>NC_141873.1:185203542-195203542 GCF_056163025.1 Triticum urartu | reverse complement strand
TCACGGAAGATGATGAGCAAACTATGGCACGTTTATTGAATGGACTCAACCATCCTATCAAGAAGATCGCCGACTTCCAACCATACTCAAACCTCATCGAGCTAATGCATCAAGCTACCAAAGTGGAACACCTAGTGCAAGATGATTTCAAGTATGCCAAGTTCTCATCCAAGTCATACGGCTTCTCCAACACCCAAGCTTCAATGACTCCAACACCGTCTACCAAGCCTTCTACTAGCAACATCGACAAGTCAAGTTCCAAGAAAGCTTCGTCAACTCCAAGTCATCCTCCTACTACGAGAAACTTCAAGCCGGGAGCGTCATCATCCTCAACCCCCACCGATGAGACCATCAAGACGAGTTCCTTCAAATGCTTCACATGCGGAGGCCGAGGCCACAAGTCCTACAAGTGCACCAACAAGCGGGCCATGATCCTCAATGACGACGAAACCTACGACTCGATGAGTGAAGGAGAAATGGACGCTCTCGAGAAAGTCGCCATGCACCGTCAAGTGGATGATGAAGAGGAACAAGTATTTTGCGATGAAGATTCAAGTCCCGCTCTTGTTGTCTCCAAGATCTTGACTCTCCAACATCACCAAGAAGAAGACCAAAGATGCCATATCTTTCATACCAAGGCCGGCATCAATGGACGATCCGTCAAGATCATCATCGATGGAGGAAGTTGTCATAATCTCGCAAGTGAAGAACTTTGCTCCAAGCTCCAATTTCCCAAGACGAATCACTGATATCCATACAAAGTCCAATGGCTTAGCGACTCCAGCACTATCCAAGTCGAGCATCGAGTACAAGTCTCCTTCAAAATTGGCGCCTACGAGGAAACCTTGGAGTGCGACGTCGTTCCAATGACCGTTTGCCACCTTCTCCTTGGATGCCCATGGCAATTTGATAGAGGAGTCATCCACAACGGTCGAACGAACCACTACATCTTCAAGATGAAGGGAAAGGAGTACGTACTTCGTCCCAGGTCCCCAAGCCAAGTTGTCACCGACAAGCAAGCCACCCATCGTGGAGATCATAGTGAGAGAGCGGGACACCAAAAAGAGAGTGAGCGCCACAAGCCCAAATCGAGCGCCTCCATGATGAGAGAAAAGAAGAACTTAGTCCTATTTGCCACCACAAGTGAGATCAGAGGAGTGTCTGAGAACCCATCTAGTGTCCTACACTACGTCCTTTTGTGCAAGGACAATGCACCACAAGCTAACACCTCTCACACTCTTCCTCTAGTGTTGTCTTTTCTTTTGCAGGAATTTCACGATGTTTTCCCCGATGAGCTACCTCTGGGACTACCTCCACTACGAGGAATCGAGCACCGCATCGACCTCATCCTCGGAGCACCGCTACCGAACAAAGCTCCCTACCACGTCAACCCCGAAGAAACCAAAGAAATACAAAGGCAAGTAAAGCATCTCATAGATCATGGACATGTGCATGAAAGTTTGAGCCCTTGTGTCGTCCTGGTCATCCTTGTGCCAAAATGAGACGGTAGCTTTCGCATGGGCTCCGATTGTAGACCTATCAATGCTATCACCGTTCATTATATGTAGCGCCCCGAGACCGATGTGCCAAGTGTCCTCCAGTTATTCGTTGTTGTTGCCTTGTCATTGCTTGCGTGTCATGCATTGCATATCATGTCATCATGTGCATTTCATTTGCATACATGTTCGTCTCATGCATCCGAGCATTTTCCCCGTTGTCCGTTTTGCCATCCGGCGCTCCTATGTCACCCGGTGTCCCATTCTACCTCTTTTCGTGTGCGGGTGTTCAACGTTTTCGAATTGGACCAAGACTTGTCATGCGGCCTTGGTTTACTACCGGTAGACCGCCTGTCAAGTTTCGTGCCATTTGGACTTCGTTTGATGCTCCAACGGTTAACCGAGGGACCGAAAAGGCCTCGTGTGTGTTGCAGCCCAACACCCCTCCAAACTGGCCCAAAACCCACCTAAACCTCCTCCATCATCTAGAGCGTTCGATCATGATCACGTGGCCAAAACCCGCACCTCATTTGGACACTCCTAGCTCCCTCTACCTATATATATGTGATCCCCTCCCCAAAAATTCGTGGATGAAACCCTAGCCATCTTCCTCCTCCCGCAGCCGGACATGTCCGTCCCGCCGCCGGACGTGTCCACCGCCACCGCCACGTCGCCCGGACCAATCAGGGGCCGACACCTCAGCTCCGCCGCCGCCTCCTACCAATCCGCCACCGCCACATGTCGCCCCACGCCTCCTCTCTCTCCTCCCCGCCGCTAGGCCCGCCAGGACCCGAGGCCGGCCCGCCCCGGGCCGCACCCGGGCCGTGCCCCGCGCCGCCGCCCGAGGAGTCGCCCGCCGCCCGTGTTCCTTCCCCGGCTCCCTCGCCGCCCGACGCTGGCGCAGCCTTGCTCCGCCGCCTAGCGCCCGTCGCCGGCCACCGGAGTGGCCCGGATCCCCGCGTCGCGCCGCCCGCTCCCTCAACTCCGGTCGGCGCCGCCGCAGAGCGCCTTGCCGGCATGCCTCCATCGCCGTCTCCGGCCTCGCCGGCCCTCGCCTCCGGCCGGGTCCACCGCCCGCGACCTCCCCGGAGTAGCCCCGACCTCTCCTTCTTCGCCTCCGGCGAAGTCTCCGGTGATGCCTCGATCTGCGTGCAATCTGGATCCAGATCTGGTATTGTTCTCGGTTGACTTTTTAACCTAACTCCAGATATTTTATGCAATCTTTGACGTATCATAACTTCATCACCGTAGCTCCGATTCGTGCGTGTAGCATATCAAAATGTTCGTCTCGACGAGTAATCATTTCATCTCATTGCATCATTTTCATTTGAGCTCATCTTGATGCCCGAAATGTCATTGGAAGAGGGCTATGTGAGGATTATTTCAGATCTGTTTCAGCAAATGGCCTTTTGTCATTTTTTCCATGTTTAATGTGTGCATGCTATGATCCTGAGCTCTACATGTGTTTTGTAGAATGCCATGCCATCTTTACAGGGGTGTATGCCATGTATTTTTGTGATCTTTGTGCTGACTAGCACAAGCATGCAAAGTAGCCTACTCAATGATGCTGATTTCAGGGACTTAGAATTTCACCAAGTCCTTGTCCTGTTATTGTTTATATGCCATATGTTCATGTTGTTTCCTAGTGATCCGTGCCTCTTTTGAGGATGATCAGTGAGGATGTTTTGTTAATATTGTTGTGCTCTATCCATCCATGTCTTTGTTTGCAATTATGGAGCACCGTAGCTTGAGTCAATCGAGCTCTACTTTTGCTATAAAATGTTCCTGGCAAATTGTTGACATGTTTAGCGATTTTGCCGAGCTTGTTGTTGTTGATCTGTGCATGCTATGTTGTTGTTCTTGCCATGTCTAGCTTCTATGCCATGTCTTCTTGATGGGTGTATGCTTAGATTGTCATGTCGTGCCTCGTAGTGAGTGCATCGAGCTCGTAAACATGCCTCCATGTTAACTGTTTTGCCATGCTCCAGTTTTTCACTAAGTTTGAATCTGTTTGTGTTTTTGCTATGTTCACACGCTTGCAATTGTATTTTCTGATCCCTTTTGGCTCAAGGTCACTAAGGGACTTTTGTTATATGCTTAGAGTAGATTCATGCCATGCCTTGCTTTGCCATGATATGTTCCTGTAGCATGTAGTTTGCATGCCCTAAAATTGCTTCCCGAGGATAAATTCCTGACTGGTTGATAATTTCACTAAGTCTGTAACCTGTTATCTTTTGCATTTTTGCCATGTTTGTTTGAACCTATTAATGAGTGAATTAGCCGTAGCTCAGTGTTCATCTTTTATCAAGCATCATGAGTGGATCCCTGCAATGTATTTTGTTGTTATGTCCAAGTGTTGTAGCTTATTGTCTTGTTGCATTTAGGCGGTCTCGTGCTGATTATCATAGACCGGTGCCATATTTGTTTTGCTTGCCATTTCCAAACCGTGCATCCGATTCTGGTGATCTTTATATCGATTTCAACCGAAATCACCTCCCCTTTCCAGTGGCACTCTTGTATTTCCAAGTTGAGGCCAGGTTCAATCGTTCCTTTCCAAATCATGCATATGCATCACATACCGCACCCCGCATATCATACCATGTTCATGTGTGGTTTGTTTACTATGTTGTGTGTTTCTTTCCGGTGTTGCTTCTTTGGATTGGTTCCGATTACGTCGCGTTTGTGAGGACCCATTCGACTACATCCGTTTGTCTTCTTCATGGACTCGTTCTTCTTCCTTGCGGGATTTCAGGCAAGATGACCATACCCTCGAAATCACTTCTATCTTTGCTTGCTAGTTGCTCGCTCTTTTGCTATGCCTATGCTACGATACCTACCACTTGCTTATCATGCCTCCCATATTGTTAAGCCAAGCCTCTAACCCACCTTGTCCTAGCAAACCCTTGTCTGGCTATGTTACCGCTTTCCTCAGCCCCTCTTATAGCGTTGTTAGTTGCAGGTGAAGATTGGAGCTTGTTTCTTGTTGGAACATGGATATATTGTTGGGATATCACAATATATCTTATTTAATTAATGCATCTATATACTTGGTAAAGGGTGGAAGGCTCGGCCTTATGCCTAGTGTTTTGTTCCACTCTTGCCGCCCTAGTTTCCGTCATATCGGTGTTATGTTCCCGGATTTTGCGTTCCTTACACGGTTGGGTTATAATGGGAACCCCTTGACAGTTCGCCTTGACTAAAACTCCTCCAGCAAGGCCCAACATTGGTTTTACCATTCACCACCTAGCCTTTTCTTTCCCTTGGGTGGGCCGACTCAAGGGTCATCTTTATTTAAACCCCCGGGCCAGTGCTTCTCTAAGTGTTGGTCCAACCCAGAGCACCGTGCGGGGCCGTCCCTTGGCAACTTGGGTTACGTTGGCTCCCGTACGCTTAGCTTATCCGGTGTGCCCTGAGAACGAGATATGTGTAGCTCCTATCGGGATTTGTCGGCACAACGGGTGGTATTGTTGGTATTGTTTTACCATTGTCGAAATGTCTTGTAACCGGGATTCCGAGTCTGATCGGGTCTTCCTGGGAGAAGGAATATCCTTCGTTGACCGTGAGAGCTTGTGATGGGGTAAGTTGGGACACCCCTGCAGGGATTTGAACTTTCGAAAGTTGTGCCTGCGGTTATGGGCAGATGGGAGTTTGTTAATGTCCGGTTGTAGAAAACCTGAAACTTAACTTAATTATAATACATCAATCGCGTGTGTAACCGTGATGGTCTCTTCTCGGTGGGAGTCCGGGAAGTGAACATGGTGTTGGAGTTATGCTTGACGTAGGTTGTTCTAGGATCACTTCTTGATCATAGTTGTTCGACCGTGCTTTTTCCTTCTCTTCTTGCTCTCATTTGCGTATGTTAGCCACAAAATATGCTAGTCTCTTGCTGCAGCTCCACCTCATACCTTTTACCTTACCCATAAGCTTAAATAGTCTTGATCGCGAGGGTGCGAGATTGCTGAGTCCCCGTGACTCACAGATGCTTCCAAAACCATCTTGCAGGTGCCATTGAACCGTGCAGATGATGCAACCAAGCTCAAGGAGGAGGTCGTTGAAGATCTTGTCCTTTATGTTGTTTCGTTCTAGTTGATCAGTAGTGGAGCCCAGTCAGGACGATCGGGGATGTATGTAGCATTTGGGGTAGTCTTCTTTTATTTTGGTTCCATAGTCGGATCTTGAACGTATCTGGATGATGTAATGCTTTATACATGTATTGTGTGAAGGATTGTAAGCCAACTATGTATCTCTTTCCATTATGTATTACATGGGTTGTGTGAAGATTACCTCACTTGCGACATTGCTTTCAATGCAGTTATGCATCTAAGTCATGCTTCGACACGTGGAAGATATAGCCGCATCGAGGGTGTTACATTATAGATATCCCATTCCACGCCTTGATTATATGCTTGATGAACTTAGTGGTGCCACTATATTTTCAAAAATCAATCTTAAGAGTGGTTACTATCAAATCCGCATACAAGAGGGTGATGAGAAAACTGCTTTCAAAACCAAGTTTGGGTTGTATGAGTGGTTAGTCATGCCTATGGGTCTATCGGAAGCACCGGGTACTTTTATGCGTCTTACGAATCATGTCTTCCGCCCTTACATTGGTGTGTTTGTTGTGGTCTACTTCGATGATATCCTTGTTTTTAGAAAGTCTCTCAAAGAGCATGTCACCCATGTCCGAACCGTTTTACAAACTCTTAGAAAAGAGCGTCTCTATGCTAATATGGAGAAATGCCTTTTTGGCATTGACAAGCTCGTTTTCTTGGGTTTTGTTGTATCTTATAAGGGTGTTCATGTTGATGAGTCCAAGATCAGTGCTATTAAGACGTGGCCACAACCAACCAATTTGCAACAAGTGTGTAGCTTTCTTGGCCTTGTGGGTTTACTTCGTCGCTTTGTGAAAGATTTTAGCACCATTGCATCGCCTTTCATTCTTTGAGCAAGAAGAATGCGCCTTTTGTTTGGGGACCATCCCAAGATACAGCTTTCAATGAGCTTAAGAATTTGCTTACTCATGCTCCCGTGCTTGCATTACCCAACTTTGACAAACCCTTTGAGATTCATTGCGATGCTAGTGGTAATGGCATAGGAGGTGTGTTAACGCAAGAGAAGCGCCCCATAGCTTACTTTAGTGAGAAACTCTCCGGAGTGCAACTCAATTACCCCATCTATGACAAAGAGCTATATGCTTTAGTCTGCGTTTTGCATCAATGGGAACACTATCTTCTCCCTCATGAATTCATCATTCATACCGATCATGAAACGCTCAAGTATCTTAAGGGCCAAACCAAGTTGAACAAGCGTCATGCTAAATGGAGTGAATTTATTGAGTCTTTTCCTTATGTCATAAAGTACATTAAAGGTAAGGAAAACATTGTGGCGGATGCCCTTTCCCGCATATGCATGCTTGTTACTCAACTTGAATTGGATATCATTGGCTTTGAGCATATAAAAGACTTGTATGAGCATGATCCTACCTTTGCTACTCCTTAAGCCAAGTGTTTGACGCACACCTCTTGGGAACGCTATTACATCAAAGATGGATATCTTATGAGAGCTAACAAGCTTTGCATCCCCGAGTCTTCTCTTCGTTTGTTGTTTTTGCAGGAATCTCATGGAGGAGGCTTAATGGGACATTTTGGACGCGACAAGACTTTCGCAACGCTCTCCAAGAACTATTTTTGTCCCAAGATGTTTCACGATGTCAACCGCTTCACCAACCGATGCTCTACATGTTGCAAAGCTAAGTCCAAAGCTCAATCCCATGGCCTTTACATGCCTCTCCCAATACCATATCAACCATGGGAAGACATCAGCATGGATTTCGTCCTTGGATTGCCTAGGACTAGAAATGGAAAGGATTCAGTATTTGTCGTTGTGGACCGTTTCTCTAAGATGGCATTCATTCCTTGCAACAAGATAGATGATGCTTCACATGTTGCTAATCTCTTTTGTAGGGAAATATTGCGTCTACATGGATTGCCAAAGACAATCGTCTCGGACCGTGACGTCAAGTTCCTAACCTACTTTTGGAAGACCCTATGCGCCAAGCTCGGAATCAAGCTACTCATCTCCATGGCGTATCATCCGCAAACCGACAGCCAAACGGAGGTGACCAACCGCACACTCTCTGCTCTACTTTGAGTACTCATCAAGAAGAACATCAAGGAGTGGGAGGAGTGTCTACCTATCGCTGAGTTCGCCTACAACCGAGCAAAACACTCAACGATCGGCAAGTCCCCCTTCGAGGTCGTCTACGGATTCAACCCATTGTCACCATTGGACATTATTCCTCTACCACTCCAAGAGCGCATCAATTTGGACGCAAGTGCACGAGTGACACATATCAAGAAGGTGCATGAAGATACAAGAAACACCATCGAGCGCCAAGTTCAATGCCTTGCGCCCAAGCTCAACTTCAACAAGCAACCTATGGTATTCAACACCGGAGATCTCGTGTGGCTACACCTTCGCAAGGGCCGCTTTCCCCAAGAACGCAAGTCCAAACTTCAACCACGAGCGGATGGACCCTTCAAGCTCAAGGTGCTCACATGCTACAACGACAACGCTAACAAGATCGACCTCCCGTGCAACAAGTACAATGTGAGCGATATCTTCAATGTCAAGGACCTCTCGCCCTTCCATGGTGATGAAGAATTTGATCCAAGGACGGATCTTCCCCAAGGGAGGGGAGATGATGCGGAGCATCCCAAGGTCATCCCCATGGACCTACCATCATCTCACCAATTTCCTAGCGGACCCATGACATGAGCACGTGTAAGAGCTCTTGAAACCGAGGTGACATCTCTCCTCTCACATTTCCACTTCGATGCACATGAGACATGGCTACTACCTCATATGGACACATTGTGCATCCTCAGGTGTCATGGAGAAGCCAAGGAGCAAGGAGAAGAAGAAGAGGAAGACGGGCGTGGAGATGGAGAAGAAGAAGAGCTGCGGAAGAAATCCCAGCCACCGGACGATCGGTCGGGACCGGACGTCCGGTGCCTGATGCTCTAGCTGAACCCCAGCGAGCGGACGTCCGGTCTAGACCGGACGACCGATGCCCCTGCACCCGAGCCAAACAAGCAGACGCCTGGAAATCCATCACTTCAGCACCCGAGCCAAAACGAGCGGACGATCGGCACTTACCGGACGTCCGGACGCCCGTTAGCCACCGGACGACCGGCCCCTAGCGGACTTTCGGTACCTGGCTGTGTCCAGTTTCGGGCTGAGGCCCATGTACCCCTTCACTTTGCCCCCCATTTGCACTAAGACTATAAATAGACTTCTCCCTCCAACTAGCTAGGTTAGCAAAGGATTAGCTCATATTTCGTGTGAGAGCTTTGCTCATCCACTTGGTTACCTTCTCCTCGGAGATTGCGCCTCCTATGGAGAAGATCCCCCAAGTGGATTCAAGACCCCTTTACGGGAAGAACCTCAAGTCCTCCTCACGGAGAAGACCGGCTACCGTTGTACCATCTGTTTTTCACTTGGGATCTTGTATCTCCTATCATGGATCTAGCACTTGTGTGATCATTCTTGTTGGTTTGAGTGTCTCTCTTGTGTTTTCCCCATGTTTACCCTCGTTTCCTTCCTCGTGTTCTTCGTGTTCATCGCATGATCCACTCCTTTTGTGAAAGATTGGCCGGTTAGGGTTCCTACCCTACATCACATGTTCATGAAGAATGATGCAGAGCATCCTATGGACATCACCATGTCAAGAGTTCATTCGGCAAGTGACACGTGCGACATCTACTTCACATACATAAAGGTGAATCCTATCCTTTACACGTGCTCACTTGACCCCTTGGAGGATAGTATACTACTTGACCCTCCATCATGCATGCATAGGTATTGTCGAAGCTTCATGGATGACGAGGAGGAATGCAAGCGCCAAGGAACAACTACACCATCCGCGAGGGAAGCGTGGAAGAGAAGGAAGAAGAAGCGCGGACAAGCTTCTGGAAAGCCCAGAACTTCCGACCTCTGCCCGAAACTTCCGGCCCTGGACCTTTCGGCCTACCCGGAACCTCCATCCCCCGGAGTCCAGACCAACGCCGAGCGCGCCAACTCTCTGGATAGCCCGGAGCCTGGTCGGAACTTGCTCAGAACTTCCGGCCCTGCCTGCGCGTAGACACTCGGGCCGAGGCCCATGTACCCTTTTGCCCCTCACTTACCCCTTCGTGGACCTAGACTATATATACTCCTCCACCTCCGCCTTTCTAGGGTCAGCGTTGTGATAGCTCATTTGAGAGATAGAGCTTCGCTCATCCATACGGATCTACTCGTTGAGAGAGATACCGCTGCCCCTCTTCAGAGAAGATCCACGTTGGATTCAAGACCCCCTCTTGGGTGGCCCCCTTCAAGACCCCCTCATGGAGATGAACCTTACCTTGTATCTTTCCCTTTGTTGTTCATGTACCTTGTGGATATTGTGTGTTTGATTGTCTAGTGGATGTGTGATTGGACTTGTGTAACACCCCGGATGTAATTTACCTTATTTGTATTCCAACTCTTGCCGTTTCCGGCACTAAGTTATTCTATTTCCTCGTTGTCGGGTTTTTGTCTCCGTGTGTTTTGTCTTTGTCATGCATCTCATATCATGTCATCATGTGCATTGCATTTGCATACGTGTTCGTCTCATGCATTCAAGCATTTTCCCCGTTGTCCGTTTTGCATTCCGGCGCTCCTATGTCCTCCGGTGTCCCTTTCTACCTCTTTTCGTGTGCGGGTGTTAAACGTTTTCGGATGGGACCGATACTTGTCATGCGGCCTTGGTTTACTACCGGTAGACCGCCTGTCAAGTTTCGTACCATTTGGACTTCGTTTGATACTCCAACGGTTAACCGAGGGACCGAAAAGGCCTCGTGTGTGTTGCAGCCCAACACCCCTCCAAAGTGGCCCAAAACCCACCTAAACCTCCTCCATCATCTAGAGCGTTCGATCACGATCGCGTGGCTGCAAACCGTGCTCAATTTGGAGACTCCTAGCTCCTCCTACGTCTATAAATAGACCCCTCCACGAAATTTTGTGATTTTTCCACCCCTAACCCTAGATAATCTGCTCCTTCGCGCACCGGACGTGTCCGGCCCGCGCCGGACAACGTCTCCGCCGCCCGCAGCCAACTGAGACTTTCGTGAAAGATCGGCCGTATAGGGTTCCACCCTACATCATCTTGGTATCAGAGCCACGTTGATCACGATTTCAGAGCCTCCCCTCTTTGTTTTCTAGCCTAATTTTGTTGATTTCGTCCTAAAATTCGAAAATCCCCACCAAAAATTACCCCCAAATTTTTTTGTGATTTGTTTGTTTGATGAAGTTTTGTTGGATTTGATCCATGGATTTGCTTGGTTTCAAGTGGATCTAGCATAACCCCAAGTTTCCCCACTTTCCATCCACGAAATCCCATTAATTTTGACCATGGAAATCGAGTTTTTCCGCCCCCGTTCTCAGATCCGGAATTTAGAGTTCGTCCTAGAAGAAATTCCACGACCCCCGAAACTTCCGGACTCCCACGGAAGTTCCGTCCCCCGGAACTTCCGTCCTAACCCCGAAATTTCCGGGCTAACCAGAAAGTTTACCTCAAAAATCCCCAGACTCCCTACACTTTTTCTGTGACCCCCGGAACTTCCGGCCCTAGGCCGGTAACTTCTGGCCTAACCAGAAACTTTCCCCGAAATTTCAGCATCAGCCTCCTTCACCGTTTTCATCACAACTTTTCGCTCCGAACTCCGACTTGAGTGTTCTTTGGCTCGTTTTGAAGCTATCGACGTGCCCGAGGACCACACCTTGGTTTCACCACCTTTTGAAACCATCAAATTTTTGGAATTTTGGCATCTTTGCCTAGGCCTTCCACCATATTATCCGCTACACCACCAACGACTTCCGCAACCTAACCAATTTTGTTCCCCATTGAATATATGGTTGTTTGAGTAGTGATTCGAGTCTCCTAAGGTGTTTTGGCTACTTAGGGATGGTTGCTTCCTCATCAACCACCACCACCACTTCCGCATAGGCTTACCCACCATAAACTTCGGCCACCCCAACTTAACCCAATTTAGTTTGTGTTGTGAGTTGTGTCTCCTAAGGTGTTTCGGCTACTTAGGGACCGTGCTTCCAACTCCGACACCATGTATAGTCCAACACCTTTGTTAGCTTCTTGGGAACGGGGGTCCCCTGACTTGTATGCCTGCGGCCCACGGCGTGGCTGGGCTGGCAGGTCTGTACGTCCCATCTTCATCGACAAGACATTCAAGACCCTCGCGAGGGGCCAAGCCTCGCGAGGTGGACGATGAAAGACCTCCTAAGAAGCGGCCTCGCCAGGTAGGCTCATGAGGGGCGGAGAGATCAAGGCAGGGCAAACCTCGCGAGGCCCTCGTGACGTGAGCCATGACGATCGAGACCAGGCGAGCGCCAGGAGGGCGCCAGCGCAGTGTCCTTGTTTCCTCTTTGGTGTCAAGGGGGCAAGCACAGGCGCGGAGTACCGAGGAATCAGGCAAAGGTTTCCATATCGGTGCAATGAGACCAAGACCAGAAGGACGGCAGGACGAAGGTCACCATGGAGCCCAAGACGGTGTCATCACCAGAGCCTTTGGCACGCGAAGACCACCTTTTGTGAGGATAACTCGTACTAGCTGTCCCCTTTCGAATTGGCCGTTGTTGGCTCCCTTACCGCTCAATATTTGGGGAGAGGACCAGGGCCTATATAAGTAGAACTAGCCACCACAGTGAAGGTGGACAAAAAGACAAGAAGAGAGAGGATCGACCTCATCACAAGTGGGAAGCAGATCCAAGATCATCTCACCCACACAAGTTCTCCAAGCACAAAAACACCTCAACCTCAGGAGGCTGTTCTTCCCCTTATAACTGTTCTTCACCAGCCCAAGAGGCAATCCACCACCACCACACGGGAGTAGGGTATTACACCACAACGGTGGCCTGAACCAGTATAAATCTTGTGTCTTTCTGTGTTGTGAGTTCGTTGAGTTCATCTGCGAGATCTTAGAAAGCTAGGGCGTGGATCGATAGGGAGAAAACCTTCGCGCGCACCCCAGTGTTCGAACCTCAAGGTTTGCCGAAACCCGTGATCCGACATTTGGCACGCCAGGTAGGGGTGCGCCGAAGCTTCCTTTCATCGCTCCGTGCTCCGTCGCTTCGTCATCTCCATGGCAGACGCTCGCCGCGCTCATGCCGAGCGCCGGGCTTCCCTCGCCGCCCACGTTGCTCAGACGGCTCCCGTCGGCGGGCCGCCTCGTCGTTCCCCATCGCCTACCACCAACGCCGCCACCGGCCCGGCAGGGAACGAGCTGCAAGCATCCTCGGTGTACCCCTCGGTGCGGCGGGACGGCCGCACCACCACTCCATCGCTGACCCCGACCGGATCTTCTTCCCATGCACGTCGCCCTCCCATGGATGCACGGGCTGCGCTCCTCATGGCGCGCGAGCTCCTATGCTACCGTCCAGTCGACGACCTCTACGAGGACTAGCTCGACCGCATCCCTGAGCTTGTCCCGCCGCAGGGGGCTCCCCTGCGCCATCCCTCTCTCTGCCTCGCCCTCCGCCAGCTACGGCGACGTAGCCCACAAAGCGCCTCCACCACCTCGGCCCCAAGACAGCGCCCTGGTGCCAAGACGCGCGGCTCTGTGGTGCGACCCGCCATGTCCCGCGCCCGCGCGTGAAGAGAGAAGCTGTCAAGAAGTCCCTCAGCCACAACAAAATGCTCCACTACGCCTCGCGCCATCGCGCCAGGACCGGCTGCTGCGGCAAGTCCGCGCGCCACCTGTAGCGGCAGGGCGCAGACCCCATCAAGACCAAGCTCCACCCCCAAGGCGGGTCCCGGTGACCACAGCTAGTTGCCGCGCTTTCACCCCCGAGTTGTGCAGCGTTGCCTGGCCACGCAAGTTCAAGCCAGATCTGCCTCCTCGCTACGGCGGCACCCCCGACCCCGGGGAGTTCTTGCAGCTCTATGAGCTGAGCATCGAAGCGGCCAACGGCGACGAGAAGGTCATGGAGAACTAGTTCCCCATGGCTCTCAAGGAAGGCGCCCGCTCTTGGCTCCTGAACCTGCCTCCAGGCTCAATCTCCTCCTAGGACGAAATGCACACCCGCTTCATCGCCAACTTCCAGGGTACTCGCGATGGCCCCCCCGGTCGCGGGCGACCTGCGCCGCGTCAAGCAACAACCAGGAGAGAACCTGCAGAAGTACATTCAGCGCTTCAACAGCGCACGGATCAAGATCCCCAAGGTGACTGACGAGGCCATCATCTCTGTGTTCTCTGATGGCGTCCGTGACGTCAAGATGAAGGAGGAGCTCGCCATACATGAAGAGTTGTGCACGACCTTGGAGCTGTTCAACATCGCGACCAAATGTGCTAAAGCTGAGGAGGGGCGCCTCTCCCTCCTCGAGCTCCCTGCTGCAGACCCAGAGGAGAAGAAAGCCAAGGCCAAGGACGTGAAGCGCAAGGGAGCAGCCGTGCTCGCAGTGGAATGAGACACCAAGCGTGGCAGAGACCAACCAGAGTCATCCAAGGGCAGCCGTTCGTTCTGCGCCTTCCACAACCTGAACACCCACAACACCAGCGACTGTCAAGAGCTTAGAGACATTCGCGAAGGGAGCTTCGGTCGATGCCCCGAGCGTGACGACCGGGGCTACGGCAGAGGAGGAGACGTGGTGGCGGGTGCTGGGACGACTGTGGCCCGTGCCAGGAGTAGCGCGATCGGCCTCGTGAGGACCGCTGGCAGGACCAGCCTCGCGAGGGCGCCTGGAGGGATCAGCCTCGTGAGGATCGTCCTCAAGGCAACGTCGGGCTCCCTCCGCTGCCACCGCCGCCAAGAAGGAATGACGAACACCATTAGGACAAGGGAGCTTGGGGCTTCCAGGAACCACGAGCTATCGCCTGCATCTTGGGCGGAGCCCAGGCCCCAGCCTCGCAGCGTATCTTCAAGCAGTTTGCTCGTGAAGTGAATGCAGTCCTTCCCAAGCTTGAAGCCACGCGTCTGCTTAGATGGTCCTAGTGCCCCATTACATTCAACTCGGAAGACCAGCTCAAGTGCGCAGCTACCGCTGGCAGCCTCCCGATGCTCTTCTCCCCAGTCATCAGCAACGTGCAAGTTACCAAGACCCTCATCGACGGTGGCGCATGGCTTAACATCCTTCCTGTTGACACGTTCGACAGCCTCCAAGTGTCGTATGACCAGCTTCAGCCCACCAAGCCTTTCTCAGGAGTGACCGACGGTTCTATCACATCGATAGGGCAGGTCTGCCTCCCTGTTACCTTCGGGGAACGCAAGAACTACCGCACTGAGCTCATCGACTTCGATGTTGCGCACATCCGTCTGTCGTACAACGCCATCCTTGGGTATCCAGCCCTAACCAAGTTCATGGTGGTGACCCATCACAGCTACAATGTCCTCAAGATGCCGGGAAGCAGCGGGATCATCATGGTCCCATGTG
This sequence comes from Triticum urartu, assembly GCF_056163025.1. Taxonomy (NCBI): domain Eukaryota; kingdom Viridiplantae; phylum Streptophyta; class Magnoliopsida; order Poales; family Poaceae; genus Triticum; species Triticum urartu. The sequence goes on along the minus strand of NC_141873.1, from coordinate 195,188,584 downwards.
AAGAAAGAGACACGGTGTGCTCTCTCGAGCGTGCCTTCCAAGCCGCAGCAATTGGCGACCCCGATAGCAAGGGCGAGGGCCCTCCTGAGGTCATCCCCAAGAAGAAGAAGCAGCTGCAGCACGCAGGGCCTCAGGAGGGTGACGCCACAGCCGGAGTCTCTTCAGGATCAGCGCCCGCTCCAGGAGCGTCTCCCTCCATTGCATAGGAAGGCGCGCCCGGCGCCCTTCTCGGGCAGGGCTCAGGGGCTTTCTTCTGGAAGGCCTCAGACTTTTCCCACAACATGAGGGAGGCGCTCGGGCACCACTTGGAGGTGTGCTTCGTGGCACGTTTCCCTCAGGAGGGCACAGGGCAAGGATTGCCCACCGTTCGGGAGTACATCACCAAGCCCACCCAGGAGTTGCAAGACACAAGGGCCATGCACGGCGACCGCCGCTCATGAGACGCAGCTTCCCATCCAGGCGAGGATGCCGAGCTGCATGTTTGCATCAATGTTCCAGGGCTCAACAGGGCCGCTTCTCAGGAGCTTTTCTGGCCTTCGCGTGTGGGACGCTACGAGGGCCCACTTCACAGTTACGTTCGCATGCCCTTTGGCCTGCCAAGTGTATTGTCTACCTACCACCGCAACTTGCGGCGCATCCTAGCGGATCAAGAAGCCAGGCACCACGCCATCCTGATGGAGATGGAGACGATCCTCAAGGAACCACCTGAGCCCCTAGAGCCTCCCGAGGCTCAGATCTCCGGAGGCTCGTGAGGAGCAACCCCTTCGCCGTGCACCTTCATCTGCCTCAACTCTCCTTCGTCAACATGACCAGGTGACATCTTTCCAAGTTCATTCAGCTGGGAGCGCCCCTCGGGCTGCATCATTCCCAGGGCGTGTGGGTCCGTCCTTGTGGCATGTATCCCTTTTCTTATGTCTTTAGCTTACCTTGTTGAGGGCACCCCTCGGGCTGCATCATCCCCAAGTCGCTCGGGCCTAACCCAGTGGCATGTATCTCTCATGTACTTGCATAAGCCTGCTACTCTCATGTTCGATATACCTATGATTACTACCTGCTCAATTGTTGCCTCCCACGGGGCCTCAGCACGCAGGCGCGGCGCTGGTGCATGGGTCCGTCCCTACCACGTCGATAAACCTGAGTGGTCAAGCTCTAGCTCGCGGCACGCCCCGCACATGTCACCTCACCAGGCCCTCGGTGCCTTCACCCCCTCGCGGAGCAACCAGCGGCAGGCTGGAAACCATAACGGCAAATCGTGTTCTTCCTTGTGCTGGCTCGCAGGGATCTCATGAGGATAGCACCAGGAGGCACCGCGAGCTCCCACCTCTTCCAAGTAATCCGCTTGCATGTTAAAAGGGGGGCTCCTGAGCATCACGACTCAGGAGCTCTTACTGGCTCTCCAGACCTCACCCCCTGGCCTTGACCACGGCACGCGACCTGGCATACCAGCGGCGGCTGAGCTCGCTCGAGGGTCGGGACCTGAGGACGTAGAGCACAAAGGAGAGCATTGAAGGGGGAGGACTCGTATGGGCCTGTCCTAGCTTCGCTGCGGATGATCGCGCACCGGTCTGGCGCATCATGAAGAATCGACCCCGGACTGCCAAGATAAGTCACAAGCTCATATCAACCAATCGTTGGGACCTAGGGGATACGCTCGCCATGGCCCTGTTGCGGCAACGTCGCCTCCCTTTCTTATCTTACCACAGCTGCTTGAGCGCTAAAGGGGACGCGACCTGAGCATCACGCCTCAGAGGCTCTTACTGGACCTTGGGCCGCTCACCTCCTGGCCTTGACCACGGCATGCGACCTGGCATACTAGCGACGGCTGCAGCTTGCCTAGGGACCGAGACCTGTCAGCGTAGAGCGACAAGCTGTCGCGAGGTTGGAAAGGGAAGACCGAGCCTAAACAGGACTTGCGCTAACAAGGCTTCCTTAATTGGGATAGCATCAACAAAGACATTGCAAACCCTTTACACGCCCCGGTACTTCTTGATTCCTCGCAGGGAACAAAAGACGCGAACCTAGGAGAATCCTATCTACACACCCCTGCGGCCGACGCCATCATCAACAGTGGGCTGTGGGAGGCCGGCGCCAACCCCATCCAGATCTGCGACGGTGGCGGCTGGACGTTGCAGCCTTGCTCCGGGCGCGGCGAGAGCTCGCGGGCACGTACCTGTCGTCGCTCGTCTCCGGAGTCTCGTAGAGCTCGGGAGAACCGCTGGACTCCCAAGAGTCACAGCTGGCGGAGCAGCCCCGAGCGGGGTGCGCCTCGTCCTAGCACCCTCCTTCGGGGCAGCACTCCAAGCGGCAACCCTCCACGTCGAAGACCTTGAAGAACAGCATGGAGGCGTCGTCGTACTCGAAATGGAGAGCGAGGGCGCCCTCCGCACGGCAAACCCGCACGATCTCGCCCCAGCCGTGGGTCATGAAGATCTTGCCGAAGACTGCTTCAACCTCTGCTTCGGTCGCCGGAGCGTCGTAGTTAGCATGCTGCAACCAGAGCTCGAGAGGCCCCCTCGGTGGCATCACGTCAGAGAAGAAGCGCGGGAAGCGGATCCAGGAGCTTGGGGGCATCGTAGCCCACATCACGAGATCGCATGAGGACTCCGGGACGTGGACTCCAGGAGCGACGGCACTCGTCGCCGCGGTGCATCGACCTTGGCCGCGGTGCGCGCGCCAATGCCCGTCGCTTCTTCCTCCCGAGCCCCCGGCTTGGGCGTACAAGGGCAGTGGATACCCAGGAGGAGGCCGCCTGCACCAAGGCCTCGTCACCACCTGCATCTCCATGGCGTCGCGGCAGTGGATCGACCTCTTCTTCGGCGTGAGCAGCGCCAGCACGTCGAGAGGAACCTTTCCCTTCTCTTCAGCAGAAAACCTACGGATCGGCGCCATTTATAGCGAATGGAATGGGAGAAGATGAACGATGGGGGCTCTGCCCCCCTCTCCATTTATAGAAGGAGAAGGCCAACCAGCACCCCCACGATCACAGGTAATGATGGCTTTCCTTGCATGTCGCAGGGACTTGTCAAGTCGGGCAGTTTCCGAGGCAGCGTGGGGAAGCGAAGACGCCCATGTCCAATCAACTGCCACGCGTCAACGGAGGCTGCAGGCTTTGGGGGGCCCACGGCGCTCCGCGCTTGACCCTTTGGCTTCGCCTCGATGCCAAGCCCGAGTGTGCCTTGGGCCCGGGGGCTACTGTCGGCGTCCTGAGAATGGGTGTCCCCAGACTTGCCTGCCTGTGGCCCACGGCATGGCTGGGCTGGCAGGTCTGTACGACCCATCTTCATAGACAAGACATTCAAGACCCTCGCAAGGGGCCAAGCATCACGAGGTGGACGACACAAGACCTCCTCAGAAGGGGCCTCGCCAGACAGGCTCGCGAGGGGTGGAGAGATCAAGGTAGGGAAAACCTCCTGAGGCCCTCGTGACGTGAGCCATGACGATCGAGACCAGGCGGGCGCCAGGCGGGCGCCAGCGCGCGCAGTGTCCTTGTTTCATCTTTGGTGTCAAGGGGGAAAGCGCAGGCACGGAGTACCGAGGTATCAGGCAAAGGTTTCCATATTAGTGCAACGAGACCAAGACCAGAAGGACGGCAGGATGGAGGTCGCCATGGAGCCCAAGACGGCGTCATCAACAGAGCCTTTGGCAAGCGAAGACCACCTTTTGTCAGGATAACTCGTACTAGTTGTCCCCTTTCAAATTGGTCATTGTTGGCTTCCTTCCCGCTCAATATTTGGGGAGAGGACCAGGGCCATTATAAGTAGAACTAACCAGCACAGTGAAGGGGTACAAAAAGACAAGGAAAGAGAGGATCGACCTCATCACAAGTGGGAAGCAGATCCAAGATCATCTCACCCACACAAGTTCTCCAAGCACAAGAACACCTCAACCTCAGGAGGCTGTTCTTCCCCTTGTAACTGTTCTTCACTAGCCCAAGAGGCAATCCACCACCACCACACTGGAGTAGGGTATTACACCACAACGGTGGCCCGAACCAGTATAAATCTTGTGTCTTTCTGTGTTGTGAGTTCGTTGAGTTCATCTGCGAGATCTTAGAAAGATAGGGCGTGGATCAATAGGGAGAAAACCTTCGTGCGCACCCTAGTGTTCGAACCTCAAGGGTTTGCCGGAACCCGTGATCTGACAACCTTACCCTCCATTTCCGCATTGCCTACTCTCAAAACCCATCATTGCATTTCCGCAATCCCATTGAGCTTCCGCAACCACCATCGCATTCCCGCTATCACCATTTGACATTTGAGATTTTGAGTCCGCGGTTTTTCCGTTTCCTTATGTGTTTCGGCTACATAGGGACGAGTCTCCATCATCTTGGTATCTACATCAAGAACACCACCACTCATCATCACCATGGACGGTAACCTCCATATCATCTTGGTATCGTGGTATCCATCCATTGTATATTCTTCGTGCCATTACATTGTTAACCCCTAGCCCATTTTGCGTAACTTGCCTATCGAGACTAGCCATTTGAGTATTGCCGGCAATGTTACTTGTGCGCATTAGTGATGTACACCTCCCATTGCATACATATCATATCATATTGGTATCATATCATCCCTTGTGTCTCAAGTTCGTTCTCGCATATAGATAATTGCTATCTTGGTTCGTGCATTGTGCAAAAGTGGCCATACACATACAAAAAAAGAATAAATCTTTTAAGCAAAAGAGAAAGAGAAAAGAAGCTTGTAAGCAATAGCAATAGCCATAGCATCATACCAAATTGCATAAGATTGTCATATCCGATCATCTTGGATCATAGCACCGGAACACCATACATACATAGCATACTTGGGATAGAAAGTTTATCCATTTTGCATCTTATAGGTTGTGCACAAGTGTCGTATCCGCCTATAGAGAAATCGTGCTAGCGTCTCTCCTGAGTTGTGCAACACGAGCGTTTTCCGTGGATTCCACATTTTGTGCTCATCCTTGGTTGCACGACCCCATTTATCTATCCGTGTGTGTGTTTTCGTGTGCCATTCATTGCTATTGGTCTACTTGTTTCATTTGCGAATTTGTGAATCTCGTTCAACTTTATTGACTCTTGCTAACATTTTACATTAAATTTTCGTGCCACTATCCTCACCGAGCTACTCCATAAGATTTAGTTTGTAGGTGTGAGTGAACAAGTCCGATACCAATTCCACTATTCCTTCATCTCACATTGAGTGAAACGGGATACATCCTCAACTTTGGGAAAAGATAACTTGGTATTGTTTATCTCATTTCCTACTCACCTCTACTCGAGTCTTGTGATGGATAGGCAAGGCATTTCATCTTCGGTCTACAACAACAACGACGAGTTCGATGCCATGAACAATTCCAACGACACCAAGATGCAAGCTCAAATGGAGGAGATCAAAGCCCTCATCAAGTCCTACAAGCGATCTTCCTCATCTTCAAAAAGACGCTCAAGAGCACATGTCTCCGAGCTAACATCTCCGGCAAAATCACATCGGCATCGACACCATCACCAACAAGGACGTGAAGATCAAGAGCTCAACACCAACAACCGCTCAACGACTTCACCATCTCCCTTGGCATCTTTGCCAGGCTACTTCAAGGCATCTTCGCCTACGAACATACGGCATCTTCGCCCACAAGCACCTCAAGAGAAGCTCCCCAAGCTCAAGTCTGCGACTTCCACGAGCTACTACGACCTCGGCATCGACTGCGCGATTCCTTTCTATGGGACTCAAGAACCCGAGGAGTATCTCGAGTGGGAGCGTTTGTTGGACGACTACCTCAAGCTACATCAAGTTCCTCCCGAAGATCAAGTGAAGTGTGCCACAAGGAACTTCCATGACTACACGTCCACATGGTGGCTTCACGCACCTTCAGAGATGTACGACATGAGTTGGCCCAAGACGAAGAGAGCTTTGCAGCGAGAGTTCGTGTCTCCAACCTACATGGAACAACTTCAACGCCAATTGGAGAACACCATCCAAGGATCCAAGTCCATCGACGAGTACTTCAAGGAGATGAAGATTGCGTTGCGACGACCCGGCGTGGACGACCCCATTTCAATGAAGTTCCACTTCATGATGGGATTGCACAAAGACATCTCCAAGACGATCTTCCTCGAGAACTACAAGTCGCTCGACGACAACTACATTTGTGCTCTCAAGGTGGAACAAGAACTCATGAAGGCCAAAGCTTCTCCACCCCAAGCTCACTTCGCGATGACCAAGCTCCATGAGAACAAGCATGAGGCTAGTACCACCACGATGTCCAAGCCTGACGAGCTCCAAGACGATGCTCCCAAGTTCGACTTCACTGCCATCCCTCTTTGTGGCATTGATGATGCCGAGTCTACATCGACTCTTTTTCAAGATGGTGCAGCGAAGACTACGACTATGGAGACCATCAAGGAACAAGCTTTGGAGCTGAGCGACATGGTGACGAGCAAGGATGATGCTTCCATCTTAGGAGGCGAGAGTGATGATGTGCCATCTTCGGCCTTCATCCACGGCGACAACTATGAGATGGCCGAGCATGTAATTTTCCCTTCGACCACGGCGACATATGATCACTTGAGTGAATTTTGCCACCATCTTGAGAGTGAGAGTGACTTCACCACTAGCCCCATATATGATGTGTTGCCTCAATTCCCATGTGAGGAGAGCCACAACCCCCACCACTTGAGTGAGATGAGTGACTCCACCATATGTGAGTTTGAGTGCACCTGTTTTGAGGGAGTGAGTGAGGCACCACATAGAGAGAGTGTGATAGTTGATAGGGCCTGTGAGGCCACTATGATTTCTAACGAGTTAACCTCTACCTCTATTGTGTCTTCTCATTTGGTGCTAGGTCCCATATATGATGACGTGCCGATTCGCGATGACTGTGTCCTTCCTTTGGACAAGACGATGGCCATGGTGGAATATGATGCACCCCCCACATGGTTCCATCCAGTTGATGATGATGACCACCATTTGGTCTTTGCTACCTCACCTACACCACATGAGTGGAATGACAACGGTAACATAGGCGACGGTGATGCTCTAGTCCCACTACTGGACATTCTTGACATTGATTGCTAGCATGATGTTGATCCACCTATTTCCATGCTTCATTCTATTGCGACTTCCTCATGTGATGATTTCTTGCCTATTTACGTTGAGTATGATGATTTCCATGTGGAGTCTATTAGTTGTGATGCCATGTTACATAGGATTTCTTGTGATCATTCTTTAGGTCACGTCATGTTTGACAATCCGCTTGACTTGTCATATGCTATGCTGAGATTAATCATATGTCATATTTGCAATATCTTCATAGTGACTATGAATATGCCATTAAAATTAACCCAATTTGCACTTATGGCATAGATGACAAGCCCATGGTTATTGGCATTTGTTTTTCTTGTGGTGATATTGATATGCTCCCTTTGCATCATTTATATCATATGCCATGCCATGACCACCTAGCTTCGGATATGCATTGTTTTGGATGCTGTCCATTTCCTCCATATGATGTTTCCAATATTGCTCATGAGGAGACCCCCATAGTTTCCTCATACATGTTAGGAGATTTTTATGCATCCCATCCATTTCATGATCCCAATAATTATGTGTGCTATACGCTCCCCATGAATCATAATGATATTGTTGTGCCATATACTACTATGCTCAATTTGCATCCCCATCATGTTATACATAACAACTATTCTTTCATGATGGATGACATGTTCTTATACCATGCATCAAATTTCTTTGAGCAATGCTTATCTTGTGCTAACAATCACATGCACATACACATCATGATGGATGATGTGTACATTTACCACGCGCACAATTTCTTTGGCTTGTGTCTCTTTTGTGTAGGTACCCATAAATACTTGTCAACCTCACAATCCCATGAGTTGACAAAACGAGCTCTAGGGAGCAACCATGATTTGGGATCCCATGGATTGTCTTTCCCACCGCTCTCTTCGCACAAAGACTCGCGCATTTCTTCTACATGGCCCTCACTTGGTTATGGCTTATTGTCCATTATATATTATTTTCCCATATTGCCATGTTCACTTTGCATGATATGCTCATTACTATGCCTTTGCCATGCATTTGTGACCCATGCTTTGCATTACACATGATGATTTATTCTCATACTATATGTATTTGCAAGCTTGGTGGAGATATCACTTGTCATTGCCATGTTTGCTTTGTGACCCATCCCTATGATGATACTATGATCTTGCTTTGTGTTTGTGCTTGCGATATGGCATGTGCATTGCCTATGCCTATTATTTGCTATCATGACATGATTGCCATGATTTACTCTAGTATGTTGCATCTTCGCACTACTAGTTTGCACGACTTGATTACTATGTTTGCTTGCCTTGTTGCATCACCAATGATCCATACTTGCTAATTTCATGCGGTTGATGACAACCATCTACATGCTTATTCTCTTAACACACATATTTGCATCACTACCTCAGAATTGCATACTTGTCCCCATGATATCTTTGTTTGTGCTTTATTTATATGCTTACATGACATGTCACATCCATTTGTCACACCATATACTTTGCATGATGATGACACTTGTTTGGTTAATCACCTCTTGAATGCTTGGTTTTGCACTCGCGGTAACCACATTTGTTTTTCCAAGTGTTTGTTGTTCTTCTCCTTTTGAAGGGATCACTAGAAGGTGTACCATTGGAGAGTGCCCATTGCGAGCTTCAAGATGATGAGGACTTGGTGAACGTCCACTTCTACACGGCGAAGCCATCTCTTTCCCATGGTGATTTGGTTTTCGACACGAGGTCGGATCTTTCCCAAGGGGGAGGGGATGATGTGGAGCATCCTATGGCCATCACCATGTCAAGAGTTCATTCGGCAAGTGACACGTGCGACATCTACTTCACATACATAAAGGTGAATCCTCTCATGTACACGTGCTCACTTGACCCCTTCGAGGATGGTATACTACTTGACCCTCCAACGTGCATGCATAGGTATTGTCGGAGCTTCATGGACGGCGACAAGGAATGAGAGTGCCAAGGAACAACTACACCGTTGCGAGGGAAGCGTGGAAGAGAAGGAAGAAGAAGCGCGGACAGGCTTCTGGAAAGCCAGGAACTTCCGGCCTCTGCACGGAACGTCTGGGCCCCGGAGTCCAGACCAGCCCCGAGTGCACCAACTCTCTGGATAGCCCTGAGCCTGGCCGGAACCTGCCCGGAACTTCCAGCCCTACCCAAAGCTTCCGGCCCTGCCTGCGCGCAGACACTCCGGTCGAGGCCCATGTACCCTTTCTCCCCTCACTTGCCCCTTCGTGGACCTAGATTATATATACTCCTCCACCTCCTCCTTTATAGGGTCAGCGTTGTGATAGCTCATTTGAGAGATAGAGCTTCGCTCATCCATACGGATCTACTCGTTGAGAGAGATACCGCTGCCCCTCTTCAGAGAAGATCCACGTTGGACTCAAGACCCCCTCTTGGGTGGCCCCCTTCAAGACCCCCTCATGGAGATGAACCTTACCTTGTATCTTTCCCTTTGTTGTTCATGTACCTTGTGGATATTGTGTGTTTGATTGTCTAGTGGATGTGTGATTGGACTTGTGTAACACCCCGGATGTAATTTACCTTATTTGTATTCCAACTCTTGCCGTTTCCGGCACTAAGTTATTCTATTTCCTCGTTGTCGGGTTTTTGTCTCCGTGTGTTTTGTCTTTGTCATGCATCTCATATCATGTCATCATGTGCATTGCATTTGCATACGTGTTCGTCTCATGCATTCAAGCATTTTCCCCGTTGTCTGTTTTGCATTCCCGCGCTCCTATGTCCTCCGGTGTCCCTTTCTACCTCTTTTCGTGTGCGGGTGTTAAACGTTTTCGGATGGGACCGATACTTGTCATGCGGCCTTGGTTTACTACCGATAGACCGCCTGTCAAGTTTCGTACCATTTGGACTTCGTTTGATACTCCAACGGTTAACCGAGGGACTGAAAAGGCCTCGTGTGTGTTGCAGCCCAACACCCCTCCAAAGTGGCCCAAAACCCACCTAAACCTCCTCCATCATCTAGAGCGTTCGATCACGATCGCGTGGCCGCAAACCGTGCTCAATTTGGAGACTCCTAGCTCCTCCTACGTCTATAAATAGACCCCTCCACGAAATTTTGTGATTTTTCCACCCCTAACCCTAGATAATCTGCTCCTCCGCGCACCAGACGTGTCCGGCCCGCGCCGGACAACGTCTCCGCCGCCCGCAGCCAACCGAGACGTGCCACATGGCCTGGGCCGGTCCCCACTTCCGCGCCGACGCCGCGGCCCGCCGAGGCCCGCGAGAGGCCCCCGCGGCCCGTTCCCTCGCGCCGCCTCACGACCGCGTGCCGCCGCCGTCTTCCTCGCGTCCGGGCGCCCGGCGCCGCCGCGCGCCATCGCCGGCAACCGCTCCGCGCCGGCGACGCCGTCCCTCCGGCCGCCGCACCACCTCGCTGACGCCGGCGCCACCTCGCCTTCCGACCGCTCTCTTCCTCGACTCCGGCGCCCCCCGACGAACTCTGGCCGGCAAACCTCGTAACCCACGCCGGATCTGGATCTGGATCATCTCGGGGTTGACTTTTTCATCCCTGACCCTAGCATTTTTGCATTCTTCCACATGCCATAACTCTGCATTCGTAGCTCCGATTTGTGCGTGTAGCATATCAAAATGTTCCCCTTTTGTCATTTTTGCCATGATTAATGTGTGCATGATATGATCCTGAGCTCTACATGTGTTTTGAAATATGCCATGATATCTTTAGAGGGGTGTATGCCATGTATTTTCGTGATCTTTGTGGTGACTAGCACAAGCATACAAAGTAGCTTACTCAATGATACTGATTTCAGGGACTTGGAATTTGATTAATTCCTTGCCCTATCCTTATTTTTATGCAATATGTTCATGTTGTTTCCTAGTGATCCGTGTCTCTTTTAAGCATGATCAGTAAGGATGTTTTGTAGATAATGTTGTTCTCTATCCATCCATGTCTTTGTTTGCAATTATGGAGCACCCTAACTTGAGTCAATCAAGCTCTACTTTTGCTATAAAATGTTCCTGGCAGATTGTTAACATGTTTTGCAATTTTGACAAGCTTGTTGTTGTTGATCCATGCATGCTATGTTGTTGTTCTTGCCATGTCTGGCTTCTATGCCATGTTTATTTGCTGGGTGTATGCTTAGTTTGTCATGCAATGCCTCGTAGTGAGTGCATCGAGCTCGTAAACATGCCTACTTGATAACTGTTTTGTCATGCTCCAGTTTTTCACTAAGTCTGAATCTGTTTATGTTTTTGCTATGTTCACATGCTTGCAATTGTATTTTCCGATCCCTTTTGGCTCAGGGTCACTAAGGGACTTTTGTTATATGCTTTGAGTAGCTTCATGTCATGTCTTGCTTTGCCATGATATGTTCCTGTAGCATATAGTTATCATGCTCTAAACATTGCATCCTGATGATAAATCCTGACATGTTATTTTCATTAAGTCTGTAACCTGTTATCTTTTGCATTTTTGCCATGCTTTTTTGAACCTGTTAATGAGTGAATTAGCCGTAGCTCAGTGTTCATATTTTGTCAAGCATCATGAGTGGATACCAGCCATGTATTTTGTTTCTATGTTTGAATGCAGTAGCTTATTTATCTTGATGTATTTAGATGGCATCTTGCTGATTATTGCAGACCGGTGCCATATTTGTTTTGCTTGCCATTTCCAAACCGTGCATCCGATTCCGGTGATCTTTATATCGATTTCAACCGAAATCAACTCCTCTTTCCAGTGGCACTCTTGGTTTTCGAAGTTGAGGCCAGGTCCATTCATTCATTTGCAAATTATGCATATGCATCACATATCGCATCCCGCATATCATATCATGTTTACATCATGTTGTTTGAGCATTGCACGTGGTTGATTGTGTTCCTTTTTCTTGTTGTTCTTGTTTGGGTAGAGCCAGGAGACAAGTACATGAATGAGGAGCCCGTTGAGTACGCTTACGAGGATCAAGCCAACTCTGAGAACTTTGCAGCCAAGATGATCATACCCTCGAAATCACTTTCATCTTTGCTTGCTAGATGCTCGCTCTTTTGCTATGCCTATGCTATGATACCTACCACTTGCTTATCATGCCTCCCATATTGCCATGTCAAACCTCTAGCCCACCTTGTCCTAGCAAACCGTTGTTTGGCTATGTTACCGCTTTGCTCAGCCCCTCTTACAGCGTTGCTAGTTGCAGGTGAAGATTGGAGTTTGTTGCTTGTTGGAACATGTTTATTGTTGGGATATCACCATATTATCTTGTTTATCTTAATGCACCTATATACTTGGTAAAGGGTGGAAGGCTCGGCCTTTTGCCTGGTGTTTTGTTCCACTCCTGCCGCCCTAGTTTCCGTCATATCGGTGTTATGTTCCCGGATTTTGCGTTCCTTACACGGTTGGGTTATAATGGGAACCCCTTGACAGTTCGCCTTGAATAAAACTCCTCCAGCAATGCCCAACCTTGGTTTTACCATTCGCCACCTAGCCTCTTTTTCCCTTGGGTTTCTGGAGCCCAAGAGTCATCTTCATTAAACCCCACGGGCCAGTGCTCCTCTGAGTGTTGGTCCAAACTAGAGCCCCTTGCAGCGCCACCTCGGGGAAACTCGAGGGCTGGTTTTAGTTGTACGGATTGCTTATCTGAGTGTGCCCTGAGAATGAGATATGTGCAGCTCCTATCGGGATTTGTCGGCACATTCGGGCGGTGTTGCTGGACTTGTTTTACCATTGTCGAGGATGTCTTGTAACCGGGATGCCGAGCCTGATCGGATTGTCTTGGGAGAAGGAATATCCTTCCTTGACCATGAGAGCTTGTGATGGGCTAAGTTGGGACTCCCCTACAGGGATTTGAACTTTCGAAAGCCGTGCCCGCGGTTATGGGCAGATGGGAATTTGTTAATGTCCGGTTGTAGATAACCTGAAACTTAACTTAATTAAAATGCACCAACCGCGTGGTAACCGTGATGGTCTCTTCTTGGCGGAGTCCGGGAAGTGAACACGGTGTTGGAGTAATGCTTGACGTAGGTTGTTCTAGGATCACTTCTTGATCATAGTTGTTCGACCGTGCTTTTGCCTTCTCTTCTCGCTCTCATTTGCGTATGTTAGCCACCATATATGCTAGTCGCTTGCTGCAGCTCCTCATCATTCCTTTACCTTACCTAAAAGCTTAAATAGTCTTGATCGCGAGGGTGTGAGATTGTTGAGTCCCCATGACTCACAGGTTACTTCCAAACCAGATGCAGGGACCGATGATACCGTTTCAGATGATATGTCCGAGCTCAAGTGGGAGTTCGATGAAGACTCTCGTCGTTACTACGTGTCTTTCCCAGATGATCAGTAGTGGTGCCCAGTTGGGGCGATTGGGGACTTTGTCGCATTTGGGGGTTGATCTTTATTTTGGTTCCGTAGTCGGACCTTGAGTGTTTTTGAATGAATGTAATGTTATTTATGTATTTGTGTGACGTGGCGAGTGTAAGCCAACTATGTACCTTTCCCCTTTATTTTTTTACATGGGTTGTTGTGAAGATTACCTCACTTGCGACATTGCTTTCAATGCGGTTATGCCTCTAAGTCGTGCTTCGACACGTGGGAGATATAGCCGCATCGAGGGCGTTACAACTTGTTCTTGAGTATTTCCCCTTATGATTTCTCTCCGTTCTTCCCCGTGTTCTTCGTGTTCTTAGTTGGGATCTGCTCCTTTCGTGAAAGATCGGCCGTATAGGGTTTCATCCTACATCAAAAAATGGCAATGTGGTAAACACATAGAACATATCATCTCCAGTGAAAAACCAGTAATTTATTTATATTGCAGATTGCGTAATATAAATAAATCTTAATGTTGCAAAATTAAAAGATTTGAAGAAGGTGGCTCGAAATCATTAGTGTGAAACTCAAATTGCTAAGGATGACACCTTGAATTTTGCATATGTGTTTGCAAGAAATTAAAAATCTCAATTGCAAATAGATGTAATTAATCTCAACACGTGGCAAACATGGAAATATATTACATCAATTTAGTATCTAGGACACATCTCGGAACCCAACAGAAAAATACTAATGATGTGAATAATAATGATGTTGCAAACTTGATGTTCAAATGAAAAACTTGAATTGTACAGACCTCAAATTAAAATGAGATGATCTTGTATCAAGTTGCAAGATAATTCAATGAGTGAATTAATAATTTGCGAGAGAAAATTGACCTTAATCGCAATGAGATTGTTTTGCGAGAAAAAATATATGTCTCAATCGCAAATCAATATTGTTGTGCGAGAAAACTTAATCTCAATCGTAAAACAATGTCGTTGTGTCGGTAAAGAATATGTCAGGCATTAACAACCATGTATTTCTGGAATTTTAAAATTGAACAAAAAAGGATTTAAATGCAGATTTGGCCTAAACATGACAAATGCTAATAAATAGCAATAGTTGTTAGAGCACTAATTCTATTGAAAAGCTGAAAATACAAGCAATTAAGCAACTAATGCAAATTAGTAGGAGTTGTCGGTGCCTCGGTGGCTCAACCGCATGCAAATAGGCCACGTAGAGCAGCCCAGCCAAGACCATCCTGGTCTAACTAAACGGATAAGGGATAGTAGCCAGGAAGCGATGCCCCAGCCACATGGATCCCTAATTCACACGACCGGCACACGTGGAGCCCCCACGGCTGGTCGGGCGAGGAGCTTCCGCTGCGCTCTTCCTTGAGGGCATGTACAATGCATAACCCAAGGTGATGCCTCACATGTCATATAGGATCGGATATGACATAAAGTAGGTTCGGATAGGGAAGCGGGATCCTCTCCAGGAGGCGGGTGATTGAATAGAAAAAGTGTGGTCCGATGACAAAAATTGAAAAGATTGAGTGAAAAGTAAAGATGCATGTATACTAGACTCTTTATTTTCTATTTTTTAATAAGGCCCACTAATGATAGTTTGCATTGAAGAAAAAAATTTAATGTAGGTGTCTCAAATTACTTTTGTCATAAGACATATATATCCATATGGCATCATTGTACATGCCCTGACGGAGGAGCCGTCACGGAGGCTGGTGCCAGGTGTGACGCCAGTGGAGAGGCTGCTCGTGAACTCGAGCACGGTCGGGCTCCATGTGCCAGCGCGGGCGGAGTGCGTACGTGCTTGAGGACGCGGGCACCGCGCGCCAGGTGTATCTTGCTGGCGCCTGAGGGTGTCGGTGTCGACCGGCGCAGGCGCGCGAGGAGACGGGCTGGGGGCCGCCAAGACGTGAGCATTCCTGGCAATTGGTCGCCGCTTCAGTCGGCCGCTGAAAGTTCAGTCGCGCAGGGGCCGAGCCGCGCGCAGCCGCCGCGGATGCCTAGACGGTCGTGCCACAGGGCCACGGGAAGCCGCGCTAGTGGAGCCATTGCGTCGCGGCCGGCTGCTGATGCGTCGAGTGCTCGAAGCCTCCTTGCTGGTGCATGGCTGAGGGCAGCCAATGTGTGCGCTCTAGTGGCGATTAGCGAGAGCCCAAGGTACTAATCATGGTAGCGAGCATGTATATACAATATTACATAAGGAAAAGAAGCACCTTAATCATGCAGCAATTAGATCAATTCTTTGGTGTCTGCGTGATGGGCACAGATAGAATGCTGTCCAGGGTGATTGATTTGCCCATGGGACTTGTTCTTGTTGATCTTGTGCTATCACCGGTTATTTCTTCTCCTTCTATCCAAACATTTCTTCCGGTTCCTGTTTCCGCAGAGATCAATCAATCTGGACATGCTCACAAGCGATTCCTTACGCATAATTGAGAATCGGTTATTAGATCACGGGAAGATAAAATTATATAGATTTTTTTTCTTTTGAAAAGGGGAGCTCTCCGGCCTCTGCATTAGAATGATGCATACGGCCACATTTATTAAAAAGAAAATAAGTTTGACAGAGGTCTTGAAGTCTCAAACAAAAGAGCAAAAAATGCTCACAAAGAGTAGAAGAGTAAAAGTGAAGCCACCATCGACTGGCATAAAAAAGATAAGAAAACTAATTGCCCATCCTATTACATGATCGCCATCCAAACCGGTTGAAAATAGCTCGTGCTACCATCTCACATCAGATAGATCCAGTAACCAAAGGCCCCCTGGCCTCTGTCAGAGTGAGTAGCGACCACATACGGATCAACGCAGTGGCTCGAAAGATAACCTGCAAAAAATGAGTATTTGTTGTTCTATTAAAGACCAAATCATTTTTGTAGTTCCAGACTGCCCATAATAAAGCACATACTCCTACACGAATGTGTCTCGCTGTTTCGGAATCTATCTCATCAAGCCACGTCCCAAATATAGTGTTGATATTATTCGGAGGAGTAATATTAAAGGCTATGTGAACCGCCTGCCATAAATTTCTTGCCAATGGACAATCAAGAAAGAGGTGTTTGATGGATTCGTCCCAATCACAAAAACTACATCTTGTAGATGCAGTCCAGTTGCGTTTTGCCAAGTTGTCCTTAGTTAAAATGACTTGTTTGTGTACAAACCACATAAACACTTTAACTCTCAAAGGTACTTTGACATGCCAAACATGTTTCGAATTAGGAATAGAGCTAGAGTTGATGACATCCAGATACATGGATTTAACCGTAAACTCTCCATTCCTAGTTAGCTTCCCGCACAACTGATCGGGTCGTTGAGAAAGCTGAACATCCATCAGTCGTCTCACAAGATGGAGCCAAGCTTCCCAACGGTCTCCGGCTAGCGTTCTCCTGAAGTGAATACTGAGAGGCGTGAACTGTAGTACTATCGCAATGGATGCGTCTCTCCATTAAACAATGCTATAGAGAGAAGGATACTGAAGCGTGAGGGGTGCGTCCCCTAGCCATGTATCCTCCCAGAAACTCGTAGAGCTATCGTTATCGACAATAAACTTTGTTTTATAGAAAAAAGATGATTTAACTCTCATCAATCCTTTCCAGAAAGGCAAATCCATCGGCCTCACTGTCACCTGGGACAAGGTTTTGGATTGAAGGTACTTCTTACACAGAATCTGTGCACATGTGGCCTCCGTCTCCACAGATAGCTTATATAGCCATTTGCTGAGGAGACATCTGTTCTTCACCTCAAGATTTTCAATACCTAGACCCCCTTGGTCTTTCGGTCGACAAATAATATCCCATTTAGCGAGTCTATACTTTCTCTTCAGATCATCACTCTGCCAAAAGAAGCGGGAGCGAGAGAAATCTAGTCTTTTCCGAACTCCAACTGGTACCTCGAAAAAAGACAATAGAAACATGGGCATACTCATGAGAACCGAGTTAATGAGAATTAATCGGCCCCCGTATGACATCAGCTTGCCCTTCCAACAGCTAAGTTTCTTCTCAAATCAATTCTCAATGCACTTCCATTCTCTGTTTGTTAGCTTACGATGGTGAATTGGTATACCCAAATACGTGAAAGGTAAAGCCCCCAATTCGCACCCGAAAAATTGTTTATACGCCTCTTGTTCCTCATTCGCTCTTCCAAAACAGAACAATTCTCTTGTGTGGAAGTTAATCTTGAACCCGGTCAATTGTTTGAATAAGCATAACACTAGCTTCGTATAGATACCCTCCTGATCAATGAAGTTCTCCTATGTAGGGATGTATCCATGCCGATGCGGAGCGGCGCGTTGTGCCATGAGCGGCCGTTGTCGTAGCCGCATATCTGGTAGAGCGGACGCGAGAGCCGCTCGTGGGGATAACAACAGGCCCGATGTCATCACTCCTGAGGGCCGGCCGGCGACATGGCCTCGAGCGTCGCCGATCTGCATGGATGTAAGACGAGGGCCATGTCGACCACCAGGGAGCAGCCCTGAAGGAGTAGTCGTCGCCGCCATTGGTTTTCCATGTCGCGCCGTGAGGCCGATAGGATCGCTCCGCCAGGAGCGTGCTGATAACGTGTTTAGAATTGAGATCAAGAGAGAAACGAGAGAGGAACACAAAGATGCAAAAGTGAACCATTGTATCTTTCATTGATGATTTTCTATATATAGGTACAGGAAAGACGCGTCCATTTGGAGAGGCGTCTATATACGAACCGACGCGATGGTTGTCTAAATGGCAACAGCCTGCAGTTAATACTAGCAGAGATTTTCCCCTTAATTAAGCATGTTAATTAATCCTAACAAAAAAGACTAAAAGTTTCCCGTCCCCGCTCATCCAATACAGGGGCTCAGGTTCGGCTCCTCTCTAGTACAACTATTACCGTACGCGTACTGTAGGAGGCCAATCAGCCATCCATTTTAATCCGACGCTTCTCAGCTGCCAGACCGGCATTGTCCTCATGTCGTCCTCTTTCCTGTGCTCGTCAAGCTCGCCCCCTCGTCCTCTTCATCTCCAGCGAGCCCAACTCGATGCTCATGTATCAGCTCCCACATCACGCCCTCAACCTGCTCATCTTCGTCTATTCGGACGATACGTCGACAACCTCATGCAAGAGCTCAAGTGTGCCCAGAGCCTCAGCATCATCAAGCCGCCCCGCCTGTACCTCTCTCTCTTCGTCTCCATGCCAGACATATCCTTTGCCGAAGCATTGAGGTGTGTGCTCTCCGCTATTGTAGGCGACGCCTCCTCCGACCAGTGGCTCACCGGCCCCTATCTGAGGTCTCATCGATCGTCTTGGAGGTCATACATTACCTCTTCCGCTTTGACACAAACTCCGACGAGCCTAGCTCAGGTCTAACACGGAGATGGTGCAGGGCGACGACGACGATGATGCGCTGTCTCCCGTGCTGGGCGCCTCTGTTCCCTCATACCTCGGAGAGGGCGACCCATGACTAGCCCCGCCGCCACCGTACACGGCGCAGCCGGTGTACTACGTGCATGTGCGCCCTGTCCACTACCTCAATGAGGTTGGGCATGGTCGTGGCCGTATTCCTCGCCGAGTTCGCCGGGAGGAGCCTCCAGCTTGTCATTGTTATCGGGCTTGTGGAGCTCGCCGTCGTCCTTCTGCTTGTGGTGCTCATCATCAAACTGCTGCTCGCAGTGAGATATGGTGCAGTAGCCGCGTCTCCAGTCTACTGTCTGCTCTAGTAGCAGCTGCGTCTGATCCATCCCTTGCAGCAACCGGTGAAGAGCATCGAATGAAGCAGTGCATGTTGACCGGATTTGGCGACAACGGAGCAAAACCGAGCGCTATGTTTGATTTGGGGAAAACTCAGTCGAGTGCTCGGCCGATGTTCCCATTGTTGAGAGCCATCGCATCAACTTGGATGGCAGATTGTGCTTGCTACAGTATCTGTGCAGTAATAGCTGTACTGCAGAGGAGTCGACGCCTGCTCAACCCGCACGATCGCTGGTCTTCGTCGCTCCTCCCGCACACTGCTGGAATTTTGTCTATTTTGGGCCTAGCCCAATAGCAGTTTCAGAAATTCTTAATAAATCCTAGAGGCCCATGCAGCCCATTCGTGCAAGGCAAGAGGTGGAACTAAAGTTTAGTCCCACATTGCTAGTTTAGAGGGAGTTGGACCTCTTTATAAGGGAGGCTCTTTCCCCACTTGTATGAGCATGAGGACAAGAGGGACATCCACGCGCGCTCCTCCTCTGTCGCCCGCCTCGTCACAATGCGTCGCGGGTTGTGGGAATGAGCCGAGCCGATGTCTAAATTTTTGCCACGCACTACGGGTATACAAAAGGTCACACGGAAGCTGAAAAGATTTTTGCGAAAGTGGAGTTCGAATGCGAACGGTGCAGCCCTTCGGCTGCTGGCTGTTCGCTTCATCTCCATCTCTTCGTTTCACCTCCCGTCGCTGCCCTCTCGTCTCCTTCTCTTGTGCCTATAAAAGGGAGGTCGCTCCTCCCAGAGAGATGCACCAGAACTACTCCTTCCCTCAGCATCGGTCCCATCTCTGAGCTTCTTTTATCTTCCTCATCCTGGCTTGCGGCGTGCACCGCACGTCGGGTCAGTAGGCCTCCGAAACCGCACCTTCTGAGTCCTGTACGGAAGAAGGGTGATAAGGTTTTTGGGGAGTGCTCAGCGCGATTACTGGCTGCTTCATCACGGACGATCCGGTCGCCGACGACTACTTCCCCGACGTCCATGACCTCCTCGACGACATGGCAGGCGAGGACACCGACCCCAAGTCCAGCGCTTCTGCTGCTGCTATCCCGTACATGTTCTTCTCCTTTCTATTAGAGGTCCTGCTAGAGTTCCTTGTTCTAGTATTTACCCTAGATATGTTAGATTCTATCTCATATATGCAACTTGCTATACTGTCTGCTCTAGATATGTTTAGTTACAGTTCATATATGAAGATGTTGTTTACCTTCTCTTGGTCAAATCGCATGGCTTGTTTTATCACTACTATACTGGTCATGCTTTATCTAGTATTTCTATTAATAAAATCATTCGGTAAATTGCTCATATTTCCAACAATCCAAAAACCTTATTATAGGCAATTTACCCTGAGTGGTTTTGCTTCTTCCATGAGACCTCCTATGTTTGAGGGTATCCACTATAAGAGGTGGCGCGTGAGAGAACTCTTATGGTTTCAAACCATGAGTTGCTATGACGCCACTCTTGGCAAACCTGAAGGAGAGCTTGATGCTCAACAGGCACAAGCCTTTCAGAAAATGGATACTCTGTTCAAGGCTGCTCCCTTGAGTGTTCTTGGTGAGAACATAGTTGATGCTTATGCGTCAATTGCTAATGGAAAAGATATGTGGGATGCACTCGAGGCCAAGTTTGGGGTCTCGGATGCTGCCACTGAGCTGTACATCATGGAGCAATTCTATGATTACAGGATGACTGAAGAGCGCTCCGTGGTTGAGCAAGCTCATGAGATACAGTCATTTGCTAGAGAACTTGAGCACTTCGGTTGTATGCTACCGGACAAGTTTGTTGCTGGAGGTATCATCACTAAGCTTCCTCCTTCATGGAGGAACTTTGCTACCTTGCTGAAGCATAAGAGGCAGGAGTTTTCAATCCCGGATCTCATTGGCACTCTTGATGTGGAAGAAAAGGCAAGAGCAAAGGACACACGTGCTCGAGGTATTGAGGGAGGATCTAGTGCCAATGTGGTACAGAAGCAGAACTTTTAGCCCCACAAGTTCAAGAACAAGGGCAAGTTTGATGGTAAAGAAAAGTTTGATGGGAAGAACAAGGCTATCTAGCACAAGAACTTCAAGAAGAAGAATGACAAGAAGAAAGGTGTATGCCATGTGTGTGGTGATCCTGATCATTGGGCACCTAGTTGCCCTAATCGCTATGACAAGCGTCACCCTGGGAAAGGCGGCAAGACCGCTAATGTTGTCATTGGAGACACTGACATGAAGGATGATGGGTATGGTATATTTCCCACTATTCTTTCAGTATGTCATTCTCCTGATTGGTTGCTTGACACGGGTGCTAATGTGCATGTATGCGGTGATATTTCCATGTTTTCGTCTTATCAGACCACAGGGACTTCAACCGTGCTAATGGGCAACGGTTCAAGTGCTTCTGTTCATGTTGTTGGCACGGTCGATCTGAAGTTTTCTTCAGGGAAGATCGTGCGGCTGAAGAATGTGCATTATGTCCCCTCCGTCAATAAAAATCTTGTTAGCGGATCTCTTCTGTGTAGAGATGGCTACAAGCTTTTCTTTGAGTCGAATAAATTTGTAATATTCAAGTATGGAACCTTTGTTGGTAAAGGCTATGACTCAGGAGGCCTGTTTCGTTTACCCTTATCAGACGTTTGCAATAAAGTTGTTAATCATGTTTGCAACAATAGTGAATCAAATGTGTGGCATTCACGTCTTTGTCATGTTAACTTTGGTTGCATGTCGCGACTAGCAAAGTTGAACTTAATCCCTAGTTTCACCACTGTCAAGGGATCTAAGTGTCAATTGTGTGTGCAAGCTAAGCAACCTCGTAAATCTCACACGGCTGTGGAAACGAGAAATCTTGCACCACTAGAGCTCATACATTCAGATCTATGTGAAATGAATGGTGTTTTGACAAAAGGTGGAAAGAAATATTTCATGACGTTAATTGACGACTCCACTAGATACTGCCATGTGTATCTTTTGAAATCTAAGGATGAGGCTTTGAACTTTTTCAAGATCTATAAAGCTGAAGTGGAAAACCAACTTGAACGGAAAATCAAGAGGCTTAGGTCCGACCGTGGTGGAGAGTATTTTTCCAATGAATTTGATGCTTTTTGTGCGGAACATGGTATAATCCATGAGAGGACGCCTCCCTATTCACCTCAGTCAAATGGGGTGGCCGAAAGAAAGAACCTTACTCTAACTGATTTGGTTAACGCCATGTTAGACACATCGGGTCTCTCCAAGGCATGGTGGGGGGAGGCGATATTGACGGCATGTCATGTCCTAAACCGAGTTCCCACAAAGAACAAAGAGATAACTCCATTCGAGGAATGGGAGAAGAAAAGGTTAAAACTCTCTTATCTACGAACATGGGGTTGTTTGGCGAATGTCAATGTTCCAATTCCAAAGAAGCGGAAGATTGGACAAAAGACTCTGGATTGTGTTTTCCTGGGATATGCTTTTCATAGCATTGGCTATAGATTCTTGGTTGTAAAATCTGAGGTACCTGACATGCATGTCGGTATGATCATGGAGTCGAATGATGCGACTTTCTTTGAAGATATCTTTTCCATGAAGGATATGGCTACCTCATCTAATCAGGAGATGCCTAGTTCATCGAATCAGGAACCAGTTACAATTACCAAACCTGCCATTTCGATAGAACACTTTGAAAGTCCTGTGGAGGAGAACAATGAAGTTCCTATTAGGAGCAAGAGACAGAGGACTGCAAAGTCCTTTGGTGATGATTTTCTTGTGTATCTCATAGATGACACTCCCAGTTCTATTTCAGAGGCCTATGCATTTGAAGATGCTGACTATTGGAAGGAAGCAGTTCGTAGCGAGATGGATTCCATCTTGGCGAATGAAACTTGGGAGATAACTGATCGTCCTTATGGGTGCAAACCTATAGGATGCAAATGGGTATTCAAGAAGAAGCTTAGGCCTGATGGTACTATTGAAAAGTACAAGGCTCGGCTCATGGCTAAGGGTTATACCCAAAAGGAAGGTGAAGACTTCTTTGATACTTACTCACCTGTGGCTCGACTGACCACTATTCGAGTTCTACTTTCACTAGCTTCCTCACATGGTCTTCTCGTTCATCAAATGGATGTTAAGACTACTTTCCTAAATGGAGAGTTGGACGAGGAAATTTATATGGAACAACCAGATGGGTTTGTACTAGATGGTCGGAAAGGAAAAGTGTACAAATTGCTAAAGTCTTTGTATGTACTCAAGCAAGCACCTAAACAGTGGCATGCAAAGTTTGAAAGAACTTTAACAGCTGCAGGATTTTGTTGTAAATGAAGCTGACAAATGTGTGTACTATCGCCATGGTGGGGGCGAGGGAGTTATCCTTTGCTTGTATGTTGATGACATACTGATTTTTGGAACAAATCTGAATGTTATTAAGGAGGTCAAGGATTTCCTATCTCGCTGTTTTGAGATGAAGGATTTAGGAGTGGCTGATGTCATTCTAAACATTAAGTTGTTGAGAGACGATGACAGTGGGATTACATTGCTTCAATCTCACTATGTGGAAAAGATCTTGAGTCGCTTTGGCTACAGTGACTACAAGCCCTCTCCAACACCATATGATGCTAGTGTGTTGCTACGAAAGAATCGAAGAATTGCTAGAGACCAATTGAAGTATTCTCAAATTATTGGCTCGCTTATGTACTTAGCCAGTGCTACAAGACCTGACATCTCTTTTGCTGTTAGCAAACTGAGTCGGTTTGTTTCAAAACCAGGAGATGTGCATTGGAAAGATCTAGAGAGAGTTTTGCGTTATTTGAAAGGCACTGCAAATTATGGAATTCACTACACCGGGCACCCAAAGGTGCTTGAAGGGTATAGTGACTCAAACTGGATCTCAGATGCTGATGAGATAAAGGCCACGAGCGGATATGTATTCACTCATGGAGGTGGTGCTGTTTCTTAGAAGTCTTGCAAGCAGACCATCTTAACGGGTCAACAATGCAAGCAGACCTCACAGCACTAAATACAGCTACGGTCGAAGCAGATTGGCATCGTCGGCTCTTGAATGACTTGCCGGTTGTTGAGAAACCTATACCGGGTATCCTTATGAACTGCGACAATCAAACTGTGATCACGAAAGTGAGCAGCTCAAAGGATAACATGAAGTCATCAAGACACGTTTAGAGAAGGTTAAAGTCTGTCAAGAAAATGAAAAACTCTGGAGTTATTGCATTGGATTATATCCAAACGTCTAAAAATCTGGCAGATCCTTTTACTAAGGGTCTATCACATAATGTGATAGATAATGCATCGAAGGAGATGGCTATGAGACGCACAATATGAGTTGTTCACAGTGGTAACCTATTCTTTGTGATCGGAGATTCCGTGAATTAGATGTGGAAGACAAGCTGTTGGTCAACTGAGATGAGAGTATCCTTACTATTCACAATACCACTCCATGAAGATGCAATACTCTCCTAATCTGCATGGCAGGTTGATGTATAGCTTAATGTGTTCTAAGTGGCTCATTTAAGCAGAGATGTTATCCTGCAGAACATCTTTTGAAGAACACACCTATATGAGTCTGATTGTCAAACGTCACAATCTATGAGAGTAGGGTTCTCTATAGTAAACTCATAAAAGGTCACGGAGTATGACGCATAAGCTTCACCCGAGGGGAAGACCCATGGTAGCCACGTATCGGTCAAGGCTTTATGTGAAGCTAGATTCGCAGAAAGCTTGTAGTTCAAGGCCCAGTCCACTGTTCAAGTGGCTTACTAGTGTAGCATAGAGTTCTAGGTGGAGATTCAACTTAACAGTCTCCACTGCAGTACCGGTATATAAAACAGTGTTTTGGAACCAAAGGCAATTTTTGTGTGCCTCTGGGATCTGGTGGGGGATTATTGGAATTTTGTCTATTTTGGGCCTAGCGCAATAGCAGTTTTAGAAATTCTTAA
The DNA here is from genome assembly GCF_056163025.1 of Triticum urartu. Classification (NCBI taxonomy): domain Eukaryota; kingdom Viridiplantae; phylum Streptophyta; class Magnoliopsida; order Poales; family Poaceae; genus Triticum; species Triticum urartu. Next base: position 195,163,601 of record NC_141873.1, on the reverse strand, counting down.
TAAATCCTAGAGGCCCACGCAGCCCATTCGTGCAAGGCAAGAGGTGAAACTAAAGTTTAGTCCCACATTGCTAGTTTAGAGGGAGTTGGACCTCTTTATAAGGGAGGTTCTTTCCCCACTTGTATGAGCATGAGAACAAGAGGGACATCCACGCACGCTCCTCCTCCGCCGCCCGCCTCGCCACGCCGCGCCTCGTCACGACGCGCCGCGGGTTGCAGGAATGAGCCGAGCCGATGTCTAAATTTTTGCCATGCACTACGGGTATACGAAAAGTCACACGGAAGCTGAAACAATTTTTGCAAAAGTGGAGTTCGAATGTGAACGGTGCAGCCCTTCGGCTGCTGGCTGTTCGCTTCATCTCCGTCTCTTCGTTTCACCTCCCATCGGTGCCCTCTCGCCTCCTTCTCTTGCGCCTATAAAAGGGAGGTCGCTCCTCCCAGAGAGACACACCAGAACTAGTCCTTCCCTCAGCATCGGTTCCATCTCTGAGCTGCTGTTGTCTTCCTCATCCCAGCTTGCGGCGTGCACCGCACGTCGGGTCAGTAGGCCTCTGAAACCGCACCTTCTGAGTCCTGTACGGGAGAAGGATGATAAGGTTTTTGGGGAGTGCTCAGCGCGACTACTGGCTGCTTCATCACGGACGATCCGGTCGCCGACGACTACTTCCCCGACGACGACTTCTTCCCCGACGTCCACGACCTCCTCGATGACATGGCAGGCGAGGAGACCGACCCCAAGTCCAGCGCTTCTGCTGCTGTTGTCCCGTACGTGTTCTTCTCCTTTCTATTAGAGGTCCTACTACAGTTCCTTGTTCTAGTATTTGCCCTAGAATGTTAGATTCTAGTTCATATATGCAATTTGCTATACTGTCTGCTCTAGATATGTTTAGTTACAGTTCATATATGAAGATATTGTTTACCTTCTCTTTGTCAAATCGCATGGCTTGTTTTATCACTACTATACTGGTCATGCTTTATCTAGTATTTATGTTAATAAAATCATTCGGTAAATTGCTCATATTTCCAACACACACCACCGCCAGAGCGCTTCCCGTCCGCCGCTCTTCCTCTTCTCCTCCTTCCGGTCTCCTCCTCCCGTTGCGCCCTGTGCCCGTGGTGACCATGCCTCCATCGTGCTTGCCATGTGCGCCGCTGCCCCTGTACACCTCCTCCTCCGCCCGGCCGAATCCCGCCGCCACCTCGAGGCCAGCGTCGCTACTCAACGCGCCATGGCCGCCACTTCGCCTATGCGTCGCCCGGCCTCACAGCACACCATCATCCTGCACAGCCCGGTCTTCGGCGCTATCGATACAGTGTCTTCCTGGGCGCTGGCATGCGGGCCGGGCACGGTTCCATTGCTTCCCACACCAGGTCATTGAGAAGCAAGCCGGCTTGGGCTGGGGGCTCCCCATTCCTCATCTCTGTGCCTATAGGCGCGATTGGGACGCGGGTCGTCCGCCATTCAGTCACCGCACCTGCCGCCTAGAATGTCAGGTTGTCGAACCTCTGTCCGCCGTTGCTCTACTCAGCTGCCGTCATCGATGGTGAGGAGCCCGGTCCCATTAGTACCAACGTCTTCCCTGTAATCAGATATTCCGGTTTGGCACATATCTTATCAGGTGACCACCCCCGCATTTACTTCATTGCTAATGAGTAAGCGTCTAAAGTTGGAGGTCATGCAATCCTCTTGTTCTTCGCTAAGACTAGCAATAGTGGAAGTAACTTCAGTAGTAACATCGATTCCAACTCAGCAAATTTGCTTACGTGGCAATGAGTAAATGAGGAGAGAGGTAGTTTGAGTAACTTAGCTAGTTACTGTAACATCACATGTCCCAATGCAATATGAGTCTATAACCTAATAAATGAAGCTTTGCATGACACCACACTTATGTTACTTACCCACTATGAAGATAGTAATATAGCCTAGGAATCTGTGTATGTTACTAGTGTATATTACTATCCATTGTGGCTAGTCTAATGTTTCTTTTGGTGACACTAACCACGCAGCCCAATCCCGAACGCCTGTGCAACACAATGCTCCAAATGGCCACACTTTTGTCTTCTCCGTTGCCCGTACGACCAATGAATAAATGCTTCCTAAAAACCAAAGCAAATAAACCCTTCGGCTGCAGGTCATTGATGATTCACACTTCACTTCCTCTCCCCATGACCTCCACAAGAAACTGATGGATTCCCATTTAAATTGGGTGCTCCACCTGATCTCATTGTATTCCCATCGTCATTCATACAGGTGGCCGCCTGCCATCCCAACTCCTTCCCTTGTCATCCTCGACATTCCCTATGACACATGGCCGGTTGAATCATATTTGGGATTCCTCAGGTACTGGAGGAATTGGACGCTCAGACCCCCATCTTGGTTTCATTTCCATCTCCGATGTCTCAGTTAATAAAGCCTTTTGCTGTTCATAGTAGTACAGTTGCAGATCATCTCCTCACGGAGTGACAGTGAGGGTGGATATGGCTTATTGTTCTTCTTTTCAGTAACTTTGCAGGTATATACTGAATTCGGCAGAATTCTCAGTATCTAAGTCATGTAATCACATCGTCATGTTGATAGCTCAGGTACAGTCATCTCCAAGTATGCGTATTGATTATTTATAGAGATTCCTTGTACTATTTTCTTCAGAGAAAAACCTTTCATTACTTTCATTTGTTAGTAAATATGTATTTCGTCAACCAGTATATGAATCATGCCTTTCTCAACATACTCATTGATGAGATCAGTTTACTAGCCATGAGATATCCCAATCCGATGCCTTCAACAATAGGATATTTAAGGCCACTTAATTCTTACAAATCAGACATTTGCACACAATGTGTCCCTTGTAATCTCCTAATATTAAAATAAAATTTTCTGTACCAAAGTCCCGCTACAACGTGAACCAGGTTTTTCATGGTCCCTCCATTCCCAAACTTCCTCTGCTATGTTGCTTCTATATTATATCGTGCACTTGGTATGCTGATTAGTTTGGCAGTGCCTTCCTTGAATATATTCCCAAACTTCCATTAGCTGATTACAGGTTTCTAATAATTAATTTTGTCAAAGCCTTCTGTTTATAAGACTGAACAAAATGGATGTCCCATTTATTCAAAGGGTCACACTGTTCGACGGGTTTGTGGACGTCTACATGGACCACGCCACCGATCATGACCACATAATCTAATCCCTTGACCAACCGCAGTTACTGCTACTGAGAAGTGAGAACCGCCGCAGATATATATGCAACTTAACAGAGATTTGTTAGGTTCATGAACTAACCTAAAATCTTCAGTTCCATGGTATGATATATTCAATTTCTCGACAGCTCATTTGATTATCATGTTCTTGGTACCAACCAAACAACATCCTCTCAATGCTAATGTTCACTAACTCAACTACCAAACAAAGAATCCTCATCCAAATTGAACCTTTATTCGTATCCGTCAATTTTTTTATTCCCTTCTTGGTTCCTTGCAGGTTGAGGTACTATTTTGAAACAAATGGCATTTAGAGATCCATATTTAAGGAGCTATCTTTGAACCCTTAAATCTCAGGGGGTACTCAACATTCTGGAAGACATTTTACTATCATTCATTTTCACTACTATTTTCTTACATGTATAAAACTGAGTAAATAGCTAATTGGGGTTTGAAAGAAGAATCATATTTTATGATCCCTTCATATATTTTTTCATGTTACTTTGTTCTACTACTTTATTATGCCTTATGCTGCTGATAGTCACTATTTCTTTGTCTCATGCCTGAACTTATTAAACACGCATAGTCTCTACTTCTTTGTCACAATCATGGCCACACATGTGTGCTCTTTAGAAAATTTCTAATGCATTCTAACTTCAGTTTAGGTACACTTATCTGTACAAATTTCTGCAGCAATGTTTTGGTATTGTAATACTAATCTTGTCTTTTGTACAACAATATACTACGTCGATGCTACCCTCTAATATCATTTATTTTGCGATTAATCATTATGATTTATTCCTATACCAAGGGGTACTATACTGAATGATTTAGTTCCTGATGTTAATCCTTTTTATATGGCCTTTGACTATTTCAGAAGAAATCGGTGCCAGAACTATTCCAACTTTTGGGCCATATTGTTATGTTTACTCACATTCCACGTTGTGTTTTCTAACACCTTATATTTAGCAAATGTAATTATCATTTTTAAATCATCATGGCGGTGTTTTCATGACCTGTTAATTGTGATGTAGGTCATAGCATCGGGGATGCATCAAAATTGCTTTCTTTCCAATAGATAATTAAGGCACTACGTTGCAGTTCATGATTGCTAACACCATTGGTAATGCTACAACTACGAAAGTTCCACAATACATTATATATGTATACCACAAATGACCACATTTGATTGCATGCAAGTGAAATCCATCATATAATTGATTCCCGTTGTTATCATCTTTGTGATCTGGATGTTGCTTGGAAAAATTACAACAAAGTCCCGCGGCAACGCGCGGGGTAATAACATCTACTGTAGTTTTTTTCATAATGTCACTCCCTCCCTGAGGCAAATTGTACTGAACCTATGTTTGTTCGATGGCCTTTTTGCTGTTCTGAATCTTCTGTTGTTGAATCTGAATCTTAGTAGGAGTAACATTATTTTCCTGCTGTCATTTTCAGTCTTTTATTTGCATCTATCATTTCAATGTCCTTTTCTCATCTTTTTCTAGGATATTTTCTTTGTTTTTTCAGAAAAGTTCTGTTTACATAAAAAAATCAATGGTTTTTTGACTCCTTTGTTCACAAACCATGGAAGGTAACATGGAGTGGCTGCTTACATGCGGTTTGGCCGTATGGGGGGCTACTTTTTCCATATATAATCGATGGTTTCAGTGTGTCTGTTTTCTGTCATTGCATTTTACTGCTTCGGCTACCCAGCTCAAAACAAAGAACGAGTATGGGTACGGGTGCAACACGGCCCCCGATCCGCGCCGCCCCGCCCAATATTCAAACTTGGAGAATCTAGTTCTAGTTGAGTTGCAGTGGGTTAGTTTAATTTGTACTGGACTATGCGGGACGCCATGCTGTGGGGAGGGGGTGGTCGCGGTGTTGGAAGTTTAATTTCCAGGGAAACCCGGCTCGTTAGCATAGCGGTGGTGCGGGACAAATCTGGGGTTGAGCGGCCTAGCAAAAGCTCGATGAGGTGGACAGTCTGAGGTCTTGTATTCCAGCAACTCACGGCGTCCACATGGTGGCTGGCTTGGCTAGGCCTCTCGTCAAGCCATGGGTTGGACCCATCCCGCCTCCTCGGATGTCGCCACCGAGGACACTGGGCCATCTTCTGCCGCGGAGTGGCTCGCTGCTGAGGCGTCCTTGTCGCAGTTTAGTGCTGCGTCGCTCATGTCGGGCTTGGCCGTGCAGCCCGCCGAGCCTACCGCGGTTCAAACCTTTGACCCGACTTTTTGGGCAGCTCAAGTCAGGCTCGCGATCCGATGCATCTTGGACGTCCATTATGGATGGTCAATCTCGGGCGTTGGCTAGGTGACATGTGGAAACGCGTGCAGCCACAACGAAACCCTAATCCCACTCGTTCGTTCGCGGTCGTCGTGCGCCCTCTTGTGATGTCGCTTCGCCGTCGGGGGCCGCCGCCGGCCTCCAGCCTCCAAGCTCTACGCCGCCGCCGATCGCCCGCTCTCCCTCGGGTGGGGCTCCCGGTTTCACACCGGGCGTGTACCAGCCAATTCAGGCTGTCCAAACGGCCGCGCTCACACCGTCGCAGCCCGCATCGGTGCAGCCACCGCCGTCGCAGGTCGTCCAGGCCACGCAACCACATCAGTTCGCTGGTTACCATCCTCAACAACCGCAGTTCCTCCTTCATGCTGGAGGCGGATACATGCAACAACAACACATGTCGGCTCCTCCATAGTTCCATGCAATGCCCGATATGATGCAGCAACAATTTCAACAGTTGGCCGCCGGTCCGCTTGTCTATAGCAACGCAGCTGCCGGTCCGCCAGTCTACGACAATATAGTTGCCGGGGTTCCTGCCACAGACCGGCCGCGCAAGCAGAAGGGTGGTAAGGGTGGCCACCTCAAGCCCCGCCAGGGTGCAGCTACTCAACATCCTGCTCCCCCGCAAGTGCCCAGCTCGCCCGCTGTGACAGCAACGCAGGTGTAGCTTGCAACATTGCCATTGGACGCCCAACATATTCCATCTACAGGTGTTGTTCAAGAGGCAACATGATGCGGAGCATCCCAAAGTCATCCACACGGATCTACCATCGTCTCACCAAGTGTCTAGCGGACCCATGACACGAGCACGTGCAAGAGCTCTTGAAACCGAGGTGACATCTCTCCTCTCGCATTTCCACTTCGATGCACATGAGACATGGCTACTACCTCATATGGATACATTGTGCATACCCAGGTATCACGAAGAAGCTAAGGAGCAAGGAGAAGAAGAAGAGGAAGATGGACGTGAAGACGGAAAAGGAGAGCTGCAGGAAAAGTCCCAGCCACGAAGAATTTCAGCATGACCTTTGCTGAAAATAGGACATATGGAGTACCCGAATTTGCCGGAACGGAAGTTAATCGACATTCCGGCAAACTCAAGGGCCTTTCGGGGTACCTGCAAAATCATCACGACACGATGGTTAGAGACAAAACCCAGCAAACTAGCACCACATGTGAGCAGTGGGAAAGGCAAACAAGTCAGAGAAGACGCTGGCCAGCCAGCCAGCCAACACAGTAACATGTAACAGCCAAAATGAACAGTCCATAAAATCCCAACCACAATCTCTAATGGTTGATTTGCATCATATGTATTGTTAATCAAGCTAGCATATTACAGACAGACAGAGAAGCAATTACAGACAAGCTTTGATCATCATATTGGTTGGTGATGACTCATCAAGCTAGCATATTAATCTCTGAACATATGTATTGATCATCAGAGGAAACAAGATTTGAGAAACTGGTGATGACTCATCAAGCTAGCAAGCTGACTAGTATTGTTAATTAGCTAGTGTTGTTAATTACTCTAGTTAGTTAGGGAGGGAGGGGGCTAATTATAAACAGTAGCAGATGCACATTTTTTTCTTTCAAAGCACACCTCTTTGTTTCAGCTATCTATATATCTTGTTCTATGCTGCATTTTTAATTCCTGATGTTAACAAGAGTGTTTGTCAAAATGAAAAACAAAGTTCATGGCAGTGTAGCTAGCTTCTCATGCATCCCTCTTATCAACTAGTTCCTTTCCCTAATCTTTCTAATTCTTGTAGTTCACAAACTTCACAAGTTGACATATCACATAAAGATGTTTCTATATAATAGTAGAATTGGTAAACAGAGAGAAGAAGAGAGAGTTCATATTACCAACGTCCTGTTCAGCAACGGAGGGAGTCGACCGTCGGTCGTCCTGTCTTGAGTGTGGAGAGGAGGGAGGCAACCGGAGGAACGGCTGGAGTAGCTGAAATTTACCTGATATGTTCCATGAATGTGGAAGAACTATGAGGAAAGAACTTGAAAAAAAGAATATATCTTATAGAATATTAGTATCTTATAGAATATACTCATGAAGTTTCTGAGATCGGAACTTGTTTAGAGGTTATCAGTAAAAATGTTCAGAGTTCTACAGCGGGCATGGCACTCAACTACAGCGTGAAGAGCATTGTAATCATCTGGAGCAAAAAGGCGAGGAAATGACAGGACATTTCATATCTAGAAACAAAATGTGTGGTTTCTGTAAACATAATAGGATTAGAAAATGCTACATGATGGTTTGTTCAGAAGAGGAATAATCCCAGGATGTAGCATGTATCATGGGGTCAAAACCTGGAACTCCCTATTGTAATTTGATTTTGATTATTAATTTTTCTGTGAGCACATGAATCACAATCTGTGAGCACATGATTGATGAAATTCACTTTATAATTTATTTTTTCAAGAAAGGGCTGATAGACTAGTAAACTACAAAGCTCCAATTCTACTAAGGATATAGTGGGGATCGAGCAGAGAGGGAGAGGGCAAGGAGGGAGGAGCAGAGAGGGGGGCGGGGGCTTACGGGCGGGGGAGGACTGGCGAAGGAGGGGGGCTTACGGGCGGTGGCGGGACGGTTGCGGGTCGGCAGCGGTCGTCGTCCTGCACTTCATGCGATCGTCGGCGGCAGGATGGTTGGGGGCCGTGGCAGCTTGTTGTCCGGTGGGCGGCGGAGGAGCTGTAGTGGTGGGGGGCGCGGGGGCGGCGACGCATGTAGGGGCGGCGGCGTCGTGTGTCGTCGGGGCGGCGGCGCGCAGGGGCTGAGAGATGTGAGATGGGATCGGCCGGGGATTGGCGCCGAGATTTTAGTCGGGGGAGGTATAGCAATGGCGCACCACCTAGCGGTGCGCCATAAGTAAGTTTTTTTGAGATAGCAATGGCGCATCCACCAGCGGTGCGCCATAAGTAACTTTTTTTAGCATAGCAATGGCGCACCAGCCAGCGGTGCGCCATAAGTAATTTTTTTATTATTATGTTTTATTGCGTTCATTAAATTTGTTATTTGAAAATATCATCCAATTTGTTATTTGAAAATATAATCAAATTTGTTTTTTTTGGATTTTTAGTTGCATTCATTTGTGACGGTGGAGCGGGGCAGGGTGCGGGGGGTCGGCGGCGGCGGTGGAGCGGGGGAGGGTGCGGGGTGTCGGCGGCGGCGGTGGAGCGGGCCGGGGGAGGGTGCGGTGGGTCGTCAGTGGCGGTGGAGCGGGGGAGGGTGCGGTGGGTCGTCGGCGGCGGTGGAGCGGGGGAGGGTGCGGTGGGTCGTCAGCGGCGGCGGAGCGGGAGAGGGTGTGGGGGGTCATCGGCGGCGGTGGAGCGGGGGAGGATGTGGGGGTGCTCGGCGGCGAGGGGGATCTGGCGAGGGGGATAGCGATCGAGATGGAGGGGGATCGAGATCGAGTGTCCTCATGAATATTCAATATTTTTTCATATTGAATATGAAAAAATATCATCAAATTTGAAAAAATATTCATGAATTCAAAAAGTGCCCATGAATTAAATTTTAAAATATTCATGAGTTCGAAAAATAAAAATGATAGTAGTTTTGCAAAAAAATATAGTAGTGGCGCACTGTGTGGTAGGTACACGATTACTAGTTAAACTAGTAATGGCGCACTGTGACCTGGTGCACCATTAGTATTTCTGGAAAAATTAAAAAATATATGTTAGTAGTGGCGCACCATGGGTCTGGTGCGCCATTACTATATAGTAGTGGCGCACCACGTTTCTGGTGCGCCATTAGTGGCCATATCATCTATAGCCCTTTTCCTAGTAGTGTCCTATGCCATTACTACTAGCATTGCAATGGATCTAAAAGAGCTTGTCAAAGTTTGGTAATGCAAGCACGGGAGCATGTGTAAGCAAATTCTTAAGCTCATTGAAAGCGGTGTCTTGGGATGTTCCCCAAACAAAAAGAGCATTTTCTTGCTCAAGGCATGCAATGGTGAAGCAATGGCGCTAAAGTCCTACAAAAATCTACGGTAGAAACCGGCTAGACCAAGGAAGCTACAACTTGGTGCAAGTTGGTTGGTTGTGGCCAAGTTTTAATAGCATTGATCTTAGAGTCATTAACATGAACACCCTTAGAGGAAACAACAAAACCCAAGAAAATGAGCTTATCAACGCCAAAAAGGCACTTTTCCATGTTAGCATAGAGACGCTCTTTTCGAAGAGTTTGCAAAATGGTTCGGACATGGGTGACATGATCTTTAAGAGATTTGATGTAAACAAGGATATCATCGAAGTACACAACAACAAACTCACCAATGTAAGGACGAAAGACATGATTCATAAGACACATGAAAATACCCGGTGCTTCCGATAGACCCATAGGCATGACTAACCACTCATACAAACCAAACTTTGTTTTGAAAGAGGTTTTCCATTCATCACCCTCTTGTATGCGGATTTGATAGTAACCACTTTTAAGATCAATTTTTGAAAAGGTAGTGGCACCACTAAGTTCATCAAGCATATCATCAAGGCGTGGAATGGGATACCTATAGCGAACGGTGATAGCATTGATAGGTCTACAATCGGAGCACATGCGAAAGCTACCGTCTCGTTTTGGCACAAGAATGACCGGAATGGCATAAGGACTCAAACTTTCACGCACATATCCATGGTCTATGAGATGCTTTACTTGCCTTTGTATTTCTTTGGTTTCTTCGGGGTTGACTTGGTAGGGAGCTTTGTTCGGAAGAGGTGCTCCGGGGATGAGGTCGATGCGGTGCTCGATGCCTCATAGTGGAGGTAGTCCCGGAGGTACTCGTCGGGGTAAACATCTTGCAATTCCTGCAAAAGAGAAGACAACACTAAAGGTAGAGCGTGAGAGGTGTTAGATTTTGGAGTGTCGTTCTTGCACAAAAGCACATAATGTAGGACACTAGATGGGTTCTCATACACTCCTCTTATCTCACTTTTGGTGGCAAATATAACTAAATTCTTCTTTTCACTCATCGTGGAGGCACTCAATTTGGTCTTGTGGCGCTCACTCTCTTTTTGGTGGTTCGCTCTCTCACTATTCTCTCCACGATGGGTGGCTTTCTTGTCGGCGATCACTTGGCTTGGAGACATAGGGCGAAGTACGTACTCCTTTCCTTTCATCTTGAAGGTGTAGTGGTTCATTCGGCCGTTGTGGATGACACCTCTATCAAATTGCCATGGGCGTCCAAGAAGAAGGTGGTAAAACGGTCAATGGAATGATATCACACTCAAAAGTGTTTGCGTAGGCACCAATTTTGAAGGAGACTTGTACTCGATGCTTGACTTGGATAGTGCCGGAGTCTCTAAGCCATTGAACTTTGTAGGGATGTGGGTGCTTTGTCTTGGGAAATTGGAGCTTGGAGCAAAGTTCTTCACTTGCAAGGTTATGACAACTCCCTCCATCGATGATGACCTTGACAGACCTTCCGTTGATGCCAGCCTTGGTGTGGAAGATATGGCATCTTTGGTCTTCTTATTGGTGATGTTGAAGAGTCAAGACCTTGGAGACAACTAGAGCGGGACTTGAATCTTCATCGCAAAAGACTTGTTCCTCTTCATCGTTCACTTGCCGGTGCATGGCGACTTGCGCAAGTGCTTCAGTTTCTCCTTCGCTCATTGAGTCATAAGTGCTATTGTCGTTGAGGATCATGGTCCGCTTGTTGGTGCACTCAAAGGACTTGTGGCCTCGGCCTCTGCATGTGAAGCATTTGAAGGAACTTGTCTTGACGGTCTCATCGGTTGTGGTAGATGATGATGAAGCTCTCGGCTTGAAGTTGCTCGTTGTAGGAGGATGACTTGGGGTTGACGAAGCTTTCTTGTAACTCGATTTGTCGACGTTTCTTGTAGAACGCTTTGTTGATGTAGAAGGTGTTGGAGTCGTTGAAGCTTGGTTGTTGGAGAAGCCGTATGGCTTGGATGAGAACTTGGCATACTTGAAGTCTTCTTGCACTTGACGTTCCGCTTGGTAGCTTGATGCACTAGCTCGATGAGGTTCGAGTATGGTTGAAGTCAGCGATCTTCTTGATAGGATGATTGAGTCCATTCAAGAAACGTGCCATAGTTTGCTCATCATCTTCCGTGGCATTGGCTCGTATCATTGCAATCTCCATCTCCTTGTAGTCCTCTTCAACGCTCTTGGTTCCTTTCTTGAGTAGTTGGAGTTTGTTGAAGAGGTCACAGTTGTAGTATGTAGGCACGCAACGTGCTCTCATGACATCCTTCATTTGCGCCCAAGTAGTGATAGGTGGTTCACCTCTTGCCTCACGGCGCTCAACGACTTGTTCCCACCAAATGAGGACATAGTCTTGGAACTCAAGGGATGCCATCGCGATCTTCTTCTTGTCGGATCACGGGTTCTGGCAAAAACCTGAAGGTTCGAACACTGGGGTGGCGCGAAGATCTCCCCCCCTATCGAGTCACGTCGTAACTTAGCTAAGATCTCACGAACTAACTCGACGAACTCACAACACAAAGGACACAAGATTTATACTGGTTCGGGCCACCGTTGTGGTGTAATACCCTACTCCAGTGTGGTGGTGGATTGCCTCTTGGGCTGAAGACGAACAGTACAAGGGGATGAACAACCTCCTGAGGTTGTGGTGTTCTTGTGCTTGGTGAATTTGTGTGGTTGAGGATGATCTTGACGATCTGTCCCCGCCTATGATGGTGGCCTGTCCTATTTATAGAGGCCCTAGTCCTCTCCCCAAATATTGAGCGGGAAGGGAGCCAACAATGGCCAATTTGAAAGGGGACAGCTAGTACAAGCTATCCTGACAAAAGGCAGTCTTCGCCTGCCAAAGGCTCTGGTGGTGACGCCGTCCTGGGCTCCATGGTGACCTCCATCTTGCCGTCCTTCTGGTATTGGTCTCCTTGCACAAATATGGAAACCTTTGCTTGATGCCTCGGTACTCCGTGCCTGTGCTTGCCCCCTTGGTACCAAAGAGGAAACAAGGATGCTGCGCGCGCTGGCGCCCGCCTGTTCTCGATCGTCATGGCTTACGTCACGAGAACCTCGCGAGGTTTGCCCGACCTTGAACTCTCCACCCCTCATGAGCCAGCCTGGCGAGGCCGCTCCTGAGGAGGTCTTGTGTCGTCCGCCCCGTGAGGCTTGGCCCCTCGCGAGGGTGTTGATTCCTTGTTGATGAAGATGGGCCGTACAGGCCTGCTAGCAAAGCCACGCCGTGGGCCGCAGGCAGTCAAGTCTAGGGACCCCCCTTCCCAGAACGCCGACATTAGCCCTCGGGCCCAAGGCGTGCTCGGGCTTGGCTTCGAGGCATAGCCAAGGGTCAAGTTTGGAGCGCCGCGAGCCCCAATAGCCCGCGGCCTTGGTCGACGCGTGGCGGTTGATTGGACGTGGGTGTCTCCGCTTCCCCACGCTGCCTTGGCAACTGCCCGACGTGACAAGTCCCTGCGACATGCAAGGAAAACCATCATTACCTGTGATCGTGTGGGGTGTTGGTTGGCCTTCTCCTGGTATAAATGGGAGGGGGGAGCCCCCGTCGCCCATCCTTCCTCTGCCTTTCCTGCTTCTTCTTCTTCCTTGCTCCACTCCTTGCTTGTGTAGACATGGCGCCGATCCGGAGGTTCTCGGCCGCAGAGAAGGGCAAGGCTCCCCTCAATGTGCCTGAGCTGCTCCCGCAGAAGAAAAGGAGGTCTCATCGCCGCGAGGTAGTCGTGAGGCCGGTGGTGTCGCGGCCTTGGTATGAGAGGCCGCCTACTGGGTACCCGCTGCCCTTATACGCTCACGTCGACGATTACAGAGGGAGGAACGGTGAGCGGCGCCGCCCGTGCTAGGGCCGCGGCCGCCGTGCCACAGAGGCGCATGCCGTCGCCCCAGGGGTTCACGCTGCGGACTCTTTGTGCGAGTTCGTGTTGTGGGCGGCGATGCCCCCGAGTACCTGGATATGCCTCCCGTTGTTCTTCGCCGCCGAGATGCCACCGAGGTGCCTTTGCGAACTTTAGCTGCAGCATGCCGACTACGACGCCCCAGCGACTGGAGCGGAGATTGGAACTGTTGCCTCCGGGAAGATCTTCATGACCTGCGGCTAGGGTGAGATCGCCCGGGTCTGCCGTACGGAGGGCGCCCTCATGATCCACTTCGAGTATGACGGCGCCTCCATGCTGTCCTTCAAGGTCTTCGACGAGGAAGGCCGCCACCTGGAGTGCTGCCCCGAAGGAGGTCGCCAGGACGATGCTGCGGCAGGCACGGGGCCCGCCACCGGTCTCGGCTGCAGCTCCTCCAGTGACAACGGCGACTCCTGGTGGTCCAGCGACTCTCCTGAGCTCTTGGAGTCCCTGGAGACGAGCGATGACAGTTACGTGCCCCTGAGCTCTCGCTGAGCCCGGAGCAGGGCCGCGGCGTCTAGCCGTCGTCGCCGCTGATCTGGATGGGGTTGGCGCCGGCCTCACGTGGCCCACTATTGATGATGGTGTCGGCGACACCTGGTGCGCGTAGATAGAACCCCTAGGAATTCCTTCCCTTTTGTTCCTTGCGAGGAATCAAGAAACGGACCCCGCGGGTGTGTGTAAAGCGTCTGTAATGCCTTCTGTCAATATAACCCTCATTATGAAGATTTGTGTGCGCACATCCTGCCAAGGCTCGGCCTCCCCTTTCCAATCATGCGGCAGCCTGGTGCTCTACGCTGACAGGTCCTAGTCCCCAGGCAGGCTGCAGTTGTCGCTGGTATGCCAGGTCGCGTGCCGTGGTCAAGGCGAGGAGGTGGGCGGCCTGAGGTCCAGTAAGAGCTCCTAAGGCGCGATGCTCAAGAGGTCCCCTTTAGCGCGCAAGCATCTTCCTTAGGATGGGAAAGGGAGAAGACGTTGCCGCAACAGGGCAGCGAAGGGAGTGAGAAGGATCTCGTGCTGCGGGCGACTGGTGGGTCCAGAGCGAGAACTTATCTTGGCTGTACGGGGTCGGCTCCTCGAGTCGGGCCGGACTTGTATGTGGTTGCTATGGTGTGGCTAGGTCTGGCTCGTGCGGGCCTCCCCCTCCCCTCCATGTCCTTCTTGGTGCTCTGCGTCCTCAGGTCCCGGCCCTCGAGCGAGCTCAGCCGCCGCTGGTATGCCAGGTCGCGTGCCCTGGTCAAGGCCAGGGGGTGAGGGCTGGAGAGCCAGTAAGAGCTCCTGACGAGTGATGCTCAGGAGCCCCCTTTTAACGCGCAAGCGAATCGCATGAGAGAAGAGAGAGAGTCTGCAGTACCACCTGCTGTGGCCCTCATGAAGTTCCTACAAGCTAGCGCAAGGAAGGGCACCAGTCGCCATGGTGATTGCTGATTTGCTTCTGGTGCGTGAGTGGGGACTCCCTACTGCGGAGAGCCCCCGGGGCGTGTACAGCCCCGCTCTGGCACGCGGCTTGCATGGCAGGGCTAGACGAGGTGTATCTGAGCACTCGTGAGCCCACGCGGGACTCATGAGGCCCTACCTCAAGGCGGGCTATGCCTGGTCTTGATTCTTGTTCGCTGTCTTGGTCCTGCGAAATGGTTAGACAACGCGAAGGGTCCAGAAGAAAGGCGGTCGACGCGCGGCTCCCATGGTGGGTGACAATCAAGTTGGTGATAGTCATAGATAGATTAAGCATGGAAAGCAACCTAGCTCAGGTAAATGCAGGGAAGATGCATGCCACCCGGTCCGGCCTGAGTGGCTTGGGGATGACGCAGCCCGAGGGGTGCCCCCAACAGGGTAAGCTAAAGACATAAAAGGAAAGATACATGCCATAGGGACGGACCCACGTGGCCTGGGAATGATGCAGCCCTGGGGGTACTCCTAGCTGAATGAATTTGGAAAATGTCACCTGGTCCTGTTGATGAAGGAGAGTTGGGGTAGCTGAAGGCGTGCGGTGAAGGGACTGCCCCTCATGAGCCACCGGGCCCTGGGCCTCAGGAGGCCCTAGGGGTCCAGGGGGTAACTTGAGGACCGTCTTCATCTCCGTCAGCACAACGTAGTTCCTGGCCTCCTGAGCCGCTAGGATGCTCTGCAGATTGCGCTGACAGGCGGCCGCCACACTATGCAGGCCAAAGGGCACGCGAACGTAGCTGTGAGGTGGGCCCTTGCAGCGTCCCACACACAAAGGCCAGAGAAGCTTCTGAGAGGCGGCGCGATTGAGTCCTGGGACCTCGGTGCAGATGTGCAGCCCGACATCCTCACCTGGATGGGGAGCTGCGCCTGGTGAGCGGCGGCTGCCGCGCATGGCCCTCACGTCTTGCAGTTCCTAAGTGGTCTTGGTGATGAACTCCTGAGCGGCGGGCACTCCTTGCCCTGTGCTCTCCTGAGGGAAACATGCCACGAAGCATGCCTCCAAGTGGTGCCTAAGCGCCCCCCTCGTGATGCTGGCAAAGTCTGAGGCCCTCCAGAAGAGAGCCCCCGAGCCCTGCCCGAGAGGGGTGATGGGCGCGTTTCCCTATGCGATGGAGGGAGGCGCCCCAGGCGCGGGCGCCGATCCTAACGAGGCGCCGCTTGCCTGAGGCCCTGCGTGACGCAACTTCTTCTTCCTGGGGGTGACCTCAGGAGGGCGTTCTCCCTGGCTGTCGGGGTCGTCGATTGCTGCAGCTTGGAAGGCACGCTCGAGGGAGCACACCGTGTCTCTTTCTTCGCACGGGACCGTGATGATTCCGCTGCTCACCGGCATCTTGAGGACATTTTAGCCGTGACGGGTCACTGCCATGAACTTGGCCAGGGCTGGATACCCGAGGATGGCGTTGTATGGCAGGTGGATGTAGGCGACGTCGAAGTCGATGAGCTCCGTGCGGTAGTTGTCGCGCGTGCTGAAGGTCACAGGGAGGCGGACCTGCCCGATCGGGGTAGTAGAGCCGTCGGTCACTCCTGAGAAAGGCTTGGTAGGCTGAAGCTGGTCATATGGCACTTGGAGGTTGTCGAACGTGTCGACGGACAAGACATTGAGCCCTGCGCTGCCGTCGATGAGGGTCTTGGTAACATGCACGTTGCTGATGACTGGTGAACAGAGCATTGGGAGGACGCCTGCAGTAGCCGCACACTTGAGCTGATCTGCCGAACTGAACATGATGGGGCACGTGGACCATCTGAGCGGGCATGTGGCCTCGAGCTTGGGGAGAACTGCATTCACTTCATGGGAAAAATGATTGAAGATACGCTGCAAGACTAGGGCTTGAGCTCCGCCCAAGATGCAGGCGATTACGCGTGGCTCCTGGAAGCCCCCAGCCCCCTCATCTTGATGGTGGTCCTCATTCCTTTTGGGTGGTGGCGGTAATGGAGGGAGGCCACTGTTGCCTTGAGGACGAGCCTCACGAGGCTGGTCCCTCCAGGCGCCCTCGCGAGGCTGATCCTGTCAGCGGTCCTCACGAGGCCGGTCGTGCCACTCCTGGTGCGGGCCACGGTCGTCCCAGCATCTGCCACCACGTCCTCCACCTCAGCCGTAGCCCCGGTCACTGCGCTCGGGGCGTCGACCGAAGCGTCCTTCTCGAATGGCTTTGAGCTCTTGTCAGTCACTGGTGTTGTGGGTATGCTGGTTATGGAGGGCGCAGAACAGTCGGCTGCCCTTGGATGACTCGGGCTGGTCTCTGCCTCGCTTGGTGTCTAGCTCTGCCACGAGCACAGCTGCTCCCTTGTGCTTCACATCCTTGGCCTTGGTCTTCTTCTCCTCTGGGTCCGTAGCAGGGAGCTCGAGGAGGGAGAGGCGCCCCTCCTCAGCTCTTGCACACTTGGTCGCGATGTTGAACAGCTCCAGGGTCATGCACAACTCCTCATGGATGGCGAGCTCCTCCTTCATCTTGACATCACGGACACCATCAGAGAACGCTGAGATGATGGCCTCGTCGGTCACCTTGGGGATTTTGATTCGCGCGCTGTTGAAGCGCTGAATGTACTTCTGGGGTCTCTCCTTGTTGTTGCTTGATGCGGCGCAGGTCACCCGCGACCGGGGGGCGGTCGCGAGTGCCCTGGAAGTTGGCAATGAAGCGGTTGCGCATCTCGTCCCAGGAGGAAATTGAGCCTGGAGGCAGGTTCAGGAGCCAGGAGCGAGGGACATCCTTGAGAGCCATGGGAAACCAATTCACCATGACTTTCTCGTCGCCATTGACTGCCTTGATGCTTAGCCCGTAGAGTGGAAGGAACTCCGCGGGGTCGAGGTTGCCATCATAGCGAGGAGGCAGATCTGGCTTGAACTTGCCCGACCAGGTGACGCTGCGCGGCTCGGGGGTGAAGACGCGGCAGCCGGCCGTGGTCACCGGTGCCCGCCTTGGAGGTGGAGCTTGGTCTTGGCGCCCGCGCGCCGCTATGGCAAGCGGCGCGGGGCCTTGCCGCAGTAAACGATCCTGGCGCGGCGGAGCGAGGAGTGGCGGAGTGTTTGCTTGCGGTCGGGGGACTTCTTGGCAGCTTCTTTCTTCACATGCGGGGCGCTGCGCGCTGGGGGTCGCGCCGCGGAGCCGCGTGCCTTGGTGCTAGGGCGCCGTCTTGGGGCAGAGGTGGTGGAGGTGCTTCATGAGCTGTGTCGCCCGTGGCTGGCGGAGGGTGAGGCAGAGAGTGGGACGGCGCAGGGGAGCCGCCTGTGGCGCGGACAAGCTCGGCGATGCGGTCAAGCCAGTCCTTATAGAGGTCGTCGACTGGGCGGTAGCGCAGAAGCTCATACGCCATGAGGAGCGCGGCCCATGCGTCCATGGGAACGCGACGAGCGTGAGACGATGAGCCAGCGGGTGTCGGGACCCCGATTCCAAGTCACATCGATCTAGCCGGTAACACCTCATATCACTTTGCGGCCTCACGCACGGTATTCCCACGGGTGTCGCCTTACCCTGGCCCGGGACCGTTTGCGCCTTTTGGCTCACGTATATGATTGTGTCGCTAGCATCCATATGACAAAGAACCTGGGCCGACATGGCTAGTCATGAACCCAAAGCGGCACTAACCTATGGGGACATGCATACATGATTCACATCGAGCATGTCGGTCAGCAGCGTGTGAATCCGGGCTGTAGCACTGGGCTAACAGGACTCCGGGAACCTGGGCTGTAGCAAGCTAGGCTGGACTCTGGATGCCACCGCGTGACATTTCCCCGAAGGGACAGACACAGGAGCGAAGTGAAACACATGCCGGCCAGTCAATTGCCCTGAGCAGTAGTGTTGGGCTAGTAGGACTCCGGTGAACCGGGCTGTAGCGGACTACTATGGCTCAAGGAAGCACTAGACTACATTTCCCCAAAAGAGAGGTTGCCAAGGATAAACAACTAGATTGTCGGATCCCACACATAGCAATACACGTCACACATACGCATAACATGCAAGTATGTGCTGTACAACATGGCATCACAACATAATGCAACTCATATAGATAAAGGCCCAGAAGAGCCATATAGCATAAAATACAAACAGGGGTCACATGACCCATCATTCAGAGCATACAAGCAACAAGAGGAAGCATTACATGTCTGAGTACAGACAACTACAAAAGAAAAAGGTTGAGAATCCTGACTATCTACAATACCCTCCCAAGGGTACAAGATCGTAGCTGAGGTAACAAGCTACTCGTCGAAGTCCAAGTGGTACTACTAGTGAGACAGATGTCTCACCTGCAAAACATAAATAAAGCAAACGTGAGTACAAAGGTACTCAGCAAGACTTACATCAGATCCTATCATACATGCATTTGTATCAGGAAGGTAATGTGGGGTTTAGTTGCAGCAAGCCAGCTTTGACTCAGTGGCTATCCTGTTCTACGACAATGAGAAACTTCTTTGAGGTGAGGCAGCGCACACGAGTCCACTAATCACCACATCAATACACTACTATGGATTCATCCTCGTCTTCCTACGAGAAAGCCATCCATAGCACTCACACTTGTCTTGAACATTTTAGAGTATCCACTTCAAGTTGTCTACGTACCACGTAAGCATCCAAGAAGTCCATAACCGAGGACACGGCTATTCGAATAGATCATGATAACCCTGCAGGGGTGTACTTCTTCACACACGCTCTCACCACTTATCACAATGTACACGTCATGTACCTCGGAAACCTTCAAGCGGAAGCCTAGGGAGGGTGTCGACCACGACCTGACTAACCACACAAGTCTCTCATCCAGGTTTATCACCTATTCGGGTTCCATCCGCAAGGAGATCCGGCCGGGGTGTCGCTCACGGCCCCAAACGATGTGAGCAGGGTTCCCAAGCCCACCATCCGGGTGCCACTTGGTACACCGTGCCACTATGCCTAGTCTGTCCCAAGCCCACCTGGCCGGGTGCCACTTGGTAGACTACTAACACTACCTACAAACACCAGAAACTAACTGCAACTCCTGGACAGAGATCAAGTTGGCTAATAAGTCGAGAGGGGCACTTAAGCATTCCAATGTGTGGTAGTAGCTAGTCATTGGACAACATACACGGAACTCAGTGCTTAAGGACAGTTCTAGTGAGACAACCCACCATGTACTCCTATATGGCCTCTCACCACTACCTTTACCAAATCATGTTCACACGCTTAACTCTCAACACCAGAACATATCGTAACACTCCAATTTATTCCCCATGAATCAGACCCGACATACTCTAAGCAATAGCAGGCAATGCATGGTAGGAACACAACATGGCTCAATCAACTCCTACACATGCTAGTGGGTTTTAACTATTTACTGTGGCAATGACATGTCATGCAGAGGATTGGGTTCAACTACCGCAGCATAAAATAGGAGTTGAATCATTGTTGTCCTAATGGAATAAATGAGAGCAGGAGCGAGAGAGTAGGATTGTGTCGGAATGAACAAGGGGGTTTGCTTGCCTGGTAGATCAATAGGGGGATACTGCTCCTCTGATAGGTACTCTGGATCGGTCTCCGGAGCAGGACCTATCGAGAAGGAACGGTGTCGAAAATCAAACACAAGCATATGCAACAACATGATGCATGATCATGGCATGAGTATCTGATGTTTGTTTGAGTTAATGCATCTAGCATTCATTTGCATGAAGTCCATTTGAACCAAAGTTTCAAATGCAACTCCAAAATAAGCCTTTATAAATGCCATTCATGTGTTTCCTCATATACAGCATGTATAGGTTCGTTTGTCATGCATGAAAATGGTACAGATGGATAGATTGAATTTTTCTGATCATTTTTCATATATAAATTATTTCAATCTGAGCTACGGTTGAATTTCTATGAATTTTTGAAGTTTATATCATTTTCTGGAATTTCCTAATTTATTTTAATACCAGAAAATGATATATTGCGTTAGCACAGCGTCATGCTTACGTCAGCAGGTCAATGGCGCTGACCAAGTCAAACCTGACGTGTGGGGTCCACACGTGAGTGACTCAGTTAGTTAAAAGGGGGTTTAATTAGTCTAATTAGGATTAGTGGGTGCCGGGCCCACTGGTCAGCGACTAACTAGCTAACTAACCTAGGTTAATTAGTGTTAAACTAATACTAACTAAATGTCAGGGGGTGGCCCACGCGTCAGTGACACAAGGGGGAGGTCAAACCCCGGTCAGCGGGTCAAAACCCGCCGGCGACTCGACGTCAGCGAGGCCAGACGCGGCGGAGGGCATCGGAAATCACCTTCCGGCGACCAAACGCGCGACGGAGACTACCTACGTGATGCCCAGGCTCACGCGCATCCAGTGGAACACGCGGGAGGCCGTGGGGTGGCCGAAGATGAACGCGGCGACCGGAGCTACGGGAACGGCGGGTTCGGCGCTACGGAGCTCGAGAGGGGCTGCGGAGTGCCTCGACGGCCTCCTGGCGTTGCACTGAGCACGGTGGTGTGCTCGGTCGCGGCCCTAGGTGACAGTGTCCACGTCTGTGACATGAACGGCGGAGCTGAGCTCTCGGCCGCGACGGCGACGGTGTTAGAGGAAGAATTCAAGCTAGGGGAGAGGGGGGATCGACGCAGTGGCTCACAGAGGATGCAGTAGGCTTCGAAGCGGGCTCGGGGAAGGCCGGACGGCGACGTGCGGGCAGTGGGGATCCACGGCGGCCGGCGGTGAAGAAGACGATGATGGCGGCTCCGCGGGGCGCTCCAGCTTGCGTGGCTGAGGAAGACGATGCAGGGCAACGACGCGGAGCTCGTGGGCACGACGAGAGGGCGAGGGAGAGGCGGTGAGCGTGACAACGGCGAGCGGCGGCGACGGCAGCATTCGGGCAGGAGCGGGGAAGAGAGCAGAGGAGGGGGGAAAGGTCGGGAGAGAGTGAGAGGTGTTCAAGGGGGTGTGTGTCGCCCTCGGGCGCCTCCAGCGGCGAGTAGGGAAGCAGGAGGTGGCCGGCGTGTGCTCGCGCGCGGCGACCACGCGCCCTTCGTCCTCCTGGCAAGAGGAGGAAGACGACAGGGGAGGTCGGGATGTGCCGGGCTAGCTAGTTGGGCTGCATAGAGCCAGGCCGCAGGTAAGGTCCAGGTAGGTTTTTCCATTTTGTTTTTCTTTTCTATTTTTCTGACATTTGTTTATGGTTTAGTAAAATACTAAACCAATTTATTTTCTTATGCCAATTTTTGTAGGAGCTAATGGTATTATTCCAGAGTTCCTCCATAACTAGCATAATTGTTGGACATATAATATATATATATATATAACATATATATATATCCAATGCAAATAATTATTGCATTAAATCCAAAAGGCCAAAATAAATATTTATGAGCTCCTGAAAATATTTGCTTGAATTTTACTTCTGACCAATATTTTCAGAGAGCAACATGAACATTTTCTTAGACCTTTTTGGAGCAATTTTTATCTGGTTCATTTCCAGAAATGAATTCCGAGGGTTTCAGAAATCCCCATTTCAAATTTAAATGAAATTTAAACATGATGCAAACATGAAGGCTAGCCTAGGTCATACCAGAACTAGGGATGTGACAACTCGCCCCCACTTGGAAGAATCTCGTCCCGAGATTCAGGAGTCGGCGGAAAGAAAGTGGGGTACTCAAATCGAAGACGATCTTCACGCTCCCAGGTAGCTTCTCTCTCGGAATGATGAGACCACTGAACCTTGAGAAACTTGATGTTAATACGTCGAGTGACACGCTCTGCTTGATCCAGAATGCGGACGGGGTACTCTCGATAAGTGAGGTTATCTTGGAGATCAAGCGTTTCGTGGTCCACTCCGCGGACGGGATCCGAGAAGCAACCCTGAGTTGGGAGACGTGGAAGACATCATGAACTCAAGAAAGATGTGGGGGTAGTTCCAACTGGTAGGCAACCTCTCCTTGTTTAGCGAGAATGCGAAAAGGACCAATGTATCGAGGAGCCAACTTGCCCTTGATACCGAAATGATGGGTACCCTTCAAGGGAGTAACCCGAAGATAAGCCTTGTCGCCAACTTCATAAGCCACTTCCTTATGGCTACGGTCATACTGGCTCTTTTGAGGAGATTGGGCTGTTTTCAAATTCTCACGAACGATGCGAGCTTGCTCTTCTGCCTCCTGGATCATGTCCGGTCCAAAGAATTGTCTTTCACCGGTTTCTGACCAGTTCAAAGGTGTTCGACATCTTCGTCCATACAGAACCTCAAAAGGAGCTTTCTTGAGGCTGGATTGGTAGCTGTTGTTATAAGCAAACTCGGCGAAGGGAATACACTTCTCCCAATCCATACCGAATGAGATAACACAAGCTCTAAGCATGTCTTCAAGAATTTGGTTGATCCTTTCCACCTGACCACTTGACTGAGGGTGGAAAGCGGTACTGAAGGAAAGATGGGTGCCCATGGCAGTTTGGAAACTCTCCCAGAAATGAGAAGTGAAGAGACTACCATGGTCTGAATTGATCTCCAGTGGGACACCATGAAGTGTCACTATTCGAGAAATATATAAGTCAGCGAGCTGACTAGCGGTGATACTCTCTCGAACAGGTAGGAAGTGAGCCACTTTGGAAAGACGATCAATGACTATGAAGATAGCATTATTCCCTCTCTTGGTCCTGGGAAAGCCGGTGATGAAGTCCATACCAACTTTATCCCATTTCCACTCAAGAATAGCTAAAGGCTGAAGGGTGCCAGGAGGCCATTGATGCTCTGCCTTAACGCGACGACAAACGTCGCAGTTAGCAATAAACTGAGCAATTTCTCTCTTCATCCTAGTCCACCAGAACCTCTGGCGCAGGTCCTGATACATCTTAGTACTACCGGGATGAATCGTGAGAGGAGATTCATGAGCCTCCTTAAGGATCCGTTGTTGTAGATGTTGATTCTTGGGAACCACCAAGCGATTCTCAAAGGAAACAACACCTCGACCATCCATAGAGAAACATCCACCAACTCCCTTCTTAATGTTTCTCTTGATGCGGATAACCCTCTTATCAAACTTCTGGTCAGTAATGATCTGATCCTCAAGGGTAGGTTTCGCCACCAAGTTTGATAGGAATCCGTGAGGAGCAAGGTGAAGGTTGAGCTTACATAATTCCTCATGGATAAGTGGTTGGCCCTGCTGCAACATGAGATTGTTGCAATAGGACTTACGACTTAGTGCATCAGCCATGACATTTCCCTTGCCTGGGGTGTAGGTAATCCCTACGTCGTAATCTGAGATCAACTCCAACCAACGTCTTTGCCTAAGGTTCAAATCTGGTTGGGTGAAGATATACTTGAGACTCTGGTGATCGGTGTAAATCTTGCAATGCTTACCAAGAAGGTAATGTCGCCAGGTCTTAAGTGCATAGACTACGGCTGCAATCTCTAGATCATGTGTAGGATCATTCTCCTCATGTGGATGCATCTGTCGAGATGCATAGGCAATCACATGGCGATCTTGCATAAGAATGCAACCTAGTCCCCGTCATGAGGCGTCCCAGTAGGTAACAAAGTCTTTAGTGAAATCCGGTGGCACGAGTATGGGAGCAGAAGTCAGGCGTCTTTTCAGTTCCTGAAAACTATACTCACACTGTGGGGACCACTCAAACTTTTTATCTTTCTTGAGAAGTTCCGTGAGAGGTTTGGCCACTTTGGAGAGGTTCTCAACGAAGCGGCGACAATAACTGGCTAGGCCAAGGAAACTCCTAACTTACTTAACCGTTTCAGGTGGAGTCCAATCAAGAACGGCCTGAACTCTCTTGGGATTGAAAGCAATGCGCTTACCAGAGATTACGTGGCCGAGATAGGTCACTTCTGGCAACCAAAATTCGCACTTGGAGAACTTGGCATAAAGGCGGTGTTCTCTGAGTTTTTCTAACAGAAGTCTAAGATGTTCGGCATGCTCTTCCTCGTTCTTCGAGTAAATAAGGATATCATCGAGGTAAACCACGACGAACTTATCTAAGTACTCCATGAATATCGAGTTCATCAAGCGGGAGAATGTAGCTGGAGCATTGGTTAGACCAAAGGACATGACGGTGTACTCGTACTGGCCATAGCGAGTGACAAAAGCTATTTTAGGAATGTCCCCGTTTCTGATCTTGATTTGGTGGTAGCCTAACCTCAAATCCATCTTGGAAAAGACTGAGGATCCAGCGAGCTGATCATATAGGTCGTTGATCCTGGGGAGTGGATACTTGTTCTTTATCGTGACCAAATTAACGAGACGATAATCTACAACCATCCGGTCCGTACCATCCTTCTTCTTGACAAAGATGACGGGGCAAGCCCAAGGAGAAGAACTGGGACGGATGAAACCCTTTTGCAAGGACTCATCAAGTTGTTTCTTAAGCTCAGCTAGTTCTAAGGGTGCCATCTTGTAAGGTCTCCTAGAGATTGGGGCAGTTCCTGGGATAAGATCTATGACAAACTCTACATCTCTGTCAGGTGGAATACCTGGCAGTTCCTCAGGAAAGACATCCGGAAAGTCACGGACTACCGGGATATCTTCAAGTTGAGGAAGAGGGTTTGCATTAAGAGAATAGAGTTGGCGCTTTGCAACTCTAGTGGAAACAGTGACTATCTTGCCAGATGGGTGGGTAAGCTGAACAGACCTGGTGTAACAATCAATCTTGGCATAATGAGCTTTCATCCAGTCCATACCCAAGATGATGTTGATATTTGTAGACTTGAGGGCTATAAGTGATGCAAGGAATACCGGTCTATCAACAAAGATTTCATTACCATGGCTTACACTAGAAGTTTGCCATTTGGATCCAGGGGTTTGAATGACTAGTGGAGAAGGCATATCACAAAATGACATGTTGTGCAAGTTAGCGTAGCTTTCGGAAATGAAGGAATGAGATGCTCTAGTATCGAACAAAACCGATCCTGGATGGCAATTGACAAGGAGTGTACCAAGAACGACATCTGGATCATCATGAGCGTCTCTAGCTGAGACGTGATGCACATGTCCACATTCAGTGGGAGCTGACTTGACACTGATCATCTTGCGTGATGGCTTACCACGGCCAACGGACTTCTTAGGCTGGGGTGGAGCATAATTGGTTTGAGAGCAGTCACGTGCATAGTGTCCTGGCTCTCCCCATGTGAAGCAAGCCCCTGAAGAAGGACGTGGACCCGCATTAACAAGCGGTCTACCAATAGGCCTGGGTGGAGCATGTAACTGAATTGGGTGAGGCGCCACATAAGAAGGCCTTGGTGTATAACCGGGTGGAAGAGCAGAGTTCGGAACCCAAATCCGGCGCTTCTGAGAGCAAGAACCGGAGGAAGAACCCAAATCACGAGTTTGCTTACGAGACTCCTGGTACGTGAGTTGAGCTATCTCTGCATTAATGGCCTTGTTCACAAGAGCCTGGAATGTATTGCAAGGATGCAAGTGGACATCACGACGCAACTTGGGGTTGAGACCCTTCTGGAACCTAGCCTGCTTCTTGGCGTCTGTGGACACCTCTTCTGTAGCATAGCGAGCAAGGTTCTCAAACTCTCTACTATAAGCATCAATATCCATCTTACTCTGGGTGAAACTAAAGAACTCTTCTCTCTTGCGGTCAATGAGAGCCTGAGGAATGAGATGCTCACGAAAAGCCTCAATGAAATCTCTCCAGGTGGTTATCTGGCCAGCTGGAAGCATAGCCTCATAGTTCTGCCACCAAAGATTAGTAGGACCTTCCAAGTGATATGCAACATAGGTGACCTTGTCACCTTCAGCTACATTCGCAGAACACAGCTTAATAGTGATACTACGGAGCCAGTCATCTGCATCGAGTGGTTCGATGGAATGATGGAAGGTAGGTGGTTTCAGACCAATGAAATCATAGATGGTCGCTGACTCCTTGCACTGGGGTGCGGTGTTCTCCTCAATACGTGCTAACAAGCGGTTAGACTCACGCTTGTTCCTCTCCATCTCTAACATGAACTCTGCCAACGAGGGCTGGTCGGGAGGATCCTCATCCCTACCATCTCCATGGTTCCAGCTACGGCCAACAAAGTTTCGGTTAACCGGCAACGAAACCAAGGAAACAAGGATGGATTCAGCATCATCATAAGGATGTACAATATAGTACAAGGAAAATAATATCTCTTGAACTCCTAGGACAATTCCGGCAGCATAACGGCAGTAAAATGCTCAAAATGAGACATTCTGCAAAAGACAGGGTAACACCATACTCAACATCATCACTCAGGGTGCTGAGATATTACTAAACGGGCTACACCGGAGGTACTCGAGCTGGGATATGACTCAGATCAACCAATCCTAAGAGACTACGGAGTAGTAACACGTGATCCTAATAGACAGAAGAGAAAGCCTAGTTCCTTAACCCCGTAGGAAAGATAGGATGACTCAGATCAGAAGGCATGATGTATAAGGAGTAAAAAGAGCCTTACGTTCCCTTCCACAATCAATTCCCCTATATAGCCAAAGAATTTCTAGACTCAACTTCGACCAGGTTGGCTTGGAAATCCTACAGGCAGTCAGGCTCTGATACCAAAGCTGTTGGGACCCCGATTCCAAGTCACATGGATCTAGCCGGTAACACCACATATCACTTTGCGGCCTCACGCACGGTATTCCCACGGGTGTCGCCTTACCTTGGCCCAGGACCGTTTGTGCCTTTTGGCTCACGCATATGATTGTGTCGCTAGCATCCATATGACAGAGAACCCAGGCCCACATGGCTAGTCGTGAACCCAAAGCGGCACTAACCTATGGGGACAAGCATATATGATTCACATCGAGCATGTGGTCAGCAGCGTGTGAATCCGGGCTGTAGCACTGGGCTAACAGGACTCCGGGAACCCGGGCTGTAGCAGGCTAGGCAGGACTCCAGATGTCACCGCGTGACATTTCCCCGAAGGGACAGACACAAGAAACACATGCCGGCCAGTCAAGTGCCCTGAGAAGTAGTGCTGGGCTAGCAGGACTCCGGTGAACCGGGTTGTAGCGGACTACTATGGCTCAAGGAAGCACTAGACTACATTTCCCCATAAGAGAGGCTGCCAAGGATAAACAACTAGATTGTCGGATCCCACACATAGCAATACACGTCACACGTACGCATAACATGCATGTATGTGCTAGACAACATGGCATCACAACATAATGCAACTCGTATAGATAAAGGCCCAGAAGAGCCGCATAGCATAAAATACAAACAGGGGTCACATGACCCATCATTCAGAGCATACAAGCAACAAGCGGAAGCATTAATGTCTGAGTACAGACAACTACAAAAGAAAAAGGCTGAAAAGCCTGACTATCTACAATACCCTCCCAAGGGTACAAGATCGTAGCTGAGGTAACAAGCTACTCGTCGAAGTCCAAGCAGTACTACTAGTGAGACAGATGTCTCACCTGCAAAACATAAATAAAGCAAACGTGAGTACAAAGGTACTCAGCAAGACTTACATCAGATCCTATCATACATGCATTTGTATCAGGAAGGTAATGTGGGGTTTAGTTGCAGCAAGACAGCTTTGACTCAGTGGCTATCCTGTTCTTCGACAGTGAGAAACTTCTTTGAGGTGAGGCAGCCCACACGAGTCCACTAATCACCACATCAATACACTACTATGGATTCATCCTCTTCTTCCTACGGGAAAGCCATCCATAGCACTCACACTTGTCTTGAGCATTTTAGAGTATCCACTTCAAGTTGTCTATGTACCACGTAAGCATCCAAGAAGTCCATAACCGAGGACACGGCTATTCGAATAGATCATGATAACCCTGCAGGGGTGTACTTCTTCACACACGCTCTCACCACTTATCACCATGTACACGTCATGTACCTCGGCAACCTTCAAGCGGAAGCCTAGCGAGGGTGTCGGCCATGACCTAACTAACCACACAAGTCTCTCATCCAGGTTTATCACCTATTCGGGTTCCATCCGCAAGGAGATCCGGCCGGGGTGTCGCTCACAGCCCCAAACGATGTGAGTAGGGTTCCCAAGCCCACCATCCGGGTGCCACTTGGTACACCATGCCACTGTGCCTAGTTTGTCCCAAGCCCACCTGGCCAGGTGCCACTTGGTAGACTACTAACACTACCTACAAACACCAGAAACTAATTGCAACTCCTGGACAGAGATCAAGTTGGCTAATAAGTCGAGAGGGGCACTTAAGCATTCCAATGTGTGGTAGTAGCTAGTCATTGGACAACATACGTGGAACTCAGTGCTTAAGGACGGTTCTAGTGAGACAACCCACCATGTACTCCTACATGGCCTCTCACCACTACCTTTACCAAATCGTGTTCACACGCTTAACTCTCAGCACCAGAACATATCGTAACACTCCAATTCATTCCCGATGAATCAGACCCGACATACTCTAAGCAATAGCAGGCAATGCATGGTTGGAACACAACATGGCTCAATCAACTCCTACACATGCTAGTGGGTTTTAACTATTTACTATGGCAATGACAGGTCATGCAGAGGATTGGGTTCAACTACCGCAGCATAAAATAGCAGTTGAATCATTGTTGTCCTAATGCAATAAATGAGAGTAGGAGCAAGAGAGTAGGATTGTATCGGAATGAACAAGTGGGTTTGCTTGCCTGGTAGATCAACAGGGGGTACTGCTCCTCTGACAGGTACTCTGGATCGGTCTCCGGAGCAGGACCTATCAAGAAGGAACGGTGTCGAAAATCAAACACAAGCATATGAAACAACATGATGCATGATCATGGCATGAGTATGTGATGTTTGTTTGAGTTAATGCATCTAGCATTCATTTTCATGAAGTCCATTTAAACCAAAGTTTCAAATGCAACTCCAAAATAAGCCTTTATAAATGCCATTCATGTGTTTCCTCATATACAGCATGTATAGGTTGGTTTGTCATCCATGAAAATGGTACGAATGGATAGATTGAATTTTTCTGATCATTTTTCATATATAAATTATTTCAATCTGAGCTACGGTTGAATTTCTATGAATTTTTGAAGTTTATATCATTTTCTGGAATTTCCTAATTTATTTTAATACCAGAAAATGATATATTGCGTCAGCACAGCGTCATGCTTACGTCAGCAGGTCAATGGTGCTGACCAAGTCAAACCTGACGTGTGGGGTCCACACGTCAGTGACTCAGTTAGTTAACAAGGGGTTTAATTAGTATAATTAGGATTAGTGGGCGCCGGGTCCACTGGTCAGCGACTAACTAGCTAACTATCTTAGGTTAATTAGTGTTAAACTAATACTAACTAAATGTCAGGGGGTGGCCCACGCGTTAGTGACACAAGGGGGAGGTCAAACCCCGGTCAGCGGGTCAAAACCCGCTGGTGACTCGACGCTGGCAAGGCCAGACGTGGCGGAGGGCGTCGGAAATCGCCTTCCGGTGACCAAACGCGCGGCGGAGACTACCTACGTGATGCCCAGGCTCGCGCGCATCCAGTGGAACACGCGGGAGGCCGTGGGGTGATCGGAGACGACCACGGCGAGCGGAGCTACGGGAACGGTGGGTTCGGCGCTACGGAGCTCAAGAGGGGCTGCGGAGTGCCTCGACGGCCTCCTGGCGTTGCACTGAGCATGGTGGTGTGCTCGGTCGCGGCCCTAGGTGACAGCGGCCACGACAGCGACATGAACGGCGGAGCCGAGCTCTCGGCCACGACGGCGACGGTGTTAGAGGAAGAATTCGAGCTAGGGGAGAGGGGGGATCGACGCAGTGGCTCACAGAGGATGCAGTAGGCTTCAAAGCGGGCTCGGGGAAGGCCGGACGGCGACGTGAGGGCGGTGGGGATCCACGGCGGCCAGCGGTGAAGAAGACGACGATGGCGGCTCCTCGGGGCGCTCCGGCTTGCGTGGCTGAGGAAGATGATGTAGGGCAACGGCGCGGAGCTCGTGGGCACGACGAGAGGGCGAGGGGGAGGCGGTGAGCGTGACAACGGCGAGCGGCGGCGACGGCAGCGTTCGGGCAGCAGCGGGGAAGAGAGCAGAGGAGGGGGGAAAGGTCGGGAGAGAGTGAGAGGTGTTCAGGGGGGTGCGTGTCGCCCTCGGGTGCCTGCAGCGGCGAGTAGGGAAGCAGGAGGTGGCCGACGTGTGCTCGCGCGCGGCGACCACGCGCCCTTCGTCCTCCTGGCAAGAGGAGGAAGACGACAGGGGAGGTCGGGATGTGCCGGGCTGGCTAGTTGGGCTGCACAGAGCCAGGCCGCAGGTATGGTCCAAGTAGGTTTTTCCATTTTGTTTTTCTTTTCTACTTTTCTGACATTTGTTTATGGTTTAGTGAAATACTAAACCAATTTATTTCCTTATACCAATTTTTGTAGGAGCTAATGGTATTATTCCGGAGTTCCTCCATAACTAGCATAATTGTTGGACATATAATATATATATATATAACATATATATATCCAATGCAAATAATTATTGCATTAATTTCAAAAGGCCAAAATAAATATTTATGAGCTCCTGAAAATATTTGTTTGAATTTTACTTCTGACCAATATTTTCAGAGAGCAACATGAACATTTTCTTGGACCTTTTTGGAGCAATGTTTATCTGGGTCATTTCCAGAAATGAATTCTGAGGGTTTCACAAATCCCCATTTCAAATTTAAATGAAATTTAAGCATGATGCAAACATGAAGGCTAGCCTAGGTCATACCAGAACTAGGGATGTGACAGCGGGAGTCACCGATGGAGTGGCGGTGCGGCCATCCTGTCGCACCGAGGGATGCAGCGAGGATGCTTGCTCCTCGTTCCCCGCCGGACCGGTGGCGGTGTTGGCGGCAGGAGACGATGAGCGACGGGGTGGCCTGCCGACAGGGGCCGTCTGAGGAACACGGGTGGCGAGGGCAGCCTGGCGCTTGGCGTGGGCGCGACGTGCGTCCGCCATGGAGACGACGAAGCGATGTGACGCGGAGCAATGGAATGTAAGCTTAAGCGCACCCCTACCTGGCGTGCCAAATGTCAGATCACGGGTTCCGGCAAAACCCTGAAGGTTCGAACACTGGGGTGCGCGTGAAGATCTCCCCCCCTATCGAGCCGCGTCGTAACTTAGCTAAGATCTCACGAACTAACTTGACGAACTCGCAACACAAAGGACACAAGATTTATACTGGTTCGGGCCACCATAGTGGTGTAATACCCTACTCCAGTGTGGTGGTGATGGATTGCCTCTTGGGCTGAAGACGAACAGTACAAGGGGATGAACAGCCTCCTGAGGTCGTGGTGTTCTTGTGCTTGGTGAATTTGTGTGGTTGAGGATGATCTTGACGATCCGTCCCTGCCTATTATGGTGGCTAGTCCTATTTATAGAGGCCCTGGTCCTCTCCCCAAATATTGAGCGGGAAGGGAGCCAACAACGGCCAATTTGAAAGGGGACAGCTAGTACAAGCTATCTTGACAAAAGGCAGTCTTCGCCTGCCAAAGGCTCTGGTGGTGACGCCGTCCTGGGCTCCATGGTGACCTCCGTCTTGCCGTCCTTCTGGTCTTGGTCTCCTTGCACAAATATGGAAACCTTTGCTTGATGCCTCGGTACTCCGCGCCTACGCTTGCCCCCTTAGCACCGAAGAGGAAACAAGGATGCTGCGCGCGCTGGCGCTCGCCTGTTCTCGATCGTCATGGCTTACGTCATGAGAACCTCGTGAGATTTCCCCGACCATGAACTCTCCGCCCCTCACGAGCCAGCCTGGCAAGGCCGCTCTTGAGGAGGTCTTGTGTCGCCCGCCTCGCGAGGCTTGGCCACTCACGAGGGTCTTGATTCCTTGTTGATGAAGATGGGCGGTACAGGCCTGCTAGCAAAGCCACGCCGTGGGCCGCAGGCAGGCATGTCTGGGGACCCCCATTCCCAAAACGCCAACACTTCTCTTCTTCATAGTTCTGCAAACGGAAGATTTTGTCGACCTTCAATTCCCTTGAAAGGTATTCGTCGGGATCATTGCTTCCATTGAACTTGGGCATGGTGACCTTTAGCTTGCCATAGCATTGCTCTTCATTGTGTTCGGGTCGGTGATGATGACGTCCTTGACGAGAACGATCGTCTCTCACAACTTGCTCTTGCCATGGGGGACATCCAATGTCGTCTTGTTATTGTTGAACTTGATGTTCTTGGCGAGCTTGTGGAGGAACTTGTCGAGCTTGACGTTGCATGCGAGCTTGATATCTTTGATCGTGAACTTCTTCGCGAAGTGCTTCTACATGTTCACAAGCTTGTCGGCCTCGGTTGGCTACGGCTCGACTTGAATCTCGGAGGGCTTTTTGCGCCTCAAGTGCTTGAGCATCTCACAATTGTTTCTCTTGACGTTGTGCCTCGGCATCTTGTGCTTCTTGGTGTAGACGCGCTCGCTCTTCCTCTTCGTTTTGGCGTTGTCGTTGCTGTTCTCATGCTTGCACAAAGGTCGCTTGGTTTTTACGATGACGTTGTTGTTGAGAGTCGTTGTCGCGTAGAGGATTGAGGCTTGCTTGACGATCATTGCACGAGGCACGACGAAGAGTGTTCGATGTCAGTGTACTTGAGCCGGAGAGGGTGAAGTCGAAATGTCGACCTGAGCGGCTCCATCTTCATGAGTACGAAGTGGAAGCAGAGCGGTTGAGCAACAAAGCACGAATCTCGTCCATTCTTGCGTCATTCTCTTGTTTGTGATCGTCGAGCTTGTGGTCGAAGTAGTCTCTTATACGTTGCTCAGAGAGTCACAAGCCGGTGGCAAGGTTGTCAATGTGTTCACTCATTGCTTGTTGCTCTTGATGCAAAGCACGTTGTGCACCAAAGAGGTGGCTCTTTGTGACGTAGGAGTTCATGTCGTCGTCTTGCCCGATGAAGAGTGGGTTGGTAGAAGTACTTGGCTTATCCATCATTCCAAGAGAAATATGTGAGTGGGAGAAAGAGAAGAACGTATACCAAATGTACCTTGACCGAAATTGAAGGTGGATCAATGATCACTCCAATGTGGAACAAGGAAATAGCACAATTGGAACCAATTCTTGTCGGTTTCTCACACCTACATAAGTAAAAGTTTATGGTGGAGCTCGGTTAGGATGGTGGCACAAAATTTGATGCAATTGTTAGTGAGCTTCAATAATGTTGGAAAATATTCGCAATTTTGCAATGCAACAAGTAGACCAAGAAAAATGAGGTACATGGAAACACACACGCAAAGAGATAAGTGGGTTCATGCAACCAAGGATGAGCCAAAATGTGGAATCCACAAAAATGCTCTTGTTGCACAACACTAGAGAGACACTAGCATGATTGCACAAGACGCGAAAACGAAGACTTGTGCACAACCTAGTAAGCAAAAATTCAACGACTTCTATCCCAAGTATGCTCTATGTATGGTGTTTCGATGATATGATCCAAGATGATCTAGTATGACAATCTTAATGTTGTATTATTCTATGGTTCTTTCTTAAAATCTCTTTTTTTATCTTTCCCACTTGCTTAAAAGCTTGTTTGGCTCTTTGTTGTTTGAGCTCTTTTCTCATTCAATGCTTCACGAACCAAGATAGCAATTATGTATGCAATGACAACCTTGTGACACAAGATATGATACCAAGATATGCACCAATGTTATGTATGTATGCTATGGGAAGTATGATCACTAATGTGCACAAGTCACGTTGCCGGCAATACTCAAAGTCTAGTCTCGATGCGTAAGCGACGCAAAAGAGTAAGGCTATGATGGATATCAATGTAATAGCAAGAATGATGTATCACGATACCAATACGAGGTTACCGTTTCCTGGTTCCTTGTCTGTAAGCAAGAACTGATGACGGTGATCAAATGAGTGGCGCGAATACCAATATGATGTTGTCAAGATGGTCGTTGTTGATGAAGCGTCCGTGGCGAAGATGAGAGGTGGTGATGTTGATGTCGAACCGTACCTAAATAGCCGAAACACAATAGGACATGGAACCGCAACTCAAATTCTCAAGACAAAACGGGACAAAATTGTCGGAGTTGGTAGTGTATGTGGTATATGGTGGTGGTATGCGGAAGTGGTGGTGGTATGCGGAAGTGTATCTGGGCACTGGAACAAAATTTGGTGAAATATGGACGGAAAACGGGGCGGTGGATGGAGATGTTGCTGCCAGGGGCCGGATGTCCGGCCTTGATGGCCGGATGTCCGGGGCGCCGAATGTCCGGGTTGTTAGGCCGGACATCCGGGCTCTGGATCCGGACAAGCTCCGCGTGGAAGGTGGAAATCTGGGCAAAATTCGGAGGAATTGGTGGATAGAAATTGGGGAAAAGTGGATGTAAAGCTAGATCTACCTGCAACACACGAAATCCGCGGATCAAATCCAACAAAACTTCATCACACCAACAAATCACAAATAAAAATTTGGGGCTATTTTTGTGGGGAATTTTCGAATTAGGGATAAAATCAATAAAAAAACAAGGCTAGAAACACAACGGGGAGGCTCTGAAATCGTGATCAACGTGGCTCTAGATACTAAGATGATGTAGGGTAGGAACCCTAGGGGCTGATCTTTCACGAAAGGAGCGGATCCCATGAAGAACACGAGGAACACGAGGGGGGAAACGAGGGAAATCACGAGGGGAAACACGAGAGAATCACTAAACGAACAAGAAATAGTCACACATATGCTAGATCCATGAACACAAAGGAAGATACAAGATCCACTAACAACTAAGGACGATACAAGTAGCACGATCTTCTCCGTGAGGAGGTCTTGATGGTCTTCTCCGCGAGGAGGTCTTGAATCCAAGTGGATCTTCTCCGTATAGGGGCCGCGGTCTCTCTCGTGGAGTAGATCCGATATGGATGAGCGAAGCTCTATCTCTCAAATGAGCTATCACAACGCTAACCCTAAAACATAGGTAGGAGGAGAGTATATATAGTCTAGGTGGGAGAAGGGGTACACGGGCCTCGGGCCCTTACACTGTGCGCAGACAGGGGCGGCCGAATGTCCGGGCGTCGGGCCGGATGTCTGTCCGTTCGCGGAAGGCTGGATGTCTAGGCTGGAGGGGCCGGATGTCTGTCCGTTCGCGGAAGGCTGGATGTCTAGGCTGGAGGGGCCGGATGTTCGGGCTTAGGGATGTCAATGGGGACAATCCCCTATGGGGATACCTACAACATCCCCATCCCCATCTATTCCCTATCATCCCATCCCCATCCCCGTTTACATGATTGGGGATGAAATTTCCCCATACCCATGCCCCACTTGGGAACGGGGCCCCATTAGGGTCC
This sequence comes from Triticum urartu, assembly GCF_056163025.1. Lineage (NCBI taxonomy): Eukaryota > Viridiplantae > Streptophyta > Magnoliopsida > Poales > Poaceae > Triticum > Triticum urartu. The sequence continues at coordinate 195,127,685 of NC_141873.1, read as the reverse complement.
CCATCCCCATAAACAAATACTCATATACATAGTATGACACCCTATAATCAACATAAATAAATGATGTTGTCCTTGTCCTGCTAATGCCTATCTAGGTCGTACTTACTTCTTGGTCATGGTGGCAGCTGAGGTGAGGACGTGAGATAGGTTTAAGGTTTTTTCAGAGCTTTTTTTGTTTTCGCAAGTTTGTTTGTGAATATTTTAAGGTTGACCAATGTGTCACAGTTACTAACCTGGTCCCCAATGGGTATTGGGTCTGGGGAATAGGATATCATCCCCATCCCCGTTGTACCCTATGGGGAATAAATTAGTTTTGTAAATATCCCCATGGGGATGTTTTTCGCCCATCCCCACCCCCTAATAGATGAAATCCCCATGGGTTTGGCGGGTATGGGGCCCCATTGACATCTCTATCCGGGATGGCGGGGGTTCTGATGTAGGGTAGAACCCTAGTGGCCCGATCTTTCATGAAAGGAGTGGATACCGCGAAGAACGCGAAGAACACGAGGAGGGAAACGAGGGGAAAATCACAAGGGGAACACAAGAGAACACTCAAACCAACAAGTATGATCACACATGTGCTAGATCCTTGAAACACAAAGAGAGATACAAGATCCAAAGTCAACAACAGACGATACAAGAGGTAATCAGTTTTTCTCCGTGAGGAGGTCTTGAATCCACAAGGGGATCTTCCCGTGAGGGGTCTTGAATCCAAGGTGGATCTTCTCCGTAGAGGGGCCGCGGTCTCTCTCGTGGAGTAGATCCGATATGGATGAGCGAAGCTCTATCTCTCAAATGAGCTATCACAACGCTAACCCTAGAAAGTTGGACGAGGTGGAGTATATATAGTCTAGGGGGGAGAAGGATACACGGGCCTCGACCCTTCACTGTGCGCAGACAGGGGAGGCCGGATGTCCGGGAAGGTCGGGACGGATGTCCGGGCTGGGGAGGCCGGATGTCCGGGCTGGAGTGGTGGCACTTGTTGCTCTCGGGTTCGGAGGGGCCGGATATATGGGCTGGGAGCCGGGTGTCCGGGGGCTCGGGAACGGCCGGATGTCCGGGCTAGCGAGGCCTGATGTCCGGGGCCTGGGAGCTGTTCTCCGTCTTCTTCCATCGTCGCTTCCATGCTTCCCTCACGGATGGTGTAGTTGTTCCTTGGCGCTTGCACTCCTCCTCAACATCCGTGAAGCTCCGACAATACCTATGCATGCACACGGGAGAAGTGTCAAGTAGTATACCATCCTCGAAGGGGTCAAGTGAGCACGTGTAAAGGAGATGATTCACCTTTATGTATGTGAAGTAGATGTCGCACGTGTCACTTGTCAAACGGACTCTTGACATGGTGATGTCCATAGGATGCTCCGCATCATCTCCCCTCCCTTGGGAAAGATCCGACCTTGGATCGAAAACCAAATCACCATGGGAAAGAGATGGCTTCGCCGTGTAGAAGTGGACGTTCACCAAGTACTTGTCATCTTGAAGCTCGAAATGGGCACTCTCCAATGTCGCACCGTCTTGTGATTCCTTCAAAAGGAGTAAGGACAACAAACACTTGGAAAAACAAATGTGGTTAGCGTTAGTGCAAAACCAAGCATTCAAGAGGTTATTCACCAAACAACTGTCGTCATCATGCAATGCATATGGTGTGACAAAGGATTGTGACATGGCATATAAGCACATGAATTGAGCACAAGCAAAGATATCATGGGGTTAAACATGTAAATGTGAGGTAGTGATGCAAATACGTGTAACAAGAGAATAAGCATCTACCTCAAGATCATAGCAAGCATGGGCAAATTGCTCAATGAAAGGTCTATGGTAGGCATAGGAATCATTCACAACACCAAATAAAGTGAAGTGTCTGAACACATGGATCAAGTGCAAGACAATCTTAGCATAATGTGCATGGGGGTGTAGTGAATATTGTCGGCGTTCTGGGAACGGGGGTCCCCAGACTTGCCTGCCTGCGGCCTGCGGCGTGGTTCAAAAGGGGGCCCAGCGCGTCCCATCTTCATCAACACAAACCCAAGACCCTCGCGGGGCGGACGACACGGAGCTTCCTTAGGCATGGCCTCATCAGGCTGGCTCGCGAGGAGATGGAGAGATCAAGGCGGGGTACCTCACGAGGTGCCCGTGACGCAAGCCATGAAGACCAAAGGCGCCAGCCGCGCAGTGTCCTCCTTTCCTCTTTGGTGCAAAGGGAGCAAGCGCAGGCGAGAGCATCAAGCAAAGGCACCCATTTCGGTGCAACGAGACCAAGACCAGTCCAACGGCAGGGAGGAAGTCATTGTGGAGCCCAAGCCAGCGTCACCACCAGAGCCTTTGGCAGGCGAGGACCAACTTTAGTCAGGATAGGTGTACCAGATGTTCCCCTTCAAAATGGCCAATTGTTGGCGCCCTTCCCGCTCAATATTTGGGAAGAGGCCCAGGGCCTTTGCCTATAAATAGGACTAGCCACCCCTAGGGTAGGGGGGCAATCAAGAAGGGAGAATCTAGAAGCCAAGAGAGAAACTAGCTAGGATCGGATCGAGTAGCATCACACACACACAGAGAGAGAAGGGCGACTGAACTCCTCCTAGCAGTTCATCCCCCCAGCCAAGAATAGACCCTCGCGAGGCTGTTCTTCCTTGTATTGCTCATCATCATCAGCCCAAGAGGCAATCCACCACACCACACACTGGAGTAGGGTATTACACCACAACGGTGGCCCGAACCAGTATAAACCCTGTGTGTCTTGTGCTGTTCTTTCCATAGCTTGGATCTTAGCGAGGCAGAGGGGTGCAGGTAGGTAGAAGGAGAAATCTCCACGCGCACCCCAGTGTTCGAACCTCAAGGGTCTGCCGGAACCTGAAATCCGACATTTGGCGCGCCAGGTAGGGGTGCACCGGAATTCGTCTTCCACCACCCCGTTCTCCTCCGACCATCGCGTCCATGTCTGATGCTCGTCGGGCCCGTGCCGAGCGCCGGGCCGCTGTCGCTTCCCGCGTCGCCCAGACAGCTCCTGTCGGCGGGCGTCCTCGCCGTTCCCCGTCACCTGCCGTCAACGCCGCCACCGGCCCGGCGGGGAACGAGTAGCAAGCATTGTCTCAGCATGCGTCCGTGCGGCAAGACGGCCGCACCGCTACTCCCTCGCTCACCCCAGCTGGTTCTTCGCCCCGCGCGCTCCGCGCACCCATGGAGGCTCGAGCTGCGCTCGTCGCGGCAAATGAGCTCCTGCGCTACCGTCCCGTCGACAACGTCTATGAAGAATGGCTCGACCGCGTCGCCGAGCTCGTCCGTGCCGCAGGGGGCTCTCCTGCGCCGTCAGTTCCGCTGCACCGCATCCGCCCCGCGCGGGCGACGAAGCTCCGGGGCGCCCCAGCCGCGTCCTCCTCAAGAAGGCGCCATGGCTCCAAGGCGCGTGGCCCCTGGGCGGAACCCGCTCCGTCAGGTGCCAGCGCGGCAAGAGCAGAGCTGCCAAGAAGTCCCTCGCCCGCAAGAAGCTGCCCGGGCGCTCCCTGCTCCAGCACGTCGCGACCATGCTCCTGCTCCCGCACGTCAAGACCCCGCGCTGCTCCCAGCTGCAGCGCGTGGGGACATGCAAGACCAAGCTCTCCGTCACCCAAGGCCTCCCGTGGCCACAGCAGGCTGCTGTGCCTTCACCATCGAGCTACGCAGCGTCGCGTGGCCCGGCAAGTTCAAGCCAGACCTACCTCCTCGTTACGACGGCACGACCGACCCTGCGGAGTTCCTCCAGCTCTATGAGCTGGCATCGAAGCTGCCAACGGAGACGAGAAGGTCATGGCGAACTGGTTTCCCATGGCGCTCAAGGACGGGGCCTGCACCTGGCTCCTAAACCTGGCTCCAGGCATGATCTCCTCCTGGGACGAGATGCGCACCCGCTTCATCGCCAACTTCCAAGGTACTCGCGACCGGCCACCCGCCATGAGCGACATGCGCCGCATCAAGCAACAACCTTGAGAGACCCTGCAGAAGTACATCCAGCGCTTCAACAACGCACGCCTCAAGATTCCCAAGGTGACCGAGGAGGCCATCATCTCAGCCTTCTCCGGCAGCGTGCGCGATGTCAAGATGAAGGAGGAGCTGGCGATGCATGAAGACCTGTGCACTTCCTTGGAGTTGTTCAACTTGGCAACCAAGTGTGCCAGGGTTGAGGAAGGGCGTCTCTCCCTCCTCGAGCTGCCTGCCGCAGACCCAGAAGAGAAGAAGCCCAAGGCCAAGGATGTGAAGCGCAAGGGGGCTGCCGTGCTCGCGGCAGAACCAGACACCAAGCGGGGCAGAGATCAGCCCGAATCTTCCAAGGGCAGTCGGTACTGTGTGTACCACGACCTCCACACCCACAACACCAACGAATGTCAAGAGCTCCGAGCCATGCGAGAAGGAAGGATCGGCCGTCGCCCCGACCACGGTGACCAGGGCTACGGTCGAGGAGGAGGAAGGAACGCAGGACGCTGGGAAGACCGCTGCCCGCGCCAAGGGTGGCGCGATCGAACTCGTGAGGATCGCTAGCAAGACCCGCCTCGCGAGGGAGACTGGAGGGATGTAGGATAGAAAGTATGTCTAGAGGGGGGGGGGTGATTAGACTACTTGACCAAATAAAAACTTAACCTTTTCCCAATTTTAGTTCTTGGCAGATTTAGCTATTGTAGGACAAGTCAAGCAATCATCACACAATTCAAGCAAGCATGCAAAGAGTATATTGGCAGCGGAAAGTAAAGCATGCAACTTGCAAGAATGTAAAGGGAAGGGTTTGGAGAATTCAAACACAATTGGAGACACGGCTGTTTTTCCCGTGGTTCGGATAGGTGGTGCTATCCTACATCCACGTTGATGGAGACTTCAACCCACGAAGGGTAACGGTTGCGCGAGTCCACGGAGGGCTCCACCCACAAAGGGTAATGGTTGCGCAAGTCCACGGAGGGCTCCACCCACGAAGGGTCCACGAAGAAGCAACCACCCACGAAGGGTCCACGAAGAAGCAACCTTGTCTATCCCACCATGGCCATCGCCCACGAAGGACTTGCCTCACTAGCGGTAGATCTTCATGAAGTAGGCGATCTCCTTGCCCTTACAAACTCCTTGGTTCAACTCCACAATCTTGTCGGAGGCTCCCAAGTGACACCTAGCCAATCTAGGAGACACCACTCTCCAAGAAGTAACAAATGGTGTGTAGGTAATGAACTCCTTGCTCTTGTGCTTCAAATGATAGTCTCCCCAACACTCAACTCTCTCTCATAGGATTTGGATTTTGTGGAAAGAAGATTTGAGTGGAAAGCAACTTGGGGAAGGCTAGAGATCAAGATTCATATGGTAGGAATGGAATATCTTGGTCTCAACACATGAGTAGGTGGTTCTCTCTTAGAACATATGAGTTGGAATTGTGTATGTGTTCTGATGGCTCTCTCCACGAATGAAGAGGAGGTGGAGGGGTATATATAGCCTCCACACAAAATCCAACCATTACACACAGTTTTCCAATCTCGGTGGGACCGAATCAACAAACTCGGTCGGACCGAAAAGGTAAACCTAGTGACCGTTAGAGATTTTCGGTGGGACTGACATGCAACTCGGTAGGACCGATATGGTTAGGGTTTGGGCATAACGTAATCTCGGTGAGACCGATTACACAAACTCGGTGAGACCGATTTTGGTAATTAGCTAACCAGAGAGTTGGTCAGGCAAACTCGGTGGGACCGATTTGCTCTTTCGGTGAGACCGAAAAGTTACAAAAAGGAAACACTGAATTTACATTACAATCTCGGTGGGACCGATTCGCTCTTTCGGTGAGACCGAAAAGTTACGAAAGGGAAACAGAGAGTTTGCAATCCCATCTCGGTGAGACCGAGATCCCTATCGATAGAACCGAATTGCTAGGGTTTGGCAGTGGCTTATGACAAGTGAAACTCGGTGGCGCCGGATAGAAAGAATTGGTAGGACTGAGTTTGGCTTAGGGTTTAGGTCATATGTGGATATGGGAAAGTAGTTGAGGGTTTTGGAGCATATCACTAAGCACATGAAGCAAGAGGCTCATTAAGCAACACCTCATCCCTCCTTGATAGTATTGGCTTTACCTAAGGACTCAATGTGATCTTGGATCACTAAAATATAAAATGAAGAGTCTTGAGCTTTTGAGCTTGAGCCAATCCTTTGTCCTTAGCATTTTGAGGGTTCCACTTTCACATCCATGCCATGCCAATCATTGAGCTTTCCTGAAATAGTCATCTTGGAATAGCATTAGCTCAATGAGCTATATGTTGTTATGAATTACCAAAACCACCTAGGGATAGTTGCACTTTCAATCTCCCCCTTTTTGGTAATTGATGACAACATATAGATCAAAGCTTCGACAAATGATAATAAGCATGAAATATATCATCGCTTTGAGAAGTATGTGATAAGTAAGAGCTCCCCCTAAATTTGTGCATATTTAAAATTTGCTTTGGACTGCAAATGCACAAAGAGTTAGAGTCATGTGTTACTCTTCCATGTCACATACATCTTGGTGGAGCGCTTAAAATGATAAGAATGAAATACATGCACTCATCACCAAGAATAGTGAATGATCACATAAGATAGATAAGATGATAATATTAAGCAAACATTAAGTGTAGCTTATGATCAAACACATGATCATCAATGTCTCACGAGCAATGACATAGTATCTCACACAAAAGCAAACAAAGTTCGAAAAACCACCAAATAAAGCAAGAGAGAAAAAACAACACTCTCTCTCTCTCGAAGCCTATGATCTATACATTTTTCTCCCCCTTTGGCAACAAGTTACCAAAAAGTTCCTAGAAAATGCATAGTGCTAGATCGACTCTCAGGCTTGATCTTCTGGTGGTGGTGGAGTCCGGATCACTCCAAGGACGAAGCCTTCTGTAGACGTGGTTGGAGTTGAAGCTGAAGTGGATGCGGGAGCTGGTGGAACTGAGGCTGTAGCTGGTGCAGAAGTGGTGGCTCTGGTGTCAGCAACTAGCATTGCATATGATCTCTGAGCTCTTGGCACTCTGGCAAATGCATCAGTTGTAGTCTTGCCCTTCCTCTCCTGCATATCATCCTGTAATTGTTCCACTACAGACTGAATCTCTGTTACTTTGACATCCAAGTCATAGAACTTTTGTTCCATGATCCTCTCTAAGCTCTTCTGATTCTGAGTGAGGGTGGCTAGTCCTTGCTCAATCCTCAGTGTGGATGCAATCAAGTAACCAAGCTGCTCTTGTTTGGTTTTCAAGAAATACTCAGATGCCTCCTCTTGAGTTGGCATCTTGGCAGCTTTCTCCTTCCTCACCTGCTCCTTCTTTGCTTGTGCTTGAATTGATGATGGTTCATTCTCATTCATCACAACTTGGTTGTCCTCAAAGTATGGATGAATAGGCAAGTGTTCCTTGTCCAACAAGTATATGCCTGTGCCCATCTTCGAGTTGATTAACTCCTGAATCTGAGGGGCATAACCACAACTCCTCTTCTGGTGTGCTGCAGTCCTCTTGATAGTTTCTACTATGAGGCTCATGACCTTGAACTTCTGAGGCACATCAAATACATGAAGCAAATTGATTGCATGGCCTCTGATCATCTTGTGATCACCTGACTTGGGCAAGAGAGTGTGCCTCAAAATCCAATTAATAGTTGGCAGCCCTGACAGAAGATAATGCACTGAGCCAAATTTGAAAGTTTCAAGAGCTTCATTTGGAATTTCCTTGTACATATTGGACATAGAGTTGTGGTCCATCTTCTTCTTGGCATAGATATCCAAGTCATCCTCATGCTCTTCTGGGGCATTGATCAGCTGAGCCCATTTAGCAACTGTAGACTGGTACCTCGTACCTTCTGACATCCAAATTATCCTACCATCTGGATAAAAATGTGCTGTGGAGTAGAACTGCATGATAAGCTCCTCGTTCCACTTTGTGAGCTTCTGCCCAACAAAGTCCTCTACTCCACATGCCTTGAAGCTGTCCTGCACTCCAGGGTAGTACTCTTCGTTGTCCTTGATGTATTGCCAATCAACCCATCTCATATCACATACAATTGGCTTCTTTTCCAATAAGACTGTCTCATAGAAGTCCTGCTGTTCCTTAGTGTGGAACCTGTAGTCAACAGCAGTCCTCCTCCTTGAAGCATATGGATCTACTTCTCTCCACTTCCTCAGCCCTGAGTCTCTCCTGAGCTTCATATACTCAGCCACAGGATGAGCATCGTTGTGGTCTGGGATCTTGGGCTTGAGTTTTCTGAGAACTTGCTCTTCATCATCTTCTGCAGTGTCAGGCACTGGGGCCTTGTTCTTCTCAGCAGCTGGGATGCTTCTTGTATTCCTCTTTGGTTTTGGCTTTGGAGCTGGCTTGGCCTTGGAAGCAGCTGCCCCTGATCTTATGGCATCACCCATCAGCTTGGGTGCCTTAGTTGCTGGTGCAGCTACCTCTTCTTCTTCCTCCTCATCTTCCATGATGGAAGCCTTTCCAAGCACTCTGGCTACGGTCTTCTTGACCCTTTCCTTCCTTTTCTTTCCTTCAGCAGCAACTGGCTCTATGGTTGCAGGCTTTTCAGGAATCTGAGTTGAGGCTCTGGCCTTTGGCATAGGCTGCCTACCTGCTGGCCTTTTGATTTTCAATCCTGGCTTTGTGCCTTGAGCTGAGCCATGTTCCTTCTCAAGCACTACTCTCTTTGAAGTTGCTTCCTCTTCTGCCACATAATCCTCATCCTCTGATTCTGAGGTTCTCTTCTTCCTCTGTCTGGTGGCAGCTTTAGGCAGATTGCTAGGGGTGCTCCTGCTGCCTTCATCTGAAGAGCTTGAGGGACTAGTGCCCTCACTCATCTGCACTTGCTGTTCTGACATGTTCTGGCTATCACTTTGGTCTTACATGACGAACAAGCTGACTACTGACCCTGTGAACAGTTTATAGATGAGGTAGAGTGGATGAGCATCACAAAATGCAGAGATTTTTGCAAAAGAATGATTCAAAATCTTAGTTTTAGTTTCCCACTGAAATCATCTCGGATCTACCGATTTTTAAACTCGGTGATACCGAAGCAGTTTTGGCACCTAAACTAGTGAACTCGGTCAGACCAAGTCACAGTTCGGTGGCACCGAGACTGCTAGGGTTTCACAAAGTTCCAAAATCGGTCACACCGATAAGTAATTCTCGGTCAGACCGAGTCTCACTTGTGCAATGGCATGAGCCAAATCGGCGGGACCGAGTTTTTCAACTCGGTGGGTCCGAGATGGTTTCAGCGGAAACCTAACCCTAAAATTTTCGAATCAAAACTAATCTACGAACGCATTGACTGGATAGGAGTGTTTCAATCATGGCAAGAATCATTAAGAACACAATGTGCTAGGAATCGGACGGGGAATAGCACTGTGATCGAGTCCATACCCTAGTTCGGCGGAGACTCGCTACGGCGGCAACGGCGGGGTTAAATTTCCGTTGACGGCAACGGAGACCAGCGACTGGAGGCGGCTGACGGCGAGGAGACGATCCGGAGACCAAGTTGGCAGAGCAGGCTATCGCGCGGGCGAAGGGGTTCGGAGAAATTTCCAAATTTTTGCCCGTGACTATATATAGCCCGACCCTGTCGGTGTGACCGAGTGGAACAACTCGGTGGCACCGAGATGCAAAACTGTATGCAGTTGTTGCAACTCGATGTGACCGAATGGTTCAAATCGGTTGCACTGAGATCGAAAACCTAGATCAACTTAATGATCTCGGTAGGACCGAAAGTAGGGTATCGGTCAGACCGAGAATCATAAAGAGGTTTTGGAAGTTTAAGTCTATGACGAATCGGGGACTCCGAGCGCTCCTCACACAGAGTGGTTCGAATCTGACTTGATCAAATTTTGTGATGTAGCATGAATAGAGTTTGAGACGAGAAAAGCATAGATAGCTAGAGGAGGTTCTTAGGCATTCTTGTCCATCCACTTGGCAAAAGGAAATAGAACCAAACAATCAAGACAACAAGTGGATGTCCTCGAATGAGTAAAATATGCAACCAGCATGCTCACACAATAAGATGGAAAATGAAATATGTGACAAGGCATGCACAACCAATTCTAGCATCTATCAAGCAATTTGCGATGACAAGGTCATCTATATATGAGTATATTGACTTAGGAGTCAAGTGAGAACACTTGATCATAGGTCATACTCATCGTTTAAGCTCAAGTGGGGTTACCACTTTTACATAAAGCATTGTTGTGTTCACATCTTTAGAGTTGCTTTAGCTCAAGTCTTAGAGTAAAGCTCCCCCTAGATGTGATATCCCCCCTTAGAGGGATGAACTAACCTCGGGTTTTTTCGATGATGACTTCATGTAGATGTTGAAGATGTGGATGCTCAATATTGATGTAGATCACTTGGAGCTATCCATTTGAGTGAATTGCACTTTCAATACCTACATGGGTTAGTCCCACAAGGAACAAACAAGGATATCCATAGACATAGAGTGATGCACACACAAGATGATGTCCATGAAAACTTTTAGGTTACCTTGTCCCTTGTCTTACCAACAAGAGGGTTTGTGACTCCTTGAACTAGTGCAAGATGTGGAAGTTGATTGCACTTGTTCTTGCCAAAATGATAAGAGTGAAGTATGTTGGCGGAGTCACCCTCAAGAACTCTCTAGTTCTTATTCTTTTGGATCCACACCATCTTGATGGGAATCCTTGGAGTTTTAGTCGTACTTGATGAAGTGGAACTTGAAGTAGTCTTGGGAATCCACTTGACTAAGGTCTTAGGAGCTTCTTCAAATGCATCAATTTCCTCTTGAAGCTTGTCCTTGCCTTTTTGCTTGTAGTCTTGTGGTGGAAGATCATCTTGAGCTTGTGTCCCCTTGAAATAAGTATCATACTTCTCTTGTTGAGGAACAAACTTTGTCTTGGGGTATTGATCTTCTTCCCACTCAACTCCATTGGCATTGAACTTTCGTTCAAAACCAACACCTTGATTCTTCCGGTGCATTCCTTGCTTGCGCACAATTTCCTCGAATTGCTTACTCCCGGCAAGGCTTTTGTACACTCCTTTCTCTATAATTCCCTTCAATAAGCTATTTTCTTGCTCAAGTATAACTTGGCTAAGAGAATCATTAGTGGAATCAAGAGAACTACTAGAAGCAACAATATTGGATTTAGCATGATCATTGTTACTGCAAGAGGAAGAATCTTTCTTGTTCTTGTTACTAGACTTGACTTGAGGCATGTAAGTGGATAAGAGTAAATGCTTGGCAATGTAAGAAGAACTTTTCTTGCGAAGATCATCATTGATTGCTTTTAAGAACTCATGTTCTTGCTCAAGATTGAGCTTTTCAAAGCGTAATTTCTCATGAGCTCTTAAAAGTTCTCGATGATCTTCGAAGATAGTTTCATGAGCTAACTTAAGAGTGTTTAGTTCTTTAGTTAGAGCCTCAATCTTCTCCTTATCATTGTCATTCGTTTTATCTTGATTAGCATGATTAATTGACGTTTCATCATAGTATTCATCACTAGAGTTGTCAACAAGCAAATCATCACCTAACAAGTCATCTTCATCACTATTGAAGTCAACATACTCGGGGTGTGTTACCTTAGGACCTTTGGCCAGGAAGCATCTTCCAATTCCTTCATTTGGTGAGTCAAATATGTCGTAGGAGTTGGTTGACACAAGTGCTAGACCGGCAACACCTTCATCTTGAGTATCTTCGCAGTCGGAGTGATAACTTCTCTCGGAGTGGCTGTCGGAGTCGGAGCCGGATACCCATTCACCAACATGAGCTTGATGTCTTCATTTTGTGTAGCTCCTTGATGATTTTTCTGTTGGAAATATGCCCTAGAGGCAATAATAAAAGCATTATTATTATATTTCTTTGTTCATGATAATTGTCTTTATTCATGCTATAACTGTATTATCCGAAAATCGTAATACACGTGTGAATACATAGACCATAATATGTCCCTAGTAAGCCTCTAGTTGACTAGCTCGTTGATCAACAGATAGTCATGATTTCCTGGCTATGGACATTGGATGTCATTGATAACGGGATCACATCATTAGGAGAATGATGTGATGGACAAGACCCAATCCTAAGCATAGCACAAAGATCGTGTAGTTCGTTTGCTAGAGCTTTTCCAATGTCAAGTATCTTTTCCTTTGACCATGAGATCGTGTAACTCCCGGATACCGTAGGAGTGCTTTGGGTGTATCAAACGTCACAACGTAACTGGGTGACTATAAAGGTGCACTACAGGTATCTCCGAAAGTGTCTGTTGGGTTGACACGGATCGAGACTGGGATTTGTCACTCCATATAACGGAGAGGTATCACTAGGCCCACTCGGTAATGCATCATCATTATGAGCTCAAGGTGACCAAGTGGTTGATCACGGGATCATGCATTACAGTACGAGTAAAGTGACTTGCCGGTAACGAGATTGAACAAGGTATTGGGATACCAACGATCGAGTCTCGGGCAAGTAACATACCGATTGACAAAGGGAATTGTATACGGGGTTGATTAATCCTCGACATCGTGGTTCATCCAATGAGATCATCGTGGAGCATGTGGGAGCCATCATGGGTATCCAGATCCCGCTGTTGGTTATTGACCGGAGAGTCGTCTCGGTCATGTCTACTTGTCTCCCGAACCCGTAGGGTCTACACACTTAAGGTTCGGTGACGCTAGGGTTATGAAGATATGTATATGCAGAAACCCGAATGTTGTTTGGAGTCCCGGATGAGATCCCGGACGTCACGAGGAGTTCCGGAATGGTCTGGAGGTAAAGAATTATATATAGGAAGTGCTGTTTCGGCCATCGGGACAAGTTTCGGGGTTATCGGTATTGTACCGGGACCACCGGAGGGGTCCCGTGGGCCCACCGGGTGGGGCCACCTGTCCCGGGGGGCCACATGGGCTGTAGGGGATGCGCCTTGGCCTATATGGGCCAAGGGCACCAGCCCCTATAGGCCCATGCGCCTAGGGTTTCCACCAAGGAGGAGTCCAAGTGGTGGAAGGCACCCCGAGGTGCCTTGGGGGGGAGGGAAACCTCCCCTGGCCGCCGCACCAAGGAGATTAGATCTCCTGGGCTGGCGCACCACCCCCCCTTGGTCCTCCTATATATAGTTGAGGAGAGGGAGGACTTCATATCTCAGCCTTTGGTGCTTCCTCTCTCCCCGTTACGTCTCTCTCTCGTAGTATAGGCGAAGCCCTGCTACTGTGACGCCCTGCATCCACCACCACGCCGTCGTGCTGCTGGATCTTCATCAACCTCTCTTCCCCCCTTGCTGGATCAAGAAAGGAGGAGACGTCATCCGTTCCGTACGTGTGTTGAACGCGGAGGCACCGTCCGTTCGGTGCTAAGATCATCGGTGATTTGAATCACGTCGTGTTCGACTACATCATCCCCGTTCTTTGAACGCTTCCGCTCGCAATCTACAAGGTACGTAGATGCATCTAATCACTCATTGCTAGATGAACTCATAGATAGATCTTGGTGAAACCGTAGGAAATTTTTTGTTTTCTGCAACGTTCCCCAATAGTGGCATCATGAGCTAGGTCTATGCGTAGTTCTCTTGCACGAGTAGAACACAAAGTAGTTGTGGGCGTTGATTTTGTTCAATATGCTTGCCGTTACTAGTCTTATCTTGATTCGGCGGCATCGTGGGATGAAGCGGCCCGGACCGACCTTACACGTACTCTTACGTGAGACAGGTTCCACCGATTGACATGCACTAGTTGCATAAGGTGGCTAGCGGGTGTCTGTCTCTCCTACTTTAGTCGGATCGGATTCGATGAAAAGGGTCCTTATGAAGGGTAAATAGCAATTGGCATATCGCGTTGTGGTCTTTGCGTAGGTAAGAAACATTCTTGCTAGAAACCCATAGCAGCCACGTAAAACATGCAAACAACAATTAGAGAACATCTAACTTGTTTTTGCAGGGTATGCTATGTGATGTGATATGGCCGAAGTTGTGATAAATGATGAATGATCTATATGTGATGTATGAGATGTTCATGCTATTGAAATAGGAATCACAACTTACATGTCGATGAGTATGACGGTGACAGGATGATCATGGAGCCCCAAGATGGAGATCAAAGGAGCTATGTGATATTGGCCATATCATGTCACTATTATTATTTGATTGCATGTGATGTTTATCATGTTTTGCATCTTGTTTGCTTAGAATGACGGTAGTAAATAAGATGATCCCTCATAATAATTTCAAGAAAGTGTTCCCCCTAACTGTGCACCGTTGCTACAGTTCGTCGTTTCGAAGCACCACGTGATGATCGGGTGTGATAGATCCTTACGTTCACATACAACGGGTGTAAGACAGATTTACACACGCAATACACTTAGGTTGACTTGACGAGCCTAGCATGTGCATAGACATGGCCTCGGAACACAGAAGACCGAAAGGTCGAGCATGAGTCGTATAGAAGATACGATCAACATGAAGATGTTCACCGACGTTGACTAGTCCGTGTCACGTGATGATCGGACACGGCCTAGCCAACTCGGATCATGTTATACTTAGATGACTAGAAGAGGGATGTCTATCTAAGTGGGAGTTCATTAATAATTTGATTAGATGAACTTAATTATCATGAACTTAGTCTAAAATCTTTACAATATGTCTTGTAGATCAAATGGCCAACGTTGTATTCAATTTCAACGCGTTCCTAGAGAAAACCAAGCTGAAAGACGATGGCAGCAACTATACGGACTGGGTCCGGAACCTGAGGATCATCCTCATAGCTGCCAAGAAAGATTATGTCCTACAAGCACCGCTAGGTGATCCACCCGTCCCACAGAACCAAGACGCTATGAACGCTTGGCAGACACGTACTGATGACTACTCCCTCGTTCAGTGCGGCATGCTTTACAGCCTAGAGCCGGGGCTCCAAAAGCGTTTTGAGAGACATGGAGCATATGAGATGTTAGAAGAGCTGAAAATGGTTTTCCAAGCTCATGTCCGGGTCGAGAGATATGAAGTCTACGACAAATTCTTCAGCTGTAAGATGGAGGAAAATAGTTCTGTCAGTGAGCACATACTCACTATGTCTGGGTTACATAACCGCTTGACTCAGCTGGGAGTTAATCTCCCGGATGATGCGGTCATTGACAGAATCCTCCAGTCGCTTCCACCAAGCTACAAGAGCTTTGTGATGAACTTCAATATGCAGGGGATGGAAAAGACCATTCCTGAAGTATTTGCAATGCTGAAATCAGCAGAGGTAGAAGTCAAGAAGGAACATCAAGTGTTCATGGTCAATAAAACCACTAAGTTCAAGAAGGGCAAGGGTAAAAAGAACTTTGAGAAGGACGGCAAGGAAGTTGCCGCGCCCGGCAAGCAAGCTGCTGGGAAGAAGAAGTCAAAGTATGGACCCAAGCCTGAGACGGAGTGCTTTTATTGCAAAGGGAAGGGTCACTGGAAGCGGGACTGCCCCAAATACTTAGCGGATAAGAAGGCCGGCAAAACAAAAGGTATATGTGATATACATGTAATTGATGTGTACCTTACCAGTACTCATAGTAACTCCTGGGTATTTGATACCAGTGCCGTTGCTCATATTTGTAACTCACAGCAGGAGCTGCAGAATAAACAGAGACTGGTAAAGGACGAGGTGACGATGCGCGTCGGGAATGGTTCCAAGGTCGATGTGATCGCCGTCGGCAGGCTACCTCTACATTTACCTACGGGATTAGTTATAAACCTCAATAATTGTTATTTCGTGCCAAGTTTGAGCATGAACATTGTATCAGGATCTCGTTTAATACGAGATGGCTACTCATTTAAATCTGAGAATAATGGTTGTTCTATTTATATGAGAGATATGTTTTATGGTCATGCTCCGATGGTCAATGGTTTATTCTTAATGAATCTCGAACGTAATATCACACATATTCATAGTGTGAATACCAAAAGATGTAAAGTTGATAACGATAGTCCCACATACTTGTGGCACTGCCGCCTTGGTCACATAGGTGTCAAACGCATGAAGAAGCTCCATGCAGATGGACTTTTAGAGTCTCTTGATTATGAATCATTTGACACGTGCGAACCATGCCTCATGGGAAAAATGACCAAGACTCCGTTCTCAGGAACGATGGAGCGAGCAACCAACTTATTGGAAATCATACATACTGATGTGTGCGGTCCAATGAGTGTTGAGGCTCGCGGTGGCTATCGTTATGTTCTCACCCTCACTGATGACTTAAGTAGATATGGGTATGTCTACTTAATGAAACACAAGTCTGAAACCTTTGAAAAGTTCAAAGAATTTCAGAGTGAAGTTGAGAATCAACGTGACAGGAAAATCAAGTTTCTACGATCAGATCGTGGAGGAGAATACTTGGGTCATGAATTTGGCACACACTTAAGAAAATGTGGAATATTTCACAACTCACGCCGCCTGGAACACCTCAGCGTAATGGTGTGTCTGAACGTCGTAATCGCACTCTATTAGATATGGTGCGATCTATGATGTCTCTTACCGATTTACCGTTATCCTTTTGGGGCTATGCTTTAGAGACTGCCACATTCACTTTAAATAGGGCTCCGTTGAAATCCGTTGAGACGACACCGTTTGAATTATGGTTTGGGAAGAAACCTAAGCTGTCGTTTCTAAAAGTTTGGGGATGCGATGCTTATGTCAGGAAACTTCAACCTGAAAAGCTCGAACCCAAATCGGAAAAATGCGTCTTCATAGGATACCCTAAAGAAACCATTGGGTATATCTTCTACCTCAGATCCGAAGGCAAGATCTTTGTTGCCAAGAATGGATCCTTTCTGGAGAAAGAGTTTCTCTCGAAAGAAGTAAGTGGGAGGAAAGTAGAACTTGATGAAGTATTACCTCTTGAACTAGAAAATGGCGCAACTCAAGAAAATGTTCCTGAGGCGCCTGCACCGACTAGAGAGGAAGTTATTGATGATGATCAAGATACTTCTGATCAAGCTCCTACTGAAATTCGAAGGTCCACAAGGACACGTTCCGCACCAGAGTGGTACGGCAACCCTGTCTTGGAAATCATGTTGTTAGACAACAGTGAACCTTCGAACTATGAAGAAGCGATGGCAGGCCCGGATTCCGAGAAATGGCTAGAAGCCATGAAATCCGAGATAAGATCCATGTATGAAAACGAAGTATGGACTTTGACTGACTTGCCCGTTGAACGGCGAGCCATAGAAAATAAATGGATCTTCAAGAAGAAGACAGACGCGGATGGTAATGTGACCATCTATAAAGCTCGGCTTGTCGCTAAGGGTTATCGACAAGTTCAAGGAATTGACTACGATGAGACTTTCTCACCGATAGCGAAGCTAAAGTACGTCCGAATCATGTTAGCAATTGCCGCATTCTACAATTATGAGATATGGAAAATGGACGTCAAAACGGCATTCCTTAATGGTTTCCTTAAGGAAGAGTTGTATATGATGCAGCCGGAAGGTTTTGTCGATCCTAAGAATGCTGACAAGGTGTGCAAGCTCCAACGCTCGATTTATGGGCTGGTGCAAGCATCTCGGAGTTGGAACATTCGCTTTGATGAGATGATCAAAGCGTTTGGGTTTACGCAGACTTATGGAGAAGCCTGCGTTTACAAGAAAGTGAGTGGGAGCTCTGTAGCATTTCTCATATTATATGTAGATGACATACTTTTGATGGGAAATGATATAGAACTCTTGGACAGCATCAAGGCCTACTTGAATAAGAGTTTTTCAATGAAGGACCTTGGAGAAGCTGCTTATATATTAGGCATCAAGATCTATAGGGATAGATCAAGACGCCTCATAGGTCTTTCACAAAGCACATACCTTGATAAGATTTTGAAGAAGTTCAAAATGGATCAGTCCAAGAAAGGGTTCTTGCCTGTTTTGCAAGGTATGAAATTGAGCTCAGCTCAATGTCCGACCACGGCAGAAGAGATAGAAGAGATGAGTATCATCCCCTATGCCTCAGCCATAGGTTCTATTATGTATGCCATGCTGTGTACCAGACCTGATGTAAACCTTGCCGTAAGTTTGGTAGGAAGGTACCAAAGTAATCCCGGCAAGGAACACTGGACAGCGGTCAAGAATATCCTGAAGTACCTGAAAAGGACAAAGGACATGTTTCTCGTTTATGGAGGTGATGAAGAGCTCGTCGTAAAGGGTTACGTCGACGCTATCTTCGACACAGATCTGGATGACTCTAAGTCACAAACCGGATACGTGTGTATGTTGAATGGTGGAGCAGTGAGCTGGTGCAGCTGCAAACAGAGCGTCGTGGCAGGATCTACATGTGAAGCTGAGTACATGGCAGCCTCGGAGGCAGCACATGAAGCAATATGGGTGAAGGAGTTCATCACCGACCTAGGAGTCATACCCAATGCGTCGGGGCCAATCAAACTCTTTTGTGACAACACTGGAGCTATTGCACTTGCCAAGGAGCCCAGGTTTCACAAGAAGACAAGGCACATCAAGCGTCGCTTCAACTCCGTTCGTGAAAATATTCAAGATGGAGACATAGAGATTTGTAAAGTACATACGGACCTGAATATAGCAGATCCGTTGACTAAACCTCTCCCTAGGGCAAAACATGATCAACACCAGAATTCCATGGGTGTTCGATTCATCACAATGTAACTAGATTATTGACTCTAGTGCAAGTGGGAGACTGTTGGAAATATGCCCTAGAGGCAATAATAAAAGCATTATTATTATATTTCTTTGTTCATGATAATTGTCTTTATTCATGCTATAACTGTATTATCCGGAAATCGTAATACACGTGTGAATACATAGACCATAATATGTCCCTAGTAAGCCTCTAGTTGACTAGCTCGTTGATCAACAGATAGTCATGATTTCCTGGCTATGGACATTGGATGTCATTGATAACGGGATCACATCATTAGGAGAATGATGTGATGGACAAGACCCAATCCTAAGCATAGCACAAAGATCGTGTAGTTCGTTTGCTAGAGCTTTTCCAATGTCAAGTATCTTTTCCTTTGACCATGAGATCGTGTAACTCCCGGATACTGTAGGAGTGCTTTGGGTGTATCAAACGTCACAACGTAACTGGGTGACTATAAAGGTGCACTACAGGTATCTCCGAAAGTGTCTGTTGGGTTGACACGGATCGAGACTGGGATTTGTCACTCCATATAACGGAGAGGTATCACTGGGCCCACTCGGTAATGCATCATCAATATGAGCTCAAGGTGACCAAGTGGTTGATCACGGGATCATGCATTATGGTACGAGTAAAGTGACTTGCCGGTAACGAGATTGAACAAGGTATTGGGATACCAACGATCGAGTCTCGGGCAAGTAACATACCGATTGACAAAGGGAATTGTATACGGGGTTGATTAATCCTCGACATCGTGGTTCATCCTATGAGATCATCGTGGAGCATGTGGGAGCCATCATGGGTATCCAAATCCCGCTGTTGGTTATTGACCGGAGAGTCGTCTCGGTCATGTCTACTTGTCTCCCGAACCCGTAGGGTCTACACACTTAAGGTTCGGTGACGCAATCTACAAGGTACGTAGATGCATCTAATCACTCGTTGCTAGATGAACTCATAGATAGATCTTGGTGAAACCGTAGGAAAATTTTTGTTTTCTGCAACGTTCCCCAACATTTTCCTTCCTTTCCGAATCCTTGCTTCTCCGTGAGTATCTTTGTTCATAACGATCATCTCTACTCCTTCTCTCTCTTGGTGGTGATTCTTTGCTTATTCTTTTTGGAGAATCTTCTCTTCTCTTGTAGGGAGCCGTACACTCATTGGAATAGTGTCCGGGTCTTCCACAACTGTAGCAGTTTCGCTCTCGACTAGAAGATCTTTTGTCATTGTAGGACCTTGACTTGAAGCTTTTATCTTTGCTTCTACTCTTGTAGAACTTGTTGAAGTTCTTCACCATTAAGCTCAATTCTTCATTGAAGTTTTGTTTCTCACTTGATGATGTAGGGGCTTCACATGAGGCTTTGTAGGCACCACTTGATTTGTTGTGAAGTTCCTCCTTATCCTTAAGTGACATCTTATGAGCAACAATTCTTCCAATCACCTCCGTTGGCTTGAGATCTTTGTAATTGGGCATCATTTGGATCAATGTGCACACGGTATCATATTTTCCATCCAAGGCACTTAGAATCTTCTTGATGATGAATCTATCGGTCATCTCTTCACTTCCTAAGCCGGCAATCTCATTTGTGATGAGAGCAAGCCTAGAGTACATTTCAGCGACACCTTCACCATCCTTCATTTTGAACTTGTCAATTTGACTTTGAAGCACATCCAACATGGATTCCTTGACGGAGTCGGTACCTTCGTGCATATCAATCAAAGTGTCCCAAATTTCCTTTGCATTCTCAAGACGGCTGATTTTGTTGAATTCTTCGAGGCACAATCCGTTGAAGAGAATATCACAAGCTTGAGCATTGTATTGCAACATCTTCAACTCGTCCGCGGTAGCTTCACGGTTTGGTTCTTTCCCATCAAAGAAGTCACCTTGCAAACCAACACACACAATAGCCCAAACGGCGGGGTTATGTCCAAGAATATGCATTTTCATTTTATGCTTCCAACTAGCAAAATTAGTACCATCAAAGTAAGGACCTCTATGGTGATAATTTCCCTCGCTAGACGCCATACTCTCCTAGGTGGTGAAACCAAGGCTATGACCACCAAAATCTATGGAGATCAAAGAAAATGGAGACCAAAGCTCTGATACCACTTGTAGGATCGAAAGTATGTCTAGAGGGGGGGGGATGATTAGACTACTTGACCAAATAAAAACTTAACCTTTTCCCAATTTTAGTTCTTGGCAGATTTTAGCTATTGTAGGACAAGTCAAGCAATCATCACACAATTCAAGCAAGCATGCAAAGAGTATATTGGCAGCGGAAAGTAAAGCATGCAACTTGCAAGAATGTAAATGGAAGGGTTTGGAGAATTCAAACGCAATTGGAGACACGGATGTTTTTCCCGTGGTTCGGATAGGTGGTGCTATCCTACATCCATGTTGATGGAGACTTCAACCCACGAAGGGTAACAGTTGGCGAGTCCACGGAGGGCTCCACCCACAAAGGGTAATGGTTGCGCGAGTCCACGGAGGGCTCCACCCATGAAGGGTCCACGAAGAAGCAACCACCCACGAAGGGTCCACGAAGAAGCAACCTTGTCTATCCCACCATGGCCATCGCCCACGAAGGACTTGCCTCACTAGCGGTAGATCTTCATGAAGTAGGCGATCTCCTTGCCCTTACAAACTCCTTGGTTCAACTCCACAATCTTGTCGGAGGCTCCCAAGTGACACCTAGCCAATCTAGGAGACACCACTCTCCAAGAAGTAACAAATGGTGTGTAGGTAATGAACTCCTTGCTCTTGTGCTTCAAATGATAGTCTCCCCAACACTCAACTCTCTCTCATAGGATTTGGATTTTGTGGAAAGAAGATTTGAGTGGAAAGCAACTTGGGGAAGGCTAGAGATCAAGATTCATATGGTAGGAATGGAATATCTTGGTCTCAACACATGAGTAGGTGGTTCTCTCTCAGAACATATGAGTTGGAATTGTGTATGTGTTCTGATGGCTCTCTCCACGAATGAAGAGGAGGTGGAGGGGTATATATAGCCTCCACACAAAATCCAACCGTTACACACAGTTTTCCAATCTCGGTGGGACCGAATCAACAAACTCGGTCGGACCGAAAAGGTAAACCTAGTGACCGTTAGAGATTTTCGGTGGGACTGAAATGCAACTCGGTAGGACCGATATGGTTAGGGTTTGGGCATAATGTAATCTCGGTGAGACCGATTACACAAACTCGGTGAGACCGATTTTGGTAATTAGCTAACCAGAGAGTTGGTCAGGCAAACTCGGTGGGACCGATTTGCTCTTTCGGTGAGACCGAAAAGTTACAAAAAGGAAACACTGAATTTACATTGCAATCTCGGTGGGACCGATTCGCTCTTTCGGTGAGACCGAAGAGTTACGAAAGGGAAACAGAGAGTTTGCAATCCCATCTCGGTGAGACCGAGATCCCTATCGGTAGAACCGAATTTCTAGGGTTTGGCAGTGGCTTATGACAAGTGAAACTCGATGGCGCCGGATAGAAAGAATCGGTAGGACCGAGTTTGGCTTAGGGTTTAGGTCATATGTGGATATGGGAAAGTAGTTGAGGGTTTTGGAGCATATCACTAAGCACATGAAGCAAGAGGCTCATTAAGCAACACCTCATCCCTCCTTGATAGTATTGGCTTTACCTAAAGACTCAATGTGATCTTGGATCACTAAAATATAAAATGAAGAGTCTTGAGATTTTGAGCTTGAGCCAATCCTTTGTCCTTAGAATTTTGAGGGTTCCACTTTCATATCCATGCCATGCCAATCATTGAGCTTTCCTGAAATAGTCATCTTGGAATAGCGTTAGCTCAATGAGCTATATGTTGTTATGAATTACCAAAACCACCTAGGGATAGTTGCACTTTCAAGGGATCAGCCTCACGAGGATCGCCCGCAAGGCAACATAGGCCTCCCTCCGCTGCTGCCGCAGCCAAGGAGAAACGAGGACCGCCATCAGGACGAGGGGGCTGGGGGCTTCCAGGAGCCGCACGCTATCGCCTGCATCCTGGGCGGGGCTCAAGCCCCAGCCTCTCAACACATCTTCAAGAAGTTTGCCCGCGAAGTGAATGCAGTCCTCCCCAAGCTCGAAGCCATGCGCCATCTCAGGTGGTCGGCGTGCGCCATCACGTTCAGCTCAGCAGATCAGCTCAAGTGTGCGGCCACAGCCGGAGTCCTCCCGATGCTTTGTTCCCCAATCATCAGCAACGTGGTGGTCACCAGGACCCTCATCGATGGCGGGGCAGGGCTCAACATCCTGTCCGTGGAAACATTCAACAATCTCCAAGTGCCCTACAACCAGCTTCAGCCAACCAAGCCTTTCTACGGAGTCACCGACGGCTCCACGGTCCCGATTGGGCAGGTCTGCCTCCCTGTCACCTTTGGGGCACGTGACAACTACCGCACCGAGCTCATCGACTTCGACGTCGCTCACATTCGCCTGCCGTACAACGCCATCCTTGGGTACCCAGTGCTGGCCAAGTTCATGGCCGTAACTCACCACGGCTACAATGTCCTCAAGATGCCAGGAAGTGGCGGAGTCATCACGGTGCCCTGTGAAGGGAAGGACGCGGTGTGTTCCCTGGAACGAGCCTTTCAGGCCACATCACTAGAAGACCCAGATCACGGAAGCAGGAGGCTTCCCGAGACCGCCCCCAAGAAGAAGAAGACATCGTCCGGCCCGGCCCCTCAGGAGGTAGGCCCCTCAGGGCCCGCGCCTGCCCAGGGGGAACCTCCTTCCATCGCATAGGAAAGCGCGCCCGGCGCCCTCCTCAGGCAGGGCTCGGGGGCTCTCCCCTGGAGGGCCACCGACCTGGCTAAGGTCACGAGGGAGGCGCTTGGGCACCACATGCAGGCGTCTTTCGAAGCACGTTTCCCTCAAGAAGGAGTAAGGCAAGGAGAGCCAGACCCTCAAGAGTTCGTCAGCAAGGCCATTTAGGAGCTACAGGAGTCAAGAGTCATGAAAGGAGGCCACCGCCTACCAGCTATGGCTCCCCATCCAGGCGAGGATGGTGGGTTGCGCGTCTGCATCGACATACCAGGGCTCAATCGAGTCGCCTCTCTGGAGCGCCTCTGGCCCTCGCGAGTGAGGCGCTGCGAAGGTCCACCCCACAGCTACGTTCGCATGCCTTACGGCTTGCCGAACGCGGCTGCCACGTACTAGCACCTCATGAGGGGCATCATGGAGGCTCAAGAGGCCAGGCATTCCGCAGCCCTGGCGGAGATGGAGATGGTCCGCGAGGAGCCACCAGCGCCTCCGGAGCCTACCGAGGCCCCTGGGCCTGGGGGCTCATGAGGATCAGCTTCCGCAGCCCACCGAGTCTGCTACACCAACACTCCTTCATCCTCAACATCATCAGGTGACATCTTTCAAGTTTCACTTCCAGCGGGGAGCGCCCCCCAGGGCTGCATTATTCCCAGGCTGCATGGGTCCATCCCTGCGGCATGTATCCCTTTTATTTCATGTTGTTAGCTTACTTTATTGGGGGCGCCCCACGGGCTGCATCATCCCCAAGTCGCTCGGGCCTGACCAAGTGATGTCCGCCTTCCCAGCATCTATTTGAATGAATCCACTCCTTCGCGGCTAATGTGTTTGACCTAGTTTCCCGCTCAACTGACGCCAACTGACGGAGCTGCTCCCAAATGGCACGACGATTGCGCATGGGTCCGTCCCTGCAATGCCGACAAACCTGAATGGCTGAGCTCTGGCTGCGGCAGCCCCGCATGGCGCCACCTCGTCAAGCCTTCAGTGCCTCATTGCCCCTCGGAAGCAACCAACGGCTGACTGTCAATTGTCATGGAAACCCCTCGTTCTTTCTATGATGGGTCTACAAGATCTCCTAAAGGAGCTGCGTCAGGCGAGGCCCTTGCGGTGTCTCCTTCACGCTCATCCGCGCGAACCACTTGCACGTTAAAGGGGGGGTGCCTGAGCGTCGCGACTCAGGGCTCCTACTGGCTCTCCAGCCCTCACCCTCTGGCCTTGTCCACTGCATTGCGACCTGGCATAGCAGCGACGGCTGAGACTCGCTCGAGGGCCGGGACCCGAGGACGTAGAGCAGAAAGGGGAGCAAAGGCGAGAGGGGAGGGACACGCGAGGACCTCACCGAGCAACCTCACGCCTGCCAATGCACGGACCCGGCGACACACCAGAGAGCGGTCCCTGATTCTCGAGATAAGTCACCACCCGGAAGCACCAGCTACCGTGGCACCATCCCCGCACCTAATGCAATCCCGTGTTAGCGACACCGCTCTCCTTTCTCACCGAACGACGGCTACTTGAGCGCCAAAGGGGACCTCCTGAGCATCGCGACTCAGGGGCTCTTACCGGACCCCGGGTCGCTCACCTCCTGGCCTTGACCACGACATCGCGACCTGGCATACCAGCAATGGCTGAAGCCGCCTTGGGACTGGGACCTGTCGGCGCAGAGCACCAAGCCCTCATGAGGTTTGAAAGGGAGAACTGAGCTAAGATGGAATGAGCAACTCGCACAATTCTACGACAAGGGTTATATTAACAAACAGGATCACAGGCACCT
Organism: Triticum urartu; assembly: GCF_056163025.1. Lineage (NCBI taxonomy): Eukaryota > Viridiplantae > Streptophyta > Magnoliopsida > Poales > Poaceae > Triticum > Triticum urartu. The sequence continues at coordinate 195,102,565 of NC_141873.1, read as the reverse complement.
TACAAGCCCCCACGGGACGCGTCTTTGATTCCTTGCAGGGAACAGATCCTAAAAGGACGCTAACTACACGCGCCCCTGCAAAAGACGCCATCGTCAATAGCGGGCCATCAAGCACCGGCACCAACCCCATCCAGATCAGAGTCGGTGACGGCCTGACGAGCCCGCCCTGCTCCAGGAGTGGCGCTGACTCGGGGGCTCGTAGCTGTCGTCGCTCGTCTCCGGAGTCGCGAAGAGCTCGCCGGAGTTGCTGGACCCTCCGCCGCCTCCGCTGCCTGAGCAGCCGGCAAGGGAGCGATCAACGAGCCCAGTCCTCGTCGTAGCAGGGTCCCGACCACCTCTCCCGGGGCAGCACTCCAGCCGGCGCCCGTTCGCATCGAAGACCTTGAAGAACATCACCGAAGCACCGTCGTACTCCAAGTGGATCGCGAAGGCGCCTCTTGTCCTGCAAACCCGGGCGATTTCGCTCCAGCCTCGAGTCATGAAGACCTCGCCCGGGGCAACGACCGCGACCTCTGCCTCGGTCACGAGGGTGCTGCAGCCGGCGTGCTGCAGCCAAAGCTCCAGGAGTTCTCCCTGCGGGATGATGGAGGCGAAGAACGGAGGAAGGCGAATCCAATACTGAGGAGGCATGGCGGCGTGGAGCACGAACTCTCGGGAGGAGCCCTCGGGGTGGACCCCAGGGGGGACGACCCACACCTTCGTGACCCGTCGATGCCGCCCGTGGTGATCGGCATCGACTCCTTCAGAGCCCTCGATGTGGGCGTACAAGGGAAGCGGGAACCCCGGTGGTGGCCGCTCGCACCAGGGCCTCGACACCACCTGATGGGCCCCCTCGTCCCGGCCGCGGAGGGCGAGCCGTTTCTTCGGTGGGAGCGGGTCTGGTTCCTCTTGGGGAGCCTTTCCCTTCTCTGCCACCGAGAACCGGCGGATCGGAGCCATCGCAGCAAGATGGAGCAAGGACCGGGAAGAAGGAGAAGCAAGAAGGGATGGACTGGAAGGGCGCGCGCCGTTCCGTACTTATGGCCAGCGAAGGCCAACCGCCGACCTCCACGATCGCAGGTAATCATGACCCGCTTTGCATGCAGGGACTTGTCCAATCCATGCAGTTGCTGAGGCGCCCATGTCCAGTCAACCGCCACGCGGTGCCCAAGGCCGCAGGCTATTAGGGCCTGCGGCGCTTCGCTCTTTCCCTTTCGCCTCCCTGCACGGCCAAGTCCGGACGCACCTTGGGCCTGGGGGCTACTGTCGGCGTTCTGGGAACGGGGGTCCCCAGACTTTCCTGCCTGCGGCCTGCGGCGTGGCTCAAAAGGGGGCCCAGCGCGGCCCATCTTCATCAACACAGACCCAAGACCCTCGCGAGGGGCCAAGCCTCGCAGGGCGGATGACACGGAGCTTCCTCAGGCACGGCCTCATCAGGCTGGCTGGCGAGGAGGCGGAGAGATCAAGGCGGGGTACCTCACGAGGTGCCCGTGATGCAAGCCATGACGACCAAAGGCGCCAGGCGGGCGCCAGCCGCGCAGTGTCCTCCTTTCCTCTTTGGTGCAAAGGGAGCAAGCGCAGGCGAGAGCATCAAGCAAAGGCACCCATTTCGGTGCAACGAGACCAAGACCAGTCCAACGGCAGGGAGGAAGTCATTGTGGAGCCCAAGCCAGCGTCACCACCAGAGCCTTTGGCAGGCGAGGACCAACTTTAGTCAGGATAAGTGTACCAGATGTACCCCTTCAAAATGGCCAATTGTTGGCGCCCTTCCCGCTCAATATTTGGGAAGAGGCCCAGGGCCTTTGCCTATAAATAGGACTAGCCACCCCTAGGGTAGGGGGGCAATCAAGAAGGGAGAATCTAGAAGCCAAGAGAGAAACTAGCTAGGATCGGATCGAGTAGCATCACACACACACAGAGAGAGAAGGGCGACTAAACTCCTCCTAGCAGTTCATCCCCCCCAGCCAAGAATAGACCCTCGCGAGGCTGTTCTTCCTTGTATTGCTCATCATCATCAGCCCAAGAGGCAATCCACCACACCACACACTGGAGTAGGGTATTACACCACAACGGTGGCCCGAACCAGTATAAACCCTATGTCTCTTGTGCTGTTCATTCCATAGCTTAGATCTTAGCGAGGCGGAGGGGTGCAGGTAGGTAGAAGGCAAAATCTCCGTGCGCACCCCAGTGTTCGAACCTCAAGGGTCTGCCGGAACCCGAAATCTGACAAATATCGTGTGGCACTTAACACAATAGAAAGAGAAATTCTTCATCATGTGTGAGGCAATCAAGGCAAGCATGTAGTAATCAATGGGACATGGCATATGTGAAGTGATGACATTGTTGCAACCAAACATGTGATAGGAGCAAGTAATCTAAGAATTGGATGCAACACACAAGGCATATATATCATGATGCATGGAATTGTGAAAATGACAAGTTGAAGCAAGATCTCTATCATGTGCGCAAGCAAGTCGTCCAAGATGACAAATAATTCTCATGGTGCTAGAAACACAAGTAGTATGATCCACAATATGCATGCTCATGTTTTGGGGGTTCTCAAAAGAGAAGGATATCACCTTGAAAGCATGTTCTTGTGCGTCCGTCACAATGCCGAAGTACAAGCAAGTGCGATGTAGAATCGTCGTGGTAGAAAGTGGTTTGCTCTCAAGAGCTCGAATTGTCAACTCACATGATGTGGAAGTTGACACAAAGTCCAAGTATCCTACACATGCACACAACAAAACAAAGAATGTATGCGCATGGTAGATAAACACATCATCCATCATGATGGTTCTCTTCTCTTGCACATAACCATTAGAAGCACAAGTGCATGAACAATATGATGCAACAATGGAGATATTCATGGCACGAGGTATATGGTGCAAAGAAGGAAGACAAGCATGCTTCACAAAAAATATGTCAAAATCTCAAAATATATGTGAGATTGCTATGGGGGCAAACTCATTATCAAGACTAAAGGCATAATTGCACTCAATACATGGCAAATCATCTAGCATGAGAGAGGCAACATATGGAGATATATGACAAGAAGCAATAAAAATCATGTGCAAAGCATGTAGATGGTTGTCATTAACCGCATGAAGCGAGCAAGTTTGATTCATCGGAGATGCAACATAAGCAATCATAGTAATCAAGTTGTGCAAGCTAGTAGTGCGAAGATGCAACATACTAGAGTAAATCATGGCAATCATGTCATGTGAGCAAATAATAGGCATAGGCAATGCACATGCCATATCGCAAGCACAAACACAAAGCAAGATCATAGTATCATCATAGGGATGGGGCACAAAGCAAACATGGCAATAACAAGCAATATATCGACCAAGCTTGCAAATACACATACAAGTATGAGAATCAATCATCATGTGTAATGCAAAGCATGGGTCACGAATGCATTGCAAAGGCATAGTAATGAACACATCATGCAAAGTGAACATGGCAAGATGGGCATAGAATAGGTAATGGATAATAACCCATAGCCAAGGGAGGGCAATGTAGAAGAAATGCACGAAGTCTTTGTGCGAAGAGAGTGGTGGGAAAGACAATCCATGGGATCCCAAGTCATCGTTGCTCTCTAGAGCTCGTTTTGTCAACTCATGGGATTGTGAGGTTAACAAGTACTTGTGGGTACCTACACAAAAGAAACACAAACGAAAGAAATTGTGTGTGTGGTAAATGTACACATCATCCATCATGATGTGTATGTGCACGTGAGAGTTAGCACAAGATAAGCATCGCTCAAAGAAATTTGATGCATGGTATAAGAACATGTCATCCATCATGAAAGAATAGTTATTGTGTATAACACGATGGGGACACAAATTGAGAATGCAAGTATATGGCACATCAATAGCATGTTTATTCATGGGAAGCATACTGTGCACATAAGTATGAGGATCATGCAATGGATGGGGGTGATCAAAATCTCCAAAAATGTATGAGGAAACTATGGGGGTCTCCTCATGAGAAATATTGGAAACATCACACGGAGAAAATGTACAATATCCAAAACAATGCATATCCGAAGCTAGGTGGTCATGGCATGGCATATGAGATAAATGATGCAAAGGTAGCATGTCAATATCATCAGAAGAGAAAAAAATGCAAATAACCATGGGCTTGTCATCTATGCCATAAGTGCAAATTGGGTTAATCTTAATGGCATGTGCATAGTCACTATGAAGAGATTGCAAATATGACATGTGGTCGATCTCATGCATAGCATATGACAAGTCAAGCAGATTGTCAAACATGATGTGACCTAGAGAATTGTCACAAGAAATCCTATGTAACATGGCATCATAACTAAGAGACTCCACATGGCAATCATCATACTCATCATAAATGGGTAAACCATCGCATGGGGAAGTCGCACTAGCATGAAGCATGGTAATAGGTTGATCAACATCATGCAAGCAATCAACGTCCAGAATGTCCACTAGTGGGACTAGAGCATCACCTTCACCTATGTTGCCTTGGTCATTCCACTCATGTGGTGTAGGTGAGGTGGGAAAGACCAAATGGTGGTCATCATCATCTTGATGGAACCATGTGGGGGGGGGGGTGTTGGGGAACGTAGTAATTTCAAAAAATTTCCTACGCACACGCAAGATCATGGTGATGCATAGCAACGAGAGGGGAGAGTATGATCTACGTACCCTTGTAGATCAACAACGGAAGCGTTGACACAACGTAGAGGAAGTAGTCGTACGTCTTCCCGATCCGACCGATCCAAGCACCGTTACTCCGGCACCTCCGAGTTCTTAGCACACGTACAGCTCGATGACGATCCCCGGGCTCCGATCCAGCAAAGCTTCGGGGAGGATTTCCGTCAGCACGACAGCGTGGTGACGATCTTGATGTTCTACCGTCGCAGGGCTTCGCCTGAGCACCGCTATGATATGACCGAGGTGGAATATGGTGGAAGGGGGCACCGCACACGGCTAAGGAACGATCACGAGGATCAACTTGTGTGTCTATGGGGTGCCCCCTGCCCCCGTATATAAAGGAGTGGAGGAGGGGAGGGCCGGCCCTCTCTATGGCGCGCCCTAGGGGAGTCCTACTCCCACCGGGAGTAGGATTCCCCCTTTCCTAGTCCAACTAGGAGTCCTTCCATGTATTAGGAGTAGGAGTCAAGGCAAGGGAAAAGAGGAGAGAAGGAAGGAGGGGGCGCAGCCCTTCCCCCTAGTCCATTTCGGACTAGGCCTTGGGGGGGCGCCCAACCTCTCCTATCTCTTTCCCCTAAAACCCAATAAGGCCCATATACTCCCCGGCGAATTCCCGTAACTCTCCGGTACTCCGAAAAATACTCGGATCACTCGAAACCTTTCCGATGTCCGAATATAGTCGTCCAATATATCGATTTTTACGTCTCGACCATTTCGAGACTCCTCGTCATGTCCCCGATCTCATCTAGGACTCCGAACTCCTTCGGTACATCAAAACTCATAAACTCATAATATAACTGTCATCGAAACCTTAAGCGTGCGGACCCTACGGTTCGAGAACAATGTAGACATGACCGAGACACGTCTCCGGTCAATAACCAATAGCGGGACCTGGATGCCCATATTGGCTCCTACATATTCTACGAAGATCTTTATCGGTCAGACCGCATAACAACATACGTTGTTCCCTTTGTCATCGGTATGTTACTTGCCCGAGATTCGATCGTCGGTATCCAATACCTAGTTCAATCTCGTTACCGGCAAGTCTCTTTACTCGTTCCGTAATACATCATCTCGCAACTAACTCATTAGTTGCAATGCTTGCAAGGCTTATGTGATGTGCATTACCGAGAGGGCCCAGAGATACCTCTCCGACAATCGGAGTGACAAATCCTAATCTCGAAATACGCTAACCCAACATCTACCTTTGGAGACACCTGTAATGCTCCTTTATAATCACCTAGTTACGTTGTGACGTTTGGTAGTACCCAAAGTGTTCCTCCGGTAAACGGGAGTTGCATAATCTCATAGTTACAGGAACATGTATAAGTCATGAAGAATGCAATAGCAACATACTAAACGATCGGGTGCTAAGCTAATGGAATGGGTCATGTCAATCATATCATTCACCTAATGATGTGATCCCATTAATCAAATAACAACTCTTTGTCCATGATTAGGAAACATAACCATCTTTGATTAACGAGCTAGTCAAGTAGAGGCATACTAGTGACATTCTGTTTGTCTATGTATTCACACATGTATTATGTTCCCGGTTAATACAATTCTAGCATGAATAATAAACATTTATCATGATTATAAGGAAATAAATAATAACTTTATTATTGCCTCTAGGGCATATTTCCTCCAGTCTCCCACTTGCACTAGAGTCAATAATCTAGTTCACATCGCCATGCGATTTAACAGCAATAGTTCACATCACCATGTGATTAACACCCATAGTTCACATCGATATGTGATAAACACCCAAAGGGTTTACTAGAGTCAATAATCTAGTTCACATCGCTATGTGATTAACATCCAAAGAGTACTAAGGTGTGATCATGTTTTGCTTGTGAGATAATTTTAGTCAACGGGTCTGTCACATTCAGATCCGTAAGTATTTTGCGAATTTCTATGTCAACAATGCTCTGCACGGAGCTACTCTAGCTTATTGCTCCCACTTTCAATATGTATCTAGATCGAGACTTAGAGTCATCCAGATCTGTGTCAAAAACTTGCATCGACGTAACTTTTTACGACGAACCTTTTTGTCACCTCCATAATTGAGAAATATTTCCTTATTCCACTAAGGATAATTTTGACCGCTGTCCAGTGATCTACTCTTAGATCACTATTGTACTCCCTTGCTTAATACAGTGTAGGGTATACAATAGATCTGGTACACATCATGGCATACTTTATAGAACCTATGGCTGAGGCACAGGGAATGACTTTTATTCTCTTTCTATCTTCTGCCGTGGTCGGGCTTTGAGTCTTACTCAACTTCACACCTTGCAACACAGGCAAGAAACTTTTTCATTGACTGCTCCATTTTGAACTACTTCAAAATCTTGTCAAGGTATGTACTCATTGAAAAAACTTATCAAGTGTCTTGATCTATCTCTATAGATCTTGATACTCAATATGTAAGCAGCTTCACCGAAGTCTTTCTTTGAAAAACTCCTTTCAAACACTCCTTTTATGCTTTACAGAATAATTCTACATTATTTCCGATCAACAATATGTCATTCACATATACTTATCAGAAATGTTGTAGTGCTCCCACTCACTTTCTCGTAAATACAGGCTTCACCGCAAGTTTGTATAAAACTATATGCTTTGATCAACTCATCAAAGCGTATATTCCAACTCCGAGATGCTTGCACCAGTCCACAGATGGATCGCTGGAGTTTGCACATTTTGTTAGCACCTTTCGGATTGACAAAACCTTCTGGTTGCATCGTATACAACTCTTCTGTAGTAAATCCATTAAGGAATGCAGTTTTGTTTATCCATTTGCCAGATTTTATAAAACGCGGCAATTGCTAACATGATTCAGACAGACTTAAGCATAGATACGAGTGAGAAACTCTCATCGTAGTCAACACCTTGAACTTCTCGAAAACCTTTTGCGACAATTCTAGCTTTGTAGATAGTAACACTACTATCAGCGTCCGTCTTCCTCTTGAAGATCCATTTATTCTCAATTGCTTGCCGATCATCGGGCAAGTCAACCAAAGTCCATACTTTGTTCTCATACATGGATCCCATCTCAGATTTCATGGCTTCAAGCCACTTTGCGGAATCTGGGCTCACCATCGCTTCTTCATAGTTCGTAGGTTCATCATGATCTAGTAGCATGACTTCCAGAACAGGATTACCTTACCACTCTGGTGCGGATCTTACTCTGTTTGATCTATGAGGTTCAGTAGTATCTTGATCTGAAGTTTCATGATCATTATCATTAGCTTCCTCACTAACTGGTGTAGGTGTCACTGAAACAGTTTTCTGTGATGTACTACTTTCCAGTAAGGGAGCAGGTACAGTTACCTCGTCAAGTTCTACTTTCCTCCCACTCACTTCTTTCGAGAGAAACTCCTTCTCTAGAAAAACTCTGAATTTAGCAACAAAAGTCTTGCCTTCGGATTTGTGATAGAAGGTGTACCCAACAGTCTCCTTTGGGTATCCTATGAAGACATATTTCTCCGATTTGGGTTCGAGCTTATCATGTTGAAACTTTTTCACATAAGCATCGTAGTCCCAAACTTTAAGAAACGATAGCTTAGGTTTCTTGCCAAACCATAGTTCATATGGTGTCATCTCAACAGATTTAGATGGTGCTCTATTTAACGTGAATGCAGCTGTCTCTAATGCATAACTCCAAAATGATAGTGGTAGATCAGTAAGAGACATCATAGATCGCACTATATCCAATAAAGTACGGTTATGACGTTCGCACACACCATTATGCTGTGGTGTTCCATGTGGCATGAGTTTGTGAAACTATTCCACATTGTTTTAATTGAAGACCAAACTCGTAACTCAAATATTTTACTTCTGCGATCATATCGTAGAAACTTTTATTTTCTTGTCACGATGATTTTCCACTTCACTCTGAAATTCTTTGAACTGTTCAAATGTTTCAGACTTATGTTTCATCAAGTAGATATCCCCATATCTGCTGAAATCATCTGTGAAAGTCAGAAAATAATGATACCTGCTGCAAGCCTTAATATTCATCGGACCACATACATCAGTATGTATGATCTCCAACAAATCTGTTGCTTGCTTCATTGTTCCGGAGAACGGCGTTTTAGTCATCTTGCCCAAAAGGCATGGTTCGCAAGCATCAAGTGATTCCAAAATCCCATCAGCATGGAGTTTCTTCATGCGCTTTACACCAATATGACCTAAACGGCAGTGCTACAAATAAGTTGCACTATCATTATTAACTTTGCATCTTTTGGTTTCAATATTATGATTATGTGTATCATCACGATCGAGATCCAACGAACTATTTTCATTGGGTGTGTAACCATATAAGGTTTTATTCATGTAAACAGAACAACAATTTATTCTCTTACTTAAATGAATAACCGTATTACAATAAACATGATCAAATCATATTCATGCTCAACACAAACACCAAATAACACTTATTCAGGTTCAACACTAATCCCGAAAGTATAGGGAGTGTGCGATGATGATCATATCAATCTTGGAACCACTTCCAACACACATCGTCACTTCACCCTTAACTAGTCTTTGTTTATTCTGCAACTCCCGTTTCGAGTTACTAATCTTAGCAACTGAACTAGTATCAAATAATGAGGGGTTGCTATAAACACCAGTAAAGTACACTTCAATAACATGTTTATCAAATATACTTATGTTCACTTTGCCATCCTTCTTATCTGCCAATCACTTGGGGTAGTTCTGCTTCCAGTGACCAGTCCCTTTGCAGTAGAAACACTTAGTCTCAGGCTTAGGACCAGACTTGGGCTTCTTCACTTGAGCAGCAACTTGCTTGCTGTTCTTCTTGAAGTTCCCCTTCTTCCCTCTGCCCTTTTCTTAAAACTAGTGGTCTTGTCTACCATCAACACTTGATGTTTTTCTCGATTTCTACCTTCGTCAATTTCCGCATTATGAAGAGCTTGGGAATCGTTTCCGTTATCCCTTGCATATCATAGTTCATCACGAAGTTCTACTAACTTGGTGATGGTGACTAGAGAATTCTGTCAATCACTATCTTATCTGGAAGATTAACTCCCACTTGATTCAAGCGATTGTAGTACTCAGACAATCTGGGCACATGCTCACTAGTTGAGCGATTCTCCTCCATCTTTTAGCTATAGAACTTGTTGGAGACTTCATATCTCTCAACTCGGGTATTTGCTTGAAATATTAACTTCAACTCCTGGAACATCTCATATGCTCCATGACGTTCAAAACGTCTTTGAAGGCCCGATTCTAAGCCATTAAGCATGGTGCACTAAACTATCAAGTAGTCATCATATTGAGCTAGCCAAACGTTCATAACGTCTGTATCTGCTCCTGCAATAGGTCCGTCACCTAGCGGTGCATCAAGGACATAATTCTTCTGTGCAGCAATGAGGATAAACCTCAGATCATGGATCCAATCCGCATCATTGCTACTAACATATTTCAACACAATTTTCTCTAGGAACATATCAAAATAAACATATGAAAGCAACAACGCAAGCTATTGATCTACAACATAATTTGCAAAATACTACCAGGACTAAGTTCATGATAAATTTAAGTTTAGTTAATCAAATTAATTAAAGAACTCCCACTTAGATAGACATCCCTCTAATCTTCTAAGTGATTATGTGATCCAAATCAACTAAACCATAACCGATCATCACGTGAGATGGAGTAGTTTTCAATGGTGAACATCGTTATGTTGATCATATCTACTATATGATTCATGCTCGACCTTTCGGTCTCCGTGTTCCGAGGCCATATCTGTATATGCTTGGCTCGTCAAGTATAACCTGAGTATTCCGTGTGTGCAACTGTTTTGCACCCGTTGTATTTGAACGTAGAGCCTATCACACCCGATCATCACGTGGTGTCTCAGCACGAAGAACTTTCGCAACGGTGCATACTCAGGGAGAACACTTCTTGATAATTAGTGAGAGATCATCTTAAAATGCTACCGTCAAACTAAGCAAAATAAGATGTATAAAAGATAAACATCATATGCAATCAAAATATGTGACATGATATGGCCATCATCATCTTGCGCCTTTGATCTCCATCTCCAAAGTACTGTCATGATCTCTATCGTCACCGGCATGACACCATGATCTCCATCATCTTGATCTATATCAATGTGTCGTCACACGGTCGTCTCGCCAACTATTGCTCTTGCAACTATTGCTATCGCATAGCGATAAAGTAAAGCAATTATTTGGTGCTTGCACCTTATGCAATAAAGAGACAACCATAAGGCTTTTGCCAGTTGCCGATAACTTTAACAAAACATGATCATCTCATACAACAACTTATATCTCATCACGTTTTGACCATATCACATCACAACATGCCCTGCAAAAACAAGTTAGACGTCCTCTACTTTGTTGTTGCAAGTTTTACGTGGCTGCTACGGGATTAAGTAAGAACCAATCTCACCTACGCATCAAAACCACAATGATAGTTTGTCAATTTGACTCCGTTTTAACCTTCGCAAGGACCGGGCGTAGCCACACTTGGTTCAACTAAAGTTGGAGAAACTGTCACCCACAAGCCACCTCTGTGCAAAGCACGTCGGGAGAACCGGTCTCGCGTAAGCGTACGCGTAATGTCGGTCTGGGCCGCTTCATCCAACAATACCACCGAACCAAAGTATGACATGCTGGTAGGCAGTATGACTTATATCGCCCACAACTCACTTGTGTTCTACTCGTGCATATAACATCAACATATAAAACCTAGGCTCTGATGCCACTATTGGGGAACGTAGTAATTTCAAAAAATTTCCTACGCACACGCAAGATCTTGGTGATGCATAGCAACGAGAGGGGAGAGTATGATCTACGTACCCTTATAGATCAACAACGGAAGCGTTGACACAACGTAGAGGAAGTAGTCGTACGTCTTCCCGATCCGACCGATCCAAGCACCGTTACTCCGGCACCTCCGAGTTCTTAGCACACGTACAGCTCAATGACGATCCCCGGGCTCCGATCCAGCAAAGCTTCGGGGAGGATTTCCGTCAGCACAACGGCGTGGTGACGATCTTGATGTTCTACCGTCGCAGGGCTTCGCCTAAGCACCGCTATGATATGACCGAGGTGGAATATGGTGGAAGGGGGCACCGCACACGGCTAAGGAACGATCACGAGGATCAACTTGTGTGTCTATGGGGTGCCCCCTGCCCCCGTATATAAAGGAGTGGAGGAGGGGAGGGCCGGCCCTCTCTATGGCGCGCCCTAGGGGAGTCCTACTCCCACCGGGAGTAGGATTCCCCCTTTCCTAGTCCAACTAGGAGTCCTTCCATGTATTAGGAGTAGGAGTCAAGGCAAGGGAAAAGAGGAGAGAAGGAAGGAGGGGGCGCAGCCCTTCCCCCTAGTCCAATTCGGACTAGGCCTTGGGGGGGCGCCCAACCTCTCCTATCTCTTTCCCCTAAAGCCCAATAAGGCCCATATACTCCCCGGCGAATTCCCGTAACTCTCCGGTACTCCGAAAAATACTCGGATCACTCGAAACCTTTCCGATGTCCGAATATAGTCGTCCAATATATCGATTTTTACGTCTCGACCATTTCGAGACTCCTCGTCATGTCCCCGATCTCATCTGGGACTCCGAACTCCTTCGGTACATCAAAACTCATAAACTCATAATATAACTGTCATCGAAACCTTAAGCGTGCGGACCCTACGGTTCGAGAACAATGTAGACATGACCGAGACACGTCTCCGGTCAATAACCAATAGCAGGACCTGGATGCCCATATTGGCTCCTACATATTCTACGAAGATCTTTATCGGTCAGACCGCATAACAACATACATTGTTCCCTTTGTCATCGGTATGTTACTTGCCCGAGATTCGATCGTCGGTATCCAATACCTAGTTCAATCTCGTTACTGGCAAGTCTCTTTACTCGTTCCGTAATACATCATCTCGCAACTAACTCATTAGTTGCAATGCTTGCAAGGCTTATGTGATGTGCATTACCGAGAGGGCCCAGAGATACCTCTCCGACAATCGGAGTGACAAATCCTAATCTCGAAATACGCCAACCCAACATCTACCTTTGGAGACACCTGTAATGCTTCTTTATAATCACCCAGTTACGTTGTGACGTTTGGTAGTACCCAAAGTGTTCCTCCGGTAAATGGGAGTTGCATAATCTCATAGTTACAAGAACATGTATAAGTCATGAAGAAAGCAATAGCAACGTACTAAACGATCGGGTGCTAAGCTAATGGAATGGGTCATGTCAATCATATCATTCACCTAATGATGTGATCCCGTTAATCAAATAACAACTCTTTGTCCATGATTAGGAAACATAACCATCTTTGATTAATGAGCTAGTCAAGTAGAGGCATACTAGTGACACTCTGTTTGTCTATGTATTCACACATGTATTATGTTTCCGGTTAATACAATTCTAGCATGAATAATAAACATTTATCATGATTATAAGGAAATAAATAATAACTTTATTATTGCCTCTAGGGCATATTTCCTTCAGGGGGTGCATCATATTCCACCATGGCCATCGTCTTGTCCAAAGGGAGGACGAAGTCATCGCCAATCGGCGCATCATCATAGATGGGACCTAGCACCAAATGAGAAGACAGAATAGAGGTAGAGGTTAAGTTGTCAGAAATGCAAATGGCCTCAAGAGACCTATCAACTATCACACACTCTCTATGTGGTGGTTCACTCACTCCCTCGAAGTAGGTGCACTCAATCTCACGTATGGTGGAGTCACTCATCTCACTCAAGTGGTGGGGGTTGTGGCTCTCCTCACATGGGAATTGGGGTAACACATCATGTATGGGGCTAGTGGTGAAGTCACTCTCACTCTCAATATGGTGGCAAAAGTCACTCAAGTCATCATACGTTATCGTGGTCGAAGGGAAAATCCCATGCTCAACCATCTCATCGCCGTCGCCATGGATGAAGGCCGAATATGGAACATCATCACTCTCTCCTCCTAAGATGGAAGCATCATCCTTGCTCACCACCTTGTCACTCGCCTCCAAAGCTTGGTCCTTGAGGGTCTCCGTAGTCGTACTCGTCGCCGCACCGTCTTTAAAAAGAGTCATGGAGGACTCGGCATCATCAATGACACAAAGAGGGATGGCGGTGAATTCGAACTTGGGAGCATCATCTTGGAGCTCGTCGGGCTTGGACATCTTGGTGGTACTATCCTCATGCTCGCCTTCTTGGAGCTTGGTCTTCAAGAAGTGTGCTTGGGGTCGAGAAGTCTTAGCCTTCATGAGTTCTTGTTCCTCCTTGAGAGCACCAATGTAGTTGTCATCGAGGGACTTGTAGTTCTCGAGGAAGATCGTCTTGGAGATGTTTTTGTGTAATCCCATCATGAAGTGGAACTTCATCGAAATGGGGTTGTCCACGCCTGCTCGTCGCAAGGTAATCTTCATCTCCTTGAAGTACTCGCCGATGGACTTGGATCCTTGGATGGTGTTCTCCAATTGGCGTTGAAGTTGTTCCGTGTTGGTTGGAGGCACGAACTCCCGCAGCAAAGCTCTCTTCGTCTTGGGCCAACAAATGTCGTAGGTCTCTGAAGGTGCGTGAAGCCACCATGTGGACGCGTAGTCGTGGAAGTTCCTTGTGGCGCACTTCACCTAATCTTCGGGAGGAACTTGATGTAGCTTGAGGTAGTCGTCCATCAAACGCTCCCACTCGATATACTCCTCGGGTTCTTGAGTCCCATAAAAAGGAATTGCATGGTCGATGTCGAGGTCGTAGTAGCTCGTGGAATACGCGGACTTGAGATTGGGGAGCTTCTCTTCAGCGTAGTCTTGAGGTGCTTGTTGGCGAAGATGCCGTATGTCCATAGGCAAAGATGCCTTGAAGTCGCTTGGCGAAGATGCCAAGGGAGATGGTGAAGTCATTGAGCGGTTGTTGGTGTTGAGATCTTGACCTTCACGTTCATGGTGGTGATGGTGTCGATGCCGATGTGACCTTGCCGGAGATGGTAGCTCGGAGGCATGTGCTCTTGAGCGTCTTCTCAAAGATGAGGAAGACCGCTTGATGAAATGCCTTGCCTATCCATCACAAGACGCGAGCAAATATGAGTGGGAGAAAGAGAAGAACGAATACCAAATGTACCTTGACCGAAATAGGAAGTGGATCAATGATCACTCCAATGTGGACAAGGAAATAGCACAATTGGTACCAATTCTTGTCGGTTTCACACACCTACACAAATAAGGCTTATGGTGGAGCTCGGTGAGGATAGTGGCACAAAAATTTGATGCAAAATGTTAGCAAGAGTCAATAATGTTGAAAGAGATTCACAAATTCACAAGTGAAACAAGTAGACCAATAGCAATATGGGTGGCACACGGGAACGCACACACGGATAGATAAATGGGGTCGTGCAACCAAGGATGAGCACAAAATGTGGAATCCACGGAAAACGCTCGTGTTGCACAACTCAAGAGAGACGCTAGCACGATTGCTCAATAGGCGGATACGACACTTGTGCACAACCTACAAGATGAAAAATGTAACAACTTCTATCCCAAGTATGCTATGTGTATGATGTTCCGGTGGTATGATCCAAGATGATCGGATATGACAATCTTATATGCAATGGGATACGATGCTATGGCACTTGCATACAAGCTTCTTTGCTCTTTCTCTTTTGCTTAAGAGCTTTATTCTTCTTTTTTTTGTATGGCCACTTTGCGAAATGCACAAACCAAGATAGCAATTGGGTATATACGGGAACAAACTTACGTCACACGAGATGATATGATACTGATATGGTATGGAATGTATGCAATGTATGGTGTAGATCACTAATGTGCACAAGTAACGTTGCTGGCAATACTCAAATGGCTAGTCTCGATAGGCAAGGGATGCAAAATGGGCTAGGGGTTATCAATGCAATGCAAGGGAATATCCAATGGAGGGATACCACGATACCAAGATGATATGGAGGTTACCGTCCGTGTCGATGATGAGTGGCGGTGATCTTGATGGAGATACCAAGATGATGGAGACTCGTCCCTAAGTAGCCGAAACACTTTAGGAAACGGAAAAACCGCGAACTCAAAATCTCAAATGTCAAATGGTGGTAGCGGGAATGCGGTGGTGGTTGCGTAAGCTCAAAGGGATTGAGAAAATGCAATGATGGGTTGTGGAGTACGCAATGTGGAAATGGAGGGTAACGTGGTGAACTATACACGGTGCCGGAGTTGGAAGCACGATCCCTAAGTAGCCGAAACACCTTAGGAGACACAACTCACAACACAAACAAAATTGGGTTAAATTGGGTTGGTGGAAGTGTATGGTGGGCAAGCCTATGCGGAAGTTATGGTGGTGGTGGTTGATGAAGAAGCAATTGTCCCTAAGTAGCCTAAACACCTTAGGAGACTCGAATAACTACTCAAGCAACCACAAATGCTATAAGGAACAAAATTGGTTAGGTTGCGTAAACGGTGGTGGTTATGTGGAGGTTGTGGTGGAATCCCTAGGCAAAGATGCCAAAGTTACAAAAAATTGATGGAGTCAAATGGTTATGGTAGTATTTTTGTTGGAAGGGGGATGTCAAGAGCTTTTCAACGAGCTAAAGAACGCGAGAATCATACTCCGGATGAATTAGTTATGGACAAAACGGTGAAACAGGGGTGGCTGAGATGTCAGGGGCCGGATGTCCGGGGTGGAGCCCAGATTTCCGGGGCTGTCTGTCCAGAACCGAGCAGATTTGGTGCTCCAGGAGCCGGATGTCTGGCCTGACGATTCCAGATCTCGTCTGGGGTGGAAATAGATGAATTTGGGGGCAAAATTGATGGGATTTCGTGGATGGGAAGTTGGGAAAATTTGGGGATATGCTAGATCCACTCGAAACCAAGCAAATCCATGGATCAAAATCAACAAAACTTCGTCAAACCAAAAAATCACAAAAAAAATTGGGGCTATTTTTGGTGGGGATTTTCGAATTTAGGACGAAATCAAGCAAAACAAGGCTAGAAAAAGAGGGGTAGGGGCTCCAAATTCATGATCAACCTTGCTCTGATCCAAGATGATGTAGGGTAGAACCCTAGTGGCCCGATCTTTCACGAAAGGAGCGGATCCCGCGAAGAACGCGAAGAACACGAGGAGGGAAACGAGGGGAAAATCACGAGGGGAACACAAGAGAACACTCAAACCAACAAGTATGATCACACATGTGCTGGATCCTCGAAACACAAAGAGAGATACAAGATCCAAAGTCAACAATGGATGATACAAGAGGTAACTAGTTCTTCTCCATGAGGAGGTCTTGAATCCATAAGGGGATCTTCCCGTGAGGGGTCTTGAATCCAAGGTGGATCTTCTCCGTAGAGGGGCCGCGGTCTCTCTCATGGAGTAGATCCGATATGGATGAGCGAAGCTCTATCTCTCAAATGAGCTATCACAATGCTAACCCTAGAAAGTTGGACGAGGTGGAGTATATATAGTCTAGGGGGGAGAAGGGATACACGGGCCTCGACCCTTCACTGTGCGCAGACAGGGGAGGCCGGATGTCCGAGCAGGTCGGGCCAGATGTCCGGGCTTTCAGGCGATGCCGGATGTCCGGGCTGGGGAGGCCGGATGTCCGGGCTGGAGTCGTGGCACTTGTTGCTCTCGGGTTCGGAGGGGCCAGATGTCCGGGGGCTCGGGAACGGCCAGATGTCCGGGCTGGCGAGGCCAGATGTCCGGGGCCTGGGAGCTGTTCTCCGTCTTCTTCCGTCATCGCTTCCATGCTTCCCTCACAGATGGTGTAGTTGTTCCTTGGCGCTTGCACTCCTCCTCAACATCCGTGAAGCTCCGACAATACCTATGCATGCACACGGGAGAAGTGTCAAGTAGTATACCATCCTCGAAGGGGTCAAGTGAGCACGTGTAAAGGAGATGATTCACCTTTATGTATGTGAAGTAGATGTCGCACGTGTCACTTGCCAAACGGAATCTTGACATGGTGATGTCCATAGGATGCTCCGCATCAGGTTCCCTTCTGTTCTCTGTTGCAGCTTGTCTGGATATCCGGGCGAGAGGCCGGATTTCTGGGCTGGGGCCAGATGTCCGGGGCCTGTAGATGCTCGGCGGTTGGAATGCTGCCGTAGTTGAAGTCTCCAGCGGCCGGATGTCCGGGCTCGGGGCCGGATGTCCAGGCCCTTGAGCTGTCTTCTTCTCCTTTCGACGTTCCTCTTCATCCGTGGACTTCGCGGCTTGTCCGTCTTCACGTGCATCTTCGGGAGGGTCCTCTTGGTACCTAATCATGCACAACGTCTCGGACTTTGGTAGTACCATGTCACGAGGGGATCATATGCAATATCACTAAGGAAAGAAGTCACCTCGGTCTCGAGAGCTCTAGCTCTAGCTTGAGTCATAGGTCCTCTTGGCACTTCGTGAGATGATGGTAGGTCCATGGGGATGACCATAGGATGCTCCGCATCACTGTGTGCATCATGTTATGCAGAGGCCTTGCATTCTTTAGATGCGGTTGTATCACCTTGATAAATTAAGTCAATGAAATGTCCTTTATCGAAAAAGCAAATTCGATTGAGCCCACAAAAATAATCAGTCGAAGTTTTTCTTTTGCAAACCGGATTCAAAACAAAGTTGCACACACTTCATTGAAGTATTGGTCCCAAACTTTGACTGAGAATTTATACATATTTTTGGGATTTCTACATATGAAAAAAATATTTCAGAATAAAACCCATGGCCATCAGCATGACATAGACGAGGAGTAGCCATGACATAGCAGATGAGACACGAGGATGAAACTGGTGGTTGACGAATCCACAATGGTTGAGAGGTTGGGAGCGGGAGCGTCAAGAAGTAACAGTGATGAAGACAGTACACTGAGCATCGTGTCTATATATAGAAAGTGAAGGGCTTGCTTGAGTATCTAAGCTAATTTATATCCTGTTCCTGTTTTGTGCAACGTCCAAAACATGGGGACGTCCTTAAATTTCTCACCTTTACACGCAAACATTAGAAGGGGAAAATGCCGGGTTTAGAGGACTGCAAGGCAGACATTCTTCTTCCTCCTTTCTCTCTCCTCTCTTCCCCACGTAGAGAGAGAGGGAAAGAGAGGATGGCCCCCACTGCCCCCTCTTTCCTACCAAGAACCACATTTTGCCCTCCAATCTTTGCTCCAGATTCTAGCACACCTTTTGATCGGTTCTTCTCCATAGTCTCATTTTGGGCAATTTGGAGCTTCCTGGGCAAATTTCCGCGCTGGTATCTATCTCGAATCTACCCTTGGAAAAAAATTCTAAAGATTCTTGTGCCAATCTGAAAAGTTCCTGGAATAAATTACTTGAGTTTTGAAAGAAATTTGGATGTGGACAATTATGTGCAACAAGTATGCTTACATTTCTACTACAAAAAGAAACCTTGACTCTTGATTGTGAATTATACTTGTGCAACCATTTGCAAGATAAAATGCTTATTTTTTGTTTCACTATAACATTTAGAATTTTTGTGCTGACATTTCCATCTTTTCTATGTAAAAATCAGATATTTGTCTTCATTCTGAAACAAAGGTTGCATCTTTCTTGCATTGGCAATCCTACATCTTCCAACAAGTTGTGTCATTTGGGTGCCTTGGTGTTGCCAAGATGTACTATAGGTTTTCTCAAGCTGAATGTTGCATATGAATTTTGATGAACATTGATCACCAATGGCAGTGAAAACTGGTGTGAGGTCTCAAGACTTCTCGCAGCGGTTCTGGTATACCTTGTCCCGTGCGATCAGTGAGCTCTGTGTGATCATATTGCTCCATGTGGCTTCTACAACTTCATATGTGGCCATAAGGTTGGCACACATCAGTAGGCTAAGGGCTCCATGCACCATGTGCTCAAGACTGGACCAAGCCCTCCATGGCAAGGCATGGTTCTCCACTGGTTTGGTGTGTGCTGCCCATAGGTCCGAGATATCATCTTTGGCATACTGCAAGAGTCACAAAAATCTTGCACATTCTGCTGATCTCTGCAAGAGATGCCTTGATGCATGCACCCTGACAGGCTTTGTCGATGAGGTTAATTTTCGATCAGGATCGAGGTCTAGACAGTTATGTTCTTGTTGTTTGGAGCCATTCAAGAAGGCGTGCAACGCACATAAGCTTTATGAAACTGCTGATGTCAAGGAGCCCTCACATAATGTGCATGGTTCAGACAAAATCAAGCAGAGGAACCATGTTGCTGTGGTAGAAAAAATCAATCCTGCCATGCCACCCAAGGTTGTACCTGAACAGGTCTCTATAGATCATTCAAAAGTTAAAGGTGAGTTTACGAGTCTGGATTGATGTACTTGTTCTGTTATCTCTAAATTCTTCACTTGAAAAAACTATTGTAATGTATCATTTCTGGAAATCTACTAAGCACATCCATATTGTTTTCATGTATCATTTGTAGTGGGTATTGAGGAAGTCAGGGAGTCAGATGCTTCACCGGGCACATATGAACAATCTACAAAGGATAATGGTGCTTCTTCAAATGCTGGTTTGGCAGCAAAGCCTGCACCTAGTGGGTCAGCCCTGCCTTCGCGCATTTTCTTCGATCGCAACAACAGTATTAAGAACACTTTCGTCGGTAGGGTCAATCTGCCATCTCCTCGCCCATCAGAGATAATCTCTGCCCGGGACAACAATTCTACCACTCAACAAGAAGTGAAGGCACTCCTTACACAGATGTCCTCTGTAAGGGGCCTTGACTATTCCTGGACTGAAGGAATAAGTAGTATTGATACCATGATTCAGAACGATGAAAGCAATGGTACCAGCAGGAGGCCATACCTCGAGAGAAATTACTCCGTGTTGGAACCGTCGGATGCAAACCTTGGCATTTGTGAAGCTGAAGGAGAGATCTCACTTGAGAGTTTGAAGCGGCAGATTGATATCAACAAGAAGTCAATGCTTGTCCTTTATAAGGAGCTTGAGGAAGAAAGGAGCGCTTCGGCAATTGCAGCTAGCCAAGCCATGGCCATGATCAACAGATTGCATGAGGAAAAGGCTGCTATGCAGATGGAAGCACTACAATATCTTAGGATGATGGAAGAGCAGGCTGACCATGACCATGAAGCGATACAGAATCTACACGACTTGCTTACAGAGAGGGAGAAAGAATTACTTGACATGGATGCCGAACTAGACAGTTATCGGAGGCTACTCCAGCATGACCAATTTAATGGGGGGAATTTTGATGATACAGTGGACAATACACATGGATATGACAAGAATGTGTCATTTGATGTCTTGAATGCATCGGAATTCATGATGAGCACCATGTTAGGTTTCGAAGAAGAAAAGACATACATTTTGGAATCACTAGGTAGATTGGAGGAAAAGCTTCGCATTTCTACATACAAGCTTGCTTTTGATGATGCCAAAAACATTCAAGAGACATTGCTTGGAGATCATATAGGGGATGAATCAACTTCTTTTCAGCAATCAATTGAGAAGAAGGAAAAGGATGAGTGTTCATGTTCTTCTTTCGACAACGAAAAAATATGTGGCATAAACAATATTCATGATGAAATTTCACTCTTGGATACACGACTGAGGGCCCTTGAAGATGATCATGAGTTTCTCAAGCGGGTACTCAGTTCCCTCAAAGGCGACGGGCTTCAGTGTGTACGAGACATAATGAGCCATTTACATGAGTTGCGAAGAGTTGCAGCTCAATGAAGAGAACCTGTTTTGTCTTGACTTGAGAAGTCTACCAACTCTTCTCAGTTCCATACTTGAAACATTGACACACTTTGATCTTGACTTTTCCAGCAGTGCCTCTCGTGTGGAGATTTATAGCCAGACAACGACAATGCTTCCAGTTAGTCCCTGATGTGGTGTTGATTATAAACTGCAGTGTTGGGAACACCCAATCTTGTGTAAGATCACCCGTTATTCTACTATTCTGATCTGGCTAACTCTGGAAGGGAGTGCCCACTGACCAAACATATCCATCTCTTGTGCGTACCTCGTTGCTATTCTTTTTGTTGCCACTACGGCAAATTATTGATATAGAAAAGAGAAAGAAAAAACATCTCTTGTATTTTGATCATCTAATGGGTGCTAAAATGAGGAGCAAGTTTGTAACTATACATGTGATGAAATGCTTGGCGTTCTTGCCAAAAAAATATTTTAACTAGCAACACGATAATGATGTTGATGCCAAACCAGTGCAATCTCTTGTTGTTCCGATGTTAAGATTGTGTCCTCAAACTATATATACATGTGTCTTCATTTTGATATTGTAAATGTTTGAGATCAAAATGAAATCTCTGTCATTGATCGGTTGAGAGTACAACTTATATATGTGCTGGAGAGACGCGACGATCTGGAGGGATGTGTCGGTTCCAGGAGATAAGCATCGATTGCGGTAGCAACCGCACGACCGTTCGCGCAAGGGGACATTTCCGTAATTACATATCGTAATTAATTCTAACACTCCCCCTAATCTACGCTTGACCATATAGAATCATCTTCACGATTATCCGGGAAGTTCCATCACCTCAAAAGGATTCTCCTCCACATGTTCTTCATAAAATCATTGATGAGATCCTGAAATATAAACTCACAAAGAGATAGCATAATGTGATGTCTTTAAACAAGGATATCTCAAGAAGAGACTCCCCCTGATGCTTGCAAGTCCCGAAGTCACCGCATACCAATTTCATGAACATTTTTTGGAATTTACAACTTGGTAGAGACTTGGTAAATAAATCAGCAAGATTTTCGCATGATTTAATTTGCAAGACGTTTATTTCCTCGCTTTGCTGAAGATCATGGGGGAAAACCACTTAGGAGAAATATGCTTACTGATATTACTCTTGATGTATCCTGTTTGCATCTGTGCAACACAGGCCGCATTATCTACATAGATAATGGTTGGTGATTCTATCGAATCAATCCCACATGACTATTGTATCTAGTTTATCATTTTGCGAAGCCATACACATTCGCATGTTGCTTCAAATAATGAAATCATTTCAGAATGATTGGTAGATGTTGCCACCAGAGTCTGTTTTGAAGACTTCCATGATATAGCAGTGACACCATGTAGGAACATGAAGCTGGTTTGTGATCTGGCATTATGAGGATTAGACAAATAGCCGACATCTGCATATCCAATCATATCAGAGTCCTGATTTTTTTGGAACTGGAAAAATAGGCCAAGATCCTTTGTGCCTTGGAGATATCAAAAGATATTCTTCACTCCACACCAATGACGTTTGGTGGGAACGGCGCTATGTCTAGCAAGTAGATTCACTACAATGGAATATCATGTCTTGTGCAATTTGCGAGATACATAAGCGCTCCAATGGGACTGAGGTATGGAACTTCAGGTCCCAACACCTCTTCCCCATCATCCCTTGGTCTGAACGGATCTTTCTCCACGTCTAGAGATCGAACCACCATGGAAGTTTTAGATGGATAGGATTTGTCCATATTGAATGTCTCCAATATCTTTTGGATATAGGCACATTGGTGTACCATGATTCCCGAGGGAAGATGCTCAAGTTGATTACCTAAGCAAAATTTGGTTTTACCCAAATCCTTCATCTCAAATTCCATCTTTAGGTGATTGCGTGCTTCATCAATGCCTGGTGTGTTGCCAATGATTTTGAGATCATCAACGTACATAGATGTGATGCAAAATCACTTAGAGGACCTTCTGATGAAGACACATGGGCAATCAACACTATTGGAGTAATCTTTCTGAAGAAGGAACTCACTGAGTCGGTTGTACCACATTCGTCTAGCTACTTCTTGAGCTTGCGTTGGATTTTCCCTTGAAGAGGAAAGGGTGATGCAGCAAAGTAGAGTAAGTATTCCCCTCAGTTTTGAGAACCAAAGTATCAATCCAGTAGGAGACAATGCGCAAGTCACCGAATACCTGCACAAACAAACACCAACTTGCACCCAACGTGATAAAGGGGTTGTCGATCCCTTCACGGTTATTTGAAAAGGGAGATCTGATATAGATGGATAAATGGTAAAGTAATATTTTTGGTATTTTTGGTTTATGGAATGGAAAGTAAAAGATTGCAAAGGAAGTAAATAGGAAACTAAAATTCTAGATCAGAAACTTATATGATGGAAAGTAGACCCGGGGGCCGTAGGTTTCACTAGAGGCTTCTCTCAAGATAGAAAATATTACAACGTGTGAACAAATTACTGCCAAGCAATTGATAGAAAAGCGCAAAGTTATGACGATATCTAAGGCAATGATCATGAATATAGGCATCACATTCGTATGTAGTAGACCGACTCATGCATACATCTACTACTATTACTCCACACATCGACCGACTCCTGCCTGCATCTAGAGTATTAAGTTCATAGAACAGAGTAACACATTAAGTAAGATGGCATGATGTAGTGCGATAAACTCAAACAATATGATGAAAACCCCATCTTGTTATCCTTGATGGCAACAATACAATACGTGTCGGATCCCCTTCTGTCACTGGGATCAAGCACCGCAAGATTGAACCCAAAGCTAAGCACTTCTCCCATTGCAAGAAAAACCAATCTAGTTGGCCAAACCAAATCGATAGTTCAAAGAGACTTGCAAAGATATCAAATCATGCATATATAAATTTAGAGGAGATTCGAATAATATTCATAGATAAGCTGATCATAAATCCACAATTCATCATATCTCGGCAAACACACCACAAAAGGAGTATTACATCGAATAGATCTCCAAGAACATCGATGAGAACATGGTATTGAGAATCGAAGAGAGAGAAGAAGCCATATAGCTAATAGCTACGGACCCGCAGGTTTGTCGTAAACTACTCATGCTTCATCGGGGCAATGGTGTTGATGTAGAAGCCCTCCGTGATCGAATCCCCCTCCAGCAGGACACCGGAAGAGGCCCCTAGATGGGATCTCACAGGTACAGAAGGTTGCGGCGGTGGAAAAGTGTTTTCTTGGCTCCCCTGATTGGTTTTGTAATATTTGAGAATATGTAGGCGGAAGAAATAGGTCGGTGGAGTCACGAGAGGCCCACAAGGGTGGGGGGCTCGCCCTACCCCGCTGGGCGCGCCCTCCGTCCTTGTAGCCGCCTCGTGGCTTCCCTGACGTGTACTCCAAGTCCTCTGGATGTCTTATGGTCCAAGAAAAATCATCGCGAAAGTTTCATTACATTTGGACTCCGTTTGATATTCCTTTTCTGCTAAACTCTAAAATAAGGAAAAAAACAAGAACTGGCATTGGGCTCTAGGTTAATAGTTTGGTCCAAAGAATAATATAAAATAGCATAATAATGCAAATAAAACATTCAAAACCGATAATATAATATCATGGAACAATAAAAAATTATAGATATGTTAGATACGTATCAAGAATCCCTAAGCTTAATTCCTACTCGTCCTCGAGTAGGTAAATGACAAAAACAAATTTTTTGATGTGGAATGCTACCTAACATATTCATCTATCTAATTTTCTCTATTGTGGCATGAATGTTCAAATCTGTATGATTCAAAACAAAAGTTTAATATTGACATAAAAACAATAATACTTCGAGCATACTAACAAGATAATTATGTCTTCTCAAAATAACGTGGCCAAAGAAAGCTTATCCCTACAAAATCGTATAGTCTGGCTATGCTCCATCTTCGTCACACAAAATATTCAAATCATGCACAACCCCAATGACAAGCCAAGCAACTGTTTCACACTTTTGATGTTCTCAAACCTTTTCAACTTTCACACAATACATGAGCGTGAGCCATGGACATAGCACTATAGGTGGAGTAGAAGGTGGTTGTGGAGAAGACAAAAGAGGGAGATAGTCTCACATCAACTAGGTGTATTAATGGGCTATTGAGATGCCCATCAATAGATATCAATGTGAGTGAGTAGGGATTTCCATGCAACCGATGCACTAGAGCGATAAGTTTATGAAAGCTCAAAAAGAAAACTAAGTGGGTGTGCATCCAACTTGCTTGCTCATGAAGACCTAGGGCAATTTGAGGAAGCCCATCGTTCGAATATACAAGCCAAGTTCTATAATAAAAATTCCCACTAGTATATGAAAGTGACAACATAGGAGACTTCTATCATGAAGATCACGGTGCTACTTTGAAGCACAAGTATGGAAAAGGATAGTAACATTGCCCCTTCTCTCTTTTTCTCTCATTTTTTCTCTTTTTTTTTCTTTCTCCTTTTTTTCTTTTTCTCCTTTTTTGTTTCTTTTATTTTCACATGAGACAATGTTCTAAAAAGGAAGATCATCATACTTCTATTTACTTACAACTCAAAAATTACAACTCGATACTAGAACAAGATATGACTCTATATGAATGCCTCCGGGGGTGTGCCGGAATGTGCATCATGGAAAGGAATATGACAATGATGATGCGTGTCATAATAAACAGAACGTTGGAAAGTTGCATGGCAATATATCTCGGAATGGCTATGGAAATGCCATAATAGGTAGGTATGGTGGCTGTTTTGAGGAAGGTATGTGGTGGGTTTATGGTACTGGCGAAAGTTGCGCGACAATAGAGAGGCTAGCAATGGTGGAAGGGTGAGAGTGCGTATAATCCATGGACTCTATATTAGTCATAAAGAACTCACATAGTTATTGCAAAAATATATTAGTCATCACAACAAAGTACTACGCGCATGCTCCTAGGGGGATAGATTGGTAGGAAAAGACCATCGATCGTCCCCGACCGCCACTCATAAGGAGGAAAATCAAAAAATATCTCATGCTCCAACTTCGTTACATAACGGCTCTCCATATGTGCATGCTACAGGACGCACAAACCTTAACACAAGTATTTCTCAAATTCACAACTACTCACTAGCATGACTCTAATATCACCATCTTCATATCTCAAAACAATCATAAGGAATCAAACTTCTCATAGTATTCAATGCACTTTATATGAAAGTTTTTATTATGTCCCTCTTGGATGCCTATCATATTAAGACTAATTATAACCAAAGCAAATTACCATGCTGTTTAGAGACTCTCAAAATAATATAAGTGAAGCACGAGAGTTCATAAATTTCTATAAAATAAAACCACCGCCGTGCTCTAAAAATATATAAGTGAAGCACTAGAGCAAAATTGCCTAGATCAAAAGATATAAGTGAAGCACATAGAGTATTCGAATAAATCATGATTCATGCGTAAAAGGTGTGTACAGCAAGGATGATTGTGGCAAACTAAAAAGCAAAGACTCAAATCATACAAGACGCTATAAGTAAAACACATCATGTGGTGAATAAAAATATAGCCTCACGTGAAGTTACCGATAGACGAAGACGAAAGAGGGGATGCCTTCCGGGGAATCCCCAAGCTTAGGCTCTTGCCACTCCTTATTCCATAGTCCATCAAATCCTTACCCAAAACTTGAAAACTTCACAACACAAAACTCAACAGAAAATCTCATCAGCTCCGTTGGTATAAGAAAATAAATCACCACTTTTGACACTGTTGTGAACTCATTCCTTATTTATATAGGTGTTATATATACTGTATTCCAACTTTTCCATGGTTCATACCCCCCGATACGAGACATAGATTCATCAAAATAAGCAAACAACACATAGAAAACAGAATATGTCAAAAACAGAACAGTCTGTAGGAATCTGGATATTTCAAATACTTCTGTAACTCCAACAATTCTGAAAAATTAGGACGACCAAAGATATTTGTTTATTAATCTTCTGCAGAAAGAATCAGCATTTTATCACACATCTGCTAAAAATGAGAATTGTTTTCCTGAGCGCAAAAGTTTTTGTTTTTCAGCAAGATCAAATCAACTATCACCGTAAGCCATCCTAAAGGTCTTACTTGGCCCAAACACTAATTAAAACACAAAACCACATCTAACCAGAGGCTATATGAATTATTTATTGGAAAATAGAAAATAAAAATATTGGTTTGTCTCCCAACAAGCGCTTTTGTTTAAAGCCTTTTAGCTAGGCATTGATAAATTTAATGATGCTCACATGAAAGATAGCAATTGGAACACAAAGAGAGCATCATAAAACATGTGAAAAACAAGTTTAAGTCTAACATGCTTCCTATGCATAGGGATTTTATAAGCAAACAAATTATCAAGATAAGAAAAAACTACCATATGCAAGGAAGAAGAAAGAAACACTAGCAATCTCAACATAACGAGAGGAAATTTAGTAACATGAAAATTTCTACAACCATATTTTCCTCTCTCATAATAATTACATGTAGGATCATAATCAAATTCAACAATATAACTATCACATAAAATATTCTCAACATGATCCACATGCATGCAAAGTTGACACTCTTCCGAAATAGTGGGATTATCATAAAATAAAGTCATGACCTCTCCGAACCCACTTTTATCAAAAACTTCATAAGATTGAACATTATCCAAATATGAGGGATCTAAAGTTGACACTCTTCCAAACCCACTTTCAGTATTATTGCAAACATTATTATCAATCTCATATTTATCATGGGGCTTAAATAAATTTTCAAGATTATAAGAAGAATCACCCCAATCATGACCATTGCAACAATAGTGGACATAGCAAAACTAGCATCCCCAAGCTTAGGGTTTTGCATATCATTAACACAACTGACATTAATAGAATTTATAATAATATCATTGCAATCATGCTTTTCATTCAAGGAGCTATCGTGAATCACTTCATAAATTTCTTCTTTCAACACTTCACCACAATTTCCAGATTCATGAATTTCAAGCAAAACCTCATAAAGATAATGTAGTGCACTCAACTCTCTAGAAATTGGTTCATCATAATTGGATCTTTTAAAAAGACTAGCAAGTGGATGAGGATCCATAACAATAGACTTTCAGCAAGCGAAGATGCAAGCAAATAGAAGGCACATGGCAACACAAGCAATCATGAGACCGAACGGGAAAAGGACAAATAAAAAGGCAAATCTTTTCGAAAATCGGTTTAGAAGTGGGGGAGAGCAAAAGGAGAGGCGAATGGCGAATAATGCAATGCAAGAGATGAGAGTTTATAATGGGTACTTGGTATGTCTTGACTTGGCGTAGATCTCCCCGACAACGGCGCCAGAATTTCTTCTTGCTACTTCTTTAGCTTGCATTGGTTTTTCCCTTGAAGAAGAAAGGGTGATGTAGCAAAGTAGAGTAAGTATCTCCCTCAGTTTTGAGAACGAAGGTATCAATCCAGTAGAAGACAACGTGCAAGTCACCGAATACCTGCACAAACAAACACCAACTTGCACCCAACGCGATAAAGTGGTTGACAATCCCTTAAAGGTTATTTGCAATGGGAGATCTGATAGATATGGATAAATGGTAAAGTAATATTTTTGGTTTAGGGAACGGAAAGTAAAGGATTGCAAAGGAAGTAAATAGGAAACTAAAATTGTAGATCATGAATATAGAAATCACGTCTGTATCAAGTAGACCGACTCCTGCCTGCATCCACTACTATTACTCCACGCATCAACCGACTCCTGCCTGCATCTAGAGTATTAAGTTCATAGAACAGAGTAACACATTAATTAAGATGACATGATGTAGCGGGATAAACTCAAGCAATATGATAAAAACCCCATCTTTTTATCCTTGATGGCAACAATACAATACGTGTCGGTTCCCCTTCTGTCACTGGGATCAAGCACCACAAGATTGAACCCAAAGCTAAGCACTTCTCCCATGGCAAAAGAAACCAATCTAGTTGGCCAAACCAAATCGATAGTTCGAAGAGACTTGCAAAGATATCAAATCATGCATATAAGAATTCAGAGGAGATTCAAATAATATTCATAGATAACCTGATCATAAATCCACAGTTTATCAGATCTCAGCAAACACACTGCAAAAAGAGTATTACATTGTCAGGACCCCGATTCCAAGCCACATCGATCTAGCAGGTAACACCTCATATCACTTTGCGGCCTCACGCACGGTATCCCACGGGTGTCGCCTTACCATGGCCCGGGACCGTTTGCGCCTTTTGGCTCATGCATATGATAGTGTCGCTAGCATCCATATGACGGAGAACCCGGGCCGACATGGCTAGTCGTGAACCCAAAGCGGCACAGACCTATGGAGACAGTCATACATGAATCACATCGAGCATGTCGATCATCAGCGAGTGATTCCGGGCTGTAGCACTGGGCTAACTGGACTCCGGGGAACCCGGGCTGTAGCAGGCTAGGTAGGAGTCCGGATGTCACCGCGTGACATTTCCCCGAAGGGACAGACATAGGAACGACGTGAAACACATGCCGGCCAGTCAAGTGTCCTGAGCAGTAGTGCTGGGCTAGCAGGACTCCGGTGAACCGGGCTGTAGCGGACTACTATGGCTCGAGGAACACTAGACTACATTTCCCCATAAGAAAGGCTGCCAAAGATAAACAACTAGATTGTCGGATCCCACTCATACCAAGCATTTCAATCATACACACAATATGCCCGATATGAGTACATACAACATGGCATCACAACAAAACTCTACAACTCAAGTACTTTATTTAAAGGCTCCAGAGAGCCATACATAAC
Organism: Triticum urartu; assembly: GCF_056163025.1. NCBI lineage: Eukaryota > Viridiplantae > Streptophyta > Magnoliopsida > Poales > Poaceae > Triticum > Triticum urartu. The sequence goes on along the minus strand of NC_141873.1, from coordinate 195,072,393 downwards.
ATGTTCATATAGATAGGGGTCACATGACCCGACACTCAAGTCATACAATCATACAAGCACAAGCGGAAGCAACTAGTCTGAGTACAGACACTAGAAAAAAAGAAGGCTTCTCGAAGCCTGTCTATCTACATAGGGCCCTCCATGGCCAGGATCACTACCTGGGTGGCTAGTCACTCGTCGACGTCAAGGTCTACGTAGAACTCATAGGAGGGGGCGGTGTTGTCGTCTGAAAACAGTAATTAAGCAAACATGAGTACAAAGGTACTCAGCAAGTCTTACAACAGAACCTACTATACATGCTCATTCTCAAGAAGGTGGTGGGGTTATTGTCGGATTTCGGGTTCCGGCTGACCCTTGAGGTTCGAACACTGGGGTGCACGCGGAGATTTCGCCTCCTACCTACCTGCACCCCTCCTCCTCGCTAAGATCTAAACTGTGGAAAGAACAACACAAGAGACACAGGGTTTATACTGGTTCGGGCCACCGTTGTGGTGTAATACCCTACTCCAGTGTGTGGTGTGGTGGATTGCCTCTTGGGCTGATGATGACGAACAATACCAGGAAGAATAGCCTCTCGAGGGTCTGTTCTTGGCTGGGGCGATGAACTGCGGGGAGGAGTTCAGTCACCCTTCTCTCTCTCTCCGATCCTTTCTTTTTCTCTCCTCCGAACCCCCTTGCTCTGTCGGTGGCTGGTCCTATTTATAGAGGCCCTGGTCCTCTTCCCAAATATCGAGCGGGAAGGGAGCCAACAATGGGCGGCTAATTTGAAGGGGGACAACTAGTATCAGCTATCCTGACAAAAGTAGTCTTTGCCTGCGCAAAGCTCTGGTGATGACGCCGTCTTGGGCTCCATGGTGACCTCCGTATCGTAGTCCTCCTGGTCTTGGTCTCGTTGCACCGAAATGGCAACCTTTGCCTGATGCCTCGGTACTCCGCGGCTGCGCTTGCCCCCTTTGCACCAAAGGGGAAAGGAGGACACTGCACGGGTTGTCACCCGCCTGGCACCCTTGGTCATCATGGCTTGCGTCACGGGCACCTCATGAGGTACCCTGCCTTGATCTCTCCGCCTCCTCGTGAGCCAGCCTGACGAGGCCGTGCCTGAGGAAGCTCCGCGTCGTCCGCCCCGCGAGGCTTGGCCCCTTGCGAGGGTCTTGGGTTTGTGTTGGTGAAGATGGGCCGCGCTGGGCCCCCCTTTGAGCCACGCCGCAGGCAGGCAAGTCTGGGGACCCCCGTTCCCAGAACGCCGACAGTAGCCCCCGGGCCCGAGGCGCGCCGGACTTGGCCGTGCAGGGAGGCGGAAGGGCAAGAGCGAAGCGCCGCGGGCCCTAACAGCCTGCGGCCTTGGGTGCCGCGTGGCGGTTGATTGGACGTGGGCGCCTTAGCAACCGCGCGAGTTGATAAAGGAGCGGCATCCACCTAGGCTTTGCTTCTTGCTTTCCCCAGTTGCTGCTCAGATCCCCTTTCTTGCGTCTCTCCTTCCTTCCTCCAAAATTTCCAGATCCACTCCGACCGTGTGACCTAGGAAGCCATGGCGCCTCGTCAGCCCCCGGCCGTAGCTTGGTACTCGTCTGCCCTGGACCCGCCGAACGTGTCGGAGGCGAGCCTTGCCCGGTTGCACCGGATGGCGACGGCACGGGGCATCAACGGGGCGAAGGTGTTTAAAGCCGGCTCGGCCACCCCTGAGGGTCAAGGGAGCACCTTCTATCCGCTCTTCGTAAGTGCCATTGCTACTGTCCTGGTGCCTCCCTTCTCCGAGTTCTTCTCTGTCCTCCGCCACTATAAGCTGCAAGCCCTGCATCTCCACCCCAACTCTGTCCTTCTCCTGGCAATCTTCGCCTATTACTGCAAGGCTCATGTAGGGGTGCATCCCTCAGTGGCCTTGCTGCGCCACTACTTCTATTTCCGGACCTCTCGTGGTACTGCTTCCGCGTGCGCGAGCTTCGTCGCGTATGGTGGCGCCATTGCCATTTCGAACCCCGGGAAAAGGATTGAGGGCTTCAGGAGCAAGTGGGTCTTGGTGGATGCTAGGCGCATCCACCCTCGGCTGATCTTGCCCACGGAGCAGCCCACGAGCTCTAGCGATTGGGGTCGAGCGGAGCTCACGGACCCCCGCGCGAAGCTGATGTTGGAGAAGATGGACGCAGATCTGAGGCCGGCCAATATGGCGGCGGCGAAGCTGACCGGTGCGTCGCTGCTGAGGGAATTCCTGGAGCACCAGCTGGCTCCACTTCGGCAGTACTCACTTCCGATGTGGAGGCCCCGTCCAAGCCCCGCGGCCCTAGCCGACGGAGATCTGGCTGCGGTCCTCCAATCTCTGGTCGGGGGCAATGTGGCGAGGTTGGCGGGTGCTCCTACGCCCTTGTTCCTCCGCGACGACTGGGAGCAGGTAATGGAGTCCATGCCCGTCTTCAACGGGGATGGGCCCGTGCCCGTGGATACTCCCGAGGAACCGGTGGACGTGCCCTCCGACAACTCCAGCGAAGAGGAGGAAGGAGGGGAGCAGGGAAAAGGGCCTGACTCCGAGGCGACTGACGGAGAGTCGAGGGCTCCCCTCCCCCGGCGCAGGTCCCGCATTCTCTGCCTCTCTCCGAGCGATGACGACGAGGATGATGACAAAGACGACGATGAGGACAATGACGAGCAGGACGGCGGGAGCTCGCCCCCGATCCCGAAGAAGGACAGGACCGGGCTAATCTCCCGCGGGTCTGCCCCGGCCCCGGGGCGGACCGCAGACGCACCTTCCGCCTCTTTCAGTCGGCTTTCAGGCTTCAAATTTGGCCGGAGGCCGCTTGAGCTCACTGGCGACGACCCGTAAGCATTTGATTCTTGTCTTTATCTCTTGCTCTGCTTCTGAGGCTTGATGTCCGCATCTCTTGGATAGGCTGGCGCCCGCAGCAAAGAAGCCGAAGGGAGCTCCCGAGGTTCCATCTGTGGCAGCGCTTCTTGCTGCGAAGGAGGGTGACCGCGACGCACAGGCTTCTCCTGCCCGGTTGTCCTCACGAGGCCTGGCTGAGCCGGCTGGGGCGAGCTCAGCCCCCACGGCCCAAGTGGCTCCAGAGGTGCTCTTGCCTGCCGCCGCCACTACAGCTGTCGGGGCGCGGCAGTCTCTGCCTCAGGATGCTGTGGCCGCGCTGCCGCCTTCTCCTCCTACTCCACCGGCTGCTGTCTCTCCGACTCCTTCTGCCGTTCTGGATCGTGCTGTTGCTGAGCTGGACCGACTGCGTCAGGATCTTCTTGGTGCCGACCCCCGCTTGGTGACCGGCCGCTTGGAGCTGGCTTCAGGATGGGTTCACTCCGACGCTTCGATTCGGGCGGCACTGGTCCAGGCCTCGACGGCATGCGACGAGGAGAAGTAGGCCGTCCTTGAGGCGAAGGCTGCTCGTGACGCAGCCCTGGGGGAGGTGGTCGACGTGCGTGGACGTTGCAAGGCGCTGGAGGGCGAATTGCAAGATTTGCGGGACCAGCTCGCGAACGAGGTCCGCCTTCGCCAAGAGTAGGAAGAAGGCGTGAAGGCTCGCGAGGCGGCTCTCAAGGAGAGGGAGGTCAAGCTCAAGAAACGCCGCGATCGCCTAGGCACGCTGGAGGAGGAGTTGGGGGCGAGGAAGGCCAAGCTGCACAACAAGGCCCTGTTTCTTGCGGAGGACCGCGTGGCCTTCACGGAGATGGAGGCGAGGGCTCGCTCCTCACTGATGACGCTTTACGACAGCGGCCTGGAGAGCCCACTGGCTGGCGCCGAGGACGGCCCCGCCAAGCTGCTTCCCTTCCTGGTTCACGCTCTTGAAGATGTCGCCCTTGGCCTTGGCCCCACGGCCGAGGCCGAGGCGGGTGTCCTGTCTTCTGCAGCACTGACGCGGGTCCTCACCCACATCTACCTTCGCGATCCCGGTGTCGACCTCGACAGCCTGCTGGAGCCAGTGAGCGGCGAGCGTGCCGCTGCCGCTGCCGAGGCCATGAAGGGTCGCGTAGAGGCCCTTCTGGGGAAGTTCCGGGCCTTCAGCACCAAGCCGAAGCAAGGCGCTGCCGACCCCACCGCTCCGTGAGGCGTACCCAATCCGCGCTGCTCCACCGCCGACAAGTGACTCCGTCGCGGCTCCTGTCCTGCCTTTAATTCCTGCACATGTATCATGCCTCGGGGAGGCGTTTAAACTTGCGTTTGGCATTGAGATAACAGTGTGGACTGTAATATTTGCTTTTGAATTCCTTGAAATTTTCGCCTTTCCTTCCTACTTGCTTATGTTCTACGCCGGCAGAGCCCGGCCCCGCGCATGCCTCACCCAGCATTGGTCTCGACCGGAAACCAGGATGGGGCCATGGAGTGAGGGGCCACGTGACAAGTTAGGCTCCTGAGTCGCGATGCTTCGGAGTCCCCCTTGGCGCACGAACAGCAAGTAGGGAGATTTGATGCGGGTGGATCTACCGTTCTACGTCTGCAGAGCCCGGCCGCGCGCGTGCCTCACCCAGCGTTGGTCCCGACCGGAAACCAGGACGGGGCCACGGAGTGAGGGGCTACGTGACCGGTTAGGCTCCTGAGTCGTGATGCTCAGGAGTCCCCCTTGACGCTCAAATGGCCTTCGTACCTTGGCTCCGCTCGGGGAGAGACGCGCGATGAACCAGGCCCGGGGGGACCTGGCTGGGCGGCGTGCGTCTGGGTGTGACCCAGGCGCAGCCCCCATGTCCAGCCCCCTCGCGCGGCACTCCCGAGGGGAGGCGTTACGATGAGGCTAGACACTGAGCTCTGGGCTCCCTGAGGTTGGTGCGGCCCGGGGGCCACCCTCGGTTGTTTATCACCAGCGCGGAGCATAGCGCTACCGTATGTGTACGGGCATAGCCGCTCCTCGGCAGTGTCGTCAGCTAGCACAGAGCATGGTGCTTCCACTGGTACGTGGGAGGGGGGCCCCTCCGGGAGGAGCCCCAGGGGCGTGTACAGCCCCGCCCTGACATGTGGCTGGCACGGTAGGGCCTAGCGAGGTGTATCTGGGCACCCGTGAGCCAGCACGGGACTCACGGGGCCCTACCTCTAGGCGGGTTGCGCCTAGCACTGGGCCTTATCTTGTGATGTGTCCCTGCAAATTTGGTTAGATGTCGGCACTCTACGTCCTCGGGTCCCGGCCCTCGAGCTGGTCTCAGCCGTCGCTGGATGCCAGGTCGTGATGCCATGGACAAGGCCAGAGGGTGAGGGCTGGAGAGCCAGTAAGAGCCCTGAGTCGCGATGCTCAGGTACCCCCCTTTAACGTGCAAGTGGTCGGCATGGAGAAGAAGAGGTGCCGTGGACCGGCATCAAATAATCAAGCATGGTGGGTCTAACGCATAATCGGAAATAAACGCAAATGGGATACATGCCGCTGGGCCTGGCCCGAGCGGCTTGGGGATCATGCAGCCCGAGGGGCGCCCCCAACAAGGTAAGCTAACAACATGGAATAAAAAAGGGATACACGCCGCAGGGACGGACCCATGCGGCCTGGGAATAATGCAGCCCTGGGGGGGCGCTCCCAGCTGGAAATAAGACTCGAAAGACCTGATGATGTTGAGGACGACGGAGCATTGACGTAGCAGGCTCTGTGGGCTGCGGGGCCCGATCGTCACGAGCCCCCAGGCCCAGGGGCCTCGGGAGGCCCGGAGGCGCTGGCGGCTCCTCGCGGGCCATCTCCATCCCTGCCAGGGCTGCGGAACGCCTGGCCTCTCGTGCCTCCGTGATGCCCCTCATGGGGCGCTGGTACATGTCAGCCGCGTTCGGCAAACCGTAAGGCATGCAAACGTAGTTGTGGGGTGGGCCTTCGCAGCGCCCCACTTGCGAGGGCCAGAGGCGCTCCAGAGAGGCGACTCGGTTGAGCCCTGGTATGTCGATGCAGACACGCAACCCACCATCCTCGCCTGGATGGGGAGCCACTGCTGGTAGGCGGCGGCCGCCTTTCATGACTCTTGACTCCTGTAGCTCCTGAATGGCCTTGCTGACGAACTCCTGAGGGTCTGGATCTCCTTGCCTTGCTCCTTCTTGAGGGAAACGTGCTTCGAAACACACCTCCATGTGGTGCCCAAGCGCCTCCCTCGTGACCCTAGCTAGGTCGGTGGCCCTCCAGGGCAAAGCCCCCGAGCCCTGCCTGAGGAGGGCGCCGGGCGCGCTTTCCTATGCGATGGAAGGAGGTTCTCCCTAGGTAGGCGCGGTCCCAGAGGGGCCTGCCTCCTGAGTTGTCGGGCCGGATGATGTCTTCTTCTTCTTAGGGGCGGTCTCGGGAGGCCTCCTGCTTCCACGATCCGGGTCTTCCAGTGACGCGGCCTGAAAGGCTCGTTCCAGGGAACACACCGCGTCCTTCTCTTCACATGGCACCGTGATGACTCCGCCGCTTCCTGGCATCTTGAGGACGTTGTAGCCGTGGTGAGTTACGACCATGAACTTGGCCAGCGCTGGGTACCCAAGGATGGCGTTGTACGGTAGGCGAATGTGAGCGACGTCGAAGTCGATGAGCTCGGTGCGGTAGTTGTCGCGTGCCCCGAAGGTGACAGGGAGGCGGACCTGCCCAATCGGGACCGTGGAGCCGTCGGTGATACCGGAGAAAGGATTGGTTGGCTGAAGCTGGCTTTAGGGCACTTGGAGGTTGTTGAACGTCTCCACGGACAGGACGTTGAGCCCTGCCCCGCCATCGATGAGGGTCTTGGTGACCACCACGTTGCTGACGATCGGGGAGCAAAGCATTGGGAGAACTCCGGCTGTAGCCGCACACTTGAGCTGATCTGCTGAGCTGAACGTGATGGCGCACGCCGACCACCTGAGAGGGCACGTGGCTTCGAGCCTGGGGAGGACTACGTTCACTTCGCGGGCGAACTGCTTGAAGATGCGCTGAGAGGCTGGGGCTTGTGCACCGCCCAGGATGCAGGCGATCGCGCGCGGCTCCTGGAAGCCCCCAGCCCCCTCGTCCTGGTGGCGGTCCTCGTTTCTCCTTGGCTGCGGCGGCAGCGGTGGGAGGCCTGTGTTGCCTTGCGGGCAATCCTCGCGAGGCTGATCCCTCTAGTCTCCCTCACGAGGCTGATCCCTCCAGCCTCCCTCGCGAGGCGGGTCTTGCCAGCGATCCTCGCGAGGTTGATCGCGCCACCCTTGGTGCGGGTCACGGTCTTCCCAGCGTCCTGCGATCCTTCCTCCTCCTCGACCGTAGCCCCGGTCACTGCGGTCAGGGCGACGGCCGATCCTTCCTTCTCACACGGCTCGGAGCTCTTGACATTCGTTGGTGTTGTGGGTGTGGATGTCATGGTACACACAGTACTGGCTGCCCTTGGGAGGTTCGGGCTGATTTCTGCCCCGCTTGGTGTCTGGTTCTGCCGCGAGCACAACACCCCCCTTGCGCTTCACATCCTTGGCCTTGGGCTTCTTCTCTTCTAGGTCTGCGGCAGGCAACTCGAGGAGGGAGAGACGCCCTTCCTCGGCCCTGGCGCACTTGGTTGCCAGGTTGAACAGCTCCAAGGAAGTGCACAGGTCTTGATGCATCGCCAGCTCCTCCTTCATCTTGACGTCGCGCACGCCGTCGGAGAATGCCGAGATGATGGCCTCCTCATTCACCTTGGGAATCTTGAGGCGCGCATTGTTGAAGCACTGGATGTACTTCTGCAGGGTCTCCCCAGGCTGTTGCTTGATGCGGCACATGTCGCTTACGGCGGGTGGCTGGTCGCGAGTGCCTTGGAAGTTGGCGATGAAGCGGGTGCGCATCTCGTCCCAGGAGGAGATTGTGCCTGGAGCCAGGTTCAGGAGCCAGGTGCAGGCCCCGTCCTTGAGTGCCATGGGGAACCAGTTCACCATGACCTTCTCGTCTCCATTGGCAGCTTCGATGCCCATCTCGTAGAGCTGGAGGAACTCCGCAAGGTCGGCCGTGCCGTCGTAGCGAGGAGGCATGTCCGGCTTGAACTTGCCGGGCCACACGACGCTGCGTAGCTCGGCGGTGAAGGCGCGGCAGCCTGTTGTGGCCACGGGAGGCCTTGGATGACGGGGAGCTTGGTCTTGCATGTCCCCACGCACTGCAGCTGGGAGCAGCACGGGGTCTTGACGCGCGGGAGCAGGAGCATGGTCGCGACGTGCTGGAGCAGGGAGCGCCCTGGCAGCTTCTTGCGGGCGAGGGACTTCTTGACAGCTCTGCTCTTGCCGCGCTGGCGCCTGACGGAGCGGGTTCCGCCCAGGGGCCACGCGCCTTGGAGCCATGGCGCCGTCCCGAGGAGGAGGCGGCCGAGGCACCGCCGAAGCTTCATCGCCCGCGCGGGGCGGGGTGCGGTGCAGCGGAACGGACGGCGCAGGAGAGCCCCCTACGGCACGGACGAGCTCAGCGACGTGATCGAGCCATTCTTCGTAGACGTCATCGACGGGACGGTAGCGCAGGAGCTCGTTTGCCGCGATGAGTGCAGCCCGAGCCTCCATGGGCGCGCGGACCACGCGGGACGAAGATCTAGCTGGGGTGAGCGAGGGAGTTGCGGTGCGGCCGTCCTACCGCACGGACGGATGCTGGGACGATGCTTGCTGCTCGTCCCCCGCCGGGCCGGTGGCGGCGTTGATGGCATGTGACGGGGAACGGCGAGGACGCCCGCCGACAGGGGCCGTCTGGGCGACGTGGGAAGCGAGTGCGGCCCGGCTCTCGGCGCGGGCCCGACGAGCGTCAGACATGGGCGTGATGGTCGGAGGAGAACGGGGTGGTGGAAGACGAATCCCGGTGCACCCCTACTTGGCGCGCCAAATGTCGGATTTCGGGTTCCGGCTGACCCTTGAGGTTCGAACATTGGGGTGCGCGCAGAGATTTCGCCTCCTACCTACCTGCACCCCTCCGCCTCGCTAAGATCTAAACTGTGGAAAGAACAACACAAGAGACACAGGGTTTATACTGGTTCGGGCCACCCTTGTGGTGTAATACCCTACTCCAGTGTGTGGTGTGGTGGATTAACTCTTGGGCTGATGATGACGAACAATACCAGGAAGAACAGCCTCGCGAGGGTCTGTTCTTGGCTGGGGCGATGAACTGCGGGGAGGAGTTCAGTCACCATTCTTTCTCTCTCTCCGATCCTTTCTTTTTGTCTCCTCCGAACCCCCTTGCTTTGTGGGTGGCTGGTCCTATTTATAGAGGCCCTAGTCCTCTTCCCAAATATCGAGCGGGAAGGGAGCCAACAATGGCGGGCTAATTTGAAGGGGGACAACTACTATCAGCTATCCTGACAAAAGTAGTCTTCGCCTGCGCAAAGCTCTGGTGATGATGCCGTCTTGGGCTCCACGGTGACCTCCGTCTCGTAGTCCTCCTGGTCTTGGTCTCGTTGCACCGAAATGGCAACCTTTGCCTGATGCCTCGGTACTCTGCGGCTGCGCTTGCCCCGTTTTCACCAAAGGGGAAAGGAGGACACTGCGCGGGTTGGCACCCGCCTGGCGCCCTTGGTCATCATGGCTTGCCTCACGGGCACCTCGTGAGGTACCCCGCCTTGATCTCTCCGCCTCCTCGTGAGCCAGCCTGACGAGGCCGTGCCTGAGGAAGCTCCGCATCGTCCGCCCCGCGAGGCTTGGCCCCTCGCGAGGGTCTTGGGTTTGTGTTGGTGAAGATGGGCCGCGCTGGGCCCTCCTTTGAGCCACGCCACAGGCCGCAGGCAGGCAAGTCTGGGGACCCCCGTTCCCAGAACGCCGACAGTTATTGCAGCAACACACTTTTGACTCTTGGCTAAGCTATCCTACGGAACTCCACTAGTAAAATAGTTTTTGCACACGAGTCCACTACTCACCAACACAATACTCCACCGGGGATCCTCTCTCGTCATCCTACGAGAGGGCCATCCTCGGTACTCACACTTATCTTGAGTCTTTTAGTAGTAACCATTAACTTGTCTATGAACTGTATAGGCAACCAAGCAGTCCTTTACCGTGGACGCAGCTATTCGAATAGTTTTATACCCTGTAGGGGTGTACTTCGTCACACATGTTTCCACCACTTAGCGTCTCCACACGACATGTGCTCGGCAGACTTCAAGCAAAAGCCGACGTGGGTGTAGACCAGGACCTGACTAACCGCGCCAGTCTCTAGTCCAGGTTTATCGCCTATTCAGGTTCCATCCATAAGGAAATCCGGCCAGGGTGTCCTCAACGGCCACAAACGATGTGTATAGGGTCCCTAGACGCCAAACGGGCGCCCGGCATACCCGGCCACAGTGTATCTACCGCATCATAGCCCACCCCTAGGGTCAGCGCTACGCACGGCCGCCAACACATAACCTACAAACACCAGAAACTAGTTGCAACTCCTGGACAGAGGGCGAGAGGGGTCAGTAAGTCGAGCGGGGTCATATTTCAGGGCCCAATGTGTGGTAGTAGCTGGATCTTAAATCACGCATACAGATCTCAGTTCTTATGGACGGTCTCAGTGAAACAACCCACCATGTACTCCTACATGGCCTCTCATCGATACCTTTACCAAAACATGTTCAACACATCCCTCACATTACCGAGATAAACATTCCACTCTAGCCCATCACCCAGATGAACCAGACCTGACACAACTCTAAGCATAGCAGGCATAGCAAGGTAGGAATCACATACATGGCTCACTCAACTCCTACACATGCTAGTGGGTTTCATCTAGTTACTGTGGCAATGACAGGTCATGCAGAGGATAAGGGTTCAACTACCGTAGCACACGGCAAGATGAAAGTGTCTTGGCCTAATGTAAGCTAAAACAGAAGGGGATGAACTCATTTGAATCAAAGATTCAAATGTTAGCTCATTAAACAAGTGGTGGTGGTGGCGGGTGTCACAAATCCATCAAGCAAATCTCAAATTCTTACCAGTTCTTACCCAGCAGCAGGCGGTGATCGGCAACCATTGTAGTCAAAAACTCTCAAAAGCTTGGATAGAGCGATTGCCAGGGAGAGTCAAACGCACAACGTAGATGTATGTGGTGCTGGGAAGGCTTATAGTATGGTAGCAAAAAGGGTCAGCAATAATCAATTCAGAGATGCAAAGTTGAATAAACGCTCAACGACGGTACTGTGCTGGTCCTAGGCTAGACCGTGCTAGAGACGCGAGCCTAGAACACTAACAAAATCACGGCGCTGCACGTAAATAAGGGAAAAGCACACTCTGGAACTTTTTTTTTCGCTCTTTTTTTTTGCGCTCCTCTTTTTTTTTGCGAAAAATCACTATAATGGCGAGTGTCTCAAAACTCTTCCCTCGTCAAACTGATAGGATGGACACGAAATTTTTTTTTTTCACTTTTTTTTCGGAAATCAGGGCAGCGACGACAAAAAAGTACGACAAAAAATCACTATGATGGCACGTGGCTCAAAAGACTCAGAAAAGCCTAAAAATAGGATAGGGAAAAAAATTTTGCCCTTGAAAATTTTGGCCTAAAAACTGCCCGGGGGTCTCCAGACTCTTTTTTTTCCGAGACCTACGCAGGCAAGGAAACACGAATCGGAAATTAGATTGATCTCAAGAACAAACCTAATATGAGAAGAACTCGGATTGGTGGTGGATATATGGTTGTGGTATATGGCAGCGGTGGTGGTATATGGTAAAAGTGGTAGATGGGCGATGATGATGGTGCGGCGGCGGCGTGACAACTTATGACCAGAACTCGAAACTCTAAAAGACTAGACTCTAAGACCAGCAACTTGACACGACGATGCAACCGCAAATTCAACAAAGCAAAAACCCTAAAAACATTATGCAAAGGCTCAGATTGGTTCGGATATGATGAACTAACCCTAATTTTTTTGTGTGGCTTTTTTTCGTGGACTGTAGGTATGAAGAACAGACTCGATCTAATCTACGGAAAACTGTAAAAATCACACCGAGCAACCTGGAAATCTGATACCACTTGATAGAGGCTAAGGTGTCCCGATGTTTCGATGAGATGGTGGCTATCGTTTTCTGTGGGAGTCGACCTTGACGATCCGACTACGAACGTGCGAGACGTCGCGCCTTAGCAATCGCTAAACCAACTTTCGAGGGTTATTGACCACGCCGGAGCACGATCAACCTGACCACGAGGGTTTGTTTCCTGCGAGCAAATGAAGAACAAGCAAGAAACTGAGATTGCAATCAGGATATTGCGAATATAAGATGAAAGCTTTATTGATCAAGGTGGGGTTCTGTGACGTCTTGGTCTGGTCGTTGGACACAAACGAAGTACGCGAAGTTGCAGCTATGGCGAACTTTTAATTTAAACAAAACCCAAAGTCTAAACGACGCCCTAAGGGCTGTATATATGGAGGAAGAGGGGGGGAATTTCGTGGCCCTTGAGGGTGGGGTCCGAAACCAACCCTGACTCTTGTTTCCCCACACATACGGACTCTAAAAATAGCCTATACTTAAGTATTTCGAAATTACATGGGCCTGGCCCATTAATAAGGTGACGCAGCACCTAGAATAGCCTATGGACGAATATTATGAAGTGGCATCTTGTATATTTCGTCCAAGGCTTCATGCACTCCTTATGGCGGCTTCAAAGTCCTGAAATCATCACTTGTAACTCCGTTCTTGATCCCCTTGCGCATGCCATCAACTCCATGCGTGTTCTTGCTCCAATGTTCATCCTTCTCCAAGCTAGGCCCTTCATTTGTAAGCAAAACAAATGTATCCAATTTAGGCAGCATCATAATCTCATGAACATTAGAATCATTACCAAGAAACGAAAGTACCTGGTAATTTAATTGGCGTGCGCGAGCTCTAGTAATTGGTCCAGTATATGTAACAGTAGGGGCTGTGGGTGTAACAATGGTATTGATGTCCTCATCATGGCCTTATTAGTGCATTACCTTATTCTTCTTAAACAGCAAGGTTAACTTGTTTTGTCATGCATGAAACCATTACATATGGATAGATTGAATTTTTCTGATCATTTTCATATATAAATCTTTGCATTTGGAGCTATGGTTGATTTTCTATGATTTTTAGAAGTTTTGGATATTTTCTGGAATTATCTATATAAAAATAAATCCAGAAATTAGTTATTGCGTCAGCAGTGTGTTAGGGTGACATCAGTGGTCAACGGGGACGTCCAGGTCAACCTGACCAGTGGGTCTCGCGTGTCACCAGTTATTTAAACTAACTAAATTTAGTTAAAATCAATCTGGGATAATAAGCAGAGGGGGGGGGGCTCACTTGTCATAGACGCAGGGGAGTCAACCTGGGCCCACCCAGGGGTCAAATAGAGTCAAACTCACCGGCGTTTAGCCGCCGGCGAGGCCAGACGCGGCGGAGGGCTACGGGATTCGTGCTCCGGCAACCAAAACAACGGCAGAGAGCATCTACGCATAGCTGGGAGCAAGCCGCATCGAGTGGTGGCAGTGGGTGGAGCTAGGGTGGCCGGAAACGTCGCCGGCGACGACCTTGGCGGCCGCCGGAGTTCGGGCGAGGCCGAAACTGAGGCTGCGGGGCACGACGAGGCGCGTGGAATGGTGCTACGGGCTCCTACGGGTGCGGTGAGTGCGTTGTTCGCAATGGTGTGGCCGGTGGGTGGCTGGAGACACGTCGGCGACGAGCTCAGTGGCGGCGGGTGCTCGGGTGAGCATGGTACGGTGCACACGGTGCAGGAGGGGGTTAATGGAGAGGGGGAGGACGGAGCTGGGCTCACGACGGTCACGTAGAGATGGACGGCGCCGCCGGGGACGAGGTGATGCGGTGGCGACGACGAAGAGGATCTCCGGCGATGGCGGAGTCGGGCGAGGTTGTTGCAGAGGCTGCGGGGCAAGCGAGCGCTCGGGGCTCGGCTTGCTCGAAGGAGTGGAGGGCGGCGGAGCTTCTGGACATGATGGCTCGGCGCGGGGACGACGGAGGGCGCGACTACGGCGGTGAGACGGCGGCAGGTGCGTCGGCCATGGTGCGGGAGAGCGAGGGAGAGAGGCAGGGGGCGAGTGAGGTGTTCGCGGGGTCGCGGCGGCGACGTGGAGCCTATCCAGCGTCCAGGCGCATGACGTGGCAAGCTGCTGGCGCCGTGGCGAGCTCGCGCCCGCCGGCGTCAGCTCTCTGCCTGCCTAGCGGGGACGAAGCAGCTGGCTGGCATGGGCCAGCACAGCGCTGGGCCGCCAGGTGGGCCTGCTGATGGGATGCAGCCAGGTAAGTTCTCTCCCTCTCTTTTAATTTCTGTTTTTCTATTTTTATTTATTCTATAACTTTAGGGATTTATTAGAAATACTAAAACGTTTCCAAAAATCCTGAAAATAATTGTGGGCTCTGTTTAGAATATTTTCAACAGCCCACACTTATTTCCAGAATTATTTGAGCATTTAAATTATTTTATAGCATTTAAATGCCCAAAATCAAATACTTATGATTTAATTCAATGACCTTCTGTTGACCTAGAAAATTGTGCACCAATTTTGCCAGAGGTTCTAACCCAAGACAAAGAGAGTGAACTTTTTAGAAGGGCATTTCAGGTTCATTGAAAATAATTTTAGTAAACCCTAGTTGTTTCCAGGGGGGTGCTGGGGTTTCTGTCTTCCCCATTTCAAATTTAAGAGGAATTTAAGCATGATGCACACTCTAATGCTTGAACTAGCTAGGGTGTGACAACTCACCCCCACTCAAAAGAATCTCGTCCCGAGATTTAGCATCCTCCGGGAAGAAGGTGGGGTACTCGAGTCGAAGACGATCCTCCCTTTCCCAAGTGGCTTCTTTCCCGGAATGGTGTGACCATTGAACCTTGAGAAACTTGATGTTATGGCGTCGAGTGGTACGCTCGGCTTGATCAAGGATACGAACGGTTATCTTGTAGATCAAGCATTTCGTGGTCCACTCCACGGATAGGATCCGCGAAGCAACGCTTGAGTTGAGAAACGTGGAAGACATCGTGAACTCTGGAAAGATGCGAACGTAGTTCCAATTGGTAGGCAACTTCTCCTCGTTTGGCAAGAATGCGAAAAGGTCCGATGTAACGAGGAGCCAATTTGCCTTTGATACCGAAACGATGGGTTCCCTTTAACGGAGTAACCCGAAGGTAAGCCTTCTCGCCGACTTCATAAGTCATGAGCGTATGTTTACGATCATATTGACTCTTTTGACGAGATTGGGCTGTTTTCAATTTCTCACGAATAACGCGAACCTGCTCTTCTGCTTCCTGAATCATATCCGGGCCAAAGAGTTGTCTTTCCCCGGTTTCTGACCAGTTAAGAGGCGTTCGACATTTTCGTCCATAGATAACTTCGAAAGGAGCCTTGCCCAAGCTAGCTTGATAACTATTGTTGTAAGCGAACTCTGCGAATGGAAGGCATTTCTCCCAACCCATTCCAAACAAGATGACAGAGGCTCGGAGCATATCTTCCAGAATTTGATTAATTCGTTCTACTTGACCACTTGATTGAGGGTGGAAGGCGGTGCTAAAAGAGATACGAGTTCCCATAGCATTTTGGAAACTTTCCCAAAATCGAGAGGTGAAGAGACTCCCACGGTCTGAGTTAATTTCCAATGGGACACCATGAAGAGACACTATTCGGGAGATGTATAAATCGGCTAGCCGGCTAGTGGTGATACTATCACGAACAGATAGAAAGTGGGCTACTTTGGAAAGACGGTCGCCATACTGATTTTATCCCATTTCCACTCAGGAATAGCCAAAGGTTGAAGGGTGCCAGCAGGCCGTTGATGTTCTGCTTTAACACGACGGCAGACGTCGCAGCTAGCAATGTATTGAGCGATTTCTCTTTTCATCCTAGTCCACCAAAACCTCTGGCGTAGGTCTTGATACATTTTAGTACTACCGGGATGAATGGTGAGAGGGGATTCATGATCTTCCTTCTGGATCAACTAGCGTAGATGTTGTTTCTTGGGAACCACCAAACGGTTCTCGAAGAAGACAACACCTCGCTCATCCATGGAAAAACATTTAGCAACTCCACTAGCAATGTTTTCCTTAATTCGGAAAATGCCTTTATCACACTTCTGGGCAGCTATGATTTGATCCGTAAGGTTAGGCTTCGCCACCAGGGTGGATAGAAATCCTCGAGGAACAATGTGAAGATTAAGCTTACGAAATTCCTCATGGAGAAGTGGTTGACTTTGTTGTAACATCAGGTTGTTACAATAGGACTTACGACTTAGTGCATCAGCCATGACATTGGCTTTGTGCGAGGTGTAAGTTATTCTTAAGTCGTAATCTGAGATCAACTCGACCCAACTTCTTTGCCTGAGATTCAAATCTGGTTGGGTGAAGATATATTTCAAACTTTGGTGATCGGTGAAGATCTCGCAACGATTACCAAGGAGGTAATGTCGCCAAGTTTTGAGTGCATGGACTACAGCTGCAAGCTCTAGATCATGTGTGGGATAGTTTTCCTCATGTGGGTGTAATTGCCGTGAAGCATAGGCAATTACCTGACAATCCTGCATGAGTATGCAACCTAGTCCTTGTCGCGAGGCGTCGCAATAGATAACAAAGTCCTTGGAGAAATCTGGTGGTACCAGTACGGGAGCAGATGTCAGGCGTCTTTTCAGTTCCTGAAAGCTGAACTCGCACTGTGGAGTCCACTCGAACTTTTTATCTTTCTTGAGGAGTTCAGTTAGAGGTTTAGCAACCTTGGAGAAATTCTCGACGAAGCGGCGGCAATAGCTCTCTAAGCCAAGGAAGCTCCGAACTTGCTTGACCATCTCAGGTGGAGTCCAATCAAGGATGGCTTGAACTCGATCGGGATTGACAACAATACCCTTGCAAGAGATTACATGGCCTAGATAGGTCACTTCTGGCAACCAAAATTCACACTTGGAGAATTTGGCATAAAGGCGATGCTCTCGAAGTTTCATCAATACCAGCATTAGATGTTCGGCATGTTCCTCTTCATTCTTGGAGTAGATGAGTATGTCATCGAGGTATACTACGACGAATTTATCCAAATACTCCATGAAGACCGAGTTCATTAACCGGGAGAAGGTGGCTGGGGCATTGGTTAAACCGAAGGACATAACGGTGTACTCGTATTGGCCATAACGAGTAACAAAGGCCGTTTTGGGAATGTCCCTGTTTCTGATTTTGATTTGATGGTAGCCCAACCTCAAATCCATCTTGGAAAAGACTAAGGATCCAGCGAGCTGATCATACAGATCGTTGATCTTGGGAAGCGGATACTTGTTCTTGATGGTGACCAAGTTGACAGGTCGGTAATCTACAACCATTCGATCCGTTCCATCCTTCTTCTTGACGAAGAGGACGGGGCAAGCCCAAGGAGAGGGACTAGGACGGATGAAACCCCTTTTCAAGGACTCATCGAGTTGGTTCTTAAGCTCGGCTAGTTCTAAGGGTGCCATCTTGTAGGGTCTTCCAGAAATTGGAACGGTTCCTGGAACAAGGTCTATCACAAACTCGACATCCCTGTCAGGTGGAACACCTGGCAGTTCTTCTGGGAAGACATCCAGAAAGTCTCGGACTACCGAAACATCTTCAAGGTCTGGAAGGGGGTTGGCATTTAGGGAGTAAAGCTGGCGCTTGGCCACTCGAGTTAAGACATTGACTATCTTGCCCGATGGGTGAGTAAGTTGAACGGTTCTAGTGGCACAATCAATCTTAGCATAATGAGCTGACATCCAGTCCATACCCAAAATGATGTTTATGTCCGAGGATTTGAGAGCTATTAAGGATGCAAGGAAGACAAGTCTATCGACAAGAATTTCGTTCCCATGGCTTACTCTAGAAGTTTGCCATCTAGAGCCAGGGGTTTGAATTTCCATGGTAGAGGGCATGTCACAGAATGTCGTGTTATGCAATCGAGCATAGTTCTCGGATATGAATGAATGAGATGCTCCAATACCGAAAAGAACAGATGCCGGATGGCAATTAACAAGGAGCGTACTAAGGACGACTTTAGGATCCTCATGAGCCTCCTCGGCTGAAACATAGTTGACATGGCCACGTGTAGTAGTGACCGGCTTGGCGTGGAATGTCTTTCCCGCTGGCTTACCATGGCCAACGGACTTTCCAGTTTGATTGGGGTTGTTGTTCTGGGGACACTCTCGGCTATAGTGACCTAGCTCTCCACACTTGAAACAAGTCAAAACATTGGGGCGTGGAGCAGCATTAGCAGCGGGGCCACCATAGGGCTTGGGCGGTGCAAACTGCTGGTTGGGACAAGGCGCCTCAAAGGATGGCCTCGGAATAAACCTGGGTGGCAGTGCCGTGCTTGGAATCCACACCCGGCGCTTCTGAGCTCCAGAGCCGGATGAGCAGCCAAAATCACGGGAGTGCTTGCGTGAAGCGTCATAATCAGTCTGGCCTGTCTCAGCGTTGATGGCTTTATTGACCAACTTCTGAAAGGATGTGCACTCATGCAGACGAAGATCGCGGCGAAGCTCAGGGCTAAGTCCCTTGCGGAACCTTGCCTGCTTCTTAGCGTCAGTAGATACCTCTTCAGGGGCATAACGTGCCAGATCCCCAAATTCACGACTATATGCATCCACAGTCAGTCTTCCTTGGGTGAAATTGCAGAGCTCCTCCCTCTTGCGATCTATGAGACCTTCCGGAATGTGATGCTCACGGAAAGCCTCACTGAATTCAGTCCAAGTAGTAATTTGGCCGACTGGGCGCATAGCTTCGAAGTTTTCCCACCAAAGGCTAGCAGGGCCTTCAAGATGATAGGCGGCATAAGTAACCTTGTCGGCTTCGGCTACGTTGGCAGAACGTAGCTTGTGGGTGATGCTGCGAAGCCAGTCATCCGCGTCGAGGGGCTCGACGGAATGGTTAAACTTTGGTGGGTACAGCCTGATAAAGTCATTGATTGACACCAAGTAATTTCATGGATGGCGTGCAGTGTTCTGCTCAATTCGCTCTAGCAGGCGGTTAGTCTCACGCTTGTTTCTTTCCGCCTCCAGCATTACTTCGGCCAGAGAAGGCGGGTGAGGCAGATTTTCACCCCTAGCTGCACTGGCTTCCCCCTGCTTCGGGGCAGCAGGGTTGCTGCGGGTGTTGACCATCCTAGGGAAAAAAACAAGACAACGGTTTAGATAAGAATGGCTCAAACTTACAAAGGAAGTGCAGAATGTAATGGATAACACGGAATGCAAAGATGTTCATCCGTATGTCATGGTAATATAAAACTGCCATATATATACCAACGGTCATACACATCATACATAGTTTAGTACAAGCCCAGGCTACAGTACAACTATGATGAAAGACGTTACATCTCATCGGAGGCATTCCAAGCTCCTATACATTATTTGTCTACACCTCCGGAATTGATTACACAAAGTCATATTCCACAAGTCACGCAGGACAGTGAAGATACAACTATTACAATACTAGTGGTACTACTAATAACTCAGACAGCTCCGTAGTAGTCCTCATAGAAGTCACCTCCATAGCCTGGAAGTTCAACGCGATCATCCGGGAACAGACGGTCCTAAGGAGCTTGTGGACCATAGGGGCTAGGATGAGGTCTTGGACCAACAAACGGTGGTCTACGGGGACCACGGGGTGGGGTGATGCCTCCCACATCACGCCAATCCACCATGTCTGGTAGAGCAGATCTCACAGGATACAGATCCCTTGTATCCATACATCCATCTTGCACCGCAGGTGCAAACCGAGTCAAAATGGCCCAATGATCAGCATGGGTATTGAAAAGCTCCAGCCTCAAGGCCCGATTCTCTCAGTCCTTATCTTTGAGCATCTCGGCAGTGGTACGAATTATTGAGTCCTCCTGAGTGGAGTCAGCATAGATAGCCTGAAGATACCCTTGCGCCCCCGGAAGTGAAGCTGGCATGTAACGGAAGTCGGTGTTCCAAAGCAGGCCAGTCCGGACTCGCATGATGGTCATCATGGAGTAGGCAGCATCCTGCACGGCCATCTCAACAGTAACCCCGAGTCCATAGGAACAGTGGAGGGGCTCGATAGATCCAGGATAAGAAGGAAATATCCTGACGGTGCAGAAATATTGGCTTTGATTAAAGTCTTGGAATTGCTCTTCGACGGTGTATTCGGGATACCAACGGTAACCCGTCTCGATCATTACCCGGACTAACATAGCAGTATGACCGGGCACGTCGAGGCACCGGGTCAGGCGAACCACTTGGTTTTGAGCACGGTTGGCCATCTGAAAGCACAACCACAATGCAAAGACATTATAATTTCTAGGGAAAAATTGGACAGCATAACGGCTGTAAATGCTCAGAAAAAGATTTGAGACATCCACAACAGTTTGCAATACCACTCAACAACATCATATCAAGGTTCTGATTCAACTGGCAACATACTAAAAGTAGTAGAAACTGTACTGAGGCTTGCAACAACAATCCTATAAGCTACTACGGATTAGTAACACGTGAACCTGATTGAAGAAGAGAGCCTAGTCCTTAACCCACGTTGAATGAGAAGAGAATGACTCAGATCAGAGGGCATAAGGTAAAGGAGTAAAAGAGCCTTACGTTCCCTCCCACAATCAATTCCCCTACATATAACTAAAGCATTTCTAGACTCGACATCGACCAGTTTGGCTCAATGAACCTACAGGTAGTCCGGCTCTGATGCCAACGCTGTCAGGACCCCGATTCCAAGCCACATCGATCTAGCCGGTAACACCTCATGTCACTCTGCGGCCTCACGCACGGTATCTCACGGGTGTCGCCTTACCATGGCCCGGGACCGTTTGCGCCTTTTGGCTCACATATATGATAGTGTCGCTAGCATCCATATGACGGAGAACCCGGGCCGACATGGCTAGTCATGAACCCAAAGCGGCACAGACCTATGGAGACAGGCATACATGAATCACATCGAGCATGTCGATCATCAGCGAGTGATTCTGGGCTGTAGCACTGGGCTAACTGGACTCCGGGGAACCCGGGCTGTAGCAGGCTTGGCAGGACTCCAGATGTCACCGCGTGACATTTCCCCAAAGGGACAGACATAGGAACGACGTGAAACACATGCCAGCCAGTCAAGTGTCCTGAGCAGTAGTGCTGGGCTAGCAGGACTCCGGTGAACCGGGCTGTAGCGGACTACTATGGCTCGAGGAACACTAGACTACATTTCCCCATAAGAAAGGCTGCCAAGGATAAACAACTAGATTGTCGGATCCCACTCATACCAAGCATTTCAATCATACACACAATATGCCCGATATGACTACATACAACATGGCATCACAACAAAACTCTACAACTCAAGTACTTTATTTAAAGGCTCCAGAGAGCCATACATAACATGTTCATACAGATAGGGGTCACATGACTCGACACTCAAGTCATACAATCATACAAGCACAAGCGGAAGCAACTAGTCTGAGTACAGACACTAGAAAAAAAGAAGGCTTCTCGAAGCCTGTCTATCTACATAGGGCCCTCCATGGCCAGGATCACCACCTGGGTGGCTAGTCACTCGTTGACGTCAAGGTCTACGTAGAACCCATTTGAGGGGGCGGTGTTGTCGTCTGAAAACAGTAATTAAGCAAACATGAGTACAAAGGTACTCAGCAAGTCTTACAACAGAACCTACTATACATACTCATTCTCAAGAAGGTGGTGGGGTTATTGCAGCAAGCCAGCTTTGACTCTTGGCTAAGCTATCCTACGGAACTCCACTAGTAAAATAGTTTTCGCACATGAGTCCACTACTCACCAACACAATACTCCACCGGGGATCCTCTCTCGTCATCCTACGAGAGGGCCATCCTCGGTACTCACACTTATCTTGAGTATTTTAGTAGTAACCATTAACTTGTCTATGAATTGTATAGGTAACCAAGTAGTCCTTTACCACGGACGCGGCTATTCGTATAGTTTTATACCCTGTAGGGGTGTATTTCGTCACACATGTTTCCACCACTTAGCGTCTCCACACGACATGTGCTCAGCAGACTTCAAGCGAAAGCCGACGTGGGTGTAGACCACGACCTAACTAACCGCGCAAGTCTCTAGTCTATGTTTATCGCCTATTCAGGTTCCATCCACAAGGAAATTCGGCCGGGGTGTCCTCAACGGGCCCAAACGATGTGTATAGGGTCCCGAGATGCCAAACGGGCGCCCGGCATACCCGGCCACTGTGTATCTACCGCATCATAGCCCACCCCTAGGGTTAGCGCTACGCACGGCCGCCAACACATAACCTACAAACACCAGAAACTAGTTGCAACTCCTGGACAGAGGGCGAGAGGGGTCAGTAAGTCGAGCGGGGTCATATTTCAGGGCCCAATGTGTGGTAGTAGCTGAATCTTAAATCACGCATACAGATCTCAGTTCTTATGGACGGTCTCAATGAAACAACCCACCATGTACTCCTACATGGCCTCTCATCGATACCTTTACCAAAACATGTTCAACACATCCCTCACATTACCGACATAAACATTCCACTCTAGCCCATCACCCAGATGAACCAGACCTGACACAAATCTAAGCATAGCAGGCATAGCAAGGTAGGAATCACATACATGGCTGACTCAACTCCTACACATGCTAGTGGGTTTCATCTAGTTACTGTGGCAATGACAGGTCATGCAGAGGATAGGGGTTCAACTACCGTAGCACACAGCAGTTTGAATCGCGTTGTCTTAATGCAGTAAACAAGAGCAGAAGCGAGCACATGGGTTTGTATTGGAATGATCAATGGGTTGCTTTCCTGTTGTAGAGGTAGTAGGGTACTTCCCTTCAGACGGATACTCGGGGTTATCCTCGGAGGCAGAACCTACCACGAAAGACACACTCAACATAATCAACACATGGCAATATGCAACAATATGATGCATGCTATGACATGGCAAGATGAAAGTGTCTTGGCCTAATGCAAGCTAAAACAGAAGGGGATGAACTCATTTGAATCAAAGATTCAAATGTTAGCTCATTAAACATGGCCTTATTAGTGCATTACCTTATTCTGCTTAAACAGCAATGTTAACTTGTTTTGTCATGCATGAAACCATTACAGATGGATAGATTGAATTTTTCTGATCATTTTTCATATATAAGTCTTTGCATTTGGAGCTATGGTTGATTTTCTATGATTTTTAGAAGTTTTGGATATTTTCTGTAATTCTCTATATAAAAATAAATCCAGGAATTAGTTATTGCGTCAGTAGTGCGTCAGGGTGACGTCAGTGGTCAACGGGGACGTCCAGGTCAACCTGACCAGTGGGTCCTGCGTGTCAGCAGTTATTTAAACTAACTAAATTTAGTTAAAATTAATCTGGGTTAATTAGCAGAGGGGGGCCCACTTGTCATAGACGCAGGGGAGTCAACCTGGGCCCACCCAGGGGTCAAACAGAGTCAAACTCGCCGGCGTTCAGCCGCCGACAAGGCCAGACGCGGCGGAGGGCTGCGGGTTTCGTGCTCCGGCAACCAAAACGACGGTAGAGAGCATCAACGCATAGCTGGGAGCAAGCCGCATCGAGTGGTGGCAGAGGGTGGAGCTAGGGTGGCCGAAAACGTCGCCGGCGACGACTTTGGCGGCCGCCGTAGTTCGGGCGAGGCCGAAACCGAGGCTGCGGGGCACGACGAGGCGCGTGGAATGGTGCTACGGGCTCCTGCGGGTGCGGTGAGTGCGTTGGTCGCAATGGTGTGGCCGGTGAGTGGCCGGAGACACGTCGGCGACGAGCTCGGCGGCGGTGGGTGCTCGGGTGAGCATGGTACGGTGCACACGGTGCAGGAGGGGGTTAATGGAGAGGGGGAGGACGGAGCTGGCCTCACGGCGGTCACGGAGAGATGGACGGCGCCGCCGGGGACGAGCTGATGCGGTGGCGACGACAAAGAGGATCTCCGGCGATGGCGGAGTCGGGCGAGGTTGTTGCAGAGGCTGCGGGGCAAGCGAGCACTCGGGGCTCGGCTTGCTCGAAGGAGTGGAGGGCGGCGGAGCTTCTGGACACGGTGGTTTGGCGCGGGGACGACGGAGGGCGCGACTACGGCGGTGAGACGGTGGCAGGTGCGTCGGCCATGGTGCTGGAGAGTGAGGGAGAGAGGTAGGGGGCGAGTGAGGTGTCCACGGGGTCGGGGCGGCGACATGGAGCCTATCCAGCGTCTAGGCGCATGACGCGGCAAGCTGCTGGCGCCGTGGCGAGCTCGCGCCCGCCGGCATCAGCTCTCTGCCTGCCTGGCGGGGACGAAGCAGCTGGCTGGCATGGGCCAGCACAGCGCTGGGCCGCCAGGTGGGCCGGCTGATGGGCTGCGGCCTGCTAAGTTCTCTCCCTCTCTTTTAATTTCTATTTTTCTATTTTTATTTATTCTGTAACTTTAGGGCTTTATTAGAAATACTAAAACGTTTCCAAAAATCTTGAAAATAATTGTGGGCTCTGTTTAGAATATTTCCAACAGCCCACACTTATTTCCAGAATTATTTGAGCATTTAAATTATTTTATAGCATTTAAATGCCCAAAATCAAATACTTATGATTTAATTCAATGACCCTCTGTTGACCTAGAAAATTGTGCACCAATTTGGCCAGAGGTTCTAACCCAAGACAAAGAGAGTGAACTTTTTAGAAGGGCATTTCAGGTTCATTGAAAATAATTTTAGTAAACCCTAGTTGTTTCCAGGGGGGTGTTGGGGTTTCTGTCTTCCCCATTTCAAATTTAAGAGGAATTTAAACATGATGCACACTCTAATGCTTGAACTAGCTAGGGTGTGATATACATCAAATAGATCTCCAAGAACATTGAGGAGAACATGGTATTGAGAATCAAAGAGAGAGAAGTGTCGGGGGAAACGACACCTAAGGGATCACAAAGAATCCCTTTTGCTATGGTTGGCGGGCGCGGGGCTATGGAAAGAGCGGGTTTGAGGGATCAACACGGGTGGATTATCCAGGTTCGCGCCGCAAGTGATGTGTAATACCCTACTCCCGCTGGTTTGTGTTTATCTCGTGTTCTTGGACTAGCTACAGAGCGTGTAGGGTCCAAAAAGTCCGAATCCTCTCTCAGTATGCCGCGGGCCTCCTTTTATAGTCAAAAGGGTCTGCCACAGTGGCACACAGGAGGTGGAAAGTTGTACAGTAGTTGAGTCTATCTCCTGGCACCGTAGGACAAATGCATTTAATGCGTTGCCGACGTGCCCTTCTTGCTTTATCGGGGACTGCAAGGAAGCTCGTCCCAGCTTTCGCCACCACGCCTGGCTTCGACGTGTGTCCGAACTGACGAGGCGTGTAGTGCCACGCTAGCTGGCTGGCTGCTGAGTTGGTGCGGTGGCAGAGTCTTCACGAAGATCTGCATGCCACCACGCAGGTGCTTGCTGAGTTGGCCTGGAGGCCGCACGTCGCCACGCAGGTGCTTGCCTAGTTGGTGGGCTGGCAACTGTGTGGCATCGGCGGTGGAGTCTTGGCAGGTGTGGGCCTGGCTACGGCCCCACGGATGTCTTCGGAAAGGGTCTTGCCAGGGCCCCGGCAAGGGTCTTGCCGCGGCATCGTGGGTGTCCCAGGCAAGGATCTTGCCGGGGGGGTCTCGTGGGTATCCTCAGCAAGGATCTTGCCGAGGATCTTTGTCTTCATATTCTCATCTAGTCTTGTATGTTCTTGGTCTTCACAAAGCTCTGCATGCCACCATTGAGGCACCTCCAAAGCCTTGGTCCCGATGTGGTTGAAGGCATCGGAACTCTTAGGATCAAGGGTGGCGGCCTTGTTGGTGAGGGGCAAGTCGCCCCGGCAAGGTTCTTCCCGGAGTTGCAAAGGTCGCCCCGGCAAAGGCCTTGCCAGAGGAGATCACCTCGCCCTCCTGCTCTTCGTGCTTCTAGCTTGGCGTTGCTCTTGTAGTCTTGGGCCTTTGCTTCCTCTTCTCCACCAAGCATGGCCACGGGCGTGGGGCTGCGACTGCCTGCGCACAAGTAAAGGGGTACAAAAAGGGACCCCTACTTTTGTACACCGACAGGAGCCCCCAGGCCTAGGCCCAGAACGGTGCACGGGTGCGTGCGGAGTAGTTTTTATCGCATTAACTCCCTCGCTCGTTGTGCTTCCCCACGACCCACGTTGAATGCATGATGTGGGGGTCGTGCGTGGGGCGGTTGCTGCACGCATGCGTCACATTGTGGTAAAGAGGCGGCTCGCGCCTTCCCAATAAAAAGAGGAAAACCCAGGGGCGCGGCTCATTTACTAAGTGGACTCGAGTCGTGGCCTTCAAGGCGCCCGTGCCCCACGA
This sequence comes from Triticum urartu, assembly GCF_056163025.1. NCBI lineage: Eukaryota > Viridiplantae > Streptophyta > Magnoliopsida > Poales > Poaceae > Triticum > Triticum urartu. Next base: position 195,046,352 of record NC_141873.1, on the reverse strand, counting down.
TCACGGGATGGAAAACAGTTGCTTCACTTGTCTTCTCAATTTCGGCTTGCTCACCATGTGTCCCCCATGCGTCGAAAATGGTAGGCGGTGGACGCGGGCCTTAAATGGCGGGGTGGGAAACCGGGTCGTCGCTGATTGGAGCAGCCGGTCGGTCTCAATTCCCTGCGCCCCTGGCGGCCGGGTTGGTTAAGTGGGGCGGCCGAGCCCCGCCCCCGCCCCTCTATAAGAAGGGGAGGGGGATGGCACCCCTCAATCCTTCATCATTCATCTCCGTCCACCTCGGCTCCTTCCTTCCTTTTGCTATGGCGAGAGGGCGCGCCGGCACTCCAATGGCGGCCACGAGGGTCTTTGCTCGACAGCATGCCCCTCCTTCCCAAGAGCTCGTGGCAGTGGAGCCGGCCGTGACAGGAAGAGGGAGGGGACCAAGCCGAGGCCGCTGTGGCACTCGGGGAAGAGGAGGGCAGGGTGGCGCACCGGCCTCGCCTCCACCAGTGGCCCCTCCCCTAATGGAGGGCCACGTCGGAGACCAACCCCGCAAGTTCATCATCAGGCTACACAGGCCAGTGCACTGTCATCTTCCTCTCCCTACTCCATTCGCTCGGGAGATGGAACTCGACCTGCCACAAACTTCGAGGCTGCACATGAGGGGCTGCGGGAATGGCAGCATGCGAGTCGATGTTGACTTCCCCGCCCCTCACGTTATGTATCTTCGTCGTGGATGGAAGACCTTCGCTCGTGCCCATAGCCTATAGGAAGGGCTCGTTCTCCACTTCAAATTAACGAAGAACGACCTGCTCTCTGTCATGGTTTTGGGGACTTGGGAACTCGCCTAAGGTGTTGTGTGGAGAGCTCATCCGATGATGAAGACTCCTCCTCAAACGGGAGTGACGAGGAGGACAACGACAGCGACGACGAGGGCATCAAGCGGGAGGACACCGACTGACCACGCCGCCCTCCTCCTTCGTCAAGCTCTCCATCGACGCGTTCCCCGTCGCCTCCTTTTTGCCTTCACCTGCCGCACCTGGGAGGAAAGGGCAAGAACGGGGATCACGGGGAACTTATATTTTTCAGTTTTTAAGCCTGTTGGCACTTGTTAGATTTAAACCTGGTAATCCCCTTGCTCATGTTTACATTCCGTACGAACTGGTCCTATTTGGAACGTATTAATGAAAAAGGATGCTTGCCGTGTTCTTTGTGCGTGAGCGAGGCCCATGCCAAGGAGTGAATCCTTGTTATTCCTAAGATAATCATCGCCCGTCAACAGGCCTTGTCGTCCCGTCACTTCATAGCACGACTATACTGATGCTCTCGGCAGAGGCAGGGGCAAAGTAAGATTAGGCACTTCGTTTGCTCCCTTGTCACCATGACTACAACCAAGTTCCGGCCCAGAGAATAGTTCTTGGGCACAGGAAAGGGGGAGCACGGTGGCCCAGGAAATAAACGAGGCTTCATACGTCCCAGTTCCATACGGAAATGCATAACAGGGGATAAAAGACTTATCTGAATCCGCAGCCCCCGGCAACCTTGGCTTGCCGTGGTTGAATACTTGAATCTATAGCCCCCGGCAATGGCTTGCTGGGGTCGAGGATGTCGATCCATCTCACTGCCCTTAAATGGCTTGGCAGAAAAGCCTATGCAGCCTACGAACCAAAGAAAGGACTGGAAAAGACGGAAAGAAACACCCGACCTCTATGCTAGGGGTTAGTTGCCGCTGAGAACTATCAACCCTACCAAAGAGGGAGACTTAACCTAGCATGCATGCTAAAACTTAGGGCGCCAGCGCTTAATTTATTTATGCTCAGGGTCAGCACCTGGCTCTGTACAAAGGGTTACATGCCTTGTCAGCAAGGCTTGTACAAAAGGTGGTTTGCCAGGAGGCCTGACAACTGCGCCTTATGGGTAAAACTTACGAAGATGTTCAATGTTCCAGGAGTTGTTCATTGGGATACCATCTTCGGTCTCCAGGCGGACTGCGCCAGGCCTGGTGACTCGTATTACCGGATAAGGGCCTTCCCACTTTGGCGTCAACTTGTTGGAATTCTTGGCCGACTGAACGCTCCGAAAAACAAGGTCGGCTTCCTCAAGACTCCGGGCATGAACCTTGTGGCTATGGTAGCGGCGCAACGCTTGCTGGTAGCGTGCATCTCGCACAGCCGCCCGAAGACGATCTTCCTCAACACTACTAGGAAATGGGCTATAGATGAAATTGACACTAATGGCGCACCAGAGAAGTGGTGCGCCACTACTATATACTAACGGCGCACCATGTGGTGATGCGCCATTAGTGTGGAAGACACTAATGGCGCACCAGGCACAAGGTGCGCCACTAGTAACATGTTTTTTCATTTTTCCAAACAAACTAATGGCGCATCCAGGCAAAGTGCACCACTAATGGCGCACCAGCCATAGAGTGCGCCACTACTGTATTTTTTTATTCTTTTTTGGCAAAACTACTAATGGCGCACCGTTGTAAAGTGCGCCATTACTAGTTTAAACTAGTAATGGCGCACTATGCCACGGTGCGCCATTAGTATATATATATATATATATATATATATATATATATATATATTACTTTTTTGCAAAACTACTAATGGCGCACGGCCAGGAGGGCGCCATTACTATGTTGGGTTACTAATGGCGTATGGCTGTGTGGTGCGCCATTAGTAACCTGGGACCAGCTAGATATTTTGGACAGCCACACCTACACACTCACTTTCCCCACTTCATTCCCTCCACCTCCTTCTCCAAGCTGGTCGGCTGCCTCCTCCTCCTCACCTCATTTGCACCATAGATTCATCAAAATTAAGTGGTGAAACTACTAATGGCGCACCGTTGTAAAGTGCGCCATTACTAGTTTAAACTAGTAATGGCGCACTATGCCACGGTGCGCCATTAGTATATATATATATATATATATATATATTACTTTTTTGCAAAACTACTAATGGCGCACGGCCAGGAGGGCGCCATTACTATGTTGGGTTACTAATGGCGTATGGCTGTGTGGTGCGCCATTAGTAACCTGGGACCAGCTAGATATTTTGGACAGCCACACCTACACACTCACTTTCCCCACTTCATTCCCTCCACCTCCTTCTCCAAGCTGGTCGGCTGCCTCCTCCTCCTCACCTCATTTGCACCATAGATTCATCAAAATTAAGTGGTGAAATTAACTTTTTTTGATAGGCAAGTAAGGGCAAAGCTATCTTCATGTTGTAGATCTACTTTTTTTTTCTCCCTAGCTCGCTCCAACAACATGCACATGCACTTTTTGTGGCCTAGCAAGATCTATGTATCTTTGTGGTGTTGCATATGTTTGTGGTGTTGCATATGTTTGTGGTGTTGCATATGTTTGTGGTGTTGCATATATGTTTGTGTTTGTAGGTACCGGTATTTGAAATGCGATAGTTGCCAATATTTTTCCGGAATGTTGATTCATTTCTGTTTCGGCGAGAATTTTGGCACTATGCATTCTTTTTCGTCCTATTTTTAGGGAAAGTCATGCCAAATTTTTTCTTGGTTCTAAAATATCGTTTTGCTCTACCCCACAGGCGACCATGGTCTGCACGATGACCGAAGGCATCGTGAATAGGTTTTTGAGCTCCGCGAAGGCCGAGATGTTTCAAAAGAACAAGACGGAGATAAGATGTCCGTGTCGAAGATGCAAGCTGAAGAGCCTTATTGCGGACCCGGATTCCGGGCAGGTGCGGGACCACCTGCTCTTGCATGGTTTCATGGATGGCTATCGGTGGAAAGGTAATGAAGATGACTATGAAGTCGTCCATGGGGGCCGGGCAAGAAATGAGGAAGGGCAGCAAGACAACCACCGCGGCTCGGGCGGGTGAGAAGACGAAGAATATCCAGGACATGATCATGACGGTGATGCTGTACACAGTCATCATGTAGAAGATGCCGGACATGATGACGAGGAAGATGCCGGAGCAGACGAAGGGCATGATCATGAAGATGAAGATGCCGGCGAAGCAGACGACAATGGACCATCGATGGGCTGGGTGCAGGACCCTCATATTCAAGAGCTGCTTCGCAAGTAGACGGATAACGCAAGAGCTGCCGCCCGAGAGAAAGCCAAGCTGGATCAACTGGAGATAGACGCGGTTACTCCATTGTATGAAGGATGCAGACCCGAGGATACCCGCCTGAATGTAATGCTCATGGCTTTGGAGATGAAGGTAAAACACAAAATGACCGACGCATGCTTTGATGAGAACATGTCATTCTGGCACGAACGTCTTCCCAAGGGGAACAAGTGCCCGACCAGTTTCGAGGAGGCGAAGAAAGTCGTGTGTCCTCTAGATTTACCGCACGTGAAATACCATGTGTGCATGAACAATTGCATCATTTATCGGGGCGAGCACGCGGAGTCTACCATATGTCCGGTGTGCGGCGTCACTCGATACAAGAAGAGGAAGAAAGCTCCTCGAAAAGTGGTGTGGTCCTTTCCGATCACTCCTCGTCTGCAGCGGTATTTCGTGGACCCTAAGGTAGCAAAGCTCCTGCATTGGCACGCGGATAGGGAGGAGAAGAAGCGAGAAGATGACGCAAATGATCCGGAGATAAATAAAAAAGACAAGATCCTGAGTCACCCTAAGGATGGGAGCCAGTGGAAAGCGTTGAACTTCAAACACCCAAAATTTGGGAAGGATCCAAGGAACATCATGCTGGGCGCGAGCACCGATGGAGTCAATCCGTTTGGCAGCTAGAGAAGCACACATAGCACATGGCATGTGTTTGTGTGGATGTACAACCTTCCCCCCTGGTTGTGCATGAAGAGGAAGTACATTCACATGAGTATGCTAATTGAAGGGCCGAAACAACCAGGGAACGACATCAATCTCTATCTGGGGCTGCTGAAAGAGGAGTTAGACACACTGTGGAAAACACCAGCCAATACGTGGGACGCCGCAGAGAAAGAATATTTCCCTATGAGAGCCGCACTGCTCACGACGGTGCACGACTATCTCGATTACGGATATCTCGCGGGGAAGGTGGTCCACGGATTTTCTGGATGCGTCAGGTGCATGGATGACACAACGTATCGCCAGCTAGATAGAGATCCCAGGTCTTCGAAAACCGTGTTCATGGGACATCGAAGATGGCTTCGCAACGATGACCCGTGGAGGAAACGCAAGGATCTGTTCGATGGTGAAACCGAACCCCGAAGACGCCCGCGTACGAGGAGCGGCGAGGAAATAGACAGGATGTTGAAAAATTAGAAATATTGCCCACTGCCAGGAAAGAAGCAAAAGGCGCCAGAGCCGGGAAAGAAGCGAAAGGCGCCAGAGCCGCTGCTGAAGGTATGGAAAACGAGGTCTGTTTTCTGGGACTTGCCGTACTGGAAGATCCACCATGTGCCTCACAGCCTTGATGCCATGCATATCACGAAGAACGTGTGCGAGAGTCTGCTTGGTACCCTGCTCAACATGCCAGAGAGGACCAAACATGGGCCAAAAGCAAGGGCAGACTTGAAATCAATGGGCATCAGGCAGGAGCTTCAAGCTAATGATGATGATGATGATGATGAGGCGAAGCAGGACACAGAAAGTCGTCGCAAAGGCAAAATGGCCAAGAAGACCAGAAATGACTACCCTCCCGCGTGCTTCACTCTAAGTCAAGAGGAGATCGAGAAGTTTTTCACCTGCCTCGTAGGAGTAAAACTTCCTTACGGTTACGCGGGGAAGATAAGCAGATACCTAGACCCAGCAAAGAAGAAGTTCAGCAGGATGATGTCCCAGGACTGTCACATGCTGATGATGCAGATACTTCCAATTGCAATCCGTGGGATCATGGACGCGCACGTCCGTGAAACGTTATTTGGCCTATGCAACTTTTTCAACATCATCTCTCAGAAGTCGGTTGGCGTGAGGCAACTCAGAAGGCTACAGGAAGAGATCGTGGTGATACTATGTGAGCTTGAGATGTACTTCCCGCCCGCATTCTTCGACGTTATGGTGCATATGCTGCTCCATATCGTCGAGGATATCATCCAACTCGGGCCGACGTTCCTGCACAACATGATGCCGTTCGAAAGGATGAATGGTGTCATTAAAGGATACGTTCGCAACATGTCATGTCCAGAGGGAAGTATAGCTAGGGGCTTTCTGACCGAAGAGTGCATCTCCTACTGCACGAATTATCTAGGCATCGAGAACCCCGTTGGTCTGCCTGTCAACAGGCACCTCGGCAGGCTCGCTGGATGGGGTCACCGTGAGGGTTGCCGCGAAATGCATGTCGACTTCAAGGGTCGACTCGCCGACTTTGAAAGAGCAAACCTAGTCGCGCTACAACACATAGACGTGGTCGATTCTTGGGTGGTAGAGCACAAAACCTTTATTGAGAAGACGTACAATGACCGAGGCCAACAGAGGATGGACGGAGATATAATCAAAGAGCACAACTCATGTTTCACGCGTTGGTTCAAGCAGAAGCTTCTGTCGTACCCTTTACATGAGGATTCTTCGGCAGAAGAAGAACTCATATTCTCCTTGTCACAGGGTGCCGAGCACAACCTGATGACCTAGGATGCGTACGATATCCACGGCTACACATTCTACACCGAGGACAAGGACATGAAAAGCGATGGTTATCAGAACTCCGGGTAATGATGGAATCCTACACCGGTAACGACAAGGACAGATACTACGGAAGGATCGAGGAGATCTGGGAGCTGAGCTACGCTGGAGAGAAGGTCCCGATGTTCCGTGTTAGATGGGCCAAGAGCGTCCTAAAAGAAGACCGGTATTTCACCACCATGGTTATACCCGAAGCCAAATCCAAGACCGCGGGCGCAAAAGTCACCGCGAAAAATGAGCCATGGGTACTGGCTTCCCAAGTGGACCAATGCTTCTTCATTACCGACCCGACAAAGCCCAGTCGTGTTGTCGTGAGGAGAGGCAAAAGGAAGATCATCAGAATGGATGGACTAGCCAATGAGCAAGACTTCGACAAGTACGGCAACCCGAAGATCGAACATGACGACGACGATGAAGTAGCAGCATACACCACAAGAAGAAGCAGGACCACCCTACCTAAAGGACGTCCGTTCCACAGAAGAACTCCATTTGCGAAAAAGAATGGCAAGAATATTGTGAACAGATAGCTAGCTAAGATCGATTGTATTTAAATCGTAGTCTTCATTTCTCGATTGTATTTCATGGGCACTTTTTGATATAATGAATATTTTTAAATTTCATTGGCACTTTTTGAATTCATGAGGACACTCGATCTCTATCCCCCTCCATCTCGATCTCGATTCCACCCGCACCCTCCCCCGCTAGCTCCACCGCCGCCGCCGACCTACCGCACCCTCCCCCGCTCCACCACCGCTGACGAGCACCCCCCACACCCTCCATCTCGATCTCGATTCCACCCGCACCCTCCCCCGCTAGCTCCACCACCACCGACGACCCACCGCACCCTTCCCCGCTCCACCGCCGCCGACGAGCACCCCCCGCACCCTCCCCCGCTCCACCGCCGCCGACGAGCACCCCCCGCACCCTCCCCCGCTCCACCGCCGCCGACGAGCACCCCCCGCACCCTCCCCCGCTCTACCACCGGCGGAGGCGGTATTCGTGTCTCCAGCGCCGGCACGGGCATTGGAGCTTAATGCACCCGGGTGTACGCCGGCCGGCACCTCGCCAGCAAGCGGCCCCTCTGTCAGTTGCACGCCCGCCGTTGGTGGTGCCTCGACATTAGCCGAGCTAGACGGCATCACGGTAACTAATCCTCTCAGCCGATGACTTCATCTCCTTGCCTTTGACTGGGCATCCCTGACGCCCTACATGTTTTCGTAGGGCGCCGCTGACGTTCCTTGCACTCTCCTGCACTTCGTGGGCGGCGAGTTGGTCGATGTCGCCAAGGGCAGAATCGTTCAACCGGGAAACCCCGTGTTCCACGGTAATCCGATGCCACCCACAGTGTATAGGGTTGAAGTGGTTCGGTGCTGCCAGGCTGCGACAAGCTATTACCTCCGATTCAACCCGCTGGGGCCGACGAAGAAGATGAGATGACCCTTAGCGCCTACGTAAGCTGGCCCCTGCTTTGGCCGAAGAGCCAGATTCTTTTGGGGACGGGGGACACCACCCCATAGATAAGACCGCCAGTCGTGCCGGCGTCAAGCCATGACAAGAACGCCGCAACGCTACCGGACATGCCGGACATCCCTATGCCACAGGATCCGGACGACGACGACAACGACGACGGTACATTTACCAACGTCGATAAGTACTTTGCCGAACATGGGTACGGTGACGAGTTCTGCAGGCCTCCTTCTCAAGAACCCAAACAAGACGACCGGGATCTAGCTGGTACGGCGGAGAAACCCAGTTGAAACAGGTGTCGTCTGGTGTTCAGTTCTCAGGAGACGCCTCCAGCTGCCGCCTTCACCGAGCCTCAGATAGCAGAGGTGCGAAATATTATCAGCCCCAACACGCTCAAGAAGGCGGTCTGTGAGCAGAACTCGGTCCCATTACAGCATATCAAGAACAAGAGCCGGAAACGAGAGACTAAAAAGGGCGCCGGTACGAGCCAGCCGGCACCGAGTACGATCCGTGCTCAGGACGGGCCACCTTCACCTAAGGATATCTTGAGGAGGGTGCATGTGGCGGGTAGGGCGATGCTACCGACAAATATGCTCAATGCTGCAACTGGTGCTATGCGGAGTCTGCACGACAGTGTTCTTTCTTTGGAGAAGCGGTGTCTCAGAGAGAATGATGTGGCATACCCGGTTTTCGTGGCCAAGGTGCCAGAGGGAAAGAGCTTTGTGGATGGCGACATCGAGGGTACGATCGTCCTGCGGTTTGATGACATCTTTGCTATGTTTAACCTTCATCCGCTGCACTACACCTTCGTTCAGCTATTTTCGCTGAGTATGGAGATGCAGATCATTAGAGACAAGACCCCGGACATCGTGATAGTCGACCCCTTCTACATGCGTGCCAAGCTCTTGAGCAGCACATGGGGACCGCCAAGTCGTGAGTTCACACCTCGAAGGCGTCATTCTGGCAAACCCAGATAAGGATAACTTCCTTGTGTCTTACTTTCCCGAGTAAGTCATCCCTTAACCGGCCCGTAACATATGATTTCTTAGATTTCAATCATTCTTTTTTTTCTAACATTCCGTGTTCTGTGCAGTGACACACATTGCACACTCATCCTCTTAAGCCCGAAATATTCCATGGCCACGTATTTCGACCCGAACCGTGACTCCAAGATAGACTACACAAATATCAAGAAAGTTCTTGATGATGTTCTCCCCGGCTACACCAAATCTGGAGGCACCTTCACCAGGGCAGTTCGTAAGTACGGCAAGCACGTGTTCGCCCACAATACGACGTTCTGCTGCGTCAAGCAGCCGCCTGGCGGTCAGAAGGATGCCTACTACGCCCTCCATCACATGCGGGCGATCGTAAGGGACCTTCATCACCTTCTTCTACCAGATAATCTCAAAGATTGGGCCGCGAGCTTGTCGGCAATCCCGGACGCGGACATCAGACAAGAATGCTTTCGCATCCAGTCAGAGTTTGCGGACATCATCCATCAAGATGTCCTTCATACCTTGGGGCAGTTCTTCCTCAGATATCAACCGTCCAACAGTGAGATAGACGGAACGCTACAAATGCAGGCTGACAACGCCCGCGATTTCATGACCATCAAGACAGACGTCGGCTTCATCCACGCTCCTGTCCCATGAGTCGAGTCGAAAGTAGTGATGTGTAGTTCTGAAACATTGATTGGCTCATGTTGTAAATGAACTTTAATGAATTGTATGTCTCTTTGGTTTGGACAGTCGTTCAACTTAGATGTAATCGATGCTATTTATTAGTAGGACCTTGAATCGTGCTATTAATGTCTTGCTTTTCTCTTCCGATCCTTTTGTTGCATACTTATATATTGCTTATCTATGTATTGTTTGTTGTTTGGTTTGTGCATAGAGATGTCGTCGTATGTTTTGTACAAGGGTAAGGTTCCTGGAGTCTATGACGACTGGGAGGAGTGTTGGAGATAGGTTCACCGTTTTAGCGGTAACAGTTACAAAGGGTACACTAGTAGGGCGGAGGCGGAATCTAGATACACCCGCTATCTAGTGGGAGAGAGGAGGGAGCGTTGGAGGAACCGGATGAAGACCAGTTTCATCGTGATGATGCTCATCGTGATGACCGCAGCTCTCTTCTATGTGATGGTAGTTTAGATGATCGATATCGACTTGTAATGTGAAGACAAACTCGATACTCGCGGTCTCGAGACTTGTAATGTTTTATCTTTGTTCGGTCTTTTGAATTCGGAGACTAATATGATGAATTGTATTCGGAGACAAATCTTCTATTATATTCAATGAATCTGCTGTTGCTGTGTGCTGCTGTCTATATTCTATCAAATAATATATTTTGTAACCTGTGCAAAAATCAGAAAAGTAAAAAATAAATAAAACCTAATATTCATACTAATGGTGCATCACTACAGAGTGCGCCATTAGGATGCCAAAGTATACTAATGGCGCATCACCCAACAGTGCGCCATTAGTATGCCAAAGCACATGGTTAAATATGGCCCCCTGGGAGGCATACTAATGGCGCATGGTGTTCTATACTAATGGCGCACTGCGTGGTGCGCCATTAGTATACCAGATACTAATGGCGCACCAGTAGTGCGCCATTAGTAGGCAAAACTGGTGCGCCATTAGTAGGCCTTTTCCTAGTAGTGCAAGGAGTGTCGCATCATCTTGCCGCAACTGCTCTTGCTCAAGACCGTCATAAGAGAGCACTCGAGGTGACCCGTATGTGTGTTTCGTGGGGAGAATTGCTTCTGCCCCGTATACCAGTGCAAAGGGTGTCTGGCTGGTGGCTCGATTTGGCGTTGTTCTGATCAACCAAAGAACCGCTGCAACTCATCAATCCAGTGCCTTCCACACTTGTGCAGCCTATCAAAAGACTTTGTCCTCAGGCCTCGTAGTACTTCAGCATTTTCCCTCTACGCCTGGCCGTTGCTCCGTGGGTGTGCCACTGAAGCGAAACAAAAATTGCTACCGAGGTCCTAGATGTATTGCATGAAGGTGTGGTTTGTGAACTGCTTGTTGTTGTCGGTGATGACCCTGTTCGGCACACCAAAATGGCAAACTAGCCCCTTGAAGAACTTCATGCTGACTATGTTGTCACCTTCCTCACTGCTTCCACTTCGGGCCACATTGTGAACTTGTCGATTGAGACGTACAAGTACTCAAAGCCCCCGAGAGCACGGGGGAAAGGGCCCAGTATGTCGAGCCCCCAGACCGAAGATGGCCAGGAGAGAGGGATTGTTTGAAGGGCTTGAGCTGGTTGATGAAGCTTCTTTGAATGGAACTGACATGCTTCACACTTGGTTACTAGAGCAGCTGCATCCTGGAGGGCTGTGGGCCAGAAGAAACCTTGCTGGAATGCCTTGCCGGCAAGGGCCCTTGACCCTATGTGGGAGCCACATACACCTCCATGTATCTCCGCCAACAGCTCTAGTCCGTTCTCTTGAGGAACGCACTTTAGCCTCACGTCGTTTGGCCTCCTTCTGTATAGGGTGTCATCCACAAACTGGTACATGCTGGACCGGCGGGCTTCTTTCTCTGCTTCTTCTTGCTCCTCGGGGAGCTCTCCCATTTGGATGAAACGGACAGTGGGCTACGCCCATGCTGGAGCATGGGGCTCGATGGCAAGGACCAAAGGCACATCTTCGGCTATAGGGGCAGCTGCCTCTAAAGTCAGGGCCTGGGGCCCTGTCGGAGGTAGTTGCCCCTTGGCAAGCTTGGGGTACTTGGAATCCTCCTTGCCGCCGGCTCCTGGGAGCTCGGCGGGAAGGTACTTGCCCGGGCTTGTCTTCCTTCGCTTGTTCTAGGCTGCTAATGGCTCTATGGATGGTTGGGGTAACTGAAGTACAAAGGTACTTGGCTCCATAGGCAACTTGAGGGCAGCGTGTTTCGACAGGCCATCGGCAATGCCGTTCTCCACTCCGGGAACATGCTCTGCTTGTAGGCCGTTGAAACGTTCTTCCAACTTCCTCAACTCATTCACGTAGGCCTCCATCAGCGGGATCTGGTAATCCTTTTTAACTTGCTTGACGACGAGCTGCGAATCACCCCTGATGATGAGCTTCTTGATTCCGAGGTCTGCTGTGATCCTGAGACCGGCAAGCAACCCCTCATACTCCGTCGTATTGTTTGTTGTTTTTTCCCGGGAAAAGTGCATCTAGATTACATACTTGAGGTGCTCTCCGGTGGGTGTGATGAGTAGCACGCCAGCACCAGCACTCTGGAGTGATAAAGCTCCGTCAAAGTACATAATCCACTCACTGCTCGTCTTGTTGCCGGGAAGGGTGGTCTCTTGACTCTTGTCGTTGGGCGTTGCGGTCCACTCTACGATGAACTCTGCCAAAGCTCGGCTCTTGATCGTTGAAGTACTTTCAAACCTGAGGCCAAAGCTCGACACCTCCAATGCCCACTCCACAATCCTCCCCGTCGCATCTGGGTTGTGCAAAATCCGTTGCAAAGGGAGCCGGGTGACGACGGTGATCTCGTGCGCATGGAAATAGTAGCGTAGATTTCCCGACAACATGAGGAGGCCAAAAAGAAGCTTCTGTATTCCAGAATATCTTGACCTAGCCCCCTGCAAGAGGGAACTGAGAAAATATACTGGGTGCTGCACCATCTTATTCTTCTGTCCCACTTCGCCCATCTGCTCAGACTCTGCCTCGCTGGGACCAGGCCTCACCGGGGGTTCTGGTTTTGAGCACGGCTCTGCCGGGGAGGACTCTGGCCCACCATCCGATGGCTCTGCTACAACTGCTGCTTCTCCCTTGAGTTCTCTCTACGCCACCAGCGCATCACTGTCCACTTGATTCGTTGCTGCTAAGTACAGCAGCAACGGCTCACGTGGTTTAGGCACGACTAGTATTGTCGTGGAGGAGAGGTACCTCTTCAAATCTTGCAGTGCTACCTCTGCCTCTGGAGTCCATTTTACCGGACCCGCCTTTTGAAAACATTGAAAAAGGGGAGGGCGCGCTCAGCAGATTTGGTAATGAACCTACTCAGGGCAGCAACGCACCCGGCAAGCCTACAGACGTCTTTGACCCGTTTCGGTGCCTCAATCTGCTCGATCGCCTTGATCTTGTCGGGATTTGCTTTGATTCTGCATTAAAACACGAAGAACCCAAGAAGTTTGCCGGAGGGGACGCTGAACACGCACTTTCTCTGGGTTGAGCTTGAGGTTGATCTTGCACAGATTTGTGAATGTTTCTTCTAAATCTTGCACGAGCGTGGCCCTGTCCTTGGTTTTGACCACTATGTCATCCATATAAGCTTCCATATTTCTATGTAGCTGGGGCTCAAAACCAATCTGGACCGCTTGGGAAAATGTTGAACCAGCGCTCTTCAACCCGAAAGTCATTCGTACAAAACAGTATGTACGACATGGGGTGATGAACGCGGTCTTCTCTTCGTCTTCCTTTATCATGAAGATCTGGTGGTATCCTGAATAGGCATCGAGGAATGATAGCAGGTCACACCCGGCAGTGGAGTCTACAATCTGGTTGATGCGTGGCAGAGGGAAAGGATCCTTTGGATAGGCTTCATTGATGTCGGTGTAATCAATACACAGCCTCCACTTCCCATTCACCTTATGCAGCACCACCGGATTGGCCAACCACGTGGGGTGGAGTACTCCTCTTACCAGGCCTGCCGCCTGCAACTTCCTGATCTCTTCAATGATGAACTCTTGTCACTCCAAAGCTTGCTTCCCGACCTTCTGCTTGATGGGCCGCGTGTGAGGAAAAACAACAAGATGGTGCTCAATCACCTCCCTGGGAACGCCGGAGATTTCAGATACTTGCCATACAAATACATCGACATTCGTCCGCAGGAAGGAGACGAGCACGCTTTCCTATTTGCTGTCGAGGGTGGAGCTTATAGTGAAAGCCCCACCCGCGCCGTCCTCCTTGACGGACACCCTCTTGGTTTCTGGTGGTGCAGCCTTGGACTTCTTGGTCTTGCCGGTGGAGCTCTCCGGCACATCCTCAACGGGAGTGATGTGGAGCATCTTATGGTCATCCCCACGGACCTACCATCGTCTCACGAAGTGCCAAGAGGACCCATGACGCGAGCTAGAGCTAGAGCTCTCGAAACCGAGGTGACTTCTCTCCTTAGTGATATTACATATGATCCTCTCAAAAGATGGCTACTACCTAAGTCCGAGATGTTGTGCATGATTAGGTACCAAGAGGACCCTCCCAAAGATGCACGTGAAGACGGACAAGCCGCCAAGTCCATGGATGAAGAGGAACGCTGAAAGGAGAAGAAGGCATCTCTAGGGTCCGGACATCCGGCCCCGAGCTTGGACATCCGGCCGCTGGAGACATCAGCTACAACAGGACATCTAGAGGCCCCGTACATCCGGCCCGGCCCGGAAATCTGGCCCGGCCCGAAAATCCGGCCCCAACGCCCGGATATCCGGACAAACTGCAATAGAGTACGGAAGAGAACCCCCGCTGGCCCGGACATCCGGCCCCTCCAACCCAGACATCCGGCCTTCCGCGAACGCTCGGACATCCGACCCAACGCCCAGACATCCGGCCTCCCCTGTCTGCGCACAGTGTAAGGGCCCGAGGCCCGTGTACCCCTTCGCCCACCTAGACTATATATACTCTTCTCCTACCTACATTTTAGAGTTATCAAAGGAATAGCTCATTAGAGATAGACCTTTGCTCATCCACATCGGATCTACTCCACGAGAGAGACCGTGGCCCCTCTTCGGAGAAGATCCCTTTGGATTCAAGACACCCCCTTTTGGGCGGCCCCATCAAGACCTCCTCATGGAGAAGAACCGGCTACCTTTGTATCGTCCTTTGTTGACCGTGGATCATGTGATCTCTTATGTACTCGAGGATCTAGCATATGTGTGACTATTTGTTGTTGGTTTTAGTGATTCTCTCGTGCTTCCTCTCGTAATTTACTTCGTTTTCCCCCTCGTGTTCCTCGTGTTCTTCGCAGGATCCGCTCCTTTTGTGAAAGATCGCCCCCTAGGGTTCCTACCCTACATCATCTTGGTATGAGAGCCATGTTGATTATGATTTCGGAGCCTCCCCATTGTGTTTCTAGCCTTGTTTTTGTTGATTTTGTCCCTAATTCAAAAATTTCCCCAGAAAAATAGCCCCTTTTTTGTGATTTGTTGGTGGAAGTTTTCTTGGATTTGACTCGCGGATTTCGTGTGTTGCAGGTAGATCTACGTTTCCATCCACTTTTCCCAATTTCCATCCACAAATTTCTCTGAATTTTGCCCGGATTTGACCTCTCCAGGCGACGATCTTCGAATTCGTCCACTGATCCAGAGCCTGGACATCCGGCCCGACAACCTGGACATCCGGCACCCCGGACATCCGGCCATCAAGCCCGGACATCCGGCCCCTGGCAGCAACATCTCCATCCACCGCCCCGTTTTCCGTCCATATTTCGCCAAATTTTGTTCCGGTGCCAACATACACTTCCACATACCACCACCACTTCCGCTTAGCACCGCCATATACCACATACACCACCATCGTTTACCACTACCAACTCCAACAATTTTGTCCCGTTTTGTCTTGAGAATTTGAGTTGCCGTTCCGTGTCCTATTGTGTTTCGGCTATTTAGGTACGGTTCGACATCAACATCACCGCCGCTCATCTTCGCCACAGATGCGTCATCAACAATGACCATCTAGGTATATCAGCTTGGTATTCGTGCTACCATTTTGACACCATACCGTGAGAAAGAAGCGGTAAACTCATCTTTGTATAGTGATACATCATTCTTGCCATTACATTGATAGCCATCATAGCCTTACTCTTTTGCGTCGCTTACCCATCAAGACTAGCCTTTGAGTATTGCCGGCAACGTGACTTGTGCACATTAGTGATCATACTTACCATAGCATACATACATATGATTGGTTCATCTCTTGGTATCATCTCTTGTGTCACAAGGTTGTCATCGCATACACATTTGCTATCTTGGTTCGTGAAGCATTGCATGAGAAAAGAGCTCAAACAACAAAGAGCCAAACAAGCTTTTGAGCAAAAGGGAAATATAGGCAAAGAGCTTTTAAGCAAGAACCATAGCATCATACAACATTAAGATTGTCATACTAGATCATCTTGGATCATATCATCGAA
Source organism: Triticum urartu (assembly GCF_056163025.1). Lineage (NCBI taxonomy): Eukaryota > Viridiplantae > Streptophyta > Magnoliopsida > Poales > Poaceae > Triticum > Triticum urartu. The sequence goes on along the minus strand of NC_141873.1, from coordinate 195,030,166 downwards.
ACACCATACATAGAGCTTACTTGGGATAGAAGTCGTTGCATTTTTGCTTAGTAGGTTGTGCACAATTCTTCGTATCCGCCTATTATGCAATCGTGCTAGCGTCTCTCTAGTGTTGTGCAACAAGAGCATTTTTGTGGATTCCACATTTTGGCTCATCCTTGGTTGCACGACCCCACTTATCTATTTGCGTGTGTGTTTCCATGTACCTTATATTGCTTGGTCTACTTGTCATATTGCAAACTTGCGAATCTTTTCCAACATTATGGAAGCTCACTAACAATTGCATCAAATTTTCTGCCACCGTCCTAACCAAGCTCCACCATAAGCTTTTACTTGTGTAGGTGTGAGAAACCGACAACAATTGGTACCAATTGTGCTATTTCCTTGTTCCACATTGGAGTGATCATTTATCCACCTTCAACTTCGGTCAAGGTACATTTGGTATACGTTCTTCTCTTTCTACCACTCACATATTTTCCTTGGAATGATGGATTGGCCAAGTACTTCTACCAACCCACTCTTCATCGGGCAAGATGACGACATGAACTCCTACGTCACAAAGAGCCACCTTTTCGGTGCACAGCATGCTTTGCATCAAGAGCAACAAGCAATGAGTGAACGCATTGACAACCTCGCCACCGACTTGCGACTCTCTGAGCAACGTACAAGAGACTACTTCGACCACAAGCTCGACGATCACAAGCAAAAGAATGATTCAAGGATGGACGAGATCCGTGCTTTGTTGCTCAACCGCCCTTCTTCCACTTCATCCTCATCAAGACAGAGCTGCTCAAGTCGACACTCCAACTTCACTCTCTTCGGCTCAAGTACACCGACATCAAACACTCTTCGACGTGCCACGTGCAACGATCGTCAAGCAAGCCTCAATCCTCTATGTGAGAACAACTCGCAAGAACAACGCCATCGTCAAAACCAAGCTACCTTTGCGCAAGCACGAGAACGGCAACGACAACGCCAACACGATGAGGAAGAGCAAGCGCATCTACACCAAGAAGCACAAGATGCCGAGGCACAATGTCAAGAGCAACAATTGTGAGATGCTCAAGCACTTGAGGCGCAACAAGCCCTCCGAGATTCAAGTCAAGCCATAGCCAACCGAGGCCGACAAGCTCGTGAACAAGAAGAAGCACTTCACGAAGAAGTTCAAGAGAGGATTTACCAATCACATGCGTATCGTCAAGTTCCTCAAGTTCTTCCTCGAGCTCGACAAGCCCCTCCACAAGCTCCTCAAGAACCTTAAGTTCACAAAGAGCATGAAGACAATGGGAATCCTCCATGACAAGAGCAACATGAGGTCGACAACCCTCCTCGCCAAGAGCAACACGAGTTTGAAAATCCTCAACAACATGGGTGTCATCATCCTCGACCCCAACACAATGAAGAGCAATGCTACGGCAAGCTAAAGTTCACCATGCGCAAGTTCAATGGAAGAAATGATCCCGAAGAGTACCTTTCATGGGCATTGATGGTCGACAAAATATTCTGTTTGCACAACTATGAAGAAGAGAAGAAGATCGCGATGGCAGCCCTTGAGTTCCAAGACTATGTCCTCATTTGGTGGGAACAAGTGATTGAGCGCCATGAGGCAAGAGGTGAACCACCCATCACTACTTGGGCGCAAATGAAGGATGTCATGAGAGCATGCTTTGTGCCTACCTACTACAACCGCGACCTCTTCAAGAAACTCCAACTACTCAAGCAAGGAACCAAGAGCGTTGAAGAGTACTACAAGGAAATGGATATTGCAATGATACGAGACAATGTCACGGAAGATGATGAGCAAACTATGGACTCAATCATTCCATTAAGAAGATCGCCGACTTCCAACCATACTCGAACCTCATCGAGCTAGTGCATCAAGCTACAAAAGTGGAACGCCAAGTTCAAGAAGACTTCAAGTATGCCAAGTTCTCATCCAAATCATACGGCTTCTCCAACACCCAAGCTTCAACGACTCCAACACCGTCTACCTCAACCAAGCCTTCTACAAGCAACATCGACAAGTCGAGTTACATGAAAACTTCGACAACTCCAAGTCATCCTCCTACTACAAGCATCTTCAAGCTGAGAGCTTCATCATCATCTACCCCAACCAATGAGACCGTCAAGACAAGTTCCTTCAAATGCTTCACATGTGGAGGCCGAGGCCACAAGTCCTTTGAGTATACCAACAAGCGAACCATGATTCTCAACGATGATGGTACATACGAGTCCATGAGCGAAGGAGAAACAAAAGCACTTGAGCAAGTCGCCATGCACCGGCAAGTGAACGATGAAGAGGAACAAGTCTTTTGCGATGAAGATTCAAGTCCCGCTCTAGTTGTCTCCAAGGTCTTGACTTTTCAACGTCACCAAGAAGTAGACCAAAGATGCCACATATTCCATACCAAGGCCGGGATCAATGCAAGGTCCATCAAGGTCATCATCGATGGAGGGAGTTGTCATAACCTCGCAAGTGAAGAACTTTGCTCCAAGCTCCAATTTACCAAGACGAAGCACCCACATCTCTACAAAGTTCAATGGCTTAGCGACTCCGGCACTATCCAAGTCGAGCATCCAGTACAAGTCTCCATCAAAATTGGTGCCTATGAAGACACTTTGGAGTGTGATGTCGTTCCAATGACCGTTTGCCACCTTGTTCTTGGACGCTCGTGGCAATTTGATAGAGGTGTCATCCACAACGGCCGAACGAACCACTACATCTTTAAGATGAAAGGAAAGGAATACGTACTTCGCCCTATGTCTCCAAGCCAAGTGATCGTCGACAAGCAAGCCACCCATCATGGAGAGAATAGTGAGAAAGCAAACCACCAAAAAGAGAGTGAGCACCACAAGCCCAAATTGAGTGCCTCCACGATGAGCGACAAGAAGAACTTAGTTCTATTTGCCACCAAAAGTTAGATAAGAGGAGTGTGTGAAAACCCATCTAGTGTCCTACACTATGTCCTTTTGTGCAAGGACGACGCACCAAAAACTCTACCTTTAGTGTTGTCTTATCTTTTGCAGGAATTCCAAGATGTTTTCCCCGACGAGCTACCTTCGGGACTACCTCCACTAAGAGGCATCGAGCACCGCATCGACCTCATCCCCGGAGCACCTCTTTCGAACAAAGCTCCCTACCGAGTCAACCCCGACGAAACCAAAGAAGTACAAAGGCAAGTAAAGCATCTCATAGACCATGGAGATGTGCGTGAAAGTTTGAGTCCTTGTGCTGTTTCGGTCATTCTTGTGCCAAAACGAGACGGTATCTTTCGCATGTGCTCTGACGTAGATCTATCAATGCTATCACCGTTTGCTATAGGTATCCCATTCCACACCTTGATGATATGTTTGATGAACTTAGTGGTGCCACTATATTTTCTAAAATTGATTTTAAAAGTGGTTACTATCAAATCCGCATACAAGAGGGTGATGAATGGAAAACCGCTTTTAAAACAAAGTTTGGTTTGTATGAGTGGTTAGTCATGCCTATGGGTCTATTGGAAGCATCGGGTACTTTTATGCGTCTTATGAATCATGTCTTTCGCCCTTACATTGGTGAGTTTGTTGTGGTCTAATTCGATGATATCCTTGTTTATAGAAAATCTCTTAAAGATCATGTCAGCCATGCCCGAACTGTTTTGTAAACTCTTCGAAAAGAGCGTCTCTATGCCAACATGGAAAAGTGCCTTTTTGGTGTTGATAAGCTCATTTTGTTGGGTTTTGTCATTTCCTCTAAGGGTGTTTATGTTGATGACTCCAAGATCAATGCTATTAAAACTTGGCCACAACCAACCAACTTGCGTCAAGTGCGTAGCTTCCTTGGTCTAGCCGATTTCTACCGTAGATTTGTGAAGGACTTTAGCATGATTGCTTCACCTTTGCATGATTTGAGCAAGAAAAATGCGCCTTTTGTTTGGGGACCATCCGAAGACACCGCTTTCAATGAGCTTAAGAATTTGCTTACTCATGCTCCAGTGCTTGCATTACCCAACTTTGACAAACCCTTTGAGATTCATTGTGATGCTAGTGGTAATGGCATAGGAGGTGTGTTAATGCAAGAGAAGTGCCCCATAGCTTACTTTAGTGAGAAACTTTCCGGAGCGCAACTCAATTACCACATCCATGACAAAGAGTTTTATGCTTTAGTGCGAGTTTTGCATGAATTGTAACACTATCTTCGCCCTCATGAATTTATCATTCATACCGATCATGAAACGCTTAAATACCTTAAGGGTCAAACCAAGTTGAACAAGCGTCATGCTAGCTAGAGTGAATTCATTGAGTCTTTTCCTTATGTCATCAAGTACATCAAAGGTAAGGAAAATGTTGTGGCAGACGCTCTTTCCCGCATATGCATGCTTGTTACTCAACTTGAATTGGATGTCATTGGCTTTGAGCACATAAAAGATTTGTATGGGCATGATCCAACTTTTTCTACTCCTTATACCAAGTGTTTGACGCATACATCTTGGGAACGCTATTACATCAAAGATGGATATCTTATGAGAGCTAACAAACTTTGCATCCCCAAGTCTTCTCTTCGTTTATTGCTTTTGCAGGAATCTCATGAAGGAGGACTAATGGGACATTTTGGACGTGACAAGACTTTTGCTACGCTCTCCAAGAACTATTATTGGTCTAAGATGTTTCGCGACATCAACCGCTTCACCAACCGATGCTCTACATGTCGCAAAGCTAAGTCTAAAGCTCAATCCCATGGCCTTTACATGCCTCTCCCAATTCCATATCAACCATGGGAATATATTAGCATGGATTTTGTACTTGGTTTGCCTAGAACTAGAAATGGAAAGGATTCGGTATTTGTTTTTGTGGACCGTTTCTCTAAGATGGCACATTTCATTCCTTGCAACAAGATAGACGATGCTTCACATGTTGCGAATCTATTTTGGAGGTGCATATTGCGTCTACATGGAGTGACAAAGACGATTGTCTCGGACCGCGACGTCAATTTCCTAAGCTACTTCTGGAAGACCCTATGCGCCAAACTCGGAATGAAGCTACTCTTCTCCGTAGCTTACCATCCTCAAACCGACGGCCAAACGGAGGTGACCAACCGCACACTCTCCGCTCTAGTTCGAGTGCTAGTCAAGAAAAACATCAAGGAGTGGGAGGAGTGTCTACCTATCGCCGAGTTCGCCTACAACCGCGCACGACACTCAACTACTGGCAAGTCCCCCTTCGAGGTCGTCTAAGGATTCAACCCATTGTCCCCTTTGGACATTCTCCTGCTACCAATACAAGAGCGCATCAATATGGATGCAAGTGCACGTGTGAACCATCTCAAGAAGGTGCATGAAGATACAAGGCAAACCATCAAGCGCCAAGTACAACGACTTGCGACCAAGCGCAACATCAACAAGCACCCCATGGTATTCAACATTGGAGATCTTGTGTGGCTACACCTTTGCAAGGACCGCTTCTCCCACGAACACAAGTCCAAACTTCGACCACGAGCGGACGGACCCTTCAAGGTGCTTGAACGCTACAACAACAACGCCTACAAGATCGACCTCCCGCGCCACAAGTACTCTGTGAGCGACATCTTCAACATCGAGGATCTCTCGCCCTACCATGGTGATGAGGATTTCGATCCGAGGTCGGATCTTCCTCAAGGGAGGGGAGATGATGTGGAGCATCCTACGGTCATCCCCATGGACCTACCATCGTCTCACGAAGTGCCAAGAGGACCCATGACTCGAGCTAGAGCTAGAGCTTTCGAGACCAAGGTAACATCTATCCTTAATGATATTACACATGATCCTCTCGAGACATGGCTACTACCTAAGTCCAAGATGTGGTTCATGATTAGGTACCAAGAGGACCCTCCCGAAGATGCACGTGAAGATGGACAAGCCGCCAAGTCCACGGATGAATAGGAACGCCGAAAGGAGAAGAAGGCATCTCCAGGGCCCGGACATCTGGCCCCGAGCCCGGACATCCAGCCACTGGAGACATCAGCTACAACAGCCTTCCAGCCGATGGACATCTACAGGGCCCGGACATCCGGCCCCAGCACGGACATTTGGCCCGGCTAGGAAATCCGGCACCAACGCCCGGATATCCGGACAGGATGCAATAGAGGGCAAAAGAGAACCCCCGCCAGCCCAGACATCCAGCCCCTCCAACCCGGACGTCCAGCCTTCCGCGAACGCCCGGAGATCTGGCCCGACGCGTGGATGTCCGGCCTCCCCTGTCTGCGCACAGTGTAAGGGCCCGAGGCCCGTGTACCCCTTCGCCCCCCTAGACTATATATACTCTTCTCCTACCTACGTTTTAGTGTTAGCAAAGGAATAGCTCATTAGAGATAGAGCTTTGCTCATCCACATTGGATCTACTCCATGAGAGAGACCGCGGGCCCTCTTCGGAGAAGGTCCCTTTGGATTCAAGACCCCCCTTTTTGGTGGCCCCATCAAGACCTCCTCACGGAGAAGAACCGGCTACCTTTGTATCGTCCTTTGTTGACCATGGATCATGTGATCTCTTATGTACTCGAGCATCTAGCACATGTGTGACTATTTCTTGTTGGTTTTAGTGAGACTCTCGTGTTTCCTCTCGTGATTTCCTTCGTTTTCCCCCTCGTGTTCCTCGTGTTCTTCACGGGATCTGCTCCTTTCATGAAAGATCGGCCCCTAGGGTTCCTACCCTACATCAGGGAGCACAGCACTCCGAATAGGTGCATTTGCCGGAGTGGGTGCAAGAGGTCCTGCCGGCCTTCTTCCTTCCCGGGGCTTCAGCGGCGGAGCGAGTGCCCTGGCGGCAGTTGCTGCAACCGCCTCTCGGTAGGTTGGTCGGCGCAGATGAGCGCGTCTTTCTTGTTAGAGGGGACGATGATGATGGTCAGCGGTCCCGGCATCTTCAATGTGTTGTAGGTGTAGTGTGACGCTACCATGAACTTGGCCAGCGCCGGGCGGCTAAGGATCCCGTTGTACGGCAGGGGGATCTCGGCAACATAAAAAATGATCTTCTCCATCCTGTAGTTCAGCTCGCCCCCGAATGTGACAGGCAGTGTGATTTTACCTTTCGACTGACTCCTCCCCAGGTTGACTCCTTGGAACGTGCCCGTCTCCTCGAGATCTCCATCAGGAATCTGTAGCTTTCTTGATCACAGCGGGCAAGATCAAATTCAGTCCGGCCCCACCGTCAACCAGCACTTTGGTCACCTTGAGGTTGCGTATTGTTGGTGAAGCACCCGACCACAGTTGTGTGATCAGGGTGATCCTCGGTGTCAAAAATGATGGGCGTGTGGGACCACTTCAGTCGGTTCTGGGCATCGAACGACGGCTCCTCCGCAGTGACCTCATGCGCCCACTTCTTCAGTTGGCGATGTGAGGTGTGCAACGAGGCGCCACCGTCGACGCACATGGCCTCTATAGCCTTCTGGAACTCGTGCTCGCCGGACTCATCGTCGTCGTCGTGATCACCATCTTCCTCTTTCCTGTCGCGGCACCGAGCGGGCCTCTCTTGTTGGTCATCTTTGTCGCGGCGACCCCCTTGGCCGCCACGCTTCTTGCCGGACCCCTCAGCACCATCATGTCCCTTCTCCTTGACTCGCCTTTCATATTCAGCCTTCTGCTTTTCTGCCAGTAGCTCAACCTATCGGCAGTTCCGGAGGTCATGGCCCTTGGTGCGGTGGATCTTGCAGTACTGCTTGTGGGAGCCTCCTGGCTTGCCGGTGGCCACCAGGGCCAAACAGGCAGCACACCCGGTAACCTCCTTGCCTGGTTCGTTAACTTTGTCCTTTTTGGCGGCGCCGGGCTTGTCGGATCCCTCAACGGCAAGCACAGTCTTGCCCTTATGTTTCCTGTTGCGGCGCCGATCCTTCTTCGCCGGGGCGGCGGTGTCTCCGTCTGTGGAGTCGGTTTCCCCACCAGCGTCTTCGCCGGGGTACTTCCTCCCCTCTTCAGCTCGAGCACATCTATCGGCCAGAACATAAAGTTTGGCCACATCCTTGACCATATTCATCGCCAACACTTCATGCATCTTGCGGTTGCGCACATTCTGATGGAATGCGCCGATGACAGCGGCGGGATGAACATCTGGGATGTTGTACTGCACCTGGCTGAACCTCTGTATGTACTTGCGCAGGTTTTCACCTTCTTTTTGGGGGATGATATGCAAATCGCTTGCCTGGCCATGAGCTTGGTGGCCTCTAGTGAAGGTGCCAACAAACTCATGGCAAAAATCCGACCAAGAACAAACGGAATCCACTGGCAAGTGCATCAACCATGACATGATGTTGGGTTTGAGTGCCAACGGGAAGTAATTGGCAAGCACCTTGTCATTGCGAGCTCTAGCAACTTGCATCGCGACAGTGTGGATGCTGAGGAACTCCGACGGGTGGGTTTTGCCATTGTACTTCTCGCCAACATCGGGCTTGAACGTGCGGTGGGAGGGCCACTGGAACTGTCGCGGCTCTTGGGTAAAGGCTGGACAACCCACCTCGTAAGGCATGTCGCCAAGGCCTCCCGGCGCCGGGTGGTCCATAGTAGGCCACGCACGCCGATCTGACTGATGGCGCGTCTCCCATCGTCGTTCAATGGTAGTTCGAGCGTCTTCCTGGGCCTGTTCCTGAAGGACTTGACATTGGTCACGGCGGGTTCGTGGGTCGGACGACGCTGTGGAAACATTGTCACGGACGTAGGCTCGACGGGCCAGTGGCTATTGTCGCGGCCGCGGGGGGAGAGTGCACCATGGTCGCAGCGTCTCTGGCCCCCCCACCTCCGGCACGCACCGGCTCGTCTGGACGCCGGTGTTAGGGTCCCGTTGGGAGCGGCTCGTCTTTGTTGGCGAAGCCGACAAGGCTTCGGATGGTGGCCCTCCACTCGTCGAGGTTCTCTGCGGTAGGAGGGAAGTTGAGGAGCAGCTGCACGCGCGCCAGCGCTTCTGCTGGCATAGGCGGCGCCGAAATCTGCGTAGACGATGACGCGCTCCAACTTCTAACCAGGTTAGAAGGGGCTATGTCATGGTCTCGCGGTCGCATGCCGCCTGCACCGGGGGCTCTTTCCGCGGCGGTGCCCGGGGGCTCCGGCATCGCGGTGTAGCTCATCGCGCATGGCCTAGGAAGGGCGCGGCACAGGTGCCAGTTAGGCTGCCGCAGAGGCTGTCGCGCCGCCCGTTGGTAGCACGGCCCCGCCCCGGACCGAGCGGCGTGTGGCTCGTCATCTTGGATTCAGACGACGCCGCTCGCCTAGCTCCAATCACCAGAATGTCATGGATGCTCGCGGGCCACGTCTCCGGCCCCATACGTGGCCACCCGGCCGCCTGCTCATGTTGGCACGGACGGGCTGGCCTCGGACGAGCCGATCGCTATGATCCCCTTTCTCTAAGGGGACATGGTGATGATGAAGTCGGTTTGCTGACCTCCAAACCGGATTTTCACAGCTTGCGCCCCCTACCTGGCGCGCCAAAGATGTCGGGGGAAACGACACCTATGGGATCATGAAGAATCCCTTTTGCTACGATTGGCGAGCGCGGGGTTGTGGAAAGTGCAGGTTTGAGGGATCAACACGGGGGGGATTATCCAGGTTCGGGCCACAAGTGATCCGTAATACCCTAGTCCTACTGGTTTGTGTTTATCTGGTGTTCTTGGACTAGCTACAGAGCATGTAGGGTCCAAAAAGTCTGAATCCTCTCTCAGTACGCCGCGGGCCTCCTTTTATAGTCAAAAGGGGCTACCACAGTGGCACACAGGAGGTGGAAAGTTGTACAGTAGTTGAGTCTATCTCCTGGCACCGTAGGACAAATGCATTTAATGCGCTACCGACATGCCCTTCTTGCTTTATTGGGGACAACAAGGAAGCTCGTCCCAGCTGTCACTGCCTCCCCTGGCTTCGACGCGCGTCCGAACTGACGAGGCGTGTAGTGCCACGCTGGCTGGATGGCTGCTGAGTTGGTGCGGTGGCAGGTTCTTCACGAAGATCTGCATGCCACCACACAGGTGCTTGCTGAGTTGGCCTGGAGGCCGCCTATCGCCATGCAGGTGCTCGCCTAGTTGGTGGGCTGGCAGCTCTGTGGGAACATCGGGGGAGTCTTGGCAGGTGTGGGCCTGGCTGCGGCCCCATGGATGTCTTCGGCAAGGGTCTTGCCGCGGCGTCGTGGGCATCCCAGGCAAGTGTCTTGCCGGGGGGCTCTTGTGGGTATCCTCGGCAAGGATCTTGCCGAGGATCTTCGTGTTTTGATTCTCATCTAGTCTTGTATGTTCTTGGTCTTCACAATGGTCTGCATGCCACCATGGAGGATCCACCCAGGCCTTGTTCCTGATGTGGTTGAGGGCGTCGAAACTCTTAGGCTCAAGGGTGGCGGCCTGGTTGGTGTGGGGCAAGTCGCCCCGGCAAGGTTCTTGCCGGGGCTGGGAAGGTCGCCCCGGCAAGGGCCTTGCCGGGGGAGTTCACTCACCCTCCTGCTCTTCGTGTTTCTGGCTTGGCATTGCTCTGGTAGTCTTGGGCCTTTGCTTCCTCTTCTCCGCCAAGCATGGCCACGGGCGTGGGACTGCGACTGCCCGCACACAAGTAAAGGGGTACAAAAAGGGACCCCTACTTTTGTACACCGACAGGAGCCCCCGGGCCTGGGCCACATATATGCGTGGGGCGTTATTGGACCAGGCCCAGAACGGTGCGCGGGTGCGCGCGCCGCAGAGTTTTTACCGCAGTAACTCCCTCGCTCATTGCGCTTCCCCACGACCCGTGTTGAATGCGTGACGTGGGGGTCGTGCGTGGGGCGGTTGCTACACGCATGCGTCACATCATGGTAAAGGGGCAGCTCGCGCCTTCCCATAAAAAGAGGAAAACACAGGGGCTTGGCTCATTTACTAAGTGGACTCGAGTTGCGGCCTTCTAGGCGCCCATGCCCCAGGATCACGAGAAGGAAAACAGTCGCTTCACTTGTCTTCTCGATTTTGGCTTGCTCGCCATGTGTCCCCCATGCGTCGAAAATGGTAGGCGGTGGACGCGAGGGGCATGGGCCTTAAATGGCAGGGTGGGAAACTGGGTCGTCACTGATTGGAGAAGCGGGTCGGTCTCGATTCCCTATGCCCCTGGCGGCCGTTTTGGTTAAGTGGGGCGGCCGAGCCTCGGCCACGCCCCTCTATAAGAACGGGAGGGGGATGGCACCCCTTAATCCTTCATCATTCATCTCCTTCCACCTCGGCTCCTTCCTTCCTTTTGCTATGGCGAGAGGGCGTGCTAGCACTATGCCGGCGACGAGGGTCTCTGCTCGATAGCATGCCCCTCCTTGCAAAGCGCTCGTGGTGGCGGAGCCAGCCGTGAGAAGAAGAGGGAGGGGGCGAGGCCGAGGCCACTATGGCACTCGGGGAAGAGGAGGGCGGGGCGGCGCATCGGCTTCGCCTCCGCCAGCGGCCGCTCCCCCAATGGAGGGACACGTCGGAGACCAGCCTCGCGAGTTCATCATCAGGATGCACAGGCCAGTGCACCGTCATCTTCGTCTCCCTACTCTGTTCTCTTGGGAGATGGAGCTTGACCCGCCACAGGCTTTAAGGCTGCACATGAGGGGCTGTGGGAATGGCAGCATGCGGGTCGACATCGACTTCCCCACCCCTCACGTTATGTATCTTCGTCGTGGATGGAAGACCTTTTCTCGTGCCCACAGCCTATCGGAGGGGCTCGTTCTCCACCTCAAATTAATGTAGAATGGCCTGCTCTCCGTCAAGGTCTATGGGGACTTGGGAACTCACCGAAGGTGTTGTGTGGAGAGCTCCTCCGATGATGAAGACTCCTCCTCAAGCGGCAGTGACGAGGAGGACAGTGACAGCGACGACGAGAGCGTTAAGCGGGAGGACGCCGTGCCGCCCTCCTCCCTCGTCAAGCTCTCCATTGGCGCGTTCCGCGTCGCCTCCTTTTTGCCTTCACCTGTCATACCTAGGAGGAAAGAGCAAGAACGGGGATCACGTGGCACTTATCTTTTTCAGCTTTTAAGCCTACGGGCACTCGTTAGATTTAAACCTTGTAATCCCCTTGCTCATGTTTACATTCCGTATGAAATGTTCCTGTTTGGAACGTATTAATGAAAAAGGGTGCTTGCCGGGTTCTTTGTGTGTGAGCGAGGCCCATGCGGAGAGTGAATCCTTGCTATTCCTAAGATAAACCTTATCGCCCGGCAACAGGCCTTGTCGTCCCCTCACTTCATAGCACGACCATATTCACGCTCTCAGCGGAGTAGGGGCGAAGTAAGATTAGGCCCTTCGTTTGCTCCCTTGTCACCGCGACTACAACCATGTTCTGTCCCAGAGAATAGTTCTTGGACACAGGAAAGGTGGAGCACGGTGGCCCCGGAATAAATGAGGCTCCATACATCCCAGTTCCATACGGAAATGCATAACAGGGGATAGAGGACTTATCTGAATCCGCAACCCCCGGCAATGGCTTGCTGGGGTCGAGGATGTCGATCCGTCTCACTGCCCTTAAATGGCTTGGCAGAAAAGCATGTGCAGCCTGCGAACCAAAGAAAGGACTAGAAAAGACAGAAAGATACACACCCGACCTCTATGCTAGGGGTTAGTTGCTGCTGAGCACTATTAACCCTACCAAAGAGGGAGACTTAACCTAGCATGCATGCTAAAACTTAGGGCGCCAGCACTTCATTTATTTATGCTCAGGGTCTGTGCCTGGCTCTGTACAAAGGGTTACATGCCTTCTCAGCAAGGCTTGTACAAAAGGTTGTTTGCCGGGAGGCCCGGCAACTACGCCTTATGGGTAAAACTTACGAATATGTTCGATGTTCCAGGAGTTGTTCACTGGGATACCAACTTAGGTCTCCTTGCGGACTACGCTAGGCCTGGTGACTCGTATTAGCCGATAAGGGCCTTCCCACTTTGGCGTCGACTTGTTGGAATTCTTGGCCGACTGAACGCGCCGAAGAACAAGGTCTCCTTCCTCAAGACTTCGGGCATGAACCTTGTTGCTATGGTAGTGGCGCAAGGCTTGCTGGTAGCGTGCAGCTTGCACAACCGCCCGAAGACGATCTTCCTCAAGGAGTGTCGTGTCATCTGGCCGCAACTGCTCTTGCTCAAGCTCGTCATAAGCGAGCACTCGAGGTGACCCATATGTGAGTTCTGTGGGGAGAACTGCTTCTGCCCCATATACCAGGGCAATGGGTGTCTGGCCGGTGGCTCGATTTGGCATCGTTTTGATCAACCAAAGAACCGCCGGCAACTCATCCATCCAGTGCCTTCCACACTTGTGCAGCCTGTCAAAAGTCTTTGTCCTCAGGCCTCACAGTACTTCAGGATTCGCCATCTCCGCCTGGCCGTTGCTCCGTGGGTGTTCCACTGAAGCGAAACAAACCTTGTTACCGAGGTCCTGGATGTATTGATGAGGACACCAATAACATGGTTACACCCACAGCCCCTGCTGCAATACATACTGGACCAATTACTAGAGCTCGCACATGCCAATTAAATTATGAGGCACTTTTGTTTCTTGGTAATGATTCTAATGTTCATGAGAATATGATGCTGCCTAAATTGGATACATTTGTTTTGCTTACAAATGAAGGGTCTGGCATGCATAAGAGGGATGAATACTGGAGCAATACCAAGCATGGAGATGATGGCATGCACAAGGGGATCAAGAACGGAGTTACAAGTGATGATTTCAGGACTTTGAAGCCACCATAAGGAGTGCATGAAGCCTTGGACGAAATATACAAGATGCCACTTCATAAATTTCATCCAGAGGCTATTCTAGGTGTTTAGGCACCTTATTATTGGGCCAGGCCCATGTATTTTCGAAATACTTATGTATAGGCTGTTTTTAGAGTCCATATGTGTGGGGAAACAAGAGTTAGGGTTGGTTTCGGACCCCTCCTCCAAGGGCCACGAATCCCCCCCCCTCTTCCTCCATATATACAGCCCTTAGGGAATCGTTTAGACTTTGGGTTTTGTTTAGATTAAAGTTTGCCATAGATGCAACTTCGCGTACTTCGTTTGTGTTCAACGACCAGACAAAGGCGTCACATAAACCCACCTTGATCAATAAAGCTTTCCTCTTATATTCGCAATATCCATATTGCAATCTCAATTTCTTTGATGTAGGGTAGGGACCCTAATCGGCCGATCTATAACGACACGAGCGGATCCTGCGATGAACACAAAGGACACGAGGGGAAAATCACAAGGGGTACACAAGAGAACACCCAAACCAACAAGTATGATCACACATTCGCTAGATCCATGAACACAAAGGAAGATACAAGATCCAAAGTCAACAACGGACGATACAAAGGTAGCCGGTCTTCTCCGTGAGGAGGCCTTGATGTTCTTCTCCACAAGGAGGTCTTGAATCCAAAGGGATCTTCTCTGTAGAGGCCGCGGTCTCTCTTGTGGAGTAGATCCGATGTGGATGAGCAATGCTCTATCTCTAAATATGAGCTAAACCAATGCTAACCCTAGAAAGTTGGACGAGGTGGAGTAGACAGGGGAGGCCGGACGTCCGGGCGTCGGTCCGGATGTCCGGGCTTTCACGCGGGGTTGGACGTCTGGGCTTTCACGCATGGCCAGATGTCCGAGATGTGGAGGCCGGATGTCCGGGCTGGTGAAGCTGGCCATGTTGCTCTCGGGAAGGTGGCGTCCAGATATCCGGGCTTGAGGCCGGATTTCTGGGCCGGGCCAGATGTCCGGGCTGGGGCCGGATGTCCGGGGCATGTAGATGCGCGGCGGCTGGTAGGCTGTTGTGTTCGAAGTCTCCAGTGGCCGGACGTCCGGGCTTGGGGCCGGATGTCCGGGTCCTGGAGCTGTGTTCTTCTTCTCTCAGCGTTCCTCTTCATCCGTGAACTTGGGGACTTGTACATCTTCATGTGCATCTTCAGGAGGGTCCTCTTGGTACCTAATCATGCACAACAACTCAGACTTAGGTAGTAGCAATGTCTCATGCATAGAAAGTGGAAGTTCAGAGAGGAGAGAGTTCACCTTATCTTGAATAGCCTTCGCTCGGGCTCTTGTCATTGGTCAAAGTGGTGTCGCAGGGGACGGAGGTAGGTCCATGGGGATGACCTTGGGATGCTCCTCATCATCTCCCCTCCCTTGGGGAAGATCCGTCCTTGGATCAAATTCTTCATCACCATGGAAGGGCGAGTGGTCCTTGACATTGAAGATATCGCTCACGTTGTACTTGTCGCTGGGGAGGTCGATCTTGTAAGCGTTGTCGTTGTAGCATGCAAGCACCTTGAAGGGTCCGTCCGCTCGTGGTCAAAGTGTGGACTTGCGTTCTTGGGGAAAGCGGTCCTTGCGAAGGTGTAGCCAAAGGAAATCACCAATGTTGAAGACAATGGGGTGCTTGTTGATGTTGAGCTTGGTTGCAAGTCATTGTACTTGGCGCTCGATAGTATGTCATGTATCCTAATGCACGTTCTTGAGATGAGTCATACGTGCGCTTGCGTCCAAATTGATGCGCTCATGGAGTGGTAGAGGGAGAATGTCCAATGGGAACAAAGGGTTGAATCCGTAGACGACCTCGAAGGGGGACTTGCCGGTTGTTGAGTTTCTTGCGCGGTTGTAGGCAAACTCGGTGATAGGTAGACTTTCCTCCCACTCCTTGATGTTCTTCTTGATGAGTACTCGAAGTAGAGCGGAGAGTATGCGGTTGGTCACCTCCGTTTGGCCATTGGTTTGAGGATGGTAAGCCGTGGAGACGAGTAGCTTGATTCCGAGGTTGGCGCATAGGGTCTTCCAAAAGTAGCTAAGGAACTTGATGTCGCGGTCCAAGACGATCGTCTTTGGCACTCCATGTAGACGCAATATTTCCCTACAAAAGAGATAAGCAACATGTGAAGCATCGTCTATCTTGTTGCAAGGATAAAATGTGCCATCTTAGAGAAACGGTCCATAATGACAAATACCAAATCCTTTCCATTTCTAGTCCTAGTCAATCCAAGTATGAAATACACGCTAATGTCTTCCCATGGTTGACATGGAATTGGGAGAGGCATGTAAAGGCCATGGGATTGAGCTTTGGACTTAGCTCTGTGACATGTAGAGCATCGGTTGGTGAAGAGGTTGACGTTGCGAAACATCTTGGGCCAATAGTAGTTCTTGGAGAGCATGGCGAGAGTCTTGCCGCATCCAAAATGTCCCATTAAGCCTCCTCCATGAGATTCCTGCAAAAGTAACAAATGAGGAGAAGACTCGGGATGCAAAGCTTGTTAGCTCTCATAAGATATCCATCTTTGATGTAATATCGTTCCCAAGATGTATGCGTCAAACATTTGGCATAAGGAGTAGAAAAAGTAGGATCATGCTCATACAAGTCTTTTATGTGCTCAAAGCCAATGACATTCAACTCAAGTTGAGTAACAAGCATGCATATGCGGGAAAGGGCGTCCGCCACAATGTTTTCCTTACCTTTAATGTACTTGATGACATAAGGAAAAGACTCAATAAATTCACTCCATTTAGCATGACACTTGTTCAACTTGGTTTGGCCCTTAAGGTACTTGAGCATTTCATGATCGGTATGAATGATGAATTCATGAGGGCAAATATAGTGTTCCCATTCATGCAAAATGTGGACTAAAGCATATAGCTCTTTGTCATAGATGGGGTAATTGAGTTGCGCTCCGGAGAGTTTCTCACTAAAGTAAGCTATGGGGCGCTTCTCTTGCATTAACACACCTCCTATGCCATTTTTTTAAACCTGTGACACTGGGAGAGGCTCCCACCACCTCCTATGCCATTACCACTAGCATCGCAATGAATCTCAAAAGGTTTGTCAAAGTTGGCTGATGCAAGCACGGGAGCATGAGTAAGCAAATTCTTAAGCTCATTGAAAGCGGCATCTTGGGATGATCCCCAAACAAAAGGCGCATTCTTCTTGCTCAAAGCATGCAAAGGCGAAGCAATGGTGCTAAAATCTTTCCCAAAGCGACGATAGAAACCCGCAAGGCCAAGAAAGCTACACACTTGTTGCAAGTTGGTTGGTTGTGGCCAAGTCTTAATATCATTGATATTGGACTCATCTACATGAACACCCTTAGAAGAGACAACAAACCCAAGAAAACAAGCTTATCAACGCCAAAAAGGCATTTCTCCATATTAGCATAGAGACGCTCTTTTCGAAGAGTGTGTAAAACGGTGCGGACATGGGTGACATGCTCTTTGAGAGACTTGCTAAAAACAAGGATATCATCGAAGTAGACCATAACAAAAACACCAATGTAAGGGCGAAAGACATGATTCATAAGTCGCATAAAAGTACCTGGTGCTTCCGATAGACCCATAGGCATGACTAACCACTCATACGACCCAAACTTGGTTTTGAAAGTGGTTTTCCATTCATCACCCTCTTGTATGCGGATTTGATAGTAACCACTCTTAAGATCAATTTTTGAAAATATAGTGGCACCACTAAGTTCATCAAGAAAATCGTCAAGGCGTGGAATGGGATACCTATAACGAATGGTGATAGCATTGATAGGTCTACAATCGGAGCACATGCGAAAGCTACCGTCTCGTTTTGGCATAAGAATGACCGGGATGACACAAGGGCTCAAACTTTCACGCACATATCCATCATCTATGAGATGCTTTACTTGCCTTTGTATTTCTTTGGTTTCTTCGGGGTTGATGCGGTAGGGAGCTTTGTTCGGAAGCGGTGCTCCGGGGATGAGGTCGATGCGGTGCTCGATGCCTCGTAGTGGAGGTAGTCCCGGAGGTAGCTCGTCGGGGAAAAAATCGTGAAATTCCTACAAAAGAGAAGACAACACTAGAGGAAGAGTGTGAGAGGTGTTAGCTTGTAGCTCATTGTCCTTGCACAAAAGGACGTAGTGTAGGAGACTAGATAGGTTCTCACACACACCTCTTATCTCACTTTTGGTGGCAAATAGGACTAAGTTCTTCTTTTCGCTCATCGTGGAGGCGCTCGATTTGGGCTTGTGGCGCTCACGCCCTTTTTGGTGGCTCGCTCTCTCACTATTTTCTCCACGATGGGTGGCTTGCTTGTCGGCGATCACTTGGCTTGGAGACATGGGAAGAAGTACGTACTCCTTTCCTTTCATCTTGAAGATGTAGTGGTTTGTTCGGACGTTGTGGATGACACCTCTATCGAATTGCCATGGTTGTCCAAGGAGAAGGTGGCACACGGTCATTGGAACGACGTCGCACTCCAAAGTGTCTTCATAGGCGCCAATTTTGAAGGAGACTTTTACTCGATGCTCGACTTGGATAGTGCCGGAGTTGCTAAGCCATTGAAATGTGGGTGCTTCGTCTTGGGCAATTGGAGCTTGGAGCAAAGTTCTTCACTTGTGAGATTATGACAACTCCCTCCATCAATGATGATCTTGACAGCGCGTCCATTGATGCCGGACTTGGTATGAAAGATGTGGCATCGTTGGTCTTCTTCTTGGTGATGTTGGAGAGTCAAGACCTTGGAGACAACAAGAGCGGGACTTGAATCTTCATCACAAAAGACTTGTTCTTCTTCATCATTCACTTGCCGGTACATGTCAACTTGCTCGATGGCGTCCATTTCTCCTTCACTCATTGAGTCGTAAATGCCGTCGTCGTTGAGGATCATGGTCCGTTTGTTGCTGCACTCATAGGACTTGTGGGCTCAGCCTCCGCATGTGAAGCATTTGAAGGAACTTGTCTTGACGGTCTCAACGGTTGGAGTGGATGATGATGAAGCTCTCGGCTTGGAGTTGCTTGTAGGAGGAGGATGACTTGGAGTTGATGACGCTTTCTTGGAACCCGACTTGTTGACGTTGCTTGTAGAAGTCTTGGTAGAAGGTGTTGGAGTCGTTGAAGCTTGGGTGTTGGAGAAGCCGTATGACTTGGATGAGAACTTGGCATACTTGTAATTGTCTTGCACTTGACGTTCTGCTTTGGTAGCTTGATGCACTAGCTCGATGAGGTTCGAGTATGGTTGGAAGTCGGCGATCTTCTTGATAGGATGGTTGAGTCCATTCAAGAAACATGCCATTGTTTGCTCATCATCTTCTGTGACGTTGGCTCTTATCATGGCAATCTCCATCTCCTTGTAGTACTCTTCAACGCTCTTGGTTCCTTGCTTGACTAGTTGGAGTTTCTTGAAGTGGTCGCGGTTGTAGTAGGTAGGAACAAAGAGTGCCTCATGACATCCTTCATTTGCGCCCAAGTAGTGGTGGGAGGTTCACCTCTTGCCTCTCGGCGCTCGATAACTTGTTCCCACCAAATGAGGACATAGTCTTGGAACTCAAGGGATGCCATCGCGATCTTCTTCTCTTCTTCATAGTTGTGAAAACGGAAGATTTTGTCGACCTTCAATGCCCATGAAAGCTACTCTTCGGGATCGCTGCTTCCATTAAACTTGGGCATGGTGAACTTGAGCTTACCGTGGCATTGCTCTTCATTGTGTTGGGGTCGAGGATGATGATGTCCATGTTGTTGATGATTGTCAAGCTCGTGTTGCTCTTGTAGAAGAGGGTTGTCGACCTCATGTTGCTCTTGTCGTGGAGGATTCCCATTGTCTTCATGCTCTTGATGAACTTGATGTTCTTGGCGAGCTTGTGGAGGAGCTTGTCGAGCTCGAGGAGGAACTTGATGATGCACGCGAGCTAGAAATCTTCTTTCTTGAACCTCTTCGCGAAGTGCTTCCTCTTGTTCACGACGATTGCAGTTGCGTGTGGCGACGGCGTGACTTGCAGGTTGGAGGGCTTGTTGCGCCTCAAGTGTGATAGAGGCAAAGGTGTCCTGTCTTTCGATGAGATGGTGGCTATCGTTTTGGAGGAAGACGACTTTGACGATCCGACTACGAACATGCGAGGACATCGCGCCTTAGCAATCGCTAAACCAACTCTTAGAGGTTATTAACCACACCGGAGCACGATCAACCTGACCACGAAGGTCTGTTTCCTACAGGCAAACAAAGAACAAGCAAGAAACTAAGATTGCAATCTGGATATTGCGAATATAAGAGGAAAGCTTTATTGATCAAAGGTGGGGTTCTGTACGCCTTTGTCTGGTCGTTAAACACAAATGAAGTACGCAAAGTTGTAGCTATGGAGAATTTTAATCTAAACAAAACCCAAAGTCTAAACGACGCCCTAAGGGCTATATATATGGAGGAAGAGGGAGAGAATTTCGTGGCCCTTGGAGGAGGGGTCCGAAACCAATCCTAACTCTCGTTTCCCCACACATACGAACTCTAAAAACAACCTATACTTAAGTATTTTAAAAATACATGGGCCTGGCCCAATAATAAGGTGACGTAGCACCTAGAATAGCCTTTGGGCGAAATTTATGAAGTGGATTCTTGTACATTTCGTCCAAGGCTTCATGCACTCCTTATGGTGGCTTCAAAGTCCTGAAATCCCATTCTTGATCCCCTTGCGTATGCCATCATCTCCATCCTTGGTCTTGCTCCAGTGTTCATCCCTCTTATCCATGCTAGGCCCTTCATTTGTAAGAAAAACAAATGTATACAATTTAGGCAGCACCATATTGTAATGAACATTAGAATCATTACCAAGAAACGAAAGTACCTGATAATTTAATTGGCGTGCGTGAGCTCTAGTAATTGGTCCAGTATGTATAGCAGCAGGGGCTGTGGGTGTAACAATGGTATTGATGTCCTCATCATCCTCCCCTTCTTGAAATGAAGTCGTCCTCGACGGAAGCTCATCTTCCTCACCCAAATAAGGCTTCAAATCTGCAATGTTAAAAGTGGGACTAACCCCAAAATCTGTAGGCAGCTCAAGTTTATATGCATTCTCATTTATTTTCTCTAACACCTTAAAAGGACCATCAGCACGTGGCATTAGCTTTGATTTGCGCAAATTAGGAAATATATCCTTACACAAATGTAACCAAACAAGATCTCCAGGTGCAAACACAACATGTTTCTACCCTTATCTCCAGCAAATTGATATTTAGCATTGATACGCTCATTGTTTTCTTTAGTTAACTCATGCATTTTTAAAATCAATTCAGCACATTCTTTAGTATCAAAATTAACCTTCTCCGAAGATGGAAGAGGCAACAAATCAATAGGTGCACAAGGTAGGAAACCATACACAATTTCAAAAGGGCACATCTTAGTAGTAGAATGCAATGAATGGTTATAAGAAAATTCAATATGAGGCAAGCATTCTTCCCACATTTTCTTATTATTCTTCAAAACAGCCCTAAGCATAGTAGACAATGTTCTATTGACTCCTTCAGTTTGTCCATCAGTTTGGGGGTGACAAGTAGTACTGAAAAGCAGTTTAGTCCCTAACTTAGCCCATAAACATCTCCAAAAGTGGCTAAGAAATTTAGTATCACGATCTGAAACAATTGTATTTGGCACACCATGTAAGCGAATAATTTCACGAAAGAACAAATCAGCAACATTAACAACATCATCGCTTTTATGACATGGTATAAAGTGTGCCATTTACGAAAATCTATCCATGACAACAAATATGCTATCCCTCCCCTTCTTTGTTCGAGGTAAACCTAAAACAATGTCCATAGATATATCCTCCCAAGGGACACTAGGTACAGGCAAAGGCATATATAAACCATGAGGATTGAGTCGTGACTTAGCTTTTTGACATGTAGTGCAGCGAGCAACAAAATGCTCAACATACCGTCGCATCTTTGGCCAAAAGAAAGGTGTAGCAAGTATATCCTCCGTCTTCTTGACGCCAAAGTGTCCCATTAATCCTCCTCCATGCGCCTCCTGCAACAACAAAAGACGAACGGAGCTAGCTGGAATGCAGAGCTTGTAAGCACGAAACACAAATCCATCATTAAGAACGAACTTGTTCCAAGTTCTCCCCTCCTTACAATTCTACAATACATCTTTAAATTCAGAATCATGCACATATTGATCTTTGATGGTCTCCAAACCAAATATTTTAAAGTCAAGTTGTGAAAGCATAGTATAACGACGAGACAATGCATCAGCAATAACATTTTCTTTACCCTTCTTGTGTTTAATGACATAAGGGAAAGTCTCAATGAATTCAACCCATTTAGCATGTCTACGGTTCAGTTTTGCTTGACTTTTAATGTGTTTCAAAGATTCATGATCAGAATATATAACAAATTTCTTGGGCCATAAATAATGTTGCCATGTTTCTAAGGTCCGAATAAGAGCATATAATTCTTTATCATAAGTAGAATAGTTCATACTAGGCCCACTCAATTTTTCAGAAAAGTATGCAACAAGTCTGCCTTCTTGTAATAACACACCTCCTAATCCAATTCCACTAGCATCACATTCAAGATCAAAAGTCTTATTAAAATCAGGAAGTTGGAGTAAAGGAGCATGTGTCAACTTATCTTTCAATACCGTGAAGGCTTCATCCTGTGCGGTACCCCAAACAAAAGGCACATCCTTCTTTGTAGGCTCGTTGAGGGGTGCAGCAATAGTGCTAAAATCTATCACAAAACTCCTATAGAAACCAACGAGGCCAAGGAAACTCCTCACTTGTGTGACCGTTTTGGGATGCGGCCAACTCTCAATGGCTTCAATCTTGTCTTTATCAACCTCAATTCCTTGTGGAGTAACAACATAGCCAAGAAAAGATACTCGGTCGGTGCAAAAGGTGCACTTCCCAAGGTTACTGAACAAACGTGCATCACGTAGAGCAATAAAAACAACACGTAAATGTTCCAAATGTTCCTCCAAAGATTTGCTATAAATCAATATGTCAGCAAAGTAAACCACCACAAATCGTCCAATGAAAGCACATAAAACTTCGTTCATTAATCTCATGAAAGTACTAGGTGCATTAGTTAACCCAAAAGGCACGACTAACAACTCATATAATCCAAACTTAGTTTTAAATGTTGTTTTCCATTCATCTCCCAATTTCATATGAATTTGATGGTATCCTCTATGCAAATCAACTTTGGAGAATATTGTAGAGCCACTCAATTCATCAAGCATATCATCTAGCCTAGGAAAAGGATGACGATAACAAATAGTAATATTATTAATGCCTCTACAATCAACGCACATACGCGATGTACCATCCTTTTTCGGCACTCAAATGATAGGAACAACATAAGAACTAAGGGATTCACATATATAACCTTTGTCGAGTAGCTCCTGTACTTGACACATAATCTCCTTCATCTCCTCTGGATTGGTACGGTATGGCACACGGTTGTGTAATGATGCACCGGGAATTAAGTCAATTTGATGCTCAATCCCTCGAATAGGTGGTAATCCCAGTGGCACGGCTTGTGGAAAGACGTCATCGAACTCCTGCAAAATGTTAGTGACAGTAGGAGGCAAGAGGAAGGCATGTCCTCGAATGAAAATAATGCCTCTTTGCACACACAAGCATAGATAACATATTTGCTAAAATCAAAATCGCCAATATCAGATTTGGTGGCAAGTAAACATGCACTTTTCAATTAAATTTCAGAAGCAACACTAGATGGTTTATTATTAGGCTTCATTTGTTGCTCAAATTCTTTTACCACAATCTGATTTTCACTCTTATTTTGCTCCTGTTTTGCTTTAATAGCTCTATTAACATCATCTTTCAAAATGGAATCAGGAGTCATAGGAAGCAAAGTAATATTTTTATCCTTATGAACAAGAGTATACTGATAGAAACAATCAGTATACTCTTGTTCATAAGGACAAAAATATTACTTTGCTTCCTATGACTCCTGATTCCATTTTGAAAGATGATATTAATAGAGCTAATAAAGCAAAACAGGAGCAAAATAAGAGTGAAAATTAGATTGTGGCAAAAGAATTTGAGCAACAAATGAAGCCTGATAATAAACCATCTACTGTTGTTTCTGAAATTAAATTGAAAAGTGTATGTTTACTTGCCACCAAATCTGATATTGATGATCTATTTTGCCAAATCTATTTGCTATGCTTTTGTGTGCAAAGAGGCATTATTTTCATTCAAGGACGTGCCTTCCTCTTTGCCTCCTGCTGTCACTAACATTTTGTAGGAGTACGCTGACGTCTTTCCACAAGACATGCCACCAGGATTACCACCTATTCGAGGGATGGAGCATCAAATTGACTTAATTCCCGGCACATCATTACCCAACCGTGCACCATACCATACCAATCTAGAGGATACGAAGGAGATTATGCATCAAGTACAAGAGCTGCTCAACAAAGGTTATATACGCGAATCCCTTAGTCCTTTTGCTGTTCCTATCATTTTAGTGCCGAAAAAGGATGGTACGTTGCGTATGTGCGTTGATTATAGAGGAATTAATAATATTACTATTCGTTATCGTCATCCTATTCCTAGGCTAGATGATATGCTTGATGAATTGAGTGGCTCTACAATATTCTCCAAAGTTGATTTGCGTAGTGGATACCATCAAATTCGTATGAAATTGGGAGATCAATGGAAAACAACATTTAAAACTAAGTTTGGATTATATGAGTGGTTAGTCATGCCTTTTGGGTTAACTAATGCACCCAGTACTTTCATGAGATTAATGAACGAAGTTTTACGTGCTTTTATTGGACGGTTTGTGGTAGTTTACTTTGTCGACACATTGATTTATAAAAAATCTTTGGAGGAACGTTTGGAACATTTATGTGCTGCTTTTATTGCTCCACGTGATGCACGTTTGTTTGGTAACCATGGAAAGTGCACCTTTTGCATCGACTGAGTATGTTTTCTTGGTTATGTTGTTACTCCACAGGGAATTGAAGTTGATAAAGCCAAGATTGAAGCTATTGAGAGTTGGCCATAGGCCAAAACGGTCACACAAGTGAGGAGTTTCCTTGGCCTCGCTGGTTTCTATAGGCATTTTGTGAGAGATTCAGCACCATTGCTGCACCTCTCAACAAGCTTACAAAGAAGGATGTGCCTTTTGTTTGGGGTACCGCACAGGAAGTAGCCTTCACGGTATTGAAATATAAGTTGACACCTGCTCCTTTACTCCAACTTCCTGATCTTAATAAGACTTTTGAGCTTGAATGTGATGCTGGTGGAATTGGATTAGGAGGTGTGTTATTACAAGATGCCAAACCTATTGCATACTTTTCTGAAAAATGGAGTGGGCCTAGTCCGAACTATTCTACTTATGATAAAGAATTATATGCTCTTGTCCGGACCTTAGAAACATGGCAACATTATTTATGGCCCAAGGAATTTGATATACATTCTGATCATGAATCTTTTAAACACATTAAAAGTCAAGCAAAACTGAACCGTAGACATGCTAAATGGGTTGAATTCATTGAGACTTTCCCTTATGTCATTAAACACAAGAAGGGTAGAGAAAATTTTATTGCTGATGCATTGTCTCGTCGTTATACTAGGCTTTCACAACTTGACTTTAAAATATTTGGTTTGGAGACCATCAAAGATCAATATGTGCATGATGCTGAATTTAAAGATGTATTGCAGAATTGTAAGGAAGGGAGAAGTTGGAACAAGTTTGTTCTTAATGATGGATTTGTGTTTCGTGCTAACAAGCTATGCATTCCAGCTAGCTCCGTTCATCTTTTTTTGTTGCAGGAGGTGCATGGAGGAGGATTAATGGGACATTTTGGCGTCAAGAAGATGGAGGATATACTTGCTACACATTTCTTTTGGCCAAAGATGAGATGGGATGTTGTGCGTTTTGTTGCTCACTGCACTACATGTCAAAAAGCTAAGTCACGACTCAATCCTCATGGTTTATATATGCCTTTGCCTATACCTAGTTTTCCTTCGGAGGATATATCTATGGACTTTGTTTTAGGTTTACCTCGAACAAAGAAGGGGAGGGATAGCATATTTGTTGTCGTGGATAGATTCTCGAAAATGGCACACTTTATACCATGTCATAAAAGCGATGATGCTGTTAATGTTGCTGATTTGTTCTTTCGTGAAATTATTGGCTTGCATGGTGTGCCAAATACTATTGTTTCAGATCGTGATACTAAATTTCTTAGCCACTTTTGGATATGTTTATGTGCTAAGTTGGGGACTAAACTGCTTTTTAGTACTACTTGTCACCCCAAACTGATGGACAAACTGAAGCAGTCAATAGAACATTGTCTACTATGGTTAGGGCTGTTGTGAAGAATAATAAGAAAATGTGGGAAGAATGCTTGCCTGATGTAGGGTGGAACCCTATACGGCCAATCTTTCACGAAAGGAGCGGATCCCGCGATGAACACGAGGGGGGAAACGAGGGGAATCACGAGGGGAGGCAGGAGAGAAACACTAAAACCAACAAGAATGATTACACATGTGCTAGATCCTCGAAACACGAGAGGAGATACAAGATCTAAAGTCAACAAGGGACGATACAAATGGTAGCCGGTCTTCTCCGTGAGGAGGTCTTGAATCCACAAGGGGATCTTCCCGTAAAGGGGTCTTGAATCCAAGGTGGATCTTCCCGTAAAGGGGTCTTGAATCCAAGGTGGATCTTCTCCGAAGAGGGGTCGCGGTCTCTCTCATGGAGTAGATCCGTAATGAATGAGCAAAGCTCTATCTCTAATGAGCTACTACTTTGCTAACCCTAACTAGGAGGAGGAGGTCTATTTATAGTCTTAGTGCAAAAGGGGGCAAAGTGAAGGGGTACATGGGGATCGGGCCCGAACACTGTGCGCAAACAGGTACCGGACGTCCGCTGAGGACCGGTCATCCGGTGGGTCATGGGCGGCTAGACGTCCGAAAGACGTCGGACATCCGCTCGCTCTGGCTCGGACGCTGGAGTGCCGGATTTTCGGAGGTGGCCGGTTGTCCAGTCGCCGGTCATCCGCTAGCGTCAGACGTCCGCTCATTTGGCTCGGGTGCTTGGTCATCGGTCGTCCGGTCAGGGCCGGCCATCCAGTGGGTCTTCAGGCGCCGGACGTCCGGTCCTGACTGGTCGTCCGGTGGCTGGAGCTTCTTCCACAGCTCTTCTTCTTGTTCCTCGCGCTTGGTGTCCTCGCCTTCTTGTCCATGGGCTTCCTCTTGGTTCCTGGTCATGCATAGCACACATGTTTGAGGTAGTAGCCATGTCTCACATGCGGAAAGTGACGATTCGGAGAGGAGCGAGTTCACCTTGTGTCCAATGGCGTATACTTGAGGTCTCGTCTTATGTTCTCTTGGGGCTTGGAGAGTAGTCAGAGTGTACATGGGGATGAACGTGGGATGCTCCGCATCATCTCCCCCACTTGGGAAAGATCCGACATCGGATCGTGATCCTCATCACCATGGAAATGGTAGTCGTGGACGGAGTGGGAGACGTTCCGCAATCCAAGTATGCCAAGGTGTCGCCGGAGTGGTATACATGCAAAAAGAGCAAACACAAACGACACTTGAAAAATCAAATGGTTAGAGCACACAAAGTGTCCATCGTGTAAGAATAAATCCGTTCGGCAATATTGTTTGTGATAAAGCGCATGAAGCTTATCAAGATGATATAGAATGATATGCAAAGCATTCATGGGAACAATATGATTTGTAGTATGCACAAAGGTGTGGTGAATGTGGTCGATGCAACCATTGTACAGAATGATGTCATAATGAGACGGTTTATCAATAGCATGAATAAGTGTAGCACCCTCGATGCGACTATAGCTCCCACGTGTCGAGGCACGACTTAGAGTTATAATCGCATTGAAGGCATATTCACAAGTTAGGCAATGTTCACAACATCCCATGTAATATAAATAATAAAGGGGAGATAACATAGCTGGCTTACACTCGCCACGTCAATCAAGTACATAAATAACATTACATCATCCAAACACTCATGGCCCGAGTACGGCGCCAAAATAAAAGAGAACCCAACATGCGACAACGGTCCCGTTCACCCCCAACTGGGCACCACTACTGATCATCGGGAAAGGAAACATAGTATCATTGAGATTCTTCGTCGAACTCCCACTTGAGCTCATACGCGTCTCCTGGAGCGGAATCATCAGGCCCTGCATCTGGTGGAATAGTAATCTGTGAGCCACAGGGACTCAGCAATCTCGCACCCTCGTGATCAAGACTATTTAAGCTTATAGGTATGGCAAGGTAAATATATGGAGCACCAGCAAGCGACTAGCAAGTATGGTGGCTAACTTATTCGCAAAAGAGAGGGAGAAGAGGAGGCAAAGCGCGAGCGAGAAACTAGCGAGCAACATGCGCAAACATTACTCCAACACCGTGTCCACTTCCCGGACTCCACCGAGAAGAGGCCATCACGGCAACACACTCAGTTGATTCATTTTAATTAAGTTAAGGTTAAAGTTATCTACAATCGGACATTAACAAATTCCCATCTGCCCATAACCGCGGGCACGGCTTTCGAAAGTTCAATCCCTGCAGGGGAGTTCCAACATAGCCCATGACAAGCTCTCACGGTCAACGAAGGAATAGACCTCCTCCCAAGACATTCCGATCAGACTCGGTATCTCGGTAACTCAAGACACTTCGACAGGTTAAAACAAGACTAGCAACACCGCCCGAATGTGCCGACAAATCCCGATAGGAGCTGCACATATCTCTTTCTCAGGGCACACTCAGATGAGCGCTCCATAAAACTAAAACCAAACCTCGAGTTTCCTTGAGGGGGCGCTGCACATGACTCTAGTTTGGACCAACACTCAGAGGAGCACTGGCCCGGGGGGTTTAAAATAAGATGACCCGCGGGCTCCGGAAACCCGAGGGAAAAAGAGGCTAGGTGGAAAATGGTAAGACCAAGGTTGGGCAGTGCTGGAAAAGCTTTAATCAAGGTGAACTATCAAGGGGTTCCCATTATAACCCAACCGCGTAAGGAACGCAAAATCCGGGAACATAACACCGATATGACGGAAACTAGGGCGGCAAGAGGGGAAAAAAACACTAGGCGAGAGGCCGAGCCTTCCACTCTTTACCAAGTATATAGATGCATTAAGATAACAAGATAATATAATGATATCCCAACAAGTAAATAAAATATGTTCCAACAAGGAACGGCCTCCAATCTTCACCTGCAACTAACAACGCTATAAGAGGGGCTGAGCAAAGCGGTAACATAGCCAATCAACGGTTTGCTAGGACAATGGTGGGTTAGAGGTTTGACATGGCAATTTGTGAGGCTTGCAAGCAAGTGGTAGGCATCGTAGCAATGACATAGCAAAAGAGCGAGCAAACTAGCATAGCACAGATAGTAGTGATTTCGAGGGTATGATCATCTTGCCTGCACAGTTGTCAGAGTTGACTGGATCCTCAAAAGCAAACTCAACGGGCTCCTCGTTAGCGAACTGGTCTCCCGGCTCTACCCAAACAAGACAAACAAGCAACAAGGATACAATCAACCACGTTCAAACTCAAACAACACAATGCAAAGATGATATGCTATGCGGGATGCGATGCGGGATGCAAAATGCAAGATATGACAGGAAATGCATGAACCTGGACTCAACTTGGAAAACCAACTGTGCCACTGGAAATATGAGATGAAATCGCTTGAAAACGATATAAAGAACTCCGGAATCGGAGTTACGGTTTGGAAATGGCAAGCGATTCAAAAATGACACCGGTCTGCGATTTACAGCAAGTAGGCATCTAAATGCAACGAAATGAACATGCTACAGCACCCAAACATGACAACAAAATACATGGCAGGGATGCACACAAGATGATTAACAAAAGTCTAGCACTGAGCTACGGCCAATTCATCCATTAGAAGGTTCAAACAAGCATGGCAAAAATGCAAATGGCAAACATATCTCAGACTTAGTGAAATTAACACTTGTCTGGAATTTCAGATCATATAGCCCTCTTTGGAGCAACAAAACAACATGCTACAGGACCTGAATATGACAAAGAAAGACATGGCATGGAGATACTCAACAAGCTTAACAAAAGTCCCTTAGTGACCTTTAGCCAAAAGGGATCACAAAATATACTAACAAGCACACGAACATAGCAAAAACATAATCAGTTTTCTGACTTAGTGAAAACTGGGACATGCTGAAACATAACTCGCGAAGGCATGTTTACGAGCTCGATGCACTCACCACGGTGCAGGTCATGGCAAGACAAGAATACATCCATCAAGAAGGCACAAAATTCAAGCTAGACATGGCAAGAACAATAGCATAGCATGCACGGATCAACTACAACATCACCGGCAAAATTGCAAAAAAGTTGACAATCTGCCCAGATTCACAAAGTGGCAAAAGTAGAGCTCGATTGACTCAAGCTAGGGTGCTCCATAATTGCAGACAAAGACATGGATGGATAGAGCACTACAAGGTTAGCTAAACTCCTTTACTGATTATCCTCAAAAGAGGCACGGATCAGTAGGAAACAACATGAAGATATGGCATCATGAACTAAACAATCCCAGGACTTAGTGAAACTACTAAGTCCCTGAAAACAGAATTAGCAAGTACACCACTTTGCAAGCTTGCACAAGTCACCACACATATCCTAAAAATACATGGGTTGCACCTCTGGAAAGATGACAAAATCCTTAACGAAACACATGTAGATCTCACGGGCATATCATGCACACAATAATTGTGGCAAAAATGACAAAAGTCTAAGATGAAGTAGCAGATCTGACAATTAACTCAAGTAGCCCTCTTCTAACAGCATTTCGGGCATCAAGATAAGATCAAATGAAAATAATGCAATGGAATGAAATGATGTACTCTCTGAGATGAACATTTTGACATGCTATATGCATGAATCGGAGCTACGGATGCAAAGTTACGGAGCCGCGAACATGAGCATATGGATCAAGAATTTCGGGACTTAGTAAAAAAAACACCAAATCTAGGGTTTCTTCGGCGGGCACGTGAACCGAGGCGATGACTGCGGTGACCGGCGGGCGGCGGCGCGCTCCGGCCAGGCGAGGAAGACGCCGGCAACGGGCCCGCGAGGCGGCGGGGCAAGGAGGCAGGCGGCGGCGCCGGTTCGCGGCGCCGAAGCGAGGCGGGCGGCAGGAGGCGGCGCGGGGAGCGCGACGGGGTCGCCGGCGAGGTGGCGGCTCGAGGCGGCGGGGCGGAGTGGATCGGGCGGCGCGGCGCGGAGCCCGGTCCGGCGGCGGACGGGCCTCGGGAGCGCCCCGCACGGGCCTGCGGGCCCGCGATGTGTGGCGCAGGGCGTGGTGGCGGAGGCGAACCCGGGAGCGCCACGTGGCGGCGGTGACGGATCCGGACACGTCCGGCTCGGCGCGGACGTTGTCCGGCGGCGGCGGAGATCTGGGATTTTTAGGGTTAGAGGGGAGAGGATCCGCGAATTTGGAATCGGGGGTGTATATATAGGCATAGGGGGAGCTAGGAGAGTCCAAATGAGGTGCGGTTTTCGGCCACGCGATCGTGATCGAATGCTCTACATGATGGATCAGAGTTAGGTGGGTTTTGGGCCAAGTTGGAGGGGTGTTGGGCTGCAACACACACGAGGCCTTTTCAGTCCCTCGGTTAACCGTTGGAGTATCAAACGAAGTCCAAATGATACGAAACTTGACAGGCGGTCTACCGGTAGTAAACCAAGGCCGCTTGGCAAGTCCCGGTCCAATCCGGAAGTGTTTAATCCCCACACACGAAAGAAAGCTAGAAATGACCACCGAAGGAGAACGAGGCGCCGGAATGCAAAACGGACAACGGGGAAAATGCTCGAATGCATGAGATGAACACGTATGCAAATGCAATGCACATGACGACATGATATGAGATGCATGACAACGACAACAACACACGGAGACAAAAACCCAAACCCGAGGAAATAAAATAACTTAACGCCGGAAATGGCAAGAGTTGGAGTACAAATAGGGAAAGTTACATCTGGGGTGTTACAACACTCCACCACTACGAAAGGATCTCGTCCCGAGATCTAGGACTGAAAGAACGCCAGGTACTCAGAACGGAGGTGATCCTCGCGTTCCCAGGTAGCTTCACGGTCGGAATGGTGTGACCACTTGACTTTGAGAAATTTGATTGACTTGTTGCGAGTCTTGCATTCAGTCTCTTCAAGAATAGCAACTAGGTGCTCACGATAAGAGAGATCTTCTTGGAGCTCAATGTCCTCGAAGTTGACGGTGCGGTCAGGAGTCTTGAAGCACTTTCGAAGCTGAGAGACATGGAACACGTCATGAACATTTGCAAAGTTTGAAGGAAGCTCGAGTTGATAGGCGAGGTCGCCTCTCTTGCTGACAATCTTAAAAGGTCCCACGTATCTAGGGGCAAGCTTCCCTTTGATACCGAAGCGACGAGTACCTTTCATAGGAGAGACGCGGAGGTAAACATGATCTCCGATCTCGAAAGCCAAATCACGGTGCTTACTATCATAGTAGCTCTTCTGGCGGGATTGGGCTGCTTTGAGGTTATCACGAATGACTTTGCATATTTCTTCTGCCTCTGTGATTAAGTCATTACGCAGAAGCTGACGTTCACCGGTTTCAGACCAGTTGAGAGGGGTACGGAACTTCCTGCCATACAGAATTTCAAATGGGGCCTTTCCTGAACTTGCTTGAAAACTGTTGTTGTAGGAGAATTCAGCATAAGGAAGACAATCCTCCCACTTCATGCCGAAGGAGATCACACAAGCCCTGAGCATATCTTCAAGAATCTGGTTGACACGCTCGACTTGACCGTTTGTTTGAGGATGGAAAGCTATGCTGAAGCGGATGTTGGTGCCCATGGCCTTCTGAAAAGAATCCCAAAACTTCGAGGTAAAGATGCTTCCACGGTCTGAAGAGATCACTTGTGGAATACCGCGCAGAGAGACAATACGAGAGGTATAGAGTTCCGCCAATTGAGCTGCAGTGATTGACTCTTTGATAGGCAGAAAGTGAGCCACTTTGGTGAGTTTGTCGATGACAACGAATATAGCATCATTGCCACGCTTGGACTTTGGAAACCCAGTCACGAAGTCCATTTTAATGTGGTCAAACTTCCATTCTGGAATGGCAAGAGGTTGGAGGATACCTGCTGGCCTTTGATGTTCTGCCTTCACTCTTCTGCAGACATCACATTCATTCACGAATTGAGCGATCTCGCGCTTCATTCGAGTCCACCAATAAGCTTGCTTAAGGTCCTGATACATCTTCGTGCTCCCAGGGTGGATGGAGAGGAGAGAATTGTGAGCCTCGTTCATGATCACTTTATGGAGGTAACCTTTGGGTACAACAATACGATCCTCGAAGAAGAGAGTGTCCTTGTCATCAAGGCGGTAGCACTTGTACTTGGACTGACTATTGGCAATCCCAATCTTCACCTTTTTCACCATAGCATCAAGAAGCTGAGCTTGGCGAATCTGGTCTTCTAAGGTAGGAGAGACTTGAAGGTTGGCGAGGAAACCTTGAGGAACAACTTGCAGATTAAGTTTGCGGAAAGCTTCACAAGGCTCGGGTTGATAAGGCTTGAGAATCAGACTGTTACAATAAGCCTTTCTGCTCAAAGCGTCAGCAATCACATTAGCCTTTCCTGGAGTGTACTCAATACTTGGATTATACTCTTGAGTCATTTCGACCCATCGAGTTTGCCTGAGGTTGAGATTAGGCTGAGTGAAGATGTACTTGAGACTCTTGTGATCAGTGAAAATGTCCACTTTTCTTCCCAATAGAAGTTGTCTCCAAGTCAAAAGAGCATGCACAACTGCCGCCAACTCGAGATCATGAGTGGGGTAGTTCTTCTCATTAGGCTTCAACTTGCGAGATGTATAAGCAACAATTTTCTTCTCTTGCATCAATACTGCGCCAAGACCTTGGAGAGAGGCATCACAAAAGACCTCGTACGGTTTGGATTCATCCGACGGAGTCAGAACTGGAGCAGTGATCAAATTCTCTTTCAAAGTGTTGAAAGCAATATCACACTCCGGAGACCAAACGTACTTGACGTGCTTCTGAAGAAGATTAGAGAGAGGCTTCGCGATCTTAGAAAAGTTTTCAACGAATATTCGGCAATAGCTTGCGAGACCGAGAAAAATGCGGAGTTGCTTCACGTTCTGAGGAGGTTCCCAATTCACAATTGCAGACACCTTCTCAGGATTCACGGCAATGCCCTTGGCAGAGATGATATGACCAAGATAAAGAACCTCATCGAGCCAAAATTCACACTTGGAGAACTTGGCGTAGAACTGATGTTCCCTGAGCATATCAAGAACCAAACGCAAGTGCTTGGCATGATCTTCCTTGTTCTTCGAGAAAACCAAAATGTCGTCGAGATAGACCAAAACGAAGTCATTGGTGTAGGCGTTGAAGATGAAGTTCATCATGCGAGAGAACGTCGGAGGAGCGTTGGCGAGACCAAAAGACATGACAGTGTATTCATATGAACCAAAGCTTGTTCTGAATGCTGTCTTGGGAATATCTTCTTCACGAATGCGAATCTGGTGATAACCCATATAGAGACCAAGCTTGGAGAATACTTGGGCACCTTTGAGTTGTTCGAACAGCTCATTGATGTTGGGAAGTGGGTATTTGTTCTTGATGGTCTTCTTGTTCACTGGACGGTAATCAACACAAAGTCGGTCCGTTCCATCCTTCTTCTTCACAAAAAGAACACCACAACCCCACGGAGAAGAACTAGGCCGGATGAGACCCATTTTCTCTTGAATATCGAGTTGCTTCTTCAGCTCCTTCAACTCTTCAGGTCCGAGCTTGTAAGGACGTTTGCACACAGGTTCCGTGCCAGGCTCAAGATCAATAACGAATTCGACTGGCCGGTGCGGAGGCATTCCTGGAAGCTCTTCTGGAAAGACGTCTTGATATTCGCAAACGACTGGAATTTGAGAGATGGCATCCAATTCACCCTTCTCATTGAGAGAAAACAGACAGATAGTATTATCCCGAGCGGCAAAGACAATTACATCCTCAGACGAATGAGTCAATTGAATCTGCCTGGCAGCACAATCAAGATGTGCCTTGTGCTTAGAAAGCCAATCCATTCCGAGAATAAGATCAATATCCGAGTTACCAAGAACAATTGGGGAAGAAAGGAACTTGTAGTCACCCAATGTGATAGTAACCTTAGGGACGCAGGTGTTAGCTGTCATCTGCTTGCCCGGTGACACAATTTGCAAGGAACTTTGTAGATACTGATAATCACACTCATACTTTGATGCAAAAGGCTTGGAAATGAAGCAATGCGATGCACCAGTGTCAAAAAGAACTTTTGTAGGAATATCATTAACAGGAAGGTTACCCATGATCACATCTGACGAGTCCTCTGCCTGAGCTGCATTCACCATATTGACCTTGGCGAACTTGGGGTTATGCTTGAACACAGCTGTACTTGCCGATCTCACACGAGGAGGAGGAGGAAGACGCCTCTGGTTGACACACTTGTTGGCATAGTGACCCTTCTGTTGGCACTTTTTGCATGTGACCTCTGAAAGCGGACGGTGATACGGAGCACTCGATCTTGGAGGTTGAGACGAAGTCTTGTTCTGAAAGCCAGGGATGGGTGGGTGGGAAGAACCGCTGCCACCTTTACTCTTCTGCTGATACGGCTGACGGAATGGAGGAGGAGGAAGCCAATATTTCTGCTACTTGGCCACTTGAGTAGAGGAAGAAGGAGTAACATCTCTGACTCGCTTCTTGGAAGCATCACACCTCAACTGAGCAGCCTCTTGCTTTAGTGCCATGTTGTAGAACTCATCATATCTCAAGGGCTCAAAGAGAACAAGAGCTAACTGAATTTCTTCTCTGAGACCACCCCTGAACTGGTATATCATGCTCTTCT
Source organism: Triticum urartu (assembly GCF_056163025.1). Classification (NCBI taxonomy): domain Eukaryota; kingdom Viridiplantae; phylum Streptophyta; class Magnoliopsida; order Poales; family Poaceae; genus Triticum; species Triticum urartu. The sequence continues at coordinate 194,994,590 of NC_141873.1, read as the reverse complement.
TATCAGGGACGTCCTGCTTGGCAAAGCGGGCGAGCTTCTGGAACAACTTGTTGTAGTCATAGACAGACAAAGAGCCTTGCTTCAGATTGCGGAATTCCTCACACTTGCTTTCAACCACGCTCTGTGGAATATGATGAGCTCGGAAATCTCGACGAAAATCATCCCAAGTGATAACACGTCCACCTCTGGAGTCCTTGTACTGCTGGAACCATTCTGCAGCTTGATCTTTGAGTTGGAAGGAAGCGAACTTGACAAAGTCCTCAGGCCTGACGTTACTGCACTCGAAATGCTTGCACAGATCCACAAGCCAATCGTCAGCATCGGTTGCCTCAACACAATTGCTGAAAGTCTTTGGCCCGTTAGCAAGGAACTCGTTGAGTGTAGCAAAGTGACTCTGATTGCTGCCTTGATTCCCTTGACTGCCTTGATTGCGCTCTTGAAGAATTTGCATGATCAACTGTGTGTTTGCATTGGTTGCGGCCATCACAGCTTGCCATGCCTCCGGAGGAGGTGGAGGTGGTGGCGGATCAGGATTCAGAGTCATGCGCGTTGGAGGAGCCATCCTGAAGAGGTTGACCACCATTAGCACATTGACAGACAAATATTGAAGCTGAATCCAACGGAATGAAAATTGCAACATATAGTCTTCACATCTGAACAAAATGAACGAATGCATTCCTCTTGAAATGGTCACATATCCATAAATTGAGAAGCCACGTAGAATTAAGGTAGAGAAATAAATCAACAAGGTACGGATCAAGAACGAATAATCGGTAAGAAATCCCAATCTCAAACCATTATCCGTGGAAGAAGAACTAGAGCTACTAGAATTCCCACCTATGAAACTCCCGAACCTTTCTGGTTATGCAATCAGGTGTTGGGGATACAGGGGAAGCATAATATCTCACCCAAACTAGCAAATCCTACATCCAGTTGTATCCATCCTTCAACACATAACCAAGAAACCTTCGGAAACCATCTACCTGAACTTTCGAAAAGCATCCGTTATACAGGTTATGGCGATACTCCCGAACTCCCGCCCCAGTACTGGGTGGCGTCGAGGTTATCTCACCAAGAACTGCATAAAAGAGATTTTCGATGTCGGCGTACTAAACTCAGGTATTCCAGAACTGCAACGATAAAATTATGATGACAACACCTTAGAGCTCAACTCCCCGGGACACTTCCACTAAGCCCCTGACAGGAGGCACCAAGACAATGTTCTCATCATAAAACCATCGGAACGATTCCAACATACCCACGTGATCCTAAAAAAAATTAGTGAAATTTGAGAAGAGAAGAGTCAAAACTCTACGTCAGGATGCCTTACCAGAGCGATGAGGAGATTGGGAAGTAAAAAGAATTCCTAATCTCTTCGATATATAATTCCTAAATGACTCAAAACATTTTTCCAGACACAACTCGGCCGCTAAAAACGATCAAGCAATGGGGCTCCTAAGGTCAGGGAAGGCTCTGATTACCAACTTGTAACACCCTCGATGCGACTATAGCTCCCACGTGTCGAGGCATGACTTAGAGGTGTAATCGCATTGAAGGCATATGTCGCAAGTTAGGCAATCTTCACAACATCCCATGTAATATAAATAATAAAGGGGAGATAACATAGCTGGCTTACACTCGCCACGTCAATCAAGTACATAAATAACATTACATCATCCAAACACTCATGGCCCGACTACGGCGCCAAAATAAAAGAGAACCCAACATGCGACAATGGTCCCGTTCACCCCCAACCGGGAAAGGAAACATAGTATAGTTGAGAGTCTTCGTCGAACTCCCACTTGAGCTCATACGCGTCTCCTGGAGCGGAATCATCAGGCCCTGCATCTGGTGGAATAGTAATCTGTGAGCCACAGGGACTCAGCAATCTCGCACCCTCGCGATCAAGACTATTTAAGCTTATAGGTATGGCAAGGTAAATATATGGAGCTGCAGCAAGCGACTAGCAAGTATGGTGGCTAACTTATTCGCAAAAGAGAGCGAGAAGAGGAGGCAAAGCGCGAGCGAGAAACTAGCGAGCAACATGCGCAAACATTACTCCAACACCGTGTCCACTTCCCGGACTCCGCCAAGAAGAGTCCATCACGGCAACACACTCAGTTGATTCATTTTAATTAAGTTAAGGTTAAAGTTATCTACAACCGGACAATAACAAATTCCCATCTGCCCATAACCGCGGGCACGGCTTTCGAAAGTTCAATCCCTGCAGGGGAGTTCCAACTTAGCCCATGACAAGCTCTCATGGTCAATGAAGGAATAGACCTCCTCCCAAGACATTCCAATCAGACTCGGTATCTCGGTAACTCAAGACACTTCGACAGGTTAAAACAAGACCAGCAACACCGCCTGAATGTGCTGACAAATCCCGATAGGAGCTGCACATATCTCTTTCTTAGGGCACACTCAGATGAGCGCTCCATACAACTAAAACCAAACCTCGAGTTTCCCCGAGGGTGCGCTACACAGGACTCTAGTTTGGACCAACACTCAGAGGAGCACTGGCCCGGGCGGTTTAAAATAAGATGACCCGCGGGCTCCGGAAACCCGAGGGAAAAATAGGCTAGGTGGAAAATGGTAAGACCAAGGTTGGGAATTGCTAGAAAAGCTTTAATCAAGGCGAACTATCAAGGGGTTCCCATTATAACCCAATCGCGTAAGGAACGCAAAATCCGGGAACATAACACCGATATGACGGAAACTAGGGCGGCAAGAGGGGAACAAAACACTAGGCGAGAGGCCAAGCCTTCCACTCTTTACCAAGTATATAGATGCATTAAGATAACAAGATAATATAATGATATCCCAACAAGTAAATAAAAGATGTTCCAACAAGGAACGGCCTCCAATCTTCACCTGCAACTAACAACGCTATAAGAGGGGCTGAGCAAAGCGGTAACATAGCCAATCAACGGTTTGCTAGGACAATGGTGGGTTAGAGGTTTGACATGGCAATTTGGGAGGCTTGCAAGCAAGTGGTATGCATCGTAGCAATGGCATAGCAAAAGAGCGAGCAAACTAGCATAGCAGAGATAGTAGTGATTTTGAGGGTATGATCATCTTGCCTGCACAGTTGTCAGAGTTGACTGGATCCTCAAAAGCAAACTCAACAGGCTCCTCGTTGGAGAACTAGTCTCCCGGCTCTACCCAAACAAGACAAACAAGCAACAAGGATACAATCAACCACGTGCAAACTCAAACAACACAATGCAAAGATGATATGCTATGCGGGATGCGATGCGGGATGCAAAATGCAAGATATGACAGGAAATGCATGAACCTGGCCTCAACTTGGAAAACCAAGTGTGCCACTGGAAAGATGAGATGAAATCGCTTGAAAACGATATAAAGAACTCCGGAATCGGAGTTACGGTTTGGAAATGGCAAGCGATTCAAAAATGACACCGGTCTGCGATTTACAGCAAGTAGGCATCTAAATGCAACGAAATGGACATGCTACAGCACCCAAACATGACAACAAAATACATGGCAGGGATGCACACAAGATGCTTAACAAAAGTCTAGCACTGATCTACGGCCAATTCATCCATTAGAAGGTTCAAACAAGCATGGCAAAAATGCAAATGGCAAACATATCTCAGACTTAGTGAAATTAACACTTGTCTGGAATTTCAGATCATATAGCCCTCTTTGGAGCAACAAAACAACATGCTACAGGACCTGAATATGACAAAGAAAGACATGGCATGGAGCTACTAAACAAGCTTAACAAAAGTCCCTTAGTGACCTTGAGCCAAAAGGGATCACAAAATATACTAACAAGCACACGAACATAGCAAAAACATAATCAGTTTTCGGACTTAGTGAAAACTGGGACATGCTGAAACATAACTCGCGAAGGCATGTTTACGAGCTCGATGCACTCACCACGGTGCAAGTCATGGCAAGACAAGCATACATCCATCAAGAAGGCACAAAATTCAAGCTAGACATGGCAAGAACAATAGCATAGCATGCACGGATCAACTACAACATCACCGGCAAAATTGCAAAAAAGTTGACAATCTGCCCAGATTCACAAAGTAGCAAAAGTAGAGCTCGATTGACTCAAGCTAGGTTGCTCCATAATTGCAGACAAAGACATGGATGGATAGAGAACTACAAGGTTAGCTAAACTCCTTTACTGATTATCCTCAAAAGAGGCACGGATCAGTAGGAAACAACATGAACATATGGCATCCTGAACTAAACAATCCCAGGACTTAGTGAAACTACTAAGTCCCTGAAAACAGAATTAGCAAGTACACCACTTTGCAAGCTTGCACAAGTCACCACACACATCCTAAAAATACATGGGTTTCACCTCTGGAAAGATGACAAAATCCTTAACGAAACACATGTAGAACTCACGGGCATATCATGCACACAATAATCATGGCAAAAATGACAAAAGTCTAAGATGAAGTAGCAGATCTGACAATTAACTCAAGTAGCCCTCTTCTAACAGCATTTCGGGCATCAAGATAAGATCAAATGAAAATGATGCAATGTAATGAAATGATGTACTCTCTGAGATGAACATTTTGACATGCTATATGCATGAATCGGAGCTACGGATGCACAGTTACGGAGCCGCGAACATGAGCATATGGATCAAGAATTTCGGGACTTGAACCGAGGCGATGACTGCGGTGACCGGCGGGCGGCGGCGCGCTCCGGCCAGGCGAGGAAGACGCCGGCGCGCGGGATGACGGCGGCGACGGACCCGCGAGGCGGCGGGGCAAGGAGGCAGGCGGTGGCGCCGGTTGGCGGCGCCGGAGCGAGGCGGGCGGCAGGAGGCGGCGCGGGGAGCGCGGCGGGGTCGCCGGCGAGGTGGCGGCCGCCGGCGTGGAGGCGGCTCGAGGCGGCGGGGTGGAGTGGATCGGGCGGCGCGGCGCGGAGCCCGGTCGGGCGGCGGACGGGCCTCGGAAGGGCCCCGTACGGGCCTGCGGGCCGGCGATGTGGGGCGCGGGGCGCGGTGGCGGCCGCGAACCCGGGAGCGCCACGTGGCGGCGGTGACGGATCCGGACACGTCCGGCTCAGCGCGGACGTTGTCCGGCGGCGGCGGAGATCTGGGATTTTTAGGGTTAGAGGGGAGAGGATCCGCGAATTTGGAATGGGGGTGTATATATAGGCATAGGGGGAGCTAGGAGAGTCCAAATGAGGTGCGGTTTTCGGCCACGCGATCGTGATCGAACGCTCTACATGATGGAGCAGAGTTAGGTGGGTTTTGGGCCAAGTTGGAGGGGTGTTGGGCTGCAACACACACGAGGCCTTTTCGGTCCCTCGGTTAACCGTTGGAGTATCAAACGAAGTCCAAATGATACGAAACTTGACAGGCGGTCTACCGGTAGTAAACCAAGGCTGCTTGGCAAGTCTCGGTCCAATCCGGAAGTGTTTAATCGCCACACACAAAAGAAAGCTAGAAATGACCACCGGAGGAGAACGAAGCGCCGGAATGCAAAATGGACAACGGGGAAAATGCTCGAATGCATGAGATGAACACGTATGCAAATGCAATGCACATGACGACATGATATGAGATGCATGACAACGACAACAACACACGGAGAAAAAAACCCAAACCCGAGGAAATAAAATAACTTAACGCCGGAAATGGCAAGAGTTGGAGTACAAATAGGGAAATTTACATCTGGGGTGTTACAACACTCCACCACTATCCATGGGATCCAAAGTCATCGTTGCGCTCTAGATCTTGTTTTGTCAGCTCATGGGATTGTGAGGTTGACAAGTATTTATGGGTACCTACACAAAAGACACACAAACGAAAGAAATTGTGTGTGTGGTAAATGTACACATCATCCATCATGATGTGTATGAGCACATGAGAGTTAGCACAAGATGAGCATCGCTCAAAGAAATTTGATGCATGGTATAAGAACATGTCATCCATCATGAAAGAATAGTTGTTAGGTATAACCACTATAAGAAATATGTCAACTTGTGAGCCTCACTATTGGCCGCTGAAAGGTCATAGTTTTTCATTTGCATCCTTTTTGTGACCAAAAATAGAAGGTCAAAAGTTGGCAGTCGTAAACTAAAATTAACAACCTTCTCATAGAAGGTCGTGGAACCCATGACCTTTTGTTTTGGTCACTGGCTGTCTACCCAGGCCACGTCGGATCTAATGTGGCAATCTGACATGGCAAAATTGCGACCAATTGAAAAGGTCGTTGATAAGATTCAGCTTGGTCCGATTAGGTGTCTATATGGGCCTTGCCCATTAATTCAGCCCATTTATGATTTTTTTTCCTTGATGTTTTTGGGCCTTTTCTATCATGGGCCTTTACCTTTCCACATAGTTTGTTTCCTTTTTGTTTCTATTTTCTGTTTTAGTCAAGGCCTGCTTATAGTACTTCTGAATAGCTTTTCAGCCCATGTTATTTTGGGCCATGGCATCTTAATAGTACAAGTATAATTGGGTCGTGGCCACTATCAGGTCCAGTAAGAACATTTTCTAGAGAATTTAATGTTCAAGTAAAAATGTACACAACACATTACAGGAAAATAACACATACAACAGCAGATAAAATTTCATTTCACTCCTACAGTTCACTACATCATAGACAGTACATGACAACAACTCGATGTCAAATAAACAGTACTGCTCTTGGAAGCAAAATAGGCCGCCACACGCCATGTTGTGCCATCTTACTCGATCTGGCCCCAAGTAACCAGCAGCACTGCTTGCTCCCTTGGCCCAGCTCCAGCTCCCTGCAAATGACATATTGTGTCAATGCTTGCAGCAATAGAAGGAACTCACATACCATAGAACTTGCGCGGTAGTGTATCAACACCCCAAAGATTGACTGAATTGAGCTGTTATATAACCAAGTTAGTGCTGGCAGAAGTTTTGACTTCCAGCAGAAAATAAAGTCTATCAACAACCCTAGCTAATAATAGCAGATTAAACTGTATATTACCAGCAAGACACAAATTGCTAGTCCTGATATGTAGTGCAAGCATCTTCAGTAGTTGAATCTAACACATAGTCATATATCAACCAATAGCAAGGGGGAAAAAGAACAGGGAATGGCGAGGTTATACCTGATCTTCTTGAGCCTCTCAAGGTCATCCCTGAGCTTCATGTCGACAGCATTGGAGACGACCTGGGAGAACCTCCCGTCCTTGTAGTCCTTCTTCCTGTTCAGGAACCAGTCCGGCACCTTGAACTGGCGCGGGATGTGCACCACCGCCATCAGAAATCCCTGTCATTTTAACATTCAGTTTGTACATACACTAATTACATATTAATACAAAGGGCCAATAGCAGCCATGCTAATATCCCTATTAATGTTCATAGGGAAGCTTTATAAGCATATGAAAGTTCCAATTTGATCAAAATTTCTACTAGACTACCAGTGTTACAATTTATTTAACACGATGACCACCACGATCACAACATGATGTTTATATACTATCTTAAGTGATCTTAAATAGCTAGCAACAAATTCTACTGCAACATCTCAGTCAACTAAATCACATATAGTTGTGGGACTATGATTAACCAAAACAGTGCAAATCAATCTATTATAAGACAAAATAATGCTCATTTAAGAAAATATCAACACCAAGCACTCATTCAACTGCACCAAATTAATAGTACCATAATCTGTATGGTTAATGTTCAAACACACATGTGAAATCATATTGTCAACTGCATGCACATATACCACTGATATCTTTGCAGCAACATTTGCCCACCATTTTACAAATAATCAAGCTACACAATATTACTATGTTATAAATCATACATGGGTTAGACAGAGTAATGTTTTGTTTCAGGATCAGATTGCATGGCAGGACTACAGTACATAGGAGATCCAGGCTTGGATAAAGCAGTACTACTTTAGAAGCACAACAAGACAACATCACTAAGAAGATAATCAGAACCAAGTTGCTCTTGGATGACTGACAAACAACATCTTATAGAGGCAATTCTGATTTCTGGTTGACCATGCACATTAACCATTAGCATGTGCTGATATGCAGCATAGTTTGAACAGGGTACACCTGGGAATTTTAGTTATTTTGTATAGCTGGTGTAGAGTTGATGATGTCGAAATCGCCTGAAAATTCAACAAGGAACAGAGCATGATCAGAAACCCAGTTGTTGTATATTAAAGTATGAACCAGGTAACACAATGAGAATTGTGGTGCATGTAGCATACATACATACTACATATTCTAGCCGCAGCATGTAACATACGTACATACTACATATTCTAGCAGCAGCAAGTGAGCTCCATGGAAAGGAAGCAAGATGCACAAATGCTGACCCAATCATACTATTTTAGTTAGAAGGGAGGGATTGTGTGAGGCAATTTAGGCCAAACAAGCATCCACCCCACTCCACTCCAGTCGGCCTCGCAATGATCTTTGTTGAGGGCAAATGAGTCAGTAATCACAGTAGTAGCAGCACGCTTTGGTTGAACAAGGCCGCGTGGTGAAGCGGCCACACCTACTACCACTGCTGGCTAATGAAGAAAATCCCCAATGCGCTTTGCAAAGAAGGAGGGTCGATCCCCAAGCTACGGGATCGATACTACTAGCATCACCACATCAGCAACAAGTAGCTAACAAGGCCTCTGCCCTCTGCCTACGCAGCGCACCTACTGGTGTTTCTTCTTGGTTGGTGGCAGGGTGGCGGGGGGATGACATCGAGCAGCAGCGCGCAACTTAACCGCAACAGCAAGCAAAGCGAAGCAAAAAGGGAGGCCGTTTCCTACGCTGCGAGATGCGCTGGAGATTGCTGGACGGTTTTACCTTGACGCGGGTGCCCTCGGCGGCGAAGCCAACCATGGCGGAGAGGACGCCGAGGAAGCCAACGAGCGCGCACACGACCACCGCCTTCTTGCAACCCACGGCTCGCCTCCACGCCCGCCTTCCTCCTCCCCGATTCGAGCTCCACCAGCACTCACCTGCAGCAGCAAGCGAGCGAGCCAACTGCTGGAGTTGGTGCGTGCGTAGGGTAGCAGGTCGCGGGTGCTGCCCCGCGGATCAAGACTCTCCTAGCCACGGCGGAGCGGCCCCTCGGCGCCGCGGAGGCAGTTGAGGAGGGGAACATCGTCGAGGAGGTAGTGGCGATGGCGGGGGAGGCGGAGGCCTTGAGTGCAAACGCCATGGGTGCGAGGGAGGAAGGGGTCAACAGCGGCGGCAGCGGTGTGCGCGTGGGGTTGGATTGAATTGGGCCAGGGTGAGGGGAGGGCGCGGTAGTGTGCGGCGGCGGAATGAGTTGTCGACGGTGACAGAGGGGCGTCGGTTGCGGGTGTGGACAGTAGGGTGGGGGAGGGATCTGGATGGGGGAGGAGGGGCGGCAGAGGAGGGATTTCAATTGGGGAGAGGAGGGGCAGCAGCGCCCTAGGGTTTCTCGGAAAGGAGGGGATCGAGAGATGCTGGATCAGTAGGGGGATGACACAGATCGAATAAAGGGGGTGATCTGTGGGCTGCGTCCTCATTGGTTCAAAAATGAGCTATTAAAATTTACTTTTCTTAGTGCTAAAAACAGGGGGTTGAAGCAGCTACCGAAAATATTTCGCAAAATGGCATCACTAACATTTTCACTTATGTTAAACCACCTTTCATGGATGATTTTTTGCATTATTAAGCACCTAACTAAGAACAGTCGCGCGGTCAAATTTGTTCACATTTTGAAATCGGCATAGGAATTTCATTAAAAAATGGAAAACATTTAACCTCTTATAGTTAGTTCAAATAGACCAATATTTTGTATAGGTGTGTATTTAGGGATGACAAACAATGTTGATTTGGGAGGTTTTCATTTTCTTTGGTCAAAAGAACCATTTTCCATTTTCTGAGTGACCAAAATGTTTTTTTATGAAGGACCTATCATATATTGTTGAAAAATTGGACCAACTCAATTTTCTAAAATACTAGGCCATATTTAATGCACAATTGACTAAATGGTTGGGTGTCAAAAGCCTTGATCCATCTCTGGTCAAAAAGACAAATTTCTGCCGATTCAGTAGGAAGCGGGTCAAATTTGAACTATAGCTGCCTCATAGTTTGCTATTTATTTTTTCCAAAAATCATTTCTAGGTACATAAGTATCTATTTAATCAGAGAAACATCAAAAAATTTCCAAGATTCAACCACTAGCTAGGAACGGTGAAGCCCGCCGTTTTGACCACATTTTGAAACGGGCATAAAAAATTGAAAAAAATCAAAAAAAAATGGAAAACCTTCGCATTGTGTCATCATATGTGACCAAGTTTCCAGGAAAAATAATAAACTTGTAATACGACCTTTAATTTAAAAGAGTGTTCTCAGAAATGAGCTACCATGCGTGAAGATTCATGACTTTCAAGCCAAATGATCAATCTTACGGCCGCATTCATGGCATAGTTTGTTCGAATAATCTCATATTGTGCACAAGGGTGCATCTTGGAATTCCAAACAATGTTGCCTAAGGGAGTTTTCATTTTCTTTGCATAGAAAATTCATTTTCCATTTTCTGAGTGCCTGAAATTAGTTTTTTTGTGAAGGACCCACCATATATTTGTTGCAAAATTGGAACAAATCAATTTTCTAAAATACTAGGCCATATTTAATGAACAATTGACAAAATGGTTGGGTGTCAAAAGCTTTGATCCATCTCTGGTGAAAAAGACAAATTTCCGTCGATTCAGTAGGAAGCGGGTCAAATTTGAACTGTAGCTGCCTCATAGTTTGTCATTTATTTTTTCCAAAAATCATTTCTGGGTACATAAGTATCTATTTAATCAGAGAAACATCAAAAAATTTCCAAGATTCAACCACTAGCTAGGAACGGTGAAGCCCGCCGTTTTGACCACATTTTGAAACGGGCATAAAAAATTGAAAAAAAATCAAAAAAAAAGGGAAAACCTTCGCATTGTGTCATCATATGTGACCAAGTTTCCAGGAAAAATAATAAACTTGTAATACGACCTTTAATTTAAAAGAGTGTTCTCAGAAATGAGCTACCATGCGTGAAGATTCATGACTTTCAAGCCAAATGATCAATCTTACGGCCGCATTCATGGCATAGTTTGTTCGAATAATCTCATATTGTGCACAAGGGTGCATCTTGGAATTCCAAACAATGTTGCCTAAGGGAGTTTTCATTTTCTTTGCATAGAAAATTCATTTTCCGTTTTCTGAGTGTTTGAAATTAGTTTTTTTGTGAAGGACCCACCATATATTTGTTGCAAAATTGGAACAAATCAATTTTCTAAAATACTAGGCCATATTTAATGAACAATTGACAAAATGGTTGGGTGTCAAAAGCTTTGATCCATCTCTGGTGAAAAAGACAAATTTCCGTCGATTCAGTAGGAAGCGGGTCAAATTTGAACTGTAGCTGCCTCATAGTTTGTCATTTATTTTTTCCAAAAATCATTTCTAGGTACATAAGTATCTATTTAATCAGAGAAACATCAAAAAATTTCCAAGATTCAACCACTAGCTAGGAACGGTCAAGCCCGTCGTTTTGACCACATTTTGAAACGGGTATAAAAAATAAAAAAAATCAAAAAAATGGAAAACCTCTACATTGTGTCATTATATGTGACCATGTTTCCAGGAAAAATAATAAACTTGTAATACGGCCTTTATTTTTAAAAAGTGTTCTCAGAAATGAGCTATCATGCGTGAAGATTCATGGCTTTCAAGCCAGATGATCAATCTTATGGCCACATTCATGGCATAGTTTGTTCGAATAATCTCATATTGTGCACAAGGGTGCATCTTGGAATTCCAAACAATGTTTCCTAAGGAAGTTTTCATTTTCTTTGCACAGAAAATTCATTTTCCATTTTTCGAGTGCCTGAAATGAGTTTTTTTGTGAAGGTCCTACCATATATTTGTTGCAAAAGTGGACGAAATCAATTTTCTAAAATACGAGGCCATATTTAATGCACAATCGACAAAATGGTTGGGTGTCAAAATCCTTGATCCATCTCTGGTGAAAAAGACAAATTTCCGCCGATTCAATAGGAAGCGGGTCAAATTTGAACTGTAGCTGCCTCATAGTTTGCCATTTATTTTTTCCAAAAATCATTTCTAGGTACATAAGTATCTATTTAATCAGAGAAACATCAAAAAAATTCCAAGATTCAACCACTAGCTAGGAACGGTCAAGCCCGTCGTTTTGTCCACATTTTGAAACGGGCATAAAAAATTCAAAAAATCAAAAAAAAATGGAAAACCTCCGCATTTTTTCATCATATGTGACCAAGTTTCCAGGAAAAATAATAAACTTGTAATACGGCCTTTATTTTAAAAAAGTGTTCTCAGAAATGAGCTATCATGCGTGAAGATTCATGGCTTTCAAGCCAGATGATCAATCTTATGGCCACATTCATGGCATAGTTTGTTTGAATATTCTCATATTGTGCACAAGGGTGCATCTTGGAATTCCAAACAATGTTGCCTAAGGGAGTTTTCATTTTCTTTGCACAGAAAATTCATTTTCCATTTTTCGAGTGCCTGAAATGAGTTTTTTGTGAAGGTCCTACCATATATTTGTTGCAAAATTGGACCAAATCAATTTTCTAAAATACCAGGCAATATTTAATGCACAATCGACAAAATGGTTGGGTGTCAAAATCCTTGATCCATCTCTGGTGAAAAAGACAAATTTCGGTCGATTCTGTAGGAAGCGGGTCAAATTTGAATTGTAGCTGCCTCATAGTTTGCTATTTAGTTTTCCAAAAATCAATTCTAGGTACATAAGTATCTATTTAATCAGAGAAACATCAAAAGTTTTCCAAGATTCAACCACTAGCTAGGAATGGTCAAGCCCGTCGTTTTGACCGCATTTCGAAACGGGCATAAAAAATTCAAAAAAAATCAAAAAATTGGAAAACCTTCGCATTGTGTCATTATATGTGACCATGTTTCCAGGAAAAATAATAAACTTGTAATATGGCAATTATTTTAAAAAAGTGTTCTCAGAAATGAGCTATCATGCGTGAAGATTCAGGGTTGTGAAGCCAAATGATCAATGGCCACATTCATGGCATAGTTTGTTCAAATGATCTCATATTGTGCACAAGAGTACATCTTGGAATTCCAAACAATGTAGCCTAAGGGAGTTTTCATTTTCTTTGCCCAGAAAATTCATTTTCCATTTTCCAAGTGTCCTAATTGAGTTTTTTTGTGAAGGAGCTACCATATATTTGTTGCGAAATTGGACCAAATCATTTTTCTAAAATATTAGGCCATATTTAATGCATAATTGACAAAATGGTTGGGTGTCAAAAGTTTTGATCCACCACTTGTGAAAAAGACAAATTTCTGTCGATTCAGTAGGAAGCGGGTCAATTTTGAACTTCATCTACCTTATAGTTTGCTCTTTATTTTAAAAAAAATATTTCTAGGTATATAAGATTCTATTTAATCAGAAATACATGGTTTGGTGGAGATACATCAAGGTTTGTATGGTGGACGAGGGCCCCAACTCCAGAGCGCATAAACTCGCATGCCCGCCACGTGGTCACCGCATGACCGTGGCGTTGCCATGTGTTCTAGGCGGCCTAGGCATGTCTAGGGGGTTGGGTACTCCCCAGGAAGGTGCTAGGAATAAAATTATAACATAAGATTCTCACGAGGAGACCGAACTATGCTCAGACATGAATTAGCAGCCAAGTGTTTGATTAGCGATACGGGAAATGCACGTGGCCAATGGGTGTGAGTTTTGGCTAAGGATGACCATCTACTAAGAAGACTGTCTTCACAATTTTTTAGCTCAAAAGGAGGAGCCTAGGTGGTACTTGCTTTGCAAAGTACCACACTGGACAGAAATATGAATGTTGAAGCTGGGCTCAAAATAATGAATGGATTGAGCTGAAATTTGGTAGGGCGTGGTGATTTGAGCATAGGAAAGCACTGTAGAAAATTGATACCATTTGGACATGCCAAAGTGGTACTTCCTTCACAATGCTATTCCCTAGACAGAAACTTGGGAAAATTAGCGAGAGAAATTGGATAAATGAAATGAGCTCAAATTTGGTCTAGGTAAGTTACATAGGTATGGTCATGCCCTGGTAAATTTTCAGATCATTAGGGTAAGCCTAGCTAGTACTTACTTTACAAAGTTTCTCTCGAGATAGAAACTTTGGAAATTTCCTGAGAAAGATTTACCAGGAAAATGGAGCTGAATATTATCATGTGGCAATGACTTGGTATGGAAGAGTGCCCAACAAGTTTGAGGGTAATAGGAGGGATCTGGATAACACTTTCTTTGCAATGTGCCAATCTGGCCATAAAATATAAATTGAACCTGGGCTCACATAGATGATTTGACTGAGCTACAATTTGGAGGAGGGTGATAATTTGGGCATATGAAGGAACTGTATAAATTTCATGTCATTTGGATATATAAAAATGGTACTTCCTTCACAATGCTTCCAGGTGAAAAAAAAACTTTGGAAATTTGCCGAGGAAGATTTACTGGGCAAATGGAGCTGAATTTTGTCATGAGGCAATGATTTGGATAGGAAAGAGTGCCCAAATTTTTTGAGGGCAATCAAGAATCTATAAATAGCACTTCTTCACAAAGTATTGTTGTGAACAGAATAGGAAAATGAATATTGTTGAATTATTTTTGAACTAGGCAAGGAAGGATTTTTACATATTTGATGAAGATATGACCCAAAGAATTTATGAGATTTTTTGGGGAATTTTGGGAATGACAGAAATATAGGTTGCTTCACAACCTAGTGCAAAAATTGATACATGGACATGACACATAGGCAAAACTGATGAGATGGCGCCTAGTCATCACAACCCACCACAATTTACAAGGTTATGACCATCTATATTGGTCGTTAACAACTAGAGATAAGGCAGCGGACCAGAGCTATTTGCTTTATGACCATTTCGTGTAAGGAAATTACGACATTTCTAACCAAAATGGTCGCAATGGTTTAGGGTTTGGAGCCCCCCGAACAGCTTTTGACCAATTGGTCTCAAATGGTGACAGATCTATGAACAATTCTTCCAGGGTCACTGACAGAAGGTCACTAATTGACATATTTTTTGTAGTGAACACGATGGGGATGCAAATTTAGCATACAAGTATATGGCACAACAATAGCATTTTTATTCATGGAGAGCATATGGTGCACACAAGTATTGGAATCATGCAATGAATGGGGTGAATCAAAATCTCCTAACATGTATGAGGAAACTATGGGGGTCTCCTCATGAGCAATATCGTAAACATCACATGGAGAAAATGGAAAACATCCACAACAATGCATATCCGATGCTAGGTAGTCATGGCATGGGATATGACATAAATGATGCAAAGGGAGCACATCAATATCATCACAAGAAAAACAAATGCTGATAACCATGGGCTTGTCATCTATGCTATGTGCAAATTGGGTTTATTTTAATGGCATAGGCATAGTCACTACGATGAGATTGCAAATATGACATATGATTGATCTCATGCATAGCATATGACAAGTCAAGTGGATTGGCAAACATGATGTGATCGATAGAATTAGCGCAAGAAATCCTATGTAACATGGCATCACAACTAATAGACTCCACATGGCAATCATCATACTCACCATAAATGGGTAAATCATCGCATGGGGAAGTCGCACTAGAATGAAGCATGGTAATAGGTTGATCAACATCATGCAAGCAATCAATGTCAAGAATGTCCACTAGTGGGACTAGAGCATCACCTTCACCTATGTTACCTTTGTCATTCCACTCATGTGGTGTAGGTGAGGTGGGAAATACCAAATTGTGGTCATATTCATCTTGATCGAACCATGTGGGGGGTGCATCATATTCCACCATGGCCATCGTCTTGTCCAAAGGGAGGACGAAGTCATTGCGAATCGGCGCGTCATCATAGATGGGACCTAGCACCAAATGAGAAGACACAATAGAGGTAGAGGTCAAGTTGATGCGGAGCATCCTACGGACATCACCATGTCAAGAGTCCGTTTGGCAAGTGACACGTTCGATGTCCACTTCACATACACAAAGGTGAATCATCTCCTTTACGCATGTTCACTTGACCACTCTGAGGATGGTATACTACTTGACACTCCACTTGTGTGCATGCATAGGTATTGTTGGAACGCTACGGACGACGAGGAGGAGTGCGAGCACAAGTGTGCAACTACACCATCCGCGAGGGAAGCGTGGAAACGATGACGTAAGAAGAAGAGCTGCTGAAGAAGCTCCAGCGAGTGGACATCCGGATGACACCGGACGACCGGCCCCTCCCAGCGAGCGGACGTCCGGCCCCCACCGGACGACTGGCACATCTAGACCCGAGCCAAATCAGCGGATGACCGACAACATCGGACGACCGGCGACCGGAAGACCACCAGCTACCGGACGTCCGGTGCCACTACCCATGAGCCACCGGACGACCGGTCCCCAACGGACGTCCGCTACCTGTCTACGTACAGAGATCGGGCCCGAGGCCCATGTATCCCTCTCCCACTTACCCCTTCGTCGACCTAGACTATATATACTCCTCCACCTCCTCCTAGTTAGGGTTAGCATTGGTTTAGCTCATATTTAGAGATAGAGCATTGCTCATCCACATCGAATCTACTCCACGAGAGAGACCACGACCTCTACGGAGAAGATCCCTTTGGATTCAAGACCTCCTTGCGGAGAAGAACTTCAAGACCTCCTCACGGAGAAGACCGGTTACCTCTTGTATCATCCATTGTTGACTTTGGATCTTGTATCTCCCTTTGTGTTCATGGATCTAGCGCATGTGTGATCATTCTTGTTGGTTTGAGTGTTCTCTTGTGTTCCCCTCGTGATTTCCCCTCATTTCCCTCCTCGTGTTCTTCATGTTCATCGCGGGATCTGCTCCTTTCGTGAAAGATCGGCTGATTAGGGTTCCCACCCTACATCATCTTGGTATCATGAGCCACGTTGATCATGATTTCGGAGCCTGCCCTCTTGTTTTCTAGGCTAATTTTGTTGTGTTCTTCCTGAATTTCGAAAATCCCCACCAAAAATAGCTCCAATTTTTTTTGTGATTTGATGGTTTGAGGAAGTTTTGTTGGATTTGATCCGCGTACTTGCTTGGTTTCAAGTGGATCTAGCATCTCCCCAAGTTTCTCCATCTTTCATCCATGAAATGTCCTCAATTTTGACCCGCAAATCCCCAAATTTCGCCCAAAATCGCGTCCCGAAACTCGCATCTCGCGTTGACCCAGACCCACCGGACGACCGTCACTTTACCAGACGTCCGAGACCCAGGAAGCACCGGACGTCCGACATTAGCGGACGACCGGAGCCCCTAACCCGAGCTGAAATTAGCGGATTTCCGACCCGACCGGACGTCCGGTGACCGGACATCCGTCCATTTCCGGATGTCCGCTACCTGTAGATATCAACTTCGGCTGATTTTTGTTTCGGCCATAACTAATTCATGCAGAGTCCGATTTTCGCATTCTTTAGCTCGTTGGAAATCTCCTGACATCCCCCTTCCCAAAAAAATACTACCACCATATTTTGACTCCATCAATTTTTGTGAATTTTGACATCTTTGCCTAGGGCTTCCACCACATCATCCGCTACACCACCACCGACTTCCGCAACCTAATCAATTTTGTTCCCCATAGCATTAGTGGTTGTTTGAGTTGTGATTTGAGTCTCCTAAGATGTTTCGGCTACTTAGGGACCATTTCTTCGTCATCAACTACCACCACCACTACCGCATAGGCTTACCCGCCATACACTTCCACCACCCAACATAACCAAATTTTGTTTGAACTTGTTTGAGTTGTGAGTTGTGTCTTCTAAGGTGTTTTGGCTACTTAGGGACTGTGCCTCCAACTCTGACACCATGTATAGTCCACCACCTTACCCTCCATTTCCGCATTGCATACTCAACAACCCATCATTGCCATTCCGCAATTCCATTGCGTTTCCACAAAACCACCACCACATCCCGCTACCACCATTTGACATTTGATGTTTGAGATTTTGAGTTCGCGGTTTTTCCGTTTCCTAAGATGTTTCGGCTACTTAGGGACGAGTCTCCATTATCTTGGTATCTCCATTAAGATCACCGCCACTCATCATCGACACGAACGGTAACCTCCATATCATCTTGGTATCGTGGTATCCCTCCATTGTATATTCCCTTGCCATTGCATTGATAACCCCTAGCCTATTTTGCATTACTTGCCTATCGAGACTAGCCATTTGAGTATTGCCGGCAATGTTACTTGTGCACATTAGTGATCATCGAGCTACACCTTCCATTGCATACATACCATACCATATCGGTATCATCTTGTTATCATATCATCCTTTGTGCCACAAGTTTGTTCCCGCATACATACAATTGCTACCTTGGTTTGTGCATTATGAAAAAGTGGCCATACAGAAAAAGAATAAGCTTTAAAGCAAAAGAGAAAGAGCAAATAAGCTTGTAAGCAATAGCCATAACATCCTACCACATTGCATAAGATTGTCATATCCGATCATTTTGGATCATCTTGAGAAACACCGGGAACCATACATACATAGCATACTTGGGATAGAATGTTCATACATTTTGCAACTTGTAGGTTGTGCACAAGTGTCGTATCCGCTTATAGAGCAATCGTTCTAGCGTCTCTCTTGAGTTGTGCAACACGAGCATTTTCCGTGGATTCCACATTTTGTGCTCATTCCTTGGTTGCACGACCCCATTTATCTATCAGTGTGTGTGTTTCCATGTGCCACCCATATTGCTATTGGTCTACTTGTTTCACTTGCAAATTTATGAATCTCTTCAAACTTCATTGACTCTTGCTAACATTTTGCATTAGATTTTTTGTTCCACTATCCTAACCGAGCTCCACCATAAGCCTTATTTGTGTAGGTGTGAGAAATCGACAAGACCGGTACCAATTCTGCTACTTCCTGGTTACACTATTGAGTGATCATTGATCCATCTTCAACATCGGTCAAGGTACATTTGGTATAGTTCTTCTCTTTCTCCCACTCATATTTGCTCGAGTCTTGTGATGGATAGCCAAGGCATTTCATCTTCGGTCTACAACAACAACGACGAGTTTGATGCCATGAACAACTCCACAGACGCTAAGATGCGAGCTCAAATGGAGGAGATCAAAGCCCTCATCAAGTCCTACAAGCGATCTTCCTCATCTTCGAGAAGACGCTCAAGAGCACATGTCTCTGAGCTACCATCTCCGGAAAAAGCACATCGGCATCGACACCATCACCAACAAGGACATGAAGGTCAAGAGCTCAACACGAACAACCGCTCAACGACTTCACCATCTCCCTTGGCGTCTTCGCCAAGCGACTTCAAGGCATCTTCGCCTACAGACATACGGCATCTTCGCCCACAAGCACCTCAAGAGAATCTCCCCATGCTCATGTCCGCGACTTCCACAAGCTACTACGACCCTGACATCTACCACATGATTCCTTTCTATGGGACTCAAGAACCCGAGGAGTATCTCGAGTGGGAGCGTTTGATGGACGACTACCTCAAGATACATTAAGTTCCTCCCAAAGACCAAGTGAAGTGCGCCAGAAGGAACTTCCACGACTACGCGTCCACATGGTGGCTTCACACACCTTCGGAGACCTACAACATGAGTTGGCCCAAGACGAAGAGAGCTTTGCGGCGCGAGTTCGTGCCTCCAACCTACATGGAACAACTTCCATGCCAATTGGAGAACACCACCCAATGATCCAAGTCCATCGATGAGTACTTCAAGGAGATGAAGAAAGCCTTGCGACGAGACAGTGTGGACGACCCCATTTTGAAGAAGTTCCACTTCATGATGGGATTGCACAACGACATCTCCAAGACGATCTTCCTCGAGAACTACAAGTCCCTTGACGACAACTACATTGGTGCTCTCAAGGTGGAACAAGAACTCATAAAGGCAATGGCTTCTCGACCCCAAGCACACTTATCTAAGACCAAGCTCCAAGACGACGAGCATGAGGCTAGTACCACAATGATTTCCAAGCCTGACGAGCTCCAAGACGATGCTCCCAAGTTCGACTTCATCGCCATCCCTCTTTGTGGAATTGACGTTGCCAAGTCTACCATGACTCTTTTTCAAGCTGGTGTGGAGACGAGTACGAGTACGGAGACCCTCAAGGACCAAGCTTTGGAGGCATGCGACATGGTGACGAGCACGGAGGATGCTTCCATCTTAGGAGGCGAGAGTGATGATGTGCCATCTTCGACCTTCATCCACGGTGTCGGCGATGAGATGGTTGAGCATGGGATTTTCCCTTCGACCATGGTGATGTATGATGACTTGAGTGCCTTTTGCCACCATATTGAGAGTGAGAGTGACATCACCACTAGCCCCATATGTGATGTGTTACCACAATTCCCATGTGAGGAGAGCCACAACCCCTACCACTTGAGTGAGATGAGTGACTCCACCATACGTGAGATTGAGTGCACCTACCTTGAGGGAGTGAGTGAACCACCACATAGAGAGAGTGTGATAGTTGATAGGGCATGTGATGCCATTTGCATTTCTAACAACTTGACCTCTACCTCCATTATGTCTCATCATTTGGTGCTAGGTCCCATCTATGATGACGCGCCGATTCACGATGACTTTGTCCTCCCTTTGGACAAGACAATGGACATGGTGGCATATGATGCACCCCCACATGGTTCCATCAAGATGAAGATGACCACCATTTGGTCTTTCCCACCTCACCTACACCACATGAGTGGAATGACAAAGGTAACATAGGTGAAGGTGATGCTCTAGTCCCACTAGTGGACATTCTTGAAATTGATTGCTTGCATGATGTTGATCAACCTATTACCATGCTTCATGCTAGTGCGACTTCCCCATGCGATGATTTACCCATTTATGATGAGTATGATGATTGTCGGTGTCAAAATCGGCGGATCTTAGGTAGGGGGTCCCAAACTGTGCGTCTAAGGCGGATGGTAACAGGAGACGGGGGACACAATGTTTACCCAGGTTCGGGCCCTCTCGATGGAGGTAATACCCTATGTCCTGCTTGATTGATCTTGATGATATGAGTATTACAAGATTTGATCTACCACGAGATCGTAGAGGCTAAACCATAGAAGCTAGCCTATGATTATGCTTGTTGTTGTCCTACGGACTAAACCCTCCGGTTTATATAGACACCGCAGGAGGCTAGGGTTACACAGAGTCGGTAACAAGGGAGGATATCTACATATCCGAATTGCCAAGCTTGCCTTCCACACAAAGGAGAGTCCCACCCGGACACGGGACGAAGTCTTCAATCTTGTATCTTCATAGTCCAACAGTCCGACCAAAGTATATAGTCCGGCTGTCCGAGGACCCCCTAATCCAGGACTCCCTCAGTAGCCCCTGAACCAGGCTTCAATGACGATGAGTCCAGCGCGCAGATTATCTTTGGCATTGCAAGGCGAGTTCCTTCTACGAATACTCAATATAAGATTTTGAACACAAGGATAGTGTCTGGCTCTGCAAAATAAATTCCACATACCACCGTAGAGAGTATAATATTTCCACAAATCCAATCTACTGACAACTTTTCATAACGTGACATCCTGCCGTGGCTCGGTCATTACGAACCATTTTTCCCTGCCTGCCGTTGCACGTGTTGTGAGGCAGTTTTCTTAGCACGTCTTGTCGAAGCAAAGATCGTGTCCCCTTATCATGGGATTCTCATCAATACGGGTGTGGGTAACCCAACCGTGCTTGTTAATATGACTCCTCAATTTTAGGCAAGTTCCACGCGGGCACGCGGAGGACGCTTGATATTCGCCCTGTTTATAAAGGGGCCAAGGCCTGTCCTTTTCTTCTCGCACCCGATCCTTCCCTTGTCCCCACCTTGAGTTCCAACACCCAAGGCTCAGGCTAAGCGATTCGGACCTTCAACCATTGACGGATCCAACTGTCAAGGCCGGTGGATGGCCTCTTTTGTCACAGAGGAGGACATCAAGAAGCTAAGAGAAGCCAAGTATCTGACCACCGAAATCTCGCACAGGCTGCCTGCTCAAGGGCAGGTCATCCCCACTCCCGAACCCAACGAGAGCGTCGTATTTGTTTCCCACTTCCTCCGAGGGCTAGGTTTTAGTCTTGATCCCTTTGTTAGAGGGCTTATGTTCTACTACGGGCTCGATTTCCATGATCTACCCCCAGATTCCATCCTTCACATCTGGTCGTTTATCTTCGTGTGTGAGGCCTTCCTCCACATTACCCCACACTTTGGCTTGTGGCTCAACACCTTCAATGTGAAGCCAAAGATGATCGATGGGCGACACGCAGAATGCGGAGGCGCCACAATAAGCAAAGGCGTCGATGCCCCATGGCCAAAGGGCTCCTTCCCGGAGGTGTCCAACTTATGTAAACGGGAGTGGTTTTACATCACAGCTCCCCGAAGTACTAAGTGGGTAGCTCCCCCCGCCGCAACTGGCGTCATGGGTCAACAAGGGGCTGGACTAGGGGCCAGTTAATGACGTGCCGGCATTGCAGAGTCGTAGCCAAGATCTCCTCAAGAGAGATGTCAGCCTTGTCAAGGTAATGCAAGTCATGCTAGTTCGTCGGGTCCTGCCATGCCAACGTCGATCTCTCCGTATGTGGGAGTTCAACCCGGAAGGACCGCGAGCTATTCAGCAGTTCTTCAGCATGACGCTCGAAGAGATGTATGGATTGTTCTTCAGATCACGAATAAAGTGTCCGGACACCACCGAGGATGCGGGTCTCAACTGCAACCGTCCAGATACCCAGGTGAGTAATTCTGCGGCCGAACATGCTGTATTGTTATTTGTCACAACATCATTCTGAAAAGATCGATCTTGGCCAGGACTGGATAAGAAAGGCGAAGATGATCAGGTGTTCGGCCCCCCTTCCCGAAGGCTCACCGGATCCTGTACTAGCCAGCCCTCCACCGAGCTGTAAGTGAATCAAGAGTACTTTTCGTAAATATATCCTGCTTTATCTCCAAGGACAATAACCAAGACATATATCTTGTAGTCTGGCTCGTAGCCCTTCTCAACAGAGTTTGTCTTCGGGGGATCTTCTTCCGGAGATGATGGAGAGCGAAATGCCTCCCCCTGCCTCCCCGCCTCCTGGGTGGACGACCCTGAGGTGTCATCACGGTGGGTTTCTCCTGATCCACCAAGGCCAGAAGGTGACCCTTCGGCCACCCGAAGTCCAGAATATTCGTCTCCTGCTGATAGCAATAGAAAGAGTTCGGGACTGTCCGGTGGGCAACCGGACGTACTGATGAGTCTTTTGGAGAAAGGGGCTATTTTAGAGGAGCATCGTACTTTAATGAGTATAGTGGTTAAGAGGATCTCATCCGCCACAAGTGGGTTGCATGAAGCTTTTACGAGCCTGCTAAGAGGCTTTGAGGTACGCAAAGTAATATATAATTTTTTTGACGGTACCGCGCACGCTAGGTGTGCTCTATACAGATAGTCGCCCCTGAGACTCTGGTTGCTGTCCAGAGGCGGCAAACAGAGGATCATAGCCCCAGGTAACCGCGCTGCTTTCATGTGCAGGTGCCTAACGGTCTGATGGCTGGCCGGACTGCTGAGTTTGCCGGTTTGAGACGACAACTTGATGCAGTAGATGCCGACATTGCACTTGTGAACAAGCGGCTTGGCGAGGCACAGTGTATGTATTTTCGGGTGGTCAACAAATATTAAGAGGAGCATGATGCTAGTCTATACCTACTATTAAAGGGAATAGATATTCTTGGTTTGGTTTGGTCCATAATAATATTTTTATATAGCCTAAATTTCTTCCTGTCTTTTTATATAGGCTTTTTTTGGTATGTCAAAGTGTACGGAAGCCGAACTTTCGCACATCGTGTACGTGGTCTTTGGGTTCTAATTTCAATGGGCTTAGAAGATTCTGACTAGTTGGTGGTTTGGGGAGCCCGCATTTCCACATATGCATGCATCTCCTAAAAAGATCCACATATGCATGCATCGAGCCAGAAAATTATACGTTGCACAATTCAGTCCGGACTACAAGTCCTTACGTATAGCTGGTTTGAGCGGAGCCACCTACACACATATATATACATGCATCGATGCACTTTAAGTCAAAACACCCGTACATGCATCGAGCCCGAAACCCTAGATTGACGTAAGTCTTGCCTCCACCCTACCTTCCGGACGTGGCAATGCTGTTCATGGGCGATGAGCTCCCTCGTAGCAACTTGTTCAACTGTAATGCGTCCCCGGCGCCAACCTCCCCGAGCAGTTCTTCAGCTTGCAGCGTCACAGGAAAAGAGCATAATGCAAAGATGATAAACAGAGGACAAGACTCAAGGAGTTGGGGTGTCTAGAGATGAAATAACGTCGTCGGAGCTGCTACAACCCTAACCTACTGCTGGGCGGAAGGCCATGCCGTCAGCTCAAGCACGTGCATGTCGATTGGCAAAATCACGCTTAGAACAAGATAAATTGTTTGATGCATCATGATACGGCAAAGCTAGCAGTCCGCGCTCAATCGTCTAGGATCGACTTTCGCGGTGGCGCGGCTACCACACAGCATCTGCTTGCACACTATAGCATTTAGAAGATGCCTTGCGCTAAGAAATTTTGGTCCAAACACATGACCAAGCATTTTAAATAGGACGCTATAGCACGCTATAGTGTTTAAAAGTGGTTCGTCGCTAAGAGGCTTAGTGCGCTATTTAAAATTACAGAGGATACCGAGCTGCACTAGCAGCTATGGCGGCCACAACAGGAGCTTGGCAATGGCCACATCAATCGGGAGACTCCATCTGACCGTGCATTGTCATGTGAGAGTTTAGTTCTCCCGTTGCAATGCACGGGCATTTGTGCTAGTATCTATAATATGTCGTGATTGCAGATGGACCTGCCGTCGTGGAGACCCTTCGGGCGAAACTTGCCCGAGCCAAGGAACAAGCCACGAGGAGTGATGCGGCGGCCCTAAAGGCGGCCGAAGACTTAAGAGCCGAATAGGCTGCTCATTGCAAGAGCGAAGATAAAATAGCCAAGATGGCTGATGAGCTAAAAGATGCCCCCGGCCGATATAAGCTTCTTGAGAAGGAAAGCCAAGCGAGAGCGGCTGGCCTGAAGAAAGTCATGGAAGCAGCCAAGGAAACCCGTTCTGAAATCAGAGCGGCGAAGGAGGACCTTTGTCAACCCGGAGATATCACGGCTGGGAAGCCCTTTTTGTTGCGGACGAAGTTCGGAGATCCGAAGTATGCCCCTTTGGGTCAATTATGGAGTGCTGCAGACGCGTATTCGGACTTGGCAATGAGTGCTGCTGATGCGACGGAGTTTTTAATGATCATGAAGTGGAAAAGTTGTTTTGGTCACAGTTCAGTGCTCCAACGCGTCCGCTGCTGTTAAATGAGCAAATGGCTGAGTGGGATGAGCTACATAGGTTGTCCGGGCTTACCATGAGGTCTGTCGTGGATCATCTTTGGCAGGAAGGACTAAGGCCGAGTAGTTATTTTGGTTTAGTGCAATGATTCCTTGGTGTTGTGCCGCATATCGACGCTGTATAGAAGTCGGCGTGCATAGAAGGTGCGCGGAGGGCTCTTGCCCATGTTAAGACATACTGGGTAGGGATGGATGCCACCGCTACTGCAGCCCGGAGTCCGGCCGTAGGCCAAGTCTCATCCGAGCACTATTTTGAAGAAGTCTTAGAAGGCACACGTTTAATAGAGGCTCAATACTCGAAGAGTATCATTTTCGAGTTACATGTATCCCAATTTGTAAAAACAATGCTATTTGGCTTATAAAAGGCTGTGTTTATACTTTTTCCTGAAAGTATTATGATGCCTCCTGTACGGCCGCTTCATGTATGTATATAACATGAAAGTTTGCAGTCGTCGGCTTCAGCCCCCATGCATATAATGCGGGGGTGTTTGGAAAAGCACGTACTCACACTTGATCCAACGTCTTGGTCCATTAAGGAGGTGATAGCGCAGCGAACAATGAAATCGGACTATATTGCTTTAACACTTTCACTTAGCCATAGGAGTTTGATAGTGGGGCTACTATATAGCCCCTGGTACTTCCGCGCTTATCCGAATGCGGTGTGTGTACATACATGACCGGGAAACCGGTCCTTCGTTAATGCAAAGAAATCGCGAAGATTTCGCTAAGTCCTCGAGTGGTTGACTAGTCTCGCTCTTTATCATGACAGTCGGTTTTTGGCTCTCTCTACTGAGGTGCTTGTCCAGATGAACCAGGGCACAATCACAGTAATTCTCTCGGTGCCACCTTAGCTGATAGAGCGGAACGTAAGGTAGCAAAGCATGGGAGCCGGGCAAACCCAACTATTGACCAAAGACATGATTCGGAGCTGATGCATATAAGGCCAAACTCGCGACGCCAAACACTCCCTAAGGTATTCGGTCTTTACAATGTATACTGGGATGAGTAACACCCTCGATAATAAGCCCTGAATTTCCAGGTACGTGCATTAGTGTGACGTGACGAAATTTCAATAATGCCAGCATCCCTCTTGGTTATGTTGAGCATCCTGAGGGGTGAAGCAACAAGATACAGTAAAAAAGGTTTACATGGGGTCTTAAACTAAAAAGAAACCTTTGAACGGGGCCCTCCTGCACGTCTACGCCTGTGTCTCCGTTGTGCCGTATCCTCGAAGGGTGTAGCATGATGATCATCTGTAAGAGAGAAAAGCCTAGGTGAAAGTTTTCATGCGAAAAATTGGTTATTCTTAATAAACCTTTAAAATCCAATCTAAATAAGATCAAGCCGAACTGTAGTCCTTTTTACATGTGGGAAGCCCCCAGCGCCACCTATGGGGGTATATCCATCGACCTAGTCTTGGGTTTATTTGAGCTGTTACAGCTAGTTGTGCGCCGGACTCGTCTAGCCATGTCCGCAGTCTTGACGACCTATCGTTTACTCTGGTTGGAGGGGGCGCTGAGTGTTCGGCCGCTAAAGCCGCCACACGTTCTTCCGCACATAAGGAACATTGTCTGTTTCTGCTAACTATGATGATGCCATGTGGACCGGTCATCTTAAGCTTAAGATAAGCGTAATGTGGTATTGCATTAAAACGGGTGAAGGCCGTTCTTCCGAGTAGTGCTTGATAGCCGCCTCGGAATGGAGCGATGTCGAAGGTTAATTTTTCACTTTGGAAGTTGTCGGGAGAACCGAATACAACCTATAGTACTAGAGAGCCCGTGCAGCGGGCCTCTCGGCCTGGTATTACTCCTTTAAAGGTAGTATTGCTTTGGCTGATTCTTGTCGGGTCTATCCCCATTTTGCGGACTGTGTCTTGATATATCAGATTAAGACTACTGCCGCCGTCCATAAGGACTCGGGTGTGATGGTATCCATCAATTATTGGGTCCAGTACCAAGGCAGCCAATCCTCCATCTCGGATACTAGTCGGGTGATCCCTACAATCAAAAGTGATCAGGCAGGCCGACCAAGGGTAGAACTTGGGGGTGACGGGCTCCATGTTGCATACGTCTTGGAGTGCGCGTTTGCTCCTCCTCTTCGTTACGTGAATCGTGTTCACTGCTTTGACCTTTTGTGGGAATTTTTTCTGTCCCCCAGTGCTCGGCTGGCGAGGCTCATCCTCGGCTTCGCTTGGTGTCTCCCTCCCCTTGTGTTTGGCGTTTAGCTTGCCGGCCTGCTTAAAGACCCAGCATTCTCTGTAGTTGTGATTTTCTGGTTTGTCGGAGGTGCCATGAATCTGGCATAATCTGTCTAGAATCTTGTTTAGGATGGACGGTCCATCTTTGCTGCCTTTAAATGGCTTTTTCCGTTGACCGTGTTGAGAGCCCCTGAATCCGGCATTTACCGCCATGTTGTCTGGGCTGTCTTCATTGTGTCGACGCTTGCTTTTATTGCGTCGTGGTTTTCCATTGCCATCCCTGACTTCGGATGTGCCTGGGTCGCTGGTGCCACTACGGGCCAGCCAGTTGTCTTGGCCTGCGCAAAATCTGGTCATAAGGCTTGTTAGGGCTGCCAAGTCCACGGTTTTTCCTGGCCAAGGTGTCTGGCGAGCCATTCATCCCGGACACTGTGTTTGAAAGCTGCTAAGGCTTCGGCGTCCGGGCAGTCGACAATTTAATTCTTCTTAGTGAGGAATCTGTTCCAAAGCTTTCAGGCTGACTCTCCGGGCTATTGAATTATATGACTTAAATCATCTGCATCCGGAGGTCGGACATAGGTCCCTTGGAAATTAGCCCTAAAAGCACCCTCATGCTCTTCCCAACTTCCAATTGAGTTTTCGGGGAGGCTCTTTAGCCTGTGCCGAGCTAGTCCTTTCAACTTGAGGGGCAAGTATTTGATGGCGTGCAGATCATCTCCGCGAGCCATGTGGATATGAAGGATAAGATCCTCAATCCATATCCCAGGGTCTGTCTTTCCGTTGTATGCCTCTATGTTCACGGTTTTGAATCCTTCTGGGAATTCGTGATCCAGAACCTCATCGGTGAAGCATAGGGGGTGCGCAGCACCCCTATATTTGGATGTGTCATGGCATTCTGACGGTTGTAGTGTTCGGTTTTGATTCTGCGTCGCAGCGCGCTTCCTAGATACGTAGATGGACCTGATCATACCGGCTTTTTGGTGCAAGTCCTCACGTAAATCGTGTGCCGACTTATGTGCGACATCGTTAGCCGCCCTATCGCGGCCATGGGGTGGTCGATCCGGCTGATCGACCGTTTTATTTTTTGGCTTGGCAACTGCTGTCGTTTTCAAAACCGGCGGATCTTGGGTAGGGGGTCCCGAACTATGCATCTAAGGCGGATGGTAACAGGAGGCTGGGGACACAATGTTTACCTAGGTTCGGGCCCTCTCGATGGAGGTAATACCCTACTTCCTGCTTGATTGATCTTGATGATATGAGTATTACAAGAGTTGATCTACCACGAGATCGGAGAGGCTAAACCCTAGAAGCTAGCCTATAGTATGATTGTTGTTGTCCTACGGACTAAAACCCTTCATTTTATATAGACACTAGAGGGGCTAGGGTTACACAGAGTCGGTTACAAGGGAGGAGATCTACATATCCGAACGGCCAAGCTTCCCTTCCATGCAAAGGAGAGTCCCATCCGGACACAGGACGAATTCTTCAATCTTGTATCTTCATAGTCCAACAGTCCAGCCAAGGGATATAGTCCGGCTGGCCAAGGACCCCCTAATCCAGGACTCCCTCAGTAGCCCCTGTACCAGGCTTCAATGACGACGAGTCCGGCACGCAGATTGTCTTCGGCATTGCAAGGTGGGTTCCTCCCCCGAATACTCCATAGAAGATTTTGAACACAAGCATAGTGTCTGGCTCTGCAAAAAAAATTCCACATACCACCATAGAGAGTATAATATTTCCACAAATCTAACCTGCTGACAACTTTTCATAACGTGATATCACGCCATGGCTTGGGTTATTATCTGAACCGTTTTTCTCAACCAGCTACTGCACGTATTGCGAGGCGGTTTTCTTGGCACGTCTTGTCGAAGCAGAGATCATGTCCCCTTATCACATGATTCTCATCAATACGGGTGTGGGTAACCCAACCGTGCCATCAATCACGACACTTGGGGAATAAGCAAGTTTTACCAGGCAAGTGGGGAGGCACGCAGTTTCTACCGCCCTTATAAAGGGATAAGGACTCCTCTTTTTTACCCAGGCCTTCTTCCTCCCTGCCCATCCATTCTCGCGCACTCGAGCTCTAGCGCCCAAGTTAGCATCTTTCTCTGCAAAAACACTACAAACATGTCCGGAGCGGGAGGCAAGTGGATGTCCTCCTCCGTCACGGAGGAGAACATCACGAAGCTCCGGGAAGCCAGATACCTGGCCGCAGATATTGCACACCGGCTCCCAGGCGCAGGGCATATCGTTCCTACCCCCGAGCCCAACGAAAGGGTTGTATTCCTTACCCATTTCGTTCGCGGGCTGGGATTTCCCCTCCACCCATTCGTTCGCAGGATCATGTTCTACTACGGGCTGGACTTCCATGATCTCGCCCTCAATTTCATCCTCAACATCTCAGCGTTTATCATTGTGTGCGAGGCCTTCCTCCACATCAAGCCCCACTTCGGCCTGTGGCTGAAGACCTTCAATGTTAAACCGAAGGTGGTGGCCGGCCAGCAAGTGGAGTGCGGAGGCGCCATGGTGGGCAAAATTCCCAACGTCACCTGGCTCGAAGGCTCCTACGTGGAGACCGTAAAGGGGTGGAAATCGGGGTGGTTCTACATCACCGAGCTGCGCGACAACAACTAGCTAGCGCCCCCCGAATTCTGACCCGGCATCCCCATGCGGCTCACCTCCTGGAAAGAGAAGGGCTTATCTTGGGGTTCATCTGTGGAGCTGACCGGACTCCAGAACTGCATTAAAAACATGATAAGCAAGAAAATCAAGCTTGTCAACGTGGTCCAGGTCATGCTCTTCCGCCGGATTCTCCCGTGTCAAAGACGGGCATTCAATATGTGGGAGTTTGACTCGGCAAAGCACCAGATGCTGCGAGAGCTCTTCGACACGACGCACCAGGACATCCGGAGGGTGTTGTTCAAGTCTGCCGAGGTACCTCCTCCCCTTACCAAGGACCGCGGACTCAGCGCAAAGCACCCTGCTAATCCGTTAAGATCCTTATATCTCATAAGGTGTTTCTTTTCCTAGTATAATTAAGTGAGGGGTCTGAGCCTCCACATTTTTGATAGGAATGGGTCGCGACAGCGGAGCAGATCGACTGTCCGGCCCCGCTGCCCGAAGATCTAGGAAGTACTCTCCTGATGGAGATGTTGGTTCCGGCGCCCTATGAGGAGCCGGAGAAGAAGGCCAAGAAGAAGGCCGCGGGGACCAGGAAAGGTCTCCGGTGCAATGTTGTATCGGAATGTCGTCCGATAACACCGAGACGCCCTCCTCCCATGAAGACGAGGAGGAGGAAGAGGAAAATTCTCCCCATCTAGCCGGGAGGATAAGAAAAGGAAGGCCGCCCCATCCGAGGAGGTCGAAGGGTCCAAGAAGGGAAGCTCCCTCCTTCCGGACCGTTCCACCACGGCCGCGTTCAACGACGAGGAGTGGTTGCCCAGGGACAAGCCCCTAGCAAAGTCGTAAGTATCCGGATACCATAACAGTTCTGGTATATTTCGTTTTATTGTTTCTTATCATGCCAAACATGATCATGCAAGCCACCCAAGGATAGTCTCGATGTATCCTCTTCGGATGGGTCTCTGGGCCTGTCGGAGATGAACGGTGATTCACTACCGACCGCCTCCTCTCCCCGCCCTACGGATGACACCGAGGTGTTGTCCCGAAGGGCACCAAGCCAAGGGAAGGTAGTTCTGGGGGCGCCCCAAGGTGACCTCCCAAACGCCCTAAGGACGGGGGGCAGCAAGTCCGGCCCCTGGCCGAATACTACGCTGGAACCTCCCATGGTTCCGGACTCTGTCGAGCGACCCCTCACAAAGGGGGGCGAGCCGTCTGTGCCGATGGCCTCTGTCCATCCAAAGGCACCGGACAACTTGCTGGAAGCGCTTCGTGGCGCTTCCATTGACGAAGAGCACCACACTTTCATGAGTGCGGGGGTAGAGAAGGTTCAGTCCGCTAAAAGCGGACTGACTGAAGCCTATGCCAGCCTCTTGACAGGCTTTGAGGTAAGTAATCAATTTATAAGAAAATGCTATAGAATAGACAGTAGACCCTGATGCTCTATTTGGCGTTCGCAAAGAAAGGCCAAACAGAGAATCAAATAATAAACACAGGAGTCTAATCAGAATGTGTCTTATGTGAATACGCAGGCTTCGCTGCTGGCCGCTGCCGCTCACACTGCGAAGGTCTCCACACTGAAGAGGGACCTTGGCGGTCCGAAAAAGATCTCGGCCTTACCAAGGGGCAGCTCGAAGAGAACAGAGGTAAGTAATACCCGTCCGTATATTGATAAGGAATAAAAAGGAATGTGGTTTTTAAGTCACAGGATCATCATGAATTTTGCTAGGGACCACGACCGAAGTGGTGGCCCTGAAGGAGGCGCTGTCCGAGGCCGAAGACAAAGCGGGCAAGGAGCGCACCAAGCGCGAGAAGCAAGAAGCTCGAGTCGGCGAGGTGCAGCAAGAGCTTCGGGATTTCGTCAAAAAATACGAGTCCTTGGAGCGCGACTCTGAGACGCAAGGGTCCGAGCTTGCGAAGGCCCTTGAGAACGCAAAAAAATGCCAAGGCTGAAGCCCACGAGGCCCTCCAGGAGCCTTAGGCGGTCCAGAAGATAGGGGCGGGTAAGGAATTCATTATGCAAAGCAAGCATGTGAAGGAAACTTTCCTTTTACTTACCCGAGTTCGGAGCTCTCCAGGGGCGTTCGCAGATCTTCCCCGCAGTGTGTCCAATGACGCGGAATTTTATCGGGCCGAGGAAGGGAGCTCGATGGAGAAGTTGTTCTGGTCTCAGTATACTGGGACCGAACATCTGATGCCCTTGAGCGACCAGTTGAAGCAATTGGTCGGGCTCCACAAGGCGGCCGAACAGGCCATGAAGGGCCTCATAGTCCGGATGTGGCCTGGCGAGCCCCTGCCTGGCAGCTACTTCGGCCTGGTGAGGTGGCTTGTGAATGCCTGCCCACAGCTTGAAGTCATAAAGCGGTCCGTCTGCATTGAGGGTGCGCGCAGGGATTTTGCTCGAGCGAAAGTGCACTGGGCAAAGATGGACGCCGAGAAGCTGGTGAAGGAGGGGCCGCCGGAGGGCAAGGAGCATCGCCGCCCTGAGAATTATTATGACAGCATCCTGAAGGGTGACCGCCTTGTGGCGGAGGAATGTTCTAAGGATGTAATATTTGAATGAATGTACTCATGTGATCCTATAATATGAAAACGAGTTTGTCTGCGCTGTATAATGCTTGTTGATTTAAAATATTACCTTCTGTGCGGCCGTTTATAAAATCTGAGAGTTGGCCAGTCGTGGGCTTCTGCCCCCAGGTAGCTAGTCCTGAGGTGTTCAGGATAAATCTGATCACTCTTTATACCAGTTTTGGGTCCTTCGAAGGAGGTGTTCAGCACAACGAACAAGGCAATCGGACTATAAGGCTTTATCACTATCACTTAGCCATAGAAGTCTACAATTTTAAATTTTGGCAAAGCCCCTAGTATTTGGAAGCCGAACTTGGGCCGCTATGAACGCCTAAATCGGACAAGGCTGACTCCTCGCCTGAAGCGGAAAATCTTTAGGGATTTTGGACCTCTCGAACAGTGACCAACTCTCGCCGCATCATGACAGTCAGTTTTTGGCTTTCTCTACTGAGGTGCTTGTCCGGAAGAACCCGGACACAATTGTAGTAGTTCTACCAGTGCTACCTTAGCCGATATAGCGGAACGTAAGGCACCAAAACATGGGGAGATGGGCAAACCCAACTATTGACCGAAGACATGATTCAGAGCTGATGCATATAATGCTATAAGTTCGGGGTGCCGCACTGTCGAAAGTGTTCGGACTTTTCTTGCCATGTTATGGGGTACACTGAAGCCCCTGGCGTACTGAACGTACCAGAATGTACGGGAGCAACTTGTCGTGAATTGACAAACAAGGAAAAAAAGAAGGTGAAGAAATGTAATAATAAGCTAATGATGTGCATTGTTATTTATAGGATACGTCAAAGCGTATGTGTATAAGTAGTACAATAAGCAAAAATAGGACTATCTGACATGTCCGATCCAAGGGCGAGCTGCGTGCGGGTATGTAAAACAGGTATAACGATCGGTATGAGAGACCACCTGGGTATTCCCTTGTACGTCAAAGCTTCTTGCTCCCTTGTTGCTTCCCTCCCGTAATGGGTCCGATGATCTAGCTATCGGAGAGGGCCTCCAGAGAACAGGGTCCTGAAAGGAAGAAAATGATAAAGATATACTGGTCCTGAGGCGGTTGAACCGCATTGTGGGACGTGCCATAGCCGTGCCTCCGCCTATACCCATGGTATCTTTAGTGCGTAGTTATGTACACGCGGCGTAAATTTTCTCGCTTGACTGGGACTAGGACGGAGGCCGAATTGCTAGGCGAGCTGTGAACGAGCCTAGCGATTCTGTTGTAGGTTATTCCGGACTCGCTTGAATATGCTGTGGACCTTGTCGCCGAATTGGCGGTTTGCCTCAAAAGGCTGCTTTGCATTTCTGCTGCAAGGGATGCAGTGTGCTCCTCCGTGCGGAGCGAGCATTCTGTGTTTCTGTTGACTGTTATAACCCCGCGAGGACCTGGCATTTTGAGCTTGAGGTATGTATAATGCGGTACCGTATTGAATCTAGCGAATGCGGTTCGTCCGAGTAGTGCGTGATGGCCACTGCGGAAGGGGACGATATCGAAGATTAACTCCTTGCTTCGGAAGTTATTCGGAGATCCAAAGACCACTTCCAGTGTGATTGAGCCCCTGCAACAGGCCTCTACACCTGGTATGACACCTTTGAAGGTGGTTTTTGTGGGTTTGATCCTCAAGGGGTCGATACCCATTTTGCGCACCGTATCCTGATAAAGCAGGTTCAGGCTGCTGCCACCGTCCATAAGGACTCAAGTGAGGTGGAATCCGTCAATGATAGGATCGAGGACCAATGCGACAGAACCGCCATCATAGATACTAGTGGGGTGGTCCCTGCGATCAATAGTGATTGGACAAGAAGACCATGGGTTGAACTTTTGGGCGACTGACTCCATCGCGTAGACGTCCCTGAGTGCATGCTTCCATTCCCGCTTGGGGATATGGGTTGCGTATATCATGTTCACCGTTTTCACTTGGGAAGGAATTTTCTTATGTCCTCCTGTGTTCGGCGGCTGGGGCTCCTCCTCGTCGTCGCTATGCAGCCCCTTTTACTTTCTTTCGGCATTCAACTTGCTGGCCTGTTTGAACACCCAGCATTCTCTGTTGGTGTGGTTCGCTGGCTTATCGGGGGTGCCGTGAATTTGACATGACCGGTCGAGTATGCGGTCCAAACTGGATGGGCACGGATTGTTTCTTTTGAATGGCTTTGGCTTCTCTTGGCCGAGATGTCTGGCGATCCACTCGTCACGGATGTTATGTTTAAAGGCCGCTAGGGCGTCGGCATTCGGACAGTCCACAATTTGGTTCTTTTTGGTTAGGAACCGAGTCCAAAATTTCCTGGCTGACTCTCTGGGCTGTTGTGTTATGTGACTTAAATCATCAGCATCCGGTGGTCGCACGTAAGTGCCCTGGAGGTTGTCCAGGAATGCGTCTGCCAAGTTCTCCCAACTCCCGATGTAGTTTGCTAGCACGTTATTTAGCCAATGCCGAGCTGGTCCTTTGAGTTTTAACGGGAGGTACTTGATGGCGTGTAGGTCATCCCCGCGGGCCATGTGAATGTGGAGGAAGAAATCCTCTATCCATACCGCGGGGTCAGTAGTACCATCGTATGATTCGATATTCACGGGTTTAAACCCTTATGGGAATTCAAGATCCATTACTTCATCAGTGAAGCATAGGGGGTGTGCAGCGCCTCTGTGCCGGGCTATGTCACGACGCAGTTCGTACGAGTCTTGTCTGCTGTGTTCGGCCCGGCCAGATTTGCTTTTGGTATATCCAGCATGACGGTCGTCGTCATGTGTTGGGGCGTGCCCTCGTGATCCGAAGATCGATCGTTTGTGTCCTGCTTTGTTTTCCGATACGTCTCACAGGTCCTGCGTGTTACCCCGGGCTTTGCTGTTCCTGTTTGACTGGCGACGGGGTGCGGGCTAGACTTCGGGCTTATGTGCCACTTTGTCACGGCCACGAGGTGGCCGGTCTGCCGCATCATACGCTGGAAGCGCAGGCTTTAATGCTTCCTCTTCAAGTTGGGGTAGCAACATGCGCTTTGGGAAACTTTTGATTGGGCGCTCGAGTTCGAGTTCCTCGGCTGCCAGGACCTCAGTCCATCTATCTGCTAGCAGATCTTGCTCATCTTGAAGCTTTTGTTGCTTTTTCTTCAGGCTTTTTGCTGTGGCAATAAGCCGGTGCTTGAAGCGCTCATGTTCGACGGGATCCTCAGGCACGATAAATTGTTCGTCACCGAGGCTCACCTTGTCTACGGAGAGAGGCATGTAATTGTCGTCCTCTGATTCTCCGTCTACTGCCTGTTCCTTGGGGCTAGCTTGCCCATCCTCCTGCTCAAAGCCTGGCTGGAGGGGATTGTCTTCGTCTTCGGCACTATTTGGAGCGTTATTGTCTCCTATGCCGGTATCTCTGTTTTTGCTATGGCGAGGCTTAGAGTGGCGCCGAGGACGCCGGTTCATGGATTGCTTCTCGGGGTGATTATCCTCCGTTGCCTTGTTGCCATCGCTTTCTTTCGGGGTGTCCACCATGTATATATCATACGATGAGGTAGCAGTCCAGCGCCCTATGGGCGGTGGTTCCTGTTCATCGCCCGCATCATCGTCCATACCGTCAAAGTCTTTGGAGTCGAAGTCGAGCATGTCAATTAGGTCATCGACAGTGGCTACCAAGTGGGTGGTGCGTGGGGAACGAATTTCTTTGCCGTCCACTTCCCACCAGAGCCGGACATAGTTCGGCCATGGGTCTCCTGACAAGGAGAGAGACCGTAATGAGTTTAGCATGTCGCCTAGGGGCGAGTGCTGAAAGATATCCGCGGAGGTGAACTCCATGATCGGTGCCCAATTAGATTGGATGGGCACGGACGTGAGCGGTTGGAAGTCTGTGGCCAGGGACGAATCCGAGTGTCCGGCAACACAGGTCTCATAGGAGGTGAAGTTAGTATTCGGCTCTATCGTCGCTGAGTGTGTGGCCTCCGTCGCAGGGTCCATCCACCCGTCCTCGGACAGCACGATTTGTTTCGGATTGAGGGCCGGAGTAGTTACATGTGTGATCTCCCGAACACTGTCCGATGGCAGAGCTAAATCATGCTCATCGTGACTGTGCGGCGTACCTGACGTGGGTTCGAATCCGTCGAAGATCAAGTCCCCGCGGATGTCGGCGGTATAGTTCAAGCTTCCAATCCTGCCCTGATGGCCAGGGGCGTAGCTCTCGATCTGCTCCAGATGGCCGAGCGAGTTGGCCCGCAGTACGAAGCCGCTGAATACGAAGATCTGTCGGGGAAGGAAATCCTCACCCTGTATCGCATCATTGCCGATGATCGAAGGAGCCATCGAGCCTTATGGCGACGACACAGTGGAACTCTCAATGAAAGCACAAATATCGTTGTCAAAACCGGTGGATCTCGGGTAGGGGGTCCCGAACTATGCGTCTAAGGCAGATGGTAACAGGAGGCGGGGGACACAATGTTTACCCAGGTTCGGGCCCTCTCGATGGAGGTAATACCCTACTTCCTGCTTGATTGATCTTGATGATATGAGTATTACGAGAGTTGATCTACCACAAGATCGGAGACGCTAAACCATAGAAGCTAGCCTATGGTATGATTGTTGTTGTCCTACGGATTAAAACCCTCCGGTTTATACAGATATCGGAGGGGCTAGGGTTACATAGAGTCGGTTACAAGGGAGGACATCTACATATCCGAACGGCCAAGCTTGCCTTCCATGCAAAGGAGAGTCCCATCCGGACACGGGACGAAGTCTTCAATCTTGTATCTTCATAGTCCAACAGTCCGGCCAGGCGATATATTCCGGCTATCTGAGGAGCCCCCTAATCTAGGACTCCCTCAACTGCCACCGTACTTTTCTTCAGTGTCGAGCACTTTGTTCCATCTACCGTTGAGTGTATTTTGCGCGGCTTTAAGCCTTTGCTTCTGCTTCTTTAGACTCCTCGCGATGGCAATCAGGCTTCTATGGAGGTTCTCTTGCTCCAAGTGCCTTTCCGAGATGATGTGTGCATCGTCGTCCGGACTGTTCACCTCTCCAGAGATAGGTTGGTGAGCTTTACCCTCGGCGTCGCCGTGATCAGGCAATGGCTCCATACTATGTTCGGCGTCCGCTGGTTCATCCTGCTCTATCGCTGGGTCCATGTGGTCGTCGTTTGCTTTGGAGTCGACCGGGGTATTATTGTTTCCTGCGTTGTTATCGCTGTTTTTGCCGAGGTGGGATTTGGAGCGGCGCCTACGTCGTCGCTTTGGTTGCTTCTCGAGGGGACTACCCTCTACTGCGTCCTTCCGTTCCTCGTCATTGTTCTCTTTGGGTGTATCCACCATGTATATATCGTGTGATGAAGTGGATGTCCAGCGCACTGTGGGCGGTGGTTCCAGTTTTTCTCCTGCATCGTCGTCCATACCGTCGATGTCTTTGGAGCCGAAATCAAGCATGTCGGTAAAGTCGTCGACAATGGCTATTGAGTGGGTGATGGGTGGGCAATGAATTTCTTTGTCGTCCGCTTCCCACTCAAGCCGGACATAGTTCGGCCGAGGGTTTCCTGACAAGGAGAGAGATCTCAATGAATTTAGCACGTCGCCCAAGGGCGAGTGCTGAAAGATATCCGTGGAGGTAAACTCCATGATCGGTGCCCAATCAGATTCGATAGGCATGGACGCGGGCGGTTCAGAGCCTGTGGCCGGGGATGAATCCAAGGGTCCAGCAACACAGGTCTCATAGGGGGAGAAGTTAGTATTCGCCTCTATCGTCGCTGAGTGTGCGGCCTCCGAGGCGGGGTCCATCCACCCGTCCTCGGACGGCGCGATCTGTTCCGGATTGAGGGCCGCAGTAGTTACATGTGTGAGCTCCCGAACACTGTCCGATGGCAGAGCTAAATCATGCTCATCATGACTGTGCGACGTACCTGACGTGGGTTCGAATCCGTCGAAGATCAAGTCTTCGTGGATGTCGGCGGTATGGTTCAAGCTTCCAAACCTGACCTGATGGCCAGGGGCGTAGCTCTTGATCTGCTCCAGATGGCCAAGCGAGTTGGCCCGCAGTACGAAGCTGCCGAATATGAAGATCTGTCCGGAAGAAAAACCTCACCCTCGATCGCATCATTGTCGATGATCAAAGGAGCCATCAAGCCTTATGCTGACGACATAGTGGAACTCTCAATGAAAGCACAAATATTGTTGTCAAAACCACTGGATCTCGGGTAGGGGGTCGCGAACTATGCGTCTAAGGCAGATGGTAACAGGAGGCGGGGGACACAATGTTTACCTAGGTTCGGGCCCTCTCGATGGAGGTAATACCCTAATTCCTGCTTGATTGATCTTGATGATATGAGTATAAGAAGAGTTGATCTACCACAAGATCGGAGAGGCTAAACCATAGAAGCTAGCCTATGGTATGATTGTTGATGTCCTACGGATTAAAACCCTCCGGTTTATACAGATATCGGAGGGGCTAGGGTTACATAGAGTCGGTTACAAGGGAGGACATCTACATATCCGAACGGCCAAGCTTGCCTTCCATGCAAAGGAGAGTCCCATCCGGACACGGGACGAAGTCTTCAATCTTGTATCTTCATAGTCCAACAGTCCGGCCAAGGGATATAGTCCGGCTGTCTGAGGACCCCCCTAATCTAGGACTCCCTCAACTGCCACCGTAATTTTCTTCAGTGTCGAGCACTTTGTTCCATCTACCGTTGAGTGTATTTTGCGCGGCTTTAAGCCTTTGCTTCTGCTTCTTTAGACTCCTCGCGATGGCAATCAGGCTTCTATGGAGGTTCTCTTGCTCCAAGTGCCTTTCCGGGATGATGTGTGCATCGTCGTCCGGACTGTTCACCTCTCCAGAGACAGGTTGGTGAGCTTTACCCTCGGCGTCGCCATGATCAGGCAATGGCTCCGTACTATGTTCGGCGTCCGCTGGTTCATCCTGCTCTATCGCTGGGTCCATGTGGTCATCGTTTTCTTTGGAGTCGACCGGGGTATTATTCTTTCCTGCGCTGTTATCGCTGTTTTTGCCGAGGTGGGATTTGGAGCGGCGCCTACGTCGTCGCTTTGGTTGCTTCTCGAGGGGACTACCCTATGCTGCGTCCTTCCGTTCCTCGTCATTATTCTCTTTGGGTGTATCCGCCATGTATATATCGTGTGACGAAGTGGATGTCTAGCGCCCTGTGGGCGGTGGTTCCTGTTCTTCTCCTGCATCATTGTCCATACCGTCGATGTCTTCGGAGCCGAAATCAAGCATGTCGGTAAAGTCGTTGACAATGGCTATTAAGTGGGTGATGGGTGGGCAATGAATTTCTTCGTTGTCCGCTTCCCACTCAAGATGGACATAGTTTGGCCAAGGGTCTCCTGACAAGGAGAGAGATCTCAATGAATTTAGCACGTCGCCCAAGGGCGAGTGCTGAAAGATATCCATGGAGGTAAACTCCCTGATCGGTGCCCAATCATATTCGATAGGCACGGACGCGGGTGGTTCATATCATGTGGCCGGGGATGAATCCAAGGGTCCGGCAACACAGGTCTCATAGGGGGAGAAGTCAGTATTCTCCTCTATCGCCGCTGAGTGTGCGGCCTTCGTGTCAGGGTCCCTCCCATCCTCGAACGGCACGATCTGCTCCGGATCGAGGGCCGGAGTAGCCACATGTGTGATCTGCCGAACACCATCCGGGATAGAGCTACATCATGCTCGTAGTGACTGTGCAGCGCACCTGACATGGGTTCGAATCCGTCGAAGATCAAGTCTTCGCGGATGTCGGCGGTATGGTTCAAGCTTCCAAACCTAACCTGATGGCCAGGGGCGTAGCTCTCGATCTGCTCCAGATGGCCAAGCGAGTTGGCCCGCAGTACGAAGCCACCGAATACGAAGATTTGTCCGGGAAGAAAAACCTCACCCTGGACTGCATCGTTGCCAACGATCGAAGGAGCCATCAAGCCTTACGGTGATGACACAGTGAAACTCTCAATGAAAGCACCAATGTCGGTGTCAAAACCGGCGGATCTTGGGTAGGGGGTCCCGAACTATGCGTCTAAGGAGGAAGGTAACGGGAGACAGGGGACATAATGTTTACCCAGGTTCGGGCCCTCTCGATGGAGGTAATACCCTACGTCCTGCTTGATTGATCTTGATGATATGAGTATTATAAGAGATCTATCACGAGGTCGTAGAGGCTGAACCCTAGAAGCTAGCCTATTGTTATGATTGTTCTTTTCCTACGGACTAAACCCTCTAGTTTATATAGACAACGGAGGGGGCTAGGGTTACACAGAGTCGGTTACAAGGGAGGAGATCTACATATCCAAATTGCCAAGCTTGCCTTCCACGCAAAGGAGAGTCCCAACCGGACACGGGACGACGTCTTCAATCTTGTACCTTCATAGTCCAATAGTCCGGCCAAAGTATATAGTCCGGCTGTCTGAGGACCCCCTAATCCAGGACTCCCTCAATGACTGCCATGTGGAGTCTATTAGTTGTGATGCCATGTTACATAAGATTTCTTGTGCTAATTCTCTCGGTCACATCGTGTTCGCCAATCCGCTTGACTTGTCATATGCTATGCATGAGATCAATCATATGTCATATTTGCAATCTCTTCATAGTGACTATGCATATGCTATTAAAATAAACCCAATTTGCACATATGGAATAGAT
Organism: Triticum urartu; assembly: GCF_056163025.1. NCBI lineage: Eukaryota > Viridiplantae > Streptophyta > Magnoliopsida > Poales > Poaceae > Triticum > Triticum urartu. Next base: position 194,953,190 of record NC_141873.1, on the reverse strand, counting down.
GACAACCCTATGGTTATTGGCATTTGTTTCTCTTGTGATGATATTGACATGCTACCTTTGCATCAGTTATCTCATATGCCATGCCATAACCACCTTGCTTCGGATATGCATTGTTTTAGATGTTGTCTATTTTCTCCATATGACGTTTCCATTATTGCTCATGAGGAGACCCCCGTAGTTTCCTCATACATGTTTGGAGATTTTGATCACTCCCATCCATTGCACGACCCCAATACTTATGTGCACAATATGCTTCCCATGAATAAACATGCTATTGATGTGCCATATACTTGTATGCTCAATTTGCATCCCCATTGTGTTATACACAATAATTATTCTTTCATGATGGATGACATGTTCTTATACCATGCATCAAATTTATTTGAGCGATGCTTATCTAGTGCTAACTCTCACGTGCACATACACATCATGATGGATGATGTGTACATTTAGCACACACAGACAATCTCTTTCGTTTGTGCCTCTTTTGTGTAGGTACCCATGCATTCTTGTCAACCTCACAATTCCATGAGTTGACAAAATGTGCTCACTTGGCTATGGTTTATTGTCCATTATATATCATTTGCCCATCTTGCCATGTTCACTTTGCATGATATGCTCATTCCTATACCTTTGTCATGCATTTGTGACCCATGCTTTGCATTACACATGATGATTGATTCTGCTACTTGTATGTGTATTTGCAAGCTTGGTGGAGATATTGCTTGCTATTGCCATGTTTGCTTTGTACCCCATGCCTATGATGATACTTTCATCTTGCTTTGTGTTCGTGCTTGCGATATGTCATGTACATTGCCTATGACTATTATTTGCTCACATGACATGGTTTCCATGCTTTCCTCTAGTATGTTGCATTTTCGCACTACTAGTTTGCACGACTTGATTACTATGCTTGCTTATGTTGCATCACCAATGATTCATACTTGCTCATTTCATGTGGTTGATGACAACCATCTACATGCTTTGAACATGATTGTTATTGCTTGCCGTCATATATCTCCATATGTTGCCTCTCTAATGCTAGATGATTTTCCATATATTGAGCGCAACCATGATTTGAGTCTTGCTAATGAGATTGCCCCCATAGCATTCTCACATATGTTTGGAGATTTTCACATATTTTTTGTGAAGCATGCTTGTCTTCCTTCTTTGCACCATATACCTCGTGCCTTGAATACTTTCGTTTGTGCATGTGTATGATACTTGGACCTTGTGTCAACTTCCACGTCACGTGAGTTGACAATCCGATCTCTTGAGAGTGAACCACCTTCTAACACAACGATTCTACATCGCACTTGCTTGTACTTCGGCATTGTGAAGGACACACAAGGACATCTTTTCAAGGTGATATCCTTCTCTTTTGAGAGCCCCCAAACCATGAGCATGGATATTATGGATCATACTACTTGTGTTGCTTTCCCCATGAGACTTATTATTCATCTTGGACCACTTGATTGCACACTTGTTAGAGATCTTGCTTTGACTTGTCATTTTCACCATTCCATGCATCATGATATATATGTCATCACTTCACATATGCCATGTCCCATTGATTGCTACATGCTTGCCTTCATTGCCTCACAAACGACGAACAATTTCTCTTTACATTGTGTTGAGTGCCACATGATATTCACTACAGCCTAAGCACATTATGCTTGGATTGTCTTGCACTTGCCCCATGTGTTTAGACACTTCATTTTACTTGGTGCTGTGAATGATTCCTATGCCTACCATCGACCATTTGTAGAGTGCTTTATGCATGATTGCTATGACCTTGAGGTCGATGCTTCTTCTCTTGTCACACATATTTGCATCACTAGCTCACATTCACATGCTAGTCCCCATGATTTCTTTGCTTACATGCCATGTCACAATCCTTTGTCACACCATATGCTTTGCATGATGATGACACTTGTTTGGTGAATAACCTCTTGAATGCTTGGTTTTGCACTAACGGTAACCACATTTGTTTTTTCAAGTGTTTGTTGTCCTCACTCCTTTTGAAGGAATCACAAGATGGTGCGACATTGGAGAGTGCCCATTTCGAGCTTCAAGATGACAAGAACTTAGTGAACGTCCACTTCCACACGCTGAAGCCATCCCTTTCCCATGGTGATTTGGTTTTCGATCCGAGGTCAGATCTTTCCCAAGGTAGGGGAGATGATGCGGAGCATCCTACAGACATCACCATGTCAAGATTCCATTTGGCAAGTGACACATTCAAGGTCCACTTCACATACACAAAGGTGAATCATCTCCTTTACGCGTGTTCACTTGACCCCTTCGAGGATGGTATACTACTTGACACTCCACTTGTGTGCATGCATAGGTATTGTTGGAACACTACGGACGACGAGTAGGAGTGCGAGCGCAAGTATACAACTACACCATCCGCGAGGGAAGCGCGGAAACGAAAACACAAGAAGAAGAGTTGTCGAAGAAGCTCCAGCGAGCGAACGTCTGGATGACACCGGATGACCAGCCCCTCCCAGCGAGCGGACGTCCGGCCCCCGCTGGACAACCGACACATCTACACACGAGCCAAATCAGTGGAAGACCGATGACACCGGACGACCGGACGACCTCCAGCTACCGGACGTCCGGTGCCACCTCAACCGAGCCAAAGTGAGCAGAAGTCTGGCGACTACCGGACGTCCGGAAGCCCACCAACCACCGGACGACCGGTCCCCAGCGGACGTCCGCTACCTGTCTACGTACAGAGATCGGGCCCGAGGCCCATGTATCCCTCTCCCACTTACCCCTTTGTGGACCTAGACTATATATACTCCTCCACCTCCTCCTAGTTAGGGTTATCATTGGTTTAGCTCATATTTAGAGATAGAGCATTGCTCATCCAAATCGGATCTACTCCACGAGAGGGACCGCGGCCCCTACGGAGAAGATCCCTTTAGATTCAAGACCGCCTTGCGGAAAAGAACTTCAAGACCTCCTCACGGAGAAGACCGGTTACCTCTTGTATCGTCCGTAGTTGACTTTGGATCTTGTATCTCCCTTTGTGTTCATGGATCTAGCGCATGTGTGATCATTCTTGTTGGTTTGAGTGTTCTCTTGTGTTCCCCTCATGATTTGCCCCTCGTTTCTCTCCTCGTGTTCTTCGTGTTCATCGCGGGATCCTCTCCTTTTGTGAAAGATCGGCCGATTAGGGTTCCCACCCTACATCACAAGTTGTTAGTGTTGAAAGTGGCCTCACTTGACCTATCAACTATCTCACTCTCTCTATGTGGTGGTTCACTCACTCCCTCAAGGTAGGTGCACTCAATCTCACGTATGGTGGAGTCACTCATCTCACTCAAGTGGTGGGGGTTGTGGCTCTCCTCACATGGGAATTGTGGTAACACATCATATATGGGGCTAGTGGTGAACTCACTCTCACTCTCAATATTGTGGAAAAAGTCACTCAAGTCATCATACGTCGCCGTGGTCGAAGGGAAAATCCCATGCTCAACCATCTCATCGCCGTCGCCATGGATGAAGCCCGAAGATGGCATATCATCACTCTCGCCTCCTAAGATGGAAGCATCATCCTTGCTCGTCACCATATCGCTCGACTCCAAAGCTTGTTCCTTGATGGTCTCCGTAGTCGTAGTCGTAGTCGTTGTCGCACCATCTTGAAAAAGAGTCAAAGTAGACTCGGCATCATCAATGCCACAAAGAGGTATGGTGATGTCTACTACACAACCTTCTTATTGTAGACGTTGTTGGGCCTCCAAGTGCAAAGGTTTGTAGCACAGTAGCAAATTTCCCTCAAGTGGATGACCTAAGGTTTATCAATATATGTGAGGCGTAGGATGATGATGGTCTCTCTAAAACAACCCTGCAACCAAATAAGAAAGAGTCTCTTGCGTCCCCAACACACCCAATACAATGGTAAATTGTATAGGTGCACTAGTTCGGCGAAGAGATGGTGATACAAGTGCAATATGGATGGTAGATAAAGGTTTTTGTAATCTGAAAATATAAAAACAGCGTGGTAACTAATGATAAAAGTGAGCAAAAACAGTATCGCAATGTGTTGAAACAAGGCCTAGGGTTCATACTTTCACTAGTGCAAGTTCCCTCAACAATAATAACATAATTGGATCATATAACTATCCCTCAACATGCAACAAAGAGTCACTCCAAAGTCACTAATAGCGGAGAACAAATGAAGAGATTATTGTAGGGTACAAAACGACCTCAAAGTTATCCTTTATGATCGATCTATTCAAGAGTCCGTAGTAAAATAACATGAAGCTATTCTTTCCGTTCAATCTATCATAGAGTTCGTACTAGAATAACACCTTAAGACACGAATCAACCAAAACCCTAATGTCACCTAGATACTCCAATGTCACCTCAAGTATCCGTGGGTATGATTATACGATAAGCATGACACAATCTCAGAATCATCTATTCAACCAACACAAAGAACTTCAAAGAGTGCCCCAAAGTTTCTACCGAAGAGTCAAGAAGAAAACGTGTGCCAACCCCTATGCATAAGTTCACGAGGTCACGGAACTCGCAAGTTGATCACCAAAACATACATCAACTGGATCACATGATATCCCATTGTCACCACAGATAAGCACGTGCAAGACATACATCAAGTGTTCTCAAATCCTTAAAGACTCAATCCGATAAGATGACTTCAAAGGGAAAAATCAATCCATTACAAGAGATTAGAGGGGGGTGAAACATCATAAGATCCAACTATAATAGCAAAGCTTGTGATACATCAAGATCGTATCACGTCAAGAACACGAGAGAGAGAGAGAGAGATCAAACACATAGCTACTGGGACATACCCTCAGCCGCAAGGGTGAAATACTCCCTCCTCGTCATGGAGAGCGCCGGGATGATGAAGATGGCCACGGGAGAGGGATTCCCCCCTCCGGCAGGGTGCCGGAACGGGTCTAGATTGGTTTTCGGTGGCTACGTAGGCTTTTGGCGGTGAAACTCCCAATCTATTCTGCTCTCCGATGTTTTAGGGTATATGGACATATATAGGCGAAAGAAGTCGGTCAGGGGAGCCACGAGGGGCCTACGAGGGTGGGGCGTGCCTAGGGGATAGGGCGTGCCTCCTTGCCTCGTGGCTTCCTCGAGGCTTCCGTGACGTCTACTCTAAGTCTCCTGGATTGCTTCCATTCCAAAAATATGTTCCGTGAAGTTTCAGGTCAATTGGGCTCCGTTTGATTTTCCTTTTCTGCGATACTCTAAAACAAGGAAAAAAACAGAAACTGGCGCTGGGCTCTAGGTTAATAGGTTAGTCCCAAAAATCATATAAAATAGCATATAAATGCATATAAAACATCCAAGGTTGATAATATAATAGCATGGAACAATCAAAAATTATAGATACGTTGGAGACATATCAAGCATCCCCAAACTTAATTCCTACTCGTCCTCGAGTAGGTAAATGATAAAAACAGAATATTTGATGTGGAATGCTACCTAACATATTTATCAATGTAATCTTCTCTCTTGTGACAAGAATATTCAGATCCATACGATTCAAGATAAAAGTTTAATATTGACATAAAAATAGTAATACTTCAAGCATACTAACAAAGCAATCATGACTTCTCAAAATAACATGGCCAAAGAAAGCTATCCCAACAAAATCATATAGTCTGGCTATGCTTTATCTTCATCACACAAAATATTTAAATCATGCACAACCCCGATGACAAGCCAAGCAATTGTTTCATACTTTTGATGTTCTCAAATTGTTTTCAATCTTCACACAACATAGGAGACTCTCTATCATGAAGATCATGGTGCTACTTTGAAGTACAAGTGTGGTAAAAGGATAGTAGCATTGCCCCTTCTCTCTTTTTCTCTCATTTTTTTATGTTTTGTTATTTTTTATTTGGGCCTTTTCTCTTTTTTATGGCATCTTTTTTTTTGTCCGGAGTCTCATCCCGACTTATGGGGGAATCACAGTCTCCATCATCCTTTCCTCACTGGGACAATGCTCTAATAATGATGACCATCACACTTTTATTTACTTACAACTCAAGAATTACAACTCAATACTTAGAACAAAATATGACTCTATGTGAATGCCTCCGGCGGTGTACCGGGATATGCAAAGAATCAAGAGTGACATGTATGAAAGAATTATGAACGGTGGCTTTGCCACAAATACGATGTCAACTACATGATCATGCAAAGCAATATGACAATGATCAAGCGTGTCATAACAACGAAACGGTGGAAGGTTGCATGGCAATATATCTCGGAATAGTTATGGAAATGCCATAATAGGTAGGTATGGTGGCTATTTTGAGGAAGGTATATGGTGGGTGTATGATACCGGCGAAAGGTGCGCAGTATTAGAGAGCCTAGCAATGGTGGAAGGGTGAGAGTGCGTATATTCCATGGACTCAACATTAGTCATAAAGAACTCACATACTTATTGCAAAAATCTATTAGTTATCGAAACAAAGTACTACACGCATGCTCCTAGCGGGATAGATTGGTAGGAAAAGACCATCGCTCGTCCCCGACCGCCACTCATAAGGAAGACAATCAATAAATAAATCATGCTCCGACTTCATCACATAACGGTTCACCATACGTGCATGCTACGGGAATCACAAACTTTAACACAAGTATTTCTCAAATTCACAACTACTCAACTAGCATGACTCTAATATCACCATCTTTATATCTCAAAACAATCATCAAGTGTCAAACTTCTCATAGTATTCAATGCACTTTATATGAAAGTTTTTATTATATCCATCTTGGATGCCCATCATATTAGGACTAGTTTCATAACCAAAGAAAATTACCATGCTGTTCTAAAAGACTCTCAAAATAATATAAATGAGGCATGAGAGTTCATCTATTTCTATAAAATAAAACGACCACAGTGCTCTAGAAAGATATAAGTGAAGCACGAGAGCAAATGACAAACTACTCCAAAAGATATAGCTGAAGATCAATGAGTAGTCGAATAATTATGCAACCATGTGAAGACTCTCTAACATTTAATAATTTCAGATCTTGGTATTTTATTCAAATAGCAAGCAAAACAAAATAAAATAAAATGACGCTCCAAGAAAAACACATATCATGTGGCGAACAAAAAAAATATAGCTCCAGCCTCCAAGTAAAGTGTGGCGACTCGACCCGAATGGATCAAGTCTATTGTGCTCCGGTGTCATCCCAGGATCAGTAATGCTGACACCACACAGTACTTCGAAGGATTTATAGCAGAGTTGCAGTCACACACTTATTACATCGATGTCTCAAAGAGAACTTATTACAATAAATATGGCTTAAGGCCATCTAATAACGATAACAGCGGAAGACTCGGAAGATAAATGGGTCCATCAACTCCAACGGCATCACTGAGTATAGAACCACGACCTAAAAGCACCTTACTCGTCGTCCGAAAAGTCTGCAACATGAGAAGTTGCAGCCCGAAAACGGGTCAGCACATGGAATATGCTGGCAATGTAACACATAGAGAGTAATGGAATGAAACAGCTATACTACATGCATATATGGCTGGTGGAAAGCTCTATGGTTACAGTTTTGCGTAAAGCCAGTTTTCCCTACTGCAAAGGAGTAAATTTATTTAACTATCATGGTGGTTGTTAACCATCGAGAATGGTTGACAGCATTCTGATCCCAATTAAGTGAACAATTAAAACCCAAAAACATTAATTAGAAGTAACGTGATGAGATTCACATGATATTCAAGTACTAGATACTCAAGTTTTCCATAACCGGGGACACGGCTAATCATGATTAGTTTGTACACTCTGCAGAGGTTTGCGCACTTTTCCCCACAAGACTCGATCGCCTCCGTTTGATTTCTCGCACTGCAGGGTGTTTGAGAAGACGGATGACCGAGACACAGTCTTTCAGAAGCGCTAGCACCTTACATGTGGGTAGACCGGTACACCTACTTTCCCCTACATCTGCTAGTCTACCCGTAAGAGTTCGCACGACTTAATCAACTATGCCAGAGCCCATAATGGCTTGTGGCTGCACACAAAAGTTTCTAGCATGAATGATCTTATGATCCCTTTGAGCCTGGGTGGCGGTCCGAAATAAAAACAGGCAAGTCCCGATAGACATCAGGTGCCTCAATCCACCCAGATGTGTGTTTAAGTTGCCACCTTAGGTAAACCATTAAATTATCAATCTCACATCTGTCATTGATATCACTCACCCAATCCACATCTACTAGCATAGCATGGCATAATAAGCAAACGTAGAAGTAACTCCCAAAGGTTTCATAATAATACAGGTAATAGGTACTACCTCATCTACTTCCCATCCCACAATTTAATTAGATCCTAATCGTGCAATGTGAGAGGATTGGTCTAATGCAATAAAACTGGGTTGTAGAAAAGGTATGATCAAAGTGTTACTTGCCTTGCTGATGATTCGCGAGACCTAGGGTTTCGAAGTAACAAGCGGCGCAATCCGGGTGATCTATCGCAGACAAACAACAAGCACACAATAAGTACTCATCTAATGCACAGGAAAAACTCGAACAAGAGAATGAACCAGAAAGTTCAACTTAAGAACTCCGGTTGCAAAGAAAGAAAGAACTGACAGACGACGGAAAAACAAACGGCGGAAGAAAACAACTCGGTTCTAGCAAGTTGAAACTAGGTCAAATTTTACTGTAGCAAAGGCTTGTTCAAGTTGATTAGACGGAACGGCGGTTTCGAAACGAAACTCCAGGCGCTTGAATCACCTGATTCCGATAAACGAGCGGGAAGAAAGACTAGAACGAAGATCGGATCTGAGATCACGATCGCGGAATAAATCCGACGAAAAGAAAGAGATGAACAGTTAAACGAACGGGCGTCGTTAACCGGGAAAAATTGGTGATCACGTTCGTGGAGAGGAACGGTCCGAAAGAAGAATGAAAACCGATCTAGGGTTTCGGAAGAAAACCGAAACAAAGCCGGAAGAAAAACCGGAAAGAAAACGGAAAAGAAACGGAACGGTTCTTTTAAGAAAAACCGAACCGGGGAAAGAAAAAGAGGCGAGGCGCGGGGCTACCTCCGGCGAGGCGGAACTCCGGCGGCGGCGGGGCAAGGGCGGCGGCGGCTAGGCGGCGGCGGCGGCTTGGGCGCGGGTGGCGGCGCAGCTAGAGGCGGCGGCGGCTTGGGGAGGAGAGGGGGGGTGTTGGTATTTATATAGGATGGGGGGTCTCTTGCTTGGGGAAGGGGCAAGGGGAGGCGGCGGCGGCTTGGAGTCCCCCTGGGACTCGGCCTGGCGGCGGGGCCGGGCCGGCCTTGGCCCAGGCGGCTGGGCCTGCGTCCCTTTTTTTTAACGGTTACGCGCGTAGAAAAACAAAAGAAAGAAAATCTAAACGAACTCCAAAATTCCTAAAGTAAATTTTCTCCGACTCCTAAAAATGAGTCGAACAAAATGAACTTTACTCCCGACCTAGATGCAATTTTTTTTGAAAACGCGCATTTTTCCCTATCCAAACAAAACGCAAACAACACCGGAAAACCAAAATTGATTTATCCATTAGATCTTCATTTTTTTCCTAAATTTGGGAAAGTCATATTATTCCCTCTCTCATATTTGATATAGGAAAATGATTGAAGATGAAAATAAATCAAAAGATCCTCTTTTCCAAAATTTGAGAGAACTCAAATATGAAAATAACGAAATCTCCAACTCTCTCCGAAGGTCCTTGAGTTGCGTGAAATTTCTAGGATCAACCAAAATGCATGAAAATATGATATGCATGATGATCTAGTGTATAACATTCCAAATTGCAAATTTGGGATGTTACAAACCTACCCCCCTTAAGATGAATCTCGCCCTCGAGATTCGGGTTGGCTAGAAAATAGGTGAGGGTGGTCCTTGAGCAAATCTTCTTCTCTTTCCCAGGTGGCTTCATCCTCTGAGTGGTGGTTCCACTGAACTTTGCAAAACTTGATAACCTTGCTGCGGGTAACTCTGCTGGCATAATCGAGAATCTTGACTGGCTTCTCCTCATACGTTAAGTCGTCCTTCAACTGAATCGCTTCGAGTGGCATGGTATCACTTAGCGGTACCTCTGCCATCTCGGCATGACATTTCTTCAGCTGAGAAACATGGAATACATCATGAACTCCTGACAGTCCCTCTGGTAATTCCAACTTATAAGCGACTTCTCCCATACGTTGCAAGATCTTATACGGTCCAATGAAACGCGGTGCTAACTTTCCCTTAACTCCAAAGCGCTTAACTCCTCGAAGTGGGGATACTCGGAGATAAACTCGATCTCCGGTTTCGTAGACTGTCTCCTTGCGTTTAGAATCTGCGTAGCTCTTCTGCCTGGACTGGGCTACCTTGAGCCTATCGCGAATCAACTTAACTTTCCGTTCAGACTCCTTAATCAAATCTGGTCCAAAGAATTGACGGTCTCCAACTTCGTCCCATGACAACGGTGTCCTGCACCTCCTTCCGTATAAAGCTTCGAAAGGTGCCATCTTCAAACTGGTTTGGTAACTGTTGTTATAAGAAAACTCCGCATACGGCAAGTTATCGTCCCAGCTAGATCCATAATCTAGTGCACAAGCTCTCAGCATATCTTCCAAAATCTGATTGACTCTCTCGGTCTGTCCATCTGTCTGCGGATGAAAAGCTGTGCTGAACTCTAGTCTGGTTCCTAAAGTTTCATGAAACTGATTCCAAAACTTTGAGGTAAATTGGGGTTCCTCTATCTGATACGATACTTCTCGGAACTCCATGCAAACAAATGATCCTAGTCATGTATATCTCCGCCAACTTAGCACTGGTGTATGTGGTCTTAACTGGAATGAAATGTGCTACCTTTGTCAAACGATCAACTACTACCCATATCGAGTCATAGCCTGATTTTGTCCTGGGTAGTCCTGTGATAAAATCCATGCCTATCTTATCCCACTTCCATTCGGGTATCGGCAATGGTTGTAACAATCCTGCTGGCTTCTGATGCTCTGCCTTTACTCTCTGACATACTTCACAAACTGCTACATATGCTGCAATATCCTTCTTCATTCTGGTCCACCAGAATGTTTCCTTCAAATCCAAATACATCTTGGTATTCCCTGGGTGAATCGAATACGGTGAATCATGTGCCTCTTGCAAAATCAACTTCCTGATCTCCGGGTCATTTGGCACATAAACACGGTCCTCAAACCATAGGGTATCGTGCTCATCCTCACGAAATCCCTTTGCTTTTCCTTTGCTCAATTTCTCTTTTATAGCAGCAATCTCCTTGTCAGATTTCTGAGCTTCTCTGATCTTATCCATCAATGTTGACTGAATCTCCAATGTTGCTACATAGCCTCTCGGAACTATTTCCAGGCATAGCTCACGAAGGTTTTCTGCTAACTCCTTGGGTATTTTCCCCGTCATTAGAGTATTGACATGGCTCTTACAGCTCAATGCGTCAGCTACTACATTAGCTTTTCCGGGATGGTAATGCAATCTCATGTCATAATCCTTGATGAGCTCCAACCATCTCCTTTGTCGGAGGTTCAACTCCTTCTGAGTGAAAATGTACTTCAAACTCTTGTGATCCGTGTACACCTCACAATGATTTCCAATGAGGAAATGTCTCCACGTCTTCAATGCATGCACTACGGCTGCTAACTCCAAATCATGCGTGGCATAATTCAACTCATGAGGCTTCAGTTGTCGTGAAGTATACGAAACAACTCTTCCTTCCTGCATAAGCACTGCTCCAAGTCCTCGACGTGAAGCGTCGCAATACACCTCATAATCCTTGGTCTGATCTGGCAAAATCAATACTGGTGACGTAACCAAGCGTTTCTTCAATTCCTGGAAACTAGCCTCACATTCCTCAGTCCAATTGAACTTAGTATCCTTCTTCAACAATTCAGTCATAGGCTTTGCAATCTTTCAAAAGTTCTCAATGAATCTCCGGTAGTATCCTGCGAGTCCAAGAAAACTCCGGATCTCTCCAACTGTCGTTGGTGATTCCCATTCGGTTACAGTCTCAACCTTTGTGGGGTTAACTGCTATACCTTCTCCGGATATAACGTGTCCGAGGAATCCAACTTCCTTCAACCAAAACTCACATTTGCTGAATTTGGCGTATAACTAATGTTCCCTTAGTTTCTCCAAAACCAAACGCAAATGTTCCTTATGCTCCTCTTCATTCTTTGAATAAACCAGGATGTCATCAATGAACACTACCACGAACTTATCCAAAAACTCCATAAACACTTTGTTCATCAGGTTCATAAAATAGGCAGGTGCGTTAGTCAATCCAAATGACATAACGGTATACTCATACAGTCCATATCTCGTGGTGAATGCTGTCTTAGGTATGTCCTGCTCCCGAATCTTCAATTGATGGCACCCTGATCGCAAATCAATCTTGGAAAACACTTTAGCTCCTTGCAACCGATCAAATAGATCGTTGATCATTGGCAGTGGGTACTTGTTCTTGATGGTTACTTCATTCAATCCTCGATAATCAACAACTATCCTTAATGATCCATCCTTCTTTTCCACTAGAAGTACGGGTGATCCCCAAGGCGAAGAACTTGGGCGAATGTAACCTTTACCCAATAACTCCTTAATCTGATTCTTAATTTCCTCCAAATCCTTTGTTGGCATCCGGTACGGTCGCTTCGATATTGGGCCTGTACCTGGCAATAACTCAATCAAAAACTCAATGTCTCTATCCGGTGGCATGCCTGGTAATTCCTCAGGAAATACATCAGGAAAATCCTTTACCACTGGTACTTCTTCTTGCACAACTCCTGTTAGGCAGTTTACTTGTGTCCTGTTTGACACATGCCGGGATACATACTTGATCCTTCTTCCTTCTGGTGTGGTAAGCAAAATTGTCTTACTGGCGCAATCGATGTTTCCTCCATACATCGACAGCCAATCCATACCAAGAATCACATCCAGACCTTGGGACTCCAGAATAATTAAATCCGTTGGGAAAACATGCCTTCCTATACTTAATGGAACTTGGAAACATCCTTGTTTGGCCATGTACCCTGCTCCTGGCGAGCTTACTAGCATAGGCGTTTTAAGAATCCTAGTGGGCAGGCTATACTTTTCCACAAATCCCCTTGATATGTATGAATGCGATGCACCAGTATCAAAAAGAACGAGTGCGGTAAATGTCTTAACCAAAAACTTACCGATTACTGCATCAGGCTGATCTTCAACCTCCTCCACATTAACGTGGTTCACTTGTCCCCTATTGAAAGGGTTCGGCTTTTTCCCAGAGCTTCCATTGCCATTTCCATTCTAGCCTTCGGGACATTCATTGGCATAATGTCCGGTCTTGGAACACTTGAAACAGGTGACTTGACTCAGATCTCTCTTGGTTGGGGTCGATGGGGTGGTCCGGTTCTGGCCGTTGCTTCCTCCATTCCCATTACCATTCTTGTGGCCATTATGGTTGTGTGAACTACCCCCTCCATGGGTATGCTGAAACTGAAATCCCGGTTTAGGGGCAAAATGGGGCTTCTGCTGGGCTCCAGAGTTATACTTCCCCTGTCCATACTTCCTCTTACGGTTCTCAATCTACTGTTGCTTTCCTTCAATCATGATGGCACGATCTACCAACTCCTGGTAGTTGTTGAAACTTGCTACCATAAATTGCATGCTTAGTTCATCATTCAGTCCTTCCAGAAACTTCTCCTGCTTAGTTGCATCCGTAGCAACGTCATCTGGGGCATAACGTGCTAACTTGCTGAAATCGTCAACGTACTGGCCAACTGTCCTTCCTCCTTGGCGTAAGTTGCGAAACTCACGCTTCTTCATGGCCATAGCTCCTGCTGAAACATGGGCAGTGTGGAAAGCTTGCTGAAACTGATCCCATGTGACAGTGTCAACTGGGTAAGTGGCTGTGAAATTCTCCCACCATGCTGCCGCGGGTCCGTCAAGCTGGTGAGCGGCAAACTTCACTTTCTCACCATCCGTGCATCCTGCAGTGGTCAACTCCCTTCCTATCTTGCGGAGCCAATCATCTGCTACTATTGGCTCGGTGCTACTGCAAAACACCGGCGGATTCAGCCTAAGGAAACGGGCTAAGTGGTCAACAGGTGGTGGTGGTGGTGGGTTGTTGTTGTTGTTCTGCTGGTTCTGGACTAACATCTGCATCAATTGATTCTGCTGCTGGATCAACTGAGTGAGCTCCGATGGGAATCCATTGTCACGTCTCGGAGGCATCTGAGTGTTTTTAGAAAAGATGAGATATAAGAATAGAGTGAGGTCTAAAGGGAAAACGCTACCCCAATGCACAGGAGCAAATGCACACAAAATCACTTCATTCAATCAAACAAGGGCTTACAAACAGTCTAACTATCGCAAATGTGCTCGAACTATTGTGTTTACATGGGGGAATACTACTACTATCTGGTGGTCATCTAGAAATTTGAACCGGTGGAAGACTCCATGATATCTGCTCCAGCTTCATCTTCAAAGTCGGGTTCACTTGGATCCGAATCGGTGTCGTCGATGATGATGTAGTTGTCCGGACATGCGACGTACTCGTCTTCCTCCTTGGATGCTAACTTCCTCCTGAGTTCTTCAATCTCCTGCTTAAGATCGCCATTGTGTCTTGCTAGAGCTACGATCTCGTCCATGTAGTCCTTGCGTGTAGACTTCAGTTCTCCTTCTAACTCGATGATCCTTGCCTTCGCATTCTTCAACTCTATCATATCATTGCACATCTGGTTCTCGTGGCGTCGAATGTGCTGGTTTAACTCCTGGATGAAAGATGCAATGGATCTATCCTTCTTGGTGCTGACTAACTCCCATTGTTTGTCTCGGCGTCCGCAAATCTGGTAGATAGTGTCCTTGAGGTCTTCTTGATAAACTTCTCCAATGCGTCCCATGGTGATATGAGCTGCCATGCTCCTTCCCAGACTCCAGGTTGGTGCATTGAAAACACTATCTATGGGCTTCGTGATTGGTGCGAATGTCCTTCCTGGAACGTGAGCTTGAATCTTCCAGCGCTCCTCTTTAGGCAGAGTGGCGTTGAAGGTTCCTGTGAAGCTTGGTAATCCAATGTTCAGGTACTTGGTGACTTCCTTCAAGTGAAATCCAAAAGATGTGCCTTCATCCGGTTGGGCGTACTTAATCTTCGCGTTCGTCATCCTAAAAGGGTAGAAAAGATGGGGAGTTAGAAAATGAGAAGAGAATGGTGATCTATGGCTTTAACTTAGTGGTCGTGTCCTACAGTCAGCGTGTGCTCTGATACCATCTCTGTGGCGACCCGACCCGAATGGATCAAGTCTACTGTGCTCCGGTGTCATCCCTGGATCAGTAATGCTGACACCACACAGTACTTCGAAGGATTTAAAGCAGAGTTGCAATCACACACTTATTACATCAATGTCTCAAAGAGAACTTATTACAATAAATATGGCTTAAGGCCATCTAATAACGATAATAGCGGAAGACTCGGAAGATAAATGGGTCCATCAACTCCAACGGCATCACTGAGTATAGAACCACGACCTAAAAGCACCTTACTCGTCGTCTGAAAAGTCTGCAACATGAGAAGTTGCAGCCCGAAAACGGGTCAGCACATGGAATATGCTGGCAATGTAACACATAGAGAGTAATGGAATGAAACAGCTATACTACATGCATATATGGCTGGTGGAAAGCTCTATGGTTACAGTTTTGCGTAAAGCCAGTTTTTCCCTACTGCAAAGGAATAAATTTATTTAACTATCATGGTGGTTGTTAACCATCGAGAATGGTTGACAGCATTCCGATCCCAATTAAGTGAACAATTAAAACCCAACAACATTAATTAGAAGTAACGTGATGAGATTCACATGATATTCAAGTACTAGATACTCAAGTTGTCCATAACCGGGGACACGGCTAATCATGATTAGTTTGTACACTCTGTAGAGGTTTGCGCACTTTTCCCCACAAGACTCGATCGCCTCCGTTTGATTTCTCGCACTGCAGGGCGTTTGAGAAGACGGATGACCGAGACACAGTCTTTCAGAAGCGCTAGCACCTTACATGTGGGTAGACCGGTACACCTACTTTCCCCTACATCTGCTAGTCTACCCGTAAGAGTTCGCACGACATAATCAACTATGCCAGAGCCCATAATGGCTGGTGGCTGCACACGGAAGTTTCTAGCATGAATGATCTTATGATCCCTTTGAGCCTGGGTGGCAGTCCGAAATAAAAACAGGCAAGTCCCGATAGACATCAGGTGCCTCAATCCACCCAGATGTGTGTTTAAGTTGCCACCTTAGGTAAACCATTAAATTATCAATCTCACATCTATCATGGATATCACTCACCCAATCCACGTCTACTAGCAGAGCATGGCATAATAAAAAAACATAGAAGTAACTCCCAAAGGTTTCATAATAATACAGGTAATAGGTACTACCTCATCTACTTCCCATCCCACAATTTAAGTAGATCCTAATCATGCAATGTGAGAGGATTGGTCTAATGCAATAAAACTGGGTTGTATAAAAGATATGATCAAAGTGTTACTTGCCTTGCTGATGATCCGCGAGACCTAGGGTTTCGAAGTAACAAGCGGCGCAATCCGGGTGATCTATCACAGACAAACAACAAGCACACAATAAGTACTCATCTAATGCATAGGAAAAACTTGAACAAGAGAACGAACCCGAAAGTTCAACTTAAGAACTCTGGTTGCAAAGAAAGAAAGAACCGAACAGACGACGGAAAAACAAAAGGCGGAACAAAACAACTCGGTTCTAGAAAGTTGAAACTAGGTTAAATTTTACTGTAGCGAAGGCTTGTTCAAGTTGATTAGACGGAACGGCGGTTTCGAAACGAAACTCCAGGCACTTGAATCACCTGATTCCGATAAACGAGCGGGAAGAAAGACTAGAACGAAGATTGGATCTGAGTTCACGATCGCGGAATAAATCCGACAAAAAGAAAGAGATGAACGGTTAAACGAACGGGTGTCGTTAACCGGGAAAAATCGGTGATCACGTTCATGGAGACGAACGGTCCGAAAGAAGAATGAAAACCGATCTAGGGTTTAAGAAGAAAACCAAAACAAAGCCGGAAGAAAAACCGGAAAGAAAACGGAAAAGAAACGGAACGGTTCTTTTAAGAAAAACTGAACCGGGGAAAGAAAAAGAGGCGAGGCGTGGGGCTACCTCTGGTGAGGCGGAACTCCAGCGGCGGCAGGGCAAGGGCGGCGGCGGCTAGGCGGCGGCGCGGCTAGGCGGCGGCGGCTAGGCGGCGGCGGCTTGGGCGCGGGTGGCGGCGCGGCTAGAGGCGGCGGCGGCTTGGGGAGGAGAGGGGGGGGTGTTGGTATTTATATAGGATGCGGGGGTCTCTTGCTTGGGGAAGGGGCAAGGGGAGGTGGCGGCGGCTTGGAGTCCCGCTGGGACTCGGCCTGGCGGCGAGGCTGGCGGCTGGCGCGCGCGGCTGGGCCGGCCTTGGCCCAGGCGGCTGGGCCTGCGTCCCTTTTTTTAAACGGTTACACGCGCAGAAAAACAAAAGAAATAAAATCTAAACGAACTCCAAAATTCCTAAAGTAAATTTTCTCCGACTCCTAAAAATGAGTCGAACAAAATGAACTTTACTCCAAACCTAGATGCAATTTTTTTGAAAACGCGCATTTTTCCCTATCCAAACAAAACGCAAACAACACCGGAAAACCAAAATTGATTTATCCATTAGATCTTCATTTTTTTCCTAAATTTGGGAAAGTCATATTATTCCCTCTCTCATATTTGATATAGGAAAATGATTGAAGATGAAAATAAATCAAAAGATCCTCTTTTCCAAAATTTGAGAGAACTCAAATATGAAAATAACGAAATCTCCAACTCTCTCCGAAGGTCCTTGAGTTGCGTGAAATTTCTAGGATCAACCAAATTGCATGAAAATATGATATGCATGATGATCTAGTGTATAACATTCCAGATTGCAAATTTGGGATGTTACATAAAGTTACCATCCAGGGGATCCCCAAGCTTAGGCTCTTGGTTGTCCTTGAATATTACCTTGGGGTGCCTTGGTAAACCCCAAGCTTAGGATCTTGCCACTCCTTATTCCATAGTCCATCGAGTCTTTACCCAAAACTTGAAAACTTCCCAACAGAAAACTCGTAAGCTTTGTTAGTATAATAAAATAAATCACCATTTAGGTACTGTTGTGAACTAATTCCAAATTCATATTGGTGTAATATCTACTGTATTACAACTCATCTATGGTTCATACCCTCCGATACTACTCATAGATTCATCAAAATAAGCAAACAACACATAGAAAACATAATCCGTCGAAAACAGAACAGTCTGTAGTAATCTGGATCAAATATATACTTATGGAACCCCAAAAGTTCTAGAATAAATTTCTGGACGTGAGGAATTTATCTATTAATCATCTGCAAAAAGAATTAACTAAATATCACTCTTCAATAAGAAATGGCAGCAAATCTCGTGAGCGCTAAAGTTTCTGCTTTTTACAGCATGATCGCAAAGACTTTCCCCAAGTCTTCCGAAAGGTTCTACTTGGCACAAACACTAATATAAACATAAAACCACATCTAAACAGAGGCTAGATGAATTATTTATTACTAAATAGGAGCTAAAAGCAAGGAACAAAAATAAAATTTGGTTGCCTCCCATCAAGCTCTATCGTTTAACGCCCCTAGGTAGGCATGATGATTTCAATGATGCTCACATAAAAGATAAGAATTGTAACATAAAGAGAGCATCATGAAGAATATGACTAGCACATTTAAGTCTAATCCACTTCCTATGCATAGGGATTTTATGAGCAAACAACTTGTGGGAACCATAATCAACTAGCATAGGAGGGCAAAACAAGCATAACTTCAAAACTTTAAGCGCATAGAGAGGAAACTTGATATTATTGCAATTCCTACAAGCATATGTTCCTCCCTCGTAATAATTTTCAGTCGCATCATGAATAAATTCAACAATATAACTAGCACCTAAAGCATTTTTTTATGATCTACAAGCATAGAAATTTTATTAATCTCCTCATAAGCAAAATTCTTCTCAATCGGAATAGTGGAAGTATCATAAGAGATTCGAATACTATAAATTATTTCCACATTAAATGAGTAATGTTCAGAAAAAGGGTAATCATAATCATGACAAGTTTTATAAATATAATCATCACTACTTTTTATAGCATAAGTGTCATCACAATAATCATCATAAGTAGCAACTTTGTTCTCATCATAATCAATTGAAACATCTTCCAAGATAGTGGAATCATTACTAAATAAAGTCATGACCTCTCCAAATCCACTTTCATCAATATAATAATCATAAGTAGGAGGCATGCTATCATCATAATAAATTTGCATATCAAAACTTGGGAGACTACAAATATCATCTTCATTAAACATAGCATCCCCAAGCTTGGGACAAACATTAATTGCAGCAAATATATTTGCAAACTTGTCATTCTCATCAAACATAGCATCCCCAAGCTTGGGCCTTTTCATATCATAAGCATAACCACTCTCATAATTAATAGTATGGATAGCACCAATAGTATAACAATTATCATCATCACAATGACTAGTAGGAGCAACATCATTTGGGAGGGATACATTTTTACCTTTGCTTCTCCGTCTTTTCTTTTTCTTCTTCACATCATGTGTGGGTTCAATCCTCTTTTTGGAGCTCCTTATTGATGAGATTGATTGAATAGAAGGCTCCTCCTCATTACCTGATTCATCATAAGAAATAATAGCAGGATATTGGGAAGCCTCTTCCCTTTCATTAGTATTCTCTTCATCCTCTATTTGTTTTCTTATCTTTATGTAATTGTCGATATAAGGATTTTCAATGCAATTCACCACACAATACATAAAAATTTCTTCTAGATCAATATCGAGGAATTTCTCTGGGTTATATTCTGGAATATGCTTAGTTACCGTTTCATTTTTTCATAACCCAAAAGCAAACTAAGTTCATTATGATGTGCAAGGGAAATCAAATCATCACAATTTTTGGACACAATACGATCATGAAACAATTTGCATCGGAGATTTAAATGACCATGTTCATTGCAAAGTTCACAAGTATGGTGAAGAAATTTTAGATTTTCAGCACAAGCATCTAGCCTTTCTTGCAACCATTTAGTTTCCAAATACTTATGCCTCTTGCAAAATCTATCTTCCCTATTTGGTATGTACTTGCAAACTCTACGCACTCCACAAAATTTGACATGCTTATAAGAGACATTTTCATCCTGACTGGTGCAATCATCATTAGTACTATGGATATTCAAGGAATTCATACTAACAACATTGCAATCATGCTCATCATTCATAGATTTAGTGCCAAACATTTTATAGACTTCTTCTAGCATTTGAGCACAATTTTCCTTTCCATCATTGTCACGAAAGATTTTAAAAATACGAAGCATATGAGGCAAACTCAATTCCATTCTTTGTAGTTTTATTTTATAAACTAAACTAGTGCTAAAACAAGAAACAAAAAGATTGGATTGCAAGATCTAAAGATATACCTTCAGGCACTCACCTCCCCGGCAACGGCGCCAGAAAAGAGCTTAATGTCTACTACACAACCTTCTTCTTGTAGACGTTGTTGGGCCTCCAAGTGCAGAGGTTTGTAGGACAGTAGCAAATAGAAAAGATGAAGATGGTCTCTCTCAAACAACCCTGCAACCAAATAACAAAGAGTCTCTTGTGTCCCCAACACACCCAATACAATGGTAAATTGTATAGGTGCACTAGTTCGGCGAAGAGATGGTGATACAAGTGCAATATGGATGGTAGATAAAGGTTTTTGTAATCTGAAAATATAAAAACACCAAGTTAACTAATGATAAAAGTGAGCAAAAACAGTATTGCAATGTGTTGAAACAAGGCCTAGGATTCATACTTTCACTAGTGCAAGTTCTCTCAACAATAATAACATAATTGGATCATATAACTATCCCTCAACATGCAACAAAGAGTCACTCCAAAGTCACTAATAGCAGAGAACAAACGAAGAGATTATTGTAGGGTACAAAACCACCTCAATGTTATCGTTTCTGATCGATCTATTCAAGAGTCTATAGTAAAATAACATGAAGCTATTCTTTCATTTCAATCTATCATAGAGTTCGTACTAGAATAACACCTTAAGACACAAATCAACCAAAATCCTAATGTCACCTAGATACTCCAATGTCACCTCAAGTATCCATGGGTATGATTATACGATATGCATCACACAATCTCAGAATCATCTATTCAACCAACACAAAGAACTTCAAATAGTTCCCCAAAGTTTCTACCGGATATTCAAGACAAAAATGTGTGCCAACCCCTATGCATAAGTTCACGAGGTCACGGAACTCGCAAGTTGATCACCAAAACATACATCAACTCGATCACATGATATCCCATTGTCACCACAGATAAGCACGTGCAAGACATACATCAAGTGTTCTAAAATCCATAAAGACTCAATCCGATAAGATGACTTCAAAGGGAAAACTCAATCCATTACAAGAGAGTAGAGGGGGAGAAACATCATAAGATCCAACTATAATAGCAAAGCGCGCGATACATCAAGATCGTATCACCTCAAGAACACGAGAGAGAGAGAGATCAAACACATAGCTACTGGTACAAACCCTCAGCCCCAAGGGTGAACTACTCCCTCCTCGTCATGGAGAGCGCCGGGATGATGAAGATGGCCACCGGAGAGGGATTCCCCCCTCCGGCAGGGTGCCAGAATGGGTCTAGATTGGTTTTCGGTGGCAACGGAGGCTTCTGGCGACGGAACTCCCGATCTATTCTGCTGTCCAATATTTTAAGGTTATATGGACATTTATAGGCGAAAGAAGTCGGTCAGGGGAGCCATGAGGGTGGGGGGAAAGCCCAGGGGGGTAGGACGCGCCTGCCTACCTCGTGGCTTCCTCGAGGCTTCCCTGATGTCTACTCCGAGTCTCATGGATTGCTTCCGTTCCAAAAATAAGTTCCGTGAAGTTTCAGGTCAATTGGGCTCCGTTTGATTTTCCTTTTCTGCGATACTCTAAAACAAGGAAAAACTTGAAACTGGCACTAGGCTCTAGGTTAATAGGTTAGTCCCAAAAATCATATAAAATATCATATAAATTCATATAAAACATCCAAGGTTGATAATATAATAGCATGGAACAATCAAAAATTATAGATACGTTGGAGACATATCAGATGGCGATGAAGTCAAACTTGGGAGCATCATCTTGGAGCTCGTTGGGCTTGGACATCGTGGTGGTACTAGCCTCATGCTCATCATCTTGGAGCTTGGTCTTAGAGAAGTGTGCTTGGGGTCGAGAAGCCTTGACCTTCATGAGTTCTTGTTCCGCCTTGAGAGCACCAATGTAGTTGTCGTCAAGGGACTTGTAGTTCTCAATGAAGATCGTCTTGGAGATGTTGTTGTGCAATCCCATAATGAAGTGGAACTTCATCAAAATGTGGTCGTCCACACCGGCTCGTCGCAAGGCTTTCTTCATCTCCTTGAAGTACTCGTCGATGGACCTGGATCCTTGGGTGGTGTTCTCCAATTGGTGTAGAAGTTGTTCTGTGTAGGTTGAAGGAACGAAGTCTCGCCGCAAAGCTCTCATGTATCTTCCTTTGTGTTCATGGATCTAGCGTAGGTGTGATCATTCTTGTTGGTTTGAGTGTTCTCTTGTGTTCCCCTCGTGATTTTCCCCTCGTTTCCCTTCTCGTGTTCTTCGTGTCCATCGCGGGATCCGCTCCTTTCGTGAAAGATCGGCCCATAGGGTTCCCACCCTACATCATATGTCTACCAAGCTTGCAACTACACATACAAGCTTGAGAATCAATCATCATGTGTAATGCAAAGCATGGGTCACAAATGCATGGCAAAGGCATAGGAATGAGCATATCATGCAAAGTGAATATGGCAAGGTGGGAATAGACTTTGTATTGGACAACAACCCATAGCCAAGTGAGGGTCATGTAGAAGAAATGCGTGAAGTCTTTGCGCAAAGAGAGCGGTGGGAAAGACAATCCATGGGATCCCAAGTCATCGTTGTGTTCTAGAGCTCGTTTTGTCAACTCATGGGATTGTGAGGTTGACAAGTATTCATGGGTACCTACACAACAGAGACACAAACGAAAGAAATTGTGTGTGTGGTAAATGTACAAATCATCCATCGTGATGTCTATGTGCACATGAGAGTTAGCACTAGATAAGCATCACTCAAAAAAATTTGATGCATGGTATAAGAACATGTCATCCATCATGAAAGAATAGTTGATATGTATAACACGATGGGGATGAAAATTTAGCATACAAGTATATGGCACAACAATAGCACTTTTTATTCATGGGGAGCATATGGTGCACACAAGTATTGGGATCATGCAATGAATGGGATGAATCAAAATCTCCTAACATGTATCAGGAAACTACGGGGTCTCCTCATGAGCAGTATCGTAAACATCACCTGGAGAAAATGGAGAACATCCACAACAATGCATATCCGATGCTAGGTAGTCATGGCATGGCATATGAGATAAATGATGCAAAGGGAGCGTATCAATATCATCACAAGAAAAACAAATGCCGATAACCATGGGCTTGTCATCTATGCCATATGTGCAAATTGGGTTTATTTTAATGGCATATGCATAGTCACTACGATGAGATTGCAAATATGACATATGATTGATCTCATGCATAGCATATGACAAATCAAGCGGATTGGCAAACATGATGTGGCCGACAGAATTAGCACAAGAAATCCTATGTAACATGGCATCACAACTAATAGACTCCACATGGAAATCATCATATTCATCATAAATGGCTAAATCATATCATGGGGAAGTCCCACTAGCATGAAGCATGGTAATAGGTTGGTAAACATCATGCAAGCAATCAATGTCAAGAATGTCCACTAGTGGGACTAGAGCATCACCTTCACCTATGTTACCTTTGTCATTCCACTCATGTGGTGTAGGTGAGGTGGGAAAGACCAAATGGTGGTCATCTTCATCTTGGTGGAACCATGTGGGGGGTGCATCATATTCCACCATGGCCATCGTCTTGTCCAAAGGGAGGACGAAGTCATCGTGAATCGGCGCGTCATCATAGATGGGACCTAGCACCAAATGAGAAGACACAAAAGAGGTAGAGGTCAAGTCATTAGTGTTGAAAGTGGCCTCACATGACCTATCAACTATCTCACTCTCTCTATGTGGTGGTTCACTCACTCCCTCAAGGTAGGTGCACTCAATATCACGTATGTTGGAGTCACCCATCTCACTCAAGTGGTGGGGGTTGTGGCTCTCCTCACATGGGAATTGTGGTAACACATCATATATGGGACTAGTGGTGAAGTCACGCTCACTCTCAATATGGTTGCAAAAGTCACTCAAGTCATCATACGTCGCCACGGTCAAAGGGAAAATCCCATGCTCAACCATCTCATCATCGTCGCCGTGGATAAGGCCGAAGATGGCACATCATCACTCTCGCCTCCTAAGATGTTAGCATCATCCTTGATCGTCACCATGTCTCTCGCCTCCAAATCTTGGTCCTTGATGGTCTCCGTAGTAGTAGTCGTCACCGCACCATCTTGAAAAAGAGTTGAAGTAGACTCGGCATCATCAATGCCACAAAGAGGGATGGCGGTGAAGTCGAACTTGGGAGCATCGTCTTGGAGCTCGTCGAGCTTGGACATCATGGTGGTACTAGCCTCATGCTCATCGTCTTGGAGCTTGGTCTTAGAGAAGTGTGCTTGCAGTCGAGAAGCCTTGACCTTCATGAGTTCTTGTTCCTCCTTGAGAGCACCAATGTAGTTATCGTCGAGGGACTTGTAGTTCTCGAGGAAGATCGTCTTGGAGATGTGTTGTGCAATCCCATCATGAAGTGGAACTTCATCAAAATGGGGTCATCCACGCCGGCTCGTCGCAAGGCTTTCTTCATCTCCTTGAAGTACTCATCGATGGACTTGGATCCTTGGGGTGTGTTCTCCAATTGGTGTAGAAGTTGTTCCGTTTAGGTTGGAGGCACGAACTCTAGCCGCAAAGATCTCTTCGTCTTGGGCCAACTCATGTCGTAGGTCTTCGAAGGTGCGTGAAGCCACCATGTGGACGCGTAGTCGTGGAAGTTCCTTGTGGCGCACTTCACTTGATCTTCGGGAGGAACTTGATGTAGCTTGAGGTAGTCATCCATCAAACGCTCCCATTCGAGATACTCCTCGGGTTCTTGAGTCCCATAGAAAGGAATCGGGTGGTCGATGTTGAGGTCGTAGTAGCTTGTGGGAGTCGAGGACTTGAGCTTGGAGAGCTTCTCTTGAAGTGCTTGTGGGCGAAGATGCCGTATGTCCATAGGCGAAGATGCCTTGAAGTTGCTTGGCGAAGATGCCAAGGGAGATGGTGGAGTTGTTGAGCGGTTGTTGGTGTGGAGCTCTTGACCTTCAAATCCTTGTTGGTGATGGTGTCGATGCCGATGTGATTTTTCCGGAGATGGTAGCTCCGAGGCATGTGCTCTTGAGCGTCTTCTCGAAGATGAGGAAGACCGCTTGTAGGACTTCATGAGGGCATTGATCTCCTCCATTTGAGCTTGCATCTTGGCGTCGTTGGAGTTGTTCGAGGCATCAAACTCGTTTTTGTTGTTGTAGACTGAAGATGAAATGCCTTGCCTATCCATCACAAGACTCGAGCAAATATGAGTGGGAGAAATTGAAGAACTATACCAAATGTACCTTGACCGATGTTGAAGATGGATCAATGATCACTCAATAGTGTAACAAGCAAATAGCACAATTGATACCAATCTTGTCGATTTCTCACACCTACACAAGTAAGGCTTATAGTGGAGCTCAATGAGGATAGTGGCACAAAAATTAATGCAAAATGATAGCAAGAGTCAACAATGTTGAAAAAGATTCACAAATTCGCAAGTATAACAAGTAGACCAATAGCGATATGTGGCACACGAAAACACACACATGGATAGATAAATGGGGTCGTGTAACCAAGGAATGAGCACGAAATGTGGAATCCACAGAAAACGCTCGTGTTGCACAACTCAAAAGAGACGCTAGCATGATTGCTCAATAGGCGGATACGACACTTGTGCACAACCTATAAGATGCAAAAATATATGAGCTTTCTATCCCAAGTATGCTATGTGTATGATGTTCCGGTGGTATGATCCAATATGATCGGATATGAAAATCTTATATGCAATGTGGTATGATTATATGGCTATTGTTTACAAGCTTCTTTGCTCTTTCTCTTTTGCTTAAAAGCTTATTCTCTTTTTTTGTATATGGCCACAATGCGAAATGCACAAACCAAGATAGCAATTGGGTATATACGGGAACAAACTTGTGGCACAAGGGATGATATGATACCAATGTGATATGGTATGGTATATATGCAATGGAAGGTGTAGACCACTAATGTGCACAAGTAACGTTGCCGGCAATACTCAAAGGCTAGTCTCATAGGTAAGTGACGCAAAATGGGCTAGGGGTTATCAATGTAATGGCAAGGGAAAATACAATGGAGGGATACCATGATACCAAGATGATATGGAGGTTACCGTCCTTGGAGATGATGAGTGGTGGTGATCTTGATGGAGATACCAAGATGATGTAGACTCGTCCCTAAGAAGCTGAAACACCTTAGGAAACCGAAAAACCGCGAACTCAAAATCTCAAATGTCAAATGGTGGTAGCGGGAATGCGGTGGTGGTTGCGGAAGCTCAATGGGATTACAGAAATGCAATGATGGGTTTCACAAGTAGGCAATGCGGAAATGGAGGGTAAGGTGGCGGACTATACACGATGTCGGAGTTGGAAGCACGGTCCCTAAGTAGCCGAGACACCTCAGGAGACACAACTGACAACACAAACAAAATTGGGTTAAGTTGGGGTCGCGAGAGTGTAAGGTGGGAAAACTATGCGGAAGTTATGGTGGTGGTGGTAGTTGATGAAGAAGCAACCGTCCCTAAGTAGTCTAGACACCTTAGGAGACTCGAATCACTCGTCAAGCAACCACTAATGCTATGGGGAACAAAATTGGTTAGGTTGCGGAAGTCGGTGGTCGTGTAGCGAATGATGTGGTGGAAGCCCAAGGCAAAGATGCCAAAATTCACAAAATTTTATGGAGTCAAAAGATGTTTGTTGATATTTTTGTGCGAAGGGGGATGTCAAGAGCTTCAAAACGAGCTAAAGAACGTCAAAATCGGAGTTCGGATGAATTACTTATGGCCGAAACAAAATTTGAGTGAAGTCAGTTTTTTACAGGTAGCGGACGTCCGGAAATGGACGGATGTCCGGTCGCCGGACGTCTGGTCGGGTCAGAAATCTGCTAATTCTGCTCGGGTTAGGGGGTTCTGGTCGTCCGGTAAGGTCGGACGTCCTGTTCTTCCTGGGTGTCCGGACGTCCGGTAAAATGACGATCCTCCGGTGGGTCTGGGTCAACGCGAGATGTGAGTTTCGGGACGCGATTTTGGGCGGAAATTGGTGATTTTGGGGTCAAAATAGAGGGGATTTCATGGATGAAATATGGGGAAACATGGGGAGATGCTAGATCCACTTGAAACCAAGAAAATCTATGGATCAAAATCAACAAAACTTCTTCAAACCAACAAATCACAAAAAAAATTGGGGCTATTTTTGGTGGGGATTTTTGAATTTAGGGAAGAATACAACAAAATTACGCTAGAAAACAAAGAGGGGAGGCTCCGAAATTGTGATCAACGTGGCTCATGATACCAATATGATGTAGGGTAGGAACCCTAACTAGCCATATTTCACGAAAGGAGCGGATCCCGCGATGAACACGTAGAACACGAGGAGGGAAATGAGGGGAAAACACAAGGGGAACACAAGAGAACACTCAAACCAACAAGAATGATTACACAAGTGCTAGATCCTCGAAACACGATAGGAGATACAAGATCCAAAGTCAACAATGGATGATACAAAGGTAACCGGTCTTGTCCGTGAGGAGGTCTTGATGTTCTTCTCCGCAAGGAGGTCTTGAATCCAAAGGGATCTTCTCCGAAGAGGGGCTGCGATCTCTCTCGTGGAGTAGATCTGATGTGGATGAGCAATGCTCTATCTCTAAAATGAGGTAAACCAATGCTAACCCTAGAAAGGAGGTGGAGGTGGTCTATTTATAGTCTTAGCCACGAAGGGGTAATTTGGACAGGGGTACAAGGCCAAAGGCCGCAGCTGCGCACAGGCAGGTACCGGACGTCCGGTGGCTCAGGATGGTCCAGACGTCCGGCACGCGTCGGATGTCCGTTGATTCTTCTCTGGTGTAGTGGCATGGGTCGTTCGGTCGACGCCGGTCGTCTGGGCGCTGGGACTCATCGGACGTCAGGCCGCTGTAGCACTCGTCGCCTAGAGTTTTTCTGCCCGTCTGGGCTGTGTCAGGTACCGAATGTCCGGTGGCTGTAGCTTGTAGCAGCTCCGCTTCTTCCGTCTTCTCTTCCATGCATCCCTCGCGGATGGTGTATTTGTACACTTGCGCTTGCACTCCTCCCCGTCGTCTGTACCGTTCCGACAATACCTTTGCATGCACACGAGTGGAGTGTCACGTAGTATACCATCCTCGAAGGGGTCAAGTGAGCATGTGTAAAGGAGATGATTCACCTTTGTGTATGTGAAGTAGATGTCGCACATGTCACTCGCCGAACGGAATCTTGACATGGTGATGTCTATAGGATGCCCCGCATGAGAGAACAACCAAATTCAATAGGCTCAATCAAACAAGCATGCATCACAAGTAAAGTGTCCATGTCTCCAAGATCAATAAGCATAGATGCAACAATTGGAGGCAAGTGACAATGAACAAGATGTATCATGTGAGAGGCACGAGCATATATGTCATCAACCCAAGAAAGCGAGTAAGAGTTGAACATGGGTGATGCGACAAAGTAAGCAATCATGGTGAGAAAGTCAAGCAAGTTAGTAGTGCGAAGATGCAACATACTAGAAGGAATCATGGTAAGCATGTCATGGGTGCAAATAATGTGCATGAATAATTCACATGACATAGCACAAGCATGAAAGGAGGATATGAGCAAAATAGCATCAATAGCATGAGGCACATGATAAACACGGCAATAGCAACAAGGATCTCCACCAAGCATGCAAATACACATAGGAGTGGCATAATGGTGAATCATGGGTAGATGCAAGCAAGGGTCACTGTCGTGGGTTTGTCACGGCAGATGTCCTCGTGAAAGGACTTAGTCGTGGAGCCATCGCTACGATTAGCTTAAAGGGGTTAAACCAGACAAGGGGATACGAGGGGTTTTATACTAGTTCGGCCCCTTTGATGAACGTAAAAGCCTACGTCTAGTTGTGATTGGTATTGCTAGGGTTTCGATGACCAGGGAGCGAATCCGCTTTGCCTGGCTCTCGAGTTGTTGTCTATCCTTTTCAAATCGCGGCCGGGTCGTCCCTTTATATACATAGGTTGACGCCCGCCGGTTTACAGAGTCCCAAGGCCGGATCATAGATGAGTCCGGATCGGTCTCTATTCCTCTAACTTACAATACAAGTTACATGACAGAGTGTAACAACCCGGTGTAATGATGCTACAGAGTGTAACACCCCTGAGATCAAGCTAATCATTTTGCTATAACTATGCTTAGTCACTTTGATCAATATTCCTTTTCAAATTCCAGTTGAATTCTATTTCAAATTATGTGTGAAATTCAAAATGCTCAAACATGAAAACTAAAATGTTCATCATGTGGAAAGTATTCTTCTGGAAATATTGGTGGTGAACCAACATTTTTGCAAAATGTCTAAATGGCCTAAAATAGCTATAACAGAAAGTAGTTAAACGAAAAAGCAAAAGCTTTAAAAAAGGAAAAGGAAAAGCCCCCCACCCTCAACTAGGCCGACTGGCCCAGCTGGCCACCGCGCCCCCCATGGGCCTCAGCCCAACAGGCCATGTGGCCCACTCCCCCTCCCCTGTCGCTCACCCCTCCCCCTGTTCAACTGACCGAGGGCGCGCGCCCGCGCGTCGCCGCTGAACCACCTCGCCGTCGACGAGGAGGATAAGGTCGACCCATCCCCTCGACGCCTCGACCTCCTCCCCACCTACCTCCACTCCCCTGTCTCGCCTCCCAGGTCCACCCCGCTCTCCCCCCTCTCTGTCTCGGCCGCTCACCTCACCCGAGCGCCGTCGACGCCATGGCCGCGCCATAGCCACGGCCACCCTCTTCTCCGCACCGCGCCTCCCTGTCCATACGCTCCATCGGCGTCGTCTACGCCGCCTACAACAAGCGCCTGGAGCCGGGGAGCAACGGAGCACCCACATCACCGTCTTCTTCCACCTTGGCCCGGCGGACTCCGTCGGCGATTCGCTCCGGCAGATCTCCCCCGAGCGCGCTTAAGCACAACTACAGGCTCACTGTAAGCCTGCACTTCTTTACCCTCTCTCTCCCGAGCTTTTCCGCCGCCGTACCCGCTGCTCCGCTAGCACCCGCACGCATCGCCGCCGACAAGCTCGCCGCCGTGGCCTTCGCCACTGTAACATGCGGCTGAGCCTCGCATCGAGCTCTGGGAGCTCGTGCGAGTCAAACACCAACACTAGCGTGCCTCCCTGTTCCTCCTAGCACCGTTTCCATGAATGCTCGAACGCGTCGCCACTTCCGCTCGCCGCCGGCGTGCTTCTGGTGACCAAGTGGTCAAGGGCTCGCGACCGTTGGCCTTGCCACAACGCGTACGCTCTGCCCCACCTCTCCGTTCGCTCGCTAACGCGCCGCATCACCATCGCCGTCTAGTGCCTGAAGGCCATAGCCACCCGTGCTCCACGCCGACGTCGTTTTTGGCCGCCTCGGGGCCGGCCACCACCGCGGTTAGCAGCGGCTCGCCGCTCCCGTTTGAACGCACCCTCGCGCGCGTGAAACGACCCCCTATAGACGAATCCCGATGAGGCCGAGTGCCCTCCGCAGCGTTTTCGTGCTTGTCGGCGTTCAGCCGCCGGCCCGCTGAGCTGGCACACCTGGGGCCACCCCCTGGGTCACTACGAGTGGGGCCCCTGGCCCCCTGTTGACCTAACACACGGGCCCCACTGCTTTTTCCTCTAATTAAATGTTTTATTAATTAAAAGTAATTAGTTTAGCTAATTAGTCTATGACAGGTGGGGTCCAGTCACTAATTACTCTTTTTAAATTAAAATGAACTGCTGTTAGCCCACTGCCAATGACAGGTGGGCCCTACTGGGCAGATTTGACCTGGCAGTGGGGCTATTGACTGTTGACGTCACTATGATGTCATGCTGATGTCAATATTCCTTTTCTGTTAATTTAAATACTTTCAGAATATGCTTTAATCTTTAAAAATCATAGAAAATTAACCGTAGCTCGGATCGAAAAACTTTATATATGAAAGTTGCTCAGAAAAATCCAACGAATCTGAATATGTGGTCCTTTCACCTGTCACATGCCCCTAGCATGCTGAACATGGAACCGTCCCCTCTCTTTCATCTGTCCTGAATTCGTCTAACGCCGGGAATTCATCCTCGGATGTTTATCCCCTCCGTCTGCAACGTGTAGTACTACGTTAGGACAACCCTAGCTCTGCCTATCGTCATGTTATGCGTTGTGATGCATTGTTCGCTCTGTATTTACTGTTTCTTCCCCCTCTTCTCTTCGGTAGACCCCGAGACCGATGTTGCCCCTGTGATCGACTACGTCGATGACGACCCCTCCTTGCCAGAGCAACCAGGAAAGCAAACCCTCCTTGAGCATTCTGATATCGCCCATTTCTTTCCCTCTCATGCTTGCATTAGAACTGCTACTGCTTTCTGATCCTACTCTGATGCATAGCCTGTTTTTGTTACCTGCTTTCATACCTTACATGCTTATCCTAAACCGCTTTTATGTTCGATGACTCAATCAACGTGATCGACGTCCAGGCCCCGACATCGCAGATCACCCCCCTAGTTGTATGACTCTGTAGAGTTACCATCGAGTACCGACGGTGGAACCTCTTCCATCACTCCTGATGAGATCTCTGTAGTGTAGCTATACGGTCGAGGTCATCGAGGGTGATTTCCTCCTTAACCACTTCCGTTATGGCTCTGTCGTGCAACCCCTCAAGTGTGAACCTCGAGGGTGAATCCTCTTACGTTCACCTTGATGAAAACATCGAGTGGAATTCACCGGGGGTGATTTCTCGGGGTTTCCCCTCGGTGTTAGACACCCAGTTACTATGGTTACTATGACTTTGCACTGAGACATGTTACTAAAGACGGGTCGGCCCTGAGGGGTACCCGCGCGAGCTTAATAGCGAGTGATGTGGAGTCGGGTTGACCTGGAAGGTGCCCGCGAGATATTTACGAGGCGTGTCCGGGCATTCTGAGCCCTTTCCGCAAGTACTCGAGACGGGGCGATGGGGTCACATCGATCGTGAGTCTCTTCTCGTTACCGCGTGCTCCTAATCCACTATGGTTTGGATATTTGATCCGAGGGGCCTCTGGCCTGATAGCACTAACCATCACATGGGCATTGTATGGACGTTCTGCGTCGTATGCATTAGCCGAAGCTTAATCGACGTCAGCGATTGAGCGGTGCATGCCGGGTTTGACTGCGTAAGCTCCTGCCTTGTTGAAGGAGGTAGCTAGGTCTGCTCACCGGCCACATACGCAACATGCAGGAGTTCCCGAGGAGATGGCCCATGACCCTTGGGGGCATAGGTTTAGTTCGGCGTGCTGACCTCTCTATTAAGCCTAGGTCGGGTTGCAGCGTATTGCTTGGCCGAGGCCAGGCATGACCCAGGAAAGTGTGTCCGGCCGAAGTTAATCGAGCATGTTGGGTAAGTTGGTGCACCCCTGTAGGGAAGAAAACATCTATCGATAGCCTGTCCTACGGTAACGAACACTTGGAGTTGTATCCTGATCGATATAACTAGAACTGGATACTTGAGATGAGAAATGGTTATGAGAGAAATGGATAGTATGGCTCTGGGATTGCTTTCTCGCAGGGAGTCGAGAAAGGATCTCTGGCCGAGGTTGATAACACTACTAATTTACATTATGTTGATCTGTACTCTTCTATATGCTGCAAGATGCTTGAAGATGCTTGAAGATGCTAGTCTTCGATAGGCTAGGCTTTCCCATTCTCTTCTGGCATTCTGCAGTTTAGTCCACAGATACAACCCATTTCCTTTGATACAGATGCATACTTAGTTTAGATCCGATGTAAGTCTTGCGAGTACTTTGGATGAGTACTCACAGTTGCCTTGCTACCTCTTTTTCTCCCATACCCAATTGATGCGACCAGATGACGGATCCCAAGAGCCAGACGACGCCACTGATGCCTACTACTACGTGAAGACCGCCGATGACCAGGAGTAGTTAGGAGGCTCCCAAGCAGGAGGCCTTGCCTTTTCGATCATAGATGCCTTTGTGCTAGCCTTCTTAAGGCAGACTTGTTTAACTTATGTCTGTACTCAGATATTGTTGCTTCCGCTGACTCTTGTGTATTCGAGCCCTCGAGGCCCCTGGCTTGTAATATAAAGCTTGTATTATTTTAATTTGTGTCTAGAGTTGTGTTGTGATATCTTCCCGTGAGTCCTTGATCTTGATCATACACATTTGCATGTATGATTAGTGTACGGTCAAATCGGGGGCGTCACAAGTTGGTATCAGAGCCGACTGCCTGTAGGTAGCCCCCTTTCCAACTCCTTGGCCGAAGTTGAGTCTAGTCGTCCAAAACTATTTTACTAACATGGCTGTCTGTCTTACAGGCCAACGTCGCCATTGGGTGGTATTAGGATCTTTTACTCCTCGATCTTTACTCTGGGACTCTGATCTCTCTTCTATTTGGGTTAAAATGGTTTTACTAACTCTAACATTAGGATCCCGTGACCACATTCACCCCAAAGCTGGATAAGCCATAGTTTTTCCTTAGAATAGTATTCTGGATAGTACACACACTGTCGTGATGACAACAAAGTGGTATCCATCGTACCTCTTTCATTATGCATGTTTCAT
Organism: Triticum urartu; assembly: GCF_056163025.1. Lineage (NCBI taxonomy): Eukaryota > Viridiplantae > Streptophyta > Magnoliopsida > Poales > Poaceae > Triticum > Triticum urartu. Next base: position 194,919,199 of record NC_141873.1, on the reverse strand, counting down.
CATGAACGATCCTTGTTTTTACAAATGCTTAGTGCTAAACTACCCCATGTTACATGTTAACATGATGGTTAGACCCGCTGGACATGGCCGTGGTGCCAACGATCCACCACCGCCCGAATTCTTTGCTGGAATGATGCAACAATTTGAGTTGAACCACCAGTTCATGGAAGGAATGATGGCTCAGTTTCCTCGTCCAAACATGAATCAACAGCCAACCCCGGGAAATTTGCAGGACTTCATGCGTCTCAACCCAACTATTTACCGCAGCTCAACTCAACCCCTTGATGCTGATGACTGGCTCCGCGAAATCACGTATGAAATGGAGTCTGCTAGTGTGGCCCCTGCTAGCTATGTCACCTTTGCATCTTTCTTTCTGAAGGGTCCCACTGCTCAATGGTGTGACAACCACAGGCGTACCCTGCCTGCTGGAACGGTCATCACTTGGCCGCATTTCTAAGCTGCTTTCCGTGCCTGCTTCATTCCTCAAGGAATCATGGACAAGAAGAAGTGCGAGTTCCGCAACCTCACCCAAGGCAACAATACTGTAGATGCTTATCAGCAGGAATTTCTGGACTTGTCTCGTTATGCTGAAGAAGACATTGCAACTGATGCTCGTAGGCAAGAAAAGTTCCATGATGGACTTCACCCTGATATTAAGCTAGCATTGCTCACTCATGACTTTGCCGACTTCGCCACCTTGGTGAACAAGGCTATTCAGGTTGAGACTGGTCTTCAGGAACACCAGGGATCCCTTATGCGCGGCCGTGACGCTGGCTCATCTTCGGGCCCGTCAGTGTAGAAGCGTCGGATATGGATTCCCCACAACATGTATCGTCCAGCTGCACCTACACCAAGACAGTCCTATGCTACCCCGGGTTTTCCTCCTCCGCCAACGAGGCAGCCTCTTCGGACTGCACCACCCCACGCGCCTGCTACCAATCCCAATGATGGTCTGTGCTTCAAGTGTGGCCTTCCGGGTCACCGCTCCAGGAACTTCCCTCAGAAGCAGAATCAGCTGGCTCTGCCTTCTAATGCTCGTGGTATCAATCAACCCCGCAACCACAATGCCAGACCATATGGTCGTGGGCAGGCTAACAACATGGATCTGAATGAAGCTCAAGACCAGCCTGCTACTGTGCTGGGTACTCTCCTTGTTAATTCAGAACCAGCATCTGTTTTATTTGATTCAGGAGCATCGCATTCATTCATGTAAGAAAATTTTGCATCTGCACATGACATTCGATGCAAGCCCATGAACACTTCGATTGTGGTACGTACCCCTGCGGGCTGATGTCAAACTAACATGATTGGTCGCGACATTCCCGTTGAGATTGAAGGGTTGGAATTTCTTGTTTCTCCCGTTATTCCGGAGTCTTCCAATATTGACCTCATTCTAGGAATGGAATGGTTGAAAGCGCATACTGCTTCTATCGTTTGTGCCACCAAGGTCGTTCACCTCCTACATCCTTCAGATGAGATAGTAAGCTACCATGCTCAACTTGTTCAAAATGCTGAAGCATGACTTTATGTCTTGAATGTGTTGAACGCAACACCTCTTGAGGGAATTGAAAAGATTCCAGTTGTTCGCGACTTCCTAGATGTCTTACCAGAAGAACTTCCAGGAATACCCCCTGCCCGGGCTGTCGAGTTCATCATCCATTTGAAACCAGGCACCATTCCTATTGCCAAACAACCCTACAAGATGCCGCCTCATGAACTCCTTGAACTTAAGGAGGAAAACGACAAATCTCTTCACAGTGGTTTCATTCGTCCAAGTTCCTCTTGTAACACCCACGATGCAACTATATCTCCCACGTTTCGGGGCACGACTTAGAGGCATAACCGCATGGTAGGCATGTCGCAAGAGGGGTAATCTTTACACATCCCATGTACTGAATAAGAAAGGGATAAAGAGTTGGCTTACAATCACTACTTCACACAATACAAAAATATATCATACATCATCCAGAATACAAACAAGGTCCGACTACGGAACAAAAATAAAGAAAGACAACGCCAAATGCTAGATCCCCGATCGTCCCAACTTGGCTCCACTACTGATCAACAGGAAATGAAACAAAACAACAATCAAGATCTTCATCAAGCTCCCACTTGAGCTCGGTTGTGTCACCTGCACTGTCATCATCGGCACCTGCAACTGTTTGGTAGTATCTGTGAGTCACGAGGACTCAACAATCTCACACCCGCGAGATCAAGGCTATTTAAGCTTATGGGTAGGAAAGGGTAGTGAGTTGGAGCTGCAGCAAGCACTAAGCATATATGGTGGCTAACATACGCAAATAAGAGCGAGAAGAGAAGCAACGCAACGGTCCTGAACTAGAAGTGATCAAGAAGTGATCCTGAAACTACTTACGTTCAAACATAACTCCAAAGCTGTGTTCACTTCCCGGACTCCGCTGAGAAGAGACCATCACGGCTACACATGCGGTTGATGCATTTTAATTAAGTTAAGTGTCAAGTTCTCTACAACTGGATATTAACAAATTCCCATCCGCCCATAACCGCGGGCATGGCTTTCAAAAGCTCGAACCCTGCAGGGGTGTCCCAACTTAGCCCATCACAAGCTCTCATGATCAACGAAGGATATTCCTTCTCCCAAGAAGACCCAATCAGACTCGGAATCCCGGTTACAAAACGTTTCGACAATGGTAAAACAAGACCAGGAAGACCGCCCAAATGTGCCGACAAATCCTGATAGGAGCTGCACATATCTCGTTCTCAGGGCACACCGGATGGGCAAGACCTCGGGTTAGCATAAACCCTGGTTGCCCAGGGGGCGCCGGACATCGCCTAGTTTGGACCAACACTTAGAGAAGCACTGGCCCGGGGGTTAAAATAAAGATGACCCTCGGGTTAATTACTCCTAAGGGAAAGGGGTAGGTTGTTAGGCAAATGTAAAACCAAGGTTGGGCCTTGCTGGAGGAGGTTTATTCAAAGCAAACTGTCAAGGGGTTCCCATAACACCCAACCGCGTAAGGGACGCAAAATCAAGGAACATAACACCGGTATGACGGAAACTAGGGCGGCAAGAGTGGAACAAAACACCAGGCATAAGGCTGAGCCTTTCCACCCTTTACCAAGTACATAGGTGCATTAAATTAAATAAGAGATAATAATGATATCCCAACAATATCCATGTTCCAACAAGGAACAAACTTCACCTTCACCTGCAACTAGCAACGCTAAAAGAGGGGCTGAGCAAAAGCGGTAACATAGCCAAACAACGGTTTGCTAGGAAATGTGGGTTAGAGGCTTGACATGGCAATATGGGAGGCATGATATAGCAAGTGGTAGGTAGCGCGGCATAGAAATAGAGCGAACAACTAGCACGCAAAGATAGAAGTGATTTCGAGGGTATGATCATCTTGCCTAAGATCTCGCAAGGAAGAAGAACGAGTCCATGAAGAAGACACACGGACGTAGTCGAACGGATTCTCACAACTCCGAAACGAAACCGAAGCTAACGAGATAAGCAACCCGAAAATAAGCAAACAACATAGTAAACAACCATCACATAAACATGGCATGATGCACAACCAATTATGATGCATGTCTAGTTTAAAGAGGCATGGCAAAGTGCAACAAACAATACTACAAATTAAGTGGAGCTCAATATGCAACAAGTTGCATATTGATGGAACACCACATGACTTATTTAGTTCTCTCCCGTTTATGTACTCAACAAAATTAAATGTTGTTTAAACATGGCAAGAGGTGAAGCATAAGTAAACTAAACATTTAAGCAAGTTTAAATGAGGCCGGAAACGACAACAACAATTCCGGAAAATCCTCATATGCATATTCCGAATTATCTATTGTTCTGCCCTAAACATAATTTTAGAGTTATTAAACATGTAGAGTAAAACCACCATGTTTAACTAGTCATTTTTCCACCCCATTTATATATAAAGTTTGTTAAGTTTGGAGCTACGGCTATTTAGTTATGAATTAAAGCATTTTAGCATGTCATGTGTGCAAAACAATGCAAATAACAAGTTTAAACATTCAAATATGGATGAAAGATGTAGATTATGAAAGTAGATAAAATTCTGAGCATTTTACATATATAACATGTTTTATTTGGATGCATGGATATTTAGTTATGAGAATTTTAAAATGATGGCATTTACTGTAAATATGCATGCACTGGATATTTAGGGGAAAAACAGAACAGGAAAAAATATTCTAAACGGGGCTGAAACTGGAGCTACACAGGCTACACAGGGGAGTGCTAGATAGATATAGAGCGCTCTATGCACAAGGCAACTGCAGCAGCAGAATCGGGCCAAGCCCAAGCGGGTGGCTGTGTGGTGTGCAAAAGATAAATAAGAGGCAAAAGCAAAAATTGGAGTGCATGGGACTCGAACCCAGGACATCCTAGATGCAAATGCGCGTGGCAAACCAGCTAGGCTGGTGTTGTGATATTGCTAGAAATGGGGCACGACTCTCTTTGAATGGATCCCAAGGTCAAGCCCTGACCTTCCATGAACGCAGAGGAATCCTTGCCGGCGGTGAACTCGATCAAGACGGCGACTTCAGAGGTTGTAAGGCACCGGCGGGCGGGCGGAACAAGGACGTTGGTGGGTAGTGAGCTCAGATCATGCAGAAGGCTCGGGTGCGCGCAAGGACTCGAGGACGAGCGGCGGCAAGACAAAGCAGGGCCATGGCCTGGCCATCGAGCGCGGCCCTGCGCGTGTGCCTGGAGGTGTGCAGCAAGGGCCGGCATGAGCAACGAAACTAGCAGGCAAGTGCGCAAGTAAGAAGCAGAGAAAGAACAGAGGAGCATGTCGGCACGTGCGAGCAGGACAGCGGGCGAGCTCATCAGAGGAAACTCCAGTGACCAAAGGCTAAGGAGGAGGGGCGCGATCGATGCATGGGACAAACCCACACTCCCGCGGGCCACTCACAGCACCAAACGACGACAGAGACATCGCCGGCGTCGTGAGGACAGAGGCGGCGGAGACCAACCCAACACGGAAAACGACAGGGTGGAAACGACTAACTAGCTGGAAGGAAACGCGCCTACAGAGGAGCCTATGCTTAGCGATGCAAGGAAACAAGCAGAAGGCCACCAGAGGAGCTCCGGTGACAATGACGCGCGGCGACGCGCTCGGCCGAGAAGGAAGTCAGGAGGGACAAGACGCAATCGAGAAGACAAGGCCTGGGGAGGAAACGGGTGCTCACCACAAACACGAGGGCGTGCTTGGACTGCCGAGAAGTGGTCGGAGACGACCGGGAGGCGCCGAAGACAGGAAGTGGCCGACGTCGGGGAAGAAGACCCTCGCGGTGTGCGCGTTGGCTCCCGACTTGTAGTAGAGGACGCAGGGGAAGTAGAGGGACTTGGCGAATTTCCTCGACGATGTGTAGGCTCCTGGACACGAAAGGGAGCACGCCGGTGACGCGCTCGAGCTCTTTGTCCCGCTCGGGACCGAAGAGGGCGATGGCTATGGTGGGTGACTGACCTGCGGTGGCGGCGGCGGAGGGAGGAGAGGAAAACCCTAGGTAGGGCACGGACGCCAAGGGCTTTATAGGGGCTCGGAGGGGGCGGATGGCATGCATGCCACGCTGGCCATGTGGTCTGAATTTACTGTGAGGAGGAAGAACGACGGGAAGGAGAAAGATGAAGGAGAAAGAGACCGACATGTGGGGTCGCCTAGGTGATCCACGTTGGATTTACCAGCGAGAGGGAGGGAAGGGGCACGCTGGCGCTGGCTATGCTCTAGGAAGGAGGGGGCCAAGTACAGCGCCCAGGTAAGCAGAGGTGAGCCCTTTTCTGTTCTTTGATATTTTCTTCAAACAGAAAATAACTGAAAAGGCTACGGTCAAAGGAAAGGGGCACAATAAAAATAAAAAATATTCTCATGAACCTGAGATAGTGCTCTATTTGAATAAATTTTCTTGGATATTTTTAGAGGTAAGAAAATAAGTCAAGTGTGAATATAGTTCAAACTTGAGCTATTTTAAAACCTAACCAAAACAACTTAAAATTTGATGGAATTGGCAGGGAGGTTTAGGACAGGAAGAAAGATTTATGAGGAAGAGATGGACATTAATGGGGTGAGGATATATGATCTTTAAAAATGAAAGCAAGGAATGGATAGAAGATGGAGGTGATGATGCAAGATCAAATGCATGAAGCATGCAACAACACAACATGTATGAACTCACATCAAGCATAATGCAACATGTGAGGAGGCCATGATGCAACAATTAATGACAAGACAAGACAATACAATGCAATGAGAAACAAAACAAAACCCAAATAGGAAACCAAAAAGATGAAACCACTAGGAATTGATGATGAACAAGATGAATATATTGCCAAATTGGGAAAAGTTACATATGGGGTGTTACAACACTCCACCACTACAAGAGGATCTCGTCCCGAGATTTAGGATGGCACCGGAGGGAAAACGGAAGAGGAAGAGAAGGGGTAAAACTAAGTTGCTTCTTCGACAAACGAGTGAAACCATGAACCTTGAGAGGTTAAACCATTTTGAGAAAAGAGTACAACGGAGTTGATCGAAGTTGAAAACACTCTGTTTGAAAAGAGGAATAAGGAAGAACAAATTCGGACCGCACGCCGGTTGAAAAGAGATGCAAGAATTGATAAGATGAAAAGAACTTGAGCAGAGGACGCAACACTCTGGTTAAATGGATAAGCATGAAAAAAAAACGATCCTCACAACTCGAGATGATGAGAGAAGAGAGCAACATCACAACGCCTCCGGAAAAAAGAATAGAAGCTAGATCGTTAGGAAGAAAGAAAGTAGAATGAAATGATAACTTCTACCACCAATGAATCTGAAGGCATCCTTAGAAGGAAGGATTGAATGTAGTTGTTTGAAAAACAACAACGGTAAGAATAAGCTTGTTGAAGGCTTGTGGAAAACATCTCAAAATTATGAGGTGACAACCTGCCACTAACATAAACAAAGATTGGATTGATATCAACAAGGAGACGAGAAACTTATTTCACCGGGAGGATAAATGAAGAACTTGGGTCATTTATAAGCACCATAAATAGCAACAATCCTTAGGGAAAGCTTTAGGTGAAATATAACCCAATATAACTCCAATGAAGAGATTGATGGATTGAAAAGATGTCTTGATCGAAGAGAAAATGATGGATTTAGATATGTCACTCTTGAAAACATGTGAATCATGAAACACGAAGGGAAATTATCAACAATGACATAACACCACCTCACAAGATAAGAGAGAAAGAATTGCAATTTTTGATGCAAGATGAAGAATGCTTGAACTCCTCAAAACGAAACATGTGTTGAGCACCCTGTTTATTTTTGAGTATAGCTTGGCAGAACTTAGCTTCGAGAGAAATATTGAAGAACAATTGAAGAATGAAAGGAATCCTTGACGAACCACCATGAAGAACCTCCATGAAGAACTCTGGTAACAAAATGATGATAAAAAGAAAGAGAAGTTGACAACACAAGGTGAAGCCTTATAATCATTTAGATGGATCTCCGTGGTGATATAATTGAGAGAGCTTGGAAGTCCGAGAAAGAAAAGATGAAACAAATGAAAACCGAGAATTTATTCATCATGAACAAACTCCGAAGGAAGGAATTAATCACTTGGTTGAAAGAATAATAAGAATTGGATTATGCATATCCTTCACCAATTAAATTGATGGCAAGCAACGGATTCGCATACTACTTATTCTCGTAGAAAGGATTAAGAGAGATATAGCGCAATCTTGAGGAGGTCTTCAACGATCCACCGGTAGGATTTGGAAAGAACGAATGAATTGATATGATAACGAAGGAAGAGAAATCTTGAATGAACCACCGTAAGAATTGAACATGCATGAAGAAAAGATAGAAACACTGGGAAGAATTGGAAAACGAAAGAAGATACTTGAGAGAATTTAGATACATGAGAACGAATAGATCACGAGCTGATTAGAGAATATTTGAATGATGCACCGGTAAGATTTGGAGAATAATAGCTGAAAGCTAAGAATGAATAAACCCGAAATGATGGCCTTCGGAGAATCAAACTGAAAAGAATCTTGAATTGCTCCGGATAGGTGAAAAGAATTATCACCATCAAAACCAATTATGAGAGGATGTCATCAAGCTTGAACTATGCATCTTCGAGAGAACGGACAAGATTTAAGAGATAATCTTCTTTGGTCTTCCAATGTTGAGAATGACGATGAGGAACACCACCATTATTAATGATGCACTCCGGAACAATGAAGGATAGGAAGGTTGAACCAACGATGAAAGAATTTGAAAGATCTTGGAGAAAGACATTTGACTGATGACAAATCATTCTTACATCAAACTTTGAAATAAATTTGAGGATAACTTCGGAAAAATAGAAGAGTCAGGTAAGATCCTGGGGAAAAACATGTGGGTTAGGGCCCACTCAAGAAAAGAACCATTGAAATGATTTAAAATAGAGATTGCACCGGTTGAGTGAAATGGCTTGAATGAGATAACAACCTCCAAATAGTTTGAACGGATCTTGAATGAAAAAACGAACCTTCTGAGATATCTTCAGCACTCCAGAACAAATGAATAGCGAGAAGTGAAAGATTAAGAGGTGCACCGACATGAGAGAACATTTGAAACGAGGAAAGGATATGATCGACAAAGCTTGACTTGAATCCACCGGAGAAGAAAGAGAACGGAGAATGATGAACTTGAAGCTCTGTTAGTATCTTCCTGAGGATCACCGGATAAGAACATTGACGGAAACGAATGGAGAGACTTCGCATCAATAAGATGGATAATTGATTAAGAAAATCTGAGTCCTTGAAGAAAAAGGGTGGGAGGGTGGGTAAAACAAAGGCAACTTGGGACAGATGAAACAAACACCGTTAAGAGAACTTAGAACTGATCTTGCTGACGTTGAAAAATGATTAGATCCACTTGAAGAGAAACACGCCGGTTGGAAAAGAATTAACATGACAACCTCGATGATCAAGAAGGATTGGTATTCACATAGAAGTATGAGAACACCATTTAGAAAAGGTATGGAATCAACACTTGACTTCGAAGCAACTCGAATACCACAAATGAAAACAAAACAAAGGATTGGCTTAAAGAATAAGCCAGAAACAAACATATGATAGAACCCATATCGTATCATGTGTCTGTTGGAAAGATATTCTAGGACCTACTTGAATTCCCACTTATAAACTCCCGAAACTATCTGGTTATGCAATCAGGTGTTGGGGATACAGGGGAAGCATAATATCCCACCCAAACTAACAATTCCTACATCCAACTGTATCCATCCTTCAACACATAACCAAGAAAACTTCGGAAATCATTTACCTCAACCTTCGAAAAGCATCCGTTATACGAGTTATGGAAATACTCCCGAACTCCCGTCCCAGTATTGGGTGGCGTCGAGGTTATCTCACCAACAACTGCATAAAAGAGTTTTTCGATGTCGGCGAACTCAGGTATTCCAGAACTGCAACGATAAAGTTGTGAGGACAACACCTCAGAGCTCAACTCCCCGGGACACTGCATCTCCGGACACTATGTCTGAAGCGCCATCCTCTCTTTTCTTCTTCTTGTCCTTCTTTGCCGGCGCCTGGTATGGCGCCGGGACCAACATCCTCATTAGTAGGGGATTGGCTGCGTCTTCGAGGAGCGGAGCCAGACATCGGATCTGCTCCGCCTTCTTGATCGAGACCTGTTTGGGGAGGGATTACTGAGCACCTCAGGTTAAACAAAGCATATTGGTGTTCGGAGTTCTTAGAATTTACCTCGGAGGATGGATGGTTGCAGTCGAGGCCGGTTTTGTCTGAGGACCTTGGCCACGATTTCTGCTTCTTAAAAAGCAGTTTCCAGATCCCCTTGTGCATTGTGCCATCGAACCGGTGTAGGGTTCCGCGGCCCTTCCGGATTGAACTCCCACAACTTGAGGGGTCGCCTCTGGCAGGGAAGTGCTTGGTGGATCAGCATCACTTCGATTACGTCGACAAGGGTAACGTCCTTCGCTATCATGCTCTTGACGCATTTCTGCAGCCGCAACACCTTAGAGACCGACCCCCAGCCCGGACCCTTGTCGGTCTAGGATGTAAGCCTCAGTGAGGGTCCGGACCTAAAGGCTGGCATAGCTGCCCACTTAGAGCCGCGGGGTTCTGTGATATAGAACCATTCATGTTGCCATATTTAGACGGTGTCCATAAAGACTCCCTTTGGCCAATTGACTTTGGGGAGCTTGCTCACCATGGTGCCACCACAGTCCGCGTGTTGCCCATTGACCACCTTTGGTTTCACATTAAAGATCTTGAGCCATAAGCCGAAGTGTGGAGGGGCACGGAGGAAGGATAAACGCCGAGATGCGAAGAAATGAATTTGGGGCAGATCGTGAAAATCCAGCCCGTAGTAGAACATGAGACCCCTTACGAAGGGGTGGAGGGCGAATCCGAGTCCACGGAGGAAGTGGGGGTAAACACCACCCTCTCACCGGGCCCTAGAGTGGGGATGACTTGCGCCGGATCAGGAAGCCTGTCCTTAATTTTCGCGGTCAAATATCACGCTTCCTGCAGCTCCTAGATGTTATCCTCCGTGACGGAGGAGGGCACCCACTTGCCTTGAGAACCAGCCATGGTTGGAGGAGTTGTTGGGAAGGCAAGAGCTTGGAGTTTGGCACTGGAGCTCGGGGACGGAGAGGCAAAGAGAATGAGGCGTGGGGTGGAACAAATTGTTTCTATCCACTTATATGGACTGCGAATATCAAGCTTCCCCTCCCTCGAGCCTTAAAACATGACTGTTCCCGAGGGGTCACACGAACCGCTCGGTTAGGTTACCAAAACTCGTATTGATGAGAATCCCGTAATAAGGGGCACGATCTTTGCTTTGACAAGACGTGTCGCCGAAGGTTGCGTCTCGAAGCGCAAAACGGGAGGCCAAAAAAAGAGTTCGAAGTGATAAAATAGCTGGATGTAACGTCTCGTCCGTGAAATCATCAGAAGATGGAACTTATCTGCATTTTACCTTTATATTTGAGGATTGTACCTATTGTACAGAGTCGAATATAGTGTTGGTGGTCAACTATTTTGAAGTGTTCGGAGGAGGAACCCGCCTTGCAATGCCGAAGACAATCTGCGCGCCGGACACATCGTCATTGAAGACTGGTTCAGGGGCTACTGAGGGAGTCCTGGATTACGGGGTCCTCGGGCGACCGGGCTATGCAACATGGGCCAGACTAATAGGCTGTGAAGATACAAGATAGAAGACTTTCCCAGTTTTCGGATGGGACTCTCCTTTGTGTGGAAGGCAAGCTTGGCATGCGGATATGAATATTCCTTTCTCTGTAAACCGACTATGTACAACCCTAGCCCCCTCTGGTGTCTATATAAACTAGAGGGTTTAGTCCATAGAGAAGGAGGGCAATCATAATCATATAGGCTAGACAACTAGGGTTTAGCCATTACGATCTCGTGGTAGATCAACTCTTGTAACCCCTATACTCATTAAAGTTAATCAAGCACGACGTAGGGTGTTACCTCCATCAAGAGAGCCCGAACCTGGGTAAACATTGTGTCCCTTGTCTCCAGTTACCATTGATCCTTAGACACACCGTTCGGGACCCCTACCCTAGATCTGCCAGTTTTGACACCGACAGCCTCTCTCGGAGGATGACGTGAGCCTCGGCGACGAAGATTTTATCATGCCAGAGGAACCCCTCGAACAAGAGCACTTTAAGCGCCGGCTAATAGCCACGGCAAGAGGCCTAAAAAAAGAAATAGCAGAAGCTTCAAGCTGACCAAGATCTGCTCAACGACAGATGGACTAACGTCATGGCAGCCGAAGAATACAGCCTCCAATGCCCAGCAAAGAGTTACTGAAAGCGTAAGTTGCTACCCCAATTCGACGATGAGGCGTTGGAGCCTATACCACCCATGTGTAACGCGACTGACGGACCCGATGGCCCACCGTGTGGTCGGGACAGAATGGCAACTCAAGCCGAACACCAGCCCGCGCCACCTCGTCATAAAAGCAGAGAAACAACAGCTGTGGGATAAACATACGACCTACGACAGGACCTAGAAAATAGAGCAGGTCAGACGAGGTCAATCTACCGATTGCGGGGGCGTGCTCCGGCGCGAGAGGAGGGCTATCAAGCCTGGTGCGATAAGCATAACCAACCCCGGGCTAAAAACCGCATACGGACTCCATCCGAACTGCGTCGTTACATGGCCCGATATAGAGGTGCCACACACCCCCTATGCTTCCCCGATGAGGTAATGGAGCACCAGTTCCCAGAAGGGTTTAAACCCGTGAACATCGAATCGTATGATGGCACAATAGATCCCGCAGTATGGATTGAAGACTTTCTTCTCCACATTCACATGGCTCGCGGTAATGATCTACACGCCATCAAATACCTTCCCCTAAAACTTAAGGGGCCGGCTCGGCGCTGGTTAAACAGCCTCCTAGAAAACTCTATTGGAAGCTGGGAAGAATTAGATGATGCCTTTAGAGACAACTTCCAAGGCACTTATATCCGGCCTCCGGATGCTGACGACCTCATTCATATAGTCCAATAGCTTGGAGAGTCGGCTAGGAAATTCTGGACCAGGTTCCTAATTAAAAGAACCAGATCGTTGATTGTCCGGACGCCGGAGCCCTAGCGGCCTTTAAACACAGCATCCGCGATGAATGGCTCACCCGACACCTCGGCCAAGAAAAGCCAAAGTCCATGGCAGCCCTTACATCACTAATGATCCGCTTTTCCGCGGGCAAGGATAGCTGGCTAGCCCGTAGCGGCAACAGTACCAGCAACCCCGGCACTTCTGAAGCCAGAAATGCAACGGAAGGCCCTGACGCAAGAAACACAAGCGTCGGAACAACAATGATGATACGGAGAATACGGCAGTCAACGCTGGATTCAGTGGCTCCAAATCTGGTCGACAGACGACGCCATTCAAACAAAACAAAGACGGTTCATCAAGCCTGGACCGGATACTTGATCGACCCTGCCAGATCAACGGCACTCCTGATAAGCCTGATAACCACACCAACAGAAGCTATTGGGTCTTCAAACAGGCCGGCAAGTTAAATGCCGAGCATAAGGAGAAAGGATCGCCCATTGAGGATGACGACAAGCAACCTCGTGCACCGAAAACAGGGGGACAGAAGAAATTTCCCCCCGAAGTCAAGACGGTGAATATGATATACGTCACCCATATCCCCAAGTGGGAGCGCAAGCGCGCGCTAAGGGACGTCTATGCGATAGAGCCAGTCGCCCCAAAATTCAACCCATGATTAGCATGTCGATCACATTCTATCGCAGGGACCATCCGACCAGTATCCATCATGGAGGTTCGGCTGCGTTAGTCCTTGATGCAATCATCGATGGATTCCACCTTACGCGAGTCCTCATGGACGGTGGCAACAGCCTTAACCTGCTCTATCAGGACAGAGTCCGCAAAATGGGTATTGATCCGTCAAGAATCAAGCCCACTAAAACTACCTTTAAAGGAGTGATACCCGGCATAGAGGCTCGCTGCACTGGCTCATTCACATTGGAAGTGGTCTTCGGTTCGCCGGACAACTTCCGCAGTGAAGATTTGAGCTTCAATATCGTCCCCTTCCGCAGCGGCTACCATGCACGGCTCAGACGAACCATGTTCGCTCGCTTCAATGCAGTCCTGCACTACGCCTATCTCAAACTCAAGATGCCCGGACCACGAGGAGTCATAACAGTGAATGGAAACATGGAACGCTCTCTCCGCACTGAGGAGCACACCGCGGCCCTGGCAGCGGAAGTACAGGGTGGCCTCATCAATCCAACTATTATGTTGGCGGCCAAGTCCTCAGACACTGTCAAACGAGTCCGGACTACCCCACTGTACGACAGTCTATCTTGCCAGGAGCTCGATTAGCAATTCGGTCTCCATCTCATCCCCTACCGAATTGTGGCATATGTACCACGTGTACATAATTATGCACTAAAAATACCATGGGAAAGGATGGAGGCATAATAAAGACAACGTCTACAATACGGCTAGACCCTATCAGGACACTGACATTTCCTTTTTCCTTTCTTTTTATTTTTCCAGGTTCCTTACAACCCACACCACCCTTTCGATGATACCAAGGCCTCTTACCGTGGCCTATTATGAAAACACCAGTCGATGATCCTCTCGAAGGACAATATACCAAGGAGAAAAGAAGCATAGATGCGTGCCAGAGTACCTAAAGGATATTTAAAGATCGCCTCGCCCGCTTTCAGGACGCATGCACAGCTTCTGCTTGTGTTCGGCATGTAAAATAGCCTTGTTGCTTATTGCACTATTTGTATCAATACATTTTGATGTATCAATCAGACTACAATGGATACAGTTTTTAGCCCAAACCTACGTGGCGTTGGTTTATCTCTTAACATATCTTACCCTATTTTCGTCTGATTGTCATGTACACCTTGGTAAGACCTAAATTGCCAGGGGCTCTATTAAGCCACATACATCTTTTAAATACTACAACAAAGTCTGAACAGTTCCACAGTGCAATTGGCGTCCCGAATATAGCATTATATGCATTGGCTCCGAATCATGTCTTTGGTCAATAGTTGGGTTGCCCGGCTCATGTGCTTGCTACCTTACGTTCCGTCTCATTGGCTAGGGTAGTAAAGGGAGAACTACTGCGATTGTGTTTCTGGTTTACCCGGACAAACACCTTAGTAGAGAAAGCCGAAAACTGACTGTCATGTTGCGGCGAGAGCTGGTCAGCTATTCGGTGACTAAGTATAAATCTCTTGCAATTTTTTCCGCATTATGCGATAGGCTGGCCTCCACCCGGCCGGGCATTCGCAACACCCAAGTTTGGATAATCGAAAAATACTAGGGGTTGCGCCCGCACTCCCACTATAAAACTCCTATGGCTAAGTGAGGGCGATAAAGCCGCATAGTCCGATTGCCTGGTCCACCGCACTAACACCTCCTTCACGGACCAGTATGTTGGGTTAAGTATGTCTAAGTGTTATCCCTAACACCCCCATACTATCTACGTGGGGGCTGAAGCCGACGACTGGCCAACTCTCAGATGTCATAAACAGCTGCACAGGAGGAGATATTTTAAAGTAAAGTAAGCAATATATCATACACAAGCCTTGTTTCATGATACATGATTGGACAACATAAATACATTCATTCAAAAATGATGTCCTTCGAACATTGGCCCTCTACAATGCGAGATCCTTTCAGGACATCATCAAAGTATCGCTCAGGCATGTGGTGCTCTTTTCCTGCGGACGGTCCCTTAGTTGCAAGCTTGATGGCGTCCATCATCACCCACTGCACCTTGACACAGCGCGAAGGACATCCACGCACCTTCGATGCAGACTGACTGCTTCATGGCATCAAGCCAAGGGCAGGCACTAACCAACCGCTTCATGAGACTGAAGTAGCTACAGGGCATGGGTTCGGCGGGCCAGAGACAGATTATCAAATCCCTCATGGACAATTCGGCTACCCTATGCAGTTTGCTCCATTTCTTCAGCTGATCGCTGAGGGGAATGGGATGCTCTGGCAAGGTACTGTGACCAGAACAGCCCGTTGAGCTCCCCTCTTCGGTCCGGAAGAAGTCCGCGTCAACAACACTCCGGGGCAGGTCCACAAACACTCCTGGAGAACTCCAAATCCGGATTAGCAAGATATACATTTTCCTCACAAATTTGCTCTCCATGTTAATGGCCTTACCCGCCGCAATTTGCTTTGCCTCTTGGATTTCCGGACAGTGCTTTGGGCTTCGGCCCGGGCTTCCTGTGCACTTTGGAGTGCCTTAGCAAGTCCGGAATTTTTCTCCGAACTCTTGCGCTCTAAGGACTCGCATTTGCCTATGGCATGTTTGAGCTCTTGTTGGACTTCCTCCACCAGCGATTCATGTCTAAGGCGGGAGGCTCGTTCCTCCCCCGCCTCCTTCTTGGCCTCGGCCGGCGCACTCTTGACGGCCTCGACCTCAGACGTATCCTACAAACATAATTATAAAACTCATTGGGTTACCACAGCATAGATGACATCATTTCAGACGTGTTTCGGTATTACAGACCTTGCTTTTCTTCTAACTTCTGCCTTAGCTCGGATGCTTCGGCGGCATGGGCAGATGTACGTTAGTCTCCTGCATTAGTTATTAGATCCTCTTTTCGGGTTTTCTTTCCGAACACCGAATAGAGTCTCAGGGGCTACTATCCATACACATGCATTCTTTTATACAGCTAAAAAGACACTGTAAGGCACATACCTCAAAGCCTCTTAGAAGGCTAGTGTAGGCTTCGTTCAGTTCGCTTTTCATGGACTGAACCTTTTCAATCACCATACCCATAAGGGTACGATGTTCTTCCACAATAGTGGAGCTCTGAAGCGCTCTTACCAGAGTGTCTGGCGCCTCCGCATTGACAGAGGACGCCAGTGTTGTAGGCGCACCCCCTTCTAGCAAGGAGGGTCGCTTATCTTTCTCCGGAACCGTATGGGTTTCCAGAACAACATTGGGATGGGGACCAAACTGGACATGGTCCCCATCTCCAATCTCCATGGGGGTCGGTTCCCCCATGTTCTCGGCAGCCGAGGCATCACCACTCGGCACCGTCTTGGCAGCCTTCGGCACCTCTCCCTGTTCTGGGAGGTTCCTTTGGGACGACACCTCAGTGTTGTCCACTGCAGTCGGGGAGGAAGCTGGTGGAGGCGACTCACTCCCCATCATGTTTGGACCCAGCGAGTTCCCAGAAGAGGAAGATCGCAGAGGGAGGACATGAACCGGACTGCAGCATGCAATTTAAACGCATTACAACCATAAGGAGGAAAAACCGGATATATATATATACCTTCGAGTACTTACTATCCGGCCAGGGGCTTTGGCCTGGGGCGCCACTCATCGGCGTTCGACTCGGAGACATCCATAATGGAGGTCCTTCCTTTCTTGGACGCTTCCACCTCTAGATTGGCGGAAGCTGCCCTCTTCTTCTTCTCCCCCTTAGGGGGGCGCTCTCTTCCTCCTCTTCTTCCTCTTCGTCATGGGAGGAGAGAGTTTCGGTGTCTTCGGACACTACGTTCGAGGCACCTTTATTGTGGAGGCCACTCTTGGCCTCCTTGCCCTTCTCCTTGGCCTTCTTTTCTGGTGCCTGGTACGGCGCTGGGACCAGCATCCTCATCAACAGAGGAATAGCTGAGTCTTCGGGCAGCGGAGCCGGACAGTGAATCCGTTTCGCTTTCTTCATCCAGCTCTGCGAAAGAAAATGGAAAGTTTAGCGTGCTCCTTGGAATCGAAAACTAAGGTTATCAAAGAACTTAGGGCATCTCCAATAGCCGCTGAACATGCCGCGCAATAAAAACTACTTTGACGCGCGCCCATCGCCTGGTTTGGCGCGGCGGCCAGCGCTCGCTCCAGCAGCCACACTAAAATTCAGCATGCGCGCACAACTCCAGTAGCGTGCAAAAATGCAACACGCGCGATTCTTGCACAAATAACATATGCATTCCAAAACATAAGCAAAAAGATCAAACAAAAACAAAAAAAATCAGCAATAAATAGTTCAATTTCGTTATTACAACTCAAACAAACAGTTTATCATTCAATACGACAAATAGTGCAATAAAACACTGTTGCCGGGCGCTGTTCGTCGGAGGACGGACACGCGCGAGGGGCGGCGGTGACTAGAGGGGGCGGAGAAAGCCGCCGTGGTGCGGGGATAGGCCGAGGAAGCGCCGGAACGGTCGCCGGGTGGCGCGAGCGGTGGCGGCGCCGTGGCTGGATGGGGGGGTCGAGTTGCGAGCGAGCGCGTGAGAGTCCAGCGCGCGGGAGCGGGCGCAGCAAATAAGCGGCGCGCGATGGAGTTTAGGCCCGTGCGTTGAACTAGATATGCCGCGCGCACGGTTTTTGCGCGCCCATCGAAGCCACTCTACCAATTGCGCGCATGCTAAAGTGGGCAATTTTGCGGCGCGTCGCTTGTTTGGCGCAGCTGTCACAGATGATCTTACGGGGGTCGCAGCATGGGTGCTGTCGTAGCCGAGGTCCTCTGTTGTCTCCGGCCATGACTTCTAGTTCTTGAAGAGGAGCTTCCACATGTCTTTGTGCTTCATGCCGAAGAACCGCTACAGGGTCCGGGGACTAGCCGGGTTGAACTCCCACATGAATTCTTGACGTGCCTGACATGGGAGAATCCGGCGGAAGAGCATCACCTGGATCACGCTGGCGAGACTGGTATTTTTATCTACCATGCTCTTGATGCACTTCTGCAGCATCATCACCTCATCAGATGATGCCCAGTCCAGGCCCTTATTGAGCCAGGACGCTAGACACATTGGGGGTCCAGACTTGAACTCCGTAGGAGCAGCCCATGTGGAGTCACGGGGTTCTGTGACATAGAACCACCCCTGCTGCCATCCCTTTATGGCCTCCACAAAGGTGCTCTTGGGCCAAATGACGTTGGGAAGTTTTCTCACCATAGCACCACCACAATCCGTGTGCTGTCTATCCACCACTTTCGTCTTCACGTTGAAGACCTTGAGCCGTAGGCTGAAGTGGCGGAAATGCAGAGGAATGCCTCACATACGACGAGAAACGCCGAAATGTTGAGGAAGTAATTCAGGGCTAGATCATGAAAACCTAACCCGTAGTAGAACATGAGGCCATAGACGAAAAGATGAAGGGGAACCCCAGTCCGTGGAGGAAATAAGGGATAAAAACTACCCTCTCGTTAGGCTTTGGTGTGGGGATGATCTGCTTTTTGGCCAGGAGCCAGTGGGCGATCTCCTTGGCTAGATACCCCGCTTCCCGGAGTTCCTTGAGGTTTCTCTCCGTGACGGAGGAAGCCATCCACTTGCCCTGCGCTCCAGATCTGGACATGACCGGAGTACTTTCTGTGAACAAAGAGGGTTGAGGCTTGGGCCCTGGAGCTTGAGGACGGATGGGATGCGGAAGGGGAAGGTGTGGGGTAAAAAGGGGGAATCTTATCTCCTTATAAAGGCAGTGAATATCATGTGTCCCCCACGAGCCTTAAAGCTCGCCTATTTCCAAGGGGTCGTGCGAAACGGCATGGTTGGGTTTCCCAAACACGTATTGATGAGAATCCTGTAATAAGGGGGCATGATCTCTACTTTGACAAGACGTGTCATTGGTGGTTGTGTCTCGAAACACGAAATGGGAGGTCAAAAAATAGTTTGAAATAATAAAATGGCCGGACGTAACGTCTCACCAGTAAAATCTTCAGAGGACAGAACTAATCCATATTCTGCCCTTGTGTTTCGGAGGTATGACTGTTGTACAGAGCCGGATATAGTACTGACGATCAACTACTTTGAAGTATTCGGAGGAGGAATCCGCCTTGCAATGCCGAAGACAATCTGCGCGTCGGAAACAAAAAGAAAGAAAGGAGGCATACCTGCGGGGAGCTCGGGGTGGCGCGGCTACCTCTGGCCCGTCTGGCCTCTAGCACGGCGGCGAGGAGAGCTCGAGGAGGCCTGAGGTCGTCCTGCCTCTGGCTGCGGGAGGCGGCTGGGGGGTGGGGGCGGTTGGGGGCGGGGGCCGGAGGCGGCTGAGGCGGGCGGCCGGGAGCGGGGCACGGCGGCTAGGGGAGGTCGAGGAGGTGGAAGAGAGGTTGAGGAGGCCGGGTGGCGGTCGGTCAACCAGGAGAAAGCTCAGGGCGGCGACGATGGTCGCAGGACCTAGGTGGGTGCTGCGCGGGGCGGGAGGCGACGGGGAGTGTGGCGCAGCCGGCGACGGGCGGCGTGCGTCGAGGGGAGGCGGCGGCCGGCCAGATTGGCGCCGGGCGGCACCTTGGGAGGGAGGAGGCGGGAGGTTGGGGACGGGATTTTTCCCTCCCGCGCGACGGGGGAAGGGAGTGAGGGTTGGGGTCGAGTGCCCCTCTCCAACCCTCACTTCTACAGGTTGGAATTGGGTTTGAGGGTTGGGCCCTTACTTTTTTTGAGGGTTTGAGGGTTTAGGGGTTCTAGTCTTTGCGTTTTTTGTTGCAACCCGGAAAAAAGTGGTTATTTTTGAGGGTTTGAGGGTTTAGGGGTACTACTACACATGCTCTAATACATGTAGAGATATATCTATGTCATTACTCATGTCAGCAACACCATAGATATTTTTCCTACATTTATTTTTTTCCTTATTTTAGAATAACTATAATGTAGAATTATTACATCGATACTAAACTACAGTCAATCCAAATCCTGAATAATAAGAGATGCATAAAATTAAGTACGTCGCTGTTTCTTAATTCTCTTGATGACGGAAGTTTCTATCTCACACAACATACTTCTGGTCCTTCTGACGCTAGATTGGTCAAAAATCTTCCTTTTTGTCCGTCTAATCCAGCCAGCTCTTCATTGCCCCCTCCTTTTGGCTCTTTGTTGAAATCATTTCTCGCTGCCTCAACCTCCGCACGGCCTTCCTGTTCATCCTGGTAATCTGCCTCTTGGTTGTTCCTCCCTTCCGACTCTTCTTGCCCGTCTAGATGATCTTCATCATGTTTGACATTAGACTCATTCTCCCCTCCTTCCAACTCTTCATCGGGAGGGTATCCTGATTCCTCCTATGTTGCCCCTTCGACATCGGCATCCTCCTCGTCCTCACCATGCCTTGTCCACAATGTGTAACCAGACATGAAATCATGTTTGAGCAAGAGCGTCTTCACACAGAGAGTAGAAGGGTCAATCAAATTTTTTCACACTTCTTACCTAGACATAATGATGAGGACATCAATACCATTGTTACACCCACATCCCCTGCTGCTATACATACTGGACCAATTACTATAGCTCATGTAGGCCAATTGAATTATCAGGTACTTACGTTTCTTGGTAACGATTCTAATGTTCATGAGAATACAATGCTGCCTAAATTGGATACATATGTTTTGCTTACAAATGAAGGGCCTAGCTTGGACAAGAAAGATGAACCTTGGAGCAAGTTCAAGCATGAAGATGATGGCATGCGCAAGGGGAACAAGAATGGAGTTACAAGTGATGATTCCAGGACTTTGAAGCCACCATAATGAGTGCATGAAGCCTTGACGAAATATACAAGATGCCACTTCATAAATTTCGTCCAGAGGCTATTCTAGGTGCTGCGTCACCTTACTTTTGGGCCAGGCCCATGTATTTTCGAAATACTTGATTATAGGAAGTTTTTAGAGTCCGTATGTGTGCGGAAACAAGAGATAGGGTTGGTTTCGGACCCCTCCTCCAAGGGCCAATTCCCCCCTCTCTTCTCCATATATACAGCCCTTAGGGCATCATTTAGACTTTGGGTATTGTTTAGATTAAAGTTCACCATAGCTGCAACTTCGCGTACTTCGTTTGTGTTCGACGACCAGACAAAGGCGTCTCAGAATCCCACCATGATCAATAAAGCTTTCCTCTTTTATTCGCAATATCCAGATTGCAATCTCAGTTTCTTGCTTGTTCTTCATTTGCTCACAGGAAATAGACCCTCGTGGTCAGGTTGATCGTGCTCCGGCGTGGTCAATAACCCTCCAAAGTTGGTTTAGCGATTGCTAAGACGCGACGTCTTCGCACGTTCGTAGTCGGATCGTCAAAGTCGACTCCCACAGAAAACGATATCGATCTCATCGAAATATCGGGACACCTTCGCCTCTATCACATAATATTTCTGTTTTACCCTTGCAATTCATATCTTCCAAAGCCATCTTGAAGAACCCATTTATAGTTCGATCCATATATGCATGAATCGTCTAATAGATCAAGTTGCTTACAAGGGTCACAAAGCATTTCAGCATTATACCTTTGCTAAAAATTTGACATATATACTGAAATTTGGGCATTGCCTAGATCATATAGATGAAGCTGAGTTAGTTAGTCGATGATGTATCGATGAAGAGGGCAGAGGACGACCATGTATGCTAGGACTCTGGCACTTGATGTGTTGTGAGATGTTGTCTAATGGTAGCCCCCAAGGGCCGGCTCAACATTACATGATTTGCCGAGTCTGCAAATTATAGCACTTGTAGAAAAAAAGAGGATGACTTAGCCCCCAAGTGCCATGTAGAATGCTTGCAACTACATGGGACTTGAATATATCATAGGTCAATGATGTCTACTACGCAACCATCTTCTTGTAGACTCGTGTTGGGCCTCCAAGCGTAGAGTTTTGTAGGACAGTGGCAAATTTCCCTCAAGTGGATGTGATGCAGAGCATCCTACGGTCATCCCCATGGACCTACCATCGTCTCACGAAGTGCCAAGAGGACCCATGACTCGAGCTAGAGCTAGAGCACTCGAGACCGAGGTGACTTCTCTCATGAGTGATATTACATATGATCCTCTCGAGACATGGCTACTACCTAAGTCCGAGATGTTGTGCATGATTAGGTACCAAATAGCCCCCAAATTTCTTTTTGTGATTTGTTGGTGTGATGAAGTTTTGTTGGATTTGATCTGCGGATTTCATGTGTTGCACGTAGATCTAGCTTTCCATCCACTTTTCCCCAATTTCCATCCACAAATTCCTCCGAATTTTGCCCGGATTTTCCACCTTCCGCGTGGAGTTCGTCCGGATCTAGAGCCCGGACATCCGGCCGACAGCCTGGACATCCGGCCATCAACCCAGACACCCGGCCCCTGGCAGCAACATCTCCATCCGCCGCCCCGTTTTCCGTCCATATTTCGCCAAATTTTCTTCCAGTGCCCACATACACTTCCGCATACCACCACCACTTCCGCATAGCACTGCCATATACCACATACACCACCATCGCTTACCACTACCAACTCTGACAATTTTGTTCCATTTTGTCTTGAGAATTTGAGTTGCAGTTCCCTGTCCTATTGTGTTTTGGCTATTTATGTATGGTTCGACATCAACTTCACCACCGCTCATCTTCGCCACGGATGCGTCATCAACAACGACCATCTCGACAACATCATATTGGTATTCGTGCAACTCATTTGATCATCGTCACCCGTTCTTGCTTACGGACAAGGAACCAAGAAATGGCAACCTTGTCTTGGTATCGTGATACATCATTCTTGCCATTACATTGATAGCCATCATAGCCTTACTCTTTTGCGTCGCTTACCCATCGAGACTAGACTTTGAGTATTTCCGGCAACATGACTTGTGCACATTAGTGATCATACTTCCCATAGCATACATACATATCATTGGTGCTTATCTTGGTATCATCTCTTGTGTCACGAGGTTGTCATTGCATACACAATTGCTATCTTGGTTCGTGAAGCATTGCATGAGAAAAGAGCTCAAACGACAAAGAGCCAAACAAGCTTTTAAGCAAAAGGGAAAGATAAGCAAAGAACTTTTAAGCAAGAATCATAGCATCATACAACATTAAGATTACCATACTAAATCATCTTGGATCATATCATCGAAACACCATACATAGAGCATACTTGGGATAGTAGTCATTGCATTTTTGCTTAGTAGGTTGTGCACAAGTATTTGTATCCGCCTATTGTGCAATCGTGCTAGCGTCTCTCTATTGTTGTGCAACAATAGCATTTTTCGTGGGCTCCACATTTTGGCTCATCCTTGGTTGCACAACCCCACTTATCTCTTTGCGTGTGTGTTTTCGTGTACCTTATTGCTTGGTCTACTTGTTGCATTGCAAACTTGCGAATCTTTTCCAACATTATTGAAGCTCACTAACAATTGCATCACATTTTGTACCACCATCCTAACCGAGCTCCACCTTTTACTTGTGTAGGTGTGAGAAACCGAAAAGAATTGGTACCAATTGTGCTATTTCCTTGTTCCACATTGGAGTGATCATTGTTCCGCCTTCAACTTTGGTCAAGGTACATTTAGTATACATTCTTCTCTTTCTACCACTCACATATTTTCCTTGGAATGATGGATAGGACAAGTACTTCTACCAACCCACTCTTCATCTGGCAAGACGATGACATGAACTCCTATGTCAACAAGAGCCACCTCTTTGGTGCACAACGTGCTTTGCATCAAGAGCAACAAGCAATGGGTGAATGCATCGGCAACCTCGCCACCGACTTGCGACTCTCAGAGCAACATACAGGAGACTACTTCGACAACAAGCTTGACGATCACAAGCAAGAAAATGACGCAAGAATGGACGAGATTCATGCTTTGTTGCTCAACCGCTCTTCTTCCACTTCGTCCTCATCAAGACGGAGCCACTTAAGTCGACACTCCGACTTCACCCTCTTTGGTTCAAGTACACTGACATCGAACACTCTTCGACGTGTTGCGTGCAACGATCGTCAAGCAAGCCTCGATCCTCTATGCAACAACGACTCTCAAGAGGAACGACACCACCAAAACCAAGCTACCTTTGTGCAAGCACGAGCACGGAAACAATAGCACCACCACGAAGAGGAAGAGCGAACATGTCTACACCAAGAAGCACAAGATGCCGAGGCACAACGTCAAGAGCAACAATTGGGAGATGCTCAAGCACTTGAGGCGAAAAAGCCCTCCGAGATTCAAGTCTAGCCATACCAAACCGAGGCCGACAAGCTCGTGAACATGAAAAAGCAATTAGCGAAGAAATTCACGAACGAAGATATCAAGCTCGCGTGAAATGTCAAGCTTGACAAGTTCCTCCACAAGCTCGCCAAGAACATCAAGTTCAACAAGAACAAGAAGACAATGGAAATCCTCCACGGCAAGAGCAAATTGTGAGAGACGAACCTCCTCGTCAAGGATGTCATCATCCCCGTCCCGAACACAATGAAGAGCAACGCTACGGCAAGCTGAAGTTCACCATGCCCAAGTTCAATGGAAGCAATGATCCAGAAGACTACCTTTCATAGGCACTGAAGGTCGACAAAATCTTCCGCTTGCACAACTATGAAGAAGAGAAGAAGGTCGCGATGGCATCCCATGAGTTCCAAGACTATGTCCCCATTTGGTGGGAATAAGTAATTGAGCGGCGAGAAACAAAAGGTGAACCACCCATCAATACTTCGCCGAAAATGAAGGATGTCATGAGAGCACGCTTCGTGCCAACCTACTACAACCACGACCTCTTCAAGAAATTCCAACTACTCAAGCAAGGAACCAAGAGCGTTGAAGAGTACTACAAGGAAATGGAGATTGCAATGACACGAGCCGATGTCACGGAAGATGATGAGCAAACTATGGCACGTTTCTTGAATGGACTGAATCATTCCATCAAGAAGATCGCCGACTTCCAACCATACTCGAACCTCATAGAGCTAGTGCATCAAGCTACCAAAGCGGAACATCAAGTGCAAGACGATTACAAATATGCCAAGTTCTCATCCAAGTCATATGGTTTCTCCAACACCCAAGCTTCAACGGCTCCAACACCGCCTTCCTCAACAAAGCCTTCTACAAGCAACATCGACAAGTCGAGTTACAAGAAAGCTTCGTCAACCCCGGGTCATTCTCCTACAACGAGCAACTTCAAGCCGAGAGCTTCATCATCATCTACCCCAACCGATGAGACCGTCAAGACGAGTTCCTTCCAATGCTTCACATGCGGAGGCCGGGGCCACAATTCCTATGAGTGCACCAACAAGCGGACCATGATCCTCAACGACGATGGCACTTATGACTCAATGAGTGAAGGAGAAATGGAAGCCCTTGAGCAAGTGGCCATACACTGGCAAGTGAACGAAGAAGACACGGAACAAGTCTTTTATGATGAAGATTCAAGTCCTGCTCTCGTTGTCTTCAAGGTCTTGACTCTTCAACATCACCAAGAAGAAGTGATGCGGAGCATCCCAAGGTCATCCCCATGGACGTACCTACGTCCCCTACGACACCAATTGGACCAATGACAAGAGCCCGAGCGAAGGCTATCGAAGATAAGGTGAACTCTCTCCTCTCCGAACTTCCACTTTCTGTGCATGAGACATGGCTACTACCTATGTCCGAGTTGTTGTGCATAATTAGGTACCAACAGGATCCTCCCGAAGATGCACATGAGGATGTACACATCCCCAAGTTCACGGATGAAGAGGAACACCGAGAGGAGAAGAAGGCAGCTCCAGGACCCGGACATCCGGCCCCAAGCCCAGACATCCGGCTGCTGGAGACTTCGACTACAACAGCCTACCACCCGCCCTCGCATCTACAGGACCGGACATCCGGCCCCAGCCTGGACATCCAGCCCGGCCTAGAAATCCAGCCTTGAGACCGGATCTCCGGACACCACCTTCCCGAGAGCAACATGGCCAACTTCACCAGCCCGGACATCCGGCCTCCTCAGCGCGAACATCCGGCCTTCCGCGAACACCCGGGCATCCGGCCTCCTCAGCCCGAACATCCGGCCTTCCGCGAAAGCCCGGACATCCGGCCCGACGCCCGGACGTCCGGCCTCCCCTGTTTGCGCATAGTGTAAGGGCCGAGGCCCGTGTACCCCTTCGCCCCCCTAGACTATATATACTCCACCTCATCCAACATTCTAGGGTTAGCATTGGTTTAGCTCATTTGAGAGATAGAGCATTGCTCATCCACATCGGATCTAATTCACGAGAGAGACCGCGGCCTCTATGGGGAAGATCACTTTGGATTCAAGACCTCCTTGCGAAGAGGAACTTCAAGACCTCCTCACGGAGAAGACCGGCTACCTTTGTATCATCCCTAGTTGATCGTGTACCGTGTGATCTCTTATGTACTCGAGGATCTAGCACATGTGTGACTATTTCTTGTTGGCTTAGTGATTCTCTTGTGTCTCCACCGTGTTTTCCCTCATTCCCCTCCTCGCGTTCTTCATGTTCATCGCGGGATCCACTCCTTTTGTGAAAGATCGGCCGATTAGGGTTCCCACCCTACATCATCTTGCTACCTAGAGCCAGGTTGATCATGATTTCGGAGCCTCCCCGTTGTGTTGCTAGCCTTGTGTTTGTTGATTTTGTCCCTAATTCAAAAATTACCTACAAAAATAGCCCCCAATTTTTTTGTGATTTGTTGGTGTGATGATGTTTTGTTGGATTTGATCCACCGATTTCGTGTGTTGCAGGTAGATCTAGCTTTCCATCCACTTTTCCCCAATTTCCATCCACAAATTTCTCTGAATTTTGCCTGGATTTCACCTCTCCTCGCGAAGATCTTCGAATCCATCCATGGATCCAGAGCCCGGACATCCAGCCCGACAAGCCCGGACATCCGGCACCCTGGACATCCGGGCATCAGGCCCGGATATCTGGCCCCTGGCAGCACCACTTCCTCTCCACCGCCCGTTTTCTGTCCATATTTCGCCAAATTTTGTTCCGGTGCCCACATATACTTCCGCATACCACATATACTTCCGCATACCTCCACCACTTCTGCATAGCACCACCATATACCACATACACAACCACCGCTTACCAACACCAACTCCGACAATTTTGGTCGAATTTTGGTTTGAGAATTTGAGTTGCGGTTCCGTGTCCTTTTGTGTTTCGGCTATCTAGGTGCGGTTCGACATCAACATCACCGCCACTCATCTTCGCCACAGACGCGTCATCAACAATGACCACCTCGACTACATCTTGGTATTTGTCACGCTCGTTCGATCAACATCATCCGTTCTTGCTTACGGACGAGGAACCAACGAAACGGTAACCTCACTTTGGTATTGGACATATCACTCTTGCCATTACATTGATAGCCATCATAGCTTTACTCCTTTGCGTTGCTTACCCATCGAGACAAGCCATTGAGTATTGCCGGCAACGAGACTTGTGCACATTAATGATCATACTTACCATAGCATACATACATCATTGTTGCATATCTTGGTATCATCTCTTGTGTCACAAGGTTGTCATCGCATACACAATTGCTATCTTGGTTCGTTAAGCATTGCATGAGAAAAGAGCTCAAACATCAAAGAGCCAAACAAGCTTTTAAGCAAAAAGGAAAGTATAAGCAAAGAGCTTTTAAGCAAGAACCATATCAGCATACAACATTAAGATTGTCATACTCGATCATCTTGGATCATATCATAGAAACACCTTGCATAGAACATACTCTGGATAGAAGTCGATGCATTTTTGCTTAGTAGGTTGTGCACAAGTCTTGTATCCGCCTATTGTGCAATCGTGCTAGCGTCTCTCTAGTGTTGTGCAACAAGGTCATTTTTGTGGATTCCACATTTTGGCTCATCCTTGGTTGCCCAACCCCAATTATCTTTTTGCGTCTGTGTTTCCGTGTACATTACATTGCTTGGTCTACTTGTTGCATTGCAATCTTGCATATCTTTTCCAACATTGTTGAAGCTCATTTACAATTGCATCAAATTTTGTGCCACCATCCTAACCAAGCTCCACCATACGCTTTTACTTGTGTAGGTGTGAGAAACCGACAAGAATTGGTACCAATTGTGCTATTTCCTTGTCCACATTGGAGTGATCATTGATCCACTTTCAACTTCGGTCAAGGTACATTTGGTATTCGTTATTCCCTTTCTACCACTCACATTTTTCTTGGAATGATGGATAGGCCAAGTACTTCTACCAACCCACTCTTCATTGAGCACGATGACGACATGAACTCCTACGTCACCAAGAGCCACCTCTTTGGTGCACAACGTGCTTTGCATCAAGAGCAATAAGCCATGAGTGAATGCATGGACAACCTCGCCGCCGAGCAATGTACAAGGGACTACCTCGACCACAAGCTCGACGATCACAAGCAAGAGAACGATGCAAGAATGGACGAGATTCGCGGTTTGTTGCTCAACCGCTCTTCTTCCACTTCGTCTCCATCAAGAAGGAGCCGCTCAAGTCGACGCTCTGACTTCACCCTCTCCGGCTCAAGTACACCGACATCAAACACTCTTCGACGTGCCACGCGCAATTATCGTCAAGCAAGCCTCAATCCTCTATGCGACACCAACTCTCAAGAGCACCGACAACGTCAAACCCAAGATGCTTTTGCACTAGCACGAGAACGGCAATGACAACGCCAACATGAAGAGGAAGAGCGAGCGCGTCTACACCAAGATGCACAAGATGCCGAGGCACAATACCAACAACAACAACTCCGTGAAACTCATGCACTTGTGGCACAACAAGCCCTCCGAGATTCTACTCGAGACATAGCCAATTGAGGCCGACAAGCTCGTGAACAAGAAGAAGAACTTCCCGAAGAAATTCAAAAAAGAAGATTCCAAGCTCGCGTGCACCGTCAAGTTCCCCAAGCTCCTCCACAAGCTCACCAAGAACATCAAGTTCATTAAGAGCATGAAGACAATGGAAATCCTCCATGACAAGAGCAACATGAGGTGGACGACCCTCCTAGTCAAGAGCACAACGAGTTTGACAATCATCAACAACACGGGCGTCATCATCCCCGACCCCAACACAATGAAGAGCAACGCTACGGAAAGCTCAAGTTCACCATGCCCAAGTTCAAGGGAAGCAGCAATCCCGAAGAGTACCTTTCATGGGCATTGAAGGTCGACAAAATCTTCCGTTTGCACAACTTTGAAGAAGAGAAGAAGATTGCAATGGCGTCCCTTGAGTTCCAAGAATATGTCCTCATTTGGTGGGAACAAGTTATCGAGCGCCGAGAGGCAAGAGGTGAACCACCCACCACTACTTGGTCGCAAATGAATGATGTCATGAGAGCACGCTTTGTGCTGACCTACTACAACCGTGACCTCTTCAAGAAACTTCAACTACTCAAGCAAGGAACCAAGAGCGTTGAAGAGTACTACAAGGAGATGGAGATTGCCATGATAAGATCCAACGTCACTAAGGATGATGAGCAAACAATGGCACGTTTCTTGAATGGACTCAACCATCCTATCAAGAAGATCGCCGACTTCGAACCATACTCGAACCTCACCGAGCTAGTGCATCAAGCTACCAAAGCGGAACGTCAAGTGCAAGACGATTAAAAGTATGCCAAGTTCTCATCCAAGTCTTACGGCTTCTCCAACAACCAAGCTTCAACGACTCCAACACCGTCTACCAAGCCTTCTACAAGCAATGTCGACAAGTCGAGTTCTAAGAAAGATTCGTCAACTCCAAGTCATCCTCCTACTACAAGCAACTTCAAGCCGAGAGCTTCATCATCATCCACTCCAACCGATGAGACCGTCCTTCAAATGCTTCACATGCGGAGGCCAACGCCACAAGTCCTATGAGTGCACCAACAAGCGAACCATGATTGATGTAGGGTGGAACCCTATACAGCCGATCTTTCACGAAAGGAGCAGATCCCAACTAAGAACACGAAGAACACGGGGAAGAATGGAGAGAAATCACAAGGGGGAACACTCAAGAACAAGTCCAATCACACATCCACTAGACAATCAACCACACAAGATCCACAGGGTACATGAACAACAAAGGGAAAGATACAAGGTAAGGTTCATCTCCATGAGGAGGTCTTGAAGGGGCCACCCAAGAGGGGGTCTTGAATCCAACGTGGATCTTCTCTGAAGAGGGGCCGCGGTGTAACACCCTCGATGCGACTATAGCTCCCACGTGTCGAGGCACGACTTAGAGATATAATCGCATTGAAGGCATATGTTGCAAGTTAGGAAATCTTCACAACATCCCATGTAATATAATAATAAAAGGGGAGAACATAGTTGGCTTACACTCGCCACGTCAATCAAGTACATCAATAATATTACATCATCCATACACTAAAGGCCCGACTACGGCGCCAAAATAAAAGAGAACCCAACATGCGATGACGGTCCCGTTCGCCCCCAACTGGGCACCACTACTGATCATCGGGAAAGGAAACATAGTATCATTGAGAGTCTTCGTCGAACTCCCACTTGAGCTCATATGCGTCTCCTGGAGCGGAATCATCAGGCCCTGTATCTGGTGTGATAGTAATCTGTGAGCCACAGGGACTCAGCAATCTCGCACCCTCGCGATCAAGACTATTTAAGCTTACAGGTAAGGCAAGGTAAAATATGAGCAGAGCTGCAGCAAGCGACTAGCAAATATGGTGGCTAACTTATTCGCAAAGGAGAGCGAGAAGAGGAGGCAAAGCGCGAGCGAGAACTAGAGAGCAACCTGCGCAAACATTACTCCAACACCGTGTCCACTTCCCGGACTCCACCGAGAAGAGGCCATCACGGTAACACACTCGGTTGATTCATTTTAATTTAATTAAGGTTCAAGTTATCTACAACCGGATATTAAAAAATTCCCATCAGCCCATAACCGCGGGCACGGCTTTCGAAAGTTCATATCCCTGCAGGGGAGTCCCAACTTAGCCCATGACAAGCTCTCATGGTCAACGAAGGAATAGACCTCCTCCCAAGACATTCCGATCAGACTCGGTATCTCGGTAACTCAAGACAGTTCGAGAGATTAAAACAAGACCAGCAACACCGCCCGAATGTGCCGACAAATCCCGATAGGAGCTCCACAAATCTCTTTCTCAGGGCACACTCAGATAAGCAATCTGTACAACTAAAACCAGCCCTCGAGTTTCCCCGAGGTGGCGCTGCAAGGGGCTCTAGTTTGGACCAACACTCAGAGGAGCACTGGCCCAGGGGGGTTAAAATAAGATGACCCTTGAGTCTGCAGAACCCAAGGGAAAGAAAAAGGCTAGGTGGCAAATGATAAGACCAATGTTGGGCATTGCTGGAAAAGCTTTAATCAAGGCGAACTATCAAGGGGTTCCCATTATAACCCAACCGCGTAAGGAACGCAAAATCTGGGAACATAACATCGATATGACGGAAACTAGGGCGGCAAGAGTGGAACAAAACACTAGGCGAGAGGCCGAGCCTTCCACCCTTTACCAAGTATATAGATGCTTTAAGATAACATGGCAATATAATGATATCCCAATAAGTAAATAAAAGATGTTACAACAAGGAACGGCCTCCAATCTTCACCTGCAACTAGCAATGCTATAAGAGGGGCTGAGCAAAGCGGTAACATGCTAAATGGCAAGCGATTCAAATATGAACATGCTACAACACCCAAACATGACAACAAAATACATGGCAGGGATGCACACAAGATGCTTAACAAAAGTCTAGCACTGAGCCACGTACAATTCATCCATTAACAGGTTCAAACAAGCATGGCAAAAACGCAAATGGTAAAACAGATCTCAGACTTGGTGAAATTAACACTTGTCTGGAATTTCAGATCATATAGCCCTCTTCGGAGCAACAAAACAACATGCTACAGGACCTGAACATGACAAGGACAGACATGGCATGGAGCTACTCAACAAGATTAACAGAAGTCCCTTAGTGACCTTGAGCCAAAAGGGATCACAAAATATACTAACAAGCACACGAACATAGCAAAAACATAATCAGTTTTCAGACTTAGTGAAAACTGGGACATGCTGAAACATAACTCACGAAGGCATGTTTACGAGCTCCATGCACTCACCATGGTGCAAGTCATGGAAAGACAAGCATACCTCCATAAAGAAGTTACAAAATACAATCTGTACATGGCAATAACAATAGCATAGCATGCACGGATCAACTACAATAACATCGGCAAAATCGCAAACAAGTTGACGATCTGCCCAGATTCGCAACGAAGCAAAAGTAGAGCTCGATTGACCCAAGCTAGGGTGCTCCATAATTGCAAAAAAAGAAATAGATGGATAGAGCACTACAAGATTAACAAAACTCCCTTACTGATCATCCTCAAAAGAGGCACGGATCACTAGGAAACAACAAGAACATATGGCATCGTGAGATAAACAATCCCAGGACTTGGTGAAATCACCAAGTTCCTGAAAACAGAATTAGCAAGTGCACCACTTCGCAAGCTTGCACAAGTCACCATACACATCGTAAAAATACATGGGTTGCACCTCGGGAGAGATGAAAAAACCCTTAACAAAACATATGAAGAACCCACGGGCATATCATGCACACAATAATCATGGCAAAAATGACAAAAGTGCTAAACGGAGTAGCAGATCTGACAATTAACTCAAGTAGCCCTCTTCTAACAGCATTTCGGGCATCAAAATGAGCTCAAATGAAAATGATGCAATGGAATGAAATGATGTACTCTCTGAGATGAACATTTTGATATGCTATATGCCCAAATCGGAGCTACGGATGCAAAGTTATGGAGCCTCGAACAGAGGCATATGGATCAAGAATTTCAGGACTTAGCAAAAAAAACAACCTCGTGAAAATTAGGGTTTACTGTAGCCGTCTCGGATCCGATCTGGATCGGGGCGCGCGGAGCCCGAGGATCGCCGGCGAGCGAAGAAGCAGCGGGGAGGCGCGGGTCGGTGGGGGTGGCGGCCGGCGGCGCCGGGCCCGGCTCCGGTCGCCGGAGTCCCGCGGCGGGGCGGCGAGCTCCGGGCGGAGGCGGCTCCGGGCGGCGGGCGTTGGTGCGGCGGCGGGGCACGGCGGGGTCCGACCGGCGGCGGGGCACGGCGGGGTCCGACCGGCGGCGAACTCCGGCCGGCGAGGCGGCGGGGAGGGGAAGAGGCGGCGCGGGCGGGCGCCTGAGGCCCGGCTCGGCGGCGGGGAGGGCCGCGCGTGGGCCTCGCGGGCCTGGCGCAGTCGGCGGCGAAGCGGTCCCCCGCGGAACAGGTGGCATGACGCGGTTGGGCGGCAGTGGCGGCGGACGTTGTCCGGCTCCGCCCGGACACGTCCGGAGCGGCGGATCTGGGATTTTTTTTAGGGTTACGGGGGAGAGGATCCGCGAATTGGAATGGGGGTGTATATATAGGCATAGGGGGAGCTAGGAGAGTCCAAATGAGGTGCGGTTTTCGGCCACGCGATCGTGATCGAACGCTCTAGGACATGGAGCAGAGTTAGGTGGGTTTTTGGGCCGAATTGGAGGGGTGTTGGGCTGCAACACACACGAGGCCTTTTCGGTCCCTCCGTTAACCGTTGGAGTATCAAACGAAGTCCAAATGACACGAAACTTGACAGGCGGTCTACCGGTAGTAAACCAAGGCCGCTTGGCAAGTCTTGGTCCAATCCGGAAATGTTTAATCCCCACACACGAAAGAAAGCTAGAAATGACCACCGGAGGAGAACGAAGCGCCGGAATGCAAAACGGACAACGGGGAAAATGCTTGAATGCATGAGATGAACACGAATGCAAATGCAATGCACATGATGACATGATA
Source organism: Triticum urartu (assembly GCF_056163025.1). Taxonomy (NCBI): domain Eukaryota; kingdom Viridiplantae; phylum Streptophyta; class Magnoliopsida; order Poales; family Poaceae; genus Triticum; species Triticum urartu. Next base: position 194,885,165 of record NC_141873.1, on the reverse strand, counting down.
TGAGATGCATGACAACGACAACAGCACATGAAGACAAAAACCCGAACCCGAGGAAATAAACATAACTTAACGCCGGAACGGCAAGAGTTGGAGTACAAATCGGGAAAGTTACATCCGGGGTGTTACAAGACTCCACCACTACGAAAGGATCTCGTCCTGAGATCTAGGACTGAAAGAACGCTGGGTATTCAGAACGGAGGTGATCCTCGCGTTCCCAGGTAGCTTCACGGTCGGAATGGTGTGACCACTTGACTTTGAGAAATTTGATTGACTTGTTGCGAGTCTTGTGTTCAGTCTCTTCAAGAATAGCAACTGGGTGCTCACGATAAGAGAGATCTTCTTGGAGCCCAATGTCCTCGAAGTTGACGGTGCGGTCAGGAGTCTTGAAGCACTTTCGAAGCTGAGAGACATGGAACACGTCATGAACATTTGCAAAGTTTGAAGGAAGCTCGAGTTGATAGGCGAGGTCGCCTCTCTTGCTGACAATCTTGAAAGGTCCCACGTATCTAGGGGCAAGCTTCCCTTTGATACCGAAGCAACGAGTACCTTTCATAGGAGAGACATGGAGGTAAACATGATCTCCGATCTCGAAAGCCAAATCCCGGTGCTTACTATCATAGTAGCTCTTCTGACGGGATTGGGCTGCTTTGAGGTTATCACGAATGACTTTGCACATATCTTCTGCCTCTGTGATTAAGTCATTACGCAGAAGCTGACGTTCACCGGTTTCAGACCAGTTGAGAGGGGTACGGAACTTCCTGCCATACAGAATTTCAAATGGGGCCTTGCCTGAACTTGCTTGAAAACTGTTGTTGTAGGAGAATTCAGCATAAGGAAGACAATCCTCCCACTTCATGCCGAAGGAGATCACACAAGCCCTGAGCATATCTTCAAGAATCTGGTTGACACGCTCGACTTGACCGTTTGTTTGAGGATGGAAAGCTATGCTGAAGCGGATGTTGGTGCCCATGGCCTTCTGAAAAGAATCCCAAAACTTCGAGGTAAAGATGCTGCCACGGTCTGAAGAGATCACTTGTGGAATACCGCGCAGAGAGACAATACGAGAGGTATAGAGTTCCGCCAATTGAGCTGCAGTGATTGACTCTTTGATAGGCAGAAAGTGAGCCACTTTGGTGAGTTTGTCGATGACAACGAATATAGCATCATTGCCACGCTTGGACTTTGGAAACCCAGTCACGAAGTCCATTTTAATGTGGTCAAACTTCCATTCTGGAATGGCAAGAGGTTGGAGGATACCTGCTGGCCTTTGATGTTCTGCCTTCACTCTTCTGCAGACATCACATTCATTCACGAATTGAGCGATCTCGCGCTTCATTCGAGTCCACCAATAAGCTTGCTTAAGGTCCTGATACATCTTCGTGCTCCCAGGGTGGATGGAGAGGAGAGAATTGTGAGCCTCGTTCATGATCACTTTACGGAGGTCACCTTTGGGCACAACAATACGGTCCTCGAAGAGGAGAGTGTCCTTGTCATCAAGGCGGTAGCACTTGTACTTGGACTGGCTCTTGGCAATCCCAATCTTCACCTTTTTCACCATAGCATCAAGAAGCTGGGCTTGGCAAATCTGGTCTTCTAAGGTTGGAGAGACTTGAAGGTTGGCGAGGAAATCTTGAGGAACAATTTGCAGATTAAGTTTGCGGAAAGCTTCACAAAGCTCGGGTTGATAAGGCTTGAGAATCAGACTGTTGCAATAGGCCTTTCTGCTCAAAGCGTCAGTAATCACATTGGCCTTGCCTGGAGTATACTCGATGCTCGGATTATACTCTTGAATCATTTCGACCCATCGAGTTTGCCTGAGGTTGAGATTAGGCTGAGTGAAGATGTACTTGAGACTCTTGTGATCAGTGAAAATGTCCACTTTTCTTCCCAATAGAAGATGTCTCCAAGTCAAAAGAGCATGCACAACTGCCGCCAACTCGAGATCATGAGTGGGGTAGTTATTCTCATTAGGCTTCAACTGGCGAGATGTATAAGCAACAACTTTCTTCTCTTGCATCAATACTGCGCCAAGACCTTGGAGAGAGGCATCACAAAAGACCTCGTGCGGCTTGGATTCATCAGGTGGAGTCAGAACTGGAGCAGTGATCAATTTCTTTTTCAAAGTGTTGAAAGCAATATCACACTCCGGAGACCAAACGTACTTGACATGCTTCTGAAGAAGATTTGAGAGAGGTTTCGCGATCTTAGAAAAAATTTCAACGAATCTTCGGCAATAGCTTGCGAGACCGAGAAAACTGCGGAGTTGCTTCACGTTCTAAGGAGGTTCCCAATTCACAATTGCAGACACCTTCTCAGGATTCATGGCAATGCCCTTGGCAGAGATGATATGACTAAGATAAAGAACCTCATCGAGCCAAAATTCACACTTGGAGAACTTGGCGTAGAACTGATGTTCCCTCAGCTTGTCGAGAACCAAACGCAAGTGCTTGGCATGATCTTCCTTGTTCTTGGAGAAAACCAGAATGTCGTCGAGATAGACCAAAACGAAGTCATTGGTGTAGGCATTGAAGATGAAGTTCATCATGCGAGAGAACGTTGGAGGAGCGTTGGCGAGGCCAAAAGACATGACAGTGTATTCATATGAACCAAAGCTTGTTCTGAATGCTGTCTTGGGAATATCTTCTTCACGAATGCGAATCTGGTGATAACCCATACGGAGATCAAGCTTGGAGAATACTTGGGCACCTTTGAGTTGTTCGAACAGCTCATTGATGTTGGGAAGTGGGTATTTGTTCTTGATGGTCTTCTTGTTCACTGGATGGTAGTCAACACAAAGTCGGTCCGTTCCATCCTTCTTCTTCACAAAAGGAACACCACAACCCCATGGAGAAGAACTAGGCCGGATAAGACCCATTTTCTCTTGCATATCGAGTTGCTTCTTCAGCTCCTTCAACTCTTCAGGTCCGAGCTTGTAAGGACGTTTGCACACAGGTTCCGTGCCAGGCTCAAGATCAATAACGAATTCAACTGGCCGGTGCGGAGGCATTCCTGGGAGCTCTTCTGGAAAGACGTCTTGATATTTGCAAACGACTGGAATTTGAGAGATGGCATCCAATTCACCCTTCCCATTGAGAGAAAACAGACGGATAGAATCATCCCGAGCGGCAAAGACAGTTACATCCTCAGACGAATGAGTCAACTGAATCTGCCTGGCTGCACAATCAAGCTGAGCCTTGTGCTTAGAAAGCCAATCCATTCCGAGAATAAGATCAATATCCGAGTCACCAAGAACATTTGGAGAGGACAAGAACTTATAGTCACCCAAAGTGGTAGTAACATCCGGAACGCATACTCGAGATGTCATTTGACGGGCCGGAGAGATGATAGCCAATGGCTTCGGCAACACTTGAGTAACAAAATCATGCTTAGATGCAAAAGGTCTCGAGATGAAACAATGCGATGCACCCGTGTCAAAAAGAACTTTTGCAGGAATATCATTAACAGGAAGGTTACCCATGATCACATCTGACGAGTCCTCTGCCTGAGCTGCATTCATCATATTGACCTTGGCATGCTTGGGGTTATGCTTGACCACAGCTGTACTTGCCGATCTGACAGGAGGAGGAGGAGGAAGATGCCTCTGGTTGAGACACTTGTTGGCATAGTGACCCTTCTGTTGGCACTTGTTGCACGTGACCTCAAAAAGCGGACGGTGATACGGAGCACTCGATCTTGGAGCTTGAGACGAAGTCTTGTTCTGAAAGCCAGGGTTGGGTGGGTGGGAAGAACCACTGCCACCTTTGCTCTTCTACTGATACGACTGACGGAACAGAGGAGGAGGAAGCCAAAACTTCTGCTGCTTGGCCACTTGAGTAGAGGAAGAAGGAGTAGCATCTCCGACTCGCTTCTTGGAAGCATCACACCTCAACTGAGCAGCCTCTTGCTTCAGTGCCATGTTGTAGAACTCATAGTATCTCAAGGGCTCAAAGAGTACAAGAGCGAGCTAAATATCTTCTCTGAGACCACCCCTGAACTGGTATATCATGCTCTTCTCATCAGGGACGTCCTGCTTGGCAAAGCAGGCAAGCTTCTGGAACAACTTGTTGTAGTCATAGGCAGACAAAGAGCCTTGCTTCAGATTGCGGAATTCCTCACGCTTACTTTCAACCACGCTCTGGGGAATATGATGAGCTCGGAAATCTCGACGGAAATCATCCCAAGTGATAACATGTCCACCTCTGGAGTCCTTGTACTGCTGGAACCATTCTGCAGCTTGATCTTTGAGTTGGAAGGAAGCGAACTTAACAAAGTCCTCAGGCCTGACGTTACTGCACTCGAAATGCTTACACAGATCCACAAGCCAATCGTCAGCATCGGTTGCCTCAACACAATTGCTGAAAGTCTTTGGCCCGTTAGCAAGGAACTGGTTGAGTGTAGCAAAGTGACTCTCATTGCTGCCTTGATTGCGCTCTTGAAGAATTTGCATGATCAGCTGTGTGTTTGCATTGGTTGCGGCCATCACAGCTTGACATGCCTCTAGAGGAGGTGGAGGTGGTGGCGGATCAGGATTCGGAGTCGTGCGCGTTGGAGGAGCCATCCTGAAGAGGTTGACCACCATTAGCACATTGACAGATAAATATTGATGCTGAATCCAACGGAATGAAAATTGCAACATATAGTCTTCACATCCGAACAAAATGAACGAATGCATTCCTCTTGAAATGGTCACATATCCATAAATTGAGAAGGCACGTAGAATTAAGGTAGAGAAACAAATCAACAAGGTATGGATCAAGAACGAATAATCAGTAAGAAATCCCAATCTCAAACCAATATCCGTGGAAGAAAAACTAGAGCTACTAGAATTCCCACCTATGAAACTCCCGAACCTTTCCGGTTATGCAATTAGGTGTTGGGGATACAGGGGAAGCATAATATCTCACCCAAACTAGCAAATCCTACATCCAGCTGTATCCATCCTTCAACACATAACCAAGAAACCTTCGGAAACCATCTACCTCAACCTTCGAAAAGCATCCGTTATACAAGTTATGGCGATACTCCCGAACTCCCGCCCCGGTACTGGGTGGCGTCGAGGTTATCTCACCAACGAACTGCATAAAAGAGATTTTCGATGTCGGCGTACTAGACTCAGGTATTCCAGAATTGCAACGATAAAATTATGATGACAACACCTCAGAGCTCTACTCCCCAGGACACTTCCACTAAACCCTGTTCTCATCATAAAACCATCGGAACGATTCCAAGATACCCGCGTGATCCTAAATTTTTTTTAATGAAATTTGAGAAGAGAAGAGTCAAAACTGTATGTCAGGATGCCTTACCAGAGCAATGAGGAGACTGGGAAGTAAAAAGAATTCCTAAACTCTCCAATATATAATTCCTAAAAGACTCAGAACATTTTTCTAGACACAGCTCGGCCGCTAAAAACGATCAAGCAATGGGGCTCCTAAGGTCGGGGAAGGCTCTGATACCAACTTGTAACACCCTCGATGCGACTATAGCTCCCACGTGTCGAGGCACGACTTAGAGATATAATCGCATTGAAGGCATATGTCACAAGTTAGGAAATCTTCACAACATCCCATGTAATATAATAATAAAAGGGGAGAACATAGTTGGCTTACACTCGCCACGTCAATCAAGTACATAAATAACATTACATCATCCATACACTCAAGGCCCGACTACGGCGCCAAAATAAAAGAGAACCCAACATGCGACAACGGTCCCGTTCACCCCCAACTAGGCACCACTACTGATCATCGGGAAAGGAAACATAGTATCGTTGAGAGTCTTCGTCGAACTCCCACTTGAGCTCATACGCGTCTCCTGGAGCGGAATCATCAGGCCCTGCATCTGGTGTGATAGTAATCTATGAGCCACAGGGACTCAGCAATCTCGCACCCTCGCGATCAAGACTATTTAAGCTTATAGGTAAGGCAAGGTAAAATATGAGCGGAGCTGTAGCAAGCGACTAGCAAATATGGTGGCTAACTTATTCGCAAAGGAGAGCGAGAAGAGGAGGCAAAGCGCGAGCGAGAACTAGAGAGCAACCTGCGCAAACATTACTCCAACACCGTGTCCACTTCCCGGACTCCGCCGAGAAGAGGCCATCACGGTAACACACTCGGTTGATTCATTTTAATTTCATTAAGGTTCAAGTTATCTACAACCGGACATTAACAAATTCCCATCTGCCCATAACCGCGGGCACGGCTTTCGAAAGTTCAAATCCCTGTAGGGGAGTCCCAACTTAGCCCATGACAAGCTCTCATGGTCAACGAAGGAATAGACCTCCTCCCAAGACGTTCCGATCAGACTCGGTATCTCGGTAACTCAAGACACTTCGACAGGTTAAAACAAGACCAGCAACACCGCCCGAATGTGCCGACAAATCCCGATAGGAGCTGCACATATCTCTTTCTCAGGGCACACTCAGATAAGCAATCCGTACAACTAAAACCAGCACTCGACTTTCCCCGAGGTGGCGCTGCAAGGGGCTCTAGTTTGGACCAACACTCAGAGGAGCACTGGCCCGGGGGGGTTAAAATAAGATGACCCTTGAGTCTGCAGAACCCAAGGGAAAGAAAAAGGCTAGGTGGCAAATGATAAGACCAATGTTGGGCATTGCTGGAAAAGCTTTAATCAAGGCGAACTATCAAGGGGTTCCCATTATAACCCAACCGCGTAAGGAACGCAAAATCCGGCAACATAACACCGATATGACGGAAACTAGGGCGGCAAGAGTGGAACAAAACACTAGGCGAGAGGCCGAGCCTTCCACCCTTTACCAAGTATATAGATGCATTAAGATAACATGGCAATATAATGATATCCCAATAAGTAAATAAAAGATGTTCCAACAAGGAACGGCCTCCAATCTTCACATGCAAGTAGCAACGCTATAAGAGGGGCTGAGCAAAGCGGTAACATAGCCAATCAACGGTTTTCTAGGACAAGGTGGGTTAGAGGTTTAACATGGCAATTTAGGAGGCTTTCAAGCAAGTGGTAGGCATCGTAGCAATGGCATAGCAAAAGAGCGAGCAAACTAGCATAGCAAAGATAGAAGTGATTTCGAGGGTATGATCATCTTGCAGCACAGTTGTCAGAGTTGACTGGATCCTCGAAAGAAAACACAACGGGCTCCTCGTTAGAGAACTTGTCTCCCGGCTCTACCCAAACAATACAAACAAGCAACAAGGATACAATCAACCACGTGCAAGACCAAGCAATATGATGAAATGATGATATGCTATGCGGGATGCGATGCGGGATGCAAAATGCAAGATATGACAGGAAATGCATGAACCTAGCCTCAACATGGAATTCCAAGTGTGCCACTTGAAAGATGAGATGAAATCGCTTGAAAATGATATAAAGAACGCCGGAATCGGAGTTACGGTTTAGAAATGGCAAGCGATTCAAATATGAACATGCTAAATTAACATGCTACAGCACCCAAACATGACAACAAAATACATGGCAGGGATGCACACAAGATGCTTAACAAAATTCTAGCACTGAGCCACGGCCAATTCATCCATTAACAGGTTCAAACAAGCATGGCAAAAACGCAAATGGTAAAACAGATCTCAGACTTAGTGAAATTAACACTTGTCTGGAATTTCAGATCATATAGCCCTCTTCGGAGCAACAAAACAACATGCTACAGGACCTGAACATGACAAGGACAGACATGGCATGGAGCTACTCAACAAGATTAACAAAAGTCCCTTCGTGACCTTGAGCCAAAAGGGATCACAAAATATACTAACAAGCACACGAACATAGCAAAAACATAATCAGTTTTCAGACTTAGTGAAAACTGGGACATGCTGAAACATAACTCACGAAGGCATGTTTACGAGCTCCATGCACTCACCACGGTGCAAGTCATGGAAAGACAAGCATACCTCCATAAAGAAGTTACAAAATACAATCTGTACATGGCAATAACAATAGCATAGCATGCACGGATCAACTACAATAACATCGGCAAAATCGCAAACAAGTTGACGATCTGCCCAGATTCGCAACGAAGCAAAAGTAGAGCTCGATTGACCCAAGCTAGGGTGCTCCATAATTGCAAAAATGAAATGGATGGATAGAGTACTACAAGATTAACAAAACTCCCTTACTGATCATCCTCAAAAGAGGCACGGATCACTAGGAAACAACAAGAACATATGGCATCGTGAGATAAACAATCCCAGGACTTGGTGAAATCACCAAGTCCCTGAAAACAGAATTAGCAAGTGCACCACTTCGCAAGCTTGCACAAGTCACCATACACATCCTAAAAATACATGGATTGCACCTCCGGAGAGATGACAAAACCCTTACCAAAACATATGAAGAAGTCACGGGCATATCATGCACACAATAATCATGGCAAAAATGACAAAAGTGCTAAACGGAGTAGCAGATCTGACAATTAACTCAAGTAGCCCTCTTCTAACAGCATTTTGGGCGTCAAGATGAGCTCAAATGAAAATGATGCAATGGAAAGAAATGATGTACTCTCTGAGATGACCATTTTGATATGCTATATGCCCAAATTGGAGCTACGGATGCAAAGTTGTGGAGCCTCGAACAGGGGCATATGGATCAAGAATTTCAGGACTTAGCAAAAAAAACAACCTCGTGAAAATTAGGGTTTACTGTAGCCGTCTCGGATCCGATCTGGATCGGGGCGCGCGGAGCCTGAGGATCGCCGGCGAGCCTTGCCGGCTCCGGCGAGCGAAGAAGCAGCGGGGAGGCGCGGGTCCGGTCGGTGGGGGCGGCCGCTGGCGGCGCCGGGCCCGGCTCCGGTCGCCGGAGTCCCGCGGCGGGGCGGCGAGCTCCGGGCGGAGGCGGCTCTGGGCGGCGGGCGTTGGTGCGGCGGCGGGGCACGGCGGGGTCCGGCCGGCGGCGAACTCCGGCCGGCGAGGCGGCGGGGAGGGGAAGAGGTGGCGCGGGCGGGCGCCTCAGGCCCGGCTCGGCAGCGGGGAGGGCCGCGCGTGGGCCTCGCGGGCCTGGCACGGTCGGCGACGAAGCGGTCCCCTGTGGGACAGGTGACGCGACGCGGTTGGGCGGCGGTGGCGGCGGACGTTGTCCGGCTCCGCCCTGACACGTCCGGAGCAGCGGATCTGGGATTTTTTTTAGGGTTAGGGGGGAGAGGATCCGCGAATTGGAATGGGGGTGTATATATAGGCATAGGGGGAGCTAGCAGAGTCCAAATGAGGTGCGGTTTTCGGCCACGCGATCGTGATCGAACGCTCTAGGACATGGAGCAGAGTTAGGTGGGTTTTGGGCCAAATTGGAGGGGTTTTGGGCTGCAACACACACGAGGCCTTTTCGGTCCCTCGGTTAACCGTTGGAGTATCGAACGAAGTCCAAATGACACGAAACTTGATAGGCGGTCTACCGGTAGTAAACCAAGGCCGCTTGGCAAGTCTCGGTCCAATCCGGAAATGTTTAATCCCCACACACGAAAGAAAGCTAGAAATGACCACCGGAGGAGAACGAAGCGTCGGAATGCAAAACGGACAACGGGGAAAATGCTTGAATGCATGAGATGAACACGAATGCAAATGTAATGCACATGATGACATGATATGAGATGCATGATAACGACAACAGCACACAGAGACAAAACCCGAACCCGAGGAAATAAACATAACTTAACGCCGGAACGGCAAGAGTTGGAGTACAAATAGGGAAAGTTACATCCGGGGTGTTACACGCGGTCTTTCTCTCAAGGAGTAGATCCGTATGGATGAGCGAAGCTCTATCTCTCAAATGAGCTATCACAACGATAACCCTAGAAAGGAGGAGGTGTAGGAGTATATATAGTCTAGGTCCACGAAGGGGTAAGTGAGGGGCGAAAGGGTACATGGGCTTCGGCCCGAGTGTCTGCGCGCAGGCAGGGCAGGAAGTTCCGGGCGTCAGAGGTTCCGGGCGACGGTCCAGCTAAGGTCCGGGCTATCCAGAGAGTTGGCACGCTCTCGGAAGGCTTCAATGCGTCGGGGCAGGAAGTTTCGGGACGGCCAAAAGTTCCGGGCTTTCCAGAAACTTGTCCAGGCTTCTTCTTCCTTCTCTTCCATGATTCCCTCGCGGATGGTGTAGTTGCTCCTTGGCGCTTGTACTCCTCCCCGACATTCGTGAAGCACCGACAATACATATGCATGCACGATGGAAGGTCAAGTAGTATACCATCCTCGAAGGGGTCAAGTGAGCACGTGTAAAGGAGAGGATTCACCTTTATGTATGTGAATTAGATGTCGCACGTGTCACTTGCTGAATGAACTCTTGACATGGTGATGTCCATAGGATGCTCCGCATCATCTCCTCCCCCTTGGGAAAGATCCGACCTCGGATCAAAATCCAAATCACCATGGGAAAGAGATGGCGTCACCGTGTAGGAGTGGTCGATCACCAAGTTCTCGTCATCTTGAAGCTCGAAATGGCACTCTCCAATGCCGCACCGTCTTGGCATTCCTTTTAAAGGATCAAAGACAACAAACACTTGTAAAAACAAATGTGGGTAGCGTTAGTGCAAAACCAAGCATTCAAGCGGTGATTCACCCAACAAGTGTCATCATCATGCAAAGCATATGGTCTGACAAAGGATTGTGACATGGCATGTAAGCATATCAATCGAGTACAAGCAAAGAAATCATGGGGACAAGCATGTGAATGTGAGGTAGTGATGCAAATACGTGTGACAAGAGAAGAAGCATCTACCTCAAGTTCATACCAAGCATTCACAAATTTCTCGATGAAAGGTCGATGGTAGGCATAGGAATCATTCACAACACCAAATAAAATGAAGTGTTTAAACAAATGGGTCAAGTGCAAGACAATCCAAGCATAATGTGCATGTGGTATAGTGAATATCGTGTGGCACTCAACATAATAGAAAGAGCAATTGTTCATCATGTGTGAGGCAATCAAGGCAAGCATGTAGAAATCAATGGGACATGGCATATGTGAAGTGATGACATTGTTGCAACCAAACATATGAGAGGAGCAAGTAATCCAAGGATTGGATGCAACACATAAGGCATATATATCATGATGCATGGAATGGTGAAAATGACAAGTCAAAGCAAGATCTCTAACAAGTGTGCAATCAAGTGGTCCAAGATGAATAATTAGTCTCATGGGGAAACCAACACAAGTAGTATGATCCATAATATCCATGCTCATGGTTTGGGGGTTCTAAAAAGAGAAGGATATCACCTTGAAATCATGTTCTTGTGCGTCCTTCACAATGCCGAAGTACAAGCGAGTGCGATGCAGAATCGTCGTGGTAGAAGGTGGTTCTCTTTCAAGAGCTCGGATTGTCAAATCACGTGACGTGGAAGTTGACACGAAGTCCAATTTTCCTACACATGCACAAAACAAATCAAAGAACATATGCGCATGTAGATAAACACATCATCCAGCATGATGGCTCTCTTCTCTTGCACATTACCATTAGAAGCGCAAGTGCATGAATAATATGATGCAATAATGGAAATATTCATGGCACTAGGTATATGGTGCAAAGAGGTAAGACAAACATGCTTCAAAAGAAATTTATCAAAATCTCCAAATATATGTGAGAATGCTACTGGGGCAATCTCATGAGCAAAATTAGAATCATTGTTGCACTCAATACATGGAAAATTTCCTAACATGAGAGAGCAACACATGGAGATATATGACAAGAAGCAATAACAATCATGTCATGCAAAGCATGTAGATGGTTGTCATCAACCGCATGAAGCGAGCAAGTATGAATCATCAGTGATGCAACATGGCAAGAAATCGTCCTAAAATCATAGGCATGGGGCACAAAGCAAACATGGCAATAACAAGTGATATCTCCACCAAGCTTGCAAATACACATACAAATACTAGAATCAATCATCATGTGCAATGCAAAGCATGGGTCACAAATGCATGGCAAAGGCATAAGAATAATCATATCATGCAAAGTGAACATGGCAAGATGGGAAATATATAATGGACAATAACCCATATCCAAGTGAGGGCCATGTAGAAAAATGTGCGAAGTCTTTGCGCGAAGAGAGCGGTCGGAAGGACAATCCATGATATCCCAAGTCATCATTGCTCTCTAGAGCTCGTTTCATCAACTTGTGGAATTGCGAGACTGAAAAGAATTTGTGGGTACCTACACAAAAGAGACCCAAATGAAAGAAATTGTGTGTGTGGTAAATGTACACATCATCCATCATGATGTGTATGTGCACGTGTGAGTTAGTACAAGATAAGCATCGCTTAAAGAAATTTGATGCATGGTATAGAAACATGTCATCCATCATGAAAGAATAGTTATTGTGTATAACACAATGGGGACACAAATTGAGCGTGCAAGTATGTGGCCCAACAATAGCATGGTTATTCACGGGAAACATATGGTGCACACAAGTATTGGGATCATGGAATGAATGGGATGAATCAAAATCTCCTAAAATGTATGAGGAAACTATGTGGGTCTCCTCATGAGCAATATTGGAAACATCATATGGAGAAAATAGAGTACTTCCAAAAGAATGCATATCCGAAGCTAGGAAGTCATGGCATGGCATATGAGATAAATGATGCAAAGGGAGCATATCAATATCATCACAAGAAAAACAAATCCCAATAACCATGGGCTTGTCATCTATGTTATATGTGAAAATTGGGTTTATTTGAATGGCATATGCATAGTCACTATGAAGAGATTGCAAATATGACATATGATTGATCTCATGCATAGCATATGACAAGTCAAGTGGATTGTCAAACATGATGTGACCTAGAGAATTGTCACAAGAAATCCTATGTAACATGGAATCACAACTAATAGACTCCACATGGCAATCATCATACTCATCATAAATGGGTAAATGAACGCATGGGGAAGTCACACTAGCATGAAGCATGGAAATAGGTTGATGAATATCATGCAAGCAATCAATGTCAAGCATGTCCACTAGTGGGACTAGAACATCACCTTCACCTATGTTACCTTTTTCATTCCACTCATGTGGTGTAGGTGAGGTGGGAAAGACCAAATGGTGGTCATCTTCATCTTGAAGGAACCATGTGGGGGGTGCATCATATTCCACCATGGCCATCGTCTTGTCCAAAGGGAGGACGAAGTCGTCGCGAATCGGTGCATCATCATAGATGGGACCTAGCACCAAATGAGAAGAGACAATAGAGGTAGAGGTCAAGTCGTTAGTGTTGAAAGTGGCCTCACATAACCTATCAACTATCTCACTCTCTCTATGTGGTGGTTCACTCACTCCCTCAAGGTAGGTGCACTCAAACTCACATATGGTGGAGTCACTCATCTCACTCTAGTGGTGGGGGTTGTGGCTCTCCTCACATGGGAATTGGGGCAACTCATCATATATGGATCTAGTGGTGAAATCACTCTCACTCTCAATATGGTGGCCAAAGTCACTCAAATCGTCACATGTCGCCGTGGTCGAAGCGAAAATTCCATGCTCAACCATCTCATCGCCATCGCCGTGGATGAAGGCCGAAGATGGCACATCATCACTCTCGCCTCCTAAGATGGAAGCATCATCATTGCTCGTCACCATGTCGCTCACCTCCAAAGCTTCGTCCTTGATGGTCTCCATAGTCGTAGTCGTCGCCACACCATCTTGAAAAAGAGTCGAAGTAGACTCGGCACCATCAATGCCACAAAGAGGGATGGCGGTGAAGTCGAACTTGGGAGCATCGTCTTGGAGCTCATCGGGCTTGGACATCGTGGTGGTACTAGCCTCATGCTCGTTCTCATGGAGCCTGGTCACCGCGAAGTGAGCTTGGGGTGGAGAAGCTTTGGCCTTCATGAGTTCTTGTTCCGCCTTGAGAGCACCAATGTAGTTGTCGTCGAGGGACATGTAGTTCTCGAGGAATATTTTCTTGGAGATGTCATTGTGCAATCCCATCATGAAGTCGAACTTCATCGAAATGGGGTCGTCCACGCCAGCTCGTCGCAAGGCAATCTTCATCTCCTTGAAGTACTCGTCGATGGACTTGGATCCTTGGGTGGTGTTCTCCAATTGGCATAGAAGTTGTTCCGTGTAGGTTGGAGGCACGAACTCTCGCTGCAAAGCTCTCTTCGTCTTGGGCCAACTCATGTCATAGGTCTCCGAAGATGCGTGAAGCCACCATGTGGACGCGTAGTCGTGGAAGTTCCTTGTGGGGCACTTCACTTGATCTTCGGGAGGAACTTGATGTAGCTTGAGGTTGTCGTCCATCAAATGCTCCCACTCGAGATACTCCTCGGGTTCTAGAGTCCCATAGAAAGGAATCTCATGGTCGGTGTTGAGGTCGTAGTAGCTCATGGAAGTCGCGGACTTGAGCTTGGGGAGCTTCTCTTGAGCGTAGTATTGAGGTGCTTCTTGGCGAAGATGTCGTATATCCTAAGGCGAAGATGCCTTGAAGTCGCTTGGCGAAGATACCAAGGGAGATGGTGAAGTCGTTGAGCGGTTGATGGTGTTGAGCTCTTGACCTTCACGTCCTTGTTGGTGATGGTGTTGATGACGATTTGATTTTGCCAGAGATGGTAGCTCGGAGACATGTGCTCTTGAGCGTCTTCTCGAAGATGCGGAAGACCACTTGTAGGACTTGATGAGGGCTTTGATCTCCTCCATTTGAGCTTGCATCTTGGCGTCGTTGGAGTTGTTCGTGGCATCGAACTCGTCGTTGTTGTTGTAGACTGAAGATGAAATGCCTGGCCTATCCATCACAAGACTCGAGCAAATGTGAGTGGAGAAAGGACAAGAAATATACCAAATGTACCTTCACCAATGTTGAAGATGGATCAATGATCACTCAATGATGTATCAAGGAAATAGCACAATTGGTACCAATTCTTGTTGGTTTCTCACACCTACACAAATAAGGCTTATGGTGGAGCTCGGTGGGGATAGTGGCACAAAAATTTGTGGCAAAAAGTTAGCAATAGTCAATAGTGTTGAAAGAGATTCACAAATTCGCAAGTGTAACGAGTAGACCAATAGCAATATGTGGCACACGGAAACACATACACAGATAGATAAATGTGGTCATGCAACCAAGGATGAGCACAAAATGTGGAATCCACAGAAAACGCTCGTGTTGCACAACTCAAGAGAGACGCTAGCACGATTGCTCAATAGGCGGATACGACAATTGTGCACATCCTATGATATGCAAAATGTATGAAGTTTCTATCCCAAGTATGCTATGTATGTATGTTCCGGTGGTGTGATCCAAGATGATCGGATATGACAATGTGGTATGATGCTATGGCTATTTCTTAGAAGCTTCTTTGATCTTTCTCTTTTTCTTAAAAGCTTATTCTTTTTTTTGTATATGGCCACTTTGCGAAATGCACAAACCAAGATAGTAATTGTGTACATGCTGGAACAAACTTGAGACACAAGGGATGATATGATACCAATATGATATGGTATGTATGCAATGTATGGCGTAGATCACTAATGTGCACAAGTAACGTTGCTGGCAATACTCGAATGGCTAGTCTCGATAGGCAAGTACGCAAAATAGGCTAGGGGTTAACAATGCAATGGCAAGGGAATATACAATGGAGGGATACCACGATACCAAGATGATATGGAGGTTACCGTCCTTGACAATGATGAGTGGCGGTGTTCTTGATGTAAATACCAAGATGGTGGAGACTCGTCCCTAAGTAGCCGAAACACCTTAGGAAATGGAAAAACCATGAACTCAAAATCTCAAAATGTCAAATGGTGGTAGCGGGAATGCAGTGGTGGTGTTGCGGAAGCTCAAAGGGATTGCGGAAAAGCAATGATGGGTTGTGGAGTACGCAATGCGGAAATGGAGGGTGAGGTGGTGGAATGTACACGGTGTCAGAGTTGCACGGTTCCTAAGTAGCCGAAACACCTTAGGAGACACAACTCACAACACAAACAAAATTGGGTTAAGTTGGGGTGGCGGAAGTGTATGGTGGGTAAGCATATGCGGAAGTGGTGGTAGTGGTTGATGAAGAAGAAACCGTCCCTAAGTAGCCTAAACACCTTAGGAGACTCAAGTCACAACTCAAACAACCTCTAATGCTATGGGGAACAAAATTGGTTAGGTTGCGGGAGTCGGTGGTGGTGCAGCGGATGATGTGGTGGAAGCCCTAGGCAAAGATGCCAAAATTCACAAACTTTGATGGTGTCAAAAGGTAGTTAAACCAAGGTGAGGTCCTCGGGCTTGTCGATAGCTTCAAAACGATCCAAAGAACACTCAAATTGGAGTTCGGAGCGAAAAGTTGTGATGAAAACGGTGAAGGAGGGTGATGCTGAAATTTTGTGCAATGTCTCGGGTTAGGCCGGAAGTTCTAGGCTCCGGAAGTTCCACGGGGTGGCCGGAAGTTCCGAGGGTCGCGGAAAAAGTGCTGGGAGTCTGGGGATTTTTGGTTAAACTTTCTGTTTAGCCTGGAAGTTCCGCGGCTAGGACGGAAGTTCCGGGGGACGGAAGTTTCGGGGGAGTCCGGAAGTTCCTAGGGTCGTGGAATTTCTTCCGGGACGAACCCTAAATTCTAGATTTGATAATGGGGGCGGAAAAACTTGATTTTCAGGGTCAAAATTGGGAAGATTTCATGGATAGAAATGGGGGAAAGATGGGGAAGGCTAGATCCACTTGTAACAAAGCAAATCCATGGATCAAATCCAACAAAACTTCCTCGAACAAACAAATCCAAAAAAATTGGGGGCTATTTTTGTTGGGGATTTCAAATTTAGGACGAAATCAACAAAATTAGGCTAGAAAACAAAGAGAGGAGGCTCCAAAATCGTGATCAACGTGGCTCATGATACCAAGATGATATAGGGTGCAACCCTATACGGCCGATCTTTCACGAAATGAGCGGATCCCAACTAAGAACACGAAGAACACAGGGAAGAACGGAGAGAAATCACAAGGGGGAACACTCAAGAACAATTCCAATAACATATCCACTAGACAATAAGATACAAGGTAAGGTTCATCTCCATGAGGAGGTCTTGAAGGGGCCACCCAAGAGGGGGTCTTAAATCCAACGTGGATCTTCTCCGAAGAGGGGCCGCGGTCTCTCTCTCAATGAGTAGATCCGTATGGATGAGCGAAGCTCTATCTCTCAAATGAGCTATCACAATGCTAACCCTAGAAAGGAGGTGGTGGAGGAGTATATATAGTCTAGGTCCACGAAGGGGTAAGTGAGGGGTGAAAGGGTACATGGTCTTCGGCCCGAGTGCCTGTGCGCAGGTAGGGCCGGAAATTCCGGGGACGGCCGGAAGGCCCGGGCGCCGGAGGTTCTAGGCGAAGGTCCGGGCTATCTAGAGAGTTGGCACACACTCAGGTGCCTTCGATGCGTCGGGGCCGGAAGTTCTAGGATGGCCGGAGGTTCCGGGGGCCGGAAGTTCCGGGCAGCGGCCGGAAGTTCCGGGCTTTCCAGAAACTTGCCCAGGCTTCTTCTTCCTTCTCTTGCACGCTTCCCTCGTGGATGGTGTAGTTGCTTCTTGGCACTTGCACTCCTCCTTGGCATTCATGAAGCTCCGAGAATACCTATGCATGCATGATGGAGGGTCAGGTAGTATACCATCCTCGAAGGGGTCAAGTGAGCACGTGTAAAGGAGAGGATTCACCTTTATGTATGTGAAGTAGATGTCGCACGTGTCACTTGCCGAATGAACTCTTGACATGATGAAGTCCATAGGATGCTCTGCATCAATGATCCTCAATGACGACGGCACTTACGACTCAATGAGTGAAGGAGAAATGGACGCCATCGAGCGAGTCGCCATGCACCGGCAAGTCAATGATGAAGAGGAACAAGACTTTTGCGATGAAGATTCAAGTCCCGCTGTTGTTGTCTCCAAGGTCTTGACTCTCCAACATCACCAAGATGAATACCAAAGATGCCACATATTCCACACCAAGGCTGGCATCAATGGACGATCCGTCAAGGCCATCATCGATGGAGGGAGGTTTCATAATCTCGCAAGTGAAGAACTTTGCTTCAAGCTCCAATTGCCCAAGACGAAGCACCCACATCCATTCAAAGTCCAATGGCTTAGCGACTCCGGCACTATCCAAGTCGAGCATCCAGTACAAGTCTCCTTCAAAATTGGCAACTACGAGGACACCTTGGAGTGCGACATAGTTCCAATGACCATTTGCCAACTTCTCCTTGGACGCCCATGGCAATTTGATAGAGGAGTCATCCACAACGGTCGAACGAACCACTACATCTTCAAGATGAAGGGAAATGAGTATGTACTTCGCCCCATGTCCCCAAGCCAAGTTGTCGTCAACAAGCAAGCCACCCATCGTGGAGATAATAGTGAGAGAGCGAGCCACCAAAAAGAGAGTGAGCGCCACAATCCCAAATCGAGCACCTCCACGATGAGCGAGAAGAAGAACTTAGTCCTAGTTGCCACCAAAAGTGAGATATGAGGAGTGTGTGAGAACCCATCTAGTGTCCTACACTACGTCCTTTTGTGCAAGGACAATGAACCACAAACTAACACCTCTCACACTCATGCTCAAGTGTTTTCTTCTCTTTTGTAGGAATTTGACAATGTTTTCCCCGACGAGCTACCTCCGGGACTCCCTCCACTATGAGGCATTGAGCACCGCATCGACGTCATCCCCGAAGCACCGCTTCCGAACAAAGCTCCCTACTGCGTCAACCCCGAAGAAACAAAAGAAATACAAAGGCAAGCAAAGCATCTCATAGACCATGGACATGTGCATGAAAGTTTGAGCCCTTGTGCCGTCCTGGTCATTCTTGTGCCAAAACGAGACGGTAACTTTTGCATGTGCTCCGTTTGTAGACCTATCAATGCTATCACCGTTCGTTATAGGTATCCCATTCCACGCCTTGATCATATGCTTGATGAACTTAGTGATGCCACTATCTTTTCAAAAATTGATCTTAAGAGTGGTTACTATCAAATCTGCATACAAGAGGGTGATGAATGGAAAACCTCTTTCGAAACCAAATTTGGGTTGTATGAGTGGTTAGTCATGCCTATGGGTCTCTCGGAAGCACCGGGTACTTTTATGCGTCTTATGAATCATGTCTTTCGCCCTTACATTGGTGTGTTTGTTCTGGTCTACTTCGATGATATCCTTGTTTTTAGCAAGTCTCTCAAAGAGCATGTCACCCATGTCCGAACCATTTTACAAACTCTTCGAAAAGAGCGTCTCTATGCTAATATGGAGAAATGTCTTTTTGGCGTTGATAATCTCGTTTTCTTGGGTTTTCTTGTCTCTTCCAAGGGTGTTCATGTTGATGAGTCCAAGATCAATGCTATTAAGACTTGGCCACAACCAACCAACTTGCCACAAGTGCGTAGCTTTCTTTGCCTTGCGGGTTTCTATCGTCGCTTTGTGAAAGATTTTAGCACTATTGCTTCTCCTTTGCATGCTTTGAGCAAGAAGAATGCGCCTTTTGTTTGGGGACCATCCCAAGATACCGCTTTCAATGAGCTTAAGAACGTGCTTACTCATGCTCTTGTGCTTGCTTTACCCAACTTTGACAAACTTTTTAAATTCATTGCGATGCTAGCGGTAATGGCATAGGAGGTGTGTTAATGCAAGAGAAGCGCCCCATAGCTTACTTCAGTGAGAAAATTTCCGGAGCGCAACTCAATTACCCCATCTATGACGAAGATCTATATGCTTTAGTCCACGTTTTAGTACCTTAAGGGCCAAACCAAGTTGAACAAGTGTCATGCTGAATGGAGTGACTGTCTTGAGTCTTTTCCTTATATCATGAAGTACATCAAAGGTAAGGAAAACATTGTGGTGCACGCCCTTTCCCGCATATGCATGCTTGTTACTCAACTTGAGTTGAATGTCTTTGTCTTTGAGCACATAAAAGACTTGTATGAGCATGATCCTACTTTTACTACTCCTTATGCCAAGTGTTTGACGCACACATCTTGGGAATGCTATTACATCAAAGATGGATATCTTGTGAGAGCTAACAAGCTTTCCATCCCCGAGTCTTGTTTCCGTTTGTTGCTTTTGTAGGAATCTCATGGAGGAGGCTTAATGGGACAATTTGGACGCACAAGATGTTTGCTACGCTCTCAAAGAACTACTATTGGCCCAAGATGTTTCGTGACGTCAACCGCTTCACCAACCGATGCTCTACATGTTGCAAAGCTAAGTCAAAAGCTTAATCCCATGGCCTTTGCATGCCTCTACCAATTCCATATCAACCATGGGAAGATATTAGAATGGATTTTGTACTTGGATTGCCTAGGACTAGAAATGGAAAGGATTCAGTATTTGTCGTTGTGGACCGTTTCTCCAAGATGGCACATTTCATTCCTTGCAACAAGATAGACGATGCTTCACATATTGCAAACCTATTTTGTAGGTAAATATTGCATCTACACGGAGTGCCAAAGACGATCGTCTCGGACCGTGACGTCAAGTTCCTAAGCTACTTTTGGAAGATCCTATGCGCCAAGCTCGAAATCAAGCTACTCTTCTCCACGGCATACCATCCGGAAACCGACGGCAAAACGGAGGTGACAAACCGCACACACTCCGCTCTACTTCGAGTACACATCAAGAAGAACATCAAGGAGTGGGAGGAATGTCTACCTATTGCCGAGTTCCCCTACAACTGCGTAAGACACTCAACAACTGGCAAGTCCCCCTTCGAGGTCTTCTACGGATTTAACCCTTTGTCCCCATTGGACATTCTCCCTATACCACTCCAAGAGAGCATCAATTTGGACGCAAGTGCACGTGTGACTCATCTCAAGAAGGTGCATGAAGATACAAGACATGATATCGAGCACCAAGTACAACAACTTGCGACCAAGCTCAACATCAACAAGCACCCCATGGTCTTCAACATTGGTGATCTCGTGTGGATACACCTTCGCAAGGACCGCTTTCCCCAAGAACACAAGTCCAAACTTCGACCACGAGTGGACGGACCCTTCAAGGTGCTTGCATGCTACAACAACAATGCTTACAAGATCGACTTCCCATTGACAAGTATAACATGAGAGATATCTTCATTGTCAAGGACCTCTCACCCTTCCATGGTGATGAAGAATTTGATCCGAGGACGGATCTTCCCCAAGGGAGGGGAGATGATGCGGAGCATCCCAAGATCACCCCCATGGACCTACCGACATCCCCTATGACACCAATTGGACCAACGACAAGAACCCGAGCGAAGGCTATCGAAGATAAGGTGAACTCTGTCCTCTCCGAACATCCACTTTCTATGCATGAAACATGGCTACTACCTAAGTCCGAGTTATTGTGCATAATTAGGTACCAAGAGGACCCTCCCGAAGATGCAGATGAAGATGTACACGTCCCCAAGTTCATGGATGAAGAGGAACACCGAGAGGAGAAGAAGGCAGCTCCAGGACCCGGACATCCGGCCCCAAGCCCAGACATCCGGCCGCTGGAGACTTCGACCACAACATCCAACCAGCCCCGGACATCCGGACACCACCTTCCCGAGAGCGACATGGCCAGCTTCACCAGCCCGTACATCCAGCCTCCTCTGCCCGGACATCCGGCCTTCCATGAACGCCCGGACATCTGGCCCGACGCCCGGACGTCTGGCCTCCCCTGTCTGCGCACAGTGTAACGGCCGAGGCCCGTGTACCCCTTCGCCCACCTAGACTATATATACTCCACCTCTTCCAACTTTCTAGGGTTAGCATTGGTTTAGCTCATTTGAGAGATAGAGCATTGCTCATCCACGGATCTACTCCACGAGAGAGACTGCGGCCTCTACGGAGAAGATCCCTTTGGATTCAAGACCTCCTTGCGGAGAAGAACTTCAAGACCTCCTCATGGAGAAGACCGGCTACCTTTGTATCATCCCTAGTTGATCGTGTACCATATGATCTCTTATGTACTCGAGGATCTAGCACATGTGTGACTATTTCTGGTTGGCTTAGTGATTCTCTTGTGTTTCCCCCGTGTTTTCCCTCGTTCCCCTCCTCGTGTTCTTCGTGTTCATCGCGGGATCCAGTCGTTTCGTGAAAGATCGTCCGATTAGGGTTGCCACCCTACATAAAGAAGACCAAAGATGCCATATCTTCCACACCAAGGGTGGCATCAACGGAAGGTCCGTCAAGGTCATCATCAATGGAGGGAGTAGCCATAACTTAGCAAGTGAAGAACTTTGCTCCAAGCTCCAATTGTCCAAGACGAAGCACCCACATCCCTACAAAGTTCAATGGCTTAGCGACTCCGGCACTATCCAAGTCGAGCATCGAGTACAAGTCTCCTTCAAAATTGGTGCCTACTGATGAGGAGATCAATACAATTGTTACACCCACAGCCCCTGCTGCTATACATGCTGGACCAATTACTAGAGCTCGCGCACGCCAATTAAATTACCAGGTACTTTCATTTCTTGGTAACGATTCTAATATTTATGAGAATATGATGCTGCCTAAATGGGATACATATGTTTTGCTTACAAATGAAGGGCCTAGCTTGGACAAGAAAGATGAACCTTGGAGCAAGTTCAAGCATGGAGATGATGGCGTGCGCAAGGGGAACAAGAACGGAGTTACAAGCGATGATTCCAGGACTTTGAAGCCACCATAATGAGTGCATGAAGCCTTGGACGAAATATACATGATGACACTTCATAAATTTCGTCCAGAGGCTATCCTAGGTGCCGCGTCACCTTATTTTTGGGCCAAGCCCATGTAATTTCGAAATACTTGATTATAGGCTGTTTTTAGAGTCCGTATGTGTGGGGAAACAAGAGTTAGGGTTGGTTTCGGACCCCTCCTCCAAGGGCTACGAAATTCCCCCCTCTCTCCCCCATATATACAACCCTTAGGGCATCGTTTAGACTTTGGGTTTTGTTTAGATTAAAGTTTGCCATAGCTGCAACTTCGCGTACTTTGTTTGTGTTCAACGACCAGACAAAGGCGTCACAGAACCCCACCTTGATCAATAAACCTTTCGTCTTATATTCGCAATATCTAGATTGCAATCTTACTTTATTGCTTGTTCTTCGTTTGCGTGCAGGAATAGACCTTCGTGGTCAGGTTGATCGTGCTCCGGCGTGGTCAACAACCTCTCGGAGTTGGTTTAGCGATTGCTAAGGCACCACGTCCTCGCACGTTCGTAGTCGGATCGTCAAAGTCAGCTTCCACCAAAATGATAGCCACCATCTCATCGAAAGACGGGACACCTTTGCCTCTATCAAGTGGTATCAGATTTCGAGGTTGCTCGGTGAGATTTTACAGTTTTTCATAGTTTAGATCGAGTCTGTTCTTCATACCTACAGTCCACAAAAAAGCCAAAAAAAATTTGGGTTAGTTCATCATATCCGAACCAATCTGGGCCTTTGCATAATCTTTTTAGGGTTTTCCAATGTTGAATTTGCGGTTGCATCGTCGTGTCTAGTTGCTGGTCTTAGTGTCTAGTCCTTTAGAGTTTCGAGTTCTGTTCACAAGTTGTCACGCCGCCACTACATCATCATCGTCACCGCTGCCATATACCACCATCATTATCACTGCTGCCATATACCACCATCGTCATCACCGCTGCCATATATCACATATCCACCGCCATCACGATAATCCGAGTTCACCTCCATCACAGATTCGCCACCAGTCCGTGTTCCACCGCCCTACATATATCCGCCACCAATCCGAGTTTCCACCAGATTCATCTCCGCCACCAGTCCGAGTCCAGTATTTGTTGCATTGCTTTCGAGTTCCAGATCACGCGATACTTTGAGTCGTGACATAGTAGGACTCCCGAGATTCCGTGATACCCACAGTAGAAAAATAGTTCCAAACTAAAAAAACTAAGTCTGGAAAATTCTGGCTAGGCACTTTTTAGACCATTTGTAGACTTTTTCAAAAAGAATTGTTGCGGAGGAAAAAAAAAGAGGAAAAAAGAAAAAAAAGTGAAAAAAAGAAAAAAAATCAAAGCGTGCGTTTGACTCTCATATTATAAGAGTCTTGATTTTGTTAGTGTTCTAGGCTCGCATCTCTAGCACGGTATAGCCTAGGACCAACACAGTACCGTCGTTGAGCGTTTATTCAACTTTGCATCTCTGAATTGATTATTGCTGACCCTTTTTGCTACAATATTATAAGCCTTCCCAACTCCACATACATCTACGTCGTACGTTTGACTCTCCCTTGTAATCGCTCTATCAAAGCTTTGAGAGTTTTGACTACGACGGTTGTCGATCACCGCCTGCTGCTGGGTAAGAACTGGTAAGAATTTGAGATTTGCTTGCAGGATTTGTGACACCCACCACCACCTCTTGTTAGTAGTCTGTAGGATCATATTCTTGTGTGTTTTTATTGCTGCTAACCATGGCATGATCACAAGCCAACAAGACTGACTGGGAGAACATGACGAATAAGGAGTTGCATGATAAATTTCAGCAAATGATGAGTGGACAGGTGCAAGATGTGCTAAGTAGATTTGAAGAGGCCACGGGGAAGATAGATAGCATGGAGAAGATGTTTGAAACAAAACTCGATAGCAAGTTTAATGAATTGCTCGCGCGTCTTCCACCACCACCATCGGCTGCACCTAACTCACCTCTACAACAACAACAACAACAACAACAACAACAACGACACTACCTCCACGTCGTGAAACAGCCCTCCCCCAAGCGAGCTGTGTCCCTCTTGCGCCTGGCCAAACTGTTGGTGCTGCTGTTGATACTTCTGTGGCTCCTGCTACTGATGCGGAGGAGGATGATTATGCGGGAGATTACGAGGATGAGGTTGATCAAAATCAGAAATATGTGCAACCACCATCACCACAACCACCTGGTTGTCCACATGCAAATAATGGCAATGGTAGGGCTCCCCCTCAGGTACGAGATCATGACCATCTCCCTAAACTGAAATTGAACATTCCACCATTTGAGGGTAGATATGTTCCTGATATATATCTTACTTGGGAGTTAGAAACTGAACGACGATTTACATGTTTACAATATCCTGAGGAGAGACATGTTCCTACTGCTGTTTGTGCTTTCACTAGCTTTGCATTTGTTTGGTGGTCTGAACATTGTAGATTATATCCTATTCTAGCTACTTGGGCTGCTTTGAGAACTGCTATGCGCACTCATTGGGTTCCACCATATTATCAATGTGAATTAATTCAAAAATTGCAGCATTTAAGAAAAGGAAAATATATCATAGAAGAATATTATCAAGAATTACAAACTGGCATGATTAGATCTGGTATTGTTGAGGAGAATGAAGCTATGCTTGCACGTTTTATGGGTGGATTAAATAGAGAGATTCAGACCATTCTAGAGTATAAGATGTATAATAATATCACTCGTTTATTCCATCTTGCTTGTAAAGCTGAACATGAAGTGCAGGATCAACAGGCATTGGCGCGAACTAACTTTTCTACAGGTCGATCTTCATCATGGACACCACGTGCATCCTCTACTTCCACTACACCAGCACCTCCATCAGGTGCCACCTCCAGCCGTGATACTAGAAAGCAGGCACAACCACCACTATCTACCAAGAGCACACCTGCCGGCCCTGCGCAGAGCTCTTCTTCTTCCATGGTATCAACAGGGCACACAAGTGATATTATTTGTTGTCGTTGTAAGGGAAGAGGACATTTTGCAAGAGAATGCAAATCTCAGCGTGTGATGATTGCGATGGTGGATACGAGGCCGCTAGTGACTATGATGAGGAGACTTTGGCTCTTATTACACATGAAGAACACGGTGGAGATGATTCTGATCATGAGACACAATACATGGCTGCTGAAGATGCTGACAGGTATGAATGTTTAGTTACTCAACGTGTTTTGAGTGTGTAGGTTACACAAGCTGAGCAAAATCAGCGGCATAATTTGTTCCATACAAAGGGAGTTGTGAAGGAACGTTCTATTCGCGTCATCATAGATGGAGGGAGCTGCAACAACTTGGCTAGCATGGGGATGGTGGAGAAGCTCTCTCTCACCACAAGACCTCATCCACATCCTTACTACATCCAATGGTTCAGCAACAGCGACAAGGTTAAGGTAACACGCACCGTTCGTGTGCATTTTAGTATCTCTACATATGCTGATTATGTTGATTGTGATGTGGTACCTATGCAAGCATGTTCCTTATTACATGGTAGACCATGGCAATTTGATAAGAATTATGTACCCCATGGTAGAAACAATTAGTATACTCTTGTTTATAAGGATAAAAATATTACTTTGCTTCCTATGACTCCTGATTCCATCTTGAAAGATGATATTAATAGAACTAATAAATCAAAACAGGAGAAAAACAAGAGTGAACATTAGAATGTGGAAAAAGAATTTGAGCAACACATGAAGCCTAATAATAAACCATCTAATGTTGCTTATGAAATTAAATTGAGAAGTGCATGTTTACTTGCCGCAAAATATGATATTGACGATCTAGATTTCAGCAAATCTGTTTGCTATGCTTTTGTGTGCAAAGAGGCATTATTTTCATTCGAGGACATGCCTTCCTCTTTGCCTCCTCTGGTTACTAACATTTTGCAGGAGTTCGCTGACGTCTTTCCACAAGACGTGCCAACGGGATTACCACCTATTCGAGGGATTGAGCATCAGATTAACATAGTTCCTGGTGCTTCGCTACCCATCCGTGCACCATACCATACCAATCCAGAGGAGACGAAGGAGATTATGCGTCAAGTCCAGGAGCTACTCGGCAAAGGTTATATTCGCGAATCCCTTAGTCCTTGTGTTGTTCCTATTATTCTAGTGCCGAAAAAGGATGGTACATCACGTATGTGAGTTGATTGTAGAGGCATTAATAATATTACTATTCGTTATCATCATCCTATTCCTAGGCTAGATGATATGCTTGATGAATTGAGTGGCTCTATAATATTCTCCAAAGTTGATTTGCGTAGTGGATACCATCAAATTCGTATGAAATTGGGAGATGAATGGCGAACTGCATTTAAAAATAAGTTTGGATTATATGTGTGGTTAGGCATGCCTTTTGGGTTAACTAATGCACCTAGTACTTTCATGAGGTTAATGAATGAAGTTTTACGTGCTTTCATTGGACGATTTGTGGTAGTCTATTTTGTTGATATACTGATTTATCGTAAATCTTTGGAGGAACATTTGGAACATCTACGTGTTGTTTTTATTGCTCTACGTGATGCACATTTGTTTGGTAACCTTGGAAAGTGCACCTTTTGCACCGACCGAGTATCTTTTCTTGGCTATGTTGTTACTCCACAGGGAATTGAAGTTGATAAAGCCAAGATTGAAGCTATTGAGAGTTGGCCGCAGCCCAAAATTGTTACACGAGTGAGGAGTTTCCTTGGTCTCGCTGGTTTCTATAGGTGTTTTGTGAGAGATTTCAGCACCATTGTTGCACCTCTCAACGAGCTTACAAAGAAGGATGTGCCTTTTGTTTGGGGTACCGCACAGGAAGAAACCTTCACGGTATTGAAAGATAAGTTGACACATGCTCCTTTACTCCAACTTCTTGATTTTAATAAGACTTTTGAGCTTGAATGTGATGCTAGTCAAATTGGAATAGGAGGTGTGGTATTAGAAGATGGCAAACCTGTTGCATACTTTTCTGAAAAATTGAGTGGGCCTAGTCTGAATTATTCTACTTATGATAAAGAATTAAATTCTCTTGTTCTGACTTTAGAAACATGGCAACATTATTTATGGACCAAAGAATTTGTTATACATTCTGATCATGAATTGTTGAAACATATTAAAAGTCAAGCTAAACTGAATCATAGACATGCTAAATAGGTTGAATTCATTGAGACTTTCCCTTATGTCATAAAACACAAGAAGGGTAAAGAAAATGTTATTGCTGATGCATTGTCTCGTCGCTATATTATGCTTTCACAACTTGACTTCAAAATATTTGGTTTGAAGACCATCAAAGATCAATATGTGCATGATGTTGATTTTAAAGATGTAATGCAGAATTGTTAAGAAGGAAGAACGTGGAACAAGTTTGTCGTTAATGATGGATTTGTGTTCCGTGCTAACAAGCTATGCATTCCAGCTAGCTCCGTTCGTCTTTTTTGTTGTTGCAGGAGGCGCATGGAGGAGGATTAATGGGATACTTTGGCGTGAAGAATACGGAGGACATAATTGCTATAGATTTCTTTTTGCCAAAGATGAGACGGGTTGTTGAGCGTTTTGTTGCTCGCTGCACTACATGTCAAAAAGCTAAGTCACGACTCAATCCTTATGGTTTATATATGCCTTTGCCTGTACCTAGTGTTCCTTGGGAGGACATATCTATGGACTTTGTTTTAGGTTTACCTCGAACAAAGAAGGGGAGGGATAGCATATTTGTTGTCGTGGATAGATTCTCGAAAATGGCACACTTTATAGCATGTCATAAAAGTGATGATGTTGTTAATGTTGCTGATTTGTTCTTTCGTGAAATTATTAGCTTGCATGGTGTGGCAAATAGTATTGTTTTAGATTGTGATACTAAATTTCTTAGCCACTTTTGGTGATGTTTATGGGCTAAATTGGGGACTAAACTGCTTTTTAGTACTACTTGTCACCCCCAAACTGATGGACAAACTGAAGTAGTCAATAGAACATTGTCTACTATGCATAGGGCTGTTTTGAAGAATAATAAGAAAATGTGGGAAGAATGCTTGCCTCATATTGAATTTTCTTATAATCGTTCGTTGCATTCTACTACTAAGATGTGCCCTATTGAAATTGTGTATGTTTCCAACCTCGTGCACCTATTGATTGGTTGCCTCTTCCATCTTCGGAGAAGGTTAATTTTGATGCTAAAGAACGCGCTGAATTGATTTTAAAAATGCATGAGTTAACTAAGGAAAACATTGAGCGTATGAATGCTAAATATAAACTTACTGGAGATAAGGGTGGAAAACATGTTGTGTTTGCACTTGGAGATCTTGTTTGGTTACATTTGCATAAGGATAGATTTCCTAATTTGCGCAAATCAAAGCTAATGCCACGTGTTGATGGTCCTTTTAAGGTGTTAGAGAAAATAAATGATAATGCATATAAACTAGAGCTGCCTGCAGATTTTGGGGTTAGTCCCACTTTTAACATTGCAGATTTGAAGCCTTATTTGGGTGAGGAATATGAGCTTCCGTCGAGGACGATTTCATTTCAAGAAGGGGAGGATGATGAGGACATCAATACAATTGTTACACCCACAACCCCTCCTGCTATACATATGGGACCAATTACTAGAGCTCGCACACGCCAATTAAATTACCAGGTACTTTCGTTTCTTGGTAACGATTCTAATGTTCATGAGAATATGATGATGCCTAAATTGGATACATTTGTTTTTCTTACAAATGAAGGGCCTATCTTGGACAAGAAAGATGAACCTTGGAGCAAGTTCAAGCATGGAGATGATGGCGTGCGCAAGGGGAACAAGAACGGAGTTACAAGTGATGATTCCAGGACTTTGAAGCCACCATAATGAGTGCATGAAGCCTTGGACGTAATATACAATATGGCACTTCATAAATTTCGTCCAGAGGCTATCCTAGGTGTTGTGTCACCTTATTTTTGGGCCAGGCCCATGTAATTTCGAAATACTTGATCATAGGCTGTTTTTAAAGTCCGTATGTGTGGGGAAACAAGAGTTAGGGTTGGTTTCGGACCCCTCCTCCAAGGGCCACGAAATTCCCCCCTCTCTCCCCCATATATACAGCCCTTAGGGCAACGACTTCTATCCTAAGTATGTTCTATGCAAGGTGTTTCTACGATATGCTCCAAGATGATCTAGTATAACAATCTTAATGTTGTATGATGCTATGGTGCTTGCTTAATAGCTCTTTGCTTATCTTTCCCTTTTGCTTAAAAGCTTGTTTGGCTCTTTATTGTTTGAGTTCTTTTCTCATGCAATGCTTCACGAACCAAGATAGAAATTGTGTATGCGATGACAACCTTGTGACACAAGAGATGATACCAACATATGCAACAATGATGTATGTATGCTATGGGAAGTATGATCACTAATGTGCACAAGTCTCGTTGCCGGCAATACTCAAAGGCTGGTCTCAATGGGTAAGCGACGCAAAGGAGTAAAGTTATGATGGCTATCAATGTAATGGAAAGAATGATATGATGATACCAAGACGAGGTTACCGTTCTTGCTTACGATATGGTGTCAAAATGGTGGCACGGATACTAAGATGTAGTCGAGGTGGTCGTTGTTGATGACGCGTCCGTGGCGAAGATGAGCGGCGGTGATGTTGATGTCGAACCGTACCTAAATAGTCGAAACACAAGTACTACACGGTAGCGCTACTCAAATTCTCAAATCTCGAAATGGCAACACGCGTCGGAGTGCGTAACGGGTGAGCAATGGTGGTGGTATGTGGAAGTAGTGATGGTGTATAGGTGGTGGTAGTGCGTATGCGGAAATGTGGGGCGGTAGTGGTGACTAAACTGAAAACAAATTCAGTTTCGTTAGGGAACTCCAGACATCCGGTGGTGAGCGGCCGTCCGGTCGTCGGATGTCCGGTGGCGAGCGGATGTCCGGTGCCTGGGCACTGTTCGGGCACGGGATGAACTTCACATGGGCGGGTGGGTGAGGTGAAATTCTTCGAATCCGGGCGGATTTGTGGATGGAAAAGGTGGGGAGAGGGGGGAAAATCTAGATCCACTCAAAACAAAGCAAATCCACGGATCAAATCCAACAAAATTTCAACACACCAACAAATCACAAAAAAAAATTGGGGCTATTTTTGTAGGGAATTTTCGAATTAGGGACAAAATCAACAAAAACTAAGCTAGCAACACAACGGGGAGGCTCCGAAATCGTGATCAATGTGGATCTGATACCAAGATGATGTAGGGTAGAACCCTAATCGACCAATCTTTCACGAAAGGAGCGTATCCCGCGAAGAACACGAAGAACATGAGGAGGGAAACGAGGGAAAACACGGGGGAAACACGAGAGAAACACTAAACCAACAAGAAATAGTCACACATGTGCTATATCCTCAAGTACATAAGAAATCACATGATCCACGAACAACTAAGGATGATACAAAGGTAACGGTCTTCTCCGTGAGGAGGTCTTGAATCCACAAGGGGATCGTCCGGTGGCGGGGACTTGAATCCAAAGGGATCTTCTCCGAAGAGGGGCCGCGGTCTCTCTCGTGGAGTAGATCCGATGTGGATGAGCAATGCTCTATCTCTAAATATGAGCTAAACCAATGCTAACCATAGCTAGGATGAATAGGAGGTCTATTTATAGTCTTAGTGCAAATGGGGGGGCGAAAGGAGGGGGTACATGGGCTTCGGGCCCGAAACTGGACACAGCCAGGTACCGGACGTCCGATGGGGACTGGTCATCCGGTGTCACATAGGCGGTCGGACGTCCGGTGGTGTAACGCCCCGTATGTAACTTGCCATATTTGTATTCCAACTCTTGACATTTTCGGCTCTAAGTTGTGATATTCCCTCGTGGTTGGGTTTTGTCTTCATTTTCCATTTTTTCCATGTCATGCATCTCATATCATGTCATCATGTGCATCGCATTTGCATACGTGTTCGTTTCATGCATCTGAGCATTTTCCCCGTTGTCCCTTTTGCATTCCGGCACTCCTATCTCCTCCAGCGCCCCCTTTTGCCTCTTTTCGTGTGCGGGTGTTAAAGATTCTTAGAGTGGACCGAGATTTTCCAAGCGGCCTTGGTATGCCACCGGTAGACCGCCTGTCAAGTTTCGTGCGATTTGGAGTCCGTTTGATACTCCAACGGTTAACCGAGGAACCGTAAAGGCCTTGTGTGTGTTGCAGCCCAACACCCCTCCAAGGTGGCCCAAAACCCATCCAAACCCCCTCCATCCTCTCAACCGTTCGATCACGATCGCGTGGCCGAAAACCGCACCTCATTTGGACTCTCCTAGCTCCCAGAATCTATAAATAGGCCTCCCCCTCCGAAATTCGCGGTTGAAACCCTAGTCCTCCCTCTTCCTCCGCGCCGGACACGTCCGGATGGCGCCGGACGCGTCCACCGCTGCGCCCCGTCCACTCCTGCGTCGCCACCTGTCCTCGCTGGCTTCGCCGCTGCCGCGCGGCCCGCCCAGGCCCATCCGGGGCCCCCGCGGCCCGTTCCCCCACCGCCCTGGACCACGCATCCGCGCCCGCTCTCGCATCCCTTCGTCAGCCGCCACCCTTGCAGCGCCGCCTCGCCACCGTCCGCCGCCAGCCTTCGCCGCCCCGCGTCGCCGCACGGGCGCGTCGCCCCACCGTCGCCGGCCGGATCCGGTCGGGCTGGACCGGATCCACCTCCTCTCCGGCCACCTCCCCTTTCCGGCGAGTTTTCCGGCCAGTTCTCCGGCGAGCCTCGGGATCCATGCGAGGAACCCTAGATCCGGATCGGCTTCGGAGGTTGATTTTTCGTCTGAGTCATTTTCCTGTTCATCGCATCATAACTCTGTCATCGTAGCTCCGTTTCATGCGTGTGGCATATCAAAATGTTCGCTAGCATGTGCTCTTCGTTTTGTTCCATTGCATCATGCTTGTTTGAGTCCATCTTGATGCCTAAAATTATGTTGCAAGAGTGCTATAAAATGTTAGTTCCCGATTCTTACCAGATTATGAGCATATGTCATTTTTGCCATGATTAATGTGTGCAGCATATGAGCATGAGCTCTACATGTGTTTTGGGCTATGCCATGCCATCTTGATAGGGGTGTATGCCATGTATTTTTGTGATCAATTTGGTGACTAGCACAATCATGAAAAGTAGCTCTCGTGATGTTGCTGATTTCAGGGACTTAGACTTTCACCAAGTCATTTCCCTGCTGTTATTTTATTGGCATGTATTCATGTTGCTACAGAGAAATCCATGCTTCTTTTGAGTATGTTCAGTAAGGATGATTTGAGCTTATTATTATGCTCTATCCATCCATGTCCTTGTTCATATTTATGGAGTACACTAGCATGACTCAATCTTGCTCTACTTTTGCTATAAAATATTCCTGGCAGATTGTTTACGTGTTAATCAATTTTGCCAAGGTTGTTGTAGTTGATCCATGCATGCTATGAGATTGTTCTTTCCATGGATAGCTACTTGAACATGTCTTCTTGATGGTAGTATGCTTAGCTTGTCATGCAATGCCTTTTGTGGAGTGCATCGAGCTCGCAAAAATGCCTACGTAACTCTGTTTATGCCATGTCCAGTTTTCTGGTAAGTCTAAATCTGTTAACGAAACTTGCTATGTTTACATGGGTGCCATCATATCTTATGATCCTTTTTGGCTTATGGTCAGTAAGGGACTTTTGTTATATGCTTTGAGTAGATTCATGCCATGCCTTGCTTTCCTATGTTCTGATCCCGTAGCAAATTGTTATCTTGATCTAAACATTGCTTCCTGATGTTAATTCCTGGCATGTTGTTATTTTCACCAAGTCTGTGATGCTGTTATCTTTTGCACTTTTGCCATGCTTGTTTGAACCTGCTATTTTGTGATTTAGCCATAGCTCAGTGTTCATCTTTTGTCAAGCATCTTGAGTAGATCACTGTCGTGTGCTTTGTTGCTATGTTAGAGTGCAGTAGCTTATTTTCTTGTTGCATTTTAGATGGCATCGTGATGTTAATCGCAGAATCGTGCCATTCTTGGTTTGCTTGCCATTTGCAAACTGTGCACCTGATTCTGGCAATCTTTATATCGATTTCGTCCGAAATCAACTCATATTTCAAGCGGCATTCTTGGTTTGCCAAGTTGAGGCCTGGTTCAATCTTTTCCTTCCGGAGCACGCATATGCATTGCATATCACATCCCGCATGTCATGCCATGTTTTGCATCATGTTGCTTGCACATTGCACAGTGGTTGATTGTGGTTTCTTTTGCTTGTGTTCTTGCCTTGGGTAGAGCCGGGAGACAAGTTCGTGATCGAGGAACCCATTGAGTACGCTTACGAGGATCAAGCTTGCGTCAACTCGGAGAACTTTGCAGGCAAGATGACCATACTATCGAAATCACTTCTATGTTTGCTTGCTAGTTGCTCGCACTATTGCTATGCCGCGATACCTACCACTTGCTATATCATGCCTCCCGTATTGCCATGTCCAGCCTCTAACCCACCTTGTCCTAGCAAACCGTTGTTTGGCTATGTTACCACTTTGCTCAGCCCCTCTTATAGTGTTGCTAGTTGCAGGTGAAGATTGGAGTTTGTTCCTTGTTAGAACATGATTATTGTTGGGATATCATTATTATATCTTGTTTACTTTAATGCACCTATATACATGGTAAAGGGTGGAAGGCTCGGCCTTATGCCTGGTGTTTTGTTCCACCCTTGCCGCCCTAGTTTCCGTCATACCAGTGTTATATTCCTTGATTTTGCGTTCCTTATGCGGTTGGGTTATAATGGGAACCCCTTGACAGTTCGCCTTGAATAAAACTCCTCCAGCAAGGCCCATCCTTGGTTTTACCATTTTCCACCTAAGCCTTTTTCCCTTGGGTTCCGCGGACTCAAGGGTCATCTTTATTTTAAACCCCCCCGGGCCAGTGCTCCTCTGAGTGTTGGTCCGAAACGAGTAGACTGCGGGGCCACCTCGAGGTAATTTGAGGGTTGGTTTTATTCGTAGGATGTCTCATTCGGTGTGCCCTGAGAACGAGAGACGTGCAACTCCTATTGGGATTTGTTGGCAAATCGGACGGCTTTGCTGGTCTTGTTTTACCATTTTCGAAATGTCTTGTAACCGGGACTCCGAGTCTGATCGGGTCGTCCTGGGAGAAGGAATATCCTTCGTTGACCGTGAGAGCTTGTGATGGGCTAAATTGGGACACCCCTGCAGGGTTTTGAACTTTCGAAAGCCGTGCCCGTGGTTATGGGCTGATGGGAATTTGTTAATATCCGGTTGTAGAAAACCTGACAATTAACTTAATTAAAATGAATCAACAACGTGTGTAACCATGATGGTCTCTTTTCGGCAGGGTCCGGGAAGAGAACACGGTCTCGTGTTATGCTTGAACGTAAGTAGTTCTAGGATCACTTCTTGATCATAGTTTATCGACCGTGCTTTTCTCCTCTTCTCGCTCTCATTTGTGTAGGTTAGCCACCATATATGCTAGTGCTTGCTGTAGCTCCACCTCACAACCTTTTTCCTTCCCATAAGCTTAAATAGTCTTGATCGCAAGGGTGTTAGATTGCTAAGTCCCCGTGACTCACAGATTACTTCCAAAACCATCTGCAGGTGCCAATGATAATAGTCCAGGGGATGCGACTGAACTCAAGTGGGGGTTCGACGAGGATTCAGGATGTTACTAAGTTTCCTTTCCAGATGATCAGTAGTGGAGCCCAGTTGGGGCGATCGGGGATCCTATCACTTTTGGGGTTGTCTTTATTTTGGTTCCGTAGTCGGACCTCGATTGTATTCTGGATGATGTAATGCTATATTTATGTATTGTGTGAAGTGGCGATTGTAACCCAACTCTTTATCTCTTTCTTATTCAGTACATGGGATGTGTAAAGATTACCCCTCTTGCGACATGCCTACAATGCGGTTATGCCTCTAAGTCATGCTCCGACACGTGGGAGATATTGCCGCTTCGTGGGTGTGACAAGTTGGTAATCAGAGCCTTCCCCGACTTAGGAGCCCCCTGCTTGATCGAATTGCTGGCGTTCTTGAGTCTATTAAAATGTTTTAGTCTTATCGGATTATATATATCGGAGAGTAGGATTCTTTTTACTCCTCAGTCCCTTCGTCGCTCTGGTGAGGCATCCTGACATAGAGTTTTGACTCTTCTCTTCTCAAATTTTACTAATTTTTTTTAGCATCATGAGGGTATCTTGGAATCGTTCCGATGGTTTTGTGACGAGAACATTGTTCTTGGTGCCTCCTGACATTTAGGGGTTGTGGCAGTGTCCCGGGGAGTTGAGCTCCAAGGTGTTGTTGACACAATTTTATCGTTGCAATTCTGGAATACCTGAGTTTGCCGACATCGAAAATCTCCTTTATGCAGTTGTTGGTGAGATAACCTCGACGCCACCCAGTACTGGGCGGGAGTTCGGGAGTATTGCCATAACTCGTATAACGGATGCTTTTCGAAGGTTGAGGTAAATTATTTTCGAAGGTTTCTTGGTAATGTGTTGAAGGATGGATACAGCTGGATGTAGGATTTGCTAGTTTTGGGTGAGATATTATGCTTCCCCTGTATCCCCAACACCTGATTGCATAACCGGAAAGTTTCGGGAGTTTCATTGGTGGGAATTAATGTAGCTCTAGTATTTCTTCCCACAAATATTTGGTTTGTGATTGGGTAATCCTTACCAAAATATTTGTTCATATCCGTACCTTGCTGCTTTATTCATCTACCTTTTATCTAAGTGGCTTCTCAATTTATGGAAGTGTGATCATTTACTTTAGAATTCATTTGTTCATTCTTGTTCAAATGTTAAGGCTATATGTTGCAATTTCGATCCATTGGTTCAGCTTGAATATATGTCTTTCAAGATGCTAACGGATGTCAACCTCTTCAGGATGGCTCCTCCACCGCGTCAGAATCCGGAACCTCCGCCACCACCTCCACCTCCGGAGGCATGGCAAGCTGTGACGGCCGCTACCAACGCCAACACGCAGATTCTTTTGCAACGCCAAGAGCGCAACCAAGGAAATCAAGGCCATGGCAAGAATCAAGATCAGTTTGCTACCCTCAACCAGTTCCTTGCAAACCAGCCGAAGTCTTTCAGTAACTGTTTCGAGGCCACAGACGCTGACGATTGGCTCGTCGATATCTGCAAACATTTTGAGTGTAGCAACGTCAGGCCTGAGGACTTCCTCAAGTTTGCTTCGTTCCAACTCAAAGACCAAGCTGCTGAGTCGTATCAACAATACAAAGATTCTAGAGGAGGTCGTGTGATTACCTGGGATGATTTCCGCTAAGACTTCAAAGCTCACCACATTCCTCAAAGTGTTGTTGAGAGTAAGCGTGTGGAGTTCCATAATCTGAAGCAAGGCAATATGTCTGTTTACCAATACAACATCATGTTCCAGAGGCTCGCTCGCTTCGCCAAACAAGATGTCCCTGATGAGAGGAGCATGATATATCAATTCAGAGGTGACCTCAGAGAAGATCTGCAACTAGCTCTCGTGCTTTTTGAGCCGAAACAGTATGATGAGTTCTACAACATGGCACTAAAGCAAGAGGCTGCTCAGCTCAAGTGCGATGCTTCTAAGAAGAGAGTCAGGGATGCAACTCCTTCTTCTTCTTCTTCTTCTTCTTCTTCAACTCAAGTGGCAGCTAAGCATCAAAAGTACTGGTTGCCTCCTCCTCCGTTCCGTCAGCCTTATCAGCAGACGAGCAAAGGTGGCAATGGATCTTCCCACCCACCCAACCCAGGCTTTCAGAACAAAGCTTCGTCTCATGCTCCAAGGTCAAGTGCTCTGTATCACCGTCCACTTTCAGAGGTTACGTGCAACAAGTGTCAGCAGAAGGGTCACTATGCGAACAAATGCTTCAACCAGAGGCGTCTTCCGCCTCCTCCCCCTGTGAGATATGCCAGCAATGCAGTGGTCAAGCATAATCCCAAGATTGCAAAGGTCAACATGATGAAAGCAGCTCAGGCAGAGGACTCTTCAGAAGTAATCATGGGTAACCTTCCTGTTAACGATATTCCTGCAAAAGTTCTTTTTGACTCTGGTGCATCGCATTCTTTCATGTCATTCCCATTTGCATCGGAGCACAATGTTGATACAGAGGTTTTGCCCAAATTCATGCAAGTTGTTTCTCCGAGAAAGCTTATGACTTCTAGTTTGGTTGCTCCCGATGTCTCTGTCCAGTTTGGAGACTATAAATTTCTGTCCTCTCCGATTGTTCTTGGTAATTCGGATATTGATCTTATTCTCGGAATGTACTGGCTTTCTAAGCACAAGGCTCAACTTGATTGTGCTGCCAGGCAGATTCAATTGACACACTCGTCTGAGGATGTGATCATCTTTACTGCTCGTGATGATACCATTCAACTGTTTTCTCTCAATGAGAAGGGCAAGTTGAATGCCATCTCTTAGATTATAGTCGTTTGTGAATATCAAGATGTCTTTCCAGAAGAGATTCCAGGAATGCCTCCTCACCAGCCAGTTGAATTCATCATTGATCTTGAGCCTGGCACGGAACCTGTTTGCAAGCGTCCTTACAAGCTTGGACCAGAAGAGTTGAAGGAGCAGAAGAAACAACTCGATATACAAGAGCGTATGGGTCTGATCCGACGAAGTTCTTCTCCATGGGGTTGTGGTGTTCTTTTTGTCAAGAAGAAGGATGTCATGGACCCACTTTGCGTCGACTATCGTCCATTGAACAAGAAGATAATAAAGAACAAGTACCCACTTCCCAACATCAATGAGCTTTTCGAACAACTCAAAGGTGCTCAAGTATTCTCCAAGCTTGACCTCCATATGGGCTATCATCAGATTCGCATTCGTGAACAAGATATCCCCAAGACAACATTCAGAACAAGCTATGGTTCTTATGAATACACTGTCATGTCTTTCGGCCTTGTGAATGCTCCTCCAACATTCTCTCGCATGATAAACTTCATCTTCAACCCTTACACAAATGACTTCATCTTGGTCTATCTCGATGATATTTTTCTCTTTTCCAAGAACAAGGAGGATCATGCCAAGCATTTGAGATTGGTGCTAGACAAACTCAGAGAACATCAGTTCTATGCGAAGTTTTCAAAGTGCGAGTTTTGGCTCGATGAGGTTCTCTACCTTGGGCATATCATCTCAGCCAAGGGCATAGCTATTAATCCCGAGAAGGTGTCTGCAATTTTGAATTGGGAACCGCCTCAGAATGTGAAGCAACTCTGTAGCTTCCTTGGGCTCACAAGCTATTGTCGAAGATTCGTTGAGAATTTCTCTAAGATCGCGAAGCCTCTTTCCAACCTCCTCCAGAAGCATGTGAAGTATTTCTGGACGCCTGAATGTGACATCGCTTTCAACACCCTCAAAGAGAAGTTAGTCACAGCTCCAGTTCTGACTCCTCCTGATGAATCCAAACCATTCGAGGTTTTCTGTGATGCCTCCCTTCAAGGTCCGTTAATGCAAGAGAACAAAGTTGTGGCCTATACCTCGCGCCAGTTGAAGACCAACGAAAAGAACTACCCCACTCATGACCTCGAGTTAGCAGCAGTTGTCCATGCTCTTTTAACATGGAGACATCTCTTGTTGGGAAGGAAAGTGGACATCTTCACTGATCATAAGAGTCTCAAGTACATCTTCACTCAGCCCAACCTCAACCTCAGGCAGACTCGTTGGGTAGAAATGATTCAAGAGTATAATCTGAGTATTGAATATATTCCAGGCAAGGCCAATGTCATTGCTGATGCTTTGAGCAGGAAGGCTTACCACAACAGTTTGATTCTCAAGCCCTTCCAACCGGACCTTTGTGAAGCTTTCCGCAAACTTAATCTCCAAGTTGTTCCTCAAGGATTCCTTGCCAACCTCCAAGTCTCTCCTACTTTGGAAGATTAGGTTCGTGAGGCTCAACTTCTTGATGCCATGGTGAAGAAGGTGAAGATTGGGATTGCCAAGAGCCAACCCAAGTACAAGTGATACCGCCTTGATGACAAAGATACTCTATTCTTCGAGGATCGAATTGTTGTTCCTAAGGGTGACCTTCGTAAAGTCATTATGAACGAGGCTCACAATTCACTCCTATCTATTCATCCTGGAAGTACAAAGATTTACCATGACCTCAAGCAATCGTATTGGTGGACTCGAATGAAGCGCGAGATTGCTCAGTTCGTGAATGAATGTGATGTCTACAGAAGAGTGAAAGCAGAACAACAACGGCCAGCTGGTCTCCTCCAACCTCTTGACATTCCAGAATGGAAGTTTGACCATATTGAGATGGACTTCGTGACTGGATTTCCCAAAGTCCAAGCATGGCAATGATGATATCTTCGTCGTCATCGACAAGCTCACTAAAGTGGCTCATTTTCTTCCTATCAAAGAATCTATCGCAGCAGCTCAGTTGGCAGAGCTATATACCTCCAGGATTGTCTCCTTGCACGGCATTCCACAATTGATATCTTCACATCGTGGAAGCATCTTTACCTCTAAGTTCTGGGACTCCTTCCAGAAGGCCATGGGAACCAACATTCGCTTCAGCACAGCCTTTCATCCTCAAACTAGTGGACAAGTCAAGCGAGTAAATCAAATTCTTGAAGATATGCTTAGGGCTTGTGTCATTTCTTTCGGCATGAAGTGGGAAGATTTTCTTCCATATGCCAAGTTCTCCTACAACAACAGCTTCCAAGGAGTTCGGGCAAGGCCCCATTCGAGATTCTTTATAGCAGAAAGTGTCGTACTCCTCTTAATTGGTTCGAGACTGGTGAACGCCAACTTCTTGGCAATGACTTAATCACAGAGGCTGAAGAAATGTGCAAAGTCATTCGTGAAAATCTCAAAGCCGCGCAATCGCGCCAAAAGACTTACTATGATAGCAAGCATCATGACTTGGCTTTCGAGATCGGAGACCATGTCTACCTCCGCGTCTCTCCAATGAAAGGTACTCATCGCTTTGGTATCAAAGGGAAGCTTGCCCCTAGATACGTGGGTCCTTTCAAGATCATTGGCAAAAGAGGCGATCTTGCCTATCAACTTGAGGTCCCGTCCAACTTTGCAAACGTGCACGACGTGTTTCACGTGTCTCACCTTTGCAAGTGTTTCAAGACTCCTGACCGCTCCATCAACTTCGAAGAGATTGATCTCCAAGAAGACCTGTCTTATCATGATCATACCGTTGCTATTCTTGAAGAAACCGAGCGCAAGACTCTCAACAAGTCTATCAAATTCCTGAAAGTGAAGTGGTCACACCATTCCGACCGAGAGGCCACTTGGGAATGTGAGGACCACGTCCGTTCTGAATATCCGGAGTTTTTCCAGTCCTAGCTCTCGGGACAAGATCCTTTCGTAGTGGTGGAGTGTTGTAACACCCCGTATGTAACTTGCCATATTTGTATTCCAACTCTTGCCATTTTCGGCTCTAAGTTATGATATTCCCTCATGGTTGGGTTTTGTCTTCGTTTTGCATTTTGTCCATGTCATGCATCTCATATCATGTCATCATGTGCATCACATTTGCATACGTGTTCATCTCGTGCATCTGAGCATTTTCCCCGTTGTCCGTTTTGCATTCCGGCACTCGTATGTCCTCCGGCGCCCCCTTTGCCTCTTTTTGTGTGCGGGTGTTAAACATTATCGGAGTGGACCGAGATTTGCCAAGCGGCCTCGGTACGCCACCAGTAGACCGCCTGTCAAGTTACGTGCCATTTGGAGTCCGTTTGATACTCCAACGGTTAACCGAGGAACCGTAAAGGCCTCGTGTGTGTTGCAGCCCAACACCCCTCCAAAGTGGCCCAAAACCCATCCAAACCCCCTCCATCCTCTCGGTCGTTCGATCACGATCACGTGGCCGAAAACCGCACCTCATTTGGACTCTCCTAGCTCCCAGAATCTATAAATAGCCCCCCCTCCGAAATTCGCGGTTGAAACCCTAGTCCTCCCTCTCCCTCCGCGCGGACACGTTCGGACGGCGCCGGACGCGTCCGCCGGCGCGCCCCGTCCACCCGTCCTCGCCGGCTCCACCGTCGCGCGGCCCGCCCAGGCCCATCCGGCGCCCCCATGGCCCGTTCCCCCACCGCCACCGGCCCGCACATCTGCACCCGCTCCCGCGTCCCTCCGCCGGCCGCCGCCCTCGCCGCGCCACCTCGCTTCCGCTGCGCGCCTTCTCCGCCCCACTCTGCCGCACACTGCTCCGCCATGCGCCGTCGCACGGGCGCGCCGCCCCGCCGTCGTCGGCCGGATCAGGTCGGGCCGGACCGGATCCACCTTTGCTCCAGCCACCTCCCCTCTCCGGCGAGTTTTCCGGCCAGTTCTCCGTCAAGCCTCGGGATCCGCGCGAGGAACCCTATATCCGGATCGGCTTCGGAGGTTGAATTTTCGTCTAAGTCATTTTCCTGTTCATATTTTCAAGCCATGTTCATGGCATCATAACTCTGCCATCATAGCTCGGTTTCGTGCGTGTGCCATATCAAAATGTTCGATAGGTTGTGCTCTTCGTTTTGTTCCATTGCATCATGCTTGTTTGAGTCCATCTTGATGCCTAAAATGCTGTTGCAAGAGTGCTGTAAAATGTTAGTTCTTGATCCTTATCAGATTATGAGCATCTGTCATTTTTGCCATGATTAATGTGTGCTGCATATGAGCATGAGGTCTACATGTGTTTTAGGCTATGCCATGCCATCTTTACAGGGGTGTATGCCATGTATTTTTGTGATCAATGTGGTGACTAGCACAAGCATGCAAAGTAGCTCTCGTGATGTTTTTGATTTCAGGGACTCAGATTTTCACTAAGTCATTTCCCTGCTGTTATTTTAATGGCATGTATTCATGTTGGTATAGAGAGATCCATGATTCTTTTGAGTATGTTCAGTAAGGATGATTTGAGCTTATGATTATGCGCTATCCATCCATGTCCTTGTTCGTATTTATGGTGTACCCTAGTATGACTCAATCTTGCTCTACTTTTGCTATAAAATGTTCCTGGGAGATTGTTTACGTGTTAGTCAATTTTGTCAATGTTGTTGTAGTTGATTCATGCATGCTATGAGATTGTTCTTGCAATGGATAGCTTCTTGAACATGTCTTCTTGATGGTAGTATGCTTATATTGTTATGCAATGCCTTGTGTTGAGTGCATCGAGCTCGCAAACATGCCTACATAACTCTGTTTATGCCATGTCCAGTTTTCTGCAAAGTCTGAATCTGTTAACGAAACTTGCTATGTTTACATGGGTGCTATCATATCTTATGATCCTTTTTGGCTTATTGTCAGTAAGGGACTTTTGTTATATGCTTTGAGTAGATTCATGTCATGCCTTGCTTTGATATGTTCTGATCCTGTAGCATATTGTTATCTTGCTCTAAACATTGCTTCCTGATGTTAATTCCTGGCATGTTGTTATTTTCACTAAGTATGTGATGCTGTTATCTTTTGCACTTTTGCCATGCTTGTTTGAACCTGCTATTTTGTGATTTAGCCATAGCTCAGTGTTCACCTTTTGTCAAGCATCTTGAGAAGATCATTGCCATGTGCTTTGTTGCTATGTTAGAGTGCAGTAGCTTATTTTCTTGTTGCATTTTGGATGGCATCGTGCTGTTAATCGCAGAATCGTGTCATTCTCGTTTTGCTTGCCATTTGCAAACCGTGCATCCGATTCCGGCGATCTTTATATCGATTTAGACCGAAATCAACTCATCTTTCTAGAGGCACTCTTAGTTTGCCAAGTTGAGGCCTGGTTCAATCTTTTCCTTCCGAAGCACGCATATGCATTGCATATCACATCCCGCATGTCATGCCATGTTTTGCATCATGTTGCTTGCGCATTGCACCGTGGTTGATTGTGGTTTCTTTTGCTTGTGTTCTTGCCTTGGGTAGAGCCGGGAGGCGAGTTCGTGATCGAGGAACCCGTTGAGTACGCTTACGAGGATCAAGCTTACGTCAACTCGAAGAACTTTGGAGGCAAGATGACCATACCCTCGAAATCACTTCTATCTTTGCTTGCTAGTTGCTCGCTCTATTGCTATGCCGCGATACCTACCACTTGCTATATCATGCCTGCCATATTGCCATGTCAAGCCTCTAACCCACCTTGTCCTAGCAAACCGTTGTTTGGCTATGTTACCGCTTTGCTCAGCCCCTCTAATAGCGTTGCTAGTTGCAGGTGAAGATTGGAGTTTGTTCCCTATTGGAACATGATTATTGTTAGGATATCATTATTATATCTTGTTTACTTTAATGCACCTATATACTTGGTAAAGGGTGGAAGGCTCGGCCTTATGCCTGGTGTTTTGTTCCACTCTTGCCGCCCTAGTTTTCGTCATACCGGTGTTATGTTCCTTGATTTTGCGTTCCTTACGCGGTTGGGTTATAATGGGAACGCCTAGACAGTTCGCCTTGAATAAAACTCCTCCAGCAAGGCCCAACCTTGGTTTTACCATTTTCCACCTAAGACTTTTTCCCATGGGTTCCACAGACTCAAGGGTCATCTTTATTTTAACCCCCAAGGGGCCAGTGCTCCTCTGAGTGTTGGTCTGAAACGAGTAGACTGCGGGGCCACCTCGGGGCAACTTGAGGGTTCGTTTTACTCGTAGGATGTCTCATCCAGTGTGCCCTAAGAACGAGATACGTGCGACTCCTATCGGGATTTGTCGGCACATCGGGCGGATTTGCTGGTCTTGTTTTACCATTGTCGAAATGTCTTGTAACCGGGATTCCGAGTTCGATCGGGTCATCCTGGGAGAAGGAATATCCTTCGTTGACCGTGAGTTCTTGCGATGGGCTAAGTTGGGACACCCCTGCAGGGTTTTGAACTTTTGAAAGCCGTGCCCGCGGCTATGGGCAGATGGGAATTTGTTAATATCCGGTTGTAGAAAACCTGACACTTAACCTAATTAAAATGAATCAACAGCGTGTGTAACCGTGATGGTCTCTTTTCGGTGGGGTCCGGGAAGAGAACACGGTCTCATGTTATGCTTGAA
Organism: Triticum urartu; assembly: GCF_056163025.1. Classification (NCBI taxonomy): domain Eukaryota; kingdom Viridiplantae; phylum Streptophyta; class Magnoliopsida; order Poales; family Poaceae; genus Triticum; species Triticum urartu. Next base: position 194,840,646 of record NC_141873.1, on the reverse strand, counting down.
TGTAAGTAGTTATAGGATCACTTCTTGATCATAGTTTATCGATCGTGCTTTGCTTCTCTTCTGGCTCTCATTTGCGTAGGTTAGCCACCATATATGCTAGTGCTTGCTGCAGCTCCACCTCACAACCTTTTTCCTACCCAGAAGAGGGTGTGATTGTGAGGGTGTGAGATTGCTCAGTCCCCGTGACTCACAGATTACTTCCAAAACCAGATGCAGGTGCCGATGATACCAGTCCGGGGGATGCGACCGAACTTGATATAGGATGAAATCCTAGAGGGGGATCTTTTCACACTTGGATGGGGAAAAGGGCAAACTCTCAAGAACACAAAGAGGAAATCACTCAAACAATTCCCCAATTACACATCCACTAGAATAGCAATATAAGATCCACAAGTCACAAACACAATCAAAGGAAAGATACATTGGCAAAGTTCTTCCCACTCCTAGGAGATGAGGTCTTGAAGATAGTCTTCTCCTAGAGGAGGTATTGAAATCCACTAGGATTCTTCCCAAAGGGGCCTTGATTCCACAAGTGGGAAGGTAGAGGGAGCAAAGCTCACAAATATCTCATCTCATACTTTGATAACCCTAAACATAGCCCTAGGTACGGTTTATATAGTCTTGGGGTCCAAGTAGATGAAGAGGGTCTCGGATTGGGGATCACAGTCGTCCATCATGGAAGGCCCGTGCGCATGGGGTAAGTTGGGACCGTGCGCACGGGGGTCCCGTGGGCACGGTACAGGCCCGTGCACACGGGGTGCTCTAGCGTCAACTTCCTGGATAGTCCGTGGGCACAGGGTCACCTGGGACTTCCACTTTTGCTGCTGTTGCACTCCGTCTTGGTCCGCGTGGCCTTGGGGTGGTTCCTCTTCTCCTTGGGGGTGCTCCTGAGCCTCTTGGTGGTGTTCCTCTTCGTACCTAATGAGACATAGCATATCTTGGTGAGGTAGCAACAATGTTCCATTCATATCCATATGCAAGCTAAGTAGGAAGGAGTTCACCTCGGTTTCCAAAGCACGTGCTATAGCTCTTGTCATAGGTCCACGTGGGGCTTGATGTGTCAGTGTAGAGTCCATGGGGATGATGGAAGGATGTTCCGCATCATCTCCCCCCTTGGGAGAGATCCGTCCACGGATTGTGATCTTCATCACCATGGTACTTGGCCAAGTCTTTGACATTGAATGTGTTGCTCACATTTTACTTGTCTCGTGGGATGTCGACCTTGTTGGCGTTGTCGTTGTAGCGTGCGAGTACCTTGAATGGGCCATCGGCTCTTGGAAGGAGCTTGGACTTGCGCTCCTTGGGAAAACGATCCTTGCGGAGATGTACCCAAACTAGGTCACCCGGTTGGAACACCATTGGGGACTTGTTGGAGTTGCGCTTGGTCGCGAGTCGTTGTACTTGGCACTCTATGGTGTGCCTTGTATCTTCATGCATCTTCTTGAGGTGGTTCACTCGGTCGCTCGCGTCCATGTTGATGCGCTCTTGTAGTTGTAGAGGAAGAATGTCCAATGGGGACAATGGGTTGAATCCATAGATGACCTCGAAAGGGGACTTGCCAGTAGTCGAATGTCTTGCGCGGTTATAGGAAAACTCGGCGATTGGGAGACACTCCTCCCACTCCTTGAGGTTGATGCGGTAGGGCGCTTTGTTTGGAAGCGGTGCTCCGGGGATGAGGTCGATGCGGTGCTCAATGCCTCGTAGTGGAGGTAGTCCCGGAGGTAGCTCATCGGGGAAAACATCTTGAAATTCCTGCAATAGAGAAGATAACACCAAGGGTAGATTGTGAGAGGTGTTGGTTTGTTGTTCCTTGTCCTTGCACAATAGGACATAGTGTAGGACACTCGATGGGTTCTCACACACTTCCCTCATCTCGCGTTTGGTGGCAAATAGAACTAAGTTTTTCTTGTCGCTCATTGTGGAGGCACTCAATTTGGGCTTGTGGCGCTCACTCTCTTTTTGGTGGCTCACTCTCTCACCATTCTCTCCACGATGGGTGGCTTGCTTATCGGCGATCACTTGGCTTGGAGACATAGGTCGTAGCACAAACTCCTTTCCTTGCATCTTCAATCTATAGTGTTTTGTACGCCTGTTGTGGATGACTCCTGTATCAAATTTCCATGGCCGCCCAAGAAGGTGGCAAATAGTCATCGGAAGGACATCACACTCCAAAGTGTCTTCATAGGCACCGATTTGGAAGGAGACTTGTACTCGGTGCTCGACTTGGATGGTGCCGAAGTCACTAAGCCATTGCACTTTGTATGGATGTGGATGCTTCGTCTTGGGCAATTGGAGCTTGGCAAAGTTCATCACTTGTGAGATTATGAGAACTTCCTCCATCGATGATGACCTTGACGGATCGTCCATTGATGCTAGCCTTGGTGTGGAATATGTTGCATCTTTGGTCTTCTTCTTGGTGATGTTGGAGGGTCAAGACTTTGGAGACAACAAGTGCGGGACTTGAGTCTTCATTGCAAAAGACTTGTTCTTCTTCATTGTTCACTTGGCGGTGCATGGCGACTTGCTCAAGGGCTTCCATTTCTCCTTCACTCATGCAGTCATAAGTGCCATCGTCGTTGAGGATCATGGTGTGCTTGTTGGTGCACTCATAGGACTTGTGGCCTCGGCCGCCGCAAGTGAAACACTTGAAGGAACTCTTCTTGTCGGTCTCATCGGTTGGGGTTGAGGATGATGAAGCTCTTGGCTTGAAGTTGCTCGTAGTAGGATTGCTTGTATTAGGCGAAGCTTTATTGGAAGTCAACTTGTCGAAGTTGATTGAAGAAGGCGTTGTAGTCGGTGTTGGAGTCGTTGAAGCTTGGTTGGTGGTGAAGCCGTAGGACTTGGATGTGAACTTGGCATACTTGAAATCATCTTGCACTTGGTGTTCTGCTTTGGTGGCATGGTGCACTAGCTCGATGAGATTTGAGTATGGTTGGAAGTCGGCGATCTTCTTGATGGGATGGTTGAGGCCATTCAAGAAGCGTGCCATTGTTTGCTCATCATCTTCCGTGACATTTTCTCTTATCATTGCAATCTCCATCTCCTTGTAGTATTCGTCAACGCTCTTGTTTCCTTGCTTGAGTTGTTGGAGTTTCTTGAAGAGATCACGGTTTTAGTAGGTAGGTACGAAGTGTGCTCTCATGACATCCTTCATTTGCGCCCAAGTAGTGATGGGTGGATCACCTCTTGCCTCTCGGCGCACAATGACTTGTTCCCACATAATAAGGACATAGTCTTGGAACTCAAGGGATGCCATCGTGATCTTCTTCTCTTCTTCATAATTGTGCAAACGAAAGATCTTGTTAACTTTCAATGCCCATGAAAGGTACTCTTCGGGATCGTTGCTTCCGTTGAACTTGGGCATGGTGAACTTGAGCTTGTCGTAGCGTTGCTCTTCATTGTATTGGGGTCGGGGATGATGACGCCCATGTTGTAGATGATTCTTCAACTCGTGGTGCTCTTGACGTGGAGGGTTGTCAACCTCATGTTGCTCTTGTCGTGGAGGATTTCCATTGTCTTCATGCTCTCGATGAACTTGATGGTGTTGGTGAGCTTGTGGGGGAGCTTCGCGAGCTCGAGGAGGAACTTGACGATGCACGCGAGCTTGAAATCTTTGTTCTTGAATTTCTTCGCCAAGTGCTTCCTCTTGTTCATGGGCTTGACGGCCTCGGTCGGCAACGGCTCGACTCGAATCACCTAGATCTTGTTGTGCCGCTAGTGCTTGCTCGTCACGGAGTTGTTGTTCTTGACGTTGTGTCTCGGCATCTTGTGCATGTTGGTGTAGACGTGCGCGTTCTTCCTCTTCATGTTGGCGTTGACATTGTCGTTCTCGTGCTAGCGCAAAGGCTTCTTGGGTTTGACGTCATCGATGATCTTGCGAGTCGGTGCCGCGTAGAGGATTGAGGTTTGCATGATGCTCATTGAGCGCGGCACGTCGAAAAGTGTTCGCAGACGGTGTACTTGAACCGGAGATGTTGTCATCGGAGTGTCGACTTGAGCGGATCCGTCTTGAATAGGATGAAGTTGTAGAAGAGAGATTGACCATCATGGTTCGGATATCGTCTTTGAGGGAACTCAATGATGTGTCGAAGTAGTCCCTTGTACGTTGCTCAGATTGTCGTAGGTCGGTGGCGAGATTGTCGATGCGGTCACCTAAAGCAAGTTGTTCTTGATGCAAAGCTCGATGTGCGCCAAAGAGTTGCGACTTGGTGACGAAGTTTGTCATTTCGCCATCTTGCTCGAGGAAGAGTGGGTTGGTAGAAGTACTCGGCCTATCCATCATGAGAAAGTGGTGGTGAGTAGGAAAAATGAGAGAACAAAACCAAAGTTACCTTTTCTAAATATTGTAGATGTAACAAGTACGATCTCACGATGCTATAATAGGGGAATTAGTACCGGGAATTGTTTCTCACACCTAAAAGTAAAAGTCTTATGGAGGAGCTCGGTTAGGATGGTGGCAAAAATTTCAAGCAAATGTTAGTCAAGATATCAATAAGGTTGAGAAGATTCACAAAAATGCAAGTAAAAACAAATAGATCAAACCCAATGATATCACTACGAACACACACACGGAAGATAGATGGGAACCGCACAACCAAGGGGTGAGATCAAAATGTGCAACCACGGAAAATGCTCTTGTTGTGCGAATACTAGAGAGACACTAGCTCGATTGCTCAAATGGGCTATGCATGTGCACCAACCAATAAGAGAAACGTGTCGTCTTCAATCCCAACTATGCTACGTATGAGGTGTCGAAGATGATATGCAAAAATGACTCGATGCTATTGCTTACAAGCTCTTTGTTGCTCCTCTTTTGCTTAAAAGCTTTTCTTGTTTTTTTGGAAGCTAGAGCCAAGTATGATATGAGACAAGTATGTAAGATATGCATGGGAGAGACTTATGGCACTAAGATGGTAACAAGATCACTACGGTGCACAATAGCGTGGCCCGACAATTCTCAACTTCCTAGTCTCGATGGGTAAGCTACGCGAAATGGCTCGAGTTATCAATGCAAAAGCAAGGGTGAGATGTCGTCGCGGTTACCGTCCATTCTTACGGTAAGAATGAAGTTGTTGAAGCCGGTGTGGTGTTCGAGTTGATGATTGAGTGGCGGCATGATGTCCAAATGCGCCTAAGTAGCCGAAACACCTTAGGACACAAGAGAAACCGCGGTCCGAAACTCAAACAACCACGAGAGATAGTGCGGAAGAACACGAGTGTTGGTATGGAAGCAAAATGGTGCAAAACAAAAGATGGCTGAAAGTTTCTGGATGGTCCGTGCGCATGGTGTAAGTGAGGCCTATGTGCATGGGGTCTCGAGGGCCCGTGTGCATGGAGGGTTCTGGGAGCGGATGACAAGCTCCGGATCCATGGGGATTTTCCAAGATAAGGATAATTTCGAGGGTTTGGAAGGTGGGGAAGCAGGAAGATGGGTAGATCCACTTGCCAAACTCCAAATTCGTGGATCAAAACAACCAAATCTCACAAGATCCAACAAATTGCAACAAAAATTTTTTTTGGGCTATTTTTGTGGGGATTTTCGAATTTGGACGAAAAACAACAAAATCAAGCTAGCAAATGGGGGGATGGGACTCCAAGATGTGAATCAACCTTGCTCATGATACCAAAATGATATAGGATGAAATCCTAGAGGGGGATCTTTTCACACTTGGAGGGGGAAAAGGGCAAACTCTCAAGAACACAAAGAGGAAATCACTCAAACAATTCCCCAATTACACATCCACTAGAATAGCAATATAAGATCCACAAGTCACAAACACAATCAAAGGAAAGATACAATGGCAAAGTTCTTCCCACTCCTAGGAGATGAGCTCTTGAAGATAGTCTTCTCCTAGAGGAGGTCTTGAAATCCACTAGGATTCTTCCCAAAGGGGCCTTGATTCCACAAGTGGGAAGGTAGAAGGAGCAAAGCTCACAAATATCTCATCTCATACTTTGCTAACCCTAAACATAGCCCTAGGTACAGTTTATATAGTCTTGGGGTCGAAGTAGATGAAGAGGGGCTCAGATTGGGGATCAAAGTTGTCCATCCTGGGAGGCCCGTGCGCACGGGGGTCCCGTTGGCACGGTACAGTCCCGTGTGCACGGGGTGCTCTAGCGTCAACTTCCTAGATAGTCCCTGGGCACGGGGTCTAAGGGGCCCGTGCGCACGGGGTCACCTGGGACTTCCAGTTTTGCTCCTGTCGCACTCCGTCTTGTTCTGCGTGGCCTTGGGGTGGTTCCTCTTCTCCTTGGGGGTGCTCCTAAGCCTCTTGGTGGTGTTCCTCTTCGTACCTAATGAGACATAGCGTATCTTGGTGAGGTAGCAACAATGTTCCATTCGTATCCATATGCAAGCTAAGTAGGAACGAGTTCACCTCGGTTTTCCAAAGCACGTGCTCTAGCTCTTGTCATAGGTCCACGTGGGGCTTGATGTGTCGGTGTAGAGTCCATGGGGATGATGGAAGGATGCTCCGCATCAGAACTCAAGTGGGAGTTCGACGAGGATTCAGGACGTTACTATGTTTCCTTTCCAGACAATCAGTAGTGGAGCCCAGTTGGGGTGATCGGGGATCCTATCGCTTTTGGGGTTGTCTTTATTTTGGTTCCGTAGTCAGACCTTGATTGTATTCTGGATGATGTAATGCTATATTTATGTATTGTGTGAAGTGGTGATTGTAAGCCAACTCTTTATCTCTTTCTTATTCAGTACATGGGATGTGTAAAGATTACCCCTCTTGCGACATGCCTACAATGCGGTTATGCCTCTAAGTCATGCTCCGACACGTGGGAGATATAGCCGCGTTGTGGGTGTTACAGGTGGTCACTAGTCGTCCGCTCGATCTATCTCAGATGCTAGTGTAGCGCAATTCTGGAAGAGGCCCGTTGTCCGGTCGCCTGACGTTCGGTGGCGCCGGTCGTCCGCTCGTTTGGCTCGGGTGCAGGGGCACCGGTCGTCCGGTCCGAGCCGGACATCCGCTCGCTGTAGCTCGGATGGGGCTTCAGGCGCTGGATGTCTGGTCCCGACCAGTTGTCCGGTGGCTGGGACTTCTTCTCCAGCTCTCCTTCTTCTCCGTCTTCACGTCCATCTTCCTCTTCTGATCCTCCTTGCTCCTTGGCTTCTTCATGGCCAACTCCTTGATACCTTAGTATGCACAATGTCTCCGTTTGAGGTAGTAGCCATGTCTCATGTGCATCGAAGTGGAAATGTGAGAGGAGAGACGTCACCTCGGTTTCGAGAGCTCTTACATGTGCTCGTTTCACGGGTCCCCTAGGCACTTGGTGAGACGATGGTAAATCTATGGGGATGACCTTGGGATGCTCCGCATCATCGGGACACCTTTGCCTCTATCACCTGCGAAGACACTTTGGAGTGTGATGTCATTCCAATGACCGTTTGCCACCTTCTTCTTGGACACCCATGGAAATTTGATAGAGGTGTCATCCACAACAGCCAAACGAACCACTACATCTTCAAGATGAAAGGAAAGGAGTACGTACTTCGCCCTATGTCTCCAAGCCAAGTGATTGCCGACAAGCAAGCCACCCATCCTGGAGAGAATGGTGAGAGAGCGAACCACCAAAAAGAGAGTGAGCGCCACAAGCCCAAATTCAATGCCTCCACGATGAGCGAAAAGAAGAACTTAGTTCTATTTCTGATGTAGGGTGGAACCCTATACGGCCAATGTTTCACGAAAGGAGCGGATCCCGCAAAGAACACGAAGAACATGAGGGGAGAACGGAGAGAAATCACAAGGGGAAACACTCAAGAACAAGTCCAATCACACATCCACTAGACAATCAAACACACAAGATCCACAAGGTACATGAGCAACAAAGGAAAAGATACAAGGTAAGGTTCATCTTCATGAGGAGCCCTTGAATCCACGAGGGGATCTTCCCATGAGGGGTCTTGAATCCAAGGTGGCTCTTCTCCGAAGAGGGGCCACGGTCTCTCTCGTGGAGTAGATCCGTAATGGATTAGCAAAGCTCTATCTCTAAATGAGCTACTACTTTTCTAACCCTAGAATGGATGAGGGGGTGGTCTATTTATAGACTAAGCCATGAAGGGGTAAGTGGGAAAGGGGATACATGTGCCTCGGGCCCTGTCCATGCGCACAGGCAGGCGCCGGATGTCCGGGCTGGGGGCCAGATGTCCGGCTGTTCGCGAGACGCCGGATGTCCGGGGCACTGGCCGAATGTTCGGCCTGGTAGTGGCCGAATCTGTTCTTCTCTAGATAGGCATCACCAGATTTCTAGGGTTGGTCGCCGGATGTTCGGGCGTTGCGGAGGCGCCGGATGTCCGGGCTGGTGCCGGATGTCCGGACGCTGAAGCTCTTGGCCTTCTGTTGGTGCAGCTCCTGGGCGGCTGCACAGGCGCCGGATGTCCGGCTGCTGTAGCATCAGCAGCTCCGTCTTCTTCCGTCATCGCTTCCAGGCTCCCCTCGCGGATGGTCTAGTTATTCCTTGGCGCTTGCACTCCTCCTCGTCATTCGTGAAGCTCCAACAATACCTATGCATGCACACGGGATAAGTGTCAAGTAGTATACCATCCTCGAAGGGGTCAAGTGAGCACGTGTAAAGGAGATGATTCATCTTTGTGTATGTGAAGTAGATGTCGCACGTGTCACTCGCCGAACGGACTCTTGACATCATGATTTCCATAGGATGCTCCGCATCATCTCCCCTCCCTTGGGAAAGATCCGACCTCGGATCGAAAACCAAAATCACCATGGGAAAGAGATGGCTTCGCCATGTTGAAGTGGACATTCACCAAGTACTTGTCATCTTGAAGCTCCAAAATGGGCACTCTCCAATGTCCCACCGTCTTGTGATTCCTTCAAAAGGATTAAGGACAACAAACACTTGGAAAAACAAATGTGGTTAGCATTAGTGCAAAACCAAGCATTCAAGAGGTGAGTCACCAAACAAGTGTCCTGATCATGCAAAGCATATGGTGTGACAAAGGATTGTGACATGGCATGTAAGCATATCAATTGAGCACAAGCAAAGATATCATGGGGACAAGAGAATAAGAATCTACCTCAAAGTCATAGCAAGCATGGGCAAAGCGCTCAATGAAAGGTCTATGGTAGGCATAAGAAGCATTCACAACACCAAATAAGATGAGATGTCTAAACACATGGGTCAAGTGCAAGACAATCCAAGCATAACATGCATAGCGTGTAGTGAATATTGTGTGGCACTCAACACAATGGAAAGAGCAATTGTTCATCATGTGTGAGGCAATCAAGGCAAGCATGTAGCAATCAATGGGACATGGCATATGTGAAGTGATGACATTGTTGCAACCAAACATATGAGAGGAGCAAGTAATCCAAGAATTGGATGCAACACACAAGGCATATACATCATGATGCATGGAATGGTGAAAAAGACAAGTCGAAGCAAGATCTCTAACAAGTGTTCAATCAAGTGGTCCAAGATGACCAATAAGTCTCATGGTGCAAGCAACACAAGTAGTATGATCCGTCATATCCATGCTCAAGAAAGATGTCACCTTGAAGGCGTGTCCTTGTGTGTCCTTCACAATGCCGAAGTACAAGCAAGTGCGATATAGAATCATCGTGGTAGAAGGTGGTTCACTCTCAAGAGCTCGGATTGTCAACTCACGTGACGTGGAAGTTGACACGAAGTCCAAGTATCCTACGCATGCACACAACAAAAGAAAGAACGTGTGAGCATGGTAGATAAACACATCATCCATCATGATGGTTCTCTTCTCTTGTACATAACCATTAGAAGCACAATTGCATCAATAATATGATGCAACAATAGCGATATTCATGGCACTAGGTATATTGTGCAAAGAGGTAAGACAAGAATGCTTCACAGGAAATATGTCAAAATCTCCAAATATATGCGAGAATGCTATGGGGGGAAACTCATTATCAAGACTAAAGGCATAGTTGCACTCAATATGTGGCAAATCATCTAGCATGAGAGAGGCAACACATGGAGATATATGACAAGAAGCAATAACAATCATGTGCAAAGCATGTAGGTGGTTGTCATCAACCGCATGAATGGAGCAAGTATGAATCATCGGTGATGCAACAAGCCAAGCAATCATAGTAATTAAGTCGTGCAAGCTAGTAGTGCGAAGATGCAACATACTAGAGGAAATCATAGCAATCATGTCATGTGAGAAAATAATACGCATAGACAATGCACATGACATATCGCAAGCAATATCAAGTATCATCATAGGCATGGGGCACAAAGCAAATATGGCAATAACAAGTGATATCTCCACCAAGCTTGCAAATACACATACAAGTATGAGAATCAATCATCATGTGTAATGCAAAGCATGGGTCACAAATGCATGGCAAAGGCATAGTAATGAGCATACCATGAAAAGTGAACATGGCAAGATGGGCATATAATATGTAAATGACAATAACCCATAACCATGTGAGGACCATGTAGAATGAATACGCGAAGTCTTTGCGCGAAGAGAGCGGTGCGAAAGACAATCCATGGGATCCCAAGTCATCATTGCTCTCTAGAGCTCATTTTGTCAACTCATGGGATTGTGAAGTTGACAAGTATTCATGGGTACCTACATAAAAGAGACACGAGCGAAAGAAATTGTGTGTGTGGTAAATGTACACATCATCCATCATGATGTGTATGTGCACGTGAGAGTTAGCACAAGATATGATGAGGACATGACTACCTTGGATACAACAAAAAATATGTACAATCCACATATGAAGATAAGGGAAAAATAGAAGTTTAGGTGCTGTTCAAAAAGTCATCTCACGTCACTTTTGAGCCAAGAGAAGATAGAGTCCAAGTCTCTCACATTTCGGACTCAGATTTGGACTGTACAGACATACCTGACTCAAAACTCCAACAACTTTTTCATACGGACTCCGAATTGGGTGATTCTTTTTTTGTTTGAAAGTAGATTTCGTGCTCTTTCTAACACAGTTGGATTCACCTTCAAATTCATCCGAAGCATTGAGTTATGGACGAAACAATCTGATGTTGTAGCAGAATCCGAATCAAACTACAAGCCCAAAGGTGTTGCATCACCTCCACTTGGGCCCATGAGCCTTGTATGACCTAGGGTTAGTTTTAGACTACCTTGGGATGTCCTCCCACCTCCTGGGCCTCCACCCTTGCTCCTATATAAGTAGATCCATCTAGTAGCTTTTTACTGGGGATTTGTTTAGTTAAAAGTTAGCCATTGCAACTTCGTGTAATTCGTTTGCGTCCAACGACCAGACCAAGACCGCTTTTGGATCCCCACCTTTATTAATACTTCATCTATATTCGCAATATTTAGATTGAACTATCATATTCTTGCTTGTTGTTCGATTGCGTGCAGGAATAGACCTTCGTGGTCAGGTTGATCGTGGTCCGGCGTGGTCAATAACCTCTCGGAGTTGGTTTAGCGATTGCTAAGGCGCTACGTCATTGCACATTTGTAGTCGGATCGTCAAAGCCGTCTCCACAAAATCGATAATTATCATCTCGTCAAAAGAGCGGGACCCTCGCCTTTATCAAGTGGTATCAGTTTTCAGGTTGCTCGGTGAGAATTTCCAGTTTTTCCTAGATTAGGTTTATTTTCTTACCTATTGTCTAAGAAAAAGCCACAAAAAAAGTTAGATCTATTCATCCTTTGTCCAAGCCAGTCTGAACCTTTGCAATTTTCTTTTCATTGCTTGCATAGTTGAATTATCGGTTGCTTCGTCGTGTCGAGTTGCTGGTCTTAGTGTCTAGTTCGTTTAGAATTTCGAGTTCTATTCACATTAGTCATGGCACCGCTGCATCGTTATCCCTTCTGATGTCCACCACCCATCCATCAGTTTCCACCACGTGCTACCCACCATTCTTTGTCATAATCATAGTTGAGATCGTTCACATCTTCGCTTGATCCAATCTGCATCTTATCTAGTTTGTTTTGGAAAGAGGGAGATAGAGAAGAAATGACAGAGAAAAAAATAGGAGAAAAAAAGTCACAAAAAAGAGAAAGAAAAAGAAAAAAAAGTGTGAGAAAAAAAGAGACAAGAAAAAAAATTCGGATCTATCTATACCTAATCTCGTAGTTGAATTTGGATTGGAATCTGTTTTGTGCACTATTCAGTAAAACGGGCATAACTTCCTCGTACGAAGTCCGTTCTGGCTCCGCGAGTACTCAAATGAAAGCTAGCGACGAGCCGCATCTAAATAGTTGCAGAAGCATGTTCAATATTTGGCACCTCAAAATCGGATTCTAAATAGGTCTTTTTCCCTCTGAAGTTCACGAACACAGCTGATTCCAATTTTCTGGCCAGTTTTAGAATTTTTTGACTCCTCATATCAACTCGCAATTGAGTGATTCCTTTTGCGTTTGAAAGCTTGAGTCAATACAATTATTGAAAAACATTATCAAAAAATTGGCATAAACTTTTCCAGAGGAAAGTTGGAGAGAAATTGTTGATATATCCTGCTTGGCTGTTGTTTCACATCATTATCTTTACGGCTATTGTGATCTTCACTTATATTTTGCTGTCCAGAGCTACTTCATATCCTTTATTGAGGCTAGTTGTGCTACGGCATGACCTCATTAGTGTGGCTCGCGTCTCTAGTCCGGTCTAGCCTAGGAGGAGCACAGTAACGTCGTTGAGTGTTTATTCAACATTGCATCTCTGAATTGATTATTGCTAACCTTTTGCTACCATATATTTAAGCTTTCCAAGATCCACATATTTCTACACCGTGTATACGTACGTTCCCCCGGCAATCGCTTTACTCAATCTTTAGAGTTATTTGACACTGCTGGTTGCCTGTCACCACCTGCTGCTTGGTAAGAACCTATAAGACATTGATATTTGTTTTAATGTGAGTGCTTTATCACCACACCCTAATAGTTCATAGGAACATTATTCTTGAATTTTGTTTTTTGTTTCTACTAATCATGACAGGGTCTGAATATAGAAGTTCTTGGACGATGGATACATCTTCACCATCACGAGAGGTGGGACAACACACACGAGCATATGGTCAGGTTATCTCTTTACCATTATTTGAGGGTAGATTTAATCCTGCTATTTATCTAGCTAGGGAGCTTGAAGTAGAATAAGTTTTTACTCACCATGATTTTTCTGAACTTGAGAGTGTACGAGCTACCACTAGAGCATTTACTGGTTTTGCTTCTATTTGGTGGAGTGTACATTGTAAGAAAAACATTGATAACCAACCCACAACTTGGAAAGTTTTGAAAGCTGTAATGAGAAAACATTTTTCCTCCTTACTATAGCTGTGAATTGCTTCGCAAATTGGAACAATTAAAACAAGGCAGTAACACTGTTCATGCTTACTACCAAGAGTTCAAATCTTATATGCATCATTGTGACATAGAAGAATCTGAGGATGATACAATGAATAGATTTTTTGGTGGTTTGAACCGTGATATCCGTGCAAGATGTCGGTATATTCCTCGTTGCATTACTGGTATGTATGTTCTTGCTTGTACCTTTGAGAGACAGATACAGGAGGATGCATTGGGTGACTACAACAACTACTATTCCAGTTCATGCTCACCATCGTCGGTTGGTTCCTCCACCGTTGCACCTACTAGAGCAGCCCCACCTTGGATTGTGAGCGCGACATCATCTCAATAGTATGGTACATTATCAATGTCCGTACCTACATCAGCTACGTCTTTGCGACAAGGTAACAGTAAATGTATTGATTATATAACTTCACATGAGAATGATGCATGCCTAGTTAACTTGAATGCATTATGTGTTGAGTTACCTATTGATTTGATCACACCACCTATTTTAGAGAATCGTGTTACTTTCATGAATGCGTCATGTGATCAAACAACTGAAATACCAACAATTTTGAGTGCACTCATTGAATTAACTGTTGATGCAAAAGAACCAATGTTTAATCATTTTGATATGACCTCTAATCTTGGTGATGATTTTATGTCCAATGACTTATTGCATGTTTACTTATTTAAGCATGTTGTAGCATGTAAATTTGATGCAAGTAAGGTTTATTCACCAATGTTGGGATGTTTTAATGATGAACATTGTCAATCTTTTGAAATGAATAAGAGCTTCACTTATATGTGCAAACTGAGTTGCAATATTTTCATGCCTTCTACTTCCTGTGATAATTTTTTGGCTTTAGATCTTATGAACTATGAAAGTTACTCTTGTATACATGTGTCATATGTGCAAAAATCAAGAGAAGTAAAAATGGATGACATATACATATACAACATGTACATTTTGTCTCTTTTGTTAGCCACATTTCAGATTAAGCAACGCCGAGGACGGCTTTGTTTCCAAGAAGGGGAGGATGATGAGGACATGACTACCTTGGATACAATCAAAAATATTGCATACATGTATATTTGTGAGGTGATTTCTAATGCAAAATACGAAATAATTTATTTATGTCATCCAGGACAAAAATACTTCAGAGATTTTTGTGCCATGTCTAATTGCAGGTGTATGGGACATTTGTACAATCCACATATGAAGATAAGGGAAAATAGAAGTTTAGGTGCTGTTCAAAAATTCCTCTCACGTCAGTTTTGGGCCAAGAGAAGATAGAGTCCAAGTCTCTCACATTCTGGATTCAGATTCGGACTGCACAGACATACCTAACTCAGAACGCCAATTACTTTTTCATACGGACTCCGAATTGGGTGATTCTTTTTTTGTTTGAAAGTAGATTTCGTGCTCTTCCTAACACAGCTGGATTCACCTTCAAATTCATCAGAAGCATGGAGTTATGGACGAAACAATATGACATTGTAGCAGAATCCGAGTCAAACTACAAGCCCAAAGGTGTTGCATCACCTCCACTTGGGCCCATGAGCCTTGTACGACCTAGGGTTAGTTTTAGGCTGCCTTGGGATGTCCTCCCACCTCCTTGGCCGCCACCCCTTTCTCCTATATAAGTAGATCCATCTAGTAGCTTTTTCCTGGGGATTTGTTTAGTTAAAAGTTAGCCATTGCAACTTCGTGTACTTTGTTTGTGTCCAACGACCAGACCAAGACAGCTTTCGGATCTCCACCTTTATCAATACTTCATCTATATTCGCAATATTCAGATTGCATTATCATATTCTTGCTTGTTCTTCGATTGCGTGCAGGAATAGACTTTCATGGTTAGGTTGATCGTGCTCCGGCGTGGTCAATAACCTCTCGGAGTTGGTTTAGCGATTGCTAAGGCACTACGTCATTGCACGTTTGTAGTCGGATCGTCAAAGTCATCTCCACCAAATCGATAGTTATCATCTCATCGAAAGATCGGGACCCTCGCCTCTATCAAGATAAGCATCACTCAAAAAAATTGATGCATGGTATAGGAACATGTCATCCATCATGAAAGAATAGTTATTGTGTATAACACAATGGGGATGCAAATTGAGCATACAAGTATAAGGCACAACAATAGCATTTTTATTCATGGGGAGCATATGGTGCACACAAGTATTGGGATCATGCAATGAATGGGATGAATCAAAATCTCCTAAAATGTATGAGGAAACTATGGGGGTCTCCTCATGAGCAATATTGGAAACATCTTATGGAGAAAATGGACAACATCCAAAACAATGCATATCCGAAGCTAGGTGGTCATGGCATGGCATATGAGATGAATGATGCAAAGGGAGCATATCAATATCATCACAAGAAAACACAAATGCTGATAACCATGGGCTTGTCATCTATGCCATATGTGCAAATTGGGTTTATTTTAATAGCATATGCATAGTCACTATGAAGAGAATGCAAATATGACATATGATTGATCTCATGCATAGCATATGACAAGTCAAGCGGGTTGTCAAACATGATATGACATAAAGAATTGTCACAAGAAATCCTATGTAACATGGCATCACAACTAATAGAATCCACATGAGAATCAGCATACTCATCATAAATGGGTAAATCATCGCATGGGGAAGTCACACTACCATGAAGCATGGAAATAGGTTGATCAACATCATGCAAGCGATCAATGTCAAGAATGTCCACTAGTGGGACTAGAGCATCACCTTCACCTATGTTACCTTGTTCATTCCACTCAAGTGGTGTAGGTGAGGTGGGAAAGACCAAATGGTGGTCATCTTCAACTTGATGGAACCATGTGGGAGTGCATCATATTCCACCATGGCCATCATCTTGTCCAAAGGGAGAATGAAGTCATTGTGAATCGGCGCGTCATCATAGATGGGACCTAGCACCAAATGAGAAGACACAATAGAGGTAGAGATAAAGTCGTTAGTGTTGAAAGTGGCCTCACATGACCTATCAACTATCTCACTCTCTCTATGTGGTGGTTCACTCACTCCCTCAAGGCAGGTGCACTCAATCTCACGTATGGTGGAGTCACTCATCTCACTCAAGTGGTGGGGATTGTGGCTCTTCTCACATGGGAATTGTGGCAACACATCATATATGGGGCTAGTGGTGAAGTCACTCTCACTCTCAATATGGTGGCAAAAGTCACTCACGTCATCATACGTCGTCGTGGTCGAAGGGAAAATCCCATGCTCAACCATCTCATCGCCGTCGTCATGGATGAAAGCCAAAGATGGCACATCATCACTTTTGCCTCCTAAGATGAAGCATCATACTTGCTCGGCACCATGTCACTAACCTCCAAAGCTTGGTCCTTGATGGTCTCCGTAGTCGTAGTCGTCACCACACCATCTTGAAAAAGAGTCGAAGTAGACTCGGCATCATCAATGCCACAAAGAGGGATGGCGGTGAAGTCGAACTTGGGAGCATCATCTTGGAGCTCGTCGGGCTTGGACATCATGGTGGTACTAGCCTCATGCTCGTTCTCATGGAGCTTGGTCGTCGCGAAGTGAGCTTGGGGTGGAGAAGCTTTGGCCTTCATGAGTTCTTGTTCCGCCTTGAGAGCACCAACGTAGTTGTCATCGAGGGACTTGTAGTTCTTGAGGAAGATCGTCCTGGAGATGTCGTTGTGCAATCCCATCATGAAGTGGAACTTCATCAAAATGGGGTCGTCCACGCTGGCTCGTAGCAAGGCATGCTTCATCTCCTTGAAGTACTCGTCGATGGACTTGGATCCTTGGATGGTGTTCTCCAATTGGCGTAGAAGTTGTTCCGTGTTGGTTGGAGGCACAAACTCTCGCCGCATAGCTCTCTTCGTCGTGGGCCAACTCATGTCGTAGGTCTCCGAAGGTGTTTGAAGCCACCACGTGGACACGTAGTCGTGGAAGTTCCTTGTGGCGCACTTCACTTGATCTTCGGGAGGAACTTGATGTAGCTTGAGGTAGTCGTCCATCAAACACTCCCACTCGAGATACTCCTCGAGTTCGAGAGTCCCATAGAAAGGAACCTCATGGTCGGTGTCGAGGTCGTTGTAGCTCGTGGAAGTCGCGGGCTTGAGCTTGGGGAGCTTTTCTTGAGCGTAGTCTTGAGGTGCTTGTTGGCGAAGATGCGGTATATCAGAAGGCGAAGATGCCTTGAAGTCGCTTGGCGAAGATGCCAAGGGAGATGGTGAAGTCGTTGAGCGGTTGTTGGTGTTGAGCTCTTGGCCTCCACGTTCGTGGTGGTGATGGTGTCGATGCCGATGTGACCTTGCCAGAGATGGTAGCTTAGAAGCATGTGTACTTGAGCGTCTTCTCGAAGATGAGGAAGATCGCTTGTAGGACTTGATGAGGGCTTTGATCTCCTCCATTTGGGCTTGCATCTTGGCATCGGTGGAGTTTTTCATGGCATCGAACTCGTCGTTGTTGTTGTAGACCGAAGGTGAAATGCCTTGCCTATCCATCACAAGACTTGACTAGAGGTGAGTAGGAACTGAGATAAACAATACCAAGTTACCTTTTACCAAAGTTGAGGATGTATCCCATTTCACTCAATGTAAGATGAAAGAATAGTGGAATTGGTATCGGACTTGTTCACTCACACCTACAAACTAAAGCTTATGGAGTAGCTCGGTGAGGATAGTGGCATGAAAATTTAATGCAAAATGTTAGCAAGAGTCAGTAATGTTGAAAGAGATTCACAAATTCGCAAGTGAAACAACTAGACTGATGCAGAGCACCCCAAGGTCATCCCCATGGACCCACCATCATCTCACCAAGTGCCTAGCGGACCCATGACACGAGCACCTGCGAGAGCTCTCGAAACCGAGGTGACATCTCTCCTCTCACAAGTTCACTTTGATGCATATGAGACATGGCTACTATCTCCAATGGAGACATTATGCATACTCACGTACCAAGGAGTTAGCCATGAAGAAGCTAAGGAGAAAGGAGAATCAAAAGAGGAAGATGGAGCGGAAGAAGAAGAGACGGGTGTCAACTCTCTGGACAGCCCGGAACTTCCGGCCAGAGCTCGGACCTTCCGGCCTACCCGGAGCTTCTGGCCTCCAACATCTACAACCAGCCTGGGCGTGCCCACTCTCTGGTAAGCCCAGAACCAGCCCGGACCTTCCGGCCCCCGGAACTTCCGGCCCGCCTGGACATTCCGGCCCCTGTGCGCCAACCCGGCTCCACCCGTGCCAACTCTATGGTAAGGCCGGACCCTCCCCGGAACCTCCGGCGCCCGGAACTTCCGGCCCTGCCTGCGCGCAGCGACTTGGGCCGAGGCCCGTGTACCCTTTCGCCCCTTAGACTATATATACTCTTCTCCTACCTACGTTCTAGGGTTAGCAAAGGATTAGCTCATATTTTGTGTGAGAGCTTTGCTCATCCATTTGGATACCTTCTCCTCAGAGATTCGAGCCTCCACCGGAGAAGATCCCCCAAGTGGATTCAAGACCCCTTTTAGGGAAGAACTCAAGACCTCCTCACGGAGAAGACCGTCTACCCTTGTATCATCCTTAGTTGTCCGTGGATCGTGTATCTTTCCTTATGTACTCGAGGATCTAGCACATGTGTGACTTATTTGTGTTGGTGTAGTGTTTCCTCTTGTGTTTCCCCTTGTGTTTTCCCCCTCGTGTTCCTCGTGTTCTTCGCGGGATCCACTTCTTTTGTGAAAGATCGACCGATTAAGGTTTCACCCTACATCATCTTGGTATCAAGAGCCTCGTTGATCATGATTTCGGAGCCTCCCCGTTGTGTTGCTAGCCTAGTTTCTGTTGATTTTTTCCCTAATTCGAAAATTCCCCACAAAAATAGCCCCAAAATTTATTTGTGATTTGTTTGTGTGATGAAGTTTTGTTGGATTTGATCCGTGAATTTTGTGTGTGGCTCGTAGGTCTAGCTTCCCCACCCTTCTTTTTCCCCAAATTTGTCTTTTCCCCTTCGGATTTGGGTTGTTCTCCAAGTTTTTCTGCCCAAATCCACGATCCCCATTTCTCTGTTCTTGCCAGATTCGCAACCCCCAGAACTTCTGGCCCCGGCCGGACCTTCTGGCCTCCGGACCTTCTGGCCAGCCCCGGAACCTCCGGTCCCCGGAACTTCTGCTTTGCCCGGAACTTCTGGCCTAGCCAGAACGTTCACGCATCTTCTACCACTTCCGCATATGCACTCCCACCACCTTTACACCATCAGAAATTCTGCATACCTCCACCGTTGCTTACCTGTTTCGTCCTCCGACATGTTTGGCCACTTCGAGCTTTGAGAATTTGAGTTGCGGTTCTGTGTCCTTTTGTGTTTCGGCTATCTAGGTACGGTTCGACATCAACATCACCACCACTCATCTTCGCCACGAATGCGTCATCAACAACAACCACCTCATCTACATCTTGGTATTCATGCCACCATTTTGGCACCACACCATAAGCAAGAAATGGTAACCTCACTTTGGTATTGGACATATCACTCTTGCCATTACATTGATAGCCATAATAGCCTTACTCCTTTGCGTTGCTTACCCATCGAGACAAGCCATTGAGTATTGCCGGCAACGAGACTTGTGCACATTAGTGATCATACTTCCCATAGCATACATACATCATTGTTGCATATCTTGGTATCATCTCTTGTGTCACAACGCTGTCATCGCATACACAATTGCTATCTTGGTTCATGAAGCATTGCATGAGAAAAGAGCTCAAACATCAAAGAGCCAAACAAGCTTTTAAGCAAAAGGAAAAGATAAGAAAAGAGCTTTTAAGCAAGAACCATAGCGCCATACAGCATTAAGATTGTCATATCAGATCATCTTGGATCATATCATAGAAACACCTTGCATAGAACAAACTAGGGATAGAGGTCGTTGCATTTTTGCTTCGTAGGTTGTGCACAAGTCTTTCTATCCGCCTATTGGGCAATCGTGCTAGCGTCTCTCTAGTGTTGTGCAACAAGAGCATTTCTGTGGATTCCACATTTTGGCTCAACCTTGGTTGCCCAACCCCACTTATCTCTTTGTGTGTGTGTTTCCGTGTACATTACATTGCTTGGTCTACTTGTTGCATTGCAATCTTACGAATCTTTTCCAACATTATTGAAGCTCACTTAAAATTGCATCAAATTTTGTGCCACCATCCTAACCAAGCTCCACCATAAGCTTTTACTTGTGTAGGTGTGAGAAACCGACAAGAATTGGTACCAATTGTGCTATTTCCTTGTCCTCATTGGAGTGATCATTGATCTAGTTTCATCTTCGGTCAAGGTACATTTGGTATTCGTTCTTCTCTTTCTACCACTCAAATTTTGTATATTGGAATGATGGATAGGCAAAGTACTTCTACTAACCCACTCTTCATTGAGCATGACGATGACATGAACTCCTACGTCAGCAAGAGTCACCTCTTTGGTGCGCAACGTGCTTTGCATCAAGAGCAACAAGCAATGAGTGAACGCATCGACAACCTCGTTGCCGACTTGCGACTCTCCGAGCAACGTACAAGGGACTACTTCGACCACAAGCTCTATGATCACAAGCAAGATAATGATGCAAGGATGGACGAGATTCGTGCTTTGTTGCTCAACCACTCTTCTTCCACTTCGTCTTCATCAAGAAGGAGCCGCTCAAGACGACACTCCGACTTCACCCTCTGTGGCTCAAGTCACCGACATCGAACACTCTTCGACGTGCCGTGTGCAACGGTCGTCATGCAAGCCTCAATCGTCTATGTGACAAAAACTCTCAAGAGCACCGACAAAGTCAAACCCAAGAGGCTTTTGCGCTAGCACGAGAAAGACAATGACAACGCCAACATGAAGAGGAAGAGTGCGCGTGTCTACACCAAGATGCACAAGATTCCGAAGCACAACGCCAAGAACAACAACTCCGTGAAGCTAAAGCACTTGAGGTGCAACAAGCCCTCCAAGATTCAAGTTGAGCCGTTGCCAACCGAGGCCGACAAGCTCGTGAACATGAAGAAGCACTTCGCGAAGAAGTTCAAGAACGAAGATTTCAAGCTCACGTGCATCGTCAAGTTCCTCCTCGAGATCGACAAGCTCCTCCACAAGCTCGCCAAGAACATCAAGTTCATCTATAGCATGACGACAGTGGAAACCCTCCATGACAAGAGCAAAATGATTTTAACAACCCCCATCGCCAAGAGCAACACGAGTTGGACAACCATCAACAACATGGACGTCATCATCCCCGACCCCAACACAATGAAGAGCAACGCTACGGCAAGATCAAGTTCACCATGCCCAAGTTCAACGGAAGCAACGATCCCGAAGATTACCTTTCATGGGCATTGAAGGTCAACAAAATCTTCCGTTTGCACAACTTTGAAGAAGAGAAGAAGATCGTGATGGCATCACTTGAGGTCCAAGACTATGTCCTCATTTGGTGGGAACAATCTATCGACCGCCGAGAGGCAAGAGGTGAACTACCCATCACTACTTGGGCACAAATGAAGGATGTCATGAGAGCACGCTTCGTGCCTACCTACTACAACTATGACCCCTTCAGGAAACTACAACTACTCAAGCAAGGAATCAAGAGCATTGAAGAGTACTACATGGAGATGGAGATTGCCATGATAAGAGCCAATGTTATGAAAGATGATGACCAAAGTATGGAACATTTCTTGAATGGACTCAACCACCCTATCAAGAAGATCACCGACTTCCAACCATACTCAAACCTCATCGAGCTCGTGCATCAAGCTACAAAGGATGAACATCAAGTGCAAAACGATTTCAAGTATGCCAAGTTTTTATCCAAGTCCTACGGCTTCTCCAACAACCAAGCTTCAATGACTCTAACACCGTCTACCAAGCCTTCTACAAGCAACATCGACAAGTCGAGTTCTAGGAAAGCTTCGTCAACTCCAAGTCATCCTCCAACTAAAAGCAACTTCAAGCCGAGAGCTTCAACATCATCCACTCCAACCGATGAGACCGTCAAGACGAGTTCCTTCAAATGCTTCACATGCGGAGGACGAGGCCACAAGTCCTATGAGTCCACCAACAAGCGGACCATGATCCTCAACAACGAAGGCACTTACGACTCAGTGAGTTTAGGAGAAATGGACGCCATCGAGCAAGTCGCCATGCACCGGCAAGTGAATGATGAAGAGGAACAAGTCTTTTGTGATGAAGATTCAAGTCCCGCTCTTGTTGTCTCCAAGGTCTTGACTCTCCAACATCACCAAGAAGAAGGCCAAAGATGCCACATATTCCACACCAAGGCCGGCATCAATGCACGCTCCATCAAGGTTATCATCGATGGAGGGAGTTGTCATAACCTCGCAAGTGAAGAACTTTGCTCAAAGCTCCAATTGCCCAAGACGAAGCACCCACATCCATACAAAGTGCAATGGCTTAGAGACTCCGGCACTATCCAAGTCGAGCATCGAGTACAAGTCTCCTTCAAAAATGGTGCCTACGAAGACACCTTAGAGTGCGACATTGTTCCAATGACCGTTGCCACCTTCTCCTTGGACGCCCATGGCAATTTGATAGAGGAGTCATCCACAACGGCCGAACAAACCACTACATCTTCAAGATGAAGGGCAAGGAGTACGTACTTTGTCCCATGTCGCCAAGCCAAGTTGTTGCCGACAAGCAAGCCACCCATCATGGAGATAATAGTGAGAGAGCGAGCCACCAAAAAAAGAGTGAGCGCCACAAGCCCAAATCAAGCGCCTCCACGATGTGCGAAAGGAAGAACTTAGTCCTATTTGCCACTAAAAGTGAGATAAGAGGAGTGTTTGAGAACCCATCTAGTGTCCTACACTACGTCCTTTTGTGCAAGGACAATGAACCACAAACTAACACCTCTCACACTCTTCCTCTAGTGTTCTCTTCTCTTTTGCAGGAATTTCACGATGTTTTCCCCGACGAGCTACCTCCGGGACTACCTCCACTACGAGGCATCGAGCACCGCATCAACCTCTTCCCCGGAGCACCGCTTCTGAACGAAGCTCCCTACGCATCAACCCCGAAGAAACCAACGAAATACAAAGGCAAGTAAAGCATCTCATAGACCATGGACATGTGCGTGAATGTTTGAGCCCTTGTGTCGTCCTGGTCATTCTTGTGCCAAAACGAGACGGTAGCTTTCGCATGTGCTGCGATTGTAGACGTATCAATGCTATGAACGTTCGCTATAGGTATCCCATTCCACGCCTTGATGACATGCTTGATGAACTTAGTGTGCCACTATCTTTTCAAAAATTGATCTTAAGAGTGGTTACTATGAAATCCGCATACAAGAGGGTGATGAATGGAAAACCGCTTTCAAAACCAAGTTTGGGTTGTATGAATGGCTAGTCATGCATATGGGTCTATCGGAAGCATCGGGTACTTTTATGCGTCTTATGAATCATGTCTTTTGCCCTTACATTGGCGTCTTTGTTGTGGTCTACTTCGATGAAATCCTTGTTTTTTGCAACTCTCTCAAAAAGCATGTCACCCATGTCCGAACCGTTTTACAAACTCTTCAACAAGAGCACCTCTATGCTAATATGGAGAAATGCCTTTTTGGCGTTGACAAGCTCGTTTTGTAGGGTTTTGCTGTGTCCTCTAAGGGTGTTCATGTTGATGAGTCCAAGATCATTGCTATTAATACTTGGCCGCAATGAACCAACTTGCTTCAAGTGCGTAGTTTTATTGGCCTTGCGGGTTTCTATTGTCGCTTTGTGAAAGATTTTAGCACCATTGCTTCGCCTTTGCATGCTTTGAGCAAGAAGAATGCGCCTTTTGTTTTGGGACCATACCAAGATACAGATTTCAATGAGCTTAAGAATTTGCTTACTCATGCTCCCGTGCTTGCATTACCCAACTTTGACGAACCCTTTGAGATCCATTGCGATGCTAGTGGTAATGGCATAGGAGGTGTGTTAACGCAAGAGAAGCGCCCCATAGCTTACTTTAGTGAGAAACTTTCCGGAGCGCAACTCAATTACCCCATCTATGACAAAGAGCTATATGCTTTAGTCCACGTTTTGTATGAATGGGAGAACTATCTTCGCCCTCATGAATTTATCATTCATACCAATCACGAAACTCTCAAGTACCTTAAGGGCGAAACCGAGTTGAACAAGCGTCATGCTAAATGGAGTGAATTAATTGAGTCTTTTCCTTATGTCATCAATTACATTAAAGGTAAGAAAAACATTGTGGCGGATGCCCTTTCCCTCTTATGCATGCTTGTTACTCAACTTGAATTGGATATCATTGGATTTGGGCATGATCCTACTTTTGCTACTCCTTATGCCAAGTGTTTGACGCACACCTCTTGGGAACGCTATTACACCATAAATGGATATCTTATGAGAGCTAACAAGCTTTGCATCCTTGATTCTTCTCTTTGTTTGTTGCTTTTGCAGGAATCTCATGGAGGAGGCTTAATGGGAAATTTTGGACGCGACAAGACTTTTGCAACGCTCTCCAAGAACTATTTATGGCCCAATATGTTTCGCGATGTCAACCGCTTCACCAACCGATGCTCTAAATGTCGCAAAGCTAAGTCTAAAGCACAATCCCATGGCCTTTACATGCCTCTCCCAATTCCATATCAACCATGGGAAGACATTAGCATGGATTTTGTACCTGGATTGCCTAGGACTAGAAATGGAACGGATTCGGTATTTGTCGTTGTGGACGTTTCTCTAAGATGGCACATTTCATCCCTTGCAACAAGATAAACGATAATTCACATGTTGCTAATCCCTTTTGTAGGGAAATATTGCGTCTACATGGTGTTCCAAAGACGATCGTCTCGGACCGCGACGTCAAGTTCCTTAGCTACTTTTGGAAGACCTTATGCGCCAAGCTCAGAATCAAGCTACTATTCTCCATGGCGTATCATCCACAAACCGATGGCCAAACGGAGGTGACCAAGTGCACACTCTCCGCTCTACTTCGAGTACTCATCAAGAAGAACATCAAGGAGTGGGAGGAGTGCTTACCTATCGCTGAATTCGCCTACAACCGAGCAAGACACTCAACAACCGGGAAGTCCCCCTTCGAGGTTGTCTATGGATTCAACCCATTGTCACCATTGGACATCCTCCCTCTACCACTCCAAGAGCGAATAAATTTGGACGCAAGTGCATGTGTGACTCATCTCAAGAAGGTGCATGAAGATACAAGGCATACCATCCAGCGCCAAGTACAACGACTTGCGACCAAGCTCAACATCGACAAGCACCCTATGGTATTCAACATTGGAGATCCTGTGTGGCTACACCTTCACAAGGACCGCTTTCGCCAAGAATGCAAGTCCAAACTTCAACCAAGAGCAGATGAACCCTTCAAGGTGCTTGCACGCTACAACAACAATGCATACAAGATCGACATTCCACGCGACAAGTACTCCGTGAGCGACATCTTCAACATCAAAGATCTCTCTCCCTACCATGGTGATGAAGAATTTCATTCTAGGATGGATCTTCCCCAAGGGAGGGGAGATGATGCGGAGCACCCCAAGGTTAGCCCCATGGACCCACCATCGTCTCACCAAGTGCCTAGCAGACCCATGACACGAGCACGTGCAAGAGCACTCGAAACCGAGGTGACATCTCTCCTCTCAAAAATTCACTTCTATGCATATGAGACATGCTACTACCTCAAATGGAGACATTATGCATACTCGGGTACCAAGGAGTTAGCCATGAAGAAGTGATGCAGAGCATCCCAAGATCATCCCCATGGATGCACCTACACCTCCAATGACATCACTTGGACCAATGACACGAGCCCGAGCCAAGGCTATCGAAGATAAGGTGAAGTCACACCTCTCCAAACTTCCACTTTCTATGCATGAGACATGGCTACTACCTAAGTCCGAGGTGTTGCGCATGATTAGGCAGCAAGAGGGCCATGAAGATGTACAAGTCCCCAAGTACACGGATGAGGAGAACCAACGGAAGGAGCCAAGAACATCTCCCAGGCCCCGGACATCCGGCCAAGACCCCGGACATCCGGCCCCTGGAGCGTCATCCACTATAGCAGCATAGCCGCTAGAAGCTACAGGCCCCGGACATCCGGCCGCGACAGCCCGGACATCCGGCCTCTCCCGAGCCCCCGGACATCTGGCCGCCAGCCCGGAAACCCGGCCCCTCCGAACCCGAGAGCAACAAATGCCACCACTCCAGCCCGGACATCCGGCCTCCCCAGCCCGGACATCCGGCGTCGCCTGAAAGCCCGGACATCCGGCCCGACCATCCCGGACATCCGGCCTCCCCTGTCTGCGCACAGTGAAGGGCCGAGTCCCGTGTATCCCTTCTCCCCCCTATACTATATATACTCCACCTCTCCCAACTTTCTAGGGTTAGCAAAGGATTAGCTCATATTTTGTGTGAGAGCTTTGCTCATCCACTTGTTTACCTTCTCCTCGGAGATTCGAGCCTCCACCGGAGAAGATCTCCCAAGCGGATTCAAGACCCCTCTTTAGGGAAGAACATCAATACCTCCTCACGGAGAAGACCGTTACCCTTGTATCGTCCTTGGTTGATCGTTTACTGTGCGAACCCTATGTATTCAAGGATCTAGCACATGTGTAACTTGTTCTTGTTGGTTTAGTGTTTCTCTTGTGATTCCCCCGTGATTTCCCTCGTTTCCCTCCTCGTGTTCTTCGTGTTCATCACGGGATCCACTCCTATCGTGAAAGATCGGCCCCTAGGGTTCCTACCCTACATCATCTTGGTACCATGAGCCAGGTTGATCACGATTTTGGAGCCTCCCCATTGTGTTTCTACCCTTGTTTTGTTGTTTTCGTCCTAATTCAAAAATTCCCTAGCAAAAATAGCCCCCAATTTTTTTTGATTTGTTGGTGTGTTGAGATTTTGTTGGTTTGGATCCGTGGATTTGCTTTGTTTTGAGTGGATCTAGCTTCCCTTCCATTTCCCCCAATTTTCATCCACAAATTCCTCCGAATTTTGCCCGGATTTGACCTGTCCACGCGGTGTTCATCCCGTTCGTCCCCGGATCCAGAGCCCGGACATCTGGCTCGTCAAGCCCGGACATCCGGCCTTCCACCCGGATATCCGACCCCTCGCAGAAACATCTCCATCCACCGCCCCATTTTCCATCCATTTTTACCAAATTTTGATTCCGGTGCCCACCATATACCATATATACTTCCGTATACCTCCACCACTTCCGCATAACCCAACTATTTTTGGACCGTTTCGCTCTCCGACACATTTGCTACTTCGAGGTTTGAGAATTTGAGTTGCGGTACCATA
Source organism: Triticum urartu (assembly GCF_056163025.1). NCBI lineage: Eukaryota > Viridiplantae > Streptophyta > Magnoliopsida > Poales > Poaceae > Triticum > Triticum urartu. The sequence goes on along the minus strand of NC_141873.1, from coordinate 194,813,079 downwards.
TCCTTTTGTGTTTCGACTATCTAGGTACGGTTCGACATCGACATCACCACCACTCCTCTTCGCCACGGACGCGTCCTACATCATCACCGCCGTCCTACATCATCATCAACAACGACCACCTCGACTACACCTTGGTAATCGTGCCACCATTTTGACACCGTACCGAAAGCAAGACCGGTAACGTCATCTTGGTATTGGACATATCACTCTTGCCATTACATTGATATCCATTATAGCCTTACTCCTTTGCGTTGCTTACCCATCGAGACTAGCCATTGAGTATTGCCGGCAACGAGACTTGCGCACATTAGTGATCATGCTTCTCATATCATTGATATATCATTGTTGCATATATTGGTATCATCTCTTGTGTCACAAAGTTGTCATCGCATACTCACTTGCTATATTGGTTCGTCAAGCATTGCATGAGAAAAGAGATCAAACATAAAAGAGCCAAACAAGCTTTTAAGAAAAGAGGAAAGATGATCACAAAGATTTTAAGAAAGAACCATAGCATCATACCACATTAAGATTTTCATACTCGATCATCTTGGATCATATCATAGCAACACCGTGCGTAGAGCATACTTGGGATAGAAGTCGTTGCATTTTTGCTATGTAGGTTGTGCACAAGTTCTTGTATCCGCCTATTGTGCAATCGTGCTAGCGTCTCTCTAGTGTTGTGCAACAAGAACATTTTTGTGGATTCCAGGCTCACCCTTGGTTCCACAACCCCACTTATCTTTTTGCGTGTGTGTTTCCGTGTACCTTATATGCTTGGTCTACTTGTTACATTGCGTCTTGCGAATCTTTTCCAATGCTTGGTCTAATTATTGAAGCTCACTTACAATTGCATCAAATTTTGTGCCACCATCCTAACCAAACTCCACCAAAAGATTTTACTTGTGTAGGTGTGAGAAACCAACAAGAGCTAGTACGAATTGTGCTATTTCCTTGTCCTACATTGGAGTGATCCTCGGTCCACTTTCAACTTCGGTCAAGGTACATTTGGTACTAGTTCTTCTCTTTCTACCACTCACATTTGTCTTGGAATGATGGATAGGCCAAGTATTTCTACCAACCCACTCTTCATGGAGCAAGACGACGACATGAACACCTTTGTCACCAAGAGTCACCTCTTTGGTGCACAACGTGCTTTGCATCAAGAGCAACAAGCCATGAGTGAACGGATTGACAACCTTGCGCCCGACTTGCGACTTTCTGAGCAACGTACAAGGGACTACTTCAACCACAAGCTCGACGATCACAAGCAAGAGAATGACGCAAGGATGGACGAGATTCGCGCTTTGTTGCTCAACCGCTCTTCTTCCACTTCAAGAAGGAGCCGTTTAAGCCGCCACTCCGACTTCACCCTCTCCGGCTCAAGTACACCAACATTGAACACTCTTTGCCGAGCCGCGCGCAACGATCGTCCAGCAAGCCTCGATTCTCTATGCGACACCGACTCTCAAGAGCGCCGTCAACATCAAACTCAAGAGGCCTTTGCGGTAGCTCGAGAATGGCAACGACAACAACAACATGAAGAGGAAGAGCGAGCACGTCTACACCAAAATGCTCAAGACGCCAAGGCACAACGTCAAGAACAACAACTCCGTCACGCTCACTCTCAAGTCGAGCCGTAGCTAACCGAGGCCGACAAGCTCATGAACATGCCGGAGCACTTCGCGAAGAAGTCCGTGAGAGGATTTATCAAGCTCGCATGCACCGTCAAGTCCCTCCTCGAGCTCGACAGGCTCCTCCACAAGCACGTCAAGAACAAAAAGTTCCTCAAGATCTTGAAGACAATGGAGATCCTCCATGACAAGAGAAACATGAGGATGACAACCCTCCGTGCCAAGAGCACCACGAGTTGAACAATCATCAACAACATGGGCGTCATCATCCCCGACCCCAACACAATGAAGAGCAATGCTATGGCAAGCTCAAGTTCACCATGCCCAAGTTCAACGGAAGCAATGATCCCAAAGACTACCTTTCATGGGCATTGAAAGTTGACAAGATCTTCCATTTGCACAATTATGATGAAGAGAAGAAGATCGCGATGACATTCCTTGAGTTCCAAGACTATGTGCTCATTTGGTGGGAACAAGTTATCGAGAACCGAGAGGCATGAGGTGAACCACCCATCACTACTTGGGCGCAAATGAAGGATGTAATGAGAGCACGCTTCATACCTACCTATTACAACCTCGACCTCTTCAAGAAACTCAAACTACTCAAGCAAGGAACAAAGAGCGTTGAAGAGTACTACAAGGAGATGGAGATTGCAATGATACAAGCCAATGTCACGGAAGATGATGAGAAAACTATGGCACATTTCTTGAATGGACTCAATCATCCCATCTAGAAGATCGCCGACTTCCAACCATACTCAAATCTCATCGAGCTATTGCACCAAGCTACCAAAGCGGAACGCCAAGTGCAAGATGATTTCAAGTATGCCAAGTTCTCATCCAAGTCCTACGGCTTCTCCAACACCCATGCGCCAACGACTCCAACACCGACTGCAAAGCCTTCTACTACCAACATCGACAAGTCGAGTTTCAAGAAAGCTGCATCAACTACAAGCCATCCTACTACGAGCAACTTCAAGCCGAGAGCTTCATCATCATCAACCCCAACCGATGATACCGTCAAGATGAGTTGCTTCAAGTGTTTCACTTGTGGAGGCCGAGCCCAGAAATCCAATGATTGCACCAACAAGCGAACCATGGTCTTCAACGATGATGGCACTTATGACTCCATGAGTGACGGCGAAATGGAAGCCCTTGTGCAAGTCGCCATGCACCGCCAAGTGAACAATGAATAAGAACAAGTCTTTGCGATGAAGATTCAAGTCCCGCCCTTGTTGTCTCCAAGGTTTTGACTCTCGGACATCACCAAGAAGAAGACCAATGATGCCACGCATTCCAAACCAAGGCCGACATCAATGGACGATCCCTCAAGGTCATCATCGATGGAGGGAGTTGTCATAATCTCGCAAGCGAAGAACTTTGCTCCAAGCTCCAATTGCCCAAGATGAAGCATCCACATCCATACAAAGTGCAATGGATTAGTGACTCCGGCACCATCCAAGTCGAGCACCGAGTACAAAGTCAACTTCAAAATCAGCGCCTACAAAGACACCTTGGAGTGCGACGTCGTTCCAATGACCGTTTGTCATCTTCTCCTTGGATGACCATGGCAATTCGATAGAGGAGTTGTCCACAACGGCCGAACGAACCACTACATCTCCAAGATGAAGGGCAAGGAGTACGTCCTCCGTCCAATATCACCAAGTCAAGTGATAGCCGACAAGCAAGCCACCCATCATGGAGATCATAGTGAGAGAGCGATCCACCATAATGAGAGTGAGTGCCACAAGCCCAAATCGAACATCTCCACGATGAGCGAGAAGAAGAACCTAGTCCTATTTGCCACCAAAAGAGAGATAAGAGGAGTGTGTGAGAACCCATCTAGTGTCCTACACTATGTCCTCGTGTGCAAGGACAATGCACCACTAACTAACACTTCTCACACTCTTCCTCTAGTGTTGTCTTCTCTTTTCCATGAATTTCATGATGTTTTCCCCGACGAGCTACCTCCGGGACTACCCCCGCTACGAGGCATTGAGCACCGCATCGACCTCATCCCCGGAGCACCGCTTCTGAACAAAGCTCCCTACCGCGTCAACCCCAAAGAAACCAAAGAAATACAAAGGCAAGTGAAGCATCTCATAGACCATGGACATGTGCGTGAAAATTTGAGCCCTTGTGCCATCCCGGTCATTCTTGTGCCAAAACGTGATGGTAGCTTTCACATGTGCTCCGATTGTAGATCTATCAATGCTATAACCATTCGCTATAGGTATCCCATTCCACGCCTCGATGATATGCTTGATGAGCTTAGTGGTGCCACTATCTTTTCTAAAAAATTTCTTAAGAGTGGTTACTATCAAATCCGCATACAAGAGGGTGATGAATGGAAAACCGCTTTCAAAACCAAGTTTGCCTTGTATGAATGGCTAGGCATGCCTATGGGTCTTTCGGAAGCACTGGGCACTTTTATGCGCCTTATGAATCATGTCTTTTGCCCTTACATTGGTATATTTGTTGTGGTTTACTATGATGACATTCTTGTGTTTAGAAAATCTATCAAAGAGCATGTCACCCATGTCTGCACCGTTTTGCAAACTCTTAGAAAAGAGTGCCTCTATGCTAATATGGAGAAATGCCTTTTTGGTGTTGATAAGCTCGTTTTCTTAGGTTTTTTTGTTTCCTCTAAGGGTGTTCATGTTGATGAGTCCAAGATCAATGCTGTTAAGACTTGGCCACAACCAACCAACTTGCATCAACTGCGTAGTTTTCTTGGCCTTGCGGGTTTCTATCGTCTCTTTGTGAAGGATTTTAGCACCATTGCTTCGCCTTTGCATGTTTTGAGCAAGAAGAATGCGCCTTTTGTTTGGGGACCATCCCAAGATACCGCATTCAGTGAGCTTAAGAATTTGCTTACTCATGCTCCCGTGCTTGCTTTACCCAACTTCGACAAGCCTTTTGAGATTCATTGTGATGCTAGTGGTAATGGCATAGGAGGTGTGTTAACGCAAGAAAAGCGCCCCATAGCTTACTTTAGTGAGAAACTTTCCGGAGCGCATCTCAATTACCCCATCTATGACAAAGAGCTATATGCTTTAGTCCGCGTTTTGCATGAATGGGAAAATTAACCTTCGTCTCGATGAGTTTATCATTCATACCGATCATGAGACTCTCAAGTATCTTAAGGGTCAAACCAAGTTGAACAAGCATCACGCTAAATGGAGTGAATTTATTGAGTCTTTTCCTTATGTCATCAAGTACATCAAGGGTAAAGAAAACATCATAGCGGATGCTCTTTCCCGCATATGCATGCTTGTTACACAACTTGAGCTAGATGTCATTGGCTTCAAGCATATCAAAGACTTGTACGAGCATGATGCAACTTTTGCTACTCCTTATGCCAAGTGTTTGTCGCATACATCTTGGGAATGCTATTAAATAAAAGATGGATATCTCATGCGAGCTAACAAACTTTGCATCCCCCAGTCTTCTCTTCATTTTTTGCTTTTGCAGGAATCTCATGGAGCAGGCTTATTGGGACATTTTGGATGCGAGAAGACGTTCGCCATGCTCTCAAAGAACTATTTTTGGCCCAAGATGTTTCGGGACGTCAATCGTTTCACCAACCGATGCTCTACATGTCGCAAAGCTAAGTCCAAAGCTCAATCTCATGGCCTCTATATGCATCTACCAATTCCATACCAACCATGGGAAGATATAAGCATGGACTTTGTGCTTGGTTTGCCTAGGACTCGAAATGGGAAAGATTCAATATTTTTCGTTGTGGACCGTTTCTCTAAAATGGCACATTTCATTCCTTGCAACAAGATAGACGATGCTTCACATGTTGCTAATCTCTTTTGTAGGGAAATATTGCATCTACATGGACTGCCAAAGACTATCGGCTCAGACCGCGACGTCAAGTTCCTTAGCTACTTTTGGTAGACCATATCCACCAAGCTCGGAATCAACCTACTCTTCTCCACGGCTTACCATCCTCAAATCGACGGCCAAACAGAAGTTACCAACCTCACACTCTCGACTCTACTTCGAGTACTCATCAAGAAGAACATCAAAGAGTGGGAGGAGTGCCTACCTATCGCCGAGTTTGCCTAAAACCGCGCAAGACACTCAACAACCGGCAAGTCCCCCTTCGAGGTCGTCTACGCATTCAACCCTTTGTAACCATTGGATATTCTCCCTCTACCACTCCAAGAGCGCATCAATTTGGACGCAAGTGCACGAGCGACCCATCTCAAGAAGTTGCATGAAGATACAAGAAACACCATCGAGCGCCAAGTACAACGTCTTGCGACCAAGCTCAACGTCAACAAGAACCCTATGATATTCAACATTGGAGACCTCGTGTGGCCATACCTTCGCAAGGACCGCTTTCCCCAAGAATGCAAGTCCAAACTTCGACCACGCACAGATGGAGCATTTAAGGTGCTTTCAAGCTACAACAACAACGCGTATAAGATCGACATCCCTCGTGACAAGTACTCCGTGAGCGACATCTTCAACATCAAAGATCTCTCGGCCAACCATGGTGATGAGGATTTCGATCCGAGGACGGATCTTCCCCAAGGGAGGGGAGATGATGCAGAGCATCCCAAGATCATCCCCATGGACGCACCTACACCTCCAACGACACCACTTGGACCAATGAAACGAGCCCGAGGCAAGGCTATCGAAGATAAGGTGAACTCACTCCTCTCCGAACTTCCACTTTCTATGCATGAGACATGGCTACTACCTAAGTTCGAGGTGTTGTGCATGATTAGGCACCAAGAGGGCCCTCCCGAACATGCGCATGAAGATGTACAAGTCCCCGAGTCCACAGATGAGGAGAACCAACGGAAGGAGCCCCGAACATCTCCCAGGCCTCGGACATCCGGCCATGACCCCGGACATCCGGCCCCTGGAGCGTCGTCCACTACAGCAGCACAACCACCAGAAGCTACAGGCCCCGGACATCCGGCCGCGACAGCCCGGACATCCGGCCTCTCCCGAGCCCCCGGATATCCGGCCGCCAGCCCGGAAATCTGGCCCCTCCGAACCCGAGAGCAACAAATGCCACCTCTCCAGCCCGGACATCCGGCCTCCCCAGCCCGGACATCCGGCGTCGCCTGAAAGCCCGGACATCCGGCTCGACCAGCCCGGACATCCGGCCTCCCCTGTCCGCACACAGTGAAGGGCCGAGGCCCGTGTATCCCTTCTCCCCCCCCTAGACTATATATACTCCACCTCGCCGTACTTTGTAGGGTTAGCAAAGGATTAGATCATATTTTGTGTGAGAGCTCTGCTCATCCACTTGGTTACCTTCTGCTCAGAGATTCGAGCCTCCACCGGAGAAGATCCCCCAAGCCGATTCAAGACCCCTCCTTAGGGAAGAACATCAGGACCTTCTCACGGAGAAGACCGTTACCCTTGTATCGTCCTTGGTTGATCGTGTACCGTGTGAACCCTATGTATTCTAGGATCTAGCACATGTGTAACTTGTTCTTGTTGGTTTAGTTTTTCTCTTGTGTTTCCCCATGATTTCCCTTGTTTCCCTCCTCGTATTCTTCGTGTTCATCGCGGGATCTGCTCTTATCGTGAAAGATCGGCCCCTAGGGTTCCTACCCTACATCAAGAAGCTAAGGAGCAAGGAGAATCAGAAGAGGAAGATGGAGCCGAAGAAGAAGAGACCGACGTCAACTCTCTGGAAAGCCCGGAACTTCCGTCCAGAGCCCAGACCTTCCGGCCCCCGGAGCTTCCGGCCTCCAACATCTACAAGCAACCCGGGCGTGCCAACTCTCTGGTTAGCCCGGACCTTCCGGCCCGCCCAGACCTTCCGGCCCCTGTACGCCAACCCGGCTGCACCCATGCCAACTCTCTGGTTAGGCCGGACCCTCCCTGGAACCTGGCCCGGAACCTCCGGCGCCCGGAACTTCCGGCCCTGCCTGCGCACAGCGACTTGGGCCGAGGCCCGTGTACCCTTTCTCCCCTTAGACTATATATACTCTTCTCCTACCTACATTTTAGGGTTAGCAAAGGATTAGCTCATATTTTGTGTGAGAGCTTTGCTCATCCACTTGGATACCTTCTCCTCGGAGATTCGAGCCTCCACCGGAGAAGATCCCCCAAGCGGATTCAAGACCCCTTTTAGGGAAGAACTCAAGACCTCCTCACGGAGAAGACCGGTTACCCTTGTATCATCCTTAGTTGTCTGTGGATCGTGTACCTTTCCTTATGTACTCGAGGATCTAGCACATGTGTGACTTATTCGTGTTGGTTTAGTGTTTCCTGTTGTGTTTCCCCTTGTGTTTTCCCTCGTTTTCCCCCTCGTGTTCCTTGTGTTCTTCGCGAGATCCGCTCCTTTCGTGAAAGATCGGCCGATTAGGGTTTCACCCTACATCATAGACCAATAGCAACATGTGGCACACGGAAACACACAAAGGGATAGATAAATGGTGTCGTGCAACCAAGGAATGAGCTCAAAATGTGGAATCCGCAGAAAATGCTCTTGTTGCACAACTCTAGAGAGACGCTAGAACGATTGCTCAATAGGCGGATACGACACTTGTGCACAACCTATAGGAGACAAAAATGCAACAACTTCTATCCCAAGTATGCTATATATGTATGATGTTCCGGTGCTATGATCCAAGATGATCGGATATGAAAATCTTATATGCAACGTGTTATGATGCTATGGCTATTGCTTAGAAGCTTCTTTGCTCTCTCTTTTTCTTTGCTTAAAAGCTTATTCTTTTTTTTGTATATGCCGACAATGCGAAATGCACAAACCAAGATAGCAATTGGGTATATACAGGAACAATCCTGTGACACAAGGGATGATATGATACCAATATGATATGGTATGTCTGCATTGTATAGTGTAGATCACTGATGTGCACAAGTAACGTTGCCAGCAATACTCAAATGGCTAGTATCGATAGGCAAGTGACGCAAAATGAGCTAGGGGTTATCAATGCAATGGCATGGGAATATACAATGGAGGGATACCACGATACCAAGATGATATGGAGGTTACTGTCCGCGGTGATGATGAGTGATGGTGTTCTTGATGTAAATACCAAGATGATGGAGACTCATCCCTAAGTAGCCGAAACACCTTAGGAAACGGGAAAACCGCAAACTCAAAATCTCAAAGGCAAATGTCAAATGGTGGTAGCAGGATGTGGTGGTGGTTTTGTGAAACTCAATGGAATTGCGGAATGGCAATGATGGGTTGTGGAGTACGCAATGCGTAAATGGAGGGTAAGGTGGTGGACTATACACGGTGTCAGATTTGGAAGCACGGTCCCTAAGTAGCTGAAACACCTTAGGAGACACAACTCACAACACAAACAAAATTGGGTTAAGTTGGGGTGGTGGAAGTATATGGTGGGGAAGCCTATGCGGAAGTTATGGTGGTGGTGGTGGTTGATGAAGAAGAAATCGTCCCTACATAGCCTAAACACCTTACGAGACTCAAATCACAACTCAAACAACCTCAAATGCAATAAGGGACAAAAAGGGTTAGGTTGCGGAAGGCTATGGTGGTTTTGCGGAAGTTACGGTGGAAGCCCTAGGCAAAGATGCCAAAGTTCCAAAAAAATTGATGCGGAGCATCCCAAGGTCATCCCCATGGACCTACCTACGTCCCCAACGGCACCAATTGGACCAATAACAACAGCCCGAGCGAAGGCTATCGAAGATAAGGTGAACTCTCTCCTCTCCGAACTTCCACTCTCTATGCATGAGACATGGCTACTACCTAAGTCCGAGTTGTTGTGCATGATTAGGTACCAAGAGGACCCTCCCGAAGATGCACATGAAGATGTACAAGTCCCCAAGTTCACGGATGAAGAGAACCAATGGAAGGAGTCAAGTACACCTCCCAGGCCCCGGTCATCCGGCCACGACCCCAGACATCCGGCCCCTGGAGCTTCTTCCACCATAGCCGCCCAGCCGCCAGAGACTACAGGCCCCGGACATCCGGCCTCACCAGCCCGGACATCCTGCCCTTCCCGGGCCCCCGGATATCCATCCTCCAGCCCGGAAATCCAGTCCCCTCCGAACTCTAGAGCACCAGACCAGCCGCTCCAGCCCAGACATCCGGCCTCCCCAGCCCGGACATCCGGCCCGACGCCTGGACGTCCGGCCTCCCCTGTCTGCGCACAGTGAAGGGACAAGGCCCGTGTACCCCTTCTCCCCGCTAGACTACATATACTCCACCTCGTCCTACTTGCTAGGGTTAGCATTGGTTTAGCTCATTTTAGAGATAGAGCATTGCTCATCCACATCGGATCTACTCCACGAGAGAGACCGCGACATCTACGGAGAAGATCCCTTTGCATTCAAGACCTCCTTGTGGGGAAGAACATCAAGACCTCCTCACGGAGAAGACCGACTACCCTTGTATCGTCCCTAGTTGATCATGGATCGTGTATCTTCTCTTATGTATTCGATGATCTAGCACATGTGTGACTTATTCGTGTTGGTTTAGTGTTTCCTCTTGTGTTTCCCCTTGTGTTTTCCCTCGTTTCCCCCCTCGTGTTCCTCGTGTTCTTCGTGGGATCCGCTCGTTTCGTGAAAGATCAGGCGATTAGGGTTCTACCCTACATCATCTTGGTATCAAGAGCCATGTTGATCATGATTTCGGAGCCTCCCCGTTGTGTTTTCTATCCTAATTTTGTTGTGTTCTTCCCCAATTTCGAAAATCCCCACCAAAAATAGCCCCAAAAAAATATTTGTGATTTGTTGGTGTGATGAAGTTTTGTTGGATTTGATCCGCGGATTTCGTGTGTTGCAGGTAGATCTAGCTTTCCATCCACTTTTCCCCAATTTCCATCCACAAATTTCTCTGAATTTTGCCAGGATTTGACCTCTCCTCGTGAAGATCTTCGAATCCATCCACGGATCCAGAGCCCAGATATCCGGCCCGACAAGCCCGGACATCCCGCACCCCGGACATCTAGCCATCAAGCCCGGACATCCGGCCCCTGGCAGCACCACTTCCTCTGCACTGCCCGTTTTCCACCCATTTTTCGCCAAATTTTGTTCTGTTTCCCACATATACTTCCACATACCTCCATCACTTCCGCATAGCACCACCATATACCACATACACAACCACAGCTTACCACTCACAACTCCAACAATTTTGGTCCAATTTTGCTTTGAGAATTTGAGTTGCGGTTCCGTGTCCTACTTGCGTTTTAGCTATTTAGGTATGGTTCGACATCAACATCATCGCCGCTCATCTTCGCCACGGACGCGTCATCAACAACGACCACCTCGACTACATCTTGGTATTCATGCCACCCGTTTGATCACCATCATTCGTATCTTGCGTACGGACGAGGAACCAACGAAACGGTAACCTCACTTTGGTATTGGACATATCACTCTTGTCATTAAATTGATATCCATCATAGCCTTACTCCTTTGCGTTGCTTACCCATTGAGACTAGCCATTGAGTATTGCCGGCAACGAGACTTGTGCACATTAGTGATCATACTTACCATAGCATATATACATCATTGTTGCATATCTTGGTATCATCTCTCGTGTCACAAGGTTGTCATCGCATACACAATTTCTATCTTGGTTCGTCAAGCATTGCATGAGAAAAGAGCTCAAACAAGCTTTTAAGCAAAAGTGAAAGATAAGAAAAAATCTTTTAAGCAAGAACCATAGCATCATACAACATTAAGATTGTCATACTCGATCATCTTGGATCATCGCATAGAAACACCGTGCATAGAGCATACTTGGGATAGAAGTCGTTGCATTTTTGCTTAGTAGGTTGTGCACAAGTCTTTGTATCCGCCTATTGTGCAATCGTGCTAGCGTCTCTCTAGTGTTGTGCAACAAGAGCATTTTTGTGGATTCCACATTTTGGCTCATCCTTGGTTGCCCAACTCCACTTATCTTTTTGCTTGTGTGTTTCCATGTACATGAAATTGCTTGGTCTACTTGTTGCATTGCAATCTTACGAATCTTTTCCAACATTATTGAAGCTCACTTACAATTGCATCAAATTTTGTGCCACCATCCTAACCAAGCTCCACCATAAGCTTTTACTTGTGTAGGTGTGAGAAACCGACAAGAATTGGTACCAATTGTGCTATTTCCTTGTCCACATTGGAGTGATCATTGATCCACTTTCAACTTCGGTCAAGGTACATTTGGTATTCGTTCTTCTCTTTCTACCACTCACATTTTTCTCTTGGAATGATGGATAGGCCAAGTACTTCTACCAACCCACTCTTCATTGAGCATGACGACGACATGAACTCCTACGTCACCAAGAGCCACCTCTTTGATGCACAACGTGCTTTGCATCAAAAGCAACAAGTAATGAGTGAACGCATCGACAACCTCGCTGCCGACTTGCGACTCTCCGACCAACGTACAAGGGACTACTTCGACCAAAAGCTCGACGATCACAAGCAAGAGAACGATGCAAGAATGGACGGGATTCATGCTTTGTTGCTCAACCGCTCTTCTTCCACTTCGTCCTCTTCAAGAAGGACCCGCTCAATTCGACATTCCGGCTTCACCCTCTCCGGCTCAAGTACACCGACATCGAACACTCTTCATCGTGCCGCGTGCAACGATCGTCAATCAAGCCTCAATACTCTACGTGACACCAACTCTCAAGAGCACCGACAACGTCAAACCCAAGAGGCTTTTGCGCTAGCACGAGAACGGCAACGACAACGCCAACATGAAGAGGAAGAGCACGCGCGTCTACACCAACAAGCAAGGGATTACTTCAACCACAAGCTCGACAACCACAAGCAAGAGAATGATGCAAGAATGGACGAGATTCGTGCTTTGTTGTTCAACCGCTCTTCTTCCAGTTCGTCCTCTTCAAGAAGGAGCCGTTTAACTCGCCACTCCGACTTCACCCTCTCCGGATCAAGTACACCGACATCAAACACTCTTCGTCGTACCACACGCAACGATCTTCAAGCAAACCTCAATCCTCTATGCGACACCGTGCATCAAGCTACAAAGGCAGAACGTCGAGTGCAAGACGATTTCAAGTATGCCAGGTTCTCATCCAAGTCCTACGGCTTCTCCAACAACAAAGCTTCAACGACTCCAACACCGTCTACCAAGCCTTCTACAAGCAACGTCGACAAGTTGAGTTCCAAGAAAGCTTCGTCAACTCCAAGTCATCCTCCTACAACGAGAAACTTCAAGCCGAGAGCTTCGTCATCATCAACCCCAACCGATGAGACCGTCAAGACAAGTTCCTTCAAATGCTTCACATGTGGAGGCCGAGGCCACAAGTCCTATGAGTGCACCAACAAGCGGACCATAATCTTCAACGACGACGGAACTTACGACTCAATGAGTGAAGGAGAAATGGACGCTCTTGAACACGTCGCCATGCACCGGCAAGTGAACAATGAAGAGGAACAAGTCTTTTGCGATGAAGATTCAAGTCCCGCTCTTGTTGTCTCCAAGGTCTTGACTCTCCAACATCACCAAGAAGAAGACTAAAGATGCTACATATTCCACACCGAGTGCAGCTGCAACGGACGCTCCGTCAAGGTCATCATCAATGGAGGGAGTTATCATAATCTCGCAAGTGAATAACTTTGCTCCAAGCTCCAATTGCCCAAGACGAAGCACCCACATCCATACAAAGTGCAATGGCTTAGTGACTCTGGCACTATCCAAGTCGAGAATCGAGTACAAGTCTCCTTCAAAATTGGCGCTTATGAAGACACCTTAGAGTGCGACGTCGTCCCAATGACCGTTTGCCACCTTCTCCTTGGACGCCCATGGCAATTTGATAGAGGAGTCATCCACAACGGCCGAACGAACCACTACATCTTCAAGATGAAGGGCAAGGAGTACGTACTTTCGTCCCATGTCCCCAAGCCAAGTTGTCGACGACAAGCAAGCCACCCATCGTGGAGATCATAGTGAGAGAGCGAGCCACCAAAAACAGAGTGAGCGCCACAAGCCCAAATCGAGCACCTCCACGATGAGCGAAAAGAAGAACTTAGACCTATTTGCCACAAAAGTGAGATAAGAGGAGTGTGTGAGAACCCATCTAGTGTCCTACACTACGTCCTTTTGTGCAAGGACAATGAACCACAAGCTAACACCTCTCACACTCTTCCTCTAGTGTTGTCTTATCTTTTGCGGAATTTCACGATGTTTTCCCCGGCGAGCTACCTCCGGGACTACCTCCACTACGAGGCATTGAGCACCGCATTGACCTCATCCCCGGAGCACCTGTTCCGAACAAAGCTCCCTACCGCTTCAACCCTGAAGAAACCAAAGAAATACAAAGGCAAGTAAAGCATCTCATAGACCATGGACATGTGCGTGAAAGTTTGAGCCCTTGTGCTCTCCCGATCATTCTTGTGCCAAGACGACACGGTAGCTTTCGCAGGTGCTCCTATTGTGGACCTATCAATGATATCACCGTTCTCTATAGGTATACAATTCCACGCCTTGATGATATGCTTGATGAACATAGTGGTGCTACTATCTTTTCAAAAATTGATCTTAAGAGTGGTGACTATCAAATCCGCATACAAGAAGGTGATGATTGGAAAACCGCTTTCAAAACCAACTTTGGGTTGTATAAGTGGTTAGTCATGCCGATGGGTCTATCGGAAGCACCGGGTACTTTTATGCGTCTTATGAATCATGTCTTTCACCATTACATTGGTGTGTTTGTTGTGGTCTACTTCGATGATATCCTTCTTTTTAGAAAGTCTCTCAAAGAGCATGTCACCCATGTACGAACCATTTTACAAACTCTTCGAAAAGAGCATCTCTATGGTAATATGGAGAAATGCCTTTTGGCGTTGACAAGCTCACTTTCTGGGTTTTGTTGTATCTTCCAAGGGTGTTCATGTTGATGAGTCCAAGATCAATGCTATTAAGACTTGGCCACAACCAACCAATTTGCAACAAGTGCGTAGCTTTCTTGCCCTTGCGGGTTTTATTGTCTCTTTGTTAAATATTTTAGCACCATTTCTTCGCCCTTGCATGCTTTGAGCAAGAAGAATGCGCCTTTTGTTTGGGGACCATCCCTAGATACCGCTTTCAATGAGCTTAAGAATTAGCTTACTCATGCTCCCGTGCTTGCTTTACCCAGCTTTGACAAACCCTTTGAGATTAATTGTGATGCTAGTGGTAATGGCATAGGATGTGTGTTAACACAAGAGAAGCGCCCCATAGCTTACTCTAGTGAGGAACTCTCCGGCGCACAACTCAATTACCCCATATATGAGAAAGAGCTATATGCTTTAGTCCGTGTTTTGCATGAATGGGAACACTATGTTCGCCCTCATGATTTTATCATTCATACCGTTCATGAAACACTCAAGTATCTTAAGGGCCAAACAAAGTTGAACAAGCTTCATGCTAAATGGAGTGAATTTATTGAGTCTTTTCCTTATGTCATCAAGTACATTAAAGGTAAGGAAAACATTGTGGCGGACGTCCTTTCCCGCATATGCATGCTTGTTACTCAACTTGAATTGGATGTCATTGGCTTTGAGCATATAAAAGACTTGTATGAGCATGATCCTACTTTTGCTACTCCTTATGCCAAGTGTTTGACGCACACCTCTTGGGAATGCTATTACATCAAAGATGGATATCTTGTGAGATCTAACAAGCTTTGCATCCCCGAGTCTTCTTTTCGTTTGTTGCTTTTGCATGAATCTCATTGAGGAGGCTTAATGGGACATTTTGGATGAGACAAGACGTTTGCGACGCTCTCAAACAACTACTATTGGCCCAAGATGTTTCGTGACGTCAACCACTTCACCAACCTATGCTCTACATGTCTCAAAGCTAAGTCTAAAGCTCAATCCCATGGCCTTTACATGCCTCTACCAATTCCCTACGAACCATGGGAAGATATTAGCATGGATTTTGTACTTGGATTGCCTTGGACTCGCAATGGAAAGGATTCGGTATTTGTTGTTGTGGGTTGTTTCCGCAAGATGGCACATTTCATTCCTTGCAACAAGATAGACGATGCTTCACATATTGCAAACCTCTTTTCTAGGGTAATATTGCATATACACGGATTGCCAAAGACGATCGTCTCGGACCGCGACGTCAAGTTCCTAAGATACTTTTGGAAGACCGTATGCGTCAAGCTCGTAACCAAGATACTCTTCTCCACGGCTTACCATCCTCAAACAGACGGCCAAACAGAGGTGACCTATAACATCCACAATGCGGCTATATCTCCCACGTGTCGGGGCACAACTTAGAGGCATAGCCGCATGGTAGGTTTGTCGCAAGAGGGGTAATCATCACACAATCCCATGTACTGAATAGAATAAAGAGTTGGCCTACAATCGCCACTTCACACGAATACAAGTTAAACATACATCATCCAAATTACAAACATGGTCCGACTACGGAACCAAAATAAAGGAAGACAACCCCAAATGCTAGATCCCGATCGTCCCAACTGGGCTCCACTACTGATCAACCGAAAAAGACACAAAACAATGACCAAGATCTTCATGAAGCTCCCACTTGAGCTTGGTTGCGTCACCTATACTGGTATCATCGGCACCTGTAACTGTTTGGAAGTATCCGTGAGTCACGAGGACTCAGCAGTCTCACACCCGCGAGATCAAGACTATTTAAGCTTATGGGTAGGAGAAGGTAGTGAGGTGGAGCTGCAGCAAGCACTAAGCATATATGGTGGCTAACATACGCAAATAAGAGCGAGAAGAGAAGCAACGCAACGGTCGAGAAGGTAGAAGTGATCAAGAAGTGATCCTAAAACTACTTAAGTTCAAGCATAACACAAGACCGTGCTCACTTCCCGTACTCCACCGAAAAGAGACCATCATCTCTACACATGCGGTTCATGCATTTTAATTAAGTTAAGTGTCAAGTTCTCTACAACCGGACATTAACAAATTCCCATCTGCCACATAACCGCGGGCACGGCTCTCGAAAGTTTATACCCTGCAGGGGTGTCCCAACTTAGCCCATCACAAGCTCTCACGGTCAACGAAGGATATTTCTTCTCCCAGGAAGACTCGATGAGACTCGGAATCCTGGTTACAAGACATTTCGACAATGGTAAAACAAGACCACCAAGACCGCCCGATGCGCCGACATCCCGATAGGAGCTGCACATATCTCGTTCTCAGGGAAACACCAGATGAATACTACGTACAGCTAAAACCAGCCCTGAAGTTTCCCCGAGGTGGCGCCACAAGTGGCTCTAGTTCAGACCAACACTTAGAGAAGCATTGGCCCGGGGGGGTTAAAATCAAGATGACCGTCGAGAGCGCGACTCCCAAGGGAAAAGTATAGGTGGTGGTGAGGCAAATGGTAAAACCAAGGTTGGGCCTTGTTGGAGGAGTTTTATTCAAAGCGAACTGTCAAGGGGTTCCCATAACACCCAACCGCATAAGGAACGCAAAAATAAAGGAACATAACACCGGTATGACGGAAACTAGGGCGGCAAGAGTGGAACAAAACACCAGGCATAAGGCCGAGCCTTCCACCCTTTACTAAGTATATAGATGCATTAATTAAAATAATAGATATTGTGATATCCCAACATATCCTTATTCCAACATGGAACAAACTTCAGCTTCAACTGCAACTGACAATGCTATAAGAGGGGATGAGAAAAGGCGGTAACATAGCCAAACAACGGTTTGCTAGGAAGGTGAGTTAGAGGCTTGACTTGGCAATATGGGAGGCACGATATAACAAGTGGTAGGTAGCGCAACATAGCGATGGAGCGAACAACTAGCAAGCAAAGATAGAAGTGATTTCAAGGGTATGGTCATCTTGCCTGAGATCCCGCAAGGAAGAAGAACGAGTCCATGAAGAAGAAAAATGGACAAAGTTGAACGAATCCTCACAACTCCAGAATGGAACCGAAGCTAACGAGAGAAGCAACCCGGAAAGAAGCAAGCAGCATAGTAAACAACCATTACATAACCATGGCATGATGCACAAACAAGTATGATGCATGTCCGGTTTAATGAAACATGGCATGGCGAAGTGCAACAAACAATACTACAAATTAAGTGGAGCTCAATATGCAACGAGTTGCATATTGACGAAACACCACATCAATTATTTAGTTCGGTCTTGTTTATGTACCCAACAATATTAAATGATGTTAAACAGGGCAAGACGTGAAGCATAAAGAAGCTAACTATCTAGGCAAGTTTAAATGAGGCCGGAAATAATAAACAACAATTCCGGAAAATCCTCATATGCAATTTATGGATTTGGTACTATTCTGCCATAAACCATATTTAGAGTTGTTAGACATGCAAGAAGAGTGCACCAAGTTAAACTAGGCATTTTTCTACCCCATTTACATATAAAGTTTGTTTAGTTTGGAGCTACGGTTATTTAGCTATGAAACAAATCATTTTAGCATGGCATTTAAGCAAATTTAAAAAAGCAACATTTTTAACATTTTTAACATGGACGAAAGTTGGATATTATGAAACGAGATGAAATTCTAAGCAAGTTACATATATAAAACATTTTAAACCGATGCACGGTTTGTGAGTTAGGATATGCATGAACATGAAGGTCTTTTCTGTAAAACTGGCAGCCTCTGGATAAATAGACAAATTGATCCGCGGGAAAAAAACTCGATTCAGGCCGAAACTGGACAAGCCCAATTGAGTTAAACAGGGGGGGGGGGCGCTGGGGCAGCTCACCATGGGCCAAAAGCCCAGATCTGATGAGAGGGGCAGCTGGGCTCCGGTCAACGGGTGAAGGGAAGGCGGGCCGGTTGCTGGGCCTTGGAGGCCGAGCGGGGAGTTGGGCCAGGCCAGGGCATGCGGTGGCCCACGCAGGCGAGAGGGGGCGAGTGCTGGCATCGTTCTTCTCCCGTGCGCCTCTCGGGCAGAAGAACGTGCCGGCGGCGCGACAAAGCTCCGGGGACGGTGGCGACGCCGGGAACGGGTCGCAGGGCCCCGGATCCGGTGGATCCCGGCTGGATCTGGCAAAGGCGGGGCCAACGACGAGCTCCCTGGGCGGCGGCAGTGGGCACCTGTGAGAGAGAGAGAGCATAAAGAGAGAGGCCAAAGGGGGAGGAGAAGGAAGTAGAGAGGCGGGGCAGCGGGGCTAGCCTTCCAGAGGTCTCCAGCGATGGGTGGCGCTCGTCGCCGGCGTGTGCGGACAAGGAGGCAGCGTGCTTGGAGGCAAGGTCGGGTGGAGCGAGGAGCCGGGCGAGCGGGGCGGAGATTCGGGCCCGGGGCCCAGATCGGCGTCCGGGCGGGCCTCACGCGAGCTCCGCGGGCCGCGGTGGTGGGAGGCGACATGGAAGCCTCCTGTTGGTCGGGAACGGCGGTGCAGGCGGCGGCTGGCCAATCGGAGCACGCCAAGTGTCACGGTGGAGGTGGAGGGCGCCGGAATCAAAGGAGAAGGTGGGAGGTGGCGGCGCTGATGATTGGGCGGTGCAAAAATTGAGGTGGAGGGGAAGGAAAGTCCAGATTTGGAAGGAGGGGTTTCCTTTTATAGGCAGGGTTAGGGTTTGAGGGGGTTTTGGGGGCTTCTCGAGCCTCGATCGCGATCCGACGGTTCCGGTGGGAGGGTGGATTTATTGGGCCGCAGGTGGGCTGATAGTGACTGTGTAGAAGACCGAGGGTTGCGGGAGAGAAGAGAGTGCAGCCCGGCAACTGTTTCCGGAGACCGAAAACGTCCGACGTTTGACCGACTATAATGCCGCTCTAGTTATCCGTTGGGGTGTCAAAGGGACTCCGAATGCGACGAAATTTGGCAGGCGGTCTACTGACAACATAACAACACCGCATGCCAACTTTCATCCCATTCTGAGAACATTTTCCGACCAATTATAAAATACTATTACGGACGTGTCGCGGGCGCGTGCAAGTGTGTCTGGGCTCAGAAGGGACAATGGAAAAAAACAAGGAGACCAGGACGGATGCAAGTTTTGAAAACATGATGATGCAACACACATGATGACATGACAAGATGTAACATGCAAGCGAAAGACAAGGAAACAACAGTAAA
Source organism: Triticum urartu (assembly GCF_056163025.1). Taxonomy (NCBI): domain Eukaryota; kingdom Viridiplantae; phylum Streptophyta; class Magnoliopsida; order Poales; family Poaceae; genus Triticum; species Triticum urartu. Next base: position 194,793,462 of record NC_141873.1, on the reverse strand, counting down.
TAACTGGAAGACACCTGGCGCAACGGTCTCGGGGTGTTACATGAACAACCGCACACACTCCACTCTACTTCGAGTACTCATCAAGAAGAACATCAAGGAGTGGGAGGAGTGTCTACCTATTGCCGAGTTCGTCTACAACCGCGCAAGACACTCAACAACCGGCAAGTCCCCCTTCGAGGTCGTCTATGGATTCAACCCTTTGTCCCCATTGGACATTCTCCCTCTGCCACTCGAAGAGCACATCAATTTGGACGCAAGTGCACGTGTGACTCATCTCAAGAAGGTGCATGAAGATACAAGACATACTATCGAGCACCAAGTACAACGACTTCCGACCAAGCTCAACATCAACAAGCACCCCATGTTCTTCAACATTGGTGATCTCGTGTGGCTACACCTTCGCAAGGACCGCTTTCACCAAGAACGCAAGTCCAAACTTCGACCACGAGCGGACGGACCCTTGAAGGTGCTTGGACCTACAATGACAATTCTTACAAGATCGACCTCCCCCGTGACAAGTACAACGTGAGCGATATCTTCAATGTCAAGGACCTCTCGCCCTTCCATGGTGATGAAGAATTTGATCCTAGGACGGCTCTTCCCCAAGGGAGGGGAGATGATGCGAAGCATCCAAGGTCATCCCATTGGACCTACCTACGTCCCCGACGACACCACATGGACCAATGACAAGAGCCCGAGCGAAGGCTATCGAAGATAAGGTTAACTCTCTCCTCTCTGAACTTCCACTCACTATGCATGAGACATGGCTAATACCTAAGTCCGAGTTGTTGTACATGATTAGGTACCAAGAGGACCCTCCAGAAGATGCACATGAAGATGTACAAGTCTCCAAGTTCACGGATGAAGAGAGCCAACGGAAGGAGTCAAGTACACCTCCCAGGCCCCGGACATCCGGCCACGACCCCGGACGTCCGGCCCCTCGAGCTTCTTCCACCACAGTTGCCCAGCCGCCAGAGACTACAGGCCCTGGACATCCGGCCTTGCCAGCCCGGACATCCGGCCCTTCCCGCGCCCCCGGATATCCGGCCTCTCGCCCAGAATCCGGACCCCTCAGAACCCGAGGGCAACAAACCAGCCGCTCCAGCCCGGACATCCAGCCTCCCCAGCCCGGACATCCAGCCTCGCGTGAAAGCCCGGACATCCGGTCCGATGCCCAGACATCAGCCTCCCCTATCTGCGCATAGTGAAGGGTCGAGGCCCGTGTACCCCTTCTCCCCCTAGACTATATATACTCCACCTTGTCCTACTTTCTAGGGTTAGCATTGGTTTAGCTCATTTTAGAGATATAGCATTGCTCATCCACATCGGATCTACTCCACGAGAGAGACCGCGGCCTCTACGTAGAAGATCCCTTTGGATTCAAGACCTCCTTGCGGAGAAGAACATCAAGACCTCCTCACGGAGAAGACCGGCTACCCTTGTATCGTCCCTAGTTGATTGTGGATCATGTATCTTCTCTTATGTATTCGAGGATCTAGCACATGTGTGACTTATTCATGTTGGTTTAGTGTTTCCTCTCGTTTTTCCCCTTGTGTTTTCCCTTGTTTTCCCCCTTGTGTTCCTCGTGTTCTTTGCGAGATCCGCTCCTTTCGTGAAAGATCGGGTGATTAGGGTTCTACCCTACATCAAATTTGATGGAGTCAAATGGTGATGGTAGTATTTTTGTGGGAAGGGGGATGTCAAGAGCTTCTCAACGAGCTAAAGAATGCGAAAATCAGACTCCGGATGAATTAGTGATGGTCAAAACGGTGAATCACCGAAGGCTAAAGTTACAGGGGCCGGACATCCAGGGGTCAGTGTCCAGAACCATGCAGATTTGGTGCTCCAGGATCCCAATGTCCGTCTTGGGGCCCGGATGTCCGCCCCAATGGCCCGGATGTCCAGCCTGAGGCCCAAATGTCCGGCCTGACGATTCCAGATCGGGACTTGGACTTCAAAACTCGATTTGGGGCAGAAATTGATGATTTTGGGGGCAAAATTTGACAGATTTTGTGGATGGAAAGTGGGGAAACTTGGGGAGATGCTAGATCCACTTGAAACCAAGAAAATCCATGGATCAAAATCAACAAAACTTCATCAAACTAATGAATCCCAAAAAAATTGGGGCTATTTTTGGTGGGGAATTTTTGAATTTAGGACGAAATCAACAAAATTAGGCTAGAAAACAAAGAGGGGATGCTCCAAAATCATGATCAACATGGCTCATGATACCAAGATGATGTAGGGTGGAACCCTATACACCCGATCTTTCACGAAAGGAGCGGATCCCGCAAAGAACACGAGGGTAGAACGGAGAGAAATCACAAGGGGAAACACTCAAGAACAAGTCGATTCACAAATCCACTAGACAATCAAACACACAAGATCCACAAGGTACATGAACAACAAAGGAAAAGATACAAGGTAAGGTTCATCTTCATGAGGAAGTCTTGAATCCACGAGGGAATCTTCCCGTGAGGGGTCTTGAATCCAAGTTGGATTTTCTCCGAAGAGGGGTCGCGGTCTCTCTCATGGAGTAGATCCATAATGGATGAGCAAAGCTTTATCTCTAAATGAGCTACTACTTTGCTAACCCTAGAATGGATGAGGGGGTGGTCTATTTATAGTATAAGCCACGAAGGGGTAAGTGGGAAAGGGGGTACATGGGCCTCGGGCCCTGTCCATGCGCATAGGCAGGCGCCGGATGTCCGGGATGGGGGCCGGATGTCCAGCTATTCATGAGACGCCAGATGTCCGCGGCACTGGCCAGATGTACGGCCTGGCAGTGGCTGAATCTGTTCTTCTCTGGTTAGGTGTCGCCGGATTTCTGGGGTTGGTCGCCGGATGTCCGGGCGTTGCTGAGGTGCCGGATGTCCGGTCGTTGAAGCTCTTGGCCTGCTATTGGTGCAGCTCCTGGGCGGCTGCACAGGCGCCGGATGTCCGGCCGCTGTAGCGTCAGCAGCTCCGTCTTCCGTCATCGCTTCCAGGCTTCCCTCACAGATGGTGTAGTTGTTCCTTGGCGCTTGCACTCCTCCTCGTCATCCGTGAAGTTCCAACAATACCTATGCATGCACACGGGATAAGTGTCAAGGAGTATACCATCCTCGAAGGGGTCAAGTGAGCATGTGTAAAGGAGATGATTCACCTTTGTGTATGTGAAGTAGATGTCGCACGTGTCACTCGCCGAACGGACTCTTGACATGGTGATGCCCATAGGATGCTCTGCATCAATTTGCCACCAAAAGGGAGGTAAGAGGAGTGTGTGAGAACCCATCTAGTGTCCTACACTATGTCCTTTTGTCAAAGGACGACGTTCCAAAAGCTAACACCTCTCATGCTATACATTAGTGTTGTCTTCTCTTTTGCAGGAATTCCAAGATTTTTTCTCTAACGAGCTAGCTCCGGGACTACATCCACTACGAGGCATCGAGCACCGCATCGACCTCATCCCCGGAGCACCTCTTCCGACCAAAGCACCCTACCGCATCAACCTCGAAGAAAGCAAAGAAATACAAAGGCAAGTAAAGCATATCATAGACCATGGACATGTGTGAGAAAGTTTGAGTCCTTGTGCCGTTCCGGTCATTCTTCTGCCAAAACGAGACGGTAGCTTTCCCATGTGCTCTGATTGTCGACCTATCAATGCTATTACCGTTCGCCATAGGTATCCCATTCCACGCCTTGATGATATGCTTGATGAACTTAGTGGTGCCACTATCTTTTCAAAAACTGATCTTAAAAGTTGTTACTATCAAATCCGCATACAAGAGGGTGATGAATGGAAAACCGCTTTCAAAACAATGTTTGGTTTGTATGAGTGGTTAGTCATGCCTATGGGTCTATCGGAAGCACCAGGTACTTTTATGCGTCTTACGAATTATGTCTTTCACCCTTACATTGGTGAGTTTGTGGTGGTCTACTTTGATGATATCCTTGTTTATAGAAAATCTCTTAAAGGTCATGTCAGTGATGTCCGAACCATTTTGCAAACTCTTCGAAAAGAGCGTTCTATGCTAACATGGAAAAGTGCATTTTCGGTGTTGATAAGCTCGTTTTCTTGGGTTTTGTTGTTTCCTCTAAGGGTGTTCATGTTGATGACTCCAAGATCAATGCTATTAAAACTTGGCCACAACCAACCAACTTGCATCAAGTGCGTAGCTTCCTTCGTCTAGCCGGTTTCTACCATAGATTTGTGAAGGACTTTAGCTCCATTGCTTCACCTTTGCATGCTTTGAGAAAGAAAAATGCGCGTTTTGTTTGGGGACCATCCCAAGATACCGTTTTCGATGAGCTTAAGAATTTTCTTACTCATGCTCCCGTGCTTGCATTACCAAACTTTGACAAGCCCTTTGAGATCCATTGCGATGCTAGTGGTAATGGCATAGGAGGTGTTTTAACGCAGGAGAAGGGCCCCATAGCTTACTCTAGTGAGAAACTTTCCGGAGCGCAACTCAATTACCCCATCTATGACAAAGAGTTATATGCTTTAGTGCGAGTTTTGCATGAATGGGAACACTATCTTCTCCCTCATGAATTTATCATCCATACCGATCATGAAACGCTTAAATACCTTAAGGGTCAAACTTAGTTGAACAAGCGTCATGCTATGTGGAGTGAATTCATTGACTCTTTTCCTTATGTCAGCAAGTACATCAAAGGTAAGGAAAATGTTGTGGCAGACGCACTTTCCTGCATATGCATGCTTGTTACTCAACTTAAATTGGAGGCTTTGAGCACATAAAAGACTTGTATGCGCATGATCCAACTTTTGATATCCTTGTCTTCCCATGTTTGATGCCTACATCTTGGGAACGCTATTACATCAACGATGGATATCTTATGAGAGCTAACAAACTTTGCATCCCCGAGTCTTCTATTCGTTTGTTGCTTTTGCAGGAATCTCATGGAGGAGGACTAAAGGGATATTTTGGACGTGACAAGACTTTTGCCACGATCTCCAAGAACTATTATTGGCCCAATATGTTTCGCGATGTCAACCGCTTCGCCAATCGATGCTCTACATGTCGCAAAGCTAAGTCTAAAGCTCAATCCCATGGCCTTTACATGCCTCTCCCAATTCCATATCAACCATGGGAATACATTAGCATGGATTTTGTACTTGGATTTCCTAGAACTCGAAATTGAAATGATTCGATATTTGTTGTTGTGGACTGATTCTCTAAGATGGCACATTTCATTACCTGCAACAAGATAGATGATGCTTCACATGTTACCAATATATTTTGTAGGGAAATATTGCGTCTACATGGAGTGCCAAAGGCGATTGTCTCTGACCACGACGTCAAGTTCCTAAGCTACTTTTGGAAGACCCTATGCGCCAAGCTCGGAATCAAGCTACTCTTCTCCACGGCTTACCGTCCTCAAACCGACAGCCAAACGGAGGTGACCAACCGCACACTCTCTGCTCTACTTTGAGTGCTAATAAAGAAGAACAACAAGGAGTGGGAGGCGTGTCTACCTATCGCCGAGTTCTCCTACAACCACGCAAGACACTCAACTACCGGCAAGTCCCCCTTCGAGGTCGTCTACGGATTCAAGCCATTGTCCCCTTTGGACATTCTACCTCTACCACTACAAGGGCGCATCAATATGGACACAAGTGCACGTGTGAAGCATCTCAAGAAGGTGCATGAAGATACAAGGCACACCATCGAGCGCCAACTACAACGACTTGCGACCGAGCGCAACATCAAAAAGCACCCCATGGTATTCAACATTGGAGATCTTGTGTGGCTACACCTTTGCAAGGACCGCTTCCCCAACGAACGCAAGTCCAAACTTCGACCACGAGCGGATGGACCCTTCAAGGTGCTTGAACGCTACAACAACAACGCCTACAAGATCGACATTCCACGCGACAAATACTTCATGAGCGACATCTTCAATGTCAAAGATCTCTCGCCCAACCATGGTGATGAGGATTCGATCCAAGGACGGATCTTCCCCAAGGGAGGGGAGATGATGCGGAGCATCCTACGGTCATCCCCATGGACTACCATCATCTCACGAAGGGCCTAGAGGACCCATCACTCAAGCTAGAGCTAGAGCTCTCGAGACCGAGGTGACTTCTCTCCTTAGTGATATTACATATGATCTTCTTGAGACATGGCTACTACCTAGGTCCGAGATGTTGTGCATGATTAGGTACCAAGAGGACTCTCCCTAAGATGCACGTGAAGACGGACAAGCCGCCAATCCACGGATGAAGAGGAACGCCGAAAGGAGAAGAAGGCATCACCAGGGCCCGGACATCCGGTCATTGTAGACATCACCTATAGCAGCCTTCCAGCCGCTGGACATCTACAGGCCCCGGACATCCGGCCCGGCCCGGAAATCTGCCCCCCACACCCGGATATCCGGACAAGCTGCAATAGAGAACAGAAGAGAACCCCCGACAGCTCAGACATCCGGCCCCTCCAGCCCGGACATCCGGCCTTCCGCGAACGTTAGGCCTCCCCTGTCTGCGCATAGTGTAAGAGCCCGAGGCCCGTGTACCCCTTCGCCCACCTAGACTATATATACTCTTCTCCTACCTACATTTTAGGGTTAGCGTTGTGATGGCTCATTTGAGAGATAGAGCTTTGCTCCTCCATATCGGATCTACTCCACGAGAGAGACCGCGACCCCTCTATGGAGAAGATCCACTTGGATTCAAGACCTCCTCGCGAAGAAGACCATCAAGACCTCCTCACGGAGAAGATCGTGCTACTTGTATTGTCCTTAGTTTTCCGTGGATCTTGTATCTTCCTTTGTGTTCATAGATCTAGCATATGTGTGACTATTTCTTCTTGGTTTAGTGATTCTCTCATGTTTCCCCTTGTGATTTCCCTCATTTCCCCCCTCGTGTTCCTCGTGTTCTTTGTGTGATACGCTCCTTTCGTGAAAGATCGGCTCCTAGGGTTCCTACCCTACATCAGCATGACCTAAGGTTTATCAATGTGCAAGAGGCGTAGGATGAAGATGGTCTCTCTCAAGCAACCCTGCAACAAAATAACAAAGAGTCACTTTTGACCCCAAAACACCCAATACAGTCGTAAATTGTATAGGTGCACTAGTTCGGCGAAGAGATGGTGATACAAGTGTAATATGGTTGACAGATGTAGGTTTTTGTAATCTGGCAATATAAAAACAATAAGGTAGCAACTGGTAAAATTGAGCAAAAACAGTATTGCAATGCTTGGAAACAAGGCCTAGGGTCATACTTTCACTAGTGCATGTTATCTCAACAATGATAACATAATTAAATCATATGACAATCCCTCAACGTGCAACAAAGAATCACTCCAAAGTTTCTATCGAAGAACATAGGACGAAAACGTGCATCAACCCCTATGCATAGATTACCCCAATGTCACCATGGGAATCCGCAAGTTGAGTGCCAAAACATACATCAAGTGAATCAATAGAACATCCCATTGTCACCACAGATATTCTATCGGAAGACATACATCAAGTGTTCTCAAATCCAATACTCAATCCAACATAACGGAACCTCAAAGAGCAAGACTCAATTCATCACAAGAAGGTAGAGGGGGAGAAACACTGATCCGGATCATCCCAAGGTCATCCCCGTGGACCTACCATCGTCTCACCAAGTGCCTAGCGGACCCATGACACAAGCACGTGCAAGAGCTCTCGAAACCGAGGTGACATCTCTCCTCTCACAAGTTCACTTCAATGCACATCAGACATGGCTACTACCTCAAACAGAGACATTATGCATAGTCAGATATCAAGGAGTTAGCAATGAAGAAGCTAAGGAGCAAGGAGAATCAGAGGAGGAAGATGGATGTGAAGAAGAAGAGCTGCGGAAGAATCTACAGGCTCCGGACAACCGGCCCATCCCGGACGTCCGGCCCGTGAAGGTCACACCAGCCAAAGGAAACCAGGCCAGCGCATGCTACAGCGGCCGGATGTCCGACCTGGACCGGACGTCTGACACCTCCCAGGCTCCGGACGACCGCCACACCCACACCCAAGCCGAATATACGGATTTCCGAAGCCCTCCGGACGACCGACGCCCCGGACGACCGACCCCGACCGGACGTCCGACCGAAGACCACCCGAGCCGAATCCATGATCGTCCGACGAGCACCGGACGTCCGGACCTTCGCGAGTCTCCGGACGACCGGTAACTCCCGGACGTCCGATGCCTGTGTGTTGTTTGTGTGTTGGGCCACAACCCATGTACCCCTTCGCCCACCTAGACTATATATACTCTTCTCCTACCTACGTTTTAGGGTTAGCATTGGTTTAGCTCATACTTGAGATAGAGCTTTGCTCATCCCCATCAGATCTACTCCACGAGAGAGACCGTGGCCCCTCTTCGGAGAAGATACCTTTTGATTCTGGACCTCCTTGCGGAGAACACCATCAAGACCTCCTCATGGAGAAGACCCGTTACCTTTGTATCGTCCTTAGTTGACCGTGGATCGTGTGATCTCTTATGTACTCGAGGATCTAGCATATGTGTGACTATTTCTTGTTGGTTTAGTGATTCTCTTGTGTTTCCCCTTGTGTTTTCCCTCGTGTTCTTCGTGTTCACCGCGGGATCCGCTCCTTTCATGAAAGATCGGCCCCTAGGGTTCCTACCCTACATCATCTTGGTATCTAGAGCCACGTTGATCACGATTCCGGAGCCTCCCCGTTGTGTTTCTAGCCTTGTTTTTGTTGATTTTGTCCCTAATTTGAAAATTCCCCACAAAAATAGCCCCAATTTTTTTTGTGATTTGTTGGTGTAATGAAATTTTGTTAGATTTGATCCGTGGATTTGCTTTGCCTTGAGTGGATCTACCTTTTCCTCCCTTTCCCCCCCTGTCAATCCACAAAATCCCCCGATTTGACAATTTTCACCTTATCCACCTCATCCACGAGTTTTTCATCCCATGCCCGAAAATCACCCACGCATCGGACGTCCGACGACCGGACGACCATAAACCCCCGGACGTCCGTAAAACCCTGACAAAACTGAATTTTCTTCAGTTTAGTCACCACCACCGCCCCACTTCCGCATACGCACTCCCACCAATTATACACCATCACCACTTCCGCATACCACCACCATTGCTTACCCGTTTCACACTCCGACACGTTTTGCCACTTCGAGCTTTGAGAATTTGATTTGCGATTCTGTGTCCTATTATGTTTCGGCTATTTAGGTACGGTTCGACATCAACATCACCGCCACTCATCTTCACCACAGACGCGTCATCAACAATGACCACCTCGACTACATCTTGGTATTCATGCCACCCATTTGATACCGTCATCCGCTCTTGCTTACAGACGAGGAACCGAAGCAACAGTAACCTCATCTTGGTATTGGATACAACATACTTACCATTACATTGATACCCATCATAGCCTTACTCCTTTGCGTCGCTTACCCATCGAGACTAGCTATTGAGTATTGCCGGCTACGAGACTAGTGCACATTGGTAATCATACTCCCTATAGCATACATACATCATTGGTGCATATCTTGGTATCATCTCTTCTGTCCCAAAGTTGACATCGCATAAACAATTGCTATCTTGGTTCGTGAAGCATTGCATGAGAAAAGAGCTCAAAAAACAAAGATCCAAACAAGCTTTTAAGCAAAAGGGAAAGATAAGCAAAGAGCTTTTAAGCAAGAAACATAGCATCATACAATACTAAGATTGTCATACTAGATCATCTTGGATCATATCATAGAAACACCATACATGGAGCATACTTGGGATAGAAGTCGTTGCATTTTTGCTTAGTAGGTTGTGCACAAGTCTTCGTATCCACCTATTTGTGCAATCATGCTAGCGTCTCTCTAGTTTTGTGCAACAAGAGCATTTTCGTGGATTCCACATTTTGGCTCATCCTTGGTTGCACGACCGCACTTATCTTTTTGCATGTGTGTTTCCGTGTACCTTATATTGCTTGATCTACCTATTGCATTGCACACTTGTGAATCTTTTCCAACATTATTGAAGCTCACTAACAATTGCAACAAATTTTGTGCCACCATCCTAACCAAGCTCCACCATAAGCTTTTACTTGTGTAAGTGTGAGAAAGCGCCAAGAATTTGTACCAATTGTGCTATTTCCTTGTGATGAGGACATCAATACCATTGTTACACCCACAGCCCCTGCTGCTATACATACTGGACCAATTACTAGAGCTCGCGCATGCCAATTAAATTATCAGGTACTTACATTTCTTGGTAATGATTCTAGTGTCCATGAGAATATGATGCTGCCTAAATTGGATACATTTGTTTTGCTTACAAATGAAGGGCCTAGCATGGATAAGAGGGATGAACACTGGAGCAATTCCAAGCATGGAGATGATGGCATGCGCAAGGGGATCGAGAGTGGAGTTACAAGTGATGATTTCAGGACTTTGAAGCCACCATAAGGAGTGCATGAAGCCTTGGACGAAATATACAAGATGCCACTGCATAAATTTTGTCCAGAGGCTATTCTAGGTGATGTGTCACCTTATTATTGGGCCAGGCCCATGTATTTTTGAAATACTTAAGTATAGGCTGTTTTTAGAGTCCATATGTGTGGGGAAACAAGAGTTAGGGTTGGTTTTGGACCCCTCCTCCAAGGGCCACGAAATTCCCCCCCCCCCTCTTCCTCCATATATACAGCTCTTAGGGCGTCACTTAGACTTTGGTTTTTGCTTAGATTAAAGTTCGCCATAGCTGCAACTTCACGTACTTCGTTTGTGTTCAATGACCAGACAAAGGCGTTACAGAACCCACCTTGATCAATAAAGCTTTCCTCTTATATTCGCAATATCCAGATTGCAATCTTAGTTTCTTTCTTGCTCTTCGTTTGCCTGGAGGAAATAGACCTTCCTGGTCAGGTTGACTGTGCTCCGGCATGGTCAATAACCTCTCAGAGTTGGTTTAGCGATTGCTAAGGCGCGAGGTCTTCGCACGTTCGTAGTCGGATCGTCAAAGTCGACTTCCTCCAAAACGATAGCCACCATCTCATCGAAAGACGTGACACCTTCGCCTATATCACCTTGCTCCACATTGGAGTGATCATTGATCCACCTTCAACTTTGGTCAAGGTACATTTGGTATACGTTCTTCTCTTTCTACCACTCACATTTTTCTCTTGGAATGATGGATAGGCCAAGTACTTCTACCAACCCACTCTTCATTGATCACGACGATGACATGAACTCCTACGTCACAAAGAGCCACCTCTTTGGTGCACAACGTGCTTTGCATCAAGAGCAACAAGCAATGAGTGAATGCATCGACAACCTCGCCACCGACTTGCGACTCTCCGAGCAACGTACAAGGGATTACTTCCACCACAAGCTCGACAACCACAAGCAAGAGAATGATGCAAGAATGGACGAGATTCGTGCTTTGTTGTTCAACCGCTCTTTGTCCAGTTCGTCATCTTTAAGAAGGAGCCGTTTAACTCGCCACTCTGACTTCACACTCTCCGGATCAAGTACACCGACATCGAACACTCTTCGTCGAACCGCACGCAACGATCTTCAAGCGAACCTCAATCCTCTACGCGACACCGACTCTCAAGAGCATCGACATCGTCAAAACCACGCTACCTTTGTGGAAGCACGAGAACGACAATGAGAACGCCAACACGAAGAGGAAGAGCGAGCGCGTCTACACCAAGAAGCACAAGATGCCGAGGCACAACGTCAAGAGCAACAATTACGAGATGCTCAAGCACTTGAGGCACAACAAGCCCTCCGAGAATCAAGTCGAACCATAGCCAACCGAGGCCGACAAGCTCATCAACATGAAGAAGCACTTTGTGAAGAAGCTCACGAATGATGATATCAAGCTCGCGTGGAACGTCAAGTTCGACAAGTTCCTCCAAAATCTCGCCAAGAACATCAAGTTCACCAACAGCATGAAGACAATGGAAATCCTCCACAACAAGACCAACACGAGGTCGCAACCCTCCTTGCCAAGAGCAACACGAGTTTGACAATCATCAACAACATGGGTGTCATCATCCCCGACCCCAACACAATGAAGAGCAACACTACGGCAAGCTAAAGTTCACCATGCCCAAGTTCAATGGAAGCAATGATCCCGAAGAGTACCTTTCATGGGCATTGAAGGTCGAAAAAATCTTCCGCTTGCACAACTATGAAGAAGAGAAGAAGATCACGATGGCATCCCTTGAGTTCCAAGACTATGTCCTTATTTGGTGGAACCAGTCATCAAGCGTCGTGAGGTAAGAGGTGAACCACCTATCACTACGTGGGCGCAAATGAAGGATGTAATGAGAGCATTCTTCGTGCGTACCTACTACAACTGCGACTTCTTAAAGAAACTTCAACTACTCAAGCAAGGAACCAAGAGCGTTGAAGAGTACTACAAGGAAATGGAGATTCACATGATACGAGCCAACGTCATGGAAGATGATGAGCAAACTATGGCACATTTCTTGAATGGACTTAACCATCCTATCAAGAAGATCGCTGATTTCTAACCATACTTGAACCTCATCGAGCTCGTGCATCAAGCTACCAAAGCGGAACGTCAAGTGCAAGACGATTACAAGTATGCCAGGTTCTCTTCCAAGTCATATGACTTCTCCAACACCCAAGCTTCAATGACTCCAAAACCGTCTACCAAGCCTTCTACAAGCAACATCGACAAGTCGAGTCACAAGTAAGCTTTGTCAACCCCAAGTCATCCTCCTACAACGAGCAACTTCAAGCTGAGAGCTTCATCATCATCTACTCCAACCGATAAGACCGTCAAGACGAGTTCCTTCAAATGCTTCACATGTGGAGGCCGAGGCCACAAGTCCTATCAGTGCACCAACAAACGGACCAAGATCCTCAACGACGACGGCACTTATGACTCAAGGAGTGAAGGAGAAATGGAAGCCCTTGAGCAAGTGGCCATACACCGGCTAGTGAACGAAGAAGCCACGAAACAAGTTTTTTGCGATGAAGATTCAAGTCCTGCTCCAGTTGTCTCCAAGGTCTTGACTCTTCAACATCACCAAGAAGAAGACCAAAGATGCCAAATCTTTCATACCAAGGCCGGCATCAATGGAAGATCCGTCAAGGTCATCATCGATGGAGGGAGTTGTCGTAACCTCGCAAGTGAAGAACTTTGCTCCAAGCTCCAATTTCCCAAGACAAAGCACCCACATCCCTACAAAGTTCAATGGCTTAGAGACTCTGGCACTATCCAAGTCGAGCATCGAGTACAAGTCTCCTTCAAAATTGGCTCCTACCAAGACACTTTGGAGTGTGATGTCATTCCAATGACCATTTTCCACCTTCTTCTTGGACGCCCATGGCAATTAGATAGAGGTGTCATCCACAACGGCCGAATGAACCACTACATCTTCAAGATGAAGGGAAAGGAGTACGCACTTCGCCCTATACCTCCAAGCCAAGTGATTGCCGAAAAGCAAGCCAACCATCGTGGAGAGAATAGTGAGAGAGAGAGAGAGCCAGCAAGAAGAGAGTGAGCGCCACAAGCCCAAATCGAGCGCCTCCACGATGAGCGATAAGAACTTAGTTCTATTTTCCACCAAAAGTGTGATAAGAGGAGTGTGTGAGAACCCATCTAGTGTCCTACAATATGACCTTTTGTGCAAGGATGACGCACCAAATGCTAACACCTCTCACGCTCTACCTTTAGTGTTGTCTTCTCTTTTGCAAGAATTCCAAGATGTTTTCCCCGTCGAGCTACCTCCGGGACTACCTCCACTACGAGGCATCGCGCACCGCATCGACCTCATCCCCGGAGTACCTCTTCTGAACAAATCTCCCTACCGCGTCAACCCCGGAGAAACCAAAGAAATACAAAGGCAAGTAAAGCATCTCATAGACCATGGGCATGTGCGTGAAAGTTTGACCCTTTGTGTCATTCCGGTCATTCTTGTGCCAAAACGAGATGGTAGCTTTCGCATGTGCTCCGATTGTAGACCTATCAATGCTATCACCATTTGATATAGGTATCCCATTCCATGCCTTGATGATACGCTTGATGAACTTAGTGGTGCCACTATATTTTCTAAAATTGATCTTAAAAGTGGTTACTATCAAATCCTCATACGAGAGGGTGATGAATGGAAAACCGCTTTCAAAACAAAGTTTGGTTTGTATGGGTGTTTAGTCATGCCTATAGGTTTATCGGAAGCACCGTGTAGTTTCATAAGTCTTATGAATCATGTCTTCCGCCCTTACATTGGTGAGTTTGTTGTGGTCTACTTCGATGATATCGTTGTTTATAGCAAATATCTTAAAGATCATGTCACCCATGTTCGAACCGTTTTGCAAACTCTTCGAAATGAGCATCTCTATGCCAACATGGAAAAGTGCCTTTTTGGCATTGATAAGCTCGTTTTCTTGGGTTTTTTGTTTCCTCTAAGGGTGTTCATGTTGATGACTCTAAAATCAATGCTATCAAAACTTGGCCACAACCAACCAACCTGAATCAAGTGCGTAGCTTCCTTGGTCTAGCTGCTTTCTACCGTAGATTTGTGAAGCACATTAGCCCTATTACCTCACCTTTGCATGCTTTGAGCAAGAAAAATGCGCCTTTTGTTTGGGGACCATCCCAAGTTACCGCATTCAATGAGCTTAAGATTTTGCTTACTCATGCTCCCGTGCTTGCCTTACCCAACTTTTACAAACCCTTTGAGATTCATTGTGATGCTAGTGGTAATGGCATAGGAGGTGTGTTAACGCAAGAGAAGCACCCCATAGCTTACTTTAGTGAGAAACTTACCGGAGCGCAACTCAATTACCCCATCGATGACAAAGAGCTATATGCTTTAGTGCGAGTTTTGCATGAATGGGAACACTATCTTCGCCCTCGAATTCATCATTCATACCGATCATGAAACGATCAAATACCTTAAAGGTCAAACCAAGTTGAACAAGCGTCATGCTAAATGGAGTGAATTCATTGAGTCTTTTCCTTATGTAATCAAGTACATGAAAGGTAAGGAAAATATTGTGGCGGATGCTCTTTCCCGCATATGCATGCTTGTTACTCAAATTGAATTCGATGTCATTGGATTTGAGCACATAAAAGACTTGTATGAGCATGATCCTACTTTTGCTACTCCTTATGCCAAATGTTTGACGCATACCTCTTGGGAACGCTATTACATCAAAGATGGATATCTTATGAGAGCTAACAAGCTTTGCATCCCCGAGTCTTCTCTTCATTTGTTCCTTTCGCAGGAATCTCATGGAGGAGGACTAATGGAATATTTTGGACGCGACAACACTTTTGCGATGCTTTCCAAGAACTATTATCGGCCCAAGATGTTTCGCGGCGTCAACCGCTTCACCAACCGATGCTCTACATGTCGCAAAGCTAAGTCTAAAGCTCAATCCCATGGCCTTTACATGCCTCTCACAATTCCATATCAACCATGCAAAGACATTAGCATGGATTTTTAGTTGGATTGCCTAGGACTAGAAATGGAAAGGATTCGGTATTTGTCGTTGTGGACCGATTCTCTAAGATGGCACATTTCATTCCTTACAACAAGATAGACGATGTTTCACATGTTGCCAATCTCTTTTGTATGGAAATATTATGTCTACATGGAGTACCAAAGACGATAGTCTCGGACCACGCCGTCATGTTCCTAAGCTACTTTTGGAAGACCCTATGGGCCAACCTCGGAATCAAGCTACTCTTCTCCACGGCGTATCATCCACAAACCGACGGCCAAACGGAGGTGACCAACCGCACACTCTCCGCTCTACTTCGCGTGCTCATCAAGAAAACATCAAGGAGTGGGAGGAGTGTCTACCTATCACCGAGTTCGCCTACAACCGATGAAGACACTCAACAACCGGTAAGTCCCGCTTCGAGGTCATCTACGGATTCAACAAATTGTCACCATTGGACATGCTTCCTCTACCACTACCAGAGCGCATCAATATGGACGCAAGTGCACATGTGAAGCATCTCAAGAAGGTGCATGAAGATACAAGGCACACAATCGAGCGCCAAGTACAACGACTTGTGACCAAGCTCAACATCAATAAGCAACCTACGGTATTCGACATTGGTGATCTTGGGTGGCTACACCTTCACAAAGACCGCTTCCCCACCGAACGCAAGTCCAAGCTTCTACCTCGAGCGGATTGACCCTTCAAGGTGCTTGCACGCTACAACAACAATGCTTACAAGATCGACCTCCCGCGCGACAAGTACAATGTGAGCGACATCTTCAATGTCAAGGACCTCTCGCCCTAACATGGTGATGAAGATTTTGATTCGAGGTCGAATCTTCCCCAAGGGAGAGGAGATGATGCGGAGCATCCCAAGGTCATCCCCATGGACCTACCATCATCTCACCAAGTGCCTAGCAGACCCATGACACGAGCACGTGCAAGAGCTCTTGAAACCGAGGTGACATCTCTCCTCTCACAAGTTCACTTCGATGCACATGAGACATGGCTACTACCTCAAACAGAGACATTATGCATACTCAGATATCAAGGAGTTAGCCATGAAGAAGCTAAGGAGCAAGGAGAATCAGAAGAGGAAGATGGACGTGAAGAAGAAGAGCTGTGGAAGAAGCTACAGGCTCCGAACGACCGGCCCATCCCGGACGTCCGGCCCCTGAAGGTCACACCAGCCAAAGGAAACTAGGCCAGCACTTGCTACAGCGGCCAGACATCCGACCTGGACCGAACGTCTGACACCTCCCAGGCTCCGGACGACCGAGCACCTCCGGACGACCGACACACACACACCCGAGCCGAATATACGGATTTCCGAAGCCCTTCGGATGACCGACGCCCCGGACGACCGACCCTGACCCGACGTCTGACCGAAGACCACCCGAGCCGAATCTACAGTCATCCGACAAGCACCGGACGTCTGGACCCTCGCGAGTCTCCGGACGACCGGTAACTCCCGGACGTCCGACCCATCTACCGCTTCACCCACCTAGACTATATATACTCTTCTCCTACCTACGTTTTAGGGTTAGCATTGGTTTAGCTCATACTTGAGATAGAGCTTTGCTCATCCACATCGGATCTACTCCACGAGAGAGACCACGGCCCCTCTTTGGAGAAGATCCCTTTGGATTCAAGACCTCCTTGCAGAGAAGACCATCAAGACCTCCTCACGGAGAAGACCCGTTACTTTTGTATCATCCTTAGTTGACCGTGGATCATGTGATCTCTTATGTACTCGAGGATCTAGCATATGCGTGACTATTTCTTGTTGTTTTAGTGATTCTCTCGTGTTTCCCCTTGTGTTTTCCCTCGTGTTCTTCGTGTTCATCGCGGGATCAACTCCTTTCATGAAAGATCGGCCCCTAGGGTTCCTACCCTAAATCAAACACCATATGATTCAACTATAGTAACATAGCTTGTGGTTCTTCAAGATCGTGCCAAATCAAGAACACCAGAGAGAGAGATATGAAACACGTAGCTACCGGTACATACCCTCAACCCCGAGGGTGAACTACTCCCTCCTCGTCACGGAGAGCGACGGGATGATGAAGATGGCCACCGGTGATGGTTTCCCCCTCTGGCAGGGTGCCAGAATGGGCTTCCAATTGGTTTTTCGTGGCTACAGAGGCTTGCGGCGGCGGAACTCCCGATCTAGGTTTATTTCTGGGGGCTTCTATATTTATAGGAATTTTTTGCGTCGGGATTAAGTCAACGGGGTCCACGAGGCGACGACAAGGCATGGGGCGTGCCCTAGGGGGGGACTTCCACCCTTGTGGAGACCTCGTGGCTCTTCTGGCCGAACTCTTTTGCTTCAGGGGCTTTTTCTGGTCCATAAAAAATCACCGTAAATTTTCAGCTCATTTGGACTCCGTTTGATATTCCTTTTCTGCGTAACTCAAAAATAAGGAAAAAAAATAGAAACTGGCACTGGGCTCTAGGTTAATAGGTTAGTCCTAAAAATCTATAAAATACCATATAAATGCATATAAAACATACAAGATAGATAATATAATTGCATGGAACAATCAAAAATTATAGATACCTTGGAGACATATCAAGCATCCCCAAGCTTAATTCCTGCTCGTCCTCGAGTTGGTAAATGATAAAAATAGTATTTTTGGTGTGGAATGCTACCTAACATATTTATCCATGTAATTTTGTTTATTGTGGCATGAATGTTCAGATCCATAAGATTCAAAACAAAAGTTTAATATTGACACAGAAATGATGATACTTCAAGCATACAAGCAAAGCAATCATGTCTTCTCAAAAAAACATGGCCAAAGAAAGTTATCCCTACAAAATCATATAGTCTGGCTATGCTCCATCTTCATCACACAAAGTATTAAATCATGCACAACCCCGATGACAAGCCAAGAAATTATTTCACACTTTTGATGTTCTCAAAGCTTTTCAACTTTCACGCAATACATGAGCGTGAGCCATGGACATAACCCTATAGGTGGAATAGAATATGGTGGTTGTGGAGAAGACAAAAAGAGGGAGATGGTCTCACATAAACTAGGCGTATCAATGGGCTATGGAGATGCACCGGATGCACTAGAGCTATAAGTTTATGAAAGCCCAAAAATAAACTAAGTGGGTGTGCATCTAACTCGCTTGCTCACGAAGACCTAGGGAAATTTGAGGAAGCCCATCATTGGAATATACAAGCCATGTTCTATAATGAAAAATCACCACTAGTATATGAATGTGACAACATAGGAGACTCTCTATCATGAAGATCATGCTGCTACTTTGAAGAACAGGTGTGGTAAAAGGATAGTAGCATTGTCCCTTCTCTCTTTTTCTCCCTTCTTTTGGATTTTTTGGGCTCTCTCATTTTTGGCCTCTTTTTTCATCCGGAGTCTCATCCCAACTTGTGGAGGAATCATAGTCTCGATCATCATTTCCTCACATGGCACAATGCTCTAATAATGATGATTATCACACTTTTATTTACTTACAACTCAAGAATTACAACTCGATATTTAGGACAAAATATGACTCTATATGAATGCGTCCGGCGGTGTACCGGGATGTGCAATGACTCAAGAGTGACATGTATGAAAATTATGAATGGTGGCTTTGCCACAAATACGATGTCAACTACATGATATCAAAGAAATATGACAATGATGAAGCGTGTCATAATAAACGGAACGGTGGAAGTTGCATGACAATATACATCTCGGAATGTCTATGGAAATTCCATAATAGGTAGGTATGGTGACTGTGCTGAGGAAGGGTATATGGTGGGTGTATGGTACTGGAGAAAGTTGTGTTGTGCTAGAGAGGCTAGCAATGGTGGAAGGGTGAGAGTGCGCATAATCCATGGACTCAACATTAGTCATAAAGAAATCACATACTTATTGCAAAAATCGATTAGTCATTGAAACAAAGTGATGTAGGGTGGAACCCTAATCGGCTGATCTTTCATGAAAGGAATGGATCCCGCGAAGAACACACAGAACACGAGGAGGGAAACGAGGGAAAGCACGGGGAAAACATGAGAGAAACACTAAACCAACAAGAGATAGTCACGCATGCGCTAGATCCTCGAGTACATAAGAAATCACATGATCCACAGACAATTAAGGACGATACAAAGGTAGCCGGTCTTCTCCGAGTGGAGGTCTTGAGGTTCTTCCCGTAAAGGGGTCTTGAATCCGCTTGGGGGATCTTCTCCGAGGAGGCGCTATCTCCGAGGAGAAGGTAACCAAGTGGATGAGCAAAGCTCTCACATGATATATGAGCTAATCCTTTGCTAACCCTAGCTAGGAGGAATAGGAGGTCTATTTATACTCTTAGTGCAAAAGGGGGGCAATGTGGGGGTACATGGGTTGCGTCCCAACTCATGGCAGCGCACAGGCGTCGGACGTCCGGGAGTTACCGGTCGTCCGGAGGCTCGCGAGGGTCCGGACGTCCGGTGCCTGTCGGACGTCCGTAGGTTTGGCTCGGGTGTGCTTCGGTCGGTCATCCGGTCGGGGTCGGTCGTCTGGGCGCCGGTCGTCCGAGTGGCCTCGGAATTCTATCGTTTTGGCTCAGGTGAGGAGGTGTCGGACATCCGGTCTGGGTCGGACGTCCGGAGCCTGGAGATCGTCAGACGTCCTGAGCCTGTAGCTTCTTCCGCATCTCTTCTTCCTCTCCGTCTTCACGTCCATCTTCCTCTTCTTCTTGCTCCTTAGCTTCTTCATGGCCAACTCCTAGAAACCTGAGTATGCACAATGTATCCATTTGAGGTAGTAGCCATGTCTCATGTGTATCAAAGTGGAAGTGTTAGAGGAGAGATGTCACCTCAATTTTGAGAGCTCTTGCATGTGCTCTTGTCATGGGTCCGCTAGGCACTTGGTGAGACGGTGGTAGGTCCATGGGGATGACCTTGGGATGCTCCGCATCATCTCCCCTCCCTTGGGGAAGATCCGGCCTCGGATCAAATTCTTCATCACCATGGAAGTGCGAGAGGTCCTTGACATTGAAGATGTCGCTCACGTTGTACTTGTCGCGTGGGAGGTCAATCTTGTAAGCGTTGTCGTTGTAGCGTGCAAGCACCTTGAAGGGTCCATCCACTCATGGTCGGAGTTTGGACATGCGTTCTTGGGGAAAGCGGTCCTTGTGAAGGTGTAGCCACACAAGATCTCCAATGTTGAATACCATAGGTTGCTTGCTGAAGTTGAGCTTGGTCGCAAGGCGTTGTACTTGGCGCTCGATGGTTTGCCTTGTATCTTCATGCACCTTCTTGAGATGATTCACACATGCACTTGCGTCCAAATTGATGCGCTCTTGTAGTGGTAGAGGGAGGATCATGTGAAGCATCCCAATGTCATCCCCATGGACCTACCTACGTCCCCTATGACACCACTTGGACCAATGACAAGATCCCGAGGAAGGCTATCGAAGATAAGGTGAACTCTCTCCTCTCCAAACTTCCACTTTTTATGCATGATACATGGCTACTACCTAAGTCCGAGTTGTTGTGCATGATTATGTATCAAGAGGACACTCTCGAAGATGCACGTGAAGACGGAAAAGTCCCCAAGTTAACGGATGAAGAGAACCAACAGAAGGAATCAAGAACACCTCCCAAGCCCCGGACATCTGGCCACAACCCCGGACATCGGGCCTCTGGAGGTGTCACCAGCAGCAAGGAGCCAGCGGCCAAGTCTACAGGGCCCGGACATCCATCGTCCAGCCCGGACATCCGGCGCATCCCGAGCTCCCAGAAATCCGGACCTCGCCATTCCAGAGAGCAACAAGACCAGCCCCTCCACCCCGGACATCCGGCCCGCCAGCCCAGACGTACGGCCCAGCGTGGAAGCCCGGACATCCGGCCCGACGCCCGGACGTCCGGCCTCCCCTGTCTGCGCATAGTGAAGGGCCGAGGCCCGTGTACCCCTTCTAACCCCTAGACTATATATACTCTACCTCGTCCTAATTTCTAGGGTTAGCGTTGTGTTAGCTCATTTGAGGGATAGAGCTTTGCTCATTCATCCGGATCTACTCCACGAGAGAGACCGCGGCCCCTCTTCGGAGAATATCCACTTGGATTCAAGACCTACTCGCGGAAAAGACCATCAAGACCTCCTCACGGAGAAGACGGGTTACCATTTGTATCGTCCCTTGTTGAGTTTGGATCTTGTATCTCTTCTCGTGTTTCAAGGATCACTTAATCTTGTTGGTTTTAGTGTTTCTCTCTTTTTCCCCTCATGATTCCCCTTGTTTTCCCCCTCATGTTCTTCGTTTTCTTCGTGGTATCCGCTCCTTTCGTGAAAGATCGACCATATACGGTTCCACCCTACATCATCTTGGTGTCAAGAGCTAGGTTCATCACGATTTCGGAGCCTCCCCATTGTGTTGCTGGCCTAGATTTGTTGATTTTGTCCCTAATTCGAAAATTCCCCACAAAAATAGCCCAATTTATTTTATTATTTGTTGGTGTGATGAAGTTTTGTTGGATTTGATCCGCATATTTCATGTGTTACAGGTAGATCTAGTTTTCCATCCATTTTAACCAATTTCCACCCACAAATTCCTCCGAATTTTGCCTGGATTTGACCTTTCCTCGCGAAGATCTCGAATTCATCCTCGGATCCAGAGCCCGGACATCCGGCACCCCAGACATCCAGCCATCAGGCCCGGACATCCGGCCCCTGGCAGCACCACTTCCTCTCCACCGCCCATTTTCCGTCCATATTTTGCCAAATTTTGTTCCGGTGCCCACATATACTTCTGCATACCTCCACCACTTCCGCATAGCACCAGCATATACCACATACACAACCTCCCACAATTTTGGTCCAATTTTTCTTTGAGAATTTGAGTTGCGGTTTCGTGTCCTACTTGTGTTTCGGCTATTTAGGTATGGTTCGACATCAACATCATCGCCGCTCATTTTCGCCATGGATGCGTCATCAACAACGACCACCTTGACTACATCTTGGTATTCTTCACACTCATTCGATCACCGTCATCCGTTCTTGCATACGGACGAGGAACCGAAGAAACGGTAACCTCGTCTTGGTATTGGACATATCACTCTTGCCATTACATTGATAGCCATCATAGCCTTACTCCTTTGTGTCGCTTACCCTTCGAGATTAGCCATTGAGTATTGCCGGCAACGAGACTTGTGCACAGTAGTCATCATACTTCACATAGCATACATACATCATTGTTGCATATCTTGGTATCATCTCTTGTGTCACGAGGTTGTCATCTCATACACAATTGCTATCTTGGTTCGTCAAGCATTGCATGAGAAAAGAGCTCAAACAACAAAGGGCCAAACAAGCTTTTAAGTAAAAGGAAAAGATAAGCAAAGAGCATTTAAGCAAGCACCATAGCATCATACAACATTAAGACTGTCATATTAGATCATCTTGGATCATATCATCAAAACACCTTGCATAGAACATACTTGGGATAGAAGTCATTGCGTTTTTGCTTAGTAGGTTGTGCACAAGTCTTGTATCTACCTATCTTGCAATCATGCTAGCGTCTCTCTAGTGTTGTGCAACAAGAGCATTTTTGTGGATTCCACATTCTGGCTCATCCTTGGTTGCCCAACCCCACTTATCTCTTTGCGTGTGTGTTTCCGTGTACATTACATTGCTTGGTCTACTTGTTGCATTGCAATCTTGCGAATCTTTTCAAACATAATTGAAGCTCACTTACAACTGCATTAAATTTTGTGCCACCATCCTAACCAAGCTCCACCATAAGCTTTTACTTGTGTAGGTGTGAGAAACCGACAAGAATTGGTACCAATTCTGCTATTTCCTTATCCACATTGGAGTGATCAGTGATCCACTTTCAACTTCGTTCAAGGTATATTTGGTATTCATTCTTCTCTTTCTACCACTCACATTTTTATCTTGAAATGATGGATTGGCCAAGTACTTCTACCAACCCACTTTCATTGAGCAAGACGATGACATGAACTCCTACGTCACCAAGAGCCACCTCTTTGGTGCACAACGGGCTTTGCATCAAGAGCAACAAGCGATAAGTGAACGCATCGACAACCTCACCTCCGACTTGTGACTCTCCGAGCAACATACAAGGGACTACTTCGACCACAAGCTCGACGATCACAAGCAAGAGAACGACACAAGAATGGATGAGATTCGCGCTTTGTTGCTCAACCGCTCTTCTTCCACTTCGTCTTCATCAAGAAGAACCCGCTCAAGTTGATGCTCCAACTTCACTGATAGAGGCGAGGGGCCCGATCTTTCAATTAGATGGTGGCTATCATTTTGGTGGAATTCGACTTTGATGATTCGACTATGAACGTGCGAGGACGTCGCGCCTTAGCAATCGCTAAACCAACTCTAAGAGGTTATTGACCAGGCCGGAGCACGATCAACCTAACCACGAGGGTCTATTTCCTGCAAGCAACGAAGAACAAGCAAGAAATTGAAATTGCAATCTGGATATCGTGAATAAAAGAGGAAACCTTATTAATGAAGGTGGGGTTCTGTGACGTCTTGGTCTGGTCGTTGGACACAAACAAAGTACGCGAAGTTGGAGCTATGGTGAACTTTTAGTCTAAACAAAACCCAAATTCTAAACGACGCCCTAAGGGCTGTATATATGGAGGAAGAGGGGGAATTTCCTCGCCCTTGGAGGAGGGGTCCGAAACCAACCCTAACTCTTGTTTCCCCACACATACGGACTCTAAAAACAGCCTATACTTAAGTATTTCGAAAATACATGGGCCTGGCCCAATAATAAGGTGACGCAGCACCTAGAATAGCCTCTGGACGAAATTTATGAAGTGGCATCTTGTATATTTCGTCCAGGGCTTCATGCACTCCTTATGGTGGCTTCAAAGTCCTTAAACCATCACTTGTAACTCCGTTCTGGATCCCCTTGCGCATGCCATCATCTATATGCTTGGTCTTGCTCCAGTGTTCATCCCTCTTATCCATGCCAGTCCCTTCATTTGTAAGCAAAACAAACGTATCCAATTTAGGCAGCATCATATTCTCATGAACATTAGAATCATTACGAAGAAACGAAAGTACTTGATAATTTAATTGGCGTGCGTGAGCTCTAGTAATTGGTCCAGTATGTATAGCAGCAGGGGCTCTGGGTGTAACAATGGTATTGATGTCCTCATCATTCACCTTCTCCGGCTCAAGTACACCGACATTGAACACTCTTCGCCATGCCGCGCACAATGATCGTCAAGCAAGCCTCAATCATGTACGCAACACCGACTCTCAAGAGCACCGACAATGTGAAACCCAAGAGGCTTTTGTGCTAGCACGAGAACGGCTACGACAACGTCAACATGTAGAGGAAGATTGCGCGCATCTACACCATGATGCACAAGATGTCGAGGCACAACGCCAAGAACAACAACTTCGTGAAGCTCAAGCACTTGAGGCGCAACAAGCCCTCCAAGATGCAAGTCGAGCCATAGCCTACCGAGGCCGACAATATCGTGAACATGAAGAAGCACTTCGCGAAGAAGCTAACGAACGACGATTTCAAGCTTGCGTGCATCGTCAAGTTCCTCAAGTTCGACCTCGAGCTCGACAAGATCCTCGATAAGCTCTCCAAGAACATCAAGTTCATCAAGAGCATGAAGACAATGGAAATCCTCCATGAAAAGAGCAACATGAGGTTGACAACCCTCCTCACCAAGAGCAACATGAGCTTGACAATCATCAACAAGATGGACGTCATCATCGCCGACCCCAACACAATGAAGAGCAACGCTACAGAAAACTCAAGTTCACCATGCCCAAGTTCAATGGAAGCAACGATCCCGAAGAGTATCTGATAGAGACAAAGGTGTCTCGTCTTTCGATGAGACGGTAACTATCGATTTGGTGGAGACGACTTTGACGATCCGACTACAAATGTGCACAACGTTGCGCCTTAGCAATCGCTAAACCAACTCCGAGAGGTTATTGACCACGCCGAAGCACGAACAACCTAACCATGAAGGTATATTCCTGCAAGTAATCAAAGAACAAGCAAGAATATGATAAAGCAATCTGAATATTGCGAATATATATAAAGTGTTGATAAAAGTGGGGTTCCAAAAGCGGTATTGGTCTGGTCGTTGGACATAAACGAATTACACGAAGTTGCAACAGTGGCTAACTTTTAACTACTTAAAACCCAAGTCTAAACGATGCCTTAAGAGCTATATTTATAGGGAAAAGAGAGGGGATTTTGTCCACCCTTGGCAACGTGGGACTAAAACACCTCCTAAGTTGTTTCCCCTACAATGTGGACTCTAAAAATAGATTACATGGGCCTAGCCCAAAATAAGTTGGCGCAACACCAATAATAAGCTATGGATGAAATTTATGAAAGGCCATCTTGTATATTTCGCCCATCTTCTTGTATGTCATCATGGTGGCTTCAAAGTCCGGAAATCTCCACTTGAACCTACGTTCTCGTTCTCTTCGCATGCACCTTCATCTCTATGCTTGACCATGCTCCAATATTCATCCTTCTTGTCCGTGCTAGGCCCTTCAATTGCAAGCAACACAAATGTATCTACATTAGGCAGCATCATATTCTCATGAACACTAGAAAGATTACCAAGAAACGAAAGTACCTGATAATTTAATTGGTGTATCTGAGCTCTAGCAACTATTCCAAGAGGTAAAACAGTAGGGGATATGGGTGTAACTATGGTAGCCATGTCCTCATTAGTATATTTCATGGGCATTGAAGGTCTTCAAAATCTTCCATTTGCACAACTATGAAGAGAAGAAGATCGCGATGGAATCACTTGAGTTCCAAGACTATGTCCTCATTTGGTGGGAACAAGTTATCGAGCGCCGAGAGGCAAGAGGTGAACCACCCGTCACTACTTGGGCGCAAATGAAGGATGTCATGAGAACACGCTTCGTGCCTACCTACTACAACCGTGACCTCTTCAAGAAACTCCAACCACTCAAGCAAGGAACCAAGAGCATTGAAGAGTACTACAAGGAGATGGAGATTGCCATGATAAGAGCCAACATCACAGAAGATGATGAGCAAAAATGGCACGTTTCTTGAATGGACTCAACCATCCTATCAAGAAGATCGCCAACTTCCAACCATACTCGAACCTCATTGAGCTAGTGCATCAAGGTACCAAAGCGGAACGTCAAGTGCAAGACGATTACAAGTATGTCAGGTTCTCACCCAAGTCATACGGCTTCTCCAACACCCAAGCATCAATGACTCCAACACCGTCTACAAAGCCTTCTACAAGCAACATCGACAAGTTGAATTCCAAGAAAGCTTCGTCAACTCCAAGTCATCCTCCTACTACAAGCAACTTCAAGCTGAGACCTTCATCATCATCCACTCCACCGATGAGACCGTCAAGACGAGTTCCTTCAAATGCTTCACATGCGGAGGCCGAGGCCACAAGTCCTATGAGTGCACCAACTAGCGAACCATGATCGTCAATGACGACGGCACCTACGACTCGATGAGTGAAGGAGAAATGGACACTCTTGAGCAAGTCGCCATGCACTGGCAAGTGAACAATGAAGAGGAACAAGTCTTTTGCGATGAAGATTCAAGTCCCGCTCTTGTTGTCTCCAAGGTCTTAACTCTAAAATATCACCAAGGAGAAGACCAACGATGCCACATTTTTCATACCAAGGCCGGCATCAATGGACGATACGTCAAGGTCATCATCAATGGAGGGAGTTGTCATAATATCGCAAGTGAAGAACTTTGCTCCAAGATCCAATTGCCCAAGACGAAGCATCCACATCCATACAAAGTTCCATGGCTTAGCGACTCCGGCACTATCCAAGTCGAGCATCGAGTACAAGTATCCTTCAAAATTGGCGCCTACGAAGACACTTTGGAGTGCGACGTCATCCCAATGACCGTTTGCCACCTTCTCCTTGGATGCCCATGGCAATTGGATAGAAGAGTCATCCACAACGGTCGAACGAATCACTACATCTTCAAGATGAAAGTAAAGGATTAGGTACTTCATCCCATGTCTCCAAGCCAAGTGATCGCCGACAAGCAAGCCACCCATCGTGGAGATAATAGTGATAGAGCGAGCCGCCAAAAAGAGAGTGAGCGTCACAAGCCCAAATCGAGCGCCTCCATGATGAGCGAAAAGAAGGACTTAGACCTATTTGCCACCAAAAGTGAGATAAGAGGAGTGTGTGACAACCCATCTAGTGTCCTACACTACGTCCTTTTGTGCAAGGACAATGAACCACAAGCTAACACCTCTCACACTCTTCCTCTAGTGTTGTCTTCTCTTTTGCAGGAATTTCACGATGTTTTCCCCGACGAGCTACCTCCGGGACTACCTCCACTATGAGGTATCGAGCACCACATCAACCTCATACCCGGAGCACCTCTTCCAAACAAAGCAACATACCGCGTCAACCCCGAAGAAACCAAAGAAATACAAAGGCAAGTAAAGCATCTCATGGGCCATGGACATGTGCGTGAAAGTTTGAGCCCTTGTGCCGTCCCGGTCATTCTTGTGCCAAAACGAGACGGTAGTTTTCTCATGTGCTCCGATTGTAGACCTATCAATGCTATCACTGTTCGTTATAGGTACCCCACTCCACGCCTTGATGATATGCTTGATGAATTTAGTGGTGCCACTATCTTTTCAAAAATTGATCTTAAGAGTGGTTACTATCAAATCCGCATACAAGAGGGTGATGAATGTAAAACCGCTTTCAAAACCAAGTTTGGTTTGTATGAGTGGTTAGTCATGCCTATGGGTCTATCGAAAGCACCGGGTACTTTTATGTGTCTTATGAATCATGTCTTTCGCCCTTACATTGGTGTGTTTTTTGTGGTCTACTTTGATGATATCCTTATTTTAGCAAGTCTCTCAAAGAGCATGTCACCCATGTCCGAACCGTTTTACAAACTCTTCGAAAAGAGCATCTCTATGCTAATATGGAGAAATGCCTTTTCGGTGTTGATAAGCTCGTTTTCTTGGGTTTTGTTGTATCTATTAAGACTTGGCCACAACCAGCCCATTTGCAACAAGTGCATGGCTTTCTTGGCCTTGTGGGTTTCTATCATTGCTTTGTGAAAGATTTTAGCACCATTGCTTCGCCTTTGCATGCTTTGAGCAAGTAGAATGCGCCTTTTGTTTGGGGATCATCCCAAGATACCGCTTTCAATGAGCTTAAGAATTTTCTTACCCATGATCCCATGCTTGCATTACTCAATTTTGACAAACCTTTTGAGATTCATTGCGATGCTAGTGGTAATGGCATAGGAGGTGTGTTAACTCCAGAGAAGTGTCCCATAGCTTACTTTAGTGAGAAGCTATCCGGAGCGCAACTCAATTACCCCATCTATGACAAAGAGCTCTATGCTTTAGTCTGCGTCTTGCATGAATGAGAACACTATCTTCGCTCTCATGAATTCATCATTCATACCAATCATGAAACGCTCAAGTACCTTAAGGGCCAAACCAAGTTGAACAAGCTTCATGCTAAATGGAGTGAATTTATTGAGTCTTTTCCTTATGTCATCAAGTATATTGAAGGTAAGAAAAACATTGTGGCGGATGCCCTTTCCCGCATATGCATGCTTGTTACTCAACTTGAGTTCAATGTCATTGACTTTGAGCACACAAAAGACTTGTATGAGCATCATCCTACTTTTGCTACTCCTTATGCCAAATGTTCGACGCATACATCTTAGGAACGCTATTACATCAAAGATGGATATCTTATGAGAGCTAACAAGCTTTGCATCCCCGAGTCTTCTCTTCGTTTGTTCCTTTTGCAGGAATCTCATGGAGGAGGCTTAATGGGACATTTTGGACATGACAAGACTCTCGCCACACTCTCCAAGAACTACTATTGGCCCAAGATGTTTCGCGACGTCAACCGCTTCACCAACCGATGGTCTACATGTCACAAAGCTAAGTCTAAAGCATCTCCCAATTCCATATCAACCATGGGAAGACATTAGCATGGATTTCATACTTGGATTATCTAGGATTAGAAATGGAAAGGATTCGGTATTTGTCATTGTGGACCGTTTCTCTAAGATGGCACATTTTATTACTTGCAACAAGATAGATGATGCTTCACATGTTACTAATCTCTTTTGTAGGTAAATATTGGGTCTACATGGAGTTCCCAAGACGATCGTGTCGGACCGCGACGTCAAATTCCTTAGCTACTTTTGGAAGACCCTATGCGCCAAGCTCGGAATCAAGCTACTCTTCTCCATGGTGTATCATCCACAAACTGATGGCCAAACGGAGGTGACCGACCACACACTCTCCGCTCCACTTCAAGTACTCATCAAGAAGAACATAAAGGAGTGGGAGGAGTGTCTACCTATCACCAAGTTCGCCTACAACCACGCAAGGCACTCAACAACCGGTAAGTCCCCCTTCGAGGTCGTCCATGGATTCAACCGTTTGTCCCCATTGGACATTCTCCCTCTACCACTCCAAGAGCGCATCAATTTGAACGCAAGTGCATGTGTGACTCATCTCAAGAAGGTGCATGAAGATACAAGACATACTATCAAGAGCCATGTACAATGAGTTGCGACCAAGCTCAACATCAACAAGCACCCCATGGTCTGCAACAGTGGTGATCTCATGTGGCTACAACTTCGCAAGGACCGCTTTACCCAAGAACGCAAGTCCAAACTTCTACCATGAGTGGACTGACCCTTCAAGGTGCTTGCACGCTACAACAACAACACTTACAAGATCGACCTCCCCCGCGACAAGTACAACGTGAGCGATATTTTCAATGTCAAGGACCTCTCGCCCTTCCATGTTGATGAGGAATTTGATCCGAGGACGGATCTTCCCCAAGGGAGGGGAGATGATGCGGAGCATCCCAAGGTCATCCCCATGGACCTACCTATGTCCCAGACGACACCACTTGGACCAATGACAAGAGCCCGAGCGAAGGCTATCAAAGATAAGGTGAACTCTCTCCTCTCCGAACTTCCACTTTCTATGCATGAGACATGGCTACTACCTAAGTCCGAGTTGTTGTGCATGATTAGGTATCAAGAGGACCCTCCCGAAGATGCACGTGAAGACAGACAAGTCCCCAAGTACACGGATGAAGAGAACCAACGGAAGGAGTCAAGAACACCTCACAGGCCCCGGACATCCGGCCACGACCCCGAACATCCGGCCCCTGGAGGTGTCACGAGCAGCAAGGAGCCAGCGGCCAAGTCTACAGGGCCCGGACATCCGGCGCGTCACGAGCTCCCGAACATCCAGCCTCCAGCCCAGAAATCCGTACCTCGCCATTCCAGAGAGCAACAAGGCCAGCCCGTCCAGCCCGGACATCCGGCCACCTAGCCCGGACTTCCGGCCCCACATGAAAGACCGGACATTCGGCCCAACGCCTGGACGTCCGGCCTCCCCTATCTGCGCACAGTGAAAGGCCAAGGCCCGTGTACCCCTTCTACCCCCTAGACTATATATACTCTACCTCGTCCTACTTTCTAGGGTTAGCGTTGTGTTAGCTCATTTGTGAGATAGAGCTTCAATCATCCATCCAGACCTACTCCACGAGAGAGACCACGGCCCCTCTTCGGAGAAGATCCACTTGGATTCAAGACCTCCTCGCGAAGAAAACCATCAAGAACTCCTCACGGAGATGACCGGTTACCATCTGTATCGTCCCTTGTTGACTTTGGATCTTGTATCTCCTCTCATTTTTCGAGGATCACTTAATCTTGTTGGTTTTAGTGTTTCTCCCATGTTTCCCCTCGTGATTCCCCTCGTGTTCTTCGCGAGATCCACTCCTTTCATGAAAGATCGGCCATATAGGGTTCAACCCTACATCAGAGGATGTCCAATGGTGACAATGGGTTGAATCCGTAGATGACCTCGAAGGGGGACTTGCTGGTTGTTGAGTGTCTTGCTCGGTCGTAGGCGAGCTCGGCAATAGGTAGGCACTCCTCCCACTCCTTGATGTTCTTCTTGATGAGTACTCGAAGTAGAGAGGAGAGTGTGCAGTTGGTCACCTCCGTTTGGTCGTCGGTTTGTGGATGATACACCATGGAGAAGAGTAGCTTGATTTTGAGCTTGGCGCATAGGGTCTTCCGGAAGTAGCTAAGGAACTTGACATCGCGGTCTGAGACGTTCGTCTTTGGCACTCCATGTAGACCCAATATTTCCCTACAAAAGAGATTAGCAACATGTGAAGCATCGTCTATCTTGTTGCAAGGAATGAAATGTGCCATCTTAGAGAAACAGTCCACAATGACAAATACCGAATCCTTTCCGTTTCTAGTCTAAGGAAATGCAAGTACAAAATCCATGCTAATTTCTTCCTATGGTTGATATGGAATTGGGGGAGGCATGTAAAGGCAATGGGATTGAGGTTTAGACTTAGCTTTGAGACAAGTAGAGCATCGGTTGGTGAAGCGGTTGACGTCGAGAAACATCTTGGGCCAATAGTAGTTCTTGGAGAGCGTGGCGAAAGTCTTGTCGCGTCCAAAATGTCCCATTAAGCCTCCTCCATTAGATTCCTGCAAAAGCAACAAACGAAGAGAAGAATCCGGGATGCAAAACTTGTTAACTCTCATAAGATATCCATCTATGATGTAATAGCATTCCCAAGATGTGTGCATCAAACATTCGGCATAAGGAATAGCAAAAGTAGGATCATGCTCATACAAGTCTTTTATATGCTCAAAGCCAATGACATCCAATTCAAGTTGAGTAACAAGCATGCATATGCGGGAAAGAGCGTCCGCCACAATATTTTCCTTACCTTTGATGTACTTGATGACATAA
The DNA here is from genome assembly GCF_056163025.1 of Triticum urartu. Taxonomy (NCBI): domain Eukaryota; kingdom Viridiplantae; phylum Streptophyta; class Magnoliopsida; order Poales; family Poaceae; genus Triticum; species Triticum urartu. The sequence goes on along the minus strand of NC_141873.1, from coordinate 194,761,258 downwards.
GGAAAAGACTCAATAAATTCACTGCATTTAGCATGACGCTTATTCAACTTGGTTTGTCCCTTTACATGTTTAAGCGTTTCATGATCAGTATGAATGATAAATTCATGATGGCAAAGATAGTGTTCCCATTCATGCAGAACGCGAACTAAAGCATAGAGCTCTTTGTCATAGATGGGGTGAGTTGCGCGCCGGAGAGTTTCTCACTAAAGTAAGCTATGGGACGCTTCTCTTACGTTAACACACCTCCTATGCCATTACCACTAGCATCGCAATGAATCTCAAAGGGCTTGTCAAAGTTGGGTAAAGCAAGCACGACAGCATGAGGAAGCAAATTCTTAAGCTCATTAAAAGCGGTATCTTGGGATGGTCCCTAAACAAAAGGCGCATTTTTCTTGCTCAAAGCATTAAAAGGCGAAGCAACGGTGCTAAAATCTTTCACAAAGCAACGATAGAAACCCGCAAGGCCAAGAAAGCTACAGACTTGATGCAAGTTGGTTGGTTGGGGCCAAGTCTTAATAGCCTTGATCTTGGAATCATCAACATGAACACCCTTAGAGGAAACAACAAAACCCAAGAAAATGAGCTTATCCACGCTGAAGAGGGACTTTTCCATGTTAGCAAGAGATGCTCGTTTCGAAGAGTTTGCAAAACTGTTCGAACATGGGTGACATGATCTTGAAGAGATTTGCTAGAAATAAGGATGTCATCGAAGTAGACCACAACAAACACACCAATGTAAGGGCGAAAGACATGATTCATAAGGCGCATAAAAGTACCTGGTGCTTCCGATAGACCCATAGGCATGACTAACCACTCATACAACCCAAACTTGGTTTTGAAAGCAGTTTTCCAATCATCACCCTCTTGTATGCGGATTTGATAGTAACCACTCTTAGGATCAATTTTGGAAAATATAGTGGCACTACTAAGTTCATCAAGCATATCATCAAGGTGTGGATTGGGATACCTTTAGCGAACGGTGATAGCATTGATAGGTCTACAATCAGAGCACGTGCGAAAGGTATCGTCTCGTTTTGGCACAAGAATGACCGGGACGGCACAAGGGCTCAAACTTTCATGCACATGTCCATGATCTATCAGATGCTTTACTTGCCTTTGTATATGTTTGGTTTCTTCAGGATTGACGCGGTATGGGGCTTTGTTCGGAAGAGGTGCTCTGTGGATGAGGTCGATGCGGTGCTCGATGCCTCGTAGTGGAGGTAGTCCCGGAGGTAGCTCGTCGGGGAAAACATCTTGAAATTCCTACAAAAGAGAAGATAACACTAAAGGTAGAGCGTGAGAGGTGTTAGCTTGTGTTGTATTGTCCTTGCACAAAAGGGCATAGTGTATCACACTAGATGGGTTCTCACACACTTCTCTTATCTCACTTTTGGTAGAAAATAGGACTAAGTTTTTCTTTTCGCTCATCGTGGAGGCGCTCGATTTGGGCTTGTGGTGCTCACTTTCTTTTTGGTGGATCCCTCTCTCACTATTCTCTCCATGATGGGTGGCTTGCTTGTCGGCGATCACTTGGCTTGGAGACATGGGGCGAAGTACGTACTCCTTTCCTTTCGTCTTAAAGATGTAGTGGTTTGTGCGGCCGTTTTGGATGACCCCTCTATCAAATTGCCATGGGCTTCCAAGAATAAGGTGGCAAATGGTCATTGGAACGATGTCACACTCCAAAGTGTCTTCATAGGGGCCAATTTTGAAGGAGACTTGTACTCGATGCTCGACTTGGATAGTGCCGCAGTCGCTAAGCCATTGAACTTTGTATGGATGTGGGTGCTTCGTCTTGGGCAATTGGAGCTTGGAGCAAAGTTCTTCACTTGCGAGGTTATAACAACTCCCTCCATTGATGCTGACCTTTACGGATTGTCCATTGATGCCGGCCTTGGTATGAAAGATGTGGCCTCGTTGGTCTTCTTCTTGGTGATGTTGGAGAGTCAAGACCTTGGAGTCAAAAAGAGCGGGACTTGAATCTTCATCACAAAAGACTTGTTCTTCTTCATCGTTCACTTGCCGGTGCATGGCGACTTGCTCAAGATCATCCATTTCTCCTTCACTCATTGAGTCATAAGTGTCGTCGTCATTGAGTATCATGGTCCGCTTGTTGGTGCACTCATAGGACTTGTGGCCTCGGCCTCCGCATGTGAAGCACTTGAAGGAACTTGTCTTGACGGTCTCATCAGTTGGAGTGGATGATGATGAAGCTCTCGGCTTGAAGTTGCTTGTAGTAGGAAGATGACTTGGGGTTGACAAAGCTTTCTTGTGACTCGACTTGTCGACATTGCTTGGAGAAGGCTTGGTAGATGGTGTTGGAGTTGTTGAAGCTTGGGTGTTGGAGAAGCCATATGACTTGGATGAGAACTTGGCATACTTGTAATCGTCTTGCACTTGACATTCTGCTTTGGTAGCTTGATGCACTAGCTCGTTGAGATTTGAGTATGGTTGGAAGCCGGCAATCTTCTTGATAGGATGGTTGAGTCCATTCAAGAAATGTGCCATTGTTTGCTCATCATCTTCCGTAACATTGGCTCTTATCATGGCAATCTCCATCACCTTGTAGTACTCTTCAATGCTCTTGGTTCCTTGCTTGAGCAGTTGAAGTTTCTTGAAGAGGTCGCGGTTGTAGTAGGTAGGCACGAAGCATGCTCTCATGACATCCTTCATTTGCGCCCAAGTAGTGATGGGTGGTTCACCTCTTGCCTCTCGGCGCTCGATAACTTGTTCCCACCAAATGAGGACATAGTCTTGGAACTCAAGGGATGCCATCGCGATCTTCTTCTCTTCATCATAGTTGTGCAAATGGAAGATTTTGTCGACCTTCAATGCCCATGAAAGATACTCTTCGGGATCATTGCTTCCATTAAACTAGGGCATGGTGAACTTTAGCTTGTCGTACCATTGCTCTTCATTGTGTTGGGGTCAAGGATGATGACGCCCAAGTTGTTTATGATTGTCCAACTCGTGTTGCTCTTGGCGAGGAGGGTTGTTGACCTCATGTTTGTCTTCTCGTGGAAGATTCCCATTGTCTTCATGATCTTGGTGAACTTGATGTCCTTGGGGTTCTTGAGGAGCTTTTGGAGGGGCTTGTTGAGCTCAAGGACGAACTTGAGGAACTTGACGATGCACACGTGATTGGTAAATCCTCTCTTGAACCACTTCGCGAAGTTCTTCCACTTGTTCAGGCCGATGGCGATTACGTGTGGCGATGGTGTGACTTGAAACTTGAAGGGCACGTTGCGCCGCAAGTGCTTGAGCTTCACGGAGTTGTTGTTCTTGGTGTTGTTCCTCGGCATCTTGTGCATCTTGGTGTAGACGTGCCCACTCTTCCTCTTCATGTTGGCGTTGTCGTTGCCGTTCTCGTGCTAGCGCAAAAGCCTCTTGGGTTTGACGTTGTCGGTGCTCTTGAGAGTTTGTGTCACGTAGAGGATTGTGGCTTGCTTGAGGATCATTTCGCACGACACGTCGAAGAGTGTTCGATGTCGGTGTACTTGAGCTGGAGAGGGTGAAGTCGGAGTGTCGACTTGAGCGACTCCTTCTTGATGAAGATGAAGTGGAAGAAGAGCGACTGAGCAACACAGCATGAATCTCGTCCATTCTTGTGTCGTTCTCTTGCTTGTGATCGTCGAGATTGTGGTCGAAGTAGTCCCTTGTACGTTGCTCGGAGAGTCGCAAGTCGGCGGCGAGGTTGTCGATGCGTTCACTCATTGCTTGTTGCTCTTGATGCAAAGCACGTTGTGCACCAAAGAGGTGGCTCTTGGTGACGTAGGAGTTCATGTCGTTGTCGTGCTCAATGAAGAGTGGGTTGGTAGAAGTACTTGGCCTATCCATCATTCCAAGATAAAAATGTGAGTGGTAGAAAGAGATGAACGAATACCAAATGTACCTTGACCGAAGTTGAAAGTGGATCAATGATCACTCGAATTTGGACAGGGAAATAGCACAATTGGTAACAATTCTTGTCGGTTTCTCACACCTACACAAGTAAAAGCTTATGGTGGAGCTTGGTTAGGATGGTGGCACAAAATTTGATGCAACTGTAAGCGAGCTTCAATAATGTTGGAAAAGATTCGCAAGTTCGCAATGCAACAAGTAGACCAAGCAATGTAATGTACACATAAACACACATGCAAAGAGATAAGTGGGGTTGGCCAACCAAGGATGAGCCAAAATGTGGAATCCACAAAAATGCTTTTGTTGCACAACACTAGCGAGACGCTAGCACAATTGCACAATAGGCAGATACAAGACTTGTGCACAACCTACTAAGCACAAATGCAACGACTTCTATCCCAAGTATGTTCTATGCAAGGTGTTTCTATGATATGATCCAAGATGATGTAATATGACAATCTTAATGTTGTATGATGCTATGGTGCTTGCTTAAAAGCTCTTTGCTTATCTTGTCCTTTTGCTTAAAAGCTTGTTTTGCTCTTTGTTTGTTTGAGCTCTTTTCTCATGCAATGCTTGACGAACCAAGATAGCAATTGTGTATGTGATGACAAACTTGTGACACAAGAGATGATACCAAGATGTGCAACAATGATGTATGTATGCTATAGGAAGTATGATCACTAATGTGCACAAGTCTCGTTGACGGCAATTCTGAACGGCTAGTCTCGATGGGGAAGCGATGCAAAAGAGTAAGGCTATGATGGCTATCAATGTAAAGGCAAGAGTGATATGTCCAATACCAAGGTGAGGTTACCATTCTTGCTTACGGTATGGTGGCAAAATGGTGGCACGAATACCAAGATGTAGTTGAGGTGGTCGTTGTTGATGACGCATCCGTGGAGAAGATGAGCGGCGGTGATGTTGATGTCGAGTCGTACCTAGATAGCCGAAACACAAAAGGATACAGAACCGCAACTCAGATTCTCAAAGTTCGAAGTGGCAACATGTGTCGGAGTGCGAAACGGGTACGCAATGGTGGTGGTATGCTGAAGTGGTGATGGTCTATAGCGGTGGGAGTGCGCATGCGGAAAATGTGGGGTGGTGGGGGACTAAACCAAAAAAAATCAGTTTCGTCAGGGATCGTCGGACGCCGGGCTGGGTCGGTCGTCCGGTCATCGGACTTCCGGTGCCTGGGCGGTTTTCGGGCACGGGGTGAACTTCACATGGGCGGGGTGGATGGCGAGAAATTCGTCGAATCCAGGCGATTTCGTGGATGGAAAGGGAGGGGAAAGGGGGAAAAGCTAGATCCACTCAAAACAAAGCAAATCCACGGATCAAATCCAACAAAATTTCAATACAACAACAAATCACAACAAATTGGGGCTATTTTGTGGGGAATTTTCGAATTAGGGACAAAATCAACAAAAACTAGGTTAGCAACACAATAGGGAGGCTCCAAAATCGTGATCAACATGGCTCTTGATACCAAGATGATGTAGGGTGGAACCCTAATCGGCCGATCTTTCACGAAAGGAACGGATCCCGCGAAGAACATGAAGAACACGAGGAGGGAAACGAGGGAAAGCATGGGGAAAACACGAGAGAAACACTAAACCAACAAGAGATGGTCACACATGCGCTAGATACTCGAGTACATAAGAAATCACACGATCCATGGACAACTAAGGACGATACAAAGGTAGCCAGTCTTCTCCGAGTGGAGGTCTTGAGGTTCTTCCCGTAAAGGGGTCTGGAATCCGCTTGGGGGATCTTCTCCAAGGAGGCGCTATCTCCGAGGAGAAGGTAACCAAGTGGATGAGCCAAGCTCTCACACAATATATGAGCTAATCCTTTCCTAACCCTAGCTAGGAGGAATAGGAGGTCTATTTATAGTCTTAGTGCAAAAGGGGGCGAAGTGGGGGGTTCATGGGCTGTGGGCCAACTCATGGCAGCGCACAGGCGTCGGATGTCCGGTGCCTGTCGGACGTCCTTAGATTCGGCTCGGGTGTGCTTCGGTCGATCGTCCGGTCGGGGCCGGTCGTCCGAGCGCCGTTCGTCTGGGTGGTCTCAGAATTCCGTCATTTTGGCTCGGGTGAAGAGGTGTCGGACGTCCGGTCTGGGTCGGACGTCCGGAGCCTGGAGATCATCGGACGTCCGTTCCTGGTTGGTCGTCCGGAGCCTGTAGCTTCTTCCGCATCTCTTCTTCTTCTCCGTCTTCACGTCCATCTTCCTCTTCTTCTTGCTCCATAGCTTCTTCATGGCCAACTCCTAGATACCTGAGTATGCACAATATCTCCATTTGAGGTAGTAGCCATGTCTCATGTGTATCGAAGTGCAAGTGTGAGAGGAGAGATGTCACCTCGGTTTCGAGAGCTCTTGCACGTGCTCCTGTCATGGGTCCTCTAGGCACTTGGTGAGACGATGGTAGGTCCATGGAGATGACCTTGGGATGCTCCGCATCACAAAGTACTACGCGCATGCTCCTAGGGGGATAGATTGGTAGGAAAGGACCATCGCTCGTCCCCGACCGCCACTCATAAGGAAGACAATCTATAAACAAATCATGCTCCAACTTCGTTACATAAAGGTTCATCATACATGCATGGTACGGGAATCACAAACTTTAACACAAGTATTTCTACAATCCACAATTACTCACTAGCATGACTCTAATATCACCATATTTATGTCTCAAAACAATCATAAGGAATCAAACTTCTCATAGTATTCAATACACTTTATATGAAATTTTTTATTATATCCCTCTCGGATGCCCATCATATTAGGACTAAATTCATAACCTAAGCAAATTACCATGTTATTTAGAGACTCTCAAAATAATATAAGTGAATGATGAGGACATCAATACCATTGTTACACCCACATCCCCTGCTACTATACATACTGGACCAATTACTAGACATCGCGCACGCCAATTAAATTACCGGGTACTTTCGTTTCTTGGTAATGATTCTAATATTCATGAGAATATGCTGCCTAAATTGGATACATTTGTTTTGCTTACAAATGAAGGGCCTAGCTTGGAGAAGGATGGACATTGGACGAAGAACAAGCATGGAGATGATGGCATGCGCAAGGGAAACAAGAACGAAGTTTCAAGTGATGATTTCAGGAATTTGAAGCCACCGTAATGAGTGCATGAAGTCCTGGATGAAATATACAAGATGCCACTTCACAATTTTTTCCAGAGACTATTCTGGGTGCTGCGTCACCTTATTATTGGGCCAGGCCCATGTATTTTGAAATACATAAGTATAGGCTGTTTTAGAGTCCGTATGTGTGGGGAAACAAGAGATAGGGTTGGTTTCGGAGCCCTCCTCCAAGGGCCACGAAATTCCCCCCTCTTCCTCCATATATACAGCCCTTAGGGCGTCGTTTAGACTTTGGGTTTTGTTTGGATTAAAAGTTCGCCATAGCTGCAACTTTGCGTACTTCATTTGTGTTCAACGACCAAACCAAGGCGTCACAGAACCCCACCTTGATCAATAAAGCTTTCATCCTATATTTGCAATATCCAGATTGCAATCTTAGTTTCTTGCATGTTCTTCGTTTGCTTGCAGGAAATAGACCTTCATGGTCAGGTTGATCATGATCTGGCGTGGTCAATCACCTCTCGGAGTTGGTTTAGCGATTGCTAAGGCGCGATGTCCTCGCACGTTTGTAGTTGGATCGTGAAAGTCTACTCCTCCAAAATGATAATCACCATCTCATCAAAAGACGGGACACCTTTGCCTCTATCAAGTGGTATCAGATTTCCTGGTTGCTCGGTGAGATTTTACAGTTTTTCGTAGTTTAGATCGAATCTGTTCTTCATACCTACAGTCCACAAAAAATCCAAAAATGAAAAATTTAGGGTTAGTTTATCATATCCAAACCAATCTGAGCCATTGCATAATCTTTTTTGTATTTTCTTTGTTGAATTTGTGGTTGCATCGTCGAGTCTAGTTGCTAGTCTTAGCGTCTAGTTCTTTAGAGTTTCGAGTTCTGTTCACAAGTTGTCATGCCGCCGCCGCACCATCATCATCGCCCCTGCCATATACCACCACCGCTTATCCGCTATTTCTCTAAGTCCATAGAACATCACCGCTCCGAGTCCATATACCACCACCAATTCGAGTCCATAGGCCACCACCGATCCGAGTCCATATACCAACACCAATCCGAGTCCACATATACCACCATCATATACCATCACTAGTCCAAGTTCCACCAGATTCATCTCCGCCACCAGTCTGAGTCCGGTATTTGTTCCTTTATTTTCGAGTTCCAGATCATGCGATACTACTAGTCGTGAACAAGTCGGATTCCCCAATTTTCGTGCCACCCGCAGAAGAAAAATAGTTCTAGTTTAAAAAAAACTAAGTCCGGAAAATTCTGGCTAGGCAGTTTTTACACCATTTGTAGACTTTTTCAAAAACAAATTGTTGCGAAGCAAAAAAAGAGAGGAAAAAAAGTGAAAAATATTCAGAGTGTGCTCCTCCCTTGTTTACGTGCAGCGCCATGGTTTCGTTAGTATTCTAGGCTCGTGTCTCTAGCATAGTCAAGCGTAGGACCAGCATAGAACCGTCGTTGAGCGTTTATTCAACTTTGCTCCCTGAATTGATTATTGCTGACCCTTTTTGCTACCATATTGTCAGCCTTCCCAGCTCCACATACATCTACATCATGCGTTTGACTCTCCTAGGTAATCATTCTATCCAAGCTTTGAGAGTTTTGACTACAACGGTTGCCGATCACCACCTACTGCTGTGTAAGAACTGGTAAGAATTTGAGATTTTCTTAATAGATTTGTGACTTTCCACAACACCAACGCCACTTCCTAGTAGTCTGTAGGATCCTATTCTTGCGTGTTTCTATTGCTGCTAACCATGGCAGGATCACAAGCCGACGAGACTGACTACGAGAACATGATGAAAAAAGAGTTACATGATAAGTTTCAGCAAATGATGAGTGGACAGGTGGAAGATGTGCTAAACAGATTTGAAGAGGCCATGGAGAAGATAGATGGCATTGAGAAGACGTTCGAAACAAAGCTCGATAACAAGTTTAATGAATTGATCGTGCGCCTTCCACAACCACCGCTCGCTGCACCTGTCGCACCTCTATAGCAACGACAACAACAACAACAACAACAACAACAACAATATCGCCTTCCCAATCAAGTGGGACGAGCACTACGCGTTCCCCTTGAGCCTGGTCAAAATTCTGGTGTCGATGTACCTACTTTTGATGCTTTTGTAGCTCCTACTGCTACTATAGAGGTGGAGGACCATTACAAGGATGAGGTTGATCAAAATCAGAACTATGTGCAACCACCAGCACCACCACCACCAGGTTGTCCTCATGCATATCATCGCAACGGTAGGGCTGCACCACCACCTGAGGTACGAGATCATGACCATCTTCCTAAACTAAAATTGAATATTCCACCATTTGAGGGTAGATATGTTCCTCATATATATCTTACTTGGGAGTTAGAAACTAAACAACGTTTTACATGTTTACAATATCCTAAGGAGAGATGTGTTCCTGCTACTGTTTGTGCTTTCACTAGTTATGCATGTGTTTGGTCGTCTGAACATTGTAGATTATTTCCTATTCCAGCTACTTGGGCTGCTTTGAAAACTGCTATGCGTACTCGTTGGGTTCCACCATATTATCAATGTGAATTACTTCAAAAATTGCAGCGTTTAAGACAAGGAAAAAATTATGTAGAAGAATATTATCAGGAATTACAAACTGGAATGATTAGATGTGGTGTTGTTGAGGATAATGAAGCTATGCTTGCACATTTTATGGGTGGATTAAATAAAGAGATTCAGACCATTATAGAGTATAAGGAGTATAATAATATCACTCGTTTATACCATCTTGCTTGCAAAGGTGAACGTGAAGTGCCGGATCGACAAACATTGGCATGAACCAACTTTTCTGCAGGTCGACCATCATCATGGACACGGCGTGCATCCTCTACTCCCACACGTCCTACTGCAGCACCACTGACTTCAGCTGCCAATTCCAACCGAGATACATGAAAATAGGCACCACCGCCACCATCTGCCAGGAGTACACCTTTCGGTTCTGCGCAGAGCTCTTCTTCATCCATGGCATCAACAGGGCAAACACATGATATTATGTGTCACTTTTGCAAGGGTGGAGGTCATTATGCGAGAGAATGCCCATCTAAGTGTGTGATGATTGCTACTGAGGATGGTGGGTATGAGTCTGCTAGTGACTATGATGAGGAGACTTTGGCTCTTATTACGAGTGAAGAACACGGTGGAGATGATTCTGATCGTGAGACGCAATACATGGCTCCTGAAGACGCTGACAGGTATGAATGTTTAATTTCTCAACGTGTTTTGAGTGTGCAAGTCACACAAGCTGAGCAAAATTAGAGGCATAATTTGTTCCATACAAAGAGAGTTGTCAAGGAATGTTCTATTCGCGTCATCATAGATGGAGGGAGCTGCAACAACTTGGCTAGCATGGAGATGGTGGAGAAGCTATCTCTCACCACAAGACCACATCCACATCCTTTCTACATCCAATGGTTCAACAACAGTGGCAAGGTTAAGGTAACACGTACTGTTCATGTGCATTTTAGTATCTCTACATATGTTGATTATGTTGATTGCGATGTGGTACCTATGCAAGCATATTCCTTATTACTTGGTAGACCATGGAAATTTGATTAAAAAAGTTGTACACCATGGTAGAAACAATTAGTATACTCTTGTCCATAAGGATAAAAACATTAATTTGCTTATTATGACTACTGATTCCATTTTGAAAGATGATATTAATAGACCTAATAAAGCAAAATAGGAGAAAATAAAGAGTGAAAAATCAGATTGTGGCAAAAGAATTTGAGCTACAAATGAAGCATAATGATAAACCATCTAGTGTTGCTTCTGAAATTAAATTGAAAAGTGCATGTTTACTTACCACCAAATCTGATATTGATGATCTAGACTTCAACAAATCTGTTTGCTATGCTTTTGTGTGCAAAGAGGCATTATTTTCTTTCGAGCATGTACCTTCCTCTTTGCCTCTTACTATCACTAACATTTTGTAGGAGTTCCCTGACATCTTTCCACAAGACGTGCCACCGGAATTACCACCTATTCGAGGGATTGAGCATCAGATTGATTTAATTCCCGGTGCTTCGCTGCCAAACCGTGTGCCATACCGTACCAATCCAGAGGAGACGGAGGAGATTATGGGTCAAGTACAGGAGCTGCTCGCCAAAGGTTATATACGCGGATCTCTTAGTCCTTTTGATGTTCCAATTATACTAGTGCCAAAAAAGATGGTACATCGCGTATGTGTGTTGATTGTAGATGCATTAATAATATTACTATTCGTTGTTGTCATCCTATTCCTAGGCTAGATGACATGCTTGATGAATTGAGTGGCTCTACAATATTCTCGAAAGTTGATTTGCGTAGTGGATACCATCAAATTCGTATGAAATTGGGAGATGAATGGAAACAACATTTAAAACTAAGTTTGGATTATATGAGTGGTTAGTCATGCCTTTTGTGCTAACTAATGCACCTAGTACTTTCATGAGATTAATGAATGAAGTTTTACGTGCTTTCATTGGACGATTTGTGGTAGTCTATTCGATGATATACTGATATATATAGTAGATCTTTAGAGGAACATTTGGATCATTTACGTGCTATTTTTATTGCTCTACGTGATGCATGTTTCTTTGGTAACCTTGGGAAGTGCATCTTTTGCACCAACCGAGTATCTTTTCTTGGCTATGTTGTTACTCCACAGGGAATTGAAGTTGATAAATCCAAGATTGAAGCTATTGAGAGTTGGACGCAGACCAAAACGGTCACCAAAGTGAGGAGTTTTCCGATACGTCCATTTTGCATCATGCTTTTATATAAATATTTATTGCATTATGGGCTGTTATTTCACATTATGTCACAATACTTATGGCTATTCTCTCTTATTTTACAAGGTTTACATAAGGAGGGAGAATGGTGGCAATTGGAATTCTGGGCTGGAAAAGGAGCAAATATTAGAGACCTATTCTGCATAACTTCAAAAGTCCTGAAACTCCACGGAACACCTTATAATAAATAATGAAAAATCGTCGCCAAAGATGAAGACCAGGGGGCCCACACCCTTCTCAGAAGGGTGGGGGGCACCCCCCCCCCTAAGGGCGCGCCCCCCTACCTCGTGGGCCCCCTGGTGGCTCTCCGATGACCATTTTCTCCTATATGAAGTCTTTCGTCGAGAAAAAAATACGAAGCAACCTTTCGGGACGAAACTCCGCCGCCACGAGGCGGAACCTTGGCGGATCCAATCTAGAGCTCCGGTAGAGCTGTTCTGCCGGGAAACCTCCCTCCCGGAAGGGGAAATCGTCGCCATCGTCATCGCCAATGCTCCTCTCATTGGGAGAGGGCAATCTCCATAAACATCTTCATCAGCACCATCTCATCTCAAAACCCTAGTTCATCTCTTGTATCCGATTCTTGTCTTCAAGTCCAGGATTGGTGCTAGTAGGTTGCTAGTAGTGTTAATTACTCCTTGTAGTTGATGCTAGTTGGTTTAATTGGTGGAAGATCATATGTTCAGATCCGATATGCATATTGATACCCCTCTAATTATGAACATGTTTATGCTTTGTGAGTAGTTACGTTTGTTCCTGAGGACAAGGGAGAAGTCCTGCTATTAGTAGTCATGTGAATTTGGCATTCGTTCGATATTTTGATAAGATGTATGTTGTCTAGCCTCTAGTGGTGTTATGTGAACGTCGACTACATAACAGTTCACCCTTATTTGGGCCTAGAGGAAGGCATTGTGAAGTAATAAGTAGATGATGGGTTGCTAGAGTGACTAAAGCTTAAACCCTAGTTTATGCGTTGCTTCGTAAGCGGCTGATTTGGATCCATATGTTTCATGCTATGGTTAGGTTTACCTTAATACTTTTGTTGTAGTTGCGGATGCATGCAATAGAGGTTAATCATAAGTGGGATACTTGTTCAATTAAGAACAGCACCCAAGCACCGGTCCACCCACATGTCAAATTATCAAAGTACGAACGCGAATCATATGAACATGATGAAAACTAGCTTGGCGATGTTCCCATGTGTCCTCAAGAGCGCTTTTCCTTATATAAGAGTTTGTCTAGGCTTGTCCTTTGCCACAAAAAGGATTGGGCCACCTTGCTTCACTTTATTTACTTTTGTTACTTGTTGCTCGTTACAAATTATCTCATCACAAAACTATCTGTTACCACTTATTTCAGTACTTGCAGAGAATACCTTGCTGAAAACCTTTTATCATTTCCTTCTGCTCGTCGTTGGGTTCGATACTCTTACTTATCAAAAGGACTACGATAGATCCCCTATACTTGTGGGTCATCAAGACTCTTTTTTGGCGCCGTTGCCGGGGAGTGAAGCGCCTTTGGTAGGTGGAATTTGGTATGGAAAAATTTATATAGTGTGCTGAAATTTACTGTCACTTGTTACTATGGAAAGTAATCCTCTGAGGGGCTTGTTCGGGGTATCTTCACCCCGACCAGTAGAGCAAAGAGTTGCTGCTCAACCTACTGAACCTATTGAAAATGAAATTCCTTATGAAGTTCCTTCGGGTATAATAAAAAAACTGTTAGCTAATCCTTTTTTAGGAGATGGAACAAAACATCCTGATGAACATCTAATATATGTGGATGAAGTTTGTGGATTATTTAAGCTTGCCAGTGTATCCGGAGATGTTGTTAAGAAGAAGGTCTTCCCCTTATATTTGAGGGGAGATGGATCGACATGGTATAGGCTATGTGATGATATGAGGTCTTGGAATTACAAACGATTGAAATTGGAATTTCATCAGAAGTTTTATCCTATGCATCTTGTTCATCGTTATCGCAATTATATATATAATTTTTGGCCTCGCGAAGGAGAAAGTATCGCTCAAGCTTGGGGGAGGCTTAAATCAATGTTATATTCATGCCCCAATCATGAGCTTCCAAGAGAAACAATTATTCAAAAAATTTATGCTCGGCTTTCTGATAACAATCACACCATGCTTGATACTTCTTGTGCTGGCTCTTTTATGATGAAGACTATTGCATTCAAATGGGATTTATTGGATAGAATTAAACGCAACTCTGAAGATTGGGACCTCGACAATGGTAAGGAGTCCGGTATGACACCTAAGTTTGATTGTGTTAAATCTTTTATGGATACCGATATTTTCCGTAAGTTTAGCGCTAAATATGGACTTGATTCTGAGATAGTAGCTTCTTTCTGTGAATCTTTTGCTACTTATGTTGATCTCCCTAAGGAGAAGTAGTTTAAATATCATCCTCCCATAGAAGTAAAAGTAGCTGCACCTATGAAAGTTGAAGAAAAGATTGTCACTTATAATGATCCTATTGTTCCTACTTCTTATGTTGAGAAACCACCTTTCCCTGTTAGGATAAAGGATCATGCTAAAGCTTCAACTGTGGTTCGTAAAAGCAATATCAAAACATATACACCTCCTGATCAAGTTGAAGTTGAACCTAATATTGCTATTGTTAAAGAGCTCTTGTTTGATAATATTGATGGGCATGTTATTTAGTTCTGCGGTGAAACTGCTAGAATTGCTAAATCCTATGCTAAAGATAAACATAGACCTGTGGTAGGCGTGCCTGGTATTTCTGTTAAAATAGGAGATCATTGTTATCATGGCTTATGTGATATGGGTGCCAGTGCTAGTGTTATAACTTATGACTTGTATAAAGAAATCAAGCATGAAATTGCACCTGCTGAGTTAGAAGATATTGATGTCACAATTAAACTTGCTAATAGAGATACTGTTTCAGCAATGGGAATTGTTAGAGATGTTGAAGTCTTGTGCGGGAAAACTAAATATCCAGATGATTTTCTTGTTCTTAGTTCTCCACAAGATAGCTTTTGTCCAATTATATTTGGTAGACCCTTCTTGAATACAGTTAATGCTAGGATAGACTGCGAAAAGAATGTTGTTACTATTGGCTTAGATGATATGACGCATGAGTTTAATTTCTCTAAATTTAGTAAACAACACCACGAAGAAGAATTGCCTAGTAAGGATGAAATTATTGATCTTGCTTCTATTGCCGTACCTCCTAATGATCCTTTAGAACAATATTTGCTAGACCATGAGAATGATATGTTTATGAATGAAAGAGGGGAAATAGATGAAGTATTCTTTAAACAAGAACCTATGCTAAAACACAATTTTCCTGTTGAAATCCTAGTGGATCCTCCTCCACCTAAGGGTGATCCCGTGTTTGAGCTTAAACCGTTGCCTGATAATCTTAAATATGCTTATCTTGATGAAAAGAAGATATATCCTGTTATTATTAGTGCTAACCTTTCAGAGCATGAAGAAGAAAGATTATTGAAAACTCTGAAGAAGCACGGTGCTGCTATTGGATATACTCTTGATGATCTTAAGGGCATTAGTACCACTCTATGTCAACATAAAATAAATTTGGAAGCAGATGCCAAACCAGTTCGTGATCCTCAACGATGTCTGAATCCTAAAATGAAAGAAGTGGTAAGAAAAGAAATACTAAAGCTTCTAGAGGCAGGTATAATTTATCCCGTTGCTGATAGTCAGTGGGTAAGTCCTGTTCATTGTGTCCCTAAGAAGGTAGGTATTACTGTTGTTCCTAATGATAAAGATGAATTGATTCCACAAAGAATTATTACCAGTTATAGGATGGTAATTGATTTCCGCAAATTAAACAAGGCTACTAAGAAAGATCATTACCCCTTACCTTTTATCGATCAAATGCTAGAAAGATTATGCAAACATACACATTACTGCTTTCTAGATGGTTATTCTGGTTTCTCTCAAATACCTGTGTCAGCTAAAGATCAATCGCAGACAACTTTTAGATGCCCTTTTGGTACTTTTGCTTATAGACATATGCCTTTTGGTTTATGTAATGCACCTGCTACCTTTGAAAGATGCATGATGGCTATATTCTCTGACTTTTGTGAAAAGATTTGTGAGGTTTTCATGGATGACTTTTCCATCCATGGATCTTCTTTTGATGATTTCTTGAGCAATCTTGATCGAGTTTTGCAGAGATGTGAAGAAACTAATCTTGTCTTGAATTGGGAAAAGTGCCACTTTATGGTTAATGAAGGTATTGTCTTGGGGCATAAAGTTTCTGAAAGAGGTATTGAAGTTGATAAAGCCAAGGTTGATGCTATTGAAAAGATGCCATGTCCCAAGGACATCAAAGGTATAAGAAGTTTCCTAGGTCACACCGGATTTTATAGGAGGTTCATCAAGGACTTCTCAAAAATTTCTCGGCCTCTGACTAATTTATTACAAAAAGATGTACAGTTTGTCTTTGATGATGATTGTGTAGAAGCATTTGAAATACTTAAGAAAGCATTAGTCTCTGCATCTATTGTTCAGCCACCTGATTGGAATTTACCCTTTGAAATTATGTGTGATCCTAGCTATTATGATGTAGGTGCTGTTCTAGGGCAAAGAGTTGATAAGAAATTAAATGTTATCCATTATGATAGTACGACTCTAAACAATGCTCAAAGAAATTATGCTACTACTAAAAAAGAACTTTTAGCAGTTGTATTTGCTTGTGATTAGTTCAGACCTTATATTGTTGATTCTAAAGTAACTATCCACACTGATCATGCTTCTATTAAATATCTTATGGAGAAGAAAGATGCTAAACTTAGACTTATTAGATGGGTTCTCTTGCTACAAGAATTTGATTTGCATATTGTTGATAGAAAAGGAGATGAGAACCCCGTTGTAGACAACTTATCTAGGTTAGAGAATGTTCTTGATGACCCACTACCTATTGATGATAGCTTTCCTGATGAACAATTAAATGTCATAAGTACTTCTTGTAGTACCCCTTCGTATGCTGATTATGCTAATTACATAGTTGCTAAATTTATACCACCTAGCTTCACATACCAACAAAATAAAAAGTTCTTCTATCATTTGAGACATTACTTTTGGGATGACCCACATCTTTATAAAGGAGTAGATGGTGTTATTAGACGTTGTGTACCTGAGCATGAACAGGAACAGATCCTATGCAAGTGCCACTCCGAAACTTATGGAGGACACCACGCGGGAGATAGAACTGCACATAAGGTATTGCAATCCGGTTTTTATTGGCCTACTCTCTTCAAGGATGCCCGTAAGTTTGTCCTTTCTTGTGATGAATGTCAAAGAATTGGTAATATTAGTAGACGTCAAGAAATGCCTATGAATTATTCACTTGTTATTGAACCGTTTGATGTTTGGGGCTTTGATTATATGGGACCTTTTCCTGCCTCTAATGGATATACACATATTTTAGTTGACGTTGATTACGTTACTAAGTGGGTAGAAGCTATTCCAACTAGTAGTGCTGATCATAACACTTCTATTAAATTTTTTAAAGAAGTTATTTTTCTCAGGTTTGGAGTCCGTAGATATTTAATGATTGATGGTGGTTCACATTTTATTCATGGTGCTTTCTGTAAAATGCTTCCTAAATATGACATCAATCATAGAATTGCATCTCTGTATCACCCAGAGTCTAGTGGTCAAGTAGAATTGAGTAATAGAGAACTGAAATTAATTTTGCAAAAGACTGTCAATAGGTCTAGAAAGAATTGGGCCAAGAAACTTGATGATGCATTATGGGCCTATAGAACTGCATATAAAAATCCTATGGGTATGTCTCCGTATAAAATGGTATATGGAAAAGCATGTCACTTACCTCTCGAACTAGAACATAAGGCATACTGGGCTATTAAAGAGCTCAACTATGATTTCAAACTTGCCGGTGAAAAGAGGTTATTTGATATTAGCTCACTTGATGAATGGAGAACCAAGCTATGAAAATGCCAAGTTGTTTAAAGAAAAGGTTAAAAGATGGCATGAAAAAAGGATACAAAAGCGTGAGTTTAATGTAGGTCATTATGTATTGCTATACAACTCTCGTTTAAAATTTTTTGCGAGGAAACATCTCTCTAAATGGGAAGGCCCCTATGTTATCGAGGAGGTCTATCGTTCCGGTGCCATAAAAATCAACAACTTCGAAGGCACAAATCCGAAGGTGGTAAACGGTCAAAGAATGAAACATTATATCTTAGGTAATCCCATAAATGTTGAAACCAATATTATTGAAACCGTAACCCCAGAGGAATAAATAAGGGACACTTTACAGAATGTTTCAGACTCCGAAAAGGAATAGGTATGTGGTACGGTAAGTAAACCAACTCCAAAACAATTTTAAGGCAATATTTCTCCGTTTTGGAATATTTAGAACAATAGAAAAGTAAGTAGCAGTCTGGGAACCTCGTCTACCTTCCGGACTCTGTTTTCTTGCATGATACGTATTTTGGTCGGTAAAAATTCATTATATAATATCCCGGGGGTTTGGACTCCCGTATTACGCAAAAATATCATGTTTTTGTTTCGAGCTGTTTTTCTAACAGATCTAGATTATCATGACGTCCCCAAGTTCTTCCAAGGACAAGTTCTTCGAGAAGGTCATCAACCCTTACCTCGCGGAGGTGCTGCGACACCCTCAAACCATTGAGATGCGTGATGGGTTGCTGCACATCCGCGATGCTGAGGGACCAAAGGGAATCGGAAGCGTGGAGATAAGGCTCGAAGCAATGGAGCAACAAGTTTTCAAGTGCCAAGGGATGGTGGAGCGTGGAATCAACGCTAGCCACATGATGCTCGCGGAGTTCACTAACAACTACAAGACGGATGCCAAGAACACCGAGGAGGCCATCTTCAAGCTATATGAGAAGATCGAGCACCTCCAAGCCCAAATCTATGACCTGCAAAACCAAAAGTGTGAGTATGAATATAGATTCAAAAGAATGAGTTTGGCTGCAGATTCGAGGATTACGGAGACTCGATCATCTTTCTATGATGGTGAACCTATGCCTTGGAATATGGATGACAAGCCCGCATCATCAACAACACCTCCGCCGTCTCCTCCAACAAAGAAGAATTGAGTATCTGGGTATGGGCACTCCACTTGGCAACTGCCAAGCTTGGGGGAGTGCCCCGGTATCATATCACCATCACTTTTATCTTTACCGTTTTCCTTAGTTCGATCTTATTAGTAGTATTTTGATCTAGTAGAATAAAGTTTATGGCATGATCTAGTTGTGAGTTTTGCTTTATTATCCTCCTATGTAATCGAGTCCGTGAGCTATATAATAAAGATTAGTGTTGAGTCAAGGGCTTGATTATTTTGCCATGATCCTAAGTGAATAAAAGAAAAGAGAAAGTAATGAAAAGGAAACAAAGAGATCATATGGATCTCATGGAGAGTAATGAGCTCACATAGAAAAAGTATGATGAATAACAGTTGTTGAGAGTTGACAAACATAGTTTTGGTCATCGTTGCAATTAATAGGAAGTAATAAAGAAAGAGAGGTCTTCACATATAGATATACTATCTTGGAGATCTTTTATGATTGTGAGCACTCATTAAAATATGGCATGCTAAAGAGTTGACATTGGATAAGGAAGACAACGTAATGGGTTATGTTTTCTTACATCTGAGATAAACTATATTGTCTTGGATCCTCCAACATGTTGAGCTTGGCTTTTGTCACGCCCTCGATGCGGCTATATCTCCCACGTGTCGAAGCACGACTTAGAGGCATCAACGCATTGAAAGAAATGTCGCAAGTGAGGTAATCTTCACAACAACCCATGTAATAAATAAGGGAAAAGATACATAGTTGGCTTACACTCTCCACGTCACAAAAATAGCATAAATATCATTACATTCATCCAATTACACTCAAGGTCCGACTACGGAACCAAAATGAAGACAAACCCCAAATGCAACAATGTCCCCGATCGCCCCAACTGGGCACCACTACTGATTGTCTGGAAAGGAAACGTAGTATCGTCCAGAGTCCTCATCGAGCTCCCACTTGAGTTCTGATGCGGAGCATCCTTCAATTATCCCCATGGACTCTACACCGACACATCAAGCCCCACGTGGACCAATGACAAGAGCTGCAGCAAGCGACTAGCATATTTGGTGGCTAACATACGCAAATGAGAGCAAGAAGAGAAGGCAAAGGCACGGTCGAGAAACTATGATCAAGAAGTGAACCTAGAACAACCTACGTTCAAACATAACTCGAGACCGTGTTCTCTTCCTGGACTCCACCGAAAAGAGACAATCCCGGCCACACACTCTGTTGATTCATTTTAATTAAGTTAAGTTGAAGGTTTTCTACAACCGGACATTAACAAATTCCCATCTGCCCATAACCGTGGGCACGACTTTCGAAAGATCAAATCCCTGCAGGGGGGTCCCAACTTAGCCCATCACAAGCTCTCACGGTCAACGAAGGATATTCCTTCTCCCAAGACAATCCGATCAGACTACGAATCCCGGTTACAAGACATCTCGACAATGGTAAAACAAGTACAGCAACACCACCCGAATGTGCCGACAAATCCCGATAGGAGCTGCACATATCTCGTTCTCAGGGCACACCGGATAAGCAATCCATACAACTAAAACTAGCCATCGAGTTTCCTCGAGGTGGCGCTGCAAGGGGCTCTATTTTGGACCAACACTCAGAGGAGCACTGGCCCGGGGGGTTTAACAAAGATGACCCTTGGGCTCCGGAAACCCAAGGGAAAAAGAGGCTAGGTGGCAAATGGTAAAACCAATGTTGGGCATTG
The DNA here is from genome assembly GCF_056163025.1 of Triticum urartu. Lineage (NCBI taxonomy): Eukaryota > Viridiplantae > Streptophyta > Magnoliopsida > Poales > Poaceae > Triticum > Triticum urartu. Next base: position 194,740,627 of record NC_141873.1, on the reverse strand, counting down.
CTGGAGTAGTTTTATTCAAGGCAAACTGTCAAGGGGTTCCTATTATAACCCAACCATGTAAGGCAATATGGGAGGCATGATAAGCAAGTGGCAGGTATCGTAGCAAAGGCATAGCAAAAGAGCGAGCATCTAGCAAGCAAAGATAGAAGTAATTTCGAGGGTATGGTCATCTTGCCTGCAAAGTTCTCCGAGTTGACGTTAGCTTGATCCTCGTAAGCGTACTCAACAGGCTCCTCGATAACGTACTCGTCTCCCGGCTCTACCCAAGCAAGAACAACAAGCGAAGGGAGACACAATCAACCACGTGGCATGCACAAGCAACATGATGCAAAACTTGTCATGATATGCGGGATGCGATATGCGATGCATATGCATGATTTGGAAAGGAGTTATTGAACCTGGCCTCAACTTGGAAAACGAAGAGTGCCACTGGAAAGAGGAGTTGATTTTGGTCGAAATCGATATAAAGATCACCGGAATCGGATGCACGGTTCGGAAATGGCAAGCAAAACAAATATGGCACCGGTCTGCGATTAATAGCACGAGACCATCTGAATGCATCAAGAACAACAAGCTACTGCACTCTAACATGGCAACAAAATACATGGCAGGGATCCACTCATGATGCTTGACAAAAGATGAACACTGAGCTACGGCTAATTCACTCAATAACCGGTTCAAACAAACATGGCAAAAGTGCAAAAGATAACAGGTTACAGACTTAGTGGAAATAACATGTCAAGAATTTAACATCAGGAAGCAATGTTTAGAGCACGAAATCTACATGCTACAGGAACATATCATGACAAAGCAAAGCATGGCATGAAGCTACTCAAAGCATACAACAAAAGTCTCTTACTAACCATAAGACAAAAGGGATCAGAAAATACAATGGCAACAATGTGAACATAGCAATTATCGTTAACAGATTTAGACTTAGTGAAAAATCGAAACATGGCAAAACAGATAACAAGTAGGCATGTTTACGAGCTCGATGCACTCACCACAATGCATTGCATGACAAACTAATCATATACCCAGAAAGTAGACATGGCATAGAAGCTAGACATGGCAAGAACAACAACATAGCATGCACGGATCAACTACAACAAGCTCGGCAAAATTGCTAAACATGTTAACAATCTGCCAGGAACATTTTATAGCAAAAGTAGAGCTCGATTGAGTCAAGCTAGGGTGCTCCATAAATGCAAACAAAGACATGGATGGATTAAGCACCACAATATCTACAAAACATCCTTACTGATCATGCTCAAAAGAGGCACGGATCACTTGGTAGCAACATGAACACATGGCATAAAAATAATGACAGGGCAATGACTTAGAATATTTCTAAGTCCCTGAAATCAACAACATTAAGTAAACTACTTTGCATGCTTGTGCTAGTCACCACAGAGATCAAAAAAATACATGGCATACACCCATGTAAAGATGGCATGGCATACTTCAAAACTCATGTAGAGCTCAAGATCATAGCATGCACACATTAATCATGGCAAAAATGACAAAAGAGCAATTGCTGATATGAATCTGAAACTAACATTGCATAGCCCTCTTCCAACAGCATTTAGGGCATCAAGATGAGCTCAAATGAACATGTTGCAATGAGATGAAATGAAGTACTCGTCGAGCCGAACATTCCATACGCTACATTCACGAATCGGAGAAACGGTGATGAAGTTTAGATGCTGAAAACATGTGCAAAAAAATATTGAGAGAGGGGGAAAAAGTCAACCCTAGTTAGGGTTTCAGATCCAGATCGGATCGGCGGCGCGGAAGCCGAGGTTACTTGCCGGACTTGCATGATGGCCGGAGCTGCGAGGATGGCCGGAGGAGCTCGGAGGGGTCGCCGGGACCGGTCGGACTTGGTGGACGGCGGTGTTGGCGGCGGCTAGGGAGGCGAGGCTTGCCGCGGCGGAGCGAGGGAGCTCAGTGGCGCGGTCGCCGGAGTGGGCGAGGTGGCGGCGCTCACCGATGATGGCGCGCAGCGGCGCTGACCGGCGCAGAGGAGGAAGCAGGCGGCGGGGCGCTGCGGCCAGGCGCGGCCGGATCGACGGCGGGGAGGGCCGGCCTTGGGCCCGGCCGGGACGCGGCGTGGGGACATCCGGCAGGCCACGTGGCAGCGCTCCAGTGGCTGTGGGCGGCGGCGGCTGTTTCGTCCGGCACGGCGGACATGTCCGGCTCGTGGCGGGGAAGATGGACTAGGGTTAGGGGTGGTGGAGACCCGGGATTTTCGGAGAGTGGCCTATATATAGAGGTAGAGGGAGCCAGGAGGCTCCAAATTGAGCACAATTTGCGGCCACGCGATCGTGATCAAACGGCCTAGGTGATGGAGGAGGTTTAGGTGGGTTTTGGGCCACATTGGAGAGGTGTTGGGCTGCAACACACATGAGGCCTTTTCGGTCCCTCGGTTAACCGTTGGGGTATCAAACGAAGTCCAAATGGTACGAAACTTGACAGGAGGTGTACCGGTAGTAAACCAAGGCCGCTTGGCAAGTCTCGGTCCAATCTGAGAACATTTAATACCCGCACACGAAAAGAGGTAGAAAGGGACACCGAAGGACATAGGAGCGCCGGAATGCAAAACGGACAACAGGGAAAATGCTCGAATGCATGAGACGAACACGTATGCAAATGCAATGCACATGATGACATGATATGAGATGCAAGACAAAGACAAAAGCACACAGACAAAGCCCGACAACGAGGAAATAACATAACTTAGTGCCTAAAATGGCAAGAGTTGGAATACAAATAAGGCAGGTTACATACGGGCTGTTACAACACTCCACCACTACGAAAGGATCTCGTCCCAAGATCTAGGACTGGAAAAACTCCGGGTACTCAAAACGGAGGTGATCCTCGCGTTCCCAGGTGGCTTCACGGTCGGAATGATGTGACCACTTGACTTGCAGGAATTTGATAGACTTGTTGCGAGTCTTGCGCCCAGCTTCTTCAAGAATAGCAACAGGGTGCTCACGATAAGACAGGTCTTCTTGGATAACAATCTCTTCGAAGTTGATGGTGCGGTCAGGGGTCATGAAACACTTGCGGAGTTGAGACACGTGAAACACGTCGTGCACATTCGCAAAGTTGGAGGGAAGCTCAAGTTGATAGGTGAGATCGCCTCTTTTGGTGATGATCTTGAAAGGACCCACGTATCTAGGGGCAAGCTTCCCTTTGATACCGAAGTGACGAGTACCTTTTATTGGAGAGACGCGGAGGTAGACATGGTCTCCGATCTCAAAAGCGAAGTCACGATGCTTGCTATCATAGTAACTCTTCTGGTGCGATTGCGCGGCTTTGAGATTATCACGAATGACTTTGCACATTTCTTCACCCTCTGTGATCAAGTCATTGCCAAGAAGTTGGCGTTCACCAGTCTCTGACAAGTTAAGAGGAGTACGACACTTCCTGCCATAGAGAATCTTGAATGGGGCCTTGCCCGAACTCGCTTGGAAGCTGTTGTTGTAGGAGAACTCGGCATATGGAAGACAATCTTCCCACTTCATACCGAAAGAGATGACACAAGCCCTGAGCATATCTTCAAGAATTTGATTGACTCGCTCGACTTGGCCACTAGTTTGAGGATGAAAAGTTGTGCTGAAGCGAATGTTGGTGCCCATGGCCTTCTGAAAAGAATCCCAAAACATGGAGGTGAACATGCTACCACGATCTGAAGATATCAACTGCGGAATGCCATGCAGAGAGGCAATCCTGGAGGTATATAGCTCTGCCAACTGAGCTGCTATGATAGATTCTTTGATAGGAAGAAAATGAGTCACTTTAGTGAGTTTGTCGATGACAACAAAGATAGCATCATTGCCACGCTTGGACTTTGGAAATCCAATCATGAAGTCCATCTCAATGTGGTAAAACTTCCATTCTGGAATGGCAAGAGGTTGGAGGAGACCAGCTGGTCGTTGGTGTGCTGCTTTCACTCTTCTGCAGACATCACATTCATTCACGAACTGAGCAATATCACGCTTCATTCGAGTCCACCAATACGACTGCTTGAGGTCCTCGTACATCTTTGTACTTCTAGAGTGAATAGAGAGGAGTGAATTGTGAGCCTCGTTCATAATGACTTTACGAAGGTCACCTTTAGGCACAACAATGCGATCCTCGAAGAATAGAGTATCCTTGTCATCAAGACGATAGCACTTGTACTTGGGTTGGCTCTTGGCAACCCAATCTTCACCTTCTTCACCATAGCATCAATAAGTTGATCCTCACGAATCTGATCTTCCAAAGTAGGAGAGACTTGGAGGTTGGCAAGAAATCCTTGAGGAACAACTTGTAGATTGAGTTTGCGGAAAGCTTCACAAAGCTCTAGTTGGTAAGGCTTGATAATCAGACTGTTGCAGTAAGCCTTCCTGCTCAATGCGTCAGCAATTACATTGGCCTTGCTTGGAGTATATTCGATACTCGGATTATATTATTGAATCATCTCGACCCAACGAGTCTGCCTGAGGTTGAGGTTTGGCTGAGTGAAGATGTACTTGAGACTCTTATGATCAGTGAAGATGTCCACTTTTCTTCCCAATAAGAGATGTCTCCAAGTTAAAAGAGCATGGACAACTGCCGCCAACTTGAGGTCATGAGTGGGGTAGTTCTTTTCGTTGGGCTTCAACTGGCGAGAGGTATAGGCCACAACTTTCTTCTCTTGCATCAACACTGCACCAAGACCTTGAAGGTAAGCATCACAGAAGACCTCAAACGGTTTGGATTCATCAGGAGGAGTCAGAACTGGAGCAGTGACTAACTTCTCTTTGAGGGTGTTGAAAGCGATGTCACATTCAGGAGACTAGACATACTTCACATGCTTCTGTAGAAGGTTGGAAAGAGGCTTCGCGATCTTAGAGAAGTTCTCGACGAACCTTCGATAATAGCTTGCGAGCCCAAGGAAGCTGCGGAGTTGCTTCACATTCTGAGGTGGTTCCTAATTCACAATTGCAGACACCTTCTCAGGATTAACAGCTATGTCCTTGGCGGAGATGATATGCCCAAGGTAGAGAACCTCATCGAGCCAAAACTCGCACTTTGAAAACTTCACATAGAACTGATGTTCTCTGAGTTTATCCAGCACCAATCTCAAGTGCTTGGCATGATCCTCCTTGTTCTTGGAAAAGACTAAAATGTTATCGAGGTAGACCAAGACGAAGTCATTTGTGTAGGCGTTGAAGATGAAGTTCATCATGCGAGAGAATGTTGGAGGAGCGTTGACGAGGCCGAAAGACATGACAGTGTATTCATATGAACCATAGCTTGTTCTGAATGCTGTCTTGGGGATATCTTCTTCACGAATGTGAATCTGATGATAGCCGATACGGAGATCAAGCTTGGAGAAAACTTGAGCACCTTTGAGTTGTTCGAAAAGCTCGTTGATGTTGGGAAGTGGGTACTTGTTCTTTATGGTCTTCTTGTTCAATGGACGGTAGTCAACACAGAGTCGGTCCGTTCCATCCTTCTTATTGACGAAAAGAACTCACAACCCCATGGAGAAGAACTAGGTCAGATGAGACCCATACGTTCTTAAATATCGAGTTACTTCTTCATCTCCTTCAACTCTTCAGGTCCAAGCTTGTAAGGACGTTTGCAAACAGGTTCCGTGCCAGGCTCAAGATTGATGACAAATTCAACTGGCCGGTGCGGAGGCATTCCTGGAAGCTCTTCTGGAAAAACGTCTTGATATTCACAAACGAATGGAATCTGAGAGATGGCATCCAGCTCGCCTTTCTCATTGAAAGAAAACAGTCGAATGGTATCATCCCGAGCAGCAAACACGATTACATCCTCAGACGAATGTGTCAATTGAATCTGCCTGGCAGCACAATCAAGCTGAGCCTTGTGCTTAGAAAGCCAATCCATTCCGAGAATAAGATCAATATCCAAGTCACCAAGGACATTAGGAGAAGACAAGAACTTATAGTCGCCCAACGTGATAGAAACATCCGGAACGAAAACTCGAGAAGTCATTTGTTGGGCTGGAGAAACAATAGCCAAAGGTTTTGGAAAAACTTGAGTGACCAATTCATGCTTAGATGCAAAAGGTCTTGAGATGAAACAATGCGATGCACCAGTGTCAAAAAGAACTTTTGCAGGAATATCGTTAACAGGAAGGTCACCCATGATGACATCTCACGAGTCCTCTGCCTGAGCTGCGTTCATCATGTTGACCTCGGCGTGCTTGGGATTATGCTTGACCACTGCGGTACTGGCAGATCTCACAGGAGGAGGAGGAGGAAGACCCCTCTGATTGAAGCATTTGTTGGCATAGTGACCCTTTTGCTGACACTTGTTGCACGTGACCTCCGAGAGCGGACGGTTATACGGAGCACTTGATCTTGGAGCATGAGATGAAGTCTTGTTCTAAAAGCCTGGGTTGGGTGGGTGGGAAGATCCATTGCCACCTTTGCTCTTCTGCTGATAAGGCTGGCGGAACGGAGGAGGAGGCAACCAATACTTTTGCTACTTAGTTGCCACTTGAGTTGAGGAAGAAGGAGTTGCATGTCTGACTCGCTTCTTGGAAGCATCACACTTGAGTTGAGCAGTCTCTTGTTTCAGTGCCATGTTGTAAAACTCATCGTACTTCTGAGGCTCAAAAAGCACAAGAGCTAGTTGGAGATCTTCTCCGAGGCCACCTCTGAACTGATAAATCATGCTCTTCTCGTCGGGGACGTCTTGCTTGGCGAAACGAGCGAGCTTCTGGAACATGATGTTATACTGGTAAACAGACAAGCTGCCTTGCTTCAGGTTGCGGAATTCCTCACGCTTGCTCTCAACAACACTCTAAGGAATGTGGTGAGCTTTGAAGTCTTGACGGAATTCATCCCAGGTAATCACACGGCCTCCTCTGGAATCTTTGTATTGCTGAAACCATTCTGCAGCTTGGTCTTTGAGTTGGAACAAGGAAAACTTGACAAAGTACTCAGGCCTGACGTTGCTGCACTCGAAATGCTTGCAGATATCCACGAGCCAATCATCAGCGTCTGTTGCTTCGACACAGTTACTGAAGGTCTTTGGCTGATTAGCGAGGAACTGGTTGAGTGTAGCAAACTGATTGTGATTGTTGCCATGGCCATGATTCCCTTGGTTGCGCTCTTGCAGAATTTGCATGATCAACTACGTGTTTGCATTGGTAGCGGCCATCATAGCTTGCCATGCCTCCGGAGGTGGAGGTGGTGGTGGCGGATCCGGATTCGGAGTCGTGCGCGTTGGAGGAGCCATCCTGGAGAGGGTGACATTCGTTAGCATCTTGACAGACATATATTCAAGCTGAATCAAATGGATTGAAATTGCAACTCATAGTCTTAACATTCGAACAAAATGAACGAATGCATTCCAATTGAAATGGTCACACTTCCATAAATTGAGAAGCCACTTAGATAGAGGTAGAAGAATAAAACAGCAAGGTACGGACAAGAACAAATACTTGGTAAGGATTACCCAATCACAAACCAAATATCCATGGAAGAAATGCTAGAGCTACATGAATTCCCACCTATGAAACTCCCGAACCTTTCCGGTTATGCAATCAGGTGATGGGGATACAGGGAAGCATAATATCTCACCCAAAGCTAGAAAATCCTACATCCAGCTGCATCCATCCTTCAACACATAACCAAGAAACCTTTGGAAATCATTTACCTCAACCTTCGGAAAGCATCTGTTATACGAGTTATGGAAATACTCCCGAACTCCCGCCCCAGTACTGGGTGGCGTCGAGGTTATCTCACCAACAGCTCCATAAAAGAGATTTTCGATGTCGGCGAAACTCAGGTATTCCAGAATTGCAACGATAAAATTGTGACGACAACACCTCGGAGCTCAACTCCCCGGGACACCGCCACAACCCCTAAACGTCAGGATGCACCAAGAACAATGTTCTCGTCACAAAACCATCGGAACGATTCCAAGATACCCGCGTGATCCTAAATTTTTTTTAGTGAAATTTGAGAAGAGAATAGTCAAAACTCTACGTCAGGATGCCTCACCAGAGCGATGAAGGGACTGAGGAGTAAAAAGAATCCTACTCTCGGATATATATAATCCTAAATGACTCAAAACATTTTTCTAGACTCAACAACGCCAATGATTCGATCAAGCAGGGGGCTCCTAAGGTCGGGGAAGGCTCTGATACCAACTTGTCACGCCCTCGATGCGGCTATATCTCCCACGTGTCGAAGCATGACTTAGAGGCATAACCGCATTGAAAGCAATGTCGCAAGTGAGGTAATCTTCACGACAACCCATGTAATAAATAAGGGAAAAGATACATAGTTGGCTTACACTCGCCACGTCACACAAATAGCATAAATATCATTACATTCATCCAGTTACACTCAAGGTCCGACTACGGAACCAAAATGAAGGCAAACCCCAAATGCAACAATGTCCCTGATCGCCCCAACTGATCGTCTGGAAAAGAAACATAGTATCATCCTGAGTCCTCATCGAACTCCCACTTGAGCTCAGTCGAATCACCTGGAGCAGTATCATCGGTCCCTGCATCTGGTTTTGGAAGGAATCTGTGAGTCATGGGGACTCAGCAATCTCACACCCTCGCGATCAAGACTATTTAAGCTTATAGGAAGGGTAAAAGTATGAGGTGGAGCTGCAGCAAGCGACTAGCATATTTGGTGGCTAACATACGCAAATGAGAGCGAGAAGAGAAGGCAAAGGCACGGTCAAGAAACTATGATCAAGAAGTGATCATAGAACAACCTACGTTCAAACATAACTCGAGACCGTGTTCTCTTCTCGGACTCCGCCGAAAAGAGACCATCACGGGCACACACTCTATTGATTCATTTTAATTAAGTTAAGTTTAAGGTTTTCTACAACCAGACATTAACAAATTCCCATCTGCCCATAACCGCGGGCACGGCTTTCGAAAGATCAAATCCCTGTAGGGGTGTCCCAACTTAGCCCATCACAAGCTCTCACGGTCAAACAAAGGATATTCCTTCTCCCAAGACAATCCGATCAGACTCGGAATCCCGGTTAGAAGACATCTCGACAATGGTAAAACAAGTCCAGCACCACCACCCGAATGTGCCGACAAATCCCGATAAGAGCTACACATATCTCGTTCTCAGGGCACACCGGATAAGCAATCCATACAACTAAAACCAGCCCTCGAGTTTCCCCGAGGTGGCGCTGCAAGGGGCTCTAGTTTGGACCAACACTCAGAGGAGCACTGGCCGGGGGGGTTTAATAAAGATGACCCTTGGGCTCCGGAAACCCAAGGGAAAAAGAGGCTAGGTGGCAAATGGTAAAACCAATGTTGGGCATTGCTGGAGGAGTTTTATTCAAGGCAAACTGTCAAGGGGTTCCTATTATAACCCAACCGTGTAAGGCAATATGGGAGGCATGATAAGCAAGTGGCAGGTATCATAGCAAAGGCATAGCAAAAGAGCGAGCATCTAGCAAGCAAAGATAGAAGTAATTTCGAGGGTATGGTCATCTTGCCTACAAAGTTCTCCGAGTTGACGTTAGCTTGATCTTCGTAAGCGTACTCAACAGGCTCCTCGATCATGTACTCGTCTCCCGGCTCTACCCAAGCAAGAACAACAAGCAAAGGGAGACACAATCAACCACGTGCCATGCACAAGTAACATGATGCAAAACATGTCATGATATGCGGGATGCGATATGCGATGCATATGCTTGATTTGGAAAGGAGTGATTGAACCTGGCCTCAACTTGGAAAACGAAGAGTGCCACTGGAAAGAGGAGTTGATTTCAGTCGAAATCAATATAAAGATCACCAGAATCGGATGCACGGTTCAGAAATGGCAAGCAAAACAAATATGGCACCGGTCTGCGATTAATAGCACGAGACCATCTGAATGCATCAAGAACAACAAGCTACTGCACTCTAACATGGCAACAAAATACATGGCAGGGATCCACTCATGATGCTTGACAAAATATGAACACTGAGCTATGGCTAATTCACTCTATAACCGGTTCAAACAAACATGGCAAAAGTGCAAAAGATAACAGGTTACAGACTTAGTGGAAATAACATGTCAAGAATTTAACATCAGGAAGCAATGTTTAGAGCACGAAAACTACATGCTACAGGAACATATCATGAAAAAGCAAAGCATGGCATGAAGCTACTCAAAGCATACAACAAAAGTCTCTTACTAACCATAAGACAAAAGGGATCAGAAAATACAATGGCAACAATGTGAACATAGCAATTATCGTTAACAGATTTAGACTTAGTGAAAAATCAGAACATGGCAAAACAGATAACAAGTAGGCATGTTTACGAGCTCGATGCACTCACCACAATGCATTTCATGACAAACTAAGCATATACCCAGAAAGTAGACATGGCATAGAAGCTAGACATGGCAAGACCAACAACATAGCATGCACGGATCAACTACAACAAGCTCGGCAAAATTGCTAAACATGTTAACAATCTGCCAGGAACATTTTATAGCAAAAGTAGAGCTCGATTGAGTCAAGCTAGGGTGCTCCATAAATGCAAAAAAATACATGGATGGATTGAGCACCACAATATCTACAAAACATCCTTACTAATCATGCTCAAAAGAGGCACGGGTCACTTGGTAGCAACATGAACACATGGCATAAAAATAATGACAGGGCAATGACTTAGAATATTTCTAAGTCCCTGAAATCAGCAACATTAAGTAAACTACTTTGCATGCTTGTGCTAGTCACCACAGAGATCAAAAAAATACGTGGCATACACCCATGTAAAGATGGCATGGCATACTTCAAAACTCATGTAGAGCTCAAGATCATAGCATGCACACATTAATCATGGCAAAAATGACAAAAGAGCAATTGGTGATATGAATCTGAAACTAACATTGCATAGCCCTCTTCCAACAGCATTTAGGGCATCAAGATGAGCTCAAATGAACATGTTGCAATGAGATGAAATGAAGTACTCGTCGAGCCAAACATTTCCATATGCTACACGCACGAATTGGAGAAACGGTGATGAAGTTATGATGCTAAAAACATGTGCAAAAAAATATTGAGAGAGAGGGAAAAAGTCAACCCTAGTTAGGGTTTCAGATCCAGATCGGATCGGCGGCACGGAAGCCGAGGTTACTCGCCGGACTTGCACGGTGGCCGGAGCTGCGAGGATGGCCGGAGGAGCTCGGAGGGGTCGCCGGGACCGGCCGGACTTGGTGGACGGCGGTGTTGGCGGCGGCTAGGGCAGCAAGGCTTGCCACGGCGGAGCGAGGGAGCTCGGTGGCGTAGTCGCCGGAGTGGGTGAGGTGGCGGCGCTCGCCAGTGATGGCGCGCGGCGGCGTTGACCAGCGCAGAGGAGGGAGCGGGCGGCGAGGCGCTGCGGCCAGGCGCGGCCCGGATCAACGGCGGGGAGGGCCGGCCTTGGGCCCGGGCGGGCCGCGGCGCGGGGACATCCGGCAGGCCACGTGGCAGCGCTTCAGTGGCTGCGGGCGGCGGCGGCTGTTTCGTCCGGTGCGGCGGACATGTCCGGCTCGTGGCGGGGAAGATGGACTAGGCTTAGGGGTGGTGGAGACCCGGGATTTTCGGAGAGTGGCCTATATATAGAGGTAGAGGGAGCTAGGAGGCTCCAAATTGAGCACGGTTTGCGGCCACGCAATCGTGATCGAACGACCTAGGTGATGGGGGAGGTTTAGGTGGGTTTTGGGCCACTTTGGAGAGGTGTTGGGCTGCAACACACACAAGGCCTTTTCGGTCCCTCGGTTAACTGTTGGGGTATAAAACGAAGTCCAAATGGTATGAAACTTGACAGGCGGTCTACCGGTAGTAAACCAAGGCCGCTTGGCAACTCTCGGTCCAATCCGAGAGCGTTTAATACCCGCACACGAGAAGAGGTAGAAAGGGACACCGAAGGACATAGGAGCGCCGGAATGCAAAACGGACAACGGGGAAAATGCTCGAATGCATGAGACAAACACGTATGCAAATGCAATGCACATGATGACATGATATGATATGCAAGACAAAGACAAAAGCACATGCAGACAAAACCCAACAATGAGGAAATAACATAACTTAGTGCCGAAAATGGCAAGAGTTGGAATACAAATATGGCAGGTTACATACGGGGTGTTACACCTTTCCCCCTCATGCTAGAAAAATTCTTAGCACCAAGTAGAGATACTACTTGTGCTTCCAAATACCCTTAAACCAGTTTTGCCATGAGAGTCCACCATATCTACCTATGGATTGAATAAGATTCTTCAAGTAAGTTGTCATTGGTGCAAAACAATAAAAATTGCTCTCTAAATATGTATGATTGATTGGTGTGGGAGAAATAAACTTTATATGATCTTGTGATGTGGAAGTAATAAAAGTGACGGACTGCATAATAAAGGTTCATATCACAAGGGGCAATATAAAGTGACGTTCTTTCGCATTAAGATTTTGTGCATCCAACTATAAACGCGCATGGCAACCTCTGCTTCCCTCTGCGAAGGGCCTATCTTTTATTATTATCTTCTACCTTATGCAAGTGTCATGGTGATCTTCACCTCTCCCCTTTTCATTTTATCCTTTGGCAAGCACAGTATGTTGGAAAGATCCTAGTATATATGGCTAATTGGATGTGAGTTTTCATGAACTATTACTGTTGACATTACCCTTGAGGTAAAACGTTGGGAGGCAAAACTATAAGCCCCTATCTTTCTCTGTGTCCGATTAAAACTCCATACCCATAAGTATTGTGTGCGTGTCAGCAATTGTGAAAGATTATATGATAGTTGAGTATGTGGACTTGCTGAAAAGCTCTTATACATTGACTCTTTCCTATGTTATGATAAATTGCAATTGCTTCAATGACCAAGATTGTAGTTTGTTAGTTTTCAATGAAGTTTACGATTCATACTTGATATTGTGATTGAATTATTACTCTAGCATTAGAGATCATATGACAAGAATTATATAAGTTGTTGTTATAAGAATGATCATGATGCCCTCATGTATGTATTTTATTTTTATCGACACCTTCATCTCTAAACATGTGGACATATTTTTCGATTTCGGCTTTTCGCTTGAGGACAAGCGAGGTCTAAGCTAGGGGGAGTTGATACGTCCATTTTGCATCATGCTTTTATATCAATATTCATTGCATTATGGGCAATTATTTCACATTATGTCGCAATACTTATGGCTATTCTCTCTTATTTTACATGGTTTACATAAGGAGGAAGAATGCCGGCAGCTGGAATTCTGGGCTAGAAAAGGAGAAAATATTATAGACCTATTCTGCACAACTCCAAAAGTCCTAAAACTCCATGGAACACCTTATAATAAATAATGAAAAATCCTTGCCAAAGATGAAGACGAGGGGGCCCACACCCTACTCACGAGGGTGGGGGCGCCCCCCCCCCCTAGGGCGCGCCCCCTACCTCATGGGCCCCCTGGTGGCTCTCCGATGACCATCTTCTCCTATATGAAGTCTTTCATCGAGAAAAATATACGAAGCAACCTTTCGGGACGAAACTCCGCCGCCACGAGGCGGAACCTTGGCGGATCCAATCTAGAGCTCCAGTAGAGCTGTTCTGCCGGGGAAACTTCCCTCCCAGAGGGGGAAATCATCTCCATCGTCATCACCAACGCTCCTCTCATCGGGAGAGGGAAATCTCCATCAACATCTTCATCAGCACCATCTCATCTCAAAACCCTAGTTCATCTCTTGTATCCGATTCATGTCTTCACGTCCAGGATTTGTGCTAGTAGGTTGCTAGTAGTGTTAATTACTCCTTGTAGTTGATGCTAGTTGGTTTAATTGGTGGAAGATCATATGTTCAGATCCTATATGCATATTAATACCCCTCCGATTATGAACATGTTTATGCTTTGTGAGTAGTTACGTTTGTTCCTGAGGACAAGGGAGAAGTCCTGCTATTAGTAGTCATGTGAATTTGGTATTCGTTCGATATTTTGATAAGATGTATGTTGTCTAGCCTCTAGTGGTGTTATGTGAACGTCGACTACATAACAGTTCACCCTTATTTGGGCCTAGAGGAAGGCATTGTGAAGTAATAAGTAGATTATGGGTTGCTAGAGTGACTGAAGCTTAAACCCTAGTTTATGCGTTGCTTCGTAAGCGGCTGATTTGGATCCATATGTTTCATGCTATGGTTAGGTTTACCTTAATACTTTTGTTGTAGTTGCGGATGCATGCAATAGAGGTTAATCATAAGTGGGATACTTGTTCAATTAAGAACAGCACCCAAGCACCGGTCCACCCACATGTCAAATTATCAAAGTACGAACGCGAATCATATGAACATGATGAAAACTAGCTTGGCGTTGTTCCCATGTGTCCTCAGGAGCGCTTTTCCTTATATAAGAGTTTGTCTAGGCTTGTCCTTTGCTACAAAAAGGATTGGGCCACCTTGCTGCACTTTATTTACTTTTGTTGCTTGTTGCTCGTTACAAATTATCTCATCACAAAACTATCTGTTACCACTTATTTCAGTACTTGCAGAGAATACCTTGCTGAAAACCGTTTATCATTTCCTTCTGCTCCTCGTTGGGTTCGACACTCTTACTTATCGAAAGGACTACGATAGATCCCCTATAATTGTGGGTCATCATTTTCTTGGCCTCGCTGGATTCTATAGGCATTTTGTGAGAGATTTCAGCACCATTGTTGCACCTCTCAATGAGCTTGCAAATAAGGAACTGCCTTTTGTTTGGGGTACCGCACACGAAGAAGCCTTCACGGTATTGAATGATAGGTTGACACATGCTCCTTTACTCCAACTTCCTGATTTTAATAAGACTTTTGAGCTTGAATGTGATGCTAGTGGAATTGGATTAGGAGGTGTGTTATTACAAGATGGCAAACCTATTGCATACTTTTCTGAAAAATTCAGTGGGCCTAGTCTGAATTATTCTACTTATGATAAAGATTTATATGCTCTTGCATGGCAACATTATTTATGGCCCAAAGAATTTGTTATACATTCCGATCATGAATCTTTGAAGCATATTAAAAGTCAATCAAAACTGAATCGTAGACAATCTAAATGGGTTGAATTCATTGAGACTTTCCTTTATGTCATTAAACACAAGAAGGGTAATGAAAATGTTATTGTTGATGCATTGTCTCGTCGCTATACTATGCTTTCACAACTTGACTTCAAAATATTTGGTTTGGAGACCATCAAAGATCAATATGTGCATGATGCTGATTTTAAACATGTAATGCAGAATTGTAAAGAAGAAATAACGTGGAACAAGTTCATCATTAATGATGGATTTGTGTTCCGTGCTAACAAGCTATGCATTCTAGCTAGCTCCATTCTTCTTTTGTTGTTGCAGGAGGCGCATGGAGGAGGATTAATGGGATACTTTGGCGTCAAGAAGACGGAGGATGTACTTGCTACACATTTCTTTTGGCCAAAGATGAGACAGGATGTTGAGCATTTTGTTGCTCGCTGCACTACATGTCAAAAAGCTAAGTCACAACTCAATCCTCATGGTTTATATATTCCTTTGCCTGTACCTAGTGTTCCATGGGAGGATATATCTATGGACTTTTTTTTGGTTTACCTCGAACAAACAAGGGGAGGGATAGCATATTTGTTGTCGTGGATAGATTCTCGAAAAAGGCACACTTTATACCATGTCATAAAAGTGATGATGCTGCTAATGTTGCTGATTTGTTCTTTTGTGAAATTATTCGCTTGCATGGTGTGCCAAATACTATTGTTTCAGATCGTGATACTAAATTTCTTAGCCACTTTTGGAGATGTTTATGGGCTAAGTTGGGGACTAAACTGCTTTTTAGTACTACTTGTCACCCCCAAACTGATGGACAAACTAAGTAATCTATAGAACATTGTCTACTATGCTTAAGGATGTTTTCAAGAATAGTAAGAAAATGTGGGAAGAATGCCTACCTCATATTGAATTTTCCTATAATCGTTCATTGCATTCTACTACTAAGATGTGCCCTTTTGAAATTATGTATGGTTTCCTAGCTCGTGCACCTATTGATTTGTTGCCTCTTCCATCTTCACAGAAGGTTAATTTTGATGCTAAACAATGTGTTGAATTGATTTCAAAAATGCATGTGTTAATTAAGGAAAACATTGAGCGTATGAATGCTAAATATAAACTTGTTGGAGATAAGGGTAGAAAACATGTTGTGTTTGCACCTGGAGATCGTGTTTGCTTACATTTGCGTAAGGATAGATTTACTGATTTGCGCAAATCAAAGCTAATGCCATGTGTTGAAGGTCCTTTTAAGGTGTTAGAGAAAATAAATGATAATGCATATAAACTTGAGCTTCCTGCAAATTTTGGGGTTAGTCCCACTTTTAACATTGCAGATTTGAAGCCTTATTTGGGTGAGGAAGGTGAGCTTCCGTCGAGGACGAATTCATTTCAAGAAGGGGAGGATGATGAGGACAACAATACCATTGTTACACCCACAACCCCTGCTACTATACATACTGGACCAATTACTAGAGCTCATGCACGCCAATTAAATTACTAGGTACTTTCGTTTCTTGGTAAGGATTCTAATGTTCATGAGAATATGATGCTGCCTAAATTGGATACATTTGTTTTGCTTACAAATGAAGGGCCCAGCTTGGAGAAGGATGAACAGTGGAGCAAGAACAAGCATGGAGATGATGGCATGCGCAAGGGAAACAAGAACGGAGTTTCAAGTCATGATTTCAGGACTTTGAAGCCACTGTAATGAGTGCATGAAGTCTTGGACGAAATATACAAGATGCCACTTCACAAATTTCGTCCAGAGACTATTATAGGTGTCGTGTCACCTTATTATTGGGCCAGGCCCATGTAATTTCCAAATACATAAGTATAGGCTATTTTTAGAGTCCGTATGTGTGGGGAAACAAGAGATAGGGTTGGTTTCGGACCACTCCTCCAAGGGCCAGGAAATCCCACCCCCCCTCTTCCTCCATATATAAAACCGTTAGGGTGTCTTTGAGACTTTGGGTTTTGTTTAGATTAAACGTTGACCATAGCTGCAACTTCACGTACTTCGTTTTTGTTCAATGACCAGACCAAGGCATCACAGAACCCCACCTTGATCAATAAAGCTTTCATCCTATATTCGCAATATCCAGATTGCAATCTTAGTTTCTTGCTTGTTCTTTATTTGCTTGCAGGAAATAGACCTTCATGGTCAGGTTCATCATGCTCCGGCGTGGTCAATAACCTCTTGGAGTTGGTTTAGTGATTGCTAAGGCGCGACGTGCTTGCAGATTCGTAGTCGGATCATGAAAGTCAACTCCTCTGAAACGATAATCACCATCTCATCGAAAGAAGGGTCACCTTTGAATATATTAGTGAAGCATGAGACTTCATCAATTTCTTTAAAATAAAACTGCCATCGTGCTCTAAAAAGATATAACTGAAGCACTAGAGCAAATGACAAACTACTCCAAAAGATATAAGTGAAGATCAATGAGTAGTTGAATAATTATGTGACTATGTGAAGACTCTCTAACATTTAAGAATTTCATATCTTAGGATATTATTCGAGTAGCAAGCAAAACAAAATAAAATGACACTTTAAGGACAGAACATATCATGTGAAGAAGCAAAAACTTAGGTTCAACCAAAACTGACCGATGGTTGTTTAAGAAGAAAGGTGGGACGCCAACCGGGGCATCCCAAGCTTAGATACTTAAGACTTCTTGAAATATTGACTAGGGAAGCCTTGGGAATCCCCAAACTTGAGCTTTTGTGTCTCCTTAATTCTTTTATATCACAGTTTGCCTAAATCTCAAAAACTTCATCCACACAAAACTCAACAAGAACTTGTGAGATAAGTTCGTATAAATCCAAGCAAAACCTTATCATTCTCTACTGTATAAAATAACTAAAATTATAATTTGACATTGCATACAAATGCCTCTGCATATTTAACACTCCTATGCTGAAATACAATCATTAAACAAGCAAACATATGCAAAAAATGCAATCATAACAGCAATCTGTCTAAACAGGATAGTCTGTAAAGAATGCAAGAGGAATCATACTTCTTTAACTCCAAAAATTCTGAAAATTAACACATTGTAGATAATTTGTTGTTACTCATTGTGTAAAAAATTCAAGATTTTATCATGTTCTGACTATTCTCCAATATTCAAAACAGAACAACAAACTTTTTGTTTTCAAACAGCAACATATAGACCTGCAAAATAAGCATGGTATAGGCTATACTTGACCTTTTTATTGAACTAAAAGATGCAAAACATTAATCTAAAGATTAGCAAGATAATACAAATAAAATAAAATGATGCTCCAAGCAAAACTCATATCATGTGATGAGTAAAAATATAGTTCCAAGTAAAGTTACCGATAATGCTGAAGACGAAAGAGGGGATGGCTTCTAGGGCATCCCCAAGCTAGTTGCTTGTATATTCCTTGAATATTGCCTTGGGGTGCCTTGGGCATCCCCAATATTAGTGTACTTCCACTCCTTATTCTCCTCATATCGATATCTCCCAAAAACTTAAAAACTTCAATCACACAAAACTTAACGGAACTTCATGAGATGGGTTAGTATGCTAAAGACAAATCATTATCTTGGGTACTACAAATACAAGATTCATAATTGTTTCCACATAATGCCTAGTGTACTCTATCATTTCCACCATCTACATTACTTCATATAAGCTATGGAAACACTAAAACAAGCAAACTATGCGTTAAAAACAGAATTTGTCAAAAACAGAACAATTTGTAATGATCTGAACAACAACCATACTTATGCTACTCCAAAAATTCTGAAAAATTAGGACAACCTGGGAATTTGTACTCCCTCCATTTTTATATACAAGGCCACTATAAAAATAACAATTTGTAGATATACAAGGCCACAAACACTAATCGATGCAATATTAATGGTGTTTGCCTCGTAGTACTAGTAAAGGAGGACCTTAACTACCCCTTCCATGCATGCGGGAGTGAGAGCATTGGCTTGATGTGCATGAAATAGAAAAATACACATTAATTTACACGGAAAACAAAGAGGCAAGTTGCCTTGCAACATTGACTTAGAAGACATTAACTTTTGCCTTGGTACCTGTAATATGGGTTTGTGGCCTTGTATACAAAAATGAAGGGAGTATATCAATCCTGTGAAGAAAGAATCATGATTTTATCACGCTTCTGTAAAAACTAAAAATTATTTTACTAGGCGCAAAAGTTTTTGTTCTTCAGCAAGATCAAATCAACTATCACCGTAATCCATCCCAAAGGTCTTACTTGGCACTTTATTGAAACAAAAGCTCTAAAACACGACTACTACAGTAGCTTAATCATGTGGACACACAAAAATAGTAGGTACTAGTGTTGGGTTGTCTCCCAACAAGCACTTATCTTTAATGCCTTTCTAGCTAGGCATGATGATTTCAATGATGCTCGCATAAAAGTAAAGAATTGAAACACAAAGAGAGCATCATGAAACATATGTGGCAAGCACATTTAAGTCTAACCCACTTCCTATGCATAGGGATTTTGTGAGCAAACAACTTATGGGAGCAAGAATCAACTAGCATAGGAAGGCAAAACAAGCATAACTTCAAGATTTTCAACACATAGAGAGGAAACTTGATATTATTGCAACTCATACAAGCATATATTCCTCCCTCATAATAATTTTCAGTAGCATCATGAGTGAATTCAATAATATAACTATCACATAAACCATTCTTTTCATGAGACATAAGCATTGAAATTTTACTTCTCACCACGTAAGCAAAATTCTTCTCATTCATAATAGTGGGAGCAAACTCAACAAAATAACCATCATGGCAGCAATAATTCAATTGAAAATTAAAATCAAGATGACAAGCTTCATTGTTATTCTTATTCTTTATAGCATACATGTCATCACAATAATCATAATAGATAGCAACTTTGTTCTCATAATCAATTGAAACCTCTTCCGAAATAGTGGATTCATCAATAATAAAGTCATGACCTCTCCAAATCCACTTTCATAAATATTATAAGATTCAACACTCTCCAGAATAGTGGGATCATTAGTACCTAGATTTGACACTCTTTCAAACCCACTTTCATCAATATAATCATGATAAATAGGAGGCATGTTCATCATAATAAATTTGCTCATCAAAACTTGGGGGACAAAAAATATCATCTTCATCAAACATAGCATCCCCAAGCTTGTAGCTTTGCATATCATTAGCATCATGGATATTAAAAGAATTCATACTAAAAACATTGCAATCATGCTCATTATTCAAAGATTTAGTGCCAAACACTTTAATGCATCCTTCTTCTAACACTTTGGCACAATTATCGGAATCCTTATTTTCACGAAAGACATTAAAAATATGAAGCATATGAGGCAACCTCAGTTCCATTTTTTATAGTTTTATTTTATAGACTAAACTAGTGATAAAACAAGACACTAAAAGATTCAATTCCAAGATATAAATATATACCTTCAAGCACTAACCTCCCAGGCAACGGCTCCAGAAAAGAGCTTGATGTCTACTATGCAACCTTCTTGTAGACTCGTGTTGGGCCTCCAAGCGCAGAGTTTTGTAGGACAATAGTAAATTTCCCTCAAGTGGATGACCTAAGGTTTATCAATCCGTGGGAGGCGTATTATGAAGATGGTCTCTCTGAAACAACCCTGCAACCAAATAACAAAGAGTCTCTTGTGTCCCCAACACACCCAATACAATGGTAAATTGTATAGATGCACTAGTTCGGCGAAGATACGGTGATACAAGTGCAATATGGTTGATAGATATAGATTTTTGTAATCTGAAAATATAAAGACAACGAGGTAGAAAGTGGTAAAAGTGAGAGAAAATGGTATTGCAATGTTTGGAAACAAGGCCTATGGTTCATACTTTCACTAGTGTAAGTTCTCTCAACAATGATAACATAATTAAATCATCTGACAATCCTTCAACGTGCAACAAACAATCACTCCAAAGTTTCTATCCGAGAACGTAGGACAAAAACGTGAATCAACTCCTATGCATAGATTAACCCAATGTCACCATGGGAGTCTACAAGTTGAGTGCCAAAACATACATCAAGTGAATCAACAGAACATCCCATTGTCACCACAGATATTGCATCATAAGACCTACATCAAGTGTTCTCAAATCCAATACTGAATCCAACATAACGGAACCTCAAAGAGCAAGACTCTATTCATCAGAACAAGGTAGAGGAGGAGAATCACCATATGATTCAACTATAGTAACAAAGCTCGCGGTACATCAAGATCATGCCAAATCAAGAACACAAGAGACAGAGAGAGAGAGAGAGAGAGAGAGAGAAAGAGATCAAACACATAGCTACTGGTACATACCCTCAGCCCCGAGGGTGAACTGCTCTCTCCTCGTCATGGAGAGCGTCAGGCTGACCAAGATGACCACCGGTGATGGTTTCCCCCTCCGGCAGGGTACCGGAACGAGCTCCCAATTGCTTTTTCATGGCTATAGAGTTTTGCGATGGCGGAACTCCCGATTTACGTTTATTTCTGGGGGTTTCTATACTTATAGGAATTTTTGGCGTCGGGAACAAGTCAGGGGGTCCACGAGGCAACGACAAGACAGGGTGGCGCGCCCTCCACCCTTGTGGAGGCCTCGTGGCTCTTCTGGCCCAACTCTTTTGCTTCGGGGGCGTCTTCTGGTCCATACAAAATCACCGTAAATTTTCAGCTCATTTGGAATCCATTTGATATTCCTTTTCTGTGAAAATCGAAAACAAGGAAAAAAACAAAAATTGGCATTGGGCTCTAGGTTAATAGGTTAGTCCCAAAAATCGTATAAAACAGCATACAAATGCATACAAAACATCCAAGATAGATAATATAATAGCATGGAACAATAAAAAATTATAGATACATTGGAGACGTATCAGAAAATTTTGCCTATAGTAGCCCCCAAAGGCCAGGTGAACTACCTACAGCGACTCGGGGTGTCAAAATAAATTGGCCAATTAAGAAATCTTGATGTGTTGCAAATGTTGGATGAAGCCGAGTCTTCTATTGTCTTCTTGCAAGGGAAACTGAAGAATGAAAAAGAGCTCAAAAGAGGAGCAGAAAATTTGGCGTTTGAGTAGCAGAAATCCTTGCACCAAGCAACTGGAGTGTTACAGAATGCCCAGGCTGATTTCAAAAAGGAAAAGGCCGACATACTGAAGAGAGATGAAATTTTTGAGGCAAAACTTGAGCCAGTGAAGCAAGAGCTAGCCACTTCAAAGAATCGGATCAGGGACATGTGCATAGGCATCTTTGGTAAGCAAAATATTTTTAACCAAGCTACCCCTCATATTATCGGCTCATCATCTGGGTCTGATTACTGATGTTCTTTATCTCCAATGCATGTTTGATAGGCAGGAAAGCCATAATCTAGTGGAAAATCTAGTGGTGAAGCTGAAGGACGTATACAAGTTCATAGAACAACTCTATGTAGGCGGTTCATACTGCATTATGGCAGAAAAAAATACCAAGGTGCCACCAATGTATAATATGGATATGTTAAAGGAGTTATCTGTTGTACCAGAGTGGTTTAATTAGCTGAGGAGGTATGCATGCCGTCAGGGGAACTGGCCGCTCTGGCATGTGCCAAAGCTTACTTTCCAGAACTGGTGTCGGCTCAGCTGGCAAATAGCTTTCCAGAGTTCAACATAGATGGCACACCTTTTGGAAATGAAGAATTCTTGCGCGATGCGAAGGAGAACCGTGTGGTTGCAACCCAACTTGCAGAAGAGTTATATTTGACAAAGTATCATGCTGCCTTCTCACAAGCTGGCAAACATGTCAATCCGCCAACTCCTCATCCTTTCGAGCTAAATCTTCCATATAAGCAAGAATTCGCACCTGGCATTAATTATTCCACTTTGATGAACAAAGAGTCAATTTTTGAAGCTTTGGAATCCATCCAGTGGTTGGCAGAGGAAGGAACTTCCTTCAAGGGCCAAGGCGAGCCGGAACAGGATGACCTGGTATCTGTTGACCCGGGAAAGCAGAGCGATGACAGGGCGAGCTCGAAAACCGCTCCTTAGTAACTTCTCCACTGATGTTTTCTTAAGAAACTTTGATAAATGTGGCCCAAATGATGGCCTGTAATAGGGTAGTGAAAATACTTGGTGATCTGAAATGAGCCATCACGCACTATATTGCTTTTGAATGCTTGATCAATCATCAATGTCTAAGATGACTTGTACCTCTTTCTTTAGTCAAGCTGCCAAGATCTTTATGAGGCAAATTGCATGTAAATACCTGAGTGGTTCAGGGAAACTTGGTGGAAATTATACCACGAGTACTAGAATATTTACAGGGCCGGGTCAATCTTCGTGGCCCAGCAATACAAATAAGTCGGTGCTAAGTATAACCTGGATGTATATTTAAAGGGAATTTTTGCAAAAGAGAAGCATATATATGTAAACAAGCATTAAAGTAACATAAATAAAAATAATAAGCCGTCTTTCGAGGTACGACATAAAGACCAGCTTTTTAGGCTCGTGTCTTGCTTCAATGAAGGTGGCGTGATAGCCCATGGTTTATTCTAGCTTTCTGTAAGTCAGCTCTCACGTGACTTAAGCCGGTGTTTTAACCTTGACAAGTTCAGGGTCAAAATTGATTGACTTATCAAGTGTACTCCGGTCACCTTTTTGGAGTAGCATCAAACTAACAGGTAGGTTTAACCAAGTTTTGGCATATGTCGGGTCAATAGGGATGTTAATAGTAAAACTCGATGAGTTGGAAGCCCCCAAGTGACCTATGATGAAAGAATGAAGACTCCTTGAGGGAGTCCTGGATTAGGGGGTCTCCGGACAGCCGGACTATATCCTTTGGCTGGACTATTGGACTATGAAGATACAAGATTGAAGACTTCGTCTCGTGTCCGGATGGGACTCTACTTGGCGTGGAAGGCAAGCTAGGCAATACGGATATGTATATCTCCTCCTTTGTAACCGACCTTGTGTAACCCTAACCCTCTCCGGTGTCTATATAAACCGGAGGGTTTTAGTCTGTAGGACAACAACAACTACAACATACAATCATACCATAGGCTAGCTTCTAGGGTTTAGCCTCTCCGATCTCTTGGTAGATCTACTCTTGTACTACCCATATCATCAATATTAATCAAGCAGGACGTAGGGTTTTACCTCCATCAAGAGGGCCCGAACCTGGGTAAAACATTGTGTCCCCTGCCTCCTGTTACCATCCGCCTTAGACGCACAGTCCGGGACCCCCTACCCGAGATCCGCCGGTTTTGACACCGACATTGGTGCTTTCATTGAGAGTTCCTCTGTGCCGTTGTCAGAAGGAAGGATGTCTCGTCTCATCTTTAAAGACGGTTCTACTGTCAAGGGAGCTTTGGCTGTCGGCCAAACTCTCCGGCTAGGCGGTTTCATCATGACCGCCTGTTCGGCCGCCGCACCAATGATGACTTCTCGGGTCATCGAAAACAGCCTCCACGTCAAATCGGCACTCGCCGAACAGATGGATCCAATAGAGCTCGCCTCCTTAAACGAGCTCTTAGATCGCATCACCGCCCTGGGAGTCGCTACGAACTATGATCGGATTGGGTTTAAACCCGATCAAAGGGAGATTAACTCTCCGCCGATCACCCATCATATTGCAGTGGTGGAGGAACAATGCGGCGACCTTTCCTCCATCTTGAGGACCAACTATGTCCGGATTCCCGAGCTCTCTGAGCCAGACGCCCGTTCGCGGGAGGACAACACCCAACCAATGAACTTAGAGTCAGGCAGTGGGCTAGGGTTATCGGGTCACACCCCGGAACCGGAACTTTAAAAATTAGAAATTCCTCGGCCCCTGGATCCCAGATCAGGTGAGGGTTCGGATTCAATTCCACCCACCCACCCAAACATAAGCGATCTTTCCCACATCAGGCAAGAGCCCCAGGAAACAGTACATCACTACTGGGCCAGATTCCTCCTTGCGATGAACAAGGTTAAGGACTGTCGTGAGGAAGACGCAATCTTATTTTTCCGCAATAATTGCACGGACAAGGGAATCCTTAACGCTATAAATCGCCGTGAGATAACACGCTTCGCTGACTTGGCGTCCATAGTATGAAAGTACTATGCGATGGAAAGCGCCTGGAAAACCGAAACAAACTTTTGGGATAATCCGGCCCTGAACACAAACCCAGTCCGAAATAAAAGGGTGCATTATCACAATACACCCGGGTTAACTACCAAAAAGCAAAACCCTCTACGGGGCCCCGTTCAGCAGTGGTTATCACACTCTTTTAGGACAGGAGGCATTCACAATCTTCCAAGCCGTACCACATTATGCGTACATGAAGCTCAAAATGCCCGGGCCCAACGGACTCATCACTCTCCCCAGCGATCCGGACACAGCACTCCGCACCGAAAACAAAACAGCCGCATTGGCCCTCGAGGCATTATCTGAAGCCCTCTCGGCCGAGGAATTAACTATGCTACACTCCACAGTGGACAGGCACGATGTGATACTCGACAAGGGATCCAAGTCCACCTCTTTTAAACCAGTGGATGAAATAGTCAAATTCCAAGTCCACCCAACGGACCCTACAAAAACAGCCTCCATCGGGGCACAGCTAAGCCCCGCTGTGGACGCCGCACTACGAGAGTTCCTGCGCGAGAACTGGGACATATTCTCCTGGAATCCCTCAGACATGCCAGGAATCCCACGCAGGCTGGCCGAGCATAGCCTCAATATCCTAAAGGGATTCAAGCCAGTCAAGCAAGCTCTTCGGCGTTTCTCTGAACCAAAGAGACAGGCCATGGGAGAGGAACTAGCAAAGTTATTGGAGGCCGGATTCATCAAAGAAATAAAACACCCGGACTGGCTAGCAAACCTGGTGATGGTACCAAAGAAGGACAAATCCTGGCGCCTTTGTGTCGACTTCAAAGACCTCAATAAAGCTTGCCCAAAGGATCCCTTCCCCCTCCCATGCATCGATCAAATCATTGATGCTACTGCAGGACACGAGTCATTGTGTTTCCTCGACGCATACTCCGGTTACCACCAAATCAAGATGGCGGAGTCCGAACAAGCCGCAACGGCATTCATCACGCCATACGGTCCCTTCTGTTTTAACACAATGCCTTTTGGGCTCAAAAACGCCGGCGCAACATATCAGCGCATGATTCAGACATGTCTGGAGAAACAAAAAGGCAAAACAGTAGAGGCATACGTAGACGATGTGGTCATCAAAACCAAACACGTCCACTCTTTGATAGATGACTTGAGGCTCACATTCGACAACCTCCGAACATATGACATCAAGCTCAATCCGGAAAAATGCATTTTCGGCATACCAGCTGGAAAGCTCCTGGGATTCATTGTCTCCAGTAGAGGTATTGAAGCTAATCCGGCCAAAATCCGAGCGTTGTCATAGTTGGCTACCCCAACAGACCTCAAACAAATCCAGAAGCTAACTGGATGCGTGGCGGCTCTAAGGCGCTTTATCTCCCGCTTGGGAGAAAAGGCTTTACCCCTTTATCGCCTCCTTCGGCGCACCGAACACTTCGAGTGGACGGACACGGCCACAGCTGGATTGGAAGAAATAAAGGCCATTCAGGCAACCAACCCGATCCTGGCCGCACCAAACATCGGCAAACCAATGATGTTGTATATTGCGGCAACTCATCAAGTTGTAAGCGAGGTGCTCGTTGTCGAACGGGAGGCGGACGGACACAAATTCCCTCTTCAAAAGTCGGTATACTATGTATCCACTGTCCCCACTCCATGAAAATCACGGTACCCGCATTACCAAAAAATAGCATATGTGGTATTCATGGCATCGCGGAAACTGCGACACTACTTTCAAGAGTGTTCGATTACAGTAGCCTCGGAAGTGCCACTTAATGATATTATCAACAACCGCGACGCTACGGGCCAGATTGCCAAATGGGCCATTGAGCTCCTCCCATTCGACATAACATACAAACCTCGCTGAGCCATTAAATCACAAGTACTGGCCGACTTCGTCGCCGAATGGATGGAGGCCGAACTCCCTAAAGAGTACGGCGCATACTCCAATTGGATCATGCACTTCGACGGTTCTAAAATGCTGGCTGGTCTAGGGGCTGGCGTCGTCCTAACGTCCCCAACCGGAGATACCATTCGGTACATACTGCAAATATTGTATACAAATTCCAACAATGCAGCCGAATACGAAGCTCTGTTGCATGGTCTTCGGATGGCAGTCTCCATGGGCATTCAACGCCTGGAGGTGCGTGGGGATTCAAACCTCGCAATATCCCAAATAAACGGAGATTTTGACGCCAAAGATCCGAAAATGGTGGCCTATCAAAATGTCGTCCTAAAAATGTCAGGTCGGTTTGAGGGACTCGAATTTCACCATGTGGCTCAGGAAAACAATCAGGCGGCGGATATCCTTGCCCGCATCAGCGCAAAACGCGATGCGGTCCCCCCCAACATATTTCTAGAAAGGCTCTTCAAGCCATCCGTAGCATGGGTAGGGGACACCGGTAACAATAGTCCGGACCCGGCCAAAATACCCGATACCGAACTCTCTAACACAATCGGAGGCTCCCCACTGAAATAACACCTTCAACCCATGAAATAATGGCCATTATTGCCCCGTGGACAGAACCATTCCTGGCCTACCTAACTAGACAGGAACTTACGGAGGACCAAAATGAGGCACGCTGCATAGTGCGGCGATCCAAGGCCTACAGGGTCCATGAGGGAGAATTGTACAAGAAAAGCACTACCGGAGTCCTTCAAAGGTGCATCTCCGAAGAGGAAGGGCGGAATCTTTTGGTAGAAATTCACGGCGGACTTGGCGGTCATCACGCCGCAGCCCGGGCTCTTGTAAGCAAGGCCTTCCGTAAAGGATTCTATTGGCCAACGGCCTGGCAGATGCACATAACTTTGTCCAACATTGCGCCGGTTGCCAGCTCTTTGCAAATCAAAGCCACATGCCACCCACCGCCCTCCAAACAATCCCCATTACATGGCCCTTTGCAGTCTGGGGGCTTGACATGGGTGGACCCCTTGAAGGGGGAACCCACAAGAAAAAATATTTATTGGTCATGGTGGATAAATTCACCAAATGGATAGAGGCTAAACCGGTTAAAACAGCCGAATCCGGACCAGTGATAGATTTCATATCCGGGGTTGTACACCGTTACAGCGTCCCCCACAACATCATCACTGATAACGGCACGAACTTCATGGCCGACGAGGTAAAACTCTGGTGCAGCAAAATGGGCATCAAGCTCGATTATGCTTCAGTCTATCACCCACAAACCAACGGTCAAGTCAAACGAGCAAACGGTCTTATAATGAGCGGCATTAAACCCAGATTAGTGCATTCCTTAACGGAGTCTGACACGCACTGGGTAGAGGAGCTCGACTCCATACTCTGGGGGCTGCCGACCACGCCGAATCGTAGTACCGGATATACACCGTTTTTTATGGTGTACGGCGCAGAGGCTATCTTGCCCTATGACATAATTCATGACTCACCTCGAGTGCGCATGTGCGAAGAAAGAGAAGCCGAGCTCAATCAGCAGGACAGTCTGGACACCTTGGAGGAAGAGCGCGACGTAGCCAAAGCCCGTTCCGCATTTTACCAGCAACAGGCTCGCAGATACCAAAACAGAGAAGTACAGGCCAAAACTTATAATGTTGGCGAACTAGTTCTACGCCTGCCGGATATGAAAAAGAACAAGCTCGAGCCCAAATGGGAAGTTCCCTTCATTATCGACCAGGTTCTGACCGGTGGAGCGTACCGACTGCGGGATGCATCGACTAGTCGACTAGAGCCGAACCCATGGAACGCAGCCAGGCTCCGAAGATTCTACGTCTAGCACCGGACTCTATGTTAGTCCCCTCCCTTTGTCCATTTTCTGCATATGCATCATCTGTCTTGTTTCCCTTTCTTTCTCTTATTATTTCTCTAGGCCTCAAAGGGTCACCTTGTGCCTCACTTGTACATTACAGATGCGCTATCCGCACTCTCCATACCTGGGGGCTTCTTTCACAGAAGCTTAAATTATTTACCTAGGCCTCACGCCCAACACATGTGTTATACTTCCGCATGTACCTTTTTTCACCATTATATGCATCGATATGACTTATGTTTTGGCCAAGCTGGGTTGCCTGGCACTTGTATTTATGCCCTACATTCCCATTAATTCGGCTAGGGCATAAGGAGAGCACCTCTGCGATTGTTACCGCCGGGTCAGCCGGATGTGTACCTCAGACTGGGTGAAGCCGAAAGCTACCGTTCTTAAGGGATTATTCGGTCGGTGAACAAAAGATGACTTTTATTTATTATCCATATCTGCCCCCAGATGCTTTTTCTGTGTTTCTTATCGCAGTCCGGACATGCACTTTAGGGCATGCTTACCCAGGGAAAGGAACCCAAAACGGAACTATTCTCCCTGGAAGATGTTTCTTACTACCCATGTAATATAACATAACTAGTTGGGCACTTGTCTGATAAAGCAATAATGACCCCTACGCTTGGTCTCCACGCATACCCCGGTTCTTATATAACTGAGCGGGTATTTGGGTTCACTCCGGACTATCGGGCCCGGAGGTTGAAGCGAAAAGGTCCGCAACGACAAATGATCTAGAATCCGGCTAGAAGGCATTATACATGTCACTTTAATTACATAGTCATGCAGACTGACTAAACTCCTCTTCTATACCATCCAACAGGCGGTCTAGCTTACAATCCTGTTGGGAATACTTTGCGGCTAATTATACTTGCCCATAAACTAAGCTAACGGGGATCTCTTTTCCGTCGGGCCCCACAGGTCCGACCTCGGCCATGTGATTTGGGTCTGCCTTGGTATACCGAGTCTTCACCATGGCCCAGGCCTCTCTGGCACCCTGCCGGCAGGCCGATATCTTCCATAATCGGAGGCGCCGCCGTGCTCCCTTGAGCTTCTCCGTAAGCTCTGCAACGCCCTCTGGCAAGGAGACAGATGGCCACAAAGCCTGGGTAACACCTTGCATCACCTGCCGAACTTGTTCATGCAAATGTGACAGCTCAGACAGAAGATCACCCGCAGACCCGGGCATTTCCTCTGCGGGACGACCCGTCAGCACACCTACAAACATAACGCTGTTAGTCGACTTCTTCGCCGAACTCCTTTAGTAGGATTCGTTCAAGCACTTACTAAAAATGCCACGCCGAAGCCGCTTATTCTCCTTCTCGGAGTCCACAAGCTGGCACCGAACGTCTTTTAGTTCAACGTTCAGCTTAACATTGGCATCTTGGAGACTGTTTTTCTCCAGCACAACCTTACTCAGCACGCGTTTGCCAGCCTCTAGCTGTCGCATAACATGCTGGGCCCCCGGACTTTCTCCGGACTCATCTGCAAAATCAATTGTTAGATCTGCAGACACGCCGCACACTATATGGTAACCACCATTCTTTAAAGTAAATGTTACCAGCGGGAGGCCTTTTCTGTTCCTGCAATGCGGCAAGAGCGGCCCCCAGTTGGGTCTTGCATTCCTCCAGCTCCTGGGACAGCCTAGTATTCTTCTCTGTAAGAACCTTCACATTATAGATGATCCTTAAATAGTTCTGCTAACTGTTTCAAGTCTCAGGGGCTACTGATACATATAAATCGTCAGATTTACTCACCCGTACATCCTTTACATACTGATCCGTGGCTCTGGCTAGACCATCTTGAGCAGCACGGAGGTACGCCTCTCCAGAATTGAAGGCGTCGAACGCCTCTCGAAAGAAACAAGCGTCGCGGAGTACGGCCCGACGGCGCCTATGATACATGGCTTTCCACTTGTGAGTTTGTAGCGGACAATCTATCCGCATCTGCTGTCGGGGATTATCCGGCGCCTGCCCCATATCGCCTTCTGCCTCTATGTCCGGTCCTGGCACTCGACTGGTGGAAGCTTGATTGGCAGCATTGCCGGACATATTCCGGCGAGCGTTCTTTCTGTTAAAGAAACGCGGGTGTCATTAAATTTTGAGAAAGACGACAACCACGGAGTAGGGTTTTTCCTATACCTTTGCGCCGGCGTCTCCGTCCTGACGGCCTTCCTTTTTGGCCTACCCGGCCTCGGCACCTCTTGTTGGCGAGTTGCAGCGGGTTCGGCAGGGTGTCCCGAATGCCTTCCCTATAAAATATGCCATGTGTATATGGTGGGTGAAGAGCCTAAAAGGGGATCCTAGTTTTGGAGTTGGGACGTTTTGATTTTTATTATCTGCGATGCAGGGAGCAGTCCGAGATAGTCGGCCATAATGGCCACCGGGGCATCGTCGCAGCTTAACTAATAGAACTGCCGGTCTATAAGTTCCACGGAGATAACCGGATCTTCTTCGAGTCCGGAATCGATGGCCCGGTCAGGGTCCTCTGGTTCTGGAGAAGGGCTGGTGACCTCCTTTATGGCTTTTCGCAGTTCCTGCCGCAAGGTGGCAAGGTGAATACTTATGACTAAAAATGCAGGAAAAATGGGAGCAGGGAAATATAACTTACCCATCTTGGAGGATTGTACATAGAGAATCCATCCCGTGGCTTGATGCGGGTGAACTCCTGTCCCTCGCCCTTGAACAGTTCGGACAGAATCTTCGCTAAAGCGGCAGCATTGTCCGGACCCTTACGCCCGCAGCGGGTGGCGTCATCCACCCCGTTATAACACCACAAGGGGTGCCCACGATATTGGAGTGGCTGCACTCCCCGCATTATGCAAATCGACATAACTTCGTTTATAGTCAGTCCGGATGGAGCTAGTGCTGTGATCCGGTTCATCAGATAGAGGACTTCTCCGTTGTCTTCCGCCTGGGGGCTCCGTGGGCACCAACTTCAGTGCTTCTTCAGAGGAGCATTGTTGAACTCGGGTAGACCCCGCCGAACAGGGTCCAGAAGGGGGACGTCCTCCATATAAAACCATTCCGAAGGCCAGTCTTCGAACGGCTTCTTCGGGGTACTGGACAGGTATCCGGTATCGGCGATACGCCATATTTTGGCTCCGC
Organism: Triticum urartu; assembly: GCF_056163025.1. NCBI lineage: Eukaryota > Viridiplantae > Streptophyta > Magnoliopsida > Poales > Poaceae > Triticum > Triticum urartu. Next base: position 194,708,630 of record NC_141873.1, on the reverse strand, counting down.
CCACTTGATAAAGTGATTCCCTCTATGTGCGAGGGACAAGGCAGAATAGCCTTTTCCACAGCTCGAAGTGAGCCTCGTAGCCCAGGAACAACTCGCAGAGAGCAACATAGCCAGCGATGTGTAGGATGGAGGCAGGGGTGAGATTGTGTAGTTGGACGCCGTAGAACTCCAGGAGCCCGCGGAGGAACAGATGGATTGGAAATCTGAGTCCTCTTATTAAGTAAGGAACAAGGCAAACCTGTTCCCCGTTGGAGGGACAAGGAAAGTTCTCCACTTGCTCCCCGCCATTGTAGGTGGTGAGCCCGGCTCAAATGGGCACCATGTACGCCGGAGGGAGAAATCCCTTAGTCTGCAGCTCGACTAATCGACTGTGCGGGACTGAACACCTCTCCCAATCACTGGGCTTAGGGCTACGGGGGTGGGAGGAGGAGGTGCGGAGGTCGGCCATGCTGGAATGGATCTTTCCGAAGCACGCTCTGATGAATTCTCGCTGGGGGAGGATGATATGGATTGGATCTAAGAATCCCCATCCCTTTAATAGACAATTGTTTCTCTAGCTAGGGGGGCGAATGTAAAAATGCCCTGGCGCCTTGTATTCATTCGACGCGTGGGAGATAGCCCTTATTGGGAACAAAAGCCAAGAGGTTCAACATTTATGGAGCCGGACACTTCTTACAAACACTTGAAAGTTGGAGAAGAACCCGCCTTGCAATGCTGAAGACAACATTGCGCGCCGGACTCATCGTCATTGAAGCCTAGTTCGGGGGCTACTGAGGGACTCCTGGATTAGGGGGTCTCCGGAAAGCCGGACTATATCCTTTGGCCGGACTATTGGACTATGAAGATACAAGATTGAAGACTTTGTCTCGTGTCCGGATGGGACTCTACTTGGCATGGAAGGCAAGCTAGGAAATACAGATATGTATATCTCCTCCTTTGTAACCGACCTTGTGTAACCCTAACCCTCTCCGGTGTCTATATAAACCGGAGGGTTTTAGCCTCTAGGGTTTAGCCTCTCCGGTCTCGTGGTAGATCTACTCTTGTACTACCCATATCATCAAAATTAATCAAGCAGGACGTAGGGTTTTACCTCTATCAAGAGGGCCTGAACCTAGGTAAAACATTGTGTCCCCTGCCTCCTGTTACCATCCGCCTTATACACACAATTCGGGACCCCCTACCTGAGATCCACCGGTTTTGACACCGACACTCAAGCATAATATATGAGACGAAACGACAGAGGCCCCAAGTTTCAGGGATGCCGGCTTTATTATATTGATCATAAAATATATACACGAGGTATGTACAATGAACTGGAGCTTGTGGCTCTAAGTATAGTATGGCCGAATGTGTGCAATATTCCATGGAATGAGGGTCTCTCCTTTAGAGGTACGTGACTTGTTGTGTTCACGTATGTCGATGAGATTGTATGACTCATTGTTGAGGTTCTTGCTGATGACAAAGGGTCCTTAACATGGAGGTGAAAGTTTATGCATGGCTGTCTGTTCTTGTATCAGACAGAGGACTAAGTCAACCACTAGGAAAGTACGATTGCGAACTCTACGGCTATGATAGCGATGTAGGTCTTGTTGATATATCGTAGATCGTGCTGCAACGAATCGTGTTCTTCTTCCAGTGCATCAAAAGAATCCTGACGAAGCTTTCTCATTAGCTACTTCGACATATGCTGCAAGTCTGGGGGAATCATGATGGATATCACTAGGTAATACAACTTCTGCACCATAGACCATGAAAAATGGTGTGCCTATTGACCCATTGGGGGTAGTACGTATACTCCAAAGGACTGCGAGGAGCTCCTCAACCCAACATCCTGGAGTGCGCTCAAGAGGAACCAACCTTGGTTTGATCCCCCACAAAATTTAGTGATTAGCACGCTCAGCTTGACCATTGGACTGTGGATGTGCAACTAAGGCTATGTCAAGTCGGATGTGTTCATTCTGACAAAATTGTTTCATAGCCCCCTTGGAAAAGTTAGTGCCATTATCTACGACAATGTTGTGCTGGTAACCAAAACAGAAAATCATTTTTTTCAAAAACTTAACTGATGCTGTCGTATCACTATTACTGATTGGCTCTGCTTCAACCCACTTGGTAAATTTATCAACAGTGACCAAAAGGTGGGTCTTCTTGTCCTTAGACAGTTTAAACAGACCAACCATATTAAGCCCCCAGACGCAAACCACCAAGTGATCGGAATCATCCATAGCTCTTTAGCCGACACATGGGCCTGACGTGTGAATTTCGGGCAACCGTCGCACTTGCGCACTATATCCTCAGCATCTGCATGAGCTGTGAGCCAGTAAAAACCATGGAGGAAAGCCTTTGCCACTAAGGACCTTGAGCCGGCATAATGTCCATAGTTGTTTGAATCTGAATGTATATCATTAAGAATTTGACTACCCTCCTCAGGAGACACGCAACGCTGAAAAAAGCATGTGGTACTCTTCCTGTGTAACTCGCCATTAACAATAGTCATGTGTTTGGGTCGTCGGACAATGTAATGAGCAATGAGTTCATCTTCAGGAAGCTCGCCACGAGCAAGATAAGCCACATAAGGGATCGTCCTATCTGGTATAGCATGAAGAGCAACAATCAGTTGTGCTTCCAAGTCAGGAATAGCGATATCTTCCTCGGATGGCAACTTAACGAAAGCATTATGGAGCACGTCAAGAAAGCATTGGGAGGTATCGGCTTATGCTGAGAGCCCAATCGTGACAGAGCATCGGCAGCCTTATTGAGCCAGCGATCAATGTGATCGACTTTATAACCCTTGAAGTGGTCTGCAATAACAGTTACCGCGCACTGATACGCCACCATAAGGGGGTCTTTCGAATCCCATGTTCCGAAGACCTGCTGGGCGGCCAAATATGACTCGCCCAGACACCTGACCCGACTGAGGTTCATCTCCTTAGCCATATGAATCCCATGGAGGAGAGCTTCATACTCAGCTGCATTGTTAGTACAACAAAACATGAGCCCCAGCATAACAAAATTTGTCACCTCATGGGGAAGATATGATAACTCGAGCCCTCGAGCCCTCCAACTACCTGGAACCATCAAAGTGTATCATCCAACATGTATTGTCCGGCTTCACCTCGAGGACTTGTAGTTCAGTCCATTCATTGATGAAATCCACCAGTGCTTGAGATTTGATAGCAGTTCGAGGCACGTACTTCAGATGATGGGGACCGATCTCTACTGCCCATTTAGTGACCTGACCTGTGGCTTCCTGATTCTGGATAATGTCTCCTAAAGGAGCTGAGTTGACCACAGTGATCGGGTGTTCCTGGAAATAGTGCTTCAGTTTGCGGCTAGCCATGAAAATACCAAATACCAGTTTCTACCAATGCGGGTATCACTGCTTGGATTCGGTCAGCACCTCGCTGACATAATAGACTGGCCTCTAGATTGGATATTCCTTCCCCGCCTCCTTGCGTTCTATGGCAACTGCAACACTCACCGCTTTATTTTTAGCGGCAATGTACATGAGCGTAGGCTCTTCGTCGATTGGAGCAGCAAGGACTGGTGTCATAGAAAACAAAATATTGCTTAAGGGCTTCAAAAGCCATATCTGCAACATCATTCTAGATGATGTCGTCCATCTTCTTCAGCAATTGGTAAAGGGGGTCACTTTTTTGCCGAGCCAGCTTATGAACCGGCTCAAGGCCGCAATTCATCCTGCCACGTGCTAGACGTCGTTGATGTTGGCCGTCTTGGCAAGTGTTGTGACAACTTTAATTTTATTCGGATTGGTCTCAATACCTCGCTCTAACATGAGCAAAGCCAACAGTTTTCCTGCAGGGACACCGAACACACACTTGGCTAGGTTGATCTTCATATGGTAGACTCAGAGATTATTGGATGTTTCCTTCAGGTCAGCTAGCAATGTTTCTTCCTTCTATGACTTGACCATGATATCATAAACTTAGGCATGAACATTGTGCTCGATCTGCTTGCGAAAACAGTTTCATACATAACACTGATATGTAGACACGTGCTCTTTAACCCAAAAGGCATAGGGACATAGCAGAAAGCCCCAAAAGGTGTGATGAAGGATGTCTTCGCCTGATCCTCAACAACCATCTTGATCTGGTGATATCCGGAGTAAGCTTCTAGGAAACATAAACAATCACAACTGGGGTAGAGTCAATGGTCTAGTCAAAGCGAGGAAGAGCAAATAGATCCTCGGGACATGCCTTGTTGAGGTCTGTGTAATCAATACACATTTGCCAAGTCTTGTTTTTCTTAACAAGAACTAGATCAGCCGACCACTCAGGGTGAAAAACTTCAATGATGAAGCTGGCTACTAGGAGCCGAGCCACCTCCTCGCCGATAGCCTTCTGTCTCTCCTCATTAAAATGACAGAGATATTGTCTCACCGGTTTCATCTTAGGATCCACATTAAGGTGGTGCTCAGCGAGTTCTCTCGGTGGCATGTTAGAAGGTTTCCATGCGAAGATGTCCTGGCACGGATGAACTCGATGAGTGCGCTTTCCTATTTGGAGTCCATGCTAGTCCTGGTAGTGAACTGCGGGGACAAATCACCAGGGGTGAAGTCAACATGCTTCATATCCTCGGCCGACTTGAACTTGAGTAAAGGATCAACCTCAGTAGTGGGCTTCTTCAAAGATGTCATATCGGCCGGGTCAACATTGGTTGTGTAGAACTTCAGCTCTTCCGCTTGCAAGCCAACTCGGCATATGCTGCATCTCCTTCCTCACACTCGAGTGCGATTTGCATGTCACCGTCGACTGTGATGGTGCCCTCTGGTCCAGGCATCTTTAGCTTCAGATAGACATAACAGGGTTGCACCATGAAGCGAGCGTAAGCAGGTTGTCCAAAGAGGGTGATGTAGGGTGGAACCCTATGTGGTTGATCTTTCACGAAAGGAGAGAATCCCACGAAGAACATGAAGAACACGGGGAAGAACGCAGAGAAAACACAAGGGGAAACACTCAAGAACAAGTACAATCACACATCCACTAGACAATCAAACACACAAGATCCACAAGGTACATGAACAACAAAGGGAAACATACAAGGTAAGGTTCATCTCCATGAGGAGGTCTTGATGGTAGAGTTCATCCCAAATCCAAAGGACATGGTGGCTTGAATCCTAGAAGGATCTTCCCACAAGGGGGCCTTGAATCCAAGGTGGAACTTCTCCGAAGAGGGGCCGCGGTCTCTCTCGTGGAGTAGATTCGTAATGGATGAGCAAAGCTCTATCTCTAAATGAGTACTACTTTGATAACCCTAGAAAGGAGGTGGGGTGGTTTATTTATAGTCTAAGCCACGACGGGGTAAGTGGGAGAGAGATACAAGGCCAAAGGCCTGGCTGCGCACAGGCAGGTACCGGATGACCGGTGGGGGTCGGACGTCCGGTGGCTCAGGATGGTCCGGAAGTCCGGCGCGAATCGAACGTCTGCTGATTCTTCTTGGGACAGGTGGCACCGGACGTCGGGTTGGCGTCGATCGTCCGGCGTTTTTCTTCGGGATCGGTGGCATCGGATTTCCGGGAAGTGTCGGACGTCCGGTGCATAGGACTTGTCTGACGTCCGGTGTTCGCCTGTCGTCCTGCGGCTGTAGAGGGTCGGACGTCCGGTGCCTTCCGGTCGTCCGGTCACTGTAGACTCTGCAACTCCTTCTTCTTTCGTCTTCTCTTCCATGCTTCCCTCGCGGATGGTTTAGGTGTTCCTTGCCGCTTGCACTCGTCCTCGTCATCTGTGAAGTTCCGACAATACCTATGCATGCACACGAGAGGGGTGTCAAGTAGTATACCATCCTCGAAGGGGTCAAGTGAGCACGTGTAAAGGAGATGATTCACCTTTGTGTATGTGAAGTAGATGTCACACGTGTCACTTGCCAAACGGACTCTTGACATGGTGATGCCCGTAGGATGCTCTGCATCATATCGCCTCCCTTGGGAAAGATCCGACCTCGGATCGAAAACCAAATCACCATGGGAAAGAGATGGCTTTACCGTGTATAAGCGGACGTTCACCAAGTAGTCATCATCTTCAAGATTGAAGTGGGCACTCAACAATGTCGCACCGTCTAGTGATTCCTTCAAAATGAGCAAGGACAACAAACACTTGAAAAAATAAATGTGGTTAGCATTAGTGCAAAACCAAGCATTCAAGAGGTGATTCACCAAACAAGTGTGGTCATCATGCAAAGATGATGTAGGGTGGGTACCCTAATCGTCCGCTCTTTCACGAAAGGAGCGGATCCCGCGATGAACACGAAGAACACAAGGTGGGGAACGAGGGAAAACACGGGGGAAACACAAGAGAAACACTAAACCAACGAGAAATAGTCACACATGTGCTAGATCCTCGAGTACATAAGAGATAACACGGTACACGATCAACTAGGAACGATACAAAGGTAGCCGGTCTTCTCCGTGAGGAGCTCTTGAGGTTCTTCTCCACAAGGAGGTCTTGAATCCAAAGGGATCTTCTCCGTAGAGGCCGCGGTCTCTCTCATGGAGTAGATTCGATGTCGATGAGCAGTGCTCTATCTCTAAATATGAGCTAAACCAATGCTAACCCTAGCTAGGATGAATAGGAGGTCTATTTATAGTCTTAGTGCAAATGGGGGGCGAAAGGCGGGTGTACCGGACGTCCGCTGGGGGCCGGTCGTCCGGTGGCTCACGGGCGGCCGAACATTCGATAGTAGCCGGTCGTCCGCTGGTTCTGGCTCGAATGTGGAAGTTGCGGATTTCCGGAAGGGGCCGGTCGTCCGGTCACCGGACGTCCGGTGGCGTCGGACTTCCGCTCGTTTGGCTCGGGTGCGGTGTCGCCGGTCGTCCAGTCCGGGCCGGACGTCCGCTCGCTGTATCTCGGCTGGGGCTTCAGGCTCCGAACATCCGGTCCTGGCCGGTCGTCCGGTGGCTGGGGCTTCGTCTGCAGCTCTCCTTCTTCTTCTTCGTCTTCATGCCTGTCTTCCTCTTCTGATCCTCCTTGCTCCTTAGCTTCTTCATGGCCAACTCCTTGATACCCGAGTATGCAAATGTCTCCGTTTGAGGTAGTAGCCATGTCTCATGTGCATCGAAGTGAACTTGTGAGAGGAGAGATGTCACCTCGGTTTCGAGAGCTCTTGCACATGCTGGTGTCATGCATATTCCAGATACCATCAAATCAAAATGAAGGAGTCCGATCAAGCCGCAACAGCATTCATCACCCCATATGGGCCATTCTGCTTCAATACCATGCCCTTTGGTCTTAAGAACGCCGGCGCCACATACCAACGCATGATTCAAACATGCCTGGAGAAATAGATCGGCAAGACAGTAGAAGCTTACATTGATGACGTCGTCATCAAAACTAGGCACGTCAACACACTAATAGACGACTTACGTCTTACATTCGACAACCTCCGGGCATATGACATTAAGCTCAACCCGGAAAAGTGTGTCTTCGGTGTCCCCGCTGGAAAACTACTGGTCTTCATCGTTTCTGATAGAGGAATCGAAGCAAACCTAGCCAAAATCCGAGCTTTGTCACAATTGGCTAAGCCAACAGACCTTAAACAAGTTCAAAAGCTTGCGGGTTGCGTAGCAGCTCTAAGCCGCTTTATCTCCAGATTGGGACAAAAGGCACTTCCACTCTATCGCCTTCTACGACGAACCGACCACTTCGAGTGGACAGACGCGGCAATAGCCGGACTGGAGGAAATAAAAACCCTTCTTGCGAGCAATCCAATCATGGCCGCACCAAACACCGGCGAACCGATGTTATTATACATATCGGCAACACATCAGGTGGTGAGCACCGTACTCGTTGTTGAACGAGAACAGGACGGACATAAATTCCCGCTCCAGAAGTCAGTATACTATGTATCTACTGTCCTTACACCATGCAAATCCCGGTACCCTCAATATCAAAAAATAGCATACGCGGTCTTCATGGCATCCTAAAAGCTCTGTCACTACTTCCAGGTGTGTTCGGTCACGGTGTCCTCCGAAGTACCACTCAATGACATTATAAACAACCGCGATGCTATGGGCCGGATTGCCAAATGGGCCATTGAGCTCCTCCCATTTGACATTACATATAAACCACGTCATGCTATCAAATCCCAAGTGTTGGCTAGCTTCGTCGCTGAATGGACAGAGCCCGAACTCCCTAAAGAGTATGGCACATACTCCAAATGGGTCATGTACTTCGACGGCTCCAAAATGCTGCCAAGGTTAGGAGCGGGCGTCATTTTAACGTCCCCTACTAGAGACGTCGTCCAATATGTTCTCCAAATACTATACACAGACTCCAATAATGCAGCCGAATATGAGGCCTTATTGCATGGTCTCTGGATGGCTGTCTCCATGGGCATACAATGCCTAGAAGTACGCGGGGACTCAAACCTTGCAATATCTCAAATAAAGGGAGATTTCAATGCTAAAGGTCCAAAGATGGTAGCGTATAGTAATGCAGTCATAAAAATGTTGGCCCGGTTCGAGGGGCTCGAGTTCCATCACGTGGCTCGAGAAAGTAATCAAGAAGCGGATGTTCTTGCTCGTATCGGCGCAAAGCGCGACCCCGTCCCACCTAATATCTTCCTGGAAAGGCTCTTTAAGCCATCCGTGGCATGGCAGGGGGAAACGGCAATACTAGTACAGACCCAAACATGACCCCAGATCCCGGAAACACCGACGTCGTCGGGGGCTCAGCCATCGAAATAACATCGTCGGCGCATCTCATCATGGCAGTCATTGCCCCATGGACCGAACCCTTCCTGTCCTACCTTAACAGGAAAGAGCTTCCTGAGGACCAGAATGAGGCCCGTTGCATTGTCCGGTGTTCAAAGGCCTACAAGGTTCATGATGGAGAGCTTTACAAGAAAAGCGCCACCGGAGTCCTTCAATGATGTATATCCGAGGAAGAGGGGCGACAGCTCTTGGCTGAAATTCATGCTGGACTCGGCGGTCACCACGCTGCAGGTCGGGCCCTTGTTAACAAGGCCTTCCATACAGGGTTTTATTGGCCGACGGCCCGAGCAGATGCATAGGACCATGTCCAACGTTGCGTCGGATGCCAACTCTTTGCCAATCAAAGCCATATGCCCCCCACTGCCTTAAAACAATCCCCATCACTTGGCCTTTTGCGGTCTGGGGACTCGATATTGTTGGACCCCTCAAAGGGGGAAGCCATAAGAAAAAATATCTGCTGTTATGGTGGAAAATTTCACTAAGTGGATAGAGTCTAAACTGGTCAAAACGATTGAGTCCGGCCCGATGATAGACTTCATATCCGGTGTTGTGCACCGTTATGGTGTCCCACATAGCATCATCACTGACAACGGCTCCAATTTCACAGCCGACGAGGTAAAAACCTGGTGTACTAATCTGGGTATTAAACTCGATTATCTACCACGCACAAAACCAATGGTCAAGTCGAACGAGCCAACGGTCTTATTATGAGCGGCATCAAGCCCAGACTAGCGCGGTCTTTGAAAGAATCAGACAAGCACTGGGTTGAGGAGCTCGACTCCGTAGTCTGGGGGTTGTGGACCATGCCCAACCATACTATCGGATACACACCTTTCTTCATGGTGTATGGCGCAGAGGTCGTATTGCCCTGCGATATTATTCACGACTCACCTCGAGTGCGTATGTACGAAGAGAGAGAAGCCGAGCTTGATCGGCAGGATGTCCTAGATTCCCTGGAGGAGGAATGCGATGTCGCAAAAGCCCGTTCAGCATTTTACCAACAGCAGGCTCGAAGATATCAAAGCAGAGAAGTACGAGCCAAGACTTACAACGTTGGCGAACTCGTTCTGCGCCTGTCGGAGAAGAAAAAGGACAAAATCAAGCCCAAATGGGAGGGTCCCTTCATAATTGACGAAGTTCTCACCGGAGGAGCATACCGTCTTTGCGATGCATCAGACAATCGCCTCGAGCCGAACCCCTGGAATGCGGCCAGACTCCGAAGATTCTATGCCTAGCGCCAAACCCCTTGTTCGTCTCCTCCTGCCCTTCTGTTTCCATTATTTTTTCTCTCTTTTCCGATTACTTTCTTCTTTCTTGCTTTAACGCTTTGGTACAGCTAGACCGCACACCATTGGCACATACATCTCTAATTATCTACGTCACTTGTACCTGGGGGCTTCTTGGACAGAAGTTCTTTTCATTCCTTGAGCATTAATCTCCTCACATATGAGTTTTTCCATATGTACCTTTTCTTTGCCACTATATGCATCGATATGACTTAAGTTTTGACCAAGCTGGGTTGCCTGGCTCCTGTGCTTATGCCCTACGTTCCCATTAGTTCGGCTAGGGCATAAAGGGAGCACCTCTGCGATTGTTACTGCCGGGTCATCCGGATGTGTACCTCAGACTGGGTGAAGCCAAAAGCTAGCGTTCTTAAGGGAATATTTGGTCGTTGAATTAAAGATGTTTTCTAAACTCACTCCATTGTGCACCCCCAGAAGTTATACAAACTGTGGTGCTCGCATCACAATTCGGACTTGTACATTAAATGCATGCACACCCCAGGGAAAGGAACTCTTAACTGAACTATTCTCTCTGGAAGATGTTTCTTACGATACCAATGTAATATAACATAGCTAGCCGGATACAACTTGTCTGCTCAAGCAACTATGACCCCTACGCCTAGTTTTCCAGGCATACCCCGACCTATGCAGCTGCAACGGTATTCGGAAACACTCCGCACCTTCGGGTCCGGAGGTTGAAGCGAAAAGGTCTGCCATGACAAATGATATACAATTCAGCTGGATGAGGAAGGTACACAGTCACTTGGACTCGAACACCTCTTCCTCTACACCTTCCAACAGGCAGTCTAACTTACAATCCTGTTGGGAATATTTGGCGACCACCTCTACTTGGTCATATACTATACTAACGGGAATTTCTTCCCCATTTGGCCCTAGCACTCCGACACGAGCCATGTGATCAGGATCCAGCTTGGTATATCGCGTCTTCACCATGGCCCAGGCCTCTCGCGCACCCTCTCAGCAGGCAGATATATTCCACAGCCGTATACGCCGCCGTGCTCCCTTGAATAGCTCTACCAGCTTCTCCATGCTTCCCGGAGGGGAGTCGGATGGCCATAAAGCCTTGGCTAGACTCCGCATCGCCTGCCGAGCTTGCTCGTGTAATTGCGACAACCCTTACAGAAGATCACTTGATGATCCGGACACTTCCTCTTCGGGGCGGTTCGTCAATACACCTACAATTACAGCTATATAAGCTACCGTTACCTCCAAACTGCTATAAGATAAAAGCGGCCACGTACTGAATATGCTGCCTCACAGCTTCTTGTTCTCCTTCACATATTCAGATAGCTGCGCTCGTACATCTTTCAGTTCTTCGCCCAGTTTGGTGTTCGAATCCTGGAGTTTCATTTTCTCTTCAACGACTTTTGTCAATACACGCTCGCCCGCTGCTAGTATCTTTTTGGCTCCGTGTTCTTCGCTTCGAGCGGCGTCTAGCTGCTCTCGTACTTGGTCTAATGACCCAACACAAAGATTAGAACCCAGATTCACACTATCGGTGTATCATTATGAATTTTCGATAGAGGAAAATATTACCGGGAGATGCCTTGTATTTCTCCAGTTCGGCATTGGCAGCAAGCAGCTGGTGCTAATACTTTTCTAGTTCCTGAGCTAGCTGGGTATTCTTCTCCGTAAGCACCTGGTTGTACATTGATCCTTAAATCAGTTGTTTCAACTCCTTTAAGTCTCGGGGGCTACTGGCATATGGTTATCATAGTCAGACAAAGCGAATTTACCTGCACATCATTCAAATGTTGCTTTGTGGCCCTATTAATCCCATCTCGAGCAGCCCGGATGTATGCATCGGTTGAGCTGAAGGCGTTAAACGACTCTTCTGAAAAGCCGGGGTCTTCTAAAATGGCCCGGCGGTGCCGATGATTCATGGCACTCTTCAATTCCGAGTTGGTGACGGATACATCATCCGAGTCCTCGGCTGGAGGACAGTCCGGCATCGCCCCTGCATCAGCCCCCGTCTTCACGGCAGGATTTGAATCCTGGTTGTGGGATGTACGGCCGCTCGAACCTCCGGATATAGTCCGGCGCACCTTCCTCCTGACACATGGAAAACGGGAAGGTCACGGTTGGACGTGACTGCTCAGGTGCAGGTTGGCGTATTCATACCTCTTTGATGAAGGCACGGCCATGTCTTTGTTTTCTTTCCTCTTGGAAGGCTTGCCCGGCGCGGGAGCCGATCTCTTCGAAATTGCCGAACATCTCCCCCGTGAAGCAAGATACAGTGCGGTGGGTGAGACAGAATAAGAGCACTCTTTTAGAGAAGGTGTTTCATTTACATGTGAGGCAGGAAGAAGGCCAGGGTAGTCGGCGGTGATGGCCACTTCTGTGCCGTCATAGCTTGTCGGGTAAAACACTCCCCCCGCAAGCACCACGAATTTATTTGGATCCTCTTCAAACCCAGGATCTAGCTCCCGGCTGGGGATCTCCGACTGTGGGGCAGGACTATGAAGTCCTTCGGTGACCTTCCGCCAGTGCTGTCATAACAAACAGACTTGAAATTTATCAAAAGTAATCCGGAAGGGGAATGAGTGGAGTAGAGGGGTCGAAGCTTACCCAACTGGGAGGATCATACATAGAATACCCGTCTCTGCGCTTAATGCGAAGAAACTCCTCTTCCTCCCCTTCAAACAGCTCGGCCAATATTTTGGCCAGAGCAGCGGGGGTATCCGGACCCTTCCAGCCATAGCGGGAGGCATCATACTCTCCATTGTAGTGCCACATGGGCAGCCCTCTGTATTGTAGCGGCTGAACCCCTCGCACTATGGAGGTCGCCATTACCCCGGTTATTGTGAGCCCAGACTGAGCGAGCATCTTTATCTTGCTGATAAGCTGGCAAACTTCTGCGTTGTCATCCTCTTCAAGACTCCGGGGGATGCCAACTGTGGTGTTTCTTCAGCGGAACGCTCGCAAATTCAGGGAGACCCTTTCGAACTGGGTTAGGAAGGCGACGTCCTCAATATAGAACCATTCGGAAGGCCATTCTTCGGATGCCTTCCTTGGTGTGCCGGACAAATATCCGGTATCGGCAATACGCCATACTTCGGCTCCGCCCACTTCAAATATTGACCCCTCGTGATTAGGTGGGACAAGACAGAACAACTTCCTCCACAGCTCGAAATGAGCCTCGATACCCAGGAATAGTTCGCATAAAGCGACGTAACCCGCAATGTGCAGAATGGAGGCAGGGGTGAAGTTGTGCAGCTGGAGGCCATAATATTCCAAAAGCCCTCGGAGGAATGGATGAATGGGAAATCCAACGCCCCTTAGCAGGTAGGGGACGAAACATACTCGCTCTCCCCGGATGGGTTGGGGAAGTCCTCTACCTAAATCTCGCCGTCGAAGGAATCTAGCCCCGCTCGAATAGAAACTAGATCTGTGGGGGAAGAAATCCATGCGTCTGCAGCTTCGTCAGTTGTCTTTGGGAAACTGAACACCTCTCCCACTGGCCTTTCTCTGGGCCGGAATGGGTGGAGGAGCTGGGGGTACTAGCCATGCTGGAATGGTTTCTCCTAAGCAGTTTCCGGGGATTTCCTCTACGTCGTGCTGAATGGATCTATGATCCAATCTTTTTAATAGGTGCTCTTCCTTGCATGGACGGGGTGTTATCTGCAAAAATAGCCTGACCTTCCACCTTCGCTTGACACGTGGAAGGCGAAGTTATTTAACGCGTAGAAGCCGAGGGGAGCGACATTGAACTGATGGCTGAATACATCACTTGGATATCATTAAAGGAGGAACCCGCCTTGCAATGCCAAAGACAATTTGTGTGCCGAACACCTTGCTATTGAAGACTGGTTCGGGGGCTACTGAGGGTGTCCTGGACTAAGGGGTCCTTGGGCGTCCGGCCTGTTATACATGGGCTGGACTGATGGGCTGTGAAGACATGAAGGCCGAAGACTATACCTGTCTCCGGATTGGACTCTCCTTGCCATGGAAGGCAAGCTTGGCGAACGACTATGAAGATTCCTTCTTATGTAACTGACTCTATGTAACCCTAGATTCCCCCCCCCCCCCGGTTTCTATCTAAACCGAAGGGGTTAGTCCAGAAAGGATATACTCATTACCATAGTCATACAGGCTAGGCTTCTAGGGTTTATCCATTACGATCTCATGGTAGATCAACTCTTATAACACTCATATTCATCAATATCAATCAAGCAGGACGTAGGATATTACCACCATAGAGAGGGCCCGAACCTGGGTAAACATCGTGTCCCCCGTCTCCTGTTACCATCGATCCTAGACGCACAGTTCGGGACCCCCTACCCGAGATCCGCCGGTTTTGACACCGACAGCGGGCGACTAGGCCAGCAGGTTAGGCGACCTAGAACGTCGGAGGTGGGAGAGTTTTGCTTTTGAACGGGCTTAGGGAACTTTTGAGGGTGGCGTTGGGTGTGTGCGGGCGACTACACCGGCTAGTTAGGAGACCTAGAACGCAGGTGGTGGGCGTGTTTTGCTTTTGCACGGGCTTAGGCCACTTCCGATGGTGGCGTTGGGTGTGTGCGGGCGACTAGGCCAGCAGGTTAGGCGACCTAGCACGCCGGTGGTGATCGAGTTTTGCTTTTGAATAGGCTTAGGTGACTTCTGAGGGTGGCGTTGGGTATGTGCGGGCGACTAGAGCATTTGGTTAGGCGACCTAGCACGCCAGTGGTGGGCGACTTTTGCTTTTGCATGAGCTTAGGGGACTTTCGAGGGTGGCGTTGGGTGTCTGCGGGTGACTAGGCTGGCTGGTTAGGTGACCTAGCACGCCGGTGGTGGGCGAGTTTTACTGTTGAACTGGCTTAGACGAGTTCTGAGGGTGATGTTGGGTGTGTGCGGGTGTCGGTTCTATATCCAGCGTATCTCGTAGTAGGGGTCCTAAGCTAGGCGTCTTGGTGCGATGGTAACATGGACAGGGATTTTACCCAGGTTCGGGCCCTCTTGCTCGAGGTAAAACCCTACGTCCTGCTTTTGATTGTACTGATATGGGTGTAGTACAGGGTACATGTCTCTACCACGAGATTGTTCTGATGAATATAAGTTGATGTATTGACTAGCCTGGCCTCGGTTTATATAATGCACCATAGGCCTAGGTTTTAGGAGAGTCCTCGCCTTGGGCGCCATGTCTTGTGGAATATCCCTTGTATGCGCCATGGGCTGCCCGAACTGGCCCAATAGTGAACAGGGGGTCCTCGTGATAGAGGGAAAGGTGTCCCGTCTTTCGATGAGATGGTGGCTATCATTTTGGAGGAAGTCGACTTTGACGATCCGACTATGAACGTGCGAGGATGTCGCACCTTAGCAATCGCTAAACCAACTCCGAGAGGTTATAGACCGCGCCGGAGCACGATCAACCTGACCACGAAGGTCTGTTTCCTGCAGGCAAACAAAGAACAAGCAAGAAACTAAGATTGCAATCTGGATATTGCGAATATAAGATGAAAGCTTTATTGATCAATGCGGGGTTCTATGTAGCATCTTTCTAGTCGTTGAACAAAAAAGGAAGTACGTGAAGTTGCAGCTATGGCGAACTTTAATCTAAACAAAACCCAAAGTCTAAACGACGCCCTAAGGGCTGTATATATGGAGGAAGAGGGGGGAATTTCTTGGCCCTTGTAGGAGGGGTCTGAAACCAACCCTAACTCTTGTTTCCCCACACATCCAGACTCTAAAAATAGCCTATACTTAAGTATTTCGAAAATACATGGGCCTGGCCCAATAATAAGGTGACACAACACCTAGAATAGCCTCTGGACGAAATTTATGAAGTGGCATCTTGTATATTTCGTCCAAGGCTTCATGCACTCCTTATGGTGGCTTCAAAGTCCCGAAATCATCACTTGTAACTCCGTTCTCGATCCCCTTGCGCATGCCATCGTCTCCATGCTTGGTCTCGCTCCAGTGTTCATCCCTCTTATCCATGCCAGGCCCTTCATTTGTAAGCAAAACAAATGTATCCAATTTAGACAGCATCATATTCTCATGAACATTAGAATCATTACCAAGAAACGGAAGTACTTGATAATCTAATTGGCGTGCGTGAGCTCTAGAAATGGTCCAGTATGTATAGTAGCAGGGGTTGTGGGTGTAACAATGGTATTGATGTCCTCATCATCCTCCCCTTCTTGAAATGAAATCGTCCTCGACGGAAGCTCATCTTCCTCACCCAAATAAGGCTTCAAATCTGCAATTTAAAAGTGGGACTAACCCCAAAATCTGCAGGCAGCTCAAGTTTATATGCATTATCATTTATTTTCTATAACACCTTAAAAGGACCATCAGCACGTGGCATTAGCTTTTATTTGCGCAAATTAGGAAATCTATCCTTACGCAAATGTAACCAAACAAGATCTCCAGGTGCAAACACAACATGTTTTCTACCCTTATCTCCAGCAAGTTTATATTTAGCATTCATACGCTCAATGTTTTCCTTAGTTAACTCATGCATTTTTAAAATCAATTCAGCATGTTCTTTAGCATCAAAATTAACCTTCTCTGAAGATGGAAGAGGCAACAAATCAATAGGTGCACGATGTAGGAAGCCATACACAATTTCAAAAGGGCACATCTTAGTAGTAGAATCCAAATAACGATTATAAGAAAATTAAATATGAGGCAAGCATTCTTCCCACATTTTCTTATTATTCTTCAAAACAGCCCTAAGCATAGTAGACAATGTTCTATTGACTACTTCAGTTTGTCCATCCGTTTGGCGGTGACAGGTAGTACTAAAAAGCAGTTTAGTCCCCAACTTAGCCCATAAACATCTCCAAAAGTGGCTAAGAAAATTAGTATCACGATCTGAAACAATAGTATTTGGCACACCATGCAAGCGAATAATTTCACGAAAGAACAAATCAGCAACACTAACAACATCATCGCTTTTATGACATGGTATAAAGTGTGCCCTTTTCGAAAATCTATCCACGACAACAAATATGCTATCCCTCCCCCTCTTTGTTTGAGGTAAACCTAAAACAAAGTCCATAGATATATCCTCCCAAGGAACACTAGGTACAGGCAAGGGCATATATAAACCATGAGGATTGAGTATGGACTTAGGTTTTTGACATGTAGTGCAGCGAGCAACAAAATGCTCAACATCCCGTCTCATCTTTGGCCAAAAGAAATGTGTAGCAAGTATGTCCTCCGTCTTCTTGATGCCAAAGTGTCCCATTAATCCTCCTCCATGCGCCTCCTGCAACAACAAAAGACGAACGGAACTAGCTAGAATGCATAGCTTGTTAGCACGAAACACAAATCCATCGTTAAGAACGAACTTGTTCCAAGTCCCCCTTCCTTACAATTCTTCAATACATCTTTAAATTCAGCATTATGCACATATTGATCTTTATGGTCTCCAAACCAAATATTTCAAAGTCAAGTTGTGAAAGCATAGTATAACGACGAGACAATGCATCAGCAATAACATTTTCTTTACCCTTCTTGTGTTTAATGACATAAGGGAAAGTCTCAATGAATTCAACCCATTTAGCATGTCTACGGTTTAGTTTTGCTTGACATTTAATGTGTTTCAAAGATTCATGATCAGAATGTATAACAAATTCTTTGGGCCATAAATAATGTTGCCATGTTTCTAAGGTTTGAACAAGGGCATATAATTCTTTATCATAAGTAGAATTGTTCAAACTAGCCCCACTCAAATTTTCTGAAAAGTATGCAATAGGTTTGCCATCTTGTAATAACACACCTCCTAATCCAATTCCACTAGCATCAGATTCAAGATCAAAAGTCTTATTAAAACCAGGAAGTTGGAGTAAAGGAGCATGTGTCAACTTATCTTTCAATACCATGAAGGCTTCTTCCCATGCGGTACCCCAAACAAATGGCAAATCCTTCTTTCTAAGCTCGTTGAGAGGTGCAATAATCGTGCTGAAATCTCTCACAAAACGCCCATAGAAACCAGCGAGGCCAAGGAAACCATCTTGGGCTACGGCCAACTCTCAATAGCTTCAATCTTGGCTTTATCAACTTCAATTCCCTATGGAGTAACAACATAGCCAAGAAAAGATACATAGTTGGTGCAAAAGGTGCACTTTCCAAGGTTACCAAACAAACGTGCATCACGTAGAGTGCCGGAGTTTCTGATCCACGGGCACCTATGGGACCGGCGGACCGGGTCCCTTTTGGTTCGGCGGGGGGCGGAGGTCGCGCAAAGAGCAGATCGAGGCGAAGCAAGCGGGCGGTTGGTCGTGCGAGGAGTAAATCGAGGCGAAGCACGCGAGCGATTTACCCAGGTTCGGGCCGCACGGATGCGTAAAACCCTACTCCTGCTTTGTGGATTGGTATTGAGTTCTAGCTCGGGAGCGAGCGTGAGTGTGTGGAATTGCTGAACCTCGCGAGAGCTCTCGAGATGGCCGACCCCCCTCTACGTTGCCCCGGGCCTCCTTTTATATGCTCAAGGGGTTACCGACATAGGGCAACGGAGGGCAAAAGTGGAAAAGGTGCCGTGGATAGGCACAGCTAGGTGCTGTAGTAGGCACAGCTAGCTGCTACAGTGCTATCATACCTAACCCTGACGGCAGGGGACAAGGGCATTAAATGCCCGTCTGTGTCGCCTAGACAGCACCAAGAGGGACCGCTAGGGACGCCACCGTCTTGCCACAATGGTTGTCTTGTCAGCGCCTGCGTGCCACCGCACGCCCCTAGCTGCACAGCCTCCTGCCACGTGCGCTCGGGAGGGGCCCCGGAGCGACACGTGGGTGGATGTGCTGGAGCGCGGGCGTGGAGTGGGGGCTTGCCGCGGCAAGCGCCTTGCCGCGACCGTCGTCTTGTCGCTTCCGGGAGCTTGTCGCTCACCGGGCCTTGTCGGGGCGCGTAGCGCACCGCGGCAAGTTCCTTGGAATGCCTTGGACGGCCTTCCCGGCAAGCGCCTCTTGCCGGGTCCTCGGGATGCTTCTGATGGCCTTCCCGGCAAGCTCCTCTTGCCGGGGTCTTGCCTTCTTCCTGGCAAGCTCCTCTTGCCGGGGTCTTGTCTTGAGTACTTTCTTCTTGAATGGTCTTCAAAGGGACCACGGAGGATCTTGGCGGTGACCTGGCAGGCCTTGCCGCGGGACGCTGCGACTGCCCGTGCACAAGTTCGGGGTACTAAGGGTACCCCTACTTTAGTACACCGACAGGAGCCCCCGGGCCTGGGCCAGACACGGTGCCGAGCGCTGTTGGGCCAGGCCCAAAACAGTGCACGGGCACGCGTGGCCTAGGTCACGCCGAATATCTCTCCGCTTCTATCGCGCACGCTCGGAACGGCGCGCGTCAAACGCGGTGTCGTGGGCGACGCGAGTGGCGCGCGCGTGGGGCTGAGCCCCGCGAGCATGCGTCAAGCCATGATGAAGGGGAATGGCCCACGCCCTCTTCTCCAAACGGAGGTAGGCATGGGGGCGTGGCGCATTTACTGGACGGGGCCGGTGCACGGTTTCCGAAGCGCCCACTCCCCGAGATCACGAGGTAGGGCGAGGCCGCCCCATCCGTCGCCTCAGTTCTGCATCTCCGCCACGCGGCTCCCATGCACTTGGGATCGCGGACGGCGGGAGCGGGAACCTGGGCCGTTGCGAGCAGAGGGGGCGGGTCGACTCGCCTCCCTGCTCTTCCTGTGCCTTGATTCGCTGAGCGGGGCGGCTGGGCTCCCACTTCACTCCTTTATAAGGAGCAGGAAGGGAGCACCGAAGCCTGCACTCTCCCGTCTCCTCCTTTCTTCAGCTTCTGCTCCCCTTTCTCTCATTCGCCATGGAGAAAGGGAATCCTGGGCCTTCATCGGTGGCGGCGAGGGTCGCTGCCAGACAGCGCACCCTCCCCTTTTCCTCGCTCATGGTGGCAGAGCCAGCCATAAGGGGAAGAGAGAGGGGGCGAGGTCGTGGACGAGGTCGAGGACAAGGTCGAGGCGCTCGGGGAAGAGGCGGACGGGGCGACGCGCCAGCTTCGCCCCCGCCGGCGGCTCCTCCCCCCGCGGCGGTCCATATAGGGGACAACCCTTGCGAGTTCTTCGCCAAGCTGCGCCGGGCGCCTCATCGTCGCCTCCGGCTTCTAGCTCCGTTCGCGAGCGCGATGGAGTCGGACCCGCCTGAAACTCTGAGATTACACATGAGGGGCTGTGGGATCAGCGGCACGCGAGTTCGCGTGGTGTTCCCAGCCCCAAGTGTGATGTATCTCGATCAAGGGTGGAAGACGTTCGCCCGCATCCACAGCTTGACGGGGGGACTCACCCTCCATTTTAAGCTGGTGGAGGGCGATCTCCTCTCCGTCAAGGTCTACGGGTGCTTCGGCACCCGAGCGAAGTGCTGCGTGGACAGCTCCTCCGATAGCGAAGGCTCCTCCTCGAGCGAGAGTGACGAGGAGGAGAGCGGCAGTGATGGTGAGGGTGGCGGGCGGCAGGACGACGGCTCCGACTAGGTGTCGAGCGTCGTCTCGTACGGCACCGGCGACCCTATCATCTGCGGCGCCGTCTTCTTGAACTCCCCGGGGGCGTCTCCTTGGGCGGCTGGCGTAGGGAGGTCGCGGAAGGGGAAGAGGGCTGGCGGCAAGGCCGTCAGGTTGGAGTACGAGGGCGTGGTGCCCTCGACAGCGTGCTGACGTCCTGCCGCCCCTCCTTCGCACCCTTCTCCCAGCGTCGCCATCACCGTCCGGCCCCCGGGATATTCTCTTGGTGTCTTCTGGCACCTGTAGCTTGCCTTGGCGCCCCTTTCCCCTTTTCGCCTGCTTGTTCTACCTCCTGAAGAGAGGGACAGGAAAAGGATTACAGGCACCTTATCTTTTTAATTGTAAGCCTTCGGGCCTTAGCTGTATCTTGTAATCCTCTCTTTCATGTTTTTCATCCTCTATGGACTGTACCTGCATGGGATGTTTTTAATGAAAAGGGGAAGTTTGCCGGGTTATTTGCCTCACGGGTTGAACCCACGCCAAGGAACAGATCCTTGGTGTCTCTCGGACAGACGTCCCCGGCAACAGGCCCTGCCGCCTTCCCACGTCGCTCGACCTTTCTCGCGCCTTTGACGGAGGCGGGAACGAGGTGGGTGCGGCCTCCCCGTTTCATCCCTTCGCTGCCGCGGCTACGACCAAACTTGGCCCAGGGAACGCGCTCCAGGGCCTAGAGTCGGGGGAGCACGGCAGTTTTTGGGAAGAAACGCGGTTTCACATTCCCCAGTCCATAGGAGGATGCATGAAGAGGGATGAAAGACTTATCTGATATTGCAGCCCCCGGCAACTCTGGCTTGCCGGGGGTGACATTTTGGCATCCGCAGCCCCCGGCGTTCTTGCCGGGGCCCAGGTGCCGGCGTGCCCTTCTTCTCCTTTTCGTCTCCAGGTGGTCTGCCAGGACGTGCGAGCCCTGCGAACGAATGAAAAGCAAAGGGACGGACACTCGACCTCTAAGCTAGGGGTTAGCCGCTGTTAGGGACTATCGACCCTAACCAAGGACGACACTCAGACTCAATCTAGCATGCATGCTATAGCCCCCGGGGTATGCAGCGCTTCATTTACTGGTGCTCAGGGTCTGCGCCTGGCTCTGTACAGAGGATCACATGCAACAGCAGCAAGACTCGTACAGAAAGGTGGTTGCCAGACGGGGTCCGACAACCGCGCCTTACGGGTAAAACTTATGAAGATGCTCGATGTTCCAGGAGTTGCTCACTGGAATGCCATCTTCAGTCTCAAGGCAGACAGCGCCAGGCCTTGTGACTCGTTTCACCCGGTAAGGGCCTTCCCACTTCGGCGTCAACTTGTTGGAATTCTTGGCCGACTGAACGCGCCGAAGAACAAGGTTGCCTTCCTCGAAACTCCTGGCACTGACTCTGCAGCTATGGTAGCGGCGCAGAGCTTGCTGGTAGCGAGCAGCTCGCACAGCAGCCTGGAGACGATCTTCCTCAAGGAGCAGCGCGTCATCTTGCCGCAGCCGCTCTTGCTCAAGCTCATCGTAAGCGAGCACTCGAGGTGACCCGTATACGAGTTCCGTGGGGGTAACTGCCTCTGCTCCATAGACTAGAGCAAAGGGTGTCTGTCCAGTGGCTCGATTTGGCGTCGTTCTGATCGACCAAAGAACCACCGGTAGCTCCTCGATCCAGTTTCTTCCGCACTTGCGCAGCCTGTCGAAAGTTCTGGTCTTGAGCCCGCGCAGCACCTCAGCATTTGCCCTCTCCGCTTGACCGTTGCTCCTTGGGTGAGCAACAGAAGCGAAGCAGAATTTGGCGCCGAGATCTTGGATGTACTGCATGAAGGTGTGGCTTGTAAATTGTGTGCTGTTGTCGGTGATTATCCGGTTAGGGATCCCGAAGCGGCAAACAATCGACCTGAAGAACTTGACGGCTGACTGTGCGGTCACCTTCCTCACTGGTTCCACTTCCGGCCACTTTGTGAACTTGTCGACTGCGACGTACAAGTACTCAAAGCCCCTGACAGCTCGGGGGAAGGGGCCGAGGATGTCGAGCCCCCAGACCGAAAATGGCCAGGATAAAGGGATCGTCTGGAGAGCTTGAGCTAGCTGGTGTATCTGCTTGGAATGGAACTGGCACGCTTCACACTTGGTTACTTGTGCAGTTGCATCCTGGAGGGCTGTTGGCCAGAAGAAACCTTGCCGGAATGCTTTGCCGACGAGTGCTCTTGCGCCAATGTGGTGACCACATATGCCTCCGTGTATCTCTGCCAACAGCTTCTGTCCGTCTTCCCAGGGAATGCACCTCAATTTCACACCGTTGAGTCTTCTTCTGTACAGCATCTTGTCGACGAACTGGTACATACTTGACTGCCAGGCTACTCTTTCGGCTTCTTCTTGCTCTTCGGGAAGTTCTCCTGTCTGAAGGAAACGGACAATCTGCTGCGCCCATGTTGGAGCCTGTGGCTCGACAACAAGGACTAAAGGCAACTCTGCTGCTGCGGGAACGTCCGCTTCTACGGCGAGAAGCTGTGTCTCTGCCAGAGCTTGACGTTCCGCGACAAGCTTGCCGGGAGCTTCAGCATCAACGGAACAAACCCTAGGGCTTGCCGGAGCATCTGGCTCACCGGCGCTCTTGGCGTTGATCTTGGAGGTTGCTGCGGGAATATCTGCTTCTACGGCGAGAAGCTGTGTCTCTGCCGGAGCGTGACATCCCGCGACAAACTTGCCGGGAGCTTCTGCTTCAACGGAACAAACCCTGGGGTTTGCCGGAGCATCTCGCTCCTCAGCGCCTTCGGTGTTGATCTTGGGGACCTTCTTGGCGGTGGCTTCGGGAAGCTCTGCCGGCAGGTAGTCACCAGGAATCAACTTCCTCTTGTTGCTTTGTCCAGTTGATGGTGTTACGGACGGTTGAGTCAGCTTGAGCACAAAGGTCCCTGGTTCCACAGGTAACTTAAGTGCGGCGCACTTTGACAGGCCATCAGCAATGGCGTTTTGAGTTCTCGGAACATGCTCCATTTGCAGGCCGTCAAAGCGCTCTTCTAGCTTTCTCACTTCGTCGACGTAAGCTTCCATCAACGGACTCTGATAATTCTTGTTTACTTGGCGGACGACAAGCTGTGAGTCACCCCTGACAATGAGCTTCTTAATCCCAAGGTCCGCCGCGATCCTGAGACCGGCAAGCAATCCCTCATACTCTGCAGTATTGTTTGTTGCTTGCTCCTTGGGAAAGTGCATCTGGACTATGTACTTGAGGTGCTCTCCGGTGGGCGCGATAAGCAGCACACCAGCGCCGGCGCCTTGCAGCGAGAAAGCACCATCAAAGTACATCAGCCACTCTTTGCTCGCTTCTTTGTCGGGGATGCTCGTCTCCGGGATTTCTTCGTCCGGAGTTGGCGTCCATTCCGCTATGAATTCTGCCAATGCTCTGCTCTGGATAGTTGAAGTGCTTTCAAACTTGAGACCAAAGCTTGACAGTTCCAGTGCCCACTCAACAATCCTGCCTGTCGCTTCAGGATTCTGCAGTATCCTCTTCAGCGGAAAGCGAGTGACCACTGTGATCTCATGTGCTTGGAAGTAACGGCGCAGCTTTCTCGAGGCCATGAGAAGGCCGAAAAGCAGTTTCTGCACACCAGAGTACCTTGACCTAGCCCCCTGCAAGAGGGAACTGACAAAGTAAACTGGGCGCTGCACCGTTTTCTTCTGTATCTCCTCATGTATCAGCGCGGGTTCATCTTTGTCGGGACCGGAGCTTGTCGGGGAAGCGCCCTGCTTGTCGCTGGATGCGCTTGCCACGGTTGCTGGCTCCTCATCCGCCTCCCTCTCTGCCACTAACGCAGCACTAACCACTTGATTGGTTGCCGCTATGTACAGCAGCAACTTCTCTTGTGGCTTAGGCGCGACAAGTATTGGAGGGGAGGACAGGTATCTCTTCAGGTCTTGCAGCGCAGCCTTCGCTTCCGGAGTCCATTTCATCGGACCTGCCTTTTTCAATAATTTGAAAAATGGCAAGGCGCGCTCGGCAGACCGAGAGATGAACCTGCTGAGAGCAGCCATGCAACCGGTAAGTTTCTGTACATCCTTGATGCGCTTCGGTGCTTCAATTTGCTCAATGGCCTTGATCTTGTCGGGATTGGCTTCAACCCCCCGCTGAGACACGAAGAACCCGAGAAGCTTGCCGGAGGGAACTCCAAACACACACTTCTCTGGGTTGAGCTTGAGGCTGATCTTGCGCAGATTTGCAAAAGTCTCGTCCAAGTCTTGGATCAGGGTTGCTCTGTCCTTGCTCTTGACCACTATATCATCCATGTATGCTTCCACATTTCTGTGTATTTGTGACTCAAGAGCAATATGGACTACTCTTGCAAATGTCGAACCAGCATTCTTTAATCCAAAAGGCATCCGTACGAAGAAGTACGTGCCACATGGAGTAATAAATGCGGTCTTCTCTTCATCCTCCTCTGCCATGAAGATCTGATGATACCCGGAGTACGCATCAAGAAACGAAAGCAAATCACATCCAGCTGTGGAGTCAACAATCTGGTCAATGCGCGGCAAAGGAAATGGGTCTTTGGGACAAGCTTTGTTAACATCGGTGAAATCGATGCAAAGCCTCCATTTCCCGTTTGCCTTGCGCACGACTACAGGATTGGCCAACCACGTGGGATGGAGCACTCCTTTGACGAGGCCTGCTGCTTCCAGTTTCTTGATTTCCTCCGCAATGAATTCTTGGCGCTCCACCGCCTGCTTCCGGACTTTCTGCTTGACGGGCCGCGCATGAAGACAGACGGCAAGGTGGTGCTCAATCACTTTCCTGGGAACACCGGGGATGTCGGACGGTTGCCATGCAAACACGTCGACGTTCGCCCGCAGGAAAGCAACGAGCGTGCTTTCCTATTTAGGATCAAGCGCGGCACTGATGGTGAAGGTAGCACCAGTGCCATCCTCCTTGGCGGACACCTTCTTCGTCTCCGGCGGAGCTGCCATCGTCTTCTTGTGCTTGTCGGTGGAGCTCGATGGTGCGTCCTCGACGGCAGCGCAGCACTCCGAAGAGGCGCGCTTGCCGTAGTGGGCACCAGAGCTTTTGCCGGACTTGGTCTTCTTGCCGGTGGAGCTCGATGGTGCGTCCTCGACGGCAGCGCAGCACTCTGAAGAGGCGCGCTTGCCGGAGTGGGCATCAGAGCTTTTGCCGGACTTGGCCTTCTTGCCGGTGGAGCTCGATGGTGCGTCCTCGACGGCAGCGCAGCACTTCGAAGAGGTGCGCTTGCCGGAGTGGGCATCAGAGCTTTTGCCGGACTTGGCCTTCTTGCCGGTGGAGCTCGATGGTGCGTCCTCGACGGCAGTGCAGCACTCCGAAGAGGTGCGCTTGCCGGAGTGGGCATCAGAGCTCTTGCCGGGCTTGGTCCTCTTTCCCCCGGGAGCTTCAGCGGCAAGTGGATGGCGATCTGTCGTGGCTGCTGCTTCCCGGTAGATCTTGTCGGCACAGATAAGATCGTCCTTCTTGTCACCAGGGACAGAAATGACGCTTATCGGGCCTGGCATCTTCAGCACGTTATACGCGTAGTGAGAGGCCGCCATGAACTTGGCGAGTGCTGGACGGCCGAGTATCCCATTGTAAGGCAACGGGATATCGGCAACGTCGAACGTGACCCTCTCAGTCCTGAAGTTTAACTCGCTGCCGAATGTTACCGGCAGCGTGACCTTCCCCTTCGGCTTGCTCCTTCCCGGGTTGATTCCTTGGAATGTGCCGGTCTCTTCGAGCTCGCCGTCAGGGATCTGGAGTTTTCGGAGCACAGCGGAGGAGATCAGGTTTAAGCCGGCCCCGCCGTCGACTAGCATCTTGGTGACCTTGAGGTTGCGGATGGTTGGTGAAACCAACATCGGCAGACACCCGACCGCGGTTGTGCGATCAGGGTGGTCCTCAGTATCAAAGATGATAGGCGTGCTGGACCACTTCAGAAGCTTGCGCGATTCGATGGGTGGTTCCACTGTATTGACTTCCCGCACCCACTATTTGAGTTGGCGGTGCGAGGTATGCAGGGAAGCACCCCCGTCAATGCACAAGACCTCTGTGGCCTTCTGAAACTCCTGCTCGCTGGTCTCACCGTCATTCATGTCTTCATCCCCACCGTCGTCTTCATCGTTGTCGCGACCGCGGGGAGGTCTGTCTCCTTGCCGCTGCTTGGCCTTGCCGCGGCGTCCTTCCTGGCCGGTGCGCTTCTGGCCAGGTTTCTCGGCACCCCCTTGGGCTCTCTCCTTGTCGCGCCGCTCGTACTCAGCCCTCTGTTGCTGGACGAGCTGCTCGACCTTCTTGCAGTTCTCGAGATCATGGCCCTTGGTGCGGTGAATCTTACAGTATTGCTTGCCGGAGCCGTCCCGCTTGTCGGCGACCGCCACAGCCTGACAGTTGGTGCACGCAGCAACTTCCTTGCCGGAGCTACCAACTGTAGCCTTCGTGGCATCACCTTCATTGCCGGACTGCTCAACGACCAGCACCTCGCTGTTCTGCTTCTTCCTGTTGTTGCGCCGCCGGCTTCTCTTTGCCGGGGCGGCATCCTCACTGTCAGATCCTCCTACTCTAGTGCTTTCTCCGGGGAATCTCCTCCCCTCCTCAGCGCGTGCACACCTGTCGGCCAGGGCATAAAGCTCGCTGACGTCCTGCATCTTGCACATCGCCAACTCCTCCCGCATCTTGCGGTTACGCACGTTCTGATGGAACGCGCTGATTACCGCGGCAGGGTGGATATTTGGGATGTTGTGGTGTACACGGCTGAACCTCTGGATATACTGGCGCAGGGGCTCCCCTTCCTTCTGGACGAGCAGATGAAGATCGCTCTCTTGGCCATGAGGTTTGTGGCCGCCTGTGAAGGCGCCAACAAACTGATGGCATAGCTCAGCCCAGGAGGATATGGAGTTGTCCGGCAAGTGCATGAGCCAGGACCTGACGTTGGGCTTGAGTACCAACGGGAAGTAGTTGGCAAGGATCTTGTCGTCCCGCCCCCCAGCAGCCTGCACCGCGATGGTGTAGATGCTGAGGAACTCCGATGGATGCAACTTGCCGTCGTACTTCTCTGGTACGTCAGGCTTGAAGTTCTTCGTACTGGGCCACTGGACTTGCCGCAGCTCACGAGTGAACGCAGGGTAACCTACCGGGTACGGCAAGTCGCCTGGTTCCCCTGGCGCATGCATGTCGACAGAGGGCCTAGCGCGCTGGTCTGACTGACATTGCGCTTCTCTCCTGCGCTCGATGCGTGTACGAGTGTCTTCCCGCTGCCGTTCTTGAAGAACTTGTCGTTGGTCGCGACGAGCTCGCGGATCCGACGACGCGGTGGAGTCGCTGTCGTGGCGGATCCGGCGGGTCGGCGATCTTGGCCTTCGGGGTGGGTAGTGCACAGTGGTTGCACCCCCACCAGTCTTGTCTCCACCGGTTTGCGCCTGGCTGACTCGCTGCGGCTGCAACGTGCTCGGCTGCCGAGGAGTGTCGCCGTTGGCGAAGCCGATGAGACTCTGGATAGTGGCCCTCCAGTCGTCGATCTTGTCCGCCGCTGGAGGGTAGTCTAGTAGCAGCTGAGCTCGTGCCAGAGCTTCCACTACGGTGGCGGGCGGCGGTAGCGAACGGTGCGAGGAGCGGGATACGCTCGGACTCCTAACCACGTTAGGAGGAGCAGTATCCCGTCCAGGCGACCGCGTCTCGCTCGCGCCGGCTTGTTGACGCGCATGGTGGTCCTGGGCGCTCCGGGATCCACCAGCTCGATCTTGATCCAGCGAGCGCATGATACCGTGAGTACCATGACGCTGCCGGTCCCGCGCCTCCTGAGGTGGGCGCGGTGCATGCACGGACGCCGAGGTCTTGGAGTGCGCCCGGTCGTTGTGGGAGCCGGCCACGCCGCTGATGGGCAGCGCAGCCTTGCCCTGGGACCTGGCAGCACCAAGAGCTCCCTCGTCGGTGCGTGCCCTTCCGCCGGCGCCTGCCCCACCATCCGTTTGCTTCGGCGGTGGGTGGCTCGGCGCGGATGGAGCAGCTGCCTCCGAAACCTTCTTCTTCGGTGGCATGTTGATGAAGATGGTGAAGATCGATGAAGAAGATGAAGATCTAGCCCGCAAGAACGCCGGATCTGATTCACACAACTTCGACGCCCCCTACCTGGCGCGCCAGAGATGCCGGGGTTTCTGATCCACGGGCACCTATGGGACCGGCGGACCGGGTCCCTTTTGGTTCGGCGGGGGGCGGAGGTCGCGCAAAGAGCAGATCGAGGTGAAGCAAGCGGGCGGTTGGTCGTGCGAGGAGTAAATCGAGGCGAAGCACGCGAGCGATTTACCCAGGTTCGGGCCGCACGGATGCGTAAAACCCTACTCCTGCTTTGTGGATTGGTATTGATTTCTAGCTCGGGAGCGAGCGTGAGTGTGTGGAATTGCTGAACCTCGCGAGAGCTCTCGAGATGGCCGACCCCCCTCTACGTTGCCCTGGGCCTCCTTTTATATGCTCAAGGGGTTACCAACATAGGGCAACGGAGGGCAAAAGTGGAAAAGGTGCCGTGGATAGGCACAGCTAGGTGCTGTAGTAGGCACAGCTAGCTGCTACAGTGCTATCATACCTAACCCTGACGGCAGGGGACAAGGGCATTAAATGCCCGTCTGTGTCGCCTAGACAGCACCGAGAGGGACCGCTAGGGATGCCACCGTCTTGCCACGATGGTTGTCTTGTCAGCGCCTGCGTGCCACCGCACGCCCCTAGCTGCACAGCCTCCTGCCACGTGCGCTCGGGAGGGGCCCCGGAGCGACACGTGGGTGGATGTGCTGGAGCGCGGGCGTGGAGTGGGGGCTTGCCGCGGCAAGCGCCTTGTCGCGGCCGTCGTCTTGTCGCTTCCGGGAGCTTGTCGCTCACCGGGCCTTGTCGGGGCACGTAGCACGCCGCGGCAAGTTCCTTGGAATGCCTTGGACGGCCTTCCCGACAAGCGCCTCTTGCCGGGGCCTCGGGATGCTTCTGATGGCCTTCCCGGCAAGCTCCTCTTGCCGGGGTCTTGCCTTCTTCCCGGCAAGCTCCTCTTGCCGGGGTCTTGTCTTGAGTACTTTGTTCTTGAATGGTCTTCAAAGGAACCACGGAGGATCTTGGCGGTGACCTGGCAGGCCTTGCCGCGGGACGCTGCGACTGCCCGTGCACAAGTTCGGGGTACTAAGGGTACCCCTACTTTAGTACACCGACATAGAGCAATGAAAGAAACACTTAAATGTTCCAAATGTTCCTCCAAAGATTTACTATAAATATGTATATCATCAAAATAGACTACCACAAATCGTCCAATGAAAGCACGTAAAACTTCATTCATTAGTCTCATGAAAGTACTAGGTGTATTAGTTAACCCAAAAGGCATGACTAACCACTCATATAAAACAAACTTAGTTTTAAATGATGTTTTCCATTCATCTCCCAATTTCATACAAATTTGATGGTATCCACTATGCAAATTAACTTTGGAGAAAATTGTTGAGCCACTCAATTCATCAAGCATATCATCTAGCCTAGGAACATGATGACAATAATGAATAGTAATATTATTAATGCCTATACAATCAACACACATACGCGACGTGCCATCCTTTTTAGGCACTAGTAGAATAGGAACGGCACAAGGACTAAGAGATTCGCGTATGTAACCTTTGTCGAGCAGCTCCTGTACTTGAAGCATAATCTCCTTCGTCTCCTCTGGATTGGTACGGTATGGTACATGGTTGGGTAGCAATGCACCAGGAATTAAGTCAATTTGATACTGAATCCCTCGAATAGGTGGTAATCCTAGTGGCACGTCATGCGGGAAGACGTCAGCGAACTCCTGCAAAATGTTAGTGACAGAAGGGGGCAAAGAGGAAGGCAGGTCCTCGAATGAAAATAATGCCTCTTTGCACACAAACGCATAGCAAATAGATTTGCTGAAATCTAGCTCATCAATATCAGATTTTGTGGCAAGTAAACATGCGCTTTTCAATTTAATTTTAGAAGCAACACTAGATGGTTTATTATTAGGTTTCATTTGTTGCTCAAATTCTTTTGCCACAATCTGATTTTCACTCTTATTTTTCTCCTGTTTTGCTTTATTAGCTCTATTAATATCATCTTTCAAAATGGATTCAGGAGTCATAGGAAGCAAAGTAAGATGGCTATCGTTATGAACAAGAGTATACTAATTATTTCTACCATGGTGTATAGAATTTTTATCAAATTGCCATGGTCTATGAAGTAATAAGGAACATGCTTGCATGGGTACCACATCACAATCAACATAATCAGCATATGTAGAGATACTAAAATGCACACGAACAGTATGTGTTACCTTAACCTTGCCGCTGTTGTTGAACCATTGGATGTAGTAAGGATGTGGATGTAGTCTTGTGGTGAGAGATAGCTTCTCCACCATCTCCTTTCTAGCCAAGTTGTTGCAGCTCCCTCCATCTATGATGACGCGAACAGAACGTTCCTTCACAACTCCCTTCGTATGGAACAAATTATGCCTCTGATTTTGCTCAGCTTGTGTGACTTGCACACTCAAAACACGTTGAGTAACTAAACATTCATACATGTCAGCATCTTCAGGAGCCATGTATTGCGTCTCATGATTAGAATCATCTCCATCGTGTTCTTCATGTGTAATAAGAGCCAAAGTCTCCTCATCATAGTCACTAGCGGACTCATACCCACCATCCTCAGTAGCAATCATCACACGCTGAGATTTGCATTCTCTCGCAAAATGTCCTCTTCCCTTGCAACAACGACAAATAATATCACTTGTGTGCCCTGTTGATGCCATGGAAGAAGAAGAGCTCTGCGCAGGCCCGGCAGGTGTGCTCTTGGCAGATAGTGGTGGTTGTGCCTGCTTTCTTGTATGACGGCTGGAGGTGGCATCTTTTGGTGGTGCTGGTGTAGTGGAAGTAGAGGATGCACGTGGTGTCCATGATGAAGATCGACCTGCAGAAAAGTTACTTCGCGCCAATGCCTGTCGATCCTGCACTGCACGTTCAGCTTTACAAGCAAGATGGAATAAACGAGTGATATTATTATACTCCTTATACTCTAGAATGGGATGAATCTCTCTATTTAATCCACCGATAAAATGTGCAAGCATAGCTTCATTCTCCTCAACAATACCACTTCTAATCATGCTAGTTTGTAATTCCTGATAATAATCTTCTACATAATTTTTTCCTTGTCTTAAATGCTGCAATTTTTGAATTAATTCACGTTGATAATATGGTGGTACCCAATGAGTACGCATAGCAGTTTTCAAAGAAGCCCAAGTAGTTGGAATAGGATATAATCTACAATGTTGAGACCACCAAACACATGCAAAGCTAGTGAAAGCACAAACAGCAGCAGGAACACATCTCTCCTCAGGATATTGTAAACATGTAAATCGTTGTTCAGTTTCTAACTCCCAAGTAAGATATATATCAGGAACATATCTACCCTCAAATGGTGGAATATTCAATTTCAGTTTAGGGAGATGGTCATGATCTCGTACCTGAGGGAGAGCCCAACCATTGCCATTATTTGCATGTGGACGACCTGGTGGTTGTGGTGCTGGTGGTTGCACATAGTTCTGATTTTGATCAACCTCATCCTCACAATCTCCCGTATAATCATCCTCCTCCGCATCAGCAGCAGGAGCCATAGAAGTATCAACAACAGCACCAACTGTTTGGCCAGGCGCAAGAGGGCCACGGCTCACTCGGCGGAGGGCTGTTTCGCGACGTGGAGGTAGTCGTTTTTGTTGGTGTTGTTGTTGTTGTTGTAGAGGTGCGTTAGGTGTAGCCGGTGGTGGTGGTGGAAGACACGCGAGAAGTTCATTAAACTTGCTATCGAGCTTTGTTTCGAACGTCTTCTCCATGCCATCTATCTTCTACATGGCCTCTTCAAATCTGTTTAGCACATCTTGCACCTGTCCACTCATCATTTGCTGAAATTTATCATTCAACTCCTTATTCGTCATGTTCTCCCAGTCAGTCTCGTCGGCTTGTGATCCTGCCATGGTTAGCACCAATAGAAACACACAAGAATATGATCCTACAAACTACCAACAAGAGGTGGTGGTGGGTGTCACAAATCCGTCAAGCAAATCTCAAATTCTTACCAGTTCTTACACAACGGCAGGCGGTGATCGGCAACCGTCTTAGTCAAAACTCTCAAAGCTTGGATAGAGCGATTACCAGGGAGAGTCAAATGCATGACGTAGATGTATGTGGAGCTGGGAAGGCTTATAATATGGTAGCAAAAAGGGTCAGGAATAATCAATTCAGAGATGCAAAGTTGAATAA
This sequence comes from Triticum urartu, assembly GCF_056163025.1. NCBI lineage: Eukaryota > Viridiplantae > Streptophyta > Magnoliopsida > Poales > Poaceae > Triticum > Triticum urartu. Next base: position 194,675,917 of record NC_141873.1, on the reverse strand, counting down.
ACGCTCAACGACGGTACTGTGTTGGTCCTAGGCTAGACCGTGCTAGAGACGCGAGCCTAGAACACAAACAAAAACATGGCGCTGCACGTAAACAAGGGAGGACACTCTGAATTTTTCTCTCAGTTTTTGCACCTTTTTCCTCTTTTTTTGCTGCGCAACAATTTTTTTTGAAAAAGTCTACAAATGGTCTAAAAACTGCCTAGCTAGAATTTTCCAGACTTAGTTTTTTTAGTTTGGAACTATTTTTCTTCTGCGGGTAGCACAAAAGTTTAGGAGTCCTACTCTATCACGACTCGGAGTATGGCATGATCTGGAAATCCAAAACAGAGTAACAAAATACTGGACTCGGACTAGGACTGGTGGCGGAGATGAATCTGGTGGAACTCGGACTGGTGGCGGAGATGAATCTGGTGGAACTCGGACTGGTGGCGGAGATGAATCTGGTGGAACTCAGACTGGTGGTGGATATATGTTGCAGGTGGACTTGAATTGGTGTGATGGCAGCAACGATGATGATGATGCGGTGGCGATATGTGGCAGCGGCGACGTGACAACCTGTGAACAGAACTTGAAACTCTAAAGGACTAAACGCTAAGACCAGCAACTTGACACGACGATGCAACCGCAAATTCAACAAAGCAAATACAGAAAAGATTATGCAAAGGCTTAGATTAGTTTGGATAGGATGAACTAACCCTAATTTTTTTTGGCTTTTTCCTGTATTATAGGTATGAAGAACAGACTCGATTTAAACTACCAAAAACTGTAAAATCTCACCGAGCAACCTGGAAATCGGATACCACTTGATAGAGGCAAAGGTGTCCCGTCTTTCGATGAGATGGTGGCTATCGTTTTGGAGGAAGTCGACTTTGACGATCCGACTACGAACGTGTGAGGACGTCGCGCCTTAGCAATCACTAAACCAACTCCGAGAGTTTATTGACTATGCCGGAGCATGATCAACCTGACCACGAAGGTATGTTTCCTGCAGGCAAACGAAGAACAAGCAAGAAACTAAGATTGCAATCTAGATATTGTGAATATAAGAGGAAATCTTTATTGCTCAAGGTGGGGTCGTGTGACACCTTTGTCTTGTCGTTGAACATAAACGAAGTACGCGAAGTTGCAGCTATGGTGAACTTTAATCTAAACAAAACCCAAAGTCTAAACGATGCCCTAAGGGCTGTATATATGGAGGAAGAGGGGGGGAATTTCGTGGCCCTTGGAGGAGGGGTCCGAAACCAACCCTAACTCTTGTTTCCCCACACATACGGACTCTAAAAACAGCCTATACTTAAGTATTTCCAAAATACATGGGGCTTGCCCAATAATAAGGTGACGCGGCACCTAGAATACCCTCTAGACGAAATTTATGAAGTGGCATCTTTTATATTTCTTCCAAGGCTTCATGCACTCCTTATGGTGGCCTCAAAGTCCTGAAATCATCACTTGTAACTCTGTTCTCGATCCCCTTGCGCATGCCATCATCTCCATGCTTGGTCTTGCTCCAGTGTTCATCCCTCTTATCCATGCCATGCCCTTCATTTGTAAGCAAAACAAATGTATCCAATTTAGGCACATCATATTCTCATGAACATTAGAATCATTACCAAGAAACAAAAGTACCTGATAATTTAATTGGCGTGCGCGAGCTCTAGTAATTGGTCCAATATGTATGGCAGTAGGGGTTGTGGGTGTAACAATGGTATTGATGTCCTCATCACCTCGGACTGATGCAGCTGGTCGGGAGACGACGTGGTGAGTACCCCCTAGTCCAGGACACCGTTAGTAGCCCCCTGAACCGGTCTTCAAGTTGGGGACGCTCCTTGATTCTTCTGAACTATTCTTCATCTTCGGTCGTTGGCCTTGAAAACTGGTTCAACAAATATTCTCATCTTTGATCTTGAGGATCACCGAAGTGGATCTGAAGAGTTTACACGTCGGGTATCCGAGGAGCCCCTTTAAGTTTGCGGCATTTACCAACGCCCTATTATTGTAACGCCCTCGATGCGGCTATATCTCCCACGTGTCGAAGCACGACTTAGAGGCATAACCGCATTGAAAGCAATGTCGCAAGTGAGGTAATCTTCACACAACCCATGTAATATATAAGGGACAGAGATACATAGTTGGCTTACACTCGCCACTTCAGACAATTACATGAATAAAGCATTACATCATCCAAATACAATCAAGGCCCGACTACGGAGCCAAAATTAAAAGAAGACTACCCCAAATGCTACACAGATCCCCGATCGTCCCGACTGGGCTCCACTACTGATCAACTAGAATGAAACAACACAAAGGACAAGATCTTCATCGAGATCCACCTTGAGCTTGGTTGCGTCACCTGCTCGGTTCAACGGCACCTGCAAACTGGTTTTGGAAGTAACTGTGAGTCACGGGGACTTAGCAATCTCACACCCTCGCGATCAAGACTATTTAAGCTTATAGGTAAGGTAAAGGTATGAGGTGGAGCTGCAGCAAGCGACTAGCATATATGGTGGCTAACATTTGTAAATGAGAGCGAGAAGAGAAGGCAAAAGCACGGTCGAGAAACTATGATCAAGAAGTGATCCTAGAACAACCTACGTCAAGCATAACTCCAACACCGTGTTCACTTCCTGGACTCCGCCGGAAAGAGACCATCACGGTTACACACGCGGTTGATGTATTTTAATTAAGGTCAACTTCAGGTTTTCTACAACCGGACATTAACAAATTCCCATCTGCCCATAACCGCGGGCACGGCTTTCGAAAGTTCAAATCCCTGCAGGGGTGTCCCAACTTATCCCATCACAAGCTCTCACGGTCAACGAAGGATATTCCTTCTAGCGGGAAGACCCGATCAGACTCGGAATCCCGGTTACAATACATTTCGACAATGGTAAAACAAGACCAGCAAAGACACCCAGATGTGCCGACAAATCCCGATAGGAGATGCACATATCTCGTTCTCAGGGCACACCGGATGAGCGAGATGTCGGGTAAGCCAGCCCGGAGTTGCCCCTGGTAGCCTCGGACATCGCTTAGTTGGACCAACACTCAGAGGAGCACTGGCCCGGGGGGGTTAAAACAAGATGACCATTGAGTCTGCAGAACCCAAGGGAAAGAAAAGGCTAGGTGGCGAATGGTAAAACCAATGTTGGGCATTGCTGGAGGAGTTTTATTCAAGGCGAACTGTCAAGGGGTTGCCATTATTACCCAGCCGCGTAAGGAACGCAAAATCCGGGAACATAACACCGATATGACGGAAACTAGGGCGGCAAGAGTGGAACAAAACACTAGGCATAAGGCCGAGCCTTCCACCCTTTACCAAGTATATAGATGCATTAATTAAATAAGAGATATTGTGATATCCCAACAAGTAAACAATGTTCCAACAAGGAACGATCTCCATGTTCCAACAAGGGACAAACTTCAATCTTCACCTGCAACTAACAACGCTATAAGAGGGGCTGAGCAAAGCGGTAACATAGCCAAACAATGGTTTGCTAGGACAAGGTGGGTTAGAGGATTGGTTCACAATATGGGAGGCATGATAAGGAAGTGGTAGGTATCGCAGCATAGGCATAGCAAAAGAGCGAGCAACTAGCAAGCAAAGATATAAGTGATTTCGAGGGTATGGTCATCTTGCCTGAAATCCCGCAAGGAAGAAGAACGAGTCCATGTAGAAGATAAACGGACGTAGACGAACGAATCCTCACAACACGACGTAATCAGAACCAACCCGAAGAAGCAAACACCGGAAAAGAAAGCACACAACATAGTAAACAACCAACACATGAACATGGTATGATATGCGGGATGCGGTATGCGATGCATATGCATGATTTGCAAGGGAATGAAAGAACTTGGCCTCAACATGGAAATCCAGGAGTGCCACTGGAAAGGTGAAATGATTTTGGTTGAAATCGATATAAAGATCACCGGAATCGGATGCACGATTTGGAAATGGCAAGCGAAACAAATATGGGACCGGTCTGCGATAAACAGCAAGTAGCCATCTAAATGCAACAAGTGAAACATGCTACAACACCCAAACATGGCAACAAAATACATGGCAGGGATCAACTCATGATTCTTAACAAAATATGAACACTAAGCTACGGCTAATTCATACATTAAAAGGTTCAAACAAGCATGGCAAAAATGCAAACGATAACAGGTTTCAGACTTGGTGAAATTAACACAAGTCTGGAATTTAATATAAGGTAGCATACTTTAGAGCATGAAAACTACATGCTACAGGAACTTAACATGGCAAAGTAAGGCATGGCATGAAGCTACTCAAAGCACTTAACAAAAGTCCCTTAGTGACCTTGAGCCAAAAGGGATCAGAAAATACAATTGCAAGCATGTGAACATGGCAAAAACATAATCAGATCTCAGACTTAGAGAAAAACTGGAGCATGCAAATCTATTAACGAGTAGTCATGTTCACGAGCTCGATGCACTCACTACAGAGCAAGGCATGAAAAACTAAGAATACACCCATCAAGAATACACATTATACAAGCTAGACATGGTAAGAACAATAACATAGCATGCACAGATCAACTACAACATCCTCGGCAAAATTGCTAACAAGTAGACAATCTGCCTAGATTCACAAAATAGCAAAAGTAGAGCTTGATTGACTCAAGCTAGGGTGCTCCATAATTGCAAACAAAGACATGGATGGATAGAGCACCACGATATTAACAAATCATCCTTACTGATCATCCTCAAAAGTGGCACGGATCACTAGGAAACAACCTGAACATATGGCATATTGATAAAAACAGATCAAGGACTTAGTGGAATTCCTAAGTCCCTGAAATCAGCATTAACGAATGCCCCACTTTGCAAGCTTGTGCTAGTCACCACACACATCACAAAAATACATGGATAGCACCTCTGTAAATATGGCAAAGCACATAAAAAAACACATGCAAAGCTCAGGAGCATATCATCCACACATTAATCATGGCAAAAACAACAAATAGCTATTTCGTACAGCAGATCTGACAATTAACTCAAATAGCACTCTTCCAACAGCATTTCGGGCATCAAGATGAGCTCAAATGACAATGATGCAATGAGATGAAATGATGTGATCTCTGAGACGAACATTTTGATATGCTACATGCTCAAAATGGAGCTACGGATGCAATGTTACGACATGATAAAGATGGGCATATGAATCTGGAAATATCGGTGACTTAGTAGAAATATAGGCCTCGGGGAAAAATGGACGAGGAGGTCCTGGGACGAAGCGATCCGGGATGCGGCCGCACGTTTGGATCAGGGGAGTGGCGGATCTCATCCCACTCCCCCGGATCTGGCCGGAGCGGATCTCCGGCGACGAACGACGGCGGAGGGCGGTGGAGCTCCGACGAGCATGGCGCGGGGGCGGCGCCGTTGGACGACGCCGGCGAGGAGGTCCGTGGGCGGCGGCTGAAGGCGACCGGCGCGGCGACGCGTATGGCGGCACCGGCAAGGAACTGGAGCGGCGGCGCGGTGCACGTCGGGAGCGAGGCCGGCGCCGGCGGGATGCGGTGGCGGCGGGCCACGCCGGCGAGGCCGCGGCGGCAGTGGGCGGAGGAGGCGAGGGCCTTAGGCGGCGGCGCTCCATGCCGGGGGCGCCGGATCTGGGCCTCCCGGGCCCGCGCGGGAGAGGCGGCGGGGCAGGCCAGGTGGCGGCGCTGGGTTGGACGCGCCAGCGGCTCGGCTGACGTGGCGAGACCGGATTGGCCGGAGTGAGGTGGCCAACGGAAGCGTCCGGCACGGACGGACATGTCCGGCGGCGCGAGGAAGAGGAAGGCTAGGGTTCAACCGCGAATTTCGGGAGGGGAGCACATATTTATAGGTAGAGGGAGCTAGGAGAGTCCAAATGAGGTTCGGTTTTCGGCCACGCGATCGTGATCGAACGACCGAGATGATGGGGGAGGTTTAGGTGGGTTTTGGGCCACTTTGGAGGGGTGTTGGGCTGCAACACACACGAGGCCTTCTCGGTCCCTCGGTTAACCGTTGGAGTATCAAACAAAGTCCAAATGGCACGAACCTTGACAGGCGGTCTACCGGTAGTAAACCAAGGCCGCTTGACAAGTCTCGGTCCAATCCGGAAATGTTTAACCCCCACACACGAAAAGAAGGTAGAAATGACCACCGGAGGAGAACGGAGCGCCGGAATGCAAAACAGACAACGGGGAAAATGCTCGGATGCTTGAGACAAACATGTATGCAAATGAAATGCACATGATGACATGATATGCAATGCATGACATGCAAGCAATGACAAGGCAACAACAGCGAATAACTGGACGACACCTGGCACATCGGTCTCGGGGCGTTACAATTATCTTTATGCAACACCTCCAGTTTGAAATTGTTTCTCATTCGTCGATGTCCTATCGCATGCGAGCTCCGACGTCAGACTCTATCGAAGCTCCAACACCGAACTGCATTCGAGGTGTCTTAGATCACCTTTGGCTCAAAAAAGTCGAAGGAGTTTAGCCGAGCTTAATGCCAGAAATGCTCTCTATAGAGCCAACCATTTATATTCGAGCTTTACGCCGGATAGGCCCAAGATGGTACCTATTATTGTCCGAAGACGTGTTTGCCTATAGCTGGTCAAGCTGAACACTGAGCACTTTGAATTTTCTGCATTGAATAGGCAATGCAGTAGCCCCCGAGCCAATGGGCGGGTGGCAACACCAGATCAGGGGATCGATGTGCCCCATTAATATTAGTAAATGATAAGCCCAAAGCCCAGTAGCCCCCGAGCCTTAATGTGGGCATTGGTGGCCAAACTAAGGATCGATATCCAGAGTAAAATCACAAATTATGTGTAATGATTCTATGTATCCAAGTACTCTACATCATTAATGCTCGGATCACCATTATACAAAACTTTGTTTACGAACTATCGACTTCAACCTCATCGGCCAGTAGTCGGGGAGTGTTTGTCCTACTTTATAAAGCCTTGATAAGGGCAAAGATTTACGGCAAACAAGGCAATCTGGCCATATGGATTTATAAACTAATGTTCACGGAGAGATATTGATGTAGGGTAGAACCCTATGTGGTTGATCTTTCATGAAAGGAGCGGATCCCGCGAAGAACACGAGGGGGAAATGAGGGGAATCATGAGGGGAAACACGAGATAAACACTAAAACCAACAAGATATGGTCACACATAGCTAGATCCTCGAAACACAAAGAGATACACGATCCAAATCCAACAAGGGATGATACAAAGGGTAGCCGGCTCTTCTCCGTGAGGAGGTCTTGAATCCACAAGGGATCTTCTTGTAAAGGGGTCTTGAATCCAAGGTGGATCTTCTCCGAAGAGGGGCCGCGGTCTCTCTCAAGGAGTAGATCCGATATGGATGAGCGAAGCTCTATCTCACAAATTAGCTAACACAACGCTGACCCTAGAAAGGAGGTGGAGGTGGTCTATTTATAGTCTAAGCCACGAAGGGGTATGTGGGGAGGGATACAAGGCCAAAGGCCTGGCTGCACACAGGCAGTGTCGGACGTCCGGTCGCTCGCGGGGGTCCGGTCGTCCGGAGGGCGTTGGACTTCCGACGTTTCTTCTTTGGACTGGTACCGTTAGACGTCTAGGTTGCGTCGTTCGTCCGGGCGCTGGGACTTGCCGGATGTCCGGTGTTCTTCGGTCGTCCGGCCGCTGTAGATCTCCTAGCTGGTCCTGGCGTGGTCACATCGGACGTCTGGTGGACGTCGGTCGTCCGGGTGCTGTAGACTCCGCAGCTCCATCTTCTTCCGTATTTGCTTCCACGCTTCCCTCGCGGATGGTGTACAATACACTTGCGCTCACACTCCTCCTCATCGTCCGTACCGTTCCGACAATACCTATGCATGCACACGAGTGGAGTGTCACGTAGTATACCATCCTCGATGTGGTCAAGTGAGCATGTGTAAAGGATTTGATTCACCTTTATGTATGTGAAGTAGATGTCGCACGTGTCACTCGCCGAATGGACTCTTGACATGGTGATGTCCGTAGGATGCTCCACATCATCTCCCCTCCCTTGGGAAGGATCCGACCTCGGATCGAGATCCAAATCACCACGGGAAGTTCTCATCATCTTGAAGCTCGTAATGGGCACTCTCCAATGTCGCATCATCTTGGGATTCCTTCAAAAGGAGCAAAGACAACAAACACTTGGAAAAACAAATGTGGTTAGCGTTAGTGCAAAACCAAGCATTCAAGAGGTGATCCACCAAACAAGTGTCGTCATCATGCAAAGCATATGGTTTGACAAAGGATTGTGACATGGCATATAAGCACATAAATTGAGCACAAGCAAAGATATCATGGAGCCAAGCATTTCAATGTGAGGTAGTGATGCAAATATGTTGAACAAGTGAATAAGCATCTACCTCAAGATCATAGCAAATATGGGCAAAGCGCTCAATGAAAGGTCTATGGTAGGCATAGGAATCATTCACAACACCAAATAAAATGAAGTGTCTAAACACATGGGTCAAGTGCAAGACAATCCAAGCATAATGTGCATTGGGTTTAGTGAATATCGTGTGGCACTCAACAAAATAGAAAGAGCAATTGTCTATCATGTGTGAGGCAATCAAGGCAAGCATGTAGCAATCAATGGGACATGGCATATGTGAAGTGATGACATTGTTGCAACCAAACATATGGGAGGAGCAAGTAATCCCAGAATTGGATGCAACACACAAGGCATATATATCATGACGCATGGAATGGTGAAAATGAAAAGTCAAAGCAAGATCTCTAACAAGTGTGCAATCAAGTGGTCCAAGATGAATAATAAGTCTCATGGGGAAAGCAACACGAGTAGTATGATCCGTAATATCCATGCTCATGGTTTGGGGGTTCTCAAAAGAGAAGGATATCACCTTGAAAGGTTGTCCTTTTGTGTCCTTCACAATGCTGAAGTACAAGCAAGTGCGATGTAGAATCATCGTGGTAGAAGGTGGTTCACTCTCAAGAGCTCGATTGTCAACTCACGTGACGTGGAAGTTGACACAAGGTCCAAGTATCCTACACATGCACACAACAAAACAAAGAACATATGTGCATGGTAGATAAACACATCATCCATCATGATGGTACTCTTCTCTTGAATATAACCATTAGAAGCACAAGTGCATGAACAATATGATGCAACAATGGCAATATTCATGGCACGAGGTATATGGTGCAAAGAAGGAAGACAAGAATGCTTCACAAAAAATATGTCAAAATCTCCAAATATAGGCGAGAATGCTATGAGGGCAATCTCATGAGCAAGATTAGAATCATTGTTGCACTCAATACATGGCAAATTGTCTAACATGAGAGAGGAAATACATGGAGATATATGACAAGAAGCAATAACAATCATGTCGTGCAAAGCATGTAAATGGTAGTCATCAACCGCATGAAATGACCAAGTATGAATCATCGGTGATGCAACAAGGCAAGCAATCATAATAATCAAGTAGTGCAAACTAGTGGCCGAAGATGCAACACACTAGAGTAAATCAGGGCAATCATGTCATTTGAGAAAATAATAGGCATAGACAATGCACATGACATATTGCAAGCACGAACACAAAGCAAGATCATAGTATCATCATATATAGGAATGGGACACAAAGCAAACATGGCAATAACTAGCAATATCTCCACCAAGTTTGCAAATACACATACAAGTATAAGAATCAATCATCATGTGTAATCAAAGCATGGGTCACAAATGCATGGCAAAGGTATAGGAGTGAGCATATCATGCAAAGTGAACATGGCAAGATGGGCAAATGATATATAATGGACAATAACCCATAGCCAAGTGAGGGCCATGTAGAAGAAATGCGCGAAGTCTCTGCGTGAAGAGAGCGGTGGGAAAGACAATCCATGGGATCCCAAGTCATCATTGCTCTCGAGCGCTCGTTTTGTCAACTCGTGGGATTGCGAGGTTGACAAGAATTCATGGGTACCTACACAAAAGACACACAAACGAAAGAGATTGTGTGTGTGGTAAATGTACACATCATCCGTCTTGATGTGTATGTGCACATGAGAGGTAGCACAAGATAAGCATCGCTCAAAGAAATTTGATGCATGGTATAAGAACATGTCATCCATCATGAAAGAATAGTTATTGTGTATGAAACGATGGGGATGTAAATTTAGCATACAAGTATATGGGACATCAATAGCATTTTTATTCATGGGGAGCATATGGTGCACACAAGTATTGGGATAATGCAATGGATGGGAGTGATAAAAATCTCCTAAAATGTATGAGGAAACTATGGGGGTCTCCTCATGAGCAATATCTGAAACATCATATGGAGAAAATGGACAACATCCCAAACAATGCTTATCCGAAGCTAGGTGGTTATGGCATGGCATATGAGATAAATGATGCAAAGGTAGCATGTCAATATCATAAGAAGAGAAACAAATTCCAATAACCATAAGCATGTCATCTTTGCCATATGTGCAAATTGGGTTTATTTTAATAGCATATGCATAGTCACTATGAAGAGATTGAAAATATGACATATGATTGATCTCATGCATAGCATATGACAAGTCAAGAAGATTGGCAAACATGATGTGACCGAGAGAATTAGCACAAGAAATCATATGTAACATGGCATCACAACTAATAGACTCCACATGGCAATCATCATACTCATCATAAATGGGTAAATCATCACATGGGGACGTCTCACTAGCATGAAGCATGGTAATAGGTTGATCAACATCATGGAAGCAATCAATGTCAAGAATGTCCACTAGTGGGACTAGAGCATCACCTTCACCTATGTTACCTTTGTCATTCCACTCATGTGGTGTAGGTGAGGTGGGAAAGACCAAATGGTGGTCATCTTCATCTTGATGGAACCATGTGAGGGGTGCATCATATTCCACCATGGCCATCGGGTTGTCCAAAGGGAGGACGAAGTCATCGCGAATTGGCGCGTCATCATAGATGGGACCTAGGACCAAATGAGAAGACACAATAGAGGTAGTGGTTAAGTCGTTAGGAATCATAGTGGCCTCACTCTCTCTATGTGGTGGTTCACTCACTCCCTCAAGGTAGGTGCACTCAATGTCACATATGGTGGAGTCACTCATCTCACTCAAGTGGTGAGGGTTGTGGCTCTCCTCACATGGGAATTGTGGTAACACATCATATGTCGGGCTAGTGGTGAAGAAACGCTCACTCTCAATATGGTGGCTAAAGTCACTCAAGTCAACAAATGTCGCCGTGGTCGAAGGGAAAATCCCATGATCAACCATCTCGTTGTCATCGCCGTGGATGAAGGCCAAAGATGGCACATCATCACTCTCGCCTCCTAAGATGGAAGCATCGTCCTCGCTCGTCACCATGTCGCTCGCCTCCAAATCTTGGTCCTTGATGGTCTCCGTAGTCGTAGTCATCGTCGCACTGATACGTCTCCGTCGTATCTACTTTTCCAAACACTTTTGCCCTTGTTTTGGACTCTAACTTGCATGATTTGAATGGAACTAACCCGGACTGATGTTGTTTTCAGCAGAATTACCATGGTGTTATTTATGTGCAGAAACAAATGTTCTCAGAATGACTTGAAACTTCACGGAGCAACTTTTTAGAAAGTATGCAAAATACCTGCAAAAGATGAAGGCCAGGGGGCCCACCACCAGTGGGCCCCCTATTGCCTCTCCGACTCCAACTCCAAATCCATATATTGTGTTTCGGGGAGAAAAAAATCAGAGAGAAGAAATCATCGCGTTTTACGATACGGAGCCGCCGCCAAGCCCTAAAACCTCTCGGGAGGGCTGATCTGGAGTCCGTTCGGGGCTCCGGAGAGGGGAATCCGTCGCCATCGTCATCATGAACCATCCTCCATCACCAATTTCATGATGCTCACCACCGTGCATGAGTAATTCCATTGTAGGCTTGCTGGACGGTGATGGGTTGGATGGGATCTATCATGTAATCGAGTTAGTTTTGTTAGGGTTTGATCCCTAGTGTCCACTATGTTCTGAGATTGATGTTGCTATGACTTTGCTATGCTTAATGCTTGTCATTAGGGCCCGAGTGCCATGATTTCAGATCTGAACCTATTATGTTTTCATCAATATATTAGTGTTCTTGATCCTATCTTGCAAGCCTATAGTCACCTATTATGTGTTATGATCCATTAACCCCGAAGTGACAATAATCGGGATACTTACCGGTGATGACCGTAGTTTGAGGAGTTCATGTATTCACTATGTGTTAATGCGTTGTTCCGGTTCTCTATTAAAAGGAGGCCTTAATATCCCTTAGTTTCCGTAAGGACCCTGCTGCCACGGGAGGGTAGAACAAAAGATGTTACGCAAGTTCTTTTCCATAAGCACGTATGACTATATTTGGAATACATGCCTACATTACATTGATGAATTGGAGCTAGTTCTGTGTCACCCTAGGTTATGACTGTTACATGATGGACCGCATCCGGCATAATTCTCCATCACCGATCCATTGCCTACGAGCTTTCCATATATTGTTCTTTGCTTATTTACTTTCCCGTTGCTATTGCTATCATCACTACAAAATACCAAAAACATTGCTTTTACTACCGTTACTTTTTGTTACCGTAACCACTACTATCATATTATTTTGCTACTAAATACTTTGCTGCAGATACTAAGTTTCCAGGTGTGGTTGAATTGACAACTCAGCTACTAATACTTGAGAGTATTCTTTGGCTCCCCTTGTGTCGAATCAATAAATTTGGGTTGAATACTTTACCCTCCAAAACTGTTGTGATCCCCTATACTTGTGGGTTATCAAGACTATTTTCTGGCGCTGTTGCCGGGGAGCATAGCTCTATTCTTTAAGTCACTTGGGATTTATATATGCTTATCATTATGAAGAACTTGAGAGATCCAAAAACCAAGATCTATCCCTCAACTACGAGGGGAGGTAATGAACTGCCATCTAGCTCTGCACTTGATTCACCTTATGTTTTGAGTAAGCTTGCGACACCTACACATGCTTCTTCTATTCGTTCTGATATGTCGCATGTTATTGATGATGCTACTTCTGCTATGCATGATACTTATGATGAAACTACTTCTGTGCTTGATACTACTGTGCCACTTGGTAAATTTCTTGATGAACAACTTGCTAGAGCTAGAGAAATTGAAAATATTGAATCTGATGATACTGATGATGTAGAATCACTTGTTATTCCTAAGGGTTACGTTTTTGATCAAGAAGCTTCTTTAGCTATTTTAGCTTGCAAAAATAGAAATGAACTCAAAAGGCTATTAGCTAAATGGAGTAACCAATCTCTAAATGCTAGAATGAAACCTGACCCTGCTTTTGCAACTTCACCTATCTTTGTTACTGATAAGGATTATGAATTCTTTGTTGATCCTAATATAATTACTTTGGTTGAATCTGATCCTTTTCATGATTATGAATCTGAAACTGTTGTGGCACATCTTACTAAATTGAATGATATAGCCACCCTATTCACTAAAGATGAGAGAACTCGTTACTTTTACATCCTTAAAATATTTCCGTTCTCATTAAAGGGTGATGCTAAGATATGGTTTAATTCTCTTGATCCTCGTTGTGTGCGTAGTCCCCAGGATATGATTTATTACTTCTCTGCTAAATATTTCCCTGCTCATAAGAAACAAGCTGCTTTAAGGGATATATATAATTTTGTGCAAATTAAAGAAGAGAGTCTCCCACAAGCTTGGGGGAGGCTTCTCCAATTACTTAATGCTTGGCGTGATCATCCTCTTAAGAAAAATGAAATACTTGATATCTTCTATAATGGACTAACTGATGCCTCCAGAGATTACCTGGATAGTTGTACTGGTTCTGTTTTTAGGGAAAGAACACCGGATGAAGCTGAAATTCTATTGAATAATATGTTGACAAATGAAAATAATTGGACACCTCCGGAGCCAATTCCTGAGCCTATTCCTAAACCAACTATGAAGAAGAGGGGTATTCTATTTCTCAGTCCTGAAGATATGCAAGAGGCAAAGAAATCTATGAAAGAAAAAGGTATTAAAGCTGAAGATGTTAAGAATTTACCTCCTATTGAAGAAATACATGGTCTTAATTTACCGCCTGTTGAGGAAACATATAATCTTAATCCATTACCTATTGAAGAAGCTCATGGTCTTGATAACCCGACACAAGTAGTAAAGGAAAATTCACTCTATAGATATGATAAAGCTGAAATCCCATTTACTAAGTTTGCTAACCCATGCTTAGATGAGTTTGATACATTTATGGCTAAGGAAGAATATTTTAATGCTTATTTTCGTAGACAATTGAAATTAAATTCAAATATGCTTGAACACTTGGGTGATTATATGGCTAATGTTAAAGGTGAACTTAAACTTATTAGTAAACATGCTTCTATGGTTACCACTCAAGTAGAACATGTACTTAAAGCTCAAAATGATTTGCTCAATGAATTGAATAGTAAGGATAAGGATAATGCTGTAAGAGTTATGACTAGAGGTGGTAGAATGACTCAGGAACCTTTGTATCCTGAAGGCCATTCTAAAAGAATTGAGCAAGATTCTCAGAGAAATAATATAGATGCACCTAGTTCGTCTAAAAAGAAGAAAAAGAAAAATGATAGGACTTTGCATGCTTCTAATGAACCTATTACTGAAGCACCTGAGAATCCAAATGATATTTCTATTTCTGATGCTGAAACAGAATCAGGTAACGAACCTGAAACTAGTGATAATGTTAACAATAATGTTCATAATGATGCTCAACCTAGTAATGATAATGACATAGAAATTGAACCTGTTGTTGATCTTGATAACCCACAATCAAAGAATCAACGTTATGATAAGAAAGACTTTGTTGCTAGGAAACATGGTAAAGAAAGAGAACCATGGGTTCGGAAACCCGTGCCTTTTCCTCCCAAACCATCCAAGAAAAAGGATGATGAGGATTTTGAGCGCTTTGCTGAAATGATTAGACCTATCTTTTTGCGTATGCGATTAACTGATATGCTCAAAATCAATCCTTATGCTAAGTACATGAAAGATATAATTACAAATAAAAGAAAGAAACCAGAAGCTGAAATTTCCACCATGCTTGCTAATTATACTTTTAAGGGTGGAATACCAAAGAAATTTGGAAATCCCGGTGTACCAACTATACCATGCTCCATTAAAAGAAACTATGTTAAAACTGCTTTATGTGATCTTGGAGCCGGTGTTAGTGTTATGCCTCTCTCTTTATATCGTAGACTTGATTTGAATAAGTTAACACCTACCAAAATATCTTTGCAAATGGCTGATAAATCAACTGCTATACCTGTCGGTATTTGTGAGGATGTGCCTGTTGTAGATGCAAACGTTACTATTTTAACGGACTTTGTTATTCTTGATATTCCCGAGGACGATAGTATGTCTATTATTCTTGGAAGACCCTTTTTGAATACTGTAGGGGCTGTTATTGATTGCACTGAAGGCAATGTCACTTTTCATGTTAATGGTAATGAGCATACGGTGCACTTTCTGAGGAAACAACCTCAAGTTCATAGTATCAACTCTATTGGAAAAAATCCATCGATTATATTTGGAGGTTTTAAATTTCCTCTTCCTACTATCAAGAAGAAATATGATATTCTTATTATTGGGGATGTGCATATCCCTGTTGAGGTAACATAGTGTTATTCGAAATTTCTTCGCTTCCATGTTATTGGGAATGAGTTCGTTAACAAGACTTGATCAACCTTGTTAGTGGATTCATTTTGATGATCATGAGATGGATGAAACTAGAAGGCACAAACTTCTGTACCCCACTTTTACTTTCTGTTATTTATATTAAATAAAATAAAAATAAATATTTTTCTGTCTGTTATCTGATTATCAGTGCAATATAAAAATACCTCGAAAATAAAAGTTCTCCAAATGCCCTCAAATTTAAATATGATTTTTTTTCTAGAATATTTGGCACTCAGAACACAGTAGGGGGGTCAACCACCTGCCCCCGAGGGTGGAGGGCGTGCCCTACCCCCTTGGGCATGCCCCCCTGCCTCGTGGGCCCACGGTGGCCCTCCTCCACTTATTCCTGCATCCACACACTCCTTCTTCCTCCCCCAAACACGAATATCCAGCTCAAGCACGAGTTCTAGCTCATTTTACTGCCATTTTTGATCTCCTTTCTCAAAGCACCTCTCACAAAACTACTTGGGGAGATTTTTCCTTGGTATGTGACTCCTCCATTGGTCCAATTAGTTTTTGTTCTAGTGCTTTATTCATTGCAAATTTTTGCTGCTTAGGTGACCCTGTTCTTGAGCTTGCATGTCAAATTTATATGGTCAAAAGTAGTTTTGATGCATGATATAGGCCCTAGGCACTTGTAGGAGTAGTTGCTATCAATATTATTGAGTTTGGTTTACTTTTATTTTGAAGCTACTAAATTTTTTTAGAATTTTTCAGAGGAAGAAAAATGCTTAGGAAAATGTTCCAGGGTGGTTCCTCAAGGAAGCAAGGCCCCAGGCTTGAAATGCGTGATGCTGATGAAGAGCCACCAAGAGACGCTCAAGTGCGTCCTTGTGAGTGGCCTTCTGATAACTTTATGGATCGAGCAGGAATTAAGGAAGAATTCAACGCATATTTGCGTAACGCTGATCTTGTGAGCTTCGAGGAAGAGAAGTGTAGCCAGTACCACAACCTCACCAGTACCTTTGTGAGGAGGTTTGAATTTTCAACTTCACGGAATTCTCCAACTATCATGTTTGATCTTTATGATAATTCTTACACTATGGACTTAGAGGATTTTACCACTGCTTGCAAACTTCCACAATGGGATAGTATAAGGGATCCTCGCAAATCTGAATTTAGAGATTTTCTTGCTAGTATAACTATGGGAGAATCTAGAGACATAACCCAAGCCACCATAGGGAGCATTCACTTTCCTGCTATACATTATTTTGCTCTCTTCATAGGTAGATGCATTAATGGTAAAGATGAGGCATGTCACATGTGTGTCCCTGACCTCAGTATTCTTCGGAGTGCTGTGTTAGGAGACAAATCTTATAATTTGGGAGCCATTGTTGCACGTATGTTGCATCTTAATAGATTTAATGGAGATTTATTTGGTGGAATTTATGCAACCCGCATAGCTAATTTTCTTGGTATAGCCATACGCGAAGATGATATTGAGTTACCTCCTGCTTACCTAGACTTTAATGCCATGGTTCACCACCAGTTTGTCGAGAGGAATGAATCACCTCTCCAGTATCGACTAATCTTTGACAGACGCCGTGTTGTCCATATACTCTCCCTGCTCCTGCCTTCTTTGATCATCAGGCAAAAGGAAGATATACTATTACCAAAGAGGAGGCAGATGAGTACGAGAGGAGAGCGGAGGCCGCTCGTCGCCACGCTGCAGCTCAGCAGGCGATAGCCGCTGCATCGCAGTATGACCCCAACTACTATTATGGATATCCGCCAGGCCATCCTTGGCCATGGACCAACTTAGGCCAAAAGCCTAAGCTTGGGGGAGTACGTATTTCCCACCGACATTACATTTATGTTTACACACTCATTGCTAGATGTCGGTGCTCATACTTTTTCATTTGTATCATCCATGCTAGTTTATTTCGTTTTTATGCTTTCTTCTTGTGTGTTTAATAAACCTTAAGAAAAACCAAAGAATTAGTTGTAGCTTTTAATCAGTTTAATTTCCATGCTTGTAGTAGTAATTAAAAAGAAAACCCAAAAAGATTTCCTGTTCTTCTTTTGCTTGTTGGGAGCTTTCCCGTGTAAATAGTTTTGTTTCTTTTCTTTGGGGGTCGATAGGAGAAGACCATAATTAAATTGTTGAAGTGGCTCTTTTATGCATTATTGTTTATCTGACAAAAGAGCCCATATTGCCTTGTCTTCTCCTGTTTATTGCATGCCTGCAGATTCCAGCTTAGTCCAATGCACGTGCACTATTATTATTATTCACATCGTTCGGTCGTGCAAGTGAAAGGCAATTATGATGATATATGACGGACTGGCTGAGATGAGAAAAGCTGGTATGAACTCGACCTCTTTTGTTTTTGTAAATATGATTAGTTCATCATTCCTGATTCAGCCTATTATGAATAAACATGTTTGCAATGACAATTAGAGATCATAGTTTCTTATGCCATGCTTGATTAGCTATGAGTTATAATGGTTTACACTACTAGGAAAATGCTTATAGGTAGACATTTAGCAGTAGCGTGGGTTATATACCCCGTGCTAGTGGTATTTACCAGTGGTGCCTGGTAAAGAACGCACTATTGCTACTTAATAACAGTAGCGTTTGTTAGATTGGGCCACGTTTCTGTTACATGGGTCGCAGGACAGAAACGGTAGGCCACTTAGCTGTAGCGTTTGCTTTGAACGGGCGCTACAGCTAGTGGGCTTAGCAGCAGCGTCGGCCCATACGCAGTGCTACTACTACACAAAAAGCAAAAAGAAAACTGACCCCCCTCACCCCTCTCACTCTCACATCGATCCTCTCCCTCCGCCCGCCGCCGCGGTTAGGGTTCCTCCCTTGCCGCCTCACCCCAGCCGACGATGCTGCCGCAGTAGCACCCCAGCCACCACGCGCGCCACCGGCGCCACAGGTAACGCTCGTCCTCCCCTAAGCAACGCTCCTCCCCCCTCTCGCTGCCCCTACGCGGTGCTCCTCCCCCCTCTCGCCGCCCCCTCTATCACCGGCCGCCTCCCCACTCCCCTTGCTGACCCACTATCCTACTGTTAATTAGTATCACATATGGATTAATAGGATTAGTATCACATATGCATCTCTAGATTCTACTGTTAATTAGTATCACATATCATGTTATATCTTACTAGATCTTAGGATTTGGCATGCACACTTGAAGTGTTGTTCGTATATGCTTTTATGGGCTATTAAGTCAAGTGAGCACTTGTAGTGTGATGGCCTTTCATGATTCAGGGGTTGGTACTTTGATTCTTAATTAATTGTAGTTACTTGGGTTGTTAGTTGAGTGAGCATGCACACTTGCATTGCCCCTTTTATAGCTAGCCACCAGATATCCAATTCGGCTCCACGGAGCATTTGCTCTTACACGCTCAAAATGGTATTGCAAATGTAAAAAAAGAAAAAAGAAAAGTTTAGATTTACATGTTCATGTACAAATGTTATATGAAATTTGAATTCACACAGGCTCTGGGTTCCATGGGAAAAAACTAGGCCAGAATTTGGCTATTTTTGAACTACTTTTGCTTGTGTGCTTGCGCAATAATGGCAATATACCATTTATCTTATTATTAGGCTCTGTTTAGGTTAAATGATCTCTGTTAGGTTATGACTGTCTGAACTTAACTACAATTTAGTTGTTATTTTGTTTGCCATGCGAACCTGTTGTGTATTCTCTATGGTGTGAACCTGATGTTTCCTATTTTCCTTTGTATATTATTCAAAATCTGTCAAATTCTAGCCAACTTTAGGGAAATGACGCCACCACCACCACCATGCCGACGGTGCACGTCAAGGTGCGCCAGCAGCCTTGCAACTGGCACGCTGTTCGGCATCTACTACCAGTCGAGTTTTCTTCATGCGGCGGTAATAAATTATATGAAACTAGTAACCACTATTTTGCTTTTAGTGTTATTGGCATTAATGCATCGTGTATATATCATTTTTCTTTTTGCACACAGATTGTCCCATGCAATGTGAGGTCAGAAGTCAATAAGCTGACCGGAGACTCTGTGACCTTTGAGGCTCCTGGGGGCCCCTACACTATGGAGGTCAAGAAAGGACGAAATATGATGCAGGTGGGAGGAGATGGATGGGTCTGTTTCATCGCCCACATGCATATCACCGGTGGTGAGTTGATCAGCTTCTCCTTCAGAGCAGAAAGACCCAAGTTGGCCATGATTTATGTCAACAAAGCAGAAGATGATGAAGATGATGAGGATGATGAGGATGATGACGACCCACTTGGTGAAGCCATCGTTGCTCAAAGAATGAGGTTGAGCGAGGAGGAGGTGTGCAACCTATGGGACATCATTCCGCCACGTGCTGACTTCGTCGGGGTGCCATTCGTGACCCGCCTGACAAGTACCATGGTTGATCGGCATATCATGGTATGTTGCATTTACTGTAGTAATTTGTTGATATGCTTTATTGTTATACTTAGTGTAGAGTCCGATGATATATATGCTTAGTGAATCTTATATACTCAATAAATCCGATGATCTATATGCTTAGTGAATCCGATGATATATATGCTTAGTGAATCTTATATGCTTAGTGAATCCAATGATATATATGCTTTATTGTTATACTTAGTGTAGAGTCCGATGATATATATGCTTAGTGAATCATATATACTCAGTAAATCCAATTATCTATATGCTTAGTGAATCCAGTGATATATATGCTTAGTGAATCTTATATGCTTAGTGAATCCAATGATATATATGCTTTATTGTTATACTTAGTGTAGAGTCCGATGATATATATGCTTAGTGAATCTTATATACTCAGTAAATCCGATGATCTATATGCTTAGTGAATCCGATGATATATATGCTTAGTGAATCTTATATGCTTAGTGAATCCAATGATATATATGCTTTATTGTTATACTTAGTGTAGAAATGTAGTACTGCCTTTTGATAGTGTAGAATGTGTGAGGCTACTTATTAATTGATATGTTTTTCTTATTCAGAAATTTCCAAAGAGCCTATCTCAGAGTTTGGTATCAAGCCTGATGAAGAAGGCTATGCTGGAATACGCCTTACCGCGAGGGGCTCCATCACCACTTGTGCGTACGGCGTGGACACGAACGGTCGCACACACTTCAGCTCAGTTGGGTGGAAGAGCTTCCTCGTCGGCAAGAATCTTCATGTTGAACATGCAATCCTAATTACTATCACGAACACCCACCGCCCAGGCTTGAGGATGATGGTCGTCATCGATATCATCTAGAACTACATATGCTTGTGAGATCTATCCATGCATGCGTGTGGATGCTGAACCATATATATGCTAGTATGACTACCTAGTAGACTTATAAACTATGATCTATCCATGCATTGTTGACTACTATATACGAGTTTGTGAGATTGTGTGGTTATATTAAATGTGGTATTTCTCGTTAATGCTTGTGAGATGGTTCTGTGAACTTAGTTTATTTCCACTGGACTTGTCTTGATTTCAATGAATATTGCCTCTGAATCTTTTTTTATTTTTTATTTCTATTTACCTAGTTGTAGCGCTGGGAGAAAATAGGGCGCTACTACTATGTGATCATAGTAGTAGCGTTGGTAGAGAAAGAGGCACTACTACTAAGTATTTTAGCTACAGCGCTTGTTTAGAAACGTGCTACTGCTAAATAATAGTTGTAGCGCCCTAGCAGTAGCGCTGGTGCCCGTGCTACTGGTAGCTCAAAAACCAGCGCTACTGGTAAGCATTTTCCTAGTAGTGTTACCTTGCGTGCCAACATGCTATTGAGATAGTTATGATGTGGTATGATAGGGTGGTATCCTCCTCTGAATGATTTAAGTGACTTGACTTGGCGCATGTTCACGCATGTAGTTGAAACAAAATCAACATAGCCTTCACGATATTTATGTTCATGGTGGATTATATCCTACTCATGCTTGGATTCAGTGTTGATTAATTTTAATGCATGTTCATGACTGTTGTCGCTCTCTAGCTGGTCGCTTCCCAGTCCTTTGCTAGCCTTCACCTGTACTAAGCGGGAATAATGCTTGTGCATCCAATCCCTTAAAACCCCAAAGTTATTCCACATGAGTCCACTATACCTACCTATATACGGTATCTACCTGCCGTTCCAAGTAAATTTGTATGTGCCAAACTCTAAACCTTCAAATAAATATCTTGTTTTGTATGCTCGAATAGCTCATGTATCAAATAGGGTTGTCTGTATCTTCCATGTTAGGCGGGTTATTCTCAATAGGAGTGGACTCCGCTCCTCACTCACGAGATAAATGGCTGGTCATCGGGATGCCCAGTCCCATGCTTTATGCAAACTAAATCAAAATAATTGCAAACAAAACTCCCTCGGGGAATCTTGTTAGTTGGAGGCACTTGTTGTTTTGATCAAGCCATGGATTGATGCTTGTTGGTGGAAGGGGCAGTATAAACTTTACCATTCTGTTTGGAAACCGCCTATAATGTGTGTAGCATGGAAGATATCACCATCTCTTGGTTGATATGTTGACAATGAAAGTATACCTCTCAAAATATTATTCACCTCTGTTTCAAAACCGAGCTCTGGCACCTCTACAAATCCCTGCTTCCCTCCGCGAAGGGCCTATCTATTTACTTATGCTGAGTCATCATCCTCTTATTAAAAAGCACCAGTTGGAGAGCACCGCTGTCATTTGCATTCATTACTGTTAGTTTACATTGAGTATGACTTGACTGGATCTCTTTTACCATGAATTACAATGTCTAGTCAGTCCTTGGTCTTTAAAGGTGCTCTGCATTTATGTTTCGCGGTCTTAGAAAGGGCTAGCGAGATACCATCTTGTTATATCATATTATGACTGTTTTGAGAAAGTGTTTTCATCCGAGATTTATTATTATTGCTCGCTAGTTGATTATGCTATTGATATGAGTAAACTTGAGACCTATGCATTATTGTGAATGTGGTTAGTTATAATCTTTGCTGAAAACTTGAATGCTGGCTTTACATATTTACAACAACAAGAGCAAATAGAGTTTGTAAAAGTTTTTCTTTATCACTTTCAGTTTATCAACTGAATTGCTTGTGGACAAGCAAAGGTTTAAGCTTGGGGGAGTTGATACATCTCCGTCGTATCTACTTTTCCAAACACTTTTGCCCTTGTTTTGGACTCTTACTTGCATGATTTGAGTGGAACTAACCCGGACTGACGCTGTTTTCAGCAGAATTACCATGGTGTTATTTATGTGCAGAAACAAACATTCTCGGAATGACCTGAAACTTCACGGAGCAACTTTTCAGAAAATATGAAAAATACCTGCAAAAGATGAAGGCCAGGGGGCCCACCACCCGTCCACGAGGGTGGGGGCGCGCCTGCCCCCCTAGGACGCGCCCCCCTACCTCATGGGCCCCCTATTGCCTCTCTGACTCGAACTCCAACTCCATATATTGTGTTTCGGGGAGAAAAATCAGAGATAAGAAATCATCGCATTTTACGATACGGAGCCGCCGCCAAGCCCTAAAACCTCTCGGGAGGGCTGATCTGGAGTCCGTTCGGGGCTCCAGAGAGGGGAATCCGTCGCCATCGTGATCATCAACCATCCTCAATCACCAATTTCATGATGCTCACCACCGTGCGTGAGTAATTCCATCATAGGCTTGCTAGACGGTGATGGGTTGGATGGGATTTATCATGTAATCGAGTTAGTTTTGTTAGGGTTTGATCCCTAGTATCCACTATGTTCTGAGATTGATGTTGCTATGACTTTGCTATGCTTAATGCTTTCACTAGGGCCCGAGTGCCATGATTTCGGATCTGAACCTATTATGTTTTCATCAATATATTAGTGTTCTTGATCCTATCTTGCAAGTCTATATTCACCTATTATGTGTTATGATCCGTTAACCCCGAAGTGACAATAATCGGGATACTTACCGGTGATGACCGTAGTTTGAGGAGCTCATGTATTCACAATGTGTTAATGCTTTGTTCCGTTTCTCTATTAGAAGGAGGCCTTAATATCCCTTAGTTTCCGTAAGGACCCCGCTGCCACGGGAGGGTAGGACAAAAGATGTTATGCAAGTTCTTTTCCATAAGCACGTATGACTATATTACATTGACGAATTGGAGCTAGTTCTGTGTCACCCTAGGTTATGACTGTTACATGATGAACCGCATCCGACATAATTCTCCATCACCGATCCATTGCCTACGAGCTTTCCATATATTGTTTTTCGCTTATTTACTTTCCCGTTGCTATTGCTATCATCACTACAAAATACCAAAAACATTGCTTTTACTACCGTTACTTTTTGTTACCGTTACCACTACTATCATATTATTTTGCTACTAAATACTTTGCTGCAGATACTAAGTTTCCAGGTGTGGTTGAATTGACAACTCAGCTGCTAATACTTGAGAGTATTCTTTGGCTCCCCTTGTGTCGAATCAATAAATTTGGGTTGAATACTATTCCCTTGAAAACTGTTGCGATCCCCTATAGTTGTGGGTTATCACACACCATCTTGAAAAAGAGTCGAAGTAGACTCGGCATCATCAATGCCACCAAGAGGGATGGCGGTGAAGTCGAACTTGGGAGCATCGTCTTGGAGCTCGTCGAGCTTGGACATCTTAGTGGTAATATCCTCATGCTCGCCTTCTTAGAGCTTGGTCTTTGAGAAATGTGCTTGAGGTGGAGAAGCCTTGGACTTCATGAGTTCTTGCTCCGCCTTGAGAGCACCAATGTAGTAGTCGTTGAGGGACTTGTAGTTCTCGAGGAAGAGAGTCTTGGAGATGTCGTTGTGCAATCCCATCATGAAGTGGAACTTCATGAGAATGGGGTCGTCCACACCGGCTCGTAGCAAGGCTTTCTTCATCTCCTTGAAGTACTCGTCGATGGACTTGGATCCTTGGGTGGTGTTCTCCAATTGGTGTGGAAGTTGTTCCGTGTAGGTTGGTGATGCGGAGCATCCCAAGGTCATCCCCATGGACCTACCATCGTCTCACCAAGTGCCTAGCGGACCCATGACACGAGCACGTGCAAGAGCTCTCGAAACCAAGGTGATATCTCTCCTCTCACATTTCAACTTTGATGCACATGAGACATGGCTACTACCTCAAACGGAGACATTGTGCATACTCAGGTATCAAGGAGTTGGACATGAAGAAGCTAAGGAGCAAGGAGGATCAGAAGAGGAATATGGACGTGAAGACGGAGAAGAAGGAGAGCAGTGGAAGAAGTCCCAGCCATCGGACGACCGATCGGGACCGGACGTCCGGTGCCTGAAGCCCCAGCCGAGCTACAGCGAGCGGATGTCCAACCCGGACCGGACGACCGGTGGCCCTGCACCCGAGCCTAACGAGCGGAAATCTGACGCCAACGGACGACCGGTCCCCAACGGACGTTCGGTACCTAGCTGTGTCCAGTTTCGGGCCCGAATCCCATGTACCCCCTCCTTTTTCCCCCATTTGCACTAAGACTATAAATAGACCTCCTATTCATCCTATCTAGGGTTGGCATTGGTTTAGCTCATATTCGATATACAACATGTCTCGTCCACATTGGATCTACTCCACGAGAGAGACCGCGGCCTCTCTTCGGAGAAGATCCCTTTGGATTCAAGACCCCTCTAAGGCAAAATCCCCTCATGAATTCAAGACCTCCTCACGGAGAAGACTGGCTACCTTTTGTATCATCCCAGTTGACCGTGTACCGTGTGATCTCTTATGTACTCGAGGATCTAGCACATGTGTGACTATTTCTTGTTGGTTTAGTGTTTCTCTCATGTTTCCCCCATGTTTTCCCTCATTTCCCTCCTCGTGTTCTTCGTGTTCATCGCGAGATCCGCTCCTTTCGTGAAAGATCGGCCGATTACGGTTCTACCCTACATCATCTTGGTATCTAGAGCCAAGTTGATCACGATTTCGGAGCCTCCCCGTTGTGTTGCTAGCCTAGTTTTTGTTGATTTTGTTACTAATTCGAAAGTTCCCCACAAAAATAGCCCCAAATTTTTTTTGTCATTTGTTGGTGCGTTGAAATTTTGTTGGATTTGATCCGTGGATTTGCTTTGTTTTGGGTGGATCTAGCTTTTCCCCCCTTTTCCCCACCTTTTCCTTCCACAAATCCGCCCGGATTTGAAGAATTTCGACCTCTCCATCACGAACACTGCCAGTTAATCCCATGCCCGAGAATCGCCCAGGCACCGGACGTCCGACCACCAGCGGACGTCCGATGACCAGCTACCTTTTGTATCGTCCCTAGTTGACCGTGTACTGTGTGATCTCTTATGTACTTGAGGATCTAGCACATGTGTGACTATTTCTCGTTGGTTTACTATTTCTGTCGTGTTTCTCCCATGTTTTCCCTCGTTTCCCTCCTCATGTTCTTCGTGTTCATCGCAGGATCCGCTCCTTTCGTGAAAGATCAGCCTATTAGGGTTCTACCCTACATCAGTTGGAGGCACGATCTCTCACCGCATAGCTCTCTTCGTCTTGGGCCAACTCATGTCGTAGGTCTCCGAAGGTGCGTGAAGCCACCATGTGGACGCATAGTCATGGAAGTTCCTTGTGGCGCACTTAACTTGATCTTCGGGAGGAACTTGATGTAGCTTGAGGTAGTCGTCCATCAAACGCTCCCACTCAAGATACTCCTCGGGTTCTAGAGTCCCATAGAAATGAATCTCATGGTTTGTGTCGAGGTCGTAGTAGCTCGTGGAAGTCGCAGACTTGAGCTTGGGGAGCTTCTGTTAAAGTGCTTGTGGGCGAAGATGCCGTATGTCCATAGGCGAAGATGCCTTGAAGTCGCTTGGCGAAGATGCCAAGGGAGATGGTGAAGTCATTGAGCGGTTGTTGGTGTTGAGCTCTTGACCTTCACGTCCTTGTTGGTGATGGTGTTGATGCCGATGTGATTTTTCTGGAGATGGTAGCTCGGAGGCAAGTGCTCTTGAGCTTCTTCTCGAAGATGAGGTAGACCGCTTGTAGGACTTGATGAGGGCTTTGATATCCTCCATTTCAGCTTGCATCTTGGTGTTGTTGGAGTTTTTCGTGGCATCGAACTCGTCGTTGTTGTTGTAGACCGAAGATGAAATGCCTTGCCTATCCATCTCAAGACTCGAGCAAATATGAGTGGGAGAAAGAGAAGAACTATACCAAATGTACCTTGACCGATGTTGAAGATGGATCAATGATCACTCTATAGTGTAATAAGGAAATAGCACAATTGGTACCGATCTTGTCGATTTCTCACACCTACACAAATAAGGCTTATGGTGGAGCTCGGTGAGGATAGTGGGACAAAAAATTTAATGCAAAATGTTAGCAAGAGTCAATAAAGTTGAAAGAGATTCACAAATTCGCAAGTGAAACAAGTAGACCAATAGCAATATGTCGTACACGGAAACACACACACGGATAGATAAATGGGGTCGTGCAACCAAGGAATAAGCTCAAAATGTGGAATCCACGGAAAATGCTCGTGTTTCACAACTCAAGAGAGACGCTAGCATGATTGCTCTATAGGCGGATACGACACTTGTGCACAACCTATGATATGCAAAATGCATCAACTTTCTATCCCAAGTATGCTATGTATGTATGGTCCGGGGGTATGATCCAAGATGATGGGATATGACAATCTTATATGCAATTTGGTATGATGCTATGGGACTTGCTTACAAGCTTCTTTGCTCTTTCTCTTTTGCTTAAAAGCTTATTCTTTTCTTTTTTTTGTATGGCCACTTTTGCACAATGCACAAACCAAGATAACAATAGTATATATGCGGGAACAAACTTGTGGCACAAGAGATGATATGATACCAATATGATATGGTATGTATGCAATGTATGGTGTAGATCACTAATGTGCACAAGTAACGTTGCCGACAATACTCAAATAGCTAGTCTCGATAGGCAAGTGACGCAAAATGGGCTAGGGGTTATCAATGCAATGGCAAGGGAATATACAATGGAGGGATACCATGATACCAAGATGATATGGAGGTTACCGTCCTTGGCGATGACGAGTGGCGGTGTTCTTGATGTAGATACCAAGATGAAGGAGACTCGTCCCTAAGTAGCCGAAACACCTTAGGAAATGGAAAAACCATGAACTGAAAATCTCAAATGTCAAATGGTGGTAGCGGGAATGCGGTGATGGTTGCGGAAGCTCAATGGGATTGCGGAAATGCAATGATGGATTTTGCGAGTAGGCACTGCAGAAATGGAGGTTAAGGTGGTGGACTATACACGGTGTTGGAGTTGGAAGCACGGTCCCTAAGTAGCCGAAACACCTTAGGAGACACAATTCACAACACAAACAAAATTGGGTTAAGTTCGGATGGCGGAAGTGTATGGTGGGTAAGCCTATGCGGAAGTAGTGGTGGTGGTTGATGAGGAAGCAACCGTCCCTAAGTAGCTGAAACACCTTAGGAGACTCGAATCACTACTAAAGCAACCACATATGCAATGGGGATCAAGATTGGTTAGGTTGCGGAAGTCGGTTGTGGTGTAGCGGATGATGTGGTGGAAGCCGTAGGCAAAGATGCCAAATTTCCAAAAATTTGATGGAGTCAAAACATGTTGGTGGTAATTTTATGGGAAGGAGGATGTCAAGAGCTAAAGAACGTAAAACGGAGTTCGGAAGAATTAGTTATGACCAAAACAAGAATCAGTCGAAGTCTGAAACTACGTCCGTAAAAGGAGGGATGTCCGGTCGTCAGACGTCCGGCCGGGCTCGGAAATCTGTAAATTTGGCTCGGGTTTGGGGTTCCGGTCGTCCGGAAAGTTGTGGATGCCCGGTCGTTCCTGGGGCTCCGGACGTCCGTAAAACGTCGGTCGTCCGGTGGCTCGGGGTCAACGTGAAATTTCAGATCCGGGACGCAATTTTGGGCGGAATTTGGGGATTTTGGGGTCAAAATTGAGGATATTTCGTGGATGAAAGATGGGGAAACTTGGGGAGATGCTAGATCCACATGAAACTAAGCAAATCCATGGATCAAAATCAACAAAACTTCTTCAAACCAACAAATCACAAAAAAATTGGGGCTATTTTTGGTGAGGATTTTTGAAATTGGGAAAGAACACAACAAAATTAGGCTAGAAAACGAAGAGGGGACGCTCCGATATCGTGATCAACGTGGCTCATGATACCAAGATGATGTAGGGTAGAACCCTATGTGGCCGATCTTTCACGAAAGGAGTGGATCCCGCGAAGAACACGAAGAACACGAGGGGGAAACAAGGGGAAACACGAGAGAAACACTAAAACCAACAAGATATGGTCACACATATGCTAGATCCTCAAAACACAAAGAGATACACGATCCAAATCCAACAAGGGATGATACAAAGGGTAGCCGGTTCTTCTCCGTGAGGAGGTCTTGAATCCACAAGGGGATCTTCCCGTAAAGGGGTCTTCAATCCAAGGTGGATCTTCTCCGAAGAGGGGTCGCGGTCTCTCTCAAGGAGTAGATCCAATATGGATGAGCGAAGCTCTATCTCACAAATGAGCTAACACAACGCTGACCCTAGAAAGGAGGTGGAGGTGGTCTATTTATAGTATAAGCCACGAAGGGGTAAGTGGGGGAGGGATACAAGGCCAAAGGCCTGGCTGCACACAGGCAGTGTTGGACGTCCGTTCGGGGTCGGACGTCCGGTCGCTCGCGGGGGTCCGGACGTCCGGAGGGCGTCGGACTTCCGATGTTTCTTCTCTGGACTGGTGGCGTTAGACGTCTGGGCGGCGTCGGTCATACGGGAACTGGTACTTGTCGGACGTCCGGTGTTCTTCGGTTGTCCGGCCGCTGTAGATCTCCTAGCTGGTCCCGGCGTGGTCTCGTCGGAGGTCCGGTGGACGTCGGTCGTCCGAGCGCTGTAGAGTGTCGAACATCCGGTGGACGGCGGTCATCCGGGCGTTGTAGACTCCGCAGCTCCGTCTTCTTCCGTCTTCGCTTCCACGCTTCCCTCGCGGATGGTGTAGTCGTATACTTGCGCTCGCACTCCTCCTCGTCGTCCGTACCGTTCCGACAATACCTATGCATGCACGCGAGTGGATTTTCACGTAGTATACCATCCTCGAAGTGGTCAAGTGAGCACGTGTAAAGGAGATGATTCACCTTTATGTATGTGAAGTAGATGTCGCATGTGTCACTCGCCGAACGGACTCTTGACATGGTGATGTCCGTAGGATGCTCATCATCAGATATGTTATATTACTTTTTGACGTAAGAAACATCTTCCAAAGAAAATAGTCCCGCTATCGGTTCCTTTCTTTGGGTTGTCAAGCCAACCATGATCATGACACCTCACCTCCGACCAATGTGGGAGAAAAATATTGAGGATTTGGTTTGGGGAAAGTTCCCTAACTATGTGGTCTTTAGCGAACCTAAATTTTCACTTTCGTCATTGCCGACCAATTATATCCTTTAAGATGGCTAGCTTTCGGCTTCCCAGTCTGAGGTACTAACTCAGATGACCCGGTAGTAACAATCACAGAGGTGCTACGTTTACCGCCTAGCCGAACGATCGGCAACGTAGGGGTAAGCACAGGAGCCAGGCAACCCAGCTTGGCCAAAATATTAAGTCAAATTGATGCATATTTATGGCTTTATAACGATAATTACGGAAGGCAGTGCTTGTATAATGAATACAAACACTGATGATATTTGTTTATATTGACTCCATTGCGGCCGCTTATCATTTGAAAGTGGCCCATCGTCGGCATCTACCCCTTTGTAGATGCTACGGAGGGTGTTTCCTCAGTAACAAGACAACCCTTAGCTGACATCTCGGTGCCCGGAGGCGGTTGTGTTAGTAGAAATAAGGCAATCAGATATGCGGGCTTTATAACTTTTACTTAGTCATAGGAGCTTAAAGTTGGGAGGCCAATTACTAGCCCCTAGTTGGTGTTCGGTGTCAACCAAGGTCAAGCCGTTAACACTTTGGCTAATGTTATGAACGACCCATCGTTTAACACGGGGTGACTTGCATCGATCTATAGTTTAACAAAGTGTAACGCCCTCGATGCGGCTATATCTCCCATGTGTCGAAGCACGACTTAGAGGCATAACCGCATTGAAAGCAATGTCGCAAGTGAGGTAATCTTCACACAACCCATGTAATACATAAGGGAAAAATATACATAGTTGGCTTACAATTGCCACTTCACACAAATACATGAATAAGGCATTACATCAACCAGATACAATCAAGGTCCGACTATGGAACCAAAATAAAAGAAGACTACCCCAAATGCTACACAGATCCCCGATCGACCCCAACTGGGCTCCACTACTGATCAACTGGAAACGGAAACAACATAACGAACAAGATCTTCATCGAGCTCCTCCTTGAGCTTGGTTGCGTCACCTGCACGGTATCATCGCACCTGCAAACTGGTTTTGGAAGTATCTGTGAGTCACGGGGACTCAGCAATCTCGCACCCGCGCGATCAAGACTATTTAAGTTTATGGGAAGGGTAAAAGGCATGAGGTGGAGCTGCAGCAAGCGACTAGCATATATGGTGTCTAACATACGCAAATGAGAGCGAGAAGAGAAGGCAAAAGCACGGTCGAAAAACTATGATCAAGAAGTGATCCTAGAACAACCTACGTCAAGCATTACTCCAACACCGTGTTCACTTCCCGGACTCCGCCGAGAAGAGACCATCATGGTTACACACGCGGTTGGTGCATTTTAATTAAGGTCAACTTCAGGTTTTCTACAACAGGACATTAACAAATTCCCATCTGCCCATAACCGCGGGCACGACTTTCGAAAGTTCAAATCCCTGCAGGGGTGTCCCAACTTAGCCCATCACAAGCTCTCACGGTCAACGAAGGATATTCCTTCTCCCAAGACATTCCGATCAGACTCGGCATCCCGGTTACAAGACATCCTCGAGAATGGTAAAACAAGTCCAGCAACACCGCCCAAATGTGCCGACAAATCTCGATAGGAGCTGCACATATCTCGTTCTCAGGGCACACTCAGATGAGACATCCTACGAGTAAAACAAACCCTCAAGTTTCCCTGAGGTGGCCTCACAGTCTACTTGGTCGGACCAACACTCAGAGGAGCACTGGCCCAGGGGGGGTTAAAACAATGATGACCCTTGAGTCTGCAGAACCCAAGGGAAAGAAAAGGCTAGGTGGCGAATGGTAAAACCAGTGTTGGGCATTGCTGGAGGAGTTTTATTCAAGGTGAACTGTCAAGGGGTTCCCATTATAACCCAAGCGTGTAAGGAACGCAAAATCCAGGAACATAACACCGATATGACGGAAACCAGGGCGGCAAGAGTGGAACAAAACACCAGACATAAGGCCGAGCCTTCCACCATTTACCAAGTACATAGATGCATTAATTAAAAAAGAGATATTGTGATATCCCAACAAAATATCCATGTTCCAACAAGGAACAAACTCCAATCTTCACCTGCAACTAACAACGCTATAAGAGGGCTGAGCAAAGCGGTAACATAGCCAAACAACGGTTTGCTAGGACAAGGTGGGTTAGAGTCTTGGCTTAACAATATGGGAGGCATGGTAAGCAAGTGGTAGGTATCGCAGCATAGGCATAGCAAAAGAGCGAGCAACTAGCAAGCAAAGATAGAAGTGATTTCGAGGGTATGGTCATCTTGCCCGAAATCCCGCAAGTAAGAAGAACGAGTCTATGAAGAAGACAAACGGACGTAGTCAAACGGGTCCTCACAAACGCGACGTTAACTGAACCAACCCAAAGAAGCAACACCGGAAAGAAGCACACAACATAGTAAACAACCAACACAAGAACATGGTATGATAGGCGGGATGCGGTATGCGATGCATATGCATGATTTGAAAAAGGAATGATTAAACATGGCCTCAACTTGGAAATCCAAGAGTGACACTGGAAAGGTGAGTTGATTTCGGTCGAAATCGATATAAAGATCACCGGAATCGGATGCATGGTTTGGAAATGGCAAGCAAAACAAATATGGCACCGGTCTGCAATAATCAGCAAGTAGCCTTCTAAATGCATCAAGATAAATATGCTACAGCACTCAAACATGACAACAAAAGACATAGCAAGGATCCACTCATGAATCTTGACAAAATATTGACACTGAGCTACGGCTAATTCACTCAATAACAGGTTCAAACAAGCATGGCAAAAGTGCAAAAGATAACAGGTTACAGACTTAGTGAAATTAACACAAGTCTGGAATTTATCATCAGGAAGCAATGTTTAGAGCATGAAAACTACATGCTACAGAAAATTAACATGGCAAAGCAAGGCATGGCATGAAGCTACTATAAGCACTTAACAAAAGTCCCTTAGTGACCTTGAGCCAAAAGCGATCAAAAAATACAATTGCAAGCATGTGTACATGGCAAAAACATAAACAGATTCAGACTTAGTGAAAAACTGGAGCATGCAAAACAGATAACGAGTAGGCATGTTTACGAGCTCGATGCACTCACTACATAGCAAGGCATGACAAACTAAGCATTCATCCAACAAGAAGAGATGGCATAGAAGCTAGAAATGGCAGGAACAACAACATAGAATGCACGCATCAATAACAACAAGCCCGGCAAAATCGCTAAACATGTTAACAATCTGCCAGGAACATTTTATAGCAAAAGTAGAGATCGATTGACTCAAGCTAGGTTGCTCCATAAATGCAAACAAATACCTGGAGGGATAGAGCACAACATTATGAACAAAACATCCTTACTGATCCTCCTCAAAAGAAGCACGGATCACTAGCAAACAACATGAACATATGGCATAAAAATAAAGACAGGTCAAGGACTTTGTGAAATTATAAGTCCCTGAAATCAGCATCATTGAGTAAGCTACTTTGCATGCTTGTGCTAGTCACCACAAAGATCACAAAAATACATGGTATACACCCCTGTAAAGATGGCATGGCATCCTACAAAACACATGTAGAGCTCAAGATCATAGCATGCACACATTAATCATGGCAAAAATGACAAAAGGCTATTTGCTGAAACAAATCTGACATAATCATCACATAGCCCTCTTCCAACAGCATTTCGGTCATCAAGATGAGCTCAAATGAAAATGATGCAATGAGATGAAATGATGTACTCGTCTAGTCAAACATTTTGATATGCTACACGGACGAATCGGAGCTACGGATGCGAAGTTATGATGAGATGAAAAAGCCTAAAAATTACGGGGAGTTGGAGAGAAAGTCAACCCGAGCTAGGGTTTACTGTAGCGGCGGATCTAGATCTGGCGAGGCACGGACTTCGAGGCAGCGGCGCTCTCGCAGGAATTGACAAAGACGACGGCGGCCGGTGGAGCTCGGGTGCGGGAAGGCCGGGAACTCGCGGGGCGGCGCCGGCGCTCGTCGTTGGGCGTCTCCGGGCGGAGCGGGCGGCGCGGCGAGGTGCTCCGGCCCGAGTCCGGTGAGGCGGCGGCCGCTGATGGAGAGTGGAGGAGCTCACCGGCGGGAGGAAGGCGGCGGCTCTGCGGCGGACCTCGCCGACGGCGGGCGAAGAACCGGGCGACGAGTTGGACGGTGGGGCACGCGGGCCGGGAGGGCCCGCCCTGGGCTCTCCGAGCCGGCGATGTGGGGCGGCGCGGCGCCGAATAGGGAGGTGCCATGTGGCGCTGGCGGGCGGACCGGACACGTCCGGCCGGTGAAAATTAGTCCAGCGGCGTTAGGGGATGGGGAGGATAGGGTTTCATCCGAATTTTCGGGGAAAGAGGCCTTTATATAGGTAGAGGGAGCTAGGAGGCTCCAAATTGAGCATGGTTTTTGGCCACGCGATCATGATCGAATGACCGAGAGGATGGAGGAGGTTTAGGTGGGTTTTGGGCCACTTTGGAGGGGTGTTGGGCTGCAGCACACACGAGGGCTTTTTGGTCCCTCGGTTAACCATTGGAGTATCAAACGAAGTCCAAATGGCACGAAACTTGACATGCGGTCTACCGGTAGTAAACCAAGGCCGCATGTAAAGTCTCGGTCCAATCCGAAAATGTCTAAAACCCGCACACGAAAAGAGGTAAAAAGGGACACCGGGTGACATAGGATCGCCGGATTGCAAAACGGACAATGGGAAAAATGCTCGGATGCATGGGACGAGCATGTATGCAAATGAAATGCACATGATGACATGATATGAAATGCATGACACGCAAGCAATGACAAGGAAAAAACAGCGAATAACTGGAGGACACCTGGCACATCGGTCTCGGGGCGTTACACAAAGTCATCAGATCGCTGACCAGTTTACGCTCATTGTGACAGTCACTTTTCGGTGTTCTCCACTGAGACACTTGACTAGTTGAACCAGAAGCACAATCGCAGTGGTTCTCCCTTTACCCTTAGATGAACAATCGGGAAAGCAGAGGAGCCGGGCAATCCAACTATTGACCAAATACACAATTGGAAACCGATGCAAACAAAGCAATATCCGAGAACATTTTGCCGAGGACTCCATGGTGTACCTTGGCTTTTGAGGGTTTCGACTCTAGTTGCAACCCTGCGTTGATATTGCTGAAGCTTTAAAGGTGTCTGGCGTCGTACTGCAAGACTTTTGTTGGAAACACATAAATAGGTTAAAAGTTGCATAAGCTTGGAAAACCAAAAAACTTTAGTAAAAACTTTACGTTCGAACTAAACCAAGTTTTCTGTGCCAATCCGAAATTGGTCTTAAAAAATTGTGCTTCTGTCGTGCTTTAACATGACACATCCGATCTCAAGACTTCAATAATAATTGAGAAAGGTCAAGCAAAGGTGTTCGGCGTCAGCCAAGGTCATCGCCCACATCAGCCAACACGTCGAAACAGGTCGACATCGGTTTACCTGTGCACATAAAACAGTGCGAGCAAGAAACTATAATAATTGAGAAATAATTTTTTGCATAATTAATCATGTAAGTTTGGCCTGGGCGCCAAGATCTGTTCGACGAAGTGGCAGCCCGGAGATGTCGATGCAGCCTTCCATGCGCGGGACGACAACATCGGCCTTGTATGATCCAAACTCATTGAGCGGAGGTGTCGGTCAGCGCGGTGGCTGTCGGCCTGATTCGCATGTAGCAACTGTTGTGAAAGAGCCGCCTCAAAGTACTCATACAACTTCAGATGGAAGGTACCATGCAAGCTGCTTATTGCATAAATCCAATCTCGATGGACGTGAAGAGACTGGTAGTGCTAATTGCATCAGGGAAGCACATGAAAGTGAGACCATTAGTGAAAGTGTAGATGACCTCCACACTTAATTCAATAATAGAGAAAGGAAAAATCAAATCTCCCTATGACTGCGCCGATATTGGTCTGGCGTGATCAGCCCAGGCTGGATGACGACACCGGATTGCCGAGGTGGCGGCGTGACGTAGTCAAAGTTGATTATCTGGCGCGAGGTCAATATCGACATTGGTTGATATGTCGAGGTGACAACGAGAGACTGGCCAAATCGACGCTATGTACGAGGGTCGGAAAAATTTCTTTGCAAAATAATGCAGCACAAAAGAACAGAAAAAAATTCTCTGTATAATAATTTATGTGCTAAACAAATAGCTAAGAAAAATAAAACCTAGAAGGCGATGATTGTGGAGGACCGAAGCAAATAAAGAAACATCGGTCAAACTTTAATCGTTGCCCGAAGTAGGGCTAGCTGAACTGCTAGCATTCATCAATACGTGAAGTAGTGTTTGTAGATTAGATCACAAGGACCGTGCTTGCAAAACAAGTATTTAATTAGGTTAGAAATACTCGAGGTCTATGCACTTTTCGAAAGGGTTACTAGGAACTGCCAGTGGCCGACGAAGAGCTGAATTAAAAAGGGAAAAATTAAATCTCCCTATTTGTGTGCTGCCATGGAGCCAATTCCCTGTTAGGGTATTGCTTCCGCACTATCTCTTCGACTAGATTGCCCATTTGTCAGATTGAGTCCGGATCCGATGTATCGCCAAGAAGCGGACGCGAACATAGGTCGTACTACAATCTACATACATAGAGCAGTACAAACCTAACAGAAAACATAATAGCACAAATAATTTGTACTTCATATAATTATTAGGAAGAATAACACCTGTGGATTTATCCAACAACGTCCATACTGATGATGGGTGAGGTGATTATGCATGTGGGACGTCCTGGCCGGAGTGCCTCAAGACTACGTCACAGCAATATACAGAACGACCGATCTGATCACGGAGGTTCGTCTAACAAAGGTTCTGACGCGTAGGTCGGCTCGCCCGATTGACGCAGACGGAAAACGTATGTATAAGCGTCAACAAAATATCTCAGCAAAAATAATACAGTACAAACCAACAGAAATAATACCCTACGTTGTAAACCATTAGCTAGAAAAAAATAAAACATAGCATTATCCTGAGCGGTTGCGGCGACGGTTGTAGCAGACCGCAACAAATAAGAGAAACAGATATGTACTGAAATAATTCCAACTATCATCTGGAATTGGAGATCGCACGTAGCACCAAATGATCTAGTATACACGTAGTAGCACTAGTTGAACTAGTAGTAATCAATATATGTGGAGACCGGCTGCAAAACTAGCAATCAATTGTACTTCTTTCAGCAAGCAAAGGACATCATTAGTGGAGGATCAGCGATCGGGTGCCCTTCAAGGTTCTTGCACGCTACAACGACAACGCATACAAGATCGACATTCCATGCAACAAGTACTCCGTGAGCGACATCTTCAACGTCAAAGATCTCTCTCCCTACCATGGTGATGAAGAATTTGATACGAGGACGGATCTTCCCCAAGGGAGGGGAGATGATGCGGAGCATCCCAAGGTCATCCCCATGAACCCAACTACATCTCCTACGACACCACTTGGACCCATGGCACGAGCACGTGCAAGAGCTCTTGAAACCGAGGTGACATCTCTCCTCTCACATTTCCACTTCGATGCACATGAGACAAGGATACTACCTCATATGGTGTAACGCCCCGAGACCGATGTGCCACGTGTCCTCCAGTTATTCGCTGTTGTTGCCTTGTCATTTCTTGCGTGTCATGCATTGCATATCATGTCATTATGTGCATTTCATTTGCATACGTGTCCATCTCATGCATTCGAGCATTTTCCCCGTTGTCCGTTTTGCATTCCGGCGCTTCGTTCTCCTCCGGTGGTCATTTCTACCTTTCTTTCATGTTTGGGGGTTAAACATTTCCGGATTGGACCGAGACTTGCCAAGCGGCCTTGGTTTACTACCGGTAGACCGCCTGTCATGTTTCGTACCATTTGGACTTCGTTTGATGCTCCAACGGTTAACCGAGGGACCGAAAAGGCCTCGTGTGTGTTGCAGCCCAACACCCCTCCAAAGTGGCCCAAAACTCACCTAAACCCTCTCCATCATCTAGAGCGTTCGATCACGATCACATGGCCGAAAACCGCACCTCATTTGGACTCTCCTAGCTCCCTCTACCTATAAATATGTGCTCCCCTCCCGAAAATCGCGGATGAAACCCTAACTTCTTCCTCGTCCCGCAGTCGGACATGTCCGTCCCGCCGCCGGACGTGTCCACCGCCGCCGCCACGTCGCCACGGCCAATAGCCGCCCGCCACATCACCAAATCCAGCCGCCTCAGCTACTCCAGGCGCGCCACGTCGCCGCGCACCGCGCCCACTTCGTCGGGGCCCGGCGGAGCCCAGATCCGGCCCTCCCCGGGCCCGAGTCGGGCCGCCGCTTCCCGCGCGTACCGCCGCCCGCGTCCGTCGTCTTCACCATTTCCGGTCGCCGGACTTGCCCCGCCGGAGTGCGCCGCCTCGCCGGACTTGCCCCGCCGGAGCGCGCCGCCTCGCCGGCGCGGCTCCCCACGCCCGCCGCCCGCCGCCGCCATGTCTTCGCGCCGCCGCCCGCATACGGCGCCGCCTCTCCGCCCGTCGCCTCGCGCCGCCTCCCGGAGCACGCCGCCGCCGTCGACCCTTGCCGGAGGCCCGCCACCCGCGCCCTCCTTCGTCGCCTCGCCTCGCCGACGGGAACCGGCTTCGCCGCCCCTGCCTCCCCGATCCGATCGGGATCGAGGGAGCCGACGACGCCACCGTTGACTCTTCGTGGGCCCCGTCTTCGGCCCAGCACGCCGGCCTCGGTAGGCCCAGTGCCAAGCCGGCCCAGCTCCACTCCCTCTGGCCCGTTATAGTTTTTTTCATGAGGGTATATTTTTTTTCTCGTCCAAGTCCCCGAGTTTTCCAGTTTCATATGCCCATGTTCATCGTGCCGTAACTACTCATCCGTAGCTCCGATTCATGCATATAGCATATGAAAATGTTCATCTCAGAGAGTACATCATTCATTCCATTGAATTATTTTCATTTGAGTTCATCTTGATGCACGAAATGCTGTTAGAAGAGGGCTACTTGAGATAATTGTCAGATCTGCTACTCCGTTTAGGTTTTTGTCATTTTTGCCATGATTAATGTGTGCATGATATGCCCTGATGCTCTACATGTGTTTTGCTAAGGGTTTTGACATCTTTCCAGAGGTGCAACCCATGTATTTTGTGATGTGTGTGGTGACTAGTGCAAGCTTGCAAAGTGGTGCACTTGCTAATTCTGTTTTCAGGGACTTAGCAATTCCACTAAGTCCTTGATCTGTTTGGCTCATGATGCCATATGTTCATGTTGTTTCCTAGTGATTCGTGCCTCTTTTGAGGATGATCAGTAAGGATGTTTTGTTAATCTTGTAGTGCTCTATCCATCCATGTCTTTGTTTGCAATTATGGAGCACCCTAGCTTGAGTCAATCGAGCTCTACTTTTGCTACTTTGCGAATCTGGGAAGATTGTCAACTTGTTTGCAATTTTGCCGATGATGTTGTAGTTGATCTGTGCATGCTATGCCATTGATCTTGCCATGTCTAGCTTGAATTTTGTGCCTTCTTGATGAGTGTATGCTTGTCTTGCCATGACTTGCACCGTAGTGAGTGCATCAAGCTCGTAAACATGCCTACTTGAGTTATATTTCAGCATGTGTCAGTTTTCACTAAGTCTGAAAACTGATTATGTTTTTGCTATGTTCACATGCTTGAAATTGTATTTTCTGGTCCTTTTTGGCTCAAGGTCACCAAGGGACTTTTGTTAAGCTCTTTGAGTAGCTCCATGCCATGCTTTACTTTGCCATGTTCAGGTCCTGTAGCATGTAGTTTTGTTTGCTCCGAAGAGGGCTACCTGATCTGAAATTCCAGACAAGTGTTAATTTCACTAAGTCTGAGATGTGTTTGCCATATGCATTTTTGCCATGCTTGTTTGAACCTGTTATTGGATGAATTGGCCATAGCTCAGTGCTAGACTTTTGTTAAGCATCTTGTATGCATCCAGTCAACTCTGACAACTGTGCAAGCAAGATGATCATACCCTCGAAATCACTACTATCTTTGCTATGCTAGTTTGCTCGCTCTTTTGCTATGCCATTGCTACGATGCCTACCACTTGCTTTAAAGCCTCCCAAATTGCCATGTCAAACCTCTAACCCACCATTGTCCTAGCAAACCGTTGATTGGCTATGTTACCGCTTTGCTCAGCCCCTCTTATAGCGTTTCTAGTTGCAGGTGAAGATTGAAGGCCGTTCCTTATTGGAACATTTATTTACTTGTTGGGATATCATTATATTATCTTGTTATTTTAATGCATCTATATACTTGGTAAAGGGTGGAAGGCTCGGCCTCTCGCCTAGTGTTTTGTTCCACACTTGCCGCCCTAGTTTCCGTCATATCGGTGTTATGTTCCCGGATTTTGCGTTTCTTACGCGGTTGGGTTATAATGGGAACCCCTTGATAGTTCACCTTGTTTAAAGCTTTTCCAGCAATGCCCAACCTTGGTTTTACCATTTGCCACCTAGCCTCTTTTCCCTTGGGTTTCAGGAGCCCAAGGGTCATCTTATTTAAACCCCCCCCCCCCGGGCCAGTGCTCCTCTGAGTGTTGGTCAAAACTGTCAGCCGCCGGTGGCTACCAGGGGCAACTCTGGGCTGGCCTACCGGAAGTTTAGACAATCTGAGTGTGCCCTGATAAAGAGATATGTGCAGCTCCTATCGGGATTTCTCGGCACATTCGGGCGGTGTTGCTGGTCTTGTTTTAACCTGTCGAAGTGTCTTGAAGAACCGAGATACCGAGTCTGATCGGAACGTCTTGGGAGGAGGTCTATTCCTTCATTGACCGTGAGAGCTTGTCATGGGCTAAGTTGGGACTCCCCTGTAGGGATATGAACTTTCGAAAGCCGTGCCCGCGGTTATGGGCAGATGGGAATTTGTTAATGTCCGGTTGTAGATAACTTGAACCTTAATTTAATTAAAATGAATCAACTGAGTGTGTTACCGTGATGGCCTCTTCTCGGCGGAGTCCGGGAAGTGGACACGGTGTTGGAGTAATGTTTGCGCAGGTTGTTCTCTAGTTTCTCTCTCGTGCTTTGCCTCATCTTCTCGCTCTCTTTTGCGAATAAGTTAGCCACCATACTTGCTAGTCGCTTGCTGCAGCTCCACATATATTTTACCTTGCCATACCTATAAGCTTAAATAGTCTTAATTGCGA
The DNA here is from genome assembly GCF_056163025.1 of Triticum urartu. NCBI lineage: Eukaryota > Viridiplantae > Streptophyta > Magnoliopsida > Poales > Poaceae > Triticum > Triticum urartu. The sequence continues at coordinate 194,634,738 of NC_141873.1, read as the reverse complement.
GGGTGCGAGATTGCTGAGTCCCTAGGGCTCACAGATTACTATTACACCAGATGCAGGGCCTGATGATTCCGCTCCAGGAGACGCGTATGAGCTCAAGTGGGAGTTCGACGAAGACTCTCCATGATACTATGTTTCCTTTCCCGATGATCAGTAGTGGTGCCCAGTTGGGGGTGATTGGGACCGTGTCGCATGTTGGGTTCTCTTTTATTTTGGCGCCGTAGTCGGACCATGAGTGTTTGGATGATGTAATGTTATTTATGTACTTGATTGACGTGGCGAGTGTAAGCCAACTATGTTATCTCCCCTTTATTGTTTACATTACATGGGATGTTGTGAAGATTGCCTAACTTGCGACATATGCCTTCAATGCGATTATGTCTCTAAGTCGTGCCTCGACACGTGGGAGCTATAGTCGCATTGAGGGTGTTACATATGGACACATTGTGCATACTCAGGTATCATGGAGAAGCTAAGGAGAAAGGAGAAGAAGAAGAGGAAGATGGACGTGAAGACGGAGAAGGAGGACAGCTGCAGGAAAAGTCCCAGCCCCCGGACGACCGGCCGGGACCGGACGCCCGGCGCCTGAAGCCCCAGCTGAGCCCCAGCGAGCGGACGTCGGTCCAGCCCGGATGACCGGTGGCCCTGCAGCCGAGCCAAATGATTGGACGTCCGACGCCTCCAGACATCCGGTGACCGGATGACCGGCCCAACCCAGAAATTTGTCACTTCAGTGCCCGAGCCAAAATGAGCGGACAACTAGCACTTACCGGACGTCCGACCGCCCGTGAACCACTAGACGACCGGCCACCAGCGGACATCAGGTACCTATCTGTGCACAGGATTCGGGCCCAAGGCCCATGTACCCCCACTTCGCCCCCTTTTGCACTAAGACTATATATACTCCTCTGCCTCCTCCTAGTTAGGGTTAGCAAAGGATTAGCTCATATTTCGTGTGAGAGATTTGCTCATCCACTTGGTTACCTTCTCCTCAGAAATTGCGCCTCCTACAGAGAAGATCCCCCAAGCGGATTCAAGACCCTCTTTACGGGAAGAACCTCAAGACCTCCTTTCGGAGAAGACCGGCTACCTTTGTATGGTCCCTAGTTGATCGTGGATCCTGTATCTTCCTTTTTGTTCATGGATCTAGCGCATGTGTGATCATACTTGTTGGTTTGAGTGTTCTCTTGTGTTTTCCACATGTTTTCCCTCGTTTCCCTCCTCATGTTCTTCGTGTTCATCACGGTATCCGCTCCTTTCATGAAAGATCGGCCAGTTTGGGTTTCTACCCTACATCAGGGGGTTAGGGATCGGGCGCATCATGCATGGTCCGTGTCTTGGTGGCGCTGTCGTCCCTGAACAGGAGACCGATGAGGAGGTGGAAGGTGGCAAGGTGGGGTCGGGGTGTCATTCGCTCGGAGAGAACGTAGGGGAGGCAGACATGTGGGGCGCGGCGCTGACCTGGGCGGGCAGAATTTAGCCTTTGGTCCATTTTTTAAAAATATCATTTTAGCTAAAAAAATGTACCAAATCATTTTATATAAACAAAACCAGAACACCATGTCGTGGCCGTTAGATCAAGAAAGTGCTTCATCGCCCCCCCATGTGCTCCAGAAAAGGCAGGTTTCCCTTCGCTGTCGTTCCCGCATCCCGACAGCTAGCACGCCCTCTCCCTCACATGATTCTTCCCCCCATGCCCCAGCCCAACAGCAGAAATCCGTACACCCCTTCTCCTTATCCCCAGCCGCCGCCGGACACCATGGCCTAGCTGTGGGGAGCACCTCTCCCACAGCAGCAAAAAAACTCTGGAAAAGAAGGCAAAAATCAAAGTGAAAAATCCAGGAGGGAAATTCTAGAAACCACAGTAGTGTCTGCAACTCTTCCTTGCTGTTCAGGCAAAAATTCTGGAGATTTTGAGCAAAAATTGCACCCTGTACCGAAGTGTTTTCAGAAACTTCCATGTATCGTGCCCCCTATTCCTACATCCCCCTACACACCTGTAGATCCTTGGATGCTAGATAAGATGGCTGCTGACTATTGAATTGCACCTATTGTCTTGCACCTTATTTCTACAAAAACAAAAGGAAACTAAAAAGAAGCGTATTTGTATTAGTAATTTGTGTTCAATAGAAACTGGTCAAATAAGCTATTGTAGTTGCTTACAAAAACAAACTAGTAGCAAAGTATAGTTGCTTTCAAAAAACACAAAGGTAACCAAGAAATGAAAGCCTGACAGAATCAGTAGCAGAAAAAAGATCTTGCATCCCCCCTGTATGGGGCTGTTCAGTGGGTTTGTTGTGCTCTGGTGATTTTGTTGCAACAAATTGCTCTGATCCTCATCAGTTTTGCTTGCATGAAGGGGGGAACAAGGATATAAAAAGTGTTTCCCCCTATATATTGCTGGTGTATTAATCCTGTATCTTAAAAAAATTGCAGATGGCTAGCATTGATCTCCCCTTCACATTAGCAACACTGAAAATAGAAACCAAAAAGTAGGCATTTAGTTGTCTTATCAGTTTGCATCTATGTTAAACTGCTATTTTATAGTGAGAAAAAACTACTGTAAAATTAGAAAATAGAAATGAAAAATTGAAGAACTTAAAATTGTTCCCGCCCAACACCCCCCCCTAGTGGTTGGGAAGATTTAGTTGACTAGGTGATGTGTTACGTCACCTAGAACACCGGCAGGTTGAGCGACCTAGCACAGTCGTCGTGGGAAAGTTTTGCTTTCGCACGGGATTATGCGACTTGCAAGGGTGGCGTGAGATGTGTTTGAGCGACTAGACTGGCTGGTAACAAGACCTAGCACGCCGATAATGGGCGAGTTTTGCTTTCAGACGGGCCTATACGACTTCAAAGGGTTGCGTTGGGTGTGTGTGGGTGACTAGACCGGCTGGTTATGCGACCTAGCACGCTGGTGGTGAGTGAGTTTTGCTTTCATACAGGCTTTGGTGACTTCCAATTAAGGGTGGCGTTGGGTGTGTGCGGTCGACTAGACCGGGTAGTTAGGTGACCTAGCACGTCGGTGGTGAGCGAGTTTTTCTTTCGGACAGTCTTAGGCGACTTAAGAGGGTGGTGTTGGGTGTGTGCGGGTGACTAGGCCGGCTGGTTAGGTGACCTAGCACGCCAGTGCTGGGCAAATTTTGCTTTTGGGGGGTTTAGGCGACTTCTGAAGGTTGCGTTGGGTGTGTGCGAGGGACTAGGCCAGCAGGTTAGGCGACATAGCACGTCGGTGGTGGGCGAGTTTTTCTTTTGAACAGGATTAGGGGACTTTTGAGGGTGGCGTTGGGTGTGTGCGGGTGACTACACCGGCTAGTTAGGCGACCTAGAACGCAGGTGGTGGGCGAGTTTTGCTTTTGCACGGGCTTAGGCGACTTCCGATGGTGGCGTTGGGTGTGTGCGGGCGACTAGGCCAGCAGGTTAGGCGACCTAGCACGCCGGTGGTGACCGAGTTTTGCTTTTGAATAGGCTTAGGCGACTTTCGAGGGTGGCGTTGGGTATGTGCGGGCGACTAGAGCGTCTGGTTAGGCGACCTAGCACGCCAGTGGTGGGCGAGTTTTGCTTTTGCACAGGCTTAGGGGACTTTCGAGGGTGGCGTTGGGTGTGTGTGGGTGACTAGGCTGGCTGGTTAGGCGACCTAGGACGCCGGTGGTGGGCGAGTTTTACTTTTGAACAGGCTTAGGCGACTTCTAAGGGTGGCGTTGGATGTGTGCGGGTGTCGGTTCTATATCCGGCGTATCTCGTAGTAGGGGTCCTAAGTTATAGGCGTCTTGGTGCGATGGTAACATCGACGGGGATTTTTACCTAGGTTCGGGCCCTCTTGCTGGAGGTAAAACCCTACTTCCTGCTTTTGATTGTATTGATATGGGTGTAGTACAGGGTACATGTCTCTACCACGAGATTGTTCTAATGAATATAAGTTGATCTATTGACTAGCCTAGCCTCGGTTTGTATAATGCACTAGTGGACTAGGTTTTAGGAGAGTCCTCGCCTTGGGCGCCAAGTCTTGTGGAATATCCCTTGTACGCGGCATGGGCTGCCCGAACTGGCCCAATAGTGAACAGGGGGTTCCCGGCCCGATCCAGCTGGTCGGGAGACGACATGGTGAGTACCCCCTAGTCCAGGACACCGTTGGTAGCCCCCTGAACCGGTCTTCAAGTTGGGAACGCTCCTCGATTCTTCCAAACTGTTCTTCATCTTCGGTCGTCGGCCTTGAAAACTGGTTCAACAAATATTCGCATCTTCGATCTTGAGGATCGCCGAAGTGGATCTAAAGAGTTTACACGTCGGGTATCTGAGGTGCCCCTTTAAGTTTGCGGCATTTATCAATGCCCTGTTATCTTTATGCTACACCTCGGGTTTGAAATTGTTTCCCGCGCGGCAGTGTCCTCTCGCGTCTGAGCTCCAACGTCAGACTCTATCCAAGCTCCAACACCGGACTGCATTCGAGGTGTCTTAGATCACCTTTGGCTCAAAAAAGTCGAAGGAGTTTAGCTGAGCTTAATGCCGGAAATGCCCTCTATAGAGCCAACCATTTATATCTGAGCTTTACCCCAGATAGGCCCAAGATGGTACCTATTATTGTTTGAAGACGCGTTTGCCTATAGCTCGGTCAAGCTGAACACTGAGCACTTTGAATTTTCTGCATTAAATAGGAAATGCAGTAGCCCCCGAGCCACTAGGCGGGTAGCAACACCAGATCAGGGGATCGATGTGCCCCTTTAATATTAGTAAATGATAAGCCCGAAGCCCAGTAGCCCCTGAGCCTTAATGTGGGCACGGGTGGCTAAATTAAGGATCGATATCCAGAGTAAAATCACAAATTATGTGTAATGATTCTATGTATCCAAGTACTCTACATCATTAATGCTCGGATTGGCATTGTACAAAACTTTGTTTACCGACCATCAGCTTCAACCACCCCGGCCAGTAGCCGGGGAGTGTTTGTCCTACTTTATAAAGCCTTGATAAGGGCAAAGATTTACGACAAACAAGGCAATCCGGCAATATGGTTTTATAAACAAATGTTCGCGGAGTGATATGTTATATTACTTTTTGACGTAAGAAACATCTTCCAAAGAAAATAGTCCTACTATCGGTTCCTTTCTTTGGTTTGTCATGCCAACCATGATCATGACACCTCACCTCCGATCAATGTGGGAGAAAAATATTGATGATTTAGTTTGGGAAAAGTTCTCGAACTATGTGGTCTTTACCGAACCTAAATTTTCACTTTCGCCGTTGCCGACCAATTATATCCTTTAAGATGGCTAGCTTTCAGCTTCACCCAGTCTAAGGTACTAACTTGGATGAACCAATAGTAACAATCATAGAGGTGCTCCCTTTACCGCTTAGCCGAATGAACGGGAACATAGGGGTAAGCACGGGAGCTAGGCAACCCAGCTTGGCCAAAACCTTAAGTCAAATTGATGCATATTTGTGGCTTTATAACGATAATTACGGAAGGCAGTGCTTGTATAATGAATACAATCGCTGATGATATATGTTTATATTGACTCCATTGCGACCGCTTATCATTTGAAAGTGGCCCGTCGTCGGCTTGTACCCCTTTGTAGATGCTACGCAGGGTGTTTCCGCAGTAACAAGACAACCCTGAGCCGACGTCTCGGTGCCTGGAGGCGGTTGGGTTAGTAGAAATAACACAATCAGATATGCGGGCTTTATTAATTCACTTAGTCATAGGAGCTTAAAGTTGGGAGGCCAATTACTAGCCCCCAGTTGGTGTTCGGTGTCAGCCAAGGGCAAGCCGTTAACACTTCGGCCAATGTTATGAATGACCCATCGTTTAACACGGGATGACCTCCATCGATCTATAGTTTACCATAGTCATCGGATCGCTGACCAGTTTACACTTATTGTGATAGTCAGTTTTCGGCTTTCTCCACTGAGACACTTGACCAATTGAACCAGAAGCACAATCACAGTGGTTCTCCCTTTACCCTTAGCTGAACAATCGGGAACGCAAGGGCAAGCACAGGAGCCGGGAAATCCAACTATTGACCAAAGGCACAATTCGAAACAAATGCATATAAAGCAATACCCGAGAACATTTTGCCGAGGACTCCATGGTGTACCTTGGCTTTTTAGGGGTTCGACTCTAGTTGCAACCGCACATTGATATTGCCGAAGCTTTAAAGGTGTCCGGCGTAAGCTTGGAAAACCAAAAAACATTAGTAAAAACTTTACGTTCGAACTAAATCAAGTTTTCTGTGCCAATCCGAAATTGGTCTTAAAAAATTGTGCTTCTGTCATGCTTTAACATGACACATCCGATCTCAAGACTTCAAGCGGGTCAGCCGAAGGCTTCAACCTCTTATCCCAAAGGCGTAGTACTTCTCATTTGAGAGAGAAACTAGGCTACCCAGCTATTGACCACACAGTCGCGTCAAAAAAAGGAGTGATAGAAAAAGACTTTGGGACGACTAAGAAGAAAACAATTATTATAGAATGGCTCGTATAAATTTAAGAGCCCCCAGTTAACTTGGGTAACAGAAGTGTAAATTACGTTTTTACAAACTAAGTTTTTTGTTTAACACAAATGTAATGCTTGGTCGAACCAAACAAAAATTAAACATTAAAAAAAGTGAGCATGAAAGGGACTTAGCTGGTTAATATGCTCGGTGTTGATGACATAGCCCGAACTTATGGAGGGACGAGGTCCCAGCCCCAAGCCTGTCCCGAGGTGGCCGAGCGAAGAGCTCGGCACTCTGAAGTGGCGACACAACACAACTGTTGTGGAGAGGTGAAGCTCTGAGTCTAGCCGAGGTGACAGAGCAGGTCGGGGGGTAACGCCGAAGCCCCCACATCAGTCGACGCGTCGAAACAGGTCGACGTCGGTTTACCTATGCACATAAAACAGTGCGAGCAAGAAACTATAATAATTGAGAAAGAATTTTTTTGCATAATTAATCAGGTAAGTTTGGCCTGGGAGCCAAGATCAGTTCGACAAAGTGGCAGCCCGGAGATGTCGATGCAGGCCGCCATGCGTGGGACGACAACATCGGCCTGGTATGATCCAAACTCATTGTGCGGAGGTGTCGGTCGGTGCGGTGGCTGTCGACCTGATTCGCATGTAGCAACTGTTTGGTCGACCTGATTCGCATGTAGCAACCCCCACATGGTTCCATCAAGATGAAGATGACCACGATTTGGTCTTCGACACCTCACCTACAACACATGAGCGATGCACTAAAGGTAACATAGGTGATGGTGCTTCTCATGTCCCACTAGTGGACTATCTCACCAATGATTGCTCGCATGATGTTGATCCACCTATTCACATGCTTCATGCTAGTGCGAATTCTTCATGTCATCACTTACCAATTTATGATGAATATGATGATGAGCATGTTGATTTGCCTAGTTGTGATGGTACGCTCCATAGGATATCATGTGAAAATTCTATTGGCCACATCATGTTTGACAATCCATTGAACTTGTCATATGCTATGAGTGAGATCTCCCATATCGCAGCATTTCAATCTCAACATAGTAACTATGCATGCCCCATTAAAATAAATCCCATTTGCACTTATGGCACAGATGACGAGATGATGGTCATTGGCTTTTGTTTTTCATGTGATGATATTTCTATGCTTCCTTTACATGATTTGCACAATTCATCTACTATGCCATGCCATGATCACATTGTTCCAAATCTGCATTGTTTTGGATGTTGTCAATATTCTCCATGTAATGTTTCCATTAATGCTCATGAGGAGACCCCCCATAGTTTCCTCATACATATTAGGAGATTTTGATGCATTCCATACTTTGCATGATTCCCATAATTGCTTGCACCATATGCATTCCATGAATAACAATGCTCTACATATTTCTCATGATGCATTGCACAATTTGAGTCTCCATTATGCTATACATAATAACAAACCTCTCATGATGGATGACTTGTTTCTATATCACGCATCTCATTTATTTGAGCATTGGATATTTTGTGCTAACCAACACAAGCACGTGCGCATCATGTTGGATGATGTGTACATATACCATGCACACACAATTTTCCCTTTGTCTTTGTTTTGTGTAGGTACTCACGTATACTTGTCAACATCTCAATCCCAAGAGTTGATGAAACGAGCTCTTGAGAGCAATGATGACTTGGGATCCCGTGGACTACCATTACCACCGTTCCATTCGCGCAAGATCTATGTGCATCTCTTCTACTTGGCTCTCACACAACTTTGGGCTATGTATCACTTGTTACGTTATGCCCATTTTCTCATGTTCACTTTGCATACTATGCCTCTTTCTATGATTTTGCCATGAAATTGCGACCCTTGCTTGCATCTACCCATGATTCACCGTTATGCTACTTCTATGTGTATTTGCATGCTTGGTGGAGATCCTTGTTGCTATTGCCATGTTTACCATGTGCCTCATGCTATTCTTGCTTGTTGTGTTGGGAGAGTCATGATGTCCCATTGCTATTTACATATGGCCTCTCGCCAATACATTGATGATATTTTGCTCATATCTTGCCTTCATGCTTGTGATATGTCTTGTGCATTATTCATGACCAAAATTTGCACACATGACATGCTTGACATGATTCCCTCTACTATGTTGCATATTCGCACTACTAGCTCACACCACTTGTTTGCTATGATTGCTTGCTTTCTTGCATCACCCATGTTCCTTTCTTACTTGCTTTCTTGGGTTGATGACATATATGTTCATGCCTCTCACATGATACATCTTGTTCATTGTTGCTTGCCTCCAATTGTTGAACATTTGCGAGAATCTCCTAAAGGTGAACTCCTTCCCTTTGAGCCATCCTCAAATATGCATATTGGATGGGTCACTCTTTCATTGTTGTTTCCTTCTTGTTGTCTACATGGTACATCTCGCGAACGGAGGAGCGACATTGAAGATTGGCTCGACCTTCACATTGAGGAGCGCTCGGACTTATTAGAAGCACCTCCCAACCTCCACTCATGCCACGACATCGAGCATTGGTACACCAACACCTCCTTATTTGTTGATTGTGCTCACACATGTTGAGGGAGTCCTGGATTAGGGGGTCTCTGGACAGCCGGACTATATCCTTTGCCGGACTATTGGACTATGAAGATACAAGATTGAAGACTTCGTCTCGTGTCCGGATGGGAATTTACTTGGCGTGAAAGGCAAGCTAGGCAATACGGATATGTATATCTCCTCCTTTGTAACCAACCTTGTGTAACCCTAGCCCCTCCGATGTCTATATAAATCGAAGCGTTTTAGTCCGTAGGACAACATAGAATCATACCATAGGCTAGCTTCTAGGGTTTAGCCTCTCTGATCTCTTGGTAGATCTACTCTTGTAATACTCATATCATCAAGAACAATCGAGCATGACGTAGGATTTTACCTCCATCAAGAGGGCCCGAACCTGGGTAAAACATCGTGTCCCCTACCTTCTGTTACCATCCGCCTTAGACGCACAGTTTGGGACCCCCTACCCGAGATCTGCCGGTTTTGACACCGACATTGGTACTTTCATTGAGAGTTCCACTGTGTCATCATCATAAGGAAGATGGCTCGCCTTGTTGTCAAGGACAACATCACCTCTGAGGAGCCCTGGCTGTATGCCAAACTCTCTGACTAGGCGGCTTCGTCATGACCGCTCGCTCGGCCGCTGCGCCGACGATGACCTCTCGGGTCATCGAAAATAGCCTCCACATCGGCTCAAAATTCGCCGAGCAGATGGATCCAATGGAGCTCTCCTCTTTGAGCGAGCTCTTGGATCACATTGCCGCTCTGGAGTCGCTACGGACTATGATCGGATCAGGCTTAAACCCGACCAAAGGGAGATTAACTCTCCGCCGGTCACCCATCAAATAGCGGTGGTGGAGGAGCAATGTGGCGATTATCCCTCTATCTTGAGGATGAACTATGTCCGGATTCCCGAGCTCTCCGAACAGGATACGTGCTCGCGGGAGGACGCCGCCCTAACCCTGAATCCAGAATCAGGCCACATACTGAACCCGCAGGGCAATATCCCGGAGCCCGAACTTCCAAGATCAGAAACTCCCCTGCCCCGGGATCACAGATTGGGTCAAGGTGCGGACTTCAATCCACCCACCCACCCAGATACAAACTATCTTTCCCACATTAGGCAAGCGCCCCAAGAGACAGTACATCACTATTGGGCTAGATTCCTCCTTGTAATGAACAAGGTCAAGGACTGTCGCGAGGAAGATGCAATTTTGTTCTTTTGCAACAATTGCACGGACAAGGGAGTCCTCAACGCCATAAGTCGCCGTGACGTAGCACACTTCGCTGACTTGGCAGACATTGTACGGAAATACTGTGCGATGGAGAGTGCCTGGAAAACCCAAACGCAATTTTGGGATAATCCAGCTCTGACACAACCCCCAGTCCGAACTAAAAGGGCACACTCTTATAAGTCGCCCGACCCAATTACAAAGAAGCAAAAGCCCACTACAGGGCGTGGAACCGTATTGGAGGGATGGCTCAACGGGCCCTGCAAAATTCATAGTAGAGCGGATACCATATCAACACATAGCCTTAGAGCATGTTGGGTTCTCCGGCAGGTTGCCAAAAGCGGTGAGGATCTCCTCACCCAAAATACCTCAGAGCACCTTCCCACGGATAACAACACAATATTAACAGTCTTCGAGACCTTCGCCTCAAATAATAGGCGTAAGCGAGCACTCCGCGGCCTTTGCCGAAGTCTGCCACGTGGCAGCAATAAATCCATGGAGCGACACGGTTATCACCTTCAATGTCAGTGACGAACCTAAATTCCGAACAGCCCAAGCACCAGCCGCTTTGGTCCTCAGTCTAATTGTGGATGGCCTTCGGCTCACTAAGGTGCTCATGGATGGCGGCAGCGGATTAAACCTCATCTATGAGGAAACTCTCCAAAAGATGGACATAGACAGAAACCGTATTGAGCAAAGCAGTACTACCTTCCGAGGAATCATCCCTAGTCGGGAGGCACGTTGCGCTGGGAAAATCACACTTGATGTGGTATTCAGCACTTCGGAGAATTACAGGTCTGAAGAAATTACATTCCAAGTGGCCTCGTTCAGTAGCGGATACGACGCCCTTCTAGGGCGGGAGGCATTCACGATTTTTCAAGCCATACCCCATTACGGGTACATGAAGCTCAAAATGCCCGGACCCAAGGGAATTATCACTCTAGCTAGTGATCTAAATATAGCACTCCGCGCCGAGAACAAAACAGCCGCACTAGCCCTCGAGGCATTATCCGAAGCCCTTGTGGCGGAGGAGTTAACAGCGCTGTGCTCCACGGTGGACAGGGACGATGTGATATTAGACAAAAGATCCAAGTCCACGTCCATTAAACCAGCGGACGAAATAGTTAAATTCCAAGTCCATCCAACAGACCCCACAAAAACAGCATCCATTGGGGCACAGTTAGACCCCGCTGTAGACACCACACTAGGGGAGTTTCTGCGCGAGAATTGGGACATATTCGCCTGGCATCCTTCAGACATGCCAGGAATCCCATGCAGATTGGCCGAGCATAGCCTTAATATTCTAAAAGGATTCAAGCCGGTCAAGCAGACTCTTCGGTGTTTCCCTGAACCCAAGCGACAACCCATGGGAGAGGAGCTGGCCAAGCTACTGGAAGCCGGATCCATTAAAGAAATAAAACATCCGGATAGGCTAGCAAACCTGGTGATAGTACCAAAAAAGGACAAATCCTGGCGCCTATGTGTCGACTTCAAAGACCTTAAGAAGGCTTGCCCAAAGGATCCCTTCCCACTCCCTCACGTCGATCAAATCATCGACGGTACCGCAGGACACGAATCACTGTGCTTCCTCGACGCATACTCCGGTTACCACCAGATTAAGATGGCAGAGTCTGATCAAGCCGCAACAGCATTTATAACACCATATGGTCCCTTCTGCTTTAACACAATGCCCTTTGGGCTCAAAAACGCCGGCGCAACATATCAGCGCATGATCCAGACATGTCTGGAAAAGCAGATCGGCAAGACTATGGAGGCATACGTAGACGACGTGGTCATTAAAACCATACGCGTCGACTCTTTAATAGACGACTTGAGGATCACGTTCACCAATCTCCGAACATACGACATTAAGCTCAATCCGGAAAAATGCGTCTTCGGCATGCCCGCCGGAAAGCTCCTGGGCTTCATCGTCTCCAATAGAGGAATTGAAGCAAATCCGGCTAAAATCTGAGCTCTGTCACAGTTGGCTACCCCAACTGACCTCAAGCAAATACAGAAATTGACTGGATGCGTGGCGGCTTTAAGCCGCTTTATCTCCCAATTAGGAGAAAAGGCACTTCCCCTTTATTGCCTTCTTAGGCGCACCGAACACTTCGAGTGGACAGATGCAGCCATGGCCGGACTTGAAGAAATCAAAGCCATCCTGGCCGCCAACCCAACCCTGGCCGCGCCAACTGTTGGCGAACTAGTGCTATTATATATAGCGGCAACTCACCAAGTTGTAAGCGTGGTGCTCGTCGTCGAACGAGAGACGGAGGAGATAAATTCCCGCTTCAAAAGACGGTATATTATGTATCCACCGTACTCACTCCATGCAAATCATGGTACCCACATTACCAAAAGATAGCATACGCGGTGTTTATGGCATCCCGGAAATTGCGACACTACTTTCAAGAGTGTTCAATCACGGTGGCATCCGAAGTACCACTCAATGACATAATAAACAACCGTGATGCCACGGGCCGGATTGCCAAATGGGCTATTGAGCTCCTCCCGTTCGACATAACATATAAGGCACGAAGAGCCATTAAGTCGCAAGTACTGGCCGACTTCGTAGCCGAATGGACAGAAGCCGAACTGCCTAAAGAGTACGGCGCATACTCCAATTGGATAATGCACAGAGGCTGGCGTCATCCTAACGTCCCCCATCAGAGACACGGTGCAATACGTGCTCCAAATACTATATATGGACTCCAATAACGCAGCAGAATACGAGGGCCTACGCACGGCCTCCGGATGGCGGTCTCCATGGGCATCCAACGCATAGAGGTGCGTGGAGACTCGAACCTCGCAATATCCCAAATAAATGGATACTTCGGCGCCAAAGATCCGAAAATGGCGGCATATCGCAACGCCGTCCTCAAAATGTCAGCTCGGTTCGAGGGGCTGGAATTCCACCACATGGCTCGGGAAAACAACCAGGCAGCGGACGTCCTAGCTCGTATCGGTGCTAAACGCGACCCTGTCCCACTAAACATCTTCCTGGAAAGACTGTTTAAACCATCCGTGGTATAGGAAGGGGACACCGGCAAAATTAGTCCGGACCCGGCCACAACCCCAGACACCGAATACTCTGACACAATCGGAGGATCTACCACCGAAATAACACCTTCATCCCACGTGATAATGGCCATCATCGCCCCGTGGACAGAACCATTCCTGGCCTAACTAACTAGACATGAATTACCCAAGGACCAAAATGAGGCTCGCTGCATAGTGCGGCGATCTAAAGCCTACAAGGTCCATGAGGGAGAGATTTATAAGAAAAGCATAACCAGAGTCCTTCAAAGGTGCATCTCCGAAGAGGAAGGGCGGAAGCTATTGGCAAAAATCCATGCCGGACTTGGCGGCCACCACGCAGTAGCCCAGGCCCTTGTAAGTAAGGCCTTTCATACATGTTTTTATTGGCCGACGGCCCCGGCAGATGCACAGCATCTGGTTCAACATTGTGTTGGTTGCCAGCTTTTTGCAAACCAAAGCCACATGCCACCTACCGCCCTCCAAACCATCCCCATTACTTGGCCCTTTGCGGTCTGGGGGCTCGATATGGTCGGACCCCTCAAAGGGGGAACCCATAAGAGAAAATACTTACTGGTCATGGTGGACAAATTCACCAAATGGATAGAGGCCAAACCTGTCAAAACGGCTGAATCCGGACCGGTGATAGACTTCATATCCGGGGTTGTACACCGTTATGGCGTTCCCCACAGCATCATCAGTGACAACGGCACAAACTTTAGAGCCGACGAGGTGAAACTTTGGTGCAACAACATGGGCATCAAGCTCGATTATGCTTTTGTCTATCATCCGCAAACTAACGGTCAAGTAGGATGCGCGAATGGTCTTATCATGAGTGGTATTAAACCCAGATTAGTCCAGTCCTTAAAGGAATCAGACACCCATTGGGTAGAGGACCTCGACTCCGTATTATGGGGGCTATGGACCACAACGAATCGCACTACTGGATACACACCATTTTTTATGGTGTACGGCGCTGAGGCGGTTCTGCCTTGCAACATAATCCATGACTCACCTCGAGTGCGCATGTACGAAGAAAGAGAGGCTGAGCATGATCGGCAGGATAGTTTGGATGCCCTGGAGGAGGAGCGCGATGTGGCAAAAGCCCGTTCCGCATTCTATCAACAAGAAGCTTAAAGGTATCAAAGCAGAGAAGTGCGGACCAAAACCTATAACGTTGGTGAACTAGTTCTGCGCCTGCCGGAGAAGAAAAAGAACAAGCTCAAGCCCAAATGGGAAGGTCCCTTCATTATCGACCAGGTTCTGACCGGTGGAGTGTACCGTCTGTGGGATGCATCGAATAATTGACTCGAGCCAAACCCATGGAACACAGCCAGACTACAAAGATTCTACGCCTAGCGCTGGACTCTATGTTCGTCTCCTTACCTCCATGAATTTTTTGCACATCTGTTTTTTCCTCTTTCTCTCTCTCTTTTCTTTTCAAAGCCCTAAAGGGCTAAACCTGTGTCTTGGTTACACAATCTTGACGCACTAACCGCACTCAATATACCTGGGGGCTTCCTATACAGAAGCTTAATCTAATTACTTTTCCGGGCTTAATGCCCCGCACATGTGTCATCCTTCCGCATGTACCTTTTTTCGCCATTATATGCATCGATATGACTTAAGTTTTGGCCAAGCTGGGTTGCCTGGCTCTTGTGTTTATGCCCTACGTTCCCGTTAATTCGGCTAGGGCATAAGGGGAGCACCTCTGCGATTGTTACTGCCGGGTCAGCCGGATGTGTACCTCAGACTGGGTGAAGCCGAAAGCTAGCATTCTTAAGGGAATATTCGGTCGGTGAATAAAAGATGACTTTCATTTAAATTACTACACGCCCCCAGATGTTTTTAACATGTGACTCGCAGCCCGGACATGCACATTAGGGCATGCGTACCCAGGGAAAGGAACCCTTAATGGAACTATTCTCCCTGGAAGATGTTTCTTACTACCCATGTAATATAACATAGCTAGTTGGGTACTTGTCTGTTCAAGCACTTATGACCCCTATGCCTGGTTTCCATGCATACCCTGGTTTTTATATAACGGAGTGGGTATTCGGATACACTCCGGACTATCGGGTCCAGAGGTCGAAGCGAAAAGGTTCGCCATGACAAATGATTTACAATCCGGCTAGGGACATTACATATGTAACTTGAAGTACACAGTCACTAAGACTAATTAAATTCTTCTTCTATACCACCCAACAGGCTGTCCATCCTACAATCCTGTTGGGAATACTTTGCGGCTAACTCTACTTGATCATACACTTAACTGACAGGGATTTCTTTCCCATCGGGCCCCACAGGCACGACCTTAGCCATGTGGTTTGGGTCAGCCTTGGTGTATCGTGTCTTCACCATAGCCCAGGCTTCCCGTGCACCCTGTCGATAGGCCGATATCTTCCATAACCGGAAGCGCCGCTGTGATCCCTTCAGCTTCTCTACAAGCTCTCCCATGCCTCCTGGCGGGGACGCGGAGGACCACAAGGCTTGGGCAATACTCTGCATCACATGCCGAACATGTTCGTGCAGTTGTGAGAGCTCTGGCAGAAGATCACCCGAGGACCCAGGCATCTCCTCCGCGGGACGACCAATCAGCATACCTGTATATATAACACTGTTAGCAGGCTTCTACGCCGAACTCCTTTCAAAAGTTCATTCAAGCACTTACTAAAAATGCCGCGCTGAAGCCGTTTATTCTCCTTCACGGAGTCCGCAAGCTGGGCTTGGACATCCTTCAGATCCACGCCCAGCCGGATATTGGTATCCTGGAGATCGTTTTTCTCCTGCCTAACTCGCGTCAGCACGTGCTTGCCAGCTTTCCGCTGTCGATCATCACGTGCCGTATTTGCCTCCACGGCCTCCGGATTCACTCCGGGGCCACTTGCAACATCTATTGTTAGGTGTGCATGTACGGCGCATACTACCTGGTACTGATATTCTTTGCAATAGACAAAAGAGTTACCAGGGGGACCCTTTTTGGACTCCTTCAATGCGGCAACAGCATTTCCAGCTGGGCCTTGCACTCGTCCAGCTCTTGAGACAGTTGGGAATTCTTCTCGGTAAGAACATGCACAAATATTGATTCTTAAATCAGTTGCGTCAACTGTTTCAAGTATCAGGGGCTACTGATACATATAATCGTCAGATTTACTTACCCGTACATCCTTTACATACTGGTCCGTGGCTCTGGCTAGACCATTTTGAGCGGCACGGAGGTACGCGTCTCCATAATTGAAGGCATCAAATGCCTCTGGGGAGAAGCAAGCGTCACAGAGTACGGCCCGGCGACGCCTATGATTCAGGGCGCTCTCCACTTATGAATTTGTAGCGGACAGTCTATCCGCATCCTCTGTAGGAGTATCCGGCGTCTGCCCCATGTCGGCTTTCGCCTCTATGTCCGGCCCTGGAGCCCGACTGGTGGAAGCATGACCGGCAGCCTCTCCGGACATATTTCGGCGAGCGTTTTTTCTATTAAAGAAACACGGACGTCGTTACATTTTGAGAAAGACGACAACCACTGAGTGCGGTTTTTTGTCATACCTCCGCGCCGGCGTCTCTGTCCTGACCGCCTTCCTCTTTGGCCTACCCGGCCTCGGTGCCTCTTGTTGGCGAGTTGCTGCGGGTTCGGCACGGCCTCCCGAATGCCTTCCCTGTAAAACACCATATGTATATGGTAGGTGAAGTGTCTAAAAGAGGATCCTAGTTTTTGGAGTTGGGATTTTGGTTTTTCTTACGTGCGATGCAGGGAGCAGTCCGGGATAGTCGGCCGTAATGGCCACCATGGCGTCATCACAGCTCAATTGATAGAACTGCCTGTCTATCAGCTCCACAAATATGTCCGGATCTTGTTTGAGTTCGGGACCGAGGGCTCGGTCAGGGTCCTCTGGTTGTGGAGATGGGCTGTTGACCTCCCTTACAGCTTTTCGCAGTTCTTGCCGTAAAATGGCAAGGTAAGTACCTACGATAAAAATGCGGGAAGAATGGGAGTAAGGAGATATAACTCACCCAGCTTGGAGGGTTGTACATGGAGAATCCATCCTGTGGCTTGATGCGGATGAACTCCTCTTCCTCTCCCTTGAACAACTCGGACAGAATTTTTGCTAAAGCAGCAGCGGAGTCCGGTCCCTTACGCCCACAACGGGTGGCATCATCTTCCCCATTAAAACACCACAGGGGGTGCCCTCGATATTGAAGCGGCCGCACTCCCCGCATTATGCATATTGACATAACTTCGATTACTGTCAATCCTGATTGAGCCAGCGCTTTAAACCGGTTCATCAGGTAAACGACTTCTCCGTTGTCTTCCTCCTGGGGGCTCCGTGGGCACCAGCTTCGTCGTTTTCTTCATAGGAGCATTGTTGAACTCAGGAAGACCCCGCCAAACAGGGTCCGGAAGAGGGACGTCCTCCATATAAAACCATTCCGAAGGCCAGTCTTCGGACGTCTTCTTCGGAGTACCGGATAGGTATCCGGTTTCGGCGATGCACTATATTTCGGCTCCGCCCACTTGATAAAGTGACCCCTTCTCTGTGTGAGGGACGAGGCAAAATAACCTCTTCCACAGCTCGAAATGAGCCTCACACCCTAGGAATAGCTCGCAAAGGGCAACGTTGCCGGTGATGTGTAATATGGAAGCAGGGGTGAAATTATGCAGTTCGAGGCCGTAAAACTCCAGGAGCCCGCGGAGGAATGGATGAATTGGAAATTCAAGTCCCCTTAATAAGTAGGGAACAAGGCACACCCGCTCCCTCGTAGAGGGGCTGGGGAAGCTCTTTGCTTGCTCCCCGCCATTGTAGGTGGCGAGCCCGGCTCGGACGGGAACCATATACGCTGGAGGGAGGAATCCCTGAGTCTGCAGTTCGACTAATCGACTGTGTGGGGTGGAACATCTCTCCCAATCACCGAGCTTAGGGCTACGGGGAAGGGAGGAGGAGCTGCAGTGGTCGGCCATGTTGGAAGGGATTTTTCCAAAGCGCGCTCCAATGGATTCTCGCTGTGGGAGGATGGTATGGATTGGATCTAAGAATCCCCATCCCTTTAATAGACGATTTATTTATCTGGCTAGGGGATGAACGTAAAAACACCCTGGCTCCTCATATTCATTCGACGCGTGGAGGATAGCCCTTATTGGGCGCAGAAGCCAAGAAGTCCAACATTTATGGGTCCATACACTACTTGTAAAACATTCAAAATTTGAGAAGAACCCGCCTTGCAATGCCGAAGACAATACTGCGTGTCGGACTTAATGTCATTGAAGCCTGGTTCGGGGGCTACTGAGGGAGTCCTGGATTAGGGGGTCTCCGGACAGCCGGACTATATCCTTTGCCGGACTGTTGGACTATGAAGATACAAGATTGAAGACTTTGTCTCGTGTCCGGATGGGATTTTACTTGGCGTGAAAGGCAAGCTAGGCAATACGGATATGTATATCTCCTCCTTTGTAACCGACCTTGTGTAACCCTAGCCCCCTCCGGTGTCTATATAAACCGGAGGGTTTTAGTCCGTAGGACAACATACAATCATACCATAGGCTAGCTTCTAGGGTTTAGCCTCTCTGATGTCGTGGTAGATCTACTCTTGTAATACTCATATCATCAAGAACAATCAAGAAGGACGTAGGGTTTTACCCCCATCGAGAGGGCTCGAACCTAGGTAAAACATCGTGTCCCCTGCCTCCTGTTACCATCCGCCTTATACGCACAGTTCGGGACCCCCTACCCGAGATCCGCCGGTTTTGACACCGACACGTGTCATGCTCGATGGACATATCATACACATGAAAAATTTGCATCTTATGCATGGATTGACTCATATTATGATTGCCTTGTTGCATCCTGTCTTTCTATGTCATCCATGATATATGAGCTTGTGCATTTCCTTAGCAAATTTTTTGTGATATACCTTGATGGCATGATCTTGTTGCCCACCATCAATTACATGATCACATCACATTGAGCATCCATTACCATATTCATGCTATTGATAAACCATCTCACTATGACATCATTTTTCACTGTTGTTGCATTGATCATATTCACAACACATTTGTGTGCATAATGAATGTTTTTGCTCCCATGAATGCTTTGCATACCATTCCATATCTTTTGGATAAGCTTCATGCAACTTGTCATGTTCAATCTTGTCGCACGGACTCATTCTTACATGATGGACACTTTGTGTGCGCTAACCATTGTATTTCCGAGTGTTGTTTGTGTTTGCCCTTTTTTCATGTGTACCACTCCGGAGACACCTTGGGGTACTTGGATTGCGCCATGTCTTCCACTTCGTGCAACTACAAGTCCATCCATGACAAGCGTTTCCATGGTGATGAGGTCTTCGATCCGATGTCGGATCTTTACCAAGGGAGGGGAGATGATGCGAAGAATCCTACGATCATCCCCATGTACACTCAAGGATACGCCTTTCAACCTAAGGTGAACTCGCTCCTTTCCAAATCTTCCCTTTTCGCATGTAAGACAAGGATGCTACTTCAAGCACGGACCTTGTGCATACTCAGGTACACACGAGGAGACCATGGAGAACCCAAGGACCAAGGCCAAGTGTGCGTGGAAGCGACGACGGAAGAAGGAGACAGCTCCAGGACCCGGACATCCGGCCGCTGGAGACAACCCTACAGCAACAGCCTCCCAACCGCCAAGTGCTACAGGCCCTGGACATCCGGCACTTCGCCAAGTCCCGACATCCAGCCTCAGCCTGGGAAACCGGACACTGCCGAACCCGGGAGCAACAAGACCAACCCTGCCAGCCCGGACATACGGCCCCTCCACCCCGAACATCCGGCTCTCCGCGAATGCCCGGACATCCGGCCCGTCGCCTGGACGTCCGGCCTTCCCTGCCTGTGTGCAGTGCATCTGGGCCGAGGCCTATGTACCCCTTCACCCCTTAGACTATATATACTTCCCCTCCACCTAAATTTTAGGGTTAGCATTGTGTTAGCTCATTTGTGAGATAGAGCTTCACTCATCCATATCGGATCTACTCCTTGAGAGAGACCGCGGCCCCTCTATAGAGAAGATCCACCTTGGATTCAAGACCCCTTTATGGGAAGATCCCCTTGTGGATTCAAGACCTCCTCACAGAGAAGATCGGTTACCATTTGTATCCTCCCTTATTGACTTTGGATCTTGTATCTCCTCTCGTATTTCGAGCATCTAGCACATGTGTGATCATTCTTGTTGGTTTTAGTGTTTCTCTCGTGTTTCCCCTCGTGATTCCCCTCATTTTCCCCCTCGTGTTCTTCATGTTCATCACGGGATCCGCTCCTTTCGTGAAAGATCGGCCATCTAGGGTTCCACCCTACATCAGGTGGCGTTGGGTGTGTGCGGGCGACTAGACTGGCTGGTTAGGTGACCTAGCACGCCGTTGGTGGTCGAATTTTGCTTTTGCATGGGGTCAGGTGACTTTCGAGTGTGATGTTGGGTGTGTGCAGGTGACTAGGTCGGCGGGTTAGGCGACCTAGCATGCCAGTGGTAGTCGAGTTTGCTTTTGAACTGGCTTAAGTGACTTTCAAGGGTGGCGTTGGGTGTGTGCGGGCGACTAGGTCGGCAGGTTAGGCGACCTAGCACGCCGGTGGTGGGCGAGTTTTGCTTTTGAATAGGCTTAGGCGACTTCCGAGGGTGGGGTTGGGTGTGTGCGGGCGACTAGACCGTTTGTTTAGGCGACCTAGCACACCGGTGGTGGGCGAGTTTTGCTTTTGCATGGGCTCATAGGCGACTTCTGAGGGTGGCGTTGTGACGAGGAAATCAATGCCATTGTCATTCTTACAAGCAGAGCCTCTGCTGCTATACATACTGGACCAATTACTAGAGCTCGCGCATTAGATACTTTCATTTCTTAGTAATGATTCTAATGTTCATGAGAATATGATGTTGCCTAAATTGGATACATTTGTTTTGCTTACAAATGAAGGGCCTAGCTTCAACAAGAGGGATGAACATTGGAGCAAGATCAGGCATGGAGATGATGGCATGCGCAAGGGGAACAAGAATGGAGTTACAAGTGATGATTTCAGGACTTTGAAGCCATCATAATGAGTGCATGAAGCTTTGGACGAATTATACAAGATCATAAATTTCGTCCAGAGGCTATTATAGGTGATGCTTGACCTTGTGTTTGGGCCAGGCCCATGTAATTTTGAAATACTTAAGTATAGGTTGTTTTGAGAGTCCGTATGTATGGGGAAACAATAGATAGGGTTGGTTTCGGACCCATTCCCCAAGGGCAACGAAATCCCCCCTCTTCCTCCATATATACAGCCCTTAGGGTGTCATTTAGACTTTGGGTTTTGTTTAGATTAATGTTCGCCATAGCTGCAACTTCGCATAATACGTTTGTGTTCAACGACCAGACAACAACGTCACAGAGCCCCACATTCATCAATAAATTTTTCCTTTTATGTTCGCAATATCCAGATTGCAATCTCAGTTACTTGCTTGTTCTTCGTTTCCTCGCAGGAAATAGACCTTCGTGGTCAGGTTGATCGTGCTCCGGCGTGGTCAATAACCTCTCGAAGTTGGTCTAGCGATTGCTATGGCGTGACATCTTCGCAGGTTCGTAGTCGGATCGTCAAAGTCGACTTCCACCAAAAACGATAGCCACCATCTCAAAGAAAGACGGGACACTTTCGCCTTTATCAAGTTGTATCAGATTTCCAGGTTGCTTGATGAGATTTTACAATTTTTCATAGTTTAGATCGAGTCAATCTTCATACCAACAGTCCATGAAAATAGCCAAAAAAAATTAGGGTTAGTTCATCATATCTGAGCCAGTCTGAGCCAATGCACAATCTTTTATGCATTTGCTTTGTTGAATTTACGGTTGCATCATCGTGTCAAGTTGTTGATCTTAGCGTCTAGTCCTTTAGAGTTTCGAGTTCTGTTCATAGGTTGTTGATAACCCACAAGTATAGGGGATCGCAACAGCTTTCGAGGGTAGAGTATTCAACCCAAATTTATTGATTCAACACAAGGGGAGCCAAAGAATATTCTCAAGTATTAGCAGCTAAGTTGTCAATTCAACCACACCTGGAAACTTAGTATCTGCAGCAGAGTGTTTAGTAGCAAATTAATATGATAGTGATGGTAACGGTAACAAAAGAGTAATGAAAGCAAATTAATGTTTTTGGTATTTTGTAGTGATTGTTACAATAGCAACGAGAAAGTAAATAAGCGTAAACCAGTATATGGAAAGCTCGTAGGCATTGGATCAATGATGGATAATTATGCCGGATGCGTTTCATCATGTAACAGTCATAACATAGGGTGACACAGAACTAGCTCCAGTTCATCAATGTAATGTAGGCATGTATTCCGAATATAGTCATACATGCTTATGGAAAAGAACTTGCATGACATCTTTTGTCCTACCCTCCCGTGGCAGCGGGGTCCTAATGGAAACTAAGGGATATTAAGGCCTCCTTTTAGTAGAGAACCAGAACAAAGCATTAGCACATAGTGAATACATGAACTCCTCAAACTACGGTCATCACCGGTAAGTATCCCGATTATTGTCACTTTGGGGTTAACGGATCATAACACATAATAGGTGACTATAGACTTGCAAGATAGGATCAAGAACACTCATATATTGATGAAAACATAATAGGTTCAAATCTGAAATCATGGCACTCGGGCCCTAGTGACAAGCATTAAGCATAGCAAAGTCATAGCAACATCAATCTCAGAACATAGTGGATACAAGGGATCAAACCCTAACAAAACTAACTCGATTACATGGTGAATCTCATCCAACCCATCACTGTCCAGCAAGCCTATGATGGAATTACTCACGCACGGTGGTGAGCATCATGAAATTGGTGATGGTGGACGGTTGATGATGACGACGGCGATGAATCCCCCTCTCCGGAGCCCCGAACAGACTCCAGATCTGCCCTCCCGAGAGGTTTTAGGGCTTGGCGGCGGCTCTGTATCGTAAAACGCGATGATTTATTCTCTTCTATTTTTTTCTCCCCCAAAGCAGTTATATAGAGTTGGAGTTGGAGTCGGGGGGTCTCCAGGGGGTCCACGAGGTAGGGGCGCGCCCTGGGGGGGGGGGGGGCCCACCCTCGTGAGAAGGGTGTGGGCCCCCTGGTCTTCATCTTTGGCGAGGATTTTTTATTATTTATTGTAAGATATTCCGTGGAGTTTCAGGTCATTCCGAGAACTTTTGTTTTCTGCACATAAAACAACATCATGGCAATTCTGCTGAAAACAGCGTCAGTCCGGGTTAGTTCCATTCAAATCATACAAGTTAGAGTCCAAAAGAAGGGCAAAAGTGTTTGGAAAAGTAGATACGACGGAGACGTATCAACTCCCCCAAGCTTAAACCCTTGCTTGTCCTCAAGCAATTCAGTTGAGAAACTGAAACAAATAAAGAAAAACTTTTACAAACTCTGTTTGCTCTTGTTTTTGTAAATATGTCAAGCTAGCATTCCAGTTTTCAGCAAAGATTATAACTAACCATATTTGCAATAATTCTCAGGTCTCATGTTTACTCATATCAATAGCATAATCAACTAGCAAGCCATAATAATAAAACTCGGATGACAACACTTTCTCAAAACAATCATAATATGCTATAACAAGATGGTATCTCGCTAGCCCTTTCCGGGACCACAAAACATAAATGCAGAGCACCTTTAAAGATCAAGGACTGACTAGACATTGTAATTCATGGTAAAAGAGATCCAATCATAGTCACACCCAATATAAATTAATAGTAATGAATGCAAATGACAGCTGCGCTCTCCAGCTAGTGCTTTTTAATAAGAGGGTGATGACTCAACATAAAAGTAAATAGATAGGCCCTTCGCAGAGGGAAGTAGAGATTTTAGAAGTGCCAGAGCTCGGTATTGAAATAGAGGTGAATAATATTTTGAGCGGTATACTTTCATTGTCAACATAACAACCAAGAGATGGCGATTTCTTCCATGCTACACACATTATAGGCGGTTCCCAAACAGAATGGTAAAGTTTATACTCCCCCTCCACCAACAAACATCAATCCATGGCTTGCTCGAAACAACGAGTGCCTCCACCATACATTAGGTCCCAAGGGGAGTTTTGTTTGCAATTATTTTGATTTAGTTTGCATAAAGCATGGGACTGGGCATCCCGGTGACCAGCCATTTATCTCGTGAGTGAGGAGCGGAGTCCACTCCTCTTGAGAATAACCCGCCTAACATGGAAGATACAGACAGCCCTAGTTGATACATGAGCTATTTGAGCATACAAAATAGGATTATTATTTGAAGGTTTAGAGTTTGGCACATACAAATTTACTTGGAACGGTAGGTAGATACCGCATATAGGAAGGTATAGTGGAATCATGTGGAATAACTTTGGGGTTTAAGGAGTTTGGATGCACAAGCAATATTCCCGCTTAGTACAGGTGAAGGCTAGCAAAAGACTGGGAAGCGACCAACTAGAGAGCGACAACAGTCATGTACATGCATTAAAATTAATAAACATTGGATGCAAGCATGAGTAGGATATAATCCACCATGAACATAAATATCGTGAAGGCTATGTTGATTTCTTTCAACTACATGCGTGAACATGTGCCAAGTCAAGTCACTTAAATCATTCAGAGGAGGATACCACCCTATCATACCACATCATAACCACTTTAATAGCATGTTGGCACGCAAGGTAAACCATTATAACTCATAGCTAATCAAGGATGGCACAAGCAACTATGATCTCTAATTGTCATTGCAAACATGTTTATTCATAACAAGCTGAATCAAGAATGATGAACTCATCATATTTACAAAAACAAAAGAGGTCGAGTTCATACCAGCTTTTCTCATCTCAGTCAGTCCATCATATATCATCATAATTGCCTTTCACTTGCACGACTGAACGATGTGAATAATAATAACAGTGCACGTGCATTGGACTAAGCTGGAATCTGTGAGCATTTAATAAGCAGGAGAAGACAAGGCAATATGGGCTCTTGGTTAAATCAACAATAATGCATATAAGAGCCATTTCAACAATTTAATCATGGTCTTCTCCTACTGACCCCCAAAGAAAAGAAAAGAAATAAAACTATTTACACGGGAAAGCTCCCAACAAGCAAAAGAAGAACAGGAAATATTTTTGGGTTTTCTTTTTAATTACTACTACAAGGATGGAAAGTAAATTAATTAAAAGCTACAACTAATTCTTTTGGTTTTTTCTTAAGGTTTATTAAACACACAAGAAGAAAGCATAAAAGAAAATAAACTAGCATCGATGATACAATGAAAAGTATGAGCACCGACTTCTAGCAATGAGTGTGTGTAAACATAAATGTAATGTCGGTGAAAAATACGTACTCCCGCAAGCTTAGGCTTTTGGCCTAAGTTGGTCTATGGCCACGGCTGGCCTGGCTGATATCCATAATAATAGTTGAGGTCATACTGCGATGAGGAAGAAGAAGGCCCCGATTGCCACTGGCTGGCAATCATCTCCTGATCCCACTAATAGTTAGACTGTCGTGAAGGATGAAATTGGGGTTCCGGTTCTGGCTCCTTGGCTGGTGCAGGGTTCCGGTAGGCGTGGATAGCCTTCAACGGAACAAGGTACTTGCCTACAGTCAAAATAAACAAAGAAGGAGCAGGCAAGGTAATAGTCTTAGGATGATGTTTATTAAAGAAAAATTGATATTTAAGCTCTCCTGCCCTATTCTTAACAATAAAATCATGTGCCACCATACTTTTATAATCTAAATAAACATGAGGCAGCACTTTTTCTTCCTTCTCAGCATGCCTAATAGGTATGTTAAAATGTGCAGCTAGGCGTGTAGCATAGATGCCTCCAAAGATGGGACCCTTAGTACGGTTCATACTTAACCATCTAGCAATAATGCCGCCCATACTAAAAGTGTTATCACAGTATAAACCTTGGAGCAGAATAATTATATCAGGGATACTAAGGTTTCCACAGTTTCCGCGTTCAATTAAGCAACGACTAGCAAATAATGCAAAGTAACGTAAAACAGGAAAATGTATGCTAGTGATTCGTGCATCGGAAACCTTCCTAGTTTCTCCTACAGTGATAGTATTAATAAATCCCTCCACATCATCATGATGTGGTTCTTCTGTCTTGCCCCCAAAAGGGACCAAACAAATTCGACAGAAATCATAAAGTGACATCTCCTTATGCTCATCATATAAATGAAACTCCACCGTAGGTGGTGAGTTCCTAAAATGAAAATGAAAGTTTTACACAAAGGTATTTGTGAGCAAGATATACTGATCGCATTGGTCGTGGAGGAAAGAGGTGGGGCCTGCATTATGAGCCAACTCATGAAAATCTTCATAAATCCTGGGTGCTCTCAAGAAATCCTTGGAAGGCCATTCACACGCCCGAACCTCCGCCGTGCGCGGCAAATTATACTTAGGCTTAGGTGCCTTTTCCTTCGAGCTTTGGCTCGATGAGCCCCTCAATAATCTCCTCATCATTTTCTGAAAAATTCTGAAATTTTTAGTAACTTCAAAAATAAAAGTAAACCAAACTCAACAATATTGATAGCAACTACTCCTACAAGTGCCTAGGGCCTATATCATGCATCAAAACTACTTTTGACCATATAAATTTGACATGCAAGCTCAAGAACAGAGTCACCTAAGCAGCAAAAATTTGCAATGAATAAAGCACTAGAACAAAAACTAATTGGACCAATGGAGGATTCACATACCAAGGAACAATCTCCCCAAGCAGTTTTGTGAGAGGTGCTTTGAGCAAGGAGATCGAAAATGGCAGCAAAACGATCTTGGACTCGGGTTTGAGCTGGTTTTTCGTGTTTGGAGGAGGAAGATGAAGTGTGTCGCTGAAAGAATAAGTGGAGGAGGGCCACCGTGGGCCCACGAGGCAGGGGGCGTGGCCTAGGGGGGTGGGCGCGCCCTCCACCCTCGTGGCAAGGTGGTTGCCCCCCTGGTGTGTTCTTTGTTCCATAAATCCTCAAATGTTCTATAAAAAATCATATTTAATTTTCAGGGCATTTGGAGAACTTTTATTTTAGAGGTATTTTTATATTGCATGGATAATCAGATAACAGACAGAAAATTATTTATTTTTACTTTATTTCAACTAAATAACAGAAAGTATAGAGAGGGTACAAAAGGTTGTGCTTCTAGTTTCATGCATCTCATGCTCATCAAAAGGAATCCACTAACAAGGTTGATCAAGTCTTGTTAACAAACTCATTCCGATTAACATGAAGCCAGAGAAATTTCGAATAACACTAGGTTACCTCAATGGGGATATGCACATCCCCAATAATAAGTATATCATATTTCTTCTTGACAGTAGGAAGAGTAAATTCAAAACCTCCAAATATAATCGAGGGAATTTTTCCGATAGAATTGATACTATGAACTTGAGGTTGTTTCCTCGGAAAGTGTACCGTATGCTCATTACCATTAACATGAAAAGTGACATTGCCTTTGTTGCAATCAATAACAGCCCCTACAGTATTAAGAAAAGGTCTTCCAAGAATAATAGACATATTATCGTCCTCGGTAATATCAAGAATAACAAAGTCCGTTAAAATAGTAACGTTTGCAACCACAACAGGCACGTCCTCACAAATACCGACAGGTATAGCAGTTGATTTATCAGCCATTTGCAAAGATATTTCAGTAGGTGTCAACTTATTCAAGTCAAGTCTACGATATAAAGAGAGAGGCATAACACAAACACCGGCTCCAAGATCACATAAAGCAGTTTTAACATAGTTTCTTTTAATGGAGCATGTTATAGTAGGTACTCCTACATCTCCAAGTTTCTTTGGTATTCCACCCTTAAAAGTATAATTAGCAAGCATGGTGGAAATTTCAGCTTCCGGTATATTTCTTTTATTTGTAATAATATCTTTCATGTACTTAGCATAAGGATTTGTTTTGAGTATATGAGTTAATCGCATACGTAAAAAGATAGGTCTAATCATTTCAGCAAAGCGCTCAAAATCCTCATCATCCTTTTTCTTGGATGGTTTGGGAGGAAAAGGCATGGGTTTCTGAACCCAAGGTTCTCTTTCTTAACCATGTTTCCTAGCAACAAAATATTTCTTATCATAACATTGATTCTTTGATTGTGGGTTATCAAGATCAACAACAGGTTCAATTTCTACATCATTATCATTACTAGGTTGAGCATTATTATGAACATCATCATTAACATTTTCATTAGGTTCATGTTCATTACCAGATTGAGTTTCAACATCAGAAATAGAAATATCATTTGGATTATCAAGTGGTTCAGCAATAGGTTCACTAGAAGTTTGCACAGTTCTATCATTTTTCTTTTTCTTCTTTTTAGAAGAACTAGGTGCATCAATATTATTTCTCTGAGAATCTTGCTCAATTCTCTTAGGGTGGCCTTTAGGATACAAAGGTTCCTGAGTCATTCTACCAGTTCTAGTAGCCACTTTAGCAACATATTTTTTTTCTTACCATTCATCTCATTGAGCAATGCTTTTTGAGCTTTAAGTACTTGTTCTACTTGAGTGGTAACCATAGAAGCATGTTTGCTAACAAGTTTAAGTTCACCTCTAATATTAGCCGTATAATCACACAAGTATTTAATCATATCAGCATCTTGTTTTAATTGGCTACCAAAATAAGCATTGAAGTCTTCTTGCTTAAACATACAATTATCAAACTCATCCACGCATTGACTAGTAATTTTAGTAGGAGGGATTTCAGCTTTATCATATCTATCGAGAGAATTTACCTTTACTACATGTGTCGGGTTATCGGGGTCTGGAGGTTCTTCAATAAATAAAGGATTAAGATCATATGTTTCTTCAACAGGCGGTAAATTAAGACCATGTATTTCTTCAATAGGAGGTAAATTCTTAACATCTTCAACTTTAATACCTTTTTCTTTCATAGATTTCTTTGCCTCTTGCATATCTTCAGGACTGGGAAATAGAATACCCCTCTTCTTCAGAGTTGGTTTAGGAATAGGCTCAGGAATTGGAGCAGGAGCTGGCTCAGGAAGTGCCCAATTATTTTCATTTGTCAACATATTATTCAATAAGATTTCAGCTTCATCCGGTGTTCTTTCCCTGAAAAGAGAAACAGCACAACTATCCAGGTAATCTCTGGAAGCATTACTTAGTCCATTATAAAAGATATCAAGTATTTCATTTTTCTTAAGAGGATGATCAGTCAAAGCATTAAGTAACTTGAGAAGCCTCCCCCAAGCTTGTGGGAGACTCTCTTCTTTAATTTGCACAAAGTCGTATATTTCCTTTAAAGCATCTTGTTTCTTATAAGTAGGGAAATATTTAGCAGAGAAGTAATAGATCATATCCTGGGGACTACGCACACAACCAGGATCAAGAGAATTGAACCATATTTTAGCATCACCCTTTAATGAGAAAAGAAATAATTTAAGGATATAAAAGTAGCGAGATCTCTCATCATTAGTGAACAGGGTGGCTATATCATTTAATTTAGTAAGATGTGCTACAACAGTTTCAGATTCATAGCCATGAAAAGGATTAGATTCAACCAAAGTAATTATATCAGGATCAACAGAGAATTCATAATCCTTATCAGCAACACCGATAGGTGAAGTAGCAAAAGCAGGGTCAGGTCTCATCCTAGCATTTTGAGATTGCTTATTCCATTTAGCTAATAACCTTTTGAGTTCATATCTATCTTTGCAAGCTAAAATAGCTAAAGAAGCATCTTGATCAAATAAATAACCTTCGGGAATAACAAGTGATTCTTCATCATCACTTTCATCTTCATAATCAGATTCAATATTTTCAATCTCTCTAGCCCTAGCAAGTCGTTCCTCGAGAAAATCACTAAGTGGCATAGTAGTATCAGGCATAGAGGTAGTTTCATCATAAGTATCATGTATAGCAGAAGTAGCATCATCAATAACATGCGACATATCAGAACGAATAACAGAAGCATGTTTAGGTGTCGCAAGCTTACTCATAACAGAAGGTGAATCAAGTGCAGAGCTAGATGGCAGTTCCTTACCTCCCCTCGTAGTTGAGGGATAGATCTCGGTTTCTGGATCTCTCAAGTTCTTCATAGTGTCCAGTAGATATAAATCCCAAGTGACTCAAAGAATAGAGCTATGCTCCCCGGCAATGGCGCCATAAATTAGTCTTGATAACCCACAAGTATAGGGGATCGCAACAGCTTTCAAGGGTAGAGTATTCAACCCAAATTTATTGATTCGACACAAGGGGAGCCAAAGAATATTCTCAAGTATTAGCAGCTGAGTTGTCAATTCAACCACACCTGGAAACTTAGTATCTGCAGCAGAGTGTTTAGTAGCAAAGTAATATGATAGTGATGGTAATGGTAACAAAAGAGTAATGAAAGCAAAGTAATGTTTTTGGTATTTTGTAATGATTGTAACAATAGCAACGGGAAAGTAAATAAGTGTAAACCAGTATATGGAAAGCTCGTAGGCATTGGATCAATGATGGATAATTATGTCGGATGCGGTTCATCATGTAACAGTCATAACATAGGGTGACACAGAACTAGCTCCAGTTCATCAATGTAATGTAGGCATGTATTCCGAATATAGTCATGCGTGCTTATGGAAAAGAACTTGCATGACATCTTTTGTCCTACCCTCCCGTGGCAGCGGGGTCCTAATGGAAACTAAGGGATATTAAGGCCTCCTTTTAATAGAGAACCGGAACAAAGCATTAGCACATAGTGAAAACATGAACTCCTCAAACTACGGTCATCACCGGTAAGTATCCCGATTATTGTCACTTCGGGGTTAACGGATCATAACACATAATAGGTGACTATAGACTTGCAAGATAGGATATAGAACACTCATATATTGATGAAAACATAATAGGTTCAGATCTGAAATCATGGCACTCGGGCCCTAGTGACAAGCATTAAGCATAGCAAAGTCATAGCAACATCAATCTCAGAACATAGTGGATACTAGGGATCAAACCCTAACAAAACTAACTCGATTACATGGTGAATCTCATCCAACCCATCACTGTCCAGCAAGCCTACGATGGAATTACTCACGCACGGCGGTGAGCATCATGAAATTGGTGATGGAGGATGGTTGATGATGACGACGGCGATGAATCCCCCTCTTCGGAGCCTCGAATGGACTCCAGATCTGCCCTCCGGAGAGGTTTTAGGGCTTGGCGGTGGCTCCGTATCGTAAAACGCGATGATTCCTTCTCTTATATTTTTCTCCCCGAAAGCAGTTATATAGAGTTGGAGTTGGAGTCGGGGGGTCTCCAGGGGGCCCACGAGGTAGGAGGCGCGCCCTAGGGAGGGGGCCCACCCTCGTGAGAAGGGTGTGGGCCCCCTGGAATTCATCTTTGGCGAGGATTTTTTTATTATTTATTCCGTGGAGTTTCAGGTCATTCCGAGAACATTTGTTTTCTGCACATAAAACAACATCATGACAATTCTGCTGAAAACAACGTCAGTCCGGGTTAGTTCCATTCAAATCATACAAGTTAGAGTCCAAAACAAGGGCAAAAGTGTTTGGAAAAGTAGATACGACGGAGATGTATCAGTTGTCACACCGCCATTGCACCATTTTTATCATCGCTGCCATATACCATCATCGTCATCACCGCTGCCATATACCACCATCGTCATCACCGCTGCCACATACCACCATCGTCATCACCGCTGCCATATACCACATATCCAATGCCATCACACTAATCCGAGTCCACATCCATCATAGATTCGCCACCAGTCCGAGTTCCACTGCCCTACATATTTCCGCCACCATTCCGAGTTTCCACCAGATTCATCTCCGCCACCAGTCCTAGTCCGAGTCCAGTATTTGATTCTTTGTTTTTGATTTACAGATCACGCCATACTCTGAGTCATGACAGAGTAGGACTCCCCAATTTCCGTGCCACCCCTAGTACAAAAATAGTTCCAGTTTAAAAAAACTAAGTCTGGAAAGTACTGGTGATGCGGAGCATCCCAAGGTCATCCCCATGGACCTGCCTACCTCCCCTATGACACGAATTGGACCAATGACAAGAGCCCGAGCGAAGGCTATCAAAGTTAAGGTGAACTCTTTCCTCTC
Organism: Triticum urartu; assembly: GCF_056163025.1. Lineage (NCBI taxonomy): Eukaryota > Viridiplantae > Streptophyta > Magnoliopsida > Poales > Poaceae > Triticum > Triticum urartu. Next base: position 194,602,376 of record NC_141873.1, on the reverse strand, counting down.
TGAACTTCCACTTTCTATGCATGAGGCATGGCTACTACCTAAGTCTGAGTTGTTGTGCATAATTGGTACCAATAGGACCCTCCTAAAGATGCACAAGAAGATGTACACATCCCCAAGTTCATGGATGAAGAGGGGCACCGAGAGGAGAAGAAGGCAGCTCTAGGACCTGGACTTCCAGCCCCAAGCCCGGACATCTGGCCGCTGGAGACTTCGACCAACATAGCCTACCAGCCGCCGCACATCTACAGGCCCCGGACAACCAGCCCGACCTGGAAATCCGGACACCACCTTCCCGAGTGTGACATGGCCAGCTTCACCAGCCCGGACATCCGGCCTCCACAGCCCGAACATCCGGCCCTCCGCGAATGCGCGGACGTCCAGCCTCCCCTGTCTGCGCACAGTGTAAGGGCCGAGGCCCGTGTACCCCTTCGCCCCCCTAGACTATATATACTCCACCTCGTCCAACTTTCTAGGGTTAGCAAAGGAATAGCTCATATTTCGTGTGAGAGCTTTGCTCATCCACTTGGTTACCTTCTCCTCGGAGATTCGAGCCTCCGCTTGAGAAGATACCCCAAGCGGATTCAAGACCCCTTTTAGGGAAGAACTCAAGACCTCCTCACGGAGAAAACAGGCTACCCTTGTATCGTCCCTAGTTGATCGTGGATTGTGTATCTTTCCTTAGGTACTCGAGGATCTAGCACATGTGTGAATTATTCGTGTTGGTTTAGTGTTTCCTCTCGGGTTTCCCCTTGTGTTTTCCCTCATTTTCCCCTCGTGTTCCTCATGTTCTTCGCGGGATCCGCTCCTTTCGTGAAAGATCGGGCGATTAGGGTTCTAGCCTACATCATCTTGGTATCAAGAGCCACGTTGATCACGATTTCGGAGCCTCCCCGTTGTGTTTTCCAGCCTAATTTTGTTTTTTTTCCATAATTTGAAAATTCTCCACAAAAATAGCCCCAAAAATGTTTTTGTGATCTGTTGGTGTGATGAAGTTTTGTTGGATTTGATCCGCGGGTTTTGTGTGTTGCGGGTAGATCTAGTGTTCCATCCACCAATTTCTCCGAATTTTGCCGGATTTGACCTCTCCTCGCAAAGATCTTCGAATTCATCCCCGGATCCAGAGCCCGGACATCCAGCCCGACAAGCCCCTACATCCGGCCATCAGGACCAGACATCCGATCCCTGGCAGCACCTCTTCCTCCCCACCGCTCGTTTTCCATCCATATTTCACCAAAGTTTGTTCTGGTGCCCACATATACTTCCGCATACCTCCACCACTTCCGCATAGCACCACCATATACCAACTCCAACTCTGAAAATTTTCATCCAATTTTTCTTTGAGAATTTGAGTTGTGGTACCGTGTCCTACTTGTGTTTAGGCTATTTAGGTATGGTTCAACATCAACATCACCGCCGCTCATCTTCGCCACGGACGCGTCATCAACAATGACCACCTCGACTACATATTGGTATTCGTCATACTCTTATGATCACCGTCATCCGTTCTTGCGTACGGACGTGGAACCAAAGAAATGGTAACCTCATCTTGGTATTGGACATATCACTCTTGTCATTACATTAATAGCCATCATAGCCTTACTCCTTTGCGTTGCTTACCCATCGAGACTAGCCATTGATTATTGATGGCAACGAGACTTGTGCACATTAGTGATCATACTTCCCATAGCATATATACATCATTGTTTCTTATCTTGGTATCATCTCTTGTGTCACAAGGTTGTCATCGCATACACAATTTCTATCTTGGTTCGTGAAGTATTGCATGAGAAAAGAGCTCAAACATCAAAGAGCAAAACAAGCTTTTAAGCAAAAAGGAAAGATAAGCAAAGAGCTTTTAAGCAAGAACCATAGCATCATACAACATTATGATTATCATATTAGATCATCTGGGATCATATCATAGAAACACCTTGCATAGAACATACTTGGGATAGAAGTCGTTGCATTTTTGCTTAGTTGGTTGTGCACAAGTCTTTGTATCCGCCTATTGTGCAATCGTGCTAACGTCTCTCAAGTGTTGTGCAACAAGAGCATTTTTGTGGATTCCACATTTTGGCTCAACCTTGGTTGCCCAACCCCACTTATCTCTTTGTGTGTGTTTCCGTGTACATTACATTGCCTGGTCTACTTGTTGCATTGCAATCTTGTGAATCTTTTCCAACATTATTGAAGCTCACTTACAGTTGCATCAAATTTTGTGCCACCATACTAACCAAGCTCCACCATAAGCTTTTACTTGTGTAGGTGTGAGAAACTGACAAGACTTGGTACCAATTGTGCTATTTCCTTGTCCTCATTGGAGTGATCATTGATCCACTTTCAACTTTGATCAAGGTACATTTGGTATTCATTCTTCTATTTCTACCACTCACATTTTGTATCTTGGAATGATGGTTAGGCCAAGTACTTCTACCAACCCACTCTTCATTGAGCACGACGACGACATGAACTACTACGTCACCAAGAGTCACCTCTTTGGTGCACAACGTGCTTTGCATCAAGAGCAACAAAGCAATGAGTGAATGCATCGACATCCTCGTCGCCGACTTGCAACTCTCCGAGCAACATACAAGGGACTACTTCGACCACAAGCTCGGCGATCACAAGCAATAGAATGACGCAAGGATGGACAAGATTCGCGCTTTGTTGCTCAACCTCTCTTCTTCCACTTCGTCTTCATCAAGAAGGAGCCGCTCAAGTAGACACTCCGACTTCACCCTCTCTGGCTGAAGTACACCGACATCGAACACTCTTTGACGTGTCGCGTGCAACGATCGTCATGCAAGCCTCAATCCTCTATGCGACACCAACTCTCAAGAGCGTCGGCAACATCAAACCCAAGAGGCTTTTGCGCTAGCACGAGAAAGACAACGACAACGCCAACATGAAGAGGAAGAGCGCGCTCGTCTACACCAAGATGCACAAGATGCCGAGGCACAACGTCAAGAACAACAACTCTGTGAAGCTCAAGCACTTGCGGCGCAACAAGCCCTCCAAGATTCAAGTCGAGCCATAGCCAACCGAGGCCGACAATCTCGTGAACATGAAGAAGCACTTCGCGAAGAAGCTCACGAACGAAGATTTCAAACTCGCGTGCATCGTCAAGTTCCTCAAGTTCCTCCTCGAGCTCGACAAGCTCTTCCACAAGCTTTCCAAGAACATCAAGTTCATCAAGAGCATGAAGAAAATGGAAATCCTGCACGACAAGAGCAACATGAGGTGGACAACCCTCCTCACCAAGAGCGACACGAGTTTGACAATCATCAACAACATGGGCGTCATCATCCTCGACCCCAACACAATGAAGAGCAATGCTACGGCAAGCTAAAGTTCACAATGCCCAAGTTCAACGGAAGTAATGATCCCGAAGAGTACCTATCATGGGCATTGAAGTTCGACAAAATCTACCGTTTGCACAACTATGAAGAAGAGAAGAAGATCGCAATGGCATCCCATGAGTTCCAAGACTATGTCCTCATTTGGTGGGAACAAGTTATCGAGCGCCGAGAGGCAAGAGGTTAACCACCCATCACTACTTGGGTGCAAATGAAGGATGTCATGAGAGAACGCTTTGTGCCTACCTACTACAACCGCGACCTCTTCAAGAAACTCCAACTACTCAAGCAAGGAACCATAAGCGTTGAAGAGTATTACAAGGAGATGGAGATTGCCATGATACGAGCCAATGTCACAGAAGATGATGAGCAAAATGTGGCACGTTTCTTGAATGGAGTCAACCATCCTATCAAGAAGATCGCCGACTTCCAACCATACTCGAACCTCATCGAGCTAGTGCATCAAGCTACCAAAGCGGAACGTCAAGTGCAAGACGATTTCAAGTATGCCAAGTTCTCATCCAAGTCCTACGACTTCTCCAACACCCAAGCTTCAACGACTCCAACACCGTCTACCAAGCCTTCTACAAGCAACGTCGACAAGTCGAGTCACAAGAAAGCTTTGTGAACTCCAAGTCATCCTCCTACTAGTGCACCAACAAGCGGACCATAATACTCAATGATGATGGAACCTACGACTCGATGAGTGAAGGAGAAATGGACGCTCTTGAGCAAGTCGCCATGCACCGGCAAGTGAACGATGAAGAGGAACAAGTATTTTGCGCTGAAGATTCAAGTCCCGCTCTTGTTGTCTCCAAGGTCTTGACCCTCCAACATCCCCAAGAAGAAGACCAACGATGCCACATCTTTCATACCAAGGCCAGCATCAATGGACGCTCCGTCAAGGTAATCATCGATGGAGGGAGTTTCCATAATCTCGCAAGTGAAGAACTTTGCTCCAAGCTCCAATTGCCCAAGACGAAGGACCCACATCCATACAAAGTGCAATGGCTAAGCGACTCCGGCACTATCCAAGTCGAGCATCGAGTACAAGTCTCCTTCAAAATGGGCGCCTACGAAGACACCTTTGAGTGCGACGTCGTCCCAATGACCGTTTGACACCTTCTCCTTGGACGCCCATGGAAATTTGATAGAGGAGTCATCCACAATGGTCGAACGAACCACTACATCTTCAAGATGAATGGCAAGGAGTACGTACTTCGTCCCATGTCCCCAAGGCAAGTTGTCGCCGACAATCAAGCCACCCATCGTGGAGATAATAGTGACAGAGCGAGCCACCAAAAAGAGAGTGAGTGCCACAAGCCCAAATCGAGCGCATCCACGATGAACGAAAAGAAGAACTTAGTCCTAGTTGCCACCAAAAGTGAGATACGAGGAGTGTGTGAGAACCTATCTAATGTCCTACACTACGTCCTTTTGTGCAAGTACAATGAACCACAAACTAACACCTCTCACACTCTTCCTTTAGTGATGTCTTCTCTTTTGCAGGAATTTCATGATGTTTTCCCCGATGAGCTACCTCAGGGACTACCTCCACTATGAGGCATCGAGCACCGCATCGACCTCATCCCCGGAGCACCACTTCCAAACAAACCTCCCTACCGAGTCAACCCCGAAGAAACCAAAGAAATAGAAAGGCAAGTAAAGCATCTCATAGACCATGGACATGTGCGTGAAAGTTTGAGCCCTTGTGCCATCCCGGTCATTCTTGTGCCAAAACGAGACGGTAGCTTTCACATGTGCTTCGATTGTAGACCTATCAAGGCTATCACCATTCGTTATAGGTATCCCATTCCACGCCTTGATGATATGCTTGATGAACTTAGTCGTGCCACCATCTTTCAAAAAATGATCTTAAGAGTGGTTACTATCAAATCCGCATACAAGAGGGTGATGAATGGAAAACCGCTTTCAAAACCAAATTTGGGTTGTATGAGTGGTTAGTCATGCCTATGGGTCTCTCGGAAGCACCGGGTACTTTTTTGTGTCTTATGAATCATGTCTTTTGCCCTTACGTTGGTGTGTTTGTTGTGGTCTACTTCGATGATATCTTTGTTTATAGCAAATCTCTTAAAGATCATGTCACCCATGTTCAAACCGTTTTGCAAACTCTTCGAAACTAGCATCTCTTTGCTAACATGGAAAGGTGCCTTTTCGGCGTGGATAAGCTCGTTTTCTTGGGTTTTGTTGTTTCTTATAAGGGTGTTCATGTTGATGAGTCCAAGATCAATGCTATTAAGACTTGGCCACAACCAACCAACTTGCAACAAGTGCGTAGCTTTCTTGGCCTTGAGGGTTTCTATCGTCGCTTTGTGAAAGATTTTAGCACTATTGCTTCTCCTTTGCATGCTTTGAGCAAGAAGAATTCGCCCTTTGTTTGGGGACCATCCCAAGATACCGTTTTCAATGAGCTAAAGAATTTGCTTACTCATGCTCCCGTTCTTGCATTACCCAACTTTGACAAACCCTTTGAGATTCATTGCGATGCTAGCGGTAATGGCATAGGAGGTGTGTTAACGCATGAGAAGCGCCCCATAACATACATTAGTGAGAAACTTTCCGGAGCGCAACTCAATTACCCCATCTATGACAAAGAGCTATATGCTTTAGTCCGCGTTTTTCATGAATGGGAACACTATCTTCGCCCTCATGGATTTATCATTCATACCGATCATGAAACACTCAAGTACCTTAAGGGACAAACCAAGTTGAACAAGCGCCATGCTAAATGGAGTGAATTTATGAGTCTTCTCCTTATATCATCAAGTACATCAAAGGTAAGGAAAACTTTGTGGCGGACGCCCTTTCCCGCATATGCATTCTTGTGACTCAACTTGAGTTGAATGTAATTGGCTTTGAGCACATAAAAGACTTGTATGAGCATGATCCCACTTTTGCTATAACTTATGCCAAATGTTTGATGCATACATCTTGGGAACGCTATTACATCAAAGATGGATATCTTATGAGAGCTAACAAGCTTCGCATCCCCGAGTCTTCTCTTCGTTTGTTGCTTTTGCAGGAGTCTCATGGAGGAGGCTTAATGGGACATTTTGGACGCGACAAGACTTTCGCTATGCTCTCCAAGAACTACTATTGGCCCAAGATGTTTCGCGACGTCAACCGCTTCACCAACCGATCCTCTACATGTCGCAAAGCTAAGTCCAAAGCTCAATCCCATGTCCTTTACATGCCTCTCCCAATTCCATGTCAACCATGGGAAGATATTAGCATGGATTTCGTACTTGGATTGCCTAGGACTAGAAATGGAAAGGATTCGGTATTTGTCGTTGTGGACCGTTTCTCTAAGATGGCACATTTTATTCCTTGCAACAAGATAGACAATGCTTCACATGTTGCTAATCTCTTTTGTAGGGAAATATTGCGTCTACATGGAGTGCCAAAGACGATCGTCTCGGACCGCGACGTCAAGTTCCTTAGCTACTTTTGGAAGACCCTATGCGCCAAGCTTGGAATCAAGCTACTCTTCTCCACGGGGTATCATCCACAAACCGACGGCCAAACGGAGGTAACCAACCACACACACTCCGCTCTACTTTGAGTACTCATCAAGAAGAACATCATAGAGTGGGAGGAGTGTCTACCTATCGCCGAGTTCGCCTACAACCGCGCAAGACACTTAACAACCGGCAAGTCCCCCTTCGAGGTCGTCTACGGATTCAACCCTTTATCCCCATTGGACATTATTCCTCTACCACTCCAAGAGCGCATCAATTTGGACACAAGTGCACGTGTGATTCATCACAAGAAGGTGCATGAAGATACAAGACATACTATCGAGCGCCAAGTACAATGACTTGCGACCAAGCTCAACATCAACAAGCAACCCATGCTCTTCAACATTGGTGATCTCGTGTGGCTACACCTTCGCAAGGACCGCTTTCCCCCAGAACGCAAGTCCAAACTTCGACCATGAGGGGATGTACCCTTCAAGGTTCTTGCACGCTAGAACGACTATGCTTACAAGATCGACCTCCCCCGAGACAAGTACAATGTGAGCGATATCATCAATGTCAAGGACCTCTCACCCTTCCTTGGTGATGAAGAATTTGATCCGAGGACGGATCTTCCCCAAGGAAGGGGAGATGATGCGGAGCATCCCATGGTCATCCCCATGGACCTACCAACGTCCCCTACGACACCAATTGGACCAATGACAAGAGCCCGAGCGAAGGCTGTCGAAGTTAAGGTGAACTCTCTCCTCTCTGAACTTCCACTTTCTATGCATGAGACAGGGCTACTACCTAAGTCTGAGTTGTTGTGCATAATTAGGTACCAGGAGGACCCTCCCAAAGATGCATATGAAGATGTACACGTCCCCAAGTTCACGGATGAGAAAGAACACCGAGAGGAGAAGAAGGCAGCTCTAGGACCCGGACATCCGGCCGCTGGAGACTTTGACCACAACAGCCTACCGGCCCCCGCACATCTACAGGCCCCGGACATCCGGACCCAGCCCGGACATCAGGCCCGGCCCGGAAATCCGCCCTCGATCCCGGATGTCCGGACACCACCTTACCGAGAGCGACATGGCCAGCTTCACCAGCCCGGACATCCGGCGTCCATAGCCCGCACATCTGGCCCTCCGCGAACGCTCAGACATCCGGCCCGATGCCCGGATGTCCGGCCTCCCCTGTCTGCGCACAGTGTACGGGCCGAGGCCCGTGTACCCCTTCGGCCCCTAGACTATATATACTCCACCTCGTCCAACTTTCTAGGGTTAGCAAAGGATTAGCTCATATTTCATGTGAGAGCTTTGCTCATCCACTTGGTTACCTTCTCCTCGGAGATTCGAGCCTCCACCGGAGAAGATCCCCCAAGCGGATTCAAGACCCCTTTTAGGGAAGAACTCAAGACCTCCTCACGGAGAAGACCGGCTACCCTTGTATCGTCCCTAGTTGATCGTGAATCGTGTATCTTTCCTTATGTACTTGAGGATCTAGCACATGTGTGACTTATTCGTGTTGGTTTAGTGTTTCCTCTCATGTTTCCCTTTGTGTTTTCCCTCGTTTTCGCCCTTGTGTTCCTCGTGTTCTTCGCGGGATCCGCACCTTTCATGAATGATCGGGCGACTAGGGTTCTACCCTACATCATCTTGTTATCAAGAGCCACGTTGATCTCGATTTCGGAGCCTCCCCGTTGTGTTTTCTAGCCTAATTTTGTTGTTATTGTCCCTAATTCGAAAATTCCCCAGAAAAATAGCCCCCAATTTTTTTTGTGATTTGTCGGTGTGATGAAGTTTTGTTGGATTTGATCCACGGATTTCGTGTGTTGCAGGTAGATCTAGTTTTCCATCCACCAGTTTCTCCAAATTTTGCCGGATTTGACCTCTCCTCCCGAAGATCTTCGAATTCATCCCCGGATCTAGAGCCCGAACATACGGCCCGACAAGCCCAGACATCCGGCACCCCGAACATCCGGCCATCAGGCCCGGTCATACGGTCCCTGGCAGCACCACTTCCTCCCCTCCGCCCGTTTTCTGTCCATATTTCGCCAAATTTTGTTCCGGTGCCCACATATACTTCCACATACCTCCACCACTTCCGCATAGCACCACCATATACCAACTCCAACTCCAACAATTTTGGTCCAATTTTTCTTTGAGAATTTGAGTTGCGGTACCGTGTCCTACTTGTGTTTCGGCTATTTAGTTACGGTTCGACATCAACATCACCGCCACTCATCTTCACCACGGACGCATGATCAACAACGACCACCTCAACTACATATTAGTATTCTTCATACTCTTTTGATCACTGTCATCCGTTCTTGCGTACGGATGAGGAACCAAAGAAACGGTAACCTCATCTTGGTATTGGACATATAACTCCTGCCAATGATAAGAACCAAAGAGTACTACAAGGAGATGGAGATTGACATGATAAGAGCCAATGTCACGGAAGATGATGAGGAAACTATGGCTCGTTTCTTGAATGGACTCAACCATCCTATCAAGAAGATCGCCGACTTCCAACCGTACTCGAACCTCATCGAGCTAGTGCATCAAGCTACAAAGGCAGAACGTCATGTGCAAGACGATTTCAAGTATGCCAAGTTCTCATCCAAGTCCTACGAATTCTCCAACAACCAAGCTTCAACGACTCCAACACCGTCTACCAAACCTTCTACAAGCAATGTCGACAAGTCGAGTTCCAAGAAAGCTTCGTCAACTCCAAGTCATCCTCCTACTACAAGCAACTTCAAGCCAAAAGCTTTAGCATCATCAACCCCCACCGATGAGACCGTCAAGAAAAGTTCCTTCAAATGCTTCACATGCGGAGGCCGAGGCCACAAGTCCTACGAGTTCACCAACAAGCGGACCATGATCCTCAACGACGACGGCACTTACGACTCAATGAGTGAAGGAGAAATGGATGCCATCGAGCAAGTCGCCATGCACCGGCAAGTGAACGATGAAGAGGAACAAGTCTTTTGCGATGAAGATTCAAGTCCTGCTCTTGTTGTCTCCAAGGTCTTGACTCTCCAGCATCACCAAGAAGAAGACCAAAGATGCCACATATTCCACACCAAGGTCGGCATCAATGGATCCTCCGTCAAGGTCATCATCGATGGAGGGAGTTGTCATAATCTCGCAAGTGAAGAACTTTGCTCCAAGCTCCAATTGCCCAAGACGAAGCACCCACATCCATACAAAGTGCAATGGCTTAGCGACTCCGGCACTATCCAAGTCGAGCATCGAGTACAAGTCTCCTTCAAAATTGGCGCCAACGAAGACACCTTAGAGTGCGACGTCGTGCCAATGACCGTTTGCCACCTTCTCCTTGGACGCCCGTGGCAATTTGATAGAGGAGTCGTCCACAACAGCTAAACGAACCACTACATCTTCAGGATGAAGGGCAAGGACTACGTACTTTGTCCCATGTCCCCCAGCCAAATTGTCACCGACAAGCAAGCCACCCATCGTGGAGATCATAGTGAGAGAGCGAGCCACCAAAAAGAGAGTGAGCGCCACAAGCCCAAATCGAGCACCTCCACGATGAGTGAAAAGAAGAACTTCATCTTATTTGCTACCAAAATTGAGATAAGAGGAGTGTGTGAGAACCCATCTAGTGTACAACACTATGTCCTTTTGTGTAAGGACAATGAACCACAAGCTAACACTTCTCACACTCTTCCTCTAGTGTTGTCTTCTCTTTTGCAGGAATTTCACGATGTTTTACCCGACGAGCTGCCTCCAGGACTACCTCCTCTACACGGCATGGTGCACCACATCGACCTCATCCCCAGAGCACCACTTCCGAACAAAGCTCCCTACCACATCAACCCCTAAGAAACAAAAGAAATACAAAGGCAAGTAAAGCATCTCATATACCATGGACATGTGCGTGAAAGTTTGAGCCATTGTGCCGTCCCGGTCATTCTTGTGCCAAAACAATACGGTAGCTTTAGCATGTGCTCCGATTGTAGACCTATCAATGATATCACCGTTCGTTATAGGTATCCCATTCCATGCCTTGATGATATGCTTGATGAACTTAGTGGTGCCACTATCTTTTAAAAAATTGATCTTAAGAGTGGTTACTATCAAATCCGCATACAGGAGGGTGATGAATGGAAAACCGCTTTCAAAACCAAGTTTGGCTTGTATGAGTGGTTAGTTATGCCTATGGGTCTATCGGAAGCACCGGGTACTTTTATGCGTCTTATGAATCTTGTCTTTCGCCCTTACATTGGTGTCTTTGTTGTGGTCTACTTCAATGATATCCTTGTTTTTAGCAAGTCTCTCAAAGAGCATGTCACCCATGTCCGAACTGTTTTGCAAACTCTTCGGAAAGAGCATCTCTATGCTAATATGGAGAAATGCCTTTTTGGCGTTGACAAGCTTGTTTTCTTGGGTTTTGTTGTTTCCTCTAAGGGTGTTCATGTTGATGAGTCCAAGATCAATGCTATCAAGACTTGGCCAAAACCAACCAACTTGCTTCAAGTGCATAGTTTTCTCTATGTATTCACACATGTATCATGTTTCCGGTTAATACAATTCTAGCATGAATAATAAACATTTATCATGATATAAGGAAATATAAATAACAACTTTGTTATTTTCTCTAGCACATATTTACTTCAGTGCAGGTATTCAGTGATTTGTGTGTTGTCTCCTACTGGATTGATACCTTGGTTCTCAAACTGAGGGAAATACGTATCTCTACTTTGCTGCATCAACCTTTCCTCTTTAAGGGAATAACCAACACAAGCTCAATAAGTAGCAGAGGTCCACTCGGAACTACAACACCTCCTTCTCTAGGGTGGCGTAGTAGGATCCCAGCTCGCAGGCCCTCTGTTATAGGAAAACAAGACAGTTAATCGGATGGAGAAAGCAAAAACAAGTCCTCGGGGAAGGAACAAGCTCGATCTGTACCATCGAGTTAGCAATGAAGAAGATCCTCTAATACCCACTTTACCACTGAGTCGGCAATGAAGACGATCGATGTCAAAAACACACTCATCTTCATCATCCACCTCAAGGTAGACAAGCCTTCATACTATCAAGCCACCCACTCGGTCCAACGAGGGGGGGAATGCACCCCGAATGGTACGTACTGAACGCAGTTCTAAAGACTTTCATCGATCACCTCCAATCGATGGCATTCTCGGGGACTACACCAAGTGGGTGCACTCAGCGTGCCCTCGCTAAATGACGTCCATTCGGATGGTCCACAAAAAGACAACCGTTGGTAATAGGCCTCAAGGCAGAGACACCAGAAACTCTAAGACCCTCGCCGACTTCTTTCAGTTGACGATGTCCTCGGGGACTACACCCAATGGGTGCACTCAGCGTGGCCCCATTGGAACCGATGAGTCTCAAAAACGCCCTGGCTAAATACGAGTAGACGCCAGAAACTCTAAGACTCCTGCGAACTGCTTCCAGTCAACGGCAGTCTCAAAGACTACACCCAGTGGGCGCACTTAGCGTGCCCCCATTGGAAATAAAACACCCAGTGGGTGTGCCCCGCGCAAACCCACTGACTGAAACACAACCTGTGCCCCGTGCAAACCCACTGACTGAAACACAACCGTTCATTTGGAGCGCGAAGAAGAAAACTCAAAATTCAAAGACTCGGACTAGAAATTGTACTTACAATGGTACTTACTTGGACGTTGGTCTCCAGTGCCTCACTGGCGTCATATGCCTCCTTTAGCCGCTCACTCATCAGCCGCACGAGCCTCCTTGCTCACCCGTACCTACTCCTCCAGAACCCTGTTAATGCGGAGCATCCTTCCATCATCCCCATGGACTCTACACCAACGCATCAAGCACGACATGGGCCTATGACAAGAGCTCGAGCACGCGCAATGGAAATTGTGGTGACTCCTTCCTACTTGACATGCATATGGACAAGAATGGAACTTGGTTGCTACCTCACCAAAATGCACTATGTATCATAAGGTACGAAGAGGAACACTCCCAAGCAGCTAAGGAGCATCATCAAGGAGTAGGACAAGCACCCCAAGACCTTGAGGAAGAAGAAGGAGTCCCAAAGGAGCAGGACAGGAAGTCCCAGGTGACCCCATGCGCACGGCCCCCAAGACCCTGTTCCCATGGCCTACACAGGGAGCTACCGCTATAGCACCCCATGCACACGGGCGTGTACCATGCGCACGGGACCCCTGTGCGCACGGGCCCTACAAAATGGCCAGCTGATGATGTTGTTGGGCCTCCTCTTCATCCACTTTGTTCCTATGCCTATATATTCCGTACCTAGTGCTATGTTTAGGGTTAGCAAAGACATATGTGAGATATTTGAGAGTTTTTTCCTTCTACACCTCCATTGGAGATCAAGGCCTCTTAGGAGAGGATCCACTTTTAGATTTCAAGACCTCTTCTTGGAGAAGACTATCATCATCAAGAACTCATCTCTTTGGAGTGGGAAGAACTCTATCTAGTGCTTGTTTCCTTTGATTGTGCTTGTAATCTTGTGGATCTATGTGTTTGCTATTCTAGTGGATGGGTGATTGGGTTTTGTTGGAGTGAATTCCTCTTTGTGTTCTTGGTGTTCATCCCACTTTCCCCTCCAAGTGTGTAAAGATCCATCTTAGGCTTTCACGCTACAACATCTTGGTATCATGAGCAAGTTGATTCACATCTTGGAGTCCCTACCCCTATTTGCTAGCTTGATTTTGTTGTTTTTTGTCCTAATTCGAAAACCCACACCAAAAATGTTGGGGTACGTAGTAATAATTCAAAATTTTCCTACGTGTCACCAAGATCAATCTAGGAGATGCTATCAATGAGAGAGAGGGCGTGCATCTTCATACCCTTGAAGATCGCTAAGCGGAAGCGTTACAAGAACGCGGTTGATGGAGTCGTACTCACGGTGATTCAAATGATAGAAGATCTAATCCAAGCACCGAACGGATGGCGCCTCCGCGTTCAACACACGTACAGCTCGGGGACGTCTCCTCCTTATTGATCTAGGAAAGGGAGAGGAGAAGTTGAGGGAGAACTCCGGCAGCATGATAGCGTGGTGGTGGAGCTTGCGGTTCTTCGGCAGGGCTTCGCTAAGCACTATGGAGGAGGAGGAGTTGGAGGGGGAAAGGGCTGCGCCAGGGGAAGCTAGCAGCTTCCCTCCCACCCCCTCACAATATATAGGGGAAGGGGAGGGGGGCCAGGCTCCCTAGATGCATCTAGAGGGGGGGGTGGGCAAGGGGGGAGACTTGCCCCCCAAGCAGGTGGGAGGGACCCCCACCCCTAGGGTTTCCAACCCTAGGCGCCTTGGGCCCTGGGGGTGCACCAGCCCACTAGGGGGCTGGTTTCGACCCATATTCAGCCCACTTGGTCCCCAGGATAGGTGGCCCCACCCAGTGGACCCCCGCACACCTTTCGGTTGTCCCGGTATAATACCGATAACCCCCCAAACTTCCCGACGACTGAAACTGGATTTCCCATATATAAATCTTTACCTCTGGACCATTCCGGAACTCCTTGTGACGTCCGAGATCTCATCCGGGACTCCAAACAATCTTCGGTAACCACATACAATTTCCCATTACAACTCTAGCGTCACCGAACCTTAAGTGTGTAGACCCTATGGGTTCGGGAACCATGCAGACATGACCGAGACATCTCTCCGGCCAATAACCAATAGCGGGATCTGGATACCCGTATTAGCTCCCACATGCTCCACGATGATTTAATTGGATGAACCACAATGTCGGGGATTCAATCAATCCCGTATACAATTCCCTTTGTCCATCGGTATGTTACTTGCCCGAGATTCGATCGTCGGTATCCCCATACCTCGTTCAATCTCATTACCGGCAAGTCTCTTTAGTCATTCCATAACGCATGATCCCATGGCTAACTCTTTAGTCACATTGAGCTCATTATGATGATGCATTACTGAGTGGGCCCAGAGATACCTCTCCGCCATACGGAGTGACAAATCCCAGTCTCGATTCGTGCCAACCCAATAGACACTTTCGGAGATACCTGTAGTGCACCTTTATGGTCACCCAGATATGTTGTGACGTTTGATACACCGAAAGCATTCCTACGACATCTGGGAGTTGCACAATCTCATGGGCTAAGGAAATGATAGTTGACATTCGAAAAGCTCTAGCAAACAAACTACATGATCTTGTGCTATGCTTAGGATTGGGTCTTGTCCATCACATCATTCTCCTAATGATGTGATCCCATTATCAACGACATCCCATGTCCATGGTTAGGAAAGCACAACCATCTATTGATCAACGAGCTAGTCAACTAGAGGCTCACTAGGTACATTTTGTGGTCTATGTATTCACACATGTATTACGGTTTCCGGTTAATACAATTACACTACAAAAAATACACTTCCGTGATGATACATGTTTGTCACAGTAGGTCACATTTTCTGTCATGCATGTACATCCATGATGATTTTATGAAAGAATCAAGATAGTCATCCATGTGCTGTCGTAGAAGTGCTCCATGACATTACCAAAATTATCATCACGGAAGTGTCCACTTCCATGATGATAAATCACGCGTCATATAAGTGCTTTCGTCAAGGGTGACCAACACATGGCATCCACCGTAACGGGTCGCCATTAAGCTATCGGGTTCCGGTTTGGATCCGATAACCTGTTAACAACACAAACCAATGGGGATTTTCCACGTGTAAAATTCTCATTGGCCGGCAGATCCACGTGTCGGCCTGGCGTTCGGACAGTTGTCATCCAGCGAATGGATGGAACACGCCTATGATACGTCGACACAAGTCTCGACCCATTCAGGTCAAAAGGTCGGGCCTGTCAAAATAAGCGAGCCGGCCCATTAGTAGCCTACTTGAGTCAGGCCCATTTACAAGCACGACCCATACAAGTTACACATAATCGGCCCATCAAAGGCCCATTCTAGATTTGACAATTTCCAGCCCATCGTCAGTTTAAGCCCAGTAACAGCCCGCTACGTCTTTGGCCCAATTACGGCTCGAGCTTCTTTCGGCCTGTTAGCAGCCCATCATCAGTTCCAGCCCATTAACGGTCTGGAATGTCTTTCGGCCTTTTCTCAGCCCATTCTGCAGTTGTGCCAATTCTAGCCCGTTGTGACTTTAGGCCTGTCCTCGGCCCATTCGGTAAATGGGCCAACTCCTAGCCCATTTTGTCTATCGGCTTGTTAACGGCCCGCACAACAGGTGGGCCTTTGACTTTGGGTCCATTAGGGGCCCACATTCTGTAGGGCATCATTTTAGCCCAATGCGACTTTCGGCCTGTTAAAAGCCTAGTTTGCCAATTGGGCCTCCTCTGTCCCATAGCACTTTCGGCCTCTTACTGGCTCGTAAAGTAAAAGGGCCAAAACAAAATTGACATGTATTTCGGCCAGCTACAGGCCCATGAGCCATTTCCATTTATACGACCCTATCAAGCTTTTGGCCTGTTAACGGCCTGCTAAGAGTCGTCGTTGCGGTGGGCCATATCATTATCCACTTAATATTATTTTGACCAGCCCAATTAAGGCCCACCTTGACTACAGATGTGTGTTTGTTTGTATGGCGTCTGGAAATTTTTGGGCATGTTGGCCCCGTTTCAACGATATAGCATATTCAAGAATTATCCTACTCTATACTATCGCCTTTAAGAAACATACACTATACAATAAAAAGGATAAGGCATAGAAACGTAGAATAATCCTACACTATACAATAAAGACATTATAGCCGAATATACCCACTGGGCATTATAGTTCGGCACCAGTGATAATAAAGCGTACAAAAATAGCAAATTACATACACTAGACAAATAAAGCTCATACATCATGGACACGCATCAACAGAACTTACCATTTGAACTATAATCTCTTCAGAAAATAGGATTGGACGGATTCAGATAGCACAAATTTTAGTCTGCAAAATCTCTAGTAGCTTCGTGGTTACCTCAGTGTCTTTTTTCATTTTTTGACTCCAACACCTAATACGTGCAAGTCTAGTATCAACTTGTTGACTGTACGTTGAGAATCATGTACACGTTGTCTTGCCACCTCTAGTTAATGCTCGAGAACATCAGCAAATTCCAATTCCAATACATAATCACTCGGCAACAACCATGCCGCACTGCTCGTAGATCTTTGTGTTGATGTCACTTCATCCTGAAGTGTTTTTATAAGTACACATGACTAGGGAAAAAATATAGTTACAACAGTGAAGCGAGCAAGACAGGCTATTTTGTACATGGCAAAACAAGACTAACAATAATGTTACACGTCATGAAGCATAAGCAGGTGATATTTTAAAAATTATAAAAATGGTAGTTTGTGCAGCCTGCATACAGAATTCTCTCTTAGCTCACCAAAGGAGCATGATGTTGGGGCTAAATCCAAAACACAGACAAGTTACAAATTTAGACAGCATGTTGCGTATAAGTAAGCAAGCAGTTGGCCATTCTGTAGCTCAATTAAAGTCTTAGGGATCATAATGAATAGCAGAGGGATTCATACAAACCTACTACAGCAAGCAAAACTATGCAATCATTAGCCTAGTATAAACTAGATTGTGAGCCTCATGCAGTAATAGTTGGTTAATAGACTTCGAAGCTTCAGTCACACTTCGCCAGAGTAATTAAATGGTAAGGCCTTTAATTATGTCAACTAATAGTTATACAAGTACCCAACACATGCATCAATGTTTGGGCATCTATTAATTGAGGACAAATAAAGCAACTGAAAAGAGCAAAGTAACTATGCCCGAAACAAACAAGGAATTGAGCGGTTGAGTTGGATACAGTGACTTACCTTTAACTGGTTGAACAGGCTCGGCGCTGCTCCTACTTCTATTGCAAGGCTCCTTCCTAACATCTTGTACTTGGAAATCCTCAATCTTATCTTCATTGCATCCCCTGTGCAAGGTGACACAAACTAGTTACTCGTCTCCTTGGAAGATAAATATGCATACTTTCCAGTCTGTGAACAACACAAAAGGATGAGATTATAACAAAACAACACCACATAATGAAACATGTCACATCTATTGCACTTGCACACAATGAAATGAGCATTTACTATGTGTGCACTATGTAAAAACTAGGCATACCTTCAAACTAGATCTCCAGGTACTCTTGGAGAGCCTACTTTAGTGTACAGCAAAACCTTTATGTCACCTATGAGTTAGAAAAGCCCCTACTACAGCATCCCTTAGTGTTTAAATCGTTGACAAGCTCTGTTAGAGTGTTACGTCAAGAACAACAAGTAATCAAAGCAAACAGTCCTAGTATGGCTGGCTGATGCAAACAAGCAATTGAACATATGTGTGAGCAAATCTTACATATCAAGAAAAGAAGCAAAGAAGAGGCTTAAAGACCATCACCTGACTGACCAGATTTAAGGGGCATTTAAACATCATGTGCAATGTATGAACTAAGATAAACATTGCATATTCCAGATTCTACAATGGAATGCACATGTATTAGGTTATGCCATGTATGATGATGCCTAAATGTACACTATAGCAGGCAGGAGTGATTCATCATTGCATGCACAATTGAATTGCATGTTAAGGGCCAGTTCTATTCCACCTTTCCAGAGCTTATTGTGAAAATAAGCCGTAAAAGATGTAAACAAGTCATTTTTGAGTTATGCGCTTGGGCTTAACTTATTTCGCTTTGGGGGGGGGTGTTTCGGGTAGAAGCTCACTAAAATTTGAAGGGAAAGGGAATAGTGAAATGACTCTATTGTCTGCCTATGTTACACTCAAAATGCAACTGCTCACGCCCACGTCACACCTGATCCTCAAGTAAAAACGAACACACAAGCATTCATTGCCCTTCCCGCTTGCATATTCTCTCCCCTTTCCCTCTACCTCGATCCCATGCCTGCAGCACTACAGTTCCTCCAGCGAGCTATCGCCACTGGTCCCATCTGGCCTGGTCCTCAACGATGCTCTGTCCAGCTAGCACTACTACAGGATGGTCCAAACGCGACACTACGACCAAAGACCCTTCGAAGAAACTGTGTGCGATCCATAATCGCAAACGGGGGTGTAAATAACCGTCAAAAGGTGCAAAATGTTTGCGATGACAGATGCATCAATCAAGGTTCAGATTTTAGTTGCGTGTGCGATGCAGGGCATATGGTTCAGTTCAATTAACTGTTTGGGATCGGGATGAACAAAAGAAACGGGCAGCCAGATGAAGGTGTGTGTGATATATAGGATACGGTTCACTAGGATGAACTGTGTGTGATTAGGCAACACAATGGAAACGGTTCAACCGAACAAGATGTGTCTGATACGAGGCAAACAGGTCCATAACCAGAAATGTGTGCGAAGACCAATAATAACACAGACGATTGCTGCTAATAAGCCGTGTGATTTGCTCCATCTACAGTATAATAACATGTATATATATAACTGAAATAAACATCCAATTACATTAGTGACTATACAGATCATTCGCACACACCTCAATAAACAATTGCGTGCATTCTAAAGTAGGAGAAACAATCGCCTAGTCATCTATTTCTTGTGACGCTCCCGCCACTGCTATGTGGCTCAATCCCTCGTCTGGGTTAGGAATAAGACAGTTCCTCATGTCAACGATCCGCTTGTACATCTTGTAGCTTGTGTACACGTCCATGGCTGCGTACTTGACATGTTGTTCATCCAGTCTCTTATGCCACACACTGTGCCAGGCATTCCTGTCCTTATTGCTCTCATTATTCATCCTCATGTAGTAGGGGTCGATGATGACCGATGCGAGGTCAACCAGGGAGTTCAGTTTGTTTTTATCGCTGACCCAGACCTTGTAGTGGCTTTGGATGTTGAAAAGATTCGGGCATTTCAAGCACGAAACCTTGAGCGTTTTTAGATTGTTAGTGGTGTTCACCGTAGCGAAACTGTAGTCAGAGCTGTTGATAAACCTGGGGAAATGCCTGCAAGGTGTTGTAGCCAGGTGGTAGTGGTAGATGACCCATGGTGTACTCGAGGTCGAGGCCGACCACTTGCAACTTGTCCTCGGCAAGGAACTGCTCCATAGTTTGTATGGAGCTCTCCACCAAGACCGGATCATTCGTGTACACCACCGAGAGAGCCTTCCCCCTCACGTGGGTGTCCACGACGTGTTGCATGGTGAACTGCCCGCCGTTGTCGTCGTCGGCCGCTGGGAGCGCCATTGGAGCCACGAGGAGCGTCGTTGGAACCGCTGGATGTCCTCTTTGTATGTGTCCTCGTGGGTGTACTTATTGTGTTGTGTGACACGAGAGATGAAGGTAAATGGCCGCAGGAATAAAAGGGGGCCGGGCGGCGTGGATTCTTGGAGCGTCCGCATGGCAGTTTTTGCAGCGTGTAACTGCATCATCGCGCCGCGTCCGGGACTACCGCATGCACACGAACGTGCGTGATCGTGCGCCGGCCCCAAACACTGGCAGGGCACGTGGAGGGACGAGAGCAGAGCACCTGGAGGGACGCGAGAGCAGAGCACGCCACGGCCGCCTGAACTGCAAGCAACCACACGCATAGAGCAGTTGAACACGCAGGAAATGGTCGCCTACAAGCCGGCCAACAGTTGCGTCGCTGCGTAGAGAGCGGCCGTGTGCTACCACCTCTATCTAGTCTATAGTCCCCTTTATATTCTATGCCATACTTTGCCCTCAAATTTAACCAACAAAATGTTGATGCATGTTATAAAAATTATATAATTGGAAACTATGTTCAAATACGAATCCAACTATATAATCTCCGGCGACATGCATTCGTATTTTATTAGTTATATTATGCTTATGAACTAGGACGGGGCTATATTAGGTAATTAAATAACAAATGTTTTTTTATTAACCGTATGTGTATGTGGCCTTTCGTCCTCCTCTCGCACGTCTTGTCACCCCGCTGCCGCAGACGGCTTATAGCACAAGCTTGCGCAGCACGCAGAGGCGTTCTTTTGGCCAAACGGTGGTGCCAATGAATCATCGGTGAGCCCATTCGCACGCAAGCTTATCGCCCGACTCGGTGAAATCCCCAAAAATCCCAATGCTTACCGGCCTGCTATAAAAACCCTCACGGGCGGCGAGTCCTGCGTCGCATTTTCCGCTCCCTCCCTGTAGCTTATATCATATGCTTCTCCCACAATCGCCAATGGCACCGGTCCGTCGTCGTCACTCAGCCACTCCGCCGTTATCAGAGGACAGCTCCAGCTGGGAGGCTACACCGCGGCAATGGTGCAGTCCCCGGGGTAGTGTAGTGCGCGTGGCGTCCCTGTTGGGTGTGCGTGGTTCCCGTCGGCAGCTGTTGCCGGCCGGCGTTGCAGCCACACCACCGTCGAAAGCCAGGTCCATCGCCTGCTCCACCACTGTGGCCTGAAGGCGGGAGGTGGCCGTCATGGCCGCCACCCTACTGCCGGCCACCGTGGCCATCACTCGCTCCGCCACCGTGGCCCGAAGGCAGGAGGTGGTGGTTGTGGCCGCCACCCCGTCGTCGACCTCCGTGGCCGCCAGCCCACCGTCGACCGTCGGGGTCATCACCCGCTCCGCCACTGTCGCCCGAAGGCGGGAGGCGGAGGTGGATGCCCGCACGTGCCTCAGTGACCTTGCACACTACACCGAGTTCCTGCGAGAGGAGGAAGAGCGCCTCGTCGAGCATGCAAAGAGCCTTACCGCTACCATGGCTGCGGCAAACGCCTCCTTAGAGGTGAGGAATCAGGAGATCTATAAGGAGAACCACTGCTTCGAGAGGGGTCGTCTGGAGCGGCAGAGGGCATTCAAGGTGAGCGTCCCTGAAGCTACAACAGCGGCAGGCATCGTATTGCGGTTGCCCAGCTCGTCGGTAGGCTCCTCCTCCTCCGCCTCTTACTGAGCGCGCTCGACAGAGGAGAGGCGGCCAAAAGTAGTACAAAGCCCCTTCGTAGTAGTAGTAGTAGTAGTATTAGTATTTAGGGGCTATTTTGTTCAGTTCATCTGACTATAGATGTGGTGGAACTGTACAACGTACTTAAAATTAGCTAGTATATATAGTTGAACTAGCTATTTCAGTATGTGGTTGGCAAAAATTGGGGAAAAGTTTGGTCGGTTCAGCTATCGAGTTAAACTGTTTGTATAAATTAAGAACGAATGCTTAATTACTGAATTTTAGTTGCAAAAATTGGATACTGCTAGTGATTTTTAGCTTTATATTTTGACAAATTACAGTGTTACAAGGTTGACAAATGGCAATGTTACTAGATCAACAAATGTCAATCTTTCTAGTTTGACACATGGTAACATACCCAATATGACAGATGCAAATCACACCAAATTGTTTGTAAGTGGTCGCATACGGTTCATCCAAAAGAACCGTTTGCGTTGAAGAGATGCACAAATTCTTCTCTCACTTTGCATCATGTCGTCCCGGGGTCGACGGGCGGGGGCGTGAAGAAGCAGCTGGCAGCGCTGAGAGGTAGCATTCGGCAGCGGCGTCCCATGCCACTGAGGGGGCCGCGCGCACGGAGAGGAAGGCGGGCGGCCATGGAAGACAAAGGGCTTGCTTCCCAGTGAGCCTGCGTAGTGTACAGTTCGCACGCTTCCTGGTGAGCCTGCGCATTCGAGGACAACTTGCACTCCTCTCAGTCAACCAGCGCATGGGACTGCACTCGCACGCCGCTCGTTCAGTCAAGGTCAAGCAGTTGTCCGCACGGCACCTCCTACAGCCATGAAAATCGAGACACGTGGCATCACATGAATGGTTAACAGAACACACATGGTTTGTATTATACAAACATTTGAGGTATTAAAGTTGCAGCTATTTTTTCAAAATGCCTTTGTTGGCTGTCATTATTCGAGTGCGCCTTCTCTCCAAATGGACACGAAAAATACCACATCATGTCAGGTGCCATTCCATGATAGCATGCCAAGTTTCATGAATTTCAGACGAGTTTTGGATTTACTAGAATTTAAAAACCAGGCATCTCAATGTTTTGCCGGCAATCAACGGTGCCCTGGTGTTTGAAATTCATTCTGATTTCTTGCATGGGACCTAAGCATGCACCCAAGGACACAGATATGATTTTTCAACCAATTTATATGCACTGGAGCATGTGCATGTAGTTCAAATTTGAATTATGCACATAAATGCATTGAAAACTCAGTTAATGCAAAAAAAATGTCCAAACGAACCCCAAAAATCACAAAAAATGACACAACACTCCTATTGTTCTATGTTGACACGAGAAATTTTTTGGAAGCAATAAGAGGCAATGGATATCATTTCGTCCCCAAAGGTGGGACGTTCCCTACCGAAACCATCATGCTTGTTGTGAGAAGCTCTGGTTTGTGAGAAGCATATACACAAACCTGCCCCAAACGGGACAAAAAATTTACCACGACATGTTGATGCCGCTCCATGAAAGCATGCCAAGTTTCATGAATTTTAGACGAGTTTTGGATTTACTAGGATTTAAAAACTAGGCATCTCAATGTTTTGTCAGCAATCAATGGTGCCATGGTGTTTGAAATTCATTCCCATTTCTTGCATGGGACCTAAGAATGCACCCAAGGACACAAATTTGATTTTTCAACCAATTTATATGCATTGGAGCATGTGCATGTAGTTCAAATTTGAATTATGCACATAAATGCATTGAAAACTCAGTTAATGCATAAACATGTCCAAACCAACCCCGAAAAATCACAAAAATTGACACAACACTCCTGTTATTCTATGTTGATACGAGAAAAAAATTGGAAAAAATAAGAGGCAATGGATATCGTTTCGTCCCCAAAGGTGGGACGTTCCCAACCCAAACTATCATGCTTGTTCTGAGAAGCTCTGGTTTGTGAGAAGCATATACCCAACCTGCCCCAAATGGGACAAAAACTTTACCACGACATGTTGATGCCGCTCCATGATAGCATGCCACGTTTCATGAATTTCAGACCAGTTTTGGATTTACTAGAATTTAAAAACCAGTCATCTCAATGTTTTGCTGGCAATCAAGGGTGCCCTGGTGTTTGAAATTCATTCCCATTTCTTGCATGGGACCTAAGCATGCACCCAAGGTATTTGATTTTTCAACAATTTTATATGCACTGGAGCATATGAATGTAGTTCAAATTTGAATTATGCACATAAATGCTTTGAAAACTCAGTTCATGCATAAAAATGTCCAAATGAACCCCAAAAAATCAAAAAAAATGACACAACACTCCTGTTGTTCTATGTTGACACAAGAAATTTTTTGGAAGTAATAAGAGGCAATGGATATCGTTTCATCCCCAAAGGTGGGACGTTCCCTACCGAAACCATCATGCTTGTTGTGACAAGCTCTGGTTTGTGAGAAGCATATACCCAAACCTGCCCCAAATGGGACAAATTTTTTACCACGGCATGTTGATGCCGCTCCATGATAGCATGTCAAGTTTCATGAATTTCATACGAGTTTTGGATTTACTAGAATTTAAAAACCAGCCATCTCAATGTTTTGCCGACAATCAACGGTGCCCTGGTGTTTGAAATTCATTCCTATTTCTTGCATGGGGCCTAAGCATGTACCCAAGGACACATATTTGGTTTTTTAACCAATTTATATGCACTAGAGCATGTGTGTGTAGTTCAAATTTGAATTATGCACATAAATGCATTGAAAACTCAGTTAATGCATAAAAATGTCCAAACGAACCCCGGAAAATCACAACAGTTGACACAAGAATCCTGTTGTGCTATGTTGACATGAGAAAAATTTTGGAAGCAATAAGAGGCAATGGATATCGTTTCATCCCCAAAGGTGGGACGTTCCCTACCCAAACCATCATGCTTCTTGTGAGAAGCTCTGGTTTGGGAGAAACATATACCCAAACCTGCCCCAAATGGGATAAAAAATTAACCACAACATGTTGATGCCGCTCCATGATAGCATGCCAAGTTTCATGAATTTCAGACGAGTTTTGGATTTACTAGAATTTAAAAACCAGGTATCTCAATGTTTGCGGCCAAGTGACGGTGGCAGGGTGTTTGACATTCATTCCAATTTCTTGCATGGGACCTAACCAGGCAACCAAGGACACAGATTTGAATTTTTCAACTAATTTATATGCATTAGAGCATGTGTTTGTAGTTCAAATTTGAATTATGCAAATGAATCCACAGAAACTCAGTTAATGTATAAAAATGTCCGAGTGAACCCTGAAAAATCCCAAAAATTGACACAACACTCCTGTTGTTCTATGTTGACACTAGGAAAAAAAATTGAAATCGAGAAGAGGCAACGGATATCGTTTCATCCAAAAAGGTGAAACGTTCCCTACCGAAACCATCGCACTTGTTGTATGAGAAGCTCCGGTCTATGAGAAGCTTATACCCAAACATGCCCCTAATGGGACAAAAAAATTACCACGACATGTTGATGCTGCTTCATGATAGCATGCCAAGTTTCATGAATTTCGGACGAATTTTGGATTTACTAGAATTACAAAAGGAAGTACATGGATGTTTGCCGGAGAGCCACGGTGCCGTGGTGTTCGAATTTCATCCCCATTTCTTGCATGGGAGATAAGCATAAACCCATGGACACATATATGATTTTACAACCCATGTTGGTGCCCCGAAGCATGTGCATCTAGTTTAATTTTGAATTGTGAACCTGAAATGGGTAGAAAACCAATTTGATGTATAAAATGTTCAAACAAACTCTGAATAATTCCAATTCTTTTATGACACACATATAGTTGCATGTTCACTCCAGATAAAAGGTCTAGCAATTCAAACACCATCCATTGCCGCTGTGACCCCATTATGTAATTCAATTGAAGATGAAAAATCAAGTAGATGTAACGACCAAACCTCAAAGGATTTGAGTCTCTGTTCTTACCGTGCTAGTCCCTGGATCAAGCTCGCTAGCACACACAGTATAGATGAATACCAGAATAGCAAGTGCGTCATTTATTACATCGTATGATCTAGAATATATAAAATAAAACAATCTGCATAGCACTTGGCTAGCTTTATTCAATCAAACAGTGGAAAGTAGCAGAAAATAACGATCAGTCCCATCATAGCCCACTGGCGATGCTGAGTGCAGACTCGCGACCCTAACAGTACCTTACTCTTCATCTGAATATCCTGCAACATGAGACGTTGCATCCATATAGGTCAATACTTGGAATGTATTGGCAATGTATTGGCAAGTTACACAGGAGTAATAATAAAGCAGACCTAGATGTATATGCATAGAATATCAAAAGGAAGGCTTGAGGGTTTATTTTTGCAGAAAGCTGATTTTGTCCTCATAACTACCTAATAGTCAAATTTTTATTTAGTTCTTTTATTACTGCAATTAAATACACAAGGTTGAGTTGGCAAAAAATCAACTCCAACCTACCCTTTTATTAAGTTGCCCACAAATATTATTAAGTGTCACATCTGTCAAGATCATCCAACAACTGTAATGGCATAGTAGCTCAAAGTTACCCATAACCGGGGGCACGGCTAATCGTGATTAGTTTTTTTAATACTCTGTAGAGTTTAGTACGCTTTACCCACTGGACCCAACCCGAAGATTGAGATGAAGTCTTTCAGAAGCAGTCCCCTAGTCCCAACAGGAGGCCCATCCCAACTATTATATTTACATCTGCCGGCACATCCGGGTAAGGGTCCCACAACTGATCAACTAAGCCAGAGCCCATTTAGCCAGTGGTCGCACATGGAAGCTACTAGTCACTAAGTCTGTCTGATCTTTTTGAGCCTGGGTGGCCGTCCACTTACATTCAGAGGGTATAAACCATGATGTTCTTGAAACCACCCTAGCAATACCACTTCCGCCCCGAGGTGAATTAAATCCTGAGTTACTACTCAAATTATTATATATATAATCCTCACATAAGCTCAATTAATACATGAACCAACCCCGTCTACAAAGCATAGCAAAACTACAACTACCACGATCTGCAATGACGGGAGATAGCTCAACAATATAGCAAAATAATATAATAATCCTATACATGCATATATTCAAGGCGTTATATAACTACATGCATAGAAAACAATAGGTAAAGGATGATCAAGGTGTAACTTGCCTTGGTTCTGGTTCAGAAAGTCACACTCCTGACAATAGCTCGCGTCACACTCCGGACAATCTACACGTTTCACACAATTCAACAAATCAATCACCGGAACACGAATAGAACCAAAACAAAACCAACAGCAAGAAAACCATTTTTGAAACTCAAAACAGCAGCATAACAACACCTAAAATGCACTATGGTCACAACGGAAAAAGAATCACTCGATTCCGATAAACGGTTTGAAAGATACGGCCTCCGGAAGGTTTAATTCAAATTCAAATGAATTCAAATTTGAAAAGTGCAAACATGTGCAAAGTCGGTACTGACATAAAGTGCTGGCTTTTGTGAGATCATAGGAAAAAGAATTATCTAAATTGGGCATATATACTAAAAGATATAGCTAGTTGAAGTTAGAGTTGAAAACTGAAAAAGAACAAAAAGAAAACTCTGTTCTGGAAACATTGTGGCGTTTACTGTAGCGGTGCCAAGTGTCAATGCATGATTGGCTGCAAGATTGCATGCGCGCATGCTCACCAGCAAAATGGAGAAAACGGCGGCGGCAGCGTCGGGCGTAGGCGGCGGCGGCTCTCCGGTGGTGCTCCGGCGAAGGTGAGGGGACGGACGGATGCGGCATTCGTCGGTGGTTGGGATGGTGAGGTTAAACGGCGACGGCGCGAACTCCTGCGTGCTCTGGTGCTTCGGCTCGGCGATCTGCAGGTCACCCCGATTGGTCAAACGAGTGCGGATTCGAGTGGGGTTCCGAGGGGAACAAGTGGAGCGGCTGGGCGTGCTCTTACGGTGACTGAAACGAGCGGAGAAGACGACGGTGGCTCGAGCTCCACGGCGAGATCTGAATCGCCCTGTAGAGACGCACGGACGACGGAAGGGATCAGAAAGGCTGCGGTAGGGTTTTCCGGGGTCTTGGCTCGCGTGCGGTTTCCCAGGGGTCCACGGGGTGGCTTGGCGCGATGGATTGAGCTCGGACTCAAGCTCCCTGGTGCGTGCGTGCGCGCGGCGGCGCGTCCGGCTCGGTGAAGGACGAACAGGGTGCGGTGCGGGCGATGCGGGTTTCGGGCGCGGTTCGGATGCGGGTCGGGCACGGGCGGTCCCGCTGTCAGCGGCTCAGGCTGGAGGCGGCAGGCGATGTGAGGAGTGCGGGGCTGTGCGAGAGCTAGGTGGTCCTCGGATGCGCGCGGTTGATGGGCCACGCTGCTGGGCCGCGCTGCGGCGCTATGCTTCGCTGCTTCTCTTTTTTTTAAACAGAAACAACAGCAGTAAAACAAAATAAATAAAATAACATACACAATATAAAATATAAATAAAAAAACCTAGACACACAGTAAAAAATAGCCCTATAGCTATAAACTACAGGAACACTAGTTCCAATACTAATGCAATTTTGTAAAATCCTTTTGATGCAATAGGTCACTCAAACACCAATAAAAACCACAAATAAAATACTTTGAAGATTGCAAAAATTACCAGAACATATCAGATGAACTGGAAATAATATTCTGCACATTATGAACATTTTTACAATATGGGAGAAGTCACGTTATCTCCAGTCCAAATAAATTGCCTTTTTGTTGCATAATGAAAAGAATATTGCAGAAGAGCAAATAATGCATGGAAAATACGATATGCATATGAATGATCTATTAACATCCTAATTTAGGAAAATTGGGATGTTACAAACCTACCCCCCTTAAGATGAATCTCGCCCTCGAGATTCGGGCTCGCTAGCAAATAGGTGTGGGTGATCCTGCTTGAGATCTTCCTCTCGTTCCCAGGTAGCTTCCTCCTCTGTGTGATGATCCCACTGAACCTTGCATAACTTGATTGTCTTGGTGCGAGTAACTCTCTGTGCTGTCTTCAGAATCTTAACAGGCTTCTCCTCATATGTCAAATCACTCTCCAACTGAATTGCCTCAAGTGGCACTGTGTCCCTCAATGGAACATCCATCATCTCTGCATGGCACTTCTTCAACTGAGATACATGAAACACATTATGAACTCCTGACAAGGATTCTGGCAACTCCAGCTGATAAGCTACCTCTCCTCTACGCTCCAAGATCTTGTAAGGCCCCACAAAACGTGGTGCTAACTTACCCTTGATTCCAAACCTCTTAATTCCACAAAGTGGTGAAACTCTAAGGTATGCACGGTTTCCTACCTCATATGTCACCTCCTTACATTTTGCATCAGCATAACTCTTCTGCCTGGACTGTGCTATCTTCAGCCTATCACGGATCAACTTGACCTTCTCCTCAGCATCTCTGATCAAGTCTAGTCCAAAGAATTGATGCTCTCCAACCTCATCCCACATCAATGGTGTCCTGCACTTCCTACCATACAATACCTCAAATGGTGCCATCTTCAGACTAGCCTGGTAACTGCTATTATATGAGAACTCTGCATAAGGTAAATTATCATCCCAACTGGACCCATAGTCCAAAGCACAAGCTCTCAACATATCCTCCAAAATCTGATTTACCCTCTCTGTCTGCCCATTTTTCTGTGTATGGAAAGCTGTACTGAACTCTAGCCTGGTGCCCAAGGATTCATGCAACTGACGCCAAAATTTGGATTTGAACTGAGTACCTCTATCATACACTACCTTCCTTGGAACTCCATGCAGACAAACAATTTTAGACATATAAATTTTTGCTAGCTGAGCACTGGTATAAGTAGTCTTTACCGGGATGAAGTGAGCGACTTTACTCAAACGATCAACAACTACCCAAATAGAATCATATCCTGACCGAGTCCTGGGTAGACCTATAACGAAATCCATACCAATATCATCCCACTTCCATTCAGGTATAGGCAATGGTTGTAACAAACCTGTTGGCCTCTGATGTTCTGCTTTAACTCGCTGGCACACATCACATGTTACAATATAACCAGCAATTTTGCTCTTCAGGCTAGGCCACCAAAATCTTTCCCTCAAATCCAAATACATCTTAGTATTACCTGGGTGAATAGAATAAGGTGAATCATGCGCCTCCTGAAGAATCATCTTCCTGATATCTGCATCTTGAGGTACACAAATACGCTTCTTAAACCATATGGATCCATGTTCATCCTCATGGAAACCTTCTGCCTTACCTTTAACCATATTCTCTTTTATCTCAGCAATCTCCTTATCATTCTTTTGAGCTTCTCTGATCCTATCAAGCAAAGTAGGATTTACCTGAAGTGTTGCTAAATATCCCTTAGGAACCATCTCCAACCTGAGATTCCTGAACTGTTCACATAACTCGGGTGGCATATTATCAATATTAATTGCATTAGCATGGCTCCTACGACTCAATGCATCAGCAACAACATTAGCCTTGCCAGGATGATACTGCACATTCAAATCATAATCCTTAATAAGATCCAACCATCTCCTCTGCCTGAGGTTCAAATCCTTTTGAGTAAAAATATACTTCAAGCTCTTATGATCAGTAAATATATCACAATGATTACCAAGAAGATATGGCCTCCAAGTTTTCAATGCATGCACAACTGAGGCTAACTCCAAATCATGTGTAGGATAATTATGCTCATGATTCTTAAGCTAACATGAAGCATATGACATAACTTTACCTTCCTGCATCAAAACACTGCCAAGTTCTTGACGAGAAGCATCACAATATACCTGGAAGTCCTTATGTATATCCGGCAGAGTTAAAACTCCTGCTGTAACCAAACGCTGCTTCAATTCCTGAAATTTGGCTTCACATTCATCAGTCCAAACAAACTTCTTCTCCTTCTTCAATAATTCAGTCATAGGCTTTGCAATCTTGGAAAAGTTCTCAATAAACCTCCTGTAATAACTTGCAAGGCCCAAAAAGCTGTGAATCTCTCCAACTGTCGTGGGTGTCTCCCACTATGTAACTGCAGCAACCTTAGATGGATCAACTGCAACTCCATTACCTGACACAACATGTCCAAGGAATGCTACCTCATCTAGCCAAAACTCACATTTGCTGAACTTGGCATATAGCTGATGTTCCCTCAGTTTCTCCATTACCAAACGCAGATGCACCTCATGCTCTTGCTTATTCTTGGACACCAATATATCATCAATGAAAACAACCACAAATTTATCCAAGAACTCCATAAACACCTTGTTCATCATATTCATGAAGTATGCAGGGGCGTTAGTCAATCCGAATGACATAACAATATATTCATACAACCCATACCTCGTGGTAAAAGCAGTCTTGGGAATATCTTGCTCACGAATCTTCAATTGATGATAACCAGAACGAAGGTCAATCTTAGAAAACACAGTAGCTCCCTCCAACTGGTCAAACAGATCATTTATCATAGGAAAGGATACTTATTCTTAATGGTTACCTCATTCAGAGAACGATAATCAACACACATCCTCAAGGTCCCATCCTTCTTCTCCACAAACAAAACTGGAGCTCCCTAAGGTGATGAACTTGGGCGACTAAATCCTTGTGCCTGCAATTCTCTTATCTGCTTCTTCAATTCTTCCAACTCTTGAGGAGGCATTCTATATGGTCTCTTTGCAATAGGTCCAGTGCCTGGTATTAAATCAATAAGAAACTCAATGTCTCTATCTGGTGGCATACCTGGCAACTCCTCTGGAAACACATCTGGATAATCCCTCACAACTGGCACCTCTTCCAGGCTACCCCCCTTAAGAGAGTTCACCTGCACCTGATTACGCTTATACTTACACACATATTTGATCCTCTTCCCTCCTGGTGCACTGAGAGTAATAGATAGACTGGCACAATGAATATGACATTTATATAACTGCAACCAATCCATACCCAAAATAATATCCAGACCTTGTGACTTCAATATAATCAAATCCGTAGGAAAATCATGCTTTCCAATAGACAAAGTCAACTGATGGCAACCAACACCTGCTATCATCTCAGCTCCTGGGGAACTCACTCTAATAGCCATACTAAGTGTTTTGGTTGGCAATCCATGTTTATAAACAAATACCCTCGAAATAAATGAATGTGATGCACTAGTATCAAAAAGAACAAGCGCGGGTACTGAGTTAATCAAGAACTTACCAATCACTGCATCAGGTTCATTATAGACCTCTCAACATTAACATGGTTGACATGACCCTTTTGGAAGGGGTTTGGCTTGCTGACTCCTGAATCCCCATTACCGTTCTTGATCCCTGGACAAGCATTGGAGTAGTGGCCCATCTGCCTACACTTATAGCATTAAACCTGGCTAATATCCCTCTGCACAGGCATACTCTGGTGGCTCTGGTTATTATTCCCTCCATTACCATTACCATTACCTCTACCATTGCCGTTGTTACTCTTGTGCCCATTGTGATGATGGTGGCCTTTATGGTTGTGGCCATTCCCTCCATGATGATTATGTCCATTACCTCCATTGTGATTATGCCCATTACCTCCATTACCATGATATGAAGTGCGTGGCTTCTGTTGTGGTCCTGAATTATACTTATTATTGTTGTTGTACTTCCTCTTGCGATTCTCTATGGCATGTTGCTTTCCCTCTAGCACAATAGCCTTATCAATCAAATCCTGACAATTCCTAAAAGTGGCCACTGTCAACTGAAGGCTCAACTCATCATTAAGGCCCTCCAAGAATTTCTCCTGCCTAGCTGCATCAATGTTAACATCATTAGGAGCATAACGTGCAAGATTATTAAATTCCTCCACATAAGCATTAACAGTGCGACCTCCCTGGCGCAAACTACGAAACTCCTTCTTTTTCAGACTCATAGCACCAGCAGACACATGTGCAACACGGAAGGCATCCTGAAACTGAGGCCATGTGATAGTAGCAATGTGATAAGTGACCAAGTAGTTGTCCCACCAAGCTGCAGCAGGACCCTCCAACAAATGTGAGGCAAACCTCACCCTCTCTGCATCAGTGCATCCAACCGTCTCCAGGTTCCTATTGACTGCATGGAGCCAGTCATCAACCACAATAGGTTCAGGGGAACTGGAGAACCTCTGAGGATTCAACTTCAAGAACCTGGTAAGCACATCCACAGGTGGTGGCGGCGGCGGATTGTTGTTGTTATTGTTGTTGTTCTGGTTCTGAGTAAGCAAGTGGATCAACTGGGCCTGTCCCGCAATAACCTGCTGTATGTATGGTGGTACTCCATTGCCATTGTTGTCTCCTCCTGCAGTATTGCGTCTAGTATCACGCCTCGGCGGCATCTGGTGGACAAGCATAGAAGAGTTATAGATATAATAGGGCCAAGGCTATGTATATATAAATGTATTCTACCCATATGCATAATATGATCAAGCCAACAAAACACAACAACGAATAACACCAACAAACAAACAACAAACAATATGGTAATATTTTATATATACAGTCGAATAATTTCGACACTAAGCAATTTAACATACAACTACCAATCAAGCAAACAATCTAGTATCTTCATACCATGAAAGTGGGCATAATCAGATACGCTAACACCATAACATTGCAATATAAAACAAACATGAATGGTGGTCTCAGCACTAGTTCCTACTTACCTGTTCAAGATACATGAGGGGGTTAACTAATAAACAACAAGAAATATAACTAGCTGATAAAATAATTTTCACTCCTATGGCTTTTCTAATCCATTTTCTAGTGTCACGTCCTACAATCAACACACTGCTCTGATACCATCTGTAAGGACCAAACCTCGAAGGATTTGAGTCTCTGTGCTTACCGTGCTAGTCCCTGGATCGAGCTCGCTAGCACACACAGTATAGATGAATACCAGAATAGCAAGTGCATCATTTATTACATCGTATGATCCAGAATATATAAAATAAAACAATATGCATAGAACTTGGCTAGCTTTATTCAATCAAACAATGGAAAGTAGCAGAAAATAACGATGAGTCCCATCATAACCCACTGGCGATGCTGAGTGCAGACTCGCGACCCTAACGGTACCTTACTCTTCGTCTAAATATCCTGCAACATGAGACGTTGCAGCCATATAGGTCAATACTTGGAATGTATTGGCAAGTTACACAGGCCTAATAATAAAGCAGACCTACATGTATATGCATAGAATATCAAAAGGAAGGCTTGAGGGTTTATTTTTGCAGAAAGCTAATTTTGTCCTTATAACTACCTAATAGTCAAATTTTTATTTAGTTCTTTTATTAGTAGAATTAAATACACAAGGTTGAGTTGGCAAAAAATCAACTCCAACCTACCCTTTTATTAAGTTGCCCACAAGTATTATTATGTGTCACATCTGTCAAGACCATCCAACAACTGTAATAGAATAGTCGCTCAAAGTTACCCATAACCGGGGGCACGGCTAATCATGATTAGTTTTTTAATACTCTGCAGAGTTTAGTACGCTTTACCCAACGGACCCAACCCGAAGATTGAGACGAAGTCTTTCAGAAGCAGTCCCCTAGTCCCAACAGGAGGCCCATCCCAACTATTATATCTACATCTGCTGGCACATCCGAGTAAGGGTCCCACAACTGATCAACTAAGCTAGAGCCCATTTAGCCAGTGGTCGCACATGGAAGCTACTAGTCACTAAGTCTATCTGATCTTTTTGAGCCTGGGCGGCCGTCCACTTACATTCAGAGGGTATATACAATGATGTTCTTGAAACCACCATAGCAATACCACTTCCGTCCAGAGGTGAATTAAATCCTAATTTACTACTCAAATTATTATATATATAATCCTCACATAAGCTCAATGAATACACGAACCAACCCCGTCTACAAAGCATAGCAAAACTACAACTACCACGATCTGCAATGACGGGAGATAGGTCAACAATATAGCAAAATAATATAATAATCCTATACATGCATATATTCAAGGTGTTATATAACTACATGCATAGAAAACAATAGGTAAACGATGATCAAGGTGTAACTTGCCTTGGTTATGGTTCAGAAAGTCACACTCCTGACAATAGCTCGCGTCGCACTCCGGACAATCTACACGTTTCACACAATTCAAAAAACCAATCACCGGAACACGAATAGAACCAAAACACAACCAATAGCAAGAAAACCATTTTTGAAACTCAACAACAACAGCATAACCACACCTAAAATGCACTAAGGTCACAACGCAAAAAGAATCACTCAATTCCGATAAACGGTTTGAAACATACGGCCTCCGGAAGGTTTAATTCAAATTCAAACGAATTCAAATTTGAAAAGTGCAAACATGTGCAAAGTCTGTACTGACATAAAGTGCTGGTTTTTGTGAGATCATAGGAAAAAGAATTATCTAAATTGGGCATATAGACTAAAAGATATAGCTAGTTGAAGTTAGAGTTGAAAACTGAAAAAGAACAAAAAGAAAACTCTGTTCTGGAAACACTGTGGCGTTTACTGTAGCGGTGCCAAGTGTCAATGCATGATTGGCTGCAAGATTGCATGCGCGCGTGCTCACCAGCAAAATAGAGAAAACGGCAGCGGCGGCGGTGGGCGTAGGCGGCGGTAGCTCTCCGGTGGTGCTCCGGCGAAGGTGAGGGGAAGGACGGATGCGGCGTTCGTCGGTGGTTGGGATGGTGAGGTTAAACGGCGACGTGGCTTCCTCTGCTGGCTGCGGTCACAGCGTGAACTCCGGCGTGCTCCGGTGCTTCAGCTCGGTGATCTGCAGGTCACCCCGATTGGTCAAACGACTGCG
Source organism: Triticum urartu (assembly GCF_056163025.1). Lineage (NCBI taxonomy): Eukaryota > Viridiplantae > Streptophyta > Magnoliopsida > Poales > Poaceae > Triticum > Triticum urartu. The sequence goes on along the minus strand of NC_141873.1, from coordinate 194,566,877 downwards.
GATTCGAGTGGAGTTCCGAGGGGAACAAGTGGCGCGGCTGGGCGTGCTGTTACGGTGACTGAAACGAGCGGAGAAGACGGCGGCGGCTCGAGCTCCACGGCGAGATCCGAATCGCCCTGTAGAGACGCACGGATGACGAAAGGGATCGGAAAGGCTGCGGTAGGGTTTTCCGGGGTCTTGGCTCGCGTGCGGTTGCCTAGGGGTCCACGGGGTGGCTTGGCGCGATGGATTGAGCTCAGACTCGAGCTCCCGGGTGCGTGCGTGCGTGCGGCGGCGCGTCCGGCTCGGTGAAGGACGAACAGGGCGCGGTGCGGGCGATGCGGGTTTCGGGCGTGGTTCGGATGCGGGTTGGGCATGGGCGGTCCCGCTGTGAGCGGCTCAGGCTGGAGGCGGCAGGCGATGTGAGCACTGCGGGGCTGTGCGAGAGCTAGGTGGGCCTCGGCTGCGCGCGGTTGATGGGCCGCGATGCTGGGTCGCGCTGCGGCGCTATGCTTCGCTGCTTCTCTTTTTTTTAACAGAAACAACAACAGTAAGACAAAATAAATAAAATAACATACAAAATATAAAATCTAAATAAAAAACCTAGACACACAGTAAAAAATAGCCCTATAGCTATAAACTACAGGAGCACTAGTTCCAATACTAATGCAATTTTGTAAAATCCTTTTGATGCAATAGGTCACTCAAACACCAATAAAAACCACAAATAAAATACATTGAAGATTGCAAAAATTACCAGAACATATCAGATGAACTGGAAATAATATTCTGCACATTATGAACATTTTTAAAATAGGGGAGAAGTCATGTTATCTCCACTCCAAATAAATTGCCTTTTTGTTGCATAATGAAAAGAATATTGCAGAAGAGCAAATAATGCATGGAAAATATGATGTGCATATGAATGATCTATTAACATCCTAATTTAGGAAAATTGGGATGTTACAGTAGATCGTACACAGTTTACTATCACCAACCGTGTGAGATGTAGCACAAAATATCCTGGAGCACCGTCGGTGTATAGTATGTGATAGAGGCTAAGGTGTCCCGTCTTTCGATGAGATGGTGGCTATCGTTTTGGAGGAAGTCGAATTTGAGGATCCGACTACGAACGTGCGAGGACGTCGCGCCTTAGCAATCGCTAAACCAACTCCGAGAGGTTATTGACCACGCCGGAGCATGATCAACCTGACCACGAAGGTCTGTTTCCTGCAGGCAAACGAAGAAAAATTAAGAAACTAAGATTGCAATCTGGATATTGCGAATATAAGAGGAAAGCTTTATTGATCAAAGGTGGGGTTCTGTGACGCCTTTGTCTGGTCGTTGAACACAAACGAAATACGCGATGTTCCACCTATGGTGAACTTTAATCTAATCAAAACCCCAAAGTCTAAACGACGCCCTAAGGGTTGTATATATGGAGGAATAGGGGGGAATTTCGTGGCCCTTGGAGGAGGGGTCTGAAACCAACCCTAACTCTTGTTTCCCTACACATACGGACTCTAAAAATAGCCTATACTTAAGTATTTAGAAAATACATGGGCCTGGCCCAAAAATAAGGTGACGCAGCACCTAGGATAGCCTCTGGACGAAATTTATGAAGTGGCATCTTGTGTATTTCATCCAAGGCTTCATGCAATCATTATGGTGGCTTCAAAGTCCTGGAATCATCACTTGTAACTCCGTTCTTGTTCCCGTTGCGCACGCCATCATCTGCATGCTTGAACTTGCTCCAAGGTTCATCTTTCTTGTCCAAGCTAGACCCTTCATTTGTAAGCAAAACAAATTTATCCAATTTAGGCAGCATCATATTCTCATGAACATTAGAATTGTTACCAAGAAACGAAAGTACCTAGTTATTTATTGGCGTGCACGAGCTCTAGTAATTGGTCCAGTATGTATAGCAGCAGGGGCTGTGGGTGTAACCATGGTATTGAAGTCCTCATCAGTACGCCTATGGCTTACGTGAGAAGGTGTGCGGCTATAGTCCACAGCCGGCGTCTCAAGCACACTAGCTCGTTCCCCAAATATCATTTCACTGTTCAATCGTTGCCGGTGAAAGATGGGCACGTGGACCCGCGTCGTGAGGGAAACTTCGGTGGCCCACTCCGGCGAGAGCGCGGACACAACCGCCATGTGCGTGCTTACAAGGTGCATGAGCGCCACCGCAATCTGCGAACGGGCGGCCATGGCAGCCCAAATGGCCGCTATTGCTTCTCAGGTGGCGGCAGCAACATCTGGCTCGGGGATAACAACTGGAGGGAGCGGCACAACAGCTGTCCATTTAGCAGCGGTGACCTTAGCCCTGATGGAGGCCGCTCAAGACCATGTCGAGGCTACCCACGCCCAGCTCCTTGCGTTCACCTCACAAATCGAATCAAGCTTCTCTGATAACGGTCGGCAACCCACGACCGAAGAGCTGGCAATCGCCGAGAGCGTTCAAGCAGCCATCCATTCCTCCGCCATGTACCTTGCAACGACGGAGCTCGTCCAAGCCCAGATCGCGTCCGCCCATGCCCAGCTCGTGGAAGCCCTTTCCAAAGAGATGGCAGACGGACATGGTGAGATGCTTGCCAATTATGGTGCGATGGATGCCATGGAGCCCCTTCCCCAGGAGACCGTCGGGCGCGAGCTGGACATGGAGGCGGTGACGGAGATCGATGAGCACTAGCCATAGTATTACTCTTTGTTTTGTTTAATTAAGAGCGCCGATCTTTAATTTGTTAGAGTAATGTTTAGGTCAGCTAGCTCTGTTTCATTGCTAAACTTGCTCGATTAAGAACTTAGTCTCCTTTACGTACCCAAATTATGCAATGACTTGGATGACCACTGTAACCATGGAATTTTGAACCAAAATTTTTGACGTTCAAACTCATCACACATGGGTTAAGCTATCTGAATTGTTTTGTGATGTTCACATATCGTACACAGTTCTAAATAACGGACCATGTCTGATGACACTTTGCGCGCCAGTTTTTTCATTGAAGTGATTCCAAATTTTCGGCTTCCGTGGAAATATCTACCTCCCCGCCCCCTCCCCCTTACCAAAAGCCACATTTCCCCTGTTTCCGCCTTCCTTTCCAAGTTGAAACCTTCAATCCTTGTGTGACACCCCCGATTTGACCGTACACTAATCATACACACAAACGTGTAGGATCAAGATCAGGGACTCACGGGAAGATATCACAACACAACTCTACAAATAAAATAAGTCATATAAGCATCATATTACAAGCCAGGGGCCTCGAGGGCTTGAATACAAGAGCTCGATCATAGACAAGTCAGCGGAAGCAACAATATCTGAGTACAGACATAAGTTAAACAAGTTTGCCTTAAGAAGGCTAGCACAAACTAGGATACAGATCGAAAGAGGCGCAGGCCTCCTGCCTGGGATCCTCCTAAACTACTCCTGGTCATCGTCAGCGGGCTGCACGTAGTAGTAGGCACCTCCCGAGTAGTAGTAGTCGTCGTCGACGGTGACGTCTGGCTCCTAGGCTCCAACGTCTGGCCGTAGCAATCGAGTATAGAAAGGGGGAAAAGAGGGAGCAAAGCAACCGTGAGTACTCATCCAAAGTACCCGCAAGCAAGGAGCTACACTACATATGTATGCATTGGTATCAAATGGATTAAGGGTATCATATGTGGACTGAACTGCAGGATGCCGGAATAAGAGGGGGATAGCTAGTCCTACCGAAGACTACGCTTCTGGTAACCTCCATCTTGCAGCACAAGAAGAGAGTAGATGGTAAGTTCACCAAGTAACATCGCATAGCATAATCCTAACCGATGATCCTCCCTTCGTCGCCCTGTGAGAGAGCGTGACCGGTTGTATCTGGCACTTGGAAGGGTGTGTTTTATTAAGTATCCGGTTCTAGTTGTCATAAGGTCAAGGTACAACTCCAAGTCGTCCTGTTACCGAAGATCACGACTTTCAAATAGATTAACTTCCCTGCAGGGGTGCACCACATTTCCCAACACGCTCGATCCCATTTGGCCGGACACACTTTCCTGGGTCATGCCCGGCCTTGGAAGATCAACACGTCGTAGCCCTACCTAGGCACAACAGAGAGGTCAGCACACCGGTCTAAATCCTATGGCGCAGGGGTCTGGGCCCATCGCCCATTGCACAACTGCACGTTGCGAGGGCGGCCGGAGAGCAGACCTAGCAACCTCCATTACAAAGGAAGTTGCGTTACGTGGTCCAACCCGGCGCGCGCCGCTCAGTCGCTGACATCATGAAGGCTTCGGCTGATATCACGACGTCGAGTGCCCATAACTGTCCCTGCATAGATGGTTAGTGCATATAGGCCAGTGGCCAGACTCAGATGAAATACCAAGATCTTGTTAAATGTGTTATCTTGAAATAACCGCGAACACCGACAAGGGCCAGGCCCACCTCTCTCCTAGGTGGTCTCAACCTGCCCTGTCGCTTCGCCACAAAGATCCACACAGAGGGTTGTTGGGACAAAGGTCCTTTCAGCCCCCAATCCGTGAATCACTCGCGGGTGCTCCACGAGCCGACCCGACTTTAGTCACCACATGTATCATGTATAAAGTATATAGTATATACCCGTGATCACCTCCCGAGTGATCACGGCCCAATAGTATAGCATGGCAGACGGACAATAATGTAGGGCCACTGATGATAAACTAACATCCTATACTAAGCATTAGGATTGTAGGTAAAGGTAACAACAGTAGTAACAAGGACAGGCTATGCATCAGGATAGGATTAAGGGAAAGTAGTAACATGCTACACTACTCTAATGCAAGCAGTATAGAGGAGAGTAGGCGATATCTGATGATCAAGGGGGGGGGGCTTGCCTGGTTGCTCTGGCAAGAGAGAGGGGTTGTCAACACTGTAGTCGTACAGGGTAGCAGCGGCGTCGGTCTCGGTGTCTAGCGAGAGAAGAGGGGGGAGAAACAATAAATATTAAGCAAACAGATGCATAGTGATGCATGACATGACAAGTATCGGTGCTAGGGGTGCCCTAACGCGGTACGAGGTGGTACCGGTGAAGGGGGAAAACATCCGGGAAAATATCCCCGGTGTTTCACGTTTTCGGACAGATGAACCGGAGGGGGAAAGTTGCGTGTTCACTATGCTAGGGATGCGTGGTGGACGAACGGGCTGCATATCCGGGTTTGTCTTGTCGTGCTGAACAACTTTCATGTACAAAGTTCTTCCATCCGAGCTACGGTTTATTTTATATTGATTTTAAAAGATTTAAATTATTTTTAGGATTTATTTAAGTATTTAAATTCAACATTATCCAGAATGGTGTTTGTTGACGTCAGCATGATGTCAGCAGTCAACGTTGACCTGGTCAACCTGACGTGTGGGTCCAGTGGGACCCACCTGTCATTTTCTGCTTAGCCAAATTAGGGTTTAGGTTAGTTAACTAGGATTAATTAGTTGTTTTATTTTTTATTTTTTATTCATTTAATTCCTATTTTTTATAAACCATTCTGGGGCAGGGCCCCACATGTCATAGGGCCATAGGGGCTGATGCGGGTTAATGGGCGCTCGCGCGCAGGGAGCGGCGGGGCGAGGGCAGAGGTCAAGGCGGTCGCGATGGCCAACGGCGCGGCGGCGTCAGTGGCGCAGGGGATGGAGTGTGGGGCCGACGACGAGCAGGCCCACGGGCGGCAGAGGAGCAGCAACAGGGGTGCAGAGGCGCGGCGACGCGCGCGGCCATGGCAGCAGTTGCGAGCGGGAGGAGGTTGCGGTGGCGCGGCCGGGCGAGGACGGCGCCGGAGCAGCGGGCAGCCGCACGGGGAGGCCGGAGCGGTGCGCTCGACGCTGAGGGGGGGGGAGCTCGGGCATGGCGAGCAGGGGCCTAAGGCGACGGCGACCTCGCTTGGCAGCGACAGGGCGAGGCGGGGCTCGGACATGCGTGCGGCAGGGGAAGGCCACGGTGGAGCGGGAGCGTGTGGTCGGGGTGCCGCGAGCGCGGGCGTAGGACGCACACTGGCGCAGAGAGACGTGCGCGAGCGCTACTAGCGGGCACGTCACGTGAGCGGGAGGAGCGGCGAGCGGGGCTTGGCCCGTGCAACGGCGCGGTGGACGAGGCGACGACATGGGGCGCGACGAGCGCGCACCGGCAGTGCCGGACGAGGTGACGCGTGCGAGAGAGAGAAGGTGGTGGCCATGGCCTCACCGGTGTCGTAGGGTCAGGGAAACGGGTGTCGAGGAGGGGCTTGGGGACGACGCGCGTAGAGGGAGGCTGGCCGTCGAGGGGGAGGAGGCAGTCCGGCGGGGGAGGAGCTCTGGCGAGGCGGCGTCGTGCGGCTTGGTTCTAGGCGTGGCGGGGCGCAGTCACCCCGATCCCGATCTGGATCGGGGGGGGAGGGGGAGATATTTCGGGGGGAGTGGGGGGCATGTCGGTGGGGGGTCTGGTGGAGTGGGGGGAGGTTATAGGCGGGGGTGGGCCTTGGCCCAGTTGGGCCTATGGCCTGCCGGGTCGAAGCCCCCCGGGGGGGGGGGGCAGGGGTTTTCTCCTTTTCCTTTTTTCTGTTTTTGTAATTTCCTTTTCTGTTTTAATCCATTTTAAAATACTTAGACACTTTATATAAGTGTGTTTATTACACCGTAATTAAATATGCAAATTATGGCACTGCCCAAACATTTTTGTTTTAACTTTTGAAAACTTTTATTATTTAACTTTATTTTAAATTTGAATTTGACTCGGTTTTGAACTAACGGTAGATTATCAATAGTAACCGTGGTGACGTGGCATGATTAGCGTTGGATTACTGTAGCACGATTATCCGGGCATTACACCTTGCTTGCAGCGGCGCCTCCTCGTCGGCGACCCTCCTTTACGTTGCTCGGCCTCGTCTATCCAGGCAGGTAATCCACACCCGATCCCCATCCTCCTCCTCCTTCCACACCCCACATGCCCTGACCGCCGGCGTGAGCGCGACACCTTCCACCCAAATCACTGACCCCTCCACAAAATAAGCGCGGCCCTAAGCCATGGTGCACGCAGCATAGCCAGGATCTCAAGGAGCATTTGGCAGCAGAGAAGCAAATCGCGGCCGCACGCGCGGATGAGGTCGCGATGACTGCCATTCATGCCGACCCCCAGATCTTGGAGGACTACCTTGCCATTTTCTAGCTACGCCGGTTAAGCATGCTCGGTTTACCCGTTGCATGTGCTGCTCCTGCCTTTCCTTCACAAATTCTTGTGAATTGTGCTATCTAATTTTACCATGCAATCTGTTGCTCTAGTGTATATGTTCTATATGTCATGTAGTGTGGTGCTCACTTATTAATGGTTTTGTTAATTAGTTGTCGTCTTTAGTTAACTATTTGGTTCAATTATGCAAATGTGATGTTCAATTCTTCATGCTGCAATTTTGTATTGTCTTCCATGTGAGAAATAAATCGAATTTATCTTTACAAAATACATGAGAAACGAATACATTTGCTATATTTCCAAGTTGTCAAGCATGCTTGGTTTGGTTATACATTGTGGAATGTGGTGCTCAGTTAATGTTTGGTTCATTTGTGTTGTGGTGTTTAGTTAACTGTTTGGTTTAATTCTGCAATGCGATGTTCAATAATTGTGGGTGCATTCTGTTATTGTGTACCATGTGAGGAATAAATGGAATTTGGCTGTACTAAATACTTAACCTAATGACTAACTACCTTATATGTGTTGCAGGGAAACAATGGGAAGCACTGAGGTTTACAATCGAGGTTAGCACGTGCATGGTCCGTTGTCTAATAGCACATTATTGTGCAATTACAGGAACCATTCTAATAGTTTGGTTTTTAACAATTTGGTCTTGCACATGTAGGTCCTACTATCATAGGTTTTGACCCACCGTTTGACCCTTTTTGCATACGGGGAAATGAGTTGTCCATGAATATCAATCAAATTAAGAAACTCAGAAAGATTGTTAGGATAAAGAAATTGGCGACAAAAAACAACAAGATCTTTGCGTGCACAACGAAGATGACATCAGTTCACTACAAGATGGTAATAACTATTATACCTTGCCTTTTTGATTCCTTTTCCCCAATTCCAATATAGAGAAGATATTTATGCACATCCTTGTTTTTAGGCCTTTCCAAAGCAGTTCACTGATGATTACCTCTCAACCCACCACTATGGTCAGGAGGCGAGGAAGGTTTTCATACAACACCCACGGTTCAATATTGAAGTGTTCCTGAAGAGGACAAAGCACGGATGGTCAATCATCCACAGGCACTGGCCTAAAGTTGCAGAGACCTTCAACATGAATGAAGGCTCAATATTTGCCTTCCGCTTCAGCAGTTTTCCAGATGAGATGCATCTGTCTATATACCGTCTATGATGCTAATTTCGAAAGGTTCGACATGTTTCATTTGAAACTTGGTGCTGGTGCAGTTGTGTAATGGGGTAGCTGAGTGCTGAAGCTATATCATGTTGTACTCTGATGTATTTCAATTATGAAATTCTACTTCCTTAATATGGAAATGAAATATATTATGTGCTTAATATGAATGTCAATTAGATTAATAAATGGATTAATAATAATAGGGCAATTAGCCTGCTAATTGGGTTTTGCTATTGCAAACGGTTGTTGAAAAATTACCGTGGGTGATGACCTCAGGCAACACACACAGTTTCTAGGAATAAACCGTGTTGGATCAATGAACAATTACACACGACTTTCTCTTGAAAACTGCTTGTGTTAGGCCACTTTGCGCAAATGTTTACCACATAAAAACTGATATAGGATGAAATCCTAGAGGGGGGACTTTTCACACTTGGAGGGGGAAAAGGGCAAACTCTCAAGAACACAAAGAGGAGATCACTCAAACAATTCCCCAATTACACGTCCACTAGAATAGCAATACAAGATCCACAAGTCACAAACACAATCAAAGGAAAGATACAATGGCAAAGTTCTTCCCACTCCTAGGAGATGAGGTCTTGAAGATAGTCTTCTCCTAGAGGAGGGCTTGAAATCCACTAGGATTCTTCCCAAAAGGGGCCTTGATTCCACAAGTGGGAAGGTAGGAGGAGCAAAGCTCACAAATATCTCATCTCATACTTTGCTAACCCTAAACATAGCCCTAGGTATGGTTTATATAGTCTTGGGGTTGAAAGAGATGAAGAGGGGCTCAGTTTGGGGATCTCAACCGTCCATCCTGGGAGGCCCGTGCGCACGGGGTAAGTTGGGCCCGTGCGCACGGGGGTCCCGTGGGCACGGTACAGGCCCATGCGCACGGGGTGCTCCAGCGCCAACTTCCTAGATAGCCCGTGGGCACGGGGTCTCGGGGGCCCGTGCGCACGGGGTCACCTGGGACTTCCAGTTTTCATGCTGTTGCACTCCGTCTTGGTCCGCGTGGCCTCGGGGTGGTTCCTCTTCTCCTTGGGGGTCCTCCTAAGCCTCTTGGTGGTGTTCCTCTTCATACCTAATGAGACATAGCATATCTTGGTGAGGTAGCAACAATGTTCCATTCATATCCATATGCAAGCTAAGTAGGAAGGAGTTCACCTCGGTTTCCAAAGCACGTGCTCTAGCTCTTGTTATAGCTCCACGTGGGGCTTGATGTGTCGGTGTAGAGTCCATGGGGATGATGGAAGGATGCTCCACATCAAAAACTGTGTGTGATGGACAGCCTTTGCCACATAGTCTCTTCTACGGACCGTGTGTGATACATTCAATAACGCAAACGATTTAACGTGAAAAATTGTGTGTGATGTACCTGTGAACAGAAATGTTTACCTTGGAGCGACTGTGTGGGATGTACATACGAACGTAAACGTTTAGCGGGGACTGACTGTGTGGGATGTACTTGCGACCTAAAACAATTTCGTCGTATAATTGTATTTTTTTAGATCTATTGTACGTATTTCTGTATTTGAGCGCTCGCCGGTCGCACACGACCTCATTTTGCTGAGCGTGTGTGCCAGGAGGGCATATACCCGATGGTTTTTGGGTCGTGTGAGAAGGACCCCCCCCCTATCGCCCACACTCACTTGGTGACGATTCCAAATGCCGTCTCGGAAAGGGGTTAAAAACCGTTTGTTTAGGACCGACGCATACCAGTGTAGGCTACATGGCCGACAGGTAGGGCCAAATCTCCCCGGCTGCTCCTCCCTCTGGCGCCGCCCCTCATTCTCATGGTCTCCAACAGCTGCTCCATTGTGGTCCGTCCAATGCACTACTCCAGCGGGCGCCGCACAACTACGGCTAATGCCACACTACGGCAGAAGGCACCTTATTCCCCCTCCCCTCCTCCCAGGCCCTGGCCTTGAGGTGCTATTGAAGGATGAGCTCATCCAACAAGGTGAGGATCTCCTCTGATTTTTTGCCACATTTTCATTCTGATCCACTATACGATGAATTGCTATGAGCTGCTTCTGCTGCTGCTATATGATGCATTGCTATGAGCTGCTCCTGGTGCTGCTATATGATGAATTGCTATGAGCTGCTGCTGCTATATGATGAATTGCTATGAGCTGCTCCTGCTATATGATGAGGTTCTATAAGCTTCTCATGCTGCTGCTATATGATGAATTGCTATGAGCTGCTCCTGCTGCTGCTATATGATGAATTGCTATGAGCTGCTCCTGCTGCTGTTATATGATGAATTGCTATGAGCTGCTGGTATATGATGAATTGCACACTAATGCTGCTGCTGCCGCTGTATGATGAGTTGCTATGACCTGCTGCTGCTATATGATGCTTTCAGGTGGTGCTGCTATATGATAATAACTAGCCACTTGGACCATCGAATTTGAATAAATAATTGTTCTTGATTTAAATGTGGGTCATGCGTTCTTTGTTTAAATTAGGCAATGTGATCTCTATGGACATTGACCAAAGTAGATTGTGCAAAGTAGATGGTATCTTTGTATTTGCATTTTGAACAAATACTGATGGTATGTTTTCCTATCATATTAATTACTGCACTGGGTTCAATTTGTGATGTTTGCAAGTCAAATTAATTTTCATATGGGCAGCAAAATGACAAAATATAATGCAATCTAGACTTTTCACTGATCATACCAAAAATAAGCTGAAAAGGAATGCAATGAAAAGAACTGGTTGGCTTATTACCTGGAGCTTAAGGTGCTTATTTTCTTAGGATAACTCGTAATAACGGTCCCTAAGAAACTTGCCAACAGAACTGACATACAAATAACATGTCACGAAGATTGCAATGGAGGAGTGACCTACCATAGCACATTGTATAGGCTCACCGCTGCCTCTCCTTTTTTTGCGATGTTCCATGAAATTGCCACATACATCTAATTTTAGACATCTCTACATGATAATACATTGCATATTACTTGCGCATATTTAAACCATCAATTAACGATTGTGTGCGTAGCATAAACTAGCCATGACTCTGTGTGCTGGACTAGCAGGAACTCTAAGGGAGCCTAAAGTAGTGCACTGGAATTCCTACATGCCACCTACGATTTTGTGTAATGTACTACCTCTGTTCGTAAATATATGTCTTTGTAGAGATTCCAGTATGCATTTTCGAGTGTAGATTCACTCATTTTGCTCTGTATGTAGCCTATAGAGGAATCTCTAAAAAGACTTAGATTTAGGAATGGAGGTACGAGGTAGTATCATGTATGACATCTACATATCTAATTTAGCAGCCATCGGTAGAAATCATTGTCTGCACAAAGGGATTACTGGTCGAAAATTCTAGCAAAGCACGCTGGCAGGCACACAACAATACAAGAGAGAGACACCGATGTAGGGTGGAACCCTATACAGCCGATCTTTCATGAAAGGAGCGGATCCCAACTAAGAACACGAAGAACATGGGGAAGAACGGAGAGAAAACACAAGGGGAAGCACTCAAGAACAAGTCCAATCACACATCCACTAGACAATCAAACACACAAGATCTACAAGGTACATGAACAACAAAAGAAACGATACAAGGTAAAGTTCATCTCCATGAGGAAGTCTTGAAGGGGCCACCCAAGAGGGGGTCTTGAATCCAATGTGGATCTTCTCTGAAGAGGTGTCAGTCCCTCGCAATGGAGTAGATCCGGATGGATGAGAGAAGCTCTATCTCGCATATGAGCTAACACAATGCTAACCCTAGAAAGGATGAGGGGAAGGTCTAGTTATAGTCTAAGCCATGAAGGGGTAAGTGGGAGAGAGATACAAGGCCAAAGGCCCGCGGCTACGCACAAAGGCGTCGGACATCCGGTGGGTGTCGGACGTCCGGAGGCTCGGGACGGTCCGGACGTCCGGAAGTCTTCGAACATCCGTAAATATCGTTCTGTCGCCGTGGCACCAGTCGTCCAGAGGCGCTCGGTCGTTCGTGGCCTAGGAGGTGTCGGACATCCGGCCTCAATCGGTCGTCCGGTCGCTGTAGATCTTGTCGGCTGGACTCTTGGACTGGCTGGAGTTCCAGGTGTCGGACGTCCGGCGTAGTCCGGTCGTCCGGTGGATGTAGATTGTCGGACGTCCGGTGGCTTTCGGTCGTCCGGTCGCTGTAGACTCCGCAGCTCCTTCGTCTTCCGTCTTCGCTTCCACGCTTCCCTCGCAGATAGTGTAGGTGTTCCTTGGCGCTTGCACTCCTTCACGTCATCCGTAGCGTTCCGACAATACCTATGAATGCACACGGGAGAAGTGTCAAGTAGTATACCATCCTCGAAGGGGTCAAATGAGCACGTGTAAAGGAGATGATTCACCTTTGTGTATGTGAAGTAGATGTCACACGTGTCACTCGCCGAACGGACTCTTGATATGGTGATGTCCATAGGATGCTCCGCATCATCTCCCCTCCCTTGGGAAAGATCCGACCTCGGATCGAAAACCAAATCACCATGGAAAGGAGATGGCTTCGTCGTGTAGAAGTGGACGTTCACCAAGTATTCATCATCTTCAAGCCTGAAGTGGGAACTCTCCAATGTCGAACCTTCTAATGATTCCTTCAAAATAGCAAGGACAACAAACACTTGGAAAAATAAATGTGGTTAGGATTAGTGCAAAACCAAGCATTCAAGAGGTGATTCACCAAACAAGTGTCGTCATCATGCAAATCATATGGTTTGACAAAGGATGGTGACATGGCATGTAAGCACATAAATTGAGCACAAGCAAAGATATCATGGGGAAAAGCACGTGAATGTGAGGTAGTGATGCAAATATGTGTGATAAGAGAAGAAGAATCTACCTCAAGTTCATAGCAAGCATTCACAAATTGCTCAATGAAAGGTCTATGGTAGGCATAGGAATCATTCACAACACCAAATAAAATGAAGTGTCCAAACACATGGGTCAAGTGCAAGACAATCCAAGCATAATATGCAAAGGGCGTGGTGAATATCATGTGGCACTCAACACAATGGAAAGAGCAATTGTTCATCATGTGTGAGGCAAGCATGTAGCAATCAATGGGACATGGAATATGTGAAGTGATGACATTGTTGCAACCAAACATATGAGAGGAGCAAGTAATCCAAGAATTGGATGCAAGACACAAGGCATATATATCATGATTCATGGAATGGTGAAAATGACAAGTCAAAGCAAGACCTCTAACAAGTGTGCAATCAAGTGGTCCAAGATGAATAATAAGTGTCATGGGGAAAGCAACACAAGTAGTATGATCCATAATATGCAAATGCGATGTAGAATCGTCGTAGTAGGGGGTGGTTCGCTCTCAAAAGCTCGGATTGTCAACTCAAGTGACGTGGAAGTTGACACGAAGTCCAAGTTTCCTACACATGCACAAAACAAAGAAAAGAATGTGTGCGCATGGTAGATAAACACATCATCCATCATGATGGTTTTCTTCTCTTGCACATAACCATTAGAAGCACAAGTGCATGAATAATATGATGCAACAATGGCTATATTCATGACACTAGATATATGGTGCAAAGAGGCAATACAAGCATGCTTCACAAGAAAAATGTCAAAATCTCCAAATATATGTGAGAATGCTATGGGGGCAAACTCATTATCAAGACTAAATGCATAATTGCACTCAATACATGGCAAATCATCTAGCACGAGAGAGGCAACACATGGAGATATAAGGCAAGAAGCAATAACAATCATGTGCAAATCATGTAGATGGGTGTCATCAACCGCATGAAATGAGCAAGGTTGAATCATCGGTGATGCAATAAGGCAAGCAAACATAGTAATCAAGTCATGCAAACTAGTAGTGCGAAGATGCAACATACTAGAGTAAATCATGGCAATAATGTTGAGAGCAAATAATAGGCATAGGCAATGCACATGACATATCGCAAGCACGAACACAAAGCAAGATCATAGTATCATCATAGGCATGGGGTATAAAGCAAACATGGCAATGACAAGTGATATCTCCACCAAGCTTGCAAATACACATACAAGTGTTAGAATCAATCATCATGTGTGATGCAAAGCATGGGTCACAAATGCATGGCAAAAGCATAGTAATGAGCATATCATGAAAAGTGAACATGGCAAGATGGGCAAAGGATATATAATGGACAACAAGCCATAGCCAAGTGAGGGCCATGTAGAAGAAATGCGCGAAGTATTTGCGCGAAGAGAGCAGTGGGAAAGACAATCCATGGGATCCCAAGTCATCATTGCTCTCTAGAGCTCGTTTTGTCAACTCGTGGGATTGCGAGGTTGACAAGTATTCATGGGTACCTACACAAAAGAGACACAAACCAAAGAAATTACCCGCGTGGTAAATGTACACATCATTCATCATGATGTGTATGTGCACGTGAGAGTTAGCACAAGATAAGCATCGCTCAAAGAAATTTGATGCATGGTATAATAACATGTCATCCATCATGAAAGAATAGTTGTTATGTATAACACGATGGGGATGCAAATTTAGCATACATCTATATGGCACAACAATAGCATTTTTATTAATGGGGAGAATATGGTGCACACAAGTATTGGGATCATGCAATGGATGGGAGTGAGCAAAATCTCCTAAAATGTATGAGGAATCTATGGGGGTCTCCTCATGAGCAATATCGGAAACATCATATGGAGAAAATGGACAACATCCAAAACAATGCATATCCGAAGCTAGGTGGTTATGGCATGGCATTTGAGATAAATGATGCAAAGGTAGCATGTCAATATCATCACAAGAGAAACAGATGCCAATAACCATAGGCTTGTCATCTATGCCATATGTGCAAATTGGGTTTATTTTAATAGAATATGCATAGTCACTATGAAGAGATTGCAAATATGACATATGATTGATCTCATGCATATCATATGACAAGTCAAGAGGATTGGCAAACATGATGTGACCTAAGGAATTGTCACAAGAAATCCTATGCAACATGGCATCATGATGCGGAGCATCCCACATTCGTCCCCATGTACACTCCGACTACTCTCCAAGCCCAAGAGGACATATGACGAGACCTCGAACATACGCCATTGGACACAAGGTGAACTCGCTCCTCTCCGAACTTTCACTTTCTACATGTGAGACATGGTTACTACCTCCAACGTGTGTGCTATGCATGATCAGGTACTTAGAGGAAAGCCACGGAGCTACCACCTCCAACGGACGAGCTAGCAAGGACGCCAAGTACAAGGACTAAGAGAAGAAGTTGCCCGAAGTCTTCAGCCACCGGACGACCGAGCAACGCCCGACGCCCGACGCCTGGGCACTCATCCAGCAAGAAGGGCCTGCCAACGGAAGCTACAATGGCCGGACGTCCGGCAAGTACCGAACGTCCAACACACTCTATTGAACGGACGTCCGACCGTCTCTGGAAATCTGGCACCACCTCAACCGAGCCAAAACGTCGGATGTCCGACAAGTACCGGACGATCGGACCCTCGCGGGCCACCGGACGTCCGATACCTGTCGGATGACCGGCCCCTGGCTGTGTCCAGTGTTGCGGGCCGAAGCCCATGTACCCCTCACTTACCCCTTCGTGTCGCTAGACTATATATACTCCTCCACCACCACCTAGTTAGGGTTAGGAAAGGATTAGCTCATATATCGTCTGAGAGCTTTCCTCATCCACTTGGTTACATTCTCCTCGGAGATGGCGCCTCCTCGGAGAAGATCCCCCAAGCGGATTCAAGACCCCTTTACGGGAAGAACCTCAAGACCTCCTCTCGGAGAAGACCGACTACCTTTGTATCGTCCCTAGTTGATCATCTACTGTGTGATCTATTATGTACTTGAGGATCTAGCACACGTGTGACTATTTCTTGTTGGTTCAGTGTTTCTATTGTGTTTCCCCGTGTTTTCCCTCGTTTCCCTCCTCGTGTTCTTCGTGTTCTTCACGGGATCCGCTCCTTTCGTCAAAGATCGGCCGATTAGGGTTCCACCCTACATCATCTTGGTACCATGAGCCACGTTGATCACGATTTCAGAGCCTCCCCTCGTTGTTTTCTAGCCTAAATTTGTTGTGTTCTTCCCCAATTTCGAAAATCCCCACCAAAAATAGCCCCAATTTTTTTTTGTGATTTGTTGGTTTGACGAAGTTTTGTTGGATTTGATCCATAGATTTGCTTTGTTTCAAGTGGATCTAACATCTCCCCAAGTTTCCCCATCTTTCATCCACGAAATCCCCTCTATTGTGACCCGAAAATCTCCCAATTTCGCCCAAAATCGCATCCCGAAACTCGCATCTCGCGTTGACCCAGACCCATTGGACGGCCGTCATTTTACCACACATCCGGACACCTAGGAAGCACCGGACGTCCGACCTTACCGGACGACCGGAACCCTAACCAAGCTGTAATTAGCGGATTTCCGACCCGACCGGACGACCGTCCATTGCCGGACGTCCGCTGCCTGTAGATATCAAATTCGGCTGATTTTTTCTCGGCCATAAGTAATTCTTTGAATTCCGATTTTGACGTTCTTTAGCTCGTTTTGAAGCTGTTGGCATCCCCCTTCCCACAAAATTACCACCAACATCTTTTGACTCCATCAAATTTTGTGAATTTTGGCATCCTTGCCTAGGGCTTCCACCACATCATCCGCTACACCACCACCGACTTCCGCAACCTAACCAATTTTGTTCCCCATTGCATTAGTGGTTGCTTGAGGAGTGATTTGAGTCTCCTAAGGTGTGTTGGCTACTTAGGGACGGTTGCTTCTTCATCAACCACCACAGCCACTTCCGCATAGGTTTAACCACTTCCGCAACCCCAACTTAACCCAATTTTGTTTGTGTTGTGAGTTGTGTCTCCTAAGGTGTTTCGGCTACTTAGGGACTATTCTTCCAACTCGGACACCGTGTATAGTCCACCACCTTACCCTCCATTTCCGCATTACCATTTCGCAATTCCATTGAGCTTCTACAAAACAACCACTACATTCCCGTTGCCACCATTATGACATTTGACGTTTGAGATTTTGAGTTCGCGGTTTTTCTGTTTCCTAAGGTGTTTCGGCTACTTAGGGACGAGTCTCCATCATCTTGGTATCTCCATCAAGATCACCACCACTCATCATCGCCTCGGACGGTAACCTCCATATCATCTTGGTATCGTGGTATTCCTCCATTTTATATTCCCTTGCCATTGCATTGTTAACCCCTAGCCCATTTTGCGTTACTTGCCTATCGAGACTAGCCATTTGAGTATTGCCGGCAACGTTACTTGTGCACATTAGTGATCTACACCTCCCATTGCATACATACCATATCATATTGGTATCATATCATCCCTTGTGCCACAAGGGTGTTCCCGCATATATACAATTGCTATCTTGGTTTGTGCATTCCGCATTGTGGCCATACAAAAAAAGAAGAAGAATAATCTTTTAAGAAAAGAAAAAGAGTGAGCAAACAATCTTGTAAGCAAGTGCCATAGCATCATACCACATCGCATAAGATTGTCATATCCGATCATCTTGGATCATACCACTGGAACATCATATACATAGCATACTTGGGATAGAAGTCATTGCATTTTTTTCTCCCATAGGTTGTGGACAAGTGTCGTATCCGCCTATTGAGCAATCTTGCTAGTGTCTCTCTAGAGTTGTGTAACAAGAGCATTTTCTGTGGATTCCACATTTTGAGCTCATTCCTTGGTTGCACGACCCCATTTATCTATCCGTGTGTGTGTTTCCGTGTGCCACATATTGCTATTGGTCTACTGGTTTCACTTGCAAATTTGTGAATCTCTTTCAACATTATTGACTCTTGATAACATTTTGCATCAAATTTTTTGTGCCACTATCCTCACCGAGCTCCACCATAAGCCTTACTTTTGTAGGTGTGAGAAACCGACAAGAATTGGTATCAATTGTGCTATTTCCTTGTCCACATTGTTGGGATCATTGATCCACTTTCAACTTTGGTCAAGGTACATTTGGTATTCGTTCTTCTCTTTCTACCACTCACATTTTTCTCTTGGAGTGATGGATAGACAAGGCATTTCATCTCCAGTCTTCGACAACAACGACATCGTGAACAACTACATCACCAAATCGTCAATCTTCGAGGTACAACGACAAATGCAAGGTGCACAATCAAGATTGCGAGAGCGCATCAAGAACCTCTCCATCGACATTTGTCCCTCCGAAGCAAGGAAAAGGGACTACATTGACAACAAGCTCTCCGGACAAAAGGAGGAGCAAGATGCAAGGATGGAGGAGATTCGGACCTTGTTGATCAACCGTTCTTCCCCTTCATCATCCTCAAGGCGGCAACATTCAAGTCACAAGTCTTCGGAGCGCAAAAATGATGCAAGCGCAAGTCGTCCACGTCCACATTTCCATGGCGACCACCATCACGTTCGTGATCGACCTCGTCATGAAGGGAAAGTCACCTCCAAGCAACATGTGCACGACGACGACTAACAACATCTACTACAAGCTCAAGTGCGACAACGACACCATCATCATGAAGATGCTCGCCAAGCGCAAATGTACAAGTCCCAACAAGCTCTACTTCATGCCAAGGCCAAGCCTCAAGAGCATAAGAGAAGACCGCGAGACAAGCACCACCAAGAGGACGCTATGGCTACTACCACCACCACTCCGGCATCTTCGCCAAGTGCTATCAAGGCATCTTCGCCTTTGGACGTACGACATCTTCGCCTACTTCCCGTGAGTTCGCCTACATCAACATCATCAAGTACAAGGCGACCACCTACGAGCGAGGGCGACACTTCCATCTTCGGAAGCCCCTCAAGAAAGATGGCCGAGCATGGGACATTCCCTTCGGTCAAGGAGACGAGATACGAAGTGCCACATCATATGGGCATCCTACAACAAGATGGCGACAAGAAGGTCGAGCAAGGGCCATCCCCTTCGACCACGGCGATGAGCACAAACCTCTTCAACAACATGAAGACGACGCCCATATTGGACTCATACTCCGAGTCAAGCTACGAGACCGCACATGAGACGTTATCTTTGGCCTTCATCCACGACATGATTGAGCATGGAGACATTTGCATCTACATCTCTCCGACCACCATATATGACATTGAGTGCATTTCCTATGAGAGGATGAGTGTGACCACCACTAGCCCCATACATGAGAGCATGCCACACATCCTATGTGAGGTTGAGAGCCATTTGAGTGACTCCACCAACCATATGAGTGAGAGCATCCAAGAGGTAGGGAGTGAGCCACAACACTTAGTGAGTGAGGTAGTTGACACGACACGTGAGGCCACTATGATTTCTAACGATTCAACCTCTACTCCGAGTGTGTTTTCTTCTTTGGTGCTAGGTCTCCTGCATGACGACATGCCTACCCTCGACAAGTCCATACCTCCAATGGAGACAACGATGGCCATGGTGGAAGAAGAGCACCCCCCACATGGTTCCATCAAGATCAAGATGACCACGACTTGGTCTTCAACACCTCACCTACAACACATGAGCGATGCTCCAACGGTAACATAGGTGATGGTGCTTCTCTTGTCCCACTAGTGGACTATTTTATGAATGATTGCTTGCATGATGTTGATCCACCTATTCCCATGCTCATGCTAGTGCGACTTCTTCATGTCATGACTTACCTATTTATGATGAATATGATGATGAGCATGTTGATTTGTCTAGTTGTGATGCTATGCTCCATAGGATATCATGTGAAAATTCTATTGGTCACATCATGTTTGTTAATCCTTTAAACTTGTCATATGCTATGAGTGAGATCTCCCATATCGCATCATTTCAATCTCAACATAGTAGCTATGCATTCCCCATTCAAATAAATCCCATTGCACTTATGGCATAGATGACGAGATGATGGTCATTGGCTTTTGTTTTTCATGTGATGATATTGTCGTGCTTCCTTTACATGATTTGTGCAATTCATCTACTATGCCATGCCATGATCACATAGAACCAAATATGCATTGTTTTGGATGTTGTCAATATTCTCCATGTGATGTTTCCACTAATTCTCATGAGGAGACCCCCATAGTTTCCTCATAAATATTAGGATATTTTTATGCATTCCATACATTGCATGATTCTCATAATTGCTTGCACCATATGCATTCCATGAATAACAATGCTCTACATATTTCTTGTGATGCATTACACAATTTGAGTCTCCATTATGCTATACATAACAACAAACCTATCATGATGGATGACATGTTTCTATATCACGCATATCATTTATTCGAGCATTGTATATTTTGTGCTAACCAACACAAGCATGTGTGCATCATGATGGACGATGTGTACATCTACCACGCACACAAAATTTTCCCTTTGTCTTTGTTTTGTGTAGGTACTCACGTATACTCATCAACCTCTCAATCCCAAGAGTTGACGAAACGATCTCTTGAGAGCAAACATAACTTGGGTTCCCATGAACTATCCTTCCCACCGCTCTCTTCGAGCAACGGCTACGCGCATCTCTCTCACTTGGCTCTCACACGGCTATGGGCTATATACCACTTGTCACTTCATGCTCATTTTACCGTGTTCACTTTGCATGCTATGCTTGCTTCTATGCCTTTGCCATGCAATTGTGACCCTTGCTTGCATCTACCCATGATTCACCATTATGCTACTCCTATGTGTATTTGCATGCTCGGTGGAGATCCTTGTTGCTATTGCCATGTTTATCATGTGCCCCATGCTATTGATGCTATTTTTCTCATATCCTACTTTCATGCTTGTGCTATGTCATGTGAATTATTCATGCACAGTATTTGCACCCGTGACATGCTTGCCATGATTCCTTCTAGTATGTTGCATCTTCGCATGACTAGCTTGCTTGACTTGATCACCATGATTTCTTGCTTTACCGCATCACCCATGTTTAATTCTTACTTGCTTTATTGGGTTGATGACATATATGTTCATGCCTCTCACATGATATATCTTGTTCATTGTTGCTTACCTCCAATTGTTGCATCTCTTGGAGACTCGGACATATTACTCGTGATGCATGCTTGTTTGATTGAGCCTATTGTATTTGGTTGTTCTAGCATCATATGCCTCCATACTATGAAATGCTCCCTTGTCCTTTCTTATGATGAGCATGATGCATACACTTGTTGGGTATTTTACCACACGAATGATAGGTTTTGCACTTCCGCTAACCTCATTTGTTTTTCTGAGTGTTTGTCATGTTCTTTCATTTTGGAGGATTCACAAGGCGGTACCGTTATGCGACAACTTGGTCATGTGAAGGCATACACGATGTGCAACACCAACATTTGCAACAATCTCCTAAAGGTGAAATCCTTCCCTTTGAGCCATCCTCAAATACACACATTGTATGGGTCATTCTTTCATTGTTGTTTCCTTCCTGTCTACATGTTGCACCTATTGGATGGAGGACCGACATTGAAGATTGCCTCTATGGAGCTTCGCATTGAGGAGCGCTTAGACTTCTTGGATGCACCTGCGAACCTCCACTCATGCCACAACATCGAGCATTGGTACACCAACACCTCCATATTTGTTGATTGTGCTTTCACATGTCATGCTCGATGGACATATCATACACATTACAAATTTGCATCTCATGCATGGATTGACTCACATTATGATTGCCTTGTTGCATCTTGTATCCCCATGTCATCCATGATATATGAGCTTGTGAATTTTCTTAGCAAATTGGTTGTGATCTACCTTGATGGCATATTCATACATCACGACCATATTGCCCATCTCAATTGCATGATCATATACTCATTTTGAGCACCCATTACCATGTTCATGCTTTTGATCAACCATCCCATTATGACATCATTTTGCACCGTGGTTGCATTGATCATATTCACAATACATTTGTGTGCATAATGAATGCTTTTGCTCCCATGAAAGCTTTGCATATCATTCT
The DNA here is from genome assembly GCF_056163025.1 of Triticum urartu. Lineage (NCBI taxonomy): Eukaryota > Viridiplantae > Streptophyta > Magnoliopsida > Poales > Poaceae > Triticum > Triticum urartu. Next base: position 194,544,621 of record NC_141873.1, on the reverse strand, counting down.
ATATCATCTTCATAAGCTTCATGCACTTTGTCATGAACAATCTTGCTGAACGTACTCATTTTTCTATGATGGACACTTTGTGTGCCCTAACCATTGTGTTTCCAAATGTACTTTGTGTTTGCTCATTTTGCATGTACCACGTACCGGAGACACCTTGGAGTACTTGGATTGCGCAATGCCTTCACTCCGTCCAATTACAAGTCCATCTACGACAACTGTTTCCATGGTGATGAGGATCACGATCCGAGGTCGGATCTTTCCCAAGGGGGGAGATGATGCGGAGCATCGCACATTCATCCCCATGTACACTCTGACTACTCTCCAAGCCCCAAGAGGACATATGACGAGACCTCGAACATACGCCATTGGCCACAAGGTGAACTCGCTCCTCTCCAAACTTTCACTTTCTACATGTGAGACATGGCTACTACCTCCAACGTGTGTGCTATGCATGATCAGGTACTTAGAGGAAAGCCACGGAGCCACCACATCCAACGGACGAGCTAGCGAGGACGCCAATTACAAGGACCAATAGAAGAAGCTGCCCAAAGTCTTCAGCCACCGGACGACCGGGCAACGCTGGACGTCCGACACCTGGGCATTCATCCAGCAAGAAGGGCCGGCCAACGGAAGCTACAGCGGCCGGACGTCCGACAAGTACCAGACGTTCGACACACTCTAGCGACCGGGCGTCCGACCGTCTCCGGAAATCTGGCGCCACCTCAACAGAGCGAAAACGCCGAACATCCGACAAGTACTGGACAATGGGACCCTCGCGAGCCACCGGACGTCCGGTACCTGTCGGACGACCGGCCCCTGGCTGTGTCCGGTGTTGTGGGCCGAAGCCCATGTACCCCTCACTTACCCCTTCGTGTCCCTAGACTATATATACTCCTCCACCACCTCCTAGATAGGGTTAGCAAAGGATTAGCTCATATATTGATGCGGAGCATCCCAAGGTCATCCCCATGGACCTACCATCGTCTCATCAAGTGCCTACCGGACCCATGACTCGATCACGTGCAAGAGCCCTTGAAACCGAGGTGACATCTCTCCTCTCACAATTCCACTTCGATGCGCATGAAGCATGGCTACTACCTCATATGGATACTTTATGCATACTCAGGTACAATGGAGAAGCTAAGGAGGAAGGACAAGAAGAAGAGGAAGATGGAGGCGAAGACGGAGAAGAAGAAGGGATGCAGGAAAAGTCCCAGCCACCGGACGACCGACCGGGACCGGACGTCCGGCGCCTGAAGCCTCAGCCGAACCCCAGCGAGCGGACGTCCGGCCCAGACCGGACGACCAGTGCCCCTGCACCTGAAGCGAACGAGCTGACGTCCGGTCCGGACCGGACGACCGGCGCACCAGCACCCGAGCCAACATCAGCGGAAGTCTGGAGCTACCGGACGTCCGGCACCCCCATCACAGAGCAGAACCAATGGACGACCGGAGGACACCGGACATCCGGCGGCTCGTGAGACACCGGACGACCGGTCCCTAGAGGACGTCCGGTACCTGGCTGTGTCCAGATTCGGGCCCGAGGCCCATGTACCCCTTCACTTCACCCCATTTGCACTTAGACTATAAATAGACCTCTTCCACCTCCTAGCTAGGGTTAGCGTTGGTTTAGCTCATACTTCGAGATAGAGCTTCGCTCATCCATACCGATCTCCTCCTCGAGAGAGACTGTGGCCCCTCTTCGGAGAAGATCAACTTGGATTCAAGACCCCCTCTTGGGCGGCCCCATCAAGACCTCCTTCTAGGAGAAGAACTGGTTACTTGTATCGTCCTTTGTTAACCTTGGATCATCGTGTATCTCTTTGTGTTTCGAGGATCTAGCACATGTGTAATCGAACCTTGTTGGTTTGAGTGATTCTCTCGTGTTTTCCCTCATGAATCCCTCTCGTGTTCTTCGTGTTTCTCTTTGGGATCCGCTCCTTTCGTGAAAGATCGGCCATCTAGGGTTTCACCCTACATCATCCTGGTATCATGAGCAAGGTTGATCACGATTTCGGAGCCCCCCTCTTCGTTTTTCTAGCTTGATTTTGTCGTTTTTCGTCCTAATCCGAAAATCCCCACCAAAAATAGCCCCAAAATTTTTCTTGTGTTTTGGAGTTGTGATGATGTTTTGTTGGTTTTGATCCGTGAATTTGTTGTGTTGCAAGTAGATTTAGCCTTCCCCCTCCATCTCCACCTCGAAATCCCTCCCAAATTCCCCATATTCCCCCCCAAAAATCACCTCCCGGATCTAAAACCTCGCGTTGACCCCGACCACCGGACGACTGTCACATCACCGGACGTCCAGTGACCCAGGAAGCACCGGACGTCCGACGTTACCGGACGACCGGCGACCGGACATCCGTCCGCGCCCGGACGACCGCTACTTCCACAACATCATCCGCTACACCACCCCCAACTTCCGCAAAACCGTCCCAATATCCCTACCCACACCACCACCTAACCGCCACCTACTCCGACGATTTTGGTCGCCTTTGGTTTTGAGAATTTGAGTTGCGGTACCGTATCCTTTTGTGTTTCGGCTATCTAGGTACGGTTCGACATCAACACCACCACCGCTCATTTTCGCCACGGACGCGTCATCAACACCGGTCATCAACAACGACCACCTCGACTACGACTTGGTATTCGTGCCACCATTTTGACACCATACCGGAAGCAAGACCGGTAACCTCATCTTGCTATTGGACATATCACTCTTGCCATCACATTGTTAGCCATCATCGCCTTACTCCTTTGCGTTGCTTACCCATCGAGACTAGCCATTGAGTATTGCCGGCAACGACATTTGTGCACATTAGTGATCATACTTCCCATAGCATATATACATACATCATTGTTGCCTATATTGGTATCATCTCTTGTGTCACTAAGTTGTCATTGCATACTCACTTGCTATCTTGGTTCGTCAAGCATCGCATAAGAAAAGAGCTCAAACATCAAAGAGCCAACCAAGCTTTTAAGCAAAGAGGAAAGATAAGCAAAGAGCTTTTAAGCAAGAACCATAGCATCATACAACATTAAGATTGTCATACTCGATCATCTTGGATCATATCATAGCAACACCTTGCATAAAACATATTTGGGATAGAAGTCGTTGCATTTTTGCTAAGTAGGTTGTGCACAAGTTCTTGTATCTGCCTATTGTGCAATCGTGCTAGCATCTCTCTAGTGTTGTGCAACAAGAGCATTTTTGTGGATTCCACATTTTGGCTCACCCTTGGTTGCTCAACCCCACTTATCTTTTTGCGTGTGTGTTTCCGTGTACCGTATATGCTTGGTCTACTTGTTACATTGCATCTTGCGAATCTTTTCCAACATTATTGAATCTTGCTTACATTCACATTAAAAATTGTGCCACCATCCTAACCAAGCTCCACCAAAAGCTTTTACTTGTGTAGGTGTGAGAACCAACAAGAATTGGTACCAATTGTGCTATTTCCTTGTTACACATTGGAGTCATCTTTGATCCATTGTCAACATTGGTCAAGGTACATTTGATATTGGTTCTTCCCTTTCTTCCACTCACACTTGTCTTGGAATGATGGATAGGACAACTACTTCTACCAACCCGCTCTTCATGGAGCAAGACGACGACATGAACTCCTTCATCACCAAGAGTCACCTCTTTTGTGCACAACGTGCTTTGCATCAAGAGCAACAAGCTATGAGTGAACACATTGACAACCTTGCCACCGACTTACGACTTTCCGAGCAACGTACAAGGGACTACTTTGACAACAAGCTCGACGATCACAAGCAAGAGAATGACGCAAGGATGGACGAGATTCACGCTTTGTTGCTCAACCATTCTTCCTCCATTTCAAGAAGGAGCCGTTCAAGTCGACACTCCGACGACACCATCTCCGGTTCAAGTACACCGTCATCGAACACTCTCCATCGAGCCACGCGCAACGAGCATCAAGCAAACCTCAATCCACTTCGAGACACCGAGTCGCAAGAACATCGACGGCCTCAAGCTGAAGAAGCCTTTGCGCTAGCTCGGGAACGGCAACGCTAACGTCAACACGAACAAGAGGAGCGAGCGCGACAACATCAAGATGCACAAGACGCCGAGGCGGAATGCCAAGAACAACAACTAAGTGAAGCTCAAGCACTTGAAGCGCAATGTGTCCTTCATGAATCAAGTCGTGTCGTAGCTGACCGAGGCTGACAAGCTCGACTACATCAAGAAGCACTTCACGATGAAGCTCAAGAAAGAATTTATCAAAGACGTGTGTGTCAACAAGCTCCTCATCAAGATAGACAAGCGCCTCGTCAAGATAGACAAGCTCCCCCTCAAGCGAGACAAGAACATCAAGTCCGTCGAGAACAAGAAGACAATGGACCCAATCCTCGCCAAGAGCAACATGAGGAAGACTTGCAACTTCGTCAAGAGCACCACGAGTTGGACAATCATCTACAACATGGGCGTCATCATCCCCGACCCCAACACAATGAAGAGCAACGCTACGGCAAGCTCAAGTTCACCATGCCCAAGTTCAACGGAAGCAACGATCCCGAAGAATACCTTTCATGGGCATTGAAAGTTCACAAGATCTTCCGTTTGCACAATTATGAAGAAGAGAAGAAGATCGCGATGGCATCCCTTGAGTTCCAAGACCATGTCCTCATTTGGTGGGAACACGTCATTGAGCGCCGTGAGGCAAGAGGTGAACCACCCATCACTACTTGGGCACAAATGAAGGATGTCATGAGAGCACGATTCGTGCCAAACTACTACAACCGCGACCTCTTCAAGAAACTTCAACAACTCAAGCAAGGCACAAAGAGCGTTGAAGAGTACTACAAGGAAATGGAGATTTCCATGATACGAGCCAATGTCAAAGAAGATGATGAGCAAACTATGGCAAGGTTCTTGAATGGACTCAATCATCCTATCAAGAAGATCGCCGACTTACAACCATACTCGAACCTCATCGAGCTAGTGCATCAAGCTACCAAAGTGGAACGGCAAGTACAAGACGACTTCAAGTATGCCAAGTTCTCATCCAAGTCCTATGGCCTCTCCAACAATCAAGCTTCGACGACTCCAACACCTTCTACCTCAACCAAGCCTTCTACAAGCAACGGCGACAAGTCAAGTTACAAGAAAGCTTCGACAAGCTCAAGTCGTCCTCCTACTACAAACAACTTCAAGAAAGCTCCATCATCATCTACTCCACCCAATGAGACCATCAAGACAAGTTCTATCAAATGCTTCACATGCGGCGGCCGAGGTCACAAGTCCTTCGAGTGCACAAACAAGCGCACCATGATGCTCAACGACGACGGAACCTATGACTCCATGAGTGAAGGAGAAATGGAAGCTCTTGAGCAAGTGGCCATGCACCGACAAGTTAACAATGAAGATGAAGATGACCAAGTCTTTTGCGATGAAGATTCAAGCCCCGCTCTTGTTGTCTCCAAGGTCTTGACTCTTCAACATCAACAAGACGAAGATCAAAGATGCCATATCTTTCACACCAAGGCTGGCATCAATGGACGATCTGTCAAGGTCATCATCGATGGAGGGAGTTGCCACAACTTAGCAAGTGAAGAACTATGCTCCAAGCTCCAATTGGTCAAGATGAAGCACCGTCACCCCTACAAGGTTCAATGGCTAAGCGACACCGGCACCATACAAGTCGAGCATAGAGTACAAGTCTCTTTCAAGATCGGCGCCTATGAAGACACATTGGAATGTGATGTCCCTCCGATGACCGTTTGCCACCTCCTCCTTGGACGGCCATGGAAATTTGACCGAGGTGTCATTCACAATGGGCGTACAAATCACTATAGCTTCAAGATGAAAGGGAAAGAGTTCGTGCTACTTCCTATGTCTCCAAGCCAAGTGCTCACCGACAAGCAAGCCACCCATCATGGAGAAAATAGTGAGAGAGCGATCCACCAAAAAGAGAGTGAGCGCCACAAGCCCAAATTGAGTGACTCCACGATGAGCGACAAGAAAAATTTAGTTCTCTTTGCCACCAAACGTGAGATGAGAGAAGTGTGTGAGAACCCATCAAGTGTCCTACACTATGTCCTATTGTGCAAGGACGAGGTCACACAAACTAACAACTCTCACGATCTACCTTTGGTGTTATCTTCTCTATTACAGGAGTTTCAAGATGTTTTCCCCGATGAGCTACCTCCGGGTCTACCTCCACTACGAGGCATTGAGCACCGAATTGATCTCATCCCCGGAGCGTCACTTCCCAACAAAGCTCCATACCGCGTCAACCCCGAAGAAACCAAATAAATACAAAGGCAAGTAAAGCATCTCATAGACCATGGTCATGTGCGTGAAAGTTTGAGTCCTTGTGCCGTACCGGTCATTCTTGTGCCAAAACATGACGGTGGCTTTCGCATGTGCTCCGATTGTAGACCTATCAATGCTATCACCGTTAGATATAGGTACCCCATTCCACGCCTTGATGATATGCTTGATGAACTTAGCGGTTCCACTATATTTTCCAAAATTGATCTTAAGAGTGGTTACTATCAAATCCGCATACAAGAGGGTGATGAATGGAAAACCGCCTTCAAAAGCAAGTTTGGTTTGTATGAGTGGTTAGTCGTGCCTATGGGTCTCTCGGAAGCACCGGGCACTCTTATGCGCCTTATGAATCATGTCTTTCGCCCTTACATTGGTATATTTGTTGTGGTTTACTTCGATGACATTCTTGTGTTTAGCAAATCTATCCAAGAGCATGTCACCCATGTCCGCACCATTTTGCAAACTCTTAGGAAAGAGCATCTCTATGCTAATATGGAGAAATGCCTTTTTGGTGTTGATAAGCTAGTTTTCTTAGGATTCATTGTCTCTTCTAAGGGTGTTCATGTAGATGAGTCCAAGATCAATGCTATTAAAACTTGGCCCCAACCAACCAATTTGCAACAAGTGCGTAGTTTTCTTGGTTTAGCCGGTTTCTACCATAGATTTGTGAAGGATTTTAGCACCATTGCTTCACCTGTGCATGCTTTGAGCAAGAAGAACGCGCCTTTTGTTTGGGGACCATCTCAAGATATTGCTTTCAATGAGCTTAATAATTTGCTTACTCATGCTCCCGTGCTTGCTTTACCCAACTTCAACAAGCCTTTTGAGATTCATTGCGATGCTAGCGGTAATGGCATAGGAGGAGTGTTAACGCAAGAGAAGTGTCGCATAGCTTACTTTAGTGAGAAACTTTCCGGAGTGCAACTCAACTATCCCATCTATGACAAAGAGCTATATGCTTTAGTCCGTGTTTTACATGAATGGGAACATTACCTTCGTCCCCATGAGTTTATCATTCATACCGATCATGAGACCCTCAAGTATCTCAAGGGTTAAACTAAGTTGAACAAGCGTCATGCTAAATGGAGTGAATTCATTGAGTCTTTTCCCTATGTCATCAAGTACATCAAGGGTAAAGAAACCATCGTCGCGGATGCTCTTTCCCGCATATGCATGCTAGTCACGCAACTTGAGTTAGATGTCATTGGCTTCGAGCATATCAAAGAATTGTATGCACATGATGAGACTTTTGCCACTCCTTATGCCAAGTGTTTGTCGCATACATCATGGGAACGCTATTACATCAAAGGCGGCTACCTTACAACAAACTTTGCATCCCCAAGTCGTCCCTTCGTTTATTGATTTTGCAGGAATCGCATGGAGGAGGATTAATGGGACACTTTGGACACGATAAGACGTTCGCCACGCTCTCGAAGAGCTACTTTTGGCCAAAGATGTTTCGGGACGCCAATCGCTTCACCAACCGATGTTCGACACGCCGCAAAGCTAAGTCCAAAGCTCAATCTCATGGCCTCTATATGCCTCTACCGATTCCATACCAACCATGGGAAGACATAAGCATGGACTTTGTACTTGGTTTGCCAAAAACTCGCAATGGGAAAGATTCCATATTTGTCGTTGTGGACCGTTTCTCCAAAATGGCACATTTGATTCCTTGTCACAAGATAGACGATGCTTCACATGTTGCTAATCTCTTTTGTAGGGAAATATTGCGTCTCCATGGTGTGCCAAAGACAATTGTCTCGGACCGCAAGGTCAAGTTCCTTAGCTACTTTTGGAAGACTCTATGCGCCAAGCTCGGAATCAAGCTACTCTTCTCCACAGCGTACCATCCTCAAACCGACGGTCAAACGGAGGTGACAAACCGCACACTCTCCGCTCTACTTTCAGTACTCATCAAGAAGAACATCAAGGAGTGGGAGGAGTGCCTACCTATCGCCGAGTTCGCCTACAACCGAGCAAGACACTCAACAACCGGCAAGTCGCCTTTCGAGGTCGTTTACGGATTCAACCCATTGTCACCATTGGACATTCTTCCTCTACCACTCCAAGAGCGCATCAATTTGGACGCAAGGGCGCATGTGACACATCTCAAGAAGATGCATGAAGATACAAGAAACACCATCGAGCGCCAAGTTCAACGCCTTGCGACCAAGCTCAACTTCAACAAGCAACCTATTGTCTTCAACATTGGTGATTGAGTGTGGCTACACCTTCGCAAGGACCGCTTCCCACAAGAACGCAAATCCAAGCTTCATCCACGAGCGGATGGACCCTTCAAGGTGCTTGCACGCTACAACGACAACGCTTACAAGATCGACCTCCTACACGACAAGTACAACGTGAGCGACATCTTCAACGTCAAAGATCTCTCTCCTTTCCATGGTGATGAAGATTTTGATCCGAGGACGGATCTTCCCCAAGGGAGGGGAGATGATGCGGAGCATCCCAAGGTCATCCCCATGGACCTACCATCGTCTCATCAAGTGCCTACCGGACCCATGACTCGATCACGTGCAAGAGCCCTTGAAACCGAGGTGACATCTCTCCTCTCACAATTCCACTTCGTTGCGCATGAAGCATGGCTACTACCTCATATGGATACTTTGTGCATACTCAGGTACAATTGAGAAGCTAAGGAGCAAGGACAAGAAGAATAGGAAGATGGACGAGAAGACGGAGAAGAAGAAGGGATGCAGGAAAAGCCCCAGCCACCGGACGACCGACCGGGACCGGACGTCCGGCGCCTGAAGCCTCAGCCGAACCCCAGCGAGAGGACGTCCGGCCCAGAACGGATGACCGGTGCCCCTGCACCCGAAGCGAACGAGCGGACGTCCGGTCCGGACCGGACGACCGGCGCACCAGCACCCGAGCCAACATCAGCGGAAGTCCGGAGCTACTGGACGTCCGGCACCCCCACCACAGAGCAGAACCAACGGACGATCGGAGGACACCGGACGTCCGGCGGCTCCTAAGACACCGGACGACTGGTCCCCAGCGGACGTCCGGTACCTGGCTGCGTCCAGATTCGGGCCCGAGGCCCATGTACCCCTTAACTTCACCCCATTTGCACTTAGACTATAAATAGACCTCTTCCACCTCCTAGCTAGGGTTAGCGTTGGTTTAGCTCATACTTCGAGATAGAGCTTCGCTCATCCAAACCGATCTCCTCCTCGAGAGAGACTGCGGCCCCTCTTCGGAGAAGATCAACTTGGATTCAAGACCCCCTCTTGGGCGGCCCCATCAAGACCTCCTTCTAGGAGAAGAACCGGTTACTTGTATCGTCCTTTGTTGACCTTGGATCATCGTGTATCTCTTTGTGTTTCGAGGATCTAGCACATGTGTAATCGAATCTTATTGGTTTGAGTGATTCTCTCGTGTTTTCCCTCGTGAGTCCCTCTCGTGTTCTTCGTGTTTCTCTTTGGGATCTGCTCCTTTCGTGAAAGATTGGCCATCTAGGGTTTCACCCTACATCATATATCGTGTGAGAGCTTTGCTGATCCACTTGGTTACCTTCTCCTCGAAGATAGCGCCTCCTCGGAGAAGATCCCCCAAGCGGATTCAAGACCCGTTTATGGGAAGACCCTCAAGACCTCCTCTCGAAGAAGACCGGCTACCTTTGTATCGTCCCTAGTTGATCGTGTACCGTGTGATCTCTTATGTACTCGAGGATCTAGCACATGTGTGACTATTTTCTTGTTGGTTTAGTGTTTCTCTTGTGTTCCCCCGTGTTTTGCGTCGTTTTCCTCCTTGTGTTCTTCGTGTTCTTCATGGGATCCGCTCCTTTCGTGAAAGATTGGCCGATTAGGGTTCCACCCTACATCATCTTGGTATCATGAACCATGTTGATCACGATTGCAGAGCCTCCCCTCGTTGTTTTCTAGCCTAACTTTGTTGTGTTCTTCCCCAATTTTGAAAATCCCCACCAAAAATAGCCCCAATTTTTTTGTGATTTGTTGGTTTGACGAAGTTTTGTTGGATTTGATCCATAAATTTGCTTGGTTTCAAGTGGACCTAGCATCTCCCCAAGTTTCCCCATCTTTCATCCATGAAATCCCCTCTATTGTGACCCGAAAATCTTCAAATTCCACCCAAAATCGCGTCCCGAAACTCGCATCTCGCGTTGACCCAGACCCACCGGACGACCGTCATTTTACCGGCGTCCGGACGCCCAGGAAGCACTGGACGTCCGACGTTACCGGACGACCGGAACCCCTAACCCGAGTTGTAATTAGTGGATTTCCGACCCGACCGAACGTCCGGCGACCGGACGACCGTCCATTATCGGACGTCCGCTACCTGTAGATATCAACTTCGGCTGATTTTTGTTTCGGCCATAACTAATTCATTCGAACTCTGATTTTGACGTTCTTTAGCTTGTTTTGAAGCTCTTGACATCCCCCTTCCCACAAAATTACCACCAACATCTTTTGACTCTGTAAATTTTTGTGAATTTTGGCATCCTTGCCTAGGGCTTCCACCACATCATCCACTACACCACCACTGACTTCCGCAACCTAACCAATTTTGTTCCCCATTGCATTAGTGGTTGCTTGAGGAGTGATTTGAGTCTCCTAAGGTGTCTAGGCTACTTAGGGATGGTTGCTTCTTCATCAACCACCACCACCACTTCCGCATAGGTTTGATCACTATACACTTCCACAACCCCAACTTAACCCAATTTTGTTTGTGTTGTGAGTTGTGTCTCCTAAGGTGTTTCGGCTACTTAGGGACCGTGCTTCCAACTCCGACACTGTGTATAGTCCACCACCGTACCCTCCATTTCCGCATTTGCATTTCGCAATTCCATTGAGCTTCTACAAAACAACCACCGCATTCTCGCTACCACCATTTTGACATTTGATGTTTGAGATTTTGAGTTTGCGGTTTTTCCGTTTCCCAAGGTATTTCGGCTACTTAGGGACGAGTCTCCATCATGTTGGTATCGCCATCAAGATCACCGCCACTCATCATCGCCTTAGACGGTAACCTCCATATCATCTTGGTATCGTGGTATCCCTCCATTGTATATTCCTTTGCCATTGCATTGTTAACCCCTATCCCATTTTGCGTTACTTGCCTACCGAGACTAGCCATTTGAGTATTGTCGGCAACGTTACTTGTGCACATTAGTGATCTACACCTCCCATTGCATACATACCATATCATATTAGTGTCATATCATCCCTTGTGCCAGAAGTTTGTTCCCGCATATATACAATTGATATCTTGGTTTGTTGAAAGAGATTCGCAAATTTTCAAGTGAAACAAGTAGACCAATAGCAATGAATGGCAGACGGAAACACACACACGGATAGATAAATGGGGTCATGCAACCAAGGAATTACCTCAAAATGTGGAATCCACAAAAAATGCTCTTGTTGCACAACTCTAGAGAGACGTTAGCATGATTGCTCAATAGGCGGATACGACACTTGTGCACAACCTATATGATACAAAATTGCAACGACTTCTATCCCAAGTATGCTATGTATGTATGATGTTCCAGTGCTATGATCCAATATTATCGGATATGACAATCTTATAAGCAATGTATTATGATGCTATGGCTATTGCTTACAAGTTTCTTTGATCTTTTCTCTTTTGCTTAAAAGCTTATTCTTTTCTCTTTTTTTTGTATGGCCACAATGCGGAATGCACAAAGCAAGATAGCAATTGTGTATATGCGAGAACAAACTTGAGGCACACAAGATGATAGGATACCAAGATGATACCGATATGGTATGGTATGTATGCAATGGAAGGTGTAGCTCGATGATCACTAATGTGCACAAGTAACATTGCCGACAATACTAAAATGTCTAGTCTCGATAGGCAAGTGACGCAAAATGGGCTAGTAACAATGCAATGGCAAGGGAATATATAATGGAGGGATACCACGATACCGAGATGATATGGAGGTTACCGTCCTTGGCGATGATGAGTGGCTGTGTTCTTGATGGAGATACCAAGATGATGGAGACTCGTCCCTAAGTAGCCGAAATACCTTAGGAAATGGAAACACCGCAAACTCAAAATCTCAAATGTCTAATGTGGGTAGCGGGAATGCGGTGGTGGTTGCAGAAGCTCAATGGGATTGCGAAAATGCAATGATGGGTTTTGCGAGTAGGCAATGCGGAAATGGAGGGTAAGGTGGTGGACTGTACACAGTGTCCGAGTTGGACGCACGGTCCCAAAGTAGACCAAACACCTTAGGGGACACAACTCACAACACAAACAAAATTGGGTTAAGTTAGGGTGGCAGAGCTATATAGTGGTTAGGCCTATTTGGAAGTTATGGTGGTGGTTGATGAGGAAGCAATCATCCGTAAGTAGCCGAAACACCTTAGGAGACTCTAATCACTACTCAAACAACCACTAATGCTATGGGGATCACAAAGGGTTAGGTTGCGGAAGTCAGTGGTGGTGTAGCAGATGATGTGGTGGAAGCCCTAGGCAAAGATGCCAAAATTTCAAAAAATTGATGGAGTCAAATGATGTTGGTGGTATTTTTGTGGGAAGGGGGGTGTCAAGAGCTTCAAAACGTGCTAAATAACGTCAAAATCAGAGTTCAGATGAATTAGTTATGGCCGAAAGAAGAATCAGCCGAAGTCTGAAAGTACAGGTTACAGACGTCCGTAAAAGGACGGATCTGCGGGGGCCGGACGTCCAGTCGGGTCGGAAATCCATAAATTTGGCTTGGGTTAGGGGTTCTAGATTTCCGGAAAAGGAAGGATGTCCGGTGTTTCTTGGGGCTCCGGGCGTCCGTAAAAGGTCGGTTGTCCGGTGGGTCGGGGTCACCGTGGGATTTGAGATCCGGGACACGATTTTGGGCGGAAAATGGAGATTTTGGGGTCAAAATTGATGAGATTTCGTGGGTGAAAGATGGGGAAACTTGGGGAGATGCTAGATCCACTTGAAACCAAGCAAATCCATGGATCAAATCCAACAAAACTTCCTCAAACCAACAAATCACAAAAAAAATTTGGGCTATTTTTGGTGGGGATTTTTGAATTTGGGGAAGAACACAACAAAATCAAGCTAGAAAACGAAGAGGGGAGGCTCCGAAATCGTGATAAACGTGGCTCATGATACGAAGATGATGTAGGATGGAACCCTATACGGCCGATCTTCAATGAAAGGAGCGGATCCGAACTAAGAATACGAAGAACACGGGGAAGAACGGAGAGAAAACACAAGGGGAATCACTCAAGAACAATTCCCATCACACATCCACTAGAGAATCAAACACACAAGATCCACAAGGTACATGAACAACAAAAGGAAAGACACAAGGTAAAGTTCATCTCCATGAGGAGGTCTTGAAGGGGCCACCCAAGAGGGGGTCTTGAATCCAACATGGATCTTCTTCGAAGAGGTGTCGGTCCCTCGCAATGGAGTAGATCTGGATGGATGAGCGAAGCTCTATCTCACATATGAGCTAACACAATGCTAACCCTAGGTAGGATGAGGGGAAGGTCTATTTATAGCCTAAGCCATGAAGGGGTAAGTGGGAGAGAGATACAAGGTCAAAGGCACGCGGCTGCGCACACAGGCGTCGGACGTCCAGTGGGTGTCGGACGTCCGTAGGCTCGGGACGGTCCGGGCGTCCAGAAGTCTTCGGACTTCCATAAATATCGTTCTGTCACCATGGCACCGGTCATCCAGAGGCGCTCAGTCGTCCGTGGCCTAGGAGGTGTCAGACGTCCGGTCTCGGTCGGTCGTCCGATCGCTGTAGATCTTGTCGGCTAGACTCTTGGACTGGCTGGAGTTCCAGGTGTCGGACGTCCGGCGTAGTCCGGTTGTCCGGTGGCTGTAGATTGTCGGACATCCAGTGGCTTCCAGTCTTCCGGTCGCGGTAGACTCCGTAGCTCCTTCTTCTTCCGTCTTTGCTTCCACGCTTCCCTCGTGGATGGTGTAGGTGTTCCTTGGCGCTTGCACTCCTTCACGTCATCCGTAGCGTTCCGACAATACCTATGGATGCACACGGGAGAAGTGTCAAGTAGTATACCATCCCCGAAGGGGTCAAATGAGCATGTGTAAAGGAGATGATTCACCTTTGTGTATGTGAAGTAGATGTCGCACGTGTCACTCGCCGAACGGACTCTTGATATGGTGATGTCCATAGGATGCTCCGCATCAGACACACTTACAAGATCATAGCAATGCCCCAGTCCAGGATCTTGGTGGGCCAAGATGTTAGATCCAGAAGAAACATCGTCCTTGTAGTTTTTGCCAGCTGCATAACATGTAACAACGACCTGTTATTATATTTGAAGTATATCAGGCAGGTGATGCTGGACGGGTTTAAAGGTGACAAGTACCTAGGCCATGGCGGGTGCTTGGCATCTTGCCAGACGGTGGGAATCAGGTTAGAAACATCAAGGGTGATGACGCTGTGCTAGCTATCGGGGTCTGGTAAGGAGATCTAGAACCATCGAGTAGGGTGTTTGTGTAGCAGCTGCGGTAGGGTGGACTACAGTGTGGGCGAAGCGGATCTGTGGCCGTGGGCGAGGGCGTCGGTGAAGCTGCTCCAGTGGTTGGGTTCAGGATGGTGTCGACGATGCGGATCTGTGGCCGTGGACAGGGCGTCAGAAGCTGCTCCAGTAGGTTGGATGAGGGTGCGACGAAGCGGATCTGAGGCCGTGGACTTGTGAGTTGGCAAAGCGGTCCCGGTAGGGTTGAGAATGGTATAGGCGAAGCTACTCCGGTAGGGTTGACGATGGTCTCGGTGAAGCGGCTCCGGTAGGGTCGAGGAAGGTGTCGGAGAAAAGGATCAGAGGCCATTGACGGGGGCATCGGTGGGGCTGCTCCGGGGGGGGGGGGGTGTGGACGAAGCATCTCCGGTGGGGAGTACGAAGGAGCCACTGCAGATGCGCTGCGGTTGACGAGAGTACTGGTGAAGCAGATCCGGCGCCATGGACAAGGCCAGCACTGAATGGGCTATGGTATAGTGGTGGATGAGCAGTCTACTTGTTTCTACGGGAGGTGGGAGGGGTAGATGCGGCCGCAGAAGCAGATCTAGTGAGGTGGACGCCGCTGGCAGTGAATGGGCTCAGGTACGGTAGTGGATGAGCAGTCTACGGTTTCGAGAGGGGAGGGGTAGAAAGGCCGATGAAGTACGGACAGCGTGATGTAAGATGCTCTGGTGCTGTGCAGTTAGTAGTTTTTGCGTTAGGGGGAGAGGAAATGGGCGTGCCGTGTGGTGGGGGGAACCGGAAGTTACCAAAGCAGCCCCGACCTATTATGTAGATGAGGGTGGTATTGTAACTGTTGTTCTCCGTGCACCAAGGACAAAAGGGGAATTTCGCATGCAAAAGACTAGGTGGCAGAAATTTTAGAAGGAGGCCAGAGATTTTGCCGCCCACGGGATCGTTCGTATCCAGTTTCAACTAATTTTGGACCGTGCTAGCGGGAAGGTCATGTGAGACTGTGTACACAGGGCATGCGTTAGCAGTTAATAACTGGTGTGAAGTCCACCCCAGAAAAAAAGACAATAACTCGGGATGATGCACCGATAACTTGGACATTCACACGGGCACGGCCAATCGTACAGGTGTGGAGGCGTGTTCACAGAAAAAGGGATCAAACACTCAGCCTATGTAATTCTCATGTAAATAGATAATGTAGTGCCATTGGTTATTTACTTTAAACGTAATGCATTGACGTGTTAGTGTAGAGGCGCACAAAAAGAAATGGATATTGTAGTCCCACAAAAGAAATGGATATTGTAGTCCACTACTTAAAAGTGTTACCTCACATGATTACATAGCCTCCATTTCATAAAATGCGTACCTGTTGAATTCATATATTAATATTACATATATTACTTTAGAATAGAACCTTAAATCATCCAAGACTAATGAATTTGAATGCAAGACTAACAATGGTGCATGTACATGATCGCTACATTGGTTGTTTGATCGAACATCACTGTAACTTTGGCATGCACAATTAAAAAAGTTTATTTAGATAGAAAAAATGTGATATGTGAGTGTCCAATCTTTATAGCGTTGAATCGATATTGTACCTTTGGCCACGATATGAAGTAGATGTTGATTTATGTTCAAGCGATGCATGCCCACGATCGCTAGATAGTGATACGTGAATGAATTGTGCAATCTCTCTCACACGCATACATATCTCATTTCCCCGTCAGCATCAGAATCACACACGCGCACATCATGTATTTATCTCCCTCTGTCAAGGTTATAATTCGTCTTTCTACCCCATCCTACAAGTCTCTCACACAAAAACACACACGCTCTGTCTGTCGAACACGCCCACCCCTTTAATTCCACCCACCCACAACCACTAATGTCTCAAATTATAATTATGCCTCTCACACATATGCCTGAGGTTAACTCGAGTTCCGGAACCATATGAATACACACAATGGGATTCTAGCAGAGCACCTTTTGTTTTGAGATTTCTCTCTCTGTCTCTCACTCTCGCATACACACATACACACAAGCACACACACATAGACATTGTTTCTCACTTCATTTTTTCCGGCACTTGCATGCACACCGTTTGTTTATCTCCATGATGCTTTAAGTATGCCTCGCACACATGCTATCTACCTATTCCTTAATATAGATATGTGTCACATAAACTCCTTCTCCCTACTAGCAAGATGCCCATGTGTTGCATGGAACATCAAGATGCATTTTTATGAGTAGTTTATCTTGTGGGAGAAAAGGATGAACGAGGGATGGCCTTATTTGTAAATGTGGAGAGGGGTGTGGGTATATTTATGCAAAATTGCCATAGTTTCCTTCCTATCCGTCGGATATAAATCGGACGGCCTATATTGCAAGATGGCAGGCACACCATCATCACCAACTCTGTTTTTTTATAAGAGTAGAGATATGTAAGTGTCACTGCCCCCCCTCCCCCCACACACACTTCCCGACACCAAAGGAGTAGTGTGACACCGCGATCTTGATACTAATCTATCGACTCGCTTCTCTCTCAAACACACAGACACACACACTACCCGACACCAAAGGAGTAAGGTGGCACCTCGATCTTGATAGTAATCTATCTACTGCTTCTCTCTCAAACACACATACACACATACACACACACTCGCTAGTTTGTGCCTCTGTGCCTACCGCACACACTCTCGATACGTCTTTCTCTCCCTCCCCCCTCCCCACCCCCACCCCAACAATGACATAACAAGGGTGACAACTCAATCTGATCTTGATTTGTCAATTGGTTTCTCTCTCAAACATTGTGTCTCTGTGCCTCGGTCAGACACACTCAATGTGTCTTTCTCTCCATAGCCCCCTCGATATGTAGACTTCTCGCGTGCGCACAGTTGTAGTGACGATGACGCTGAACCTAGTGTGCCTTGTTTTTACCGGCCTCATGTGATAGTTTTCACCCTGTTTTTTGTTAATTAACAAGGCAATCTTTTCTTTGTTACTACTAGTGAATCTGAAATCATTCGGGGCAGACATAGAATATATCACTTCAACCCAATTATCATAATAACTATTTTAAAAGAAACTAGCTAGATGCCCATGCGTTGCAGGGAACATCAAGATGCATTTGAATGAGTAGTTTATCTTGTGAGAGAAAAGGATGAACAAGGGAAGGCCTTATTTGCAAACGTGGAGAGGGGTGTGTGTCTGTGTATCTTTTTCAAAATTGCCATAGTTTCCTTCCTATCCGTTAGATATAAATTCGATGGCCTATATTGCAGGATGGCACGCACACCATCATCACCAACTCTGTTTTCTACTCCCTCTGTTCCGAAATATTTTTCTTTTTACATATTTCAACAAGTGACTGCATATGGAGTAAAATGAGTGAATCTACACTCTAAAATATGTCTACATACACATCCATATGTGGTATTCCATTTGAAATCTGAAAAAGACAAATATTGAGGAGCGGAGGGAATATAAGAGTAGACATGGAGATATATCTCCAGCATGGTCCACAACTAAAATGTGCTGGACTGGTTAGCGGCGGATGCTCGCAACGCGATGACCTGAGTTCGAATTCTATCTTTAACTTTATATTTTTATATTATATATTACTTATTTAATATATACTTCTTCCGCTACTGTACTGATAGTGGAACCCACATAGTACTTAGAATACAAGATTAAGGATGGACTTATTTCTTTTTAACATTCTATACGAAGCTGTAGCCACCCTGCAAGTAACGTGTACATTGTATATGCAATAATCTTTTTATAGATACACGCAATTAACTCAAATGGATTGGATGTGACTCTATTATTTCCAGCATAAAAGTATCTCCAACGGCAGCCGACAAATTTCCTCCCGCTTCCTTCCATGGAGGACGACATTAACCGCCAGTGGCATACATTTTCACAACTCTAACTAACCAGATGAAATTCGTGCAAACACGGACCGATTTCATATAAGCATGAAGGATTAAGTATAAAAAAGTCGGATCTTCATATAAACAGGATGTATTTCATTACATCTACATGAACTAAGTGGTGCTAATCCGGCTCTATTGGTATAATTAATACTCCCTCCGTCCGAAAATACTTGTCCTATAAATGGATGTATCTAGACTCATTTTAGTTATAGATACATCCAATTTATCCATTCTTAGAACAAATATTTCCTGCCAGCCGGAGAGGGAGTACCTAATCTAAATGGCCGCCCGCGAATCCCTTTGTCTTCCTCATGTCCGGCAGACACTTGGGGGGTCGACGAAGGTCCTCGGAAGAGACGAAGCAGCAAACAAACCACCTGAATGTGCAGTCGTCACCTCGGTGGTGACCTTCATGGGAACCAAGTGGCGGTGGCCTCCCGTGTTCTACTTCTCCTCGATGATGGCAACAGACACGAAGAAGCTGGCCATCGACTCGTCGCTCTCCATGCACTCGGCTTCTATCTCTGCCTGCATGGCGCTGCCGCAGGCACGGTATGTGCGCCCACTGGCGGCATGGTACAACGCAACAGCGACGATGCCCGTACCGGCGTGCTTGCCGCCGTGCTGGCGTGGAGCAACTCGCCACTCCTCATTGAGCTGAACTAGAGCAGCGAGTTGCTGAACCACGCGCCGGCTTGGGGCGGTACTGGCTCCATCAGGCCAAGCGAGGTTGGTGAAGCACCGACCGGCCTCCCTGTATCTTGAGGGCTCAGCGGGCCACCTAGCCGGGTAGTATGCTGGAGAACTGCTCCTCGGAAGACATCGGAAGAGTGGAGAAAATGGTGAAGGAGGAGATGGGGGAGCGACGGAGGGGTGCGATTCTTGCCCGCTGTCTGTCTAGCCTTGTTTAAATAGAGGGCTATCGGTAGGAGCTTGGCCAGCGTCTGGCCTCGTTTAAACTGAGGGAGGACGGGAGGAGCTCGACCGATGTTGCGTTTAATTCTGGCCCGCTCATGAACGGCCTTGTTGCCAGAGTAGGTTTCTCGGTTTGCCTGCGGGTTTAACGGAGGGGTTTGATGGAGGCAAGGAGGCGTGTTGAGCTAGGCGTGCAGCGAGCGATGCAGTACTATTCGATGTGACAGCGGGCGGCACAGTTCCTGATATGACTTTAATGCAGACGAGGGAGGGGGTAGCGGTTCCCGAAATGTTGAACGGCCAATGATGCATCCTCCTTCAATTAGCATTGTGAATACATGAGGGAAGTAATGGGAGGAGGACCGGGCAAAGACGATGCACGATGTGAATGCAACACAGTTTGCACTTATATAAAGGCGCCCCTCCATTCCAATGCATCTACCACATCGTACACACCTAAGTATTTTCCTAAGCACCTACACTAAGCTTAAAAGTGCTCACTCCACACCCATGGCGGCGATGCGCGCGAGCGTCCAGCGCCTGTGCTAGATGGTCCATGATGCTGGCGTGCGGCATGGCGCCGAGGATCGTCTCCAGACGGTGTTGGCGACCGACTGGTGGATGGCCGCCATTGACGCCAACTACGAATCTCAGTTGGACAAGAAGATCATTGCCACCACCAACAAGTTCACCGTCCTCAAGAAGCTCGCGGACGACATCGCCGTACTCCTCTAGCCCGTGCGCCCGGGCTCCTCATTGCCTGACATCCTAATCGGCCTCCATGGTCGGAACCTCTTTCAAGCACTGGTGGCCTAGCGACTGCCCGCCGATGCCACGAAGAATGTCCACCCGGAGGTCGCGCTCTCTGTCGGTGTCAAAACCGGCGGATCTCGGGTAGGGGGTCCCGAACTGTGCGTCTTAGGTCGATGGTAACAGGAGACAGGGGACATGATGTTTACCCAGGTTCGGGCCCTCTCTATGGAGGTAATACCCTACATCCTGCTTGATTGATATTGATGAATATGAGTATTACAAGAGTTGATCTACCACGAGATCGCAATGGCTAAACCCTAGAGATCTAGCATGTATGACTATGATAATGAATGTGTCCCTCCTCCGGACTAAGTCCTCCGGTTTATATAGACATCGAGAGGATCTAGGGTTACACAAGGTCGGTTACGAAGAAAGGAATCTACATATTTGGTCGCCAAGCTTGCCTTCCACGCCAAGGAGAGTCCCATCCGAACACGGGTGCAGTCTTCAGTCTTCGTGTTCTTCACAACCCATCAGTCCGGCCCATGGCTAACAGGCCGGACGCCCGAGGACCCCTTAGTCCAGGACTCCCTCAGTAGCACCTGAACCTGGCTTCAATGACAAGGTATCTGGCGCGTAGATCTGTGTTCGGCATTGCCAGGCGGGTTCCTCCTTCCGAACTCCAAGATAGTCTTCAGACGTACTGAATGTGTCCGAACCTGTAACACACGCATCACACACAACTGCAGAGGGAATATAATTTTCCATGAGTTGAATCTGCTGACAACTTTTTGTAATATGACATCACATGGTTGTCATTGGCACGTCTTGTCAAAGCAGATATCGTGTCCCCTTATTGCGGGATTTTCATCAATTCGGGCATGGATAACCCAACTGTTCTTGTTTACACAACCCTTGAGAATAGGCGAGTTTTAAGGCGAGTGGGGAGGCGTTCCACAGGTATGAATGCTTAGTTTCTCAACGTGTTTTGAGTGTGCATGTCACACAAGCTGAGCAAAATCAGAGGCATAATTTGTTCCATACAAAGGGAGTTGTGAAGGAATGTTCTGTTCGCGTCATTATAGATGGAGGGAGCTTCAACAACTTGGCTAGCATGGATATGGTGGAGAAGCTATCTCTCACCACAAGACCACATCCACATCCTTACTACATCCAATGGTTCAACAAAAGCGGCAAGGTTAAGGTAACACGTACTGTTTGTGTGCATTTTAGTATCTCTACATATGCTGATTATGTTGATTGTGATGTGGTAGCCATGCAAGAATGTTCCTTATTACTTGGTAGACCATGGCAATTTGATAAAAATTCTATAAACCATGGTAGAAACAATCAGTATACTCTTGTTCATAAGGACAAAAAATATTACTTTGCTTCCTATGACTCCTGATTCCATTTTGAAAGATGATATTAATAGAGCTAATAAAGCAAAACAGGAGCAAAATAAGAGTGAAAATCAGATTGTGGCAAAAGAATTTGAGCAACAAATGAATCATAATAATAAACCATGTAGTGTTGCTTCTGAAATTAAATTGAAAGGTGCATGTTTACTTGCCACCAAATCTGATATTGATGATCTAGATTTTAGCAAATCTGTTTGCTATGCTTTTGTGTGCAAAGAGGCATTATTTTCATTCGAGGACGTGCCTTCCTCTTTGCCTCCTGCTCTCACTAACATTTTGCAGGAGTTCGCTGATGTCTTTCCACAAGATGTGCCACCGAGATTACCACCTATTCGAGGGATTGAGCATCAAATCGACTTAAGTCCCGATGCATCATTACCCAACCGTGCACCATACCGTACCAATCCAAAGGAGACGAAGGAGATTATGCGTCAAGTACAAGAGCTGCTTGACAAAGGTTATATACGCGAATCCCTTACTCCTTGTGCTGTTCCTATCATTTTAGTGCCGAAAAAGGATGGTATGTTGTGTATGTGCGTTGATTGTAGAGGCATTAATAATATTACTTTTCGTTATCGTCATCCTATTCCTAGGCTAGATGATATGCTTGATGAATTGAGTGGCTCTAGAATATTCTCCAAAGTTGATTTGCATAGTGGATACCATCAAATTCGTATGAAATTGGGAGTTGAATGGAAAACAACATTTAAAACTAAGTTTGGATTATATGAGTGGTTAGTAATGCCTTTTCGGTTAACTAATGCACCTAGTACTTCCATGAGATTAATGAACGAAGTTTTACGTGCTTTCATTGGACGATTTGTGGTAGTTTACTTTGATGACATATTGATTTATAGCAAATCTTTGGAGGAACATTTGCGTGCTGTTTTTATTGCTCTACGTGATGCACGTTTGTTTGGTAACCTTGGGAAGTGCACCTTTTGCACTGACCGAGTATCTTTTCTTGGCTATGTTGTTACTCCGCAGGAAATTGAAGTTGATAAAGCCAAGATTGAAGCTATTGAGAGTTGGCCGCGGCCCAAAACGGTCACACAAGTGAGGAGTTTCCTTGGCCTCACTGGTTTTTATAGGCGTTTTGTGAGAGATTTCAGCACCATTGCTGCACCTCTCAACGAGCTTACAAAGAAGGTTGTGCCTTTTGTTTGGGGTACCGCACTGGAAGAAGCCTTCTGGGTATTGAAAGATAAGTTGACACATGCTCCTTTACTCCAACTTCCTGATTTTAATAAGACTTTTGAGCTTGAATGTGATGCTAGTGGAATTGGATTAGGAGGTGTGTTATTACAAGATGGCAAACCTATTGCATACTTTTCTGAAAAATTGAGTGGGCCTAGTCTGAACTATTCTACTTATGATAAAGAATTATATGCTGTTGTTCGGACCTTAGAAACATGGCAACATTATTTATAGCCCAAGGAATTTGTTATACATTCTGATCATGAATCTTTGAAACACATTAAAAGTCAAGCAAAACTGAACCGTAGACATGCTAAATGGGTTGAATTCATTGAGACTTTCCCTTATGTCATTAAACACAAGAAGGGTAACAAAAATGTTATTGCTGATGCATTGTCTCGTCGTTATACTATGCTTTCACAACTTGACTTTAAAATATTTGGTTTGGAGACCATCAAAGATCAATATGTGCATGATGCTGAATTTAAAGATGTATTGCATGATTGTAAGGAAGGGAGAACTTGGAACAAGTTCATTATTAATGATGGATTTGTGTTTCGTGCAAACAAGCTATGCATTCCAGCTAGCTCCATTCGTCTTTTGTTGTTGTAGGAGGCGCATGGAGGAGGATTAATGGGACACTTTGGCGTCAAGAAGACGAAGGATATACTTGCTACACATTTCTTTTGGCCAAAGATGAAACGGGATGTTGAGTGTTTGGTTGCTCACTGCACTACATGTCAAAAAGCTAAGTCACGACTCAATCCTCATGGTTTATATATTCCTTTGCCTGTACCTAGTGTTCCTTGGGAGGATAGTTCTATGGACTTTGTTTTAGGTTTACCTCTAACAAAGAAGGGGAGGGATAGCATATTTGTTGTCGTGGATAGATTTTCAAAAATGGCACACTTTATACCATGTCATAAAAGCGACGATGCTGTTAATGTTGCTGATTTGTTCTTTCGTGAAATTATTCGTGTGCTTGGTGTGCCAAATACTATTGTTTCAGATCGTGATACTAAATTTCTTAGCCACTTTTGGAGATGTTTATGGGCTTAGTTGGGGACTAAACTGCTTTTTAGTACTACTTGTCACCCCAAACTGATGGACAAATTGAAGTAGTCAATAGAACATTGTCTACTATGCTTAGGGCTATTTTGAAGAATAATAAGAAAATGTGGGAAGAATGCTTGCCTCATATTGAATTTGCTTATAATTGTTCATTGCATTCTACTACTAAGATGTGCCCTTTTGAAATTGTGTATGGTTTCCTACCTCGTGCACCTATTGATTTGTTGCCTCTTCCATCTTCGGAGAAGGTTAATTTTGATGCTAAAGAATGTGCTGAATTGATTTTAAAAACGCACGAGTTAACTAAGGAAAACATTGAGCATATGAATGCTAAATATAAACTTGCTGGAGATAAGGGTAGAAAACATGTTGACTTTGCACCTGGATATCTTGTTTGGTTACATTTGCGTAAGGATAGATTTCCTAATTTGCACAAATCAAAGCTAATGCCACGTGCTGATGTTCCTTTTAAGGTGTTAGAGAAAATAAATGATAATGCATATAAACTTGAGCTGCCTGCAGATTTTGGGGTTAGTCCCACTTTTAACATTGCACATTTGAAGCCTTATTTGGGTGAGGAAGATGACCTTCCGTCGAGGACGACTTCATTTCATGAAGGGGAGGATGATGAGGACATCAATACCATTGTTACACCCACAGCCCCTGCTGCTATACATACTGTACCAATTACTAGAGCTCGCGCACGCCAATTAAATTATCAGGTACTTTCGTTTCTTCGTAATGATTCTAATGCTCATGAGAATATGATGCTGCCTAAATTGGATACATTCGTTTTTCCTAGAAATGAAGGGCCTGGCATGGATAAGAGGGATGAACACTGGAGCAAGACCAAGCATGGAGATGATGGCATGTGCAAGGGGATCAATAACGGAGTTACAAGTGATGATTTCAGGACTTTGAAGCCACCATAAGGAGTGCATGAAGCCCTGGACGAATATACAAGATGCCACTTCATAAATTTCGTCCAGAGGCTATTCTAGGTGCTGCATCACCTTATTATTGGGCCAGGCCCATGTATTTACGAAATACTTAAGTATAGGTTGTTTTTAGAGTCCGTATGTGTGGGTAACAAGAGATAGGGTTGGTTTTGGACCCCTCCTCCAAGGGCCATGAAATTCCCCCATCTTCCTCCATATATACAGCCCTTAGGGAGTCTTTTAGACTTTGGGTTTTGTTTAGATTAAAGTTCTCCATAGCTGCAACTTCGCATACTTCGTTTGTGTTCAATGACCAGACAAAGGCGTCACAGAACCCCACCTTGACCAATAAAGCTTTCATCTCATGTTCGCAATATCTAGATTGCAATCTCAGTTTCTTGCTTGTTCTTCATTCCCTCGTGGTTAGGTTGATCGTGCTCCGGCGTGGTCAATAACCCCTCGGAAGTTGGTTTAGCGATTGCTAACGCGCGACGTCTCGCACGTTCGTAGTCGGATCATCAAGGTCGACTCCCACAGAAAACGATAGCCACCATCTCATCGAAACATCGGGACACCCTCGCCTCTCTCATCTTGGCATTTATTGTCGTGTGCGAGGCCTTTCTCCACATCCCGCCCCACTTCGGCCTATGGCTGAAGACCTTCAATGTGAAGCCGAAGGTGGTGAGCGGCTGAGGGAGTCCTGGATTAGGGGGTGTTCGGGTAGCCGGACTATACCTTCAGCAGGACTCCTGGACTATGAAGATACAAGATTGAAGACTTCGTCCCGTGTCTGGGTGGGACTTTCCTTGGCGTGGAAGGCAAGCTTGGCGATGCGGATATTCAAGATCTCCTACCATTGTAACCGATCAGTGTAACCTTAACCCTACCCGGTGTCTATATAAACCGGAGGGTTGTAGTCCGTAGGCGATCAACTCCACATACAACAATCATACCATAGGCTAGCTTCTAGGGTTTAGCCTCCTTGATTTCGTGGTAGATCTACTCTTGTACTACCCATATCATCAATATTAATCAAGCAGGACGTAGGGTTTTACCTCCATCAAGAGGGCCCGAACCTGGGTAAAACATCATGTTCCCTACCTCCTGTTACCATCCGGCCTAGACGCACAGTTCAGGACCCCCTACCCGAGATCCGCCGGTTTTGACACCGACATTGGTGCTTTCATTGAGAGTTCCTCTGTGTCATCGCCTTTAGGCCCGATGGCTCCTCTGATCATCAACAACGATACGGTCCAGGGTGAGACTTTTCTCCCCGGACAGATCTTCGTCTTCGGCGGCTGCGCTCTGCGGGCCAATTCGCTCGGCCACCTGGAGCAGATCAAAAGCTACGCCCCTGGACATCAAGTCAGGTTTGGAATCTTAAACTACACGGCTGACATCCGCGGAGACTTGATCTTCGACAGGTTCTCGAGCCACGGCCAAGCGCGCCGCACTATCTCGAGAGGCATGATCTAGCTCTACCCCCGGATAGTGTCCTGGAGGCCGCACACGCATCGGTTCTGACCCCTAACTCGGAGCCTATTGCGCCAATCGAGGATGAGCGGTTGGACGTCACCTCGGGGGCTACGATCCCGAAAGCAATCGAGCCGAACGCTAGCCCCGCACTCTGCACGACCCGTGACTCCGAGGGTCCGGACTCCTCCCCGGACTCCGAACCCCCCGCGCCCCTGCCAATCTAATCCGATTGGGCGCCGATAATGGAGTTCACCGCCGCAGACATCTTTCAGCATTCGCCTTTTGGCGACATCCTGAATTCTCTTAAGTCTCTCTCTTTATCAGGAGAGCCCTGGCTGGACTACGGTCAGCGAGGATGGGATACGGACGATGAAGAAATTCAAAGCCCACCCACCACCCACTTGGTAGCCACTGTCGACAATTTAAACGACGTGCTCAACTTCGACTCCGGAGACATCGACAACATGGATGACGATGCAGGAGATACCGAAGAACCAACGCCCATAGGGCATTGGACAGCCACCTCATCTCACGATGTGTACATGGTGGATACCCCTAAAGGAAGCGACAACAAGGAAAAAGGGGATGGGACGGGAGTTCGACCCCCCGAAAAGCAATCAAAGCGTCGGCGTAAACGCCGATCCAAGCCCCGCCTCGACAAAAACCCAGCCATAGAGCAGGACGAGCCGGTAGACGACGAACAGGCCTTAGAGCAACCGTCCGAATAGGGCAACACGGATAGAGAAACCGAACATCCCTCCTCCGGCGAAAACAGCATTCCGGACGACCTCACGCCGAATAAACCTATGGAGCAGAAGAATCTCCACGAGAGGCTCGTTGCAACTGCACGCAGCCTAAAAAAGCAGAAGCGGAAGCTAAAAACAGTGGAAGATGCACTCCGGATTAGATGGAGCAAAGTAATCAATACCACAGATAAGTACGGCGACAGTCGCCGCACTAAAAGCTATCCGAAAAGAAGGCTACTGCCTGAATTCGACAAAGAGGCCCTAGAGCCCTCGCATTCAAAAAATGAAAAAGCCACACGGTCGGATAGACGACCCCATAAAGCGGCAAGCGGCGCCGCACCTAAATCAGCATGCGACCCACTTAAGGATTCGCATCATGGCCCAGTCAGGTCCATTTATGGGCCAAGAAAGCAAGCTCTCGTAAGCAACGCTATGAAGCCATCATCAGAATCCGGCACACCCAAATACAGGGGCGCCGCACACCCCCTATGTTTCACCGATGAGGTCCTCGACTATGAATTCCCAGAGGGATTCAAACCCATAAACATAGAGGCATATGATGGAACAACAGACCCTGGAGTTTGGATCGAGGATTATATCCTCCACATACACATGGCTAGAGGAGATGATTTCCACGCCATAAAATATCTACCCCTTAAGCTTAAAGGGCCAGCCCGGCATTGGCTTAAAAGCCTTCCCGAAAACACAATTGGAAGCTAGGAAGAGCTCGAGGATGCTTTCCGAGCAAACTTTCAAGGGACCTATGTCCGCCCTCCGAATGCAGACGATCTTAGTCACATAACTCAACAACCCGGAGAATCAGCTCGGCAGTTCTGGAATAGATTCCTCACTAAAAAGAATCAGATAGTCGACTGTCCGGACGCCGAAGCCTTAGCAACTTTCAGGCATAACATCCAAGACGAATGGCTCGCCAAACACCCCGGCCAAGAAAAGCCAAGAACAATGGCCGCACTAACAAGCCTCATGACCCGCTTTTGTGCAGGGGAGGATAGCTGGTTGGCAAGGTGCAGCTCCAGCGACCCAAGTACATCCGAAACTAGGGATGGAAACGGAAAACTGCGACGCAACAAGGACCGTCGCTGGACTAAGGACAAAAGTCCGAAGAGCACGGCAGTCAATGCCGGATTCAAAGGCTCACGACAAAATCAGGAAAAATCGCCCCCCAGGATAACAGGGACGATCCATCCAACCTAAATAAAATCCTGGACAGGATATGTCAGATACACAGTACTCCCGGGAAGCCTTCTAACCATACCCACAGAGACTGTTGGGTTTTCAAACAATCCGACAGACTCAATGCTGAACACAAGGGGCTCGACACACCAAGAGAAGACGAGGATGAACCCCAAAAGAAGAGCACCAGGAAACAAAAGAACTTCCCATAGGAAGTAAAAACAGTGAACTCACTTCACATAACAAAACGTGCGGCGCCCGTAAAGGTACGCACCACACAGCCCATCCCCAAAGGGTCCTGCCACTGGTTGTCAAAACCGATCATCTTCGATCAGCTAGATTATTCTAGGAATATCAAGAATGTAGGCTGGACTGCCTTGATACTCGATCCAATAATTGGTGGACTCCAGTTTTCAAATGTCCTTATGGACGGCGGCAATGGACTAAAACTGATATATCAGGATACAATCCAGCACATGGGGATAAACCCAGCAAGAATCCGCCGCAGCAAAACCTCCTTTCAAGGGGTAATACCTGGTCCGGACACCCATTGTATGGGTTTTCTCCGGCTCGAAGTCATATTCGGCTCTACCGATAACCTCCGTTGCGAAAAGCTGACCTTCCATATCGTCCCGTTCTCAAGTCGCTATCAAGCACTACAGGGACGCGAAGCTTTTGCTCGCTTTAACGCAATACCGCATTATGCATCTCTTATGCTTAAGATGCCCGATCCACGAGGCATCATCTCTTTGAAGGGAAGCACTAAAGTGCGCCTCCCCAAGCAGAGGACTGTGCGGTCGCTTTGACAGCCCAATAGCAAAATGGCCTCACCGGCCAAAAAAAACTTCGAAATAGGTCATTCAAGACCACGAACGCAGATAGACGAGTTCGGTGCAAAATCATCATTGATGCAGGCCTAGAAGCCATATACCCCCGCACTAGGGGCTCCACGCATATACAATAAGAGACAATAAAGCTCTATCTTATATATCTTACTTTATACTTTGCTTATTTTAAACTTTTTCGGCACGACCCGTTTTCAACTCAGTTCCTCTCTTTTACAGATGAACGTCGTGCGGCGCCCGTCCAGGATACGACACAATGGAGACACAGGCACAAACATGCAGTAGGGACCCGTTCTAAAGGATTCTTTTTAGATTAAGACCCTGCGTAAACCTTTTTTTACTGTCTCTTGTTGCTACACATCCCCTGGTTTTTTCTTTCTGATATAACCAAGGAGGAGGCTGGCGTCTTGGCATGTGGCCACGTCAGAATTTTTGCATGTACCTGGACACTAGGGGCTTTTTTAATAAAGAGTGTTGTTTCGCCCGCACTCATAAAGACCGAACACCTTAGGGAGTGTTCGGCGTCGCGAGTTTTGGCATTATATGCATCAGCTCCGAATCATGTCTTTGGTCAAATGTTGGGTTGCCCGGCTCCTGAGTTCGGCTACCTTACGTTCCGCTCTATCGGCTAAGGTAGCACCAGGAGAACTACTGCGATTGTGCCCCGGTTCGGCCGGGCAAGCACCTCAGTAGAGAAAGCGGAAAACTGACTGTCATGATGTAGCGTGTGACTGGTTAGCCACTCGATGACCTATCGGAATCTATCGGATTCCTCCGCTTTAACGAAGGGCCGCTTCCCGGTCAGGCACATACGCGCCCCGAACTCGGACGAGCGCAGTTGCCACCAAGGGGCTACCTAAATAGTCTCACTGTCAAACTCCTATGGCTAAGTGAAAGTGTTAAAGCATTATAGTCTGGTTGCCTGGCCCGCTGCGCTATCACCTCCTTTGTAGGACCAAGACGTTGGGTTAAGTGTGAAAATGCGTCTTCTGCGAGCACCCCCGCACTATGTGCGTGGGGGCTGAAGCCAACGACTGCCATCTTTCAGATTCTACATATATATATATATATATATATATATATCTTAAAACGGCCGCACAGGAGGTGTTCCCAATACTTGGAGGCACAAGTATAAAAAGGCCACTACAGTTTATCAAAATATTACTTTATAATTACATATGCTATCATAACATAGCATCTTTCAGGCACTGTGTCTCTATTACACGAGCGCCTTCAAGAACTTCCTGAAAATAGTGCTCGGAGGGTACTCGGCTTTTGTCCGAATCTCGGGACGCAACAACGGTGGTCTCCATCTCTGCCCAGTATGTCTTAACACGGGCAAGAGCCATCCTAGCGCCCTCTATGCATGCTGACCTCTTCATTGCATTTATACGTGGCACCGCGTCAAGGAATTGTTGCAGCAAGCTGAAATAACTCTTCGGCTCCGATCTCCCTGGCCACAGGTGACCCATGACGTACTTCATGGCGAGTCTACACAACCTATTCAGTTCGGCCCATTGAGCCAAACGATCATCCACTGCCAGCGGACGCTCTGGATTGTGAAACTGCGACCAGTAAAGCTTTTCCACTTCGCGATCTTTCTGATCTCGAAAGTGTTCGGTCGCATCAGCAGCACTCGCTGCCAAGTCCAGATAGGTATCCTCCACACTCCACATCCGGTCCAACGGAGCAAACTTCGGATCACAAAATTTCCTTCGCAGCATAAAGGGCTTTCCAGCCGCAATCTATTCGGCCTGACGCAGCTCCTCCTTCGCAGCTCTCATCACAGAGCGCGCGTCCTTGGCATTGGCAACGGCCTTCTCTAAGTCCGTCTGTTTCGCCTGGTCTTCTTTTTCAAGAAGTCTGCAATGGTCTGTAGCGCTTTTTAACTTTTTGGCCATCTCGGCCATCTCTTCCTTGCTTCGGCAATGAGCAGCCTGTTCGGCTCTCAGCTCTTCAAGGGCTTTCCTGGTGGCCGCATCACTTTCGCTGGCTTGTTCTTTAACTCGGGCAAGTTCTGCCCTAAGACTCTCAACGGCGGCCGCACCATCTGTGTCAAGCACACACATCGTAAGACACAAGCATAAAACTGTTCTTACCTGATGTCGCCCGAGGAATTACATACCTTGAGCCTCATCAAGCTGCTTATTGACAAGCGTGATGCTGGGATCTGTTATGTCCAGTTGCCGCTTTAGTTCGGCAAAATCTTCAGTTTGGCTCGATTCCGGACACCCTGCCGCCTACATTCAAAGGCGACATCTTAGGCCTGGGATTATGATCCTCCGCGTGCCGTCATTTCTTGATGACGCGCAGAGTCTCCGGGGCTACTATCTACACAGGGCGCATCTTACTCATGCGCAACTGACAAAAGTATACATTATCTAATGTACCTCGAAACCCGTCAGTAATCTTTTGACGGCCTCATACAATCTGCTCTCTATGGATGAAATCCTTTCAATCACCGTGCCCATCAATGCGCGGTGCTCCTCTGAGATAGAAGCTCGCCCTAGCAGAATCTTTAGCTCCTCCGGCCAAGCACCAGACGGTGCCGGGCTCGTCCCATGACCTCTTTCGAAGGCCGGACACGGAGAACCTCGGGGGGCCGCATAGCCACCTTCCGCCCCTGCCGGATTTGGAGAAACTCTCCACGATGACACCTCAGGGTCGCCCGCCTCGCTAGGCGGCACGGCAGGGGGAGGCGTCCCGCTCTCCATCATCTCTGGAAGGAGATCCCCCAAAGACGAGCTCTGTTGAGAAGGGCTGAGGTCCGAGCTACAATATAAAGGTTTGGTTAATCTTCTCAGATATAAATCAAGGACTTCCCTCATCCCTCAAAAGGAAAATCTTTTCTCCACTTACGGCTCGCTGGAGGGCTGATCCCCTTGAGGGCGTAGTCCGGCCAAGGAACTCCCCGGCGTCCGACCCTCTGACGAGGATTTTCTCCCCCGTTTCGAGGCCATGGTTTCTGGGTCGTCAGAGGCGGCTCTCTTCTTCCCCTTAGGAGAGGAATTGTCGGTTCCTCCCTTCGGAGCAGCCTCCTTCGAGGAGGCCATAGCTTCCTTGGCCTCCCCCTCCAAAGGCATTATCTCCAGCATCCTGACCAGCACGGGATCCGGCCTGGTTTCAGGAAGGGGAGCCGGACACCTGATCAGCTTTGCCTTCGCTATCCACTCCTGTTTAAAAGGACGGCTCTTTTAGGGGCAAGTTTATGATAAATATACGGATAGAAGGTCCGGGCACAAGGTTTCTTACTTGAGTATCCGGGCGATTGCAGCTTAGGCCTGCGTCCTCGGTTAAATCCGGACACATCTCTTGTGATCCGAAGAACAGTCTATACATCTCCGCGGGCGTTGCGCCCATAAAGTTCTGGAGAGCTCGCGGTCCCTCTGGATTAAACTCCCACAGGCGAAGGGGGCGACGTTTGCCGGGCAATATTCGGCGAACAGCATGACCTGCGTCACCTTGACCAAGCTGAGGTCTCCTTCCAAGAGATCCTTAATTCGGCCCTGTAACAGGGGCACGTCTTTGGGCAAACCCCAATCTAACCCTCCGTTAACCCATGATGCTAGCCGTGGTGGGGGACCCGAGCGAAAGGCAGGAAGCACCACCCACTTGGTCCTCCGGGAATCGGTAATATAAAACCACTCTCATTGCCACAAGCCTAGCTCCTCTTGAAAAGAGCCCTCGGGCCATGGAGCATCAACATTTTTGCTTATAACAGCGCCTCCGCACTCTGCGTGCCATCCCTTGATCATCTTCGGCTCCACTTTGAAAGTCTTGAGCCATAATCCGAAGTGAGGGGTAACACGGAGGAACGCTTCGCATACAACGATAAACAAGGAGATATGGAGGATGGACTCCGGAGCTAAGTCGTGGAATTCCAGCCCGTAATAAAGCAGCAGTCCCCTCACAAAGGGGTCCATTGGGAAGCCTAACCCCCGAAGGAAGTGAGACACGAACACTACTCTCTCACCGGGCTGGGGACTGGGGATAGCCTGCCTTTGAGCAGGCAACCTGTGCGAAATTTCGGCGGTCAAGAACTTAGCCTCTCTCAACTTTAGCACGTCCTCCTCCGTGACGGAGGAGGGCATCCATCGGCCTTGAAGGTCGGAACCGGACATTGTCGAAGGTCTGAGGCGCCCGGAATCTGGAGCCTAGGGTGTTGGAACTCGAGGTGACGGGCGAACTTGTTTTGGGATTGGAGAAAAGGAGTAAGGCCCCGGTCTCTTTATAAGAGGATGAATACCAGGAGCCCTCCCCGTAACCGTTTGGGACTCGCCTTTAATCAAGAAAACATGCTAACGGGCACGATTGGGTTACCCACGTCCGTATTGATGAGAATCCTGTAAAAGGGGGGTACACGATCTCTACTTTGACAAGACGTGCCAAGGAAACCGCCTCGCAAAACATGCTGAGGTGGAAAAGTAAAAACGATTCGAGTAAAGGACTTGGCCGTAGTGTGATGACACACTGCGGAATACGTCAGCAGTTTTGATTTGTGTTAATATTATTCTCTCTATGGCGATATGTGGAAGCTTATTTTGCAGAGCCGGACATTACTCTTGGTGTTTCCAATCTTCTATGAAGGACTTGGAGGAGGAACCCGCCTTGCAATGCCGAAGACAATTTGTGCGCTGGACTCGTCGTCATTGAAGCCTGGTTCAGGGGCTATTGAGGGAGTCCTGGATTAGGGGGTGTTCGGGTAGCCGGACTATACCTTCAGCCAGACTCCTGGACTATGAAGATACAAGATTGAAGACTTCGTCCCGTGTCCGGATGGGACTTTCCTTGGCGTGGAAGGCAAGCTTGGCGATGCGGATATTCAAGATCTCCTACCATTGTAACCAACTCTGTGTAACCCTAACCCTACCTGGTGTCTATATAAACCGGAGGGTTGTAGTCCGTAGGCGATCAACTCCACATACAACAATCATACCATAGGCTAGCTTCTAGGGTTTAGCCTCCTTGATCTCGTGGTAGATCTACTCTTGTACTACCCATATCATCAATATTAATCAAGCAGGACGTAGGGTTTTACCTCCATCAAGAGGGCCCAAACCTGGGTAAAACATCGTGTTCCCTGCCTCCTGTTACCATCCGGCCTAGACGCACAGTTCGGGACCCCCTACCCGAGATCCGCCGGTTTTGACACCGACAGCGGCCAACAAGAAGAATGCGGAGGCGCCATTGTGGGCAAGATGCCCAATGTCACCTAGCCCGAAGGCTCCATTGTGGAGACGGTGAAGGGGTGGCAGTCAGGGTGGTTCTACATCACCGAGACGCACGACACCAGCTGGGCAGCGGCCCCTGAATTCTGATCCAGAGTTCTGATGCGGCTCACCTCCTGGCAAGAGAAGGGCCTAACCTGGGCTCCAGACGTGCGTCCAGAAAATGATAACCAATAGAATCAAACTTGTCAACGTGAGCTATGTTATGCTCATTCGCTGGATCCTTCCGTGCCAACGCCATACTTGCCATTTGTGGGAGTTCGATCCGGCCAAGCACCAGACGCTAGTAGAGCTCTTCGGCACGACGCACGAAGACATCTGGAAAGTGCTCTTCAAGGCCAGCGAGACACCACTGCCCACGACCGAGGATCGCGGGCTTAGCTTAAAACGCTAGGCTAATTCGGTAAGCTCTTTCATGTTTTCAAGGTATACCCTTTACTGACATATTTTGAGGAAGGATTCCAAGCCTTCCTATCAAATTATCAGGCCTAGATCGATATAGCGGGGCGGATTAACTGTCAGGCTCCACTACCCGAAGACCAAGAAACCCCACTTCTGGCCAAGATGCTATTTCCGGCGCCTTATAATGTACCGGAGAAGAAGGCCAAGAAAACGGCCAAGGGGGCCAGGAGTGGCCCTCACCGAAAAGGTGGTTCGAACGTGATGTCCGAAGACAAGACTCAATGTTCGGCTGTCGAAGATGACGACAATGAGGAGGAAGAAAGTGAATCCCCTCCTGAGAAGGGAAGGAAGAAAAGGGGGGCCTCCACAAATCTAG
The DNA here is from genome assembly GCF_056163025.1 of Triticum urartu. Taxonomy (NCBI): domain Eukaryota; kingdom Viridiplantae; phylum Streptophyta; class Magnoliopsida; order Poales; family Poaceae; genus Triticum; species Triticum urartu. Next base: position 194,509,370 of record NC_141873.1, on the reverse strand, counting down.
AGGCGAAGGCGCCCAAGAGGGGGAAGGGCTCCCTCGCGGATAACTCCGCGTGGGATGTCGACAGCAGTCCGGACCGACTGCCCAGGACCAAGCCTCAGGCCGCCTCGTAAGTACCAAAAACCTTATGCACATCCAAATGTCTGGCCTTTTCACTTTGTGATATTAATATGTTTAAATCATGCCATTGCAGTCCGGCCCGTGATAGCTCCCCGCAATCCTCAACAAGAGGTTCGCTAGATTCAAAGGAGACGGCCAGCGTGTCACCGCCGCCCGCTCACTCTTCCTTGGCCAAGGGTGATGACGAGGTGGTGTCCCAAAGGGCCTTCCCAGGTCAGGGAGAGGTTCTGGAGGTCGTCGAGGTGGCGCCAAAAGATGACTCCTTGGCTGCCGGACACATGGGGAAAAAGCCCCCATGGGGACTGGTGATGCGGGCCAAGTTCAATTCGGCCCCCAGCCGGATACCGTACCATAGATCTACACGGCTCCGGAGTCAACCGAGCATCCTTCCCTGAAAGGAGGAGGTGTGCCTATTCCACCGGTGATCGCTGTCCAGTCAGAGGCACCGGATAATCTGCTGGAAGCACTACGAGGCATTTCCATTGTGGATGAACACCGTATCCTTATGGGTACGGTGATCGAGAAGGTTTGGTCCGCTGAAAACGGACTGACCAAAGCCTGCGCTAGCCTTCTAACAGGCTTTGTGGTAAGCAATGTAACTGTAGAAAGAATATCACAGTGTAGACAGTAGCTCCTGATGCTTTGTTCGATGTTCGGAAAGAAAGAGCCGAACAGAGGATCAAAAATAATTTTCGCAGGAGTCTAACATAAGATGTCTATGTGAATAAGCAGGCGTCACTGCTAGCTGCTGCCGCTCATACTGCGGAGGTCTCTGGATTAAAGTGGAACCTCGAGCGGGCCGAGGAAGAGCTCGGCCTCATGAAGAAGCAGCTGGAGGACAGCCAAGGTATGCAGTAACCTGCGTGTATATTTGGGAAGGATGAATGATTCGTGCTGACTAAAGTGTCATGAACCTTATTAGGGGCCACGACCGAGGTGGCGGCGCTCAAAAAGGCGTTGGCCGAGGACGTGGAACGCGCGGCGTGCAAGAAGCACGAGGCCCGGATCAGCAAGGTCCGGCAAGAGCTCCAGGACGCTGTCAAGAAGTATGAGTCCTTGGAGCGTGATGTTAAGATGCAAGGGTCCGAACTTGTGAAGGCCTGCCAGAACGCACAAGATGCCCGGGCCAAAGCCCAGAGCACCCTCCAGGAAATCCAGGCGGCCAAGAAGATCATGACGGGTAAGGCTTACATTATGCAAAGGAGGTCTACGAAGGAAACGTTCCTTTTACTTACCCGAATTTGGAGCTCTCCAGGGGCGTTTACGGATTTGCCACACAACATATCAGATGCTGCCGAGTTCTATCGAGCCGAAGAAGGGAGTTCTATGGAAAAGCTGTTCTGGTCTCCATTCCTTGGACCAGAACATCTGGTGCCCTTCAGCGACCAGCTAAAACAGCTAGTCAAGCTGCACAAGGCGGCCAAGCTAGCCATGAAGGACCTAATAGTCCGTCTGGGGCCTGCCGAGCCCATGCCTCGCAGCTACTTCGGAATTGTGAAGCGCCTTGTGAGTGCCTGCCCACGGCTTGAAGTCGTGAAGCGGTTGGTCTGCATTGAAGGTGCACGGATGGCCTTTACCCATGTCAAGATGCATTGGGCAAAGATGGATGCCAAGAAGCGGATGACCGAGGGGCCGCCTGAGGGCAAGGAGCACCGCCGACCCGAGCTATATTTTGGTAGTGTCTTGGAGGGATCCCACATTGTGGTGGAGCAATGTGCGAAGGATGTTATATTCCCATGAAAACAGTCGTATTATCCTGTCCTGTAATATGAAACAATGTCGTTATATAATATAATGCTTGCGACTTTTAAAATTTTACCTCTTGTGTGGCCGTTTATGAAATCTGAGGGTTGGCCACTCATCAGCTTCTGCCCCCACGTAGATAGTACGGGGGTGTTCGGGATAAATCTAAACACTCTTCACTCCACATTCTGGTCCTTAAAGGAGGTGTTTAGTGCAATGAACAAGGCAAACAGACTATATGACCTTTATCACCCTCACTTAGCCATAGGAGTTTGACAATGAGAATTTTGGTGAAGCCCCTGGTAGTTGGAAGGCCGAACTAGGGGCTCTATACACTTGATCGGATAAAAACCGACTCCTCGCATAAAGCTGAAAAAATCTCTAAGGATTTGAAACCTCTCGAACAGCTGACCAGCTCTCGCTGCATCATGACAGTCAGTTTTCGGCTTTCTCTACTGAGGTGCTCGTTCGGAAGAACCGGGACACAATCGCAGTAGTTCTCCCTTTACTACCCTAGCTGATATAGCGGAACGTAAGGTAGTAAGCATAGGATCCGGGCAACCCAACTATTGACGAAAGACATGATTCGGAGCCGATGCATAAAATGCTATAAGTTCGGGGTGCCGAACTGTACTATAAAAAGTGTTCGGACTTTGTTGCCGTATTGCAGGGCGTGATGAAGCCCCTGGCAAAGTAATATGTACCAGAGTGTACGGGTGCGATGAGTAATAAATACAGAGGCAAGGAAACAATCAAGTAATAAGCTGACGCTGCCAAATATTTTTCATTGTAATTTGATTAATACGTCGACGCATACTTGTGCAAGCAATGCGATGAGCAAGTAAGGCTATTTAACATGCCATGACCAAGAGGGAGCTACGTGCGGGTATGTAAAATAGGTATAGCAATCGTTAGCAGAGACCACCTGGGGATTCCCTTGTACGTCGAAGCTCCTTGCCTCCTTGGTGTGTCCGTCCCATGATCGGTCCGATGATTAGGTTACTAGAAAAAGCCTCAAGAAGAGAAAAACCCGAAATGAAAAAGAAAAGGTGAAGGTGTGCGGATCCAGGGTCGGTCGAGCCACACCGTGGATCACAGGCTAGCTATGCCTCCATCGATGCCCATGGAATTTTGAGTGCGTAGTTATGTATGCGCGGTACGAATGCCGCCATTTGATTGGGACTGGGACGGAGGCCAAATTTCTAGTTAAGCTCTTGACGAGCCGGGCTGTCCTGCTGCAGAATAGTCCGGACTCTCTTAATGGTGTCCGGGAGCTCGGCCGCCGAATTAAGGTTCTGCTGGAAAAGGTCGCGCTATACTTCTGCTGCTAAGGCCCTGGTATGCTCCTCGGTACGGAGGGAGTGTTCCGTATTTTCATTGACTGTTATGACGCCACGTGGTCCGGGAATCTTGAGCTTGAGATAAGCGTAGTGAGGTACCGAATTGAATCGAGCAAATGCGGTTCGTCCAAGCAGTGCGTGATAGACGCTGCGAAAGGGGATGATATTGAAGATTAACTCCTCGCTTCGGAAGTTGTTCGGAGATCCAAAGAAAACCTCTAGTGTGATTGAGCCCGTACAGCGGGCCTCTACGCCTGGTATTGCTCCTTTAAAGGTAGTCCTTGTGGGCTTGATCCGTGATGGGTTAATGCCCATTTTGCACACTGTATCCTAATAGAGCAGATTGAGGCTGCTGCCACCGTCCATGAGGACTCGCGTCAGGTGGAATCCATCAATGATTGGGTCTAGGACTAGAAAGGCTGATCCACCATGCCGGATACTGGTCTGATGATCCCGACGATCAAAAGGGATCGGACACGATCACCATGGATTGAATTTTGGGGCGACTGGCTCTATCACATAGACGTCCCTGAGTGCGCGTTTGCGCTCCCTCTTGGGGATGTGTGTAGCATATATCATGTTCACCGTTTTGAACTGAGGGGGAAACTTCGTCTGTCCCCCTGTGTTTGGCTGCAGGGGCTCCTTGTCATCGTCCTTGCTTTGCGATCCCTTTTCCTTGTTCTCGGCATTTAACTTGCCGGCTTGCTTAAAAACCCTGCAATCTCTGTTGGTATGGTTGGCTGGTTTCTCTGGGGTGCCATGGATTTGGCATGGTCGGTCAAGTATGCGGTCCAGATTGGACGGTCCCTGATTGTTTCTCTTATATGGCTTTTTCCGCTGACCGGACATGGAGCCGCTGAATCCGGCATTGACAGTAGTGTCATCGGTGTTATCGCCATTGCTTCGGCTTTTGTGTCTGCTGCGTTGGAGCTTGCTGTTGCTGTTTTGGCCTTGGAAGGGCCTGCGTCGTTGGCCGTATTTTTACTACGAGCCAGCCAGCTATCCTCACCCACACAAAAGCGGATCATAAGTGCCGTGAGGGCTGCCATAGATTTATGATTTTCTTGGCCGAGGTGGCGGGCAATCCATTCATCGCGGATACTGTGTTTAAAGGACGCTAGAGCTTCGACATCCGGACAGTCGACGTTCTGGTTCTTTTTGGTTAGGAACCTAGTCCAGAATTTCCTGGCTGACTCTCTAGGCTATTGGATTATGTGGCTTCATTCATCGGCGTCTGGTGGCCGGACATATGTACCTTGGAAGTTGTCGAGGAAGGCTTCTTCCAAGTCTTCCCATCTGCCGATAGAGTTTTCAGGCAGGCTATTTAACCAGTGCCGAGCTGGCCCTTTGAGCTTTAGTGGTAGGTATTTGATAGCGTGGAGGTCATCTCCACGAGCCATGTGGATATGGAGAATAAAATCCTCTATCCATACCGCGGGGTCGGTTGTTCCATTGTATGATTCAATGTTAACGGGTTTGAACCCTTCGGGGAATTCGTGATCCATTACTTCATCGGTGAAGCAAAGAGGGTGTGTGGCGCCTCTATATCGGGCCACGTCGCGACGTAGCTCCGATGGAGTCCGTCTGCGGTTGTCGGCTCGGGTGTGACTAGGTTTGTCACGTCCGAATAGGTAGCCATCATCACGTGTCGAGGAACGTCCTCGCGATCCGTAAATCGATCGGGTATATCCTGCTCTACTATCCAGGGTCTGCCGGAGGTCGTGTGTATGACCCCGAACTGTTTTGTCTCTGTTTTTTCGTGGCGGCGGGGCGGACTGCTGTTCGGCTTGAGTTGTCGCTCTATCCTGGCAATGAGGTGGTCGGTCCGCCGCACTGTCCCGACCGCGTAGTGTTCGGTCGGCCGCATTACGTGAGGGAAGTATGGGCTCCGGCGCTTCTTCATCGAACTGTGGTAGCAACCTTCGCTTTGGTAACTCTTGGCTGTGCTTCTGAGGCCATATTCTTCGGTTGCCAGAATGACAGTCCACCTGTCGACGAGCAGATCTTGGTCAGCTTGAAGCTGCTGCTGCTTCTTTTTCAGGCTCCTTGCGGTGGCTACTAGCTGGCACTTGAAGCGCTCCTATTTAAGAGGTTCCTCAGGCACGATGAAATCCTCGGTGCCGAGGCTCGCCTCATCCTCGGAGAGCGGAAGATAATTATTGTCCTCCGAGTCCTCGTGTGTGGCCTGTTTACCAGGGCTATCCAGCCCATCTTCCCATTCATCCTGTTCGGTAGCTGCATCAACGGGGTCTTCGTTGTCTTCGGCACCTTCTAGAGTGTTATCTTCTCATGTGCTGGTGTTGCTATCTTTACTACGGCGTGACTTAGAGCGGCGCCGCCGACACCGGCGTTTCGACTGTATCTCAAGAGGTTTATCCTCAATTGGATCTTCTTTGTCATCGCCGCTATTCTCCTTTGGTGCATCCACCATGTACATATTATACGAGGAAGTGTCCGTCCAACATTCGGTGAACAGCGGGTCCTGGGCCTCTACTTCTCCAGCATCGTTGTCCATACCGTCGATGTCATCGGAGCCATAATTGAGCATGTCAGTTAAGTCTTCGACAATGGCTATAAAGTGGACAGTGGCTATAAAGTGGGTGGAGGGTGGGGAGCGAAATTCCCTGTCATCAGCTTCTAGTTCGAACCGGATATAGTTCGGCTGTGAGTCCCCCGCCAAGGATAGGTTCTTTAATGAGTTTAGCACGTCGCCCAAAGGCGAGTGCTGGAAGATGTCTGCGGCACTGAATTCGAAGATCGATAAATAATCAAGTTCGGCGTCAACGAACTCACATGGTTCAGAACTTATTGCCGGAAACGAGTCCAGAGTTCCGGAGATGCAGATATCATGTGAGGTTAAGTACATGTGCGGCTCCAACATCGGGGAATCTGTGGCCTCCATGGTGGAGTTAAGCCTCTGGTCCTTGGATGGCGCAGTATGCTCCGGATCTAAGGCCAAAGCGGTTACAGGAGCTATATCCTGGATGTGGTCCAATGCCAGATTTAGGTCGTGTCCATCGGGGTGACCAGGAGTGGTTGCCGCGGTCTCGAATTCGGCGAAGATCAAGTCTCCACGGATGTCCGCAACGTAGTTCAAGCTCCCAAATCTGACCTGGTGGCTAGGGGCGTAGCTATCGATCTGCTCCAGATGGCCAAGCGAGTTGGCCCGTAGTGCGAAGCCACCGAACACGAAGATCTGTCTAGGGAGGAAGGTCTCACCTTGGAGAGCATTGTTGTTGACGATTGAAGGGGCCATCAAATCTTTTGGGGCCGGCACAGTGGAACTCTCAACGAAAGCACCAATGTTGGTGCCAAAACCGGCGGATCTCGGGTAGGGGGTCCCGAACTGTGCGTCTTTGATCGATGGTAACAGGACACAGGGGACACGATGTTTACCCAGGTTCGGGCCCTCTCTATGGAGGTAACGCCCTACGTCCTTCTTGATTGAAATTGATGAATATTAGTATTACAAGAGTTGATCTACCACGAGATCATAATGGCTAAACCCTAGAGATCTAGCCTGTATGACTATGATAAAGAATGTGTCCCTCCTCCATACTAAGTCCTCCGGTCTACATAGACACCGGGAGGATCTAGGGTTACACAAGGTCAGTTACAAAGAAAGGAATCTACATATTTGGTTGCCAAGCTTGCCTTCCACGCCAAGAAGAGTCCCATCCGGACACGGGTGCATTCTTCGGTCTTTGTGTTCTTCACAGCCCATTAGTCCGGCCCATGGCTAACAGGCCGGACGCCCGAGAACCCCTTAGTCCAGGACTCCCTCACTCACCGTGAGGTGCCTCACCCTGCAAGAATTCGTGGACCTACACATCCACGTGTACGAGCAAATAGTGTACATAGGTATGTATAAGGCCAGTGAGGACACTACGACGTTGGCCTTCCTCAACCGGCTGGAAGCCTTGGATGCCTTTATTGAGAAGCACCTTGACCTCGCCACAAAAGCCGCCACTCCTTAGCCGCCAGTCGGTGGCCCGTCGCACTAAGTTGAGGAGGAGGAGGTCGTATGTTGATGGATGCATCTTTCTTCTTGCCTCCTGTAACCACCAATGCGATCGCATCATCATGGCCTTAATTCTTATTGTGCTATTGCATTCTCGTTCTAGTCAATACCGACATGTGCGATCCCTTTGCTTAATTTTATGCATCATTGTAACTAGTACTCCATCCGTCAATTTATAAGTTGGGCTTACCTTACCTTTTCCATCAACGTCGTGCAACGCATGGGCATCTTGGTAGAAACACTAGAACATGTCGAACGACATGTGACCAAACTGATGATGCGCCAACCTAGATACTACGTACCATGCTTATCTGGCGGAAATAGCCCCGCTCTAGAGTTTCCAATCGTTATTTCTATCTATCGATCATGCCAAGGAGCATAACCAAATGTTACAATTTATACATGTTTCTCTAATCCTACTCCTATAAAAGACTCAGTTGGTGATGGTGGTGTGTCTGCCATCAGTCATTTCTGACCATTGGATCTGCATCTAACGGCTGTGAGGTAAGTTGTGGCATTTTTGCAACAATAGCCCACTTCTTTGCTTCAATTTGCAGAAAACCCCCTATTTTCTTGAAAGCAACCAGATCCCTCCCTCACCTCATCAAAATAGCCTGAGAAATATATTTCGAGTGAAAAGTAATATATTTTTAGTGGTATATGTGTATATCAAAACAAGAGCGATTTCTTTCAAGTTTGTGAACAAGTACTACTATTCTACTACTTTGGATTCGTCTCAATGCACGGGCACATTGCTAGTAAAAGGAAAAGGCCTACTGCGTTCGTGTCGCACCTCCACACACCCAGGAATCGAGAGTACTCCACGGCCCATCCGGCATGCCACATAGCTAGGGAAGGCGTGTTGCCTAGCATTTTCACTTTCATGTGGACCGCCATTGAGTGAACCGACTATTGGCAAACCGCACCCCACCCGCCGCCGAGTTGGAAAACAGAAACAAGGGGAAGATCTGGCTGTAGCATGGAAGCCAAGAAATTTGGTGTCAGATGGGGCTCGTTGATAGAGTAGGAGCATTCCGTACTACTACTCCTACTAGTACGAAGTTTGTACTACAACTAGTACTACCATTATACAACTAGGTACGTGCACGGCACAACATCATAGGAACAAAAGACTGGAAGATCTTATTTTGGGTGATTTATCTTTTTTCAGTCAATGTAGTATGAATAATATGATGTGGGGGGCACCCATGAAGCTTATGTGGCTTGGTTGCATGGCTACGAAAGGTTAGAGAAAAATAAATAGATAATGTGTTTAGAGTGCACTCCACTAAATATATATACTTTGGATCCATTGCAATGCATGGGCCGGCACATTGATAGTAGTAAGAAACAAATTCTGGGTTTAGAGTGCACATTGATAGTAGTAAGAAACAAATTCTGGGGCACCCATGAAGCTTATGTGGCTTGGTTGCATGGCTACGAAAGGTTAGAGAAAAATAAATAGATAATGTGTTTAGAGTGCACTCCACTAAATATATATACTTTGGATCCATTGCAATGCATGGGCCGGCACATTGATAGTAGTAAGAAACAAATTCTGGGTTTGGCAAGAGCTCATACTGCGGGGGCACCACAAGGCCTGCCGCACAAGTTACATTTCCCTCTCGAGGCCCACGGGACCGAGCTTTAGTGGCTTAGTGCACCGGCCTATGAGTCAATGACATGTGGACCATAAATTTGGCTGGCCCGCATGTCATTCTCATGGTGGTGGTGTGGTTCCGACTCACTCGTTCGAGATGAACCGGCCAGTGGTGGCATGGCCGTGGCGTGGTCGTGGTGAGGGTGCCACAGCTAGGCATCGGGGTGTTACGAGGCGTAGATGGCCACACCAGCAGGTACTATATGCAGTACAGAAGTACTCCAGCTGAGGATTGATGCCCGGGACGAAATGTGTCACAGCCGTTGGATGAAAATTCGACGGTGCAGGAGTATGGACCGAAGCACAGGAGCGGAGCACGCAAACCACGTCCAATCAGGTGTGGCTGTGGTAGAAAGTTGATGGTCGCCGCAGTTTAGCTCGACCGCATGTCATGCACACAAAGGCAGAGGAGCGGTGGGGCCGAGAGGGATGACGCGCACGTTGGGGGATGTGGTGCCATGGGTTAGAGCAGCATCGTGGGAATCGCTTGTGGGTGTGGTAGTGGTAGAAACAAGAAACATGATGGTCACCGTGGTTCAACTTCCATGGACAAGTTATCATGTCTGTTGACACATGCATTGCATACCACTCACTGCAAGGAGTAGTAGTAGAGAAAACTTGTTGCAAAGATACCATTTTTCCGATAAAATTCTCTAGATATCATTAGTTTTTACACATGGGATTACTCCTACAAGGGTCAATCACAACATGTGTTTTGTAAAAAAATGCATCTTGATGTTCCCTGCAATGCACGGGCATCTTGCTAGTTATAGAAGAAGCCCACGCGGGCATCTTACCGCAGGGTGTGCCACCGAGCCAAACTCAATTTTTTCTCAGACGCTAGGTGCACTGGATGCCGTGCCACGCTACAAAATGTAAAAAAACAGCTCCAATTTTTTTAAAACATGTTATCTTCAAACCAGCTACACCCATCCCCCACCTCATCAAAACAGCCCGAGGAATATTGTCGGTGTCAAAACCGGTGGATCTCGGGTAGGGGGTCCCACACTGTGCGTCTAAGGCGGATGGTAACAGGAGGCGGGGGACAAGATTTTTACCCAAGTTCGGGCCCTCTTGAAGGAGGTAATACCCTACGTCCTACTTGATTGTTCTTGATGATATGAGTATTACAAGAGTTGATCTACCACAAGATCGTAGAGGCTAAACCCTAGAAGCTAGCCTATGGTATGATTTTATGTTGTCCTACAGACCAGACCCTCCGGTTTATATAGACACCGGAGGGGGCTAGGGTTACACAGATGCTACAAGAGCTCTATGGCATGATGCACGAGGACGTCTGGAGGGTGCTGTTCAAGGGCGTCGAGGTAACTCCTTCCCTCACTGAGGACCGCGGACTCAGCTCAAAGCGCCGCGTCAATCCGGTAAGTTTTTACATTTCACAGGGTATCCATTTGCCCCAGATTAATCATGTGTGGGATCTAAGCCTTGCATGCCTTTAACAGGACCGGGTGAAGACAACGGAGCAGATCGATTGCCCCACCCCCTGCCGGAAGATCCTGCAGATGCTCTCCTAATAGAGATGCTGGTTCCGGCACCTTACGAGGTGCCGGTGAAGAAGGCCAAGAAGAAGGCCGCGGGGACTCAAAAGGGTCTCCGGCGCAAGGTTGTATCGGACTCATCGTCCGATAACTCCGACACACCCTCCTCCCATGAAAACGAGGAGGAGGAAGAGGAAAGTTCCCCCCCAGCCGAGGGAGACAAGAAAAGGAAGGCCGACCCAACCGAGGAGGCCGAAGGGTCCAAGAAGGGCAGGACCCTCCCTCCGGACTGCTCCACGACGGCCGCCTACAACGGCGACGAGTGGCTACCCAGGGTCAAGCCCCTAGCGAAGTCGTAAGTATCCGGACACCATAGTAATTCATGGTATGTTTTATTGCACTGCTTCTCCTCATGCCGAACATGATTATGCAGTCCGTCCCGAGCTCATCTCGACGTATCTTCGTCGAGCGGTTCGTTGGACTCGTCGGATATAAACAGCGGTTCTCTTCCGACCGCCTCCACCCCTTGCCCTGCGGACAACGTCGAGGTGTTGTCTCAACAGGCACCAGGTCAAGGGGAGGCAGTCCTGGGGGCACCTCGAGGCGACCTTCCGGACCCTGGGCGCAAAGGGAGCCGGATTCCCATGGGCTCCAGGTTCGGCCCCTAGCCGAACACTGCACCGGAATCTTCGATGGTTTCGGACTCCGGCGGGCGACCCCCCATTAAGGGGGGCAAGCCGCCCATGCCGGTGTCCTCTGTCTATCCTGAGGCACCGAACAACTTGCTGGAAGTGCTTCGTGGCGCTTCCATCGACGAAGAGCACCGTACTATCATGAGTGCGGTGATCGAGAAAGTTCAGTCCGCCAAAAACAGACTGACTGAAGCTTGCGCCAGCCTCCTAATAGGCTTTGAGGTAAGCAATAAAAATATAAGATAATATTACCACATAGATAGTAGCCCCTGATGCTCTGTTCAGCGTTTGAGTAGAAAGGCTGAATAGAGGATCAAATGATGACTCATGATTCTAATCAGAATATATCTATGTGTATGTGCAGGCTTCACTGCTAGCCGCTGCCGCATGTACTGCGGAGGTCTCTGTTTTGAAGCAGGACCTGGAGCGGTCCGAGAACGAGCTTGGCCTTACCAAGAGGCAGCTCGAGGAGAGCAAAGGTAAGCAAAACCTTGTCTATATAAAATAAAAGAAATTCGGGTGTAAAGTAATAGGATCATCATGAATTTTCCAAGGGCCATGACCAAAGTGGCGACCTTGAAGAAGGTGCTGTCTGAGGCCGAAGACAAAGCGGCCAAGGAGCGCATTGAGAGGGAGACACAAGAAGCCCAAGTGGGCGAGGTGCAACAAGAGCTCGAGGCTCTCGCCAAGAAACACGAGTCCTTGGAGCTTGACTCTAAGGCGCGAGAGTCCGAGCTTGAGAAGGCGCTCGAAAACGCCCGGAGCACCAAGGCTGAAGCCCACAAGGCCCTCCAGGAGATTGACGCGGTGAATAAGATAGCAGCGGGTAAGGCATTCATTATGCAAAGCAAGCATGTGAAGGAAAATTTCCTTTTTCTTACCCGAGTTCGGAGCTCTCCAGTAGCGTTTGCAGATCTTCCCCGCAGTGTACTGGATGCCGCAGAGTTTTACCGAGCTGAGGAGGGGAGCTCGACGGAGAAGTTGTTCTGGTCTTAGTATACTGGGACCGAACACCCCATTCCCGTGAGCGACAAGCTGAAGCAGTTGGTCGAGCTTCACAAGGCGGCCGAACAAGCCATGATGACCTTATAGTTCGGATGTGGCCTGGCGAGCCCCTGTCCGGCAGCTATTTTCGGTCTGGTGAGGCGGCTCGTCGACGCGTGTCCACGGCTTGAAGTCATAAAGCGGTCCGTCTGCATCGAGGGTGCGCGCAGGGCTTTTGCCCAGTCGAAGGTGCGCTAGGCGAAGCTGGACGACGTGAAGCTAGAGAAGGAGGGGCCGCCGCCGGGCAAGGAGCATCGCTGCCCTAAGATGTATTATGAGAGTGTCCTGAAGGGTTCCAGCCTTGTGGCGGATGAATGTGCCAGGGATTTAATTTTTGAATGAACACGCTCGTGTGATCCTGTAATGTGAAACAAGTTCATCTACACTATGCAACACTTTATTAATTTAAAATATTACCTTCTGTGCGGCCGTTTAAAAAATCTGAGAGTGGGCCAGTCGTCGGCTTCTGCCCCCATGTAACTAGTACTGGGGTGTTCGGGATAAACCTGAGCACTCTTTATCCCAATTTTGGGTCCTTTAAGGGAGGTGTTTAGCGCAACGAACCAGGCAATCGGACTATAATGCTTTATCACTCTCACTTAGCCATAGAAGTCTACAATTTTAAATTTTGGCGAAGCCCCTGGTATTCGGAAGGCCGAATTTGGGGCGCTATACACGCCTAAGCCGGACAAGGCCGACTCCTCGCCCGATGCGGAAAATGTCTTTAAGGACTTGAGACCTCTCGAACAGAGACCAGTCTCTCGCCTTATCATGACAGTCAGTTTTCGGCTTTCTCTACTGAGGTGTTCGTCCGGAAGAACCAGGACACAATCGCAGTAGTTCTCCCACCGCTACCTTAGCCGATATAGCGGAACGTAAGGTACCAAAGCATGGGAGCCGGGCAAAACCAACTATTGACCCAAGACATGATTCGAAGCTGATGCATATAATGTTATAAGTTTGGGGTCCCGCACTTTCGAAAGTGTTCGGACTTCTCGCGTTGTATTATGGGGTAAACGAAAGCCTCTAGCGTACTGACCATACCCGAATTTACGGGTGCGGATTGTTGTAAATGGACATAAAGGAAAAAAGGAATGAATAATGCAATAATAGACTAATGCTATGCATTGTTATTTAAATAATACATTGAAGCGTACTGGTATAGGTAGTGCAATAAGGAGAAAGTAGGACTATTCAAAATGTCCTATCCAAGGGCAAGCTGCGTATGGATAGTAGAAAGCGGGAATTATTATTAGAGACCACCTGGGGGTTCCCATGTACATCTTAGCTTCTTGTCGCCTTGGTTGTTCCTTCCCATAATGTGTCCGGCAATCATACTACTGGAAAGGGCTTCCAGAGAGTTAGGCCCTGAAAGAGAAAAGAAATGGTAAAAGTATATAGCCCCTAGAGCGGTTAAGCCGCATTGCGGGACGTGCCCTGATCGTGCCCCTGCCTATGTCCATGGTATTTTCAGTGTGTAATCATGTACGCGCGGCACGGATTTCGTGGCTTGAATGGGACTGGGACGGGGGCCGAATTGCTATGCGAGCTCTAAACGTGCCAGGCGATCCTGTTGCAGTTTACTCCGGACATGCTTGAAGGTGTTCGGGGGCTATATCGCCGAATTAGTGGTTTGCCTTAAAAGGCTGCTTTGTGCTTCTGCTGCGAGGGCCACAGTGTGCTCTTCCATGCGGAGCGAGCATTCCGTGTTTCCATTCACTGTTATGCCCCCCCGAGGTCCTAGCATCTTGAGCTTGAGGTATGCGTAATGCGGTATTGCATTGAATTTTGCAAATGCAGTTCGTCCGAGCAGTGCATGATAGCCATTGCGAAATGGGACGATGTCGAAGATTAACTCCTCGCTTCGGAAGTTGTCCGGTGATCCAAAGACTACTTCCAGTGTGATTGAGCCAGTGCAATGGGCCTCTACACCTAGGATGACGCCCTTAAAGGTGCTTTTGGTGGGTTTGATCCTCAAGGGATCGATACCAACTTTTTGCACTGTATCCTGATAGAGCCGGTTCAGGCTGCTGCTGCCGTCCATAAGGACTCGAGTGAGATGAAATCCGTCGATGATGGGGTCTAGGACCAGTGCGGCGGATCCGCCATGACGGATGCTCGTGGGGTGATCCCGGCGATCAAAGGTGATCGGGCAAGTAGACCATGGGTTGAACTTTGGGTTGACGGGCTCCAACTCATAGACGTCCCTTAGTGCACGCTTCCGCTCCCTCTTGGGAATGTGGGTTGCGTATATCATGTTCACCATCTTCACTTGTGGGGGGAACCCTTTCTATCCTCCCGTGTTCGGTGGCCGGGGCTCTTCCTCGTCATCACTATGCAGCCCCTTGTCCTTGTTTTCGGCATTTAACTTGCTGGCCTGCTTGAACACCCAGCATTCTCTGTTGGTGTGATTGGCTGGCTTGTCGGGGGTGCCGTGGATTTGACATGAGCGATCGAGTATGTGATCCAAACTGGACAGAGCCGGAGTACTTTTAAATGGCTTTTTCCGCTGACCAGATCTAGAGCCTCTAAATACGGCATTGACTGCCGTATCCTCAGTGTTATCGCCATTATTGCGGTGCTTTGGTCTGTTACGACGTTGTCTACCGTTGGCATCTTTGGTGTCCGAAGTGCCTGGATTCCTCGATGTGTTATTGCTGCGAGCCAGCCAGCTATCCTCGCCTGTGCACAAGCGGGTCATGAGTGTCGTGAGGGCTACCATAGACTTTGGCTTCTCTTCGCCGAGGTGCCGGGCAAGCCACTCGTCGCGGATGTCATGCTTGAATGCCGTTAACGCCTCTGCATCCGGACAGTCGACAATTTGGTTTTTCTTAGTCAGGAATCGTGTCCAGAATTGTCTGGCCGATTCCCCTGGCTGCTGAGTTATATGGCTCAAGTCATCAGCATCCGGTGGTCGCACATAAGTGCCCTGGAAGTTGTCAAGGAATGCGTCTTCCAGATCCTCCCAACTGCTGACGGAGTCTGCTGGCAAGCTATTCAGCCAATGACAAGCTGGTCCTTTGAGTTTTAGTGGGAGGTATTTGATGGCATGTAGATCATCACCGCGAGCCATGTGGATATGAAGGAGGAAATCCTCAATCCATACAGCGGGATTTGTTGTACCATCATATGATTTGATATTTACGGGTTTGAAACCCTCCGGGAATTCATGATCCATAACTTCATCAGTGAAGCATAGGGGGTGTGCGGTGCCTCTGTGCCGGGCTATATCCCGACGCAGTTCATGTGAGTCCTGTCTGCTATATTCGGCCCGGCCGGATTTGCTTTTGGTGTATCCGGCGCGACGATCATCGTCCCATGTTGGCGCGCGTGCCCGTGACCTGTATATTGACCTTGCAAGTTTTGCCTTACTATCTAATACGTCTCGCATGTCCCGTGTGTTGCCCCGGGCCTTGGTATTTTTGCATGAGTGGCGGCGGGGTGCAAGCTGAACTTTAGGCTGAAACGCCTCTCTGGCTCGGCCATGCAATGGCCGGTCAGCCGCATCGTACACTGGTGAATGAGGTTTCAATGCTTCCTCCTCGAGGTGAGGTAGAAACCTGTGTTTTGGGTAACTCTTGGAGGGGCGCTCGAGTTTGTATTCCTCGGCCGCAAGGACTTCGGTCCATCTGTCTGCTAGCAAGTCTTGATCAGCTTGAAGCTGTTGTTGCTTTTTCTTCAGGCTATTTGCTGTGGCCATAAGCCGGCGCTTGAAGCACTCCTGCTCGACGGGTTCCTCTGGCACGATAAATTCTTCGTCGCCGAGGCTCGCCTCGTCTTCGGAGAGAGGCATGTAATTGTCCTCCTCCGGTTCTCCATCTGCTGCTTGCTCTAGAGGGCTGGCTTGTTCATCCTCCGGCTCTACATCGTGCTGGAGGGGATTGTGGTTGTCCTCGGCACTATCCGGAGTGTTATTATCTCCTGTGCCGGTATCACTACTTTTGCTGTGGCGGGACTTAGAGCGGTGCCGCTGACGTCGGTGCTTGGGTTGCTTCTTGGAGGGGTCATCCTTCGCTGTCTCGTCGCCATTGCCTGGTTTAGGGGTGTCCACCATATATATGTCGTAAGATGAGGTAGCGGTCCAGCACCCTATGGGCCGTGGTTCCTGCTCGTCTGCTACATCGTCGTCCATACCGTCGATGTCTTAGGAGTCGAAGTCGAGCATGTCAGTTAGATCATTGATAGTGGCTACTAAGTGGGTGGTGGGTGGGCAGTGAATTTCTTCGTCATTCGCATTCCATTCTTGCTGGATATAGTTCGGCCAAGGTTCTCCTGACAGGGAGAGAGACCTTAATGAATTTAGCACATCGCCGAAGGGCGAGTGCTAAAAGATATCCGCGGAGGTGAACTCCATGATTGGCGCCCAGTCGGATTCGACGGGCACAGATGTAAGCGGCTCGGAGTCCGTGGCCGGAGGTGAATCTAGTGGTTCGGCGACACGACTCTCGTAAGGGGTGAAGTCAGTATCCGGCTCTATCGCCACTGAGAGTGCAACCTCCATGGCGGGATCTATCCCTCCGCTCTCGGATGGCGCGATTTGCTCCAGATTGACAGCCGGAGTAGTTGCAGATGCGATTTCCCGAATATTATCCGACGGCAGAGTTACGTCATGCTCGTCGTGACTGTGCAGCGCACCTGACATGGGCTCGAATCCGTCGAAGATCAAGTATCCGCGGATGTCGGCAGTGTAGTTTAAGTTTCCAAACCTGACCTGTTGGCCCGGGGCGTAGCTCTCGATCTGCTCCAGATGGCCAAGCGAATTGGCCCGCAGTGCGAAGCCGCCGAATACAAAGATCTGTCCAGGGAGGAAAACCACACCCTGGACCACATCATTACCGATAATCGAAGGAGCCATCAAACCTTATGGTGAAGGCATAGTGGAACTCTCAATGAAAGCACCAATATCAGTGTCAAAACCGGCGGATCTCGGGTAGGGGGTCCCAAACTGTGCGTCTAAGGCGGATGGTAACACGAGGCGGGGGACAAGATGTTTACCCAGGTCCGGGCCCTCTTGAAGGAGATTGGCTTGCATATGTATGGGAGGGTACCAACATCAATTTGCACAACATTTACAACGGTGACACCGTTCCCATAGAACCTTTGTCCAACATTGGGATCAGCCACGCAACGGGCCACCGCCTGAATTGGTACGATGGAACCATAGTGAGATTGAGGAAGATAGCATAAACCTTGCACATGGCGGTCAAAGGTGGACCATGCTGTCTGCGGCCGATTTGTTGCCGTACGAGTACGAAAACGATGTGCTCCTTTATAACCGCATCTTCACGGTGACAAACCAGGGGACTTGTTTCGTATGGGACACATCCTACGGTATACTCCCTCTCTCGCAGTTTATTTGTTTTCAATTTTTTCGTTTTATAAGTTTCAAATTCAAATTTAGATCTCCCCATCACATGTTGAGATTACAATGTCCATTAAATCGTTGCATGCATGTATAGTAAAGAAACAAATCTCGAGTTTGACACGAGTTCGTGCAGCGGTAGCACCACAAGGCCTGACGCAAGAGTTACTTTTCCCTCTCGGGGCCCTCGGGACTGAGCTTCATCACCTTACTACACCTGCCTTTGAGTCAATAACATGTGGACCCGATAGGTGGCTGGTCCACATGTAATGCTCCCGAAGGCATAGGGATAGTGGGGCCGAGAGGGGTGAGCCGTAGGTCGGGGACATGTGGTGTCATGGGTTCGAGCGGCGTCATGGGAATCGCATTTGTCTGTGGTAGAAACTTGATGCTCGCCGCATTTCAGGTGGCCTACATGTCATGCACACAAAGGCTGAGGGGCTCTGTGTCTGAGAGGGGTGAGGCGCACATCGGGGGATGTGGTGCCGTGGGTTTGAGTGGCGTCGTGGGAATCGCGTGTGGATTTGGCAGTGGTAGAAACAAGAAACATGATGGTCACCATAGTTCAACTTCCATGGACAAGCTGTCATGTCTACGGACACATGCATCACATACCGATCACTGGAAGGATTAGTAGAGAAAGCTAGGCGGATAAATAGTTTCTTAAAATCAAGAGGACCCACGCTACTACTTGTTCCAAAGACATGCGCACCATCGAAATAGTCCGTCTATATCAATAACCATAGAGAGGAATATTTTTTTACAAGAGAGGAAATACTTCATCGATCCATAATGCCCTGCTGCTGGTGCAGCTCCTTCTTCTTATTCTTGTTCTCATTTTCTGTGGGAGACGGCTTCACAACAAGCTCTCTGGACCTAGCAGCTATTAAGGGAGTCCTGGACTAAAGGGTACTCGGGCGTCCGGCCTGTTAGCCATGGGCCGGACAGATGGGCCATGAAGATACGAAGACCAAAGACTGCACCCGTCTCTGGATGGGACTTTCCTTGGCGTGGAAGGCAAGCTTGGCAGCCAACTATGTAGATTCCTTTCTATGTAACCAACCTTGTGTAACCCTAGAACCCTCCCGTGTCTATACAAACCGGAGGGCTAGGTCCGTAGATAGGCCGAATCCTCATAATCATAGCCAGACTAGACTTTTAGGGTTTAGTCATTACGATCTCATGGTAGATCAACTCTTGTAATACTCATATTCATCAAGATCAATCAAGTAGGATGTAGGGTATTACCTCCATAGAGAGGGCCCGAACCTGGGTAAACATCGTGTCCCCTGTCTCCGGATCACTGACACACAGCTCGGGACCCCCTACCCGAGATCCGCCGGTTTTGACACCGACATTGGTGCTTTCATTGAGAGTTCCAGTATGACGTCAATGACACGATCGATGTCTCGCCTTGTTCTCAAGAATAATATCACCACCGAAGGAATGCTGGCTCCAGGCTAAACCCTCCGGCTCGGCGGCTTTACCATGACCGCCCGTCCGGTCGTTAAGCCGACGATAACCTCTCGGGTCATCGAAAACCCCCTTCGTATCGACTCTGAGCACTCCAAGCAGATGGATCCGGTGGAGCTTTCATCCTTAAACGAGCTCCTAGATCGCATCGCCGCCTTGGGGGTCGCTATAGACTACGATCGAATTGGGCTTAAACCCGATCAGAGAGAAATCAAATCTCCACCGATCACCCACCAGGTAGCGGTAGTCGAGGAGCGAGTCCCCATACTAAGGACGGACTATGTCCGGATCTCCGAGTCGGACACCTACCTGCGAGGAGATGCATCCTGCCCTCCGAACATAGAATCGGACGACGGGCCTAAGAAATCAGTGGATATCCCGAAGCTCGATCTGTTAAGTTCGGAAGACCTTCAGACTCCGGATCCAAAACTAGGCCAGGGTTCAGATTTAAATCCACCCACCCACCAGAAATACAAGCGCTCTCATGAGCATACAACGGCAGTCTCAGGAAACGGTCCACCACTTCTAGGCCAGATTCCTTCTTGTCAAAAACAAGATTAAAGATTGCCGCAACGAGGAAGTGATCTCAGTGTTCCACAACAGTTGTAGGGATGAAGGAATCTTCGACGCCATCAACCGCCATCGCATCCTACACTTCGCATACTTGGCAACTATAGTACAGAAGTACATCGCAATGGAAAGCGCCTGGAAAACTCAAGCCGCCCATTGGGAATCATCGGTCCCCACTCAACCCCTCATTCAGGCGAAAATGGCGCACCCTCGCAACAAGCCCGGTTCAATAGTAAATAAATATTAGTCCAGTACGAGGCGCGGAACCATTCTGGAAGGATGGCTCAATGGGCCATGCAAAATACATGCAACACCGGATAACATACCAACACATAGCCTTAGAGCATGTTGGATACTCTGGCATGTGGCCAAGAGCGGCGAGGATATCCTCACCAAGAATAACCTAGAACAACACCCTAGAGGACAACGACCCCAAAGTACTGACGGTCTTTGAGACATTCGCCTCAAACAATAGGCGCAAAAGAGCGCTACGCGGACTCGCCAACGTCTGTCAAATAGCAGCAATAAACCCTTGGAATGACACGTCTATAACTTTTAATGCCGGTGACGAACCAAAATACGGGACAGTCCGAGCACCAGCCGCCTTGGTCCTCAGTCCAATCGTGGACTGCTTTCGGCTCACCAAAGTCCTCATGGACGGCGGTAGCGGACTAAACCTCATCTACGAAGATACACTGCATAAAATGGAAATAGATAGGAGCCGCATTGAGCAAAGCAGCACAACCTTCTGAGGAATTATTCCCAGTCGGGAGGCGCGGTGTGCGGGAAAAATAACACTCGACGTGGTATTCGGCACGCCAGAGAATTATCAGTCCGAAGAAATAACCTTCCAAGTGGCCCCTTTCAACAGCGGATATCACACCCTTTTGGGGTGGGAGGAATTTCCACGCTTCCAAGCTGTACCTCATTACAGGTACATGAAGCTTAAGATGGCCGGGCCCAAAGGCATAGTCACTCTCGCCAGTGATCCGGACATAGCACTCCACGCCGAAAATAAAACCGCATCCTTGGCCCTTGAGGCATTATCTGAAGCCCTCGCGGCCAAAGAATTAACCGCACTGCGCCCCACGGTGGACAGGGACGATGTGATCATAGACAAACGCCCCAACTCCACCTCCTTCAATCCAGCGGAAGAAATAGTCAAATTCCAGGTCCATCCAACGGACCCCAAAAAGACAGCATCTATTGGGTCACAACTAGTCCCAACGGTCAACGCCGCGCTAAGGGATTTTCTTCGCGAAAACTGGGATATATTCGCTTGGCACCCTTCTGACATGCCAGGTATCCCGCAAACTGGCCGAGCACAGCCTCAACATATTAAAGGGATACAAACCGGTCAAACAAACATTGTGGCATTTTTCCGAACCCAAACGTCAAGCCATGGGAGAGGAGCTAGCCAAGCTAATCGAGGCCGGATTCATTAGAGAAATAAAACATCCGGACTGGCTGGCAAACCTGGTGATGGTACCAAAGATGGAGAAATCCTGGCACCTGTGCGTCGATTTTAAAGACCTCAGTAAGGCTTGCCCTAAGGATCCCTTCCCCCTCCCCCGCATTGATCAAATCATTGATGCTACCGCAGGAAACGAGTCACTGTGTTTCCTCGATGCATATTCTGGATACCATCAAATCAAAATGAAGGAGTCCGACCAAGATTCAACAGCATTCATCACCCCCATATGGGGCATTCTGCTTCAACACCATGCCCTTCGGGCTCAAGAACGCCGGTGCCACCTACCAACGCATGATCTAAACATGCCTGGAGAAACAAATCAGAAAGACGGTTGAAGCCTATGTGACGATGTCGTAATCAAGACAAGGCACGTCGAAACACTAATAGATGACCTACGCCTCACATTTGCACTACAAAACAAATACACTTCCGTGATGATACATGTTTGTCATAGTAGGTCACGTTTTCTGTCATGCATGTACATCCATGAAAAATTTATGAAAGAATCAAGATAGTCATACCTGTGCTGTCGTAGAAGTGTTCCATGACATTAGCAAAATTATCATCACTAAAGTGTCCACTTCCATGACGATAAATCGCGCGTCACAGAAGTGCTTTCATCAAGGGTGACCGACACGTGGCATCCACCATAACGGAACACCATTAAGCTATCGGGTCCGGTTTTGGATCCGATAACCCGTTAACAGCCCCGACCAATGGGGATTTTCCACGTGTAAAATCATCATTGGCTGGAGGAAACACGTGTCGGCTCACCGTTGGGACGGATGTCATCCACTCATTGGACCCAAAGCGCCTATGATACGCTGACACGTGGCACGGCACAACAGAGGCCCATTCCTGTGAAAAGGCCGATTCGTTTGACTTGGTCAAAAGGTGGCGGGCCGGCCCACGGCAAGCCTGTTAACGGGTTGTTCGCATATAGCCCACTTACAACCCGCTATCCCAGGGCCCGTTTACGGCCTATCCGAATTAGACCCAGTAGCGTCATCTGGGTCGTCCAATATAATTCCATCCCGTTTTAACTTCCGGCCCATGTATGGCCCATGATGTCATTCGGCCCATATGAGGCCCTTAGTAACCCTCGGCCCCTTAATGGCCCGTGGTAAAACTAGCCCGTAATGAAGAATGTATCACTTTATACCCATTAACGGCCCATTATTCCATTGGGCCGTTTCCAGCCCATGATATCTTTCGGCCTTCTGAGGGCCCATTTATTCTTGGGCTCATTTCCAGCATTCGGTTACTTACGGCCCGTTACTGTCATTTTCTGCTTGTAGGCCAAATTGAGCACGTGGTTACAGTCGGCCCGTTTCTGGCCTGTTAATACATTGGGCCATTTTCATGTCGAAAAAAACCCGTTGGGCTGTTTTCATAGAGTTATCAAATACGGCCAATAAACCGCCCGTTATTGTCCATGAATAGTATGGCCCATGATTGGCGAAATGAAGATACGCCCCGTAGAAGTCCCATGAATCCTACGGCCCATAAAAGGCCCATGGATCGTACGGCCCGTAGAAGGCCCATGGATCCTACGACTCGTATAGAAGGCCAATGGATCCTATGGCCCGTAGAAGGCCCATGGATCATACGGCCCGCAGGAGGCCCATGGTTACAACAGTCCGTGTGTTGCCATGATTATTTTCGCCTAGTTTCCACAAATAGGTTATTGTGGCCACTAGAAAAACACAGAAAAAGAACTGAAGTGACTACAAGCAAACAACTAAACAAGACAATAAGGAAATAAACAAGCAAGCAATTAACGCTAGCCTATTACCGCTATTACACATATTACATCCACTGGGCATCAAAGTTCGCCACCAGTGCAAATATAGGGAACACAGCAGCATATTACATACACTGGCCGTCAAAATTGGCCACCAGTGCAAATAAACGCGACAGCAAAAGAAGAGCATAACTGAAACAACTTTAGAAGTGCTCAAGAAACGTGGTATCCACTATGCTGGCAATAAGCTTAGCAAGCTTATTAGCTTTGTTCTGTTTGGCGCGAAAATCCTCCAACGCTTGCTGTTGCACCAGAAAGTATGCATCTGAATGCTCCAGGGACTTTCGAAGTCCTTCCGCTTCTTGTCGCAGCACAACTGATCGATATCTTTCAGCTTGTAGTTGAGACTCAATAAACCGAACTGATTCAGACAGTGACTTTGAATAGCTTGTGCAAGCGGTAGTGGCCAGTAACTCCAACACTAAACCAAGACAGGACTTTGGGGTTGTCTCACTATCTTCGAGATAGGCTTCCTTAGCTTTTTTATCAGCTTTGTTGGAGACTAAAAAGGATGTGTCACTATCCTGAACCTTATCTGCATTACTTCCTTTACCATTGCTTAATAAGGCACTCTTCCCCAATATTCTGTCAGCATTCTGAAAGAAGAAACAAGCAGACACATAACAGTTTATCATGTACTAGTATATGAAACTCATTTCGGTGAACCAGTTCATTAGTAAGGTGGACAAGATTAAACTACCAACTCTTCTATTGCCAAGTACTAGTACATAATAAAAGCATCAAACAAACATATATCTATGTCCTATGGTCACTGCATTGTCTTGCCAAATCAAAATAGAGACACGGTTCAAATCATATCAGTTCAAGACAAAGCAACAGTGAAAGAATACAAAGCGTGGGAAACTACATGACACAACAAGATTTCAGATAGGTACCACGGGTCTACATGTACAACAACACTATTGGCTCTGTTGTGATGCTAGTAATGTGCATGATATGAGAAGTCAACTGTATACACAATTGAAATTGAAATCAACAGAGCTATTGATTAGAGAAAGCCTGTTAAAGAAACATGCGTGAACATACCTGTTGTGCCATTGAAGTTTCGATTGGATCCTTCAATTTAAAAATAAGTTTGTATGAGTAAATACAGTGATACAAGAGCAAAGCAGTATGCATGATAGCAATCATAGTTAAAAAAGGCGCGCCTAAGCGAGCGCTTAAGCACGCCTAGGCTCTAGGCGTTGGCGAAACGCGTTGCGCATAACTACGCTTAATCTGTGCATAACTGCGCATAAGCATGCGCTTTGGTCAGTAAAGCGCAAGGCGGTGGCAAAACGCACAATTAAGGCCTAACGCTTTTTTGAACTATGATAGCAATGGAATCTTAAATTAGAACAGTTGTTCTTCAGGTTTAGGAACTTGTTCTACATGACCAGAGTACAGTAAGATGCAAGAATATAATACTTAAAATAGAAAATGAGCTCATCGACCTTACCACATTCCTGGTTCGGGACCAGTACAGAACAAGGCGTTCCCAGTCATCGTCCAGTAAATGTGTCTCAGGAGAACGTAAGGGAATTTGATGAGTTTCTTTGCCAGTGAAGTACATTTTCTTCAGGTAATTCCGATACTGCCACCAAGTATTCTTAAAGATAGCAGAGGTATTAGCACAGGTTACCTCATCCTGAGTTTCCAAATCGGTCCTTCTCGATAGAGAAAAATGGGAAAAATTGCTGTATTATAACCATCATGGAGTAGGATGTATGGGACAAAGCAAAGTAATTGCCATGAATAACATTACTTACACATAACTCCTGGACAAACACCTGCAACTGGCATTTTCCTTCATCTTCAGTATAATATTTCCAAGATGGGAAGATACGCACATACGATTTAACAACATCAAATGCGATAGATGCTAAACTACGACTAGCTGGTTGTGCTTCCTCCACAGGAATAGGCATACTAACTGGTGGAGTTGGGGTTCGCCATGGTAGTACTGGCCCTTTGGGAACTGGAGCTGCCTTACTAACTGCTCTTGTTTGGGAGCTCTGTGGTGGAGATGGTGCTATGTCAACAGGAACTGGGTTACTATCTGCTGGGGTTGGGGTTAGATTGGGAGAAGCTAGTTCTCTGTCCATCGTAGTAGGTGTAAAATATGCGAGAGTTTGGGTTATGTGTGGTAGGGTTGGTTCTCGTGCATGTACAACCAGGGTTGTCGGTGTCAAAACTGGCGAATCTCGGGTTAGGCGTCCTGAACTGTGCGTCTAAGGCGGATGGTAACAAGAGGCAGGGGACACAATGTTTTACCCAGGTTCGGGCCCTCTTGATGGAGGTAATACCCTACGTCCTGCTTGATTGTTCTTGATAATATGAGTAGTACAAGAGTTGATCTACCACGAGATCGAAGAGGCTAAACCCTAGAAGCTAGCCTATGGTATGATTGTTTGTTGTCCTACAGACTAAAACCCTTCCGGTTTATATAGACACCGGAGGGGGCTAGGGTTACATATAGTCGGTTACAAGGAAGGAGATATACATATCCGTATTGCCAAGCTTGCCTTCCATGCCAAGGAGAGTCCCATACGGACACATGACGAAGTCTTCAATCTTGTATCTTCATAGTCCAACAGTCCGGCCAAAGGATATGATCCGGCTGTCCGGATACCCCCTAATCCAGGACTCCCTCAGTAGCCCCTGAACCAGGCTTCAATGACGATGAGTCCGGCGCGCAGATCGTCTTCGGCATTGCAACGCGGGTTCCTCCTCCAAATACTTCATAGAAGATTTTGAACACGAGGATCGTGTCCGGCTCTGCAAAACAAGTTCCACATACCACCGTAGAGAGAATAATATTTTCACAAATCTAATCTGCCGACGCATTCCGCAGTGTGACATCACACCACAGCCAGGTCTTTATTCGAATTGTTTTTCACAACCAATCTCAGCGTGTTTCGCGAGGCGGTTTCCTTGGCACGTCTTGTCGAAGCAGAGATCGTGTCCCCTTTATTACGGGATTCTCATCAATACGGATGTGGGTAACCCAACCGTGCCTATTGGTAGGACTCCTAGATCTTAGGCAAGTCCCAACCGGCTACAAGGAGGACGCTTGATATTCACCATCTTTATAAAGGGGACAAGGCTTTTTCTTTTTTCCCTCTCGTGCTCAATCAAATTCTTCCCCCGCATCGAGTTCTAACACCCAAAACGTAGGTCAGGTGCTTCGGACCTTCAACTATGTCCGGATCCAACCTTCAAGGTCGGTGGATGCCTTCCTCCGTCACGGAGGAGGACATCAAGAAGTTGAGAGAGGCCAGATATCTGACCGCCAAAATTTCGCATCGGCTGCTCGCCCGAGGGTAGGCCGTCCCTACTCCCGAACCCAACGAGAGCCTCGTGTTCATCCCCAGGAAAGCCACAACCACCATTTGCATGATAGCCATGCAGTAGTATTGGTTTTCAACTTGAATCTTTAATAACTGTATGTTTGTTTTGCTACTACTGTCATGATTTCGGTTATGCTTATCGATCGGGGGTTACCATCATGCTATGTTTTCTTCCACTCTGTTATCATGTTCTACCTGCTAGTATTACTTACATATTGGTCATGCTTGGTAGTAGTACATGTTGGTTTGGTCATGTTCTTCGATGCATGACTGTCGTCGGTTACCGAGTACCATTGATATGCATTGTTCCTTTGTTGTTAGTTGGTTATGTGTTTACTCAGTAATATTATTGATGTGTTATTGCATGGTATTTATTGTTAATGATAGTGGTCATGTTATGCTATGAGTAGTGTTATACTTGTGATATTCAAGCTCGTCATTATGCCATGCTCAGTTGGATATGATTCATTGTTGATATGGTTGTTAGTTATGTTGCACCCCATGCTTATATCATGCTCATGCATTGTAATTGCATCATGTTATTTTATCATGGCTCAGCATATTGCATTCAAGTTTAACCAGATTAAATTGAACTTGAACAACTATTCGCTGAGTCATGGTTCCACCATATCGAGCTGACCAATGCAACCACATGTGCCTTTATGGGGAGGTCCTAACTGGGTCTATTGTCATGCCTCTCGCCAGTGCGTCCAACGAGGGAATGTTATGCGCGGGTGCTACCTTGGCCGTGTAGGATGGCATAAGCCTTGTGTGCCCGTTGTTGAGTATGGATACATTGTCCCCGTTTGGGACCGTTTATGTTTAGCCACGACGGTGGCCGTTGATGCCTTCGGTAGGCACGGGGCCACCCATGACTTAGCCCAAAGGGGAGTTTGTCGGAGTGGCCGGGAGAGTGTCATGGCAGTAGGACGGTTTTGTCGGAACGCCATTCGTCCACCCGAATGGGAGTGCGAGGCCATGGGTTCCGTGGTGTGGGTACAGTGCGCTACCTCTGCAGAGTGTGTATTAAATCTATCGATAGCCGCGCCCGTGGATAACGGCCCAGTTCGTAGTTCATCACACTGTGGGTCAACAGTAATAATAATAATGTGCTTAATAACAACCTTGGTTCGATGATGAGAAAGGAGTAGATTGTGATCGTGAGATGATCATCGTGGTATCGAGGATACCGAGTTGATGGATATTTGTGGTATTATGCAAGAGTCGAGGGTAGATATCAAGCTCCTTGTGGTCATGTAATGATTACTACGGTATTGTTAATACCAAGCTTGATTGGATCCTGAGATGATCATGTGATGTTCGTGATGGTTACAAGGTAACCCGAACAGAGTAAGTTGGTGCATGATAACGTCATCATGTTGCATGATAGTGTCATCGTGTTTATATGTTCATGCCATGCTCATATTGTTCTAGCTGTATCATGTTGTTCATGCCATGTTGTTGTATCATGTTGTTCATGCCATGTTCTTCTAATAATATCATGTTAATCCTTGTTAACCTATAACTGCCATGCTTTTGTCTGTCTTGATTACTTTGGTTGTTGTGAGCTTGCAAGTATATTCAATGTACTGACCTGGCGTGTCATGCCGGTTTGCAGGTCATGCCGGATTTGATTGCTTGTTTGGCATGGATCCCTTTTCTGCGACCTAGGATAAGCGTTCCAGCCAGAGTACCTACGGAGTGGAGTTCATCACTGTCATTGTTGTTTCGCTGCCAGTAGTTATTCTGCTGCTTCGTGTGTTCTGCTGCTTGCATAGAGCAACCGTGGCAGGCGTAGTGTCGTTGTGCCGATGTAATCCCCTTGTATACATATAGCTTGTAATAAAGAGCTGATTTGTTCTATGCTAAGCAGTATCGTATTCCAGAAGACTTCTCCTCGATCTCTAGGCTAGAATACGGGGCGTTCCGGTTTCTCTGAGCCATGGTGCCACATGCCGGGTACTT
This sequence comes from Triticum urartu, assembly GCF_056163025.1. NCBI lineage: Eukaryota > Viridiplantae > Streptophyta > Magnoliopsida > Poales > Poaceae > Triticum > Triticum urartu. The sequence goes on along the minus strand of NC_141873.1, from coordinate 194,481,256 downwards.
GTGCATGTATTACATACATGCAGAGGAGACTGCCTCTATATCTTTAAATAAACAAGTCTCAACGGCAAGCTATCTTGTCGGTGCCCTCCGTTTGTTGTCGCGAGGCTAGACCTGCCGGGCTCAAACTATGGAAGGGGACCAGCCCCCCGTCGAGCCTTCTCCATCAAGAGCCACTACAACCATCTTAACCGGAGCAGTGTTTGGGTCAAGGGGTGGGAGCACAAATGCTTCAAAGGTGACTAGGTTTCTCTACGCGTAAGATTGCTCCTTATAGAAACACGTATGGATAAAAAAGTGAACTTATCTGTTTGGCTTGTCGGGGATCGATATGTAGGCTTGTCCCCTTTTCTTCTTTTCGGGATTGAGTCTGTGGCAAGAGTCCTGAAGTTACTGTAGAGGGAAACAATAGCTGCATATGATGTCATCTACATGCTCATGGCAAGTTCATGTTATGCTATGCATGCATGCAAGTTTTGGAGGCCCCCTAATGCTTCCTTTTATTGTCTGTGCTCGGGGTCTACGCCTGGCTTTGTACAAAGGGTTACATGCACATCGACAAGGCTTGTACAAAAGGGTGGCTTCCAGGCAGGGCCCGATAGCTGTGCCTTACGGGTAGAACTTACGAAGATGCTCAATGTTCCATGAGTTCTACAATTAAATGCCATCTCTGGTCTCCAGACAAACTACGCCGGGTTTGGTGACTCGTACTACCCGATAAGCGCCTTCCCACTTAGGCGTCAACTTGTTTGCACCCTTGGCCGACTAAACACGCCTAAGGACAAGTTCGCCTTCCTCAAGGCTCCAGGCTTGAACCCTGCGGCTGTGATAGCGATGCAGAGCTTGCTGGTAGCATGCAGCACGCGTAGCAGGCCGGAGACGGTTCTCCGCAAGGAGCACGACATCGTCATGGTAGTGCTGCTCTTGCCCTACTTCATCGTAGGCAAATACTCAAGGTGACCCATATATGAGTTATGTGGGGATCACTGCTTTTGCCCCATAGACTAGAGAGAAGGGAGTCTGGCTAGTAGCTTGATTTGGTGTTATACGGAGGGACAAAGAAACAACAACAGCTCATCAATCCAGCGTCTACCACACTTTCGTAGCCTATCAAAGGTTCTCATCTTGAGTCCTCATAGTAGTTCAATGTTCGCCCTCTCAGCTTGTCCATTGCTTCTGGAATGGGCAGTAGAAGCGAATGAAACCTTGCTTCTGAGGGTTTGAATGTATTCCATGAAGGAACAACTTGTGAATTGGGTGCCGTTGTCAATGATGATTCTAGCAGGTACTTCGAAACGGCACACCAATCCTTTCAAGAACTTGATAGCTGATTGTGCGGTCACCTTACTCACATGCTCCACTTTCGGCCACTTTGAAAACATGTAATTGCAACGTACCATAATTCAAAGCCCCCAGTAGCACTGGGGAAGGGACCCAAGATGTCAAGCCCCTAGACCGAAAATAGCCATGATAAAGGAATTGTTTGGAGAGCTTGAGCAGGTTGATGGATGTTCTTGGAATGGAATTGGAAAGCTTCACATCTGGTGACTAGCTCGATTGCATCTTGGAGGGTCGTGGGATAGTAGAAACCTTGTCAGAAAGCTTTTCCAACCATGGCCCTTGATCCAATATGGGAGCCGCACATGCCTTTATGTATATCTGCCAACAGTTCCTTCCATTCCTACCGGCAAATGCACTTCAATTTCACACCGTTGGGCCTCCTTCTGTATAATGTGTTGTCGTTGAACTGATACATACTGGCCCTCTAGCCTACTCTCTCAGCTTCGTCTTGCTCCTCAGGAAGGTCTCCAGTTTGGAGGAAATGAAATATGTGTTGTGCCCAAGTGGGAGCTTGAGGCTCGACAACAAGGATTAATGGCACCTCCTCCTTCGTGGGAGCGCATATTTCAACCTGAAGAACTGGTAGTTCAGCATGGGGATGCTCGTCGCCCTATGAAGTGGAGTTGTTCCTGCCAACCTCTCTACCGGGGGCTTCAGGAAGCTCTGCCGGGAGGGGCTTGCCAGAGTCCAATTTCCTCCTCTTTCTAGACATTGTTGCTGGGATACTGAGGGTTGAGTCAGGTGGAGAACAAAAGTCCCTGGTTCCACAGGAAGCTTTTGCGAAGCGCATTTTGACAGATGATCAACAATGCTGTTTTTTGCACGTGGCACATGCTCTATTTGCAATCCATCAAAACGCTACTCCAGCTTTCTCACTTCCTCCACATATGCCTCCATCAATGGACTTTGGTAATCCTTGGTCACTTGTCTCGCGAAAAGTTGTGAATCTTCACGAATGATCAACTTCTTAATTCCCAATTCTGTTGCAATCCTGAGCCCGGCAAGGAGTCACTCATATTCTGCGGTGCTGTTGGTAGCTTTCTCCCATGGAAAATGCATTTGGATGACATACCAAATACGTCCATTTTGCATCATGCCTTTATATTGATATTTATTGCATTATGGGCTGTTATTACACATTATAGCACAATACTTATGCATTTTCTCTCTTATTTCACAAGGTTTACATGAAGAGGGGGAATGTCGGCAGCTGGAATTCTAGACTGGCAAAGGAGAAGATCTGAGAGACCTATCTTGCACAACTCCAAAAGTCCTGAAACTTCACTAAGAATTATTTTGGAATATATAAATAATATTGGGTGAAGAAAGCACCAGAGGATACTCACCAGGTAGCCACAAGGGTGGGGGAGTGCCCTACCCCCCTGGGTGCACCCCTTGCCTTGTGGGCCACCTGGCAGGCCTCCAGTGCTCATCTTCTGCTATATGAAGGGTTTTGACCTGGAAAAAAATCAAGATAGAGCTTTCGGGACAAAGTGCCGCCCTGTCGAGGCGGGACCTAGGAAGAAGCAATCTAGGGCTCCGCCGGGGAAACTTCCCTCCCGGAGGGGGAAATCATCGTCGTCATCATCACCAACGATCCTCTCATCGAGAGGGGGTCAATCTCCATCAACATCTTCACCAGCACCATCTTCTCGCTAACCCTAGTTCATCTCTTGTATCTGATCTTTGTCTCAAAACCTCAGATTGGTACCTGTGGGTTACTAGTAGTGTTGATTACTCCTTGTAGTTGATGCTAGTTGGTTTATTCGGTGGAAAATCATATGTTCAGATCCTTAATGATAATTATTACTCCTCTAATTATGAACATGAATATGCTTTGTGAGTAGTTACGTTTGTTCCTGAGGACATGGGAGAAGTCTTGTTATAAGCAATCATGTGAATTTGTATTCCTTCGATATTATGAAGAGATGTATGTTGTCTTCCCTCTAGTTGTGTTATGTGAACATTGACTACATGACACTTCACCATGATTTGGGCCTAGGGGAAGGCATTGGGAAGTAATAAGTAGATGATGGGTTGCTAGAGTGACAGAAGCTTAAACCCTAGTTTATGTGTTGCTTCGTAAGGGGCTGATTTGGATCCACATGTTTCAAGTTGTGGTTAGATTTATCTTAATTCTTCTTTCATAGTTGCAGATGTTTACGAGAGGGGCTAACCATAAGTGTGAGGCTTGTCCATGTAAGGCCAGCACCCAAGAACCGGTCCACCCACACATCAAATTATCAAAGTAACGAATGCTTTGCTTTATATAAGAGTTTGTCCAAGCTTGTCCTTTGCAATAAAAAGGATTGGGCCACCGTGCTGCACCTTTGTTACTTTTGTTACTTGCTACCGTTGCGAATTACTTTATCACACAACTATCTGTTACCGATAATTTCAGTGCTTGCAGAGAATACCTTATTGAAAACCGCTTGTCATTTCCTTCTTCTCCTTGTTGGGTTCGACACTTTTAGTTATCGAAAAGACTACAATAGATCCCCTATACTTGTGGGTCATTAAGACTCTTTTCTGGCGCCGTTGCCGGGGAGTGAAGCGCCTTTGGTAAGGAAAACTTTATATAGTGTCCCGAAATTTACTGTCACTTGTTACTATGGAAAATAATCCTTTGAGGGGTTTGTTCGGGGTATCTTCACCCCAACCGAAAGAGAAACGAGTTTCCCCTCAACCTACTTCACCTACTAAAAATAGTTATTATGAAATTCCTTCGGGTATGATAGAGAAACTTCTAGCTAATCCTTATGCAGGAGATGGAACATTACATCCTGATATGCATCTAATCTATGTGGATGAAGTTTGTGGATTATTTAAGCTTGCAGGTTTGCCCGACGATGAAGTCAAGAAGAAGGTATTCCCTTTATCTTTGAAGGAGAATTCATTGACATGGTATAGGCTATGCGATGATATTGGGACTTGGAACTACAATCGATTGAAATTGGAATTTCATCAGAAGTTTTATCTTATGCATCTAGTTCACCGTGATCGGAATTATATTCATAATTTTTGGCCTCGTGAAGTGATACGTCTCCAACGTATCAATAATTTTTGATTGTTCCATGCTGTTATATTATCTGTTTTGGATGTTAATGGGCTTATTAATACAATTTTATATTATTTTCGGGACTAACACACCAACCCAAGGCCCAGTGCAAATTGCTGTTTTTTTTGCCTATTTCAGTGTTTCGCTGAAAAGGAATATCAAACGGAATCCAAACGGTATAAAACCTTCGGGAGAGTTATTTTTGGAATAAACGTGATCCAGGGTACTTGGAGTGGACGTCAAGCAACCAATGAGGAGGCCACGAGGCAGGGGGGCACGCCTACCCCCCTGGGTGCGCCCTCCACCCTCGTGGCTCCACCGACCTACTTCTTCCTCCTATATATATTCATATACCCCGAAAACTTCCAGGAGCACCACGAAACCCTATTTCCACCACCACAACCTTCTGTACCCAACAGATCCCATCTTGGGCCCTTTCCCGAAGCTCCGCCGGAGGTGGCATTGATCACGGAGGGCTTCTACATCAACACCATAGCCTCTCCGATGATGTGTGAGTAGTTTACCTCAGACCTTAGGGTCCATAGTTATTAGCTAGATGGCTTCTTCTCTCTCTTTGGATCTCAATACAATGTTCTCCTCGATATTCTTGGAGATCTATTTGATGTAACTCTTTTTGCGGTGTGTTTGTCGAGATCCGATGAATTGTGGGTTTATGATCAAGTTTATCTATGAACAATATTTGATTTTTTCTGAGTTCTTTTATGTATGATTGGTTATCTTTGCAAGTCTCTTCGAATTATCAGTTTGGTTTGGCCTACTAGATTGATCTTTCTTGCAATGGGAGAAGTGCTTAGCTTTGGGTTCAATCTTGCGGTGTCCTTTCCTAGTGACAGTTGGGGCAGCAAGGCACATATTGTATTGTTGCCATCAAGGATAAAAAGATGAGGTTTATATCATATTGCTTGAGTTTATCCCTCTACATTATGTTATCTTGCCTAATGCATTACTCTGTTCTTATGAACTTAATACTCTAGATGCATGCTGGGTAGCGGTCGATGTGTGCAGTAATAGTAGTAGATGCGGAATCGTTTCGGTCTACTTCTCGCAGACGTGATGCCTATATACATGATCATGCCTAGATATTCTTATAATTATTCACTTTTCTATCAATTGCTCGACAATAATTTGTTCACCCACTGTAATACTTATGCTATCTTGAGAGAAGCCACTAGTGAAACCTATGGCCCTCGGGTCTATCTTTTATCATATAAGTTTCCAATTTATTTTATATTGCAATCTTTACTTTCAATCTATATCACAAAAATACCAAAAATATTTATATTATTATTATTATTATTATCTCTATCAGATCTCACTCTCGTAAGTGACCGTGAAGTGATTGACAACCCCTTTATCACGTTAGTTGCGAGGTTCTTATTTGTTGTGTAGGTACGAGGGACTTGCGCATAGTCTCCTACTGGATTGATACCTTGGTTCTCAAAAACTGAGGGAAATACTTATGCTACTTTGCTGCATCACCCTTTCCTCTTCAAGTACAACACAGTGCTCAAGAGGTAGCATGAAGGAGAAAGTATCACTCAATCTTGGGGAGGCTTAAGTAAATGTTATATACATGCCCCAGTCATGAGCTCTCAAAAGAAATTATTATTGAGAACTTTTATGCTCGGCTTTCTTGTAATGACCAATCCATGCTCGATACTTCTTGTGCTGGTTCTTTTATGAAGAAGACTATTGAATTCAAATGGGATTTACTGGAAAGAATTAACGCAACTCTGAAGATTGGGAACTCGACGAAGGTAATGAGTCAGGTATAAACCTTAAGTTTGATTGTTTTAAATCTTTCATTGATACCAATGCTTTTCATGAATTTAGCACTAAATATGGACATGACTCTAAGATAGTAGCTTCTTTATGTGAATCATTTGCTACTCATGTTGATCTCCATAAGGAGAAGTTGTTTAAATATCATCCACCAATTGAAGTGAAAGTAGTAGAACCTATTAAAGTTGAAGAAGAAACCATTACTTATAATGTTGATCCTATTGTTCCTACTGCTTATATTGAGAAACCACCTTTCCCTGTCTGGATAAAGAATCATGCTAAAGCTTCAACAGTGGTTCGTAAGTGTTATACTAGAACACCTACACCCCCTGAAAATGGTATGTTTATGAATGAAAGGAAGGAATTAAATGAAATATTCTTTAACCAAATGCCTGTTTTGAAACACAACTTGCCTGTTGAGATTCTTGGGGATCCTCCTCCAACCAAAGGTGATCCTGTGTTTGAGCTTAAGTAATTACCCGATACTTTCAAATATGCTTATCTTGATGAAAAGAAGATATATCCTATTATTATTAGTGCTAACCTTTTAGAGCATGAAGAAAGAAATTATTGAAAACTTTGAGGAAGCACCGCGCTGCTATTGGATACACTCTTGATGATGTTAAGGGCATTAGTCCCAATCTATGTCAGCACAAAATTAATATGGAGCCTGATGCTAAACCAGTTGTTGATCACCAACAATGGTTGAATCCAAAAATGAAAGAAGTGGTAAGAAATGAAATACTAAAGCTTCTAGAGGCAAGTATAATTTATCCTATTCCTGATAGTAGATGGGTAAGTCATGTTCATTGTGTGCCTAAGAAGGGAGGTATTACTGTTGTTCCTAATGAAAAAATGAATTAATTCCACAAAGAATTGTTACAGGTTATATAATTGTAATTGATTTTAGAAAAATAAACAAAGCTACTAGAATAGATCATTACCCTCTACCTTTAATTAATCAAATTCTAGAAAGATTGTCCAAACAGACACACTTCTGCTTTCTAGATGGTTATTTTGGTTTTTCTCAAATACCTGTGTCAAAAGAGGATGAAGAAAAGACTACTTTTACTTGCCCTTTTAGTACATTTTCTTATAGACGTATGCCTTTTGGTTTTTGCAATGCACCTGCTACCTTTCAAAGATATATGACTGCTATATTCTCTAACTTTTGTGAAAAGATTGTTGAGGTTTTCGTGTATGATTTCTCTGTTTACAGAACTTCTTTTGATGATTGCTAAAGCAACCTTGATCGAGTTTTGGAAGATGTGAAGAAACTAATCTTGTCTTGAATTGGGAGAAGTGCCACTTTATGCTTAATGAAGGTATTGTCTTGGGGCATAAAATTTATGAAAGAGGTATTGATGTTGATAAAGCTAAAGTAGATGTTATTGAAAAAATGTCATTTCCTACAGATATCAAAGGTACAAGAAGTTTCCTTGGTCATGTTGGTTTCTATTGGAGATTTATTAAAGATTTCTCTAAAATTTCTAGGCCTCTCACTAATCTTTTGCAAAAAGATGTTCCATTCGTTTTTTATGATGATTGTGTAGAAGCCTTTGGAATACGTAAGAAAGACTTAACATCTGCACCTATTGTTCAACCACCTGATTGGAATTTACCCTTTGAAATTATGTGTGATGCTAGTGATTATGTTGTTTGTGCTGTTCTAGGACAAAGAGTTGATAATAAATTGAACGTTATTCATTATGCTAGTAAAACTCTAGACAGTGCCCAGATAAATTATGCTACTATTGAAAAAGAATTTTTAGCAGTTGTTTTTGCTTGTGATAAGTTCAGTTCTCATATTGTTGATTCAAAAGTGACTATTCACACCAATCATGCTGCTATTAAATATCTTATGGAAAATAAATATGCTAAACCTAGACTTATTAGATGGGTTCTCTTGCTGAGAACCCCATAGCAGACAACTTGTCTAGGTTAGAAAATGTTCTTGATGACCCACTACCTATTAATGGTAGATTTCCTAATGAACAATTACCTGTCATAAATGCTTCTCGTAATGCTCTATGGTATGCTGATTATGCTAATTACATTGTTGCTAAATTTATACCACCTAGTTTCACATACCAGCAAATCAAAAAGTTTTTCTATGATTTAAGACATTACTTTTGGGATGACCCACACCTTTATAAAGAAGGAGTAGATGGTGTTATTAGACGTTGTGTACCTGAGCATGAAAAGGAACATATCCTATGCAAGTGTCATTCCGAGGCCTATGGAGGATACCATGCTGGAGATAGAACTACACAGAAGGAATTACAATCTGGTTTTTGGTGGCGTACTCTCTTCAAGGATGTTCGTAACTATGTCTTGTCTTGTGATGAATGTCAAAGAATTGGCAATATTAGTAGACATCAGGAAACGCCTATGAATTATTCACTCATTATTGAACCATTTGATGTTTGGGGCTTTGATTACATGGGACCTTTTCCCTCCTCTAATGGGTATACATATATTTTAGTTGTTGTTGATTACGTTACAATGTGGGTAGAAGTGATGCGGAGCATCCCAAGTTCATCTCCATGGACCTACCTACGTCCCCTACGACACTACTTTGACCAGTGACAAGAGCCTGAGTGAAGGCTATAAATAGACCTCCTATTCCTTCTAGCTAGGGTTAGCAATGGTTTAGGTCATATTAGAGATAGAGCATTGCTCATCCACATCGGATCTACTCCACGAGAGAGACCACGACCCCTCTTTGGAGAAGATCCCTTTGGACTCAAGACCTCCTTGTGGAGAAGAACATCAAGACCTCCACACGGAGAAGATCGGCTACCTTTGTATCATCCCTAGTTGATCATGGATCGTGTGACCTTTTATGTACTCGAGGATCTAGCACATGTGTGACTATTTATTGTTGGTTTAGTGTTTCTCCTGTGTTTCCCCTTATGTTTCCCCTTGTGTTTCCCTCGTGTTCTTCATGTTCATCGCAGGATACGCTCCTCTCATGAGAAATCGGGCAATTAGGGTTCTACCCTACACCAAGAAGCTATCCCAACTAGTAGTGTCGATCATAACACTTCTATTAAAATGCTTAAATAAGTTGTTTTTCTGAGGTTTGGAGTCCCAAGATATTTGATAACTGATGGTGGTTCACACTTTATTCGTTGTGCTTTCTGTAAAATGCTTGCTAAATATGATGGCAACCACAGAATTGCATCTCCTTATCATCCTTAGTCTAGTGGTCAAGTAGAATTGAGCAATAGAGAAATTAATTGATCTTGCAAAAGACTGTTAATAGATCTAGAAAGAATTGGTCTAAGAAAATTGATGATGCATTATGGGCTTATAGAACTGCATATAAGAACCCCATGGGCATGTCTCCATATAAAATGGTTTATCGAAAAGCATGTCACTTACCTCTTGAGCTAGAACATAAGGCTTATTGGCCAATTAAAGAGATCAACTATGATTTCAAACTTGCTGATGAAAAGAGGTTATCTGACATTAGCTCACTTGATGAATGGAGAACCCAAGCCTATGAAAATGCCAAGTTATTCAAAGAAAGAGTTAAAATATGGCATGACAAAAGAATACAGAAGCGTGAATTTAATGTAGGTGACTATGTCTTGGTATAAAACTCTCGTTTAGGATTTTTTGCAGGAAAGCTTCTCTCTAAATGGGAAGGTCCTTACATTATCGAGGAGGTCTATCGTTCCGTGCCATCAAAATCAACAACGCCGAAGGCACTAATCCGAAGGTGGTAAATGGTCAAAGAATTCAACATTATATCTTAGGTACTCCCATAAATTTTTAGACCAATATAATTAATACCATAACATCAGAGGAGTACATAAGGGAGACTTTCCAGAACGTTTCAGACTCTGAAAAGGAATAAGTATGTGGTATGGTAAGTAAACAGACTCCAAAACGTTTCCAATGACAATTTTTCTCTGTTTTGGAATATTTTAAAATTTAGGAAAATGAAAAGTAGTCTAAAGAGTGCACGAGGAGGCGACAAGGCTGGAGGCGCGCCCTACCCCCAGGGTGCGCCTGATAACCCACAAGTATAGGGGATCGCAACAGTTTTCGAGGGTAGAGTATTCAACCCAAATTTATAGATTCGACACAAGGGGAGCCAAAGAATATTTGAAGGTATTAGCAGCTGAGTTATCAATTCAACCACACCTGGAGATTAATTATCTGCCATAACATAATTAGTAGCAAAGTAATATGATAGTTTGATAGTAATGACAATAGAAATGGTAACAGTAACAGTGATAGCAATAGTTTTTTAGCAAGTGCAATAGTAATGATAGCAATGGTAACTTAGCAAGAACAATATAAGATAAATTCATAGGCATTAGATCGATGACTTGTTGGATGATATTCATCATGAGATAGTTATAACCTAGGACGATACGACACTAGCTCCAGTTCATCAGTATAATGTAGGCATGTATTCCGTAAATAGTCATACATGCTTATGGAAAGAACTTGCATGACATCTTTTGTCCTACCCTCTCGTGGTAGCGGGGTCCTATTGGAAACTAAGGGATATTAAGGCCTCCTTTTAATAAAGAACCGGAACAAAGCATTAACACACGGTGAATACATGAACTCCTCAAACCACGTTCATCACCGGGAGTGGTCCCGACTATTGTCACTCCGGGTTTGCCGGATCATAACACGTAGTAGGTGACTATAACTTGCAAGATCAGATCTAGAACATGGATATAATGGTGATAACATAAACGGTTCATATATGAAATCATGGCACCCGGGCCCAAAGTGACAAGCATTAAGCATGGCAAAGTCATAGCAACATCGATCTTAGAACATAGTGGATTCTAGGGATCAGGCCCTAACAAAACTAACTCGACTACATGATGAATCTCATCCATTTCCTCATCGACCAGCGAGTCTACAAAGGAATTACTCACTCCCGATGGGGAGCATCATGGAATTGGCGATGGAGAAGGGTTGGTGATGACGAAGAACGAAGATCCCCCTCTCTAGATCCCCAAACGGACTCCAGATCTGGCCTCCCGACGAAGAACAGGAGGTGATGGCGGCTCCATCTCATGGATCGCGATAATTCTTTCTCCTTGATTTTTTCTGGAAAAATAGGATTTTATAGCGTCGGTTTCAGGGTCTGTGGGGCCACCAGGTGGGGACAACCCACCTGGGCGCGCTAGGAGGGGGCGCCCTGGTGGGCTGTGCCCACCCATGTGCCTCATCCGATGGATCTTGGTTCCAAAAATTCTTATTTATTGTATAAAAAATCCTCGCAAAGTTTCGTTCCATTCCGAGAACTTTTATTTCTGCACAAAAACAACACCATGGTAGTTCTGCTGAAAACAACATCAGTCTGGGGTTAGTTTCATTCAAATCATGCAAATTAGAGTCCAAAACAAGAGGGAAAGCGTTAGGAAAAGTAGATACGTTGGAGACATATCAACTTTCCCAAACTTAAACCTTTGCTTGTCCTCAAGCAATTCAGTTGATAAACTGAAAGTGAAAAAGAAAAACTTTTACGAACTCTTTTGCTCCTATTTGCATAAGTAAGCTTAAACAGCACCCAAGTTTTCAGCCAACATTATAACTAACCATGACGACAATAACTCTTAAATATTATATTAACTCACATCAATGACATAATCAGCTAGCGAGCAATAATAAGATATCTCAGACAGCAACATGTTGTCAAAGCAATCATGATATAAATGCAGAGCACCTCCAAAGTTCAAGCAGCGACTAAACATTGTAATTCGTGGTAGAAAAGATCCAGTCATGATGCACCCAACATTAGCTACACACAATGCATAAGTCATGACAATAGTGCTCTGAGGTTCCGGTGCTTGTTTTAGAAGGTGATGACACAACATAAAAGTAAATAGATAGTCCCTGCGCAGAGGGAAGTAGTGATTTGCAGAGGTGCCAGAGCTCAAGTGTTTAAAATAGACGTAAATGATATTTTGAGACATGCACCCTTCTCATTTACTTCACGACTATTAGTTATCAATATCTTCCATGCTAAACACGCTAGTTGCGGTTCCCAAGCGATAAAAGTAAAGGTTTACTCCCCCTCCACCAACAATCACACTCCATGGCTTGTCTGAAACAACGAGTGCCAAACTAACAACAGTCCTCGGGGAGTTTTGTTTAAGTCATTTGCATTTTTTAGTTTAGGACTGGGAATCCCTATTACCGCCCTTTTCTCGTGCGATGGTGAGTGAATAAACACTCGACCTAAGAATAACCCACTTAGCATGGAAGATACCGACCACCTTTTGTCGTTCCATGAACGATCCAGGCACACAAAAAGGATATTTATTAAAAAAAATAGAGGTGGCATAGGCAAATTTACTTAGGACGGCAGGGTAATACCGCATACAGGTAGGTATGGTGGACTCATCTGGAATAACTTTGGGTTCAAGGTTTTTGATGTACAAGCAGAATTCCCACTTAGTACAGGTGAGGGCTGGCAAATGGATTGAGAAGCGGCCAGCTAGAGAGCAACAACAGTCATGAACATGCATTATGCATAAGTAACATTGGACACTAGCATGAGTAGGATATGAACAACATGAGCATAAATATCATAGAGGCTATGTTGGTTTTGATTCAACTACATGCATGAACATGTGCCAAGTCAAGCCACTCGAACATTCAGAGGAGGATACCATATCATCATACTACATCACAATCATTTTAACGCAATGTTGATATCCAAGATAAATCATTATCCACTCTGTCGGGGATATACACTACGGTATGACCCGGCCGGACTTGGCAACTCACCAGAGACCCGGCTGACACTTGGCGACTCACCAGAGACCCGGCTAACACTTGGCGACTCACTAGAGACCCGCCCGAGCCTCGGCGACATATTAGTGACCCGGCAGGCAGGTCAGACGATCGACAAGACCCAATGGCCCAGAAGGCGACTCGTGGGAAGGCCGGTTTATGTTCTAGTGGGCCGATTTAAGAGGAAAGGAATATTTTCCTTATAAGGAAGCAAGACCCGGACTTGTATCCGGCTTGTATTAGAAGATAGACTAGTCCTAATCCTGGTAGGACTTCACATGTTACCCGCCCCTCCAACTTATATAAGGAGGGGCAGGGCACCCCAAGAGGGACAAAGTTCACGAGTTGGACAAGTTAGGGTTAGACAGACAAGTCTATAGCTCTAGAGATAGAGCACCCTTGTAATCGTAATCATCATCATCAATATCAATAAAGTAGGATATAGTCTTTTACCTCCACCGTGAGGGGCCAAATCTAGGTAAAAACCTCGCTTTTCTCGTCCCACTCAACCCTCTCAAGCTATCACATAGGTGCGTTGGCCTCACCATGAAGTCCTGACACTAAGGACATCTGCTGTGACAAATTCACGACAGTGGGCGCCTACCTTCCGGTCTGCACATGGTGGTGTTGAGTTCTTGGAGGGTGCTATCCCAGGGATCGAGAAGTTCCGCCCAACTTATTGAAGAGTTCCGGTCGGCTCGTCGAAGAGTTCCGGCCAGCTCGCCAAAAAAGTTCCGTCAGGCTCATCGAAAGGTTCCGCTGGCTCATCGGAATGTCCTGGCTGGATCATTAAAAAGTTCCGACCGCCTCAATGAAAGGGTCCGTCTGAATCACCAAAGAGTTCCGATCGCCTCAATGAAAAGTTCAGTCCGAATCGCCCAAAGGTTCCAGCCGAATCACCGAAAGGTTTCGACCGAGTCCTCAAAGGGTTCCGTCTTAGGTCATAGAAAAATTCCGGCTCTAAAAGCTCTGGCTCCAAAAGTTCTGGCTGGGTTAACAAGAGGTTCCGACTCAAAAAGTTTCGGATTATTAAGAAGTTCCTGCTGGATTATCAAAACACTCCGGCCCAAAAAGTTCTGGCCGGGTTATCAATAGGTTCTGGATAAAAAGGTCCAGATTATCAAAAAGTTCCGGCCGGATTATCAAAAAGTTCCAGTTAAAAAGCTCAGGGTCATCTATTGTTACTGGCAGTGGTAATATGTCCATCCACGCCACTGCTAGGCCTACATATATAAGTTAATTTCTGGACCATGCAAAGAATCTGATGTTCAGATGCATCAGGTCATATTTGTCCAAGTTTATTATATTAACACATATTGTTTCTTATCAAAGAACAAGTACTCTGGCTGGTGATATTTTTTGATGCAGGATAATTGTTCACTGCAAGAGCGATGGTCATGGATATATATCTTTTTCTGATGGAAAGACTGTAAGGGAACCCCCTATAGTACAATTGGTGCCACAAACCCAAATTGCAAGTACCGTGCCTTGAACCTGGGTGTCGTGGATATATATCTCGCGCCACCGTTATCATGTGCAATAATTTGATTGTGCCATAATGCTTGATGAATATATGTGCAAACCGCCGCCTCTGCGGCACAATTTACATTAACATGGTTTACTGCGCTTGCAATTGACTCACGTGTCCGCACCGGTTTAAAACGGCATAGCTGACTCGCCCGAGATTGGTCTCAGCTTCACTTAAGTGATCATTAAACTCCGCGGCGGATAATTTTCGGCCTAACATATCATGTCAAATCCATCTAGTATATTTTTATATTACTCTGGTTTGCAAATTCTTTAATGCAGGACAAATTGTCTACTGCAATAGTGACTGTTTTGTCACTAAGTTTGTTGAATGACTCATACCAGGAGTATCTAACAAGTAATGCGAGGATCATCAACTTGTTTCAAGCTTCTTGTTTACATAAATTCCAACATCTCGCTGCTCAAACTGACCGGTTTACATCACGGTCAAGTATGGAGAATCTTAAGCCAACTCCTCGAGTCATCTTAATACTCAGGTGCTACAATGACAATTCTCGGCAAAATTGGTCGTTTTCAGTTAATTCAAGAATTCCGGGTCATTGAAAGGAAGATAACCCGGTCCTGGAGGCTACTGCCATATTGATGAAAATTTAAAGGCCGTTAGAGAATTTCCAGTTTAAAATGAAGGATTCCGGTTTAAAATCCGGCTCAAGTGACATCTGTCTCTCACAAAGCTTTGACTCTCAATATCTGGTTTAAAATTCTGGCTCAAAAAGAATTCATCTCTTGCAAGTTCGAGTTCTCAGAAAACTTTCTGCAGTGCGCATTTCAAATATGGGTATCCTGCCTTATTGGCTTATCATATTATTGATCACTTGGGGGCTTCCTGCTCACTGAGCATAGCTATGACTACCCTCTTGATCCGACTTACACGCCTTGTTGCAAATTGCATGAGGGCTTCCTGCTCATTGAGCATAGCTATTCACACCCTTTTGATCTGACTTACACGCCTTGTCACAAATTACTTGGGGGCTTCCTGCTTGTTGAGCATAGCTAGGACTACCATCTTGATCCGGCTTGCATGCCTTGTTACAAATAACATGGGGGCTTCCTGCTCATTGAGTGTAGCTATGATTACCCTTTGTTCCGGCTTATACGCCTTGTTGCAAATGACTTGGGGGCCTTTTTGCTCAAGTCGAATGTTTACCAAAGAGAACTTGCTATAATGTGCAGTTCAAACATAGGTAACCTGCCTTGATGGCTTGTTAAAGGTCACTTGGGGGCTTTCTGTTCAATGAACATAGCTATATTTACCCTTTTGATTGGCTTGGACGCCAGGTGTATTCACCAAAAATCCGGGTTATCCTGCCTTTGTATGTCAGCCATTCCGCCCAGGTAATCCTGAAATGACTCACCGAACTCTTGACAGTCAATCTTATAGACCCTGAACTTGTCAATGTTAAAACGGTGATTGGTCATGTGAGGCCCAACTTATAGGTTTGAATAAAGGATTAGCTCAGTGGCTGTGCAGCCCTTGAATAGCACTTGATGTTGATGTTTGGCAGCCTATGAAAGCCTTGTTTTTCTGGTTTGATATTTTATTTGAACATTGTTTCGGCTCATATCTTTGTACCATATTGATATATGGTTTAAAATTGATTCAGGCCATGTAGCCTTAATCCTTATGATTCATATTTGAATCTATCCGGAGTTTTGATAACCTGTCCTGGCTTTGGACGATAAGTCACCAGTGTGCATTGATTATGCGCTTGGAGTTCTGCGCTCTAAGTCTTTGGGATGTTACCCTTGCTGCATATGGCGTTGTAAGCCCCAGTATGAATAAGTTGCACAGGGCGCTGCGCTCTAAATCTTTGGGTTGTTACCCTTACTGCATATGGCGCTGTAAGCCGGCAGTATGAACTGATTTCACAGGCCATGTAGCCTTAATTATATGCCTCATCATTGAGCATATTTGGGTTTGATAACCCGCCCTGATGGCGGACGTTAAGTCGCCAGGATATCTTTGCCTTGAGTAATCAAAATCATGATATTGCATGGCTACGGGTCAATACCCGCGACGGATTATAATTATTGGGATATCATCGATGTTAATCTCCAGGTATGTTTTTCGATAATGGTATGAATATGCAAGGTTTGATAACCCGCCCTAGCTTTGAACGTTAAGTCGCCAGTATATTTTGGATTGCGCCATTGGAATCATGCACTTATAAATCATCGGATTTTTACCCTCACTGGATGTGACAATGTAAGCCGGCAATTTGAGCCAATTTTCCAGGTATGTTTTTAAATTATTGGATGAACATGCGAGGTTTGATAACACGCCCTGGCTTTGGATGTTAAGTCACCAGTATATTTTGGTTTGCGGCATTGGAATCATGCGCTTATAAATCATTGGACTATTACCCTCACTGGATATGGCGATGTAAGCCAGCAGTATAAATCAATCCCACGGGTATGTTTTCCTGGTTATATGAATATGCGAGGTTTGATAACCCGCCCTAGCTTTTGACTTTAAGTAGCAAGTATGTTTTGGCTTGAATGGCCTTGTTTAGTCTTTTCAGTAATTACATAAGACTATATTATGTTTGGGTTGTTGCCCACCCTAGCTTTTGACGTTAAGTCGCCAGGGCATATGTTGTTTAAACTTTGTGTAGGACATGTAGAGCTTTACACGTAAGTAAGAATAATGCTATTGCTCATATGAATCATTGTGTTTAAACCCATCATCTGGCCATCTGAAGATATTGTCGGGTTATCCAGCTCTGGGTTATATTGTTCAATATTGAGTTTATTGAGGCTATGAGCCGCCAAAGTGATATTGTCAAAAACTGGACATGATTAAGAGCCGCCATGGATGGGGTTATCAATTCTTGATTTTTACAAAGGCTATCAGCCACCGGGTTGCATTCCGGAGTACAATGGACGCGCATTAAGTTAAGTCGCCATCAGCCAAGAGCCGTCGGGTATTTAACTCGAGATTTACTTGTCAACAGACAAGATATTATGATTGAGGTTTTTCATACCAGATTATATTATTCAAATCTTTAATATCCAACATAGCTGGATTTTTATGGTTATCAATAACCAATATTATGATTGAGGATTTCAAAGCCGCTTCGGAGCAATGGCTATTATTTATTTATCCAAGAATATCGGCTCACAGCAGAGAGCATGGTTCAATATTGAATATGCAAAGGCTTTCAGCAACATCATTCGGACAATGGATATGGTTTTACTTTACAATGGAAGGAATAGTCCTGAGTCGTTGCAGGCATACGACCCAGCACTTGGGGGCTACATTATTCAAATCATGATTATATCAAATATGGAAGTCCCATGTCACTGCAAGCATGCACCATGACACTTGGGGGCTAATGCATGTCATTTTTAACTTGCCTTACTGAAGACCCGACCCGTCACGTTATGATGACCCGGCCCTTGGGGGATACTAATTGCTCCTGTCAAAGGTAACCCGAAACTTGGGAGCTATATCATTTGGTGTTATTAATTACTACTCAAATCTACATCATCATATCTACAAAGTCCCTGCTCATTATTTTATAATGACCCGGCCTTTGGGGGCTACACTGGTTAAATTGTTTATGAGCATAAGGCAATTACAAGTCCCAGGTTGCTACAAGCATGAAAACCCGACACTTGGGGGCTATATATTTGGAATATTCAGTTTATGACTAGTGACTGAGATGAACAACTCGGATTTTCTCAAGGTTGTAACATTTATATAGAAGCAAGTCTTAAGCTGTTACTATGCTCCCTTCTTAAGACTTGGTGGCTACAAGTGATATGCATATAAGAGAGGTACATTTTCAAGCTTGATGTTAGCAACAATTATCACCCGGTGCCATTAATATTTACAAACTGGCAATTTTGGCAATGATAAACCGGAAAGTTCTACATCTTCAAGCCGGCTGAAAATCAAATGAGTATTTCAAGACCAATATTTTTGGTGAAGCATTGGGAGCTGAATGAAATGAATTATTCTTCACAATATTTTTCTATGAGAGACCAATGACAGCAAATTTATTCTGAGGCTGGCCTATTGACCCGGACTTTCCAGAAGAAGGAAATGACAAGGACTTAAGGATGATCAGGTGTCGGCTTACAATTTTTTTTAACCCGGAGCACAACCTGTCAAATTTGTTCTTCTGTTTATTTTGCAGGATCAGTTTAACATGGATAAATCCAAATTAAACTAGGGGCTAATGTCGGGGATATACCCCGCGGTATGACCCGGCCGGACTTGGTGACTCACCAGAGACCCGGCTGACACTTGGTGACTCACCAGAGACCCGACTGACACTTGGTGACTCACTGTGGACCCGCCCGAGCCTCAGCGACCTATTAGTGACCAGGCGGGCGGGTAAGACGATCGACAAGACCCAATGGCCCAGAAGGCGACTCGTGGGAAGGTCGGCTTATGTTCTAGTGGGCCGGCTTAAGAGGAAAGGCATGAGGAATATTTTCCTTACAAGGAAGAAAGACCCGGACTTGTATCCGGCTTGTATTAGAAGATAGACTAGTCCTAATCCTAGTAGGACTCCACATGCAACCCGCCCCTCCAACTTATATAAGGAGGGACAGGGCACCCCAAGAGGGACAAGGTTCACGAGTTGGACAAGTTAGGGTTAGACAGACAAGTCTATACCTACACCCTTGTAATCCTGATCATCATCATCAATATCAATAAAGCAGGATGTATTATTTTACCTACACCGTGAGGGGCCGAACCTGGGTAAAAACCTCGCGTCTCTCGTCCCACTCAACCCCTCTCAAGCTATAACATAGGTGTGTTGGCCTCACGACTAAATCCTGACACTAAGGACATCTGCCGTGACAAATCCATGACACACTCCTAGCTACTTATGCATGGCATGAGATACTATAATCTCTAATGGCCATTGCAAACATGTTTAATCATAATGGGCTGAATCATGGATACTAGGTTAAACATATTTACAGAAACATAACAAGTGGAGTTCATACCTGTTTCTCTCTGCCACGGCGAGTTCATCGAATACCGTCATTATTGCCTTTCACTTGCATGACCGAACGATATGAAAATTATAATAGTGCAAGAGTGTCGTGGACTAAGCTGGAATCTGCAAACATTTTATTCAATAGGAGAAGACAAGGTAAAATGGGCTCTTTATTAGATCCACAATTATTCATATGAGAGCCACTCAACATTTTCATCGTGGTCTTCTCCTCAGTACGACTCAAATAAAAAGAAAAGAAATTCAGAGAAACACACTGAAATGTTTCTGGAGTTTTTGGTTTTCTTGAACAAGCAAATAAAAGGGAAAAGCAAAAACGAAAAAAACTATTTACACAGGAAAAGTCTCAACAAGCAAAAGAAGAACAAGGAAATCTTTTTGGGTTTTCTTTTCAATGCTACAGCTAAGCATGCATAGAAATAAACTAACTACCACTATTTTTTTGTTTTTCTAAGGTTTTTCAAACACATAAAAAGAAAGCGAGAAAATAAAATAAGCATGGATGATACAATGAAAAGGAGTGGACACCAACAAATGAAACAAGTGAACATGAATGTAATGTCGGTGGGAAACATGTACTCCCCGAAGCTTAGGCTTTTGGCTAAACTTGGTTCTCAATCAGAAGCCTGGATAGTAGTTGGGGTACTGAGGAGTGGGCTTCCACTGATCCCGCTGGTGAGGTGCTTCCTCCTCCTTTGTAGCCTGGTCGTTCCGGTAGGCGATGATGTCCGCAGGCATAATCCTATATCCGCCCCTGGCAATAGGATCAAACAAAGTAGGAGCAGGCAATGGAATAATATCACGAGTTTCAATGATGAAAATCAAGTTATAAGGAATAGGGATGTCAGGGTGATCTCGTGCAATAAAATGGTGGTGTTCCATGGCTGCGCAGTCTAGGTAAACCTTGGTCAAAGGGTAATCATGAAGGCGTATCTCAACATTGAAGTGAGCCGGCAAACGTGTAGCGAAAATCCCACCATGTATTTTACCCTTGGACTTATTAATGTGGAGGCGACGTGCCAAAATAGCTCCCAAGCTATAAGTGTTGTCACCCTCTAGTGCATGACGTAAAACAGCAAGATCTGGTGAACTGAGTGCACCCACCTTCTCTGTAGCAAGCAAGCATTTTGCAATGAAAAGAGCAAAGTAGTGAACAGCGGGAAAATGCAAGCCTGTGGTAGTGATAGCTGACACCCTTTCTCATCTCCCACTATTAAGGTACGATAAAAGGCATCAACTAAGCTCCCGTTAGAAGGGATCATGCATATATTACAAAATTCAGTAAGTGGTATCTGACGGGTTTCGGCATATAAACTAAATTGCACCTTAGGGGGATTATTCCTAGGAAGGAAAGTAAAACTTGGAACAAAGATATTTATGAGGAGATGATACTATTCACATTCACCTACGATGAAGTTGGTGATGCCATCATTAGCAGCACATTGTGTGAACTCCTAAAGTATTCCAGCCTCTTCCATGAACTGGGTGTGCGGCCATTTGCACGGTCGTACTTCCGCCAACCTTCGATGATGGAGATCGTTGTTAGAAGACTCCCCAATAACCCCCTTGTAGTTCTTCTTAGAAGCAAACTTCCTAAAGATATTCACCCTTTTCCTATGAACAAATATTCTGAAATTTTTAGTCCACAAATTTTTCTCAACAAAACTTCGCAAAATTGATAGCAACTACTCATAGGGATACATAGAGGCCATGGCAAGCATTCAAACTACTTAGAACTCTAAGAATTCAACATGCAAGCTCATCTACAGCAGCACCAAGAGTAGCTAATTATTAAAAATATAAACCACTAAGAGAAAAACTAATTGGACAAATGGTGGAGTCACATACCAAGCAACAATCCCCCAAAACAGTTTCGAAAACGGAGCTTCGAGCAAAGAGATCGAAATCCACAGGTTTGAGAGCAAGAACACGGGAGAGAGAGAAATGGAGAATTTTTTATGGAGGTAAGTATGATGTGGTGTGAAGGGATAAGTGAGAGGCCCACATGGGGACCACAACACACCAGGGCACGCCCAGGTGGGTGATACGTCTCCAACGTATCTATAATTTTTGATGGTTCCATGCTATTATATTATATGTTTTGGATGTTTAATGGGCTTTAATATGGTTTTTTATATTATTTTTGGGACTAACCTATTAACCGGAGGCCTAGTGCCAGTTTCTGTTTTTTTGCCAATTTTAGAGTTTCACAGAAAATGAATACCAAACAGAATCCAAACGGAATGAAACCTTTGCGGTGATCTTTCTTGGACCAAAAGCAAACCAGAAGACTTGGAGTTGAAGTCTGGAACTCCGTGAGGCGACCACAAGGCAGGAGGGCTCGCCCCCACCCTCGTGGGCCCCACGTAGCTCCATCGACATACTTCTTCCGCCTCTATATACTCTTATACCCTAGACACATCAGAGGGAGCCACGAAACCTCTTTTCCACCGTTGGAACCTTCTGTACCCATGAGATCCCATCTTGGGGCCTTTTCCAGTGATCTATCAGAGGGGGGATAGATCACGAAGGGCTTCTACATCAACACCATAGCCTCTCCGATGAAGCCTGAGTAGTTTACCACAGACCATCGGGTCCATAGTTATTAGCTAGATGGCTTGTTCTCTCTCTTTGATCTTCAATACAAAGTTCTCCTCGATGTTCTTGGAGATCTATTCAATGTAATACTCTTTTGCAGTGTGTTTGCCGAGATCCGATGAATTTTGGATTTATGAACTTGATTATCTATGAATATTATTTGTTCTTCTCTGAATTCTTATATGCATGATTTGATATCTTTGCAAGTCTCTTCGAATTATCAGTTTAGTTTGGCCTACTAGATTGATATTTCTTGTAATGGGAGAAGTGCTTAGCTTTGGGTTCAATCTTGCGGTGTCCTTTCCCAGTGATAGTAGGGGCAGCAAGGCACGTATTGTATTGTTGCCATCGAGGATAAAAAGATGGGGTTTATATCATATTGCTTGAGTTTATCCCTCTACGTCATGTCATCTTGCTTAATGCGTTATTCTGTTCTTATGAACTTAATACTCTAGATGCATGTTGGATAGCGGTCGATGTGTGGAGTAATAGTAGTAGATGCAGAATCGTTTTGGTCTACTTGACACGGACGTGATGCCTATGTTCATGATCATTGCCTTAGATATCTTCATAACTATGCGCTTTTCTATCAATTGCTCCACAGTAATTTGTTCACCGACCGTAATACATGCTATCTTGAGAGAAGCCACTAGTGAAACCTATGGCCCCCAGGTCTCTTTATTATTATATTGCATCTCTTTTATTTGCATTGCATCTCATTTTCTATTTTGCAATCTTTACTTTCCAATCTATACAACAAAAATACCAAAAAAATTTACTTTACTATCTTTATCAGATCTCACTTTTGCGAGTGGCCGTGAAGGGATTGACAACCCCTTTATTGCGTTGGTTGCAAGGTTCTTGATTGTTTGTGCAGGTACGAGGTGACTTGTGCGTTGTCTCCTACTGGATTGATACCTTGGTTCTCAAAAACTTAGGGAAATACTTACGCTACTTTGTTGCATCACCCTTCCCTCTTCAAGGGAAAACCAACGCATGCTCAAGAGGTAGCATGAAGGATTTCTGGTGCCGTTGCCGGGGAGATCTACGCCAAGTCAAGACATACCAAGTACCCACCATAAACTCTTGTCCCTCACATTACATTATTTTCCATTTGCCTCTCGTTTTCCTCTCCCCCACTTATACAATGATTTTCAAAAACCTTTGCCTTTTATTTGCCCCTTATCTGTTCGTCTCTTTTCACTTGATTCTTGTTTGCTTGTGTGTTGGATTGATTGGTTGTCACGATGGCTCAAGATAATACTAAATTGTGTGACTTTTCCAATACCAACAACCATGATTTTATTAGCAGTCTGATTGCTCCTACTACAAATGTTGAATCTTGTGAAATTAATACCGCTTTGATAAATCTTGTCATGAAAGATCAATTTTCCGGCCTTCCTAGTGAAGATGCCACTACCCATCTGAACAACTGTGTTGATTTGTGTGATATGCAAACGAAGAAAGATGTGGATAATGATATTGTTAAATTGAAGCTATTTCTGTTTTCGCTTAGAGATCTTGCTAAAACTTGGTTCTCTTCTTTGCCTAAAAATACTATTGGTTCATGGAATAATTGCAAAGATGCTTTTATCTCTAAGTATTTTCCTCCCGCTAAAATCATCTCTCATAGGAATGATATTATGAATTTTAAGCAACTTGATAATGAGCATGTTGCACAAGCTTGGGAGAGGATGAAATTTATGAGACGTAATTGCCCTACACATGGTTTGAATTTGTCGATGATTATACAAATTTTTTATGCCGGATTGAATTTTGCTTCTAGAAATCTTTTAGATTCGACCGCGGGAGGCACTTTTATGGAAATAACTTTAGGAGAAGCTACTAAACTCCTAGACAATATTATGGTTAATTATTCTCAATGGCACACCGAAAGATCCACTAGTAAAAAAGTTCATGTGATTGAAGAGATTAATGTTTTGAGTTGGAAGATGGATGAACTTATGAAATTGTTTGCTAATATAAGTGTTTCTTCTTATCCTAATGATATGCCTTTGTCCACTTTGATTGAGAATAATAATGAATCTATGGATGTGAATTTTGTTGGTAGGAACAATTTTGGTAACAACGCGTATAGATGAAACTTTAATTCTAGGTCGTTTCCTAGTAATTCCTCTAATAATTATGGTAATTCCTACAACAACTCTTACGGAATTTTCAATAAGATGCCCTCTGATTTTGAGATTAGTATTAAAGAATTTATGAGTTCGCAAAAGAATTTCAATGCTTTGGTTGAAGAAAAATTGCTTAAGATTGATGAATTGGCTAGGAACGTGGATAAAATTTCTCTTGATGTTGATTAAAACTTAGATATATTCCACCTAAACATGATATCAATGAGTCTCTCAAAGCCATGATAATTTCCATTGATGAGTGCAAAGAAAGAACCGCTAGGATGCGTGCTAAAAAGATTGCTTTGTGAAAGTGTGTTCTTCTAGTTTTCATGATAATAATGATGAAGATCTAAAAGTGATTTATGTGTCTCCTGTTAAATCTTTGTTTTCCAATATGAATCTTGATAAAGATGGGACTGGAGATGAGTCAACTTAAGTTAAAAGGCATCCCAATGCTTCGGAGTTTTTAGATCTTGATGCAAAAATTAATAATGAACCCACTATTTTGGATTTCAAGGAATTTAATTATGATAATTGCTCTTTGATAGATTGTATTTCCTTGTTACAATCCGTTTTAAATTCTCCTCATGCTTATGATCAAAATAAAGCTTTTACTAAACATATCATTGATGCTTTTATGCAATCCCATGAAGAAAATCTTGAACTAGAAGTTTCTATCCCTAGAAAACTTTATGATGAGTGGGAACCTACTATTAAAATTAAGATTAAAGATTATGAATGCTATGCTTTATGTGATTTGGGTGCTAGTGTTTCCACGATTCCAAAAACTTTGTGTGATGTGCTATGTTTCCGTGAATTTGATGATTGTTCTTTAAATTTGCATCTTGCGGATTCCATCATTAAGAAACCTATGGGAAGGATTAATGATGTTCTTATTGTTGCAAATAGGAATTATGTGCCCATAGATTTCATTGTTCTTGATATAGATTGCAATCCTACATGTCTTATTATTCTTGCTAGACCTTTCCTTAAAACGATTGGTGCAATTATTGACATGAAAGAAGGAAATATTAGATTCCAATTTCCATTAAGGAAAGGCATGGAACACTTTCCTAGAAAGAAAATTAAATTACCTTATGAATCTATTATGAGAGCCACTTATGGATTGCATACCAAAGATGACAATACCTACATCTATTCTTGCTTTTATGCCTAGCTAGGGGCGTTAAACGATAGCGCTTGTTGGGAGGCAACCCAATTTTATTTTTGTTCTTTGCTTTTTGTTCCTGTTTAATAATAAATAATTCATCTAGACTTTGTTATGATTGTGTTTTTATATTTTAATTAGTGTTTGTGCCAAGTAAAGCCTTTAGGATCTTCTTGGGTGATTGTTGTTTGATCTTGCTGATAAAAACAGAAAGTATGCGCTCATGAAAATAATTTTCATTCTTTACCAGAGAGCGATAAAATACCAATTCCAACTGCAGTAGATCTATATACAAATTGTCCTAGTCGTCCTAACTTTTCAGAATTTTTGGAGTTACAGAAGTATTCGAAACCTCTAGATTGCTACACACTGTTCTGTTTTTGACAGATTCTGTTTTTTGTGTGTTGTTTGCTTATTTTGTAGCATCTATGGCTAGTATCGGGCGGTATGAACCATAGAGAAGTTGGAATACAGTAGGTTTAACACCAATATAAATAAAGAATGAGTTCATTACAGTACCTTAAAGTAGTGGTTTATTTTCTTATACTAAGGGAGCTCACGAGATTTTTTGTTAAGTTTTGTGTTGTGAAGTTTTCAAGTTTTTGGGTGGAACCCCACGGTAAAATTCAAGGACAACCAAAAGCCTAAGCTTGGGGATGCCCCGAAAGGAATCCCCTCTTTCGTCTTTGTCTATCGGTAACTTTAGTTGAGCCTATATTTTTATTCACCACATGATATGTGTTTTGCTTGAAGCGTCTTGTATGATTTGAGTCCTTGCTTTTTAGTTTACCAAAATCATCCTTGATGTACACACCTTTTGGGAGAGACACGCATGAATCAGAATTTATTAGAATACTCTATGTGCTTCACTTATATCTTTTGAGCTATACAATTTTTCTCTAGTGCTTCACTTATATCATTTTAGAGGACGGTGGTTGTTTTATTTTATAGAAATTATTGATCTCTCATGCTGCACATATATTATTTTGAGATTCTTTTAGAACAACATGGTATTTTGCTTTGGCTATAAAACTAGTCCTAATATGATGGGCATCCAAGATGGGTATAATAAAAACTTTCATATAAAGTGTGTTGAATACTATGAGAAGTTTGATGCTTGATGATTGTTCTGAGACATGAGGATGGTGATATTAGAGTCATGCTAGTAAAGTAGTTGTGAATTTGAGAAATACTTGTGTTGAGGTTTGCAAGTCTCGTAGCATGCACGTATGGTAACCATTGTGTAAAAAATTTGAAGCATGAGGTATTTCTTTGATTTTCTACCTTATGAGTGGCGGTCGAGGACGAGCGATGGTCTTTTCCTACCAATCTATCCCCCTAGGAGCATGCGCATAGTGTTTGGTTTTTGATGACTTGTAGATTTTTGCAATAAGTATGTGAGTTCTTTATGACTAATGTTGAGTCCATGGATTATACGCACTCTCACCCTTCCACCATTGCTAGCCTCTCTAGTACCACACAACTTTCGCCGGTACCATAAACCCACCATTTACCTTCCTCAAAACAGCCACCATACCTACCTATTATGTCATTTCCATAGTCATTTCGAGATATATTGCCATGCAACCTTCCACCGTTCCGTTTATTATGACATGCTCCATCATTGTCATATTGCCTTGCATGATCATGTAGTTGACATCGTGTTTGTGGCAAAGCCACCATTCATAATTTTTTCATACATGTCACTCTTGATTCATTGCACATCCCAGTACACCGCCGGAGGCACGCACATAGAGTCATATTTTTATTCTAAGTATTGAGTTGTAATCTTTGAGTCGTAAATAAATAGAAGTGTGATGATCATCATTATTAGAGCATTGTCCCATGTGAGGAAACAAAAAAAGGGCCAAAGAAGCCAAAAAAAGAGAAAAGGAGAGAAAGGACAATGCTACTATCCTTTTTCCACACTTGTGCTTCAAAGTAGCACCATGATCTTCATGATAGAGAGTCTCTTATTTTGTCACTTTCATATACTAGTGGGAAATTTTCCTTATAGAACCTGGCTTGTATATTCCAATGATGGGCTTCCTCAAATGCCCTAGGTCTTTGTGAGAAAGCAAGTTGGATGCACACCCACTTAGTTTCTTTTGTAGATCTTTCATACATTTTATAGCTCTAGTGCATCCGTTGCATGTCAATCCCTACTCACTCACATTGATATCTATTGATGGGCATCTCCATAGCCATTGATACGCCTAGTTGATGTGAGACCATCTTCCCCCATTTTTCTCTTCTCCACAACCACCACTCTATTCCACCTATAGTGCTATGTCCATGGCTCACGCTTATGTATTGTCTGAAAGTTGAAAAAGTTTGAGAATACTAAAGTATGAAACAATTGTTTGGCTTGTCATCGGTGTAGTGCATGATTTGAATATTTCGTGTGACGAAGATGAAGCATAACCAAACTATATGATTTTGTAGGGATGAACTTTCTTTGGCCATGTTATTTTGAGAAGACATAATTACTTTGTTAGTATGCTTGAAGTATTATTATTTTTATGTCAATATTAAACATTTGTCTTGAATCTTTTAGATCTGAATATTCATGCCACAATAAAGAAAATTACATTGATAAATATGTTAGGTAGCATACCACATCAAAAATTCTGTTTTTATCATTTACCTACTCAAAGACGAGCAGGAATTAAGCTTGGGGATGCTTGATACGTCTCCAACGTATGAATAGGTTTTGATGGTTCCATGCTATTATATTATCTGTTTTGGATGTTTAATAGGCTTTAATATGCTCTTTTATATTATTTTTGGGACTAACCTATTAACCGGAGGCCCAGTGCCAGTTTTCTGTTTTTTGCCTATTTTAGAGTTTCGTAGAAGAGGAATACCAAATGGAATGAAACCTTCGTGATGATCTTTCTTGGACCGAAAGCAAACCAGAAGACTTGGAGTTGAAGTCTGGAACTCCATGAAGCAGCCACGAGGCAGGAGGGCGTGCCCCCACCCTTGTGGGCCCCACAAAGCTCCACCGACATACTTCTTCCGCCTATATATACTCTTATACCCTAGAAACATCAGAGGGTGCCACGAAACCACTTTTCCACCGCCGCAACCTTCTGTACCAATGAGATCCCATGTTGGGGCCTTTTTCGGCGATCTACTGGAGGGGGAATCCATCACGGACTACATCAACACCATAGCCTCTCTGATGAAGCATGAGTAGTTTACCACAGACCTTCGGGTCCATAGTTATTATCTAGATGGCTTCTTCTCTCTCTTTGATCTTCAATACAAAGTTCTCATCGATGTTCTTGGAGATCTATTCAATGTAATACTCTTTTGCAGTGTGTTTGCCAAGATCTGATGAATTGTGGATTTATGAACTTGATTATCTATGAATATTATTTGGTTCTTCTCTGAATTCTTATATGCATGATTTGATATCTTTTCAAGTCTCTTCGAATTAATGGTTTAGTTTGGCCTACTAGATTGATCTTTCTTGCAATGGAGAAGTGCTTAGCTTTGGGTTCAATCTTGCGGTGTCCTTTCCCAGTGACAGTAGGGGCAACAAGGCACGTATGTCGGATTTCGGGTTCCGGCAAAACCCTTTAGGTTCGAACACTGGGGTGCGCACGAAGATCTCACCCCCCAGTAGCGCGCACACATCATGATCTCACGGCCTAGCTCATTGAACCCAGAGAACAAGAGACACAAGAGTTTATACTGGTTCGGGCCCGATGTGGTGTAATACCCTACTCTAGCAAGGTATGGTGGATTGCCTCTTGGGTTGAGGATGAATAGTTACAAGGGAAGAACATCCTCCTAAGGACAGGTGTTCTTGTGCTTGGTGAGCTTGACTGGATGGGATGATCTGAATGATCTAGATCTCTTGATGATCTGGATCCGTTCTCCCCTCTCCCTTGTTATGGTGGTGGCTAGTCCTATTTATAGAGGCCCTGGTCCTCTTCCCAATTATTGAGCGGGAAGGGATCCAACAACGGCCAAATTCGAAGGGAGACAACTAGTACAAGTTATCCTGACAAAAGTAGTCTTCGCCTGCCAAAGGCTCTGGTGGTGACACCGTCTTGGGATCCATGGTGACCTACGTCCTGCGGTCCTGCTGGTCTTGGTCTCGTTGCACCGATATGGAAACCTTTTCCTGATGCCTCGAGACTCCTCGCCTGCGCTTGCCCCTTTATCACGAAAGAGGAAACGAGGACACTGTGCGCGCTGGCGCTCGCCTGGCCTTGGTCGTCATGGCTTACATCACAGGGACCTCACGAGTTGTCCCTCACATTGATCTCTCCGCCCCCCGCGAGCCGGCCTGGTGAGGCCACCCCTGAGGAGGTCTTGTGTCGTCCGCCTCACAAGGCTTGGCCCCTTGCGAGGGTCTTGAGTGTTTGTCGGTGAAGATGGGTCCTACAGGGCCGCTGGTGGAGCCACGCCGCGGGCCGCAGGCAGGCAAGTCTGGGGACCCCTGTTCCCAGAACGTAGACAGTAGCCCTCGGGCCCAAGGCGCGCTCGGACTTGGCTTCGAGGCGAAGCCAAAGGGCAAGTGCGGAGCACCGCGGGCCCCAACAGCCCGCGGCCATGATTGGCGCATGGCGACTGATTGGACATGGGCGTCTCCGCTTCCCCACGCTGCCTCGGCAACTACCCGACTTGACGTGTCCTTGCTGCATGCAGAAAAAGATCACTATTACCTTAGATCGTGGAGGCCGGCGGTTGGCCTCCCCTTGGCTATAAATGGGAAGAGGGGGGGGGGGCGGAGCCCCTTTCACCCATCTCCTCCTTCGCTTCTGCTCCTCCTTCTTCTTCCTTGCTTCATCGCTTGCTGCATCGATCATGGAGCCGATACGGAGGTTCTCTGCCACGCAGAAGGGAAAGACTGCCCTTGACGAGCACAAGCCACTTCCGCCGAAGAAGAGGTTGTCCCATCGTCCCGACATAGTCCTGAGGCCGGAAGTGTCGCAGCCATGGTACGAGCGGCCACCTCCCAGGTACCCGCTGCCTTTGTATTCCCAAGATGAGGGCTCCGGAGGGAGGGGCGGCGAGCACCGCCGACCGCGCCAGGGCCGTGGTCGCCGCGGCATGGTGACACATGCCGTCGCCCCAGGAGTCCACTCCGCGGACTCCTCGCACGAACTCATGATGTGGGCGACGATGCCTCCGCGCACTTGGATCCGTTTCCCATAGTTTTTCTCCGTCGAGATGCCGCCGAGGGCCCCCCTCGAGCTTTGGCTGCAGCACGCCGACTGCGATGCCCCGACGACTGGAATGGAGGTTGAAGCCATCTCCTACGGGAGGATCTTCATGACTCGTGGCTGGGGCGAGGTCGCTCGAGTCTGCCGTGCGGAAGGCGCCCTTGCCATCCACTTTGAGTACGACGGTGTCTCCACGATGTTCTTCAAGGTCTTCGGCGAGGAAGGCAGCCGCTTGGAGTGCTGCCCTGAAGGGAGTCGCCAGGACGGCGCAGCGGCCAACGCCGAGCCTGCCGCTGGCCTCGCCAGCAACTCCTCCAGCGATAGTGGTGACTCCTTGTGGTCCAGCGACTCTCCCGAGCTCATCGAGACTCCAGAGACAAGCGACAACAGCTACGTGCCCCTGAGCTCTTGTCGGGCCCGGAGCAAGGCTGTAGCGTCCGGGCACCGCCGTCGTTGATCTGGATGGGGTTGGCGCCGGCCTCCAGTGGCCCACTGTTGATGATGGCGTCCACCGCCCTGGCGCATGTAGATAGAGCTCCTAGGAACTCCCTTCTTTTTGTTCACTGCAAGGAATCGAAATGGACCCCGTGGGGCATGTAAAGGGTCTGTAATGTCTTCTGTTCATATTATCCCTATTATGAAAAATTGCGACCGCATGTCTTGTTTCGTCTCGGTCTCCCCTTTCCAACCCCACGACAGTTTGGTGCTCTATGCCGACAGGTCCCGGTCCCTAGGCAGGCTGCAGCGGTCGCTGGTATGCTAGGTCCTGATGTCGTGGTCAAGGCCAGGAGGTGAGCGGCCCGAGGTCCAGTCAGAGCTCCTGAGGCGCGATGCTCAAGAGGTCCCCTTTAGCACTCAAGCAACTACCGAGAGGCAGGAAAGGGTGGTGATGTTGCCGTAACAAGGCTGCCGCAGGCAAGGGTCCTATGCTGTAGCGCTTGGTCGAGCCAGGCGTGAGACTTATCTTGCCATTCCGGAGATGGTTCCTTGTGTTGCGCTAGACTTGGGCGTCGACCACTGTTAGGTAGCTAGGTTAGGCCCATGCGAGCCTCCCCCTCTTCTCCATGCTCTCCTGTGTGCTCTGCGTCCTTAGGTCTCGACCCTCGAGCGAGCTCGGCCGATGCTGGTATGCCAGGTCGCGATGCCGTGGTCAAGGCTAGGGGATGAGGTCTGGAGATCCAGTAAGAGCTCCTGAGTCGCGATGCTCAGGAGCCCCCCTTTTAACGCACAAGAGAATTGCATGGGAGAAGAGGGAGCCCGTGGTACCGCCCGATGTAGTCCTCAGGAGGTTCCTGCAAGTTAGCGCGAGGAAGGGCACAAATTGCGATGGTGATTGACTGTCCGCCACTGGTTGCTTCGCCAGGAGGTGAAGGAACTGAGAGTCTGGTGAGGTGACGTGCGCGGGTGTGCCGCAAGCCAGAGCTTGACCACTCAGATTTGTCAGCGTTGCAGGGACGGACCCGAGCACAAGGGTCATGCCGGCATGAGAGGTTCCTGTGGCGGGCGATAATCAAGCAGGCAGTGACGATAGGTAGCTTATGCATGGAAAGCAAACTAGCTTAGGTAAATGCAAGAACGATACACGCCACCGGGTTGGACCCGAGTGGCTTGGGGATGATGCAGCCTGAGGGGCGCCCCCAGCAGGGTGAACTAAAGATGCAACTGGATACATGCTGCAGGGACATACCCACATGGCCTGGGAATGATGCAGCCTAGGGGGCGCTCCCAGCTAAATGAACTTGGAAAATGTCACCTGGTTTGGTTGTCGAAGGAGTGTTGGGGTAGCTGAAGATGCGTGGCGAAGAAGTCGCTCCTCATGAGCCGTCGAGACCTAGAGCCTCGGGAGGCTCTGGAGGCTCAGGTGGCCTCCTGAGGACCGTCTCCATCTCCACCAGGACTGCGTGATGCCTGGCCTCCTGACCTTCTAGGATGCTCCGCAGGTTGTGCCGAAAGGCGGCTGCCACGCTCGGCAGGCCGAACGGCATGTGAACATAGTTGTGAGGTGGACCCTCACACCGTCCAGCACGCAAAGGTCAGGAGCGCTCCCGAGATGCGGCCTTGTTGAGCCCTGTGATGTCGATGCAGATGCGCAGCTCACCACCCTCGCCTGGGTGGGGAGCTACACCAGGTGGGCAGCGGTCGCCATGTATTGCCCTTGCTTCCTGAAGCGCGTGAGTGGTCTTGACGATGAACTCCTGAGCGCCGGGCGCTCCTCGCCCGGTGCCCTCCTGAGGGAAACGTGCCGCGAAGCACGCCTCCACGTGGTGCCCGAGCGCCTCCCTCGTGATGTTGTCCAGGTCCGACGCCCTCCAGAAGAGAGCCCTCAAGCCCTGCCCGGGGAGAGCGTGGGGTGCGCCTCCCTATGCGAGGGAGGGAGGCGCCCCAGGCGCGGGTGCCGATCCTGAGGTGGCACCGTTGGAGGCGCCGCTCCCTTGAGGCCCAGCGTGGGGTAGCTGCTTCTTCTTCTTGTGGTTGGCCTCAGGAGGGTACTGCACATACGCGCTACCAGGGTCTCCGACTGCTGCAGCTTGGAAGGCGCGCTCATGGGAGCATACCGCGTCTCTTTCTTCGCAGGGGACTGTGATGATTCCGCCGCTTCCCGGCATCTTCAGGACGTTGTAGCCATGGTGGGTGACTGCCATGAATTTGGCTAGTGCTGGGTACCAGAGGATGGCATTGTACGGCAGGTGGATGTGGGTGACGTGGAAGTCGATCAGCTCGGTGTGGTAGTTGTCACGCTAACGAATGTAACAGGGAGACGAACTTGCCCTATCGGGGTGGTGGAGCCCTTAGTCACTCCTGAGAAAGGCTTGGTGGGCTGGAGCTGATCGTATGGCAGTTGAAGGTTGTCGAACGTCTCAACGGACATGACACTGAGCCCCGTGCCGCCGTCGATGAGGGTCTTGGTGACTTGGACATTGCTGATGATGGGTGAACAGACCATCGGGAGAACGCTGACGGTTGCCGCGCATTTGAGCTGGTCCGCCGAGCTAAAGGTGATGGCGTACTTTGACCACTTGAGTGGGCGCGTGGCCTCAAGCTTGGGAAGGGTTGCATTCACCTCGCGAGAGAACTGTTTGAAGATGCGCTAGGAAGCTGGGGCCTGAGCACCACCCAAGATGCAGGCGATGGTGCGCGGCTCCTGTAATCCCCCTGCCCCTTCGTCCTGCTGGTGGTCGTCATTCCTCCTTGGTGGTGGCGGCAGTGGAGGGAGACCAGGATTGCCCTGAGGACGATCCCCGTGAGGCTGGTCCCTCTAGGCGCCCTCACGAGGCTGGTCCTGCCAGGGGTCCTTGCGAGGCTGGTCGCGCCACTCCTAGCGGGGCCCGCGGTCATCCCAACGTCCTCCACCTCAGCCACCTCCTCGGCCATAGCCCCGATTGTTGCGCTCGATCGACATCCCGGATGGCCCTGAGCTCTTAACAATCGTTGGTGTTGTGGCTGCACACGTTGTGGAAGGCGCAGAACATACGGCTGCCCTTGGACGACTCGGGAAGGTCTCGGTCGCGCTTGGTGTCTGGCTCTGCCGTGAGTACGACCACCCCTTTGCACTTCACGTCCTTGACCTTGGCCTTCTTCTCCTATGGATCCGCAGCAGGGAGCTCGAGGAGGGAGAGACACCCCTCCTCAACTCTTGCACACTTGGTTGCTATGTTGAACAACTCCAAAGTCGTGCACAGATCCTCATGGATAGCGAGCTCCTCCTTCATCTTGATGTCGCGGACGCGAATGGAAAATGCTAAGATGATGGCCTCGTCCATCACCTTGGGGATCTTGAGACGCATGTTGTTGAAGCGCTAGATGTACTTCTGCAGGGTCTCTTCCGGTCCTGGCTATTGCTTGATGCGGCACAGGTCACCCGCGGCGGGGGGGTGGTCACGAGTGCAGTGGAAGTTGGCGACGAAGCTGTCGCGCATCTCATACGAGGAGGAGATTGAGCCCGGGGGTAGGTTCAGGAGCCATGAGCGGGCGCTGTCTTTGTGAGCCATGGGGACCAGTTCGCCATGACCTTTTGTCGTCGTTGGCCGCCTCAATGCTTAGCTCGTAGAGCTGCAAGAACTCTGCAGGGTCGGGGTGCCGTCTTAGCGAGGAGGTAGATCCGACTTGATCTTGCCCGGGCAGATGATTCTACGTGATGTAGGGTAGAACCCTAATCGGCCGATCTTTCACAAAAGGAGCGGATCCCGCGAAGAACACAAAGAACACGAGGAGGGAAACGAGGAAAAACACAAGGGAAAACACAAGAGGAACACTCAAACTAACAAGAACAAGTCACACATGTGCTAGATCCTCGAGTACAAAGGGGAAGATACACGATCCAAAGTCAACAACGGACGATACACGGTAACCGGTCTTCTCCGTGATGAGGTCTTGAGTTCTTCCCTAAAGAGGGGTCTTGAATCCGCTTGGGGGATCTTCTCCGATGGAGGCTCAAATCTCCGAGGAGAAGGTAACCAAGTGGATGAGCAAAGCTCTCACACAAACATGAGCTAAACCTTTGCTAACCCTAGAAAGTTGGGCAAGGTGGAGTATATATAGTGGGGAGAAGGGATACACGGGGCTCGGCCCTTCACTATGCGCAGACAAGGGAGACCAGATGTCCAGGCTGGTTGGGCCGGATGTCCGAGCTTTCAGGCGACGCCGGATGTCCGGGCTGGTGAGGTCGGATGTCCGGGCTGGAGTGGTGGCATTTGTTGCTCTCGGGTTCGGAGGGGCCGGATTACTAGGCTGGCGGCCGGATGTCCGGGGGCTCCGGAGAGGATGGATGTCCGGGCTATCGCGGCCGGATGTCCGGGGCTTGTAGTTTCTGGCGGCTGTGTTGCTGTAGTGGGCGACACTCTAGGGGCCGGATGTTCGGGGTCATGGCCGGATGTCCGGGGCCTAGGAGATTTTCTTGGCTCCTTCCGTTGGTTCTCCTCATCCGTGGACTTGGGGACTTGGACATCTTCATGTGCATCTTCGGGAGGGCCCTCTTGGTGCCTAATCATGCACAACACCTCGGACTTAGGTAGTAGCCATGTCTCATGCATAGAAAGTGGAAGTTCGGAGAGGAGTGAGTTCACCTTATCTTTGATAGCCTTGGCTCGGGCTTGTGTCATTGGTCCAAGTGGTGTCGTTGGAGGTGTAGGTGCGCCCATGGGGATGATCTTGGGATGCTCCGCATCATCACCCCTCCCTTGGGGATGATCCATCCTCGGATTGAAATCCTCATCACCATGGTAGGGCGAGAGATCTTTGATGTTGAAGATGTCGCTCATGGAGTACTTGTCGCGAGGGATGTCGATCTTGTATGCGTTGTTGTTGTAGCGTGCAAGAACCTTAAAGGGTCCATCTGCGCATGGTCGAAGTTTGGACTTGCGTTCTTGGGGAAAGCGGTCCTTGCAAAGGTGTAGCCACACGAGGTCTCCAATGTTGAATATCATAGGGTTCTTGTTGACGTTGAGCTTGGTCGCAAGGCGTTGTAATTGGGGCTCGATGGTGTTTCTTGTATCTTCATGCATCTTCTTGAGATGGGTCGCTCGTGCACTTGCGTCCAAATTGATGCGCTCTTGGAGTAGTAGAGGAAGAATGTCCAATGGTGACAATGGGTTGAATCCGTAGGCGACCTCGAAGGGGGACTTGCCGGTTGTTGAGTGTCTTGCACGGTTGTAGGCGAACTCGGTGATAGGTAGGCACTCCTCCCACCCTTTGATGTTCTTCTAGACGAGTACTCGAAGTAGAGTGGAGAGTGTGCGGTTGGTAACTTCTGTTTGGCCGTCGGTTTGAGGATGGTAAGTCGTGGAGAAGAGTAGCTTGATTCCGAGCTTGGCGCATATGGTCTTCCAAAAGTAGCTAAGGAACTTGATGATGCAGTCCGAGACGATACTCTTTGGCACTCCATGTAGACGCAATATTTCCCTACAAAAGAGATTAGCAACATGTGAAGCATCGTCTATCTTGTTGCAAGGAATAAAATGTGCTATTTTTGAGAAATGGTCCACAACGACAAATATTGAATCTTTCCCATTTCGAGTCCTAGGCAAACCAAGTACAAAGTCCATGCTAATGTCTTCCCATGGTTGGTATGGAATTGGTAGAGGCATATAGAGGCCATGAGATTGAGCTTTGGACTTAGCTTTGCGACATGTAGAGCATCGGTTGGTGAAACGATTGACGTCCCGAAACATCTTGGGCCAAAAGTAGTTCTTCGAGAGCGTGGCGAACGTCTTGTCGCGCCCGAAATGTCCCATTAAGCCTCCTCCATGAGATTCCCGCAAAAGCAATAAACGAAGAGAAGACTCGGAGATGCAAAGTTTGTTCGCTCGTATAACATATCCATCTTTGATGTAATAGCGTTCCCAAGATGTATGCGATAAACACTTGGCATAAGGAGTAGCAAAAGTTGCATCATGCTCATACAAGTCTTTGATATGCTCGAAGCCAATGATATCTAACTCAAGTTGTGTAACAAGCATGCATATGCGGGAAAGAGCATCCGCTACGATGTTTTCTTTACCCTTGATGTACTTGATGACATAAGGAAAAGACTCAATAAATTCTCTCCATTTAGCATGACGCTTGTTCAACTTGGTTTGACCCTTAAGATACTTGAGAGTCTCATGATCGGTATGAATGGCAAACTCATGGGGAGGAAGGTAATGTTCCCACTCATGCAAAACACGGACTAAAGCATATAGCTCTTTGTCATAGATGGGGTAATTGAGTTGCGCTCCAGAAAGTTTCTCACTAAAGTAAGCTATGGGGCGCTTCTCTTGCGTTAAGACACCTCCTATGCCATTACCACTAGCATCGCAATGAATCTCAAAAGGCTTGTCGAAGTTGGGTAAAGCAAGCACGGGAGCATGAGTAAGCAAATTCTTAAGGTCATTGAATGCGGTATCTTGGGATGGTCCCCAAACAAAAGGCGCATTCTTCTTGCTCAAAGCATGCAAAGGCGAAGCAATAGTGCTAAAATCCTTCACAAAGAGACGATAGAAACCCGCAAGGCCAAGAAAACTATGCACTTGATGCAAGTTGGTTGGTTGTGGCCAAGTCTTAATAGCATTGATCTTGGACTCATCAACATGAACACCCTTGTAGGAAACAACAAAACCCAAGAAAAACGAGCTTATCAACACCAAAAAGGCGTTTCTCCATATTAGCATAGAGGCACTCTTTTATAAGAGTTTGAAAAACGGCGTGGACATGGGTGACATGCTCTTTGATAGATTTGCTAAACACAAGAATGTCATCAAAGTAAACCACAACAAATATACCAATGTAAGGGCGAAATACATGATTCATAAGGCGCATAAAAGTGCCCGGTGCTTTCGAAAGACCCATAGGCATGACTAGCCACTCATACAAGCCAAACTTGGTTTTGAAAGCGGTTTTCCGTTCATCACCCTATTGTATGCGGATTTGATAGTAACCACTCTTAAGATCAATTTTAGAAAAGATAGTGGCACCACTAAGCTCATCAAGCATATCATCGAAGCGTGGAATGGGATACCTATAGCGAACGGTGATAGCATTCATAGGTCTACAATTGGAGCACATGCGAAAGCTACCGTCACTTTTGGGCACAAGAATGATCGGGGCGGCACAAGGGCTTAGAATTTCACGCACATGTCCATGGTCTATGAGATGCTTTACTTGCCTTTGTATTTCTTTGGTTTCTTCGGGATTGACGCGGTAAGGAGCTTTGTTCGGAAGCGGTGCTCCGGGGATGAGGTCGATGCGGTGCTCAATGCCTCGTAGCGGAGGTAGTCCTGGAGGTAGCTCGTTGGGGAAAACATCTTGAAATTCCTGCAAAAGAGAAGACAACACTAGAGGAAGAGTGCGAGAAGTGTTAGTTTGTGGTGCATTGTCCTTGCACACGAGGATGTAGTGTAGGACACTAGATGGGTTCTCACACACTCCTCTTATCTCACTGTTGGTGGCAAATAGGACTAGGTTCTTCTTTTCGCTCATCGTGGAGTTGTTCGATTTGGGCTTGTGGCGCTCACTCTCATTTTGGTGGCTCACTCTCTCACTATGATCTCCACGATGGGTGGCTTGCTTGTCGGCGATCACTTGACTTGGCAACACTGGACGGAGGATGTACTCCTTGCCCTTCATCTTGAAGAGGTTGTGGTTCGTTCGGCCGTTGTGGACGACTCCTCTATCGAATTGCCATGGACGTCCAAGGAGAAGATGTCAAACGGTCATTGGAACGACGTCACACTCCAAGGTGTCTTCGTAGGCGCCGATTTTGAAGGAGACTTGCACTCGGTGCTCGATTTGGATGGTGCCGGAGTCACTAAGCCATTGCACTTTGTATGGATGTGGATGCTTCGTCTTGGGCAATTGGAGCTTGGATCAAAGTTCTTTGCTTGCGAGATTATGACAACTCCCTCCATCGATGATGACGTTGACGGATCGTCCATTGATGCCGGCCTTGGTGTGGAATATGTGGCATCATTGGTCTTCTTCTTTGTGATGTTGGAGAGTCAAAACCTTGGAGACAATAAGGGCGGGACTTGAATCTTCATCGCAAAAGACTTGTTCTTCTTCATTGTTCACTTGGCGGTGCATGGCGACTTGCTCAAGGGCTTTCATTTCTCCGTCACTCATGGAGTCATAAGTGCCATCGCCGCTGAAGACCATGGTTTGCTTGTTGGTGCACTCATAGGACTTGTGGCCTCGGCCTCCGCAAGTGAAACACTTGAAGGAACTCGTCTTGACGGTCTCATCGGTTAGGGTTGATGATGATCAAGCT
Source organism: Triticum urartu (assembly GCF_056163025.1). Taxonomy (NCBI): domain Eukaryota; kingdom Viridiplantae; phylum Streptophyta; class Magnoliopsida; order Poales; family Poaceae; genus Triticum; species Triticum urartu. The sequence continues at coordinate 194,441,932 of NC_141873.1, read as the reverse complement.
CTCGGCTTGAAGTTGCTCGTAGTAGGATGGCTTGTAGTGGAAGAAGCTTTCTTGGAACTCGACTTGTCGATGTTGGTAGTAGAAGGCTTTGTAGTCGGTGTTGGAGTCATTGACACTTGGGTGTTGGAGAAGACGTAGGACTTGGATGAGAACTTGGCATACTTGAAATCATCTTGCACTTGGCGTTCCGCTTTGGTAGCTTGGTGCACTAGCTCTATGAGATTTGAGTATGGTTGGAAGTCGGCGATCTTCTTGATGGGATGATTGAGTCCATTCAAGAAACGTGCCATTGTTTGCTCATCATCTTCCGTGACATTGGCTCACAGCATTGCAATCTCCACCTCCTTGTAGTACTCTTCAACGCTCTTGGTTCCTTGCTTGAGTTGTTGGAGTTTCTTGAAGAGGTCGCGGTTGTAGTAAGTTGGTACGAAGCGTGCTCTCATGACATCCTTCATTTGTGCCCAAGTGGTGATGGGTGGTTCACCTCTTGCCTCACAGCGCTCGATGACTTGTTTCCACCAAATGAGGACATAGTCTTGGAACTCAAGGGATGCCATTGCGATCTTGTTCTCTTCTTCATAATTGTGCAAACGGAAGATCTTGTCAACTTTCAATGCCCATGAAAGGTGCTCTTCGGGATCATTGCTTCCGTTGAACTTGGGCATGGTGAACTTGAGTTTGCCATAGCGTTACTCTTCATTGTGTTGGGGTCGGGGATGATGACGCTCATGTTGTTGATGATTGTTCAACTTGTGGTGCTCTTGGCGCGGAGGATTGTCATCCTCATGTTGCTCTTGTCGTGGTGGATCTCCATTGTCTTCATGATCTTGAGGAACTTGTTGTTCTTGACGTTCTTGTGGAGTAGCCTGTCGAGCTCGAGGAGGGACTTGCTGGTGCACGCGAGCTTGATAAATCATGACGTGGACTTCTTTGCGAAGTGCCTCGGCATGTTCACGAGCTTGTCGGCCTCGGTCGGCTATGGCTCGACTTGAATCGCGTAGACCTTGTTGTGCCTCAAGTGCTTGAGCGTCATAGAGTTGTTGTTCTTGACGTTTTGCCTCAGCATCTTGAGCATTTTGGTGTAGACGTGCTCGCTCTTCCTCTTCATGTTGTCGTTGTCGTTGCCATTCTCGTGCTAGCACAAAGGCCTCTTGAGTTTGACGTTGATGGCGCTCTTGAGAGTTGGTGTCGCGTAGGGGATTGAGGCTTGCTGGACGATTGTTGTGCGCGGCTCGACGAAGAGTGTTCGATGTCGGTGTACTTGAGCCGGAGAGGGTGAAGTCAGAGTGGCGGCTTGAACGGCTCCTTCTTGAAGTGGAAGAAGAGTGGTTGAGCAACAAAGCGCGAATCTCGTCCATCCTTGCATCATTCTCTTGCTTGTGATCATCGAGCTTGTGGTCGAAGTAGTCCCTTGTACGTTTCTCAGAAAGTCGCAAGTCGGCAGCAAGGTTGTCGATGCGTTCACTCATGGCTTGTTGCTCTTGATGCAAAGCACGTTGTGCACGAAAGAGGTGACTCTTGGCGACGAAGGAGTTCAGGTCGTCGTCTTGCTCTATGAAGAGTGGGTTGGTAGAAGTACTTGCCCTATCCATCATTCCAAGACAAATGTGAGTGGTAGAAAGAGAAGAACGAGTACAAAATGTACCTTGACCGAAGTTGAAAGTGGATCGAGGATCACTCCAATGTAGGACAAGGAAATAGCACAATTGGTACTAGCTCTTGTCGGTTTCTCACACCTACACAAGTAAAAGCTTTTGGTGGAGCTTGGTTACGATGGTGGCACACAATTTGATGCAATTGTAAGTGAGCTTCAATAATGTTGGAAAAGATTCGCAAGATGCAATGTAACAAGTAGACCAAGCATATAAGGTACACGGAAACAGACACACAAAAAGATAAGTGGGGTCGTGCAACCAAGGGTGAGCCAAAATGTGGAATCCACAAAAATGCTCTTGTTGCACAACACTAGAGAGACGCTAGCATGATTGCACAAAAGGCCGATACAAGAACTTGTGCACAACCTACTTAGAAAAAATGCAACAACTTCTATCCCAAGTATGCTCTATGCAAGGTGTTGCTATGATATGATCCAAGATGATCGCATATGACAATCTTAATTTTGTATGATGCTATGGTTCTTGCTTAAAAGCTCTGTGCTTATCTATCCTCTTTGCTTAAAAGCTTGTTTGGCTCTTTGAAGTTTGAGCTCTTTTCTCATGCAATGCTTGATGAACCGATATATCAAGTGAGTATGCGATGACAACTTTGTGACACAAGAGATGATACCAATATATGCAACAATGATATATGGATGATATGAGAAGTATGATCACTAATGTGCACAAGTCTCGTTGCCGGCAATACTCAATGTCTAGTCTCGACGGGTAAGCAACGCAATGGAGTAAGACTATAATGGCTATCAATGTAATGGCAAGAGTGATATGTCCAATACTAAGATGAGGTTACCGGTCTTGCTTCCGGTATGGTGTCGAAATGGTGGCACGAATACCAAGGTGTAGTCGAGGTGGTCGTTGTTGATGACGATGTAGGACGGCGGTGATGATGTAGGATGCGTCTGTGGCGAAGATGAGCGGTGGTGATGTCGATGTCAAACCGTACCTAGATAGCCGAAACACAAAAGGATACGGTACCGTAACTCAAATTCTCAAACCTCGAAGTAGCAAATGTGTCAAAGAGCGAAACGGTCCAAAAATAGTTGGGTTATGCAGAAGTGGTGGAGGTATGCAGAAGTATATATGGTACATGGTGGGCACCGAAAACAAAATTTGGTCAAAAATGGATGGAAAATGGGGCGGTGGATGGAGATGTTGCTGCCAGGGTTCAGATGACCGGGTGGAAGGCCGGATGTTCGGGCTTGACTGGCCGGATGTCCGGGCTCTGGATCCGGGGACGAACGGGATGAACACCGCGTGGAGAGGTCAAATCTGGGTGAAATTCGGAGGAATCTGTGGATGGAAATTGGGGGGAAAAGGACGGGAAGCTAGATCCACACATAAAAAAAAGAAAATCCACGGATCCAAACCAACAAAATCTCAACACACCAACAAATCAAAAAAAATTGGGGTTATTTTTGGTGGGGAATTTTCGAATTAGATCGAAAAACAACAAAACGAGGCTAGAAAGACAACAGGGAGGCTCCGAAATCGTGATCAACATGGCTCTGATACCAAGATGATGTAGGGTAGAACCCTAATCAGCCGATCTTTCACGAAAGGAGCAAATCCCGCGAAGAACACGAAGAACAAGAGGAGGAAAACCAGGAAAAACACAAGGGGAAACACAAGAGGAACACTCAAACTAACAAGAGCAAGTCACACATGTGCTAGATCCTCGAGTATAAAGGGGAAGATACACAATCCAAAGTCAACAACTGACGATACACGGTAACCGGTCTTCTCCGTGAGGAGGTCTTGAGTTCTTCCCTAAAGAGGGATCTTGAATCCGCTTGGGGGATATTCTCCGGTGGAGGCTCGAATCTCCGAGGAGACGGTAACCAAGTGGATGAGCAAATCTCTCACACAAACATGAGCTAAACCTTTGCTAACCCTAGAAAGTTGGGCGAGGTGGAGTACATATAGCCTAGGGGGGAGAAGGGATACGCGGGCCTCGGCCCTTCACTTTGCGCAGACAGGGGAGGCCGGATGTCCGGGCTTTCAGGCGACGCCGGATGTCCAGGCTGGGGAGGCCGGATGTCCGGGCTGGAGTGGTGGCATTTGTTGCTCTCGGGTTCGGAGGGGCCGGATTTCTGGGCTGGCGGCTGGATGTCCGGGGGCTCGGGAGAGGCCGGATGTCCGGGCTGTCGCGACCGGATGTCCGGGGCCTATAGCTTCTGGTGGCTGTGCTGCTGTAGTGGGCGACGCTCCAAGGGCTGGATGTCCGGAGTCATGGCCGGATGTCCGGGGCCTGGGAGATGTTCTTGGCTCCTTCCGTTGGTTCTCCTCATCCGTGGACTTGGGGACTTGTACATCTTAATGCGCATCTTCGGGAGGGCCCTCTTGGTGCCTAATCATGCACAACACCTCGGACTTAGGTAGTAGCCATGTCTCATGCATAGAAAGTGGAAGTTCGGAGAGGAGTGAGTTCACCTTATCTTCGATAGCCTTGGCTCAGGCTCGTGTCATTGGTCCAAGTGGTGTGGTTGGAGGTGTAGGTGCGCCCATGGGGATGATCTTGGGATGCTCCACATCACTACGCAGCTCAGCAGTGAAGGCGTGGCAGCCTGTCGTGTGCACCGGGGCCCGTCACAGAGGCGGAGCTTGATCTTGGTGTCCCTGCGCCGCCACGACAAGTGGCGCATGGCCCTGCCGCAACAAGCGATCCTGACGTGGCGGTGCTGGGAGCGGTGGAGCGTTTTCTTGCAGACGGGAAACCTCTTGGCAGCTTCTATCTTCGTGCGCGGGCAAAAGGCGCGGTGGATCATGCCGCGGGATCGCACATCTTGAAGCGAGGACGACATCTTGACGCGGAGGGGGCGGAGGCGCTCCATGAGCCACGCGTCTCGGCGCGAGGGCGCCATCTTGATGCGGAGGGGGCAGAGGCGCTCCGTGAGCCACATCGCCCGCAACCGGGGGCAGGCGAGGCAGCGAGAGGGATGGTGCAAGAGAGCCCCCCGCGGTGCTGACGAGCTCGGCGGTGCGGTCCAACCAGTCCTCGTAGAGATCGTTGACCGGGCGGTAACGCAGGAGCTCGCGTGCCATGTGCAGCGCGGCCTGCGGGTCCGTTGGTGCGCGGCGAGCGTGAGACGATGAGCCGGCCAGAGTCAGTGACGGGGTGGCGGTGCGGCGATCTCGTTGCACGGAGGGGTGCACTGAGGAGGCTTGCTGCTCGTTTGCCACCGGGTCGGTAGCGGTGTTGGCGGCGGGTGACGCAGAACGATGGGGAGGCCTGCCGACAAGGGCTGTCTGAGCGACGCGGGTGGCGGGAGCGGCCCGTCGCTCAGCGCGGGCCCGGCGAGCGTCAGCCATGAACTTGGTGGAGTGGCGAAGTGCGGATTGACAAAAGGCGAAGCTTCAGCGCACCCCTACCTGGCACGCCAAATGTCTGATTTTGGGTTCTGGGAAAACCCTTGAGGTTTGAACACTAGGGTGCACACGAAGATCTCTCCCCCATCTAGTACGCACACATCATGATCTCACGGCCTAGCTCGACAAACCGAAAGAACAAGAGACACAACAGTTTATATTGGTTCGGGCCACCGATGTTGTGTAATACCCTACTCCAGTGTGGTGTGGTGGATTGTCTCTTGGGCTGAGGATGAACAATTACAAGGGAAGAACAGCCTCCTGAGGAGAGGTGTTCTTGTTCTTGGTGTGCTTGAGTGCATGGGGATGATCTGAATGATCTGGATCTCTCGATGATCTGGATCCGTTCTCCCCTCTTCCCTGTTACGGTGGAGGCTAGTACTAATTATAGAGGCCCTGGTCCTCTTCCGAAATATTGAGCGGGAAGGGATCCCACAACGACCAAATTCGAAGGGAGACAACTAGTACAAGTTATCCTGACAAAAGTAGTCTTCGCCTACCAAAGGCTCTGGTGGTGACGCCGTCTTGGGCTCCATGGTGACCTCCGTCCTGTCGTCCTGCTGGTCTTGGTCTCATTGCATCAATATGGAAACCTTTGCTTCATGCCTCGGGACTCCTCGCCTGTGCTTGCCTCTTTAGCACGAAAGAGGAAACAAGGACACGGTGCGTGCTGGCGCCCGCCTGACGCCTGCCTGGCCTTGGTCGTCATGGATTATGTCACATGGACCTCGTGAGGTGTCCCTTGCCTTGATCTCTCTGCCCCTCACGAGCCGGCCTGGTGAGGCCACCCTCGACGAGGTCTTGTGTCGTCCTCCTCATGAGGCTTGGCCCCTCATGAGGGTCTTGAGTGTTTGCCGATGAAGATGGGCCGTACAGGGCCGCTAGTGGAGCCATGCCGCTGGCCGCAGGCAGGCAAGTCTGGGGACCCCCATTCCCAGAACATCGACAACGTATTGTATTGTTGTCATCGAGGATGAAAAGATGGGGTATATATCATATTGCTTGAGTTTATCCCTCTTCATGATGTCATCTTGCTTAATGTATTACTCTGTTCTTATCAACTAAATACTCGAGATGCAAGCTGGATAGCGGTCGATGTGTGGAGTAATAGTAGTAGATGCAGAATCGTTTCGGTCTACTTGACACAGACGTGATTCATGATCATTGCCTTAGATATCTTCATAAGTATGCGCTTTTCTATCAATTGCTCGGCAGTAATTTGTTCACCCACCGTTATACATGCTATCTTGTGAGAAGCCACTAGTGAAACCTATGGCGGGTCTCTTTCTTACTATATTGCATCTCTTTTATTTACATCACATCTCGTTTACTATTTGTAATCTTTACTTTCCAATCTATACAACAAAAATACCAAAAATATTTACTTTACTATCTTTATCAGATCTCACTTTTGTGAGTGGCCGTGAAGGGATTGACAACCCCTTTATCGCGTTGGTTGCAAGGTTCTTGATTGTTTGTGCAGGTACTAGGTGACTTGTGCGTTGTCTCCTACTGGATTGATACCTTGGTTCTCAAAAACTAAGGTAAATACTTACGCTACTTTGCTGCATCGCCCTTTCCTCTTCAAGGGAAAACCAACGCATGCTCAACAGGTAGCAGTGGGTTGTGCCCACCTGGTGCACCTCCCTTTGATGTTATTTGCACCAAAAATTCTTAAATATTCAGAAAAAAAATTGTATTAAATTTTCAGGGCATTCTGAGAACTTCTATTTTTGGGTCATTTTTTATTGCACGGAAAATTCAGAAAATAGATAAAACATGGCATTTTATTTTATTTAACTAATAAAAACAGAAAATAAATTAAAAGGTAGGGACAGAAGGTAGTGCTTACTAAATTCATCAACTTCATACCTCTCAAAAATGATCCATTAATAAGGTTGATCAGGTCTTATTAACAACTACTTTCGATTAGCATGAAACCGAACAACTTTTGTAAATCACTAAGTTACCTCCATGGGGATATGAATGTCCCCAACAATACGCATTTCATATTTCTTTTTCATAGTAGGTAGAGGTATTTGAAAACTTCCAATAGTGATTGTCGGAGATTTTTCAATAACATTAATACCATTGACTTGGAATTGTTTCATGGAAAAGTGCATCGTATGCTCATTACCATTGATATGAAATGTGACCTTGCTTTTATTGGAATCAATAACAGCCCCTGCAGTATTCAAGAAGGGTCTACCAAGCATAGTCGACATGTTGTCATCCTCGGGCATCTCAAGTATAACAAAGTCAGTCAAAATAATAACATTAGCAACAAAAACGGGCACATCTTCACAAATACCGATTGGTATGGCAGTTGATTTGTCAGCCATTTGCAAAGATATTTCAGTAGGTGTGAGTTTATTCAAATAAAGTCTTTTATATAAAGAGAAAGGCATAACACTAACACCAGCTCCTAAATCACATATAGGAGTTTTCACATAATTCTTTTTGATAGAGCAACGTATAGTTGGTATTCCCGGATCTCCAAGTTTTGTAGCTACTCCATATTTAAAAGTATAATTAGCAAGCATAGTGGAGATTTCATCTTCCGATAGTTTTATCTTATTAGTGATGATGTCTTTTATATACTTTGCATAAGGAGGCATTTTCAAGATATCAGTCAAGCGAGTACGCAAATAGACTGGCCTCAGCATTTCAGCAGAGCATTCAAATTCTTCATCATCTTTCCTTTTAGTTGACTTAGGTGGAAAGGGCATAGGTTTTTGAACCCATGGTTATCTTTCTTTACTGTGTTTTCTATCCACAAAGTCACTTTTATCATACCTCTTATTCTAAGGTTGTGGGTTATCAAGATTAACTAATGGTTCTATCTCAACCTCATTTTCTGGTTCTTTACTATTTGGTTGACTATCTTCATGAACCTCATCATTAACTTTTTCATTATCAGAAGGTGAGTGTTCACTACCAGGTTGAGTTTCAGCAACAAAGATAGAAAATTCATTATCATTATCAGGAGGTTTCTCTACTTCAGGTTCACTAGAAGCATGCAAAGTCCTATCATTTTTCTTTTTCTTTTTCTATTTAGAAGGACTAGGTGCATCAGTGTTAAATCTTTGTGAAGCTTGTTCAATTCTTATTGGGTGTACCTCAGGATCACTACAAAAAAAGATACATCTGTGACATTTTGGGCTGAATGAAAAAAATTCTGTCATGCTTATGACACTTCTATGACGATAATGGTGACAAAACCCGGTATCTTCATAGATGTGGTGGGCTCCTACTTCTATGACAAAAAATGGGCTTTTTGTCCTGGGCGGGCCGGATACATAGCTGCATGAAATTCTTTGGGCCATGCATGATGGAAAAAACCGTGGTAGAAGCGAGGGCGAGGAAAATATCGGGGAGTTCCCGGTTATGGTGGGTGGTCGGGACCGACCGATGCGCGTTTCTCTCGTACACGCACACGTGTGTGGGTGCGAGGCGTTGGGCTCTAACTTAACCCGAGCGAGGCGTTCTCTTACTGAACCCGAGCAATTGCACTACAGGCTATGCGTTACTAAACCCAAGCAATCGATCGATGGCTGTTAACTGAACCCGATCGAGCGATTCCTTTTGCTACTGATGTTAACTGAAGCCGATTGATGCTTCCTCTGGATGAACAGTGAGTGCTGTTGGGGGGGTGGATGAACAGTTCCCGGTGGGGGTTGGATGAACAGGACCCCGTGGTAGTAGAGGCCGTTGCCGCTGGATGAATAGGACCCCGATCGAGCCGCTTGGGGGTGGATGAACATGATCCCGTGGAGGGCTGATGAATAGGACCCCGTGGAGGGCCGGTTGAACAGTAGCCGGTGGAGGGCTGGATGAACAGTAGCCTCTGGAGGGGTGGTTGAACAGGACCCCGTGGAGAGGGCTGGTTGAACAGTAGCCGGTGGAGGGGTTGAGGCTGGATGAACAAGAGCCCGTGGATGAACAGTCACAAGTGGAGGCTGGAGGAGGTTGACGGTGGATGAATAGTAGCCCATGGAGGCTGGAGGAGGTCAACGGTGGAGATGAACAGTATCCCGTGGAGTCCCGTTTTGCATTACGCCACATCCCTCCTGATGAATAGGACCCCTGTTTCGACCGTAGCGCGCCAACACAAGTCCGTTTCCTCCATTTTGCGGTACGCCACACCCCTCCCGATCAACAGGACCCCGTTTCGATCGTAGCAGGTCCAAGAGAAGTCTGTTTCCTCCGTTTTGCGGTAAGCCAGACCCCTCCCGATGAACAGAACCCCGTTTCTCCATTCTGACCCAGCCATGTACACGAGCCCTGGCCGTACGTATGCATGAGTAGGCATTCGAGGCCCCGCCCGTATGTATGTACGTGGCCGTATTTACTTTCTTGCACCTTGACCGTTGTACGTACGTGTACATGTTACGTGCGCACCTCTACTATGACATGTGCGCGTCTATACTACGACACGTGCCCTTCCTTACACGACCACGGTTCACCGCTGCAGCCTGCAGACAGACCGTTCAACCAGTATGTACGTACACATTTGCGACCAGAATGACAATGCTACGTACGCTTCGACCAGGTGGGTCCTGACTGTCAAGCACTTCCTTCTGTGCGAAATGTAGCTAGTGGGTCCCAGTAGTCAGGGGGATGTTTTTTCGCAAAATACGGTGGCCCGTCCGGTGGGTCCCTGCTATCAGGTGGAGGAATAATTATTTTGCGCGTAATAAGGAGGCACTTCCTTGTTGCTGTCGTGGACCCAGCTGGCAGCCTCTCCACGTATAGTACTCTTCGGATGGAAGTCATTCCTTGACCCACTTTGACCACACCGCTCCAAGAGCACCAGTGTGGTGGACGACAGCGAGGCCTAGGAAGGGGACGACGCGGAGTCGAGGAAGACGTGGCAGTGGATGCCCATGCGGAGGGGAGTACGTGGGTTGACTGCTTCGGCTGCGGTGTGAGGCTGCCATCGCCGAAGAATAACATGAGGTCTGGGTGAGTATAGAGGGATGGCATGGCCAGCGGTGACAGCACAGCCAGACATGGGAGGCAGGAGCAGGTGGCACAGCTGACGCTGGTTTGGGCGGTTGGAGCAAAAAGACCAGAGGTTGAAGATGCACACGGCCGTTGGATGGACATCGTACGGTCACTACAGCTAGAATCGTTTATATTGACTAAGTTGGCAAATCCCTTGGTACGGGTCAACTTAGTAGGCCCACAGGTCAGCCTCTGAAATGGTTCGCCCTAGATGTCAGGGGGAGGAATCATTTTTTGGGCGGCTGAAGCTAGAATATCCGAGATTGAAGAAGAAGCACGACAGCCGTTGGACGGCATCCAACGGCCACTTCTGCTAGAACCGTGTGTTTTTCTCCTAGAAACGTGTGTTGACTATAAGTTGACAAAGCCTTGCATACGCGTCAACTTACTTTTTTTAGGGGACGTGTCAACTTAGTAGGCCCACAAGTGTGTGGCAGAGAACTTATAGCCCATTTGCAATTTGTAAGAATGTACAGGCCATTTTTGAATTCTAATGGAATTTACTACGACCCATTTATAGTTGTAAAAAGTACAACCCATTTTCTAGCTAGGACAATGATTAATAATTTCAACCAACTGCTCAAAACAGAATTCAATAAAATTTCCCAAATTTTGATGGGATACGAAATATTTTTTATCCCAAAATTTCTAGTCAGATTAATTACAATTTCAATATAAATTTGTATTACGTAAAAATCCAACGAAATAGTATGCGCGAAACAATTAATGAAATAAAAAATTTCAAAATACAAAAATAATATTTTATAAACTAAATATGTGTTTGGTGCATTTATTTATAGTTACTGCCCAGTTTTTATAATTACATCCTATTTATTATTTATTACAGCACATTTTCTAGTTAAGCCTAATGCATCTCTCCTAGGAAAGATTTGCAGCCCAACGGGGCGGAGAATAACAAGTTGACCTTGCTTGGGTATTCCTCAAAAAAAAGTATAGCTAGGCTAGCCATTTTCAGGTTAAAAAAATCAATATCTGGGCTGGATATCTGGCCTGGGCTAGATGGGCCACAGCCTGCCCAGTTAATACCCTGCTCTCCTCTGAACAACAATGAAAACATCGCTCAAGAAAAACTCTGCAGTGCTCACACCTTAAAAACACAAATACTGCTCGAGCTGCTTGGTCCCAGCTGTCGACCGCTCCTTGTGGAATTCTCTAGTTTATTGACTACATTGGTTGACAATGGTGTGGGACGGTGATGTTAGGAAGCTAGGAGGAAGCAAAAAAAATTATAGTTGTATACAATAAGGATGCACTTGCGTACGTGCGGCTATGGCCCTGGTGGGTACCCACTGTCATCCTCTCCAAGTAAATGCATCTCCTCATTCCTCATATCCATTGACCATGTTGAAAACATGAGATGGCTGTGCCACAGCGAGCGCAACAACTCGAAGGATGATGGAAAGGGCCTCGTGGGCCCTACAGATGGTCTGATACAGCGCCCGCTGCACATTCAGGAAGCCAGGATCATAGGGCCACATGTCCGCGGCAACATTGTTGTTCGCTTGTTCACCGGTGCTCATTGAGGAGACGAAGGTTGTAGCACAGGTCCTCATGCGCTGGTAGCTCTTCTGCCAATAGGGAGTCGAAGTGCGGCCGCACCTTCTCTATGGTGAACATGGCATGAACCGGCTTGTACAGTGGCGTCGTCTCCTGGTCGGAAGGTACGCCCATCGTCTGATTGTCGTCGCTCAGCTCGGTGAGCTCCCTGGTGAGCCAGCATGTCCGGCTACTGGACTGACCCACTGCCAAGCATGAATCTGACTGCCCTGGCCATCCTAGACCGCCTCCCTCACCCGCCCACGCTTTCCACCCAAAACGGTCAGCGCCACCCACCCCGCTTGCCGGTGCAGGCGATTGCTTCGCCTTCAAAGGACACAAGTGTCGTCCGTCCGTTTGTCTGCCGCCCACATTAATGATACGTTGTTGCCGAGGCGGCTACTCCGGTGCCACATGTCCGTCCCTCCGCCGCCCACCATTTTCTATATAAAAAGCTGCGGCGGCCATAGCCATAGTCATCCGCCTTCGTTCCCTTTCTCCTGTCCGCACCACTACTGCCCACCATGGCTTCCTCACGCTCCAGCGCTCTTTGGGACGGGCGGACAACGAACCAAGCCGACAGGTAGCCGGAGGACGATGACCTCCTAATGGAGAACATGGTAGTCGATGACCATCGGCGAGGCCCGTGCCCAATACGTGGACACGGTGAGGCAGAAGCATGAGGCGCAGTTCTGGGAGGCGCAGGCTGACGCTGCCTACAACCACCATCTCCTCTAGGAGCACCTGCAGGCGGAGGAGCAGATCGCCGCGGAGTGGGCGGAGCAGGAGGCGCTGCTTGACTTGTACTGCTCCGCCCGCGAGGGCCGCATCGAGCCCTGATTTTTGTCTCTGAATGCAACAATTAATCACAACAACAAAGACATGATGTTTTAGCTACCATGCAGGGCCACGTATTAACTCGCATGCAAGCCGACTTTGATTTCTTGACTGATCAACGCGTAGTTGGCTCCATGCATTGGGTTTCCAAGGGAGATAACAAGGCAGAGTAAGGAGCGTTTGGTTACATTGCTTAGGCTGCTCATAGTGGTGAGTAACTTGGACTAGTAACATGCATATGTTACTAGTCTATCTTACTACCTTCATAGTGGGTAGTAACATATGGACGGTAACATGCAAGTCTTCATTAATTGAAATATAGACTCATTTTACCTCAGGGTGTGTTATGTTACAGTAACATATTATGTTACCACAAACATATCTTTCCTCATTAACTCCATGCCACATAAGCAGTTTTTTCTTGGGATGTGCTATGTTACCTGTACCTAAGTTACTCCCACTATGGCTAGCCCAGCTAGCCAGCTTTCGCTTTGCCAACCTTGCCTAGTCAAACGGTTTAGTTCTTTTTCTTACCAGCCTTGCCTCGTGAAAATCGTTGTCATGAGTGGCTCACCGATTTTTCTGTGCGCGAAGTTTGCCATCGGAAGCGAGCCGATCTGGCTCTCCCGAGCTAGCAAGGTTTTTCTAGCCCACCCAAGATAGCTGGCCCACAAAAGCTAACATATTTTAACAGTTCCAAATGCCTAACCATGCCTGACTAGGCTATAAACTGTTCTTTCCAAGGATCCAAACGCTCCCTAAGTAACAACGCTCGCTATCAAAGAGGCCAGGAGGGGATTGAGATGCGAAGTTAATGGACGACGCCTAAACATTTTGGGAATATCTGATTTTCGTAAGATGACTTAACACCTAGACGGAGGGAGTACTACTCCTCAGTCCAGGTTTGATGGAATATTCGTCACCTCTTCTCTTCTTGTACGTACTCCATTTGTATCTCACTTCCTGTGGCTTTGCACTCGTAGGATATTCCTATTCTATGAACATGCGTGTGCGTGTGCGTGTGCGTGTGTGTGTGTGTTTAACAACATGTGTGTGTTAGAGAGAGCGACACATCGACCTACTCCTACAGAGAGATGGTGTGTAGTGTATGATTTAGCCACGAGAGTCGGTGCATCCTCTCATTTCCGGGCGTCCGGTTGGGACAGGCGGACAGCTGCCACGCCCGCTCCTGACCAGCCTGGCCCACCCAAAGCCCTTCCATTGTTGTGCACGCTTCCTGCCCGAAACGGTCAGCGCCGCTCCAAAGAATCGGTGCCGCATTCATGCCCGGGCAGAGCGGACACGACCTCTCACTGGCGCCTGCGTTGAAGGGAGAAGCGGATTCAAGAGTGACGGTTGCTTCGTCCATCCAACTTACTACTGGATGTCCCACGCTTTCGGCGAAAGGAGGTAATACAAGATACGCTTTCGGCGAAAGGAGGTACTACAAGATTACAATTTTCTCTATTCTTACAGCGGAGGAGTGCAGAAGCAGTGAAAACACGTAGGCTCAGTGATTACATGGCCCACCTCACACTAGCACCATATTTTCTGGACACCGTGCAACACCTAAGTCTTTACACAGTACTAGTATAGTACATACTGTAATTTCTCAACGAGATACATTTGTACAATGCTATGAAGCTTCCAGCTTCTGTTTCATGTATATTGCATCCAAGGTTGCCTGTTGCAACATTTCATCAAATACAAAGGAGACTAACATGCATGTTATTGCATCTCAATGATTGACAGATCATAGCCAATATGTACTCCCTCTGTTCCAAAATAAGTGTCTCAACTTTGTGCAAACTTTAGTACAAACTTGTACTACTACTAAAGTTGACACTTATTTTGGAACAGAGACAGCTAAAGAAAAAACGATACATGCAGTCCCTAGCCCAGCAACAGTAAACCCTAACCAGGCTTTAATTTGCTCGCAACATTGGAGCTTCCGAAGAAATGAAGTTTGCAACCCTTTGACCACCGGATCATTTTGTGCAGTTTCACCAAAATAGAGATGAGCATCCCTGTGGCAAAGAAATTGAAGAAGCGTGATTAGAATAAGATTACTGGGACTAATTGATGAGACATAAAATCATCACAAATAGAGTACGTAGAAGCCAGTAGAGGTATGTGCGGGGAAAAGAAGTAGAGAAATATCCACATGGAGTGATGTGGGCAGCTGGAGCAGTGGTGCAAGCCGGCTGTAAAGGAAGTTGTACCTGAGGGATGTCGGGACGTAGCTCAACCAAGAGGAGGGCGGCGGGAGGAAGCAACTACCACGTTGCCGCAGTGAGCAAGGGACGAAGGCAACCTCACTGGCTTTATGAGAGAGAATGGCGGGGACCCCTGATCAGGACGTGCCGACAATGGGTTTTCGCCATCGGCGACGGCGACCGCATCTACACTAAGAATCCACCCCTTCCCCGGCGGACGTGATCCGCCCGGATGTTAGAGATGTGGCCACAGTCATTTGTGCGAGAGAGTGTGAAGAGAGCAACACCTGCAAGCAACCGTGTAGGCTTGTCCTGGCTATGTATATAGTGGAGCGGTTTCCTTTTCTCTTCATATGAACCTATTTATATCCCATACATGCCACTGAAGAAAAAAACTTTATTTATAAATGACGGGGCACCGTTCATGCATGGTTCATGACCCTCCATTATTTATAAGTGAGTAAGTACTACTAGACGCGTCAAATTATCACGTGGGCTGCATCATATTACATAAATGAGCTCCACCGTGTCACGTGTGTGGTTGGGGAAGACACAAAAGACGCAAAGAGTGCTACTAGTACACTACGTGCGTGGGTGCGTGCACCTCCTCTCTTCTAGCATGGTTATTAAAAGTATAGCCCACTACTATACTACCATGCGGTTATTATATATGGGCAAAGAGTATAGGCAATAATAATGACTAATAAGTCATGAAATCACGAGGCAGATGTTTCTCTATGTTTGACCGAGGAAGCAGCCATCATTTCACTCCTCGTTGAATATCCATCCACTACTACCTCCACGAATAAATACAAATCTGCTTCTACCTCCGTAGCATGGTTAATAATATAGCCATGTTAATCATGACGTAGAAATATCATTCACTGATACAATAGGGCTGGATCTATGGCTGGTGATTTTTTTACTTTGTCTCTTTCTCTTTTTATCGCATTTACTCATTTTACATAGGAGCACGTGTAGAGGATGGCTATTCCTTTCGATGGGACTTCTTTATGGGGATTAAGACTAAGCAACTCTGAATTATTCCCGATGCCCACCACTCTGAATCATGCCATCTATGATAGGGAGTAGTCCCATTGCAACAATGAGGTCCACTAGGTCTAGCACGTCCTGTAAGAAGAGACTGTCACACATAACATACATATTGTTGCCTTCTTCCTTGTACAGTATGTACCACTGGTACGTACCACTAGTACTATTACTCGTTCTCCTATAAACCTTGCACTTGGCATCTCCAAAATATTAACCTTGTGATTGGCTCTTCGCCTCTTCGGGAAATCGAGCAATAATGGTACTGCAGTATATATCTTCTGGATATATGAGACCTAATGAATTGCTGCACGTCCACCACGTGGGCAAGGGTCAAGGGGCGAGGGAGAGTGTGTATTATTACATTTGTTTCAATATGGACTACATACGGAGAAAAATGAGTGAATCTACACTCTAAAATATGTCTATATACATCATTGTTTGGAGTATGTACTTGTAACACCCCGGATGTAACTTTCCCAATTTGTACTCCAACTCTTGCCGTTTCCGGCGTTAAGTTATTCTAGTTTCTCGGGTTCGGCTCTTTCTCTCTGTGTGTTGTTGTCGTTGTCATGCATCTCATATCATGTCATCATGTGCATTGCATTTGCATACGTGTTCGTCTCATGCTTTCGAGCATTTTCCCCGTTGTCCGTTTTGCATTCAGGCGCTTCGTTCTCCTCTGGTGGTCATTTCTACCTTTCTTTCATGTGTGGGGATTAAACATTTCCGGATTGGACCGAGACTTGCCAAGCGGCCTTGGTTTACTACCGGTAGACCGCCTGTCAAGTTTCGTATCATTTGGACTTCGTTTGATGCTCCAACGGTTAACTGAGGGACCGAAAAGGCCTCGTGTGTGTTGCAGCCCAACACCCCTCCAATTTGTCCCAAAACCCACCAAAAACCTCTCCATCATCTAGAGCGTTCGATCACGATCGCGTGGCCGAAAACTGCACCTCATTTGGACTCTCCTAGCTCCCTCTATGCCTATTTAAAGAGCCCCCGAAAATCTCCTTCTCCTTCCTCCCGAAAAACCCTAGATCCACCCCTCGCGCCGCGCTGGACATTGTCCGTCCGGACCGGACGCGTCCGCGCCGCCACCGCCGCCCAATCACGCGCCGCCACGTGGCCTTCATCACCGCCGCCGCCGCTCCGGCCCGGGAAGCCCAGGTCGGGCCCCCGAGGCCCAGTCCACCGCGTCGCCGCCCGCCTTCGCCTTCCTCCGCGCCCGCCGCTCTCCGCCGCCACCATGCCCTCGCCGGCGTCGACGGCCGCCCCCGCCGCCCGCTCCGGCCGCATCTCCGGCCGCCCCGCGCGCCCGGCGCCGCCGCCTTCGCCGACCACCGCGGCGCCATCGTCGCCTCGCCGCCCCGCGGCCGGGTCCGCTGCCCCGCCGTCCAGCCTCCTCGCCTCTCCGGCGGACCGCCGGCCTACCTCCTCGATGATTCCGGCGGTCCTCGGTCGGCGTGCGCCAGATCCAGATCCGAGCTAACCCTAGGGTTGACATCGATTTTTCCTAAGTCCCGAGATTTCAGATCCATGTGCTCATGTTCATAGCATCGTATCTTTGCATCCGTAGCTCCGATTCATGCATATAGCATATCAAAATGTTCATCTCAGAGAGTAAATCATTTCATTTCATTGCATCATTTTCATTTGAGTTCATCTTGATGCCCGAAATGCTATTCTTTCTAAGGATCCAAGCGCTCCCTAAGTAACAACGCTCACTATCAAAGAGTCTAGGAGGGAATTGAGATGCGAAGTTAATGGATGACGCCTAAACATTTTGGGAATATCTGATTTTCGTAAGATGACTTAACACCTAGACGGAGGGAGTACTACTCCTCAGTCCAGGTTTGATGGAATATTCGTCACCTCTTCTCTTCTTGTACGTACTCCATTTGTATCTCACTTCCTGTGGCTTTGCACTCGTAGTATATTCCTATTCTATGAACATGTGTGTGCGTGTGCGTGTGTGTGTGTGTGTTTAACAACATGTGTGTGTTAGAGAGAGTGACACATCGACCTACTCCTACAGAGAGATGGTGTGTACTGTATGATTTAGCCATGAGAGTCGGTGCATCCTCTCATTTTCGGGCTTCCGGTCGGGACAGGCGGACAACTGCCACGCCCGCTCCTGACCAGCCTGGCCCACCCAAAGCCCTTCCATCGCCGTGCACGCTTCCTGCCCGAAACGGTAAGCGCCGCTCCAAAGAATCGGTGCCGCATTCATGCCCGGGCAGAGCGGACGCGACCTCTCACTAGCGCCTGCATTGAAGGGAGAAGCGGATTCAAGAGTGACGGTTGCTTCGTCCATCCCACTTACTGCTGGATGTCCCACGCTTTCAGCGAAAGGAGGTAATACAAGATATGCTTTCAGCGAAAGGAGGTACTACAAGATTACAATTTTCTCTATTCTTACAGCGGAGGAGTGCAGAAGCAGTGAAAACACGTAGGCTCAGTGATTACATGGCCCACCTCACACTAGCACCATATTTTCTGGACACCGTGCAACACCTAAGTCTTTACATAGTACTATTATAGTACGTACTGTAATTTCTCAGCGAGATACATTTGTACAATGCTATGAAGCTTGTAGCTTCTGTTTCATGTATATTGCGTCCAAGGTTGCCTGTTACAACATTTCATCAAATACAAAGGAGACTAACATGCATGTTATTGCATCTCAATGATTGACAGATCATAGCCAATATGTACTCCCTCTGTTCCAAAATAAGTGTCTCAACTTTATGCAAACTTTAGTACAAACTTGTACTACTACTAAAGTTGACACTTATTTTGGAACAGAGACAGCTAAAGAAAAAACGATCCATGCAGTCCCTAGCTCAGCAACCGTAAACCCTAACCAGGCTTTAATTTGCTCGCAACAGTGGAGCTTCCGAAGAAATGAAGTTTGCAACCCTTTGACCATCAGATCATTTTGTGCAGTTTCACCAAAATAGAGATGAGCATCCTTGTGGCAAAGAAATTGAAGAAGCGTGATTAGAATAAGATTACTGGGACTAATTGATGAGACATAAACTCATCACAAATAGAGTAGGTAGAAGCTAGTAGAGGTATGTGCGGGGCAAAGAAGTAGAGAAATATCCACATGGAGTGATGTGGGCAGCTGGAGCAGTGGTGCATGCCGGCTGTAAAGGAAGTTGTACCTGAGGGATGTCGGGACGTAGCTCAACCAAGAGGAGGGCGGCGGGAGGCGGCAACTACCACGTCGCCGCAGTGAGCAAGGGACGAAGGCAACCTCACTGGCTTTATGAGAGAGAATGGCGGGGACCCCTGATCAGGACATGCCGACAATGGGTTTTCGCCATCGGCGACGGCGAGCGCATCTACACTAAGCATCCACCCCTTCCCCGGCGGACGTGATCCGCCCGGATGTTAGAGATGTGGCCACAGTCATTTTGTGCGAGAGAGTGTGAAGAGAGCAACACCTGCAAGCAACCGTGTAGGCTTGTCCTGGCTATGTATATAGTGGAGCGGTTTCCTTTTCTCTTCATATGAACCTATTTATATCCCATACATGCCACTGAAGAAAAAAACTTTATTTATAAATGACGGGGCACCGTTCATGCGTGGTTCATGACCCTCCATTATTTATAAGTGAGTAACTACTACTAGACGCGTCAAATTATCACGTGGGCTGCGTCATCTTACAGAAAGGAGCTCCACCGTGTCACGTGTGTGGTTGGGGAAGACACAAAAGACGCAAAGAGTGCTACTAGTACACTACGTGCGTGGGTGCGTGCACCTCTTCTCTTCAAGCATGGTTATTAAAAGTATAGCCCACTACTATACTACCATGCGGTTATTATATATGGGCAAAGAGTATAGGCAATAATAATGACTAATAAGCCATGAAATCAGGAGGCACACGTTTCTCTATGTTTGACCGAGGAAGCAGCCATCATTTCACTTCTCGTTGAATATCCATCCACTACTACCTCCACGAATAAATACAAATCTGCTTCTACCTCCGTAGCATGGTTAATAATATAGCCATGTTAATCACGACGTAGAAATATCATTCAGTGATACAATAGGGCTGGATTTAAGGCTGGTGATTTTTTTACTTTGTCTCTTTCTCTTTTTATCTCATTTACTCATTTTACATAGGAGCACGTGTAGAGGATGGCTATTCCTTTCGATGGGACTTCTTTATGGGGTTTAAGACTAAGCAACTCTGAATTATGCCCGATGCCCACCACTCTGAATCATGCCATCTATGATAGGGAGTAGTCCCATTGCAACAATGAGGTCCACTAGGTCTAGCACGTCCTGTAAGAAGAGACTGTCACACATAACATACATATTGTTGCCTTCTTCCTTGTACAGTACGTACCACTGGTACGTACCACTAGTACTATTACTCGTTCTCCTATAAACCTTGCGCTTGGCATCTCCAAAATATTAACCTTGTGATTGGCTATTCGCCTCTTCGAGAAATCGAGCAATAATGGTACTGCAGTATATATCGTTCTGGATATATGAGACCTAATGGATTGCTGCATGTCCACCACGTGGGCGAGGGTCAAGGGGCGAGGGAGAGTGTGTATTATTACATTCGTTTCAATATGGACTACATACGGAGAAAAATGAGTGAATCTACACTCTAAAATACGTCTATATACATCATTGTTTGGAGTATGTACTTGTAACACCCCGGATGTAACTTTCCCAATTTGTACTCCAACTCTTGTCGTTTCCGGCGTTAAGTTATTTTATTTTCTCGGGTTCGGGTCTTTGTCTCCGTGTGTTGTTGTCGTTGTCATGCATCTCATATCATGTCATCATGTGCATTGCATTTGCATACGTGTTCGTCTCATGCTTTCGAGCATTTTCCCCGTTGTCCGTTTTGCATTCCGGCGCTTTGTTCTCCTATGGTGGTCATTTCTACCTTTCTTTCATGTGTGGGGATTAAACATTTCCTGATTGGACCGAGACTTGCCAAGCGGCCTTGGTTTACTACCGGTAGACCGCCTGTCAAGTTTCGTATCATTTGGACTTCGTTTGATGCTCCAACGGTTAACCGAGGGACCGAAAAGGCCTCGTGTGTGTTGCAGCCCAACACCCCTCCAATTTGTCCCAAAACCCACCAAAAACCTCTCCATCATCTAGAGCGTTCGATCACGATCGCGTGGCCGAAAACCGCACCTCTTTTGGACTCTCCTAGCTCCCTCTATGCCTATTTAAAGAGCCTCCGAAAATCTCCTTCTCCTTCCTCCCGAAAAACCCTAGATCCACCCCTCGCGCCGCGCCGGACATTGTCTGTCCGGACCGGACGCGTCCGCGCCGCCACATGGCCTTCATCACCGCCGCCGCCGCTCCGGCCCAGGAGGCCCAGGTCGGGCCCCCGAGGCCCAGTCCACCGCGCCGCCGCCCGCCTTCGCCTTCCTCCACGCCCGCAGCTCTCCGCCGCCACCGTGCCCTCGCCGGCGTCGACGGCCGCCACTGCCGCCCGGTCCGGCCGCATCTCCGGCCGCCCCGCGCGCCCGGCGCCGCCGCCTTCGCCGACCACCGCGGCGCCATCGTCGCCTCGCCGCCCCGCGGCTGGGTCCGCTGCCCCGCCGTCCGGCCTCCTCTCCTCTCCGGTGGACCGCCGGCCTACCTCCGCGATGATTCCGGCGGTCCTCGGTCGGCGTGCGCCAGATCCAGATCCGAGCTAACCATAGGGTTGACCTCGATTTTTCCTAAGTCCTAAGATTTCAGATCCATGTGCTTATGTTCATAGCATCGTATCTTTGCATCCGTAGCTCCGATTCATGCATATAGCATATCAAAATGTTCATCTTAGAGAGTAAATCATTTCATTTCATTGCATCATTTTCATTTGAGTTCATCTTGATGCCCGAAATTCTGTTAGAGGACTACTTGAGATATTTATCAGATCTGCTGCTCCATTTAGCTTTTTGTCATTTTTGCCATGATTATTGTGTGCATGCTATGCCCATGAGTTCTACATATGTTTTGTTAAGGGTTTTGTCATCTTTCCAGAGGTGCAACCCATGTATTTTCGTGATGTGTGTGGTGACTAGCACAAGCTTGCAAAGTGGTGCACTTGGTAATTCTGATTTCAGGGACTTAGCATTTCCACTAAGTCCTTGAGCTGTTTATCTCATATGGCCATATGTTCATGTTGTTTCCTAGTGATCCGTCCCTCTTTTGAGGATGATCCGTAAGGATTTTTTGTTAATCTTGTAGTTATCTATCCATCCATGTCCTTGTTTGCAATTTTGGAGCACCCTAGCTTGAGTCAATCGAGCTCTGCTTTTGCTACTTTGTGAATCTGGGAAGATTGTCAACTTGTTTGCAATTTTGCCGATGATGTTGTAGTTGATCCGTGCATGCTATGCTATTGTTGTTGACATGTCTAGCTTGAATTTTGTGTATTTTTAATGGGTGTATGATTATCTTGTCATGACTTGCTCTGTAGTGAGTGCATCGAGCTCGTAAACATGCCTACTTGAGTTATGTTTCAGCATGTGCCAGTTTTCACTAAGTCTGAAAACTGATTATGTTTTTCTATGTTCACATGCTTGCAATTGTATTTTCTGATCCCTTTTGGCTCAAGGTCACTAAGGGACTTTTGTTAAGCTCTTTGAGTAGCTCCATGCCATGGTTTACTTTGCCATGTACAGGTCCTATCTGAAATCTGTTTGCCATATGCATTTTTGCCATGCTTGTTTGAACCTGTTAATGGATGAATTGGCCGTAGCTCAGTGCTAGACTTTTCTTAAGCATCATGAACACATACCTGCCATGTATTTTGTTGTCATGTTTGGGTGCTGTATCATGTTCATCCCGTTTCATTTAGATGGCTACTTGTTGTAAATCGCAGACCGGTGTCATATTTGAATCGCTTGCCATTTCCAAACCGTAACTCCGATTCCGGCGTTCTTTATATCGTTTTCAAGAGATTTCATCTCATCTTTGCAGTGGCACACTTGGATTCCCAAGTTGAGGCCAGGTTCATGCATCCCTTGTCAAATCTTGCATATGCATCCCGCATCGCATCCCGCATAGCATATCATCTTTGCATCATCTTGTTTGGTCCTTGCA
Organism: Triticum urartu; assembly: GCF_056163025.1. Classification (NCBI taxonomy): domain Eukaryota; kingdom Viridiplantae; phylum Streptophyta; class Magnoliopsida; order Poales; family Poaceae; genus Triticum; species Triticum urartu. The sequence continues at coordinate 194,419,146 of NC_141873.1, read as the reverse complement.
CGTGGTTGATTGTGTCCTTGTTGCTTGTTTTTCTTGTTTGGGTAGAGCCGGGAGACGAGTTCGCTAACGAGGAGACCGTTGAGTTTGCTTTCGAGGATCCAGTCAACTCTGACAACTGTGCAGGCAAGATGATCATACCCTCGAAATCACTACTATCTTTGCTATGCTAGATTTGCTCGCTCTTTTGCTTTGCCAATGCTACGATGCCAACCACTTGCTTTCTAGCCTCCCAAATTGCCATGTCAAACCTCTAACCCACCATGTCCTAGCAAACCGTTGATTGGCTATGTTACTGCTTTGCTCAGCCCCTCTTATAGCGTTGCTAGTTGTAGGTGAAGATTGGAGGCCGTTCCTTGTTGGAACTTTTATTTACTTGTTGGGATATCATTATATTATCTTGTTATCTTAATGCATCTATATACTTGGTGAAAGGGTGCAAGGCCCGGCCTCTCGCCTAGTGTTTTGTTCCACTCTTGCCGCCCTAGTTTCCGTCATATCGGTGTTATGTTCCCGGATTTTGCGTTCTTTACGCGGTTGGGTTATAATGGGAACCCCTTGATAGTTCGTCTTGATTAAAGCTTTTCCAGCAATGCCCAATCTTGGTTTTACCATTTGCCACCTAGCCTGTTTTTCCCCTGGGTTTCCGGAGCCCGAAGGTCATCTTATTTTAGCCCCCTCCGGGCCAGTGCTCCTCTGAGTGTTGGTCCCACCAAGCGATGTCCGGGGCTACCAGGGGAAACTCTGGGCTGGCCTACCCGACGTTTGGCTCATCTGAGTGTGCCCTGAGAAAGAGATATGTGCAGCTCCTATCGGGATTTGTCGGCACATTCGGGCGGTGTTGCTGGTCTTGTTTTAACCTGTCGAAGTGTCTTGAAGAACCGAGATACCGAGTCTGATCGGAACGTCTTGGGAGGAGGTCTATTCCTTCGTTGACCGTGAGAGCTTGTCATGGGCTAAGTTGGGACTCCCCTGCAGGGATTTGAACTTTTGAAAGCCGTGCCCGCGGTTATGGGCAGATGGGAATTTGTTAACGTCCGGTTGTAGATAACTTGAACCTTAACTTAACTAAAATGAATCAACTAAGTGTGTTACCGTGATGGCCTCTTCTCGGCGGAGTCCGGGAAGTGGACACGGTGTTGGAGTAATGCTTGCGCAGATTGTTCTCTAGTTTCTCGCTCGCGCTTTGCCTCCTCTTCTCGCTCTCTTTTGCGAATAAGTTAGCCACCATATTTTTGCTAGTCACTTGCTGCAGCTCCACATATTTTACCTTGCCTTACCTATAAGCTTAAATAGTCTTGATCGCGAGGATGCGAGATTGCTGAGTCCCTGTGGCTCACAGATTACTATTACACTAGATGCAGGGCCTGATGATTCTGCTCCAGGTGACGCGCTCGAGCTCAAGTGGGAGTTCGACGAAGACTCTCAACGTTACTATGTTTCCTTTCCTGATGATTAGTAGTGGTGCCCAGTTGGGGGTGATCGGGACCGTGTCGCTTGTTGGGTTATCTTTTATTTTGGCGCCGTAGTCGGGCCATGAGTGTTTAGATGATGTAATGTTATTTATGTACTTGATTGACGTGGCGAGTGTAAGCCAACTATGTTATCTCCCCTTTTATTACATATATATTACATGGGATGTTGTGAAGATTGCCTAACTTGCAACATATGCCTTCAATGCGATTATGCCTCTAAGTCGTGCCTCGACACGTGGGAGATATAGTCGCATCGAGGGTTTTACATGTTGGTAATCAGAGCCTTCCCCAACCTTAGGAGCCCCATTGCTTGATCGTTTTTAGCGGCCGAGTTGTGTCTAGAAAAATGTTTTGAGTCATTTAGGAATTATATATCAGAGAGTTTAGGAATTCTTTTTACTTCCCAGTCTCCTCATAGCTCTGGTAAGGCATCCTGACGTAGAGTTTTGACTCTTCTCTTCTCAAATTTCACTAAAAAAAATTTTAGGATCACGCGGGTATCTTGGAATCGTTCCAATGGTTTTATGATGAGAACATTGTCTTGGTGCCTCCTGTCAGGGGTTTTGTGGAAGTGTCCCGGGGAGTTGAGCTCTGAGGTGTTGTCATCATAATTTTATTGTTGCAGTTCTGGAATACCTGATTTTAGTACGCCGACATCGAAAATCTCTTTTATGCAGTTCGTTGGTGAGATAACCTCGACGCCACCCAGTACTGGGGCGGGAGTTCGGGAGTATCGCCATAACTTGTATAACGGATGCTTTTTGAAGGTTGAGGTAGATGGTTTCTGAAGTTTTTCTTGGTTATGTGTTGAAGGATGGATACAGCTGGATGTAGGTTTTGCTAGAATTGGGTGAGATATTATGCTTCCCCGGATCCCCAACACCTGATTGCATAACCGGAAAGGTTCGGGAGTTTCATAGGTGGGAATCCTTGTAGCTCTAGTTCTTCTTCCACGGATATTGGTTTGAGATTGGGATTTCTTACCGATTATTTGTTCTTGAGCCGTACCTTGTTGATTTATTTCTCTACCTTAATTCTAAGTGGCTTCTCAATTTATGGATATGTGACCATTTCAAGAGGAATGCATTCGTTCATTTTGTTCGGATGTGAAGACTATATGTTGCAATTTTCATTCCATTGGATTCAGCTTCAATATTTGTCTATCAATGTGCTAATGGGTGTCAACCTCTTCAGGATGGCTCCTCCAACGCGCACGACTCCGAATCCTGATCCGCCACCACCTCCACCTCCTTTGGAGGCATGGCAAGCTGTGATGGCCGCAACCAATGAAAACACATAGTTGTTCATGCAAATTCTCCAAGAGCGCAATCAAGGCAACCAAGGGAACCAAGGCAACAATCAGAATCACTTTGCTACACTCAACTAGTTCCTTGCTAACGGGCCAAAGACTTTCAGCAATTGTGTTGAGGCAACCGATGCTGACGATTGGCTTGTGGATCTGTGCAAGCATTTCGAGTGCAGTAATGTCAGGCCTGAAGATTTCGTCAAGTTCGCTTCCTTCCAACTCAAAGATCAAGCTGCAGAATGGTTCCAGCAGTACAAGGATTCCAGAGGTGGACGTGTTATCACTTGGGATGAATTCCGTCGAGATTTCCGAGCTCATCATATTCCCCAGAGCGTGGTTGAAAGCAAGCGTGAGGAATTCCGCAACCTGAAGCAAGGCGCTTTGTCTGTCTATGACTACAACAAGTTGTTCCAGAAGCTCGCCCGCTTTGCCAAGAAGGACGTCCCTGATGAGAAGAGCATGATATACCAGTTCAGGGGTGGTCTCAGAGAAGAAATTCAGCTAGCTCTTGTTCTCTTTGAGCCCTTGAGATACGATGAGTTCTACAACATGGCACTGAAGCAAGAGGCCGCTCAGTTGAGGTGTGATGCTTCCCAGAAGCGAGTCAGAGATGTTACTCCTTCTTCCTCTACTCAAGTGGCCAAGCAGCAGAAGTATTGGCTTCCTCCTCCTCCGTTCCGTCAGCCGTATTAGCAAAAGAGCAAAGGTGGTAGTGGATCGTCCCACCCACCCAACCCTGGCTTTCAGAACAAGACTTCGTCTCAAGCTCCAAGATCGAGTGCTCCGTATCACCGTCCGCTTTCAGAGGTCACGTGCAACAAGTGCCAACAGAAGGGTCACTATGCCAACAAGTGTCTCAACCAGAGGCGTCTTCCCCCTCCTCCTCCTGTCAGATCGGCAAGTACAGCTGTGGTCAAGCATAACCCCAAGTCCGCCAAGGTCAACTTGATGAACGCAGCTCAGGCAGAGGATTCATCAGATGTCATCATGGGTAACCTTCCAGTTAACGATATTCCTGCAAAAGTTCTTTTTGACACGGGTGCATCGCATTGTTTCATCTCGAGGCCATTTGTTTCTAAGCATGAGTTGCCTTTACAAGATTTGCCTAGACAGTTATCTGTTGTTTCTCCGGGTAAATTCATGAATGCTAGCGCTATTGCCCCAGATGTTACTATCACATTGGGTGACTACAAGTTTCTCTCTTCTCCGGTGGTTCTTGGTAACTCAGATATTGATCTTATTCTCGGAATGGATTGGCTTTCTAAGCACAAGGCGCATCTTGATTGTGCAGCCAGGCAGATTCAATTGACTCATTCGTCCGAGGATGTAATTGTCTTTGCCGCTCATGATGATACAATCCGTCTGTCTTCTCTCAATGAGAAGGGTGAACTCGATGCTATCTCGCAAATTCCAGTCGTTTGCGAATATCAAGACGTCTTTCCAGAATAGCTCCCAGGAATGCCTCCACACCGGCCAGTTGAATTCGTTATTGATCTTGAGCCTGGCACGGAACCAGTGTGCAAACATCCTTACAAGCTCGGACCTGAAGAGTTGAAGGAGCTGAAGAAGCAACTCTATATGCAAGAGAAAATGGCTCTCATCCGGCCTAGTTCTTCTCCGTGGGGTTGTGGTGTTCTTTTTGTGAAGAAGAAGGATGGAACGGACCTGCTTTGTGTTGATTACCGTCCATTGAACAAGAAGACCATCAAGAACAAATACCCACTTCCCAACATCAATGAGCTGTTCGGACAACTCAAAGGTGCCCAAGTATTCTCCAAGCTTGATCTCCGTATGGGTTATCATCAGATTCGAATCTGTGAGCAAGATATTCCAAAGACGGCTTTCAGGACAAGCTATGGTTCATATGAATACACCGTCATGTCTTTTGGCCTCATGAACGCTCCTCCGACGTTCTCTCGCATGATGAACTTCATCTTCAACGCCTACACCAATGACTTTGTTTTGGTCTATCTCGACGACATTCTGGTTTTCTCGAAGAACAAGGAAGATCATGCCAAGCACTTGCGTTTGGTACTCGATAAGCTCAGGGAACACCAGTTCTATGCCAAGTTCTCCAAGTGTGAATTTTGGCTCGATGAGGTTCTTTATCTTGGTCATATCATCTCTGCCAAGGGCATTGCCGTGAATCCTGAGAAGGTGTCTGCAATTGTGAATTGGGAACCTCCTCAGAACGTGAAGCAACTCCGTAGCTTCCTCGGTCTCGCAAGCTATTGCCGAAGATTCGTTGAAAACTTTTCTAAGATCGTGAAGCCTCTCTCTAATCTTCTCCAGAAGCACGTCAAGTACGTTTGGTCTCCGGAGTGTGACATTGCTTTCAACACTTTGAAAGAGAAATTGATCACTGCTCCAGTTCTGACTCCGCCTGATGAATCCAAGTCGTACAAGGTCTTTTGTGATGCCTCTCTCCAAGGTATTGGCGCAGTATTGATGCAGGAGAAGAAAGTTGTTGCTTATACCTCTCGCCAGTTGAAGCCCAATGAGAAGAACTACCCCACTCATGATCTCGAGTTGGCGGCAGTTGTGCATGCTCTTTTGACTTGGAGACATCTCTTATTGGGAAGAAAAGTGGACATTTTCACTGATCACAAGATTCTCAAGTACATCTTCACTCAGCCTAATCTCAACCTCAGACAAACTCGATGGGTCGAAATGATTCAAGAGTATAATCCGAGTATTGAGTATACTCCAGGCAAGGCTAATGTGATTGCTGACGCATTGAGCAGGAAAGCTTATTGCAACAATCTGATTCTCAAGCCTTATCAACCCGAGCTTTGTGAAGCTTTCCGCAAACTTAATCTGCAAGTTGTTCCTCAAGGTTTCCTCGCCAACCTTCAAGTATCTCCTACCTTGGAAGACTAGATTCGCCAAGCCCAGCTTCTTGATGCTATGGTGAAAAAGGTGAAGATTGGGATTGCCAAGAGTCAACCCAAGTACAAGTGCTACTGCCTTGATGACAAGGACACTCTCTTCTTCGAGGATCATATTGTTGTACCCAAAGGTGACCTCCGTAAAGTGATCAAGAACGAGGCTCATAATTCTCTCCTCTCCATCCACCCTGGGAGTAGGAAGATGTATCAGGACCTTAAGCAAGCTTATTGGTAGACTCGAATGAAGCGCGAGATTGCTCAATTCGTGAATGAATGTGATGTCTGCAGAAGAGTGAAGGCAGAACACCAAAGGCCAGCAGGTCTCCTCCAACCTCTTGCCATTCCAGAATGCAAATTTGACCACATTGAAATGGACTTCGTGACTGGGTTTCCAAAGTCCAAGCGTGGCAATGATGCTATATTCGTTGTCATCGACAAACTCACCAAAGTGGCTCATTTTCTGCCTATCAAAGAGTCGATCACTGCAGCTCAATTGGCGGAACTATATACCTCTCGGATTGTCTCTCTACACGGTATTCCACAAGTGATCTCTTCAGACCGTGGCAGCATCTTTACATCCAAGTTTTGGGATTCTTTTCAGAAGGCCATGGGCACCAACATCCGCTTCAGCACAGCTTTCCATCCTCACACTAGCGGTCAAGTCGAGCGTGTCAACCAGATTCTTGAAGATATGCTCAGGGCTTGTATGATCTCCTTCGGCATGAGGTGGGAGGATTGTATTCCTTATGCTGAATTCTCCTACAACAACCGTTTTCAAGCAAGTTCGGGCAAGGCCCCATTTGAAATTCTGTATGGCAGGAAGTGCCGTACCCCTCTCAACTGGTCTGAAACCGGTGAACGTCAGCTTTTGGTAATGACTTAATCACAGAGGCAGAGGAAATGTGCAAAGTCATTCGTGATAACCTCAAAGCAGCCCAATCCCGCCAGAAGAGCTACTATGATAGTAAGCACCGTGATTTGGCTTTCAAGATTGGAGATCATGTTTACCTCTGCGTCTCTCCTATGAAAGGTACTCATCGCTTCGGTATCAAAGGGAAGCTTGCCCCCAGATACGTGGGACCTTTCAAGATTGTCAGCAAGAGAGGCGACCTCGCCTATCAACTCGAGCTTCCTTCAAACTTTGCGAATGTCCATGATGTGTTCCATGTCTCTCAGCTCCGAAAGTGCTTCAAGACTCCTGACCGCACCGTCAACTTCGAGGACATTGAGCTCCAAGAAGATCTCTCCTATCGTGAGCACCCAGTTGCTATTCTTGAAGAGACTGAACGCAAGACTCGCAACAAGTCAATCAAATTTCTCAAAGTCAAGTGGTCACACCATTCCGACCGTGAAGCTACCTGGGAATGCAAGGATCACCTCCGTTCTGAGTACCCGGCGTTCTTTCAGTCCTAGATCTCGGGACGAGATCCTTTCGTAGTGGTGGAGTGTTGTAACACCCCGGATGTAACTTTCCTAATTTGTACTCCAACTCTTGCCGTTTCCAGCGTTAAGTTATTTTATTTTCTCGGGTTCGGGTCTTTCTCTCTGTGTGTTGTTGTCGTTGTCATGCATCTCATATCATGTCATCATGTGCATTGCATTTGCATACGTGTTCGTCTCATGCTTTCGAGCATTTTCCCCATTGTCCGTTTTGCATTCCGGCGCTTCGTTCTCCTCCGGTGGTCATTTCTACCTTTCTTTCGTGTGTGAGGATTAAACATTTCCGGATTGGACCGAGACTTGCCAAGCGGCCTTGGTTTACTACCGGTAGACCGCCTGTCAAGTTTCGTATCATTTGGACTTCGTTTGATGCTCCAACGGTTAACCAAGGGACCGAAAAGGCCTCGTGTGCGTTGCAGCCCAACACCCCTCCAATTTGGACCAAAACCCACCAAAAACCTCTCCATCATCTAGAGCGTTCGATCATGATCGCGTGGCCGAAAACCGCACCTCATTTGGACTCTCCTAGCTCCCTCTATGCCTATTTAAAGAGCCCCCGAAAATCTCCTTCTCCTTCCTCCCGAAAAACCCTAGATCCACCCCTCGCGCCGGACATTGCCCGTCCAGACCGGACGCGTCCGCGCCGCCACCGCCGCCCAATCGCGCGCCGCCACGTGGCCTTCATCACCGCCGCCGCCGCTCCGGCCCGGGAGGCCCAGGTCGGGCCCCCGAGGCCCAGTCCACCGCGCCGTCGCCCGCCTTCGCCTTCCTCCGCGCCCGCCGCTCTCCGCCGCCACCGCGCCCTCGCCGGCATCGACGGCCGCCACCGCCGCCCGCTCCGGCCGCATCTCCGGCCGCCCCGCGCGCCCGGTGCCGCCACCTTCGCCAACCACCGTGGCGCCATCGTCGCCTCGCCGCCCCGCGGCCGGGTCCGCCGCCCCGCCGTCCGGCCTCCTCTCCTCTCCGGCAGACTGCCGGCCTACCTCCCCGACGATTCCGGCGGTCCTCGGTCGGCGTGCGCCAGATCCAGATCCGAGCTAACCCTAGGGTTGACCTCGATTTTTCCTAAGTCCTGAGATTTTAGATCCATGTGCTCATGTTCATAGCATCGTATCTTTGCATCCGTAGCTCTGATTCATGCATATAGCATATCAAAATGTTCATCTCAGAGAGTACATCATTTCATTCCATTGCATCATTTTCATTTGAGTTCATCTTGATGCCCGAAATGCTATTAGAGGAGGGCTACTTGAGATATTTGTCAGATCTGCTGCTCCATTTTGCTTTTTGTCATTTTTTTCCATGATTATTGTGTGCATGCTATGCCCATGAGTTCTACATCTGTTTTGTTAAGAGTTTTTTCATCATTCCAGAGGTGCAACCCATGTATTTTCTTGATGTGTGTGGTGACTAGCACAAGCTTGCAAAGTGGTGCACTTGGTAATTCTGATTTCAGGGACTTAGCATTTCCACTAAGTCCTTGAGCTGTTTATCTCATATGGCCATATGTTCATGTTGTTTCCTAGCGATCTGTGCCTCTTCTGAGGATGATCAGTAAGGATGTTTTGTTAATCTTGTAGTGATCTATCCATCTACGTCCTTGTTTGCAATTTTGGAGCAACCTAGCTTGAGTCAATCGAGCTCTACTTTTGCTACTTTGTGAATCTGGGCAGATTGTCAACTTGTTTGCAATTTTGCCGATGATGTTGTAGTTGATCCGTGCATGCTATGCTATGGTTCTTTCCATGTCTATCTTGCATTTTGTGTATTCTTAATGGGTGTATGCTTAGCTTGTCATGACTTGCTCTATAGTGAGTGCATCGAGCTCGTAAACATGCCTACTTGAGTTATGTTTCAGCATGTGCCAGTTTTCACCAAGTCTGAAAACTGATTATGTTTGTGCTATGTTCACATGCTTGCAATTGTATTTTCTGATCCCTTTTGGCTCAAGGTCACTAAGGGACTTTTGTTAAGCTCTTTGAGTAGCTCCATGCCATGCTTTACTTCGCCATGTTCAGGTCCTATAGGGTGTAGTTTTGTTGCTCCGAAGAGTGCTATCTGATCTGAAATTCCAGACAAGTGTGGATTTCACTATGTCTGAAATCTGTTTGCCATATGCATTTTTGCCATGCTTGTTTGAACCTGTTAATGGATGAATTGGCCGTAGCTCAGTGCTAGACTTTTGTTAAGCATCATGAACACATCCCTGCCATGTATTTTTTTGTCATGTTTGGGTGCTGTAGCATGTTCATCCCGTTGCATTTAGATGGCTACTTGCTGTAAATCGCACACCGGTGTCATATTTGAATCGCTTGCCATTTCCAAACCGTAACTCCGATTCCGGCGTTCTTTATATAGTTTTCAAGCGATTTCATCTCATATTTCCAGTGGCACGCTTGGATTCCCAAGTTGAGGTCAGATTCATGCATCCCTTGTCAAATCTTGCATATGCATATCGCATAGCATATCATCTTTGCATCATCTTGTTTGGTCCTTGCACGTGGTTGATTGTGTCCTTGTTGCTTGTTTGTCTTGTTTGGGTAGAGCCGGGAGACGAGTTCGCTAACGAGGAGCCCGTTGAGTTTGCTTTCGAGAATCCAGTCAACTCTGACAAATGTGTAGGAAAAATGATCATACCCTCGAAATCACTACTATCTTTGCTATGCTAGATTTGCTCGCTCTTTTGCTTTGCCAATGCTACAATGCCTACCACTTGCTTTCTAGCCTCCCAAATTGCCATGTCAAACCTCTAACCCTCCATGTCCTAGCAAACCGTTGATTGGCTATGTTACTGCTTTGCTCAGCCCCTCTTATAGCGTTGCTAGTTGTAGGTGAAGATTGGAGGCCGTTCCTTGTTGGAACTTTTATTTACTTGTTGGGATATCATTATATTATCTTGTTATCTTAATGCATCTATATACTTGGTGAAAGGGTGCAAGGCCCGGCCTCTCGCCTAGTGTTTTGTTCCACTCTTGCCGCCCTAGTTTCCGTCATATCGGTGTTATGTTCCCGGATTTTGCGTTCTTTACGCGGTTGGGTTATAATGGGAACCCCTTGATAGTTCGTCTTGATTAAAGCTTTTCCAGCAATGCCCAATCTTGGTTTTACCATTTGCCACCTAGCCTGTTTTTCCCCTGGGTTTCCGGAGCCCGAAGGTCATCTTATTTTAGCCCCCTCCGGGCCAGTGCTCCTCTGAGTGTTGGTCCCACCAAGCGATGTCCGGGGCTACCAGGGGAAACTCTGGGCTGGCCTACCCGACGTTTGGCTCATCTGAGTGTGCCCTGAGAAAGAGATATGTGCAGCTCCTATCGGGATTTGTCGGCACATTCGGGCGGTGTTGCTGGTCTTGTTTTAACCTGTCGAAGTGTCTTGAAGAACCGAGATACCGAGTCTGATCGGAACGTCTTGGGAGGAGGTCTATTCCTTCGTTGACCGTGAGAGCTTGTCATGGGCTAAGTTGGGACTCCCCTGCAGGGATTTGAACTTTTGAAAGCCGTGCCCGCGGTTATGGGCAGATGGGAATTTGTTAACGTCCGGTTGTAGATAACTTGAACCTTAACTTAACTAAAATGAATCAACTAAGTGTGTTACCGTGATGGCCTCTTCTCGGCGGAGTCCGGGAAGTGGACACGGTGTTGGAGTAATGCTTGCGCAGATTGTTCTCTAGTTTCTCGCTCGCGCTTTGCCTCCTCTTCTCGCTCTCTTTTGCGAATAAGTTAGCCACCATATTTTTGCTAGTCACTTGCTGAAGCTCCACATATTTTACCTTGCCTTACCTATAAGCTTAAATAGTCTTGATCACGAGGATGCAAGATTGCTGAGTCCCTGTGGCTCACAGATTACTATTACACCAGATGCAGGGCCTGATGATTCCGCTCCAGGTGACGCGCTCGAGCTCAAGTGGGAGTTCGACGAAGACTCTCAACGTTACTATGTTTCCTTTCCTGATGATCAGTAGTGGTGCCCAGTTGGGGGTGATCGGGAGCGTGTCGCTTGTTGGGTTATCTTTTATTTTGGCGCCGTAGTCGGGCCATGAGTGTTTGGATGATGTAATGTTATTTATGTACTTGATTGACGTGGCGAGTGTAAGCCAACTATGTTATCTCCCCTTTTATTACATATATATTACATGGGATGTTGTGAAGATTGCCTAACTTGCGACATATGCCTTCAATGCGATTATGCCTCTAAGTCGTGCCTCGACACGTGGGAGATATAGTCGCATCGAGGGTGTTACAGTACTAGTGGAGTAGTTCATATTGAAATCTACTAAAGGACATATATTCCAAACAATATGATAATCTCCCTAACCAAGGTAGGGACGAGGAGTAAACGGAGGGAGTAGTAAAATTTTCTCCTCGTCCTGTGAGCCACCGCGCGCGTGGGCGAGTGAGTGGGCATAAGGCGTAGTAAGCAAGCTTCACATCGTCCTGCGAGCCACTGCGCCCGTGGGCGGGTAGACGGCGTACTAAGCAAGCTTCTCCTCATTCTGCGAGTTGACGGGACACATCAAAAGTAATACGTACAGAGCATCTCGAGTGTATAGAGCCTTGCCTCTAAGGTAGGCCCCACATGGTTTGCCTCTTTTTTAACATAACACATCAATTCGCAATTGTTCTATTCACCCATGGTAGACGATCCTCCATCAAGTGGACAACCAATACACGTGTCAAATAATAACGTGGGCTGCATTTTCGTACAGAAATGAGCTCCACCATGTACCCGCGGGGGTGTGGTTGGGAAAGAGACGGGTGTACGTGCGTGTGCGTGCACCTCTTCTCTTCGTGCATGTTCCCCACCTACGTGGGTGAGAGAGAGAGAGAGAGATACAAACCTAGACAGATGGTGTGTGCGTTCGTGAGTGTTTTTTGTTCATGGAGTGATTTCGTGAATGTATTTGTGGGAATATGTGTCGATGACATCTCAAACAAAAATTTGACACATGCAATGGGCAATCCACGAGAATAGAGGGAGGGGTCATAGATATCGATAGAGTCGAAGAGAGGATCAAGTGGGTGGGTGCGATATCGATGAAGAGAGCCATCAAAATTGTGTGTGTGCAAGTCAAAGATATAGGGCAACTGACCTACCGGAACATTAGAGGGCACAGGGCAAGTTTGTGTGTGGCAGGGAGACATGACTAGAGTGCTTGATGTATCAATAAGAGTGGGGATGTGTTCCTGTGTGTACCCGTGCGTGATAGATGTGTCGGGACCCATGCATGGATGATGAAGGGGAACGATGTGTTTGGTAAGCAAACCTAACTAGATTAGTAGATCAATTGTTGTTTGTCGGAGGAAGGGAGAGACATAACTAATGAGGTAGATCAATCAACGTGTGTGGAAAAACGATTTATAAGGACCTAGCTAGCTATATGTATAGTGGGAGATCGGTCGGTGTACATCCATTTGTTAGAGGCAAATAAGGCCCAGCGAGACGAATAAACAGAGAGAATAGAGCTAGGAGGTGGTGCGAGAGGCCGAGCTACTAGCTAGATGGGGGGAGGAGTGTGCGATTGTGAGATCGATGAAAAGAGGGGCGAGAGTTTACAGATGTGTGGGACCGTATGAGAGACACGAGGCATGGACACAGAAAGGAGGAGATGGAAGGTGCGTGTGTATGTTGTAGGCAGACATGGCTGGAGAGGTTTATCGATCGGTGTGTGTCGGAAAGGAGTTGTGGAGACTGTGGGAGAACGACCTAAAGAAAAAAATGAATGTGCGCGATGGATAGAATGTTGAGGGAGGGGTAGGGTGAGGAGGGCGTGTGCATGCACGAGAGAAAGTTAGTGCTAGCTACAAAGGTTAGAGGATTTTGTGGGTGTAAGAGACTAATAAAGATCATAATTTTATATGAAAGTGGATTCATATATTTGAATAGGAAATCATAGTGTTATAAAAACATGCATGCATGAATATAGCGGTGATACGCGCATTGTGGTTTTGCACATGTTATACTATAATGTGATAATGCATGGCGTTTGCAACTCACAGCTAAATGTCGAACAATCTAAACCATACTATACATTGAACCATCTCACATTTTATTTAAATTTGTGATAATGTGTAGTGTTTGCAGCTTACAACTAAATATCGAACAATCTAAACAATATTATACATTGAACAATCTCACATTTTATTTGAAGTTGTGGTAATGTGTGGCGTTTGCAACTCACATCTAGATACTTGTAGGCGTAGGGGGCGAGGCACCATACATTATGTGATAAACACATTATACATATGAGATATGGTTTAGATTATGAAGATCTAGCTAGAGCTTGAAATGTACTATGATTTGAAATCAACATAAAGTGGATTCAAAAAATCGAGTTTGAGTTCATATAGTACACATAGTACATATCTAACTCGACAGTAATCATGTGGTGTGCTGTGAAGGTAATACACAAACGATAGTTTAACTTCACAATAATGATGATTTTATATCTTATTAAAATAGACAAACGAATTCAAATGGTTGGACTTTACAACAATCATTATTGTAGATCTTATTCAAATAGAGAAATGAATTCAAATTTAGTTCATATTGAAGCAGTAGTATATACGTTTGGAATGAACAAAAACATTCATTTGAGTAGCAGGTTGCATGCATTGTGCACGTAGAAAAATATTTTAATTGAACATAACATGAATTCAAACTTTTGAATGGCATTTGTAGTGCGAATTGATTTGGTACAGTACACGGGACTAGACTCTCTTGTGTGGTGCGAATTGATTTCTTTTTGTTTTTTCATCGATGGAAGTGCAAATTGATTTGGTACAATACATGTTAGGCTTGTCCGGAAATTTCAACCCGCGCCTTGTTATCCCGAAATATTTAAGATATATCTATGTCTCCTTGTGCTCCGAAAACTCCCTCCATCTCAACCCGCGCCTTGCTATCCCAAAATTACAACGCGCGCGAAAACTCCCACCTCCTGCGAAATCCCGACACGCGAAATGCCATGATACCCCTGAACCGGAAGAACCCCCTAGCTCAAATCGGTGGGGGTACTTTCATAACTTACCCAACATTTTGGACAAGCGCGTCCCTAAGCCATGGTTCCCCACTCCCATCCCATCAGCCCACCCATTCATACACCAAGGCCGCGAAAACCCGCAAATCCCCACACCCTCCTCCGTCCGCCACCCAGCCAGAGCCTCTTCCCTGACGACGACGTCCACACCAACACCTCGACATCCGTCATCCATCGTACCTGAAGAGGATCCGTCGTCGATCTCGTCGTCCCACCGGTTCAGCCACACCATCCTCCACCTCCAAGGAGCCGCCCTGATGTTGCCCTCGTCTTCCGCGCCACCTCCATTCCTACACCGCCATCTTCACCTGCACCACCAGAAGAGCAGCATCATCACCGTTTCCTCGGATGAAGCTGAGGCCTAATCGGCGCCACCAAAGAGGTTGCACACTAATTGCCGCATTTTCTTCTTGATTCGATCTCGCGGTGCTGCCGGCTCTCGGTCCTGAGGCGACATGGCGCGACTCCATCCATGGCGGCATCGCTGCCCACTTCCTCCATGGCATCGCTCCCTCGGCGGAGACGTCCACATCAGTAGGAGCTACTACTGCTTGATACGTGTCCGTCATATCTACTTTTCCAAACACTTTTGCCCTTGTTTTGGACTCTAACTTGCATGATTTGAATGGAACTAATCCGGACTGACACTGTTTTCAGCGGAATTTCCATGGTGTTATTTATGTGCAGAAACAAACGTTCTCGGAATGACCTGAAACTTCACGGAGCAACCTTTTAGAAAATATGAAAAATACCTGCAAAAGATGAAGGCCAGGGGGCCCACCACCTGTCCACGAGGGTGGGGGCACGTGTGCCCCCCTAGGCCGCGCCCCCCTACCTCTTGTGCCCCCTGTTGCCTCTCGGACTCCAACTCCAACTCCATATATTGTGTTTCGGGGAGAAAAAAATCAGGGAGAATAAATCATCGCGTTTTACAGTACGGAGCCGCCGCCAAGCCCTAAAACCTCTCGGGAGGGCTCATCTGGAGTCCGTTCGGGGCTCCGGAGAGGGGAATCTGTCGCCATCGTCATCATCAACCATCCTCCATCACCAATTTCATGATGCTGACTACCGTGCGTGAGTAATTCCATCATAGGCTTGCTGGACGGTGATGGTTTGGATGAGATTTATCATGTAATCGAGTTAGTTTTGTTAGGGTTTGATCCCTAGTATCCACTATGTTCTGAGATTGATGTTGCTATGACATTGCTATGCTTAATGCTTGTCACTAGGGCCCGACTGCCATGATTTCAGATCTGAACCTATTATGTTTTCATCAATATATGAGAGTTCTTGATCCTATCTTGCAAGTCTATAGTCACCTATTATGTGTTATGATCCGTTAACCCCGAAGTGACAATAATCGGGATACTTACCGGTGATGACCATAGTTTGAGGAGTTCATGTATTCACTATGTGTTAATGCTTTGTTCCGGTTCTCTATTAAAAGGAGGCCTTAATATCCCTTAGTTTTCGTAAGGACCCCGCTGCCACGGGAGGGTAGGACAAAAGATGTTATGCAAGTTCTTTTCCATAAGCACGTATGACTATATTTGGAATACATGCCTACATTACATTGACGAACTGGAGCTAGATCTGTGTCACCCTAGGTTATGACTGTTACATGATGAACCACATCCGGATTAATTCTCCATCACCGATCCATTGCCTACGAGCTTTCCATATATTGTTCTTTGCTTATTTACTTTCCCGTTTCTATTGATATCATCACTACAAAATACCCAAAACATTGCTTTTACTACTGTTACCTTTTGTTACCGTTACCACTACTATCATATAATTTGCTACTAAATATTTTGCTGCAAATACTAAGTTTCCAGGTGTGGTTGAATTGACAACTCAGCTGCTAATACTTGAGAGTATTCTTTGGCTCCCCTTGTGTCGAATCAATAAATTTGGGTTGAATACTTTACCCTCAAAAACTTTTGTGATCCCCTATACTTGTGGGTTATCAAGACTCTTTTTTAGCGCCGTTGCCTGGGAGCATAGCTCTATTCTTTGAGTCACTTGGGGCTTATATCTGCTTATCATTATGAAGAAGTTGAGAGATCCAAAAACCAAGATCTATCCCTCAACTATGAGGGGAGGTAAGGAACTGCCATCTAGCTCTGCACTTGATTCACCTTCTGTTTTGAGTAAGCTTGCGACACCTACACCTGCTTCTGCTATTCGTTCTGATATGTCGCATGTTATTGATGATGCCACTTCTGCTATGCATGATACTTATGATGAAACTACTTCTATGCTTGATACTACTGTGCCACTTGGTAAATTTCTTGATGAACAACTTGCTAGAGCTAGAGAAATTGAAAATATTGAATCTGATGATATTAATGAAAGTGGTGATGAAGAATCACTTGTTATTCCTAAGGGTTATGTTTTTGATCAAGAAGCTTCTTTAGCTATTTTAGCTTGCAAAAATAGAAATGAACTCAAAAGGCTATTAGCTAAATGGAGTAAGCAATCTCTAAATGCTAGAATGAAATCTGACCCTGCTTTTGCTACTTCACCTATCTTTGTTACTGATAAGGATTATGAATTCTCTATTGATCCTGATATAATTACTTTGGTTGAATCCGATCCTTTTCATGGTTATGAATCTGAAACTGTTGTGGCACATCTTACTAAATTGAATGATATAGCCACCCTGTTCACTAAAGATGAGAGAACTCGTTACTTTTACATCCTTAAAATATTTCTTTTCTCATTAAAGGGTGATGCTAAGATATGGTTTAATTCTCTTGATCCTGGTTGTGTGCGTAGTCCCTAGGATATGATTTATTACTTCTCTGCTAAATATTTCCCTGCTCATAAGAAACAAGCTGCTTTAAGGGATATATATATATATATATATAGTTTTGTGCAAATTGAAGAAGAGAGTCTCCCACAAGCTTGGGGGAGGCTTCTCCAATTACTTAATGCTTTGCCTGATCATCCTCTTAAGAAAAATGAAATACTTGATATCTTTTATAATGGACTAACCGATGCCTCCAGAGATTACCTGGATAGTTGTGCTGGTTCTGTTTTTAGGGAAAGAACACCGGATGAAGCTGAAATTCTATTGAATAATATGTTGACAAATGAAAATATTTGGACACCTCCGGAGCCAATTCCTGAGCCAATTCCTAAACCAACTCCAAAGAAGAGGGGTATTCTATTTCTCAGTCCTGAAGATATGCAAGAGGCAAAGAAATCTACGAAAGAAAAAGGTATTAAAGCTGAAGATGTTAGGAAATTACCTCCTATTGAAGAAATACATGGTCTTAATTTACCGCCTATTGAAGAAACATATAATCTTAATCCATAACCTATTGAAGAAACTCATGGTCTTGATAACCCGGCATAGGTAGTAAAGGTAAATTCTCTCTACAGATATGATAAAGCTAAAATCCCATTTACTAAATTTGCTAGCCCATGCTTAGATGAGTTTGATAAATTTATGGCTAAGCAAGAAGATTTTAATGCTTATTTTTGTAGACAATTTTAATACAATTCAAATATGCTGGAACACTTGGGTGATTATATGGCTAATGTCAAAGGTGAACTTAAACTTATTAGTAAACATGCTTCTATGGTTACCACTCAAGTAGAACAAGTACTTAAAGCTCAAAATGATTTGCTCAATGAATTGAATAGAAAGGATAATGATAATGCTGTAAGAGTTATGACTAGAGGTGGTAAAATGACTCAGGAACCTTTATATCCTGAAGGCCATCCTAAGAGAATTGAGCAAGATTATCAGAGAAATAATATAGATGTACCTAGTTCTTCTAAAAAGAAGAAAAAGAAAAATGATAGGACTTTGCATGCTTCTAATGATCCTATTGTTGAAACACCTGAGAATCCAAATGATATTTCTATTTCTGATGCTGAAACACAATCAGGTAATGAACTTGAAACTAGTGATAATTTTAACAATAATGTTCATAATGATGCTCAACCCAGTAATGATAATGACATAGAAATTGAACCTGCTGTTGATTTTGATAACCCACAATCAAAGAATCAACGTTATGATAAAAAAGACTTTGTTGCTAGGAAACATGGTAAAGAAAGAGAACCATGGGTTCAGAAACCCATGCCTTTTCCTCCCAAACCATCCAAGAAAAAGGATGATGAGGATTTTGTTCGCTTTGCTGAAATGATTAGACCTATCTTTTTGCCTATGTGATTAACTGATATGCTCAAAACCAATCCTTATGCTAAGTACATGAAATATATAATTACAAATAAAAGAAAGATACCGGAAGCTGAAATTTCCACCATGCTTGCTAATTATACTTTCAAGGGTTGAATACCAAAGAAACTTGGAGATCCCGGTGTACCAACTATACCATGCTCCATTAAAAGAAACTATGTTAAAACTGCTTTATGTGATCTTGGAGCCAGTGTTAGTGTTATGCCTCTCTCTTTATATCGTAGACTTTATTTGAATAAGTTGACACCTACTGAAATATCGTTGCAAATGGCTGATAAATCAACCACTATACCTGTCGGTATTTCTGAGGATGTGCCTGTTGTAGTTGCAAACGTTACTATTTTAACGGACTTTGTTATTCTTGATATTCCCGAGGATGATAGTATGTCTATTATTCTTGGAAGACCCTTTTTGAATACTGCAGGGGCTGTTATTGATTGCACTAAAGGCGATGTCACTTTTCATGTTAATGGTAATGAGCATACGGTACACTTTCCGAGGAAACAACCTCAAGTTCATAGTATCAACTCTATTGGAAAGATTCCATCGATTATATTTGGAGGTTTTGAATTTCCTCTTCCTACTATTAAGAAGAAATATGATATTCTTATTATTGGGGATGTGCATATCCCCGTTGGGGTAACATAGTGTTATTCGAAATTTCTCCGGTTCCATGTTATTCGGAATCAGTTCGATAACAAGACTTGATCAACCTTGTTAGTGGATTCCTTTTGATGAGCATGAGATGGATGAAACTAGAAGGCACAACCTTATGTACCCCACTTTTACTTTCTGTTATTTATATTAAA
Source organism: Triticum urartu (assembly GCF_056163025.1). Lineage (NCBI taxonomy): Eukaryota > Viridiplantae > Streptophyta > Magnoliopsida > Poales > Poaceae > Triticum > Triticum urartu. The sequence continues at coordinate 194,399,982 of NC_141873.1, read as the reverse complement.
TAAAATAAAATAAATAAATATTTTCTATCTGTTATGTGATTATCCGTGCAATATAAAAATACCTTGAAAATAAAAGTTCTCCAAATGCCTTGAAATTTAAATATGATTTTTTCTAGAATATTTGAGAATATTTGGCACTGAGAACACAGGAAGGGGGTCAACCACCTGCCCGCGAGGGTGGAGGGCGCGCCCTACCCCCCTGGGCGCCCCCTGCCTCGTGGGCCCACGGTGGCCCTCCTCCACTTATTCCTGCCCCTACACACTTCTTCTTCCTCCCACAAACAAGAATATCCAGCTCAAGCACGAGTTCTAGCTCACTTTGCTGCCATTTTCGATCTCCTTGCTCAAAGCACCTCTCACAAAACTGCTTGGGGAGATTGTTCCTTGGTATGTGACTCCTCCATTGGCCCAATTAGTTTTTGTTCTAGTGCTTTATTCATTGCAAATTTTTGATGCTTAGGTGACCCTGTTCTTGAGCTTGCATGTCAAATTTATATGGTCAAAAGTAGTTTTGATGCATGATATAGGCCCTAGGCACTTGTAGGAGTGTTGCTATCAATATTATTGAGTTTGGTTTACTTTTAATTTGAAGTTACTAAAAAAATTCAGAATTTTTCAGAGGAAGAAAAATGCTTAGGAAAAAGTTCCAGGGTGGTTCCTCAAGGAAACAAGGCCCCAGGCTTGCAATGCGTGATGCTGATGAAGAGCCACCAAGAGACACTCCAGTGCGTTCTTGTGAGTGGCCTTCTGAGAACTTTATGGATCGAGCGGGAATTAAGGAAGAATTCAGTGCATATTTGCGTAACGCTGATCTTGTGAGCTTCGAGGAAGAGAAGTGCAACCAGTACCACAACCTCACCAGTACCTTTGTGATGAGGTTTGAATTTTCAACTCCACGGAATTCTCCAACTGTCCTGTTTGATCTTTATGATAATTCTTACACTATGGACTTAGAGGATTTTACCACTTCTTGTAAACCCACAATGGGGTAGTATAAGGGATCCTTGCAAATCTGAATTTAGAGATTTTCTTGCTAGTATAACCGTGGGAGAATCTAGAGACATAACACAAGCCACCATAGGGAGCATTCACTTTCCTACTATACATTATTTTTCTCTCTTCATAGGTAGATGCATTAATGGTAAAGATGAGGCATGTCACATGTGTGTCCCTGACCTCAGTATTCTTCGGAGTGCTGTGTTAGGAGACAAATCTTATAATTTGGGAGCCATTGTTGCATGTAGGTTGCATCTTAATAGATTTAATGGAGATTTCTTTGGTGGAATTTATGCAACCCGCATAGCTAATTTTCTTGGTATAGCCATACGCGAATATGATATTTAATTACCTCCTGCTTACCTAGACTTTAATGCTATGGTTCACACCAGTTTGTCGAGAGGAATGAATCACCTCTCCAGTATCGACTAATCTTTGACTTACGCCGTGTTGTCCATATTACTCTCCCTACTCCTGCCTTCTTTGATCATCAGGCAAAAGGAAGATATACTATTACCAGAGTGGAGGCAGATGAGTATGACAGGAGAGCGGAGGTCGCTCGTCGCCACGCTGCAGCTCAGCAGGCGATAGCCGCTGCATCGCAGTACGACCCCAACTATTATTATGGATATCCGCTAGGCCAGCCGTGGCCATAGACCAACTTAGGCCAAAAGCCTAAGCTTGGGGGAGTACGTATTTCCCACCGACATTACATTTATGCTCACACACTCATTGCTAGATGTCGGTGCTCATACTTTTTCATTTGTATGATCCATGCTAGTTTAATTTCCTTTTTATGCTAATAAACCTTAAGAAAAACCAAAAAAAATTAGTTGTAGCTTTTAATCAGTTTAATTTCCATGCTTGTAGTAGTAATTAAAAAGAAAACCCAAAAAGATTTCCTGTTCTTCTTTTGCTTGTTGGGAGCTTTCCCGTGTAAATAGTTTTGTTTCTTTTCTTTTCCTTGGGGGACGATAGGAGAAGACCATAATTAAATTGTTGAAGTGTCTCTTATATGCATTATTGTTTATCTGACAAGAGATCCCATATTGCCTTGTCTTCTCCTGTTTATTGAATGCCTGCAGATTCCAGCTTAGTCCAATGCACATGCACTATTATTATTATTCACATCGTTCGGTCGTGCAAGTGAAAGGCAATTATGATGTTATATGATGGACTGGCTGAGATGAGAAAAGCAGGTATGAACTCGACCTCTTTTGTTTTTGTAAATATGATTAGTTCATCGTTCCTGATTCATCCTATTATGAATAAACATGTTTGCAATGACAATTAGAGATCATAGTTTCTTGTGCCATGCTTGATTAGCTATGAGTTATAATGGTTTACCTTGCGTGCCAACATGCTATTGAGATAGTTATGATGTGGTATGATAGGGTGGTATCCTCCTCTGAATGATTTAAGTGACTTGACTTGGCGCATGTTCATGCATGTAGTTGAAACAAAATCAACATAGCCTTCATGATATTTATGTTCATGGTGGATTATATCCTACTCGTGCTTGCATTCGGTGTTGATTAATTTTAATGCATGTTCATGACTGTTGTCGCTCTCTAGCTGGCCGCTTCCTAGTCTTTTGCTAGCCTTCACCTGTACTAAGAGGGAATACTGCTTGTGCATCCATTCCCTTAAACCCCAAAGTTATTCCACATGAGTCTACTATACCTACCTATATACGGTATCTACCCGCCGTTCCAAGTAAATTTGTATGTGCCAACTCTAAACCTTCAAATAAATATCCTGTTTTGTATGCTCGAATAGCTCATGTATCAACTAGGGTTGTCCGTATCTTCCATGTTAGGCGGGTTATTCTCAAGAGGAGTGGACTCCGCTCCTCACTCACGAGATAAATGGCTGGTCACCGGGATGCCCAGTCCCATGCTTTATGCAAACTAAATCAAAATAATTGCAAACAAAACTCCCCCTGGGACTCTTGTTAGTTGGAGGCACTCGTTGTTTGGAGCAAGCCATGGATTGATGCTTGTTTGTGGAAGGGGGAGTATAAACTTTACCATTCTATTTGGGAACCGCCTATAATGTGTGTAGCATGGAAGATATCGCTATCTCTTGGTTGTTACGTTGACAATGAAAGTATACCGCTCAAAATACTATTCACCTCTGTTTCAAAACCGAGATCTGGCACCTCTACATATCCCTGCTTCCCTCTACGAAGGGCCTATCTATTTACTTTTATGCTGAGTCATCATCCTCTTATTAAAAAGCACCAGTTGGAGAGCACCGCTGTCATTTGCATTCATTACTGTTAGTTTACATTGAGTATGAATTGATTGGATCACTTTTAACATGAATTACAATGTCTAGTCAGTCCTTGGTCTTTAAAGGTGCTCTGCATTTATGTTTTGCGGTCTCAGAAAGGGCTAGCGAGATACCACCTTGTTATATCATATTATGATTGTTTTGAGAAAGTGTTGTCATCCGAGATTTATTATTATGGATCGCTAGTGAATTATGCTATTGATATGAGTAAACTTGAGACCTATGCGTTATTGCGAATGTGGTTAGTTATAATCTTTGCTAAAAAATTGAATGCTGGCTTTACATATTTACAACAACAAGATCAAACAGAGTTTGTAAAAGTTTTTCTTTATCACTTTCAGTTTGCCAACTGAATTGCTTGAGGACAAGCAAAGGTTTAAGCTTGGGGAGTTGATACGTCTCCATTGTTTCTACTTTTCCAAACACTTTTGCCCTTGTTTTGGACTCTAACTTGCATGATTTGAATGGAGCTAACCCGGACTGATGCTGTTTTTAGCAGAATTACCATGGTGTTATTTATGTGCAGAAACAAACGTTCTCGGAATGACCTAAAACTTCACAGAGCAACTTTTAGTAGAAGTCTATAGTCACCTATTATGTGTTATGATTCGTTAACCCCGAAGTGACAATAATTGGGATACTTACCGGTGATGACCGTAGTTTGAGGAGTTCATGTATTCACTATGTGTTAATGCTTTATTCTGGTTCTTTATTAAAAGGAGGCCTTAATATCCCTTAGTTTCCGTAAGGACCCTCCTGCCACGGGAGGGTAGGATAAAAGATGTTATGCAAGTTCTTTTCCATAAGCACGTATGACTATATTTAGAATACATGCATACATTACATTGAGGAACTAGAGCTAGTGCTGTGTCACCCTACGTTATGACTGTTACATGATGAACCGCATCCGGCATAATTCTCCATCACCGATCCATTGCCTACGAGCTTTCCATATATTGTTCTTCGCTTATTTACTTTCCCGTTGCTATTGCTATCATCACTACAAAATACCAAAAACATTGCTTTTACTACCGTTACCTTTTGTTACCGTTACCACTACTATCATATTATTTTGCTACTAAATACTTTGCTGCGGATACTAAGTTTCCAGGTGTGGTTGAATTGACAACTCAGCTGCTAATACTTGAGAGTATTCTTTGGCTCCCCTTGTGTCGAATCAATAAATTTGGGTTGAATACTTTACCCTCGAAAACTGTTGCGATCCCCTATACTTGTGGGTTATCACTGCTTTAGCTCTCGCTTGCGCTGCTGGTTTGCTCTTGCTCTCTGTCCCCTGCCTGGTGTGCTCCTGCTCTTGCTTGTGCTGCTGCTCTCACTCTTGCTCTTTCTTGCGATGCTGCTCTGATTTAGCTACACTTCAGTAGACTAAATCAACTTGTGGGTCAGTCGATTTTCAGGGGGTGGGGGGGCTCGCCAGAGTTAAGGAAGAACAAGCCGCAGTGGGGAGGGGGCTCGCCGGAGAGGTACCCCACTATCTATCTTAGGGTTTAGGGTGGGGGCGGTGGTCGCCGGTGGTGGTGGGGCGGTGGCGTGGGCATTGTTGGTTCTATATCCGGCATATCCCGTAGTAGGGGTCCTAAGCTAGGCATCTTGGAGCGATGGTAACATGGACACAAGATTTTACCCAGGCTCGAGCTCTCTTGATGGAGGTATAACCCTATGTCCGGCTTTTGATTGTATTCATATGGGGATAGTACATAGTACAGGTATCTACAACGAGATTGTAGTAATGAATATTAGATTGTCTATTGACTAGCCTGGCCTCGGTTTATATATGCACCATAGGCCTAGGGTTTAGAGGAGTCCTTGTCTTGTGCGCCAAGTCTTGTGGAATCCTCCTTGTATTCGGCACGGGCTGCCCGAAGTGGCCCATTAGTGAATCATCATGGGGGTCCTCGGCCCGACCCACTGGTCGGGAGACGACATGGTGAGTACCCCCTAGTCCAGGACACCATCAGTAGCCCCCTGAACCGGTCTTCAAGTTGGGGACGCTCCTCGATTCTTCCGAACTATTCTTCATCTTCAGTCATAGTTCTTGGAAACTGGTTCAAAAAATCTTCTCATCTTCGATCTTGAGGATTGCCGAAGTGAATCTGAAGAGTTTACATCTTGGGTATCCGAGGAGCCCCTTTAACTTTTCGGCCTTGAGAAATTCCTTGTTATTTTTACGCCACACCTCGGGTTTGAAGTTGTTCCCATGCAGCAGTGTCCTCTTGCGTCCGAGCTCCAAGGCCGGACTATATCCAGGCTCTAATGTCGGACTGCATCCGACGTGTCTTTTTGCAACCGAGCTCCAACGCCGGTCTGCATCTGAGCTCCAATGCCGGAGAGTATCCGACATGTCATAGATCACCTTGGCTCAAAAAATTCGAAGAAGTTTAGCCGAGATTAATGCCGGAGATGCCCTCTATGGAGCCATCCACTTGCAACCGAGCTTTATGTCGGACTGCTTCCGAGGTATCTTTTGCAGTCGAGCACCAACGCCGGACTGTATCCGAGGTGGTGCACCACCTCGGCCATGGGCTGATTTTCATGAATTTAATTCCAATTTGTGCAATGTATTCTCTGCCAAGATGTATAAGTAGTAGTCCTCAAGGTGTGTGTATCAGCCTAAAACCAGAGATGCACATTACAGGACGTAGTGATCGGTAGACGGACCCTTGAGAGAGGGTTTTGAGAAGTCGCCGCAATATATTAGCTTGATGCCGGATAGGTCCCAGATGGTGCCTATTGTTGTCCGAAGACGCCTTTGCCCATAGTTTAGTCAAGCCGAACACTGAGCCCTTCGAATTTTATGCATTGAACAGGCAATGCAGTAGCCCCCGAGACATTGGTCGGGTGACAACACAAGATCAGGGGATCGTCGTGCCCCTTTAATATTAGTAAATGATAAGCCCAAAGCCCAGTAGCCCCCGAGCCTTAATGTGGGCACGGGTGGCTGAATTAAGGATCGATATCCGAAGTAAAATCACAAAATATGTGTAATGATTCTATGTATCCAAGTACTTTACATCATTAATGCTCGGATCCGGATTGTACGAAACTTTGTTGACCGACCATTGGCTTCCATCTCCTCGCCCAGTAGCTGAGGAGTGTTTGTCCTACTTTATGAAGCCTTTATGAGGGCAAAGATTACGACAAACAAGGCAATCCGGCCATACGGTTTTATAAACAAAGGTACGCAGAGAGATATGTTATATTACTGTCTAACATAAGAGATGGCTTCCAAAGAAAATAGTCCCGCTATCGGCTCCTTTCTTTGGGTTGTTATGCTAAGCATGATCATGAAACCTCAGCTCCGATCAATGTGGGAGGAAAATATTGAGGATTTAGATTGGGGAAAGTTCCCGAACTATGTGGTCTTTAGCAAACCCAAATTTTCACTTCCATCGTTGCCGACCAATTGGGAACATAGGGGTAATTATCTTAAGTCAAATTGATGCATAGGCATGGCTTTATAACGATGAATACGGAAGGCAACCCTTGTATATTAAATACAAATGTCGATGATGTATTTGATTTTGACTCTGTTGCGACTGTTTCTCAGTTGAAAGTGGCCCATCGTCGGCTTCCACCCCCTTGTAGATGCGACGTAGGGTGTTTCCGCAATAACAAACAACCCTTAGCCGACGTCTCGGTGCCCGAAGGCGGTTGTGTTGGTGGAAACAAGGCGATTAGATATGCGGGCTTTATAACTTTCACTTAGTCATAGGAGCTTTAAGTTGGGAGGCCAGCAACTAGCCCCCGGTTAGTGTTCGCCGACAGTCGAAGTCAAGTCGTAAACACTTCGGCCAATGTTATGAACGGACCATCATTTAACACGGGGTGACCTCCATCGATCTTATAGTTTAACACAGTCATTGGATCGCTGACTAGTTTTGGCTTATTGTACAGTCAGTTTTCGGCTTTCTCCACTGAGGCGCTTAACCATGCGAGCTGGAAGCACAATTGCAGTGGTTCTCCCTTTGCACACCTAGCCAAACAAAGCGGAACGTAGGAGGCAAGCATAGGCGCTGGGCAACCCAACTATTGATCGAAGACACAATTCGAAACCGATGCATATATAGCAATATCCGAGAGTGTTTTTGCCGAATCTCTAAAGGTGTCCGGCGTTGCACTGCCAAACTTATGCTGGAAACACACAAATAGTTTAAAAGTGCCATAGGCTTGGAAAACCAAAAAACTTTAGTAAGAACTTAACGTCCGAACTAGATCAAGTGTTCGGTGCCAATCCGAAAATTTGTCTTAGAAAAAAAAGTGCTTCTGTCGTTCTTTAACATGACACATCCTATCTCAAGACTTCAAGCGGGTTAGCCTACAGCTTCAACCTCCTATCCCGAAGACGGAGTACTTCTTGTTAGGCTAGTTTAGCAATCTATACTCTAGCGGCTTTGAGAGAGAAATTATGCTCCCCGGCTATTGACCACACACTCGCGTCGAAAAAAGGAGTGATAGAAAAGACTTTGCAACGACTAAGAAGAAGAACACTTATTATAAAACAGCTCACATAAATTTAAGAGCCCCTAGTTAACATGGGAAAGGAAGTGTTTTTAACAAACTAAGTTTGGTTTAGCAAATGGCTTGTTTATTTAACACAAATATAATGCTTGGTTGAACCGAACAAAAATTAAACATTTTTTTAAAATTTGAGCATGAAAGCAAATTAGATGATTAATGTGCTCAGTGTTGATGACGTGTGCCGAGTTTGCGATGGGTCGACATCCCAGCCCTCAACCCGGTCCTGAGGGGCCCGAGCAAAGAGCTCGACTTAATGAAGTGACAACACAAAACTGTGTATGTGGCTTAGCCGAAGCCCCCGGTGTCGGATGTGTGAAGTCTTTTCCTTCCACCGATCTACGCCCTAGCTCCCTAAGATCTCGCGGACGAACTCGACGAACTCGTGGCACAGAAAGACACAAGATTTTATACTGGTTCGGGCCACCGTTATGGTGTAATACCCTACTCCAGTGTGGTGGTGGTAGATTGCCTCTTTGGCTGATGATGAACAATACAATGGGAAGAACAACCTCCCGAGGTTGAGGTGTTCTTGTGATTGGCTAACTTGTGTGGGTGAGAGCGATCCAAGATCTCGTCGTCCTCCCCTGCCTATGGTGGTGGCTAGTCCTACTTATAGAGGCCGTGGTCCTCTTCCCAAATCTTTAGCGGGAGGGGAGCCAACAATGGCGAGCCAATTTGAGGGGGGACAACTTAGTACAAGCTATCCTGCCAAAAGTGGTCTTCGCCTGCCAAAGGCTCTGGCGGTGACGCCGTCTTGGGCTCCACGATGACCTCTGTCTTGCCGTCCTTCTGGTCTTGGTCTTGTTACACCAAAATGGCAACCTTTGCTCGATGCCTCGGCACTCCTTGCCTGCGCTGGTTCCCTTAGCACCAAAGAGGAAACAAGGACGCTGTGCGTGCTGGCGCCCGCATGGCGCCCGCCTGGTGTTGATCGTCATGGCTCATGTCACGAGAGCCTCGTGAGGTTGGCCTCGCCTTGATATCCTCGCTCCTCGTGAGCCTGCCTGACTAGGCTGCTCTAGAGGAGGTCTTGTGTCGTCCGCCCCGCGAGGCTTGGCCCCTCGCGAGGGTCTTGGATGCCTTGTTGATGAAGATGGGTCGTACGGCCTGCTGGCTTAGCCAAGTAGCGGGCCGCAGGCAGGCAAGTCTGGGGACCCCCATTCCTAGGACACTGACAGTAGCCCCCGGGCCCAAGGTGCGCTCGGGCTTGGCTTCGCGGTGAAGCCAAGGGCCAAGTATGGAGCACCGCGGGCCCCAAAAGCCTGCGGCCTCAATTGACGCGTGGCGGCTGATTCGCCTGGCTATGCGGTCCCAGCTTCGTACTCAGTTATTCTTCCTTCGCCGCGCCTGACTCTTCCAATCTCCCTGCTTCCTCGAGGCCCTACTCCGTCCTCCCAAACTGATTGCGCTCCACCTGCTTCTCCGCCATGGCATCGAAACAAGCCGAGAAGGGGATGTAACCTCTGTCCTCACCAACTGCACCTCCATCCTTCGAGCCAGCGCTCGGCCGGCCCCGGGTGCTCAACGACGAGGCCATGGACAAGGTGCGCCCCATGCTCGCCTCCAGTTTCAACGGGTGGGGAGCGACGGCAGCTTGGCCCGCATCTCGCACTCACATGGCTCGGGTAATTACCGAGGTTCCGATCTTCATTGAGGCCCTCTGGGCTGGCCTGATTCCTCCATTCTCTGCTTTCTTCAATGTGGTGCTCGAGCACTATCAGATCCACATGCTCCATCTCGACCCTCAATCTGTGACCCTGCTTGCTGTCTTTGCCTTCTTGTGCGAGGCCATGGTGGGCATCGCTCCTTCCGTGGCACTCTTCCGCCACTTCTTCTCGCTGCATCTCACCGGTCCCCGGCAGAGCTCGGGGTGCATTGGCTTCCAGGCCGTGGCTGCGATGGCAGGCGCGGGGATCGACTTCGATCTTCCTTCATCCACGAGCGAGTTCCGTACTCGATGGGTGTTTGTTGACGCCGGCGTGCTCAACCCTCTGCTCCAAGCTCCGGTGGGGCCTGCTATTCCAAACTCTGGCTGGGGTCATCAGACGCTCACGAGCCCCTGCCTTGCCCCCGTCTGGGCCAGGATGAGGTGGTTGAAGGACCTCAGCATGACCGCGCCCATGGTGGTGAGGGAATTTGCCAGGCGTCGAGTTGCTCCACTTCAGCGCCACTCCCGCCCGATGTGGGACTTGCTCCGCAGCCAGGACAACATGAGGTTTCAGGAGGAGGGGCTTCCTCTTGCGGCGCGGCAAACAGTGCTCACGGTCCTATTAGGTGTCCCTCTGCTGGATAAGATGCCCAGGAACAGCTTCCTGTGCACATTTGTTGCGAACATGCCTTCCTTTGATGAGTGGGGTCTGCGCCCAGTCGGCTTGACGGGGCCCCGCGAGAACCCCGTCATCATGGTCCCCCTCCCTACCGCCGGTGCCAAGCTCACCCCAGGTGATGGTGCGGGGGGGGGGGGGGGGGGGCGAGCTCCGACGGGGGCCGGCGGCTCAGGTGCCGAGGAGCACATGACGAGCGGTGATCCTGGGGTGTCGTCCTCGGGGGCCTTCGACTCCCCTCCTGAGGCGTTGGTTGCTGAGGAGATGCAGCATGCGGCTCCCGAGGCTGAGGCTCCAGGAGCCTTGGGAGGTTGCAATGAGAGGGCGCAGGGCTGTTTGCCATGATCGGGCCCCTCTAAAGCCATCCCTCTTGGTTCTTCTTCGGCTCCGCCACGCACCGGCCGTCACGTCCAGCGCTTTGGTCGTCTTTGTGTGGACTTCGAGGAGCTCCGCAAGAGGAAGGGATCCCCCAGTGGGAAGAATATCTTCGAGCCGTTGAAGCAACGGAAGTACATCGCCATTGACATGTGAGTATCTTATTGCCGCAACTTCCTGCGTGTGTTCTTCTTATTCTGACGTATGTCTTTCAGGGCTCCTTTCGTTGAAGCTGTTGCGTCTTCCGAGAAGCTACTTCCTCCTTCATCAACTCCCCCATCAACCTTGAGCGTTCCTGGCCTGCCTGCCGCCCTTGGAGCAGGGTCGGTCGGGGGAGCGTCCTCGCCTTTGTGGCGCGCTGAGTCTGTGGTTCGGTTGCTCCTCCCCCATGGCCTGGTGTGGAGCTCGGTTGGCGTGCCCAAGACTCCTCCCTTACTCATGAACAGCCGCTGGTTGACCTCGATCTTCGGTTCCTCTTGAAGCGGCAAGCCCCGATCAGCTTGGGCTCCTCGCGAGTATGGGCTAACGTCAGGCGCGGCGCCAGCCCCCAGCCCCCCCCACCCCCCCACGCCGGGAGGTGGCGTGCCACTTGATGCACCGCCCGCTGCCCCCGAGGTGGAGGCGAGGCAGGTCGAGCGTTCGAGCTCGAGCGTGGGCGGAGCGTGGTTCGTCATGAGCTCTTCCAGGAGGCGATGGGCGCGATGAGCCACCTTGGTGAAGAGCTTGCCGGTGTCAATTCGCGTCTTGAGGCTGAAGGTCTTCGGCTGGTGGAGGAGCGGTGCAAGCTGAAGGTGGCCATCAACCTCGGTCGCTACCAGCACGACCTCGAGAATGCGAAGGCCCAGGAGTCCCTCAAGATTGCCCATGAAGCCCGCTCGCGAGCCTTGGAAGAGGCTCACAAGGCCGATCGTCATTGCGAGGCAGTGAAAGAGCACGCGTGGGGGCTCCAGGCCTGGAGCACGTCCCTCGAGCAACAGGTGAAGGCACACAGGGCCGCTCTTGAATTGCTGAGGGGGACACCCGTAGAGGAAGAGGAGGTCCGAAAGAGCGAGGAGACGCTGGCCCTGGAAGCCGTGGAGTGCAGCCTCGAGCTCGACCAACTCGAGACGAGGGAGCATCAAGTTGCTCAGGCAGAAGACGCCGTCGGGGCCCGCGAGGCCAGAGTTGAGGAGGAGATCAATCGCCAGGTGGCCGAGGTTCGCGCAGATCTGGCGGGCATGTAGGACTCGAAGCTGAAGCTCGCGGGTCTGGAGGATGCGGGCAGAGCCGCCGCCCTCAGGCCTAGGCTGGATGAGGCCGAGAGGCGTGCGGAGGCCACAGTCGCCGCCCTGGTTACGGCGCAGGCGGACTTGGCCTCCGCCCGCACCGAGCTGCTTTCTCTCCGGAACCGGGTTGAAGGTGCCGAGGCCGTCGCACGGCAAAACAGGGTGGAGGTGCTTCAGCGCCGGACACTAGAGCGTGAGCATGCTCCTATGCTTCAAGGCCTCCAGAACAGGGCCAACACCGCCCTGGGTTATATCTGCGACGAGAATGCTCCGGCCCCCCACTCGAACGACTATGCCAGCCACATGACCTTCTTTACCGAGGTGGTGACGCGCCTGGACGCTCGATCTACCAGAGCTTGCCAGCTTGTGGAGGAAAGGGGTTGTGGCCTGCTTCAACGCGCCTTCTCCCGTGTCTTCAGCCACCTTCTGAATGCCGACCCTAACTTTGACTTCGACGTCGCCATTGCCCCCGTACCCACGGTCGTCCGGGGTGACCTGGCGTGTTGGGTAGAGGACCATGTGGACGCATTGGTCAGGGCCTTCACCTTAGAGGATGACGTGGTGGTGGTCGTCGCAGACGAAGGTGACGTAGTTGACAACGGCGATGGGGGCGTCCCCGACGGCGGCGACAACGTCGACGAAGATGACAACGACGAGAGTGACGCGTCCGTGGGTGATGTAGCGAGTGATATTTCTGGCTGATCCCCTATTCTCCTGTTGTTTCATCCTGCACGCAGAACTCGGGCGTGGCCCTGAAAGACTTGTAAGAGCATTTTGAGAGGGAGAGCCCCTCATGTAAGCAAATTGCAGTTTTAATTTCCTATGCGATGTGGGTATGTGTCCTCGTGAACTCGTGAGGCCGAGGGCGAGCTTCCCGTCGTGGTTTACCTTAGTCAGCACCGGCTCCGGGCTGGGTCGTGAAGCGACGAGCTTCTGAGAATCCTGTGGAGCCAATCGCTCTGTGTGAGGGGGGGCCTCAAGAGGTGAGCGCAGGCCGTAGCACTGACGCGTGCTTGACGAGCGTGCGCTTTGCGCAGTCCAGCTCGTGAGGATCTTGCGAGGGAAAGGCGATGGACATGAGTCCCAAGCCAAACGAGATCCAGAAGACGAGATATGGCTCGATCGAGGAAAGGTACCGCCCGCGCACATCGATAAAAATTCAGCTTCAACTTAAATCCAGATCTAGAAAGCAAAGCCACAGAAAGAGAGATCCAAAGCAAAAGGCTGTGTCCCGCACCTAGTCTAGTCTTCAGGTCTTCAAGTCTTCTCACCAGCGCGGAGCTAAGTGCTGCCACTAGGCGTGGGAGGAAGCCCCAGGGCCTGAGGCCGGCGCTCCTGAGACTCCGGGGCGTGTACAACCCCAACTCATTATTACGTCAGAGTGTAACGAGCGGCGAGCTTCGCAGGAATTGGGCCTTCTTCATAGGAACTGGCCTTGCTTCATATCGCCAGACTAGGGCCCCGCCTTGCGCAGCCCTCGACCTCCTCTGTGCCGACCGATCACCAGGACGACACGAATGAGGGAAAGGGGATGCCAGCGGTTCCCTCGGCGACCACAGGTCCTCTGTCGGGGGAAGGGTTGTCGAAGCCTCCCCGGCAGAGGGCCTACCTCCGGGTATCCCCTAGCCTTGTATGCTTTGGGGAGGGGCCTGGCTCCCGGCCCCTCTCCTGCAGCCCCCAACGCAATCCTCAGGCTGCCAGGGGGGCTATCGAGCTGGGGCCGCCTGCCGCTATGGTGATCTGCTCCTCCTGCGACTCATGGTTAGCGTAAGCTTGCTCCTGAGGGGTTAGGGGTACCCTGTAGTGGTCGTCACACGTGCGGTCGTGGTGGTTCCCCTGCAGCTCCTGGAAGGCCTCGACTCCTAGCGTCCCTTCTTCCCAATCTTCTCCAATGAACGAGCCGGGGTCATCCTCCGTCGTGTACTCCTGGTTCATCATGCGGGGCACGTAGGCTTCTGGGGCTGTTACTCCGAACACCTCGCTGTGGTGCCCCACACTGCATGTCGCCCAGCCCAGCGTGACGTCCTGGGGGTGATAGCGCAGCATCCCACTTGGGCCATGGAAGGCGATGCTTGTGCCCATGCTTGTTGCAGGTGGTACAGGGGTGGTAGAGCCCTCGGCGCCGCCAGCCGTGCTGGTGTTGACAAAGCCCCCTGGCGTGCCTGATGGTGTGTGGTGGCGGCTTAGCCCGCCGAGAATCCCCATAGCAGCCTGAGGAGAAAGCTGATGGCAGAAGGGCGGGGCTCCCGAGGCTGCCGCGTCTAGCAGCTCGGCAACACGTTCCAGCAGTGTGTCACGGACGCTTTCCATCAGCCGGCACCGCACCAGCTCCCTTGCCACGGTGAGTGCTGCCCGTGTGTTTTCTTGTTCCCGTCATGAGAGCGGCGCCGTCGCTGAGGTGTGGCTTGCTGCTCTGGCTGCGGCCCGCACTTGCCATGGAGTGGGGGTAGATGACGCCCCGCCGTGTCACCCGCGCCCCACCGGATTGGACGGCGCTCGTGCCGCCTGGAGCGCGGGGTTGAGGTCTTCATAGGTGGGCGGCGCCGATAGGGCTGGCCAGGCCGCCCAGCGGGCGGGGTCAGCTCTTGGGTCGTCAGACCTCGCGGTCGCGGAGCGTCTGCAAGTCGATTGTCGAAGAAGAAGCTCCGGCACACCCGTACCTGACGCACCAAATGTCGGATGTGAGGTTCCGGCAAACCCTTAAGGTTGGAACACTGGGGTGCGCGCGAAGTCTTTTGCTTCCACCGATCTACGCTCTAGCTCGCTAAGATCTCGCGAACGAACTCGACGAACTCGTGGCACGGAAAGACACAAGATTTATACTGGTTCAGGCCACCGTTGTGGTGTAATACCCTACTCCAGTGTGGTGGTGGTAGATTGCCTCTTGGGCTGATGATGAAAAATACAATGGGAAGAACAGCATCCTGAGGTTGAGGTGTTCTTGTGCTTGGCTAACTTGTGTGGGTGAGCGCGATCCAAGATCTCGTCATCCTCCCCTACCTATGGTGGTGGCTAGTCCTACTTATAGAGGCCCTGGTCCTCTTCCCAAATCTTGAGCGGGAAGGGAGCCAACAATGGCGGGCCAATTTGAAGGGGGACAACTTAGTACAAGCTATCATGACAAAAGTGGTCTTCGCCTGCCAAAGGCTCTGGTGGTGACGCCGTCTTGGGCTCCATGATGACCTCCGTCTTGCCGTCCTTCTGGTCTTGGTCTTGTTGCACCAAAATGGCAACCTTTGCCCGATGCCTCAGTACTCCCCGCCTGTGTTGGTTCCCTTAGCACTAAAGAGGAAACAAGGACGCTGTGCGCGCTGGCGCCCGCCTGGTGTCGATCATCATGGCTCACGTCACGAGAGCCTCGTGAGGTTCGCCTCGCCTTGATATCTCCGCTCCTTGTGAGACTACCTGACTAGGCCGCTCCAGAGGAGGTCTTGTGTCGTCCGCCTCGCGAGGGTCTTGGATGCCTTTTTGATGAGGATGGGCCGTACGGCCTGCTGGCTTAGCCACGCAACGGGACGCAGGCAGGCAAGTCTAGGGACCCCTGTTCCCAGGACGCTGACAGTAGCCCCCGGGCCCAAGGTGCACTCGGGCTTGGCTTCACGGCGAAGCCAAGGGCCAAGTATGGAGCACCGCGGGCCCCAAAAGCCTGCGGCCTCAGTTGATGCGTGGCAGTTGATCTGCCTGGCTATGCGGCCCCAGATTCGTACTCAGTTATTCTTGCTTCGCTGCACCTTCCTCTTCCAATCTCCCTGCTTCCTCGAGGCCCTGCTCCGTCCTCCCAATCTGATTGCGCTCCGCCTGCTTCTCCACCATGGCGTCAAAACAAGCCGAGAAGGGGAAGAAACCTCTGTCCTCGCCAACTGCGCCTCCATCCTTCGAGCCGGCGCCCCTCAAGAGGTGAGCGCCAGCCGCAGTGCTGGCGCGTGCTTGACGAGCGTGCAGTTTGCGCAGTCCAGCTCGTGAGGAGCTTGCGACGGAAAGGCGATGAACATGAGTCCCAAACCAAACGAGATCCAGAAGGCCAGAAATGTCTCGAACGAGAAAAGGAACCCCTCGCGCACATCGATAAAAATTCAGCTTCAACTTAAATCCAGATCCAGAAAGCAGAGCCACAGAAAGAGAGATCCAAAGCAAAAGGCCGCGTCTGGCACCTAGTCTAGTCTTCAGGTCTTCAAGTCTTCTCACCAGCGCAGAGCTAAGTGCTGCCACTAGGCGTGGGAGGGAGCCCCAGGGCCTGAGGTCGGCGCTCCTGAGACTCCGGGGCTTGTACAGCCCCAACTCATTATTACGTGACAGTGTCACGGGCGTCGAGCTTCACCGGCATTGGGCCTTCTTCACAGGAACTGACCTTGCTTCATATCGCAAGACGAGGGCCCCGCCTTGCGCCACCCTCGACCTCCTCTGTGCCGACCGGTCACCAGGACGACACAAAGGAGGGAAAGGGGACGCCAGCGGTTCCCTCGGCGACCACAGGTCCTCTGCCGGGGGTAGGGTCGTCGAAGCCTCTCTGGCAAAGGGCATACCTCCAGGTATCCCCTGGCCATGTACACTTTGGGGAGGGGCCTGGCTCCCGGCTCCTCTCCTGCAGCCCCCAACGCGATCCTCCCGCTGCCAGGGGGGCTGTGGAGCTAGGGCCGCCTGCCGCTGCGGCGACCTGCTCCTCCTGTGACTCATGGTTAGCGTAAGCTTGCTGCTGAGTGGTTAGCGGTACCCTGTAGTGGTCGTCGCACGCGCGGTCGTGGTGGTTCCCCGGCAGCTCCTGGAAGGCCTCGACTCCTAGCGTCCTTTCTTCCCAATCTTCTCCAATGAACGAGCCGGGGTCGTCCTCCGGCGTGTACTCCTGGTCCGTCATGCGGGGCACGTAGGCTTCTGTGGCTGTTACCCTGAACACCTCACCGTGGTGCCCCACACTCCATGTCGCCCGGCCCAGCGTGATGTCCTGGGGGTGATAGCACGGCATCCCACTTGGGCCATGGAAGGCGACGCTTGTGCCCATGCTTGTTGCAGGCGGTACGGGGGTGGTAGAGCCCCCGGCGCCGCCGGTCGTGCTAGTGTTGACGAAGCCCCCTGGCATGCCTAATGGTGCGTGGTGGCGACTCGGCCAATGACGATTTTACATGTGGAAAATCCTCATTGGTCCGGGTTGTTAACGGGTTATCGGATCCAAAACCGGACCTGATAGCTGAACGGTGACCCGTTACGGTGGATGCCACGTGTCGGTCGCCCTTGACGAAAGCACTTCTATGACGCGTGATTTATCGTCATGGAAGTGGACACTTCCATGATGATAATTTTGGTAATGTCATGGAACACTTCTACGACAGCACGGGTATGACTATCTTGATTCTGTCATAAAATCGTCATGGATGTACATGCATGACAGAAAATGTGACCTACTGTGACAAACACGTATCATCACGGAAGTGTATTTTTTTGTAGTGGATATAGTGGTTCCTGAGTCATTTTACCTCCTCTAGTTGCAACTCTAACAACAAAGTCATGTATATTATTATTCAGTTCATCTAGCAACTCTCTTTGAGATTTAGCAACTTGTTCTAACTGGGTTTGTACCATAGAAGCATGCTTTCCAACACCTCTATCATCATTTGAGATTCTAAATAACAAGTCACTCAAGCGAGCAATCATATCAGAATTGTATTTCAATTGTTTCAGAACATTTGCATTCAAATGATCTTGTTTTCTAATATAGTTTTCAAACTCACAAAGGCATTGGCTAGGGTTCATATTGTGATGATTGTCATTTTCATTGAATTTCATAAGAGAATTTACCTCTACCACCTTAGGAGGTGGTGGTGTATTAAGCCCATGTATTTCTTCAATATGAGGTAAAAAGTTTACATCCACAGCTTTAATACCTTTTCCCTTCATGGATTTCTTTGCCTCTTGCATATCTTCGGGACTAAGATATAATATACCCCTCTTCTTTGGAGTGGGCTTAGGCGGTGGTTCAGGAAGAGTCCAATCATCATAAATTTTCAATATGTTATTCAATAATTCTTCAAATTAACCAATAGTTTGTTCCCTGAAAACACAACCAACACAACTATCTAGGAAATCCGTAGAAGCATTGGTTAGTCCATTATAGAAGATATCAAGTATTTCATTTTTCTTAAGAGGATGATCAGGAAAAGCATTAAGTAATTGGCAAAGCCTCCCCCAAGCTTGTTGGAGACTCTCTTCTTTAATTAGCACAAAGTTAAATATTTCCTGTAATGCAGCTTGTTTCTTATGAGCAGGGAAATATTTTTCAAAGAAGTAATAAATCATATCCCGGGGACTACGCACAGAACCAGGAGCAAGAGTATTGTAGCAAGCTTTAGCATCGCCCTTTAACAAGAACGGAAATAATTTGAGAATAAAGTAATAACGAGTCTTCTCATAATGAGTAAAAAGGGTGGCTATGTCATTCAACTTAGTAAGATGTGCCACAACCGTTTCAGTTTCATAACCATGGAAAGGATCAAATTCAACCAAAGTAATTAACTCTAGGTCGATAGAGAATTCATAATCCTTATCATGAATAAAGATAGGTGAAGTAACAAACTTAGGATCATATTGCATTCTAGCATTCATAGATTTTTCTTTATACTTGCATAGTAATTTCTCTACATCATATATATCCTTACAAGCAAGAATATCTCTAGTTGTCTCCTCATTAATAATATAACCTTCCGGTACCTTAGGCAATTCATATCTAGGAAGTTCTAGCGGGTGTTTCAGGAGTTTTAGTTTCAAGCTCATCATCAGATTCAACAACATCATATTGAATTACTCTAGCAATTTGTTCATCAAGAAAATCACCAAGTGGCACATCATTATCATCAAGCAAGGTACTAGCACCATCATAAGTATCATTCATAGTAGAAGTAGCATCATCGATAACTTGCGACATATCAGGATTAATAGCATGTGGTGGTGTTGCAAGTTTACTTATAACAGAAGGTGAATCTAAAGCATAATTGGATGGCTGTTACTTACCTTCCCTCGACTTAGAGGTATAAATCTTAGTCTTAGCATCCTTCAGATTCTTCATAGTGATAAATTGATAATAATCCCAAGTGACTCAACAAATATAGCTATGCTCCCCGGCAACAGCGCTAGAAAAACGTCTTGATAACCCACAAGTATAGGGAATCACAACAGTTTTTGGGTAGAGTATTCAACCCAAATTTATAGATTCGACACAAGGGGAGCCAAAGAATATTTGAAGGTACTAGCAACTTAGTTAACAATTCAACCACACCTAGAGATTAATTATCTACAGTAACGTAATCAGTAGCAAAGTAATATGATAGTTTGATAGTAATGATAGTAGCAATGGTAACAGTAACAGTGATAGCAATAGTTTGGTAGCAAGTGCAATAGTAACGATATCAATGGTAACTTAGCAAAAACAATATAAGATAAATTTGTAGGCATTGGATCGGTGACTTGTTGGATGATATTCATCATGAGATAGTTATAACCTAGGGCGATACGGCACTATCCAGTTCATCAATATAATGTAGGCATGTATTCCATAAGTAGTCATATGTGCTTATGGAAAGAACTTGCATGACATCTTTTGTCCTACCCTCCCGTGGCAGCGGGGTCCTATTGGAAACTAAGGGATATTAAGGCCTCCTTTTAATAGAGAACCAGAACAAAGCATTAACACATGGTGAATACATGAACTCCTCAAACTACGGTCATCATCGGGAGTGGTCCGACTATTGTCACTCCGGGGTTGCCGGATCATAACACGTAGTAGGTGACTATAACTTGCAAGATCATATCTATAACATGGACATAATGGTGATAACATAAACAGTTCAGATCTGAAATCATCACACCCGGGCACAAAGTGACAAGCATTAAGAATGGCAAAGATATAGCAACATCAATCTTAGAACATAATGGATACTAGGGATCATGCCCTAACAAAACTAACTCGATTACATGATGAATCTCATCCAACTCCTCATCGATCAGTGAGCCTATGAAGCAATTACTCACTCCCGGTGGGGAGCATCATGGAATTGGCAATGGAGAAGGTTTGGTGATGACGAAGAACGAAGACCCCCTCTCCGGAGCCCCAAACAGACTTCAGATCTGGCCTCCCGATGAAGAACAGGAGGTGACGGCGGCTCCGTCTCGTGGATCGCGATAATTCTTTCTCCTTGATTTTTTGTCTGGAAAATAGGATTTTATAGCGGTGGTTTCAGGGTCTGCGGGGCCACCAGGTGGGGACAACCCACATGGGCGCGCCAGGAGGGGGGCGCGCCTTGGTGGGTTGTGCCCACCCAGGTGCCCTCCTCTGATGGATCTCGGCTCCAGAAATTCTTATTTATTGTATAAAAAATCCTCGCAAAGTTTTGTTCCATTCCGAGAAATTTTATTTCTGCACAAAAACAACAACATGGTAGTTCTGCTGAAAACAATGTCAGTCCGGGGTTAGTTTCATTCAAATCATGCAAATTAGAGTGCAAAACAAGAGGAAAAGTAGATATGTTGGAGACGTATCAGCGCCCCCATGCCTTGTGGCCACCTCGTGTGCCCTCTGGACTCCATTTTCTTGTCGAACACTTATTTTGGTCGGTAAAAATTCATTATATAATCTCCCGAAGGTTTTGACTACCGTACCACGACAATATCTCCTGTTTTTGTTTTAAGCTATATTCTGCCAGAGTTTTCAAGGCCAGGCATCCTGTCTTCCCCCGCCTCCAATAATGGGGACGATGATGCTTGGCTGATGAAGATATAGATGAAGAGAGAAGAACTTGGGGAAACCAACGAGGGTGATAAGATCAAGAAGGTCGCGGGAGATCAAGTTCTGGTAGCAGAACAGGAAGACATCCTTCAAGCATACTACAATTATCTTACCCCTACTGATATTGAAGCTTCTAAGATCATTGAAATAGTTCGTGTAAAAAATAAATATCTCACTCATGAAAATATTCTGTTACAAGAGCATATCATCGCCCTCTAGAGCATCATTCCTAGATTGGAGTATCTCCTGCGCTCGAAGTGTGGCACTACTTCACCAACAACTCCATCATCACCACCTATGAAGAAAGAGATCTAAATACATGGGTATGGGCACTCCCCTTGGCTTCTGCCAAGCTTGGGGGAGGTGCCCCGGTAGCGTATCACCATCACACCTTTACCTTTATCGTTTTTCTTAGTTTGATCCTTTTGGTTATATCTTGATCTAGTAGAGTAAAGGTTTTTAGCATGATCTAGTTTTGAGTTTTGCTTTGAGATCTATCTATGTAATTGAGTCCGTGAGTTATATAATAAAGAGTAGTTCTGAGTTAAGGTCTTTGCTTTCTTGCTATAATCTTGAGGAAATAAGAAAAAGAAAGAAATGAAAAGAAATAAAAAGATCATATAATGATCTTATGGAGAGTGATGAGTTCACATATAAAGAGTATCATGAATAAAATTTGTTGAGAGTTTACAAACAAAGTTTTGGTCATTGTTGCAATTAATAGGAAGTGACAAAGAAAGAGAGGTTTCACATATAGATATATTATCTTGGACCTCTTTTGTGATTGTGATCACTCATTAAAATATGACATGCTAAAAAGTTGATGTTGGACTAGGCAGACAACATAATGGGTTATGTTTTTCCTATATCCGAATAGAAGTTATATTTTCATGGATCATCCAACATGTTGAGCTTTCTTTCCCTGTTATGGTAGCCAAATCTTTTGCACCAAGTAGGGATACTACTTGTTTATCCAAACATCCCTTAAACTAGTTTTGCCATGAGAGTCCACCATACCTACCTATGGATCGAGTAAGATCCTTTAAGTAAGTTGTCATCGGTACATGCAATAAAAATTGCTCTCTAAATATGTATGATCTTTTAGTGTGAAGAAAATAAGCTTTATATGAACTTGTGATAGGGAAGAAATAAAAGCGACAGACTGCATAATAAAGTTCTTTATCACAAGCGGCAATATAAAGTGATGTTCTTTTGCATTAAGATTTCATGCATCCAACCATAGAAGCGCATGAAAACCTCTACTTCCCTCTACAAAGGGCCTATCTTTTACTTTTACCTTCTACCCTTATACAAGAATCATGGTGATCTTCACCTTTCCTTTTTATACTTTTTCTTTTTGGCAAGAACTATGTGTTGGAGAAAGATCCAAATATATATATGTCTGTTCGGATGTAGGTTATCATAAAGTATTATTGTTGACATTACCTTTGAGGTAAAAGGTTGGGAGGTGAAACTATAAGCCCCTATCTTTCTCGGTGTCCGATTGAAGCTTTAAACCCATTAGTATCGCGTGAGTGTTAGCAATTATAAAAGACTAAGAGATGGTTGAGTATGTGGACTTGCTACACAAATTCTCTTACATTGACTCTTTCTGATATTATGATAAATTGAAATTGCTTCAATGATAGAGATCATAGTTTGTTGGTTTTCAATAAAAATTTTGATTCATACTTTATCTTGTGAACGAATTGTCACTTTAGCATGAGAAATTATATGTTGCTATATTGTTGGGTTCTACGGTAGGGTGCGTCGACTGCAAATTAAAATTTTCCTACGTGCAGAACAACCAAGAACATGCTACGGGAGATGGATCACAGTTCGTTACCACTAGACGCGCAGTGTCGTGCAGCGAAAGAAGAGTTGGGCAGCGTGTCCGGGTGGATCGTTTCCTCCTTGTCCGATCTCCCTCGTACAGCCGGTAATCGGTTCCCACGTACAGGTTTGCCGGAGCGGCACAAGTGCACCGGCTCTAACGGTATCCGCACGTGCAGGAGGAACGTCATGCGGCGGACTGCTAGATCCGATCACACACCCGGCGGCGAGTAGAGGTGTCTATTCCAACTCATGCAAACCCTAGTGACAGCGCCGAAGCGATCAGCCGCATGAGTATGCCGCACCCCACTTTATATAGGCGTCCGTCGTGGGCTCAACACTTGGGCCTCGCACGGACCCTAAAGCCCATAAGTCTACTCGACCACAATCCGATTGCAGCTCGGATCACATCCGACTAGTGTCCTCGGATCCGACCTCGTAGGTTCCTTTCCTTGAGCGCGTGACCCCTTAGGTTCAAGCCGGCTTGGTCGCAGTTCGGATCACCTCCGGACTACATGGCTGGTAGTGGCCTCTAGCAAGGTGTGCCGACTACCAAGCTGACGATGAAGCTGGTTAGGCGAACCAGTACATCACACTTCCATTCCTTTTGCCACACGATATATATTGTCGGGCACAAGGCGAGTCTGTCATCCTTGTGCTAGCCCGGTGTCTTTCTTGTTCCAATGATGCCGACCACAAACCAGATTATCTCATAATCCTTGTCACATGGACATGCTTATCCTGGTCGGATCACATGAGGGGCCCAGAGTATATCTCTCCTTATCGTAGGGGCAAATCCCATCTTTCTCGACCATGTCTCGCAGCATGGGTCTGGACAAGCCCGAAACCAACCTTTGTAACTACCCAGTCACGGTGTAGCGTTTGGTTGGCCCAAAGCAAGTCTGTTACCATCCCGAGTATATGCGCCAGCTCAGCTCTTAGGACATAGAACGTATATTGTACTAGAGACTCACATGTGACATATTGCTGCGTCTCATAGTTGGGTCTGTCCGACTCAGACCTTATCTCAACTCGGATCCGACTACGTCGACTCCGACTAGATCCTTCTGAGTCCATATTATCAAGTTAGCATCCAATGACCCATGGCTAGTGAGACCAAGCCATCGACCGTCTCATATGCTAGTCTAGATGGCTGCCCATCCACACAGCCCTTTCGACTAGGGGCCTTTTAGGACGTTCATCATACAATGCATAGTCCCACAAACAAGTCACGTACTCACTGATAAACATCATTGATAATGTCCAAGGACTATATTTATTCATAAACACATAGGAAATATCATCATACATTGTCGGTGTACAAAAGTAGGGGCTCTTCTTTTGACCCCTTTACTTGTGCATGGGCAGTCAGAGCCGCGCGCCATGGCCACACTTAGTAGGGCAGAGGAGGGAAGCCGGAGAGGAACCGAAGCATAAGGCAAACAAAGCAACGCCAAGGCCAAAAACACTGAAGAACAAAGGAGCAAGGTGCACTCCCCCGGCAAGACCCTTTTTGGGAAGACCTCCACGGCCCCGGCAAGAGCCTTGCCAGGGCAACTTGCCCAACACCAGAAGAGCGAGCCACCATTGATCCCACAGGCTCCAGCCCAACCAACTACATTGGAACCAAGGCTCGGGAGGCGCCTCTGTGGTGGCATGCAAATGTTCGTCAAGATCATAAACATGTGAGATCAGATGAGGACTAGAAGACGGCGACCCTCGGCAGGATCCTATCTGAGGAAATCCACAAGACCCCTGGCAAGACTCTTGCCGAGGACGATTGCAACGCCATGGCAAGACCCTTGTCGGCCCCCCGGCAAGACCCTTACTGAGGGCATCAGCAGAGCCACTGCCAGGCCCGCGCCAGCCAAGAATCCACCACCGTCCCCAAGCAGCTGCTAGCTCAACCAGCTGGGCAGGCACCTGCGTGGAGACAGGCGGCCTCTACACTAACTCGGCAAGCACCTGCATGGCGGCATGCGACCCTTCATGAAGGCTCCACCACCGCGCCAGCCCATCAGCCAGCCAACGTGGCGCCGCGATGCCTCATCAGCTCGAACACGTGTCGAGGCCAGGCGAGGCGGCGACGGCTGGGACGGGCTTCCCTGGCGTCCCTGATAAAGCAAGGGGGGCACGTCGGCAGCGCATTAAATGCGTTTGTCCAACGGTCCTAGAGGATAGGCTTATCGACTGTAGACCTTTCCACCTCCTGTGTGCCACTGTGGCAACCCCTTTTTCCTATAAAAGGAGGCCCGAGGCGACCAAGAGAGGGATTCAACTCTTTTGGGCAAGTTGCACCCCGTAGCTAGCTCAAGAACACAAGAACACTCAAATACATCCACCAAATCAGGACTAGGGGATTATGCATCTTCGATGCCCGAACCTGGGTAAACGATCTGTGTGCTCCCTGTCAGACCCGCTCTTTGCACAACCTGGTGCTTGCCAACCATAGAAGAGATCCCAGTGACCCCATAGGTGTCGTTTCCACCGACATCTTTGGCGCATCAGGTAGGGGAAACCCAGTTGTGAAAATCTGGTCTAATCGAAGAAGTGGCTTCATTGTGGTCGTCGTTCCAAGGAAGAAGACGACCAAGCATGACGGCGCCGTCTGCGGATGTGGTAGGCGCCCTTACAACGACAGAAAAGCTAAGTCATGTGAAACTTTGGGCATATTTCTTTTTATATATATGGTTATTATCCTCGAAGGTCCTGCCCTATGAATGGAAAACCTGCACGCAAAGGGGCCCTTCCGCAATTGGCAATGCCCTTGTTCTGTTTCGAGTCCGCTCAACAGCTCAAGCGGCCGCGTCGAGAGTGGCAGGGTAGCCTTTCGTAATTGGCAACGCTCTCGATTCTGACTCGAGTCAAGCTCGATAGTTCGAGCGTCCGCGTTGAGAGCGGTAAGGTGGTTCGCATGGCAGCAAGCACACCCGGCAGGCTATTGGGGATCCGTCCTCAAGGCGCCATGGCCTGGGTTACGCGCCGGCAAGCCTACCCGATTAATGTAGGGTGGACATACAAAGGGGGATCAAATAGGACAATAACATGCATCGTTTTCAAAAGTACTACAGAGTTATATTACATCAATTGTTGTTGCGGTTCTAACTAAAGATATAAATTGTCTTGGCCATGAACCTGCAACGGCAATGAGAAACGGGGTGCCTAATCCCGGCGCTGGCCCTCCACCCTCTTGATTCTGCCGATGCGGCTGATGATGGGATTGATACGCTCCTTGAGCATCGCGAGGTCTGCATCCTCCGGCAAGCTCTCCAGCGTGGCGTCGGAGTCGAGGTTGGGGTTCTAGTGCGCCACCTTGGTGAGAACCTTGGTCATGGCACCCCGGCAAAGCCTCCGGGCCACATTGGCTAGGGAGGCCGCCCAATTGGACTGGAGATGCTCCAGGGCCCCGAGGACGCCCTTGAAGAAGATGGTCAGCTTGGCATTGGGGCTCGCGTTGCGCTCCGGGGTTTACCTCACATTTGGCATCCCCGTGGTAGGCAGCTGCGTGGTGATCCTGCCGGCAACGCCTTCGAGGCGCCCGATCCAGCGGTTCTCGCCTTCCACAAACTCCTTGTGGTTGGCGGCTTTGTTCTTCCGCAGCTGCTTCTCAGCCTCCAGATCCTTGGCCATGGTCTCCTCCCGGGCTTTGTCCTCTGAGAGCATCCCCTCGAGACCCTCCAGCTTCAGCTTAAGGTCTTTGATGGAGTTGTCGGCCCCGGAAAGCTGCTCGGCCTTGTCGAGGACTACACCCTGCGCCTCAACCAGGGCACCGTTGAGCGTGTCTTTCTCCTTGGACAGCTTCAGGACCTGATCCTTCAGCCTGTCCCGCTCCACCTCCAACTCCTTCACCTTGTCGGCGTGAACCAGGGCCTGGGCATTGAGTGCGTCCCTGCGCCTCTGCTCCAGCTCCTGGGTCCGCTGCACGACGAGCTTCTCCACCTCCTTGTCCTTGCCGCGGAGCGTTGCGGCAAGGTCCTCCTTGAAGGAGTCCTGGACTAAGGGGTCCTCGGGCATTCAGCCTGTTAGCCATGGGCCGGACTGAAGGGCTGTGAAGATACAAAGACCGAAGACTGCAGCCGTGTCCGGATGGGACTTTCCTTGGCGTGGAAGGCAAGCTTGACGGCCAACTATGTAAATTCCTTTCTCTGTAACCAACCTTGTGTAACCCTGGATCCCTCCCGTGTCTATATAAACCAGAGGGCTAGGTCCGTAGATAGGCTGAATATTCATTACCATAGTCATACGAGCTATACTTCTAGGGTTTAGCCATTATGATCTCATGGTAGATGAACTCTTGTAATACTCATATCCATCAAGATCAATCAAGCAGGACGTAGGGTATTACCTCCATAGAGAGGGCTCGAACCTGGGTAAACATTGTGTCCCCTGTCTCCTATTACCATCGACCTTAGATGCACAGTTTGGGACCCCCTATCCGAGAGCCGCCGGATTTGACACCGACATTGGTGCTTTCATTGAGAGTTCCACTCTGCCGTTGACAATAGGATAGATGACTCGCCTCGTCCTTAAAGACAATATCACTACCGGAGGAGAACTGGCCCCATGTCAAACTCTCCGGTTGGGCAGCTTTACCATCGAAAATCCTCTTCGTATCGACCCCAAACACTCCAAGCAGATGGATCCGGCGGAGTTTTCGTCTTTAAATGAGCTCCTTGATCATATTGACACCCTGGGAATTGCCACAAATTACGATCGGATCGGGCTCAAACCCGACCAAAGAGAAATCAAATCTCCTCCGATCACCCACCAGATAGCGGTAGTTGAGGAGCAAGACGGTGATTATTCCTTATGATGAAGACGGACTACGTCCAGATTGCCGACCCTGCAGAGCCGGATACCCACCCACAAAAAGAGGTGACAAACCTTCCGAACATAGAATCGGATGGCGAGTAAAGGCAACCAGAAGATACTCCGGAGCCTGGACTGTTAAGTCTAGTAAAACTTCAGACTCCGGATCATCGATCGGGTCAGGTCCACATCCAATTCAACCCACCCACCCAGACATAAGCGCTCTCACGAGCATGCAACAACAGTCTCAGGAAACGGCCCGCCACTTCTGGGCCAGATTCCTCCTTGTCAAGGACAAGGTTAAAGATTGCGCGATGTGGACGCGATATCAGCGTTCCGCAACAATTGCACGAACGAAGGAATCCTCAACGCCATTAATCGCCGCCACATACTACACTTCGCTGACTTGGAAACTATCGCACAGAAGTACAACGCAATGGAAAGCGCCTGGAGGGATCAGGCAGCTTGTTGGGAGCCACCGGTCCCAACTCAACCACTGGTCCAGGCAAAAAGGGCGCATCCCCGTGACGCGCCTTGTCCAATTGCCAAGAAATACGAACCCATCACGCGGAGCGGGACCGTTCTGGAGGGATGGCTCGATGGCCCATTGAAAATACACAGAACACCGGATACCATACCAACCCACAGCCTTAGAGCATGTTGGATTCTTCGGCAGGTAGCCAAAAGCGGCGAGGACATCCTTACCAAAAACACCCCAGAGCAACACCCTCCAGAAGACGATGACCATAGAGTACTGACAGTCTTTGAGACATTTGCTTCAAACAATAAGCGCAAAAGGGCACTTCGCGGCCTCGCCGGAGTCTGTCAAATTGCCACAGTAAACCCTTGGAACGACACGGCTATAACCTTTAATGCCGGCGATGAACCAAAATACAGGACAGTCCACGCACTAGCCGCTTTAGTCCTTAGTCCCATCGTGGATGGCTTTCGACTCACCAAGGTCCTCATGGACAGTGGCAGCGGACTAAACCTCATCTATGAGGATACACTCCACAAAATGGAAATAGACAGTATCCGGATCAAGCAAAGCAGCACGACCTTCCGAGGAATCATTCCCAGTAGGGAGGCACGGTGTGTGGGAAAAATCACACTTGACGTGGTATTCAGCACGCCGGAGAATTATTGGTCCAAAGAAATCACCTACCAAGTGGCTCCTTTCAGCAGCGGATACCACGCCCTGTTGGGGTGGGATGCTTTTACACGCTTCCAAGCTATACCTCATTATGGGTACGTGAAGCTCAAAATGCCCGGACCAAACGGCATAATCATTCTTGTCAGTGATCCGGACATAGCACTCCGTGACGAAAACAGAACCGCATCCTTGGCCCTTGAGACATTATCTGAAGCCCTCGCGGCCGAAGAATTAACCGCACTGTGCTCCACGGTGGATAGGGACGATGTGATCTTAGACAAACGACCCAAATCCACCTCCTTCAAATCGACAGAAGAAATAGTCAAATTCCAGGTCCACCCAATGGACCCCAAGAAGACAGCATCTATTGGAGCACAACTAGACCCAAAGGTCGACGCCGCACTAAGGGATTTCCTTCACGAAAACTGGGATATATTCGCCTGGCACCCTTCTGACATGCCTGGAATCCCACGTGAGCTGGCAAAACATAGCCTTAATATCTTAAAGTGATACAAACCAATCAAACAAGCACCGCGGCGCTTTTCCAAGCCCAAACACCAAGCTATAGGGGAGGAGCTGGCCAAGCTAATTGAGGTCGGATTCATCAGAGAAATGAAACATCCGGACTGGCTGGCAAACCTGTTGATGGTACCAAAGAAGGACAAATCTTGGCAGTTGTGATTGATTTTAAAGACCTCAATAAGGCCTGCCCTAAGGATCCCTTCCCCCCTCCCCCGCATTGATCAAATCATTGATGCTACCGTAGGACACGACTCACTGTGTTTCCTTGATGCATATTCCGGATACCATCAAATCAAAATGAAGGAGTCCAATCAAGCTGCAACAGCATTCATTACCCCATATGGGCCATTCTACTTCAACACCATGCCCTTCGGGC
The DNA here is from genome assembly GCF_056163025.1 of Triticum urartu. NCBI lineage: Eukaryota > Viridiplantae > Streptophyta > Magnoliopsida > Poales > Poaceae > Triticum > Triticum urartu. Next base: position 194,370,725 of record NC_141873.1, on the reverse strand, counting down.
TCTAGAACGCCAGTGCCACATACCAACGCATGATTCAAACATGCCTAGAGAAACAGATCGACAAGACAGTTGAAGCTTATGTGGACGACGTCATCATCAAAACTAGGCGCATCGAAACACTAATAGACGATTTATGTCTCACATTTGATAACCTTCGCACGTATGACATTAAGCTCAATCCGAAAAAGTGCGTTTTCGGCGTCCCCGCTGGAAAACTGCTGGGCTTCATCATTTCCAACAGAGGAATTGAAGCAAATCCAGCCAAAATCTGAGCTCTGTCATAATTGGCTACACCAACAGACCTCAAACAAGTCCAAAAGCTCTAAGCCGCTTTATCTCCAGATTGGGAGAAAAGGCACTGCCACTCTATCGCCTTCTACAGCGAACCGATCACTTCGAGTGGACGGACGCGGCCACAGGCAGTCTGGAGGAAATAAAAACCCTTCTTGCGAGCAACCCAATCCTAGCCGCGCCAAACATCGGTGAACCGATGCTATTATACATATCGGCAACACATCAGGTGGTGAGCACCGTGCTCGTCGTTGAACGAGAACAAGACAGACACAAATTCCCGCTTCAGAAGCCAGTATACTACGTATCCACTGTCTATACACCATGCAAATCCCAGTACCCCCATTATCAGAAGACAGCAGATGCGGTCGTCATGGCATCCCGAAAACTCCATCACTACTTCCACGAGTGTTCGATCATGGTGGCTTCCGAAGTACCACTCAATGACATTATAAACAACCGCGATTCCACAGGCCAGATTGCCAAATGGGCCATTGAGCCCCTTCCATTTTATATTACATACAAACCATGTTGAGCTATTAAATCCCAAGTACTGGATGACTTCGTCGCCAAATGGACAGAGGCCAAGCTCCCGGAAGAGTATGGCACATATTCCAATTGGGTTATGTATTTCGATGGCTCCAAAATGTTGGCAAGGCTTGGGGGCGGGCGTCATTTTAACGTCACCTACTGGAGACGTCGTTCAGTACGTACTCCAAATACTATACACAGACTCCAACAATGCAGCCGAATACGAGGTCTTATTGCATGGTCTCCGGATGGCTGTCTCCATGGGCATACAACGCCTAGAAGTGCGCGGGGACTCAAACCTTGCAATATCTCAATGAATGGAGACTTCGACGCCAAAGATCCGAAGATAGTAGCTTATCGTAATGCCGTCATAAAAATGTTGGCCCGGTTCAAGGGGCTCGAGTTCCATCATGTGGCTCGAGAAAGTAATCGAGCGGCGGACGTTATTGCTCCTATCGGTGCTAAGCGTGACCCCGTCCCACCTAATATCTTTCTGGAAAGGCTTTTTAAGCCATCCGTGGTGTGGCAGGGGGAAAACGGCATCACTAGTCCTGATCCGAACAAAACCCCGGATTCCGAAAACACCAATGTCATCGGAGGCTCAGCCACGGAAATAACACCGTCGGCGCATCTCATCATGGCAGTCATTGCCCCATGGACCGAACCCTTCCTGGCCTACCTTAACATGAAGGAGCTTCCTGAGGACCAGAATGAGGCCCGCCACATTGTCCGGCGTTCGAAGGCCTACAAGGTTCACGACGGAGAGCTCTATAAGAAAAGCGCTACAGAAGTCCTTCAAAGATGTATCACCGAGGAGGAGGGGCGGCAGCTCCTGGCGGAGATTCATGCCGGTCTTGGCGGGCAGCATGCCGCAGCTCGGGCCCTTGTTAGAAAGGCCTTCCGTACAGGGTTCTATTGGCCGACGGCCTAAGAGGATGCACATGAACTTGTCCAACGTTGCGTTGGATGCCAACTCTTCGTCAACCAAAGCCATATGCCCCCACGACCCTACAAACAATCCCCATCACTTGGCCTCTTGCGGTCTGGGGATTGGATATGGTTTGACCCCTTAAAGGAGGAAGCCATAAGAAAAAATATCTACTGGTCATGGTGGATAAATTCACCAAGTGGATAGAGGCCAAACTAGTTAAAACGGCCGAGTCCAGGCCAGTAATAGACTTTATATCTGGCGTCGTACACTGTTATGGTGTTCCACACACCATCATCACTGATAACGGCTCCAATTTCACAGCTGATGAAGTGAAAACCTGGTGCGCTAATCTGGGCATCAAGCTTGATTACGCCTCTGTCTATCATCCACAGACAAACGACCAAGTCGAACGAGCCAATGGTCTTATTATGAGCGGCATTAAACCCAAACTCATGCGGTCTTCGAAGGAATCAGACAAGCACTAGGTTGAGGAGCTCAACTCTGTACTCTGGGGGCTGCGGACCACGCCCAATCGCACTACCGGATACACCCCCTTTTTTATGGTGTATGGCGCAGAGGCAGTATTACCCTGCAACATTATTCATGACTCACCTGGAGTGCGCATGTACGAAGAGAGAGAGAGAGGCCGAGCTCGATCGGCAGGACAGCTTAGACGCCTTGGAGGAGGAGCGCAACGTCGCAAAAGCCCATTCCGCATTTTATCAACAGCAGGCTCACACGTATCAAAGCAGAGAAGTACGGGCCAAAACTTACAACATTGGCGAACTCGTTCTACGCCTGCCAGAGAAGAAAAAGGACAAACTCAAGCCCAAGTGGGAGGGTCCCTTCATCATTGACGAAGTTCTCACCGGTGGAGCATACTGCTTGCGTGATACGTCAGACAATCGACTAGACCCGAATCCCTGGAACGCGTCCAGACTCTTTGTTCGTCTCCTTCTCCTTATTGTTTTCATCATTTTTTCTCTCTTTTTGTTTTTTTCTCTTTAGCCTTAAAGGCTTTCGTACGGTTAGACCGTGCACCCCCGACGCATACATTTTCAAGTATGTATGTCTATCATACCTGGGGGCTTCTTGGACAGAAGATTGCTATTTCTATTTTCCGAGCATAAAGCTCATCACATATGTGTTTCCTCCCATATGTACCTTTTCTTTGCCATTATATGCATCGATATGACTTAAGTTTTGGCCAAGCTAGTTTGCCTGGCTCCTGTGCTTATACCCTACGTTCCCGTTAGTTCGGCTAGGGCATAAAGAAAGCACCTCTGTGATTGTTACTGCCGGGGTCATCCGGATGTGTACCTCAGACTGGGTGAAGCCAAAAGCTAGCATTCTTAAGGGAATATTCGGTCGGTGAACTAAAGATGTTTTTGCACTCACTCCATTATGAACCCCCAGAAGTTATACACACTGTGATTTTTTCACAGTCCGGGCAAGCACATAGATGCATGCACACCCAGGGAAAGGAACCCTTAGCGGAACTATTCTCTCTGGAAGATGTTTCTTACATTTTCAATGTAATACAACATAACTAGCCGGATACAACTTGTCTGTTCAAGCACCTATGACCCCTACGCATGGTTTCCACGCATACCCCAGTTTATTTTGCCATTCAGGTATTCAGAAACACTCCACACCTTCAGGTCGAGAGATCAAAGCGAAACGGTAGGCCATGACAATCGTTCGACAATCCAGCTAGAAGGAAAATACATCGTCACTTAGGACTTAAAAACTTCCTCCTCTATACCGTCCAACAGGCGGTCTAATTTACAATCCTACTGAGAGTATCTAGCAGCCACCTCCACTTGGCCATATACTAAACTATCGGGAATTTCTTCCCCATTTGATGATCCGGACACCTCCTCTTCGGGACGGCCTGTCAATATACCTGCAATCACAGCTATATCAGCTACTTTTACTTCCAAACTGATATAAGGTAAATACGACCACATACATAATATGTCGGCTCGCAGTTTTTTGTTCTCCTTCACGGAGTCAGCTAGTTGGGCCCGCACATCCTTCAGCTCTTCGCCCAGCTGGGTGTTTGCATCTTGGAGTTTGTTTTTCTCCTGTCTGACACGGGTCAAAATCCGCTCACATGTGGCATGCAGTCTTTTTGACTCCTTTTCCTCCAATTAATCCGATGATCCTATTATGAGATAAAGCCGCAGTGTTAACACGGTCGCTATGGAATAATTGTTTCTCGATGGAGGGAAATATCACCGGAAGACACCGCTTTGGATTTTTCTAGTTCGGTGGTCACTACGTTTAACTGCGTCCAGCACTTTTCTAGCTCTTGGGCTAGCACTTCGTTCTTCTCCGACAGAACCTGGTCATGCAGCGATCCTCGAATCAGTTGTCCCAACTACTTTAAGTCTCGGGGGATACTGGCATATGCTTATCATAGTTAGACAAAGTAAACTTACCTGCACATCTTTTAAATGCTGCTTTATGGCTCTGTTAAGCCCATCTCGAGCAGCTCGGATATATGCATAGTTAGGCTTATCATAGTTAGGCGTTAAATGCGTATTCTAAAAAGTCAAGGTCTTGTAAAACGGCCCTGTGGTGCCAATGATTCATGTTGCTCTCCACTTCCGAGTTGGTGACGGATACATCATCTGAATCCTCGGTTGGAGGACAGTCCAGCGTCACCCCCGCATCAGCCCCCCGTCTTCACGGCAGGATCTGGATCCTAGCTGTGGGAAGTATGACTGGTCGGACTCCTGGATACAGTCCGGCACACCTTTTTCCTGATACAGGGTAAACGGAAAGGTCACAGTTGGATGTGATTGCCAAGGTGCATATTTGCAAACTCATACCTCTTTGATGAATGCTCGGCCGTATCTTCGTTTGCCTTCCTCTTTGAAGGCTTGCCTGGTATGGGGGACGCTCTCTTCGGAGATGCCCCCGGGGCAGCATGGCGCGCCGAACGCCTCCCCTTTTGAGCACAGGACAGTGCGGTGGGTAAGGAGGAATGAGAAAACTCTCTTGACAAGGTATCTCCGGAGTACTTACATGTGAAGCAGGAAGGAGGCCGGGTAATCGGCGATGATGGGTACATTTGTACCGTCATAGCTCAGCTTACAGAATATTCCATCCTCGAGCTCCACAAATATGTCCGGATCTTCCTCATATCCGGGGTCAAGATCCCGGTTGCGATTCTCCGGCTGAGGGGTAGGGTCATGGATACCCTCCACAGCCTTTCGCCATTCCTGTTATAAGCGGATAAGATACTGCCTGTCAAGAATGATTCAGGGACATGAGTAAAATAGTGGAGCTGAAGCTTACCCAGCTGGGAGGATTATACATGGAAAATCCTTCTCGATATTGGAGACGGGTGAACTCCTCCTTCTCCCCTTTATTCGGTCCCTTCCGACCATAGAGTGAGGCGTCGTCTTCACAGTTTTAATGCCACATGGGCAGCCCTATGTATTGGAGTGGCTGGACACCCGCTTTATTGAGATCTCCATTACCTCGACTATTGACAATCCGGACTGGGCAACCGTCTTAATCTTGCCCAACAGCAAGGTGATCTCTGCACTATCCTCTTCCTTGAGGCTCCGAGGATGCCAGCTATGGCATTTCTTCAGCGGAGCATTTGAAACCTCGGGGAGGCCCATGCGGGCGGGGTCGGGTAGAGCGACGTCGTCGATGTAGAACCATTCGGAAGGCCACTCTTCGAGAGCTTTCTTCGGCGAGCCGGACAGGTATCCTGTCCCGGCGATGCGCCACACTTCGGCTCCTCCCACTTCAAAAATTGACCCACCTAGATTGTGAGGGATGAGGCAGAACAGTCTTCTCCATAAATCGAAATGGGCCTCGCAACCCAAGAATAGCTCGCATAGAGCGACATAACCCGCAATATGAAGGATAGAGGCAGGAGTGAGATTGTGCAGTTGGAGGCTGTAATACTCTAGCAGACCTCGGCGGAAAGGATGGATCGGAAATCCAACACCTCTTAACAAGAAGGGGATGAAGCATACTCGTTCTCCCCTGGGGAAGTTCTCCGTTTGAGCCCCTCCCTTGAAGGACGTCATCCCTGCTCGTACGAGGACCAAGTTCGCGGGGGGGGGGGGGAGAAAGCTGTGACGCCCCGAGAATGTTGCGCCAGGTGTCCTCCAGTTATTCGTTGTTGTTGCCTTGTCATTTGCTTGCGTGTTGCATCTTGCCATGACATCATCCGCATCGCATCTGCATGTTTTGGAAAACTTGCATCCGTCCGGGTCTCCCAGTTCTCTCCATTGTCCGTTCTAAGCCCAGACACACTTGCACGCGCCCGTGGCATGTCCGAAATATTATTTTATAAGTGGCCAGAAAATGTTCTCGGAATAGGATGAGAGTTGACGTGTGGTCTTATTATAGTGTAGATAGACCGCCTGTCAAGTTTCATCGCATTCGGAGATCGTTTGATAGCCCAACCGTTAAACTATAGCGGTAGTATAGCCGGTCAAACGTCGGACGTTTCCGGTCTCCAGAAACAGTTGTCGGGTTGCTTTCCCCCTCTCTCTCCTCAGCCCACCTTGTCCATCCTCTTTCCCCTCTTCGCTTCCGGATTTGTCCGGTGCGATCGCACGGGCCGAAACCCTCTCTGCTCAGTGCATCAAACCCCCTCACGCGCGCGTCCGAAAAGATGTCCCAGACCCGACCCGGACAGTCGCCTCCATTTTGTTTATTGGGCTTCCTAACCTAGTTTTTCTTGAACCGCCTGATTTTGATCAGAGGGTCCAAATCTACCCTGAACTCCCCTCTTTCCATATATATATAGAACCCCTAGTCTAATTTGAGACAAAACCCTAAAACCTAGGGGATGTCCCATCCATTCCGTGTCCGCCGCCGCCACCAACTCACAAGCTACCTCGGGATCCTCTCATTCTCCCCTACCCAATCCATCGATCCCCACCAACCAGAGCCTCCCATGGCTCCCTTCGAATCTATCCCCTCCTCAATCCACCTCGCGAGCAGCACTCATCCGCCGCGCCTCTAGCTCCTCCTGAGGAAGGGCCTCGCGCTCCTGGGGCCTGCACCCTCTCGCTCCAGAAGGAGAGGAGCTTACCGAGCTTCTCCTCAACCCCACCGGCCGACGTGGCCATGACCGAGGCCACAGGAGCAAGCTGTCGCCGGCTACCAGCGGAACCCCGCGTCCCCTCTCTACCCTCCTTCCCTGTTCATCTATTTTCTTCCTTCGGTCTCAGATCTCTCTCTTTTCTCTCTTTCCACAAGAACACCAGGAGGCCATGGGCGCCGCCCCTACCGAGCTCGACGACCACTACCTGCAGACATCCCCACCGTTCCCAGCGCTGCCTACTCCCGCCGGCGACCGCAGGTTCGCCTTAGGCTGTCGTGTCCCTGCCATCTCCCTGTCGTCTCTCCCTTCTTCCCGTCCGTGTTTCGCCTCTGATTTCTATCTCTATCTTTTTCTTCAGGCAACAGCTGCAGCCATGGCCTTGTAGCACGTTCCCCTGCTCGGGGAACCGATCCGCACCTCCCCTAGCAGGATCTGGACCCAGGCGCCTTCCCGCGCCCAACCCGTTGTTCCCCACGCTCGCCGGAGTCCTCCGCGCCGCCGTGCCTACTTCCTGTCGAGCAGAGGAGGACGGCGCCTCTGTCTTGAGCCGTTCGAGCCCACGCCGCATGTGTTGACCGCTTGCTGACCGCGCCTGCGCCTGTCTCGCGCGCCAGACCCAGCTCCTCTTGGCCAGATCCAGCGGGCCTTGGCCCATGGTGGGTTGCCCTGCGCCCCTTCTTCCCCCCCCCCTCCATTTGGGCTAGGCTACCTGTTTTGGCCCATTTCACGTTTTTTTCCACAGGACGAATTTCCTATTTATTCCAGAGTTGGCAGTTTTACAGAATAACCCCTAAGCTCCATGCATATTGTAACTCTCAAACTGTGCATCACATGTAAATAACTTATATATGAAAAATGCTTAAAATTGTGTCTAGTTTCATAATATGTCACTTTCACCCATGTTTAAAATGTTGTTTGTTTTAATTTGCTTAAATAACTTGCTAAAACGGTTTAATTCATAACTAAATAACTGTAGCTCAGTTTTAAATAAACTTTATATGTAATTGGGGTGGAAAAATGCATAGATTAACATGGTGGCATCACTTTGCATGTTTAACAACTATAAAATTTGGTTTAGGGCAGAACAGCACCAAACCTAATATATGCATATGGGGATTTACCGGAATTGTTGTTCGTTGCTTCCGGCCTCATTTAACCTTGACTAGATAGGTAGTTTTACTTTGCGTCACCCTCTTGCCATGTTTAATAACATTTATTATTGTTGGGTACATAAACGAGATCGAACTAAATAACTTGTCATGGTGTTTCGTCAATATGCAACTCGTTGCATATTGAGCTCCACTTAATTTGTAGGGTTGCTTGTGCACTTTACCATGCCATGCTTCTTTAAACCGGACATGCATCATACTTGTTTGCGCATCGTGCCATGCTTATGTGATGATTGTTTACTATGTTGTTTGCTTTCTTTCCGGTGTACTTCTTCTCGGTATTCCGGTAACGTTGCGTTTGTGAGGATTCGTTGGCTACGTCCGTTTATCTTCTTCATGGACTCGTTTCTTCTTCCTTGCAGGATTTCAAGCAAGATGACCATACCCTCAAAATCACTTCTATCTTTGCTTGCTAGTTGCTCGCTCTTTTGCTATGCCTATGCTGCGATACCTACTACTTGCTTATCATGCCTCCCATATTGTTGAACCAAGCCTCTAACCCACCTTGTCCTAGCAAACTGTTGTTTGGCTATGTTACCGCTTTGCTCAGCCCCTCTTATAGCGTTGTTAGTTGCAGGTGAAGATTGAAGTTTGTTCCTTGTTGGAACATGGAGATGCTGTTCCTTGTCAGAACATGTTTACTTGTTGGGATATCACAATATCTCTTATCTAATTAATGCATCTATATACTTGGTAAAGGGTGGAAGGCTCGGCATTATGCCTAGTGTTTTGTTCCACTCTTGCTGCCCTAGTTTCCGTCATATCGGTGTTATGTTCCCGGATTTTGCGTTCCTTACGCGGTTGGGTTATAATGGGAACCCCTTGACAGTTCGCCTTGAATAAAACTCCTCCAGCAATGCCCAACATTGGTTTTACCATACGCCACCTAGCCTTTTCTTTCCCTTGGGAGTCGCGCTCCTGAGGGTCATCATTATTTTACCCCCCCCCCCCCGGGCCAGTGCTCCTCTGAGTGTTGGTCCAAACTAGAGCCCTGTGCAGCGCCCCCTCGGGGAAACTCGAGGTTTGGTTTTAGTTGTATGGAGAGCTCATCTGAGTGTGCCCTGAGAACGAGATATGTGCAGCTCCTATCGGGATTTGTCGGCACATTCGGGGGGTGTTGCTGGACTTGTTTTACCATTGTCGAAATGTCTTGTAACCTGGATGCCGAGCCTGATCGAATTGTCTTGGGAGAAGGAATATCCTTCGTTGACCATGAGAGCTTGTGATGGGCTAAGTTGGGACACCCCTGCAGGGATTTGAACTTTCGAAAGCCGTGCCCACGGTTATGGGCAGATGGGAATTTGTTAATGTCTGGTTGTAGAAAACCTCAAGTTGATATTAACTAAAATACATCAACCGCGTGTGTAACCGTGATGGTCTCTTCTCGGTGGAGTCCAGGAAGTGAACACAGTGTTGGAGTTATGCTTGACGTAGGTTGTTCTAGGATCACTTCTTGATCATAGTTTTTCGATCGTGCTTTTGCCTTCTCTTCTCGCTCTCTTTTGCGAACAGGTTAGCCACCATATTTGCTAGTCGCTTGCTGCAGCTCCACATCATACCTTGCCTTACTTATAAGCTTAAATAGTCTTGATAGCGAGGGTGTGAGATTGCTGAGTCCCCGTGACTCACAGATACTTCCAAAACCAGTTTGCAGGTGCCGATGTTACCGAGCCGGTGACGCAACCAAGCTCAAGGAGGAGCTCGTTGAAGATCTTGTCCTTTATGTTGTTTCATTCTAGTTGATCAGTAGCGGAGCCTAGTCGGGACGATCGGGGATCTGTGTCGCATTTGGGGTAGTCTTCTTTCATTTTGGTTCTGTAGTCGGACCTTGATTGTATCTGTATGATGTAATGCTTTTATTCATGTAATTGTGTGAAGTGGCGATTGTAAGCCAACTATGTATCTCTCTTTCCCTTATGTATTACATGGGTTGTGTGAATATTACCTCACTTGCGACATTGCTTTCAATGCGGTTATGCCTCTAAGTCGTGCTTCGACACGTAGTTGGTATCAGAGCCTTCCCCGACCTTAGGAGCCCCCTGCTTGATCGAATAGCTGGCGTTGTTGAGTCTAGAAAAAATGTTTTGAGTCATTTAGGATTATATATATCGGAGAGTTAGGAATTCTTTTTACTCCCCAGTCCCTTCGTCGCTCTGGTGAGGCATCCTGACGTAGAGTTTTGACTCTTATCTTCTCAAATTTCACTAAAAAATATTTAGGATCACGCGGGTATCTTGGAATCGTTCCGATTGATTTGTGACGAGAACATTGTTCTTGGTGCCTCCTGTCATTTAGGGGTTGTGGCAGTGTCCTGGGGAGTTGAGCTCCAAGGTGTTGTCGTCACAATTTTATCGTTGCAGTTCTGGAATACCTGAGTTTAGTTTCGCCGACATCGAAAAACTCTTTTATGCAGTTGTTGGTGAGATAACCTCGACGCCACCCAGTACTGGGGCGGGAGTTCAGGAGTATCGCCATAACTTGTATAACGGATGCTTTTCGAAGTTTGAGGTAGACGATTTCCGAAGGTTTCTTGGTTATGTGTTGAAGGATGGATACAGCTGGATGTAGGATTTGCTAGTTTTGGGTGAGATATTATGCTTCCCCTGTATCCCGAACACCTGATTGCATAACCAGAAAATTTCGGGAGTTTATAAGTGGGAATTCAAGTAGCTCTTAGGATATCCTTCCGACAGATGTATGATATGAAATTGGGGTTCGACGTCTAGTGGTCCGCCTATCCACGATTGGTTTTCAGTGGTCTCGTTGTGTCTTAAAGAGTCCTTGGCTTTGCCGACTCGGGGATGCTTCGTATGCCATGTGCACTGCCTTGTACATGACGGTGCTGTACGATCGAGCCCGTGTAGGCCCCACCACGAAAATTTCGGAAGAAATCTCTATCATATGTTTGTTCCGGCTTATTTTGCAAGCCAAGCCTTTGTTTTGTTTTGAGTTGTGGTATTCGAGTTGCTTCAGAGACAAGTGTTGATTCCATACCAATCCTAAGCGGTGTTCTCATACTACGATGTGAATACTAATCCTTCTCGATAATTGAGATTGTCATGTCAATCCTTTTCAATCGGTGTGGTTCTCTTCAAGTTGATCCGATCATTTCAACATCCGCAAGATCTACTATTAGTTCTTCTCAACGGTGTTCGTTTCATCCGTCTCCAAGTTGCCTTTATTTTTTTCCCACCCACCCACCTTTTTTTCTTCAAGGAATCAGATTTCTTAGTTCGTTATCCATTTTATGGATATAAAGTCTCTCCATTCCTTTTCCGTCAATATTCTTATCCGGTGTTTCTCATGAAGATTCTAACGGAGCTTCTAGTTTTCTTTTCTTCTACGGTGGATCCAATTCAAGCTTTTGGTGTTGATCATATCCCTTTGCTCGTTTTCAATGCTTTCTCATGCTGGTGCAATTCTTAATCTTTCACCTCTCGCTATTCAATTGTTTCGGAGTGCTGAAGATATCTCAGAAGGCTCGTATTGTCATTCAAGATCTGGTCAACCTATTTCGAGGTTGTTATCTCATTCAAGCCATTTAACTCAACTGGTGCCATCTTCTTTTCAAGTAATCGTTCAACAGTGTTTATTTTGAGTGGGCCCTAACCCATAGGTCTTTTTCCAGGATCTTACCTGACTCTTCTAATTCTCCCAGAGCTATCTTTAAAATTCTTTTTCAAAGATTGATGTAAGTATGAATTATCATCAGTCAAATGTCTTTCTCCCAGATCTTTCAAATTCTTTTCATCGTTGGCTCAACTTTTCTATTCTTCACTCCGGAGTGCCTCAACAATTTTTGTTGGTGTTTCTCGTCGTCATTCTCAGGTTTTGAAGACCGAAGAAGAGTTTCTTTTAAATATTGCCCCATCCTCTGCCATCCTCTCATAATTGTTTTCGTTTGTGAGATTTTCACCCATCCGGAGCAATTCAAGATTCTATTCAGTTTGATTATCTGGAGCCCATCATCTAAGATTTATTCATTCCAGCTTTCAGCTCTCATACTCTAAATCATACCGGTGTCTAAATCAAGGATTCTCTAATCAGCTCGTAATCTCTTCGTTCTCATGGATCTAAATTCTCTCAAGCATCTTCGTTTAATTGCTAATTCTTCCCGGTGTTTCTTCATGTTTTAATTGTTCTTTTTCAATTCTACCGGTGGTTCGTTGAAGACCTTCTCAAGTTGGCGCCATATCTCTCTTAATCTTCTTTACGAGAATAAGTAGTAGGCCAAATCCGTTTGCTCGTCATCAATTTAAATTGATGAAGGATAAGCATAAGGTAACTCTTATTTTTGTTTCATCCAAGTGATTTAATTCCTTATTCCGGAGTGGTTCTTCATATCACATTCTTGGTTTGAGATGCTTTATCTTTTCTTCCGGTGTTCCAAGTTTCCACTTTATCTCATCGCAAAGATCCATCTAAATCATTGCAAGGCTTCAATCTTATTCTTTTCATCATTCAATTATTTTGGATCATTCTTTTATTACCGGAGTTCTTCATGGAGGCTCTACATGATGGTTTCATCAAGGATTTAATTCCTTCATGAAGTTTTCATCGAGATTCTTTTCTAAGGAGCTCAAGTATTCTTCATCTTGCAATCTGGAGTGCAATTCTTTTACCTTATATTTTGAGGTGGTGTTATGTCATTCTAGATAATTTTCCCTTCGTGTTTCACGATTCACCAGTTTTTCAAGAGTGACATATCTAAATCCATCATTTTCTCTTCGCTCAAGACATCTTTTCAATCCCATCAATCTCTTCATTGGAGTATCTTTGGTTATATTTCACCTAAAGCTTTCCCTAAGTTTTGTTGCTATTTATGGTGCTTATAAATGATCCAAGTTCTTCATTTATCCTCCCGGTGATATAAACTTCTCGTCTCCTTGTTGATATCAATCCAATCTATCATTTCCGTCAGTGGCAGAATTTCAACTCAGTTTCGAGATGTTTTCCATAAGCCCAGAACATGCTTACTCTTTTCGTTGTTTTCTTTTTCCAACTACTCCGCTTGACCCTTCTCCTAAGTATGCCTTTTCAACTTCTTTTGGTGACAGAAGTTGGCATTTTCATCTCCATTCTCCCATTTCAATTATCTATCTTCTATTCTTTTGTTCCGGAGGCATTGTGATGTTTCTCTCTTCAACCCATCTTCTTGTTTTGTTAGGATCCAGTTCTTTTCTTTTGCTTATCCTTTTAACCGGAGTGTCATGTCCTCCATTCAAGTATCCTCTCATCTTGTCAAGTTCTTGTTAATTCCTTCCATTTTCAGTCAGAGTGCTGTCCAAATTATATCATTATTATTCCCTTCTCATCTTGTTTTAACTGGAGTGTTGTGTCCCTTTGATCAAGCTCTTTCATTTTATCAAGTCTTGCATCTCTTTTCAACCGAAGTGCTACCCGAATCGGTTCTTTCTTTTCCTCTGTCTTAACGAAGTGTTTTCAACTTCGTTCATCTCCGTTGCATTTTTTTCCTTAAATTTGTTCGACATCTAAAGGTTCTTTGGTTTCACTCGTTTGTCAAAGGAGAAATTTAGTTTTATCGCTGCTCTTCCTCTTCCTTTTTCCCTCCGGTGCCATCCTAGATCTCGGGACGAGATCCTCTCGTAGTGGTGGAGTGTTGTGACGCCCCGAGACGTTGCGCCAGATGTCGTCCAGTTATTCGCTGTTGTTGCCTTGTCATTTGCTTGCGCGTTGCATCTTGCCATGGCATCATCCGCATCGCATCTGCATGTTTTCGAAAACTTGCATCTGTCCGGGTCTCCCAGTTCTCTCCGTTGTCCGGAAACAGTTGCCGGGTTGCTTTCCCCCTCTCTCTTCTCAGCCCACCTAGTCCATCCTCTTTCCCCTCTTCGCTTCCGGAGTTGTCCGATGCGATCGCACAGTCCGAAACCCTCTCTGCTCAGTGCATCAAATCCTCTGGCGCGCGTGTCCGAAAAGCTGTCCCGGACCCGACCCGGACAGTCGTCACCGTTGGATCCGAATCATCCCCAAACATCTACAAAACGTCTCTGTTTTGTTTATTGGGCTTCCTAACCTAGTTTTTCTTGAACCGCCCGATTTTGATCGGAGGGTCCAAATCTACCCTAAACTCCCCTCTTTCCATATATATATAGTACCCCTAGTCTAATTTGAGACAAAACCCTAAAACATAGGGGATGTCCCATCCATTCCGTGTCCGCCGCCGCCACCAACTCACAAGCTACCTCGAGATCCTCTCATTCTCTCCTGCCCAATCCATCGATCCCCACCAACCAGAGCCTCCCATGGCTCCCTTTCAATCCATCCCCTCCTCAATCCACCTCGCGAGCAGCACTCATCCGCCGTGCCTCTGGCTCCTCCTGAGCAAGGGCCTCGCGCTCCTGGGGCCTGCACCCTCTCGCTCCAGAAGGAGAGGAGCTTACCGAGCTTCTCCTCAACCCCACCAGCCAACGTGGCCATGACTGAGGCCACCGGAGCAAGCCGTTGCCGGCTACCAGCGGAACCCCGCGTCCCCTCTCTACCCTCCTTCCCTGTTCATCTCTTTTCTTCCTTCGGTCTCAGATCTCTCTCTTTTCTCTCTTTCCACAGGAACACCAGGAGGCCATGGGCGCCGCCCCTACCGAGCTCGACGACCACTACCTGCAGACATCCCCACTGTTCCCAGTGCTGCCTACTCCCGCCGGCGACCGCAGGTTCGCCTTAGGCTGTCGTGTCCCTGCCATCTCCCTGTCGTCTCTCCCTTCTTCCCATCCGTGTTTCCCCTTTGATTTCTATCTCTGTCTTTTTCTTCAGGCAACAGCTGCAGCCATGGCCTTGTAGCACGTTCCCCTGCTCGGGGAACCGATCCGCACCTCCCCTAGCAGGATCTGGACCCAAGCGCCTTCCCGCGCCCATCCCGTTGTTCCCCACGCTTGCCGGAGTCCCCGGCGCCGCCGTTCCTACTTCCTGTCGAGCAGAGGAGTTCGGCGCCTCTGTCTCGAGCCGTTCGAGCCCACGCCGCGCCTGTTGACCGCTCGCTGACCACGCCTGGGCCTGTCTCGCGCGCCAGACCCAGCTCCTGTTGGCCAAATCTAGCGGGCCTTGGCCCATGGTGGGTTGCCCTGCGCCCCTTCTTTTTTCCCCTCCATTTGGGCTAGGCTAGCTGTTTTGGCCCGTTTCACGTTTTTTCCACAGGACGAATTTCCTATTTATTCCGCCCTTAAAAGTATAATTAGCAAGCATGGTGGAAATTTCAGCTTCCGGTATCTTTCTTTTATTAGTAACAATTTCTTTCATGTACTTAGCATAAGGATTCATTTTAAGCATATCAGTCAAACGCATGCACAAGAAGATAGGTCTAATCATTTTAGCAAAGCGCTCAAAATCCTCATCATCCTTTTTCTTGGATGGTTTGGGAGGAAAAGGCATGGGTTTCTGAACCCATGGTTCTCTTTCTTTACCGTGCTTCCTAGCAACAAAGTCTCTCTTATCATAACATTGATTCTTTGATTTTGGGTTATCAAGATCAACAGCAGGTTCAATCTCTACTTCATTGTCATTACTAGGTTCATGTTCACTACGAGATTGTGTTTCAGCATCAGAAATAGAAATATCGTTAGGATTCTTAGGTGTGTTAATAACATGTTCCCTAGAAGCATGCAAAGTCCTATCATTTTTCTTTTTCTTCCTCTTAGAAGGACTAGCTGCATCAATATTAGTTCTCTGAGAATCTTGCTCAATTCTCTTAGGATGGCCCTCAGGATACAAAGGTTTGTGAGTCATTTTACCACCTCTATTGATTTGCCCTTCAAGACAGGCAAATGTTTCAATCCTGGAAGCTTTTCTTGATCTCAAACAGAAGCTACATGTACCTTTTTTCATGGAAATAATCATCCTTGCTTCCTGGGCTATCTGGATCTCAAGGAACAATTTGATCTTCCAAGCAGTACAACCTAGCATTCAGAGGTGGAAAGCTATTTTCCTTGAGGAGCTCAACCTTCTAAGATTTAGAATTAAGAAGAGTTATGTTGTAGTTTATTGTTCCTGGCTTGACAATCTTGTGCTGTAATCCTAGACCATAGTTTTTTCTTTTCTTTCTGTTGCTTTGCTCTTTGGCTTATCTCAAGGCTTTTGTATAGTGGAACCTTTGTTGTTTCTGTTTTGAATTAAATAAAAATTGTAGTGGGGTTTTTCCCTACTGTGTATAGTAAAAAAAAAATTTTACCACCTCTAGTCATAACTCTAACATCATTATCATTTTTCTTACTATTTAATTCATTGAGCAAATCATTCTGAGCTTTAAGTACTTGTTCTACTTGAGTGGTAAACATAGAAGCTTGTTTACTAATAAGTTTAAGTTCACCTTTAATATTAGCCATATAATCACCCAAGTGTTCAAGCATATCAGCATTGCGTTTTAATTCTCTACCAAAATAAGCATTGAAGTTTTCTTGCTTAGCCATAAAGTTATCAAACCCATCCAAGCATGGGCTAGCAAACTTAGTAAATGGGATTTCAGCTTTATCATATCTATAGAGAGAATTTACCCTTACTACCTATGTCGGGTTATCAAGACCATGTATTTCTTCAATAGGTGATGGATTAACACCATGTATTTCTTCAACAGACGGTAAATTAAGACCATGTATTTCTTCAATAGGAGGTAAATTCTTAACATCTTTAGCTTTAATACCTTTTCCCTTCATAGATTTCTATGCCTCTTGCATATCTCCAGGACTGAGAAATAGAATACCCCTTTCCTTTGGAGTTGGCTTAGGAGTTGGTTCAGGAATTGGATCAGGAAGTGTCCAATTATTTTCATTAGTCAACATATTATTCAATAAAATTTCAGCTTCATCTAGTGTTATTTCCCTGAAAACACAACCAACACAACTATCCAGGTGGTCTCTGGAAGCATCGGTTAGTCCATTATAAAAGATATCAAGTATTTCATTTTTCTCAAGAGGATGATCAGTCAAAGCATTAAGTAATTGGAGAAGCCTCCCCCAAGCTTGTGGGAGACTCTCTTCTTCAATTTGCACAAAATTATATATTTCCCTTAAAGCAGCTTGTTTCTTGTGAGCAGGGAAATATTTAGCAGAGAAGTAATAAATCATATCCTGGGGACTACGCACACAACCAGGATCAAGAGAATTAAACCATATCTTAGCATCACCCTTTAATGAGATCAGAAATAATTTAAGGATATAATAATAGCGAGTTTTCTCATCATTAGTGAAAATGGTGGCTATATCATTGAATTTAGTAATATGTGCCACAACAGTTTCAGATTCATAGCCATAGAAAGGATCAGATTCAACCAAAGTAATTATTTCAGGATCAACAGAGAAATAACAATCCTTATCAGTAACAAAGATAGGTGAAGTACCATAAGCAGGATCATATTTCATTCTAGCATTCAGAGTTTTTGTTTCAACTTAGCTAATAATTTCTTAAGATCACTCCTATCATTGCAAGCAAGAAAATCTCTAGCAGTTTCTTCATCCATAACATAGCCCTCAGGCACAACAGGTAATTCATATCTAAGGGGAGAGTCTTCATCATCACTTTCATCAATATTATTAGTTTCAACAATTTCATTCTCTCTAGCCCTAGCAAGTTGTTCATCAAGAAATTCACCAAGTGGCACAGTAGTATCAAGCATAGAAGTAGTTTCATCATAAGTATCATGCATAGAAGAAGTGGCATCATCAATAACATGCGACATACCAGAATTAATAGCAGAAGCAGGTTTATGTGTCGCAAGCTAACTCAAAACAGAAGGTGAATCAAGTGCAGAGCAAGATGGCAGTTCCTTACCTTCCCTCGTAGTTGAGGGATAAATTTTGATTCTTGGATCTTTCAAGTTCTTTATAATCATAAGCAGATATAAATCCCAAGTGACTCAAAGAATAGAGCTATGCTCGCCGGCAACGGCACCAGAAAATAGTCTTGACAACCCAAAGAATATTCTCAAGTATTAGCAGCTGAGTTGTCAATTCAACCACATCTGGAAACTTAATATCTGCAGCAAAGTGTTTAGTAGCAAAGTAATATTATAGTAGTGGTAACGGTGGTAAAAGGTAACGGTAGCAAAACTAATATTTTTGGTGTTTTATAGTGATTGTAACAATAGCAACGGAAAAGTAAATAAGCGAAGAACAATATATGGAAAGCTCATAGGCAATGGATCAGTGATGGAGAATAATGCCAGATGCGGTTCATCATGTAACTGTCATAACCTAGGGTGACATAGAACTAGCTCCAGTTCATCAATGTAATGTAGGCATGTATTCTGAATGTAGTCATACATGCTTATAGAAAAGAACTTGCATGACATCTTTTGTCCTACCCTCCCGTGGCAGCGGGGTCCTAGCGGAAACTAAGGGATATTAAGGCCTCCTTTTAATAGAGTACCGGAACAAAGCATTAACACATAGTGAATACATGAACTCCTCAAACTACGGTCATCACCGGTAAATATCCCGATTATTGTCACTTCGGGGTTAACGGATCATAACACATAATAGGTGACTATAGACTTGCAAGATAGGATCAAGAACTCTCATATATTGAGGAAAACATAATAGGTTCAGATCTGAAATCATGGCACTCGGGCCCTAGTGACAAGCATTAAGCATAGCAAAGTCATAGCAACATCAATCTCAGAACATAGTGGATACTAGGGATCAAACCCTAACAAAACTAACTCGATTACATGATAAATCTCATCCAACCCATCACCGTCCAGCAAGCCTATGATGGAATTACTCATGCACGACAGTGAGCAACATGAAATTGGTGATGGAGGAAGGTTGATGATGACGATGGCGACGGATTCCCCTCTCCAGAGCCCCGAACGGACTCCAGATCAACCATCCCGAGAGAGTTTAGGGCTTGGCGGTGGCTCCGTATCGTAAAACGCGATGAATCCTTCTCCCTGGTTTTTTCTCCCTGAATGTGAATATATGGAGTCAAGCTTGAGGTCAATGGAGCGTCAGGGGGCCCATGAGGCAGGGGGCGCGCCCCCACCCTCATGGATAGGTGGAGGCCCCACTGACGTGGATCTTCCTTCCAGTATTTTTTGTATATTCCAAAATAATTCTCCGTTGATTTTTTGGTCATTCTGAGAACTTTTATTTCTGCACAAAAATAACACCATGGCAATTCTTCTGAAAACAACGCCAGTCTAGGTTAGTTCCATTCAAATCATGCAAGTTAGAGTCCAAAACAAGGGCAAAAGTGTTTGGAAAAGTAGATACGACAGAGACGTATCACAGCGGCAAGGCGGTGGATCCTGGTGGTGGCGACCGTGAGCTTTTTATCCTGGGCATCGACGTCACTCCAGTCATCTCTGCGAGCCGGTGGCACCTGGCGAACCTGGCAGAACATCTGTGGGTCCTCCTCCTCAATCCAACACCATCGACTCCACCACTCCTTCTGGGCGCCCTCTGGATACGTCCCCTTCTCTAGGGCCCTTGGGATCCAAGTGACGCAACAAAAGGGTAAAAGTAGTGGCAGAAGAGCACCGTGCTGGGGAGCACTCCGGCAAAGCCCTCACAAAGATGGGTGAAAAGAGCCATGCACGCCACGACATTTGGAGTAAAATCCAGAAGGTGAAAGCCGTAGGTGTGCATGATGTCATTGAAGAAATCTGAGAAAGGGGGCAGAGGCCTCAAGAAAAGTAGTCGACGAAGAACGGGTACCGATTCGGGGCGGCCTTGGCGCAATCCGTAGGGATGACACGCGTGGCCGGGTGCCCCGTCTTGACCCCCCACAGTGGCTTGAAGTTGTCCCGGAGGTGGAACGTGTCGACCGTCGAGGGAAAGTAGGCAAGCTGCATCCACCGCGCCGCCGACTCATTCTCTGGCGGCTCTGTCCCTCCGACGTCCTTGGCCGCTCCCTTGCCCTTGTCAGTCTTAGGTGCCATGGTGGCTGCGAAAGGTGGAGGGGGAAGGGCAGCGAAAACACAGCGGTGGTGAGCAAGAGCGGGGGCTTGAGAAAGAAAAAGAAAGGGATGGCGGTTTCGAGATTGGAGAAGACACAGGGGGTAAATGAGCAGCGCGCCCGCGGTCGTTCCGTTTTACGAGGAAGCACGGGCCGCCTCTTTACCACGATGTAATGCATGCGTGCGGAAACCGCCCCATGCATGACCCCCACGTCACGCACGACCCTCCACGTCGCGCGTTCAACGCAGGTCATGGGGAAGCGTAGCGGATGAGAAGTTACTGTGGTAAAATCCGCCCCACCTGCCTGCGCACCATTCTGGTCCTAGCCCAACAACACGGCACACTTATGTGTGGCCCAGGCCCGGGGGCTTCTGTCGGTGTACAAAAGTAGGGGCTCTTCTTTTGACCCCTTTACTTGTGCATGGGCAGTCAGAGCCGCGCGCCACGTCCACACTTAGTAGGGCAGAGGAGGGAAGCCGGAGAGAAACCGAAGCCTAAGGCAAGCAAAGAAACGCCAAGGCCAGAAACACTGAAGAACAAAGGAGCAAGGTGGACTCCCCCGGCAAGACTGAGGGAGTCCTGGATTAGGGGGTGTTCGGATAGCCGAACTATACCTTCCGCCGGACTCCTGGACTATGAAGATACAAGATTGAAGACTCCGTCCCGTGTCCGGAAGGGACTTTCCTTGGCGTGGAAGGCAAGCTTGAAGATACAGATGTTTATATCTCCTACCATTGTAACCGACTTTATGTAACCCTAACCCTCTCCGGTGTCTATATAAACCGGAGGGTTTTAGTCCGTAGGACAACATACACATCAACAATCATACCATAGGCTAGCTTCTAGGGTTTAGCCTCTCTGATCTCGTGGTAGATCAACTCTTGTAATACCCATATTATCAATATTAATCAAGCAGGATGTAGGGTTTTACCTCCATCGAGAGGTCCCGAACCTGGGTAAAACTTCGTGTCCCCTGCCTCCTGTTACCATCCGGCCTAGATGCACAGTTCGGGATCCCCTACCCGAGATCCGCCGGTTTTCACACCAACATTGGTGCTTTCATTGAGAGTTCCTCTTTGCCGTTGCCGTCAGGCTCGATGGCTCCTACGATCATCAATGGTAATGCAGTCCAGGGTGAGACCTTCCTCCCCGGATAGATCTTCGTCTTTGGCGGCTTCGCACTACAGGCCGGTTCACTTGGCCATCTAGAGCAGATCAAAAGCCACACCCCTGGCCGTCAGGTCAGATTCGGAAGTTGAAACTACACGGCCGACATCCGCGGGGACTTGGTCTTCGACGAATTCGAACCACTTCTGAGCGCGCCGCACTGTCACGACGAGCATGATCTAGCTCTGCCGCCGAACAGTGCCCCGGAGGCCGCACCCGCATCGGCTCCGACCCCTAGTTCGGAGCCGACCATGCCGATCGAGGATGGGCGGTTGGACGCCACCTCGGGGGCTGCGATCCCAACGGCGGTTGAGCCGAACACCAGCCCCATACTCTGCAAGACTCATGACTCCATGGAGCCGGATTCTTCTCCGGACTCCGAACCCTCCGTGCTCCTGCCGAGCGAATCCGATTGGGCGCCGATCATGGAGTTCACGGCCGCGGACGTCTTTCAGCACTCGCCTTTTGGCGATATCCTGAAATCACTAAAGTCTCTCTCTTTGTCAGGAGAGCCCTAGCCGGACTACGGTCAGCAAGGTTGGGGTACGGACGATGAAGAAATTCAAATCCCACCCACCACCCACTTGGTAGCCACTGTCGATGATTTAACCGACATGCTTGACTCCAACTCTGACGACATTGACGGTATGGACGCCGATGAAGGAGACGATGAAGAACCAGCGCCTATCGAGCCCTGGAACGCCACCTCGTCATATGACGTATACATGGTGGACACACCCAAAGATGACGATGAGGAGCGGAAGGACGCACCGAAGGATTGTTCCCTCGAAAAGTAGTCAAAGCGGCGACGCAACCGCCGCCCCAAATCCCGCCTCGACAGAAATAGCGATCACACTGATCCAGCGCTGGAGTAGGGCGAACCGCTGCCAGACAACGACAATCCGGATAATCAAACCGAGCAAACAAATCCTATCAATGATAATGGTCCGGATGACATAACGTCGGACAGGCACTCGGAGTAGCAGAAGGCCCGTAAAAGGCTCGTTGACACCGCAAGGAGCCTCAAAAAGCAGAAGCGGAGGCTCAAGGCCGCGCAAAACACGCTCCAATTTAGATGGAGCAAAATACTCAACACTGTAGCAAGGTACGCGATAATCGCCCCTCCAAGAGCTACCCAAAGCGGAAGCTGCTACCCGAATTCGATGAGGAGGCCTCAGACCCCCCACAACCAAATATCAAAGCAGCCACCTAGTCGGATAGACGACCCCTCTACCACCACAGAACGGCATTCAACGCCGCTCACAGTACAACAGGCGATCCCATGGGAGGGCTCGCACCCAAAGGACGGTGCAACAAGATCCATCTATGGACCACGCAAGCGCGCCCCAGCATACAATGCAACACAACAAACATCCGAACAACGCGGCACACCCAGCTACAAGGGTGCCGCACACACCCTATGTTTCACCAATGAGGTGCTGGACCATGAATTTCCAGAGGGATTCAAGCCCGTAAACATAGAGGCATACGACGGAACAACAGACCCTGGGGTCTGGATTGAGGACTATATCCTTCATATACATATGGCTCTAGGGGATGATCTCCATGCCATCAAATACTTACCTCTCAAACTCAAAGGGCCAGCTCGTCACTGGCTCAAAGGCCTCCCCGAAAGCTCCATTGGAAGTTGGGAAGAGCTCGAAGACACCTTTCGGGCAAACTTTCAAGGGTCTTATGTCCGACCTCCGGATGCGGACGACCTGAGTCACATAACTCAACAGCCCGGAGAGTCAGCTCGAAAGCTTTGGAATAGGTTTCTTACTAAAAAGAACCAGATTGTCGACTGTCGGGACGCCGAAGCCTTAGCGGCTTTCAAGCACAACATCCGCGATGAATGGCTCGCCAGGCACCTCGGCCAAAACAAGCTGAGAACGATGGCCGCATTGACAAACCTCATGACCCGCTTTTGCGCGGGTGAGGACAGCTGGCTAGCCAGATGCAGCACCAGCGACCCCAGTACATCTGAAGTTAGAGATGGAAACGGGAAATCACGGCGCAACAGCAATAACAAACACCGGAATAAAGAAGACAACACGAAGGGCACAACAGTAAATGCCGGATTCAAAGTCCCTCGGCCAAACCAAAAGCCGCCCTCCAAAGGCACCAGGCATGAACTATCTAGCCTCAACAAAATTCTGGACCAAGTATGTTAGATCCATAGTACCCCTAGCAAACCTGCTGATCATACCCACAGAGAATGTTGGGTCTTCAAGCAGTCCGGCAAGCTTAACGCCATACACAAGGGGGAGGATACACCAAGTGAAGACGAGGACGAACCTCCCAAGCAAGACAAGGGGGAACAAAAGAAATTTCCACCCGAAGTCAAAACAGTAAACGTGTTACACGTGATCAAGAGAAAAAACAATGCAGCACTCCCTGAAAAATATACCCAAGTGCCTGTCACCGTGAAGTCCCGCCACTGGTCGTCTCAACCGATCACCTTCGACCATCACGATTACGCATCAAGTATCCGGCACGCAGGATGGGCTACCCTGGTATTAGACCCAGTAATTGGCGGATACCACTTCACACGAGTCTTGATGGATGGCGGCAGTAGCCTAAACCTAATATATCAGCATACAATCCGCGGGATGGGGTTAGACCCAACACAAATTCGCCATAGCAATACTACCTTTAAAGGAGTAATGCCAGGCCCGGGGGCTCGTTGTACGGGCTCCCTCCTACTACAAGTTATATTCGGCTCCCCCGATAACTTCCGTCGCGAGCATTTAACTTTCCACATCGCTCCGTTTAGAAGTGGATATCAAGCACTACTCGGACGCGAAGCTTTCGCTCGCTTTAATGCAATACCACACTACGCCTCCCTAACACTTAAGATGCCCGGTCCACGTCGCATCATTTCAGTGCACGGAAGTATCAAGCGATCTCTGCGCGCCGATGAGAGCGAGGCTGCCTTGGCAGCCGCACACTAAAGGCGCCTGGACCAGCAAAAGCATCCAATAGGTCGTCAAGACCTCAGACACAACTAATCAAGTCCGGCGCTGCTACTCATATCGAATAAACGGTCACACCCCTATCTTTCAAAAGTACAAGGGGCTCAACGCACGCAGACGAGTGGTGATTTCTTCTTATCTTGAATTATACATGGTTTCTTTAGAAAACTATCCTTTTGCACGACAACCTTTTTACCTAAATTCCTCTCTTTTACAGATGATCATCGTGCTACACCCGTCCAGGATACGGCACAACGGAGACACAGGCACAGACGTGCAGCAGGGACCCGACCCAAGGATTCTTTTTAGATTAAGACCCTGTGTAAACCTTTTTTACTGTCTCTTGTTGATACACATCCACCGTTGAGAAGGATGCTGATGTCTTGGCATGTGGCCACGCCAGAACAATGCACGTACCTGGACACAAGGGGCTTCTTACAAAGGCCATTCTTCAGGCCCAGTTTATACCACAAAGACCGAATACCTTAGGGAGTGTTCGGCGTCGTGAGTTTGGCCCTATATGCATCAGCTCCGAATCATTGTCTTTGGTCAAATGTTGGGTTTGCCTGGCTCCTGTGTTTTGGTGCCTTACGTTCCGCTTTACCGGCTAAGGTAGCACCAGCAGAACTACTGCGATTGTGCCCTGGTTCATCCGGACGAGCACCTCAGTAGAGAAAGCCGAAAACTGACTGTCATGATCTAGCGTGAGACTGGTCAACCACTCGATGACCCATGGGAATGTTAGAATTCCTCCGCCTTAACGAAGGGCCGCTTTCCGGCCAGGCATATACGCACCCCGGGATCGGGAGAGTGCGGAGCCACCAGGGGCTATCTAGTAGCCCCACTGTCAAACTCCTATGGCTAAGTGAAAGTGTTAAAGCATTATAGTCCGGTTGCCTCGTTGGCTCCGCTATCACCTCCTTAATAGGACCAAGACGTTGGGTTAAGTGTGAACGCGTGTTTCTGCGAACACCTCCGCATTATATGCGAGGGGGTTGAAGCCGACGACTGCAATCTTTCAGGTTATACACATGTATACATAAACGGCCGCCCAGGAGGCATCACATAACTTTTAGGTAAAAGTATAAAAGTAGCCTCATAAAAATTTATAAAAGCATTTCGCTTACAATGAGATTACATGTCACTCAAACATAATATTTTTTGAGCACTGGGTCTCTATCAAACGAGCACCCTCAAGAACTTCCTCAAAGTAGTGCTCAGCAGCCCTTTGACCTATGGCCGAATCCTGCGCTGGAACAGTGGTAGCATCCATCTCTGCCCAGTATGCTTTAGCACGGGCAAAGGCCATCCGTTCGCCTTCTATGCACGCCGACCTCTTCATCGCATTTATGCGCGGCACCACATCAAGGACCTGTTGCACCAAGCTGAAATAGCTGCTCGGTTTTGACCTTCCCGGCCATAGCTGATCCACAACAGACCTCATGGAGAGTCGGGACAACCTATTTAGTTCGGCCCATTCGGCTAATTGGTCCGTCAACAAAAGCGGATGCTCGGGAGAAAGGAATTGCTTCCAAAATAGTTGGTCTATTTCACGGTCCGTCTGACTCTGGAAGTACTTGGCCGCATCGGCGGCGCTCGCCGCCAAATCCATATACGCATCCTCCGAACTCCACAGCCGATCCAGAGGGGCATACCGTGGATCTCCGTACTTCCTCAGCAACGTAAAGGACTTCCCGGCTACAATATCCTCGGCTTCCCGCAGCTCCTCCTTCCTTGCCCTCATAGAAGAGCGGAGGTCTTTTCCCGTTACAGCAGCCTTCTCAAGGTCCGATGCCTTCGCCTGGTTTTCATTTTCAAGAGCCCGGCAACGGTCTACGGCGGCCTTTAATTCTACGGCCATATTGGCCATCTTCTTCTGGCTCTCTCCATGTGCGGCCTTCTCGGCTCGCAACTCTTCGGCCGCCTTCAAAGCAGCCGCATTACCCAATCTTGCTTGTTCCTTGGCTTGGGCAATTTCCACCCGCAAGGCTTCAACAGTGGCAGCTCCATCTGCAGTCATAACATGTTAAAAACACTGGCATCATACTCTTCCTATGTGGCGTTTACCAAACATGGATACTTACCCTGCGCCTCGTCAAGCCTTCTGTTAACAGGCTCGATGTCGGCATCTGCCGCATCCAACTGCCGTTCTAAACAGGCAAACTGGCTAGTCCGGCTGGCCACCGGAGCTTCCATCTCCTGCACATAAAGGCAGTATGGTTATTACCTGGGAATATGATCCTCCGTTCGTCATCGTTTCCGACGACAACCAGAGTCTCAGGGGCTACTATCTACACAGGGTACACCTAGCATGTGCAGGACTATTACACATTCCTTTTTACGTACCTCAAAGCCTGTTAGTAGACTCATAAAAGCTTCATGCAATCCGCTTCCGGCGGACGATATCCTGTCCATCACCATATTCATCAGCACACGGTGATCATCTGAGATGGCCGCTCACCCCACCAACTCCCTCAGAACGTCCGATCACACACTAGACGGCGCCGGACTCTTTTGTCTACTCTCTTCGGGAGCCGGACACTAGGAGCCTCGGGGATCAACAGGATCACCTTCTGGCCTCTCCGATCTTGGAGAGGCCCTCCGCGACGACACTTCAGGGTTGCCCGCTTCCGGAGCGGAGGAGTCCGGAGGAGACGTCTCGCTCTCCATCATCTCTGGAAGAAAATCCCTCGAAGACGAACTCATTTGAGAGGGGCTAAGGCCCGAACTGCAAAAATATATGCGGTGGTTATTTTCTCAGAAGAAAAGGGTGGCATATCTATACTATTAAAATTTTCGGGTCACTTACGACTCCCGGGAGAATTGATCCCCCCGCGGACTTTGTGCGACAGCAGCGCCCCCCGAGGTAGGGCCCCCGGTGGAAGATTTCTTCTCCCGTTCTGAAGCTTCGGCTTCCGAATTCCCGGGCGCAGTCCTTTTCCTCTTCCGATCGTCTTCCTTCATGAAGACGCTTGCTCCCTCGATTAGAATAGGCAGCGTTGGGGGCCCGCGTCCGCCCGCATTATCCTCCACAGTATCTTCCTTCAAGGGATCCGGGCAAGGTGCGGCCTGGAGCATCTTTTCCAATACCGGATTCTCCAAACCCTTAGGGAGGGGGGCCGAACACCGAATCAACTTCACCTTTGTTAGCCAGTCCTGGTCGAGAAAGCTAACTCTCAGAAATAACTTCATAATGAAGGAAAGATAATATGTTCGGCCGGAAGATTCCTTACCTGTTCGACGGCGCGGTTACTACTCAGGCCCACGTCCACGGTGATTTCCGGACACTCTACTTGAGGTCCAAAGAATAACTTATACATATCCTCGTGCATCAGGCCGAGAAAATTTTGAATGGCACGCGGGCCCTCGGGATTGAACTCCCACAAGCGAAGGGGCCGACGTTTGCAAGGCTGGACTTGACGAACCAGCATAACTTGTATTACCGCGGCCAAACTGAGATCTTCATTAAAGAGATCTCGAATGCGCCTTTGCAGTAAAGGCACGTCCTTGGCTACACCCCAGCTCAGTCCTCTGCTGATCCATGACATCAGTCATTGTGGAGGGCCCGAGCGAAAAACAGGGGCGGCTGCCCACTTGGCACTTCTAGGAGTCGTGATGTAGAACCACTCCTGTTGCCACAATGTAGACACCTCTGGGATGGAACCTTTAGGCCATGCAGCTCCCGTCATATCATGTATTGAGGCGCCTCCACACTCTGCATGTTGCCCTTGATATCATCTTCGACTTTACTTCAAAGTTCTTGAGCCATAAGCCAAAGTGGGGGGTAACCTGGAGGAAGGCCTCGCATACGACAACAAAAGTCGTGATATGTAGGAAGGAGTCCGGAGCTAGATCATGGAAATCTAGCCCGTAATAAAACATCAAGCCCCTGACGAAAGGATCCAGTGCAAAACCTAGACCTCAGAGGAAGTGGGGGACGAACACAACGCTCTCATTGGGTTTGGGAGAGGGGACGGCCTACCCCCGGGGAGGCAGTCGATGCGACATTTCGGCGGTCAGATACCTGGCCTCCCTCAACTTTTTGATGTCTTCTTCTGTGACGGAGGAGGGCATCCATCGGCCTTGAAGGCTGTATCCGGACATGACTGAAGGTTCGGAGCACCCGACCTGAGCTTTGGGCGTTTGAGCTTGAGGCGGGGGAAGGATTCGATTGAGCACGGGAGGGAAAAGTTAAAGCTTTGCCCCTTTATAAAGAGGGTGGATATCAAGCATCCTCCCCGTGTCCGTTTGGACTTGCCTATGATCTAGGAGTCCTAGAAGTGGTTGGGTTACCCACGCCCGTATTGATGAGAATCCCGTAATGAGGGGACAAGATCTCTGCTTTAACAAGACATGCCAAGGAAACCACCTCGCATAACAGGCTGAGGTGGGTAATTAAATGACTCGGATAAAGGCTTGGCCGTGGTGTGTCGCACCACGGAATACGTCAACAGATTAGATTTGTGTAAATATTATTCTCTCTAGGGCAGTATATGGAAACTTATTTTGCAGAACCGGACACTATCTTCATGTTTAAGATCTTCTATGAAGTACTTGGAGGAGGAACCCACCTTGCAATGTCGAAGACAATTTGCGCGCTGGACCCGTCGTCATTGAAGCCTGGTTCAGGGGCTACTGAGGGAGTCCTGGATTAGGGGGTGTTCGGATAGCCAAACTATACCTTCCGCCGGCCTCCTGGACTATGAAGATACAAGATTGAAGACTCTGTCCCGTGTCCGGAAGGGACTTTCCTTGGCGTGGAAGGCAAGCTTGAAGATACGGATGTTCAGATCTCCTACCATTGTAACCGACTTTATGTAACCCTAACCCTCTCTGGTGTCTATATAAACCGGAGGGTTTTAGTCCGTAGGACAACATACACATCAACAATCATAGCATAGGCTAGCTTCTAGGGTTTAGCCTCTCTGAACTCGTGGTAGATCAACTGTTGTAATACCCATATCATCAATATTGATCAAGCAGGACGTAGGGTTTTACCTCCATCGAGAGGGCCCGAACCTGGGTAAAACTTCGTGTCCCCTGCCTCCTGTTACCATCCGGCCTAGACACACAGTTCGGGACCCCCTACCCGAGATCCGCCGGTTTTGACACCGACAAAGACCCTTTCCGGGACGACCTTCGTGGCCCCGGCAAGAGCCTTGCCAGGGCAACTTTCCCAACACCAGCAGAGCGAGCCACCCTTGAGCCCACAGGCTCCTACCCAACCAACTACATTGGAACCAAGGCTTGGGAGGCACCTCTGTGGTGGCATGTGGCATGCAAATCTTCATCAAGATCATAAACATGTGAGATCAGATGAGGACCAGAAGGAGGCGACCCTCGGCAAGACTCTTTCCGGGGACGATTGCAACGCCACGGGCAAGACCCTTGCTTAGGGCATCAACAGGGCCACTTCCAGGCCCGTGCCAGGCAAGGCTCCACCACCGTCCCCAAGCAGCTGCTAGCTCAACCAGCTGGGCAGGCGCCTACATGGCGACAGGCGGCCTCTACACCGACTTAGCAAGCACCTGCGTGGCGGCATGTGACCCTTCATGAAGGCTCCACCACTATGCCAGCCCATCGGCTAGCCAACGTGGCACCGCGATGCCTCATCAGCTCGAACGCGTGTCGAGGTCAGGAGAGGCAATGATGGCTGGGACGTGCTTTGCTGGCGTCCCCGATAAAGCAAGGGGGGCACGTCGGCAATGCATCAAATGCGTTTGTCCGACGGTCCCAGAGGATAGGCTTATCGACTATAAACCTTTCCACCTCCTGTGTGGCACTGTGGCAATCCCTTTTTCCTATAAAAGGAGGCCTGAGGCGGCCGGGAGAGGGACTCGGCTCTTTTGGGCAAGTTGCACCCCGTAGCTAGCTCAAGAACACAAGAACACTCAAATACATCCACCAAAGCAGGACTAGGGTATTACACATCTTCGCAGCCCGAACCTAGGTAAACGATCCGTGTGCTTCCTGTTAGACCTGCTCTTTGCACAACCTCGCCCTCGCCAACCGTAGAAGGGATCCCAGTGACCCCATAGGTCTCGTTTCCACCGACATACATGATTGCCTCTAGGGCATATCTCCAACATATTATTAGTTGTCCTAAAGATGATCATGATGCCCTCATGTCCATTTTTATTTTATCGACACCTCTATCTCTAAACATGTGGATATGATTATCGATTTTGGCGTTCGCTTGAGGACAAGCAAGGTCTAAGCTTGGGGGAGTTGTCGCGGGAAACCATGGCCACCTATGGGACCAGAAGGACCCTTGCTGGTTCGGCAAGGGGACGTTGTGTTGCACAAAGAGCAGATGAGCATGGGGCAGCATGATAGAGATCGCACAAGCCATTTTACCCAGGTTCGGGTTGCCGTGAGGCGTAAAACCCTACTCCTGCTTTGGTAGATTGATGGTGGAAGAGTGGTGGTGGAGCATAGTACACTTGCCCCGCAGGGGTTGCCTCAGGGCGGCAGTGGCTACGCACGTATGGGGGTGTGAGTTATCCAACCTTCTAACCCTTTCTATGGTTGCCATGGGCCTCCTTTTATAGATGAAGGGGTTACCACAATGGCAAAGGAGTCATTATGCACTGACAAAATAGCGAACAGAGCTATCATACCTAACTCTGCGGGCTGACAGGGCGCATTAAGTGCACCGCTCAATGTCACATCATTGGTTGCCCGACAAGGCTTGCCGGGCCATCTTGCCATCTTCACGCCTGCTCGCTTGACACATCGTAGGACGGGTCCATTTGTGGGTTTTTCCTGTAGGGAGAGGATGCCATGTGGCGACTAGCTGCCACTTAGTCACTCTGCGGCTTGACACCGCATTGATCGACAACGTGGGTTGTGGTGGACTGGTTGGTGAGGTGGTCTCGTCTCCGTGAGTCCCGGAAGGCCCTGCTGGGATGCCTTGGTTGTCTCCTTCTGTGTGTGGCCTCGCCCTTTGCCAGGCTCGCCAGCCCAGCAAAGGAGGCCTTCTCCCAACGGTGTCTTGCTTCTCTTGGTTAATTCTGGTCCTCCTAATCTGCATGTTGGTTCTTCGATTCTCTTAGTCCCCTGGACTCTGACTTGGGCTGGCGCTTCAATCTTGTTCCCGTGCATGTGCACGGTCTGAGCAACAGACCCAGGGTTTGTTGCACCGACAGAAGCCCCCGGTCCTGCCCCGAACGCGCTGCCAAGTGTCATCAGGGTAGGGCCTAATAAGTGAACAGGCGGGGTTGCTGAAGAGGCTAGTCTCTTGAGGTCTTCGTTGCTTCTTCATTAGCCATGATTTCGGGCTAGTTTTCGGTTTCTCCGCGCGTCGTCCAATAGTGGTGGGGCTGCTCCAGTAGTGGCCCGTGAATGGCTTTAATGCACGGGGTAGAAACTGCTAATTGGCTCTTCCCACCACGCCCTTATCCTTAGCCATGTATGTTGCATGCATCGCGCGGGGTAGGTAATGGGGGCGCGTGGCGTGGGTAGAGATGTCAATGGGGCCCCATACCCGCCAAACCCATGGGGATTTCATCTATTAGGGGGTGGGGATGGGCGAAAAACATCCCCATGGGGATATTTACAAAACTAATTTATTCCCCATAGGGTACAACGGGGATGGGGATGATATTCTATTCCCCAGACCCAATACCCATCGGGGACCAGGTTAGTAACTGTGACACATTGGTCAACCTTAAAATATTCACAAACAAACTTGCGAAAACAAAAAAAGCTCTAAAAAAACCTTAAACCTATCTCACGTCCTCACCTCAGCTGCCACCATGACCAAGAAGTAAGTACGACCTAGATAGGCATTAGCAGGACAAGGACAACACCATTTATTTATGTTGATTATAGGGTGTCATATTATGTATATGAGTATTTGTTTATGGGGATGGGGACCCTAATGGGGCCCCGTTCCCCAGTGGGGCATGGGTATGGGGAAATTTCATCCCCAATCATGTAAACGGGGATGGGGATGGGATGATAGGGAATAGCTGGGGATGGGGATGTTGTAGGTATCCCCATAGGGGATTGTCCCCATTGACATCCCTAGGCGTGGGAGAGCATCAAAACGAGGGCCTGATCATATTGAATTGGAGGAGGAGGATGGTGGCCACCCATTGAGGAAGAGGCTCCCCTCCTTGGCCCACCTATACAAGGGAGGGGCTAAGGAGGGTGGAGTTACTCATGCTCGCATTCTTTCTCTTCTATCTTCTTCTGGTTATGCTGATAAAAAGAGCATGGGGCTGTGCCCTGGGTTTCATCTTGAAGCCTTCCCTGCATCTGAAAGGGGGACACTGGTGGCGCAGCGACAACTCCAGGAGTGGCGACCCCGGCATGCTCACCGCCGGGCCGCTCGTGGCCTTGACTTCAATGGGAGGCGACGCGAATGACACCATGTTGAAGCTCGAGGCTGGCATGGCACATGGTAGTCGATCGCCCCCCATTCTTCTTCCCTTCACAGCACTGGGGAGGGGTCATGGAAGGAAGTCGCTGTTGGCGAAGGTGACCCCGACTCCTCCTGGGCGTCGTTTTCTTGCCGTACAGGAGGGATATTTGCTCCCATACACGTCTTCGGATGTGCAGTGACTTCTAACGTCAGGGCTCCTAGGGACGACCATGCTCTTTGTGGGAAGACCCAGAGAGCATGGCGTCCGACGTGATGCACGCGCCAAGGTCTTCGAGTGGTAGTGATGCAGACGGTGGCGGCAACCCACACGCGTCAAGAATGGGGACGACTGTTTCGACAAGACGTGTTTTCTTGTGACTCCGCGTCCCCCATCTGGTCCTCCGGCAGCGTCACCATCCATGCCTGCCCTCCGGTTTCTTCCTCCCTGTTGGGGAGCGGCGCCACCCTGATCCTGGGGAGGCGCTGAATACCAGCTAGGTCCACCGTCGGCCTCTTCGACCTCTTCCTATAGGAGATGGGCAGGGGCAAAGGCATTACGGGGCACTTATCTTTTTATGATCTTAAATCTATCGGCACTTGCCATATTTTAATATAAATAATGTAATCTCTCATGTCCCTGTTTGTGTTCTATAATGCTTGTACTCGTGTTTGCATATTAATGAAAAATATGAACCTTGCCGGGAACCCATGCATGTATGTCCATGGAGAGGTGAGATGCCTCTTTAATGTGAATAAATGAGTTTTCCCCAGCAGGCTATCCTGCCGACACCATTTTTATCTGCCCGAGAGCTACGTCTACCGGGTGACAGACAAAGCGACCAGCCCCCCGCCAACTTATTTTTAATAAAGGCCACTGCGACCATCCTGACCGAAGCAACGTTCGAGTCAGGGATGGGAGGACCTAAGCCTCAAATAGTTGTGAGGTTTTCTTATGCACAAGTCAAAGCTTACAGAACAGTAATGGACATGAGGTAGAACTTATCTGTTTGGCTTGCCGGGGGTTGCAGTGCTGGGCAATCTTCTCAACTCCTTGTCAAAGCCAAGTTCACGACAGGAAAACATGCGGCTTCACACAGATGAGAATGAATGCAAGATGCGATCCTATCTATATGCATATGCAAATGCTCATGAAATGCTTATGCAGTGATCTTGGAACGCTCATGCATGCATGAAAT
The DNA here is from genome assembly GCF_056163025.1 of Triticum urartu. NCBI lineage: Eukaryota > Viridiplantae > Streptophyta > Magnoliopsida > Poales > Poaceae > Triticum > Triticum urartu. The sequence goes on along the minus strand of NC_141873.1, from coordinate 194,337,105 downwards.
CTTGGTTGGGGCCCCCCACAACGCTTCTTTATTATCTCTTGCACAGGGTCATCACCCTGGCTTTGTACAAGGGGTTACATGCAGCTGAGGCAAGGCATGTACAAAAGGGTGGCTGCCGGGCAAGGCCCGACAACCGCGCCTTACAGGTAGAACCTGCATAGATGCTCAATATTCCACGAGTTTTGGAACTGAATGCCATCTCCGGTCCCCATACGGACTGTGCGAGGTCTGGTGACTCGTAATACCCGGTAAGGGCCTTCCCACTTTGGTGACAACTTGTTTGTACCCTTGGCGGACTGAACCCGCCTAAGGACAAGGTCACCTTCCTCAAAACACCAGGCATGAACCCTGCGGCTATGATAGCGACGCAGGGCTTGCTGATAGCACGCAGCATGTGTAGCAGCCCAGAGACGGTTCTCCTCGAGTAGCACAGCATCGTCACGCCGGTGCTGATCTTGCGCTACTTCATTGTAGGCAAGCACTCGTAACGACCCGTAAATGAGTTCCATGGGGATAACTGCTTCTGCCCCTTAGACCAGGGAGAAGGGAGTCTGCCCGGTAGCTCGGTTTGGTGTCCTTTTGAGGGACCAGAGAACTACCGGCAGCTCCTTGATCCACCGCCTGCCATGATTCTGCAGCATATCAAGGTTTCTCGTCTTGAGTCCGTGCAGCACTTCAGCATTCGCCCTCTTAGCTTGTCCATTGCTCCGAGGGTGTGCCAAGAGGCAAATGAGATCTTGCAGCCAAGGGCACGAACATATTGCATGAGGGCGCGACTCGTGAACTGGGTGCCATTGTCGGTAATGATCCTTGTCGGAACTCCAAAATGACACACTAGTTCTTTCAAGAACTTGATAGCTGACTGAGCAGTCACCTTTCGCATGGCAGTCACTTCCCGCTACTTTGTAAACATGTCGATAGGAACAAACAAGAATTCAAAGCCCCCGAATTCTCGGGGGAAGGGGCCGAGGATATCGAGCCCCCAAACCGATAATGGCCATGATAGAGGGATTGTTTGAAGTGCTTGGGCAGGCAGGTGGGTCTTCTTGGAATGGAGCTGGTAGACTTCACATTTGGTGACTAGCTCGACCGCATCTTGGAGGGCTGTGTGCCAATAGAATCCTTGTCGGGATGCTTTCCCAACTAATGCCTTTCATCCAATGTGGGAACCGCACATGCCTTTGTGTACCTTAGCTAGCAGTTCCTTTCCTTCTTCCCGGCAGACACAATTCAATTTCACACCATTGGGCCTCCTTCTGTACAAAGTGTCATCGACAAACTAATACATACTGGCCCTCCGGGCTACTTTTTCAGCTTCATCTTGTTCCCCGGGATGCTCTCTGGTTTGGAGGAAGTGGACAATGTGCCTTGCCCAAGTTGGAGCCTGGGGCTCGGCAACAAGGACTAGCAGCACCTCCTCTGCTGCGGGAGCACATGCCTTGTTCGCAGGGTCCATGGGCTCGGCTGGAGGGTGTGATCCGGTAGGCTATGAGGAGTTGTTTTCGGCAGGGTCTTTGCCAGGAGCGGACGGATCTACCGGGAGAGGCTTACAGGAGTCCAACTTTCTACTTTTTTGGGCCATTGTTGCTGGGCATACGGAGGGCTGAGTGAGATGGAGAACAAAAGTCCCTGGTTCCCCAGGAAGCTTCAGCACAGCACACTTCGACAGATGATCAGCCATGCTATTTTCCGCATGGGATACGTGCTCTGTTTGCAATCCGTCAAAGCGCTCCTCCAATGTCCTCATTTCCTCGGCGTATGCATTGATCAATGGGCTTTGGTAATCCTTGTTGACTTGTCTCACCACAAGCTGTGAATCTCCTCGAATGATCAACTTTGTAATTCCCAATTCAGCTGCAATCCTGAGCCTGGCAAGGAGCCCTTCATACTCAAATGTATTGTTGGTAGCTTCTTCCTGGGCAAAATGCATTTGGACGACATACTTCAAGTTCTCCCCGAAGGGGGCGACAAGTAGCATGCCAGCTCCTGCACCTTGTAGGGAAAAAGCACCATCCAAATACGGAATCCTTTCTTGGGGCGATTCCTTACCGGAGATAACTCTCTCGGTCACTTCCTCATCAGGGGTTAGCGTCCATTCTGCAATAAACTCTGCCAATGCCCTGCTCTGAATAGTTGGTGTGCTCTCAAACTTCAAACCAAAACTGGATAACTCCAAAACCCACTCCACTATTCTACCGGTAGCCTCAGGGTTTCGGAGTATCCTCTGCAACGGGAAATGAGTGACAACCGTGATCTCATGGGCTTGGAAGTAGTGGCGCAATTTCCTTGAGGCCATGATGAGACCAAAGATCAACTTTTGCATGCCAGAGTACCTCGATCTAGCCCCCTGTAACAGGGAGCTGTCGAAGTACACTAGGCGTTGCACCACCTTCTTCCTTGCCACGTCCTTGGGGTTGCTCTCGTTATTGTGCTAATTACTCTCCTGATCCTTCTCTGATTCTGCAGGTCCCTACTCACTCTCTGCCTCATCCACTTCTCGTTGCTTTACCAAGGTTTTACTGACCACCTGGTTGGTTGCCGCTAAGTACAGCAACAATAGTTCCTAGGGTTTGGGAGCAACCAAGGTAGGCACAGAGGACAAGTAGGCCTTCAACTCTTGCAAAGATGCATCTGCTTTCGGGGTCCACTTCATAGGCTCTGCCTTCTTCAAAATTTTGAAGAACGGCAGGGGGCGCTCGGCAAACCTGGAGATGAATCTTCTTAGTGTGGCAACGCACCCTGTCAGATGCCTCACATCCTTAACTGTCCTTGGCACTTGGATCTGCTCAATAACTTTGATCGTGTCGGGGTTGGCTTCGATCCTGCGGTGGGACACTAAGAACCCGAGCAATTTGCTGGGGGGGGGGAACACCAAATACACACTTTTTCGGGTGGAGCCTCAAATTGATCTTGCACCGATTAGCTAACATCTCCTCCAAATCCTGAATAAGGGTGGCTCTATCCTTGGTTTGACCACAGTGTCATCCATATAAGCTTCTATGTTTATCTGCAGCTGTGGCTCAAAACCAATCTGGACTGCCCTTGCAAAAGTGGACCCGGCACTCTTTATTCCGAATGATATGCGGACAAAACAGTACGTACCACATGGAGTAATGAACGACGTCTTCTCTTCATCTTCCATGGACATGAAGATTTGGTAATACCTAGAATATGCATCCAGAAAGGAGAGAAAATCACAACTTGAAGTGGAATCCACATTCTGATCGATACGCGGCAAGGGAAACGGGTCCTTCGGGCAAGCTTTGTTGGGATCTATGAAATCTATGCAAAGCCTCCACTTCCCGTTAGCCTTCCGGACTACCACCGGATTTGCCAACCATGTGGGATGCAGCACTCCTCTTACCAAACCAGTTGCCTCAAGTTTCTTGATCTCTTCCATAATGAACGGCTGCCTCTCCAAGGCCTGCTTCTGAACTTTCTGCTTGACAGGTCGGGCATGTGGGCAGATAGCAAGGTGGTGCTCGATTACCTCCCTGGGAAGACCGAAGATACAAAATGGTTTCCAAGCAAACACATCGATATTCACCCGCAGGAAGGCAACGAGCGCGCTTTCCTATTTGTCATCGAGGGTGGCGCTAATGGTGAAAGTACCATCATTGCCAGCCAGCCCTGCCAGGACCTTCTTCACTTGGGGTGCAGCGACCTTGGATCCCTTGCTGTTGGAACACTTTGGCACGTCATCAACGGGTGTCGTGCACTTGAAGGGGGCACTCTTCCCTGAATCTTTGTCGAAGTTCCTACAATCTCTCTTTTTTCCTTCACTTTCCTCAGTGGGAACCGCTGCGGCCGCTGCCTCTACTGCGACCACATCCCGGTACATCTTTTTTGCACAAATGATCACATCCTTCTCATCTAATGGGACGATGATGACTCCTAGTGGCCCAGGCATCTTCAAGGTGTTGTACGCATAGTGGGATGCCGCCATGATCTTAGCCAGGGCTGGGCACCCAAGAATCCCATTGTATGGCAGGGGAGATCGACCGCATCAAACACAATCCTCTCAGTCCGGTAGTTTAGTTCTCCCCCAAACATTACCGACAACGTGATCTTTCCCTTAGGATGGCTCCTACTGGGATTATGTCCTTGAAACGTGCCAGTAACATCTAGTTCTTCCTCTGCTATCTGAAGCTTGCTAATAACTGTTGGGGAAATTAGATTCAACCCGGCCCGCCGTCCACTAGCATCTTTGTGACCTTAAGGTCATGAATCGTTGGGGAGACCAACAATGGAAAACACCCTACTGCTGTGGTATGGCTAGGGTGATCCTCCTCGTCAAAGATGATGGACGTACGGGACCATTTGAGCGGCTTCCGGGCCTCTAGGGCTGGTTCCACGGCATTGACTTCTTGTGCCCACCGATTGAGTTGGCGGTGAGAGGTGTGCAGAGATGCACCCCCGTCAATGCACAGGGCATTAGTGGCCTTCTGAAACTCTTGCTCACTGGTTTCCTCTTCATGCCCTCCATCACTCAAGCTTCCTTCTCTTGGCCTCTGGCGGGTTTTCCTTGATTCCGAAAGGGTTTGCCGGGGTGATTTACTTCACCACCTCAGCCCTTGCCGCCAGCAACACTCTGATCTTTTTTCTTGTCAAGCTTCTCATACTCTGCTTTCTTTCTCTTCACAAGTTGCTCAACATGATAACACTCTTGAAGGTCGTGGCCCTTGGTCTGATGAATCTTGCAGTACGACCCATCACCTTTCCCGGCTTTCTCGGCAGCAGCGGCTTCCCGGCATTCAGTACACATGGCAGCTTCCTTGCTGGGGGGCTCAGCTTTGGCCTTCTTACCAGTACTAGGCATACCGGATCCTTCAATAGTCATTACTGCCTTATCCCTCCGCTTCTTACTGTGTTGCTCTTCTTCTGATTGGTTGATTCATCATCATCCTCTGAATCAACTGGCACAATATTCCTCTTCGTGCATCATCTTCCCCTCCTCCATCCAAGAACACTTATCCACTAGGGTGTAGCGATCCTTCACAGTCTTGGGCAACCGCACGTTCATCTTGGAACGAATCCGGCGGTTGCGCACATTGGACTCGAAGGCAACTATCACAGCTGCCAGATGGATATTTGGGATGTTTCTATGAACTTTGTTGAATCTCTGTAAATATATACGGAGGGTTTCTCCTTCCTTCTGCTAGAGAAGCTGTAAGTCGCTGGGTCGGCCAAGTTCTTGATGGCCTCCAGTGAAGGCGCCAATGAATTCCTGTCACAGGTTAGCCCATGACGAAATGGAGTTCTCCAGCAGGTGCATCAGCCAAGACCTCACATTGGACTTGAGGGCCAAAGGGAAGTAGTTGGCAAACATCTTATCATGTCTTCCCCTGGCAGCCTGAACAGCGATGGTGTAGATGATCAGGAACTCTGCCGGGTTCAGCCTCCCATCGTACTTCTCAGGTATCTCTGGCTTGAACATGCGAACGGACGGCCAACTGACTTGCCGTAGCTCAAGAGTGAAGGCAGGGCAGCCAACCTCGAAAGGTAAGTACCCTCCAACACCGAGCACGGGCTCGTCGACGCCGGGGCCGTCGCACCCGTCGGTTCGGCAGAGGTTGTCGCAGCGTTGCTCGGCAACGACACGTGTGACTCCTCTTCTCCTATCCTCCGGGGCTCGTCATTGGCCTGCACGTTCTAGAGGGTTAGAAGAGGCCATCGAGACGTCATCCGGGTCTTGATTCTATTGCGCTCGCGCTGGCTGCCATGGCGGGGACTGCACCGTGGGGATGGCCCCTTCTGTACGGTCAGTAGCATGAGTTGTTGCTGTCGCTTGGGGACATCGCGGCAGGCCAGCTCGCCGTGAGCCCCCAGCTTCGGCAAAACCGAGCAGACTTTGGATGGTAGTGCACCAATCGTCCATCTGCTCGGCTGTCGATGGAAACCTCAGCAGCAGTTGAGCCCGCACCACCTCCGAATCTGTACATGGCATGGATGATGATGAAGTTGATCGCACCGTCGCTCGGCTCCTGACGGTGCCAGCGGTGGTAGCACTGCGCCCCCGCTGCTGCTGTGGGGTGACCACCTAGATGTAATGCCCTCGATGCGGCTATATCTCCCACGTGTCGAAGCACGACTTAGAGGCATAACCGCATTGAAAGCAATGTCGCAAGTGAGGTAATCTTCACACAACCCATGTAATACATAAGGGAAAAAGATACATAGTTGGCTTACACTCGCCACTTCACACAATACATGAATAAAGCATTACATCATCTAGATACAAACAAGGTCCGACTACGGAACCAAAATAAAAGAAGACTACCCCAAATGCTACACAGATCCCCGATCATCCCGACTGGGCTCCACTACTGATCAACTGGAAATGGAACAACACAATGAATGAGATCTTCATCGAGCTCCTCCTTGAGCTCGGTTGCATCACCTGCATGGTTTTATCGGCACCTGCAAACTGGTTTTGGAAGTATCTTGAGTCACGGGGACTCGGCAATCTCACACCCTTGCGATCAAGACTATTTAAGCTTATAGGAATGGTAAAGGTATGATGTGGAGCTGCAGCAAGCGACTAGCATATATGGTGGCTAACATACGCAAAAGAGAGCGAGAAGAGAAGGCAAAGCATGATCGAACAACTATGATCAAGAAGTGATCCTATAACAACCTATGTCAACCATTACTCCAACACCATGTTCACTTCCCGGACTCTGCCGGAAAGAGACCATCACGGTTACACACGCGGTGGATGTATTTTAATTAATATCAACTTCAGGTTTTCTACAAACGGACATTAACAAATTCCCATCTACCCATAACCGCGGGCACGGCTTTCGAAAGTTCAAATCCCTGCAGGGGTGTCCCAACTTAGCCCATCACAAGCTCTCACGGTCAACGAAGGATATTCCTTCTCCCAAGAAAATCCGATCAAACTCGGCATCCCGGTAACAAGACATCTTCGACAATGGTAAAACAAGTCCAGCAACACCGCCCGAATGTGCCGAAAAATCCCGATAGGAGCTGCACATATCTCGTTCTCAGGGCACACTCAGATGAGCGCTCCATACAACTAAAACCAAACCTCGAGTTTCCCCGAGGGGGCACTGCACAGGGCTCTAGTTTGGACCAACACTCAGAGGAGCACTGGCCCGGAGGGGGGGTTTAAATAAAGATGACCCTTGAGTCTGCAGAACCCAAGGGAAAGAAAAGGGCTAGGTGGCAAATGGTAAAACCAAGGTTGGGCATTGCTGGATGAGTTTTATTCAAGGCGAACTGTCAAGGGGTTCCCATTATAACCCAACCGTGTAAGGAACGCAAAATCCGGGAACATAACACCGATATGACGGAAACTAGGGCGGCAAGAGTGGAACAAAACCCCAGGCATAAGGCCGAGCCTTTCACCCTTTATCAAGTATATAGATGCATTAATTAAATAAGAGATATTGTGATATCCCAACAAAATATCCATGTTCCAACAAGTAACAAACTCCAATCTTCACCTGCAACTAACAACGCTATAAGAGGGGTTGAGCAAAGCGGTAACATAGCCAAACAAGGGTTTGCTAGGACAAGGTTGGTTAGAGGCTTGGTTTAACAATATGGGAGGCATGATAAGCAAGTGGTAGGTATCGCAGCGTAGGCATAGCAAAAGAGCGAGCAACTAGCAAGTAAAGATAGAAGTGATTTTGAGGGTATGGTCATCTTGCCTAAAATCCCGCAAGGAAGAAGAACGAGTCCATGAAGAAGACAAACGGTCGTATTCGAACGGATCCTCACAACTCCAGAACGGAACCGAATCTCACGAGAAAGGCAACCCGGAAAGAAGCAAACAACATAGTAAACAACCACTACAACAACATGGCATGATGCACAATCAAGTATGATGCGTTTAATGAAGCATGGCATGGCAAAGTGCACAAGCAACCCTAGAAATTAAGTGGAGCTCAATATGCAACTCCGTTGCATACTGATGAAACACCATGTGACTTATTTAGTTCGATCTTGTTTATGTACCCAACAATATTAAATGTTGTTAAACATGGCAAGAGGGTGAAGCATAAGAAAACTACCTATCTAGGCAAGTTTAAGTGAGGCCGGAACAACAAACAACAAGTCCGATAAAATCCTCATGTGCATATTTTGGTTATTGTATTGTTCTGCCCTAAACATAATTTTAGAGTTATTAAACATGCAAAGTAAGGTCATCATGTTAAACTAGGCATTTTTCCACCCCATTTACATATAAAGTTTATTAAAATCCGAGCTACGGTTATTTAGTTATGAATTAAATCATTTTAGCAAGTTATTTCAGCAAATTTAAACAAACAACATTTTAAAGATTTTAAACATGCATGAAAGTGGCAAATTATTAATCCACACAAAATTCTAAGCAAGTTTCATATTTAAAGTTTTTACATATGATGCACCGTTGGAGAGTTATTATATGCATGAACATGAGGGACCTTTCTGCAAAACTGTAGGCTCTGGGATAAAAGATTAAAAACATAGCGCGGGAAAAAAATACTATGGGCCAAAACTGGTAGGCCCGATAGCATCATGGGAGCTGGAACTGAAGCTCACCAGGCCTCATGGGCCGGCTGGACATGAGCTGGGCCGGATCTGGAGGCAAGGATTTGGTGCACTACACTGGAAGGCCGGCTCGGGCGTTCGTGGTCAACGCGACAGGCACGAGCGGGCGCGCTGCTCTGCTCGACAGGAAGCAGAGCCGTCACGGCGCGTCGTTGGCGCCGCGGATCCAGTGCAGAGACGGCCCAGGTGGTCAACGAAGGAGCACGGGATCGAGGGGATCGCAGTGGACTTGCTCCGGGAGGCGAGGAACAGCGCGGGAATGGAGCCAGCGACGGGGATCTCTTGTTGGAAATATGCCCTAGAGGCAATAATAAATTGATTATTATTATATTTCCTTGTTCATGATAATCGTTTATTATCCATGCTATAATTGTATTGATAGGAAACTCAGATACATGTGTGGATACATAGACAACACCATGTCCCTAGTAAGCCTCTAGTTGACTAGCTCGTTGATCAATAGATGGTTACGGTTTCCTGACCATGGACATTGGATGTCGTTGATAACGGGATCACATCATTAGGAGAATGATGTGATGGACAAGACCCAATCCTAAGCCTAGCACAAAGATCATGTAGTTCGTATGCTAAAGCTTTTCTAATGTCAAGTATCATTTCCTTAGACCATGAGATTGTGCAACTCCCGGATACCGTAGGAGTGCTTTGGGTGTGCCAAACGTCACAACGTAACTGGGTGGCTATAAAGGTACACTACGGGTATCTCCGAAAGTGTCTGTTGGGTTGGCACGAATCGAGACTGGGATTTGTCACTCCGTGTAAGCGGAGAGGTATCTCTGGGCCCACTCGGTAGGACATCATCATAATGTGCACAATGTGATCAAGGAGTTGATCACGGGATGATGTGTTACGGAACGAGTAAAGAGACTTGCCGGTAACGAGATTGAACAAGGTATCGGGATACCGACGATCGAATCTCGGGCAAGTATCGTACCGCTAGACAAAGGGAATTGTATACGGGATTGATTAAGTCCTTGACATCGTGGTTCATCCGATGAGATCATCGTGGAACATGTGGGAGCCAACATGGGTATCCAGATCCCGCTGTTGGTTATTGACCGGAGAACGTCTCGGTCATGTCTGCATGCTTCCCGAACCCGTAGGGTCTACACACTTAAGGTTCGATGACGCTAGGGTTATAAAGGAAGTTTGTATGTGGTTACCGAATGTTGTTCGGAGTCCCGGATGAGATCCAAGACGTCACGAGGAGTTCCGGAATGGTCCGGAGGTAAATATTTATATATGGGAAGTCCTGTTTTGGTCACCGGAAGAGTTTCGGGATTTATCGGTAACGTACCGGGACCACCGGGAGGGTCCCGGGGGTCCACCAAGTGGGGCCACCAACCCCGGAGGCATGCGTGGGCTAAGAGTGGTGAGGGACCAGCCCCTTAGTGGGCTGGTGCGCCTCCCACAAGGGCCCATGGCGCCTAAGAGGTGGAAAGGGGGCAAACCCTAAGGGATATGGGCCTTAAGGCCCATATTGGTGCGCCTCCCTCTCCTCTCCCCCTCTTGGCCGCCATCCTTGATCCCCATCTAGGGCTGCCGCCCCCCTAGGGGGTGGGAACCCTAGAGGGGGCGCAGCCCCTCCCCTTCCCTATATATATGAGGCCTAGGGCTGCCCATAACACACGCGATTCAATCTCTCGTTGGTGCAGCCCTGCATCTCTCTCTCCCTCCTCTTCTGTGGTGCTTGGCGAAGCCCTGCAGGATAGCCATGCTCCTCCATCACCACCACGCCGTTGTGCTGCTGCTGGATGGAGTCTTCCTCAACCTCTCCCTCTCTCCTTGCTGGATCAAGGCGTGGGAGACGTCACCGGGCTGCACGTGTGTTGAACGCGGAGGTGCCGTGCGTTCGGCACTTGGTCATCGGTGATTTGGATCACGACGAGTACGACTCCATCAACCCTGTTCACTTGAACGCTTCCGCTTAGCGATCTACAAGGGTATGTAGATGCACTCTCCTTCCCTTCGTTGCTAGTCTCTCCATAGATAGATCTTGGTGACACGTAGGAAAATTTTGAATTTCTGCTACGTTCCCTAACAGTGGCATCATGAGCTAGGTCTATTGCGTAGATTCTATGCACGAGTAGAACACAAAGTAGTTGTGGGCGTTGATTTTGTTCAATATGCTTGCCGTTACTAGTCTTATCTTGATTCGGCGGCATCATGGGATGAAGCAGCCCGGACCAACCTTACACGTACTCTTACGTGAGACCGGTTCCACCGACAAACATGCACTAGTTGCATAAGGTGGCTGGCGGGTGTCTGTCTCTCCCACTTTAGTCGGATCGGATTCGATGAAAAGGGTCCTTATGAAGGGTAAATAGCAATTGGCATATCACGTTGTGGTCTTTGCGTAGGTAAGAAATGTTCTTGCTAGAAACCCATAGCAGCCACGTAAAACATGCAAACAACAATTAGAGGACGTCTAACTTGTTTTTGCAGGGTATGCTATGTGATGTGATATGGCCAAAGGATGTGATGAATGATATATGTGATGTATGAGATGATCATGTTCTTGTAATAGGAATCACGACTTGCATGTCGACGAGTATGACAACCGGCAGGAGCCATAGGAGTTGTCTTAATTTATTTATGACCTGCGTGTCAACATAAACGTCATGTAATTACTTTACTTTATTGCTAACCGTTAGCTGTAGTAGTAGAAGTAATAGATGACGTGACAACTTCATGGAGACACGATGATGGAGATCATGATGATGGAGATCATGGTGTCATGCCGGTGACAAGATGATCATGGAGCCCCAAGATGGAGATCAAAGGAGCTATATGATATTGGCCATATCATGTCACTACTATTTGATTGCATGTGATGTTTATCATGTTTATACATCTTATTTTCTTAGCACGACGGTAGTAAATAAGATGATCCCTCATTAAAATTTCAAGAAGTGTTCTCCCCTAACTGTGCACCGTTGCTACAGTTCGTCGTTTCTAAGCACGCCGTGATGATCGTGTGTGATGGATCCTTACGTTCACATACAACGGGTGTTGACGAGCCTAGCATGTACAAAAATGGCCTCGGAACACATGCAAAACACTTAGGGTTAACTTGACGAGCCTAGCATGTACAGACATGGCCTCGGAACACAGAAGACCGAAAGGTCGAGCATGAGTCGTATAGAAGATACGATCAACATGAAGATGTTCACCGACATTGACTAGTCCGTCTCACGTGATGATCGGACACGGCCTAGTTGACTCGGATCATGTAATCACTTAGATGACTAGAGGGATGTCTATCTGAGTGGGAGTTCATAAGATGAACTTAATTATCCTGAACATAGTCAAAAGGATTTTGCAAATTATGTCGTAGCTCACGCTATAGTTCTACTGTTTAGATATGTTCATAGAGAAAAATTAGTTGAAAGTTGATAGTAGAAATTATGCGGACTAGGTCCGTAAACTGAGGATTGTCCTCATTGCTTCATAGAAGGCTTATGTCCTTAATGCACCGCTCGGTGTGCTGAACCTCGAACGTCGTTTGTGGATGTTGCGAACATCTGACATACACATTTTGATAACTACGTGATAGTTCAGTTAAACGGTTTAGAATTGAGGCACCGAAGACGGTTTTGAAATGTCGCAAAACATATGAGATGTTTTGAGGGCTGAAATTGGGATTTCAGGCTCGTGCCCACGTCAAAAGGTATAAGACCTCCGACGATTTTCTTAGCCTGCAAACTAAGGAGAAAAGCTCAATTGTTGAGCTTGTGCTCAGATTGTCTGAGTACAACAATCATTTGAATCGAGTGGGAGTTGATCTTCCAGATGAGATAGCGACGTTTCTCCGAAGTCATTACCACCAAGCTGCTAGAGCTTCGTGATGAACTATAATATATCAGGGACATATATGATGATCCTTGAGATATTCGCGATGTTTGACACCACAAAAGTAGAAATCAAGAAGGAGCATCAATTGTTGATGGTTTGTGAAACCAATAGTTTCAAGAAGGGCAAGGGAACAAAGGGATACTTCATGAAACGGAAATTCAGTTGCTGCTCTAGTGAAGAAACCCAAGGTTGAACCCAAATCCGAGACTAAGTGCTTCTGTAATAAGGGGAACAGCCACTGGAGCAAAATTACCCTAGATACTTGGTAGATTAGAAGGCTGGCAAGGTCGATAGAAGTATATTGGATATACATTGTGTTGATGTGTACTTTACTAGTACTCCTAGTAGCACCAGGGTATTAGATACCGGTTCGGTTGCTAAGTGTTAGTAACTCGAAATAAAAGCTACGGAATAAACGGAGACTAGCTAAAGGTGAGCTGACGATATGTGTTGGAAGTGTTTCCAATGTTGATATGATCAAGCATCGCACGATCCCTCTACCATCGAGTTTGGTGTTTGCGTTGAGCATAGACATGATTGCATTATGTCTATCGCAATACGGTTATTCATTTAAGGAGAATAACGGTTACTCTGTTTATTTGAATAATACCTTCAATGGTCTTGCACCTAAAATGAATAGTTTATTGAATCTCGATCGTAGTGATACACATGTTCATGCCAAAAGATAGTAATGATAGTACCACCTACTTGTGGCGCAGCCACGTAAGTCATATCGGTATAAAACGCATGAAGAAGCTCCATGTTGATGGATCTTTGGACTCACTCATTTTTGAAGTTTGAGACATGCAAACCATGTCTATTGGTGTGTATGCATGAAGAAACTCCATGCAAATGGACCGTTTGGACTCACTTGATTTTTGAATCACTTGAGGCATGCAAATCATACCACATGGGCAAGATGACTGAAAGCCTCGGTTTTAGTAAAATGGAACTAGAAAGCAAATTGTTGGAAGTAATACATTTTGATGTGTGCAGTCCAATGAGTGCTGAGGCATGTAGTGGATATCGTTATGTTCTTTCTTCACAGATGATTTGAGTAGATGTTGAGTACATTTACTTGATGAAACACGAGTCTGAATTATTGAAAGGTTCAAGTAATTTCAGTGTGAAGTTGAAAGATCGTCGTGACAAAAGGATAAAAGATCTATGATATGATCATAGAGATGAATATCTGAATTATGAGTTTGGCACAGAATTAAGACATTATGGAAATTGTTTCACAACTAATACAGCCTGGAACACCATAGTGTGATGGTGTGTCCGAACATCATAACTGCACCCTATTGGATATGATGCATACCATGATGTCTCTTATCGAATTACCACAATAGTTTATGGGTTAAGCATTAGAGACAACCACATTCACTTTAAATAGGGCACCACGTAATTCCGATGAGATGACACCGTATGAACTATGGTTTAGAGAAACCTAAGCTGTCATTTCTTAAAAGTTTGGGGCTGCGACGCTTATGTGGAAAAGTTTCAGGCCGATAAGCTCGAATCCAAAGCGGATAAATGCATCTTCATAGGACAACCCAAAAACAGTTGGGTATACCTCCTATCTCAGATCCGAAAGCAATAAAGGATTGTTTCTAGAATCGGGTCCTTTCTCGAGGAAAAGTTTCTCTCGAATTGAGTGGGAGGATGGTAGAGACTTGATGAGGTTATTGAACCGTCACTTCAACTAGTGTATAGCAGGGCACAAAGAGTTGTTCCTGTGGCACCTACACCAATTGAAGTGGAAGCTTATGATATTGATCATGAAACTTCGGATCAAGTCACTCCCAGACCTCGTGGGATGACAAGGATGCGTACTACTTCAGAGTGGTACGTAATCCTGTCTTGGAAGTCATGTTGCTAGACAACAATGAACCTACGAGCTATGGAGAAGCGATGGTGGGCCTGGATTCCGATAAATGGCTTGAGGCCATATAATACGAGAGAGGATCCATATATGAAAACAAAGTGTAGACTTTGGAAGAACTACTTGATGGTCGTAAGGCTGTTGAGTGTAGATGGATTTTAAAAGGAAGACGGACAATGATGGTAAATGTCACCATTAAGAAAGCTCGACTTGTCGTTAAGATGTTTTCCGACAAGTTCAAGGAGTTGACTACGATGAGACTTTCTCACTCGTAGCGATGCTAAGAGTCTGTTGGAATTATATTAGCGATTACTGCATTATTTATGAAATCTTGCAGATAGGATGTAAAAAACATTGTTTCCTCGACGATTTTCTTGAGGAAAGGTTGTATATGATACAACCGGAAGGGTTTTGTCAATCCTGAAAGATGCTAATAAGTATGCAAAGCTCCAGCAATCCTTCTAAGGACTGGAGTAAGCATCTCGAAGTTGGAATGTATGCTTTGATGATGATCAAAGATTTTGGGTTTATACAAAGTTTATGAGAAACTTGTATTTCCAAAGAAGTGAGTGGGAGAACTATAGAATTTCTGATGAGTATATGTTGTTGACATATTATGGATCAGAAATGACGTAGAATTTCTGGAAAGCATATAGGGTTATTTGGAAAGTGTTTTTCAATGGAAAACCTGGATTAAGCTACTTGAACATTGAGCATCAAGATCTATAAGGATAGATCAAAACGCTTAATGGTACTTTCAAATGAGCACATAGCTTTACATGATCTTGAAGGTGTTCAAGATGGATCAGTGAAAGAAGGATTTCTTGCCTGAGTTGTAAGGTATGAAGTTAAGACTTAAATCTCGACCACGGCAGAATAGAGAGAAAGGACGAAGGTCGTCCCCTATGCTTAAGACATAGGCTCTACAGTATGCTACGCTGTGTACCGCACCTGAAGTGTGCCTTGCCATGAGTCAGTCAAGGGGTACAAGAGTGATCCAAGAATGGATCACAGGACAGCGGTCAAAGTTATCCTTAGTAACTATTGGACTAAGGAATTTTCTTGATTATGGAGGTGGTAAAAGAGTTCGTCGTAAAGGGTTACGCCGATGCAAACTTTGACACTAAACTAGATTATTCTGAGTAGTAAACTGGATTCGTATAATAGAACAGTTATTTGGAATAGCTCCAAATAGAGCGTGGTAGCTGCATCTAGGAGATGACATAGAGATTTGTAAAGCACACACGGATCTGAAAGGTTCAGACCCGTTGACTATAACCTCTCTCACAAGCATAAAATGATCAAACCCAGAACTCATCGAGTGTTAATCACATGGTAAATGTGAACTAGATTATTGACTCTAGTAAACTCTTTGGGTGTTAGTCACATGGGGATGTGACCTTGAGTGTTAATCACATATCGATGTGAACTAGATTATTGACTCTAGTGCAAGTGGGAGATTGTTGGAAATATGCCCTAGAGGCAATAATAAATTGATTATTATTATATTTCCTTGTTCATGATAATCGTTTATTATCCATGCTATAATTGTATTGATAGGAAACTCAGATACATGTGTGGATACATAGACAACACCATGTCCCTAGTAAGCCTCTAGTTGACTAGCTCGTTGATCAATAGATGGTTACGGTTTCCTGACCATGGACATTGGATGTCGTTGATAACGGGATCACATCATTAGGAGAATGATGTGATGGACAAGACCCAATCCTAAGCCTAGCACAAAGATCATGTAGTTCGTATGCTAAAGCTTTTCTAATGTCAAGTATCATTTCCTTAGACCATGAGATTGTGCAACTCCCGGATACCGTAGGAGTGCTTTGGGTGTGCCAAACGTCACAACGTAACTGGGTGGCTATAAAGGTACACTACGGGTATCTCCGAAAGTGTTTGTTGGGTTGGCATGAATCGAGACTGGGATTTGTCACTCCGTGTAAGCGGAGAGGTATCTCTGGGCCCACTCGGTAGGACATCATCATAATGTGCACAATGTGATCAAGGAGTTGATCACGGGATGATGTGTTACGGAACGAGTAAAGAGACTTGCCGGTAACGAGATTGAACAAGGTATCGGGATACCGACGATCGAATCTCGGGCAAGTATCGTACCGCTAGACAAAGGGAATTGTATACGGGATTGATTAAGTCCTTGACATCATGGTTCATCCGATGAGATCATCGTGGAACATGTGGGAGCCAACATGGGTATCCAGATCCCGCTGTTGGTTATTGACCGGAGAACGTCTCGGTCATGTCTGCATGCTTCCCGAACCCGTAGGGTCTACACACTTAAGGTTCGATGACGCTAGGGTTATAAAGGAAGTTTGTATGTGGTTACCGAATGTTGTTCGGAGTCCCGGATGAGATCCAAGACGTCACGAGGAGTTCCGGAATGGTCCGGAGGTAAATATTTATATATGGGAAGTCCTGTTTTGGTCACCGGAAGAGTTTCGGGATTTATCGGTAACGTACCGGGACCACCGGGAGGGTCCCGGGGGTCCACCAAGTGGGGCCACCAACCCCGGAGGCATGCGTGGGCTAAGAGTGGTGAGGGACCAGCCCCTTAGTGGGCTGGTGCGCCTCCCACAAGGGCCCATGGCGCCTAAGAGGTGGAAAGGGGGCAAACCCTAAGGGATATGGGCCTTAAGGCCCATATTGGTGCGCCTCCCTCTCCTCTCCCCCTCTTGGCCGCCATCCTTGATCCCCATCTAGGGCTGCCGCCCCCCTAGGGGGTGGGAACCCTAGAGGGGGCGCAGCCCCTCCCCTTCCCTATATATATGAGGCCTAGGGCTGCCCATAACACACGCGATTCAATCTCTCGTTGGTGCAGCCCTGCATCTCTCTCTCCCTCCTCTTCTGTGGTGCTTGGCGAAGCCCTGCAGGATAGCCATGCTCCTCCATCACCACCACGCCGTTGTGCTGCTGCTGGATGGAGTCTTCCTCAACCTCTCCCTCTCTCCTTGCTGGATCAAGGCGTGGGAGACGTCACCGGGCTGCACGTGTGTTGAACGCGGAGGTGCCGTGCGTTCGGCACTTGGTCATCGGTGATTTGGATCACGACGAGTACGACTCCATCAACCCCGTTCACTTGAACGCTTCCGCTTAGCGATCTACAAGGGTATGTAGATGCACTCTCCTTCCCTTCGTTGCTAGTCTCTCCATAGATAGATCTTGGTGACACGTAGGAAAATTTTGAATTTCTGCTACGTTCCCTAACATCTCTTGTGGCGGAGCTCGACGCGGAGGCCGGCGGTGGCTTGACTCTGGTGGCTCGGGGCTGATGCAGGGCTCAGGCACGAGGGCGCCATGGCAGGGAATGGCAGCAGCGCTTAGATGAGGGGCTCCTTGGGAAGCGCGGGCATGGCCCAGGTTGAAGAGGTCGGTTCCTGTCCGGATCGAGCCAATGCGAGGTGGTCGGGCGGCACGCTCCTGTTTAGAACAGAGAAAGAGAGGCAAGGAGGTAAGAGGAGGGAGGCAGATAAACAACAGGAGGAGGAGAAGGGCAGCTGTGCTCATCTCGTGATCGCTGGCAGCGGCGCCGGTTGTCGGATGACGAGGCAAGGTGGAGGAGCACGGGGAGGCTCGTGGCTCCAAGGATACTGGCGCGGTGAGGAGCTCGGGACTCGGGCGACCCGATTGACCAAGCGCGCAAGACAAGGGAGACGGTTGGGGAGGATTTTGGATCGGGGAAGATGGAGGTCGCTGGTTGGATCAATGGGGATCCCGAGGTGGGAGTTGGTGAAGTGGTGGCGGCGGCGGCGATGGGTGGAACGGATCCCTAGTTTCTAGGGTTTCATATGTGTATAAATAGCAGGTGGGTTAAATTAGGGGCTATCCAGTCCCTTCGGTCGTAATTGGACGCTCGCGAATAAAAATGTTAGGAAGTCCAATTAAGAAAACGGAGACGTTTTGTAGATGTTTGGAGATGATCCGGACACAACGGCGGCGACAGTCCGGGTCGGGTTCGGGACAACTTTCGGACGCGCAAGCGAGGAGGGCCGCAGGCTGACGAGAGAGGTTAGGTTGGGTCTGGCAGATTGTGAAGAGCGGGTTGGTCTGAGAGAAGAGTGGAGAGATGCAGCCCAGCACGGTTTCCAGAGACCGAAAACGTCCGACATTAGACCGGCTATACTGCCGCTATAGTTATCCGTTGGGGCATCAAACGATCTCCGAATGCGATGAAACTTGACAGGCGGTCTATCTACACTATAATAAGACCACACGTCAACTCTCATCCCATTCCGAGAACATTTTCCGACCACTTATAAAATACTATTTCGGACATGCCGCGGGCGCGTGCAAGTGTGGTTCGGCGCAGAACGGACAACTGAGAGAACTCGGAGAACCCGGACGAATGCAAGTTTTAAAACATGATGATGCAATTCACATGATGACATGACATGAGATGCATGACACGCAAGCAATGACAAGGCAACAACAGCGAATAACTGGAAGACACCTGGCGCATCGGTCTAGGGGCGTTACACTGGATGTGGTGCAGCGAAGGCGCTCAAGGGCTAGTAGCTCCGTCGGGCGAAGCAGCTTGGCCGACCCATGGTGGGAGCGGCCGGAGGGTGGCGATTCGCCCTGGTCTACACGCTGTTGCTGTGACTGTGCCTGTCGGTGGGAGAGAGGGGCGCAGATGGAGTAGCCCCATCGCCCGTACCTTGGGAAGCTTGGCCGTCAGGGTGTTGCTGATGCTGCTCTCCTTAGATGTCTCCTGCTCCCATGTCGGCCGCGGGGGAAGTGGTGATGGCGCCGCCTTCTCTGACTACATCCCCAGCAACGTCCACATCCTTGCGTGTCTCCGCACCTCCCGCAACGTTAGAGGCTGCGGGTGGCGAAGCCTTCAAGGTGGATGGGTGAGCCGAAGGACATGGGTTTCTTCTTGGGCGCCATGGTCGATGGCGCCACCAAAGATGAAGATGGTGATGAAGATGATGCGCTGCACATGCCTTCAGGTTCACGCAAGTGATCCCCCTACCTGACGCGCCAAAGATGTCATTGGAAACCATGGCCACCAAAGGGACCAAAAAGCCCCTTGTTGGTTCGGCAGGGGGGCGTTGCATTGCACAAAGAGCAGATGAGCGTGGGGCAGCACGGCACAGATCATGCAAGCAATTTTACCCAGGTTCGGGCCGCCATGAGACATAAAACCCTACTCCTGCTTTGGTAGATTGCTGGTGGAAGAGTGGTGGTGGAGCATAGTACACTTGCCCGGCAGGGGTTGCCTCGGAGTGGCAGTGGCTACGCGCGTATGGGGGTGTTAGTTATCCAACCTTCTAACCCTTTCTATGGTTGCCATGGGCCTCCTTTTATATATGAAGGGGTTACCACAATGGCAAAGTAGTCATTATGCACTAACAAGATAGCTAACAGTGCTATCATACCTAACTCTGCGGGCTGACAGGGCACATTAAATGCACTGCTTAATGTCACATCGTTGGTTGCCTGGCAAGGCTTGCCGGGCCATCTTGCCAGCTTCACGCCAACTCGCTAGACATGTTGCAGGACGGGTGTCAGCTATGGGTTTTTCCTGTAGGGAGAGGCTGCCATGTGCCGAAAGGCTGCCACTTAGTCACTCTGCGGCTTGACACCACAATGATCGACGACGTGGGTCATGGTGGAGTGGTTGGTGAGGTGGTCTCGTCTCCATGACTCCCGGCAGGCCCTGCCGGGATGCCTTGGTTGTCTCCTTCTGTGTGTGGCCTCGCCCTTTGCCGGGCTCGCCTGCCTGGCAAAGGAGGCCTTCTCACGATGGTGTCTTGCTTCTCTGGCTTAATTCTAGTACTCCTGATCTGCATGTTGGTTCTTCGAATCTTGTAGTCCCTTGGACTCTGACTTGGGCTGGTGCTTCAATCTTATTACCATGCCTGTGCACAGTCTGGGCAACAGACCCAGGGTTTGTTGCACCGACAAGAGTTGATATGTCCATTTTGCATCATGCTTTTATATTGATATTTATTGCATTATGGGTTGTTATTACACATTATGGCACAATACTTATGCCTTTTCTCTCTTATTATACAAGGTTTGCATGAAGAGGGAGAATGCCGTCAGCTGGAATTCTGGAATGGAAAAGGAGCAAATCTGAGAGACCTATCCTACACAACTCCAAAAGTCCTGAATTTTATGGAGAATTTTTGGAATATATAAAAAATATTAGGCGAAGAAAGCACCAGAGGGGACCCACCAGGTAGCCACAAGGGTGGGGCCGCGCCCCCTGCCTTGTGGGCCACCTGGCAGGCCTCCGGTGCCCATCTTCTGCTTTATGAAGGGTTCCGACCAGGAAAAAAAATCCAAAGAGAACTTTTTGGACGAAGCACCGCCGTCTCGAGGCCGAACCTGGGCAGAAGCAATCTAGGGATCCAGCGAAGCTGTTCTGCCGGGGAAACTTCCCTCCCAAAGGGGGGAATCATCATCATCACCAATGATCCTCTCATCGAGAGGGGGTCAATCTCCATCAACATCTTCACCAGCACTATCTCCTCTCAAACCCTAGTTCATCTCTTGTATCCGATCTTTGTCTCAAAACCGTGGGTTGCTAGTAGTGTTGATTACTCCTTGTAGTTGATGCTAGTTGCTTTATTCAGTGGAAGATCATATGTTCAGATCTTTAATGATAAGTATTACTCTTCTAATTATGAACATGAATATGAATTGTGAGTAGTTATGTTTGTTCCTCAGGACATGGGAGAAGTCTTGTTACAAGTAATCATGTGAATTTGGTATTCATTCGATATTGTGATGAGATGTATGTTGTCTTTCCTCTAGTGGTGTTATGTGAACGTCGACTACATGACAGTTCACCATGATTCGGGCCTAGGGGGAGGCATTGGGAAGCAATAAGTAGATGATGGGTTGCTAGAGTGACAGAAGCTTAAAACCTAGTTTATGCGTTGCTTCATAAGGGGCTGATTTGGATCCACATGTTTCATGCTATGGTTAGATTTCTCTTAATTCTTCTTTCCTAGTTGTGCATGCTTGTGAGAGGGTTTAATCATAAGTGGGAGGCTTGTCCAAGTAGGGAAAACACCCAAGCACTGGTCCACACACATATCAAATTATCAAAGTAACGAACGCGAGTCATATGAGCATGATGACAACCAACTTGACAACAATTCCCATGTGTCCTCGGGAGCGCTTTGCTTTATATAAGAGTTTATCTAGGCTTGTCCTTTGCTATAAAAAGGATTGGGCCACCTTGCAGCACCTTTGTTACTTTGGTTACTAGCTACCTGTTGTGTATTATGTTATCACACAACTATCTGTTACCGATAATTTCAGTGCTTGCAAAGAATACCTTGCTGAAAACCGCTTGTCATTTCCTGATGCTCCTCGTCGGGTTTGACACTCTTACTTATCGAAAGGACTACGATAGATCCCCTATACTTGGGGGTTATCAATGGTTGCCAAGCAAACACATCGACATTCGCTTGCATGAAGGTAATGAGCGTGCTTTCCTATTGGTCATCAAGGGTGGAGCTGATGGTGAACGTACCATCAGCGCCAACCAGCCCCGCTGGGACCTTCACAGCCGGTGCAGCAACCATGGACCTCTTGCTAGTGGAACTCTTTGGAAAGTCATCGATAGGTGCAGCGCACTCTAGAGAAGTGCGCTTCCCGGAATACTTGACGGTATCCCTACTAGCTTTTCATCCATTCATGTTTTCCTTGGCGGGGACTGCGACTTCTGCGGCCTCGATAGCGACCGCGTCTCAGTACAGCTTATCCATGCATATAAATGCATCCTTCTTGTTTGATGGGATGGAAATGACGCCTATTGGTCCTGGCATCTTCGAAGTGTTGTGGGCGTAGTGAGATGCCCCCATGAACATTGCCAGGGCAGCTCGGCCAAGTATCCCATTGTATGGCAGAGGA
The DNA here is from genome assembly GCF_056163025.1 of Triticum urartu. NCBI lineage: Eukaryota > Viridiplantae > Streptophyta > Magnoliopsida > Poales > Poaceae > Triticum > Triticum urartu. The sequence goes on along the minus strand of NC_141873.1, from coordinate 194,314,886 downwards.
AGCTCGACTACGTCGAACACAACCTTCTTGGTCCGATAGTTCAATTCTCCTCCGAATGTCACTAGCAGCTTGATCTCCTCCTTTCAGCGACTCCTGCCAGGGTTGATTCCTTGGAGCGTGCCAATAACCTTGAGCTCTTCATTTGATATCACTTGTTGATTACCTTGGGGAAAATTCAACCCAGCCCCGCCGTCAACCAACATCTTTGTGACCTTGAGGTTGCGGATTGTTAGAAAGACCAACAACGGCAAACACCCCACCATAGTGGTGCGATCAGGGTGATCCTCTTCATCAAAGATGATGGGTGTGAGAGACCACTTGAGTGGCTTCCTGGAATCTGTCGCTGGCTCCATAGCATAGACTTCACGTGCCCACTGTTTAAGCTGGCGGTGAGAGGAATGCAAAGATGCACCCTCGGTCAATGCACAGGGCGTCAGTAGCTTTCTAAAACTCTTGCTCACTGGTTTCCTCTTCATCCCCCTCATCTCCCTCGTCATCGTTTTCCTTCTTCTCATGTCCCTTAGCAGGTTTTCCTTCTTCTCCCGCCTCGGCCCTTCCTGCCAATGCCATCTTGGTCTTTTTCCTTGTCGCGTTTCCCATACTCAGCCTTATACTTCTTGACAAGTTGCTCAACTTGATGACACTCTTGGAGATCATGGCCCTTGGTCCGATGGGTCTTGCAATACGGTCTGTCAGCCTTCCTAGCCTTCTCGGCTGCCACAACTTCTCGGTAGTCATTGCACACAGCAACTTCCTTGCCGGGGCTTCGTTGTTGGCCTTCTTGCCGGTACTAGGAGTGCTGGACCCTTCGACAGCCATCATTGTCTTCTCCTTGCGCTTCCTGTTGTGTTTCTTGTTCTTCTTCTTCTGGTAGACAGCACCGTCATCCTCCTCTAAGTTAACTTCAATGACATCTTCTTCTCTGGAAGTCTCCTCCCCTCCTCTGTATGAGCACACTTATCCGCCAAGTTGTAAAGCTCGTTCACAGTCTTGGGCAACCCGACATTCATCTTGGCACAAATCTTGCGGTTGCGCATGTTGGACTGAAACGCGGCAATTACTGATACCAGGTGGATATCCGGAATGTTCATGTGCACCTGGCTAAACCTCTGCATGTACTACTGTAAGCTCTCCCCTTCCTTCTGTGGGAGGAGCTGCAAATCGCTGGGCCGGCCGGATCTTGATGGCCACCCTTGAAGGCGCCAACAAACTCATGGCATAGGTTAGCCCATGACGAGATGGAACTCTCTAGAAGATGCATCAGCCATGACCTCACGTTTGGCTTGAGGGCCAAAGTAATTGGCAAATACCTTCTCATCTCTTCCTCCGATAGATTGAATAGCGATGGTGTAGATGCTCAAGAATTCTGCCGGGTTCAACCTTCCATCATACTATTCTGGTATCTCTGGTTTGAAAACGTGGGTAGATGGCCAACGGACTTGCCGCAAATTGCGAGTGAAGGCAGGGCACCCGACCTCGAAAGGAAAGTATCCGCCTTCACCGGGCGCAAGTTCATCACTGTGAGGGCCATTGTGCCTGTTAGACTGACGGCGGGTTACGTGGCGTCGTTCTATGGTGACGCGCGCGTCTTCCCTCTGCCTATCTTCTAGGACCTTCCGCTAATCTCGACGGGCTCGGGGATCAGGTGAAGCCATTGACACCTCGTCGGGCCCTTGATCGCGTGGTTCTGGCTGCAGCCCCTGCACTGGTTGTCGTGGCGGGGACTGCACCGTTGGGGTGGCTCCCTCGGCACGGTCATCAGCCCAGCCCTTTTTCGCCGCTTGCGGGTGCCGCGGCAGGTCCGTCCAATGTGATCCTCCTGCCTCTTGAAACCAATCAAACTTTGGATGGTGGCTCTCCACTCATCCACTTGATTGGCCGCTGGCGGGAATCTCAGCAGGAGTTGGGCTCGCGCCATGGCTTCCGATGTGGTGCTTGGCATGGACGACGATGCAGACCGCAACATCGTCAGACTTCTACCGGTGTCGGTAGTGGTGGTGTCATGCTCTCGCCGCCGCGAGCCTATCGTCGTGGCAGCGTGACGACGAGAAGGGTGCACCTAGGGGTGGATGACCCCGTTCGGCGCTTCGTCTTGATGACCTTGGCCTGGGGAGGGCGCGTGCCCTGTAGCTGCACCTATAGCAGGGCAGCCAGGGGGTCGCGACTCGTGCCAGAGAGGGCGCCATCACTACGGCCGCGCCCTCCAGTGAGGTGAAGAGGTGGGGACTATATGTTCTTCCCACCTATGCCTTGTGGGACGTGACCACCGGGGTGCTGCTAGTGTCTCCCTCCTCCGGCGTCTTCTTCTCCAGCTTCGGTCGTGGGGGGGACGACGACAGCGCCTCCTGCATCGGTGTTCCCCACGGCATCCTCGTTCCTCGGCGCCATAGTAGCCCCCATGGTATGGGTCGCTGCGTACGAAGGGGCCCTCGAGGTGGAAGAGTGAGCTGTAGGGCCGGACTTTTTCTTGGGTGCCATGGAGGATGAAGTCACTGATGAAGAAGGTGATGAATAAGATCCACGCGCTGCATGCGATCTCGGGTTCGTGCGAGCGGGACCCCCTACCTGGCGCGCCAAAGATGTCATGGAAGAGCATGAGCACCTATGGGGCCATCAGCCCCTTGTGGTTTGGCAACGGGGAAGGGCACATCGCACAAAGAGCGAAGTCCGTCGGGCAGCACGATAGTGGTGACGCGGGTCATTTTTACCTTGGTTCGAACGGCTGTGAAGCGTAAAACCCTACTCCTACTTTTGGGTGGATTGATGGAGAGACCATGGAGAACGCGCAACACTCATGCCCGGTAGGGTGGCCTTGAGGAGAGCAGCTACACGCATATGAGTGTATAGGGGTTCGAATCCGCTCTAAGGTTGCCACGACCCTCCCTTTATAGGTAAAGGGGTTACCACAATGGAAAAACAGTCGTTATCCAGTGATTAGATAGCAAACAGTGCTATCATACCTAACTCTGCAGATAGGACAAGGTGCATTAAATGCACCTCTTAGTATCATGTCGTAGATGTAGCCCGGCAAGCCTTGCCATGCCACTTCAGCCATCTCTCGCCTTTCTGCTTAACATGCCTCTGGGCGGGTGTCATATAGAGGTGATCTTCCTCCTAAGTAACAACCACGTGCCAAATTATAGCCACTTAGTTATCTGGGGGCTCGACACCGCACCGATGGGTGACCTACGTTGCAATGCGTTGGAGCGGTGGAGTCTTGGCGGTGGTGCAGGCCTCCAGTGGCCCCGACAACCCTTGCTGGGGAAGTCTTGGGACTTGTCTTTGGGGTGACCATGACCCGATCAAGCTCGCCTACCCGGCAAGGGAGGTTTTTCCTTAGCGATATCTTGCTTCTTTGGCTTGTCTTGGTCTTCTTGATCTGCCCTTTGATTCCTCAAAGAGCTACCTCTTCCTGGTTTGGTCTTGTCTTGTCGCTGCAATCTTGCCTCTGTGCTTGTGTATAGTCTGGGCAACACACATCAAGGTTTATTGCATTGACAAAATTCGAGTTCATATAGTACACACAGTTCATATCTATCTCTATAGTAATCATGTGGTGTGTTGTTAAGATAATATATGAATGATGGTTTAAGTTGGCAACAATCATGATTGTTTAGAATCATATTCAAATAAAGAAATAGATTCAAATTTAGTTCGAATTGCATCGGTTGTATAGACATTTGGAATGCACTCAAATGTTCGTATGAGTAGGTTACATGCATTATACAGCCAGCGAAAAAATATAATTCGACATAACATGGATTCATAGCTTTGAATAGCATTTGTACAGTAAAATGGGACAAGACTCTCTCTTTGTGTGGTGTGAATGGTTTTTTTTGTTTTTTCGTTGAGGGAAGTGCGAATTGATTTGGTAGGTACAATATTACATGTTAGGCTTGTCCCTAAAATTCAACCCGTGCATTGTTGTCCCGAAAATTTAGGTATCGTGCTCCCAAAACTCACGCCTTCACAACCCACGCCTTGCTATCCCGAAATTACAATGTGCGCAAAAACACCCTCTAGCTGCCAAATCCCGACAGGCGAAATCACCCTTCTAACCCTGAGCCAAAAGGGCTGCTAGTTCAAATCGGTGGGGGTACTTTTGTAACACACTCTACATTTTGGACAAGCGCGTCCCTAAGTCATGGTTCCCCCTCCCATCACCTCATTTTCACCATTTGACATCCCAGGCCGCCATAACCTCTCTGCTTCAGCCGTGAAACCCCACCCTCCTCTGTCCGCCATCCCACCGCTGCCCAGCCGGAGTGTGACGCCCGGATATTTAAGCTACAGTAACCCTCTACTAAGGATGCCACATCACCACGATTACTGTTGTTGATCTCACGATGATTCAAATCCCGTTTGAATTCAAAATTCAAAATCAAGTCAAATGGTAAAGTTTTCAAACATTAAAATTAAAATGTTCTAGAGGTCGCAAATAATGCATAGGTAATTATGGTGGAGGATCACATTTTTATAAAATAATTAAAAGCACTAAACTAAATAAAACAGTGGCTTAAACAAATAATTAAATGAATTTTATAAATATTAAAACATTAAACTATTTTATTAGGTATGAGAAATTAATGTGGCAGTAGAGTATTTATAAATACTAATTTAGGGGCTAGTGGTATATTTTATAAAACTAAAAATAAAGTAAAACTAATATGAAAACAGAAAGGTAAATAAAAAAACAAGAAAAGAAAACAGAACCCCCCCCTTCCCCAGTGGGCTTCATGGCCCAGCCGGCCAACCTGGCCACCAGTCAGGCCGGCCCATTCCATGCACCCCTCCCTGGCCTATATGGCCCGACTCCCCCGACCTAACCCTAGCCTAACCCCATTCCCTCACGATCCCCACCTCCCTCTCCCTCCAGCGCCGCTAGGGGAGATCCCCCACGCTCGATCCCCACTTCCCTCGCTACTGAACCCCGCACTCCCCCTTGTTCCCCGCTCCCCACGTCGCTCGCCCCCGCTCCCCCTCTGCCTCCCCTCGCTCTGGATCGGGCGCAGGCGCCTCGTCGCCGACGCCGCCCGGCGATACCCCGCCGTCGCCTGCCTCCTCAACCCTCCCTCCTATGCGGATGCGGTCGGGGGCAATCGACGCCCCCGGCGCCCTGAGCCCGCGATGACGCCGGACCCCGTCGTTACCATCCCCGCCCGTCGAGGGCGTTCGCCGCCTCCACCACAATCCCCTACCCCGTCTACGCGCGTCATCCTCGTCCTCCTCCTCACCGGTCGACCCCGAGCCTCAACGCTCCTCTCTCCGTCAAATGCCGGTGAGGCACCGCCCCACTTTCTTTCTCCTGCGGTCACCGCGTCGCCGTCCCTCTCGTAGCAGCACTCGCCGCGCCTCGTGCGTGCCCCAAGGCCGCATGCGCGCCCGCACACGCAGCGCCCGGCGTGACCTCACTCACCTGCTGCTTCCCCCATCACTGCCCGCGCCTGGCCGCACCCTGCGCCGCCTGCACGCGCGCTCGCGCGCCCACCTGCGCTGCTCCACCGCCGCCTCGCGCCTCGCTCGACATCCGCCTCGGCGCTGCTTGTAGCCGAGCCCGCAGCTCCTCCCCATGCCCCGCCCGCCTCGCCTCTGGCCGCCCTCCGCCGGCGCCGCCCGGCGGTGTTGCCAGCCCCGCGCCGTCCCATCCCCTCCTCCCGGTCGTGGCCCCCTGGCCGCGCCGCGTCGGCGCCCCCGCTGGCCTCGCCCCGCGCCCGGGCGTAGCGCCCCTCGGGCACGGGCGCCCGCTCGTTACGCCCAGCACCCGCTATGGCCCCCTGGGCAGATGACAGATGGGGCCCACGCCCCCTGTCTTGTTAAAAAAAACGAAAAGAAAATGTAATTTAAAAATGAAAATAAGTAATTAGTTAATTAATTAATTAAGTAACTAACTAATTAATTGAATAGGTAATTACTTAACTTAATTAACTCTGTTTAGTACTTAATTAACTTGATTAGTTAATTAAAACTATTAATTAGTTGTTAGACTATGACGAACGGGACCCACGCGTCAGTTTGACCCAGTCAACGCCGTGTTGACTGCTGACATCATGCTGATGTCATGATGACGTCAGCGTACACTATTCTAGATAATGTTAATTCAATTAATAATTAATAAATTAGAAAATGATTTAAAACTTTAAAAATTAAACCGTAGCTCAGATGGAAAAACTTTGTACATGAAAGTTGCTCAGAACGACGAGACGAATCCGAATACGCAGCCCGTTTGTCCGCCACACATCCCTAGCATAGCGAACATGCAACTTTCCCCCTCCGGCTCCTCTGTGCGAAAACGCGAAACACCGGGGATACTTTCCCGGATGTTTCCCCCCTTCACCGGTACCACCTCGTACCGCGTTAGGGTACACCTAGCATCACGCTTTGTCATGTCATGCATTGTCATGCATTTGTTTGCATTATATTTATTGTTTCTTCCCCCTCTTCTCTCGCTAGACACCGAGACCGACGCCGCTACTACCCAGTACGACTACGGTGTTGACGACCCCTCTCTCTTGCCAGAGCAACCAGGCAAGCCCCCCCCCTTGATCACCAGATATCGCCTACTCTCTTCTATACTGCTTGCATTAGAGTAGTGTAGCATGATACTGCTTTCCGTTATTCCTATCCTAATGCATAGCTTGTCCTTATTACTACTGTTGTTACCTTTACCTGCAATCCTACATGCCTAGTATAGGATGCTAGTGTTCCATCAGTGGCCCTAGACTCTTGTCTGTCTGCCATGCTATACTACTGGGCCGTGATCACTTCGGGAGGTGATCACGGGCATATGCTATATACTTTACACTGTTACATTACCTTTGATACTGTTCGGAGATGGGGGCTGAAGGGGCAGGTGGCTCCATCCCGGTAGAGGTGGGCCTGGGTTCCTGACGGCCCCCGACTGTTACTTTGAGGCGGAGCGACAGGGCAGGTTGAGACCACCTAGGAGAGAGGTGGGCCTGGCCCTGGTCGGCGTTCGCGGATACTTAACACGCTTAACGAGATCTGGGTATTTGATCTGAGTCTGGCCATTTGGTCTATACGCACTAACCATCTACGCGGGAGTAGTTATGGGTATCCCGGCGTCGTGGTATCAGCCGAAGCCTTCGTGACGTCAGCGACTGAGCGGCGCGCGCCGGATTGGAACGTAAGCCTGCTCTTGTATTAAGGGGGCTAGTTCTGCTTCCGGCCGCGTTCGCAATGTGCAGGTGTGCTAAGGGCGATGGGCCCAGACCCCTGTGCGCTTAGGTTTAGACCGGCGTGCTGACCTCTCTGTTGTGCCTAGGTGGGGCTGCGACGTGTTGATCTTCCGAGGCCGGGCATGACCCAGGAAAGTGTGTCCGGCCAAATGGGATCGAGCGTGTTGGGGAATGTGGTGCACCCCTGCAGGGAAGTTAATCTATTCGAATAGCCGTGATCTTCGGTAACAGGACAACTTGGAGTTGTACCTTGACCTTATGACAACTAGAACCGGATACTTAATAAAACACACCCTTCCAAGTGCCAGATACAACCGGTGATCACTCTCTCACAGGGCGACGAGGGGAGGATCATCGGTTAGGGTTATGCTATGCGATGCTACTCGGAGGACTTCCGTCTACTCTCTTCTACATGCTGCAAGATGGAGGTTACCAGAAGCGTAGTCTTCGAAAGGACTAGCTATCCCCCTCTTATTCCGGCTTTCTGCAGTCCAGTCCACCTATAATAGCCTTATTCCAGTTGATACCAATGCATACATATGTAGTGTAGCTCCTTGCTTGCGAGTACTTTGGATGAGTACTCACGGTTGCTTTCTCTTTCCTTTCCCTCTATGCCATCTACCTGGTTGTCGCAACCAGATGTTGGAGCCCAGGAGCTAGACGCCACCTTCGACGACAACTCCTACTACACCGGAGGTGCCTACTACTACGTGATGCCCGCTGACGACGACCAGGAGTAGTTAGGAGGATCCCAGGCAGGAGGCCTGCGCCTCTTTCGATCTGTATCCCAATTTGTGCTAGCCTTCATAAGGCAAACTTGTTTAACTTATGTCTGTACTCAGATATAGTTGCTTCCGCTGACTCGTCTATGATCGAGCTCTTGTATTCGAGCCCTCGAGGCCCCTGGCTTGTAATATGATGCTTGTATGACTTATTTTATTTGTAGAGTTGTGTTGTGATATCTTCCCGTGAGTCCCTGATCTTGATCGTACACGTTTGCGTGTATGATTAGTGTACGATTAAATCGGGGGCGTCACACGGAGCCTCTTCCCCGACGACGTCATCCACCGCAACAGTTCGACGTCCCTCATCCACCTCCCTAGATGAGGATCCATTGTCGATCTGGTCGTCCCACCAGTTCGGCCACCCCGTTCTCCACCTCCAAGGAGCTGCTCCGACGATCGCCTCGTCTATCGCGGCTGATCCATCCCCACTGCGCCGCCTAGACCTGCTCCACCGGAACCGCATCATCCTCACTGACTCCTTAAACAAAGTCAAGGCCTACTCGGCACCACCAAAGAGGTAGTACACTCATCGCATCACACCTTCTCCTTAACTTGACCTCCCAGCGCCAACGGTGCTCCATCCCACACCCCCATGGCGCCGCTACCTCAAAGCCGGCGCCGCCGGTGACATCTCCATGGCGGCTCTCTCCCAGTGCGAGGCTCCCTCGGCGGCAGTGTCCATACCAGCCAGATCTGTTGCTGCTGTTGCTCCAGCTCTCGCTCTCTTGCGCTGCTGCTGCTCCGGCTCTCGCTCAGTCATGCTGTTGGTCTGCTCTTCCCCTCGCTTGTGTTGCTTCTTTGCTCTTGCTCTCTCTCACCCTGCTAATGCTAGTTCACAGGCTGCTGCAGCTACACGAGTTGCTGCTCTGGCTCTAGTTCGCGCTACTCCTCCAGGCGCTCTACTGCGGCTGCTATCTGCTATTGTGTTCCCTGTTGATCGCCTGCTGATTTAGGTCACTTTTTCTCTACTAGTAGTGCTCGAGCAGCCTAAACTACATGTGAAATGCCTCTTTCCTACCAGTGTTTTTAGTTTCAACAGTAAATTCAGTTTTGATAGTTAAGTTTAGAGTCAACGTTTTTTACCTCATCTGTTGTAGTCAGGTGTTTTTTGGTGATGTAATTTTTACATCTATCACTTTTTGGTAATGTATTCTAGATCATCTATTGGGGATGCTATTAGAATCCTACTTGAGATTAACGATGTCTGTCTTGTACTGCTTCAGCCTCAATGTCTTACGGCTCGTCGGAGCTGCTCCAACGATGGAACCATCCATCACAATAGAGTAGTACCCTGGACGCCGTCTACAGACACCTCAGATCTTCCTCCACACCTCCGACAGCCACCTCTGCCACAACTTCTTCAGCGACCAACCCAATGATGCTGATGTCGACACGGCTACGCCAAAGAGGTTGTACACTAGTCGCATCACTTATTACTCTACATTCATGTCGATCCATTAGGGCTATTTTGGTTCAAAGGAAAAAGTGAAAGAAAAACATAGTAATAGGAAATTTACCAATGGCACTCTACTATTCAATTATTCATGCATTTCATTGAAAGGAATGGAGCAAAACATCCACCTGGACCTACTTTTCAAAATCCTATGCATGAAAACAAGACTAAGTGCATTAGTGGCAGAATAACATTCTAACTATACACACTTTCATATGGTTTCACTTTAATTTGGCCATGTTACTTTGCATTCCTCTCCTCTTCCAATTCCTGTGAACCAAACACCCAAGTTGACAGAAATCTTGTGTCTACAAATGCTATGTTTCCCACGTGCATTTGTATCCTATTCTGGTGTTTTTCCTATCCCTGTGTTTTTTAGAATCCTGCAAGCCAAAGGAGCCCTTACATAATTACTTCAGTTACGGATAGGTGTCGAAGAAGACTTAGTGTAGTCTGTCCTGCTCCTGCCATGACATCATCCACCTCACCTGAGTTGCTCCATCGATAGAAGCATCCACCATACCAGACATCATGACTCCTAACCATCCTTCGCCGCCTCAGATCTCCCTCCCTTCCGCTGGCACCCACCGCAACTGCATCGCCATCATCGATTGAGCAGATGAACCTGAGGAGTACACAGGTCCACAAGACAGGTCGCGCACTCTTTTGTTTCTGCTTATCTTGTGCATTACTTAATATTACCTACTACTTTATCATCTTGCTCGCCTCTTACACTCCAAGTCAGGTCCAAATTAATGTTCATACTTGAGTTTTAAAATTACTTGTGGGGCACATATTGACGTAACAATGAATAGTATCTCTGTCTATTGTCTGGTTCACCTAGGGTATGCCTATGTTGTTCATCATGGGTGGGAAACAAATAGTAAAGTAATCATCATCTGTCTTTTTATTAAATTAAAGCTATCATCATCCTGCTATCATTATTTTTTGATCCATCCACTGGTTGTTACCATCACTCTAGATTTTTGCAAGCTCTCCTTACATAATCTCACTATATTTTTTTGGTATGCATGTCCGATATTGTACACAGTCATGCTGAACATGTAGAGAAAAAGAGAAGAGTTTTGCGCGGCAATACAATGTCATGTGGACATCACTCCATGGTGGGTTAAATGGCAAACCCTTCCCCCTCCAGATTGTAATCCAGAGGACGATATCTATTCTGAAGCGGATTCAGATGCAGCTGACCACTCCTATTTACCCCCGAGGTGTTTTCTCTAACTTGGCATGATGATGTTGGTCATATCATGCATATGTTGCCTTGCAGTGCCTACTTTCAACATCATATATGTCATCTGCTTAGCTTAGCCATGTTTTGTAATGCCACATGTTTAGTTTCTATATCATATATGTGAATTATGCAATCTCATCTCATAGCCAGCCATAATATATGTGAAATATGCAATGTCATCATGTTTAACCAGGCATCATATATTTGAATGATATCTTGCCAATCCTTTTCTTCCTTACATTTCCATTTGTCGACAATGTTTGTACATTCAAATACTCTTCCTGTGAATCAGCCATTTGAGTGTGTGATGGAAAAATCTAGAGTGAAAGTAAGGTCTTCAGAGCAGACAGTGCTACCTATCAAAGAACATCTCTTGCTGGGTCCTGATAGCTCCTCGGACATGGATTCAAAAAGACAGATGACCAGTCCTATTCCCCCACCGAGGTGTCTGCTCTAACTTGGCATGGTTATACTACTCATATCATGCATGTGGTGTCTTGCATTGCATAGTTTAGATAGCATATACACAATATTCCACCATGTTCTTAGTTCATACATCATATATGCGAATGCCATCTTCTTAGTATATAAATCACATATGTGAATTAAATCATGCGATCCTAATTACTTACATAACATGTATGTGAATTATGTTATGCGAACCTTTTTACTAAACACATCGTATAATTATCACATGTCATCTTGTTTAGTTAGTCATCATATGTTTGAATTATGTCATGCTATGCTATCCAGTTTAGATAGACATCATATATTTGAAATTATGTCATGCTATCCTTTTTAGTTAAACAATATACATGTCAACTATTTCATGCCCTCTATTTTCCACACATCTGTTTCTCATACAAGGTTTGTACATTCTACTACTTTCTTGTTTATCGGCCATTTGAATTGGAGCGGGTGATGACAGTATCTAGCGGAGTAAAACACGGTCTTGAAATAAAATAGTGCTACCTCTTGGTGGAGATAGCACCCTGGTTGTACATGCACGAGAACCAGCCCTACCACACATAACCCAGACTCTCACAGATTGTACCCCTACTGCGATGGACAGAGAACCAGCTTCACCCAATCTAACCCCAACCCCAGCAGATAGTAACCTAGTTCCAGTTGACATAGCACCATCTCCACCACAAAGCTCCCAAACAAGAGCAGTTAGTAAGGCAGCTCCAGTGCCCAAAGCGCCAGCACTACCACGATGAACCCCAACTCCACCAGTTAGTACACCTATTCCTGTGGACGAAGCACAACCAGCCATTCGTAGTTTAGCATCTATCGCATTTGATGTTATTAAATCCTATGTGCGTATATTCCCATCGTGGAATATTATACTGAAGATGAAGGAAAGTGCCAGTTGCAGGTGTTCGTCTAGGAGTTATGTGTAAGTAATGTTTTTCATGGAATTACTTTGCTTTGCCCCATACATTCTACCTCCATGATAGTTATAATACAGCAAATGTTCCCATTTTTCTCTATTGAGAAAGTCCGATTTGGAAACTCGGGATGAGGTATACTATGCTAATGCCTATGCTATCTTCAAGAATGCTTGGTGGCAGTATTCAAATTATCGGAAGAAAATGTACTTCACTGTCAACGGAACTCGTCAAATTCCCTTACGTTCTCTTGAGACACATTTACAGGACGATGACTGGGAACACCTTGTTCTGTATTGGTCCTGAACCAAGAATGTAGTAAGGTCTATGAGCTCATTTTTTATTTTTAAGTACTATATGTCTGCGTCTTACTGTACTCTATTCGTGTAGAACATGTGCTTAAACCTGAAGAACAACTGTTCTCATTTAAGATTCCATTGCTATCGTGCATATTGCTTTGCTCTTGTATCACTGTATTTACTCATACAAATTTATTTTTAAATTGAAGGACCCAATAGAAACTCCAATGGCACATCATGTACGTTTAAGCATGTTTCTTTAACAGGTTTGCTCTTCTAAATAGCTATGTTGATTTCAATTTCAATTGTGTATATAGTTGACTTCTCATATCATGCACATTACTAGCATCACAATAGCGCCAATAGTGTTGTTCAATGTGTAGACCCGTGGTACCCATCTGAAATCTTGTTGTGCCGTGTAGTTTCCCACGCTTTGTATTCTTTCAATGTTGCTTTGTCTTGAACTGATATAATTTGAACCGTGCCTCTGTTTTGATTTGGCAAGACAATGCAGTGACCATAGGACATAGATATATGTTTGTTTGATGCTTTTATTATGTACTACTTGGCAATAGAAGACTTGGTAGTTTAATCCTGTCCACTTTACTACTGAGCTGGTTCACCTAAATGAGTTTCATATACTATATGCTAAATATGTTATGTATCTGCTTGTTCCTTCTTTTACAATGCAGGCAGAATATTGGGGAAGAGTACCTTATTAAACAGTGGTAAAGGAAGTAATGCAGATAAGGTCCAGGATAGTGAGACATCCTTGTTGGTCTCCAACAAAGCTGATAAAATAGCTAAGGAAAACTATCTTGAAGATAGAGAGACAACCCCAAAGTCCTATCTTGGTGTAGTGTTTGAGTTACTGGCCACTACCGCTGGCACAAGCTATTCGAACTCACTATCTGAATCAGTTCGGTTTCTTGAGTCTCAACTACAAGCTAAAAGATATCGATTGGATCTGCTGCAACTAGAAGCCAAAGGACTGCACAAGTCCCTAGAGAATTCAGATGCGTACTTTATGGTGCAACAGCAAGCGTTGGAGGATTTACCGCCAAACAGGAGAAAGCTGATAAGCTTGCTAAGCTTATTGCTAGCATGGTGGATACCTAGGATAACGTTTCTTGAGCTCTTCTGAAGTTGTTTCAGTTATGGACTTGTTTTTCTACCGCGTTTATTTTTGCACTGGTGGCGAATTTAGATGGCCAGTGTATGTAGTATGCTGCTATGTTTCCTATATTTGCACTGGTGGCGAACTTTGATGCATAGTGGATGTAATATGTGTAATAGCCGTAATAGCCTAGCGTTAGTTGCTTGCTTATTTACTTCCTTATTGTCTTGTTTAGTTGTTTGCTTGTAGTCACTGCAGTTATTTTTCCGTGTTTTTCTAGTGGCCACAATAACCTATTTTTATAACTAGTCCACAATAAACATGGGCAACATACGGGCCATTGTAACCATGGTCCTACTACCTGCTGTAGTGACCATGGGCCTCCTACGGGCCGTAGGATCCATGGGCCTTCTATGGGCCGTAGGATCCATGGGCCGTCTACAGGCCGTACGATCGATTGGCCAAACATGGGCCATACTATTCATTGACCAATAACGATCTGCAAAATGAGCCATAAACGGGATAGAGTGGAAATCATCTGTTTATGGCCTGACCATAACAGGTCGTTAATAGGCCGAAATGTATAACCGACTTAATTATATCGACACACATCACGGGTCATTAATGGTTCGTATTTGATGATACCATGAAAACAGCCCAATAGGTTAATGGGCCACAAATGGGCCGACTGTAACCACGGGCTGAATTTGGCCCACAAGCGGAACAGGCCGGTAACGGACTCTAAGTAACTGAATGATGGAAACGAGCCCAAAAATAAATGGGCCCTTAGAAGGCCGAAAGTTAACACGGGCTGGAAACGGCCCAACGTAATAATGGGCCATTGATGGGTATAAAGTGATACATTGTTCATAATGGGCCAATTTCACCACGGGCCTTTAATGGGCCTAGAGTTACAAAGGGCCTCGTATGGACCGAAAGACATCATGGGCCTTAAATGGGCCCGAAGTTACAACGGGCTGGAATCATATTTGACAGCCTAGATGACACTACTATGCCTAATTCAGATTGGCCATAATGGGCCATGAGTTAGCGGGCTCAAATGGGCTATATGCGAACAGGCCATTAACAGGCTTTTCATGGGCCGGCCCACTACCATTTGACAAAGTCAAATGGGCTGGCTTTTCACCTGAATGGGCCTTTGTTGGGCCGTGCCACATGTCGACGAATCATAGGCACCTCCCATCCAATGAGTGGATGCCATCTGTCCCAACAGTGAGCCGACACGTGGTTCCTCTGGTCATTGAGAATTTTACACGTGGAAAATCCCTATTGGTCCGGGCTGTTAACGGGTTTTCGAATCCAAACTGGAACCCCATAGCTTAACGGCGACCCGTTACAGTGGATGCCACGTGTCAGTTACCCTTGATGAAAGAACTTCCATGACACGCCATTTATCGTCATGGAAGTGGACACTTCCGTGATGATAATTTTGGTATTGTCATGGAAGACTTCTATGACAACACAAGTATGACTATCTTGATTCTGTCATAAGATCATCGTGGATGTACATGCATGACAGAAAACATGACCTATTGTGACAAACACGTATCATCGCGGAAGTGGTTTTTTTGTAGTGCATATTCTGGTCATTTGTCTTGCAGCATTCGATGCTGGTCCTACCGCGTGCGCAGATCTGAGGAGGCCATCGACGCCTCATTGGGCTCTGTAGTTTGCTAGGTTTGTCGTGGCTGTTGACATTGCCATTGCTGCTGAAACTGTTGTCGTGGAGGTGATTGCGCTGTTGGCGCACCACCTACAACAGGGCCATCAGTTAGCTACTAGTGCTATATGCGGACGTCGTGAGGACTCCGCATGATGTGATTTGCTAGAATCTGTAAATCGAATAAAGCTCTGGTAGGTGGCTCTCCACTCATCCATCTTGTCCGCTATCGGAGGGAAGTTCAACAACATCTGGGCTCATGCCATTGCCTCTACCACAGTCGCTGGCATGACCTGGGGCGAAGACCAGGGTGTTGCTCGACTCCTGACAGAGCCAGCAGGAGCGCCATTGCAATCTTGCCGCTGAGGCTCAAGAGCAACAATGGGTTGGCGTGGTGGGAGTGGCGCCTGGAGATCTTGGGCTTGATCCATAGGCGACTTATTGTGCGGGCGCTGCTGCCTATATTTGACGGTGCTGCTCGGGGTCGCATCGCGTCCATCTTGCCATGGTCGAGGCGTACGTCCTGATGTTGCACCCCTCGTTAGTGCAGAGGGAAGATCTTGACTCGTGTTGGACCTAGTGTTGTCGCTCCAGTGGCTGCGCTTGCTAGTGCGTCGAGGAGGTGGGAGTCGTCCATCCGTACCACCCTTGCCGTCGTGATTTTTCTCGCTAGAGGGTCGAGGAAGATGACTACCTCTAGCACCTCCTCCTCCTACTCTCACCGTGGTGGGCGTAATGACCGTGCCTCCTGCGCTGGTCGTGCCAATCACGATGTTAGCACCATACGCGCTGCTCACGGACGCGTGCGAGAGAGCTTTGGAAGTAGAAGGCTCCGTCATCATGGCACCCTTCTTCTTGGGCGCCATTGGTGATGAATCTTGGAGAAATCAACGTGCAATCTTCTATCTCTGGTTCATGCCAGTGATCCCCCTACTTGGCACGCCAAACATGTCATGGCGGGACGACCATCTATGGGGCCATCTAGCCCCTTGTGGTTTGGCTAGGGAGATGCACAAGACGCAAAGAGCAGAACCAACACTACAAAAAAACACATCCGTGATGTTTTGGGCCAAATGAAAAAAATTGTCATGCTTATGACACTTCTATGACGATAATTATGACAAAACCCGGTATCGTCATAGATGTGGTGGGCTCTGATAACCCACAAGTATAGGGGATGGCAACAATTTTCAAGGGCAGTGTTTTCAACCCAAATTTATTGATTCGACACAAGGGGAGCCAAAGAATATTCTCAAGTATTAACAGTTGAGTTGTCAATTAAACCGCACCTGAAAGACTTAATATCTGCAGCAAATATTTAGTAGCAAAGTAATATGGAAGTAACGGTAACAGTGGCAAAAGTAACAGTATTGGTTTTGTAGTGATTGTAACAATGGCAACAGAAAAATAACTAAGCAAAGCTCAATATAGGAAAAGCTCGTAGGCAATGGATCAGTGATGGATAATTATGTCTGATGCGATTCCTTATGCAACAGTTATAACATAGAGAACTAGCTCCAGTTCATCAATGTAATGTAGGCATGTATTCTGAATATAGTCATACATGCTTATGGAAAAGAACTCGCATGACATCTTTTGTCCTACCCTCCCGTGGCGGCGGGATCCTATTGGAAACTAAGGCATATTAAGGCCTCCTTTTAATAGAGTACCGGACCAAACCATTAACACTTAGTGAATACATGAACTCCTCTACGGTCATCACCGGTAAGTAACCCGATTATTGTCACTTAGGGGTTAACGGATCATAACACATAATAGGTGACTATAGACTTGCAAGATAGGATCAAGAACTCACATATATTCATGAAAACATAATTGGTTCAGATCTGAAATCATGGCACTCGGGCCCTAGTGACAAGAATTAAGCATAGCAAAGTCATAGAAACATCAATCTCAGAACATAATGGATACTAGGGATCAAACTCTAACAAACCTAACTCGATTACATGATAAATCTCATCCAACCCATTACCGTCCAGCAAGCCTACACTGGAATTACTCATGCACGGCAGTGAGCATCATGAAATTGGTGATGGAGGAAGGTTGATGATGACGATGGCGACGGATTCCCCTCTCCGGAGCCCCCAATGGACTCCAGATCAGCCCTCCCAAGAGAGATTAGGGCTTGGCGGTGGCTCCGCATCGTAAAACGCGATGAATCATTCTCTTTGATTTTTTCTCCCCGAACATGAAAATATAGAGTTGGAGTTGAGGTCGGTGGAGCACCAGGGGGCCCACGAGGCAGGGGGCGCGCCTAGGGGGGTAGGCGTGCCCCCACCCTCGTGGACAGGGTGTGGTCCCCCTGGCCTTGATTCTTTCGCCAATATTTTTTATATATTCCAAAAATATTCTCCGTTGATTTTCAGGTCATTCCGAGAACTTTTATTTCCGCACAAAAATAACACCATGGCAATTCTGCTGAAAACTGCGTCAGTCCGGGTTAGTTCCATTCAAATCATGCAAGTTAGAGTCCAAAACAAGGGCAAAAGTGTTTGGAAAATTAGATACGATGGAGACGTATCAACTCCCCAAAGATTAAACCTTTGCTTGTCCTCAAGCAATTCAGTTGCTAAACTGATAGTGGTAAAGAAAAACTTTTACAAACTCTGTTTGCTCTTGTTGTTGTAAATATGTAAAGACAACATTCAAGTTTTCAACAAAGATTATGAACTAACCATATTCACAATAACACTTAGGTCTCATGTTTACTCATATGAATGACATAATCAACAAGCGAGCAATAATAGTAAATCTCGAATGACAACACTTTCTTAAAACATTCATAATATGATATAACAAGATGGTATCTCGCTAGCCCTTTCTGAGACTGCAAAACATAAATGCAGAGGACCTCTGAAGATCAAGGGCTGACTGGAAATTGTAATTCATGGTCAAAGAGATCCAGTCACAGTCATACTCAATGTAAACTAATAGTAATGCATGCAAATGACAGCAGTGCTCTCCAACTGGTGCTTTTTAATAAGAGATGATGACTCAACATAAAAGTAAACAGATAGGCCCTTCGCATAGGGAAGCAGGGATTTGTAGATGTGCCAGAGCTCGATTTTGAAATAGAGATGAATAATACTTTGAGTGGTATACTTTCATTGTCAACATAACAACCGAGAGATCTTGATATCTTCCATGCTACACACATTATAGGGAGTTCCCAGATAGAATAGTAAAGTTTATACTCCCCAACCACCAACAAACATCAATCCATGGCTTGTCCAAAATAATGGGTGGCTCCAACTAACAACAATCCTGGGGGAGTTTTGTATGCAATTATTTTGATTTGATTAGAGCATGGAACTGGGCATCCCGGTTACCAGCCATTTTCTCATGAGTGAGGAGAGGAGTCCACTCCTCTTGAGAATAACCCGCCTAGCATGGAAGATATAGACAACCCTAGTTGATACATGAGCTATTCAAGCATACAAAACAAAATTTCATTTGAAGGGTTAGAGTTTGGCACATACAAATTTACTTGGAACGACAGGTAGATACCGCATATAGGAAGCTATAGTGGACTCATATGGAATAACTTTGGGGTTTATGGAAGTGGATGCACAAGCAGTATAGTGACCAGCTAGAGAGCGACAACAGTCGTGAACATGCATTAAAATTAATCAACACTGAATGCAAGCATGAGTAGGATATAATTCACCATGAACATAAATATCGTGGAGGGTATGTTGATTTTATTTCAACAACATGCGTGAACATGTGCCAAGTCGAGCCACTCAAATTGTTCAAAGGAGGATACCACCCTATCATACGACATCACAACCATTTTAATAGCATGTTGGCACGCAAGGTAAACCATTATAAACTCCTAGCAAATTAAGCATGGCATAAGAAACTATAATCTCTAATTGTCATTGCAAACATGTTTCATTCATAATAGGCTGAATCAGGAATGATGGACTAATCGTGTTTACAAAAACAAGAGATGTCGAGTTCATACCAGCTTTCCTCATCTCAATCAGTTCATCATATATCGTCATTATTGCCTTTCACTTGCACGACTGAATTGTGTGGATAATAATAGTGCACTTGCATTGGACTAAGCTGGAATCTGCAAGCATTCAATTCAAGGAAGAAGACAAGGTAATATGGGCTCTTTGTTAGATCAACAATAATGCATATAAGAGAGCCACTCAACATTTTCATCATGGTCTTCTCCTCTCGACCCCCAAAGAAAAAGAAAAGAAACAAAACTATTTACACGGGAAGGCTCCCAACAAGCAGAAGAAGAACGAGAAATCTTTTTGGGTTTTCTTTTTAATTACTACTACTACATGCATGAAAAGTAAACTAGCTAAAAGCTACAACTAATTTTTCTGGTTTTTCTTAAGGTTTTGCAAACACACAAGAAGAAAGCTTAAAAAGAAAATAAACTAGCATGGATGATACAATGCAAAAGTATGAGCACCGACAACTAGCATGAGTGTGTGAACATGAATGTAATGTCGATGAGAAATACGTACTCCCCCAAGCATAAGCTTTTGGCCTAAGTTGGTCTATGCCCATGGATGGCCTGGTGGATATCCAAAGTTGAAGCTGGGGTCATACTGAGATGCATCAGCTACTGCCTGAAGGGCTGCAGCTTGGAGGCGGGTTGCTTCCGTCCTCCTCTCGTACTCGTTCGCCTCCTCCCTGGTTATAACATATCTCCCTTCTTCCTGATAATCAAAGAAAGTAGTAGCAGGGAGAGCGACATGATAGGTACGTCGTCTGTCAAAGATTAGTCGGTACTGGAGGGACTGATCGTTCCTCTCAATAAACTGATGATGAACCATAGCATTATAATCTAAATAAGCAGGGGGCAACTCAATATCATCTCCACGTATGGGTATCTCAAGAAAATCAGCTAAACGGGTCGCATAAATTCCACCAAAGAAATCTCAATTAATACTATTATTATGCAACCTACGTGCAACAATGGCCCCCAAGATATATTGTCTATCTCCTAATACAGCACTCTTGAGAACACTAAGATCGGGAATGCACATGTGACATAACTTGTCCTTACCGTTAATGCATCTACCTATATAGAGAGCAAAATAATGTATGGCAGGAAAATGAATGCTCCCTATGGTAGCTTGCGTGATCTCCCTGGATTCCGCCATAGTTATACTAGCAAAAAAATCTGTATATTCAGATTTGCGAGGTTCACTAACATTACTCCACTGTGGGAGTTTACAAGCAGTATTAAAATCTTCTAAGTCCATGGTATAAGATTTATCATAAAGATCAAACAGGACAGTTTGAGAATTGCGTGATGATTTAAATTTAAATCTTCTCACAAAGGAATCAGTTTGGTAGTAGTACTGAGGGCACTTATCTGCCATGAAGCCTTCAAGATCAACGTTACGCATATATGCTTCAAATTCCTCTTTAATTCCTTCCTGGACCATGAAATTTTCTGACGGCCATTCACAAGGCCGCACTTGAGCTTCTCTTGGTAGTTCATGATTCGGCTCAGGTATCGCGGGCCTTGGTCCTTGCTTCCTTGAGGAACCATCTTGGTACATTTTCCTAAACATATTTCTTCCTCTGAAAAATTTCTGAAATTTTTAGTGACTCAAAATAAAAGTGAACCAAACTCAATAAAATTGATAGCAACTACTCCTACAAGTGCCTTGACGCTATATCATGCATTAAAACTTCTTCTGACCACATAAATTTGACATGCAAGCTCAAGAACAGGGTCACCTAAGCAGTAAAAATTTGTAATAAATAAAGCACTAAAACAAAAACTAATTGTACCATTGGAGGAGTCACATACCGAAGAACAATCCCCCAAAGCAGTTTTGTGAATGGAGCTTTGAGCAAGGAGATCGAAAATGGCAGCAAGATGAGAAATACCTCGGGTTTGAGCTGGTGGATGATTTTTTCTGGAGCAAGACGAAGTGTGTGGATGCAAGGATAAGTGGAGGGGACCCACGTGGGGTCCACGAGGCAGGGGGTGCGCCCTCCACCCTCGTGGGCACGTGGTGGGCCCCCCTGGTGTGTTCTTAGTGCCAGAAATTCTCAAATATTCTAGAAAAATCATATTGAATTTTCGGGGCATTTGGAGAACTTTTATTTTTGGGGTATTTTTCATTGCATGGACAATTCAGAAAACAGACAGAAAATATTATTTTTGCTTTATTTAAATAAATAACAGAAAGTAAAAAGAGGGTACAGAGAGTTGTGCTTTCTAAATTCATCCATCTCATGCTCATCAAAAGGAATCCACTAACAAGGTTGACCAAGTCTTGTTAACAAACTCTTTTCGAATAACATGAAACCGAAGAATTTTCGAATAACATTAGGTTACCTCAACGGGGATATGCATGTCCCCAACAATAGGAATATCGTATATCTTCTTGATAGTAGGAAGAGGAAATTCAAAACCTCCAATAATGAAATTTTTCCAATAGAATTGATATTGTGGACTTGAGGTTGTTTCCTCGGAAAGTGTACCGTATGCTCATTACCATTAAAATGAAAAGTAACATTGCCTTTGTTGCAATCAAAAACAGCCCCTGCAGTATTCAAAAAGGGTCTACCAAGGATAATCGACATACTATCATCCTCGGGAATATCAAGAATAACAAAATTCATTAAAATAGTAATGTTTCCAACCACAACAGGCACATCCTCACAAATACCGACAGGTATAGCAATTGATTTATGAGCCATTTGCAAAGATATTTCAGTAGGTGTCAACTTATTCAAATCAAGTGTACGATATAAAGAGAGAGGCATAACACTAACACCGGCTCCAAGATCACATAAAGAAGTTTTAACATAGTTTCTTTTAATGGAGCATGGTATAGTTGGTACTCCTGGATCTCCAAGTTTCTTTGGTATTCCACCCTTAAAAGTGTAATTAGCAAGCATGGTGGAAATTTCAGCCTCCAATATCTTTCTTTTATTTGTAACAATATCTTTCATGTATTTAGCATAATTGTTCATTTTAAGCATATCAGTAAAATGCATACGCAAAAAATAGGTCTAATCATTTCAACAAAGTGCTCAAAATCCTGATCATCCTTTTTCTTGGATGGTTTAGGAGGAAAAGGCATGGGTTTCTGAACCTATGGTTCTCTTTCCTTACTGTTCTTCCTAGCAACAAATTCTCTCTTATCATAATGTTGATTCTTTGATTTTGGGTTATCAAGATCAACATCATGTACAATCTCTACATCATTATCATTGCTAGGTTGAGCATCAACATGAACTTCATCATTAACCTTATCACTAGGTTCATGTTCATTACCAGATTGTGTTTCAGCATCAGAAATAGAAATATCATTGGGATTCTCAGGTGTGTCAACAACAGGTTCACTAGAAGCATGCAAAGTCCTATCATTTTTCTTTTTCTTCTTCTTAGAAGAACTAAGTGCATCAACATTACTTCTCTGAGAATCTTTCTAAATTCTCTTAGGGTGGCCCTCAGGATACAAAGGTTCCTGAGTCATTTTATCCCCTCTAGTCACAACTCTAACATCATTATCATTTTTCTTATTATTTAATTCATTGAGCAAATCATTCCGAGCCTTAAGTACTTGTTCTACTTGAGTGGTAATAAATAGAAGCATGTTTACTAACAATTTTAAGTTCACCTTTAACTCTAGACATATAATCACTCAAGTGTTCAATCATATAAGCATTACGATTCAATTGTCTACCAAGATAAGCATTGAAGTTTTCTTTCTTAATAATAAAATTATCAAACTCATCTAAGCATTGGCTAGCAGACTTATTACGAGGAATATCACCTTCGTCAAATCTATAGAGAGAATTTACCTTTACTACCTATGTTGGGTTATCAAGACCATGTATCTCTTCAATAGGTGGTAAATTCTTAACATCTTTAGCTTTAGTACCTTTTTCTTTCCTAGATTTCTTTGCCTCTTGTATATCTTCAGGACTGAGAAAATAGAATATCCATTTTCTTTGGAGTTGGCTTAGGAGTTGGTTCAGGAAGTGTCCAATCATTTTCATTACTCAACATATTATTCAATAGCAATTCAGCTTGATCAACAGTTCTTTCCCTGAAAACACAACTAGCACAACTATCTAGGTGGTCTCTGGAATCATCGGTTAGTCCATTATAAAAGATATCAAGTATTTCATTTTTCTTGAGAGGATGATCAGGCAAAGCATAAGTAATCGGAGAAGCCTCCCCCAAGCTTGTGAGAGTCTCTCTTCTTCAATTTGCACAAAATTATATATTTTCCTTAAGGTAGCTTGTTTCTTATGAGTGGGGAAATATTTAGGAGAGAAGTAATAAATCATATCCCGGGGACTATGCACACAACCAGGATCAAGAGAATTAAACCATGTTTTAGCATCACAATTTAATGAAAACGGAAATAACTTAAGGATAAAGTAATAGAGAGTTTTCTCATCATTAGTGAACATGGTGGCTATGTCATTTAATTTAGTAAAATGTGCCACAACAGTTTCAGATTCATAGCCATAGAAAGGATCAGATTCAACCAAAGTAATTAACTCAGGATCGACGGGGAAATCATAATCCTTGTTGGAAATACAAATAGGTGAAGTAGCAATGTATCTCTTCAATAGGTGAAGTATGACCCGGCCGGACTTGGCAACTCACCAGAGACCTGGCTGGAGCTTGGCGACTCACTGGCGATCCGCCCGGACATGGCGGTTTACATGTAACCCGCCTTGAAATTGTGACTCACTGGAGACCCGGCGGGCGGATCAGACGGACGACAATTCCCAAGGCCCAGCAGGCCGGCTTATACTCTGGTGGGCCGGCTTAAGAGGAAAGCATAAGGAATATTCCCTTACAAAGGAAGCAAGACTAGGACTCTACTTGTAATTAAGTAATCCTAATCCTACTCGGACTAGTCATGTAACCCGCCCCTTCAACTTATATAAGGAGGGGCAGGGCTCCCCAAAAAGGGACAAGCAACAAGAAACAATCTCTAGGGCTAGACACAAAGGGGGAGCCGACTTATGCGGCGACCATGAGCATAATGAGACCTAGCCACAAACAGCATGTAGGGTTGTTACCGGATGATATTTCCCGGGGCCCGAAGCTGTCTAAATCCTTGTCTTGTGTGTTGATCTGCTTCGCGTCTCTTGATTTCAACCAACCCCTTCAAGGTACCGCATAGATGTGTTGGCCTCACGACTAAGTCCTCACACTAGGACATCTGCCGTGAAAAATCCACGATAGTTGGCGCCCACCGTGGGGAGAGCGCACGGTGGTGTTGAGTTTTTGGAGGGATATTTTCTAGGGATCGAGAAGCTCGCGATGTGCCGAATTAACGAGCCGGTACGGAAGGATCTACTTCAACTTCGAGTTCATCAGATTGAGATGGAAATTCTTTTTTAACCTCGGGTATAAGTCGGAAAAGTAACTACGGTGACGACGGCACATGTATACGTCTTCCATGCAAACAAGGGGAGGAGCATCCAAGGTCAACAGATACAACTGCAAAGGAATATTTGAGGCAGCGTACACGTGGTGAGAACAACTATAAAATTCCATGTATGGAGCAACCTCACAAGGAGATCCATCAAGCGTGAAGTATCAATTGTTTTACTGGACGAAAGTGGATAAGGGTCCGAATCTGAGTTGCAGCGTTTTTTGAAAGGAAAAAAATGAAGCCAGGGATTCGTCTCCGCGTCTGGTTCTAAGTCGCCGAACGCCCCCCTCTGCCTCGGCTGAGAAGCCGCCGTCTTTGATCCACGGCCGCACGGGCCGGCTGTAGCCCAAGCCAACCACGAGCCGAGGAGGTCAGCTGAGAATCCTTCTCTCTGATTTTTTTTCTCCCCGAACATGAATATATGGAGTTGGGGTTGAGGTCGGTGGAGCACCAGGAGGGCCACGAGGCAGGGGCGCGCCCAGGGGGTAGGTGTGCCCCCACCCTAGTGGACAGGGTGTGGGCCCCCTGGCCTTGATTCTTTCACCAGTATTTTTCTATATTTCCAAAATATTCTCTTGATTTTTCAGGTCATTCCGAGAACTTTTATTTCTACACAAAAATAACACCATGGCAATTCTGCTAAAAACAGCGTCAGTCCGGATTAGTTCCATTCAAATCATGCAAGTAAGAGTCCAAAACAAGGGAAAAGGTGTTTGGAAAAGTAGATACGATGGAGACATATCAGGCTCCTACTTCGATGACAAAAAATCATGACAGAAAATGGGTTTATCGTCCTGGGCGGGTCGGAGATGCACCTGCATGACTTTCTTTGGGCCGTCCATGATGGAAAAAATCATAGTAGAAGCAAGTGCGAGGAAAATTTCAGGGAGTTCCCGGTTATGGTGGGTGGTCGGGGCCGAGCGATGCACTGAGGGATTGCGCGTTTCTCTCATACACGTACGCGCATCTGTGTGAGGCATTGGGCTCTAACTGAACCCGAGTGAGGCGTTCGCTTACTGAACCCGAGCGATTGCACTGGCTACGTTACTGAACCCGAGAGATTGCACTAGCTATGTTACTACTGACCCGAGAGATCGATCATGTTAACTGAACCCGAGCGACTCCTTCGCTACTATTGCTAACTGAAGCCGATCGAGCCTGTTGCCTCTTGATGAACAGTGAACGTGGGGATTGGTTGGATGAGTCGAGACGTACGTGGTTGGGGGTTGGAGAGAATAGTTCCCGGTGGGGGTTGGATGAACAGGACCCCGTAGTAGTAGGCCGTTACCGCTGGATGAACAGGACCCCGAGAGAAAGCTGCCACAGCCGAGCCGGTGGAGGGGTGGATGAACAATAGCCGATGGAGGGCTGGATGAATAGTAGCTGGTGGAGGAAGGAGGAAGAAACGGTGGGTGGACAGTGGCCCATGGAGTCCAGTTTTGTGGTACGCCACTACACCCCTCCGATGAATAGGAGCCCCGTTTCGGCCGTAGCGCTCCAACACTAGTCTGTTTCCTTCGTCTCCAATGAATAGGACCCCCGTTTCGAGCGTAGTGCTCCAACACAAGTCCGGTTCCTCTATTTTGCGGTACACCACACCCATCCCGATGAACAGGACCCCCATTTCGACCGGGGCGCTCCAACAGGAGTCCGTTTCCTCCATTTTGCGGTATGCCAGACCCTATTTCGGCTGTTCCGTCCAAGCCGGTTGGCTCCCATTGAACAGGACCCAGTTTGTTGCCTCTCCATGAAAAGAACGTTGTTTCTCCGTTCCAACCCAGCCGGTTGGTTGCCCGATGAACGGGACGCTGTTGCTGATGTTCGCTACTTGCTCGGCCACGATTCATCATTGCAAAGAGACCGATCGACCAGTATGTACATACATGTTCGCGACCAGACAGAAAACGCTACGTACGCTTTGACCGGGTGGGTCCCAGCTGTTAGGGATGATAAGGGCACACTTTCTTGTGTGCGAAGATATAGCTGGTGGGTCCCAGCTGTCAGGGGGGAGAATCATTTTTTTGCCCGTAATATGGACGCACTTCCTTGTGTGCGAAGATATAGATGGTGGGTCCCAGCTGTCAGCGGGAAGAATCATTTTTTGCGTGTAATATGGACGCACTTCCTTGCGTGTGAAGATGTAGCTGGTGGGTCCATCTGTCAGCCTCACCGTGTAGAGTCATCTTCCGATGGTTGTCATTCGTTGACCATTTTGAACACGGCACGCGGACAACACCCAGGCGGTGGACGACAGCGAGGCCTGGGAAGGGAAGGACACGGAGCCAGGGAAGACGAGGCAGGTGTATGCCCACACAGAGGGGAGTATGAGGGTTCACTGGTTTGGCTGCGGTGTGAGGCTGCCATCGCCGAAGAATAACAGGAGGTGTTGGTGAGTAGAGGAATGGCCTAGACAGCGATGGGAGTAGGGTGGGCTGGTGAGTCCTCCGCGGCAGCATAGCCGGCCACGGCAGGCAGTAGCAGGCGGACCACTAGCGGTGGTTTGGGCGGCAGAAGCAAGAATATCCGAGATTGAAGAAGTACGACATGTGTTGGATGGACATCCAATGGCCACTGCTGCTAGAACCATGTGTTGACTATAAGTTGACAAAGCCTTGCGTACACGTCAACTTAGTAGGCCCACAAGTGAGTGGCAGAGAACATATAGCCCATTTGTGATTTGTAAGAATGTACAGCCCATTTTTGAATTCTAATGGAATTTACTACAACCCACTTATAGTTTATTAAAATACATGCCATTTTCTATCTAGGACAATGATTAATAATTTCAACCAACCGCTCAAAACGGAATTCAATAAAATTTCCTACATTTTGATGGGATCCAAATTATTTTTATCCCGAAATATCTAGTCAGCTTAAATATAATTTCAAAATAAATTTATATTACAAAAAATCCAACGGAATATTACGCGCGCAAGAAGTAATGAAATGAAAATTTTCAAAATCCAAAACTAATATATTTTTAACTAATTATGTGTTTGGTGCATTTATTTAGAGTTACAGCCCCGTTTTTTTAATTACATACCATTAATTATTTCTTAATGCCCATTTTCTTGTTAAGCCTAATGCTTCCCTCCTAGGAAAGATTTGCAGCCTAGCGGGGCGGGGAATGACAAGTTGACCTGGGCTGGGTATTCCTCAAAAAAAAGTATAGCTGGGCTAGCCATTTTCAGCTTGAAAAAATTAATATCTGGGTTGGGCTAGCCTAGCTATACCTGAAGGCCCGGGCTAAACGGGCCACAGCCGGCCCAGTTGATACCCTGCTCATCTGAATAACAACAAAATCATCGCTCAAGAAAAACTCTGCTCACACCTCGAAAACACAAATAATGTTCGAGCTGTTGGGTCCCAACTGTAGGCCACTCCTTGTGCAATTCTCTCATTTATTAACTATATAGGTTGACAATGGCGTGGGACCATGATGTCAGGAAACCAGGAGGAAGCAAAAAAATATTTGTATATATTAAGGAGGCACTTGCGTACGTGCGGCTATGGCCCTGGTGGGTCCCCACTATCATCCTCTCTAATTAAAGTCATCTCCTGATTCTTCATGTTCGTTGACCATGTTGAGAATGCGAGACAGCGGCACCACGACGAGCGTAACAACTCGAAGAACGACAGAGAGGGCCTCGCGGGTCCTACGGATGGTCTGATACAGCGCCCGCTGCTCATATAGGAAGCCAGGATCATATTTCCACATGTTCGCGACGGCATTGTCGCTCGCTTGTTTGCCGGCGATTCGTCTTTCTCCGAGCCGGTGCTCGTTGAGGAGATAGAGGTTGCAGCACAGGTCCTCCTGCGCTGGTAGCTCTTCCGCCATCAGGGCGTCGAAGTGCGGCCGCACCTGCTCTATGGTGAACACGGCAGGAACTGGCTTGGGCGGTGGTGCCGGCTCCTGGTCGGAAGCCACGTCCACCGTGTGATTGTCGTCGCTCAGCTCGGCGAGCTCGTTGGCAAGCCAGCATGTCCGGCTGCTGGACCGGACCGCTGCCAAGAACGAGTCTGACCGCCCTGGCCCACCCAGACCGCCTTCCTTGCCCGCGCGCACTTTCTGCCTCAAATGGTCAGCGCCGCCCGCGCCGCTTCTCGGTGCAGGCGATTGCTCCGCGTTCAAACGACACAAGTGCCGGCCATTCACCCGTCTGCCGCCCACATTAATGATACGCGGTTGACGAGGTGGCTACTCCGGCACCACCCGTCCGTCCCTCTGCCGCCCACCATTGCTATATAAACTGTTGCGCCGGCCATAGCCACAGTCATCCGCCTCCATTCCCTTTCTCCTGTCCACACCACTCCCCCCATGGTTTCCTCGCGCTTTGGCGCTCTTCGGGACGGGCGGACGACAAACCAAAAGGAGATGGCAGCCATTGATGCCGACTGGCTGGCCGGCAGGCAGCCGAGGGACGACGATGTCCCAATGGAGAACGTGGTAGTCGACGATCCGGCGCCAACCCCCTCGTCAGCGCCATCCTCGCCGGTGCATTGCACCATGACCACCAGCGAGGCCCGTGCCCAATATATGGACACGGTCAGGCAGAAGTGTCAACAGCAGTTCCGGGAGGCGCAGGCCAACGCCGCCTACAACCACGGTCTCCTCTAGGAGCACCTGCAGGCGGAGGAGCAGATCGCCGCGGAGCGGGCGGAGGAGGAGGTGTTGCTCGAGTCGTACCGCTCCGCCCATGAGAGCCGTCTCGCGCACTAGCAATACCGCATGCGGGTGGAGGAGGTTGTGGCCGCCTACAAAGAGGACGACGAAGCGGGCGAGGCGCTATTTGGCGAGACCGATGACGACACGAAGGACAATGTCGGCTCGGCCGAGGCCCCGCCCCGCCAGCATCGAGGCGGAGGACTTCACCGGCTTCGCGAGGCCCTGCTCCACCGAGGCCCCGCCCCGCCAACAATGAGGCAAAGGACATCGCCGGCTCCGCGGAGGCCCCGCCCCGCTGGCACCGAGGTGGAGGACTTCGCCGGCTTCGGCAAGGCCCTGCTTTGCTGAGGCCCCGCCCCACCAACAACGAAGCGGAGGACATCGCCGGCTCCACCGAGGCCCCGCCCACCAGCACCGAGGTGGAGGACTTCACCGGCTTCGGCGAGGCCCTGCTCCGCCGAGCCCCCGCCCCGCCGGCAATGAGGCAGAGGACATCGCCGGCTCCGCCGAGGCCCCACCCCGCCGGCACCGAGGCGGAGGACTTCGCCGGCTTTGGCGAGGCCCTGCTCCGCCGAGCCCCTGCCCTGCCAACAACGAGGTAGAGGACATCGCCGGATCCCCCAAGGCCTCGTCCTGCCGTCAATGAGGGGTGATTTCCCGCGCTCCACCGAGGCGCTGCCCCGCTGGCAACGAGACAAAGGACACCGCCGGCTCCGTCGAGGCCCCACCCACCGCCAACGAGGCCATGCCACACAAAAAACAAGGATGAGTAGAAAACGGTAGGTCACCATCGCTCGGGTCAAAGTAAGGCCACCGCTGCTACCCTCCGGTTGAAGGCAAGCTTGGCGGGTTGACCATTGACGGGCGATTAGCTTCTTGGCGGCGACGTGGAGTCGGAGAGCTGTGTTTGAAAAATATGTTGCTTCAGTTACTTAACTGCAGGTGTAGTTGGGTAACTGCATGTGGGCCCAAGAGGCATCTGGCCCACATGTCAGTGAAGCAAATGCATCTGCAGTTAAGTCACTGAAGCTCAGTCCGCTGGAGAAGAAGCTTCTATTCGACTCAGCCGGACACGGGTGGGTAGCTTTGGTTAATTAATTATACCTCCAGCGCACCCTTTTTAGTTGAAGAATGTATGAAATGTAATGAAATCCGGCATGTTTATATGAAATCCGGCTGTGTATGAATGAATTTACTTCGATTAGTTCGAATTTTTGTATCACTGGCATTGGATGAACATGCAAAACAATATGTACTAGCATTATTCCTAGGGTGATCACCTCGTTTGCAGCAGTTTCACATGTACTCCCCCCGGTCCTTTTTAGTCTGCATATAAGTTTTTTCTGAAGTCAAAGTATCTCTACTTTGACCAATCTTATAGAAAAAGTATCAACATTCACAATGTAAAATCAACAGACTTGAAAGATATCTAATATGCGAAGTAAAAAGGAACAGAGGGAGTACAAAAAGTTTGAGCAGCTTTTTAGCATTCCTGTACATTGCAATCAAACACACTGGCCTAGCAATTCATAGAGAACATTCAAAACAATCGATGATTATGCATCTCAGTGATTCACATGTCAGAGCCAATATTTACTTCACAACTAAAGTATAAAGAAAAACTGATCGATGCTGCTGACAGCAAAGGGCGTCCCATTCAAAAATATCAAACGCATGTCTTCTTGCTAACATCAATGAGCAAAATTTGACAAGGTTGTCCCATTCCAAAATGTCAAACGTGTCTTGTTTCGCGTACATCAATGAGCAAACTTTGATAAGGTTTTCCCATTCCAAAATATCAAATGCCTACGATTGTGGAATGGGCAGGGTTTGCCATCAGTTCGGACATTGACATGGCACCTCGTGCTAAATAAACCAGGTGTTCTTTTTGTGCAGTTCCACCAAAATCAACCAAATTCGCATGTAGCTTGTATGATTTTGCCTTTATATGTTGCAATGCCTTGAACATATCGGCACCTCCTTTCTTGTGGCGGAAATGAATGATTCGAGAATATTCAATGTATTCGCGAACATTTTGTGCAGTTCCCATTGAAATCAAGCTGAGCACCCCTGTTTGCATAAATACAAAAAAAGTGATTAGTATAAAGAAAAATGTACTATGAATTGATAGTTTAAATAGGCAACCTACATGATCCATGCAGAGCACACATTTAAAAAAATGGAAGTCACTGGAAGGAATCCTAAAACACCATTGTATTGGCCATAACAGCAACAAAGATGGAGATCTGTGAGTCCTTCTAAGCTGAACTTAGTTTGTTCTTGTGGGAAATAATGTAACCATCCTTCAGTTGCTCCCTTCTTAAGTAGACAGGCTTGGCATCTTCATCCTCGCATAATATGAACTAGGCACTTCATGTACTCCATATTCTTCTTCAGAGGAGGATGATCCTGTTGTGCAAAGACAAGAGGACAACTAAATGCTAGCATCCCTGTTTGCTCAAAAAAGGAAAGGAAATATTTAAACAACACAGATGAAGAACTTCGGAAGGACAATACCACTTTCTCATGACAGTATCTAAACAGTAGCACAACACCAATAGAGATGACAGAGCTCAATCATATGGATGAAATCCGTGGGCGAGTACCAACCTTTGCCAGGAGGCTTATTGTGTAGAGCATACAGATGAAGCACTTCTCCGGAACCATCTGTTGTTATCTACTGTGGTTGCCGTGCTTACTATATACTCCTCGATTAGTTTAATGTTTCCAACATCTTCTTGTGCAGTTCCACTAAAATGTATGTTATCTTCAAAGAAGATCCCTGTTTGCACAAGTAGAGATAATTACATATCACATTAAGAGTGACATCAAATTAGTGGAAAAACAATTGCTCGTTCTAGCCATAGCAATAAATTAAGATGCAAAACAACATCATTACTTGTGTCATCACATTTCCAGTGCTTCATTACTGCACCAGGAGTTGATTTTTGTTTTTCTTCCGCTTGTTCTTCCCCTTCATCACTTGGTTCAATAACAGACAAGCTTTGCCTTCAATGTAAGATTTGGCATGTCAATTAGGGAGCACAAGTATAGCACTAAACAACGACATTAATTTTTTGATGACAGTGGCAAAATACAGGCCAACAGTTGTGAAATATCATTATCTTACCTCAATGTGATATTACGGTGCACATACAGATTGGAAGTCTTGTCTCCATTTGTGCAGTTCACTAAAATCAAGAAACATTACCTTATAAGTAGCACAACATATGAAAGCACGCTGCACAATCATGTGAAAGAAGGCTAGTACTGACCTCTCATGATGCAAAATTCAAACAACTCACAATAAGAAGATCAGAAACAAATTTGCCAACATGGATAGGGAGTCAGATCTCCTCTTGTGCAGGTCCACTAAGATCAAGCAATCAAGCAACATTGTCGTTGTGACATTTTGGTTGAACTGCACAAAACACTCTTAAAACAAAAGCGTTTTGTGCAGTGCAACAAAAGGTCGCAATAGCAACGAGGAAGTAGTTAACCCTGTTTACACAGAGGTGCAAAGGAAACAACTAGTGGTCAATAACGGTGGATGACATAGAAGCCAACAAAAAGAAGCATCTAACTTATCTAAATGGGAAATAAAACAAGACAGTAGCATATCTCAAACACTGGCATTGATTCATATTAACAGAGAGATTATATTAACAATAAAATTCGTTAAACATGTAATTTTCTTTTAGCTGTGGCATTGCTTCAATTTTCAGTGACATTATTAGAGGGTGTTTGTTTACAAGCACTTTTTGGTGTAGGAACTAAAAAAGTCCCTTTTAGTCCCATCTAAACCAAACAGGAGGGACTTTCGGGGACTAAAAGTGGGCATTTGGGACTAAAGAAAGAAGACCATAAAGGTGAGTCTTTTGGGGACTTCTTCCAACAGTTTCCTCTGCCCCGCATCGCACCTTATCTCTATCGGTTCATTACTAGGGGTAACATGGTCTTTTAGCATGTCATTCAATAACCTCTAGTCCATGTTTAGTCCCTAGAACCAAACAGGTAGGGATTAGGAACTTTCTAGTTGAGACTAAAAAAAGTCCTAGGACTTTTTAATCAAAGAGGGCCTTAGATTAATAATAGCTAAAGAGTTGTACGGGACAGTGGACGCACCACCACCATGTGCATCTACCAATGTATAAAGGGGTGATGCGCAGTCTGTTGCAACAAAGAACAAACAACGAAGGAGCTTATTTGTGTTGGTCCTAGTTTTTTATCTTTAGACACCTTTCCTTATGTGAGGGCAGCAAATCTAGTCCTGCTCAAACTCTACAACCTTGTCCCCCAAAATAGAAAGATCAGTTTGTTACAGATGTGTGTACTGCGTTTGTCATTGTTTTCCGTTTTTAACCAACGTAGGTGCTGGATAGCCAGTCTGTATTACTTTTCCCCCTTCCTTTCCTCTTTGAACCACGTCCTAGATTCATGCTATACAACTTTCCGCACTACTTTCCTGTTTGATCCAACACCTAGATTCGAGTGCAAAGGCGGAACAAGCCCACATGCAGCTAGAGAAATGCATGTGTAATAAGTAAATTATACCTTAAGGTTCTCGGGGTGTGGCTCAGTGGGCGGCGGGAGGCCGGTCTGCCCACACTATGTACAGCAACGAGGAAGAAGGGGTCGAAGGCCCTCCCGCGCCGCCGCTGGGAAAGAGAACATCTGTGACGGTAGTGGATTCCCTTCCTAGCCGATGGCGATAGCGTTAAGCCTCCTTCCCTTCCAGGAAGATGGATCCTGCCGGCTCTTTCACCAGCAGTGAGGGGAGAGTGTCGTGGGAAACCACGGCCACCTATGGGACCAAAGGTCCCTTGCTGGTTCGGCGGGGTGATGGCACATTGTACAAAGAGTAGAGGAGTGTGGGGCAGCACGGTAGGGATCACACAGGAAGTTTTTACCCAGGTTCGAGCCACCGCGTGGCGTCAAACCCTACTCCTGCTTTGGTGGATTGATGGTGGAAAAATGCTGGTGGTCGTAGCCCATTTTCCCGGTAGGGTTGCCTCGGGGCTAAACGGCTACGTGCGTATGGAATATGAGGGGGTGGATTTGCTAGTCCAGTGTCCAACCCATTCTAAGGTGATGTGGGGTGGAAACCCTCGGGCTGGTCTTTCACGATTGGAGAGGATCCTACAAAGAACACAAGAGGAGAACGAGGGGTATCACAAGAGAAAACACTCAAACCAACACGATTCAGACAGACATATGCTAGATTCTCGAAACACAAAGAGATATCCGATCCAAATCCAACAAAGGACGATACATAGGGTCACTAGTTCTTCCCTGTGAGGAGGTCTTGAGGTCTTCCTGTTAGGGGTCTTGAATCCAAGTGGATCTTCTCCGAGGAGGTGACGGTCTCTCTCGGTGGAGTAGATCCGGATGGATGAGCAAGGCTCTATGTCACATATGAGCTATCACAATGCTAACCCTAACTAGGAGGAGGAGGTCTATTTATAGACTTAGTGCAAATGGGGGCGAAGTGAAGGGGTACATGGGCCTTGGGCCCGAAACTGTGCGCAGACAGGTACCGGACGTCAATTGGGTACTGGTCGTCTAGTGGCTCACGGGCGTCCGGACATGCGGAAGTCTCCAGACTTCCGCTATTCGGCCCGGTTGAGGTGGCACCGGATTTCCGAGGATGGCTGGTCATCCGGTCGCTTCGGGCATCCGCTGATTTGGCTCCGGTGTGGTGGTGCCGGTCATCCAGTGGAGGACGGAAGTCCTCTCGTTGGGAGGTGTGGCTGGTCGTCCGATCTTGGAGGGACGTCCGCTCGATGTAGCTTGGGTAGGCTGGGGCTTCAGGTGTAGGACGTCCGGTCCCGACCGGTCGTCCGGTGGCTGGAGCTTCTTTGGCGACTCTAATTCTTGTCCATCATCCTTGGTGTCCTCGTCGTCTTGTCTATTGCATGTAGCTGCTCCGTGGCCTTCCTGCAAGTACCTGATCACACATAGTGTTTCCGCTTGAGGTAGTAGCCATGTCTCATGTATAGAAAGTGGTATTTCGGAGAGGAGTGAGTTCACCTTATCGTCGATAGCCTTTGCTCGGGCCCTTGTCATTGGTCCATGTGGTGTTGTAGGAGACGTAGGTAGGTCCATGGGGATGACCTTTGGATGCTCCGCATCATCTCCCCCCCCCTTGGGAAAGAACTGACCTCGGATCGAAATCTTCATCACCATGGTAGGGAGAGAGATCCTTGACGTTGAAGACGTCGCTCACGTTGTACTTGTTGCACAGGAGGTCGATCGTGTAAGCCTTGTTGTTGTAGCAAGCTAGCACCTTGAAGGGTCCATCGGCTCGGGGTAGAAGTTTGGACTTGCGTTCGTTGGGGAAGAGGTCCTTGCAAAGGTGTAGCCACACGAGATCTCCAACGTTGAATATCATGAGTTGCTTGTTGACGTTGAGCTTGGTTGCGAGTCGTTGTACTTGGTGCTCGATTGTGTGCCTTGTATCTTCATGCATCTTCTTGAGATAGTTCACTCGGGCACTCGTGTCCATG
Organism: Triticum urartu; assembly: GCF_056163025.1. Taxonomy (NCBI): domain Eukaryota; kingdom Viridiplantae; phylum Streptophyta; class Magnoliopsida; order Poales; family Poaceae; genus Triticum; species Triticum urartu. The sequence continues at coordinate 194,279,121 of NC_141873.1, read as the reverse complement.
TTGATGTGCTCTTGTGGTGGTAGAGGAAGAATGTCCAATGGGGACAATGGGTTGAAACCGTAGACGGCCTCGAAGGGGGACTTGCCGGTAGTCAAATGTCTTGCGCGGTTGAAGGCTTACTCAGCGATGGGTAGGCACTGTTCCAACTCCTTGATGTTCCTCTTGATTAATAAGCAGACTAGAGCGGAGAGTGTTCGGTTCGTCACTTCCGTTTGGCCGTCTGTTTGGGGATGGTATGCCAAAGAGAACAAGAGCTTGATTCCGAGCTTGGCGCATAAGGTCTTCCAAAAGTAACTCAAGAACTTGACGTCATGGTCTGAGACAATCGTCTTTGGCACTCCATGTAGGCGCAAGATTTCCCTACAAAAAATATTTGCAACATGTGAAGCATCGTCTATCTTGTTGCATGGTATGTATTGTGCCATTTTAGAGAATCGGTCCACAACAACAAACACGGAATCCTTTCCATTTCTAGTTCTAGGTAAACAAAGCACAAAATCCATGCTAATATCCTCCCATGGGTGATATGGAATTGGAAGGGGCATATAAAGGCCATGAGATTGTGCTTTAGACTTAGCTTTGTGACATGTATAACATCGGTTGGTGAAGAATGAGACGTCACAGAACATCTTGGGCCAAAAATTGTTCTTGGAGAGCATAGCAAATGTCTTGTTGCATCCAAAGTGTCCCATTAGTCCTCCTCCATGAGATTCTTGCAAAAGTAACAAACGAAGAGAAGACTCGGGGATGCAAACTTTGTTAGCTCTCATAAGGTAATCATCTTTGATGTAATAGCATTCCCAAGATGTATGCGTCAAACACTTGGCATAAGGAATTGCAAAAGTAGGGTCATGCGCATACAAGTCTTTTATGTGCTCAAATCCTATGACATTCAATTCAAGTTGGGTAACAAGCATGCATCTATGGGAAAGCGCGCCCGCCACAACATTTTCCTTACATTTAATATACTTGATGACATAAGGAAATGACTTAATGAATTCACTCCATTTAGCACGACGCTTGTTCAACTTTGTTTGACCCTTAAGATACTTAAGTGTTTCATGATCGGTTTGAAGAATGAACTCATGAGGACTGAGATAATGCTCCCAAACATGCAAGACTCTCGCTAAATCATATAGCTCTTTGTCATATATGGGATAATTGAGTTGTGGTTCGGAAAGTTTTTCACTAAAGAAAGCTATAGGGTGCTTCTCTTGCATTAACACACCTCCTATGGCATAACCCCTAGCATTGCAATGAATCTCGAATGGTTTATCGAAGTTGGGTAAAGCAAGCAAAGCAGCATGTGTAAGCAAATTCTTAAGCTCATTTAATGCGGTATCTTGGTATTGTCCACATACAAATGGCGCATTCTTCTTACTCAAAGCATGCAAAGGTGAAGCAATGGTGCTAAAATCATTAATGAATCTATGATAGAAACCAGCTAAACCAAGAAAACTATGCACTTGTTGCAAGTTGGTTGGTTGGGGCCAAGTTTTAATAGCATTGATCTTAGATTCATCTACATGAACACCCTTAGAAGACACAACGAAACCCAAGAAAACAAGGTTATTAACACCGAAAAGGCATTTGTCCATATTAGCATAAAGGTGCTCTTTCCTAAGGGTTTGCAACACGGTTCTAAGATGGGTGACATGATCTTTGAGAGATTTGCTAAAAACAAGAATATCGTCAAAGTAGACCGCAACAAATACAACAATATAGGGTCGAAGAACAAAATGCATGACTCACATGAAAGTACCGGGTGCTTCGAATAAACCTATTGGCATAACAAGCTATTCATATAAGCCAAATTTGGTCTTAAATGTGGTTTTCCATTCATCACCTTCTGGGATGCGTATTTGATAGTAGCCACTTTTAAGGTCAATCTTAGAGAAAATGGTGGCTCCGCTAAACTCATCTAGCATATCATCTAGGCGTGGCATAGGGTAACGATAACGCACAGTAATAGTGTTGAAAGGATGACAATCAGAACACATGCGATATGTACCATCTTTCTTGGGAACAAGGATTACCAGTATGGCACAAGGGCTCAAGCTTTCTCATACATGGCCATTGTCGATGAGTTGTTGTACTTGTCATTGTATCTCCTTAGTTTCCTCGGGGTTGACATAGTAGGGAGCCTTGTTAGGAAGGGGTGCTCAGGGGATGAGGTCGATTCGGTGTTCAATGCCTCATAGTGGAGGTAGACCCGAAGGTAGCTCATCGAGGAAAACATCTTGAAATTCCTGCAAAAGAGAAGATAACAATAAAGGTAGATTGTGAGAGGTGTTAGTTTTTGGTGCCTCGTCCTTGCACAAAAGGACATAGTGCATGACACTTGATGGGTTCTCGCACACTTCTCACATCTCACTTTTTGTGGCAAATAGGACTAGGTTTTTCTTGTCGCTCATCGCAGAGGCACTCAATTTGGGCTTGTGGCGCTCACTCTCTTTTTGGTGGTTCACTCTCTCACTATTTTCTCCACGATGGGTGGCTTTCTTGTCAGCGATTACTTGGCTTGGAGACATAGGACATAGCAAATACTCCTTTCCCTTCATCTTGAAGCTATAGTGGTTTGTATTCCCGTTGTGGATGACGCCTCGGTCAAATTGCCATGGTCGTCCAAGAAGGAGGTGGCAAACGGACATAGAAACGACATCACACTCCAAAGTGTCTTCGTAAGCTCCGATCTTGAAGGAAACTTGTACCATATGCTCGACTTGGATAGTGCCGGAGTCGCTTAGCCATTGAACTTTGTAGGGATGTGGGTGTTTCATCTTGACCAATTGGAGTTTGGAGCAAATTTCTTCACTTGCCAAGTTATGACAACTCCCTTCATCGATGATGACCTTGACGAACCTTCCATTGATGCCGGCCTTGGTGTGGAAGATATGGCATCTTTGGTGTTCTTTTTGTTGATGTTGAAGTGTCAATACCTTGGAGACAGCAAGAGCGGGGCTCGGATCATTGTCACAAAAGACTTGATCATCTTCATCTTCATTCACTTGCCAGTGCATGGCCACTTTCTCAAGTGCTTCCATTTCTCCTTCGGTCATGGAGTCGTATGTACCATCGTTATTGAAGATCATGGTGCGTTTGTTGGTACACTCGAAGGACTTGTGGCCTCGGCCGCCGCATGTGAAGCATTTGAAGGAACTTGTCTTGGTGGTCGCGTTAGTTGGGTTAGAGGATGATGAAGCTCTCGTCTTGAAGTTGCTTGTTGTAGGAGGACGACTTGAGGTTGTCGAAGTTTTCTTGTAACTTGACTTGTCGCCGTTACTTGTAGAAGGCTTCGTTGAGGTAGAAGGTGTTGGAGTCATTGAAGCTTGGGTGTAGGAGAAACCATAGGACTTTGATGAGTACTTGGCATACTTGAAGTCATCTTGCACTTGACGTTCCACCTTGGTAGCTTGGTGCACAAGCTCGGTGATGTTCGAGTATGATTGGAAGTCGGCAATCTTCTTGATAGGATGATTGAGTCCATTCAAGAAACATGCCATAGTTTGCTCATCATCTTCCATGACATTGTCTCATATCATGGCAATCTCCATTTCCTTGTAGTATTCTTCAACGCTCTTGGTTCCTTGTTTGAGAAGTTGGAGTTTCTTGAAGAGGTCGCGGTGGTAGTAGGTTGGCACGAAACGTGCTCTCATGACATCCTTCATTTGTGCCCAAGTTGTGATGGGTGGTTCACCTCTTGCCTCTCGGCACTCAATGACTTGTTCCCAGCAAATGAGGACATAGTCTTGGAACTCAAGGGATGTCATCACAATCTTCTTCTCTTCCTCATAGTTCTGCAAGCGGAAGATTTTGTCAACGTTCAATGCCCATGAAAGGTGCTGTTCGGGATCATCACTTCCGATGAACTTGGGCATGGTGAACTTTAGCTTGACGTAGCGTTGCTCTTCATTGTGTTGGGGTCGAGGGTGATTACGCCCTTGTCGTGGAGGATTGTGAACGTCATGTTGCTCTTTTCATGGAGGATTTCCATTATCTTCTTTCTCTTGGTGAACTTTAGGTTCTTGTCGAGCTTGTGGAGGAGCTTGTCGAGCTTGTGCAGGAGCTTGAGGAACTTGATGATGCACACGTGATTGATAAATCCTCTGTTGAACTTCATCGTGAAGTGCTTCTTCTTGTCCGTGCCTATGGCGGTTGCGTTCGGCAACGGCGCGATTTGTGTCGTGGAGGGCACATTGCGCCTTAAGTGCCCGAGCTTCTCACCGTTGTTGTTCTAGACGTTGTGCCTCGGCGTCTTGTGCATCTTGGTGTTGTCGCACTCGCTCTTCCTCTTGTTGTTGGCATTGGTGTTGCTGTTCTTCTGCTTGCGCAAAAGTATCTTGGTTTTTACGATGTCGATGCTCTTGCGCTCGAAGTTGTTCTTGAGCATCGGTTCCATGTAGAGGATTGCGGTTTGCTTGACGGTCTTGGTGCACGGCACGTCGAATAGTATTGATGTTGGAGTACTTGAGCCGGAGATGGTGTCGTCGGAGTGTTGACTCGAGCGGCTCCATCTTGAGTAGGACGAAGTGGTAGAAGAGCGGTTGAGCAACAAAGCACGAATCTCGTCCATTCTTGCATCATTCTCTTGTTTGTGGTCATCGAGCTTGTTGTCGAAGTAGTCTCTTGTACGTTGCTCGGAGAGTCGCATGTCGGTTGCGAGGTGGTCGATGCGTTTGTTCATTGCTTGTTGCTCTTAATGCAAAGCACGTTGTGCACCAAAGAGGTGGATCTTTGTGATGTAGGAGGACATTGATAACCCACAAGTATAGCGGATCGCAACAACTTTTGAGGGTAGTGTATTCAACCCAAATTTATTGATTCGACACAAGGGGAGCCAAAGAATATTCTCAAGTATTAGCAGCTGAGTTGTCAATTCAACCACACCTGGAAACTTAGTATCTGCAGCAAAGTGTTTAGTAGCAAAGTAATATGATAATGGTGGTAGCGACAACAAAAGTAAAGACAGAAAAAGTAATGTTTTTGGTATTTTGTAGTGATTGTAACAGTAGCAGCGGGAAAGTAAATAAGCGAGAACTAGTATATGGAAAACTCGTAGGCACCGGATCAGTGATGTATAATTATGCCGGATGCGGTTCATCATGTAACAGTCATAACATAGGGTGACACAGAACTAGCTCCAATTCATCAATGTAATGTAGGCATGTATTCCGTATATAGTCATACGTGCTTATGGAAAAGAACTTGCGTGACATCTTTTGTCCTACCCTCTCGTGGCAGCGGGGTCCTATTGGAAACTAAGGGATATTAAGGCCTCCTTTTAATAGAGAACCGGAACAAAGCATTAGCACATAGTGAATACATGAACTCCTCAAACTATGGTCATCACCGGGAGTGGTCCCGATTATTGTCACTTCGGGGTTGCCGGATCACAACACATAGTAGGTGACTATAGACTTGCAAGATAGGATCAAGAACTCACATATATTCATGAAAACATAATAGGTTCAGATCTGAAATCATGGCACTCAGGCCCTAGTGACAAGCATTAAGCATCGCAAAGTCATAGCAACATCAATCTCAGAACATAATGGATACTAGAGATCAAACCCTAACAAAACTAACTCGATTACATGATAAATCTCATCCAACCCATCACCGTCCAGCAAGCCTACGATGGAATTACTCACGCACGGCAGTGAGCATCATGAAATTGGTGATGGAGGCTGGTTGATGATGACGAAGGCAATGAATCCCCCTCTCCGGAGGCCCGAACGGACTCCAGATCAGCCCTCCCGAGAGGTTTTAGGGCTTGGCGGCGGCTTTGTATCGTAAAATGTGATAATTTCTTCTCTCTGATTTTTTTCTCATCGAAACTCAATATATGGAGGTGGAGTTGGAGTCGGAGACGCAACAGGGGGCCCACCCTCGTGAGAAGGGTGTGGGCCCCCTGGTCTTCATCTTTGGCGAGGATTTTTTATTGTTTTTTCTAAGATGTCCCGTGGAGTTTCAGGTCATTCCGAGAATATTTGTTTTCTGCACATAAAACAACACCATGGTAATTCTGCTGAAAACAGCATCAGTCCGGGTTAGTTCCATTCAAATCATACAAGTTAGAGTCCAAAACAAGGGCAAAAGTGTTTGGAAAAGTAGATACGACGGAGACGCATCAACTACCCCACGCTTAAACCCTTGCTTGTCCTCAAGCAATTCAGTTGACAAACTGAAAGAAAGAAAGAAAGAAAAACTTTTACAAACTCTATTTGCTCTTGTTGTTGTAACTATGTCAAGCCAGCATTCATGTTTTCAGCATAGATCATAACTAACCACATTTGCAATAATTCTCAGGTCTCACAATTACTCATGTCAATAGCATAATCAACTAGCAAGTCATAATAATAAATCTCGGATGACAACACTTTCTCAAAACAACCACAATATGATATAACAAGATGGTATCTCGCTAGCCCTTTCTGAGACCGCAAAACATAAATGCAGAGCACCTTTAAAGATCAAGGACTGACTAGACATTGTAATTCATGGTAAAAGAGATCCAATCATAGTCATACCCAATATAAATTAATAGTAATGAATGCAAATGACAGCTGTGCTCTCCAGCTAGTGCTTTTTAATAAGAAGGTGATGACTCAACATAAAACTAAATGGATAGGCCCTTCGTAGAGGGAAGCAGGGATTTATAGAGGTGCCAGAGCTTGGTTTTGAAATAGAGACAAATTGTATTTTGAGCGGTATACTTTCATTGTCAACGATGTTGATATCTTCCATGCTAAACACATTATAGGCGATTCCCAAAGAGAATGGTAAAGTTTATACTCCCCCTCCACCAACAAGCATCAATCCATGGCTTGCTCGAAACAACGAGTGCCTCCAACATACATCAGGTCCCAGGGGGAGTTTTGTTTGCAATTAATTTTGATTAAGTTTGCATAAAGCATGGGATTGGGCATCCCGGTGACCATCCATTTTCTCGTGAGTGAGGAGCAGAGTCCACTCCTCTTGAGAATAACCCGCCTAACATGGAAGATAAGGACACCCTTGGTTGATACATGAGCTATTCGAGCGTACAAAACAGAATGTTTATTTGAAGGTTTAGAGTTTGGCACATACAAATTTACTTGGAACGGCAGGTAGATACCGCATATAGGTAGGTATGGTGGACTCATCTGGAATAACTTTGGGGTTTAAGGGATTGGATGCACAAGCAGTATTCCTGCTTAGTACAGGTGAAGGCTAGCAAAAGACTGGGAAGCGACAACAGCCATGTACGTGCATTAAAATTACTAAATATTGGATCCAAGCATGAGTAGGATATAATCCACCATGAACATAAATATCGTGAACGCTATGTTGATTTTGTTTCAACTACATGCGTGAACATGTGCCAAGTCAAGTCACTTAAATCATTCAAAGGAGGATACCACCCCGTCATACCACATCATAATCATCTCAATAGCATGTTGGCACACAAGGTAAACCATTATAACTCATAGCTAATCAAGCATGGCACAAGCAACTATGATCTCTAATTGTCATTGCAAACATGTTTATTCATAATAAGCTAAATCAAGAACGAGGGACTCATCATATTTACAAAAAAAAGAGGTCGAGTTCATACCAGCTTTTCTCATCTCAGTCAGTCCATCATATATCATCATAATTGCCTTTCACTTGCACGACCGAACGGTGTGAATAATAATAAGAGTGTACGTGCATTGGACTAAGCTGGAATCTGCGAGCATTCAATAAACAGGAGAAGACAAGGCAATATGGGCTCTGGGTTAAATCAACAATAATGCATATAAGAGCCACTTCAACAATTTAATTATGGTCTTCTCCTACTGACCCCAAAGAAAAGAAAAGAAATAAAACTATTTACACGGGAAAGCTCCCAACAAGCAAAAGAAGAACGGGAAATATTTTTGGGTTTTATTTTTAATTATTACTACTACAGCAGAAAAATAAACTACTACTAATTTTTTTGGTTTTTATTAAGGTTTAACAAACACACAAGAAGAAAGCAGGAAAAAGAAAATAAACTAGCATGGATATTACAGTGAAAAAGTATGAGCACCGACATCTAGCAGTGAGTGTGTGTGAACATAAATGTAATGTCGGTGAGAAATACATACTCCCCCAAGCTTAGGCTTTTGGCCTAAGTTGGTGTATGGCCATGGCTGGCCTAGCGGATATCCATAATAATAGTTGTTGGGGTCGTACTGTGATGAGGAAGAATAGTTGGGATCATACTGTGATGAAGATGAAGACTCTGACTACCACTGGCTGACAGTCATCTCTGGATCCCAAGAATAAACAGATTGTCGTGGAGGCTCATCTTGTGGCTCCTGTTCTGGAGCTGGTGCAGGATTCTTGTAAGCTTGGACGGCAGCCCACGTAACGAGGTAGGGTCCTACAAAATTAAACAAAGAAGGAGCAGGCAACGTAATAGTTTCAGGATGGTGTTTGTTAAAGAACAATTGATACTTAAGCTCTCCTGTCCTATTCTTAACAATAAAATCATGTGCCACCATACTTTTATGATCTAGATAAACACGGGGCAGCACCTTTTCTTCCTTCTCAGCATGCCTAATAGGTATGTTAAAATGTGCAGCTAGGCATGTGGCATAGACGCCTCCAAAGATGGGACCCTTAGTACGGTTCATACTTAACCGTCTAGCAATAATACCGCCCATACTAAAAGTGTTATCACTGTATAAACCATGGTGCAGAATAATTATATCAGGGATACTAAGGTTTCCACTGTTTCCACGTCCAATTAAACAACGACTAGCAAATAATGCAAAGTAACGTAAAACAGGAAAATGTATGCTAGTGATTCGTGCATCGGAAACCTTTCTAGTTTCTCCTACAGTGATAGTATGAATAAACCCAGCCACATCATCATGATGTGGTTCTTCTATCTTTCCCTCAAAAGGGATTAAAAAAATCCGACAGAAATCATAAAGTGACATCTCCTTATGCTCATCATATAAATGAAACTCCACCGTAGGTGGTGAGTTCCTAGAATGAAAATAAAAGTTTTGCACAAAAGTATTTGTGAGTAAGAGATACTGATCGCATTGGTCGTGTAGGAAAGCGGTGAGGCCTGCATTGTGAGCCAATTCATGAAAATCTTCATAGATACCGGCCGCTCTAAAGAAATCTTCAGAAGGCCATTCACACGCCCGAATCTCTGCGGTGCGCGGCAAATTATACTTAGGCTTTGGTGCCTTTTCCTTCGAGCTTTGGCTTGATGAGCCCCTCAAAAATCTCCTCATTATTTTTCTGAAACAATCTGAAATTTTTAGTAACTTCAAACAAAAGTGAACCAACTTCAATAATATTGATAGCAACTACTCCTACAAGTGCCTAGAGCCTATATCAAGCATTAGAACTACTTGGAACCATATAAATTTGACGTGCAAGCTCAAGAACAAGGTCACCTATGCAGCCCAAATTTGCAAAGAATAAAGCACTAGAACAAAAACTAATTGGACCAATGAAGGAGTCACATACCAAGGAACAATCTCCCCAAGCAGTTTTGCGAGAGGTGCTTTGAGCAAGGAGATCAAAAATCACAGCAAAAGTGGCTGGAACTCGTGCTTGAGTTGGTTTTTCATGTTTGTGTGAGATAGAGGAAGAAGATTGGAGCTGGGATAAGTGGAGGAGGGCCACCGTGGGCCCACGAGGCAGGGGGCACGCCCTAGAGGGGGGCGCCCACCACCCTCGTGACCAGGTGACAGCTCCTCCCGCGGTAATTTTTGCACAGTAAATCCTCAAATATTCCCGAAAAAATCATATTAAATTGGCATGTCATTCTGAGGACTTTTATTTTCGGGATATTTTTATATTGCACGGATAAGTCAGGAAATAGACAGAAAATTCTGTTTTTACTTTATTTAATATAAATAACAGAAAGTATAAGTGGGGTACAGAAGGTTGTGCTTCTAGTTTCATCCATCTCATGCTCATCAAAAAGAATCCACTAACAAGGTTGATCAAGTCTTGTGAACAAACTCATTCCGATAATCATGAAACCGGAGAAATTTCAAAATCACTAAGTTACCTCAATGGGGATATGCACATCTCCAATAATAAGAATATCATATTTCTTCTTGACAGTAGGAAGAGGAAATTCAAAACCTCCAAATATAATCGATGGAATTTTTCCAATAGAGTTGATACTATGAACTTGAGGTTGTTTCCTCGGAAAGTGTACCGTATGCTCATTACCATTAACATGAAAAGTGACATTGCCTTTGTTGCAGTCAATAATAGCCCCTGCAGTATTAAGAAAAGGTCTTCCAAGAATAATAGACATACTATCATCCTCGGGAATATCAAGAATAACAAAGTCCGTTAAAATAGCAACGTTTGCAACCACAACAGGCACATCCTCACAGATACCGACAGGTATAGCAGTTGATTTATCAGCCATTTGCAAAGATATTTCGGTAGGTGTCAGCTTATTCAAGTCAAGTCTACGATATAAAGAGAGGGGCATAACACTAACACCGGCTCCAAGATCACATAAAGCAGTTTTAATATAATTTCTTTTAATGGAGCAAGGTATAGTAGGTACTCCGGGGTCTCAAAGTTTCTTTGGTATTCCACCCTTAAAAGTATAATTAGCAAGCATGGTGGAAATTTCAGCTTCCGGTATCTTTCTTTTATTAGTAATGATATCCTTCATATATTTAGCATAAGGATTTGTTTTAAGCACATCAGTTAATCGCATACACAAAAAGATAGGCCTAATCATTTCAGCAAAGCGCTCAAAATCCTCGTCATCCATTTTCTTGGATGGTTTCGGAGGAAAAGGCATGGGTTTCTGAACCCAAGGTTCCCTTTCTTTACCATGTTTCCTAGCAACAAAGTCTCTTTTATCATAACGTTGATTCTTTGATTGTGGGTTATCAAGATCAACAGCAGGTTCAATTTCTACATCATTGTCATTACTAGGTTGAGCATCATCATGAACATCATCATTAATATTTTTACTAGGTTCATGTTCATTACCAGATTGTGTTTCAGTATCAGACATAGAAATATCATTTGGATTATCAGGTGGTTCAGCAATAAGTTCACTAGAAGTTTGCACAGTTCTATCATTTTTCTTCTTCTTCTTTTTAGAAGAACTAGGAACATCAATATTATTTCTTTGAGAATCTTGCTCGATTCTCTTAGGGTGGCCTTCAGGATACAAAGTTTCCTGAGTCATTCTACCAGTTCTAGTAGCCACCCTAACAGCATAAACATTTTTCTTACTATTCATTTCATCAAGCACTTCTTTTTGAGCCTGAAGTACTTGTTCTACTTGAGTGGTAACCATAGAAGCATGTTTGCTAACAAGTTTAAGTTCACCTTTAATATTAGCCATATAATCACCCAAGCGTCTAATCATATAAGCATTTTCTTTTAATTGTCTACCAAAATAAGCATTGAAGTCGTCTTGCTTAAACATAAAGTTATCAAACTCATCCAAGCACTGACTAGCAATTTTAGTAGGAGGGACTTCAGCTTTATCATATCTATAGAGAGAATTTACCTTCACTACCTGTGTCGGGATATCGGGATCAGGAGGTTCTTCAGTAAATAAAGAATTAAGATAATATGTTTCTTCAACAGGCAGTATATTAAGTCCATGTATTTCTTCAATAGGAGGTAAATTCTTAACGTCTTCAGCTTTAATACCTTTTTCTTTCATAGATTTCTTTGCCTCTTGCATATCTTCGGGACTGAGAAATAAAACACCTCTCTTCTTCGAAGTTGGTTTAGGGATAGGCTCAGTAATTGGAGCAGGAGTTGGCTCGGGAGCTGGTTCTAGAGGTGCCCGATTATTTTCATTTGTCAACATATTATTCAATAGAATTTTAGCTTCATCCGGTGTTCTTTCCCTGAAAAGAGAACCAGCACAACTATCTAGGTAATCTCTGGAAGCATCGGTTAGTCCATTATAAAAGATATCAAGTATTTTAGGTTTCTTAAGAGGATGATCAGGCAAAGCATTAAGTAACTTGAGAAGCCTCCCCAAGCTTGTGGGAGACTCTCTTCTTTAATTTGCGCGAAGTTGTATATTTCCCTCAAAGCAGCTTGTTTCTTATGAGCAGGGAAATATTTAGCAGAGAAGTAATAAATCATATCCTGGGGACTACGCACACAACCAGGATCAAGAGAATTAAACCATACCTTAGCATCACCCTTTAATGAGAATGGAAATATTTTGAGTATATAAAAGTAACATGATCTCTCATCATTAGTGAACAGGGCAGCTATATCATTTAACTTAGTAAGATGTGCCACAACAGTTTCAGATTCATAGCCATAAAACGGATCAGATTCAACCAAAGTAATTATATCAGGATCAACAGAGAATTCATAGTCCTTATCAGGAACACATATAGGTGAAGTAGCAAAAGCAGGGTCAGGTCTCATTTTATCTCTAAGTGATTCTTTGTTCCATTTAATTAATAACCTCTTAAGCTCATATCTATCTTTGCGAGCTAAAATAGTGGCAGAAGATTCCATATCAAAAAGATAACCCTCAGGAATAACACAATATTTTCATCATCACTATCATCATCGTATTCAGATTCAATAATTTCTTTTTCTCTAGCCCGAGCAATTTTTTCATCAAGAAATTCACTAAGGGGCACAGCAGTATCAGGCATAGAAGCAGTTTCATCATAAGTATCATGCATAGCAGAAGTGGCATCATCAATAACATGCGACATATCAGAACGAATAGTAGAAGCAGGTGTAGGTGTCGCTAACTTACTCATAATAGAAGGTGAATCAAGTGCAGAGCTAGATGGCAGTTCCTTACCTCCCCTCATAGTTGAGGGATAGATCTTGGTTTTTGGATCCCTCAAGTTCTTCATAGTGTCCAGCAGATATAAATCCCAAGTGACTCAAAGAATAGAGCTATGCTCCCCGGCAACGGCGCCAGAATTAGTCTTGATAACCCACAAGTATAGGGGATCGCAACAGCTTTCGAGGGTAGAGTATTCAACCCAAATTTATTGATTCGACACAAGGGGAGCCAAAGAATATTCTCAAATATTAGCAGCTGAGTTATCAATTCAACCACACCTGGAAACTTAGTATCTGCAGCAAAGTGTTTAGTAGCAAAGTAATATGATAGTGGTGGTAGCGGCAACAAAAGTAAAGACAGCAAAAGTAATGTTTTTGGTATTTTGTAGTGATTGTAACAGTAGCAGCGGGAAAGTAAATAAGCGAGAACCAGTATATGGAAACTCGTAGGCACCGGATCAGTGATGGATAATTATGCCGGATGCGGTTCATCATGTAACAGTCATAACATAGGGTAACACAAAACTAGCTCCAATTCATCAATGTAATGTAGGCATGTATTCCGTATATAGTCATACGTGCTTATGGAAAAGAACTTGCATGACATCTTTTGTCCTACCCTCCCGTGGCAGCGGGGTCCTATTGGAAACTAAGGGATATTAAGTCCTACTTTTAGTAGAGAACCAGAACAAAGCATTAGCACATAGTGAATACATGAACTCCTCAAACTATGGTCATCACCGGGAGTGGTCCCGATTATTGTCACTTCGGGGTTGCCGGATCATAACACATAGTAGGTGACTATAGACTTGCAAGATAGGATCAAGAACTCACATATATTCATGAAAACATAATAGGTTCAGATCTGAAATCATGGCACTCGGGCCCTAGTGACAAGCATTAATCATAGCAACATCAATCTCAGAACATAATGGATACTAGGGATCAAACCCTAACAAAACTAACTCGATTACATGATAAATCTCATCCAACCCATCACCATCCAGCAAGCCTACGATGGAATTACTCATGCACGGTGGTGAGCATCATGAAATTGGTGATGGAGGATGGTTGATGATGACAACGGCGACGAATCCCCCTCTCCGGAGCCCCGAACGGACTCCAGATCAGCCCTCCCGAGAGGTTTTAGGGCTTGGCGGCAGCTCCGTATCGTAAAACGCGATGATTTCTTCTCTCTGATTTTTTTCTCATCGAAACTCAATAAATGGAGGTGGAGTTGGAGTCGGAGACGCAACAGGGGCCCACGAGGTTGGGGGCGCGCCCTAGGGGGGGCGCCCCACCCTCGTGAGAAGGGTGTGGGCCCCCTGGTCTTCATCTTTGGCAAGGATTTTTTATTGTTTTTTCTAAGATGTTCTGTGGAGTTTCAGGTCATTCCGAGAATATTTGTTTTCTGCACATAAAACAACACCATGGTAATTCTGCTGAAAACAGCGTCAGTCCGAGTTAGTTCCATTCAAATCATATAAGTTAGAGTCCAAAACAAGGGCAAAAGTGTTTGGAAAAGTAGATACGACGGAGACGTATCAGACATGTCGTCGTCTTGCTCGATGAAGAGTGGGTTGGTAGAAGTTCTTGGCCTATCCATCATTCCAAGCAAATATGTGAGTGGGAGAAATAGAAGAACTTATACCAAATGTACCTTGACCGATGTTGAAGATGGAACAATGATCACTCAAATGTGGAAAAAGGAAATAGCACAATTGGTACCAATTCTTCTCAGTTTCTCACACCTACACAAGTAAAATCTTATAGTGGAGCTCGGTTAGGATGGTGGCACAAAATTTGATCCAATTGTTAGTGAGCCTCAAAAATGTTGGAGAAGATTCGCAAATTTGCAAATGCAACAAGTAGACCAATAGCAAGATATGGTACATAGGAACGCACAACACTAGAGAGACGCTAGCACAATTGCACAATAGGCAGATACGAAACTTGAACACAACCTACTAACCAAAAATGCAACGACTTCTATCCTAAGTGTGCTATTCCGATGATATGATCCAAGATGATCGAGTATGAAAATCTTAATGTTGTATGATGCTATGGTTCTTGCTTAAAAGCTCTTTGCTTATCTTTCCCTTTTTGCTTAAAAGCTTGTTTGCCTCTTTCTCTATGGAGCTCTTTTCTCATGCAAAACTTGACGAACCAAGATAGCAATTGTGTATGCAATGACAACTTTGTGACACAAGAGATGATACCAAGATGTGCACCATGATGATATGGTATGTATGCTATGGGAAGTATGATCAGTAATGTGCACAAGTAACGTTGCCGGCAATACTCAAAGGCTAGTCTCGATGGGTAAGATACGCAAAATTGGGCTATGGTGGTTATCAATGTAATGGAAAGAATGTATAATGATGGGATATCATGATATGAAGATGAGGTTACCGTTCCTGCATACGGTATAGTGTCCAAATGGTGGACTAGTCATTGTCGATGACGAATCCGTGGCGAAGATGAGAGGCGGTGATGTTGATGTCGAACCATCCTTAATTAGCCGAAACACATTAGGAAATGGAATCCGCAACTCAAATTCTCAAAGCAAAATGTGACAAAATTGTGTCGGAGTGCGAAACGAGTAAGCAATGGTGGTTGCGGAGAGCGATGGTGGTATCCGGGTGGATATGTGGAAGTGGAAAGGGTATTATAGTGCGTATGTGGAGGTGGAGGTGGAGTGGTGGTGGTGGCCGAACTGAACTTTTTTGCAGTTTTGTTAGGAAACGTCGGACGTCCGGTGGCTGGCGGACGTCCGGTGCCTGGGCGATTTTGGGCACGAGATGAACAGCTAGGGTTCATGGTGGAGGTGGCAAAAATTGCCGAATCCGAGCAATTTTGTGGATGGAAATGATGGAGGCGAAGGGGAAAAGCTAGATCCACTCGTGGCAAAGCAAATCCATGGATCAAATCCAACAAAACTTCATCACACCAACAAATCACAAAAAAATATTGGGGCTATTTTTGGTGGGGATTTTCGAAATTGGGGAAGAACACAACAAAATGAAGCTAGAAAACAAGGGGTAGGGGCTCCAAATCCGTGATCAACGTGGCTCATGATACCAAGATGATGTAGGGTGGAAACCCTTGGGCCGATCTTTTACGATTAGAGTGGATCCTACGAAGAACACGAGAGGAGAACGAGGGGAATCACAAGAGAAAACACTCAAACCAACAAGATTCGGTCACACATATGCTAGATTCTCGAAACACAAAGAGATACATGGTCCAAACCCAACGAAGGACGATACATAGGGTCACTAGTTATTCTCTGTGAGGAGGTCTTGAGGTCTTCTCGTTAGGGGTCTTGAATCCAACTTGATCTTCTCCAAGGAGGTGACGGTTTCTCTCGGTGGAGTAGATCCGGATGGATGAGCGAGGCTCTATCTCACATATGAGCTATCACAATGCTAACCCTAACTAGGAGGAGGATGTCTATTTATAGCCTTAGTGCAAATGGGGGTGAAGTGAAGGGGTACATGGGCCTCGGGCCTGAAACTGTGCACACACAGGTACCGGACGTCCGGTGGGTACCGGTCGTCTGGTGGCTCACGGGCGTCCGGACGTCCGGAAGTCGCCGGACTTCCGCTAATTTGGCCCGGTTGAGGTGGCACCGGATTTCTGGAGATAGTCGATCGTCTAGTCGCTTCGAACATCCGCTGATTTGGCTCGAGTGTGGTGGTGCCAGTCGTCCGGTGGAGGCCGGACATCTGCTCGCTGGGAGGTGTGGCCGGTCGTCCGGTCTTGGATGGACGTCCGCTTGCTGTAGCTTGCGTTGGGTGGGACTTGGGTAGACTGGGGCTTCATGTGTCGGAGATCCGGTCCCGACCGGTCGTCTAGTGGCTGGAGCTTCTTTGGAAACTCTATTTCTTGTCCATCATCCTTGGTGTCCTCGCCGTCTTGTCCGTTGGATGTAGCTGCTCCGTGGCCTTCCTTCAAGTACCTGATCACTCATAGTGTTCCCGCTTGAGGTAGTAGCCGTGTCTCATGTATAGAAAGTGGTAGTTCGGAGAGGAGAGAGTTCACCTTATCTTCGATAGCCTTTGCTCGGGCCCTTGTCATTCATCCAAGTGGTGTCGTAGGCGATGTAGGTAGGTCCATGGGGATGAACTTGGATGCTCTGCATCATAAGGTTGCCCCGGGCCTCCTTTTATAGGTTAAGGGGTCACCACAGTGGAAAATCAGTCATTATGTACTGATAAGATAGCAAACAGTGCTATCATACCTAACTCTGCAGGCTGACAAAGCGCATAAAATATGTCGCTCGATGTCACGTCGTCGTTTTCCCGGCAAGCCTTGCCGGGGAGTTTTGCCAGCTTCGTGTCTGCTTGCTTGACACGTCATCGGACGAGTGTTGTCTGTAAGTATTTCCTATAGAAAGAGGCTGCCATGTGGAAGATGGCTGCCACTTAGTCACTTTGCAGCTTGACACCGCACTGATCGACGACGTGCGTCGTGGTGAGGTGGTTTGGTGAGGTGGCTACATCTCCGTGAGCCCGGCAGGCCCTGCCGAGGCGTCTTGGAGGTCTTCTTCCGAGGGTGACCCCGTCTTTGCCGGGCTCGCCTGCACGGCAAGGGACACTTTTCTCCTAGTGGTTTCTGACTTCTCTGGCTTGTCCTTGGTCCTCTTGATCTGCATGTTGGCCTTTTGAGAATCTCGCTTTCTTGTACTTTGGCCTACCCTTGGTGCTTTAAATTTACTCCCATGCCTGTGCATAGTCTGGGCAACGGACCCAGGGTTTGTTCCACCAATAGAAGCCCCCTGGCCTGCCCCGAACGCGCTGCCGAGCATCGTCGAGGTAGGTCCTAATAAGTGCACAGGTAGGGGTGTGGAAGAGGCTGGCCTCTTGAGATCTTCTTTGCTTCTTCATTAATCTTGAGTCCGGGCCAGTTTCTGGTTTCCCCGCTTGTTGCGTAAAGCCAATCATGGTGGGGCCACTCTTGTAATGGCCCGTGAATGACTTCAATGGACGGGGTAGAAACTACCAATTCACTCTTCCCACCACGCCCTTATCCTTAGCCATGTATGCTACATGCATCGCGCGGGGTAGGTAATGGAGGCGCGTGGTGCAGGAGAGTGTCAAAGTGGGGGCCCGGTCTTCATGAATTGGCGGAGGAGGGCGGCGGTCGCCTGTCGAGGGAGCGGCTCTCTTCCTCAGTCACCTATAAAAGGGAGGGCGAGGGGAGAATGCAGTCATCCATCTTTGCATCCCTTCTCCTCCAATTTCTGCCTTCTATTGATTATGTTGAAGAGAAGAGTGTGCGGCCAGGCCCTGGGCTCTAGCTTGAGGTTGGTGACATCAAATGCTTTTGCTGATGCTTGGGGAGTGAGCCTAGTCCAAGCCTGGAGAAGACGCGGCGGACAAACCGCCCGTGGCGCGGGGGATATCAAGCTTTCCCATTGTGGGCAAATGCTTGCTCCTTCCAGCATGGCTGGTTGTGCATCGGGTAGAGCGGCATTCAGTGTAATGACCCGAGACCAACGCTCCAGACGCCTTCCTTGTTTTCTATTGTTATCGTGTGTTTGTAATTGTTATTTTGCATTGCATCATGTCATCATGCCAGCATGTCATTTATTTTTGCAACTCATCTTAATAAATCGTATGGATCTTCGATCCATTTAAACCGACGGAATTCACATGGTGATTCTCTTTATAACATAATCTCCCAATATATTAGGGAGCTATAATAAATATTCCATTAACTTGGAATCACCCATAACACAATTGCACTACTCTTCAACTCTTCTTTTATCCAACTCAACTTCCTATCCATCCTTTTAGACCTTTTAAGTTAAATTGCAAATTGAGTTTCAATTTTACTTTTTCCATAAATGTTCCAAATATGCCCATAAATCACATCTAATGTGTGGGATCATCTCATCAAATCTCAGTCCAGTTAGAGCCCATTCGAATGGGCTTCAAGATTCAAACATGTTGAATTAAATTCAACTTGTGCGAATTTTCTTTTCTCTAAAAATCCTCTTACCATTTTATATAAATTCCTCATATTTTTATGAGTCCAGGAAAATTAACCTCATGCCAAATTCTACCACTAACCCCTACATTTTCTTCTCCTTTCATTTGATATTTTCTGTTATTTGGGGATTAGAGAGAAGTGAGAGATCAGAGAGAAGCCAGATGCAGCCTATAGTCGCCTCTAGCCGGACCAGTTGACCCAAGGCCCATCCGCTCCCTCCTAACCCTAGCCCGATTTGCCTTCATCCCCCTCGCTCGCTGGCTTCATCTCCCTCTCGTCCTCCCACACCGCCGCCACTCACACACACGCACGCATCGAGCCAGGGAGAGGAGCTCCCTACACCCGGTCCCCTTGCCGCCTCCACTGCGAAACCCCCATGCCCGACCTCCTCCTCGCCGCCCTTGGTGTCGCACCACCAGACCCCCCCCCACGTCGCCCTTGTCGATGACCAGCGCTACCCCTGTAGCCTTCTCTCCTCTGCGTCGTCACCTCCCCAACAGCGCCGCCCCTCCTGGCCTTCTCGCCGGCCAGCCCTCTGCGACCTCCTCCGCCCCCCTCTGTTAGCTCCCCTGCAGGGCTCCTCTTCCTTTGCGCCGTCTTTGTCGAGCGCCAGGAGCTCGACCTCGAGCCTCTCCATGCGCGCCAGCACCCATGCATCGCTCCTGAAGGCACGCAGCTGCCGCGAGCTCCCTCGCCTCGCTGTCACACTCGCGTGCCATGACCGCCGCCGCAGAGCTCCCAGCCTCCGGCAGCTGTTGTTGATGTCTGGCACCCCTGCTTCCTACCATGTCGCCCCTGCCTCGATGCCTGATTTGCCTCTGCGCCCGCCTTGCACCAAGCTCCACCATCGTTCGATCCCCCACCTCGCCATGGACGAGGTTGTCCCCAGCAGCAGGCTGACTACTTCACCTCCAGTGCCATTGCTCGTTTGGTTGCCACCTGCTGCTTCCTCCGAGCGCCATCACCGAATCCTCGCTGGCCCTTCAAAGAGTGGCACCCCAAGTGCAGCGATGACCCTTGGAGAACCCTGTCCCGTGTACTATTCTGTTGCTGCACTAGAACCTGCCAAGTACCCCGACGTTCGTCACAATGCTCGACTCCATCGCCGAGAACGACTACATGACGACCCTGGATATGTAACCGCAAGACGCCAAGTACCCCTTCGAGTTGTCAAGATCAGCAAGTTCGAAGACCCCAAGTACCACGACAATCGACGCATAGTACCACTACCTTTTCCGTGTACATCTTCCGTCGCCGAAGACCCATGTAGCGCGAACGCCAAGTTCCACTACCGTCGCCCCCGGAAACATCGGATGCGTCAAGTCCCTCTCCGAGACGTGTGCCACTACTTCCACTACCGTCTCCACATACACCTACTTCCCTCAACGAACTCGACCTGCCCGAAAAAATGCATGCTTCAAAGGTGTAACCATCGAGTCGTCCTTCCGAGAACGAATGCATGTGTGATTGTCGGATTTTGGGTTCCGGCAAAACCCTTGAGGTTTGAAAACTAGGGTGCGCACAAAGATCTCTCCCCCTCTCTAGCTCGCGCACATCATGATCTCACGGCCTAGCTCGACGAACCCAAAGAACAAGAGACACAAGAGTTTATACTGGTTCGGGCCACCGATGTGGTGTAATACCCTACTCCAGTGTGGTGTGGTGGATTGCCTCTTGGGCTGAGGATGAATAGTTACAAGGGAAGAACAGCCTCCTGAGGAGAGGTGTTCTTGTGCTTGGTGAACTTGTGTGAGGCTATGGATGGAATGGCCCCGATCCAATATCAGATGCCTCCTACGGTGGTGGCTAGTCCTATTTATAGAGGCCCTGGTCCTCTCCCCAAATATTGAGCGGGAAGGGATCCCACAACGGCCAAATTCGAAGGGAGACAACTAGTACAAGTTATCTTGACTAAAGGTGGTTTTCGCCGGCCAAAGGCTCTGGTGGTGACGCCGTCTTGGGCTCCACGGTGACCTCCGTCCTGCCGTCCTGCTGGTCTTGGTCTCGTTGCACCAATATGGAAACCTTTGCCTGATGCCTCGGGACTCCTCGCCTGTGCTTTCCCCTTTAGCACCAAAGAGGAAACAAGGACACTGTGCGCGCTGGCGCTCGCCTGGCCTTGGTCATCATGGCTTACGTCACAGGAACCTCGCAAGGTGTCCCTCGCCTTGATCTCTCCGCCCCTCACGAGCCGGCCTGGGGAGGCCGCCCCTGAGGAGGTCTTGCGTCGTCCACCTCGCGAGGCTTGGCCCCTCGCGAGGGTCTTGAGTGTTTACTGGTGAAGATGGGCCGTACAGAGCCGCTGGTGGAGCCACGCCGCGGGCCGTAGGTAGGCAAGTCTGGGGACCCCCGTTCCCAGAACGCCGACAGTAGCCCCCGGGCCCAAGGCGTGCTCGGGGTTGGATTCGAGGCGAAGCCAAAGGGCAAGTGCGGAGTGCCGCGGGCCCCAACAGCCTGTGGCCCACGTGGCAATTGATTGGGCGTGGGCGTCTCCGCTTCCCCACGCTGCCTCGGCAACTGCCCGTCTAACAAAAAGGCTGGCGCGGGCAATGCTTGCCTTCATTGCTTTCCTTCGTCTCGCTCCAGATCCCCTCTCTTGCTCCTTGCTTCTGAAATCTCCAGATCTACTTCAATCCTCTTCCAAGCTTCCGACCAATGGCGCCCCGAAAGGCTAAGGCCATTTTGCCGCCTGCCAGGTACGAGCCAGCTCTGGACGCGCCCAATGTCTTGGAGAATAACCTCGCTGCCATTCGCCTGCTGACGATGGGGGAGAACAATGATAAGGGGAAGACCGAGCTCCAGGCTGGCTCCGCTGTGCCGGAGGCTTCGAAGACCTCCTTCTGCCCCTTCTTTATGAGCAACATCGTCGCGAACCTGGTTCCCCCCTTCTCCGACTTCTTCTATGCCGTCCTCCGTCATTACAGATTGCAGCCCTCCATATCCATCCCAACTCCTTTCTTCTCTTGTCAATCTTTGCCTTCTACTATGAGGCGTATGTCGGGGTGATGCTGTTTGTGGCACTGCTGCGCCACTTCTTCTTCCTCCGAATCAACGATGACCACACCTCTGGGTGCGCCAACTTCATCGCAGCCGGCAAGGGTAACGCGATCTCGAAGGCTGGAAAGAAGGTCGAAGGCTTCAGGATTAAGTGGGTCATGATGGGTGCCAATTGTGTCCACCCGCGGTTGAAGCTGCTAACGAAGATGCCCTAGTCTAACGAGGGGTGATCCTGCGTGAAGCTTACTGATGACCGGGCGAAGTCGATGCTGGAGAAGATGACCACCGACCTAAGGTCGGGCAAAGCGAAGGTGGCGAAGCTGACAGGGGCCATGATCCTAAGAGAATTCCTGATGCTGCAGGTGGCTCCTCTCCAGGCACACTCGCGCCCCCTGTGGACGCTTGGGGGCGGAGAAGACAAGCTTCGCTTGAATCCGGAGGCCTTGTCTGAAGAGAAGCTGGCTGTGGCTCTCGGCTTCTTGGTCGGGGATGACCAGGAGTATCCGCCGAGTGCCCACGTTCCCTTGTTCCTTCGTAAGGACGGGGCGCAGGTCGTGGCCGCCATGCCCACCTTTTACTGGCGCGGCCTGGTGCCGCCAGCGCCCCCTGGTGGCAACTGCGCTGGTGGACGTGTCTTCTGGTGATTCCTGCATGGAGGGGGAAGAGGAGGAGCGTGAAGAGCGCAAGTCGGAGGCAACCCCCGAGGGGATGGGGGAGACCTCCCCCTTGCGTAGGGCCGACATCCTCCGCACCCTGCCTGATGACGATGACGAGGCTGGCGTCCTCCCGGAGAGAGAGGAGCCACCCGTGGTCCCGACAGCGCCTAGAGCTGCTTCCAGTCCATCTGCTGCCCCTGCTTCTACTCCTAGAGCCCGCGCGCCTGCGCCTCAGGCTGCGAGGCTCTTAGGCTTCAAGCTTAAGAAGTGGAGGGACTACGCCACGGTGGACCAGTAAGTGTTCTTGTCCTGCCTTGTTCTTGCTTCTGCTGCTCGTCCTTGATGCTTCTCTATTGTGCAATTAGGCCGACGCCCGCAGCGAAGAAGAGAAAGGAGGACGAGGTGGTACAGCTCGAGCCCAGATCGCCTCCTGCGGCCGCACCCCTCTCCATGGATAAGGGCAGTGACGACGCTCGTGCTTCTCCAGCCTGATCATCCTCGTGAGGCTTGGTGGAGCATCCTTGGGAGGAGTCAGCCCCCATGGCCCCGCTAGCTCCGGAGGTGCCAATGTCCGGCTCGGGCGCTAGGGTCCCCGAAGCTCAGGAGCTTCTGGCCTCCCAGGCCATGGTGGCGATGTCGCCTCCTCCTCCTCCTTCTACTGCATTGCTGTCTCCGGGTTCTTCCGCCTCTCCTGACGTCCTGGAGCGTGCTCTTTCTAGGATGACCTTGCTGCGAGAAGATCTTCAAAGCACCGACCGTCGCCTGGTGGCCGGGCGCCTGGAGCTGGTCTCTGGTTGGCTTCACTCCGATGTGTCTGTCTGGGCAACGCTGAGCCAAGCTGCTGTGGACTCCGAGAAGGACAGGGAGGCCCTCGCCCGAGCTGTGGCCACTCGCAAGGTGGCGCTGAAGGATGCCGGGGCCGCCCAGGATCGCTGCCGGTTGCTGGAGGCCAAGCTAGAGACCGTGCGGAGGGAGCGCGCGAAAGAAGCCCGAGGCCGCAAGGCGGAGGAGGAGAAGATGAAGGCCTGAGAGGACACCGTCAGGGATCGCGACGTCGAGCTGGAGCAGTTGGCGAAGGCGCAGGCCGCGGAGCGCAGCCGGCTAGAGGAGCTGGAGCAGAAACTGAAGGCGGAGAAGGTCAAGCTTGAAGCCAAGGCAAAGGTCCTGGCTGAGGACCACGTGGCCTTCAAGCTCATCGAGGAGAGGTCTCACACGGCGCTGCGGTCACTCTACGAGAAGGGATTGGAGGAGCCGCTGGCTACCAACGACGAGGGCCCCGCCCAGCTGCTTCCTTATCTGGTCGATGCGCTTGAGGACGTTGTGAGCGGTATCGGCCCCATGGCAGAGGAAGAAGCCCGCGTTCTTTCCTCAGCCACGCTAATGCGCGTCTTCAGCCACCTCCATCTCCGCGATCCTGCCACCCACCTTGACGAGCTGCTCGAGCCTGTGGACGACGAGCATTGCACGGCCGCTGCCGCAGCCGTGAAGGTTCAGGTGGAGGCCCTGCTGAAGAAGTTCCGCTCCTTCGCTCCCGCGCCCCCGACCGGCGGTGCTACTGATCCTGCAACTCTGGCTGGTGGTATAGGTGAAGGCGACGCCGTTGAAGAAGAAGCATCCCTTGCAGGCGATGGCGGTGTCCAAGGATGATGGGATCGCTTGCTGGCGGCTCCTTTCCTGTTTAGTTTCTGCAATATGCACCATCCCTTGTGGAGGCGTTAAACTCGCATTTGGTTTCAGGAGAACAATATGTCTTGTAATATTTGCTTTGAAATTCTGCGATTTCCTTTCCATTTGTTTTACGTTCTACGTTGATAGTGCCCGACCCCGCGCATACCTCAGCCGCCATTGGGCCGTCCTGATCACCAGGACGGACCAAGGAGTGAGGGGCTACGTGATCAGTTAGGCTCCTGGGTCGCGATGCTCGGGAGTCCCCCTTGATGCGCAAACAGCCTATAGAAAGGAGATCTGGAAGTAGGCCTAGTGTTCTACGTCGGCAGGGGCCGACCCTGTGCATACCTCAGCCGCCATTGGGCCATCCGGATCACCAGGATGGACCAAGGAGTGAGGGGCTACGTGGTCAGTTAGGCTCCTGGGTCGCGATGCTCAGGAGCCCCCCTTGACGTTCAAACGACCTTCGTACCTTGGCTCCACTTGGGAGGGCGCGCAATGACCAGGTTCGAGGGGCCTGGCAGGGTGGCATACACTTGGGCGTGACCCGAGCGCAGCCCCCGTGCCTAGCCCCCTCGCGCGACTCTCCCGAGGGGATGTGTTGCGATGAGGCTAGACACAGAGCTCGGAGGCTCCCTGAGGTTGACGCGGCCGTGAGACCGCCCTTAGTTGTTTATCACCAGTGCAGAGCATAGCGCTTCCGCACTTGCATGGGCATAGCCTCTCCTCGGCAGTGTCGACTGCCAGCGCAGATCATGGTGCTTCCACTAGCACGTGGGAGGGGACTCCCTACTGCGGAGAGCCCCCGGGGCGTGTACAGCCCCGCCCTGACACGTTGCTTGCATGTCAGGGCTAGATGAGGTGTGTCTGGGCACTCGTGAGCCAGCACGGGACTCAGGAGGCCCTACATCAAGGCGAGTTGCGCCTGGTCTTGGTTCTTGATGGCTGTGGTGTTCCTGCGAGATAGTTAGACAACCTGCGCTGAATGAATTTCCTGAGGTTATTGCACAAGAAGGCCAAGCACCAGCGACTCCAGGAGGTGACGTGAACGGGGCCGGCCCGCCAGACAGAGCTCGGCCGTTGGATTTATCAACGCTGCACGGACGGGCCCGATCACAGACGCCGTGCCTAGCCTTCTTATGCGAAGGATCCTGAAGAAAGACGATCGGCGGGTGGCTCCCATGGTGGGTGACTATCAAGCAGGTGATAATCATAGATAGATTCTGCAAGAAAAGCAAACTAACTCGGGTAATTGCAAGAACGATACATGCCACTGGGTTGGACCAAAGCGGCTTGGGGAATTTGCAGCCCGAGGGGTGCCCCCAGCAGTGTAAGCTAAAGATATAAAGGGATACATGCCGCAGGGACAGACCCACGCGGCCTGGGAATGATGTAGCCCAGGGGGCGCTCCCAGCTAAATAAACTTGAAAAATATCACCTAGTTTGGTTGTTGAAGGAGTGTTGAGGTAGCTGAAGACGTGCGCTGAAGAAGTCGCTCCTCACGAGCCGTCGAGGCCCAGAGCCTCGGGAGGCTCTGGAGGCTCAGGTGGCCTCCTGAGGACCGTCTCCATGTCCGCCAGGACTGTGATGCTTGGCCTCCTGACCTACCAGGATGCTCCGTAGGTTGCGCTGGAAGGCGGCTGCCACGCTTGGCAGGCCGAACGGCATGCGAACATAGATGTGAGGTGGACCCCCACAACGTCCAGCACGCGAAGGCTAGAAGCGCTCCTGAGATGCGGCCCTGTTCAGCCCTAGGATGTCGATGCAAACGCGCAGATCACCACCCTCGCCTGGATGGGGAGCAGCGCTAGGTGGGCGCTCCTCGCCTTGGTGATGAACTCCTGAGCGTCGGGCGCTCCTCGCCCGGTGTCCTCCTGAGGGAAACGTGTCGCAAAGCACGCCTCCATATGGTGCCCGAGCGCCTCCCTCGTGATGTTGTCTAGGTCCGAGGCCCTCCAGAAGAGAGCTCCCAAAGCCCTGCCCGAGGACGTTGTAGCCATGGTGGGTGACAGCCATGAATTTGGCTAGAGCTGGGTACCCGAGGATTGCATTATACGGCAGGCGGATGAGGGCGACGTCGAAGTCGACGAGCTTGGTGTGGTAGTTGTCGCGCTGACCGAATGTGATAGGGTGATGAACTTGCCCTATCGGGGTGGTGGAGCCATCAGTCACTCCTGAGAAAGGCATGGTGGGCTGGAGCTGATCATATGGCACTTGAAGGCTGTCGAACGTCTTGACGGACAGGACACTAAGCCATACGCCGTCGTCGATGAGGGTCTTGGTGACTTGGACATTGCTGATGACTGGTGAACAGAGCATCGGGAGGACGCCGGCAGTTGCCGCACATTTGAGCTGGTCCGCTGAGCTAAAGGTGATGGCGTACTTGGACCATCTAGGCGGGCGAGTGGCCTCGAGCTTGGGGAGGGCTGCATTCACCTTGCAAGACAACTGCTTCAAGATGCGCTGGGAAGCTGGGGCCTGAGCGCCACCAAGATGCAGGCGATGGCGCGCAGCTCCTGGAAGCCCCCAGCTCCTTCGTCCTGTTGGTGGTCGTCATTCCTCCGTGGTGGTGGCGGCAGCGGAGGGAGAACAGGGTTGCCCCTGAGGATGGTCCTCGCGAGGCTGGTCCCTCCAGGCGCCCTCACGAGGCTGGTCCTGCCAGCGGTCCTCGCGATGTTGGTCACCCACTCTTGGTGGGGCCCGTGGTCGTCCCAACGTCCTCCACCTTGTCCACCTCCTCGGCCGTAGCCCCAGTCATTGCGCTCGGGTCGTCGACCGAAGCATCCATCTCGAATGGCCATGAGCTCTTGACAGTCGTTGGTGTTGTGGCTGCGCACGTTGTGGAAGGCGCAGAACGTACGGCTGCCCTTGGATGACTTGGGAAGGTCTCAGCCGCGCTTTGTGTCTGGCTCTGCCGCGAGTACGGTCACCCCTTTGCGCTTCACGTCCGTGACCTTGGCCTTCTTCTCCTCTGGATCCATAGCAGGAAGCTCGAGGAGGGAGAGACGCCCCTCCTCAGCTCTTGCACAATTGGTTGCTATGTTGAATAGCTCCAAAGTCGTGCATGGCTCCTCATGGATGGCGAGCTCCTCCTTCATCTTGATGTCGCGGACGCCATCGGAAAACACTGAGATGATGGCCTCGTCCGTCACCTTGGGGATCTTGAGGCGCACGCTGTTGAAGCGCTGGATGTACTTCTGCGGGGTCTCTCCCGGCTGTTGCTTGATGTGGCACAGGTCACCCGCGGCCGGGGGGCGGTCGCGAGTGCCCTGAAAGTTGGCGATGAAGCTGTCGCGCATCTCATCCCCGGAGGAGACCGGGCCCGGGGGCAGGTTCAGGAGCCACGAGCGGGCGCCGTCCTTGAGAGCCATGGGGAACCAGTTCACCATGACCTTTTCGTCATTGTTGGCCGCCTCGATGCTCAGCTCATAGAGCTGCAAGAACTCTGCAGGGTCGGGGGTGCCGTCGTAGCAAGGAGGCAGATCTGGCTTGAACTTGCCTGGCCAGACGATGCTACACAGCTCAGGAGTGAAGGAGCAGCAGCCTGCCGTGGCCACTGGGGCCCGTCATGGAGGCGAAGCTTGATTTTGGTGTCCCTGCGCCACCACGGCAAGTGGCGCATGGCCCTGCCACGGCAAGCGATCCTGATGTGGCAGTGCTGGGAGTGGTGGAGCATTTTCTTGCATACGGGGGACCTCTTGGCAGCTTCTTTCTTCGTGCGCGGGCACACGGCACGGAGGATCACGCCGCGGGACCGCACATCTTGGAGCAAGGATGCCGTCTTGACGCGAAGGGAGCGGAGGCGCTCCATGAGCCGCGCGTCTTGGCGCGAGGGCGCCGTCTTGATGCGGAGGGGGCGGTGGTGCTCCGTGAGCCACGTCGCCCGCAACCGGGGGCGGGCGAGGCAGCGAGAGGGATGGTACAGGAGAGCCCCCCGTGGCGCTGACGAGCTCGGCGATGTGGTCCAACCAGTCCTCGTAGAGGTCGTCGACCGGCGGTAACGCAGGAGCTCGTGTGCCATGAGCAGCGCGGCTTGCGCGTCCGTGGGTGCGCGGCGAGCATGAGACGATGAGCCGGCCGGAGTCAGCGATGGGGTGGCGGCGCGGCCGTCTCGCTGCACGAAGGGGTGCAGTGAGGAGGCTTGCTGCTCGTCTGCCGTCAGGCCGGTAGTGGCGTTGGCGGTGGGTGATGGAGAATGACGGGGAGGCTCGCCGACAGGGCCAGTCTAAGCGATGCGGGCAGCGAGAGCGGCCCTGCGCTCAGCGCGGGCCCGGCGAGCGTCGGCCATGAACTTGGTGGAGTGGCGAAGCACAAATTGACGAGGGGAAAGCTTCGGCGCACCCCTACTTGGCGTACCAAATGTCAGATTTCGGGTTCCGGCAAAACCCTTGAGGTTCGAACACTAGGGTGCGCACGAAGATCTCTCCCCCCCTTTCTAGCTCGGGCACATCATGATCTCACGACCTAGCTCGACGAACCCAAAGAACAAGAGACACAAGAATTTATACTGGTTCGGGACACCGATGTGGTGTAATACCCTACTCCAGTGTGGTGTGGTGGATTGCCTCTTGGGCTGAGGATGAACAGTTACATGGGAAGAACACCCTCCTGAGGAGAGGTGTTCTTGTGCTTGGTGAACTTGTGTGAGGCTATGGATGGAATGGCTCCGATCCAATATCAGCTGCCTCCTACGGTGGTGGCTAGTCCTATTTATAGAGGCCCTGGTCCTCTCCCCAAATATTGAGTGGGAAGGGATCCCACAACGGCCAAATTTGAAGGGAGACAACTAGTACTAGTTATCCTGACTAAAGGTGGTCTTCGCCTGCCAAAGGCTCTGGTGGTGACGTTGTCTTGGGCTCCACGGTGACCTCCATCCTGCCGTCCTACTGGCCTTGGTCTCGTTGCACCGATATGGAAACCTTTGCCTGATGCCTCGGTACTCCTCTCCTGCGCTTGCCCCTTTAGCACCAAAGAGGAATCGAGGACACTGTGCATGCTGGCGCACGTCTAGCCTTGGTCGTCACGGCTTACGTCACAGGGACCTCGCAAGGTGTCCCTCGCCTTGATCTCTCCACCCCTCACGAGCCAACCTGGTGAGGCCGCCCCCGAGGAGGTATTGCATCATTCGTCTAACGAGGCTTGGCCCCTCGCGAGGGTCTTGAGTGTTTTCTAGTGAAGATGGGCCGTACAGGGCCGCTGGTGGAGCCACGCCGCTGGCTGCAGGCAGGCAAGTCTGGGGACCCCCGTTCCGAGAACGCCGACAGTGATGTATGAGATCCCCATGTTTGCACCGTGACCAGATTGACTCTTGCACATTTCTCTTTGTTTGCCATGCTGTCGACCCGTGGGAACCCGATAACCAGGATCACCCCACCACCTTTTGCATGTTTAGCACTTCCGCACACTTCCTTTGCACCAGTATCTCCATGAGCTACTGGAACTGGAATGTTGCCGTGGCATCATTTTTGTTGTCGTTGTGGTGGCACCCCTTTCTTTTCGCCATGGTGACAAATGCTCTCTATCATATTAAATTTCAACATTTTCATAAAATTGCATAAGACTTGTGTATGTCATCCATATCATGATAACAACATTTCAAATGTTTAAAATTGTTGTTTGTTTTATAATTGCTAATGGACATATGGCGATTTTCCGGAATTGTTATTTGTTTTTTCCGGCCTCATTTAAACTTGCCTAGATAGATAGTTTTATTATGCCTCACCTCTTGCCATATTAACGAACATTTAATATTGTTGAGTACCTAACCGGGAGTGAACTGAATATTTGAATGTGGTGTTTCATCAATATGCAACTCGTTAAATATTGAGCTCCACTTAATTTGTAGTATCGTTTGTTACACTTTGCCATGCTATGACCCGTTAAACCGGACATGCAACATCCCATGTTTATGTGATGGTTGTTTACCATGATGTTTGCTTCTTTACGATTGCGCTTCTCCGTTTTAGTTCTGGTTACGTTGCGATTGTGAGGATCCATTCGACTCCGCCCTTTCGTCTACTTCATGGATTCGGTCTTCTTCCTAGCTGGATTTCAGGCAAGATGACCGTCACCTTGGATCTCACTACTATCTTGCTATGCTAGTTCTCTCCATGCTATCGCTATGTCGCGCTACATACCACTTGTTTATCAAGCCTCCCAAATTTCCATGATAGTGTAACACCCCAGATGTAACTTTCCCAATGTGTACTCCAACTCTTGTCGTTTCCGGCGTTAAGTTATATTTATTTCCTCGGGTTCGGGTCTTTGTCTCCGTGTGTTGTTGCCGTTGTCATGCATCTCATATCATGTCATCATGTGCATTGCATTTGCATACGTGTTCATCTCATGCATTCGAGCATTTTCCCCGTTGTCCGTTTTGCATTCCGGCGCTTCTTTCTCCTCCGGTGGTCATTTCTAGCTTTCTTTCGTGTGTGGGGATTAAACATTTCCGGATTGTACCGAGACTTGCCAAGCAGCATTGGTTTACTACCGGTAGACCGCCTGTCAAGTTTCGTACCATTTGGACTTCGTTTGGTACTCCAACGGTTAACCAAGGGACTGAAAAGGCCTCGTGTGTGTTGCAGCCCAACACCCCTCCAATTTGGCCCAAAACACACCAAACTCTGCTCCATGCTCTAGAGCGTTCGATCACGATCGCGTGGCCGAAAACCGCACCTCATTTGGACTCTCCTAGCTCCCTCTATGCCTATATATACACCCCCCATTCCAATTCGCGGATCCTCTCCCCCCTAACCCTAAAAAAATCCCAGGTCCGCCGCCACCGCCGCCCACCCAGGGTGCGCCACGTGGCGCCCGGCGACCACCGCCGCCGCGAACTCGCCGGCCGCCTCCGCCGCCTGCTGCCAGGAGCTCCGCCGCCCCCTCCTCACCACCTCGCGCCGCCATCCCCGTCTCCGGCCGCCGCAACTCCGGCCGGATCCCACTCCGGTGACCACCCCGACCTCGCCGGCCGCTTCTACATCTCCGGTGGCTACAGTGATTCCGGTGGAGACCTCGGAATCCGTGCAGATCTGAGATCTGGAATTTTTAGGGTTGACTTTTTCTCCCCGGAACCCTAATTTTTATGCAAACTTTGACCTGTGATATCTCCGTATCCGTAGCTCCGTTTTGGACTTATAGTATATAAAAATGTTCGTCTCGACGAGTACATCATTTCATTCCATTGCATCATTTTCATTTGAGTTCATCTTGATGCCCGAAATGCTGCTAGTAGGAGGCTTCATGAGTTAATTGTCAGATCTGCTAGTTCATCTTAGACTTTTGTCATTTTTGCCATGATTATTGTGTGCATGATATGCCTGTGAGTCCTACATATGTTTTGTTCAGGATTTTGTTATCTTTCCAGAGGTGCAACCCATGCATTTTTAGGATGTGCGTGGTGACTTGTGCAAGCTTGCAAAGTGAGGCACCCGGTAAATCTGTTTTCAGGGACTTAGAGATTTCACTAAGTCCTGGGATTATTTAGTTCATGATGCCATATGTCCATGCTATTTCCTAGTGATCCGTGCCTCTTTTGAGGATGATCAGTAAAGGAGTTTTGTTAATCTTGTAGTGCTCTATCCATCCATGTCTTTGCTTGCAATTATGGAGCACCCTAGCTTGAGTCAATCGAACTCTAATTTTGCTTTGCTGTGAATCTGGGCAGATCGTCAACTTGTTTGCGATTTTGCCGATGTTATTGTAGTTGATCCGTGCATGTTATGCCATTGTTCTTGCCATGTCTAGCTTGTATTTTGTTCCTTCTTGAAGGATGTATGCTAGTCTTGCCATGACTTGCACCGTGGTGAGTGCATCGAGCTCGTAAACACGCCTTCGTGAGTTATGTTTCAGCATGTCCCAGTTTTCACCAAGTCTGAAAACTGATTATGTTTTTGCTATGTTCGTGTGCTTGTTAGCATATTTTGTGATCCCTTTTGGCTCAAGGTCACTAAGGGACTTTTGTTAAGCTTGTTGAGTATATCCATGCCATGCCTTTCTTTGTCATGTCCAGGTCCTGTAGCATGTTGTTTTGTTGCTCCGAAGAGGGCTATATGATCTGAAATTTCAGACAAGTGTTAATTTCAGTAAGTCTGAAATCTGTTTTGCATTTGCGTTTTTTCCATGCTTGTTTGAACCTCATAATGGATGAATTGTCCGTGGCTCAGTGCTAGTCTTTTGTTAAGCATCTTGAATGCTTCCCTGCCATGTATTTTGTTGTCTTGTTTGGGTGCTGTAGCATGTTCATCTCATTGCATTTAGATGCCTACTTGCTGTAAATCGCAGACCGGTGTCATTTTTGAATCGCTTGCCATTTCCAAACCGTAACTCCGATTCCGGCGTTCTTTATATCGTTTTCAAGAGATTTCATCTCATCTTTCCAGTGGCACACTTGGATTTCCAAGTTGAGAACAGGTTCATGCATTTCCTGTCATATCTTGCATTTTGCATCCCGCATCGCATCCCGCATAGCATATCATATTTGCATTGTGTTGTTGGAGTTTGCACGTGGTTGATTGTGTCCTTGTTGCTTGTTTGTCTTGTTTGGGTAGAGCCGGGAGACGAGTTCGCTAACGAGGAGCCCATTGAGTTTGCTTTTGAGGATCCAATCAACTCTAACAACTGTGCAGGCAAGATGATCGTACCCTCGAAATCACTACTATCTTTGCTATGCTAGTTTGCTCGCTCTTTTGCTATGCCATTGCTACGATGCCTACCACTTGCTTGCAAGCCTCCCAAATTGCCATGTCAAACCTCTAACCCACCATTGTCCTAGAAAACCGTTGATTGGCTATGTTACCGCTTTGCTCAGCCCCTCTTATAGCCTTGCTAGTTGCAGGTGAAGATTGGAGGCCGTTCCTTGTTGGAACATCTTTTATTTACTTGTTGGGATATCATTATATTGCCATGTTATCTTAATGCATCTATATACTTGGTAAAGGGTGGAAGGCTCGGCCTCTCGCCTAGTGTTTTGTTCCACTCTTGCCGCCCTAGTTTCCGTCATATCGGTGTTATGTTCCCGGATTTTTGCGTTCCTTAAGCGGTTGGGTAATAATGGGAACCCCTTGATAGTTCGCCTTGATTAAAGCTTTTTCAGCAATGCCCAACCTTGGTTTTACCATTTGCCACCTAGCCTTTTCCCTTCCCTTGGGTTCTGCAGACTCAAGGGTCATCTTATTTTAACCCCCCCCCCCCCGGGCCAGTGCTCCTCTAAGTGTTGGTCCAAACCGTCAGCCGCCAGTGGCTACCAGGGGCAACTCTGGGCTGGCCTACCGGAAGTTTGGACAATCTGAGTGTGCCCTGAGAAAGAGATATGTGCAGCTCCTATCGGGATTTGTCGGCACATTCGGGTGGTGTTGCTGGACTTGTTTTAACCTGTCGAAATGTCTTGTTGTACCGGGATACCGAGTCTGATCGGTGTGTCTCGGGTGGAGGTCTATTCCTTCGTTGACCGTGAGAGCTTGTCATGGGCTAAGTTGGGACTCCCCTGCAGGGATTGAACTTTCAAAAGCTGTGCCCGCGGTTATGGGCAGATGGGAATTTGTTAATGTCCGGTTGTAGATAACTTGAACCTTAATTAATTAAAATGAACCAATTGAGTGTGTTACCGTGATGGCCTCTTCTCGGCGGAGTCCGGGAAGTGGACACGGTGTTGGAGTAATGTTTGTGCAGGATGTCCTCTAGTTTCTCGCTCGTGCTTTGCCTCCTCTTCTCGCTCTCTTTTGCGAATAAGTTAGCCACCATACTTGCTAGTCGCTTGCTGCAGCTCCACTCATATTTTACCTTGCCACACCTATAAGCTTAAATAGTTTTGATCGCGAGGGTGCGAGATTGCTGAGTCCCTGTGGCTCACAGATTCCTATTACACCAGATGCAGGGCCTGATGATTCCGCTCCAAGAGACGCGTATGAGCTCAAGTGGGAGTTCGACGAAGACTCTCAACGATACTACGTTTCCTTTCCCGATGATCAGTAGTGGTGCCCAGTTGGGGGTGATTGGGACCGTGTCGCATGTTGGGTTCTCTTTTATTTTGGCGCCGTAGTCGGGCCATGAGTGTTTGGATGATGTAATGTTATTTATGTACTTGATTGACGTGGTGAGTGTAAGCCAACTATGTTATCTCCCGTTTTATTATATTACATGGGATGTTTGTGAAGATTGCCTAACTTGCGACATATGCCTTCAATGCGATTATGTCTCTAAGTCGTGCCTCGACACGTGGGAGCTATAGTCGCATCGAGGGTGTTACAGATAGCCTCTAACCTTTTCCACCATCCTAGCAAACAATTGTTTGGCTATGTTGCTGCTTTGCTCCGCCCCTCTTATAGTGTTGCAGTTGCAGGTGCAGTTGCAGGTTGTTCCATGTTGGTACATGGATGTCATGGATATCTTGGGATATCACAATATCTCTTATTTAACCAATCCATCTCTATACTTGGTAAAGGGTGGAAGGCTCGGCCTTTTCGCCTGGTGTTTTGTTCCACTCTTGCTGCCCTAGTTTCCGTCAGACCAGTGTTAAGTTCCTTGATTTTGCGTCCCTAACACGGTGAGGGTTTATGTGCCACTCTTGATAGTTCGCTTTGAATAAAACTCTTCCAGCAAGGCCCAACTTTGGTTTTACCATGTGTGTAATAACAACTAAAACTTGCAAAGGGACCGGCTAGCACCCGAGGATTCTTAATCAACCCCCAGGCCAATGCTCCTCATTTGTGTTGGTCCAAACTAGAGCACTATGCGGGGCCGCCCCGGGGCAACCTGGGTTATTTTGGCACCTGTACGCGTAGCTCATCCATCGTGGCCTGAGACGAGATACGCGCGGCTACTATCAGGGAGTCGGCACGTTGGGAGGTCTTGCTGAACTTGTTTTACCATTGTCGATATGTCTTGTGCGCCGGGATTCCGAGTTTGATCGGAGGGTCCCGCAATGGAGGTTTGTCTCCGTAGATCGTGAGCTTGTCATGGGCTAAGCTGGGACACCCCTGCAGGGTTTAAACTTTAGAGAGTCGTGCCCACGATTATGTGGCATATGGGAATTTGTTAATATTTGGTTGTACTGGACTCAAACTAAACTAAATTAAAATACACCAACAGCATGCATAACTGTGACTGTCTCTTTTCGTGTGCATTCGAGAAGAGAACACGGTTGGGTTATGTTTGAACGTAAGTAGTTCAGGATCACTTCTTGATCATTACTAGTTTGCGACCATTGCATAGTTTCTCATCTTATTCTTGTACTCGTAAGTTAGCCACTATACATTTCTTAGCCGCTTGCTGCAACCTCACCACTTACCATTTCCTACCCATTAAGCTTTGCTAGTCTTTATACCCATGGCAATGGGATTGCTTAGTCCTCGTGGATCACAGATTACTACAAGAACAGTTGCAGGTACAGGTAATGCGATGACCCGATGTGAGAGCGATGCTTAATTGCTTTTGGAGTTCTTCTTCGATCAAGGGATAGGATCCGAGGAGCCTGGGATTAGTAGGGTGGATGTCGTTCTTCCTTTTCGTTTGATTTCATCCGTAGTCGGATCCTGCTCTTCTGTATGACGATTGCTATGTATTGATGAACTATTGTATTCATGTTGTAGCTTGTGGCGAGTGTAAGCCTTTATCTTGTATTCTCATCTATTCAGTACATAGTATGTTGTAATTATTTCCACCTTACCATGCGCTCGAAATGCGGTTGTGCCCCAATCATGAGTTCATCACATGATTGGGATAGAATCACATCTTGGGCGCTACATTCAGCCCCGGGCTGTTGCCGCTTGTTGGCTCAGTTACCAGGTTTCTGGTGCCTATGCTGGAGCCTCTTGGCTGGTCCTGCAAGCAGTGACCAGCGGGTTGCTGAGGTGCTCCTTCTGTCTTCCTCCCTCCACCCTTGCCACTCCTGATCTTGTCAGGCTGTATTTGGCAAGCCTTGGCGGGCTTCGGGTGGCGTTGTGCCGGTGCGCCTCCTGTCCTCGTCTCTTCCCACCGCACTACTTGGGACAAGAGGGACATGGAGAGGAGTTTACGGGGAACTTCTCTTTTTTCAATCTTAAATCTTTAGGCACTAGCCAAATGTTGGTTCAAATAATGTAATCTCTCGACTCCGGGTCTGTGTTCTGTAAGGTTTGCACTTGTATAATCAACATATTAATGAAATAAATGAACCTTGCTGGGAACTCGTGCATGTATATGTCCATGCAGAGGTGGAATGCCTCTTTATTCGAATAAATGAGTTTTCCCCGGCGGGCTGTCCTGCCGGTAACCTTTCATTTTGTTGCCGGAGGACTGAGCCTACCGGGCATAAATAAAGGGACCAGCCCCCCGCCAATCTCTTTTCACCACAGGCCACTGCGACCATCCTGGCCGAACCAATGATCGAGTCCAAGGATGGGAGCACCTAAGTTTCAAAGAGCGGTGAGGTTTTCTTATGCACAAGTTTCAGCTTACAGAACACTTATGGACAAGAGGTAGAACTTATTTGTTTGGCTTGCCAGAGACCGCAGTGTTGGTTCATCTTCCCGACTCCCGGTAGAGGCCAAGCTCACGACAGGAACCTGCAGCCTTATGCAGATGGGAATGATGCAAAATGCGACCCTATCTATATGCATAAGCAAATGCTCATGAAATGCTTATGCAATGCTCTTGGAATGCTCATGCATGCATGCAACTTGTCGGGGGCCCCTAGCGCTTCGTTTATTTCTCTGTTGCTCAGGTTCTACGCCTGGCTTTGTACGAGGGGTTACATGCAACTGAGGGAAGGCCTGTACAAAAGGGTGGCTGCCGAGCAGGGCCCGACAGCCGCGCCTTACGAGTAGTTATATATCAGAGAGTAGGAATTCTGTTTACTCCTTATCCCCTTCGTTGCTCTAGTGAGGACTCATGACGTAGGTGTTTTGACTTCACTCTCCTCGTTTTCTTTCAATGTTCTTATCCGGTGATTCTCAGGAAGATGCTCAGGAAGCTTCAAGTTTATCATTCTTCATTCTCATATTCTTTTCTGGTGGATTCAATTCAACTTGTAGGTGTTGATCTTATCCCCTTCCTTGTTTCAAGTGCTTTCTTATGTCGGTGTATCTCTTAATCTTTCACCTCTCGCTTTCCATTTGTTCCGGAGTGCTGAACATATCTCAGAAGATTAGTTTCCATTCTCAATCCGTTCAAGGTATTTTGAGGTTATTATCTCATACAAGCCATTCAAATCAACCGGTGCATTATCGCTTTCTAAGCAATCTTTTTCAACGGTGTTTCTTTTGTGTGGGCCCTAACCCACAGGTCTTTTCCCAGGATCTTACCTAACTCTTTTGATTTTCCGGAGTTATTCTCAAATCTTTTCAAAGTTTGAGGTTAGAATGAATCATCATCAGTCAGATGAATTCTCCAAGATCGCTTTCAAATTCTTTTCATCGTTGGTTCAACATTTCTATCCTTTATTGTTCCGAAGTGCCTCAACAATTCATGGTGGTGTTTCTCATCGTCATTCTCAACACAGAAGACCGAGGAAGAGATTTCCTCCAAATCTTATCTGTTCTCTCAAAGATTCGTGGTTCTAGCCTTATGCCATCCTCTCATAATTGTTTTCGATTGTGAGAATTCTTTTCACCCATCCGGAGCAATTGAGGAGTCTTTTCAGTTTGAATTCCCCAGAGCCCGTCATCTCAGAATTATTCATTCTCAGCTTTCAACTATTGTTCTCCAAATCTGACCGGTGCATCACTCAAGTATTGTGTAGTCAGCTCGTGATCTCGTTGTTCTCCTGTATCAATTTCCCTCAAGTATCTTCGTTCATTTTCTAATTCTTCCCGATGATTCGTACTCCATCTTCGTTCATTTTCATATTCTTGCGGTGGTTCTTTCAAGATCCCTCTTCCGTTGTTATCATATCTATCCATTCGTTCTTTCCAATCCTACCAGTGGTTCATTGAAGACCTTCCCAAGCTTGGCTATATCTCTTCAATCTTTTCAAGAAGTATAAGTAGTATGCCAAATCCATTGCTTGTCACCAATTTAATTTGATGAAGGATAAGCTACAATAAATCTTATTCTTATTTCCTCGAAGTGATTCAATTCTTTTCTTCCGGAGATGGTTCATGATGAGTAAATTCTTGATTACAAGTGATTCATCTTTCTTTCCGGAGTTGTTCATCGTATAACATTCTCGGTTCGAGATGCTTCATCTTTTCTTTTCGGAGTTCCAAGCTCTCTCAATTATCTCGTCGCGAAGCTCCATATAAATCATAGCAAGGCTTCACCTTGTGTTTTCAACTTCTCTTTTCTTTCTATCATTGTTTTATTACCGAAGTTCTCATGAAGGCTAACCATGGTGGTTCATCAAAGATTTCATTCATTCTCGGAGTCTTCATCAAGATTTTGTTGGAGAATCTCAAGCATTCTTCATCTTGCATCTGAAGTGCAGTTCTTTCTATCTCATCTTTTGAGGTGGTGTTATGTCATTCTTGATAATTCCCCGTCGTGTTTCATGATTCACAAGTTTCAAGAGTGACATATTTTAAGCCCATCATTTTTCAGTTCATTCACGAGATCTTAAATCCATCAATCTCTTCGTTGGAATTATCTTGGGTTATATTTCACCTATATCCTTCCCTAAGGAATGTTGCTATTGTGGTGCTTATCAACGATCCAAGTTATCTAGTCATCATTTAGGTGAAAGAAGTTTTCATCTCTTCGTTGATCTCAAGAAAGTAATTGTTTTCGTTAGTGGCAGAATTTCACCTCAAGTTTTGAGATGTCTCCATAAGCCCATGAGGATCATATCCTTCTGTTGTTGATTATCCAATAACTCCGTTCTAGCATTTCTCGTAAGTGTGCTCTTTCAAATTTTTGGTGGTAGAAGATGTTGTCCTCTTCTCCATTCTTTTCATTTCATTATTTCATTTTTTCCGGATGCTTTGTGTTGATGCTCTATTCGAAGTATCATCACATCCTCTCAAATCCATGCTAATTCCTTCCATGTTTAACCAGAGTGCCATCTGTAATTGTTCTTTCTCGTTCCTTGTATATCTCGTTCCAACCGGTGTGGCAGCATATTATTTTGGTTCGCGAAGCTCTTATTTCATGTCTTTCAAACTACAAGGTTCTCGTAATGTTCCTTGTTCCTCCTTTCTAATGGAGTGTGTTCAATTTCGTTCATCTATGTTGTATTCTTTCTTTCAAGTTGTTCAACCTCTCAAGGATCGTGGTTTCACTCGTTTGTCCAAGAAGCAACTTTGTTTGACCTCTTTCTCTTCCACTTCTCTCTGGTGCCATCCCTAGGTCTCGGGGCAAGATCTCCTATAAGTGGAGGAGAGTTTTAACGACCCAAGACCAACGCTCCAGACGCCTTCCATGCTTTCCGTTGTTATCGTGTGTTTGTAATTGTTATTTTGCATTGCATCATGTCATCATGCCAGCATGTCATTTATTTTTGCAACTCATCTTAATAAATCATATGGATCTTCGATCCATTTAAACAGAGGGAATTCACATCGTGATTCTCTTTATAACATATCCTCCCAATATATTAGGGAGCTATAATGAATATTCCATTAACTTGGAATCACCCATAACACAAATTGCACTACTCTTCAACTTTTCTTTTATCCGACTCAACTTCCTATCCTTTCTTTTCGACCTTTTAAGTTAAATTGCAAATCGAGTTGCAATTTTACTTTCTCCATAAATGTTCCAAATCTGCCCATAAATCACATCTAATGTGTGGGATCATCTCCTCAAATCTCAGCCCATTTAGACTCCATTCGAATGGGCTTCAAAATTCAAACATGTTGAATTAAATTCAACATGTGCGAATTTTATTTTCTCTAAAAATCCTCATGCCATTTTATTTAAATTCCTCATATTTTTATGAGTCGAGGAAAATTAACCTCATGTCAAATTCTACCCCTAACCCCTTCCTTTTCTTCTCCTTTCCTTTGATATTTTCTGTTATTTGGAGATTAGAGAGAAGTGAGAGATCAGAGAGAAGCCAGATGCAACCTGTAGCCGCGTCTAGCCGGACCAGTTGGCCCAAGGCCCATTCGCTCCCTCCTAACCCTAGCCCGATCTTCCTTCATCCCCCTCGCTTGTTGCCTTCCTCTCCCTCTCGTCCTCCCACATCGCCGCCACTCACACACACGCACGCATCGAGCCAGGGAGAGGAGCTCCCGCGCCTGATCCCCTTGCCGCCTCCACCGCGAGACCCCCAGCACCCGACCTCCTCCTCGCCGCCCTTGGTGCCGCGCCACCGGACCCCCCCCCCCCCCCCCCCCCCCCCCCCCCCCCACATCGCCCTCGTCGACAACCAGCGCTGCCCCTACAGCCTCCCCTCCTCCGCATCATCACCTCCCCAACAGCGCCGCACCTCCCAGCCTTCTCGTCGGCAAGCCCTCTGCGACCTCCTCCACCCCCCTTCGTCAGCTCCCCTGCCGGGTTCCTCTTCCTTCGCGCCGTCTTCGTCGAGCGCCAGGAGCTCGACCTCGAGCCTCTCCATGCGCGCCTGCACCCATTCATTGCTCGCGAAGGCACGCAGCCGCCCTGAGCTCCCTTGCCTCGCTGTCACGCCCGCGTGCCATGACCGCCGCCGCAGAGCTCCCAGCCTCCGGCAGCTATTGTTGAAGTCCGGCGCCCCTGCTTCCTCCCATGTCGCCCCTGCCTCGACGCCTGCTTTACCTCTACA
Organism: Triticum urartu; assembly: GCF_056163025.1. NCBI lineage: Eukaryota > Viridiplantae > Streptophyta > Magnoliopsida > Poales > Poaceae > Triticum > Triticum urartu. The sequence continues at coordinate 194,238,354 of NC_141873.1, read as the reverse complement.
CCTGCCTTGCACTAATCTCCACCATCGTTCGATCCCCCACCTCGCCATGGACGAGGCTGTCCCCAGTAGCAGGCTGACTCCTTCACCTCTTGTGCCCTTGCTCGTTTGGTTGCCACCTACTGCTTCCTCCGAACGCCATCGCCCGATCCTCACTGGTCACCTTCAGAGAGTGGCACGCCAAGTGCAGCGATGATCCTTGGAGAACCCTGCCCCATGGACCATTCTGTTGCTACATTGGAACCTGCCAAGTACCCCGACGGTTCGTAACCATGCTCGACTCCATTCGCCGAGAACGAATACATGACGACCCTGGATATGTAACCGCAAGACACCAAGTACCCCTTTGAGTTGTCAAGATCGGCAAGTTCGAAGATCCCAAGTACCACGACAATCGACGCAGAGTACCACTACCTTTGTCGTGTACATCTACAGTCGCCGAAGACCCATGTAGCACAAACACCAAGTTCCACTAGCGTCGCCCCCAGAAACATCGGATGCATCAAGTCCCTCTTCTAGACGTGTAACACCGTCGCCGCGTACCCCTACTTCCCTCAACGAACTCGACCCTCTCTGAAAAATGCACGCTTTAAAGGTATAACCACCGAGTCGTCCTTCCGAGAACGAATGCATGTGTGATGTATGAGATGCCCGTGTTTGCACCGTGACCGGATTGACTCTTGCATGTTTGTCTTCATTTGCCATGTCGTCGACCCGCGGGAACCCGGTAACCGGGATCACCCCAGCCTATTTTGCATGTTTCGCACTTCTGCACACTTTGCATCGGTATCTCCATGAGCTACCGGAACCGGAATGTTGCCGTGGCATCATTTTCGTTGTTGTTGTTGTGGCACCCCATTCTTTTTGCCATGGTGACAAATGCTCCCTATCATATTAAATGTCAACATTTTCATAAAATTTCATAAGACTTGTATATGTCATCCGCATCATGATAACAACATTTAAAATGTTTAAAATTGTTGTTTGTTTTATAATTGCTAATGGACATATGGGGATTTTCCGGAATTGTTGTTTGTTGTTTCCGGCCTCATTTAAACTTGCCTAGATAGATAGTTTTATTTTGCCTCACCTCTTGCCATGTTAACCAACATTTAATATTGTTGAGTACCTAACCGGGAGTGAACTAAATATTTGAATGTGGTGTTTCGTCAATATGCAACTCGTTGCATATTGAGCTCCACTTAATTTGTAGTATCATTTGTTGCACTTTGCCATGCCATGACCTATTAAATCGGACATGCATCATACTTGATTGTGCATCATGCCATGTTGATGTGATGGTTGTTTAACACGATGTTTGCTTCTTTCCGGTTGTGCTTCTCCTTGATAGTTCCGGTTACATTGTGACTGTGAGGATCCGTTTGACTCTGCCCGTTCGTCTACTTCATGGATTCGGTCTTCTTCCTAGCGGGATTTCAGGCAAGATGACCGTCACCTTGGATCTCACTACTATCATTGCTATGCTAGTTGTTTCGATGCTATCGCTATGTCGCGCTACCTACCACTTGCTTATCAAGCCTCCCAAATTGCCATGATAGCCTCTAACCTTTTCCACCATCCTAGCAAACCGTTATTTGGCTATGTTACTGCTTTGCTCAGCCCCTCTTATAGCGTTGCTAATTGCAGGTGAAGTTGCAGATTGTTCCATGTTGGAACATGGATGTCATGGATATCTTTGGATATCACAATATATCTTATGTAACTAATGCATCCATATACTTGGTAAAGGGTGGAAGGCTCGGCCTTTCGCCTGGTGTTTTGTTTCACTCTTGCCACCCTAGTTTCCGTCATACCAGTGTTATGTTCCTTGATTTTGCGTCCCTAACACAGTGAGGGTTTATGGGCCCCTCTTGACAGTTCACTTTGAATAAAACTCTTCTAGCAAGGCCCAACTTTGGTTTACCATTTGCCTAATAACAACTAAAACTTGCATAGGGACCGGCTAGCATCCGAGGATTCTTAATCAACCCCCGGGCCAATGCTCCTCATTTGTGTTGGTCCAAACTAGAGCACTATGTGGGGCCGCCCCGGGGCAACCTGGGTTATTTTGGCACCTGTACGCGTAGCTCATCCATCGTGGCCTGAGACGAGATACGCGCGGCTACTATCAGGGAGTCGGCACGTTGGGAGGTCTTGCTGAACTTGTTTTACCATTGTCGATATGTCTTGTGCGCCGGGATTCCGAGTCTGATCGGAGGGTCCCGCAATGGATGTTTGTCTCCGTAGATCGTGAGCTTGTCATGGGCTAAGCTGGGACACCCCTGCAGGGTTTAAACTTTAGAGAGTCGTGCCCACGATTATGTGGCATATGGGAATTTGTTAATATCCGGTTGTAGTGGACTCGAACTAAACTCAATTAAAATACACCAACCGCGTGTGTAACCGTGACTGTCTCTTTTCAGGTGAGTTCGAGAAGAGAACACGGTTGGGTTATGTTTGAATGTAAGTAGTTCAAGATCACTTCTTGATCATTAATAGTTTGCGACCATTGCGTAGTTTCTCATCTTATTCTTGTACTCGTAAGTTAGCCACTACACATTCCTTAGCCGCTTGCTGCGACCTCACCACTTACCCTTTACTACCCATTAAGCTTTGCTAGTCTAGATACCCTTGGTAATGGGAATGCTGAGTCCTCATGGCTCACAGATTACTACAACAACAGTTGCTGGTACAGGTAATGCGATGACCCAACATGAGTGTGATGCTTGATTGCTTTTGGAGTTCTTCTTCGATCAAGGGATAGGTTTCGGGTCAGGAGCCTGGGATTAGTAGGGTGGATGTCGTTCTTCCTTTTCATTTGATTTCATCCGTAGTCGGATCCAACTCTTCTATATTAGGATTGCTATGTATTGATGAACTATTGTATTCATGTTGTAGCTTGTGGTGAGTGTAAGCCTTTATCTTGTATTCTCATTTATTCAGTATATGGTATGTTGTAATGATTTTCACCTTGCTATGCGCTCCAAATGTGGTTGTCCCCCAATCATGAGTTCATCACGTGATTGGGATAGAATCGCATCTTAGGCGCTATATTCAGCCTCGGGCTGTTTCCGCTTGTTGGCTCGGTCACCAGGTTTCCGGTGCCTGTGCTGGAGCCTCTTGGCTGGTCCTGGAAGCAGTGAACAGTGGGTTGCTGAGGTGCTCCTTCCATCTTCCTCCCTCTAGTCTTGCCACTCTTGATCTTATCAGGTTGTATTTGTCTCTTCCCACCGCACTACTTTGGACAAGAGGGAGATGGAGAGGAGTTTACGGGGAACTTATCTTTTTTCAATCATAAATCTGCAGGCACTAGACAAATTTTGGTTCAAATAATGTAATCTCTCGAGTCCATGTCTATGTTCTATAAGGTTTGCACTTGTATAATCAGCATATTAATGAAATGAATGAACCTTGCCGGGAACTCGTGCATGTATATGTCCACGCAGAGGTGGAATACCTCTTTATTAAAATAAATGAGTCTTCCTCGGTGGGCTATCCTGCCGGTATCCTTTCATTTTGTTGTCGGAGGACTGAGCCTACCGGGCAGAAATAAAGGGATCATCCCGCCACCAATCTCTTTTCACCAAAGGCCACTGCGGCCATCCTGGCCGAACCAACGTTCAATTCCAAGGATGGGAGCACCTAAGTTTGAAAGAGCGGCGAGGTTTTCTTATGCACAAGTTTCAGCTTATAGAACACTTATGGACAAGAGGTAGAACTTATCTGTTTGGCTTGTCGGAGACTGCAGTGTTGGTTCATCTTCCCGATTCCCGGTAGAGGCCAAGCTCACGGCAGGAACCTGCAGCCTTATGCGGATGGGAATGATGCAAAATGCGACCCTATCTATATGCATAAGAAAATGCTAATGAAATGCTTATGCAATGCTCTTGAAATGCTCATGCATGCATGCAACTTGTCGGGGGGCCCCAGCGCTTCGTTTATTTCTTGGAATGCTATGTATTGATGAACTATTGTATTCACTCAGGTTCTGCGCCTGGCTTTGTACAAGGGGTTACATGCAACTGAGCCAAGGCTTGTACAAAAGGGTCGCTACCGAGCAGGGCCCGACAGCCGTGCCTTACGGGTAGAACTTGTGGAGATGCTCAATATTCCATGATTTTTGCAATTAAATGCCATCTCCAGTCTCCAGACGGACTGCGCCAGGTATGGTGACTCGAACTACCTGATAAGGGCCTTCCCACTTCGGTGTCAACTTGTTTGTACCCTTGGCGGACTGAACGCGCCTAAGGACAAGGTCGCCTTCCTCAAAACACTGGGCATGAACCCTATGGCTGTGATAGCGGTGCAGGGCTTGCTGGTAGCGTGCAACACGCGTAGCAGCCCAGAGACGATTCTCCTCGAGTAGCACAACGTCATCACGCTGGTGCTGATCTTTCTCTACTTCATCATAGACAAGCACTTGAGGAGACCCATAATGAGTTCCGTGGGGATAATTTCTTCTACCCCATAGACTAGGGAGAAGGGAGTCTGCCCCGTAGCTCGGTTTGGTGTCGCTCTGAGGGACTAGAGAACTAATGGCAGCTTGTTGATCCACCGCCTGCTGTGCTTCTATAGCGTACCAAAGGTTCTTGTTTTGAGTCCTCGCAGCACTTCAGCGTTCGCCCTCTCAGCTTGTCCATTGCTTCTGGGGTGCGCATTAGAGGCAAATGAGATCTTGCTTCCGAGGGCATGAACATATTGCATGAAGGCGCGGCTCGTGAACTGGGTGCTGTTGTCGGTAATGATCCTTGCCGGGACTCCAAAACGGCACACCAATTCCTTTAATAACTTGATAGCTGACTGAGCAGTCACCTTTCTCACGGGAGCTACTTCCGGCCACTTATTAAACTTGTCGATAGCAATGAACAAGAATTCAAAGCCCCTGACAACTCGGGGAAAGGGCCGAGGATATCGAGCCCCCATACCGAAAACGGCCATGACAAAGGGATTGTCTGAATAGCTTGTGCAGGCAGGTGGATGTTTTGGAATGGAACTGGAAGGCTTCATACTTGGTGACTAGCTCAACCGCATCTTGGAGGGCCGTGGGCCAATAGAATCCCTGCCGGAATGCTTTCCCAACTATTGCCCTTGATCCAATGTGGGAGCCACACATGCCTTTGTGTATCTCAACGAGCAGTTCCTTTCCTTCTTTCCGGCAGATGCACTTCAATTTCACACCATTGGCCCTCCTTCTGTACAGAGTGTCATCGACAAACTGATAGATACTGGCCCTTTGGGCTACTCTTTCAGCCTCATCTTGGTCATCGGGAAGTTCTCCTGTTTGGAGAAAGTGGACTATGTGCCTCGCCCATGTTGGAGCCCGGGTGATGCGGAGCATCCCAAGGTCATCCCCATGGACCTACCTACGTCCCCAACGACACCACTTGTACCAATGACAAGAGCCCGAGCAAAGGCTATCGAAGATAAGGTGAACTCGCTCCTCTCCGAACTACCACTTTCTATACATGAGACATGGCTACTACCTCAAGCGGAAACAGTATGTGTAATCAGGCACTTGGAGGAAGGCCATGGAGCAGCTACATCCAACGGACAAGACGGCGAGGGCACAAAGTACGAAGGACAAGAAGAAGAGCTCCCACTGAAGGTACAGCCACCGGACGACCGGTCGGGACTAGACGTCCGACACCTGAAGCCCCAGCCTACCCAGGTCCCAGCCAACACAAGCTACACCGAGCGGATGTCCAGCTAGGACCGGAGGACCGGCGCTACCACGCCTGAGCCAAAACAGCGGATGTCCAAAGCAACCAGACGATCGGCCATCTCCGGAAATCCGGTGCCACCTCAACTGAGCCAAAGTCAGCGGAAGTCCGGCAACTCCTGGACGGCCGGACACCCACGAGCCACCGGTGTCGGCATTCTAGGAACGGGGGTCCCCAGACTTGCCTGCCTGCGGCCCACGGCGTGGCTTTGCTGGTAGGCATGTACGGCCCATCTTCATCAACAAGGAATCAATACCCTCGCGAGGGGCCAAGCCTCGTGAGGCGGATGTCACAAGACCTCGGGAGCGGCCTCGCTAGGCTGGCTCGTGAGGGGCGGAGAGTTCAAGGTCGGGCAAACCTCGCGAGGCTCTCGTGACATAAGCCATGACGATCGAGCGCGTAGCGTCCTTGTTTCCTCTTTGGTGCTAAGGGGGCAAGCGCAGGTGCAGAATACCGAGGCATCAAGGAAAGGTTTCCATATTGGTGCAATGAGACCAAGACCAGAAGGACGGCAAGATGGAGGTCACCATGGAGCCCAGGACGGCAACATCGCCAGAACCTTTGGCAAGCGAAGACTACCTTTTGTCAGGATAGCTTGTACTGGCTGTCCCCTTTCAAATTGGCCGTTTTGGCTCCCTTCCTGCTCAATATTTGGGGAGTGGACCAGGGCCTCTATAAATAGGACTAGCCACCACCATAGGCAGGGAGAGACGACAACAGATGATCAAGGTCATCCCCATCCACACAAGTGCACCAAGCACAAGAACACCTCAACCTGAGGAGGTTGTTCTTCCCCTTGTACTGTTCATCCTCAGCCCAAGAGGCAATCCACCACCACCACATTGGAGTAGGGTATTACACCACAATGGTGGCCCGAATCGGTATAAATCGTGTGTCCTTTGTGTTGCGAGTTCGTCGAGTTAGTTCGTGAGATCTAGGCTAAGTACGATGCGGATCGATAGGGGGGAGATCTTCGCGTGCACCCCAGTGTTCGAACCTTAAGGGTTTTGCCAGAACCCGTGATCCGACATTTGGCGCGCCGGGTAGGGGTGCGCCAAAGCTTCCCTTCCATCACTCTGCATCACGTCGCTTTATTGTCTCCATGGCGGACGCACGGCGCGCCCGTGCCGAAGGTCGGGCTGCCCTCGCCACCCGCGTCGCTCAGACAGCCCCTGTCGGCGGGCTACCCCGTCGCCTGCCGCCAACGCCGCCACCGGCCCGGCAGGGAATGAGCAGCAAGCATCCTCGTTGCACCCCTCGGTGCGGCATGACGGCCGCACTGCCACCCCGTCGCCGACTCCCGCTGGTTCATCGTCTCATGCTCGTCGCGTTCCCACGGATGCACGGGCCGCACCTCACATGGCGCACGAGCTCCTGCGCTACCACCCAGTCAATGACCTCTACGAGGACTGGCTTGACCGCATCGTCGAACTTGTCCATGCCGCGGGGGGCTCCCCTGCGCCATCCCACTCTCTGCCTCACCCTCCGCCAGCCACGGGCGACGCAGCTCATGAAGCACCTCCACCACCTCTGCCCCAAGATGGCGCCCTAGCGCCGAGGCACGCGGCTCCACGGCACGACCCACCGTGTCTGACACCCGCGCATGAAGAAATAAGCTGCCAAGAAGTCCCTCGACCGCAAGCGAACGCTCCGCCACTCCTCGCTCTACCGCGCTAGGATGGTTTGCTGCAGCAAGGCCCCGCGCCGCTGGCCGTAGTGGCGCGCGGGCGCCAAGGCCAAGCTCCAGCTCCAAGGCGGGCCCCAGTGACCACGGTCGGCTGCCGCGCCTTCACCCCCGAGCTGCGTAACGTCGCCTGGCCTGGCAAGTTCAAGCCAGATCTGCCTCCTCGCTACGACAGCACCTCCGACCCCGTGGAGTTCCTGGAGCTCTACGAGCTGAGCATCTATGCGGCTAACGGCGACGAGAAAGTCATGGTGAACTGGTTTCCCATTGCTCTCAAGGATGGCCCCCGCTCCTGGCTCCTGAACCTGCCTTGAGGCTCAGTTTCCTCCTGGGACAAAATGCGCAATCGCTTCATCGCCAACTTCCAAGGCACTCGTGACCACCCCCTGGTCGCGGGCGACCTGCGCCGCATCAATCAAAAACCAGGAGAGACCCTGCAGAAGTACATTCAGTGCTTCAACAGTGCGCGGATCAAGATCCCCAAGGTGACCGACGAGGCCATCATCTCAGCATTCTCCGACGGTGTCTGCGATGTCAAGATGAAGGAGGAGCTCACCATCCATGAAGAGATGTGCACGACCCTGGAGCTGTTCAACATAGCGACCAAGTGTGCAAGAGATGAGGAGGAGCGCCTCTCCCTCCTCGAGCTCCCTGCTGCAGACCCAGAGGAGAAGAAGACCAAGGCCAAGGATATGAAGGGCAGGGGAGCAGTCGTGCTCGCGGCGGAGCTAGACACCAAGCGCGGCAGAGACCAGCCCGAGTCATCCAAGGGCAGTCGACCGTTCTGCGCCTTCCACAACCTGCATACCCACAACACCAGCGACTGTTAAGAGCTCGGAGCCATTCGAGAAGGACGCTTCGGTCGACGCCCCGAGTGCAGCGACCGGGGCTACAGCCGAGGAGGAGGACGTGGTGGCGGATGCTGGGACGACCGTGGCCCGCGCCAGGAGTTGCATGACCTGCCTCGTGAGGACCGCTGGCAGGATCAGCCTCGCGAGGGTGCCTGGAGAGACCAGCCTCGTGAGGCTCGTCCTCAAGGCAACGTAGTCCTTCCTCACTACCGCCACCACCCAGAAGGAACAACGACCACCATCAAGACGAGGGGGCTGGGGGCTTCTAGGAGCCACACTCTACCGCCTGCATCTTGGGCGGAGCTCAAGCCCCAGCCTCACAGCGTGTCTTCAAATAATTTTCCCGTGAAGTGAATGCAGTTCTCCGCAAGCTCGAGGCCACACGCCCACTCAGATGGTCCAGGTGCCCCATCGCTTTCAGTTTGGCAGATCAGCTCAAGTGCGCGGCCACTGCGGGCGTCCTCCCAATGCTCTGTTCGCCAATCATCAGCAACATGCAAGTTACCAAGACCCTCATCGACGGCGGCACAGGGCTCAATGTCATGTCCGTCGACACGTTCGAAACCTCCAAGTACCATATGACCAGCTTCAACCTACCAAGCCTTTCTCAGGAGTGACCGACGACTCTACTACCCCGATCGGGTAGGTCCGCCTCCCCGTTACCTTCGGACAACGCAACAACAACCGCACCGAACTCATCGACTTCGATGTCGCCTACATCCACCTGCCATACAACGCCATCCTCGGGTATCCAGCCCTAGCCAAGTTCATGGCCGTGACCCATCATGGCTACAATGTCCTCAAGATGCCGGGAAGCGGCGGAATCATCACAGTCTCGTGCGAAGAAAGAGATGCGGTGTGCTCCCTCGAGCGTGCCTTCCAAGCTGCAGCAATCGACGACCCCGACAGTCAGGGCGAGCGCCCTCCTGAGGACACTCCTAAGAAGAAGCAGTTCCATGATGCAGTGCCTCAGGCAAGCGGCGCCTCGTCAGGATCGGCATCCGCGCCTGGGGCGCCTCCCTCCATCACATAGGGAAGCGTGCCTAGTGCCCCTCTTGGGCAGGGCTCGGGGGCTCTCTTCTGGAGGGCCTCAGACCTTGCCGGCGTCACGAGAGAGGCGCTTGGGCACCACTTGGAGGCGTGCTTCGCGGCACATTTCCCTCAGGAGAACACAGGGCAAGGAGTGCCCACTGCTCAGGAGTTCATCACCAAGACCGCTCAGGAACTGCAAGACGCGAGGGCCATGCGCGGCAGCCGCCGCTCACCAGGCGTAGCTCCCCATCCAGGCGAGGATGCCGGGCTGCGCGTCTGCATCGACGTCCCAGGGCTCAATCGGGCCGCCTCTTAGGAGCTTCTCTGGCCTTCGCGCGTGGGACGCTGCGAGGGCCCACCTCACAGCAACGTTCGCATGCCCTTTGGCCTGCCGAGCGTGGCGGCCGCCTACCAACGCATCCTACGGAGCATCCTGGCGGCTCAAGAGGCCAGGCACCACGCTGTGCTGACAGAGATGAAGACGGTCCTCAGGGAACCCCCTGGACCCCCAGAGCCTCCCGAGGCTCAGGGCCCCGGTGGCTCATGAGGGGCAGCCCTCTCGCCGCACACCTTCAGCTACCCCAACTCTCCTTCATCAACAAAACGAGGTGACATTTTCCCAAGTTCATTCAGCTGGGAGCGCCCCAGGGCTGCATCATTCCCAGGTCGCATGGGTCCATCCCTGTGGCATGTATCTTTCCTTTTATGTCTTTAGCTTACCCTGTTGGGGGCGCCCCTCGGGCTGCATCATCCCCAAGACGCTCGAGCCGTACACGGTGGCATGCATCTTCCTTGCACTTACCTGAGCTAGGTTGCTTTCCATGCTTAATCTATCTATGACCATCGCCTGCTTGATTGTCACCCACCGTGAGAGCCGCGCGCCGGCCGTCTTTCTTCAGGACCCTTCACGCTGTCTAACCATTTCGCAGGACCAAGACAGCGAACAAGAACCAAGACCAGGTGCAAGCCGCCTTGAGGTAGGGCCTCGTGAGCCCCGCGCTGGCTCACGAGTGCCCAGATACACCTCGTCTAGCCCTGCCGTGCAAGCCACGTGTCAGGGCGGGGCTGTACACGCCCCGGGGCTCTCCGTAGTAGGGAGTCCCCCTCCGACGCCCTAGTGGAAGCACCATGCTCCGTGCTGGCCGTCGACACTGCCGAGGAGCGGCTATGCCCGTGCACAAGCGGAAGCACTACGCTCCGCATTGGTGATAAACAACTGAGGGCGACCCCACGGCCGTACCAACCTTAGGGAGCCCCAAAGCTCAGTGTCCGGCCTCACTGCAACGCCTCCCCTCGGGAGAGCCGCGCGAGGGGGCTGGGCACGGGGGCTGCGCTTGGGTCACTCCCAAGCGTAGGCCACCAAACCAGGTCCCCCGGACCTGGTCGTCGCACGCCCCTCCTGAGCCGAGCCTCGGCGAGGGCAAAGGTACATAGAATGTTTGCATGTCAAGGGGACTCCTGAGCATCGCGACTCAGGAGCCTAACTGGTCACGTAGCCCCTCGCTCCTTGGTCCGTCTTGGTTTCCGGTCGGCTCAACGGCGGTTGAGGTATGCGCGGGGCCAGGCTCTGCCGACATAGAACATTAACCTATCCTCGCATATCCTTCCTATAGGTTGTTTGCGCGTCAAGGGGGACTCCTGACCATCGCGACTTAGGAGCCTAACTGGTCACGTAGCCCCTCGCTCCTTGGTCTGTCCTGGTTTTCGGTCGTCCCAACGGCGGATGAGGTATGCGCGGGGCCGGGCTCTGCCGACGCATAACACAAAGCAAATAGGAAGAAAATCGCAAAATCTCAAAGCAAATATTACAATACATATTGTTCTCACAATATCAAATGCAAGTTTAACGCCTCCACGAGGCATGGTACATGTTGTAGGAACAAAGCAGAAAAGTAGCCGCAAATCACCCCTGGACACCGCCGGCACATGCAAAAGGTGCCCCCTCATGGGTAGCGTCGCCTTCACCTGCATCACCGGTCGAGGGCGCGGGGGTGAAGGCATCGAACTTCTTCAGCAAGGCGAAAGGAAATAGTGAAGGCGAACATTGTCTATGCCAGCCTTTTGACAGTCGGATAGTTGCCGAGGCAACATGGGGAAGCGGAGATGCCCACGCCCAGTCAACCACCACGCGTCGACCGAGGCCGCAGGCTATTGGGGCCCATGGTGCTCCGCACTTGACCCTTGGCTTCGCCTCGAAGCCAAGCCCGAGCGCGCCTTGGGCCCGGGGGCTACTGTCGGTGTTTTGGGAACGGGGGTCCCCAGACTTGCCCGCCTGCGGCCCACGGCGTGGCTTTGCAGGCAAGCCTATACGGCCCATCTTCGTCAACAAGGAATCAAGACCCTCGCGAGGGGCCAAGCCTCGTGAGGCGGACGACACAAGACCTCCTCGGGAGCGGCCTCGCCAGGCTGGCTCATGAGGGGCTGAGAGTTCAAGGTCGGGCAAACCTCGCAAGGCTCTCGTGACGTAAGCCATGACGATCGAGACCAGGTGGGCGCCAGCGCATGCAGCGTCCTTGTTTCCTCCTTTGTGCTAAGGGGGCAAGCGCAGGCGCGGAGTATCGAGGCATCAATGAAAGGTTTCCATATTGGTGCAACGAGACCAAGACCAGAAGGACAGCAAGACGGAGGTCACCATGGAGCCCAGGACGGCGTCATCGCCAGAACCTTTGGCAGGCGATGACCACCTTTTTTCAGGATAGCTTGTACTGGCTGTCCCCTTTCAAATTGCCCGTTGTTGGCTCCCTTCCCGCTCAATATTTGGGGAGAGGACCAGGGCCTCTATAAATAGGACTAGCCACCACCATAGGCAGGGAGAGATGACGATAGACGATCAAGGTCATCCCCAGCCACACAAGTGCACCAAGCACAAGAACACCTCAACCTAAGGAGGCTGTTCTTCCCCTTGTGATGTTCATCCTCAGCCCAAGAGGCAATCCACCACCACCACACTGGAGTAGGGTATTACACCACAACGGTGGCCCGAACTAGTATAAATCTTGTGTCCTTTGTGTTGCGAGTTTGTCGAGTTAGTTCGTGAGATCTAGGCTAAGTAGGACGCGGATCGATGGGGGGGGGGGGAGATCTTTCGCACGCACCCCAGTGTTCGAACCTTAAGGGTTTTGCCGGAACCCGTGATCCGACAACCAGACATCCGGAACATGTCTGCGCACAGTTTCGGGCCCAAGGCCCATGTAATACTTCACTTTGCCCCATTTTCAGTAATACTATAAATAGAACTCCTCCTCTTCCTAATTAGGGTCAGCGTTGTGATAGCTCATATGTGAGATAGAGCCTCGATCATCCATCCGGATCTACTCCACCGCCAGGGACCGTCACCTCTTCGGAGAATATCCACTTGGTTTCAAGACCCCTAACGGGAAGACCTCAAGACCTCCTCACGGAGAAGAACCTGTTACCCTATGTATCGTCCCTTCTTGGATTTGAACCGTGTGATCTCTATGTGTACTCGGATCTAGCATATGTGTGACCATATCTTGTTGGTTTGAGTGTTTTCTCTCTTTCCAGTTCGTGTTTTCCCCTTGTGTTCTTCGTTTCCATCGCGGGATCCGCTCCTTTCGTGAAAGATCGGCCGTATAGGGTTCCACCCTACATCATCTTGGCATCAGAGCCAGGTTGATCACGATTTCAGAGCCTCTCCTCTTTGTTTTCTAGCTTGATTTTGTTGTGTTCTTCCCCAATTTCGAAAATCCCCACCAAAAATAGCCCCAATTTTTTTTGTGATTTGTTGGTGTGATGAAGTTTTGTTGGATTTGATCCATGGATTTTCTTTGCCATGAGTGGATCTAGCTTTTCCCCCATCTTCCCCATAATTTTCATCCACAAAATCGCTCGGATTTGACCAATTTTGCCACCTCCACCTCGAACCCTAGTTGTTCATCCCGTGCCTGAAATCGCCCAGGCATGGAACGTCCGCCAGTCACCGGTCGTCCGACATCCACTGGACGTCCAACATTCCCTGACAAAACCGAAAAAAAGTTTAGTTCGGCCACCACCACCTCTCCACCTCCACTTCCGATACGCACCCCTTTACCACAATCGCTTTTCCACAACCACCATTGCTTACTCGTTTCACACTCCGACACAATTTTGACATATTTTGCTTTTAGAAATTCAGTTGCGGTTCCCGTTTCCTAACGTGTTTCAACTAGTTACGGATAGTTCGACATCAATATCACTGCTGCTCATCTTCTTCATGAATTCGTCATTGACAACAACCACTCTACCATTTTGACACCATACCGTAAGCAAGAACGGTAACCTCATCTTGGTATCGTGATATCCCATCATTATACACTCTTGACAATACATTGATAACCACCATAGCCCAATTTTGCGTATCTTACCCATCGAGACTAGCCTTTGAGTATTACTGGCAACGTCACTTGTGAACATTAGTGGTCATACTTCCCATAGCATACGTACCATATCATCGTGGTGCATATCTTGGTATCATCTTTTGTGTCAAAGTTGTCATCGCATACACAATTGCTATCTTGCTTCGTGAAGTTTTGCATGATAAAGAGCTCAAAAGAGAAAGAGCCAAACAAGCTTTTAAGCTAAAGAGAAAGATAAGCAAAGAGCTTTTAAGCAACAACCATAGCATCATATTACATTAAGATTGTCATACTAGATCATCTTGGATCATATCATCGGGATACCATACATAGAGCATACTTGGAATAGAAGTCGTTGCATTTTTGCTTAGTAGGTTGTGTACAAGTCTTCGTATCCGCCTATTGTGCAATCGTGCTAGCGCCTCTCTAGTGTTTTGCAACAAGAGCATTTTCATAGATTCCACATTTTGGCTCATTCCTTGGTTCCACGACCCCATTTTATCTCTCCGTGTGTGAGTTCCAATGTACCATGTCTTTCTATTGGTCTACTTGTTGCATTTACAAATTTGTGAATCTTTTCCAACATTATTGAAGCTCACTAAGAATTGCATCAAATTTTGTGCCATCATCCTAACCTAGCTCCACCATAAGCTTTTACTTGTGTAGGTGTGAGAACCGACAATAATTGGTACCAATTGTGCTATTTCCTTGTTCCACACTTGAGTGATCATTGATCCATCTTCAACATCGGTCAAGGTACATTTGGTATAAGTTCTTCTCTTTCTCCCACTCACATATTTGATTGGAATGATGGATAGGCCAAGTACTTCTACCAACCCACACTTCATCGAGCAAGACGACGACATGTCCTCCTACGTCACAAAGATCCACATCTTTGGTGCACAACGAGCTTTGCATCAAGAGCAACAAGCAATGAACGAATGCATCTATCGGCGTTCTGGGAACGGGAGTCCCCAGACTTGCCTGCCTGCGGCCCGCAGCGTGGCTCCAACAGCGGCCCTGTATGGCCCATCTTTACCAGCAGACATTCAAGACCCTTGCGAGGGGCCAAGCCTCGCGAGGCGTACGATGCAAGACCTCCTCAGGGCCGGCCTCACCAGGCTGGCTCGTGAGGGGCAGAGAAATCAAGGCAAGGGACACCTTGCAAGGTTTCTATAAGGGAAGCCATGACAACTGGAGCCAAGCGGGCGCCAGCGCGCAGCATCCCAGTTTCCTCTTTGGTGCTAAAGGGGCAAGTGCAGGCGAGGATTCCTGAGGCATCAGGAAAAGGTTTCCATATCGGTGCAACAAGACCAAGACCAGTAGGACAGCAGGACGGAGGTCACCGTGGATCCCAAGACGGCGTCACCACCAGAGCCTTTTGGCAGGAGAAGACTACTTTTATCAGGATAGCTTGTACTAGTTGTCTCTCTTCGAATTTGGCCGTTGTGGGATCACTTCCCACTCAATATTTGGGAAGAGGACCAGGGCCTCTATAAATAGGACTAGCCACCATCGTAGCAAAGGGATGAGGGGACAGATCGACGAATCAGAGAGAGAGAGAGCATCAACTCACCAAGCACAAGAACACCTCACCTCGCGAGGCTGTTCTTCCCTTGTAACTATTCATCCTCAGCCCAAGAGGCAATCCACCACACCACACTGGAGTAGGGTATTACACCACAACGGTGGCCCGGACCAGTATAAATCTTGTGTCTCTTGTTCTTTGGGTTCGTCGAGCTAGGCTGTGAGATTTGGGAGTGTACGAGCTAGAGAGGGGGAGAGATCTTTGTGTGCAACCCAGTGTTCAAACCTCAAGGGTTTTGCCGGAACCCGAAATCCGACATTTAGTGCACCAGGTAGGGGTGCGCTTAAGCTTTCCTCTTCGTCGATCCGTGCTTCGCCACTCCACCAAGTTCATGGCCGACGCTCGCAGGTCGGCCCGCGCTGAGCGCCGGGCCACTCTCACCACCCGTGTCGCTCAGACAGCCCCTGTCAGTGGACCTCCCCGTCGTTCTCCGTCACCTGCCGCCAACGCCGCCACCGGCCTGGCGGCAAACGAGCAGCAAGCCTCTTCACTGCACCCCTATGTGCGGCGAGACGGTCGCACCACCACCCCGTCGCTGACTCCGGCTGTCTCATCATCTCACGCTCTACGCGCCCCCACGGACGCGTAGGCCGCGCTGCTCATGGCAAGCGAGCTCCTGCGCTACCGCCCAGTCGACGACCTCTACGAGGACTGGTTGACCGCATCGCCGAGCGCGTCAGCGCCGCAGGGGCTCTCCTGCTCCATCCCTCTCGCTGGCTCGCCCGCCCCCGGCTGCAGGCGATGTGGCTCACGGAGCGCCTCCGCCCCCTCAGCACCAAGATGTCGCCCTCACGCCGAGGCGCGCGGCTCATGGAGCACCTCAGCCTCCCCAGCGTCAAGACGGCGTCCTCGCTCCAAGATGCGCGGCCCACCGGCGTGATACACCATGCCGTGTGCCCGCGCACGAAGAAAGAAGTTGCCAGGAGGTTCCCCATCTGCAAGAAAACGCTCCACCGCTTCCATCGCCACCACATCAAGATCGCTTGCTGCGGCAGGGCCATGTGCCACTTGCCATGGCAGCGTAGGGATGCCAAGGTCAAGCTCCGCCTCCACGACGGGCCCGGGTGGCCACGGTAGGCTGCCGCACCTTCACTCCTGAGCTTCGTAGCATCGTCTGGCCGGGCAACTTCAAGTCAGATCTGCCTCCTCGCTACAACGGCACCCCGACCCTGCAGAGTTCTTGCAGCTCTATGAGCTGAGCATCGAGGCGGCGAACGGCGATGAAAAGGTCATGGCGAACTGGCTTCCCATGGCTCTCAAGGACGGCGCCCGCTCATGGCTCTTGAGCCTGCCCCCAGGCTCGATTTCCTCCTGGGATGAGATTCGCAACCACTTCATCGCGAACTTCCAGGGCACTCGCGATCGCCCCCGGTCCCGGGTGACCTGCGCCGCATCAAGAAGCAACCAGGAGAAACCCTGTAGAAGTACATCAAGCACTTCAATAGTGCGTGTATCAAGATCCCCAAGGTGACGGACGAGGCTGTCATCTCAGCATTTTCCGACAGCGTACATGACATCAAGATGAAGCAGGAGCTCGCCATCCATGAGGAGTTGTGCATGACTTTGGAGCTATTCAACATAGCAACCAAGTGTGCAAGAGCTGAGGAGGGGTGTCTCTCCCTCCTCGAACTCCCTGCTACGGATCCAGAGGAGAAGAAGGCCAAGGTCAAGGACGTGAAGTGCAAAGGAGTGGTCGTACTCGCAGCAGAACCGGACACCAAGCACGGCTGAGATCTTCCCGAGTCGTCCAAGAGCAGCTGTACGTTCTGCGCCTTCCACAACATGCGCGCGCACAACACCAACGGTTGTTGAAAGCTCAGGGCCATTCGAGACGGATGCTTCGGTCGACGCCCCGAGCGCAACGACCGGGGCTACGGCCGAGGAGGTGGAGGATGTTGGGACGACCGCGGCCCTCGCCAGGAGTGGCACGACTAGCCTCGTGGGGATCGTTGGCAGGACCAGCCTCATGAGGGCACCTGGAGGGACCAGCCTCTTAAGGACCGTCCTCAGGGCAACCCTGGTCTCCCTCCACTGCCGCCGCCAAGGAGGAACAACGAACATCAACAGGACGAAGGGGCTGGGGGCTTCCAGGAGCCGCGCACCATTGCCTGCATCTCGGGTGGCACTCAGGCCCCAGCCTCCCAGCGCATCTTCAAGCAGTTCTCTCGTGAAGTGAATGCAGCCCTTCCCAAGCTCGAGGCTACGCGCCTGCTCAGGTGGTCCAAGTACGCCATCACCATTAGCTCAGCAGACCAGCTCAAGTGCGCGGCAACCACTGGCGTCCTCCCGATGCTCTGTTCACCCGTCATCAGCAATGTCCAAGTCACCAAGACCCTCATCGATGGCGGCGCAGGGCTCAGTGTCCTGTCCGTCGAGACGTTCGACAGCCTTCAAGTGCCATATGACCAGCTCCAGCCCACCAAGCCTTTCTCAGGAGTGACATACGGCTCCACCACCCCGATAGGGCAAGTTCGCCTCCCTGTCACCTTCGGTCAGCGCGACAACTACCACACCGAGCTCATCGACTTCGATGTCGCCCACATCCGCCTGCCGTACAATGCCATCCTCGGGTATCCAGTGCTGGCCAAATTCATGGCAGTCACCCACCATGGGTACAACGTCCTCAAGATGCCGGGAAGTGGCGGAATCATCACAGTCCCTTGCGAAGAAAGAGACGCGGTGTGCTCCCTTGAGCGCGCCTTCCAAGCTACAACAATCAAAGACCCTGACAGCGCGGGTGCACAGTACCCTCCTGAGGCCAACCCCAAGAAGAATAAGAAACTACTCCGCACTGGACCTCAAGGGAGCGGCACCTCCAGTGGCGCCACTTCAGGATCTGCACCAGCGCCTGGGGCGCCTCCCTCCCTTGCATAGGGAGGCGCGCCTGGCGACCTCCTCGGGCAGGGCTCAGGGGCTCTCTTCTGGAGGGCCTCGGATCTCTCCAACATCACGAGGGAGGTGCTCGGGCACCACGTGGAGGCGTGCTTCGCGGCACGTTTCCCTCGGGAGGACACCGGGCGAGGAGCGCCCGGCGCTTAGGAGTTCATCATCAAGGCATCTCAGGAGCTTCACGAAGCAAGAGCAACACGCGCCGACCACCGCCCACCTGGCGCTGCCCCCCACCCAGGCGAGGGTGGAGAGCTGCGCGTCTGCATCGACATCCCAGGGCTCAACAGGGCCGCATCTCAGGAGCGCTTTTGGCCTTCGCGTGCCAGACGGTGTGAGGGTCCACCTCACAGCTACGTTCGCATGTCGTACGGCCTGCCGAGCGTAGTAGCCGCCTTCCAGCGCAACCTGCGGATCATCCTGGCAGGTCAGGAGGCTAGGCATCACGCAATCCTGGCAGAGATGGAGACGGTCCTCAGGAGGCCACCTGAGCCTCCAAAGCCTCCCGAGGCTCTAGGTCCCGACGGCTCGTGAGGAGCGGCTTCTTCGTTACTCGTCTTCAGCTACCCCAACACTCCTTCGATAACCAAACCAGGTGATATTTTCCAAGTTTATTTAGCTGGGAGCGCCCCCTGGGCTGCATCCTTCCCAGGCCGTGTGGGTCTGTCCCTGCGGCATGTATCCGCTTGCATCTTTAGTTTACCCTGCTGGGGGCGCCCCTCAGGCTGCATTATCCCCAGGCCGCTCGGGTCCGACCCGGTGGCATGTATCGTTCTCTCATTTACCTAAGCTAATTGCTTTTCATGTGTAAACTATCTATTGATAACACTTGCTTGACTGTTACCCACCATGGGAGCCGCGCGTCGATCGTCTTTCTTCAGGATCCTTCGCATAAGAAGGCTAGGCACGGCGTCTGTGCTCGGGCCTGTCCCTGCAGCGTCGATAAATCCAACGGTTGAGCTCCGTCTGGCGGCCCGGCCCCGTTCATGTCACCTCCTGGGGTCGTTGGTGCTTGGCCTTCTCGTGTGATAGCCTCGGGAAATTCATTCGGTGCAAGTTGTCTAACCATCTCGCAGGAATGCCACAGCTATCAAGAACCAAGACCAGGTGCAACCCGCCTTGATGTAGGGCCTCGTGAGTCCCGCGTTGTCTCACGAGTGCCCAGACACACCTTGTCTAGCCCTGATATGCCAGCCACGTGTCAGGGCGGGGTTGTACACGCCCCAGGGGCTCTCCGCAGTAGGGAGTCCCCTCCCACGTGCCAGTGACGGACCAGCAATCACCATGGTGATTTGTGCCCATCCTCGCGCTAACCTGCAAGAACTTCCTGAGGACTATAGCAGGTGGTACCGCGGACTCTCTCTCTCTCTTGTCCCATGCAATTCGGTTGCGCAGTAAAAGGGAGGCTCCTGAGCATCGTGACTCAGGAGCTCTTACTAGCTCTCTAGCCTTCAACCCTGGCCTTGGCCACGGCATCATGACCTGGCATACCAGCGGCGGCTGAGCTCGCTCGAGGGCCGAGACCTGAGGACGCAAAGCACTCAGGAGAGCACGGAGAAGAGGAAGAGGCTCGCATGGGCCCAACCTAGCTACCCAATAGTGGACGACACCCAAATTTGGCGGAACACGAGGAACCAGATCCAAATTGCCCAGATAAGTCTCGCGCATGGATCAATCTAGCACTACGGCATAAGACCCTCACCTCTCGCTGCCCTACTGCGGCAACGTCGCCTCCCTTTCTCATCCTCAGGAAGCTGCTTGCGCGCTAAAGGGGTCCTCTTGAGCATCGCGCCTCAGGAGCTCTTACTGGACCTCGGGCCACTCACCTCCTGGCCTTGACCACGGCATCCCGACCTGGCATACCAGCGACGGCTGCAGCCTGCCTGGGGACCGGGACCTATCAGCATAGAGCACCAAGCTGCCACGGGATTTGAAAGGATAATTTCAACAAAAGACATTACAGATCCTTTACACACCCCCACGGGGTCCGTTCTAATTCCTCGCAGGAAACCAAATAAAGGAGTTCCTAGGAGCTCTATCTACGCGCGCCGAACGGCACCAATGTCATCATCAACAGTGGGCCTCCGGAGGTCGGCGCCAACCCCATCCAAATCATCGACGGCGGCGGCCGGACGCTGTGGCCTTACTCCGAGCACGGCGAGAGCTCAGGGGCACGTAGCTATCGTCACTTGTCTCCGGGGACTCAACAAGCTCGGGAGAGTCACTGGACCACCAGGAGTCGCCGCTGTCACTGGTGGTGCTGCGGGCAAGGCCAGCGGCAGGCCCGGCGCCAGCCGCTGCGCTGTCCTGGCGACCCCCTTCAGGGCAGCACCCCAAGCGGCGGCCTTCTTCGTTGAAGACCTTGAAGAATAGCATGGAGGTGCCGTTGTACTCAAAGTGGATGGCGAGGGCGCCTTCCGCGCGGCAGACCCGGGCGACCTCGCCCCAGCCGGGAGTCATGAAGATCTTTCCGGAGGAGACGGCTTCAACCTCTGCTCCAGTTGCAGGGGTGTCGCAGTCGGCGTGCTGCAGCCAAAGCTCAAGGGGACTTCTCGGCGGCATCTCGGCGGCGAAGAACTGCGAGAAGCGAATCCAAGTGCTCGGAGGCATCGCCGCCCACAATACGAACTCGCGTGAGGAGTCCGCGGCATGGAGCCCTGGGGCGATGGCGTGCGTCACCATGGTGCGGCGACCATGGCCCTAGCGCAGGCAGTGGCGTTCGTCGCTCCTCCCTCCGAAGCCCTCGGCTTGAGTGTACAAGGTCAACGGGTACCTAGGAGGCGCAACACCCAGTGTACTTCGTTAGCTCCTTGTTACAGGGGCTAGGTTCAGGTACTGTGGCATGCGAAAAATGATTTTTGGCCTCATCATGGCCTCAAGGAAACTACACCACTACCTCCAAGCCCATGAGATTACGGTTGCCACTCGCTTTCTGCTTCAAAGGATACTCCGAAACCTTGAGGCTACCGTCAGAATAGTGGAGTGGGCTTTGGAGTTATCCAACTTTGGTCTAAAGTTTGAGAGCATATCAACAATTCAGAGCAGGGCATTGGTAGGGTTTATTGCAGAATGGACGCCAACCCCTGAAGAAGAAGTGCTGGAAACGGTTATCCCCGGCAAGGAAGCGCCCCAAGAATGGATCATGTATTTCGATGGTGCTTTCTCCCTGGTGCAGGGGCTGGCGTGCTTCTCATTGCTCCCACTGGGGAGCACTTGAAGTACGTCGTCCAGATGCACTTTGCCCGGGAAGAGGCAACCAACAATAAACAGAGTATGAAGGGCTCCTTGTCGGGCTCAAGATTGCCGCCGAATGGGGAATGAAGAAGTTGATCATTCGAGGAGATTCACAACTTGTGGTGAGATAGGTCAACAAGGATTACCAAAGTCCATTGATGGAGGCATACATTGAGGAAGTGAGGTGATTGGAGGAGCGCTTTGACGGATGACAAATGGAGCATGTACCCCGTGTTGAAAACAACATAGTTGATAATCTGTCAAAGTGTGCTGCACAAAAACTTCCTGTGGAACCAAGAACTTTTGTTCACCATCTTACTCAGCCCTCCGTATCCCTGGAAACAATGGCCAAAAAGAGGAGGAAGTTGGACTCCGATAAGCCTCTCTCGGTAGAGCCTCTCGGGGCTCCTGACAGGGACCCTGCCGGAAACAACTCCCCATCACTTGTCGTACCACACCCTCCAGCCGGGCCAATGGTCCCGCCGAACAAGGAACGTGCTCCCGCAGTTGAGGAGGGGCCGCTAGTCCTTGTTGCCGAGCCCCAGGCTCTAACTTGGGCAAGGCACATAATCCATTTCCTCCAAACTTAAGAACTTCCCGATGAGCAAGATGAACTGAAAGAGTAGCCCGGAGGGCCAGTATGTATATATTTGTCGATGACACTCTATACAGAAGGAGGCCCAACGGTGTGAAATTGAAGTGCATCTGCCTGGAAGAAGGAAAGGAACTGTTGGCAAAGAAACACAAAGGCATGTGCGGCTCCCCCAATGGATCAAAGGCATTAGTTAGGAAAGCATTTCGACAAGGATTCTACTGGCCCACAGCCCTACAAGATGCGGTCGAGCTCGTCACTAAGTGTGAAGCTTGTCAGTTCCATTCTAGGAATATCCACCTGCCTGCACAAGCTCTTCAGACAATCACTTTGTCATGGCCGCTTTCGATCTGGGGGCTCAATATCCTCGGCCCTTTCCCCCGAGCTGCCGGTGGCTTTGAATTCTTGTTTGTTGCTATCGACAAGTTTACAAAGTGGCTGGAAGTAGCTGCTGTGAGAAAGGTGACTGCTCAGTCGGCTATCAAGTTCTTGAAATAATTGGTGTGTCACTTCAGAGTTCCTACAAGGATCATTACCGGCAATGGAACCCAGTTGACGAGCCGCGTCTTCATGCAATATGTCCATGCCCTCGGAAGAAAGATCTCATTTGCCTCTATTGCACATCCCAGAAGTAATGGACAAGCTGAGAGGGCGAATGCTGAAGTGCTGCAAGGACTCAAGACAAGAACATTTGATACACTGCAGAAGCACATCACGGGTGGATCGATGAGCTGCCGGTTGTCCTCTGGTCCCTCAGAACGACACCAAATCGTGCTACCAGGCAGTCTCCCTTCTCCCTAGTCTATGGTGCAGAAGTAGTTATCCCCACGGAACTCATTTACGGGTCGCCTCGAGTGCTTGCCTACGATGAAGTAGCACAAGATCAGCACCGGTGTGACAATTTTGTGCTACTTGAGGAGAACCGTCTCTGGGCTGCTACGCGTGTTGCATGCTACCAGCAAGCCCTGTGTCGATATCACAGCCACATGGTTCATGCACGGTGTTTTGAGGAAGGCGACCTTGTCCTCAGGCGCGCTCAGTCTGCCAAGGGTGCAATCAAGTTGACACTAAAGTGGGAAGGTCCTTACAGGGTAGTATGAGTTACTAGACCTGGCGCAGTCCGTCTGGACACCGGAGATGGCATTCAATTGCAAAACTCATGGAATATTGAGCATCTCCGCAAGTTCTACTCGTAAGGCATGGCTGTCGGGCCCTGCCTGGCAGCCACCCTTTTGTACAGGCCTTGCCTCAGCTGCATGTAACCCCTTATACAAAGCTAGGCACAGACCCCGAGCAGCAGAAAAATAAACGAAGTGCTCGGGGCCCCCGAGAAGTTGCATGCATAAGCATTTCATGAGCATTGCATATAGATAAGATCGCATTTTGCATCATTTCCATCTGTAGGTTCCTACCGAGAACTTGGCCTCTAAAGGGAGCTGGAAAGATGAACCAACACTGCGATCTCCGACAAGCCAAACAGATAACACTACTAGAGAAAACACTAGCAATAGAGTAGGGTTTTTTACATACCAGTAGCGTGGGTTCCCGTGCTACTGCTATGACGCTACAGCTAAATTTTAGCAGTAGCGCATCTTTTACCATGCGCTACAGCTATCTAAGTACTAGTAGCGCTCCATTTTCCACCTACGCTACTACTATCCTAAGTACTAGTAGCGCTCCATTTTCCACCTATGCTACTACTACTGTATGTACTAGTAACGCTCCATTTCCACCCCACGCTACAGCTAACTAACTAGAAATTAAAAGAATAAAATTCAGATGCAGTATTTGTAGGATCGAGAAGAGGTGTCTAGAGGGGGTGAATAGACTCTTAGCAAGAAAAGTTGCAGTTTTTAATTTCTTCAAGTTGAAGTGGAGTTTCGGCACAAGTTTGAGCATTCACAATACATATCAAGCAAGCATGACAAGAGTATATAAGCAGTGGAAAGTAAATCATGCAAGTTGCAAGAATGTAAAGGGATGGGGTTGGAGTGTGCAAACGCAATTTGAGACACGAAGATTTTTGGCGTGGTTCCGATAGGTGGTGCTATCGTACATCCACGTTGATGGAGACTTCAACCCACGAAGGGTAACGGTTGCGGGAGTCCACGGAGGGCTCCACCCACGAAGGGTCCACGAAGAAGCAACCTTGTCTATCCCACCATGGCCGTCGCCCATGAAGGACTTGCCTCACTCAGGTAGATCTTCACGAAGTAGGCGATCTCCTTGCCCTTACAAACTCCTTGGTTCAACTCCGCAATCGTGACGGAGGCTCCCAAGTGACACCTAACCAATCTAGGAGACACCACTCTCCAAAAGGTAATAGATGGTGTGTTGATGATGAACTCCTTGCTCTTGTGCTTCAAGTGATAGTCTCCTCAACACTCAAAACTCTCTCTCTCTCTCTCATAGGATTTGATTTGGTAGAAAGATGATTTGAGTGGAAAGCAACTTGAGGAAGGCTAGAGATCAAGATTGTAACACCCCTACACAAATGAATTTGTCTTGGTCTACCTCGATGACATTTTGGTCTTTTCCAAGAACAAGGAAGATCATGCCAAGCACTTGCGTTTGGTGCTGGATAAGCTCAGAGAACATCAGTTCTATGCCAAGTTCTCAAAGTGCGAGTTTTGGCTTGATGAGGTTCTCTATCTTGGACATATCATCTCTATCAAGGGCATAGCGGTGAATCTTGAGGAGGTGTCTGCAATTGTGAATTGGGAACCACCTCAGAACGTGAAGCAACTCCGCAGCTTCCTTGGTCTCGCAAGCTACTGTCGAAGGTTCGTTGAGAACTTCTTTAAGATCGCGAAGCCTCTTTCCAACCTTCTCCAGAAGCACGTGAAGTACGTTTGGTCTCCTGAATGTGACATTGCTTTCAACACCCTGAAAGAGAAATTAGTCACTGCTCCAGTTCTGACTCCTCCTGATGAATCCAAACCGTTCGAGGTCTTCTGTGATGCCTCTCTTCAAGGTCTTGGTGCAGTGTTGATGCAAGAGAAGAAAGTTGTGGCTTATACTTCTCGCCAGTTGAAGCCCAACGAGAAGAACTACCCCACTCATGACCTCGAGTTGGCGGCAGTTGTTCATGCTCTTTTGACTTGGAGACATCTCTTATTGGGAAGAAAAGTGGACATCTTCACTGACCACAAGAGTCTCAAGTACATCTTCACTCAGCCTAATCTCAACCTCAGGAAGACTCGTTGGGTCGAAATGATTCAAGAGTATAATCCGAGTATCGAATATACTTCAGGCAAGGCCAATGTAATTGCTGACGCATTGAGCAGGAAGGCTTACTGCAACAGTCTGATTCTCAAGCCTTACCAACCCGAGCTTTGTGAAGCTTTCCGCAAACTCAATCTGCAAGTTGTTCCTCAAGGATTTCTGGCCAACCTTCAAGTCTCTCCTACTTTGGAAGATCAGATTCGCGAGGCTCAACTTCTTGATGCTATGGTGAAGAAGGTTAAGATTGGGATTGCCAAGAGTCAACCCAAGTACAAGTGTTTTCACCTTGATGACAAGGATACTCTCTTCTACGAGGATGGCATTGTTGTGCCTAAAGGTGACCTTCGTAAAGTCATTATGAACGAGGCTCACAATTAACTCCTCTCTATCCACCCTGGAAGTACAAAGATGTACCAGGACCTCAAGCAGGCGTATTGGTGGACTCGAATGAAGCGTGAGATTGCTCAGTTCATGAATGAATGTGATGTCTGCAGAAGAGTGAAGGCAGAACACCAACAACCAGCTGGTCTCCTACAACCTCTTGCCATTCCAGAATGGAAGTTTGACCACATTGAGATGGACTTCGTGACTGGATTTCCAAAGTCCAAGCGTGGCAATGATGCTATATTCGTTGTCATCGACAAACTCACTAAAGTGGCTCATTTCCTGCCTATCAAAGAGTTTATCACAGCAGCTCAATTGGCAGAGCTATATACCTCTCGGATTGTCTCTCTGCACGGCATTCCGCAGTTGATTTCTTCATATCATGGCAGCATCTTCACCTCAAAGTTTTGGGATTCTTTTCACAAGGCCATGGGCACCAACATCCGTTTCAGCACAACTTTTCATCCTCAAACTAGCGGCCAAGTCGAGCGTGTCAATCAGATCCTCGAAGATAAGCTCAGGGCTTGCGTTATCTCTTTCGGTATGAAGTGGGAAGATTGTCTTCCATATGCCGAGTTTTCCTACAACAACAGCTTTCAAGCGAGTTCGGGCAAGGCCCCACTTGAAATTCTCTATGGCAGGAAGTGTCGTACTCCTCTTAACTGGTCAGAGACTGGTGAACGTCAACTTCTTGGAAATGACTTGATCACAGAGGCAGAAGAGATGTGCAAAGTCATTCGTGATAACCTCAAAGCAGCGCAATCGCGCCAGAAGAGCTACTATGATAGTAAGCATCATTATTTGGCTTTCAAGATCGGAGACCATGTTTACCTCCGCGTTTCTCCAATGAATGGTACTCGTCGCTTCGGTATCAAAGGGAAGCTTGCCCCTAGATACGTGGGTCCTTTCAAGATCGTCAGCAAGAGAGGCGATCTCGCCTATCAACTCGAGCTTCCCTCCAACTTTGCAAACGTGCACGACGTGTTCCATGTCTCTCAGCTCCGCAAGTGCTTCAAGACCCCTGACCGCACCGTCAACTTTGAAGACATTGATCTCCAAGAAGACCTTTCTTATCGTGAGCACCCAGTTGCTATTCTTGAATAAACTGACCGCAAGACTCGCAACAAGTCAATCATATTCCTCAAAGTCAAGTGGTCACACCATTCCGACCGTGAAGCCACCCGGGAATGCGAGGATCACCTCCGTTCTGAGTACCCGGAGTTTTTCCAGTCCTAGATCTCGGGACGAGATCCTTTCGTAGTGGTGGAGTGTTGTAACACCCCGGATGTATTTTACCTTATATGTATCCCAACTCTTGCTGTTTCTGGCCTAAGTTATTTTCATTTCCCCGTTGTCGGGTTTTTGTCTCCGTGTGTTGTTGTCTTTGTCATGCATCTCATATCATGTCATCATGTGCATTGCATTTGCATACGTGTTCGTCTCATGCATCCGAGCATTTTCCCCGTTGTCCGTTTTGCATTCCGGCGCTCCTATGTCCTCTGGTGGTCCTTTCTACCTCTTTTCATGTGTGGAGGTTAAACATTTCCGGATTGAACCAATACTTGCCATGCGGCCTTGGTTTACTATCGGTAGACCGCCTGTCAAGTTTCGTGCCATTTGGACTTCGTTTGATACTCCAACGGTTAACCGAGGGACCAAAAAGGCCTCGTGTGTGTTGCAGCCCAACACCCCTCCAAACTGGCCCAAAACCCACCTAAGCCTCTCCCATCATCTAGAGCGTTCGATCATGATCGCGTGGCCGAAAACCGCACCTCATTTGGAGCTTCCTAGCTCCCTCCACCTCTATAAATACACCACCCTCTCGAAATCCCGGGTCTCTTTCTTCCCCTAACCCTAGATTTCCCTCGCGCACCGCCGGACATTGTCTGATCCGGCTAGACACTCCGCCGCCATCCACTCGTGAGCCGACACATGTCCCGCCTGAAGCCCCACTTCGCCGCGCCGCCGCCCAGCCCGCTCGGCCCGCGGGAGGCCCCTGCGGCCCGCCTCCGCCGCCACTCGCCCGAGGCCGCGCCTCCCTCGCCTCGCCGCCTGCGCCGGCTGCCGCCTCCGCCGTGACGCGCCTCGTCGCCGGCGCTGACCCCGCCGACCCCTCTCGCCGCCGACTCTCCTCCAGCGCCGCCCGGCCTAGCCCGCGCCGCCCCAGTCCTCCGCCGGCCACTGCCGCCATCAGCGCCGCCTCCTCGCCCCGGCAAGCTGGCGCCGCCCCGACCTCCCCTCACTCCGGCGAACCTCGGGCACCGTGCTCCATTACTGTTCCGGCGAGATCCGATCGGTGCTACAGTAACCCTAGATCTGGGTTGACTTTCTCCCCCTCCCTCAGACTTATTTTGTGATCTTTGGCATGCCATAACTCTGCATCCATAGCTCCGATTCGTGTGTGTAGCATATCAAAATGTTTGTCTCGACGAGTGCATCATTTCATCTCATTGTATCATTTTCATTTGAGCTCTTCTTGATGCCCGAAATGCTGTGGGAAGAGGGCTATGTGTTGAATTTGGCAGATCTGTTTCAGCAATTAGCCTTTTGTCATTTTTTCCATGATTAATGTGTGCATGCTATGATCCTGAGCTCTACATGTGTTTTGTTATATGCCATGTCATCTTTACAGGGGTGCTTGCCATGTATTTTTGTGATATTTGTGGTGACTAGCACAAGCTTGCAAAGTAGCGTAATCGTTGATGCTGATTTCAGGGACTTAGAATTTCACTAAGTCCTTGTCCTGATTTTGTCATTATGCCATATGTTCATATTGTTTCCTAGTGATCCGTGCCTCTTTTGAGGATGACCTGTAAGGATGTTTTGTTAACATTGTGGTGCTCTATCCATCCTTGTCTTTTTTTGCATTTATGGAGCACCCTAGCTTGAGTCAACCGAGCTCTACTTTTGCTATAAACTAATCCTCGCAGATTGTTGACATGTTTAGCGATTTTGCCGAGGATGTTGCTATTGATCCGTGCATGCTATGATGTTGTTCCTACCATGTCTAGCTTCTATGCCATGTCTTCTTGATGGGTGTATGCTTAGTTTGTCATGCCATGCTCTGTAGTGAGTGCATCAAGCTCGTAAACATGCCTACTCGTTAACTGTTTTGCATGCTCCAGTTTTTCACTAAGTCTGAAATCTGTTTATGTTTTTGCTATGTTCACATGCTTGAAATTGTATTTTCTGATCCCTTTTGGCTCAAGGTCACTAAGGGACTTTTGTTAAGTGCTTTGAGTAGCTTCATGCCATGCCTTTTTTTCCATGTTAAGTTCCTGTAGCATGTAGTTTTCATGCTCTAAAGTGTGCTTCCTGATGATAAATTCCAGACTTGTGTTAATTTCACTAAGTCTGAAACCTATTGTCATTTGCACTTTTGCCATGCTTGTATGAACCTGTTATTCGATGAACTAGCTGTAGCTCAGTGTTCATCTTTTGTCAAGATTAATGAGTGGATCCCTGCCATGTATTAGGTTGCCATGTTTGAGTGCTGTAGCATATTTATCTTGATGCATTTAGATGGTTACGTGCTGTTTATCATAGACCGGTGCCATATTTGTTTTGCTTGTCATTTCCAAACCGTGCATCCGATTCCGGTGATCTTTATATCGATTTCAACCGAAATCACCTCACCTTTCCAGTGGCACTCTTGGATTTCCATGTTGAGGCCAGGTTCAATCATTCCTTGTCAAATCTTGCATATGCGTCACATACCGCATCCCGCATATCATACCATGTTTGCATCATGTTGCTTGAGCATTGCACGTGGTTGATTGTGCTCCTTTTGCTTGTTGTTCTTGTTTGGGTAGAGCCAGGAGACGAGTTCGTGAACGAGGAGCCCGTTGAGTTCACTTACGAGGATCAAGTCAACTCTGACAACTTTGCAGGCAAGATGACCATACCCTCGAAATTACTTCTATCTTTGCTTACTAGATGCTCGCTCTTTTGCTATGCCTATGCTACAATACCTACCGCTTTCTTATCATGCCTCCCAAATTGCCATGTCAAACCTCTAACCCACCATGTCCTAGAAAACCATTGTTTGGCTATGTTACCGCTTTGCTCAGCCCCTCTTATAGCGTTGCTAGTTGCAGGTGAAGATTGGAGATCGTTCCTTGTTGGAACATTGTTTATTGTTGGGATATCACTATATTATCTTGTTTATCTTAATGCATCTATATACTTGGTAAAGGGTGGAAGGCTCGGCCTTTTGCCTAGTGTTTTGTTCCACTCTTGCCGCCCTAGTTTCCGTCATATCAGTGTTATGTTCCCGGATTTTGCGTTCCTTACGCGGTTGGGTTATAATGGGAACCCCTTGACAGTTCGCCTTGAATAAAACTCCTCCAGTAATGCCCAACCTTGGTTTTACCATTTGCCACCTAGCCTCTTTTTCCCTGGGGTTTCCGGAGCCCGAGGGTCATCTTTATTTAACCCCCCCCCCCCAGGCCAGTTCTCCTCTAAGTGTTGGTCCAAACTAGAGCCCTGTGCAGCGCCCCCTCGGGGAAACTCGAGATTTGGTTTTAGTTGTATGGAGCGCTCATCTGAGTGTGCCCTAAGACCAAGATATGAGCAGCTCCTATCGGGATTTGTCGGCACATTCGGGTGGTGTTGCTAGATTTGTTTTACCATTGTCGAGGATGTCTTGTAACCGGGATGCCGAGTCTGATCGAATTGTCTTGGGAGAAGGAATATCCTTCGTTGACCGTGAGAGCTTCTGATGGGCTAAGTTGGGACTCCCCTGCAGGGATTTGAACTTTCGAAAGTCGTGCCCGCGGTTATGGGCAGATGGGAATTTGTTAATGTCCGGTTGTAGATAACATGAAACCTAACTTAATTAAAATGAATCAACCGCGTGTGTAACCGTGATGGTCTCTTCTCGGCGGAGTCCGGGAAGTGAACACGGTGTTGGAGTAATGTTTAACGTAGGTTGTTCTAGGATCACTTCTTGGTCATAGTTGTTCGACCGTGCTTTTGCCTTCTCTTCTCGCTCTCATTTGCGTATGTTAGCCACCATATATGCTAGTCGCTTGCTGCAGCTCCACATCATACCTTTTCTTACCTATAAGCTTAAATAGTCTTGATCGCGAGGGTGCGAGATTGCTGAGTCCCCGTGACTCACAGATTACTTCCAAACCAGATGCAGGGACCAATGATACCATTCCAGACGATGCGCTTGAGCTCAAGTGGGAGTTCAATGAAGACTCTCGCCGTTACTATGTGTCTTTCCCAGATGATCAGTAGTGGTGCCCAGTTGGGGTGATCGGGGACCGTGTCGCATGTGGGGGTTGATCTCTTTTGGTATCGTAGTCGGACCATGAGTGTACTGGATGATTGTAATGCTATTCATGTATTTGTGTGACGTGGCGAGTGTAAGCCAACTATGTATCTTTTCCCCTTTATTTATTTACATGGGTTGTTGTGAAGATTACCTTACTTGCAACATTGCTTTCAATGCGGTTATGCCTCTAAGTCGTGCTTCGACACGTAGGAGATATAGCCGCATCGAGGGCGTTACAAAGATTTATGTGGTTGGATCAGAATATCTTGACCTCAACACAAGTGTAAGTGGTTCTATCTCAGAAAATGTATGTTGGAAGTGTAGGCATATTCTGATGGCTCTCTCCACGAATGAAGAGTGGGTGGAGGGGTATATATAGCCTCCACACAATATCTAACCATTACACACAATTTACCAAACTCGGTGGGACCGATTCAGAGAACTCGGTCAGACCGATTTAGTTCATAATGTGATCGTTAGGCATCTCGGTGGGACCGACATGATCAACTCGGTGGGACCGATGTGCTAGGGTTAGGGTAAAGGCTCAACTCAGTTTGACCGATTACAAAAACTCGGTGGGACCAATTTGGGTAAGCAAAACAGAGAGTTGGCCAAGCAAACTCGATGGGACCGATTGCATACCTCGGTGGCACCGAAATTATTGCAACAGGCAACAGAGAGTTTGCAAGCCCATCTCGGTGAGACCGAGATCCCATCAATGAGACCGAATTGATTAGGGTTTCTGGCAGTGGCTATGTCAACAGAACTCGGTGCGCGCCGGATAGAAAGTTTCGGTGGGGCCGAGTTTGACTTTTGGTTTGGGACATATGTGGATATGAGAAAGTAGTTGAGGGCTTTGGAGCATATCACTAAGAATTTTGAGCAAGAACCTCATTAAGCAGCACCTCACCCCCTCTTGATAGTATTGGCTTTTCCTATGGACTCAATGTGATCTTGGATCACTAAAATGAAAAATGTAGAGTCTTGTGCTTTGAGCTTGAGCCAATCCTTTGTCCTCAGCATCTTGAAGGGGTTCCACATCCTCTAGTCCATGCCACTCCATTGTTGAACTTATCTAACATACTAGGTAGAAGCATTAGTCCAACAAGAGATATGTTGACATTAATTACCAAAATCACCCAGGGAGCACTTGTGCTTTCAATCTCCCCCTTTTTGGTAATTGATGACAACATACATCAAAGCTTTAGATAAATATATGGAGAATAAAAAGTAAAGCTTTGGAAAGACATGTAACATGCATAAGCTCCCCCTACATGTATGCAATCATGTAAATATGGAATATAGGAGCATGTGAAGGCATAAGCATGACAGAGTAAGCAATGTGTTACATGTATCTTGGTTATATGCATCAGAGCAAATGATGTGAATATAGGAAGTGTGCCTTCATGCTCATGACTCCTTCTTGCAAACAGTATGTACATCAGCAAGAAATCCTCATACACATGACTGTGATGTATATACTTACCTTGTTGTCTTGAGTTAGCTTAGGAAGGAATGAACTTGAGTAAACAAGGTTAGATAACACAGATACACCTACTAGCCAAAGAGAACAAATTAAACCACAAGAGTACCAAGACTGGGATGACATGTAGAGAGTGAGTACTGAGTACTTCATTGGATATAGACATGTCCCCAAAGGTAAAGATGTGCGATGAATTCAAGGATTTCCTTCCCTTAGATGTCTTGCTCCCCCTGAATCTAGCATGGGATACTGGGAGAAGATAGGGAACAGAAAATCAGAGCAAAGAAAATAAACAGAGTTAATGCAAACAATCAACTATGAACATGTCTTCCCCCTCCTAAAGACATGTGACTTCTCTCCTCTTGAACACCAAGCATCTGGGGTTTCTTACACTCTCCCCTGAGTATTCTCTCCCCCTATAGAAGTGATCTGTCTCTTCCCCTCTGACATCAATTTCCAAGAAGGGTTGTTCTGGATTTTTGTTACAAATGGGTTCGGTCCTTGAGTCACAAAGCAAAGTAGCAAGTCGAATGTGATGCTGGTAGAGGACAAGAATCATTGAGTGGAGCTGGAGCAAAAAGAATGCAGGAACAAGTGGCAAGCTGTCTTTCCTGCAGTGAAATGGGTAGCGCCGAGTTGTGTGCTTCGGTGGCGCCGAAAGGATTCGGTTGTACCGAAGGAAACAAACCGGTGTGACCGAGTTCATCACAATGAGAACACTTGTCACCTCAGCTCACTAGGCAGGTAAAATCTCACAAGGATTTGCAAGGAATTTGCTGAAAGATTTGCAATGAATTGGATGCAGGGAATGCAGAAAAACAAAAGAAATCTAGATGAAGTTTTTTTTGAAAGGGGAAACAAATATGCATGAGAAAAATGCAAGAGCACAGAAAAACAAAAGAGAACTTCATCTAGAATTGGTCGGCGACAATGTCGCCTATGTTAGAGTATATTGACTTAGGAATCAAGTGAGATCACTTGATCATAGGTCATACTCATAGTTTTAAGCTCAAAATGGGGTTACCATTTTTCGTTTAAGCATCTTGATGTATTCACATATTGTTGAGTTGCTTTGACCCATGACTTGGAGTAAAGCTTCTCTAAGATGGAATAACATACCTTGGGTGGTGGTGTTGATCTTGATCATGTAGTTGGACTTGTGTGGGTTGCTCAAGGTTGATGTAGCTCATCAAGAGTTGGGAGCACCACTTGGAATTTGAGTTCATATATCTACATGGGTTAGTCTTGCAAGGAAGAGCACTTGTGTATAGAAAATGACAATCATAAGACTTAATATAGAATTTGTCAAAGGATATGTTTGAAGGGTTTCGTGCTTCTTTGTCTTCAACAACCATATTATAGAGACTTGGTGATGTAGAAATTGCTCATGATGTGAGTGGATTGCAATCTCATAGATTTAGATTCATCCAAGTACCTACAAGGGTTAGATAGCATGCAAGGGTGCAAATATATCCAAGACATATAAATAGCAACATGAAAGAAATATCAAGGATTAGTCAAGGGCTCATGCCTTGCATGTATCCAAATGGAGTTTCTACTCCAAGTTTGAAGCATCAATGATGTTCAATTCACCTCTCAAACAACAAAAGACTTTCTCATCAAGCAGTTTGGTGAATATATCCGCCAATTGCTTATCGGTGAGAACATGCTTAAGATCAATGTCCCCTTTGGCAACGTGATCTTGAATAAAATGATGACGAACTTCAATATGCTTAGTTCGAGAATGTTGCACGGGATTGTGAGCAATCTTGATAGCACTTTCATTGTCACAAAGCAATGGAACATGTTTCACATATACCCCATAGTCCTTGAGAGTTTGGGTCATCCAAAGTAATTGAGCACAACATGAACCAACGGCAATGTATTCCGCTTTGGTGGTGGATAAGGATACCGAGTTTTTTTTCTTGGAAGACCAAGACACAAGAGATCTATCAAGAAATCGACAAGTACCTGAAGTGGTCAACCTTATCTCCGGCATAGTCCGAATCGGAGTAACCAACAAGATCGAAAGAAGACCTCTTAGGATACCAAATGCCAAATTTTGGTGTGTGTATTAAGTATCTCACTATCCTTTTCACAGCCTTAAGATAACATTCTTTATGGGCCACTTGATATCATGCACACATGCACACACTTAGCATAATATCGGGACGAGAGGCACATAGATATAACAATGAGCCAATCATGGAGCGGTAAACCTTTTGATCAACCGGTTCACCATCTTTGGTCAAATCAAGATGTCCACTAGTAGGCATGGGTGTAGTCATACCTTTGCATTCTTGCATGTTGAACTTCTTGAATAAGTCCTTGGTGTACATTGTTTGAGAGACAAAGGTACCTCCTTAGTTTGTTTGATTTGCAAACCAAGAAAGAATTTGAGTTCACTCATCATAGACATCTCAAACTTCTCCGACATTAGCTTTCCAAACTTCTCACTAAAATGAGGGTTAGTCGAACCAAATATTATACCATTAACATAAATTTGGCACACAAATAGTTCTCCATTAACCCTTTTAGTAAAAAGAGTAGAATATATTTTTCCAATTTCAAAGCCTTTTTCAATAAGGAACTTGGTCAAGCATTTATACCACGCTCTAGGAGCTTGTTTAAGACCATAAAGAGCTTTGTGAAGATTGTAAACATGATTAGGTTTCTTATGATCGACAAAGCCGGGAGGTTGCTTAACATAAACTTCCTCCTCAACTTCACCATTTAAAAAAGAACTTTTAATGTCCATTTGGTACAAGGTGATATCATGGTGATTAGCATAAGCAAGTAACATGCGAATGGACTCAAGTCTAGCAACGGGGGCATATGTCTCACCATAGTCCATACCTTCGACTTGAGTGTAGCCTTGGGCGACTAGACGTGCTTTGTTGCGAACAACTTGTCCATCTTCATCTTGCTTGTTGTGAAACACCCATTTGGTACCGATGATGTTGTGGTTGTTGTCGTGCTTCTCAACCAATGTCCACACTTGATTTCTCTCAAAGTTGTGTAGCTCTTCATGCATGGCATTTATCCAATCTGGATCTTCCAATGCTTATTCAACCTTCATAGGTTCAATGCTAGAGATGAATGAATAATGTTTACAAAAGTTAGCCAAACGAGTTTTAGAGTGAGTGATTCTCCCGGTTTGGATATCATTGTAGATTTGCTCGACGGGATGGTCTTTGGCGACTCTTGCTCGAACTTGTGGGAGCTTTTGCTTGGCTCGGGGTGGAACAGCCATTTCATCTTGTTCTTCTTCTTGGCCTTCTTCATTTTTGACCTTGTCATTCTCTTGTCGTGGTGGAGAAGGAGGCTGTTGATGTTCATCTTGGTGTACTTCCTTGTTTTCTTCGTCTTGGTGTGTCCCACTTGTGGATGCTTCAGTATCAACTCTTGGTTCACCTTGTCGTGGGGTGGAAGCTTCCACTTGGACGGACGAGGTACTTTCCTTCACCTCCGTTGGATGAATCTTGCCAATAGACAAGTCTTGGATTGCTTCCGAAGGGTCTTTGTCTCCTACATCAATTGGCAATTGCTCTACTTGCGAGCCGTTAGATTCATCAAACTTCACATCTACTGTCTCTTCAACCTTTCGGGTGAAATTATTGTAGACACGGTAAGTGTCAGAGTTTGAGCCATAACCAAGAAGGAAACCTTGAAGAGCTTTAGGAGAAAATTTAGAACGACGATGCTTATCAAGAATGTAGCACTTTGAGCCGAATACTCGAAAGTATCCAACTTGGGGTTTGTTACCGGTGAGGAACTCGTATGTCATCTTGCCGAGTAGCTTGTGAAGATACAAGCGATTTGTTGCATGACAAGCTATCTCAACCGCTTCCGCCCAAAAGTGTTTTGGAGTCTTGTACTCATCAAGCATCGTTCTTGCCATCTCAATAAGTGTCCGGTTCTTCCTCTCAACAACTCCATTTTGTTGAGGTGTGTACATAGCCGAGAACTCGTGTGAAATCCCCTCTTCGTCAAGAAAGGTATCCACATTTGTGTTCTTGAACTCCATTCCGTTGTCGCTCCGAACCTTCTCGATCTTCACTTCAAATTGATTTTGGGCCTTCCTAGCGAAGTTTTTGAAGATCTTTTGGACCTGCGATTTATCATCAAGGAAGCACACCCACGTAAATATTGAAAAATCATCGACTATGACTAGACCAAATGAGATACCACCGAGACTCTTGTAGGCATAGGGACCAAAGACATCCATGTGAAGTAGCTCGAGCGGTCTTCTCGTGGTCATGATGTTCTTCACGGGGTGACTCCCTCCAACTTGTTTTCCTGCTTGACAAGCACTACAAAGTCTATCCTTGTCAAATATAACATATTTTACTCCAAGGATATGATCACCTTTAATAAGCTTATCAAGATTTCGCATGCCCACATGACCTAGCCTTCTATGCCACTACCAGCCTTTAGAAGATTTAGCAATTAAGCAAATTCTAGGTTGAGCCTTTTTAGTGAAATCAACAATGTAAAGATCACCTCTACGTATACCGGTAAAGACCATTTTATGATTGTCTCTTCGAAACACTTGGCTATCTACTTCAGTAAATAGGACATTGAAACCGAAATCAGCAAGTCCAGATACTGAAAGTAAATTGTACCCAAGAGATTCAACAAGCATGAAGTTTTGTATGGAGCTATCATGTGAGATGGCCACCTTACCGAGGCTAACCACCTTACCCTTTGAGTTATCACCAAAAGTGACATACTTTCGAGGGCCGTCATTTTCAGCAAGCTCACAAAACATATCTTTGTCTCCGGTCATATGATCAGTACATCCACTATCAAGAACCCATTCCTTTCCTCCAGCCATGTAGCTGCGAAGATTAGCCATAAGACCAAAGTGTCTCATCGCATCATCAAGATCATAGTCACTATCATCATCCTCATCATAGTATCTGTGTTCAACATCATCATGTGATGGATCAACTCCTAGAGAGGGTAATTCATTAGAAGTATGACCATAACAATGTTCATATCTATGGATTCTAATGACTTCAGAAATGATATTGCTAATATTTCCCACATCTCCTTTTGCACTCGTAAGATTAGTAAGCTCAAATAAGCAATCACCAAACTTGGGATCATTAGAACTCATCTTACTCAAGACAATAGACTTATGAAGAATCTCATCTAGAATTTTCAAGGAATAGTTTGGGAATCCTTCCTCAAGGAATCTCCATAAGGTGTAGGCACAATCAAAAGTAGGCAAGCTAGCAAGCAAGTTTCTAGGCAACCCTCTAGTGATTAAATTGACCGTTCTAAGATTACGGATCATGTCAATAGACTCATCAAGGGTAGGATGCAAAGGATCAACAATGCGAGCACAAGGAGTAGTAATGTACTTGGTCAAATGATATTCATTTAAAATCTCAAGCATCTCATTTTCCCACTCATGAAAGAACTCTCCATCAAGAATAGGCACTCTACGTCTAAGACTACCCAACATAGACTCATCCATCTTCCTCCAAAGGTGTTTGAACCAAAGCAATGGAGACCAATGCTCTGATACCAATTGTGGGATCGAGAAGAGGTGTCTAGAGGGGGGTGAATAGACTCTTAGCAAGAAAAGTTGCAGTTTTTAATTTCTTTAAGTTGAAGTGGAGTTTTGGCACAAGTTTGAGCATTCACAATACATATCAAGCAAGCATGACAAGAGTATATGAGCAGCGGAAAGTAAATCATGCAAGTTGCAAGAATGTAAAGGGATGGGGTTGGAGTGTGCAAACGCAATTTGAGACACGGAGATTTTTGGTGTGGTTCTGATAGGTGGTGCTATCGTACATCCATGTTGATGGAGACTTCAACCCACGAAGGGTAACGGTTGCGCGAGTCCATGGAGGGCTCCACCCACGAAGGGTCCACGAAGAAGCAACCTTGTCTATCCCACCATGGTCGTCTCCCACAAAGGACTTGCCTCACTCGGGTAGATCTTCACGAAGTAGGCGATCTCCTTGCCCTTACAAACTCCTTGGTTCAACTCCACAATCTTGACGGAGGCTCCCAAGTGACACCTAACCAATCTAGGAGACACCACTCTCCAAAAGGTAATAGATGGTGTGTTGATGATGAACTCCTTGCTCTTGTGCTTCAAGTGATAGTCTCCTCAACACTCAACTCTCTCTCATAGGATTTGATTTGGTAGAAAGATGATTTGAGTGGAAAGAAACTTGAGGAAGGCTAGAGATCAAGATTTATGTGGTTGAATTGGAATATCTTGACCTCAACACAAGTGTACGTGGTTCTCTCTCAGAAAATGTATGTTGGAAGTGTAGGCATATTTTGATGGCTCTCTCCATGAATGAAGAGTGGGTGGAGGGGTATATATAGCCTCCACAAAAAATCTAACCATTACACACAATTTACCAAACTTGGTGGGACCAATTTAGAGAACTCGGTCAGACCGATTTAGTTCATAATGTGACCGTTAGGCATTTCGATGGGACCGACATGGTCAACTCGGTGGGACCGATGTGCTAGGGTTAGGGTAAAGCCTCAACTCGGTTTGACCGATTACACAAACTCGGTGGGACCGATTTGGGTAATAAGCGAAACAGAGAGTTGGCCAAGCAGACTCGGTGGGACCGATTGCATACCTCGGTGGCACCGAAATTATTGCAATAGGCAACAGAG
The DNA here is from genome assembly GCF_056163025.1 of Triticum urartu. Lineage (NCBI taxonomy): Eukaryota > Viridiplantae > Streptophyta > Magnoliopsida > Poales > Poaceae > Triticum > Triticum urartu. The sequence continues at coordinate 194,199,385 of NC_141873.1, read as the reverse complement.
AGTTTACAAACCCATCTCGACGACACCGAGATCCCATCGGTGAGACAGAATTGATTAGGGTTTCTGGCAGTGGCTATGTCAAGAGAACTCGGTGGCGCCGGATAGAATGTTTTGGTGGGGCCGAGTTTGACTTTTGGTTTGGGACATATGTGGATATGAGAAAGTAGTTGAGGGCTTTGGAGCATATCACTAAGCATTTTGAGCAAGAACCTCATTAAGCAGCACCTCACCCCCTCTTGATAGTATCGCTTTTCCTATGGACTCAATGTGATCTTGGATCACTAAAATGAAAAATGTAGAGTCTTGTGCTTTGAGCTTGAGCCAATCCTTTGTCCTCAGCATCTTGAAGGGGTTCCACATCCTCTAGTCCATGCCACTCCATTGTTGAACTTATTTGAAACATACTAGGTAGAAGCATTAGTCCAACAAGAGATATGTTGACATTAATTACCAAAATCACCCAGGGAGCACTTGTGCTTTCAGTATTCATAGATGGAAATCAAGACACGTCCAATGCAAAATAAACTAAGGTCACAGAACCAGTTTAGCACTTCCAGCGTTCATGGATGCAACATTGAACATCTCAACTCCAAGGGATCACGAGATCCCTTTTAACATCAGACGCAAACAACCAGACCACTTCTCTAGATGTATCTACCAAGGCTCGGTGTACAAAGCCAGTGGACCCGAACCATCCCTCCCTCCGGGCGGTGGCATTGAGGTCCTCCACCTCGGCGACCTCGGGCGTCGCAATCACCTGGACGATCATCTGCGTGACGCAGTCTCCGAGCTTCACGGCGAAGTTCGCCTCCGAGTGGTTGAATAGCATGGGTCCCGCCTGGTTGTGGTAGTCTGCATCAATCACCCCTGCGCCCACGTCGGGGAAGTAAACACTTATTAGTTCACGTCCTCGTTCAAATCTAGTAGAGTATTTTCTTTGTTTTTAGCACATGCACATGAATCAATAATAACAACCACAGGCTTGTCCTTACTTGTTGCACGAGACGTGAAGAAGGTCGGTTCCCCTCCTTGTTGAATCCAAGGAAGACACTGCCCCGAGACATGAAGAAGGCCAGCTCCCCTCCTTGTGCAAATAGCTCAGGTGCATGAAGTTGTAAAGAAACTAAATACAATGAACTCATTGTAATGTATAACAACAAGAAAAACATGCATCCTAAAGAAAAAAAATCATTCTATGAGTCTGGTGTCGGTGCACAAAAGTAGGGGCTCTCTTTTGTACCCTTTTACTTGTGCACAGACAATTAGAGCCACGCCCACGGCCATACCTAGCGGGTCAGAGGAAGCAGAAGCACAAGAATACCAGAGCAGCACTCCAGCCAGGAGCATGAGACAACCAAAACAACGCCAAGACCAGAGACACAAAGAGCAAGATGGCGAGGTGGACACCCCCCCCCCCCCCGCCCCCCGCAGCCCTGGCAAGAGCCTTGTCGGGGCAACATGCCCAATGCCAATAGAGTGTGCCACCCTTGATCCCAAGGGTTCCAATACCATCAACCACATTGGAACCAAGGATCGGGAGGCACCTCCATGGTGGCATGCAGATCTTTGTGAAGATTATAAGCACACAAGATCAGATGAGGACCAGAAGACGACGATCCTCGGCAAGATCCTTGCCGAGGAAATCCATGAGACCCCAGAAAGATCCTTGTCGGGGACGACTGCGATGCCATGGCAAGACCCTTGCTGGGGCCCGGCAAGACCCTTGCCGAGGACACCTACGGGGCCACAGCCAGGCCCATGTCTGCCCAGACCCCACCGCCGTTCCCATGCAGTTACTAGCCCAACCAACTGGGCAGGCACCTGCATGGCGACGTGCGGCCTCCAGGCCAACTCAGCAAGCACCTGCATGGTGGCATGCAGATCTTCGTGAAGACCCTACCACCACGCCATCTCAGCAGCCTACCAGCTTACGTGGCGCTGCATGCCTCGTTGTACTGGACGTGCGTCGAAGCGAGACGGAACGGTGACAGAAGGGACGGGCCTCTTTACCTTCCCTAATAAAGCAACGGGACACCTAAGGAGCGCATTTAATGCGCCTTGTCCCGTAATACAGGCAATAAGCTTGTACACTGTTTACCTTTCCACCTCCTGTGTGCCACTGTGGCGACCCCTTTTCGACTATAAAAGGAGGCCCGAGGTGTACTGGAGAGGGATTCGGACCTTTTGGACTATGGATGCACCGCAACTAGTTTGAAAGCTCAAGAACACTCAAATATACACCAAAGCAAGACTAGGGTATTACGCATCCTTGCGGCCCAAACCTGGGTAAACGATCCTCGTGCTGGCTACTAGACCCGCTCTTTGCACAACTCCGCTCCCACCAACCGTATAAGGGATCCCAGTGATCCCATAGGTGTCGTTCCCACTGACATCTCTGGCGTGCCAGGTAGGGGCGTAGTCATGGAAATCTGGTCTAGTTGGCGTGGCGGCTTCGTCGTGGTCGTCACCCCAAGGAAGAAGACAACCGAACGACCAGCATCATTTGCGGATGCAGTAAACACTCGCGCGGTGACAGAAAAGCTAAGTCATTCAAAACTTTGAGTAATTCTTTTATGTATAAGGTTGTTTTCCTCGGAGATCCTGCTCTTGGTATGAAAAACCTGCACGCTATGGGGGCCTTCCGCAATTGGCAACGCCCTTGTTCTATTTGGAGTCTGCTCAACAGTTCAAGCGGCCGCGCCGAGAACGGCGAGGTGGGCTTCCAGCTATCGGCAGCACCCTTATTCTATTTTGAGTCCGCTCGACAGTTCAAACGGCCGTGCTGAGAATGGCAAGGTGGTTTACTTGGCCGCAGGCACACCAGACCGGTTGCGAGGATCCGTCCTCGAAACATCGCAGCCTGGGTTCGCATGCCGGCAAGCCTATCCAGTTAAGCATAGGGTGTACATACAAAGAACGATCGAACAGGGACATAACATGCATCGTTTCATGGTACTGCAGAGTTATATTACATCAATTGTTGTTGCGGTTCTAACTAAAGATAAAAATTGTCTTGGTAATGAACCTGCAGCAGCGATGAGAAACGGGGTGCCTGGTCCCGGCGCTGCCCTCTATCCTCTGAACTCCGTCGACGCGGCTGATGACGGGCTCGATACACTCTTCGAGCGCCACGAGGTCCAGACCCTCCGGCAAGCTCTCCAGCGCAGCGTCAAAGTCGAAGTTGGGGTTCCAGTACGCCACCTTGGTGAGGACCTTGGTCAGGACACCCAGGCAAAGCCTCCGGGCCTCATTGGCCAGGGTGGTCGCTTTGTTGGAGCGGAACTGCTCCAGAGCTCCAAGAACGCCCTCGAAGAACAGGGTCAGTCTGGCGTTGGGACTCACGTTCGGCTCCGGGACGTACCCCACGTACGGCATCCCCATGGTAGCCAGCTGCGTGGTGATCCTGCCAGCGATGTCTGCGAGGCGGGTGATCTAGAGGTTTTTGCCCTTCATGAAATCTGCGTGGTTGGCGGCGTCATTCCTCCGCAGCTGCCTCTCGGCCTCCAGATTTTTGGTCAGGGTATCCTCTCGGGCCCTAACCTCCGAAAGCGTCTCCTCGAGGCCCTCCAGCTTCAGCTTCAGATCCCTGATGGAGTCATTGGCCTCGGAGAGCAGCTCAACCTTGCTGAGGATTGTGGCCTGCGCATCAGCTAAGTTACCTTTGGCCGCGTCCCTCTCTCTGTCAGCTCCAGGACCTGCTTCTTCAGCCCGTCCCGCTCCACCTCCAGCTCGTTCACCTTGCCGGCCTGGACCTTGGCCTGAGCATTGAGTGCCTCCTAGTGCCTCTGCTCCAACTCCCGGGTCCGCTGCACGACAAGGCTCTCGACCTCCTGTAGGATCTAGAAGTAGATGTGTCTAGAGGGGGGGTGATTAGACACTTAGTGCTAAAGTTGCAATTTTTAGGCCTTTTTGGTTTGAGTGGAGTTTTAGGCACAATTTCAACATACACAATACATATCAAGCAAGCATGCAAAGAGTATATGAGCAGCGGAATGTAAAGCATGCAACTTGCAAGAATGTAAGGGGAAGGGTTTGGAGAATTCAAACGCAATTGGAGACACTGATGTTTTTCCCGTGGTTCGGATAGGTGGTGCTATCCTACATCCACGTTGATGGAGACTTCAACCCAGGAAGGGTAACGGTTGCGCGAGTCCACGGAGGGCTCCACCCACGAAGGGTAATGGTTGCGCGAGTCCACGGAGGGCTCCATCCATGAAGGGTCCACGAAGAAGCAACCACCCACGAAGGGTCCACGAAGAAGCAACCTTGTCTATCCCACCATGGCCATCGCCCACGAAGGACTTGCCTCACTAGCGGTGGATCTTCACGAAGTAGGCTATCTCCTTGCCCTTACAAACTCCTTGGTTCAACTCCACAATCTTGTCGGAGGCTCCCAAGTAACACCTAGCCAATCTAGGAGACACCACTCTCCAAGAAGTAACAAATGGTGTGTTGATGATGAACTCCTTGCTCTTGTGCTTCAAATGATAGTCTCCCCAACACTCAACTCTCTCTCATAGGATTTGGATTTTGTGGAAAGAAGATTTGAGTGGAAAGTAACTTGGGGAAGGCTAGAGATCAAGATTCATATGGTAGGAATGGAATATCTTGGTCTCAACACATGAGTAGGTGGTTCTCTCTCAGAACATATGAGTTGGAATTGTGTATGTGTTCTGATGGCTCTCTCCACGAATGAAGAGGAGGTGCAGGGGTATATATAGCCTCCACACAAAATCCAACCGTTACACACAGTTTTCCAATCTCGGTGGGACCGAATCAACAAACTCGGTCGGACCGAAAAGGTAAACCTAGTGACCGTTAGAGATTTTCGGTGGGACTAACATGCAACTCGGTAGGACCGATATGGTTAGGGTTTGGGCATAACGTAATCTCGGTGAGACCGATTACACAAACTCGGTGAGACCGAGTTTGGTAATAAGCTAACCAGAGAGTTGGTCAGGTAAACTCGGTGGGACCGATTTGCTCTTTCGGTGAGACCGAAAAGTTACAAAAAGGAAACAAAGAGTTTACACTGCAATCTCGGTGGGACCGATTTGCTCTTTCGGTGAGACTGAAAAGTCACGAAAGGGAAACAGAGAGTTTGCAATCCCATCTCGGTGAGACCGAGATCCCTATCGGTAGAACCGAATTGCTAGGGTTTGGCAGTGGCTTATGACAAGTGAAACTCAGTGGCGCCGGATAGAAAGAATCGGTATGACCGAGTTTGGCTTAGGGTTTAGGTCATTTGTGGAAGTGGGAAAGTAGCTGAGGATTTTGGAGCATATCATTAAGCACATGAAGCAAGAGGCTCATTAAGCAACACCTCATCCCTCCTTGATAGTATTGGCTTTTCCTATGGACTCAATGTGATCTTGGATCACTAAAATGTAAAATGAAGAGTCTTGAGCTTTAAGCTTTAGCCAATCCTTTGTCCTTAGCATCTTGAAGGAGTTCCCACAACCTTTAGTCCATGCCACTCCATTGTTGAACTTATCTGAAACATACTAGATAGAAACATTAGTCCAACAAGAGATATGTTGTCATCAATTATCAAAACCACCTAGGGAGCACTTGTGCTTTCACCTCCTCACCCTTGTCGGGAGCGTTGCGGCGAGCTTCTACTCGCGAGCGGCAAGGTCCTCCTCCTGGGAGTTTAGCACGGCCTGATGCTGGAGCCGAGCGGCCTCGTCCTTGGCGGCCTGTTCTTTCGCCGTCTCCTGGGCCTTCTCGATGTCGGTCTACTTCAGGACAAACTCCTGCTTGCGCTCGGCTAGCAGATCTTGGGCGGACTTCAGTTCCTCACAGGCCTAGCAGAACCAAGCCTGCGTCTTGGCGATGCGCTCCTCGAGATCCGCCTCTGCCTTGTCCACCGCCGCCATCCTAGACTTGACCTTGTCTAGGCAGGCACGGTGAAGCGCCTGGAGCTTCTGGAAGTTGACACTCATGGCCTGGAGGAGCCGCTCTTCCTAGGAACCGCCACCACCGGCGCTCGGCTTGTCGACAACCTCAAGCCCGGGGGCGGCGATGTAACACCCCGGATGTAACTTACCCAATATGTACTCCAACTCTTGCCGTTTCCGGCCTTAAGATATTTTATTTTCTCGGGTTCGGGTTTTTGTCTCCGTGTGTTGTTGTTGTTGTTGTCATGTATCTCATATCATGTCATCATGTGCATTGCATTTGCATATGTGTTCATCTCATGCATCCGAGCATTTTCCCCGTTGTCCGTTTTGCATTCCGGCGCTTCGTTCTCCTCCGGTGGTCATTTCTACCTATCTTTCATGTGTGGGGATTAAAAAAATCTGGATTGGACCGAGACTTGCCAAGCGGCCTTGGTTTACTACTGGTAGACCACCTGTCAAGTTTCGTACCATTTGGACTTCGTTTGATGCTCCAACGCTTAACCGAGGGACCGAAAAGGCCTCGTGTGTGTTGCAGCCCAACACACCTCCAAGTTGTCCCAAAACCCACCAAAGACCCTCTCCATCATCTAGAGCATTCGATCAAGATCGTGTGGCCGAAAACCGCACCTCATTTGGACACTCCTAGCTCCCTCTACCTCTATAAATAGACCCCTCCTCTAAATTCGCGGATACCCTCTCCCAAACCCTAAAAATCGGATCTTCGCCGCCGCCGGACACGTCCGGACAGAGTCGGACGTGTCCGCCCACCGCCGCCGACCATTCGCCACCCGCCACGTGGCACGCCCCCGCCGCCTCGCCGCTCCGGCCCGGGAGGCCCGAGTCGGGTCCCCGTGAGCTCGTCGCCCGCGCCGCCCGGTGGTGCCTCCTCCGCCGCCCTGCTCCGCCTTTCGCCGCCGCCAACTCGTCGCCGGCCGCCGCGCCACGTCTCCGCCGCCTCGCCGCCCGACCCCGCCGGCCTGCTCCTCAGCCGCGCCGCCCGCGCCGGCGACGCCCATCTCCGCCGCCTCGTCGTCCGGTCCCGGATCCAGCTAGGTCCGGCCCGGCCCCCGCTTCCCCGAGCCGCCGGCGAGCTCTCTCCGGTGAGATCCGCCGCCGCGCGACCCCGTGCTACAGTGTCGTCGCCGGATCCCAGATCCACGCTACAGTAACCCTAGATCCGGAGGTCCAAATTTTCTTCTAAGTCCCCGTTTTTCCAGATTCAAATGCCCTTATTCATTGTGCTGTAAATTTGCATCCGTAGCTCCGTTTCGCGCATATAGCATATCAAAATGTTCGTCTCAGAGAGCACATCATTTCATTCCATTGCATAATTTTCATTTGAGTTCATCTTGATGCCCGAAATGCTGTTAGAAGTGTGCTATTTGAGTTAATTGTCAGATCTGCTGCTCCATTTAGATATTTGTCATTTTTGCCATGATTATTGTGTGCGCGATATGCCCATGAGCTCTACGTATGTTTTGTTAAGGGTTTTCCCATCTTTCCAGAGGTGTAATCCATGTATTTTTGTGATGTGTATGGTGACTAGCACAAGCTTGCAAAGTGAGGCACTTGGTAATGCTGATTTCAGGGACTTAGCATTTCCACTAAGTCCTTGATCTGTTTACCTCATATGGCCATATGTTCATGTTGTTTCCTAGTGATCCGTGCCTCTTTTGAGGATGATCAGTAAGGATGATTTGTTAATATTGTAGTGATCTATCTATCCATGTCTTTGTTTGCAATTATGGAGCACCCTATCTTGAGTCAATCGAGCTCTACTATTGTCATTTCGTGAATCTGGGCAGATTGTCTACTTGTTAGCGATTTTGCCGCTGGTGTTGTAGTTGATCCGTGCATGCTATGTTATTGTTCTTGCCATGTCTAGCTTGTATTTTGTGTATTCTTGATGGATGTATGCTCATATTGTCATGACTTGCTCCGTAGTGAGTGCATCGAGCTCGTAAACATGCCTACTTGAAATCTGTTTCAGCATGCTCCAGTTTTCACTAAGTCTGGGAACTGATTATGTTTTTGCCATGTTCAAATGCTTGCAAATGTATTTTCTGATCCCTTTTGCCTCAAGGTCACTAAGGGAATTTTGTTAAGCTCTTTGAGTAGCTCCATGCCATACTTTACTTTGCCATGTTCAGATCCTGTAGCATGTAGTTTTGTTGCTCCGAAGGGTGCTATCTGATCTGAAATTCCAGACAAGTGTTAATTTCACTAAGTCTGAAATCTGTTTGTCAAATGCATTTTTGCCATGCTTGTTTGAACCTGTTAATGGATGAATTGGCCGTAGCTCAGTGCTAGACTTTTGTTAAGCATCATGAAAGCATCCCTGCCATGTATTTTTATTCCATGTTTGAGTGCTGTAGCATGTTCATCTTGTTGCATTTAGATGGCTACTTGCTGTAAATCGCAGAACGTGGTCATACTTGAATTGCTTTTCATTTCCAAACCGTAACTCCGATTCCGACGTTCTTTATATCGTTTTCAAGCGATTTCATCTCATCCTTCCAGTTGCACACTTGGTTTTCCAAGTTGAGGCCAGGTTCATGCATTCCTTGTCAAATCTTGCATATGCATCACATATTGCATCCCGCATAGCATACCATCTTTGCATCATATTGTTTGATCCTTGCACGTGGTTGATTGTGTCCTTGTTGCTTGTTTGTCTTGTTTTGGGAGAGCTGGGAGACGAGTTCGCTAACGAGGAGCCCGTTGAGTTTGCTTTCGAGGATCCAGTCAACTCTGACAACTTTGCAGGCAAGATGATCATACCCTCGAAATCACTACTATCTTTGCTTTGCTAGATGCTCGCTCTTTTGCTATGCCAATGCTATGATGCCTACCACTTGCTTTCAAGCCTCCCAAATTGCCATGTCAAACCTCTAACCCACCATGTCCTAGCAAACCGTTGATTGGCTATGGTACCGCTTTGCTCAGCCCCTCTTATAGCGTTGTTAGTTGCAGGTGAAGATTGGAGACCGTTCCTTGTTGGAACATTATTTTACTTGTTGGGATATCATTATATTGCCATGTTATCTTAATGCATCTATATACTTGGTAAAGGGTGGAAGGCCCGGCCTCTCGCCTAGTGTTTTGTTCCACTCTTGCCGCCCTAGTTTCCGTCATATCGGTGTTATGTTCCCGGATTTTGCGTTCCTTACGCGGTTGGGTTATAATGGGAACCCCTTGATAGTTCGCCTTGATTAAAGCTTGTCCAGCAATGCCCAACCTTGGTTTTACCATTTGCCACCTAGCCTCTTTTTCCCTTGGGTTTCCGGAGCCCGAGGGTCATCTTATTTAAACCCCCCCGGGCCAGTGCTCCTCTGAGTGTTGGTCTGAACCAGGCAGCCTGTGGGGCCACCTCGGGGAAACTCGAGGGTTGGTTTTACTCGTAGCTTGACCTATCTCAGTGTGCCCTGAGAACGAGATATGTGCAGCTCCTATCGGGATTTGTCGGCACATTCGGGCGGTGTTGCTGGTCTTGTTTTAACCTGTCGAAGTGTCTTGAAGAACCGAGGTACCGAGTCTGATCGGAACGTCTCGGGAGGAGGTCTATTCCTTCGTTGACCGTGAGATCTTGTCATGGGCTAAGTTGGGACTCCCCTGCAGGGATTTGAACTTTCGAAAGCCGTGCCCGCGGTTATGGGCAGATGGGAATTTGTTAATGTCCGGTTGTAGATAACTTGAACCTTAACTTAATTAAAATGAATCAATAGTGTGAGTTACCGTGATGGCCTCTTCTCGGCGGAGTCCGGGAAGTGGACACGGTGTTGGAGTAATGTTTGCGCAGGTTGCTCTCTAGTTTCTCGCTCGCGCTTTGCCTCCTCTTCTCGCTCTCTTTTGCGAACAGGTTAGCCACCATATATGCTAGTCGCTTGCTGCAGCTCCACACATATTTACCTTGCCTTACCTATTAAGCTTAAATAGTCTTGATCGCGAGGGTGCGAGATTGCTGAGTCCCTGTGGCTCACAGATTACTATTACACCAGATGCAGGGCCTGATGATTTCGCTCCAGGTGACGCACTCGAGCTCAAGTGGGAGTTCGACGAGGACTCTCAACGATACTATGTTTCCTTTCCTGATGATCAGTAGTGGTGCCCAGTTGGGGGTGATCGGGACCGTGTCGCTTGTTGGGTTCTCTTTTATTTTGGCGCCGTAGTCAGGCCATGAGTGTTTGATTGATGTAATGTTATTTATGTACCTTGATTGACGTGGCGAGTGTAAGCCAACTATGTTATCTCCCCTTTTATTATCTATATTGCATGGGATGTTGTGATGATTGCCTAACTTGCGACATATGCCTTCAATGCGATTATGTCTCTATGTCGTGCCTCGACACGTGGGAGCTATAGTCGCATCGAGGGTGTTATAAGTTGGTAATCAGAGCCTTCCCCGACCTTAGGAGCCCCATTGCTTGATCGTTTTTAGCGGCCGAGTTGTGTCTAGAAAAATGTTTTCAGTCATTTAGGAATTATATATCTGAGAGTTTAGGAATTCTTTTTACTTCCTAGTCTCCTCATCGCTCTGGTAAGGCATCCTGACGTAGAGTTTTGACTCTTCTCTTCTCAAATTTCACTAAAAAAAAATTAGGATCACGCGGTTATCTTGGAATCGTTCTGATGGTTTTATGACGAGAACATTGTCTTGGTGCCTCCTGTCAGGGGTTTTGTGGAAGTGTCCCGGGGAGTTGAGCTCTGAGGTGTTGTCGTCATAATTTTATCGTTGCAGTTCTGGAATACCTGAGTCTAGTACGCCGACATCGAAAATCTCTTTTATGCAGTTCATTGGTGAGATAACCTCGACGCCACCCAGTACTGGGGCGGGAGTTCGGGAGTATCGCCATAACTTGTATAACGGATGCTTTTCGAAGGTTGAGGTAGATGGTTTCTGAAGTTTTTCTCGGTTATGTGTTGAAGGATGGATACAGCTGGATGTAGGATTTGCTAGATTTGGGTGATATATTATCCTTCCACTGTATCCCCAACACCTGATTGCATAACCGGAAAGGTTCGGGAGTTTCATAGGTGGGAATTCTCGTAGCTCTAGTTCTTCTTCCACGGATATTTGGTTTGAGATTGGGATTTCTTACCGAGTATTCGTTCTTGATCCGTACCTTGTTGATTTATTTCTCTACCTAAATTCTAAGTGGCTTCTCAATTTATGGATATGTGACCATTTCAAGAGGAATGCATTCGTTCCTTTTGTTCGGATGTGAAGACTATATGTTGCAATTTTCATTCTATTGGATTCAGCTTCATTTTATCTGTCTATGTGCTAACGGTGGTCAACCTCTTCAGGATGGCTCCCGCTAAGAGCACCAATCAGAATCAGAATCAGGATCCGCCACCACCTCCACCTCCTCCGGAGGCATGGCAAGCTGTGATGGCCGCAACCAATGCAAACACACAGTTGATCATGCAAATTCTTCAAGAGCGCAATCAAGGCAACCAAGGGAACCAAGGAAACAATCAGAATCACTTTGCTACACTCAACCAGTTCCTTGCTAACGGGCCAAAGATTTTCCGCAATTGTGTTGAGGCAACCGATGCTGACGATTGGCTCGTGGATCTATGCAAGCATTTCGAGTGCAGTAACGTCAGGCCTGAGGACTTCGTCAAGTTCGCTTCCTTCCAACTCAAAGACCAAGCCGCAGAGTGGTTCCAGCAGTACAAGGATTCCAGAGGTGGATGTGTCATTACCTGGGATGAATTCCGTCAAGATTTCAGAGCTCACCATATCCCTCAGAGCGTGGTTGAAAGCAAGCGTGAGGAATTCCGCAACCTGAAGCAAGGCTCTTTGTCTATCTATGACTACAACAAGTTGTTCTGGAAGCTTGCCCGCTTTGCCAAGCAGGACGTACCTGATGAGAAGAGCATGATATACTAGTTCAGGGGTGGTCTCAGAGAAGAAATCCAGCTCGCTCTTGTTCTCTTCGAGCCCTTGAGGTACGATGAGTTCTACAACATGGCATTGAAGCAAGAGGCTGCTCAACTGAGGTGTGATGCTTCCAAGAAGCGAGTCAGAGATGCTACTCCTTCTTCCTCTACTCAAGTGGCCAAGCAGCAGAAGTATTGGCTTCCTCCTCCTCCGTTTCGTCAGCCGTATCAGCAGAAGAGCAAAGGTGGCAGTGGATCTTCCCACCCACCCAACCCTGGCTTTTAGAACAAGACTTCGTCTCAAGCTCCAAGATCGAGTGCTCCATATCACCATCCGCTTTCAGAGGTCACGTGCAACAAGTGCCAACAGAAGGGTCACTATGCCAACAAGTGTTTCAACCAGAGGTGTCTTCCTCCTCCTCCTGTGAGATCGGCAAGTACAGCTGTGGTCAAGCATAACCCCAAGCACGCCAAGGTCAACTTGCTGAATGCAGCCCAGGCAGAGGACTCATCAGATGTCATCATGGGTAACCTTCCTGTTAACGATATTCCCGCAAGAGTTCTTTTTGACATTGGTGCATCACATTGTTTCATGTCAAAGCCATTTTTTACCAAGCATGAGTTCGTTTCTTCTCATTTGGGTAAACAAATGGATATCGTTTCTCCTGGAAAACGTTTGAGTGCAAGTCTGGAGGTGCCAGATGTTACCATCACGTTGGGAAACTACAAGTTCCTTTCTTCCCCAATGGTTCTTCGTAACTCGGATATTGATCTTATTCTTGGGATGGATTGGCTTTCTAAGCACAAGGCTCAGCTTGATTGTGCTGCAAGGCAGATTCAATTGACTCATTCATCTGAGGATGTAATTGTCTTTGCCGCTCGTGATGATACCATCCGTCTATTTTCTCTCAACGAGAAGGGTGAACTGGATGCTATCTCGCAAATTCCAGTCATTTGCGAATATCAAGACGTCTTTCCAGAAGAGCTTCCAGGAATGCCCCCGCACTGGCCAGTTGAATTCGTCATTGATCTTGAGCCTGGCACAGAACCTGTGTGCAAGTGTCCTTACAAGCTCGGACCTGAAGAGTTGAAGGAGCTGAAGAAGCAACTCGATATTCAAGAGAGAATGGGTCTCATCCGGCCTAGTTCTTCTCCGTGGGGTTGTGGTGTTCTTTTTGTGAAGAAGAAGGATGGAATGGACCGACTTTGTGTTGATTACCGTCCATTGAACAAGAAGACCATCAAGAACAAATACCCACTTCCCAACATCAACGACCTGTTCGAACAACTCAAAGGTGCCCAAGTATTCTCCAAGCTTGATCTCCATATGGGTTATCATCAGATTCGAATCCGTGAGCAAGATATTCCCAAGACGGCTTTCAGGACAAGCTATGGTTCATATGAATACACTGTCATGTATTTTGGCCTCGTCAATGCTCCTCCGACTTTCTCTTGCATGATGAACTTCATCTTCAATGCCTACACCAATGACTTCGTTTTGGTCTATCTCGACGACATTCTGGTTTTCTCGAAGAACAAGGAAGATCATGCCAAGCACTTGCGTTTGGTACTCGATAAGCTGAGGGAACACCAGTTCTACGCCAAGTTCTCCAAGTGCGAATTTTGGCTCGATGAGGTTCTTTATCTTGGTCATATCATCTCTGCCAAGGGCATTGCGGTGAATCCTGAGAAGGTGTCTGCAATTGTGAATTGGGAACCTCCTCAGAACGTGAAGCAACTCCGTAGCTTCCTCGGTCTCGCAAGCTACTGTCGAAGATTCGTTGAAAACTTTTCTAAGATCGCGAAGCCTCTCTCAAATCTTCTCCAGAAGCATGTCAAGTACATTTGGTCTCCGGAGTGTGACATCGCTTTCAACACTTTGAAAGAGAAATTGATCAATGCTCCAGTTCTGACTCCGCCTGATGAATCCAAGCCGTACGAGGTCTTTTGCGATGCCTCTCTCCAAGGTCTTGGCGCAGTGTTGATGCAAGAGAAGAAAGTTGTTGCTTATACATCTCGCCAATTGAAGCCCAATGAGAAGAACTACCCCACTCATGATCTCGAGTTGGCGGCAGTTGTGCATGCTCTTTTGACTTGGAGACATCTCTTATTGGGAAGAAAAGTGGACATCTTCATTGACCACAAGAGTCTCAAGTACATCTTCACTCAGCCTAATCTCAACCTCAGGCAAACTCGATGGGTCGAAATGATTCAAGAGTATAATCTGAGTATCGAGTATACTCCAGGCAAGGCCAATGTGATTGCTGACGCATTGAGCAGGAAGGCTTATTGCAACAGCCTGATTCTCAAGCCTTATCAACCCGAGCTTTGTGAAGCTTTTCGCAAACTTAATCTGCAAGTTGTTCCTCAAGGATTCCTCGCCAACCTTCAAGTCTCTCCTACCTTGGAACACCAGATTCGCCAAGCCCAGCTTCTTGATGCTATGGTGAAAAAGGTGAAGATTGGGATTGCCAAGAGTCAACCCAAGTACAAGTGCTACCACCTTGATGACAAGGACACTCTCTTCTTCGAGGATCGTATTGTTGTGCCCAAAGGTGATCTTCGTAAAGTGATCATGAACGAGGCTCACAATTCTGTCCTCTCCATCCACCCTGGGAGTACGAAGATGTATCAGGACCTCAAGCAGGCTTATTGGTGGACTCGAATGAAGCGCGAGATTGCTCAGTTTGTAAATGAGTGTGATGTCTGCAGAAGAGTGAAGGCAGAACACCAAAGACCAGCTGGTCTCCTCCAACCTCTTGCCATTCCAGAATGGAAGTTTGACCACATTGAGATGGACTTCGTGACTGGGTTTCCAAAGTCCAAGCATGGCAATGATGCTATATTCGTTGTCATCGACAAACTCACTAAAGTGGCTCACTTTCTGCCTATCAAAGAGTCAATCACTGCAGCTCAATTGGCGGAACTCTATACCTCTCGGATTGTCTCTCTGCACGGTATTCCACAAGTGATCTCTTCAGACCGTGGCAGCATCTTTACCTCCAAGTTTTGGGATTCTTTTCAGAAGGCCATGGGCACCAACATCCGCTTTAGCACAGCTTTCCATCCTCAAACTAGCGGTTAAGTCAATCGTGTCAACCAGATTCTTGAAGATATGCTCAGGGCTTGTGTGATCTCCTTCGGCATGAAGTGGGAGGATTGTCTTCCTTATGCTGAATTCTCCTACAACAACAGTTTTCAAGCAAGTTCGGGCAAGGCCCCATTTGAAATTCTGTATGGCAGGAAGTATCGTACCCCTCTCAACTGGTCCAAAACCAGTGAACGTCAGCTTCTCGGAAATGACTTAATCACAGAGGCAGAGGAGATGTGTAAAGTCATTTGTGATAACCTCAAAGCAGCCCAATCACGCCAGAAGAGCTACTATGATAGTAAGCACCGTGATTTGGCTTTCGAGATCGGAGATCATGTTTACCTCCGTGTCTCTCCTATGAAAGGTACTCGTCGCTTCGGTATCAAAGGGAAGCTTGCCCCTAGATACGTGGGACCTTTCAAGATTGTCAGCAAGAGAGGTGATCTCGCCTATCAACTCGAGCTTCCTTCAAACTTTGCAAATGTTCATGATGTGTTCCATGTCTCTCAGCTTCGAAAGTGCTTCAAGACTCCTGACCGCACCATCAACTTCGAGGATATTGAGCTCCAAGAAGATCTCTCTTATCATGAGCACCCAGTGGCTATTCTTGAAGAGACCGAACGCAAGACTCGCAACAAGTCAATCAAATTCCTCAAAGTCAAGTGGTCACACCATTCCGACCGTGAAGCTACCTGGGAACGCGAGGATCACCTCCGTTCTGAGTACCCGGCGTTCTTTCAGTCCTAGATCTTGGGACGAGATCCTTTCATAGTGGTGGAGTGTTGTAACACCCCGGATGTAACTTACCCAATATGTACTCCAACTCTTGCCATTTCTGGCCTTAAGTTATTTTATTTTCTCGGGTTCGGATTTTTGTCTCCGTGTGTTGTTGTCGTTGTCATGCGACTCATATCATGTCATCATGTGCATTGCATTTGCATACGTGTTCATCTCATGCATCTGAGCATTTTCCCCGTTGTCCGTTTTGCATTCCGGCGCTTCGTTCTCCTCCGGTGGTCATTTCTACCTTTCTTTCGTGTGTGGGGATTAAACATTTCCGGATTGGACCGAGACTTGCCAAGTGGCCTTGGTTTACTACCGGTAGACCGCCTGTCAAGTTTCGTACCATTTGGACTTCGTTTGATGCTCCAACGGTTAACCGAGGGACCAAAAAGGCCTCGTGTGTGTTGCAGCCCAACACCCCTCCAAGTTGGCCCAAAACCCACCAAAGACCCTCTCCATCATCTAGAGCGTTCGATCACGATCGCGTGGCCGAAAACCGCACCTCATTTGGACACTCCTAGCTCCCTCTACCTCTATAAATAGACCCCTCCTCTAAATTCGCGGATCCCCTCTCCCAAACCCTAAAAATCGGATCTCCGCCGCCGCCGGACATGTCCGGACGGAGTCAGACGTGTCCGCCCACCGCCGCTGACCAGTTGCCACCCGCCACGTGGCACGCCCCCGCCGCCTCGCCGCTCCGGCCCGGGAGGCCCGAGTCAGGCCCCCGCGAGCCCGTCGCCCGCGCCGCCCGGTGGTGCCTCCTGCGCCGCCCTGCTCCGCCGTCCGCCGCCGCCAACTCGTCGCCGGCCACCGCGCCACGTCTCCGCCGCCTCGCCGCCCGACCCAGCCGGCCTGCTCCTCAGCCGCGCCGCCCACGCCAGCGACGCCCATCTCCGCCGCCTCGTTATCCGGCCCCGGATCCAGCTAGGTCCGGCCCGGCCCCCGCTTCCCCGAGCCGCCGGCGAGCTCTCTCCGGTGAGATCCGCCGCCGCGCGACCCCGTGCTACAGTGTCGTCGCCGGATCCCAGATCTACGCTACAGTAACCCTAGATCCGGAGGTCCAAATTTTCTTCTAAGTCCCTGTTTTTCAGATTCAAATGCCCTTGTTCATCGTGCCGTAACTTTGCATCCGTAGCTCCGCTTCGCGCATATAGCATATCAAAATGTTCGTCTCAGAGAGCACATCATTTCATTCCATTGCATCATTTTCATTTGAGTTCATCTTGATGACCGAAATGCTGTTAGAAGAGTGCTATTTGAGTTAATTGTCAGATCTGCTGCTCCATTTAGATATTTGTCATTTTTGCCATGATTATTGTGTGCATGATATGCCCATGAGCTCTACGTATGTTTTGTTAAGGGTTTTGGCATCTTTCCATAGGTGCAACCCATGTATTTTTGTGATGTGTATGGTGACTAGCACAAGCTTGCAAAGTGAGGCACTTGGTAATGCTGATTTCAGGGACTTAGCATTTCCACTAAGTCCTTGATCTGTTTACCTCATATGGCCATATGTTCATGTTGTTTCCTAGTGATTCGTGCCTATTTTGAGGATGATCAGTAAGGATGATTTGTTAATCTTGTAGTGATCTATCCATCCATGTCTTTGTTTGCATTTATGGAGCACCCTAGCTTGAGTCAATCGAGCTCTACTATTTTCATTTCGTGAATCTGGGCAGATTGTCTACTTGTTAGCGATTTTGCCGCTGGTGTTGTAGTTGATCCGTGCATGCTATGTTATTGTTCTTGCCATGTATAGCTTGTATTTTGTGTATTCTTGATGGATGTATGCTCATATTGTCATGACTTGTTCCGTAGTGAGTGCATCGAGCTCGTAAACATGCCTACTTGAAATCTGTTTCAGCATGCTCCAGTTTTCACTAAGTCTGAGAACTGATTATGTTTTTGCCATGTTCACATGCTTGCGAATGTATTTTCTGATCCCTTTTGGCTCAAGGTCACTAAGGGACTTTTGTTAAGCTCTTTGAGTAGCTCCATGCCATACTTTACTTTGCCATGTTCAGATCCTGTAGCATGTAGTTTTGTTGCTCCGAAGAGTGCTATCTGATCTGAAATTCCAGACAAGTGTTAATTTCACTAAGTCTGAAATCTGTTTGTCAAATGCATTTTTGCCATGCTTGTTTGAACCTATTAATGGATGAATTGGCCGTAGCTCAGTGCTACACTTTTGTTAAGCATCACGAATGCATCCCTGCCATGTATTTTTATTCCATGTATTCCTTGTCAAATCTTGCATATGCATCACATACTGCATCCCGCATAGCATACCATCTTTGCATCATATTGTTTGATCCTTGCACGTGGTTGATTGTATCCTTGTTGCTTGTTTGTCTTGTTTTGGGTAGATCCGGGAGACGAGTTCGCTAACGAGGAGCCCGTTGAGTTTGCTTTCGAGGATCCAGTCAACTCTGACAACTTTGCAGGCAAGATGATCATACCCTCGAAATCACTACTATCTTTGCTTTGCTAGATGCTCGCTCTTTTGCTATGTCAATGCTACGATGCCTACCACTTGCTTTCAAGCCTCCCAAATTGCCATGTCAAACCTATAACCCACCATGTCCTAGCAAACCGTTGATTGGCTATGTTACTGCTTTGCTCGGCCCCTCTTATAGCGTTGTTAGTTGCAGGTGAAGATTGGAGACCGTTCCTTGTTGGAACATTATTTTACTTGTTGGGATATCATTATATTGCCATGTTATCTTAATGCATCTATATACTTGGTAAAGGGTGGAAGGCTCGGCCTCTCGCCTCTTGTTTTGTTCCACTCTTGCCGCCCTAGTTTCCGTCATATCGGTGTTATGTTCCCGGATTTTGCGTTCCTTACGCGGTTGGGTTATAATGGGAACCCCTTGATAGTTCGCCTTGATTAAAGCTTGTCCAGCAATGCCCAACCTTGGTTTTACCATTTGCCACCTAGCCTCTTTTTCCCTTGGGTTTCTGGAGCTCGAGGGTCATCTTATTTAAACCCCCCCGGGCCAGTGCTCCTCTGAGTGTTGGTCCGAACCAGGCAGCCTGTGGGGCCACCTCGGGGAAACTCGAGGGTTGGTTTTACTCGTAGCTTGACCTATCTGAGTGTGCCCTGAGAACGAGATATGTGCAGCTCCTATCGGGATTTGTCAGCACATTCGGGCGGTGTTGCTGGTCTTGTTTTAACCTGTCGAAGTGTCTTGAAGAACCGAGGTACCGAGTCTGATCGGAACGTCTCGGGAGGAGGTCTATTCCTTCATTGACCGTGAGAGCTTGTCATGGGCTAAGTTGGGACTCCCCTGCAGGGATTTGAACTTTCGAAAGCCGTGCCCGTGGTTATGGGCAGATGGGAATTTGTTAATGTCCGGTTGTAGATAACTTGAACCTTAACTTAATTAAAATGAATCAACAGTGTGAGTTACCGTGATGGCCTCTTCTCGGCGGAGTCCGGGAAGTGGACACGGTGTTGGAGTAATGTTTGTGCAGGTTGCTCTCTAGTTTCTCGCTCTCTCTTTGCCTCCTCTTCTCGCTCTCTTTTGCGAACAGGTTAGCCACCATATATGCTAGTCGCTTGCTGCAGCTCCACACATATTTACCTTGCCTTACCTATTAAGCTTAAATAGTCTTGATCGCGAGGGTGCGAGATTGCTGAGTCCCTGTGGCTCACAGATTACTATTACACCAGATGCAGGGCCTGATGATTTCGCTCCAGGTGACGCGCTCGAGCTCAAGTGGGAGTTCGACGAGGACTCTCAACGATACTATGTTTCCTTTCCTGGTGATCAGTAGTGGTGCCCAGTTGGGGTGATCGGGACCGTGTCGCTTGTTGGGTTATCTTTTATTTTGGCGCCGTAGTCGGGCCATGAGTGTTTGATTGATGTAATGTTATTTATGTACCTTGATTGACGTGCGAGTGTAAGCCAACTATGTTATCTCCCCTTTTATTATCTATATTGCATGGGATGTTGTGATGATTGCCTAACTTGCGACATATGGCTTCAATGCGATTATGTCTCTAAGTCATGCCTCGACACGTGGGAGCTATAGTCGCATCGAGGGTGTTACAGGCGAGCACCTCGTCATCAAACACCTCCCCCTCGGTGGGCGCCCTGGTGCTCACCATCCCTGGGAGGTCGATGAACAGGTCGTCGCTCACCTTCAGGTACCTGCCCGAGCCGGAGGCAGTGGAGGAGGAAGGTTGATCGTCAACCACCCCCTCCTCGGCAGCGGCCTTGCTGGCCTCCCCGGCAGGCCCCTTGTCGGCCTCCCGGCAGGCCCCTTGCCGGCATCCTCAGTAGCACCCTTGGCGGCCTCCTCGGCGGCAATCTTGGCGGCCTCGGCCTCGGCATCCCTGGCGACCTCCTCAATGACTGTGTCGATGTCCTCCCAGTCCGTCGGGGAAGGGTCTGGATACCGAGGAGGGGAATAAGGCAAAGCCAAGGCCAGGGTTTGAAAAGAGAAAGCAAGAACAAGGACACATGGAAATTAACTTACCCGCACCGGGCTGGGAAGAAGTGGCCCCCTCCTCGCCGATATTTGGTGCCGGGACGGAGCCACCGGCGCCCGGGTTCGTGTCCTCCTACTCCGTGCGCATGGGCTCGGTGCTTGGCACCCTTGCCGGGGACGCCCCTCGGGGCGGCGTGGTTGATTGGGGTGGCATGTTGGGGGTGGCCCTCAGTGGCTCCTCCTACTGTCGTCCTCCTCTTGCAACCATGGCAAGGTCAGCGCCAAGGGATTGTACCCAAACACATATTGATGGGGAGCGAGTGGTGAGCTCACGCTGGGGGGCTGCACCGGGGGCTGCTATCTGGGCTGCTCTCCACCACCAACGACGTACTCAAGGTGCCCGCCAGGGGCTGGCCGCCCGTCGAGGCCCTGGCCCTCTTCGCCACCCTCTAGGCCAGTGTCTCCATGTCCTTGCAAGAGAAAAAACAAGTCAAGGAAACTGGCGCGGTCTTAAGGAACGGAGATGATGAAAGGCGGGATGCTTACTCATCCTCCACCTCCTCTTCTGATGCCTTCCTCTTCCTCCTTGGGCTGAGAGACCCAAGATCGAAGACGACCTCCGTGTCGACGTCTGCAGGAGGAGGGAAAGGGGATGTAGTCCGGCGACGCTTGGACGAAGAAGAGGCGGTCGGTTTCTTCTTCGCCACGGCGGCCTTCACCACCTTCCTTGCTACCGCGTCCCTCATCAGGCGCACGGACTCCTCCTGGGCCTCTTGCCGCTGCACTGTCCTCCCGGGCCGGACCGGCTCACCAGAGCTGGCCCACCGCAGGACACTCTTTCTCCCTGTTGCCGAAGGGTCGTCAGTCCCGGCCTCTCCCTCGGTCGACTCCTCAACCACATATTCAATGAGAGGGGCCTCGGTGCCGGCGCCGCTGGCCTCCCCGGCAGGCTCTGCCCATCCGGCAAGCTCCTCCTCCTTCGCGGCCACCTCGGCCTCATTCCCCACATGGCCGACGCTGCCAGCTTCCCTGGGAAGCACCACCTCCTCTGCCTGGCAACAATGTAGTCTAGCTCCTCCTTGGTGGTTACCTTGATAAGCAGTGGCTCATCGCGGACATACCTCTCCGACAGTTTGTCGAAGAACTCCTGCACCCGCTCCTCCTCCGGCTTGGTCCACCTTGGGTCAAGGCCGTGCGCGTTGAAGTCCGGCATCATGGCGATGATGTCGGCTTGGCGAGAGTTGTTGCTCTGCGGGACCACTCCTACCGGCAACCTGAACAGAGGCCCCTTGACGACCTTGCCGGCCTTCGCGGCCTTGCCGGCTCTCTCAGCCCTACCATCGCCACCCACATCGAGCTGGAAAAGCCACTGAAAAATATGAGTGTGCCCCATCACCGTGAGGTTGTGCTTCAATCCGGGGCGAAGCCTCATGACATCGGTCGCGTTCCTGAAGAGCCAGGCGACCTCCCCTTGTTATGAAGTGGGGCGATGCAGTGGCGGATGAAGTCGGCCCCGATCATCTCAAGGGTGAGCCCGGCCATGGTGGGGCGACGGATCCTAGTGGTAGCGATCCCGAGCTTCTTGTCATCGGCGTCGGTGTCGCTCAAGTCCTTGCGATGGACTGGCGGGCTCTAACGAACTTGGCAAAACTCTTGCGGGCCCTCCTCCTCAATCCATAGCCACCGGCCCCGCCACTCCTCCCACCTCTCCTTCTGGGCACCCTCTGGATACGTGCCTTTCTCCTGGGTACGTGGGATCCAGTGTGACGCCCCGAGGCCGATGCTCTAGTTACCTTCCTTTTATTTCGTCGAGGTTGGGTGTTCCAATTGTTTGTTGCTGTGATCTTGACGGTGCCATTGTCATATTTGGTTTCTTGCATCATGGTCGTCTTTGGTTATATTTCTTTGACATGCTCACCTTTGTCACATTGCATTTGTGCCTCTTGTCATTTTGCATTCATCATGTGCATTGTGGTTTTCATCTCGTTGTGCTTGCATTATGTTTGTAATGTTGTTTGGGCTATGCATTTGACCCATGCATCATCACCTCCCCATTACTTCTTATTCCTTCCTTGATGCAAGTGCCATTTCTCCCTTCTCCATTAATGTTCAATCTTTGTCAATGAATCATGCACCATGCCTTATACCTCTCTGTCAAGATTCAGCCTTTCGGGAGTTGTTTTGGTTAGGTTCAAAAATGCCTCAAGTTTGAATTTTATTCAAACTTGTTTTATTTTTCTACCTCTAAAAATGCCCAAACCAATTTTATAAAATGGTGCTTAATTTGAGGAGTCCATATGTATCCTTACTTCTTTCTATTTCTTACCCAATATCCCTGGCCTTTCCCTTTTGTTGGCTATTTATTTAATAGACAGGAGGTTTTTCAAAAGGAAATAAGGGAGAGAAGGGAGCCCAGCAGGCCATTTAGGCCCAGCTACACCTAAACCTGGCCGGCCTCTAAGCCCATCTCCCATCCTAAACCTAGACCGACCGCACCCTAGGCCCCGATCCTCATCTCCCCTCGACCCCTCCTCCTCGTTCCTCCTCCCGCCGCCACTCTCACCACGCGCGCATCGGGATAGGGAGAGGAGCTCCCCTCGATGCTCGATCCCCTCGCCGCCTCCACCGCGAGAACCCCTCGTCCGATCTCCTCCTCGCTGCCCATGGTGCCGCGCCACCGGACCTACCCGGCGCCCTCATCGTCGAGCATCACTGCCCATGCGGCCTCCCCTCCTCCGTGTCGTCGCCTTCCATGGCGCCGCGCCCGGCCTCCCGCGCCAACACCATCTGCACTCGCCTGCGCCGTCACCTTCCCTCGTCGGCCTCCTCTGCATCACCAGGCTGCTTCCTCTGCCCCGTTTCCTCTCTTCTCCATCCCATCCCCTTCCCTGAGTTCTTGCTCTCTCTCTTGGACAGCAGGGCCCCATGGACGCCAATCCGCCGGTCCTCTGCGCCCTCACACCCTGCCGGACCTTCGCCTGGCCCCGCTTGTTCGCTACCTCCGCCTGTTGTTGCCCCGACGCTGACAGCCATCACCGCTGCTCTGCTTAGTGTCGAGAAGGAACACCTCATTGCCGGGCGTTGACCCCTTCTCTTGCTCCAGCTCCGTCCGGCAAGGGCCTCGCGCCCGCTGCCTCTCTTGTCGCGACCAGGACCACTTCCTCACGCCCTTGATCGCCTCTCCACGACCATCTCCTCCCTGAAGCCCTGGCTGCTGCTACAAGACCACCACGGCGCCATCATGGAACCCTAGGGCCGAAGATGACCACGACCGTGCATCTCTCCTTGTGGTACTTTGGAGATCAAGACTGCCCCGGACCATGTCGTCTCGCTGGATCGTCAAAAACCCCGGTTGTTGCCAAGTTCCTCGACGCCCGATGCCTGGAATGACTACCGTCGCCGAAGACCCTTGAACCAATAACTTCAAGTTCAACTATTGTCGCAAGAACGAGACCGGCGGGTCCGAAGACCCCATGTACCACGACAACCCCGAAGGGATTCGAGTTCGTCAAGTTCACCTTCGAAACGTGTACCACTACCGACGACTGAGACCCTGGATTCGACAAGTTCCCCACGGTGACCCTGAACATCTACGGGACATGCACGACTTCGAACCGTGTACCACGTCGAACATGTACGGCAACACGACGAACCGCCAAGACCCTGAACGACTACCGCCGCCGAAGTCCGCGAGTACAACTACTTCCACAATGCATCGTGTACAACTACTGTCGCTTGGGTTTTGACAAGACTCCGAGTACCACTACGTTTGCCATGTACAACTACACCAAGTCCGGACCGACAAGTGCCTTGAGAACGTCTGTACCTCTTCCGTCGCCGAGGACCGAAAGTACCACTATGTCCCATCGAACCCGAACCGTCTCGTTTGCACGCTTCGAAGGTATAACCCCGAGACGACATCCGTGAACGAATGCTTGCGATGTTTGAGATGCTCGTGTTTGCACCGTGTCCAAATTGTCACTCTTTTCCTTGTCGCCAACTCGTGGGACACCCGGAATCCGGGATCACCCCACCATCTCTAGCATGTTCCGAACATCCGCACCATTGCTTCCTTTGCACCGGTATCTTTGGGAGCTACCAGAACCGATATGGTGTCATGGCATCATTTTCGGATTCGTTGCCGTGGCACCCATTTCGTTTCCGCCACGATGACTAATGCTTCATAAAATGCTCTTATCAACATTTTCATAAACTTGCATAAACTTGCATATGTCATCCGCATCATGATAACAACATTTAAACATTTAAAATTGTTGTTTGCATTAATTACTAAATGCATATGGGGATTTACCGGATTTGTTGTTTGTTATATCCGGCCCCATTTAAAGTGTTTAGATGGTATAGTTTTGTATGCTTCACCTCTTTCCATGTTAACCAACATTTAATTTTGTTGAGTACCTAATCGGGAGTGAACTAAATAATTGATGTGGTGTTCCGTCATTGAGCTCCATTTAACTTGTAGTTTTGTTTGTGCACTTTGCCATGCCATGCATATTTAAACCGGACATGCATCATACTTGATTGTGCATCATGTCATGGTTATGTGATGGTTAGTTCCGATAACGCCGCGTTTGTGAGGATCCGTTCGTCTACGTCCGTTTGTCTTCTTCATGGACTCGTTCTTCTTCCTTGCGGGATCTCAGGCAAGATGACCATACCCTCGAAATCACTTCTATCTTTGCTTGCTAGATGCTCTCTATTTTGCTATGCCCATGCTACGATACCTACCACTTGCTTATCATGCCTCCCATATTGCCATGTCAAACCGCTAACCCACCTTGTCCTAGCAAACCGTTGTTTGGCTATATTACCACTTTGCTCAGCCCCTCTTATAGCGTTGTTAGTTGCAGGTGAAGATTGGAGTTTGTTCCATGTTGGAACATGGATATTTGTTGGGACATCACAATATCTCTTATTTAATTAATGCATCTATATACTTGGTAAAGGGTGGAAGGATCAGCCTTATGCCTGGTGTTTTGTTCGACTCTTGTCGCCCAAGTTTCCGTCATTCCGGTGTTATGTTCCTTGATTTTGCGTTTCTTACACGGTTGGGTTATAATGGGAACCCCTTGACAGTTCGCCTTGAATAAAACTCCTCTGGCAAGGCCCAACCTTGGTTTTACCATTTGCACTAACAACCTACCACCTTCCCATGGGTTCTGCAGACTCAAGGGTCATCTTTATTTTAACCCCCCCCCCGGGGGGGGGGGGCAGTGCTCCTCTGAGTGTTGGTCTGAAATGGGCAACCTACGGGGCTACCTCGGGGCAACTCGAGGGTTGGTTTTACTCGTAGCTTGACCTATCCGGTGTGCCCTGAGAACGAGATGCGTGCGACTCCTATCGGGATTTGTCGGCACATCGGGTGGCTTTGGTGGTCTTGTTTTACCATTGTCGAAATGTCTTGTAACCAGGATTCCGAGCCTGATCGGGTCTTCCTGGGAGAAGGAATATCCTTCGTTGACCATGAGAGCTTGTGATGGGCTAAGTTGGGACACCCCTACAGGGTTTTGAACTTTCGAAAGTCGTGCCCACGGTTATGGGAAGATGGGAATTTGTTACTGTCCGGTTGTAGAGAACTTGACACTTAACTTAATTAAAATGCATCAACCGCGTGTGTAGCCGTGACGGTGTCTTTCCGGCGGAGTCCGGGAAGTGGACACGGCGTTGGAGTTATGCTTGAACATAAGTAGTTTCAGGATCACTTCTTGATCACTTCTAGTTCGCGACTGTGCTTTGCTCCTCTTCTCGCTCTCATTTGCGTAAGTTAGCCACCATATATGCTAGTGCTTGCTGCAGCTCCACCTCACTACCCTTTTCCTTCCCATAAGCTTAAATAGTCTTGATCACGAGGGTGTGAGATTGCTGAGTCCCCATGACTCACAGATTACTTCCAAAACCAGTTTGCGGGTGCCGATGAAACCATGCAGGTGACGCAACCGAGCTCAAGGAGGAGCTCGATGAAGATTGTGTTCGTTGTGTTGTTTCGTTTCCAGTTGATCAGTAGTGGAGCCCAGTCGGGGCGATCGGGGATCTTTTGCATTAGGGGTAGTCTTCTTTTATTTTGGTTCCGTAGTCGGACCTTTATTGTATTTTGGATGATGTAATGTTTTATTTATGTATTGTGTGAAGTGGCGATTGTAAGGCAACTCTGTACCTCTTTCTTATTCAGTACATGGGATGTGTAAAGATTACCCCTCTAGCGACATGCCTACAATGTGGTTATGCCTCTAAGTCGTGCTCCTACACGTGGGAGATATAGCCGCATCGTGGGTGTTACATCTAGGTGACGCACCCGGAGATGGCACCCCCCGCCTAGATACGGGGAAAGAAATAGTGGCGAAAAAGGGCCGTGCTGGGAAGCATTTAGGAAAATCCCTCGTAGAGGTGAGCGAAGAGGGCCATACACGCCACGGCATTCGGCGTGAAATCAAGAAGATGGAAGCCAAAGGTGTGCCTGATATCGTTGAAAAAGTCAGAGAAAGGGGGGCAAATCCTGCAGGAGAAGTAGTCAACGAAGAAAGGATACCGATTTGGGCCGGCCTTGGCAAAATCGGCGGGAATGATGCACGTAGCAGGATGCCCCATCGTCTTCACCCCGCACAGAGGCTTGAAGTTGTCCGTGAGGTGGATCGGATCGACTGTCGAGGGGAAGACAGCAAGCTGCATCCGAAGCATTGCCGACTTGCTCTCCGGCATCTCCTTCTCCTCGGCGTCCTTCGCCACTCCCTTGCCCTTGCTGGTTTTGGGTGCCATGGCGGCCGGGAAAGAGGTGAAGGATCTGGAGCAGTGAGAGATTGGGGGCAATGGGGGCGTGGCGGCGGCGAATGGAGGCGACGGTTTTGGCTTTTTCGCTTGAGGAGGTAAAAGGGGGGACGGCGGTTCCGAAACTGGAGTGACGCGGAGGGTAAATGAGCAGCGTGCCCGCAGTTTCCCATTTTCTTATGGGGAAGGCGCGGGCCGCCTCTTTACCATTCACCGCAATGTGACGCATGAGGGCAGCAACTGTTCCCATGCATGACCCCCACGCCACGCACGACCCCCACGCCGCACGTTCAATGCGGGTCATGGGGAAGTACGACGGGCGAGGAAGTTACAGCAGTAAAACTCGGCCCCACATGCCTGCGCACCGTTTCGGGCCTAGCACAACAATGCGTCGCGCATATGTATGGCCTAGGACCGGGGGCTCCTGTTGGTGCACAAAAGTAGGGGCTCTCTTTTGTACCCCTTTACTAGTGCGCGGACATTTAGAGTCGCGCCTACGGCCATACCTAGCGGGGCAGAGGAAGTAGAAGCACAAGAATACCAGAGCAGCGCTCCAGCCAGGAGCACGAGACAACCAAAACAACGCCAAGACCAGAGACACAAAGAGCAAGAGGGCAAGGTGGACTCCCCCGGCAAGACCCTTGCCGGGGCGGCCCCCGCAACCCCGGCAAGACCTTTGCCGGGGCAACTTGCCCAATGCCAACAGAGTGCGCCACCCTTGAGCCCAA
Source organism: Triticum urartu (assembly GCF_056163025.1). Classification (NCBI taxonomy): domain Eukaryota; kingdom Viridiplantae; phylum Streptophyta; class Magnoliopsida; order Poales; family Poaceae; genus Triticum; species Triticum urartu. The sequence continues at coordinate 194,171,774 of NC_141873.1, read as the reverse complement.
GGGTTCCAATACCATCAACCACATTGGAACCAATGCTCGGGAGGAACCTCCATGGTGGCATGCAGATCTTTGTGAAGATCATAAGCACACAAGATCAGATGAGGACCAGAAGATGACAATCCTCGGCAAGATCCTTGCCGAGGAAATCCACGAGACCCCCGACAAGATCCTTGCCGGGGATGACCGTGATGCCACGGCAAGACCCTTGTCAGGGCCTCGGCAAGACCCTTGCCGAGGACACCTGCGGGGCCACAGCCAGGCCCACATCTGCCTAGACCCCACCGCTGTTCCCATGCAGCTGCCAGCCCAACCAGCTGGCAGGCACCTTCGTAGCGAAGCGCGGCCTCCAGGCCAACTCGGCAAGCACCTGCGTGATGGCATGCAGATCTTCGTGAAGATCCTACCACCGCGCCATCTCAGCAGCCTTCCAACTTAGGTGGCGCTGCATGCCTCGTTGGCCTGGACGCGCATAGAAGCAAGACGGAATGGCGACGGATGGAACGGGCCTCGTTACCGTCCCCAATAAAGCAACGGGGCACCTAAGGAGCACATTTAATGCGCCTTGTCCCATAATGACAGGCAATAAGCTTGTACACTGTTTACCTTTCCGCCTCATGTGTGCCATTGTGGCGACCCCTTTTCGACTATAAAAGGAGGCCCGAGGCATACTGGAGAGGGATTCGGACCTTTTGGACTACGCACGAACCGCAGCTAGTTCGAAAGCTCAAGAACACTCAAATATACATCAAAGCAGAACTAGGGTATTACGCATCCTTGCAGCCCGAACCTGGGTAAACGATCCTCGTGCTGGCTACTACACCCGCTCTTTGCACAACTCCGTGCCCGCCCACCATAGAAGGGGTCCCAGTGATCCCATAGGTGTCATTCCCGCCGACATCAGGTTGATAGTTTTGAGACACGGGAAAGGATAATTAATGTTGGTAGAAGTCTTCATTGGCAAGAACAATGGGCCGAGATATACTAATTAATATCACCGATGATTCTCTATGGCGGACGACTAAACACTGCTGCCTTTACTGATTATTTTCCATGAGATTGGCCAAGATGCATGGCACGTAGCACCCACAAGTTCACCATCTTCAGTATTTGGTCAAATTTGGACTGAATGTGTCGAGGCGGATGGGGGTAAGCACAAGCATGCATATGGAGGTAAGCACAAACATACATATGGTGTGAAAATACATACCAGCAACCTAGAAGTGGCCATCGTTTTGAAATAAGGATGTGTGAGTAGCAAACACACCATCACCAGTATAGCTCAGCGGATTTAGAAGCTAGTAAGATCATGTGCACCAAAATTCAGATTCTGTATACCCAATCAAGTATATATGCCCTGCCCGCCAACATTTAACGAATAAATATAAATATAAATATTTACTGATTTCCACTACTTCTCTAGCTGATATAGACATTTTGCATAATGCAGGCCTCCCTAGATGGGGCAAATCAATCGCTACTAGTGTGGAAGGGAAAAGTATGTCCTCGAAAGTTAAGCCAATGCAAATCAAGTAACTATCATGGCTTACCATATGAGTTGGGCAGAAACACATCATCATTAAGAATTGAAGTTTATGCTAGTTTGACCAAAACAACAAAGATATATGATACAACCAAGAAGAAGGTTAGTATGTACCTCATTTCAAATGGAATAAATCTAACTCGAAATGGTAAATAACCATGAATTTCTCAAAACTGCACAAAACAAGAAAAATCAAATTACTAATATAGCCTACTAAATAATTAATATTGGTCAAGCAGTTAGCTGAACAGAAAATTGCATGACATACAACATAAGATAAAACAATTAACAGTAAGTAATTGGTCTCTGTTTTGCTCTTTTTTCTTTTGGTTTCTAGGGACCCAGCTACTCACTTGACCCTCTCCTCTGTTTTTACTTTTTTAGTTAATTTGCATGGCTCCTAATGTAACCTAACTGGGTCTTTGCTCCTTTTTTATATACCCACTAGTTTATGATAAATTCAAAACTACCGTAGGGATTTTCCCTACATTTTGCTGGTTGCAAAAGAAATTATGTAAGTAATTGTAATGATCAGAAGTAAGAATTGCACCCTTAATTTAAAGAGGAAACCTCGAAAGCCTAACATTGTCAGAAGATCTCAATACACGCTTAGCACAGAGCTAGCTACTTTCTTTTCTTTTGTAGGGAAAGAGCTAGCAATTTCTTAACTACAAAGTTCGGCAATCAATTAATTCATAAACTTCAAAAGAAAATGAAGTTTGTACACCAACTTGTACACACTTTTCCATTCTGTACTACCCTAAAAATGTATGGACCAGAATGCACGTGAGCTGGGGAACTGGTGAAGTTACTATCCTGCTCCGCTCTCTTGCTACAACAAGATTCCAAATTGAAGGTACCATCACAACCCCAATCCCGTCAACGCAAATGCAGCTTCTGCAGGCAGACGCCAATCTGCAATCAAGAGTACTTGCATGATACACTCTCATCTTGCTGACATACCCGATTGCATGATATTGACTAAATACAATGGTAATTTGTCACCAATCCCACTAGACATTTTCCATATTTCTAAGGGATCATTAATTATTCCATGGAAAAATTCTACTACATCTATGCTGAGCTCGGCATTGCCCTCCTACTCCAGCTGCTCGTCTAGCCACCAGCACCTGCCCGCCTCAGCCTCCTGTGTCGCCCCGCGCCCCTGCAGGTCCTCCACCAGCGTGGCCTGCCACAGCACCACCTCGTACACCGCCTCCTCCATCGACGTTCGCGCCGCCACTAGGCTCGCCCTCGGGGTCGCCGCGCCACCCCGCCATGGTGGGGAGCAGCCCGGGCTGGTCGCCGCGATGGGCCTGGTCGGCCGGGTGGTGGAGGAAGGCTATGCGCGCGTGCGGCCTGCAGGACATGTACACGGCAGAGCATCCCGCCATGGATCGGTGAGGGGGAGAGACGGGGACGACATCAATCGGTGAAGAATCGGGAGGGGGTCCCAGCGGCAGAGGAGAGGAGAGGAGGTCGAAGGGAGGCCGACAGAGGAGAGGAGACAAGGTGGATCGGACGATCTGGATCGGGGTGGGTGTGGGAGTGGACTGGGACAGTTGGTGGGCTGTGGGAATGGATCGGGGGTGTGGTCCAGCGTGGGACTAGGCTAGCGGTAGCGCAGGGTGTATGCTGCTAATATTTTTTGGTCGGGTGGTGTGGTGTGGCAAACTTATCAGTAGCGTGCCCTTTGAAAACCCACACTGCTGCTAAGTCGTACCAGTAGCGCGCTTTATAACAAGCGCTACTAGTAATTATCAGTAGTGTGGCTCCAAAACAGACGCTACTGGGTAGTTTTTGCCCACACGATCGTGATCCGACGACGGAGGACATAGAGATGGTTTAGATGGGTTATTGGGCCGTTTTGGAGGGGTGTTGGGCTGCAACACACAAGGGGCTTTTGTGGTTACCCGGTTAACTGTTGGAGCATCAAACGGCCTCCAAATGGAACGAAATTTGACAGGCAGTCTACCGATGGCATACCAAGGCCACTTGGCAAATCTCGGTCCATTCCAAGGACGTTTAACACCCGCTCACGAAAAGAGACAAGAGGGGTGCGCCGGTGCATGTGGGAGTGTCGGATTGCGAAACGGACAACGGGGAAAATGCTTGGATGCATGAGATGAACACGAATGCAAATGCGATGCACATGATGACATGATATGAAATGCATGACATGAACAAAAAGCAAAACAAAGACAAAAACCCAACCACAAAGGGAATCTCATAACTTAAAGCCGAAAATGGCAAGAGTCGGAGTTACAAATATGGCAAGTTACATCCGGGGTGTTACAACACTCCATCACTATGAGAGGATCTCGTCCCAAGATCCAGGGCTGAAAGAACTTCGGATATTCGGAACAGAGGTGATCCTCGCACTCCCAGGTGGCTTCTCGGTCAGAATGGTGTGACCACTTCACTTTCAGGAATTTGATTGACTTGTTGCGAGTCTTGCGCTCGGTTTCTTCAATAATAGCAACGGGACGCTCATGATAAGACAGGTCTTCTTGGAGATCAATCTCTTCGAAGTTGATGGTGCGCTCAGGATTCTTGAAGCACTTGCGAAGCTGTGACACATGAGACACATCGTGCACGTTTGCAAAGTTGGACGGAAGCTCAAGTTGATAGGCGAGGTCGCCTCTTTTGCCAATGATCTTGAAAGGACCCACATATCTAGGGGCAAGCTTCCCTTTGATTCTGAAGCGACAAGTGCCTTTCATTGGAGAGACGCGGAGGTAGACATGGTCTCCGATCTCGAAATCCAAGTCACGGTGCTTGCTATCATAGTAACTCTTCTGGCGCGATTGCGTGACTTTGAGATTTTCGCAGATGACTTTGCACATTTCTTCAGCTTCTGTGATTAAGTCATTGCCAAGAAGTTGGCGTTCACCAGTCTCTGCCCAATTGAGAGGAGTGCGGCACTTTCTGCCATAGAGAATTTTGAATGGGGACTTGCCCGAACTCGCTCGGAAGCTGCTGTTGTAGGGGAACTCGGCATATGGAAGACAATCTTCCCACTTCATACCAAAGGAAATGACACAAGCCCTGAGCATATCTTCAAGGATTTGATTGACTCGCTCGACTTGGCCAGTTGTTTGAGGATGGAAAGCTGTGCTAAAGTGAATGTTGGTACCCATGGCCTTCTAGAAGGAGTCCCAGAACTTGGAGGTGAAGATGCTTCCACGATCTGAAGATATCAATTGTGGAATGCCGTGCAAGGAGACAATCTTGGAGGTGTATAGCTCTGCCAACTGAGCTGCTGTGATAGATTCTTTGATTGGAAGGAAATGAGCCACTTTTGTAAGATTGTCGATGACAACGAAGATAGCATCATTCCCATGCTTGGACTTAGGAAATCCAGTAACTAAGTCCATTTAAATATGGTCAAACTTCCATTCTGGAATAGAAAGAGGTTGGAGGAGACCAGCTGGTCGTTGGTGTTCTACTTTCACTCTTCTACAGACATCACATTCATTCACGAATTGAGCAATTTCTCACTTCATTCGAGTCCACCAATACGACTGCTTGAGGTCATGGTACATCTTCGTACTTCCAGGATGAATGGATAGAAGGGAATTGTGCGCCTCGTTCATAATGACTTTCCTTAGATCACCTTTAGGAACCACAATCCGGTCCTCGAAGAATAGAGTGTCTTTGTCATCAATGCGATAGCACTTGTATTTGGGTTGGCTCTTAGCAATCCCATGTTTCACCTTCTTCACCATGGTATCAAGAAGTTGTGCCTCACGAATTTGATCTTCCAAAGTGGGAGAGACTTGGAGGTTGGCAAGAAAGCCTTGAGGAACAACTTGGAGACTCAGTTTGCGGAAAGCTTCACAAAGGTCCGGTTGGAAGGGCTTGAGAATTAAGATGTTGCAGTAAGCCTTCCTACTCAAAGCATCTGCAATGACATTGGCCTTGCCTGGAGTATATTCAATACTCGAATTGTATTCTTGAATCATTTCGACCCATCGAGTCTGTCTGAGGTTGAGGTTGGGTTGAGTGAAGATGTATTTGAGGCCCTTATGATATGTGAAGATGTCCACTTTCCTTCCCAACAAGAGATGTCTCCACGTTAATAATGCATGGACAACTGCCGCCAACTCAAGATCGTGAGTGGGGTAGTTCCTTTCATTGGGCTTCAACTGGCGAGAGGTATAGGCCACAACTTTCTTCTCTTGCATTAAGACAGCACCGAGACCTTGTAAGGAGGCATCACAAAAAACTTCAAATGGCTTGGATTCGTCAGGAGGAGTCAAGATAGGAGCTGTGACTAGCTTCTCTTTAAGGGTGTTGAAAGCAACGTCACATTCAGGCGTCCAGACATACTTGACATGCTTCTGGAGGTGGTTGGAAAGAGGCTTTGCAATCTTAGAGAAATTCTCAACGAATCTTCGACAATAACTTGCAAGCCCAAGAAAACTGCAGAGCTGTTTGGCATTTTGAGGAGGTTCCCAATTCACAATTGCAGATACCTTCTCGGGATTAACAGTGATGCCCTTGGCAGATATGATGTGACCAAGGTAGAGAACCTCATCAAGCCAGAACTCGCACTTGGAAAATTTCGCATAGAATTGATGCTCTCTTAGTTTGTCAAGCACCAATCTCAAGTTCTTGGCATGATCCTCCTTATTCTTGGAAAAGACCAAGATATCATTGAGATACACCAGGACGAAATCATTTATGTAACGGTTGAAGATGAAGTTTATCATGCGAGAGAACATTGGAGGAGCATTGACAAGGCCGAAAGACATGACAGTATATTCATAAGAACCATAGCTTATTCTGAACGCTGTCTTGGGGATATCTTGTTCACGAATGCGAATCTGATGATAACCCATACGGAGGTCAAGATTGGAGAATACTTTGGCACCTTTAAGTTGCTGGAATAGCTTATTGATGTTGGGAAGTGGATACTTGTTCTTTATTGTCTTCTTGTTCAATGGACGGTAGTCGACGCAGAGTCGTTCCGTTCCATCCTTCTTCTTGACAAAAAGAACACCATAACCCCATGGAGATGAACTCGGTCTGATCAGACACCTACACTCTTGTTCATCGAGTTGTTTCTTCAACTCCTTCAACTCCTCTGGTCCAAGCTTGTAAGGACGATTGCAAACAGGTTCCATGCCAGGCTCAAGATCGATAACGAATTCAACTGGCCAGTGAGGAGGCATTCCCGGAAGCTCTTTTGGAAAGACATCTTGATATTCACAAATGACTGGAATCTGAGAGATGGCATTCAACTCGCCCTTCTCATTGAGAGAAAACGGTCGAATGGTTTCATCCCGATCGGCATAGATGATCACATCCTCAGAAGAGTGTGTCAATTAAATCTGCCTGGCGGCACAATCAAGTTGAGCCTTGTGCTTAGAAAGCCAGTCCATCCTGAGAATTAGATCAATATCCGAGTCATGAAGAACAATTGGAGAAGACAGAAATTTATAGTCTCCCAACTGGACAGAGACATTGGGAGCAACCAAACTAGAAGTCATAAGCTTTCCCGGAGAAACAACTTGCATAACTTTGGACAAAACCTCTGTGTCAACATTGTGCTCCGATGCAAATGGGTATGACATGAAAGAATGCGATGCACCAGTATCAAATAAGACTTTAGCAGGAATGGAGTTAACTGGAAGGTTACCCATGATCACATCTGAAGAATCCTCTGCATGAGCTGCGTTCACCATGTTCACCTTAGCATGCTTGGGATTATGCTTGACCACTGCATTGCTGGAAGATCTCACGGGAGGAGGAGGCAGAAGGCGCCTTTGGTTGAAGCACTTGTTTGCATAGTTCCCTTCATGCTGACACTTTTTGCAAGTAACCTCTGAGAGAGGACGATGATAAGGAGCACTTGACCTTGGAGTTTGAGACTGAGCTTTGTTCTGATAGCCTGGGTTGGGTGGGTGGGAAGATCCATTGCCACCTTTGCTCTTTTGCTGGTAGGGCTGGAAAAACAGAGGAGGAGGCAACCAGAACTTCTGTTGCTTAGCTGCCACTTGTGATGAAGAAGAAGATTGAACTGCATCCCTGACTCTCTTCTTAGATGCCTCACATTTGAGCTGAGCAGCTTCTTGCTTTTGTCATGTTATAGAATTGATCGAACATGGTCGACTCAAGAAGCACGAGAGCTAACTGCAGATCCTCTCTGAGGCCACCTTTGAATTGATAGATCATACTCTTTTCATCGGGAACGTCTTGTTTAGCGAAGCAAGCAAGTTTCTGAAACTGGATATTGTATTGATACACGGACATGCTGCCTTGCTTGAGATTGCGGAACTCCTCACGCTTGCTCTCAGCAACACTTGGTGGAATGTGATGAGCTTTGAAGTCTTGAGGGAAATCATCCCAGGTAATCACAGGACCTCCTCTGGAATCTCTGTATTATTGAAACCACTCAGCAGCTTGGTCCTTGAGTTGAAACAAAGCAAACTTGACAAAGTCCTCAGGCCTGGCATTGCTACATTCAAAATGCTTGCAAATGTCCATGAGCCAATCATCGGCGTCTGTGGCCTCGGCACACTTGCTGAAGGACTTCGGCTGGTTTGCGAGGAACTGGTTGAGGGTAGCAAACTGAGACTAATTGTTGCCTCGGCCTTGATTTCCTTGGTTGCCTTGGCCTTTGTTGCGCTCTTGCAAGAGCTGCAAAAGCATCTGAGTGTTGGCGTTGGTGGCTGCCATGACAGCTTGCCATGCCTCCGGAGGTGGAGGTGGTGGCGGAGGGTTCGACTGATCCCCATCATTGCGGTCCGAATTCTGACGCGTTGGAGGAGCCATCCTGAAGAGGGTGACGTCTGTTAGAATTTTGATAGACAGATATTCAAGCTGAATCAATGGATCGAAATTGCAACATGCAGTCTTACAATAAACATTCGATCAAGGATGAATGAATGAATTCCAAAGTAAATCATCACACGTACATTAGGTTGAGAAGCAACTTAGATAAAGGTAGATGAATAAAGGAACAAGGTACGAATATGAGCAAATAAGTGGTAAGGATTACCCAATCACAAACCAAATATCTGTGGGAAGAAATACTAGAGCTACTTGAATTCCCACCTATAAAACTCCTGAAACTTTCTGGTTATGCAATCAGGTGTTGGGGATACAGGGGAAGCTTAATATCTCACCCAAACTAACAAATCTTACATCCAGCTGTATCCATCCTTCAACACATAACCAAGAAACCTTCGGAAATCATGTACCCCAACCTTCGAAAAGCATCCATTATATGAGTTATGGCAATACTCTCGAACTCCCGCCCCAGTACTGTGTGGAGTCGAGGTTATCTCACCAACAACTTCATAAAAGAGATTTTCAATGTCGGCGAACTCAGGTATTCCAGAACTACAACGATAAAATTGTGACGACAACACCTTGGAGCTCAAATCCCCGGGACACTACCACAACCCCTAAATGTCAGGAGGCACCAAGAACAATGTTCTCATCACAAGACTATCGGAACGATTCCAAGATACCTGCGTGATCCTAAAAAAATTCGTGAAATTTGAGGAGAGGAGAGTCAAAACTTCTACATCAGGAGGCCTCACCAGAGCTACGAAGGGACTGGGGCGTAAAAAGAATCCAACTCTCCAATATATATAATCCTAAGACTCAAAACATTTTGTTCTAGACTCAACAACGTCAGCGATTCGATCAAGCAGGGGGCTCCTAAGTCGAGGATGGCTCTGATTACCAGCTTGTAACACCCACAATGCGGCAATATCTCCCACGTGTCGGGGCACGACTTAGAGGTATAGCCGCATGGTAGTTTTATCGCAAGAGGGGTAATCTTCACACATCCCATGTACTGAATAAGAAAGGGATAGAGAGTTGGCTTACAATCGCTACTTCACACAATACATAAATAATCCATACATCATCCAAAATACAATCAAAGGTCCGACTACGGAACCAAAATAAAGGAAGACAACCCCAAATGCTAGATCCCCGATCGTCCCAACTAGGCTCCACTACTGATCATCAGGAAACGAAATGTAATAACGACCAGATCCTCATCAAACTCCCACTTGTGTTCGGTAGCATCGCCTGCACTGGTATCGTCGGCACCTGCAACTGTTTGGAAGTATCTGTGAGTCACGAGGACTCAACAATCTCACACCCGCGAGATCAAGACTATTTAAGCCTATGGGTAGGAAAGGTAGTGAGGTGGAGCTGTACCAAGCACTAGCATATATGGAGGCTAACATACGCAAATAAGAGCAAGAAGAGAAGCAGAGCACGGTCGAGAAGCTATAAGTGATCAAGAAGTGATCCTGAAGCTACTTATGTTCAAGCATAACACAAGACCGTGTTCTCTTCCCGGAGTTTGCCGAAAAGAGACCATCACGGCTACACACGCGGTTGATTCATTTTAATTAAGTTAAGTGTCAAGTTCTCTACAACCGGATATTAACAAATTCCCATCTGCCACATAACCGCGGGCACGGCTCTCGAAAGTTTATACCCTGCAGGGGTGTCCCAAATTAGCCCATCACAAGCTCTCACGGTCAACGAAGGATATTCCTTCTCCCGGGAAGACCCGATCAGTCTCGGAATCCCGGTTACAAGACATTTCAACGATGGTAAAACAAGACCAGCAAAGATGCCCGATGTGCCGACAAATCCCAATAGGAGTCGCACGTATCTCGTTCTCAGGGCAACACCGGATGAGACATCCTACGAGTAAAACCAACCCTCAAGTTTCCCCAAGGTGGCCCCGTAGTCTACTCGGTTTGGACCAACACTCAGAGGAGCACTGGCCCGGGGGGGTTAAAATAAAGATGACCCTTGAGTCTGCAGAACCCAAGGGAAAAGGCTTAGGTAGGAAAATGTAAAACCAAGGTTGGGCCTTGCTGGAGTAGTTTAATTCAAGGTGAACTGTCAAGGGGTTCCCATAACACCCAACCACGTAAGGAAGGCAAAATCAAGGAACATAACACTGGTATGACGAAAACTAGGGCAGCAAGAGTGGAACAAAACACCAGGCATAAGGCCGAGCCTTCCACCCTTTACCAAGTATATTTATGCATTAAAGTAAATAAGATATAATAATGATATCCCAACAATATCCATGTTCCAACATGGAACAAACTTCATCTTCACCTGCAACTAGCAATGCTATAAGAGGGGCTGAGCAAAACGGTAACATAGCCAAAGCAACGGTTTGCTAGGAAGGTGGGTTAGAGGCTTGACATGGCAATATGGGAGGCATGATATAGCAAGTGGTAGGTAGCGACATAGCGATAGAACGAACAACTAGTAAGCAAAGATAGAAGTGATTTCGAGGGTATGGTCATCTTGCCTGCAAAGCTCTCAGAGTTGTCGAAAGCTTGATCCTCGTAAGCGTACTCAACAGGTTCCTCGTTCACGTACTCGTCTCCCGGCTCTACCCAAGGCAATAACACAAGCAATGGAACAACAATCAATCACGGTGCAATGCACAAACAACATGATGCAATACATGGCATGATATGCAAGATATGATATGCAATGCATATGCGTGCTCCGGAAGGGAAAGAAAGATCAATTCATCAACTTGGCAAACCAAGTATGACGCTGGAAAGATGAGATGATTTTGGTTGAAATTGATATAAAGATCACCGGAAACGGATGCACGGTTTGCAAATGGCAAGCAAAACAAGAATGGTGCTATTCTGCGATTAACAGCACGATGCCACTTAGAATGCAACAAGAAACTAAGCTACTGCACTCCAACATAACAACAAAGCATATGGCAGTGATATACAAGAGATGCTTGACAAAACATGAACACCGAGCTATGGCTAAATCACTGTAGAACAGGTTCAAACAAGCATGGAAAATGTGCAAAAGATATCAGCTTCACAGACTTGGTGAAAATACTAACATGTCAAAAACAACATCAGGAAGCAATGTTTAGAGCAAGCAAAAAACATGCTAAAAGAACATATCATAGCAAACCAAGGTACAACAGGATTCTACTAAAAGCATAGATCGAAAGTTCCTTACTGATCATGAGCCAAAAAGGCACAGAAGATATGATGGCACCCATGTAAACACAGCAAGTTTGGTTAACAGTTTTAGACTTGGCAGAAAAACAGAGCATGTCATAAACAGATTCACGATAGCAACTTTGCGAGCTCATGCCACTCACCACAAAGCATCAAATGACAACATAAGCATCCCAATAGCAAGACGGCATGATCATGAAGCTAACCATGGCAATAGCTAGTTAATAGGATGCATGTATCACTAACAACAACCATGGCAATATTGATTAACATGTTAACATTCTGCCAGGAACATTTTATAGAAAAAGTAGAGAAAGTAAATGAGATGCTAGACAACTACATAATTTCACACAAGGCCATGGATGGATAGAGCATAACCACATGTTCAAACCACCCTTACTGGAGTATCTCAAAATAAGCATGTATCTCACTGTAGCATCAAGCTTACATGGCATCAAAATAACAGCAGGAAAAGGACTTAGCAAAATCCTAAGTCCCTGAAAATAGCAACATCACGAAGCCTAGTTTGCATTCTTGTGCTAGCCACCACATAGATCAAAAAAATACAATACAAGCACCTCTGTAAATATGGCATGATGTAGTTCAAAACACATGTAGACCTCAAGCTCATACGGTGCACACATCAAATGCAACAAAAATGACAAAACATCATAAACTAATAAGTACCAGCAGTTAACATTTTATAGCACTCCTGCATCAATTAAAATGGCATCATAATGAACGTGAACATGCATGGAAATGCCTCTAGCATGGAGATCTCAACGAGACGAACAATTCAACATATCATATGCATGAATCGGAGTCACGGTCACTGAGATACGGCATGATGAACAGGGCATGAAAATTACAGGGGGATTTGGGACTTGGAGCAAAAATCACCTCGCGGAGTAGGGTTTGACCGCGGCACAGATTCCGAGGTTCACCGGAGAAGACACGGACGGCAGCCGGAGTTGGAGGGGGTGGTCGCCGGCGGCCTGGGGGGTCTGGAGAGGAGGAGGACGGGGCCGGCGTCAGAGCTCGGATCTAGCGCGGTGGCGGCGGCTGGGCGGCAGAGATGCGGCGGGCGGGGAGCTCCGGCGCGGCATGAAGGAGGTGGCCCGCGGGGACCGGCGCCAGCGCGGGGAGGCGAGGCGGCGAAGATGGCGGCGTGCGGGCGGCTTCGGGCCGGAGAGCCTCCCGCGGGCTCGGGCGGGCCGGCGGTGGATAGCGCCACGTGGTGGCTGCGGATTTGCAGAGGCAGAGGCGGACGCGTCCGGCCAGAGCGTACACGTCCGGCGGCACGGAGGAGGGTGGAGCTAGGGTTTGGATTGCGCGAAATTTCGGAGGAGACACATATTTATAGGTAGAGGGGGTTTGGAGTGTCCAAATGAGGTGTAGTTTTCGCCCACATGATCATAATCCGATGAAGGGGGACATGGAGATGGTTTAGATGGGTTATTGGGATATTTTGGAAGGGTGTTGGGCTGCAACACACAAGGGGCTTGTGCGGTTACCCGGTTAACTGTTGGAGCATCAAACGGCCTCCAAATGGAACGAAATTTGACAGGCAGTCTATCGGTGGTGTACCAAGGCCACTTGGCAAATCTCGGTCCATTCCGAGAACGTTTAACACCCGCTCACGAAAAGAGACAAGAGGGGTGCGCCGGTGCATGTGGGAGTGTCGGATTGTGAAACGGACAATGGGGAAAATGCTCGGATGCATGAGACGAACATGAATGCAAATGCGATGCACATGATGACATGATATGAAATGCATGACATGAACAAAAAGCAAAACAAAGACAAAAACCCAACCGCGAAGGGAATCTCATAACTTAAAGTCGAAAATGGCAAGAGTCGGAGTTACAAATATGACAAGTTACATCCGGGGTGTTACATTGTGTTTGAGGAAATACTGCGGCAACTAAAAATTTTACTAGGCGGGAGTAACAAGGAGGGGCTAATGAAAACTTGGATCAAGGGCGAGCAGATATTTTTGAGATTGCGAGGGATGTAGAGGCGGGAGTAAAATGTTGGGGCTACTGAAAATTTGAATCAAGGGACTGAAGTAGAGCGGGAGTAACAGACAAAGCACACAGTCCGCACATACTAATCGTGTGCTATCAAACATTAAAACCTTCCAGGCGGTAGATATTTTTGAGATTGAGAGGGATGCAGAGGCGGGAGTTTTTGGGGAGCGAGCTAGTGTGCTTGACACGCCGGCTATGGACTGTAGCCGACGCACCTTCTCGCGTAAGCCATAGGCGTACTATACACCAATGGTGCTCCAAGATATTTTGTACTACATCTCACACGGTTGGTGATAATAAACTATGTGGGATCTACTTGATTTGAATTACAAAATGGGGTCACAGCGGCAATGGATGCTATTTGAACTGCTAGACCTTTTATCTGCAGTGAACATGCAACTATATGTGTGTCGTAAAAGAATTGGAATTATTCAGGGTTCGTTTGGACATTTTATACATTAAACTGGTTTTCTAGCCATTTCAGGTGCACAATTCAAAATTAAACTACATGCACATGCTCCGGTGCATACAAATTGGTTGAAAAATCAAATCTGTGTCCTTCAGTGCATGCTTAGGTCCCATGCAAGAAATGGGAATGAATTTTTTGGGGTTCGTTTGGCCTTTTTTATACATTAACTGGGTTTTCTAGGCATTTTATGTGCATAATTCAAATTTGAACTACAAGTACAAGCTCCAATGCACCAAAGTTGGTTGAAAAATCATTGTGTCCTTGGGTGAATTTCTAGGTCCCATGCAAGAGATGGGAATGAATTTCAAACACCAGGGCACTGTTGATTGCCAGCAAAACATTGAGATACCTGGTTTTTAAATTCTAGTAAATCCAAAACTCGTCTAAAATTTATGAAACTTGGCATGCTATCATGGAGCAGCATCAACATGTCGTGGTGAAAATTTTGTCCCATTTGGGGCAGGTTTGGGTATAAGCTTCTCACAAACCAAAGCTTCTCACAACAAGCATGATGGTTTCGATAGGGAACGTACCACCTTTGGGGACGGGACAATATCCATTGCCTCTTACTGCTTTCAAAAAAATTCTAGTGTCAACATAGAACAACAGGAGTGTTGTGTTTAATCTTGGAATTTTTTGGGGTTCGTTTGGCCTTTTTTATACTTTAACTGGGTTTTCTAGGCATTTTATGTGCATAATTCAAATTTGAACTACAAGCACATGCTCCAATGCATCAAAGTTGGTTCAAAAATCACATGTGTGTCCTTGGGTGAATTTCTAGGTCCCATGAAAGAGATGGGAATGAAATTCAAACACCAGGGAACTGTTGATTGCCGGCTAAACGTTGAGATGCTTGGTTTTTAAATTCTAATAAATCCAAAACTCGTTTGAAATTCATGAAACTTGGCATGCTATCATGCAGTGGCATCAACATGCCGTGGTAAAAAAATTGTCCCATTTCAGGCAGGTTCGGGTATAAGGTTCTCACAAACCAGAGCTTCTCACAACAAGCATGATGGTTTCGATAGGGAACGTACCACCTTTGGGGACTGGACGATATCCATTGCCTCTTATTGCTTTCAAAAACTTTCTAGTGTCAACATAGAACAACAGGAGTGTTGTGTTTAATCTTGGAATTTTTCGGGGTTCGTTTGGCCTTTTTATAAATTAAATAGGTTTTCTAGGCATTTTATGTGCATAATTCAAATTTAAACTATAAGCACATGCTTCAATGAACCAAAGTTGGTTGAAAAATCACATGTGTGTCCTTGGGTGAATTTCTAGGTCCCATGCAAGAGATGGGAGTGAAATTCAAACACCAGGGCACTATTGATTGCTGGCAAAACGTTGAGATGCTTGGTTTTTAAATTCTAGTAAATCTAAAACTCATCTGAAATTCATGAAGCTTGGCATGCTATCATGGAGCGGCATCAACATGCTGTGGATAAATTTTTCCCATTTGGGGCAGGTTCGGGTATAAGCTTCTCACAAACTAGAGCTTCTCACAACAAGCATGATGGTTTCGCTAGGGAACATACCACCTTTGGGGACGGGACGATATCCATTGCCTTTTATTGCTTTCAAAAAAGTTCAAGTGTCAACGTAGAACAACAGGAGTGTTGTGTTTATTCTTGGAATTTTTCAGGGTTTGTTTGGCCTTTTTTATACATTAACTTGGTTTTCTAGGCATTTTATGTGCATAATTCAAATTTGAACTACAAGCACATGCACTGATGCACTAAAGTTGGTTGAAAAATCACATGTGTGTCCTTGGGTGAATTTCTAGGCCCCATGCAAGATATGGGAATGAAATTCAAACACCTGGGCACTTTTGATTGCCAGCAAAACATTGAGATGCCTGGTTTTTAAATTCTAGTAAATCCAAAACTCGTCTAAAATTCATGAAACTTGGCTTGCTATCATGGAGCGGCATCAACATGCCGTGGTAAAAAAATTGTCCCATTTGGGGCAGGTTCGGGTATAAGCTTCTCACAAACCGGAGCTTCTCACAACAAGCATGATGGTTTCGATAGGGAACGTCCCACCTTTGGGGACAAAACGATATCCATTGCCTCTTATTGCTTTCAAGAAAATTCTTGTGTCAACATAGAACAACAGGAGTGTTGTGTCAATTTTTGTGATTTTCAGGGTTCGTTTGGATATTTTTATGCATCAACTGGGTTTTTTAGGCATTTTATGTGCATAATTCAAATTTGAACTACAAGCACATGCTCCAGTGCACTAAAGTTGGTTGAAAAATCTAATCTGTGTCCTTGGGTGAATTTATAGGTCCCGTGCAAGAGATAGGAATGAAATTCAAACACCAGGGCACTGTTGATTGCCGGCAAAATGTTGAGATGCCTGGTTTCAAAATTCTAGTAAATCCAAAATTCGTCTGAAATTCATGAACTTGGCATGCTATCATGGAGCGGCATCAACATGTCGTGGTAAAAAATTTGTCCCATTTGGGGAAGGTTCAGGTATATGCTTCTCACAAACCATAGCTGCTGCCAACAAGCATGATGGTTCTGGTAGGGAATGTCCCACCTTTGGGGACGAAATGATATCCATTGCCTCTTATTGCTTTCAAAAATTTTCTCGTGTCAACATTGAACAACAGGAGTGTTGTGTCAATTTTGGGGCTTTTTCGGGGTTCGTTTGGACATTTTTATGCATTAACTGAGTTTTCAATGCATTTATGTGCATAATTCAATTTTGAACTACAAGCACATGCTCCAGTGCATATAAATTAGTTGAAAAATTGAATATGTTTCAATTATTGATCCATTCATGAAACACACTCGCATATTAACTACACCCAATGCTCAAGTATGATCATAGTGCCTCCTAGTGTGTGCTTTATAAGATAAGATGGAGACTCAAATTCAAAATAAAAATTGCGTAAGGTAAAAGAAAGGCCCTTCGCGAAGGGAAGTAGGGATTTCTAGAGGTGCAAGAGCTCAAAGCGAAAATTGAGAGATTAAAACATTTTGAGAGGCACACTTTTCCCACCAACGAAAATGACTTAGAGTTCCCAACACTTTCCATGCTAGATATATCATAGGCGGTTCCCAAACAGAAATTACAGTTTCTTCCTTTTTCCACCATACTTTCACTTTCCATGGCTAACCGTATCCACGGGTGCCTTCCATACCAACACTTTCCAAGGAATTTATTATTTGACAACATAAAGTAAATTCATTTTTCATTTCGGGACTGGGAATCCCTAATACATTTGCCTTAATCTCGTGCAAGGACAAGTGAATAAACACTCATCGTGAGAATAACACATCTAGCATGAAAAATATTAGCCACCCCTCGCCGCCTTGTTAGAGGTACGAGCACACAAAAGAGAAATTTATTTTAAATATTAGAGATGTCACAAACACATTTGCTTAGAACAGCAAAAGAATACCGCATATAGGTAGGTATAGTCGACTCATATGGCAAAACTGGTTTAAAGGTTTTTGGATGCGCACCTAGTGATCATACTTAGTGCAAATTGAAGGCTAGCAAAATATTGAGAAGCAACCAACCAAGAAACGAATAATCTCATAAGCGAGCATTAAACATAATTAACACCGAATAATGCACCACAAGTAGGATATAATTTCATTGCATAACTATTGACTTTTGTGCTTTCATAGGGAATCACAAACCTTAACACCAATATTCTACATAAAGCATAATTACTCATCAACATGACTCGCATATCACATCATCATATCTCAAAACTATTACTAATAATCAAGTTTATTTGTCCAATGATCTTCATGAAAGTTTTTATTATATCCTTCTTGGATATCTATCACTTTGGAACTAAATTTCATAAGTTGCTTTCGATAAGCTTGAACAAATATAGGTGAAGATCATGAGCATAAAATTTCTTTCTCTCCAATTAATTCAAGTGAAGCAAGAGAGAATTTCTGGAAAATTTTAGTAACTCTCAAATAAATCTAGGTGAAGCAAGAGAGAATTTCTTCAAAAATACTAAAGCAAACCGTGCTCAAAAAGATATAAGTGAAGCACTAGAGCAAATTCATAGCTCATAAAAATTTAAGTGAAGCATAGAGAGCAATTCTAACAAGTCATGGAATAATTTTGGCTATCTCAAATAGGTGTGTCCAGGAAGGGATCAACACGTAAAACACAAAATAAAACAAGCAAAGACTCATATCATACAAGACGCTTCGAGCAAAACACATAGTATGTGACGAATAAAAATATAGCTTCGAGTAAAATACCGATGGTTGTTAGAAGAAAGAGGGGATGCCACTCGGAGCATCCCCAAGATTAGTTGCTTGCTCTCTTTTGGATAATATCTTGGGATGCCGGGACATCCCCAAGCTTAGGCTCTTCTTGCTCCTTATTACTTCATCCATCGTAAGATAACCCAAAACTTGAAAACTTCAATCACACAAAACTCCAACAAAACCTTCGTGAGATCCTTTAGTATAAGAAAGCAAATCACTACTATAAGTAATGTATCATACCAATTCATATTTTGTTCTTGCATTATATCTACTCTATTCCAACTTTTCTATGGCAAAAACTCATCAAAGAAAACCATAGAATCATCAAAACAAGAACACAATGCAAAGAAAATAGAATCTGTCAAAAACAGAATAGTCTGTAGCAATCTGGATAATTCAAATACTTGTGTAACTCCAAAAACTCTAAAAAATTAGGAAGACCTGCAAAATTTGTATATTAATCTAAAAAAGGAATTGGTATTTTATCACTCTCTGTTTAAAAATAAAAATTATTTTTGCGAGCTCAAAAGTTTATGTTTTTTCAGCAAGATCAAACAACTATCACCCAAGACGATCCTAAAGGCTTTACTTGTCACAAACACTAATTAAAACATAAAAAACACAATCATAACAGTAGCATAATTGTACAAGAACTCAAGAACAAAAAGAAAAAAGAAAAAATAAATTTTATTCATTGGTTTGCCTCCCAACAAGCACTATAGCTTTACGCCCTTAGCTAGGCATAAAGCAAGGATCTAAGTTTTGTCATCTTTGTTTCGAGATTCATAAGATTCTCTCATGATTGATTCATATGGTGGCCTAATTCTTGTTCTAGGGAATTGTTCCATACCCTTCCTCAAAGGAAATTCGAACTGAATATTGCCTTCTTTCATAACAATCACAGCACCAATAGTGCGTAAAAACGGTCTACCAAGAATAATTGGACACGATAGATTGCAATCAATATCAAGAACAATAAAATCTATGGGCACATAATTCCTATTTGCAAGAATATAAACATCTTTAATTCTTCCCATAGGCTTTTTAATAGCAGAGTCCACCAAGTGCAAATTCAAAGAACATGATTCAATATCTGTAACATCAAGCACATCACATGAAGATTTCGGAATTGTAGAAACACTAGCACCCAAGTCACACAAATAAAAGAACTCATAATTTTTAATCTTGACTTTGATAGTAGGTTCCCATTCATCATGTAATTTTCTAGGAATTGAAACTTCTAATCCATCTTTTCTTCTAAAGCTTTCATTATAGCATCAATAATATGTTTAGTAAAAGCTTTATTTTGTTCATAAGCATTGGGTGAATTTATCATGGATTGCAACAAAGAAATAAAATCAATCAAAGAGCAACTATCATAATTAAAGTCTTCATAATCCAAAAGAGTGGGCACATCACTAGTTAAAGTTTTGACCTCTTCAAACCCACTTTTATGAATTTTCTCAACAAGATATTCACCCTCCGAATTATCGGGACGCCTTCTAACTAAAGTTGACTCTTCTCGAGTCCCTTTTTCATCAATATTAATTTTACTAAACAAGGAATCAATAGAAGAAACACCAATCATTTTAAGATCTTCAGCATTTTTTGAAAGCAATCACTAGAAAATGCTTTTTCTAAAAATTCTCTTTTAGCTCTAAGCATAGCGGTTCTTTTCTTACTTTCATGCATAGAAACATAAAGAGCTTTAATTCATTCCTCAACTTTAGGCACAAAAAATTTCATATTGAGATTTTCTACATCATGAGCAACTCTATCAATGCTTCTGGACAAATCATCAATCTTATTCAACTTTTCTTCTATGGTAGTGTCGAAAACCTTTTGCGTGTTGATAAATTCTTTAATATTATTCTCAAGATCATAGGTGTTCCTATTGTTATTATTATTATTATTATAAGAAGGATTACCATAGGAATTACCATAATTATTAGAGGAATTACTAGGAAAAGGCCTAGGATTAAAATTACCTCAGTAAGCATTGTTGTTGAAATTATTTCGAGAGATAAAATTCACATCTATGGCATCACTAGTTTGCTCAATCAAAGTAGACAAAGGCATATCATTGAAATCAATAGGAGCACTTTTACTAGCAACCAATTTCTTAAGAGCATCAACTTTTTCACTCAAAGAAGAAATTTCTTCAACCAAATTAACTTTTTTACTAGTAGGAGCTCTTTCGGTATGCCATTGCGAATAATTTGCCATGATATTATCAAGCAATTTGGTAGCTTCACCCAAATTAATATCCATAAAAGTACCACCCACGGTGGAATCTAAAAGATTACGAGAAACAAAATTCAACCCCGCATAAATATTTTGTATGATCATCCAAAGATTTAACCCATGAGTTGGGAAATTCCTTAGCATCATTTTCATCCTGTCCCAAGATTGTGCAACATGCTCTTGTTCAAGTTGCTTGAAATTCATGATTTGGGTTCTAAGGGAAATAATTTTTGCGGGCAGAAAATACTTAGTGATAAAACATCTTCGCGCATATTCCAAGAATGGATACTATTGCGAGGCAAAGAAGAAAACCAAAATTTTGTAGAATCACACAAAGAAAACGGAAATAATTTCTTCTTCACAACATCATTGTTCACATCTTTTTTCTTTTGCATATCGCATAATTCCACAAAGGTATTAAGATGGGACGCGACATCCTCATTAGGAGTACCGGAAAATTGATCTTTCATAATAATTATTCAGCAAAGCAGTATTAATATCACAAGACTCCACACTAGTGGCGGAGGAGCAATCGGAGTGCCAATAAAATCATTGTTGTTGGTATTTGAGAAATCATAAAACTTGGTGTTCTATTGAGTCATGATGACTACACAACAAGATTGCACTCAAAAATAGATCCGGCAAAAAAACGACAAATGAAAAAGAGGGGCGAATAAAACGACATTTTTTGTGAAGTGGGGGAGAGGAAAATGAGAGGCAAATGGAAAATAATGTAAATTGCCAGGAGATGAGATTTGTGATTAGGAACTTGGTATATGTTGAAGATCCTCCTCGGCAACGGCACCAAAAATTCCTTTTGATGTGGCTTGAAGCTACGTCGGTATTTCCCCAAAGAGGAAGGGGTGATGCAGCACAGCGATAGTAGGTATTTCCCTCAGTGATGAAACCAAGGTTATCGAACCAGTAAGAGAACCAAGCAACAACACGTAAACGGCACCCACACACAAATAACAACTACTCGCAACCCGACGTATTAAAGGGGTTGTCAACCCCTTTCGGGTAACGGTTCCAGAAATTGGCAAAACTGACGTGAATAAATTGTAGTAGATTGATAGATCGAACGCCGAATAAAATAAATAAGAATAAATTGCAGCAAATTATTTTTGTATTTTTGGTTTAATAGATCTTAAAATAAAAGGCAAATAAAATAGATCATGAAGGCAAATATATTAAAGAAGAGACCCAGGGGCCGTAGGTTTCACTAGTGGCTTCTCTCGAGAAAAATAACAAACGGTGGGTAAACAAATTACTGGTGGGCAATTGATAGAACTTAAAATAGTCATGACCATATCTAGGCAATGATCATTATATAGTCATCACATCCAAGATTAGTAGACCGACTCCTGCCTGCATCTACTACTATTGCTCCACACATCGACCGCTATCCAGCATGCATCAAGTGTATTAAGTTCATGGGGAAATGGAGTAATGCAATAAGAATGATGACATGATGTAGACAAGATCTATCTATGTAGAGGTAGACCCCATCATTTTATCCTTAGTAGCAACGATACATACGTGTCGGTTCCCCTTCTGTTGCTGGGATCAAGCACCGTAAGATCGAACCCACTACAAAGCACCTCTTCCCATTGCAAGATAAATAGATCAAGTTGGCCAAACAAACCCCAAATATCGGAGAAGAAATACGAGGCTATAAGCAATCATTCGTATAAGAGATCAAAGAAGATTCAAATAACTTTCATGGATAAAAAGATAGATCTGATCATAAACTCAAAGTTCATCCGATCCCAACGAACACACCGCAAAAGGAGTTACATCATATGGATCTCCAAGAGACCATTGTATTGAGAATCAGACGAGAGAGAGGAAGCCATCTAGCTACTAAGTACGGACCCGAAGGTCTACATAAAACTACTCACGCATCATCGGAGAGGCACCAATGGAAGTTCTGAACCCCTCTATGATGGTGTCTAGATTGGATCTGGTGGTTCTGGACTCTACGGTGGCTGGAATTGATTTTCGTCGACCCCCCTAGGGTTTCTGGAATATTGGGGTATTTATAGAGCAAAGGGGTGGTTCAGGGGGCACCCGAGGTGGGCACAACCCACAGGGCGCGCCTGGGCCTCCTGGCGCACCCTGGTGGGTTGTGCTCCCCTCGAAGCACCCCAGGTGCTTCTTCGGCCCATTGGTTGTCTTCTGGTCCAAAAAAATCTCCAAAAATTTCGCTGCGTTTGAACTCCGTTTCATATTGGTTTCCTGCGATGTAAAAAACATGCAGAAAACAGCAACTAGCACTTGGCACCATGTCATTAGGTTAGTACCAAAAAATGATATAAAATGATTATAAAACATCCAAGATTTATAATATAACAGCATGGAACAATCAAAAATTATAGATACATTGGAGACGTATCACCTCCACACACTCATACATGGGTAGAGGCTTTCACCCTAAGGCAACCCTGTCGGGCAAGCGAGTTGCGTCCACCACCATTTTCCCACATTAGTCCACCAAAGCAAGAGTAGGGTTTACGCCTCACGGCGGCCCGAACCTGCGTAAAATCGCCCGTCTGATCTCTGCCATACTATTCACGTTTTCCGATCTTTGTGCAACGTGCCATCCCCCCGCCGAACCAGAAAGGGGCTCTTGGTCCCATAGGTGGCCGTGGTTTCCCGTGACACACTCAAGATTTCCCTAAGTAGGGTAAATGCTGAGTCAAGTTCCGCGCGGTACTCATCGACATAGATGATGCTAAAACCTAGAGTGGCTCGATTGTCGATAAGTGAGAGTGGCGGAATGAGAAAACCTTTGTAACTATACACTTTGATCCTTTCCCCTGGATGGGGCTTGCATGGTGATCACACCGCCCGAACCGCAGGGGTTAGCTCGCCGCCATCATTACTGGTTTTCACCACCGCAGCGACCACGGCGGAGGGAGGCGATGGAGATTGGACAAGGGGCGGGGAAAGCAGTATCGCTCCCTCTCTCTATTCCCATCATCCCCACCTTTTCTTGGGTGTCACGGATGATGAAGCCGTTTATGAAGAAAATGGTGATGAAGAATGACGCGCTGCATATGCTTCTCAGGTTCATGCAAGTGCTTCCCCCTACCTAGTGCGCCAAAGATGTCGTGGGAAACCACGACCACCTATGGGGCCATGAGCCCCATGTGGTTCGGAAGGGGGATGAGCACATTGAACAAAGAGAGGAGAAACGTCGCACAAGATGGCAGAGATCACATGGGCAATTTTACCCAGGTTCGGGCCACCGCGAGGCGTAAAACCCTACTCCTGCTTTGGTGGATTGTGGTGCAAATGTAGCGCTCTTACCCGGCAGGGTTTCCTCGGGGCGAGAGTAGCTACACGTGTCCGAGTGTAAGAGAGTCCGAATCCTTCATATGGTTGCCACATGCCTCCTTTTATAGATCAAGAGGTCACCACAATGGCAAATCAGTCATTTCATACTGATTAGATATCAAATAGTGATATCATACCTAACTCTGCAGACATGGCAGGGCACATTAAATGTGTTGCTTAGTGTCACATCATGGCGTGCTCGGCAAGCCTTGCCGGGTAGTTCGGCCACCTTCTTGTCTGCCTGCTTGACATGTAGCTGGACGGGTGTCATTTGGAGGTGATTTACATATGAAGTGGCTGCCATGTGGCAAAAAACAGCCACTAGGTCACTTGGGGGCTTGACACCGCAGCGATCGATGACTTGCATCGCTGTGAGGTGGAACGGTGAAGCCTTGGCAGGGTAGTTTGCCTTTGTACGGCCCAGTAGGCCTGCCAGGACGGTCTTGAGGCTCGTCTTCGGGGTAACCTTGACCTCGCCAGGCTCGCCTACCCGACAAGGGAGGTTTTCCCCTTACTAGTGTATTGCTCCTTTGGCTTGAGTTGGTCCTCTTGATCCACACTCTAATTCCTCAAAGAGCTGATCTCTTCTGCTTGATCTGGTCTTGGATGTTGGAACCTTGCTGGGCCGGTGGTTTGATGTCTGTGCGCAAGTCAGGGGGAAACATACACCCCTGTTTGTGTACCCTGACACCATATCTATCTCAAGTAGGAGTGACTTCACCTCAGTTTCAATGGTGCGTGCTCGAGTTCTTGTCATACGCCCACATGGTGCTTGATGTGTCGGTGTAGAGTCCATGGGGATGGTGGAAGGATGCTTCGCATCATCTCCACCCCCCTTGGGAGAGATCCATCCTCGGATTGTGATCTTCATCACCATGGTATGGGGTCAAGTCCTTGACATTGAAGGTGTCGCTTACATTGTACTTGTCGTGTGGGATGTTGATCTTGTAGGTGTTGTCGTTGTATCGTGCTAGCACCTTGAAGGGTCCATCGGCTCGTGGTAGTATCTTGGACTTTTGCTCGTTGGGGAAGCGGTCCTTGCGGAGATGTAGCCATACTAGATCGCCTGGTTTGAACACCATTGGGGTCTTGTTGATGTTGAGCTTGGTGGCGAGGCATTGTACTTGACGCTCGATCATGGCCCTTGTGTATTCATGTACCTTCTTGAGATAACTTGCTCTTGCACTTGCATCCATGTTTACACATTCTTGGAGTGGAAGAGGGAGGATGTCCAAGGGTGACAAGGGGTTGAAGCCATAGACGACCTCGAAGGCGGACTTGCCGGTAGTAGAGTGTCTTGCGCGTTTGTAGGCATACTCAGCGATGGGTAAGAACTCCTCCCACTCCTTGATGTTCTTCTTTATGAACACGCGTAGGAGAGTATATAGCGTGCAGTTGCTAACTTCCATTTGGCCATCGATTTGGGGATGGTAGGCCGTCGAGAATAGTAGCCTGATGCCGAGCTTGGCGCATAATGTCTTCCAAAAGTAACTTAGGAACTTGACATCTCGGTCCGACACAATTGTCCTTGGCACTCCATGTAACCTTAGGATTTATCTACAAAAAGGATTTGCAACTTGTGAAGCATCGTCTATCTTATTGCATGGGATGAAATGTGCCATTTAAATAATTGTTCGATAGCAACCAATACAATATCCTTGCCATTTTGAGTCCTAGGTAATCCAAGCACAAAATCCATGCTAATATCTTCCCATGGTTGATATGGAATAGGAAGTGGCATATGTAAACCATGAGATTGAGCTTGTGACCTACCTTTGCGGGATGTAGAGCATTGGTTGGTGAAGCGTGCAATGGCGCAAAACATCTTGGGCCAAAAGTACCTTAAGGAGAGTGTGGCAAAGGTCTTGTCGTGCCCGAAATGTCCCATAAGTCCTCCACCGTGAGCCTCTTACAAAAGTAACAAATGATGAGACGACTCGGGTATGCAAAGTTTGTTAGTGCGCATAAGATAGCCATTCTTGAGGTAATAGTTCTCCCAATAAGTATTAGCAAGACATTTGGCATAAGGAATCACAAACGAAGGATCATGTGCATTTAGATCTTTAACATGCTCAAAGTCAATGACATTCACTTCAAGTTGAGTAACTAACATGCACTTGCGGGAAAGAGCATCCACCGCAACATTCTCTTTACCGTTAATGTACTTGATCACATAAGGAAAAGATTCAATAAATTCACTCCTTAGCATGCCATTTGTTCAACTTGGTTTGACCTTTAAGGTATTTAAGTGTCTCATGATCGGTATGTATGATAATGCTCCCAAACATGCAATACTCGCACTGAAGCATACAATTCTTTGTCGTAGATGGGATAGTTAAGTTGACCTCCGGAAAGTTTTTCACTAAAATATGCAATGGGTCGTTTCCCTTGCATCAAAACTCCACCAATACCATTACCACCAGCATCACAATGGACCTCAAAAGTTTTGTTGAAATTAGGCAATGAAAGAATCAGAGCATGTGTAGGCAAAGATTTGAGCTCATCAAATGCAGTAGATTGCAAGGGTCCCCAAACAAAGGGTGCACTCTTCTTACTCAAGGCATGCAACGTTGAGACAATAATGCTAAAGTCTTTCACAAAGCGACGATAAAAACCCGCTAGAGCAAGGAAACTACGTTGCACATTAGTGGGTTGTGGCCACGTTTTAATTGCTTCAATTTTGGGCTCATCAACATGAACACCCTTTGAAGACGCAACAAAGCCCAAGAAAACAATCTTGTCAACACCAAAAGTGTATTTTTTCCATATTGGCATAAAGTCTCTCTTTTCTAAGAGTTTGCAAAACGGCCCTAAGATGAGTCAGAGGATCTTGGACGGATTTGCTAAACACAAGTATATCATCAAAGTAGACCACAACAAACACACCAGTGTATGGGTGAAGCACATAATGCATACGTGCATGAAAGTACCGGGTGCTTCGGATAAACCCATAGGCATAACTAACCACTCATACAAGACAAATTTAGTTTTAAAATCAGTTTTCCACTCATCACCTTCTTTAATGTGTATTTGGTAATAGCCACTTTTAAGATCAATTTTTGAGAAAACGATGGTGCCGCTAAGCTCATCTAACATATCATCAAGGCATGGAATGGGATGCCTATAGAAAATGGTGATAGCATTTATGGGTCTACAATCGGAACACATGTGAAAACTACCATCTCTCTTTGGCACAAGAATGATCGGAATGGCACAAGGACTCAAACTTCCACATACATGCCCATGGTCAATGAGATGTTTGGACTTTCCTTTGTATTTATTTTCTTTCTTCGAGGTTGACGTGGTATGGAGCCTTGTTCAGAAGAGGTGCGCCGGGGATGAGGTCGATGCGGTGTTTGATGCCATGTTGAGTAGGAAGACTGGGAGGTAGCTCATCGGGGAAGACATCCGTGAATTCCTGCAACAAAATGATACCACATTAAAGGTAGATTGTGAGAGTTGTTAGTCATTGTTGCTTCACCCTTGCACAAGAGGACATAGTGCATAACACTAGGTGGGTTCTCACACACTTCTCTCATCTCTCTTTTGGTGGCGAA
The DNA here is from genome assembly GCF_056163025.1 of Triticum urartu. Taxonomy (NCBI): domain Eukaryota; kingdom Viridiplantae; phylum Streptophyta; class Magnoliopsida; order Poales; family Poaceae; genus Triticum; species Triticum urartu. The sequence goes on along the minus strand of NC_141873.1, from coordinate 194,144,347 downwards.
TATCACTAAGTTTTTCTTGTTACTCATTATGGAGGCACGCAATTTTTACTTGTGGCACTCACTCTCTTTTTGGCGGCTCACTCTCTCACTATTCTCTCCATGGTGGGTGGATGCTTGCTTGTCGGCGATCACTTTACTTGGCAACATGGGTCGTAGCACATATTCCCTCCCCTTCATTTTGAAGCTATAGTGGTTTGTTCTCCCGTTGTGGATGATGCCGCAGTTGAATTGCCAAGTCCTTCCCAAGAGAAGATGGCACACGGACATGGTAACCACATCACACTCTAAGGTATCCTCGTAGGCACCAATCTTGAAGGAAACTTGCACGGTGTGCTCCACTTGAATGATGCCAGAGTCGCTAAGCCATTGGACCTCGTAGGGGCGAGGATGCTTCTTCTTGACCAATTGTAGCTTGTAACATAGCTCTTCACTTACCAAGTTGTGAAAACTTCCTCCGTCAATGATGACCTTTACGGAATGACCATTGATGTCGGCCTTGGTGTGGAAGCTATGGCAACGTTGGTCTTCGTCTTGTTGGTGTTGTAGCGTCAAGACCTTGGAGACCATGAGAGTGGGACTTGAATCATTGTCACAAAAGACTTGAGGATCTTCTTCTTCATTCACTTGATGGTGCATGGCGACGTGCCCGAGGGCTTCCATCTCGTCTTTGCTCATGGAGTCATATGTGCCATCATCATTGACAATCATGGTTCACCGATTGATGCATTGGAAACTTGTGTCCACGGCCACCACACGTGAAGCACTTGAGAGAACTCGTCTTGACGGGGTCATCTGGTGGCGCTGATGATGAGGGAGTTTCGGATTTGTAGTTGTTGGCTGGAGGATGAGTCAAGGAAGGCGTAACTTGCTTGGAACTTGACTTGTCTCCGATACTTGGTGATGCTCTAGTCGAGGTAGGAGGTGCAGAAGTCGTGGGAGCTTGAGTGTATGAGCCGTAGGTCTTGGACGAGTACTTGGCGTATTTGAAATCATCTTGCACTTGTCACTCGGCCTTGGTCGCTTGATGAACTAGCTCGAGAAGGTTGGAGTATGGTTGGAAGTCGACAATTTTCTTTATTGGGTGATTGAGGCCGCTCAAGAAGCGTGCCATTGTTTTCTCATCATCTTTCTTGACATTGGCTCGTATCATGGCAATCTCTATCTCTTGATAGTATTCTTCCACCGTCTTCATGCCTTGCTTTAGGAGTTGCAACTTCTTGAAGACATCACGGGTATAGTGTGTAGTCACGAAGCGGGCTCTCATGACATCCTTCATTTGTGTCCAAGTCGTGATGGGTGGTTCGCATCTCTCTTGGCATTGCTCGATGACTTTCTCCCACCAAATGAGGGCATAGTCTTGAAACTCAAGGGAGGCCATGGCGATCTTCTTTTCCTTGTCGTAGTTATGAAGACGGAATATCTTGTCGACTTTCAATGCTTATGAGAGATATTCATAGGGATCATTGCTTCTGGAGAACTTGTGCATGGTCAACTTGAGCTTGCCGTAGTGGAGTTCTTCATCATAGTGGCGGTTTTGATGTCGCTCTTGGCATGGGGGAGGGTCTTCAAGCACTCGTTTCGCTTAATTTCACTCTTGGCGTGGAGGAGGACAAGGCATATCTGCTTGGTTTCGTGTTTCTTGTTGCTCTTCACGCCGGGCGGCTTCTTCATGTCGTGCTTGGCAAAGTTCTTCCTCTTGCCCACGTATGAGCCGGCTGCGTGCGGCAACGGCTCTAGTGGACTCACAGAGTGCTTGTTGAGCTGCTTGAGCTTGTTCTTCATGACTTTGTTGCTCTTATTGGAGTGTGTCACCGTCTTGAGATGCTTGACATGGACGATGTGGGGGTTGCTCTTGATCCATGTCTTCTTGTTCTTGGTGTCACGCCCTTTCACGTGCTCGAACTCGATCTTGTAAGCCATTTCCATGGAAAGGATTTTATTGAGCTTGGCTATCTTGAGTGTCGTCACAGCGAGGAGAACGAGCTCGAGGAGGACTCGCATCGGAAGAAGAGTATGACGACAAGTGGCAACTTGAGTGGCACCATCTTGGTGAAGAGGTTGAGGAAGACGCATGGCTCACGATCATATTGCAGAATTCTTCCATTTGTTTGGAGAGCTTGGCGTCTAGGTAGTCATGGTTCATTGCTTCCAATTGATGAAGGTCGGCGGCGAGTTGCTCAATGCGATCACCCAAAGCTTCACTTTCTTGATGGAGGGCTTGTTGAGCGATGAAGAAGTGTTTTTTGGTGACGTAGTCACATTTATCATCTTGACCCTCGAAGAGTGGTTTCGTCGAAGAAGTTGGCCTATCCATCATAACCAAGTGGAGGTGAGTAGGAAAATGAGAGAACAATACCAAAGTTACCTTTTCCGAAGATTGTGGATGTATCGAGTATCGCTGAATGTAATGCTACAATAGTAGAAGTGGTACCGGGTTTGTTTCTCACACCTACACAACTAAAGCTTATGGAGGATCTTGGTTAGGAAGTTGCACAAATAATTCAAGCAAATGTTAGTCAAGGCGTAAAAAAGTTGAAAAGATGCACAAATCGCAAGTAAGACAAATAGATCAAACCCAAGGATATCACTAGGAACACACACACACACACGGAAGATAGATGGGATCCACACAACCAAGGAATGGGCACAAGATGTGTTACCATGCATAAAGCTCTTGTTGCACGGATACTAGAGAGACAATAGCTTGATTGCTCTAATGGGCTAGATACGCTTGTGCACCAACCTAAGAGAGTAACGTGTCGTCTACAATCCCAAGTATCCAAGTATGTAGTGACCAAGCTGATGTAACTATGCTAATGGCACAATGCTATTGCTTACAAGCTCTTTGTTTCTTCTCTTTTGCTTAAATTCTTTCTCTCTTTTTTTGACTATACCACGATGCTTAATTTGCGAGCCAAATTATGAGACAATTATGAAAGATATGCATGGGGGAGACTTATGGCACAATGATGATAGCAAGATGATTGCACAGTTAATGTAGCTATGCGGAGTAGGCGTATCACTAAGGTGCACAATATAGCATGGCTCGGCAATTCTCAACACGCTAGTCTCGATAGGTAAGTGACTGTAACATCCCAAATTTTCAATTTGGAATGTTATACCTTAGATCATCATTGCATATCATAATTTATTTGCTGTTGGTTTTGATCCTAGAAATTCTACGCAACTCAAGGACCCACGGAGAGAGTTGGGGATTTCGTTATTTTCATATTTGAGTTTTCTCAAATTTTGAGAATAGGATCATTTGATTTTAATTATTTTATCATCAGTTATTTCTATTACAAAAATATGAGAGAGAGAATAAAATGACTTTCCCAAAATAAAGAAATATTGAGGATTTAATAATAAAATCAAATAAGATTTTATTTTGGAGTTTTTCGATATTTTATTTGAATTTAGGAAAAATGTGTGTTTTTCAAAATTGCATTTAGGCCCCAAATAATGTTCACCTTGTGCGGCTTGATTTTAGAAGCCGGGGAAAACTTATTTCGGGATTTTTGGAGTCCGTTTAGTATTTCTTTTATTTGTTTTTCTGAGCGGAATAATTTAAAAAAAACGCAACCGACCTACGGGCCGTGTCTGACCCGGACACTAGGCCCGTCCAGGCTTTATAAGCCGGGGAGCCCAGCCCGGGAACTCCCAAACCCTAGAGCGCCGCCCCACCGCCCTAGCGCCGCCGCCGCCGGAGCCTCACCAGAGTTGCCGGGTAGTTTTTTTTAGACGCCGGTTTTTCCCGAAAAACCATTCGGTTTTTTCGACGGTTTTGTCCGGTTTTTTAGTTTCGGTTTTTTTAAATAGATCGGTTTTTTCAATTTATTTAAATAGCGAGCGTTCGTTCGTTTGTTTGTTCTAGCGAACGTTCGTCGTTTTTCTTTTCTCGGATTAAATCCGCGATTTTTCTGATCGCGATTCCTGATCCGATTTTTGTTTTAGTATAACTTTTCGCTCGTTTATCGGAATCAGGCGATTCAAGCGCCTGGAGTTTTGTCTCGAAACCCTCTATACGTTTAACCAACTTAAACAAGTTTTTGCCACTATAAAAATTGCTCTAGATCCAGAATAGTAAACGAAGTTTGTTTCTTTTGATTTGATTTGATTCATTTTGCCAACCGGAGTTCTTAAGTTGAACTTTCTGGTTAGATCTCTTATTTGAGTTTTACCTGTGCATTAGACTAATACTTATTGTATGCTTGTTTGTTTGTCTGCGATAGAATATCCGGAGTGCGCCGCCTGTTACTTCGAATCTCTAGGTTTCGCGGATCATCAGCATGGCAAGTAACACTTTGATCATACCTCCACTACCCACATTAGATCAATACTCAAACATTGCATGATTAGGATCTAATTAAATTGTGGGATGGGAAGTAGTTGAGGTAGTACCTATTACCTGTTGTATTATCAAACCTTTGGGAGTTACTTCTACGTTTGCCTACTATGCCATGCTATGCTAGTAGACGTGGATTGGGTGAGTGATATCCATGACAGATGTGAGTTTGTTAATTAATGGTTTATCTAAGGTAGCAACTTAAATACACATCTGGGTGGATTGAGGTACCTGGGTATTCCAGGATTGCCTGTTTTTCTTGATGGACCACCACCCAGGCCCAAAGGGATTGTGAGATTTTTCATACTAGAAACTTACGTGTGTAGCCACAAGCTATTATGGGCCCTAGCATAGTTGATTAAGTCGTGCGAACTCTTACAGGGTAGACTAGCAGATGTAGGGGAAAGTAGGTGCAACGGTCTATCCATCGTAAGGTGCTAGCGCTTCTGAAAGACTATGTCTCGGTCATCCGTTTCTCAAACACCGTGTAGTGCGAGAAACCAAACGGAGGCGATCGAGTCTTGTGGGGAAAAGTGCGCAAACCTCTGCAGAGTGTATAAACTAATCATGGTTAGCCATGTCCCCGATTATGGACATCTTGAGTATCTAGTACTTGGATTATCATGTGAATCTCAACATGTTACTCTAAAATTTAATTTTGATGGGTTTTGTTTAATGATGATGCTTAATTGGGATTGAGAATGCTGTCAACCATTCTCAATGTTTAACAACTACCATGATAGTTAAATAAAATTTATTCCTTTGCAGTAGGGAAAAATTAGCTTTACGCAAAACTGTAACCATAGAGCTTTCCACCAGCCAAATATGCATATAGTATAGCTGTTTCATTCCATTACTCTCTATGTGTTACTTTGCCAGCATATTCCATGTGCTGACCCGTTTCGGGCTGCAACGTAAATGTTTTAGACTTTTCAGACGACGATTAAGGAGTTTTAGGTCATGGTTCTATACTCAGTGATGCCGTTGGAGTTGATGGACTCACTTATCTTCCAAGCCTTCCGCTGTTATCGTTATTAGATGGCCTTAAGCCATATTTATTGTAATAAGTTCTCTATTGAGACACTCGATGTAATAAGTGTGTGATTGCTACTCTGTTATAAATCCTTCAAGTACTGTGTGGTGTCAGCATTACTGATCCAAGGATGACACCTGAGCACAGAGATCAGACTGTTTGAGGTCTGGTCGCTACAAAGATGGTATCAGAGCACACGCTGACTATAGGACATGAGCACTAAGCTAAAGACCTAGATCACTATTCACTCTCTTCTCTTCTGACCTCTCATCTTATCTACTCTTTAGGATGGCGGATGCAAGGAACAAGTTCACGCAACCAGATGAAGATACCCCCTTTGGACGTCACCTGAAGGAAGTCACTAGATACCTGAACATAGGAGTACCAAGCTTCACCGGAACCTACAACGCCACCTTACCTGAAGAAGAGTGCTGGATGATTCAAGTTCAAGTTCCAGGAAGGACGTTCATGCCAGTCACTGAGCCCATAGATTTCTCTTTTGATGCACCAACTTGGAGTCTAGGAAAGAGCATGGCAGCTCACATCGCCATGGGACGCATTGGAGAAGTCTACCGCAATGATCTCAAGGATACTATCTACCAGATTTGTGGGCGCCGAGATGAGCACTGGGAGATGATCAGCACCAGAAAGGATAGATCAATTGCAGCTTTTATCCAGGAGTTAAACCAGCACATTCGACGTCAGGAGAACCAGATGTGCACCGACATGATAGACCTGAAGAAGGCAAGGACAAGAATCAAGGAACTGTAGGAAGAACTCAAGGCTACACGTGAAGATTATGAAGAAGAAATTGAAGTATTAGTGGATAAGAATGCCGACCTAACAATGAAGATCGGAATATTTATGGGAGGCCCTACACCAGTAGATGAAGACGAAGAACCCAAGGAGATTCGCCCGGAAGACTACATCATCATCGACGACACCGACTCGGACCCAGATGATAGCGATGATGACTATGTTGATGAAGCCGGAGCAGATATCATGGAGTCTGCAACCGAAGAATATTTCTAGTAGACTACCTCATCAGTAGTAGCAGTCCACCATGTAAATACAGTAGTCCGAGCACTTTTGCGATAGTTAGATCGATTGTATGCCCTTGTTTGATTGAATGAAGTGAATTGTTTGCTTTTGCCTCATGTGCATATGGGTAGTGTTTTCTCTTTAGACCCCCTCTATTGTTAAATCTCATCTTTTCTAAACCCTCAGATGCCTCCGAGACGTGACCCCGGATTTACCTTCCCACCGGAGCTCACCCAGTTGATCCAGCAGCAGAACACATTGATGCAGTTGCTAGTCCAGAATCACAATCAGGGGAACAACAACAACAACCCACCACCACCACCTGTTGATCACTTAGCCCGTTTTCTTAGGCTGAATCCGCCGGTGTTTTCCAGTAGCACCGAGCCGATAGTAGCAGATGATTGGCTCCGCAAGATAGCTAGAGAGTTGACCACAGCAGGATGCACATATGCGGAGAAGGTGAAGTTTGCCGCACATCAGCTTGAAGGACCCGCAGCATCATGGTGGGAGAATTTCACAGCCACTTTCCCTGTCGACACTGTCACATGGGACCAGTTTCAGCAAGCTTTTCGAACTGCCCATGTTTCAGCAGGAGATATGGCCTTGAAGAAGCGAGAGTTTCGCAACTTGCGCCAAGGAGGACGGACAGTTGGCCAGTATGTGGAGGGCTTTAGTAAATTAGCATGTTATGCCCCAGATGACGTTGCTACGGATGCAGCTAAGCAGGAGAAGTTTCTGGAAGGACTGAATGATGAGTTGAGAATGCAGTTGATGGTAGCAATCTTCAACAACTACCAGGAGTTGGTAGATCGTGCTCTTATGATTGAAGGGAAGCAGCAGCAAATTGAAAATCGCAAGAGGAAGTATGCACAAGGAAAGTACAATTCAGGAGCTCAGCAGAAGCCAAGATTTACCCCTAGATCGGGAGGACATTTTCAGCATACCCATCGAGGATGTAGCTCGCACAATCACAACGGCACCAAGAATGGTAATGGTAATAGAGGAAGCAATAGCCAGAACTGTACCAACCCATCAACCCCAGCCAAGAAAGACCTGAGCCAAGTCACTTGCTTTAAGTGTCAAAAGATCAGACATTATGCCAATGAATGTCCTGAAGGCCAGAATGGCAATGGAAGCTCTGGGAAGAAGCTGAACCCTTTCAACAGGGGACAGGTGAACCACGTTAATGTGGAGGAGGTTGAAGAGCAGCCGGATGCAGTAATCGGTAAGTTTTTGGTTAAGTCATTTACTGCACTCATTCTTTTTGATATTGGTGCATCGCATTCATACATATCAAGGGGATTTGTGGATAAGTATAACCTGCCCACTAAGGTTCTTAGAACACCTATGCTAGTAAGCTCACTAGGAGCAGAGTATATGGCCAGTCAAGGATGTTTCCAAGTGCCATTAAGTATAGGAAGGCATATTTTCCCAATGGATTTAATTATTCTGGAATCCCAAGGTTTGGATGTAATCCTTGGTATGGATTGGCTGTCGATGTATGGGGGAAACATCGATTGCGCCAGTAAGACAATTTTGCTTACGACGCCAGAAGGAAGAAGGATCAGGTATGTATCCCGGCATGCACCAAATAGGACACAAGTAAATTTCTTATCAGGAGTTGTGTAGGAGGAAGTACCAGTGGTAAGGGATTTCCCTGACGTATTTCCCGAAGAGCTGCCAGGCATGCCACCGGATAGAGATATTGAGTTCTTAATTGAGCTATTGCCAGGCACAGGGCCAATATCAAAGAGACCATATAGGATGCCTGCAAAGGATTTGGTGGAGATTAAGAAGCAGATTAAGGAGTTACTAGATAAAGGTTACATTCACCCAAGTTCGTCGCCTTGGGGATCGCCAGTACTTCTAGTGGAGAAAAAGGATGGATCGTTAAGGATGGTTGTTGATTATAGTGGGTTGAATTAAGTAACGATCAAGAACAAGTACCCACTACCAATGATCAATGATCTGTTTGATCGATTGCAAGGAGCTAAAGTGTTTTCCAAGTTCGATTTACGATCAGGGTACCATCAATTGAAGATTCGGGAGCAGGATATACCTAAGACAGCTTTTACCACCAGGTATGGGCTGTACGAGTATACCGTTATGTCATTTGGTCTGACTAAAGCACCTGCTTATTTTATGAACATGATGAACAAAGTGTTTATGGAGTTCTTGAATAAGTTCGTCGTGGTGTTCATTGATGATATTCTGGTTTACTCGAAGAATGAAGATGAGCATAAGGAACATTTGCGTTTGGTTCTTGGAAAGCTCGGGGAACATCAACTATATGCCAAGTTTAGCAAATGTGAGTTTTGGTTGAAGGAAGTAGGATTCCTCGAACACGTTATATCCGGAGAAGGAATAGCAGTTGATCCCACTAAAGTTGATACCGTGACCAAGTGGGAGGCACCAACAACAGTTGGAGAGATCCGGAGTTTCCTTGGACTCGCAGGATATTACCGGAGATTTATTGAGAATTTCTCCAAAATTGCAAAACCTATGACGGAGTTGTTAAAGAAGGATACCAAGTTCATATGGACTGATGAGTGTGAGGCTAGTTTCCAGGAGTTGAAGAAACTCTTGGTTACTTCACCAGTATTGATTTTGCCAGACCAGACCAAGGATTATGAGGTGTATTGCAACGCTTCACGACGAGGACTTGGAGCAGTGCTTATGCAGGAAGGGAGAGTTGTTTCATATGCCTCATGACAACTGAAACCCCACGAATTGAATTATGCCCCGCGCCGCCGCCGACCACCGCCGCCGCCGTCGGAGCCTCGCCGGAGTTGTCATGTAGTTTTTTTTAGACGCCGGTTTTTCCCGAAAAACCGTTCGGTTTTTCCGACGGTTTTGTCCATTTTTCTAGTTTCGGTTTTTTTAATAGATCGGTTTTCCGATTTATTAAAATAGCGAGCATTCGTTCGCTCGTTCATTCTAGCGAACGTTCGTCGTTTTTCTTTTCTCGGATTAAATCAACGATTTTTCTGATCGTGATTCCTGATCCGATTTTCGTTTTAGTATAACTTTTCGCTCGTTTATCAAAATCAGGCGATTCAAGCGCCTGGAGTTTTGTCTCGAAACCCTCTATCCGTTTAAACAACTTAAACAAGTTTTTGCCATTGTAAAAATTGTTCTAGATCCAGAATAGTAAACGAAGTCTGTTTCTTTTGCCGTTTGACTTTCATTACTTTGTTTGATTTGATTCCTTTTGCCAACCGGAGTTCTTAAGTTGAACTTTCTGGTTAGATCTCTTATTTGAGTTTTACCTGTGCATTAGATGAATACTTATTGTATGCTTGTTTGTTTGTCTGTGATAGAATATCCGGAGTGCGCCGCCTGTTACTTCGAATCTCTAGGTTTCGCGGATCATCAGCAAGGCAAGTAACACTTTGATCATACCTCCTACTACCCAGTTTTATTGCATTAGATCAATCCTCAAACATTGCATGATTAGGATCTAATTAAATTGTGGGATGGGAAGTAGTTGAGGTAGTACCTATTACCTGTTGTATTATCAAACCTTTGGGAGTTACTTCTACGTTTGCCTACTATGCCATGCCATGCTAGTAGACGTGGATTGGGTGAGTGATATCCATGACAAATGTGAGTTTGTTAGTTAATGGTTTATCTAAGGTGGCAACTTAAATACACATCTGGGTGGATTGAGGTACCTGGGTATTCCAGGATTGCCTGTTTTTCTTGATGGACTGCCACCCAGGCCCAAAGGGATCATGAGATTTTTCATACTAGAAACTTCCGTGTGCAGCCACAAGCTATTATGGGCTCTAGCATAGTTGATTAAGTCGTGCAAACTCTTATAGGGTAGACTAGCAGATGTAGGGGAAAGTAGGTGTAACGGTCTATCCATCGTAAGGTGCTAGCGCTTCTGAAAGACTATGTCTCGGTCATCCGTTTCTCAAACACCGTGTAGTGCGAGAAACCAAACGGAGGCGATCGAGTCTTGTGGGGAAAAGTGCGCAAACCTCTATAGAGTGTATAAACTAATCATGGTTAGTCGTGTCCTCGGTTATGGACATCTTGAGTATCTAGTACTTGGATTATCATGTGAATCTCAACATGTTACTCTAAAATTTAATTTTGATGGGTTTTGTTTAATGATGATGCTTAATTAGGATTGAGAATGCTGTCAACCATTCTCAATGTTTAACAACTACCATGATAGTTAAATAAAATTTATTCCTTTGCAGTAGGGAAAAATCAGCTTTACGCAAAACTGTAACCATAGAGCTTTCCACCAGCCAAATATGCATATAGTATAGCTGTTTCATTCCATTACTCTCTATGTGTTACTTTGCCAGCATATTCCATGTGCTGACCCGTTTCGGGCTGCAACGTAAATGTTGTAGACTTTTCAGACGACAATTAAGGAGTTTTAGGTCGTGGTTCTATACTCAGTGATGCCGTTGGAGTTGATGGACTCACTTATCTTCCAAGCCTTCCGTTGTTATCGTTATTAGATGGCCTTAAGCCATATTTATTGTAATAAGTTCTCTATTGAGACACTCGATGTAATAAGTGTGTGATTGCTACTCTGTTATAAATCCTTCAAGTACTGTGTGGTGTCAGCATTACTGATCCAGGGATGACACCTGAGCACAGAGATCAGACTGTTTGAGGTCTGGTCGCTACAGTGACGCAAAATGGCTCAGGTTATCAAAGCAATGGCAAGGAAAAGTACTAGGTGTTGTCGAGGTTACTGTCCTTTCTTATGGTTGGTATGAGGATGAAGTGCTTATTGTCGATGTTGAGTCCGAGGCGATGATGAATAATGGTGTTGTCTATGTCAAACCTTCCTAAGTAGTGAAACACCTTTGGAAACAGAAACCGCAACTCAAAATCGGCCAAATGCGAAAGGTAGGTGTTTTTATTGTGAAAATTTTGATGGAATAAAATGGTGGTGGTAATGATCTGAGAGGATGGGGGTGTCAATAGCTACAAAACAAGCTAAAACACAAAAAACGGACTTCGGGAGTGGAAGTTATGATGAAAACAAAAAAATTGGCTAAAGCTGATTTTGAACTAGCGGACAGTCTGGTCCTCGGTAGCGGACAGTCCGGTCTTCATCCAAAAACCTTCTAATTCGAGCGGACTGTCCGGTATTGGGGAGAGGACAGTCCGGTCCCAGAGTGATTTTGGTCCTGATGCGAGCGGACAGTCCGCTACGAGGGTGCGGACAGTCCGGTGCGGGCTACGAAAGTACGAACTTGAAACTTTAGGCAGAAATGGATGATTTGAAGCTCAAAATTGGTGGGTTAAACAGAAAAATTGGGTGGATTTCGTGGTGGGGTGATGTGGGGATTGGGGAAATGGTAGATCCACTTGCCAAACAAGAAATTCGTGGACCAAATCAACAAAATCTCACAAGATCCAACAAAGTGCAAGAAAAAATTTGGAGCTATATTTTGTGGGGATTTTTGAATTGGGACAAAAAGCAACAAAATTAGGCTAGAATATGGAGGGTAGGGACTCCAAGATGTGAATCAACCATGGATCATGATAGCAAGATGTTTTAGGGTGGAACCCTGAGAGAGATCTTATCACACTTGGAGGGGGGAAAGGGATGAACTCACAAGAAAACAAGGGGGAAATCACTCAAACAAAACAAATTACACATCCACTAGAGTAGCACACATGAGATCCACACTAAAACAAGAACAATTCAAGGAAAATAGCACTAGGGTAAAGTTCATCCCACTCCCAAGGAGGTGAGGTCTTGATGATAGTCTTCTCCAAGAGGAGACCTTGAAATCCACAAGGGGGTCTACTCCTTGGAGGTCTTGATCTCAAAGAGGACGGGAAAGATGAGCAAAGCTCTCTCAATGTCTATCCAATACTTTGCTAACCCTAAAAATTAAGAGGAGCACGAAATATATAGTCTAGGGGCGAAAAGGTATGGGCCTCGGTGGTTACATAGGCTTTTTAGCCTAATTCATAGCGAAACTGGGCGGACCAGACAGTCCGGTGGTAAGGACCAAACAGTCCAGTGAGTCCAAATGCATTTTTGGGTGCCACCGGGCTGCCCGCTGTGGGGATAGTACTGTCCGGTAGTGCAATTTCTGTGTGACCGGACTATCCGCTGTGGGGACCGGACTGTCCAGTAGTGCAATTTATGCACGCTTCCTTTTCTTCATCTTTTCACTTCCGATCAACTCTTGGATCTTGGGGTCCTTCTCTTAGGCCTTTGTCACAGCCCTAGCTTAGTCCTCGCATTTCTTGCATTAGCATCCATGCATCATGTTTAGTCCAAAGGAAAATTGAATTGGGGATTGATAAAGCCCAGCACCAAATGAAATGCAACTAGGATCAAAATAAAAATATTTTCAATGAACCCAAAATGCCCTTCAAAAAAGTTCATGATTTTTGAAATGGGTGAAAACCCCTGCCAAAAATGGTCCACATTTTTCTAGGTCATTATGGATTTTGGAATTAAATTATATTGTATTTGAGTTGGAGGAAATAAACCCTATAAATACTTTTATTGCTCCAACAATTCTGAAATTAAATGAGGGTTACTGGAATATTTCAGAGAGTGCCCACAATAATTTTCAGATTTTACAAAAGTTGTTTAGTTTGAAAACTAAATCAAAACAGAGGAATAAAATAGAAAACAACAAATAAAAGAAAAAGGTTTTACCTAGGCCACTTACCTGGTGGCATAGCCCACCCTGCAGCGCCAGTCGTCCCCAACCTCCTGCCAGGAGGACTGGGGCGCCCGCTAGCCGCCCGCTGGCCACGCGCTCAGCCACCTCCTGCCTGCCAGTTGCTTCCCGACTCCCTAGACATTGCCACGCAATCCCCCTCAACATCTCACTCTCCCCCTTGTCCATCCCCTCCTCTATCCCACTCTACCGCGCTCCACCGAGCGAGCTCGTCGTCGCCGTTTGTCGCAGTCGCAACCACAGCCACCCTTGCGCCTCCACGTCATGGCCAAAAGCTCTGTTGTACTGCCCTACGCCTCCTCATCGAGAAAAGGAGACTTCGGGCGCCCTGCAACGATGCCATCATCATCGTCTTCCACCTCGGGAGCTCACCACCGCCATCGTCGATCCGCCGGCTACAGGACCTCCCCGAGCAAACCGAGCCCCTCTTTATGATAACTATGAGCTCCGCCACCATTTCCCCTTAACCATGTATCCTAGTGCTCGCTGTAGCCACCGTTCCCATGACGCCCAAAGCCCGCCGCCGCACGAGCTCGTCGTCGACGAGGCTCCAATGAACAAATGGTCCCGTCCATATGTCTGTTGGCTTTGTGAGAGCATGCAGAACCCGTAGGTGCTACGCGTTGATCCTCCCGTGCTTGGTGTCGTTATTTTCATCAGCGCCCGAACTCCGGCCATCGCCGTGAGCTCGTCCCCGGCGAGTATAGAGCACCACAGCCGCCGCTGCCTACTCCGTTGGATGCGGACGAGCCTGGGCTACCTTCTGACGGTCCCAGAGCATCTGACCGCAGCCCCTAGCGCCACCAAGTTCCGCCTCCACCACGTTTTTGGTCACCGCCGGCCGAACTCCAGTGGCAACCGACGTGGCCCCATCATTAGCGTTAATCCCTACCAGCTAGACACCCCCCAGACACAGGCAGTGACCCCATGTTAAGTCAGAACTGGGTCAACGCAGGATTAGCAGGGACCAACCACTGTGCCGCCGACCAGTGGGTCCCACTGGTCAGGTTTGACTTGACTAGCCTTTGTTGACTTGCTGACATCATGCTGATGTAGTGCTGATGTCATAAAACGTTTTTGGGTTTAAAATAAGTCTAAATATTTATTTATTTCCAAAAATTTGCTAAAACTTCTAAAAATCATAGAAAATCAACTGTAGCTTAGAATGAAATAATTAATATATGAAAAAATATTAGAAAAATATGAGGAATCTGTTTATGGCATTTTCATGCATGTTTGATGAACCTAAAGTTGCTGTATATGACAATTTGAATAAATGGCATTTGAAATGCCTTACATGGAGTTTGAATTTGAATCTTGGGTTTAAACCAAATTCATTAAAATTGTTGCTAGTACATTAGCTTAAACCACATCATGTTACCATGACATGATCATGCATCATATTGTTGCATTGCATTGATTGTGTTCCCTCTTGTTTGCCAGTGTTTGTTCCCTCTCGGTGGACGTAGTTCCGATCATGACTTTGATGACACCGATGAAGAGTTTTGCTATCTTCAGAAGTGCCAGGCAAGCAAACCAACTTTGAGCATTCCGATACAATCCCACTCTCTCGCGCCTGCTCTCTATTACTGCATTAGGACAACAACGTTTCAACTGTTACATGTTGCGGTAGTTGAACCCATTCCTCTGCATGACCTGTCTTTGCCATAGTAAATAGATGAAACCCACTAGCATGAGTAGGAATTGCTTGAGCCATGTTGTGCCTACTCATTCATGCTTGCTTGTTATGCCTGATATGCTTAGAGTTGTGTTGGGTGTGATTCATCTGGGATGGATTTGAATGGTGGTGAACATGTCCTGCTGTTGAGAGCTAAGTGTGTGAACACAATTTGGTAAAGGTAGCAATGAGAGGCCATGTAGGAGTACATGGTGGGTTGTCTCATTGAAACTGTCCTCGGGAACTGAGTTCTATGTTTGTGATCCAAGACAGTTACTACCACACATTGGGCTCCGGGCACTCCAAGCTCTCTCGACTTATTAATCGCCTTGATCTCTGTCCAAGAGTTGCAACTAGTTTCTGGTGTTTGTAGGTTGTGTTAGTAGTCTACCAAGTGGCACCCGGTACAGGTGGGCTTGGGACAGACTAGGCACAATGGCACGGTGTACCAAGTGGCACCCAGATGGTGGGCTTCGGAACCCTTCTCAAATCGTTTGGGGCCGTGATGGAAACTTCGGACGGACTTCCTTTGCGGGTTCAGCCTCGAATAGGTGATAAACCTGGACTAGAGTCTTGCGTGGTTAGTCAGGTCATGACTGACACCCACGCCAGGCTTCCGCTTGAATGTTGTTGAGATACATGATGTGTACATGGTGGTAAGTGACGAGAGCGTGTGTGAAGAAGTACACCCCTGCAGGGTAATATGATCTATTGGAATAGCCGTGTCCGCGAATATGGACTACTTGGAATGCTTACATTGTTCATAGACAAGTTAAATGGATACTCTAAAATGCACAAGATAAGCGTGAGTGCTATGGATGCCCTTCTCGTAGGGAGACGGGAGCGGGTCCATAGTGGTGTATTGATTTGGTGAATGTGGACTCATGTGCGCCACCTCAAAGAAAGTACTCGTAGTTCAGAATAGCCACTGAGTCAAAGTTGGCTTGTTGCAGTTAAACTCCACCACCCCCTTTGTTGATACTAATGCATAAGTAGATAGTTCCGGAGTAAGTATTGCTGAGTACATTTGTACTCACGTTTGATTAATTTATGTTTTGTAGAGGAGACTTCTGTCTTGTTAGTAGTTTAGCTTGGACTTCGATGAGTAGCTTGTTACCTCAGCTACGATCTTGTACCCTTGGGAGGGTCTTGTAGATAGTCAGGTTTCTTAGCTCTTTTCATTTGTAGTTTTCTTTACTCACACATGTTATGCTTCCATTGCTTGTATGCTCTGTATGTTGGGTCATGAGACCCGCTGCTTGTAATGAATGTTATGATGGCTCTTCTAGGCCTTTATCTAAATGAGTTGTTGAGTTATGTTGTGATGCCATGTTGTATCTGCACATATCGTGCATGTTATGCGTACGTGTAACGTGTATTGCTATGTGTGGGGTCTGACGCCTAGTTGTTTATTCTTGGTAGCCTCCCTTATGGGGAAATATCTCCTAGTGCTTCCACTAAGCCATGGTAGTTCGCTACTGCTGCGGAACACTTTGGTTGGCCGGCATGTATCCTTCTTAGTTCATGTATCTGTCCCTTCGGGGAAATGTCACACATTGTTCCTTTAAGTCCTTGTAGCTTGCTACGACTTGGGTTCATACGTTGATGACCGACATGTTCATTGTTGGGTTACGTATGCATGTCCCTGTAAGTTTGTGCCAACTTGGGTTTACGACTAGTCATGTCGGCTCGGGTTATCTATCATATGGATTCTAGCGACACAATCATATACATGAGCCAAAAGGCACAAATGGTCCCGACCAATGTAAGGTTGCAGCCGTGGGAATACCGTGCGTGAGGCCGCAAAGTGGTATGATGTGTTACATGCTAGATCGGTGTGACTTAGGATCGGGGTCCTGACAGCTTTGGTATTAGAGCCTGACTGCCTATAGGATTACCAAGCCAAATTGGTCAAAGTTAAGTCTAGAAATGCTTTAGTTATATAAGGGAATTGATTGTGGAAGGGAACGTAAGGCTCTTTTTACTCCATTACCTTATGTTCTTCTGATCTGAGTCACCTTCTTCTTTCCTAAGGGGATTAAGAACTAGGCTTCTCATCTTTCTATCAGGATCACGTGTTACTAATCCGTAGACGTATAGGATTGATGGATTCAAGTCTCAGTTCAGTTTCTAGTACTTCCATGTGTTAACAGTTGGTCTCGGAACCTTGATATTGTGATGTTGACTGGTTGTACCACCATTTTGCACAATGTCTCAAAATCTTTTTGAGCATATAAAGTGTTATGCTGTCCAAGTTGTCCTAGGTTTCTAAACAATCTGATGCATTTGCAAATCTTTCCTCCTTGTTCCAAATGTCCTTTTAGGCTAGATTAACCACACTAATCATTGAGTTGAGGTACTCCGTTGCCTCGACATAATTGCTGAAGTTATTAGGAAACTAGATATCATAGATAACTACCCAGTAATCTAGCCATGTTTTGTGTTCCTAGTGTGATCATTCTGGTCACCATTCTCGAGAGCATCTTGTGATGTTATTTAGTATGTAGGTATTCTATTTCTGGGTCCTTGAACGCATGATTCACCCAACTTACCTCGTGTTGATAGTGTTTGGTTTTTCCTTCAGGATATTAGTAACCTTGTGATAGCCCTTGAGGTTCCTGGTATATCATTCTTCCTAATACCATGAACCATCCTTGACGGAAGTTCTCTTAAACCAAAAGATCACAATAAGAGTGCTCTTGATGAGTTCTCGATTCTGTATTATGAATCTACCAGTCCTTCCTCTTCTGCATGGTTTGTCCGGAAGAAATATGTGGAACTTGTTCGATATACTAATCTATGCATCCACAACTTAGAAAATCATATGACAGTCCAAACTGCGTTGCATTCACATGCTCCATTCTGCTTCTCTAATTACTTACTCCTGCATCTGCATGCTACTTGAATGCGGAGGCATCATTGACCGTTCAACGTTTCGGGAACCGCTACCCTCTGCGTCGTTGGCATTCAAGTCGTATCAACATAAATGCATGTCAGGAGACGTTCCCGTCGACGACGAGGTGCCTATGGTGACTTCATATATTTCAAGATGATATGTCGGCTCAGTCTTAAGCTGCTCATAGGGGTAGGGTGTGCGTGTGTGCATTCATAGGGGTGAGTGTATGCACGTGTATATGAGCGCTGGCGTCTGTACTGTGTTAGAAAAACATAAATGCTTGTCAAAAAGAGACTAGTCAGTACTAGTATACTCAATATTGTGCACCGCGACCAAGGCGGAGAGGAAAATGAGAGAACTACGTATTTATTTACGGTGTAGATTCACTCATTTTGGTCCATATGTACTCATTTAGGGTGTAGTCTAGTCACTTGTTGAAATCTCTAGAAAGGCAAATATTGTACTCCTTTCCAATTTATAGGGCTATACTAGCAAGTACTACAATAGTGGGCTCACATAGCTATTTTATCTCATGCAAGAGCATGGCTATATGCGTGCTCCAAGGCTCCACACCACACCCCACCCCTACACAAAGACTGCCACGCGAGCGTTCGCAACTGCCACGTTTGGGTTGCGCTTGGCTCTTCTCGTCTTCGAGAAGACAAACAATGATGTTACTACTACTTCTAGAGTATCAAATCCACTGTTGCATGTCCGTCCACCACGTGTGGGAGGGATAGCTTGTTGTGGTAGTATAAGCAAAAGCATGTCCTCGTCTGCGAGCCACCGCGCGCATGGGCGAGGGAGAAGGCGTGTAGTAGTAAAATCAAGCTTCTCCTCGTTGTACGAGTTGACGCGACACATCATAGCATTGGCCCCACATGCTTGCCTCTAAACTTGGCTAAAAGACCCGCTGTGTATAATATATTTGCTGCAACCTCTAACATTTACCCCACCACAAATTAAAATATATATTCCTGTCTTGACCAGATGAGTGTGCAAACTACAGTCACCAGGATGACAGGTAGGGCCAGAAGATTATTTTAATCAAAAAATGCTTTGAGACGGCCTCATAGCATGGAACCGACCCTAATGATTTTAAGCTTAGAGGCATGGTACATGTTATCCTAGACTACTCTACCCATGAAACTGCCACACGAGCGTCCAGGCTGCGCTTGGCTCTTCGCCTCTTCGGGATGTCGAACAATGATGGAGCACTACTGCAGTGGAGTACTACAGTATGCTTCTGGCCATCTGACACCGAATGAATTACTGCATGTCCACCGCGTGCGGGAGGGAGAGCGTGTAGCGAAAGCTTCTCCTAGTCATGCCAGCCACCACGCTCATGGGCAAGGGAGGGATGCAGCTTCATTGACCTACTGCTCCTGCCTTTGCGTGTATGACAGGTAGGCCCAACAGGTGGGCGTCCCATCTGTCATACAGCCAAAGGCAGGTGCAGTTAAGGCACTGGAGGTCAGTCTGCGAGGGAGAGGGCATTGTAATCAAACTTCTGGTTGTTGTACGAGTTGACGCGACACATCAAAGCACTGCACTCGATATATTTCAATAATTTGCGTTTACCGATGCATTAATTGCAACGCATGCATGCATGACGTGACTTTCCTTTTGATACTTGCATGTGTTGATTTAATGCACCTTGAAGTAGTATGAATATTTGATGGTAAAGCTTTGTAATGCCCCAGCCCTAAAGCGAGATGGTTGTGCACGAGGAGGGCGAGATCATGCCGACGGAACAGGACCCGACGATGGAGCTCTCTATGGTCTCGATGGACCTCACCTTGCTCCACTGCCCCTTGTGCCTCCGCCCCTTGAAGCCTGCAGTGTATGAGGTTTGAATACACCTCATCCGTTCGGCTGATCGAGCAAGGTGTAGGTTTCTTGATTGATGTGTTGTTCGATTGATTTTTGCAGTGCAAGGGAGGGCACCTAGCCTGCGTGGGCTGCCGCGTCGAGCGCCCCGGGAACCAGTGGCAGTGCCAGAAGTGCGAGCGTGGCGGTGGCTTCGACATGCTGAACACAGTGGTGGAAGCCGTCCTCTCCTCGGTGAGGGTGGAGTGCCCGCATGAAGGTTGTGGGTTCTACGTCACTTACCACAAGCACACCGATCACCAGAGCGTGTGTCCGCTCGCGCCTCGCAAATGCCTCGTGCCCGTCTGCGGCTATGAAGGCCCGCTGCCGGCACTCTCCCACCACATTAGCACCGTGCATCCCATGCCCGTGCACAGGATCCAGTACGGCAAGGTGCACCAGCTGCAACTGCCATTGTCGGAGCCACGACTCTTGCTATTCATGGAGGAGGACGGTTGCACGTTTTTCTTGGTCGGTGGCGTGCTGGACATCGGCGTGCTAGACATCGGCGTGCCTATCACCGTGTCGGTCGTCTGCATCAGAGCAGGGGCGTCCCCACTTCCGCACTACGTGGCCAAGCTGTGGGCGAATGGCCCACCGGGGGAGCCCAAAGGCAAGACCGACGCCGTCAAGGTGGAAATGGAGGTGACGAGCAGCAAGGATCCCGGTGACGTCGCCATGCAGGAGCTGACCTTCTTCACAGTTCCGCCCAAGCTGTTGGTCGGGGCTGGGTAGTCGAGGATGGTGTCCCTCCACATTCAGATTGACAAGCTCACCTCCTGAATGATTCTACAGTGCCTTCAGTTTATCATAGTAATATGCTAATATAGGGGTTAGCTCGGTCTACTTTAGCTTAAAGCTTAAGAGATGGTGGGTTTTGGTGGCGATACAGCAATTACTTCGACATCAGATCAGCAGTTAAAGTAATTTCCAAGAGTCGAATGGATATTTTGTGTCTGTTGGATATAAAGATCCTTTGGGTAAGAAGTATAACAGCTTATATGCTTGTTTGTTCAGGAAGTGTTGCATACTTGTGCGTTGACACGACACATCAAAGTAGTAGTACTACTGGTAGTACTCCCTCCGATCCTAATTTCTCTGCGCATAAGTTGAGGCGCGGATACCAAGGACGGCATGGTTGTGTCTATACTTGGACAACTCATCCGACTGCGCACTAGGCAGATGAAGCTCATGTCGTGTTGGTGTCGTGTGCGGCCCGCACATTAACCAAAACCTCGTGCCTCCAGCTTAGCCTTCGCGTTTTAAACTTCTCAATCTCAAGGCCAAGGAGCAACATGAAACCTATGATAGAGCCAATCAGATGGTTGAGAACACTACAATTCGTAGCTACAGATGCGTGTGTGAGAGAGGACAAGTGCATGCGTGCACCTCTTCTCTTCCTGTATAACGTATTAAACTCAGAGTACAAGTGTATTTGGGTGGCATCGACCTAGGGAGCTAGAGATTGTTCATGCGAGAAGTCCTGAGATATAGGTGTAATGCGTCTGAAAAAAGACTAGTCTATAGCTCACCACAAGGCTATTCCTATCGAACGCCCCAATAATCGTAAGATATGTATCCGACGGTGCCAGTTATTGCACGTACACAACAGTAGAAAAAGAAGTACCATGGCATATGCTACACCACGGCCAAGAACACGAGCCCACGTTACGCCATTCGGGAATAGTGCCGCACTTCGAATCTAGAACCTTCAATAAATTTTGAGCTTGCGTCTCGTCATATTCCAAATTACTACTACCAGGCAATATTAAATTGCAAACCTGTTCACACCGATCACAACCTAAACGGTTTCCCACTTAGGAGTGTACTAGTACTCGGTTATAAATACTACTATGCCAAGATGACTGCACATTCCTCCCCAACTCCTCATCCACACAAACAAACAAGTCATTCAGCATCCTTCCCTTGCGTCTGCCATGGCCTGCGTGAGTTCTCGGTCGAGAGATTACCACTAAGGAGAGGCGGGCATGGAAGCGGAAGCACGAGATATGTCCCACATCGCCGCCAAAGTAGCCGACATGTCCCGCCACGCGGAAGTAGCAGCAGAGAGGTCCCGCCGCGCCACCGAAGCAGAACGGAGGTCCCACCGTGCTGTCGATGCAGCAGACTGGTCCGGCCGTGCCGCGGAAGCAACAGAGATGTCCCGTCGTGCCGTGAATGCAGCAGAGATGTCTTGCCGCGCCACGGCGGCCTGGGAAAATGTCTCGCGGGCAGGCGACGACTCTTACAGGTGCATGCATGTGATCGTCCATAGCTAGATGGATCAGATCTCCGGCTGGGCGAGGTTGCAGGACGACATGAAAGACTCATTTTAACAGGCTACCGGCGACATCCGGCAACTAAGGGAGGGCAATGAGAGGCTCCGGGCCGACCGTGACCTGCTGAGGGCGAAGATTGTCCGAAGTGCAGAGCAACAGGAGGAGACCGGTGCCTTGTTGAAGAGGACCGACGTCATCGTCAAGAAACTTATGGACGAGAATGGCATGCTCCACATCAAGCGCCAAAGGCTGGTGGAGGAATCCATGGATGCTCTCAAGCAGGGTCCTGAGGACACGACAGAGCTCATCGCCGCTGGCCGCGGAGACTACTTCCCGTGGCCTGCAGCAACGCATCAAGAAAGTAGAGATCAGCGAGCCAGATCATTGTCTTCCTTCTTTTGCCCTTGTGTATTTCGGGCGTAGCCGCATGTGGCTTTTTTAATTATCTTCCTAATTACGTCAGATAATTATTATCCACTGTCGTCGTCCTTATATATTCATCAGTCTTGCTATAAGTCGCAGCATATGCTATATAGGTCCGTTGGATCTTACATCAAGATCCATGCAAACATTTCTTTTCAGATTTTCTTTTTTCTCTCTTAAATCTCAGTCGAGTGAGACATAGCCACGCCATTAAACAGAGGCTCGGGCGCCATTAATGGAGACCTTGGGAGAGAGGTGGGTGGCAGATCGAGGTCAAAGGGCTCTCCTCCCGATAAGCACACGCAGGGGTCTGATCGCACGCCTCCCATACTCAAATAGCTACCCTGCATGGTGCCTACTAGCTAATAAAAAAAGGGATGTGTGGCGGCACATAAATGGTAAGTAGAACACCCACGGTTTCAATAATACTTGTGTTTCCGATTGTAACGTGACAACACTTGTTCCAAAATGACTTTGTTGATTGTTAATGTGTGCGCCTACGCAAATCGGACAGCAAAATTACCACAACATGTTGGTGCCATGTCATGACACCAAGCCAAGTTTCATGTTTTTCATGCGTGTTTTGGATTTACAGGAACTAAAAACCAAGTTTCTCAATGTTTCTGGCCGAGCCACGACGCCCAGATGTTCGAATTTCATTCCCATTTATTGCATGGGACCTAGAAATTTACCCGAGGACACACATGTGATTTTTCAACCAACTTTGGTGCACTGGAGCATGTGCTTGTATTTCAAATTTGAATTATGCACACAAAGGTGACACGTTCCCTCTCAGAACCATGGGCCTTCTTGAGATAAGCTCCGGTTTGCAAGAAGCTTATACCAAAACTTGTTCCTATTCGCCCGATTTTTTTTACAATAGCATGGTAGTACCATGACATGACACCATGCCAAGTTTCATGATTTTTAGGCATGTTTTGGATTTACAAGAATTTTAAAACCAAGTTTCTCAATGTTCTCGGCCGAGCCACGATGCCTAGATGTTTGAATTTCATTGCCATTTCTTGCATGGGACCAAGAAATTCACCCGAGGACACATGTCGGTGTACAAAAGTAGGGGCCTTCTGTACCCCTTTACTTATGCATGGGCAGTTGTAGCCACACCTGCGACCACGCTTGGCGGGGCAGAGGAAGCGAAGATACAAGACCACCCGAGCAGCACTGAAGCCAGAGGCGCAAAGAGCAAAGGGACAAGATGGGTTTCCCCCGGCAAGAGCCTTGCCGGGGACGACCTACGCTACCCCGGCAAGAGCCTTCCCGGGGCAACTTTCCCATAACCATCGAGACCGCCACCGTTGACCCTGAGAATTATGACGCCATCGACAACATCAAGACCAAGGCTCGGGAGTGCCTGCATGGTGGCATGCAGATCTTTGTGATGAACAGAGGCCTACAAGACTGGGTAAGAACCACAAGACAAAGGCCCCCGGCAAGATCCTTGCCAAGGACGACCACAGAAACCCGGCCCCGGCAAGACCATTGCTGGGGCCCTGGCAAGACCCTTGCCGGGGATATCTACAAGGCCACAACCAGGCCCGCACTTACCAAGGTTTCACTGCTCCATGGTCGTTTCGACGCAGCAGGCAGCCTACCAACTAGGAACACACCTGCGTGGCAGCATGAAGCTTCCAGGACAACCAGGCAAGCACTTGCGTGGTGGCATGCAGATCTTCGAGAAGACCCTGCCACCGCACCAGCACAGCAGCTAGCCAGCATGAAGCTTCCAGGCCAACCAGGCAAGCACTTGCGTGGTGGCATGCAGATCTTCGAGAAGACCATGCCACCGCACCAGCGCAGTAGCTAGCCAGCGTGGCGCTGCATGCCTCGTCAGCTTGGGCGCGTGTCGAAGCGAGGTGAGGCGGTGACAGACGAGACGAGCTTCCTTGTCGTCCCCGATAAAGCAAGAGGGCACGTCGGCAGTGCATTAAATGCATTTGTCCTACGGTTCCTGGAGGTAGACTTGTACACTGTAGATACTTTCCACCTCCTGTGTGCCACTGTGGCGAACCCCTTTGACATATAAAAGGAGGCCCGAGGCATACTGAGGAAGGATTCAGACTTTTTGGTCTACGATGCACCGCAGCTAGTTCAAGAACTCAAGAACACCAAATATACACCAAAGCAGGATTAGGGCATTACGCATCGCTTGCGGCCCGAACCTGGATAAAATTCCGCCGCGTTGATCTTCTAAACCCGCTCTTTCCACAGCCCCGCGCCCCGTCAACCATAGTAGGGATTCCCTATGATCCCATAGGTGTCGTTCTTGAACCCCGACATCTTTGGCGCGCCAGGTTGGGGCGCAAGCTGTGAAAATCCGATTTAGAAGTTAGCGCATCGACTTCATCATCACCATGGCCCCCAAGAAGAAGGGGATCACAGCGGTCGGGTCGTCCGGAGCCGGCCCGTCCGCACCAGCATGAGCAGGCGAGGGAGTGGCCACGGATGGCGCCGGAGGCGCGGCCCGCGAGCATCCACTACACTCTGGCAATCGGAGCCAGGCGAGCGGCGTTGTTCGGGTCCAAGACGACTATCCACACGCCGCTAGGCCCGGGGGCGGGGATGTGTTGCCCACGGGTGGCGCAGCGACCTCCCTGACGCCCCAGCCGGCGTCCGTGCTGCGACCTTCCCAGGCCGCGCGTGATGAACAATAGCGTGATGCCGGCGCCCCGGGCGCCGCCGTGGGAAGAGCCCTTTGCGTCACTCTCAGGACACACCAGGCCGGCGTGCGCGCCCGGACGCTGACGGAGGTGGCGTGCGACCACAAGACCGTGATAGAGCTGCCAGTAATGCAAGCCGCCGGGGCTTGCGATGATAAGGTGCTCACCAACTACTTTCCGTTGGCGCTTAAACCCAACGTCATGTCATGGTTGATGCACCTGCCAGTGGATTCTATCTCTTCTTAGTAGGATCTATGCCACGAGTTTGTTGGCACCTTTATCGGAGGCCGCCAAGCTCCTGGCCAGGCAAGTGATCTGCATGTCATCCCCCAGAAGGACGGCAAGACCCTGCGCAAATACATAGAAAGGTTCAGCTGTGTACAGTACAACATCCCGGATGTTCACCCCGCCGCTGTCATCAGTGCATTCTATCAGAATGTACGCAACCGCAAGATGCGTGAAGAGCTGGCGATGAACAAGGTTAAGGAAGTAGCCAAACTTTATGTTCTGACTGATAAATGTGCTCGGTCTAAGGAAGGAAGGAAGTACCCCGGCGAGGATGCTAGCGCAGAAACCGACTCCACGGATGAAGACGTTGTCGCCCCAACGAAGAAGGGTCGACACCGCAACAAGAAGCATAAGGGCAAGACTGTGCTTGCCGTTGAGAGATCCGGCGACCCCGGCGCCGCCAAGAAGGCCAAGTCAGCCGACCCCAGCAAGGAAGTTGCCGGGTGCGCCACCTACCGGGCCTTGGCGGATGCCGACAAGCTAGGAGGCTCCAACAAGTAGTATTTCAAGATCCATCACACCAAGGGCCATGACCTCCAGAACTGCCAACATGTTGAGCTGCTTGTAGAAAAGCGGAAAGTTGAATATGAAAGGCGGGACAAGGAGAAGGGTCAGGATGGTGCTGAGGGGTCCGGCAAGAAGCGTGGTGGCCAAGGAGGTCGCCGCGGCAAGGATAACCAACAAGAGAGGCCCGCTCGGGGCCATGATAAGAAGGAGGAAGATGATGATCATGATGGGGGCGACGAGTCCGGCGAGCACGAGTTCCAGAAAGCTACGGAGGCCATGTGCATCGATGGTGGCACCTCGCTGCACACCTCTCACCGCCAACTGAAGCAGTCGGCACGTGAGATTATCGCGACAGAACCATCGATCAATGCCCGGAAGCCAGTGAAGTGGTCCAGCACCCCTATCATTTTTGACGTCGAGGACCACCCTGATCGCACAGTTGTGGTCGGGTGTTTGTCGTTGTTGGTTTCACCAACAATACGCAACCTCAAGGTAACAAAAGTGCTAGTTGATGGTGGGGCGGGACTGAACTTGATCTCGCGTCCGTGATCAAGAGGCTGCAAATCCCCGATGGTGACCTCGAGGAGACGGGCATGTTTCAAGGGGTCAACCCGGGGAGGATTCAGCCGAAAGATAAAATCACGTTGCCCGTTACATTCGGGGGCGAGCTGAACTATAGGACGAAGAAGGTTGTCTTTGGTGTCGCCAAGATCCCCTTGCCCTACAACGGGATCCTTGGCCGCCCAGCACTAGCCAAGTTCATGGCAGCGTCACATTATGCCTACAACACGTTGAAGATGCCCGGGCCGCTAACCACCATCACCATCCCCTCCGACAAGAAAGACGCACTCATCTGTGCCGACCAACTCTACCAGGAGGCAGTTGCAGCAACTGCTACCAAGGCACTTGCTCCTGTCGCTGAAACCCCGGGAGGGAAGAAGACCAGCAAGACCTCTTCTAGCAATACCTCCTGCACCCACTCCGGCAAGCGTGCCTCTTCGGAGTGCAGCGCACCCATCGAGGACGTGCCAGAGAGCTCCACTGGCAAGAGCAAGAAATCTAAGGCAACACCACCAGAGACCAAGAGGGTGCCCGTCAAGGGGGACAACACGGGCGGGGCTTTTCCGTAAGCTCCAGCCTGATAGCAAATAGGAAAGTGCGCTCATCGCCTTCATGCGGGCGAATGTCAACGTGTTTACATGGCAAGCATCCGACATCCCCGGTGTTCCCAGGGAGGTGATTGAGCACCATCTTGCTGTCTATCATCATGCGCGCCCCGTCAATCAGAAAGTCGGGAAGCAAGCTTTGGAGCGACAAGAGTTCACCATCGAGGAGATCGGGAAGTTGGAGGTGGCAGGCCTGGCTAGAGGAGTACTCCACCCCACGTGGTTGGCCAATCCAGTGGTGGTGCGTAATGCGAATGGGAAATGGAGGTTGTGTATTGACTACATGGATATCAATAAAGCCTATCCAAAGGATCCTTTCCCTCTGCCACACATCGACCAGATTGTAGACTCCACTGCTGGATGTGACCTACTGTAGTTCCTCGACGCCTATTTAGGATACCACCAGATTTTCATGATGAAGGAAGACGAAGAAAAGACCGCGTTAATCACCCCATGTGGTACGTACTGTTTTGTATGAATGCCTTTTGGATTGAAGGGCGCTGGTTCAACATTTGCCCGAGCAGTCCAAATTGGTTTTGAGCCCCAGCTGCATAGAAACATGGAAGCTTATATGGATGATATAGTGGTCAAAACCAAGGACAGGGATACGCTCGTGCAAGACCTGGAAGAAACATTTGCAAATCTGCGCAAGATCAACCTCAAGCTCAACACAGAGAAGTGCGTCTTCGGTGTCCCATCCGGCAAGCTTCTTGGATTCTTTGTGTCTCAACGCGTAATCGAAGCAAATCCCGACAAGATTAGATCAATTGAGCAGATTGAGGCGCCAAGACGGGTCAAAGACGTCCGTAGGCTCGCCAGCTGCGTTGCCGCCCTAAGTAGGTTCATCTCCAAGTCTGCTGAGCACGCCCTCCCTTTTTCAAAGTTTTGAAAAGGCGGGTCCAGTGAAAGGGACTCCGGAGGTAGAGGCGATGCTACAGGACTTGAAGAGGTACCTCTCCTCCACGCCAATACTAGTCGTGCCTAAACCACAAGAGTCGTTGCTGCTATACTTAGCAGCAACAAATCAAGTGGTCACTACCGCGCTGGTGGCATAGAAGGAAATTGAGGAAGAAGCGGCAGCAGCCGCGGAACCTTCGGACGATGGGCCGGGGATCTCCCCGGCAGGGCCTGGCGCCGGCAAGGTGGAACCCCCGGCAAGGCTTGGTCCTGGCAGGACAGAGTCTGCGCAGATGGGCAAAGTTGAACAGAAGAAGAAGGTGGTGCAGCACCCAGTTTATTTTGTCAGTTCCCTCTTGCAGGGGGCTAGATCAAGATATTATGGTATGCAGAAGCTGCTTTTCGGCCTCCTTATGGCCTCGAGAAAGCTGCGTCACTATTTCCAAGCACACGAGATCACTGTCGTCACCCGCCTCCCTTTGCAACGAATCTTGCACAACCCGGATGCAACTGGGAGGATTGTGGAATGGGCTTTGGAACTGTCGAGCTTTGGCCTCAAGTTTGAGAGTACTTCGACAATCAAGAGCCGAGCTTTGGCGGAGTTCATAGCAGAATGGACATCAACGCCTGATGAAGAGATTCAAGAGACTGCCATTCCCGGCAAGGAGACGAGCCATGATTGGATCATGTACTTCGATGGAGCTTTCTCGCTGCAAGGTGCTGGTGCTGGCGTATAACTCATCGCACCCAACGGAGAATGCCTCAAGTAAGTAGTACAGATGTACTTTCCCCGGGAAAAATCAATGAACAACACGATGGAGTACGAGGGATTGCTTGCCAGTCTCAGGATCGCGCCAGACCTCGGAATCAGGAAGCTCATCATCAGAGGTGATTCACAGCTCATCGTCAAGCAAGTCAACAAGGATTACCAGAGCCCGCTGATGGAGGCCTATGTGGATGAGGTGAGGAAGTTGGAGGAGCATTTTGACGGTCTACAAGCAGAGCATGTTCCCCGAGAAGAAAACACCATTGCCGACGACCTGTCAAAGCGCGATGCGATGAAGTTGCCTATGGAACCAGGTACCTTTGTGCTTCAATTAATCCAGCCATCCGTTGAGCCATCAGCAGGACAGAACAAATGAAGGAAGGCGGGCCCCGGCAAGTACTTTCCGACTGAGCTCCCAGGGGCTGCCGGCAAGGACATTGCCGGGTGCCCCAGACTCGCTGGGGAGCGGTGACCTCCGGCAGGGCCTCAAGCCCTGGCTGTAGAGGCAGCTGCCCCTGCGGCCATAGACGAGCCTTTAGTCCTTGCCGTCGAGCCCCAGGCTCCGGCATGGGCGCAGCGCACCGTCCATTTCCTCCAAACAGGGGAACTCCCCGAGGAATAGGAAGAAGTAGAGAAAGTAGCCTATCGGTCCAGCATGTACCAGTTTGTGGATGATGCCCTATATAGGAGGAGGCCGAACGGCATGAAACTAAAGTGCATTCCTTGGGAGGACGGACTGGAGCTATTGGCAGAGATACATGGAGGCATGTGTGGCTCCCACATAGGGTCGAGAGCCCATGTCGGCAAAGCATTCCGGCAAGATTTCTTCTGGCCCACCGCTCTCCAGGATGTGACTACACTAGTAACCAAGTGTGAAGCATGCCAGTTCCATTCAAAGAAGCTCCATCAGCCATCCCAAGCCCTTTAAACAATCCATCTTTCCTGGACATTTTCGGTCTGGAGGCTTGACATACTAGGCCCCTTCCCCCATGCTGTCGGGGGCTTTGAGTACTTGTACGTTGCAATCGACAAGTTCACAAAGTGGCCGGAAGTGGAACCGGTGAGGAAGGTGACAGCACAGTCAGCCATCAAATTCTTCAAGGGACTAGTCTACTGTTTTGGTGTGCTGAACAGAGTCAGTACCGACAACGGCACGCAGTTCATGAGCCGCACCTTCATGCAGTACATTCAAGACCTCGGCGGCAAGGTCTGTTTTGCTTCTGTTGCTCATCCCAGAAGTAACGGCCAGGCTGAGAGGGCAAATGCAGAAGTGTTGCGAGGCCTCAAGACCAGAACTTTTCACAAGCTACGTAAGTGTGGAAGGCACTGGATTGATGAGTTGCCAACGGTTCTTTGGTCAATCAGGACGACACCAAATCAAGCCACTGGCTAGACGCCCTTTTCCCTGGTATACTGGCAGAAGCGGTTCTCCCCCCGGAACTCAAATACGGGTCACCTTGAGTGCTCGCTTATGATGAGCTTGAGCAAGAGCAGTTGCGCCAAGATGATGCAACACTCCTTGAGGAAGATCGTCTGCAGGCTGCTGTGCGAGCCGCTCGCTACCAGCAAGCCTTGCGCCGCTACCATAGCCATAAGGTTCATGCCTGAAGCCTTGAGGAAGCTGACCTTGTTCTTCAGAGAATTCAATCCGCCAAGAATTCAAACAAGTTGACACCGAAGTGGGAAGGCCCTTATCGAGTAATATGAGTCACCAGGCCCGGTGCAGTCCGCCTAGAGACCGAAGATGGCATTCCGGTGAGCAATTCCTGGAATATCGAACATCTTCGCAAGTTTTACCCCTAAGGTGCAGTTGCCGGGAGCCCTGGCAACCCCCATTTTGTACTAGCCCTACCGGCAAGGCATGTAACCCTATGTATAGAGCCAGGCACAGACCCTGTGCGCAGTCAGGGAAAGGAATCCCTTAGCATGTATAGTTTCGTGTTGATTTCCATGTTTATGTATATACGTATATGCATGCTTGTCCAGGGTATTGTACTGCTTTTTGATTCCATCAAATATCTGTGGACCGCCAAGGTTCCATGCTCTTGCCCTCTCTTCTTTCCAGCCACGGCAAGGACGCGCAATCCCACCAAGGACCCGGCTCCGACGAGAAGCTGAGAAGACCGCCCGGCAAACCAAACAGATAAAGTTTACCTCTTGCCCATTCGTATTCGTAACCTGTGACTTGTGCATTAGAAAAGCTCGCCACTCTCCTTTCAAAAAACTCGGGTGCTCCCATTCCCAACACCGAACGCCGCTTCGGTCGGAGTGGTTGTAGTGGCCCTTGCCAAAGGGAGGTGGATGAGGGAAGGGACCCTTTGTCTGTAACCTGACATATGTGATTCTCCAGCAGGCGCAGAGGGTATCGGCAGGACAGCTTGCCGGGAGGACTCGCTTATTTACATTAAGGAGGCGTTTCGCCTCTGCATGAACGTACGAGTGCGCGGGTTCCCGGCAAGGTTAGTCTTTTTCATTAACATGCTGATACAAGTACGAAGGTTACAGGACACAAGCATGGGCTCGAGCGATTACATTATCTAGAAATTGAGATTTTGCAAGTGCCTACAATTTAAAAGAAAGATAAGTGCCCCGTGATCTCCGTTCTTGCCCTTTTCCTCCCAGGTGCGTGTAACACCCTCGATGCGGCTATAGCTCCCACGTGTCGAGGCACGACTTAGAGACATAACCGCATTGAAAGCAATGTCGTAAGTTAGGCAATCTTCACAACATCCCATGTAATATAAATAATAAAGGGGAGATACATAGTTGGCTTACACTCGCCACGTCAATCAAAGTGCATAAATAACATTACAACATTCAAACACTCATGGCCCGACTACGGCGCCAAAATAAAAGATAACCCAACATGCGACACGGTCCCGATCACCCCAACTAGGCACCACTACTGATCATCAGGGAAAGACACGTAGTATCATTGAGAGTCCTCGTCGAACTCCCACTTGAGCTCAAGCACGCCATCTGGAGCAGAATCATCAGGCCCTGCATCTGGTTTGGAAGTAATCTGTGAGCCACAGGGACTCAGCAATCTCGCACCCTCGCGATCAAGACTATTTAAGCTTATAGGTAAGGCAAGGAAAATATGTGGAGCTGTAGCAAGCGACTAGCATATATGGTGGCTACCCTGTTCGCAAAAGAGAGCGAGAAGAGGAGGCAAAGTGCGAGCGAGAAACTAGAGGGCATCCTACAGCAAGCATTACTCCAACACCGTGTTCACTTCCCGGACTCCGCCGAGAAGAGACCATCACGGTAACTCACACTGTTGATTTATTTTAATCAAATTAAGGTTCAAGTTATCTACAACCGGACATTAACAAATTCCCATCTGCCCATAACCGCGGGCACGGCTTTCCAAAGTTCAAATCCCTGCAGGTGAGTCCCAACTTAGCCCATGACAAGCTCTCACTGTCAACGAAGGAATAGACCTTCTCCCGAGACATTCCGATCAGACTCGGCACCTCGGTTCTTCAAGACACTTCGACAGGTTAAAACCAATCCAGCAACACCGCCTGAATGTGTTGACAAATCCCGATAGGAGCTGCACATATCTCGTTCTCAGGGCACACTCAGATTGTCTAAACTTCCGGTAGGCCAGCCCAGAGTTGCCCCTGGTAGCCACCAGCGGCTGACGAGTTGGACCAACACTCAGAGGAGCACTGGCCCGGGGAGGGTTTAAATAAGATGACCCTCGGGCTCCGGAAACCCAAGGGAAAAAGAGGCTAGGTGGTAAATGGTAAAACCAAGGTTGGGCATTGCTGGAAAAGCTTTAATCAAGGTGAACTATCAAGGGGTTCCCATTATAATCCAACCACGTAAGGAATGCAAAATCCGGGAACATAACACCGATATGGCGGAAACTAGGGCGGCAAGAGTGGAATAAAACACTAGGCGAGAGGCCGAGCCTTCCACCCTTTACCAAGGATATAGATGCATTAAGATAACAAGGCAATATAATGATATCCCAACAAGTAAAATAATGTTCCAACAAGGAACGGTCTCCAATCTTCACCTGCAACTAGCAACGCTATAAGAGGGGCTGAGCAAAGCGGTAACATAGCCAATCAAAGGTTTTCTAGGACATGGTGGGTTAGAGGTTTGACATGGCAATTTGGGAGGCTTGAAAGCAAGTGGTAGGCATCGTATCATAGGCATAGCAAAAGAGCGAGCATCTAGCAAAGCAAAGATAGTAGTGATTTCGAGGGTATGATCATCTTGCCTGCAAAGTTGTCAGAGTTGACTGGATCCTCGAAAGCAAACTCAACGGGCTCCTCGTTAGCGAACTCGTCTCCCGGCTCTACCCAAACAAGACAAACAAGCAAACGGAACACA
This sequence comes from Triticum urartu, assembly GCF_056163025.1. Classification (NCBI taxonomy): domain Eukaryota; kingdom Viridiplantae; phylum Streptophyta; class Magnoliopsida; order Poales; family Poaceae; genus Triticum; species Triticum urartu. Next base: position 194,111,451 of record NC_141873.1, on the reverse strand, counting down.
ATCAATCACGTGCAATGCTCAAACAATATGATGCAAGGATGGTACGCTATGCGGGATGCGATGCGGGATGCATATGCAAGATTTGACAAGGAATGAATGAACATGGCCTCAACCTGGGAATCCAATTATGCCACTGGAAAGATGAGATGAAATCGCTTGAAAACGATATAAAGAACACCGGAATCGGAGTTACGGTTTGGAAATGGCAAGCGATTCAAATATGACCACGTTCTGCGATTTACAGCAAGTAGCCATCTAAATGCAACAAGATGAACATGCTACAGCACCCAAACATGGCATCAAAATACATGGCAGGAATCCATTCAAGATGCTTAACAAAAGACTAGCACTGAGCTACGGACAATTCATCCATTAACAGATTCAAACAAGCATGGCAAAAATGCATTTGGTAAACAGATTTCAGACTTAGTGAAATTAACACTTGTCTTGAATTTCAGATCAGATAGCACTCTTCGGAGCATGAAAACTATATGCTACTGGACCTGAAAATGGCAAAGTAAAGCATGGCATGGAGCTACTCAAAGAGCTTAACAAAAGTCCCTTAGTGACCTTGAGCCAAAAGGGATCAGAAAATACATTTGCAAGCATGTGAACATGGAAAAAACATAATCAGATCACAGACTTAGTGAAAACTGGAGCATGCTGAAACAGATATCAAATAGGCATGTTTACGAGCTCGATGCATTTGCTATAGAGCAAGTCATGACAATCTAAGCATACACCCATCAACAATGCACAAAATACAAGCTAGACATGGCAAGAACAATAGCATAGCATGCACGGATCAACTACAACATCCTCGGCAAAATTGCTAACAAGTAGACAATCTGCCCAGATTCACGAAATGACAAAAGTAGAGCTCGATTGACTCAAACTATGGTGCCCCATAATTGCAAACAAAGACATGGATGGATAGAGAACTACAAGATTAACAAAACATCCTTACTGATCATCCTCAAAAGAGGCACGGATCACTAGGAAACAACATGAAGATATGGCCATAAGAGATAAAGAGGTCAAGGACTTAGTGGAAATGCTAAGTCCCTGAAATCAGCATTAACGATTGCACCACTTTGCAAGCTTGTACTAGTCACCACACACATCACAAAAATACATGGGTTGCACCTCTGGAAAGATGGCAAGGCATATAACAAAACTCATGTAGAGCACCTGGGCATATCATGCACACATAAATCATGGCAAAAATGACAAATATCTAATTGGAGCAGCAGATCTGACAAATATCTCATATAGCATTCTTCTAACAGCATTTCGGGCACCAAGATGAACTCAAATGAAAATTATGCAATGAGATGACATGATGTGCCCTCTGAGACGAACATTTTGATATGCTATATGCCCAAAACGGAGCTACGGATGAGGAGATATGACATGATGAACATAGGCAAAAAAATTAGGGTTAGGGACGGAAAAAGGGGTCAACCCGATCCGATCCAGATCCAGATCCAGGCGACTACTGTAGCATCTCGCAAAGCCCGAGGTTCGTCGGCCGGAGATGAGGGTCGCCGGAGATGGAGGTCGCCGGACTTGGCGCGTTGGTGGTCAAGGGCGGCAGGGCGACGAGGTGCGGCTCCGGCGCGGGGCGACCGGCCCGTGGTGATGCGGGCGCGGGGCGGCTGGACTGCGAAGGCGGCTGGCCGGCGAGGTTTGCGGCGGCACGGCGGCGTCCGGTGGCGGTGGGCGGCAACCGGGCGAGAGGAGGCGGGCGGCGCTGGCGACGGCGCGCGGGAGCCGGGCCGGGAGGGCCTCCCGCGGGCTCGCCGGGCCGGCAGTGGAGGAAGGCGGCGGCGACACGTGGCAGGCGCGGATTGGCGCGGAGGTGGGCCGCGGATGTGTCCAGCCGGACGGACAATGTCCGGCGCGGCGGAGACGAATGTTTAGGGTTTCGAGGAGGGGATCCGAGATTTGGAATGGGGGAGGTATATATAGGCATAGAGGGAGCTAGGAGAGTCCAAATGAGGTGCGGTTTTTGGCCACGCGATCGTGATCGAACGCTCTAGATGATGGAGAGGCTTTTGGTGGGTTTTGGGCCAACTTGGAGGGGTTTTGGGCTGCAACACACACGAGGCCTTTTTGGTCCCTCGGTTAACCGTTGGAGCACCAAACGAAGTCCAAATGGTACGAAACTTAACAGGCGGTCTACCGGTAGTAAACCAAGGCCGCTTGGCAAGTCTCGGTCCAATCCGGAAATGTTTAGTCCCCACACACGAAAGAAAGGTAGAAATGACCACCGGAGGAGAACGAAGCGCCGGAATGCAAAACGGACAACGGGGAAAATGCTCGAATGCATGAGATGAACACGTATGCAAATGCAATGCACATGATGACATGATATGAGATGCATGACAACGGCAACAACACACGAAGGCAAAAACCCGAACCCGAGAAAATAAAATAACTTAAGGCCGAAAACAGTAAGGGTTGGAGTACATATTGGGAAAAACATATCCGGGATGTTACAGCTAGCTCTCTCCCTTCTATATGATCTGGCCTAGAGCTAATGGGTTCCAACCCTTTGCATGGGTGCCCTGGGGGGTTTATATAGGCCTACCCCCCAGGGGTACAATGGTAATCTGGTGGGACGCGGGCCTAGCCGTCAGCGCCTCTGGCCTCTGTCTTCCCCGCCGACCGCTGGGGCCCGCCGACTGGCCTGGTACGGAGCCGACACGCCGCGTCCGCCGCGGGCGGGTCTTGCCGGCTGCTGATTACTGTAGTCGTGCTTCTGATGACGCGGGCTTGATCATGGGGTCGTGGCAACAGCCCCGCCGCCTGGCGGGCGATCACTATTGCCACTCTCCATCACATCTTGATTAATGGTGCATGGGCCCCGGGGGAGGGCTCGGCCGACTCCCCCGGGCCGACTCCCGACGGGTCCGACTGGTGGTCCTCTTGCCGTCTCCTGGGGTCTCACCGACTGGTGGGACCCGCTGCCTCTGAGCCGTACAAACAAGCCGTCGTGGGTGCAGGATTCGGTCCTGCGGTGCTGATGTCAAGGCCGGCATGGCAACAGTGCCACGCCGCACGGAGATCTTCCGGGGTACGGCATGTTGTGGCCATGCCCGCCCTTGGTAAGGGGCGGGAGTGGGCCTCACTGTAGCCACTCTCCTGCCCCGTCCCCCTTGATGAGGTCACGGGGTTTGTTGGAGTCGCAGGCCGACTCCCCAAAGCCGGCTTCTCTGGAAGTCGCCAGTCAGGAGTCGGCTTACCCTGCGGTCGTCCCTGGGACTCGGCCGCGAGTGGTCAGTCGGGCGTCTTGCCTTTGACTTCTTGAAGGCGGCTCTTCGTCCTGGGGCCTTGAGGGGCGCAGCCTGCCCCGATGTCTTGAAAGGTTCTGGGGCTCGGGTTGGCCTACCCATGGCCCATTACTCCGACAAGTCTTGTGCAGGAAAACTAAATATCCTGCTGATTTTCTTGTTCTTGGTTCCCCACAAGATAGCTTTTGTCCCAATATATTTGGTATACCCTTCTTGAACACTTTTAATGCTAAGATAGATTGCAAAAAGGATGTTGTTACTCTTGGTTTAGGTGATATGTCTCATGAATTTAATTTCTCTAAATTTCATAGACAACATTGTGAAGAGGAATTGCCTAATAAAGATGAAATTATTGGTCTTGCTTCTATTGCCGTACCTCCTAGTGATCCTTTAGAACAATATTTGCTAGACCATGAAAATGATATGTTTATGACTGAAAGAAGGGAAATAGATGAAGTAGTCTTTAAACAGGAACCCATCCTGAAACACAATTTGCCTGTTGAAATCCTAGGGGATCCTCCTCCACCCAAGGGTGATCCTGTGTTTGAGCTTAAACCATTACCTGATACTCTTAAATATGCTTATCTTGATGAGAAAAAGATATATCTTGTTATTATTAGTGCTAACCTTTCAGAGCATGAAGAAGAGAGATTATTGAAAACTCTGAAGAAGCATCGTGCTGCTATTGGATATACTCTTGATGATCTTAAGGGCATTAGTCCCACTTTGTGTCAACACAAAATAAATTTGGAGGAAGATGCCAAACCAGTTCATGATCATCAACAACGGCTGAATCCTAAGATGAAGGAAGTGGTAAGGAAGGAAATACTAAAGCTTCTTGAGGCAGGTATAATTTATCCAGTTGCTGATAGTCAGTGGGTAAGTCTTGTCCATTGTGTCCCTAAGAAGGGAGGTATTACTATCATTCCTAATGATAAAGATGAGTTGATCCCGCAAAGAATTATTATAGGTTATAGGATGGTAATTGATTTCCGCAAATTAAATAAAGCTACTAAAAAAGATCATTACCCCTTACCTTTTATCGATCAAATGCTAGAAAGATTATCCAAACATACACACTTTTGCTTTCTAGATGATTATTCTTGTTTCTCCCAAATGCCGGTGTCAGCCAATGATCAATCAAAGACTACTTTTACTTGCCCTGTTGGTACTTTTGCTTATAGATGTATGCCTTTTGGTTTATGTAATGCACCTGCTACCTTTCAAAGATGCGTGATGGCTATATTCTCTGACTTTTGTGAAAAGATTTGTGAGGTTTTCATGGATGATTTTTCCGTCTATGGATCCTCTTTTGATGATTGCTTAAGCAACCTTGACCGAGTTTTGCAGAGATGTGAAGAAACTAATCTTGTCTTGAATTGGGAAAAGTGCCACTTTATGGTTAATGAAGGTATTGTCTTGGGGCATAAAGTTTCTGAAAGAGGCATTGATGTTGATAAAGGCAAGGTTGATGCTATTGAAAAGATGCCATGTCCCAAGGACATCAAAGGTATAAGAAGTTTCCTCGGTCACGCCGGTTTTTATAGGAGGTTCATTAAGGACTTCTCAAAAATTTCTCGGCCTCTGACTAATTTATTACAAAAATATATACCATTTGTTTTTGATGATGATTGTGTAGAAGCATTTGAAATACTTAAGAAAGCATTAATCTCTGCACCGATTGTTCAGCCACCTGATTGGAATTTACCCTTTGAAATTATGTGTGATGCCAGTGATTATGTTGTAGGTGATGTTCTAGGGCAAAGAGTTGATAAGAAATTAAATGTTATTCAATATGCTAGTAAAACTCTAGATAATGCCCAGAGAAATTATGCTACTACTAAAAAAGAATTCTTAGCAGTTGTATTTGCTTGTGATAAGTTCAGACCTTATATTGTTGATTCTAAAGTAACTATTCACACTGATCATGCTGCTATTAAATATCTTATGGAAAAGAAGGATGCTAAACCTATACTTATTAGATGGGTTCTCTTGCTACAAGAATTTGATTTGCATATTGTTGAAATAAAGGGAGCTAAGAACCCCGTTGCAGACAACTTGTCTAGGTTAGAAAATGTGCTTGATGACCCACTACCTATTGATGATAGCTTTCCTAATGAACAATTAAATGTCATAAATGCTTCTCATACTGCTCCATGGTATGATGATTATGCTAATTATATTGTTGCTAAATTTATACCACCTAGTTTCACATACCAGCAAAAGAAAAAGTTCTTCTATGATTTGAGACATTACTTTTGGGATGACCCACATCTTTATAAAGAAGGAGTAGATGGTGTTATTATATGTTGTGTACCTGAGAATGAACAGGAACAGATCCTACGCAAGTTTCACTCTAAGGCTTATGGAGGACACCATGCTGGAGATAGAACTGCACAGAAGGTATTGCAATCCGGTTTTTATTGGCCCACTCTCTTCAAGGATGCCCGTAAGTTTGTCTTATCTTGTGATGAATGTCAAAGAATTGGTAATATTAGTAGACGTCAAGAAATGCCTATGAATTATTCACTTGTTATTGAACCATTTGATGTTTGGGGCTTTGATTATATGGGACCTTTTCCTTCCTCTAATGGGTATACACATATTTTAGTTGCTATTGATTACGTTACTAAGTGGGTAGAAGCTATTCCAACTAGTAGTGCTGATCATAACACCTCTATTAAGATGCTTAAATAAGTTATTTTTCCAAGGTTTGGAGTCCCTAGATATTTAATGACTGATGGTGCTTCACATTTTATTCATGGTGCTGTCCGTAAAATGCTTGCTAAATATGATGTTAATCATAGAATTGCATCTCCTTATCACCCACAGTCTAGTGGTCAAGTAGAAGTGAGTAATAGAGAGCTCAAATTAATATTGCAAAATACTGTTAATAGATCTAGAAAGAATTGGTCCAAGAAACTTGATGATACATTATGGGCCTAAAGAACTGCATATAAAAATCCTATGGGTATGTCTCCGTATAAAATGGTTTATGGAAAAGCATGTCACTTACCTCTAGAACTAGACCATAAGGCATATTGGGCTATTAAAGAGCTCAATTATGATTTCAAACTTGCCGGTTAGAAGAGGTTATTTGATATTAGCTCACTTGATGAATGGAGAACCCAAGCCTATGAGAATGCCAAATTATTTTAAGAAAAAGTTAAAAGATGGCATGACAAAAGGATACAAAAGCATGAGTTTAATGTAGGTGACTATGTATTGCTATACAACTCTCGTTTATGATTTTTTGCAGGAAAACTTCTCTCTAAATGGGAAGGTCCTTATGTTATCGAGGAGGTCTATCGTTCCGGTGCCATAAAAATCAACAACTTCGAAGGCACAAATCCGAAGGTGGTGAACGGTCAAAGAATTAAACATTATATCTCAGTTAATCCTATAAATATTGAAACCAATGTAATTAAAACCGTAACCCCGGAGGAATACATAAGGGACACTTTCTGGAACATTTCAGACTCCGAAAAGGAATAGGTATGTTGTACGGTAAGTAAACCGACTCCAAAACAGTTTTTATGGCGATATTTCTCCGTTTTGGAATATTTAGAAAAATAGAAAAATAAGAAGTAGTCCAAGAAGGACATGAGGCCGCCACGAGGGTGGAGGGCGCGCCCTACCATACTGGGCGTGCCCCCTACCTCGTGGGCACCTCGTGTTCTCTTTGGACTCTGTTTTTGTACACGACACGTATTTTGGTCGGTAAAAATTCATTATATAATCTCCCGGAGGTTTTGACTCCCGTATCATGCAAATATCTCCTGTCTTTGTTTTGAGTTGTCCTGCTGCAGATTTGAGCAACATGTCGTCCCAGTATATGAAAGGAGAGAGCTATGTGCCTGATTACCTTGCAGATCCTAAAGTCTATGGGGATGTGGAGCATTGTGGTTGGACTACGGAAGAAGAAGAGGACTATGAACCTAAGGGAAAGGAGGAGACGAGCTCAGATGAAGATGAAGTCCCACTACCTCAACCTGGGGACATGCATGTGGAGTTCAAAAAGTCAAGCCTTCCTGATAGAGTAAAGAAACATAAGGTCGAGTTTATCCCTTTTCGCCTCTTGCAGGAAAACAAACAGGAAGTATGCAAAAAGATACTGAGCCTAGAAAAGGAGATCGAGGACCTAAGGGACCAAAATTCTGTCCTCAAATGCAAATTAAGGAAGAAACCTACGCCATCAACAAAACCACCATCTTCTTCACCAACAAAGAAGAACTGAGCATCGGGTATGGGCACTCCCCTTGGCAACTGCCAAGCTTGGGGGAGTGCCCCGGTATCGTATCACCATCACTTTTATCTTTACCACTTCTCTTAGTTTGATCCTTTTGATAATATATTGATCTAGTAGAATAAAGTTTTAGTATGATCTAGTTTTGAGTTTTGCTTTATTATCCCTCTATGTAATCGAGTCCGTGAGCTATATATAATAAAGATTAGTGTTGAATCAAGGGCTTGATTATTTTGCCATGATCTTGAGTCAATAAAAGAAAAGAGAAAGAATAAAAAGAAACAAAGAGATCATATGGATCTTATGGAGAGTAATGAGCTCACATATAAAAAGTATGATGAATAAAAGTTGTTGAGAGTTGATAAACATAGTTTTGGTCATCGTTGCAATTAATAGGAAGTAATAAAGAAAGAGAGGTCTTCACATATAAATATACTATCTTGGACATCCTTTATGATTGTGAGCACTCATTAAAATAAGACATGCTAAAGAGTTGACGTTGGACAAGGAAGACAACGTAATGGGTTATGTTTGCTTACATCCGAGATAAATTATATTGTCATGGATTATCCAACATGGTTGAGCTTGATTTTCCCCCTCATGCTAGCCAAATTCTTTGCACCAAGTAGAGATACTACTTGTGCTTCCAAACACCCTTAAACCAGTTTTGCCTGAGAGTCCACCATACCTACCTATGGATTGAGTAAGATCCTCCAAGTAAGTTGTCATCGGTGCAAGCAATAAAAATTGCTCTCTAAATATGTATGACTTATTAGTGTGGGAGAAAATAAGCTTTATACGATCGTGTGATATGGAAGAAATAAAAGCGACGGACTGCATAATAAAGTTCCATTTCACAAGTGGCAATATAAAGTGACGTTCTTTTGCATTAAGATTTTGTGCATCCAACCATAAAAGCTCATGACAACCTATGCTTCCCTCTGCGAAGGGCCTATCTTTTACTTTTATCTCCTACTTTGCATAGGAGTCATGGTGATCTTCACCCTTCCTTTTTACATTTTATTTTTGGCAAGCACAACATGTTAGAAAGATCCTGGTATATATGGCTAATTGGATGTGAGTTTTCATGAACTATTATTGTTGACATTACCCTTGAGGTAAAATGTTGGGAGGCAAAACTATAAGCCCCTATCTTTCTCTGTGTCCGATTAAAACTCCATACCCATAAATATTGTGTGAGTGTTAGCAATTGTGAAAGACTATATGATAGTTGAGTATGTGGACTTGCTGAAAAGCTCTTATATTGACTCTTTCCTATGTTGTGATAAATTGCAATTGCTCCAATGACTGAGATTACAGTTTGTTAGTTTTCAATGAAGTTTATGATTCATACTTGAAATTGTGATTGAATTGTTACTCTAGCATAAGAGATCATATGACAAGAATTATATAAGTTGTTGTTCTAAGAATGATCATGATGCCCTCATGTCCGTATTTTATTTTTATCGACACCTCTATCTCTAAACATGTGGACATATTTTTCGATTTAGGCTTTCGCTTGAGGACAAGCGAGGTCTAAGCTTGGGGGAATTGATACGTCCATTTTGCATCATGCTTCTATATCGATATTTATTGCATTATGGGTTGTTATTACACATTATGTCACAATACTTATGCCTATTCTCTCTTATTTTACAATGTTTACATAAAGAGGGAGAATGCCGGCAGCTGGGATTCTGGGCTGGAAAAGGAGCAAATATTAGAGACCTATTCTGCACAGCTCCAAAAGTCCTGAAACTTCACGGAAGACGTTTTCAGAATAAAAAAATATTGAGCGCAAGAAGTTCACCAGGGGGGCCGCACCCTGCCCACGATGGTGGGGGCCGCGCCTACCCCCCTGGGCGCGCCCCCTACCTCGTGGGCCCCTGGTGGCCCTCCGATGGCCATCTTCTGCTATATGGAGTCTTTCGATGAGGAAAAAATCATAAGCCATCTTTCCGGACGGGACTCCGCCGCCACGAGGCAGAACCTCGGCGGAACCAATCTAGGGCTCTGGCGGAGCTGTTCTGCCATGGAAACTCCCCTCCGGGAGGGGGAAATCATCGCCATTGTCATCACCAACGCTCCTCTCATAGGGAGAGGGAAATCTCCATCAACATCTTCACCAGCACAATCTCCTCTCAAAACCCTAGTTCATCTCTTGTATCCAATTCTTGTCTCCAAGCCCGGGATTGGTACCTGTGGGTTGCTAGTAGTGTTAATTACTCCTTGTAGTGGATGCTAGTTGGTTTAATTGGTGGAAGATCATATGTTTAGATCCTATATGCATATTAACACCCCTCTGATTATGAACATGAATATGCTTTGTGAGTAGTTATGTTTGTTCCTGAGGACATGGGAGAAGTCTTGCTATTAGTAGTCATGTGAATTTGGTATTCGTTCGATATTTTGATGAGATGTCTGTTGTCTCTCCTCTAGTGGTGTTATGTGAACGTCGACTACATGACACTTCACCATTATTTGGGCCTATAGGAAGGCATTGGGAAGTAATAAGTAGATTATGGGTTGCTAGAGTGACAGAAGCTTAAACCCTAGTTTATGCGTTGCTTCGTAAGGGGCTGATTTGGATCCATATGTTTCATGCTATGGTTAGGTTTACCTTAATACTTTTGTTGTAGTTGTGGATGCTTGCAATAGAGGTTAATCATAAGTGGGATGCTTGTCCAAGTAAGGATAGTACCCAAGCACCGGTCCACCCACATACCAAATTATCAAAGTACCGAACGCGAATCATATGAACGTGATGAAAACTAGCTTGACGATATTCCCATGTGTCTTCAGGAGCGCTTTACATCATATAAGAGTTTGTCTAGGCTTGTCCTTTGCTACAAAAAGGATTGGGCCACCTTGCTGCACTTTATTTACTTTTGTCACTTGTTGCTCGTTACAAATTATCCTATCACAAAACTATCTGTTACCTATTATTTCAGTGCTTGCAGAGAATACCCTGCTGAAAACCACTTATCATTTCCTTCTGCTCCTCGTTGGGTTCGACACTCTTACTTATCGAAAGTACTACGATAGATCCCCTATACTTGTGGGTCATCACCTACTCTATTGGATGCAGACGAGCCTGGGCTACCTCCTGGTGGTCCCAGAGCATCTAACCGCAACCCCTAGCGCCGCCCAGCTGCGCCTCCGGTGCGTTTTTGGTCGCCGCCGGCCGAACTCCGGTGGCAACTGACGTGGCCCTGTCATTAGCGTCTATCCCTGCCAGCTAGACACCCCCTAGACACTGACAGTGGGCCCCACGTCGAGTCAAAATTGGATGAACGTGGGATTAGCAGGGACCAGCCACTGTGTCACCGACCAATGGGTCCCACTGGTCAGGTTTGACCTGGCTAGCCTCCTTTGACTTGCCGACGTCGTGCTGACGCGGTGCTAATGTCATAGAACATTTCTAGGTTTAAAATAAGTCTAAATGATTTACTTATTTCCAAAAATTTGCTAAAACTACTAAAAATCATAGAAAATAAACCGTAGCTCAGAATGAAATAATTAATATATGAAAAATTATCAGAAAAATATGATAATCTATTTATGGCATTTTCATGCATGTTTGAACAACCTAAAGTTGCTATGTATGACAATTTGAATAAATGGCATTTGAAATGCCTTACATGGAGTTTGAATTTGAACCTTGGGTTCAAACCAACTTCATTTAAATTGTTGCTAGCTACATTAGCTCAAACCACATCATGTTGCCATGTCATGATCATGCATCATATTGTTGCATTGCATTGATTGTGTTCCCTCTTGTTTGCCAGTGTTTGTTCCCTCTCAATGGACGTAGTTCCGACGATGAGTTCGATGACACCGATGAAGAGTTTTGCTATCTTCGAAAGTGCCAGGCAATCGAACCAACTTTGAGCATTCCGATACAATCCCACTCTCTCGCTCCTACTCTCTTTTACTGCATTAGGACAACAATGTTTCAACTGTTACATGTTGCGGTAGTTGAACCCATTCCTCTGCTTGACCCGTCTTTGCCACAGTAAATATATGAAACCCACTAGCATGAGTAGGAATTGCTTGAGCCATGTTGTGCCTACTCATTCATGCTTGCTTGTTATGCCTGCTATGCTTAGAGTTGTGTCATTTCTGATTCATCTGGGATAGATTGGAATGGTGGTGAACATGTCTTGCTGTAGAGAGCTAAGTGTGTGAACATGATTTGGTAAAGGTAGCGATGAGAGGCCATGTAGGAGTACATGGTGGGTTGTATCATTGAAGTTGTCCTCAGAAACTGAGTTCTATGTTTGTGATCCAAGACAGTTACTACCACAAATTGGGCTCCGGGCACTCCAAGCTCTCTCGACTTATTAATCGCCTTGATCTCTGTCCAAGAGTTGCAACTAGTTTCTGGTGTTTGTAGGTTGTGTTAGTAGTCTACCAAGTGGCAACCGATATAGGTCGTCTTGGGACAGACTAGGCATAGTGGCATGGTGTACCAAGTGGCACCCGGATGGTGGGCTTGGGAACCCTGCTCACATCGTTTGGGGTCGTGTTGGAAACTTCGGCCGGACTTCCTTTGTGGGTTCGGCCTTGGATATGTGATAAACCTGGACTAGATCTTGCGTGGTTAGTCAGGTCATGGACGACACCCTCGCCAGGCTTCCGCTTGAAGGTTGCCGAGATACATGACGTGTACATGGCGGTAAGTGGCGAGGGCATGTGTGAAGAAGTACACCCCTAAAAGGTAATATGATCTATTCGAATAGCCACGTCCACGGATATGGACTACTTGGAACGCTTACATTGTTCATATACAAGTTAAATGGATACTCTAAAATGCGCAAGATAAGCGTTAGTGCTATGGATGGCCTTCTCGTAGGGAGATGGGAGCGGATCCATATTGGTGTATTCATTTCGTGAATATGTGGACTCGTGTGCGCCACCTCATAGAAAGTACTCATAGTTCAGGATAGCCACTGAGTCAAATCTGGCTTGGTGCAGTTAAACTCCACCACCCCCTTTGTTGATACCGATGCATAAGTACATAGTTCCGAAGTAAGTCTTGCTGAGTACATTTGTCCTTTTAAGTGCATCCAGTGCCCCTTAGTGATTTTGGTGTATTGAAGACTTATAGGTTAAGGGACTAATGTGTTTGTGAGTGTACACATGTCTATAAGTCTATGAGGAGTTTGATATTTAGAGAGAAAGTCGACCCCTAAAAATGAATGTCTTCGACTGAAGACTTTGGATTTCTGAAGACTTTCTGAAGACTTTGAAAGTGAAGAAATTGGTGTGACCATGAAGACTTGATAACCAGGCGAGGAACATGAAGCATGAAGACTTTTGTTTTCATAATTTCATTTTCTCTTTAATGATTCATAGGAAACACCGTACTGTTAAAGGGGGTCGAGGTAAAACTAAGGAAAAGTTTCCATGTGATACTCAACTCAAAATCCTACACCTACCAATCCCTTCAAGTGAATCCATTGGAAATCTCATACAGTTCAGTCAATTTCTTCAGTGACAGAGACGAAGCTCTTCTGGTCTCTGGGGAATTTGTTCTGACTGAGGAGTTAGGAATTCGCTAGTGCGGATTACCTACTGATACGTCTCCAACATATCTATAATTTTTTATTGCTCCATGCTATATTATCTACTGTTTTGGACTATATTGGGCTTTCTTTTCCACTTTTATATTATTTTTGGGACTAACCTATTAACCGGAGGCCCAGCCCAAAATAGCTGTTTTTTGCCTATTTCAGTGTTTCGGATAAACAGAATATCAAACGGAGTCCAAACAGAATAAAATCTTCGAGAACGTGATTTTCTCACCGAACGTGATCCAGGAGACTTGGACCCTGCTCCAAGGAACAAAAGAGGCAGTCACGAGGGTGGGGGGCACCCCCCCTAGGGCGCGCCCCTGCCTCGTGGGCCCCTCGTTGCTCCTCCGGCGTACTTCTTCCTCCTATATATACACACGTACCCCCAAACGATCAGAACAGGAGCCAAAAACCTAATTCCACCGCCGCAACTTTCTGTATCCACGAGATCCCATCTTGGGGCTTGTTTCGGAGCTCCGCCGGAATAGGGCCGTCATCACGGAGGGCTTCTACATCATCCTAGCCTCTCCGATGAAGTGTGAGTAGTTTACCTCAGACCTTCGGGTCCATAGTTAGTAGCTAGATGGCTTCTTCTCTCTCTTTGAATCTCAATACAAAGTTCTCCCCCTCTCTTGTGGAGATCTATTCGATGTAATTTTCTTTTTGCGGTGTGTTTGTTGAGACCGATGAATTGTGGGTTTATGATCAATTCTATCTATGAATAATATTTGAATCTTCTCTGAATTCTTTTATGTATGATTGGTTATCTTTGCAAGTCTCTTCGAATTATTCGTTTGGTTCGGCCAACTAGATTGGTAGTTCTTGCCATGGGAGAAGTGCTTAGCTTTGGGTTCGATCTTGTGGTGTCCTTACCCAATGACAGAAGGGGCAGCAAGGCACGTATTGTATCGTTGCCATCGAGGATAACAAGATGGGGTTTATTTCATATTGCATGAATTTATCTCTCTACATCATGTCATCTTGCTTAAGGTGTTACTCTGTTTTTAACTTAATACTCTAGATGCATGCTGGATAGCGGTAGATGAGTGGAGTAATAGTAGTAGATGCAGAATCGTTTCGATCTACTTGTCACGGACGTGATGCCTATATACATGATCATGCCTGGATATTCTCATAACTATGCTCAATTCTATCAATTTCTCAACAGTAATTTGTTCACCCACCGTAGAATACTTATGCTCTTGAGAGAAGCCACTAGTGAAACCTATGGCCCTCTGGTCTATTCTCATCATATCAATCTCCACCACTTTAATCTTGCTTTGCTTTTTACTTTGCTTTTACTTTTTACTTTGCATCTTTATACCAAAAATACCAAAAATATTATATCTATCAGATCTCACTCTCGTAAGTGACCATGAAGGGATTGACAACCCCTAATCGCGTTGGTTGCGAGTAGCTATCGCTTTGTGCAGGTACGAGGGACTTGAGCGTGGCCTCCTACTGGATTGATACCTTGGTTCTCAAAAACTAAGGGAAATACTTACGCTACTCTGCTGCATCATCCCTTCCTCTTTGGGGAAAACCAACGCAAGCTCAAGACGTAGCAAGAAGGATTTCTAGCGCCGTTGCCGGGGAGTCTACGTAAAAAGTCAACATACCAAGTACCCATCACAATCCCTATCTCTCGCATTACATTATTTGCCATTTGCCTCTCATTTTCCTCTCCCCCTAATTCACCCTTGCCGTTTTATTCGCCCTCTCTCTCTATCCTCCCTCTCTATTTGCCTCTTGTTTTATCGCGTGCTAGTTTGTTTGCTTGTCGTCATGGCTAGTCCTCTTTCTTCTCCGTTGTCTCCCGAGAGTGAAGTTCTAAATTTTAAACAAAGGGAGGTAGAAAATCTAAAAGATGCTTGGTATAGAATTTGCAATGCTCAAAATAAATCTACCAGAAAGCAATCTACCTTAGTTCTTCTCCGCAATTTTTATGTAGGTGTTAATCCTTGGTATAGATATATCCTCGATACCATTACCGGAGGGAACTTCTTGGGTAGCCATACTTTTGATTCTTATAATGCTATGCTAAATTTATTTGGCTCACCACCTCTTTTGGTTAATGGAACCATGTTAACTCTGGAGCATGTTATGCAAATACTTTAAATTATTGAAAATAAAGTTGCTACTATTGAATCAATTGAAAATCTAGATAAAAAGATCCACAATCAAATTACTCAATATGGATCTAAGGTAGGAATGACTTTGAAAAATATTAAGGAAAAGGAACCCGTAGTTAATGAGAATATAAACCTAGATTCTACTAGAATTGATAAACTTGAGGGTATCATTACAAACTTGGGAAATGCTTTTTATTCCGTAAAGAATACTCCAAGTCCTCCTTCTAAAATTGCCAAGCTTATGTGTGTTCCTAAAAATAAGGGTGAATCATCTAGTAAGGAAACTGCGGATCTTAAATCTATAAGTATTCATCCCAATCTTTTTGCTATCATTAAGGAACCATTTATTACAAATGAATTTTTTTGATCTTGTGCCTAAAAGTTTGATAATTAATAAAAAGAAAGAAATTCCTAAATATGGTAGATGCCTAATTGAAGAATTTCCTACCAAAGATGGCAATACCTAGATCTATCCTCGCTTTTATGCCTAGCTAGGGGCGTTAAACGATAGCGCTTGTTGAGAGGCAACCCAATTTTATTTTTATTCCTTGCTTTTTGATACTGATTAGTAATAAATAAATTATTTAGCCTCTTTTTGGTTGTGTTTAATTAGTGTTTGTGCCAAGTAGAACCGTTGGGAAGACTTGGAGAAAGTCTTGTTGAACTTGCTGTAAAAAACAGAAACTTTAGTGCTCACGAGAACTGCTGTCATTTTTATTTGGAGAGTGATATTTAGTTAATTCTTTTTGAAGATGATTAATAGATAAATGCCTCACGTCCAGATATTTATTTTAGAATTTTTCGGGGTCCAGATCTTGCTCTAGCTACAGATTACTAGAGACTGTTCTGTTTTTGACAGATTCTGTTTTTCGTGTGTTGTTTGCTTATTTTGATGAATCTATGGCTAGTAAAATAGTTTATAATCCATAGAGAAGTTGGAATACAGTATGTTTAACACCAATATAAATAAAGAATGAGTTCATTACAGTACCTTGAAGTGGTCTTTTGTTTTCTTTCGCTAACGGAGCTCACGAGTTTTCTATTTTGAGTTTTGTGTTGTGAAGTTTTCAAGTTTTGGGTGAATTCTTGATGGATCATGGAACAAGGAGTGGCAAGAGCCTAAGCTTGGGGATGCCCATGGAACCCCCAATATAATCCAAGGACACCAAAAAGTCAAAGCTTGGGGATGCCCCGGAAGGCATCCCCTCTTTCGTCCACTTCCATCGGTAATTTACTTGGAGCTATATTTTTATTCACGAACATGATATGTGTTTTGCTTGGTGCGTCTTGTATTATTTGTGTCTTTGTGTCTTAGTATGCCACAATCATACTTGTTGTACACACCTTTTGAGAGAGCCATACTGTCAGGACCGGTTTTTCGGGATATTAATTTCCCAAAAGTGGCCCTTGTGCTCACCAGCCCCAGGATTACTGTTAGCTGATGAGACACCGACTTGTTACAGAAACTCCAAGCAAAATACAAAATATGTAGTACAAGACCATTCTGGCCTATGGGTACAACAATTGGTTTCTAGTGGTTGATGGCGGAAGCGGTTTGCGGATCATCAGCGTTTATGGGACTCCATTTCCCACAGGAACAGCTGACCAGGATAACTCCTATCTTCGCGAGGCTGCTATCACCATTTCGTAGGTTCCGGGGCTGTCATCAAAACGCACCTCTTCATGCAAGAAATCTGGCCAAGACAATAGCCAGGGACAAGCTAGTGAGTACTTTGAATGTACTCGCAAACATTGAGAACACAGGTATAATATTGCCATTGATAATCATGTTTTGAAATATTCCATGATCACTTTGTCAGTTATGAAATAAGGTTCATGATGCACACAAGCAGATCATTCAAATAAAACATGAGTAAACAATCCGGGAGTAGAAATGAAAAGCACCGATCGGGTGTATGAAGCGACGCCTCGAAAGGATAATAATATGAAGCATGCCTCAGTCGGGCGTCTGTGCGACACCACATAAAGGGCTTATAAGTAAATGAAATAACAAGCATGCCACAGTCGGGCATCTGTGCGACACCACATACAGGGCTTATAAGTAAAGCCATAGTCGGGTGTCTGGGTGACACCACATAAAGGGCTTATAAGTAAATGAAATAACACGCATGCCACAGTCGGGCGTCTGGGCGACACCACATAAAGGGCTTATATAAGAATAATCACGGTGAATATCCAGGAGGTCGAACCGTCCCAGGGATACTCTATAATTCAAATAATACAATTGATTAGTCCACAATAATAATAATCGTAATCATCATATGTCACAGGTCATAATCAATGTTATGGTTTAGTAGATTTTCCTCCGAAGACCGACACTAAGACCGACACTTGACCCATCCCAGACTATAGTCCTTAACCATGGACACGACTATTCGAATTGGTATAATATCTCTGCAGAGGGTGTACTCTTTACCCACGAGTAACGGATTCGTTTAGTCCATCGGAACTAATTCCGTCTACAGTCTTTTAGTCGAAAACACGCCTGACTTGCACACACCAGCTTAACTTTACTCGTGTCTGGAATCACTCACGACACCTGTTAAGCAAAACTCTAAGTGGGGAGGCTACAACCTCGCGTAGCATGGGATCAAATTTCTATCGCGCGCTCTAAGGGGTGCCCCCCTCTCGGTCCCAACCGGAAACACCCATGCCCCCAGACCAGGTGGCATGCCTACCGGATGCAGCCGGTATCTCCACCATGGCCTCTCTGTATGGTGTGTGCTAGACAGGGGTTGACAACTTACTGAACCGTACCCTACCTACAGCAGGGACAAGTGGCAGCACGAAACAAGTATGGGGGTTACTGGAACAAGACTCGATCTACGGCCGACTCAGGGGCCTTAAGTATTTCCTGTATGATTAGTATAACAAATATGTTTCAATCCAACAGATAGTATCACTACTCATCATACCTCATCTTGCCATACCGGACACAACCGTCTCGATGGGGAACCAGAGATAAGCTCGTGTCTACCCAAGACAGAGGCTTTCTCGACTTCCTTCCGGTAGGTATAAAAGGCATGTGAGAATCATTACAAACGCAAACTTATCAAGTTCCAGTAATATGAGATCACCAATATGCACTCATGAGTATGATCATATCCTCACAAACAAAATAACGGATACTCCGTGTCACGGCGGTGTTGTAACTGTATCAAACATCACACGGTAATATTATGCCAGGGTTCAGAAATGCTTGCCTTCAAGGTGTGGAGAGGTGAGGTGCTCTCCAAAACTTTTGAAAGTTTTCTTCTCTCTCCAACAAATCCTATTTTAAATAAATTTGAATTAACACATACTTTAAAAACAGTACAAAAAGTTGTTTGGAAAATTTTGATACAAATATGAAAATAAACTAGACAATATTTGGGAAACAACAGAAAAAGAATCAAGTCATTTGGATTTATATTTAAAAAGATATAGCCAGTCAAAGTTTCAGTCAAACTCTGTTTTTTTTTAATAAAACAGAAATGAAAACGTTTCGATGAGAATACACTTTCGAAGTAGGGGAGACGTACTTGGGGGTTTTACGCTATCACTTAAAACCACGCGGGCGGGGCTGGGTCGCTGACAGTGGGTCCAGGGGGCCCACTGGTCAGGTTTGACCAGTCGCCACGCCTCTTCTCCCTCCTCTGTCCGAGTGGGGCGGGGCCCCGGCGATGCTCGCCGGCGAATGGCGGCACCGTTCGAGAAACCGAGGCCATCCGCGGGCTCAGGGGGCCGAGGCAGTCCCTTCGGTGGTCGCTAGGGTCCCTGGGGTGGACGGAGTCGCCGGCGGCGAGCTTCACAGCGGGCAGTGGCTGTCGGGAAGAGTGGGTTCTAGCCTCCGGCGTTTCCTGATCGAAATTGAGTAGGGGGTGGATTCACGAGATGAAGAGAGGGCTTCTGGTGAAGAGAGTGGAGAGGGGGGGCCTGGTGGCGCCGGAATGGTCGAGACAGTGGCGGCAGCTGTGGTTGCCGGAGAAGAAGACGACCATCTCCGGTCCTTCTACTGCTACGGGGGGATCAGTGAGGGAGTGAGAGAGGTTGCTTGAGGGCTTGGCGAGCTCGGGGGGGTCCTTAAATAGCGATCGTGGTCGATTCCAACGATGGCCATGGATAAGAACGCCGGCGACCGTCATTCTGTTGTAGCAGGGGGACGTGGCGGCGACGAGCGCTTGCGGACAAGCTTGTGGATGAGCTCGGACTGCTCTAGAGGGCAGCTGGCATGCTGGGGTGGCTTGGGTGGCACCGTCCATGGCAGAGCTGTCGGGGCGGCAGTGGCGGCATGCGGTGGCGGCGCTGTAGGGCGCCAGGAGGGAGCCAGGGCAACATGGCGGCGACGAGCACTAGCAGACGGGCTTCGGGATAGGCTCGGGCTGTTCAAGGGGGCAGCTGGCGCACTGCTGCGGCTCGGGCGGCGCCGTCCATGGCAGAGGTTGCTGTGGCCGCCCGCTAGCCGCCGTGGCCGACCTGACGGCGGAGCTGTGGAGCTCCAGGGGCAGCTCTGCGGCGCGGGAGGGGTCGGGCGCGTCGACTGGGAGAGGGGAAGGGCCAGAATGGCCGCGGGGTGGCGGCAACGGGGCGCGGCGGATTGGTGTGCGCGCGTGCAAAACGTGCGCTCTGGGCGCGCCCAGAGCATGCACGCCAAGCGTTCGGCGAAATGCCAAGGCAGGCTAGGTGGCTTGGGTGGAGCTGGGGGTTATCAGGTCTAGGCTAGGGTTTGCAAGGAGATCAGTGGACAAGCTTGTTGGGTCAGAGGATCAAGTTCACAATGCAAACCAAAATTCATGCCAAATCTGTTCATGCACTCAAGGTGTTTGCCAGAATGCCAATGGCATCTAGGCAATTCTTGGGGTGGCCCAAATTTCCAGATTGGGGTCTCTTTAGATGACACAGAGGGTGGTGAGGTTAGTTTGCCAAAAGCTCAAACTTGTTAGTGTAAGTTTTGCAAAATTCCAGTTCTGGACAGAAGGAAAAGGCCATAATTTCGTGAAACAAAAGTGCTCCAGTGGGTCCAACCTCCTAGACTTAAGGGTTTGGTATGGTGTACTACAAGCAGGAGAAAGCTCATGGTCACTAGAGCAAAATTTAATAGGGATGCAGTACAAATCACCAAGCTCGACCAGAATAAAAAAGAGGTTGATTCACTCAAATCTTTCAAAGAACATCAATGTTTTTTTGCATAAAGTTGAATAATATACTCCTATGAACATCGCATAATTTTGGTGGAAGTTTTAAAGAAATATTTAATTAGGTTGTAGTGCAAAATTGCCCACTGGACCAGATTTGAAAACTTGGTGTAGAGCTCAAAATCTCCAATGAACAGAAGATATTTTTGCATAAAAGTGATTTAAAAACATCACATGACATCTCCAAATTTTGTTTGGAATTTTAAATAAATTTATCAAATGGTTGTAGTTCAAATAGAGCTCCAAAATTAATGAAAATTCACCTTAGGGAATAAAGCTCAGAGAAAAAAATAATTATGCAAATAAATTCCACTGATAATAGAAATGTTTTTCTTGAAAGGGCAAACAAGTCCAATAATATATTTGGAAAGTTTTTTCCACTTGAGGTAAAAACTCCATAATAATAAGGTAAAAAAAGGACCTAAAACCAAAAGAACATCCAGAAAATAAAAGTTTAAATTTCCTGGCAAAATTTTAATTAATAAAACAAGGTTAAAATTTTGGGCTGTCACACATACATGAATTAAAATTTGATAGAATACTCTATGTGCTTCACTTATATCTTTTGAGCTAAGTAGTTTTGCTCTATGTGCTTCACTTATATCTTTTGAGCTACATAATTTTGCTCTATGTGCTTCACTTATATCTTTTGAGCGCTATAATTTTTCTCTATGTGCTTCACTTAGATCTTTTAGAGCACGGTGGTGGATTTGTTTTAAATAAACTATTGATATCTCATGCTTCACTTAAATTATTAGTCTCTTAATAGCATGGTCATTTGCTTAATAATAATATGCTTGGTATTCAAGATTTGTGAAACTTTCTTTTGAGTGTGTTGAATACTAAGAAAAGATTGAAGCATGATAATTGTTTTTGAGATATGGAGGTGATAATATTAAAGTCATGCTAGTTGAGTAGTTGTGAATTTAAAGAATACTTGTGTTAAAGTTTGTGATTCCCGTAGCATGCATGTATGGTGAACCGTTATGTTAAGAAGTCGGAGCATGATTTGTTTATTGATTGTCTTCCTTATGAGTGGCGGTCGGGGACGAGCGATGGTCTTTTCCTACCAATCTATCCCCCTAGGAGCATGCGCGTAATACTTTGCTTTGATAACTTCTAGATTTTTGCAATAAGTATATGAGTTCTTTATGACTAATGTTGAGTCCATGGATTATACGCACTCTCACCCTTCCACCTTTGCTAGCCTCTCTAATACCACGCACCTTTCGCCGGTATCATACACCTACCATATACCTTCCTCAAAATAGCCACCATACCTACCTATTATGGCATTTCCATAGCCATTCTGAGATATATTGCCATGCAACTTTCCACCATCTAGTTCATCATGATGCATTCATCATTGTCATATTGCTTAGCATGATCATGTAGTTGACATAGTATTTGTGGCAAAGCCACCATTCATAATTTCTTCATGCTTGTCACTCTTGATTCATTGCATATCTCGGTACACCGCCGGAGGCATCCATATAGAGTCATACTTTGTTTTAGAATCGAGTTGTAATCATTGAGTTGTAAATAAATAAAAGTGTGATGATCATCATTCAATAGAGCATTGTCCCAATAAAAAAAGAGAAAGGCCAAAAAAAGAAGGCCCAAAAAAAGGGGTAATGCTACTATCCTTTTTCCACACTTGTGCTTCAAAGTAGCACCATGATATAGCAAGTCTCATATATTGTGCTTCAAAGTAGCACCATGTTCTTCATATAGAGAGTCTCATATGTTGTCACTTTCATATACTAGTGGGAATTTTACATTATAGAATTTGGCTTGTATATTCCAATGATGGGCTTCCTCAAAATTGCCCTAGGTCTTCGTGAGCAAGCAAGTTGGATGCACACCCACTTAGTTTCTTTTTGAGCTTTCATGCATTTATAGCTCTAGTGCATCCGTTGCATGGAAATCCCTACTCACTCACATTGATATCTATTGATGGGCATCTCCATAGCCCGTTGATATGCCTAGTCGATGTGAGACTATCTTCCCCTCCTTTTTGTCTTCTCCACAACCACCATTCTATTCCACCTATAGTGCTATATCCATGGCTCACGCTCATGTATTGCGTGAAGATTGAAAAAGTTTTGAAAAAGTTAGAGCATGAAACAATTTCTTGGCTTGTCATCGGGGTTGTGCATGATTTAAATACTTTGTGTGGTGAAGATGGAGCATAGCCAGACTATATGATTTTCTAGGGATAACTTTCTTTGGCCATGTTATTTTGAGAAGACATAATTGCTTTGTTAGTATGCTTGAAGTATTATTATTTTTATGTCAATATAAACTTTTGTCTTGAATCTTTCTAATCTGAATATTCATACCACAATTAAGAAGATTTACATTGAAATTATGCCAAGTAGCACTCCGCATCAAAAATTCTCTTTTTATCATTTACCTACTCGAGGACGAGCAGGAATTAAGCTTGGGGATGCCTGATACGTCTCCAACGTATCTATAATTTTTGATTGCTCCATGCTATATTATCTACTGTTTTGGACTATATTGGGATTTATTTTCCACTTTTATATTATTTTTGGGACTAACCTATTAACCGGAGGCCCAGCCCAGAATTGTTGTTTTTTGCCTATTTTAGTGTTTCGGATAAACGAAATATCAAACGGAGTCCAAACGGAATAAAATCTTCGGGAACGTGATTTTCTCACCGAATGTGATCCACGAGACTTGGACCCTGCTCCAAGGAACAAAAGAGGCGGTCATGAGGGTGGGGGGCGCCCCCCCTAGGGTGCGCCCCCTGCCTCGTGGGCCCCTCGTTGCTCCTCCGGCGTACTTCTTCCTCCTATATACGCACACGTACCCCCAAACGATCAGAACTGGAGCCAAAAACCTAATTCCACTGCCGCAACTTTCTGTATCCACGAGATCCCATCTTGGGGCCTGTTCCGGAGCTCCGGCAGAAGAGGGCCGTCATCACGGAGGGCTTCTACATCATCCTAGCCTCTCCGATGAAGTGTGAGTAGTTTACCTCAGACCTTCGGGTCCATAGTTAGTAGCTAGATGGCTTCTTCTCTCTCTTTGAATCTCAATACAAAGTTCTCCCCCTCTCTTGTGGAGATCTATTCGATGTAATCTTCTTTTTGCGGTGTGTTTGTTGAGACCGATGAATTGTGGGTTTATGATCAAGTCTATCTATGAATAATATTTGAATCTTCTCTGAATTCTTTTATGTATGATTGGTTATATTTGCAAGTCTCTTCGAATTATCCGTTTGGTTTGGCCAACTAGATTGGTAGTTCTTGCCATGGGAGAAGTGCTTAGCTTTGGGTTCGATCTTGCGGTGTCCTTACCCAGTGACAGAAGGGGCAGCAAGGCACGTATTGTATCATTGCCATCGAGGATAACAAGATGGGGTTTATTTCATATTGCATAAATTTATCTCTCTACATCATGTCATCTTGCTTAAGGCGTTACTCTATTTTTAACTTAATACTCTAGATGCATGCTGGATAGCGGTCGATGAGTGGAGTAATAGTAGTAGATGCAGAATCGTTTCGATCTACTTGTCACGGACGTGATGCCTATATACATGATCATGCCTGGATATTCTCATCACTATGCTCAACTTTGTCAATTTCTCAATAGTAATTTGTTCACCCACCGTAGAATACTTATGCTCTTGAGAGAAGCCACTAGTGAAACCTATGGCCCCCGGGTCTATTCTCATTATATCAATCTCCATCACTTTAATCATGCTTTGCTTTTTTACTTTGCTTTTACTTTTTACTTTGCATCTTTATACCAAAAATATAATATCTATCAGATCTCACTCTCGTAAGTGACCGTGAACGGATTGACAACCCCTAATCGCGTTGGTTGCGAGTAGCTATCGCTTTGTGCAGGTACGAGGGACTTGAGCGTGGCCTCCTACTAGATTGATACCTTGGTTCTCAAAAACTGAGGGAAATACTTACGCTACTCTGCTGCATCATCCCTTCCTCTTCGGGGAAAACCAGCGCAAGCTCAAGACGTAACACCTACAAGTGAGGAACATGATAGCCCTGAGGAATTTGATAGTCAAATTTCCGACCGTTGATGTGCTATGTGCCAGCTGTCCCAAAATATCTACCCACCTAACGGTCATGTCATTGAAGGGCATTTATATCTTATCATGTTGGGCTACTCCCTAGGCTATAATAGCTGCCCCCTACAACCACTAGCTGGTTGGCTGCTCCGCGAGAAACTGACACTTGTCATTGAGAGCATCCCATCCTCCGAGGACTTTGAGCGAGTATCATCAAGTGAGGAAAAACCCAAAACCCCAAACCAATTACCTACAAACCAAAGTGATTGAGCATCACTGAAGAGATTGTTCATATGTGGAACCGACGCTTGTTACCTTTGAGGACTGTGCATCCTCCAGACGGTTAGGTGTCATGGTCTAGAGCATCCAAGAGGAATTGTGGATCGCCGAGTGAACGAGTCTACGAAGGTTTGGAAGTCACCTGAAGACTTACCACGAGTGATTGGACGAGGTCTGTGTGACCTTAGTTCAAGTAGAATACGGTGAGGACTCTGTGTCCGGGACTGTGTGTTCTCAGGTTTAAATACCTAGTTGCTCCAACCAGACGTACAACTGTCACAGCAGTTGGAACTAGTCTACCAAACCATTGTCTTCACCAAGCTTACTGGTTTTATTTCCTCAACCCTTCCATTTCCTCATCATTGTGTTGTGTGCTTGTTCATATCTGTTTGAAGACTTCGACTGAAGACTTCCTCAATTTCCTTAGTTCAATTTCTTCAGTCTATTTGTCTTCATCCTGTTTTATCCTGCGCTTATGCTATCTGTACTCTATGTCTGTTTTCATTTCATCATGATATCCATGTTTATGTTATGTCATGTATGCTTCTGAGTACTTATTCTGCTGCAAGTAATTCTTCGCTCGGGAATTTCCTCACCCTGAAATTTCTCGGTGAAGAATTCATATAAATCGCCTATTCACCCCCCCCCCTCTAGTCGACTTAATGCACATTCAATTGGTATTAGAGCAAGGTACTCCCTTGTTCTGTATGATTTTGGCTTAACCGCCTCGAGTTTTAGTTATATCGACTGCAAGAATGAAGACTATGACATGCCCCATCTTTGACGGTCATGATTATCCCAAGTGGAAGGCCATGATGAAGAAGCGCCTCATGGCGATGAACAGCGAACTCTGGGCCGTGATCTAAATTGGTGTTACTGACCTATGCAAGATGGTGGAGGCTGATGATATTCGCAAGTACACACTACTCAACCTCACAGCGAAGGACATCAGCTGCTCCGGCCTGTCATGAAATCAGTTCAGGAACGTTATGCGTCTCAGCCATGCGAAGCTCATTTGGGACCGTCTCTCTGAGGTCTACGAAGGTCATCGATCTCACCATGAACCCTGGTTTGAGGACTTCATGGAATCGCGCATGGCTATGACTTTCAATCTAGAATCATCATCCTCTGCACCATGCCTTATGGCAAAAGGTGCCAAGGTAACTGAATGCTACTTATCTAAGTCCAGTGATGATGAATCTGGTGATGAATTTGGACCCAGTTATGTCAAACTTGCTTCCCTTGCCACTAAACAACAAAGAGTTTTAGAAAAAGTTCAAAACATGCTGGATGAGAGTGATGATATGTTGAGTGAAGAAATGAATCAGTCGAAAGCTTTGCCTGAAAGTCTTCAGATACTTCAGACTAAGTTTGATAATCTTTAGAGTCATCATAACACTCTCTTATCTGACCATGAGAAGCTTTCTTATGAATTTCTTCAAAGAAAGCAAGATCTTGAGCAGTTAAGAGTGAGTTATGAAGATCTTCAGAAGGAGCGTGATTCATTACTTGCTCAACAAATCACTGCTACTCAGGAAGAATTTATTCCTCCATGTTTGAAATGCATTGAACGTAAATCTGCTAATTCTTCACCTGAATGTTCAAATGCTTTTATTGCTGAAAATTCTTCAATTGTCTCTGCTATCACTAATTCCTCATCTAAGGATATTGCTAGTATCACTGACCATGCAGGGCTAAAGGAATTGTATGTGAGAGGCATGTACAAAAGCCTCAAAGGGCATCGGGCTCTTTGTGATGTGCTTAAGAAGCAGATCCTCAACAGGAACCCTAGGAAAGAGGGTATTGCCTTTGAGAGGAAACTCAAAGCTGATGGGACCTACTGGAAACCTGAGCAGTATCCCAAAACTTCATGGGTTGTTGCAAAGGGACCTTCAGTGGATCCATCTACTTTATCTGGCTTTACATGTGAATCTTCATATTCTTCTGATGAGTCATTTGACTCCAATTACAAACTGTTCAAAAATCAGAATGGTGAAGTATTTGCTAGATATGTTGGCACTAACTGCAGGAACGGTCCCCTATGAAGAAAATCTGGGTTCCCAAAAGGTGCCTTCAAAGTCTTCAGGTGAATGTCATCATGACACCACCTGTGAAGAATAGGAACCCCAGATCAAATTCTTCATACGGACCAAAGTCTTCATATGCATCCAAGTCCTCATACAGACCAAATTCCTCACATGGATCAAATTCCTCAAAGGGATCAAAGTCCTCACATGAACATCATCGTGCTAACAACCTCTGTTTCGCAGGGAAAGGCTAAGGATTATAGATATGTGCACTATTCTTCAAATCATTATGTCATAAATCCTCAAATAATTTATCTGCTTATTCATATGCTTACCCTAACCCCTCTTATGCGAAACAAAGTGGATTGGCATCTTTGCCACCATTCTCTTATGGAGCTCGCAGAATGATGAACTCTTTGCCACCCCTTCAGATGTGGGTGGTGAAGAAAAAGAACTAATTTCTTATGAAGGGTCAGGTTTCCAAATGAACCTAAACGTCTGAAGAATTTGCTGGAGACCTGAATATGCTTGAAAGGACGCAAGCTAATCATGAAGAAATGAACCTTCATTTCTCACGTCCTCATATTGATATATCCGTTCTGTTGCTTGATGAAATTGATCTGATGAATTTGATGTCATATTCTTCACTAATGAAGTATATGAGTTCGTAAGCTGCACTAATTCATCTGCAGGATGATCAACCAAAGCCACTGAGTGGGTCCTCGATAGTGGATGTACAAATCACATGACTGGTGATAAGAATCTATGGATGGATGCTCCTTTTTCTCCATCACATCTGAAGCATATCACCTACGCTGACAAAGGCAAAAGCAAGGTATTGGGTCTGGTAAGGTTGCAATCTCAAAGGATCGACACATGGACAAAGTCATGCTTTTCGAGTCCTTAGGGTTCAACCTCATGTACGTCCCAATTCTTTGTGATATTGATATGGTTGTTGTTTTTGGAAAGTACCGCTGTGTTGTGATCATGGAAGCTGATAATTCCAAAGTCTTCGAAGGCTTTAGGAGAGGAGATTTGTATATTGTTGATTTCTCTATAGGACCACAACCTGCTACATATCTACTTGCAAAAGCTTCAGAAGGCTAGCTATGGCATCGACGACTTGGCCATGCTGGGATGAGGAACTTGCACACGCTTGCGAAGAAAAAGCATGTCATTGGCATCGAGGGTGTCAAATTCCTCAAGGACCATTTGTGTGGAGCTTGTGAAGCTAGAAAGATGACCAAGGCCAAGCATCCCTCAAAGATCATCATGACTACCACTCATCCATTTGAATTGCTTCACATGGATCTCTTTGGCCCTACTCACTATGCCACATTTACTAATGTTGCAACTTTATACGGCTTTGTCATTATTGATGATTATTCTCGTTATACATGGGTGCATATTATCACTTACAAAACTGAAGTGCATGAAGTCTTCAAACGTTTTTCCTCGAGGGCTTCAACCAACTTT
Source organism: Triticum urartu (assembly GCF_056163025.1). NCBI lineage: Eukaryota > Viridiplantae > Streptophyta > Magnoliopsida > Poales > Poaceae > Triticum > Triticum urartu. The sequence continues at coordinate 194,083,164 of NC_141873.1, read as the reverse complement.
GGTGTGAAGATCAAGCACATTAGAAGTGACAATGGAACTGGGTTCAAGAACACCGGTCTCGATGACTATCTTGATGAACTTGGTATTACTCATGAGTTATCTGCTCCCTATACTCCTCAGCAGAATGGCATCATGGAGCGCAAGAACGGGACTCTTGTTGAGATGGCCCACACTATGCTTGATGAGTACAAGACGCCTCCTCGCTTCTGGCCTGAGGCAATTGATATTGCGTGCCACATCATCAACAGGGTATATCTTCACAAATTCTTCAAGAATACTGCATATGAACTCCTCACTGACAAGAAACCCAATGTGAATTATTTCAAAGTCATCGGTGCTAAATGCTGGATTAGAGATCCTCATCACAGTTCTACATTTGCACCGAAAGCACATGAAGGTTTTATGCTTGGTTATGGTAAGGACTCGCACACCTACAGAGTCTTCAACGCCTATCACCACAAGGTTGTTGAAACTGTAGATGTGCGGTTCGATGAGACTAATGGCTCGCAAAGAGAGCACCTACCTCCTGTGACAGATGAAATACCTCCTGAGGAATCTATTAAGTTCAAGGCTACTGAGGATGTCATTCCTACCGAAGAATCTGCTGAAGAAGTCATTCCAGAACATGAAGAACATCATGTTCGTGCACCTGGAGAAAATGGCTCTGAAGAAAATGCTGAGCAAATTCCTCATCGTCAACCAGTTCATCCTCGCGTCACTAATGAAGTGAAGATTGAGAAAATCATCAGCGACATCAACGCACCAGGTCCTCTCACACGCTCAAAAGCTTCATATTTATCTAACTTTTGTGGGCACTTTGCTTTCGTCTCTATCACAGAGCCCACTAAGGTAGATGAAGCATTTCTGGAGCCCGAGTGGATTCAAGCTATGCAAGAGGAATTACATCAGTTCGAGCTTAACAACGTCTAGGAACTTGTCAAGCGATCAGACCCTCGCGAGCACAATATCATTGGCACAAAGTGGATCTACCGCAACAAGTAAGATGAAAATGGCCTTGTGGTGAGGAATAAGGCACGACTTGTAGCTCAAGGCTACAAATAGGTTGAAGGAATTGATTTCGATGAAACTTTTGCACCTGTTGCTAGACTTGCTTATGTTAACCATCATAATATCATCTTATATCAAATGGATGTGAAAAGTGCATTCCTCAATGGTAAGCTTGAGTAAGAAGTATATGTTGCTCAACCCCCAGGTTTTGAAGATCCAAAGCATCCTGACAAAGTCTTCAGACTCAATAAGGCACTCTATGGCCTCAAGCAGGCCCCTCGGGCGTGGTATGATACTTTGAAGGAATTCCTCATGAAGAAGGGATTCAAACCCGGTTCACTTGACCCAACTCTTTTCACCAAAGCTTATGACGATGAATTATCCGTGTGCCAAATATGTGTTGATGATGTCATCTTTGGCTGTACTAACCAACGTTACAATGATGAAATGCCTACATGATGAGTGAAGAATATCAAATCTCTATGATGGGATAATTGAAATTCTTCTTAGGTCTTCAGATTCGTCAACAGCGCAATGGCATATTCATATCTCAGGAGAAATACCTCAAGGATGTATTGAGGAAATTCGGCATGCAAGATTGCAAAGGCGTCAAAATCCCTATGCCCACAAATGGCCATTTATGCACTGATGAAGATAGTATTGACTTCGATCAAAAGGTATACCGCTCCATGATTGGTTCTTTATTGTATTTATGTGCATCTAGGCCAGATATTATGCTTAGTGTTTGCATGTGTGCCCGTTTTTAAGCTACACCGAAGGAATCACACCATAAGGCTGTGAAGCATATTCTTCGATATCTAGCTCACACTCCAACACTTGGATTATGATATCCCAAGGGCTTGGCTTTTGATATCATTGGATATTCATACTCTGACTATGCTGGTGATCGTGTGGACCGCAAGTCAACATCAGGCACATGCCATTTCCTCAGACGATCCTTGGTCTTCTAGTCTTCGAAGAAACAGAACTGCGTATCACTCTCTACTGCTGAAGCTGAGTACATTGCTGCTGGATCATGTTCTGCTCAATTTCTATGGATGAAGCAAACTCTAAAGGACTATGGCATCAATGTGAAGAATGTGCCACTCTATTGTGACAATGAGAGTGCCATCAAGATTGCTCATAACCCAGTTCAACACTCGAAGACAAAGCACATTCAGATCCGTCATCATTTTCTTCGTGATCATGTGTTGAAGGGTGACATCTCCATCGAGCACGTGAAGACTGAAGAACAGCTAGCCGATATCTTCACAAAGCCCTTGGATGATAAGAGATTTAGCAAGTTGCGTTGTGAGCTAAATATCTTAGAATCTTCGAATGTCCTTTGAAAAGGACACACATCCTAACACTTATGCAAAATTGATGACTTAGATGTGCAACACACGAAGTAACGTTTTTCTTCAATTAATGAAGACTAACCCTCTAAGTGTGAAGAAATTAATGAAGAATTTGATTCTCAAAGCCCTACAATGAAGACTAACCCTCTAAGTGTGAAGAAATTAATGAAGAATTTGATTCTCAGAGCCCAACAATAATTGTACGGTGTCAGAAATCATCATTCTTATACGGTGGGTCATGCCACCAACAAAAGTTCAAAATCTTCAATTTGAGTTTTTCTTCATTGTTGAAATTCCTCTGTTGTTCAAATTCTTCAACTTTGCAATGTCTTCACTATTTCTGTCGTTTTTCTTCATTTGCTATATATACATATATGAGTTTATGTCCTCTATAGCATTCACTTATTGCTATTTCTTCAAGTTGCTTTTTCTGCTAAGTGAATGTGATCAGACCCTTCCCCCTCTATGCTAAACTCAACCCAGTCTGTTCACATATTCTTCGTGTGCGTTCTAATTGAAACCCGTTCAAAATCTTCACTGTGTCCTTGTCAGCTGAAGAATTTGCGAACGAAACATTAAAATTTTCATATCTAAATTTTCGGCTTTAGCCGCTCAAACAGTTACACATTCCATGATAATACTTATCTATTCACTCATGATCTCACACGATCTCCACCTCACAGTACGTGGGTGACACATGTCGCACAGATGAGAAAGTTCAGGGGCACGTTCGTCCATTTTCCTCGGACGAGCAGTTTTTCACCGTGGCTATAAATACCCCTTCCCTTCCTTAGTCTGTTTTTACTCTGCTCGACCTCAGTCCCTTGCTCGAGCTCTCAAAACCTAGCGCCACCGCTACTTCATCGTCGTTGGTGAGGAAGAGCTTCGCTGCCTCCACCTCGTCTCCGTCGTACTCGCGCCGGCCACGGATTTCTTCACTCCACCGCTGTCGTAGCCATCTTCATCTGCCAAGTTAGGGCGTGGAAAATATGCACCGACGAACTTCCAATCTACATTCCCAGTTCGTCGTGTTCTTCGTCAAGGGTAATTAAAAGTTACTTTTACCGCCCTTATTGATTCTAGTGATTTCGTCAAAATCTTCAAAAGGTGTTTATTCTTCAATCTTCACACTCTAAACACCTCACACAAACATCTGCTCTTGATCGGTTTTCCTAAGCCATGTTTTTCTTCAAGATTCCTCAATTATGTGGATTTTCAATCTACACAACTCTGGAACCTAAGTCAAAGAACGCTTAGAGAAATTCCTCAAGACACATCTAGTCAAATTCCTCAAACTTGTTCTTTTTGCAAAAACTTCTGAGAACGCATATGACCTCTCCAAATTCTTCGCACCTATACTCTATTCACAGGTACACATGTCTGCTGCTGAATCACTAGGTTCTCATCAACTTAACTCATTTGCAGTGTTCCTCGAAGAAAAACTGCATACCTCTTCAGAGAATTCAACTGTTCAGAATCCTCAGCTGAAGAAAATGGCTGATGGAAAGAAACCTCAGAAGGGAGGAAAGAAGCTGGAAGTCAACATAGATTTCGAGATCCCTGATGACATTTATGAGGAATATTGCACTCCTGATGAGGCCAAACATGGAAAGGAGGACAAAAATTAGCACAAGGTGCACATACAAAGGATAGAGAGGAGATAGGCACGGGAATGGAGGGAGTACAGGTATGTAACTCCAAAGTACATGAAGAAATTCGCTCTTCACCCTCCTTGCCCAAGACCTCCATTGGCACCTGGCCAAGAAGCTGATCCCACCAGCCTCAAGCGTGGTGAGGACTATCCTGATGAATGGGCCAAGCGCCAAGCAAAACTAGCCAAAATGGCTAAAGAAGCAGTGAGGAAATTCAATAAAGACTCTGTTGCTGCCACTACTGAGGCCTCTGCTAGCAAGCCTAAGAAGGTCATGCCTAAGAAGCCTGCTCACAAGCCCAGTGCTTCTTCTTCTGCTAAGCCCTCACGGCCAATTCCTCAAGCTGCCCCAGTTCCTCGAGTTCCAAAACCCTCAGCTCCTTCGGCAAAGTCCTCAGCACCTGTGCATCTCACCTCGTGCCAAAGGACCACAGGAAAATCCATTGCCTCAGGAGCCTCTGCAAGTTCTTCAACTCCTCTGAATTCCTCAACAGGCCCCACTCTGCTGAAGACAAAGTCCACTGTGGGACAAGGCACTAGACCAAGTCCTCACAAGAAGCAAGTCGCCTTTCATGTGCCGTCCAGTGATGACGAAGCTGATGATGAAGAACATCAAGAAATCAGAGACAGACAACAGAGGGCCGCTAGAGCCAAAGGAAGTGAAGTCCCTCTCCTACTGGATCCAAAGTTGATCCTTGAATACATTGATCTTTGGCACAAGGACCCCAACACTCCTATGCCAGACTTCAAGCTGACTCCTGGCCAAAATCACATGCTGGCCGCCTTCATAGGCGAAGAAAAATGGAAGTTTGAGAAGGCCAAGCAGCTGAAGAAAGCTCAATACAAGAAGGAGCGACTTCTAAAAAAGAACAATGTGAAAATGTCCATTGATGAACTCATTGCTGCTCAGATGGAGATCAAAAACCTCAATGATGAATTTGACGCATACCGTGCAGATTGGCTTGGAGCCAAGGTCAGATTCATCAAAATGGCGAAAGGATTCACCTCAAATGTTGTAGCTCCATCGCAACATGAATCTCTTTAGGCTGAAGCATCTGCTCAGCCTACTGAAGAAAATGCCAGCACCGTTGATGACAATCAAGCTGCTGAAGAAAATGAGAATACCAGGGCTGATGACTGCATTCCAGCCGCTGATGACATTGCCAGGGCAACCACTAGTGTTGCGCCTGAAGAACAAGCCAGGCCAGCTGAGGCATCAACCGCTGAGCCTGAAGAATCTGAACCAACCAGGGCAACTGCATCAGTTGTGCCTGAAGAAACTGAACCTATTTCCTCTGCTCTTCCTGCACCAACAACAAGCTCAGTTCTTCCTTCTGCATCAGAAGCGAAGAAAACCAAAGCTGCGAAGCGAGCAGCAATGAAGAAAAAGAAAGCATCTACTTCATCTCAGTCTTCAGCTCCAAAGAAGATGAAGAAATTGACAAGCTCATTTGAAAATCTGATTGATGCTATTCCAGTTTCGAGCATGACATCAAAGGAACTCGTTCCTTTTGGTGAAGATTATGAGATCCCAAGTGGATCAGATGAAGAAGTTCCTTTTGTTGCTTCTATAGAGCAATTGGACCAAGAAATTGAAGGGGATGATATCCCTTCAACTCCAATTATCTCATCGCCTATGCCTCAGTTCATAGCTGAAGAGGCAGGCGTTGAAGGAGATGAAGACATGGATATTGGGTGCTCCACTCCAGTGCTGAATGATGACTATTGGGATAGTCAGCACCCCAACTCTTCACCCCACTACAATAAATCCCTCAGTCCCCTGTGCACACTGAAGTTCTTACGGGCTCTGAAGAACCTCATATTCCTGAAGCAATTCCAGCCACTAGCGCTGATGAAAATGGTACTGAAGAAATTCCAGCCACTAGTGCTGATGAAAAAGTTGCTGAAAAAAAGAAGAACCAGGCTGCAAATGAAACTGAAATTCCTCAGCCTGTGGTTCCGGAGAACGTGATTCCTGAGGTTTTGATGACTTTGACTGCCACTCCTCAGCTCAAGCCGAAGAATCCATTCTCCAAGAAGCAAAAATTCAAGGCTGCTGACTTCTTCCATGAGCATGTTTTCTTCACAGATTACAACCCGTATGACTCTGCTCGTCTTAGAAGGAAGCGTTTCTGGACTGCCAGCCAAGCCAACTTCTATTCTTCACTGCTTTTCAATAAGGACAAAGTTTTTGACCATGCAAATATTCCTCATGTGGACATGGAATCACTACCTTGCTTCGCGCCAGTCCTCGGTGTTCTTCACGATACTGGACTTCTCAACTTCTGCACTGATATATGTGATTGGAATGAAGAATTAATTCTTCAGTTCTATGCAATGTTGCACATCACAGGAAATGCTGAAGTTGTGAACTCTTGGGTATTGGGCTGGATGACAGACAATACTCACTTCAAAGCACCGGCCTCTGAATTGCTTCATGCCCTGCCTATCAGTCCTCCCCTTGAAGGTGCACGTTGTATATATCATGAACATGAACTTACTGACCATTATATGCAAGTGTTGATGAAGCCGCTGAAGCCCGGTCAAGCCTCAAGAACCAAATTCCTCGTGAAGGAATTGTTGTATGTACCACGGACTATATATCACATCTTGTCCAAGACTCTGAGTCCTATCAACGGCCACGACTCTAATGAAGAAGAGGTCATTGATATCATGAAGAATCTGCTATTCAACATCATTCATGGCATTTTTGTCAACTACCATGATTTCTTCATGAGGACTCTGGCCAAAGTTGCATTGTCTCCCTTTGAATTGAAGCCTTACGCTCCCTGGATTATGAGATTCCTCAGATCAAGGTCTTCAATCAACTACAAGGCTGATTTGCAGAATCACGTCAGTTACTTGCCCCCAATAGAAGTCCTCAAGCGGACATTTTCCTCATCTGATGAAAAGGGCAAGGCTACTGCTATTATTGATGAAGGCATTCGTCCATTGGATGGTCAGTTCCGCAAAGCTGCATCATATTCCACCAATGATGACTTTGCCACTCATGACTCTGCCGCCAATGCCTCGACGCAAAATCCTCAAGGCACAACTCCAAGGGTGATGACTGATCATGAGCTTCTCCTCAGTCTTCACCAGAAGGTCGATCGCAACCACAAATGGGTTAAGCATCAATTTGGTTCTATTCTTCACAACATGACTGCTACACACAATGCAGTGAAGAAAAACCACTTCTACCTCCATGAAGTATTCAATCATACCTGGGTTGTTCTGTCTCATCTCTATGGTGAAGAAGATCTGAAGCAAATGGGTTTCAAGCAGGACTTCGAATGGTCTCAACCACCAGCGAAGAAATTCAAGAAGACCAAAGTTCCTTCCTTGGTAGCCAGCTCATATTCTTCATCACGTGCGACTGATGAGCATGAAGATTTGGACGGCACTGCGGCAGGCCCTACCTCAACAAACGACCCCAACAATGTTGGCGCTCCTTCATCGACTCAGTGATGATATTATTGAGGGGCGTTAGTCCTCACTTTTCGTCCCTTTTGGTCATTCGATGACAAAGGGGGAGAAATTTGAGTTAGTCTTCAAGCAGGTCTCTTTATATGGGTGTTTTTTTCTAAGTTACAACTCTCATTCTTCTGAAGTTTTATTGGATCGAGTTGTAAACTTAAACCCGATGGTGGTCTGATACTTTTGCTATGTTCTTCTGCATGCTATTTCCTCATATATGCTACTGCATGCATGCTGAATCATATCAGTCACCATACTTCATCATGCATTTCAAATTCTTCATATCTTATGTTAAATGCGTGTATGAATTACAAGATATAGGGGGAGATCTCCATGATTCTACTGTTCAAATGTGCATTGCTTCAAAAGCAAATTCCTCACTATGCACATCTTAAGGGGGAGTTCTTCTATATTTTGCAATCAAATTCCTCAATATCAGTATCTACACTTCATATGTTTATCCCTGTTGAAAAATTAACCTATATTGTCATCAATCACCAAAAAGGAGGAGATTGTAAGTGCATCTAGTGCCCCTTAGTGATTTTGGTGTATTGAATACTAATAGGTTAAGGGACTAATGCGTTTGTGAGTGTACACAGGTCTATAAGTCTATGAGGAGTTTGACATTTAGAGAGAAAGTCGACCCCTAAAAATGAATGTCTTCGATTGAAGACTTTAGATTTCTGAAGACTTTCTGAAGACTTTGAAAGTGAAGAAATTGGTGTGACCATGAAGACTTGATAATCGGGCGAGGAACATGAAGCGTGAAGACTTTTGTTTTCATAGTTTCATTTTCTCTTTCTTGAGTCATAGGAAACACCATACTGTTAAAGGGGGTTGAGGTAAAACTAAGGAAAAGTTTCCATGTGATGCTCAACTCAAAACCCTACACCTACCAATCCCTTCGAGTGAAGCCATTGGAAATCTCATACAGTTCACTCAATTTCTTCAGTGACAGAGACGAAGCTCTTCTGGTCTCTGAGGAATTTGTTCTGACTGAGGAGTTAGGAATTCGCCAGTGCGGATTACCTACAAGTGAGGAACATGATAGCCATGAGGAATTTGATAGTCAAATTTCCGACCGTTGATGTGCTATGCGCCAGCTGTCCCAAAATATCTAACCACCTAACGGTCATATCATTGAAGGGTATTTATGTCTTATCATGTCGGGCTACTCCCTAGGCTATAAATAGCCGCCCCTACAACCACTAGCTGGTTGGCTGCTCCGCGAGAAACTGACACTTGTCATTGAGAGCATCCCATCCTCCGAGGACTTTGAGCGAAAATCATCAAGTGAGGAAAAACCCCAAACCCCAAACCAAACACCTACAAACCAAAGTGATTGAGCATCACTGAAGAGATTGTTCCTGTGTGGAACCGATGCTTATTACCTTTGAGGACTGTGCATCCTCTAGACGGTTAGGCGTCATGGTCTAGAGCATCCAAGAGGAATTGTGGATCACCGAGTGACCGAGTCTGTGAAGGTTTGGAAGTCACCTAAAGACTTACCACGAGTTATTGGATGAGGTCTGTGTGACCTTAGTTCAAGGAGAATACGGTGAGGACTGTATGTCCGGGACTGTGTGTCCTCAGGTTTAAATACCTAGCCGCTCCAACCAGATGTACAACTGTCACAGCAGTTGGAACTGGTCTACCAAACCATTCTCTTCACCAAGCTCACTGGTTCTATTTCCTCAACCCTTCCATTTCCTCATTACTGTGTTGTGGGCTTGTTCATATCTGTTTAAAGACTTTGACTGGAGACTTTCTCAATTTCCTTAGTTCAATTTCTTCGGTATGTTTGTCTTCATCCTGTTTTATCCTACGCTTATGCTTTCTGTACTCTATGTCTGTTTTCATTTCATCATGATATCCATGTTTATGTTATGTCATGTATGCTTCTGAGTACTTATTCCGCTACAAGTAGTTCTTCGCTCAGGAATTTCCTCACCCTAAATTCCTCAGTGAAGAATTCATAAAACTTGCCTATTCACCCCCCCCCCCCTCTAGTCGACTTAATGCACTTTCAGTCCTCACGTTTGCTTAATTTATGTTTTGTGGAGGAGACTTCTGTCTCGCTAGTAGTTCCGCTTGGACTTCGACAAGTAGCTTGTTACCTCCACTACGATCTTGTACCCTTGGGAGGGTCTTGTAGATAGTCAGGTTTCTCGGCTCTTTTCATTTGTAGTTGTCTGTACTCAGACATGTTATGCTTCCGTTGCTTGTATGCTCTATATGTTGGGTCATGAGACCCGCTGCTTGTAATAAATGTTATGCAGGCTCTTCTTGGCCTTTATCTAAATGAGTTGTTGAGTTATGTTGTGATGCCATGTTGTATCTACACATATCGTGCATGTTATGCGTACGTGTAATGTGTATTGCTATGTGTGGGGTCCGACACTGTAACACCCACAATGCGGCTATATCTCCCACGTGTCGGGGCACGACTTAGAGGCATAGCCGCATGGTAGTTTTGTCGCAAGAGGAGTATATTCACACAGTCCCATGTACTGAGTAAGAATGGGATAAAGAGTTGGCTTACAATCGCCACTTCACACAAATAACAAGTTAAACATACATCATCCAGAATACAATGAAGGTCCGACTACGGAACCAAAATAAAAGAAGACAACCCCAAATGCTAGATCCCCGATCGTCCCAACTGGGCACCACTACTGATCATCCGGAAAAGACACAAGACAATGACTAAGATCTTCATCGAGCTCCCACTTGAACGCGGTTGCATCACCTGCACTGGTATCAACGGCACCTGCAACTGTTTAGAAGTATCTGTGGGTTACGAGGACTCAGAAATCTCACACAGCTAGATCAAGACTATTTAAGCTTATGGGTAGGGTAAGGTAATTAGGTGGAGCTGCAGCAAGCACTAAGCATATATGGTGGCTAACATACTCAAATAAGAGCGAGAAGAGAAGCAACACAACGATCGAGAAGCTAGAAGTGATCTTGAAACTACTTACGTTCAAGCATAACACAAGACCGTGTTCACTTCCCGGACTCCGCCAAAAAGAGACCATCATGGCTACACACACGGTTGATTCATTTTAATTAAGTTAAGTGTCAAGTTCTCTACAATCGGACATTAACAAATTCCCATCTGCCACATAACCACGGGCACGGCTCTCGAAAGTTTATACCCTGCAGGGGTGTCCCAACTTAGCCCATCACAAGCTCTCACGGTCAACGAAGGATATTCCTTCTCCCAGGAAGACCCTATCAGTCTTGGAATCCCGGTTACAAGACATTTCGACAATGGTAAAACAAGACCAGCAAAGCCACCCGATGTGCCGACAATCCCGATAGGAGTCGCACATATCTGGTTCTCAGGGCAACACCGGATGAGACAAGCTACGAGTAAAACCATACCTCAAGTTTCCCCGAGGTGGCCCTGCAGGCGGCTCGGTTCGGACAAACACTTAGAGAAGCACTGGCCCGGAGGGTTAAAATAAAGATGACCCTCGGGAGCGCGACTCCCAAAGGAAAAGTAGGTGGTGGTGAGGCAAATGGTAATACCAAGGTTGGGCCTCGCTGGAGGAGTTTTATTCAAAGCGAACTGTCAAGGGGTTCTGAGGGAGTCCTGGATTAGGGGTGTCCGGATGGCTGGACTATACCTTCAGCCGAACTCCTGGATTATGAAGATACAAGATTGAAGACTTCGTCCCGTGTCTGGAAGGTACTTTCCTTGGCGTGGAAGGCAAGCTTGGCGATACGGATATATAGATCTTCTACCATTGTAACCGACTTTGTGTAACCCTAACCCTCTTCGGTGTCTATATAAACCGGAGGGTTTTAGTCCGTAGGACAACATACAGAACAACAATCATACCATAGGCTAGCTTCTAGGGTTTAGCCTCTCCGATCTCGTGGTAGATCTACTCTTGTACTACCCATATCATCAATATTAATCAAGCAGGACGTAGGGTTTTACCTCCATCAAGAGGGCCCGAACCTGGGTAAAACTTCGTGTCCCTTGCCTCCTGTTACCATCCGGCCTATACGCACAGTTCGGGACCCCCTACCTGAGATCCGCCGATTTTGACACCGACATTGGTGCTTTCATTGAGAGTTCCTCTGTGTCGTCGCCATCAGGAAGGATGCCTCGCCCCGTCTTTAAATACGGCACCATTGCTAAGGGAGCTTTGGCTGTCGGCCAAACCCTCCGGCTAGGTGGTTTTCTCATGACCGCCTGTTCGGCTTCTGCGCCGACGATGACCTCTCGAGCCATCGAAAACAATCTTCATGTCAGATCAGAACTCGCCGAGCAGTTAGATCCAATGGAGCTCTCCTCCATAAACGAGCTCTTGGATCGCATCGCCGCCCTGGGAGTCGCTACGGATTACGACCAGATTGGGCCTAAGCCCGATCTGAGAGAGATTAACTCTCCCCAAGTCACCCATCACGTTGCCGTGGTAGAGGGACAGTGCGGCGACCCTTCATCTATCTTAAGGACTAGCTACATCCGGATTCCCGATCCCTCCAAGCCGGATCCCCGCGGAGGGGAGGATATCACTCAAGACCTAAACTCGGAGCCAGGCGACGGGTTGGATTCATTGGACAACATCCAGGAATCCAAATTTTCGAGTTCGGAAATTCCTCGGCCTCTGAGCCTTAGAGGGGGTGAGGCTTCGGATTTAATTCCACCCACCCACCCAAACATAAGTGATTTATCCCCAATCAGGCAAGAGCCCGAAGAAACAGTACATCATTACTGGGCCAGATTCCTCCTGGTTAGGAACAGGATAAGGGACTACCGCGAGGAAGACGCAATCTCAATCTTCTGCAATAATTGCACGGACAAGGGAATCCTAAACGCCATAAGTCGCCGTGATATTACACGCTTCGCTGACTTGGCGTCCATTGTATGAAAATGTTGTGCGATGGAAAGCGCCTGGAAAACCAAAATAAAATTTTGGGACGATCCGGCCCTGAATACAAACCCAGTCCGAAATAAAAGGGTGCATCATCGCCAGACACCCGGGTCAAACACCAAACAGCAAAAACCCTCTATAGGGCATGGAACCGTACTGGAAGGATGGCTTAATGGACCCTGTAAAATTCACAGTACAAAGGACGCCACACCAACTCACAGCCTTAGAGCATGTTGGATACTGCGGCAGGTGGCCAAAATTGGCGAAGATCTCCTAATTCCGGAGGCCACAGAAAGCCACCCCAGAGACACCAATACGGTATTAACAGTCTTCGAGACTTTCGCATCAAATAATATGTGAAAAAGGACACTCCGCAGCCTTGCCGAAGTCTACCAAGTAGCAACAATAAACCCATGGAGTAACACGGCTATTACCTTATAACGCCCCGAGACTGATGTGCCAGGTGTCGTCCAGTTATTCGCTGTTGTTGCCCTGTCATTGCTTGCGTGTCATGCATTGCATATCATGTCATCATGTGCATTTCATTTGCATACATGTTCGTCTCATGCATCCGAGCATTTTCCCCGTTGTCCGTTTTCCATTCCGGCGCTTCGTTCTCCTCCGGTGGTCATTTCTACCTTCTTCTCATGTGTGGGGATTAAACATTTCCGGATTGGACCGAGACTTGCCAAGCGGCCTTGGTTTACTACCAGTAGACCGCCTGTCAAGTTTCGTACCATTTGGACTTCGTTTGATACTCCAACGGTTAACCGAGGGACCAAAAAGGCCTTGTGTGTGTTGCAGCCCAACACCCCTCCAATTTGGCCCAAAACCCACCTAAACCCTCTCCATCATCTAGAGCGTTCGATCATGATCGTGTGGGCGAAAACCGCACCTCATTTGGACTCTCCTAGCTCACTCTACATATAAAAGAGCACCCCTCCCCGAAATTTCGGATCATTTCGCGGATGAACCCTAGCCTTCCCCTTCCTCGCGCCGCCGGACATGTCCGTCTGCTCCGGACGCGTCCGCCGGCCACCTCACTCCGGCGAATCAGGAGATGCCACGTCGCCCCACCGCCGCTCTCCTCCAACAGCGCGCCGCCACGTCAGCCGACCTCCTCCCTCTCTCTCCTCTGCGCCCGCCGCCGGCCCGTGGGGCCCGCCGCCGGCCCGCGCGTCACCCGCGGCTGCCCGAGCCGCCCGCGCGCCTGGCCGCCTCCGAGCGCCGCCGCCCCGCCGCGGTTTTCCGCCAGTCGCTGCCGCCATCCTTGCTCGCCGGAGCCCCAGCTCCTCCCACCGGCCGGCGACCCTCCGCCGCCTATACCCCGCTCCGGCCGCCGCCTTGTCACCAGCAAGCCTGCCCGCGCCGCCCTCGTCGAGATCCGGCCAGATCCGGCCCGGAACCGCCAACTCCGGCCAACTCCGACCTCGCCGGACTTCCTCGAGCTCGCCGGAGACGAAGATGGATGAGATCCACCAGGAGACGAACCAAACACCGCCCCCGCGTCCCGGATCTCCTCGTCCCGGATCCCTCCGTCCCGCGTTGACTTTTCGCGGAGGTGAAAGTTCCACTAAGTCCCCGAAATTCCCAAATTCATATGCACATGTTCATCGCATCGTAACTTTGCATCCGTAGCTCCTATTCATGCATATAGCATATCAAAATGTTCGTCTCAAAGAGTAGATCATTTAATCTCATTGCATCATTTTCATTTGAGTTCATCTTGATGCCCGAAATGCTGTTAGAAGAGGGCTACTTGAGATAAGTTGCCAGATCTACTGCTCCATTTAGATATTTGTCATTTTTGCCATGTTTATTGTGTGCATGATATGCCCATGAGCTCTACATATGTTTTGTTAAGGGTTTTGCCATCTTTCCAGAGGTGAAACTCATGTATTTTTGTCATGTGTGTGGTGACTAGCACAAGCTTGCAAAGTGAGGCACTTGGTAATGCTGATTTCAGGGACTTAGCATTTCCACTAAGTCCTTGAGCTGTTTATCTCATATGGCCATATGTTCATGTTGTTTCCTAGTGATCCGTGCCTCTTTTGAGGATGATCAGTAAGGATGTTTTGTTAATCTTGTAGTGCTCTATCCATCCATGTCTTTGTTTTCAATTATGGAGCACCCTAGCTTGAGTCAATCGAGCTCTACTTTTGCTACTTCGTGAATCTGGGCAGATTGTCTACTTGTTAGCGATTTTGCCGATAATGTTGTAGTTGATCCGTGCATGCTATGTTATTGTTCTTGCCATGTCTAGCTTGAATTTTGTGTATTTCTGATGGGTGTATGCTTAGATTATCATGACTTGCTCCGTAGTGAGTGCATCGAGCTCGTAAACATGCCTACTTGATATCTGTTTTCAGCATGCTCCAGTTTTCACAAAGTCTGAGAACTGATTATGTTTTTGCCATGTTCACATGCTTGCAATTGTATTTTCTGATCCCTTTTGGCTCAAGGTCACTAAGGGACTTTTGTTAAGATCTTTGAGTAGCTCCATGCCATGCTTTACTTTTCCATATTCAGGTCCTTTAGCATGTAGTTTTGTTGCTCCGAAGTGTGCTACCTGATCTGAAATTTCAGACAAGTGTTAACCATATGCATTTTTGCCATGCTTGTTTGAACCTGTTAATGGATGAATTGGCCGTAGCTCAGTGCTAGATTTTTGTTAAGCATCATGAATGCA
The DNA here is from genome assembly GCF_056163025.1 of Triticum urartu. NCBI lineage: Eukaryota > Viridiplantae > Streptophyta > Magnoliopsida > Poales > Poaceae > Triticum > Triticum urartu. The sequence continues at coordinate 194,068,092 of NC_141873.1, read as the reverse complement.
TCCCTTCCATGTATTTTGTTGTCATGTTTGGGTGCTGTAGCATGTTCATCTCATTGCATTTAGATGGCTACTTGCTGTAAATCGCAGAACGTGGTCATATTTGAATTGCTTGCCATTTCCAAACCGTAACTCCGATTCCGGCGTTCTTTATATAATTTTCAAGCGATTTCATATCATCTTTCCAGTGGCACACTTGGATTTCCAAGTTGATGCCAGGTTCATGCATCCCTTGCCAAATCTTGCATATGCATCCCGCATCGCATCCCACATAGCATACCATCCTTGCATCATATTGTTTGATCCTAGCACGTGGTTGATTGTGTTCCGTTTGCTTGTTTGTCTTGTTTGGGTAGAGCCGGGAGACGAGTTCGCTAACGAGGAGCCCGTTGAGTTTGCTTTCGAGGATCCAGTCAACTCTGACAACTTTGCAGGCAAGATGATCATACCCTCGAAATCACTACTATCTTTGCTATGCTAGATTGCTCGCTCTTTTGCTATGCCAATGCTACGATGCCTACCACTTGCTTTCAAGCCTCCCAAATTGCCATGTCAAACCTCTAACCCACCATGTCCTAGCAAACCGTTGATTGGCTATGTTACCGCTTTGCTCAGCCCCTCTTATAGCGTTGCTAGTTGCAGGTGAAGATTGGAGGCCGTTCCTTGTTGGAACATTTATTTACTATGTTATCTCCCCTTTTATTATCTATATTACATGGGATGTTGTGAAGATTGCCTAACTTGCGACATATGCCTTCAATGCGATTATGCCTCTAAGTCGTGCCTCGACACGTGGGAGATATAGTCGCATCGAGGGTGTTCCAAGTTGGTATCAGAGCCTTCCCCGACCTTAGGAGCCCCATTGTTTGATCGTTATTAGCGACCGAGTTGTGTCTAGAAAAATGTTTTGAGTCATCTAGGAATTATATATCAGAGAGTTTAGGAATTCTTTTTACTTCCCAGTCTCCTCATCGCTCTGGTAAGGCATCCTGACGTAGAGTTTTGACTCTTCTCTTCTCTAATTTCACTAAAAAAAATTTAGGATCACGCGGGTATCTTGGAATCATTCCGATGGGTTTGTGACGAGAACATTGTTCTTGGTGCCTCCTGTCAGGGGTTTTGTGGAAGTGTCCCGGGGAGTTGAGCTCTGAGGTGTTGTCGTCATAATTTTATCGTTGTAGTTCTGGAATACCTGAGTTTAGTACGCCGACATCGAAAATCTCTTTTATGCAGTTCGTTGGAGAGATAACCTCGACGCCACCCAGTACTGGGGCGGGAGTTCGGGATTATCGCCATAACTTGTATAACGGATGCTTTTCGAAGGTTGAGGTAGATGATTTCCGAAGGTTTCTTGGTTATGTGTTGAAGGATGGATACAGCTGGATGTAGGATTTGCTAGTTTTGGGTGAGATATTATGCTTCCCCTGTATCCCCAACACCTGATTGCATAACCGGAAAGTTTCGGGAGTTTCATAGGTGGGAATTCAAGTAGCTCTTAGGATATCTTTCCGACGGATGTATGATATGAAAGTGGGGTTCGACGTCTAGTGGTCCGCCTATTCACGGTCGGTTTTACAGTGGTCTTGTTGTGTCTTAAAGATTCCTTGGCTATGCCGACTCGGGGACGCTTCGTATGTCATGTGCACTGCCTTGTACATGATGGTGCTGTACGATCGAGCCCGTGTAGGCCCCACCACGAAAACTTCAGACGAAATCTCTATCATATGTTTGTTCCGGTTTATTCTGAAAGCCAATCCTTTGTTTTGTTTTGAGTTGTGGTATTCGAGTTGCTTCGAAGTCAAGTGTTGATTCCATACCTTCCCCAAACGGTGTTCTCATACTTCGATGTGAATACCAATCCTTCTTGTTCATCAAGATTGTTTTTGCCAATCCTTTTTAACCGGTGTGTTTCTCTTCAAGTGGATCCGATCATTTCAACAACCGCAAGATCAATTATCAGTTCTTCTCAATGTTGTTTATTTCATCCATCTCCAAGTTGCCTTTGTTTTTTCCCGCCCTCCCTCCCTTGTTTTCTTCGAGGACTCAGATTTCTTAATCAAGTATCCATCTTATTGATGTGAAGTCTCTTCTTTCTTTTCTTTCAATATTCTTATCCGGTGATTATCAGGAAGATTCTAACGGAGCTTCAAGTTCGTCACTCTTCACTCGTTTTCTTCTCTGGTGGATTCAAATTAAGATTTGGTGTTGATCATATCCCTTTCCTCATTTCAAGGCTTTCTCATGTCGGTGCAACTCTTAATCGTTCACCTCTCGCTATCTTATTGTTCCGGAGTGCTCAAGATATCTCGAAGATTCATGTTTCCACTCTGTTTTCATTCAAACTCTTTCGAGGTTGTTATCTCATTCAAGCCTTTTAATTCAACCGGTGCAATATCTTTCAAGTAATCATTCTACGGTGTATCTTTTGAGTGGGCCCTAACCCACAGGTCTATTTCCAGGATCTTACTTGACTCTTCTTATTTTCCCGGAGCTATCCTCAAATTTATTTTCGAAGTTCGACGTAAGAATGATTTTTCATCAGTCAAATGCCTTTCTCCAAGATCTTTCTTTTCTTTTCGTCGTTGGTTCAACCTTTCTAATTTTCATCCCGGAGTATCTCTACAATTTGGTGGTATTTCTCGTCGTCATTCTCAGTTTGGAAGACCAAAGAAGATTCTTCTTTCAACGTTGCTCCATTTTCTTCAAGATTCGTCATTCGAGATCGTTGCCATCCTCTCATAATTGTTTCGGTTGTGAGAATTTATTTTCACCCATCCGGAGTAATTCAAGAGTCTGTTCAGTTTGATTATCCGGAGCCCATCATCTAAGATTTATTCATTCCAGCTTTCAGCTCTCATACTCTAAATCATACCGGTGTCTAAATCAAGGATTCTCTAATCAGCTCGTAATCTCTTCGTTTTCATGGATCTAAATTCACTCAAGCATCTTCGTTCATTTTATAATTCTTCCCGGTGTTTCTTTATCTTTACTCCATTCATTTTCAATTCTTACGGTGGTTTGTTCAAGAGTTCTCTTCCTTGGTCACCATATCAATTTATTCATTGTCAATCCTACCGGTGGTTCATAGAAGACCTTCCCAAGTGGGCGCTATATCTCTCTTAATCCTTGCTACGAGAATAAGTAGTGTGCCAAATCCATTGATTGTCATCAATTTAATTGGTGAAGGATAAGCATAATGTAATTCTTATTCTTGTTTCATCGAGTGAACTCAATTCCTTATTCCGGAGGTTCATCCAATTCCTGATCTCAATTATTAGTCTTTCTTTCTCGGAGTTCCAAGTTCTCTCAATTATATCGTCGCGAAGATCCATCTAAATCATTGCAAGGATTCACCTTGTGTTTTCAATTTCTCCTTTTTATTCTTTTGTTACCGGAGTTTCTTCATGGAGGCTATACATGATGGTTCATCAAAGAAATGATTCCTTCTCCTAGAGTTCATTGAGATTCTTTTCAAAGGAGCTCAAGCTTTCTTCATCTTGTTATCCGGAGTGCATTTCTGTCTATCGTATCATTGGAGGTGGTATTACGTCATTCTTGATAATTTGAGTTCATGTTCCATGATTCACATGTGGTTAAGAATGAGATATATTAAATCCATCATCATCTTCGTTGGAGCTATCTTGTGTCATATTTCACCTAAAGCCATCCCTAAGGACTGTTGCTATCTATGGTGATCATAAATGATCCAAACTCTTCTTTATCCTCCCGGTGATATAGTTTCTCGTCTCCTTGTTCATATCAATCCAATTCTGCTTCTCGTGAGTGGCAGATTGTCACCTCATAATTTGAGATGTGTTCCATAAGACCATATCAAGATTATTCTTTTCGTTGTGGATTGTTCCAACAACTCCGTGTGACCCTTCTCTTTAAGATGCTTTTCAGGTAGAAGATGTTGTTTTTCTTCTCCGTTCTTTTGTTCCATCGATACAACTTCTATTCTTTCGGTCCGGAGGCATTGTGATGTTGCTCTCTCCAACCCATCTTCTTGCTTTGTCAGGATCGTGTTCTTTCCATGCCTATACATTCAACCGGAGTGTTGTCCGAATTTGTAATTCCTTGTTTCCTTTTCCCAACCGTAGTGCTTTCAACTTCATTTGTCTCCGTTGTATTCTTTTCTCGATATGGCTTAACCTCTTCAAGGTTCTTTGGTTTCACTCGTTTGTCAAAGAAGCAACTTAGTTTTACCTCTTCTCTTTCTCTTCCGTTGCCCCTCCGGTGCCATTCTAGATCTCGGGACGAGATCCTCTTGTAGTGGTGGAGTGTTGTAACGCCCCGAGACCGATGTGCCAGGTGTCGTCTAGTTATTCGCTGTTGTTGCCCTGTCATTGCTTGCGTGTCATGCATTGCATATCATGTCATCATGTGCATTTCATTTGCATACATGTTCATCTCATGCATCCGAGCATTTTCCCCGTTGTCTGTTTTGCATTCCGGCGCTTCGTTCTCCTCCGGTGGTCATTTCTACCTTCTTCTCATGTGTGGGGATTAAACATTTCCAGATTGGACCGAGACTTGCCAAGCGGCCTTGGTTTACTACCGGTAGACCGCCTGTCAAGTTTCGTACCATTTGGACTTCGTTTGATACTCCAACGGTTAACCGAGGGACCGAAAAGGCCTTGTGTGTGTTGCAGCCCAACACCCCTCCAATTTGGCCCAAAACCCACATAAACCCTCTCCATCATCTAGAGCGTTCGATCATGATCGCCTGGGCGAAAACCGCACCTCATTTGGACTCTCCTAGCTCACTCTACCTATAAAAGAGAACCCCTCCCCGAAATTTCGGATCATTTCGCGGATGAACCCTAGCCTTCCCCTTCCTCGCGCCGCCGGACATGTCCGTCTGCTCCGGACGCGTCCGCCGGCCACCTCACTCCGACGAATCAGGAGATGCCACGTCGCCCCACCGCCGCTCTCCTCCAACAGCGCGCCGCCACGTTAGCCGACCTCCTCCCTCTCTCACCTTTGCGCCCGCCGCCGGCCCGCGCGGCCCGCACGTCACCCGCGGCTGCCCGAGCCGCCCGCGCGCCCGGCCGCCTCCGAGTGCCGCCACCCCGCCGCGGTTTTCCGCCGGTCGCCACCGCCATCCTTGCTCGCCGGAGCCCCAGCTCCTCCCACCGGCCAGCGACCCTCCGCCGCCTATACCCCGCTCCGGCCGCCGCCATGTCGCCGGCAAGCCTGCCCGCGCCGCCCTCGTCGAGATCCGGCCAGATCCGGCCCGGAACCGCCAACTCCGGCCAACTCCGACCTCGCCGGACTTCCTCGAGCTCACCGGAGACGAAGATGGATGAGATCCACCAGGAGACGAACCAAACACCGCCCCCGCGTCCCGGATCTCCTCGTCCCGGATCCCTCCGTCCCGCGTTGACTTTTCACGGAGGTGAAAGTTCCACTAAGTCCCCGAAATTCCCAGATTCATATGCACATGTTCATCGCATCGTAACTTTGCATCCGTAGCTCCGATTCATGCCTATAGCATATCAAAATGTTCGTCTCAGAGAGTAGATCATTTCATCTCATTGCATCATTTTCATTTGAGTTCATCTTGATGCCTGAAATGCTGTTAGAAGAGGGCTACTTGAGATAAGTTGCCAGATCTGCTGCTCCATTTAGATATTTGTCATTTTTGCCATGTTTATTGTGTGCATGATATGCCCATGAGCTCTACATATGTTTTGTTAAGGGTTTTGCCATCTTTCCAGAGGTGCAACCCATGTATTTTTGTAATGTGTGTGGTGACTAGCACAAGCTTGCAAAGTGAGGCACTTGGTAATGCTGATTTCAGGGACTTAGCATTTCCACTAAGTCCTTGAGCTGTTTATCTCATATGGCCATATGTTCATGTTGTTTCCTAGTGATCCGTGCCTCTTTTGAGGATGATCAGTAAGGATGTTTTGTTAATCTTGTAGTGCTCTATCCATCCATTTCTTTGTTTGCAATTATGGAGCACCCTAGCTTGAGTCAATCGAGCTCTACTTTTGCTACTTCGTGAATCTAGGCAGATTGTCTACTTGTTAGCGATTTTGCCGATAATGTTGTAGTTGATCCGTGCATGCTATGTTATTGTTCTTGCCATGTCTAGCTTGAATTTTGTGTATTCCTGATGGGTGTATGCTTAGATTATCATGACTTGCTCCGTAGTGAGTGCATCGAGCTCGTAAACATGCCTACTTGATATCTGTTTTCAGCATGCTCCAGTTTTCACAAAGTCTGAGAACTGATTATGTTTTTGCCATGTTCACATGCTTGCAATTGTATTTTCTGATCCCTTTTGGCTCAAGGTCACTAAGGGACTTTTGTTAAGATCTTTGAGTAGCTCCATGCCATGCTTTACTTTTCCATGTTCAGGTCCTTTAGCATGTAGTTTTGTTGCTCCGAAGTGTGCTACCTGATCTGAAATTTCAGACAAGTGTTAACCATATGCATTTTTGCCATGCTTGTTTGAACCTGTTAATGGATGAATTGGCCGTAGCTCAGTGCTAGATTTTTGTTAAGCATCATGAATGCATCCCTTCCATGTATTTTGTTGTCATGTTTGGGTGCTGTAGCATGTTCATCTCATTGCATTTAGATGGCTACTTGCTGTAAATCGCAGAACGTGGTCATATTTGAATTGCTTACCCTCGAAATCACTACTATCTTTGCTATGCTAGATTGCTCGCTCTTTTGCTATGCCAATGCTACGATGCCTACCACTTCCTTTCAAGCCTCCCAAATTGCCATGTCAAACCTCTAACCCACCATGTCCTAGCAAACTATTGATTGGCTATGTTACCGCTTTGCTCAGCCCCTCTTATAGCGTTGCTAGTTGCAGGTGAAGATTGGAGGCCGTTCCTTGTTGGAACATTTATTTACTTGTTGGGATATCATTATATTGCCATGTTATCTTAATGCATCTATATACTTGGTAAAGGGTGGAAGGCTCGGCCTCTCGCCTAGTGTTTTGTTCCACTCTTGCCGCCCTAGTTTCCGTCATATCGGTGTTATGTTCCCGGATTTTGCGTTGCTTACGCGGTTGGGTTATAATGGGAACCCCTTGATAGTTCGCCTTGATTAAAGATTTTCCAGCAATGCCCAACCTTGGTTTTACCATTTTCCACCTAGCCTCTTTTTCCCTTGGGTTTCCGGAGCCCAAGGGTCATCTTATTTAACCCCCCCCCCCCCGGGGCCAGTGCTCCTCTGAGTGTTGGTCCGACTGAGCTGCCTGCGGGGCCACCTCGGGGAAACTTGAGGGTTGGTTTTAATCATAGCTAGTCTCATCTGAGTGTGCCCTGAGAACGAGATATGTGCAGCTCCTATCGGGATTTGTCGGCACATTCGGGCGGTGTTGCTGGTCTTGTTTTAACCTGTCGAAGTGTCTTGAAGAACCGAGATACTGAGTCTGATCGGAACGTCTCGGGAGGAGGTCTATTCCTTCGTTGACCGTGAGAGCTTGTCATGGGCTAAGTTGGGACTCCCCTGCAGGGATTTGAACTTTCGAAAGCCGTGCCCGCGGTTATGGGCAGATGGGAATTTGTTAATGTCCGGTTATAGATAACTTGAACCTTAACTTAAGTAAAATGAATCAACTGAGTGTGTTACCGTGATGGCCTCTTCTCGGCGGAGTCCGGGAAGTGGACACGGTGTTGGAGTAATGTTTGCGCAGGTTGTCCTCTAGTTTCTCGCTCGCGCTTTGCCTCCTCTTCTCGCTCTCTTTTGCGAACAGGATAGTCACCATATTTGCTAGTCGCTTGCTGCAGCTCCACATATTTACCTTGCCATACCTATTTAGCTTAAATAGTCTTGATCGCGAGGGTGCGAGATTGCTGAGTCCCTGTGGCTCACAGATTACTATTACACCAGATGCAGGGCCTGATGATTCCGCTCCAGGTGACGCGCTCGAGCTCAAGTGGGAGTTCGACGAGAACTCTCAACGATACTATGTTTCCTTTCCTGATGATCAGTAGTGGTGCCCGGTTGGGGGTGATCGGGACCGTGTCGCTTGTCGGGTTATCTTTTATTTTGGTGCCGTAGTCGGGCCATGAGTGTTTGGATGATGTAATGTTATTTATGTACTTGATTGTCGTGGCGAGTGTAAGCCAACTATGTTATCTCCCCTTTTATTATCTATATTACATGGGATGTTGTGAAGATTGCCTAACTTGCGACATATGCCTTCAATGCGATTATGCCTCTAAGTCGTGCCTCGACACGTGGGAGATATAGTCGCATCGAGGGTGTTCCATACCTTTAACGCCAGTGATGAACCTAAATTCCGAACAGCCCGAGCACCAGCCGCATTGGTCCTCAGTCCAATAGTGGACGGCTTTCGTCTTACCAAGGTACTCATGGATGGCGGCAGCAGATTGAACCTCATTTATGAGGAAACCCTTCAAAAAATGGAAATAGACTGGAACCGCATTGAGTGAAGCAGCACAACCTTTAGAGGAATAATCCCCAGTCGAGAAGCGCGCTGTACAGGAAAAATCACACTAGATGTGGTGTTCGGCACGCCGGATAATTATAGGTCCGAAGAGGTCACGTTCCATGTGGCTCCGTTCAGCAGCGGTTATCACGCTCTGTTAGGGCGGGAAGCGTTTACAATCTTCCAAGCAATACCCCATTACGGGTACATGAAGCTCAAGATGCCCGGGCCTAAAGGGATCATCACTCTCGCTAGTGATCCGGACATAGCACTCCACGCCGAAAACAAGACAGCCGCACTGGCCCTCGAGGCACTATCCGAAGCCCTAGCGGCTAAGGAACTGACTGCGCTGCGCTCTACGGTGAATAGGGACGATGTGGTACTCGACAAAAGATCCAAGTCCACCTCCTTTAAACCGGCGGACGAAATAGTCAAATTCCAGGTCCATCCAACGGACCCCAATAAAACAGCTTCCATCGGGGCACAGTTAAACCCTGATGTAGACGCCGCACTGCGAGAGTTCCTACGAGAGAACTGGGACATTTTCACCTGGCACCCTTCAGACATGCCAGGAATCCCACGCAGGCTGGCCGAGCACAGCCTAAATATCCTAAAAGGATTCAAACCTGTCAAACAAGCTCTTCGGCATTTTTCCGAACCTAAGAGACAGGCTATGGGAGAGGAGCTAGCAAAGCTATTAGAGGCTGGATTCATCAGAGATATAAAACATCCGGACTGGCTAGCAAACCTGGTGATGGTACCAAAGAAGGACAAATCCTGGCGCCTGTGCGTTGATTTTAAAGACCTTAACAAGGCTTGCCCAAAGGATCCCTTCCCCCTCCCCCGCATCGATCAAATTATCAATGCTACCGCAGGACACGATTCGTTGTGTTTCCTCGACGCATATTCCGGCTACCATCAAATCAAGATGGCAGAATCAGACCAAGCCGCAATGGCATTTATTACACCATACGGCCCATTCTGCTTCAACACAATGCCCTTCGGGCTCAAAAACGTCGGCGCAACATATCAGCGCATGATTCAGACATGTCTGGCAAACCAGATCGGCAAAACAGTGGAGGCATATGTAGATGATGTGGTCGTCAAAACAAGACATGTCGAATCTCTAGTAGACGACTTGAGGCTCACATTTGATAACCTCTAAACATACGACATCAAGCTCAACCCGGAAAAATGCGTTTTCGGCGTCCCAGCCGGAAAGCTCTTGGGATTCATTGTATCCGGTAGAGGAATTGAAGCGAATCCAGCCAAGATCCGAGCTCTGTCACAATTGGATATCCCAAAGGACCTCAAACAAATACAAAAGTTAACCGGATGCGTGGCGGCTCTAAGCCGCTTTATCTCCCGCTTGGGAGAAAAGGCCATACCCCTTTACCGCCTCCTTCGGCGCACCGAACACTTCGAATGGACGGATGCAGCCACGGCCGGACTTGACGAAATAAAAGCCATATTGGCAACAAACCCAGTCCTGGCCGCACCAAACATTGGCGAACCAATGCTATTGTACATTGCTGCAACGCATCAGGTTGTAAGCGCAGTGCTCGTCGTCGAACGAGAAATGGACGGACACAAATTCCCCCTTCAAAAACCGGTCTATTATGTGTCCACTGTCCTCACTCCATGCAAATCACGGTACCCGCATTATCAAAAGATCGCTTACGCGGCATTCATGGCATCCCGGAGCTATGACACTACTTTCAAGAGTGTTCAATAACAGTAGCCTCGGAAGTACCACTTAACGATATTATAAACAACCGTGACGCAACGGGCCGGATTGCAAAATGGGCCATTGAGCTCCTCCCGTTCGACATAACCTATAAGCCACGGCGAGCCATCAAGTCGCAAGTTTTGGCCGACTTCATCGCAGAATGGACGGAGGCCGAACTCCCTAAAGAGTACGGCACATATTCAAATTGGATCATGCATTTCAACGGCTCCAAGATGTTGGCCAGACTAGGGGCTGGCATCGTTTTGACGCCCCCCACAGGAGACACAGTTCAATACGTACTCCAGATTATGTACACAGACTCCAACAATGCAGCCGAATATGAGGCCTTTTACATGGTCTCCGGATGGCAGTATCCATGGGCATTCAACGCCTAGAGGTGCGCGGGGACTTGAACCTCGCAATATCCCAAATAAATGGAGACTTCGATGCCAAGGATCCAAAAATGGCAGCTTACCGCAACGCCGTCCTAAAAATGTCAGCTCAGTTCGAAGGGCTTGAATTTCACCATATAGCCCGGGAAAATAATCAGGCGGCAGATGTCCTGGCACGCATCGGCGCAAAACGCAATGTAGTCCCCCCACCATCTTATTGGAAAGGCTATTCAAGACATCCGTAGTATGGGAAGGGGAGCTGAACAATAACAGCCCGGACCCAACCGCACTGCCTGACACCGAACATTCTGACACAATCCGAGGCTCTGCTAATGAAATAACACCTTCAGCCCACGTAATAATGACCATCATCGCCCCATGGACAGAACCATTCCTCGCCTACCTTACTAGGCAGGAACTCCCCGAGGACCAAAATGAGGCACGCTGCATAGTGCGGCGATCCAAAGCCTACAAAGTCCACGAGGGAGAGCTTTATAAGAAAAGCACTACCGGAGTCCTTCAAAGGTGCATCTCCGAAGAGGAAGGGCGGAACCTTCTGGCTGAAATTCATGCCGGACTCGGCGGTCATCACGCTGTAGCCCGGTCCCTTGTAAGCAAGGCCTTCCGTACAGGCTTTTATTGGTCGACGGCCTGGGACTTAGTCCAGCGATGCGTCGGTTGCCAGCTCTTTGCAAACCAAAGCCATATACCACCCACCGCCCTCCAAACTATCCCCATCACTTGGCCCTTCGCGGTCTGGGGGCTTGACATGGTTGGACCCCTTAAAGGTGGAACCCACAAGCAAAAATACTTACTGGTCATGGTGGATAAGTTAACCAAATGGATAGAAGCCAAGCCTGTTAAGACGGCCGAATCCGGACCGGTGTTAGACTTTATATCCGAGGTTGTACACCGTTACGGCATCCCCCACAGCATCATCACTGATAATGGCACGAACTTTACGGCCGATGAGGTAAAACTCTGGTGCAAAAACATGGGCATCAAGCTCGATTATGCTTCCGTCTATCACCCACAAACTAACGGCCAGGTCGAACGTGCAAATGGTCTTATCATGAGCGGCATCAAACCCAGATTAGTGCGGTCCCTCAAGGAATCTAACACGCACTGGGTAGAGGAGCTCGACTCTGTACTCTAGGGGCTGCGGACCACGCCGAATCGCACCACCGGATACACACCATTCTTTATGGTGTACGTCGTTTTGCCTTGCGACATAATTCATGACTCACCTCGGGTGCGCATGTACGAAGAAAGAGAAGCCGAGCTCGATCAGCAGGACAGTTTGGACGCATTGGAGGAGGAGCGTGACGTGGCAAAAGCCCGTTCTGCATTCTATCAACAGCAGGCTCGAAGATACCAAAGCAGAGAAGTACGGGCCAAAAATTACAACGTTGGCGAATTAGTTCTATGCCTGCCAGACAAGAAAAAGGACAAACTCAAGCCCAAGTGGGAAGGTCCCTTCATAATTGACCAAGTCTTGACTGGTGGAGCGTACCGCCTGCGAGATGCATCGGATAACTGACTCGAGCCGAACCCATGGAACGCAGCCCGTCTCCAAAGATTCTATGCCTAGCGCCGGACTCTGTGTTCGTCTCCTTCCTCTGTCCATTTTTTATATACTGTCTGTCTTACATTTCTCTCCTTCTCCCCTTCCTTTCTCTTATAGCCTTTAAAGGCTCATCAGATGACGTGCTATTCGCACTCATTAAACCTGGGGGCTTCTTTTGCCAGAAGCTTATTTATACGGGCTTCATGCCCAACACATGTGTGACCCTTCCGCATGTACCTTTTATTTCACCATTATATGCATCGATATGACTTAAGTTTTGGCCAACCTGGGTTGCCTCGCTCCTGTGCTTACCCCTACGTTCCCGATTATTCGGCTAGGTGGTAAAGGGAGCACCTCTGCGATTGTTACTGCCGGATCAGCCGGATGTGTACCTCAGACTGGGTGAAGCCGAAAGCAAGCGTTCTTAAGGGAATATTCGGTCGGTGACCTAAAAGATGATCTTTTTACTTATTTATTTATGCGCCCCCAGATGCTTTTTCCTGCGTCTTTTTCGCAGAATGGGCATGCACTTTAGGGCATGCCTCCTAGGGAAAGGAACCCCTAACGGAACTATTCTCCCTGGAAGATGTTTCTTACTAACCATGTAATATAACATAACTAGTCGGGCACTTGTCTGTTCACGCACTAATGACCCCTACGCCTGGTCTCCATGCATTCTCCGGTTCTTATATAACCGCATGGGAATTCGGACACACTCCGGACCGTCAGGTCCCGAGGCTGAAGCGAAAAGGTCGGCCATGACAAACGATCTACAATCCGGCTAGAAGGCATTATAAATGTCAATTAAATTACATACTCATTCTGACTGATTGTATTCCTCTTCAATACCATCTAACAGGCTGTCTAATTTACAGTCCTGCTGGGAATACTTTGCGGCCAATTCTACTTGGCCGTATAGTAAGCTTACAGGGATCTCCTTCCCATCGGGCCCCACAGGACCGACCTCAGCCATGTGGTTGGGGTCAGCCTTTGTGTACCGCGTCTTCACCATGGCCCAGGCCTCCCTAGCTCCTTGACGGCAGGCCGATATCTTCCACAATCAGAAGCGCCGCCGTGCTCCCTTTAGCTTCTCCGCAAGCTCTCCAAGACCTTCGGGCACGGAGATGGATGGCCACAGGGCCTGGGTGACGCCTCGCATCGCCTTCCGTACTCACTCGAGCAGTTGCGAGAGCTCGGGAAGAAGGTCACCCGTATAACCGGGCATCTCCTCTGCAGGATGACCTGTTAGCACACCTACAGACATTACTCTGTTAGTCGACTTCCCCGCCGAACTTTTTTTTCTCCAAAGATTCGTTCAAGCACTTACTAAGTATGCCGCGTCGAAGCCGCTGATTCTCCTTAACGGAGTTTGACAGCTGGGCACGAACATCTTTCAGCTCGACGCCTAGCTTGGTGTTGGCATCTTGGAGATCGTTCTTCTCCCGCCTCACCTTTGTCAACACCTTCTCACCAGCCTTCAGCTGGCGTAGGAGGTGTTGCCTTTTCGGATTCAATCCGGCGCCATCTGCAATTTCATTTGTCAGATTCGCACCCATGCCGTGCTTCGCAAAATACTTATTTTTCGAAGTGTATATTACCAGAGGGGGTCTCCTTGGGCTCCCCTGCCGCGGCTAGTGCGGCCTCAAGTTGGGCTTTGCACTCTTCTAGCTCCTGGGACAGTAGGGAATTCTTTTCTGTAAGAACCTGCATAACATATGATCCTTAAATAAGTTATTCTAACTGTTTCAAGTCTCGGGGGCTAATGGTATATATATATATATAATTACCAAAAATTTCTTACCCGTATGTCTTTTACATATTGCTCCGTGGCTCTGTCTAGACCATTTTGAGCGGCACGGAGGGTACGCATCTCCCGAATTGAAGGCATCTAATGCCTCTCGGGAGAAACAAGCGTCGCGAAGAATTGTCCGGCGACGCCTGTGGTTCATGGCACTCTCCACCTCAGAGTTGGTGGCAGACAACCTGTCCACGTCCTCCGTTGGAGGAGCGTCCGGTGCGCGCCTTGTGTTCGCCTCCGCCTCCGGACCAGGCTTTGGAGCCTGGCTGGTGGAGGCGCGATTGGCAGCCTCTCCGGATATAGTCCGGCGAGGTCTCTTTGTCCTGAAGAGAGCATGAATGTTAACATGCCTTGAAGGTATAACACCTGGGATAAGGGGGGCGCCATACCTTTGCGCTGACATCTCGATCCGGACTGCACCTCTTTTCTGCCCACGGGGCCCTGCGGCCCCTCGTTGGCTTGTCGCCGCAGGTTCGGCCTCCCGTCTCAAAAACCTCCCCTGCAAAGCTCGGTTGTAATCAGGAAACTGAAAACACGAGAGGGCGGACCCCTATTCGGGGTACTGGGACTTCGATCTCAGTTACCTGGGAGGTCGGGATTATCCCTGGGTAATCGGCCGTAATGGCCACCAAGGCGTTGTCCTTGCTCAATTGATGAAACACTCCATCAATCAGCTCCACAGATAAGTCTGGATCCTCTTGAGAGGCCGGGTCGAGGGACCGTCCTGGGTCCTCGGGTTGTGGAGGAGGGTTGTTTATTTCATTAACTGTCGTGGTTCTAACTCTGACAGTGATGAAGCGGGGTGAGTATGGAGAGGCGAGATCCTAGCTATTGGGAAGTTGTTACACGCGAGGTTTACGAGTTCAGGTCCTTCTCGGAGGAAGTAATAGCCCTACGTCTCAGAGCCCGGAGGCGGTCGACTGGATTATGCGTGTATAGATTACAGGGGTGCGAACCCTTCCTACTGAGGAGGGGGGTGGCTTATATAGAGTTCTCCGGCCCCCTCCTGCCCTCAGTAATGCAGGGTTTAAAGTACATTTAAGATGGGGCGTTACTGGTAACGCCTCTAATAAAGTGTTGTAATGACCATGAAGACTACTTAATAGCTGACCATTTGCCTACGGAGTGACTGTAGGTCTCCTGGCAGTCGAGTGAATAGCTTCATGGTCGAGTGGTAGCTTCTTGGTCGAGTGTCTTGAACCCGTCGAGTGGAGTACCTTCAAGTCGATTGATGGGTGATTTCTTCTAGGGATGTCCTTGGGTAGGACTCTTTGGGACGGGTCCGTGCTCCTACCCCAGGTACACACCTTCATCATTAGCCCCCGAATGGATCGAGGTTAGAGTGGGGGAAGAGTTGGGGATCCTTTCCGACCGGTTCTTCGGGGCTGTAAGAGTGCCTCA
This sequence comes from Triticum urartu, assembly GCF_056163025.1. Classification (NCBI taxonomy): domain Eukaryota; kingdom Viridiplantae; phylum Streptophyta; class Magnoliopsida; order Poales; family Poaceae; genus Triticum; species Triticum urartu. Next base: position 194,052,786 of record NC_141873.1, on the reverse strand, counting down.
CTCAGGGTCAGTTGTCGCGGATGACGTCACCAACCTCTTTCAGTTGCCTTGATCCATTCCAAGCCCTTCGTCGAGTGAATATCCTTGCTTGCGACATGCCGAGTGTTGGTACGAGCGGGATACTCTGTTTTTGGCAAGCGGTTCTGCGGCCCGCGGATCTCACGGGATTTGGATTTTGGGAAGCGCGCGGGACGGGAGCAGCCGTAGTAATCGGAAGTGATAAAGCGGAAACTCCTCGATCCTCGCATCGCCTTTTTCTCCACGTACTGCGCGCGCGTCCGTTGCAGGATTTGACTGGGCTGCCTGGGCCTACCGGTCAGCCACTCGGGAGCGGCCCCTTATAAGTTGTCGGCTCGGGGTTTCCAAGCCGCGCGCTTCTCTTCTGCTTCCTTCTTTCTTTCTTCCTCTCTCCCTTCACCAGCCCTCCTGCGACCCTCGGCCGTACCCTAGCGTCGTTAGCCCGTGCGAGACCTCGCCGGCGACGATGGTGAAGGGCAAGACCACTGCTTTGGAGCGCGCGAAGAAGGCGGCGGCGGCGGGGAAAGGAAAGAAGTCTTCGCGAGGTGGATCTTCCTCCCGGACCACCCTGCCCAAGGGTTGGATTCAGGGCGATTGGATGCCATCGGTGCTCCGGCAGGAAGATCTCGACGACATGGTCGAGGGAGGAGCCATTCCCCACGAGGCTGCGCATCTCCCGGGGAGGGAGATCGAGCCGCAACCCCGCGACGGTGAGTGCGTGCTCCTCGCCACCCACATCGACCGAGGGTTTTCTCTGCCTCCCCATCCATTCTTCCGGAGCTTCTTGAATTTCTTCGGAGCGCAGCTCCATCATTTTACCCCCAATTCCATAGTCTACCTTGCCGCATTCATTTCCATGTGCGAGGCCTTCCTGGGTTGCCGTCCGCATTGGGGGCTTTTCAAGCATATCTTTACTTGCCGCTCTCAGCCGGTGAAGAAGGCCAAGTCGAGTGACGAGAAGACGCAAGTCATCCAGTTGTGCGGGGGTCTGGCGATCCAGACGAGGGGGAAGAGTTGTTTCCCCTCTATCACCTTCCCGGAGTCGGTCCGCGGCTGGCAGTCGACCTGGTTCTACTGCCAGCACCAGGCGACCCCCGGACAGTCGACCGGTCTTCCTCCTTTTTCACTCGACCGAGCCGAGAAGCCTATCTCTCTGAAAGTCACGCCGGAGGAAAGTGCCCAAGTCAAGGTATTGGCGGGTCGAGTGGTTGAACTTGTCCGTGAGGGGGTGACTGGGATGGACTTGTTAGAGGTCTTTCTCCAGAGGCGCATCCAACCGCTCCAGGCGCGAGACCATCCGATGTGGCTGTATTCTGGCCTTGACGACACCACTCGGATCCACCCGGAGGAGGTCACCGATGAGATGCTGGAGGGGTGGCTGTCAAGCATCACGGGGAACAAAGACAACCCCCGAGGAGCCAGAAGGTTGATTCCACTCGACAACTCATATGAAGTGGATCAGGTATGTCTTTGTGTCGGATATCTGGCCTTCTGTATTAGTCTTCTTTGTGTAAGTCGACTGACTTTCGTCCTGTCCGTTGTCCTCCAGGCTACCACTGAGATGTACTCGACGCCCAACGGGGCACAAGGGCCGACCGAGGAAGGTGAGGGGAGAGGAGGCGAGAGCGGGGACGACCAGGTCGAGTGGGAGTCCGACGGTGAGGGAGAGGAGGGCAACGACATCTTCTCCAGTGAAGAGGAGGAGGAGGCTGAACCCTCCCGCCCGGAGGGACGGTCCAAGCTTGCCCACGATCCAGCGCAGGAACGTGGCAAGGCGGCCGCTCCTGTTGGGCAGTCGTCGGAACGCCCTCGGACTTCTTCTCCTCCGCCGACCGGGAAGGCTCCCAAGCACCCACGAACGGCGCCATCTAAGCCGCCCAAGGCCTTGCCCAAGATGAAGATAGCTGTTCCCACCATTTCGGGGTAACAACAACACTTGCTTTCCTTTGTCGACTGTGGACGGATCCTTGGTCGATTCACTGGGCCAACTGACTAACTTCCGAGATTTGCAGTGGTGCAACTTCTGAGGTCTCCGCCAGGAACGACGACCAAGAGATGGAGGACGCTGCCACCTCCAACCCTGGTACGATCACTGTCGTCCTGCTTATGAGTCGACTGAAGCGTTGGTCGATTGAATGTTTTCCTTGCAGCTCCTCCTCATGTTATCGACCTTCCGGACGACGACGACAACGCACCACTGAGGGTGAAGAGGAAGAAGAAGGTGTTGGCTGGCAAGACTCCGCAATCCACTCCCGCGCCTGAGGCTGCAGTTCGGGATGATGGCGAACCCACTCGGGCTTCGTGACTTTCACTGTTCCTTTGATGAGTGTGCAGCCTTCAGCGTCGACTGCAGATCCGTCTTCGCTTTTTGCTGCGTACCCCGTCCCCGAGGACCAAGCGGCTGCTGCGAAGGAGGCTGTACGCCAGGCTGGAGTCATGATGGAACAGGTAAAAGTGGCTCGGGAGGCTTGCCAGGCGGCTTACGACGCAAGCTCGGCTCTTCAGAGCAATGTCCAGGTCAGTCGACTTCAACACTTGGTCTGTTTTGGTATGTTCTTTGAAGAATCTCTTTTTCGAAGATCTTTAAGTTTGTACACCCACTGGTTTTTTTTGGACGAGTGGGGGCACGCTAAGTGCACCCACTGGGTGTAGTCCCAGAGACTACGGTCGGCTGCTGGCAGTCGGCTGTAGTCTTTAAATTGAGTCATAGTTGAGTTTCTTCGCTCTGTCTGATCGGGCCATGTCGAATGGAACGGTATCCCGTCGACTGCGGGCAGTCGACGTCTTTCTCTCTCTTCTTTTTTTTACTGGGTGTAGGCTTATTGTCTCTTAGCTGCTCGGAAGCAACTTGTCTTTGACTCGACTTCAGGGGTCGGTCGGGTGGTCTTTGACTCGACTTCGGGGGTCGGTCGGGTGGGATAAGAACCGGTGGGGGCACGCTAAGTGCACCCACTGGGTGTAGTCCCCGAGACTATGGTGGACTGCTGGCAGTCGACCGTAGTCTTAGTATTTATTGTCTTTGTTGCTCTTCTTTTTTTTTACTGAGATTGCAACTCCTCCCCTTCGACTTCAGAAGTCTTGTGATCTTGGAACCCGCTTGGCTGACCTGGAGAAGCATCAAATTCAAATGAACCTCGATCTGGAGCTGGCCAGGACGGAGCTGCAGAAGGTCAGAGACGGCGCCGCAGGTAAGACGCCTTTGTCAACTGGTTAGTTTTCAGGCTTGAGCATCTCTTCGCTTTCTCCGACTCAATCATCATTTTTGCAGAAAAACTGAAAGAAGCTCTGGCGAAGAAGGATCAGGACTTGGCTGCTACCCGTAAGGAGGCTGATGACAAGACCGCTCTGGCCGCGCAGAAGCTGGCTTCGGTCGACCAATTAGAAGGGGAGAACACCAAGTTGAAGACCGCTCTGAAGGAAGCCAACAGGGAGTGTTCGCGTTGGAAGAAGGAGCACCTCACCCTGAGCGAGAAGATGGAAAGCATCGCTCGCAGGAGAGACGACCTGGAGAGCTACTTGAGGAGCTTTGCCAAGAAGCTGTACATCAAGCTCGAAGGTGCACAATCAGTTCTGACTGGTTCTTTTTGTGTCGACTCAGTTTTATGAAATTCGACTTATCCTTGGGTCGTGCATACAGAACTTTGCCAGAACTTCGAAGAGGAGACCGGGCGGATCGAAACAGGTTTGGATCTAATCAACTCTCCGGTGCAAGACGAAGCTGACATGAACCTGCTCTCACTGGAATCCCGCGTTGACGGCGTCGTGGATTACTTGGCTCGACTGAAGGTCGCCATGACGCGGATCGACCCGACGCTTTGGCCAGAGTCCACGCTCCAGAATGATCTCGAGTCTCTGATGACTCGACTCAACGGAATCCCTGACCGAGTGCAAGAGTGGAAGAAGTCTTCAGCTCGGTGTGGTGCCGACGTGGCTCTGTCTCTGGTCCGCGTCCATTGCAAGGAGGTGCGGGAGGAGAAGCTGGTCGCCATCCAAGTTGCCAACACGAGGAAGCACAACTTCCAGGACTTCATGGAGACATTTATTGCTGCTGCTACCCGCATCGCAGATGGGATCGACTTGGATGAGTTTGTCGCCCCTGCCAGTCCTCCTCCTCCTGAGGAATGAAAAAACTTGCCTCGGGATGCCGAGTGTATTTTGTAATCCATTAAACTCTGCCTTAAATTTGCCTCGGAATGCCGAGTGGAAGTGTAACAGTTAAACTCTGCCGAGCTGTGGGCTCGAGTACTTCGATCTGAGGTCTCTCGGATATTTTAGGCTTTATTTGAACTTGATTTGTCGTTGAATCTCTTTGTGGATGACCCGTCGAGTGGGATTTGATCTTCACTCGAAATAACTTTGTGTCTGTGGTGCAGCTCCGAAGGAGAAGGTGGCGGTCGACCTGCCTCTCGTCGTCCTTGGGAAATGAGAAGCGTTTCATACTTAGGCGAGTGCGGGACTGCAGCTAAGCCTTCGAGTGGGAGGATTGCTCTCCACTCGGTAGGATTTCTCAAACTTAGGCGAGTGCTGACTGCAGCTAAGTCTCTTCGTAAGAGAACTTAGGCGAGTGCTGGACTGCAGCTAAGCCCCTGAGTGGGAGGTTTGCTCTCCACTCGGTAGGATTTTTCAAACTTAGGCGAGTGCTGACTGCAGCTAAGTCTCTTCGTAAGAGAACTTAGGCGAGTGCTGGACTGCAGCTAAGCCCCCGAGTGGGAGGTTTGCTCTCCACTTGGTAGGATTTTTCAAACTTAGGCGAGTGCTGACCGCAGCTAAGTCTCTTCGTAGGAGAACTTAGGCGAGTGCTGGACTGCAGCTAAGCCCCCGAGTGGGAGGTTTGCTCTCCACTCGGTAGGATTTTTCAAACTTAGGCGAGTGCTGACCGCAGCTAAGTCTCTTCGTAGGAGAACTTAGGCGAGCGCTGGACTGCAGCTAAGCCTCCGAGTGGGAGGTTTGCTCTCCACTCGGTAGGATTTTTCAAACTTAGGCGAGTGCTGACCGCAGCTAAGTCTCTTCGTAGGAGAACTTAGGCGAGCGCTGGACTGCAGCTAAGCCCCCGAGTGGGAGGTTTGCTCTCCACTCGGTAGGATTTTTCAAACTTAGGCGAGTGCTGACTGCAGCTAAGTCTTTTGGTAGGAGAACTTAGGCGAGTGCTGGACTGCAGCTAAGCCCCCGAGTGGGAGGTTTGCTCTCCACTCGGTAGGATTTTTCAAACTTAGGCGAGTGCTGACCGCAGCTAAGTCTCTTCGTAGGAGAACTTAGGCAAGTGCTGGACTGCAGCTAAGCCCCCGAGTGGGAGGTTTGCTCTCCACTCGGTAGGATTTTTCAAACTTAGGCGAGTGCTGACCGCAGCTAAGTCTCTTCGTAGGAGAACTTAGGCGAGTGCTGGACTGCAGCTAAGCCTCCGAGTGGGAGGTTTGCTCTTCACTCGGTAGGATTTTTCAAACTTAGGCGAGTGCTGACTGCAGCTAAGTCTCTGCGTAGGAGAACTTAGGCGAGTGCTGGACTGCAGCTAAGCCCCCGAGTGGGAGGTTTGCTCTCCACTCGGTAGGATTTTTCAAACTTAGGCAAGTGCTGACTGCAGCTAAGTCTCTGCGTAGGAGAACTTAGGCGAGTGCTGGACTGCAGCTAAGCCCCCGAGTGGGAGGTTTGCTCTCCACTCGGTAGGATTTTTTTTGAACTTAGGAGAAACGGGTTCGCGGCTAAGTCACCCACTGAGGGTTCTCGTATGTAAACAGAAGTGACAGCAATCATTGGAACACTCTTGACTTTGATAAAAATGAACTACGGAAGTTTCTCTTATTACATCTTTATGGGAAGGAACTTAAGTGTAGAAGGGGCGGAGTAGTTCCGCATTCCAAGCTCGCGGCTCGTCAATCTGGCGATCAACATTGTAGAGGTGATACGCTCCGTTGTGGAGGACTCTGGTGATGATGAAGGGGCCTTCCCAAGTAGGAGCAAGCTTGTGTGGTTTCTGTTGATCCACTCGGAGGACCAAATCTCCTTCTTGGAAGGCTCGACTCTTCACATGTCGGGCATGGAATCGACGCAAGTCTTGCTGATAAATGGTCGATCTGATCATGGCCATCTCTCTTTCTTCTTCCAGGAGGTCTACTGCATCTTGCCGAGCCTGTTCTGCTTCATCTTCGGTGTAAAGCTCGACTCGGGGAGCGTTGTGAAGGAGATCACTTGGCAGAACGGCTTCGGCTCCATAAACAAGAAAGAATGGGGTTCTTCCAGTCGACCGGTTAGGGGTGGTCCTTAATCCCCACAAAACTGACGGAAGCTCGTCGACCCAGGCACCTGCTGCGTGCTTGAGATCACGCATTAGCCGAGGCTTTAGTCCTTTGAGGATCAGACCATTTGCTCTTTTAGCTTGTCCATTCGACTAGGGATGGGCGACTGACGCATAGTCGACACGAGTGCCTTGAGAGGCGCAAAAGGCTCTGAACTGGTCTGAATCGAAGTTTGACCCATTGTCAGTGATGATGCTGTGAGGGACTCCATATCTGAATGTTAGTCCTCTGAAGAAACTAATAGCAGTGCCAGCATCGAGGTTCTTGATGGGTTTAGCTTCAATCCACTTGGTAAACTTGTCGACTGCCACGAGCACATGGGTGAAACCGCTCCTGCCTGTTCTCAGAGGACCGACCATGTCCAGTCCCCAGACAGTGAAGGGCCAAGCGAGTGGAATGGTCTTCAGGGCTGATGCGGGTTTGTGGGACATGTTGGAGTAGAACTGACACCCCTCACACTTGTCAACTATCTCCTTTGCCATCTCATTTGCTCTTGGCCAGTAAAATCCCGCTCGGTATGCTTTGGCCACAATGGTCCGGGAGGACGCATGGTGACCGCAGGTCCCCGAATGGATCTCATCAAGGATCATCTGACCTTCTTCCGGAGTTATGCACTTCTGACCGATTCCAGTCGCGCTTTCTCTGTACAACTGCCCCTTTATGACTGTGAAGGCCTTGGATCGGCGGACGATCTGTCGAGCCTCTTCCTCGTCCTCTAGGAGCTCTTTCCTTAGGATATACGCGATGTATGGTATCGTCCAGTCGGGAGTGATGGCCAAGACTTCCATGATCAGGTCGACCACAGCAGGAACTTTGACTTTAGTCGGATCTGTGGCACTTTTCGGTTGTGGGGCTTCTTTTGTGAAAGGATCCTCCTGGACTGACGGCGAGCGGATGTGCTCCAAAAACACATTGCTGGGAATGGCTTCTCTCTTGGAGCCTATCTTTGCCAGATCATCGGCTGCTTGATTTTTGAGTCGGGGGATGTGATGAAGCTCTAACCCCTCGAATTTCTTTTCTAGCTTTCTCACTGCGTTGCAATAACCGGTCATAGCCGGACTTCTGACGTCCCACTCCTTCATCACCTGATTAACCACCAAATCTGAGTCGCCGTAGACCATGAGGCGACGGACGCCGAGTGAAATGGCCATGCGCAACCCATACAGAAGTGCTTCATACTCTGCTTCATTGTTGGAGGAATCGAAGTGAATCTGGAGGACGTATCTGAGCTTTTCTCCTCGGGGGGAGACTAGAACTACCCCAGCACCGGAACCATTCAGCATCTTAGATCCATCGAAGAACATGGTCCAGTGCTCCGAGTGAACTTGAGTTGGAAGCTGCTGTTCAATCCACTCGGCGATGAAATCTGCGATTGCTTGGGACTTAATAGCCTTCTTTGCTTCAAACCTGATATCTAAGGGAAGGAGTTCAATCGCCCACTTGGCCACTCGACCAGTTGCATCTCTGTTATGCAGTATCTCTGACAGTGGGGCGTCGCTGACGACTGTAATGGAGTGGTCAGAGAAGTAATGTGCAACCTTCTTCGTGGTCATGTAAATCCCATATACAAGCTTCTGGTAGTGAGGGTATCTTTGTTTTGAAGGGGTCAAAACTTCAGACAGATAATAGACTGGGCGCTGAACTCTGAAGGCCTTTCCTTCTTCTTCCCGCTCGACCGTGAGTACTGTACTGACAACTTGTCCCGTGGCCGCAATGTACAGCAGCAGAGGCTCTTTGCTGATTGGGGCAGCAAGCACCGGCTGGGTGGAGAGCAGAGCTTTGAGTTCTGCAAACACTGCGTCAGCTTCTGGAGTCCACTCGAACTTGTCAGACTTCTTCATCAGTCGGTAGAGAGGCAACGCCTTTTCACCGAGGCGAGAAATGAATCGACTCAAAGCGGCCAAGCAGCCTATAAGCTTTTGGACATCGTGCACGCGTACAGGACGCTTCATCCGGAGTATGGTGCCAATTTTCTCAGGATTGGCGTCGATCCCTCGTTCGGAAACGAGAAAACCGAGTAACTTTCCGCCTGGAACTCCGAATGTGCATTTTGATGGATTGAGCTTGATATCATACCTCCTGAGGTTGGCAAAAGTTTCGGCAAGGTCAGCTCGCAGGTCGGAACCTTTGCGTGACTTGACCACAATATCATCCATGTATGCCTCCACATTCCGACTGGTTTGAGTGAGTAAACACTTCTGAATCATTCTCATGAATGTGGCTCCGGCGTTCTTGAGGCCGAACGGCATAGTGACATAACAGAAGCATCCGAATGGGGTGATGAAAGCTGTTTTGATTTCGTCAGGTCCATACAGACGGATCTGATGGTACCCGGAATAAGCATCTAGAAAAGACAATCTCTCGCACCCCGCAGTCGAGTCGACTATTTGGTCGATGCGAGGGAGAGGAAAATGATCTTTCGGGCAGGCCCGATTGATATGTTTGAAATCAATGCACATGCGAAGTGACTTGTCCTTCTTGGGGACCATGACGACATTGGCGAGCCACTCGGAGTGGTAAATTTCTCGGATGAACCCTGCTGCTAAGAGCCGAGCCACCTCCTCGCCAATGGCTGGCTTCTTCTGGACAGCGGACCATCGAAGATGTTCCTTCACAGGCTTGAATTTTGGGTCGACCCGTAGACGGTGCTCAGCCAGCCCCCTGGGAACTCCAGGCATGTCGGAGGGTTTCCATGCGAAGATGTCCCAGTTCTCACGGAGGAGCTGGATGAGCGCTTCTTCCTATTTGGAGTCAAGCGTCGTTGAGATGTGAGTCGGGGCAGCTTCGGGGTCGGTCGGGTGAATGTCGACTGTTTTTGTTTCACCGGACGACTGAAAAGCTGATTCTGAAGCAGGCTTCTTGGCTCGTAGCAACTCGCTTGGGTCGGCAGTCTTTTGGTACTCTTGCAGCTCAACCACTGCCATCTGAGCATCTGCAATCTTTGAGCCCTTCTGAAAGCACTCTTCCGCCTTCTTCCGATTGCTTGTGACAGTGATCACACCTTTGGGGCCAGGCATCTTCAGTTTGAGGTACACGTAACATGGCCGGGCCATGAAGCGTGCGTAAGCTGGCCTGCCCAAAATGGCGTGACAAGCACTTTGGAAGTCCACGACCTCGAATGTCAACTTTTCCTTGCGGTAATTCTTTGAATCACCGAAAACCACATCAAGAGCGATCTGGCCGAGTGATTGGGCTTTCTTCCCAGGAATGACTCCATGGAAACTCATGTTACTGGTGCTGAGTCTGGACATCGGAATGCCCATTCCTTTCAATGTTTCAGCATACAATATGTTCAGGCCACTTCCTCCATCCATCAGGACTTTAGTCAGTCGGGTGCCTTCAACAATTGGGTCGACCACCAAAGCTTGCCTCCCAGGGGTGGCAATGTGCGTCGGGTGATCAGACTGGTCGAATGTGATGGCAGTCTGGGACCACTTCAGGTAACTGGGTGTTGCCGGGGCAACCATGTTCACCTCTCGTTTAATGACTTTCAGTCGACTTTTGCTTTCGACATCGGCAAAAATCATCAGGGTGGAATTGACTTGGGGGTATCCATCGTCACTGTCTTCCTTGTCCTCGACTCTGTCCGACTCTTTTTCCTTATCCTTGGACTGTTTTCCTTGGAACTGCTGGATCAGGAGCCGGCACTGTCGAGTGGTATGCTTTGGGTAAATAAAATTACCCTCTTCATCCTTCTTGGTGTGGATGTGACATGGCAGATCCAAAACATCATTTCCGTCTTGATCCTTGACTTTTTTGGGCTTCCAGGTGCCCTTGGGTTTTCCCTTGAAGTTTCCCTGGGTTACGGCCAGGCCCTCTCCAGGGGCGGCCGGCTCGGCCTTCCGCTTCTGCTTCCGACCAGAATTGCCTCCAGTTTCCTGGGCGATTGTTTTCTGCTTGCCACTCCGGAGTCGATCTTCGTCTTCTCCGTTAGCATACTTGGTGGCAATCTCCATCATCCGATTCAGAGACATCTCTCCAGTTCGACCGAACTTCAGATTCAACTCTCTGTATTTAACACCTTCCTTGAAGGCACAAACCGCTTGATGGTCCGGCACGTTCTCAACCGAGTGATGCAGCGTGATCCACCTCTGGATGTATTCCCTCAGAGTTTCATTCGGCTTCTGCACGCAAGACCGCAGCTCGGTTAGGCCTGCAGGTCGCTTGCATGTTCCTTCAAAGGTTGTGATAAACACTCGGGAGAGGTCCTCCCAAGTGTAAATGCTGCTGGGTGCCAACTGATTTAGCCATGCTCTGGCCGAGCCCTCTAACATGAGAGGCAAATGCTTCATGGCCACCTCGTCATTGCCACCGCCAATCTGTACAGCCACTCGGTAATCTTCGAGCCAGGTGTCAGGCTTAGATTCACCGGTGAACTTGCCGATTCCAGTCGCCAACCTGAAATTGGGAGGTATCACTGCGGCTCTGATGGCTCGACTGAAACACTCTGGCCCTGAAGCACGTACTCTGCTGCTGGCAGGCGCATCTATGTTGTGGCCTTCTCGATGAGCTCTGTTCCTATCAACCAAACCTTGAACGAGGATGGATCTCGCATCAAAGCCTGGGTCTCTGGGGTCGACTGGAATCCTCTGCCCAACACTATGAGGGCGTCTGTCATCTTGCTGTCGAGGCGCATATGACCCACTCCTCGGGGGAGGGGTTGGCACTCGACGTCGATCATCACGGTCGAATCGGTGATCATACTGCTCATTCCTCCTGTACTGATCATGCTGGCCACCACGTCCCTCACGCCTCGGGGGCGATCTCGGGCTGTGAGCTGACTCGACTGTATCTGTTGCAACAGACCGACTGTGGATCCTATTCCGCGACTGAGAGACAGCGGAATTCTGGTCTCCCGCCGCCCGGAGCAATGCTCTGATCTGTAACAAGCCCCTGCCAGCCTCCGACTGGGAGGGCTGAATCGATTCTGCTATACGGGCCGCGGCGGCCAGATTCTGAACTGGGGTTTGATATACCTGCGTCGGCGGGAAGAGCTGGCGTCGACTAGACTCGGGAGCCCGCTGACGCGCTTGCTCGTCGAGTGCTCGCTAGAGATTCTCCAGTCGAGTGCGCTCGGCCAAGTTGGCCAAACGCGCGTCCTCCAAGGCCCGGGCCTCGGGGGTCTCTCCGACGATAGGAGTGCGGAGCGCGTCCATGTTCCGGCGGCGAAGCTCCTCTCGCTGCAATGACGTGAGAGGTTCGGGGAGATACTCGTCGTGGGGATGCGACGGATCGCCCCACCCGCGCCTCCATCAGTGCGAGGGAAACCAGGGGGACTGTGTGTTCCATCGACCGCCAGAACCTCAGCCGCTGGATCGCTGCTGTCGCACTCGGATGCGGTCTCCACGGAGCCAGTCGAACAGGCCGTAGAGGGATTCGACGGGCTCGATGGCCGCGACTTGCAGGGCTGCCGATTGAAGGGCCATGGCGTGCCTCACCCACCGCTGAAGTCTTGACCGACCGGAGCGCTTGCGCTGGTGGGAGACAGGGCGGGGAGATGATACGGGGGCCGACCCATATTGGGTCGACGGTTGCCGCAGGAGGACGCCACGAACGCATGCGCGGAAATGTGTCGCACCGCGGGCGGGGAGCGTGTCGATGTCGAGCGGTGCCTCCTGAAGCCAGGCGGAGTCGTCGACGATGAAGGTGAGCGCGCCGAGACGGATCTCGCGGTCCTCCACCAAAACTCCGCAAGAAAACATGATCAAAGGGATCGAGAAAAATCACAACTTCTCCAACTAAGCGCTAAGATTCCGGCCCCACGGTGGGCGCCAACTGTCGTGGTTCTAACTCTGACAGTGATGTAGGGGGGTGAGTATGGAGAGGCGAGATCCTAGCTATTGGGAAGTTGTTACAGGCGAGGTTTACGAGTTCAGGCCCTTCTCGGAGGAAGTAATAGCCCTACGTCTCGGAGCCCGGAGGCGGTCGACTGGATTATGCGTGTATAGATTACAGGGGTGCGAACCCTTCCTACTGAGGAGGGGGGTGGCTTATATAGAGTTCTCCAGCCCCCTCCTGCCCTCAGTAATGCAGGGTTTAAAGTACATTTAAGATGGGGCGTTACTAGTAACGGCTCTAATAAAGTGTTGTAATGACCATGAAGACTACTTAACAGCTGACCATTTGCCTACGGAGTGACTGTAGGTCTCCTGGCAGTCGAGTGAATAGCTTCATGGTCGAGTGGTAGCTTCTTGGTCGAGTGTCTTGAACCCGTCGAGTGGAGTACCTTCAAGTCGATTGATGGGTGATTTCTTCTAGGGATGTCCTTGGGTAGGACTCTTTGGGACGGGTCCGTGCTCCTACCCCAGGTACACACCTTCATCATTAACAGCCTGGCGCAGTTCCTGTGTTAAAGTCGTTAGACTGAATATTTAACAATGGGAATATAAAACAGATGGGCAAGTAAACCACTTACCCAGCTTGGGGGATTGTACATAGAAAATCCACCCTGCGGGTTGACGCGGAGAAATTCCTCCTCTTCTCCCTTGTACAAAGCGGACAAGGTCTTTGTTAGGGCCGCAGCCGAATCCGGTCCCTTACGGCCATAGCGGGTGGCGTCGTCCTCCCCGTTGAAATCTTGGGTGGCCTCTGTACTGTAACGGTTGCACCCCTCGCATGATGCATGCGGCCATGACCCCGATCATGGTCAGTCCGGAATGAGCTAACAATCTTATCTGGCTCGTCAGGTAACAGACGTCCTTGTCACTTTCCCTCTGAGGGCTCCGTGGACGCCAACTTAGGCACTTCTTTAGTGGAGCACTGTCGAACTCAGGGAGGCCGATCCGGACAGGATCCGGCAGCGGGACGTCCTCTATGTAAAACCACTCCGAAGGCCAATCCTCGGATGCCTTCTTTGGGGTTCCGGATAGATATCCGGTCCCGGTGATGCGCCACACTTCGGCTCCGCCCACTTGATATATCGACCCCTTCTGAGAGCGGGGCAGAAGGCAGAATAGCTCTTTCCACAGCCCGAAATGAGCCTCAACACCCAAGAACAGCTCACAGAGGGCTACGAAGCCCGCGATATGCAATACGGAGGCATGCGTGAGATTGTGTAGCTGGAGGCCATAGAACTCCAGGAGCCCCCGGAGAAACGGATGAATTGGAAATCCGAGCCCTCTTATTAAATAAGGGACGAGGCATACCCGCTCTCCTTTGGAGAGATTAGGGGCACTCTCTGCTTGCTCTCCGCCATTATAGATGGCAAGACCGGCTCGAACCGGGACCATATAGGCCGGGGGGAGAAATCCCTTGGTCTGGAGCGTCACTAGCTCGCTATGTGGGATGGAGCATCTCTCCCAATATCCAGGTTGAGGGCTGGAGGGGCGAAAGGAGGAGTTGTGACGGCTGGCCATGGTGGTATGGACCTTTGTCGGATGCGCTCTGATGAACACTCGCGAAGGGGAGAAGGTGTGGTTTGGATCTAAATCCTCATCCCCTTAAATGGGCGGCTCATTTATGCGGCTAGGGGTGTGGATGTAAAAACACTCAGAATTTTCATATTCGTTTGACACATGGGAGACGGCCATTATTGGGCATAGAATCCGAGGAGCGCAACATTTACAAGAAGCCGGACTTTATTCGACAGGTACACGGAATTTGAAGGAGAACCCGCCTTGCAATGCCGAAGACAATCTGCGCGCCGGACTCATCGTCATTGAAGCCTGGTTCGGGGGCTACTGAGGGAGTCCTGGATTAGGGGGTATCCGGATGGCCGGACTATACCCTCAACCGGACTCCTGGATTATGAAGATACAAGATTGAAGACTTCGTCCCGTGTCCGGAAGGGACTTTCCTTGGCGTGGAAGGCAAGCTTGGCGATACGGATATATAGATCTCCTACCATTGTAACCGACTTTGTGTAACCCTAACCCTCTCCGGTGTCTATATAAACCGGAGGGTTTTAGTCCGTAGGACAACATACAGAACAACAATCATACCATAGGCTAGCTTCTAGGGTTTAGCCTCTCCGATCTCGTGGTAGATCTACTCTTGTACTACCCATATCATCAATATTAATCAAGAAGGACGTAGGGTTTTACCTCCATCAAGAGGGCCCGAACCTGGGTAAAACTTCGTGTCCCTTGCCTCCTGTTACCATCCGGCCTACATGCACAGTTCGGGACCCCCTACCCGAGATCCGCCGGTTTTGACACCGACAGGTTCCCATAACACCCAACCGTGTAAGGAACACAAAATCAAGGAACATAACACCGGTATGACAGAAACTAGGGCGGCAAGAGTGGAACAAAACACCAGGCATAAGGCCGAGCCTTCCACCCTTTACCAAGTATATAGATGTGATAACCCACAAGTGTAGGGGATCGCAACAGTTTTTGAGGGTAGAGTATTCAACCCAAATTTATTGATTCGACACAAGGGGAGCCAAAGAATATTCTCAAGTATTAGCAGTTGAGTTGTCAATTCAACCACACCTGGATAACTTAGTATCTGCAGCAAAGTATTTAGTATCAAAGTAATATGATAGTAGTGGTAATGGTAGCAAAACGTAATGGTAGCAAAAGTAGTGTTTTTGGTATTTTGTAGTGATGATAGCAATAGCAACGGAAAAGTAAATAAGCGAAGAACAATATATGGAAAGCTCGTAGGCAATGGATCGGTGATAGAGAATTATGCCGGATGTGGTTCATCATGTAACAGTCATAACCTAGGGTGACACAGAACTAGCTCCAATTCATCAATGTAATGTAGGCATGTATTCCGAATATAGTCATACGTGCTTATGGAAAAGAACTTGCATGACATCTTTTGTCCTACCCTCCCGTGGCAGCGGGGTCCTAGCTGAAACTAAGGGATATTAAGGCCTCCTTTTAATATAGTACCGGATCAAAGCATGAACACATAGTGAATACATGAACTCCTCAAACTACAGTCATCACTGGTAAGTATCCCAATTATTGTCACTTCGGGGTTAACGGATCATAACACATAATAGGTGACTATAGACTTGCAAGATAGGATCAAGAACTCTCAGATATTGATGAAAACATAATAGGTTTAGATCTGAAATCATGGCACTCGGGCCCTAGTGATAAGCATTAAAGTCATAGCAACATCAATCTCAGAACATAGTAAATACTAGGGATCAAACCCTAACAAAACTAACTCAGTTACATGATAAATCTCATCTAACCCATCACCGTCCAGCAAGCCTATGATGGAATTACTCACGCACGGCGGTGAGCATCATGAAATTGGTGATGGAGGAAGGTTGATGATGACGATGGCGATGAATTCCCCTCTCCGGAGCCCCGAACGGACTCCAGATCAGCCCTCCCGAGAGGTTTTAGGGCTTGGCGGTGGCTCCGTATTGTAAAACACGATGAATCCTTCTCCCTGATTTTTTTTCTCCCCGAAAACAAATATATAGAGTTGGAGTCGAGGTCGGAGGAGCTCTAGGGGGCCCACGAGGTAGGGGGCGCGCCCCCCACCCTCGTGGCTAGGGTGTGGGCCCCCTGGTCTTCATCTTTTGCAAGGAATTTTTATTATTTCCGAGAAGATGTTCCGTGAAGTTTCAGATCATTCCGAGAATTTTTGTTCCTGCACATAAATAACACCATGGTAATTCTGCTGAAAACAGCACCAGTCCGGGTTAGTTCCATTCAAATCATGCAAGTTAGAGTCCAAAACAAGGGCAAACGTGTATGGAAAAGTAGATACCACAGAGACGTATCAACTCCCCCAAGCTTAAACCTTTGCTTGTTCTCAAGCAATTCAGTTGATAAACTGAAAGTGATAAACAAAAACTTTTACAAACTTTGTTTGCTCTTGTTGTAAATATGTAGAGCCAGCATTCAAGTTTTCAGCAAAGATTATGAACTAACCATATTCACAATAAAGCTTAGGTCTCATGTTTACTCATATCAATGGCATAACCAACTAGCGAGCAATAATAATAAATCTCGGATGACAACACTTTCTCAAAACAATCATAATATGATATAACAAGATGGTATCTTGCTAGCCCTTTCTGAGACCGAAAAACATAAATGCACAGCACATTTAAAGATCAAGGACTGACTAGACATTGTAATTCATGGTAAAAGAAATCCAGTCAAGTCATACTCAATGTAAACTAACAGTAATGAATGCAAATGACAGTGGTGCTCTCCAACTGGTGCTTTTTAATAAGAGGAGGATGATTCAACATAAAAGTAAATAGATAGGCCCTTCACGGAGGGAAGCATGGATTTGTAGAGGTGCCAGAGCTCAGTTTTAAAATAGAGGTGAATAATATTTTGAGCGGTATACTTTCATTGTCAACATAACAACCAAGAGATGGCGATATCTTCCATGCTACACACATTATAGGCAGTTCCCAAACAGAATGGTAAAGTTTATACTCCCCCTCCACCAACAAGCATCAATCCATGGCTTGCTCGAAACAACGAGTGCCTCCAACTAACAAGAGTCCCAGGGGGTTTTGTTTGCGATTATTTTGATTTAGTTTGCATAAAGCATGGGACTGGGCATCCCGGTGACCAGCCATTTTGTCATGAGTGAGGAGCAGAGTCCACTCCTCTTGAGAATAACCCGCCTAACATGGAAGATACGGACAGCCCTAGTTGATACATGAGCTATTCGAGCATACAAAACAGGATATTTATTTGAAGGTTTAGAGTTTGGCACATACAAATTTACTTGAACGGCAGCTTAGTACAGGTGAAGGCTAGCAAAAGACTGGGAAGCGACCAGCTAGAGAGCGACAATAGTCATGAACATGCATTAAAGTTAATCAACACCGAATGCAAGCATGAGTAGGATATAATCCACCATGAACATAAATATCGTGAAGGCTATGTTGATCTTGTTTCAACTACATGCGTGAACATGTGCCAAGTCAAGTCACTTAAATCATTCAGAGGAGTATACCACCATATCATACCACATCACAACCATTTTAGTAGCATGTTGGCACGCAAGGTAAACCATTATAAGCTCCTAGCTAATTAAGCATGGCACAAAAACTATGATCTCTAGTTGTCATTGCAAACATGTTTATTCATAATAGGCTGAATCAGGAATGATGAACTAATCATATTTACAAAAACAAGAGAGGTCGAGTTCATACCAGCTTTTCTCATCTCAATCAGTCCATCATATATCGTCATAATTGCCTTTCACTTGCACGACCGAACGATGTGGATAATAATAAGAGTGCATGTGCATTGGACTAAGCTGGAATCTGCAAGCATTCAATAAACAGGAGAAGACAAGGCAATATGGGCTCTTTTGTCAGATTGACAATAATGCATATAAGAGCCACTTCAACAATTTAATTATGGTCTTCTCCTATCGACCCCCAAAGAAAAGAAAAGAAATAAAACTATTTACAAGGGAAAGCTCCCAACAAGCAAAAGAAGAACAGGAAATCTTTTTGGGTTTTCTTTTTAATTACTACTACAAGCATGGAAAGTAAACTAATTAAAAACTACAACTTTTTTGTGTTTCTTAAGGTTTATTAAACACACAAGAAGAAAGCATAAAAAAGGAAATAAACTAGCATGGATGATACAATGAAAAATTATGAGCACCGACATCTAGCAATGAGTGTGTGAACATGAATGTAATGTCGGTGGGAAATACGTACTCCCCCAAGCTTAGGCTTTTGGCCTAAGTTGGTCTATGGCCACGGCTGGCCTGGCGGATATCCATAATAATAGTTGGGGTCGTACTGCGATGCAGTGGCTATCGCCTCCTGAGCTGCAGCGTGGCGACGAGCGGCCTCCGCCCTCCTCTCGTACTCATTTGCCTCCTCTCTGGTAATAACATATCTTCCTTTTGCCTGATAATCAAAGAAGGCAGGAGCAGGGAGAGTAATACAGACAGCACGGCGTTTGTCAAAGATTAAGCGATACTGGAGAGGTGATTCATTCCTCTCGACAAACTGGTGGTGAACCATAGCCTCATAATCCAAATAAGCAGGAGGCAACTCAATATCATCTTCATGTATGGTTATACCAAGAAAATCAGCTAAGAGGGTTGCATAAATTCCACCAAAGAAATCTCCATTAAATCTATTAAGATGCAACCTACGTGCAACAATGGCTCCCAAATTTTAAGATTTGTCTCCTAACACAGCACTCCTAAGAATACTGAGGTCAGGCACACACATATGACATGCTTCATCTTTACCATTAATGCATCTACCTATGAAGAGAGCAAAATAATGTATAGCAGGAAAGTGAATGCTCCCTATGGTAGCTTGTGTTATATCTCTAGATTCCCCCACAGTTATACTAGCAAGAAAATCTCTAAATTCAGATTTTCGAGGTTCCCTGATACTACCCCATTGTGGAAGTTTGCAAGCAGCGGTAAAATCCTCTAAGTCCATAGTATAAGATTTTTCATAAAGATCAAACAGGACAGTTGGGGAATTACATGAAGATGAAAATTCAAACCTCCTCACAAAGGAACTAGTGAGAAAGTGGTATTGGCGGCACTTTTCTTCCTTGAAGCTCACAAGATCAGCATTACGCAAATATGCGTTAAATTCTTCCTTAATTCCCGTTCGATCCATAAAGTTTTCCGAAGGCCATTCACAAGGACGCACTGGAGCGTCTCTTGGTGGCTCTTCATCAGCATCACGCATTGGAAGCCTGGGTCCTTGCTTCCTTGAAGAACCACCTTGGAACATTTTCCTAAGCATATTTCTTCCTCTGAAAAATTTCTGAAATTTTTAGTAACTTCAAGTAAAAGTAAACCAAACTCAACAAAATTGATAGCAACTACTCCTACAAGTGCCTAGAGCCTATATCATGCATCAAAACTACTTGGAACCACATAAATTTGACATGCAAGCTCAAGAACAAGGTCACCTAGGCAGCACAAATTTGCAATGAATAAAGCACTAGAACAAAAACTAATTGTACCAATGGAGGAGTCACATACCAAGGAACAATCCCCCAAAGCAGTTTTGTGAGAGGTGCTTTGAGCAAGGAGATCGAAAATCGCAGCAAAATGAGCTAGAACTCGTGCTTGAGCTGGATATTCGTGTTTGTGGGAGTAAGAATAAGTGTGTGGGTGCAGGAATAAGTGGAGGAGGGCCACCGTGGGACCACGAGGCAGGGGGCGCGCCCTCCACCCTCGTGGCGAGGTGGATGCCCCCATGTTGTGTTCTCAGTGCCAAATATTCTCAAATATTCCAAAAAAATCATATTTAAATTTCAGGGCATTTGGAGAACTTTTATTTTTGGGGTATTTTTATATTGCACGGATAATTCAGATAATAGAAGGAAAATACTTATTTTTATTTTATTTAATATAAATAATAGGAAGTAAAAGGAGGGTACAGAGAGTTGTGCCTTCTAGTTTCATCCATCTCATGCTCATCAAAAGGAATCCACTAACAAGGTTGATCAAGTCTTGTTAACGAACTCATTCCGAATAACATGGAACCGGAGAAATTTCGAATAACACTATGTTACCTCAAAGGGGATATGCACATCCCCAATAATAAGAATATCATATTTCTTCTTGACAGTAGGGAGAGGAAATTCAAAACCTCCAAATATAATCGATGGAATTTTTCCAATAGAGATGATACTATGAACTTGAGGTTGTTTCCTCGGAAAGTGTACCGTATGCTCATTACCATTAACATGAAAAGTGACATTGCCTTTAGTGCAATCAATAAAAGCCCCTTTAGTATTCAAAAAGGGTCTTCCAAGAATAATAGACATACTATTGTCCTCGGGAATAACAAGAATAACAAAGTCTATTAAAATAGTAACATTTGCAACTACAACAAGCACATCCTCACAAATACCGACAGGTATAGTAGTTGATTTATGAGCCATTTGCAAAGATATTTCAGTAGGTGTCAACTTATTCAAATCAAGTCTACGATATAAAGATAGAGGCATAACACTAACACCGACTCCAAGATCACATAAAGCAGTTTTAACATAGTTTCTTTTAATGGAGCATGGTATAGTGGGTACTCCTGGATCTCCAAGTTTCTTTGGTATTCCACCCTTAAAAGTATAATTAGCAAGCATGGTGGAAATTTCAGCTTTCGGTATCTTTCTTTTATTTGTAACAATATATTTCATGTACTTAGCATAAGGATTCATTTTAAGCATATCGGTTAATCGCATATGCAAACAGATAGGTCTAATCATTTTAGCAAAGCGCTCAAAATCCTCATCATCCTTTTTCTTGGATGGTTTGGGAGGAAAAGCCATGGATTCTGAACCCATGGTTCTCTTTCTTTACCATGTTTCCTAGCAACAAAGTCTTTCTTATCATAACGTTGATTCTTTGATTGTGGGTTATCAACATCAACAGCAGGTTCAATTTCTATATCATTATCATTGCTAGGTTGAGCATCATCATGAACATTATCATTTACATTATCACTAGTTTCAGGTTCATTACCAGATTGTGTTTCAGCATCAGAAATAGAAATATCATTTGGATTCTCAGGTGTTTCAGCAATAGTTTCACTAGAAGCATGCAAAGTCCTATCATTTTTCTTTTTCTTCCTTTTAGAAGGACTAGGTGCATCTATATTATTTCTCTGAGAATCTTGCTCAATTCTCTTAGGGTGGCCTTCAGGATATAGAGGTTCCTGAGTCATTCTACCAGTTCTAGTAGCCACTCTAACAGCAAAATCATTATTCGTACTATTCAGTTCATTGAGCAAATCATTTTGAGCTTTAAGTACTTGTTCTACTTGAGTAGTAACCATAGAAGCATGTTTACTAATAAGTTTAAGTTCACCTTTGACATTAGCCATATAATCACCCAAGTGTTCAAGCATATTTGAATTGTATTTCAATTGTCTACCAAAATAAGCATTAAAGTCTTCTTGCTTAACCATTAATTTATCAAACTCATCTAAACATGGGCTAGCAAACTTAGTAAATGGGATTTCAGCTTTATCATATCTATAGAGAGAATTTACCTTTACTACTTGTGTTGGGTTATCAAGATCATATGTTTCTTCAACGGGCGGTAATAAGACCGTGTATTTCTTCAATAGGAGGTAAATTCTTAACATCTTCAGCTTTAATACCCTTTTCTTTCATGGATTTCTTTGCCTCTTGCATATCTTCAGGACTGAGAAATAGAACACCTCTTTTCTTCGGAGTTGGTTTAGGAATAGGCTCAGGAAGTGTCCAATTATTTTCATTTGTCAACATATTATTCAATAGAATTTCAGCTTCATCCGGTGTTCTTTCCCTGAAAACAGAACCAGCACAACTATCCAGGTAATCTTTGGAAGCATCGGTTAGTCCATTATAAAAGATATCAAGTATTTCATTTTTCTTAAGAGGATGATCAGGCAAAGCATTAAGTAACTTGAGAAGCCTCCCCCAAACTTGTGGGAGACTCTCTTCTTCAATTTGCACAAAATTATATATATATCCCTCAAAGCAGCTTGTTTCTTATGAGCAGGGAAATATTTAGCAGAGAAGTAATAAATCATATCCTGGGGACTACGCACACAACTAGGATCAAGAGTATTAAACCATATCTTAGCATCACACTTTAATGAGAACGGAAATATTTTAAGGATATAAAAGTAGCGAGTTCTCTCATCATTAGTGAACAGGGTGGCTATATCATTTAATTTAGTAAGATGTGCCACAACAGTTTCAGATTCATAGCCATGAAAAGGATCAGATTCAACCAAAGTAATTATATCAGGATCAACAGAGAATTCATAATCCTT
Source organism: Triticum urartu (assembly GCF_056163025.1). Classification (NCBI taxonomy): domain Eukaryota; kingdom Viridiplantae; phylum Streptophyta; class Magnoliopsida; order Poales; family Poaceae; genus Triticum; species Triticum urartu. Next base: position 194,030,778 of record NC_141873.1, on the reverse strand, counting down.
ATCAGTAACACAGATAGGTGAAGTAGCAAAAGCAGGGTCAGGTTTCATTCTAGCATTAAGATATTGCTGCTTCCATTTAGCTAATAACCTCTTGAGCTCGTATCTATCTTTGCAAGTTAAAATAGCTAAAGCAGCTTCTTTTTCAAAAACATAACCCTCAGGAATAACAGGCAATTCATATTTATTAGGGGAAGAGTCTTCATCATCACTTTCATCATTATTATCAGATTCAATATTTTCACTCTCTCTAACCCTAGCAAGTTGTTCATCAAGAAATTCACCAAGTGGCACAGTAGTATCAAGCATAGAAGTAGTTTCATCATAAGTATCATGCATAGCAGAAGTGGCATCATCAATAACATGCGACATATCAAAACAAATAGCAGAAGCAGGTTTAGGTGTCACGAGCTTACTCAAAACAGAAAGTGAATCAAGTGCAGAGCTAGATGGCAGTTGATACGTCAATTTTACATCATGCTTTTATATCAATATTTATTGCATTATGGGCTGTTATTACATATTATGTCACAATACTTATGCATATTCTCTCTTATTTTACAAGGTTTACATAAAGAGGGAGAATGCCGGCAACTGGGATTCTGGGCTGGAAAAGGAGCAAATATTAGAGACCTATTCTACACAGCTCCAAAAGTCCTGAAACTTCACGGAAGATGTTTTCCAAATATATAAAAAATACTGAGAGCAAGAACTTCACCAGGGGGGCCACACCCTTCCCACGAGGGTGGGTACGCGCCCTACCCCCCTGGGCGCGCCCCCTACCTCGCGGGCCCCTTGGTGGCCCTCCGGTGGCCATCTTCTGCTATATGGAGTCTTTCGATGGGAAAAAATCATAAGCCATCTTCTCGGACGAAACTCCGCCGCCACGAGGCGGAACCTTGGCGGAACCAATCTAGGGCTCTAGCGGAGCTATTCTGCCGGGGAAACTTCCCTCCCAAAGGGGGAAATCATCGCCATCATCAGTAGCAACGCTCCTCTCATCGGGAGAGGGCAATCTCCATCAACATCTTCATCAGCACCATCTCATCTCAAAACCCTAGTTCATCTCTTGTATCCAATTCTTGTCTCCAAGTCCGGGATTGGTGCTAGTAGGTTGCTGGTAGTGTTAATTACTCCTTGTAGTTGATGCTAGTTGGTTTAATTGGTGGAAGATCATATGTTCAGATCCTATATACATATTAATACCCCTCTGATTATGAACATGTTTATGCTTTGTGAGTAGTTACTTTTGTTCCTGAGGACATGGGAGAAGTCTTGCTATTAGTAGTGATGTGAATTTGGTATTCGTTCGATATTTTGATAAGATGTATGTTGTCTCTCCTCTAGTGGTGTTATGTGAACATCGACTACATGACACTTCACCATTGTTAGGGCCTAGAGGAAGGCATTGGGGAGTAATAAGTTGATGATGGGTTGCTAGAGTGACAGAAGCTTAAACCCTAGTTTATGCGTTGCTTCGTAAGGGGCTGATTTGGATCCATATGTTTCATGCTATGGTTAGGTTTACCTTAATACTTTTGTTGTAGTTGCGGATGCTTGCAATAGAGGTTAATCATAAGTGGGATGCTTGTCCAAGTAAGGGCAGTACCCAAGCACCGGTCCACCCACATACCAAATTATCAAAGTACTGAACACGAATCATATGAACATGATGAAAACTAGCTTGACGATATTCCCATGTGTCCTCGGGAGCGCTTTACATCATATAAGAGTTTGTCCAGGCTTGTCCTTTGCTACAAAAAGGATTGGGCCACCTTGCTGCACCTTATTTACTTTTGTTACTTGTTGCTCATTACAAATTATCTTATCACAAAACTATCTGTTACCACTTATTTCAGTACTTGCAGAGAATACCTTGCTGGAAACCGCTTATCATTTCCTTCTGCTCCTCGTTGGGTTCGACACTCTTACTTATCGAAAGGACTACGATAGATCCCCTATACTTTTGGGTCATCAAGACTCTTTTCTGGCACCGTTGTTGGGGAGTGAAGCGCCTTTGGTAGGTGGAATTTGGTAAGGAAAAAATTTATATAGTGTGCTGAAATTTACTGTCACTTGTTACTATGGAAAGTAATCCTCTGAGGGGCTTGTTCGTGGTATCTTCACCCCGACCAGTAGAGCAAAGAGTTGCTCCTCAATCTACTGAACCTACTGAAAATGAAAATGAAAATGAAAATGCTTGCTTTGAAGTTCCTTCGGGTATGATAGAAAAACTGCTAGCTAATCCTTTTTTAGGAGATGGAACAAAACATCCTGATGAACATATGATATATGTGGATGAAGTTTGTGGATTATTTAAGCTTGCAGGTGTACCCGGAGATGTTGTTAAGAAGAAGGTCTTCCCTTTATCTTTGAGGGGAGATGCATCGACATGGTATAGGCTATGTGATGATATGAGGTCTTGGAATTATAAACGATTGAAATTGGAATTTCATCAGAAGTTTTATCCTATGCATCTTGTTCATTGTGATCGCAATTATATATATAATTTTTGGCCTCGCGAAGGAGAAAGCATAGCTCAAGCTTGGGGGGCTTAAATCAATGTTATATTCATGCCCCAATCATGAGCTCTCAAGAGAAATGATTATTCAAAAAATTTATGCTCGGCTTTCTGGTAACAATCGCACCATGCTTGATACTTCTTGTGCTGGCTCTTTTATGATGAAGACTATTGAATTCAAATGGGATTTATTGGAAAGAATTAAACGCAACTCTGAAGATTGGGACCTCGACAATGGTAAGGAGTCAGGTATGACACCTAGTTTTGATTGTGTTAAATCTTTTATGGATACCAATATTTTTCGTAAATTTAGCACTAAATATGGACTTGACTCTGAGATAGTAGCTTCTTTCTATGAATCTTTTGCTGCTTATGTTGATCTCCCCAAGGAGAAGTGGTTTAAATATCATCCTCCCATAGAAGTAAAAGTAGCCGCACCTATTAAAGTTGAAGAAAAGACTATCACTTATAATGATCCTATTGTTCCTACTTCTTATGTTGAGAAACCACCTTTCCCTGTTAGGATAAAGGATCATGCTAAAGCTTCAGCTGTGGTTCATAAAAGCAATATTAAAACATATACACCTCCTGAGCAAGTTAAAGTTGAACCTAATATTGCTATCATTAAAGATCTCTTGTCTTATAATATTGATGGGCATGTTATTTATTTCTGTGATGAAACTGCTAGAATTGCTAAACCTCGTGATAAAGATAAACCTAGACCTGTGGTAGGCATGCATGCTATTTCTGTTAAAATAGGATATCATTGTTATCATGGCTTATGTGATATGGGTGCCAGTGCTAGTGCAATACCTATTAGCCTTTATAGGGAAATTATGCATGATATTGCACCTGTTGAGTTAAAAGATATTGATGTTACAATTAAACTTGCCAATAGAGATACTATTTCACCAATGGGAATTGTTAGAGATGTTGAAGTCTTGTGTGGGAAAACTAAATATCCTGTTGATTTTCTTGTTCTTGGTTCCCCACAAGATAGCTTTTGTCCCATTATATTTGGTAGACCCTTCTTAAACACTGTTAATGCTACCTTAGATTGCAAAAGAGATGTTGTTACTATCGGTTTAGATGATATGACTCATGAATTTATTTTTTGTAAATTTACTAGACAACACCGTGAAGAAGAATTACCTAGTAAGGATGAAATTATTGGTCTTGCTTCTATTGTCGTACCTCCTAGTGATCCTTTAGAACAATATTTGCTAGACCATGAAAATGATATGTTTATGAATGAAAGAAGGGAATTAGATGAAGTATTTTTTAAACAGGAACCTATTCTGAAAAACAATTTACCTATTGAAATCCTAGGGGATCCTCCTCCACCCAAGGGTGATCCCGTGTTTGAGCTTAAACCGTTACCTGATACTCTTAAATATGCTTATCTTGATGAGAAAAAGATATATCCTGTCATTATTAGTGCTAACCTTTCAGAGCATGAGGAAGAGAGATTATTGAAAACTTTGAAGAAGCATCGTGCTGCTATTGGGTATACTCTTGATGATCTTAAGGGCATTAGTCCCACTCTATGTCAACATAAAATTAATTTGGAAGAATATGCTAAACCAGTTCGTGATCATCAATGCCGGCTGAATCCTAAAATGAAAGAAGTGGTAAGAAAGGAGATACAAAAGCTCCTTGAGGCAGGTATAATTTATCCCGTTGCTGATAGTCAGTGGGTAAGCCCTGTCCATTGTGTCCCTAAGAAGGGAGGTATTACTATTGTTCCTAATGATAAAGATGAATTGATTCCTCAAAGAATTATTACAGGTTATAGGATGGTAATTGATTTCCACAAATTAAATAAGGCTACTAAAAAGGATCATTACCCCTTACCTTTTATCGATCAAATGCTAGAAAGATTGTCCAAACATACACATTTTTGTTTTCTAGATGGTTATTCTGGTTTCTCTCAAATACCTGTGCCAGCCAAAGATCAATCAAAGACTACTTTTACATGCCCTTTTGGTACTTTTGCTTATAGACATATGCCTTTTGGTTTATGTAATGCACCTGCTACCTTTCAAAGATGCATGATGGCTATATTCTCTGACTTTTGTGAAAAGATTTGTGAGGTTTTCATAGACGACTTTTCCGTCTATGGATCTTCTTTTGATGATTGCTTGAGCAACCTTGATCGAGTTTTGCAGAGATGTGAAGAAACTAATCTTGTCTTGAATTGGGAAAAGTGCCACTTTATGGTTAATGAAGGTATTGTCTTGGGGCATAAAGTTTCTGAAAGAGGTATTGAAGTTGATAAAGCCAAGGTTGATGCTATTGAAAAGATGCCATGTCCCAAGGACATCAAAGGTATAAGAAGTTTCCTTGGTCATGTCGGTTTTTATAGGAGGTTCATTAAGGACTTCTCAAAAATCTCTCGGCCTCTGACTAATTTATTACAAAAAGATATACCATTTGTCTTTGATGATGATTGTGTAGAAGCATTTGAAATACTTAAGAAAGCATTGATTTCTGCACCTATTGTCCAGCCACCTGATTGGAATTTACCCTTTGAAATTATGTGTGATGCTAGTGATTATGCTGTAGGTGTTGTTCTAGGACAAAGAGTTGATAAGAAACTAAATGTTATCCAATATGCTAGTAAAACTCTAGACAATGCTCAAAGAAGTTATGCTACTACTGAAAAAGAATTCTTAGCAGTTGTGTTTGCTTGTGATAAGTTTAGACCTTATATTGTTGATTCTAAAGTAACTATTCACACTGATCATGGTGCTATTAAATATCTTATGGAAAAGAAAGATGCTAAACCTAGACTTATTAGATGGGTTCTCTTGCTACAAGAATTTGATTTGCACATTGTTGATAGAAAAGGAGTTGAGAACCCCGTTGCAGACAACTTGTCTAGGTTAGAAAATGTGCTTGATGACCCACTACCTATTGATGATAGCTTTCCGGATGAGCAATTAAATGTCATAAATGCTTCTCATACTGCTCCATGGTATGCTGACTATGCTAATTACATTGTTGCTAAGTTTATACCACCTAGTTTCACATACCAGCAAAAGAAAAAGTTCTTCTATGATTTGAGGCATTACTTTTGGGATGACCCACATCTTTATAAAGAAGGAGTAGATGGTGTTATTAGACGTTGTGTACCTGAGTATGAACAGGAACAGATCCTACACAAGTGTCACTCTGAAGCTTATGGAGGACACCATGCTGGAGATAGAACTACACATAAGGTACTACAATCTGGTTTTTATTGGCCTACTCTCTTCAAGGATGCCCGTAAGTTTGTCTTATCTTGTGATGAATGTCAAAGAATTGGTAATATTAGTAGACGTCAAGAAATGCCTATGAATTATTCACTTGTTATTGAACCATTTTATGTTTGGGGCTTTGACTATATGGGACCTTTTCCTTCCTCTAATGGTTATACACATATTTTAGTTACTGTTGATTACGTTACTAAGTGGGTAGAAGCTATTCCAACTAGTAGTGCTGATCATAACACTTCTATTAAAATGCTTAAAGAAGTTATTTTTCCAAGATTTGGAGTCCCTAGATATTTAATGATTGATGGTGGTTCACATTTTATTCATGGTGCTTTCCGTAAAATGCTTGCTAATATGATGTTAATCATAGAATTGCATCTCCTTATCACCCTCAGTCTAGTGGTCAAGTAGAATAGAGCAATAGAGAACTCAAATTAATTTTGCAAAAGACTGTTAATAGATCTAGAAAGAATTGGTCCAAGAAACTTGATGATGCATTATGGGCCTATAGAACTGCATATAAAAATCCTGTGGGTATGTCTCCGTATAAAATGGTCTATGGAAAAGCATGTCACTTACCTCTCGAACTAGAACACAAGGCTTATTGGGCTATTGAAGAACTTAATTATGATTTTAAACTTGCTGGTGAGAAGAGGTTATTTGATATTAGCTCACTTGATCAATGGAGAACCCAAGCCTACGAAAATGCCAAGTTGTTTAAAGAAAAAGTTAAAATATGGCATGACAAAAGGATACAAAAGTGTGAGTTTAATGTAGGTGATTATGTATTGCTATACAACTCTTGTTTAAGATTTTTTGCAGGAAAACTTCTCTCTAAATGGGAAGTTCCTTACGTTATCGAGGAGGTCTACCGTTCCGGTGCCATAAAAATCAACAATTTTGAAGGCACAAATCCGAAGGTGGTGAACGGTCGAAGAATCAAACACTATATCTCAGGTAATCCCATAAATGTTGAAACCAATGTTATTGAAACCGTAACCCCGGAGGAATACATAAGGGACACTTTCTGGAACGTTTCAGACTCCGAAAAGGAATACGTATGTGGTACGGTAAGTAAACCAACTCCAAAACAGTTTTTAAGGCAATATTTCTCCGTTTTGGAATATTTAGAAAAATAAGCAGCAGTCTAGGAAGGACACGAGGGCTCCACGAGGGTGGAGGGCGCGCCCTACCCTACTGGGCGCGCCCCCCTACCTCATGGGCACCTCGTGTGCTCTCCGAATTCCATTTTCGTACACGACACGTATTTTTGTCGGTAAAAATTCATTATATAATCTCCCGGGGGTTTTGACTCCCGTATCACGCAAAAATCTCCTGTCTTTGTTTCAAGCTGTTTTCTGTCAGGGTTGTCAAGGCCAGGAACTATGTTGTCTCCCTCCTCCTCCAACCATGAGGGCAACGATGCTTGGCTAATGAAGATAGAGCTGAAGAGAAAAGAACCTATGGGGATCAACAAGGATGGAGGGATCAAGAAGGCCATGGAGGACCAAGTTCTGGCAACAGAAGACACCCTTCAACTGGATCACAATCTTCTTACCCCAACAGAAATCGAAGCTTTCAAGATGATTGAGTTAGCTCATATACAAAATAAGTATCTCACACGTGAAAATATTTTGTTGAAGGAGCATATCATCGCACTCAAGGGCATTATCCGCAAGTTAGAAGACCTCCTACGCTCGATGTGCGACTATCCATCATCAACAACTCCACCTTCTTCACCAACAAAGGAGACATAATCACATGGGTATGGGCACTCCACTTGGCAACTGCCAATCTTGGGGGAGTGCCCCGGTATCGTATCACCATCACTTTTATCTTTACCATTTTTCTTAGTTCGATCCTTTTGGTAATACCCTGATCTAGTAGAATAAAAGTTCTTAGTGTGATCTAGTTGTGAGTTTTGCTTTATTATCCTTCTATGTAATCGAGTCCGTGAGCTATATAATAAAGATTAGTGTTGAGTCAAGGGCTTGATTATTTTGCCATGATCCTAAGTGATTAAAAGAAAAGAGAAAGAAATAAAAAGAAACAAAGAGATCATGTGAATCTCATGGAGAGTAATGAGCTCACATAGAAAAAGTATGATGAATAAAAGTTGTTGAGAGTTGACAAGCATTGTTTTGGTCATCATTGCAATTAATAGGAAGTAATAAAGAAAGAGAGTTCTTCACATATAGATATACTATCTTGGACATCTTTTATGATTGTGAGCACTCATTAAAATATGACATGCTAAAGAGTTGACGTTGGACAAGGGTTCTGAGATGAATTATATTGTCTTGGATCTTCCAACATGATGAGCTTGCCCTTCCCCCTCATGCTAGCCAAATTCATTGCACCAAGTAGAGATACTACTTGTGCTTCCAAATACCCTTAAACCAGTCTTGTCATAAGAGTCCATCATAACTACCTATGGATTGAGTAAGATCCATCAAGTAAGTTGTCATCGGTGCAAGCAATAAAAATTGCTCTCTAAATATGTATGATTGATTGGTGTGGAGGAAATAAGCTTTATACGATTGTCTGATATGGAAGTAATAAAAGCGACAGACTGCATAATAAAGGTCCATATCACAAGTGGCAATATAAAGTGACGTTCTTTCGCATTAAGATTTTGTGCATCCAACCATAAAAGCGCATGACAACCTCTGCTTCCCTCTGCGAAGGGCCTATCTTTTACTTTTATCTCCTACATTGCATAAGAGTCATGGTGATTTTCACCCTTCCTTTTTACACTTTATCCTTTGGAAGCACAATATGTTGGAAAGATCCTGGTATATATGGCTAATTGGATGTGAGTTTTCATGAACTATTACTGTTGACATTACCCTTGAGGTAAAACGTTGGGAGGCAAAACTATAAGCCCCTATCTTTCTCTGTGTCCGATTAAAACTCCATACCCATAAGTATTGCGTGAGTGTCCGCAATTGTGAAAGATTATATGATAGTTGAGTATGTGGACTTGCTGAAAAGCTCTTATACATTGACTCTTTCGTATGTTATGATAAATTGCAATTGCTTCAATGACTGAGATTATAGTTTGTTAGTTTTCAATGAAGTTTACGATTCATACTTGATATTGTGATTGAATTATTACTCTAGCATTAGAGATTATATGACAAGAATTATATAAGTTGTTGTTCTAAGAATGATCATGATGTCCTCATGTCCGTATTTTATTTTTATCGACACCTCTATCTCTAAACATGTGGACATATTTTTTGATTTCAGCTTTTCGCTTGAGGACAAGCGAGGTCTAAGCTTGGGGTAGTTGATACGTCCATTTTGCATCATGCTTTTATATCAATATTTATTGCATTATGGGTTGTTATTACACATTATGTCACAATACTTATGCCTATTCTCTCTTATTTTACAAGGTTTACATAAAGAGGGAGAATGCCGGCAGCTAGGATTCTGGGCTAGAAAAGGAGAAAATATTAGAGACCTATTCTGCACAGCTCCGGAAGTCCTGAAACTTCACGGAAGATGTTTTCTAAATATATAAAAAATACTAAGAGCAAGAACTTCACCAGGGGGGGCACACCCTGCCCACGAGGGTGGGGGCACGCCCTGCCCCCCTGGGCGCGTCCCCCTACCTCGTGGGCCCCTGGTGGCCCTCTGGTGGCCATCTTCTTCTATATGAAGTCTTTCGATGGGAAAAAAATCATAAGCCATCTTCTCGGATGAAACTCCGCCGCCACGAGGCGGAACCAATCTAGGGCTCTGGCGGAGCTGTTCTGCCGGGGAAACTTCCCTCCCGGAGGGGGAAGTCATCGCCATCGTCATCACCAACGCTCCTCTCATCGGGAGAGGGCAATCTCCATCAACATCTTCATCAGCACCATCTCATCTCAAAACCCTAGTTCATCTCTTGTATCCAATTCTTGTCTCCAAGTCCGGGATTGGTGCTAGTAGGTTGCTAGCAGTGTTAATTACTCCTTGTAGTTGATGCTAGTTGGCTTAATTGGTGGAAGATCATATGTTCAGATCCTATATACATATTAATACCCCTCTGATTATGAACATGTTTATGCTTTGTGAGTAGTTACTTTTGTTCCTGAGGACATGGGAGAAGTCTTGCTATTAGTAGTGATGTGAATTTGGTATTCGTTCGATATTTTGATAAGATGTATGTTGTCTCTCCTCTAGTGGTGTTATGTGAACATCGACTACATGACACTTCACCATTGTTTGGGCCTAGAGGAAGGCATTGGGGAGTAATAAGTTGATGATGGGTTGCTAGAGTGACAGAAGCTTAAACCCTAGTTTATGCGTTGCTTCGTAAGGGGCTGATTTGGATCCATATGTTTCATGCTATGGTTAGGTTTACCTTAATACTTTTGTTGTAGTTGCGGATGCTTGCAATAGAGGTTAATCATAAGTGGGATGCTTGTCCAAGTAAGGGCAATACCCAAGCACCGGTCCACCCACATACCAAATTATCAAAGTACTGAACACGAATCATATGAACATGATGAAAACTAGCTTGACGATATTCCCATGTGTCCTCGGGAGCGCTTTACATCATATAAGAGTTTGTCCAGGCTTGTCCTTTGCTACAAGAAGGATTGGGCCACCTTGCTGCACCTTATTTACTTTTGTTACTTGTTGCTCGTTACAAATTATCTTATCATAAAACTATCTGTTACCACTTATTTCAGTACTTGCAGAGAATACCTTGCTGGAAACCGCTTATCATTTCCTTCTGCTCCTCGTTGGGTTCGACACTCTTACTTATCGAAAGGACTACGATAGATCCCCTATACTTGTGGGTCATCAGCAGTTCCTTACCTTCCCTCGTAGTTGAGGGATAAATCTTGGTTTTTGGATCTCTCAAGTTCTTCATAATGATAAGATGATATAAATCCCAAGTGACTCAAAGAATAGAGCTATGCTCCCCAGCAACGGCGCCAGAAAATAGTCTTGATAACCCACAAGTGTAGGGGATCACAACAGTTTTCGAGGTTAGAGTATTCAACCCAAATTTATTGATTCGACACAAGGGGACCCAAAGAATATTCTCAAGTATTAGCAGTTGAGTTGTCAATTCATCCACACCTGGATAACTTAGTATCTGCAGCAAAGTATTTAGTAGCAAAGTAATATGATAGTAGTGGTAACGTTAGCAAAAGGTAATGGTAGCAAAAGTAGTGTTTTTGGTATTTTGTAGTGATGATAGCAATAGCAGCAGAAAAGTAAATAAGAGAAGAACAATATATGGAAAGCTCGTAGGCAATGGATTGGTGATAGAGAATTATGCCGGATGTGGTTCATCATGTAACAGTCATAACCTAAGGTGACACAGAACTAGCTCCAATTCATCAATGTAATGTAGGCATGTATTCCGAATATAGTCATACGTGCTTATGGAAAAGAACTTGCATGACATCTTTTGTCCTACCCTCCCGTGGCAGCGGGTTCCTAGCAGAAACTAAGGGATATTAAGGCCTCCTTTTAGTAGAGTGCCGGAACAAAGCATGAACACATAGTGAATACATGAACTCCTCAAACTACGGTCATCACCGGTAAGTATCCCGATTATTGTCACTTCGGGGTTAACGGATCATAACACATAATAGGTGACTATAGACTTGCAAGATAGGATCAAGAACTCTCATATATTGATGAAAACATAATAGTTTCAGATCTGAAATCATGGCACTCGGGCCCTAGTGACAAGCATTAAGCATAGCAAAGTCATAGCAACATCAATCTCAGAACATAGTGGATAATAGGGATCAAACCCTAACAAAACTAACTCCATTACTTGATAAATCTCATCTAACCCATCACCGTCCAGCAAGCCTACGATGGAATTACTCACGCACGACGGTGAGCATCATGAAATTGGTGATGGAGGAAGGTTGATGATGACGATGGCGACGGATTCCCCTCTCCGAAGCCCCGAACGGACTCCAGATCAGCCCTCCCGAGAGGTTTTCGGGCTTGCGGCGGCTCCATATCGTAAAATGCAATGAATCCTTCTCCTTGATTTTTTTCTCTCCAAAAGCAAATATATAGAGTTGGAGTCGAGGTTGGAGGAGCTCCAGGGGGCCCACGAGGTAGGTGGCGCACCCTAGGGGGGCAGGCGCGCCCCCACCCTCGTGGCTAGGGTGTGGGCCCCCTGGTCTTCATCTTTTGCAAGGATTTTTTATTATTTCTGAGAAGATGTTCCGTGAAGTTTCAGGTCATTCCGAGAACTTTTGGTTCTGCACATAAATAACACCATGGTAATTCTGCTGAAAACAGCGTTAGTCCGGGTTAGTTCCATTCAAATCATGCAAGTTAGAGTCCAAAACAAGGGCAAAAGTGTTTGGAAAAGTAGATACGATGGAGACGTATCAAGATGCATTAATTAAATAAGAGATATTGTGATATCCTAACATATCCATGTTCCAACATGGAACAAACTTCAACTTCACCTGCAACTAGCAACGCTATAAGAGGGGCTGAGCAAAAGCGGTAACATAGCCAAACAACAGTTTGCTAGGGAGGTGGGTTAGAGGCTTGACATGGCAACATGGGAGGCATGATATAACAAGTGGTAGGTAGCGCGACATAGCGATAGAATGGACAACTAGCAAGCAAAGATAGAAGTGATTTCGAGGGTATGATCATCTTGCCTGAAATCTCGCAAGGAAGAAGAACGAGTCCATGAATAAGAAAAACAGACGTAGTCGAACGAATCCTCACAACTCCGGAACAAAACTGAAGCTAACGAGAGAAGCAACCCGGAAAGAAGCAAGCAAGATAGTAAACAACCATCACATAAACATGGCATGATGCACAACCAAGTATGATGCATGTCCGATTTAATGAGGCATGGCATGGCAAAGTGCACAAAAAATACTACAAATTAAGTGGAGCTCAATATGCAACGAGTTGCGTATTGATGAAACACCACATACATTTATTTATTTCTCTCCCATTATGTACCCAACAATATTAATTGTTGTTAAATATGGCAAGAGGTGAAGCATAAGAAAACTACCTATCTAGGCTAGTTTAAATGAGGTCGGAACAACAAACAACAATTCCGGAAAATCCCGATGTGCATATTTTAAGGTTGGTACTGATATGTCCTAAAGCATATTTTATTGTTGTTAAACAGTAAAACAAAGTGCATCATGTTAAACTAGGCATTTTTCTACCCCATTTACATATAAAGTTTATTAAATTCGGAGCTACGGTTAATTAGTTATGAAATAAATCATTTTAACATGGCATTTAAACAAATTAATGCAAATAGCAAGTTAAATTTTTTTAACAAGGATGAAAGTAGCATATTATTAAAGTAGCATATTATGAAACTAGACAAAATTCTAAGCATTTTTCATATAAAGTTAATTAATTCCGATGCATGGTTATTTACGTGTGAGCATTTTAAAATGATGGCAAATTCTGTAATTATGCATGTGAAGGAAAATTAACAAATTCGTCCAAGGAAAAACACGTCCACTGGCTGAAACTGCCTAGCTCAGCAAGCACAGGAGTGGGGCTGGGCGCTGCTCACCATGGCCAGGCCCAGTTCGATGCAGAGGCTGGAGGAGGCCGGACTGGATCTGGCAAAGGGAAGGAGCTGCTGGGCCTAGGGAAAGTGGGCCGACGGGATTTGGGCCACAGGGCGGCGCTGGCCCACGAGTGTGCGTGCGATGGATTGAGGGTTCCTGCTTTCCGAACAGAGACATGGCGCGACGTCGCTCCCGGCGGCAACGGGCGTGACGCTTGAAGGTCGGGGATGTGCGAAGGAGACCGGATCCGCGACGGGGAAGGATGGATCCATGCGTTGGGACTGGATTCGGCCAACGGCGGCGGCGATGTGGACCTCCGTTGACGGTTGACCATGGCGGCGGCGTCCTGCAGCTGATGCGGCGCGGGGATTAGAGAGGACCAGGGAAAATAGGGTGAGGACGAGGAGAGGCCCGGCGCTGTTGACCTGCTGGTCGGAGAGGTGGTCGCGGCCTTCGGCGACCCTGGTCTCCGGCGAGCGACGGGGTGGAGGCCGCGGGTCGCGGGCGATGAAGCTCGGGGTTGTACACGCAGGAGGCTGGAGGTGCGGGCGCTCGGGCTTGTGGCGGGACGGCTCAAGCCCAGATCTGGCCCGGGGTGGGCCCTGCGCGGGCCTGAGCGGGCCGCGGTGAAGTGGGGGCGCCGGGGGCACATGGCGAGATCTGGTAGGCTGTGGGCGGCGGCTCAGGTGGCGGCGGGCCAATGGCATCGCGCCAAGTGGCCACGAGGAGGTGGGTAGCGCCGGAATCGAAGGACAAGGCTGGAGGTGGCGGCGGCTAATGATTTGGGGGCGTTGAATTCAAGGAGGGGGGATTAGCTGCTGCCCAAAATGGCAAGGGGGGGTTTAAATAGGAAAGGGGGTTAGAATTAGGTTTAGGAGGGGTTTGAGGCCGTTTCGGAGCCATTCGATCGTGATCGGAGGGTCCGGAGCGGAGGGGGGTTTGATAGCTGGGCTAGTGGGCTGTGCTAGAGAGGTTGGGCTGAGATGAGAGGGAAGTAAAGCAGCCCGGCAACTGCTTACGGAGACCGAAAACGTCCGATGTTTGACCGACTATATTGTCTCTATAGTTATCCGCTGGGGCATCAAACAGACTCCGAATGCGATGAAACTTGGCGGGCGGCCTACTGACAACATAACAACACCGCATGCCAACTTTAAACCCATTATGAGAACATTTTTCGGCCACTTACAAAATAATATTTCGGACGTGCCGCGGGCGCGTGCAAGTGTGTCTAGGCTCAGAACGGACAATGGAAGGAACGGGGAGGCCGGGACGGATGCAAGTTTTGAAAACATGATGATGCAATGCACATGATGACATGGAAAGATGCAACAAACAAACGAGTGACAAGGCAACAACAACGAAAAACTGGAAGACACCTGGCGCAACGGTCTCGGGGCGTCACAACTCTCCACCACTACAAGAGGATCTCGTCCCGAGATCTAGGATGGCACCGGAGGGAAATGGAAGAGAAAGAGAAGAGGTAAAACTAAGTTGCTTCTTTGACAAATGAGTGAAACCAAAGAACCTTGTGAGGTTGAACAAATTGAAAGAAAGAATACAACAAAGATGAACAAAGTTGAAAACACTCAGTTAGAAAAAAGGAACAAGGAACATTGCGAAAACCTTGTAGGTTGAAAGACATAAGAAAAAGGGTTGCAATGGACAAGAAGTACATGCAAGCACTCTGGTAGAAACGAGATGTACAAGGAACGATAAGGATCAATTACGACAACTCTCCGGTTGGAAATGGAAGGCAAAAATATGAACTTGGCAAAATGAAAGCACTTGGATGAGACTCCGGCTAGAAGAGGAATGATAGACACAACACTCTAGTTAAAACAGGATAGAGAAGGAATAAGGATGATATAATTTGGACAGCACTCCGACTATAAATGGAAGGAATTGAACATGAACTTGACAAGATGAGAGGATACTTGACAAAATCAACAACACACTACCTCTGGAACAAAAGAGTGGAATGAAAACAACGGAGAAGAAAATGCCAGCTTCTGCCACAAATGAGTTTGGAGAGCACCCTTCCAGGTTATAATGGAGTTGTTGGGGAACCAACAACGAAATGAATAAGCTTGTAGTGGGCTTATGGAAAACTTCTCAAAACTATGAGGTGAAATTCTGCCACTAACGGAAACAATAGATTGGATTGATATCAACAAGGAGACGAGAAACTTATTCCACCGAGAGGATAAATGAAGAACCTGGGTCATTTATAAGCACCATAAATAGCAACAATCCTTAGGGAAAAGCTTTAGGTGAAATATAACCCAATATAACTCCAACAAAAAGATTGATTGGTTGAAAAGGTCTTTTGAACAAAGAGAAAATGATGGATTTAGAATATGTCCTCTGGACAACTTGTGAATCATGAAACACGAAGGAAAAATTATCAACAATGACATAACACCACCTCAAAAGATGGGATATGAAAGAATTGCACTTCGGAATGCAAGATGATGAATGCTTGAACTCCTCAAAACAAGACATGTGTTGAACACCATGTTTATTTTAGAGTATAGCTTGGCGGATCATAACTTCGAGAGAAATCTTGGGGACAATTAAAGAATGAAAGGAATCCTTGACGAACCACCATGAAGAAACTCTCGAAGAACTCCGGATAGATAAAAGAAGGTCGCAAGAAAAAGCACGAATCACCAGGAAGAATTAGAAAACGAATGAAGATACTTTAGGGAATTCAGATACGAGAGAACATAGAGATCATGAACTGATTAGAGAATACTCGAATGATGCACCGGTAAGATTTGGAGAACAATAGCTGAAAGCTGAGAATGAATAATTCTGAGATTATGGGCTCCGGAGAATCAAACTGAAAAGACTCCTGAATTGCTCCGGAAGGGTAAAAAGAATGCTCATAATCAAAAACAATTATGAGAGGAAAGCATCAAGCTAGAATCGTGAATCTTTGAAAGAACGGGTAAGGATTTAAGAGGAACTCTTCTTCAGTATTCCAATGCAGAGAATGACGATGGGAAACACCACCATGAATTATTGAGGCACTCCGGAATGAAAATCAGAAAGGTTGAACCAACAATGAAAGAAATTGAAGGATCTTGGAGAAAGACATATGACTGATGACAATTCATTCTTACGTCACACTTTGAAAAGAATTTGATAGTAATTCCGAGAAAATTAGAAGATTCAGGTAAGATCCTGGGAAAAGACCTGTGGGTTAGGGCCCACTCAAAAGATACACCATTGAAAAACTTTTAAAGCGAGATTGCACCAGTTGAATTAAATGGCTTGAATGAGATAACATGCTCGAAAGAGCTTGAACGAATGCAGAGTGGAAAACACGAATCTCCTGAGATATCTTCATCACCCAGGAACAATTGAATAGTGAGAAGTGTATAATTAAGAGGTGCACCGGTATGAGAAAACATTTGAAACGAGGAAAGGATATGATCAACAAAGCTTGAATTAAATCCACCAGAGAAGAAAAAAATGATGAATGATGAACTTGTAGAGCATCTTCGTGAGAACCACCGGGTAAAAACATTGACGGAAAAGAATGGAGACACTTCCCATTAATAAAAGGATACTTGATTAAGACATCTGATTCCTTGAAGGAAAAGGGTGGGAGGGCGGGAAAACAAAGGCAACTTGGGACGGATGAAACAAATGACGTTGAGAAGACTTTGAGTTGATCTTGCGGATGGAAAAAAAATAGGATCATCTTGAAGAGAATCACGCCGGTTGAAAAGGATTGACATGAAAATCTTGATTATCATGAAGGATTAGTATTCACATAGAAATATGCTTAGGGAAGGTATGGAATCAACACTTGACATTGAAGCAACTCGAATACCACAACTCAAAACAAAAACAAAACAAAGGATTGGCTTGCAAAATAAGCCAAAACAAACATATGATAGATCCCATATCATATCATGTGTCTGTTGGAAACATATCCTACGAGATACTTGAATTCCCACTTATAAACTTCCGAAACTTTCTGGTTATGCAATCAGGTGTTGGGGATACAGAGGAAGCAATATATCTCACCCAATTCTAACAATCCCTACATCCAGTTGTATCCATCCTTCAACACATAACCAAGAAACCTTTGGAAATCGTTTACCTCAACCTTCAAAAAGCATCCATTATACAAGTTATGGCAATACTCCCGAACTCCTGCCCCAGTACTGGGTGGCGTCGAGGTTATCTCACCAACAACTACATAAAAGAGATTTTTGATGTCGGTGAACTCAGGTATTCCAGAACTGCAACGATAAAATTGTGACGACAACATCTCGGAGCTCAACTCCCTGGGACACTGCCACAACCCCTAAATGTCAGGACGCACCAAGAACAATGTTCTCGTCACAAGACTATCGGAATGATTCCAAGATACCCGCGTGATCCTAAAAAAATTATCAAATTTGAGGAGAGGAGAGTCAAAACTTCTACGTCAGGAGTCCTCACCAGAGCGATGAAGGGACTGAGGAGTAAAAAGAATCCTACTCTCCGATATATATAATACTAAGACTCAAAACATTTTGTTCTAGACTCAACAACGTCAGCGGTTCGATCAAGCAGGGGGCTCCTAAGTCGGGGATGGCTCTGAGTACCAACTTGTAACACCCACAATGTGGCTATATCTCCCACGTGTCGGGGCACGACTTAGAGGCATAGCCGCATGGTAGTTTTGTCACAAGAGGGGTAATCTTCACACAGTCCCATGTACTGAATAAGAATGGGATAAAGAGTTCGCTTACAATCGCCACTTCACAAAAATAACAAGTTAAACATACATCATCAAGAATACAATAAGGGTCCGACTATGGAACCAAAATAAAATAAGACAACCCCAAATGCTAGATCCCCGATCGTCCCAACTAGGCACCACTACTGATCATCCGGAAAAGACACAAGACAACGACTAAGATCTTCATCAAGCTCCCACTTGATCGCGGTTGCATCACCTGCACTGGTATCAACGGCACCTGCAACTGTTTGGAAGTATCTGTGAGTCACGAGGACTCAGCAATCTCACACCCGTGAGATCATGACTATTTAAGCTTATGGGTAGGGTAAGGTAATGAGGTGGAGCTGCAGCAAGCACTAAGCATATATGGTGGCTAACATACGCAAATAAGAGCGAGAAGAGAAGCAACACAATGGCCGGGAAGCTAGAAGTGATCCTGAAACTACTTATGTTCAAGCATAACACAAGACTGTGTTCACTTCCCGGACTCCGCCGAAAAGAGACCATCACGGCTACACACGCGGTTGATTCATTTAATCAAGTTAAGTGTCAAGTTCTCTACAACCGGACATTAACAAATTCCCATCTGCCACATAACCGCAGGCACGGATCTCGAAAGTTTATACCCTGTAGGGGTGTCCCAACTTAGCCCATCACAAGCTCTCACGGTCAACGAAGGATATTCCTTCTCTCAGGAAGACCCGATCAGTCTCGGAATCCCGGTTACAAGACATTTCAACAATGGTAAATGTAACATCCCAAAATTCTAAATTTTGGAATGTTATAAACAAATAGATAGATTTGATTGATTGTTTGAGTGATTGTCTGAAAGTGAGTGAAATTCGAAACTTTTTGAAAGTTAAATGAGAGGGAATAAAAGGACTTTCCCAAACTTTCACCTTTTTCTTTTGATCCCCGAGAATTCAAATTCTTTTCATCACAAAACCCTGGAGAGAAGATGACATGACTTCTTCCATTTATTTAAATGACATGGGGTGTTGAAAATATTTGAATTTCATTTGGAAAATATTTCCAATTCAGAAACTTTATGCAACTCAATGATTTTCACGAGAGAAGATAAAATGACTTCTTCAAATTATGAAATATGAGTTGGGAGTTTCAAAGGATCAATTTCAAGTCCTTTTGGAATTAATTTTCAATTTGGACTTATTTGAGTTTTATTCAAATTATTTTTCTCCAAAAATAAAATATATGGAAAATAGGGTAACATGATTCCCTACATTAGAAAATTGGAGAGAAATAAATCTGAAATCATTTTGGTTTTTTTTAAAAAGATTTTGTTGGATTTTAATAGACCAGTAGCACTCTTTGAATTATCTGAATTTGTGTGTATTTTATTTAATGCAAGAAAAATGTTCACCGTGTAGAAAATCTTTTTCTGAAAATTTTGGTATATTATATGCCTATATAATATTTTCTTTTAATTTGTTTTATTATTTTATTTGTCTCGAAATGTTTTTTTTTAAATCCCGACTGGGCCGGCCCAGCCGAAGCCAGGCCAAGGCCCAGCTCCGCGCCGCCTTCCCCGTCGTCCCCGACCGGGACTCTCCCCGGAGTCCGACGCCGCCCCGCCTCCCTTGCCCCTTCCCCACGCCTCCCGAGGCCACCCCTCCTCCTTAAATACCGGGCCACCCCGGCCCCCTCTCCCTTCTCTCTCCTCGCCGCTGCCGCATCTCGCCGCAACTGCCGCGCCGCCGCCACTGCTCCGCCCGCGAGGCCTCCCGTCGCGGTCGCCTTGCCCCGCCGCCTGCAGCGCCACCCGCGCCGCGTAGCCCCGCTCGCCGGAGCCGTCCACCGCCGTTCGCCGGAGCTCGCCGGTCCGATCCACTCCGTGAACCGCCGGTTCTCTTTGAACCGCCCCGAACCGGTATAAAACCACCCAGGTCCGGTTTATTTTCCTTTAGGTGATTTCGGTTTTCGTTAAAAAAAACGGTTTAGTTTTTTTAGTTAGATCTATTTAGAGAACGTTCTCTGTTTAGAACTAGTTAGTGAACGTTCGTTATTTAGTGTTTTCTTTTTTCTGTTAATCTCGGCCAGGGACCCATCTGTGAAGATTTTATTTACAGATTAGTCCCTGATTTTCAAATGACTATAACTTTTTACTCGTTAGTCCAAATCCAACGAAACCAACGCCGACGTCTTCGTTATGATCTCCTCTATCCAGTAATCCAACTCAAACATGTTTCTGAAAAGTTTAAAATTTGAATTAGATCAGATTTGAATTCAAACTTCGTTTGATCATAACTTGAGTTTCGTAGCTCCGTTTGAGTTGATTCTTTTTGCAAATCGAAGCTCTTGACCTAAACTTTCTGATAAGGCCAAATTCACATAATTTTGGTACTGTTAGAAAATGTTTTATGTTGCAAGAGTTATTTGCTTGGTTGTAGCGTTTTCCGAACTGTTTTCGTTGTTCTCTCCGATCTTTGAGTGATTGCTTATGTGTGGTTACTATTGCTTGATTACGATAGATTGACCGGAGTGTGACGAGTAGAGCTATCAAGATTTTTGAGTGCGAATCATCTTCATCAACATTGCAGGCAAGTTCACACTTTGATCATATCCCTTTAACACCCAGTTTTATGCATTAGTTTCAACCCTCAAACATTGCATGGTTAGGAATTGATAACATGTGGGTATTGGGAAGTGGTTGATGAGGTAGGAACCTATTGCCCTGCATTCAAACCTTGGGAGTTACTTTTACGTTATGCTTACATTGCCATGCTATGCTCGTAGACGTGGATTGGGTTTTGAGAGTATTCATGAAAGATGTGAGAGATTATTGTTAACTAAGGTTTAACTTAAGGTGGCTACTATAATACACATCTGGGTGGATTGGTTGGGGCACCCTGGGGATATACCAGTGGACTTGCCCGGACACCTGGGGATATACCAGTGTTGTCCTAGGAGATCCCGGGGTTACCGTGTGATCATCCTATGGTTCACCACCCAGGCTCAAAGGGATCATGAGACTATTCATACTAGAAACTTCTGTGTGCAGCCACAAGCTATTATGGGCTCTAGCATAGTTGACTAAGTCGTCCGAACTCTTACAGTGGTAGACTAGCAGATGTAGGGGATGTAGGTGGTACGGTCTACCCGATCGTAAGGTGCTAGCGCTTCTGAAAGACTATGTCTCGGTCATCCGTCTTCTCAAACACCATGTAGTGCGAGAAAACAAAAGGAGGCGATCAAGTCTTGTGGGGAAAAGTGCGCAAACCTCTGCAGAGTGTAATAAACTAATCATGGTTAGCCGTGTCCCCGGTTATGGACAATTTGAGTATCTAGTTCTTGGATTATCATGTGAATCTCATCATGTTACTTTAAATTAAGTTTGTTGGGTTTAATGATGTTACTTAATTGGGATTGAGAATGCTGTCAACCATTCTCAATGTTCAACAACCGCCATGATAATTAAATAAAATTTATTCCTTTGCAATAGGGAAAAATTGGCTTTTCGCAAAAATATATAACCATAGAGCTTTTCCACCAGCCATATATGCATGTAGTGATAGCCATTGTTCATCATTCTCTATGGTGTGAATTTGCCAGTACATTCAATGTACTGACCCTTTGTGGCTGCAACGTCTCATGTTGCAGGATATCTTACGACGAGTAAGTGATACGTTAGGGTTACGATTTCTACACTCAACTTTGCCGTTGGTGTTGATGGGAATGCACAACTTTGTTACTTCCGCTATTTTGGATTGAGGTAATTGTATTTACATTACTTTATACATGTGATTTACCTCTGTTATAAATCCTCGAGTACTGTGTGTGTTAGCATACCAATCCAGGGATGGCACTTAAGCACAGAGACTTGATCCATTCGGGTTGGGTCGCTACAAGATGGTATCAGAGCACATGTTGACTGTAGGACGTGACCCTAGAAACTGGCAAGCCCATAGCAAAGATTTTTCTCTACAACTTTCCCTTTCAAAGAGATCTTTTACCTCTCTTCTCTTCTGAGCTTATTCAAAAATTCCCTTTAGTGAGACTATACCCCTTTTCCCCTTTTGACCACACGAAGATTCGACTGATGATACCACTCCAAGAAGTATAAGATATTGGACAACTAAGACCATTTCGGAATGAAGAGGATTTTACTGTGCATCTGAATAATGGAAATTGCAATGGTTGAAGACTCCGAAGACTAGGAGAATTTGAAGGCTCTGAAGAATTCCCAGAATTGTATGACCTAGGAAGGCTACCCTTATGGAACTTGGCAGACTATGGAAGTTGTCAATACCCGAGATCAAGGTGTATCGGAGAAAGACTGAAACAAGGAGCATGAGAACTAGAAATTTTGTCAAACGAAACCCTAAGGCAGGAGATATCAACTATGGAATGATAGCTCATGGGAATGACAAGAGCAGAAACACGGTTATCCGTGATGTCATCGCCCGCTGATGCTATTGTCACTGTGCTAAGTTAAGGATGCATTTCTTCAGAATGGATTTGATGGAAGAAGGCTGATGGAGCACCTATTAGTAAGATGAAGTTTTAACCTTAGCCGGTGTATCACCAGGATCTGGAGTAGTACATCAAGAAGTTTAAGGTGGAGCTCCATGAAGCCGTATTAGACAAGGAAGCATTTCGTGGAGAACTCGGGAACCAAAAGCTGAAAGTAGCCAAGCTGGAGGAGTTACAACCTTGAAATACCGGAGATTTGTCAGGAACTGAAGGACAGTATGACCATGGTTCATGTGAAGGATGTTGGAACCAGAAGTTTGGAACGCAAATCCAGAATATTAAAGGACGTCATGAGAGACTTCGCGTCAACAGAGTTGATCTGGCAAAAGAACTTGAGAAAGACAAGCATGATCGGAAGAAGCCATTGGAGGCATGAACAAGACTTGAAGAGTTTGGAGACGTTGAAGATTTATTGACCTTTGGAAGACCAAACCCCTGTTATATACCTATGTTAGATGCGATGTTTGTGAGTTGTCATTTGTTTGATGTTTTTCCCGACGGCCACAAATAAAATCTATCTTTTTCAAAACTTTTGTTTGTATTGTGTGCATCCCTCTCTATCTCTCTTATCTCACCCCAAACCCATGGACCCAATAGAGGATGAATGAAGATGAGCTTGTATTTTCTGGACCGATGAGTCAGTTGGAGACGGACCGATGGATTCAGAACATGGAGGATCACATGAAGGATAACCCTATAGTCGGAAAGGATATGACCCAGCATGCTCTTCAGTGCTTTGAAAGAGGTGCTGCTACTTGGTGGAGGATGTACCAAACCATCAATGGATGGCAAGGAGTAACCACTTGGAAAGAATTTAAGGTGACTCTGCAAAGATCTCACCTTGTGTCCTAGAAGTTGAAGCCTTATGGAAAGGATATGAAGAAACCTTGCGTGTGCAAGATTTGTGGAGAAATAGGACACACCCATAAAGAACACAAGGATGAATGCCCAAATTGTGAAGGAAGTCACCTAGTTGAAGAATGCCCAACTAGGCAGATTACTTGTTTCTTATGTGAAGGGACTACCCACTATCCTGCTCAGTGTCACATTTAACCCATGGTACAACGAACCATCCAGCAGAAGAAAGAAGAAATGAAAGGAGCCCTTATGGAAATTTTGGAAGAACCCATGATGAAGGAAGATGTGGAGGACACACCTAAAGAGGACTCGAGTAAACCCTGCACTAAGTCTTGCTATTCATGTGGAGAAGAAGGACACATCTCCCAAAATTGTTTGAATAGGGATCTAGTAGAATTCCTGACAGAGGAAGTAGAATATGAACCACAAGAAATAGAAGCCATGATTGGCATGGAAAGGTCTAGGAAGAGAAGCAAATTTGATTCCAGGAAGGACCTGAGTCGTATCACCTGTTACAGGTGCAAGGAGTCATGGCACTACCTCAACAATTGCCCAAAAAGGAAACCTCGATACTTGTCAGAAGTAATATGTTTTAGTTGTAATGGAGCAGGGCACTTTGCCAGAGAATGCCCCAAGGAGAAGGAAACTTGTGCTAGATAGTTGAGTTTGCAACAAAAGAAATGGAGTTGTAGAAGTGAGAACATTTTCTTTTATATTGAGGTGTTGAGTTGAGACATGTAATGGAAAAGCGAGAGATTGTAATCAATTGAGAGTGAATAAAGTTAGCATCATTGGTACTGATATGGATTTTATGAGTTGTTACTCTATGAAGAAGAATTTTGACCATTTTTGAGGATATGAGAAATATGGTCTATGGAAGATTTGTGCATTTTAAGGGTGGTAGTACCCTATAAGAACCCTTGACCCATGGAAAAGATAAGGATACTCCACTAAGTGGATTTCGGACAAAATAAATACGAGTTTTGTCTCGATATGTGTGATGCCCCAAGAGTATGTGGGATGAAGTGGAGACCGTCAGTTGTTTGGACCAACTGTGGTCAAGGAGTCAGAAGAGAATGTTAAGTTGATTCGAGATAGACTGAAGGTAGCTTAGTCCAGGTAGAAGAGTTATGCAGACTTAAAAACGCAAGGAGGTAGTCTATGACATTGGAGATAGAGCATGTCTTCGCGTGTTCCCTCTGCGAGGAATTAAACAATTTGGAGTTAAGGGAAAATTAGCCCCGAGATTTGTAGGACATACCGAGTTTTGGAGCGTATGAGAGAAGTGGCCTACAAGTTGGAGTCACCCGAAGGACTGTCAGGAGTTCATGACGTGTTTCACGTTTCCTAGTCGAAGAAGTGCCATGCAGAGATGGCCAATATTCCCTTGTAAGAACGCTTGACCCTGGACAGGATAATGATGTTCCACGAAGTGGAATATGGACTTCATAAGTATAAGTTTTTTTTATCTCGGTATGTGGGATATCCCACGAGGATGAAGAGATAAATTACTATTGGATATAAAGGAGGTATGATGTTGGAAATATGGATCAAGGGAAACTCCATGATGAGTCTGAGTAATCATGTCCTAGTTTGGTGCCAATAGAAGAAAGGAAGACAATACAATTGGATGGATTTAAGAACACTAGGAAGTTGGAAGTTGGAATAATGATAAGTTGCCCGATGATAAAGTTCAAGGTCTACAAGTGATGAGATGGGCCATAACCCACAGGCCCCAGGACCTGCCAAGAAGTAAGCACACTCTTGCTGAAGGAAAAACCCCGGAAGAAGTTACGATTTTATCGATGGAAGATTTTATAGGAGCGACGCAAAACCTGAGAGTTGTGAAGGAACGATAGATGTTTGTTTGGCTTGCAGAATCAATGGATTATTCCGAACTTGGTTCGTCGACGAGAGAAATTCTGCAATGCTTGTGAGGATGACTGAGTGTTAGTATGCGAGATTCGCTAAACTGTATACATGGTAATGATTTGGGTGCGGGATGGATTGATCACCATACCGACTTACTCTCATTATTCGCCTTGCTATATGGGATGGTAAATCTGAGTGACTTACCTATAGTAGAGCGCCGATGATCAAAACCTTGTTTAAGCCTTAGAATGGTATAGGTATTTTTCCTTTGTACAAGGCAGCTTTGTCAACCGTAGGTTATACGGTGAGGATCAACCCAGACCCATTTCCTGCAAGAGAAACCATAAATTGTTAACCACCATGAGATATCGATAGTTATTTAGAATTGGCGCCAGACCCGTCAGCTAAGGAGACCAAATCTCAGAATAACCTTACCAAGAGGAAAGGACAAAAGAATTGAGGAAAAAGGTTATGCCGTTATCGGAAGAGCTCAGAGGAGGAATTTTCTCGAGGATCTGAGAAGACCGACACTATCAAGAATAAGGATGGAGTATATGAGTTTTGATGGAATAGTAACCATGCTTCTAAGGGTGGTAGCACCCCAGACCCCTGTGATGATCGATGGATTTTGAGGAGACCCCCAAACCCTAACCTTTTCTTGCTAGCCCCTCCGAATCTCAAGGACGAGATTCATTTTAAGGGTGGTAGGTTTGTAACATCCCAAAATTCTAAATTTTGGAATGTTATAAACAAATAGATAGATTTGATTGATTGTTTGAGTGATTGTCTGAAAGTGAGTGAAATTCAAAACTTTTTGAAAGTTAAATGAGAGGGAATAAAAGGACTTTCCCAAACTTTCACCTTTTTCTTTTGATCCCCGAGAATTCAAATTCTTTTCATCACAAAACCCTGGAGAGAAGATGACATGACTTCTTCCATTTATTTAAATGACATGGGGTGTTGAAAATATTTGAATTTCATTTGGAAAATATTTCCAATTCAGAAACTTTATGCAACTCAATGATTTTCACGAGAGAAGATAAAATGACTTCTTCAAATTATGAAATATGAGTTGGGAGTTTCAAAGGATCAATTTCAAGTCCTTTTGGAATTATTTTTCAATTTGGATTTATTTGAGTTCTATTCAAATTATTTTTCTCCAAAAATAAAATATATGGAAAATAGGGTAACATGATGCCCTACATTAGAAAATTGGAGAGAAATAAATCTGAAATCATTTTGTTTTTTTAAGATTTTGTTGGATTTTAATAGACCAGTAGCACTCTTTGAATTATCTGAATTTGTGTGTATTTTATTTAATGCAAGAAAAATGTTCACCGTGTAAAAAATCTTTTTCTGAAAATTTTGGTATATTATATGCCTATATAATATTTTCTTTTAATTTGTTTTATTATTTTATTTGTCTCAAAATGTTTTTTTAAAAAAAATCCCGACTGGGTCGGCCCAGCTCCGCGCCGCCTTCCCCGTCGTCCCCGACCGGGACTCTCCCCGGAGTCCGGCGCCGCCCCGCCTCCCTTGCCCCTTCCCCACGCCTCCCGAGGCCACCCCTCCTCCTTAAATACCGGGCCACCCCGGCCCCCTCTCCCTTCTCTCTCCTCGCCGCTGCCGCATCTCGCCGCAGCTCCCGCCGCCGCCACTGCTCCGCCCGCACCGCTGCCCTGCGCCGCCCGCGACGCCTCCCGCCGCTGTCGCCTTGCCCCGCCGCCTGCAGCGCCGCCCGCGCCGCGTAGCCCCGCTCGCTGGAGCCGTCCGCCGCCATTCGCCGGAGCTCGCCGGTCCGATCCGCTCCGCGAACCGCCGGTTCTCTTCAAACCGCCCCGAACCGGTATAAAACCGGCCCTGTCCGGTTTATTTTCCTTTAGGTGATTTCGGTTTTCGTTAAAAAAAATGGTTTAGTTTTTTTAGTTAGATCTATTTAGAGAACGTTCTCTGTTTAGAACTAGTTAGTGAACGTTCGTTATTTAGTGTTTTCTTTTTTCTGTTAATCTCGGCCAGGGACCCATCCGTGAAGATTTTATTTACAGATTAGTCCCTGATTTTCAAATGACTATAATTTTTTACTCGTTAGTCCAAATCCAACAAAACCAACGCCCACGTCTTCGTTATGATCTCCTCTATCCAGTAATCCAACTCAAACATGTTTTTGAAAAGTTTAAAATTTGAATTAGATCAGATTTGAATTCAAACTTCGTTTGATCATAACTTGAGTTTCGTAGCTCCGTTTGAGTTGATTCTTTTTGCAAATCGAATCTTGACCTAAACTTTCTAATAAGACCAAATTCACATAATTTTGGTACTGTTAGAAAATGTTTTATATTGCAAGAGTTATTTGCTTGGTTTTAGCGTTTTCCGAACTGTTTTCGTTGTTCTCTCCGATCTTTGAGTGATTGCTTATGTGTGGTTACTATTGCTTGATTACGATAGATTGACCGGAGTGTGACGAGTAGAGCTATCAAGATTTTTGAGTGCGAATCATCTTCATCAACATTGCAGGCAAGTTCACACTTTGATCATATCCCTTTAACACCCAGTTTTATGCATTAGTTTCAACCCTCAAACATTGCATGGTTAGGATTTGATAACATGTGGGTATTGGGAAGTAGTTGATGAGGTAGGAACCTATTGCCCTGCATTCGAACCTTGGGAGTTACTTTTACGTTATGCTTACATTGCCATGCTATGCTTGTAGACGTGGATTGGGTTTTGAGAGTATTCATGAAAGATGTGAGAGATTATTGTTAACTAAGGTTTAACTTAAGGTGGCTACTATAATACACATCTGGGTGGATTGGTTGGGGCACCCTGGGGATATACCAGTGGACTTGCCCGGACACCTGGGGATATACCAGTGTTGTCCTAGGAGATCCCGGGGTTACCGTGTGATCATCCTATGGTTCACCACCCAGGCTCAAAGGGATCATGAGACTATTCATACTAGAAACTTCTGTGTGCAGCCACAAGCTATTATGGGCTCTAGCATAGTTGACTAAGTCGTCCGAACTCTTACAGTGGTAGACTAGCAGATGTAGGGGATGTAGGTGGTACGGTCTACCCGATCGTAAGGTGCTAGCGCTTCTGAAAGACTATGTCTCGGTCATCCGTCTTCTCAAACACCATGTAGTGCGAGAAACCAAACGGAGGCGATCGAGTCTTGTGGGGAAAAGTGCGCAAACCTCTACAGAGTGTAATAAACTAATCATGGTTAGCCGTGTCCCCGGTTATGGACAATTTGAGTATCTAGTTCTTGGATTATCATGTGAATCTCATCATGTTACTTTAAATTAAGTTTGTTGGGTTTAATGATGTTACTTAATTGGGATTGAGAATGTTGTCAACCATTCTCAATGTTCAACAACCACCATGATAGTTAAATAAAATTTATTCCTTTGCAGTAGGGAAAAATTGGCTTTTCACAAAACATATAACCATAGAGCTTTTCCACCAGCCATATATGCATATAGTGATAGCCATTGTTCATCATTCTCTATGGTGTGAATTTGCCAGTACATTCAATGTACTGACCCTTTGTGGCTGCAACGTCTCATGTTGTAGGATATCTTACGACAAGTAAGTGATACGTTAGGGTTACGATTTCTACACTCAACTTTGCCATTGGTGTTGATGGGAATCCACAACTTTGTTACTTCCGCTATTTTGGATTGAGGTAATAGTATTTACGTTACTTTATACATGTGATTTACCTCTGTTATAAATCCTCGAGTATTGTATGTGTCAGCATACCGATCCAGGGATGACACTTAAGCATAGAGACTTGATCCATTCGGGTCGGGTCACTACAGTAAAACAAGACCAGCAAAGCCACCTGATGTGCCGACAATCCCGATAGGAGTTGCACGTATCTCGTTCTCAGGGCGACACCGGATGACACAAGCTACGAGTAAAACCAGACCTCAAGTTTCCCCGAGGTGGCCCCGCAGGCGGCTCGGTTCGGACCAACACTTGGAGAAGCACTGGCCCGAGGGGGTTAAAATAAAGATGACCCTCGGGACCAAGGTTGGGCCTTGCTGGAGGAGTTTTATTCAAAGCGAACTGTCAAGGGGGTCCCATAACACCCAACCGCGTAAGGAACGCAAAATCAAGGAACATAACACTGGTATGATGGAAACTAGGGCGACAAGAGTGGAACAAAACACCAGGCATAAGGCCGAGCCTTCCACCCTTTACCAAGTATATAGATGCATTAATTAAATAAGAGATATTGTGATATCCCAACATATCCATGTTCCAACATGGAACAAACTTCAACTTCACCTGCAACTAGCAACGCTATAAGAGGCTGAGCAAAAGCGATAACATAGCCAAACAACGGTTTGCTAGGAAGGTGGGTTAGAGGCTTGACATGGCAACATGGGAGGCATGATATAACAAGTGGTAGGTAGCGCGACATAGAGATAGAACGGACAACTAGCAAGCAAAGATAGAAGTGATTTTGAGGGTATGATCATCTTGCCTGAAATCCCACAAGGAAGAAGAACGAGTCCATGAAAAAGACAAACGGAAGTAGTCGAACGAATCCTCACAACTCCGGAACGGAACCGAAGCTAACGAGAGAAGCAACCCGGAAAGAAGCAAGCAACATAGTAAACAACCATCACATAAACATGGCATGCTGCACAACCAAGTATGATGCATGTCCGGTTTAATGAGGCATGGCATGGCAAAGTGCACAAACAATACTACAAATTAAGTGGAGCTCAATATGCAATGAGTTGCATATTGACGAAACACCACATACATTTATTTAGTTCTCTCCCGTTATGTACCCAACAATATGAAATGTTGTTAAACATGGCAAGAGGTGAATCATAAGAAAACTACCTATCTAGGCTAATTTAAATGAGGCCGGAACAACAAACAACAATTCCGGAAAATCCCCATGTGCATATTTTAAGGTTGGTACTGATCTGTCCTAAAGCATATTTTATTGTTGTTAAACAGTAAAACAAAGTGCATCATGTTAAACTAGGAATTTTTCTACCCCATTTACATATAAAGTTTATTAAATTCGGAGCTACGGTTAATTAGTTATGAAATAAATCATTTTAACATGGCATTTAAACAAATTAATGCAAACAACAGGTTTTTTTAACTAGGATGAAAGTAGCATATTATGAAACTAGACAAAATTCTAAGCATTTTTCATATAAAGTTTAATTAATTCCGATGCATGGTTATTTAGGTGTGAGCATTTTAAAATGATGGCAAATTCTGTAATTATGCGTGTGAAAGAAAATTAGCAAATTCGTCCAAGGAAAAACACGTCCACGGGCTGAAACTACTTAGCCCAACAAGCACAGGAGAGGGGCTGGGCACTGCTCACCGTGGCAAGGCCCAATTCGATGCAAAGGTTGGAGGAGGTCGGGCTGGATCTGGCAAAGGGAAGGAGCTGCTGGGCCTAGGGAAAGTGGGCCGACGGGATCTGGGCCGCGGGACGGCGTTGGCCCACGAGCGTGTGTGCGATGGATTGAGGGTTCCTGCTTTCTGAAGAGAGACACGGCGCGACGTCGCTCCTGGTGGCAACGGGCGTGACGCCGGAAGGTCGGGGACGTGCGAAGGAGACCAGATCCGCGACGGGGAAGGATGGATCCATGCGCTGGGACTGGATCCGGCCAACGGCGACGGCGATGTGGATCTCCGGTGATGGTTGACCATGGCAGCGGCGTCCTGCAGCTGATGCGGCGCGGGGATTGGAGAGGACCAGGGAAAACGGGGTGAGGACGAGGAGAGGCCTAGCGCTGTTGACCTGGTGGTCGGAGAGGTGGTCGCGGCCTCCCGTGACCCTGGTCTCCAGCGAGCGATGGGGTGGAGGCGACGGGTCGCGGGTGATGAAGCTCGGGGTTGTCCACGCGGGAGGCTGGAGGTGCGGGCGCTCGAGCGCGCGGCGGGACGGCTCAGGCCCAAATCTAGCACGGGGCGGGCCCTGCGCGGGCCTGAGCGGGCCACGGTGAAGTGGGGGTGCCGGGGGCACATGGCGAGATCTAGTAGGCTGTGGGCGGCGGCTCAGGTGGCAGCGGGCCAATGGCATCGTGCCAAGTGGCCGCGAGGAGGTGGGGAGCGCCGGAATCGAAGGAGAAGGCTGGAGGTGGCGGCGGCTGATGATTTGGGGGCGCTGAATTCGAGGAGGGGGGATTAGCTGCTGCCCAAAATGGCAAGAGGGAGGTTTAAATAGGAAAGGGGGGTTAGGATTAGGGTTAGGAGGGGTTTGAGGCCGTTTCGGAGCCATTTGATCTCGATCGGAGGGTCCGGAGCGGAGGGGGTTTGATAGGTGGGCTAGTGGGTTGTGCTAGAGAGGTTTGGGCTGAGATGAGAGGGAAGTAAAGCAGCCCGGCAACTACTTCCGGAGACCGAAAACATCCGACGTTTGACCGACTATATTGTGGCTATAGTTATCTGTTGGGGCCTCAAACGGACTCCGAATGCGATGAAACTTGGCAGCCGGCCTAGTAACAACATAACAACACCACATGCCAACTTTGAACCCATTCCGAGAACATTTTCCGGGCACTTATAAAATAATATTTCGGACGTGCCGCGGCGCGTGCAAGTGTGTCTGGGCTCAGAACGAACAACGGAAGGAACGGGGGGCCGGGACGGATGCAAGTTTTGAAAACATGATGATGCAATGCACATGATGACATGGCAAGATGCAACAAACAAACGAGTGACAAGGCAACAACAGCAAAAAACTGGAAGACACCTGACGCAACGGCCTCGGGGCGTCACAAACACCTAGTTGTTTATTCTTGGAAGCCTCCCTTATGGGGAAATGTCTCCTAGTGCTTCCACTGAGCCATGGTAGTTCGCTACTGCTCCGGAACACTTAGGTTGTCCGGCATGTATCCTTCTTTGTTCCTGTGTTTGTCCCTTCAGGGAATTGTCATGCGTTGTTCCTTTAAGTCCTTGTAGCTTCCTATGACTTGGGTTCATACATTGATGACCGACACGTTCATTGCTGGGTTACGTATGTCTGTCCCTATAAGTTTGTGCCACCTTGGGTTTATGACTAGTCATGTCGGCCCGGGTTCTCTATCATATGGATGATAGCGACACAATCATATACGTGAGCCAAAAGGCGCAAAGTTCCCAGCCAAGGTAAGGCTGCAGCCGTGGGACTACCGTGCGTGAGGCCGCAAAGTGATATGATGTGTTACATGCTAGATCGGTGTGACTTAGGATCGGGGTCCTAACAGCCTTGGGGGTACTCCTTAACCTCTTGTTGGAGTTCATCCTCGTACCTAATGACACGTAGCATATTTTGGTGTGGTAGCAACCAAGTTCCATTCATGTCCATATTTATCTCAAGTAGGATTGAGTTCACCTTGATTACAATGGTGTGGGCTCGAGCTCTTGCCATAGGCCCACGTGGTGCTTGATGTGTCGGTGTAGAGTCCATGGGGATGATGGAAGGATGCTCTGCATCCTCATACATGGGACGAAACTGACAACATGCAAGAATCATATTGGACGACCCATATGACGCTACTGGCCTAATTCGGAAAGGCCATAATGGGTCGTGGGTTCCCAGGCCGTAAATGGGCTATATGCGAACAGGTTATTAACAGGCTTTCCATGGGCTGGCCCACTAACTTTTGACCAAGTCAAACAGGCTGGCCTTTTAAACATAAAAAGGACACTGTTCGTTCGTGCCACGTGCCGACGTATCATAGGCGCCTCTCGTCCATTGAATGGATGACATTTGTCCCAACGCCGAGCTAACATGTGGTTCCTTTGGCCAATGAGAATTTTACACATGGAAAATCCCCATTGGTCCGGGCTGTTAACGGGTTACCGGATCCAAACTGGAACCCGATAACTTAATGACGACCCATTGCGGTGGATGCCACATGTCTGTTACCCTTGACGAAAAAACTTCCATGACGCGTCTTTTATTGTCATGGAAATGGACATTTCCGTGATGATAATTTTAGTATTTTCATGGAACACTTCTACGACAGCATAGGTATGACTATCTTGATTCTGTCATAAAATCGTCATGAATGTACATGCATGATAGAAAACGTGACCTACTGTGACAAACACGTATCATCATGGAAGTGTTTTTTGTAGTGCTGCTATCCATTATGTGTATGTGAATTTAGCACATGTGTGATTAGATCTTGATCAATTGAGTGTTGTTCTTGTGTTCTTCTCTTGATTTTCTCCTTTCCCTACCTCCAAGTGTGGAAAGATCATGAAATAGGGTTCCACCCTACATCATCTTGGATCAGAGCATAGGTTGATTCACATCTTGGAGTCCTACCCCCACTTTCTAGCCTAATTTTGCTTGTTTTTGGCCAATTTTGAAAATCCCCACAAAAAAGCCATACCAATTTTTTTTGTCATTTGTTGGTTTGAGGATGTTTTGTTGATTTTGATCCATGGATTCATTGTGTTGCAAGTGGATCTAGCATTCCCCACATTCTCCACCATGAAACCCGCCCCAAAATCGCTCAATTTTTTCTCTTTACCCAAATTTTCGTGTTCTTCCCGAGCCTCAAATCCCCACGGACGACCTGCCCGGACGATCCGGACGAAGTCCTGGACGATCCAGAGATTTCCCGGATGAACCGGACCCTCTCCCGAATCATCCGACTACACCTGTCGAAACTAAAAAAAGACAGCTGCCACCACCACTCTCTTCTGCATATCCAGCCATTGTCCACCACCATTGCACCTTCCGCTACCACCAGTTTGACATTTGGTATTTGTCGATGTTGTTTATCAACGGTATCATCCAAAATTGATCTTAAAATTGGCTACTATCAAATTTGCATATAAAGGGTGATGAACGGAAAACGGCTTTTGAAACCAGATTTGGCTTATGAATGGTTAGTCATGCCTATGGCCTTATCCAAAGCACCTAGCACATTCATGCGAGTCATGCATTATGTCCTTCGAAAATACATTTGCATTTGTGTTGTGGTATACTTTGATGATATCCTTATCTTTAGCCAATCTCTAGAAGATCATGTCAAACATCTTCGAGAGGTCTAGCAAGTTCTATGAAACGAGCATCTTTATGTGAATATGGAAAAATGCACTTTTGGTGTTGATAAGCTTGTTTTCTTGGACTTTGTTGTGTCTTCTAAGTGTGTTCAAGTAGACGAGTCTATGATTGACGCTATTAAAACATTACGACACTAGTGGTAATGGCATAGGTGGCGTGTTGATGCAAGAGAAGCGACTCATTGCTTATTTTAGTGAGGAACTTTCCGGCGCACAACTTAATTATCCCATCTATGACAAAGAGTTGTATGCTTTGGTAAGGGTTTTGCGTGTTTGGGAGCATTATCTTCAGTCTCATGAATTTGTCCTACATACGGATCATGAAACGCTTAATTACCTTAAAGGTCAAACCAAGTTGAATAAACAACATGTCAGATGCTCTTTCCCTCAAGTACATGTTAGTTGCTCAACTTGAATTGAATCTTACTAGATTTGAGCACATTAAAGACTTGTATGCGCATGGTACTTCGTTTGTGATTCCTTGTGCCAATTGGCAAGCTAAAATTTCTTGGGAGCGGTGTTATCTCAAGGATGGCTATCTTATCAGACTAACAAACTTTGTATACCCGAGTCTTCTCTTCGTTTGTTGCTTTTGCAAGAAGCTCATGATGGAGGACTTGTGGGACACTTCGGCCGCGACAAGACCTTCACCATACTCTCCAAGAACAACTTTTGGCCAAAGATGTTTCACGACGTCGCACGCTACACTAACAGGTGCATCAAATGTCGCAAAGCTAAGTCCCAAGCTCAATCTCATGGCTTACATATGCCACTTCCTATTCTGCACCACCCATGGGAAGATATTTAGTATGGACTATGTGCTTGGTTTGGCTAGAACCCCAAATGGTAAAGATTCATTTTTTGTGGACCGTTTCTCTAAGATAGCACATTTCATTCCTTGCAACAAGACAAACGATGCTTCAGATGTTGCAAATCTCTTTTGTAGGGAAATCTTGCGATTGCATGAAGTGCCCAAGACGATTGTGTCGGACCGCGATGTCAAGTTCCTAAGTTACTTTAAGACACCATGCGCCAAGATCGGAATCAAGCTACTTTTCTCATCAACATACCACCCACAAACCAACGGGCAAATGAAGGTCACCAATCGGACTCTCTCTACACTCCTCCCCGTCTTGATCAAGAAGAACATCAAGTAATGGGAAGAATGCTTGCCCATAGCCGAATACACCTACAATCGAGCACGACACTCGACAACTGGCAAGTCCCCTTCAAGGTCGTCTACGGCTTCAACCCGTTGTCACCGTTGGACATCCTTCCTCTACCACTAGAAGAGCGAACCAACATGGACATGAGTAGAAGAGCAAGTTACCTCAAGAAGGTGCATGAAGAGACATGCCGGACGATCGAGAATCAAGTGCACCACCTCGCTACCAAGCGCAACATCAACAAGCACCCCATGGTGTTCAACCCCGAGGACCTTGTGTGCGTACACCATGCAAAGAACGTTTCCCCAATGAGCGCAAGTCCAAGCTCCCACCTCGTGTTGATGGACCATTCGAGGTGCTAGCTCGCTACAATAACTATGCCTACAAGATTGATCTCCCGCGCGACAAGTACATCGTGAGCTACATCTTCAACGTCAAAGACCTATCTGCCTTCCATTGTGATGGAGTTAATGATCCGAGGTCGAGTCTTCCCGAGAGGGGGGAGATGATGCGGAGCATCCTACAGTCATCCCCATGGACGTACCCTCATCTCCCAAGACACCAAGTGAACCAATGACTAGAGCTCGTGCAAGGGCCATTGAAATCGAGGTGAACTCGCACTTCTCTGAGCTTACACACTCCGCATGGGAGACATGGCTACTACCTCAAGAGGAGACGCTGCGTGTGATCATGTACTTCGAGGATGGCCATGGAGCCACTATGAACAACGGACAAGATAGTGAGGACGCTAAGCACGAGAAGCAAGAGAAGGAGCTGACGGCCAGCTACAGCCACCGGATGACCGGTCCTTATCAGACGTTCGGCGCCCTAAGGATCAATCAGCCAGATGGCCCAGCCGACGAACCCTACAGCGGTCGGACGACCGGCAAGTACTGGACGTCTGACATCCTCCAGCAACTGAACGACGGCCCTCCTCCGAAACTCCGGTGCCACTAGTCTAGTACTAAAATAGCGGAAGAAGGAATCCTTCTAGATGTCCGAGCCCCGGACATCCGATGTCCTCCTGACAACCGGATGCTCGTGAGCCACCGGATGACTGGTAACCTCCGGACGTTCAGAACTGCCTGTGTGCAGCCACTCTGGTTTGGACCCATTTATCCCCCTCTCTCCCCTAGACTATATATACCCCTTCACTTGGATGAAGTGGGGTTAGCAAAGTATATTGATATTATCTAGAGAGAGCTTTGCTCATCTTCCCCTCCTCTTGGAGACCAAGATCTCTTAGGAGAAGATCCCTAAGTGGATATCAAGACCTCCCTTGTGGAGAAGACTATTATCAAGACTTCATCTCCTTTGGATTTGGGAAGGACCTTACCAATGTGCTATTTTCTCTTGATTGTTCATCTCATACTTGTGGGTCTCATGTATGCTATTCTGGTGGATGTGTGATTTGGGTTTTATTTGAGTAATTCCTCTTGTTGTTCTTGTTGATTTCCCCCTTTACCCCTCGAAGTGGGAACATATCATCAATTGGGGTTCCACCCTACATCAAAAGCTCAATAAGGCAACCTCAGTTTCGATAGCTCTTGCACACGCTCTTGTCATCGGTCCACTTGGTGTTTGGGGTGATGATGGAATGACCATGGGGATGACCGAAGGATGCTTTGAATCAGGTGTGGTACAATGCGACATCGCAGAGGAGGCGGGGAGGTGGCGGCATGACGAGAGGCGGAGGTGCATCTGGCTACAAAGGGATCGATGAAGGAACGCTCATGGTGGTGGCACGCGAAGGAGGATCGAGATTCGGGGGAGAAGAGGAGGGATGATCCTGGCTAGAGAGGGCGAGCGGTTGGCGCACATCAAAGCCAGCCACATCGGCCCCCATCCCCACTTCCCAAGCATAGCCGCAACCGACACACAATGCCGAAAACGCTGGAAAGAAGCCACACATCATTTGGCAGGTGGGCCCCACAAAGAGTAAAAATCGTACACACAGTTAGAACGTTAGCCCAGATGCATGAGGTAGCAGTAATTCGTGGGAGCTAAGTAACTTAAGAGTGACCTTTTCCGTAATAAAAGATCTATTGAAGTTTTTCTTTTTGGCAAAAACACTTCGCGAGCAACGGTTCGAAGCCCTTTCACCATTGCGAGCAGTCCCACACCACGCCAGTTCCCACGTTATCATGCAGACAACAGAAGACGACCGAGTGACTAACAATGAATCATTAGCGTGATTTTTGAACAATCTTTTTTTGTAGTTTGCAACTTTGTGACTATTTGAACATAACGCACAATCTTATGTACCTTGCACTTGCCTCATCTCTACCGTTGGCCATATAGCAAAGTCCATAATAAATCGAGCAACTCGGACTTTTGGCGCACGGGGGCAATGGAGCACATTACTTTAAACAACTCAAATAATGCTATATTTTTAACACAAGTATATATGGATGTTCTCTAGGTACTCCCTCTGTTTCGAAATAATTGAAGTTCCGGATTTGTCTTAAGTCAAACTTCAGTAAGCTTGACCAGTTCTATACAAAAATATATCAACATCTACAAATAAATTTTTTTGCTTTATTAGATCCATTATAAAATGTATTTTCATATTATATGTAGTTGTATTTGATATGGTAGATCTTAGCAAAATTTTCTAGAGACCGAATCAAACTTTAAAATGTTTGACTTAGGACAATACTTTAATTTTTTTTGCGGGTAATTTTAATTATTTTGGAATGAAGGAAGCACATGTTAAATTTCGTTCAATAATAACGCTACACAAAAAAGCTGGTACCATAAATAAATCTGAATTTTTTGAACCATGAAAATTACTACCTACGTAACATTTTCAAACTTGAAAAAGAAGGTGCTCGTAATGCACCTGCTCCAAAGCGACTTCCGTACTCAGAAGCCTTTTCGAGCTATTTAAAAGGCAAGGCGAGACGCCAACGCTGAGGCCAGCAACACATCTTGGGCAGTCTTCATTCCTCTCCTCTCCAACTCGTCGCAGCCGCAAATCGCAAGGACAGCAGGAGCTAACCCGACGAGGCCACGCGACCACCACCCACCGGTCTAGCGCCTCCTCGTCGTCGCCGTTGCTTCCCGCCCGTTCCCTCGGTTCCGCCTGAAATCGCGATGGTGAGAAATTAAATTAACCTTTGCTGGTGGGCATGTCCATTTCCTCTAGCGCGTGTCGGTGAGTTGAGTTGCTGAGATCGGTGTGGTTGGTGCAGACGAAGAAGCAGCGCAGGGAGGCTGGCGCCAGGCGGCAGCAGCAGGCCCGCCAGCGGCTGCGGCCGCCGCCGCTGCTGCAAGCGCGCGACGAGCGCTCCGTCTCATGCACCACCTTCAACATCCTCGCGCCGATCTACAAGCGCATGGATTCTGAGGTGAGCTGGATCTTACCCTTTTCCCTCCCCTTGGAATCCACTTGTTTCATCTTGTGTTGGGAGGAGTTGCCGCCGGTATTTTGTTGGATCGGTAAAGTAACGTGTCCGTGGGCATTGGGCACAGAATGGCAGGGAGAGCCAGAACAGGGCCAACTGGTTTAGCAGGAATGAGAAAATCATCGACCGCCTCCTCGGCGATCGCTCCTCCATCATCTGCCTCCAGGTGAGGGGGATTGACCGATTATTCACTTCCATGGATGTTTGCGCAAGGATGTGATTGATAGGTTGTCTTGGTATTGTGTCAGGAGGTGTGGTTGGGGAATGATGAGCTAGTAAACATGTACGAGAAGCGGCTCGGTGATGCGAATTATACGCTGTTCAAGCTAGCCCGCACAAATAACCGCGGAGATGGTGAGCTCTCTCTCTCTCTCTCTCTCTCTCTCTCTCTCTCTCTCTCGCCCATTTCAGGTAGTATTATGACAAAGTATCTTGTGGTATGGATTAAGTAAGTTGACGTGTGTTGTTCCTTTTAGCCACCACCGTCTATTTTGCCTGCTCCATCCAAATGGTTGTTTGTTCTGAGATTGCTATAAATATTACTTGTAAGCTGTTATGTTCAATGCCTTCGATACTGATACATGCAATATCTGTCAGTAGCCATGATTGGCTGTTTTGTTCTGGAATTTATCGGAGAAAGCACATTCAATTTCTTAACTATAGCGTTGTTACAGAATGCTACTGGGATCAGTCTGCAAATTTTCACTCAAATTGTATATTCCCCACCCAGGTCTTCTAACTGCTGTACATAGGAATTACTTCTGTGTCTTGAACCACCGGGAGCTTCTTTTCAATGATTTTGGAGATCGAGTTGCTCAGCTATTGCATGTTGAGTCAGCCATACCTTTCTTGCAAAATCGGAGCAGCAGCTATGTCCAGCAGCAGAGCCTCATCGTGAACACTCATTTGGTGTTTCCCCACGATCACAGCCTTTCAATAGTTCGACTGAAGCAGGTATGATTAGTATGTTGTACACTTAATCATTCAGCCTGCCAATATTTCAGCATGGTATGTAACAATTGACTGCCGTGTCCATGGTAGGTATATAAGATCCTTCAGTACATAGAAGCTTACCAGGAAGAGCATAAACTTGGTCCAATGCCTATCATCTTATGTGGGTGAGTATGCAGTAAACATGCTATTTTTTACGTTCTTCTATGAATATCAGAGTGAAATATTAACATATGATCAGGGCATTCATATTATAGTGATTGGAATGGAAGTAAGCGCGGCCAAGTTTACAAATTTCTTCGTTCACAAGGATTTGTTTCATCATATGACACTGCTCATCAGTACAGTGACAGCGAAGAAGATGCACACAAGGTAACAGGACAATTCTGTTTTACTACTAATGCTTGATAGCCCAGCAACGCTTAATATGTATGTATGGTTGCATTGTATTCTAATTTTCTCCTCCTTTACCTCTTCTTGAGTATAGTGGGTGAGTCATCGGAATCATAGAGGGAACATCTGTGGAGTTGATTTTATATGGCTTCTGAATCCAGACAAGTGCAGGAAGCCCCTGAAAACTAGCTGGAATGAAGCTGTCTTTGGTATTATCAAGGTAAGCAAACATGATCAACACTGTGTCATTAATTAAAAAAAGGCATACTATAGCTAAAATAGTATTACGTTCGTTGTCTCTTAACTCTGAAAGTCTAAACTGTTCTCTTTTCAGTATCTTCTTCTCCAAGTTGCATCCCTTCCGGAGGAGAATGCATTTGCACTTCTCAAAGCTGACAGTTCAGATGATCGTATCACATATTCAAGCTTCTGCCAGGCACTTTGTCAGGTATTAAGGACACTATGTGTGTGCTATGTAGAAAACACTTACTCCCTCCGTCCCACTATGTAAGACGTTTTTTGACACTACAGTAGTGTAAAAAATGTCTTACATTATAGGACAGAGGGAGTACTTTAGAAAATACTTTTTCTAATGCTACAATAAATGCAGTTAGGAATGGTCCACCCCGATCGTGTAAATTCTGAAGAAATGGAAGATCTATGGAGTGAAGTTGACCACGATGGGAATGGTGCTGTTGACTACAAAGAATTTCAGGTAATTACTTGTGCGTGTCTTTTCTTTTTGGGTGGGTGGTGGTGGGGGTTGGGGGGATTCATGTCACATGGAAAGATATCTTGGTTTCAAAATTTGAATATGTAGAATAAAATGCTAATGCAAGATTATAGACGACACACCGAGGCATGCTATTTGTTAACAAGATTCACGCTACATCCCCGGGGCAATGACTACGGGCGCTCCTCCCCAAGATACCGCAACACCGGCCGCCTGTTCGCACATGAACACGTCACCGTGTACCTCCAATACCGAGGGTGATGCACCGCAGCTCACATCGAAGGAGACCCGTCCGGAAGCACGGTATGCAAGCAATCCGACGGGTGCTTCTGAGGACCCGAAACCCCATGCGCCCGGGAGGGACCCCGTCTGGACGCGCGGCGGCTATGGGCTGCCCTAGGTTGATTTGCTCGCCCTAGAGCCTCGAGGATCGCTGCCCTTCAACATGAAGAATGAATGGAGAACGGGAGAAAGAACAAGGGAGAGATGTAAAAACTAGGGTAAAAAGTAGTATATTGATATGTCGATTGTGTGTTGTTCAATCGGCCGTCACCTCCCATCTATTTATGAGGCGGCTGGACTTCCCGTACAAGAAAAAGACTAAAAAGTCCGTCCAAAATGTCAAAAACCCTAACCTAACTTGGACAGGAGTCTTTGGCAATTTTCCAGATCAACTCGGAGCCACTGAGTGGTTCGTTTCGGTCCCTCCGAGTGAACGTTGCCAACCTTCTGTAATTTTTCGGATCAACTCGGTCTCACTGATTGGTTTGCTTCGGTCCCACCGAGTGAACGTTGCCAACCTCCTCTAATTTTCCAGATCAACTCGGTCTCACCGAGTCAAATCAACTCGGTCGGTCCGAAATGACTCTGCAGCTTCTGTTTCTGACATTGTTTTGCCTCCATAGGTTGCATACAACCTCGGATTAAGGCGATTTTTATATCAAAATCAACCGTTTCGATGAGACGCACAACTTTTGTGTTGAAACATTTTCCATCAGAGGCCATCTTAATCGAGTTTCTGGCCACTATATAATCTGATGTCCACAAGATCATCTCTGCAATTGTCACAACTTTTGCATCCGAGCTCCGTTTCGGACCATCTTCGTATCCATCTTGATCTCCTTGAAGAGAGCTATCCGGAGGTGACTTTCAATCATAAGTTTGAATTTAGTCTTGATATAGCCTAAGCTACTTTTATGACTGTGCCACTTTTGAGCGTCAACACATGCCCCCCTGTTTTTTTGGCAAAGCTAGCGTGCCGAAAAATAACCTATATTGTGTTTTTTCTAAGGACGATGTCAACACTCCATCGGCCATTTATATGTGCTTAGGGCGATAAATCTATATTGGCCATGTTCATGCTTAGGGCGATAATTCTATATCGGCCATTGATTTTAACTTCTTGTTTACATGATACCTTGGAGCCGATTACCACCAATCGGCTTTAAAGAGATGGGAATGAACCCGTTCCTTGTGGCACTAAGGAAATCAAATTCCGAGAGGTCACGCCCTGTTAAGCAAGTAACATCGGGATGATTCCAATCCACTGATGCATCGGCCAAAGCAACACAAGCCGAATTATCCGTGTGAATGATTTCTACCTCACTGTTGACCCAGTTGCGGCCTAATATAACATTATAGTTACCTTGCACCTCGGCGATGAAGAATGTAGTGGCCAAAGTTTTGCTTCCCACATTGAGTTCCATGCACATCACACCTTTGGCCTCTGTCTTTTCTTTACCCTTAATTCCGTTAAGTACCATATTGGTCTTCACCAATGCATTATTATCTAACCCCAACTTTTTGAAGACCGAATAGGGCATAAGATTTACCACAACACCACCATCAACGAGCATCCTAGCAACCGACGATCCATTAATATGACCTTTGAGGTACAATAGCTTCAAGTGTTTCACCGGTTCTTTTGGCTTCTCGAAGATAGCGTTCTTAGGACCAAAATCCAGCTGGGCCACCTCTCCTTCACCTATAGCACCCAACTCGGTAGGTAAGTAATACACCATATTAATATCCATACCTTCCCGAACCGGCGTAGATTCGTAATCCACCATCTCATCTTCATCTCCCAATGTGTATATTGGACCTGAAGTTGTTTATATTGAGCATGGCCCTTGGCCTTTTGTATTCTAGCCTCTTGGCATTCTCTTGTACATGTATATATGATGGCTTTGGCCTCCTAATAATATCAAGTTGCATATTTCCCTAACATGGTATTAGAGCTTTAGGTTTTTTCCGCACGCGCAACTCGTGCTTCCTCCGATCCCATCTTGCGTCCACAGGTACTCTTGGCCGTCGCTGTCTTCTTCCCTGCCGGCAGCCACTCCTTCCCCGTGGCTGTCCGCTGGTGCACCAACCTGCTCGATCCAGCCCCAACACCACCACATCACACCACCACTTCTCACGCTACCACATCTAGCCACTTCTCTTCACCACGCCACAACCAGATCGAAGGGAGAGAAGAAGAGATCAAGGGTCAAGGGAAGATCGGGAGTACCAAGGAGATCGCGGGTATCTGATTCCCTGCGCAAACAACACCTCATCCGGCTCACCCCACCCAGGGCGCCGGCCCTTCCTCCCTGCCAGGCCGCCCCCGAGAAGGCCCTCCGCCGTCGCCGGTGATCAGGCCGCCGCCCGCTGCCTATCCGGCGCTGCTCCTCCGGCCGCCGCCGGCTTCGCTCCATCTCGCCCATCGGACTCGCCCGTTTTTCGCGTGCTGGTTCTTCAGTGCCGCCGGCGACCCCTGCAGGCTTCGCATCTGCCTCTTCCGCCCGTCCGTCCGTGAACACCAGTCAACCGCCGCCTCCATTCGTGTCGAGGCCGCTTCGTGTGTTATGCTGTGCGTGGCAACTCGGGACACGTTTCGGGCCTTTGCTGCTGTTGACACTGTGGCCCTGTTTCGGGCGTGGTCTATTGGATTGGAGTTTTGAGTAAAAAAAAAGAGAAAAAAAAGTAAAAAAAACTGGTAAAATGCTTTTGTCGGGTACACCTCTTCATCGCCGCTCGATGTTTTTTGACGGTGTTCCATACATTGATGCTGTCTCGCACATGCGCCTTCTCTCGGTGCTTGGTGCTCGCCCGTTTGAAGATGGTGGTTGTCGCTCTACTTCGACACATTTTGCGACTTCCGCCGGTGTTGTTGGCCGCTCTACATCGACTCCTCCCGCGGCTTCCGCGCACGGCGGGGATCGCTCTGTGTCGACTCACCAAGTGGTTTCCACGTATGGCTCTACGTCGACTCGCCACTCTCGGTTGACTCTACATGCGGCTTCTACGGGTGGTGGAGACCGCTTATTATCGGCAGGTGTTTCTACCTCGACCTCTTCCGCCGTGTCCTTGTCTTCGTGTGAGATTGCGCAGCTGAAATCTCTGCTTGCTACTTGGGATTCTTCACCGACAAGTTCTGCATGTTCCGTGGCCGACTCTTCTGGCATTGAGAAACCACCTTCTACTCATTCAGGTACATCCCCATGGATTCTTGATACCGGAGCATCTTTTCATATGACATATGATACTTCCACTTTGACTTCCGTTCAACCTGTTGAGTCTCCTGTTCGCGTTCTTACGGCTGATGGCACTCCCCTCCAAGTAGCTAGTCGAGGCACTCTTACCACTTCTTCATTTCATGTTCCCTCTGTCGCTCATGTTCCTCGACTTACCATGCAACTCATATCTGGTGGTCAGATTGTTGACTCTAGTTGTAGGGTTATCCTCGACTTTGATTCGTGTTCTGTCCAGGATCGTCGCACGGGCGCTCTACTTGGTGCTGGCCCTCGACGCTCTGATGGTCTCTGGGAGCTTGACTG
Source organism: Triticum urartu (assembly GCF_056163025.1). Lineage (NCBI taxonomy): Eukaryota > Viridiplantae > Streptophyta > Magnoliopsida > Poales > Poaceae > Triticum > Triticum urartu. The sequence continues at coordinate 193,985,987 of NC_141873.1, read as the reverse complement.
GCTACGTCTTCCTTCCGCTGCCACCGCTGCCAGTCCCATAGCCCCTGTCGCTGCATCTACTAGCTCTTTTCAGCAGTGGCATCACCGTCTTGGACATTTATGTGGTTCTCGTCTCTCATCTTTGGTTCAGCGCGGTGTTCTGGGGTCTGTGTCCGGTAATGCTTTGTTGGATTGTATGGGTTGTAGGCTTGGTAAGCAGATTCAACTACTGTATCCTCACAGTGAGTCGATGTCCGAGCGCCCTTTTGACCTTGTTCACTCTGATGTTTGGGGTCCGGCTCCCTTTGCTTCAAAAGGGGGTCACCGCTACTATATTATCTTTATAGACGATTTTTCACGGTACACTTGGATATATTTCATGTCTTCTCGTAGTGAGGTCTTATCTATATACAAAATTTTGCTGCCATGGTTCAAACTCAGTTTTCCACTCCTATTCGTGTTTTTCGCGCAGATTCAGCTGGTGAGTATATCTCCCATGCACTGCGAGGATTCCTTGCTGAGCAAGGTACCCTTCCTCGGTTCTCTTGCCCTGGTGCTCATGCTCAGAATGGTGTGGCTGAGCGCAAGCATCGTCACCTTCTTGAGACGGCACGCGCGATGATGATCGCTGCCTCTCTTCCTCCTCACTTCTGGGCTGAGGCTGTTACCACTTCCACATATCTCATTAACATTCAGCCATCTGCTGCTTTACAGGGCAGGATTCCTCTCGAGCGCCTTTCTGGTCGTTCTCCTGATTATTCGGTGCTTCGCTTGTTTGGTTGCGTTTGCTATGTTTTGCTTGCCCCTCGTGAACGCACCAAACTGACTGCTCAGTCTGTTGAGTGTGTCTTTCTCGGATACAGTGATGAGCATAAGGGCTATCGGTGTTGGGATCCCATCGGTCGTCGGATGCGTATTTCTCAGGATGTGACCTTTGATGAGTCTCGTCCCTTCTACCGGCGTCCATCCTCCTCGGCCTTTTCCACAGAGGATATCTCTTTTCTTACGTTTCCGGATACACCTCCATCTGTGCCCAGTATTCCTACTCTTTGTCCCGCTGTTGCAGATTCGACGCCGTCCTCTCCTACGGTTTCTTCTCCTCCCTCATCACATGACTCGCCACCTTCATCATCGCTATCTTCACCTTCTGCACCTTCATCACCAATATATCCCCCTTCTCCACCTTCATCGATACATTCCCCGTCCACGTCTCCAGTGATTCCACCTCTTCCCTCCTTTCCTTTTCATTATACTCGCTGTCCACGTATTGTGGATGAGTCTACTGATGTGCCCACTACTTCTGGTGTGTCATCTTCCTCCTCTCAACCGACTTATGGTCTTCGTTCTCGGCCTTGTCCGCCCCTTGACCGATATTCTCCTTCTCGCTATGGTCTTTCAACCGTTCTTGAGCCGACTTCTTATCGAGATGCTATTGTGCATCTTGAATGGCAGTTTGCGATGGCAGAGGAGATTGCTGCCCTTGAGCGCACCGGCACATGGGATCTGGTTTCTCTTCCTCCCGGTGTTCGTCCCATCACTTGTAAGTGGGTCTATAAGATGAAGACTCGCTCTGATGGTTCTCTTGAGCATTATAAAGCTCGTCTTGTGGCTCATGGCTTCCAGCAAGAGCATGGTCGTGATTACGATGAGACTTTTGCTCCCGTGGCCCATATGACCACTGTTCGTACACTTCTTGCCGTGGCCTCTGTTCGCCATTGGTCCGTGTCTCAGCTTGATGTGAAGAATGCCTTTCTAAATGGTGAGTTGCGTGAGGAGGTTTATATGCAGCCACCACCTGGGTATTCTGTTCCTGATGGCATGGTTTGTCGTCTTCGTCGCTCTCTTTATGGCCTTAAGCAAGCCCCCCGTGCCTGGTTTGAGCGCTTTGCCTCTGTGGTGACTGCCGCTGGTTTTTTGCCTAGTGCTCATGATCCAGCATTGTTTGTTCGCCTTTCTTCTCGTGGTAGGACTCTTCTTCTTCTGTATGTTGATGACATGATCATCACTGGCGACGATTCTGAGTACATTGCCTTTGTCAAGGCCCGCCTAAGTGAGCAGTTCCTTATGTCTGATCTTGGTCCTCTTCGTTATTTTCTTGGGATTGAGGTTTCGTCCACCTCTGCTGGCTTTTTTATTTCCCAAGAAAAGTATATCCATGATCTTCTTACTCGTGCGGCTCTTAGTGATGAGCGCACTGTTGAGACTCCTATGGAGCTCAATCTTAATCTTCGTGCTTCTGATGGTGAGCCCTTGTCTGATCCGACGCGTTATCGTCATCTTGTTGGGAGTCTTGTCTATCTTGCTGTCACACGTCCGGATATCTCCTATCCTGTCCATATTCTGAGTCAGTTTGTTTCTGCTCCCACTTCAGTCCACTATAGCCACCTTCTTCGTGTTCTACGATATCTTCGTGGCACGATCTCTCGTCGTCTCTTTTCCCCCCGTTCTAGCTCATTACAGCTCCAGGCCTATTCAGATGCTACATGGGCTAGTGATCCTTCGGACCGCCGTTCACTTTCTGCTTACTGTGTTTTTCTTGGTGGTTCTCTCATTGCCTGGAAGACTAAGAAACAGACTGCAGTTTCTCGTTCGAGTGCAGAGGCCGAGTTGCGAGCTATGGCTCTTCTGACGACAGAGGTGACTTGGTTACGATGGTTACTGGAGGATTTTGGTGTTTCTGTTACTACACCTACCACCCTCTTGTCAGACAGTACAGGTGCTATCAGTATTGCGCGAGACCTGGTGAAGCATGAGCTTACCAAGCATATTGGTGTTGATACTTTCTTTGTGCGCGCCGCTGTGCAGGATCATGTTATTGGTCTTCAGCATGTGCCTTCTGAGTTACAACTAGCAGACTTCTTCACGAAGGCCCAGACTAGAGCACAACATGGATTTCACCTCTCCAAACTCAGTGTTGTGGATCCACCATGAGTTTGAGGGGGGGTGTTAGAGTTATATTGAGCATGGCCCTTGGCCTTTTGTATTCTAGCCTCTTGGCATTCTCTTGTACATGTATATATGATGGCTTTGGCCTCCTAATAATATCAAGTTGCATATTTCCCTAACAGAAGTTTCCTCAACTGAAGGGGATGTTTCAGGTGGCATGGGCGATGTAATAGGGGTTGCATCATCCTCTTTTGGTGGTGTAGGTGTTGCTATAGCCAATGTAGAAGCATCTGCATTTTCTTTTTGTTTAGGCCTCCATACTTGTTTCGTGAGTGCCATGGGCCGAATTTCATTGAACAATTCGTCCATTTGCTTCTCTTCTTTGCGCTCTACCTTCTCGTGGTTCCTCATGCGTTTGTAATCTCCTTTTCATGGTCTTAGTTAAACCGGGAGGACACCACTGAGGTTGAGTGTATTTGGGATCCCTAGGTGTGGCCTTGCTTGTGCTGGCCTCATGATCATTAGCCATGGAACCCTTTTTACTGACCTTGCTTGGAGAATTTTTTGTTGGCCGATTAGCACCATGGCTCGAACGGCCTTGTGTGGGATAATAAAGCCTCTCGCGAACAGGCCTTCTAGGTGCTGCCCACCCCATATGAAAAGCATAAGGAGCCATTGGGGGCTGCCCCCATCCTCCATTGAAGCCTCTCATATAATATAGCGCATAGGGGGGTTGTGACATCCATGGTGTCGGTGCCCATGACCCATATGGCCTTGCATAGCGTCGAAACTCTTGCTTCGGAGGCGATCTTGAACGCTTTGAATGTGATGGCTGATTAGAGCTAGAACCGGCCGCTTGACTTGCATATTTGGATAGCAACATATCAAAAGTTGGCTTGATTCGCTTGCGCTTAGCTTCACTCTTTTCCCACTTGCCAATTTCTGCATTCTTGGGCTTGATAAATTTAACATGAGTATCTTCTTGTACCTGTGGTTGCCCCCCGAGTGCAGGATTTTTTATGGTGATCTTCAATACTTCCTTGCCATCAGGTTGTTTATCAAGCACAACCTCTCTTCCCAAGACTTTGTCACCCTCCTTGCCTTTCTTGGGTTCACCAATAACAACATTATCTTTATTAGCAGATTTGGCTATGCTAGGCCGAATTAACATTTTCTTTTCCTCCAAGTCCATGGTGTTTATCGGGAAGGGTTGTTTATCAACTTGCATCTCAGCAAAATTCAACCGTCCTTCATTAATGGCCGATTGTATCTGTCGTCGAAAAACATTACAATCGGTAGTAGCATGAGAAAATGAATTATGGTACTTGCAATAAGCACGCCGTTTCAGCTCATCAAACGGCGGTATGGTGTGTGATATTCTAATCATCTTATCTTGCAAGAGAGCATCAAATATTTTATCATATCAAAAGTAAACTTCATCTCCTCATCAGATTCTTGCGAATCGGCTTAAGAGCATTGCATGTATAGGGTTTGGCCTTTGAGGACCAAACAAACTCAGTAGTATAGACATCAACCTCATCGTTCGAATTATCATCATTGTATTCAAGCATATGCATTCTAGGATGATCGGTTGTAGACTTATGAACCTCTTTACTTCGACTCTCTTGAGCCAAAACTTTTTGTAAGACTTGGTTAATATTCAAAAACTCATAACTTTCTAGCCTCTCTTTAATGTGAGTTTTTAAACCATTAAGAACAAGACCTGCCAAGTCTCTCTGAGTTATCACTAAGCTATAACATCGGTTTTTTATATCTCTCAATCTCTTGACATAATCGGTGATCGATTCATCATGTTTTTGCCTAACCGATGTTAAGATGTGACAACTTAAGCTCATTATCACTGCTATAAAAGTGATCATGAAACTTTTGCTCTAATTGTGACCATAAGAGAATTGAACCATGTGGTAAAGCAACAAACCATGAAAATGCGGTGCCAGTTAAAGATAAGGAAAATAAACGCACTTTCAATTCTTCTATGGAACCTGCTTCACCTAACTGCGCTAGATACTGACTAACATGCTCCCATGTCGTTTTCGTGCCCTCTCCACTAAATTTAACAAAATCAGGAACCTCGTAACCTTGAGGGTACAAATCTGCATCAAAGTGTTCAGGATAAGGCTTTTGGTACACACAACTCTTTACTTTCGGCTCGTTTCCGGAAGTTTCTATAAACATCTTATGCAAATCAAATCCTCCCTTAATTTCACTAAAATTGGATCTGAGGTAGATGAAGATGCTCGTGGCAATGACATAGGAGCAACATGAGTACTAGCTGGTGGTGCAATTTGTGGGATGGGCGTCGAACCATAATTCGGCGGAAGACCAAACATGCTTGTGCCTATGGGTGGTGTGACAAAGTGATTCGGCGTTGACGCCGAATTGGGCACACTCATAATAGGACTAGGATATGTCGGTGTAGCCACAAGATGATTGGTTTGACTAGGGTAAAAATTCAACAACATATTATATTGTTGTTGCATAGGAGGTGCCGATGAAATAGGTAAAGTTTGACTAGGGTTTTTAGATATACCAACAGTGCCACTAGATGACGGAGGAATAGTTTTCTGAGCATTAGCACATGCTATGAAAGAATTGTATGTCATCACATTACCCTTGCTAACAAGACTTTCAATCACAGCCACTTGCTTTGGAGAAAAAACTTTACTCACAGTGATTTCATCTTGTTCATCAGTGAGAGGAGGAAAATTGACGTTTCCAACCGGAGTAATGTTGCCTTGATGGTCCTTCTTGAAATTTGCAAGAAACGCCTCCAAATCCTGCTCCTCGCGCTTCCTCTTTAGCGCCTCAAAATCCTCCTCAAGCTGTTTCTTGAGCGCTTCGTAGGCTTGGCGATGTTCATCCGATAGTTCATCAAGATCGGGCTTAATGATGTTATCGGTGCTAACTTCTGTGGGCTTGGGGAGATCCGACATGGTTGATAATGATTCTTGATCTTTCGTCCCTAGCGGAGTCGCTAAAAATTGTGTTCGCACACGAACATGTCACCGTGTACCTCCAACGCCGAGAGTGATGCACCGCAGCTCACGTCGAAGGGGACCCATCCGGAAGCGCGGTATGCAAGCAAACCGGCGGGTGCTTTTGAGGACCCGAAACCCCACGCGCCCGAGAGGGACCCCGTCTGGACACGCGGCGGCTATGGGCCGCCCTAGGTCGATTTGCTCGCCCCTAGAGCCTCGAGGATCGCTGCCCTTCAACATGAAGAACGAACGAATAACGAGAGAGAAAGAACAAGGGAGAGATGTAAAAACTAGGGTAAAAAGTAGTATATTGATTTGTTGATTGCGTGTTGTTCAATCGGCCATCACCTCTGATCTATTTATGAGGCGGCTGGACTTCCCGTACAAGAGAAGGACTAAAAAGTCCGTCCAAAACGTCAAAAACCCAAACCTAACTCGGATAGGAATCTTTGGCAATTTTCTGGATCAACTCGGAGCCACCGAGTGGTTTGTTTCGGTCCCACCGAGTGAACGTTGCCAACCTTCTGTAATTTTCCGGATCAACTCGGTCTCACTGATTGGTTTGCTTCGGTCCCACCGAGTGAACGTTGCCAACCTTCTCTAATTTTTCGGATCAACTCGGTCTCACTGATTGGTTTGCTTCGGTCCCACCGAGTGAACGTTGCCAACCTTCTCTAATTTTCCGGATCAACTCGGTCTCACTGATTGGTTTGCTTCGGTCCCACCGAGTGAACGTTGCCAACCTTCTCTAATTTTTTGGATCAACTCGGTCTCACCGAGTCAAATCAACTCGGTCGGTCCGAAATGACTCTGCAGCTTCTGTTTCTGACCTTGTTTTGCCTCCATAGGTTGCATACAGGTTGCATACGACCTTGGATTAAGACGATTTTTATATCAAAATCAACTCTTTCGACGAGACGCATAACTTTCGTGTTGAAACATTTTCTATCAGAGGCCATCTTAATCGAGTTTCTGGCCATTTTATAATCTGATGTCCACAAGATCATCTCTGCAATTGTCACAACTTTTGCATCCGAGCTCCATTTCGGACCATCTTCGTATCCATCTTGATCTCCTTGAAGAGAGCTATCCGGAGGTGGCTTTCAATCATAAGTTTGAATTAGTCTTGATAGAGGCTAAGCTACTTTTATGACTGTGCCACTTTTGTGCGTCAACACTGCCCGAGCGTCGGCACAAGCCGTCGGCTCCCCTGTGTACCTACTGCTATCAAGTTGTCATAGGTTACAACTTGTGGTGCCTCTCGATATAAGAGGCATAGGACATAACGTGTCCGACACTTACACGACTTGTACCTATCCACCAATTACAACTCCATGTCCATGTGATCCCTTGCGTACATAATATTCGACACAAGTATAACAAACTCCACCTTGGCGAATATTCTCCACCACCTAGAAGTCATCCATGCTCGAACCTCCATGTATTCCAGACTTGCTTTGTCTTATTTGTAGCTTACTGAGAGCTACCCGATGGGTCAGACCCGCCGCCACTGTGGGACTCCACCGCTACTCCTACAGCTCCACTCTTCATGGTTCCACCTGCAATAGTGCTCCCTTGCAACTTGTAAAGATGCAAAGCCGTCCTCTCTCCTATCATCACGATTACCCCATCTTCCATGATTTTCATGGTCTTCTTATCCCGATCACAACGGAATTCCATACCACCAGCATGAAGAACACCAAGCGAAATTTGATTCCTTCTTAGCCTTGCCACATGCCTGACTCCTCGAAGCATCTGCCCAACTCCGTCAAACATCTTGACTTTGATGTCACCTACTCCAGCAGCACGATAACCTGTGTCATCGCCAACATAGGCTAAATCAAACCAAACTCACTAGACTTGTACGAAGAGAACCACTCCATGTTGGGCGTCGCATGAGAAGAGCAAGCTGAATCCAACATCCACACTTCAGTTTTTGTTGACCGTATGTCTAATACTACGAGGGCATCAGTACTGCTGTTCGAGTCATCACCATGAGTAGCCAGGTTATCACTTCCCCACCCTTCAGTTCTGGGCATTTCCTCTTTATATGTCCCCACTCCTTGCATCTGTAGCACTGCGCCTTTTTCTTCCTTTTCTTCTCCGTCTCTTGTCCCTTCCTGAGCTGATAACCTTTAACTGCCAACCCCAAACCTTCAGTACTCTCCTTTTCAGCGGCATTCTTTTGTTTCATCAACTCATGTCCAAGCAACGCTGCAGCGATGTCCTCATTATTGACGGTTGACTTCATAGGACGGTGGCAACGGAACAAGAAGTAGTGCCTTATCCTCGTCATCAGTCTTCACATCCAGACACGCTAGATCTGTGACCAACTAATTAAAGGCATTCACATGCTCTACAAGATCCAATCCCTCCTGCATCTTCAACCCATATAACTTTTCCTTCAAATACAGCTTATTGGTCGCTGACTTGGACATAGAACGACTTGCCAACTTGTCCCAAATTCTCTTAGGAGAATCTTCATCCATGACATTATACACGACCTGATCCGCAAGACAAAGCCGTATGGTAGCGGCCACCTGCACTTGCATATCCTCCCACACATCGTCGTCAACCTTGGCCGGCTTCGTCTCCTGCAAACCCTTCAAGATTCCCTGCTGCGCCAGAAGATCCTTGACTCTTGTCTGCCATAGACCGAAGTTACCCGTGCCATCGAATTTCTCCACATCAAACTTGGTGAACCCTGGCGCCATGCCGAGCTGCGATCTAACCGACCTGTTGCCGCCGATCTTACCGCCCTTGTTTTCCTCTGCGACTTCCTCACGAAAAAGATCATTGATCCCATATTCTTTGTCTGAAGCCACGCCGCAGTACATGATCTACCAAGAACCCTGACTTGCACCACACCCTATCTACCCTTCAGAAATCACCGTGGCTGGTCAAACTAGCTCTCGCCGAAAACTAGACCGGTCCACCTTTTTCCTGAATCTGCATATTGATTTTTGTGTGCACTTTGCTGCCTCCCTTCTCCAGCCTTTTACTTACGCTGGATCACCTGGGCTCCATCTTTTTCTTCCTATACACGGAAATAGAGTCACAGCCTGTTATAGTTTGCACCATATCCAATCTCGAACGGACCATCATGCACGCACAAGTATCCTTTTTTCTTTTTTCCCTTTTGCTAATCGCAAGCAGCAGCAGGCTTTGTTCCCTGGACCAAACACGTATACACGCACACATGTATCACCTTGTAGATTGGCTGGCTGTGTGTTAATCCCCTGAACTCCTGCGCCGATACGATTTCCTTTCTTTGTGCGGTGCACCTCATCCAAGGAGACCAGCTGCCACACGACATGAAGTCGCATACGCAGCCTCACGCCATAACCTTTCCTTTCATCTATCCACGTTCCTCAGAAAATTCTGCCGCTGATCTTGACGATAGCTTCGCCTTGTTCCGATCTTGGTTCTTCGCCAACGATCTGTAACTTGCCCTGTCGCGTGTACTCACAGCACGCCAACCTTGCTGAAACAGTCGCCACCTAGCACATCGCCTATGCACGAGACATTTCATACCCTGGCTACCCGCATCGCTGACACAATCGTCCAAGTGCCGCGCCGCCGCCCTTGTACAACACCAAGCACATCATCTCGATGCTCTCACACTCTGATCTATCCGGCCGTCCTCCACGTTTGGCCGTCGGCCTGATCGCGAGCCGAATCTGTCGCCTCCGCAACGTCTTCAACAACCACTACGCCGGTCCGATCGCCACGTCTAGCCGATCCTTACCGACCACAGCCCATCGAACGGTCCAGGCCTCCTGCCCTAAGTGGCTGACACCACCGACGGCATCCGCGATCGCCGCCATGCTCAACCTTGCGCCAATCGAACGGTCCCGGCACCCGTCGAGCATGATCCTCATACCTCAAGATGATCTTCCGCATAGTGTTCTCGCAACCTTGCTCATGATACCACTTGTTAAAATAAAACGCTAAAGCAAGATCATAGACGACACAACAAGGCACGATATTTGTTAACGAGATTAACCGATATGCCTACATCCCCGGGGCAATGACTATGGGCGCTCATCCTCAAGATACCGCAACACCCGCCGCCCGGGCGCTGGCATAGGTCGTCGGCTCCCCCGCATACCTGCTGCTATCAAGTCGTCATAGGTTACGACGTGTGGTGCCCCTCGATATATAAGAGGTCTAGGATATAACATGTCCGACTCCTACATGACTCATACCTATCCACACCAATTACAACTCCAAGTCCATGTAACCCCTTGCGTACATAACAATGCAAGTATAACAAAATAAACAATGATGTCAACAAGATTTAGAACGTAAAAAATATTAATGGCCAATTGGTAACTCGTAGCAGCACATGCCATGTGATTAAAATTTGGGTTCAACAGAAATTTGAAGTTCCATAAGGTCAGACCGGCCTTGGAAACTTATGGCAGAGCATGTTCTCGGTGAACACATCTCTAATGCCTAGGATGGATCTAAAATTTAATGGCAGATGACTGCAAATAGCCTGAAATTTCTTACAGTATTGGGAATACTTTGTGTATCAGCTTTGCTTGGACATGTTTTTTTACAGCCAGTATGCTCTTTATCAGTTACCTCAGAGTAAAATTGCAATGACAAAGAAAACTGAAATCATTGCGATTTAAGTTCATGACCACCTCAAATCTAAATGCCAAATGGCCAATGTTGTCCTATCTCTAATGTTTAAAAATATTTCTCAAACGTGGAATTATTCTACTCAGAATCTCCAGTTAATATTGTTTCTTAAACACTTGAAGCGGTGTATCTGGAGCCCAAAATGCTACAACCAAGAAGAGGAGGATGATACTGAAATCGACGTCGCTGAAGGAAGCATCGTCACATTTGAGCCGAACGACGAGACCTTTGGCTTCACTGTGAAGGAAGCTGTTCTGTTCCCCCCAGAAGTTGAGAAGGGCATGTGGCCTGAGAACTACAGCCTCTCAGATCACGCGCCCCTTACTGTGGTGTTCTCCCCTGTAAGAATGCCTTGCTCTCCACGCACTCCTCAGCACCCCTAGCTATCAAACGCCAGTACAGATGCAAGCTTTGTACAGTTTTAGGTATACGGTGAGATATACACCAGAGAAGCTTTATTTTAGGTACCGAAAGTGGTAAGAAGAGGCGACAGACATGAGTTGCTGTTGGCCTACCTTTTGGGGCATGCTGATGATGTCTCTGCGAACAGTTTGTATCCAAAGCTGTCTCCACATGTTCATAAATGTAAATTTCTCTCTCTATTCTTGGTGTAAGATAAACTGAATTGTGAGGGCTTCACACGGAAATTTAGGGATAACTGCTGATTAAGATCTAATTAGCTTGTTGTGTTGTTTTCTCCAGTCAAATCATAGCATGAGTTCCCTCCAAGATTGATATTCTATATATGCTTTTTCTTAGATCTATCACGTTCTAAACAATTTTTAGATTGGTTGTACCACATGCAACCCCTGGAGAAACTGGGAAACAATGCCAGCTTTTACCCTTTTTCCTCCTTGAAGCGTTAGCACATGATTTTCTTGTTTTTTTAGAGAAACTTACAATCTATTCATGGTCATTTATGGAAGTACATAGAACATGAGGTAACCAAAATTACAAACATAGCTTTGGACCACTTAACGACAGCTACAAGCACTAGAGTGAGCCAAAGGCATGCCACTGTCAACCCCTCTCTTATTGGAGCCTGGCAAACCTTATTTCTGTAGATAGTTGGAAAGTGTCCGACCCGCAAAAAAAGGCCCCATAAGGCTTACCCGCAAAAAAGGTCCCATAGGACCAAAGAGCAGTAACCATCTTCGATGAAGAGTTGTAGATAGAAAGGATCAAACTTGTAAACATACGAACACACACAGACAAAACGAAGATTGGATCTAAATGGGGTGTGTTTGATTGCCTTCTCCAACAGTACCTGCATTTCAAAGCCATCTCAACCCAGCCTGAGCAAAAACAAGCAAAAAACCAACATTTTGCATGTTGTTTGGTTGCCTTCATTGCATCGATTTTTTAGAGAAACTTCCAATCTATTCATGGTCATTTATGGAAGTACATAGAACATGAGAGGTAACCAAAATTACAAACATATCTTTGGACCACTTACCGACAACTACAAGCACTAGAGTGAGCCAAAGACATGCCACTGTCAACCCCTCTCTTATTGGAGCCGGGCAAACCTTATTTTTGTAGATAGTTGAAAAGTCGTCCTACCAGCAAAAAAAGGCCCCTGGAGATGGGAAAGCTACTCTTTTCTGGAAGGATAGATGGATCATGGGCGGGCGAGTCAGAGATATAGCACCAATAATATACGGTCGGGTTCCAAAACGTGTGCGGCAATCTAAGTTGGTGGCGGAGGTGTTGCGGGATGGCAGTTGGGCACTGCATGTTGGCATAGAACTGTCACTGGAGGCCCTGGATCAATACCTCCTCCTGTGGACTTGCGTTTCAAGCATTACACTCGATGATGAAACTCCAGACTCTATGCGGCGAGGTTCTCCGGATGGCAAGTTTCACCAACTACGGACTTCACCTGGCAATCCAAGGCACCGCTACGGTGTCGTTTTTTCAGTTGGCTAGCCCTAAAGGATAGATGTTGGACGTCGGATAGGCTTGCACGGCGCGGCCTACCTCACCAAGCAGCCTGCCCCATGTGTGATCAGCAACAAGAGACTATGCAGCACCTGATGTTGGAATGTAGCTTTGCGAAACAGATTTGGCTGGCGGTGAGCAGACTTGCTAACAAGGTGGAGCTCCAACCCAAACATGGGGAATCGCTTGAGCAATGGTGTTTGTGGCAGGAGGATGCCTCGGCTAACCGAAAAGCGCACAGAGCTAAATGTCTGTTGGTCATGTGGACAATCTGGAAACATAGGAACGACGTGGTGTTTAATGGAGCAACGCCGTCGTTTCAACGCTCCATGCAGTGGATTCACGGGGAAGGACAACTTTGGGCGAAAGCGGGTCTCTTTAAGGAGGATAACATAGGGTTTGAGGTAGCTCCAGTTGCGTGGGATGTGAGCGAGTAGTTACCGTTGGTAGTCGGAGGGTAGGCGGGAAATCCGCTTGTAAATAACCTTGTAATGGTGGACATGGGTTTCGTACCCTTTCTTCTCTAATGAATGATACACTCTCTCGTGCGTATTCGAGAAAAAAAAAGCACTTTAGGGTGGGTGTTTGGTTTCCTGCATATGTGCTTAAGGGTTGAGCAGATGCAAACCACAACTGTTTGGTTGCATATACGTTTGTGTTCTGCTCACCCCATTTAAATGTGCACCACATTAGCAGCACAATAGCAGGCACAACTGATAAGAGGCAAATTGATGTAGGGTGGAAACCCTAAGGCTGATCTTTCACGAAATGGAGGGAATCCTACGAAGAACACAAAGAACGCGAGGGAAAACACGAGGAAAAACACTCAAATCAACGGGAACGATCACACATGTGCTGGATCCATGAACATAAAGGGTGATACAAGATCCAAATGCAACAAAGGACGATACAAGAGGCGGCAGTTCTTCTCCGTGAGGAGGTCTTGAGGGGTCTTCCCGTGAGGGGTCTTGAATCCACTTTGGGGATCTTCTCCGTAGAGGTCGCGGTCTCCGAAGGAGAAAGTATCAAGTGGATGAGCAAAGCTCTATCTCCAAAATGAGCTATCACTAAGGATGGCAATGGATCGGGTTTGGATCGGGTTGAACAATATGGAATCCATATCCATATTCATGAAGACAGTCTTTGCCCGCCCATGAAAAAATCCACGGATGAAAAATTGTGTCCATGTCCAAACCCGATGGATACCCATACCCACTGAATATCCACTGGGTCCTCTCAAGACTAAAGAATGGTCTATAAGATGGAATAATGAAATCGCATCACACAAAACAAAGTGTCTTCAACCCCTTTATATAAATGATCCATACGTTTTTATATGCTTTTCTGTTACTAGTAACAGAATAATATTATGTTACCCTCCAACCCTATAAGGGCGCGACGCGCATACACCATAGAATCTCCCCGACCCAGCCCGAACCTAACCCACCTCCTTTTGCCGAAGGCAGCCGTCGTGGGCGAGCGAGCGACGGCGTCTGCCGAAGCGAGGGAGCCCGCGGTGCCGTGACTGGCCGCCGACGGATCCACCGCCGCCGTCCCCTTCCTCGCTGGCAAAGCAATGACGGGGCCGTGATCCCCGCCTCTTGCCTCCCTCCCTCGCCGGGGCTACTTCAGGCCTTGTTTGGCACGAAGGGTTTACAAGCCCCAAAGGGGCTGGGGATTATTGAGGATTTGGTGAACCCCTCCCCGGCACCAAATCCCCTTCCGCCTCCCAAGCCCCTTCCCCATCTATTCATATATGAGTGTTTGGCATGCAGGGACAAATTTGGTCCATTTTTAACATGAACTTTCAACAACACACTGATAAATCCGATCTTTACTACTGTACAGGCTGAAGCATCAGTGGCCATATCATCAAGTACTACTAAAACCAACAAATCATAATCTTTAAGATCAATGGTGTCTAAACTAAGAACATCAAAGGCCATACAACACGATCAAATCATAGTTTAAACATCATATGTCAAACACAGGCATGCATCAGCATGTACCAACAACACCTAGGGTGCAACACAAACATCACTTAAATTCGGTTTCTGCTTCCCAGCATAGTTTCAGTTTCGCAACGACGCTGACACACATGCATCACTTCAGTTCCATCGCATCCCTGAAAGCAGCAAGTCAATCAGAACATTAGACATACCAGTCAAACAATTCACAACTACAAGAGTACTTCAAATACTTTCGCAAGAAAGAAAAGGAACAGGGGGGAAATATGGCATGGAGTCTGTTTCTTATACTTCATGATCTGAAACAGATGGACTCGCTCTCCTTTGTCAAAAAGTATAACAAAATTTATATGTGATGTACTTGAGCCAGATTTAACTTGATGCAAACAGAGAAAAGCAAGCTCTATCATTAGGTCACATAGATATCTCACATCAAGTACTAGCACTGAAAACTCACGACTAAAAATTTATACGTACAGACCATATATACACTGCAGAGAAAGGTTGACAGAAACTCTTTGCATATACACTGCAGATCATATATATGTACAGATCAAAACTAAAAATTTATATGCACAAAACATATATACAACTAAAAAATTTGATTTAGTATGATTGTTCACTACCAAAGTGTATCTATTTCTCTAACAAAAACACTACAATTACTTTCTTGCTGATTGCCCAACAGTATGGTTCAGTTTCTTCCTGTTATTTGCCCTTTATTCAAATTAGTATGCAGACAAAGCATATTCACAAGAAAAACATGTTTGTTCCAAGCTAATCAGGAACATGAGCTTATGTATATTCTCAGTTCGGAGATGAGAAATTGATTTCTAGCTAATCAGGAATAGGAGCTTAAGAACAAGACCAAGCAAGCAAGAACATTATGAACCAGATCAAAATACCTCTTCTAGGTAGGCAACTCATCCATTTCGCTCCGAAGCCACATGACCGCACTCTCTTCTTGAAGATTGATGAACATGTAAGATAAGAAAGAGCTCGCTATTACATTATAACAAAGAGCATCATAAATGTTTGTTCTAAGCTAATCAGGAATAAGAGCTTAAGTATATTCTTAGTTCAGACATGTGCATGCATAAAATCAGTTAGCAACCACATAAATATACTACAACTAGTCATCTCAGATGAGAAATTGATTTCCAGCTCGTGTCTGCATGCATTTTACTCATCTTAGCAAATCACACCAGTAACAGTTAACTTCGACCAGTTTTGAATTTCATCAACATCTAACACAAGACATTCCCTGCTATATTTTTAGCACATAGTGTCAAAATTAATCAGACTGATGATATACCAATGAAACTTATGTGCAGCAAAATGATTCTCTCCTCACATTTCTGCACTACATCCAATTATCAATATCTAACACAAAATGGTTGGCTGTATTTTGTTACTTTGTTATCAGATATGTACTATATGCTAATAATAATGGGATTTTTTTACTATGGAGTATAAAATCAGTACCGGAAGGTAGAGATCCTACTTGAGCATCTACATGTATAATTTTAAGGCACACATAAATGACATCAAAAAAGGGTTGGAGTTGTCTTGAATAGTAGTCCAGATCTAGCAGCAACTAACTTCAAATAGGGGGAGGACGAATGTGATGGGGAAGCAGGCAGAGGAACAACAGGGAGGGCCTCTCACAGCGGTGGTACTGGAAAGGGGAGAGGAGCGTGGCTATCAGGGACGGTGTGCTTGGCGAGCTCGCAGGGGAGGACGAGGCGAACGGCGGATCGGCGGCGGCCATATTGAGAAACCCTAGATGAAGATGGAGGGGGGGTGTGCCTCGAGGGAGAAGGCCAACTTTCCCTAGGAAGAAGAGGAAGCAGGCATCCGACGGAGTTAGCAGCGACGGCGGCGGCGACGGCGGCGCCGCGCGGTTCTGGCCGTCTCTTGTGACCGCGGCCGCGTCTCGTCTCTCTTTCGCACGAGGCGTGTGAGCCGCGAGGTACCCCTCGGTGCTAGGAAGCCCCATGGATCGGGGAGGAACGGATGGGATATTCGGGGCTGACCCGGTTGGAGCCCAGTGCGCCAAACGGTACTCTTGGGCTTTTAGGGTCTTTTAAGCCCGACGGGGAAAATCCACTAAAAACCCCTTTGACCCCGGTGTGCCAAACAAGGCCTCAACATGAATGAGTTTTCAAGTCTGAAAGTGCAACTATCCCTGGGTGACTTTGGTAATTCGTAACAACATATAGCTCATTGAGCTAATGCTATTTTAAAATAAATATTTCAGGGAAGCTCAATGATTGGCATGGCATGAATTAGAAAGTAAACCCCTCAAAATGCTAAGGACAAAAGATTGGCTCAAGCTCAAAGCACAAGACTCTACATTTTACTTTTAGTGATCCAAGATCACATTGAGTCCATAGGAAAAGACAACACTATTAGAAGGGGGTGAGGTGTTGCTTAATGAGTTACTTACTCGAAATGCTTAGTGATATGCTCCAAAAATCCTCAACTACTTTCTCATATCCACATATGTCCCAAACCAAAAGTCAAACTCGGCCCCACCAAAATCTTCTATCCGGCGCCACCGAGTTCACTTGACATAGCCACTGCCATAAATCCTAGTCACTTCGGTCTCACCGATAGGGATTTCGGTCTGTAGGATCGAAAGTATGTCTAGAGGGGGGGTGATTAGACTACTTGATCAAATAAAAACTTAACCTTTTCCCAATTTTAGTTCTTGGCAGATTTTAGCTATTTTAGGACAAGTCAAGCAATCATCACATAATTTAAGCAAGCATGCAAAGAGTATATAGGCAGCGGAAAGTAAAGCATGCAACTTGCAAGAATGTAAAGGGAAGGGTTTGGAGAATTCAAACGCAATTGGAGACACGGATGTTTTTCCCGTGGTTCGGATAGGTGGTGCTATCCTACATCCACGTTGATGGAGACTTTAACCCACGAAGGGTAACGGTTGCGCGAGTCCACACAGGGCTCCACCCAAGGGCAACGGTTGCGCGAGTCCACACAGAGCTCCACCCACGAAGGGTCCACGAAGAAGCAACCACCCACAAAGGGTCCACGAAGAAGCAACCTTGTCTATCCCACCATGGCCATCGCCCACACAGGACTTGCCTCACTAGCGGTAGATCTTCACGAAGTAGGCGATCTCCTTGCCCTTACAAACTCCTTGGTTCAACTCCACAATCTTGTCGGAGGCTCCCAAGTGACACCTAGCCAATCTAGGAGACACCACTCTCCAAGAAGTAACAAATGGTGTGTAGGTAATGAACTCCTTGCTCTTGTGCTTCAAATGATAGTCTCCCCAACACTCAACTCTCTCTCATAGGATTTGGATTTGGTGGAAAGAAGGTTTGAGTGGAAAGCAACTTGGGAAGGCTAGAGATCAAGATTCATATGATAGGAATGGAATGTCTTGGTCTCAACACATGAGTAGGTGGTTCTCTCTCAGAACATATGAGTTGGAATGGTGTGTGTGTTCTGATGGCTCTCTCATCGAATGAGGAGGAGGTGGAGGGGTATATATAGCCTCCACACAAAATCCAACCGTTACACAGTTTTCCAATCTCGGTGGGACCGAATCAATAAGCTCGGTCGGACCGAAAATGTAAACCTAGTGACCGTTAGTGATTTTCGGTGGGACTGACATGCAACTCGGTAGGACCGATATGGTTAGGGTTTGGGCATAACGTAATCTCGGTTAGACCGATTACACAAACTCGGTGAGACCGAATTTGGTAATTAGCTAACCAGAGAGTTGGTCAGGCAAACTTGGTGGGACCGATTTGCTCTTTCGGTGAGACCGAGTGGAACTCGGTGAGACCGAAAAGTTACAAAGGGGAAACACTGAGTTTACATTGCAATCTCGGTGGGACCGATTCGCTCTTTCGGTAAGACCGAAAAGTTACGAAAGGGAAACAGAGAGTTTGCAACCCCATCTCGGTGAGACCGAGATCCTTATCGGTAGAACCGAATTGCTAGGGTTTGGCAGTGGCTAATGACAAGTGAAACTCGGTGGCGCCGGATAGGAAGAATCGGCAGGACCGAGTTTGTCTTAGGGTTTAGGTCATATGTGGATATGGAAAAGTAGTTGAGGGTTTTGGAGCATATCACTAAGCACATGAAGCAAGAGGCTCATTAAGCAACACCTCATCCCTCCTTGATAGTATTGGCTTTTCCTAAAGACTCAATGTGATCTTGGATCACTAAAATATAAAATGAAGAGTCTTGAGCTTTTGAGCTTGAGCCAATCCTTTGTCTTTAGCATTTTGAGGGTTCCACTTTCACATCCATGCCATGCCAATCATTGAGCTTTCCTGAAATAATCATCTTGGAATAGCATTAGCTCAATGAGCTATATGTTGTTATGAATTACCAAAACCACCTAGGGATAGTTGCACTTTCACGGTCTCATCGAGATGGGATTGCAACCTCTCTGTTTCTCTTCCTAACGTTTCGGTCCAACCAAGATGAGCGATCGGTCCCACCGAGATTGCAATGCAAACTCTCTGTTTCCCCTTTGTAACATTTTGGTCTAATCGAGATGAGCGAATCGGTCCCACCGAGTTTGCCTGACCAACTCTCTGTTTGTCTATTACCAAAATCGGTCCCACCGAGTTTGTGTAATCGGTCTCACCGAGATTACGTTATGCCCTAACCCTAATGGAATCAGTCCCACCGAGTTGACATGCCGGTCCCACCAAAAACCTTAACGCTCACATTTTGAACTAAATCGGTCTGACCGAGTTTTATAATTCAGTCCCACCGAGTTTGGTGATTTGTGTGTAACGGTTAGATTTTGTGTGGACGCTATATATACCTCTCCACCCACTCTTCATTCGTGGAGAGAGCCATCAGAACATGCCTACACTTCTAACATACATTTTCTGAGAGAGAACCACCTACACTTGTGTTGAGGTCAAGATATTCCATTCCAACCACATAAATCTTGATCTCTAGCCTTCCCCAAGTTGCTTTCCACTCAAATCATCTTTCTACCAAATCCAATCCTATGAAAGAGAGTTGAGTGTTGGGGAGACTACCATTTAAAGCACAATAGCAAGGAGTCCATCATCAACACACCATCTATTACATTTTGGAGAGTGGTGTCTCCTAGATTGGTTAGGTGTCACTTGGGAGCCTCAGTCAAGATTGTGGAGTTGAACCAAGGAGTTTGTACAGGCAAGGAGATCGCCTACTTCGTGAAGATCTACCCTAGTGAGGCAAGTCCTTCGTGGGCGATGGCCATGGTGGGATAGACAAGGTTGCTTTTTCGTGGACCCTTCGTGGGTGGAGCCCTCCGTGGACTCACGCAACCGTTATCCTTCGTGGGTTGAAGTCTCCATCAACATGGATGTACGATAGCACCACCTATCGGAACCACACCAAAAATCTCCGCGTCTACATTGCGTTTACTTTCTCCAAACTCCTCCCTTTACCTTTATATGCAATTGTTTTACATTCTGCTGCTATACTCTTAGAATTGCATGTGTAGATTGATTACTTGAATTGTGCTAAGTTGCTAAAATCTGCCAAGACTTAAAACTGGAAAAATTCTAGATTTTTATTTGGTCAAGTAGTCTAATCACCTCTCTCTAGACATACTTTCGATCCTACAAAGCCCCAAAGGGGCTGAGGATTATTGGGGATTTGGTGAACCCCTCCCCCGCACCAAATCCCCTTCCGCCTCCCAAGCCCCTTCCACATCTATCCATATATGAGCGTTTGGCATGCAGGGACAAATTTGGTCCATTTTTAACATGAACTTCAACAACACACCGATAAAAATCCGATCTTTACTACTGAACATGCTGAAGCATCAGTGGCCATATCATCAAGTACTACTAAAACCAACAAATCATAATCTTTAAGATCAATGGCATCTAAACTAAGAACATCAAAGGCCATACAACACGATCAGATCATAGTTTAAACATCATATGTCAAACACAGGCATGCATCAGCATGTACCAACAACACCTAGGGTGCAACACAAATATCACTTAAATTTGGTTTCTGCTTCCTGGCATAGTTTCAGTTTCGCAACGACGCCGACGCACATGCATCACTTCAGTTCCGTCGCATCCCTGAAAGCAGCAAGTCAATCAGAACATTAGACATACGAGTCAAACAATTCACAGGTACAAGAGTACTTCAAATACTGTAGCGACCCGACCTCAAATGGTCAAGTCTCTGTGTATCTGTGCCATCCCTGGATCGGTATGCTGGCACACACAGTACATCAATGTATATATCAAAGTGCAATCACATGTATAAATAACGTAAAACTGATATATACCTCATAAGTCTCAGCGGAAACAATCAAACGGGTGTGGATTCCCATCAACGCCAACGGCAAGTTGAGTGTAGACCGTAACCCTACAACGTAACTCTTACTTGTCGTAAAAATTCTTGCAACATAAGGCGTTACAGCCCTGTAGGTCAGTACATTGAATGTAATGGAAAGTCACATCATAAGAATAATGAACCTATTTGTACATGCAATTTGGCTGGTGGAAAGCTCTAAGTTTAGTTTTTGCATAAAGCTAGTTTTTCGCGTGAAGAAAACATATTATTCTACCACTATAGTATAACATAGGATGATTTGGCAAACCCAACTCAATCCATTCCCAAAGTTTTTTTTAAAACCCAACTGTTTAAATTAAGAGTGATGAGATCTCGCATCATTTTCACTGCTAGATGCTCAAGTTGTCCGTAACCGGGGACACAGCTAATCAATTATGTTTTAACAGTCTGAAGAGGTTTGTGCACTTTTCCCCACAAGACTCGATCGCCTCCCTTGAAGTTCTCGCACTGCCTGGCGTTTGAGAACAGGATGACCGAGACATAGTCTTTCGAAAGTATTTCCTCTTAACCCACGGATAGGCCGGTACACCTTCTCATTCTACATCTGCTAGCCTATGCCGGAAGAGATCACACTAACAATGTTTGATCCCTTTGAGCCTAGGCGGACGGACCACTAGTGGTGCACCACCATGGATTTCCTGTCGGCGTTCTGGGAACGGGGGTCCCCAGACTTGCCTGCCTGCGGCCTGCGGCATGGCTCAAAGGGGGGCCCAGCACGGCCCGTCTTCACCAACACAAACCCAAGACCCTCGCGAGGGGCCAAGCCTCGCGGGGTGGACGACGCGGAGCTTCCTCAGGCACGGCCTCGTTAGGCTGGCTCACGAGGAGGCGGAGAGATCAAGGCGGGGTACCTCACGAGGTGCCCATGACGCAAGCCATGACGACTCAGGGCGCCAGGCGGGTGCCAGCCCGCGCAGCGTCCTCCTTCCCTCTTTGGTGCGAAGGGGGCAAGCGCAGCCGCGGAGTACCGAGGCATCAGGCAAAGGTTGCCATTTCGGTGCAACGAGACCAAGACCAGGAGGACTACGAGACGGAGGTCACCGTGGAGCCCAAGACGGCGTCATCACCAGAGCTTTGCACAGGCGAAGACTGCTTTTGTCAGGATAGCTGATACTTGCTGTCCCCCTTCAAATTAGCCCGCCATTGTTGGCTCCCTTCCCGCTCAATATTTGGGGAGAGGACCAGGGCCTCTATAAATAGGACTAGCCACCCCCAGGGTAGAGAGGATCGAGAATCAGCCAACCCAGAAACAAGCTGGGGTCGAAATCAGGGTCGGTCAATTGGAGGAAAGCAGAGAGAGAGGGAGAGAAAAAGGTGACTGAACTCCACCGAGCAGTTCATCGCCCCAGCCAAGAACAGACCCTCGCGAGGCTGTTCTCCCTTGCATTGTTCATCATCATCAGCCCAAGAGGCAATCCACCACACCACACACTGGAGTAGGGTATTACACCACAACGGTGGCCCGAACCAGTATAAACCCTGTGTCTCTTGTGTTGTTCTTTCCTGAGTTTAGATCCTAGCATGGCGGAGGGGTGCAAGTAGGTAGGGGGCGAAATCTCTGCGCGCACCCCAGTGTTCGAACCTCAAGGGTCTGCCGGAACCCGAAATCCAACATTTGGCGCGCCAGGTAGGGGTGCACTGGAATTCGTCTTCCACCGCTCTGTGCCCCGTCGCGTCGTCATCACCATGCCCGGCGACCAGGAGGGCAACCCAGACCCATGGGCGGCATGGCCCGCCCACGCAGAGCCTCTCGCCTCAGGCGACCCCGTGCCCCAGGCAGCTCGCGGTCCGCAGGGCGCTGCGGGCCGCGGGCGACGCGGACAGACTTCGATAGCTCTCACACGCGGCAAGCGCGGTCGGCAGCAAGGGCCTCCAATCACGCCGCGACCACGACACCGTACGCCCGCCGGGAGCAAGCGAACTCGAGGGCCGCGCTCACGGTGGCCCGAGAGCTGCTGCAGTGCAGACTGCTGGAGGGCGGCCGCGACGTGCTGCTGGAGCGGGTGGCAGAGCTCCTGGGCTTCGCCGCCTCGGGGGCTCACCCCTTCTGCACCGAGCTCCCATCTCCAACCCAGGGCGGCCCGCGCGGGGGCCCCGCGCGCGCCCGCGGGCTCCAAGGCTACTCCAACACCAGCGAGGCTGTCAGCACCGGACCGGCGGCGGCGCAGCCCCCGCTCCTGGTCCGCGAAGAAGAAGGGCTCGACGCGACCCGCGGCCCCAGTGGACAGCCGCACTGCCACCCCACGGTAGGCGCGTCAGGCAGGACCGCGTGGCGCGCAGAGCACTACGGCGTGGTCTTCGGGGTGGTGGCGCCGGAGGAATACGTGCCCCTTATGATGGACCAAGGACACTCACACGAGGGCGAACCAGGCTCGCTCCTCAGCCCAAGCCGGGGGGACGAGGCGCCAGAAGCTGAGCCCTTCCAGGAGTCTCGGGACGGTCCCACTGGGCACGCTGGAAGCAACAATTATCAGGTACCGCTAATTCTTCAGCAGGCATACGCTAACCATGGATCGCAGGAGGTGCAGGTTGCCACAGCGGGCAGCTGCCCCGCTCCCACAGCCTCCTACCCCTCGGGAGGAGGGCGCAGGGGGTTGCAGGAGAGGGGCAAGGATTCGACATCACCACCGCGGCGTTCAGAGCAGGGTGTTCTCAGGAGGTAGGCCCTCCGCTAGGGAGGTGCCACAGGGCCTGCCCCCGGCGGAGGACCCGTGGTCGTCGGGGGAACCGTTGGCGACCGCTCTACCCCATCGGCGGCGTCCTGGTTTTCGGTCGTTGTTGATGGCACTAGAGTGTGGCGCAAGGCGGGGCCCTCATTTGGCGATATGAAGCAAGGCCAGTACCTGCGAAGAAGGCCCAGTGCCTGTGAAGCTCGCCGCCCCATGACACTCACGTAATAATGAGTGGGGTTGTACACGCCCCGGAGTCTCAGGGGTGCCGGCCTCAGGCCCTGGGGCTCCCTCCCACGTCCAGTGGCAGCACTTAGCTCCGCGCTGGTGAGAAGACGTCCAAGACTAGACTAGGTGCCGGACGCGGCCTTTTGTTTGCTTTCGTTGCTCTTCCCCTTGGTTGTCGCTTTCCCCCACTGAATTCAAGTTGGATTCGAATTTGAGATTTTGCGTGTGTTCGGGGAAGGGGTGCTTAGTCTCGTTCGAGCGATTTCTCGCATTTTGGTTACCACTCCGCCTCAGCCGCCTCCCCTCGCGAGCCCCTCGCGAGCCGGGTCAGGCCTAGCTTGCGCGCAGCCCAGACTGCCGCCGCCGCATCCTCTCAGGAGGGTGTTTTACTGCAGATCCTACGGATTCAATCAGGGGACACTCAGGACACCACAACCCCCCGCGGGCTGCCTCAGGGCCAACGCGGAACAAAGGTATACTAGCCGACAAGCGCGTCGCTTAAGCCAGCCACTTGGCGTGGGCGCATGGGCGATGTAGCTTCTACTGATACGATAAACACAAGTTTTACATGAGCCCCCCCCTCCAAAATTCTCTCACAGTCATCAGGCCAAAACCTGAGTTCTATTCATGCAGGGTAAGGAAGCAGGAACGATATACAGTCAGTCAGACGAATCCCCCAATGCGTCCTCAGGAGCACCACCTGAGCCGTTGCTGGCGTCGCTTGACTCGCCATCGCTGTCCGCGTCGCCGCCAGCGGCGTCAGGGCCGCCCATCGCACCGCCCTCGTCGGCCGCCACGATCGCATCATCGTTGTCTGAGGCGAAGGCCCTGATAAGAGCGTCCACATTGTCCTTCACCTAGTGCGCCAGGTCGCCTCGGACAGCCTGGGGGACTGGGGCGATGGCGGCATCAAAATCAAAATGGGGATCCATGTTCCGGAGGTGACTGAAGACGCGGGAAAAGGCGCGCCTGAGCAAGGCGCGGCTCCTCTCCTCCACCAACTTGTCAGCCCTGGTCGACCGCGCCTCCAGCTACGTCACCACATCAGTGAAGAACTGGAGATTGCCCGCGTAGTTGACTGCTTGTGGCTCGCCGACGGCCTCCTCGCAGATGTTGCCCAAGGCCGCGTTGGCTCTCTCCCGGAGAGTGGTGAGCATGGGGCCGTGCTCATGCTCCAAGATCCGCCGCTGACGTATCTCGTCCGCATTCTGACGCGCGACGGCCTCAGCCTCCTCCACCCGCTGGCGAGGACGGAGCACCTCAGCCCGGGAGGTGGCTAACTCACCTCGCGCCACCTCAAGGGCGGCCCGGGAAGCATCGGCCCGCCGCGCCGCCTCCTCCAGCTTGGCCCTCAAGGCGGCAATCCTGCCTTCAGCTTCGGCCTGGATCAACCCCAGCTTCTCTTCGAACTCGTGCTCGAGGTTCAAATGCGCCATCGCCACTCGACGTCCGACCTCCTCCAGGACGCGGGCTTCCTGTGCAGCAACATCATCCTCCGCCTGCGTCACCAAGCGCTCCCTCGTCTCCAGACGCTCGTACTCGCGGGTACGTTCGGCGGCTTCCAGTGTCAGCGCCTCCTCACGCTTCTGGAGCTCTGCCGAGTCGCCAAAGGCCACCTTCATCGACGCGAGGGCTGCCTCGCGCAGCTCCACCTGCTCCTCCAGCGAGTGGCACCAGGCCAGAAGCTCCCGAGCCCGCTCCTCCGCAGCCGTTCGCCGCCGGTCAGCTTCCCGAGCCTCCTCAGCGGCCCGAGACCGGGCCTCCCGAGAGGCCACAAACGATGCCTTGGCCTCTGCTTCATCAAGATCACGCTGACGGTGCGCAAGGGCGATGGCGCCCTCCAGCTCGCGCCTCTCTGCAGCCAGGCGCAGGCCCTCGGCCTCAAGGCGTGCGTCCTCATCAGCAAGCTCCTCACCAAGCAGGCTCACTGCGTCAGCCGCCCTTCGAAGGAATCCTTGGCAGAGAGCGCGACGCTCCCGAGCGCGCTCGAGCACGTCTTCCACACCATCATCCGCCCCAAGCAAGCGCCGGGTGCCGCGAGTCAGCTCTCCCCCTCCGGGCTGGGGGCTGGGGGCTGGCACCCTCGCGACGGCCGGGCACGCCACGTCAGCAGCCCGGCCTGGGGCCAGCCCGTCCTCAGGAGAAGAGCGCAGGAAGCGCCTCAGCCAATCGCAGTTCACGACCAGGCGAGAGGCCCATGGCAGGCTGGCTATGCCACGAGAAGGCCCGCGAAGGAGGATCGCGAGGTGCGCGGGGCCATGGTGCGCCTCGGGATGGTTCGCCTCCTCGATCACCCTCACCACAAGGGCTCTGCTGCTCGGAGCGCTCGAGGATGGTGGAGGGGGCAAAGCCAAGGGGGACGGCTCCTCAGCCGTCTCCGCAAGCTCGACTGGAAGGGGCCTGCGGAGCAAGGGTCAGTACAAGTAACAGAAGGATCGGGAGCCAGGAAAGGAGAAGGCTTACTCATCAGTGGCGAAGTACTTCCTACGCTTCAGCAGGCGACAAGGGTAATCGTCGCCCAGGGCCTCCCTTCTCTTCCGGAGAGCCTCGAAGTTCATGCGGAAACGGCCCAAGAGTTGGGCACATGGATCAACCTTCGACGAAGACGGAGCGTCAAGGCGATCTGCGGCAGAGGCGCCTGCCTGATGTACCATGCCAATCGCCTCCCCAAGAGACGCAGCTGGAGCCTCAGGGGCCCCAGTCGCAGGCACTGAGGGCAGCTGCTCGCCACCCTCAGCCTCAGCGGCACGGGTCCCAAGAGCTGCTTCCTCATGAGCCTCGCCCGGCGCTGTCACCGCGCCGGGAGCCCCCTCGGCCTCTGGCGCCTCGTGCCTCCCTGCTCCGCCACTCGAGGATGAGTCGCCTTGGCCGACTGGAAGGGCAGTCACCACCACTGGGTTCTCGTGAGGCCCCTGAAGGCCGGCGGGGCATGGCCCCCACTCATTAAAGACAGGCATCTGCTTCACAAAGTCGCCCCTGCTCTGGCAGAGGTACAGCAAGGCCCCTCCCTGCCGGACGCTGCCGGGGTTGGGGTCCCCAGCCAGGGTCAAGAGCGCCGTCCTCAGCACCTCGAGAGTCAGGTCCTCTTCCTGGAGCCTCATACGATCCTCGCGCCCACGGAAGGCCCACATCCGGCGAGAGTGGCGTTGAAGAGGAGCAACGCGGCATAGCAGGAACTCCTTCATCACCTTGGGCGCTGTCATGCCAAGCGACCTCAAGAGCGCGAAGCGGCGCCAGACGAAGACGAGCCGGGGGCTCTCAAGCGTCTCCTGGCCCCAACCCGAATTGGGGACGGCAGGTGAGGTCGGCTCCAATAGCAGGGGGCTGGGCACCCCTGCGTCCACATACAGCCACCGCTCGCGGAACCCAACCGCGGGCAGGGGGAGCTTGAAGTCAATCCCAGAGGCCGCCGTCTCAGGCGCGGAAACGAAGCTCACGTAAGCCCAACATTGGGTAGGGTCGGCAAGATGCAATGAGAAGAAGTGGCGCAGCAAGGCAATCGAAGGAGGGATGCCCACCATAGCTTCGCAAACAAAGGCGAAGACCGAAAGGAGGGTGATGGATTCAGGACCCAGATGCATCATGTGGATCTGATAGTGGGAAAGCACGGCGTTGAAGAAATCGGAAAAGGGGGGAACCAGACCCGCCCACAGGGCGTCGGCAAGATACAGGACCTTGGTGGCTGTCCTGTTGATGGAGAAGTGGGACGCGGGCCAGGCCGTCGTCCTCCCGCATTCATTGAAGATGGTGGCCAGAGCCAAGCTGACCTTGCCCAAGCCCTCGGCGGGGGCCGCCAACGGCGGCGGGCAAGGCGGAGACACGGGTTTCTTCCCTCTCCCCTTCTTCGTCGGAGCCATGGCGATGGGAAGGGGGGAGGGAGGTTCGAGATTGAGTTGAAAACAGAAACCGGAGTTCGAGCGGAGGAAGGACAGAGGGCGCCCGAGCGATAAAAGGGGAACGGTTGTGTATGACTACGGGTCCGCCTAGCACGACGCAAGATAAGGAGGGCGTGGGGGAACAGTGCCGCCCACGTCCAATCAACCGCCACGCGGTGCCCAAGGCCGCAGGCTGTTAGGGCCCGCAGCGCTTCGCTCTTGCCCTTCCGCCTCCCTGCCCGGCCAAGCCCGGGCGCGCCTTGGGCCCGGGGGCTACTGTCGGTGTTCTGGGAACGGGGGTCCCTAGACTTGCCTGCCTGCGGCCTGCGGCGTGGCTCAAAGGGGGGCCCAACACGACCCGTCTTCACCAACACAAACCCAAGACCCTCGCGAGGGGCCAAGCCTCGCGGGGCGGACGACGTGGAGCTTCCTCAGGCACGGCCTCGTCAGGCTGGCTCACGAGGAGGCGGAGAGATCAAGGCGGGGTACCTCACGAGGTGCTCGTGACGCAAGCCATGACGACTCAGGGCGCCAGGCGGGTGCCAACCCACGCAGCGTCCTCCTTCCCTCTTTGGTGCAAAGGGGGCAAGCGCAGCCGCGGAGTATCGAGGCATCAGGCAAAGGTTGCCATTTCGGTGCAACGAGACCAAGACCAGGAGGACTACGAGATGGAGGTCACCGTGGA
Organism: Triticum urartu; assembly: GCF_056163025.1. Taxonomy (NCBI): domain Eukaryota; kingdom Viridiplantae; phylum Streptophyta; class Magnoliopsida; order Poales; family Poaceae; genus Triticum; species Triticum urartu. The sequence continues at coordinate 193,957,748 of NC_141873.1, read as the reverse complement.
GCCCAAGACGGCGTCATCACCAGAGCTTTGCACAGGCGAAGACTGCTTTTGTCAGGATAGCTGATACTTGCTGTCCCCCTTCAAATTAGCCCGCCATTGTTGGCTCCCTTCCCGCTCAATATTTGGGGAGAGGACCAGGGCCTCTATAAATAGGACTAGCCACCCCAGGGTAGAGAGGATCGAGAATCAGCCAACCCAGAAACAAGCTGGGGTCGAAATCAGGGTCGGTCAGTTGGAGGAAAGCAGAGAGAGAGAGAGAGAGAGAGAAAGGTGACTGAACTCCACCGAGCAGTTCATCGCCCCAGCCAAGAACAGACCCTCGCGAGGCTGTTCTCCCTTGTATTGTTCATCATCATCAGCCCAAGAGGCAATCCACCACACCACACACTGGAGTAGGGTATTACACCACAACAGTGGCCCGAACCAGTATAAACCCTATGTCTCTTGTGTTGTTCTTTCCTGAGTTTAGATCCTAGCATAGCGGAGGGGTGCAGGTAGGTAGGGGGCGAAATCTCCGCGCGCACCCCAGTGTTCGAACCTCAAGGGTCTGCCGGAACCCGAAATCCGACATTTCCCATGCATACTTCGCCACCATTCAAACCAATTTTTGCCCAAGAAGTTCATTTAAGTCTTGGTCCTGATTACTACTTTGTCACTCAAGTCTCACCATGAACACTTCCCAATCCACGTCTAAATTTGCGAGGCAGAAATAAACTTACACGGTCGTGACAAGGTTGTATGGTGCAGACCTACCTCAAATGAACTACTAGGTAAATGCATAGCCATCCGACATAAGATTCCTACCATGCAATCCTACCACAAAGGACTAAGTGCATATAAAAACATAGGCAATTAAAAGTATGGTCAAATGTGAACTTCCTGGTAATAGTTGATGAAGATTATATCGCTCTTAGAAATTTACTTAATAGAACTATTCGTCACTCTCCGATGAAAATCTATAAAGTCAAACATTGCATTCACATAAGCAATCATTTCGGAGAACCAAATAACATGCAACATGAAAAGACTCGAAAAATCCAAATGAACACACAACACACTTAACTATTAAAAAAAAATACTAAGTGCAAAAGCAACGTGTGAAATACGGTTCAAAATTGTGATGTGAACTATAGTGCATACAAGGCATATAAGTGAAACTATCATGGACAAATCCTAGTGTGTGAAAAGTGCCATGAGATTGGTCCAAGTGATAGGGTTTGGCTATACTGACACGATGCAAAAAGAATCAACTCAAACTGAGCTACGGTTTAGGAGATATGGCCATTTGAAGTTTGAATTTAAATCTGAATAATTTCAAGTTTGAATCTGACAAAAGTTTACAAAAATGATGCCACTGGATAGATCTAAACATGACGAATACTTTGCCACTGGTTTCATCTAATTTGGACTTACGGTTAAAGAGTTATGACTATTCTAAGTTCGGGGGCTAATCTGTGATAAAAGTTACTGCATCTAGGTCCCTTGCCACGTGGCGGTCCGTGGCTGGCTGAAAACTGTTCGCTGCTTGGCTTATAGGGAGAACGCTTGGCAATTAACGTAAACAGTACACGGTAGTTAATAAAATAAACTAGGGATCGGTTTAACTAAAACCGCACGGTTTAATTAAAACCGCGGTTAACCTCACCGGTTCAAATGAAAAAAAACTAATCTAATTTGAACAAGGGAAGGGACGGCTCACAGAGGGCAACGGCGGCGGCGTCGTCGTCGGCGGGGCGGCGGCTCCGACGGGTTCCAGCCGCGGGGAAGGAGGCGGCGGGGTCCAGCGTGTCGAGGGCGACCGTGTGGTGGTAGCGCGGGGTGTCGGGGTGGCCAGAACGGAGCAAGGCGATGGCGGCGGAGCTCCGTTGCTCTGGTGAGCTTGGGTGTCGTCGTGCGATCGACTGCGGCGGTCCTCGGCGGTGGGTAAGTGGACGAGACGGTGCGGCTAGACGAGGCATCCCTAATGGTGGTGGTGGAGGTCGGCGGCGGCGTCTGGACGGAGCGGAGCGAAGGCGGCGGCGCTCTGGTGTACTGCGCGAACTCCGGCGAGATGCACACGATGATGGCAACGGCTAGAGGCGTCGAGAGGGTGAGAGGGACAGCCAGGTGAGAAGAGGGGTTCCTGGCCTTTATATAGGCGTTGCTAGGGGCTCGGGGAGCAGCGGGATAAGCTCTATCCTGAGCTGGGCGCGGCGGTGGTTGCGGGAGCGCGGTGTAGTACTCATCCGAGCGGGGCGAGCGGGAGGATGGGGATGAGCTGGGGAGCGGTCCCCACCTGGCAGCGGGACAGAGGGAGAGGAAGAGGGCAGCGGGCGACCGGTGTCGAGGGAAATCGGGCGCGGGAGCTGCGGCGTGAGCCGAAAGGCCGGCTGGGCCGTGCGTCGCGCTCCTGGGCCGAACTCTGTTTCGGTCCAGGCGGTGTTGTTGTTTTTTTAGAAAACATTTTGAGGACAAAACAACTCCAAACAAATTTATAAAAAAAATACCATATTAATTTATAAAGTCACTAATAATAGATAACATAGTGAACATTAATTTAAGCACAGAACATTTTGGAAATATTTTCCTAAGGCAATTAATGCACTTTTTGCAAATAAAATAAGTACCAAATAAACTCTAAAACTCTAACTAATAACAAATGAAATTTCCAACTCTTTTACAATTTGAGGATGTCATCTTATCCCCTCTCATTCGTTTTTCTTGAGTGGAAAATATTATTTGAATCTTTCCAAAAACTCCAAAATGCAATAAAATATGATATGCATATGTTTTAAAATATTTTTAAAATGCTTCTATTGGTTTCATTATCCATTTCCATTTTTCCTTGTTGATATTTGAAGGAGTCATATTTCCCATTCTCTTTGTTTCATGGAAATGATTTTGAAACTCAAAATGGAAAAGTTTTCAAAAGTGAACCAAATGAAATTCAAAAGTGTTGCTCATCGCTTCCCACTCTATTTCATATATTTTGAAGAAGTCCAATTATCTTCTCTCATAAAAATCCTTGAGTGGCATAAAGTTTCTCAGTTGGACTATTTTTCAAATGGAATTCAATTTTTTTTCAAAACCCATTTTCATTTCTTTAGATGGAAGAAGTCATATTATCTTCATTCTAGGGTTTTGTGATGAATTTGAATTCACGAAGATCAAAATGCAAGATGAATCTTTTGGGGAAGTCCTTTTATTCCCTCTCATTCAACTTTCAAAAAGTTTCAATTTCCACTCAATCACAATCAATCACACAACAATCAAACAAACAATCATAATTAATTATTTAATTTAACATTCCAAAATTTAGAATTTTGGGATGTTACAAATACTTTCTCAAGAAAGAAAAGAAACAGGGGGGAAATATGGCATGGAGTCTGTTTCTTATACTTCATGATCTAAAACCGATGGACTCGCTCTCCTTTGTCAAAAAGTATAACAAAATTTATATGTGATGTACTTGAGCCAGATCTAACTTGATGCAAACAGATCTAACTTGAAGCAAACAGAGAAAATCAAACTCTAGCATCAGGTCACATAGATATCTCACATCGAGTACTAGCACTGGAAACTCACAACTAAAAATTTATACGTACATACCATATATACACTGCAGAGAAAGGTTGACAGAAACTCTTTGCATATATACTACAGATCAATATATGTACAGATCAAAACTAAAAATTTATATGTACAGATTATATATACAACTAAAAATTTAGATTTAGTATGATTGTTCACTACCAAAGTGTATCTATTTCTCTAACAAAAACACTACAATTACTTTCTTGCTGATTGCCCAACAGTATGGTTCAGTTTCTTCCTGTTATTTGCCCTTTATTCAAATTAGTATGTAGACAAAGCATTCATTCACAAGAAAAACATGTTTGTTCCAAGCTAACCAGGAATAGGAGCTTATGTATATTGTCAGTTCGGAGATGAGAAATTGATTTCTAGCTAATCACGAATAGGAGCTTAAGAACAAGACCAAGCAAGCAAGAACATTATGAACCAGATCAAAATACCTCTTCTAGGTAGGCAACTCATCCATTTCGCTCCGAAGCCACATGGTCGCACTCTCTTTTTGAAGTTCAAGGAACATGTGAGATAACTAAGATCTTGCTATTACATTATAACAAAAAGCATCATAAATGTTTGTTCTAAGCTAATCAGGAATAAGAGCTTAAGTATATTTTCAGTTCAGACATGTGCATGCATATGCTCAGTTAGCAAGCACATAAATATACTACAACTAGTCATCTCAGATGAGAAATTGATTTCCAACTCTTGTCTGCATGTATTTTACTCATCTTAGCAAATCACACCAGTAACAGTTAACTTCGACCAGTTTTGAATTTCATCAACATCTAACACAAGACATTGCCTGCTATATTTTTAGCACGTAGTGTCAATATACTAGCTTCAGTTCCAGTCAAAAAACATAAACTTATGCATCAGTCCAAGTAGCTACTATGCTTTATATAAGGTTCAGCTACCACTGCAAGTTGTATGTTGTTATTTCTAATAGTACATGTCGTGTAGTTGTGTCAGTTCGAGTTAAAGACTGTTGTTGAAAAAAAAATATAAATTTGTTACACAGTAAGTTCAGTGATACAGAAACTAGGAGTACTTCTAATATATATATATATATATATATTCTGATCACGGGATTAGATTATTATTCTGATCACAACCTGACCTGCCCCGGTAGTAGTACGTTGAACTTCCCCCAGTGCTAGGTTGAACTTCCACAAACATTGCCCAAATGGAGCTTGCGATATGCCGTTGGAAAGCTATGGACACGAGTATCATGACCCAAGTTAAAATTTTGGCAAAATGCAAGTAGTTTAAGAGCAGTTTTGAGAACCGTTTTTTCTTCATACAAAAACATGAATGTATTTTCGATCACATTTCTAAACCGTTTATTGGAATGAGGGAAATAATATGGCGTTGGAAAGCTACCGCAAAACCGCTCCTTCCACATGTTGAAAATTTCTCTAATTCCCTATGGTTACAGAGTAATTTGGAAATTGTAAAATTTCGCAAACCGAACAACCGAGTTCGTATTTTCAATGTCATTTCTAAACGGCTAATCCAATTGAGGCAAATGATATGGCGTTGGAAAGGTTATGAAAATGCGCTACTTTTTCATGTTGAAAGTTTTTTCTAATTTTGAATAGTTTAAGAGTAATTTAGAAAACGGTACAAGTTCCACCGAGTTTGTATTTTCGAGCTAATTTTTTAACCGTACATCCGAATGCAGCAAATGATATGGAGTTGGAAAGCTTGAGGAAATGCAATTTTTTGGTATATATTGTTTCTAACAATTCCATACGATTTTTAGTCAATTTTGAAAATAGCTACAAACGTATTTTGGCCGCAATTTCTACAAACTTTATCGGAATGGGGCAAATAATATACCATTGAAAAGCTACGGAAAATGCGAAACTTTTTCATGTTGATGGTTTTCTCTAATTCCTAGCCGTTTTCAAGTAATTTTGAAAACACCAAGATCATGCGTTCTACCTTTATCGCGAAACAGATTCTTCGAAAATGCACCGCGTGAAGAACTTGAACTTCTCGGTATGTCTACTTGAACTTCACTCTGTTTTTCACATGCTTTTTGTGCTCGTAGCTCTCCATCCACTCATTGGAATTGAGCAAGTGGTATACCGATGGAAAGCTGATAACCCACAAGTATAGGGGATCAATTGTAGCCTCTTTCGATAAGTAAGAGTGTCGAACCCAACAAGGAGCTAAAGGTAGAACAAATATTCCCTCAAGTTTTATCGACCACCGATACGACTCTAAGCACGCTTGACGTTTGCTTTACCTAGAACAAGTATAAAACTAGAATTACTTTGTAGGTGTAACGGGATAGGTTTGCAAGAATATAAAGAGCACGCAAATAAAAACTAGGGGCTGTTTTAGGTAAAGAAGCAATGAAGTTAGTATAGCGAGTGTGGAAAAGTGGTGGTAGGAGTTTCGAAATTTTCCCTAAGCAATTGACCATGTTACTCGACCGATAGCAAGTTTTATGTGGGAGAGGACACTGCTAGCATGTCATCCCTGACTTGGAATTCTATGCACTTATGATTGGAACTATTAGCAAGCATCCGCAACTACTAACGTTCATTAAGGTAAAACCCAACCATAGCATTAAGATATATTGGTCCCCCTTCAATCATGTATGCATCAATTTCTATGCTAGGTTGAAGCTTCTGTCACTCTTGCCCTCCAATACATAGTCCTATCAACATACAACTAACCCTATGGTGTGATCCACACGCGCGCTCATATGATGGGCACCAAAGGACAACAACATAACCACAAGCAAATTAAACCAATCATAGCAATTCACCAATTACCGATAGGACAACGAAAATCTACTCAGACATCATACGATGGCAACACATCATTGGATAATAATATGAAGCATAAAGCACCATGTTCAAGTAGAGGGTACAGCGGGTTGCGGGAGAGTGGACCACTGTAGATAGATGGAGGAGGGTGATGAAGATGTTGGTGAAGATTACGGAGGTGTTGGTGTAGATCGCCGTCACAGGATGATGGCCCCAGCGGCGTTCCGACGCCACCGGGAGAGAGGGGGAGAGGGACCCCCTTCTTCTTCTTCTTCCTTGACCTTCTCCCTAGATGGGAGAAGGGTTTCCCCTCTGGTCTATGGCCTCCATGGCGATGGAGGGGCGAGATCCCCTCCGAGATTGGATCTGTCTCTCTGTCTCTCACTGTTTCTGCGTTCTAGATTTTGGCCTTTCACTGTTTCTTATATTCCCGAAGATCCGTAACTCCGATTGGGCTGAAATTTTAACACGATTTCTATCCGGATATTGGCTTTCTTGCGGCGAAAGAAGGGCACCTACTGCCTTACGGGGTGGCCACGAGGGCCAGGGGCGTGCCCATCCCCTCGGGGCGCGCCCCTGCCTCGTGGCCCCCTCGGGCATCGTCTCGCGTTGATTCTTCCTCCCAAAAATCACATATATTCCAAAAAAATCTCTATAAGTTTTTATCCCGTTTGGACTTCGTTTGATATGGATTTTCTGCGAAACAAAAAACATGCAACAAACAGGAACTGGCACTGGGCACTGGATCAATATGTTAGTCCCCAAAAATAGTATAAGAAGTTGCCAAAAGTATATGAAAGTTGTATAATATTGGCATGGAACAATCAAAAATTATAGATACGACGGAGACGTAACATGCAAAGTGAAAAAGATACAATGGGCATAAAGTAACAAGTGATATATAGGCCATAGCCGTGTGAGAGCCAAGTAGAATAGATACGCGTAGTCGTTGCGCGAAGAGAACGGTGGGAAGGACAATCCACGAGATCCCAATTCGTCGTTGCTCTCAAGAGCTCGTTTCGTCAACTCATGGGATTGTGAGGTTGACGAGTGTTCATAAGTACCTACACAAAACAAAGGCAAAGGGAAAATTGTGTGTGCGTGGTATATGTACACATCATCCATCATGATGCATACGTGAATGTGTTAGTTAGAACAAAATATCCAATGCTCAAATAAATGAGATGCATGATATAGAAACATGTCATCCATCATGAGAGGTTTGTTATTATGTATAGCATAATGGAGACTCAAATTGTGTAATGCATCATGAGAATTATGTAGAGCATTGTTATTCATGGAATGCATATGGTGCAAACAATCATGGGAATCGTGCAAAGTATGGAATGCATCAACATCTCTTAATATGTATGAGGAAACTATGGGGGTCTCCTCATGAGCATTAATGTAAACATCACATAGAGAATATTGACAATATCCAAAACAATGCATATTTGGAACATTGTGATCATGGCATGGCATAGTAGATGAATTGCGCAAATCATGTAATGGAAGCATGGCAATATCATCGCATGGAAAACAAAATCCAATGACCATCGTCTCGTCATCTATGCCATAAGTGCAAATGGGATTTATTTTTATGGGGCATGTATAGTGACTATGTTGAGATTGGAATGATGCAATATGGGAGATCTCACTCATAGCATATGACAAGTTCAATGGACTGTCAAACATGAAGTGACCAATAGAATTTTCACATGATATCCTATGGTGCATAGCATCACAACTAGGCAATTCAACATGCTCATCATCATATTCATCATAAATGGGTGGCATATCGAAACATGACATAGTATGAGATGAATCCATAAGGTGATCATCATCATGCAAGCAATCATTTGCAAGATAGTCCACTAGTGGGACAAGTGAAGCACCATCACCTATTTTACCTTTGGAGCATCGCTCATGTGTTGTAGGTGAGGTGGCGAAGACCCAGTCGTGTTCATATTCATCTTGATGGAACCATGTGGGGGTGCATCATCGTCCACCATGGTCATCGTCGTCTCCATTGGAGGTATGGGCTCGTTGAGGATAGGCATGTCGTCATGTAGGAGACCTAGCACCAAAGAAAACACACTCGGTGTAGAAGGTTAAGTCGTTAGAAATCATAGTGGCGTCACGTGCCGTGCCAACTACCTCACTCACTAAGTGTTGTGGCTCACTCACTCCCTCTTGGATGCTCTCACTCGTATGGTTGGTGGAGTCACACAAATGGCTCTCAACCTCACATAGGATGTGTGGCATGCTCTCAAGTGTGGGGCTAGTGGTGGTCACACTCATCCTCTTATAGGAAATGCACTCAAGGTCACATATGGTGGAGTCACTCATCTCACTCATGTGGTGGTGGTTCTCCTCACATGGCAATTGGGGCATCTTGTCATATGTGGGTGTCGGAGAGATGTAGGTGCAAATGTCTCCATGCTCATTCATGTCGTAGTCGTAGTCATGCATGAAGGCTGAAGATGGCACATCATCACTCTCCTCTAAGACCAAAGATAAGGTCTCATGTGCGGTCTCGTAGCTTGACTCGGAGTATGAGTCCAATATGGGCGTCGTCTTCATGTTGTTGAAGAGGTTCATGCTTGTCGTCGTGGTCGAAGGGGATGGCCCTTGCTCGACCTTCTTGTCGCCGTCTTGTTGTTGGAGGCCCATATGATGTGGCACCTCGTAGCTCGTCTCCATGACCGATGATAATTTCCCATGCTCGGCCATCTTCCTTGAGGGGCTTCCGAAGATGGAAGTGTCGCCCTCGCTTGTAGGTGGTCGCCTCGTTTGTGAAGATGTCGATGTAGGCGTACTCGTGGGAAGTAGGCGAAGATGTCATACGTCCAAAGGCGAAGATGCCTTGATATCACTTGGCGAAGATGCCAAAGTGGTGGTGGTAGTAGCCGTAGCGTCCTCTTGGTGGTGCTTGTCTCGCGGTCTTCCTTTGTGCTCTTGAAGCTTGGCCTTGGCGTGAAGTAGGGCTTGTTGGGACTTGTGCATTTGCGCTTGTGGAGCATCTTCATGATGATGGTGTCGTTGTCGTGCTTGAGCTCATAGTAGATGCCGTTCGTCGTCGTCGTGCACATGTTGCTTGTCGGTGACTTGCCCTTCATGACGATGTGTATCACGAACGTGATGGTGGTCGCCATGCAGATGTGGACATGGACGACTTGCGCTTGCATCATTTTGGCGCTCCGAAGACTTGTTACTTGAACGTCGCCGCCTTGAGGATGATGAAGGGGAAGAACGTTTGATCAACAAGGTCCGAATCTCCTCCATCTTTGCATCTTGCTCCTCCTTTTGTACGGAAAACTTGTTGTTGAAGTAGTCCCTTCTCCTAGATTTGGAATGTCGTAAGTTGGTGGTGATGTTGTCGATGACATGCATTGCTCGTTTTAGTCCAAAGTGGGGAGTGTTGGTGTTGGAGTTGTTCACGCCGTCGTTGTTGTCGAAGACCGGAGATGAAATGCCTTACCTATCCATCACAAGACTCGAGCAAATATGAGTGGGAGAAAGAGAAGAACTATACCAAATGTACCTTGACCGATGTTGAAAATGGATCAATGATCACTCAATGATGTAACAAGGAAATAGCACAATTGGTACCGATCTCGTCAATTTCTCACACCTACACAAGTAAGGCTTATAGTGGAGCTCGGTGAGGATAGTGGCCCAAAAATTTGATGCAAAATGTTAGCAAGAGTCAATAATGTTGAAAAAGATTCACAAATTCGCAAGTGAAACAAGCAGACCAATAGAAATATGTGGCACACGGAAACACACACATAGATAGATAAATGGGGTCGTGCAACCAAGGAATGAGCTCAAAATGTGGAATCCACGGAAAATGCTCGTGTTGCACAACTCTAGGGAGACGCTAGCACGATTTCTCAATAGGCGGATATGACACTTGTGCATAACCTATAGAAGACAAAAATGCAACAACTTCTATCCCAATTATGCTATGTATATATGGTTCCCGATGTTCCTCTCAAGATGATCCAAGATGATCTTATATGCAATGTGGTATGATGCTATGGCTATTGCTTACAAGCTTCTTTGCTCTCTTTTTCTTTGCTTAAAAGCTTATTTTTTTTATATGGCCACAATGCGAAATGCACAAACCAAGATAGCAATTGGATATATACGGGAACAATCTTGTGACACAATGGATGATATGATACCAATATGATATGGTATGCATGCAATGGATGGTGTAGATCACTAATGTGCACAAGTAACGTTGCTGGCAATACTCAAATGGCTAGTCTCGATAGGTAAGTGACGCAAAATGGGCTAGGGGTTATCAATGCAATGGCAAGAATATACAATGGAGGGATACCACAATACCAAGATGATATGGAGGTTACCGTCCGTGGCGATGATGAGTGGCGGTGTTCTTGATGTAGATACCAAGATGATGGAGACTCATCCCTAAGTAGCCGAAACACCTTAGGAAAGGAAAAACCGCGAACTCAAAATCTCAAATGTCAAATGTTAGGTAGCGGGAATGCGGTGGTGGTTGCGGAAGCTCAATGGGATTGCAGAAATGCAATGATGGGTTTTGAGACGCAATGCGGAAGTGGAGGGTAAGGTGGTAGACTATACACGGTGTCGGAGTTGGAAGCATGGTCCCTAAGTAGCCTAAACACCTTAGGAGACACAACTCACAACACAAACAAAATTGGGTTAAGTTGGGGTGGTGGAAGTGTATGGTGGGTAAGCCTATGCGGAAGTGGTGGTGGTCGTTGATGAAGAAGCAATCGTCCCTAAGTAGCCGAAACACCTTAGAGGACTCAAATCACAACTCAAACAACCTCAAATGCTATGGGGATGTAACGCCCTCGATGCGGCTATATCTCCCACGTGTCGAAGCACGACTTAGAGGCATAACCGCATTGAAAGCAATGTCGCAAGTGAGGTAATCTTCGCAAACAACCCATGTAATACAATAGGGGAAAAGATACATAGTTGGCTTACAATCGCCACTTCACACAATACATGAATAAAGAATTACAACATCCAAATACAATCAAGGTCCGACTATGGAACCAAAATAAAAGAAGAACCCCAAATGCGACAAGGTCCCCGGTCGGCCCCAACTGGGCTCCACTACTGATCAACTAGAACGAAACGACAAAAAGGACAAGATCTTCATCGAGCTCCTCCTGAGCTTGGTTGCATCACCTGGAATGGCATCATCGGCACCTGCAAGCTGGTTTTGGAAGTATCTGTGAGCCACGGGGACTCAGCAATCTCACACCCTCGCGATCAAGACTATTTAAGCTTATGGGTAAGGTAAAGGTATGAGGTGGAGCAGCAGCAAGCGACTAGCGTATATGGTGGCTAACATACGCAAATAAGAGCGAGAAGAGAAGGCAAAGCACGGTCGTGAAAGTATGATCAAGAAGTGATCCTAAAACAACCTACGTCAAGCATAACTCCAACACCATGTTCACTTCCCGGACTCCGCCGGAAAGAGACCTTCACGGTTACACACGCGGTTGATGCATTTTAATTAAGGTCAAACTTCAGGTTTTCTACAACCGGATGTTAACAAATTCCCATCTGCCCATAACCGCGGGCACGGCTTTCGAAAGTTCAAAACCCTGCAGGGGTGTCCCAACTTAGCCCATGACAAGCTCTCACGGTCAATGAAGGAATAGACCTCCTCCCGAGACATTCCGATCAGAATCGGTATCCCGGTTCTTCAAGACATCCTCGACAATGGTAAAACAAGTCCAGCAAGACCGCCCGATGCGCCGACATCCTGATAGGAGCTGCACATATCTCGTTCTCAGGGCAACACCGGATGAGCGCTCCGTACAACTAAAACCAGCCCTCAAGTTTCCCTGAGGTGGCGCTGCAAAGGACTCTAGTTCGGACCAACACTTAGACAAGCACTGGCCCGGGGGGGTTAAAATAAGATGACCCTCGGGATGCGCGACTCCCAAGGGAAAAAGGCTAGGTGGCGAATGGTAAAACCAAGGTTGGGCCTTGCTGGAGGAGTTTTATTCAAAGCGAACTGTCAAGGGGTTCCCATTATAACCCAACCGCGTGAGGAACGCAAAATCCGGGAACATAACACCGATATGACGGAAACTAGGGCGGCAAGAGTGGAACAAAACACCAGGGATAAGGCCGAGCCTTCCACCCTTTACCAAGTATATAGATGCATTAATTAAATAAGAGATATTGTGATATCCCAACAAAATATATCCATGTTCCAACACGGAACAAGCTCCAATCTTCACCTGCAACTAACAACGCTATAAGAGGGGCTGAGCAAAGCGGTAACATAGCCAAACAACGGTTTGATAGGACAAGGTGGGTTAGAGGCTTGGCTCAACAATATGGGAGGCATGATAAGCAAGTGGTAGGTATCGCGGCATAGGCATAGCAAAAGAGCAAGCAACTAGCAAGCAAAGATAGAAGTGATTTCGAGGGTATGGTCATCTTGCCTGAGATCCCGCAAGGAAGAAGAACGAGTCCATGAAGAAGACAAACGGACAGAGACGAACGGGTCCTCACAAACGCGACGTTACCGGAACCAACCCGAAGAAGAAAACACCGGACAGAAGCACACAACATAGTAAACAAACCACACATGGACATGGCATGATGCACAACCAAGTATGATGTATGTCCAGTTTAATGATACATGGCATGGCATGGCAAAATGCACAAACAATCCTACAAATTAAGTGGAGCTCATTATGCAACGAAGTTGCATATTGAAGAAAACACCACATGACTTATTTAGTTCTCTCTCGTTTATGTACCCAACAAGATTAAATGTTTATTAACATGGCAAGAGGGTGAAGCACAATAAAACTACCTATCTAGGCAAGTTTAAATGAGGCCGGAACATCGAACAACAAATCCGGAAACTCCTCATGAGCATATTATAGATTTGGTACTGTTCTGCCCTAAACCATATTTTATAGTTGCTAAACATGCAAAGTGATTCCACCATGTTAAACTAGGCATTTTTCTACCCCATTTACATATAAAGTTTGTTTAAATCCGAGCTACGGTTATTTAGTTATGAATTAAAGCATTTTAACATGACATAGGAGCAACTTTAATCAAACAGCATTTTTAACATTTCAAACATAGATGAAAGTTGGATATTACGAATCTAGACAAAATTCTAAGCAAGTTTCATATATAACTTATTTAGATCCGATGCACGGTTCATGAGTTATTATATGCATGATCCACAAGGGTTTTCCTGCAAAAATGCTCTCCTCTGGAAAAATAGACAAATTGTAGTTCTGAAAAAAAACAGAGGCGGGCCAAATCGGACTGGGCCAACAGTGCACAGCGGGGTTCTCACCCAGTGGGCCTTTGCCCAAGGTGGTGGAAACAGCAGGACGGGCGACTGGGCCGGGAGCTGGGCCTTGGGGCGCATCGGCCCACGCGGGGCCCACACGAGAGGCGCTCTTCCTCCTCGTGCCCGCACGAACTGAAAGGCAGAGACAACAGCGACGGCGCACGCCGGCGAGGGCGCAGCAACGGCGGGGAGGTCGCGGGGACATGGAGATGGCCGGATCTGGTCGCGCCGGGTCCATTCCGGCCGGATCCAACGGCGGTTCGTCGTGGGCGTCGGCGAGGGAGCCCTGGTGGCGGCGCTGACCACGTGGAAGCGCAGAGAGGTCAGGGAGAGAAAAAGAGAAGAGAGAGAAAAGGGAGAGGAGAGGGACGGGGTCGACCTGGTGGAGCTCGTTGCTGCTCCGGCGAGGACGCCGACGGGGCCTGGTGCGGGAGCTCCCTCCCCTGGAGCTCGGGGACAAGGGAGCGGGAGGCGACGCGGGGGCTGTCCCGAGCCCCAGATGGGCTCAGGTGGGCCGCGGCAGGGCTCGCAGGGCCGGCGGCAGTGGGGAGCGCTGGGGTGAGGTGGCGACGCCACATGGCGGCCCAGGGGTGGCTGGAGACGGCCAGGGGCGACGTGGCACGCCCGGATTGGTCCGGGGCGCGGCGGCGGCGCCAAGTGGCGGTGGGAGGCTGGATGTGCACGGAATTTGAGGAGGAGGTGGGGATTGCGGCTGGCTAGAGGTAGGGGGTAGGTTTAGGCTAGGTTTGTCCAAAAATGGGCTAGGGAAGGTGTATATATATAGAGAAGGGGCTAGGGTTAGGGGGGTTTCGGAGCCCTCCGATCATAATCGAACAATTCCGGTCAGAGGGGGGTTTAGTGGGCTGGACTCGGGCTGTGTAGAAGGGTTGGACTGAGAGGAGAGAAAAGAACTGCAGCCCGACACGGGTTTCCGAAGACTGAAAACGTCCGACGAAAATACTGGCAACGGTGCCGCTATATATATAACAGTTGGCTATCAAACGAGCTCCGAATGCGACGAAACTTGACAGGTGCTCTGTCTACACTATAATAAGACCGCACGCCAAGTTTCATCCCATTCCGAGAATTTTTTTCGGCCACTCATGAAACGAGGTAAAAGGGGGCGCCGGAGGACATAGGAGTGTTGAATTGAGAAACGGACAACGGGGAAAATGCTCGGATGCATGAGACAAACATGTATGCAAATGTGATGCACATGATGACATGATATGAGATGCATGACACGCAAGCATTGACAAGGTAACAATAGCGAATAACTGGAGGACACCTGGCACATCGGTCTCGGGGCATTACAGGGGATGAATATGGGTTAGGTTGCGGAAGGCTATGGTGGTTTTGCGGAAGTTATGGTGGAAGCCCTAGGCAAAGATGCCAAAGTTCCAAAAAATTGATGGAGTCAAAACATGATGGTAGTATTTTTATGGGATGGGGGATGTCACGAGCTTCAAAATGAGCTAAAGAACGTCAAAAACATACTCCGGATGAATTAGTTATGGTCAAAACGATGAAACACCGAAGGCTGAAATGCCTGGGGTCGGACATCCGGGGTCGGGGGCCGGATATCCGGGGGCTGATGTCCAGAACCGTGCGGATTTTATGCTCCAGGAGCCGTATGTCCGGCTTGGGGCCCGGATGTCCAGCCCGATGGCTCGGATGTCTGGCCTGAGGCCCGAATGTCCGACCCGACGATTCCGGATCTCGTTTGGGGCGGAAATTTTCGAATTGGGGGCGAAAATTGATGATTTTGGGGGCAAAATTTGATGGATTTCGTGGATGGAGGTGGGGAAACTTGGTGAGATGCTAGATCCACTCGAAACCAAGCAAATCCATGGATCAAAATCAACAAACTTCATCAAACGAACAAATCACAAAAAAAATTGGGGGCTATTTTTGGTGGGTATTTTCGAAATTGGGGAAGAACACAACAAAATCAAGCAAGAAAAAGAGGGGTAGGGGCTCCAAATACGTGATCAACGTGGCTCATGATACCAAGATGTTGTAGGGTGGAACCCTAGATGGCCGATCTTTCACGAAAGGAGCGGATCCCAACGAGGAACACGAAGAACACAAGGGGAAACACGAGAGAATCACTCAAACCAACAAGATTCGGTCACACATATGCTAGATCCTCGAAACACAAAGAGATACATGATCTGAATCCAATAAAGGACGATACAAGTGGTAACTAGTTCTTCTCTGTGAGGAGGTCTTGAGGGGTCTTCCCATGAAGGGGTCTTGAATCCAAGGTGGATCTTCTCCGAAGAGGTGACGGTCCCTCACAATGGAGTAGATCCGGATGGATGAGCGAAGCTCTATCTCACATATGAGCTAACACAACGCTAACCCTAAAACGTAGGTGGAGGGAATGTATATATAGTCTAAGGGGCGAAGGGGTACATGGGCCTCGGCCCAGAAAAACTGCACGCAGGCAGGGAGGGCCGAATGTCCGGGGCTTCACGGGGAGCCAGATGTCCGGGCTGGCAGACTCGATGTCCGGGCTAACGGGGCTGGTCGTGGTGCTATCTGGATTGACTTGTCCGGATTTTCAGGGGCGAGGCTGGATGTCCGGTGTTGGCGAGGCGCTGGATGTCCGGGGCTGACGCCGGATGTCCGGGGCCTGTAGCACTTCGACTGCAGGGCTGTTGTTGTTGTTGACATCTTCAGGGGCTAGATGTCCGGGCCAGGGCCGGATGTCCGAGCTAGGACCGGATGTCCGGGTCCTGGGAGTTGTCTCCGTCTTCTTCCGTCGTCGCTTCCGCACACGCTTGGCCTTGATCCTTGGGTACTTATTGCAAAAATCTACAAGTCATCAAAACCAAGCATTATGTGCATGCTCCTAGGGGGATAGATTGGTAGGAAAAGACAATCGCTCTTCCCCGACCGCCACTGATAAGGAAGGCAATCAAAGAAACACCTCATGCTTCAAATTTGTCACACAACGGTTACCATACATGCATGCTACGGGACTTGCAAACCTTAACACAAGTATTTCTCAATTTCACAATTACTCAACTAGCACGACTCTAATATCACCACCTTTATATTGCAAAACTATTGCAAGAAATCAAACATATCATATTCAGTGATCTACAAGTTTTATGTAGGATTTTATGACTAACCATGTGAATGACCAATTCCTGTCATCTCTCTAAATGGATATAAGTGAAGCAAGAGAGTTTAATTCTTTCTACAAAAGATATCCCGTGCTCTAACAAATATAAGTGAAGCAAAAGAGCATTCTACAAATGGCGGTTTTCTATGTGAAGAGAAACATGCAATCCAAACTCCAAATGATATAAGTGAAGCACATGAATCATTCTATAAAGCCATACTCAAAAAATATAAGTGAAGTGCGATGATCATTTTATAAATCAACCAAGGACTATCTCATACCAGCATGGTTCATAAAAGAAAAGTGAAAACTAAATGCAAAAGACGCTCCAAGATTTGCACATATCGCATGAACGAAACGAATCCGAAAACATAACGATACTTGTTGAAGAAAGATGGGATGCCTTTCGGGGCATCCCCAAGCTTAGACGCTTGAGTCTCCTTGAATATTTACTTGGGGTGCCTTGGGCATCCCCAAGCTTCAGCTCTTGTCTCTCCTCCTTCTCCTCACATCGAGACTTCCTCGATCTTTGAACACTTCATCCACACAAAACTCAACAGAAAGCTCGGTAAGATCCTTTAGTATAATAAAGCAAATCACTACTCTAAGTACTGTTGCAACCCAATTCATATTTTGTTTTTGCATTGTAGCTAGTGTAATATAACTTTTCCATGGCTTATTGATAGAAATCGATAGTTTCATCAAAACAAGCAAACTATGCATTAAAAACAAAATCTGTCTTAAACAGGACAGTCTGTAGTAATCTGAACATTCACCATACTTCTGTTACTCCAAAAATTCTGAAACAATTAGGAAAAATAAACAATTTGTATATAAAGACAGTGCAAAAAGTTTCAGAACCGTTTGACATTCTAGTAAAAAAAATGTAAAATCGCGCACTACAGGCAAAGTTTGTGTCTTGCACCGCACAAACCAACAAGCAATGTAAACATCCTAAAGGCAAATCTTTGCACATTATTTTTATTTTTAACACAACAGAAATAAATGACTCTCTAAAACTTCCGGGTTGTCTCCCTGGCAACGCTTTCTTTAAATCTATTAAGCTAGGCATATAGTGCTCAAGTAATGGATCCACCTGGATCCCAAGGTATATCAAATCAAATTTTAATTAACAATGATTTGTGATTTAGCAGTGAGCACAAAGTAACATAAATCATGCAACAACGAAGTCTAACTCTCTTCCTATGCATCGGCATGTCATAAAAGAACAATTCACGCACACATAGTAAAGGCCAATGCATAGTATAAACAGTTTCTTGCAATTTTATCATATTGGAAACATGGAGAGGCGAAGATTTAGTTCCTCACTCATAATAATTGCAAGTAGGAGCAGCAAGCACATCCATATAATATTCGTCAAAATTATCATGTGCAACGGTAAAAGGCCACCCATCAATATAATCCTTAATAAGTGCAAACTTCTCCGATATAGTGTAGTCGGGAGAATTCAAAAAGATAATAGGACTATCATGCGTGGGTGCAATAGCAACAATTTCATGTTTAACATAAGGAACTATAGCAAGTTCATCTCCATAAGCATACATCTTGGCCACAAGCATAGCGAGCATCATCAAAAAGGGATATTTCAAAAGAATCAACGGGATCATAACAATCATCATAGCAATCATCCTTCGGTAAGCACGAAGGGAAATTAATCAATGTATGAGTTGAAGAGTTACTCTCATTAGAAGGTGGGAATGGGTAGCTAATCCGCTCTTCCTCCTTTTGTTCTTCGCTCTCCTCATCATCTTTTTCATCCAGTGAGCCCACAGTTTCATCAATTCCTTCTTCCATAGACTCCTGCAAAATATCAGTCTCTTCTTGGATAGCGGAGGAGTCCTCAATATATGGTTTGACATAGGCAACAAAAGCATAATTATCATAACAATATTTAAGTATGGCAAAATTTTCAGATTTGTAAAGAGTAGCATCATACTTTCCAATCAAAGAAGCAATTTCATAAGCACCCTTAAAAGCAACAAATTTTTCAACTTGTTGACCATCATAGTAATTATAAACACCCTTAGCATACGAAGATACGATTCCATTATCACTAAACTCACATTGGTAGGGAAGGTGTTTCTTAGGGTCTTCAGAACAACAAGTAAAATCATATATTTCACATAAATTCCAAGCATAGCATTGCAAATGATGAATTTGATCCAGTCAAAGTTTCCCTTTTTGAGATAAGCGGTGTCGCACATAACAAGCATGCTCATCTAAAGATTTGCCCTCAACTAAGCTAGTTGGGGTTTCAGCACGAGAACATGGGATCGAAGATGATCCAAGTAAAAAGCTTCAGCAGTGTGATAGATTTTGAGTGGTTCTTCAACCATTGGTGTAGCCTCTTTCGATAACCCACAAGTATACGGGATCAATTGTAGCCTCTTTCGATAAGTAAGAGTGTCAAACCCAATGAGGAGCTAAAGGTAGAACAAATATTCCCTCAAGTTTTACCGACCAACGACACAACTCTATGGACGCTTGATGTTCGCTTTACCTAGAACAAGTATAAAACTAGAAGTACTTTGTAGGTGTAACAGGATAGGTTTGCAAGAATATAAAGAGCACGTAAATAAAAACTAGGGGCTGTTTTAGGTAAAGAAGCAATAAAGTTAGTATAGCGAGCGTGGAAAAGTGGTGGTAGGAGTTGCGAAATTGTCCCTAAGCAATTGACTACTTTACTAGATCTATAGCAAGTTTTATGTGGGAGAGGCCACTGCTAGCATGTCATCCCTGACTTGGAATTCTATGCACTTATGATTGGAACTATTAGCAAGCATCCGCAACTACTAACGTTCATTAAGATAAAACTCAACCATAGCATTAAGATATATTGGTCCCCCTTCAATCCCGTATGCATCAATTTCTATGCTAGGTTGAAGCTTCTGTCATTCTTGCCCTCCAATACATAGTCCTATCAACATACAACTAACCCTATGGTGTGATCCACGCACGTACTCATATGATGGGCACCAAAGGACAACAACATAACCACAAGAAAATTAAACCAATCATATCAATTCACCAATTACCGATAGGACAACGAAAATCTACTTAGACATCATAGGATGGCAACACATCATTGGATAATAATATGAAGCATAAATCACCATGTTCAAGTAGAGGGTACATCGGGTTGCAGGAGAGTGGACCGCTGTAGATAGATGGGGGAAGGTGATGAAGATGTTGGTGAAGATGACGGAGGTGTTGGTGTAGATCGCCGTCACACGATGATGGCCCCGGCGGCGTTCCAGCGCCACCGGGAGAGGGGGAGAGGGCCCCCTTCTTATTCTTCTTCCTTGACCTTCTCCCTAGATGGGAGAAGGGTTTCCTCTCTGGTCCATGGCCTCCATCGCGGCGGAGGGGCGAGAGCCCCTCCAAGATTGGATCTGTCTCTCTGTCTCTCTCTGTTTCTGCGTTCCAGATTCTGGCCTTTCATCATTTCTTATATTCCCGGAGATCCGTAACTCCGATTGGGCTGAAATTTTAACACGATTTCTATCCGGATATTGGCTTTCTTGCGTCGAAAGAAGGGCACCAACCACCTTGCGGGGTGGCCACGAGGGCCAGGGGCGCGCCCCACCCCAGGGGCGCGCCCCCTACCTCCTGGCCCCCTTAGGCATCGTCTCGCGTTGATTCTTTTTTGCAAAAGTCACATATATTCCAAAAAAAATCTCCATAAGTTTTTATCCCGTTTGGACTCCGTTTGATATGGATTTTCTGCGAAACAAAAAACATGCAACAAACAAGAACTGGCACTGGGCAGTGGATCAATATGTTAGTCCCCAAAAATAGTATAAAAAGTTGTCAAAAGTATATGAAAGTTGTATAATATTGGCATGGAACAATAAAAAATTATAGATACGACGGAGACGTATCAAAAGCTGTTGTAAATACGCAACTTTCTTATGTTGATCATTTTTTCATATTCCCGACGGTGTTAAAAGTTTTTCATCTAAAATTCATTCAGTGTAGTAGTTAAACTTCCTACTTTTCTCACGTTGAACTTCTGTGACGTATTTTTAATTGCAATTTTCTCATCCATTCGTCAGTATTACACAAATGATATTCCTTTTGTACAAACCTCTCTCATAATAAATTTTTTTAACTTTCTCCGACCGAGGACTTGAACTTACAACAACAACAAAATTGGACCGTGCCTTTTAATTCATTTTTCTGATGAACACACAACATGTAGTACATGAACTTTTTCCATTTTTACAAATTAAATTTTTTATTTTCTTTTTGAAATCAAATTACTCCCAAATAATAACTGAACTTGTTTGTGGATTGAGAAAATTATTGTAAAATGAAAAAAATAATATTGTGTGTGTTTTTGAACATGGAAATACAAGGTGAACCTCTCTCACAAGAATTTTTGAACTTCCTTGGACAGAGCACTTGAAGTTCTTTCAACAAACCTTTTAAGCTTTTATTATTCTATACTTTTATTCTCACCTGAAATGCATTCCTTAGAGTACTTCAACTTCTCGTTGTTTTCACTATGAACTTGTTTCAACACATAAGAATTTTTTTAATACATAAAAACGTGTTTTTAACGGTATACATGAAAAATTTAAAATGTTCATCGAAATGTAGCACATAATATACCCGATGGAAAGCTTATGAATACCAGTAAGTTTTTCATGTAAACATGTGTTACAAATTCGTTGCGGTTTGAGAGGAGTTTTTAAAATGGCAATACAACATTGTTTTTTGCCTTTTTTTCAACATGTAAATGAACGACAATCGTCTCACACATGAATTTTGACTATGCTAGGAGGAGCACGTGAACTTCTTGCAACCAACCTTTTTATGATTTTTGTTTTCTATTCTTATATTCTTATCTGAAACGCATTCCATGCAGTAGTTGAACTTCCCGCTGTTTTCACCTTAAACTTCTGTTACGTATTTTTATTCAACCTCCCTCACAAGAATTTTTGAATTTTCTCGGGCCGACCACTTGAACTTCTAGCAAAAAAATTAGACTTTTCCTTTTTATTTTTTTCTCATACGGAATGCGCACCATGAAGTACATGAACTTCTGGCTACTATCAATTTGAACTTCTCTCTATTTCGCTTTAGTAACGGAAAAAGTAGAGTTTTTTATAGACAACGAACCACTCTAACTTTCTTACTTTAACTTCTTTGTGTATTTTTTAGAAATGTGAAAATTATAGTTTTGTTAGAAACATTGAACTTCTTCGTTACTTCAAATTGAAATTATTGGTTTTTTTTATTTAGTAATCAGAAAAAACTGAGTATTTGAATAAATATCAAACTGCTATGCTTTTTCCAATTGAATTTCTTCGTTATTTTGAATTGAACTTATTGGTTTTATTCTTTAGTAACCAGAAAAATCTGAGTTCTCAAATATAATATCAAACTACTACATTTTTTTATTTTGAACTTCTTGTCCCATTTTTTAATAATGAGGAAATCTGAATTTTGTATAACCATCGACCTCATCCTCTTTTTTATTTTGGACTTCTTAGTTTTATTTCTTTTAGTGATGGAAAAAAATCCTAGTTTTTAAATAAACATCGAGCCACTCTGTTTTTTTAATTTGAAATTCAAGGCTTTTTGTGGAAATGAAAAAAAATCTATTTTTGATTAATAGTGAACTTGTGTATTTTTAAATTTTGGACTTTCTTGGTATTTCAATTTGAACTTCTTAGTTTTTAGTTTTTTAGAAACATTTTTTTAATAAACTTCGAATCACGTCGTCGTTTCAATTTGAACTTCTTGTTTTATTTTTTTAATTGAGGGGTGGGGTTGGTTATTTTGTTTTTGTAAAGTTGTGTTGTTTTTTTGTAAACTTTTCAATTGTTTATTTTTGTTAAAGTCGTTTTTGCTTTTTTATATATTAACTTCCAAGAGTTGATTTTGTTGCTTTTTCCAAAAAAAATCGCATCAAGGATATATAAGAATAGTTTTTTGAATGCACATATGATCGTTCTGTAGATAATATACATGAAGGATGCGATGTGTGAAATTTTACCAAAATTGAACGAGCATATGAAGTCGTTGGTGTACGCCCCAAGCACTCTATGGAACAATGCAAAATTTTGCAATGTTTTTTTTTCTAGGGAAGCAAGCAATAGTCGTAATATTGAAGTATAAGCTTCTCCCATATTAGTGTTTTTTCCAAAATGAACATTTTGAACAACTCACAACACGCATTATGAACTTCTCCTCAACCATCTTTTTGTTCATTTTTTATTTTTGTTTTTACAGTACACAAACGGTGTCCCAACTCATATATTTTTTCAAGTGACAAATTGATATTTTTGGAAAGAACCACATTGAGCTATGAATATGTCTGATCGAAAATTCAGGTTTGGGAAGCAAGTTGTGTGTGTTGGGCAACAAGGGATACATAATTCTGAACCGAAAGTGTTTGTTTTGCTTTAGGCAATATTTCTTTCAGATTTAGTATAAAGATTCAGTAAGGATTCATGGAATTAGCAATATTAAAGCAAGAATACTCAACATCGCTTGTGTAGATTCAGCCAACGAAAACCATACATGTGGGACTTGAACTACCGTAGATGAATGACAATAGTAGAACATATTTAAATTCTTGGCATGGAAGGTCAACTTTGTTCTACTCTCCAGAGCGTGACGCTAGCCAACACACGTCCAACAAGCCCATAAGCACACATGTCTAGTATCCAGCAACAGCAAGGAATGCAAACCACCGCGAAGAAAAGTGCATAGCTGTAGTAGGACTTTGGCGTATAGTTGTTGTAGAACTTCATGCAACGTCTATGAACATCTGAATGGTTGTAAAGGGGAAAATGAGAAATTTTCCAGTAAATTAGACACACACATGCACACCCCTGCAGTTTTATCAAGATTGTTAAATTCAGTTAGCACATTTTCACATGAGCAACACATCCACATGTAGGAGCACGTCTGATGTACCTGAGAACTCATATATATGCACCTACAGGAAGAGCATCAAGTCTCATATACGGTTAAACATTTTTTCTATATTCTTTGGTGTACCTGAACCTTTGCAACATTTTTACATAAACTTCTTGTTTTATGGGAGAGAGAGCACTTAGCCGGAGAGGGTTCACCGTTTCTAATGCCAGAAGAGGTCATCGGTAGGGGAGGCAGTGTAGAAAAAATCTTTGTGGTGTCCCACAGCCGGTGTAGAGCCGAGTAGCACGCAGCCGGTGTCCTGCGAAGGATCTATATGAGCGAGCAGGCGAGGAGGCACTGCACGCGGAGACGAGGTTGGACTGCACGATGGTCGGTATTGGACGGTGCATGGGCCGCCTCGGCGCTCGAAGCTGCACTAGACAAAGCCCAGGAGGACGAGCGTCATGCAGGACTGGTGCAACAACGTGGATTGGGGCCGACAGGACGCTGGAGAACAGGAGGCCGGACAAGATGGCGTTGAGCCACTGGCGGCGTTAGTGCGGAGAAGACATAGTGTTGTGAAGCAGAGGCCACTGTAGGGAGTGTGGACAAGGGATTGGGAGAGTGGGGCTCATCGGCCCTAGGCGGATCCACGCGCGTCGATGGTCGTGGTTACCGGATCCTCGCCGGCGCCACACGAAGGTAGCAGTGGTTACCGGATCCTCGGTGGCGGCTTGCGGGGCAGGCGATGGTGGCTGGATCCGAGGTGGTGGCGAGTTGGGTAGCTGGCGACGGCGTCTCTTGTTGGGGATGGGGCGGCGGCGACGGAAGCGGTCGGTGGCGGGGCGGTGGCGGCGGCGGTCAGTGGCGGGGTGGTGTTGGCGACGGGCGGTGGCGGGGCCACGAGGGCGTCTCTGGTTAGGGGCGGGATGTTGGCGCCTCGACAGTTGGGGGTGGGTGCCTGGGTGGTGCAGGGGGTGGGGGATCGGGGATGGGGTGGTAGTTTTAGAATCGGCCTTTTCTTTTTGTTTCAGCGATTTTCGGAGGAACCCTGCCGGGCCCTTATAGGGAGCTGTGATCCAAATAACTATTCTAATCCTAGGATTAGAATAGTGCTATTATATATATATAACTATGCATACTGTTCCGAAGTTCAATGTTCAGTTTACAAGCAGTGCACCAAATGTTTATGCATCAGTTATAGGAAAAAAAGATTAAAAAAACCTGTGCATAACAGATGCATCAGTGCTGAACATGTCCATTCATCAGTTCGACTGAAACTATATCAGATACAAAATAGACAACAAAGTTTAATAACGCCTAGCGATGCAAGTTCAACTTGTACGTTACCTTCAGTGCATGACATGTTACCCATATCATGTATATGAGAAAATGCAGAAAAGATTAATCCCAAAACTATTGAATGTCATTCCAGAAACATGCAAGGTGGCACACGTAGGGAGGGTTTGATGAGCCAAGAAGATATGAGGCACCGCCTGGCTGGGTAACACCAGAAATAGCACCTGGATACTTCAACAATACATGCAGATTTCAAGCTACACCAGAATCATGAGAAGCACAGACTGGTTCTTCTATGCAGCAGACACCAATATCTAGGAATACAAGCTTTGCCACTGCTGGGGTGCAACAAGGTCAACAATGTCCCCAACAACAAATATTTTCCTTCCCTAGCGCAAGCAGAAAGGCAAGGACACTCAGGCTTCCACCCGTCGCTCCATCAACATCAATCATCTGTGCTACAAAAGCGGTTGCGACGGGAAGACGAGGCCAAAGAGACAGGAATGTTTGCCACTCTAGCAGGGTGCAAAGTAGAAGATATGAGCCATATAGACAGGAGCAACCTACTAGTGAATCTCAGGGAAGACGACCGTACAATGAGAGACGGAGAGCTTCATCAACATTGCTGCATGTGCCGAGGGTGACACCACCCGCGCCCATACACCAGGGTGAACAGCAAACACCGGATGTAGCGCGGAGCTATACACATGTAAGTATCCATTCAGAAAAAACATACAACCACAGTCCATACCCTAGTACTGTGACCACCCCATCTAACATTTTCATCACTGTGTTTTTGTTTGCTCACTGTTGCGTGCAGCCACCTAACATTGAAGCTTACGTTCTGCCAAGGCTAGAGATGCCCTTTGAAACTTTCAAAGAAGCAAAGAACTTCTACAACGTCTATGCAAAGCACGCGGGTTTGTTGTCAGGGAAGACTCCAAGGTTAACACCAAGTCTACCTTTATTGCACGTGCTATGGAGTCTATGAATCGAAGGTGTCAGAAGCAAATAGACAGCGGAACAAGACCACAACCAGGACTAATTGCGGGGCTAAAATGAGGCTGAAGAGGGAAAATGATGGAACACTTGTCGTAAAAGAGATAATCTGGGAACACAACCACAGGCTACAGCTCTCCCCCAAATGCTTGTCTTCTTGCACTCCCACAAAAACTTTGACAAAACAATCTTGGAGTACATCAAGTACCCGTGGCTCAAAGGCACTGAACACGCGCAAATCATGAGCATACTGCGCGGCGATGACCCCGGTAGCTACTTCCCCGAAATGAATGCCAAAGACTTGATTAACATGTAAGTACAAACTTGTTCTCCTCCCATAAACCCCCTCCATCTTTTTTCCTCTGTCAGTACAAACATATTACGCAACGCATGACCTAATGCCAGTTCAACATGCATTTTTGAATGACTGTTTACTTTTAATATGCAACAAAGCAAAGAATTCAAGGATGGATGATGTGGACGATGTCCTAAAGACTGTCAACTTATTTAGGGAGATGAAAGCGATAAACAAGGAATTCTTCTGCGACATACAACTTGATGAGTCCGACAGAGTGAAGAACATATTCTGGGCGAACGCAAGTTGCCGAGGGGCATATCAAGACTTTGGTGACTGCGTAACGTTTGAAACCACATATAAGACCAACAAGTACCATATGGCACTTGGGGTGTTTGTGGGTACTAACAACCACTTACAGACTACATTCTTTGCTTTCGCCCTGATAATAGATGAGGATGCAGATTCATTCACATGGTTGTTCAAAAGCATTTTGAAGGTGCATGAGAGGGAAGGCTCCTTCATGCATCCTCATAGGTACAACCGCCACCCCCAAAGGAAAATAACATAGTAAAATTATTGTGTCGGTTCTATTTGTATATATGCACTACCATCCGCTGACCACTCCACGTCTCTTTTCTCATTACAAGACCAGTGCCCGGCAATGGCTTTGGCGATCCCAGATGCTTTCGGGGACACGGTACATAAGCTATGCCGCTGGCACATTATGAAGAAGTACAGGGAACACCTCGCATACCTATACAACCTCCACGAAGAGTTTAACGATGAATTCACAGCAATCCTCAACTAGCCCCTCATGCCAACTGAGTTTGAGGCTGCCTGGAAAGCACTCATGGATAAGTACAACCTCCATGATGATGCCACGATGGTGGCAATGTGGAACGAGCACGAGAAATGGATATCGGCTTACTTCAAAGAAATTTTCTGTGCCAAAATGACATCCACACAACGGAGTGAGAGCATGAACTATGTGTTCAAGAAGAACTTCGTAAGTGAGAGACAAAACCTGCACCGGTTTGTCAGCCAGGTAAACTCCTGCGTCAAAACCAGGAGGCAGACAGAGAACTAGGAGACAATAGGTAACCGGGTATAGCTCTATCACCTGTCGTAAGACAAAATAACGTGCTTACTAAAGTAAATCTTTCTTAGTTAGACAAGTTTTTGCTGTGAGAAAACTAATAATTTGTTCATGACTCTTGCTTGCGCAGAAGGAACAAAACACGCTGACCTTCTATGGGTTTGACAGTCAGATGGCAAAGCTTTACTCATGAGCTGTGTACAGCAAGATCAGAAAAAGGCTAAAACTGAGCACCCTCTTCACGGTGACAGAGACGGAAGAGCCCAGAAAGTACCTTGTGCGCTACAACAAACCGCAAAAACTGTTTGCGTGGTCTCAGCACGCGTTCCAGGTGGTTGCAGACCCCGTGGGAGAAATATTTGACTGCAAGTGCAAGCTGTGGGACCACAAAGGCGAGGTCTAAAAAAGATGTTACATACTGTAGTACTTATTTTTGCAAAGTTTTTGTTCGAATGAAATGACAGAAAACATGCACCTCTTTCAAAAAATAGGTATTTTCTGCCTGCATGTCCTATGCATGATGCATATAATTAAGGCTGACAGTGTTCCAGAGAAATACATCCTCAGGAGATACACCAAACACCCGAACATCCAGCCAACATTCAACAGAAATGACTTGAGGACAGTAGCGTCAAACAAGGCCTCCCAATACAGCATTGAAAGCGCACTGCTGCAGCTGAACATGAGGGTGCACAGAAAAAGCTTGAGAAGCCATGAGAAAATGGCGAGGACACATGTCATCATGGAAAGACTTGACCAAGAACTCGACGCCATGCATTCTGCTGAAAATGACAATGTCGCGGACAACGAAGCCATTGAGCAGGATATTGCTACAATCTTATCCGAGATGAACCATCTGGGAGCTATTGACCCATACGACAACGAGGAAGAGGAGCAACAGCAACCAGAGCTTGCCCATGTGCACACTCAAGAGCAACAACATGCTCACGTGCAAGATCATGAGCTTGACGGTGCTGTAGGCGAACGACATGAAAACAGGACATCCTACCAGCAGCAGCAGGAAAGGGTAATTAAACCACCCATATTCTCAAACACAAGGGGGGGATAATAAGACGCAAGCAGCGAAAGCAGCAAAAGCAGCAGCCAAAAAGCCGCCACGCCCCATCAGACGCGTGGAATTCAGCCCGAATGGCAAACCTCTCGGGATAAGGGCATGCGGATTCGGCAACGTGGTGACCAATCATAATTACCACACATGCCCATAGCACACATATGCCACTATCAACAAGCAAAAGCTGTAGAAGTAGATTGGAGCCGCCCAGGTTTCTACCAATGGAGACGACTCACGTAACAGCTACACTTGCAGCAAGTGTGGGGGACCGACAGACATAATGCCTGCACATGCAAAGTGGGCAAGGAGGTCAGTGGCGCTGAACAGAAATAGGGCAAGGTCCAAAGTTCCAAGAAATCAAAAGAAGAGTATGAGGAAGAAGAGTTTGACAAGAATGACAACCAATCAGATGAAGACAATGAAGATGACAGTATCAGGGACGAGGAAAATGAAACTGACGATGAAGCTGCCAAGGCTCAAGCAGGAAAGGACGCCAACAAGGGACAACATTCGGGGCCAGTTAGAAGGAGCTCAAGATTGAAGAATCCATAGTGGTTATGCTGTTGCATCAACTCAAAAATAAGCTTGTACTCTTGGTTGCCTCGGTACACAATGAGGAATCATATCAGAAACACTATCGTTACCAAAACTTATTTAGCTTTATCATCGATTTCTCGATCAGTACTATAGTTAAGATATAATTTGTGATTTGTGCCTGCTGGACCAGTGACATTATTACATAAACCATTTGATAAACCTTTTGAATGCAGTCACAAATATATTTGAAAAAATTGATCTGGATTTATGTAACGTCAACACTACTATCAACCAGTAACTCAGCAAAAATTTGTTAAAGAAAATTTAAACTCTTATTGTAGATCAGTATTTGAAAACAATCAGTACAATTTGAGTTGCTTAACAACGCTTCAAAAGTTGAAGCAAAAAATCTTAGTACTTCATGTACTATTCTCATCCATATGTAGCTGCTAGAAAATTAACAAGTACTACAACAGAAAAAGTTAAGAAGCATCAGCACACACTTATATTGGTCACTTGCAGACTAAGAATGATAGTACTAGTACACTTGAACGGATAGTACATATTTACTACAATAAAAAGTACAAAGAAGCATTAGTTCGCAATCCCTCAAGGAAATAAATGTCAGACTAAGCACATAAGTGCTACTATGAATGAACTCTCAGTACAACTTAGTTTACATGCAAGTACTATAGTGCTAAAAATGATACCAGAAGACCCTTGAGAATAATCACAAAAACAAACACAAAAAGAAGGCAAAAACTCAATGGAAAGATAACACTTCCACAAAACTCACAAGAACTACAACAAAAAGTATCAGTCCACATTACTGGTGGAGTCAAGTATTAGATTCAAACCCAAAAAAAATTAAAAATTGACCGCCCGAAGACAGGCAAGCCCTGACACAGCTAGATACTTGAGCTCGAGCCCACAACGGAACCGTTGGCGAATCCCTAGTAATCGGCACAACACAGGGCCAACCAACCAGGGCTCACAGGTCATGAGAGGGAGCGAGCGTCGTGTATAAGCGCTCAGGTAAGTATCCAGAGGAGTTCGACCAGTAAGACTCCACAGCGCTTATAAACAGATCGAGAGCCCCCTCGCTTAGCGAGGTGGGACTAAACCCAGAGCACACGCACATCCAACAGTCCTCAAATCGCCCGCACGGGCCATTTGGGCCGAAAAAGGGCCCAATAGCCTCCATCTTCTCCAAACACCCCACCCATAAGGCCAATTGAATAAAGCAGAGCGCGAGGCAAAGAAATATAAACTACAAAAAAATGTTCGAAAACTGGAAATAAAAAGGTTCAAATACTTGTTCGCAGGAAATAACTTTAAATACAAAAATAAAAATAATTTTAGCTCTGCACCATAGATGATAAAAATGGAAAAAATATGATATAAAAACAACAAAACTTTGAAAAGCGGAGAACTTAATAGGCTATCTGTTAAATGTACATAATTTAAACCAGCGAATTAAATATTGCTTTCAAGTTCAACTACTAAAATGCAAGAAGTTCAAATAGATATTGTTTGTCAATTATGCTAAATTTCTTATTTATATAAAATCTGACTAGAGCTCAACTAACGATTTTGTCGTAAATAATCTACATCCCAAAAAAACTCAGTTCAAACATACATATGACATCAGTACTACAAAACCAGGAAGGGTCAGGCCACTCACGCTACATCCACACACCATTGTGACACCAATTTTCAAAACCTTACGCTGTATGAAATTACAATTCAGTACCCACAGCACTAAACCATAAGTACACTAAAAAGAGAGTACAAAAACTATAAAGGCCTAACTTAGGTTGGGACAGATGAAAATAAAATAAGTCCTAGTTTTGAGCAATAACTCACAGTGCAGTAAAAAAAGTTTTGATATCAACTAGTGTATAAGACTACAGTGCAAAAATAAGACTTATCCTCCACACTAAAAACATAACAAAGTATATGTCACTTAAACAATACAAAATGCCATCATCACTGACCCTGAGACATGCAAGTGGGATAAACACCTGATAAGTATAGCTTAACAACACGGATCAGTGCGACAGTAAAAAACCCTTGGCTTGGACAGTTGGTTCTTCCAGGCTACCACCCGCGCCACCCACTGGGCAGTTGCCACGACGAACTACAACGGTGACCCCACGACCAGTACCCCCATGACCGGGAAGAACCGCCTCCCCCACGTCCCAAACCACGCCCTCCAAAAGCCCCAAATCGACTCCATCCCTGCCACATCTCCAAAAACCACCATTGCTGCTTCCATCTCCACTACAAACTTCTGTTCCGAGCCCACAGTCGCCAGGAGGGCAATGGCGGAGGAACCGTCTGCCAAGCGTCATCGTGGCAAGACGTCCGACCAGAGCAGCAACCTCGACGACGTTCACGTCCCCGACAAGAAGCGCGAGTACACCCGGACCCACACAGGGGTTGAGCTCCACGGCAAGGAGACACCGGAGATCGTCTGCACCAGTGAACCAGACAAGGCTGACGAGAAGATGAGCAGGCTCAGGATGAAGCGCGACGGCTTGTATCCTAGCTTCATCGAAATTGATGTGGAGTTTACCAAAAAATATGAACCTCCCCAGATGGCAGCAGTCCTGCAGTTATGCGTGGAGGAACTCTGCTTGGTGTACCACATTGCAGCGGCCACAAAATGGTGATCCATACTACTCTTCATTCATATGTTTTATTAGTACTACTCCCTAAAAATTTCATTAAACTTGTTTCCCAACTAGATGAACTACTGTAGTTTGTGAACTGGATGCACGAGTACATGTTTCTCAAGTAGATGCGCTATAATATAATTTGAAACTGATGCACTGGATTAGCATCTGAAATTGTTTCACCAGATTAATTTCTGAACTTGATGTACTAGCATAGTTTCTAAGCTTGATGCACTAGTGTAGTTTATATAGTTGATCTATTAAAAGATGTTTCTAAACTTGATGTACAAAAGTATTTTCTGAACCTGGTCTGATGTTATTTTCAGCAGCAAAAAGTAAAGTAAGAACTTGGTCAAGCACTGGTATAGGTCTTTTATTCAAAAAAAAGAAAACTAAACTTGAAGTAAGCAGCACATAGATCATTTACTCTGGTTATAGGTTCTTGAAATTGGTGAAGCATTTGGTGAAGCACTGAAGATACCAAAAAAGAAAAATAACATGATGTACTTGAATTTAATTTCAAAACTTTGTGTACTAGTTTCTGAACTACATTCATCCATGACTTATACTATATAAGCATCTACCTCATGGATTATAACTTGTAAACCAAAAAACAGAAGGATTAAATCTTCAAAAAAGAGCACTAATCTTCAATATGTGTCTCCCCCTTGCAGGCCCAAGTGCCTCAAAGAATTCCTGCAGGAGTAGAAATTGTACACATTTGCCGATTTCAGCATTGAAGGTGACAAAAGAGAAGTTGAAGATGTCTGGTTTGGAGATCAACCCCAAGAACTTCACCGACATTCAGCGCAACTGGAGAATTCTACGCATCGGAAAAGAGTACGACTCCTTGGCTAATGTTGCAGCTGAAGGAAATATGCCCTAGAGACAATAATAAAGTTATTATTTATTTCCTTATATCATGATAAATGTTTATTATTCATGCTAGAGTTGTATTAACCGGAAACATAATACATGTGTGAATACATAGACAAACAGAGTGTCACTAGTATGCCTCTACTTGACTAGCTCATTAATCAAAGATGGTTATGTTTCCTAACCATGGACAAAGAGTTGTTATTTGATTAACGGGATCACATCATTAGTTGAATGATCTGATTGACATGACCCATTCCATTAGCTTAGCACCCGATCGTTTAGTATGTTGCTATTGCTTTCTTCATGACTTATACATGTTCCTATGACTATGAGATTATGCAACTCCCGTGTGCCGGAGGAACACTTTGTGTGCTACCAAACGTCACAACGTAACTGGGTGATTATAAAGGAGCTCTGCAGGTGTCTCCAAAGGTACATGTTGGGTTGGCGTATTTCGAGATTAGGATTTGTCACTCCGATTGTCGGAGAGGTATCTCTGGGCCCTCTCGGTAATGCACATCACTTAAGCCTTGCAAACATTGCAACTAATGAGTTAGTTGCGGGATGATGTATTATAGAACGAGTAAAGAGACTTGCTGGTAACGAGATTGAACTAGGTATTGGAATACCGACGATCGAATCTCGGGCAAGTAACATACCGATGACAAAGGGAACAACGTATGTTGTTATGCGGTCTGACCGATAAAGACCTTCGTAGAATATGTAGGAGCCAATATGAGCATCCAGGTTCCGCTATTGGTTATTGACCGGAGACGTGTCTCGGTCATGTCTACATTGTTCTCGAACCCATAGGGTCCGCACACTTAAGGTTACGATGACAGTTATATTATGAGTTTATGCATTTTGATGTACCAAAGTTTGTTCGGAGTCCCGGATGTGATCACGGACATGACGAGGAGTCTCGAAATGGTCGAGACATAAAGATTGATATATTGGAAGCCTATATTTGGATATCGGAAGTGTTCCGGGTGAAATCGGGATTTTACCGGAGTACCGGGAGGTTACCGGAACCCCCGGGAGGTACATGGGCCTTAATGGGCCTTAGTGGAAGAAGAGGAGAGGCGGCCAGAGCTGGGCCGCGCGCCCCTCCCCCTAGTCCGAATAGGACAAGGAGAGAGGTGGCCGGCGCCCCCTTCCTTCTCTCTCTCTCTTTTCCCACATCGCGAATCCTATTCCAACTAGGATTGGGGGAGAAGTCCTACTCCCGGAGGGAGTAGGACTCCTCCTGGCGCGCCCTATGATGGCCGGCCGGCCTCCCCCCTTGGTCCTTTATATACGAAGGCACGGGCACCCCAGAGACACACAAGTTGATCCACGTGATCATACTCTTAGCCGTGTGCGGTGCCCCCTTCCACCATAGTCCTCGATAATATTGTAGCGGTGCTTAGGCGAAGCCCTGCGACGGTAGTGCATCAAGATCGTCACCACGCCGTCGTGCTGACGGAACTCTTCCCCGACACTTTGCTGGATCGGAGTCCGGGGATCGTCATCGAGCTGAACGTGTGCTAGAACTCGGAGGTGCCGTAGTTTCGGTGCTTGATCGGTCGGGCCGTGGAGACGTACGACTACATCAACTAAACGCTTCCGTTGTCGATCTACAAGGGTACGTAGATCACACTCTCCCCTCATTGCTATGCATCACCATGATCTTGCGTGTGCGTAAGAAATTTTTTGAAATTACTACGTTCCCCAACAGTGGCATCCGAGCCTAGGTTTTATGTGTTGATGTTATATGCACAAGTAGAACACAAGCGAGTTGTGGGCAATATAAGTCATACTGCTTACCAGCATGTCATACTTTGGTTCGGCGGTATTGTTGGACGAAGCGGCCCGGACCGACATTACGCGTACGCTTACGCGAGACCGGTTCTCCCGACGTGCTTTGCACATAGGTGGCTTGCGGGTGACAGTTTCTCCAACTTTAGTTGAACCGAGTGTGGCTACGCCCGGTCCTTGCGAAGGTTAAAACAGCACCAACTTGACAAACTATCGTTGTGGTTTTGATGCGTAGGTAAGATTGGTTCTTGCTTAAGCCCGTAGCAGCCACGTAAAACTTGCAACAACAAAGTAGAGGACGTCTAACTTGTTTTTGCAGGGCATGTTGTGATGTGATATGGTCAAGACATGATGCTAAATTTTATTGTATGAGATGATCATGTTTTGTAACCGTGTTATCGGCAACTGCCAGGAGCCATATGGTTGTCGCTTTATTGTATGCAATGCAATCGCGCTGTAATGCTTTACTTTATCACTAAGCGGTAGCGATAGTCGTGGAAGCAAAAGATTGGCGAGACGACAACGATGCTACGATGGAGATCAAGGTGTCGCGCCGGTGACGATGGTGATCACGACGGTGCTTCGGAGATGGAGATCACAAGCACAAGATGATGGCCATATCATATCACTTATATTGATTGCATGTGATGTTTATCTTTTATGCATCTTATCTTGCTTTGATTGACGGTAGCATTATAAGATGATCTCTCACTAATTATCAAGAAGTGTTCTCCCTGAGTATGCACTGTTGCGAAAGTTCTTCGTGCTGAGACACCACGTGATGATCGGGTGTGATAGGCTCTACGTTCAAATACAACGGGTGCAAAACAGTTGCACACGCGGAATACTCAGGTTATACTTGACGAGCCAAGCATATACAGATATGGCCTCGAAACACAGAGACCGAAAGGTCGAGCGTGAATCGTATAGTAGATATGATCAACATAGTGATGTTCACCAATGAAACTACTCCATCTCACGTGATGATCGGACATGGTTTAGTTGATTTGGATCACGTAATCACTTAGAGGATTAGAGGGATGTCTATCTAAGTGGGAGTTCTTAAGTAATATGATTAATTGAACTTAAATTTATCATGAACTTAGTCCTGGTAGTATTTTGCAAATCATGTTGTAGATCAATAGCTCGCGTTGTTGCTTCCCTGTGTTTATTTTGATATGTTCCTAGAGAAAATTGTGTTGAAAGATGTTAGTAGCAATGATACGGATTGGATCCATGATCTGAGGTTTATCCTCATTGCTGCACAGAAGAATTATGTCCTTGATGCACCGCTAGGTGACGGGCCTATTGCAGGAGCAGATGCAGACGTTATGAACGTTTGGCTAGCTCAA
This sequence comes from Triticum urartu, assembly GCF_056163025.1. Taxonomy (NCBI): domain Eukaryota; kingdom Viridiplantae; phylum Streptophyta; class Magnoliopsida; order Poales; family Poaceae; genus Triticum; species Triticum urartu. Next base: position 193,922,022 of record NC_141873.1, on the reverse strand, counting down.
TATGATGACTACTTGATAGTTTAGTGCACCATGCTTAACAACTTAGAATCGGGACTTCAAAGACGTTTTGAACGTCATGGACCATATGAGATGTTCCAGGAGTTGAAGTTAATATTTCAAGCAAATACCCGAGTTGAGAGATATGAAGTCTCCAACAAGTTCTATAGCTAAAAGATGGAGGAGAATCGCTCAACTAGTGAGCATGTGCCCAGATTGTCTGAGTACTACAATCGCTTGAATCAAGTGGGAGTTAATCTTCCAGATAAGATAGTGATTGACAGAATTCTCTAGTCACCATCACCAAGTTAGTATAACTTCGTGATGAACTATGATATGCAAGGGATAACGGAAACGATTCCCAAGCTCTTCGTAATGCGGAAATTGATGAAGGTAGAAATCGAGAAAAACATCAAGTGTTGAAGGTAGACAAGACCACTAGTTTCAAGAAAAGGGCAGAGGGAAGAAGGGGAACTTCAAAAAGAACAGCAAGCAAGTTGCTGCTCAAGTGAAGAAGCCCAAGTCTGATCCTAAGCCTGAGACTAAGTGCTTCTACTGCAAAGGGACTGGTCACTGGAAGCGGAACTACCCCAAGTGATTGGCGGATAAGAAGGATGGCAAAGTGAACATAAGTATATTTGATATAAATGTTATTGATGTGTACTTTACTAGTGTTTATAGAAACCCCTCAGTATTTGATACTAGTTCAGTTGCTAAGATTAGTAACTCGAAACGGGAGTTGCAGAATAAACAGAGACTAGTTAAGGGTGAAGTGACGATGTGTGTTGGAAGTGGTTCCAAGATTGACATGATCATCATCGCACACTCCCTATACTTTCGGGATTAGTGTTGAACCTAAATAAGTGTTATTTGGTGTTTGTGTTGAGCATAAATATGATTTGATCATGTTTATTGCAATATGGTTATTCATTTAAGTAAGAGAATAAATTGTTGTTCTGTTTACATGAATAAAACCTTATATGGTTACACACCCAATGAAAATGGTTCATTGGATCTCGATCGTAGTAATACACATATTCATGATATTGAAGCCAAAAGAAGCAAAGTTAATAATGATAGTGCAACTTATTTGTGGCACTGCCGTTTAGGTCATATTGGTGTAAAGCGCATGAAGAAACTCCATGCTGATGGGATTTTGGAATCACTTGATTATGAATCAGTTGATGCTTACGAACCATGCCTCATGGGCAAAGATGACTAAGACTCCGTTCTCCGGAATAATGGAGCGAGCGACAGATTTGTTGGAAATCATACATACTGATGTATGTGGTCCGATGAATAGGCTCGTGGCAGGTATCATTATTTTCTAATCTTCATAGATGATTTGAGCAGATATGGGTATATCTACTTGATGAAACATAAGTCTGAAACATTTGAAAAGTTCAAAGAATTTCAGAGTGAAGTGGAAAATCATCGTGACAAGAAAATAAAAGTTTCTATGATATGATCGCAGAGGTAAAATATTTGAGTTACGAGTTTGGCCTTCAATTAAAACAATGTGAAATAGTTTCACTACTCACGCCACCTGGAACACCATAGTGTAATGGTGTGTCCGAACGTCATAACCGTACTTTATTAGATATAGTGCAATCTATGATGTCTCTTACCGATCTACCACTATCGTTTTGGGGTTATGCATTAGAGACAGCTGCATTCACGTTAAATAGGGCACCATCTAAATCCGTTGAGACGACACCATGTGAACTATGGTTTGGCAAGAAACCTAAGCTGTCGTTTCTTAAAGTTTGGAGTTGCGATGCTTATGTGAAAAAGTTTCATCTCGATAAGCTCAAACTCAAATCGGAGAAATATGTCTTCATAGGATACCCAAAGGAGAAAGTTGGGTACACCTTCTATCACAGATCCGAAGGCAAGACATTTGTTGCTAAGAATGGATCCTTTCTAGAGAAGGAGCTTCTCTCGAAAGAAGTGAGTGGGAGGAAAGTAGAGAACTTGATGAGGTAACTGTACCTGCTCCCTTATTGGAAAGTAGTTCATCACAGAAATCTGTTCCTGTGACTACTACACCAATTAGTGAGGAAGCTAATGATGATGATCATGTAACTTCAGATCAAGTTACTATCTAATCTCGTACGTAAACCAGAGTGAGATCCGCACCAGAGTGGTACGGTAATCCTATTCTGGAGGTCATGTTACTTGACCATGACGAACTTGCGAACTATGAGGAAGCGATGATGAGCCCAGATTCGGCGAAATGGTTTGAGGCCATGAAATCTGAGATATGATCCATGTATGAGAACAAAGTATGGACTTTGATGGATTTGCCCGATGATCGGCAAGCCATAGAAAATAAATGGATCTTCAAGAGAAAGACGGACGCTGATAGTAGTGTTACTATCTACAAAGCTAGAATTGTCGCAAAAAGGTTTTCGACAAGTTCGAGGTGTTGACTACGATGAGAGTTTCTCACTCGTATCTATGCTTAAGTCTGTCCGAATCATGTTAGCAATTGCCGCATTTTATGAAATCCGGCAAATGGATAAACAAAACTGCATTCCTTAATGGATTTATTAAAGAAGAGTTGTATATGATGCAACCGGAAGGTTTTGTCGATCCAAGGGGAGCTAACAAAATGTGCAAGCTCCAGCGATTCATCTATGGACTGGTGCAAACATCTCGGAGTTGGAATATACGCTTTGATAAGTTGATCAAAGCATATAGTTTTATACAGACTTGCGGTGAAGCCTGTATTTACAAGAAAGTGAGTGGGAGCACTACAACATTTCTGATAAAGTATATGTGAAAGACATATTGTTGATCGGATATAATGTAGAATTATTCTGCAAAGCATAAAGGAATGTTTGAAAGGAGTTTTTCAAAGAAAGACCTCGGTGAAGCTGCTTACATATTGAGTATCAAGATCTATAGAGATAGATCAAGATGCTTGATAAGTTTTTTCAATGAGTACATACCTTGACAAGATTTTGAAGTAGTTCAAAATGGAACAGTCAAAGAAAAGGTTTCTTGCCTGTGTTACAAGGTGTGAAGTTGAGTAAGACTCAAAGCCCGACCACGGCAGAAGATAGAAAGAGAATGAAAATCATTCCCTATGCCTCAGTCATAGGTTCTATAAAGTATGCCATGCTGTGTACCAGATCTATTGTATACCATACACTGTGTTAAGAGAGGGAGTACAATAGTGATCTAGGAGTAGATCAATGGACAGCGGTCAAAATTATCCTTACTAGAATAAGGATATGTTTCTCGATTACGGAGGTGACAAAAGGTTTGTCGTAAAGGGTTACGTCGATGCAAGTTTTGACACTGATCCAGATGACTCTAAGTCTCAATCTGGATACATATTGAAAGTGGGAGCAATTAGCTAGAGTAGATCCATGCAGAGCATTGTTGACATAAAAATTTGCAAAATACATGCGGATCTGAATGTGGCAGACCCGTTGACTAAACTTCTCTCACAAGCAAAACATGATCACTTTTTTGGTCTTAATCACATAGCGATATGAACTAGATTATTGAATCTAGTAAACCCTTTGGGTGTTAGTCACATGGAGATGTGAACCAATCACATAAAGATGTGAACTATTGATGTTAAATCACATGGCGATGTGATCTAGATTATTGACTCTAGTGCAAGTGGGAGACTTAAGGAAATATGCCCTAGAGGCAATAATAAAGTTATTATTTATTTCCTTATATCATGATAAATGTTTATTATTCATGCTAGAATTGTATTAACCGGAAACATAATACATGTGTGAATACATAGACAAACAAAGTGTCACTAGTATGCCTCTACTTGACTAGCTCGTTAATCAAAGATGGTTATGTTTCCTAACCATGAACAAGGAGTTGTTATTTGATTAATGGGATCACATCATTAAGTGAATGATCTAATTGACATGACCCATTCCATTAGCTTAGCACCCGATCGTTTAGTATGTTGCTATTCCTTTCTTCATGACTTATACATGTTCCTATGACTATGAGATTATGCAACTCCCGTTTACCAGAGGAACACTTTGTGTGCTACCAAACGTCACGACGTAACTGGGTGATTATAAAGGAGCTCTACAGGTGTCTCCAAAGGTACATGTTGGGTTGGCGTATTTCGAGATTAGGATTTGTCACTCCGATTGTCGGAGAGGTATCTCTGGGCCCTCTCGGTAATGCACATCACTTAAGCCTTGCAAGCATTGCAACTAATGAGTTAGTTGCGGGATGATGTATTACAGAACGAGTAAAGAGACTTGTCGGTAACGAGATTGAACTAGGTATTGGAATACCGACGATCGAATCTCGGGCAAGTAACATACCGATGACAAAGGGAACAACGTATGTTGTTATGCAGTCTGACCGATAAAGATCTTCGTAGAATATGTAGGAGCCAATATGAGCATCCAGGTTCCGCTATTGGTTATTGACCGGAGACGTGTCTCGGTCATGTCTACATTGTTCTCGAACCCGTAGGGTCCGCACGCTTAAGGTTACGATGACAGTTATATTATGAGTTTATGCATTTTGATGTACCGAAGTTTGTTCGGAGTCCCGGATGTGATCACGGACATGACGAGGAGTCTCGAAATGGTCGAGACATAAAGATTGATATATTGGAAGCCTATATTTGGATATCAGAAGTGTTCCGGGTGAAATCGGGATTTTACCGGAGTACCGGGAGGTTACCGGAACCCCCCGGGAGGTACATGGGCCTTAATGGGCCTTAGTGGAAGAAGAGGAGAGGCGGCCAGAGCTGGGCCGCGCGCCCCTCCCCCCTAGTCCGAATAGGACAAGGAGAGAGGTGGCCGGCGCCCCCTTCCTTCTCTCTCTCTCTTTTCCCACCTCGCGAATCCTATTCCAACTAGGATTGGGGGAGAAGTCCTACTCCCGGAGGGAGTAGGACTCCTCCTGGCGCGCCCTATGATGGCAGGCCGGCCTCCCCCCCTTGGTCCTTTATATACGGAGGCAGGGGCACCCCAGAGACACACAAGTTGATCCATGTGATCATACTCTTAGCCGTGTGCGGTGCCCCCTTCCACCATAGTCCTCGATAATATTGTAGCGGTGCTTAGGCGAAGCCCTGCGACGGTAGTGCATCAAGATCGTCACCACGCCGTCGTGCTGACGGAACTCTTCCCCGACACTTTGCTGGATCGGAGTCCGGGGATCGTCATCGAGCTGAACGTGTGCTAGAACTCGGAGGTGCCGTAGTTTCGGTGCTTGATTGGTCGGGCCGTGGAGACGTACGACTACATCAACTAAACGCTTCCGTTGTCGATCTACAAGGGTACGTAGATCACACTCTCCCCTCGTTGCTATGCATCACCATGATCTTGCGTGTGCGTAGGAATTTTTTTGAAATTACTACGTTCCCCAACAGCAGCCAGTGGCATCCACCCATTCTACAAAAGCATGAAGAAGAAGATAGATAAGGAGGAAGACCACAAACTGTGGGGGATCAGCCCGCTCCCATACAAGCTCATCGAGTACACAGGAATAGAAGTGTACGCCACATACAAGTCATGGAAGATAATTGACAACATCATAACAGGTTGGGAAATTTCAAAAGAGGAGGAGGCTGACCCATACTACCACTGCCACTACGCGAGATGAAGAGACATCAAAGTCTGCCTTCGTGTTGCTTGCGCTTATGCTTGTCCTTTAACTTGTTGTTTCAAATTTGTAGTTTGCTTTTGTTAGGTTGAACCAGCTTTCTTATGTCATGTGTGTCAGGGTTGAACAAGTTTGCTTATGTAATCAAGTACATCGTTCGCTTGTGTCATTGAACAAGTTTGATAGCTTTCTATTTTGTTTATCCATCATTTGAAGTTGAAGTAAGTTGTGAATGAAACTTTGTGGCTGCTATGCAACACTAGTCATGGAGCAACAAATCACAGATGGATATTTTCACAAAATAGTGGCAGACTAAAAACAACAACAAATAGTAGCCTTGGACGCTCAGTGCAACTTTGTCCTATATGGTAGTACTATCACACTAAAAATTAGTTTTTAGTTTCAGAAGAACACTAAAAATACTAAGTTGCAGCCGAGGACAACATTCAGTACTAACAGCATCATGCTTATAGTCATTAGAAAATTACTAAGTACTACAACAGGAAAAACCAAGAACCATCAGTACGTATTTCATAGTCACTAGCATACTAGGTGTGGAAGTACTGGTACACTTGAACACATAGTACATCCATTTTACAAAAATAAAAAGGAACGGGAAGTGTCAGTTCGCATTCCCTAAAACAGTGACACACTAAGAATAATAGTGCTAGTACAATTGAAATCTCAGTACAACCTAGTTTATACGACAAGTACTATGATGATACCAAATAATGCCTTGAGAATAACCACAACCTAGAAAAAAGAAGGCCAAAACTAAATCAAAAAGAAATTAGTTCGACCAAGGAGAAAAAACACAAGAACCACAACAGAAGAACCAGTCCAAATTGACCAATGAGGTACTAGTTTCAAACAATACAAAACAAAATGATCACGGTGCTAGTACAATTGAAATCTCAGTACAACTTAGTTTATATGGTAAGTGCTATGATGATACCAAATAATGCCTTGAAAAAGAAGGCCAAGACTCAATCAAAAAGATTACAGTTCAATCAAGGACAAAAAATCACAAGAACAAACAACAGAAGCATCAGTCCACATTAACCAGTGAGGTACTAGTTTCAAACAACCAAAAAAATGATGACCACCCATGGACAGGCCAACCATGCACAGGAGGATACACTTGGACTCAAGCCCATGACGGAACCATTGGCGAATCCATAGTAATCGAGACTATGCGGGCCAGCCGTCAAGGGCCAACAGGTCATGGAATAGAGAGCGAGCGCCGTGTATAAGCGCCCAGGTTAGTATATAGAGGAGTTCAACAGGCAAGGAACAACAATGCTTATAAACCGGTCGAGAGCCCCCTCGGCTAGCGAGGTGGGACTAAACTTAGAGCACTTGCACAGCCAGCAGTCCACAGTCATGTGCACGGGCTATTTGGGCAAAAAAGGGCCCAATACGACTACTACTCCCTCCTCTCCAAACTCTCCTCGCCCCACCCCATAAGGCCCGCTGAATAAACCAGAGCGTGTGCCAAAGAAAATATAAACTAGTACAAAAAAGTTCAAAAACTTAATATAGAAACGCTCAAATACATGTTTGCACGCAAAATAATTCTAAATTCAAATACAAAAATAAAATAAATTTACCTCTTCAGCACAGATAAAAGGATTAAAAATATGCTACAAAAACAAATATACTTTGAAGTTCAACTATATATGCTACAAAAATAATTATGAACTTAATAGGGCTATCTGTTAAATGTAGCTAATTTAACCAGTGCTTTAACTTTTACTATGAAGTTGAACTACTAGAATGCAAGAAGTTCAAACAAATATTTAGCTCTCAATTTTGCTAAATTTCTTATACAAGGAAGCATCACTCCACTCATGCTAGATCCACAAATACTATTGTGACACCAAATTTTAAAAGCCTTATGCTGTATGAAATTACAATTTGGTACTCACAGAACTATACCATAAGTACAAGAAAAGAGGGTACATAAACTATAAAGGTCCAACTTAGGTTGGGACCGATGAAAATAAAATAAATGTCACCTTTTCAGCAACAACTCGTAATGCACTTGGAAAAAAGTGTTTCAGTTCAACTAGTATATAAGACTTCAGTGCAAAAATAAAACTTAACCAAAACAAATTCCCGATAAAACATACACAAGTGAAACAGCTGTTCAACCACATTCTCATCATGGAAAAAAGTTTGTAAAACGTTGTGCCACACTTAAAAACATCACAAAGTATACCGGTTATTACATAGTTGACAAGACACCCAAACACTACATACAAAGCCTACAATGCTTTCAAGACATAAATCACACAAGTATCCCATTCACTATGCAAATGATAACCATTTCTTCTATGCACCAAGAGCCAAAGCTTGAACCTCCTCGGGAAGCTTGTGGCACCCCGGCTTAGAGCAACCAGTTTACCTTGCATTGCCAGCCCAGAGATCAAGTCTTCTGGCAACACACAACAACTTGGTACAAAAAACAACCACTTTATTGATGCTAGCAGAAACATAGGTTCAATATTACATCAAGTAGCGAGGCCAAGCAGCACACACGGTGCGGCTGAACAATATGTACATTATTTAATGAACATGAAGGGGCCTCGATCACGATAACTACGCGACAGCGGAACGATGACGAAGCGGAACTCCATAGCACAGGGACACCGATGTGGACACGATCTAGACACGGGAAGCACTTCGATCCGGTAAGACTTTCCTGAAATCTGGCATGACACGCCAGGTCAGTACATTGAATGTACTTGCAAGCTCACAACAAGCATAAGCATAATGGCAAACAATATCATGCCAATTAATCAATTTAAATGGAATGCAATAACATACTACTGATGTAGTGAATAAAACTTGTGCACCGAGTCCCTCGGACTCTCTTACCAAACGGGTTACCTCGTAACCAAGATCATCATACGGTGATCACTCCCGGATCACAGACGAACCAACACTTTGGTTCCGACGATAACGACCATCTTCATGGTCTCACAAATCCCATCACATAATCAGTGCCAAGCATATAAGTTTAGTGTGCAAGATTACTTAATCATGTTGATCCATGGTGTGATCTACTTACGAGCTGTGTCCATAACTGAGGATGCGGCTATCGATAGATTTAATAAACACTCTGCGGAGGTAGTAGACTGGACCCACACTACGAAACCCATGGCCGCGTCTCGTCTCTCTTTCGCACGAGGCGTGCGAGCCGCGAGGTACCCCTCGATGCTGGAAAGCCTCGTGGACCGCGGAGGAACGGATGGGATATTCAGGGCTAACCCAGTTGAAACCCAGTGTGCCAAACGGTACTCTTGGGCTTTTAGGGGCTTTAAGCCTGACGGGGAAATCCACTAAAAACCCCTGTGATCGCAATGTGCCAAACAAGGCCTCATGCCTTGTTAGGCAGGAAGGGTTTTCAAGCCCCAATGGGGCTGGGGATTATTGGGGATTTGGTGAACCCCTCCCCGCACCAAATCCCCTCAAATCCACTTCCGCCTCCCAAGCCCCTTCCCCATCTATCCATATATGAGTGTTTGGCATGTAGGGACAAATTTGGTCCATTTTAAACATGAACTTCAACAACACACTGGTAAAAATCCGATCTTTACTATTGAACAGGCTGAAGCATCAGTGGCCATATCATCAAGTACTACTAAAAGCAACAAATCATAATCTTTAAGATCAATGGCATCTAAACTAAGAACATCAAAGGCCATACAACACGATCAGATCATAGTTTAAACATCATATGTCAAACACAGGCATGCATCAGCATGTACCAACGACACCTAGGGTGCAACACAAACATCACTTAAATTCGGTTTCTGCTTCCCAGCATAGTTTCAGTTTCGCAACGACAGGCATGCATCACTTCAGTTCCATCGCATCCCTGAAAGTAGCAACTCAATCAAAACATTAGACATACCAGTCAAACAATTCACAGCTACAAGAGTACTTCAAATACTTTCTCAAGAAAGAAAAGTAACAGGGGGGAAATATGGCATGGAGCCCGTTTCTTATACTTCATGATCTAAAACAGATGGACTCACTCTCCTTTGTCAAAAAGTATAACAAAATTTATATGTGATGTACTTGAGCCAGATTTAACTTGATGCAAACAGAGAAAAGCAAGCTCTAGCATCAGGTCACATAGATATCTCACATCGAGTACTAGCACTGGAAACTCACAACTAAAAATTTATACGTACATACCATATATACACTACAGAAGGTTGACAGAAACTCTTTGCATATACACTGCGGATCATATATATGTACAGATCATATCTATGTACATCTCAAAACTAAAAATTTATATGTATAGATCATATATACAACTACAAATTTTGATTTAGTATGATTGTTCAGTACCAAAGTGTATCTATTTCTCTAACAAAAACACTACAATTACTTTCTTGCTGATTGCCCAACATTATGGTTTAGTTTCTTCCTACTATTTGCCCTTTATTCAAATTAGTATGCATACAAAGCATTCATTCACAAGAAAAACATGTTTGTTCCAAGCTAATCAGGAATAGGAGCTTATGTATATTCTCAGTTCGGAGATGAGAAATTGATTTCTAGCTAATCAGGAATATGAGCTTAAGAACAAGACCAAGCAAGCAAGAACATTATGAACCAGATCAAAATACCTCTTCTAGGTAGGCAACTCATCCATTTCGCTCCAAAGCCACATGACCGCACTCTCTTCTTGAAGTTTGATGAACATGTAAGATAACAAAGAGCTCGCTATTACATTATAACAAAGAGCATCATAAATGTTTGTTCTAAGCTAATCAGGAATAAGAGCTTAATTATATTCTCAGTTCAGACATGTGCATGCATATGCTCAGTTAGCAACCACATAAATATACTACAACTAGTCATCTCAGATGAGAAATTGATTTCTAGCTCTTGTCTGCATGTATTTTACTCATCTTAGCAAATCACACCAGTAACAGTTAACTTCGACCAGTTTTGAATTTCATCAACATCTAACACAGGACAATGTAGATATATTTTTAGCACATAGTGCCAAAATTAATCAGATTGATGTTATACCAATGAAACTTATGTGCAGCAAAATGATTCTCTACTCACATTTCTGCACTACATCCAATTGTCAATATCTAATACAAAATGGTTGGCTGTATTTTGTTACTTTGTTATCAGATATGTACTATATGCTAATAATAATGGGATTTTTTTTACTATGGAGTATAAAATCAGTACAGAAAGGTAGAGATCCTACTTGAGCATCTACATGTATAATTTTAAGGCATAGATAAATGACATCAAAAAAGGGTTGGAGTTGTCTTGAATAGTAGTCCAGATCTAGCAGCAACTAACTTCAAATAGGGGGAGGTGGAATGTGATGGGGAAGCAGGCAGAGGAACAACAGGGAGGGTCTCTCACAGCGATTGTGCTGGAAAGGGGAGAGGAGCTGGTGGTAGCTCTCGGGGATGGTGTGCTTGGCAAGCTCGCCGGGGAGGACGAGGCGAATGGCGGACGCCGACGGCCATATTGAGAAACCCTAGACGAATATGGAGGGGGGGGGGGGGGGGTGTACCTCGGGGGAGAAGGCCAACTTTCCCTAGGAAGAAGAGGAAGCAGGCATCCGACGGCGTTAGCGGCGACGGCGGCTCGCGCAGTTCTCGCCGTCTCTTGTGACCGCGGCCGCGTCTTGTCTCTCTTTCGCATCAGGCGTGCGAGCCGCGAGGTACCCCTCGATGCTGGAAGCCCCGTGGATCGGGGGAACAGATGGGATATTCGAGGCTGACCCGGTTGAAGCCAAGTGCGCCAAACGGTACTCTTGGGCTTTTAGGGGATTTTAAGCCCAACGGGGAAAATCCACTAAAAACCCCTTTGATCCCAGTGTGCCAAACAAGGCCTCACCGGGGCTGTGATCCTCGCCTCCCCCTTGCCGGAGCTCCTTCGACGGTGCCATGATCCCCGCCCCCCCTCGCCGAAGCTCCTTCGACGGATCCATGATCTCCGCCACCAGCCTCCCCCCTCGCAGGAGCTCCTTCGACGGATCCGTGATCTCCGCCACCAGTCGCTGCCTCTCCGGACCTCGTCGCCGGAGCTCCACCACAAGCAGGAGCGCCATCGTCTCCCCAAGCTCCTTGCCTGCATCAATGGCGCCGCCTTCCAAGATTATGCCAGTACGCCGCGAACGAGAGGAAGAAGAACACGTCAGATCCAAGAACATGCCACTGCAGGTGATGTCTCCTTCCCACACTAATTTTCCTCAAAATTTAATCTGCCTGATTGCTACTGAAGCACAAACGATCAGTTCGAAGAATGTTTTTAGATCTGGGTTTGCCTGAAGAAAAATACCACGTCTGTGTCAATTCATCAGTTCCTGCTATGCAAAAGATTCAATTTAAAAATTGCACACACTATGCCCTGCCTACATGTTAGACTATTTGATTCATTAGTACTACATATGTGCTGCATCAGTGACACATTTTCCTATGATGTAGAAGCTGATAGTAATTGCAAATGCTTGCATCAATTCATTACACACCTGCCACTTTATGCACGATTTGGATGTCGAGGTTACTGTCAGTACCTCTAATATACTAGCTTCAGTTCTAGTCAAAAAACATACACTTATGCATCAGTCCAAGTAGCTACTACGCTTTAAATAAGGTTCAGCTACCACTGCAAGTTGTTTGTTGTTATTTCTAATAGTACATGTCGTGTAGTTGCGTCAGTTCAAACGAGTAAAAGACTGTTGTTGAAAAAAATATCAACTTGTTACACAGTAAGTTCAATGATACAGAAACTAGGAGTACTTCTAATGTAGATGCATAAGTTCTAGATGAAAAAAGAGAAGACATGCATCAGATATAGCGCTAAACTGAGCGAGAGTGTAGAATTCTTTATCCCGCGCGCTGGTCCTAATTAGGCGCGGTCGCTCCGCACGAATAGGTCTCCTCTCCCGTTAAAGAATGAGGGTAAAACTAACTGCAGAAATAGTAATGCAATTTATTTCATTACCATCCCACAGGCACACCTACGTCCCGCAACTACACTTCCTAATTGGTGGTAGTAAAACAGGTTGAGGATATGGTAATAGGGTAAATTACGTTACCAACTATGCTTTCTAATTGTTTTCTTGTGGGACTACGCTTTCTAATTGTTGGTAGTAAGACGGGTTGAGTATGTGATAATAGAATAATTTTTATTACCAACTATGCTGCCTAATTGTTTATAATAAAACAGGTTGGGGATATGATAAAACAATTACTTGTGTTACCAACTACGCTCTGTAATTGTTGGTAGTAAAATGGGTTGAGGATATGGTAAATAGAATTTGCGTTACCACCTACACTCCCTAAATTTTGGTAGTAAAATTGGTTTAGGATATGGTAACAAAATAATTTGCATTACCGACCAGTGAATTGGTTGTGGTTCGAACGTAGCATCGTAAACTTATTACACTACGATGGTAATAGAATAATTTATATTACTATGAAGGGCAACACATCTGATTTTGTTTTTACTACATTATGATCAATTATTACGATTGATTAAGCGATCTCTGGGAGTGGGAGAGTGACGAGCGGAGAGGTTGGTTGAGTCGCGCTAATTAGGCGTGCTTGCACAGTTGGCCGGACCGTACGCTAAGATTATCCTGCGCGCATGCTTAGTTTAGCGGACCTATATATATATGTATATATATAAACACTACTCTGATCATGGGAAGAGAATATTATTCTGATCACAACCTGACCTGCCCTGGCAGTAGTACGTTGAACTTCCCCCAGTGCTAGGTTGAACTTCCGCAAACATTGCCCAAATGGGGCTTGCGATATACTGTTGGAAAGCTATGGACACGAGTATCATGACCCAAGTTAAATTTTTGGCAAAATGTAAGCGGTTTAAGAGCAGTTTTGAAAACCGTTTTTTCTTCATACAAAAAACGTGAATCGTATTTTCGATCGTATTTCTAAACCGTTTATCGGAATGAGGCAAATAATATGGCGTTGGAAAGCTGCCGCAAAAACACTTCTTCCACATGTTGAAAATTTCTCTAATTCCCTATGGTTACAGAGTAATTTGGAAAATCGTAAAATTTTGCAAACCGAACAACCGAGTTTGTATTTTTGATGTCATTTCTAAACGGCTAATCCAATTGAGGCAAATGATATGGTGTTGGAAAGCTTATGAAAATGCGCTACTTTTTCATGTTGAATTTGTTTTCTAAATTTGAACAGTTTAAGAGTAATTTAGAAAATGGTACAAGTTCAACCGAGTTCGTATGTTCGAGCTAATGTTTTAACAGTACGTCTGAATGCAACAAATGATATGGAGTTGGAAAGCTTGAGGAAATACAATTGTTTTGGTATATATTGTTTCTAACAATTCCTTATGATTTTTAGTCAATTTTGAAACTGGCTACAAATGTATTTTGGCCGTAATTTCTACAAACATTATCGGAATGGGGCAAATAATATACTGTTGAAAAGCTACGGAAAATGCGAAACTTTTTCATGTTGATGGTTTTCTCTGATTCCTAGCTGTTTTCAAGTAATTTTAAAAACAGCGAGATCATGCGTTCTACCTTTATCGCAAAACAGATTCTTCGAAAATGCACCGCGTGAAGAACTTGGACTTCTCAGCATGTCTACTTGAACTTCACTCTGTTTTTCACATGGTTTTTTTCTCGTAGCTCTCCATTCACTCACTGGAATTGAGCAAGTGATATACTGATGGAAAGCTGTTGTAAACACGCAACTTTCTTGTGGTGATCATTTTTTCATACTCGTGACGGTGTTAAAAGTTTTTCATCTAAAATTCATTCAGTGTAGTAGTGGAACTTCCTGCTGTTTTCACATTGAACTTCTGTGACGTATTTTTGTTTGCACTTTTCTCATCCATTCTCCAGTGTTACACAAATAATATTCCTTTTATAGAAACCTACCTCACAATATTTTTTTAACTTTCTCCAACCGAGGACTTGAACTTATAACAACAACAAAATTGGACCTTGCCTTTTAATTCATTTTTCTCATGAACACACACCATGTAGTACATGAACTTTTTCCATTTAATTTGATTTATTTTCTTTTTGAAATCAAATTGCTTCCAAATAATAACTGAACTTCTTTATGGATTGAGAAAATTATTTTAAAACAAAAAAAACAATTTTGTGTGTGTTTTCAAACATGGAAATACAAGGTGAACCTCTCTCACAAGAATTTTTGAACTTCCTCGGACAAAGCACTTGAACTTCTTTCAACAAACCTTTTAAGCTTTTATTTTTCTATACTTTTATTCTCGCCGGAAATGCATTCCTTAGAGTACTTCAACTTCTTGTTGTTTTCACTATGAACTTATTTCAACACATAAGATTTTTTTAATACATAAAAGCGTGTTTTAACGGTATACATGAAAATTTTAAACCGTTCATCGAAATGTAGCACATAATATACCCGGTGGAAAGCTTATGAATAGCAGTAAGTTTTTCATGTAAACATGTGTTATAAATTCGTTGCGGTTTGAGAGGAGTTTTTAAAATGGCAATACAACATTGTTTTTTTTGCCTTTTTTCAACATGTAAATGAATGATGGATGTCTCGCACATGAATTTTGACTATGCTAGGAGGAGCACGTGAGCTTCTTGCAACAAACCTTTTTATGATTTTTGTTTTCTGTTCTTATATTCTTTTCTGAAACGCATTCCGTGTAGTAGTTGAACTTCCCACTTTTTTCACCTTAAACTTCTGTTACGTATTTTTGTTCAACCTCCCTCACAAGAATTTTTGAATTTTCTTGGGCCGACCACTTGAAATTCTAGCAAAAAAAATTAGACTTTGCCTTTTTATTTTTTTCTCATACGAAATGTACACCATGTAGTACATGAACTTCTGGCTACGATTAATTTGAACTTCTCTCTATTTCGCTTTAGTAACGAAAAAAGTAGAGTTTTTTATAGACATCGAACCACTCTAACTTTCTTATTTGAACTTATTTGTGCATTTTTTAGAAATGTGAAAATTATAGTTTTGGTAGAAACATCGAACTTCTTCGTTATTTTGAATTGAACTTGTTGGTTTTTTTCTTTAGTAATCAAAAAAAACTGAGTATTTAAATAAATATCAAACTACTATGCTTTTTCCAATTGAATTTCTTTGTTATTTTGAATTGAACTTATTGGTTTTATTCTTTAGTAACCGGAAAAATTCGAGTTTTAAAATATAATATCAGACTACTACATTTTTTATTTTGAACTTCTTATCACATTTTTTAATAATGAGGAAATCTGAATTTTGTATAATCATTGACCTGATCCTCTTTTTTTATTTTGGAATTCTTAGTTTTATTTCTTTTAGTGATGGAAAAATCCTAGTTTTTTAATAAACATTGAGCCACTCCGTTTTTAATTTGAAATTCAAGGTTTTTTGTGGAAATGATTTTTTTTATGTTTTTGATTAATAGTGAACTTGTGTATTTTTAAATTTTGGACTTTCTTGGTATTTCAATTTGAACTTCTTAGTTTTAGTTTTTTAGAAACGATTTTTTTAATAAACTTTGAATCATGTTGTCGTTTCAACTTGAACTTCTTGTTTTATTTTTTTAAATTGGGGGGGGGGGTTGGGGTTGGTTATTTTGTTTTTGTAAAGTTGTGTAGTTTTTTGTAAACTTGTCAATTGTTTATTTTCTTAAAGTCATTTGTGTTTTTATATATATAAAATTCCAAGAGTTGATTGTGTTGCTTTTTCCAGAAAAAAAGTTTCGCATCAAGGACTTATAAGAATAGTTTTTTTGCATGTACATATGATCGTTCTGTAGATAATATACATGAAGGATGCGATGTGTGAAATTTTACCAAAATTGAACAAGCATATGAAGTCGTTGGTGTACGCCCCAAGCCCTCTATGGAACAATGCAAAATTTTGCAATGTTTTTTTGCTAGGGAAGCAAGCAATAGTCGTAGTATAGAAGTATAAACTTCTCCTAGATTAGTGTTTTTTCCAAAATGAACATTTTGAACAACGCACAACACACATTATGTGTTGGGGAACGTAGTAATTTCAAAAAATTTCCTACACACACGCAAGATCATGGTGATGCATAGCAACGAGAGGGGAGAGTGTGATCTACGTACCCTTGTAGACCGACAGCGGAAGCGTTGTGACAACGCGGTTGATGTAGTCGTACGTCTTCACGATCCGACCGATCCAAGCACCGTTACTCCGGCACCTCCGAGTTCTTGGCACACGTTCAGCTCGATGACGATCCCCGGGCTCCGATCCAACAAAGCGTCGGGGAGGAGTTCCGTCAGCACGATGGCGTGGTGACGATCTTGATCTTCTATCGTCGCAGGGCTTCGCCTAAGCACCGCTACAATATGACCGAGGTGGAATATGGTGGAGGGGGCACCGCACACGGCTAAGGAACAATCACGAAGATCAACTTGTGTGTCTATGGGGTGCCCCCTGCCCCCGTATATAAAGGAGTGGAGGAGGGGAGGGCCGACCCTCTCTATGGCGCGCCTAGGGGAGTCCTACTCCCACCGGGAGTAGGATTCCCCTTTCCTAGTCCAACTAGGAGTCCTTCCATGTAGTAGGAGTAGGAAACAAGGAAGGGGCTGCGCCCCTCCCCCTAGTCCAATTCGGACTAGGCCTTGGGGGCGCGCGTGGCCTGCCCTAGGCAGCCCCTCTCTCTTTCTCGTATGGCCCAATAAGGCCCAATACTTCTCCCGGCGAATTCCCGTAACTCTCCGGTACTCCGAAAAATACCCGAATCACTCGGAACCTTTCCGAAGTCCGAATATAGTCGTCCAATATATCGATCTTTACATCTCGACCATTTCGAGACTCCTCGTCATGTCCCCGATCTCATCCGGGACTCCGAACTCCTTCGGTACATCAAAACTCATAAACTCATAATATAACTATCATCGAAACCTTAAGTGTGCGGACCCTACAGTTCGAGAACAATGTAGACATGACCGAGACACATCTCCGGTCAATAACCAATAGCGGGACCTGGATGCCCATATTGGCTCCTACATATTCTACGAAGATCTTTATCGGTCAGATCGCATAACAACATACGTTGTTCCCTTTGTCATCGGTATGTTACTTGCCCGAGATTCGATCGTCGGTATCCCATACCTAGTTCAATCTCGTTACCGGCAAGTCTCTTTACTCGTTCCGTAATACATCATCTCACAACTAACTCATTAGTTGCAATGCTTGCAAGGCTTATGTGATGTGCATTACCGAGAGGGCCCAGAGATACCTCTCCGACAATCGGAGTGACAAATCCTAATCTCGAAATACGCAAACCCAACATGTACCTTTGGATACACCTTTAGAGCTCCTTTATAATCACCCAGTTACGTTGTGACGTTTGGTAGCACACAAAGTGTTCCTCTGGCAAACGGGAGTTGCATAATCTCATAGTCATAGGAACATGTATAAGTCATGAAGAAAGCAATAGCAACATACTAAACGATCGGGTGCTAAGCTAATGGAATGGGTCATGTCAATCACATCATTCTCCTAATGATGTGATCCCGTTAATCAAATAACAACTCTTTTGTTTATGGTTAGGAAACATAACCATCTTCGATTAACGAGCTAGTCAAGTAGAGGCATACTAGTGACACTTTGTTTGTCTATGTATTTACACAAGTATTATGTTTCCGGTTAATACAATTCTAGCATGAATAATAAACATTTATCATGATATAAGGAAATAAATAATAACTTTATTATTGCCTCTAGGGCATATTTCCTTCATTATGAACTTCTCCTCAACCATGTTTTTGTTCATTTTTTATTTTTGTTTTTACAGTACACAAACGGTGTCCCAACTCACATATTTTTTCAAGTAACAAATTGATATTTTTTGGAAATAACCACATTGAGCTTTGAATATGTGTGATCGAGAATTCAGGTTTGGGAAGCAAGTTGTGTGTGCTGGGCAACAAGGGATACATAATTCTGAACTGAAAGTGTTTGTTTTGCTTCAGGCAGTAATTCTTTCAGATTTAGTATAAAGATTAAGTAAGGATTCATGGAATTAGCAATATTAAAGCAAGAATACTCAACATCTCTTGTGTAGATTCAGCAAACGAAAACCATACATGTGGGACATGAACTACTGTAGATGAATGGCAATAGTAGAACATATTTAAATTCTTGGCATGGAAGGTCAACTTTGTTCTGCTCTCTAGAGCATGACGCTAGCCAGCACACGTCCAGCAAGCCCATAAGCACACACGTCCAGTATCCAGCAACAACAAGGAATGCAAACCACCATGAAGAAAAGTGCATAGCCGTAGTAGGACTTTGGCGTATAGTTGTTGTAGAACTTCATGCAACATCTATGAACATCTGAATGGTTGTAAAGGGGAAAATGAGAAATTTTACAGTAAATTAGACACACACACACACATGCACACCCCTGCAGTTTTATCAAGATTGTTAAATTCAGTTAGCACATTTTCACATGAGAAACACATCCACATGTAGGAGCACGTCTGATGTACCTGAGAACTCATCTATATGCACATACAGGAAGAGCATCAAGTCCCATATATGGTTAAACATTTTTTCTATATTCTTTGGTGTACCTGAACCTTTGCAACATTTTTACATGAACTTCTTGTTTTATGGGAGAGAGAGCACTTAGCCGGAGAGGGTTCACCGTTTCTGGTGTGGGAAGAGGTCGTCGGTAGGGGAGGCAGTGTAGAAAAAATCTTTGCGGTGTCCCGCAGCCGGTGTAGAGCCGAGTAGCACGCAACCGGTGTCCTGCGAAAGATCTACACGAGCGAGTGGACGAGGAGGCACTGCACGCGGAGACGAGGTTGGACTGCACGAAGGTCACTGTTGGATGGTGCATGGGCCGCCTTGGTGCTCGAAGCTACACTAGACAAATCCCAGGAGGACGGGCGTCCTTCAGGATTGGTGCACCAACGTGGATTGGGGCCGGCAGGATGCCGGTAGCTAGTGGTGGAGAACAGGAGGCCGAGCAATATGGCGTTGAGCCACTGGCGGCGTTAGCGCAGAGAAGTCATAGTGCTGTGAAGCAGAGACCACTGTAGGGAGCGTGGACAGGGGATTGGGAGAGTGGGGCTTGCCGGCCCTAGGCAGATCCGCGTGCGTCGACGGTCGTGGTTACCAGATCCTCGCCGGCACCGCACGGAGGTAGCAGTGGTTACCGGATCCTCGGTGGCAGCTTGCGGGGCAGGCGGTGGTGGCTGGATCTGAGGTGGTGGTTGTGAGTGAGAGAGATACGACAAGGTACCACAAGTGTCAATATGCTATTCCTCTGTATATAACTACAGGCTACAGCCGTGCGCAATGGCGCAGTTGGACAGAGAGAGGAGAGGTACGATGTGCGCAGAGAGGGAGAACGTGGGCAGGTACGTGCCCATGCATGGATGAGACGTGGGCATGCACGTAGAGCGCTAAGAGACTGTCAACACCCAGCCGAAGCTGTCCACCGGATGCACAAGCTGGACTTGAAGTCTTGAAACGCTAGCGTGGGGAGTCCCTTTGTCAGGACGTCGGTGAACTGCTGCTTGGTTGGGACGTGGAGAACACGGAACTTGCCCAACGCCACCTTTTCACGGACAAAGTGGATGTCGAGTTCGATGTGTTTCGTGCGCCGGTGATGAATGGGGTTGGCCGCCATGTACACGGAGGAGATGTTGTCGCAGAAAACCATCGTGGCCTTGGGTAACGGGACGCGTAGCTCACCGAGGAGTTGCCAGAGCCAGCAGCACTTCGCGACCGCATTGGCGATGGCGTGGTACTCGGCTTCCGCGCTGGAGCGTGAGACTATGGCCTGGCGTTTGCTCGACCAGGAGACCAGGGAGTCACCGAGGAACACGGCGTAGCCGGAAGTGGAGCGCCGCATGTCGGGGCAGCCGGCCCAGTCGGCATCCGAGTATGCGACCAGGTCGAGCGACGGCGAGCGATGCAGGTGTAGCCCGTGGTCGGTGGTGCCGCGGAGGTAACGGAGCATGCGCTTCACCAGAGCAAGGTGGGCGGCGCGTGGATCATGCATGATGGGGCAGCACTGCTGAACGGCGTAGGCGATGTCTTCCCGCATCATCGTGAGGTATTGCAGTGCACCCACAAGACTGCGATACTCCGACGCATCGGTCACTGGCGAGCCGGCTGTGGCTGAGAGCTTGGAGTGCGTGTCGACGGGGGTCGATACATGCTTGCTTGTGAGCATGTTGGCGCACTCCAGAAGCTCCTCGGTGTAGCCTCGCTGTGAGAGGAAGAAGCCACGAGCGTCCCTGGTCACGGCGATGCCCAGGAAGTAGTGCAATGGCCCAAGGTCTTTCATGGAGAACTCCGCGGACAGCTGCTGTTGGAGGTGATGAAGGAGCGTTGATGAGGAAGCCGCGAGGACGATGTCATCGATGTACAGGAGCGGGTAGGCCACGCCATCGCCACTGTGTAGGACGAATAGCGATGGGTTAGAGCGGCAGTCGCGAAAGCCGATGGTGCGGACGAAGGCGACGAACCACGCGAACCAGGCCCGCGGCGCTTGCTTGATGCCATAGAGAAATTTTTCAAGGAGGCAGACATGGTCGGGGTGGCTGGCGTTGACGAACCCAATGGGCTGCTGGCAGTAGACGCGCTTGGTGCGGTGACCATGCTGGAATGCGTTGTTCACGTCCATATGGTGCACCAGCTAGTTGTGCGCGGCAGCGATGGATAGGACGATGCGAATGGTGGCCGCCTTGACCACCGGCGAGAAGGTCTCATCGAAGTCCACCCCGGGGCGTTGAGAGAACCCACGGACCACCCATCTCGCCTTGTAGTGTTCCAGGCTCCCATCTGCTTTGAACTTGTGACGGAAGAGCCACTTCCCAGTGACAATGTTGGCGCCACGCGATCGAGGAACGAGACTCCATGTCCGGTTCTGCATTAGCGCCACATACTCAACCTGCATTGCAGCTAGCCAATTCAGATCACGTAAGGTAGCACACACAGTCTTGGGGACGGGGGAGACAGAGGTGTCCGTGGCCGCGAGAAGAGATTGGTGATATTTAGGGTTTGGGAAGAAGTGCCCTGCTTGGGCGTGTGTGATCATCTGGTGGGTGGGAAGGGGTGGTGGTGCCTGGCAGCGAGCGGCCGCTGGTGGCTGGGAAGAGGGCGCGTCATCAAGTGAGGCCGTAGGGTCGGCTGCGACGACGGGTTGCGCGTGTGTGGGAGCGATGGTCGGGGTTGGGCTGCTGGTAGGCGTCAGGGCTGCCGGGACAGGTTGGTCAGGCGTGGAAGTGGATGCCGCATCAGGGACCAAGGAAGGTGTTGGGATGTGGTTCATCATGGGCTTCCGGGGTCGGCTACTGTGCGCTCGACGAGGGATTTCGACGGGGGGCATGAGATCGACCAAATCAGGGTGGGATTGGGGGGTGGTATCGATCATGTTTTGCTGTTGGAACAGGAAGGTGGACTCGTTGAACGCAACATGGCGCGAGATGACCACGCGTCCGGTGACATGATTCAGGCACCGGTAGCCCTTGTGGTCCTGTGAATAACCAAGGAAAACATAAGGAGCAGATCAGGGGGCTAGTTTGTGTGACGAGGTGGCCGTGAGGTTTGGGAAGCACAGGCATCCGAAGAATCGCAAAGCGGAGTAGTCCGGATGGATGCCATAGAGCAAGAAGAATGGCGGCTGGTTGTGCCGCGGCCGGCAGGGTCGACGATTGAGCAGAAAAGTGGCGGTTTGGAGAGCCTCTGGCCAGTAC
Organism: Triticum urartu; assembly: GCF_056163025.1. NCBI lineage: Eukaryota > Viridiplantae > Streptophyta > Magnoliopsida > Poales > Poaceae > Triticum > Triticum urartu. The sequence continues at coordinate 193,899,686 of NC_141873.1, read as the reverse complement.
GGGTAGGGCATGGATGCATGTATGAGGAGAGAGTGTGAGATGTCGTTAAGTGTCCATAGAGCACGCTCGGCTTGACCATTTTGGGGTGAGGTGTATGGGCAAGACATGCGGAGAACGATGCCCAGGGATGAGAAGAGTTGGCGAGAGGCATTGTTATCAAATTCACAGCCATTATTAGTTTGTATGGTGAGGACGGGCAGGCTGAAGTGGCGGCACACTAATGTGATGAACTGGCGTAGTCTGGGCAGGACCTCATTTTTGTGTTTAAGCGGGAATGTCAACATAAAATGACTGTAATCATCCACAACCACGAGATAGTACTGATATCCAGAAATACTGAGTACAGGAGAGGTCCACATGTCACAATGTACAAGCTGAAAGGGAGAATATGAAACATGATCCGAAGAACTAAAAGGTAGTCTATGGCTTTTGCCTAGATGACATGCAGTGCAGGTAGTATGAGCAGCATCCAAGGTGATGGACGCACGCCGGAGAGTGGTGTCCAGAGCGTCATCGCCAAGGTGGCCGAGGCGACGATGCTAGACGTCGCGCGATGTGGCAGTGAAGGCTTGGTGATGACGGGTCGGCGGGGATGGGTGCAGTGGGTACATGTCATCCGGCGAGTCAGAGCGGAGGATCACCTCCTTCATTCTTCGGTCCTTGATAGAGAAACCACAATCGGCAAATTCAACATTAACTGGGTTTTCACGGGCTAGGGTCTTAACGGAGATGAGATTTTTGATGAGATGTGGGGAGACTAGAACGTTGTTGAGAGTGAGGGGTTGGGTTGCGGTGGGTAGATGGAGACGACCAGTGTGCGTGACCGCCATAGTGCCACCATTGCCAACTACAATGTCAAGTAAAGAACAACGACGAGATGAGGAAAGCATACTCGGAGAAGCAGCCACGTGGGAGGAAGCGCCGGAGTCAAGGACCCATTCCCCGCCGGAGGTGGAGGCTTGGCCCTGCCGTAGGCTCATGTTGTTGAGGGCATGGACGAGAGTTGCTTGATCCCACGCTGGTGCCTGGATGCCACTGGGCGCGTTTGTGGCACCGTAGAGCGGGAGGGGAGGAACGACACCGGGCTGCCAGTAGGCCGGAGGCGCACGAGCAGGCGGGGTGGGTTCCAAGGATGAGCCGCCATGCCCACAAAAGGTGCAACACCTCCAGGGCGCGGGCCGAGGATGCTGGCACCGGGAGCATGTGGGCGCCACGGCATGGGCCAGGCATGGACCATGCCCGTCCAGGGCATCAAGCTTGGAGCAGCAGGGCGAGGGGGCGTACTGCCCCTGCCGTGTTTGGACGGCTGGCCACCACCGGAGCTGGTGCCCCTCCCCCTTCCTCTGTAGCGGCCACCTCCGTGCCCGCCCCCGTTGGAGCGGTTGCTGTGATCGCCGGAGCCGCCACCGCCCGCGGGTGTAGGTGTGGGCGCACGCCCGACGTGGAGGGCGATGTCGGGCTGTGTCTCTTCAGTGTTGCGGCTCTCTTCAAGAAGAAGGAAGGCGCGGCACTGGAGCAGGGTGAGGATGGGAACCGCATATCGATAGCGGGGGTGGAGGCCACGGATCATGTTCAGAACCTGGTCATGGTCGGTGACGCGCTCGCTGAGGTCGGAGAGACGATCTGCACACTCCTTGAGCCCGGCGAAGTAGGAGAGGATGGATGAGGAACCCTACTTGATCTGGTGAAACTCCGTGGTGAGAAGTACCAGCTGGTGTTCACGGTTCTCGAGGAACAGCGCGCAGATCGACTCCCACACGGCGGCCGTCGTGGCACCGCGCTGATGAACCAACCCGAAGACCTCGGGGATGATGCGGTTGTAGAGCTACGAGATGACATGAGCGTCGTCCTAGAGCCAGGCAGCGTCCGAGGGGCGCGGCGGCCCGGTGATATGGTCGACGACGCCGGACTTCCGAAACTGCACCTTGAAGAGGGTGCGCCATTGGGAGAAGTTTGGCGGGTTGAGGGAGAGCACGACGGGGACGTGTTGGTTGATGAACACGCTGGCCAGAGGTGACGGGGAGATGGAAGAGCTCACCTCGGAGTCATGGCGAGCAAGGAGGGTGCCCTGCGCGAGCGCCGCAGGGGTGAGGAGCGGCGGCATGGCGCAGATAGGTGTGTGTGTGTGTGGGGGGGGGGGTTGGTGCCTGGTGGCGGAACAGCGGAGGAGCTGGCAGAGGAGGTGGGATGGCCATGGCTGGAGTCGGAGAGCAGCGGAAGACCACTATGACACCAATTTTCAAAACCTTACGCTGTATGACATTACAATTCAGTACCCACAACACTAAACCATAAGTACACTAAAAAGAGAGTACAAAAATTATAAAGGCCTAACTTCGGTTGGACAGATGGAAATAAAATAAGTCCCAGTTTTGAGCAACAACTCGTAGTGCACTGAAAAAAGTTTTGAGATCAACTAGTGTATAAGACTTCAGTGCAAAAATAAGACTTATCCTCCACACTAAAAACATAACAAAGTATACGTCACTTAAACAATACAAAATGCCATCATCACTGACCCTGAGACATGCAAGTGGGATAAGCAGCTGATAAGTACAGCTTGACAAGACGGATCAGTGCACAGTAAAAAACCCTTGGCTTGGACAGTTGGTTCTTCTAGGCCACCACCCATGCCACCCACCGGGCGGTTGCCACAACGGACTACAACGGTGACCCCACGACCAGTACCCCCACAACCGGGAAAAACCGCCTCCCCCACGTCCCAAACCACGCCCTCCAAAAGCCCCAAATCGAGTCCATCCCTGCCACATCTCCAAAAACCACCATTGCCGCTTCCATCTACACTACAAACAACCCACAAACATCTCTATTCCGAGCCCATAGTCGCCAGGAGGGCAATGGCGGAGGAACCGTCTGCCAAGCATCATCGTGGCGAGACGTCCGACCAGAGCAGCAACCTCGACGACGTTCATGTCCCCGACAAGAAGCACGAGTACACCCGAACCCTCACAGGGGTTGAGCTTCACGGCAAGGAGACGCCGGAGATCGTCTGCACCAGCGAACCAGACAAGGCTGACGAGATGATGAGCAGGCTTAGGATGAAGGGCGGTGGCTTGTATTCTAGCTTCATCGGAGTTGATGTGGAGTTTACCAGAAAAGATGAACCTCCCCAGATGGCAGCAGTCCTGCAGTTATGCGTGGAGGAACTCTGCTTGGTGTACCACATTGCAGCGGCCACAAAATGGTGATCCATACTACTCTTCATTCATCTGTTCTATTAGTACTACTCCCTAAAAATTTCATTAAACTTGTTTCCCAACTAGATGAACAACTGTAGTTTGTGAAGTGGATGCACGAGTACATGTTTCTCAAGTAGATGCACTATAATATATTTTGAAACTGATGCACTGGATTAGCATCTGAAATTGTTTCACTAGATTAATTTCTAAACTTGATGTGCTAGCATAGTTTCTTATCTTGATGCACTAGTGTAGTTTATAGAGTTGATGTATTAAAATATGTTTCTAAACTTGATGTACAAAAGTATTTTCTGAACCTGGTCCGATGTTATTTTCAGCAGCAACAAATAAAGTAAGAACTTGGTAAAGCACTGCTATAGGTCTTTTATTCAACAAAAAGAAAACTAAACTTGAAGTAAGCAACACATAGATCATTTACTCTAGTTATAGGTTCTTGAACTTGGTGAAGCACTGAAGATACCAAAAAAGAAAAATAACATGGTGTACTTGAATTAATTACAGAACTTTGTGTACAAGTTTCTGAACTACATTCATCCATGACTTATACTATATAAGCATATACCTCATGGATTATCACTTGTAAACCAAAAAATAGAAGAATTATCTTCAAAAAAGAACACTAATCTTCAATCTGTGTCTCCCCTTGCAGGCCCAAGCGCCTCAAAGAGTTCCTGCGGGAGCAGGAATTGTACACATTTGCCAGTTTCAGCATTGAAGGTGACAAAGAGAAGCTGAAGATGTTTGGTTTGGAGATCAACCCCAAGAACTTCACCGACATTCAGCGCAACTGGAGAGTTCTAGGCACCGGAAAAGCGTACGACTCATTGGCTGATGTTGCAGCCACCGTCATCCACCCATTCTACAAAAGCATGAAGAAGAAGATCGACAAGGAGGAAGACCACAAACTATGGGGGATCAGCCCGCTGCTAGACAAGCTCATCGAGTACGCATGAATAGATGCGTACGCCACGTACAAGTCATGGAAGATAATCGACAACATCATAACATGTTGGAAAATTTCAAAAGAGTAGGAGGCCGACCCCTACTACCACTGCCACTACACGGGATGAAGAGACATCAAAGTCTGCCTTCATGTTGCTTGCGCTTGTGCTTGTCCTTTATCTTGTTGTTTCAAATTTGTAGTTTGCTTTTGTTTGGTTGAACTAGCTTGCTTATGTCATGTGTGTTAGGGTTGAACAAGTTTGCTTATGTCATCAAGTACATCGTTCACTTGTGTCGTCGAACAAGTTTTCTAGCTTCCTATTTTGTTTATCCATCATTTGAAGTTGAAGTAGGTTATGAATGAAACTTTGTGGCTGCTATGCAGCACTAGTCATGGAACAACAAATCACACATGGATATTTTCACAAAATAGTGGCAGGCTAAGAACAACAACATATAGTAGCCTTGGACGCTCAGTACAGCTTTGTCCTGTACGGTAGTACTATCACACTAAAAATTAGTTTTTAGTTTCAGAAGAACACTAAAAAGACTAAGTTGCACCCGAGGACAACATTCAGTACTAACAATATCATGCTTATAATCGTTAGAAAATTACTAAGTACTGCAACAGGAAAAACCAAGAACCATCAGTACGTATTTCATAGTCACTAGCATAGTAGGAGTGAAAGTACTGGTACACTTGAACACATAGTACATCCATTCTACAAAAATAAGAAGGAACGGGAAGCGTTAGTTCGCATTCCCTAAAATAGTGACACACTAAGAATTATAGTGCTAGTACAATTGAAATCTCAGTACAACCTAGTTTATACAGCAAGTACTATGATGATACCAAATAATGCCTTGAGAATAACCACAACCTAGAAAAAAGAAGGCCAAAACTAAATCAAAAAGATATCAATTCGACCAAGGAGAAAAAACACAAGAACCACAACAGAAGCACCATTCCAAATTGACCAATGAGGTACTAGTTTCTAACAATAGAAAACAAAATGATCACAGTGCTAGTACAATTGAAATCTTAGTACAACTTAGTTTATACGGCAAGTACTATGATGATACCAAACAATTCCTTGAAAAAGAAGGCCAAGACTCAATCAGAAAGATTACAGTTCAACCAAGGACAAAAATTCACAAGAACAAACATAGAAGCATAAGTCCACATTGACCAGTGAGGTGCTAGGTTCAAACAACTAAAAAAATGATGACCGCCCATGGATAGGCCAACCATGCGCAGGAGGATACACTTGGACTCGAGCCCACGGCAGAACCATTGGCGAATCCATAGTAATTGAGACTGTGCGGGCCAGCCGTCAAGGGCCCACAGGTCATGGAATAGAGAGCGAGCACCGTGTATAAGCGCCTAGGTCAGTATACAGAGGAGTTCGACAGGTAAGGCACGACAATGCTTATAAACCGGTCAAGAGCCCCCTCGGCTAGCGAGGTGGGACTAAACTCAGAGCGCACGCACAACCAATAGTCCATAGTCGCACGCACGGGCCATTTGGGCTGGAAAAGGGCCCAATATGACTGCTACTCCCTCCTCTCCAAAGTCTCCTCACCCCACCCCATAAGGCCCGCTGAATAAACCATAGCGAGTGGCAAAGAAAATAAAAACTAATACAAAAAGTTCGAAAACTGAATATAGGAACGTTCAAATACATGTTTGCAGGCAAAATGATTCTAAATTCAAATATAAAAATAAAATAAATTTACCACTTCAGCACAGATAAAAGGATTAAAAATATTCTACAAAAACAATGATACTTTGAAGTTCAACTATGTATGCTACAAGAATAATTATGAACTTAATAGGGCTATCTGTTAAATGTAGCTAATTTAAACCAGTGCTTTAACTTTCACTATGAAGTTCAACTACTAAAATGCAAGAAGTTCAAACAAATATTTGGCTCTCAATTTTGCTAAATTTCTTATATTTATATAAAATCTGGCTAGAGATCATGTAGCAATTTCGTCATAAATAATTTCAATCCCAAAAAAACTTCAGTTCTAATACATTTTATGGCATCAGTTCTACATAACAAGGAAGCGTCACTCCACTCATGCTGGATCCACAAATACTATTGTGACACCAAATTTTAAAGGCCTTATGTTGTATGAAATTACAATTCAGTACTCACATAACTATACCATAAGTACAAGAAAAGAGGTTACAGAAACTACAAAGGTCCAACATAGGTTGGGACAGATGAAAATAAAATAAATATCACCTTTTCAGCAACAACTCGTAATGCACTTGGAAAAAAGTGTTCCAGTTCAACTAGTGTATAAGACTTCAGTGCAAAAATAAAACTTAACCAAAACAAATTCCCGATAAAACATACACAAGTGAAACAGCTGTTCAACCACATTCTCATCATGGAAAAAAGTTTGTAAAATGTTGTGCCACACTTAAAACATCATGAAGTATACCGGTTATTACATAGTTGACAAGACAACCAAACACTACGCGAATGATATCCATTTCTTCTATGCACCAGGAGCCAAAGCCTGAACCTCCTCGGGAAGCTTGTGGCACCCCGGCTCAGAGCAACCGGTTTACCTTGCATTGCCAGCCCAAAGATCAAGTGTTCTGGCAACACACAATAACTTGGTACAAAAAACAACCGCTTTATTGATGCTAGCAGAAACATAGGTTCGATATTACATCAAGTAGCGAGGCCAAGCGGCACACACGGTGCGGCTGAACAATATGTACATTATTTAATGAACATGAAGGGGCCTCGATCATGATAACTACGTGGCAGCGGAACGATGACGAAGCGGAACTCCATAGCACAGGGACACCGATATGGACACGATCTAGACACGGGAAGCACTTCGATCCGGTAAGACTTACCTGAAATCTGGCATGACACGCCAGGTCAGTACATTGAATGTACTTGCAAGCTCACAACAAGCATAAGCATAATGGCAAAGAATATTGTTGGATCAGGGGTTCCGGCAAAACCCTCAAGGTTCAAACACTGGGGTGCGCGCGAAGATCTCCCCCTACCGATCCACGTCCTAGCTTCGCTAATATCTCTCAGGCTACTCGACGAACTCGCAACACAAGGACACAAGATTTATGCTGGTTCAGGCCACCATTGTGGTGTAATACCCTACTCCAGTGTGGTGGTGGTGGATTGCCTCTTGGGCTAAGTGAGGGAGTCCTGGATTAGGGGGTGTTCGGGTAGCCGGACTATACCTTCAGCCGGACTCCAGGACTATGAAGATACAAGATTGAAGACTTCGTCCCGTGTCCGGATGGGACTTTCCTTGGCGTGGAAGGCAAGCTTGGCGATGCGGATATTCAAGATCTCCTACCATTGTAACCGACTTTGTGTAACCCTAACCCTCTCCGGTGTCTATATAAATCAGAGGGTTTTAGAACGTAGGACAACTTCATCATACAACAATCATACCATAGGCTAGCTTCTAGGGTTTAGCCTCCTTGATCTCGTGGTAGATCTACTCTTGTACTACCCATATCATCAATATTAATCAAGCATGACGTAGGGTTTTGCCTCCATCAAGAGGGCCCGAACCTGGGTAAAACATCGTGTTCCTTGCCTCCTGTTACCATCCGGCCTAGACGCACAGTTCGGGACCACCTACCTGAGATCCGCCGGTTTTGACACCGACACTAAGGATGAACAGTACAAGGGGGAAGAACAACCTCCTGAGGTGAGCTGTCCTTGTGCTAGGTGAGTATGTGGATGGGTTGGATCACCCCCACTAGATATGGTGTCTAATCCTATTTATAGAGGCCCTGGTCCTCTCCCCAAATATTGAGCGGGAAGGGAGCCAACAACGGCCAATTTGGAAGGGGACAGCTAGTACAGCTTATCCTGACAAAAGCAGTCTTCGCCTGCAAAAGGCTCTGGTGGTGACGCCGCCTTGGGCTCCATGGTGACCTCCATCTTGCCGTCCTACTAGTCTTGGTCTCGTTGCACTGATATGGAAACCTTTGCTTGACACCTCGGTACTCCGCGCATGCACTTGCTTCCTTAGCACCAAAGAGGAAACAAGGACACTATGCGCGCTGGCACCCGCCTAGCCTTGGTCGTCATGGCTCGAGGTTTGCCTGGCCTTGATCTCTCCGCCCCTCACGAGCCAGCCTGGTGAGGCCGCTCCTGAGAAGGTCTTGTGTCGTCCGCCTCGTGAGGCTTGGCCCCTCGCGAGGGTCTTGAAAGCTTGTTGGTGAAGATGGGCCATATGGGCCCGCTCGCAGAGCCATGCCATGGGCCACAGGCAGGCAAGTCTGGGGACCCTCGTTCCCAGAATGCCGATAGTAGCCTCCGGGATCAAGGCGCGCTCGGGCTTGGATTCGAGGCGAAGACGAAGGGCAAGTGCGGAGCGCCACGGGCCCCATTAGCCTGCGGCCTTGGTCAACGCGTGGCGATTGATTGGACATGGGCGTTTCCACTTCCCCACGTCGCGTCGGCAACTGCCCAATTTGACGAGTCTCTACTGGATGTAAGGAAAAACCATCATTACCTGTGATCATGGGGGGCGCTGGTTGGCCTTCTTCTGCTATAAATGGGGAGGGGGCAGAGCCCCCGTCGCCCATCTCTTCCCATTCCGCTCGCTTCTCCCCCTTTGCACCATCGCCAGTTTCGACACCAATGGCGCCGTCGAAGAGGTTCTCCGCCACGGAGAAGGGGAAGGCCCCTCGCGAGGGGCCCGGCTCTTCGGTGCCCAAGCGTGGATGCTGTCGTCCTCGTAAGCACTCTGCGACCCCCGCCGCGGCCCCCCGCAGCCGCGGCGGTGCCGCTTCATGTGGCAGGGGTCGCTCTAGTCGTGGCAGTCCTGTCGATGAAGGAAGACGTGCCGTGGTTGTGCGGCCTCCACGGCCGCGCTTCCACTCGGCGGAGGTGCTGCCAGAGTTCGTCGTCTGGTCAGAGAACCCGATCGGCAACTGGCTTCAGCTCCCGCGTTTCTTCGTCGACGAGCTGCCAGCCTCTGGTCCAGGCGGGTTCTGGCTGCAGGCAGACGGTTGCTGCAGCAGGGCTTCCTTGGTCGCGGTCGAGGTCTCCGTCGAAGGCAACATAGCTCTGGCCCGTGGCTGGCAGACATTTGCCCGCGCGCGTGGCCTTGGCAGGCGGTGCACCCTCCATTTCAAGTATGACGGTGACGCGACCCACTACGTGAGGGTGTTTGGAGAAGATGGTCATCACGTTGGGTGTTGCCCCGGGGTCAACGACGGCGAGGAGGTGCTCGGCCTTGGCGATGGTCGCGATGAGGATGAGGGTGAACCCGCCCTTGGGGCCGACCACGTCTCGTCCAGCTACGGCGGCTCTTCCTCCGGCGACAGCTCCAGCAGCGGCAGTTACGACCAGCCGCCATGCCGTCGCGCCCACTTCAAAGGCGGCAGTGGGTCCTCGTCGCCGCGTCTGCGTGAAGCGCGAGGAGGGGTCTGGCTGAGCTCGGGACGGCGCCAAGAGCCCGCCCTCGCGTATCGCTGTAGGGGCACGCGCCGCTTTTATTTTGTTCTTCCTTTCCTTCCTGCATCAGAAAGAAACCAGACTGGGCCCTGGAGGGGCGTGTATCAAACTATGATCTCAATCATTATGCTGTGTTTGTCGTTCCTGTGTTGTGTCGCAACATCATCGTTTTATGTAGGTATAACTTAGCTTGACTTGCTCGGAGTAGCCTCCTCCTCATGAGGCGCTTGCTTCCTGGTGCCTGTCGGGGCCTCCTTGGCCTAGTAGGCGCTTAGGAACTGCAAAAAATTCGTTAAGAGGCTTATCGTTCACCCAAGCCTTGGTCACAGGTGCTGCCGGCCTTGACCCAGCGCTTCGTTTCACGGTACCCGAGGGGCATAGATTAGGAGAGATGCGCTAGCTTGTGGGCTCGAACGAGGGTTCCTCGCGAAAAGCAGACGGAAGGCAGAAAAGGAAGAATGCTCACGAGGGCACCCGTCCATCCCCCTCGCGAGGAATGCGAGAGAGAGTACATGCTAAAATGAAGACGGAAACGGAGGCAGAAGGCGACGGAACCAAATCAGCGAAGAACACCAGAAGCAAACTTCAATTAAAAGAGGCGAGCCAAATACAGAAAGCAAATGCAAAGCCGCGTCCGGCACCTAGTCTAGCATTCAAGTCTTCTCACCAGCGCAGAGCTAAGTGCTGCCACTTGGACGTGGGAGGGAGCCCCCGAGGCCCGAGGGCGGCACTCCTGAGACTCCGGGGCGTGTATAGCCCCACTCATTATTACGTGAGAGTGTCACGAGCGACGATCTTCACAGGCACGGGGCCTTGCTTCACAGGCGCTAGGCCTTGCTTCATGGGTAGAACTTCCGGAGGTGCTGGATGTTCCAAGCATTCTGAATGGGTACCCCGCCCTGTGTCTCCAGGCGCACGGCGCCAGGCCTGGATACATGGACGACCTTGAACGGGCCCTCCCACATGGGTGAGAGCTTATGCAGCCCTTCCCTGGAGAGCACCCGCCTCAGGACGAGGTCACCCATCTCGAGCGTCCTGGAGCGGACGCTGCGACAGTGATACCGCCGCATCGCCTGCTGGTATCTTGCCACCCGCAGTGCAGCTTCACGGCGGCGTTCCTCCCCCATCACGAGGTCCATCCTCCATGTGGCGTCCTGCTGCGTCTCATCAAACACCAGGACCCGTGCGGAGCGATGCATGACCTCATGAGGGAGAACTGCTTCTGCTCCGTAGACGAGGAAGAACAGGGTCTCGCCCGTCGGCTTGGTGGCGGTGGTGTGGATGGACCACAACACGGATTGGAGCTTGTCGCACCAGCCCCTGCGGCAGGCCTCGAGCTTCTTCTTGAAGGTCCTGGTCTTGAGGCCTCTCAGGACCTCCGCGTTGGCGTGTTTGGCCTGGCCATTGCTCCTGGGGTGCGCTACCGAAGCGTAGCAGATCTGTGTTCCAAGGTTAGCACAGTACGTTTTGAAGAGATTACTGGTGAACTGTGAACCATTATCGGTGATGATGCGGTTGGGGACCCCGAATCGGCTCACGAGACCCTTGATGAACTTGACAGCAGAGTCGGCTGGGATGGTGCGGATGGATTCCACCTCCGCCACTTGGTGAACTTGTCAATGGCAACGTAGAGGTACCAGTAGCCCCCTGGTGCTCTAGGGAATGGGCCTAGGATGTCCAGCCCCCAGACTGCAAACGGCCACGAGAGTGGGATGGTCTGGAGGCCCTGAGCCAGCTGATGGATTTGCTTGGCGTGGAATTGGCAGGCCTCGCAGGACTTCACCAGCTCAGCTGCGTCATTGAGCATCGTAGGCCAGTAGAATCCGCTGCGGAATGCCTTGTTGACGAGGGTTCATGATGACGAGTGGTGCCCGTAGTACCCGCCATGTATGTTGGCTAGCTGCTCCTTCCCCTGTTCCCTAGAGATGCAACACAGTGAAACGTCATTTGGCTGCTTCTTGTATAACTCACCGTCCTGGATGCAGTATGCTGTGGCTTGCCGGGCCACATGCTCCGCGTCCTCCTCCTTCTCCGGCAACGTCCCTTGCATCAGGTATTCCTGGAATTCCTTGGTCCAGCATCCCTCCTGGGGCTTGAGCACCTAGAGTAGGCGCGCTCCCGAGGTCGGGCCACAGGCTGGGGCTCCTGTGGCAGGTGACTGCGGGAGTTCCTCCCGAGGCTGAGCTGTTCTTGAAAGCGGTAGTGTGGCTGACGGCTTGAAGAGCCGCTCCTCAAAGACGCCAGGCTATTGGGGCTGCCGCTTGGATGCCCTTTTGGCGATGTCGTCGGCTTCCTTGTTGGTTCCTCGGGGCACGTGCTTGATGTCTACTACACAACCTTCTTCTTGTAGACGTTGTTGGGCCTCCAAGTGCAGAGGTTTGTAGGACAGTAGCAAATTTCCCTCAAGTGGATGACCTAAGGTTTATCAATCCGTAGGAGGCGTAGGATGGAGATGGTCTCTCTCAAACAACCCTGCAACCAAATAACAAAGAGTCTCTTGTGTCCCCAACACATCCAATACAATGGTAAATTGTATAGGTGCACTAGTTCGGCGAAGATATGGTGATACAAGTGGTATATGGATAGTAGATATATGTTTATGTAATCTGAAAATATAAAAACAGCAAGGTAACTAATGATAAAAGTGAGCGTAAACGATATTGCAATGCGTTGAAACAAGGCCTAGGGTTCATACTTTCGCTAGTGCAAGTTCCCTCAACAATAATAACATAATTGGATCATATAACTATCCCTCAACATGCAACAAAGAGTCACTCCAAAGTCGCTAATAGCGGAGAACAAACGAAGAGATTATGGTAGGGTACGAAACCACCTCAAAGTTATTCTTTCCAATCAATCTGTTGGGCTATTCCTATAAGTGTCACAAAGCCCTAGAGTTCGTACTAGAATAACACCTTAAGACACAAATCAACCAAAACCCTAATGTCACCTAGATACTCCAATGTCACCTCAAGTATCCGTGGGTATGATTATACGATATGCATCACACAATCTCAAATTCATCTATTCAACCAACCCATAGTACCTCAAAGAGTGCCCCAAAGTTTCTACTGGAGAATCACGACGAAAATGTGTGCCAACCCCTATGCATAGGTTCATGGGTGGAACCCGCAAGTTGATCACCAAAACATACATCAAGTGAATCACGTGATATCCCATTGTCACCACAGATATGCACGGCAAGACATACATCAAGTGTTCTCAAATCTTTAAAGACTCAATCCGATAAGATTACTTCAAGGGGAAAACTCAATCCATTACAAGAGAGTAGAGGGGGCGAAGAAACATAAGATCCAACTATAATACCAAAGCTCGCGATACATCAAGATCGTGGCACCTTAAGAACACGAGAGAGAGAGAGATCAAACACATAGCTACTGGTACATACCCTCAGCCCCGAGGGAGAACTACTCCCTCCTCGTTATGCAGAGCATCGGGATGATGAAGATGGCCACCAGAGAGGGATTCCCCCTCCGGCAGGGTGCCGGAACGGGTCTAGATTGGCTTTCGGTGGCTACGGAGGCTTCTGGCGGCGAAACTTTTGATCTATTGTGCTCCCGGATGTTTTTAGGGTATATGGAGATATATAGGCGGAAGAAGTACGTCAGGGGGGCACGAGGGGCCCACGAGGGTGGAGGGCGCGCCTAGGGGGGTGGGCGTGCCCCCTACCTCGTGGCCTCCTCGAAGCTTCCCTTACGTGGACTCCAAGTCTCCCGGGCTTCTTCTGATACAAAAATAAGTTCTGTGAAGTTTCAGGTCAATTGGACTCCGTTTGATTTTCCTTTTCTGCGATACTCTAAAACAAGGAAAAAACAGAAACTGGCACTGGGCTCTAGGTTAATAGGTTAGTCCCAAAAATCATATAAACTAGCATATAAATGCATATAAAACATCCAAGGTTGATAATATAATAGCATGGAACAATCAAAAATTATAGATACGTTGGAGACGTATCAGCATCCCCAAGCTTAATTCCTGCTCGTCCTCGAGTAGGTAAATGATAAAAAACTGAATTTTTGACGTGGAATGCTACCTAACATATTTATCCATGTAGTTCTCTTTATTGTGGCAAGAATATTCATATCCATAAGATTCAAGACAAAAGTTTAATATTGACATAAAAATAATAATACTTCAAGCATACTAACTAAGCAATCATGTCTTCACAAAATAACATGGCCAAAGAAAGCTATCCCTACAAAATCATATAGTATGGCTATGCTCCATCTTCACCACACAAAATATTTAAATCATGCACAACTCTGATGACAAGCCAAGAAATTGTTTCATACTTTTGATGTTCTCAAAATTTTTCAATCTTCACGCAATACATGAGCGTGAGCCATGGATATAGCACTATAGGTGGAATAGAATGGTGGTTGTGGAAAAGACAAGAAGGAGAAGATAGTCTCACATCAACTAGGCGTATCAATGGGCTATGGAGATGCCCATTAATAGATATCAATGTGAGTGAGTAGGGATTGCCATGCAACAGATGCACTAGAGCTATAAGTGTATGAAAGCTCAAAAGGAAACTAAGTGGGTGTGCATGCTTGCTCATGAAGACCTAGGGCATTTTGAGGAAGCCCATCATTGGAATATACAAGCCAAGTTCTATAATGAAAAATTCCCACTAGTATATGAAATTGATAACATAGGAGACTCTCTATCATGAATATCATGGTGCTACTTTGAAGCACAAGTGTGGTAAAAGGATAGTAACATTGTCCCTTCTCTCTTTTTCTATCATTTTTTTATTTTTTTATTTGGGCCTTTTCTCTTTTTTTACGGCCTCTTTTCTCTTTTTTTATTTGGGCTTCTTTGGCCTCTTTTATTTATTTATTTTCGTCCGAAGTCTCATCCCGACTTATGGGGGAATCATAGTCTCCATCATCCTTTCCTCACTGGGACAATGCTCTAATAATGATGATCATCACACTTTTATTTTCTTACAACTCAAGAATTACAACTCGATACTTAGAACAAAATATGACTCTATATGAATGCCTTCGGCGATGTACTGGGATGTGCAATGATGCATGAGTGACATGTATGAAAGAATTATGAATGGTGGCTTTGCCACAAATACGATGTCAACTACATGATCATGCAAAGCAATATGACAATGATGGAGCGTGTCACAATAAACGGAATAGTGGAAAGTTGCATGATAATATATCTCGGAATGGCTATGGAAATGCCATAATAGGTAGGATGGTGGCTGTTTTGAGGAATATATATGGTGGGTGTATGATACTGGTGAAAGGTGCGCGGTATTAGAGAGGCTAGCAATGGTGGAAGGGTGAGAGTGCGTATAATCCATGGACTCAACATTAGTCATAAAGAACTCACATACTTATTGCAAAAATCTATTAGTTATCGAAACAAAGTACTACACGCATGCTCCTAGGGGGGATAGATTGGTAGGAAAAGACCATCGCTCGTCCCCGACCGCCACTCATAAGGAAGGCAATCAATAAATAAACCATGCTCCGACTTCATCACATAACGGTTCACCATACGTGCATGCTACGGGAATCACAAACTTCAACACAAGTATTTCTCAAATTCACAACTACTAACTATCATGACTCTAATATTACCATCTCCATATCTCAAAACAATCATCAAGTATCAAACTTCTCTTAGTATTCAATGCACTCTATATGAAAGTTTTTATTATATCCCTCTTGGATGCCCATCATATTAGGACTAAATTCATAACCAAAGCAAATTACCATGCTGTTTAGGACTCTCAAAATAATATAAGTGAAGCATGATAGTTCATCTATTTCTATAAAATAAAAGCATCACCGTGCTCTAAAAAGATATAAGTAAAGCACTAGAGCAACAACAAACTACTCCAAAAGATATAAGTGAAGATCAATGAGTAGTCGAATAATTATGCAACTATATGAAGACTCTCTAACATTTAATAATTTCAGATCTTGGTATTTTATTCAAGCAGCAAGAAAAACTAAATAAAATAAAATGACACTCCAAGCAAAACACATATCATGTGGCGAATAAAAATATAGCTCCAAGTAAAGTTACCGATGAACGAAGACGAAAGAGGGGATGCCTTCCAGGGCATCCCCAAGCTTAGGCTCTTGGCTATCCTTGAATATTACCTTGGGGTGCCTTGGGCATCCCCAAGATTTGGCTCTTGCCACTCCTTATTCCATAGTCCATCGAATCCTTACCCAAAACTTGAAAACTTCACAACACAAAACTTATCAGAAAACTCGTAAGCTCCGTTAGTATAAGAAAATAAATCACCACTTCAAGGTACTGTAATGAACTCCTTCTTTATTTATATTGGTGTTAAACCTACTGTATTCCAACTTCTCTATGGTTTATAAACTATTTTACTAGCCATAGATTCATCAAAATAAGCAAACAACACACGAAAAACAGAATCTGTCAAAAACAGAAAAGTCTGTGGTAATATGGATCAAACGTATACTTCTGGAACTCATAAAATTCTCAAATAAATTTATGGACGTGAGGAATTTGTCTATTAATCATATGCAAAAATAATTAACTGAATAGCACTCTCCAATAAAAACTGGCAGCAATTCTCGTGAGCGCTAAAGTTTCTGTTTTTTACAGCATGATCGCAAAGACTTTCCCCAAGTCTTCCCAAATGTTCTACTTGGCACAAACACTAATTAAAAGCATAAAACCACATCTAAACAGAGGCTAGATGAATTATTTATTACTAAACAGGAACGAAATGCAAGGAACAAAAACAAAGTTGGGTTGCCTCCCAACAAGCGCTATCGTTTAACGTCCCTAGCTAGGCATGATGATTTCAATGATGCTCACATAAAGGATAAGAATTGAAACATAAAGAGAGCATCATGAAGAACATGACTAACACATTTAAGTCTAACCTACTTCCTACGCATAGGGATTTTGTGAGCAAACAACTTATGGGAACAATAATCAATTAGCATAGGAAGGAAAAACAAGCACAACTTCAAAACTTTAAGCACATAGAGAGGAAACTTGATATTATTACAATTCCTACAAGCATATATTCCTCCCTCATAATAATTTTCAGTAGCATCATGAATGAATTCAACA
The DNA here is from genome assembly GCF_056163025.1 of Triticum urartu. NCBI lineage: Eukaryota > Viridiplantae > Streptophyta > Magnoliopsida > Poales > Poaceae > Triticum > Triticum urartu. The sequence continues at coordinate 193,882,945 of NC_141873.1, read as the reverse complement.
ATATAACCAGGACCTAAAGCATTCTTTTCATGATCTACAAGCATAGAAATTTTATTACTCTCCACATAAGCAAAATTCTTCTCATTCGGGATAGTGGGAGTATCATAAGAGACTTGAATACTATAAATTGTTTCCACATTAAAAGAGTAATGCTCCGAAAAGGGGTAATCATAATCATGACAAGTTCTATAAATATAATCACTACTTTTTATAGCATAAGTATCATCACAATAATCATCATAGGTAGGAGGCATGCTATTATCATTATAAATTTGCATATCAAAACTTGGGAGACTAAAAATATCATCTTCATTAAACGCAGCATCCCCAAGCTTGGGACAAACATTAATTGCGGCAAATATATTCTCAAAAACATCATCTTCATCAAACATAGCATCCCCAAGCTTGGGCCTTTTCATATCATAAGCATAATCACTCTCATCATTAATAGTATAGATAGCACCAATAGTATAGCAATTATCATATTCCTCCAAGCAAGTGCCAAAAAGATTTTTAAGATCATAAGCAGTATCATTATCTTCCACATTCATATTTTCATGAGGCACAATAGTAATAGGAGCAACATTATTTGGGGCAGATATCTTTTTACCTCTCTTCCTTTTTCTTTTCTTCTTCTTCACCACATCATATGTGGGTTCAATCCTCTTTTTGGAGCTCCTTATTAATGAGATTGGTTGAATAGGAGGCTCCTCCTCGTTACCTGATTCATCATAAGAAATAATAGGAGGGTATTGGGAAGTCTCTTCCCTTTCATTAGTATTCTCTTCCTCTTCTATTTGTTTTCTTTTCTTCATGTAATTGGCAATATAAGGATTTTCAATGCAATTCACCGCACAATACATATAAATTTCCTCTAGATCAAAGCCAAGCAGTTTATAACGGGCAAATTTTGGAAGATCCCCAGTTATATGTTTCATTTCTTCGCAACCCATAAGCAAGCTAAATTCATTATAATGTTCAAGGGAAATCAAGTCATCACAATTTTTGGACATGATTAGATCATGAAACAATTTGCATCGGATGGTTAAATGACCACGTTCATTACAAAGCTCACAAGTATGGCCAAGAAAATTTAAATTTTCAGCACAATCATCTAGCCTTTCTTGCAACAATTTAGTTTCTAAGTACTTATGCCTCTTGCAATATCTATCTTCCCTGTTTGGTGTGTACTTACAAACCCAATGCACTCCACAAAAATTGACATGTTTATAGGAGACATCATAACTAGTGAAATCATCATTAGTATCATGGATATTCAAAGAATTCGTACTAACAACATTGCAATCATGCTCATCATTCAAAGATTTAGTGCCAAACATTTTATAGACTTATTCCTCTAGCACTTGAGCACAATTTTCCTTTCCATCATACTCACGAAAGATATTAAAAAGATGAAGCATATGAGACAAACTCAATTCCATTTTTTATAGTTTTCTTTTATAAACTAAACTAGTGATAAAACAAGAAACTAAAAGACTCGATTGCAAGATCTAAAGATATACCTTCAAGTGCTAACCTCCCCGGCAACGGCGCCAGAAAAGAGCTTGATGTCTACTACACAACCTTCTTCTTGTAGACGTTGTTGGGCCTCCAAGTGCAGAGGTTTGTAGGACAGTAGCAAATTTCCCTCAAGTGGATGACCTAAGGTTTATCAATTCGTAGGAGGCGTAGGATGAAGATGATCTCTCTCAAACGACCCTGCAACCAAATAACAAAGAGTCTCTTGTGTCCCCAACAGATCCAATACAATGGTAAATTGTATAGGTGCACTAGTTCGGCGAAGAGATGGTGATACAAGTGGTATATGGATAGTAGATATATGTTTTTGTAATCTGAAAATATAAAAACAGCAAGGTAACTAATGATAAAAGTGAGCGTAAATGGTATTGCAATGCGTTGAAACAAGGCCTAGGGTTCATACTTTCGCTAGTGCAAGTTCCCTCAACAATAATAACATAATTGGATCATATAACTATCCCTCAACATGCAACAAAGAGTCACTCCAAAGTCGCTAATAGCGGAGAACAAATGAAGAGATTATGGTAGGGTATGAAACAACCTCAAAGCTGTTCTTTCCAATCAATCCGTTGGGCTATTCCTATAAGTGTCACAAACAGCCCTAGAGTTCGTACTAGAATAACACCTTAAGACACAAATCAACCAAAACCCTAATGTCACCTAGATACTCCAATGCCACCTCAAGTATCCATGGGTATGATTATACGATATGCATCACACAATCTCAAATTCATCTATTCAACCAGCACATAGAACCTCAAAGAGTGCCCCAAAGTTTCTACCGGAGAATCACGACGAAAACGTGTGCCAACCCCTATGCATAGGTTCATGGGCGGAACCCGCAAGTTGATCACCAAAACATACATCAAGTGAATCACGTGATATCTCATTGTCACCACAGATATGCACGGCAAGACATACATCAAGTGTTCTCAAATCTTTAAAGACTCAATCCGATAAGATTACTTCAAGGGAAAAACTCAATCCATTACAAGAGAGTAGAGGGGGAGAAGAAACATAAGATCCAACTATAATAGCAAAGCTCGCGATACATCAAGATCATGCCACCTCAAGAACACGAGAGAGAGATCAAACACATAGCTACTGGTACATACCCTCAGCCCCGAGGGAGAACTACTCCCTCCTCGTCATGGAGAGCACCGGGATGATGAAGATGGCCACTGGAGAGGGATTCCCCCTTCGGCAGGGTGCCGGAACGGGTCTAGATTGGCTTTTGGTGGCTACGGAGGCTTCTGGCGGCGGAACTCCCGATCTATTGTGCTCCCGGATGTTTTTAGGGTATATGGAGATATATAGGCGGAAGAAGTACGTCAGGGGGCCCACGAGGGGCCCACGAGGGTGGAGGGCGCGCCCAGGGGGGTGGGCGCGCCCCCTACCTCGTGGCCTCCTTGAAGCTTCCCTTACGTGGACTCCAAGTCTCCCAGGCTTTTTCTGATCGAAAAATAAGTTCCGTGAAGTTTCAGGTCAATTGGACTCCGTTTGATTTTCCTTTTCTGCGATACTCTAAAACAAGGAAAAAACAGAAACTGGCACTGGGCTCTAGGTTAATAGGTTAGTCCCAAAAATCATATAAAATATCATATAAATGCATATAAAACATCCAAGGTTGATAATATAATAGCATGGAACAATCAAAATTTTTAGATACGTTGGAGACGTATCAGTGCTGCAACTCCAGGCCCAGGAACTGCTTCTCCATCTTGCGTATTCCGTGAGGTATGCCTCCATGCGCTTGTCCTTCGGCTCGTATACCATGTTGGAGAAGTTGACGAGGAGCTGCGAGTCGCTCCTGATGGTGAGACGCTTTACCCCCAGTGCCGCTGCAGCCTTCAGGCCGGCTATGAGGGCTTTGTATTCTGCAAAGTTGTTGGAGACCTTCTCGCCTTACTGGAAGTAGAGATGCACGGCGTAGTAGAGCTTGTCCTGAGTAGGCGAGATGAGCACTACTCCAGCCCCCGTGCCTTGGCGACGAAGGCACCATCGAAATACATGACCCAGCTGTCGGGCTCCTCGCTTCCCGACGAGAGGGATTGGTCCTCGCCTATTTCAAGTGCTGGGACGTCCGTCCATTCTGCCACAAAATCGGCGAGCGCGGCCCCCTTGATGACCCTGGTGGTGCTGACTGCAGCTCGATGTTCCACTCAGCGACCCTCCCGGTGGAGTTGGGGCTCCTGAGCACCCTCTCCAGTGGGTAGGCCAAGACGACCTTGATGGGGTGGCCTTGGAAGTAGTGCTGCAGCTTGGGCGAGGCCACCAGGAGTGCAAGTAGGAGCTTCTGAGGCATGGGGTACCATGCTCTTGCATCTCGCAACACCGTGCTGACGAAGTATACCGGGTGCTCGACAAGGGTGGGCACACTGATGAGGCTTGCGCCTTCCGGGAGTTGGGGTGCCTCCTGAGGTGGTGGAGCCCCCAATGCTTGGTCGCTTGTCGGGGCCTTTGCGGGTTCGGGGGTTGTCCTGCAGAGCTTGATTCTTTGTAGTTGCTACTGCGGCCCTTGTGGCGCCCTCCTGGTCTTGCGTCGTCCCTACTGGGGGCGTAGCTCGGCGTGATGCGCCCTTGGCTTGGTGTTCTTCCCGAACCGCCACTAGAGCTGCACTGGCGGAGTAGGGAGTGGCGGCAAGATAAAGCACTAGGGGCTCGAGAGGTCGCGGCGCCACCATCACTGGGGGGCTGGTCAGGTATCTCTTGAGGTCTTGAAATGCTCGGTCGGCCTCCGGGGTCCACTCGAATGGGCCCTTCTTCTTCATCAGCTTAAAGAAGTGTAGGGCACGCTCTCCCAGCTTGGTAATAAAGCGTCCCAACGCAGTCACCCGTCCAGCAAGCTTCTGCATTTCCTTGAGGGTTTGCGGTGGACTCATGTCTTCAATGGCCTTGACCTTCTCTGGGTTGGCCTCGATCCCCCTGTGGGACACAAGGAAGCCCAGCAGCTTGCCGGAAGGGACGCCAAACATGCACTTCTCCGGGTTGAGCCGCAAGTCCACGTGGCGGAGGCTTTCAAAGGTCTCCTCCAGGTCTTGGATCAAGGTCCTCGCCTCCCGAGACTTCACCACGATGTCGTCGATGTAGGCTTCATCGTTCCTCCCGAGCTGCCGACCCAAGGCGATGTGCATGAGCCGCTGAAAGGTTGCACCTGTGTTGCGCAATCCGAAAGGCATGCAAGTGTAGCAGTACACCCCACACGGGGTGAGGAAGGCCGTCTCCACATCTTCTATCGCCATCTTGATCTGGTGATATCCTGAGAACGCATCCAGGAAGCACGACAAGTCGCACTCGGCAGTGGAGTCGACGATCTGGTCGATGCGTGGAAGCGGGAACGGATCTTGGGGGCAGGCCTTGTTGAGGTTGGTGAAGTCAACGCACATCCACTCCTTCCCACCTTTCTTGGGGACGAAGACGGGGTTTGCCAGCCACTCGGGGTACCGAACCTCGCGAATGACACCCGCAGCCTCTAACTTGCGGGTTTCTTGGATGATGAAATCTTGCTTCTCCATGGACTGCTGCCTCGCCTTCTGCTTTATGGGGCATACGTTGGGGCACACCTTTAGGTGGTGCTCTATCACCCCTCTTGGCAAACTCTTCCTTGTTTGCGCACAAGAACTTCACCAACACCTCCTCCTGACCAAGCTCGAGGTTGGCGCCTATGGTAAAGGTTGCCCCTGAGGACCCGTCCTCCTCGACTAGCACTTGCTTTGTTTCTGCCTTGTCCTGAGTGAAAAATGGCTTCTTCTTGGTTGGTGCGGCTCCCTTGGCCTTGGAGGTATCCACGTCGGCGGGCTGCACTGTTGCAGCGGTCTTGAGGGCGAGCTTGAGCGTCATCAAGGCTTCCTTGGCGTCCCCCTTGATGCTGAGGACACCCTCGCTCCCCAGCATCTTCATGAGGTTGTAAGCCGGATGGGTTGCTGCCATGAACTGGGCCAGAGCTGGGTACCCGAGGATGGCGTTGTACGGGAGGCCGATGCGGGCGATGTCGAAGTCGATGAGCTCGGTGCGGTAGTTGTCGCGCGTGCCAAAGGTCACAGGGAGGCGGATCTGCCCCAGGGAGCGGGCGTAGCCTCCATCAACTCCTGAGAAAGGCTTGCTAGGGTGGAGCCTCTTGAACGGTACGTGAAGGAGAGCACGTTGAGGCCGGCGCCGCCGTAAATGAGTGTCTTGGTGATGGACACCTAGCAGATGGTGGGCGTGCAAAGCATTAGGAGCGCACCCGAGCCGATGGTGGAGGTGGGATGATCCCTTGAGTCGAAGGTGAGGTCGGCCTCAGGCGCGCCCAGCTCAGCGGAGCCCCCCGGCGCTTGGAAGTGGCGCCGATCTGGCGAAAGAACGGCTTGACATGACAATCCGATGGTGGTGCTTGTGAGCCACCGAGGAGGGCCGCAACCGTGTGGTGCACCGGCGCCGCGTAGCGCGCGGCGTAGAGGCCGTGCAACTCCTCCCAAGATGCCATCGTAGATCCGGGGAGGTTGAGCAGCCAGGTGCGCGGTGCGCCATTGAGGGCCATGGGAAGCCAGTTGGCCATGACCTTGTCGTCGCCCCCGGCCTTAAGGACGACCTCCTCATACGCCAGTAGGAAAGCCGTTGGGTCCGCCGCGCCGTCGTAGCACGGCGGCATCTCCGGCTTGAACTTGGGTGGCCATTGCACCTGCCACAAGGAGGGAGCAAGGGCTCGGAGCCCCCGAGCGCCACTGTGGGCACCCGTAGATCCAGCCGGAATGGCGGCGCCAGCCATGGGGAATGGGCGCGAAGATGGTGGAGCGCGAACTGACGGAAGGAAAACTCTGGTGCACCCCTACCTGGCGCGCCAAATGTCGGACAACGGGTTCTGGCAAAACCCTCAAGGTTTGAACACTGGGGTGCGCGCGAAGATCTCCTCCTACCGATCCACGTCCTAGCTTTGCTAATATCTCTCGGGCTACTCGACGAACTCGCAACACAAGGACACAAGATTTATACTGGTTCGAGCCGCCGTTGTGGTGTAATACCCTACTCCAGTGTGGTGGTGGTGGATTGCCTCTTGGGCTGAGGATGAACAGTACAAGGGGGAAGAACAACCTCCTGAGGTGAGCTGTCCTTGTGCTAGGTGAGTATGTGGATGGGTTGTATCCCCCACCACTAGCTATGGTGGCTAATCCTATTTATAGAGGCCCTGGTCCTCTCCCCAAATATTGATCAGGAAGGGAGCCAACAACGACCAATTTGAAAGGGGATGGCTAGTACAACTTATCTTGACAAAAGCAGTCTTCGCCTGCAAAAGGCTCTGGTGGTGACACCGCCTTGGGCTCCATGGTGACCTCCGTCTTGCCGTCCTGCTGGTCTTGGTCTCATTGCACTGATATGGAAACCTTTGCTTGATGCCTCGGTACTCCGCGTCTGCGCTTGCTTCCTTAGCACCAAAGAGGAAACAAGGACACTATGCACGCTTGCGCCTGCCTGGCCTTGGTCGTCATGGCTCACATCATCGGAATTTTGCGAGGTTTGCCTGGCCTTGACCTCTCCGCCCCTCGCGAGCCAGCCTGGTGAGGCCGCTCCTGAGGAGGTCTTGTGTCGTCCGCCTCGCGAGGATTGGCCCCTCGCGAGGGTCTTGAAAGCTTGTTGGTGAAGATAGGCCGTACAGGCCCGCTCGCAGAGCCACGCTGTGGGCTGCAGGCAGGCAAGTCTGGGGACCCCCGTTCCTAGAACGCCGACAAATATCATGGCAATTAATCAATTTAAATGCAATGCAATAACATACTACTGATGAAGTGAATCAAACTTGTGCACCGAGTCCCTCAGACTCTCTTACCAAACGGGTTACCTCGTAACAAACATCATCATACGGTGATCACTCCCGGATCACAAACGAACCAACACTTTGGTTCCCACGATAACGACCATCTTCATGGTCTCACAAATCCCATCACATAATCAGTGCCAAGCACATAAGTTTAGTGTACAAGATTACTTAATCATGTTGATCCATGGTGTGACCTACTTACGAGATGTGTCTGTAACCGAGGACGCGACTATCGATAGATTTAATAAACACTCTACAGAGGTAGTACATTGGACCCACACTACGGAACCCATGGCCTCGCGCTCCCATTCGGGTGAACCAACGGCATTCCAATAGAATCCTCCCATTGCCATGACACTCTCCCGGCCACTTTGACCAACTCCCCTCTGGGCTAAGTAATGGGTGGCCCCGATGTCTACCAAAGACATCCAACAGCCACCGTCGTGGCAAAACAATTCAACGGTCCCAAACAGGGACAAGGTACCATAATAATAACAGGCACACAAGGTTATGTCTGCTTACCGGGCCAGGGTACCACACGCCCATGACCTTCCTGATGCGGCTTGAAGCTACATCGGTATTTCCCCAAAGAGGAAGGGATGATGCAGCACAACGACGATAGGTATTTCCCTCACTGATGAAACCAAGGTTATCAAACTAGTTGGAGAACCAAGCAACACTACGTAAACAACACCTGCACACAAATAACAAATAACTGCAACCCGACGTATTAAAGGGGTTGTCAATCCCTTTCGGGTAACAACGGCAGAAATTGGCAAAACGACGTGATAAAAATATGATAGATTGGATCGCGGGAATGCGAGATAAAATAAATGAGAATAAATTACAGCAAAGTATCTTTGTATTTTTTGGTTTAATAGATCTGAAAATAAAAGCAAAGGAAAATAGATTGCAAAGGCAAATAATATGAGAAAGAGACCCGGGGGCTGTAGATTTCAGTAGTGGCCTCTCTCGAGAAAAATAGCAAACGGTGGGTAAACAAATTACTGTTGGGTAATTGATAGAACTTCAAATAATCATGACGATATCCAGGCAATGATCATTATATAGGCATCACGTCAAATATTAGTAGACCGACTCCTGCCTGCATCTACTACTATTACTCCACACATCGACCACTATCCAGCATGCTTCTAGTGTATTAAGTTCATGGAGAAACGGAGTAATGCAATAAGAACGGTGACATGATGTAGACAAGATCTATTTATGTAGAAATAGACCCCATCTTTTTATCCTTAGTAGAAATGATACATATGTGTAGGTTCCCCTTTTGTCACTGAGATCAAGCACTGTAAGATCGAACCCACTACTACTACAAAGCACCTCTTCCCATTGCAAGATAAATAGATCAAGTTGGCTAAACAAAACCCAAATATCGGAGAAGAAATACGAGTCTATAAGAAATCATGCATATAAGAGATCAAAGAAACTCAAATAACTTTCATGGATAAAAATATTGATCTGATCATAAACTCAAAGTTCATTCGATCCCAACAAACACACCGCAAAAAGAGTTACATCATATGGATCTCCAAGAGACCATTGTATTGAGAATCAAACGAGAGAGAGAGAGGAAGCCATCTAGCTACTAACTACGGACCTGAAGGTCTACAAAGAACTACTCACGCATCATCGAAGAGGCACCAATGGAAGTGGTGAACCCCTCTGAGATGGTGTCTAGATTGGATCTGGTGGTTCTGGACTCTGCAGCGGCTGGAATTGATTTTCGTTGGCTCCCCTAGGGTTCCTAGAATATTGGGGTATTTATAGAGGAAAGAGGTGGTCCGGGGGCACCTGAGGTGGGCACAACCCACCAGGGCGCGCCTGGGCCTCCAGGCGCGCCCTGGTGGGTTGTGCTCCCCTCGAAGCACCCCCAAGTGCTTCTCTGGTCCATTGGATGTCTTCTGGTCCAAAAAAAGTCCACATAAAGTTTCTCTTCATTTGGACTCCGTTTGATATTGATTACCTACGATGTAAAAAACATGCAAAAAACAGCAACTGGCACTTGGCACTATGTCAATAGGTTAGTACCAAAAAATGATGTAAAATGACTATAAAATGATTATAAAACATCCAAGAATGATAATATAACAACATGGAATAATAAAAAATTATAGATACATTGGAGACGTATCAGCATTCCCAAGCTTAATTCCTACTTGTCCTCGAGTAGGTAAATGATAAAAACAGATTTTTTGATGTGGAATGCTGCCTAACATGTCATATCATATTATTTTATTGATAGCATGGACATTTGGACTTTTATATTGTTCAAAGCAATAGTCTAGTTTTGACATGATAATTTAAATACTCAAGCATGCCAACAAGCAACCATGTCTTTCAAAATATCAATGCTAAAATAAGTTATTCCTAGCCCATCATGGTCAATCATTGATCCATTCATGAAACACACTCGCATATTAAGTACACCCAATGCTCAAGTACGATCATAGTGCCCCCTAGTTGGTGCTTTATAAGAGAAGATGGATACTCAAATAAAAATAAAAATTGCATAAAGTAAAAGAAAGGCCCTTTGCAGAGGGAAGTAGGGATTTGTAGAGGTGCCAGAGCTCAAAGCAAAAATTGAGAGATAAAAACATTTTGAGAGGCATACTTTTCCCACCAACAAAAACGACTTAGAGTTCCCAACACTTTCCATGCTAGATATATCATAGGCAGTTCCCAAACAGAAATTAAAGTTTATTCCTTTTTCCACAATACTTTCACTTTCCATGGCTAACCGTATCCACGGGTGCCTTCCATACCAACACTTTCCAAGGAATTTATTATTTGACAACATAAAGTAAATTCTTTTTTCATTTCCAGACTGGGCATCCCTAATACCTTTGCCTTACTCTCGTGCAATGACAAGTGAATAAACACTCACCGTGAGAATAACACATCTAGCATTGAAAATATTAGCCACCCCTCACCGCCTCGCGAGCGGTACAAGCAGACAAAAGGGAAATTATTTTGAATATTAGAGATGGCACATACAAATTTGCTTAGAATGGCAAAAGAATACCGGATATAGGTAGATATAGTGGACTCATGTGGCAAAACTGGTTTAAAGGGTTTTGGATGCACAAGTAGTGATCATACTTAGTGAAAAATGAAGGCTAGCAAAAGATTGAGAAGCGACCAACCAAGAAACGAATAATCTCATAAGCAAGCATTAAGCATAATTAACACTAAATAATGCAGCACAAGTAGGATATAATTTCATTGCATAAGTATTGACTCTCGTGCTTGCATAGGGAATCACAAACCTTAACACCGATATTCTTACTAAAGCATAATTACTCATCAACATGACTCACATATCACATCATCATATCTCAAAACTATTACTAAGAATCAAGTTTATTTTGTCCAATGATCTTCATGAATGTTTTTATTATATCCTTCTTGGATATCTATCACTTTGGAACTAATTTCATGTGTTGCTTTTGATAAGCTCAAACCAATATAAGTGAAGATCATGAGCATAATATTTCTTTCTCTCAAATTAATTTAAGTGAAGCAAGAGAGAATTTCTTGAAAATTTTACTAACTCTCAAATAAATCTAAGTGAAGAAAGAGATCATTTCTTCAGAAATACTAAAGCACACCGTGCTCCAAAAGATATAAGTGAAGCACTAGAGCAAGTCCATAGCTCATAAAAATTTAAGTGAAGCATAGAGAGCAATTCTAGAAAGTCATGGCATAATTTTGTATTTCTCAAATAGGTGTGTCCAGCAAGGAATCAAGACTAAAACCACAAAACAAAATAAGCAAATACTCATATCATACATGAAACTCCAAGCAAAACACATAGTATGTGATGAATAAAAATATAGCTTCGTGTAAAGTAACGATGGTCGTTAGAAGAAAGAGGGGATGCCACTCAGGGCATCCCCAAGCTTAGTTGCTTGCTTCTCTTTGGATAATAACTTGGGTGCCATGGGCATCCCCAAGCTTAGGCTCTTCTTACTCCTTATTCCTTTATCCATCGTAAGATAACACAAAACTTGAAAACTTCAATCACACAAAACTCAACAAAACCTTCATCAGATCCGTTAGTATAAGAAAACAAATCACTACTATAAGTACTGTAGCAAACCAATTCATATTTTATTCTCGCATTATACCTACTGTATTCCAACTTTTGTATGGCAAAAACTTATCAAAGAAAATCATAGAATCATCAAAACCAGCACACAACGCAAAGAAAACAGAATCTGTCAAAAACAGAACAATCGGTACTAATCTGGATATTTCGAATACTTATGTAAATCCAAAAATCTTGAGAAATTAGGAAAACCTGAGAAATTTGTGTATTAATCTTCTGCAAAAATATTTGGTATTTTATCATGCTCTGGTTAAAAATGAGAATTGTTTTCATGAGCACAAAAGTTTCTGTTTTTAGCAAGATCAAACAACTATCACCCAAGAAGATCCTAAAGGCTTTACTTGGCACAAACACTAATTAAAACACAAAAAACACAATCATAACAGTACGATAATTGTTCTAACACTCAAGAACATAAAGCAAAAAAGCAAAAATAAAATTTATTCATTGGGTTGCCTCCCAACAAGCGCTATCGTTTTACGCCCCTAGCTAGGCATAAAGCAAATATCTAAGTTTTGTCATCTTTGTTTCGAGATCCATAAGATGCCCTCATGATTGATTCATATGGTGGCCTAATTCTTGTTCTAGGGAAGTGTTCCATACCCCCAGTGGAAATTGAAACTTAATATTGCCTTCTTTCATATCAATCACGGCACCGATAGTGTGTAAAAATGGTCTACCAAGAATAATTGGACAAGATGGATTGCAATCAACATCTAGAACAATAAAATCTATGGGCACATAATTCCTATTTGAAAGAATAAGAACATCATTAATTCTTCCCATAGGCTTTTTAATAGTAGAATCCGCCAAGTGCAAATTTAAAGAACATTCTTCAATATCGATAAGACCAAGCACGTCACATAAAGATTTCGGAATTGTAGAAACACTAGCACCCAAGTCACACAAAGAAAAATACTCATAATTTTTAATCTTCACTTTGATAGTAGGTTCCCATTTATCATGCAATTTTCTAGGAATTGAAACTTCTAATTCCAACTTTTCTTCTAAAGCTTTCATCATAGCATCAACAATATGTTTAGTGAAAGCTTTATTTTGTTCATAAGCATGGGGTGTATCATGGATTGCAACAAAGAAATACAATCAAAGAGCAACTATCATAATTAAAGTCTTTGTATTCCAAAAGAGTGGGCACATCACTCGTTAAAATTTTGACCTCTTCGAACCAACTTTTATCAATTTTCTCAACAAGATTTTCACCCTCCGAATTATCGGGACGCCTTCTAGCTAAAGTAGACTCTTCTCCAGTCCCTTTTTCATCAATCTTAACTTTACTAAACAAGGAATCAATAGAAGAAACACCAATCATTTTAAGATCTTCATTTTTATCTTCTAGCTAGATTGGTTTAGCGGCCATTTGATTTACTAGGGTAGCTTGTGCGTCGGATATTTTTCCTAGCAAACTTTAAACAAAAGCATACTTAGATTGGAGATTGAAAACTTCTCTACTGATATCATCAAGTTGTTTTGTCATAGCATCTAGCACAATGGAGTGCTCTTTGAGTTCTTCGGTAAAATACTTGTTGTGCTCAAATTGTGTAGTCATATATTCCTTAGTACTTTTCTCAATTTCAAGCAAAATACTGGGGTAAGGAACATCATAATATTTTCTTTGAGGCATCATGACTATGCAAACAAGAATGCACCAAAAATAGATCCGGCAAGAAAACGGCGAACAAAAAGGAGGGCGAATAAAACGGCAAATTTTTGTGAAGTGGGGAGAGGAAAACAAGAGGCAAATGGAAAATAATGTAAATTGTGAGGAGATGAGATTTGTGATTAGGACCCTGGTAGATGTTGAAGATCCTCACCGGCAACGGCACCAGAAATTCCTTTTGATGCGGCTTGAAGCTACGTCGGTATTTCACCAAAGAGGAAGGGATGATTCAACACAGCGACGGTAGGTATTTCCCTCAGTGATGAAACCAAGGTTATCGAACCAGTAGGAGAACCAAGTAACACTACGTAAACAGCACCTGCACACAAATAACAAATACTTGCAACCCGACGTATTAAAGGGGTTGTCAATCCCTTTCGGGTAACGGCGCTAGAAATTGGCAAAAGGACGTGATAAAAATATGATAGATTGGATCGCGGGAACGCGAGATAAAATAAATGAGAATAAATTACAGAAAAGTATTTTTGTATTTTTGGGTTTAATAGATCTGAAAATAAAAGCAATAGAAAATAGATTGCAAATGCAAATAATATGAGAAAGAGACCCGGGGACCGTAGATTTCACTAGTGGCTTCTCTCGAGAAAAATAGCAAATGGTGGGTAAACAAATTACTGTTGGGAAATTGATAGAACTTCAAATAATCATGATGACATCCACGCAATGATCATTATATAGGCATCACGTCCAAGATTAGCAGACCGACTCCTGCCTACATCTACTACTATTACTCCACACATCAACCGCTATCCAGCATGCATCTAGTGTATTAAGTTCATGGAGAAACAGAGTAATGCAATAAGAACGATGACATGATGTAGACAAGATCTATTTATGTATAAATAGACCCCATCGTTTTATCCTTAGTAGCAACGATACATACGTGTCGGTTCCCCTTCTGTCACTAGGATCGATCACCGTAAGATCAAACCCACTACAAAGCACCTCTTCCCATTGCAAGATAAATAGATCAAGTTGGCCAAACAAAACCCAAATATCAGAGAAGAAATATGAGGCTATAGGCAATCATTCATATAAGAGATCAAAGAAACTCAAATAAATTTCATGGATAAAAAGATAGATCCGATAATAAACTCAAAGTTCATCTTATCCCAACAAATACACCACAAAATGAGTTACATCATATGGATGTCCAAGAGACCATTGTATTGAGAATCAAACGAGAGAGAGGAAGCCATTTAGCTAGTAAATACGTACCTGAAGGTCTACAAAGAACTACTCACGCATCATCGGAGAGGCGCCAATGGAAGTGGTGAACCCCTCCGTGATGGTGTCTAGATTGGATCTGGTGGTCTTGGACTCTGCGGCAGTTGGAATTGATTTTTGTCAACTCCCCTAGGGTTTCTGGAATATTGGGGTATCTAGAGAGCAAACGGGTGGTCCGGGGGGCACCTGAGGTGGGCACAACCCACCAGGGCGCGCCTGGGCCTCCAGGCGCGCCCTGGTGGGTTGTGCTCCCCTCGGAGCACCCCCAGGCGCTTCTCCGGCCCATTAGATGTCTTCTGGTCCAAAAAAATCCACAAAAAGTTTTGCTGCGTTTGGACTCTGTTTGATATTGATTACCTGCGATGTAAAAACATGCAAAAACAATAACTGGCGCTTGGCACTATGTCAATAGGTACCAAAAAATGATAATAAAATGATTATAAAACATCCAAGAATGATAATATAACAGCATGGAACAATCAAAAATTATAGATACGTCGGAGACGTAACACTTCCCTTGTTGGAGGTACCGACCAGAGGCATAACAATAGACCGAATAAAGGCCTTCCCATAAGGGAAAATGTGGTTGCACTAGGAAAAACTCCATTCAGTGGCACCATGACTCGATCAACATTATGTTCAAGTTAACTTAACATTAGGTTAACTTGAAATGAAAATAACTTGAGTCACAATATGCCATGAACATGCAACTATCCGACATGCATCAAATTTCACATATCACTTAAAGTAAACAGATCAACATCATATAAGCTTTCTACTTGTACTAATCATCACTTAACATCACTGATTTCACTTCACTGGTTTTTAACACTAATCATTTTCAGTTAGGTCATAATATATTATAAACCATACATCACATATGGAAAGAAATGTTACTAATCATAACCATACTTTCAAAAGTACTTCTACTGCCTCATACTAGTCCAAGCATTTAATCACTATTGTAAACTATGCATTTGAAACATGACAAAGTAACTAACATAAGCAATATTCATTTAATAATTAAATGCATGAAGTAACTCATATTCAAGTTGAAGAATCATAAATATTGAAATGAGACCATGAAAATGTTGGCGTGGCTTGCCTTAGTGCATAGGAGGTTCACACTCCTCCTGGTTCTCTTCAAGACAAGCTTCTCCCTCTGAAAACAAATTAAAATAGCAAAAAAAATATCAAGAACCATTCCGAAATTCACCAGAAATTCTAGACAGCAGAGAAAAATCTCCAAATTGGTGTGCTGCGAGAATATTCCAATACAAACACAATGCAAAAAGAATGAATTCATTCGGACTTATGGTTTGAAATTTATGGCTGGTCAAAGTTGCTGGTCAAAATATTTGAATTAAATTCAAATAAAGGAAAACCAAGGGGGTGGCATCAAAGACGTATTCCCGCGGGGTGCCACCACTCATACCGCTTTGGCTACGACCGAGTGCCTGACAGTGGGCCCCCGTAGTCAGGTTTGGGAGAGGAGGAGAGGGAAACAGAGACGACGGCACTTCGCCGGAGCTTTCTTCGGCAAGGAGGGCTCGACGGCTGATCTGAGAGGGATAGATGGAAAGAGGTGGTCCTGGCGCACTTGCATGTACCCGAGGCTTGGCGAGAGATGGTCGGAGCAGCTCAGAACCATCGTCTCTAGAGGCGGCTGCGGGGCGGATCTTGCAAGAGATGCAGAAACGGCAGGAAGCAACGGTTCCATGGGCTCCAACAGGGTCAATGGGCACCAACGGACCACCAGAGAATCGTCGGAGAAGGAGATGGAACTCAAGGAGGGGATCGCCGGTGAGCTCCGGCTGAGGACGGCGGCCAGAGGCCTGCCCAGCCGGGTTGCAGCTTCTCTACTGCTTGTGGTTGAAGGTGGAGTGGTTTGATGATCTCGGACAGGCCAGGGGTCGCTATTTAAAGGCAGAGGGGGTGGGGGTTCTCGGCTCCGCCGAAGGAAGATACCTCTTGAGCACTGCGTTGGTTTTCCCCAAAGAGGAAGGGATGATGCATCAAAGTAGCGTAAGTATTTCCCTCAGTTTTTGAGAACCAAGGTATCAATCTAGTAGGAGGCTACCCGCGAGTCCCTCGTACGTGCACAAAACAAATAAATCCTCGCAACCAACCCAAATAGGGGTTGTCAATCCCTATAAGTCTACTTATGAGAGTGAGATCTGATAGATATGATAAGATAATATTTTTGGTATTTTTATGATAAAGATGCAAAGTAAAATAAAGGCAAAGTAAATAGCAAAGGAAATAACTAAGTAGTAGGATATCAATATGATAAAGATATACCCGGGGACCATAGGTTTCACTAGTGGCTTCTCTCGAGAGCATAAGTATTCTACAGTGGGTGAACAAATTACTATTGAGCAATTGACAGAATTGAGCATAGTTATGAGAATATCTAGGTATGATCATGTATATAGGCATCACGTTCGAGACAAGTAGACCGACTCCTGCCTGCATCTACTACTATTACTCCACTCATCGACCGCTATCCAGCATGCATCTAGAGTATTAAGTTAAAAACAGAGTAACGCCTTAGGCAAGATGACATGATGTAGAGGGATAGACTCATGCAATATGAAGAAAACCCCATCTTGTTATCCTCGATGGCAACAATACAATATGTGCCTTGCTGCCCTTACTGTCACCGGGAAAGGACACCGCAAGATTGAACCCAAAGCTAAGCACTTCTCCTATTGCAAGAAAGATCAATCTAGTAGGCCAAACCAAACTGATAATTCGAAGAGACTTGCAAAGATAACCAATCATACATAAAAGAATTCAGAGAAGATTCAAATATTATTCATAGATAGACTTGATCATAAACCCACAATTCATCGGTCTCAACAAACACACCGCAAAAAGAAGATTACATCGAATAGATCTCCACAAGAGGGGGGGAGAACATTGTATTGAGATCCAAAAAGAGAGAAGAAGCCATCTAGCTACTAACTATGGACCCGTAGGTGTGAGGTAAACTACTCACACTTCATCGGAGGGGCTATGGTGTTGATGTAGAAGCCCTCCGTGATCGATGCCCCCTCCGGTGGAGCTCCGGAACAGGCCCCAAGATGGGATCTCGTGGATACAGAAAGTTACGGCGGTGGAATTAGGGTTTTGGCTCCGTCTGTGATCGTTTGGGGGTAGGTGGATATATATAGGAGGAAGGAGTACGTCGGTGGAGCAACAGGGGGCCCACGAGGGTGGAGGGCGCGCCCCCTACCTCTTGGCCTCCTGTTTCTTTTCTTGACGTAGGGTCCAAGTCTCTCTGGTCTTATTCGTTGAGAAAATCACGTTCCTGAAGGTTTCATTCCGTTTGGACTCCGTTTGATATTCCTTTTCTTCGAAACCCTAAAACAGGCAAAAATCAGCAATTCTGGGCTGGGCCTCCGGTTAATAGGGTAGTCCCAAAAATAATATAAAAGTGGATAATAAAGCCCAATAATGTCCAAAACAGTAGATAATATAGCATGGAGCAATAAAAAAATTATATATACGTTGGAGATGTATCAAGCATCCCCAAGCTTAATTCATGCTCTTCCTCGAGTAGGTAAATGATAAAAATAGAATTTTTGATGCGGAGTGCTACTTGGCGTAATTTTAATGTAATTCTCCTTAATTTTGGTATGAATATTCAGATCCAAAAGATTCAAGAGAAAAGTTCATATTGACATAAAAATAATAATACTTCAAGCATACTAACAAAGCAATTATGTCTTCTCAAAATAACATGGCTAAAGAAAGTTATCCCTACAAAATCATATAATCTGGCTATGCTCTAACTTCACCACAAAAAATATTTAAATCATGCACAACCCCCATGACAAGCCAAGCAATTGTTTCATACTTTTGACATTCTCAAAACTTTGTCAATTTTCACGCAATACATGAGCGTGAGCCATGGATATAGCACTATAGGTGGAATAGAGTGGTGGTTGTGGAGAAGACAAAAAGGGAGAAGATAGTCTCACATCAACTAGGCATATCAACGGGCTATGGAGATGCCCATCAATAGATATCAATGTGAGTGAGTAGGGATTGCCATGCAACAGATGCACTAGAGCTATAAGTATATGAAAGCTCAAAAAGAAACTAAGTGGGTGTGCATCCAACTTGCTTGCTCATGAAGACCTAGGGCATTTTGAGGAAGCCCATCACTAGAATATACAAGCCAAGTTCTATAATGAAAGATTCCCACTAGTATATGAAAGTGATAACATGAGAGACTCTCTACTATGAAGATCATGGTGCTACTTTGAAGCACAAGTGTGGTAAAAGGATAGTAATATTGTCCCTTCTCTCTTTTTCTCTCATTTTTTCTTTTTCTTTCTTTCTTTTTTTATTTGGGACTTTTCTATTTTTTATATGGCCTCTTTTCTTTCTTTTTATTTTTTATTTTTCGTCCAGAGTCTCATCCCTACTTGTGGGGGAATCATAGTCTCCATCATCCTTTCCTTACTAGGACAATGCTCTAATAATGATGATCATCACACTTTTATTTTTCTTACAACTCAATAATTACAACTCGATACTTAGAACAAAATATGACTCTATATGAATGCCTCCGGCGGTATATCGGGATATGCAATGATACATGAGTGACATTTATGAAAGAATTATGAATGGTGGCTTGCCACAAATACGATGTCAACTACATGATCATGCTAAGCAATATGACAATGATGGAGTGTGTCATAATAAACGGAACGGTGGAAAGTTGCATGGCAATATATCTCAGAATGGCTATGGAAATGCCATAATAGGTAGGTATGGTGGCTGTTTTGAGGAAGGTATATGGTGGGTGTATGATACCGGCAAAAGGTGCGCGGTATTAGAGAGGCTAGCAAAGGTGGAAGGGTGAGAGTGCGTATAATCCATGGACTCAACATTAGTCATAAAGAACTCATATACTTATTGCAAAAATCTACAAGTTATTAAAGCAAAGTATTACGCGCATGCTCCTAGGGGGATAGATTGGTAGGAAAAGACCATCGCTCGTCCCCGACCGCCACTCATAAGGAAAGCAATCAAAAAATAAATCATGCTCCGACTTCATCACATAACGGTTCACCATACGTGCATGCTACGGGAATCACAAACTTCAACACAAGTATTTCTCAAATTCACAACTACTCAACTAGCACAACTTTAATATCACTATCTTTATATCTCAAAACAATTATCAAGTATCAAACTTATCATAGTATTCAACACACTCATAAGAAAGTTTTATTATTAATCTTGTATAACAAGCATATTAGGATTCTAAGCAAATTACCATGATATTAAGACTCTCAAAATAATATAAGTGAAGCATGAGAGATCAATAGTTTCTATAAAACAAGTCCACCACCGTGCTCTAAAATATATAAGTGAAGTACTAGAGCAAAATTATATAACTCAAAAGATATAAGCGAAGCACATAGAGTATTCTTATAAATTCTAAATCATGTATGGATCTCTCAAAACGTGTGTACATCAAGGATGATTGTGGTAAACAAAAAATCAAATACTCAAATAATACAAGACGCTCCAAGCAAAACACATATCATGTGGCGAATAAAAATATAGCTCCAAGTAAAGTTACCGATAGAAGTAGACGAAAGAGGGGATGCCTTCCGGGGCATCCCCAAGCTTTGGATTTTAGGTGTCCTTAGATTATCTTGGGGGTGCCATGGGCATCCCCAAGATTAGGCTCTTCCCACTCCTTGTTCCATAATCCATCAAATCTTTACCCAAAACTTGAAAACTTCACAACACAAAACTTAAAGTAGAAAATCTCGTGAGCTCCGTTAGCGAAAGAAAATAAAAGACCACTTCAAGGTACTATAATGAACTCATTCTTTATTTATATTGGTGTTATACCTACTGTATTCCAACTTCTCTATGGTTTATAAACTATTTTACTAGCCATAGATTCATCAAAATAAGCAAACAACACACGAAAAACAGAATCTGTCAAAAACAGAACATTCTGTATTAATCTGTAGCTAGCGCAAGATCTGGAACCCCAAAAATTCTAAAATAAATTGCTGGACGTGAGGAATTATCTATTAATCATATTAAAAAATAATTAACTAAATATCACTTTCCAAATAAAAATGGCAGTAGTTCTCGTGAGCGCTAAAGTTTCTGTTTTTTTACAGCAAGTTCAAAAAGACTTTCCCCAAGTCTTCCCAACGGTTCTACTTGGCACAAACACTAATTAAACACAAAAAACACAACCGAAAAAGAGGATACATAAATTATTTATTACTAACAGGAGCAAATATCAAGGAATAAAAATAAAATTGGGTTGCCTCCCAACAAGCGCTATCGTTTAACGCCCCTAGCTAGGCATAACAAGCAAGAATAGATCTAGGTATTGCCATCTTTGGTAGGCAATCCATAAGTGGCTCTCATAATAGATTCATAAGGTAATTTAATTTTCTTTCTAGGAAAGTGTTCCATGCCTTTCCTTAATGGAAATTGGAATCTAATATTTCCTTCCTTCATATCAATACTTGCACCAATCGTTCTAAGGAAAGGTCTACCAAGAATAATAGGACATAAAGGATTGCAATCTATGTCAAGAACAATAAAATCTACGGGCACATAATTCCTATTTGCAACAATAAGAACATCATTAATTCTTCCCATAGGTTTCTTAATAGTGGAATCTGCAAGGTGCAAGTTTAGAGAGAAATCATCAAAATCACAGAAACCTAACAAAGCACACAAAGTCTTTGGAATCATGGAAACACTAGCACCCAAATCACATAAAGCATAGCATTCATGATCTTTAATTTTAATTTTAATAGTTGTTTCCCACTCATCATAAAGTTTTCTAGGGATAGAAACTTCCAATTCAAGTTTTTCTTCATAAGATTGCATCAAGGCATCAACGATATGTTTAGTAAACGCTTTATTTTGACTATAAGCGTGAGGAGAATTTAGCACGGATTGCAACAAGGAAATACAATCAACCAAAGAGCAATTTTCATAGTTAAATTCCTTGAAATCCATAATAGTGGGTTTAGCAACATCTAGGGTTTTAATTTCTTCAATCCCACTTTTATCAAATTTAGCATCAAGATCAACAAATTCCGAATTCTTGGAATGCCTCCTAGGTAAAGGTGGATCATATTTAGTCCCATCATTATCAAGATTCGTATTGCAAAACAAAGATTTAATAGGGGACACATCAATAACTTTTAGATCTTCATCATTATTTTCATAGGAACTAGAAGAACACGCTCTTATGAAGGCATCTTTCTTAGCACGCATCCTAGCGGTTCTTTCTTTGCACTCATCAATGGAAATTCTCATGGCTTTGAGAGACTCATTGATATCATGCTTAGGTGGAATAGATCTAAGTTTCAAATAATCAACATCAAGAGAAATTCTATCAACGTTCCTAGCCAAATCATCAATCTTAAGCAATTTTTCTTCAATCATAGCATAAAAATTCTTTTGCGAAGTAATAAATTCCTTAATATTAGATTCAAAATCAGAGGGCATCTTATTATAATTTCCATAGGAATTGTTGTAGGAATTACCATAATTATTAGAGGGATTACTAGGATAAGGTCTAGAGTTGAAATTACCTCTATATGCGTTGTTACCAAAATTGTTCCTACCAACAAAATTCACATCCATAGATTCATTATTATTCTCAATCAAAGTAGACAAGGGCATATCATTGGGATCAGAAGAAACACTCTTATTAGCAAATAATTTCATAAGTTCATCCATCTTTCCACTCAAAACATTAATTTCTTCTATCACATGCACCTTTTTATTAGTAGATCTTTAAATATGCCATTGAGAATAATTAACCATAATATTATCTAGGAGTTTAGTAGCTTCTACTAAAGTGATTTCCGTAAAAGTGCCTCCCGCGGCCGAATCTAAAATATTTCTAGAAGAAAAATTCAATCTGGCATAAAAATTCTGAACAATCCACAAATTTAAACCATGAGTAGGGCAATTACGTATCATTAATTTCATTCTCTCCCAAGCTTGTGCAACATGTTCATGATCAAGTTGCTTAAAATTCATAATATCGTTTCTAAGAGAGATGATCTTAGCGGGAGGAAAATACTTAGAGATAAAAGCATCTTTGCACTTGTTCCATGAATCAATAATATTTTTAGGTAGAGACGAAAACCAAGCTTTAGCACGGTCTCTAAGCGAAAAAGGAAATAGCTTCAATTTAACAATATCATTATCCACATCTTTCTTCTTTTGCATGTTACACAAATCAACGAAGCTATTTAGATGGGTAGCGGCATCTTCACTAGGAAGGCCGGAAAACGGATCTTTCATGATCAGATTCAGCAAAGCAGTATTAATTTCACATGATTCAGCATCGGTAAGAGGAGCAATCGGAGTGCTAATAAAATCATTATTGTTGGTATTGGTGAAGTCACACAATTTAGTATTATCTTGAGCCATCGTGACAAGCAAACAAAAAGCAAGAGGGCAAAAAGAGGCAAATAGAGAAAGAGAGGGAGGATAGAGAGAGAGAGGGCGAATAAAACGGCAGGGGTGAAGTGGGGGAGAGGAAAACGAGAGGCAAATGACAAATAATGTAATGTGGGAGATAAGGGTATGTGATGGGTACTTGGTATGTTGACTTTTGCATAGGCCTCCCCAGCAACGGCGCCAGAAATCCTTCTTGCTACCTCTTGAGCACTGCGTTGGTTTTCCCCGAAGAGGAAGGGATGATGCAGCAAAGTAGCGTAAGTATTTCCCTCAGTTTTTGAGAACCAAGGTATCAATCTATAGGAGGCTACGCGCGAGTCCCTTGTACCTACACAAAACAAATAAATCCTCGCAACCAACACAAATAGGGGTTGTCAATCCCTATAAGGCCACTTACGAGAGTGAGATCTGATAGATACGATAAGATACGATTTTTGGTATTTTTATGATAAAGATGCAAAGGAAAATAAAGGCAAAGTAAATAGCAAAGAAAATAACTAAGTAGTAGGAGATCAATATGATAAAGATAGACCCGAGGGCCATAGGTTTCACTAGTGGCTTCTCTCGAGAGCATAAGTATTCTACGGTGGGTGAACAAATTACTGTTGAGCAATTGACAGAATTGAGCATAGTTATGAGAATATCTAGGTATGATCATGTATATTGGCATCACGTCCGAGACAAGTAGACCGACTCCTGCCTGCATCTACTACTATTACTCCACTCATCGACCGCTATCCAGCATGCATCTAGAGTATTAAGTTAAAAACAGAGTAACACCTTAAGCAAGATGACATGATGTAGAGGGATAGACTCATGCAATATGAAGAAAACCCCATCTTGTTATCCTCGATGGAAACAATACAATATGTGCCTTGCTGCCCTTACTGTCACCGGGAAAGGACACCGCAAGATTGAACCCAAAGCTAAGCACTTCTCCTATTGCAAGAAAGATCAATCTAGTAGGCCAAACCAAACTGATAATTCGAAGAGACTTGCAAAGATAACCAATCATACATAAAAGAATTCAGAGAAGATTCAAATATTATTCATAGATAGACTTGATCATAA
The DNA here is from genome assembly GCF_056163025.1 of Triticum urartu. Taxonomy (NCBI): domain Eukaryota; kingdom Viridiplantae; phylum Streptophyta; class Magnoliopsida; order Poales; family Poaceae; genus Triticum; species Triticum urartu. Next base: position 193,859,008 of record NC_141873.1, on the reverse strand, counting down.
ACCCACAATTCATCGGTCTCAACAAACACACCGCAAAAAGAAGATTACATCGAATAGATCTCCACAAGAGGGGGGGAGAACATTGTATTGAGATCCAAAAAGAGAGAAGAAGCCATCTAGCTACTAACTATGGACCCGTAGGTGTGAGGTAAACTACTCACACTTCATCGGAGGGGCTATGGTGTTGATGTAGAAGCCCTCCGTGATCGATGCCCCCTCCGGTGGAGCTCCGGAACAGGCCCCAAGATGGGATCTCGTGGATACAGAAAGTTACAGCGGTGGAATTAGGGTTTTGGCTCTGTATCTGATTGTTTGGGGGTACGTGGATATATATAGGAGGAATGAGTACGTCGATGGAGCAACAGGGGGCCCACGAGGGTGGAGGGCGCGTCTGGTGGGGGTGGGCGCGCCCCCCTACCTCGTGGCCTCCTGTTTCTTTTCTTGACGTAGGGTCCAAGTCTCTCTAGTCTTATTTGTTGAGAAAATCACGTTCTCGAAGGTTTCATTCCGTTTGGACTCCGTTTGATATTCCTTTTCTTCAAAACCCTAAAACAGGCAAAAAACAACAATTCTGGGCTGGGCCTCCGGTTAATAGGTTAGTCCCAAAAATAATATAAAAGTGGATAATAAAGCCCAATAATGTGCAAAACAGTAGATAATATAGCATGGAGCAATCAAAAAATTAAAGATACGTTCGAGACGTATCAGAGGGCTCTCGAAGGCGGCGCACGACCACGAGGAGCGCCAGGGAGAGGTGGAGAGGGCTCAGCGATCACGCGGCAACTGTGGGAGCTTGCAGACGAGCACATGACGCAGGTGAGGGAGTCCTAGATTAGGGGTCCCCGGGCGTCCGGGCTATGTGACGTGGGCCGGACTGGTGGGCCGTGAAGATACAAGATAGAAGGCTTCCCCTCGTGTCCGGATGAGACTCTCCTTGGCGTGGAAGGCAAGCTTGGCATTCGGATATGAATATCCTTTCTTTGTAAACCGACTTTGTACAACCCTAGCCCCCTCCATTGTCCATATAAACTGGAGGGGTAGATGCAATCATAAACATAAAGGCTAGACATCTAGGGTTTAGCCATTATGATCTCGAGGTAGATCAACTCTTGTAACCCCTATACTCATCAAAGTTAATCAAGCAGGAAGTAGGGTATTACCTCCATTAAGAGGGTGTGAACCTGGGTAAACATCGTGTCTCTTGAATCCTGTTACCTTCGATCCTTAGACGCATAGTTTGGGACCCCCTACCCGAGATCTACCGGTTTTAACACCGACATTGGTGCTTTCATTGAGAGTTCCTTTGTGCTGTTGACAAAGGATTCGATGGCTCGTTCGATCATCCACAATGATGCTGTTTCGGGGGAGATTCCCCCCGGGACAAATTTTCGTATTCAGTGGCTTCGCGCTGCATGCCAACTCGATTGGCCACCTCAAGCAAATCGACAGCTACGCCCCGGGTCATCAGATCAGTTTCAGGAAACTAAACTATGTCGCCGATATCCGAGGAGATTTGATCTTCGAAGGGTTCGCGGCCCCGATTGTCGCTCCGACCCTAGATCCAGAGCAGGCCGTCAGGTTCGAAGACGGGAGCTTAGAGCCCGCCGGACTCTCTGCAATTATGGAGCTTGCCACCAGAGATCCGAAGGATATGGCGTCATCGGCAAACCCAAAGAAGAACCAAACCCTCCTTACCACTAAAGCGCTGGACACTCGCTGGACTTTAAGTCTGAACTCTCGAGGTCCGTGTCAAGCGGGCGCCGCTAGGAGGCTCCAACTCCGGACAACCCCGCGGACTCTTGTTTCTCTGTCCAACCCTCGCCTTTAAACGAGGCTTTGGACTTAATGCGATCGCTCACCATTACGGAAGGATCGCTTCCGAATTATGCCCAGCCCAGACTAGGGGCTGAGAGCGGGGAATTTTATGTCCCACCCACCACTCGTTTCTAAGGATAATATCCCTCTCCTCCAATTGTTTGTTGGTGTGGATGAGATCTTCATCGACCCGCTCCGGCCTCCGCTTTAGTTCGGATACTTCGGAGGTATGGGCGGTTGCCGCTAACTTTGAAGCTTGTTTGTTCAAATAGACATGTATGATCATCTCCTGCGAAATATTCGATCCTCTATCTGGCCTTTTTTCACGAATGCCGAACAGAGTCTCAGGGGATACTAACTATACACAGGCATCCTTTTTATATAGATAAAAAGTACTACATCCCATACCTCAAAGCCTGTTAGAAGGCTGGTGTAGGCTTCATTCAATACATTTTTAGCGGACCGAACCCTTTCCACTATCGTACTGATACGTCTCCCACGTATCTATAATTTTTGATTGCTCCATGCTATATTATCTACTGTTTTGGACATTATTGGGCTTTATTATCCACTTTTATATTATTTTTGGGACTAACTTATTAACCGGAGGCCCAACCCAGAATTGCTGTTTTTTGCCTGTTTTAGGGTTTCGAAGAAAAGGAATATCAAACGGAGTCCAAACGGAATGAAACCTTCGGGAATGTGATTTTCTCAACGAACAAGACCCAGGAGACTTGGACCCTACGTCAAGACACAAAAGAGGAGGCCACGAGGTAGGGGGCGCGCCAACCCCCCAGGCGCGCCCTCCACCCTCATGGGCCCCCTGTTGCTCCACCGATGTACTCCTTCATCCTATATATACCTACGTACCCCCAAACGATTAGATATGGAGCCAAAAACCTAATTCCACCGCCGCAACTTTCTGTATCCATGAGATCCCTTCTTGGGGCCTGTTCCGGAGCTCCGCCGGAGGGGGCATCGATCACGGAGGGCTTCTACATCATCACCATAGCCCCTCCGATGAAGTGTGAGTAGTTTACCTCAGACCTACGGGTCCATAGTTATTAGCTAGGTGGCTTCTTCTCTCTTTTTGGATCTCAATACAATGTTCTCCCCCTCTCTTGTGGAGAACTATTTGATGTAATCTTCTTTTTGCGGTGTGTTTGTTGAGACCGATGAACTGTGGGTTTATGATCAAGTCTATCTATGAACAATATTTGAATCTTCTCTGAATTCTTTTATGTATGATTGGTTATCTTTGCAAGTCTCTTCGAATTATCAGTTTGGTTTGGCCTACTAGATTGATTTTTCTTGCAATGGGAGAAGTGATTAGCTTTGGGTTCAATCTTGCGGTGTCCTTTCCTAGTGACAGTAGGGGCAGCAAGGCACGTATTGTATTGTTGCCATCGAGGATAACAAGATGGGGTTGTCATCATATTGCATGAGTTTATCCCTCTACATCATGTCATCTTGCTTAAGGCATTACTCTGTCTTTAACTTAATACTCTAGATGCATGCTGGATAGCGGTCGATGAGTGGAGTAATAGTAGTAGATGCAGGCAGGAGTCGGTCTACTTGTCTCGGACGTGATGCCTATATAGATGATCATACCTAGATATTCTCATAACTATGCTCAATTCTATCAATTGCTCAACAGTAATTTGTTCACCCACCGTAGAATACCTATGCTCTCGAGAGAAGCCAGTAGTGAAACCTATGGCCCCCGGGTCTATCTTTATCATATTAATCTCCTACTACTTAGTTATTTCCTTTGTTCTTTACTTTGCCATTATTTTACTTTGCATCTTTATCACAAAAATACCAAAAATATTATCTTATCATATCTATCAGATCTCACTATCGTAAGTGGCCGTGTAGGGATTGACAACCCCTATTCGCGTTGGTTGCGAGGATTTATTTGTTTTGTGCAGGTACGAGGGACTCGCACGTAGCCTCCTACTGGATTGATACCTTGGTTCTCAAAAACCGAGGGAAATACTTATGCTACTTTGCTGCATCATCCCTTCCTCTTCGAGGAAAACCAACGCAGTGCTCAAGAGGTAGCACGTACCCATAAGGGCATCCTCAGTAGTAATCATCACACGCTGCGATTTGCATTCTCTCACAAAATGTCCTCTTCCCTTACAACGAAGACAAATAATATCACTTGTGTGCCCTGTTGAAGCCATGGAAGAAGAGCTCTGTGCAGGCCCGGCAGGTGTGCTCTTGGCAGATAGTGGTGGTTGTGCCTGCTTTCTTGTATCACGGCTTGAGGTGGCACCTGATGGAGTTGCTGGTGCAGTGGAAGTAGAGGATGCACATGGTGTCCATGATGAAGATCGACCTGCAGAAAAGTTAGTTCGCGCCAATGCCTGTTGATCCTGCACTTCACGTTCAGCTTTTCAAGCAAGATGGAATAAACGAGTGATATTAGTATACTCCTTATACTATAGAATGGTCTGAATCTCTCTATTTAATCCACCCATAAAACGTGCAAGCATAGATTCATTCTCCTCAACAATACCACATTTAATCATGCCAGTTTGTAATTCCTGATAATATTCTGCTACAGAATTTATTCCTTGTCTTAAGCGCTACAATTTTTGAAGTAATTCACGTTGATAATAAGGTGGAACCCAACGAGTATGCATAGCAGCTTTCAAAGCAGCCCAAGTAGCTGGAATGGGATATAATCTACAATGTTCAGACCACCAAACACATGCAACACTAGTGAAAGCACAAACAGCAGCAGCAACACGTCTCTCCTAAGGATATTGTAAACATGTAAAACGTTGTTCTGTTTCTAACTCCCAAGTAATATATATATCAGGAACATATCTACCCTCAAATGGTGGAATATTCAATTTCAGTTTAGGAAGATGGTCATGATCTCGTACCTCAGGTGGTGGTGCAGCCCTACCGTTGCGATGATATGCATGAGGATGACCTGGTGGTGGTGGTGCTGGTGGTTGCACGTAGTTTTGATTTTGATCAACCTCATCCTCGTAATGGTACTCCACCTCTGCAGTAGCAGCAGGAGTGACAGAAGCACCAACAGTAGGTATAGCAGCACCAGAAGTTTGACCAGGCTCAATGGGAACACGCTGTGTTCATCCCACTTGATTTGGAAGACGATGTTGTTTTTGTTGTTGTAGAGGTGCGACAGGTGCAGCAGGCGGTGGAAGACGTGCGAGCAATTCATTAAACTTGTGATCGAGCTTTGTTTCGAACGCCTTCTCAATGACATCTATCTTCTCCATGGCCTCTTCAAATCTATTTAGCACATCTTCCACCTGTCCACTCATCATTTGCTGAAACTTATCATCTAACTCTTTGTTTGTCATGTTCTCCCAGTCAGTCCCGTCGGCTTGTGATCCTGCCATGGTTAGCAGCAATAGAAACACACAAGAATATGATCCTACAGACTATAGTAAGTGGTGGACAATCACAAATCCGTCAAGCGAATCTCAAATTCTTACCAGTTCTTACCAAGCAGAAGGTGGTGATCAGCAACCGTTGTAGTCAAAACTCTCAAAGCTTGGATAGAGCGATTACAAGGGAGAGTCAAACGCACGGCGTAGATATATGTGGAGCTGGGAAGACTTATAATATGGTAGCAAAAGGGTCAGCAATAATCAGTTCAGGTACGCAACGTTGAATAAACGCTCAACGACGGTACTGTGCTGGTCCTAGGCTAGACCGTACTAGAGACGCGAGCCTAGAACACTAACAAGATCACGGTTCTGCACGTAAACAAGGGAAAAGCACACTCTGGAATTTTTTATTCGCTCTGTTTTTTTGGCGCTCCTTTTTTTGCGCTCCTCTTTTTTTGCGAAAAATCACTATAAGGGGGAGTGTCTCAAAACTCTTCCCTCATCAAACTGGCAGGATGGGCACGCAATTTGTTTTGTTGACTTTTTTTCAGAAATCAGGGCAGCGACGATGAAATAGTGCGACAAAAAATCACTATGATGGAGAGTGTCTCAAAACGCTCCGTGGGACCTAAAAATAGGATAGGGAAAAAATATTTTTGGTCGCCGAAATTTTGGCCTAAAAACTGCCCGGGGGTCTCCAGACTCTTGTTTTTTCCTTGACCTACTCAGGCAAGGAAACACAAAACGGAAACTAGATGGATCTCAAAAACAAACCTAATATGAAAAGAACTCGGATTGGTGGTGGACAGACAGATGTATATGTAGACTCGGATTGGTGGTGGACAGGCAGATGTATATGTGGACTCGGATTGGCGGTGGACAGGCAGATGTATATGGCAGCGGTAAGGAATATGTTGGTGGTGGTGGTATATGGTAGGAACGATGACGATGGTGCGGCGGCGGCGTGACAACTTATGACCAGAACTCGAAACTCTAAAAGACTAGACTCTAAGACCAACAACTAGACACGACGATGCTACCGCAAATTCTACAAAGCAAAATACTGAAAAGACTATGCAAAGGCTCAGACTGGTTCGGATATGACGAACTAACCCTAATTTTTTGTTTTGGCTTTTTCGTGGACTGTAGGTATGAAGAACATACTCGATCTAAACTACGAAAAACTGCAAAATCTCATCGAGTAACCTGGAAATCGGATACCACTTGCTAGAGGCGAAGGTGTCCCGATGTTTCGATGAGATAGATATCGTTTTCTGTGGGAGTCGACTTTGACGATCCGACTACGAACGTGCGAAGACGTCGCGCCTTAGCAATCGCTAAACCAATTTCCGAGGGTTATTGACCATGCCGGAGCACGATCAACCTGACCACGAGGGTCTATTTCCTGCGAGCAAACGAAGAACAAGCAAGAAACTGAGATTTCAATCCGAATATTGCGAATAAAAGAGGAAAGCTTTATTAATGAAGGTGGGGTTCTGTGACGTCTTGGTCTGGTCGTTGGACACAAACAAAGTACGCGAAGTTGCAGCTATGGCGAACTTTTAATCTAAACAAAACCCACAGTCTAAACGATGCCCTAAGGGCTGTGTATATGGAGGAGAGAGGGGGAATTTCGTGGCCCTTGGTGGAGGGGTCCGAAATAAACCCTAACTCTTGTTTCCCCGCACATACGGACTCTAAAAACAACCTATACTTAAGTATTTCGAAAATACATGGGCCTGTCCCAATAATAAGGTGAAGCAGCACCTAGAATACCCTCTGGATGAAATTTATGAAGTGGCATCTTGTATATTTCGTCCAAGGCTTCATGCACTCATTATGGTGGCTTCAAAGTCCTGGAATCATCACTTGTAACTCCGTTCTTGTTCCCCTTGCGTATGCCATCATCTCCATGCTTGAAGTTGCTCCAAGGTTCATCTTTCTTGTCCAAGCTAGGCCCTTCATTTGTAAGCAAAACAAATGTATCCAATTTAGGCAGCATCATATTCTCATGAACATTAGAATCGTTACCAAGAAACGAAAGTACCTGATAATTCAATTGGCATGCGCGAGCTCTAGTAATTGGTCCAGTATGTATAACAGCAGGGGCTATGGGTGTAACAATGGTATTGATGTCCTCATCAGGGTTATTGACCACGCTGGAGCACAATCAACCTCACCATGAGGGTCTATTTCCTGTGAGAAAACAAAGAATAAGCAAGAAACTGAGATTGCAATCTGGATATTGCGAATAAATGAGGAAAGCTTTATTAATGAAGGTGGGGTTCTGTGATGTCTTGGTGTGGTCGTTGGACACGAATGAAGTACACGAAGTTGCAGCCATGGCGAACTTTTAGTCTAAACAAAACCCAAAGTCTAAACGACGCCCTAAGGGCTGTATATATGGAGGAAGAGGGGGGGGGGATTTTGTGCCCCTTGGAGGAGGGGTCCGAAACCAACCCTAACTCTTGTTTCCCCACACATACAGACTCTAAAAACAGCCTATACTTAAGTATTTCGAAAATACATGGGCCTGGCCCAATAATAAGGTGACGCATCACCTAGAATAGCCTCTGGACAAAATTTATGAAGTGCCATCTTGTATATTTCATTCAAGGCTTCATGCACTCCTTATGGTGGCTTCAAAGTCCTGAAATCATCACTTGTAACTCCGTTCTTGATCCCCTTGCGCATACCATCATCTCCATGCTTGAACTTGCTCCAAGGTTCATCTTTCTTGTCCAAGCTAGGCCCTTCATTTGTAAGCAAAACAAATGTATCCAGTTTAGGCAACATCATATTCTCATGAACATTAGAATCGTTACCAAGAAACGAGAGTACATGATAATTCAATTGGCATGGGCGAGCTCTAGTAATTGGTCCAGTATGTATAGCAGCAGGGGCTGTGGGTGTAACAATGATATTGATGTCCTCATCACGCTACTTCAGCTTTAGGAGTCCACTTTTCTCAGACTTTTTCATCAGTCGGTAAAGAGGCAATGCTTTTGCACCGAGACGAGAAATGAATCGACCTAATGCAGCAAGACAACCCGTAAGCTTGTGAACATCAAGCACACGCACAAGGCGTTTCATTCAGAGAATTGCACCGATCTTTTCGGGATTTCCATCTATCCCTCGTTCGGAAACAAGAAAACCGAGAAACTTTCCACCATGAACCCCGAATGTGCATTTGGACGGATTCAGCTTGATGTCATATCTTCTCAGATTGGCAAAGGTTTTAGCAAGATCAATCGGCAGGTCGGAACTCTTGCGTGACTTGACCACGATATCATCCATATATGCTTCCACATTCCTACTGATCTGTGTGAGCAGACACTTCTGGATCATGCGCATGAATGTGGCACTAGCATTCTTGAGACTAAAAGGCATGGTGACATAGCAAAAACACCTGAATGGGGTGATGAAGGCTTTTTATTTCATCAGGTCCATACAGTCGGATATGATGGTACTCGAAATATGCATCTAGAAAAGACAAACGCGTACACCGGATAGTCGAGTCAACAATCTGATCGATGCGGGGGTGGGGAAAATGATCTTCCGGGCAGGCCCGATTGATATGCTTGAAATAAATACACATGAATTGTCCTTCTTGGGGACCATCACGACGTTGGCGAGCCACTCGGAGTGGTATATCTCGCAGATGAACTCAGCTGCCAGGAGCCGAGCCGCCTCCTCACCAATCACCTTCCTATTTTCCGCGGCGGACCAACGAAGATGCTCTTTAACAAGATTTGCCTTTGAGTCGACACGCAAACGGTGCTCATCCAGCCCCCTGGGTACACCTAGCATGTCTAATGGTTTCCATGCAAAGATTTCCCAGTTCTCACGGAGGAACTGGATGAGCGCGGCTTCCTATTTGTTGTTGAGTGTCGTTGAGGTATGAGTCGGAGCAGCCGTGGGACCTTCCGAGTGAATGTGAACTGGCTTCTTCTCTCCGGCCGACTAAATGCGGATTCAGAAGCGGGCTTCTTGGCACGGAGCAGATCACTCTGATCGACGTTCTTCTTGAATTCTTCCAGTTCCACCACTGCCATTTGCTCATCAGCAATCTTGGAACCTTTCTGGAGGCACTCCTCTGCTCTCTGCCTATTCCCCGTGACTGTAATCGCACCTTTGGGCCCGGGCATCTTCAACTTAAGATACATGTAACACGGACGGCCCATGAAACGAGCATGTGCGGGCCTACCCAAAATAGCATGATAGGCACTATGGAAATCCACTATCTCAAACATCAACTTCTCCTTACGGAAATTCTTGGAAGCACCAAAAACCACATCAAGAGCAATCTGCCTTGGTGACTTTGCTTTCTTCCCCGGGATGACTCCATGGAATTGCATGTTGCTCTCACTGAGTTGGTACATCTTAATGCCCATCCCCTGGAGGGTCTCAACATACATAATGTTCAATCCACTGCCACCATCCATGAGAACTTTAGTCAGTCAGGTGCCCCCAACGAATGGGTCAACCACCAATGCTTGTCGCCCGGGGGTAGCAATGTGCGTGGGGTGAGCTGATTGGTCAAATGTAATGGGAGTTTTTGACCACTTTAGGTACATCGTAGTTGCCGGAGCAACCATGTTCACTTCTCTGTGTATGACTTTTAGTCGACTTTTGCTCTCAACATCCGCAAAAATTACCAAGGTAGGATTGACCTTCAGATAACCATCATCCTTTTCCTCATCTTCATCCTTATCAGAGTCCTTCTCACTGGGCTGACCCTCTCGGAACTGTTGAATCATGAGTCTGCACTGTCGAGTGGTATGCTTGGGCAGAATCAAGTTACCCTCTTCATCCTTCTTCGTGTGAATGTGACACGACATATCCAGGACGTCCTGGTCGTACTGATCCTCAACTTTTTGGGAACCCACAGCCCCTTATGTTTTCCTTTAATTTCCCTTGAGTATTCACCATTGCTGCCTCAGCCTATCCAGTGGCTTCAGCCTTGCGTTTCTGTTTCCGATTGGGATTTCCACCTCCGGTGTCCTGGTCGACTAGTTTCCCCTTGCCATTGCGGAGTCAGTCTTCCTCTTTGCCATTGGCATACCGAGTGGCAATCTCCATCATCCGATTGAGAGACATGGCCCCGGAGCGACCAAATTTTAGCGTGAGCTCCCTGTACCGTACACCTTCCTTCCAAGCGTAGACAGCCTGGTGCTCTGAAACATTCTCCACCAGATGATGACATGTAGTCCACCACCGGATGTAATCCCTCAAGGTTTCATTCGGTTTCTGGACACAATGCTGCAACTTAGACTGCCCAACAGGGCGCTTGCAAGTGCCTTCGACTGTCTCGATACACACTTAGTGATGTAGGGTAGGAACCCTAACCGGTCGATCTTTCACGAAAGGAGCGGATCCCGTGATGAACACGAAGAACACGAGGAGGGAAACGAGGGAAAACACGTGGAAAACACAAGAGAACACTCAAACCAACAAGTATGATCACACATGCGCTAGATCCATGAACACAAAGGAAGATACAAGATCCATGATCAACTAGGGACAATACAAAGGTAGCCGGTTTTCTCTGAAAGGAGGTCTTGAGGTTCTTCTCCGTAAAGGGGTATTGAATCTGCTTGGGGGCTCTTCTCCTTACGAGGCACAATCTCCAGGAGAAGGTAACCAAGTGGATGAGCAAAGCTCTCACACGAAATATGAGCTAATCCTTTGCTAACCCTAGCTAGGATGAATAGGAGACCTATTTGTAGTCTTAGTGCAAAAGGGGGCGAGGTGGAGGGTACATGGGCCTCGGGCCCGAATCCTGTGGACAGAAAGGTACCAGATGTCCGCTGGTGGCCGGTCGTCCGATGGTTTACGGGTGGCTGGGCGTCCGGTAAGTGCCGGTCGTCCGGTCGCTTTGGCTCGGGCGCTGAAGTGACGAATTTCTGGGCTGGGCCGGTCATCCGGTCACCAGACGTCCGGAGGCGTCGGACGTCCGCTCATTTGGCTCGGGTAGAGGGCCACCGGTCGTCCGGTCTGGACCAGACGTCCGCTCGCTGGGGCTCGGCTGGGGCTTCAGGCGCCGAATGTCCGGTCTCGGCCGGTCGTCCGGTGGCTGGGACTTTTCCTGCAGCTCTCCTTCTTCTCCGTCTTCACGTCCATCTTCCTCTTCTTCTTCTCCTTGCTCCTTAGCTTCTTCATGATACCTGAGTATGCACAATGTGTCCATATGAGGTAGTAGCCATGTCTCATGTGCATCGAAGTGGAAATGCAAGAGGAGAGATGTCACCTCGATTTCAAGAGCTCTTGCACGTGCTCGTGTCATGGGTCCGCTAGGCACTTGGTGAGACGATGGTAGGTCCATGGGGATGACCTTGAGATGCTCCACATCATCTCTCCTCCCATGGGGATGATCCATCCTCGGATCAAATTCTTCATCACCATGGTAGGGAGAGAGATCTTTGACGTTGAAGATGTCGCTCACGAAGTACTTGTCGCGTGGAATGCCGACCTTGTATGCGTTGTCGTTGTAGCGTGCAAGCACCTTGAAGGGTCCGTTCGCTCGTGGTTGAAGTTTGGACTCGCGTTATTGGGGAAAACGGTCCTTGCGAAGGTGTAGCCACACGAGAACGCCAATGTTGAAGACCATGGGGTGCTTGTTGATGTTGAGCTTGGTCGCAAGTCGTTGTACTTGGTTCTCGATAGTATGTCTTGTATCTTCATGCACCTTCTTGATATGGGTCACACATGCACTTGCATCAAAATTGATGCGCTCTTGGAGTGGCATAGGAAGGATGTCCAATGGTGACAATGGGTTTAATCCGTAGATGACCTCGATGGGGGACTTGCCGGTTGTTGAGTGTATTGCTCCGTTGTAGGCGAACTCGGCGATAGGTAGGCACTCCTCCCACTCCTTGATATTCTTCTTGATGAGTACGCGAAGTAGATCAGAGAGTGTGCGGTTTGTCACCTCCGTTTGGCCGTCGGTTTGTGGATGATATGCCGTGGAGAAGAGTAGCTTGATTCCGAGCTTGGCGCATAGGGTCTTACAAAAGTAGCTAAGGAACTTGACGTCGCGGTCAGAGATGATCGACTTTGGCACTCCATGTAGATGCAATATTTCCCTACAAAAGAGATTAGCAACATGTGAAGCATCGTCTATCTTGTTGCAAGGAATGAAGTGTGCCATTTTAGAGAAACGGTCCACAACGACAAATATCGAATCCTTTCCATTTCTAGTCCTAGGCAATCCAAGTACAAAGTCCATGGTAATGTATTCCCATGGTTGATATGGAATTGGGAGAGGCATGTAAAGGCCATGGGATTGAGCTTTAGACTTAGCTTTGCGACATGTAGAGCATCGGTTGGTGAAGCGGTTGACGTCGCGAAACATCTTGGGCCAAAAATAGTTCTTGGAGAGCGTGGCAAAAGTCTTGTCGCGTCCAAAATGTCCCATTAGGCCTCCTCCATGAGATTCCTGCAAAAGCAACAAACGAAGAGAAGACTCGAGGGTGCAAAGCTTGTTATCTCTCATAAGATATCCATCTTTGATGTTATAGCGTTCCCAAGAGGTGTGCGTCAAAACTTGGCATAAGGAGTAGCAAAGGTAGAATCATGCTCATACAAGTCTTTTATGTGCGCAACACCAATCACATCCAATTCAAGTTGAGTAACAAGCATGCATATGCGGGAAAGGGCATCCGCCACAATGTTTTCCTTACATTTAATGTACTTGATGACATAAGGAAAAGATTCAATAAATTCACTCCATTTAGCATGATGCTTGTTCAACTTGGTTTGGCCCTTAAGATACTTGAGCATTTCATGATCGGTATGAATGATAAATTCATGAGGGCGAAGATAGTGTTCCCATTCATGCAAAACACGGACTAAAGCATAAAGCTCTTTGTCATAGATGGGGTAATTGAGTTGCGCTCCGGAAAGTTTCTCACTAAAGTAAGCTATGGGGCACTTCTCTTGCGTTAACACACCTCCTATGCCATTACCGCTAGCATCGCAATGAATCTCAAAGGGTTTGTCAAAGTTGGGTAATGCAAGCACGGGAGCATGAGTAAGCAAATTCTCAAGCTCATTTAAAGCGGTATCTTGGGATGGTCCCCAAATAAAAGGCGCATTCTTCTTGCTCAAAGCATGCAAAGGCGACACAATGGTGCTAAATTTTTTCACAAAGAGACGATAGAAACCCACAAGGCCAAGAAAGCTACGAACTTGTTGCAAGTTGGTTGGCTGTGGCCAAGTCTTAATATCACTGATCTTGGACTCATCAAGATGAACACCCTTATAAGATACAACAAAACTCAAGAAAACGAGCTTGTCAACGCCAAAAAGGCATTTCTCCATATTAGCATAGAGATGCTCTTTTCGAAGAGTTTGTAAAATGGTTCGGACATGGGTGACATGCTCTTTGAGAGACTTGCTAAAAACAAGGATATCATCGAAGTAGACCACAACAAACACGCCAATGTAAGGGCGAAAAACATGATTCATAAGGCGCATAAAAGTACCCGGTGCTTTTGATAGACCCATAGGCATGACTAACCATTCATACAACCCAAACTTGGTTTTGAAAGCGGTTTTCCATTCATCACCCTCTTGTATGCGGATTTGATAGTAACCACTCTTAAGATCAATTTTTGAAAAGATAGTGGCACCACTAAGTTCATCAAGCATATCATCAAGGCGTAGAACGGTGATAGCATTGATAGGTCTACAATCGGAGCACATGCGAAAGCTACCGTCTCGTTTTGGCACAAGAATGATCGGGATGACACAAGGGCTCAAACTTTCACTCACATGTCCATGGTCTATGAGATGCTTTACTTGCCTTTGTATTTCTTTGTTTTCTTCGGGGTTTACGCGGTAGGGAGCTTTGTTCGGAAGCGGTGCTCCGGGGATGAGGTCGATGCAGTGCTCAATGCCTCGTAGTGGAGGTAGTCCCAGAGGTAGCTCGTCGGGGAAAACATCATGAAATTCCTGCAAAAGAGAAGACAACACTAGAGGAATAGTGTGAGAGGTGTTAGTTTGTGGTTCATTGTCCTTGCACAAAAGGATGTAGTGTAGTGCACTAGATGGGTTCTCACACACTCCTCTTATTTCACTTTTGGTGGCAAATAGGAATAAGTTCTTTTCGCTCATCGTGGAGGTGCTCGATTTGGGCTTGTGGCGTTCACAATCCTTTTGGTGGCTCGCTCTCTCACTATTATCTCCACGATGGGTGGCTTGCTTGTCGGCAAAAACATGGCTTGGAGACATGAGATGAAGTATGTACTCCTTTCCCTTCATATTGAAGATGTAGATGTTCGTTCGGCCGTTGTGGATGACTCCTCTATAAAATTGCCATGGGAGTCCAAGGAGGAGGTGGAAAATGGTCATTGGAACGACGTCACACTCCAAAGTGTCTTCATAGGCACCAATTTTGAGGGAGACTTGTACTCGATGCTCGACTTGGATAGCGCCGGAGTCGCTAAGCCATTGCACTTTGTATGGGTGTGGGTGCTTTGTCTTGGGAAATTGGAGCTTGGAGAAAAGTTCTTCACTTGCGAGATTATGACAACTCCCTCCATTGATGATGACCTTGACAGATCTTCCATTGATGCCGGCCTTGGTGTGAAAGATATGGCATCTTTGGTCTTCTTCTTGGTGATGTTGAAGAGTCAAGACCTTGGAGACAAAAAGAGCGGGACTTGAATCTTCATCGCAAAATACTTGTTCCTCGTCATCATGCACTTGCCCGTGCATGGCGACCTGCTCGATGGCGTCCATTTCTCCTTTACTCATTGACTCGTAAGCGCCGTCGTCGTTGAGGATCATGGTACTCTTGTTGGTGCACTCATAGGACTTGTGGCCTTGGCCTCCGCATGTGAAGCATTTGAAGGAACTTGTCTTGACGGTCTCATCGGTTGGAGTGGATGATGATGAAGCTGTCGTCTTGAAGTTGCTTGTAGTAGGAGGATGACTTGGAGTTGATGAAGCTTTCTTGTGACTCGACTTGTCGATGTTGCTTGTAGAAGGCTTGGTAGACGGTGTTGGAGTCGTTGAAGCTTGGGTGTTGGAGAAGCCGTACGACTTGGATGAGAACTTGGAATACTTGTAATCGTCTTGCACTTGACTTTCCGCTTTTGTAGCTTGATGCACGAGCTCGATGAAGTTCTAGTATGGTTGGAAGTCGGCAATCTTCTTGATAGGGTGATTGAGTCCATTCAAGAAACGTGTCATAGTTTGGTCATCGTCTTCCGTGACATTGGATCTTATCATGGCAATCTCCATCTCCTTGTAGTATTCTTCAACGCTCTTGGTTCCTTGCTTGATTAGTTGAAGTTTCTTGAAGAGGTCGCGGTTGTAGTAGGTAGGCACAAAGCATGCTCTCATTATATTCTTCATTTGTGCCCAAGTAGTGATGGGTGGTTCTCCTCTTGCCTCTCGGCACTCGATAACTTGTTCCCACCAAATGAGGACACAGTCTTGGAACTCAAGGGATGCCATTGCGATCTTCTTCTCTTCTTCATAGTTGTGCAAACGGAAGATCTTGTCAACTTTCAATGCCCATGAAAGGTACTCTTTGGGATCGTTGCTTCCGTTGAACTTGGGCATGGTGAACTTGAGCTTGCCGTAGCATTGCTCTTCATTGTGTTGGGGTCGGGGATGATGACGCCCATGTTGTCGATGATTGTCAACCTCGTGTTGCTCTCGTCGTGGAGGATTTCCATTGACATCATGCTCTTGATGAACTTGATGTTCTTGGCGAGCTTGTGGAGGAGCTTGTCGATCTCGAGGAGGAACTTGACGATGCACGCGAGCTTGAAATCTTCGTTCTTGAACTTCTTCACGAAGTGCTTCTTCATGTTCACGAGCTTGTCGGCCTCGGTAGGCTATGGCTCGACTTGAATCTTGGAGGGCTTGTTGCTCCTCAAGTGCATGAGCTTCACGGGGTTGTTGTTCTTGGCGTTGTGCCTCGGCATCTTGTGCATCTTGGTGTAGACGCGCACGCTCTTCCTCTTCATGTTGGCATTGGCGTTGCCATTCTTGATGTAGGGTGGAACCCTAATCGGCCAATCTTTCACGAAAGGAGCGGATCCTGTGAAGAACACACGGAACACGAGGGGAAACACAAGGGGAAACACAAGAGGAAACACTAAACCAAAACGAACAAGTCACACATGTGCTAGATCCTCGAGTACATAAGGAAAGATACATGATCCACGGAAAACTAAGGACGATACAAGGGTAGCCGGTCTTCTCCGTGAGGAGGTCTTGAGTTCTTCCCTAAAAGGGGTCTTTAATCCACTTGGGGGATCTTCTCCGGTGGAGGCTTGAATCTCCGAGGAGAAGGTATCCAAGTGGATGAGCAAAGCTCTCACACAAAATATGAGCTAATCCTTTGTTTACCCTAGAAAGTAGGACGAGGTGGAGTATATATAGTCTAGGGGGCAAAGGGGTACACGAGCCTCGGCCCTTACACTGTGTGCAGACAGGGGAGGTCGGATGTCCGGGCATCGGGCCGGATGTCCGGGTTTTCACGAGGGGCCGGATGTCCGGGCTGGGTGGCCGGATGTCCGGGCTGGAGGCGCTGGCCTTGCTGCTCTCTAGTTCGGTGGTGTCCGGATATCCGGGCTTGAGGCTGGATTTCCGGGCAGGCCTGATGTCCGGGGCCTGTAGATGCTCGGTGGCTGGATGCTGCTGTAGTGGATGACGCTCCAGGGGCCGGATGTCCGGGGTCACAGCCGAATGTCCGGGGCCTGGGAGGTGTTCTTGTATCCTTCCGTTGAGTCTCTTCATCCGTGGACTTGGGGGCTTGTACATCTTCACGTGCATCTTCGGGAGGGTCCTCTTGATACCTGATCATGCACAACGTCTCGGACTTAGGTAGTAGCCATGTCTCGAGAGGGTTATATGTAATATCACTAAGGAGAGAAGTCACCTCGGTCTCGAGAGCTCTAGCTCTAGCTTGTGTCATGGGTCCTTTTGGCTCTTGTTGAGGCGATGGTAGGTCCATGGGGAGGACCGTTGGATGCTCCGCATCAGTTCTGGTGCTAGCGCAAAAGCCTCTTAGGTTTGGCGTTGTCGGTTCTCTTGAGAGTTGGTGTCGCGTAGAGATTGAGGCTTGCTTGACGATTGTTGCATGCGATATGGCGTAGAGTGTTTGATGTCGGTGTACTTGAGCCGGAGAGGGTGAAGTCAGAGTTTTGACTTGAATGGCTCCTTCTTGAAGAGGACGAAGTGGAAGAAGAGCGGTTGAGCAACAAAGCGTGAATCTCGTCCATCCTGGCGTCATTCTCTTGGTTGTGATCGTCGCGCTTGTGGTCGAAGTAGTCCCTTGTACGTTTCTCGGAGAGTCGCAAGTCAGTTGCGAGGTTGTCGATACGTTCACTCATTGCTTGTTGCTCTTGATGCAAAGCACCTTGTCCACCAAAGAGGTGGCTCTTGGTGACGTAGGAGTTCATGTCGTCGTCGTGCTCAATGAAGAGTGGGTTGGTAGAAGTACTTGGCCTATCCATCATTCCAAGATAAAAATGTGAGTGGTAGAAAGAGAAGAACGAATACTAAATGTACCTTGACCGAAGTTGAAAGTGGATCAATGATCACTCCAATGTGGACAAGGAAATAGCATAATTTGTGCCAATTCTTGTCGGTTTCTCACACCTACACAAGTAAAAGCTTATGGTGGAGCTTGGTTAGGATGGTGGCACAAAATTTTATACAATTGTAAGTGAGCTTCAATAATGTTGGAAAAGATTCGCAAGATTGCAATGCAACAACTAGACCAAGCAATGTAATGTACACGGAAACACACACGCAATGAGATAAGTGGGTTGGGCAACCAAGGTTGAGCCAAAATGTGGAATCCACAAAAATGCTCTTGATTCACAACACTAGAGAGATGCTAGCACGATTGCACAATAGGCGGATACAAAGACTTGTGCACAACCTACTAAGCAAAAATGCAACGACTTCTATCCCAAGTATGCTCTATGCAAGGTGTTTCTATGCGATGATCTAAGATGATCGAGTATGACAATCTTCATGCTGTATGATGCTATGGTTCTTGCTTAAAAGCTTTTTGCTTATCTTTCCTTTTGCTTAAAAGCTTGTTTGGCTCTTTGTTGTTTGAGCTCTTTTCTCATGCAATGCTTGACGAACCAAGATAGCAATTGTGTATGCGATGACAACCTTGTGACACAAGAGATGATACCAAGATATGCAACAATGATGTATGTATGCTATGGTAAGTATGATCACTAAGTTGCACAAGTCTCGTTGCTGGCTATACTCAATGGCTAGTCTCGATGGGTAAGCAACGCAAAGGAGTAAGGCTATGATGGGTATCAATGTATGACTAGAGTGATATGTCCAATACCAATATGAGGTTAGCGTTTCTTGCGTACGGTATGGTGTAAAAATGGTGGCACGAATACCAAGATGTAGTCGAGGTGGTCGTTGTTGATAACGCGTCAGTGGCGAAGATGAGCGGCGGTGATGTTGATGTCGAACCGTACCTAGATAGCCGAAACACAAAAGGATACGGGACCGCAACTCAAATTCTCAGAGCTCGAAGTGGCAACACGTGTCGAAGTATGAAATGGGTAAGCAATGGTGGTGGTATGCGGAAGTGGTAAAGGTGTATAGGTGGTAGGAGTGCGTATGCGGAAATGTGGGGCGGTGGTGGTGACCAAAACTGAAGAAAATTCAGTTTCGTCAGGGTACTCCGGACGTCCGGTGGTGAGCGGTCGTCCGGTAGTCGGATGTCCGGTGGCGAGCAGACGTCTGGTGCCTGGGCGTAAATCGGGCACGGGATGAGCTGCACGTGTATGGGGTGGATTAGGGGAAAATCGTTGAATCCGGGTGATTTTGTGGATGGAAAGGGTGGGGAAAGGGGGAAAAGCTAGATCCACTCAAAACAAAGCAACTCCATGGATCAAATCCAACAAAATTTCAACACACCAACAAATCAAAAAAAAATTGGGGCTATTTTTGTGGGGATTTTTCAAATTAGGGACAAAAACAACAAAAACTAGGCTAGCAACACAATAGGGAGGCTCCGAAATCGTGATCAACGTGGCTCTGATACCAAGATGATGTAGGGTAGGAACCCTAACTGGCTGATCTTTCACGAAAGGAGCGGATCCCGTGATGAACACGAAGAACACGAGGAGGGAAACGAGGGAAAACATGTGGAAAACACAAGAGAACACTCAAACCAACAAGTATGATCACACATGCGCTAGATCCATGAACACAAGGAAGATACAAGATCCACGATCAACTAGGGACGATACAAAGGTACCCGGTCTTCTCCAAAAGAAGGTCGTGAGGTTCTTCCTGTAAAGGATTCTTGAATCCTCTTGGGGCATCTTCTTCGTAGGAGGCGCAATCTCCAAGGAGAAGGTAACCAAGTGGATGAGCAAAGCTCTCACACGAAATATTAGCTAATCCTTTGCTAACCCTAGCTAGGATGAATAGGAGACCTATTTATAGTCTTAGTGCAAAAGGGGGCGAGGTGGAGGGTACATGGGCCTCAGGCCCGAATCCTGTGCATAGACAGGTACCGGACGTCCGCTGGTGGCCGGTCGCCCGGTGGTTCATGGGCGGCCAGACGTCCGGTAAGTGCAGGTCGTCCGCTCGTTTTGGCTCGGGCGCTGAAGTGACAGATTTCCAGGCTGGTCCGGTCGTTCGGTCGCCGGACGTCTGGAGGCATCGGACGTCCGCTCATTTGGCTCGGGTACAGGGCCACCGGTCGTCTGGTCTGGACCAGATGTCCGCTCGCTGGGGCTCGGCTGGGGCTTTAGGAGCCGAACGTCCCGTCCCGGCCAGCCGTCTGGTGGCTGGGACTTTTCCTGCAGCTCTCCTTCTTCTCCGTCTTCACGTCCATCTTCCTCTTCTTCTTCTCCTTGCTTCTTAGCTTCTTCGTGATACCCGAGTATGCACAATGTGTCCATATGAGGTAGTAGCCATGTCTCATGTGCATCGAAGTGGAAATGCGAGAGGAGAGATGTCACTTCGGTTTCAAGAGCTCTTGCACGGGCTCGTGTCATGGGTCCACTAGGCACTTCGTGAGACGATGGTAGGTCCGTGGGGATGACCTTGGGATGCCCCGCATCACTCAGGCTAAATCCTCCCAACAGAATATGCTTCCAGGAGCTAACTGATTCAACCAAGCTCCGACCAAACCTTCAAGCATCAAGGGGAGGTGTTTCATGGCTACATCATCATTGCCTCCACCAATCTGCACCGCCACTCAGTAATCCTCGAACCATGTGTCTGGTTTCGATTCGCTAGTAAACTTGCTCACTCCCGCAGCCAATCTAAAGTTGGGCGGTATCTCAGCTGCTCGGATGGTTCTGTTGAAACATTCAGGCCGAAAGACGAATGCCCTGATTCCACTCGGACAATCTCTATCCAGTTCTTCTCTATTAGCCCTGCCTCTGTCAACCAAGCCCTGTACAAGGACTGACCTCGCATCGAACCCAGGCTCTCTTGGGTCGATTGGAATTCTCCGCTCATCACCGTATGGGCGCCTGTCATCATACCGCTGGGGCGCGTATGGTCCACCCCTCAGAGGGAGCGTGTCACAGGAAACCATGGACACATATGGGACCAGAAGGCCCCTTACTGGTTTGGCAGGGGGACGTCGCGTTGCACAAAGAGCAGACGAGCATGGGGCAGCACGGCAGAGATCATGCAGGCAATTTACCCAGGTTCGGGCCGTCGTGAGGCGTAAAACCCTACTCTTACTTTGGTGGATTGATGGTGGAGGAGTGGTGGTGGAGCGTAGTACCCTTGCCCGACAGCGGTTGCCTCAGGGCGGTAGTGGCTACGCGCGTATGGGGGTGTGAGTTATCCAACCTTCTAACCCTTTCTATGGTTGCCTTGGGCCTCCTTTTATAGATCAAGGGGTTACCACAATGGCAAAGTAGTCATTATGCACTGACAAGATAGCAAAAAGTGCTATCATACCTAACTCTGCATGCTAACTGGGCACATTAAATGCACCGCTCAACGTCACATCGTTGGTTGCCTGGCAACGCTTGCCGGTCCATCTTGTCAGCTTCACGCCTGCTCGCTTGACATGTCGCAGGACGGGTATCGTTTGTGGGTTTGTCCTGTAGAGAAAGGCTGCCATGTGGCGAATGGCTGCCACTTAGTCACTCTACGGCATGACACCGCATTGATCGACGACGTGGGTCGTGGTGGAGTGGTTGGTGAGGTGGTCTCATCTTCGTGAGCCCCGGCAGGCCCTGCCGGGACGCCTTGGTTGTCCCCTTCCGTGCGTGGCCTCGCCTGCCCGGCAAAGGAGCCCTTCTCCCGATGGTGTCTTGCTTCCCTGACTTAATTCTGATCCTCCTGATCTGCATGTTGGTTCTTCGAATCTCTTAGTCCCTTGGACTCTGACTTGGGCTGGTGCTTCAATCTTGTTCCCGTGCCTGTGCACAGTCTGGGCAACAGACCCAGGGTTTGTTGCACCGCCAGAAGCCCCGTGCCTGCCCCGAACGCGCTGCCGTGCGTCATTTGGGTAGGGCCAAATAAGTCCACAGGCGGGGTTGCTGAAGAGGCTGGTCTCTTGAGGTTTTCTTTGTGTCTTCATTAGCATTGATTTCGGGCCAGTATCCAATTTCTCCGTGCATCGTGCACAATGTTGCGGAAGAACTTTGATCATGGACTATGAATTCTACTCACCCTGGGAGGAGTGCCATGGCCAAAAACCAAGTGCTGATGGTTGGAGAAGAGGGTCGGCCTAGATTCTCAGAGCCACGGAGGGTGCAGAGAGGTCGTATTGGAGGAGCAGGGCGGCCATTTCCTGTATGAGGAGCCAGCCACCTGCCTCGTCTCCCTATAAAAAGGGGCAGGGCAGCGCCTCTATGCACACTTCTTCTTCTTCTTCTTCTTCTTCTTCTTCTTCTTCTTCTTCTTCTTCTTCTTCTTCTTCGCAGCCCTTCCCTTCTAGCCATGGCGAGAGGACGAGGGTGCGGTGGTGTCCTGGCGGCGGCAATGAGGGCTTCTTCTCGACAGCATGTCCCTTCTCCTCCATACCCTGTGGTGGCAACCTGCCGTGAGGGGAGGATGAAGGCACGAGGTCAAGGTTGTCGCAGTGCTCGAGGAGGAGGAGGGCGGGGCGGTGCCTTGGCAGCGCCCCCACTGGCGGCTCCTCCCCCGATGGAAGGCCACATCGAGGACCAACCGCGGGAGTTCATCATCAGGCTATACAAGCCCCAGTGTGCTCATCTTCGCCTCCCAACACCCTTTGCGCGGGAGATGGAGCTCGAACAACTGCACTCTCTGAGGTTGCACATGAGGGGATGTGGGAACAGCAGCATGTGGGTTGATGTCGACTTCCCGGCCCCTCATGTGATGTATCTTCACTATGGCTGGAAGACTTTTGCCCGTGCCCACGGCTTCTCGGAGGGGCACGTTCTCCAGTTCAAATTAATGGAGAGCGGGCTACTTTCCATCAAGATCTTTGGGCGCTCGGGAGGTCGCTTAGGGTGCTGCGCGGAGAGCTCTACCGACAACGAAAGCTCCTCCTCGAGCGAAGGCGATGAGGAGGACAGTGACGGTGATGACGACAGCAGTGGGCGGGAGGGCGATGACTCTGACTCCGGATGATCACCGCCTGCACCATCTTCATCAGGCGGCATCACCATCATTTGCATCCGCATCCCCCCTCCCAGACAATGTGATTTGCCATGGAGTTGGATGTAGTGGTGCAGATGGTCCTGCCGGGCTCCTCCAACAGTCTTCTAGGTGGACCCCGGCAGGCTTCCTTTGGACTGTAGCTCCGTTAGCCCTGCCGAGCCATGCTGGCCCTGGTGGAGGTGGTCGACGGGGTCGTCTCCACTGTGATCTCCATCGAGGAATTCCACGGTGCTCATGTTCCCGTCGGGCTACCTCTCCTGGAGCCTAAGGGCGGGCGGGCCGGGCTCCTACCTAGGCGCTCCTTTTCCCTCCTCACCTTCGACAGCCGTGCCTAGGAGGAGAGGGACAAGAAAGTTCATCACGGGGCACTTATCTTTCTATGATCTTAAATCTGTAGGCACTAGCCAAATTTTAATTTAAATAATGTAATCTCTCGTCTCCCTGTTTGTGTTCTGTAATGCTTGTACTTGTATTTGCATATTAATGAAAAAGATGAACCTTGCTGGGAGCCAGTGCATGTGTATGTCCATGCAGAGGTGAGATGCCTCTTTAATGTAAATAAACGAGTTCTCCCCGGTAGGCTATCCTGCCGACACCCTTTTTATCTGCCGGAGAGCTACGTCTACCAGGTGACAGACAATGGGACTAGCCCCCCACCAACTTCTTTTTACCAAAGGCCACTGCGAGCATCCTGACCGAAGCAGCGTTCGAGTCAGGGATGGGAGCACCTAAGCCTCAAAGAGTGGTGAGGTTTTCTTATGCACAAGTTATAGCTTACAGAACGCTAACGGACAGGAGGTAGAACTTATCTGTTTGGCTTGCCAAGGGTCACAGTGCTGGGCAATCTTCTCAACTCCTTGTCAAAGCCAAGTTCATGACAGGAACCTGCAGCTTCATGCAGATGAGAATGAATGCAAGATGTGATCCTATCTATATGCATATGCAAATGCTTATGCAGTGATCTTGGAATGCTCATGCATCCATGCAATCTTGGTCGCCCCCCCCCCCCCCCCCGCAGTGCTTCTTTATTTTTCTCTTGCATAGGGTCATCGCCCTGGCTTTGTACAAGGGGTTACATGCAGCTAAGGCAAGGCCTGTACAAAAGGGTGGCTGCCGGGCAGGGCCCGACAGCCCCGCCTTACGGGTAGAACTTGCAGAGATGCTCAATATTCCATGAGTTTTGCAACTGAATGCCATCTCCGGTCTCCAGATGGATTGTGCTAGCTCTGGTGACTCGTACTACGCGATAAGGGCCTTCCCACTTCGGTGACAACTTGTTTGTACCCTTGGCGGACTAAACATGCCTAATGACAAGTTCACCTTCCTCAAAACACCGGGCATGAACCTTGTGGCTATGATAGCAACGCAGGGCTTGCTGATAGCGTGCAGCACGCGTAGCAGCCCGGAGACGGTTCTCCTAGAGTAGCATAGTGTCGTCATGCCGGTGCTAATCTTGCGCTACTTCATCGTAGGCAAGCACACAAGGCAACCCGTAAATGAGTTCCCTAGGGATAACTGCTTCTGCTCCATAGACCAGGGAGAAGGGAGTCTGGCCGGTAGCTCAGTTTGGTGTCGTTCTGAGGGACCAGAGAACTACCGACAGCTCCTCGATCCACCGCCTGCCATGCTACAGCGTATCAAAGCTTCTTGTCTTGAGTCCGCGTAGCACTTCATCGTTCGCCCTCTCAGCTTGTCCATTGCTCCGGGGGTGTGCCACAGACGCAAATGAGATCTTGCATCCGAGGGCATGAATATAGTGCATGAAGGCGCGGCTCGTGAACTGGGTGCCATTGTCGGTAATGATCCTTGTCGGAACTCCAAAACAACACACCAGTTCTTTCAAGAACATGATAGTTGACTGAGCAGTCACCTTTCTCAGGGCAATCACTTCCAGCCACTTTGTAAACTCTTCGATAGCAATGAACAAGAATTCAAAGCCCCTGATTGCTTGGGGGAAGGGGCCGAGGATATCAAGCCTCTAGATCGAAAATGGCCATGATAGAGGGATCGTTTGAAGAGCTTGGGCAGGCAGGTGGGTTTTCCTGGAATGGAACTGGCAGGCTTCACATTTGGTGACTAGCTTGACCGCATCTTGGAGGGCTGTGGGCCAATAGAATCCTTGCCGGAATTCTTTCCCAACTAATGCCCTTGAATCAATGTGGGAGCCGCACATGCCTTTGTGTACCTCAGCCAGCAGTTGCTTTCCTTCTTCCTGGAAGACACACTTCAATTTCACACCATTGGGCCTCCTTCTATACAGAGTGCCATCGACAAAAGATACATACTGGCCCTCGGGGCTACCTTTTCAGCTTCATCTTGATCGTTGGGAAGCTCTCCGGTTTGGAGGAAGTGGAGAATGTGCCTTGCCCAAGTTGGAGCCTGGGGCTCAGCAACGAGGACTAGTGGCACCTCCTCAGCTGCGGGAGCACATGCCTCATTCACGGGGTCCACGGGCCCGGCTGGAGGGTGTGGTCCGGCAAGCTGTGAGGAGATGTGATGCGGAGCATCCTGTGGACATCACCATGTCAAGAGTCCGTTTGGCGAGTGACACGTGCAACATCTACTTCACATACCCAAAGGTGAATCATCTCCTTTACACGTGCTCTCTTGACCCCTTCGAGGATGGTATACTACTTGACACTCCACTCGTGTGCATGCATAGGTATTGTTGGAACACTACGGACGACGAGGAGGAGTGCAAGCGCCAAGGAACAACTACACCATCCGCGAGGGAAGCCTAGAAGCAACGACGGAAGAAGATGGAGCTGCTGAAGCTACAGCAGCCGGACATCCGGGCCAGAGGCCAGACATCCGGCGCCTGTGCAGCCGGCCAACTGCCGCACCAACAGTCGGCTGAACAAGCCTCAGCAGTCGGACATCCGGCACCGCCCGATAGCCCAGACATCCGGCATCTCCCCGGAAATCCAGCACCGACGTATCCAGAGAGTAGCTGAACCTCCACTTCAGCCCGGACATCCGGCTCGTCCCGAAGCCCCGGACATCCTGCCCCCAGCCCGGATGTCCGGCACCTGCGTGTGCCTAACCGGGCCGAAGGCCCATGTATCCCCTCCTCACTTACCCATTCGTGGCCCTAGACTATATATACTCCTCCACCTCCTTCTAGTTAGGGTTAGCGTTGTGATAGCTCATTTGAGAGATAGAGCTTCGCTCATCCATATTGGATCTACTCCTTGAGAGAGACCGCGGCCCCTCTTCGGAGAAGATCCACCTTTGATTCAAGACCCGCTCTTAGGTGGCCCCATCAAGACCTCCTGATGGAGAAGAACCGGTTACCCTATGTATCGTCCTTTGTTGGATTCAGATCTTGTATCTCTTTGTGTTTCGAGGATTTAGCACATGTGTGATCATTCTTGTTGGTTTTAGTGTTTCTCTCGTGTTTCCCCTTGTGATTCCCCTTGTTTTCAGCCTCGTGTTCATTGCAGGATCCGCTCCTTTCGTGAAAGATCGGCCGTATAGGGTTCCACCCTACATCATCTTGGTATCATGAGCCACGTTGATCACGATTTCGGAGCCTCCCCTCTTTGTTTTCTACCCTAATTTTGTTGTGTTCTTCCCTAAATTTGAAAATCCCCACCAAAAATATCCCCCATTTTTTTGTGATTTGTTGGTTTGACGAAGTTTTGTTGGATTTGATCCATGGATTTGCTTAGTTTCGAGTAGATCTAGCATTTCCCCAAGTTTCCCCACTTTCCCTCCATGAAATCTCTCCAATTTTGCCCCTAAAATCATCTATTTCCGCCCCCAAATGGGGTTTCGAAGTCAAAATCCCGATCTGGAATCGTCGGGCCGGACATCCGGGCCTCATGCCGGACATCCGGGCCAACTGGAAGGACATCCAGGCCACAAGCCGGACATCCGGCTCCTGGAGCGCAATTCACACGCGGTTCTGGACATAAGGTCCTGGATTTCCGGCCCTGAGCCCGGATGTCCGGCCCCGAGCCCGGATGTCCCGGATTTCCGGCCCCGAGCCCGGATTTTTGGTCACTGTTTTGTCCATAACTAATTCATCTGGAGTCCGATCTTCGCGTTATTTAGCTCGTTGAAAAGCTCTTGACATCCCCCTTCCCACAAAAATACTACCATCACCATTTGACTCCATCAAATTTTTGAAACTTTGCATCTTTTCCTAGGGCTTTCACCACAACCTCCACATAACCACCACCGACTTCCGCAACCTAACCAATTTTGTTCCTTATAGCATTTCGGGTTGCTTGAGTAGTGATTCGAGTCTCCTGAGGTGTTTAGGCTACTTAGGTACAATTGCTTCTTCATCAACCACCACCACCACAATAACTCCCGCATAGGCTTGACCACCATACACTTCCGCCACCCCAACTTAACCCAATTTTGTTTGTGTTGTGAGTTGTGTCTCCTAAGCTGTTTCGGCTACTTAGGGACCGTGCTTCCAACCCCGACACCATGTATAGCCAACCTTACCCTCCACTTCTGCATTGCCTACCCGCAGAACCCATCATTGCATTTCCGCAATCCCATTGAGCTTCCGCAACACCACCACCGAATTCTGCTACCACCATTTGATGTTTGGCATTTGATGTTTTGAGTTCATGGTTTTTCCGTTTCCTAAGGTGTTTCGGCTACTTAGGGACGAGTCTCCATAATCTTGGTATCTCCATCAAGATCACCGCCACTCATCATCACCGCGGAAGGTAACCTCCATATCATCTTGGTATCGTGGTATCCCTCCATTGTATATTCCCTTGCCATTGCATTGTTAACCCCTAGCCCATTTTGCGTCACTTGCCTATCGAGACTAGACATTTGAGTATTGCCGGCAATGTTACTTGTGCACATTAGTGATCTACACCTTCCATTGCATACATACCATACCATATCATATTGGTATCATATCATCCCTTGTGCCACAAGTTTGTTCCCGTATATACACAATTGCTATCTTGGTTTGTGCATTTCGCATTGTGGCCATATACAAAAAAAAGAATAAGCTTTTAAGAAAAAGAGAAAGAGTAAAGAAGCTTCTAAGCAAGTGCCATAGCATCAACTCCATTGCATATAAGATTGTCATATCCGATCATCTTGGATCATACCACCGGAACATGATACACATAGCATACTTGGGATAGAAGTTGTTACATTTTTCATCTTATAGGTTGTGCACAAATGTCGTATCCGCCTATTGAGCAATCGTGTTAGCGTCTCTCTTGAGTTGTGCAACACAAGCGTTTTCTGTGGATTCCACATTTTGTGCTCATCCTTGGTTGCACGACCCCATTTATCTCCCGTGTGTGCGTTTCCGTGTGCCATTCATTGCTATTGGTCTACTTGTTTCACTTGCGAATTTGTTAATCTCTTTCAACATTATTGACTCTTGCTAACATTTTGCATCAAATTTTGGTGCCACTATCCTCACCGAGCTCCACCATAAGCCTTATTTGTGTAGGTGTGAGAAACCGACAAGAATTGGTACCAATTGTGCTATTTCCTTGTTACATCATTCAGTGATCATTGATCCATCTTCAACATCAGTCAAGGTACATTTGGTATAGTTCTCCTTTCTCCACTCGTATTGGCTCAAGTTTTGTGATGGATAGGCAAGGCATTTCATCTTCGCTCTACAACAACAACGATGAGTTTGATGCCACGAATAACTCTACCGATGCCAAGATGCAAGATCAAATGGAGGAGATCAAAGCCCTCATCAAGTCGTACAAGCGATCTTCCGCATCTTCGAGAAGAATCTCAAGAGCACATGTCCCCGAGCTACAATCTCCGGCAAAATCAGATCGGCATCGACACCATCACCAACAAAGACGTGAAGGTCAAGAGCTCAACACCAACAACTGCTCAACGACTTCACCATCTCCCTTGGCATCTTCGCCAAGCGACTTCAAGGCATCTTCGCCTATGGACATACGGCATCTTCATCCATAAGCACCTCAAGAGAAGCTCCCAAGCTCAAGTCCACGACTTCCACGAGCTACTACGACCTCGATATCGACCACACGATTCCTTTCTATGGGACTCAAGAACCCGAGGAGTATCTCGAGTGGGAGTGTTTGATGGACGACTACCTCAAGCTACATCAAGTTCCTCTCAAAGATCAAGTGAAGTGCGCCACAAGGAACTTCCATCACTACGCGTCCACATGGTGACTTCACACACCTTCGGAGACCTACAACATGAGTTGGCCCAAGATGAAGAGAGATTTGCGGCGCGAGTTCGTGCCTCCAACCTACATGGAACAACTTCTATGCCAATTGGAGAACACCACCCAAGGATCTAAGTCCATCGATGAGTACTTCAAGGAGTTGAAGAAAGCCTTGCGATGAGCCGACGTGGATGACCCCATTTCGATGAAGTTCCACTTCATGATGGGATTGCACAACAACATCTCCAAGACGATCTTCCTCGAGAACTACAAGTCCCTCGACGACAACTACATTGGTGCTCTCAAGGCGGAACAAGAACTCATGAAGGCCAAGGCTTCCCAACCCAAGCACACTTATCGAAGACCAAGCTCCATGAAGACGAGCATGAGGATAGTACCACCAAGATGTCCAAGCCCTACGAGCTCCAAGACGATGCTCCCAGGTTCGACTACACCGCCATCCCTCTTTGTGGCATGGATGATGCCGAGTCTACTTCGACTCCTTTTCAAGATGGTGCGGCGACGATTACAACTACGGAGACCCTCAAGGACCAAGCTTTGGAGGTGAGCAACGAGGTGGCGAGCAAGGATGATGCTTCCATCTTAGGAGGCGAGAGCGATGATGTGCCATCTTCGGCCTTCATCCACGGCGACTGCAACGAGATGGTTGAGCATGGGATTTTCCCTTCGACCACGACGACATATGATGATTTGAGTGACTTTTGCCACCATATTGAGAGTGAGAGTGACTTCACCACTAGCCCCATATATGATATGTTTCCCCAATTCCCATGTGAGGAGAGCCACAACCACCACCACTTGAGTGAGATGAGTGACTCCACCATATGTGTGATTGAGTGCACCTACTTTGAGGGAGTGAGTGAACCACCACATAGAGAGAGTGTCATAGTTGATAGGGCATGTGAGGCCAATTTCAACACTAATGACTTGACCTCTACCTCTATTGTGTCTTCTCATTTGGTGCTAGGTCCCATCTATGATGACGTGCCGATTCGCGATGACTTCGTCCTCCCTTTGGACAAGATGATGTCCATGGTGGAATATGATGCACCCCCACATGGTTCCATCAAGTTGATGATGATGACCACCATTTGGTCTTATCCACCTCACCTACACCACTTGAGTGGAATGAACAAGGTAACATACTAGTCCCACTGGTGGACATTGTTGACATTGATTGCTTGCATGATGTTGATCAACCTATGATCATGCTTCATGCTAGTGCGACCTCCTTATGTGATGATTTCTTGCCCATTTATGATGAGTATGATGATTCTCACGTGGAGTCTATTAGTTGTGATGCTATGTTACATAGGATTTCTTGTGACAATTCTCTAGGTCGCCTCCTATTTTACAATCCGCTTGACTTGTCATATGCTATGCATTAGATCAATCATATGTCATATTTGCAATCTCATCGTAGTGACTATGCATATGCCATTAAAATTAACCCAATTTGCTCTTATGGCATAGATGACAAGCCCATGGTTATTGGCATTTGTTTTTCTTGTGATGATATTGATATGCTCCCTTCGCGTCATTTATCTCATATGCCACGCCATGACCACCTAACTTTGGATATGCATTGTTTTGGATGTAGTCCATTTTCTTCATATGATGTTTCTGATATTGCTCATGAGGAGACCCCCATAGTTTCCTCATACATTTTAGGAGATTTTGATCCATCCCATCAATTGCATGATCCTCATACTTATGTGCACAATATGCTCCACATGAATCATAATGATATTGTTGTGCCATATACTAGTATGCTCAATTTGCATCCCCATCGTGTTATACATAACAACTATTCTTTCATAATGGACGACATGTTCTTATACCATGCATCAAATTTCTTCTAGCATTTCTTATCTTGTGCTAACTCACACGTGTACATACACATCATGATGGATGATATGTACATTTACCACAAGCACAATTTCTTTGGTTTGTGTCTCTTTTGTGTAGGTACCAATGAATACTTGTCAACCTCGCATCCCACGAGTTGACAAAACGAGATCTAGAGAGCAATGATGACTTGGGATCCCATGGATTGTCTTTCCCACCGCTCTCTTCGCACATTTCTTCTACATGGCCCTCACTTGGCTATGGGCTATTGTCCATTATATATTATATGCCCATCTTTCCATGTTCATTTTGCATGATATACTCATTACTATGCCTTTGCCATGCATTCGTGATCCATGCTTTGCATTACACATGATGATTGATTCTTATACTTGTATGTGTATTTGCAAGCTTGGTGGAGATATTGCTTGTTATTGTCATGTTCCATCTATGACCCATTCCTATGATGATACTATGATCTTTCTTTGTGTTCGTGGTTGCGATATGTCATGTTTATTGCCTATGCCTATTATTTTCTCACATGACATGATTGCCATGATTTCCTCTAGTATGTTGCATCTTTGCACTACTAGCTTGCACGAATTGATTACTATGCTTGCTTATGTTGCGTCACCAATGATTCATACTTGCTCACTTCATGCGGTTGGTGACAACCATTTTACATGCTTTGCACATGATTGTTATTGCATCTTGTCATATATCTCCATGTGTTGCCACTCTCATGTTAGACGATTTGCCATGTATTGAGTGCAACAATGCTTCTACTCTTGCTCATGAGATTGCTCCCATAGCATTCTCACATATATTTGGAGATTTTGACATATTTCATGTGAAGCATGCTTGTCTTACCTCTGTGCACCATATACCAAGTGCCATGAATATTGCCATTGTTGTATCATATTATTCACGCACTTGTGCTTCTAATGGTTATGTGCAAGAGAAGAGAACCATCATGATGGATGATGTTTTTATCTACCATGCGCATACGTTCTTTCTTTTGTTGTGTGCATGTGTAGGATACTTGGACTTCATGTCAACTTCCCCGTCACGTGAGTTGACAATCCAAGCTCTTGAGAGCGAACCACCTTCTACCACGACGATTCTACAACGCGCTTGCTTGTACTTCGGTATTGTGAAGGACGCACAAGGACACACCTATAAGATGGTATCTTTCTTGAGCATGGATATGATGGATCATACTACTTGTGTTGCTTGCACCATGAGACTTATTGTTCATCTTGGACCACTTGATTGCACACATGTTAGAGATCTTGCTTCGACTTGTCATTTTCACCGTTCCATGCATCATGATATATATGCCTTGTGTGTTGCATCCAATTCTTGGATTACTTGCTCCTCTCATATGTTTGGTTGCAAAAATGTCATCACTTCACATATGCCACATCCCTTTGATTGCTACATGCTTTCCTTGATTGCCTCACACATGATGAACAATTGCTCTTTCCATTGTGTTGAGTGCCACACGATATTCACTACACCCCATGCACATTATGCTTGGATTGTCTTGCACTTGACCAATGTGTTTAGACACTTCATTTTATTTGGTGTTGTGAATGTTTCCTATGCCTACCATAGACCTTTCATTGAGCATTTTGTGAATGCTTTCTATGAACTTGAGGTAGATGCTTCTTCTCTTGTCACACATATTTGCATCACTACCTCACATTCACGTGCTTTTCCCCATGATTTCTTTGCTTGTGCTCGATTGATATACTTACATGCCATGTCACAATCCTTTGTCACACCATATGCTTTGCATGATGACGACACTTGTTTGGTGACTCACCTCTTGAATGCTTGGTTTTGCACTAAAGCTAACCACATTTGTTTTTCCAAGTGTTTGTTGTCCTTACTCCTTTTGAAGGAATCACAAGACAATGCGACATTGGAGACTGCCCACTTCGAGCTTCAAGATGACAAGTACTTGGTGAACGTCCACTTCTACACGGCGGAGCCATCTCTTTCCCATGGTGATTTGGTTTTTGATCCGAGGTAGGATCTTTCCCAAGGGAGGGGAGATGATGCGGAGCATCCTATGGACATCACCATGTCAAGAGTTCATTTGGCGAGTGACACGTGTGACATCTACTTCACATACCCAAAGGTGAATCATCTCCTTACACGTGCTCACTTGACCCCTTCGAGGATGGTATACTACTTGACACTCCACTCATGTGCATGCATAGGTATTGTCGGAACACTACGGACGACGAGGAGGAGTGCAAGCGCCAAGGAACAACTACACCATCCGCGAGGGAAGCCTGGAAGCGACGACGGAATAAGACGGAGATGCTGAAGCTACAGTAGCCGGACATCCAGGCCAGAGGGCGGACATCCGACGCCTGTGCAACCGCCCAACTGCTGCACCAACAGTCGGCCGAACAAGCCTTAGCGGTCGGACATCCGGCATCTCCCCCAGAAATCCGGCACCGACGTATCCAGAGAGCAGCTGAACCTCCACTTTAGCCCGGACATCCGGCCGTGACCCCGGACATCTGGCTCGTACCGAAGCCCGGACATCTAGCCCCCAGCCCGGATGTCCGGCACCTGCGTGTGCCTAACCGGGCCGAAGGCCCATGTACCCCCTCCTCACTTACCCCTTCGTGGCCCTAGACTATATATACTCCTCCACCTCCTTCTAGTTAGGGTTAGCGTTGTGATGGCTCATTTGACAGATAGAGCTTCGCTCATCCATATCGGATCTACTCCTTGAGAGACCACGGCCCCTCTTCGGAGAAGATCCACCTTGGATTCAAGACCCCATCTTGGGCGGCCCTATCAATACCTCCTCATGGAGAAGAACCGGTTACCCTATGTATCGTCCTTTTTTGGATTCAGATCTTGTATCTCTTTGTGTTTCGAGGATCTAGAACATGTGTGATCATTCTTGTTGGTTTTAGTGTTTCTCTCATGTTTCCCCTTGTGATTCCCCTCGTGTTCTTCGTCTTCAACGCGGGATCCGCTCCTTTCGTGAAAGATCGGTCGTATAGGGTTCCACCCTACATCAAGTTGTTTCCGGCAGGGTCTCTGCCAGGAGCGGACGGCTCTATCGGGAGAGGCTTACTAGAGTCCAACTTTCTTCTTTTCTGGGCCATTGTTTCTGGAGACATGAAGGGCTGAGTGAGATGGAGAACAAAAGTCCCTGGTTCCACAGGAAGCTTCTTCGCAACGCACTTAGATAGATGATCAGCTATCCTGTTTTCTGCACGGGGTACGTGCTCTATTTGCAATCCGTCAAAGCTCTCCTCCAATCTCCTCACCTCCTCGACATATGCCTCCATCAATGGGCTTTGGTAGTCCTTGTTGACTTGTCTCACCACGAGCTATGAATCTCCTCGAATGATCAGCTTCTTAATTCCCAATTCAGCTGCAATCCTGAGCCCGGCAAGGAGCCCTTCATAGTCTGTTGTATTGTTGATAACTTATTCCCATGCAAAATTCATTTGGACGACGTACTTCAAGTGCTCCCTGGAGGGGAAACAAGTAGCCTGCTAGCTCCTGCACCTTGTAGGGAAAAAGCACCATCAAAATACAAAATCCATTCTTGGGGCGATTCCTTGTCGGGGATATTTGTCTCAGTCACTTCCTCATCAGGGGTTGGTGATGCGGAGCATCCTACGGGCATCACCATGTCAAGAATCCATTTGGCAAGTGACACGTGCGACATCTACTTCACATACACAAAGGTGAATCATCTCCTTTACACGTGCTCACTGGACCCCTTCGAGGATGGTATACTAGTTGACACCCCTCTCGTGTGCATGCATAGGTATTGTCGGAACTTCACGTATGACGAGGAGGACTGCAAGCGCCAAGGAACACCTACACCATCCGCGAGGGAAGCATGGAAGAGAAGACAGAAGAAGAAGGAGTTGCAGAGTCTACAACGACCGGACGACCGGAAGCCACCGGATGTCCGACCATCTACAGCCGCCGGACGACCGACGAACACCGGACGTCCGACAAGTCCCAGGCACCGGACGTCCGACGCTTACCGGAAATCCGGTGCCACCGATCCCGAAGCGAAACTACGGACGACCGACGCCGACCGGACGTCCGGCACCACCTGTCCCGAGAAGAATCTATGGACGTCCGACGCGCGCCGGACGTCCGGACCGTCCTGAGCCATCGGATGTCCGACCCCCGCCGGTCGTCCGGTACCTGCATGTGTGCAGCCGTGGGCCTTTGCCCTTGTACCCCTCTCCCACTTATCCCTTCATGGCTAAGACTATAAATACATCACCTCCACCTCCTTTCTAGGGTTAGCAAAGGATTATCTCATATTTTGTGTGAGAGCTTTGCTCATCCACTTGGTTACCTTCTCCTCGGAGATAGCACCTCCTCGGAGAAGATCCCCCAAGCGGATTCAAGACCCCTTCACGGGAAGAACCTCAGGACCTCCTCACGGAGAAGAACCGGTTACCTCTTGTATCATCCGTTGTTGACTTTGGATCTTGTATCTCCTCTTGTGTTCCACGGATCTAGCACATGTGTGATCATACTTGTTGGTTTTAGTGTTTCTCTTGTGTTTTCCCCGTGTTTTCCCTCGTTTCCCTCCTCGCGTTCTTCGTGTTCTTCATGCGATCCACTCCTTTCATGAAAGATCGGCCAATTAGGGTTCCTACCCTACATCATCTTGGTATCAGAGCCACGTTGATCACGATTTCGGAGCCTCCCCTCGTTATTTTCTAGCCTAATTTTGTTGTGTTCTTCCCCAATTTCGAAAGTCCCCACCAAAAATAGCCCCAATTTTTTTTGTGATCTGTTGGTGTGTTGAAATTTTGTTGGATTTGATCCATATATTTGCTTGGTTTCAAGTGGATATAGAATCTCCCCAAGTTTCCCCATCTTTCACCCACGAAATCTCATCTTTTTGACCCCAAAATCCCCAAATTCCGCCCAAAATCACGTCCTGGATCTGAAATTTCGCATTGACCCCGACCCCCCGGACGACCGGCCCTTTACGGACGTTCGGAGCCCTTGGAACGACCGGACGTCCGACCTATTCCGGACATCCGGAACCCCTAACCCGAGCCAAATTTACAGATTTCCGAGCCCGCCCGGACGTCCGCCCCCTGTCCTTCTTCGGACGTTCGATACCTGTAGATTCCCACTTCGGCTGATTTTTGTTTTGTCCATAACTAATTCATCCAGAGTCCGATTTTCACGTTCTTTAGCTCGAAAAGGTATTGACATCCTCCTTCCCACAAAAATACCACCAACATCTTTTGAGTCCATCAATGTTTGTGAATTTTGGCATCTTTGCCTAGGGCTTCCATCACATCAACCGCTACACCACCACCGACTTCCGCAACCTAACCAATTTTGTTCCCCGTAGCATTAGTGGTTTCTTAAGGATTGATTCGAGTCTCCTAAGGTGTCTAGGCTACTTAGGGACGGTTGCTTCTTCATCAACCACCACCACCACCATAATTTCCGCATTGCGTACTCCACAACCCATCATTGCATTTCCGCAATCCCTTTGAGCTTCCACAACCACCACCGCATTCCCGCTACCACCATTTTGACATTTGACATTTGAGTGATAGAGGCGAAGGTGTCTTGATGTTTCGATGAGATGGTGGCTATCGTTTTTGGTGGGAGTCGACCTTGACAATCCGACTACGAACATGCGAGACATCGCGCCTTAGCAATCGTTAAACCAACTTCCGAGGATTATTGACCACGCCGGAGCATGATCAACCTGACCACGAGGGTCTATTTCCTGGAGCAAATGAAGAACAATCAAGAAACTAAGATTGCAACTTGGATATTGCGAATATAGGAGGAAAGCTTTATTGATCAAGGTGGGGTTATGTGACGCCTTTGTCTGGTCGTTGAACACAAACGAAGTACACGAAGTTGCAGCTATGGCGCACTTTAATCTAAACAAAACCCAAAGTCTAAATGACGCCCTAAGGGCTGTATATATGGAGGAAGAGGGGGGAATTTCATGGACCTTGGAGGAGGTGGACTCTAGTTTCCCCACACATACAGACTCTAAAAACAACCTATACTTAAGTATTTCGAAAATACATGGGCCTGGCCCAATAATAAGGTAACGCAACACCTAGAATAGCCTCTGGACGAAATTTATGAAGTGGCATCTTGTATATTTTGTCCAAGGGTTCATGCACTCCTTATTGTGGCTTCAAAGTCCTGAAATCATCACTTGTAACTCCGTTCTTGATCCCCTTGCGCATGCCATCATCTCCATGCTTGGTCTTGCTCCAGTGTTCACCCCTCTTATCCATGCCAGGCCCTTCATTTGTAAGCAAAACAAACGTATCCAATTTAGGCAGCATCATAATCTCATGAACATTAGAATCATTACCAAGAAATGAAAGTACCTGATAATTTAATTGGCGTGCGCGAGCTCTAGTAATTGGTCCAGTATGTATAGCAGCAGGGGTTGTGGGTGTAACAATGGTATTGGTGTCGTCATCATCCTCCCCTTCTTGAAATGAAGTCGTCCTCGACGGAAGCTCATCTTCCTCACCCAAATAAGGCTTCAAATCTGCAATGTTAAAAGTGGGACTAACCCCAAAATCTGTAGGCATCTCAAGTTTATATGCATTATCATTTATTTTCTCTAACACCTTAAAAGGACCATCAGCACGTGGCATTAGCTTTGATTTGCGCAAATTAGGAAATCTATCCTTATGCAAATGTAACCAAACAAGATCTCCTGGTGCAAACACAACATGTTTTCTATCCTCATCTCCAACAAGTTTATATTTAGCATTCATACGCTCAATGTTTTCCTTAGTTAACTCATGCATTTTTAAAATCAATTCAGCACGTTCTTTAGCATCAAAGTTAACCTTCTCCGAAGATGGAAGAGGCAACAAATCAATAGGTGCACGAGGTAGGAAACCATACACAATTTCAAAAGGGTACATCTTAGTAGTAGAATGCAATGAACGATTATAAGAAAATTCAATATGACGCAAGCATTCTTCCCACATTTTCTTATTATTCTTCAAAACAGCCCTAAGCATAGTAGACGATGTTCTATTGGCTACTTAAGTTTGTCCATCAGTTTGGGAGTGACAAGTAGTACTAAAAAGCAGTTTAGTCCCCAACTTAGCCCATAAACATCTCCAAAAGTGGCTAAGAAATTTAGTATCACGATCTAAAACAATAGTATTTGGCACACCATGCATGCGAATAATTTCATGAAAGAAGAAATCAGCAACATTAACAACATCATCGCTTTTATGACATGGTATAAAGTGTGCCATTTTAGAGAACCTATCCACAAGAACAAATATGCTATCCCTCCCCTTCTTTGTTCGAGGTAAACCTTAAACAAAGTCCATAGATATATCCTCCCAAGGAACACTAGGTACAGGCAAAGGCATATATAAACCATGAGGATTGAGTCGTGACTTAGCTTTTTGACATGTAGTGCAGCGAGCAACAAAACACTCAACATCCCGTCTCATCTTTGGCCAAAATAAATGTGTAGCAAGTATATCCTCCGTCTTCTTGACACCAAAGTGTCCCATTAATCCTCCTCCATGCGCCTCCTGCAACAACAAAAGATGAAGGGAGCTAGCTGGAATGCATAGCTTGTTAGCACGAAACACAAATCCATTGTTAAGAACAAACTTGTTCCAAGTTCTCCCTTCCTTACAATTCTGCAATACATCTTTAAATTCAGCGTCATGCACATATTGATCTTTGATGGTCTCCAAACCAAATATTTTGAAGTCAAGTTGTGAAAGCATAGTATAGCGATGAGACAATGCATCAACAATAACATTTTCTTTACCCTTCTTGTGTTTAGTAACACAAGGGAAAGTCTCAATGAATTCAACCCATTTATCATGTCTACGGTTCAGTTTTGCTTGACTTTTAATGCGTTTCAAAGATTCATGATCAGAATGTATAACAAATTCCTTGGGCCATAAATAATGTTCCCATGTTTCTAAGGTCCGAACAAGAGCATATAATTCTTTATCATAAGTAGAATAGTTCAGACTAGGCCCACTCAATTTTTCAGAAAAGTATGCAACAGGTTTGCTATCTTGTAATAACACGCCTCCCAATCCAATTCCACTAGCATCACATTCAACCTCAAAAGTCTTATTAAAATCAGGAAGTTGGAGTAAAGGAGCATGTGTCAACTTATGTTTCAATACCGTGAAGGCTTCTTCCTGTGCGGTACCCCAAACAAAAGGCACATCCTTCGTTGTAAGCTTGTTGAGAGGTGCAGCAATGGTGCTGAAATCTCTCACAAAACGCCTATAGAATCCAGTGAGGCCAAGAAAACTCCTCACTTGTGTGACCATTTTAGGTTGCGGCCAACTCTCAATAGCTTCAATATTGGCTTTATCAACTTCAATTTCCTATGGAGTAACAACATAGCCAAGAAAAGATACTTGGTCGGTGCAAAAGGTGCACTTCCCAAGGTTACCAAACAAACGTGCATCACGTAGAGCAATAAAAACAACACGTAAATGTTCCAAATGTTCCAGCAAATATTTTCTATAAATCAATATGTCATCAAAGTAAACTACCAGAAATCGTCCTATGAAAACACGTAAAACTTCGTTCATTAATCTCATGAAAGTACTAGGTGCATTAGTTAACCCAAAAGGCATGACCGACCACTCATATAATCCAAACTTAGTTTTAAATGCTATTTTCCAGTCATCTCCCAATTTCATACGAATTTGATGGTATCCACTACGCAAATCAACTTTGGAGAATATTGTAGAGCCACTCAATTCATCAAGCATATCATCTAGCCTAGGAATAGGATGACGATAACGAATAGTAATATTATTAACGCCTCTACAATCAACGCACATACGCGACGTACCATCCTTTTTCGGCACTAAAATGATAGGAACAACACAAGAACTAAGGGATTCACATATATAACCTTTGTCGAGCAGCCCTTGTACTTGACGCATAATCTCCTTTGTCTCCTCTGGGTTGGTACGGTATGGTGCATGGTTGGGTAATGATGCACCAGGAATTAAGTCAATTTGATGCTCAATCCATCTAATAGGTGGTAATCCCGGTGGCACGTCTTATGGAAAGAGGTCAGCGAACTCCTGCAAAATGTTAGTGATAGCATGAGGCAAAGAGGAAGGCACGTCCTTGAATGAAAATAATGCCTCTTTGCACACAAAAGCATAGGAAACAAATTTGCTAAAATCTAGATCATCAATATCAGATTTGGTGGCAAGTAAACATGCACTTTTCAATTTAATTTTAGAAGCAACACTAGATGATTTATTATTAGGCTTCATTTGTTGCTCAAATTCTTTTGCCACAATCTGATTTTCACTCTTATTTTGCTCATGTTTGGTTTATTAGCTCTATTAATATCATCTTTCAAAATGGAATCAGGAGTCATAGGAAACAAAGTATTATTTTTGTCCTTCTGAACAACAGTATACTGATTGTTTCTACCATGGGGTACAGAATTTTTATCAAATTGCCATGGTCTACCAAGTAATAAGGAACATGCTTGCATAGGTACCACATCACAATCAACATAATCAGCATATGTAGAGATACTAAAATGCACAGGAACAATACGTGTTACCTTAATCTTGCCGCTGTTGTTGAACCATTGGATGTGGTCTTGTGGTGAGAGATGACTTCTCCACCATCTCCATGCTACCCAAGTTGTTGGAGTTCCCTCCATCTATGATGACGTGAACAGAACGTTCCTTCACAACTCCCTTTGTATGGAACAAATTATGCCTCTGATTTCGCTCAGCTTGTGTAACCTGCACACTCAAAACACGTTGAGCAACTAAACATGCATACCTGTCAGCATCTTCAACAGCCATGTATTGCGTCTCATGATCAGAATCATCTCCACCATGTTTTTCATGTGTAATAAGAGCCAAAGTCTCCTCATCATAGTCACTAGCGGACTCATACCCACCATCCTCAGTAGCAATCATCACACGCTAAGAAGATTTGCATTATCTCGCAAAATGTCCTCTTCCCTTACAATGACGACAAATAATATCACTTGTGTGCCCTGTTGATGCCATGTAAGCAGAAGAGCTCTGCGCAGGCCCGGCAGGTGTGCTCTTGGTAGATAGTGGTGGCTGTGCCTGCTTTCTTGTATCACGGCTGGAGGTGGGAACTGATGGACGTGCTGGTGTAGTGGAAGTGGAAGATGCACGTGGTGTCCATGATGAAGATCGACCTGCAGAAAAGTTAGTTCGCGCCAATGCCTATCGATCCTGCACATCACGTTTAGCTTTACAAGCAAGATGGAATAAACGAGTGATATTTATACTACTTATACTCTAAAATGGTCTGAATCTTTCTATTTAAACCACCCATAAAACGTGCAAGCATAGCTTCATTATCCAAAACAATACCACATCTAATAATGCCAGTTTGTAATTCCTGATAATATTCTTCTACAGAATTTTTTCCTTGTCTTAAACGCTGTAATTTATGAAGTAATTCACGTTGATAATATGGTTAAACCCAACGAGTACGCATAGCAGTTTTCAAAGTAGCCAAAGCAGACCACCAAACACATGCAAAACTAGTGAAAGCACAAACAGCAGCAGGAACAGGTCTCTCCTCAGGATATTGTAAACATGTAAATCGTTGTTCAGTTTCTAACTCCCAAGTAAGATATATATTAGGAACATATCTACCCTCAAATGGTGGAATATTCAATTTCAGTTTAGGGAGATGGTCATGATCTCGTACCTGAGGGAGAGCCCTACCATTGCCATTATTTGCATGTGGACGGCCTGGTGGTTGTGGTGCTGGTGGTTGCATGTAGTTCTGATTTTGATCAACCTCATCCTCGTAATATCCAACATAATCATGCTCCTCCGCATCAGCAGTAGGAGCCACAGAAGTATCAATAGTAGCACCAACAGTTTGGCCAGGCGCAAGAGGGACACGACTCACTCGGCAGAGGGCTATTTCGCAACGTGGAGGTAGTCGTCGTCGTCGTCGTTGTTGTTGTTGTTGTTGTCGTCGTCGTCGTCGTCGTTGTTGTTGTTGTTGTTGTTGTTGTTGTTGTTGTTGTAGAGGTGCGTTAGGTGCAGCCGGTGGTGGTGGTGGAAGACGCGTGAGCAATTCATTAAAGTTGTTATCGAGCTTTGTTTCGAACGTCTTCTCCATGCCATATATCTTCTCCATGGCCTCTTCAAATCTGTTTAGCACATCTTGCACCTGTCCACTCATCATTTGCTAAAATTTATCATGCAACTCCTTATTCGTCATGTTCTCCCAGTCAGTGTCATCGACTTGTGATCCCGCAATGGTTAGCAGCAATAGAAACACACAAGAATATGATCCTATAGACTACTAAGAAGTGGTGGTGGTATTGGTGGTGGGGCATCAAAAATTCGTCAAGCGAATATCCAAATCTTACCAGTTCTTACCAAGCAGGAGGTGGTGATCGGCAACCGTTGTAGTCAAAACTCTCAAAGATTAGACAGAGCGATTGCTAGGTGGTGTCAAATGCACGATGTAGATGTATGTGGAGCTGGGAAGGCTTATGATATGGTAGCAAAAATGTCAGCAATAATCAATTCAGAGATGCAAAGTTGAATAAACGCTCAACGACGGTACTGTGCTGGTCCTAGGCTGGACCGTACTAGATACACGAGCCTGGAACACGAACAAAATCACGGCGCGACACGTAAACAAGATAGGAGCACTCTCTGATTTTTTCCTTTTTTTCATTTTTTTTGCACTTTTTTTTCTCCGCAACATTTTTTTTTGAAAAAGTCTACAAATGGTCTAAAAACTGCCTAGCCAGAATTTTCCAGACTTAGTTTTTTTGAGTTTGGAACCATTTTTC
The DNA here is from genome assembly GCF_056163025.1 of Triticum urartu. Lineage (NCBI taxonomy): Eukaryota > Viridiplantae > Streptophyta > Magnoliopsida > Poales > Poaceae > Triticum > Triticum urartu. Next base: position 193,816,338 of record NC_141873.1, on the reverse strand, counting down.
TACTGCGGGTAGCACGGAATGTCAGGAGTCCTACTCTGTGACGACTCGAAGTATCATGTCATCTGGAACTCGAAAGCAAAGCAACAAATACTGGACTCGGACTAGTGGCGGAGATGAATCTGGTGGAACTCGGACTGGTGGTTGTATATGGCAATAGAATATCTGGACTCGGATTGGTGGTGGTATATGGCGATGGTATATGTGGACTCGGATTGGTGGTTGTATATGGCGATGGTATATGTGGACTCGGATTGGTGGTTGTATATGGCAATGGTATATGTGGACTCGGACTGGTGGTTGTATATGGCAGTGATGATGTATATGGTGGGGTGGTGTTATATGGTAATGATGATGACCATGGTGCGGCGGTGGCGTGACAACCTATGAACAAAACTCAAAACTCTAAGGGACTCGACGCTAACACCAGCAACTCGACACAACGATGCAACCGCAAATTCAACAAAGCAAAACTCTAAAAAGACTATGCAAAGGTTTAGATTGGTTCGGAGATGATGACCTAACCCTAATATTTTTTTTGACTTTTTCATGGACTGTAGGTATGAAGAACAGACTCGATCTAAACTATGAAAAACTGTAAAATCTCACTGAGCAACCTGGAAATCTGATACCACTTGATAGAGGAGAAGGTGTCCTGATGTTTCGATGATATGGTGGCTATCATTTTAGGTGGGAGTCGACCTTGACGATCCGACTATGAACGTGCGAGACGTCGCACCTTAGCGATCGTTAAACCAACTTCTGAGGGTTATTGACCACGCCGGAGCACGATCAACCTGACCACGAGGGTCTGTTTCCTGCGAGCAAATGAAGAACAAGCAAGAAACTAAGATTGCAATCTGGATATTGTGAATATAAGAGGAAAGCTTTATTGATCAAGGTGGGGTTCTGTGACACCTTTGTCTGGTCGTTGAACACAAACGAAGTACGCGAAGTTGCAGCTATGGCGAACTTTAATCTAAACAAAACCCAAAGTCTAAATGACACCCTAAGGAATGTATATATGGAGGAAGAGGGGGGGGATTTCGTGGCCCTTGGAGGAGGGATCCAAAACCAACCCTAACTCTTGTTTCCCCACACATACGGACTCTAAAAACAGCCTATACTTAAGTATTTCGAAAATACATGGGCCTGGTCCGATAATAAGGTGACGCAGTACCTAAAATAGCCTCTGGACGAAATTTATGAAGTGGGATCTTGTATATTTCGTCCAAGGCTTCATGCACTCCTTATGGTGGCTTCAAAATCCTAAAATCATCACTTGTAACTCCGTTCTTGATCCCCTTGCGCATGCCATCATCTCCATGCTTGGTCTTGCTGCAATGTTCATCCCTCTTATCCATGCCAGGCCCTTCATTTGTAGGCAAAACAAATGTATCCAATTTAGGCAGCATCATATTCTCATGAACATTAGAATCATTACCAAGAAATGAAAGTACCTAATAATTTAATTGGCGTGCGTGAGCTCTAGTAATTGGTCCAGTATGTATAGCAGTAGGGGTTGTGGGTGTAACAATGGTATTGGTGTCCTCATCATTGAGATTTTGAGTTCGCGGTTTTTCTGTTTCCTAAGGTGTTTCGGCTACTTCGGGACGAGTCTCCATCATATTGGTATCTCCATTAAGATCACCGCTACTTATCATCGCCAAGGACGGTAACCTCCATATCATGTTGGTATCGTGGTATCCCTCCTCTGTATATTCCTTTGCCATTGCATTGTTAACCCCTAGCCCATTTTGCGTCACTTTCCTATCGAGACTAGCCTTTGAGTATTGCCGGCAACGTTACTTGTGCACATTAGTGATTTGCCCATACATTGCATACATACCATACCATATCGGCATCTTCTTGGTATCATATCATATCGTGTGCCTCAAGTTTGTTCCCGCATATACACAATTACTATCTTGGTTTGTGCATTTCGCAAAGTGGCCATAAAAAAAGAATAAGCTTTTAAGCAAAGAAAAAGAGTGAACAAAGAGCTTGTAAGCAAGTGCCATAGCATCATACCACATTGCATAAGATTGTCATATACGATCATCTTGGATCATACCACCGGAACATCATACATAGCATTCTTGGAACAAAAATTCGATACATTTTGCATATCATAGGTTGTGCACAAGTGTCGTATCCACCTATAGAGCAATCGTTCTAGCGTCTCTCTTGAGTTGTGCAACACGAGCGTTTTCCGTGGATTCCACATTTTGTGCTCATTCCTTGGTTGCACGACCCCATTTATCTATCCGTGTGTGTGTTTCCATGTACCACATATTTCTACTGATCTACTTGTTTCACTTGCGAATTTGTGAATCTCTTTCAACTTTATTGACTCTTGCTAACATTTTGCATTTAATTTTTGTTTCACTATCCTGACTGAGCTCCACCATAAGCCTTACTTGTGTAGGTGTGAGAAATCGACAAGATCGGTACCAATTGCGCTATTTCCTTGTTACATCATTGAGGGATCATTGATCCATCTTCAACATCGGTCAAGGTACATTTGGTATAGTTCTTCTCTTTCTCGCACTCATATTTGCTCGAGTCTTGTGATGGATAGGCAAGGCATTTCATCTTCGGTCTACACCAACAATGACGAGTTCGATGCCACGAACAACTCCAACGACGCCAAGATGCAAGCTTAAATGGAGGATATCAAAGCCCTCATCAAGTCCTACAAGCGATCTTCCTCATCTTCGAGGAGACGGTCAAGAGCACATGCCTCCGAGCTACCATCTTCAGCAAAATCACATCGGCATCGACACCATCACCAACAAGGACGTGAAGGTCAAGAGCTCAACACCAACAACCGCTCACCGACGTCACCATCTCTAAAGGCATCTTCGCCTTCAGATATATGGCATCTTCGCCAACAAGCACCTCAAGACTACGCTCAAGGGAAGCTCCCCAAGCTCAAGTCCGTGACTTCCATGACCTACTACGACTACCTCAAATTCCTCCCGAAGATCAAGTGAAGTTCCCCACAAGAAACTTCCACGGCTACGCTTACACATGGTGGCTTCACACACCTTCGAAGAGCTACGACATGAGTTGACCCAAGACGAAGAGAGCTTTGCGGCGAGAGTTCGTGCCTCCAACCTACACGGAACAACTTCTACGCCAATTGGAGAACACCACCCAAGGATCCAAGTCCATCGACGGGTACTTCAAGGAGATGAAGAAAGCCTTGCGGCGATCCGGCGTGGACGACCCAATTTTGATGAAGTTCCACTTCATGATGGGATTGCACAATGACATCTCCAAGATGATCTTCCTCGAGAACTACAAGTCCCTCGACGACAACTACATTGCTGCTCTCAAGGTGGAACAAGAACTCATGAAGGTCAAGGCTTCTCGACCCCAAGCACACTTCTCTAAGACCAAGCTCCAAGACGACAAGCATGAGGCTAGTACCACCACGATGTCCAAGGCCGACAAGCTCCAAGACGATGCTCCCAAGTTCGACTTCACCACAATCCCTCTTTGTGGCATTGATGATGCCGAGTCTACTTCGACTCTTTTTCAAGATGGCGCGACGACGACTACGACTACGGAGACCATCAAGGACCAAGCTTTGGAGGCGAGCGACATGGTGACAAGAAAGGATGATGATTCCAACTTAGGAGGCGAGAGTGATGATGTGCCATCTTCGGACTTCATCCACAGCGACGGCAATGAGCTGGTTGAGCATGGGATTTTCCCTTCGACCACAGCGACGTATGATGACTTGAGTGACTTTTGCCACCATATTGACAGTGAGAGTGACTTCACCATTAGCCCCATATATGATGTTTTACCACAATTCCCATGTGAGGAGAGCCACAACCCCCACCACTTAAGTGAGATGAGTGACTCCACCATATGTGAGTTTGAGCGCACCTATTTTGAGGGAGTGAGTGAACAACCACATAGAGAGAGTGTGATAGGTGATAGGGCATGTGAGGACATTTGCATTTCTAACAACTTGACCTCTACCTCTATTGTGTCTTCTCATTTGGTGCTAGGTCCCATATATGATGACGCGCCGATTCGCGACGACAACGTCCTCCCTTTGGACAAGAAGATGGCCATGGTGGAATATGATGCACCCCCCACATGGTTCCATCAAGATGAAGATGACCACCATTTGGTCTTTCCCACCTCACCTACACCACATGAGTGGAATGACAGAGGTAACATAGGTTAAGGTGATGCTCTAGTCCCACTAGTGGGCATTCTTGACATTGATTGCTTGCATGATGTTGATCAACCTATTACCATGCTTCATGCTAGTGCGACTTCCCCATGCGATGATCTACCCATTTATGATGAGTATGATTATTTCCATGTGGAATCTATTAGTTTTGATGCCATGTTACATAGGATTTCTTGTGCTAATTCTCTCGGTCACATCATGTTCGCCAATCCGCTTGACTTGTCACATGCTATGCATGATATCAATCATATGTCATATTTGCAATCTCTTCATAGTGACTATGCATATGCTATTAAAATAAACCCAATTTGCACATATGGCATAGATGACAAGCCTATGGTTATTGGCATTTGTTTCTCTTGTGATGATATTGACATGCTACCTTTGCATCATTTATCTCATATGCCATGCCATAACCACCTAGCTTCGGATATGCATTGTTTTCGATGTTGTACATTTTCTCCATATGATGTTTCCATTATTGCTCATGAGGAGACCCCATAGTGTCCTCATACATGTTTGGAGAATTTCACCACTCCCATCCATTGCATTATCCCAATACTTATGTGCACAATATGCTTTCCATGAATAAACATGCTATTGATGCGCCATATACTTGTATGCTCAATTTGCATCCCCATCGTGTTATACACAATAACTATTCTTTCATGATGGATGACATGTTCTTATACCATGCATCAAATTTCTTTGAGCAATGCTTATCTTGTACTAACTCTCACGTGCACATACACATCACGATGGATGATGTGTACATTTACCACACACATAATTTCTTTCGTTTGTGTCTCTTTTGTGTAGGTATCCATGAATTCTTATCAACCTCGCAATCCCATGAGTTGACAAAACGAGCACTAGAGAGCAATGATGACTTGGGATCCCATGGATTGTCTTTCCCACCGCTCTCTTCACGCAAAGACTTCACGGATTTCTTCTACATGGCCCTCACTTGGCTATGGGTTGTTGTCCATTATATATCCTTTGCCCATCTTGCCATGTTCACTTTGCATGATATGCTCATTACTATGCTTTTGCCATGCATTCGTGACCCATGCTTTGCATTACACATGATGATTGATTCTCATACTTGTATGTGTATTCGCAAGCTTGGTGGAGACATTGCTTGTTATTGCCATGTTTTCTTTGTGCCCCATGGCTATGATGATACTATGATCTTGCTTTGTGTTCGTGCTTGCGATATGTGATGTACATTGCCTATGACTATTATTTGCTCACATGACATGATTGCGATGCTTTCCTCTAGTATGTTGCATCTTCGCACTACTAGCTTGCACGACTTGATTCCTATGATTGCTTGCCTTGTTGGGTCACCAATGATTCATACTTGCTCACTTCATGTGGTTGATGGCAACCATTTACATGCTTGTCCCCATGATATCTTTGCTTGTGCTCAATTTATGTGCTTATATGCCATGTCACAATCCTTTGTCACACCATATGCTTTGCATGATGACAACACTTGTTTCGTGAATCACCTCTTGAATGCTTGGTTTTGCACTAACGCTAACCACATTCATTTTTCCAAGTGTTTGCTGTCCTTGCTCATTTTGAAGGAATCACTAGACGGTGCGACATTGGAGAGTGCCCACTTCAAGCTTGAAGATGATGACTACTTGGTGAACGTCCGCTTCTACACGGCGAAGCCATCTCTTTCCCATGGTGATTTGGTTTTCGATCCGGGGTCGGATCTTTCCCAAGGGAGGGGAGATGATGCGGAGCATCCTACGGGCATCACCATGTCAAGAGTCCGTTTGGCAAGTGACACGTGCGACATCTACTTCACATACACAAAGGTGAATCATCTCCTTTACACATGCTAACTTGACCCCTTCGAGGATGGTATACTACTTGACACCCCTCTCGTATGCATGCATATGTATTGTCGGAACTTCACGGATGACGAGGAGGACTGCAAGCGCCAAGGAACACCTACACAATCCGCAAGGGAAGCATTTAAGAGAAGACGGGAGAAGGAGTTGCAGAGTCTACAGTGACCGGACGACCGGAAGCCACCGTACGTCCGACCATATACAGCTGCCGGACGACTGACGAACACCAAACGTCCGACAAGTCCCAGGCACCGGACGTCCGACGCTTACCGGAAATCCGGTGCCACCGATCCCGAAGCGAAACAACGGACGACTGACGCCGACCAAACATCTAGCACCACCTCTCCCGAGAAGAATCAGCAGACGTCTGACGCACGCCGGAAGTCTGGACCGTCCTGAGCAACCGGACGTCCGACCCCCACCGGTCGTCCAGTACCTGCCTGTGTGCAGTCGTGGGCCTTTGCCCTTGTACCCCTCTCCCACTTACCCCTTCGTGGCTAAGACTATAAATAGACCACCTCCACCTCCTTTCTAGGGTTAGCAAAGGATTAGCTCATATTTCGTGTGAGAGCTTTGCTCATCAACTTGATTACCTTCTCCTTGAAGATAGCGCCTCCTCGGAGAAGATCCCCCAAGCGGATTGAAGACCCCTTCATGGGAAGAACCTCAAGACCTCCTCACAGAGAAGAACCGGTTACCTCTTGTATCATCTGTTGTTGACTTTGGATCTTGTATCTCCTCTCGTGTTCCGAGGATCTAACACATGTGTGATCATACTTGTTGGTTTTAGTGTTTCTCTTGTGGTTTCCCCGTGTTTTCCCTTGTTTCCCTTCTCACGTTCTTCGTGTTCTTCGCGGGATCCGCTCCTTTCATGAAAGCTCGGCCGATTAGGGTTCCTACCCTACATCAGTCGGCATCCATTCTGCAATAAAATCTGCCAATGCCCTGCTCTGAATAGTTGATGTGCTCTCAAACTTCAAACCAAAACTGGATAACTCCAAAGCCCACTCCACTATTCTGCCAGTAGCCTCAGGGTTTCGGAGTATCCTCTACAATGGGAAACGAGTGACAACCATGATCTCATGGGCTTGGAAGTAGTGGCGCAGTTTCCTTGAGGCCATGATGAGACCAAAGATCAACTTTTGCACACCAGAGTACCTCGATCTAGCCCCCTGTAACAGGGAGCTGACAAAGTACACTGGGCTCTGGACGACCTTCTTCCTTGCTGCGTCCTTAGGGTTGCTCTCGTTGACGTGCTTATTGCTGTCCTAATCCTTCTCTAACTCTGCCGGTCCCTGTTCACTCTCTGCCTCATCCACTTCTCGCTTCGCTACCAAGGCTGCACTGACCACCTGGTTGGTTGCTGCTAAGTATTCGTGGGGTTTGGGAGCAACCAAGGAAGGCACAGAGGACAAGTAGGCCTTCAACTCTTGCAAAGCTGCATCTGCTTCCGGGGTCCACTTCATAGGCCCCGCCTTCTTCAAAATTTTGAAGAACGACAGGGCACGCTCGATAGACTTGGAGATGAATCTGCTTAGTGCGGCAATGCACACTGTCAGACGCCTCACTTCCTTAATTGTCCTTGGCGCTTGGATCTGCTGAATAGCTTTGATCTTGTTGGGGTTGGCTTCGATCCCGTGGTGGGACATGAAGAACCCGAGCAACTTGCCGGAGGGAACACCAAATACACACTTTTCTGGGTTGAGCTTGAAATTGATCTTGCGCAGATTAGCAAACGTCTCCTCCAAATCCTGAATAAGGGTGGCTCTATCCTTGGTCTTGACAACAATGTCATCCATATAAGCTTCTATGTTTCTCTGCAGTTGTGGCTCGAAACCAATCTAGACTGCCCTTGCAAAAGTGGACCAAGCACTCTTTAATCCGAATGGCATGCGGACAAAACAGTACGTACCACATGGAGTAATGAATGATGTCTTCTCCATCTTCCTTGGACATGAAGATTTGGTGATACCCAGAATATGCATCCAAAAAGAAGAGCAAATCACAACCTGAAGTGGAATCCACAATTTGATCGATACGCGACAAGGGAAACGGGTTCTTCGGGCAAGCTTTGTTGGGATCTGTGAAATCTATGCAAAGCGTCCACTTCTCGTTAGCCTTCCAGACTACCACTGGATTTGCCAACCACATGGGATGCATCACTCATCTGACCAAACCAGCTACCTCAAGTTTCTTGATCTCTTCCGTAATGAACTGCTGCCTCTCCAAGGCCTGCTTCCGGACTTTCTGCTTGACAGGTCGGGCGTGTGGGCATATAGCAAGGTGGTACTCGATTACCTCCCGGGGAACACCGGAGATATCCGATGGTTGACAAGAAAACACATTGATATTCACCCACAGGAAGGCAACGAGCGCACTTTCCTATTTGTCATTGAGGGTGGCGCTGATAGTGAAAGTACCATCAACACCAGCCAGCCCTGTCGGGACCTTCTTCACTTGGGTTGCAGCGACCTTGGATCTCTTGTTGTTGGAACACTCTGGCACATCATCAACGGGTGCCATGCACTCAGAGGGGTCACGCTTCCTAGATTCTTTGCCGGAGTTCCTACAATCTCTCTTTCCCAGATTTAGAGGGGGCACTGAGAAGGATGCAATCATTTGTGTGGACAAGATGTACCAGGACGCGGCCGCTGCCTCTGCTGCGACCGCGTCCTAGTACATCTTTTTCCACACAAATGATCACATCCTTCTCATCTGATGGAATGGTGATGACTCCCAGTGGCCCAGGCATCTTAAAGGTCTTGTAGGCATAGTGGGATGTCGCGATGAACTTAGCCAGGGATGGGCGCCCAAGAATCCCATTGTGTGGCAGGGGGAGATCAACCACATCAAACACAATCCTCTCAGTCCGGTAGTTTAGTTCTCCCCCAAATGTTATCGGCAACGTGATCTTTCCCTTAGGATGGCTCCTGCCGGGATTAACTCCTTCAAACGTGCAGGTAACCTCTAGTTCTTCCTCTGCTATCTGAAGCTTGCTAATAACTGCTGGGGAAATCAGATTCAACCCGGCCCCGCTGTCCACCAGCATCTTTGTGACTTTGAGGTTGCGAATCGTTGGGGAGACCAACAATGGCAAACACCCTACCACTATGGTATGGCTAGGGTGATCCTCCTTGTCAAAGATGATGGGCATATGGGACCACTTGAATGGCTTCCAGCCCTCTAGCGCTGGTTCCACGACATTGACTTCTCGCGCCCACCGCTTGAGTTGGCGGTGAGAGGTGTGCTGAGATGCACCCCGTCAATGCACAGGGCATCAGTGGGCTTCTGAAACTCTTGCTCAATGGTTTCCTCTTCATCCCCTTCATCACTCTCATCATCACAAACTTCCTTCTCTCAGCCTCTGGCGGGTTTTCCTTGATTCCGAAAGGGTTTGCTGGGGCAACTTACTTCACCACCTCGGCCCTTGCCACCAGCAACATTCTGACCTTTTTCCTTGTCACGCTTCTCATACTCTGATTTCTGTCTCTTGACAAGTTGATCAACCTGATAACACTCTTGAGGGTCGTGGCCCTTGGTTCGATGAATCTTGCAGTACGGCCCATCACCTTTCCCGGCTTTCTCGACTGCAGCGGCTTCACGTCAGTCAGTGCACACGGTAGCTTCCTTGCCGGGGGCCTCAGCTTTGGCCTTCTTGATGGTACTAGGTGTACCCGCTCCTTCAATAGTCATTACTGCCTTCTCTCTCCACTTCTTACTACGTTTCTTGCTCTTCTTCTGACTCGTTAATTCATCATCATCCTCTGAATCAACATTGGTGCAATATTCCTCTATGGACAACTTCATCCCCTCCTCCATCCGAGCAAACTTATCCACTAGGGTGTAGAGCTCCTTCATAGTTGATGTAGGGTAGGAACCCTAATCGGTCGATCTTTCACGAAAGGAGCGGATCCAGCGATGAACACGAAGAACACGAGGAGGGAAACGAGGGGATAATCACAAGGGGAACACAAGAGAACACTCAAACCAACAAGTATGATCACACATGTGCTAGATCCATGAACACAAATGAAGATACAAGATCCACGATCAACAACAAACGATACAAAAGGTAACCAGTCTTCTCCGTGAGGAGGTCCTGATGTTCTTCGCTGCAAGGAGGTCTTGAATCCAAAGGGATCTTCTCCGAAGAGGGGCTGCGGTCTCTCTCGTGGAGTAGATCCGATGTGGATGAGCAATGCTCTATCTCTAAATATGAGCTAAACCAATGCTAACTCTAGAAAGTAGGACGAGGTAGAGTATATATAGTCTAGGGGGTAGAAGGAGTACATGGGCCTTGGCCCTTCACTGTGCGCAGACAGGGGAGGCCGGATGTCCGGGCGTTGGGTCGGATGTCCGGGATTTCACGCGGGGCCGGACGTCCGGGCTGGAGGGCTGGCCTTGTTGCTCTCTGGAATGGCGAGGTCCGGATTTCTGAGCTGGAGGCCGGATGTCCGGGAGCTCGGGACGCACCGGATGTCCGGGCTGGATGCCGGATGTCCGGGCCCTGTAGACTTGGCCGTTGGCTCCTTGCTGCTGTTGACACCTCCAGGGGCCGGATGTCCGGGGTCGTGGCCGGATGTCCGGGGCCTGGGAGGTGTTCTTGACTCATTTCGTTGGTTCTCTTCATCTGTGAACTTGGGGACTTGTTTGTCTTGACGTGCATCTTCGGGAGGGTCCTCTTGAGACCTAATCATGCACAACAACTCGGACTTAGGTAGTAGCCATGTCTCATGCATAGAAAGTGGAAGTTCAGAGAGGAGAGAGTTCACCTTATCTTTGATAGCCTTCGCTCGGGCTCTTGTCATTGGTCCAAGTGGTGTCTTAGGGGACGTAGGTAGGTCCATGGGGATGACCTTGGGATGCTCCGCATCATCTCCCCTCCCTCGGGGAAGATCCGTCCTGGGATCAAATTCTTCATCACCATGGAAGGGCGAGAGGTCCTTGACATTGAAGATATCGCTCACGTTGTACTTGTCGTGGGGTAGGTTAATCTTGTAAGCGTTGTCATTGTAGCGTGCAAGCACCTTGAAGGGTCCGTCCGCTCGTGGTCAAAGTTTGGACTTGCGTTCTTGGGGAAAGTGGTCCTTGCGAAGGTGTAGCCACACGAGATCGCTAATGTTGAAGACCATGGGGTGCTTGTTGATGTTGAGCTTGGTCGCAAGTCATTGTACTTGGCACTCGATAGTATGTCTTGTATCTTCATGCACCTTCTTGAGATGAGTCACATGTGCACTTGCGTCCAAATTGATGCACTCTTGGAGTGGTAGAGGGAGAATGTCCAATGAGGACAAAGGGTTGAATCCGTAGACGACCTCGAAGGGGGATTTGCCGGTTGTTGAGTGTCTTGCGTGGTTGTAGGCGAACTCAGTGATAGGTAGACACTCCTCCCACTCCTTGATGTTCTTCTTGATGAGTAACCAAAGTAGAGCGGAGAGTGTGCGGTTCATCACCTCCGTTTGGCCGTCGGTTTGTAGATGATACGCCGTGGAGAAGAGTAGCTTGATTCCAAGCTTGGTGCATAGGGTCTTCCAAAAGTAGCTAAGGAATTTGACGTCGCAGTCCGAGATTATTGTCTTTGGCACTCCATGTAGACGCAATATTTCCCTACAAAAGCAATTAGCAACATGTGAAGCATCGTCTATCTTGTTGCAAGGAATAAAATGTGCCATCTTAGAGAAACGGTCTACAACAACAAATACCGAATCCTTTCCATTTCTAGTCCTAGGCAATCCAAGTATGAAATCCATGCTAATGTCTTCCCACGGTTGATATGGAATTGGGAGATGCATGTAAAGGCCATGGGATTGAGCTTTAGACCTAGGTTTGCGACATGTAGAACATCGCCTGGTGAGGCGGTTGACGTCGCAAAACATCTTGGGCCAATAGTAGTTCTTGGAGAGCGTGGCGAGAGTCTTGTCGCGTCCAAAATGTCCCATTAAGCCTCCTCCACTAGATTCCTGCAAAAGCAACAAACAAAGAGAAGACTCGGGGATACAAAGCTTGTTAGCTCTCATAAGATATCCATCTTTGATGTAATAGCATTCCCAAGATGTATGCGTCGAACATTTGGCATAAGGAGTAGCAAAAGTAGGATCATGCTCATACAAGTCTTTTATGTGCTCAAAGCCAATGACATTCAACTCAAGTTGAGTAACAAGCATGCATATGCGAGAAAGGGCGTCCACCACAATGTTTTCCTTACCTTTAATGTACTTGATGCCATAAGGAAAATACTCAATAAATTCACTCCATTTAGCATGACGATTGTTCAACTTGGTTTGGCCGTTAAGGTACTTGAGCGTTTCATGATCGGTATGAATGATGAATTCATGAGGGTGAAGATAGTGTTCCCATTCATGCAAAGTGCGGACTAAAGCATATAGCTCTTTGTCATAGATGGGGTAATTGAGTTGCGCTCCGGAAAGATACTCACTAAAGTAAGCTATGGGGCGCTTCTCTTGCGTTAACACACCTCCTATGCCATTACCACTAGCATCGCAATGAATCTCAAACGGTTTGTCAAAGTTGGGTAATGCAAGCATGGGAGCATGAGTAAGCAAATTCTTAAGCTCATTGAAAGCGGTATCTTGGGATGATCCCCCAAAAATGCGCATTCTTCTTGCTCAAAGGATGCAAAGGAGAATCAATGGTGCTAAACTCTTTCACAAAGCGATGATAGAAACCCGCAAGGCCAAGAAAGCTACGCACTGGTTGCAAGTTGGTTGGTTGTGTCCAAGTCTTAATAGAATTGATCTTGGACTCATCTACATGAACACCCTTAGAAGAGACAACAAAACACAAGAAAACAAGCTTATCAATGCCAAAAAGGCATTTCTCCATATTAGCATAGAGATGCTCTTTTCGAAGAGTTTGTAAGACGGTTCGGACATGGGTGACATGCTCTTTAAGAGACTTGCTAAAAACAAGGATATCATCGAAGTAGACCACAACAAACACACCAATGTAAGGGCGAAAAACATGATTCATAAGACGCATAAAAGTACCCGGTGCTTCCGACAGACTGATAGGCATGACCAACCACTCATACAACCCAAACTTGGTTTTGAAAGCGGTTTTCCATTCATCACCCTCGTGTATGCGGATTCGATAGTAACCACTCTTAAGATCAATTTTTGAAAACATAGTGGCACCACTAAGTTCATCAAGCATATCATCAAGGCGTGGAAATGGATACCTATAACGAACAGTGATAGCATTGATAGGTCTACAATTGGAGAACATGCTAAAGCTACCGTCTCGTTTTGGCACAAGAATGACCGGGACGACACAAGGGCTAAAACTTTCACGCACATGTCCATGGTCTATGAGATGCTTAACTTGCCTTCGTATTTCTTTGGTTTCTTCGGGGTTGATGCGGTAGGGAGGTTTGTTCGAGAGAGGTGCTCCGGGGATGAGGTCGACACGGTGCTCGATGCCTCATAGTGGAGGTAGGCCCGGAGGTAGCTCATCGGGGAAAACATCGTGAAATTCCTGCAAAAGAGAAAATAACACTAAAGGTAGAGTGTGAGAGGTGTTAGCTTGTGTTTCATTGTCCTTGCACAAAAGGACGTAGTGTAGGACACTAGATGGGTTCTCACACACTCCTCTTATCTCACTTTTGCTAGAAAATAGGACCAAGTTTTTCTTTTCTCTCATCGTGGAGGCGCTCGATTTGGGCTTGTGTCGCTCACTCTCTTTTTGGTGGCCCGCTCTCTCACAATTATCTCCACAATGGGTGGCTTGCGTGTCGGCGATCACTTGGCTTGGAGACATGGGGCGAAGGACATACCCCTTTCCCATCATCTTGAAGATGTAGTGGTTCGTTCGGCCGTTGTGGATGACTCCTCTATCAAATTGCAATGGGTGTCCAAGGAGAAGGTGGCAAACGGTCATTGGAACGATGTGGCACTCCAAACTGTCTTCGTAGGTGCCAATTTTTGAGGAGACTTGTACTCGATGCTCGACTTGGATAGTGCCATAGTCGCTAAGCCATTGCACTTTGTATGGGTGTGGGTGCTTCGTCTTGGGCAATTGGAGGTTGGAGCAAAGTTCTTCACTTGCGAGGTTATGACAACTCCCTCCATCAATGATGACCTTGACGGAGCGTACATTGATGCCAGCCTTGGTATGAAAGATATGGCATCGTTGGTCTTTTTCTTGGTGATGTTAGAGAGTGAAAACCTTGGAGACAACAAGGGCGGGACTTGAATCTTCATTGCAAAAGACTTGTTCTTCTTCATCGTTCACTTGCCGATGCATGGCGACTTGCTCAAGGGCATCCATTTCTCCTTCACTCATTGAGTCGTAAGTGACGTCGTCGTTGAGGATCATGGTCCGCTTGTTGGTGCACTCATAGGACTTGTGGCCTCGGCCTCCGCATGTGAAGCATTTGAAGGAAATCGTCTTGATGGTCTCATCAGTTGGAGTGGATGATGAGAAGCTCTCGTCTTGAAGTTTCTTGTAGTAGGAGGATGACTTGGAGTTGACAAAGCTTTCTTGGAACTCGACTTGTCGACGTTGCTTGTAGAAGGTTTGGTAGACGGTGTTGGAGTCGTTGAAGCTTGGGTGTTGGAGAAGCCGTATGACTTGGATGAGAACTTGGCATACTTGTAATCGTCTTGCAGTTGACGTTCCACTTTGGTAGCTTGATGCACTATCTTGATGAGGTTCGAGTATGGTTGGAAGTCGGCGATCTTCTTGATAGGGTGGTTGAGTCCATTCAAGAAACGTGCCATTGTTTGCTCATCATCTTTCGTGATGTTGGCTCTTATCATGGCAATCTCCATCTCCTTGTAGTACTCTTCAATGCTCTTGGTTCCTTGCTTGAGTAGTTGGAGTTTCTTGAAGAAGTCGCGGTTGTAGTAGGTAGGCACAAAGTATTCTCTCATGACATCCTTCATTTGCGCCCAAGTAGTGATGTTGTTCACCTCTTACCTCACGACGCTCGATAACTTGTTCCCACCTAATGAGGACATAGTCTTGGAACTCAAGGGTTGCCATCGCGATCTTCTTCTCTTCATCATAGTTATGCAAGCGGAAAATCTTGTCGACCTTCAATGCCCATGAAAGGTACTCTTCGGGATCGTTGCTTCCATTGAACTTGGGCATGGTGAACTTGAGCTTGCCATAGCGTTGCTCTTCATTGTGTTGGGGTCGGGGATGATGACATGCATGTTGGTGATGATTGTCAAACTCATGTTGCTCTCAGTGAGGAGGGTTGTCAACCTCATGTTGCTCTTGTCATGGAGGATTTCCATTGTCTTCATGCTCTTGATGAACTTGATGTTCTTGGTGAGCCTGTGGAGGAGCTTGTCGAGCTCGAGGAGGAACTTGAGGGACTTGACGATGCACGCGACCTTGAAATCTTCTTTCTTGAACCTCTTCGTGAAGTGCTTCCTCTTTTTCACGAGCTTGTCGGCCTCGGTTGGCTACGACTCGACTTGAATCTTGGAGGGCTTGTTGCGCCTCCTGTGCTTGAGCATCTCGCAATTGTTGCTCTTGACATTGTGCCTCGGCCTCTTGTGCTTCTTGGTGTAGACGCGCTCACTCTTCCACTTCATGTTGGCGTTGTCGTTGCCTTTCTCGTGCTAGCGAAAAAGCCTCTTGGGTTTGGCATTGTCGGAGCTCTTGAACGTTGGTGTCACACAGAAGATTAAGGCTTTCTTCACGATCATCGCGTGCGGCACGTCGAAGAGTGTTCGATGTCGGTGTACTTGAGTCGGAGAGGGTGAAGTCGAGTGTCGACTTGAGCGGCTCCTTCTTGATGAAGACGAAGTGGAAGAAGAGCGGTTGAGCAACACAGCGCGAATCTCGTCCTTTCTTGCGTCGTTCTCTTGCTTGTGATCGTCGAGCTTGTGGTCGAAGTAGTCCCTTGTATGTTGCTCCGAAAGTCGCAAGTCAGCGGCAAGGTTGTCGACGAGTTCACTCATGGCTAGTTGCTCTTGATGCAAAGCACGTTGTGCACCAAAGAGGTGACTCTTGGTGACGAAGGAGTTCATGTCATCGTCTTGCTCCATGAAGAGTGGGTTGGTAGAAGTACTTGGCCTATCCATCATTCCAAGACAAATGTGAGTGGTAGAAAGAGAAGAACGAGTACCAAATGTACCTTGACCGAAGTTGAAAGTGGATCGAGGATCACTCCAATGTAGGACAAGGAAATAGCACAATTGGTACTAGCTCTTGTCGGTTTCTCACACCTACACAAGTAAAAGCTTTTGGTGGAGCTTGGTTAGGATGGTGGCACAAAATTTGATGTAATTGTAAGTGAGCTTCAATAATGTTGAAAAAGATTTGCAAGATGCAATGTAACAAGTAGACCAAGCATATAAGGTACACAGAAACACACACGCAAAAAAGATAAGTGGGTTCGTGCAACCAAGGGTGAGCCAAAATGTGGAATCCACAAAAATGCTCTTGTTGCACAACACTGGAGAGACGCTAGCACGATTGCACAATAGGTGCATACAAGAACTTGTGCACAACCTACTTAGAAAAAATGCAACGACTTCTATCCCAATTATGCTCTATGCAAGGTGTTGCTATGATATGATCCAAGATGATCGAGTATGACAATCTTAATGTTGTATGATGCTATGGTTCTTGCTTAAAAGCTCTGTGCTTATCTTTTCTCTTTGCTTAAAAGCTTGTTTGGCTCTTTTATGTTTGAGCTCTTTTCTCATGTTGGCGTTGTCGTTGCCTTTCTCGTGCTAGCACAAAATCCTCCTGGGTTTGACGTTGTCGGTGCTCTTGAGAGTTGGTATCGTGTAGAGGATTAAGGTTTGAGTGAAGATCATTGCGTGCGGCACGTCGAAGAGTGTTCGATGTTGATGTACTTGAGCTGGAGAGGGTGAAGTCAGAGTGTCTCCTTGAACGACTCCTTCTTGATGAGGACGAAGTGGAAGAAGAGCGATTGAGCAACAAAGCGTGAATCTCGTCCATTCTCGCGTTGTTCTCTTGCTTGTTATTGTCAGGCTTGTTGTCGAAGTAGTCCCTTGTACGTTGCTCGGAGAGTCGCAAGTCGGCGGCGAGGTTGTCGATGCGTTCACTCATTGCTTGTTGCTCTTGATGTAAAGCATGTTGTGCACCAAAGAGGTGGCTCTTGGTGACGTAGGAGTTTATGTCGCCGTCATGCTTAATCAAGAGTGGGTTGGTAGAACTACTTGGCCTATCCATCATTCCAAGAGAAAATGTATGAGTGGGATAAAGAGAAGAACGTATACCAAATGTACCTTGACCAAAGTTGAAAGTGGATCAATGATCACTCCAATATGGACAAGGAAATATCACAATTGGTACCAAGTCTTGTCGGTTTCTCACACCTACACAAGTAAAAGCTTATGGTGGAGCTTGGTTAGGATGGTGGCACAAAATTTGATGCAATTGTAAGTGATCTTCCATAATGTTGGAAAAGATTCGCAAGATTGCAATGCAACAAGTAGATCAAGCAATGTAATGTACACGGAAACACACACGCAAAGAGATAAGTGGGGTTGGGCAACCAAGGATGAGCCAAAATGTGGAATCCACAAAAATGCTCTTGTTGCACAACACTAGAGAGACACTAGCACGATTGCACAATAGGAGGATACAAGACTTGTGCACAACCTACTAAGCAAAAATGCAATGACTTGTATCCCAAGTATGTTCTATGCAAGGTGTTTCGATGATATGATCCAAGATGATCTAATATGACAATATTAATGTTGTATGATGCTATGGTGCTCTCTTAAAAGCTCTTTGCTTATCTTTTACTTTTTCTTAAAATCTTGTTTCGCTCTTTGTTGTTTGAGCTCTTTTCTCAGGCAATGCTTGATGAACCAAGATAGCAATTGTGTATGCGATAACAACCTTGTGACACAAGAGATGATACCAAGATATGGAACAATTATGTATGTATGCTATGGGATGTATGACCACTAAGGTGCACAAGTCTCATTGCCGGCAATACTCAAAGGCTAGTCTCGATGGGTAAGCGACGCAAAGGAGTAAGGCTATGACGGCTATAATGTAATGGCAAGAATGACATGTCCAATACCAAGGTGAGGTTACCATTTCTTTGGTTCCTCATTCGTACGCAAGCACGGATGACGGTGATCGAATGAGTGTGACGAATAACAAGATGTAGTCAAGGTGGTCATTGTTGATGACGCATCCGTGGTGAAGATGAGTGGCGGTGATGTTGATGACGAACTATACCTAAATAGCCGAAACACAAGTAGGACACGCTACCACAACTCAAATTCTCAAAGAAAAATTGGACAAAAAATGTCGGAGTTGGTGTTGGTAAGTGGTGGTTGTGTATATGGTATATGGTGGTGCTATGCGGAAGTGGTGGAGGTATGCGGAAGTATATGTGGGCACCGGAACAAAATTTGGCGAAATATGGGCAGAAAACGGGCGGTGGAGAGGAAGTGGTGCTGCCAGGGGCCGGATGTTCGGGCTGGATGGCCGGATGTCCGGGCTTGTCGGGCCGGATGTCCGGGCTCTGTATCCGGGGATGAATTCGAAGATCTTCGCGAGGAGAGGTCAATGTAACGCCCCGAGACCGATGCGCCAGGTGTCTTCCAGTTATTCGCCGACGTTGCCATGTCATTTGCTTGCATGTTGCATCTTGCCATGTCATCATATGCATTGCATCATCATGTTTTCAAAACTTGCATCCGTCCCGGCCTCCCCGTTTCTTCCGTTGTCCGTTCTGAGTCCAGACACCCTTGCATGCGCCCGCGGCATGTCCGAAATAGTATTTTATAAGTGGCTGAAAAAGGTTCTCGAAATGGGATGAGAGTTGGCGTGCGGTCTTTTTATGTTGTCAGTAGGCCGCCTGCCAAGTTTCATCGCATTCGGAGTCCGTTTGACGCCCCAACGGATAACTATAGCGACATTATAGTCGGTCAAATCGTCGGACGTTTTCGGTCTTCGGAAATCGTGCCGGGCTGCATCTCTCCCCTCTTCTCTCAGACCAACCTGCTCTCCATAGCCCACTGCCTACTGCCAGGCCCAACCTAACCACTCTCGTCAGCCCGCGGACCTCCCCTCGCACGCGTCCGAAAGTTGTCCCGAACCCGACCCGGGCAGTCGTCACCGTTGGATCCGGATCAACCCCAAACATCTACAAAACGTCTCCGTTTTGTTAATTGGACTTCCTAACCTATATTTTATCAGCCATCCGATTTAGATCGAAGGGCTTCCATTAGTCTGCATATAGACCCACTCATTATATAAACCAGCAACCCTAAATTCTAGGGGCCTTGTCCCGTCCATCCTTTCCCACCGCACCGCCACTTCACCTGGTTCCTCGGGATCCCTCCCGGACCAACCAGCGCAAGCCACTTCTCGCCATCGATCCAACCCGCAGCCAACCTCCACCTTCCCAATCCACCCATGCACACAGGAGCCTGAGCTCCCAACCGAGGAGACCGCGTCCCACCTCGCTACCGTTTGCCTCCAGCAGTTGCGCCGGCGAGCTCTGCCGCCGGACCACCGGATCTCCTTCCCCGCACCTCGTTCTCCCCTTCCTCTCTCTGCCTTATTTTTCTTCCCTACTCTCAAACTCTCTGCCTGTCTTGTTCTGGACAAGGAATCAAAGGAGGCGCAATGGCCTGAGCTCGGCCTTGAGGTTCCGTCGCCGTCCGGGGGAACGCCGGATCCAGCCGCCCCTGGCATCTGCCTCCCTCGCCTCGGATCCGGCCATTCCCGTGTCAAGTTCACCGCCGCCACTCCCCTGCATCTCGCCTCCGCCTCCCCTGTTTCTGCGAGCGCTCGTGGACGAGGGCCAAACCCCTGCCTCCTCGCCTCCACGACTCGAACTGGCCCGAACCGGCCATCTCCGACGCCTCCTCGCCGGATCCCACACGTCAAGTCTGCCGGCCACTGCTGTCTTCCCGGTGATCCTCGTGCATACCCCTGCCTGGATGCTTCGACCTGCTGTTGTTCCCTTTCTTCAGAAATAGGCAGAACAGCTCGCCCGCCCCGCTTGATCGGTTGACGGCACCTCCACGCGCCTGGGCCGCCTCCTCTTCCTTCGTTGATCGAGGCCCAGTCCCCACATCGCCGATCTGGGCCGAGGCCAGTGGTGAGCAGCACTCGAGCCCCCCTGCACTATTGGGCTGCCTAGTTTCGGCCCGTGACTTTTTTCCTACTGCGATTTTGTGTTTTTCCGGTGTTTTACAGATTTGCAGAAAAACCCTTGGACTTCATGCATATAATAACTTAATAACCGTGCATCGGATTAAAACAATTTATATATGAAACTTGCTTAGAATTTTGTCTAGTTTCATAATATGTCATTTTCATCCATGTTTAAAATGGTTAAAATGTTGTTTGTTTAAATTTGCTCCTATGTCATGCTAAAATGCTTTAATTCATAACTAAATAACCGTAGCTCCAAACCTAACAAACTTTATATGTAAATGGGGTAGAAAAATGCATAGTTTAACTTGGTGGCATCACTTTGCATGTTTAACAACTCTAAAATATGGTTTAGGGTAGAACAGTACCAAATCCTTAAATTGCACATGGGGATTTACCGGATTTGTTGTTTGCTATATCCGGCCCCATTTAAATTGTTTAAATAGATAATTCGTTTATGCTTCATCTCTTGCCATGTTTAACAACATTTAATATTGTTGAGTACCTAAACGAGAGTGAACTAAATAATTATTGTGGTGTTTCGTCAATATGCAACCCGTCGCATATTGAGCTCCACTTAACTTGTAGTTTTGTTTGTGCCCTTTTCCATGCCATGCATATTTAAACCGGACATGCATCATACTCAGTTGAGCATCATGCCATGTTTATGTGGTGGTTGTTTACTATGTTGTTTGCTTCTTTCCGGTGTTGCTTCTTCGGGTTAGTTTCGATAACGTCGCGTTTGTGAGGATCCGTTCGACTACGTCCGTTTGTCTTCTTCATGGACTCGTTCTTCTTCCTTGCAGGATCTCAGGCAAGATGACCATACCCTTGAAATCACTTCTATCTTTGCTTGCTAGATGCTCGCTCTTTTGCTATGCCTATGCTACGATACCTACCACTTGCTTTTCATGCCTCCCATATTGCCATGTGAAGCCTCTAATCCACCTTGTCCCTAGCAAACCGTTGTTTGGCTATGTTACCGCTTTGCTCAGCCCCTCTTATAGCGTTGTTAGTTGCAGGTGAAGATTGGAGTTTGTTCCTTGTTGAAACATGGATTTTTGTTGGGATATCACAATATCTCTTATTTTATTTAATGCATCTATATACTTGGTAAAGGGTGGAAGGCTCGGCCTTATGCCTGGTGTTTTGTTCCACTCTTGCCGCCCAAGTTTCCGTCATACCGGTGTTATGTTCCTTGATTTTGCGTTCCTTACACGGTTGGGTTATAATGGGAACCCCATGACAGTTCGCCTTGAATAAAACTCCTCCAGCAAGGCCCAAACATTGGTTTTACCATTTGCCACATAGCCTTTTCTTTCCCTTGGGTCGGCCGGCTCAAGGGTCATCTTTATTTAAACCCCCGGGCCAGTGCTCCTCTGAGTGTTGGTCCAACCTGTCAGCTGCCGGTGGCCACCAGGGGCAACTCTGGGCTGGCCTACCGGAACCTTGGACAATCCGGTGTGCCCTGAGAACGAGATATGTGCAGCTCCTATCGGGATTTGTCGGCACATTCGGGTGGCTTTGTTGGTCTTGTTTCACCATCGTCGAAATGTCTTGTAACCGGGATTCCGAGCATGATCGGATTGTCTTGGGAGAAGGAATATCCTTCGTTGACCGTGAGAGCTTGTGATGGGCTAAGTTGGGACACCCCTGCAGGGTTTTGAACTTTCAAAAGCCGTGCCCACGGTTATGGGCAGATGGGAATTTGTTAATGTCCGGTTGTAGAAAACCTGAAACTTAATTTAATTAAAATGCATCAACCGCGTGTGTAGCCGTGATGGTCTCTTCTCGGCGGGGTCCGGGAAGTGAACACGGTGTTGGAGTTATGCTTGACGTAGGTTGTTCTAGGATCACTTCTTGATCATAGTTTCTCGAACGTGCTTTGCCTTCTCTTCTCGCTCTCTTTTGCGTATGTTAGCCACCTTATATGCTAGTCGCTTGCTGCAGCTCCACCTCATACCTTTTCCCTACCTATAAGCTTAAATAGTCTTGATCGCGAGGGTGTGAGATTGCTGAGTCCCCGTGACTCATAGATTCCTTCCAAAACCAATTTGCAGGTGCCGATGATACCATGCAGATGACGCAACCGAGCTCAAGGAGGAGCTCGATGAAGACCTTGTTCGTAGTGTTGTTTCGTTGATCAGTAGTGGAGCCCAGTTGGGACGATCGGGGATCTGTGTAGCATTTGGGGTAGTCTTCTTTTATTTTGGGTTCTGTAGTCGGACCTTGTGTGTATCTGGATGATGTAATGTTATACTCATGTATTCTGTGAAGTGGCGACTGTAAGCCAACTATGTATCTCTTTCCCTTATGTATTACATGGGTTGTGTGAAGATTACCTCACTTGCGACATTGCTTACAATGCAGTTATGCCTCTAAGTCGTGCTTCGACATGTGGGAGATATAGCCGCATCGTGGGCGTGACAGTCAAATCCAGGCAAAATTCGGAGGAATTTGTGGATGGAAATTGGGGGATAATGGATGGAAAGCTAGATCTACCTGCAACACACGAAATCTGTGGATCAAATCCAACAAAACTTCATCACAAAAAAAATTTGGGGCTATTTTTGTGGGGAATTTTCGAATTAGGGACAAAACAACAAAAATTAGGCTAGAAACACAACGGGGAGGCTCTGAAATCGTGATCAACGTGGATCTAGATACCAAGATGATTTAGGGTAGGAACCGTAATCGGCCGATCTTTCACGAAAGGAGCGGATCCCACGATGAACACGAAGAACATGAGGAGGGAAACAAGGGGGAAATCACAAGGGGAACACAAGAGAACACTGAAACCAACAAGTACGATCACACATGCGCTAGATCCATGAACACAAAGGAAGATACAAGATCCACGATCAACAACGAATGATACAAAAAGTAATCGCTCTTCTCTGTGAGGAGGTCTTGATGTTCTTCTCCGCAAGGAGGTCTTGAATCCAAAGGGATCTTCTCCGAAGAGGGGCCACGGTCTCTCTCATGGAGTAGATCCGATGTGGATGAGCAATGCTCTATCTCTAAATATGAGCTAAACCAATGCTAACCCTAGAAAGTAGGACGAGGTAGAGTATATATAGTCTAGGGGGGTAGAAGGGGTACATGGGCCTCGGCTCTTCACTGTGCGCAGACAGGGGAGGCCGGACGTCCGGGCTGTCACGCGGGGCCGGACGTCCGGATGTCCGGGCTGGAGGGGCTGGCCTTGTTGCTCTCTAGAATGGCGAGGTCTGGATTTCTGGGCTGGAGGACGGATGTTCGGGAGCTCGGGACGCGCCGGATGTCCGGGTTGGACGCCAGATGTCCGGGCCCTGTAGACTTGGCCGCTGGCTCCTTGCTGTTGGTGACACCTCCAGGGGACGGATGTTCGGGGCCTGGGAGGTTTTTTTAACTCCTTCCGTTGGTTCTCTTCATCCGTGAACTTGGGGACTTGTCCGTCTGCACGTGCATCTTCGGGAGGGTCCTCTTGATACCTAATCATGCATAACAACTCAGACTTAGGTAGTAGCCATGTCTCATGCATAGAAAGTGGAAGTTCGGAGAGGAGAGAGTTCACCTTATCTTCGATAGCCTTCGCTCGGGCTCTTGTCAGTGGTCCAAGTGGTGTCGTAGGGGACATAGGTAGGTCCATGGGGATGACCTTGGGATGCTCCGCATCAACAATCTTGGGCAACCGCACGTTCATCTTGGAACGAATCCGGTGGTTGCACACATTGGATTGGAAGGCAGCTATCACAGCTGCGGATGGATATTTGGGATGTTTCTATGAACTTTGTTGAATCTCTGTAAATAATTATGGAGGGTTTCTCCTTCCTTCTACTGGAGAAGCTGCAAGTCGCTAGGTCGGTCGGGCTCTAATGGCCGCCAGTGAAGGCGCCAATGAATTTGTGGCATAGGTCAGCTCATGACGAAATGGAGTTCTCCGGCAGGTGCATCAGCCAAGACCTCACATTGGGCTTGAGGGCCAAAGGGAAGTAGTTGGCAAACACCTCCTCATCTCTTCCCCCGGCAGCCTGAACAGCGATGGTGTAGATGCTCAGGAACTTTGCCGGGTTCAGCCTCCCATCGTACTTCTGAGGTATCTCTGGCTTGAACGTGCGAACGGACGGCCAATGGACTTGCCGCAACTCACGAGTGAAGGCAGATCAGCCAACCTCAAAAGGTAGGCACCTGCCAACACCGAGAGCACACTCATCGGCGTCGGGGCCGTCGCACCCGTCGGTCCAGCGGAGATCGTCGTGGCGTTGCTCAGCAACGATGCGCGTGCCTCCTCTCTGCCTATCCTCTGGGGTCATTGTTGTCCTGGACGTGCCCGAGGTTCAGAAGAGGCCATCGAGACATCGTCGGGGTCTTGATTCTTTTGCACTCGCACTGGCTGCCGTGGCAGGGACAATACCGTGGGGATGGCCCCTTCCATACGGTCAGCAGCATGAGTCATTGTTGTCGCTTGGGGAGGTCACGGCGGGCCAGCTCGCCCTGAGCCCCCAGCTTCGGCGAAACCGAGCAGACTTTGGATGGTAGCACGCCATTCGTCCATCTGCTCGGCCGTCGGCAGAAACCGCAGCAGCAATTGAGCCCGCGCCATGGCCCCCGAAGCTGTACTTGGCATGGATGATGATGATGTCGATCGCACCGTCGCTCAGCTCCTGACGGTGCTGATGTCTACTACGCAACTTTATTCTTGTAGACATGTGTTGGGCCTCCAAGCACAGAGTTTTGTAGGACAGTAGCAATTTTCCCTCATGTGGGTGACCTAAGGTTTATTAATCCATGAGAGGTGTAGGATGGAGATGGTCTCTCTCAAAGGACCCTACAACCAAATACAAGAAATCTCTTGTGTCCCCAACACAATCAATATAATGGCAAACTGTATAGGTGCACTAGTTCGGCAAACAGATGGTGATAAATGTGTAATATGGATGGTAGAAATATTTTTTTATAATCTGAATAAACAAAAACAGCAAGGTAGCAAATAGTAAACGGGCACAAAAACGGTATTGCAATGCTTAAAAATGAGGCCTAGGGTCCGTACTTTCGCTAGTGCAATCTCTCAACAGTGCAAACATAGTTGGATCATATGATTATCCCTCAAAGTGCAATAAAGAATCACTCCCGAGTTCCTATTAGCGGAGAACAAAAGATAGGAATTGTTTGTAGGGTATGAAACCACCTCAAAGCTATTCTTTCCGTTCGATCTATTCAAGAGTTCGTAATAAAATAACACAAAGCTATTTTTTCCATTTGATCTATCCTAGAGATTGTACTAAAATAACACCAAAGCAAATTCGTATTCATAATACTCAATCCACACAAAGAACTACAAGGCGACCCCAAAATTTCTATCGGAGAAAATATAATAAAAACGTGCATCAACCCCTATGCATAGATTACCCCAATATCACCGCGGGAATCCGCTAGTTGAGTGCCATAACATATATCAAGTGAATCAATAAGATACCCCGATGTCACCTCAAGTATTCATACCGCAAGACATACATCATGTGTTCTCAAATCTGAACATTCAATCCGACATGACAAAACTTCAAAGGGTAAAGATTCAATTCATCGCAACAAGAGTATAGAGGGGAGAAACATCATATGATCCGACTATATTAACAAAGCCCATGATATAGATCACGAGAGAGAGAGAGATTAAACACATAGCTACTGGTACACACCCTCATCCCTGAGGGTGGACTAATCCCTCCTCATCATGGTAGCTGCCGGGATGATGAAGATGGCCACCGGAGATGATTCCCCCCCTCCGGCAGGGTGCCAGAACGGGTCTAGATTGGTTTTCGGTAACTATGGAGCCCTGCGGCGACGAAACTTCTGATCTAGGTTAACCCCGAAGGGTTTCAGAATATTTGGGAATTTATAGTGCAAAGAGGGGGTGCGGGAGGCCACTGAGGTGGGCACAACCCACCTGGGCACTGGGTCAATAGGTTAGTCCAAAAAAATGATATAAAGTTGCTATAAAATGATTGTACAACATCCAAGAATGATAATATAACGGAATGAATACTTCATAAATTATAGATATGTTGGAGACGTATCAGCATCCCCAAGCTTAATTCCTACTCATCCCCGAGTAGGAATGATAAAAGAATTAATTTATGAAGTGTGAATGCTAGCAAAGTGCACAAGTTTAATCAATGATAGTCTCAATCACTTTTCCTAGCATCATAACAACAATTCTTGCTTATGAAACTCCTCATGTTATCGTGGCAACCAATTCACATGTTAAGGTTTAAACAATGAATTCTCTTGAAACCCAACAACCTATGTTCTTAGTCACCAAGCAATTGTAATTTGACTTATTCAACAGAGTTTAAGTAAGAGCTCCACATACTCAACCATCATATAGTCTTCTATGGTTGCTAACACTCACCGCATACACATGAGAAAAATGTCTCAACCGGACACATAGAAAGATAGGGGCTTATTGTTTTCCCTCCCAATGTATCACCTCAAGGGTGATGTCAACAATAATAACTCATGCTACCCATATTCAACTGGACATGTGTGCCTAGATCTTTCCTCACCACATGATGCTTACCAAAAGAGAAAATAAAAAGGAATAGAGAGGAATACTTTGACTCTTTTCATAAAAGTAAATACTGAAAAGTAAAAGATAGGCCCTTCGCAGAGGGAAGCAGAGGTTGCCATTCCCTTATTTGTTTGTATGCTCAACCCCTTGGTGCAAAAGAATGTCACGTTATATTTCCCCTTATGATAGCAACCTTTATTATGCAGTCTGTCGCTTTTATTACTTTGGCATCACAAGTTCGTACAACACTCAATTTTCTCTTACGCTAAATGATCTCACACTTTTAGATTTTTATTGGCATATTGCACCGATGACAACTTACTTGAAGGATCTTTCTCAATCCTTAGGTCGGTATGGTGGACTCTTGAAAATAAGATTTGGGTTTAAGGGTTTTTGGATGCACAAGTAGTATCTCTACTTGGTGCAGAATTTTTGGCTAGCAAAGATGGGGGGCAAGCACCACATGTTGAAGGATCTATGACAATATAACTTGTATGTGAATATGAACAAACATAAATCATTACATTGTCTTCCTTGTCCGACGTCAACAATTTTGGCATACAATATTTTGATGGGGGCTCACAATCACAAAAGATTTCTAGGATAGTGTATTTTCATGTGAAAGTTCTCTTCCTTATACTAATTATTCGTGAATTGCTTGTATGACCAATATTGCGCAAGCCTCAAAAGATTTCACTTTATAAACCCAATGTGAAGCTACCACTAGGCATGATATAATTTCAACTTCATGACATTCAATTTATTCAACAATTTACTCATAGGATATAAGTGAAGCACAAGAGTAAATGACATACAAAAGAGCTTCGTTGACGGGATGTGAATGCTTCTTACTTAGCCTCCCTGGCAATTATTTGAGGACTCTATTTTATTTAAAAACTTTCAGATCTAAGTATTTTATTAAAAAACAAAGAAAAACAAAACAAACTAAAATGACAAACCAAGAATAGCACACATCATGTGAAGAAGCAAAAACTTAGGCTCAACCGATACTAAACGATAATTATTGATGAAGAAAGGTGGGATGCCTACCGGGGCATCCCCATGCTTAGATGCTTGAGACTTCTTGAAAATATTATCTTGGGGTGCCTTGGGCATCCCCAAACTTGTGCTTTTGTGTCTCCTTATTTCCTTTTATATCACGGTTTCCCTAAATCTCAAAAGCTTCATCCACACAAAACTCAACAAGAACTCGTGAGATAAGTTAGTATAAACCAATGCAAAAACTTTATCATTCTATACTTTAGAAAATCACTAAAG
Organism: Triticum urartu; assembly: GCF_056163025.1. Lineage (NCBI taxonomy): Eukaryota > Viridiplantae > Streptophyta > Magnoliopsida > Poales > Poaceae > Triticum > Triticum urartu. Next base: position 193,788,302 of record NC_141873.1, on the reverse strand, counting down.
TTATTATTCAACATTGCATACTAAATTCCTCTGCATATTTAATACTCCTATCCTCAAATAGAATCATTAAACAAGCAAACATATGCAAACAATGCAAACATAACAGCAATCGGCCAAAACAGTATATTCTGTAAAGAATGCAAGAGTATCAATACTTCCCTAACTACAAAAGTTATGAAAATTTACCACACTGTATAAAATTTATCAGAGCTCATTTCTCAGGAAGTTTCAACATTTTATTTCATTCTGACTTTTCTAGGGAATTTTTTCAATAGCAGTAAACTTCCTGTTTTCAAACAGCAACATGTATACTTGCTAAATAAGCATGACAAAGGCTATCATTGCACTTTTATTGAAATAGAATATTCAAACCATTATTATAAATAATATAAAGCAAATCCTAACAAAATAAATTGACACTCCAAGTAAAACTCATATCACGTGACGAATGAAAACATAGCTCCAAGTGTGTTTACCGATAACGTTGGAGACGAAAGAGGGGATGCCTTCCGAGGCATCCCCAAGCTTAGTTGCTTGGATCTTCCTTAGATATTAACTTGGGGTTCCTTGGGCATCCCCAAGCTTAGGGTCTTGTCACCCCTTATTCTCCTCATATAGATGTGTCACCCAAAACTCGAAAACTTCAATCACAGAAAACTTAACGGAACAATGTGAGATAGGTTAGTATGATAAAGAGCAAACCATTCCACTTTTGGTACTGTCAAATACAAGATTCATAATTGTTTCCAAACAATGCATACTGTAGCATATCATTTCACAATTTATATTGAGCAATATAAGCCATAGAAACTAGAAAACAAGCAAACTATGCATTGAAAACAGAATCTGTCAAAAACAGAACAGTCTGTAGTAATCTGTACTCCAACCATACTTATACTACTTCAAAAATTATAAAAAATTAGGAAAACGTGAGAAATTTGTATATTAAACTTCTTCAAAAAGAATTAACTGCAAATCACTCGTCTGTTAAAAATAAGAATTATTTCCGTGCGTGCATAAGTTTCTGTTTTTCAGCAAGATCAAAGCAACTATGACCCAACAAGATCCTAAAGGCTTTACTTGGAACTTTACTAAAACAAAAGCAATAAAACATGATTACTACAATAGAATAATCATGTTAACACACAAAAACAGTTGGTTAAAGTGTTGGGTTGTCTCCCAACAAGTGCTTTTCTTTTATGCCTTTTAAGCTAGGCATGATGCAATGATGCTCGCATAAAAGATAAGAATTGAAACATAAAGAGAGCATCATGAAGCATATGACTAGCACATTTAGGTCTAACCCACTTCCTATGCATAGGTATTTTGTGATAAAACATCTTATGGGAGCAAGAATAAACTAGCATAGGATAGAAAAAACAAGTGCAACTTCAAAACAATCAACACATAGAGAAGAAACTTGATATTATTGAGATATGTAAGAGCATAAGTTCCTTCCTCATAATAATTTTCAGAAACATCATGAATGGATTCAAAAATATAACAATCACATACATCACTCTTTTCATGATTCTCAAGCATAGAAGATTTATTACTCTTTATGGCATACATATCATCATAATAATAATCATAGATAGCAACTTTATTGTCATAGTCAATTGAAACCTCTTCCAAAATAGTGGATGTATCACTAAATAAAGTCATGACCTCTCCAAATCCACTTTCATAAATATTTTAGTAAGATTCAACACCCTCCAAAATAGTGGTATCACTACTACCTAGAGTTGACACTCTTCCAAACCCACTTTCATCAATGTAATCATCATAAATAGGAGGCATGATATCATCATAATAAATTTTCTAATTGAAATTAGAAGGAATCAAAGGATCACATTCATTAAGAAAAGCATCCCCAAGCTTAGGACAAGCATTATTTCCAGCAAATAAATCTTCAAACATGTCATACTCATTAAACATCGCATCCCCAAGCTTGTTGTTTTGCATATCATCACAATCATTCTTATCAATAGCATGAATGGCACCAATAGTATAGCAAACATCATTATCATATTCTTCCAAGCAAGTGCTAAAAAGATTTTCAAGATCATAAGGTATATCGTTGTCTTCCCAATCATAATCATCACAACAAGCAATAGGCATAACAAAACCATCATCAATATCATCATCCTCCATCAAAATATTTGATTCACTTTCATGAGGCACGATGGTGATGGGAGCAACATTATTTAGGAGAGATACCTTTTTACCTCTATTATTTATTCTTTTCCTCTTCTTCACCACACCATGTGTGGGTTTAATTAATTTCTTCAAGCTTCTTGTGGGAGAGATTGATTGGATAGGAAGCTCCTCCTCGTTACATGATTCATCATAATAAACACTAGGAGGGTATTGGGAAGTATTTTCCCTTTCATTATTACTCTCTTCATATTCTATTTGTTTTATTATCTTTAGATAGTTAGCAATATAAGTATTCTCAATTCAATTTACCGCACAAAACATATAAATTTCTTCTAGATCAAAATAAGGAAATCTCTCGAGATTAAATTTTGGAATACCCTTAGTTATACATTTCATTTCTTCATACCCCAAAATAAGACTAAGCTCTTTATGATGATCAAGGTTAATCAAGTTATCACAATTTTTGGACACTATTTGATCATGAAAGAATTTGCATTGGAGATTTAAATGACCACCTTCATTGCAAAGTTCACAAGGATGGCGGAAAAAATTAAATCTTTCAGCACAATCATCTAGCCTCTCTTGCAACTTTTTTGTTTCTAAATATTTATGCTTCTTACAAAATTTATCTTCCAATTTTGGTTGCAAAGGCACTCCTAATATACTCCGCAAAAAGGGACATGCTTATAAGAAACATTTTTGTCATGACTTGTGTAATCATTATTAGAATTTTGGATATTCAAAGAATTCACACTAACAACATTGCAATCATGCTCATCATTCAAATATTTTGTGCCAAACATTTATTGACTTCTTCTTCTAAAAATTGAGCACAATTTTCCGAACCATCATTTTCAAGAAAGATATTATAAAGATGATCAATACTATGATGCAACCTCAACTCCATTTTTTTGTACTTTTCTTTTATAAACAAAACTAGTGATAAAACAAGAAACTACAAGATTCAGTTACAAGATCTAAAGATATACCTTGAAGCACTCACCTCCCCGGCAATGACACCAGAAAAGAGCTTGATGTCTACTACGCAACTTTATTCTTGTAGACACATGTTGGGCCTCCAAGCGCAGAGTTTTATAGGACAGTAGCAATTTTCCCTCAAGTGGATGACCTAAGGTTTATTGATCCATGAGAGGTGTAGGATGAAGATGGTCTCTCTCAAATGACCCTGCAACCAAATACAAGAAATATCTTGTGTCCCCAACACACCCAATACAATGGAAAAATTGTATAGGTGCACTAGTTCGGCGAAGAGATGGTGATAAAAGTGTAATATGGATGGTAGAAATATATTTTTATAATCTACATAAATAAAAACAGCAAGGTAGAAAAAAGTAAACAGGCACAAAAATGATATTGCAATGCTTAAAAATGTGGCCTAGGGTCCGTACTTTCTCTAGTGCAATCTCTCAATAGTGCTAACATAGTTGGATCATATAATTATCCCTCAAAGTGCAATAAAGAATCACTCCCGAGTTCCTATTAGCGGAGAACAAAAGATAGGAATTGTTTGTCGGGTACGAAACCACCTCAAAGCTACTCTTTCCATTCGATCTATTCAAGAGTTCGTACTAAAATAACCCAAAGCTATTTTTCCATTTGATCTATCCAAGAGTTCGTACTAAAATAACACCAAAGAAAATTCATATTCATAATACTCAATCCACACAAAGAACTACAAGGCAACCTCATATTTTCTATCAGAGAAAAGATAATAAAAATGTGCATCAACCCCTATTCATAGATTACCCAATATCACTGCGGGAATCCGCAAGTTGAGTGCCATAACATATATCAAGTGAATCAATAAGATACCGCAATGTCACCTCAAGTATTCATACCGCAAGATAGACATCATGTGTTCTCAAATCTGAACATTCAATCCAACATGACAAAACTTCAAAGGGTAAAGATTTAATTCATCACAACAAGAGTATAGAGGGGAGTAACATCATATGATCTGACTATATTAACAAAGCCCATGATATAGACCACGAGAGAGAGATTAAACACATACCTACTAGTACAAACCCTCAGCCCCGAGGGTGGACTACTCCCTCCTCATCGTGGTGGCCGCCGAGATGATGAAGATGGCCACCGGAGATGATTCCCCCTCCTGCAGGGTGCTGTAACGGGTCTATATTGGTTTTCGGTGGCTACGGAGCCCTGCGGTGACTGAACTTCTGATCTAGGTTAACCCCGAAGGGTTTCAGAATATTTGTGAATTTATAGTGCAAAGATGGGGTGCGGAAGGCCACCGAGGTGGGCACAACCCACATGGGCACTGGGTCAATAGGTTAGTCCCAAAAATGATATAAAGTTGTTATAAAATGATAGAAAACATCCAAGAATGATAATATAACGACATGAATACTTCATAAATTATATATACGTTGGCGACGTACCAGGTGCCAGCGGCGACAGCACTGCGCCCCCGCTGCTGCGGGGTAACCACCTAGATGTGGTACCGCGAAGGCGCTCGAGGGCCAGCGGCTCCATCGGGCGTAGCGGCTTGGCCGACCCGTCCTGGAGGTGGTGCACGCATTGCGGCTGCACCCGTGGTGGGAGTGGCCGGAGGATGGCGATTTGCCCTGGTCCGCGCATCGTTGCTGCGGCTGTGCCCGTCAATGGGAGAGAGGGGCGCAGATGGAGTAGCCCCATTGCTCGTACCTTGGGGAGACTGGCCACCAAGGTGTTGCTGATGGTGCTCTCCTCTGATGCCTCCTACTGCCGCATCGGCCGCAGGGGAAGTGGTGACGGCGCCGCCTGCTCCGACCACATCCCCAGCAATGTCCGTGTCCTCGTGTGTCTCCACACCTCCCACCTTTAGAGGCCGCGGGCGGCGGAGCTTTCAAGGTGGATGGGTGAGCTGAAGGACCGGGTTTCTTCTTGGGCGCCATGGTCGATGGCGCCGCCAAAGATGAAGATGGTGATGAAGATGACGCACTACACACGCCTTCAAGTTCGTGCAAGTGATCCACCTACCCAGTGCGCCAAAGATGTCGCGGGAAACCACAGCCTCCTATGGGACCAGAAGGCCCCTTGCTGGTTCGGCAGGGGGACGTCGCGTTGCACAAAGATCAGACGAGCGTGGGAAGCACGTCAGAGATCACGTAGGCAATTTTACCCAGGTTCGGGACGCTGTGAGGCGTAAAATCCTACTCCTGCTTTGGTGGATTGATGGTGGAGGAGTGGTGGTGGAGTGTAGTACATTTGCCCGGCAGGGGTTGCCTCAGGGCGGAAGTGGCTACGCGCATATGGGGGTGTGAGTTATCCAACTTTCTAACCCTTTCTATGGTTGCCATGGGTCTCCTTTTATAGATCAAGGGGTTACCACAATGGAAAAGTAGTTATTATGCACTGACAAGATAGCAAACAGTGCTATCATACCTAACTTTGCGGGCTGACAGGGTGCATTAAATGCAACGCTCAACGTCACATCGTTGGTTGCTTGGCAAGGCTTGCCGGGCCATCTTGCCGGCTTCACGCCTGCTCGCTTAACACGTCATAGGATGGGTGTCATCTGTGGGTTTTTCCTGTAGGGAGAGGCTGCCATGTGGCGAATGGCTGCCACTTAGTCACTCTGCGGCATGACACTGCATTGATCAACGACGTGGGTCATGGTGGAGTGGTTGGTGAGGTGGTCTCATCTCCATGAGTCCCGGCAGGCCCTGCCAGGACGCCTTGGTTGTCTCCGTCCTGACAAAGGAGGCCTTCTCCCGATGGTGTCTTGCTTCTCTGGCTTAATTTCGGTCCTCCTGATCTGCATGTTGGTTCTTTGAATCACTTAGTCCCTTGGACTCTGACTTGGGTTGGTGCTTCAATCTTGTTCCCGTGCCTGTGCACAGTCTGGGCAACAAACCCAGCGTTTGTTGCACCGGCAGAGGTAGGAACTCGAGGGTGGTCATCATGGTGATATCGAGGATCAAACTGTCCATGGTCTCGACCAAGGTACCGGTCTTGGCGATAACCACGATCTTCACGTCGTAGAGGCGATCTTGGACTATGTGTCGACTGAACTGTGTCTGCCATGACAGACCTGCTGTGAATCTTGTTGTGCGACTGAGAAACAACTGAGTTATGTTCCCCGGCCGCCTTGAGCAGTGCTCGAATCTGCTGCAATCCTCTACCAGCTTCTGAACAGGACGGCTGAATTGAATCTGCTCTACATGCAGCTACTACAACATTTTGCATCAGGGTACGTTATACCTGACACTCTTCTAGAGGTTCAGTCAAAAAAATGGTTGCGGCCGTCGACTGGAACCTGGAATTTGCTAGCGAGCACGATTGTCGAGTGCTTGCAGAAGATTCTCTAGACACGTACGCTCAGCCAGGGTGGCTAAGCGCGCAGCCTCCAAAGCTCGAGCTTCAGAGGTCTCCCCAACAATGGGGGTCTGGAGGGCCTGGATGTTTCAGCAATGCGGCTCCTCCCTCTGCTCTGCAGTGAGGGCTTGGGGGTAATACTCGTCATGGTTGCGTGACGGGCCACCGCTGTCGCCGCCGCAACCGCCGCGACAGAATCCGGGCAGACTGCACTGGGAGTCGTCCATGAGGACTTCCGTCATGGGATTGTTGCTCTCGGACTCAGAAAGTGTATCCAGATGGCCAGTCGGCAGATCAAACAACCCATAAAGGGATTCATCGGGCTCAATCGTCGTGACTTGAGGGGTGGTCGACTGACGAGACACCGCATGCTTCACCCATCGTTGGAGCCATGAACGACCGGATCGCTTGCGGCGGCGGACAATGGGGAGCGAAGACGCCACGGGAGCCGACCGATAGTGAGTCGACGACTGCCACAGGAGGACGCCACAGGCACTCGAGTGGAAGTGCGCTGCCCCATAGATGGGGAGATCCTCGATGTTGAGGGGGCTTCTTGGAGCCAGGCGGAGTCGTCGGCGATGAAGATGAGCGCGCCGAGACAGATCTCGTGACCCAAGGCGAAACCACCATCGGAAACCATGTTGACGGAGATCAAAAATTGCAACCTCACCGGAAGTCGCTCAGACGCCTGCCCCAGGGTGGGTGCCAACTGTTGTGGGAACGAGTCTGACAGTGGAAGTAGGGGGTACGTAGGGGAGGGAAGTTTCCTAGCTACGGCGAGGTTGTGCGCACATGATTACAAGTTTAGGCCCCTCTCGGAGGAGGTAACAACCCTACGTCTCGCTGCCGCGGAGGCTTTGTCGATTGGAATGTGCAATAGTTATAGGGGGTGAGAACCCTCATGCCAGAGGGGAGGGGTGGCTTATATAGAGTGCGCCAGCCCCTTGCAGCCCTTAGTTACACAGGGGTTCAATGAGAGTTAAGTCCTGAACATTATTGGTAACGCCTGTATTAAATGGTCTTTATGATGACGGAGTGAATGCCTGACCGTTGCCATCCTATGGTGACTCTAGGCATTCTATACTCCGAGTGGATTCTTGTATGTTCGAGTGAACTTCCGTGGTCGAGTGGAATTGGGATATCTGATGTAGGGTAGAACCCTAATCGGCCGATCTTTCACGAAAGGAGCAGATCCCGGGATGAACACGAAGAACGCGGGGAGGGAAACGAGGGAAAACATGGGGGAAACATGAGAGAAACACCAAACCAACAAGAAATAGTCACACATGTGCTAGATCCTCGAGTACATAAGAGATCACACGGTACACGGTCAACTAGGGACGATACAAAAGGTAGCGGGTCTTCTCTGTGAGGAGGTCTTGAATCCACGAGGGGATCTTCCCTTAGAGGGACCTTGAATCCAAAGGAATCTTCTCCGAAGAGGGGCCGCGGTCTCTCTCATGGAGTAAATCCAATGTGGATGAGCAATGCTCTATCTCTAATATGAGCTAAACCAATGCTGACCCTAGCTAGAAGGAATAGGAGGTCTATTTATAGACTTAGTACAAAAAGGGGACAAGGTGGAGGGTACTTGGGCCTCGGGCCCGAATCCTCGGCACAGACAGGTATCGGACGTCCGCTGGGGACCGGTCGTCCGGTGGCTCACGGGTGGCCGGACGTCCGATAGTCGCTGGTCATCCGATGATTCTGGCTCGGATGTGCTAGTTGCGGATTTCCGGAAGGGGCCGGTCATCCGGTCGTCGGAGGTCCGTTGGTGTCGGACTTCCACTCGTTTGGCTCGGATGCAGTGGCACCGGTCGTCCGGTCCGGGCCGGACGTCCGCTCGCTGTAGCTCGGCTGGGGCTTCAGACGCCGGACGTCCGGCCCCAACCGGTCATCCGGTGGCTGGGACTTCAGGCTCCGGACGTCCGGTCCCGACCGGTCGTCCGATGGCTAGGGCTTCTTCCACATTTCCTATTCTTCTCCATCTTCACGTCCATCTTCCTCTTCTTCTCCTTGCTCCTTAGCTTCTTCATGGCTAACTTCTTGATACCTGAGTATGCACAATGTCTCCATTTGAGGTAGTAGCCATGTCTCATGTGCATCGAAGTGAACTTGTGAGAGGAGAGATGTCACCTCGGTTTCGAGAGCTCTTGCACGCGCTCGTGTCATGGGTCCGCTAGGCACTTGGAGAGACGACATGGGGATGCCCTTGGGATGCTCCGTATCATCTCTCCTCCCTTGGGGAAGATCCGTCCTCGGATCAAATTCTTCATCACCATGGTAGGGCGAGAGGTCCTTGACATTGAAGATGTCTCTCACGTTGTAGTTGTCTCGCTGGAGGTCGATCTTGTAAGGGTTGTTGTTGTAGTGTGGAAGCACCTTGAAAGTTCCATCCGCGCGAGGAAGAAGTTTGGACTTGCGTTCGGTGGGGAAGTGGTCCTTGCAAAGGTGTAGCCACACAAGATCACCAATGTCGAATACCATGGGTTGCTTGTTGATGTTGAGCTTGGTCGCAAGTCGTTGTACTTGGCGCTCGATGGTGTGCCTTGTATCTTCATGCACCTTCTTGAGATGGTTCACACGTGCACTTGTGTCCATATTGATGCGCTCTTGTAGTGGTAGAGGAAGAATGTCCAATGGTGACAATTGGTTGAATCCGTAGACGACCTCGAAGGGGGACTTGCCGGTTGTTGAGTGTCTTGCTCTGTTGTAGGTGAACTCGGCGATAGTTAGGCCCTCCTCTCACTCCTTGATGTTCTTCTTGATGAGTACTCGAAGTAGAGAAGAGAGTGTGCGGTTGGTCACCTCCGGTTGGCCGTCGGTATGTGGATGATATGCCGTGGAGAAGAGTAGCTTGATTCCAAGCTTGGCGCATAGGGTCTTCCAAAAGTAGCTTAGGAACTTGACGTCGCGGTCCGAGACGATCGTCTTTGGAACTCCATGTAGACACAATATTTCCCTACAAAAGAGATTGGCAACATGTGACGCATCGTCTATCTTGTTGCAAGGAATGAAATGTGCCATCTTAGAGAATCGGTCCACAATGACAAATATCGAATCCTTTCCATTTCTAGTCCTAGGCAATCCAAGTACAAAATCCATTCTAATGTCTTCCCATGGTTGATACGGAATTGGGAGAGGCATCTAAAGGCCATGGGATTGAGCTTTAGACTTAGCTTTGCGATATGTAGAGCATCGGTTGACGTCGCGAAACATCTTGGGCCAAAAATAGTTCTTGGAGAGCGTAGAAAATGTCTTGTCGCGTCCAAAATGTCCCATTAAGCCTCCTCCATGAGATTCCTGCAAAAGCAACAAACGAAGAGAAGACTCGGGGATGCAAAGTTTTTTATCTCTCATAAGATATCCATCTTTGATGTAATAGCGTTCCCAAGATGTATGCGTCAAACATTTGGCATAAGGAATAGAAAAAGTAGGATCATGCTCATACAAGTCTTTTATATGCTCAAAGCCAATAAAATCCAATTCAAGTTGAGTGACAAGCATGCATATGCGGGACAGAGCGTCCGCCACAACATTTTCCTTACCTTTGACATACTTCATGACATAAGGAAAAGACTCAATGAATTCACTTCATTTAGCATGACCATTGTTCAACTTGGTTTGACCCTTAAGGTACTTGAGCGTTTCATGATCGGTATGAATGATGAATTAATGAGGGCGAAGATAGTGTTCCCATTCATATAAAACTCGCACTAAACCATAAATCTCTTTGTCATAGACGTGGTAATTGAATTGCACTCCGAAAAGTTTCTCACTAAAGTAAGCTATGGGGCCCTTCTCTTGCGTTAACACACCTCCTATGCCATTACCGCTAGCATCACAATGAATCTCAAAGGGTTTGTCAAAGTTGGGTAAGGCAAGCATGGGAGCATGAGTAAGCAAGTTCTTAAGAACATTGAAAGCGGTATCTTGGGATGGTCCCCAAACAAAAGGCACATTTTTCTTCCTCAAAGCATGCAAAGGCGAAGCAATGGTGCTAAAATCTTTCACAAAGCGACGATAGAAACCCGCAATGCCAAGAAAACTTCACACTTGTTGCAAGTTGGTTGGTTGGGGCCAAGTCTTAATAGCATTGATCTTGGACTCGTCTACATGAATACCCTTAGAAGAAACAACAAAACCTAAGAAAACAAGCTTATCAACGCCGAAAAGGCACTTTTCCATGTTAGCAAAGGTAACATGATCTTGAAGAGATTTGCTATAAACCAGGATATCATCGAAGTAGACCACAACAAACACACCAATGTAAGGGCGAAAGACATCATTCATAAGACGCATAAAAGTACCCGGTGCTTCCGATAGACCGATAGGCATGATTCATAGTAACCAACTTTAATGTCGGTCCGGGCCTCTTCATCCAACGATACCGCCGAACCAAAGTATGACATGCCGGTAAGTAGTATGACTTATATTGCCCACAACTCACTTGTGTTCTACTCGTGCACAACATCAACGCATAAAACCTAGGCTCTGATACCATTGTTGGGGAACGTAGTAATTTCAAAAAATTTCCTACGCACACGCAAGATCATGGTGATGCATAGCAACGAGAGGGGAGAGTGTTGTCCACATACCCTCGTAGACCGAAAGCGGAAGCGTTAGCACAACGCGGTTGATGTAGTCGTACGTCTTCACGGCCCGACCGATCAAGCACCGGAACTACGGCACCTCCGAGTTCTAGCACATGTTCAGCTCGATGACGATCCCTGAACTCCAATCCAGCAGAATGTCGGGGAAGAGTTCCGTCAGCACGACGGCGTGGTGAAGATCTTGATGTTCTACTGTCGCAGGGCTTCGTCTAAGCACCACTACAATATTATCGAGGACAATGGTGGAGGGGGGCACCGCACACGGCTAAGAGATCAATGATCAACTATTGTCTCTAGGGTGCCTCCCTGCCCCTGTATATAGAGGAGCAAGGGAGAGGAGGTGCGGCCAGGCAAGGGGCGCGCCAGGAGGAGTCCTACTCCCAGGAGGAGTAGGACTCCCCCCTTTCCATGTTGGACTAGGACTTGGGGGGGGGGGAAGGAGAGAGAGGGAAAAGGAAAGGGGTGGCGCCGACCCCCCTCCTTGTCCAATTCGGACTGGGGGAGAAGGGGCGCACGGCTGCCCCTTGGCCTCCTCTCCACTTCCTCCACTAGGCCCATTAAGGCCCATTAGGTTACCGGGGGGTTCCGGTAACCTCCCGGTACTCCGGTAAAATGCCGATTTCACCCGGAACACTTCCGATGTCCAAACATAGGCTTCCAATATATCAATCTTCATGTCTCGACCATTTCGAGACTCCTCGTCATCTCCGTGATCATATCCGGGACTCCGAACAACCTTCGGTACATCAAAATATATAAACTCATAATGAAACTGTCATTGTAACGTTAAGCGCGCGGACCCTACGGGTTCGAGAACAATGTAGACATGACCGAGACATGTCTCTGGTCAATAACCAATAGCGGAACCTGGATGCTCATATTCGCTCCTACATTTTCTATGAAGATCTTTATCGGTCAGACCGCATAACAACATACGTTGTTCCCTTCGTCATCGGTATGTTACTTGCCCGAGATTCGATCGTCGGTATCTCAATACCAAGTTCAATCTCGTTACTGGCAAGTCTCTTTACTCGTTCCGTAATACATCATACTGCAACTAACTCATTAGTTGCAATGCTTGCAAGGCTTAAGTGATGTGCATTATCGAGAGGGCCCAGAGATACCTCTCCGACAGTCGGAGTGACAAATCTTAATCTCGAAATACGCTAACCCAACAAGTACCTTTGGAGACACCTATAGAGCACCTTTATAATCACCCATTTACGTTGTGACGTTTGGTAGCACACAAAGTGTTCCTCCAATAAACGGGAGTTTCATAATCTCATAGTCATAATAACATGTATAAGTTATGAAGAAAGCAATAGCAACAAACTAAACGATCAAGTGCTAAGCTAACGGAATGGGTCAAGTCAATCACATCATTCTCTAATGATGTGACCCCGTTAATCAAATGACAACTCATGTCTATGGCTAGGAAACTTAACCATCTTTGATTCAACGAGCTAGTTAAGTAGAGGCATACTAGTGACAAATTGTCTATCTATTCACACATGTAGTATGTTTCTGGTTAATACAATTCTAGCATGAATAATAAACATTTATCATGAAATAAGGAAATAAATAATAAATTTATTATTGCCTCTATGGCATATTTCCTTCAGTCTCCCACTTGCACTAGAGTCAATAATCTAGTTCACATCGCCATGTGATTTAATATCAATAGTTCACATCACCATGTGATTAACACCCATAGTTCACATCATCATGTGACCAACACCCAAAGGGTTTACTAGATTCAATAATCTAGTTCACATCGCTATGTGATTAACGCCCAAAGAGTACTAAGGTGTGATCATGTTTTGCTTGTGAGAGAAGTTTAGTCAACGGGTCTGCCACATTCAGATCCGTAAGTATTTTGCAAATTTCTATGTCAACAATGCTCTGCACTAAGCTACTCTAGCTAATTGCTCCCACTTTCAATATGTATCCAGATTGAGACTTTGAGTCATCTGGATCAGTGTCAAAACTTGCATCGACGTAACCCTTTATGACGAACCTTTTGTCACCTCCATAATCGAGAAACATATCCTTATTCCGCTAAGGATAATTTTGACCGCTGTCCAGTGATCCACTCCTAGATCACTATTGCCAAACTTATGGTCAGGTACACAATAGATCTGGTACACAGCATGGCATACTTTATAGAACCTATGGCCAAGGCATAGGGAATCACTTTCATTCTCTTTCTATCTTCTGCCGTGGTCGGGCTTTGAGTCTTACTCAGTTTCACACCTTGTAACATAGGAAAGAACTCTTTCTTTGACTGTTCCATTTTGAACTACTTCAAAATCTTGTCAAGGCATGTACTCATTGAAAAACTTATCAAGCATCTTGATCTATCTCTTGATGCTCAATATGTAAGCAGCTTCACCGATGTTTTTCTTTGAAAAAACTCCTTTCAAATACTCCTTTATGCTTTACAGAATAATTCTACATTATCTCCGATCAACAATATGTCATTCACATATACTTATCAGAAATGCTGTAGTGCTCCCACTCACTTTCTTGTAAATACAGGCTTCACCGCAAGTCTGTATAAAACTATATGCTTTGATCAACTTATCAAAGCGTATATTCTAACTCCGAGATGCTTGCACCAGTCCATAGATGGATCGCTAGAGCTTGCATATTTTGTTAGTACCTTTAGGATTGACAAAACCTTCTGGTTGCATCATATACAACTCTTCTTTAATAAATCCATTTAAGGAATGCAGTTTTGTTTATCCATTTGCCAGATTTCATAAAATGCGGCAATTGCTAACATGATTCGGACATACTGAAGCATAGATACGAGTGAGAAACTCTCATCGTAGTCAACACCTTGAACTTGTCGAAAACCATTTTGCGACAATTCTAGCTTTGTAGATAGTAACACTACTATCAGCGTCCGTCTTCCTCTTGAAGATCCATTTAATCTCATGGGCTCGCCGATCAATGGGCAAGTCAATCAAAGTCCATACTTTGTTCTCATACATGGATCTCATCTCAGATTTCATGGCCTCAAGCCATTTCGCGGAATCTGGGCTCATCATCGCTTCCTCATAGTTCATAGGCTCGTCATGGTCAAGTAACATGACCTCCAGAACAGGATTACCGTACCACTCTGGTGCGGATCTCACTCTGGTTTACCTACGAGGTTCGGTAGTAACTTGATTTGAAGTTACATGATCATCATCATTAGCTTCCTCACTAATTGGTGTAGTAGTCACAGGAACAGATTTCTATGATGAACTACTTTCTAATAAGGGAGCAGGTACAGTTACCTCATCAAGTTCTACTTTCCTCCCACTCACTTCTTTCGAGAGAAACTCCTTCTCTAGAAAGGATCCATTCTCAGCAATGAATATCTTGCCTTCGGATCTGTGATAGAAGGTGTACCCAACATATTCTTTTGGGTATCCTATGAAGATGCACTTCTCCGATTTGGGTTTGAGCTTATCAGGTTGAAACTTTTTCACATAAGCATTGCAACCTCAAACTTTAAGAAACGACAGCTTAGGTTTCTTGCCAAACCATAGTTCATATGGTGTCGTCTCAACGGATTTAGATGGTGCCCTATTTAATGTGAATGTAGCTGTCTCTAATGCATAACCCCAAAACAATAGTGGTAAATTGGTAAGAGACATCATAGATCGCACCATATCTAATAAAGTAAGGTTACGATGTTCGGACACACCATTACACTGTGGTGTTCCAGGTGGCGTGAGTAGTGAAACTATTTCACATTGTTTTAACTGAAGGCCAAACTCGTAACTTAAATATTTTCCTTCTACGATCATATCGTAGAAACTTTTATTTTTGTTACGATGACTCTCCACTTCACTCTGAAATTCTTCGAACTTTTCAAATGTTTCAGACTTGTGTTTCATCAAGTAGATATACTCATATCTGCTCAAATCATCTGTGAAGATCAGAAAATAATGATACCTGCTGCGAGCCTCAATATTCATCGGACCACATACATCAGCATGTATGATTTCCAACAAATCTATTGCTTGTTCCATTGTTCCAGAGAACGGAGTCTTAGTCATCTTGCCCATGAGGCATGGTTCGCAAGCATCAACTGATTCATAATCAAGTGATTCCAAAAGCCCATCAGCATGGATTTTCTTCATGCGCTTTACACCAATATGACCTAAACGATAGTGCCACAAATAAGTTGCACTATCATTATTAACTTTGCATCTTTTGGTTTCAATATTATGAATATGTGTATCACTACGATCGAGATCCAAAGAACCATTTTCATTGGGTGTGTAACCATATAAGGTTTTATTCATGTAAACAGAACAACTTCTTACTTAAATGAATAACCGTATTGCAATAAACATGATCAAATCATATTCATGCTCAACGCAAACACCAAATAACACTTATTTAGGTTCAACACTAATCCCGAAAGTGTAGGGAGTGTGCGATGATGATTATATCAATCTTGGAACCACTTCCAACACACATCGTCACTTCGCCCCTAACTAGTCTCTCTTCATTCTACAACTCTCGTTTCGAGTTTCTACTCTGAGCAACTGAACCAGTATCAAATACCGAGAGGTTGCTACGAACACTAGTAAAATACACATCAATAATCTGTATATCAAATATACCTTTGTTCACTTTGCCATCCTTCTTATCCGCCAAATACTTGGGGCAGTTCCGCTTCCAGTGACCAGTCCCTTTGCAGTACAAACACTTAGTCTCAGGCTTAGGACCAGACTTGGGCTTCTTCACTTGAGCAGCAACTTTCTTGCCATTCTTCTTGAAGTTCCCTTTCTTTCCCTTTGCCCTTTTCTTGAAACTAGTGGTCTTGTTAATCATCAACACTTGATGCTCTTTCTTGATTTCTACCTTTCATCGATTTCATCATCATGAAAAGCTCGGGAATCGTTTTCATCATCCCTTGCATACTATAGTTCATCACGAAGTTCTACTAACTTGGTGATGGTGACTAGAGAACTCTGTCAATCACTATTTTATCTGGAATATTAACTCCCACTTGATTCAAGCGATTGTAGTACCCAGACAATCTGAACACATGCTCACTGCTTGAGCTATTCTCCTCCATATTTTAGCTATAGAACTTGTTGGAGACTTCATATCTCTCAACTCGGGTATTTGCTTGAAATATTAACTTCAACTCCTAGAACATCCATATGATCCATGACGTTCAAAACATCTTTGAAGTCCCGATTCTAAGCTGTTAAGCATGGTGCACTAAACTATCAAGTAGTCATCATATTGAGCTAGCCAAATGTTCATGACGTTTGCATCTGCTCCTGCAATAGGCCTGTCACCTAGCGGTGCATTAAGGACATAATTCTTCTGTGCAACAATGAGGATAAACCTAAGATCACGGATCCAATCCGCATCATTGCTACTAACATCTTTCAACTTAGTTTTCTCTAGGCACATATCAAAAATAAAACAGGGGAGCTAAACGCGAGCTATTGATCTACAACATAGATATGCTAATACTACCAGGACTAAGTTCATGATAAATTTAAGTTCAATTAATCATATTACTTAAGAACTCCCACTTAAAAAGACATCCCTCTAATCTTCTAAGTGATCACGTGATCCAAATCAACTAAACCATAACTGATCATCACGTGAAATGGAGTAGTTTTCAATGGTGAACATCACTATGTTGATCATATCTACTATATGATTCACACTCGACCTTTCAGTCTCAGTGTTCCGAGGCCATACCTGCATATGCTAGGCTCGTCAAGTTTAACCTGAGTATTCTGCGTGTGCAAAACTGGCTTGCACCCATTGTAGATGGATGTAGAGCTTATCACACCCGATCATCACGTGGTGTCTAGGCACGACGAACTTTGGCAACGGTGCATACTCAGGGAGAACACTTTTATCTTGAAATTTAGTGAGAGATCATCTTATAATGCTACCGTCAATCAAAGCAAGATAAGATGCATAAAAGATAAACATCACATGCAATCAATATAAGTGATATGATATGGCCATCATCATCTTGTGCTTATGATCTCCATCTCCGAAGCACCGTCATGATCACCATCGTCACCGGCGCGACACCTTGACCACCATCGTAGCATCGTTGTCGTCTCTCCAATCTTATGCTTCCACCACTATGGCTACCGCTTAGTGATAAAGTAAAGCATTACAGCGCAATTGCATTGCATACAATAAAGCGACAACCATATGGCTCCTGCCAGTTGCCGATAACTCGGTTACAAAACATGATCATCTCATACAATAAAATTTAGCATCATGTCTTGACCATATCACATCACAACATGACCTGCAAAAACAAGTTAGACGTCCTCTACTTTGTTGCTGCAAGTTTTACGTGGCTGCTACGGGCTTTAGCAAGAACCGTTCTTACTTACGCATCAAAACAACAACAATAGTTTGGCAAGTTGGTGCTGTTTTAACCTTCGCAAGGACCGGGCGTAGCCACACTTGGTTCAACTAAAGTTGGAGAAACTGACACCCGCCAGCCACCTGTGTGCAAAGCACGTTGGTAGAACTAGTCTCGCGTAAGCATACGCGTAATGTCGGTCCGGGCCACTTCATCCAACAATACCGCCGAACCAAAGTATGACATGCTGGTAAGCAGTATGACTTATATCGCCCACAACTCACTTGTGTTCTACTCGTGCACAACATCAACGCATAAAGCCTAGGCTATGATACCACTATTGGGGAACGTAGTAATTTCAAAAAAATTCCTACGTACACGCAAGATCATGGTGATGCATAGCAATGAGAGGGGAGAGTGTTGTCCACGTACCCTCATAGACCGAAAGCGGAAGCGTTAGCACAACGCGGTTGATGTAGTCGTACGTCTTCACGGCCCGACCGATCAAGCACCGAAACTACGGCACCTCCGAGTTCTAGCACATGTTCAGCTCGATGACGATCCCCGGACTCCGATCCAGCATAATGTCGGGGAAGAGTTCCGTCAGCACGATGGCGTGGTGACGATCTTGATGTTCTACTGTCGCAGGGCTTCGCCTAAGCACCACTACAATATTATCGAGGACTATGGTGGAGGGGGGCACCGCACATGGCTAAGAGATCAATGATCAACTGTTGACTCTGGGGTGCCCCCCTGCCCCTGTATATAAAGGAGCAAGGGGGAGGAGGTGCGGCCAGGCAATGGGCGCGCCAGGAGGAGTCCTACTCCTCCTTGGAGTAGGACTCCCCCCTTTCCATGTTGGACTAGGACTTGGGGGGGAAGGAGAGAGAGGGAAAAGGAAAGGGGGGGGGCGCCGACCCCCCTCCTTGTCCAATTCGGACTAGGGGGAAGGGGCGCGCGGCTGCCCCTTGGCCTCCTCTCCACTTCCTCCACTAGGCCCATTAAGGCCCATTAGGTTACCGGGGGGTTCCGGTAACCTCCCGGTACTCCGGTAAAATGCCGATTTCACCTGGAACACTTCCGATGTCAAAACATAGGCTTCCGATATATCAATCATTATGTCTCGACCATTTCGAGACTCCACATCATGTCAGTGATCATATCCAGGACTCCGAACAACCTTCGGTACATCAAAATATATAAACTCATAATGAAACTGTCATCGTAACGTTAAGCGTGCGGACCCTACGGGTTTGAGAACAATGTAGACATGACCAAGACATGTCTCTGGTCAATAACCAATAGTGGAACCTGGATGCTCATAATGGCTCCTACATTTTCTACGAAGATCTTTATCGGTCAGACCGCATAACAACATACGTTGTTCCCTTTGTCATCGGTATGTTACTTGCCCGAGATTCGATCGTCGGTATCTCAATACCTAGTTCAATCTCGTTACCGGCAAGTCTCTTTACTCGTTCCATAATACATCATCCCGCAACTAACTCATTAGTTGCAATGCTTGCAAGGCTTAAGTGATGTGCATTACCAAGAGGGCCCAGAGATACCTCTCCGACAGTCGGAGTGAAAAATCCTAATCTCGAAATACGCCAACCCAACAAGTACCTTCGGAGACACCTGTAGAGCACCTTTATAATCACCCAGTTACGTTGTGACGTTTGGTAGCACACAAAGTGTTCCTCCGGTAAACGGGAGTTGCATAATCTCATAGTCATAGGAACATGTATAAGTTATGAAGAAAGCAATAGCAACAAACTAAACGATCAAGTGCTAAGCTAACGGAATGGGTCAAGTCAATCACATCATTCTATAATGATGTGACCCCGTTAATCAAATGACAACTCATGTCTATGGCTAGGAAACTTAACCATCTTTGATTTAACGAGCTAGTCAAGTAGAGGCATACTAGTGACACTCTGTTTGTCTATGTATTCACACATGTATTATGTTTCTGGTTAATACAATTCTAGCATGAATAATAAACATTTATCATGAAATAAGGAAATAAATAATAACTTTATTATTGCCTCTATGGCGTATTTCCTTCAGATGCGGTAGGGAGCTTTGTTCGGAAGCGGTGCTCCGGGGATGAGGTCGATGCGATGCTTGATGCCTCGTAGTGGAGGTAGTCCCGGAGGTAGCTCGTCGCAGAAAACATCTTGAAATTCCTGCAAAAGAGAAGATAATACTAAAGGTAGAGCGTGAGAGGTGTTAGCTTGTGTTGCATTGTCCTTGCACAAAAGGACATAGTGTAGGACACTAGATGGGTTCTCACACACTCCTCTTATCTCACTCTTGGTGGCAAATAGGACTAAGTTCTTCTTGTCGCTCATCATGGAGGCGCTTGATTTGGGCTTGTGGCGCTCACTCACTTTTTGGTGGCTCGCTCTCTCACTATTTTCTCCATGATGGGTGGCTTCCTTTTCGGCCATCACTTGGCTTGGAGACATGGGACGAAGTATGTACTCCTTTCCTTTCATCTTGAAGATGTAGTGGTTCGTTCGGTCGTTGTGTATGACACCTCTATCAAATTGCCATGGGCATCCAAGAAGAAGGTGGCAAACGGTCATCAGAACGACATCACACTCCAAAGTGTCTTATTAGGCGCCAATTTTGAAGGAGACTTGTACTCGATGCTTGACTTGGATAGTGCCGGAGTCGCTAAGCCATTGAACTTTGTAGGGATGTGGGTTCTTTGTCTTGGGAAATTGGAGCTTGGAGCAAAGTTCTTCACTTGCGAGGTTATGACAACTCCCTCCATCGATGATGACCTTGGCGAATCTTCCATTTATGCCGGCCTTGGTATGAAAGATATGGCATCGTTGGTCTTTTTCTTGGTGATGTTAGAGAGTCAAGACCTTGGAGACAACAAGGGCGGGACTTGAATCTTCATTGCAAAAGACTTGTTCTTCTTCATCGTTCACTTGCCGGTGCGTGGCGACTTGCTCGAGGGCGTCCATTTCTCCTTCACTCATTGAGTCGTAGGTGTCGTCGTCGTCAAGGATCATGGTCCTCTTGTTGGTGCACTCATAGGACTTGTGGCCTCGGCCTCCACATGTGAAGCATTTGAAGGAACTTGTCTTGATGGTCTCATCGGTGGGGGTTGATGATGATGATGCTCTCGGCTTGAAGTTGCTTGCAGTAGGAGGATGACTTGGAGTTTATGAAGCATTCTTGTGACTCGAGTTGTCGACGTTGCTTGTAGATGGCTTGGTAGACGGTGTTGGAGTCGTTGAAGCTTGGGTGTTGGAGAAGCCCTATGACTTTGATGAGAACTTGTCATACTTGTAATTGTCTTGCACTTGACGTCCCGCTTTGGTAGCTTGATGCACTAGCTCGGTGAGGTTTGAGTATGGTGGGAAGTCAGCGATCTTCTTGATAGGATAGTTGAGTCCATTCAGGAAACATGCCATAGTTTTCTCATCATCTTCCGTGACATTGGCTCTTATCATGGCAATCTCCATCTCCTTGTAGTACTCTTCAGCGCTCTTGGTTCCTTGCTTGAGTAGTTGGAGTTTCTTGAAGAGGTCGCGATTGTAGTAGGTAGGCACGAAGCGTGCTCTCATGACATCCTTCAGTTGCGCCCAAGTAGTGATGGGTGGTTCTCCTCTTGCCTCGCGGCGCTCGATAAATTGTTCCCACCAAATGAGGACATAGTCTTGGAACTCAAGGGATGCCATCGCGATCTTCTTCTCTTCGTCATAGTTGTGCAAGCGGAAGATTTTGTCGACCTTCAATGCCCATGAAAGATACTCTTCGGGATCGTTGCTTCCATTGAACTTGGGCATGGTGAATTTTAGCTTGCCGTCTCGTTGCTCTTCATTGTGTTGGGGTCGGGGATGATGACGTCCATGTTGTTGATGATTGTCAAGCTCGTGTTGCTCTTGGCGAGGAGGGTTGTCGATCTCAAGTTGCTCTTGTCGTGGATGATTTCCATTGTCTTCATGCTCTTGGTGAACTAGATGTTCTTGGAGAACTTGTGGAGGAGCTTGTCGAGCTCGAGGAGGAACTTGACGATGCACGCAAGCTTGAAATCTTCGTTCGTGAGCTTCTTCGCGAAGTGCTTCTTCATGCTCACGAGCTTGTCGGCCTCGGTTGGCTACGGCTCGACTTGAATCTTGGAGGGCTTGTTGCACCTCAGGTGCTTGAGCATCTCGCAATCGTTGCGCTTGACGTTGTGCCTCAACATCTTGTGCTTCTTGGTGTAGATGCGCTCGCTCTTCCTCTTCATGTCTGCTTGGGTTTGCTATTGATGGTGCTCTTGCGAGTTGGTGTCTCGTAGAGGATTGAGGCTTGCTTGACTCGTTGCGCGCGGCACAGCGAAGAGTGTTCGATGTCAGTGTACTTGAGCCGGAGAGGGTGAAATCGGATTGTCGACTTGAGCGGCTCCTTCTTGAATAGTACGAAGTGGAAGAAGAGCGGTTGAGCAACAAAGCACGAATCTCATCCATTCTTGCATCCTTCTCTTGCTTGCGGTCGTCGAGCTTGTGGTCGAAGTAGTCCCTTGTACGTTGCTCGGAGAGTCGCAAGTCGGCGGCGAGGTTGTCGATGCGTTCACTCATTGCTTGTTGCTCTTGATGCAAAGCACGTTGTGCACCAAAGAGGTGGCTCTTGGTGACGTAAGAATTCATGTCGTCGTCGTGCTCAATGAAGAGCGGGTTGGTAGAAGTACTTGGCCTATCCATCATTCCAAGGGAAAAATGTGAGTGGTAGAAAGAGAAGAACGAATACCAAATGTACCTTGACCGAAGTTGAAGGTGGATCAATGATCACTCCAATGTGGACAAGGAAATAGCACAATTGGTACCAATTCTTCTCGGTTTCTCACACCTACACAAGTAAAAGCTTATGATGTAGCTTGGTTAGGATGGTGGCACAAAATTTAATGCAATTGTAAGTGAGCTTCAATAATTTTGGAAAAGATTCGTAAGTTCGCAATGCAACAAGTAGACCAAGCAATGTAAGGTACACTAAAACACACACACAAAAAGATAAGTGGGGTCGTGCAACCAAGGATGAGCCAAAATGTGGAATCCACAAAAATGCTCTTGTTGCACAACACTAGAGAGACGCTAGCATGATTGCACAATAGGCGGATACAAGACTTGTGCACAACCTACTAAGAAAAAATGCAACGACTTCTATCCCAAGTATGCTCTATGCAAGGTGTTTCTATGATATGATCCAAGATGATCTAGTATGACAATCTTAATGTTGTATGATGCTATGGTGCTTGCTTAAAAGCTCTTTGCGTATCTTTCCCTTTTGCTTAAAAGCTTGTTTGTCTCTTTGTTGTTTGATCTCTTTTCTCATGCAATGCCTCACGAACCAAGATAGCAATTGTGTATGCGATGATAACCTTGTGACATAAGCGAATGATACCAAGATATGCACCAATGATGTATGTATGCTATGGGAAGTATGATCACTAATGTGTACAAGTCTCATTGCCGGCAATACTCAAAAGCTAGTCTTGACGGGTAAGCGACGCAAAGGAGTAAGGCTATGATGGCTATCAAAGTAATGGCAAGAATGATATGTCCGATACCAAGACGAGGTTACCGCTTTGTTGGTCCTTGTAAGAAAGAAATGGTTGATGGTGTAAAAATTGTGGCACGAATACCAAGATGTAGTCGAGGTGGTCGTTGTTGATGACGCATCCATGGTGAAGATGAGTGGCGGTGATGTTGATGTCGAACCGTGCCTAAATAGCCGAAACACAAAAGGACACGGAACCGCAACTCAAATTCTCAAAGCTCAAAGTGACAAAACGTGTCGGAGTGCAAAACGGGTAAGCAATGGTGGTGGTATGTGGAAGTGGTGATGGTGATGGTGTATAGGTGGTGGGAGTGCGTATGCGGAAATGTGGGGTGGTGGTGGTGACTAAACCGGAAAAAATCAGTTTCGTCAGGGATCGTTGGACGTCCGGGCTGGGCCGGTCATCCGGTCGTCGGACGTCCAGTGCCTAGGCACTTCTCGGGTATGGGATGAACTGCACGTGGGCGGGGTGGATGAGGTGAAATAGGTCAAATTCAGGCGATTTCATGGATGCAAAGGGTGGGGAAAGGGAAAAAAGCTAGATCCACTGAAGACAAAGAAAATCCACGAATCAAATCCAACAAAATTTCAACACACCAACAAATAACAAAAAAAATTGGGGTCTATTTTTGTGGGGAATATTCAAATTAGGGACAAAATCAACAAAAACTAGGCTAGCAACACAACGGAGAGGCTCCAAAATCGTGATCAACGTGGCTCTAGATACCAAGATGGTGTAGGGTAGAATCCTAGTCGGCCGATCTTTCACGAAAGGAGCGGATCCCGCGATGAACACTAAGAACGCGAGGATGGAAACGAGGGAAAACACGGGGGAAACACGAGAGAAACACTAAACCAACAAGAAATAGTCACACGTGTGCTAGATCCACGAGTACATAAGAGATCACACGGTACATGGTCAACTAGGGACGATACAAAAAGGTAGCCGGTTTTCTCCGTGAGGAGGTATTGAATCCACGAGGGGATCTTCCCTTAGAGGGGTCTTGAATCCAAAGGGATCTTCTCCGAAGAGGGGCTACAATCTCTCTCATGGAGTATATCCGATGTGGATGAGCAATGCTCTATCTCTAATATGAGCTAAACCAATGCTGACCCTAGCTAGAAGGAATAGGCGGTCTATTTATAGTATTAGTGCAAAAAGGGGACGAGGTGGAGGGTAAATGGGCCTCGGGCCCGAACCCTGTGCTCAAACAGTGATGCGGAGCATCCCAAGGTCATCCCCATGGACCCAACTACATCTCCTACGACACCACTTGGACCCATGACACGAGCATGTGCAAGAGCTCATGAAACCGAGGTGACACCTCTCCTCTCACATTTCCACTTCGATGCACATGAGACATACTACCTCATATGGACACATTGTGTATACTCGGGTATCATGGAGAAGCTAAGGAGAAAGGAGAAGAAGAAGAGGAAGATGGACATGAAGACGGAGAAGGAGGAGAGATGCAGGAAAAGTCCCAGCCCCCGGATGACAGGCCGGGACCGGACATCCGACGCCTGAAGCCCCAGCCGAGCCCTAGCGAGCGGATGTCCGACGCCTCCGGACGTCCGGCGACCGGACGTCCGACGCCTCCCGACGTCCTGCACCCGAGCCAAATGAGCGGACGTTCGACGCCTCCGGACGTCCGGCGACCGGACGACCGGCCCAGCCCGGAAATCCGTCACTTCAGCGCCCGAGCCAAAATGAGCGGACGACCGGCACTTACGGGACATCCGGCCGCCCATGAACCACCGGACGTCCGGCCACTAGTGGATGTCCGGTACGTGCTGTGCATAGGATTCGGGCCCGAGACCCATGTACCCCCACTTCGCCCCCTTTTGCACTAAGACTATATATACCCCTCCACCTCCTCCAAGTAAGGGTTAGCAAAGGGTTAGCTCATATTTCGTGTGAGAACTTTGCTCATCCACTTGGTTATCTTCTCCTCGGAGATTGCGCTTCCTACGGAGAATATCCCCCAAGCGGATTCAATACCCGTTTACGGGAAGAAGCTCAAGACCTCCTTTCGGAGAAGACTGGCTACCTTTGTATCGTCCCTAGTTAATCGTGGATCTTGTATCTGCCTTTCTGTTCATGGATCTAGCGCATGTGTGATCATACTTGTTGGTTTGAGTGCTCTCTTGTGTTTTCCATGTGTTTTCCGCCGTTTCCCTCCTCGCGTTCTTTGTGTTCATCGCGGGATCCGCTCCTTTCGTGAAAGATTGACCGGTTAGGGTTCCTACCCTACATCACCTTGTTATCAAGAACCTCGTTGATCACGATTTTAGAGCCTTCCCATTGTGTTGCTAGCCTAGTTTTTATCCCTAATTCGAAAGTTCCCCACAAAAATAGCCCAATTTTTTTTTGTGATTTGTTGGTGTGTTGAAATTTTGTTGGATTTGATCCGTGGATTTGCTTTGTTTTGAGTGGATCTAGCTTTTCCTCCCTTTCCCCACCTTTTCCATCATCAAATCCGCCCGGACTCGACGAATTTCGAACTCTCCATCACGAACACTGCCAGTTCATCCCATGCCCGATATTCACCCAGGCACCGGACGTCCGACCGCCAATGGACGTCCGACGACCAGACGACCGGCCCAGACCAGACGTCCGACCAACACTAAAGAAACTGAATTTTTTTCAGTTTTGTCACCACCACCGCCCCACATTTATGTCTACGCACTCCTACCACCTACACACCATCACAACTTCCGCATTCCACCACCATTGCTTACCCGTTTTGCACTCCGACACATGTTGCCACTTCGAGCTTTGAGAATTTGAGTTGCGGTTCTGTATCCTTTTGTGTTTCGGCTATCTAGGTACGGTTCAACATCAACATCACTGCCCTTGATCTTCGCCACGGACGTGTCATCAACAACGACCACCTCGGCTACATCTTGGTATCCGTTCCACCATTTTGACTCCATACCGTCCACAAGAAATGGTAACCTCACCTTGATATTGGACATATCACTCTTGCCATTACATTGATAGCCATCATAGCCTTACTCCTTTGCGTGCTTACCCATCGACACTAGCCATTGAATATTGCCAGCAACGAGACTTGTGCACATTAGTGATCATACTTCCCATAGCATACATACATCATTGTTCCATATCTTGGTATCATCTATTGTGTCCCAAGGCTGTCATTGCATACACAATTGCTCTCTTGGTTCGTCAAGCATTGCATGAGAAAAGAGCTCAAACATCAAAGAGCCAACCAAGCTTTTAAGAAAAAGGGAAAGATAAGCAAAGATCTTTTAAGCAAGAACCATAGCATCATACAACATTAAGATTGTCATATTAGATCATCTTGGATCATATCATAGAAACACCTTGCATAGATCATACTTGGCATAGAAGTCGTTGCATTTTTGCTTAGTAGGTTGTGCACAAGTCTTTGTATCCGCCTATTGTGCAATCATGCTAGCGTCTCTCTAGTGTTGTGCAACAAGAGCATTTTTGTGGATTCCACATTTTGGCTCAACCTTGGTTGCCCAACCCCACCTATCTCTTTGCATGTGTGTTTCCGTGTACATTACATTGCTTGGTCTACTTGTTGCATTGCAATCTTGCGAATCTTTTCCAACATTATTGAAGCTCACTTACAATTGCATCAAATTTTGTGCCACCATCCTAACGAAGCTCCACCATAAGCTTTTACTTGTGTAGGTGTGAGAAACCGACAAGAATTGGTACCAATTGTGCTATTTCCTTGTCCACATTGGAGTGATCATTAATCCACTTTCAACTTCGGTCAAGCTACATTTGGTATTTGTTCTTCTATTTCTACCACTCACATTTTTTATCTTGGAATGATGGATAGGCAAAGTACTTCTACCGATCCACTCATCATTGAGCACGACAACGACATAAACTACTACATCACCAAGAGCCACCTTTTTGGTGCACAACATGCGTTGCATCAAGAGCAACAAGCAATGAGTGAACGCATCGACAACCTCGCCACCGACTTGCGACTTTCCGAGCAACGTACAAGGGACTACTTTGACCACAAGCTCGACGATCACAAGCTAGAGAACGGCGCAAGAATGGAAGAGATTCACGCTTTGTTGCTCAACCGCTCTTCTTCCACTTCATCTTCATCAAGAAGGAGCCGCTCAAGTCGACACTCCGACTTCACCCTTTCCGGCTCAAGTACACTCACAACGAACACTCTTCGCCGTGCCGCTCGCAATGATAGGCAAGCAAGCCTCAATCCTCTACGAGACACCGACTCTTAAGAGCGCCGACAATGTCAAACCCAAGAGGCTTTTGCGCTAGCACGAGAACGGCAACGACAACACCAACATGAAGAGGAAGAGCGCGCGTGTCTACACCTAGATGCACAAGACACCGAGGCACAACGCCAAGAACAACAACTCCGTGAAGCTCAAGCACTTGAGGCGCAACGTGCCCTGCAAGATTCAAGTCGAGCAGTAGCCAACCGAGGCCGACAAGCTCATGAACATGTAGAAGCACTTCGCGAAGAAGCTCACGAATGAAGATTTCAAGCTCGCGTGAATCGTCAAGTTCCTCAAGTTCCTCCTCGAGCTTGAGAAGCCCCTCCACAAGTCGCCAAGAACATCAAATTCATCAAGAGCATGAAGACAATGGAAATCCACCATGACAAGAGCAACATGAGGTTTACAACCCTCCTCACCAAGAGCAACACGAGCTTGACAATCATCAACAACATGGGCATCATCATCCTTGACCGCAGCACAATGAAGAGAAACGCTACAGAAAACTCAAGTTCACCATGCCAAAGTTCAATGGAAGCAAAGATCCCGAAGAGTACCTATCATGGGCATTGAAAGTCGACAAAATCTTCCATTTGCACAACTATGAAGAAGAGAAGAAGATCGCGATGGCATCCCTTGAGTTCCAAGACTATGTCCTCATTTGGTGGGAACAAGTTATCGAGCGCCGAGAGGCAAGAGGTTATCCACCCATCAATACTTGGGCACAAATGAAGGATGTCATGAGAGCACGCTTCGTGCCTACCTACTACAATCGTGACCTCTTCAAGAAACTCCAACTACCCAAGCAAGGAACCAAGAGCATTGAAGAGTAATACAAGGAGATGGAGATTGCTATGATAAGAGCCAATGTAACGGAAGATGATGAGAAAACTATGGCACATTTCTTGAATGGACTCAACCATCCTATCAAGAAGATCGCCGACTTCCAACCATACTCGAACCTCATCGAGCTAGTGCATCAAGCTACCAAAGTGGAACGTCAAGTGCAAGACGATTACAAGTATACCAAGTTCTCAACCAAGTCATACGGCTTCTCCAACACCCAAGATTAAATGACTCCAACACCGTATACCAAACCTTCTACAAGCAACATCGACAACTCAAGTTCTAAGAAAGCTTCGTCAACACCAATTCACCCCCCTACTACAAGAAACTTCAAGCCGAGAGCTTCATCATCATCCACTCCAATCGATGAGACCATCGAGACGAGTTCTTTCAAATGCTTCACATGCGGAGGCCGAGGCCACAAGTCCCATGAGGAACCAACAAGCGGACCATGATCCTCAACAACGACGACACCTACGACTCGATGAGTGTAGGAGAAATGGACGCTCTTGAGAAAGTCTCCATGCACAGTCAAGTGAATGATGAAGAGGAACAAGTCTTTTGAGATGAAGATTCAAGTCCCGCTCTTGTTGTCTCCAAGATCTTGACTCTCCAACATCGCCAAGAAGAAGACCAACGATGTCACATCTTTCATACCAAGGCCGGCATCAATGGACGATCCGTCAAGGTCATCATCGATGGAGGGAGTTGTCATAACCTCACAAGTGAAGAACTTTGCTCCAAGCTCCAATTGCCTAAGACGAAGGACACACATCCTTACAAATTTCAATGTCTTAGCAACTCCGGCACAATCCAAGTTCACCATCGAGTACAAGTCTCCTTCAAAATTGGCGCCTATGAAGACACTTTGGAGTGCGACGTCGTTCCAATGACCGTTTGCCACTTTCTCCTTGGACGCCCCTGGCAATTTGATAGAGGTGTTATTCACAATGGCCAAACGAACCACTACATCTTCAAGATGAAGGGAAAATGAGTACGTACTTTGTACCATGTCTCCAAGCCAAGTGATCACCGACAAGCAAGCCACCCATCGTAAAGAGAATAGTGAGCACCACAAGCCCAAATCGAGCGCCTCCACGATGAGCGAAAAGAAGAACTTAGTCCTATTTGCCACCAAAAGTGAGATAAGAGGAGTGTGTGAGAACCCATCTAGTGTCCTACACTATGTCCTTTTGTGCAAGGACAATGAACCACAAGCTAACACCTCTCACACTCTTCCTCTAGTGTTGTCTTCTCTTTTGCAGGAATTTCACGATGTTTTCCTTGACGAGCTACCTTCGGGACTACCTCCACTATGAGGCATTGAGCACCGCATCGACCTCATCCCCGGAGCACCGCTTCCGAACAAAGCTCCCTACAGCGTCAACCCCGAAGAAACAAAAGAAATACAAAGGCATGTAAAGCAACTCATAGACCATGGACATGTGCGTGAAAGTTTGAGCCCTTGTCCCGTCCTGGTCATTCATGTGCTCCGATTGTAGACCTATCAATGCTATCACCATTCGTTATAGGTATCCCATTCCACGCCTTGATGATATGCTTGATGAACTTAGTGGTGCCACTATGATGTAGGGTAGGAACCCTAACCGGCCGATCTTTCACGAAAGGAGCGGCTCCCGCGATGAACACGAAGAACATGAGGAGCGAAACGAGGGAAAACACATGGAAAACACAAGAGAACACTCAAACCAACAAGTATGATCACACATGCGCTAGATCCATGAATCAACTAGGGATGATACAAAGGTAGCCGGTCTTCTCTGAAAGGAGGTCTTGAGGTTCTTCCCGTAAAGGGGTTTTGAATCCGCTTGGGGGATCCTCTCCGTAGGAGGCGCAATCTCTGAGGAGAAGGTAACCAAGTGGATGAGCAAAGCTCTGACACGAAATATGAGCTAATCCTTTGATAACCCTAGCTAGGATGAGTAGGAGGTCTATTTATAGTCTTAATGCAAATGGGGGCAATAGGAGGGGGTACATGGGCTTTGGGCCCGAAACTGGACACAACCAGGTATCGAATGTCGGCTGGGGGCCGGTCATCCGGTGGCTCATGGGCGTCCGGTAGTAGCCGGTCATCCGCTGGTTCTGGCTCGGATGTGGAAGTTGTGGATTTCCGGAAGGGATCGGTCTTCTAGTCGTCGGACGTCCGGTGGCATCGGACTTCCGCTCGTTTGGCTCGGGTGCGGTGTCGCCAGTCGCCTGGTCCAGGCCGGACGTCCGCTCACTGTAGCTCGGCTGTGGCTTCAAGCTCTGGACGTCCGGTCCCGGTCGGTCGTCCGGTGGCTGGGAATTTTCCTGTAGCTCTCCTTCTTCTCCGTTTTCATGTCCATCTTCCTCTTCTTCTTCTCCTTGCTCCTTAGCTTCTCCATGATACCTGAGTATGGACAATGTGTCCATATGAGGTAGTAGCCATGTCTCATGTGCATCGAAGTGGAAATGTGAGAGGAGAGATGTCACCTCGGTTTCGAGAGCTCTTGCACGTGCTTGTGTCATGGGTCTGCTAGGCACTTGGTGAGATGATGGTAGGTACATGGGGATGACCTTGGGATGCTCCGCATCATCTCCCCTCCCTTGGGGAAGATCCGTCCCCGGATCAATTTCTTCGTCACCATGGAAGGGCGAGAGGTCCTTGACGTTGAAGATGACGCTCACATTGTACTTGTCGCGTGGAATGTCGATCTTGTAAGAGTTGTCGTTGTAGCTTGCAAGCACCTTGAAGGGTCCATCCACTCGTGGTCGAAGTTTGGACTTGCGTTCTTGGGGAAAGCGGTCCTTACGAAGGTGTAGCCACATGAGATCTCCAATGTTGAATACCATAGGGTGCTTGTTGATGTTGAGCTTGGTCGCAAGTCGTTGTACTTGGCGCTCGATAGTATGTCTTGTATCTTCATGCACCTTCTTGAGATGAGTCACACGTGCACTTGCGTCCAAATTGATGCGCTCTTGGAGTGGTAGAGGGAGAATGTCCAATGGGGATAAAGGGTTGAATCCGTAGAAGACCTCGAAGGGGAACTTGCCGGTTGTTGAGTATCTTGCGACACTCCTCCCACTCCTTGATGAGATAATTCACACATACATTTGCAACCAAGTTGATGCGCTCTTGTGGTGGTAGGGGGAGGATGTCCAATGGTGACAATGGGTTGAATCTGTAGACGACCTCGAAGGGGGACTTGCCGGTTGTTGAGTGTCTTGCTCGGTTGTAGGCGAACTTGGCGATAGGTAGGCACTCGTCCCACTCCTTGATGTTCTTCTTGATGAGTACGCGAAGTAGAGCGGAGAGTGTGCAGTTGGTCACCCCCGTTTGGCTGTTGATTTGTGGATGATACGCCGTGGAGAAGAGTAGCTTGATTCCGAGCTTGGCGCATAGGGTGTTCCAAAAGTAGCTAAGGAAATTGACGTCGCGGTCCGAGATGATCGTCTTTGGCACTCCATGTAGAAGCAATATTTCCCTACAAAAGAGATTAGCAACATGTGAAGCATCGTCTATCTTGTTACAAGGAATGAAATGTGCCATTTTAGAGAAACGGTCCACAACGACAAATACTGAATCCTTCCCATTTCTAGTCCTAGGAAAAATAAGTACAAAGTCCATGCTAATGTCTTCCCATGGTTGATATGGAATTGGGAGGGGCATGTAAAGGCCATGGGATTGAGCTTTGGACTTAGCTTTGCGACATGTAGAGCATCGATTGGTGAAGCGGTTGACGTCACGAAACATCTTGGGCCAAAAATAGTTCTTGGAGAGCGTGGCAAATGTCTTGTCGCGTCCAAAATGTCCCATTAAGCCTCCTCCATGAGATTCCTGTAAAAGCAACAAACGAAGAGAAGACTCGGGGATGCAAAGCTTGTTAGCTCTCATAAGATATCCATCTTTGATGTAATAGCGTTCCCAAGAGGTGTGCGTCAAACACTTGGCATAGGGAGTAGCAAAGGTAGGATCATTCTCATACAAGTCTTTTATATGCTCAAAACCAATGACATCCAATTCAATTTGAGTGACAAGCATGCATATGCGGGAAAGGGCATCCGCCACAATGTTTTCCTTACCTTTAATGTACTTGATGACATAAGGAAAAGACTCAATAAATTCACTCCATTTAGCATGACGCTTGTTCAACTTGGTTTGGCCCTTAAGATACTTGAGCGTTTCATGATCGGTATGAATGATGAATTCACGAGGGCGAAGATAGTGTTCCCCTTCATGCAAAACGCGCACTAAGACATATAGCTCTTTGTCATAGATGGGGTAATTGAGTTGCGCTCTGGAAAGTTTTTCACTAGGGTGCTTCTCTTGCATTAATAGACCTCCTATGCCATTACCACTTGGATCGCAATGAATCTCAAAGGGTTTGTCAAAGTTGGGTAAAGCAAGCACGGGAGCATGAGTAAGCAAATTCTTAAGCTCATTGAAAGCGGTGTCTTGGGATGGTCCCCAAACAAAAGGCGCATTCTTCTTGCTCTAAGCATGCAAGGGCGAAGCAATGGTGCTAAAATCTTTCACAAAGCGACGATAGAAACCCGCAAGGCCAAGAAAACTATGCACTTGTTGCAAGTTGGTTTGTTGGGGCCAAGTCTTAATAGCATTGATCTTGGACTCATCAACATGAACACCCTTAGAGGAAACAACAAAACCCAGGAAAACAAGCTTGTCAACGCCAAAAAGGCATTTCTCCATATTAGCATAGAGGTGCTCTTTTCGAAGAGTTTGTAAAACGATTCGGACATGGGTGACATGCTCTTTGAGAGACTTACTAAAAACAAGGATATCATCGAAGTAGACCACAACAAACACACCAATGTAAGGGCGAAAGACATGATTCATAACACGTATAAAAGTACCCGGTGCTTCCGATAGACCCATAGGCATGACAAACCACTCATACCACCCAAACTTGGTATTGAAAGCGGTTTTCCATTCATCACCCTCTTGTATGCGTATTTGATAGTAACCACTCTTGTAGCATTGATACGTCTACAATCAGAGCACATGCGAAAGCTACCATCTCATTTCGGCACAAGAATGACCGGGACGGCACAAGGGCTCAAACTTTCACGCACATGTCCATGGTCTATGAGATACTTTACTTGCCTTTGTATTTCTTTGGTTTCTTCGGGGTTGACGTGGTAGGGAGCTTTGTTCGGAAGCGGTGCTCCGGGGATGAGATCGATGCGGTGCTCGATGCCTCGTAGTGGAGGTAGTCCCGGAGGTAGCTCTTCGGGGAAAACATCGTGAAATTCCTGCAAAAGAGATGACAACACTAGAGGAAGAGTGTGAGAGGTGTTAGTTTGTGGTTCATTGTCCTTGCACAAAAGGACATAGTGTAGGACACTAGATAGGTTCTCACACACTCCTCTTATCTCACTTTTGGTGGAAAATAGGACTAAGCTCTTCTTTTCGGTCATCGTGGAGGCGCTCGATTTGGGCTTGTGGTGCTCACTCTCTTTTTGGTGGCTCGCTCTCTCACTATTATCTCCATGATGGGTGGCTTGCTTATCGGCGACAACTTGGCTTGGAGACATGGGACGAAGTACGTACTCCTTTCCCTTCATCTTGAAGATGTAGTGGTTTGTTCGACCGTTGTGGATGACTCCTCTATCAAATTGCCATGGGCGTCCAAGGAGAAGGTGGCAAACGGTCATTGGAATGACGTCGCACTCTAATGTGTCTTCGTAGGCGCCAATTTTGAAGGATACTTGTACTCGATGCTCGACTTGGATAGTGCCAGAGTCGCGAAGCCATTGCACGTTGTATGGATGTGGGTGCTTCGTCTTGGGCAATTGGAGCTTGGAGCAAAGTTCTTCACTGGCGAGATTATGACAACTCCCTCCATCGATGATGACCTTGACAGATCTTCCCTTGATGCCGGCCTTGGTGTGGAATATGTGGCATCTTTGGTCTTCTTCTTGGTAATGTTGGAGAGTCAGGACCTTGGAGACAACAAGAGCGGGACTTGAATCTTCATCGCAAAAGACTTGTTCCTCGTCATCGATCACTTGCCGGTGCATGGCGACTTGATCGATGGCGTCCATTTCTCCTTCACTCATTGAGTCATAAGTGCCATCGTCATTGAGGATCATGGTCCGCTTGTTGGTGCACTTGTAGGACTTGTGGCCTCGTCCTCCGCATGTGAAGCATTTGAAGGAACTCGTCTTGACGGTCTCATCGGTTGGAGTGGATGATGATGAAGCTCTCGGCTTGAAGTTGCTAGTAGTAGGAGGATGACTTGTAGTTGACGAAGCTTGCTTGTAAGTTGACTTGTCGATGTTGCTTGTAGAAGGCTTGGTAGACGGTGTTGGAGTCGTTGAAGCTTGGGTGTTGGAGAAGCCGTATGAGTTGGATGAGAACTTGGCATACTTGAAATCCTCTTGCACTTGACATTCCCCTTTTGTATCTTTATGCACTAGCTCAATGAGGTTCGAGTATGGTTGGAAGTCGGCGATCTTCTTGATAGGATGGTTGAGTCCATTCAAGAAACATGCCACTGTTTGCTCATCATCTTCCGTGGCGTTTGCTCTTATCATGGCAATCTCCATCTCCTTGTAATATTCTTGAACGCTCTTTGTTCCTTGCTTGAGTAGTCGGAGTTTTTTTGAAGAGGTCGCGGTTGTAGTAGGTAGGCACAAAACGTGCTCTCATGAAATCCTTCATTTGCGCCCAAGTAGTGATGGTTGGTTCACCTCTTGCCTCGTGGCGCTCGATAACTTATTCCCGCCAAATGAGGATATAGTCTTGGACCTCAAGGGATGCCATTGTGATCTTCTTCTCTTCTTCATAGTTGTGCAAACAGAATATTTTGTCGACCTTCAATGCCCATGAAAGGTACTCTTTGGGATCGTTGCTTCCATTGAACTTGGGTATGGTGAACTTGAGCTTGCCGTAGCGTTTCTCATCATTGTGTTGGGGTCGGGGATGATGACGCTCATGTTGTCGATGATTGTCAAGCTCGTGTTGATCTTGGTGAGGAGGGTTGTCAACCTCATGTTGCTCTTGTCATGGAGGATTTCCATTGTCGTCATGCTCTTGATGAACTTGATGTTCTTGGTGAGCTTGTCGAGCTCGAGGAGGAACTTGAGGAACTTGACGATGCACACGAGCTTGAAATCTTCGTTCTTGAACTTCTTCGTGAAGTGCTTCTTCATGTTCACGAGCTTGTCGGCCTCGGTTGGCTACAGCTCGACTTGAATCATGGAGGGCTTGTTGCACCTCAAGTGCTTGAACTTCACAGAGTTGTTGTTCTTGGCATTGTGCCTCGGCATCTTGTGCATCTTGATGTAGACATGCACGCTCCTCCTCTTCATGTTGGCGTTGTCATTGCCGTTCTCATGCTAGCGCAAAAGCCTTCTTGGGTTTGACGTTGTCGGTGCTCTTGAGAGTTGGTGTCGCATAGAGGATTGAGGCTTGCTTGATGATAGTTGCGCGCGGCACGACATAGAGTGTTCTATGTCGGTGCACTTGTGCCGGAGAGGGTGAAGTCTGAGTAGTCCCTTGTACGTTGCTCGGAGAGTCGCAAGTCGGCAGCAAGATTTTCGATGCGTTCACTCATTGCTTGTTGCTCTTGATGCCAAGCACGTTGTGCACCAAAGAGGTGACTCTTGGTGCCGTATGAGTTCATGTTGTCGTCGTGCTCAATGAAGAGTGGGTTGGTAGAAGTACTTGGCCTATCCATCATTCCAAGATACAAAATGTGAGTGGTAGAAAGAGAAGAACAAATACCAAATGTACCTTGACCGAAGTGGAAAGTGGATCAATGATCACTCCAATGTGGACAAGGAAATAGCACAATTGGTACCAATTCTTGTCGGTTTCTCACACCTACACAAGTAAAAGCTTATGGTGGAGCTTGGTTAGGATGGTGGCACAAAATTTGATGCAATTGTGAGTGAGCTTCAATGTAGGAAAATATTCACAACATTGCAATGAAACAAGTAGACCAAGCAAAATAATGTACATGGAAACACACACGGAAAAGGATAAGTGGGTTTGGGCAACCAAGGATGAGCCAAAATGTGGAATGCAAAAAAATGCTCTTGTTGCACAACACTAGAGAGACGCTAGGACGGTTGCACAATAGGCGGATACAAAGACTTGTGCACAACCTACTAAGCAAAAAATGCAACGACTTCTATCCCAAGTATGCTCTATACAAGGAGTTTCTATGATATGATCCAAGATGATCTAATATGACAATCTTAATGTTGTATGATGCTATGGTTATTGCTTAATAGCTCTTTGCTTATCTTTTTCCTTTTTTGCTTAAAAGCTTGTTTTGATCTTTGATGTTTGAGCTCTTTTCTCATGCAATGCTTCACGAACCAAGATAGCAAGTGTGTAAGCGATGGCAACCTTGTGACACAAGACATGATACCAAGATATGCAACAATGATGTATGTATGCTATGGGAAGTATGATCACTAATGTGCACAAGTCTCGTTGCCGGCAATACTCAATGGCTAGTATCGATGGGTAACCAACGCAAAGGAGTAAGGCTATGATGGCTATCAATGTAATGGCTAGAGTGATATGTCCAATACCAAGGTGAGGTGACCGTGTCTTGCGGACGGTATGGTGTCAAAAATGGTGTCATGAATACCAAGATGTAGTCGAGTTGGCCGTTGTTGAGGATGCGTCCGTGGCGAAGATGAGTGGCGGTGATGTTGATGTCGAACCATACCTAAATAGCCGAAACACAAGTAGGACATGGTACCACAACTCAAATTCTCAAAGCTCGAAGTAGCAAACGTGTCGGAGAACGAAACGGGTAAGCAATGGTGGTGGTATGCGGAAGTGGTGATGGTGTATAAGTGGAAGGAGTGCATATGCGGAAATATGGGTGGTGGTGGTGACTAAACTAAAAAAATTCAGTTTCGTCAGGTAAATCCGGACGTCCGGTGGTGAGCGGTCGTCCAGTCGTCGGACGTCCCGTGGCGAGCGGACGTCCGGTGCCTGGGCGAAAATCAGGCACAGGATGAACTGGTGGTGTTCGTGATGGAGAGGTCGAAATTCTTCGAATCCAGGCGAATTTGTGGATGGAAAATGTGGGGAAAGGGGTAAAAAGCTAGATCCACTCAAAACGAAGCAAATCCATAGATCCAAACCAACAAAATTTCAACACACCAACAAATCACACAAAAAAATTTGGGGCTAGTTTTGTGAGGAATTTTCGAATTAGGGACAACATAAACAAAAACTAGGCTAGC
This sequence comes from Triticum urartu, assembly GCF_056163025.1. Taxonomy (NCBI): domain Eukaryota; kingdom Viridiplantae; phylum Streptophyta; class Magnoliopsida; order Poales; family Poaceae; genus Triticum; species Triticum urartu. Next base: position 193,750,952 of record NC_141873.1, on the reverse strand, counting down.
AACACAACAGGGAGGCTCCGAAATCGTGATCAACGAGGCTCTTGATACCAAGATGATGTAGGGCAGGAACCCTAACCAGCCGATCTTTTACAAAAGGAGTGGATCCCGCGATTAACACGAAGAACACGAGGAGGGAAACAAGGAAAAACATGTGGAAAACACAAGAGAACACTCAAACCAACAAGATTAAGTCACACATGTGCTAGATCCTCGAGTACATAAGATATCACATGGTACACGATCAACTAGGGACGATACAAAAGGTAGCCGGTCTTTTCCGTGAGGAGGTCTTGAGGTTCTTCCCGTAAAGGGGTCTTGAATCTACTTGGGGGATCTTCTCCGAGGAGGCGCTATCTCTGAGGAGAAGGTAACCAAGTGGATGAGCAAAGCTCTCACACGAAATATGAGCTAATCCTTTGCAAACCCTAGCTAGGATGAATGGGAGGTCTATTTATAGTCTTAGTGCAAATGGGGGGCGAACGGAGTGGGTACATGGGCTTCGGGCCCGAAACGGGACACAGCCAGGTACCGGACGTCCGCTGGGGACCGGTCGTCCGGTGGCTCATGGGCGGCCGGACGTCCGGTATGCACTGGTTGTCCGCTCGTTCTGGCTCGGATGCTAGTGTAGCGGATTTCCGGTCTGGGCCGGTCGTCCGGTCACCGGTCGTCCAGTAGTGTCGGACGTCCACTCATTTGGCTTGGGTGTAGGGACACCAGTCATCCGGTCTAGGCCGGACGTCCGCTCGCTGAGGTTCGGCTGGAGCATCAGGCGCCGGTCGTCCGGTCCCGACCGGTCGTCCGGTGGCTGGCACTTTTCCTGCATGCCTCCTTCTTCTCCGTCTTCTCGTCCATCTTTCTCTTCTTCTTCTCCTTGCTCCTTAGCTTCTCCATCATACCTGATTATGCACAATGTGTCCATATAAGGTAGTAGCCATGTCTCATGTGCATCAAAGTGGAAATGTGAGAGGAGAGATGTCACCTCGGTTTCAAGAGCTCTTGCACGTTCTTGTGTCATGGGTCCGCTAGGCACTTGGTGAGATGATGGTAGGTCCATGGGGATGACATTGGGATGCTCTGCATCAGCTTGTTTGGCTCTTTGATGTTTGAGCTCTTTTCTCATGCAATGCTTGACGAACCAAGATAACAAGTGTGTATGCGATGACAACCTTGTGACACAAGAGATGATACCAATATATGCAACAATGATGTATGTATGCTATGGTAAGTATGATCACTAATGTGCACAAGTTTCATTGCCGGCAATACTCAATGGCTAGTCTTGATGGGTAAGCAACACGAAGGAGTAAGGCTATGATGGCTATCAATGTAATGGAAAGAGTGATATGTCCAATACCAAGGTGAGGTTACCGTTTCTTGCGGACGGTATGGTGTCAAAAATGGTGTCACGAATACCAAGATGTAGTCGAGGTGGTCGTTGTTGATGACGCGTCCGTGGCGAAGATGAGTGGCGGTGATGTTAATGTCGAACCATACCTAGATAGACGAAACACAAAAGGATACGAAACCGCAACTCAAATTCTCGAAGCTCGGAGTGGCAACACGTGTCGGAGTGTGAAACATCTAAGCAATGGTGGTGGAATGCGGAAGTGGTGATGGTGTATAGGTGGTTGGAGTGCGTATGCGGAAATGTGGGGCGGTGGTGGTGACCAAAACTGAAGAAAATTCAGTTTCGTCAGGTAACTACGGGCGTCCGGTGGTGAGCGGTCGTCCAGTGGCGAGCGGACATCCGGTGCCTGGGCACTGTTCGGACACGTGGTGAACTGCACGTGTACGAGGTGGATGAGGTGAAAATCGTCGAATCCGGGCGATTTTGTGGATGGAAAGGGAGGGGAAAGGGGGAAAAGGCTAGATCCACTCAAAACAAAGCAAATCCACGTATCAAATCCAACAAAATTTCAACACACCAACAAATCACAAAAAAAATTGGGGCTATTCTTTTGGGGAATTTTTGAATAAGGGACAAAAACAACAAGAACTAGGCTAGCAAAACAATGGGGAGGCTCTGAAATCGTAATCAACATGGCTCTTGATACCAAGATGATGTAGGGTAGGAACCCTAACTGGCCGATCTTTCATGAAAGGAGCGGATCCCGCGATGAACACGAAGAAGACGAGGAGGGAAACGAGGGAAAACACGTGGAGACACAAGAGAACACTCAAACCAACAAGTATGATCACACAGGCGTGTAACATCCCAAATTTTCAATTTGGAATGTTATACATTAGATCATCATGCATATCATATTTTATTTTGCATTTTGGTTGATCCTAGAAATTCTACGCAACTCAATGACCCACGGAGAGAGTTGGGGATTTCGTTATTTTCATATTTGAGTTCTCTCAAATTTTGAGAATAGGATCATTTGATTTTATTTATTTTATCATCAATTATTTCTATTACCAAAAATATGAGAGAGTTAATAAAATGACTTTCCCAAAATAAAGAAATATTGAGGATTTAATAAAAAAATCAAATAAGTTTTTTTCGGAGTTTTTCGGTTTTTTATTTGAATTTAGGAAAAATATGTGTTTTTCAAAATTGCATTTAGGGCCCAAATAAATGTTCACCTTGTGCGGCTTGATTTTAGAAGCCTGTGAAAATTTATTTCGGAATTTTTGGAGTCCGTTTAGTATTTATTTTTATTTTTCTTCCGAGTGGAATAAAAAAAGAGAAAAAAATTCGGCGTTCGTCGTTTTTCTTTTTCTCAGATTAAATCCATGATTTTTCTGATCGCGATTCCTGATCCAATTTTCGTTTTTGTTTAACTTTTCGCTCGTTTATCGGAATCAGGCGATTCAAGCGCCTAGGGATTCGTCTCGAAATCCTCTATCCGTTTAACCAACTTAAACAAGTTTTTGTTACTGTAAAATTTGCCCTAGATCCAGATTACTAGAAAGAAGTTGTTTTCTTTCGCCATTCGTCTTTCGTTGCTTCGTTCGATTTGATTCTTTTTGCCAACCGGAGTTCTTAAGTTGAACCTTATGGTTAGATCTCTTATTTGAGTTTTACCTATGCATTAGATGAGTACTTATTGTATGCTTGTTTGTTTGTCTGCGATAGAATACCCGGAGTGCGCCGCCTGTTACTTCAAATCGTTAGGTTTCACGGATCATCAGCAAGGCAAGTAACACTTTGATCATACCTTCTCTACTACCCAGTTTTATTGCATTAGATCAATCCTCGCACATTGCATGATTAGGATCTAATTAAATTGTGGGATGGGAAGTAGATGAGGTAGTACCTATTACCTGTTTATTTTCAAACCTTTGGGAGTTACTTCTACGTTTGCTTATTATGCCATGCTATGCTAGTAGACGTGGATTGGGTGGGTGAAAATCCATGACAGATGTGAGATTGGTAATTAATGGTTTATCTAAGGTGGCAACTTAAACACACATCTGGGTGGATTGAGGCACCTGGGTATTCCAGGACTTGCCTGTTTTCTTTTGGACCACCACCCAGGCTCAAAGGGATCATGAGACTATTCATACTAGAAACTTCTATGTGCAGCCACAAGCTATTATGGGCTCTAGCATAGTTGACTAAGTCGTGCAAACTCTTACAGTGGTAGACAAGCAGATGTAGGGGATGTAGGTGGTACGGTCTACCCATCGTAAGGTGCTAGCGCTTCTGAAAGATATGTCTCGGTCATCCGTCTTATCAAACACCCTATAGTGCGAGAAAACAAACGAAGGCGATCGAGTCTTGTGGGGAAAAGTGCGCAAACCTCTGCAGAGTGTAATAAACTAATCATGGTTAGCCGTGTCCCCGGTTATGGACATCTTGAGTATCTAGTATTTGGATTTTCATGTGAATCTCAACATGTTACTCTAAATTAATTTTGTTGGGTTATGTTTAATGATGATATTTAATTGGGATTGAGAATGCTGTCAACCATTCTCAATGTTTAACAACCACCATGATAGTAATTAAATTTTATTCCTTTGAAGTAGGGAAAAATTGGCTTTACGCAAAACTGTAACCATAGAGCTTTCCACCAGCCAAATATGCATATAGTATAGCTGTTTCATTCCATTACTCTCTATGTGTTACCTTGCCAGCATATTCCATGTGCTGACCCGTTTTCGGGCTGCAACGTTAATGTTGCAGACTTTTCAGACGACGATTAAGGAGTTTTTAGGTCGTGGTTCTATGCTCAGTGATGCCGTTGGAGTTGATGGACTCACTTATCTTCCAAGCCTTCCACTGTTATCGTTATTAGATGGCCTTAAGCCATACTTATTGTAATAAGTTCTCTTTTGAGACACTCGATGTAATAAGTGTGTGATTGCTACTCTGTTATAAATCCTCCGACTACTGTGTGGTGTCAGGATTACTGATCCAGGGATGACACCGGAGCACAGAGATCAGACTGTTTGAGGTCTGGTCGCTACAGAGATGGTATCAGAGCACACGCTGACTGTAGGACACGACCACTAAGCAAAAGATCTATATCACTATTCACTCTCTTCTCTTCTGACCTCTCATCTTTTCTACTCTTTAGGATGGTGGATGCAAGGAACAAGTTCACACAACCGGATGAAGATACACCCTTTGGACACCACTTGAAGGAAGTCACTACATACCTGAACATAGGAGTACCAAGCTTCACCGGAACCTACAACGCCACTTTACCTGAAGAAGTGCGCTGGATGATTCAAGTTCAAGTTCCAGGAAGGACGTTCATACCAGTCACTGAGCCCATAGAATTTTCTTTGATGCACCAACTTGGAATCTAGGAAAGAGCATGGCAGCTCACATCGCCATGGGACGCATTGGAGAAGTCTACCGCAAGGATCTCAAGGATACTATCTACCAGATTTGTGGGTGCCGAGATGAACACTGGGAGATGATCAACAGCAGGAAGGATAGATCAATCGCAGCTTTTATCCAGGAGTTAAACCAGCACATTCGACGACAGGAGAACCAGATGTGCGCCAACATGATAGACCTGAAGAAGGCAAAGACTAGAATCAAGGAACTGGAGGAAGAACTCAAGGCTACACGTGAAGATTATGAAGAGGAAATTGAAGTATTGGTGGAGAAGAATGACGACCTGATCAAGAAGATTGGAATATTTATGGGAGACCCTACGCCAGTAGATGAAGATGAAGAACCTCAGGAGATTATCCCGGAAGACTACATCATCATCGACGGCACCGACTCGGCAGATAGTAGCGACGATGACTATGTTGATGAAGCTAGAGCAGATATCATGGAGTCAACGACCGTAGAATATTTCTAGTAGACCACCTCATCAGTAGTAGTAGTCCACCATGTAAATATAGTAGTCCGAGCACTTTTGCGATAGATAGATTGATTGTATGCCTTTGTTTGATTGATTGAAGTGAATTGTTTGCTTTTGCCTCATGTGCATATGGGTAGTGTTTTCTCTTTAGACCCCCTCTATTCTTATATCTCATCTTTTCTAGATGCCTCCTAGACGTGACCCCGGATTTACCTTTCCACCGGAGCTCACCCAGTTGATCCAGCAGCAGAACACATTGATGCAGTTACTAGTCCAGAATTAGAATGAGGGGAACAACAACAACAACAACCCACCACCACCACCACCACCTGTTGACCACTTAGCCCGTTTTCTTAGGCTGAATCCGCCGGTGTTCTCCAGTAGCACCGAGCCGATAGTAGCAGATGATTGGCTCCGCAAGACAGCTAGGGAGTTGACCACAGCAGGATGTACGGATGCGGAGAAGGTGAAGTTTGCCGCACATCATCTAGAAGGACCCGCATCATCATGGTGGGAGAATTTCACAGCCACTTTCCCAGTCAACACTATCACATGGGACCAGTTTCAGCAGGCTTTTCGTACTGCACACGTTTCAGCAGGAGCTATGGCCATGAAGAAGCGTGAGTTTCGCAACTTGCGCCAAGGAGGAAGGACAGTTGGCCAGCATGTGGAGGAATTTAGTAAGTTAGCACGTTATGCCCCAGATGACGTCGCTACGGATGCAGCTAAGCAGGAGAAGTTTCTAGAAGGACTGAATGATGAGTTGAGCATGCAGTTGATGGTAGCCACCTTCAACAACTACCAGGAGTTGGTAGATCGTGCTCTTATGATTGAAGGGAAGCAGCAGCAGATTGAGAATCACAAGAGGAAGTATGGACAAGGAAAGTATAATTCAGGAGCTCAGCAAAAGCCATGTTTTACCCCTAGACCGGGAGGACATTTTCAGCATACCCATGGAGGAGGTAGCTCGCACAATCACAATGGCACCAAGAATGGTAATGGCAATGGAGGAAGCAACGGCCAGAACCGCACCAACCCCTCAACCCCAGCCAAGAAGGACCTAAGCCAAGTCACTTGCTTTAAGTGTTCGAAGGCAGGACATTATGCCAATGAATGTCCTGAATTACAAAATGGAAATGGCAATGGAAGTTCTGGTAAGAAGCCGAACCCTTTCAACAGGGGACAGGTGAACCACGTTAGCGTGGAGGAGGTTGAAGCTCAGCCCGATGCAGTAATAGGTAAGTTTTTGGTTAAGTCATTTACTGCACTCGTTCTTTTTGATACTGGTGCATCGCATTCATACATCTCAAGGGGATTTGTGGATAAGTATAACCTACCAACCCAAGCCCTTAGGTCACCCTTGTTAGTAACCTCTCCCGAAGCAGAGTATGTGACTAGTCTATGGTGTGATCGGTTACCATTAAGGATTGGTAACTATGTTTTTCCCTCAGACCTAATAGTATTGGAATCTCAAGGATTGGATGTGATATTAGGCATGGATTGGTTATCAAAGTATGAAGGGAATATTGAGTGTGCTAGTAAGTCAATTTTGCTTACCACCCCAGAAGGGAGAAGGATCAAGTATGTATCCCGGCATGTGCCAAAGAGGACTCAAGTAAATTGCCTAACAGGAGTTGTGCAGGAGGAAGTACCAGTGGTAAGGGATTTCCCTGAAGTATTTCCAGAGGAGTTGCCAGGTATGCCACCGGATAGAGATATTGAGTTTTTGATTGAGCTATTGCCAGGCACAGGTCCAATATCAAAGAGACCATATAGGATGCCAGCAAAGGATTTGGTGGAAATTAAGAAGCAGATTAAGGAGTTACTGGATAAAGGATATATTCGCCCAAGTTCTTCACCTTGGGGATCGCCAGTACTTCTGGTGGAGAAGAAGGATGGATCGTTAAGGATGGTTGTTGATTATCGAGGATTGAATGAAGTAACGATCAAGAACAAGTACCCGCTACCAATGATCAACGATCTGTTTGATCGATTGCAAGGAGCTAAGGTATTTTCCAAGATCGATCTAGGATCAAGATACCACCAGTTGAAGATTCGAGAATAGGATATTCCGAAGACAGCTTTTACCACCAGGTATAGGCTGTATGAGTATACCGTTATGTCATTTGGTCTGACTAACGCACCTGCCTATTTTATGAACATGATGAACAAAGTGTTTATGGAGTTTTTGGATAAGTTCGTCGTAGTGTTCATTGATGATATCCTAGTTTATTCAAAGAATGAAGAGGAGCAGAAGGAGCATTTGTGTTTGGTACTTGGAAAGCTCAGAGAACATCAATTATATGCCAAGTTCAGCAAATGTGAGTTTTGGTTGAAGGAAGTAGGATTCCTCGGACATGTTATATCTAGAGAAGGTATAGCAGTAGATCCCGCCAAAGTTGAAACCGTGACCAAGTGGGAAGCCCCAACAATAGTTGGAGAGATCCGGAGTTTTCTTGGACTCGCAGGATACTACCGGAGATTTATTGAGAATTTCTCAAAGATTGCGAAGCCTATGACTGAGTTGTTGAAGAAAGATACCAAGTTCATATGGAGAGAGGAATGTGAGGCTAGTTTCCAGGAGTTGAAGAAATGTTTGGTTACCTCACCAGTGTTGATTTTGCCAGACCAGACCAAGGATTATGAGGTGTATTGTGACGCTTCACGTCGAGGACTTGGAGCAGTGCTTATGCAGGAAGGGAGAGTTGTTTCATATGTCTCAAGACAACTGAAGCCTCATGAGTTAAATTATGCCACGCATGATTTGGAGTTAGCAGCCGTAGTGCATGCATTGAAGACATGGAGACATTTTCCCATTGGAAATCATTGTTCGGTGTACACGGATCATAAGAGTTTGAAGTACATTTTCACACAGAAGGAGTTAAATCTCAGACAAAGGAGATGGTTGGAGCTTATCAAGAATTATGATATGAAATTGCATTATCACCCCGGAAAGGCTAATGTAGTAGCTGATGCATTAAGCCGTAAGAGCCATGTCAATACGTTAATGATGGGAGAAATACCAAGGGAGTTAGCCGAAAATCTTCGTGAACTGTGTTTGGAAATAGTTCCGAGAGGCTATGTAGCAGCATTGGAGATTTAGTCAACCTTGATGGATAAAATCAGGGAAGCTCAGAAAGCTGACAAAGAGATTGCCGCTATAAAGGAGAAACTGAGAAAAGGAAAAGCTAAAGGATTTCATGAGGATGAGCACGACACCCTATGGTTTGAAGACCGCGTTTACGTGCCCAATGACCCGGAGATCAGGAAGTTGATTTTGCAAGAGGCACACGATTCACCATATTCGATTCACCCTGGAAATACCAAGATGTATCTAGATTTGAAGGATATTTTCTGGTGGATCGGAATGAAGAAGGATATAGCGGAGTATGTAGCAGTTTGTGATGTATGTCAGAGAGTAAAGGCAGAGCATCAGAAGCCAGCAGGATTGTTACAACCATTGCCGATACCCGAATGGAAGTGGGATAAGTTAGGCATGGATTTTATCACGGGATTGCCCAGGACTCATTCAGGCTATGACTCGATTTGGGTTGTAGTTGATCGATTGACGAAAGTAGCTCATTTCATCCCAGTAAAGACCACTTATACCAGTGCTAAGTTGGCAAAGATATACATGACCAGGATCGTATGTCTGCATAGAGTTCCAAGGAGTATCGTATCAGATAGAGGAACCCAGTTTACCTCAAAGTTCTAGAAGCAGTTGCATGAAACTTTGGGAACCAGGCTAGAATTCAGTACAACTTTTCATCCACAGACAGATGGACAGACCGAGAGAGTCAATCAGATTTTGAAGGATATGCTGAGAGCTTGTGCGCTAGATTACGGATCTAGTTGGGACGATAATTTGCCATATGCAGAGTTCTCTTACAACAACAGTTATCAAACCAGTTTAAAGATGGCCCCTTCCGAAGCTTTGTACGGAAGGAGGTGCAGGACACCGTTGTCATGGGACGAAGTTGGAGACCGCTAGTTGTTTGGTCCTGACTTGATTAAAGAGTCTGAACAGAAGGTGAAGTTGATTCGTGATAGGCTCAAGGTAGCCCAGTCCAGACAGAAAAGTTATGCAGATTCTAAATGCAAGGAGACAGTTTACGAAGTCAGAGACAGAGCTTATCTTCGAGTATCTCCACTTCGGGGAACAAAGCGTTTTGGAGTTAAAGGGAAGTTAGCACCACGATTTGTAGGACCATATAGAGTTTTGGAGCGTATGGGAGAAATGGCCTACAAGTTGGAGTTGCCCGAAGGATTGTCAGGAGTACATGATGTGTTCCATGTTTCTCAGTTAAAGAAATGTCACGCGGAGATGGCTGACATACCGTTGAGAGACACAGTGCCATTGGAAACAATTCAGTTGGATAATGATTTGACCTACGAGGAGAAACCAATTAAGATTCTTGAGTTTGCCATCCGAGTTACTCGCAGCAAGGTTATCAAGTTTTGCAAGGTTCAGTGGAGCCACCACACAAAGGATGAAGCCACCTGGGAACGAGAGGAAGATTTGCTCAAAGACCACCCTCACCTATTTTCTAGCCAACCCGAATCTCGAGGGCGAGATTCATCTTAAGGGGGGTAGGTTTGTAACATCCCAAATTTTCAATTTGGAATGTTATACATTAGATCATCATGCATATCATATTTTATTTTGCATTTTGGTTGATCCTAGAAATTCTACGCAACTCAATGACCCACGGAGAGAGTTGGGGATTTTGTTATTTTCATATTTGAGTTCTCTCAAATTTTGAGAATAGGATCATTTGATTTTATTTATTTTATCATCAATTATTTCTATTACCAAAAATATGAGAGAGGGAATAAAATGATTTTCCCAAAATAAAGAAATATTGAGGATTTAATAAAAAAATCAAATAAGATTTTTTTCGGAGTTTTTCGGTGTTTTATTTGAATTTAGGAAAAATGTCTGTTTTTCAAAATTGCATTTAGGGCCCAAATAAATGTTCACCTTGTGCGGCTTGATTTTAGAAGCCCGTGAAAATTTATTTTGGAATTTTTGGAGTTCGTTTAGTATTTATTTTTATTTTTATTCCGAGCGGAATAATTAAAAAAAACGAACCGACTTCGGGCCGTACCCGAGCGGGACACCGCCCGGGGGTAGCCTTTAAATAGCGCTGCCCCAGCCCATCAGCCCCGCCTCGATTCACACACGCCGCCGGAGCCTCCGCCGACGATCCCGCCGCCCGAGGTTCGTCGTGCCTCGTTTTTCGTACCAAAAAAAAGAAAGAGAGAAAAAAATAATTTCGGCGTTCGTCATTTGTCTTTTTCTCGGATTAAATCCGCGATTTTTCTGATCGCGATTCCTGATCCGATTTTCGTTTTAGTTTAACTTTTCGCTCGTTTATCGGAACCAAGCGATTCGAGCGCCTAGGGATTCATCTCGAAACCCTCTATCCGTTTCACCAACTTAAACAAGTTTTTGTTACTGTAAAATTTGCCCTAGATCAAGATTACTAGAACGAAGTTGTTTTCTTTCGCCATTCGTCTTTCGTTGCTTCGTTCGATTTGATTCTTTTTGCCAACCGGAGTTCTTAAGTTGAACCTTCTGGTTAGATCTCTTATTTGAGTTTTACCTATGCATTAGATGAGTACTTATTATATGCTTGTTTGTTTGTCTATGATAGAATACCCGGAGTGCGCCGCCTGTTACTTCGAATCGTTAGGTTTCGCGGATCATCAGCAAGGCAAGTAACACTTTGATCATACCTTTTCTACTACCCAGTTTTATTGCATTAGATCAATCCTCACACATTGCATGATTAGGATCTAATTAAATTGTGGGATGGGAAGTAGATGAGGTAGTAACTATTACCTGTTTATTTTCAAACCTTTGGGAGTTACTTCTATGTTTGCTTATTATGCCATGCTATGCTAGTAGACGTGGATTGGGTGAGTGAAAATCCATGACAGATGTGAGATTGGTAATTAATGGTTTATCTAAGGTGGCAACTTAAACACACATCTGGGTGGATTGAGGCACCTGGGTATTCCAGGACTTGCCTGTTTTCTTTTGGACCGCCACCCAGGCTCAAAGGGATCATGAGACTATTCATACTAGAAACTTCCTTGTGCAGCCACAAGCTATTATGGGCTCTAGCATAGTTGACTAAGTCGTGCGAACTCTTACAGTGGTAGACTAGCAGATGTAGGGGATGTAGGTGGTATGGTCTACCCATCGTAAGGTGCTAGCGCTTCTGAAAGACTATGTCTCGGTCATCCGTCTTCTCAAACACCCTGTAGTGCGAGAAAACAAACGGAGGCGATTGAGTCTTGTGGGGAAAAGTGCGCAAACCTCTGCAGAGTGTAATAAACTAATCATGGTTAGCCGTGTCCCCGGTTATGGACATCTTGAGTATCTAGTATTTGGATTTTCATGTGAATCTCAACATGTTACTCTAAATTAATTTTGTTGGGTTATGTTTAATGATGATATTTAATTGGGATTGAGAATGTTTTCAACCATTCTCAATGTTTAACAACCACCATGATAGTAATTAAATTTTATTCCTTTGAAGTAGGAAAAAAATGGCTTTACGCAAAACTGTAACCATAGAGCTTTCCACCAGCCAAATATGCATATAGTATAGCTGTTTCATTCCATTACTCTCTATGTGTTACCTTGCCAGCATATTCCATGTGCTGACCCATTTTCAGGCTGCAACGTTAATGTTGCAGACTTTTCAGACGACAATTAAGGAGTTTTTAGGTCGTGGTTCTATACTCAGTGATGCCGTCGGAGTTGATGGACTCACTTATCTTCCAAGCCTTCCGCTGTTATCGTTATTAGATGGCCTTAAGCCATACTTATTGTAATAAGTTCTATTTTGAGACACTCGATGTAATAAGTGTGTGATTTCTACTCTGTTATAAATCCTCCGAGTACTGTGTGGTGTCAGCATTACTGATCCAGGGATGACACCGGAGCACAAAGATCAGATTGTTTGAGGTCTGGTCGCTACAAGGCGCTAGATCCATGAACACAAAGGAAGATACAAGATCCACGATCAACTAGGGATGATACATAGATAGCCAGTCTTCTCCGAAAGGAGGCCTTGAGGTTCTTCCCGTAAAGGGGTCTTGAATCCGCTTGGGGGATCTTCTCCGTCGGAGGAGCAATCTCCGAGGAGAAGGTAACCAAGTGGATGAGGAAAGCTCTCACACGAAATATGAGCTAATCCTTTGCAAACCCTAGCTAGGATGAATGGGAGGTCTATTTATAGTCTTAGTGCAAATGGGGGGCGAACGGAGTGGGTACATGGGCTTCGGGCCCGAAACTGGACACAGCCAGGTACCGGACATCCGCTGGGGGCCGATCGTCCGGTGGCTCACGGGCGTCAGGACGTCCGGTAGTAGCCGTTCGTCCGCTAGTTCTGGCTCAGATATGGAAGTTGCGGATTTCCGGAAGGGACCGGTCGCCCGGTCTGGGCCGGACGTCCCCTCACTATAGCTCGGCTGGGGCTTCAGGCTCCAGACGTCTGGTCCCGGCCGGTCGTCTGGTGGCTGGGACTTTTCCTACAGCTCTCCTTCTTCTCTGTCTTCACGTCCATCTTCCTATTCTTCTTCTCCTTGCTCCTTAGCTTCTCCATGATACCTGAGTATGTACAATGTGTCCATATGAGGTAGTATCCATGTCTCATGTGCATCGAAGTGGAAATGTGAGAGGAGAGATTTCACCTCGGTTTCGAGAGCTCTTGCACGTGCTTGTGTCATGGGTCCGCTAGGCACTTGGTGAGACGATGGTAGGTCCATGGGGATGACCTTGGGATTCTCCGCATCACACTAGAGATTCGAAGTAACAAGCGGCGCACTCCGGATATTCTATCGCAGACAAACAAACAAGCATGCAATAAGTATTCATCTAATGCATGGGTAAAACTCAAATAAGAGATCTAACCAGAAAGTTCAATTTAAGAACTCTGGTTTGCAAAAAGAATCAAATCAAACGAAGCAACGAAAGTCAAATGGCAAAAGAAACAGGCTTCATTTACTATTCTAGATCTAGGGCAATTTTTACTGTGGCAAAAACTTGTTTAAGTTGGTTAAACGGTTAGAGGGTTTCGAGACGAAACTCCAGGCGCTTGAATCGCCTGATTCCGATAACCGAGCGAAAAGTTATACTAAAACAAAAATCTGATCAGGAATCGCGATAAAAAAAATCATGGATTTAATCCAAGAAAAAGAAAAACGACAAACGTGGCGGCGCTATTTAAAGGCTGTCCCCGGGCGGAGTCCCGCTCGGGTACGGCCCGAAGTCGGTTTGCGTTTTTTTTAATATTCCGCGCAGAAAAACAAATAAAAGAAATACTAAACGGACTCCAAAAATCTCAAAATAAATTTTCCCGGGCTTCTAAAATCATGCCGCACAAGGTGAACATTTATTTTGGGCCTAAATGCAATTTTGAAAAATGCACGTTTTTCCTAAATTCAAATAAAATACCGAAAAACTCTGAAATAAAATCTTGTTTGATTTTATTATTAAATCCTCAATATTTCTTTATTTTGGGAAAGTCATTTTATTACCTCTCTCATATGATATGTATTCCTCAATACCGAAAAACTCCGAAAATAATGAATTCCCCAACTCTCTTCGTGGGTCCTTGAGTTGCGTAGAAATTTCTAGGATCAAACCAAAAGCAAATAAAATATGATATGTATTGATGATCTAATGTATAACATTCCAAATTGAAAATTTGGGATGTTACAAAGGACAATGAAACACAAGCTAACACCTCCTGCACTCTACCTTTAGTGTTATCTTCTCTTTTGCAGGAATTTCATGATGTTTTCCCCGACGAGCTACCTCTGGGACTACCTCCACCATGAGGCATCGAGCACCACATCGACCTCATCCTCGGAGCACCTCTTCCGAACAAAGCTCCCTACCGCGTCAACCCCGAAGAAACCATAGAAATACAAAGGCAAGTAAAGCATCTCATAGACCATGGACATGTGCATGAAAGTTTGAGCCGTTGTGCCGTCCTGGTCATTCTTGTGCCAAAACGAGATGGTAGCTTTCGCATGTGCTCCGATTGTAGACATATAAATGCTATCACCGTTTGTTCTAGGTATCCCATTCCACGCCTTGACGATATGCTTGATGAACTTAGTGGTGCCACTATCTTTTCAAAAATTGATCTTAAGAGTGGTTACTATCAAATCCGCATACAAGAGGGTGATGAATGGAAAACCGCTTTCAACACCACGTTTGGGTTGTATGAGTGGTTAGTCAGTCCTATCGTTCTACCGGAAGCACCGGGTACTTTTATGCGTCTTATGAATCATGTCTTTCGCCTTTACATTGGTGTGTTTGTTGTCGTCTACTTCGATGATATGCTTGTTTTTAGCAAATCTCTCAAAGAGCATGTCACCCATGTCTGAACCATTTTACAAACTATTCGAAAAGAGCATCTCTATGCTAATATGGAGGAATGCCTTTTTGGCGTTGATAAGCTCATTTTCTTGGGTTTTGTTGTATCTTCTAAGGGTGTTCATGTTGATGAGTCCAAGATCAATGCTATTAAGACTTGGCCACAACCAACCAACGTGCAACAAGTGCATAGCTTTCTTGGCCTTGCGGGTTTCTATCGTCGCTTTGTGAAAGATTTTAGCACCATTGCTTCGCCTTTGCATGCTTTGAGCAAGAAAAATGCACCTTTTGTTTGGGGACCATCCCAAGATACCGCTTTCAATGAGCTTAAGAATTTGCTTACTCATGCTCCCGTGATTGCTTTACTCAACTCTGACAAGCCCTTTGAGATTCATTGCGATGCTAGTGGTAACGGCATAGGAGGTGTGTTAACGCAAGAGAAGCGCCCCATAGCTTACTTTAGTGAGAAACTTTCTGGAGCGCAACTCAATTACCCCATCTATGACAAAGAGCTCTATGCTTTAGTGCGTGTTTTGCATGAATGGGAACACTATATTCGCCCTCATGAATTTATCATTCATACCGACCATGAAACGCTCAAGTATCTTAAGGTCCTAACCAAGTTGAACAAGCGTCATGCTAAATGGAGTGAATATATTGAATCTTTTCCTTATGTCATCAAGTACATTAAAGGTAAGGAAAACATTGTGGCGGATGCCCTTTCCCGCATATGCATGCTTGTCACTCAACTTGAATTGGATGTCATTGGCTTTGAGCATATAAAAGACTTGTATGAGCATGATCCTACTTTTGCTACTCCTTATGACAAGTGTTTGACGCACACATATTAGGAACGCTATTACATCAAAGATGGATATCTTATGAGAGCTAACAAGCTTTGCATCCCCGAGTCTTCTCTTCGTTTGTTTCTTTTGAAGGAATCTCATGGAGGAGGCTTAATGGGACATTTTGGACGCGACCAGACTTTCGCCACGCTCTCCAAGAACTACTATTGGCCCAAGATGTTTCGCGACGTCAACCGCTTCACCAACCGATGCTCTACATGTCGCAAAGCTAAGTCTAAAGCTCAATCCCATGGCCTTTACATGCCTCTCCCAATTCCATATCAACCATGGGAAGACATTAGCATGGATTTCGTACTTGGTTTTCCTAGGACTAGAAATGGGAAGGATTTGATATTTGTCGTTGTGGACCGTTTCTCTAAAATGGCACATTTCATTCCTTGCAACAAGATAGACGATGCTTCACATGTTGATAATCTCTTTTGTAGGGAAATATCGCGTCTATATGGAGTGCCAAAGTCGATCGTCCCGGACCGCGACGTCAAGTTCCTTAGCTACTTTTGAAGGACCCTATGCGCCAAGCTCGGAATCAAGCTACTCTTCTCCACGGCATATCATCCACAAACCGACGGCCAAACGGAGGTGACCAACCGCACACTCTCCGCTCTACTTCGCGTTCTCATCAAGAAGAACATCAAGGAGTGAGAGGAGTGCCTACCTATTGCCGAGTTCGCCTACAACCGAGCAAGACACTCAACAACCGGCAAGTCCCCCTTCGAGGTTGTCTACGGATTCAACCCATTGTCACCATTGGAGATCCTTCCTCTACCACTCCAAGAGCGCATTAATTTGTATGCAAGTGCACGTGTGACCCATCTCAAGAAGTTGCATGAAGATACAAGACATAGTATCGAGCGCCAAGTACAACGACTTGCGACCAAGCTCAACATCAACAAGCACCCCATGGTCTTCAACATTGGCGATCTCGTGTGGCTACACCTTCGCAAGGACTGCTTCCCCTAAGAACGCAAGTCCAAACTGCGACCACGAGCGGACGGACCCTTCAAGGTGCTTGCACGCTACAATGACAATGCATACAAGATCGACATTCCACGCGACAAGTACTCCGTGAGCGACATCTTCAATGTCAAAGATCTCTCTCCCTACCATGGTGATGAAGAATTTGATCCGAGGACGGATCTTCCCCAAGGAAGGGGAGATGATGCGGAGCATCCCAAGGCCATCCCCATGGACCCAACTACATCTCCTACGACACCACTTGGACCCATGACACGAGCACATGCAAGAGCTCTTGAAACCGACGTGACATCTCTCCTCTCACATTTCCACTTCGATGCACATGAGACATGGATACTACCTCATATAGATAGATTGTGCATACTCAGGTATCATGGAGAAGCTAAGGAGCAAGGAGAAGAAGAAGAGGAAGATGGACGTCAAGACGGAGAAGGAGGAGAGCTGCAGGAAAAGTCCCAGCGCCCGGACGGCCGACCGGGACCGCACGTCCGGCGCCTGAAGCCCTAGCCGAGCCCCTGTGAGTGGACGTCACGACCGTTGGCCCTGCACCCGAGCCAAATGAGCGGACGTCCGATGCCTCTGGACATCTGGCAACCGGACAACCGGCTCAGTCGAAAAATCCGTCACTTCAGCGCCCGAGCCAAAATGAGCGGACGACCGGCACTTACCAAACGTCCGGCCGCCCCTGAACCACCGGATGACTGGCCACCAGCGGACGTTCGGTACCTGTCCGTGCACAGGATTCGGGCCCGAGGCCCATTTACCCCCCACTTCGCCCCCTTTTGCACTATGACTATATATACTCCTCCAGATCCTCCTAGTTAGGGTTAGCAAATGATTAGCTCATATTTTGTGTGAGAGCTTTGCTCATCCACTTGGTTACCTTCTCCTTGGAGATTGCGCCTCCTATGGAGAAGATCCCCCAAGCGGATTCAAGACCCCTTGACGGGAAGAACCTCAAAACCTCCTTTCAGAGAAAACCGGCTACCTTTGTATCGTCCCTAGTTGATCGTCGATCTTGTATCTT
The DNA here is from genome assembly GCF_056163025.1 of Triticum urartu. Lineage (NCBI taxonomy): Eukaryota > Viridiplantae > Streptophyta > Magnoliopsida > Poales > Poaceae > Triticum > Triticum urartu. The sequence continues at coordinate 193,733,414 of NC_141873.1, read as the reverse complement.
CCTTTGTGTTCACGGATCTAGCGCATGTGTGATCATACTTGTTGGTTTGAGTGTTCTCTTGTCTTTTCCATGTGTTTTCCCCTCGTTTCCCTCCTTGTGTTCTTCGTGTTCATCGCGGGATCTACTCCTTTCGTGAAAGATCGGCCAGTTAGGGTTCCTACCCTACATCAGACAGGTACCAGACATCCACTGGGGACCAGTCGTCCGGTGGCTCACGGACGGCCGGACTTCCAGTAGTCGCCGGTCGTCCGCTGGTTCTGGCTCGGATGTGGTAGTTGCGGATTTCCGGAAGGGGCCGGTCGTCCTGTCGCCGGACGTCCGTTGGCGTCGGACTTCCGCTGGTTTGGCTCAGGTGCAGTGGCGCTGGTTGTCCGGTCCGGGCCGGACGTCCACTCGGTGTAGATCGGCTGGGGCTTCAGGCGCCGGACGCCCGGTCCCGACCGGTCGTCCGGTGGCTGGGACTTCAGGGTCCGGATGTCCGGTCCGGACCGGTCGTCCGGTGGCTGGGGCTTCTTCCAGAGCTCCTCTTCTTCTCTGTCATCTCGTCCATCTTCCTGTTCTGATTCTCCTTGCTCCTTAGCTTCTTCATGGCTAACTTCTTGATACCTGAGTATGCACAATATCTCCGTTTGAGGTAGTAGCCATGTCTCATGTGCATCAAAGTGAACTTGTGAGAGGAAAGATGTCACCTCGGTTTCGAGAGCTCTTGCACGTGCTCGTGTCATATGTCCGCTAGGCACTTGGAGAGACGACATGGGAATGCCCTTGGGATGCTCCGCATCAATATCCAAGTGAGATCTTCTGTTGAGTGTATTATACTTCATGAGGATTTCAGTCGGTATCTTCTATAGAACGTTTTAGGCCCTGGACTCCTATGTAGTGTCCTTGGATAGGACATCTACGTCAGGCCTAGGACCCTACCCTAGGTACATGTCATCGCCAATACATACATAAGCATACTTGGAATAGTATACGGCCCATTTCTTTCTTAGGATGGTGCACTACCGTATCTAGCCCATTAGAGCAATCGAGCTAGTGTCTCACTAGTATCTGTACAACAAGACCATTTCTGTGGTTCCACCTCTTAGAGCTCATTCCTTGGTTGTGAGGATCCCATCTATCTTCCATGTGTGTTCCTAGTGATATCCTTCAGTTTGATCAATTTCTCTTACTTGCGATTTGTGCATCTTTTCAACTATTTCAACACCTTGTCTAACATTTGTTTGAATTATTTATGCAACTTCCTCACCGAGATCCTACATAAGCCTTTTACTTGTAGGTGTGAGAAACAAAACCCAGTACTAATTCTACTATTATAGCATCACATGGGATCGTACTTGGTACATCCAACAGTTTTCGGAAAAGGTAACTTTGGTTTTGTTCTCTCATTTTCCTACTCACCATCACTTCCACATGATGGATAGGCCTACTTCTTCCGCGAACCCGCTGTTCGAGGATCAAGATGACGAACGCGACTACGTCACCAAGGACCACTTCTTCATCACACAACAAGCTCTACATCAAGAGAGTGAAGCTTTGGGTGATCGCATCGAACAACTCGCCACCGACCTATGACAATCGGAAGCAAGACAACGGGACTATTTGGAGCCAAGCTCTCCAAACAAATGGATGAATTCTGCAACATGATCGCGAGCCACGCATCTTCCTCAAACCTCTTCACCAAGAATGCGTCACTCAAGTCACCACTCGTCGTCATACTCCTCTTCCGATGCGAGTCCTCCTCGACGTGACGACACTCAAGACTGCCGAGCGCAAGAAAATCCGTTCCATGGCAATGGCCTACAAGACCAAGTTTGAGCATGTGAGAATGCGTGTCGCCAAGCACGAGAAGCCATGGATCAAGAACAACTACCACCACATCATCCACATCAAGCATCTCAAGATGGCGATTCAATCTGACAAGAGCAACAAAGTCGTGAATATCAAGCTCAAGTGGTTGAAGACACACTCCAAGAGTCCATCAAGCCGTTGCCCAACGCAACCGTCAAGTACGTGAACAAGAGGAAGCACTTCATCAAGCACGACAAGAAGAAGAAGTCTGACGTGAAGAACAACAAGAAAGGCCAAACCGAGCACACATGCCTCGACCTCGTCTACACCAAGAGCGCAACTAAGGGAGTCCTGGATTAGGGGGTCACCGGACAACCGGACTATATCCTTTGGCCGGACTGTTGGACTATGAAGATACAAGATTGAAGACTTCGTCTCGTGTCCGGATAGGACTCTACTTGGCGTGGAAGGCAAGCTAGGCAATACGGATATGTATATCTCCTCCTTTGTAACTGACCTTGTGTAACCCTAGCCCTTTCCGGTGTCTATATAAGCCGGAGGGTTTTAGTCCGTAGGACAACAGACAATCATACCATAGGCTAGCTTCTAGGGTTTAGCCTCTCCGATCTCGTGGTAGATCAACTCTTGTAATACTCATATCATCAAGAATAAATCAAGCAGGACGTAGGGTTTTACCTCCATCAAGAGGGCCCGAACCTGGGTAAAACATCGTGTCCCCTACCTCCTGTTACCATCCGCCTTAGACGCACAGTTCGGGACCCCCTACCCGAGATCCGCCGGTTTTGACACCGACATTGGTGCTTTCATTGAGAGTTCCTCTATGTCGTCGTCGTTAGGCTTGATGGCTCCTACGATCATCGATAGCGATGCAGTCCAGGGTGAGACTTTTCTCCCCGGGCAGATCTTTGTGTTCGGCGGCTTCGCACTGCGGGACATCTCGCTTGGTCATCTGAAGCAGATCGAAAGTTACGCCCCTGGCCATCAGGTCTGGTTTGGAAGCTTAAACTACATGACCGATATCCGCGGATACTTGATCTTCGATGGATTCGAGCCCCTACCTTGTGCGCCACGCAATCACGATGAGTACGATTTAGCTCTACCATCAGACCGTATTCAGGAGATCACACCGGCAGCCGCTCCGACCCTCAATTCGGAGCCAGTTTCGCCATCCGTGGACGGGTGGATAGACCCCGTCACGAAGGCCGTACCCTCTACGGCGATCGAGCCGAATATCGACCTTACCCTTCACGAGAGCCCTGTTGCCAAATTGCCGGATCCTTCTCCGGCCACGGACTCTGAACCGCCTGCGCCCATTCCTGTCGAATTCGATTGGGCGCCGATCATGGAGTTTACCTCCACGGATATTTTTCAGCACTCGCCCTTTGGCGACATACTGAACTCATTAAGGTCTCTCTCCTTGTCAAGAGAGGCCTGGCCGAACTACGTCCGGCAGGATTGGGATGTGTATGACGAAGAAATTCGCCACCCGCCCACCACCCACTAAGTAGCCACTTCCGATGACTTAACCGACATGCTTGACTTCGACTCCGAAGACATCGACGGTATGGACGACGATGCGGGAGGCGAAGAGGAACCACTGCCCACAGGGCACTGGACGCCCATTTCATCACATGACTTATACATGGTGGACACACCCAAAGAAAATAACGACGAGGAACGGAAGGACGCAGCGAAGGGTGGTTCCCTCGAGCAGCAGTCAAAGCGGCGGCGTAAATGCTGCTCCAAATCCCGCCTCGGTAGAAATAACGATCACATAGACCCAGCGTTAGAGCAGGGTGAACCATTGCCCGACCACGACAACACGGAAAATCAAGCCGAACAACCCAACCCCATCGAAGATAACAGTCCAGATGACATCACACCGGACAGGCGCCAGAAGCAACATAATGCCCACCAAAGGCTTGTTGCCACGGTGAGGAGTCTGAAAAAACAGAAGCAAAGGCTCAAGGCTGCACAAGACACACACAAAATCAAATGGAGTGAAGTACTCTACACAGCAGCGAAGTATGGCAGTAATCGCCACACCAAGAGCTATCCGAAGCGAAAGTTGCTACCTGAATTCGATGAGGAGGCCTTAGATCCTCCACAATTAAAAACATAAAACGGCCATCCGGTCGGATAGACGACCTCATAGCCAACATTAAGCAGCAATCGACGCCGCATATAAACCAGTACGCGATCCACATAAGGGCTCGCATCAAAAGGATGGCGCAACCAGATCCATCTATGGACCACGCAGGCGCACTCCAACATACAATGCGACACAACAAATATCCGAATACCACGGTACACCCAAATACAGGGGCGCCGCACAACCTCTATGTCTCACCGATGAGGTGCTGGATCATGAATTTCCAGAGGGATTCAAACCCGTAAACATAGAGGCATATGACGGAACAACAGACCTTGGGGTCTGGATTGAGGATTACATCCTCCATATCCATATGGCTCGAGGAGATGATCTGCATGCCATCAAGTACTTACCCCTCAAGCTCAAAGGGCCAGCTCGGCACTGGCTTAAAAGCCTCCCCGAAAACTCCATCGGAAGCTGGGAAGAGCTCGAAGACGCCTTTCAGGCAAATTTTCAAGGGACATATGTCCGACCACCGGATGCAGACGATTTAAGTCATATAACTCAACAGCCTGGTGAGTCAGCCCGAAAGATTTGGAACAGGTTCCTCACTAAAAAGAACCAAATAGTCGACTGTCCGGACGCTGAAGCCTTAGCAGCTTTTAAACATAGCGTCCGAGACGAATGGCTTGCCAGATACCTCGGTCAAGAAAAGCCGTGAACAATGGCAGCATTAACAAGCCTCATGATCTGTTTTTGCGCGGGCGAGGACAGCTGGTTAGCCAGATGTAGCACCAGCGACCCAAGTACATCTGAAGTCAGGGATGGAAACGGGAAATCACGACACAACAAGAACAAGCGTCGGAATAAGGAAGATAGCCCGAAGAGCACGGCGGTAAACGCCGGATTTAGAAGCTCTCGGCCAGGCCAGCAGAAGCCGCCCTCCAAAGGCAATAGAGACAAACTATCCAGCCTAAAAAAATTCTGGATCAAATATGTCAGATCCATAGCACCCCGGATAAACCTGCAAATCACACCCATAGAGATTGTTGGGTCTTCAAACAGTCCGGCAAGCTCAACGCCGAACATAAGGGGCAGGATACACCAAGTGAAGACGAGGATGAGCCTCACAATCAAAGCACAGGGGAATAGAAGAAATTCCCACCAGAAGTCAAAACAGTCAACGTGTTACAAGTGATAAAAGGAAGAAACAAAGTGGCACCCTTAAAGGAACATGCCCCAGGGCCTATCACCGCGGAGCTCCGCCACTGGTCGTCCCAACCGATCACCTTCGACCATCGGGATTACTCGGCAAGTATCCGGCGTGCAGGATGGGCTGCCTTGGTATTAGATCCAATAATTGACGGATACCACTTCACCCGAGTCCTGATGGACGGCGACAGCAGTTTAAATCTGATTTATCAGGACACAGTCCACAAAGTGGGGATAGACCCAACAAAATTTTTCTGCAGCAATGCTACCTTTAAAGGAGTAACGCCAGGCTTGGAGGCTCACTGCAGGGGCTCCCTTCTACTAGAGGTTATATTCGGCTCCCCCGACAACTTCCGCAGCGAAAATTTAACCTTCCACGTCGCTCCGTTCCAAAGTGGCTATCAAGCACTACTCGGACGCGAAGCTTTCGCTCGCTTTAACGCAATACCGCGTTACGCTTCCCTCAAGCTCAAGATGCCCGGTCCACGTGGCATCATTATAGTAAATGGAAATACTGAGCGCTCCTTGCGCACCAAAGACGGTGCGGCCGCCTTGGCCGCCACACACTAAACGGCCTCACCAACTCAAGCATTTGACAGGTCGTTAAGACCACGGACACGGCTAGACGAGTCCGGCTCAGCTATATGTAATTAATACAGGTTTGATGGCTTTACCCCTATTACAATACAAGGGGCTCAACGTGCGCGCAAAAGTGGCAATAAGGCTCACCTTCACTCATTTTCAATTGTATATTGTTTATTTAGTATAACTTAACTTTTGCACGGCAACTTTTCAATTAAGTTCCTCTCTTTTTCAGATGACCATCGTGCTACACCCTTCCAGAATACGGCGCAACGGAGACACAGGCGTAGACGTGCAGCAGGGACCCGTTCCAAGGATTCTTTGTAGATTAAGACCCTGCATAAACCTTTTTATTGTCTCTTGTTGATTTACATCCCTCGGATTCTCAGTACAACCGAGAAGGACGTCTTGGCATGTGGCCACGCCATAATAATGCACGTACCTGGACACCAGGGGCTTATTACAAAGGGTACTGTTTAGACCCGCTTTACACCATAAAGACCGAATACCTTAGGGAGTGTTCGGCATCGCGAGTTTGGCCTTATATGCATCAGCTCCGAATCATGTCTTTGGTCATATGTTGGGTTTGCCCGGCTCCTGTGTTTTGTTGCCTTATGTTCCGCTCCATCGGCTAGGGCAGCACTAGGAGAACTACTGCGATTGTGCCCTGGTTCATCCGGACGAGCACCTCAGTAGAGAAAGCCGAAAACTGACTGTCATGATATAGCGTGAGAATGGTCAACCACTCGATGACCTATCGGAATCTTCGGGATTCCTCCACATTAACGAAGGGCCGTTTCCCGGCCAGGCATGTACGCACCCCGAATCCGGGCGAGTGGGGAGCCACCAGGGGCTATATAGTAGCCCCACTGTCAAACTCCTATGGCTAAGTGAAAGTGCTAAAGCATTATAGTCCGGTTGCCTAGTTCACTGCGCTATCACCTCCTTACTAGGACCAAGACGTTGGATTAAGTGTGAATACATGTCTTCTGCGAACACCCCCGCATTGTATGCGTGGGGGCTGAAGCCGACGACTACAATCTTTCAGGTTATATACATATATACATAAACGACCGCACATGAGGCATCATAATACTTTCGGGCAAAAGTATAAACACAGCCTTGATAAGTTTAATAAAACATTGTTTCTACAATGGGAATACATGTCACTCAAACATAATATTCTTCGAGCACTGGGCCTCTATCAAACGAGAACCATCAAGAACTTCTTCAAAATAGTGCTCGGCAGCCACTCGGCCTATGGCCGAACCCTGCGCCGCGACAGTGGTAGCATCCATCTCCGCCCAGTATGCTTTGACACAGGCAAGGGCCATCCGCGAGCCTTCTATGCACGCCGACCTCTACATCGCATTGATGCGCGACACCGCACCAAGGAACTGCTGCACCAGGCTAAAATAACTGTTCGGCTTTGGCCTTTCCGGCCACAGCTGATCCACGACAGACCTCATGGCGAGTCCGGACAACCTATTGAGTTCGGCCCATTTGGCTAACTGATCGGTCAATGGAAGCGGACACTTTGGAACATTAAACTGCGACCAGAACAGCTTGTCCACTTCACGATCTGTTTGATCTTGGAAGTATTCGGCCGCATCGACAGCGCTCGCCCCAAGTCCAGATATGCGTCTGCCGAACTTAACAGCCGATCCAGAGGGGCATATCGTGGATCTCCGAACTTCCTCCACAGTAAAAAGGGCTTCCCAGCCACAATGTCACACGCTTCACGCAGCTCCTCCTTCTTCGCTCTCATGGCAGAATGGGTATCTTTAGTCGCCATCATGGCCTTTTCAAGGTCCGTCGCCTTCACTGAGTTTTCTTCCTCAAGGAATTGGCAATGGTCGGTAGTGTCTTTCAACTTTACAGCCATCTTGGCCATTTTCTCTTTGCTCTCGCAATGCGCGGCCTTCTCGGCTCTTAACTCTTTGGTCGCCTTCAAAGCAGCCGCATTACTACTCCTTACTTGTTCTTTGGCTCGGGCAAGTTCCGCCCGAAGGGTCTCCACGGTGGCAGCTCCATCTGCAGTCACAACATATTAAAGATACTGGCATCACGCTGCTCTTAGTATGTGACATTCACCAGAAAATATCACTTACCCCGTGCCTTGTCAAGCAGCTTGTTAACAAGCTCGATGTCGACATCCGCCGCATCCAGTTGCCGCTTTAGTTCGGCAAACTCATGAGTCCGGCTAGCCACCGGAGCTTCCACTACCTGCACATAAAGGCAGTATGGTTATTACCTGGGACTACGATCCTCTATTTGCCGCCGTTCTCGGTGACAACCAGAGTCTCAGGGGCTACTATCTACACAGGGCACACCTAACAATGTGTGGTACTATCACAAATGTATATCATTTTACGTACCTCAAAACCCGTTAGTAGACTCATAAAGGCGTCATGCAACCCGCTTTCGGCGGACGAAATCCTTTCCATCACCGTACCCATCAATGTACGGTGTTCTTGCGAGATGGTCGCTCACTTCAGCAGATCCCTCAGTGCGTCCGACCGCATACCAGACAGCATCGGATTCTTTTGTTTGCCCTCTTCAAGAGCCGGATGCTAGGGACTTCGGGTGACTATAGGATTATCTTCTGGCCTCACCGGATCCGGAGAGGCCCTCCATGACGACACTTCAAGGTCGCCCGCTTCTTGAGCGGAGGAGTCCGGGGGAGGCGTTTCGTTCTCCATCATCTCAGGAAGAAGGTCCCCTGAAGAAGAGCTCTGGTGAGAAGGGCTAAGATCCGAACTGCAAGATAAACGCTTTGGTTATTTTCCTTGGAAGTAAGGTAGAATATCTCTACTATTAAGTAGATTTTGATCACTTACGACTCGTTAGAGGGCTAATCCCCGTGCGGGCTTTGTGCGGCAAGTGCACCTTACAGGGCAGGACCCTCTGCTAGAGACTTCTTCTCCCATTTGGAAGCCTTGGTTTCCGGATCTTCGGAGGAAGTCCTCTTCCTTCCCCGGAGCGAGAGAAGATCAGATTCTTCCCCTTGATTATCCTCCCTCACGAAGGCGCTCATTCCCTCGGTTGGAATTGGTAGCGATGGGGGCCCGCTTTCGCCCTCATTATTCCCCACTTTATCTTCCTTTGAGTGCTCCGGGCAAGGTGCTAGCTCGAGCATCTTTTCCAGTATCGGATTGTCCGAACCCTCAGGAAGGGGGGCCGAACACCGAATCATCTTCGCCTTTGTTAGCCAGTTCTGGTCAGAGAGCGATTTCTCAGAATGACGTCATGATAAACAAAAGACAGTGTGTTCGGCTAGAAAATTACTTACTTGGTCGGCGGTGCAGTTGCTGCTCAGGCCCACATCCTCGGTAGTATCCGGACACTCTGTTTTGGGTTCGAAGAATGATTTGTACATCTCCTCATGCGTCAGGCCGAGGAAATTTTGAATAGCGCGCGATCCTTCTGGGTTGAATTCCCACAAACGGAGGGGCCGGCGTTTGCAAGGCTGGACTTGAAGAACCAGCATGACTTGCACTACCATGACCAAACTAAAATCTCCCTCGAAGAGATCCCGGATGCGGCTCTGCAGTATGGGCACATCCTTGGCTGGACCCCAGCTCAGCCCCCTACTGATCCATGACATGAGTTGTGGTGGAGGGCCCGAGCGAAAGGCGGGGGAAGCTACCCACTTGGCACTTCTGGGAGCAGTGATGTAGAACCACTCCTTTTGCCATAATCCGGACACCTCTGGAAAGGAACCTTTTGGCCACGGAGCTCTAGCAATCTTGCTTACTAATGCACTCCCGCACGCTGCATACTGCCCCTCAACCGTCTTCGGCTTCACATCAAAGGTCTTGAGCCACATGCCGAATTGAGGGGTAATGCGGAGGAAGGCCTCACATACGACAATAAATGCCGAGATGTGGAGAAAGGAATCCGGGGCTAGATCGTGGAAATCAAGCCCGTAATAGAACATCAAACCCCTTATGAAGGGATCCATAGTGAGGCCTAGTCCTTGGAGGAAGTGGGATATGAACACGACGTCTTCATGGGGCTCAGGAGTAGGGACAACCTGCTCTCGGGCGGGCAGCCGATGTGAGACTTCGGCGGTCAGGTATCTTGCCTCCCTCATCTTCTTGATATCCTCTTCCGTAATGGAGGAGGGCATCTACCGGCCCTGGAGGCTAGATCCGGACATGATTGAAGATCCGAAGCACCTATCCTAGGCTTTGAGTGTTAGAACTCGAGTCGGGGGAGGGATTCGATTGAGCACGGGAGGAAAAAAGTAAAAGCCTTGACCCTTTATAAAGAGGATGAATATCAAGCGTCCTCCTCGTGGCCGTTTGGGACTTGCCTAAAATCCAGGAGTCCTAGGCGTGGTCGGGTTACCCACGCTCGTATTGATGAGAATCCCGTAATAAGGGGAACACGATCTCTGCTTTGACAAGGCGTGTCAAGAAACTGCCTCGCGTTATGTGCGGGGCTAGTTAAAGGAAACGGTTCAAATAATCACCGGGCCATGGCATAATGTCATGTTGCCAAAACAAGTCAGCAGATTAGATTTGTGGAAATATTATTCTCTCTTCGGTGGTATGTGGAACTTATTTTGCAGGGTCGGACACTATCCTTGTATTCAAATTCTTCCATGGTGTATTCGGAGGAGGAACTGGCCTTGCAATGTCGAAGACAATACTGCGCGCCGGACTCATCGTCATTGAAGCTTGGTTCAGGGGCTACTGAGGGAGTCCTGGATTAGTGGGTCTCCGGACAGCTGGACTATATCCTTTGGCCAGACTGTTGGAATATGAAGATACAAGATTGAAGACTTTGTCTCGTGTCCGGATAGGACTCTACTTGGCGTGGAAGGCAAGCTAGGCAATACGGATATGTATATCTCCTCCTTTGTAACCGACCTTGTGTAACCCTAGCCCTTTCCGGTGTCTATATAAACCGGAGGGTTTTAGTCTGTAGGACAACAGACAATCATACCATAGGCTAGCTTCTAGGGTTTAGCCTCTCCGATCTCGTGGTAGATCAACTCTTGTAATACTCATATCATCAAGAATAAATCAAGCAGGACGTAGGGTTTTACCTCCATCAAGAGGGCCCGAACCTGGGTAAAACATCGTGTCCCCTGCCTCCTGTTACCATCCGCCTTAGATGCACAGTTCGGGACCCCCTACCTGAGATCCGCCGGTTTTGACACCGACAGCAACCATGATGAAGACCCTCCTCCACGTCAAGAGCGACATCAAGTGGATCGAGTGCTTGAAGACCCTCCTCCATGTTGATGCGGAGCATCCCAAGGTCATCCCCGTGGACCTACCATCGACTCACCAATTGACTAGCGGACCAATGGCACGAGCACGTGCAAGAGCTCTTGAAACTAAGGTGAACTCACTCCTCTCCGAACTACCACTTTCCATGCATGAGAATTGGCTACTACCTCAAGCGGAAACCCTATGTGTGATTGTGTGCTTGGACGAAGGCCATGGACCAACTACATTCAACGGACAACATGGTGAGGACGCCAAGTTCATGGGACAAGAAGAACTGCTCGAAGTCCCCAGGCTCCGGGCGACCAACGAAACCTGGACGTCTGACGAACTCCAGGCTACAAACGTTCGGCCCTCTACGGACGACCGACACTTCCACTCCCGAGACAAAACTACGGACTTCCGAAGCACTATGGACGACCGATGACCTCCAGGCTCCGGACGTCCGACCCTGACCGGACTTCTGACCGAAGTCCACCCGAGCTGAATCTACGGACGTCCGACATGCACCGGATGTCCAGACCCTCGTGAGCCTCGGGATGACCGGTGACTCCCAGACGTCTGGAGCCTATGTGCTGCCATGAGTTGGGCCGCAGCCCATGTATCCCCCCACTTCGCCCCCTTTTAAACTAAGGCTATAAATAGACCTCCTATTTTTCTAGATAGGGTTAGCATTGGTTTAGCTCATATTTAGAGATAGAGCATTGCTCATCCACATCGGATCTACTCCACGAGAGAGACTGCGACCCCTCTTCGGAGAAGGTCCCTTTGGATTCAAGACCTCCTTGCGGAGAAACCTCAAGACCTCCTCACGGAGAAGACCGGCTACCTTTCTATCATCCCTAGTTTATCGTGTACCGTGTGATCTCTTATCTACTCGAGGATCTAGCACATGTGTGACCATTTCTTGTTGGTTTAGTGATTCTCTTGTGTTTTCCCCATGTTTTCCCTCGTTTCCCTCCTCGTGTTCTTCGTGTTCATCGTGGGATCCGCTCCTTTTGTGAAAGATTGGACGATTAGGGTTCCACCCTACATCATCTTGGTATCTAGAGCCACGTTGATCACGATTTCAGAGCCTCCCCATTGTGTTGCTAGCCTAGTTTTTGTTGATTTTGTCCCTAATTCGAAAATTCCCCACAAAAATAGCCCCAATTTTTTTGTGATTTGTTGGTGTGTTGAAATTTTGTTGGATTTGATCCGTGGATTTGCTTTGCCTTGAGTGGATCTACCTTTTCCCCTTGTTTCCACCCTTTCCATCCACGAAATCGCCTGGATTCGACGAATTTGGACCTCTCCAGCTTGTACTCGCGCAGTTCATCCCGTGCCCGAAATTCGCCCAGGCACCGGACGTCTGACCTGCACCGGACGTCCGACGACCGGACGACTTGCCCAGCCCGGACGTCCGACGATCACTGACGAAACTGAATTTTTTTCAGTTTAGTCACCACCACCGACCCACATTTCCGCCTACGCATTCCTACCACCTACACACCATCACCACTCCCGCATACCACCAGATTTTCTTACATGTTTCGCACTCCGACGCATGTTGCCACTTTGAGCTTTGAGAATTTGAGTTGCGGTTCCGTGTCCTTTTGTGTTTCGGCTATCTAGGTACGGTTCGACATCAACATCACCGCCGCTCATCTTCGCCATGGACGCATCATCAACAACGACCACCATGACTATATCTTGGTATTCAGGCCACCCATTTGATCACTGTCATCTGTTCTTGCTTACGAACGAGGAACCAAATAACGGTAACCTCGTCTTGGTATTGATATGTCCAATACTGTAACATCCCGGATATGACTTACCCAATTTGTACTCCAACTCTTGCCATTACTGTAACATCCCGGATATGACTTACCCAATTTGTACTCCAACTCTTGCCATTTCCGGCCTTAAGTTATTTTATTTTCTCGGGTTCAGATTTTTGTCTTCGTGTGTTGTTGTCGTTGTCATGCATCTCATATCATGTCATCATGTGCATTGCATTTGCATACGTGTTCATATCATGCATTCGAGCATTTTCCCCGTTGTCCGTTTTGCATTCCGGCGCTTCGTTCTCCTTCGGTGGTCATTTCTACCTTTCTTTTGTGTGTGGGGATTAAACATTTCCGTATTGGACCGAGACTTGCCAAGCGGCCTTGGTTTACTACCGGTAGACCGCCTGTCAAGTTTCGTACCATTTGGACTTCGTTTGATGCTCCAACGGTTAACCGAGGGACCAAAAAGGCCTCGTGTGTGTTGCAGCCTAACACCCCTCCAATTTGGCCCAAAACCCACCTAAGCCCTCTCCATCTTCTAGAGCGTTCGATCACGATCACGTGGCCGAAAACCGCACCTCATTTGGACTCTCCTAGCTCCTCCTATGCCTATATATAGATCCCCACATTCCAAATCCGGGTCTTCTTCCCCAAACCCTAGAAAGATCCATATCCGCCACCGGACATGTCCACTTCCAGCCGGACAGCCTCCACCACCACCTCGGGCCAATAGAGGCGCGACACCTGTCCCGGGCGGACGCCCCACTTCGCCGCCGCCGCGCGGGCCCGCCAGGCCCGCAACCGGCCCTCCCTGTTGCCCGATCCGGGCCGCCTTCCTCCTGCCGTTCGCCGCCCCGCGTGACTGGGAGCCGCCGCCGCCTGGCTCCGCGCTCCTCCACGCTGGTGAGCTCGCCGCCCGACTTCCCTGCCGTCCTCCGCCGCTCCACCGTGGGTGCCGCCCGCCGCGCGCCTCGCCTACCTCGTCGCCGGTGGCCGCCGCCCCCGCCGGCGCCGCCTCGCCGCCCTTCTCCTTCCGGCAAACCACGAGCAACTCCGGTGCTACAGGACTTCTGGCCGTCCTCGGGCCGTGTGCACGCCGGATCGAATCTCAGATCCGGATTCAAAACCCTAGGGGTTGACCTTTTTCTCCAAGTCCCAGAATTATTTGCTCATTTTCATAGCATCGTAACTTTGCATCCGTAACTCCGTTTTGGGCATATAGCATATCAAAATGTTTGCCCCGGAGAGTAAATCATTTCATTCCATTGCATCATTTTCATTTGAGTTCATCTTGATGCCAGAAATGCTGTTAGAAGAGGGATACTTGAGATAATTGCCAGATCTGCTGCTCCATTTAGATATTTGTCATTTTTGCCATGATTATTATGTGCATGATATGCCCATGAGCTCTACATATGTTTTGTTAAGGGTTTTGCCATCTTTCCAGAGGTGCAACCCATGTATTTTTGTGATGTGTGTGGTGACTAGCACAAGCTTGCAAAGTCCTTGAGCTGTTTATCTCATATGGCCATATGTTCATATTGTTTCCTAGTGATCCGTGCCTCTTTTGAGGATGATCAGTAAGGATGTTTTGTTAATCTTGTAGTGCTCTATCTATCCATGTCTTTGTTCGCAATTATGGAGCAAACTAGCTTGAGTTAATCGAGCTCTACTTTTGCTACTTCGTGAATCTGGGCAGATTGTCTACTTGTTAGCGATTTTGCCGATGATGTTGTAGTTGATCCGTGCATGCTATGCTATTGTTCTTGCCATGTCTAGCTTGCATTTTGTGTATTCTTGATGGGTGTATGCTTAGCTTGTCATGACTTGCTCTGTAGTGAGTGCATCGAGCTCGTAAACATTCCTACTTGATATCTGTTTTCAGCATGCTCCAGTTTTCACTAAGTCTGAGAATTGATTAAGTTTTTGTCATGTTCACATGCTCGCAATTGTATCTTCTGATCCGTTTTGGCTCAAGGTCACTAAGGGACTTTTGTTAAGCTCTTTGAGTAGCTCCATTCCATGCTTTAATTTGCCATGTTCAGGCCTTTAGCATGTAGTTATGTTGCTCCGAAGTGTGCTACCTGATCTGAAATTCTAGACAAGTGTTAATTTCACTAAGTCTGAGATCTGTTTACCATATGCATTTTTGCCATGCTTGTTTGAGCCTGTTAATGGATGAATTGGCCGTAGCTCAGTGCTAGACTTTTGTTAAGCATCTTGAATTCATCCCTGCCATGTATTTTTATGCCATGTTTGAGTGCTGTAGCTTGTTCATCTCATTGCATTTAGATGGCTACTTGCTGTAAATCGCAGAACGTGGTCATATTTGAATTACTTGTCATTTCCAAACCGTAACTCCGATTCCGGCGTTCTTTATATCGTTTTCAAGCGATTTCATCTCATCTTTCCAGTGACACACTTGGATTCCCAAGTTGAGGCCAGGTTCATGCATTCCTTGTCAAATCTTGCATATGCATCCCGCATCGCATCCCGCATAGCATTCCATGTTTGCATCATATTGTTTGATCCTTGCACGTGGTTGATTGTGTCCTTGTTGCTTGTTTGTCTTGTTTGGGAAGAGATGGGAGACGAGTTCGCTAACGAGGAGCCTGTTGAGTTTGCTTTCGAGGATCCAGTCAATTCTGACAACTTTGCAGGCAAGATGATCATACCCTCGAAATCACTACTATCTTTGCTTTGCTAGATGCTCGCTCTTTTGCTATGCCAATGCTACGATGCCTACCACTTGCTTTCAAGCCTCACAAATTGCTATGTCAAACCTATAACCCACCATGTCCTAGCAAACCGTTGATTGGCTATGTTACCGCTTTGCTCAGCCCCTGTTATAGCGTTGCTAGTTGCAGGTGAAGATTGGAGGCCATTCCTTGTTGGAACATTTATTTACTTGTTGGGATATCATTATATTATCTTGTTATCTTAATGCATCTATACAATTGGTAAAGGGTGGAAGGCTCGGCCTCTCGCCTAGTGTTTTGTTCCACTCTTTCCGCCCTAGTTTCCGTCATATCGGTGTTATGTTCCCGGATTTTGCGTTCCTTACGCGGTTGGGTTATAATGGGAACCCCTTGATAGTTCACATTGATTAAAGCTTTTCCAGCAATGCCCAACATTGGTTTTACCATTTTCCACCTAGCCTCTTTTTCCCTTGGGTTTCCGGAGCCCGAGGGTCATGTTATTTTAACCCCCCCCCCCCCCCGGGCCAGTGCTCCTCTGAGTGTTGGTCCACCTGTCAGCTGCCGGTGGCCACCAGGGGCAACTCTGGGCTGGCCTACCCGTACCTAGGACAATCTGAGTGTGCCCTGAGAAAGAGATATGTGCAGCTCCTATCGGGATTTGTCGGCACATTCGGGCGGTGTTGCTGGATTTGTTTTAACCTAACGAAGTGTCTTGAAGAACCGAGATACCGAGTCTGATCGGAACGTCTTGGGAGGAGGTCTATTCCTTCGTTGACTGTGAGAGCTTGTCATGGGCTAAGTTGGGACTCCCTTGCAGGGATTTGAAGTTTCGAAAGTCGTGCCCGCGGTTATGGGCAGATGGGAATTTGTTAATGTCCGGTTGTAGATAACTTGAACCTTAACTTAATTAAAACGAATCAACTGAGTGTGTTACCGTGATGGCCTCTTATCGGTGGTGTCCGGGAAGTGGACACGGTGTTGGAGTAATGCTTGCGCAGGTTGCTCTCTAGTTTCTCGCTCGCGCTTTGCCTCCTCTTCTCGCTCTCTTTTGCGAACAGGATAGCCACCATTTTTGCTAGTCGCTTGCTGCAGCTCCACATATTTACCTTGCCTTAGCTATAAGCTTAAATAGTCTTGATCGCAAGGGTGCGAGATTGCTGAGTCCCTGTGGCTCACAGAATAATATTACACCAGATGCAGGGCCTGATGATTCCGCTCCAGGTGACGCGCTCGAGCTCAACTGGGAGTTCGACGAGGACTGTCAATGATACTATGTTTCCTTTCCTGATGATCAGTAGTGGTGCCCTGTTGGGGGTGATCGAGAACGTGTCGCATGTTGGGTTATCTTTTATTTTGGCGCCGTAGTCGGGCCATGAGTGTTTGGATGATGTAATGTTATTTATGTACTTGATTGACGTGGCGAGTGTAAGCCAACGGTGTTATCTCCCCTTTTATTATCTATATATTACATGGGATGTTGTGAAGATTGTCTAACTTGCGACATACGCCTTCAATGCGATTATGTCTCTAAGTCATGCCTCGACACGTGGGAGCTATAGTCGCATCGAGGGTGTTACAAGTTGGTAATCAGAGCCTTCCCCGACCTTAGGAGCCCCCACTGATTGATCGTTTTTAGCAGCCAAGTTGTGTCTAGAAAAATGTTTTGAGTCATTTAGGAATTATATATCGGAGAGTTTAGTAATTATTTTTACTTCCTAGTCTCCTCATCACTCTGGTAAGGCATCCTGACGTTGAGTTTTGACTCTTCTCTTCTCAAATTTCACTATTTTTTTTAGGATCACGCGGGTATCTTGGAATCATTTCGATGGTTTTATGATGAGAACATTGTCTTGGTGCCTCCTGTCAGGGGTTTTGTGGAAGTGTCCCGGGGAGTTGAGCTCTGAGGTGTTGTCGTCATAATTTTATCGTTGCAGTTCTGGAATACCTCAATTTAGTATGCCGAGATCGAAAATCTCTTTTATGCAGTTCATTGGTGAGATAACCTCGACGCCACCCAGTACTGGGGCGGGAGTTCGGGAGTATCGCCATAACTTGTATAACGGATGCTTTTCGAAGGTTGAGGTAGATGGTTTCCGAAGTTTTTCTCGGTTATGTGTTGAAGGATGGATACAACTGGATGTAGGATTTGCTAGATTTGGGTGAGATATTATGCTTCCCCTGTATCCCCAACACCTGATTGCATAACCGGAAAGGTTCGGGAGTTTCATAGGTGGGAATTCTTGTAGCTGTAGTTCTTCTTCCACGGATACTGGTTTGAGATTGGGATTTCTTACCGAGTATTCGTTCTTGATCCGTACCTTGTTGATTTATTTCTCTACCTAAATTCTAAGTGGCTTCTCAATTTATGGATATGTGACCATTTCAAGAGGAATGCATTCGTTCATTTTGTTCGGATGTGAAGGCTATATGTTGCAATTTTCATTCCGTTGGATTCAGCTTCATTTTATCTGTCTATCTGCTAACGGTGGTCAACCTTTGCAGGATGGCTCCTCCAACGCGCACTACTCCGAATCCTGATCCACCACCACCTCCACCTCCTCCGGAGGCATGGCAAGCTGTGATGGTCGCAACCAATGCAAACACACAGTTGATCATGCAAATTCTCCAAGAGCGTAATCAAGGCAACCAAGGGAGAACCAAGGCAACAATCAGAATCACTTTGCTACACTCAACCAGTTCCTTGCTAACGGGCCAAAGACTTTCAGCAATTGTGTTGAGGCAACCGATGCTGACGATTGGCTTGTGGATCTGTGCAAGCATTTCGAGTGCAGTAACGTCAGGCCTGAGGACTTCGTCAAGTTCGCTTCCTTCCAACTCAAAGATCAAGCTGCAGAATGGTTCCAGCGGTACAAGGATTCCAGAGGTGGATGTGTAATTACCTGGGATGAATTCCATCAAGACTTCAAAGCTCACCATATCCCTCAGAGCGTGGTCGAAAGCAAGCGTGAGGAATTCCGCAACCTGAAGCAAGGCTCTTTGTCTGTCTATGACTACAACAGGTTGTTTCAGAAGCTCGCCCGTTTTGCCAAGAAGGACGTCCCTGATGAGAAGAGCATGATATACAAGTTCAGGGGTGGTCTCAGAGAAGAAATCCAGCTCGCTCTTGTCCTCTTTGAGCCCTTGAGGTACGATGAGTTCTACAACATGGCATTGAAGCAAGAGGCCGCTCAACTGAGGTGTGATGCTTCCAAGAAGCGAGTCAGAGATGTTACTCCTTCTTCCTCTACTCATGTGGCCAAGCAGCAGAAGTATTGGCTTCCTCCTCCTCCGTTCCGTCAGCCGTATTAGCAGAAGAGCAAAGGTGGCAGTGGATATTCCCACCCACCCAACCCTGGCTTTCAGAACAAGACTTTGTCTCAACCTCCAAGATCGAGCGCTCCGTATCACCGTCCGCTTTCAGAGGTCACGTGCAACAAGTGCCAACAGAAGGGTCACTATGCCAACAAGTGTCTCAACCAGAGACGTCTTCCTCCTCCTCCTCCTGTCAGATCGGCAAATACAACTATGGTTAAGCATAACACCAAGTCCGCCAAGGTCAACTTGATGAATGCAGCTCAGGCAGAGGACTCATCAGATGTCATTATGGGTAACCTTCCTGTTAATGATTTTCCAACTAAAGTTCTTTTTGACACTGGTGCATCACATTGTTTCATCTCGAGACCGTTTACATCTAGGCATGAATTGGTTTCGCAAGTTTTGCCTAGTCCATTAGCAGTTGTCTCTCCCGGTAAGCGCATGCATGCTAACTCCATCGTTCCGGATGTTACTATCACCTTGGGCGACTACAAGTTTCTTTCTTCCCCAATGGTTCTTGGCAACTCGGAAATTGATCTTATTCTCAGAATGGATTGGCTTTCTAAGCACAAGGCTCAGCTTGATTGTGCAGCCAGGCAGATTCAATTGACTCATTCGTCTGAGGATGTAATTGTGTTTGCCGCTCGTGATGATACCATCCATTTATTTTCTCTCAATGAGAAGGGTGAACTCGATGCCATCTCGCAAATTCCAGTCGTTTGCGAATATCAAGACGTCTTTCCAGAAGAGCTTCCAAGAATGCCTCCACACCGGCCAGTTGAATTCGTTATTGATCTTGAGCCTGGCACGGAACTAGTGTGCAAGCGTCCTTACAAGCTCGGACCTGAAGAGTTGAAGGAGCTGAAGAAGCAACTCGATATTCAAGAGAGAATGGGTCTCATTCGGCCTAGTTCTTCTCCGTGGGGTTGTGGTGTTCCTTTTGTGAAGAAGAAGGATGGAACGGACCGACTTTGTGTTGATTACCATCCATTGAACAAGAAGACCATCAAGAACAAATACCCACTTCCTAACATCAATGAGCTGTTCGAACAACTCAAAGGTGCCCAAGTATTCTCCAAGCTTGATCTCCATATGGGTTATCATCAGATTCGAATTCGTGGGCAAGATATTCCCAAGATGGCTTTCAGGACAAGCTATGGTTCATATGAATACACTGTCATGTATTTTGGCCTCGTCAACGCTCCTCCGACGTTCTCTCGCATGATGAACTTCATCTTCAACGCCTACACCAATGACTTTGTTTTGGTCCATCTCGACGACATTCTGGTTTTCTCGAAGAACAAGGAAGATCATGTCAAGCACTTGAGTTTGGTACTCGATAAGTTGAGGGAACACAAGTTCTACGCCAAGTTCTCCAAGTGCGAATTTTGGCTCGATGAGGTTCTTTATCTTGGTCATATCATCTCTACCAAGGGCATTGCGGTGAATCCTGAGAAGGTGTCTGCAATTGTGAATTGGGAACCTCCTCAGAACGTGAAGCAACTTCGTAGCTTCCTCGGTCTCGCAAGCTATTGTCGAAGATTCATTGAAAACTTCTCCAAGATCGCAAAGCCTCTCTCAAATCTTCTCCAGAAGCATGTCAAGTACGTTTGGTCTCCGGAGTGTGACATTGCTTTCAACAGTTTGAAAGAGAAATTGATCACTGCTCCAGTTCTGACTCCGCCTGATGAATCCAAGCCGTACGAGGTCTTTTGTGATGCCTCTCTCCAAGGTCTTGGCTCAGTATTGATGCAAGAGAAGAAAGTTGTTGCTTATACCTCTCGCCAGTTGAAGCCCAATGAGAAGAACTACCCCACTCATGATCTCGAGTTGGCGGGAGTTGTGCATGCTCTTTTGACTTGGAGACATCTCTTATTGGGAAGAAAAGTGGACATCTTCACTGACCACAAGAGTTTCAAGTACATCTTCACTCAGCCTAATCTCAACCTCAGGCAAATTCGATGGGTCTAAATGATTCAAGAGTATAATCCGAGTATCGAGTATACTCTAGGCAAGGCCAATGTGATTGCTGACGCATTGAGCAGGAAGGCTTATTGCAACAGTCTGATTCTCAAGCCTTATCAACCCGAGCTTTGTGAAGCTTTCCGCAAACTTAATCTGCAAGTTGTTCCTCAAGGTTTCCTCACCAACCTTCAAGTCTCTCCTACCTTGGAAGACCAGATTCGCCAAGCTCAGCTTCTTGATGCTATGGTGAAAAAGGTGAAGATTGGGATTGCCAAGAGTCAACCCAAGTACAAGTGCTACCGCCTTGATGACAAGGACACTCTCTTCTTCAAGGATCGTATTGTTGTACCCAAAGGTGACCTTCGTAAAGTGATCATGAACGAGGCTCACAATTCTCTCCTCTCCATCCACCCTGGGAGCACGAAGATGTATCAAGACCTCAAGCAGACTTATTGGTGGACTCAAATGAAGCGCGAGATTGCTCAATTCATGAATGAATGTGATGTCTGCAGAAGAGTGAAGGCAGAACACCAAAGGCCAGCGGGTCTCCTCCAACCTCTTACCATTCCAGAATGGAAGTTTGAACACATTGAGATGGACTTCGTGACTGGGTTTCCAAAGTCCAAGCGTGGCAATGATGCTATATTCGTTGTCATCGACAAACTCACTAAAGTGGCTCACTTTCTGCCTATCAAAGAGTCAATCACTGTAGCTCAATTGGCGGAGCTCTATACCTCTCGAATTGTCTCTCTGCACGGTATTCCACAAGTGATCTCTTCAGACCGTGGCAGCATCTTTACCTCCAAGTTTTGGGATTCTTTTCAGAAGGCCATGGGCACCAACATCCGCTTTATCACAGCTTTCCATCCTCAAACTAGCGGTCAAGTCGAGCGTGTCAACCAGATTCTTGAAGATATGCTCAGGGCTTGTGTGATCTCCTTCAGCATGAAGTGGGAGGATTGTCTTCCTTATGCTGAATTCTCCTACAACAACAATTTTCAAGCAAGTTCGGGCAAGGCCCCATTTGAAATTCTGTATGGCAGGAAGTTCCGTACCCCTCTCAACTGGTCTGAAACCGGTGAACGTCAGCTTTTGGGAAATGACTTAATCACAGAGGCAGAGGAAGTGTGCAAAGTCATTCAAGATAACCTCAAAGTAGCCCAATCCCGTCAGAAGAGCTACTATGACAGTAAGCACCGTGATTTGGCTTTCGAGATCGAAGATCATGTTTACCTCCGCGTCTCTCCCATGAAAGGTACTCGCCGTTTCGGTATCAAAGGGAAGCTTGCCCCCAGATACGTGGGACCTTTCAAGATTGTCAGCAAGAGAGGCGACCTCGCCTATCAACTCGAGCTTCCTTCAAACTTTGCAAATGTTCATGACGTGTTCCATGTCTCTCAGCTTCGAAAGTGCTTCAAGACTCCTGACCGCACCGTCAACTTCGAGGACATTGAGCTCCAAGAAGATCTATCCTATCATGAGCACCCAGTTGCTATTCTTGAAGAGACTAAACGCAAGACTCGCAACAAGTCAATCAAATTCCTCAAAGTCAAGTGGTCACACCATTCCGACCGTGAACCTACCTGGGAATGCGAGGATCACCTCCGTTCTGAATACCCGGCGTTCTTTCAGTCCTAGATCTCGGGACGAGATCCTTTCGTAGTGGTGGAGTGTTGTAACACCCCAGATATGACTTACCCAATTTGTACTCCAACTCTTGCCATTTCCGGCCTTAAGTTATTTAATTTTCTCGGGTTCGGATTTTTGTCTCCATGTGTTGTTGTCGTTTTCATGCATCTCATATCATGTCATCATGTGCATTGCATTTGCATACGTGTTCATCTCATGCATTCGAGCATTTTCCCCGTTGTCCGTTTTGCATTCCAGCGCTTCGTTCTCCTCCGGTGGTCATTTCTACCTTTATTTCGTGTGTGTGGATTAAACATTTCCGGATTGGACCAAGACTTGCCAAGCGGCCTTGGTTTACTACCGGTAGACCGCCTGTCAAGTTTCGTACCATTTGGACTTCGTTTGATGCTCCAACCGTTAACCGAGGGACCGAAAAGGCCTCGTGTGTGTTGCAGACCAACACCCCTCCAATTTGGCCCAAAACCCACCTAAACCCTCTCCATCTTCTAGAGCGTTCGATCACGATCGCGTGGCCGAAAACTGCACCTCATTTGGACTCTCCTAGCTCCTCCTATGCCTATATATAGATCCCCACATTCCAAATCCGGGTCTTCTTCCCCCAAACCCTAGAAAAATCCATCTCCGCCGCCGGACATGTCCACTTCCAGGCGGACAGCCTCCACCGCCGCCTCGGGCCAATAGAGGCGCGACACCTGTCCCGGGCGGACGCCCCACTTCAACGACGCCGCGCGGGCCTGCCAGGCCTGCAACCGGCCCTCCCCATCGCCCGATCCGGGTCGCCTTCCTCCTGCCGTTCGCCCCGCGCGCCTGGGAGCCGCCGCCGCCCGGCTCCGCGCTCCTACACGCCGGCGAGCTCGCCGCCCAACTTCCCCGCCGTCCTCCGCCGCTCCACCGCGGGTGCCGCCCGCCGCGCGCCTCGCCTACCTCATCGCCGGTGGCCGCCGCCCACGTCGGCGCCGCCCTCCGCCGCCGCCTCGCCGCCCTTCTCCTTCCGGTGAACCACGAGCAACTCCGGCGCTACAGGATTTCCGGCCGTCCTCGGGCCGCGTGCACGCCGGATCGGATCTCAGATCCGGATTCAAAACGCTAGGGGTTGACCTTTTTCTCTAAGTCCGAGAATTATTTGCTCATTTTCATAGCATCGTAACTTTGCATCCGTAACTCCGTTTTGGGCATATAGCATATCAAAATGTTCGTCTCAGAGGACATCATTTCATTCCATTGCATCATTTTCATTTGAGTTCATCTTGATGCCCGAAATGCTGTTAGAAGAGGGCTACTTGAGATAATTGCTAGATCTGCTGCTCCATTTAGATATTTGTCATTTTTGCCATGAGTATTGTGTGCATGATATGCCCATGAGCTCTACATATGTTCTGTTAAGGGTTTTGCCATCTTTCCAGAGGTGCAACCCATGTATTTTTTGTGATGTGTGTGCTGACTAGCACAAGCTTGCAAAGTGAGGCACTTGGTAATGCTGATTTTAGGGACTTAGCATTTCCACTAAGTCCTTGAGCTGTTTATCTCATATGGCCATATGTTCATGTTGTTTCCTAGTGATCTGTGCCTCTTTTGAGGATGATCAGTAAGGATGTTTTGTTAATCTTGTAGTGTTCTATCCATCCATGTCTTTGTTCGCAATTATGGAGCACCCTAGCTTGAGTTAATCGAGCACTACTTTTGCTACCTCGTGAATCTGGGCAGATTGTCTACTTGTTAGCGATTTTGCCGATGATGTTGTAGTTGATCCGTGCATGCTATGCTATTGTTCTTGCCATGTCTAGCTTGCATTTTGTGTATTCTTGATGGGTGTATGCTTAGCTTGTCATGACTTGCTCTGTAGTGAGTGCATCGAGCTCGTAAACATGCCTACTTGATATCTGTTTTCAGCATGCTCCAGTTTTCACTAAGTCTGAGAATTGATTAAGTTTTTGCCATGTTCAGATGCTCGCAATTGTATCTTCTGATCCCTTTTGGCTCAAGGTCACTAAGGGACTTTTGTTAAACTCTTTGAGTATCTCCATGCCATGCTTTACTTTGCCATGTTCAGGCCCTGTAGCATGTAGTTGTGTTGCTCTGAAGTGTGCTACCTGATCTGAAATTCCAGACAAGTGTTAATTTCACTAAGTCTGAGATCTGTTTACCATATGCATTTTTGCCATGCTTGTTTGAGCCTGTTAATGGATGAATTGGCCGTAGCTCAGTGCTAGACTTTTGTTAAGCATCTTGAATTCATCCCTGCCATGTATTTTTATGCCATGTTTGAGTGCTGTAGCTTGTTCATCTCATTGCATTTAGATGGCTACTTGCTGTAAATCGCAGAACGTGGTCATATTTGAATTACTTGTCATTTCCAAACCGTAACTCCGATTCCGGCGTTCTTTATATCGTTTTCAAGCGATTTCATCTCATCTTTCCAGTGACACACTTGGATTCCCAAGTTGAGGCCAGGTTCATGCATTCCTTGTCAAATCTTGCATATGCATCCCGCATCGCATCCCGCATAGCATTCCATGTTTGCATCATATTGTTTGATCCTTGCACGTGGTTGATTGTGTCCTTGTTGCTTGTTTGTCTTGTTTGGGAAGAGATGGGAGACGAGTTCGCTAACGAGGAGCCTGTTGAGTTTGCTTTCGAGGATCCAGTCAATTCTGACAACTTTGCAGGCAAGATGATCATACCCTCGAAATCACTACTATCTTTGCTTTGCTAGATGCTCGCTCTTTTGCTATGCCAATGCTACGATGCCTACCACTTTCTTTCAAGCCTCCCAAATTTCCATGTCAAACCTCTGAACCACCATGTCCTAGCAAACCGTTGATTGGCTATGTTACCGCTTTGCTCAGCCCCTCTTATAGCGTTGCTAGTTGCAGGTGAAGATTGGAGGCCATTCCTTGTTGGAACATTTATTTACTTGTTGGGATATCATTATATTATCTTGTTATCTTAATGCATCTATACACTTGGTAAAGGGTGGAAGGCTCGGCCTCTCGCCTAGTGTTTTGTTCCACTCTTGCCGCCCTAGTTTCCGTCATATCGGTGTTATGTTCCCGGATTTTGCGTTCCTTACGCGGTTGGGTTATAATGGGAACCCCTTGATAGTTGGCCTTGATTAAAGCTTTTCCAGCAATGCCCAACATTGGTTTTACCATTTGCCACCTAGCCTCTTTTTCCCTTGGGTTTCCGGAGCCCGAGGGTCATCTTATTTTAAACCCCCCCGGGCCAGTGCTCCTCTGAGTGTTGGTCCACCTGTCAGCTGCCGGTGGCCACCAGGGGCAACTCTGGGCTGGCCTACCCGTACCTAGGACAATCTGAGTGTGCCCTGAGAAAGATATATGTGCAGCTCCTATCGGGATTTGTCGGCACATTCGGGCGGTGTTGCTGGATTTTTTTTAACCTGTCGAAGTGTCTTGAAGAACCGAGATACCGAGTCTGATCAGAACGTCTTGGGAGGAGGTCTATTCCTTCGTTGACCGTCAGAGCTTGTCATGGGCTGAGTTGGGACTCCCCTGCAGGGATTTGAACTTTCGAAAGCCGTTCCCGCGGTTATGGGCAGATGGGAATTTGTTAATGTCCGGTTGTAGATAACTTGAACCTTAACTTAATTAAAATGAATCAACTGAGTGTGTTACCGTGATGGCCTCTTCTCGGCGGAGTCCGGGAAGTGGACACGGTGTTGGAGTAATGCTTGCGCAGGTAGCTCTCTAGTTTCTCGCTCGCGCTTTGCCTCCTCTTCTCGCTCTCTTTTGCGAACAGGATAGCCACCATATTTGCTAGTCGCTTGCTGCAGCTCTACATATTTACCTTGCCTTACCTATAAGCTTAAATAGTCTTGATGACGAGGGTGCGAGATTGCTGAGTCCCTGTGGCTCACAGATTACTATTACACCAGATGCAGGGCCTGATGATTCCACTCCAGGTGACGCTCTCGAGCTCAAGTGGGAGTTCGACGAGGACTGTCAACGATACTATGTTTCCTTTCCTGATGATCAGTAGTGGTGCCCTGTTGGGGGTGATCGGGACCGTGTCGCATGTTGGGTTATCTTCTATTTTGGCGTCGTAGTCGGGCCATGAGTGTTTGGATGATGTAATGTTATTTATGTACTTGATTGACGTGGCGAGTGTAAGCCAACTATGTTATCTCCCCTTTTATTATCTATATATTACATGGGATGTTGTGAAGATTGCCTAACTTGCGACATTTGCCTTCAATGCGATTATGTCTCTAAGTCGTGCCTCAACACGTGGGAGCTATAGTCGCATCGAGGGTGTTACAATTACATTGATAGCCATTATATCCTTCCCCATTTGCATCACTTACCCATCGAGACTAGCCTTTGAGTATTGCCGGCAACGAGACTTGTGCACATTAGTGATCATACTTCCCATAGCATACATACATCATTGTTACATACCTTGGTATCATCTCTTATGTCACAAGGTTGTCATCGCCTACACAATTGTTATCTTGGTTAGTGAAGAATTGCATGACAAAAGAGCTCAAACAACAAAGAGCCAAACAAGCTTTTAAGAAAAAGGAAAAGATAAGCAAAGAGATTTTAAGCAAGTACCATAGCATCATACAACATTAAGATTGTCATATTAGATCATCTCAGATCACACCATAGAGAAACCTTGCATTGAACATATTTGGGATAGAAGTCGTTTCATTTTTGCATAGTAGGTTGTGCACAATTCTTGTGTCCGCCTTTTGTGCAATCGTGCCAGCGTCTCTCTAGTGTTGTGCAATAAGAGTATTTTTGTGGATTCCACATTTTGGCTCATCCTTGGTTTCCCAACCCCACTTATCTCTTTGCGTGTGTGTTTCCATGTACATTACATTGCCCGGTCTACTTGTTGCATTGCGAACATGCGAATCATTTCCAACATTATTGAAGCTCGCTTACAATTGCATCAAATTTTGTGCCACCATCCTAACCAAGCTCCACCATAAGCTTTTACTTGTGTAGGTGTGAGACACCGACAAGAATTGGTACCCATTGTGCTATTTCCTTGTCCACATTGGCATGCTCATTGATCCACTTTCAACATTGATCAAGGTACATTTGGTATTCGTTCTTCTCTTTCTACCACTCACATTTTTCTCTTGGAATGATGGATAGGCCAAGTACTTCTACCAACCCAATCTTCATTGAGCACGACGGCGATATGAACTCCTACGTCACCAAGAGCCACCTCTTTGGTGCACAACGTGCTTTGCATCAAGAGCAACAAGCAATGAGTGAACACATCGACAACCTTGCCGCCGACTTGTGACTCTCCGAGCAACGTACAAGGGACTACTTCAAGGACAAGCTCGATGATCACAAGCAAGAGAACGACGCAAGAATGGACGAGGTTCGTGCTTTGTTGCTCAACCGCTCTTCTTCCACTTCGTCTTCATCAAGGAGCCGCTCAAGTCGACAATCCGACTTCACCCTCTCCAGCTCAAGTACACCAACATCGAACACTCTTCGACGTGCCGTGCGCAACGATCGTCATGCAAGCCTCAATCCCCTATGCGACACCAACTCTCAAGAGCACCCACAACGTCTAACCCAAGAGGCCTTTGCGCTAGCACGAGAACGGCAACGACAACGCCAACATGAAGAGGAAGAGCGTTCGCGTCTACACCAAGATGTATAAGATGTCGAGGCACAACGCCAAGAACAACAACTCCGTGAATCTCAAGCACTTGCGGTGCAATGTGCCCTTCAAGATGCAAGTCGAGCCATAGCCAACCGAGGCCGACAAGCTCATGAACATGAAGAAGCACTTCGTGAAGAAGCTAATGAAAGAAGATTTCAAGCTCGCGTGCATCGTCAAGTTCCTCAAGTTCATCATCGAGATCGGCAAGCTCCTCCACAAGCTCGCCAAGAACATCAAGTTCATCAAGAGCATGAAGACAATGGAACTCCTCCACGACAAGAGCAACATGAGTTTGAAAACCCTCCTCACCAAGATCAACACGAGTTTGACAATCATCAATAACATGGACGTCATCATCCTCGACCCCAACACAATGAAGAGCAACGCTACGGCAAGCTAAAGTTCACCATGCCCAAGTTCAATGGAAGCAACAATCCCGAAGAGTACCTACCATGGGCATTGAATGTCGACAAAATCTTCCGTTTGCACAACTATGAAGAAGAGAAGATGTGATGCGGAGCATCCCACGATCATCCCCAAGTACGCACCTACACCTCCAACGACACCACCTGGACCAATGACAAGAGCCTGAGCCAAGGCTATAGAAGATAAGTGAACTCACTCCTCTCCGAACTTCCACTTTCTTTGCATGAGACTTGGCTACTACCTAATTCCGAGATGTTGTGCATGATTAGGTACCAAGAGGACCCTCCCGAAGATGCACGAGAGGATGTACAAGTCTCCAAGTTGACGGATGAAGAGAACCAACGGAAGGAGTCAAGATCAACTCCCAGGCCCTGGACATCCGGCCATGACCCCGGACATCCGGCCCCTAGAACTGTCTACAGTAGCAATGTAACACCCTCGATGCGGCTATATCTCCCATGTGTCGAAGCACGACTTAGAGGCATAACCGCACTGAAAGCAATGTCGCAAGTGAGGTAATCTTCACACAACCCATGTAATACATAAGGAAAAGAGATACATAGTTGGCTTACAATCGCCACTTCACACAATTACATGAATAAAGCAATACATCATCCAGATACACTCAAGTTCCGACTATGGAACCAAAATAAAAGAAGACTATCCCAAATGTCGGTGGGAGCGACACCTATGGGATCATAAGAATCCCTACTACAGTTAGCGGGGCGCGGGGTCGTGAGAAGAGCGGATCAAACAGATAGTACACAGTTTGTTTATCCAGGTTCGGGCCGCGAGGATGCGTAAAACCCTACTCCTGCTTTGGTGGATGTATATTCCTGTTCTTGAGCTAGCTCTGGGGCATTAGGAGCTCCAAAAAGCCGAATCCTTCTCCTGGTCGCCTCGGGCCTCCTTTTATAGAAAAAGGGGTCGCCACAATGGCACACAAGAGATGGAAAGGGTACAGTGATGCGAGGTTATCCTTCACATTACATGACAAGGCGCATTTAATGCGCTTTGCTTAGGTGTCCTTGCTTTATCAGGGATGGGGGAGAAACCTGTCTCGTCCGTCGCCGCTCCTTCTTGTGTCGACACGCGCCCTGGCCAGCGATGCCTGTGATGCCATGTAGGTAGGCAAGCAGCTAAGGTGGCGCAGTGGTGGGTCTTCACGAAGATCTGCATGCCGCCACGCAGGTGCCTGCCCAGCTGGTTGGGTCAGTAGCTGCATGCGTACGGTGGTGGAGGTTTAGTCGGCGTGGGCCTGATGGTGGCCCTGCGGATGTCCTCGGCAAGGGCCTTGCCGGGGCCCCGGCAAGGGTCTTGCCAAGGCGCCTGCTGTCATCCCCGGCAAGGCGCTTGCTGGGGGTCTTGTGGTCTTCCCTGGCTGGTATCTCGCCAAAGGTCGTCGTCTTCTTAGTGCTTATCTGATCTTGAATGTCTTCACAAAGATCTGCATGCCACCACGGGGATGTCTCCCAAACC
Source organism: Triticum urartu (assembly GCF_056163025.1). Lineage (NCBI taxonomy): Eukaryota > Viridiplantae > Streptophyta > Magnoliopsida > Poales > Poaceae > Triticum > Triticum urartu. The sequence continues at coordinate 193,703,524 of NC_141873.1, read as the reverse complement.
CTTGCCCCTTGGGGCAGTGGACTCAAGGGTAATTTGCTCCATAGGCGTGGGGCGAGTCGCCGCGGCAAGGGTCTTGCCGGGGTTGCCAAAGCTGCCTCCTGGCAAGGATCTTGCCGGGGGAGTCCGCTTCGTCCCTTTTGCTCTTCGTGGTCTTGGCCTTGGCGTCGTCCTAGTTCCCTTGAGCTTCGGTCTTACCCTGGCTCACCTCCCTTGCCTTGCTTGGTGTGGTGGTGCCCGTGGCTCAGACTGTCCGTGCACAGTTATAGGGGTACAAAAAAGTGTACCCCTCTTTTTGTACACCGACAGGAGCCCCCGGGCCTGGGCCACACATAAGCGCAACGCGTTGTTGGGCTAGGCCCAAAAACGGTGCGCAGGTAGGCGGGGCGGTTTTTACCGCGGTAAGATTCTTCGCGCGTTGCGCTTACCACGACTCGCGCGCGTGGCACGGCGTGGGGAGGTGGGAGTGACGTGGGCAGCATGCGTGGGGTTGGTCTCTGCATGCATGCGTCACGTCATAGTAAAGGGGTGGTTCGTGCCTTCCCCATAAATGGAGGGACGCATGGAGGCGCGGCCCATTTACTGAATGGGGCTGAGGCGCGGTCTTCAAGGCGTCCACTCCCCACGATCACGGGGTGGGGAGAGGTCGCTTCACCCGTCCCCTCAGTTCTGCACGTCCGCCATGTGTCTCCCATGCGCTTGGAGTGGCAAACGGTGGAGGCGGGAAACTGGGCCGTCGCTGGTTGGGGCGGCGGGTCGGTCCTGGCTCCCTGCGCCTTCCGTATCTCGATTGGCCGAGCGGGGCGGCCGATCCCCAACCGCGTTCCTTTATAAAGAGCAGGAGGGGGATGGCGTCCCGCATTCTTCGATCTCCTTCCTCCTTCAGCTTCTGCTCCTCTCTTCCATTCGTCATGGAGAGAGGAAATCCCGGTCCTTCAATGGTGGCGGTGAGGGTCGCCGCTCGACAACGCGTCCCTCCTTCTCCTGTGCCTGCGGTGGCAGGTCCGGCCGCGAGGGGAAGGGGGAGGGGGCAAGGCCGTGGGCAAGGCCGGGGCGCTCGGGGAATAGGAGGACGGGGTGGCGCGCCGGCCTCGCCTACGCCAGCAGCTCCTCCTCCAATGGAGGGCCATGTTGGGGATGACCCTTGTGAGTTCTTCGTCAGGCTGCGCCGGCCGCCGCACCGTCGCCTTCGTCTCCCGACTCCATTTGCGCAGGAGATGGAGCTGGATCTGCGAGAGTCATTGGGGCTGCACATGAGGGGCTGCGGGGTCAGTGGCACGCGGGTCCGCGTCGACTTCCCCGCTCCTCACGTGATGTATCTTCATCGGGGATGGAAGACGTTTGCTCATATCCACAGCTTGACGGAGGGGCTCACTCTCCATTTTAAGCTGATGGAGGGTGTCCTTCTCTCTGTCAAGGTCTTCGGGCACTTTGGGACTCGTACAAGGTGCTGCGTGTAGAGCTCTTCTGATAGCGAAGACTCCTCCTCAGGCGGGAGTGACGAGGAGGACAGCGGCAGCAACGACGAGGGCGGTAGGCGGCAGGATGACGGGTCCGACTAGGTGTCGGGTGCCGCTTCGTGCGGCACTGGCGACCCCATCATCCGTGTCGCCCGCTCCTTGAACCTCTCGGGGTCGTCTCCTTGGGCGGCTGGCGTTGGGAGGCTGCGGACGAGGAAGAGGGTGGGCGGCAAGGCCGTCAAGTCAGAGTACGCGGGCACCGACGCCTTCGACGCGTACTGACGTCCTGCCACCTCATCTTCGAGCTCTTCTTCTGGCGCCGCCATCACCACCCAGCCTTTGGACGGCCACCAAGATGTTCTCCCTGCGTCTTCTGCCACCCGTAGCTCGCCTAGGTGCTCCTTTTGCCCTTCTCGCCTCCTTGACCTGCCTCCTGAGGAGAGGGACAAGAAAGGGATTATGGGCACCTTATCTCTTTTTAGTTTGTAAGCCTTCGGGCCTTTGTTGAATTTAAAACATTTAATCCCTTCATTCATGTTTTTATTCCCTACGGACTGTACCTGAGTGGAATGTTTTTAATGAAAAAGGGATGCTTGCCGGGTCATTTGTTTGCGGGTGGAACCCACGACAAGGAGTAAATCCTTGATATCTCTAAGATAAACATTTTCTCGCCCGGCAACAGGCCATGCCGTCTCCCCACTTCGCTCGACCTTTCTCACGCCTTTGGCGGAGGCAGGGATGAGGCGGGTTCATGCTCCTTGTTTCATCCTTTCGCTGCCGCGACTACGACCAAACTTGGTCCCAAGAACGAGCCCTAGGGCCTAGAGTTAGGGGAGCACGGTAGCTTAAGGAAAAATGAGGTTTCACATACCTCAGTCCAATGGAATGCATGATAAGGGATGAAGAACTTATCTGAAGCTGCAGCCCCCGGTAACCCTGGTTTGCCGTGGGTGAATCTTTGCTCTTGCAGCCCCCGGCAATACTGGCTTCCGGGGCCTAGATGCTGGTATGTTCCTTTTTTTCTCCCCAAGTGGTTTGGCAAGGATATCTGTGTGTCCTATGAACCAAAGAAGAAAAAAGAAAGACAAAGAGACGCACACTCGACCTCGAAGCTAGGGGTTAGTCGCCGCTAAGCACTATCAACCCTAACCAAGGACGAGACTCGACCTAGCATGCATGCTATAACTTAGGGCGCCGGCTTCATTTATTTATGCTCAGGGTCTGCGCCTGGCTTTGTACAAAGGGTTACATGCGTCATCGGCAAGGCTCGTACAAAAGGTGGCTTGCCGGGGGGCCCGGCCAGCTGCGCCTCACAAGTAAAACTTGCGAAGATGCTCAATGTTCCAGGAGTTACTCACCGGAATGGCATCTTCGGTCTCCAGGCGGACTGCGCCGGGCCTGGTGACTCGTATTACCCGATAAGGGCCTTCCCACTTTGGCGTCAACTTGTTGGAATTCTTGGCCGATTGAACGCGCCGAAGAACAAGGTCGCCTTCCTCAAAGCTTCGGGCATGAACCTTGCGGCTATGGTAGCGTCGCAAGGCTTGCTGGTAGCGCGCTGCTCTCACAGCTGCCCGAAGACGATCTTCCTCAAGGAGCGTTGCGTCATCTTGCCGCAATTGCTCTTGCTTAAGGTCGTCATAAGCGAGTACTCGAGGTGACCCGTATATGAGTTCCATGGGGAGAACTGCTTCTGCCCCGTATACCAGGGCAAAGGGTGTCTGGCTGGTGGCTCGATTTGGTGTTGTTCTGATTGACCAAAGAACCGCCGACAATTCATCAATCTAGCGCCTTCCACTCTTGTGCAGTCTGTCAAAGGTCTTTGTCCTTAGGCCTCGCAGTACTTCAGCATTTGCCCACTCAGGTTGACCATTGCTTCGTGGGTGAGCAACGGAAGCGAAACAGACCTTGCTGCCGAGGTCTTGAATATACTGCATGAAGGTGTGGCTTGTGAACTGCGTGCTGTTGTCGGTGATGACCCTATTGGGTACACCAAAACGGGACACCAGTCCTTTGAAGAACTTGACGGCTGACTGTGCTGTGACCTTCCTCACTGCTTCCACTTCTGGCCACTTTGTGAACTTGTCGATTGCAACGTACAAGTACTCAAAGCCCCTGACAGCGCGGAGGAAACGGCCCAGTATGTCGAGCCCCCAGACCGAGAAAGGCCAGGAGAGAGGAATGGTTTAAAGGGCTTGAGCTGGCTGATGAAGCTTCTTTGAATGGAACTGACACGCTTCACACCTGGTGACTAGTGTCGTCGCATCCTAGAGGGCGGTGGGCCAGAAGAAGCCTTGCCGAAATGCTTTGCCGGCAAGGGCCCTCGACCCTATGTGGGATCCACATACGCCTCCATGTATCTCCGCCAACAGCCCCAGTCCTTCCTCTCGAGGGATACACTTCAATTTCACACCGTTCAGCCTCTTTCTGTACAGGACGTCATCGACGAACTGGTACATAGTAGAGCGACGGGCTACTTTTTCCGCTTCTTCCTGCTCCTCAGGAAGTTCCCTTGTTTGGAGGAATCAGATGGTATGCTGTGCCCACACTGGAGCCTGGGGCTCAACGGCGAGGACTAAAGGCACTTCCTCCGCTATAGGAGCGGCTGTCTCCACGGCAAGAGCTTGATGCTCCGTCGGAGCTAGCTGTCCTGTGGCGGGCTCAGTGTCTCCGGCAACATCCTTGTCGGCGGCTTCGGGGAGCTCGGCGGCAAAGTACCTGCCGGGCCCTGATTTTCTCCTCATGTTCTGCTCTGTTGATGTATCAACGGATGGCTGAGTTAGCCGAAACACAAAGGTACCTGGTTCCACAGGTAGCTTGAGGGCAGCGCATTTTGACAGGTAATCGACGATGTCATTCTCCGCTCGGGGAACGTGTTCTGCCTGTATACCGTCAAAACGCTCTTCCAGCTTTCTCGCTTCATCGACATAGGCCTTCATCAACGAGCTCTGGTAATCCTTGTTGACTTGCTTGACGACAAGTTGCGAGTCGCCCCTGATGACGAGTTTCTTGATTCCGAGGTCCGCCGCGATCCTAAGACCAGCAAGCAGCCCTTCGTACTCAGCCGTATTATTTGTAGACACCTCCCTGGGGAAGTGCATCTGGATCACGTACTTGAGGTGCTCTCCGGTGGGCGCGACAAGCAGTACGCCAGCCCCGGCGCCCTGTAAGGAGAAAGCTCCATCAAAGTACATGATCCAGTCGCAACTTGCCTCCTTGTCGGGGAGAGCAGTCTCTTGGGCTTCTTCGTCAGGCATCGCGGTCCATTCTGCAACAAACTCCGCCAGGACTCGGCTTTGAATCATCGAGGTACTCTCAAACTTGAGGCCAAAGCTGGACAGTTCCAGTGCCCACTCTACAATTCTTCCCGTTGCGTCTGGATTGTGCAATATCCGTTGCAGAGGGAGGCGAGTGACGACAGTGATTTCGTGCGCCTGGAAGTAGTGACGCAGCTTCCTCGAGGCCATAAGAAGGCCGAAGAGCAGTTTCTCCACACTGGAGTACCTTGATCTAGCCCCCTGCAGGAGGGAACTAACAAAGTAGACCAGGTGCTGCATCATTTTCTTCTTCGGCGGCACTCCAACTGGTTGTGTCGTCTCTGCATCGGTGGCATCGGGCTCTGTCGCTGCTATTACCTCGTCACCAATTTCTCTCTGCGCCACTAGTGCGGCGCTGACCACCTGGTTCGTTGCCGCCAAGTATAGCAGCAACGGTTCCTGTGGCCTAGGCGCAACTCGTATTGGCGTGGAGGAGAGGTACCTCTTCAAATCTTGCAATGCTGCTTTGGCTTCTGGTGTCCACTCCATCGGGCCCGCCTTTTTCAAAATCTTGAAAAAGGGAAGGGCGCGCTCGGCGGACTTGTAAATGAACCTGCTCATGGCGGCAACGCAACCAGCAATCCGACGCACATCCTTGACTCGCTTGGGTGCTTCAATCTGCTCTATAGCTTTGATCTTGTCCGGATTGGCCTCTATCCCGCGCTGCGACACAAATGACCCGAGAAGCTTGCCGGACGGGACGCCGAAGACGCACTTCTCAGGGTTCAGCTTGAGATTGATCTTGTGTAGGTTTGCAAATGTTTCTTGTAAATATGGTATGAGGGTTGCCCTGTTCTTGGTTTTGATCACTATATCATCCATATAAGCTTCCATATTTCTATGGAGCTGGGGTTCAAAACCAATCTGGACCGCCCTTGCAAACGTTGAACCAGCACTCTTCAACCTGAAAGGCATCCGTATGAAACAATACGTACCACATGGGGTGATGAATGCCGTTTTCTCTTCGTCTTCTCTTGTCATGAAGATCTGGTGGTAGCCGGAGTAGGCATCGAGGAATGACAACAGATCACACCCAGCCGTGGAGTCAACAATCTGGTCGATGCGGGCAACGGGAAGGGGTCTTTGGGACAAGCCTTATTGATATCTGTGTAATCAATACACAGCCTCCACTTCCCATTTTCCTTGCGCACTACCATTGGATTGGCCAACCACGTTGGATGGAGCACTCCTCTTACCAAACCCGCTGCTTCCAGTTTCCGGATCTCCTCTGTGATGAACTCTTGTCGTTCCAAGGCTTGCTTTCTGACCTTCTGCTTGACGGGCCGTGCATGAGGACAGACAACAAGGTGGTGCTCAATCACCTCCCTGGGAACGCCGGGGATGTCGGATGCTTGCCATGCAAACACATAGACATTCCCCCGTAGGAAGGTGATGAGCGCGTCTTCCTATTTGTCGTCAAGGGCGGAGCTTATGGTAAAATCCCCTCCCGTGCCATCCTCCTTGACAGAAACCTTCTTGGTTCCTGGCGGTGTGGCCCTGGACTTCTTGTTTCTGTCGTTGGTTCTCTCTGGCACGTCCTCGATGGGAGTGCTACACTCCGAAGAGGTGCGCTTGCCGGAGTGGGTGCCTGAGGTCTCACCGGTCTTCTTCTTTTTCCTTCCCGGGGCCCCAGCGGCAGGAGCAAGCGCCTTAGCAGTGGCGGCTGCTGCAACTGCTTGTTGGTAGAGTTGGTCAGCGCAAATTAGCGCATCCTTCTTGTCTGATGGGACGGTGATGATCGTCACAGGCCCCGGCATCTTCAGGGTGTTGTAGGCATAATGTGACACCGCCATGAACTTGGCCAGCGCTGGGCGGCCAAGGATCCCGTTGTAAGGCAAGGGGATCTTGGCAACGTCGAACACAATCCTTTCTGTCCTGTAGTTCAGATCACTCCCAAAAGTCACGGGCAACGTGACCTTTCCCTTTGGTTGACTTCTTCCTGGGTTGACCCCCTGAAACGTTCCCGTCTCTTCAAGGTCTTCATCAGGAATCTGCAGTTTCTCGATCACAGCAGGCGAGATTAAGTTTAGACCGGCCCCGCCATCGACTAGCATCTTTGTCACCTTGAGGTTGTGTAATGTTGGTGAAACCAACAATGGCAAGCACCTGACTGCAGTAGTGCGATCAGGGTGATCCTCAGTGTCAAAAATGATAGGTGTGCCGGACCACTTCAGCGGCCTTTGGGCATCAAACAACGGCTCTGCCGCTGTAATCTCACGCGCCCACTATTTAAGCTGGCTGTGAGAGGTATGCAGCGAGGCGCCGCCATCGACGCACATGGCCTCTGTAGCTTTCTGAAATTCTTGGTCACCAGACTCATTGTCCTCTTCGTGATCATCTTCTTCTGGCTTTTTGTCATGGCCCCGGGCGGGCCTCTCCTGCTGTTTATCTTTTCCGCGACGGCCAGCCTGGCCGTCACGCTTCTTGCCGGACCCTTCAGCACCGTCCTGGCCTTTCTCCTTGTCCCGCCTCTCATATTCAGCCCTCTACTTCTTAGCAAGGAGCTCAACCTATCTGCAGTTCTGGAGATCATGGCCGTTGGCGCGATGGATCTTGCAGTATTTCCTGTCGGAGTTTCCTGGCTTCTCGGTAGCCGCCAAGGCCCGGCAGGCGACACATCCGGCAATTTCCTTGCCGGGGTCATCTGCCTTGGTTTTCTTCGTGGAGCCGGCATCGTCAGATCCCTCGACGGCAAGCACGGCTTTACCTTTGCGCTTCCTGTTGCGGCGCCGGCCTTTTTTTGCGGGGGCGGCAGTATACTCATCTGAGGAGTCGGTTTCCACGCCGGCATCTTCGCCGGGGTACTTCCTTCCCTCTTCAGCCCGGGCACATATGTCAGCAAGAACAAAGAGTTCTGCCACGTCTTTCACCTTGTTCATTGCCAGCTCTTCGCACATCTTGCGGTTACGCACGTTCTGATAGAACGCGCTGATGATGGCGGCAGGGTGAACATCAGGGATATTGTACTGTACCGGGCTGAAACTCTGTATATACTTGCGCAGACTCTCGCCTCCCTTCTGGGGAATGACGTGCAGGTCGCTTGCTTGGCCATGGGCTTGGTGGCCTCCAGTAAAGGCGCCCACAAACTCATGGCACAAATCCGACCAGGAGGAAATAGAGTCTACCAGCAAGTGCATCAACCATGACATGGCATTGGGTTTAAGAGACAATGGAAAGTAATTCGCAAGCACCTTATCGTCGCGGGCTCCGACAGCTTGCATCGCGATGGTGTAGATGCTGAGGAACTCAGACGGGTGGGTCTTGCCATTGTACTTCTCGCCAACGTCAGGTTTGAAGGTGCGGCGAGTGGGCCACTGGAACTGCCGCAGCTCACGGGTAAAAGCCGGATAGCCTACCTTGTAAGGTAGGCCTCCAGGGCTCTCCGGGGTCGGGTGGTTCACAGCAGGCCCTTCTGGCCTGTCTGACTGGTGGCACGCTCCGCGCCGGCACTCGATAGTGGTTCGAGCGTCTTCATGGGATCGTTCCCGAAGAACTTGGCGCTGGTCACAGTGGGTCCGTGGGTCAGACGACGCTATGGAAATGTCGTCGCCCGTGACATCGCGACGAGCCGGCGTCCTCGGTATCGGATGGGGATGAGGTGAATGCACCGTGGTTGTTGTGCCGCCGGCCTTTCCGCCACTGGTGCGTGGGACTCCATCGGAGCGTTGACCTGGGGGCTCCACCGAACTTGGTTCGTCTTTGTTAGCCACCACAACAAGGCTTCGGAGAGTGGCTCTCCATTCGTCGAGTTTCCCTGTAGTGGGAGGAAAGTCGAGGAGCAACTGCGCGCGCGCCAGGGCCTCTGCTGGCGTCGGTGGCAGCGGAACCTGCACGGATCGCGACGTGCTTCGACTTCTGACCATGTCAGAAGGAGCTCTATCATGACCCCGCGGTCGCATGCTGTTGTCACCAGTGCTTCGGCGAGCGGGCAGGTCTTCTACGTCCCGGGAGTGGCGCTCGGGGCTCTTCCCGCGGCGACGCCCGGGATCTTCGGCGTGATGAGGCCGTTCGTCGCGCACTGCCCGGGAGGAGCGCGCTGTTGGCCCCAGCGTGGGAGTCTTGGAGGCCCTTGTGTCGCCTTCGGGTGGGGCGGCGATGACCTTGGAAGGCCCCGCTCCACCCGCGAAGGGCCTATCTCCGCCTTTGGATTTGGCGATGTGTGGCCCGTTACCAGGCGCACAAACATCGCCGCCTCCCAAACTCCGGCTACTGGGATGGCGTTGGTGTTCGCGAGCAGCGCCCCGGGTCCTTTCTGCGACCGGTCCGCTGCTCGCCCGCGTCGGGACGGGCTGTCCGGCTTCCGACTGGCCAACCGCCACCGTCGTCTTCTTCTTGGGCGCCATGATGATGAAGGTGCGTCGAACTAACTGCTAAAGCCGATTCTCACAACTGCGCCCCCTACCTGGCGCGCCAAAGATGTCGGTGGGAACGACACCTATGCGATCACAAGAATCCCTACTACGGTTAGCGGGGAGCGGGGTCGTGAGAAGAGCGGATCAAACAGATAGTACACAGTTTGTTTATCCAGGTTCGGGCCACGAGGATGCGTAAAACCCTACTCCTGCTTTGGTGGATGTATATTCCCGTTCTTGAGCTAGCTCTGGGGCATTAGGAGCTCCAAAAAGCCGAATCCTTCTCCTAGTCACCTCGGGCCTCCTTTTATAGAAAAAGGGGTCGCCACAGTGGCACACAAGAGATGGAAAGGGTACAGTGATGCGAGGTTATCCCTCGCATTACATGACAAGGCGCATTTAATGCGTTTTGCTTAGGTGTCCTTGCTTTATTGGGGACGGGGGAGAAACCTGTCTCGTCCGTCGCCGCTCCTTCTTGTGTCGACACGCGCCCTGGCCAGCGATGCCTGTGATGCCATGTAGGTAGGCAGGCAGCTGAGGTGGCGCAGTGGTGGGTCTTCACGAAGATCTGCATGCCGCCACGCAGGTGCCTGCCCAGCTGGTTGAGTCGGCAGTTGCATGCGTACGGTGGTGGAGGTTTAGTCTGCGTGGGTCTGAGGATGTCCTCGGCAAGGGCCTTGCCGGGGCCCCGGCAAGGGTCTTGCCGAGGCGCCTGCTGTCATCCCCGGCAAGGCGCTTGCCGGGGGTCTCGTGGTCTTCCCTAGCTGGTATCTCGCCAAAGGTCGTCGTCTTCTTAGTGCGTATCTGATCTTGAATGTCTTCACAAAGATCTGCATGCCACCACGGGGATGTCTCCCGAATCCTTGCCCCTTGGGGGCAGTGGACTCAAGGGTAATTTGCTTCGTAGGCGTGGGGCGAGTCACCGTGGCAGGGATCTTGCCGGGGTTGCCAAAGCTGTCTCCCGGCAAGGATCTTGCCGGGGGAGTCCGCTTGGTCCCTTTTGTTCTTCGTGGTCTTGGCCTTGGCGTCATCCTAGTTCCCTTGAGCTTCGGTCTTACCCTGGCTCACCTCCCTTGCCTTGCTTCGTGTGGTGGTGCCCGTGGCTCAGACTGTCCGTGCACAGTTATAGGGGTACAAAAAAGTGTACCCCTCTTTTTGTACACCGACACCAAATGCTACGAAGATCCCCGATCGACCCGACTGGGCTCCACTACTGATCAACTGGAAACGGAACAACATAACGAACACGATCTTCAACGAGCTCCTCCTTGAGCTTGGTTGCGTCACCTGCACGGTTTCATCGGCACCTACAAACTGGTTTTGGAAGTATCTGTGAGTCACGGGGACTCAGCAATCTCACACCCTCGCGATCAAGACTATTTAAGCTTATAGGAAGGGTAAAAGGTATGAGAGCGAGAGCGAGAAGAGAAGGCAAAGTGACTAGCATATATGGTGGCTAAACGTAAGCAAATGAGAGCGAGAAGAGAAGGCAAAGCACGTTCGAGAAATATATGATCAAGAAGTGATCCTAGAACAACCTACGTCAAGCATAACTCCAACACCGTGTTCACTTCCCAAATTCCGCTGAGAAGAGACCATCACGGTTACACACGCGGTTGATGTATTTTAATTAAGATCAACTTCAGGTGCTCTAGGTTGGACCAACACTTAGACAAGCACTGGCCCGGGGGTTTAAAATAAAGATGACCCTTGGGCTGGCCTAACCCAAGGGAAAAAGGCTACGTGGCGAATGGTAAAACCAAGGTTGGGCCTTGCAGGAGGAGTTTTATTCAAGGCGAACTGTCAAGGGGTTCCCATTATAACCCAACCGTGTAAGGAACGCAAATTCCGGGAACATAACACCGATATGACGGAAACTAGGGCGGCAAGAGTGGAACAAAACACCAGGCATAAGGCCGAGCCTTCCACCCTTTACCAAGTATATAGATGCATTAATTAAATAAGAGATATTGTGATATCCCAACAAAATATCCATGTTCCAAACATGGAACAAGCTCTAATCTTCACCTGCAACTAACAATGCTATAAGAGGGGTTGAGCAAAGCAGTAACATAGCCAAACAACGGTTTGCTGGGACAAGGTGGGTTAGGGGCTTGGCTCAAAAATATGGGAGGCATGATAAGCAAGTGGTAGGTAGCGCAGCATAGGCATAGCAAAAGAGCGAGCAGCTAGCAAGCAAAGATAGAAGTGATTTCGAGGGTATGGTCATCTTGCCTGAAATCCCGCAATGAAGAAGAACGAGTCCATGAAGAAGACGAACGGACATAGACGAACGGATCCTCACAAACGTGACGCTATTGGAACCAACCCGAAGAAGCCACACTGGAAAGAAACACACAACATAGTAAACAACCAACACATGAACATGGTATGATATGCGGGATGCGGTATGTGATGCATATGCATGATTTGGAAAGTAATGATTGAACCTGGCCACAATATGGAAATCCAATAGTGCCACTGGAAAGGTGAGGTGATTTTGGTCGAAATCGATATAAAGATCACCAGAATCAGATGCACGGTTTGGAAATGGCAAGCAAAACAAATATGGCACCGGTCTGCGATAAACAACAAGTAGCCATCTAAATGCATCAAGATAGATATTCTACATCACTCAAACATGGCAAAAAAATACATGGCAGGGATCCACTCATGACGCTTGACAAAAAATGAACACTGAGCTACGGCTAATTCACTCATTAGTAAGCTCAAACAAGCATGGAAAAAGTGCAAATGATTACTGGTTTCAGACTTGGTGAAATAACACAAGTCTGGAATTTATCATCAGGAAGCAATCTTTAGAGCATGAAAACTACATGCTACAGGAACATAACATGGCAAAAAAAGCATGGCATGAAGCTACTCTAAGCATATAACAAAAGTCCCTTAGTGACCTTGAGCCAAAAGGGATCAGAAAATACAATTGCAAGCATGTGAACATAGCAAAAACATAAACAGATTCAGCCTTGGTGAAAAACTGGAGCATGCAAAATAGATTAACGAGTAGGCATGTATATGAGCTCGATGCACTCACTACGAGGCATTGCATGACAAACTAAGCATACGCCCATCAAGAAGACATTGCATAGACGCTAGACATGGCAAGAACAACAACATAGCATGCACGGATCAATAGCAACATACTCGGAAAAATTGCTAAACATGTTAACAATCTGCCAGGAACATTTTATAGCAAAAGTAGAGCTCCATTGACTCAAGCTAGGGTACTCCATAAATGCAAACAAAGACATGGATGGATAAAGCATAACATTATTATCAGAACATCCTTACTGATCATCCTCAAAAGAGGCATGGATCACTAGGAAACAACATGAACATATGGCATAAAAATTAATGACAGGGCAAGGACTTAGTGAAATTCTAAGTCCCTGAAATCAGCAACACTGAGTAAGCTACTTTGCAAGCTTGTGCTAGTCACCACAGAGATCACAAAAATACATGGCATACACCCCTGTAAAGATGGCATGGCATTCTACAAAACACATGTAGAGCTCAGGATCATAGCATGCACACCTTAATCATGGCAAAAATGACAAAAGGCCATTTGCTGAAACAGATCTGACATAATCATCACATAGCCCTCTTCCAACAGCATTTCGGGCATCAAGATGAGCTCAAATGAAAATGATGCAATGAGTTGAAATGATGTACTCTTCGAGACGAACATTTTCATATGCTACGCGAATCGAAGCCACGTTGACGAAGTTATGATGCGATGAATGTGGGCACATGAAACTTCCAGGGAAAAGACTTAGTCGTTTTAATACCTCTCGGATGTAGGGTTTCCGAGGTCAACGGCGATGTAGGCGGCTTCTCCGGCGATGTGGCGGCGGAGCGACGCCAGAGGGTGGCCGGGGAGCTCGGGGCCGGGCGGATCCGGCCATGCCTCACCAGATCCGGCCGGATCCCGGTGAGGGGCGGCACGGGGACGCGGGGCAGGGCGGCCGGCGAGCGAACGACGAGGGGGCGCGGAGCCGCGCCGGCGAGGCGGCGGACGCTGGCGGGCGGCGGAGCAGGGCGCTAGGCGGCGGCGCGCTTGGCGGCGGTGGTCGGTGCGGTGACCTGCGGCGGCGCCGTCGTGGTAGGTGGGCTCGGGCGGCGCGCGAGGGAGACGCGGGGCGCACGGCTCGGGCCGGGGAGGGCCTCCCGCGGGCCGCGGCGGGCGCGGAGGAGAGAGAAAGTGGCGGTCGTGACGTGTCGACACGCGGTTGCCTGAGGGCGGCGGCGCGGTTTCGTTCGTCCGGGACGGACATGTTCGGCGGGCGAGAGGGGAGGAGGATTAGGGTTTGCACCGCGAAATCGGGGAAGGAGGACTAATTTATAGGTAGAGGGAGCTAGGAGAGTCCAAAAGAGGTGCGGTTTTCGGCCACACGATCGTGATCGAACGACCGAGATGATGGAGGGGCTCTAGGTGGGTTTTGGGCCACTTTGGAGAGGTGTTGGGCGCAACACACACGAGGCCTTTTCAGTCCCTCGGTTAACCGTTGGAGTATCAAACGAAGTCCAAATGGCACGAAACTAGGCAGGCGGTCTACCAGTAGTAAACCAAGGCCGCATGACAAGTCTCGGTCCAATCCGAAAACGTTTAACACCCGCACACGAAAAGAGGTAGAAAGGGACACCGGATGACATAGGAGTGCCGGATTGCAAAACGGACAACGGGGAAAATGATCGGATGCATGAGACGGACACATATGCAAATGAAATGCACATGATGACATGATATGCAATGCATGGCATGCAAGCAATGACATGGCAAAACAGCGAAAAACTGGAGGACACCTGGCACATCGGTCTCGGGGCGTTACAACACTCCACCACTACGAGAGGATCTCGTCCCGAGATCTAGAATGGCACCGGAGGGAAAACGGAAGTGAAAGTGAAGAGGTAAAACTAAGTTGCTTCTTTGACAAACGAGTGAAACCAAAGAACCTTGAAAAGGTTGAGCAAATTGAAAGAAAGAAAGCAATGGAGAAGAATAAAGTTAAAAGCACTCCGTTAAGAAAGGGGAAAAATAAAGAACCGATTTGGGTAGCACTTCGGTTGAAAAGAGATGAAAGACTTGATAAAATGAAAGAACTTGAGCAGCGGACACAACACTCCGGTTAAATGGATAAACCAAGAAAAGAACACAATCCTAACAAAACAAGAAGATGGGTTGAAGAGAGCAACACAACAATGCCTCCGGAACAAAAGAAATAATGGAATGGAATGAACGAAGGCAAACAAGATCTTGAGAGAGCGCACTTACAACAAATGCTAGAATGGAGTTGTCGGAAAACTAGCAACGAAAAGAATAAGCTTGATATGGTCTTATGGAATATATCTCAAATATATGAGGTGACAACCTGTCACTCACGGGAAAAAGAATTGGATTGATAAGAATAAGGAGACGAGAAACTTATCTCACCGGAAGGATAAATGAAGAACTTGGATCATTTATAAGCACCATAATTAGCAACAATCCTTAGGGAAGGCTTTAGGTGAAATGTAACCCAAGATAACTCCAATGACGAGATTGATGGATTTAAAATACCTCATTCTTAACAACATGCGAATCATGACACATGAGCTCAAATTATGAAGAATGACATAATACCACCTGAAATGATACGGTAGAAAGAATTGCACTTCGGAATGCGAGATGAAGAAATGCTTGAGCTCCTTACAAAAGAATCTCAATGAACACTTGGAGAAGGGATTATTTCCTTGATGAACCATCGTGTAGAACATCCATGAAGAATTCCGGTAACAAAAGGATGATAAGGACAGAAGGAAAAAGAAGTTGAGAACACAAGGTGAAGCCTTGAAATGATTTAGATGGATCTCCATGATGAAAAAAAATGAGAGAGCTTGGAACTCCAGGAAAAGAAAGATGAACAAATGAGATCAAGAATTTTGATGAACCTCCGGAATAAGGAATTAATCACCTGGATGAACAAGAATAAGAATTACATTATGCGTATCCTTCACAAATTTAAATTGATGACAAGCAATGGATTTGACATACTACTTATTCTTGTAGAAAGGATTAAGATAGATATTGCGCAAACTTGGAAAGGTCTTCGACGGTTCACCGGAAGGATTGAAACAATGAATAAATTGATGTGATAACCAAGGAAGAGAATTCTTGAACGAACCACCGTAAGAATTGAAAAACGAACAAAATAAAGGAATGAATCACTGGTAAGAATTAGCAAATGAACGAAGATGTTTGAGAGACTTTAGATCCATTAGAACGAGGAGATTACGAGCTGATTAGAGAATCCTTGATTTAAACACCGGTATGATTTAGAGTATGAGAGCTAAAAGCTGGAATGAATAAACCTGAATTTATGGACTACGGATAATCCAACTAAGAAGGCTCTTGAATTGCTCCAGATAGGTGAAAAGAATTCTGACAATCGAAAACAAATATAAGAGGATGGGCTCGAACTGGAGTGACGAATCTCTGAGAGAACGGATAAGATATGGAGGTAAACTCTTCTTCGGTCTTCAAGTGTAGGGAGTGACGATGAGAAACACCATCAAGAATTGTTGAGGCACTCCGGAATGAAAATTAGAAAGGTTGAACCAAGGATGAAAAGAAAAGAAAGATCTTGGATAAAAGCATTTGACTGATGGAAAATTCATATTAGCGTCAAACTTCAAAAGAATTTGGGATAGCTCCGGGAAAATTAGAAGAGTCAGGTAAGATCCTGGGAAAAGACCTGTGGGTTAGGGCCCACTCAAAAGAAACACCGTAGAACGATTTAAAAGAGAGAATGCACCGGTTGAGTTAAATGGCTTGAATGAGATAACAACCTTGAAATAGGTTGAACTGATCTTGAATGAAAAGACGAGCCTTCTGAGATATCTTGAGCACTCCGGGACAATAGAATAGTGAGAGGTGAACGATTAAGAATTGCACCGGCATGAGAAAGCCATGAAATGAGGAAAATGGTAAACAAACACCAAAAGCTTGAATTGAATGCACCGGAGGAGAAAAAGGAACGAAGAATGATGAACTTGAAGATCCGTTAGAATCTTCATGAGAAATCATCGGATAAGACATTGATTGAAAAGAAAGAAGAGAGTACACATCAATAGGCTGGATACTTGATTTAAGACAACGGATTCCTTGAAGAAAAAGGGGCGGGTGGGTGGGAAAACAAAGACAATTTGGAGACGGATGAAACAAACACCATTGACGAAGACTGAGATTGGCTCTTGCAAGTGTTGAAATGATCGGATCCACTTGAAGAGAAAACACGCCGGTTGAAAAGGATTGACATGACAGACTCGATGATCGAGAAGGATTAGTATTCACATAGAAATATGAGAACACCACTTAGGAAAGGTATGGAATCAACATTTGACTTCGAAGCAACTCGAATACCACAACTGAAAACAAAACAAAGGATTGGCTTGCAGAATAAGCCAGAACAAACATATGATAGAGATTTCGTCCGAACTTTTCGTGGTGGGGCCTACACGGGCTCGATCGTATAGCACCATCATGTACAAGGCAGTGCACATGACATACGAAGAGTCCCTGAGTCGGCATAGCCAAGGACTCTTTAAGACACAACGAGACCACTGTAAAACCAATCGTGGATAGGCGGACCACTAGACGTCGAACCCCAATTTCATATCATACATCTGTCGGAAAGATATCCTAAGAGCTACTTGATTTCCCACTTATAAACTCCCGAAATTTTCCGGCTATGCAATCAGGTGTTGGGGATACAGGGGAAGCATTATATCTCACCCAAAACTAGCAAATCCTACATCCAGCTGTATCCATCCTTCAACACATAACCAAGAAACCTTCGGAAATCATTTACCTCAACCTTCAAAAAGCATCCTTTATACGAGTTATGGCAATACTCCCGAACTCCCGCCCCAGTACTGGGTGGCGTCGAGGTTATCTCACCAACAACTGCATAAAAGAGATTTTTGATGTCGGCGAACTCAGGTATTCCAGAACTGCAACGATAAAATTTTGACGACAACACCTCAGAGCTCAACTCCCCGGGACACTGCCACAACCCCTAAATGACAGGAGGCACCAAGAACAATGTTCTCGTCACAAAACCATCGGAATGATTCCAAGATACCCGCGTGATCCTAAATTTTTTTAGTGAAATTTGAGAAGAGAAGAGTCAAAACTCTACGTCAGGATGCCTCACCAGAGCGACGAAGCGACTGAGGAGTAAAAAGAATTCCTAACTCTCCGATATATATAATCCTAAATGACTCAAAACATTTTTCTAGACTCAACAACGCCAGCGATTCGATCAAGCAGGGGGCTCCTAAGGTCGGGGAAGGCTCTGATTACCAACTTTTAACACCCTCGATGCGGCTATATCTCCCACGTGTTGAAGCACGACTTAGAGGCATAACCGCATTGAAAGCAATGTCGCAAGTGAGGTAATCTTCACACAACCCATGTAATACATAAGGGAAAGAGATACATAGTTGGCTTACAATCGCCACTTCACACAATTACATGAATAAACCAATACATCATCCAGATAAACTCAAGGTCCGACTACGGAACCAAAATAAAAGAAGACTACCCCAAATGCTACATAGATCCCCGATTGACCCGACTGGGCTCCACTACTGATCAACTAGAAATGGAACAACATAACAAACACGATCTTCAATGAGCTCCTCCTTGAGCTTGGTTGCGTCACCTGCACGGTTTCATCGGCACCTGCAAACTGGTTTTGGAAGTATCTGTGAGTCACGGGGACTCAGCAATCTCACACCCTCGCGATCAAGACTGTTTAAGCTTATAGGAAGGGTAAAAGGTATGCGGTGGAACTGCAACAAGCGACTAGCATATATGGTGGCTAAACATACGCAAATGAGAGCGAGAAGAGAAGGCAAAGCATGTTCGAGAAATATATGATCAAGAAGTGATCCTAGAATAACCTACGTCAAGCATAACTCCAACACCGTGTTCACTTCCTGAACTCCACCGAGAAGAGACCATCACAGTTACACACGCGGTTGATGTATTTTAATTAAGATCAACTTCAGGTTTTCTACAATCGGACATTAACAAATTCCCATCTTCCCATAACCGCGGGCACGGCTTCCAAAAGTTCAAATCCCTGCAGGGGTGTCGCAACTTAGCCCATCACAAACTCTCACGGTCAACGAAGGATATTCCTTCTCCCAAGACAATCCGATCAGGCTCGGCATCCCGGTTACAAGACAACCTCGACAATGGTAAAACAAGTCCAGCAAGACCACCCGATGCGCCGACATCCCGATTGGAGCTGCACATATCTCGTTCTCAAGGCACACCGGATAAGCTAAGAGTACGGGAGCCAATGTAACCCAAGTTTCCAAGGGACGGCCCCGCACGGTGCTCTGGGTTGGACCAACACTTAGACAAGCACTGGCCCGGGGTTTAAAATAAAGATGACCCTTGGGCTGGCCTAACCCAAGGGAAAAAAGGCTAGGTGGCGAATGGTAAAACCAAGGTTGGGCCTTGCTGGAGGAGTTTTATTCAAGGCGAACTGTTAAGGGGTTCCCATTATAACCCAACCGTGTAAGGAACGCAAAATCCGGGAACATAACACCGATATTACGGAAAGTAGGGCGGCAAGAGTGGAACAAAACACCAGGCATAAGGCCGAGCCTTCCACCCTTTACCAAGTATATATATGCATTAATTAAATAAGAGATATTGTGATATCCCAACAAAATATCCATATTCCAAACATGGAACAAGCTCCAATCTTCACCTGCAACTAACAATGCTATAAGAGGGGTTGAGCAAAGCGGTAACATAGCCAAACAACGATTTGCTAGGACAAGGTGGGTTAGGGGCTTGGCTCAACAATATGGGACGCATGATAAGCAAGTGGTAGGTATCGCAGCATAGGCATAGCGAAAGAGTGAGCAACTAGCAAGAAAAGATAGAAGTGATTTCGAGGGTATGGTCATCTTGCCTGAAATCCCGCAAGGAAGAAGAACGAGTCCATGAAGAAGACAAACGGACATAGATGAACGGATCCTCACAAACGAGATGTTATCGGAACCAACCCGAAGAAGCAACACCGGAAAGAAACACACAACATAGTAAACAACCAACACATGAACATGGTATAATATGCGGGATGCGGTATGTGATGCATATGCATGATTTGGAAAGGAATGATTGAACCTGGCCACAACTTGGAAATCCAAGAGTTCCACTGGAAAGGTGACATGATTTCGGTCGAAATCGATATAAACATCACCGGAATCGGATGCACGGTTTGGAAATGGCAAGCAAAACAAATATGGCACTGGTCTACGATAAACAACAAGTAGCCATGTAAATGCATCAAGATAAATATGCTACATCACTCAAACATGGCAACAAAATACATGGCAGGGATCCACTCATGATGCTTGACAAAATATGAAAACTGAGCTACGGCTAATTCACTCATTAGTAAGCTCAAACAAGCATGGTAAAAGTGCAAAATATGAAACAGATATGACATAATCATCACATAGCCCTCTTCCAACAGCATTTCGGGCATCAAGATGAGCTCAAATGAAAATGATGCAATGAGTTGAAATGATGTACTCTTCGAGACGAACATTTTCATATGCTACACGCGCGAATCGAAGCCACGGTGACGAAGTTATGATGCGATGAATGTGGGCACATGAAACTTCCAGGGAAAAGACCTAGTCGTTTTAATACCTCTCGGATGTAGGGTTTCCGAGGTCAACGGCGATGCAGGCGGCTTCTCCGGCGATGTGGCGGCGGAGCGGCGCCAGAGGGTCCATGCCTCACCAGATCCGGCCGGATCCCGGTGAGGGGCGGCACGGGGACGCGGGGCATGGCGGCCGGCGAGCGAACGACGAGGGGGCGCGGAGCCGCGCCGGCGAGGCGCCGGACGCTGGCGGGCGGCGGAGCAGGGCGCTAGGCGGCGGCGCGCTTGGCGGCGGTGGTCGGTGCGGTGACCTGCGGCGGCGCCGTCGTGGTAGGTGGGCTCGGGCGGCGCGCGAGGAAGACGCGGGGCACGCGGCTCGGGACAGGGAGAGCCTCCCGTTGGCCGCGGCGGGCGCGGAGGAGAGAGAAAGTGGCGGTGGTGACGTGTCAACGCGCGGTTGGCTGAGGGCGGCGGCGCGGTTTCATTTGTCCGGGACGGACATGTCCGGCGGGCGAGAGGGGAGGAGGATTAGGGTTTGCACCGCGAAATCGGTGAAGGAGGACTAATTTATAGGTAGAGGGAGCTAGGAGAGTCCAAAAGAGGTGTTGTTTTCGGCCACACGATCGTGATCGAACGACTGAGATGATGGAGGGGCTCTAGGTGGGTTTTGGGCCACTTTGGAGAGGTGTTGGGCTGCAATACACACGAGGCCTTTTCGGTCCCTCGGTTAACCGTTGGAGTATCAAACGAAGTCCAAATGGCACGAAACTAGGCAGGCGGTCTACTAGTAGTAAACCAAGGCCGCATGACAAGTCTCGGTCCAATCCGAAAACGTTTAACACCCGCACACGAAAAGAGGTAGAAAGGGACACCGGATGACATAGGAGTGCCGGATTGCAAAACGGACAACGGGGAAAATGCTCGGATGCATGAGACGAACACGTATGCAAATGAAATGCACATGATGACATGATATGCAATGCATGACACGCAAGCAATGACATGGCAACAACAGCAAAAAACTGGAGGACACCTGGCACATCGGTCTCGGGGCGTTACAAGCAAGGAGCCAGCGGCCAAGTCTACAGGGACCGGACATCCGGCCCCAGCCCGGACATCCGTCCGACCTCAAGCTCGGATATCCGAACACCACCCAACCAGAGAGTAGCAAGGCCAGCGCCTCCAGCCCGGACACCCGGCCCCTCATGAAAGCCCGGACATCCGGCCCGACGCCCGGACATCTGTCCTCCCCTTTCTACGCAAAGTGAAGGGTCGAGGCCCGTGTACCCCTTCGCCCCCCTAGACTATATATATACTCTTCTCCTACCTACGTTTTAGGGTTAGCATTGGTTTAGCTCATTTTAGAGATAGAGTATTGCTCATCCACATGGGATCTACTCCACGAGAGAGACTGTGGCCCCTCTTCGGAGAAGATCCCTTTGGATTCAAGACCTCCTTGTGAAGAAGAACATCAAGACCTCCTCACAGAGAAGACCAGCTACCTTTGTATCATCCTTAGTTGTCCGTGGATCGTGTGATTTCTTATGTACTCGAGGATCTAGCACATGTGTGACTATTTCTTGTTGGTTTAGTGTTTCTCTTGTGTTCCCCCTGTGTGTCCCTCGTTTCCCTCCTCGTGTTCTTCGTGTTCATCACGGGATCCGCTCCTTTCATGAAAGATCGGTCGATTAGGGTTCTACCCTACATCATCATGGTATCTAGAGCCATGTTGATCACGATTTCGGAGCCTCCCCGTTGTGTTTCTAGCCTAGTTTTTGTTGATTTTGTCCCTAATTCAAAATTTCCCCACAAAAATAGCCCCAATTTTTTTTGTGATTTATTGGCGTGATGAAGTTTTGTTGGATTTGATCCGCGGATTTCGTGTGTTGCAGGTAGATCCAGCTTTCCATCCACTTTTCCCCAATTTCCATCCAAAAATTCCTCAGAATTTTGCCTGGATTTGACCTCTCCACGCGAAGATCTTTGAATTCATCCACAGATCCAGAGCCCGGACATCCGGCCCGACAAGCCCGGACATCCGGCGCCCCGGACATCCGGCCATCATGCCCGGGCATCCGGCCCCTGGCAGCACCACTTCCTCTCCACCGCCCGTTTTCCGTCCATATTTCGCCAAATTTTGTTCCGGTGCCCACATATACTTCCGCATACCACCACCACTTCCGCATACCAACACCATCGCTTACCACTTCCAACTCTAACAATTTTGGTCCCATTTTGCTTTGAGAATTTGAGTTGCGGTTCCGTGTCCTACTTGTGTTTCGGCTATTTAGGTATGGTTCGACATCAACATCACCGCTGCTCGTCTTCACCACAGACACGTCACCAACAACGGCCACCTCGACTACATCTCGGTATTCGTCACACTCATTCGATCACCGTCATCCGTTCTTGCTAAAGGACAAGGAACCAAAGAAACGGTAACCTCACCTTGGTATTGGACATATCATTCTTGCCATTACATTGATAGCCATCATAGCCTTACGCCTTTGCGTCTCTTACCTATCAAGGCTAGCTATTGAGTATTGCTGGCAACGAGACATGTGCACATTAGTGATCATACTTCCCATAGCATACATACATCATTGTTGCATATCTTGGTATCATCTCTTATGTCACAAGGTTGTCATCGCATACACAATTGCTATCTTGGTTCATGAAGCATTGCATGAGAAAAGAGCTCAAACAACAAAGAGCCAAACAAGCTTTGAAGCAAAAGGGAAAGATAAGAAAAGAGCTTTTAAGCAAGCACCATAGCATCATACAACACTAAGATTGTCATACTAGATCATCTTGGATCATATCATAGAAACACCTTGCATAGAGCATACTTGGGATAGAAGTCGTTGCATTTTTGCTTTGTAGGTGGTGCACAAATCTTTGTATCTGCCTATTGTGCAATCGTTCTAGCATCTCTCTAGTGTTTTGCAACAAGAGCATTTTTGTGGATTCCACATTTTGGCTCATCCTTGGTTGCACGACCCCACTTATCTTTTTGCGTGTGTGTTTCCGTGTACCTTATCTTGCTTGGTCTACTTGTTGCATTGCAATCTTGCAAATCTTTTCCAACATTATTGAATCTCACTAACAATTGCATCAAATTTTGTGCCACCATCCTAACCAAGATCCACCATAAGCTTTTACTTGTGTAGGTGTGAGAAACCGACAAGAATTGGTACCAATTGTGCTATTTTCTTGTCCACATTGGAGTGATCATTGATTCACTTTCAACTTCGGTCAAGGTACATTTGGTATACGTTCTTCTCTTTCTACCACTCACATTTTTCTCTTGGAATGATGGATAGGCCAAGTACTTCAACCAACCCACTCTTCATTGAGCACGACGACGACATGAACTCCTACGTCACCAAGATCCACCTCTTTGGTGCACAACGTGCTTTTCATCAAGAGCAACAAGCAATGAGTGAACGCATCGACAACCTCACCGCCGACTTGCGACTCTCCGAGCAACATACAAGGGACTACTTCGACAACAAGCCTGACGATAACAAGCAAGAGAACAATGCGAGAATGGATGAGATTCGTGCTTTGTTGCTCAATCGCTCTTCTTCCACTTCGTCCTCATCAAGAAGGAGCCGTTCAAGTCGACACTCTGACTTCACCCTCTCTGGCTCAAGCACACCGACATCGAACACTCTTCGACGTGCCGCACACAACGATATTCACTCAAACCTCAATCCTCTACACGACACCAACTCTCAAGGGCACATACAACGTCAAACCCAAGAGGATTTTGCGCTAGCACGAGAAAGGCAACGACAACGCCAACATGAAGTGGAAGAGCAAGCACGTCTACACCAAGAAGCACAAGATGCCAAGGCACAACGCCAAGAACAAAAACTCCATGAATCTCAAGCACTTGAGGAGCAACGTGCCCTTCAAGATTCAAGTCACACCGTAGCCACACGCAACCGCCATCGGCGTGAACAAGAGGAAGCACTTCGCGAAGAGGTTCAAGAAAGAAGATTTCAAGATCGTGTGCATTTTCAAGTTCCTCCTCGAGCTCGACAAGCTCCCCAACAAGCTCGCCAAGAACATCAAGTTCATCAAGAGCATGAAGACAATGGAAGTCCTCCACAACAAGATAAACATGAGGTTGACAACCCTCCTCACCAAGACCAACACGAGTTTGACAATCATCAACAACATGGACGTCATCATCCCCGACCCCAACACAATATAGAGCACTGCTACGGCAAGCTAAAGTTCACCATGCCCAAGTTCAATGGAAGCAACGATCCCGAAGAGTATCTTTCATGGGCATTGAAGGTCGACAAAATCTTCCGTTTGCACAACTATGAAGAAGAGAAGAAGATCGCAATGGCATCCCTTGAGTTCCAAGACTATATCCTCATTTGGTCAGAACAAGTAATCGAGCGCCATGAGGAAAGAGGTGAACCAGCAATCACTACCTGGGCACAAATGAAGAATGTCATGAGAGCACGCTTCATGCCTACCACTACAACCGCGACCTCTTCAAGAAACTCCAACTACTCAAGCAAGGAACTAAGAGAGTTGAAGAGTACTACAAGGAGATGGAGATTGCCATGATAAGAGCCAATGTCACGGAAGATGATGAGCAAACTATGGCACGTTTCTTGAATGGACTCAACCACCCTATCAAGAAGATCGCCGACTTCCAACAATACTTAAACCACATCGAGCTCGTGCATCAAGCTACAAAAGCGGAATGTCACGTGCAAGACGATTTCAAGTATGCCAAGTTCTCATCCAAGTCCTACGGCTTCTCCAAAAACCAAGCTTCAATGACTCCTACACCGTCTACCCAGCCTTCTACAAGCAACATCGACAAGTAGCTTTCACATGTCATTCTTGTGCCAAAATGAGATGGTAGCTTTCACATGTGCTCCGATTGTAGACCTATCAATGCTATCACCGTTCGTTATAGGTATCCCATTCCACACCTTGACAATATGCTTGATGAACTTAGTGGTGCTACTATATTTTCAAAAATTGATCTTAAGAGTGGTTACTACAAAATCCGCATACAAGAGGATGATGAATGGAAAACCGCTTTCAAAACCAAGTTTGGGTTGTATGAGTGGTTAGTCATGCCTACGGGTCTCTCGGAAGCACCGGGTACTTTTATGCGTCTTATGAATCATGTTTTTCGCCCTTACATTGGTGTGTTTGTTGTGGTCTACTTCGACGATATCCTTGTTTATGGAAAATCTCTTAAAGATCAAGTCACCCATGTTCATACTATTTTGCAAACTCTTTGAAACGAGCATCACTTTGCTAACATGGAAAAGTGCCTTTTCGGCACGGATAAGCTCATTTTCTTTGGTTTTCCTATTTCTTCTAAGGGTGTTCATGTTGATGAGTCCAAGATCAATGCTATTAAGACTTGGCCCAACCAACCAACTTGCAACGAGTGCGTAGCTTTCTTAGCCTTGCGGGTTTCTATCGTCGCTTTGTGAATGATTTTAGCACCATCGCTTCTCCTTTGCATGCTTTGAGCAAGAAGAATGCGCCTTTTGTTTGGGGATCATCCCAAAATGCCGATTTCAATGAGCTTAAGAATTTTCTTACTCGTGCTCACGTGCTTGCATTACCCAAGTTTGACAAACCCTTTGAGATTCATTGTGATGCTAGCGGTAATGGCATATGAGGTGTGTTAACGCAAGAGAAGAGCCCCATAGCTTACGTGAGAAACATTCCAGAGCGCAACTCAATTACCCCATCTATGACAAAGAGCTATATGCTTTAGTCCGTGTTTTGCATGAATGGGAACACTATCTTCGCCCTTATGAATTTATCATTCATACCGATCATGAAACGCTCAAGTACCTTAAGGGCCAAACCAAGTTGAACAAGCGTCATGCTAAATGGAGTGAATATATTGAGTCTTTTCCTTATATCATCAAGTACATCAAAGGTGAGGAAAACGTTGTGGCGGACGCCATTTCCCACATATGCCTGCTTGTTACTCAACTTGAGTTGAATGTAATGGGCTTTGAGAACATAAAAGACTTGTATGAGCATGATACCACTTTTGCTACTACTTATAAAAAATGTTTGACGCATACATCCTGGGAACGCTAGTACATCAAGATGGATATCTTATAAGAGCTAACAAGATTTGCATCCCCGAGTCTTCTCTCTGTTTGTTGCTTTTGCAAGAATCTCATGGAGGAGGCTTAATGGGACAATTTTGATGCGACAAGACTTTCGCTACGCTCTCCAAGAACTACTATTGGCCCAAGATGTTTGGTGACGTCAACCGCTTCACCAACCGATGCTCTACATGTCGCAAAGCTAAGTCTAAAGCTCAGTCCCATGGCCTTTACATGCCTCTACCAATTCCATACCAACCGATGCTCTACATGTCGCAAAGCTAAGTCTAAAGCTCAGTCTTTTGAGATGAAGATTCAAGTCCCGCTCTTGTTGTCTCCAAGGTCTTGACTCTCCAACATCACCAAGAAGAAGACCAACGATGCCACATATTTCATACCAAGGCCGGCATCAATGGACGATCCGTCAAGGTCATCATCGATGGAGGAAGTTGTCATAACCTCGCAAGTGAAGAACTTTGCTCCAACCTCCAATTGCCCAAGACGAAGCACCCATATCCATACAAACTTCAATGGCTTAGCGACTCCGGCACTACACAAGTCGAGCATCGAGTACAAGTCTCCTTCAAAATTGGCGCCTACAATGACACCTTAGAGTGCGATGTCGTTCCAATGACCGTTTGCCACCTTCTCCTTGGATGCCCATGGCAATTCGATAGAGGTGTCATCCACAATTTCCGAACGAACCACTACATTTTCAAGATGAAAGGAGTATGCACTTCGCGCCATGCCTCCAAGCCAAGTGATTGCCAGCAAGCAAGCCACCCATCGTGGAGAGAATAGTGAGAGAGCGAGCCACCAAAAAGAGAGTGAGCGCCACAATACCAAATTGAGTACCTCCATGCTACCTCTTGAGCACTGCGTTGGTTTTCCCCGAAGAGGAAGGGATGATGCAGCAAGATAGTGTAAGTATTTCCCTTAGTTTTTGAGAACCAAGGTAACAATCCAGTAGGAGGCTACACGTGAGTCCCTCGTACCTGCACAAAAAAAAATCCTCGCAACCAACGCGAATAGGGGTTGTCAATCCCTACACGGCCACTTACGAGAGTGAGATCTGATAGATATGATAAGATAATATTTTTGGTATTTTTGTGATAAAGATGCAAAGTAAAATAAAGGCAAAGTAGAAAAGCAAAGGAAATAACTAAGTAGTAGGAGATCAATATGATAAAGATAGACCCGGGGGCCATAGGTTTCACTAGTGGCTTCTCTCGAGAGCATAAGTATTCTACGGTGGGTGAACAAATTACTGTTGAGCAATTGACAGAGAGCATAGTTATGAGAATATCTAGGTATGATCATGTATATAGGCATCACGTCTGAGACAAGTAGACCGACTCCTGCTTGCATCTACTACTATTACTCCACTCATCGACCGCTATCCAGCATGCATCTAGAATATTAAGTTAATGAAAACAGAGTAACGCCTTAAGCAAGATGACATGAGGTAGAGGGATAGACTCATGCAATATGATGAAAACCCCATCTTGTTATCCTCGATGGCAATAATACAATACGTGCCTTGCTGCCCCTACTATCACTGGGAAAGGACACCGCAAGATTGAACCCAAAGCTAAGCACTTTTCCCATTGCAAGAAAGATCAATCTAGTAGGCCAAACCAAACTGATAATTCGAAGAGACATGCAAAGATAGCCAATCATACATAAAAGAATTCAGAGAAGATTCAAATATTATTCATAGATAGACTTGATCATAAACCCACAATTCATCGGTCTCAACAAACACACCGCAAAAAGAAGATTACATCGAATAGTTCTCCACAAGAGAGGGGGACAACATTGTATTGACTATGTTCAGGATAATTAAGTTCATCTTATGAACTCCCACTCAGATAGACATCCCTCTAGTCATCTAAGTGATTACATGATCTGAGTCAACTAGGCCGTGTCCGATCATCACGTGAGACGGACTAGTCAACATCGGTGAACATCTTCATGTTGATCGTATCTACCATACGACTCATGCTCGACCTTTCGGTCTCTTGTGTTCCGAGGCCATGTCTGTACACATGCTAGGCTCGTCAAGTCAACCTAAGTGTTTTGCGTGTGTAAATCTGTCTTACACCCATTGTATGTGAACGTAAGAATCTATCACACCCGATCATCACGTGGTGCTTCGAAACGACGAACTTTCGCAATGGTGCACAGTTAGGGGGAACACCTTCTTGAAATTTTAGTGAGGGATCATCTTATTTACTACCGTCGTTCTAAGTAAACAAGATGCATAAACAAGATAAACATCACATGCAATCAAATAATAGTGACATGATATGGCCAATATCATATAGCTCCTTTGATCTCCATCTTGGGGCTCCATGATCATCTTGTCACCGGCATGACACCATGATCTCCATCATCATGATCTCCATCATCGTGTCTTCATGAAGTTGTCTCGCCAACTATTACTTCTACTTCTACAGCTAACGGTTAGCAATAAAGCAAAGTAATTACATGACGTTTATGTTGACACGCAGGTCATAAATAAATTAAGACAACTCCTATGGCTCCTGCCGGTTGTCATACTCATCGACATGCAAGTCGTGATTCCTATTACAAGAACATGATCAATCTCATACATCACATATATCATTCATCACATCCTTTTGGCCATATCACATCACATAGCATACCCTGCAAAAACAAGTTAGACGTCCTCTAATTGTTGTTTGCATGTTTTACGTGGCTGCTAAGGGTTTCTAG
The DNA here is from genome assembly GCF_056163025.1 of Triticum urartu. NCBI lineage: Eukaryota > Viridiplantae > Streptophyta > Magnoliopsida > Poales > Poaceae > Triticum > Triticum urartu. Next base: position 193,674,852 of record NC_141873.1, on the reverse strand, counting down.
CAAGAACGTTTCTTACCTACGCAAAAACCACAATGTGATATGCCAATTGCTATTTACCCTTCATAAGGACCCTTTTCATCGAATCCGATCCGACTAAAGTGGGAGAGACAGACACCCGCTAGCCACCTTATGCAACTAGTGCATGTCAGTCGGTGGAACCAGTCTCACGTAAGAGTACGTGTAAGGTCGGTCCGGGCTGCTTCATCCCACGACGCCACCGAATCAAGATAAGACTAGTAACGGCAAGCATATTGAACAAAATCAACGCCCACAACTACTTTGTGTTCTACTCGTGCATAGAAAGTACGCATAGACCTAGCTCATGATGCCACTGTTGGGGAACGTAGCATAAATTTAAAATTTTCCTACGTGTCACCAAGATCTATCTATGGAGTCATCTAGCAACGAGGGAGGAGTGGATCTACATACCCTTGTAGATCGTGCGCGGAAGCGTTCAAGAGAACAGGGTTGATGGAGTCGTACTCGTCGTGATCCAAATCACCGATGATCCTAGCGCCGAACGGACGGCACCTCCGCATTCAACACACATACGGAGCAGCGACGTCTCCTCCTTCTTGATCCAGCAAGGGGGGAGGAGAGGTTGATGGAGATCCAGCAGCACGACGGCGTGGTGGTGGAAGTAGCGGGATTCCAACAGGGCTTCGCCAAGCGCTGTGGGAGGAGGGAGATGTGTCATGGGAGGGAGAGGGAGGCGCCAGGGCTTGGGGTATGGTTGCCCTCCCTTCCCCCCCACTATATATAGGGCCAAGGGAGAGGGGGGAGGCGCAGCCTTGGCCCTTCCTCCAAGGAAGGGTGCGGCCAAGGGGGGAGGAGTCCATCCTCCCTAAGGCACCTCGGAGGTGCCTTCCCCCTTTAGGACTCTCCCCTCCTCTTGTCCCTTTGGCGCATGGGCCTCTAGGGGCTGGTTCCCTTGGCCCATGTAGGCCAAGGCGCACCCCCTACAGCCCATGTGGCCCCTGGGGCAGGTGGCCCCACCCGGTGGACCCCCGGGACCCTTCCGGTGGTCCCGGTACAATACCGGTGACCCCGAAACTTGTCCCGATGGCTGAAATAGCACTTCCTATATATAATTCTTTACCTCCGAACCATTTCGGAACTCCTTGTGACGTCCGGGATCTCATCCGGGACTCCGAACAACATTCGGGTTACCGCATACTAATATCTCTATAACCCTAGCGTCACCGAACCTTAAGTGTGTAGACCCTACGGGTTCGGGAGACATGCAAACATGACCGAGATGACTCTCCGGTCAATAACCAACAGCGGGATCTGGATACCCATGTTGGCTCCCACATGTTCCACGATGATCTCATCGGATGAACCACGATGTCAAGGACTTAATCAATCCCGTATACAATTCCCTTTGTCTATCGGTACGATACTTGCCCGAGATTTGATCGTTGGTATCCCGATACCTTGTTCAATCTCGTTACCGGCAAGTCTCTTTACTCGTTCCATAACACATCATCCCGTGATCAACTCCTTGATCACATTGTGCACATTATGATGATGTCGTACCGAGTGGGCCCAGAGATACCTCTCCGTTTACACGGAGTGACAAATCCCAGTCTCGATTCGTGCCAACCCAACAGACACTTTTGGAGATACCCGTAGTGCACCTTTATAGTCACCCAGTTACGTTGTGACATTTGGCACACCCAAAGCACTCCTACGGTATCCGGGAGTTGCACAATCTCATGGTCTAAGGAAATGATACTTGACATTAGAAAAGCTTTAGCATACGAACTACACGATCTTGTGCTATGCTTAGGATTGGGTCTTGTCCATCACATCATTCTCCTAATGATGTGATCCCGTTATCAATGACATCCAATGTCCATGGTCAGGAAACCGTAACCATCTATTGATCAACGAGCTAGTCAACTAGAGGCTTACTAGGGACATGGTGTTGTCTATGTATCCACACATGTATCTGAGTTTCCTATCAATACAATTCTAGCATGGACAATAAACGATTATCATGAACAAGGAAATATAATAATAACTAATTTATTATTGCCTCTAGGGCATATTTCCAACAGTCTTTGCCACAAATACGATGTCAACTACATGATCATGCTAAGCAATATGACAATGATGGAGTGTGTCATAATAAACGGAACGGTGGAAAGTTGCATGGCTATATACGTCGGAATGGCTATGGAAATGCCATAATAGATAGGTATGGTGGTTGTTTTGAGGAAGGTATATGGTGGGTGTATGATACCGGCGAAAGGTGCGCGGTATTAGAGAGGCTAGCAAAGGTGGAAGGGTGAGAGTGTGTATAATCCATGGACTCAACATTAGTCATAAAGAACTCATATACTTATTGCAAAAATCCACAAGTTATCAAAGCAAAGTATTACGCGCATGCTCCTAGGGTGATAGATTGGTAGGAAAAGACCATCGCTCATCCCCGACCGCCACTCATAAGGAAGACAATCAAAAAATAAATCATGCTCCGACTTCATCACATAACGGTTCACCATACGTGCATGCTACGGGAATAAAAAACTATAACACAAGTATTCTTCAAATTAACAACTACTCAACTAGCACAACTTTAATATCACCATCTTCATATCTCAAAACAATTATCAAGCATCAAACTTCTCATAGTATTCAACACACTCATAAGAAAGTTTTATTATTAATCTTGTATACCAAGCATATTAGGATTTTAAGCAAATTACCATGCTATTTAAGACTCTCAAAATAATCTAAGTGAAGCATGAGAGATCAATAGTTTCTATGAAACCAATCCACCACCGTGCTCTAAAAGATATAAGTGAAGCACTAGAGCAAAACTATATAACTCAAAACATATAAGCGAAGCACATAGAGTATTCTAACAAATTTCAAATCATGTATGGCTCTCAAAAGGTGTGTACAGCAAGTATGATTGTTGTAAACTAAAAAGTAAAGACTCAAATCATACAAGACGCTCCAAGAAAAACACATATCATGTGGCAAATAAAAATATAGCTCCAAGTAAAGTTACCGATAGAAGTAGACGAAAGAGGGGATGCCTTGCGGGGCATCCCCAAGATTTGGCTTTTAGGTGTCCTTAGATTATCTTGTGGGTGCCATGGGCATCCCCAAGCTTAGGCTCTTGCCACTCCTTGTTCCATAATCCATCAAATCTTTACCCAAAACTTGAAAACTTCACAACACAAAACTTAAAGTAGAAAATCTCGTGAGCTCCGTTAGCGAAAGAAAACAAAAGAACACTTCAAGGTACTGTAATGAACTCATTATTTATTTATATTGGTGTTATACCTACTGTATTCCAACTTCTCTATGGTTTATAAACTATTTTACTAGCCATAGATTCATCAAAATAAGCAAACAACACACGGAAAACAGAATCTGTCAAAAACAGAACAGCCTGTAGTAATCTGTAGCTAGCGCAAGATCTGGAACCCCAAAAATTCTAAAATAAATTTCTGGACGTGAGGAATTTATATATTAATAATCTGCCAAAAAAATTAACTAAATATCACTCTCCAAATAAAAATGACAGCAGTTCTCGTGAGCGCTAAAGTTTCTGTTTTTTACAGCAAGTGTAACAAGACTTTCCCCAAGTCTTCCCAACGGTTCTACTTGTCACAAACACTAATTAAACACAACAAACACAACAAAAACAGAGGATAGATAAATTATTTATTACTAAACAGGAGCAAAAAGCAAGGAATAAAAATAAAATTGGGTTGCCTCCCAACAAGCGCTATCGTTTAACGCCCCTAGCTAGGCATAACAAGCAAGGATAGATCTAGGTATTGCCATCTTTGGTAGGCAATCCATAAGTGGCTCTCATAATAGATTCATAAGGTAATTTAATTTTCTTTCTAGGAAAGTGTTCCATGCCTTTCTGTAATGGAAATTGGAATCTAATATTTCCTTCCTTCATATCAATAATTGCACCAATCGTTCTAAGGAAAGGTCTACCAAGAATAATAGGACATGAAGGATTGCAATCTATGTCAAGAACAATAAAATCTATAGGCACATAATTCCTATTTGCAACAATAAGAACATGATTAATTCTTCCCATAGGATTCTTAATAGTGGAATCCGCAAGGTGCAAGTTTAGAGAGCAATCATCAAAATCACGGAAACCTAACAAATCACACCAAGTCTTTGGAATCGTGGAAACACTAGGACCCAAATCACATAAAGCATAGCATTCATGATCTTTAATTTTAATTTTAATAGTTGGCTCATCATAAACCTTTCTAGGGATAGAAACTTCCAATTCAAGTTTTTCTTCATAAGATTGCATCAAGGCATCAACGATATGTTTAGTAAACGCTTTATTTTGACTATAAGCATGAGGAGAATTTAGCATGAATTGTAACAAGGAAATACAATCAATCAAAGAGAAATTTTCATAGTTAAATTCCTTGAAATCCATAATAGTGGCTTTACCAATATCTAGGGTTTTAATTTCTTCAATCCCACTTTTATCAATTTTAGCATCAAGATCAAATAATTCCGAATTCTTGGAACACCTTCTAGGTAAAGGTGGATCATATTCAGTCCCATCATTATCAAGATTCATATTGCAAAACAAAGATTTAATAGGGGACACATCAATAACTTTTAGATCTTCATCTTTATTTTCATAGGAACTAGAAGAACACGCTCTTATAAAGGCATCTTTCTTAGCACACATCATAGCGGTTCTTTCTTTGCACTCATCAATGGAAATTCTCATGGCTTTGGGAGACTCATCGACATCATGCTTAGGCGGAATGATCTAAGTTTCAAAGAATCAACATCAAGAGTAATTCTATCAACGTTCCTAGCCAAATCATCAATCTTAAGCAATTTTTCTTCAATCAAAGCATTGAAATTCTTTTGCGAAGTAAGAAATTCTTTAATATTAGATTCAAAATCATAGGGCATCTTATTATAATTTCCATAAGAATTGTTGTAGGAATTACCATAATTATTAGAGGGATTACTAGGATAAGGCCTAGGATTGAAATTTCCTCTATACGCGTTGTTCCCAAAATTGTTCCTACCAACAAAATTCACATCCATAGATTCATTATTATTCTCAATCAAAGTAGACAAGGGCACATCATTAGGATCAGAAGAAACACTCTTATTAGCAAATAATTTCATAAGTTCATCCATCTTTCCACTCAAAACATTAATTTCTTCTATTGCATGCACCTTTTTATTAGTAGATCTTTCAGTATGCCATTGAGAATAACTAACCATAATATTATCTAGGAGTTTAGTAGCTTCTCCTAAAGTGATTTCCATAAAAGTGCCTCCCGTGGCCGAATCTAAAAGATTTCTAGAAGCAAAATTCAATGCAGCATAAAAGTTTTGTATAATCATCCACAAATTTAAACCATGAGTAGGGCAATGACGTATCATTAGTTTCATTCTCTCCCAAGCTTGTGCAACATGTTCATGATCAAGTTGCTTAAAATTCATAATATCGTTTCTAAGAGAGATGATCTTAGCGGGAGGAAAATACTTAGAGATAAAAGCATCTTTGCACTTATTCCATGAATCAATACTATTTTTAGGCAAAGACGAAAACCAAGCTTTAGCACGATCTCTAAGCGAAAAAGGAAATAGCTTCAATTTAACAATATCATTATCCACATCATTCTTCTTTTGCATGTCACACAAATCAATGAAGCTATTAAGATGGGTAGCGGCATCTTCACTAGGAAGGCCGGAAAACGGATCTTTCATGACAAGATTCATCAAAGTAGTATTAATTTCACAAGATTCAGCATCGGTAAGAGGAGCAATCGGAGTGCTAATAAAATCATTGTTGTTGGTATTGGTGAAGTCACATAATTTAGTATTATCGTGAGCCATTGTGACAAGCAAGCAAACTAACACACAAGCAAACAGAAAACAAGCGGGCAAAAAGAGGCAAATATAGAAAGAGAGGGAGGATAGAGAGAGGGCGAATAAAACGGCAAGGGTGAACTGGGGGAGGAAAACGAGATGCAAATGGAAAATAATGTAATGCGGGAGATAAGGGTATGTGATGGGTACTTGGTATGTTGACTTTTGTGTAGACCTCCCCGGCAACGGTGCCAGAAATCCTTCTTGCTACCTCTTGAGCACTGCATTGGTTTTCCCCGAAGAGGAAGGGATGATGCAACAAAGTAGCGTAAGTATTTCCCTCAGTTTTTGCGAACCAAGGTATCAATCCAGTAGGAGGCTACGCGCGAGTCCCTCGTACCTGCACAAAACAAATAAATCCTCCCAACCAACGCGAATAGGGTTGTCAATCCCTACACGGGCACTTACGAGAGTGAGATTTGATAGATATGATAAGATAATATTTTTGGTATGTTTGTGATAAAGATGCAAAGGAAAATAAAGGCAAAGTAAAAAAGCAAAGGAAATAACTAAGTAGTAGGAGATCAATATGATAAAGATAGACCCGGGGGCCATAGGTTTCACTAGTGGCTTCTCTCGAGAGCATAAGTATTCTACGGTGGGTGAACACATTACTGTTGAGCAATTTATAGAATTAAGCATAGTTATGAGAATATCTATGTATGATCATGTATATAGGCATCACGTCCGAGACAAGTAGACCGACTCCTTCCTGCATCTACTACTATTACTCCACTCATCGACCGCTGTCCAGCATGCATCTAGAGTATTAAGTTAATGAAAACAGAGTAACACCTTAAGCAAGATGACATGATGTAGAGGGATAGACTCATGCAATATGATGATAACCCCATCTTGTTATCCTCGATGGCAACAATACAATACATGCCTTGCTGCCCCTACTATCCCTAGAAAAGGACACCGCAAGATTGAACCAAAAGCTAAGCACTTCTCCCATTGCAAGAAATATCAATCTAGTAGGCCAAAACAAACTGATAATTCGAAGATACTTGCAAAGATAGCCAATCATACATAAAAGAATTCAGAGAAGATTCAAATATTATTCATAGATAGACTTGATCATAAACCCACAATTCATCGGTCTCAACAAACACACCGCGAAAAGAAGATTACATCGAATAGTTCTCCATAAGAGAGGGTGAGAACATTGTATTGAGATCCAAAAAGAGAGAAGAAGCCATCTAGCTAATAACTATGAACCCGTAGGTCTGAGGTAAACTACTCACACTTCATCGGACAGGCTATGGTGTTGATGTAGAAGCCCTCCATGATCGATGCCCCCTCCGGCGGAGCTCCAGAACAGGCCCCAAGATGGGATCTCGTGGATACAGAAATTTGCGGCGGTGGAATTAGGTTTTTGGCTCCGTATCTGATTGTTTGGGGGTACGTAGGTATATATAGGAGGAAGGAGTACGTTGGTGGAGCAACAGGGGGCGCACGAGGGTGGAGGGCGCGCCTGGGGGGGGGGGGGGGGGGTAGGCGCGCCCCCTACCTCGTGGCCTCCTCTCTTGTGTCTTGATGTAGGGTCCAAGTCTCTCGGGTCTTGTTTGTTGAGAAAATCACGTTCCCGAAGGTTTCATTCCGTTTGGACTCCATTTGATATTCCTTTTCTTCGAAACCCTAAAATAGGCAAAAAACAGCAATTCTGGGCTGGGCCTCCGGTTAATAGATTAGTCCCAAAAATAATATAAAAGTGGATAATAAAGCCCAATAATATCCAAAACAGTAGATAATATAGCATGGAGCAATAAAAAATTATAGATACGTTGGAGACGTATCACTCCACAATGAGTGACAAGAAGAACCTAGTCCTATTTGCCACCAAAAGTGAGATAAGAGAAGTGTGTGAGAACCCATCTAGTGTCCTACACTACGTCCTTTTGTGCAAGGACAATGAAACAAAAGCTAACACCTCTCACACTCTACCTCTAGTGTTGTCTTCTCTTTTGCAGAAATTTTAAGATGTTTTCCCCGACGAGCTACCTCCGGGACTACCTACACTACGAGGCATCGAGCACCGCATCGACCTCATCCCCGGAGCACCTCTTCCAAACAAAGCTCCATACCGCGTCAACCCCGAAGAAACCAAAGAAATACAAAGGCAAGTAAAGCATCTCATATACCATGGACATGTGCGTGAAAATTTGAGCCCTTGTGCCGTCCCGGTCATTCTTGTGCCAAAATGAGACGGTAGCTTTCGCATGTGCTCCGATTGTAGACCTATCAACGCTATCACCGACCGCTATAGGTATCCCATTCCACGCCTTGATGATATGTGTGATGGCCTGGCTTATTAGGGATGATAGACTACTCATATCAATAAGGAATTCCTTCTTTTCCGGGAGCCCATTCGGATAGAACCCCAAAGTTAAGCGTGCTCAGCTTGGAGTAGTGTCAGGATGGGTGACCGACCGGGAAGTTGCTCCCGGGTGCGCATGAGTGAGGACAAAGTGCGCAGAAAAGACTAGTATTGATCTGTGGGGCCAGTCTAGATCCCGCCAGGAGTAACGACCACCGGCGGGTGTGTCCGGGGCGTTACAAGTTGGTATCAGAGCCGACCCTCGCGGTTACACGGATGGTTGCGGACAGGTGCGTGGTCATGTTGTTCATGACGTTTGTGACCCGTCGTGGCACACGGCATGGCACATGTACTTGACTGGAAGCACAGACGTATGTGCCAAGAGGGAACGTTCCTGTGGCCCGACGAGGACGTCGGTTCCTCTGAGTGGGGGTGTATGTGATGGCCTGGCTTATTAGGGATGATAGACTACTCATATCAATAAGGAATTCCTTCTTTTCCGGGAGCCCATTCGGATAGAACCCCAAAGTTAAGCGTGCTCGGCTTGGAGTAGTGTCAGGATGGGTGACCGACCGGGAAGTTGCTCCCGGGTGCGCATGAGTGAGGACAAAGTGCGCAGAAAAGACTAGTATTGATCTGTGGGGCCAGTCTAGATCCCGCCAGGAGTAACGACCACCGGCGGGTGTGTCCGGGGCGTTACAATATGCTTGATCAACTTAGTGGTGCCACTATATTTTCAAAAATTGATCTTAAGAGTGGTTACTATCAAATCCGCATACAAGAGGGTGATGAATGGAAAACCGCTTTCAAAACAAAGTTTGGGTTACATGAGTGGTTAGTCATGCCTATGGGTCTATCAGAAGCATCGGGTACTTTTATGCGTCTTATGAATCATGTCTTTCGCCCTTACATTGGTGTGTTTGTTGTGGTCTACTTCGATGATATCCTTGTTTATAGCAAATCTCTTCAAGATCATGTCACCCATGTTCGAACCGTTTTGCAAACTTTTCGAAACGAGCATCTCTTTGCTAACATGGAAAAGTGCCTTTTCAGCGTGGATAAGCTCGTTTTCTTTGGTTTTCCTGTTTCTTCTAAGGGTGTTCATGTTGATGAGTCCAAGATCAATGCTATTAAGACTTGGCCCCAACCAACCAACTTGCAACAAGTGCATAGTTTTCTTGGCCTTGCGGGTTTCTATCATCGCTTTGTGAAAGATTTTAGCACCATTGCTTCGCCTTTGCATCCTCTGAGGAAGAAGAATGCGCCTTTTGTTTGGGGACCATCACAAGATACCGCTTTCAATGAGCTTAAGAATTTGGTTACTCATGCTCCCGTGCTTGCTTTACCCAACTTTGACAAACCCTTTGAGATTCATTGCGATGCTAGTGGTAATGGCATGGGAGGTGTGTTAACGCAAGAGTGGCGCCCCATAGCTTACTTTAGTGAGAAAATTTCCGGAGCGCAACTCAATTACCCCATCTATGACAAAGAGCTATATGCTTTAGTCCTAGTTTTGCATGAACGGGAACACTATCTTTGCCCTCATGAATTTATCATTCATACCGATCATGAAACGCTCAAGTATCTGAAGGGCCAAACCAAGTTGAACAAGCGTCATGCTAAATGGAGTGAATTTATTGAGTCTTTTCCTTATGTCATCAAGTACATTAAAGGTAAGGAAAATATTGTGGCGGATGCCCTTTCCCGCATATGCATGCTTGTTACTCAACTTGAACTGGATGTCATTGGCTTTGAGCATGTAAAAGAGTTGTATGAGCATGATCCTACTTTTGTTGTCCCTTATGCCAAATGTTTGACGCACACATCATGGGAATGCTATTACATCAAAGATGGATATCTTATGAGAGCTAACAAGCTTTGCATCCTCGAGTCTTCTCTTCATTTGTTTCTTTTACAGGAATCTCATGGAGGAGGCTTAATGGGACATTTTGGACATGACAAGACTTTCACCATGCTCTCCAAGAACTACTATTGGCCCAAGATGTTTCGCGACGTCAACCGCTTCACCAACCAATGATCTACATGTCGCAAAGCTAAGTCTAAAGCTCAATCCCATGGCCTTTACATGCCTCTCCCAAATCCATATCAACAATGGGAAGACATTAGCATGGATTTTGTACTTGGATTTCCTATGACTAAAAATGGAAAGGATTCGGTATTTGTCGTTGTGGACTATTTCTCTAAGATGGCACATTTCATTCCTTGCAACAAGATAGACGAAGCTTCACATGTTGCTAATATCTTTTGTAGGGAAATATTGCGTCTACATGGAGTGCCAAAGATGATCATCTCCGACCACGACGTCAAGTTCCTTAGCTACTTTTGGAAGACCCTATGCGCCAAGCTCGGAATCAAGATACTCTTCTGCACGGCGTATCATCCACAAACCGACGGCCAAACGGAGGTGACCAACCGCACACTCTCCGCTCTACTTCGAGTACTCATCAAGAAGAACATCAAGGAGTGGGAGGAGTGTCTACCTATTGCCGAGTTCGCCAACAACTGCGCAAGACACTCAACAACCGGCAAGTCCCCCTTCGAGGTCGTCTACAGATTCAACCCTTTATCCCCATTGGACATCCTCCCTCTACCACTCCAAGAGCGCATCAATTTGGATGCAAGTGCACGTGTGACTCATCTCCAGAAGGTGCATGAATATACAAGACATACTATCGAGCACCAAGTACAAAAGCTTGCGACCAAGCTCAACATCAACAAGCACCCCATGGTCTTCAGCATTGGTGATCTCATGTGGCCACACCTTCACAAGGACCGCTTTCCCCAAGAACATGATATGTCTCCAACCTATCTATAATTTTTGATTGCTCCATGCTATATTATTTACTGTTTTGAATGTTTATGGGCTTTATTATACACTTTTATATCATTTTTGGGACTAACCTATTAACCCAGAGCCCAGTGCCAGTTTCTGTTTTTACCCTATTTTACGGTTTCAAAGAAAAGGAAAATCAAACGGATTCCAATTGACGTGAAACTTCACGGAACTCATTTTGGAAGGAAAGAAGCCCAGAAGACTTGAAGTGCACGTCGGGGGATCTGCGAGGAGGTCACGAGGCAGGGGGGCGCCCACCCCCCTGGGCGTGCCCTCCACCCTCGTGAGCCCCTCGTGCCCCCCCTGACGTACTTCTTCTGCCTATATATCTCCATATACCCTAAAAACACTCGTGAGCACAATAGATCGGGAGTTCCTCCGCCAGAAGCCTCTGTAGCCACCGAAAGCCAATTTAGACCCGTTCCGGCACCCTGCCGAAGGGGGCAATCTCTCTCCGGTGGCCATCTTCATCATCCCGGTGCTCTCCATGACGAGGAGGGAGTAGTTCTCCCTCAGGGCTGAGGGTATGTACCAGTAGCTATGTGTTTGATCTCTCTCTCTCTCGTGTTCTTGAGGTGATACGATCTTGATGTATCGCGAGCTTTGCTATTATATTTGGATCCTATGATGTTTCTTCCCCCCTCTACTCTCTTGTAATGAATTGAGTTTCCCTTTTGAAGTAATCTTATAGGATTTTGAGAACACTTGATGTATGTCTTGACGTGGATATTTGTGGTGACAATGGGATATCATGTGATACACTTGATGTATGTTTTGGTGATCAACTTGCGGGTTCCGCCCATGAACCTATGCATAGGGGTTGGCACACGTTTTCGTCGTGATTATTCGGTAGGAACTTTGGGGCACTCTTTAAGGTTCTATGTGTTGGTTGAATAGATGAATCTGAGATTGTGTAATGCATATCGTATAATCATACCCACAGGTACTTGAGGTGACATTGGAGTATCTAGGTGACATTAGGGTTTTGGTTGATTTGTGTCTTAAGGTGTTATTCTAGTACGAACTCTAGGGCTGTTTGTGAAACCTATAGGAATAGCCCAACGGATTGATTGGAAAGAATAACTTTGAGGTGGTTTCGTACCCTACCATAATCTCTTCGTTCGTTCTCCACTATTAGTGACTTTGGAGTGACTCTTTGTTGCATGTTGAGGGATAGTTATGTGATCCAATTATGTTAGTATTGTCGAGGGAACTTACACTAGCGAAAGTATGAACCCTAGGCCTTGTTTCCTAGCATTTAAATACCGTTTACGCTCACATTTACCATTAGTTACCTTGCTATTTTTATATTTTCATATTACAAATACTCATATCTACTATCCATATACCACTTGTATCACCATCTCTTCGCCGAACTAGTGCACCTATACAATTTACCATTGTATTGGGTGTGTTGGGGACATAAGAGACTCTTTGTTATTCGGTTGTAGGGTTTCTTGAGAGAGACCGTCTTCATCCTACGCCTCCTACGGATTGATAAACCTTAGGTCATCCACTTGAGGGAAATTTGCTACTGTCCTACAAACCTCTGCACTTGGAGGCCCAACAACGTCTACAAGAAGAAGGTTGTGTAGTAGACATCAAGCTCTTTTCTGGCGCTGTTGCCGGGGAGGTTAGTGCTTGAAGGTATATCTTTAGATCTTGCAATAGAATCTTTTTGTTTCTTGTTTTAGCACTAGTTTAGTTTATAAAATAAAACTACAAAATATGGAATTGAGTTTGTCTCATACGTTTCATCTTTCTAATATCTTTCGTGACTATGATGGAAAGGATAATTGTGCTCAAGTGCTAGAAGAAGAAATCTATAAAATGTTTGGCACTAAATATTTGAGTGATGAGCATGATTGCAATGTTGTTAGTATGAATCCCTTGAATATCCATGATGCTAATGATATGCAAAGCCACAAGCTTGGGGAAGCTATGTTTGATGAAGATTATATATTTTGTCCCCCAAGTTTTGATGAGCAAATTTATTATGATGAAAGCATGCCTCCTATCTATGATGATTATTCTGATGACTTGTATGCTATAAAGACTAATGATATCCATGAATCTTGTCATCATGATTTTAGTTTTCAATTGGATTATGCCTCACATGATAATTATTTTGTTGAGTTTGCTCCCACTATTATCCATGAGAAGAATTTTGCTTATGTGGAGAGTGGTAAAATTTCTATGCTTCTAGATCATGAAAAGAATACTTTAGGTGCTGTTTATATTGTTGAATTCATTCATGATGCTACTGAAAATTATTATGAGGGAGGAACATATGCTTGTAGGAATTGCAATAATACCAAGTTTCCTCTCTATGTGCTTAAAATCTTGAAGTTTTGCTTGCTTTACCTTCCTATGCTAATTGATTATTGTTCCCATAAGTTATTTGCTCACAAAATACCTATGCATAGACTTAAATGTGCTAGTAATATTCTTCATGATGCTCTCTTTATGTTTCAATTCTTATCTTTTATGTGAGCATCGTTGAAATCATCATGCCTAGCTAGGGGCGTTAAACGATAGCGCTTGTTGGGAGGCAATCCAACTTTATTTTTGTTCCTTGATTTTTGTTCCTGTTTAGTAATAAATAATTCATCTAGCCTCTGTTTAGATGCGTTTTTATGCTTTTAATTAGTGTTTGGGCCAAGTAGAACCTTTGGGAAGACTTGGGGAAAGTCTTGTTGATCATGCTGTAAAAAACAGAAACTTTAGCGCTCACGAGAATTGCTGCCATTTTTATTTGCAGAGTGATATTTAGTTAATTCTTTTTTCAGATGATTAATAGATAAATTCCTCAGGTCCAGATATTTATTTTAGAATTTTATGAGTTCCAGAAGTATACGTTTGATACAGATTACTACAGACTGTTCGGTTTTTGACAGATTCTGTTTTTCATGTGTTGTTTACTTATTTTGACGAATCTATGGCTAGTAAAATAGTTTATAAACCATATATAAGTTGGAATACAGTAGGTTTAATACCAATATAAATAAAGAATGAGTTCGTTACAGTACCTTGAAGTGCTGATTTATTTTCTTATACTAACGGAGCTTACGAGTTTTCTGTTAAGTTTTGTGTTGTGAAGTTTTCAAGTTTTGTGTAAGGATTCGATGGACTATGGAATAAGGAGTGGCAAGAGACTAAGCTTGGGGATGCCCAAGGAACCCCAAGGTAATATTCAAGGACAACCAAAAGCCTAAGCTTGGGGATGCCCCGGAAGGCATCCCCTCTTTCGTCTTCGTTCATCGGTAACTTTACTTGGAGCTATATTTTTATTCGCCACATGATATGTGTTTTGCTTGGAGTGTCATTTTATTTTATTTTGTTTTGCTTTCTGTTTAAATAAAGTATCAAGGTCTGAAATTATTAACTGGGAGAGTCTTCACATAGTTGCATAATTATTCGACTACTCATTGATCTTCACTTATATCTTTTGGAGTAGTTTGTCGTTGCTCTAGTGCTTCACTTATATCCTTTTAGAGCATGGTGGTAGTTTTATTTTGAAGAAATAGATGGACTCTCATGCTTCACTTAGATTATTTTGATAGTCTTAAATAGCATGGTAATTTTCTTAAAATCCTAATATGCTAGGTATACAAGATTAGTAAAAACATTCATATAGAGTATTGAATACTAAGAGAAGTTTGATGCTTGATGATTGTTTTGAGATATGGAGGTAATAATATCAAAGTCGTGCTAGTTGAGTAGTTTTGAATTTGAGAAATGCTTGTGTTGAAGTTTGCAAGTCCCGTAGCATGCACGTATGTTAAACATTGTGTAACAAATTTGAAACATGAGGTGTTATTTGATTGTCCTCCTTATGAGTGGCGGTCGGGGACGAGCGATTGTCTTTTCCTACCAATCTATCCCCCTAGGAGCATGCGCGTAGTGCCAAGGTTTTTGATGACTTGTAGATTTTTGCAATAAGTATGTGAGTTCTTTATGACTAATGTTGAGTCCAGGGATGATACGCACTCTCACCCTTCCATCCTTGCTAGCCTCTTCGGTACTGTGCATTGCCCTTTCTCACATCGAGAGTTGGCGCAAACTTTGCCGGTGCATCCAAACCTCGTGATATGATACGCTCTATCACACATAAACCTCCTTATATCTTCCTCAAAACAGCCACCATACCTACCTATTATGGCATTTCCATAGCCATTCCGAGATATATTGCCATGCAACTTTCCACTGTTCCGTTTATCATGACACATTCATCATCGTCATATTGCTTAGCATGATCATGTAGTTGACATAGTATTTGTGGCAAAGCCACCGTTCATAATTCTTTCATACATGTCACTCTTGGTTCATTGCATATCCCGGTACACCGCCGGAGGCATTCAGATAGAGTCATCTTTGTTCTAGTATCGAGTTGTAATCATTGAGTTGTAAATAAATAGAAGTGTGATGATCATCATTATTAGAGCATTGTCCCAAGTGAGGAATAAAAAAAGAAAGGCCATAAAAAAAGAGAAGGCCCAAAAAAATGAGAGAAAAAGAGAGAAGGGACAATGTTACTATCCTTTTACCACACTTGTGCTTCAAAGTAGCACCATGATCTTCATAGTAGAGAGTCTCTCATGTTATCACTTTCATATCTAGTGGGAATTTCTCATTATAGAAGTTGGCTTGTATATTCCAACAATGGGCCTCCTCAAGTGCCCTAGGTCTTCGTGAGCAAGCAAGTTGGATGCACACCCACTAGTTTCTTTTGTTGAGCTTTCATACATTTATAGCTCTAGTGCATCCATTGCATGGGAATCCCTACTCCTTGCATTAACATCAATCGATGGGCATCTCCATAGCTCATTGATTAGCCTCGTTGATGTGAGACTTTCCTCCTTTTTGTCTTCTCCACATAACCCCCCTCATTATATTCTATTCCACCCATAGTGCTATGTCCATGGCTCGCGCTCATATATTGCGTGAAAGTTTATAGGTTTGAGATTACTAAAGTATGAAACAATTGCTTGGCTTGTCATCGGGGTTGTGCATGATGAGAGCATTTTTGTGTGACGAAAATGGAGCATGACTAAACTATATGATTTTGTAGGGATGAATTTTCTTGGCCATGTTATTTTGAGAAGACATGATTGCTTAGTTAGTATGCTTGAAGTATTATCATTTTTATGTCAATATGAACTTTTGTCTTGAATCTTATGGATCTGAATATTCATACCACAATTAAGAAGAATCACATTGAAATTATGCCAAGTAGCACTCCGCATCAAAAATTCTGTTTTTATCATTTACCTACTAGAGGACGAGGGAATTAAGCTTGGGGATGCTGATACGTCTCCAACATATCTATAATTTTTGATTGCTCCATGCTATATTATTTATTGTTTTGAATTTTTATGGGCTTTATTATACACTTTTATATCATTTTTGGGACTAACCTATTAACCCAGAGCCCAGTGCCAGTTTCTGTTTTTACCCTATTTTAGGGTTTCGAAGAAAAGGAAAATCAAACGGAGTCCAATTGATGTGAAACTTCACGGAACTCATTTTGGGAAGGAAAGAAGCCCAGAAGACTTGGAGTGCACGTCGGGGGATCTGCGAGGAGGTCATGAGGCAGGGGGCGCGTCCACCCCCCTGGGCGTGCCCTCCACCCTCGTGAGCCCCTCGTGGCCCCCCTGACGTACTTCTTCCGCCTATATATCTCCATATACCCTAAAAACATCCGTGAGCACAATAGATCGGGAGTTCCACCGCCAGAAGCCTCCGTAGCCACCGAAAGCCAATTTAGACCCGTTCTGGCACCCTGCCAAAGGGGGTAATCTCTCTCCGGTGGCCATCTTCATCATCCCGGTGCTCTCCAGGACGAGGAGGGAGTAGTTCTCCCTCGGTGCTGAGGGTATGTACCAGTAGCTATGTGTTTGATCTCTCTCTCTCTCTCTCGTGTTCTTGAGGTGATACGATCTTGATGTATCGCGAGCTTTGCTATTATATTTGGATCCTATGATGTTTCTTCCCCCCTCTACTATCTTGTAATGACTTGAGTTTCCCTTTTGAAGTAATCTTATCAGATTGAGTCTTTAAAGATTTGAGAACACTTGATGTATGTCTTGCCGTGGATATCTGTGGTGACAATAGGATATCACGTGATACACTTGATGTATGTTTTGGAGATCAACTTGCGGTTTCCGCCCATGAACCTATGCATAGGGGTTGGCACACGTTTTCGTCGTGATTCTCCAGTAGGAACTTTGGGGCACTCTTTGAGGTTCTATGTGTTGGTTGAATAGATGAATCTGAGATTGTGTAATGCATATCGTATAATCATACCCACGGATACTTGAGGTGACATTGGATTATCTAGGTGACATTAGGGTTTAGGTTGATTTGTGTCTTAAGGTGTTATTCTAGTACGAACTCTAGGGCTGTTTGTGACACCTATAGGAATAGCCCAACGGATTGATTGGAAAGAATAACTTTGAGGTCGTTTCGTACCCTACCATAATCTCTTCGTTCGTTCTCCGCTATTAGTGACTTTGGAGTGACTCTTTGTTGCATGTTGAGGGATAGTTATGTGATCCAATTATGTTAGTATTGTTGAGGGAACTTACACTAGCGAAAGTATGAACCCTAGGCCTTGTTTCCTAGCATTTCAATACCGTTTACGCTCACATTTACCATTAGTTACCTTGCTATTTTTATATTTTCATATTACAAATACTCATATCTACTATCCATATACCACTTGTATCACCATCTCTTCGCCGAACTAGTGCACCTATACAATTTACCATTGTATTGGGTGTGTTGGGGACACAAGACTCTTTGTTATTTGGTTGCAGGGTTGCTTGAGAGAGACCATCTTCATCCTACACCTCCTACGGATTGATAAACCTTAGGTCATCCACTTGAGGGAAATTTGCTACTGTCCTACAAACCTCTGCACTTGGAGGCCCAACAACGTCTACATGAAGAAGGTTTTGTAGTAGACATTAGATGCAAGTCCAAACTTCGACCACGAGCGGACGGATCCTTCTAGGTGCTTGCACGCTACAACGACAATGCTTACATGATCGACCTCCCCCACGACAAGTACAACATGAGCGATATCTTCAATGTAAAGGACCTCTCGCCCTTCCATGGTGATGAAGAATTTGATCCGAGGACGGATCTTCCCCAAGGGAGGGGGATGATGCGGAGCATCCCCATGTCATCCCCATGGACCTACCATCGTCTCACCATGTGACTAGCGGACCAATGACACGAGCACGTACAAGAGCTCTCGAAACTATGGTGAACTCACTCCTCTCTGAACTACCACTTTCCATGCATGAGAATTGGCTACTACCTCAAGCAGAATCCATATGTGTGATCAGGTGCTTGGCGGAAGGCCACGGACGAACTACATTCAACGGACAAGACGGTGAGTATGCCAAGTTCACGGGACAAGAAGAAGAACTGCTTGAAGTCCCCAGGTTCCGGACGACCGACGAACCCCGGACGTTCGACGACCTCCAGGCTCCGGACGTCCGGCCCTCTCCGGACGACCGACACTTCCACACCCGAGCCAAAACTACGGACTTACGAAGCCCTACGGATGACCGACGACCTCCAGGTTCCGGACATCCGACCGAAGTCCACCCTTGCCGAATCTACGGACGTCCGACAGGCACCAGACGTCCGGACCCTCGCGAGCCTCCGGATGACCGGTAACTCCCGGATGTCCGGCGCCTGTGTGCTGCCATGAGTTTGGCTGCAGCCCATGTATCCCCCCACTTCGCTCCCTTTTGCACTAAGGCTATAAATAGACCTCCTACTCCTTCTAGCTAGGGTTAGCATTCGTTTAGCTCATATTTAAAGATAGAGCATTGCTCATCCACATCGGATCTACTCCACGAGAGAGACCGCGGACCCTCTTCGGAGAAGATCCCTTTGGATTCAAGACATCCTTGCGGAGAAGACCTCAAGACCTCCTCATGAAGAAGACCGGCTACCTTTGTATCATCCCTAGTTGATCGTGTACCGTGTGATCTCTTATGTACTCGGGGATCTAGCACATGTGTGACTATTTCTTGTTGGTTTAGTTATTCTCTTGTGTTTTCCCCGTGTTTTCCCTCGTTCCCTCCTCGTGTTCTTCGTGTTCATCACGGGATCCGCTCCTTTCGTGAAAGATTGGCCGATTAGGGTTCCACCCTACATCATACGCCAAGAGCGACATCAACATCGTCACTATGATGAAGAACTACGCTACGGCATGCTCAAGTTCACCATGCCCAAGTTCTCTGGAAGCAACGATCCCGAGGAGTATCTCTCATGGGCATTGAAAGTCAACAAGATATTCCCTCTTCACAACTATGACGAGGAAAAGAAGATTGCCATGGAATCCCTCAAATTTCAAGACTACGTCCTCATTTGGTGGGAGCAAGTGACCGAGCGACGCCGCGGGAAGGACGTGCCACCCATCACCACTTGGACACAAATGAAGGACGTCTTGCGAGCTCGCTTCGTGCCTACATACTACATCTGAGATCTGTTCAAGAAGTTACAACTCCTCAAGTAAGGCACAAAGATGATGGAAGAATACTATCAAGAAATGGAGATCGCCATGATACAAGCTAATGTCAATGAAGATGATGAGAAAACAACGACACGCTTCTTGAATGACCTCAACCACCCAATAAGGAGGATTGCCGATTTCCAACCCTACTCCAACCTTCTCGAGCTAGTTCATCAAGCGACCGAGGCAGAGCGACAAGTGCAAAAAGACTTCAAATACGCCAAGTACTCATCCAAGACCTACGGCTCATACACTCAAGCTACCTCTACTATGACTTCGGCACCTCCTACCTCGACTAGAGCATCACCAAATATCGGCAACAAGTCAAGTTCCAAGCAAGCAACGCCTTCCACGACTCGTCCTCCGGCAAGCAACTACAAGAACGAGACTCCTTCATCGGCACCACCGGATGATCCCGTCAAGACAAGTTCTCTGAAGTGCTTCACATGTGGTGGCCGTGGACACAAGTATTTCCAATACATTAACCGGCAAACCATAATTGCAAATGATGATGGCACGTATGACTCCATGAGTGAAGATGAGAAGGAAGCTCTTGAGCACGTCACCATGCACCATCAAGTGAAAGAAGAAGAAGAAGATGCTCAAGTATATTGTGACAATGATTCAAGTCCTGCTCTCATGGTCTCCATGGTCTTGACACTTCAACACCAACAAGATGAAGACCAAAGGTGTCACATCTTCCACACCAAGGCCGGCATCAACGAACGCTCCATGAAAGTCATCATCGATGGAGGAAGTTGCCAGAACTTGGCAAGTGACGAGCTATGTTCCAAGCTACAATTTGTCAAGAAGAAGCATCCTCGCCCCTACAAGGTCCAATGACTTAGCCACTCCAGCACCATACAAGTGGAGCACACCGTGCAAGATTCATTCAAGATCGGCGCCAATGAGGACACCTTGGAGTGTGATGCGGTTCCTATGTCCGTGTGCCATCTTATTTTGGGATGATGTGACGCCCCGAGACCGATGTGCCAGGTGTCTTCCAGTTATTCGCTGTTGTGGCCTTGTCTTTTGCTTGCGTGTCATGCATCTCATATCATGTCATCATATGCGTTGCATCATCATGTTTTTCAAAACTTGCATCTGTCCCGGTCTCCCAGTTCCTTCCGTTGTCCGTTCTGAGTCCAGACACACTTGCACGCGCCCGCAACATGTCCGAAATAGTATTTTATAAGTGGCCGAAAAAGGTTCTCGGAATGGGATGAGAGTTGGCGTGCGGTCTTGTTATGTTGTCAGTAGGCTGCCTGCCAAGTTTCATCGCATTCGGAGTTCGTTTGATAGCCCAACCGTTAAACTATAGTGGCAATATAGCCGGTCTATCGTCGGACGTTTTCAGTCTCCGGAAACTGTCGTCGGGCCTCTCTCTTTTCTCTTCTCTCAGCCTGAGGCCTTCTGAACAGCCCACTACCACTCACCGCCAGGCCCCGAAACCCCCTCCTTGCACAGTGTATCGGCCCCTCGCGCGTGTCCGAAAATTGTCCCGGACCCGACCCGAGCAGTCGTCACCATTGTTTCCGGATCATCCCCAAACATCTACAAAACGTCTCTGTTTTCTTAATTGGGCTCCCTAACCTATTTATCCGAGACCGTCTGATTTCGATCGGAGGGCCCAAACCTAATCCTATTGTCCCTATATATATAGTCCACCACCTACCCAATCAAGCCAACCCTAAAATCTAGGGGATTTGTCCCTGCCACCGCCGCCGCACTATCTCCCACCTCGGGATCCTCTCCAAGTCCAAAATCCCCCCTTGATTTTCCAACCGGACCAACCCCCTCGTCGCCGCCAGATTCAACCCGCAGGCAGCCAATCCATCGATTCGCTGCCTCCCTCGAGATCCAACGGGACCGCGCCCTTGGATCCCCTGCCCGAGCTCCTCGCTCGTCGCCTCCCCGATAGCGTCGCCATGGCCTTGTCTTCATCGAGAACGAGCCTCCCCGAGCTCCTCCCTCCTCTTGCGCTCGAGACCAGCAGCTCTCCTCGAGCCGGCCATAACAGGTTCGAGGCCGACCCCGCGCCTTCTCCCTCGGCCCCTCCTCCCCGTCCTTCTTTCTCCACCTCTCTCTCTCACATCTCGATGATAGCCGCAGGTCCAAGTTCACTGCCGCCAAGAGCTTCCTCGCTGCCGCCAGTTCTGCCTCCCCGCCGTCACCTGCGCCGCCCTGGTGACGCGCCTGGGACGCGAGCCTCCTCGCGCGCCAAGTTCGTCGTTCCCTGCCTCGCCGTTGCCTCCGCTCGTCCAAGGGAGATGAACGCCAGCGCTGCTCGTGGTCGTGTTGATCGTGATTTCTGCCTGCGTGGGCTACGCCCCTCCCTTCGTCAGATCCAGCCAGCAACGCCCTGCATGAGGCCCAACGCACGAGCCGCTGCTCCACCGGCCAGGCCCAGGGCCCAGCGCATCATCCCCCCTGTTCACCGTCAAACTGGCCCATGAGGCCTGGTGAGCAGCCCCACCCCTGTGCTTTGTTGGGCCGGCCCCAGTTTCGGCCCAGTTCCCTTTTTTCAGATCTGCGTTTTTAGTATTTTTTCCAGAGACAGTGGTTTTTGCAGAAAACCCCCTAGACTCCACGCATCTAATAACTAATTAACCGTGCATCGGATCTAAATAATTTATATATGAAACTTGCTTAGTTTTTCATCTAGTTTCATAATATGTCTTTTTCATCCATGTTTAAAATGTTCAATATGCTGTTTGTTTAAATTTGCTTAAATAACTTGCTAAAATGCTTTAATTCATAACTAAATAACCGTAGCTCCAAACCTAACAAACTTTATATGTAAATGGGGTGGAAAAATGCCTAGTTTAACATGGTGACCTTACTTTGCATGTTTAATAACTCTAAAATGATGTTTAGGGCAAAACAGTACCAAAGCTAATTTATGCATATGGGGATTCACTGGAATTGTTGTTCATTGCTTCCGGCCTCATTTAAACTTGACTAGATAGGTAGTTTTACTTCGCTTCACCCTCTTGCCATGTCTAACAACATTTAATATTGTTGGGTACATAAACGAGATTGAACTAAATAACTTGAATGTGGTGTTTCATCAATATGCAATGGAGTTGCATGTTGAGCTCCACTTAATTTGTAGGATTGTTTGTGCATTTTGCCATGCCATGCCTCATTAAACCGGACATGCATCGTACTTGTTTGTGCATCGTGCCATGCTTATGTGATGAATGTTCACTATGTTGTTTGCTTTCTTTCCGATGTACTTCTTCTCGGTAATCCGGTAACGTTGCGTTTGTGAGGATTCGTTCGACTACATCTGTTTGTCTTCTTCATGGACTCGTTCTTCTTCCTTGCGGGATCTCAGGCAAGATGACCATACCCTTGAAATCACTTCTATCTTTGCTTGCTAGTTGCTCGCTCTATTGCTATGCCTATGCTGCGATACCTACCACTTGCTTATCATGCCTCCCATATTGCTAAGCCAAGCCTCTAACCCACCTTGTCCTAGCAAACCGTTGTTTGGCTATGTTACCGCTTTGCTCAGCCCCTCTTATAGCGCTGTTAGTTGCAGGTGAAGATTGGATCTTGTTCCATGTTTGGAACATGGTTATTTTGTTGGGATATCACATTATATCTTATTTATATTAATGCATCTATATACTTGGTAAAGGGTGGAAGGCTCGGCCTTATGCCTGGTGTTTTGTTCCACTCTTGCCGCCCTAGTTTCCGTCATATCGGTGTTATGTTCCCGGATTTTGCGTTCCTTACACAGTTGGGTTATAATGGGAACCCTTGACAGTTCGCCTTAAATAAAACTCCTCCAGCAAGGCCCAACATTGGTTTTACCATTTGCCACCTAGCCTTTTCTTTCCCTTGGGTAGGCCTGCCCTAGGGTCATCTTTATTTAAACCCCCGGGCCAGTGCTCCTCTGAGTGTTGGTCCAACCTGTCAGGTGCCGGTGGCCAGCAGGGGCAACTCTGGGCTGGCCTACCGGAACCTTGGACAATCCGGTGTGCCCTGAGAACGAGATATGTGCAGCTCCTATCGGGATTTGTCAGCACATTCGGGTGGCTTTTCTGGTCTTGTTTTACCATTGTCGAAATGTCTTGGAACAAGGATTCCGAGCCTGATCGGGTCTTCCTGGGAGAAGGAATATACTTCGTTGACCGTGAGAGCTTGTGATGGGCTAAGTTGGGACACCCCTGCAGAGATTTGAACTTTTGAAAGCCGTGCCCGCGATTATGGGCAGATGGGTATTTGTTAATGTCCGGTTGTAGAGAACTTGACACTTAACTTAATTAAAATGCGTCAACCGCGTGTGTAGCCGTGGTGGTCTCTTCTCGGCGGGGTCCGGGAAGTGAACACGGTGTTGGAGTTATGCTTGACGTAGGTTGCTCTAGGATCACTTCTTGATCATAGATTCTCGACCGTGCTTTTGCCTTCTCTTCTCGCTCTCATTTGCGTATGTTAGACACCATATATGTTAGTGCTTGCTGCAGCTCCACCTCACATACCTTTTACCCTTCCTATAAGCTTAAATAGTCTTGATCGCGAGGGTGTGAGATTGCTGAGTTCCCGTGACTCACAGATAGTTCCAAAACCAGCTTGCAGGTGCCGATCATATCATGCAGGTGACGCAACCAAGCTCAAGGAGGAGCTCAATGAAGTTCGTGTTCGTTATGTTGTTCCGTTTCCAGTTGATCAGTAGTGGAGCCCAGTTGGGACGATCGGGGATCTATGCAGCATTTGGGGTGGTCTTCTTTCTTTTTGGTTCCATAGTCGGACCTTGTGTGTATCTGGATGATGTAATGTTATATTCATGTAATTGGGTGAAGTGGCGATTGTAAGCCAACTATGTATCTCTTTCCCTTATGTATTACATGGGTTGTGTGAAGATAACCTCACTTGTGACATTGCTTTCAATGCGGTTATGCCTCTAAGTCGTGCTTCGACACGTGGGAGATATAGCCGCATCGAGGGCGTAACAAGTTGGTATCGGAGCCTTCTCTGACTTAGGAGCCCCCTGCTTGATCGAATCGTTAGCGTTGTTGAGTCTACAAAAATGTTTTGGGTCTTATAGGATTATATATACCAGAGAGTAGTATTCTTTTTACTCCTCAGTCTCTTTGTCGCTCTGGTGAGGCCTCCTGATGTAGAGTTTTGACTCTTCTCTTCTCAAATTTCACTAATTTTTTTAGGATCACGCGGGTATCTTGGAATCGTTCCGATGGTTTTGTGACGAGAACATTGTTCTTGGTGCCTCCTGACATTTAGGGGTTGAGGCAGTGTCCCGGGGAGTTGAGCTCCAAGGTGTTGTCGTCACAATTTTATCGTTGCAATTCTGAAATACCTGAGTTTCGCCAACATCTAAAATCTCTTTTATGCAGTTGTTGGTGAGATAACCTCGACGCCACCCAGTACTGGGGTGGGAGTTTGGGAGTATTGCCATAACTTGTATAATGGATGCTTTTTCGAAGGTTGAGGTAAATGATTTCCAAAGGTTTCTTAGTTATGTGTTGAAGGATGGATACAGCTGGATGTAGGATTTGTTAGATTTGGGTGAGATATTATGCTTCCCCTGTATCCCCAACACCTGATTGCATAACCGGAAATTTTCGGGAGTTTATAAGTGGGATTTCAAGTAGCTCTTAGGATATCTTTCCGTCAGATGTATGATATGAAATTGGGGTTCGACGTCTAGTGGTCCGCCTATCCATGGTTGGTTTTACAGTGGTCTCTGTGTGTCTTAAAGAGTCATTGGCTATGCTGACTCGGGGACGCTTCATATGTCATGTGCACTGCCTTGTACATGATGGTGTTGTACGATCGAGCCCGTGTAGGCCCCACCACGAAAACTTCGGACGAAATCTCTATCATATGTTTGTTCCGGCTTATTCTGCAAGCCAATCCTTTGTTTTGCTTTTGAGTTGTGGTATTCGAGTTGCTTCAATGTCAAATGTTGATTCCATACCTTTCCTAAGCGGTGTTCTCATATTTCTACGTGAATACCAATCCTTCATGATCATCGAGATTGTCATCTCAACCCTTCTCAACCAGCGTGTTTCTTTTCAAGTGGATCCGATCATGTAAACATTCGCAAGACCACCTTTCAGTTCTTCTCAATGGTGTTTGTTTCATCCGTCTCCAAGTTGCCTTTGTTTTTCCCACCCTCCCACCCTTTTTCTTCAAGGATTCAGATTTCTTATTCAACTATCCACTTTATTGATGGAAGTCTCTCCATTATTTTCCTTTATGTTCTTATCCGGTGATTCTCAGGAAGATGCTTAGAGAGCTTCTAGTTCGTCACTCCTCATTCCTTTTCTTCTCTGGTGGATTCAATTCAAGTTTTCTGTGTTGATCATATTCTTTTCCTTGCTCCAAATGCCATCTCATACCGGTGCACCTCATAATAATTCACTTCTCGCTATCCATTTGTTCCGGAGTGCTCAAGATATCTTAAAATGCTCATCTTGTCATTCTAGATCCGTTCAACCTATTTCAAGGTTGTTATCTCATTCAAGTCATTTAAATCAACCGGTGCAATCTCTCTTCAAAATCGTTCAATGGTGTATCTTTTCAGTGGGCCCTAACCCACAGGTCTTTTCCCAGGATCTTACCTGACTCTTCTAATTTTCCCGGAGCTTCTCAAATTCTTTTCAAAGTTTGACGTAAGAATGAATTATCATCAATCAGATGTCTTCTCCAAGATCTGTCAAAATCTTTTCATCGTTGGCTCAACCTCTTCGCTTTTGATTCTTCCGGAGTGTCTAAACAATTCATGGTGGTGTTTCTCATCGTCATTCTTGACATTTGAAGACCGGAGAAGAATTTTCCTCCATATCTTGCTCCATTCTCTTCAAGATTCGTGGGTCTAGTTTTTTGCCATCCTCTCATAATTATTTTTGATTGTAAGAATTCTTTTCACCCATCCGACAAATTCAAGAGTCTTCTCAGTTTGATTATCCGGAGTCCATCATTTCAGGTTTATTCATTCTCAGCTTTCAGTTATCATACTCCAATCTTACCAGTGCATCGTTCAAGTGATCTCTAATCAGTCGTGATCCCTTCGTTCTCATGTATCTAGATTGTCTCAAGTATTTCGTTCATTTCACAATTCTTACCCGGTGATTCATCCCTTTACTTCGTTCTTTTTCAATTCTTACGGTGGTTTGTTCAAGATCTCTCTTCCTTGGTTATTATATCAATTCATTCGTTCTTTCCAACCCTACCGGTGGATCATCGAAGGCCTCTTCAAGTTTGCGCTATATCTCTTTTAATCCTTTCTACGAGAATAAGTAGTATACCAAATCTGTTGCTTGTCATCAATCTATATTGGTGAAGGATACGCATAACATAATTCTTATTCTTGTTTCATCCAAGTGATCTAATTTCTTCTTTCCAGAGTGGTTCATCATATCACATTCTCGGTTCGAGATGCTTTATCTTTTCTTTCCGGAGTTCCAAGTTTTCTCGGTTATATCATTTCAAAGCTTCATCCAATCATTACAAGGCATCACCTTGTGTTTTCAACTTTCCTTTCTTTTTAGTATCATTTTGTTACCGGAGTTCTTCATGGCGGTTCTACATGATGGTTCAGCAAGGATTTATTTCCTTCTCGAATTGTTCATCGAGATTCTTTTCAGAGGAGCTCAAGTATTCTTCATCTTGCATTTCAAAGTGCAATTCGTTCTAACTTATCTTTTGAGATGGTGTTATGTATTTCTTGATAATTTCCCTTCATGTTTCATGATCGACAAGTTGTTCAAAATGACATATCTTAAATCCATCATTTTCAGTTCATTTAGGACATCTTTTCAACCAATCTTCCTCTTCGTTGGAGTTATCTTGTGTCATGTTTCACCTAAAGCCTTCCCTAAGGATTGTTGCTAATTGTGGTACTCATAAATGACCCAATTTCTTCATTTGTCCTCCTGGTGAAATAAATTTCTCTTCTTCTTGTTCATATCAATCCAATCTTTTTCCTTGAGTGGCAGGTTGTCACCTCATATTCTTGAGATGTTTTCTGTAAGCCCACAACAAGCTTACTCTTTTCGTTGTTGGTTTTTCCAACAACTCCGTTCGACCCTTCTCCTAAGGATGCCTTTTCAAGATCAATTGTGGCAGAAGTTGGCATTTTCCTCTCCATTCTTTTATTTCAATTATCTATCTTCTATTTCTTTCGTCCGGAGGCATGGTGATGTTGCTCTCTTCAATCAATTTTCTTGTTTTGTGAAGATCATGTTCTTTCTTTTGCTTATCCTTTTAACCCGGGTGTCGTGTCCTCCATTCAAGTTCTCTCATCTTATCAAGTTTTGCCCCCTTCTCAACCGGAGTGCCATCTGAAATCGTTCTTACCCATTGTGCTATTCTTTCAATAGTTCCGGAGGTAGTTTGTTGTTGATTTCATCAAGTATCCTCTCATCTTGTCAAGTTCTTGTTAATTCCTTCCATTTTCAGTCGGAGTGCTGTCCAAATTATATCATTCTTAATCCTTCTCTATCTTGACTTAACCGGAGTGGTTTCAATATATATCTTGCCCTTCAACCTCAAGGTTTTTCGCAATGTTTTTTGTCCCTCTTTTCTAACGGAGTGTTTTCGACTTTGTTCACCTTCGTTGTATTCTTTTCTCGAATTTGTTCAACCTTGCAAGGTTCTTTTGTTTCACTCATTTGTCAAAGAAGAAACATAGTTTCACC
The DNA here is from genome assembly GCF_056163025.1 of Triticum urartu. Lineage (NCBI taxonomy): Eukaryota > Viridiplantae > Streptophyta > Magnoliopsida > Poales > Poaceae > Triticum > Triticum urartu. The sequence goes on along the minus strand of NC_141873.1, from coordinate 193,646,572 downwards.
TCACCTCTTCCTCTTCCTTTCCCCTCCGGTGCCATCCCTAGGATCTCGGGTCGAGATCCTCTTGTAGTGGTGGAGTGTTGTGACGCCCCGAGACCGATGTGCCAGGTGTCTTCCAGTTATTCGTTGTTGTGGCCTTGTCTTTTGCTTGCGTGTCATGCATCTCATATCATGTCATCATATGCATTGCATCATCATGTTTTTCAAAACTTGCATCTGTCCCGGTCTCCCAGTTCCTTCCGTTGTCCGTTCTGAGTCCAGACACACTTGCACGCGCCCGCGGCATGTCTAAAATAGTATTTTATAAGTGGCCAAAAAAGGTTCTCGGAATGGGATGAGAGTTGGCGTGCGGTCTTGTTATGTTGTCAGTAGGCCGCCTACCAAGTTTCATCGCCTTTGGAGTTCGTTTGATAGCCCAACCGTTAAACTATAGCGGCAGTATAGCTGGTCTATCGTCGGACGTTTTCGGTCTCCGGAAACTGTCGCCGGGCCTCTCTCTTTTCTCTTCTCTCAGCATGAGGCCTTCTTCACAGCCCACTACCACTCATCGCCAGGCCCCGAAACCCCCTCCTTGTACAGTGCATCGGCCCCTCGCGCGCGTACGAAAATTGTCCCGGACCCGACCCGAGCAGTCGTCACCGTTGTTTCCGGATCATCCCCAAACATCTACAAAACGTCTCCGTTTTCTTAATTGTGCTCCCTAACCTATTTATCTGAGACCGTCTAATTTTGATCAGAGGGGCCAAACCTAATCCTATTGTCCCTATATATATAGTCCACCACCTACCCAATCAAGCCAACCCTAAAATCTAGGGGATTTGTCCCTGCCACCACCGCCGCACTATCTCCCACCTCGGGATCCTCTCCAAGTCGAAAATCCCCCTCGATTTTCCAACCGGACCAACCCCCTCGTCGCCGCCAGATTCAACCCGCAGGCAGCCAATCCATCGATCCGCTGCCTCCCTCGAGCTCCAACGGGACTGCGCCCCTGGATCCCCTGCCTGAGCTCCTCACTCGTCGCCTCCCCGACAGCGTCGCCATGGCCTTGTCTTCATCGGGAACGAGCCTCCCCGAGCTCCTCCCTCCTCTTGCGCTCGAGACCAGCAGCTCTCCTCGAGCCGGCCACAGCAGGTTCCAGGCCGACCCCGTGCCTTCTCCCTCGGCCCCTCCTCCACGTCCTTCTTTCTCCAGCTCTCTCTCTCTCACAGATCTCCTTGATAGCCGCAGGTCCAAGTTCACCACCACCAAGAGCTTCCTCGCTGCCGCCAGATCCGCCTCCCCGCCGTCACCTGCGCCGCCCCGGTGACGCGCCTAGGACGCGCGCCTCCTCGCGCGCCAAGTTCGCTGTTCCCTGCCTCGCCGTTGCCTCTGCTCGTCCAAGGGAAACGAATGCCAGCGTTGCTCGTGGTCGTGTTGATCGTGATTTCTGCCTGCGTGGGCCGTGCCCCTCCCTTCGTCAGATCCAGCCAGCAGCGCCCTGCGTGTGGCCCAGCGCACGAGCCGCTGCTCCACCGGCCAGGCCCAAGGCCCAGCGCGCCAGCCCCCCTTTTTCACCGTCATACTGGCCCATGAGGCCTGGTGAGCAGCCCCGCCCCTGTGCATTGTTGGGCCGGCCCCTGTTTCGGCCCAGTTCCTTTTTTTCAGATCTGCGTTTTTAGTATTTTTTCCAGAGACAGCGGTTTTTGCAGAAAACCCCCTACACTCCACGCATCTAATAACTAATTAATCGTGCATCGGATCTAAATAATTTATATATGGAACTTGCTTAGTTTTTCATCTATTTTCATAATATGTCTTTTTCATCCATGTTTAAAATGTTTAATATGCTGTTTGTTTAAATTTTCTTAAATAACTTGCTAAAATGGTTTCATAACTAAATAACCGTAGCTCCAAACCTAACAAACTTTATATGTAAATGGGGTGGAAAAATGCCTAGTTTAACATGGTGACCTTACTTTGCATGTTTAATAACTCTAAAATTATGTTTAGGGTAGAACAGTACCAAACCTAATTTATGCATCTGGGGTTCACCGGAATTGTTGTTCGTTGCTTCCGGACTCATTTAACCTTGACTAGATAGGTAGTTTTACTTTGCTTCACCCTCTTTCCATGTTTAACAACATTTAATATTGTTGGGTACATAAACGAGATCGAACTAAATAACTTGAATGTGGTGTTTCGTCAATATGCAATGGAGTTGCATGTTGAGCTCCACTTAATTTGTAGGATTGTTTGTGCATTTTTCCATGCCATGCCTCATTAAACCGGACATGCATCATACTTGTTTGCGCATCATGCCATGCTTATGTGATGTTTGTTCACTATGTTGTTTGCTTTCTTTCCGGTGTACTTCTTCTCGGTAATCTGGTAACGTTGCGTTTGTGAGGATCCGTTCGACTATGTCCGTTTGTCTTCTTCATGGACTCGTTCTTCTTCCTTGCGGGATCTCAGGCAAGATGATCATACCCTTGAAATCACTTCTATCTTTGCTTGCTAGTTGCTCGCTCTATTGTTATGCCTATGCTGCGATACCTACCACTTGCTTATCATGCCTCCCATATTGCTAAGCCAAGCCTCTAACCCACCTTGTCCTAGCAAACCGTTGTTTGGCTATGTTACCGCTTTGCTCATCCCCTCTTAAAGCGCTGTTAGTTGCAGGTGAAGATTGGATCTTGTTCCATGTTTGGAACATGGTTATTTTCTTGGGATATCACATTATATCTTATTTATATTAATGCATCTATATACTTGGTAAAGGGTGGAAGGCTCGGCCTTATGCCTGGTGTTTTGTTCCACTCTTGCCGCCCTAGTTTCCGTCATATCGGTGTTATGTTCCCGAATTTTGCGTTCCTTACACGGTTGGGTTATAATGGGAACCCCTTGACAGTTCGCCTTGAATAAAACTCCTCCAGCAAGGCCCAGCATTGGTTTTACCATTTGCCACCTAGCCATTTCTTTCCCTTGGGTAGGCCTGCCCTAGGGTCATCTTTATTTAAACCCCCGGGCCAGTGCTCCTCTGAGTGTTGGTCCAACCTGTCAGGTGCCGGTGGCCAGCAGGGGCAACTCTGGGCTGGCCTACCGGAACCTTGGACAATCCGGTGTGCCCTGAGAACGAGATATGTGCAGCTCCTATCGGGATTTGTCGGCACATTCGGGTGGCTTTGCTGGTCTTGTTTTATCATTGTCGAAATGTCTTGTAACCGGGATTCCGAGCCTGATCGGGTCTTCCTGGGAGAAGGAATATCCTTCGTTGACCGTGAGAGCTGGTGATGGGCTAAGTTGGGACACCCCTGCAGAGATTTGAACTTTTGAAAGCCGTGCCCGCGGTTATGGGCAGATGGGTATTTGTTAATGTCCGGTTGTAGAGAGCTGGACACTTAACTTAATTAAGATGCATCAACCGCGTGTGTAGCCGTGATGGTCTCTTCTCGGCGGGGTCCGGGAAGTGAACACGGTGTTGGAGTTATGCTTGACGTAGGTTGCTCTAGGATCACTTCTTGATCTTAGATTCTCGACCGTGCTTTTGCCTTCTCTTCTCGCTCTCATTTTCGTATGTTAGACACCATATATGTTAGTGCTTGCTGCAGCTCCACCTCACATACCTTTTACCCTTCCTATAAGCTTAAATAGTCTTGATCGCGAGGGTGTGAGATTGCTGAGTCCCCGTGACTCATAGATACTTCCAAAACCAGCTTGCAGGTGCCGATCATATCGTGCAGGTGACGCAACCAAGCTCAAGGAGGAGCTCGATGAAGTTCATGTTCGTTATGTTGTTCCGTTTCCAATTGATCAGTAGTGGAGCCCAGTTGGGACGATCGGGGATCTGTGTAGCATTTGTGGTAGTCTTCTTTATTTTTGGTTCCGTAGTCGGACCTTGTGTGTATCTGGATGATGTAATGTTATATTCATGTAATTGGGTGAAGTGGCGATTGCAAGCCAACTATGTATCTCTTTCCCTTATGTATTACATGGGTTGTGTGAAGATTACCTCACTTGCGACATTTCTTTCAATGCGGTTATGCCTCTAAGTCGTGCTTCGACACGTGGGAGATATAGCCGCATCGAGGGCGTGCTACGTCTTGAGCTTGCATTGGTTTTCCCCGAAGAGGAAGGGATGATGCAGCAGAGTAGCGTAAGTATTTCCCTCAGTTTTTGAGAACCAAGGTATCAATCCAGTAGGAGCCCACGCGCATGTCCCTCGTACCTGCACAAAGCGATAGCTACTCACAACCAACGCGATTAGGGGTTGTCAAGCCCTTCACGGTCACTTACGAGAGTGAGATCTGATAGATATAATATTTTTGGTATTTTTGGTATAAAGATGCAAAGTAAAAAGTAAAGGCAAAGTAAAAAGCAAAGAAAGATTAAAGTAATGGAGATTGATATGATGAGAATAGACCCGGGGGCCATAGGTTTCACTAGTGGCTTCTCTCAAGAACATAAGTATTCTACGGTGGGTGAACAAATTACTATTGAGCAATTGACAGAATTGAGCATGGTTGTGAGAATATCTAGGCATGATCATGTATATAGGCATCACGTCCGTGACAAGTAGATCGAAACGATTCTAAAAACTACTACTATTACTCCACTCATCGACCGCTATCCAGCATGCATCTGGAGTATTAAGTTAAAAACAGAGTAATGCCTTAAGCAAGATGACATGATGTAGAGAGATAAATTCATGCAATATGAAATAAACCCCATCTTGTTATCCTCGATGGCAACGATGCAATATGTGCCTTGCTGCCCCTCCTGTCTCTGGGTAAGGACACCGCAACATCGAACCCAAAGCTAAGCACTTCTCCCATGGCAAGAACTACCAATCTAGTTGGCCAAACCAAACTGATAATTCGAAGAGACTTGCAAAGATAACCAATCATACATAAAAGAATTCAGAGAAGATTCAAATATTATTCATAGATAGACTTGATCATAAACCAACAATTCATCAGTCTCAACAAACACACCGCAAAAAGAAGATTGCATCGAATAGATCTCCACAAGAGAGGGGGAGAACTTTGTATTGAGATTCAAAGAGAGAGAAGAAGCCATCTAGCTACTAACTATGGACCTGAAGGTCTGAGGTAAACTACTCACACTTCATTGGAGAGGCTATGATGATGTAGAAGCCCTCGTTATGACGACCCTCTTCCGGCGGAGCTCTGGAACAGGCCCCAAGATGGGATCTCGTGGATACAGAAAGTTGCAGCGGTGGAATTAGGTTTTTGGCTCCTGTTCTGATTGTTTGGGGGTACGTGTGTATATATAGGAGGAAGAAGTACACCAGAGGAGCAACGAGGGGCCCACGAGGCAGGGGGCGCGCCCTAGGGGGGGGGCACCCCCCACCATCGTGACCGCCTCTTTTGTTCCTTGGAGCAGGGTCCAAGTCTCCTGGATCACGTTCGGTGAGAAAATCACGTTCTCGAAGATTTTATTCCGTTAGGACTCTGTTTGATATTTTGTTTATCCGAAACACTGAAATAGGCAAAAACAACAATTCTGGGCTGGGCCTCCGGTTAATAGGTTAGTCCCAAAAATAATAAAAAAGTGGAAAATAATGCCCAATATAGTCCAAAACAGTAGATAATATAGCATGGAGCAATCAAAAATTATAGATACGTTGGAGACATATCAGGCATCCCCAAGCTTAATTCCTGCTCGTCCTCGAGTAGGTAAATGATAAAAAGAGAATTTTTGATGTGGAGTGCTACTTGGCATAATTTTCAATGCAAATCTTCTTAATTGTGGTATGAATATTCAGATTAGAAATATTCGAGACAAAAGTTCATATTGACATAAAAAATAATAATACTTCAAGCATACTAACAAAGCAATTATGTCTTCTCAAAATAACATGGCAAAAGAAAGTTATCCCTACAAAATCATATAGTCTGGCTATGCTCCATCTTCACCACACAAAGTATTTAAATCATGCACAACCCCAATGACAAGCCAAGCAATTGTTTCATACTCTAACTTTTTCAAAACTTTTTCAATCTTCACGCAATACCTGAGCGTGAGCCATGGATATAGCACTATAGGTGGAATAGAATGGTGGTTGTGGAGAAGACAAAAAGGAGGGATGGTCTCACATCAACTAGGCGTATCAACGGGCTATGGAGATGCCCATCAATAGATATCAATGTGAGTGAGTAGGGATTGCCATGCAACGGATGCACTAGAGCTATAAGTATATGAATGCTCAAAAAGAAACTAAGTGGGTGTGCATCCAACTTGCTTGCTCACGAAGACCTAGGGCAATTTTTGAGGAAGCCCATCATTGGAATATACAAGCCAAGTTCTATAATGTAAAATTCCCAGTAGTATATGAAAATGATAACATGAGAGACTCTCTACTATGAAGATCATGGTGCTACTTTGAAGCACAAGTGTGGTAAAAGGATAGTAACATTGTCCCTTCTCTCTTTTTCTCTCATTTTTTATTTTTTTTATTTGGGCCTTTTTTTTCTTTTTTATGGCCTCTTTTTATTTGGGCTTCTTTGGCCTCTTCTTTTTTTTCGTCCAGAGTCTCATCCCGACTTATGGGGGAATCATAGTCTCCATCATTCTTTCCTCACTGGGACAATTCTCTAATAATGATGATCATCACACTTTTATTTTTCTTATAACTCAACAATTACAACTCGATACTTAGAACAAAATATGACTCTATGTGAATGCATCCGGCGGTGTACCGGGATATGCAATATGACAATGATGGAATGTGTCATGATGAACTAGATGGTGGAAAGTTGCATGGCAATATATCTCGGAATGGCTATCGAAATGCCATAATAGGTAGGTATGGTAGCTGTTTTGAGGAAGGTATATGGTAGGTGTATGATATCGGCGAAAGGTGCACGGTATTAGAGAGGCTAGCAAAGGTGGAAGGGTGAGAGTGCGTATAATCCATGGACTCAACATTAGTCATAAAGAAATCATATACTTATTGCAAAAATCTAGAAGTTATCAAAGCAAAGTATTACGCGCATGCTCCTAGGGGGATAGATTGGTAGGAAAAGACCATCGCTCGTCCCCGACCGCCACTCATAAGGAAGACAATCAATAAACAAATCATGCTCCGACTTCGTTACATAGCGGTTCACCATACGTGCATGCTACGGGAATCAAAAACTTTAACACAAGTATTCTTTAAATTCACAACTACTCAACTAGCATGACTTTAATATTATCACCTCCATATCTCAAAACAATTATCATGCTTCAATCTTTTCTTATTATTCAACACACTCAAAATAAAGTTTCACAAATCTTGAATACCAAGCATATTATTATTAAGCAAATTACCATGCTATTAAGAGATCAATAGTTTCTTTAAAACAAATCCACCACCGTGCTCTAAAAGATCTAAGTGAAGCACATAGAGAAAAATTATAACGCTCAAAAGAAATAAGTGAAGCACATAGAGCAAAATTATCTAGCTCAAAAGATATAAGTGAAGCACATAGAGTATTATATCAAATTTTAATTCATGTATGGCTCTCTCAAAAGGTGTGTACAGCAAGGATGATTGTGGTATACTAAGACACAAAGACACAAATAATACAAGACGCTCCAAGCAAAACACATATCATGTTAGTGAATAAAAATATAGCTCCAAGTAAATTACCGATGGAAGTGGACGAAAGAGGGGATGCCTTCCGAGGCATCCCCAAGCTTTGACTTCTTGGTGTTCTTGGATTATCTTGGGGGTTCCATGGGCATCCCCAAGCTTAGGCTCTTGACACTCCTTGTTCCATGATCCATCAAAAGAATTCACCCAAAACTTGAGAACTTCACAACACAAAACTCAAAATAGAAAACTCGTGAGCTCCGTTAGCGAAAGAAAACAAAAGACCACTTCAAGGTACTGTAATGAACTCATTATTTATTTATATTGGTGTTAAACCTACTGTATTCCAACTTATCTATGGATTATAAACTATTTTACTAACCATAGATTCATCAAAATAAGCAAACAACACATGAAAAACAGAATCTGTCAAAAACAGAACAGTCTGTAGTAATCTGTAGCTAGCGCAAGATCTGGAACCCCAAAAATTCTAAAATAAATTGCTGGACGTGAGGAATTTATCTATTAATCATATTAAAAAATAATTAACTAAATGGCACTCTTCAAATAAAAATGACAGAAGTTCTCGTGAGCACTAAAGTTTCTGTTTTTTACAGCAAGTTCAACAAGACTTTTCCCAAGTCTTCCCAACGGTTCTACTTGGCACAAACACTAAATAAACACAAAAAACACAACAAAAAAGAGGCTAAATAATTTATTTATTACTAAGCAGGATAAAAAGGCAAGGAATAAAAATAAAATTGGGTTGCCTCCCAACAAGCACTATCGTTTAACGCCCCTAGCTAGGCATAAAAGCGAGGATAGATCTAAGTATTGCCATCTTTGGTAGGCAATCCATAAGTGGATCTCATGATAGTTTCATATGGTAATTTTATTTTATTTCTAGGAAAGTGTTCCATGCCCTTTTTAAATGGAAATTGAAATCTAATATTCCCTTCCTTCTTGTCAATAATAGCACCAACCGTTCTAAGGAAAGGTCTACCAAGAATAATACGGCAAGATGGATTGCAATCTATATCAAGAACAATGAAATCTACGGGCACATAATTCCTATTTGCAACAATAAGAACATCATTAATCCTTCCCATAGGTTTCTTAATAGTGGAGTCCGCAAGATGCAAGTTTAGAGAGCAATCTTCAAAATTACGGAAATCTAGCAAATCACACAAAGTCTTGGGAATAGTAGAGACACTAGCACCCAAATCACACAAAGCATAAAACTCATGATCTTTAATTTTAATTTTAATAGTTGGTCCACTCATCATATAGTTTTCTAGGGATATAAACTTTCAACTCAAGTTTTTCTTCATAAGATTGCATCAAGGCATAAACAATATGTTCGGTGAAGGCTTTATTTTGACTATAAGCATGTGGAGAATTTAGCACGGACTGCAACAAGGAAATACAATCAATTAAAGAGCAACTTTCATAATTAAATTCCTTGAAATCCAATATAGTGGGTTTAGCAACATCTAGATTTTTATTTCTTTCAATCCCACTTTCATCAATTTCATCATTAAGATCTAAATACTCCAAATTTTTAGAACACCTTCTAGGTAAAGGAAGATCATATTCAGTTTCATCAGGATTAATATTGCAAAATAAAGATTTAATAGGGGACACATCAATAACTTTTAGATCTTCATCTTGATTTTCATAGGTATTGGAAGAACACGCTTTAATAAAGGCATCTTTGGAGGCACGCATCCTAGCGGTTCTTTCCTTGCACTCATCAATGGAAATTCTCATGGCTTTGAGAGACTCATTGATATCATATTTAGGAGGAATAGATCTAAGCTTTAAAGAATCAACCTCAAGAGAAATTCTATCAACATTTCTAGCCAAATCATCAACTTTAAGCAATTTCTCCTCAAGCAAAGCATTAAAATTCTGTTGTGAATTCATAAACTCTTTAACACTACTCTCAAATTTAGAGGGAATCTTATTATAATTTCCATAAGAGTTGTTGTAGGAATTACCATAATTATTAGAAGGATTACTAGGATATGGCCTAGGATTAAAATTCCCTCTATAAGCGTTGTTACCAAAATTATTCCTACCAACAAAATTCACATCCATAGATTCATTGTTGTTCTCAATCAAAGTAGACAAAGGCATATCATTAGGATCAGAAGAAACACTCTTAGTAGCAAATAATTTCATAAGATCATCCATCTTTCCACTCAACACATTAATTTCTTCTATCGCATGCACTTTTTTATTAGAAGATCTTTCAGTATCCCATTGAGAATAATTAACCATAATATTATCTAGGAGTCTAGTAGCATCTCCTAAAGTGATTTCCATAAAAGTGCCTCCCACGGCCGAATCTAAAAGATTTCTAGAAGCAAAATTCATTCCGGCATAAAAATTTGTATAATCATCAACAAATTCAAACCATGAGTAGGGCAATTACATATCATTAATTTCATTCTCTCCCAAGCTTGTGCAACATGTTCATGATCAAGTTGTTTAAAGTTCATAATATCGTTTCTAAGAGAGATGATCTTAGCGGGAGGAAAATACTTAGAGATAAAAGCATCTTTGCACTTGTTCCATGAATCAATACTATTCTTAGGCAAAGAAGAAAACCAAGCTTTAGCACGATCTCTAAGCAAAAAAGGAAATAGCTTCAATTTAACGACATCATTATTGACATCTTTTTTCTTTTGCATATCACATAAATCAACGAAGCTATTCAGATGAGTAGCGGCATCCTCACTAGGAAGGCCGGCGAATTGATCTTTCATAACAAGATTCAACAAAGTAGTATTAATTTCACAAGATTCAGCATCCGTAAGAGGAGCAATCGGAGTGCTAAGGAAATCATTAATATTGGTATTGGTGAAGTCACACAATTTGGTAGTATCTTGAGCCATCGTGACAAGCAAGCAATCTAACACATGAGCAAACAAAAGCAAACGGGCAAAAAGAGGCAAATAGAGAGGGAGGATAGAGAGAGAGAGGGCAAATAAAATGGCAAGGGTGAATTGGGGGGAGAGGAAAACGAGAGGCAAATGGCAAATAATGTAATGAGGGAGATAGGGATTGTGATGGGTACTTGGCATTTTGACTTTTTGCGTAGACTCCCCGGCAACGGCCCCAGAAATCCTTCTTGCTATGTCTTGAGCTTGCATTGGTTTTCCCCGAAGAGGAAGGGATGATGCAGCAGAGTAGCGTAAGTATTTCCCTCAGTTTTTGAGAACCAAGGTATCAATCCAGTAGGAGCCCACGCTCAAGTCCCTCGTACCTGCACAAAGCGATAGCTACTTGCAACGAACGCGATTAGGGGTTGTCAAGCCCTTCACGGTCACTTAACGAGAGTGAGATCTGATAGATATAATATTTTTGGTATAAAGATGCAAAGTAAAAAGTAAAGGCAAAGTAAAAAAGCAAAGCAAGATTAAAGTAATGGAGATTGATATGATGAGAATAGACCCGGGGGCCATAGGTTTCACTAGTGGCTTCTCTCAAGAACATAAGTATTCTACGGTGGGTGAACAAATTACTGTTGAGCAATTGACAGAACTGAGCATAGTTATGAGAATATCTAGGCATGATCATGTATATAGGCATCATGTCCGTGACAAGTAGATCGAAACGATTCTGCATCTACTACTATTACTCCACTCATCGACCGCTATCCAGCATGCATCTAGAGTACTAAGTTAAAAACAGAGTAACGCCTTAAGCAAGATGACATGATGTAGAGAGATAAATTCATTGTGACGCCCCGAGACCGATGTGCCAGGTGTCCTCCAGTTATTCGTTGTGTTGCTTTGTCTTTCGCTTGCGTGTTGCATCTTGTCAGGTCATCATTACATCATCTCATAAATCTTTTGCAACTCAACTAAATAAATGGCATGGATCTTTGATCCATTTAAACTGAGGGAATTCACATGGTGATTATCTTTACAGCATATCCTCTCGATATTTAGAGAGGTATAGTAGATATTCCAATTATTTGGATTTACCGCAAACACACTTGCAAAATATCCCGATGCCTTTGCTATCTTAATTCTTGGTCTCCAACATGGCCATATATTTCTTTCATCATATTTTGGAGCTCCACCAAAAATTTGAACATTTTTGGACACCTCTTTTTCCTAGCCCTTGTTCAAACCATTTGATTTAAATTCAAATGACTTTGAATTAAATCCTTGCAATCATGCCTCTCCTATTTTTTTTCTTGGAACCAACGCATTTTTATGAGTCCAGGAATATTATCTACGTGCGCTAATTCTTTCGCTAACCCCCTCCCTCTTTCTTTTCTTCTCCAATTTTGTTTTATGCTTAGAAATAAGGGAGAGAGAGGAGAGAGCCCAGCAGGCTGGCCTCTAGGGCCCATCCCTAGGCCCAGTCGCACCCTGCTTCATCCCTAGGCTATCTAGCACCTGGGCCGCCCAACCTCCACAGCCAGGCCGGCCCAGTTGCGGCAAGCCCACCTGGCCTCACCTAACCTAACCCTAGGCCCGACCGTAACCTCTCCCTCTCGATATTTTCCTCGCAGCCCGCGCCGCCAGGAGAGAAGCGCATCGCACCAGGGGCCGATCCCATCTCTCCCCGCAGCCCGCCTACCGCATCCAGCCCAGCACCGAACCGGGCCTTGGTGTGACAGCCTGGCTTATTAGGGATGATAGACTACTCATATCAATAAGGAATTCCTTCTTTTCCGGGAGCCCATTCAGACAGAACTCCGAAGTTAAGCGTGCTCAGCTTGGAGTAGTATCAGGATGGGTGACCGACCGGGAAGTTGCTCCCAGGTGCGCACGAGTCAGGACAAAGTGCGCAGAAAAGACTAGTATTGATCTGTGGGGCCAGTCTAAATCCCGCCAGGAGTAACGACCACCGGCGGGTGTGTCCGGGGCGTTACAAGTTGGTATCAGAGCCGACACTCGCGGTTACACGGATGGTTGCGGACAGGTGCGTGGTTATGTTGTTCATGACGTTTGTGACCCGTCGTGGCACCCGGCATGGCACATGTACCGGACTGGAAGCATAGATGTTTGTGCCAAGAGGGAACGTTCCTGTGGCCCGACGAGGACGTCGGTTCCTCTGAGTGGGGTTGTATGTCATAGCCTGGCTTATTAGGGATGATAGACTACTCATATCAATAAGGAATTCCCTCTTTTCCGGGAGCCCATTCAGACAGAACTCCGAAGTTAAGCATGCTCAGCTTGGAGTAGTATCAGGATGGGTGACCGACCGGGAAGTTGCTCCAGGGTGCGCACGAGTGAGGACAAAGTGCGCAGAAAAGATTAGTATTGATCTGTGGGGCCAGTCTAAATCCCGCCAGGAGTAACGACCACCGGCGGGTGTGTCCGGGGCGTTACACTTGGCCCATGTTTGCAGGGCACAGCCTCTCTCCTGTGTTTGTTTGGGCTAGGTTGTTTCGGCCCGTGACTATTGTTTTCCCTGCTGCGAATTTGTCTAATTTCCCAGAGTTTTGCCAGTTTTATAGTATAGCCCCTAAACATCATGCATTTTATAACTCCCCAACCGTGCATCGGATTAAAACAAACTTAATATGAAACTTGCTTAGTTTTTCATCTAGTTTAATAATTTGTCGTTTTCATCCATGTTTAAAATATTTAAAATGACTTTTGTTTAAATTTGCTCCTATGCCATCTTAAAATGCTTTAATTCATAACTAAATAACCGTAACTCCGAATTTAATAAACTTTATATGTAAATGGGGTAGAATTTAGCCTAGTTTAACATGGTGGCATCATCTTGCATGTTTAATAACTATAAAATATGGTTTAGGGCAGAACACTACCAAACCTAATATATGCATATGGGGATTTACTGGAATTGTTGTTCGTTGCTTCTGGCCTCATTTAAACTTGACTAGATAGGTAGTTTTACTTTGCTTCACCCTCTTGCCATGTTTAACAACATTTAATATTGTTGGGTACATAAACGAGATCGAACTAAATAACTTGAATGTGGTGTTTTCTTCAATATGCAACTCTGTTGCATAATGAGCTCCACTTAATTTGTAGGATTGTTTGTGCACTTTGCCATGCCATGCCTCATTAAACTAGACATGCATCATAGTTGTTTGCGCATCGTGCCATTCTTATGTGGTGGTTGTTTACTATGTTGTTTGCTTTCTTTCCGGTGTACTTCTTCTCGGTAATCTGGTAACATCGTGTTATGAGGATTCGTTCAACAACGTCTGTTTGTCTTCTTCATGGACTCGTTCTTCTCCCTTGCGGGATTTCAGGCAAGATGATCATACCCTCGAAATCACTTCTATCTTTGCTTGCTAGATGCTCGCTCTTTTGCTATGCCTATGCTACGATGCCTACCACTTGCTTATCATGCCTCCCAAATTGCCATGTCAAACCTCTAACCCACCTGGTCCTAGCAAAACCGTTGATTGGCTATGTTACCGCTTTGCTCAGCCCCTCTTATAGCATTGTTAGTTGTAGGTGAAGATGAAGTTTGTTCCTTGTTGGAACATGGAGATGTTGTTCCTTATTGGAACATGTTTACTTGTTGGGATATCACAATATCTCTTATTTAATTAATGCATCTATATACTTGGTAAAGGGTGGAAGGCTCGGCCTTTTGCCTAGTGTTTTGTTCCACTCTTGCCGCCCTAGTTTCCGTCATATCGGTGTTATGTCCCCGGATTTTGCGTTCCTTACGCGGTTGGGTGATAATGGGAACCCCTTGACATTTCGCCTTGAATAAAACTCTTCCAGCAATGCCCAACATTGGTTTTACCATTTGCCACCTAGCCTCTTTTTCCCTTGGGTTCCGTAGACTCAAGGGTCATCTTATTTAAACCCCCCCGGGCCAGTGCTCCTCCGAGTGTTGGTCCACCTCGTCAGCCACCGGTGGCCACCACGGGAAACTCTGGGCTGGCCTACCGGAAGTTTAGACAATCTGAGTGTGCCCTGAGAACGAGATATGTGCAGCTCCTATCAGGATTTGTCGGCACATTCGGGCGGTGTTGCTGGATTTTTTTTAACTTGTCGAAGTTTTCTTGTAGAACCGGGTTACCAAGTCTGATCGAAATGTCTCGGGAGAAGGTATATCCTTCGTTGACTGTGAGAGCTTGTCATGGGCTAAGTTGGGACTCCCCTGCAGGATTTGAACTTTCGAAATCCGTGCCCGCGGTTATGGGCAGATGGGAATTTGTTAATGTCCGGTTGTAGATAACTTGAACCTTAAGTTAATTAAAATGAATCAATTGTGTGTGTAACCGTGATGGTCTCTTCTCGGCGGAGTCCGGGAAGTGAACACGGTGTTGGAGTAATGTTTGCCATAGGTTGTTCTTTAGCTCTTCGTTCGCGCTTTGCCTTCTCTTCTCGCTCTCTTTTGCGAACAGGTTAGCCACCATATATGCTAGTCGCTTGCTGCAGCTCCACATATTACCTTGCTTTACCTATAAGCTTAAATAGTCTTGATCGCGAGGGTGTGAGATTGCTGAGTCCCCGTGACTCATAGTTACTTCCAAAACCAGTTTGCAGGTGCCGATGATACCGTGCATGAGACTCAACCAAGCTCAAGGAGGAGCTCGATGAAGATCTTGTCCTTTATGTTGTTTCGTTCTAGTTGATTAGTAGTGGAGCCCAGTTGGGGTCGATCGGGGATCCGTGTCGCTTTTGGGGTAGTCTTCTTTTATTTTGGCTTTGTAGTCGGGCCCTGATTGTACTTGGATGATGTAATGCTTTAATTCATGTATTGTGTGAAGTGGTGATTGTAAGCCAACTATGTATCTCTTTCCCTTATGTATTACATGGGTTGTGTGAAGATTACCTCACTTGCGACATTGCTTTCAATGCGGTTATGACTCTAAGTCGTGCTTCGACACATGGGAGATATAGCCGCATCAAGGGCGTTACAAGTTGGTATCAGAGCCTTCCCCGACCTTAGGAGCCCCACTGCTTGATCGAATTAGCTGCCGTTGTTGAGTCTAGAAAAATGTTTTGAGTCATTTAGGAATTATATATCAGAGAGTTTAGGAATTCTTTTTACTCCCCAGTCCCCTCATCGCTCTGGTAAGGCATCCTGACGTAGAGTTTTGACTCTTCTCTTCTCAAATTTCACTAAAAAAAATTTTAGGATCACGCGGGTATCTTGGAATCGTTCTGATCGATTTGTGACGAGAACATTGTTCTTGGTGCCTCCTGTCATTTAGGGGTTCTAGCAGTGTCCCGGGGAGTTGAGCTCCGAGGTGTTGTCGTCACAATTTTATCGTTGCGGTTCTGGAATACCTGAGTTTAGTTTCGCCGACATCAAAAATCTCTTTTATGCAGTTGTTGGTGAGATAACCTCGACGCCACCTAGTACTGGGGCGGGAGTTCAGGAGTATTGCCATAACTCGTATAATGGATGCTTTTGGAAGGTTGAGGTAGACGATTTCCGAAGGTTTCTTGGTTATGTGTTGAAGGATGGATACATCTGGATGTAGGATTTGTTAGTTTGGGTGAGATATTATGCTTCCCCTGTATCCCCAACACCTGATTGCATAACCGGAAAGTTTCGGGAGTTTATAAGTGGGAATTCAAGTAGCTCTTAGGATATCTTTTCGTCAGAGGTATGATATGAAATTGGGGTTTGACGTCTAGTGGTCCGCCCATTCACGGTCGGTTTTACAGTGGTCTCATTGTGTCTTAAAGAGTCCTTGGCTATGCCGACTCGGGGACTCTTCATATGTCATGTGCACTGCCTTGTACATGATGGTGCTGTACGATCGAGCCCGTGTAGGCCCCACCACGAAAACTTCGGACGAAATCTCTATCATATGTTTGCTCTGGCTTATTCTGCGAGCCAATCCTTTGTTTTGTTTTGAGTTGTGGTATTCGAGTTGCTTCAAAGTCAAATGTTGATTCCATACCTTCTCTAAACGGTGTTCTCATACTCCTATGTGAATACTAATCCTTCTCGATCATCGAGCTTGTCATGTCAATCCTTTTTACCGGCGTGCTTCTCTTCAAGTGGATCCGATCATTTCAACATCCGCAAGATCAATTATCAGTTCTTCTCAGCGGTGTTTGTTGTATCCGTCCCAACTTGCCTTTGTTTTTCCCGCCCTCCCTCCCTTGCTTTTCTCCGAGGACTCATATATCTCAATCAAGTATCATTTTATTGATGTGAAGTCTCTTCGTTCTTTTCAGTCAATGTTCGTATCCGGTGATTGTCATGAAGATTCTAACGGAGCTTCTTGTTTATCATTCTTTGTTCTTTTATCTTCTCCAGTGGAACCAATTCAAGCGTTGAAGATCATATCCTTTCCTCATTTCAAATGTCTGCTCCTTTCGGTTCACCTCTTTATCATTCACTTCTCGTTATTCAATTATTCCGGAGTGTTGAAGATATCTCAGAAGACTCACGGTTACATTCTCGATCCATTCAAGTTATTTCGAGGTTGTTATCTCATTCAAGTCATTTTATTTAACCGGTACAAATCTCTCTTCCAAGCAATCGTTCTACGGTGTATCTTTTGAGTGGGCCCTAACCCACAGGTCTTTTCCCAAGATCTTACCTGACTCTTCTTATTTCTGGAGCATCTCAAATTATTTTTCAAAGTTTGACATAAGATTGAGTTATCATCAGTCAAATTTCTTTCCCCAATATCGTTTTCAAATTCTTTTTGTTGTTGGCTCGACCTCTTCGCTTTTTATTCTTCCGGAGTGCCTTGAAAATTCTTGGTGATGTTTCTCGTCGTCTTTCTCGGATTTTGAAGACCGAAGAAGAGTTTTTCCTCCATATCTTATCCGTTCTCTCAGAGATTCATGATTCTAGTTTGAGTCCATCATTTCAGTATTATTCATTCTCAGCTTTCAGCTATGGTTCTCCAAATCTTACCAGTGCTTCGTTCAAGTGATCTCTAATCAGCTCGTGATCCCTTCGTTCTCATGTATCTAGATTCTCTCGAGCATCATCGTTCATTTGCAAATTCTTCCCGGTGATTCGTTATCTTTTATTCGTTCTTTTTCAATTCTTACGGTGGTTCATTCAAGATTCTTCTTCCTTCGTTTATCATATCAATATATTCGTTGTTTTCAGTCCTACTGGTGGATCGTTGAAGACCGTCTTAAGTTTGACGCTATATCTATCTTAATCCTTTCTACGAGAATAAGTAGCATGCCAAATCCAATGTGGGTCATCAATTTAATTGGTGAAGGATACGCATAATGCAATTCTTATTATTTTTTCATCCAAGTGATTTAATTCCTTATTCCGGAGGTTCATCAAAATTCTTGATTTCAGTTGTTTCATCTTTTCTTTTCCGGAGTTCCAAGTTTTTCTGCATTATATCGTCGCGAAGCTCCATCTAAATCATCGCAAGGCTTCACGTTGTGTTTTCAACTTCTTTTTCCCTTTCGTTTAATCATTCTTTTATTACCGGAGTTCTTCGCGAAGGCTCAACATGATGGTTCATCAAGGATTCTTTTCATTCTTCAATTGTTCTTCAAGATTTCTCTCGTAGCTAAGTTCCGCCAAGATATACTCTAAAATAAACATGGTGCTCGACACATGTTTTGTTTTGAGGAGTTCAAGCACTCTTCATCTTGCTTTTCAAAGTTCAATCCTTTCTAACGTATCATTGGAGGTGGTATTATGTCATTCTTGATAATTTGAGTTCATGTTTCATGATTCACAGGTTGTTAAAAATGGGGTATTTTAAATCCATCAACCTCTTCGTTGGAATTATCTTGGGTTATATTTCACTTAAAGCTTTCCCTAAGGATTGTTGCTATTAATGGTGATAATATATGATCCAAGTTCTTCATCTATCCTCCCAGTGATATAAGTTCTCGTCTCCTTGTTGATATCAATCCAATTTATCGTTTCCGTCAGTGGCAGAATTTCACCTCGTAGTTTTGAGATGTTCTTTATAAGCCCACTACAAGCTTACTCTTTTCGTTGTTGGTTTCCAACAACTCCGTTCGACCCTTCTCCTAAAGAGGTTTTTTCAAGCTCATTTGAGGTAGAAGATGTTGTTTTCTCCTCCGTTCTTTTGATTCCATTCCTACATTTGTTCCGGAGGCATTGTGATGTTGCTCTCTTCGACCCATCATCTTGTTTTGTGAAGTTCAGATTCTATGCATTTCCAACTGGAGTGTTGTCATAATTGATCCTTATCGTTCTTTGTACATCTCGTTTCAACCGGAGTGCTTGTATGTACTTCTTGTCCATTGCAACCTTTTTTATGTCATTCGACCTACAAGGTTCTCGTAATGTTCCTTGGTACTCTTTCTAGCGGAGTGTTTTCTACGTCGATCATCTCCGTTATATTCTTTTTCAAATGGTTTAACCTCTCAAGGTTCTTTGGTTTCACTCATTGGTCAAAGAAGCAACTTAGTTTTACCTCTTCTCTTTTCTCTTCTGTTTTTTTCCCCGGTGCCATTCTAGATCTCGGGACGAGATCCTCTCGTAGTGGTGGAGTGTTGTGACGCCCCGAGACCGATGTGCCAGGTGTCCTCCAGTTATTCGTTGTGTTGCTTTGTCTTTCGCTTGTGTGTTGCATCTTGTCATGTCATCATTACATCATCTCATAAATCTTTTGCAACTCAACTAAATAAATGGCATGGATCTTTGATCCATTTAAACCGAGGGAATTCACATGGTGATTCTCTTTACAACATATCCTCTCGATATTTAGAGAGGTATAGTAGATATTCCAATTATTTGGATTTACCGCAAACACACTTGCAAAATATCCCAATGCCTTTGTTATCTTAATTCTTGGTCTCCAACATGGCCATATATTTCTTTCATCATATTTCGGAGCTCCACCAAAAATTCGAACATTTTTGGACACCTCTTTTTCCTAGCCCTTGTTCAAACCATTTGATTTAAATTCAAATGACTTTGAATTAAATCCTTGCAATCATGCCTCTCCTATTTTTTTTCTTGGAACCAATGCATTTTTACGAGTCCGAGAATATTATCTACGTGCGCTAATTCTTTCACTAACCCCCTCCCTCTTTATTTTCTTCTCCAATTTTGTTTTATTCTTAGAAATAAGGGAGAGAGAGGAGAGAGCCTAGCAGGCTGGCCTCTAGGGCCCATCCCTAGGCCCAGTCGCGGCCTGCTTCATCCCTAGGCTATCTAGCACCTGCGCCGCCCAACCTCCGCAGCCAGGCCGGCCCAGTTGCGGCAAGCCCACCTGGCCTCACCTAACCTAACCCTAGGCCCGACCGTAACCTGACCCTCTTGATCTTTTCCTCGCACCCCGCACCGCCAGGAGAGAAGCGCATCACACCAGGGGCCGATCCCATCTCTCCCCGCAGCCCGCCTACCGCATCCAGCCCAGCACCGAACCGGGCCTTGGCCCATGTTTGCAGGGCACAGCCTCTCTCCTGTGTTTGTTTGGGCTTGGTAGTTTCGGCCCGTGACTATTGTTTTCCCTGCTGCGAATTTGTCTAATTTCCCAGAGTTTTGCCAGTTTTATAGTATAGCCCCTAAACATCATGCATTTTATAACTCCCCAACCGTGCATCGGATTAAAACAAACTTAATATGAAACTTTCTTAATTTTTCATCTAGTTTAATAATTTTTCGTTTTCATCCATGTTTAAAATATTTAAAATGATTTTTGTTTAAATTTGCTCCTATGCCATGTTATAATGCTTTAATTCATAACTAAATAACCGTAACTCCAAATTTAATAAACTTTATATGTAAATGGGGTAGAATTTAGCCTAGTTTAACATGGTGGCATCATCTTGCATGTTTAATAACTATAAAATATGGTTTAGGGCAGAACAGTACCAAACCTAATATATGCATATGGGGATTTACCGAAATTGTTGTTCGTTGCATCCGGCCTCATTTAAACTTGACTAGATAGGTAGTTTTACTTTGCTTCACCCTCTTGCCATGTTTAACAACATTTAATATTGTTGGGTACATAAACGAGATCGAACTAAATAACTTGAATGTGGTGTTTTCTTCAATATGCAACTCTGTTGCATAATGAGCTCCACTTAATTTGTAGGATTGTTTGTGCTTTGCCATGCTATGCCTCATTAAACTGGACATGCATCATAGTTGTTTGCGCATCGTGCCATGCTTATGTGGTGGTTGTTTACTATGTTGTTTGCTTTCTTTCCGGTGTACTTCTTCTCGGTAATCCGGTAACGTCGTGTTGTGAGGATTCGTTCAACAACGTCCGTTTGTCTTCTTCATGGACTCGTTCTTCTCCCTTGCGGGATTTCAGGCAAGATGATCATACCCTCGAAATCACTTCTATCTTTGCTTGCTAGATGCTCACTCTTTTTCTATGCCTATGCTACGATGCCTACCACTTGCTTATCATGCCTCCCAAATTGCCATGTCAAACCTCTAACCCACCTGGTCCTAGCAAAACCGTTGATTGGCTATGTTACCGCTTTGCTCAGCCCCTCTTATAGCGTTGTTAGTTGCAGGTGAAGATGAAGTTTGTTCCTTGTTGGAACATGGAGATGTTGTTCCTTGTTGGAACATGTTTACTTGTTGGGATATCACAATATCTCTTATTTAATTAATGCATCTATATACTTGGTAAAGGGTGGAAGGCTCGGCCTTTTGCCTAGTTTTTTGTTCCACTCTTGCCGCCCTAGTTTCCGTCATATCGGTGTTATGTTCCCGGATTTTGCGTTCCATACACAGTTGGGTGATAATGGGAACCCCTTGACAGTTCGCCTTGAATAAAACTCTTCCAGCAATGCCCAACATTGGTTTTACCATTTGCCACCTAGCCTATTTTTCCCTTGGGTTCCGCGGACTCAAGGGTCATCTTATTTAAACCCCCCCGGGCCGGTGCTCCTCTGAGTGTTGGTCCACCTCGTCAGCCGCCGGTGGCCACCAGGGGCAACTCTGGGCTGGCCTATCGGAAGTTTAGACAATCTGATTGTGCCCTGAGAACGAGATATGTGCAGCTCCTATCGGGATTTGTCGGCACATTCGGGCGGTGTTGCTGGATTTGTTTTAACTTGTCGAAGTTGTCTTGTAGAACCGGGATACCGAGTCTGATCGGAATGTCTCGGGAGAAGGTATATCCTTCATTGACCGTGAGAGCTTGTCATGGGCTAAGTTGGGGCTACCCTGCAGGGATTTGAACTTTCGAAAGCCGTGCCCACGGTTATGGGCGGATGGGAATTTGTTAATGTCCGGTTGTAGATAACTTGAACCTTAACTTAATTAAAATGAATCAATTGTGTGTGTAACTGTGATGGTCTCTTCCCGGCGGAGTCCGGGAAGTGAACACGGTGTTGGAGTAATGTTTGCCGTAGGTTGTTCTTTAGCTCTTCGTTCGCGCTTTGCCTTCTCTTCTCACTCTCTTTTGCGAACAGGTTAGCCACCATATATGCTAGTCGCTTGCTGCAGATCCACATATTACCTTGCTTTACCTATAAGCTTAAATAGTCTTGATCGCGAGGGTGTGAGATTGCTGAGTCCCCATGACTAACAGTTACTTCCAAAACTAGTTTGCAGGTGCCGATGATACCATGCAGGAGACTCAACCAAGCTCAAGGAGGAGCTCGATGAAGATCTTGTACTTTATGTTGTTTTGTTCTAGTTGATCAGTAGTGGAGCCCAGTTGGGGTCGATCGGGGATCCGTGTCGCTTTTCGGGTAGTCTTCTTTTATTTTGGCTCCGTAGTCGGGCCCTGATTGTACCTAGATGATGTAATGCTTTAATTCATGTATTGTGTGAAGTGGCGATTGTAAGCCAACTATGTATCTCTTTCCCTTATGTATTACATGGATTGTGTGAAGATTACCTCAATTGCGACATTGCTTTCAATGCGGTTATGCCTCTAAGTCGTGCTTCGACACGTGGGAGATATAGCCGCATCGAGGGCGTTACATTCATGCAATATGAAATAAACCCCATCTTGTTATCCTCAATGGCAATGATGCAATACGAGCCTTGCTGCCCCTTCTGTCACTGGGTAAGGACACCGCAAGATCGAACCCAAAGCTAAGCACTTCTCCCATGGCAAGAACTACCAATCTAGTTGGCCAAACCAAACGGATAATTCGGAGAGACTTGCAAAGATAACCAATCATACATAAAAGAATTCAGAGAAGATTCAAATATTATTCATAGATAGACTTGATCATAAACCCACAATTCATCGGTCTCAACAAACACACCGCAAAAAGAAGATTACATCGAATAGATCTCCATAAGAGAGGGGGAGAACTTTGTATTGAGATTCAAAGAGAGAGAAGAAGCCAGCCATCTAGATACTAACTATGGACCTTAAGGTCTAAGGTAAACTACTCACACTTCATCGGAGAGGCTATGATGATGTAGAAGCCCTCTGTGATGACGACCCTCTTCCGGCGGAGCTCTGGAACAGGCCCCAAGATGGGATCTTGTGGATACAGAAAGTTGCAGCGGTGGAATTAGGTTTTTGGCTCCTGTTCTGATCGTTTGGGGGTACGTGTGTATATATAGGAGGAAGAAGTACACCGGAGGAGCAACGAGGGGCCCACGAGGCAGGGGGCGCCCCCCACCCTCGTGACCGCCTCTTTTGTTCCTTGGAGCAGGGTCCAAGTCTCCTGGATCACGTTCGGTGAGAAAATCACGTTCCCGAAGATTTTATTCCGTTTGGACTCCGTTTGATATTTCGTTTATTCGAAACACTGAAATAGGCAAAAAAAACAGCAATTCTGGGCTGGGCCTCCGGTTAATAGGTTAGTCCCAAAAATAATATAAAAGTGGAAAATAAAGCCCAACATAGTCCAAAACAGTAGATAATATAGCATGGAGCAATAAAAAATTATAGATACGTTGGAGACGTATCAGGGCATAACAGAAGACCGCGTCGTCATCCACAACGGAAGAACAAACCACTATAGCTTCAAGACAAATGGAATGGAGTACGTGTTACGACCTATGTCACCAAGCCAAGTGATCACCGACAAGCAAGCATGCACCCATCGTGGAGAGACTAGTGAGAGAGTGAACCACCACAAAGAAAGTGAGCGCCACAAGCCCAAATTGAGTGACTCTACGCCAAGAGAGAAAAACTTAGTCCTCCTAGACACAAAAAGTGAGATGGGAGAAGTGTGTGAGAACCCATCGAGTGTCATCCACTATGTCCTAGTATGCAAAGATGAAGTGGCAAGGACTAACACTTCTAATCCTCTTCCTATAGTGTTGTACAATATTTTGCAGGAATTTGTGGATGTCTTCCCCGATGAGCTACCTCTCGGTCTTCCTCCTCTATGTGGCATCGAACACCGGATCGACCTCATCCCCAGCGCACCTCTTTCTAACAAGGCTCCATACCGCATCAACCCCGAAGAAACCAAAGAAATACAAAGGCAAGTCCAACATCTCATAGACCATGGACATGTGCATGATAGTTTGAGACCTTGTGCCGTGCTAGTCATTCTTGTGCCAAAATGAGATGGTAGTTTTTTCATGTATTCCGATTATAGACCCATAAATTCTATCACCGTTCACTATAGACATCCTATTCCATGCCTAGACGATATGCTAGATGAGCTTAGCAGTGGCACCATTTTCTCAAAAATTGATCTTAAAAGTGGTTATTATCAAATCCGCATACAAGAAGGTGATGAATGGATAACCGATTTCAAAAAAAAATTTGGCTTGTATGAATGGCTAGTTATGCCTATGGGTTTATCAGAAGCACCCGGTACTGTCATGCGTGTTATGCATTATGTGCTTCGTCCTTACATTGGTGTGTTTGTTGTGGTCTACATTGACGATATTCTTGTGTTTAGCAAATCCCTCAAATAGCATGTAAATCATCTTAGGACCGTTTTGTAAACTCTTAGAAAAGCGCGCCTTTATGCCAATATGGAAAAATGCACTTTTGGTGTTGACAAGATTGTGTTCTTGGGCTTTGTTGTGTCTTCAAAGGGTGTTCATGTTGATGAGTCTAAAATTGAAATTTTCCCACAACCCACTAATTTGCAACAAGTGTGTAGTTTCCTTGGTCTAGAGGGTTTTTACTGTCGCTTTGTGAAAGACTTTAGCACTATTGCCGCACCCTGGCATGCTTTGAGTAAGAAGAATGCACCCTTTGTTTGGGTTCCATCTCAATCTACTGCATTTGAGCAGCTCAAATCTTTGCTTACACATGCCCCAATTCTTGCGTTGCCTAATTTCAATAAAACTTTTGAGGTTCATTATGATACTAGTGGTAATGGAATTGGTGGAGTTTTGATGCAAGAAAAGTGACCCATTGCATACTTCAGCAAAAAACTTTCTGGTGCTCAACTTAACTATCCCATATATGACAAAGAATTGTATGCTTTAGTGCGAGTATTGCATGTTTGGTAGCATTATCTTTGCCCACATGAATTTGTCATACACACCAATCATGAGACACTAAAGTACCTTAAAGGTCAAACCAAGTTGAATAAACGGCATGCTAAATGGAGTGAATTTATTGAATTTTTTCCTTATGTGATCAAGTACATTAAGGTTAAATAAAATGTCATGGCGGATGCTCTTTCCCGCAAATGCATGTTAGTTACTCAACTTGAGTTGAATGTTATTGGCTTTGAGCATGTTAAAGAAATATATGCAAATGATCCTATGTTTGCGAATCCTTATGCCAAATGTCTTGCTAACACTTGCTGGGAGAACTATTATCTCAAGAATGGCTACCTTATGCGTGCTAACAAGCTTTGTATACCCGAGTCTTCGCTTCGTTTGTTTCTTTTGCAAGAGCCTCATGGCGGAGAACTTATGGGACATTCTGGGCGTGACAAGGCCTTTGCCACACTCTCCTTCAAGTACTTTTTGGTAAATATGTTTCGCGACGTGGCACGCTTCACCAATTGGTGCTCTACATGTGGCAAAGCTAAGTCATAATCTCAATCTCATGGTTTAGATATGCCACTTCCAATTCCATATCACCCATGGGAAGATATTAGTATGGATTTCGTTCTTGGTTTGCGTAGGACTCAAAATGGAAAGGATTCTGTATTAGGTGTTGTGGACCAATTCTATAAGATGGCACATTTCATCCCATATAATAAGATAGACGATGCTTCACATGTTGCAAATCTCTTTTGTAGGGAAATCTTGAGGTTTCATGGAGTACCAAGGACCATTGTGTTGGACCGCGACGTCAAGTTCCTAAGTTACTTTTGGAAGACCCTATGCGCCAAGCTCGGCATCAAGCTACTATTCTTGACAGCCTATCATCCCCAAACCGATGGCCAAAGAGAAGTCACCAGTAGGACGCTATCTACTCTCCTATGCGTGTTGATCAAGAAAAACATGAAGGACTGGGAGGAGTGCTTACCCATCGCCGAGTACGCCTACAATCAAGCACGACACTCTATTATCGGCATGTCCCCCTTCGAGGTTGTCTACAGCTTCAACTAATTGTCCCCATTGGACATTCTACCTCTTCTTCTCCAAGAAAGTGCAAACATGGATGTGAGTGCAAGGGCAAGTTTTCTCAAGATGATGCATGAAGATACAAGGTCAACGATCGAGCGCCAAGTACAACACCTCACCACCAAGCTCAACATAAACAAGACACCAATGGTGTTCCAACCAAGAGATCTCGTATGGCTTCATCTTCGCAAGGACCGCTCCTTGAACGAACGCAAGTCAAGGCTTCTACCAAGAGCCGACGGACCCTTAAAGGTGCTAGCATGCTACAATGACACCACCTACAAGATCGACATCCCGCGCGACAAGTGTTGGGAAACGTTGCATGGAAAACAAAAAAAAATCTACACACACGCAATGATCTATCCATGGAGATGCATAGCAACGAGAGGTAGAGTGTGTCTACGTACCCTCGTACACCGTAAGCAGAAGTATTTCTTAACGCGGTTATTGTAGTCGAACTTCTTCGCGCTTCAACCGATCAAGTACCGAACGCACGACACCTCCGCGTTCTGCACATGTTTAGCTTGGTGACGTCCCTCGCCTTCTTGATCCAACAAAATGTCGAGGTACTAGATGATTTCTGTCAGCACGACAGTGTGGTGACTGTGATGGTGACGTGCTCCTCTCAGGGCTTCGCCTAAGCACTACTAAACTATGACCGTGGGAGTAAACGGTAGAGGGGGGCGCCGCACACGGCTAACAATTGTCTGGGGTGTGCTAGGGGTGCCCGCCACCCCCCCCCCCCACATATATATAGGTGGGAAGGAGAGGGGAGGCGCCAAAGTAGGCCGAATCCTACTTGGGGTTTCCCCATGGCCAGCGCCCCCCCTTCCTTATCTGCTGGAGGGGGAAGGAAAGAGGAGGGAAGGAAGGGGAGGCCAAATCCCTCCCCTTTCCTTCTCCCTTCCCCTCTTTATTTCTCCTGTGGTTCGGCCCATATGGGGGGCGCACCAGCCCCTGGTGGCTGGTGAATTTCCCCTCTTGGTCCATTAGGCCCATATCATTTGCCGGGAGCGCCCGGAACCCCTTCCGGTGACCCGATATGTACCCGGTACCCTCTGGAACACTTCCGGTGTCCGAATACTATCGACCTATATATCAATCTTTACCTCTCGACCATTTCGAGACTCCTCATCATGTCCTTGGTCTCATTCGGGACTCTGAACAACGTTCGGTCACCAAACCGAATAACTCAGATAATACAATATCGTCATTGTACGCTAAGCGTGCGGACCCTACGGGTTCGAGAAATATGTAGACATGATGATGTAGGGTAGAACCCTAATAGCCCGATCTTTCATGAAAGAAGCGGATCCCGCGAAGAACACGAGGAACACGAGGGGGAAAACGAGGGAAAACACGAGAGGAAACACTAAACCAACACGAATAAGTCACACATGTGCTAGATCCTCGAGTACATAAGAGAAGAT
Source organism: Triticum urartu (assembly GCF_056163025.1). NCBI lineage: Eukaryota > Viridiplantae > Streptophyta > Magnoliopsida > Poales > Poaceae > Triticum > Triticum urartu. The sequence goes on along the minus strand of NC_141873.1, from coordinate 193,619,203 downwards.
ACACGATCCACAACCAACTAGGGACGATACAAAAGGTAGCCGGTCTTATTCGTGAGGAGGTCTTGATTTCTTCCCTAAAAGGGGTCTTGAATCCGCTTGGGGGATCTTCTCCGGTGGAGGCTCGAATCTTTGAGGAGAAGGTAACCAAGTGGATGAGCAAATCTCTCACACGAAATATGATCTAATCCTTTGCTAACCCTAGAAAGTTGGACGAGGTGGAGTATATATAGTCTAGTGGGGAGAAGGGGTACACGGGCCTCGGCCCTTACACTGCGCGCAGACAGGGGAGGCCGGACGTCCGGGCGTTCGCGGAGGGCCGGATATCCGGGCTGAGGAGGCCGAATGTCCGGGCTGGTGAAGCTGGCCATGTCGCTCTCGGGTTAGGGGCCGTCCAGATTTCCCGGCAGGAGGCCGGATATCCGGGACCTCGTGAAGGGCCGGATGTATGGGCTTGGGGGCCGGTTGTCCGGGGCCTGTAGGTGCTTGGTGGTTGAGCCGCTGTAGTGGACGACGCTCCAGGGGCCGGATGTCCGGGGTCACGGCCGGATGTCCGGGGCCTGGGAGATGTTCTTGGCTCCTTCCATTGGTTCTCTTCATCCGTGGACTTGGGGACTTGTCCGTCTTCACGTGCATCTTCGGGAGGGTCCTCTTGGTACCTAATCATGCACAACGTCTCGGACTTAGGTAGTAGCCATGTCTTGAGAGGATCATATGTAATATCACTAAGGAGAGAAGTCACGTCGGTCTCGAGAGCTCTAGCTCTAGCTCGTGTCGTGGGTCCTCTTGGCTCTTGTTGAGGCGATGGTAAGTGATGTAGGGTAGAACCCTAATCGCCCGATCTTTCACGAAAGGAGCGGATCCCATGAAGAACACGTGAAACACGAGGGGGGAACGGGGGAAAACACAAGGGAAAACACGGGAGGGAACACTAAACCAACAAGAAATAATCACACATATGCTAGATCCTCAAGTACATCGAACGATACACAGTACATGATCAACTAGGGACGATACACGGTAACTGGTCTTCTCCGTGAGGAGGTCTTGATGTTCTTCCCTAAAGAGGGGTCTTGAGTCCGCTTGGGGGATCTTCTCCGGTGGAGGCTTGAATCTCCATGGAGAATGTAACCAAGTGGATGAGCAAAGCTCTCACACAATCATGAGCTAAACCTTTGCTAACCCTAGAATGTTGGGCGAGGTGGAGTATATATGGTCTAGGGGGAGAAGGGATACACGGGCCTTGGCCCTTCACTGTGCGCAGACAGGGGAGGCCGGATGTCCGGGCTTTCAGGCGACGCCGGATGTCCGGGCTAGGGAGGCCGGATGTCCGGGCTGGAGTGGTGGCATTTGTTGCTCTCGGGTTCGGAGGGCCCAGATTTCCGGGCTAGCGGTCGGATGTCCGGGGGCTCGGGAGAGGCCGGATGTCTGGGCTGTCGCGGCCGGATGTCCAAGGCCTGTAGCTTCTGGCGGCTGTGCTGCTGTAGTGGACGATGCTACAGGGGCCGGATGTCCGGGGCCCGGGAGATGTTATTGGCTGCTTCCGTTGGTTCTCCTCATCCGTGGACTTGGGGACTTGTACATGTTCATGCGCATCTTCGGGAGGGCCCTCTTGGTGCCTAATCATGCACAACACCTCGTACTTAGGTAGAAGCCATGTCTCATGCATAGAAAGTGGAAGTTCGGAGAGGAGTGAGTTCACCTTATCTTCGATAGCCTTGGCTCGGGCTCGTGTCATTGATCCAAGTGGTGTCGTTGGAGGTGTAGGTCCGTCCATGGGGATGATCTTGGGGGTCTCCACATCATCTCCCCTCCCTGGGGGAAGATCCGTCCTTGGATCGAAATCCTCATCACCATGGTAGGGCGAGAGATCTTTGATTTTGAAGATGTCGCTCACGGAGTGCTTGTCACAAGGGATGTCGATCTTGTATGCATTGTTGTTGTAGCGTGCAAGCACCTTGAATGGTCCATCCGTGCGTGGTTGACGTTTGGACTTGCATTCTTGGGGAAAGCGGTCCTTGCGAAGGTGTAGTCACATGAGGTCGCCAATGTTGAATATCATAGGGTGCTTGTTGACGTTGAGGTTGGTCGCAAGGCGTTGTACCTGGCGCTCGATGGTGTTTCTTGTATCTTCATGCACCTTCTTAAGATGGGTCGCTCGTGCACTTGCGTACAAATTGATGCGCTCTTGGAGTGGTAGAGGGAGAATATCCAATGGTGACAAAGTGTTGAATCCGTAGACGACCTTGAATGGGGACTTGCCGGTTGTTGAGTGTCTTGCGCGGTTGTAGGAGAACTCGGTGATAGGTAGGCACTCCTCCCACTCTTTGATGTTCTTCTTGATGAGTACTCGAAGTAGAGTGGAGAGTGTGTGGTTGGTAACTTCCGTTTGGCCGTCGGTTTGAGGATGGTAAGCCGTGGAGAAGAGTAGCTTGATTTCGAGCTTGGCACATATGGTCTTCCAAAAGTAGCTAAGGAACTTGACGTCGTGGTCCGAGATGATAGTCTTTGGCACTCCATGTAGACGCAATATTTCCCTACAAAAGAGATTAGCAACATGTGAAGCATCGTCTATCTTGTTGCAAGGAATAAAATGTGCCATTTTTGAGAAATGGTCCACAACGACAAATATTGAATCTTTCCCATTTCGAGTCCTAGGCAAACCAAGTACAAAGTCCATGCTAATGTCTTCCCATGGTTGTTATGGAATTGGTAGAGGCATATAGAGGCCATGAGATTGAGCTTTGGACTTAGCTTTGCGACATGTAGAGCATCGGTTGGTGAAACGACTGACGTCCCGAAACATCTTGGGCCAAAAGTAGTTCTTCGAGAGCGTGGCGAACGTCTTGTCGCATCCGAATGTCCCATTAAGCCTCCTCCATGAGATTCCTGCAAAAGTAACAAAGGAAGAGAAGACTCGGGGATGCAAAGTTTGTATAAGATATCCATCTTTGATGTAATAGCGTTCCCAAGATGTATGCGACAAACACTTGGGATAAGGAGTAGAAAAAGTTGCATCATGCTCATACAAGTCTTTGATATGCTCGAAGCCAATGACATCTAACTCAAGTTGTGTAACAAGCATGCATATGCGGGAAAGAGCATCTGCTACGATGTTTTCTTTACCCTTGATGTACTTGTTGACATAAGGAAAAGACTCAATAAATTCACTGCATTTAGCATGATGCTTGTTCAACTTGGTTTGGCCCTTAAGATACTTGAGAGTCTCATGATTGGTATGAATGATAAACTCATGGGGACGAAGGTAATGTTCCCATTAATGTAAAACGTGGACTAAAGTATATAGCTCGTTGTCATAGATGGGGTAATTGAGTTGCGCTCCGGAAAGTTTCTCACTAAAGTAAGCTATGGGGCGCTTTTCTTGCGTTAACACACCTCCTATGCCATTACCAATAGCATCGCAATGAATCTCAAAAGGCTTGTCGAAGTTGGGTAAAGCAAGCACGGGAGCATGAGTAAGCAAATTCTTAAGCTCATTGAATGTGGTATCTTGGGATGGTCCCCAAACAAAAGGCGCATTCTTCTTGCTCAAAGCATGCAAAGGCGAAGCAATGGTTCTAAAATCCTTCACAAAGCGATGATAGAAACCTGCAAGGCCAAGAAAACTACGCACTTGATGAAGGTTGGTTTTTTCTGGCCAAGTCTTAATAGCATTGATATTGGACTCGTGAACATGAACACCCTCGGAGGAAACAACAAAACCCAAGAAAACGAGCTTATCAACACCAAAAGGACATTTCTCCATATTAGCATAGAGGCGCTCTTTTCTAAGAGTTTGGAAAACGGTGCGGTCATGGGTGACATGTTCTTTGATAGATTTGCTAAACACAAGAATGTCATCGAAGTAAACCACAACAAATATTCCAATGTAAGGGCGAAAGGCATGATTCATAAGGCACATAAAAGTGCCCAGTGCTTCCAAAAGACCCATAGGCATGACTTGCTACTCATACAAGCCAAACTTAGTTTTGAAAGCAGTTTTCCATTCATCACCCTCTTGTATGCGTATTTGATAGTAACCACTCTTAAGATAAATTTTAGAAAAGATAGTGGCCCACTAAGCTCATCAAGCATATCATCGAGGCATGGAATGGGATACCTATAGCGAAGCTACCATCATGTTTTGGCACAAGAATGACCGGGATGGCACAAGGGATCAAACTTTCACGCACATGTACATGGTCTATGAGATGCTTTACTTTCCTTTGTATTTCTTTGGTTTCTTCGGGATTGACGCGGTAGGGAGCTTTGTTCGGAAGCGGTGCTCCGGGGATGAGGTCGATGCGGTGTTCAATGCCTCGTAGCGGAGGTAGTCTCGTCGGGGAAAACATCTTGAAATTCCTGCAAAAGAGAAGACAACACTAGAGGAAGAGTGTGAGAAGTGTTAGTTTGTGGTGTATTGTCCTTGCACATGACGTAGTGTAGGACACTAGATGGGTTCTCACACACTCCTCTTATCTCACTTTTGGTGGCAAATAGGACTAGGTTCTTCTTTTCGCTCATCATGGAGGTGTTCGATTTGGGCCTGTGGCACTCACTGTCATTTTGGCGGCTCTCTCTCTCACTATGATCTCCATGATGGGTGGCTTGCTTGTCGGTGATCACTTGACTTGGCGACATTGGACGGAGGACGTACTCCTTGCCCTTCATCTTGAAGATGTAGTGGTTCGTTCGCCGGTTGTGTACGACTCCTCTATCGAATTGCCATGGCCGTCCAAGGAGAAGTTGACAAATGGTCATTGGAACGACGTCGCACTCCAAGGTGTCTTCGTAGGCGCTGATTTTGAAGGAGACTTGTACTCGGTGCTCGACTTGGATGGTGCCGGACTCACTAAGACATTGCACTTTGTATGGATGTGGATGCTTCGTCTTGGGCAATTGGAGCTTGGAGCAAAGTTCTTCGCTTGCGAGATTATGACAGCTCCCACCATTGATGATGACCTTGACGGATCGTCCATTGATGCCGGCCTTGGTGTGGAATATGTGGCATCATTGGTCTTCTTCTTGGTGATGTTGAAGAGTCAAAACCTTGGAGACAACAAGGGTGGGCCTTGAATCTTCATCGCAAAAGACTTGTTCTTCTTCATTGTTCATTTGGCGGTGCATGGCGACTTGCTCAAGGGCTTCCATTTCGCCGTCACTCATGGAGTCATAAGTGCCATATTCATTGAAGACCATGGTTCGCTTGTTGGTGCACTCATAGGACTTGTGGCCTCGTCCTCCGCATGTGAAACACTTGAAGGAACTTGTCTTGACGGTCTCATCGGTTGGGGTTAATGATGATGAAGCTCTCGGCTTGAAGTGGCTGGTAGTAGGATGACTTGTAGTGGATGAAGCTTTCCTGGAACTCAACTTGTCGATGTTGGTAGTAGAAGGCTTTGTAGTCGGTGTTGGAGTCGTTGACGCTTGGGTGTTGGAGAAGCCGTAGGACTTGGATGAGAACTTGGCATACTTGAAATCATCTTGCACTTGGCGTTCCGCTTTGGTAGCTTGGTGCACTAGCTCGATGAGATTTGAGTATGGTTGGAAGTCGGCGATCTTCTTGACGGGATGATTGAGTCCATTCAAGAAACGTGCCATAATTTGCTCATCATCTTCTGTGACATTGGCTCGTATCATTGCAATCTCCATCTCCTTGTAGTACTCTTCAACGCTCTTTGTTCCTTGCTTGAGTAGTCGGAGTTTCTTGAAGAGGTCACAGTTGTAGTAAGTAGGTACGAAGCGTGCTCTCATGACATCCTTCATTTCCGCCCAAGTAGTGATGGGTGGTTCACCTCGTGCCTCTCGGCGCTCGATAACTTGTTCCCACCAAATGAGCACATAGTCTTGGAACTCAAGGGATGCCATCGCGATCTTCTTCTCTTCTTCATAATTGTGCAAACGGAAGAACTTATCAACTTTCAATTCCCATGATATGTACTCTTCGGGATCGTTGCTTCCGTTGAACTTGGGCATGGTGAACTTGAGCTTGCCATAGCATTGCTCTTCATTGTGTTGGTGTCGGGAATGATGACGCCCATGTTGTTGATGATTGTTCAACTCGTGGTGCTCTTGGCGCGGAGGGTTGTCAACCTCTTGTTGCTCTTGTCATGGAGGATCTCCATTGTCTTCATGATCTTGAGGAACTTTTTGTTCTTGACGAGCTTGTGGAGGAGCCTGTCGAGCTCGAGGAGGGACTTGACAATGCACGTGAGGTTGAAAAATCCTCTTGTGGACTTCTTCGCGAAGTGCTTCAGCATGTTCACGAGCTTGTCGGCCTCGGTCGGCTACGGCTCGACTTGAATCGCATAGAGCTTGTTGTTCCTCAAGTGCTTGACCGTCATGGAGTTGTTGTTCTTGACGTTGTGCCTCAGCATCTTGAGCTTTTTGGTTTAGACGCGCTCGCTCTTCCTCTTCATGTTGTCGATGTTGTTGCCGTTCTCGTGCTAGTGCAAAGGCCTCTTGAGTTTGACGTTGACGGAGCTCTTGAGAGTCGGTGTCGCGCAGGGGATTGAGGCTTGCTGGACGATCTTTGCGTGCGGCTCGGCAAAGAGTGTTCGATGTCGGTGTACTTGAGCCAGAGAGGGTGAAGCCGGAGTGGCGGCTTGAACAGCTCCTTCTTGAAGTGGAAGAAGAGCGGTTGAGCAACAAAGCGCGAATCTCGTCCATCCTTGCGTCATTCTCTTGCTTGTTATCGTCGAGCTTGTGGTCGAAGTAGTCCCTTGTACATTGCTCGGAAAGTCGCAAGTCGGCGGCAAGGTTGTCGATGCGTTCACTCATGGCTTGTTGCTCTTGATGCAAAGCACGTTGTGCACCAAAGAGGTGACTCTTGCTGACGAAGGAGTTCATGTCGTCGTCTTGCTCCATGAAGAGTGGGTTGGTAGAAGTACTTGGCCTATCCATCATTCAAAGACAAATGTGAGTGGTAGAAAGAGAAGAACGAGTACCAAATGTACATTGACCGAAGTTGAAAGTGGATCGAGGATCACTCCAATGTAGGACAAGGAAATAGCACAATTGGTACTAGCTCTTGTCAGTTTCTCACACCTACACAAGTAAAAGCTTTTGGTGGGGCTTGGTTAGGATGGTGGCACAAAATTTGATGCAATTGTAAGTGAGCTTCAATAATGTTGGAAAAGATTCGCAAGATGCAATGTAACAAGTACACCAAGCATATAAGGTACACGGAAACACACACACAAAAAGATAAGTGTGGTCGTGCAACCAAGGGTGAGCCAAAATGTGGAATCCACAAAAATTCTCTTGTTGCACACACTAGAGAGACGCTAGCACGATTGCACAATAGGCAGATACAAGAACTTGTGCACAACCTACTTAGCAAAAATGCAACGACTTCTATCCCAAGTATGCTCTATGCAAGGTGTTGCTATGATATGATCCAAGATGATCGAGTATGACAATCTTAATGTTGTATGATGCTATGGTTCTTGCTTAAAAGCTCTGTGCTTATCTTTCCTCTTTGCTTAAAAGCTTGTTTGGCTCTTTTATGTTTGAGCTCTTTTCTCATGTAATGCTTGACTAAATGATATAGCAAGTGAGTATGCGATGAAAACTTTGTGACACAAGAGATGATACCAATATATGCAACAATGATATATGGATGATATGAGAAGTATGATCACCAATGTGCACAAGTCTCGTTGCCGGCAATACTCAATTGCTAGTCTCGATGGGTAAGCATCGCAAAGGAGTAAGGCTATAATGGCTATCAATGTAATGGCAAGAGTGATATGTCCAATACCAAGATGAGGTTACCGGTCTTGCTTCCGGTATGGTGTCAAAATGGTGGCATGAATACCAAGGTGTAGTCGAGGTGGTCGTTGTTGATGATGATGTAGGATGACAGTGATGATGTAGGACGTGTCAGTGGCGAAGAGGAGCGGCGGTGATGTCGATGTCGAACCGTACCTAGATAGCCGAAACACAAAAGGATACGGTACCGCAACTCAAATTCTCAAACCTCGAAGTAGCAAATGTGTCGGAGAGCGAAACGGTCCAAAAATGGTTGGGCTAGTCAGAAGTGGTGGAGGTATGCGGAAGTATATGTGGTATATGGTGAGCACTTGAACAAAATTTGGTGAAAAATGGATGGAAAACGGGGCGGTGGATGGATATGTTGCTGCGAGGGGTCGGATGTCCGGGGGCCGGATGTTCGGGCTTGACAGGCCAGATGTCCGGGCTCTGGATTCGGGGACAAACGGGATGAACACCGCGTGGAGAGGTCAAATCCGGGCGAAATTCGGAGGAATTTCTGGATGGAAATTGGGGGGAAAAGGATGGGAAGCTAGATCCACTCAAAACAAAGCAAATCCACTGATCCAAACCTACAAAATCTCAACACACCAACAAATCACAAAAAAAATTTGGGGCTATTTTTCGTGGGGAATTTTCGAATTAGGACGAAAAACAACAAAACAAGGCCAGAAACACAACGAGGAGGCTCCGAAATAATGATCAACGTGGCTCTCATACCAAGATGATGTAGGGTAAAAACCCTAATCGCATGATCTTTCACGAAAGGAGCGGATCCCGCGAAGACCACGAGGAACACGAGGGGGAAATGGGGTAAAACACAAGGGAAAACACGGGAGCAAACAGTAAACCAATAAGAAATAGTCACACATATGCTAGATCCCCGAGTACATGGAACGATACACGGTACACGATCAACTAGGGACAATACACGGTAACCGGTCTTCTTAGTGAGGAGGTCTTGATGTTCTTCCCTAAAGAGGGGTCTTGAATCCACTTGGGGGATCTTCTCCGGGGGAGGCTCGAATCTCCGTGGAGAAGGTAACCAAGTGGATGAGAAAAGCTCTCACACAATCATGAGCTAAACCTTTGCTAACCCTAGAAAGTTGGGCGAGGTGGAGTATATATAGTCTAGGGGGGAGAAGGGATACATGGGCCTCGGCCCTTCACTGTGCGCAGACAGGGGAGGCCGGATGTCCGGGCTTTCAAGCGACACCGGATGTCCGTGCTGGGGAGGCCGGATGTCCGGGCTGGAGTGGTGGCATTTGTTGCTCTCGGGTTCGGAGGGGCTGGATTTCCGGGCTGGCGGCCGGATGTCCGGGGCCTGTAGCTTCTGGCAGCTGTGCTGCTGTAGTGGACGATGCTCCAGGGGCCGGATGTCCGGAGTCATGGCCGCATGTCCGGGGCCTGGGAGATGTTCTTGGCTCCTTCCGTTGGTTCTCCTCATCCGTGGACTTTGGGACTTGTACATCTTCATGTGCATCTTCGGGAGGGCCCTCTTGGTGCCTAATCATGCACAACACCTTGGACTTAGGTAGAAGACATCTCTCTTGCATAGAAAGTGGAGGTTCAGAGAGGAGTGAGTTCACCTTATCTTCGATAGCCTTGGCTCGGGCTCATGTCATCGGTCCAAGTGGTGTCGTTGGAGGTGTAGGTGCGTCCATGGGGATGATCTTGGGATGCTCCACATCAGTAGGTCCATGGGGATGGCCGTAGGATTCTCCGCATCACATGACCGAGACACTTCTTTGGTCAATAACCAATAGCGGAACCTGGATGCCCATATTGGCTTCTACATATTCAATGAAGATCTTTATCGGACGAACAATGATGACAACATACGTTATTCCCTTTGTCTGTTGGTATGGTACTTGCCTGAGATTCGATCGTCGGTATCTTCATACCTATTCCAATCTCGTTACTGGCAAGTACCTTTACTCGTACCGTAATACATCACCTCGTGACTAACTCCTTAGTCATTTGCTTGCAAGCTTATGATGTGTATTACCGAGAGGGCCCAGAGATATCTCTTCGATACTCGGAGTGACAAATCCTAATATCGATCTATGCCAACTCAACAAACACCTTCGGAGATACCTGTAGGGCATCTTTATAATCACCCAATTACATTGTGATGTTTGATTACACACAAGGCATTCCTCCGGTATGCGGGAGTTACATAATCTCATAGTCGAAGGAATATGTATTTGACCTAAAGAAAGCAATAGCAATAAAATTGAATGATCATTATGTTGAGCTAATGGATGTGTCTTGTCCATCACATCATTCTCTTAATGATGTGATCCCGTTATCAAATGACAACTCATGTCCATGGTTAGGAAACCTTAACCATCGTTGATCAATGAGCTAGTCCAGTAGAGGCTCACTAGGGACATAGTGTTTGTCTATGTATTCACACATGTATTTCGTGTCGGCGTCCTGAGAACGGGGGTACCCAGACTTGCCTGCCCGCGGCCCGCGGCGTGGCTCTACCGGCAGCCCGGTACGGCCCATCTTCATCAGCAACCACTCAAGACCCTTGCGAGGGGCCAAGCCTCGCGAGGCGGAGGACACAGGACCTCCTCAGGGGCAGCCTCACTAGGGAGGCTCCCGAGGATTAGAGATAGCTAGGCGGGGGGCACCTCGCGAGGTCGCGTGACATGAGCCATGATGACCGAAGCCAGGCGGGTGCTAGCGGGCGCAGAGTGCCAGTTTCCTCTTTGTTGCTAAAGAGGCAGGCGTAGGTGAGGAGTCCCGAGGTATCAGGCAAAGGTTTCCATATAGGGGCAACAAGACCAAGACAAGCAGGACGGAGGTCACCGCGGAGCCCACATCTGCATCACCACCAGAACCTTTGGCAGGCGAAGACCACCTTTTGTCAGGATAACTTGTACTAGTTGTCCCCCTTCAAAATTGGCTGTTGTGGGAAGAGGACCGGGGCCTCTATAAATAGGACTAGCCTCCACCGTAGTCAGGATCGGCTCATCTTGGATCGGATCCACTCCTCCAAGGCCACCTCACCAGCTCATCGAGCTCAAGAACACCTCTCCTCAGGAGGCTGTTCATCCAATGTACTGATTCATCCTTAGCCCTCAAGGCAATCCACCACACCACACTAGAGTAGGGTATTACACCACAACGGTGGCCCGAACCAGTATAAACCTCGTGTCTCTTATTCGTTGGATTCGGCGAGCTAGGCCTTGAGATCGTTGCGAGAGCGAGCTAGGAAGAGAGAGACATCTTTGTGCGCACCCCAGAGTTCGAACCTGAAGGGTTTTTCGGAACCCCGAATCCAACATTTGGCATGCCAGGTAGGGGTGCGCCAAAGCTTCGCTCCTCCACCAGCTTCACCTTCCCGTTTGGTTCCCCATGGCCAGAGCCGCTCCTCCGACTGGACTGACAGATGCCTGCGACGGTTCCATGGGGCTTAGGGCCCTCACCACCGCCTTACGGCGGGTGTAGTGGCCGCACAAGTTCAGGCCGGAGATGCCACCCCGCTATGACGGCGTGGCGAATCCGTCGACCTTCCTGCTGGCATACGAGGAGGCTGTTCTGGAGGCTCAAGGCGACGACAAGGTCATGGTCAACTGGTTCCCCATGGCCCTTGCTGGCACGTCGCGTGCTTGGCTGCTCAACCTGCCAGGATCCTCTGTGGCTTCTTGGGAGGAGCCGCACGGCCTTTTCGTTGCGAGCTTCGCGGCGTCAGCGCCTGTCACCATCACGGCCCTCCTCGGCGGCTCACGGGCACCGCCCTCGGACCGCCATGTCAAGCAGTTCTTCCGCCAAATCGGCGCCGCCTCTATGCAGCAGGGAGCCCCTCCAGGGTGGGCAGCGCCCAAGGCTGACCTCACCTTCGACTCAGGGGACCACCCCGCTACCACTGTTGGCTCGGGTGCGCTCCCATTGCTCTGCACACCCACCATCTGCAACATCGCCATGACCAAGACCCTCATCGATGGCAGCGCTGCCCTCAACATGCTCTCCATGGAAGCTTTCGGCATGCTTCACGTGCCGTATGGCCGGCTCCGCCCCACCAAGCCTTTCTTTGGAGTCGGTAGCGGATCCACCAACCCCCTGGGGGAAATATGCCTCCCGGTCACCATTGGTACCCGGGACAACTACCGCACCGAGTTGATTGACTTCGACATTGCCTGCATCAGCCTCCCGTATAATGCCATCCTCGGGTACCCTGCCATGGCTCAGTTCATGGCAGCGACCCATCCGGCCTATAATGATGTAAGGTGGAACCCTAATTGGCCGATCTTTCATGAAAGGAGCAGATCCCATGGAGGGAAACGAGGGGAAAACACGGGGGAAACACAAGAGAAACAATAAACCAACAAGAAATAGTCACACATGTGCTAGATCCTCGAGTACATAAGAAATCACACGATCCACGGACAACTAAGGACGCTACAAAGGTATCAGGTCTTCTCCATGAGGAGGTCTTGATGTTCTTCTCTGCAAGGAGGTCTTGAATCCAAAGCGATCTTCTCCGAAGAGGGGCCGTGGTCTCTCTCGTGGAGTAGATCCGAAGTGGATGAGCAATGCTCTATCTCTAAAATGAGCTAAACCAATGCTAACCCTAGAAAGTAGGACGAGGAGGAGTATATATAGTCTAGGGGGTTGAAGGGGTACGCGGGCCTTGACCCTTCACTGTGCGCACACAGGGGAGGCCGGACGTCCGGGTGTCGGGCCGGATGTCCGGTCTGGGTGGCCGGATGTCCGGGCTGGAGGCGTTGGCCTTGCTGCTATCTGGTTCGGTGGTGTCCGGATATCCAGGCTCGAGGCCAGATTTCCGTGTAGGGCCGGATGTCCGGGCCCTGTAGACTTGGTCACTGGTTCCTTGCTGCCGTAGACACTTCTAGGGGCCGGATGTCCGGGGCCTGGGAGTTGATCTTGACTCATTTAACGCCCCAAGACTGTTGCACCAGGTGTCTTCTAGTTATTCGCTATTGTTGCCTTGTCATTTGTTTGCGTGTCATGCATTTCATATCACGTCATCACGTGCATCGCACTTGCATACGTGTTTGTCTCATGCATCCGAGTATTTTCCCCGTTGTCCGTTTTGCAATCCGGCGCTCCTATGTCCTCCGGCGCCCTCTTTTGTCTCTTTTCGTGTGCGGGTGTCGAACGTTCTCGGATTGGACCGAGATTTGCCAAGCGGCCTTGGTTCACCACCGGTAGACCGCCTGTCAAGTTTTGTGCCATTTGGAGTCCGTTTGATACGCCAACAGTTAACCGGGGAACCGTAAAGGCCTTGTGCGTGCTGCAGCCCAACACCCCTCCAAAGTGGCCCAAAACCCATCCAAACCCCCTCCATCCTCTCGGTCGTTCGATCACGACCGCGTGGCCAAAAACCGCACCTCATTTGGACTCTCCTAGCTCCCTCTACCTATAAATATATGCACCCCTCCGAAATTTCCGGGCGAAACCCTAACCTCCTTCCACCTCGCGCCGTCGGACAAATATTCCACTGTCCGGACATGTCCAGCCGCCGCGCCGGACCAATTGGACGCCGCCACGTCTCCACTGCAGGCCCTCTCTCTCCTCCACGCCGCCAGGCCCACGGGGCCCATCGCCGGCCCGCCCCCGGGCCGAACCGGGCCACGCCGGTGCCCGATCCGCCTGAGCGCCGGCGTCCTTCCTCCATCGCCTTTCTCGCCGGAGCTTCTCCCGCCCGCGACCGACCACGCCGCTTATCGCCGCTGCCCCGCCTCGCTCCCCCCGTGGCCTCGCTAGAACCGCCATGTCGTAGTCTGCGCCGGCCACCGCCTGCGTCACTGGCCACCGCGCGCCTCGCCGCCTGACCGCGCCTCGCCTCTCGCGCTGCTGAGCTCTACCACCACCCCCATGGGAGCCGCCGCCCCGCGCGCCGCCCCTGCTCCTCCCGCCGGCAAACGGAGCCGCCGTGCCCTCCGCCTGTGGCTGCGCGCAGCCGCGACGCACGCCGTCCCGCCGCCCCCTCACCAGCTCTGGCCCCCACCGGCGAGCTCCTCGTCGCCGGATCTCCTCTCCGGTCATCTCCCTCACCGCAGAGCACGTCTTCGGCGAGATCTCGGCCTTCCTCTTTTTCCGCGCCAGATCTGGATCCAGAGAGGTTGACCTCGTTTCATCACCAAGTCCCTTTGATGTTATATTTGCTAGCCTTGTTCATCATGTCGTAACTCCGCATCCATAGCTCCGTTTCGTGCGTGTGGCATAACAAAATGTTATTCAGGATGCCCTCTTCATTTTGTTCCATTGTGCCATGCTTTTTTGAGGCCATATCGATGCCTAAAATGCTGTTGCAAGAGTGCTATACAATTTTAGTTCCTGATTCTTATCAGTTTATGAGCATTTGTCATTTTTGCCATGATTATTGTGTGCCGCATGTGATTTGGGCTATGCCATGCCATCTTTACAGGGGTGTATGCCATGTATTTTTGTGATCTATGTGGTCACTAGCACAAGCATGCAAAGTAGCTCTCATGATATTCCTGTTTCCAAGGACTTTGTCTGCTATTTTTTTATGCCATGTATTCATGTTGCTACAGAGTGATCCATGCTGCTTTTGAGTATATTCAGTAAGGATGGTTTTGAGATATTGTTATGCTCTATCCATCCATATCCTTGTTTGCATTTATGGAGTGCCCTAGAATGACTCAATCTTGCTCTACTTTTGCTATAAAATGTTCCTGGCAGATTGTTTACGTGTTAATCAATTTTGCCAAGGTTGTTGTAGTTGATGAATGCTATGAGATTGTTCTTGCCATGGTTAGCTTCTTGAACATGTCTTCTTGCTGTTAGTATGCTTAGTTTGTCATGCAATGCCTTGTATTGAGTGCATCGACCTCGCAAACATACCTTCATAACTCTGTTTTTGCCATGTCCAGTTTTCTGCTAAGTCTGAATCTGTTAATGAAACTTTCTATGTTTACATGGGTGCCATCATATCTTCTGTTCCTTTTTGGTTTATGGTCAGTAAAAGACATTTGTTATATGCTTTGAGTAGATTCATTACATGCCTTTGTTTGCTATATTCTGATCCTGTAGCATGTTTCTATCTTGCTCTAAACATTGCTTCCTGATGTTAATTCCAGGCATGTTGTTATTTTCACTAAGTCTCTGATGCTGATATCTTTTGCACTTTTGCCATGCTTGTTTGAACCTGCTCTTGTGTGATTTAGCCGTAGCTCAGTGTTCATATTATGTCAAGCATCTTGAGTAGATCACTTCCATGTGCTTTGTTGCTATGTTGGAGTGCAGTAGCTTAGTTTCTTGTTGCATTCTAGATGGCATCGTGATGTTAATCGCAGAATAGTGCCATATTGTTTTGCTTGCCATTTGCAAACCGTGCATCTATTTCCGGTGATCTTTATATCGATTTCGACCGAAATCAACTCATATTTCCAGCGGCGCACTTGGTTTTCCAAGTTGATTCCTTGATCAATCTTTTCCTTCCCGAGCTCGCGTATGCATTGCATATCACATCTCGCATATCATGCCATGTTTCACATCATGTTGCTCGCGCATTGCACGTGGTTGATTGTCGTTTCCTTGGCTCGTGTTCTTGCTTTGGGTAGAGCTGGGAGACGAGTACATGATCGAGGACCCGTTGAGTACGCTTACGAGGATCAAGCTTTCGTCTTCTCGGTGAACTTTGCAGGCAAGATGACCATACCCTCGAAATCACTTCTATCTTCGCTTGCTAGTTGCTAGCTCTTTTACTTTGTCGCGATACCTACCACTTGCTATATCATGCCTCCCATATTGCCATGTCAAGACTCTAACCCACCTTTCCTAGCAAACTATTGTTTGGCTATGTTACCGCTTTGCTCAGCCACCTTGGGGGAACTTGAAGGTTGGTTTTACTCGTAGGATGTCTCATCCGGTGTTGCCCTGAGAACGAGATATGTGCAGCTCTTATCAGGATTGTCGGCACATCGGGCGGCTTTGCTGGTCTTGTTTTACCATTGTCGAAATGTCTTGTAACCGGGATTCCGAGTCTGGTCAGGACTTCCTGGGAGAAGGGATATCCTTTGGTGACCGTGTGAGCTTGTGATGGGCTAAGTTGGGACACCCCTACAGGTTTTTGAACTTCTGAAAGCCGTGCCCGTGGTTATGGGCAGATGGGAATTTGTTAATGTCCGGTTTTAGAAAACTTGACACCTAACTTAATTAAAACGCATCAACCGCGTGTGTGGTCGTGATGGTCTCTTCTCCGCGGAGTCCGGGAAGTGAACACGGGTTTGGAGTTATGCTTGAACGTAAGTAGTTTCAGGATCATTTCTTGATCACTTCTAGTTCGCGACCGTGCTTGCTTCTTTTCTCACTCTTATTTTCGTAAGTTAGCCACCATATATGCTAGTGCTTGCTGCAGCTCCACATCACAACCTCTTCCTTCCCATAAGCTTAAATAGTCTTGATCGCGAGGGTGTGAGATTATTGAGTCCACGTGCCTCACAGATTACTTCCAAAACCAGTTGTAGGTGCCGCTGAAACCAGTGCAGATGACGCAGCTGAGCTCAAGTGGGAGCCCAATGAAGATCTCGTTTGTTGTGTTGTTTCGTTTCCAGTTGATCAGTAGTGGAGCCCAGTTGGGGCGATCGGGGATCTTTTGCATTAGGGGTAGTCTTCTTTTATTTTGGTTCCGTCGTCGGACCTTGATTGTATTCTGGATGATGTAATGCTATATTCATGTATTGTGTGAAGTGGCAATTGTAAGCCAACTCTTTATCCCTTTCTTATTCAGTACATGGGATGTGTAAAGAGTACCCCTCTTGTGACATGCCTACCATGCAGTTATTCCACTAAGTCGTGCTCTGACACATGATAGATATAGCCGCATCGTGGGTGTTACAAGTTGGTATCAGAGCCTTCCCCGACTTAGGAGCCCCCTACTTGATTGAATCGTTGGCGTTGTTGAGTCTAGAAAAATGTTTTGAGTCTTATAGGATTATATATATCGGAGAGTAGGATTCTTTTTACTCCTCAGTCCGTTCGTCACTCTGGTGAGGCTTCCTTACGTAGAGTTTTGACTCTTCTCTACTCAAATTTCACTAAAAAAATTTAGGATCACGCGGGTATTTTGGAATCGTTCCGATGGTTTTGTGACGAGAACATTGTTCTTGGTGCCTCCTGACATTTAGGGGTTGTGGCAGTGTCCCGGGGAGTTGAGCTCCGAGGTGTTGTCGTCACAATTTTATTGTTGCAGTTCTGGAATACCTGAGTTTTGCCGACATCGAAAATCTCTTTTATGAAGTTGTTGTTGGATAACCTCGACGACACCTAGTACTGGGGCGGGAGTTCAGGAGTATTGCTATAACTCATATAATGGATGCTTTTCGAAGGTTGAGGTAAATGATTTCCGAAGGTT
Organism: Triticum urartu; assembly: GCF_056163025.1. Classification (NCBI taxonomy): domain Eukaryota; kingdom Viridiplantae; phylum Streptophyta; class Magnoliopsida; order Poales; family Poaceae; genus Triticum; species Triticum urartu. The sequence goes on along the minus strand of NC_141873.1, from coordinate 193,602,075 downwards.
TTTTGGTTATGTGTTGAAGGATCGATACAACTGGATGTAGGATTTGCTAGTTTTGTGTGAGATATTATGCTTCCCCTGTATCCCCAACACCTGATTGCATAACCAGAAAGTTTCGGGATTTTATAAGTGGGAATTCAAGTAGCTCCTAGGATATCTTTCCGACAGATGTATGATATGAAATTGGGGTTCGACGTCTAGTGGTCTTCCTATCCACGGTTGGTTTTACAGTGGTCTCGTTGTGTCTTAAAGAGTCCTTGGCTATGCTGACTCGTGGACGCTTCGTATGTCATGTGCACTGCCTTGTACAAGATGGTGTTGTACGATCGAGCCCGTGTGGGCCCCACCACAATAACTTCAGATGAAATCTCTATCATATGTTTGTTCCGGCTTATTTTGCAAGCCAATCCTTTGTTTTGTTTTGAGTTGTGGTATTCGAGTTGCTTCAATGTCAAATGTTGATTCCATACCTTTCCCAAGAGGTGTTCTCATATTCGTATGGGAATACAAATCCTTCTTGAACATCGAGATTGTCATCTAAATTTCTTCTCAACCGGTGTGCTCCTCTTCAAGTGGATCCGATCATGTCAACATTCGCAAGACCACCTTTTAGTTCTTCTCAATGATGTTTGTTTCATCCATCTCCAAGTTGCCTTTGTTTTCCCGCCCTCCCACCCTTTTGCTTCAAGACCTCAGATTTCTTAATCAAGTATCCATCTTATTGATGTGAAGCCTCTCCATTCTTTTTCGTCAATATTCTTATCCGGTGATTCTCATGAAGATGTTCTACAAGTTATCATTCTTCGTTCTCTTTTCTTATCTGGTGGATCCAATTCAAGCTTTGTTGATCATATCCTTTTCCTCGTTTCAAATACCTTCTCATGCTCGTGCACCTCTTTATCATTCACCTCTCACTATTCAATTGTTTCGGAGTGCTGATGATATCTCGAAGATTCTTGTTTTCCACTCTGCATTCGTTTAAGATCTTTCAAGGTTGTAAGCTCATTCAAGCCAATTAACTCAACCAATGCAATCTCTCTTTTAAATTGTTCAACGGTGTATCTTTTGAGTGGGCCCTCACCCACAGGTCTTTCCCAAGATCTTACCTAACTCTTCTAATTCTTTTCGGAGTGATTTTCAAATTCTTTTCCAAGTTTGACGTAAGAATGAATTATCATTAGTCAGATGGTTTCTCCAAGATCTTGTAATTCTCTTCATCGTTGGCTCAACCTCTTCATTTTCATTCTCCCGGAGTATCTCAACAATTCTTGATGGTGTTTCTCGTCGTCATTCTCGGATTTTGAAGACTGAAGAACAGTTTTTCCTCCAAATCTTGGCCCGTTCTCTCGAACATTCATGGTTCAAGCTTGATGCCATCCTCTCATAATTGTTTTTATTGTGAGTATTCTTTTCACCTATCCGGAGCATTTCATGAGTTGTTTTCATTTCTTTCCTCTGAAGGCCATCTTTTCAAATATTATTCATTCCAGCTTTCAACTCTCGTTCTCCAAATCTTACCGGTGCATCGTTCAAATATCCTCTAATCAGTTCATGATCTCTTTGTTCTCATGTATCTAAATCCTAGCAAGCACCTTCGTTCATTTGCTAATTCTTCCCGGTGTTTCTTTATCTTTTCTTCGTCCATTTTCAATTCCTACGGTGGTTCTTCAAAGATTCTTCTTCCTTCGTTTATCATATCAATGCATTCGTGCTTTCCAAATTCTACCGGTGGATCGTTGAAGACCTTCTCAAGTTGAGCTATATCTATCTTCATCCTTGCTACGAGAATAAGTAGTATGCCAAATCTGTTGATTGTCATCAATTTAAATTGGTGAAGGATACACATAACGTAATTCTTATTATTGTTTCATCCAAGTGATCTAATTTCCTGCTTTCCAGAGTGGCTCATCATATCACATTCTCGGTTCTAGATGCTTTATCTTTCTTTCCCGGAGTTCCAAGCTCTCGCAATTATATCACCACGAAGATCCATCTAAATCATTACAAGGATTCACCTTGTGTTTTCCACTTCTCTTTCCTTTTGTGTGATCATCCTTTTGTTACCGGAGTTCTTCATGAAGGCTCTACATGGTGGTTCATCAAGGATTTAATTCATTCTTGAAGTGTTCATTGAGATTCTTTTCAGAGGATCTCAAGTTTTCTTCTCGTAATCCAGAGTGCAATTGTTCTTCCTTATCTTTTGAGGTGGTAATATATCATTCTTCATTCATAGGAATGAGGTATTTAAACCCATCACTTTCTTCCATGGAGTTATCTTGGTATAAATTTCACCTAAAGCCTTCCCTAAGGATTGTTGCTATTTATGGTGCTCATAAATGGCCCAAGTTCTTCTTTTATCCTCCCGGGGAAATAAGTTTCTCGTCTCCTTGTTGATATCAATCCAATCTATTGTTTCCGTTAGTGGCAGAATTTCACCTCTTGATTTTGAGATGTTTTCCATAAGCCCACAACAAGCTTACTCTTTTCGTTGTTGGTTTTTCCAACAACTCCATCCAATTCTCTATGGAAGGATGCTTTCAAATTCATTCGAGGTAGAAGATGTTGTTTTCTTCTTCGTTACTTTCAATCCGTTCTATCTTTTGTTCCGGAGGCATTGTGATGTTGCTCTCTTCGACCCATCATCTTCATGTTCTTTCCTTTGCTTATCCATTTAACCGGAGTGTTGTGTCCTCTGCTCAAGTTCTTTTCATGTTATCAAGTCTTGCATCTCTTTTCAACCGGAGTGCTGTCAAAATTTGTTCTTCCTTGTTCCTCTTTCCTAATGGAGTGTTTTCAACTTCGTTCATCCCCGTTGTATTCTTTTCTCGCATTGGTTTAACCTCGCAAGGTTCTTTGGTTTCACTCGTTTGTCAAATAAGCAACTTTGTTTTACCTCCTATCTTCCTCTTCCTTTTTCCCTCCGGTGCCATCCTAGATCTCGGGACGAGATCCTCTCGTAGTGGTGGAGTGTTGTAACGCCCCGAGACCGTTGCGCCAGGTGTCTTCCGGTTATTCGCTGTTGTTGCCTTGTCATTTGTTTGCGTGTCATGCATTTCATATAATGTCATCATGTGCATCGCACTTGCATACGTGCTCGTCTCATGCATCCAAGCATTTTCCCCGTTGTCCATTTTGCAATCCGGCGCTCCAATGTCCTCCGGCGCCCTCTTTTGTCTCTTTTCATGCACGGGTGTTGAACGTTCTCGGATTGGACCGAGATTTTCCAAGCGGCCTTGGTTCACCACCGTAGACCGCCTGTCAAGTTTTGTGCCATTTGGAGTCCGTTTGATACTCCAACGGTTAACCAGGGAACCGTAAAGGCCTCGTTTGTGTTGAAGCCCAACACCCCTCCAAATTGGTCGAAAACCCATCCAAACCCCCTACATCATCTCGGCCGTTCGATCATGATCGCGTGGCCAAAAACCGCACCTCATTTGGACTCTCCTAGCTCCCTCTACCTATAAATATATGCACCCCTCCGAAATTTTCGGGAGAAACCCTAACCTCCTTCCACCTCGCGCCGTCGGAAAAATATTCCACCGTCCGGACATGTCCAGTCGCCGCGCCGGACCAATCGGACGCCGCCACGTCTCCACCGTAGGCCCTATCTCTCTCCTTCGTGCCGCCGGGCCCGCGGGGCCCACCCCCGGGCCGAACCGGGCCGCGCCACTGCCCGATCCGCCCGAGCGTCGGCGTCCTTCCTCCGCCGCCTTGCTCGGCGGAGCTTCTCCCGCCGGCGACCAACCTCGCCGCCTCGCGCCCCGTGTGGCCTCGCCGGAACCGCTGCGTCGGCCACCGCCTGCGTCACCGGCCACCGCGCACCTCGCCGCCCGACCGTGCCTCGCCTCCCGCGCTGCTGAGCTCCCCCCCCCACACCGCCATGGGCCGCCGCCCCTGCTCCTCCCGCTGGCGATCAGAGCCACTATGCCCTCCGCCCGTGGCCGCGAGCAGCCACGACACACGTCGTCCCGCCGCCCCGGAGATCTCCTCCGCCGCCCCCTTACCGGCTCCGGCCCCCACCGGCGAGCTCCTCATCGCCGGATCTCCTCTCCGGTCATCTCCCTCACCACAGCGCACGTCTCCGGCAAGATCTCGGCCTTCCTCATTTTCCGCGCCAGATCTGGATCCAGAGAGGTTGACCTCGTTTCATCACTAAGTCCCTTTTCTATTATATTTTCTAGCCTTGTTCATCATGTTGTAACTCCTCATCCGTAGCTCCGTTTCGTATGTGTGGCATATCAAGATGTTCATCAGGATACCCTCTTCATTTTATTCCATTGTGCCATGCTTGTATGATTCCATCTCGTTGCCTAAAATGTTGTTGCAAGAGTGCTATAAAATGTTAGTTCCTGATTCTTATCAGTTTATGAGCATTTGTCATTTTTGCCATGATTATCGTGTGCTTCATATGGGCATGAGCTCTACATGTGTTTTGCGCTATGCCATGCCATCTTTACAGGGGTGTATGCCATGTATTTTTGTGATCTATGTGGTGACTAGCACAAGCATGCAAAGTAGCTCTCGTGATATTGCTGCCTGCTGTTATTTTTTTATGCCATGTATTCATGTTGCTACAGAGTGATCCATGCTTCTTTTGAGTATATTCAGCAAGGATGATTTTGAGATATTGTTATGCTCTATCCATCCAAGTCCTTGTTTGCATTTATGGAGTGCCCTAGCATGACTCAATCTTGTTCTATGTTTGCTATAAAATATTCCTGGCAGATTGTTTACATGTTTATCAATTTTGCCAAGGTTGTTGTAGTTGATTCATGCATGCTATGAGATTGTTCTTGCCATGGTTAGCTTCTTGAACATGTCTTCTTGCTGGTAGTATGCTTAGTTTGTCATGAAATTCCTTGTGTTGAGTGCATCGAGCTCGCAAACATGCCTTCATAACTCTGTTTTTGCCATGTCCAGTTTTCTGCTAAGTCTGAATCTGTTAATGAAACTTGCTATGTTTACATGGGTGCCATCATATCTTCTGATCCTTTTTGGCTTATGGTTAGTAAGATACTTCTGTTATATGCTTTGAGTAGACTCATGCCATGCATTTTTTTGCTATATTATGATCCTGTAGCATGTTGCTATCTTGCTCTAAACATTGCTTCCTGATGTTAATTCTTGGCATGTTGTTATTTTCACAAAGTCTGTGATGCTGATATCTTTTGCACTTTTGCCATGCTTGTTTGAACCTGCTCTTGTGTGATATAGCCATAGCTCAGTGTTCATCTTTTTTCAAGCATCTTGAGTAGATCACCGCCATGTGCTTTGTTGCTATGTTGGAGTGCAGTAGCTTAGTTTCTTGTTGCATTCTAGATGGCATCGTGTTGTTAATCGCATAATAGTGCCATATTGTTTTGCTTGCCATTTGCAAACCGTGCATCCGTTTCCGGTGATCTTTATATCGATTTCGACCAAAATCAACTCATCTTTCCAACGGCGTACTTGGTTTGCCAAGTTGATGCCTTGATCAATATTTTCCTTCAGGAGCTCGCATATGCATTGCATATCACATCCCGCATATCATGCCATGTTTTGGATCATGTTGCTTGTGCATTGCACGTGGTTGATTGTCGTTTCCTTTGCTCGTATTCTTGCTTTGGGTAGAGCCAGGAGACGAGTACGTGATCGAGGACCCGTTGAGTACGCTTACGAGGATCAAGCTTTCGTCTTCTCAGAGAACTTTGTAGGCAAGATGACCATACCCTCGAAACCACTTCTATCTTCACTTGCTAGTTGCTCGCTCTTTTGCTATGCCGCGATACCTACCACTTGCTATATCATGCCTCCCATATTGCCATGGCAAGACTCTAACCCACCTTTCCTAGCAAACCATTGTTTGGCGATGTTACCGCTTTGCTTAGCCCCTCTTATAGCGTTGCTAGTTGCAGGTGAAGATTGAGTTTGTTCCATGTTTGGAACATGGATATGTTAGGATATCACAATATCTCTTATTTAATTAATGCATCTATAAACTTGGTAAAGGGTGGAAGGCTCGGCCTTATGCCTGGTGTTTTCTTCCGCTCTTGCCGCCCTAGTTTCCGTCATACCGATGTTATGTTCCTTGATTTTGCGTTCCTTACGCGGTTGGGTTATAATGGGAACCCCTTGAAAGTTCGCCTTGAATAAAACTCCTCCAGCAAGGCCCAACCTTGGTTTTACATTTGAACTAACAACCTATCACCTTCCCTTGGGTTCTACAGACTCAAGGGTCATCTTTATTTTAACCCCCCCCCCCCCCCCGGGCCAGTGCTTCTCTAAGTGTTGGTCCGAACTGAGTAGACTGCGCGACTACCTCGGGGAAACTTGAAGGTTGGTTTTACTCGTAGGATGTCTCATCCGGTGTTGCCCTGAGAACGAGATATGTGCAGCTCTTATCAGGATTGTCGGCACATCGGGCGGCTTTGCTGGTCTTGTTTTACCATTGTTGAAATGTCTTGTAACCGGGATTCCGAGTCTGGTCGGGTCTTCCTGGGAGAAGGAATATCCTTCGGTGACCATGAGAGCTTGTGATGGGCTAAGTTGGGACACCCCTGCAGGTTTTTGAACTTCTGAAAGCCGTGCCCGTGGTTATGGGCAGATGGGAATTTGTTAATGTCCGGTTGTAGAAAACTTGACACCTAACTTAATTAAAATGCATCAACAGCGTGTGTAGTCATGATGGTCTCTTCTCGGCGGAGTCCGGGAAGTGAACACGGTTTTGGAGTTATGCTTGAACGTAAGTAGTTTCAGGATCATTTCTTGATCACTTCTAGTTCATGACCATGCTTAGCTTCTCTTCTCGCTCTTATTTGCGTAAGTTAGCCACCATATATGCTAGTGCTTGCTGTAGCTCCACCTCACTACCTCTTCCTTCCCATAAGCTTAAATAGTCTTGATCGCAAGGGTGTGAGATTGCTGAGTCCCCATGACTCACAGATTACTTCCAAAACTAGTTGCAGGTGCCGTTGAAACCAGTGCAGATGACAGAGCTGAGCTCAAGTGGGAGCCCGATGAAGATCTTGTTCGTTGTGTTGTTTCGTTTCCAGTTGATCAGTAGTGGAGCCCAGTTGGGGAGATCGGGGATCTTTTGCATTAGGGGTAGTCTTCTTTTATTTTGGTTCCGTAGTCGGACCTTGATTGTATTCTGGATGATGTAATGCTATATTCATGTATTGTGTGAAGTGGCGATTGTAAGCCAACTCTTTATCCATTTCTTATTTAGTACATGGGATGTGTAAAGATTACCCCTCTTGCGACATTCCTACTATGCGGTTATGCCTCTAAGTCGTGCTCCAACACATGGGAGATATAGCCGCATCGTGGGTGTTACAACTCCTTCCGTCGGTTCTCTTCATCCGTGAACTTGGGGACTTGTACATCTTCATGTGCACTTTGGTGGGGGCGTCCTCTTGGTACCTAATCATGCACAACATCTCGAACTTAGGTAGTAGCCATGTCTCATGCAAAGAAAGTGGAAGTTCAGAGAGGAGTGAGTTCACCTTATCTTCGATAGCCTTGGCTCGGGCTCTTGTCATTGGTCCAAGTGGTGTCATTGGAGGTGTAGGTGCGTCCATGGGGATGATCGTGGGTTGCTCCACATCATATCCCCTCCCTTGGGGAAGATCCGTCCTCGGATCAAAATCTTCATCACCATGGTAGGGCGAGAGATCTTTGATGTTGAAGATGTTGCTCACGGAGTACTTGTGGTGTGGGATGTCGATCTTGTAGGCGTTTTTGTTGTAGCGTTCGAGCACCTTGAAGGATCCATCCGCGTGTGGTTGAAGTTTGGACTTGCGTTTGTTGGGGAAGCGGTCCTTGCGAAGGTGTAGGTATACAAGATCTCTGATGTTGAACACCATGGGGTGCTTGTTGATGTTGAGCTTGGTCGCAAGTCGTTGTACTTGGCGCTTGATGTTGTGCCTTGTATCCTCATGCACCTTCTTGAGATGGTTCACACGTGCACTTGGCTTCCATACTGATGCGCTCTTGTAACGGTAGAGGGAGAATGTCCAATGGGGACAAAGGGTTGAATCCATAGACGACCTCGAAGGGGGACTTGCCGGTTGTTGTGTGTCTTGCGCGGTTGTAGGCGAACTCGGCGATAGGTAGACACTCCTCCCAATCCTTGATGTTCTTCTTGATGAGTACTCGAAGTTGAGCAGAGAGTGTGCGGTTGGTCACCTCCGTTTTGTCGTTGGTTTGTGGATGATACGCCGCGGAGAAGAGTAGCTTGATTCCGAGCTTGGCACATTGGGTCTTCCAAAAGTAGCTAAGGAACTTGACGTCGCGGTCTGAGACGGTCATCTTTGGCACTCCATGTAGACGTAATATTTCCTTACAAAAGAGATTAGCAACATGTAAAGCATCGTCTATCTTGTTGCAAGGAATGAAATGTGCCATCTTAGAGAAACGGTCCACAATGAAAAATACCGAATCCTTTCCATTGCGAGTCCTAGGCAATCCAAGTACAAAATCCATGCTAATATCTTCCCATGGTTGGTATGGAATTGGTAGAGGCATCTAAAGGCCATGGGATTGAGCTTTAGACTTAGCTTTGCGACATGTAGAGCATCGGTTGGTGAAGCGGTTGACGTCAGGAAACATCTTGGGCCAATAGTTGTTCTTCGAGAGCGTAGCGAAAGTCTTGTCGCTTCCAAAATGTCCCATTAAGACTACTCCATGAGATTCCTGCAAAAGCAACAAACAAAGAGAAGACTCGGGGATGCAAAGCTTGTTAGCTCTCATAAGAAATCCATCTTTGATGTAATGGCGTTCCCAATGGTGATGAAGAATTTGATCCAAGGACGGATCTTCCCCAAGAGAGGGGAGATGGCGCGGAGCATCCCAAGGTCATCCCCATGGACCAACCTACGTCCTGTACGACACCACTTGGACCAATGACAAGAGCCCGAGCGAAAGGTATCGAAGATAAGGTGAACTCTCTCCTCTCCGAACTTCCACTTTCTATGCATGAGACATGGCCACTACCTAAGTCCGAGTTGTTGTGCAAGATTAGGTATCAAGTGGATCCTCCCGAAGATGCACATGAAGACAGACAAGTCCCCAAGTTCATAGATAAAGAGAACCAACGGAAGGAGTCAAGAACACCTCCCAGGCCCCGGACATCCGGCCCCTGGAGGTGTCACCAGCAGCAAGGAGACAGCGGCCAAGTCTATAGGGCCCAGACATCCGGCGTCCAGCACGGACATCCAGCGCGTCCCGAGCTCCTGGACATCCGGCCTCCAGCCTGGAAATCCAAACCTCGCCATTCCAGAGAGCAACAAGGCCAGCCCCTCCAGCCCGGACGTCCGGCCCTGCGTGAAAGCCCGGACATTCGGCCGGATGCCCGGACGTCCGGCCTCCCCTGTCTGCGCACAGTGAAGGGCCGAGGCCCGTGTACCCCGTCTACCGCCTAGACTATATATACTCTACATCGTCCTACTTTCTAGGGTTAGCATTGGTTTATCTCATATTTAGAGATAGAGCATTGCTCATCCACATTGGATCTACTCCACGAGAGAGACCATGGCCCCTCTTCGGAGAAGATCCCTTTGGATTCAAGACCCCTCTAAGGGAAGATCCCCTCGTGGATTCAAGACCTCCTCACGAAGAAGACCGGTTACCTTTGTATCGTCCATTGTTGACTTTGGATCTCGTATCTTCCTTTGTGTTCATGGATCTAGCACATGTGGGATCATACTTGTTGGTTTGAGTGTTCTCTCGTGTTCCCCTTGTGATTTTCCCCTTGTTTCCCTCCTCGTGTTCTTTGTGTTCATCGCGGGATCCGCTCCTTTCATGAAAGATCGACCGATTACGGTTCCTACCCTACATCATCTTGGTATCAAGAGCCACGTTGATCACGATTTCGGAGCCTCCCCGTTGTGTTGCTAGCCTAGTTTTGTTGATTCTGTCCCTAATTCGAAAATTCCCCACAAAAATAGCCCCTAAATTTTTTTGTGATTTGTTGGTGTGATGAAGTTTTGTTTGATTTGATCCGCAGATTTCGTGTGTTGTAGGTAGATCTAGCTTTCCATCCATTTTCCCTAATTTCCAACCACAAATTCCTCCGAATTTTGCCGGATTTGACCTCTCCTCGCGAAGACCTTCGAATTCATCCCTGAATCCAGAGCCCGGACATATGGCCCGACAAGCCCGGACATCCAGCCATCAAGCCCGGAAATCGATACCCTGGTAGCACTACCTCCTCTCCACCGCCCCATTTTCGTCCAGATTTTGCCAAAATTTGTTCTGGTGCCCACATATACTTCTGCATACCTCTACCACTTCCGCATAGCACCACCTTATACCACATACACAACCACCACTTACCAACACCAACTCCAACAATTTTGGTCCAATTTTGCTTTAAGAATTTGAGTTGCGGTTTCGTATCCTTTTGTGTTTCGGCTATCTATGTACGGTTCGACATCAACATCACCGCCGCTCATCTTCGCCACGGACACGTCATCAACAACGACCACCTTGAGTACATCTTGGTATTTGTCATACTCATTCGATCACCGTCATCCATTCTTGCGTACGGGCGAGGAACCAAAGAATGGTGACCTCACCTTGGTATTGGACTTATCACTCTTTCCATTACATTGATAGCCATCATAGCCTTACTCCTTTGTGTTGCTTACTGTCGGGGGTTGGGTGCGACATATGCCAAAGGATGGCTTATCATGGTGGGGGCGAGTAGAACGTCGCCGGTGCCTAGAAACGGGATGAGGCATAGACATGCACGCCGGTGAATCTTACCCAGCTTCAGGGCTCTCAGGGGAGATAATACCCCTACTGCTGCTCTACGGGGTCTCCGCATGATCACTATGGCAAAGTGTTTACACGATTGCTCCTTGAGCTGTTCCCTAGAGGTAGGAGAGGGCAAGGCTAGCTCTCTTCCTCCTATATGATCTGGTCTAGAGCTAATGGATTCCAACCCTTTGCATGGGTTCCTTGGGGGGTTATATCGGCCTACCCCCCAGGGGTACAATGGTAATCCGGCTGGACGCGGGCCCAGCCGTTAGTGCCTCCGGCCTCCGTCTTCTCCGCCGACTGGCCAGGTACGGAGCCGACAGGCCGCGTCCGCCGCGGGCGGGTCTTGCCGGCTGCTTGTTACTGTAGCCATGCTTCTGATGACACGGGCTTGGTCATGGAGTCGTGGCAACAGCCCCGCCGCCTGGCGGGCAATCACTATTTCCACTCTCCGTCACATCTGATTAATGGCGCGTGGGCCCCGGGGGAGGATCTGGCCGACTCTCGGGGGCCGACTGGTGGCGCACTTGCCGTCTCTTGGGGTCCCACTGGCTGGTGGGACCCGCTGCCCCAGGGTCGTACAGACAAGCCGTCGTGGGCGCAGGATTCGGTCCTTCAACGCTAACGTCGGGGCCGGCACGGCAACAGTGCCAAGCCGCACGGAGATCTCCCCGGGTACGGCATGCTGTGGCCATGCCTGCCCCTAGTAAGGGGCGGGAGTGGGCTTTACTATAGCCACTCCCCAGTCTTGTCCCTCCCGATGAGGATATGGGGTTTGTTGGAGTCACGGTCCAACTCCCCAAGGTCGGCTTCTTGGGAAGTCAGCAGTCAGGAGTCGGCTTATCCTAAAGTCGTTCCTGAGACTCAGCCGCGAGTGGCTAGTCGGTTGCCTTGCCGCCGACTTCTCTAAAGGCGGCTCCGTGTCCTGGGATCTTGAGGGGCGCAGCCTTCCCCAATGTCTTGAAAGGTTCTGGGGCTCGGGTTAGCCTACCCGTGGCCCATTACTCCGACAGTAGTCCCCGAAGCTGATGAGACATCGCGGACGATCGGCCGAGAAGCCTCAGCAGTTTCTCTTTCCAGGTGCTCGACACATGGTTCTTGCTTGATTTCTGCCGGGCCGACTAGAAGGAGTCGGACCTGCCCAACTCTGACTTGCATAGTATTTCAAACGTCATGGCGGGATCCAAGTAGCGTGCTGGCTAAGCTTCCAGGCCGCCGCCTGTTCCGGGCCCGTCACATGGCAACACGCGGCCGGGCCAGTCTGCCAGCCTACGCGCGTGACGGGACAGGCCCGTAGGAGGGGCCCGCCATTACCGTGCCTCGGCGCTCGATTGGATCCGCTATGGCCCGAGCGGACGGTTGGGATTATTGTGAAGTTACTGCGCGCAGTAACTTTGTCGTGGAAACGTGGGGGTCGTGAGGTCGTGGGCGCAGTAAATCCCACGACCGCCCCCTCGGCTTCGCATCTCATGAGGCTATAAGTAGGGGGAGGAGGGGGGCACGGTAGAGCACGCGCGCCCCTCCTTCCCACTACTCCTTGCTCTTCTCCTTCTTCTTCTTCCTCGCCCCGCCGTGCACCCAAGCTTTGATGAACTCCACGGCGATCAGCTCACGATGAGTTCTTCTTCTGCCGCCGCGCCTCCCTCGGTGCGTTCCGGCACCTGGGACGGCTCAGAAGTTCACGACGGCCACATCGAGTTCCTCCGCAAGACTCGTCACCTCCCTAGCGAAGATTACGTGTGGGTGCGTATTGCGCCGAGGGGGGAGATTTCCCCAGCGCCGGAGGAGGGCGAGCGGGTCATCTTCCGCTCGCACTGCCTGCGCAGATTGGGGCTGCCGGCGAGCAGCTTCTTCCGCTCTTTTCTAGAGTTCAACGGCCTCCAGCCACACCACCTCACGCCCAACACGATGGTGCTGCTGTCCGCCTTCGTGACCTTGTGCGAAGGCTTCCCCAGAGTCCTCCCCACCCTCGAGCTCTGGGGGAGTTCTTCTACTCCAAGCTCGGCACCCAGGCTACAGGCGTGCCGGCTCAATGCGGCGCATTCATCGCCGGGCGGAGATCGGGGGCCGACAACCCCTTCCCCACCATCAAGCTGATAAAGTCGGTGAATATGTGGCAGCAATCGTACTTCTACGTCAAGAGCGTCTTTGCGAGGGGCGATGGGTCAACCTGCCGGCTTTCGAAGCCGGCCCGCCGGCTGGGAGACTACCCAGCTGGTCGTACCGGGCCAAGTCGCTGACGCTTGCGGGAGCCGATGCCGTCGTGCGACTCCGAGTGCTAGCGCAGTCGGAGGGCTTGACTGGTCTAGACCTGCTGGTCGCCTTCGTGGCGCGCCGAGTTCTCCCGCTCCAAGGTCTCCCCCACATGATATGCCAAATGAGCGGGCACCGTGACCCGAGTCGGATGTGCACCAAGGACATGCCTCATGAGGAGGTGGCCTACATGGTGAACTACATCTCGGACAGCAAGCTCCTGGAGGACTGGCGGTTTGGCAAGGAGCCGTACTCCCGCGCCAACCCCCCACCCACAGTGAGTTGCCTTTTCTTTCTTTCTTTGGATTGTCTTCTTTCTTGCCGAGTTTGTTTTGTGCGGCCTGACCAGTCGGCATTGGTCAGAATCCCCTCCTCCATCCACCAGCCGGCACCACGGGGCCGGCCCGCGAGTTCCTTGCTGACCGGGCAGAGAGCGATGTCGACGACCCCGATCTGGGGGCGGCGGCTTTGGAAGACGACGCGGAGGGAGGAGGCGGCCCGCGGCTCGGGGCCAGCCCAGAGGACTCGCCTGATGATGATGAGGAGGTCTCCCCCCGCCATCGGCAAGGAGCTAGCCTCCCCGGCGCGGGCCCTTTTGCCGCGCCGGGTGCTCCAGGCAGCAGGAAGAAGCGTAGGGCCATGCCGACCTTGTTCGGCAGTCGGCCGAAGAAGCCCAAGAGTTCGGATGCGGCGACCCGGCGGGACGAGGCGGCTGCGAAGGCCATCCGCTTCCGTAAGGAAGTGAAGAAGCTGCCACAGGTCTCCGCGTGAGTATTCCGTCTCAATGCTTTGTTCTTTCTTTGTGGCTTTGTCTGAGTCTTTTACTTGCTTCCCTTGCTTCAGGGCTCCCCTCACTCTTGAGAGGGTCGTCGCCGCCTCCGTCATGGGGTCAGCAGAGATGTCGGCCACCACTCGGCGGATTGACCCCGCCGTCGACCTCCGGGAGGCGATGGAGCGGAATGCGCAGTAGAAGCGCAACGAGGAAGAGGCCACCCGCCTGGAGAAGGTGGAGGCCGATAAGGCGGAGGCCTCCGCCAAGAAGAAACTGGCCGAGGCCGAAGCCGTCGCCGCGACGAAACGGCAGGCTGAGGAGGCCGCGCGCCGCCAATCGGCGGTGTTCATCACCCCGCTGAACTCTGCGCCGCCGCCTCCGGAGTTCACGGGGCAGACTGGGGAAGCCGGCGGCGAGAACCCCATCCTGGAGAGGGAAGGTGGCGACTCCTCCATGCCGGACGTGATCGTTCCGCCGCCACCTCCGTCGCCGTCTGGGGGCGCGCAAGGCGAACAGCCGGCGGACCCGCCGGTGCCGCCGACTGAAGATGAGGCTCTGGCGAGGCTACTCCTTCAAGTCGGCTTGCCAACGCGCCACTGTCTTGAGAAGGCGACTTCGGTGCCACGCCCGCTGGAGACCGGCACCGCCAGCTCGGCGATCCCAGACGCCGAAGCGACGAGCGTCGCGCCCATTGGGTGGGTGCGAGGAGGCGGCACAGGGCCGCTGAACCAGACGCTTCTGGACGTCCAGACGAAGCTGCGAGCTGAGGGCGATGCGGTCCAGAATTGCACCAAGGCATACCTGGCATCGCGAGCAGCCGTCCGGGTATGCTTTCTCTTTGGTCCTCTTTTTTTCTTGTTTTTGTTCCTCTCTGTGGGGGCGCGCCAGCGCACCCACTGGGTGTAGTCCCCGAGTTTCGGGCCGGCTGCTGAGCAGGCGGCCCGGAACTCCAATTGGTGAGTTCCGGGTACTTACTTTTGTATGAAATATTTTTTCGTAGGACTACCACAACCTCCGTGTTACTGCCTTCAACCGTAACATTGAAGAGCTGGGCAAGTGGACCGCCGACTTGTCGGAGAGCCGGAGTGAGTCCTTTTTCTTCTTTGCGGGGGCGCGCTGGCGCACCCGCGGGCTGTAGTCCCCGAGATTCCCCGGCGACCTTCTTTACTGATGACTTAACGCCTTCTTTCTTCCTTCTCTTCAGAAGCCAACGCTGTTCTTCAACAGCAGCTGAGCGAAGCCAACTCCGCGTTGCGCGCCAAGGGGGAGGAGTGCAGCAAGCTCGCCATAGAGCGTGATCTGCTAGCCACTCAATTGGCAGAGCAGAGGGAGCTGCTTGCGAAGACGCAAAAGGAGGCGAAAGAGGCAGAAACCGCCCTCCTGGCCGAGTTCGCGAGCGAGCGCTCCTCCTGGACTGATAGAGAGGCAATGCTGGCCTCCGGCTTCCATGAGATTGAAGACATTGTTGATGGTGAGTTTCTTTACTTTCTTCCTTCGAGCTGCCGATTATAAATCGTGCCGACTCCTAGTTTTTGACTTGTTTCTTCATTTCTTCCGTCTTGGCAGACTTCTTCCCTGGGCACTCGTAGGCCGCCATCCAAGCCATCGAGGCTGACCGTGAAGGTCGGAGGGCGGAAGGTGCAGAGATCACCGCCGACGCCCCCCGAACCCTTGATGAGCATATCCTGAGCATCGAGGCTCGCCTTCGGCCGACTCACCGGATGCTGCGCCGGCTTCAACGTGTCGGCGCCCAGGCGATTGCTACCCTGTGGCCGGACATGCAGGCTCCGTGCACCCCCAGTCAGACTGCCGACTGGCTGGAGGTCGCGGCTGGTCGCCTTGAAGCCTGGAAAGGTTCCTCGGCCCGAGCTGGAGCGCGCTGGGGCTGGACCTAGACCGGCTGGCCACACTCCGGTCAGAGGCCCAGCCGGAGCTGGCAGCTGCGGAAGACGCCCTCGTCAAGCGTGCTACAGCGATCACCGAGTACACTGACACCAGCATCTTCGTCCCCGAGCGGTCTGAAGACGGCAAGGAGGTACCACCGGAGTGGTTTGGGATGAACCCAGACTACGGCGAGGACTCGGCGGAGGTGATCGGTTCCAGCGCTGAGGAGGAAGGCGAGGCGGAGGACGGAGGCGAGACGGAAGAACCAGAAGACGGAGCGGACGGCCAGTCTCAGCTCGACCGTGCCTCCAGCAACGATCCGCGTGCGACCGAGCCGACTGCCGCCGGGGGCGATCGAGCCGAGACTGCCCAGCCGGCTGCCCCCAACGCCTGACGCTGCCGTCTCCTCCGACCCTCCGAATCCGTCTGCCGCATCTGTGACGCCCCGAGACCGATGTGCCAGGTGTCGTCCAGTTATTCGCTGTTGTTGCCTTGTCATTGCTTGCGTGTCATGCATCTCATATCATGTCATCATGTGCATTGCATCATCATGTTTTCAAAACTTGCATCCGTTCGGGTTTCCCTAGTTCCTTCTGTTGTCCGTTCTGAGCCCAGACACACTTGCACGCGCCCGCGGCATGTCCGAAATATTATTTTATAAGTGGTCAGAAAATGTTCTCGGAATGGGATGAAAGTTGGCATGTGGTCTTATTATAGTGTAGATAGACCGCTTGTCAAGTTTCATCGCATTCGGAGTTCGTTTGATAGCCCAACCGTTAAACTATAGAGGCATTATAGCCGGTCTTTTCGTCGGACGTTTTCGGTCTCCGGAAACAGTCGCCGGTCCTCCCTCTCTTCTTTTCTCTCAGCTCGAGACCGTCTACACAGCTCACGACCTATCGCCAGGTCCAACTTAACCTCTCTCGTCAGCCCACGGCTCTCCTCGCGTGCGCGTCCGAAAAGCTGTCCCGGACCCGACTCGGACTGTCGTCACCGTTGGATCCGGATCATCCCCAAACGTCTACAAAACATCTCCGTTTTGTTTATTATACTCCCTAGCCTATTTTTCCCGATCGTCCGATTACAATCGGAGGGACGGATTAGCCCCTAACCAAATCCCACTTAATATATATAGAGAGAGCAACCCTAGTTTTTAGGCCTCCTGTCCCATCCATCCATCCCATCCATTGCGCCGCCACCCCCCTTGTCCTCTCCACATCAGGATCCCCTCCCGATCCATCCAACCACCTACCTCCTCGTCTTGCGCAACCAGCCAGCCAGCAGCCTCCACCTCCTCCCTTCGAACCATCCTCGCGCCCGCCTCCAGATGGAGCAGGAGGCTCGTTCCCGGCCTCCTCCTTCTCGTTGCCTCGCCCATCCTCAAGCCCCTGCCCGGAGCACCCCCGCAAGCGGCAGCAGATTCCGCATCTTCGGCCGCAGCTCCAGGCCACCGGAGCACCAGGGACTGAAAGGAGTCAGCCTTGGCCTCATCACCGTCATGGCCACCGCCCGGCCGTCACCCCGATGCTGGATCCGGCCAGCTCCCTCCTGTCCCCGCCGGATCCGCCTCGTCCGCCTCCCCCCGCCTCGCCAAGTCCCACGACCCGCCATGGCCAACGCCTCAAGCTTGTCTCCGTTGGGCCCGCGCCCGTGCCCTATTTCTGGACGCCTCCGCCCAGGTCCGCCCATTCCAAGAACTCCCCGCTGTCGCCGTTGAACGTCGCCGCCGGGAGCCCCGCTTCAAGTCCCTGCCTTGACTACTGCCCTTCTGCAGAGCTCGTCGCCAGGGAGCCGTCGCCCCGCGAAGTCACTCGTCCCGCCTCGGCTTGCCCGCTTTGCCAGCGCCAAGTCCCGCTGGCCTTCCCGTCCAGCGCCGCCGCTGCTCTGCTCCCTGACGAGCAGAGGATCGCGCCAGCTTCAGTGCCCCTCCGCGCGTGGCCCAGATCCAGCAGGCCCAGCCTGCCTCCCTAGCTGCGCCTAGCCTCTCCACAAGCCGGCCCATGAGGCCTGGTGAGGCAGCCCCTATCCTTGTGCACTTTTGGGCCGGCCAGATTCGGCCCAGGACAAGTTTTTTTCCGCAGAACGTTTTTTTCTATTAATCCTGAATCTGCATGTTTACAGATTAGACCCTTAACTTCATGCATTTTATAACTCATCATCTATGCACCGGATTAAAATGATTTTTAAATGAAAGTTGCTTAGAATTTTGTGTAGTTTCATAATATGTCATTTCCATCCATGTTCAAAATGTTTTAAAATGCTGTTTGTTTAAATTTGCTTAAATAACTTGCTAAAATGATTTAATTCATAACTAAATAACCGTAATTCGGAATTTAATAAACTTTATATGTAAATGGGGTAGAATTTTGCCTAGTTTAACATGGTGGCTTCACTTTGCATGCTTAAAAACTCTAAAATTATGTTTAGGGTAGAACAGTACCAAACCTAATATATAGATATGAGGAGTTTCCGGAATTGTTGTTCGTTGTTTCCGGCCTCATTTAAACTTTACTAGATAGGTAGTTTTCATTTGCTTCACCCTCTTGCCATGCTAACAACATTTAATCTTGTTGGGTACATAAACGAGAGAGAACTAAATAAGTCATGTGGTGTTTTCTTCAATATGCAACTCCGTTGAATAATGAGCTCTAGCTAATTTGTAGGATTGTTTGTGCACTTTGCCATGCCATGCCTCATTAAACCGGACATGCATCATACTTATTTGTGCATCGTGCCATGTTGTTGCAGTGGTTGTTTACTATGTTGTTTGCTTACTTTCCGGTGTACTTCGCCTCGGTAATCCGGTAACGTCATGTTGTGAGGATTTGTTCGACAACGTCCGTTTGTCTTCTTCATGGACTCATTCTTCTTCCTTGCGGGATCTCAGGCAAGATGACCATACCCTCGAAATCACTTCTATCTTTGCTTGCTAGTTGCTCGCTCTATTGCTATGCCTATGCTGCGATACCTACCACTTGCTTATCATGCCTCCCATATTGCTAAGCCAAGCCTCTAACCCACCTTGTCCTAGCAAACCGTTGTTTGGCTATGTTACCGCTTTGCTCAGCCCCTCTTATAGCGCTGTTAGTTGCAGGTGAAGATTGGATCTTGTTCCATGTTTGGAACATGGTTATTTTCTTGGGATATCACATTATATCTTATTTATATTAATGCATCTATATACTTGGTAAAGGGTGGAAGGCTCGGCCTTATGCCTGGTGTTTTGTTCCACACTTGCCGCCCTAGTTTCCGTCATATCGGTGTTATGTTCCCGAATTTTGCGTTCCTTACACGGTTGGGTTATAATGGGAACCCCTTGATAGTTCGCCTTGAATAAAACTCCTCTAGCAATGCCCAACCTTGGTTTTACCATTTGCCTCACCACCACCTACTTTTCCCTTGGGAGTCGCTCTCTCGAGGGTCATCTTTATTTTACCCCCCCCCCCCGGGCCAGTGCTTCTCTAAGTGTTGGTCCGAACCGGGCAGCCTGCGGGGCCACCTCGGGGAAACTTGAGGGCTGGTTTTACTCATAGCTTGACCTATCTGAGTGTGCCCTGAGAAAGAGATATGTGCAGCTCCTATCGGGATTTGTCGGCACATTTGGGCGGTGTTGCTGGACTTGTTTTACCACTGTCGAGGATGTCTTGTAACCAAGATTCTGAGTCTGATCGGGTCTTCCCACTAGAAGGAATATCCTTCGTTGACTGTGAGAGCTTGTGATGGGCTAAGTTGGGACACCCCTGCAGGGATTTGAACTTTCGAAAGCCGTGCCTGCGGTTATGGGCAGATGGGAATTTGTTAACGTCCGGTTGTAGAAAACTTGAAGTTGACCTTAATTAAAAATGCATCAACCACGTGTGTAACCGTGATGGTCTCTTTCGGGCGGAGTCCGGGAAGTGAACACGGTGTTGGAGTAATGCTTGACGTAGGTTGTTCTAGGATCACTTCTTGATCATAGTTGTTCGACAGTTCTTTGTCTTCTCTTCTCGCTCTTATTTGCGTATGTTAGTCACCATATATGCTAGTCGCTTGCTGCAGCTCCACCTCATACCTTTACCTAACCCATAAGCTTAAATAGTCTTGATCACGAGGGTGTGAGATTGCTGAGTCCCATGACTCATAGATACTTCCAAAACCAGCTTGCAGGTACCGAGGAATCCGTGCAGATGACGCAACCAAGCTCAAGGAGGAGCTCGATGGAGATCTTGTCCTTTGTGTCGTTTCGTTCTAGTTGATCAGTAGTGGAGCCCAGTCGGGACGATCGGGGATCTGTGTAGCTTTTGGGGTAGTCTTCTTCTATTTTGGCTCCGTAGACGGACCTTGATTGTATCTGGTTGATGTAATGCTTTATTCATGTATTTGTGTGAAGTGGCGATTGTAAGCCAACTATGTCTCTTTTCCCCTATTGTATTACATGGGTTGTGTGAAGATTACCTCACTTGCGACATTGCTTTCAATGCGGTTATGCCTCTAAGTCGTGCTTCGACACGTGGAAGATATAGCTGCATCGAGGGCGTTACAGCATCTTAGGCTGCCGCCTATTTTATCTGCTTTAGTAGTCTTTGAAGAACTTGTTAATTTGCACAATTCCACCCGCGGGGTGTATTTTGAACTTTTGCTCAAAGATTCAGCCAAGGGCCTATGCTATGTAAATATTTATCTAAATTCTATCTTCTCTTGCTCATTGCTCTTTTGGCTTTTTCCTTGCCGCTTTCCCTTAGTTGCCTGTCTTGCCAGTTGGACAGCCGCTCCGCGGACTGCCGTTGGATCAAATGCTTGGCTACTTTGGGGAGGCAAGTACTTAGTCGTTTTAGAGTTTTTTAGCAAGTTGAATAGAAGGCGGTGAGCCGACTGGTTAATAGTCGGTTTGCGAAAAGAAAAAAGGAAGGCTGGAAGCCGGCTTTAAGCTATGTTGTATGCTTTGAGTCCTTAGCCATTTTTCATGTGAACGCCCATTCTACCTTACTCCTGCCCACCGTACAGTCGCTCTGCGAGCTGCGGCTTCTGACAGGAGACGGCTTAGGCGTCACACACTACTTGTCCGGCTGCAGGAAGCATTTCATAGTGCAAGGAGGCAAGTCCCCGGGCCGACCTGTCGAGCCCGGTGCCCAATGACAATCAAAGAGTAACATACCCGTAGGCATAACTTTTATCATATAGACAAAAAGAGGGCAGTCCCCGAGCTCGTCTCGGGGGGCCCGAAGTCTTGGTACTTTAATACAAAATGTAGCGTGGTACATACTGCATCAACTATAAAATCTTCGGAGGAGATTTGCATTCCATGGCCGCTTTGTCTCTTTGCCAGAGTCATCCCTCTTGCGTGCTCGGGGCTTCTGAGCGTCAATCAGGTAGTAGGAGTCGTTGCCCAGCACTTTGCTAATGATGAAAGGGCCTTCCCAAGGTGCCGACAGCTTGTTCTAGCCGGCTGTTCGCTGGATCAGCCGGAGCACAAGGTCACCTTCTTGGAAAGATCTTGGCTTGACCTTCCTGTTGTAGTATCGGTGCAGGCTCTGCTGGTAGATGCTGGACCGGCTGAGTGCCAACAGTCGGCCCTCTTCCAGCAAATCGACACCGTCTTGACGTGCTTCTTCTGCTTCCTCGTCTGTGTACATGGTGACTCGCGGGGAGTCGAACTCTATGTCCGTTGGGATGACGGCTTCGGCATCGTAGACGAGGAAGAAAGGCGTGAAGCCGGTTGACTTGTTTGGAGTCATGCGCAGACTCCAGAGGACGGCTGGCAACTCATTGAGCCAGCAGCCAGCCAAGCGCTCTAGAGGCTCGACCAGCCGGGGCTTGATGCCGAACAGGTTGAGGCCGTTTGCTCGCTCCACCTGGCCGTTTGACTGTGGATGGGCGACGGACACTAGGTCCAGTCGGATGCCCTGTGTTGCGCAAAAACGGGCCAAGGCGCCTTTGGCAAAATTTGTGCCATTGTCGGTGATGATGTTGTGTGGTATGCCGTACCGAATTGTGATACCGGAGATGAAAGTCACGGCAGTCGGACCGTTTAGTTTCTTGATTGGCTTCGCTTCTATCCACTTGGTGAACTTGTCCACTGCGACAAGTAAGTGAGTTAAGCCACCTCGTGCTGTCTTGAATGGTCCCACCATGTCTAGACCCCAAACTGCGAAAGGCCAGGCAATGGGGATGGTCTTGAGTGCAGAAGCCGGCTGGTGCAGCTTGGAGCTGAACTTCTGGCACCCTTTGCATTTTTGGACCAATTCCTTGGCCTCTTCTAAGGCAGTCGGCCAGAAGAAACCGTGTCGAAAGGCTTTTGCGACGAGTGCTCTTGAAGCCGCATGGTGGCCGCACTCACCTTGATGGATGTCTTTGAGAATTGCTTGGCCTTGCTCTGGCTCTACGCAGCGCTGGTAGACACCAGTGACGCTGCGCCTAACCAGCTCTCTATTGACAATGGTGTAGGCTGCCGCTCGGCGTTGTACTTGCCGAGCTGAGGTCTCATCAGTCGGCACCTCTTTGCTCACCAGGAATTTGAGGATGGGGTGGGCCCATGAGGGTGCTGCTATTTCTTCGACTGCCAGAACTGCGACTTGGACAAAGGCGGTTGGGCTGGGAGGCAGCGGGTTGGAGTGAACAACCGCTTGCTGGGTTAATGAAGTCCCCGGGCCAACTGGCGCGGCTCTTGGGCCGAGTTCTGGAGTCTTCGAGCCCGCCGCCGCAGTCCCCGGGCCGGGTACTGCAGTCCCTAGGCCGGCCTCGACTGTGGTGGCTTTGGAGCCATGTGCCAAAATCCCCGTACCGTCTGCCGGGGCTCTGGAGTCGGATCCGACTTCTTCGAGAGGAGTCGGCACGAAGATGGAGTCTGATTCTGGTGAAGGCTTGACAGACGGCTTGAGGAGGCATTGAAGGGCGACGTCGGATGGTATTGCTTGGCGGGTAGAGCCGATTCGTGCCAAGGCGTCTGCTTGGTCGTTGTCGTTTCTTGGCACATGGAGGAATTCGCACCCCTCGAAATACTCACTGATTTGCTGCACAAGGAAGCGGTAACTCGCCATGTTTGTATCTTTGGCGTCCCAGTCGCCAGATGACTGTTGGACCACTAAGTCCGAGTCGCCATAACACAGGATCCGGCGAATGCCAAGTTCTTTGGCAAGCCGGAGCCCGTGAATGAGCGCCTCGTACTCGGTGACGTTGTTGGAGGCGGCAAAATGGATTTGCAGTGCGTATTTGAGCTTGTCGCCTTTAGGGGAAGTGAGGACGACGCCGCTCCCAAGCCGGTGCGCATCTTGGAGCCGTCAAAATGCATCCGCCAATGGGTGGAGTCGGGCGCTGGAGGTAGGTACTGGGTCTCGGCCCAGTCGACGAGAAAGTCGGCCAGTGCTTGTGACTCGATGGTGGTGCGGGGCTGGTAGTGGATGGTGTCGGGAGCCAGCTCTATGGCCCACTTGGCCACTCGGCCAGAAGCATCTTGGCTTCCGATGATCTCGGCAAGTGGGGCCGTGCAGACCACAGTGATTGGATGCTCTTGAAAGTAAGGCTTCAATTTCCATAGCACATCTTCTGGTAGTGGGGGTAGTTCTGCTTGGAGGCAACAGTACTTCGCTCAGGTAATATACCAGTCTCTGGACAGGTAGTGCCTTGCCTTCCTCCTTGCGTTACACTACAATGACCGTGCTGACTACCCAGCTAGTGGCGGCGATGTACAGGAGCATAGGTTCCTTAGGAGTCGGAGCCGCCGGAACGGGTGGAGTAGTCAGCATCTTCTTCAACTGGAGAAAAGCTTCGTCCGCCTTGTGGCTCCATTCGAAGAAAGTGGTCTTCTTCATGAGTTGGTATAAGGGGAGAGCTTTCTCGCCCAGCCGACTGATGAACCGGCTGATGGACGCCAAGTAGTCGGTGAACTTTTGTACAACCAGCAGTCGGCTGGGTACCTCCATCCTCTCAATGGCCTTGATCTTTGCAGGGTTGCATTCTATGCCGCGTTCAGAGACCAAGAAGCCAAGGAGTTGGCCGGCTGGTACTCCGAAGACGCACTTCTCGGGGTTGAGCTTGATCTGGAATCGGCGCAGGTTCTCAAAAGTCTCCTTGAGGTCTTCCAGAAGTGTTCCACGCTTTTCCGTCTTCACCACCACATCGTCCACGTAGACGTGGGCGTTTCTCCCGAGTTGCTTGAGGAGGCACTTCTGCATGCAACGCTGAAAGGTGGCGCCGACATTCCTCAAGCCGAACGTCATGGTGAGGTAGCAGAAGGCTCCAAACGGCGTGATGAAGGCGGTCTTTAGTCTGTCAGCCGGGTTCAGCTTGATCTGGTGATATCCTGAGTATGCATCCAAAAAGCTCAACAGCTCGCATCCAGCGGTGGAGTCTATCACCTGATCAATTCTTGGTAGAGCAAACGGGTCCTTGGGGTAGGCCTTGTTGAGGCTCGTTTAGTCAATACACATTTGCCACTGCTTGTTCTTCTTCAGTACCAGGACTGGATTGGCTAGCCACTCTGGAAAGAATACTTCCATAATGAAGCCGGCCGCTAGGAGCTGGGCTATTTCTTCTCCGACAACTCTTCTCTTCTCTTCTGATAGGCGGCGTAGGGGCTGCCTGGCCGGCTTTGCATCAGATCGGACATGTAGCTTGTGCTCGGCAAATTCCGTCGGTACACCTGGCATGTCTTTGGGGGACCATGCGAAGATGTCCCGATTCTCACGAAGGAAATCAACGAGCTCGCCTTCCTATTTGCTGTCGAGGTTTGCGCCTACGACAGCGTACCTCTCTGGGTGCTCCGGATCCAAGGGTATCTTCTTTGTCTCCTTGGCCGGCTTGAACGGACCCTCAGCCTCCGACTCCTTTGGGTTGGGCGATACCTCTAGCTGCTTGCCGGCCATCGCCACATCCAGTTCAAGAGCCGCTTCTCGGCCGCGATTACCAGGGACTCGGCTAGCCAACTGCTCTCAGCCGCACAGGCAGACGACTTCCGGTAGTCGCCGGCTATGGTCAGAATCCCCCTAGAACTGGGCATCTTCATTTTTAGGTAGGCGTAGTGGGGGACCGCCATGAACTTGGCCAAGGCGGGTCGGCCGAGTAATGCATGGTATGGGCTCTCAAGGTCCACCACCTCAAACCAAACTGACTCTCGACGGAAGTGATCTTTGTCTCCAAAGAGGACGTCCATCAGGATCTTGCCGATTGGTGAGCAGGAAAGCCCAGGAACAATGCCATGGAACATAGTCCGACTGTTCTGAAGCTGTCTTTGCTTGATTCCTAATTTCTCCATGGTGTCCTTGTACAGGATGTTAATTGCTGCTGCCTCCGTCTATCAAAACTCGCGAGAAACGAGCAGCTCGTCTATCCGTGGAAAAGGTGGCATCCAGGACCAAGGCATAAGAGCCCGGACTCGGCATCACCTCTGGGTGATCAGCCCTGCTCCAGCTGATAGGCTTTTCGGACCAGTGCATGAACTCTGGCGTCTCTGACGCTACTGCATTCACCTCTTATCGCTGTAGTTTCCTGCTGCATCGATCATCAGCCATACTGGTAAATACCACGTAGGCTCCGTGTTCTTCGGGGTATTCGTCTTGTACTGCGCCGACTGGCCTGACAGCCGGCTGCTGGGGCGGAGGCGGAGGCGGCTGCCCAGCAAGTGGGGGAGGTAGGAGGCCGTCTCCTTTGGTGATCCTGGTGAGCCAGTGGCACTTCTGGGTGGTGTGATTCAACGGCTTCACGCCGCTATGGAACTTGCAAGGACCATCCAGGGTTTGCTCATATGAGAAGGCCGGCAACCAGTTGGGCTTGCCACCTTTCTGTCGCTTGGGTGAAGGCTGCCCATCCAGCTGCTAGGCTTCGACTGTCGCAATCTGCCGGCTGCTGGAAGCCGGCTGCGGGGCCTTGCGCTTGTGGTCGCTCTACTATTGCCGCCGACTGGCATCTCCCGCTGGAGTTCTTGGAGCTTGAGGGGCCACTTTGCTAGTTGCGCTAACTTGAATCTCCGCCTTCATGGAGGAGTCGGCCGTGGCGTACTTGTCTGCTATGATCAGAAGCTTGTAGAGGGTTTCTGGCTCGTCGCAGAGGAGCTTGTGCTTGAGGAGGGTGCCTTCTCTGCACCCGGCGGTGAAGTACTCGATAGCCTCCACCTCGTGCACGCCCTCGCAGGAGTTCCGAAGCTCGGCCCAACGCGTGAGGTAGTCGCGAGTCGACTCGTCGGGGCCTTGCATGCACAAGGAGAGCTGACGAGGCTTGGGAGGATGCTTGTATGTGCTGGTGAAGTTGCGGACGAATGCTTCAGTGAAGTCGACCAAGCTGTTGATGCTGCGCGGCTTCAGGCTGTTCAGCCATGTCCGGGCCGTGCCCTGGAGCATGAGCGGAACGTATTTTACAGCGACACGCTTGTTGCCGTTCACTATGCTGACAGCCGTGGAGTAGTCGACTAGCCAGTCTTCCGGCTTCACGGAGCCGGTGTACTTGGGCGTGTCTCTTGGGAGCGTGAAACCTTTGGGAAAGGGCTCGTCTCGAATGCGGGGCCCGAAACAAGGCGGACCCAACTCGTCTTCTTCTTCCAGTGCCAGGGATCGTTGAAGCCGGTCGATCCAGTGGCGGGCGTCGTTTCCCCGACTCCCTCTCTGCGGCCAAGGCGGTTGCCAAGAGTCGGATGATCAACAGGCGGCGGGGAGGCTCGCCTTTCCCTGCAAGGAGGAGGAGGCGGACAGTCGTCCCGTCGTTCTACTGCTCTCGGGCGGCCGTCTCGGTCGTGCTCTATGGTAATGCGAGTCCGACTGTGGCTGACAGTTGGATCCTTGTCCTTTCTTCCTCGGGCGCCGCCAGTCGGCGTTCGAGACATCACGCCTTGGTCTCGGTGAAGATCGTCGTTTTGCCGCTGCGGCGCCTCTGTGCGGCAGCCGCGTCGAGGAGCCGCTAGACTCGCTCCATCATCAGGCGGCGCTCTTCGCCCTCGAAATTGTCCAGCTCGTCCGCCGCCGCCTGGGCGGCTCGAATGTTCTCCGCAGGTGTAGCGTACACAGGGCGACTTGCCCCGAACAGGTTGGCGATGGCTACGCCGCCCTGCTGGACCGTGCCAAGGCGGCTGGGCCCAGCTGGGGCTGGCGAGCCACCAACAGCGTGATCCATCTCTCACTGGTAGGCTTCTCACAAGCGTCTCATGCTAGCCAGCTTCTTCGCACCTTCGACCAACTGAAGGCGGCGTGCCTCCAACGTCTCCGCGTCAGCGTCTTCCGGAATGGGCGCAGTCAGGTCTTGTAGCGCCGCGGCAAGTGGGTCATGCGCTCCTCTGCCGGGGAGCTCGTCATGACTGGTGATGAGCACCTCGGTGACGGTGCTTCCGCCGCTCTCCGCACGAGGGAGAGGCTCGTCGTAGACCACCACATTAGTGGGGAACACATCGAGCGACGCGGTGTCGGAGTCGACCAGCATCAGGTCGGTGGAACCTACAGACTCCAAGTCCACGGCAGGCTCGCCGGTGACATGGAGTTGATTGAGGAGGCCCACGAGGAGGCTCTCGCAGCCGCCCGTGCCTGCGTCGGATACAGGTTCGTCGGAGATGCGAACCTCGCCGACAAGTTCGGCGAGGCGGCTAGCTGCGCAGGCGATCTCAACGCCGTGCAGCGCGTCGGCGCAAACTCCGTCTGGCGTGCCTGGCTGGCTGCGCTTGCCAGGGAGGAAAAGGGTTCCCGTCCAGAACAGGTCTCCGGATGACGGTGCACCAAGCCCCACGGTGGGCGCCAAATGTCGGGGGTTGGGTGTGACATATGCCAAAGGATGGCTTATCATGGTGGGGGCGAGTAGAACGTCGCCGGTGCCTGGAAACGGGATGAGGCGTAGACATGCACGCCGGTGAATCTTACCCAGCTTCAGGGCTCTCCGGGGAGATAATACCCCTACTACTGCTCTACGGGGTCTCCGCATGATCACTATGGCAAAGTGTTTACATGATTGCTCCTTGAGCTGTTTCCTGGAGGTAGGAGAGGGCAAGGCTAGCTCTCTCCCTCCTATATGATCTGGTCTAGAGCTAATGGATTCCAACCCTTTGCATGGGTGCCCTGGGGGGTTATATAGGCCTACCACTACAAGAAATATGTCAACTTGTGACCACCACTATTGGTCACTGAAAGGTCACAAATTTCCATTTGTGACCTTTTCGTGACCAAAAACATAAGGTCAAAAGCTGGCCGTCATAAACTGACTATAGCGACCTTTCTTCTGGAATGGTCGAAGACGTTTATGACCAAAATACGTCTACTGTGGCGTTTTGG
The DNA here is from genome assembly GCF_056163025.1 of Triticum urartu. Taxonomy (NCBI): domain Eukaryota; kingdom Viridiplantae; phylum Streptophyta; class Magnoliopsida; order Poales; family Poaceae; genus Triticum; species Triticum urartu. Next base: position 193,574,211 of record NC_141873.1, on the reverse strand, counting down.
TCACTAGCAACCTCCCCAAGCCACGTAGGCATCCAGCATGGCAATCTGATGTGGCACAAGATTCAGCCCGGTCCAATTCGATTTTCTACATGGGCCTAGCCCAACAATTCTGCCTTTTTAATGTATTTTTTCTATCAATTTTTGATCAGCTTCATGGGCCAAGCCCAACATTGCAGCCTGTTTTATTGTTGGGTTGTGGCCTTTTTGTCTAAACGAATTTAGCTTTTCTTTTTTCCCAAAAGAAGGGTCCACTAGTTAGATAAGTGGGTCCCATCTATCAGGCTCATATTCTTCATATTTGAACCAGTATTCAAATTGCCAGACAAAAAGCACACATGATGTTTCAAATAAGAGCAACCAGATCATCTAATAGAATAGCAATCACAATAACAATCTAATACAATGGCAATCACAATAACAATCTCTATATGTGCCAATACATGACCATGTGTAATACAGTACTTTCAAGCTCTACAAGTGTAACGAGCTCTACAAGTGTAATACAGTACTGCTTTACAAGAAAATGACAACATGCCAGACTCGCTGGACGACCGTAGTCAGATGAACAACATGACAGACTCGCTCGACGACCGTAGTCAGATGAACAACATGCCAAACTCGCTAGACAACCATAGTCAGGGTTGCGAACAAACAAACCTGCAACATGGCTTCCTCTGTCACCCTGTTACATGAATGAGAGAAGAATCAGAAACATGGGGGCAAATATATTATGAACAGACCATTCAAGAAAATGACATTTAATTAAAATGATAACACAAATTGACTTAGTGCCATGCTTTTTGTCCTCCAACTAGTTAAAATGAGATACCCATTCATACAAGAAAACAGATACATGATATGAATATGCATGGCTCAAGTGCAAGTCGTGCAAAAAACTTCACTGCAACACATTGCGCCTAAAACAAAATACCATTCTACTAACACGACCATCCATTCAACTGCAAGATCTAACAAAACTAGTCAGCACAAGCATACTAACATCACAAAATTAAACACCAGCATATACATGACATGCCGAAAGAATAAATACCATGACAGCAATAAAATTAAACACCAACTGCCAACAGTACTACTGCTGTCGACTTGTTTGGATCATCACAAACCAACTAGTATAGCAGTTGGCACATGAAAGTAGCAGCAATACATGCACCTTCCAGGTTCACATTGCACTTTCTTTTTAGGTTTGCAACAAAAGGAAGAAAGAAAGAAACAACATTCTCAGACGCACTAAGACACGAACTTGACAGCATAATATTCCCAGTCAGCCACTTAACTGGATCAATTCCCACCAAGCAAGACACAACAAAATATTAAAAAAGAAAACACAAAGTGATCAGAAGTGGTTTTGAATATAACATTCGCCCTGCCAGAAGACTCTGTCAATAAAAGGCACTTGTGACTTCAACTAACTTGTGGGCTGATTTTGCTCAAGTTTCTTAATAGACTTACAATGTTTAGCTTCCAGAAATAAAATCACAAATTTTAGCTTATAGAAACAAAATTACAAGGTTTTCTATCTGCAATCAGTACAAACTTGATAGTGCTACAAGTGCTAATGATCCAACAGCGTCCCAGCTCCACACATCCTAGTACTGGATTTCCTCACACTTGATAGTGCTACAAGCAAGCAAGCAAGCAAACATGCAAATACAAGTAGTACTGGTTGTCTAATGAATGGGATACAGGATTCTCCTCAAATAAATTGACAAGGTTTTGTTCTTATTTTTTCTAGTTAATGACAACAAGTCATCAATCAAGCAAGCAACATCACATTGGTATAGCAGCTAGCATCGTTCAGCATATATGGGGTGTGAGCAGTCAACACCTACTAATTTTATTTTATTTTTTTGCATCGAGTCAGCACCTACTAGATGGGATGGAAATGCATCTTCTGTATTAGTTGTGGAGCATGCGTGTATTATTAACAACGAAAGCAAGCGTCGACACTAGTGAAAGAGCAGACACGAATACGACGTTGCTTGTGCGAGGCGAGGCGAGGCGAAGAGCAGCAACTCGCTCTTGGCACCAAGCTTGACGAGGGGAGGAGGGCTCCATGGAACCTGCGACAACCCGACCTGTGTAAATCATAAGATCTTGATTAGATATAAACAGTAGTACTGAATGATAGATATAAACATTAGTATTGCCTGAGCTCAATTTTTTTGCAAGGATAAGCATGTCCTAAACCGCCATTGTGAGATCGTTGTAGTAATAGATGCCAGAATGTGAGAATTAATAAAACAGAAAATGAATGTTCTCAAGTGCCATGAAGTGAGAAAGCAGGTAGTCAGAATGACGAGGCATGTTAGCTGCCAAAACAGATTCAGACTAACTGCATGTCCAGACGGACGGGGCATTCCCAAGCATTTCAAGACACTAGCGGAGGTCAGTAGACAACAAACTTGGATGCTATCTATCCATACTAGTATAGAATGATACGAGGCCAGTAGAAACTGTTTGCTACCGACGAGCTCGCCAAGGTGCACAGTTGTTCAGAAAGGAAGCACATTTGACTAAAGTACCAGATTTCAGAGTTTGTAATAGCATCATGAACAGCAGCTGTAAATTACTAAATGTTACCATACTAAATGCTACCTAGAAAGATAGATACGATGCAGGTGGTGTCCATTACCGACGATCTTGCCGAGGTGCATGGAGATGGAGTTGAGCTGGGCCTTGTTCTCGTAGAGGTGGTTGACCACCTTCTTGGAATGCACCAGCTCCTTGGCCAGTGCCTTCAGGAACAAGCATCACCAGCAGAGGAAACCAAATCAGTAAATCAGCCCAAATCGAGGCCCTTGACCTTGAGCTTCTTGGTTTTACGCTTCTTCGTTTCCATTGAATAGCCTTATCAACATTACCTGGTCTTGCGTATTCTGATGATGTTCCTGTCTGATTTTGACAAAATAATCTAATAAGTTGTAATCATTAGAAAAAGAAAAAGGAAGCCACACATATAAGAGATTTTTCTTTAACCTATCCCCTGAAGCTTAATGCATGATATACCTAATGAAACTAAATTTCAGAGGCCAACTGATTTATGATATATCAGTCGTCTAAAGTTCTAAACCACTTGCAATGTTCTCTTATCTGATTTTAACACAATGGTTAGAAAAAGAGAAGGTGGCTCATATACTTAAATCTTTGTTTAACCCATCTCCCAGGTCTCTGCACAAATGGCACAATAGCAGTACCATTTCTACTTTCTACAGGGAACAACCAGGACAAGAGCAATTTACGAGTGGCTGGTTGTGCACACTACACCACCTAGAATTGCCACATGATGAGGAACAAACGTGCCAGTATCAATTAAGAGTAGAAGGATTAGCTGGAGCTTGGTTCCAGGAATGGTAACTATGATACCTACATACATAGCACTTACATTTTTTCTATGTTCTAATGGAACAAACATGCAAGCTACAGAAAATGCAGAGGGGTCACCTTCTTCCAGATGCCTTTTTCCAGATGCTATCGAAGACGTTGACACCCTCCTGGTCCTTCTTGACATGGGGCTTCCGCGACACAGATTCAACCGAGAGACCACTCAAATTCAGGGGTAGCGGATCTGGGCAGAAAGGGTAGGGAAGGGGGCGCTCACGTGTGGGTGAAGGCGGCCATGGACCTCGCCCGGAGGCCCGCGGACGGCGGCGGCGGCTGGTGGCCCACGGCCACGGGCACGTCGGGGAGCGCAGCGGTGCAGTAGATCACGGCGGCGCGGAGGGCAGGGAAGGGAGCAGTAGACCTCGAGCATGGCCATGGTCGACGGCAGCCTCGAGCAGGGAAGAGAGACGGCGGCCTCGTCATAAGAGGAGCACGCCATGGCCGTGGGAGATGGCAATCTCCCCAATCTCCCTGCGTGGGAAGAGGGGTGATGGTGGCCGCTGTGCTGGCGGGGTTCTGGCGAGGTCGCGCGGTGGCGCGCGAGACGGGGAAATCACACGGCGGTGCTCAACCGATCGGGGAGAGGAAGGAGAAGGTGGGGGCGGCGGCGCGGGGACATACATCTACAGATCGGGGAAAGGAGGCCGGGGAGAGGACTGGATCGAGGGAGGAGGTGGCGGCGGCTGCGAGGAGAGGAGGGGTGTGATGGGGAGGAGTGGATGGGATCTGACCTAGGGTTTCGGCTGCGGGTGGGGGTATCTCTTTGTCATTTTTTTACTTTTTTCTGTAGATAGGTGGATGGATGGATGTGGGATGGAGAGATGGATGGATGGATGGATGGATGGAGAGATGGATGGATGGATGGATGGATGGGCGCAATGTCATCGATCCGTGGGAAGAGTCCTGATTGGTTCGAAAAACCAGTGATTTAAAAAAAGTGTCTAAGTACTAAAAATAGAGGGATTTCGTGAAGTATCTATAAAAAATATTTTGCAAAATGGCACCACACAAATTTTCACTAGAGTTAGACCACATTTTATGGATAAGGACCAATTTCTATGCATTTCTGATCTTTCTAGCTATTTTTAATCATTTTCCGAGTGCCCAAAATGACTTTTTGTGAAGGACCTACCATATATTTGTTGCAAAATTGGACCAAATCAATTTTCTAAAATACTAGGACATATTTAATGCACAATTGACCAAATGATTGGGTGTCAAAAATTTTGATTCACCTCTCATGAAAAAGACAAATTTCCGCTCATTCAGCAGGAAATGGGTCAAATTTGAACTGCAGCGTCCTCATTGTTTGTTATTTATTTTTTCCAAAAATCATTTCTAGATACAAAAGTATCTATTTAATTACAGAAACACCAAAATTTTTTCAAGATTCAACAACTAGCTAGGAACGGTCATTCCCGCCGTTTTGACCGCATTTTGAAACGGGCATAAAAAATTCAAAAAAAATCAGAAAAATGGAAAACCTTCGCATTGTGTCATTATATGTGACCAAGTTACCAGGAAAAATAATAAACTTGTAATACGATAATTCTTTTAAAAAAGTGTTCTCAGAAACGAGCTATCATGTGTGGAGATGAATGGCTTTCAAGCCAGATGATCAATCTTATGGCCACATTCATGGCATAGTTTGTTCAAATGATCTCATATTGTGCACAAGGGTGCATCTTGGAATTCCAAACAATGTTGCCTAAGGGAGTTTTCATTTTCTTTGCACGAAAAATTCATTTTCCATTTTCCGAGTGCCCGAAATGAGTTTTTTTTTGTGAAGGACCTCCCAAATATTTGTTGCAAAATTGGACCAAATCATTTTTCTAAAATACTAGGCCATATTTAATGCATAATTAACAAAATGGTTGGTTGTAAAAAGTTTTTATCCACCTCTGGTGAAAAAGACAAATTCCCGCTGATTCAGTTGGAAGCGGGTCAAATTTAAACTGTAGCTACCTCGTAGTTTGCTCTTTATTTTTTACAAAAATCATTTATAGGTACATAAGTATCTATTTAATCAGAGAAACACCAAAAAAATTCCAAGATTCAACCGCTACCTAGGAACGGTCAAGCCCGTCGTTTTGACCACATTTTGAAACGGGCATAAAAAATTCAAAAAAAAATCAAAAAATTGGAAAACCTTTGCATTGTCTCATTATATGTGATTAAGTTTCCAGGAAAAATAATAAACTTGTAATACGATAATTATTTTAAAAAAGTATTCTCAGAAATGAGCTATCATGTGTGAAGGTTAATGGCTTTCAAGCCAAATGATCAATCTTATGGCCACATTCATGGCATAGTTTGTTCAAATGATCTCATATTGTGCACAAGGGTGCATATTGGAATGGCAAACAATGTTGCCTATGGAAGTTTTCATTTTCGTTGGACGAAAAAACCATTTTCCATTTTTCGAGTGCCCAAAAGGAGGTTTTTTTGTGAAGGAACTACCAAATAATTGTTGCAAAATTGGACCAAATCATTTTTATAAAATACTAGGCCATATTTAATGCACAATTGACACAATGGTTGGGTGTAAATTTTTTTGATCCACCTCTCGTGAAAAAGACAAATTTCCACTGATTCAGCAGGAAGCGGGTCAAATTTGAACTGCAGCTGCCTCATAGTTTGCTATTTATTTTTTCAAAAAATCATTTCTAGTTACATAAGGACCTATTTCATCATAAATACATGGTTTGGTGGCGATACGTAGAGGTTTGGGCAGTGGCCGAGGGCCCCAACTCTAGAGCGCGTAAACTCGCATGCCCGCCGCGTGGTCACCGCGTGACCGTGGCGTTGCCATGCGTTCTGGGCGGCCTAGGAATGTCTAGTGGGTTGGGCACTCCCCAGGTTGGTACTAGGAAGAAAATTACAACATAAGATTCTCACGAGGAGACCAATCGATGCTCAAACATGAATTAACAGCCAAGTGTTTGATTAGCGGTATGGGAAATGTACATTGCTAATGGGTGTGAGTTTTGGCTGAGGATGATCAGTTACTAAGAAGACCGTCTTCACAAATTTTCAGCTCAAAAGGAGGAGCCTAGGTGGTACTTGCTCTGCGAACTACCACACTAGACATAACTATGAATGTTGAAGCTCGGCTCAAAATAATGAACGGATTGAGCTGGCATTAGGTGGAGGATGGTTATTTGGGCAGAGGAAACCACTGTAGAAAATGGATACTATTTGGAAATGCCAAAGTGGTACTTCCTTCACAATTCTCTTCTATGGACAGAAACTTGGGAAAACTAGTGAGAGACATTGGATGAATGAAATGAGCTAAAAATTGGTGTAGGTAAGTTACATAGGTATGGTCATGCGCTGGAAAATTTTCAGATCATTTGGGTAAGCCTAGCTAGTACTTATTTCACAAAGCTTCTCTCGAGGTAAAAACTTTGAAAATTTCCTGAGAAAGATTTACTAGGAAAATTGAGCTGAATATTATCATGTGGCAATGATTTGGGTATGGAAGAGTGCCCGAAAAGTTTGAGGGTAATAGGAGGGGTCTAGATAACACTTGCTTCGCAACGTGCCAATTTGGCCATAAAATATAAATTGAACCTGGGCTCACATGGATGATTTGACTGAGCTGCAATTTGGAGGAGGGTGATAATTTGGGCATATGAAGGAACTGTATAAATTTCATGTCATTTCGATATATAAAAAAGGTACTTCCTTCACAATGCTTCTAGGTGGACAAAAACTTTGGAAATTTGCCGAGGAAGATTTGCTAGGAAAGTGGAGCTGAATTTTGTCATGCGGTAATGATTTGGATAGGAAAGAGTGCCCAAAAATTCCGAGGGCAATCAAGAATATATAAGTAGAACTTCCTTCATAAAGTGTTGTCGTGAACAGAATAGGAAAATGAATATTGTTGAATTAGTTTTGAACTAGGCAACGAAGGATTTTTACATATTTGATGAAGATATGACCCAAAGAATTTATGAGATTTTTTTGGGAATTTTGGGAATGACAAAAATATAGGTTGCTTCACAACCTAGGGCAAAAACTGCCACATGGACATGACACATAGGCAAAACTGATGTGGTGGCGCCTAGTCATAGCAACCCGCCACAATTTACAAGGTTATGACCATCTATATTGGTCATGATCAGCTAGAAATAAGGCAGCAGACCAGTGCTATCTGCTTTATGACCATTTCGTGTAAGGAAATTACAACCTTTCTGACCAAAATGGTCGTTATAGTTTAGGTTTTGGAGCCCCCGAACAACTTTTGACCAATTGGTCTGAAATGGTCATAGATCTATGACCAATTCTTCCAGGGTCACTAATAGAAGGTTACAAGTTGACATATTTCTTGTAGTGTACCCCCCAGGGATACAATGGTAATCCGACTGGACGCGGGCCCAGTCGTCAGTGCCTCCGGCCTCCGTCTTATCTGCCGACTACTGGGGCCCGCTGACTGGTGGGCCCCGCCGACTGGCCAGGTACGAAGCCGACAGGCTGCGTCCGCCGCGGGCGGGTCTTGTCGGCTGCTTGTTACTGTAGTCGTGCTTCTGATGACGCGGGCTTAGTCATGGAGTCGTGGCAACAGCCCCGCCGCCTGGCGGGCGATCACTATTGCCACTCTCCGTCACATCTGATTAATGGCGCGTGGGCCATGGGGGAGGATCTGGCCGACTCTCGGGGGCCGACTGGTGGCGCACTTGCCGTCTCCTGGGGTCCCAGTAGCTGGTGGGACCCGCCGCCCCAGGGTCGTACAGACAAGCCGTCGTGGGCGCAGGATTCGGTCCTTCGGCGCTGACGTCAGGGCCGGCATGACAACAGTGCCATGCCGCACAGAGATCTCCCCGGGTACGGCGTGCTTTGGCCATGCCTGCCCTGGCAAGGGGCGGGAGCGGGCTTTACTGTAGCCACTCCCCGGTCCTGTCCCTGCCGATGAGGATATGGGGTTTGTTGGAGTCGCGGTCCAACTCCCCAAGGTCGGCTTCTTGGGAAGTCGGCAGTCAGCAGTCGGCTTATCCTGAAGTCGTTCCTGGTACTCGGCCGCGAGTGGCTAGTCGGTTGCCTTGCCGCGGACTTCTCTAAAGGCGGCTCCGTGTCATGGGATCTTGAGGGGCGCAGCCTGCCCCGATGTCTTGAAAGGTTCTAGGGCTCGGGTTAGCCTACCCGTGGCCCATTACTCTGACACTTACCCATCGAGACTAGCCTTTGAGTATTGCCGGCAACGAGACTTGTGCACCTTAGTGGCCATACTTCCCATAGCATACATACATCATTGTTGCATATCTTAGTATCATCTCTTGTGTCAGAAGGTTGTCATCGTATACACAATTGCTATCTTGGTTCGTGAAGCATTGCATGAGAAAAGAGCTCAAACAACAAAGAGCCAAACAAGCTTTTAAGCAAAAGGGAAAGATAAGCAAAGAGCTTTTAAGGAAGAACCATAGCATAACACAACATTAAGATTGTCATATTAGACCATCTTGGATCATATCATAGAAACACCTTGCATAGAGCATACTTGGCATAGAAGTCGTTGCATTTTTGCTTAGTAGGTTGTGCACAAGTCTTGTATCCGCCTATTGTGCAATTGTTCTAGTGTCTCTCTAGTGTTGTGCAACAAGAGCATTTTTTTGGATTCCACATTTTGGCTCATCCTTAGTTGCCCAAGCCCACTTATCTCTTTGCGTGTGTGTTTTCGTGTACATTATATTGCTTGGTCTACTTGTTGCATTGCGATCTTGAGAATATTTTCCAACAATATTGAAGCTCACTTACAATTGCATCAAATTTTGTGCCACCATCCCAACCAAGCTCCACCATAAGCTTTTACTTGTCTAGGTGTGAGAAACCGACAAGACTTGGTACCAATTTTGCTATTTCCTTGTCCACATTGGAGTGATCATTGATCCACTTTCAACTTCGGTCAAGGTACATTTGGTATTCGTTCTTCTCTTTCTACCACTCACATTTTTTGTCTTGAAATGATGGATAGGCCATGTACTTCTACCAACCAACTCTTCATTGAGCACGACGACGACATGAACTCCTACGTCACCAAGAGCCACCTCTTTGGTGCACAATGTGATTTGCATCAAGAGCAACAAGAAATGAGTGAACGCATCGACAACCTCGCCACCGACTCGCGACTCTCCGAGCAACGTACAAGGGACTACTTCGACCGCAAGCTCGACGATCACAAGCAAGAGAACGACGCAAGAATGGACGAGATTCATGCTTTGTTGCTCAACCGCTCTTCTTCCACTTCGTCTTCATCAAGAAGGACTCACTCAAGTCGACACTACGACTTCATCCTCTCCGGCTCTAGTACACCGACATCGAACACTCTACTATCCTCAAGCAAGCCTCAATCCTCTACACGACACCAACTCTCAAGAACACCGACAACGTCAAACCCAAGAGGTTTTGCGCTAGCACGAGAAAGACAACGGCAACGCCAACATGAAGAGGAAGAGCGAGCGCGTCTACACCAAGAAGCACCAGATGCCGAGGCACAACGCCAAGAACAACAACTCCGTGAAGCTCATGCACTTGAGGCGCAACAAGCCTCCAAGATGCAAATCGCTCCGTAGCCAACCAAGGCCGACAAGCTTGTGAACATGAAGAAGCTCACAAACGAAGATTTCAAGCTCGCGTGCATCGTCAAGTTCCTCAAGTTCCTCCTAGAGCTCGACAAGCTACCCCACAAGCTCGCCAAGAACATCAAGTTCATCAAGAGCATGAAGACAATGGGAATCCTCCATGACAAGGGCAACATGAGGTTGACAACCCTTTTGTCCAAGAGCAACACGAGCTGGACAATCATCAACAACATGGACGTCATCATCCCCGACCCCAACACAATGAAGAGCAACACTATGGCAAGCTCAAGTTCACCATGCCCAAGTTCAATGGAAGCAACGATCCCGAAGAGTACCTTTCATGGGCATTGAAGGTCCACAAAATCTTCCGTTTGCACAACTATGAAGAAGAGAAGAAGATCGCGATGGCATCCATTGAGTTCCAAGACTATGTCCTCATTTGGTGGGAGCAAGTTATCGAGCGCCGAGAGGCAAGAGGTAAACCACCCATCACTACTTGGGCGCAAATGAAGGATGTCATGAGAGAACGCTTTGTGCCTACCTACTACAACCGCGACCTCTTCAAGAAACTCCAACTACCCAAGCAAGGAACCACGAGCGTTGAAGAGTCCTACAAAGAGATGGAGATTGCCATGATACGATCCAATGTCACGAAAGATGATGAGCAAATTATGGCACATTTCTTGAATGGACTCAACCATCCTATCAAGAAGATCGCCGACTTCCAACCATACTCGAACCTCATCGAGCTAGTGCATCAAGCTACCAAAGCAGAACGTCAAGTGCAATACGATTACAAGTATACCGAGTTCTCATCCAAGTCATATGGCTTCTCCAACACCCAAGCTTCAACGACCCCAACACCGTCTACCAAGCCTTCTACAAGCAACATCGACAAGTTGAGTTCCAAGAAAGCTTCGTCAACTCCAAGTCATCCTCCTACTACAAGCAACTTCAAGCCAAGAGCTTCATCATCATCCACTCCAACCGATGAGACCGTCAAGACGAGTTCCTTCAAATGCTTCACATGCGGAGGCCGAGGCAACAAGTCCTATGAGTGCACCAACAAGTGGACCATGATCCTCAACGAGGACGGCACTTACGACTCAATGAGTGAAGGAGAAACGGACGCCATCGAGCAAGTCGCCATGCACCGGCAAGTGAACGATGATGAGGAACAAGTCTTTTGCGATGAAGATTCAAGTCCCGCTCTTGTTGTCTCCAAGGTCTTGACCCTCCAACATCACCAAGAAGAAGACCAATGATGCCACATCTTTCATACCAAGGTCGGCATCAATGGACACTCCGTCAAGGTCATCATCGATGGAGGGAGTTGTCATAATCTCGCAAGTGAAGAACTTTGCTCCATGCTCCAATTGCCCAAGACAAAGCACCCACATCCATACAAAGTGAAATGGCTTAGCAACTCCAGCACTATCCATGTCGAGCATCGAGTAAAAGTCTCCTTCAAAATTGGGGCCTACGAAGACACCTTAGAGTGCGACATCGTTCCAATGACCATTTGCTGCCTTCTACTTGGACGCCCATGGAAATTTGATAGAGGATTCATCCACAACGGCCGAACGAACCACTACATCTTCAAGATGAAAGGCAAGGAGTACGTACTTCGCCCCATGTCTCCATGTCAAGTGATCGCCGACAAGCAAGCCACCCATCGTGGAGATAATAGTGAGAGAGCGAGCCACCAAAAAGAGAGTGAGTGCCACAAGCCCAAATCGAGCACCTCCACGATGAGGGAAAAGACGAACTTAGTCCTAGTTGCCACCAAAAGTGAGATACGAGGAGTGTGTGAGAACCCATCTAGTGTCCTACACTACGTCCTTTTGTGCGAGGACAATGAACCACAAGCTAACACCTCTCACACTCTTACTCTAGTGTTGTCTTCTCTTTTGCAGGAATTTCATGATGTTTTCCCCAACGAGCTACCTCTAGGACTACCTCCACTACGAGGCATCGAGCACCGCATTGACCTCATCCCCAGAGCACCACTTCCGAACAAAGCTCCCTACCGTGTCAACCCTGAAGAAACCAAAGAAATACAAAGGCAAGTAAAGCATCTCATAGACCATGGACATGTGCGTGAAGGTTTGAGCCCTTGTGTCTTCCCGGTCATTCTTGTGCCAAAACGAGACGGTATCTTTTGCATGTGCTCCGATTGTAGACCTATCAATGCTATCACCATTCGTTATAGGTATCCCATTCCACGCCTTGACGATATGCTTGATGAACTTAATGGTGCCACCATCTTTAGAAAAATTGATCTTGAGAGTGGTTACTATCAAATCCGCCTACAAGAGGTTGATGAATGGAAAACCGCTTCCAAAACCAAGTTTGGGTTGTATTAGTGGTTAGTCATGCCTATGGGTCTATGGGAACACCGGGTACTTTTATGCGTCTTATGAATCATGTCTTTCGCCCTTACATTGGTGTTTTTGTTATGGTTTACTGTGATGATATCCTTGTTTTTAGCAAGTCTCTCAAAGAGCATGTCAGCCATGTCCGCAACATTTTAAAAACTCTTCGAAAAGAGCGTCTCTATGCTAATATGGAGAAATGCCTTTTTGGCGTTGATAAGCTTATTTTCTTGGGTTTTGTTGTCTCTTCTAAGGGTGTTCATGTAGATGAGTCCAAGATCAATGCTATTAAGACTTGGCCACAACCAACCAACTTGCAACAAGTGCGTAGCTTTCTTGGCCTTGCGGGTTTCTATTGTCGCTTTGTGAAAGATTTTAGCACCATTTCTTCGCCTTTGCATGCTTTGAGCAGGAAGAATGCGCCTTTTGTTTGGGGATCATCCCAAGATTCCGCTTTAAATGAGCTTAAGAATTTGCTTACTCATGCTCCCGTGCTTGCATTACCCAACTTTGACAAACCTTTTGAGATTCATTGCGATGCTAGTGGTAATGGCATAGGAGGTGTGTTAATCAAGAGAAGCGCCCCATAGCTTACTTTAGTGAGAAACTTTCTAGAGCGCAACTCAATTACCCCATCTATGACAAAGAGCTATATGCTTTAGTCCGCGTTTTACATGAATGGGAACACTATCTTCGCCCTCATGAATTTATCATTCATACCGATCATGAAACGCTCAAGTACCTTAAGGGCCAAACAAAGTTGATCAAGCGTCACGCTAAATGGAGTGAATTTATTGGGTCTTCTCCTTATGTCATCAAGTACATTAAGGGTAAGGAAACATTGTGGCAGACGCCCTTTCCCGCATATGCCTACTTGTTACTCAACTTGAGTTGAATGTCATTGGCTTTGTGCACATAAAATACTTGTATGAGCATTATCCTACTTTTGCTACTCCTTATGCCAAATGTTCGACGCATACATCTTGGGAACGCTATTACATCAAAGATGGATATCTTATGAGAGCTAACAAGCTTTGCATCCCCGAGTCTTCTCTTCGTTTGTTGCTTTTGTAGGAATCTCCTGAAGGAGGCTTAATGGGACATTTTGGATGCGACAGGACTCTCGCCACGCTCTCCAAGAACTACTATTGTCCCAAGATGTTTTGCGACGTCAACCGCTTCACCAACCAATGCTATACATGTCGCAAAGCTAAGTCTAAAGATCAATCCCATGGCCTTTACATGCCTCTCCCAATTCCATATCAACCATGGGAAGACATTAGCATGGATTTCGTACTTGGATTGCCTAGGACTAAAAATGGAAAGGATTCAGTATTTGTCGTTGTGGACCGTTTCTCTAAGATGGCGCATTTTATTCCTTGCAACAAGATAGACGATGCTTCACATGTTGCTAATCTCTTTTGTAGGGAAATATTATGTCTACATGGAGTGCCAAAGACGATCGTCTCGGATCGCGACGTCAAATTCCTTAGCTACTTTTGTATGACCCTATGCGCCAAGCTTGGAATCAAGCTACTCTTCTCCACGGCGTATCATCCACAAACCAACGACCAAACGGAGGTGACCAACCACACACTCTCTGCTCTACTTCAAGTACTCATCAAGAAGAACATCAAGCAGTGGGAGGAGTGTCTACCTATCACCGAGTTCGCCTACAACCGCGCAAGACACTCAACAACCGACAAGTCCCCCTTCGAGGTCGTCTACGAATTCAACCCTTTATCCCCATTGGAAATTCTCCCTCTACCACTCCAAGCGCGCATCAATTTGGACGCAAGTGCATGTGTGACTCATCTCAAGAAGGTGCATGAAGATACAAGACATACTATCGAGCGCCAAGTACAATGACTTGCAACCAAGCTCAACATCAATAAGCACCCCATGGTCTTCAACATTGACCACGAGCAAGGACGGCTTTCCCCAAGAACACAAGTCCAAACATTGACCACGAGCAGACGGTGCACGCTACAACGAAAACACTTACAAGATTGACCTCCCCTGCGACAAGTACAACGTGAGCGATATCTTCAATGTCAAGGACCTCTCAACCTTCTATGTTGATGAAGAATTTGATCCGAGGATGGATCTTCCCCAAGGTATTGGAGATGATGCGGAGCATCCCAAGGTCATCCCCATGGACCTACCTATGTCCCCTACGACACCACTTTGACCAATGACAAGAGCCCGAGCGAAGGCTATCGAAGATAAGGTGAACTCTCTCCTCTCCGAAATTCCACTTTCTATGCATGAGACAAGGCTACTACCTAAGTTCGAGTTTTTGTGCATGATTAGGTATCAAGAGGACCCTCCCAAAGATAGACGTGAAGAAGTACAAGTCCCCAAGTTCACGGATGAAGAGAACCAACGGAAGGAGTCAAGAACACCTCCCAGGCCCCGGACATCCAGCCATGACCCCGGACATCCGCCCCCAAGAGGTGTCACCAGCAGCAAGGAGCCAGCGGCCAAGTCTACAGGGCCTGGACATCCGGCATCTAGCCCGGACATCCGGCGCGTCCTGAGCTCCCTGACATCCGGCCTCCAGCCCGGAAATCCGGAGCTCACCATTCAAGAGAGCAAACAAGGCCAGCCCCTCCAGCCCGGACATCCGGCCCCGCGTGAAAGCCCGGACATCCGGCCCGACGCCCGAACGTCCGACCTCCCTTGTCTACGCACAGTGAAGGGCCGAGGCCCGTGTACCCCTTCTACCCCCTAGACTATATATACTCTACCTCGTCTGACTTTCTAGTGTTAGCATTGGTGTAGCTCATATTTAGAGATAGAGCATTGCTCATCCACATCGGATCAACTCCATGAGAGAGACCGCGGCCCCTCTTTGGAGAAGATCCCTTTGGATTCAAGACCCCTCTAAGGTAAGATCCCCTTGTGGATTCAAGACCTCCTCATGGAGAAGACCGGCTACCTTTCTATCGTCCGTTGTTGACTTTGGATCTCATATCTTCCTTTGTGTTCATGGATCTAGCGCTTGTGTGATCATACTTGTTGGTTTGAGTGTTCTCTCGTGTTCCCCTTGTTTCCCTCCTCTTGTTCTTCGTGTTCATCGTGGGATCCGCTCCTTTCATCAAAGATCTGCCGATTAGGGTTCCTACCCTACATCAAGTAGCAAAAGTGGGATCATGATCATACAAGTATTTTATGTGCTCAAAGCCAATTACATTCAATTCAAGCTGAGTAACAAGCATGCATATACGTGAAAGGGCGTCCACAAAAACGTTTTCCTTACCTTTGATGTACTTGATGATATAAGGAAAAGACTCAATATATTCACTCCATTTAGCATGGCGCTTGTTCAACTTGGTTGGCCCTTAAGGTACTTGAGCGTTTCATGATCGGTATGAATGATAAATTCATGAGGGCGAAGATAGTGTTCCCATTCATGCAAAACACGGACTAAAGCATACAGCTCTTTGTCACAGATGGGGTAATTGAGTTGCGCTCCGGAAAGTTTCTCACAAAATAAGCTATGGGGCACTTCTCTTGCGTTAACACACCTCCTATGCGATTACTGCTAGCATCACAATGAATCTCATAGGGTTTGTCAAAGTTGGCTAATGCAAGCACGGGAGCATGAGCAAGCAAATTCTTAAGCTCATTGAAAGCGGTATCTTGGGATGATCCCCAAACAAAAGGCGCATTCTTCTTGCTCAAAGCATGCAAAGGAGAAGCAATGGTGCTAAAATATTTCACAAAGCGACGATAGAAACCCGCAAGGCCAAGAAAGATACGCACTTGTTGCAAGTTGGTTGGTTGTGGCCAAGTCTTAATAGCATTGATCTTGGACTCATCAACGTGAACACCCTTAGAAGAAACAACAAAACCCAAGAAAACGAGCTTATCCATGCCGAAAAGGCACTTTTCCATGTTAGCAAAGAGATGCTCGTTTCGAAGAGTTTGCAAAACAGTTCGAACATGGGTGACATGATCTTGAATAGATTTGCTATAAACAAGGATATCATCGAAGTAGACCACAACAAACACACCAATCTAAGGGCGAAAAACATGATTCATAAGACGCATAAAAGCACCCGGTGCTTCCGATAGACCCATAGGCATGACTTAGCACTCATACAACCCAAATTTGGTTTTGAAAGCGGTTTTCCATTCATCACCCTCTTGTATGTGGATTTAATAGTAACCACTCTTAAGATCAATTTTTGAAAAGATAGTGGCACCACTAAGTTCATCAAGCATATCGTCAAGGCGTGGAATGGGATACCTAGAACGAACGGTGATAGCATTTATATGTCTACAATCGGAGCACATGCGAAAGCTACCATCTCGTTTTGGTACAAGAATGACCAGGACGGCACAACGGCTCAAACTTTCATGCACATGTCCATGGTCTATGAGATGCTTTACTTGCCTTTGTATTTCTATGGTTTCTTCGGGATTGACGCGGTAGGGAGCTTTGTTCGGAAGAGGTGCTCCGGGGATGAGGTCGATGTGGTGCTCGATG
Organism: Triticum urartu; assembly: GCF_056163025.1. Taxonomy (NCBI): domain Eukaryota; kingdom Viridiplantae; phylum Streptophyta; class Magnoliopsida; order Poales; family Poaceae; genus Triticum; species Triticum urartu. Next base: position 193,557,361 of record NC_141873.1, on the reverse strand, counting down.
CCTCATGGTGGAGGTAGTCCCAGAGGTAGCTCGTCGGGGAAAACATCATGAAATTCCTGCAAAAGAAAAGATAACACTAAAGGTAGAGTGCGGGAGGTGTTAGCTTGTATTTCATTGTCCTTTGTAACATCCCAAATTTTCAATTTGGAATGTTATACATTAGATCATCAATACATATCATATTTTATTTGCTTTTGGTTTGATCCTAGAAATTTCTACGCAACTCAAGGATCCACGGAGAGAGTTGGGGAATTCATTATTTTTGGAGTTTTTCGGTATTGAGGAATACATATCATATGAGAGAGGTAATAAAATGAATTTCCCAAAATAATGAAATATTGAGGATTTAATAATAAAATCAAACAAGATTTTATTTCGGAGTTTTTCGGTATTTTATTTGAATTTAGGAAAAATGTGCATTTTTCAAAATTGCATTTAGGCCCAAAATAAATGTTCACCTTGTGCGGCTTGATTTTAGAAGCCCGGGAAAATTTATTTCGAGATTTTTGGAGTCCGTCTAGTATTTCTTTTATTTGTTTTTCTGCGGGGAATATTAAAAAAAACGCGAACCGACTTCGGGCCGTACCCGAGCGGGACTCCGCCCGGGGGCAGCCTTTAAATAGCGCCGCCATGTTTGTCGTTTTTCTTTTTCTTGGATTAAATCCACGATTTTTTTTATCGCGATTCCTGATCAGATTTTCGTTTTAGTATAACTTTTCGCTCGGTTATCGGAATCAGGCGATTCAAGCGCCTGGAGTTTCGTCTCGAAACCCTCTAACCGTTTAACCAACTTAAACAAGTTTTTGCCACAGTAAAAATTGCCCTAGATCCAGAATAGTAAATGAAGCCTGTTTCTTTTGCCATTTGACTTTCGTTGCTTCGTTTGATTTGATTCTTTTTGCAAACCGGAGTTCTTAAATTGAACTTTCTGGTTAGATCTCTTATTTGAGTTTTACCCGTGCATTAGATGAATACTTATTGTATGCTTGTTTGTTTGTCTGCGATAGAATACCCGGAGTGCGCCGCTTGTTACTTCGAATCTCTAGGTTTCGTGGATCATCAGCAAGGCAAGTAACACTTTGATCATACCTCCTACTTCCCAGTTTTATTGCATTAGATCAATCCTCAAACATTGCATGATTAGGATCTAATTAAAGTGTGGGATGGGAAGTAGTTGAGGTAATACCTATTACCTGATATATTATCAAACCTTTGGGAGTTACTTCTACGTTTGCCTATTATGCCATGCTATGCTAGTAGACGTGGATTGGGTGAGTGATATCCATGACAGATGTGAGTTTGTTAATTAATGGTTTATCTAAGGTGGCAACTTAAATACACATCTGGGTGGACTGAGGTACTTGGGTATTCCAGGATTGCCTGTTTTTCTTTATGGACCGCCACCCAGGCCCAAAGGGATCATGAGATTTTTCATACTAGAAACTTCCGTGTGCAGCCACAAGCTATTATGGGCTCTAGCATAGTTGATTAAGTCGTGCGAACTCTTACAGGGTAGACTAGCAGATGTAGGGGAAAGTAGGTGTAACGGTCTATCCATCGTAAGGTGCTAGTGCTTCTGAAAGACTATGTCTCGGTCATCCGTCCTCTCAAACACCATGTAGTGCGAGAAACCAAACGGAGGCGATCGAGTCTTGTGGGGAAAAGTGCGCAAACCTCTGCAGGGTGTATAAACTAATCATGGTTAGCCGTGTCCCCGGTTATGGACAACTTGAGTATCTAGTACTTGGATTATCATGTGAATCTCAACATGTTACTCTAAATTAATTTTGTTGGGTTTTTTTAATGATGATGCTTAGTTGGGATTGAGAATGCTGTCAACCATTCTCAATGTTTAACAACTACCATGATAGTTAAATAAAATTTATTCCTTTGCAATAGGGAAAAATTGGCTTTACGCAAAACTATAACCATAGAGCTTTCCACCAGCCAAATATGCATATAGTATAGCTGTTTCATTCCATTACTCTCTATGTGTTACTTTGCCAGCATATTCCATATGCTGACCTGTTTCGGGCTGCAACGTTAATGTTGCAGACTTTTCAGACGACGATTAAGGAGTTTTTAGGTCGTGGTTCTATACTCAGTGATGCCGTTGGAGTTGATGGACTCACTTATCTTCCAAGCCTTCCGCTGTTATCGTTATTAGATGGCCTTAAGCCATATTTATTGTAATAAGTTCTCTATTGAGACACTCGATGTAATAAGTGTGTGATTGCTACTCTGTTATAAATCCTTCAAGTACTGTGTGGTGTTAGCATTACTGATCCAGGGATGACACCTGAGCATAGAGATCAGACCGTTTGAGGTCTGGTCGCTACAGAGATGGTATCAGAGCACACGCTGACTGTAGGACACGACCAATAAGCTAAAGACCTAGAACACTATTCACTCTCTTCTCTTTGACCTCTCCTCTTTCTATTCTTTAGGATGGCGGATGCAAGGAACAAGTTCACGAAACCGGATGAAGATACACCCTTTGGACGTCACTTGAAGAAAGTCACTAGATACCTGAACATAGGAGTACCAAGCTTCACCGGAACCTACAACGCCACTTTACCTGAAGAAGAGCACTGGATGATTCAAGTTCAAGTTCCAGGAAGGACGTTCATGCCAGTCATTGAGCCTATAGAGTTTTCTTTTGATGCACCAACTTGGAGTCTAGGAAAGAGCATGGCAGCTCACATCGCCATAGGACGCATTGGAGAAGTCTACCTCAATGATCTCAAGGATACTATCTACCAGATTTGTGGGCGCCGAGATGAGCACTGGGAGATGATCAGCACCAGAAAGGATAGATCAATTGCAGCTTTTATCCAGGAATTAAACCAGCACATTCGACGATAGGAGAACCAGATGTGCGCCGACATGATAGAGCTGAAGAAGGCTAGGACAAGAATCAAGGAACTGGAGGAAGAACTCAAGGCTACACGTGAAGATTATGAAGAAGAAATTGAAGTATTAGTGGATAAGAATGCCGACCTAACAATGAAGATCGGGATATTTATGGGAGGCCCTACACCAGTAGATGAAGACGAAGAACCCAAGGAGATTTGCCCGGAAGACTACATCATCATCGACGACACTGACTCAGATCCAGATGATAGCGATGATGACTATGTTGATGAAGCCGGAGCAGATATCATGGAGTCTGCAACCGAAGAATATTTCTAGTAGAGCACCTCATCAGTAGTGGTAATCCACCATGTAAATACAGTAGTCCGAGCACTTTTGCGATAGTTAGATCGATTGTATGCCCTTGTTTGAATGAATGAAGTGAATTGTTTGCTTTTGCCTCATGTGCATATGGGTAGTGTTTTCTCTTTAGACCCCCTCTATTCTTAAATCTCATCTTTTCTAAACCCTCAGATGCCGCCGAGACATGACCCCGGATTTACCTTTCCACCGGAGCTCACCTAGTTGATCCAGCAGCAGAACACATTGATGTAGTTGCTAGTCCAGAATCAGAATCAGGGGAACAAAAACAACAACCCACCACCACCACCACCTGTTGACCACTTAGCCCGTTTTCTTAGGCTAAATCCGCCGGTGTTTTCCAATAGCACCGAGCCGATAGTAGCAGATGATTGCCTCCGCAAGACAACTAGAGAGTTGACCACAGCAGGATGCACAGATGCGGAGAAGGTGAAGTTTGCCGCACATCAGCTTGAAGGACCCACAGCATCATGGTGGGAGAATTTCACAGCCACTTTCCCTGTCGACATTGTCACTTGAGACCAGTTTCAGCAGGCTTTTCGTACTTCCCATGTTTCAGCAGGAGCTATGGCCATGAAGAAACGTGAGTTTCGCAACTTTCGCCAAGGAGGACGGACAGTTGGCCAGTATGTGGAGGACTTTAGTAAATTAGCACATTATGCCCCAGATGACGTTGCTACAGATGCAGCTAAGCAGGAGAAGTTTCTGGAAGGACTGAATGATGAGTTGAGCATGCAGTTGATGGTAGCAACCTTCAACAACTACCAGGAGTTGGTAGACCGTGCTCTTATGATTGAAGGGAAGCAGCAGCAGATTGAGAACCGCAAGAGGAAGTATGGACAAGGGAAGTACAATTCAGGAGCTCAGCAGAAGCCACGTTTTACCCCTAGACCGGGAGGACATTTTCAGCATACCCATGGAGGAAGTAGCTCGCACAATCACAATGGCACCAAGAATGGAGGAAGCAATGGCCAGAATCACACCAACCCATCAACCCCAGCCAAGAAGGACCTGAGCCAAGTCACTTGCTTTAAGTGCCAGAAGACCGGACATTATGCCAATGAATGTCCTGAAGGCTAGAATGGCAATGGAAGCTTTGGGAAGAAGCCGAACCCTTTCAACAGGGGATAGGTGCACCACGTTAACATGGAGGAGGTTGAAGAGCAACCGGATGCAGTAATCGGTAAGTTTTTGGTTAAGTCATCTACTGCATTCGTTCTTTTTGATACTGGTGCATCGCATTCATACATATCAAGGGGATTTGTGGATAAGTATAACTTGCCCACTAAGGTTCTTAGAACACCTATGCTAGTAAGCGCACTAGGAGCACAGTATATGGCTAGTCAAGGATGTTTTCAAGTGCCATTGAGTATAGGTAGGCATGTGTTTCCCTCGGATTTAATCATTTTGGAATCACAAGGTTTGGATGTAATTCTGGGTATGGATTGGCTATCGATGTACGGAGGAAACATTGATTGTGCCAGTAAGACAATTTTGCTTACTACCCCAGAAGGGAGAAGGATCAAGTATGTATCCCGACATGTGCCAAAAGGGACTCAAGGAAATTGTTTAACAGGAGTTGTGCAGGAGGAAGTACCAGTGGTTAGGGATTTCCCTGAAGTATTTCCAGAAGAGTTGCCAGGCATGCCACCGGATAGAGATATTGAGTTTTTGATTGAGCTATTGCCAGGCACAGGCCCAATATCAAAGAGACCATACAGGATGCATGCAAAGGATTTGGTGGAGATTAAGAAGCAGATTAAGGAGTTATTGGATAAGGGATATATTCGCCCAAGTTCTTCGCCTTGGGGATCGCCAGTACTTCTAGCGGAGAAGAGGGATGGATCGTTAAGGATGGTTGTTGATTATCGAGGATTGGATGAAGTAACCATCAAGAACAAGTACCCAATACCAATGATCAATGATTTGTTTGATCAATTGCAAGGAGCTAAGGTATTTTCCAAGATCGATCTGCTATCAGGATATCACCAGTTGAAGATTCGAGAACAGGATATACCTAAGACAGCTTTTACCACCAGGTATGGGCTGTACGAGTATACCATTATGTCATTTGGTCTGACTAATGCACCTTCCTATTTTATGAACATGATGAACAAAGTTTATGGAGTTCTTGGATAAGTTCGTCGTGGTGTTCATTGATGATATTCTGGTTTACTCGAAAAGTGAAGAGGAGCATAAGGAGCATTTGCGATTGGTACTTGAGAAGCTCAGAGAACATCAGTTGTATGCCAAGTTCAGCAAATGTGAGTTTTGGTTGAAGGAAGTAGGATTCCTCGGACACGTTATATCCGGAGAAGGTATATCAGTAGATCCCACTAAAGTTGATACCGTAACCAAGTGGGAAGTACCAACAACAGTTGGAGAGATCCGGAGTTTTCTTGGACTCGCAGGATACTACTGGAGATTCATTGAGAAATTTCTCAAAGATTGCGAAGCCTATGACTGAGTTATTAAAGAAGGATACCAAGTTCTTATGGACTGAGGAGTGTGAGGCTAGTTTCCAGGAGTTGAAGAAACCCTTGGTTACTTCACCAGTGTTTATTTTGCCAGACCAGACCAAGGACTATGAGGTATATTGCGATGCTTCACGTCGAGGACTCGGAGCAGTGCTTATGCAGGAAGGGAGAGTTGTTTCATATGCCTCAAGACAGCTTAAGCCTCATGTGTTGAATTATGCTACGCATGATTTGGAGTTAGCAGCCGTAGTGCATGCATTGAAAACATGGCGACATTTCCTCATTGGAAATCATTGTGAGGTGTACACGGATCACAAGAGTTTGAAATACATTTTCACGCAGAAGGAGTTAAACCTCAGACAAAGGAGATGGTTAGAGCTCATCAAGGATTATGATATGAGATTGCATTACCATCCCGGGAAGGCTAATGTAGTAGCTAACGCATTAAGCCGCAAGAGCCATGTTAATACATTAATGACGGGAGAAATACCAAGGGAGTTAGCCGAAAATCTTCGAGAGTTATGTTTGGAAATAGTTCCGAGAGGCTATCTAGCAGCATTGGAGATTCAGTCAAATTTGATGGATAGAATCAGAGAATCTCAGAAGACTGACAAGGAGATTGCCTCTATAAAGGAGAAAATGAGCGAAGGAAGGGCTAAAGGATTTCGTGAGGATGAGCACGACACCCTATGGTTTGAAGACCATGTTTATGTGCCCAATGACCCGGAGATCAGGAAGTTGATTCTGCAAGAGGCACACGATTCACCATATTCGATTCACCCAGGAAATACCAAGATGTATTTGGATTTGAAGGATATTTTCTGGTGGACAGGAATGAAGAAAGATATTGCAGAGTATGTAGCAGTTTGCGATGTGTGTCAGAGAGTAAAGGCAGAGCATCAGAAGCCAGCAGGATTGCTACAACCATTGTCGAAACCCGAATGGAAGTGGGATAAGTTAGGCATGGATTTTATCACGGGATTACCCAGGACTCGTTCAGGCTATGACTCGATTTGGGTTGTAGTTGATCAGTTGACGAAAGTTGCTCATTTCATCCCGGTAAAGACCACTTATACCAGTGCGAAGTTGGCCAAGATATACATGACCATGATTGTATGCTTACATGGAGTTCCAAGGAGCATTGTATCGGATAGAGGAACCCAGTTTACCTCAAAGTTCTGGAATCAGTTGCACGAAACTTTGGGTACCAGGCTAGAGTTCAGCACAACTTTTCATCCACAGACAGATGGACAGACCGAGAGAGTCAATCAGATTTTGGAGGACATGCTGAGAGCTTGTGCGCTAGATTATGGATCTAGTTGGGACGAGAATTTGCCGTATGCCGAATTCTCTTACAACAACAGCTATCAATCCAGTTTAAAGATGGCCCCTTTCGAAGCCTTGTACGGAAGGAGGTGCAGGACACCGTTGTCATGGGATGAAGTTGGAGACCGCCAGTTGTTTGGACCTGATATGATTAAGGATTTTGAACAGAAGGTGAAATTGATTCGCGATAGGCTCAAGGTATCTCAATCCAGGCAAAAGAGTTATGCAGATCCTAAGCGCAAGGAGACAGTTTACGAAGTCGGAGACCGAGTTTATCTTCGAGTATCCCCACTTCGGGGAACAAAGCGCTTTGGTGTTAAAGGAAAGTTAGCGCCACGATTTGTAGGACCATACCGAGTATTGGAACGTATGGGAGAAGTGGCCTACAAGTTGGAATTGCCTGAAGGATTGTCAGGAGTTCATGATGTGTTCCACATTTCTCAGTTGAAGAAGTGCCACGCGGAGATGGCTGACATACCCTTGAGAGACACCGTGCCATTGGAAGCAATTCAGTTGGATAACGATTTGACCTATGAGGAGAAACCAGTTAAGATTCTAGAGTATGCCAGTCGAGTCACCCGCAGCAAGGTTATCAAGTTTTGCAAGGTTCAATGGAGCCACCACACGGAGGATGAAGCCACCTGGGAGCGAGAGGAAGATTTGCTCAAGAACCACCCTCACCTATTTTCTAGCCAACCCGAATCTCGAGGGCGAGATTCATCTTAAGGGGGGTAGGTTTGTAACATCCCAAATTTTCAATTTGGAATGTTATACATTAGATCATCAATGCATATCATATTTTATTTGCTTTTGGTTTGATCCTAGAAATTTCTACGCAACTCAAGGACCCACCGAGAGAGTTGGGGAATTCATTATTTTCATATTTGAGTTTTCTCAAATTTTGAAGATGGGATCATTCAATTTTAATTATTTTATCATCAATTATTTCTATTACAAAAATATGAGAGAGGGAATAAAATGACTTTCCCAAAATAAAGAAATATTGAGGATTTAATAATAAAATCAAACAAGATTTTATTTCGGAGTTTTTTGGTATTTTATTTGAATTTAGGAAAAATGTGCGTTTTTCAAAATTGCATTTAGGCCCCAAATAAATGTCCACCTTGTGCGGTTTGATTTTAGAAGCCCGAAAAAATTTATTTCGGGATTTTTGGAGTCCGTTTAGTATTTCTTTTATTTGTTTTTCTGCGCGGAATATTTTAAAAAAACGCAAACCGACTTCGGGCCGTACCCGAGCGGGACTCCGCCCGGGGGCAGCCTTTAAATAGCGCCGCCCCGAGCCGCCCCAGCCCACCGCACCCGAAACCCTAGCCGCCATCGCCGGACCCGCCGCCCGAGGTAAAGAAAAAAGAAAAAAAGGAAAAAAATCACTGTTTTTTTTGTTTCGGTTTTTTTTTAATAGATTGGTTTTTCCGATTTATTTATTTAGCGAGCGTTCGTCCGTTCGTTCATTCTAGCGAACGTTCGTCGTTTTTCTTTTTCTCGGATTAAATCCGCGATTTTTCTGATCGCGATTCCTGATCCGATTTTCGTTTTAGTATAACTTTTCGCTCAGTTATCGGAATCAGGCGATTCAAGCGCCTGGAGTTTCATCTCGAAACCCTCTAACCGTTTAACCAACTTAAAAAAAGTTTTTGCCACTATAAAAATTGCCCTAGATCCAGAATAGTAAACGAAGCCTGTTTCTTTTGCTGTTTGACTTTCGTTGCTTCGTTTGATTTGATTCTTTTTGCAAACAGGAGTTCTTAAATTGAACTTTCTGGTTAGATCTCTTATTTGAGTTTTACATGTGCATTAGATGAATACTTATTGTATGCTTGTTTGTTTGTCTGCGATAGAATATCCGGAGTGCGCCGCTTGTTACTTCAAATCTCTAGGTTTCGCGGATCATCAGGGAGGCAAGCAACACTTTGATCATACCTCCTACTACCCAGTTTTATTGCATTAGATCAATCCTCAAACATTGCATGATTAGGATCTAATTAAATTGTGGGATGGGAAGTAGTTGAGGTAATACCTATTACCTGATATATTATCAAACCTTTGGGAGTTACTTCTACGTTTGCCTATTATGCCATGCTATGCTAGTAGACATGGATTGGGTGAGTGATATCCATGACAGATGTGAGTTTGTTAATTAATGGTTTATCTAAGGTGGCAACTTAAATACACATCTGGGTGGATTGAGGTACCTGGGTATTCCAGGATTGCCTCTTTTTCTTTATGGACCGCCACCCAGGCCAAAAGGGATCATGAGATTTTTCATACTAGAAACTTCCGTGTGCAGCCACAAGCTATTATGGGCTCTAGCATAGTTGATTAAGTCGTGCGAACTCTTACAGGGTAGACTAGCAGATGTAGGGGAAAGTAGGTGTAACGGTCTATCCATCGTAAGGTGCTAGTGCTTCTGAAAGACTATGTCTCGGTCATCCGTCCTCTCAAACACCATGTAGTGCGAGAAACCAAACGGAGGCGATCGAGTCTTGTGGGGAAAAGTGCGCAAACCTCTATAGAGTGTATAAACTAATCATGGTTAGCCGTGTCCCGGTTATGGACAGCTTGAGTATCTAGTACTTGGATTATCATGTGAATCTCAACATGTTAATCTAAATTAATTTTGTTGGGTTTTGTTTAGTGATGATGCTTAATTGGGATTGAGAATGTTGTCAACCATTCTCAATGTTTAACAACTACCATGATAGTTAAATAAAATTTATTCCTTTGCAGTAGGGAAAAATTGCCTTTACGCAAAACTGTAACCATAGAGCTTTCCACCAGCCAAATATGCATATAGTATAGTTGTTTCATTCCATTACTCTCTATGTGTTACTTTGCCAGCATATTCCATGTGCTGACCTGTTTCGGGCTGCAACGTTGATGTTGCAGACTTTTCAAACGACGATTAAGGAGTTTTTAGGTCGTGGTTCTATACTCAGTGAGGCCGTTGGAGTTGATGGACTCACTTATCTTCCAAGCCTTCCGATGTTATCGTGATTAGATGGCCTTAAGCCATATTTATTGTAATAAGTTCTCTATTGACACGCTCGATGTAATAAGTGTGTGGTTGCTACTCTGTTATAAATCCTTCAAGTACTGTGTGGTGTCAGCATTACTGGTCGCTACATCCTTGCACAAGAGGACGTAGTGTAGGACACTAGATGGGTTCTCACACACTTCTCTTATCTCACTTTTGGTGGCAAATAGGACCAAGTTTTTCTTTTCGCTCATCATGGAGGCGCTCGATTTGGGCTTGTGGCGCTCACTCTCTTTTTGGTGGCTCGCTCTCTCACTATGCTCTCCATGATGGGTGTCTTTCTTGTCGTAGATCACTTGGCTTGGAAACATGGGACAAAGTACGTACTCCTGTCCTTTCATCTTTAAGATGTAGTGATTCGTTCGACCATTGTGGAGTACTCCTCTATCAAATTGCCATGGGCGTCCAAGGAGAAGGTGGCAAACTGTCATTGGAACGACGTCGCACTCCAGAGTGTCTTCGTAGGCGCCAATTTTGAAGTAGACTTGTACTCGATGCTCGACTTGGATAGTGGCATCTTTGGTCTTCTTCTTAGTGATGTTGGAGAGTCAAGACCTTGGAGACAACAAGAGCGGGACTTGAATCTTCGTCACAAAAGACATGTTCTTCTCCATCATTCACTTGCCGGTGCATGGCGACTTGCTCAAGAGCGTCCATTTCTCCTTCACTCATCGAGTCATAGGTGTCGTTGTCGTTGAGGATCATGGTCCGCTTGTTGGTGCACTCATAGGACTTGTGGCCTCGGCTTCCACATGTGAAGCATTTGAAGGAACTCTTCTTGACGGTCTCATCGGTTGGAGTCGATGATGATGAAGCTCTCAACTTGAAGTTGCTTGTAGTAGGAGGATGACTTGGAGTTGATGAAGCTTTCTTGGAACTCAACTTGTCAACGTTACTGGCAGAAGGCTCGGTAGACAGTATTGGAGTCGTTGAAGCTTGTTTGTTGGAGAAGTCGTAGGACTTGGATGAGAACTTGGCATACTTGAAATCGTCTTGCACTTGACGTTCTGCTTTTGTAGCTTGATGCACAAGCTCGATGAGCTTTGAGTATGGTTGGAAGTCGGCGATCTTCTTGATAGGTGTAACACCCACGATGCGGTTATATTTCCCACGTGTCAGAGCACGACTTAGAGGCATAACCGCATGGTAGGCATGTCGCAAGAGGGGTAATCTTTACCCATCCCATGTACTGAATAAGAAAGGGATACAGAGTTGGCTTACAATCGCTACTTCAAACAATACATAAACATCATACATCATCCAGAATACAATCAAGGCCCGACTATGGAACCAAAATAAAAGAAAGACAACCCCAAATGCTAGATCCCCGATCGTCCCAACTGGGCTCCACTACGGATCAACTGGAAACAAAACAACACAACGAACATGATCTTCATCGAGCTCCCACTTGAGCTTAGTTGCGTAATCTGCACTGGTATCATCGGCACCTGCAACTATTTGGAAGTATCTATGAGTCACGAGGACTCAGCAATCTCACACCCATGAGATCAAGACTATTTAAGCTTATGTGTAGGAAAGGGTAATGAGGTGGAGCTGCAGCAAGCACTAAGCATCTATGGTGGCTAACATACGCAAATAAGAGTGAGAAGAGAAGCAAAGCATGGTCGTGAACTAGAAGTGATCAAGAAGTGATCCTGAAACTACTTACGTTCAAGCATAACACAAGGACCGTGTTCACTTCCCGGACTCCACCGGAAAGAGACCATCATGGCTACACATGCGGTTGATGCATTTTAGTTAAGTCAAGTGTCGAGTTCTCTACAACCGGATATTAACAAATTCCCATCTGCCCATAACCATGGGCACGACTTTCGAAAGTTCAAAACCATGCAGGGGTGTCCCAACTTAGCCCATCACAAGCTCTCACGGTCAACGAAGGATATTCCTTCTCCCAGGAAGACCCGATCAGACTCGGAATCCCGGTGACATTTTGACAATGGTAAAACAAAACCAGTAAAGCCACCCGATGTGCTGACAATCTCGATAGGTGTCACACGTATCTCGTTCTCAAGGCAACACCGGATGAGACTAGCTACAAGTAAACCCAAACCTCAAGTTTCCCCGAGGTGGCCCCGTAGGCAGCTCGGTTCGGACCAACACTTAGACAAGCACTGGCCCGGGGGGCTAAAATAAAGATGACCCTTGAGAGAGCGACTCCCAAGGGAAAAAGTAGGTGGTGGTGAGGCAAATGGTAAAACCAAGGTTCGGCCTTGCTGGAGGAGTTTTATTCAAAGCGAACTGTTAAGGGGTCCCCATAACACCCAACTGTGTAAGGAACGCAAAATCAAGGAACATAACACCGGTATGACAGAAACTAGGGCGGAAAGAGTGGAACAAAACACCAACTATAAGGCCGAGCCTTCCACCCTTTACCAAGTATATAGATTCATTAAATTAAATAAGAGATATTGTGATATCCTAACATATCCATGTTCCAACATGGAACAAACTTCAACTTCACCTGCAACTAGCAACACTATAAGAGGGGCTGAGCAAAGCGGTAACATAGCCAAACAACGGTTTGCTAGGAAGGTGAGTTAGAGGATTGGCATGGAAATATGGGAGGCATGATATAGCAAGTGGTTGGTTTCGTGACATAGCAATAGATCGAGCAACTAGCAAGCAAAGATAGAAGTGATTTCGAGGGTATGGTCATCTTTCCTGAGATCCCGCAAGGAAGAAGAACGAGTCCATGAAGAAGACAAACAGACGTAGTTGAACGAATCCTCACAAATGCGACGTTATCGGAACTTACCCGAAGAAGCAACACCGAAAAGAAGCAAACAACATGGTAAACAACCATCACATAAGCATGGCATGATGCGCAAACAAGTATGATGCATGTCTGATTTAAAAAGGCATGGCATGGTAAAGTGCACAAGCAATACTACAAATTAAGAGGAGCTCAATATGCAACGAGTTGCATATTGACGGAACACTACATTCAAGTTATTTAGTTCGATCTCGTTTAGGTACCCAACATTATTAAATGTTGTCAAACATGGCAAGAGATGAAGCAAAAGTAAACTAAACAATCTAAGCAATTTAAATGGGGCCGGAAACATCAAACAACAATTCCGATAAATGCCCATATGCATTTAGCAATTTAATGCAAACAACAATTTTAAACATTCTTGATGTTGTTATCATGATGCGGATGACATGTGCAAGTTTATGCAATTTTTTTATTAAAAGTTGACATGAACATATTATGAAGCATTTGTCATCGTGGCGGAAACGAAAGGGGTGCCACGGCAACGAATCCGAAAATGATGCCACGCAACATATCAGTTCCGGTAGCTCATGGAGATACCGATGCAAAGGAAGTGTGGCGGGAGCGTGCAAAAGATGGTGGGGTGATCCCGGATTCCGGGTGTCCCACAGGTTCGCGACAAGGCTAACGATGAACGTGCAAGGATCAATCCGGACATGGTGCAGACAACGGGTGCATCTCATACAACACATGCAAACGTTCTTGGACGGTCGTCTCGAGGTTATACCTTCGAAGCGTGCGTTTCGAAGCATATCAGTTCGGTGCAAAGTAGAGGAAGTAGACGTTCTCGCCACGTTCGTAGTGGTAGTAGTTGTACTCATGCCGTAGTGGAAGTAGTGGTTCACGTCGATGGTAGTGGTACATAGCAATCGTGGACAAACTTGAGGGTCATCGATAGACGTTCACGGGTCCTCGGTGATGGTTGTGGTACACGTTCCGTAGATGTTCGGGCGGCAGTAGTGGTACAAGTTTCGAAGGTGTTCGAGCCATAAGTAGCGGTACTTGGTGAATCCCAAAATGGTCTTGGCGTCTTCGCGCGTAGGGGTACTTGGCGTTTTCGTGTAGTCGAACTTGAGGGGTCTCGACATCGTGGTAGTTGGCACAATCCGCATAGTCGTGCACTTGTCATCGATGGGCTGGAGGGTCTTGACAAAATGAAGGGGTACTTGGTGGAAACCATGACGTGTGCAGGAGGCATACGACTCCAAACACCCACGGCCGTGCGGAAGACCGCTGAGCTCCTGTTACGGGGAGGGTTCGTGGCCACGACAGGACGCAAAGGAGGGCGGCAGCTGGGCTACGGCTGCGATGCCCACCTGCACGAAGCAGGGGAGGCAAGCGAGCTGTCTGCCTCGTCAACTCTTGACGAACAGGAGCAGCGGCGGCTGCAACAAAAGCTTGGTGCGTGGCCAGAGCTTGGCGTTGACGAGGGACGGCGGGGAAGGCGCGAGGCTGGACCGGCCAAAGCTCAAAGTGTTGCTGAGGGGAACCGGAACCGACTGCCGAAGCCTTGATCTGAAGAAGAGGACGGCCATGGCGTCCCTGCTCGACGGACTGGGGCCGTTTCGGGTGATGAAGACAGGCACCCACATCTTATACGAAGCAAAGGACTTGGCGCGGCTACGACGACGAGGAACCGAATCAGGAGGTCGGGGATGAGGCATCAGGGCCGGATCCTGTACAGAGGAGGACACGGGCAAGGCAAGGAAGGCGGGCGCCGGTGCTCCTGCTCTGCTGTTGCGGGCATGGGAACGAGGAGGTGGAGGTCGGGCGCCGTGGTTGCGGCTCGGGCAGTGAGTTCGCTAGGTGGAAGGAGGGGAAGGGAGACGAGCGAGAGGATGAGGATCGAGCGAAGGCGGCGCTCGAGAGGAGGACGAGGGGGATCGAGGGGATGGGGGTCTCCTGGCGCTAGGTTAAAGGAGGAGGAGCGCCAGCCTGGTGGGCTGAGAGGAAAAGAATGGGCCAGCCTCGTTGGGCTTGCTCTTCTCCCACTTGAGTTTTTTAGCAAAAAAAAGAACTAGAGAGAATAAAAGAAATAGAGGTGATAGGGAAGGAATTTGGGCAGGAGGACAATTTTCCCGGACTCATAAAAATATGAGGACTTTAAATAAAATGGTGAAAGGAATTTTAGAGAGAATAGAGTGCAGACAAAGGAACATGTTTGAATTTAATTCAAACTTGCATGAATTTATAACCTAACCAAACTGAATTCAAATGGGCTTAAATTTTATAGGATGACCCTACATAAAAAATATGATTTATAGGCAAAAGATGAACATTTATTAGAGCAATTCTATTTGCAACTCAAATAAATAGAGAAAAGGGAAAGAAAGAAGTGGCATAGGGATTTGAAACTTGGGTGAAACCAAGTTGGAAGTGAGCATGGGGTTGATGGAAAGATCAAGAGAAGAAAAGAAGTTGCAATGAACATGAGCAACTAAATTAAACCAACACAAAAATGGTATGGAGAAGATGCATGATGCAATGCACATGATGCAATGATGAATGCAACAAACCAACAACTCACACGACGAAACTCGGAAAACATGGAAGGCGTCCGAATCTCCGGTCTTGGGGCGTCACAACACTCCACCACTACGAGAGGATCTCGTCCCGAGATCTAGGATGGCACCGGAGAAAAAAACGGAAGAGGAAGATCAAGAGGTAAAACTAAGTTGCTTCTTTGATAAACGAGTGAAACCAAAGAACCTTGAAAGGTTGAACAACTTGAAAGAAGTAATACAACAAAGATGAACAAAGTTGAAAAACACTCCGATTAAATGGATAAGCACGAAAAGAAAACGATCCTCACCATTCGAGATGATGAGAGAAAAGAGCAACATCACAATGCCTTCGGAAGAAAGAAAGAATGGAATGAAATGAACGGAGGGAAACAAGATCTTGAGAGAGCACGCTTCCAAGAAATATTATAACAGATTTGTTGGAAAACCACCAATGAAACAAATAAACTTGTAGTGGGCTTATGGAAAACTATTCAAAATAGAGGTGAAATTTTGCCACTAATGGAAACAATAGATTGGGTTGATATGAACAAGGAGACGAGAAACTTATTTCACCGGGAGGAAAAATGAAGAACTTGGGTCATTTATGAGCACCATAAATAGCAACAATCCTTAGGGAAAGCCTTAGGTGAAATATAACCCAATATAACTCCAATGAAGAGATTGATGGATTTAAAATATCTCATTCTTGACAACATGTGAATCATGAAACACGAACTCAAATTTTCAAGAATGACATAACACCACCTCAAATGATAAGGTAGAACGAAATGCACTTCGAAATGCAAGAAGAAGAATGCTTGAACTCCTCAATCCAAAACATGTGTTGAGCACCATGTTTATTTTCGAGTATAGCTTGGCAGATCATAACTTCGAGAGAAAACTTGAAGAACAATTAGAGAATGAAAAGAATTCTTGACGAACCACCATGTTGAAAATCCATGAAGAACTCCGGTAATAAAAGAATGATCAAACGAAAGGAAAGTTGAAAATAACTCCGAGAGAAGCCTTGCAATGATTTAGATGGATCTTTGCGACGAGATTAAGCGGAAAACTTGGAACTCCGGAAAGAAAAGATGAAGCACCTCGAACCAAGAATGTGATATGATGAACAACTCCGGAAAGAAGGAATTAGATCACTCGGACGAAACAATAATAAGAATTATGTTATGTGTATCCTTCACCAATTTAGATTGATGACAAGCAACGGATTTGGCATACTACTTATTTTCGTATAAGGATTAAGATGGATATTGCGCAAACTTGGGAAGGTCTTCGACGAACCACTGGTAGGATTTGAAAAGCACGAATGCATTGATATGAGAACATAGGAAGAGGAATCTTGAACGAACCACCATAAGAATTGAAAATGAACGTAGCGAAGGCACAATTCACCGGGAAGAATTGGAAAACGAAAGTAGATACTTGAGAGAATTTAGATGCAAGAGAACAAAGAGATCATGAATTGATTAGAGAATATTTGAACGATCCACCAGTAAGATTTGGAGAACGGGAGTTGAAAGCTAGAATGAATAATTCTGAGATGACGGGCTCCGAAGAATCAAACTGAAAAGGCTCCTGATTTGCTCCGGAAGGGTGAAAAGAATTCTCACAATCGAAAATAATTATGAGAGGATGTCAACAAGCTAGAACCATGAATCTTAAAGAGAATGGAGCAAGATTGAGAGAAAAATCTTCTTTGGTCTTCAAATGTTGAGAATGATGATGAGAAACACCATCATGAATTGTTGAGATACTCCGAGATGAAAATTAGAAAGGTTAAACCAATGACGAAAAGAATTTGAAAGATCTTGGAGAAAGACATATGACTGATGACAATTCATTCTTACATCAAACTTGGAAAAGAATTTGAGAGTAACTCCGAGAAAATAAGAAGAGTCAGGTAAGATCTTGGGAAAAGACCTATTGGTTAGGGCCCACCCAAGACAATCACCGTTGAACGATTACTTGAAAGATATTGCACCGATGGCTTGAAATAGATAACAGCCTCGAGATATCTTGAACAGATAAGGAATGAAAACACGAATCTCCTGAGATATCTTCAGTGCTCCGGAACAAATGAATAGCAAGCGGGGAATGATTATGAGGTGCACCGGCATGGGAAAACATTTGAAACGAGGAAAGAATAAGATCAACACCGAAAGCTTGATTTGAAACCACCGGAGAAGAAAAGAATGGAGAATGATGAACTTGAAGCTTCCTTAGTATCTTCAAGAAGAATCACTGGCTAAGGACATTGACGAAAAAGAATGGAGAGACTTCACATCCATAAAATGGATACTTGATTAAGATATATGAGTCCTTGTAGAAAAAAAGGGTGGGAGGGCGAGAAAAATAAAGGCAACTTGGGGACAGATGAAATGAACAACGTTGGGAAAACCGAGAGGTGGTCTTGCGGATGTTGAAATGATTAGATCCACTTTAAGAGAAACACACCGGTTGGAAAGAATTGACATGACAATCTTGATGATCAAGAAGGATTGGTATTCACATAGGAGTATGAGAATACCTCTTAGGAAAAAAATATGGAATCAACACATGACATTGAAGCAACTCGAATACCATAAGCCAAAACAAAAAAAAGGATTGGCTTGCAGAAAAAGCCGGAACAAACATATGATAGAGATTTTGTCCGAAGTTTACATGGTGGGGCCCACACGGGCTCGATCGTACAACACCATCATGTACAAGGCAGTGCACATGACATACAAAGCGTCCCTGGGTCAGCATAGCCCAGGACTCTTTAAGACACAACGAGACCACTGTAAAACCAACCATGGATAGGCGGACCACTAGACGTCGAACCCCAATCTCATATCATGCATCTATCGAAAACATATCCTAAGAGCTACTTGAATTCCCACTTATAAACTCCCAAAACTTTCTGGTTATGCAATCAGGTGTTGGGGATACAGGGGAAGCATAATATCTCACCCAAAACTAGCAAATCCTACATCTAGCTGTATCCATCCTTCAACACATAACCAAGAAACCTTCGGAAATCATTTACCTCAACCTTCGAAAAGCATCCGCTATACGAGTTATGGCAATACTCCCAAACTGCCGCCCCAGTACTGGGTGGCATCGAGATTATCTCACCAACAACTGCATAAAAGAGATTTTCGATGTCGGCGAACTCAGGTATTCCAGAACTGCAACGATAAAATTGTGACGACAACACCTCGGAGCTCAACTCCCCGGGACACTGCCACAACCCCTAAATGTCAGGAGGCACCAAGAACAATGTTCTCGTCACAAGACTATCGGAACGATTCCAAGATACCCGCGTGATCCTCAATTTTTTTTTGTGAAATTTGAGGAGAGAAAAGTCAAAACTTCTACGTCAGGAGGCCTCACCAGAGCGACGAAGGGACTGATGAGTAAAAAGAATCCTACTCTCCGATATATATAATCCTAAGACTCAAAACATTTTTTCTAGACTCAACAACGTCAGCGATTCGATCAAGCAGGGGGCTCCTAAGTCGGGGGATGGCTCTGATTACCAACTTGTAACACCCACGATGCGGCTATATCTCCCACGTGTCGGAGCACGACTTAGAGGCATAACCACATGGTAGGCATGTCGCAAGAGGGGTAATCTTTACACATCCCATGCATTGAATAAGAAAGGGATACAGAGTTGGCTTACAATCGCCACTTCAAACAATACATAAACATCATACATCATCCAAAATACAATCAAGGTCCGACTACGGAACCAAAATAAAAGAAAGACAACCCCAAATGCTAGATCCCCGATCGTCCCAACTAGGCTCCACTACTGATCAACTGGAAACGAAACAACACAACGAACACGATCTTCATCGAGCTCCCACTTGAGCTCAGTTGCGTAATCTGCACTGGTATCATCGGCACCTACAACTGTTTGGAAGTATCTGTGAGTCACGAGGACTCAGCAATCTCACACCCACGAGATCAAGACTATTTAAGCTTATGTGTAGGAAAGGGTAATGAGGTGGAGCTGCAGCAAGCACTAAGCATCTATGGTGGCTAACATACGCAAATAAGAGCGAGAAGAGAAGCAAAGCACGGTCGTGAACTAGAAGTGATCAAGAAGTGATCCTAAAACTACTTACGTTCAAGCATAACACAAGGACCGTGTTCACTTCCCGGACTCCGTCGGAAACATACCATCATGGCTACACACGCGGTTGATGCATTTTAGTTAAGTCAAGTGTCGAGTTCTCTACAACCGGATATTAACAAATTCCCATCTGCCAATAACCGCGGGCATGGCTTTCGAAAGTTCAAAAGCCTGCAGGGGTGTCCCAACTTATCCCATCACAAGCTCTCATGGTCAATGAAGGATATTCCTACTCCCAAGAAGACCCGATCAGACTCGGAGTCCCGGTTAAAAGACATTTCGACAATGGTAAAACAAAACCAGCAAAGCCACCCGATGTGCCGACAATCCCGATAGGAGTCGCACGTATCTCGTTCTCAGGGCAACACCGGATGAGACTAGCTACGAGTAAAACCAAACCTCAAGTTTCCCCGAGGTGGCCCCGCAGGCAGCTCGGTTCGGACCAACACTTAGACAAGCACTGGCCGGGGGGGCTAAAATAAAGATGACCCTCGAGAGAGCGACTCCCAAGGGAAAAAGTAGGTGGTGGTGAGGCAAATGGTAAAACCAAGGTTGGGCCTTGCTGGAGGAGTTTTATTCAAAGCGAACTGTCAAGGGGTCCCCATAACACCCAACCGTGTAAGGAACACAAAATCAAGGAACATAACACCGGTATGACGGAAACTAGGGCGGCAAGAGTGGAGCAAAACACCAGGCATAAGGCCGAGCCTTCCACCCTTTACCAAGTATATAGATGCATTAAATTAAATAAGAGATATTGTGATATCCCAACATATCCATGTTCCAACATGGAACAAACTTCAACTTCACCTGAAACTAGTAACACTATAAGAGGGGATGAGCAAAGCGGTAACATACCCAAACAACGGTTTGCTAGGAAGGAGGGTTAGAGGCTTGACATGGCAATATGGGAGGCATGATATAGCAAGTGGTAGGTATTGCGGCATAGCAATAGATCGAGCAACTAGCAAGCAAAGATAGAAGTGATTTCGAGGGTATGGTCATCTTGCCTGAGATCCCGCAAGGAAGAAGAACAAGTCCATGAAGAAAAAAAACATACGTAGTCGAACGAATCCTCACAAACGCGACGTTATCAGAACTAACCCGAAGAAGCTACATCGGAAAGAAGCAAACGACATGGTAAACAACCATCACATAAGCATGGCATGATGCACAAACAAGTATGATGCATGTCCGATTTAAAAAGGCATGGCATGGTAAAGTGCAAAAACAATACTACAAATTAAGTGGAGCTCAATATGCAACGAGTTGCATATTGACGGAACAGCACATTCAAGTTATTTAGTTTGATCTCGTTTAGGTACCCAACATTATTAAATGTTGTTAAACATGGCAAGAGATGAAGCAAAAGTAAACTACACAATCTAAGCAATTTAAATGGGGTCGGAAACATCAAACAAAAATTTCGGTAAATCTCCATATGCATTTAGAAATTTAATGCAAACAACAATTTTAAACATTCTTGATGTTGTTATCATGATGCGGATGACATGTACAAGCTTACAAGCTTATGCAATTTTTATATTAAAAGTTGACATGAACATATTATGAAGCATTTGTCATCGTGGCGGAAATGAAAGGGGTGCCACGACAACGAATCCGAAAATGATCCCATGCAACATATCGGTTTCGGTAGCTCATGGAGATATCGGTGCAAAGGAAGTGTGGCGGGAGCGTGCAAAAGATGGTGGGGTGATCCTGGATTCCGGGTGTCCCATGGGTTCGTGGCAAGGCTAACGAGGAACATGCAAGGATCAATCCGGACATGGTGCAGACAACAGGTGCATCTCATACAACACATGCAAACATTCTCGGACGGTCGTCTCAGGGTTATACCTTCGAAGCTTGCATTTCGAAGCGTATCGGTTCGTTGGAAAGTAGAGGAAGTAGACGTTCTTGCCATGTTCGTAGTGGTAGTAGTTGTACTCATGCCATAGTGGAAGTAGTGGTTCACGTCGATGGTAGTGGTACATAGCAATCGTAGACGAACTTGAGGGTCATCGGTAGACGTTCACGGGTCTTCCGCGATGGTTGTGGTACATGTTCCATAGATGTTCAGGGGGCAGTAGTGGTACACGTTTCGAAGGCGTTCGAGCCATAAGTAGAGGTACTTGGTGAATCCCGAAACGGTCTTGGCATCTTCGCGCGTAGTGGTACTTGGCGTTTTTGTGTAGTCGAACTTGAGGGGTCTCGACATCGTGGTACTTGGCACAATCCGCATATTCGTGCACTTGTTGTCGAGGGGCTGGAGGGTCTTGACAAAATGAAGGGGTACTTGGTAGTTGTTATAGGGTGGCCTTCGGTGGACTTGATGGAAACCATGATGTGTGCAGGAGGCATACGAATCCAAACACCCATGACCGTGTGGAAGACCGCAGAGCTCCTGTTACGGGGAGGGTTCCTGGCGACGGCAGGACGCGAAGGAGGGCGGCAGCTGGGCTGTGGCTGCGATGCCCACCTGCACGAAGCAGGGGAGGCGAGCGAGCTGTCTGCCTCGTCAACTCCTGACGAACAGGAGCAGCGGCGGCTGCAACAAAAGCTTGGTGCGTGGCCAGAGCTTCGCGTCGGCGAGGGACGGCGGGGAAGGCGCGAGGCTGGACCGGCCGAAGCTCCAAGTGTTGCTGAGGGTAACCGGAACTGACTGCCGGAGCCTTGATCTGAAGAAGAGACGACCATGGCGTCCCTGCTTGACGGACTGGGGCTGTTTCGGGCGATGAAGATAGGCGCCCAGATCCTGGACGAAGCAGAGGACTTGGCGCTGCTACGACGATGAGGAAGCGAACGAGGAGGTCGGGGATGAGGCATCGGGGCCGGATCCTGTACAGAGGAGGACACGGGCGAGGCGGAGGAAGGCGGGTGACGGTGCTCCTGCTCTGCTGTTGCGGGCATGGGAACGAGGAGGTGGAGCTCGTGCGTCGTGGTTGCGGCTCGGGCGGTGAGGTCGCTAGGTGGAAGGAGGGGAAGGGAGATGAGCGAGAGGAGGAGGATCGAGCGAAGGCGGCGCTCGGGAGGAGGACGAGGGGGGTCGAGGGTATGGGGGTCTCCTGGCGCTAGGTTAAAGGAGGAGGAGGGCCGGCCTGGTGGGCAGAGAGGAAAAGAATGGGTCGGCCTCGCCGGGCTTCCTCTTCTCCCACTTGAGTTTTTTAGCAAAAAAAGAATTAGAGAGAATAAAAGAAATAGAGGTGATAGGGAAGGAATTTGGGCAGGAGGACAATTTTCCCGGACTCATAAAAATATGAGGAATTTAAATAAAATGGTGAAATGAACTTTAGAGAGAATAAAGTGCACACAAAGTAACGTGTTTGAATTTAATTCAAACTTGCATGAATTTATAACCTAACCAAACTGAATCCAAATGGGATTAAATTTTATAGGATGACCCTACATAATAAATATGATTTATAGGCAAAACATGAACATTTATTTGAGCAATTCTATTTGCAACTCAAATAAATTGAGAAAAGGGAAAGAAAGAAGTGGCATAGGGACTTGAAACTTGGGTGAAACCAAGTTGGAAGTGAGCATGGGGTTGACGGAAAGATCAAGAGAAGAAAAGAAGTTGCAATGCACATGAGCAACTAAATTAAACAAATAAAACAATGGTATGGAGAAGATGCATGATGCAATGCACATGATGTAATGGTGAATGCAACAAACACACAACTCACACGATGAAACTCGGAAAACATTGAAGGCGTCTGAATCTCCGGTCTTGGGGCGTCATAATAGGGTGGTTGAGTCCATTCAAGAAATGTGCCATTTTTTGCTCATCATCTTCCGTGACATTGGCTCTTATCATGGCAATCTCCATCTCCTTGTAGTACTCTTCAACGCTCTTGGTTCCGTGCTTGAGTAGTTGGAGTTTCTTGAAGAGGTCGTGGTTGTGGTAGGTAGGCACAAAGCATGCTCTCATGACATCCTTCATTTGCGCCCAAGTAGTGATGGGTGGTTCACCTCTTGCCTCTCGGCGCTCGATAACTTGTTCCCACCAAATGAGGACATATTCTTGGAACTCGAGTGATGCCATCGCGATCTTTTTCTCTTCTTCATAGTTGTACAAACAGAAGATTTTGTCAACCTTCAATGCCCATGAAAGATACTCTTCAGGATCATTGCTTCCATTGAACTTGAGTTTTCCGTAGTGTTGCTCTTCATTGTGTTGGGGTCAGGGATGATGATGTCCATGTTGTTGATGATTGTCAAGCTCGTGTTGCTCTTGTTGAGGAGGATTGTCAACCTCATGTTGCTCTTGTCGTGGAGGATTTCCAATGTCTTCATGCTCTTGATGAACTTGATGTTCTTGGCGAGCTTGTGGGGTAGCTTGTTGAGCTCGAGGAGGAACTTGATGAACTTGACAATGCACGCGAGCTTGACATCTTCTTTCTTGAACCTCTTCGCGAAGTGCTTCCTCTTGTTCACACCGATGGCAATTGCGTGTGGCGACGACATGAATTGAATCTTGAAGGGAACTTTGCCTCTAAAGTGCTTGAGCTTCACGGAGTTGTTGTTCTTGGCGTTGTGCCTCGGAATCTTGTGCTTCTTGGTGTAGACGCGCTCGCACTTCCACTTCATGTTGGCGTTGCCATTGCCATTCTCGTGCTAGCGCAAAAGCCTCTTGGGTTTGACCTTGTCGGTGCTCTTGAGAGTTGGTGTCGCGTAGAGGATTGAGGCTTGCTTGACGACCGTTGCACGCGGCACGGCGTAGAGTGTTCGATGTCGGTGTACTTGAGCCGGAGAGGGTGAAGTCGGAGTGTCGACTTGAATGACTCCTTCTTGATGAGGACGAGGTGGAAGAAGAGAGGTTGAGCAACAAAGCATGAATCTCATCCATTCTTGCGTCGTTCTATTGCTTGTGATCGTCGAGCTTGTGGTTGAAGTACTCCCTTGTACGTTGCTCAAAGAGTCGCGAGTAGGCGGCGAGGTTGTCGATGCGTTCACTCATTGCTTGTTGCTCTTGATGCAAAGCACGTTGTGCACCAAATAGGTGGCTCTTGGTGACGTAGGAGTTCATATTGTCGTCGTGCTCAATGAAGAGTTGGTTGGCAGAAGTACTTGGCCTATCCATCATTCCAAGAAAAAAATGTGAGTGGTAGAAAGAGAAGAGCGTATACCAAATGTACCTTGACCAAAGTTGAGGGTGGATCAATGATCACTCCATTGTAGAAAAGGAAATAGCACAATTGGTACCAATTCTTGTCGGTTTCTCACACCTACACAAGTAAAAGCTGATGGTGGAGCTTGGTTAGGATGGTGGCACAAAATTTGATGCAATTGTAAGTGATCTTCAATAATGTTGGAAAAGATTCGCAAGATTGCAATGCAACAAGTAGACCAAGCAATATAAGTTACACGGAACTACACACGCAAAAAGATAAGTGGGGTCGTGCAACCAAGGATGAGCCAAAATGTGGAATCCAAAAAAATGCCCTTGTTGCACAACACTAGAGAGACGCTAGCACGATTGCACAATAGGCGGATACAAAGACTTGTGCACAACCTACTAAGCAAAAATGCGACGACTTCTATCCCAAGCATGCTCTATGCAAGGTGTTTCTATGATATGATCCAAGATGATCTAATATGACAATCTTAATGTTGTATGATGCTATGGTTCTTGCTTAAAAGCTCTTCGCTTATCTCTCCCTTTTTCTTAAAAGCTTGTTTGGCTCTTTGTTGTTTGAGCTATTTTCTCATGCAATGCTTCATGAACCAAGATAGCAATTGTGTATGCGATGACAACCTTGTGACATAAGAGATGATACCAACAAATGCAACAGTGATGTATGTATGCTATGGGAAGTATGATCACTAATGTGCACAAGTCTCGTTGCCAGCAATAGTCAACGGCTAGTCTCGATGGGTAAGCGATGCAAAGGAGTAAGGCTATGATGGCTATCAATGTAATGGCAAGAATGATATGTCCAATACCAAGGTGAGGTTACCGTTTCTTTGGTTCCTCGTCCGTAAGCAAGAACGGATGACAGTGATCGAATGAGTGTGACGAATACCAAGATGTAGTCGAGCTGGTCGTTGTTGATGACGCTTCCATGGTGAAGATGAGCGGCGGTGATGTTCATGTTGAACCGTACCTAAATAGCCAAAACACAAGTAGGACACGGAACCGCAACTCAAATTCTCAAAGCAAAATTGGACCAAAATGTTGGAGTTGGAAGTGGTAAGCGATGGTGGTGATATGTGGAAGTGGTGGTGGTATGTGGAAGTATATGTGGGCATCAGAACAAAATTTGGAAAAATATGGACAGAAAATGGGCGGTGGAGAGGAAGTGGTGCTGCCAGGGGCCGGATGTCCGGGCCTGATGGCCGGATGTCTGGGGCACCGAATGTCCGGGCTCTCGATCCGTGGATGGATTAAAAGATCTTCGCGAGGAGGGGTCAAATCCGGGCAAAATTTGGAGGAATTTGTGGATGGAAATTGGGTAAA
Source organism: Triticum urartu (assembly GCF_056163025.1). Lineage (NCBI taxonomy): Eukaryota > Viridiplantae > Streptophyta > Magnoliopsida > Poales > Poaceae > Triticum > Triticum urartu. The sequence goes on along the minus strand of NC_141873.1, from coordinate 193,531,364 downwards.
ATTGGATGGAAAGCTAGATCTACCTACAACACACGAAATCTGTGGATCAAATCCAACAAAACTACATCACACCAACAAAGCACAAAAAAATTGGGGCTATTTTTTTGACAGGGAACTATAGGGGAAAACCCCCACAGCATAGCAAATCTTTATTAAAAGGGTGAGCAAGAACAAGTACAAAGGGGGACTACAAGAGGTAATCAAGCTATTCTAGGGAAGAAAGAAGGTTAAATTACAAGCCTCAAGGTGGCAGAAATGAGATCCATCTAAGGAGATCATCCTTATAGGCAGACTTGACCCTATATTGCATTAAAGTAATATCATGGATGAATGCTCTTCTCCATTTATTGAATCCAGCTCTCTCATGCCTGAAGACCTTAGTAGTCCTGACAATCCAGATATTCCAGCATGCTATAAAGACCACTTCGGTAAAGAAGGGTTTCCTGAAGCTCCTGCTAGCATTGATAACCAACTCAGCCATAGAGTCACCAGATGACCAATCAATTTGCAAGTAGTTCCAAACTCTGACACTAAAATTGCAATTAAAGAACAGATGATCTCTTGTTTCCCTAGTCTACAAAGGGCAAAGAACACAATTTACTCCATCCTCCAAATGCCAATGCCTCCTTTCCACCATGTCCTTGGTATTCAACCTATCCATAATAAGCATCCAAGCAAATACTTTTGTTTTCATTGTACATGAGGACTTCCAGATCCAAGATATCAAAGGATTGAAGGACTGTGACACAAAAGTGTGGGAGTAAAACAACTTTGGTGAGTATCCCTTGGCAGTGCCACTCCAAAACCAAATATCCTTGCACCCAGTTACTCTATTATGGCCATCCAACAATGATTGAAGAGTGATCAGGTCATCAAAAGCCTGACTGGACAGAGGAAGGTGGAAGTGCTGGAACATGTCCTGAGAGTCCAAAAACTCTTTAATAGTGATCCAGGGGTCCTTGACATAAGAAAAGAGCCTAGGGAATCTGAATTGGAGACTAGAAACCTGATCATCAAGCTGCCATTTATCTGACCACATGAGGGCAGTGTCTCCTTCATTGATCTGAACCCAAGCACACTCCCTAAAATTTTGCATGACCTTGCATATATCCTTCCACCATAAAGAGCCACAATCGGAAGTTCCTTGAGGTACTCTGCCATGGTAGTAGGAATCCCAAATTAATGACACCCATGGGAGATCCTTTTTATTAAGAAAATTATTTGCATGTTCGAGCAGAAGAGCCACATTCTGAACACCTAGATTAAGAATACCAAGGCCTCCCTTGTTTTTTGGTCTACAAATAAGGTCCCAAGTAGTAAGAGAAGGGGCAGGCTCACCCCTATTCTTCCTCTAGAGGCATTGTCTCTGGATTCTCTCCAATTGCTTTAAAATTCTAGCAGGAATAGCCAAACTGCAAAGGAAGAAGATGGGCATAGAAGACAAGGCAGAGTTCAGAAACTGCAATCTTTCCCCCTGATTTAAAAAAGAGGAGCTAGCTGTCATTCTCCTCTCCATGTAGTCCACCAGAGGCATAAAATCCACCATTTTGGGCCTAGTAGTACCTACTGGCAACCCAAGGTAAGTAAATGGCATTTTCCCAATCTGGCATCCAAAAGCAGCAGCTAATTCTGACATGACAGCAGTGTCCACATTGATGGGAATAATAAAAGATTTGTGATAATTCACATCAAGGCCAGTGGACACAGAGAAAAACTTAAGCATGTCTTTCAGAGCTATTAGTTCGTCCTTGTCAGCAGGCAGGATAATCAAAGTATCATCAGCATAGTGAATCACAGGATAATCCTGGTCATGACAAGGTATAGGGAGATGAAGAATGCCCCTTCTGAACATGCCATTAATTACAGTCTGCAGGAGGTCAGCAGCAAGGACAAAAAGGAGGGGAGAGACTAGATCACCCTGTCTAACACCCTTTTTACATATGAATTTCCTACCAGGAACTCCATTAAGCAGAACAGATGAGGTACCTGTGGACAAAAGTTGCTTCATCCCAAGAATCCACTTCTCATTGAAGCCCTTATATCTCAAGATTTGTACAATTGCCTCATGCTCTAGGGAATCAAAAGCCTTCTCAAAATCCAATTTAAGAATCACAATTGGTTTCTTGGACTGGTGACACTGGTGTAAATACTCTAAAGTCCACCCAATACAATCCTGAATAGTTCTGTTTTTTATGAACCCATACTGGTTCTTGTGAAATCACTGCATTATCATCTCTTGAAACCTATTGGCTGCCATCTTAGAGAGGAACTTAAGACCCATTCCTGTTAAAGAAATAGGTCTGAAATCCCCCACCTCTTTAGGTGAAGGCTTCTTAGGCACCAGAGTGATATATGAATCATTGATATTTTCCAGTTGAGCAGTACCATCAAAGAAAGCCTGGGCTAGTTCATAAAAATCCTGAGAAATAATGTGCCAGTACCTTTTGAAAAAGATACCATTAAAACCATCTGGCCCTGGAGCTTTATCAACTGGCATATGCTTGACAACCTTGTCCATTTCCTCCGTCTCAAAAGGCTTAGTGAGAACATCTAAACCCTCCACGGGTACAATGAGGGAAGAAAGATCAAAATCCATGTGGATTCCCCTGGAAGAACCCATTGTATTTTTAAAACAATTCCATATAATGCCCTCCATTTGTGAGTGATCAGTCACCACAGAGCCATCATGTAATTTTAAGCTGGCAATAGAGTTCCTTCTATGCCTCTCAGTAGCCATAGCATGAAAGAACTTGGTGTTCTCACCACCTACTTTTATATATCTGACAGCACATCTTTTCTTCCAATAAAGACATTGACGGTGGAGAAATTAATCCACATGATTTTTGACCACTTTCCTAAAATTGGATTCATGTCTGTAAAGTGGTCTGAATTCCTCAAGCTCATCCAATAGCAGAATAACCTTATTGCATTTATAGACAAGAATTTTTAGTTTGGAAATGTTCTTCTGCCATCTCTTGAGACACATTCTCAGGGACTTAAATTTGTCAGCTATTCTAGCAGTAATGTGCCCCTTTCTAGATTGTTTTTGCCATGAGGAGTCAACATAATCCATAAAACCCTCTAGCTCCAACCAATAATTCTCAAACCTAAAAATATTAGACTTGGGAATAGAAGTTTTGATTGTAACCACACAAGGCACATGGTCAGATGCAGTTTTAGCAAGAGGTAGCACCTCAGTCATGGGATAGTCAGATATCCAATCAACAGAAGTGAAAAACCAATCTAGCTGCTCAAGAAGTGGATTATCCTGCATATTGGACCAAGTGTAGGATCTTCCTTTGATGGGCAACTCCAAAAGACCTAAGTGCCCTATAATCTCATTAAAGATGAACATGTCATTCAAATCTTCCCTAGGCAAGTTTCTGTTATCCAAAGAACGAAGGAAATTAAAATCCCCCAGAAGCAGCCAATTTTCATCCACAAGAATATTCAGGTGGTACAGCCAATTAACAAAATTATCCCTAGCTTCCCCCTGCCAAGACCATAAACAACTACAAGAGTCCACCTCTCATTATTTTTCCTAGAAACAAATTCAATCACCACTGCAAATTGTTGGATTTCCAATAAGTTCCCATCAAAAACAGAGGAGTTCCAAACAACTAGTATTCCACCAGAGGCCCCCCAAAGAAGGAGAGAAAGCAAAGCTGTCAAACCTCTTAGGGCAAAAGCTTTTAATTGTTCTACAATCAAAAGAAGCACATTTAGTTTCTTGCAAACAAGCAATTGCACAATGACTTTCATCAATCTTTTGTCTGACAACTCTATGCCTAGTCTCAGAGTTTAAACCCCTGACATTCCAGCACAGGACATTCCAGCTTCTACATTGAGAATTCAGAAATAAAGATCATAAACAAGTCCCCAAACCACATGACACACAGTGCCATATGTCCGAAAGCCACATTAAGGTCTGAACCAACATTATTACATAACCAAAGTTCAGAAAATAAAGACATGCAGGAAGCAAATTTATGGGCTTGCAAAACCCAACACTTGAGGAGCACACTAATCATTGGAGGCTTGGTTGGCAGCAGCAGTAGGGTCCACCATAAGTGCATCCTCAGTGAGCAGAGCTGCATCGATTTCCAGCTCCTTGCCAATAGCTTGTAGATGATTGACAGAAGTAGGAGGAGGGACATCTTCATATGCAGGGTCATCAGACATCTCAGCAAAAAGGGGCTTGGCCTTGGGCTTCTTCTTCTTGGGCTGTAAAACCAGCTCATGCAAACTGGGCTTAAACCCATCATGCTGGGCCGAACTGCTAGTACATCTTCGAACAGAGGTTTCAACTAGCGGTGTTGGCGCAAGAGTTTTGCGATGAGGAAATTTTTGAATTAGGGACAAAATCAACAAAAACTATGCTAGCAACACAATGGGGAGGCTCCGAAATCGTGATCAGCGTGGCTCTAGATACCAAGATGATGTAGGGCGGAACCCTAATCGGCCGATCTTTCATGAAAGGAGAGGATCCCACGATGAACACGAAGAACACGAGGAAGGAAACGAGGGGAAAACATGGGGGAAACACAAGAGAAACACTAAACCAACAAGAAATAGTCACATATGTGCTAGATCCTCGAGTACATAAGAAATCACACGATCCACGGACAACTAAGGATGATACAAAGGTAGTCGGTCTTCTCCGTGAGGAGGTCTTGATGCTCTTCTCTGCAAGGAGGTCTTGAATCCAAAGGGATCTTCTCCGAAGAGGGGCCGCGGTCTCTCTCGTGGAGTACATCCGAAGTGGATGAGCAATGCTCTATCTCTAAAATGAGCTAAACCAATGCTAACCGTAGAAAGTAGGACGAGGGGGACTATATATAGTCTAGGGGTTGAACGGGTACACGGACCTCGACCCTTCATTGTGCGCAGACAGGGGAGGCCGGACGTACGGCCGTTGGGCCGGATGTCCAGGCCTTCACGAGGGGCCGGGTGTTCGGGCTGGCTGGCCCGATGTCCGGGCTGGAGGCGCTGGCCTTGCTGCTCTCTGGTTTGGTGGTGTCCAGATATCCGGGCTCGAGGCCGGATTTCCGGGCAGGGCCGGATATCTGGGCTTGTAGACTTGGCCGCTGGCTCCTTGCTGCCGTAGACACTTCCAGGGGCCGGATGTCCGGGGCCTGGGAGTTGATCTTGACTCCTTCCATCGGTTCTCTTCATCCGTGAACTTGGGGACTTTTACATCTTCACGTGCATCTTCGAGAGGCTCCTCTTGGTACCTAATCATGCACAACATCTCGGACTTAGGTAGTAGCCATGTCTCATGCAAAGAAAGTGGAAGTTCGGAGAGGAGTGAGTTCACCTTATCTTTGATAGCCTTGGCTCGGGCTCTTGTCATTGGTCCAAGTGGTGTCGTTGGAGGTGTAGGTGCGTCCATGGGGATGATCGTGGGATGCTCTGCATCATACAACCTCATGAAGATGCCAGGTAGTAGTGGCGCCCTCACCATGGGTGGAGACACCATGGAGGCTCTGGCAGCCCTCAAGCTCGCCTTAAGGGCCGCCACGGCAGCACGCCCGGTCGACAAAGATGCCCCAGTGGCTAAGGGGGCCGCGCCGCGAAAAAGAAGAAGTTGTTCACTCAGGAGCGGGCTGAAACGAAGCAAGTGCCAGTTGAGGAGGATGGATCCTCGGGAGCCACCTTCACCATAGGCGCTAACCTTGACCTGGGTCAAGAGGAGGCATTGGTGAAGTTCCTGCGCGCATACAAGGAGGTATTCGCCTGGGAGCCTAGGCAACTGGTAGGGGTCCCAAGAGGGGTAATCGAACATCACTTAAGGGTGTGCCCCAATGTGCGCCTTGTGAAGCAGAAGGCGCGACGACTGCCACGTAGAAGCAATCCTTCATCGTCCAGGAAACTCGCAAACTACAAGCGGCAGGCGTCATTCACAATGTCCGGTACCCAGAATGGCTAGTGAACCCCGTCGTCGTGCCCAAGAAAGGCGGGAAGGAACGCATGTGTGTCGACTTCACCAACCTCAACAAAGCCTGCCCCCAAGAACCATTCTCGCTCCCGCGCATCGACCAGATCGTCGACTCCACCGCCGAGTGTGACCTACTGTGTTTCCTAGACACATTCTCGGGTTACCACCAGATCAAGATGGTGGTGGAGGACGTGGAGAAGACGGCCTTCTTGACCTCGTGTGGGGTACACTGCTACACCTGCATGTCATTCGGGCTATGCAACGCTGGGGCGACCTTCCAGCGGCAGATGCACATCGCCCTGGGCCGACAGCTAGGGAGAAACGCTGAAGCCTACGTCGATGACATCGTGGTAAAATCTCAGGAGGCAAGAACCCTCATTCAGGACCTGGAGGAGACTTTCACCAGCCTGCGCCAGGTGGACCTGCGGCTCAACCCGAAGAAGTGTGTGTTTGCTGTCCCCTCCGGCAAGCTACTAGGCTTCCTCATGTCGCATAGGGGGATCGAGGCCAACCCCGAGAAGGTCAAGGCGATAGAAGGAATGAACCTGCCGGAAACTCTCAAGGAAATGCAGAAGCTCGCGGGTTGCGTGACCTCGCTGGGGCGCTTCATCTCCAAGCTGGGGAGCATGCCCTGCCGTTCTTCAAGTGGATGAAGAAGAAGAGCCCGTTCGAGTGGACCCCAGAGGCCGACCTGGCGTTTCAAGACCTCAAGAGATACTTGACCAGCCCTCCGGTGATGGTAGCGCCCCGTCCCCTCGAGCCCCTAGTGCTCTACCTGTCCACCATGCCCCACTCGGCCAGCGCATCGTTGTTGGCTATCCGGGAGGAACGCCAGGCCAAGAGCACGCTGTGTAATGCCGCACCTTCAGCTGGGATGGTGCGGCACCGAGACGGCGCCGCTAAAGCAACGACGATGCATGCGGATGATTAGGCCCAACGATAACGGCATTTCTGGTCCTGCGGAGGCCCCGGTGGGTGACCAAGCTCCTGAGGTCCCCCACCTCAAGAGGCGCCACAACCTCCGGAGGCCACATGCTCCATCGACGCTCCCGCCCTCGTTGAGCACCCGGTATATTTCGTTAGCATGGTGTTACGGGACGCAAGAGCACGATACCCCATGCCACCGAAGCTTTTTCTCGCACTCTTGGTGGCCTCACGCAAGCTGCGTCATTACTTCCAAGGCCACCCAATTAAGGTTGTCTCAGCCTACCCACTGGAGAGGGTGCTCCGGAACCCCAACGCTGCGGGAAGAGTCGCCGAGTGGAACATCGAGTTGCAACCGTTTCAGCTGGAGCTCAGCACAACCAGGGTCATCAAGGGAGCCGCCCTCGCCGACTTTGTGGCAGAATGGACCGATGCTCCAGAGCCCGAAGCAGGTGACAGCCGATCCCGCTCGCTAGGAAGTGAAGCGCCAGATGGCTGGGTCATGTACTTCGACAGCACTTTCGCACGCCAAGGTCCGGGGGCTGGCGCCATGCTCATCTCGCCCACCCAAGACAAACTATACTATGCCATGAAGCTATGCTTCCAGCGGGTCGAGAAGGTCTCCAACAACATCGCAGAATACGAGCGGCTGATCGCCGACCTCAAGGCTACAGCAGCCTTGGGGGTGAAGCGTCTCACCATCAAGGGCGACTCCCAGCTCCTGGTAGACTTCTCCAACAAGGTGTACGAGCTGAGGGACGAGCACATGGAGGCGTACCTCGTGGAGGTGCGCAAGATGGAGAAGCAATTCTTGGGCATGGAACTACAACATGTGCCACGAAGCACAAATGAGGAAGCCGATGAGATCGCCAAGAGAGCATCAAGGTGCCAGCCCCAAGAGCCTGGTGTCTTCGAAGAGCGACTTTTCAAGCCCTCGACGGCCCCGCGGAGCCTGCACCGCCTCAAGATGAACTCCCCCAGCCACCAGCCTCAGGAGCCCCCGCTTGCGGCACGACCTTAGGAGCATGAGTGCTCCAGGCGCTCGAGCCTCAGGTGGGGTGCTAGAACGAGGAGTTCAGAGCATACCTAGTGCAAGGGATGCTGCCTGAGAATAAAGAGGACGCGAAGTGCGTGGCCCGGCAGGCTACGGCATATTGCATCCAGGATGGTGAGCTGTATAGAAAACGACCAAATAATGTTTCCTTGTGATGCATCTCCAGGAAGTAGGGGAGCGAGCTACGGCGTAGGCGAGGAGTCCCGAGGCATGAGGCAAAGGTTTCCATTCCAGTGCAACAAGACCAAGACTAGTAGGACAGAAGGACGGAGGTCACCGCGGAGCCCACAACTGCATCACCACCAGATCCTTTGGCAGGCGAAGACCACCTTTTGTCAGGATAACTTGTACTGGTTGTCCCCCTTCAAAATTGGCCGTTGTGGGATCCCTTCCTGCATAACATTTGGGAAGAGGACCGGGGCCTCTATAAATAGGACTAGCCTCCACCGTAGTCAGGATCAGCTCATCTTGGATCAGATCCACTCCACCAAGGCCATCTGACCAGCTCATCGAGCTCAAGAACACCTCTCCTCAGGAGGCTGTTCATCCACTGTACTGATTCATCCTTAGCCCTCGAGGCAATCCACCACACCACACTAGAGTAGGGTATTACACCACAACGGTGGCCCGAACCAGTATAAACCTCGTGTCTCTTGTTCCTTGGGTTCGGCGAGCTACGCCTTGAGATCATTGCGAGAGCGAGCTAGGAAGAGAGAGATCTTCGTGCGCACCCCAGAGTTCAAACCTCAAGGGTTTCTCGGAGCCCCGAATCCGACAATTAGGTTTCCGATCAATACAATTCTAGCATGAATAATAAATATTTATCATGAATAAGGAAATATAAAATAACAACTTTATTATTGCCTCTAGGGCATATTTCCTTAAGTCTCCCACTTGCACTAGAGTGAATAATCTAGATTACATTGTAATGATTCTAAAACCCATGGAGTTTTGGTGTTGATCATGTTTTGCTCATGGAAGAGGCTTTGATGCGGAGCATCCCAAGGTCATCCCGTTGGACCTACCTACGTCCCCTACGACACCAATTGGACCAATGACAAGAGCCCAAGCGAAGGCTATCGAAGATAAGGTGAACTCTCTCCTCTCCGAACATCCAATTCCTATGCATGAGACATGGCTACTACCTAAGTCCGAGTTGTTGTGCATGATTAGGTACCAAGAGAACCCTCCCGAAGATGCACATGAAGATGTACAAGTCCCCAAGTTCATGGATGAAGAGGAACACCGAGAGGAGAAGAAGGCAGCTCCAGGACCCGCACATCCGGCCCCAAGCCCGGACATCCGGCCGCTGGAGACTTCGACCACAACCGCGTACCAGCCGCCGTGCATCTATAAGCCCCGGACATCCGGCCCCAGCCTGTACATCCGGCCCGGCCCGGAAATCCGACCTCAAGCCCGGATATCCGGACACCACCTTCCCGAGAGCGACATGGCCAGCTTCACCAAGCCGGACATCCGGCCCTCCGCGAATGCCCGAACATCCGGCCCGACGCTCAGACGTCCGGCCTCCCCTGTCTACGCACAGATTAAGGGCCGAGGCCTATGTATCCCTTCACCCCCTAGACTATATATAATCCACCTCATCCTACTTCTAGGGTTAGCATTGGTTTAGCTCATATTCAGAGATAGAGCATTGCTCATCCACATCGGATCTACTCCATGAGAGAGATCGCGGACCCTCTTCGGAGAAGATCCCTTTAGATTCAAGACCTCCTTGCGGAGAAGAACATCAAGACCTCCTGACGGAGAAGACCGGTTACCTCTTGTATCGTCCGTTGTTGACTTTGGATCTTGTATCTTCCTTTCTGTTCATGGATCTAGCGCATGTGTGATCATACTTGTTGGTTTGAGTGTTCTATTCTGTTCCCATTGTGATTTTCCCCTCGTTTCCCTCCTCGTGTTCTTCGTGTTCATCGCAGGATCCGCTCCTTTTGTGAAAGATCGGCCGATTAGGGTTCCTACCCTACATCATCTTGGTATCAAGAGCCACGCTGATCACGATTTCGGAGCCTCCCCGTTCTGTTGCTAGCCTAGTTTTGTTGATTTTGTCACTAATTCAAAAATTCCCCACAAAAATAGCCCCAATTTTTTTTTTGTGATTTGTTGGTGTGATGAAGTTTTGTTGGATTTTATCCACGGATTTCGTGTGTTGCAGGTAGATCTTGCTTTCCATCCATTTTCCCCCAACTTCCACCCACAAATTCCTCCGGATTTGACCTCTCCTCGCGAAGATCTTCGAATTCATCCCCGGATCCAGAGCCCGGACATCCGGCCCGACAAGCCCAGACATCCAACACCCCGAACATCTGGCCATCAAGCCCGGACATCCGGCCCCTGGCAGCACCACTTCCTCTCCACCGCTCGTTTTCCGCCTATATTTCGCCAAATTTTGTTCCGGTGCCCACATATACTTCCGCATAGCACCACCTTATACCACATACACAACCACCACTTACCGACACCAACTACAACATTTTTGGTCTAGTTTTGCTTTGATAATTTGAGTTGCGGTTCCGTATCCTTTTTTGTTTCGGCTATCTAGGTACGGTTCGACATCAACATCACCGCCGCTCATATTTGCCATAGACGTGTCATCAACAACGACCACCTCAACTACATCTTGGTATTCGTCACACTCATTCGATCACCGTCATCCGTTCTTGCGTACGGACGAGGATCCAAAGAAACGGTAACCTCATCTTCGTATTGGACATATCATTATTACCCATACATTGATAGCCATCATAGCCTTACTTCTTTGCGTCGCTTACCAATCGATACTAGCCTTTGAGTATTGCCGGCAATGAGACTTGTGCACATTAGTGATCATACTTCCCATAGCATACATACATCATTGTTGCATATCTTGATATCATCTCTTGTGTCACAAGGTTGTCATCGCATACACAATTGCTACCTTGGTTCGTCAAGCATTACATGAGAAAAGAGCTCAAACAACAAAGAGCCAAACAAGCTTTTAAGCAAAAGGAAAAGATAAGCAAAGTGCTTTTAAGCAAGCACCATAGTATCATACAACATTAAGATTGTCATATTAGATCATCTTGGATCATATCATAGAATCACCTTGCATAGAAGATACTTGGGATAGAAGTTGTTGCATTTTTGCTTAGTAGGTTGTGCACAAGTCTGGTATCCGCCTGTTGTGCAATCGTGCTAACGTCTCTGTAGTGTTGTGCAACAAGAGCATTTTTGTGGATTCCACATTTTGGCTCATCCTTGGTTGCCCAACCCCACTTATCTCTTTGTGTGTGTGTTTCCGTGTACCTTATATTGCTTGGTCTACTTGTTGCATTGCAATCTTGCGAATCTTTTCCAACATTATTGAAGCTCACTTACAATTGCATCAAATTTTATGCCACCATCCTAACCAAGCTACACCATAAGCTTTTACTTGTGTAGGTGTGAGAAACCGACAAGAATTGGTACCAATTGTGCTATTTACTTGTCCACATTGGAGTGTTCATTGATCCACTTTCAACTTCGGTCAAGGTACATTTGGTATTCGTTCTTCTCTTTCTACCACTCACATTTTTATCTTGAAATTATGGATAGGCCAAGTACTTCTACCAACCCACTCTTCATTGAGCACGACGACAACATGAACTCCTACGTCGGCAAGAGCCACCTCTTTGGTGCACAACATGCTTTGCATTAAGAGCAACAAGTAATGAGTGAACGCATCAACAACCTCGCCGCCGACTTGCGACTCTCCGAGCAACGTACAAGGGACTACTTCGACCACAAGCTCAACGATCACAAGCAAGAGAACGACGCAAGAATGGACGAGATTCGCGCTTTGTTGCTCAACGGCTCTTCTTCCACTTCGTCTTCATCAAGAAGGACTCAGTCAAGTCAACACTCCGACTTCACCCTCTCCGGCTCTAGTACACCGACATCGAACACTCTTCGACATGCCGCGTGCAACGATCCTCAAGCAAGCCTCAATCCTCTATGCGACACCAACTCTCAAGAACACCGACAACGTCAAATCCAAGAGGCTTTTGCGCTAGCACGAGAAAGACAACAACAACGCCAACATGAGGAGGAAGAGCGAGCGCGTCTACACCAAGAAGCACAAGATGCCGAGGCAGAACACCAAGAACAACAACTCTGTGAAGCTCAAGCACTTGAGGCACAACGTGCCCTTCAAGATTCAAGTCACACCATCACCACACGCAAGTGCCATCGGCGTTAACAATAGGAAGCACTTCGCGAAGAGGTTCAAGAAAGAAGATTTCAAGCTCGCGTGCATCGTCAAGTTCGTCAAGTTCCTCCTCGAGCTTGACAAGCTCCTCCACAAGCTCGCCAATAACATCAAGTTCATCAAGAGCATGAAGACAATGAAAATCATCCACGAAAAGAGCAACATGAGGTTGACAACCCTCCTCACTAAGAGCAACACGAGCTTGACAATCATCGACAACATGGGCATCATCATCCTCGACCCCAACACAATGAAGAGCAACGCTACGGCAAGCTCAAGTTCACCATGCCAAGTTCAATGGAAGCAACGATCTCGAAGAGTAACTTTCATGGGCATTGAAGGTCGACAAAATCTTCCATTTGCACAACTATGAAGAAGAGAAGAAGATCGCGATGGCATCCCTTGAGTTCCAAGACTATGTCCTCATTTGGTGGGAACAAGTTATTGAGCGCCAAGAGGCAAGATGTGAACCACCCATCACTACTTGGGCACAAATGAAGGATGTCATGAGAGCATGCTTCGTGCCTACCTACTACAACCGCGACCTCTTCAAGAAACTCCAACTACTCAAGCAAGGAACCAAGAGCGTTGAACACTACTACAAGGAGATGGAGATTGCCATTATATGAGCCAATGTCACGGAAGATGATGAGCAAACTATGACACATTTCTTGAATGGAATCAACCATCCTATGAAGAAGATCACCGACTTCCAACCATACTCAAACCTCATCGAGCTAGTGCACCAAGCCACCAAAGCGGAATGTCAAGTGCAAGATGATTTCAAGTATGCCAAGTTCTCATCCAAGTCCTACGGCTTCTCCAACACCCAAGCTTCAACGACTCCAACACCGTCTACCAAGCCTTCTACAAGCAACGTCGACAAGTCGAGTTCCAAGAAAGCTTCATCAACTCCAGGCCATCCTCCTACTACAAGCAACTTCAAGCCGAGAGCTTCAGCATCATCCACTCCAACCGATGAGACCGCCAAGACGAGTTCCTTCAAATGCTTCACATGTGGAGGCCGAGGCCACAAGTCCAATGAGTGCACCAACAAGCGGACCATGATCCTCAAGGACGACGACACCTACGACTCGATGAGTGAAGGAAAAATGGACGCTCTTGAGCAAGTCGCCATGCACCGGCAAGCGAACGATGAAGAGGAACAAGTCTTTTGTGATAAAGATTCAAGTCCCGCTCTTGTTGTCTCCAAGGTCTTGACTCTCCAACATCAAAAAGACGAAGACCAAGGATGCCACATATTCCACACCAAGGCTGGCAGCAATGGAAGATCCGTCAAGGTCATCATCGATGGAGGGAGTTTTCATAATCTCGCAAGTGACGAGCTTTGCTCCAAGATCCAATTGCCCAAGACGAAGCACCCACATCCATACAAAGTGCACTGGCTTAGCGACTCCGTCACTATGCAAGTCGAGCATCGAGTACAAGTCTCCTTCAAAATTGGCGCCTACGAAGACACTTTGGAGTGCGAGATCGTTCCAATGACCGTTTGCCACCTTCTCCTTGGATGCCCATGGCAATTTGATAGAGGAGTCATCCACAACAGCCGAACGAACAATTACATCTTCAAGATGAAGGGAAAGGAGTACATACTTCGTCCCATGTCTCCAAGCCAAGTGATCGCCGACAAGCAAGCCACCCATCGTGGAGACAATCTTGAGAGAGCGAGCCACCAAAAAGAGAGTGAGCGCCACAAGCACAAATCGAGCGCCTCCACGATGAGCGAAAAGAAGAACTTAGTCCTATTTGCCACCAAAAGTGAGATAAGAGGAGTGTGTGAGAACCCATCTAGTGTCCTACACTACGTCTGATGAGGACATGACTACCTTGGATACAACCAAAAATATTGCATACATGTATATTTGTGAGGTGATTTCTAGTGCAAACTATGCAATGATTTATTTATGTCATCCAGGACAAAAATACTTCAAAGACTTTTGTGCCATGTCTAATTGCAGCTGTATGGGATATTTGTACAATCCACATATGAAGATAAGGGAAAAAGAGAAGTTTATGTGATTTTCAAAAAATCCTCTCACGTCACTTTTGGGTGAAGAGAAGATTGACTCCAAGTCTCTCACATTCTGGATACAGATTCGGACTACACAGACATACCTGATTCAAAACGCCAACAACTTTCTCCTACGGACTCAGAATTGGGTGATTCTCTTTTAGTTTGAAATTAGATTTCGTGCTCTTTCCATGACAGCTGGATTCACCTTCAAATTCATCCGAAGCATTGAGTTATGGATGAAACAATCTGACGTTGCAACAGAATCCAAGTCAAACTACAAGCGCAAAGGTGTTGCATCACCTCCACTTGGGCCCATGAGCCTTGTACGACCTAGGGTTAGTTTTAGGCTACCTTGGGACGTCCTCCCACCTCCTTAGCCGCCACCCCTTGCTCCTATATAAGTAGATCCATCTAGTAGCTTTTTCCTTGGGATTTGTTTAGTTAAAACTTAGCCATTGCAACTTCGTGTACTTCGTTTGTGTCCAACGACCAGACCAAGACCACTTTCGGATCCCCACCTTTATCAATACTTCATCTATATTCGCAATATTCAGATTGCATTATCATATTCTTGCTTGTTCTTCGATTGCGTGCAGGAATAGACCTTCGTGGTCAGGTTGATCGTGCTCCGACGTGGTCAATAACCTCTCGGAGTTGGTTTAGCGATTGCTAAGGCGCTACGTCATTGCACGTTTGTAGTCGGATCATCAAAGTCGTCTCCACCAAATCGATAGTTATCATCTCATCGAAAGATCAGGACCCTCGCCTCTATCAAGTGGTATCAAATTTCCAGGTTGCTCGGTGAGATTTTACAGTTTTTCGTAGTTTAGATCGAGTCTGTTCTTCATACCTACAGTCCATGAAAAAGCCACAAAAAAAGTTGGAGTTAGTTTATCATATCCGAACCAATCTGAGCCTTTGCATAATCTTTTTAGGGTTTTGCATTACTGAATTTTTGGTTGCATCGACGTGTCTAGTTGCTGTTCTTAGTGTCTAGTCCTTTAGAGTTTTGAGTTCTCTTCACAAGTAGTCACGTCGCCGCCGCATCATCATCATCATCACCGCTGCCATATACCACCATCATCATCACCCCTGCCATATACCACCATCATCTGCACCGCTGCCATATACCACCATCGTCATCACCGCTGCCATATACCACATATCCACCGCCATCACGATAATCTGAGTCCACCTCCATCACCGATTCGCCACCAGTCCGAGTTCCACCGCCCAACATATATCCGCCACCAGTCCGACTTTCCACCAGATTCATCTCCGCCATCAGTCCTAGTCCGAGTCTAGTATTTGTTGCTTTGTTTTCGAGTACCAGATCACGTGATAGTACGAGTCGTGACAGAGTAAGACTCCTGAGATTCTATGCTACCCATAGTAGAAAAATAGTTCCAAACAAAAAAAAACTAAGTCTGGAAAATTCTGTCTAGGCAGTTTTTAGACCATTTGTAGACTTCTTTGAAAAATATTTGTTGCGGAGCAAAAAAAGTTAAAAAAAGAAAAAAAATCAGAGCGTGCTCCTCCCTTGCTTACGGACAGCGTCGTGATTTTGTTAGTGTTCTAGGCTCGCGTCTCTAACATGGTCTAGCCTAGGACCAGCACAATATGGTCGTTGAGCGTTTATTCAACTTTGCATCTCTGAATTAATTATTGCTGACCCTTTTTGCTACCATATTATAAGTCTTCCCAGCTCCACATACATCTACGTCGTGCGTTTGACTCTCCCTGGTAATCGCTCTATCCAAGCTTTGAGAGTTTTGACTACAATGATTGCCGATCACCGCCTGCTACTGGGTACGAACTGGTAAGAATTAGAGATTTGCTTGACGGATTTGTGACACCCACCACCACCTCTTGTTAGTAGTCTATAGGATCATATTCTTGTGTGTTTCTATTGCTGCTAACCATGGCAAGATCACAATCCAACGAGACTGACTAGGATAACATGATGAATAAGGAGTTGCATGATAAATTTCAGCAAATGATGAGTGGACAGGTGCAAGATGTGCTAAACAGATTTGAAGAGGCCATGGAGAAGATAGATGGCATGGAGAAGACGTTCGAAACAAAGCTCGACAACAAGTTTAATGAATTGCTCGCGTGTCTTCCACCACCACCACCGCCTGCTCCTAATGCACCTCTACAACAACAACAACAACAACAACAACAACAACAACAACAGCAATAAGAACAACAACAACAACAACAACAACAACAACAACAACGACCTTCACGTCACGAAATAGCCCTCCGCCGAGCAAGCCGTCTCCCTCTTGCACCTGGCCAAACTGTTGGTGCTGCTGTTGATACTTCAATGGCTCCTGCTGCTGATGCGGAGGAGGATGATTATGCGGGAGATTACGAGGAAGAGGTTGATCAAAATTAGAACTACGTGCAATAGTAGGGCTCCCCCTCAGGTATGAGATCATGACCATCTCCCTAAACTGAAATTGAATATTCCACCATTTGAGGGTAGATATGTTCCTGATATATATCTTACTTGGGAGTTAGAAACTGAACGATGATTTACATGTTTACAATATCCTGAGGAGAGATGTGTTCCTGCTGCTGTTTGTGCTATCCCTAGCTTTGCATGTGTTTGGTGGTCTGAACATTGTAGATTATATCCTATTCCAGCTACTTGGGCTACTTTAAAAATTGCTATGCGTACTCGTTGGGTTCCACCATATTATCAACGTGAATTAATTCAAAAATTGCAGCGTTTAAGACAAGGAAAAAATTCTGTAGAAGAATATTATCAGGAATTACAAACTGGCATGATTAGATGTGGTACTGTTGAGGAGAATGAAGCTATGCTTGCACGTTTTATGGGTGAATTAAATAGAGAGATTCAGACCATTCTAGAGTATAAGGAGTATACTAATATCACTCGTTTATTGCATCTTGCTTGTAAAGCTGAACGTGAAGTGCAGGATCGACAGGCATTGGTGCGAACTAACTTTTCTGCAGGTCGATCTTCATCATGGACACCACGTGCATCCTCTACTTCCACTGCACCAACATCTCCATCAGGTGCCACCTCCATCCGTGATACAAGAAAGCAGGCACAACCACCACTATCTGCCAAGAGCACCCCTGTCGGGCCTGCGCAGAGCTCTTCTTCTTCCATGGCATCAACAGGGCACACAAGTGATATTATTTATCATCGTTGTAAGGGAAGAGGACATTTTGCGAGAGAATGCAAATCTCAGCGTGTGATGATTGCTACTGAGGATGGTGGGTATGAGTCCGCTAGTGACTATGATGAGGAGACTTTGGCTCTTATTACACATGAAGAACACGGTGGAGATGATTCTGATCATGAGACGCAATACATGGCTGCTGAAGATGCTGATAGGTATGAATGTTTAGTTGCTCAACGTGTTTTGAGTGTGCAGGTTACACAAGCTGAGCAAAATCAGAGGCATAATTTGTTCCATACAAAGGGAGTTATGAAGGAATGTTTTGTTCGCGTCATCATAGATGGAGGGAGCTGCAACAACTTGGCTAGCATGGAGATGGTGGAGAAGCTATCTCTCAACACAAGACCACATCCACATCCTTACTACATCCAATGGTTCAATAACAGCGACAAGGTTAAGGTAACACATACGGTTCGTGTGCATTTAGTATCTCTACATATGCTGATTATGTTGGTTGTGATTTGGTACCTATGCAAGCATGTTCCTTATTACTTGGTAGACCATGGCAATTTGATAAAAAAATTGTTCACCATGGTAGAACTAATCAGTATACTCTTGTTCATAAGGACAAAACTATTACTTTGCTTCCTATGACTCCTGATTCCATTTTGAAAGATGATATTAATAGAGCTAATAAAGCAAAATAGGAGCAAAATAAGAGAGAAAATCAGATTGTGGAAAAAGAATTTTAGCAACAAATGAAGCCTAATAATAAACCATCTACTGTTGCTTCTGAAATTAAATTAAAAAGTGCATGTTTACTTGCCACCAAATCTGATATTGATGATCTAGATTTTAGCAAATCTGTTTGCTATACTTTTGTGTGCAAAGAGGCATTATTTTCATTCGACGACCTGCCTTCCTCTTTGCCTCCTGCTATCACTAACATTTTGCAGGAGTTCGCTGTCGTCTTTCCACAAGACGTGCCACCGGGATTACCACCTATTTGAGGGATTGGGCATCAAATTGACTTAATTCCCGGTGCATCATTACCCAACCATGCGCCATACCATACCAATCCAGAGGAGGCGAAGGAGATTATGCGTCAAGTACACCACTTGAGCATTGAGTTAACTGATGCATTTAATTATCTCCAGAAAGTTTATATTTCGATGACATGATAACTATCGATTTGGTGGAGTCGACTTTGACAATGCAACTACAAACATGCACGACGTTGTGCCTTAGCAATCGCTAAACCAATTTCCTGAGGTTACTGACAGTGCTAGAAGCACGGTCAGCCTGACCACGATGGTCTATTCCTTCAAGCAATCGAAGAACGAGCAAGAATGTGATAAAGCAATCTGAATATTGTGAATATATATGAAGTACTGATAATGGTGAGGATCCGTAAGCGGTCTTGGTCTGGTCGTTGGACACAGACAAAGTACACGAAGTTGCAATGGCTAACTTTTAACTAAACAAATCCCAAGAAAAAAACTACTAGATGGATCTACTTATATAGGAGCAACGAGTGGCGGCCAAGGAGGTGCGAGGATGTCACAAGGCAGCCTAAAACTAACCCTAGGTCTTACAAGGCTCATGGTCCCAAGTGGAGGTAATGCAACACCTTTGGGCTTGTAGTTTGTCTCGGATTCTGCTACAATGTCAGATTGTTTCGTCCATAACTCAATGCTCCGGACGAATTTGAAGGTGAATCCAATTGTGTTAGAAAGAGCACGAAATCTGCTTTCAAACAAAAAAAGAATCACCCAATTCGGAGTCCGTATCAAAAAGTTGTTGGCATTTTGAGTCAGGTATGTCTGTGCAGTCCGAATCTGAATCCAGAACGTGAGAGACTTGGACTCTATCTTCTCTTGGCCCAAAAGTGACGTGAGAGGACTTTTTAGACAGCACCTAAACTTCTCTTTTCTCACATCTTCATATGTGAATTGTACAAATGTCCCATACACCTGCAATTAGACATGGCACAAAAGTCTCTAAAGTATTTTTGTCCTGGATGACATAAATAAATTGTTGCATAGTTTGCATTAGAAATCACCTCACAAATATACATGTATGCAATATTTTTGGTCGTATCCAAGGTAGTCATATCCTCATCATCCTCCACTTCTTGAAAACAAAGCCGTCCTTGACGTTTCTTAATCTAAAATGTGGCTAACAAAAGAGACAAGGTGTACATGTTGTATATGTATATGTCATCCATTTTTACTTCCCTTGGGTTTTGCACAAATGACACATGTATACATGAGTAACTTTCATAGCTCATAAAATCTGAAGCCGAAATATTATCACAAGAAGTAGAAGACATGAAAATATTGCAACTCAGTTTGCACATATAAGTGAAGCTCTTATTCATATCAAAGGATTGACAATGTTCATCATTAAACCATCCCAACATTGGTGAATAAACCTTACTTGCATCAAATTTACATGCTACAACATGCTTAAATAAGCAAACATGCAATAAGTCATTTGACTCAGAATCATCACAAAGATTAGAGGTCATATCAAAATGATTAAACATTGGTTCTTTTGCATCAACAGTTTATTCAATGGGTGCACTCAAAATTGTTGGTATTTCAGTTGTTTGATCACATGACGCATTCATTATAGTAACAAGATTCTCTAAAATACGTGGTGTTCTCAAATCAAGAGGTAACTCAACGCATGATGCATTCAAGTTAACTAGACATGCATCATTCTCATGTGAAGTTATATCATCAATGCCTTTACTGTTACCCTGTCACAAAGACGTAGCTCATGTAGGTATGGATGTTGACAATATACAATACTCTTGAGATGATGTCGCGCTCACAATCCGAGGTGGAGCTGCTCTAGTAGGTGCAACGATGGAGGAACCAACCGGTGGTGGTGAGCATGAACTGGAATAGTAGTTGTTGTAGTCACCCAATGCATCATCCTGTATCTGTCTCTCAAAGGTACAAGTGTGAACATACATACCAGTAATGCAACGAGGAATATACTGAAATCTTGCACGGATATCATGGTTCAAACCACCAAAAAATCTATTCATTGTATCATCCTCAGATTCTTCTATGTCACAATGATGCATATAAGATTTGAACTCTTGGTAGTAAGCATGAACAGTGTTACTGCCTTGTTTTAATTGTTCCAATTTGCGAAGAAATTCACGACGATAGTAAGGAGGAAAAAATTGTTGTCTCATTACAACTTTCCAAACTTTCCAAGTTGTGGGTTGGTTATCAATTTTTTCTTACAATGTACACTCCGCCAAACAGAAGCAAAACCAGTAAATGATCTAATGGTAGCTCATACTCTCTCAAGTTTAGAAAAATCATGGTGACTAAAAACATGTTCTACTTCAAGCTCCCAAGCTAGATAAATAGCAGGATTAAATCTACCCTCAAATGATGGTAAAGAGATAACCTGACCATATGCTTGTGTGTGTTGTCCCAACTCTCGTGATGGTGAAGATGTGTCCGTCGTCCAAGAACTTCTATATCCGGAACCTGTCATGATTAGTAGAAACTAGAAACAAAATTCGACAATAATGGTCCTATGAACTATTAGAATGTGGTTGTAAAGTGCTCACAGTAAAGCAAATATCAATATCTTACAAGTTCTTACCATGCGGCAGGTGGTGACAGGCAACCAGCGGTGTCAAATAACTCCGAAGATTGTGTAAAGCGATTTCCAGGAGACCGTACGTATACACGGTGTAGAAATATGTGGAGCTGGGTTGGCTATATTTGGTAGCAAAAGATTAGTAATAATCAATTCAGAGATGCAATGTTGAATAAACGCTCAACGACGGTACTGTGCTGGTACTAGGCTAGGCCGAACTAAAGACGCGAGCCTAGAACACTAATGAGGTCATGCTGTAGCACAACTAGCAACAATAAAGGATACGAAGTAGCTCTGGACAGCAAGATATAAGTGAAGATCAAAATAACAGTAAAGATAATGATGTGAAACAACAGCCAAGCAAGATATATCAACAACTTTCTCTCCAACTTTCCTCTAGAAAAGTTTGTGCCAATTTTTTTATAATTTTTTTCAAGAATGATACTGACTCAAGCTTTCAAATGCAAAAGGAATCACTCAATTCCGATTTGATATGAGGAGTCAAAAAATTCAAAAACTGGCATGAAAAACTGGAATAAGCTCTGTTCTTGCACTTCGGAGAGCAAAAAGTTCTATTTAGAAGCCGATTTTGAGGTACCAAATATTGAACTAGCTTCTGAAACTATTTAGATGCATCTCGTCGCTAGCTTTCATTTGAGTACTTGCAGAGCCAAAACGGAGTTGGTATGAGGAAGTTATGCCTGTTTTACTGAACAGTGCACAAAACAGTTTCGAATCCGAATTCAACTACGAGATTGAGTCTAGATAGATCCGAATTTTTTTTCTTCTCTTTTTCTTCTCACACTTTTTTTCTTTCTATTTTTTTCTCTGACTTTTTTTTTACTTTTTTCTCTTGTTTCTCTCTCTTTTTTTCTCTATCTTTCCAAAACTAACTAGATAAGACGCAGATTGGATCAAGCGAAGATGTGAACGATCTCAACTATGATTATGACAATGAACGTTGGGTAGCACATGGTGGAATTGAAGGATGGGTGGCGGACAGTAGAAGGGATAACAATGCAGCAGAGGCGTGACTAATGTGAACAGAACTCGAAACTCTAAACGAACTAGACACTAAGACCAGCAACTCGACACAATGATGCAACCGATAATTCAACTATGCAAGCAATGAAAAGAAAATTGCAAAGGCTCAGACTGGCTTGGACAAAATTTGAATATATCTAACTTTTTTTGGTTTTTTCTTGGACAATAGGTTAGAAAATAAATCTAATTTAGAAAAAACTGAAATTCTCACCGAGCAACCTGAAAACTGATACCACTTGATACAGGCGAAGGTGTCCTGATATTTCGATGAGATAGATATCATTTTCTGTGGGAGTCGACTTTGACGATCCGACTACGAACATGCGAAGACGTCGCGCCTTAGCAATCGCTAAACCAACTTCCGAGGGTTATTGACCATGCCGGAGCACGATCAACCTGACCACGAGGGTCTATTTCCCGCGAGCAAACAAAGAACAAGCAAGAAACTGAGATTGCAATCTGGATATTGCGAATATAAGAGGAAAGCTTTATTGATCAAGGTGGGCTTCTATGACGCCTTTGTCTCGTCGTTGAACACAAACGAAGTACGCGAAGTTGCAGCTATGGCAAACTTTAATCTAAACAAAACCCAAAGTCTAAACGACGCCCTAAGGGTTGTATATATGGAGGAAGAGGGGGGGAATTTTGTGGCCCTTGGAGGAGGGGTCCGACACCAACCCTAACTCTTGTTTCCCCACACATACGGACTCTAAAAACAGCCTATACCTAAGTATTTCGAAAATACATGGGCCTGGCCCTATAATAAGGTGACGCAGCAACTAGAATAGCCTTTGGATGAAATTTATGAAATGGCATCTTGTATATTTCGTCCAAGGCTTCATGCACTCCTTATGGTGGCTTCAAAGTCATGAAATCATCACTTGTAACTCCGTTCTTGATCCCCTTGCGCATGCCATCATCTCCATGCTTGGTCTTGCTACAGTGTTCATCCCTCTTATCCATGCCAGGCCCTTCATTTGTAAGCAAAACAAATGTATCCAATTTAGGCAGCATCATATTCTCATGAACATTAGAATCATTACCAAGAAACGTAAGTATCTGATAATTTAATTGGCGTGTGCGAGCTCTAGTAATTGGTCCAGTATGTATAGCAGCAGGGGTTGTGGGTGTAACAATGGTATTGATGTCCTCATCATCTTGATAGAGGCGAAGGTGCCCCGATGTTTCAATGAGATAGATATCGTTTTCGGTAGGAGTCGACTTTCACGATCCAACTATGAACGTGCAAAGACGCCGCGCCTTAGCAATCGCTAAACCAACTTCCATGGGTTATTGACCACGCCGGAGCACGATCAACCTGACCACAAGGGTCTATTTCCTGTGAGCAAACAGAGAACAAGAAAGATACCTAGATTGCAATCTGGATATTGTGAATAAAAGAGGAAAGCTTTATTAATGAAGGTCGGGTTCTATGACGTCTTGGTCTGGTCGTTGGACACAAACGAAGTACGCAAAGTTGCAGCTATGGCGAACTTTTAATCTAAACAAAACCCAAATTCTAAACGATGCCCTAAGGGCTGTATATATGGAGGAAGAGGGGGCAATTTCGTGGCCCTTGGAGGGGGGGTCCGAAACCAACCCTAACTCTTATTTCCCCACACATACAGACTCTAAAAACAGCCTATACTTAAGTATTTCGAAAATACATGGGCCTGGCCCAATAATAAGGTGACGCAGCACCTAGAATAGCCTCTGGACTAAATTTATGAAATGACATCTTGTTAATTTTTCGTCCAAGGCTTCATGCACTCCTTATGGTGGCTTCAAAGTCCTGAAATCATCACTTGTAACTCCGTTCTTGATCCCCTTGCGCATGCCATCATCTCCATGCTTGTTCTTGCTCCAGTGTTCATCCCTCTTATCCATGCCAGGCCCTTTATTTGTAAGCAAAACAAATGTATCCAATTTAGGCAGCATCATATTCTCATGAACATTAGAATCATTACCAAGAAATGAAAGTACCTGATAATTTAATTGGCGTGTGCGAGCTCTAGTAATTGGTCCAGTATGTATAGCAGCAGGAGCTGTGGGTGTAACAATGGTATTGATGTCCTCATCATCCTCCCCTTCTTGAAATGAAGTTGTCCTCGACGAAAGCTCATCTTCCTCACCCAAATAAGACTTCAAATCTGCAATGTTAAAAGTGGGACTAACCCCAAAATCTGCATGCAGCTCAAATTTATAAGCATTACCATTTATTTTCTCTAACACCTTAAAGGGACCATCAGCACGAGGCATTAGCTTTGATTTGCGCAAATTAGGAAATCTATCCTTACGCAAATGTAACCAAACAATATCTCCAGGTGCAAACACAACATGTTTCCTACCCTTATCTCCAGCAAGTTTATATTTAGCATTCATACGCTCAATGTTTTCCTTAGTTAACTCATGCATTTAACATCCAAAGTCAATTCCCACTTAGACGCTCAATGTTTTACTTCTTGTGATAATTTTTTGGTTTTAGATTTTATGAACTATGAAAGTTACTCTTGTGTACATGTGTCATATGTGCAAAAATCAAGAGAAGTAAAAATGGATGACATACACATATACATGTGTCATTGTTAGCCACATTTCAGATTAAGCAACGCCAGGGACGGCTTTGTTTTCAAGAAGGGGACAATTATGAGGACATGACTACCTTGGATACAACCAAAAATATTGCATACATGTATATTTGTGAGGTGATTTTTAATGCAAACTATGCAATAATTTATTTATGTCATCCAGGACAAAAATACTTCAGAGACTTTTGTGCCATGTCTAATTGCAGGTGTATGGGACATTTGTACAATCCACATATGAAGATAAGGGAAAAAGAAAAGTTTAGATGCTGTTCAAAAAGTCCTCTCACGTCACTTTTGGGCCAAGAGAAGATAAAGTCCAAGTCTCTCACGTTCTGGATTCAGATTCGGACTGCACAGACATACCTGACTCAAAACGCCAACAATTTTTTTATACGGACTCCGAATTGGTTATTTTTTTGTTTGAAATTAGATTTCATGCTCTTTCTAACACAGTTGGATTCACCTTCAAATTCATCCGAAGCATTGAGTTATGGACGAAATAATCTGACGTTGCAGCAGAATCCGAGTCAAACTACAAGCCCAAAGGTGTTGCATCACCTCCAGTTGGGCCCATGAGCCTTGTACAACCTAGGGTTAGTTTTAGGCTGCCTTGGGACGTCCTCCCACCTCCTTGGCCGCCACCCCTTGCTCCTATATAAGTAGAACCATCTAGTCGCTTTTTCCTTGGGATTTGTTTAGTTAAAAGTTAGCCATTGCAACTTCATGTACTTCGTCTGTGTCCAACGACCAGACCAAGACCGCTTTCGGATACCCACCTTTATCAATACTTCATCTATATTCGCAATATTCAGATTGCATTATCATATTCTTGCTTGTTCTTCGATTGCGTGCAGGAATAGACCTTCATGGTCAGGTTGATCGTGCTCCGGCATGGTCAATAACCACTCGGAGTTGGTTTAGCGATTGCTAAGGCGCTACGTCATTGCACGTTTGTAGTCGGATCGCCAAAGTCATCTCCACCAAATCGATAGTTATCATCTCATCGGAAGATCGGGACCCTCGCCTCTATCGAGGTCCTTTTGTGCAAGGACAATGAACCACAAGCTAACACCTCTCACACTCTTCCTCTAGTGTTGTCTTCTCTTTTGCAGGAATTTCACGATGTTTTCCCCGACGAGCTACCTCCGGGACTACCTCCACTACGAGGCATCGAGCACCGCATCGACCTCATCCCTGGAACACCGCTTCTGAACAAAGCTCCCTACCGTGTCAACCCCGAAGAAACGAAAGAAATACAAAGGCAAGTAAAGCATCTCATAGACCATGGACATGTGCGTGAAAGTTGGAGCCCTTGTGTCGTCCCGGTCATTATTGTGCCAAAACGAGATGGTAGCTTTCGCATGTGCTCCGATTGTAGACCTATCAATGCTATCACTGTTCGTTATAGGTATCCCATTCCATGCCTTGATGATATGCTTGATGAACTTAGTGGTGCCACTATCATTTCAAAAATTGATCTTAAGAGTGGTTACTATCAAATCCTCATACCAGAGGGTGATGAATGGAAAACCGTTTTCAAAACCAAGTTTGGGTTGTATGAGTGGTTGGTCATGCCTATGGGTCTATCGGAAGCACCGGGTACTTTTATACGTCTTATGAATCATGTCTTTCGCCCTTACATTGGTGTGCTTGTTGTGGTCTACTTCGATGATATCCTTGTTTTTAGCAAGTCTCTCAAAGAGCATGTCACCCATGCCCGCACCGTTTTATAAACTCTTTGAAAAGAGCGTCTCTATGCTAATATGGAGAAATGCCTTTTTGGCGTTGATAACCTTGTTTTCTTGGGTTTTGTTGTATCTTCTAAGGGTGTTCATGTAGATGAGTCCAATATCAATGCTATTAAGACTTGGCCACAACCAACCAACTTACAACAAGTTCATAGCTTTCTTGGCCTTGCGGGTTTCTATCGTCGCTTTGTGAAAGATTTTAGCACCATTGCTTCGCCTTTGCATGCTTTGAGCAAGAAAAATGCGCCTTTTGTTTGGGGATCATCCCAAGATACCGCTTTCAATGAG
The DNA here is from genome assembly GCF_056163025.1 of Triticum urartu. Taxonomy (NCBI): domain Eukaryota; kingdom Viridiplantae; phylum Streptophyta; class Magnoliopsida; order Poales; family Poaceae; genus Triticum; species Triticum urartu. The sequence continues at coordinate 193,504,711 of NC_141873.1, read as the reverse complement.
CTTAAGAATTTTCTTACTCATGCTCCCGTGCTTGCATTACCCAGATTCATTGCGATGCTAGTGGTAATGGCATAGGAGGTGTGTTAATGCAAGAGAAGCGCCCCATCGCTTACTTTAGTGAAAAACTTTCCGGAGCGCAACTCAATTACCCCATCTATGACAGAGAGCTGTATGCTTTAGTTCGCGTTTTGCATGAATGGGAACACTATCTTCGCCCTCATGAATTCATCATTCATACCGACCAGGAAATGCTCAAGTACCTTAATGGCCAAACCAAGTTGAACAAGCGTCATGCTAAATGGAGTGAATTTATTTTGTCTTTTCCTTATATCATCAAGTACATCAAAGGTAAGGAAAACATTGTGGCGGACGCCCTTTCCCGCATATGCATGCTTGATACTCAACTTGAGTTGAATGTCATTGGCTTTGAGCACATAAAAGACTTGTATGAGCATGATCCTACTTTTGCTACTCCTTATGCCAAATGTTTGATGCATACATCTCGGGAACGCTATTCCATCAAAGATGGATATCTTATGAGAGCTAACAAGCTTTGCATCCCCGAGTCTTCTCTTTTTTTGTTGCTTTTGCAGGAATCTCATGGAGGAGGCTTCATGGGACATTTTGGACGCCACAAGACTCTCGCCACGCTATCCAAGAACTACTATTGGCCCAAGATGTTTCGCGATGTCAACTGCTTCACCAGATGCTCTACGTGTCGCAAAGCTAAGTCTAAAGCTCATCCCATGGCCTTTACATGCCTCTCCCAATTCCATATCAACCATGGGAAGACATTAGCATGGATTTCGTACTTGGATTGCCTAGGACTAGAAATGGAAAGGATTCGGTATTTGTCGTTGTGGACCTTTTCTCTAAGATGGCACATTTTATTCCTTGCAACAAGATAGACGATGCTTCACTTGTTGCTAATCTCTTTTGTAGTGAAATATTGTGTCTACATGGAGTGCCAAAGACGATCGTCTTGGACCGCGACGTCAAGTTCCTTACCTACTTTTTGAAGACCCTATGCGCCAAGCTCGGAATCAAGCTTCTCTTCTCCATGGCGTATCATCCACAAACCGACGGCCAAACGGAGGTGACCAACCGCACACTCTCCGCTCTACTTCGAGTACTCATCAAGAAGAACATCAAGGAGTGGGAGGAGTGTCTACCTATCGCCGAGTTCACCTACAACCGCGCAAGATACTCAACAACCGGCAAGTTCCCCTTCGAGGTCTTCTACGGATTCAACCCTTTATCCCCATTGGACATTCTCCCTCTACCACTCCAAGAGCGCATCAATTTGGACACAAGTGCACGTGTGACTCATCTCAAGAAGGTGCATGAAGATACAAGACATACTATCGAGCGCCAAGTACAACGACTTGCGACCAAGCTCAACATCAACAAGCACCCCATGGTCTTCAACATTGGTGATCTCGTGTGGCCACACCTTCGCAAGGACCTCTTTCCCCAAGAACGCAAGTCGAAACTTTGACCACGAGCGGACGGACCCTTCAAGGTGCTTGCACACTACAATGACAATGCTTACAAGATTGACCTCCCCCGCGACAAGTACAACGTGAGCAATATATTCAATGTCAAGGACCTCTCGCCCTTCCATGGTGATGAAGAATTTGATTCAAGGACGGATCTTCCCCAAGGGAGGGGAGATGACGCGGAGAATCCCAAGGTTATCCCCATGGACCTACCTACGTCCTCGACGACACCAATTGGACCAATGACAAGAGCCCGAGCGAAGGCTATCGAAGATAAAGTGAACTCTCTCCTCTCCGAACTTAAACTTCCTATGCACGAGACATGGCTACTACCTAAGTCCGAGTTGCTGTGCATGATTAGGTACTAAGAGGACCCTCCCGAAGATGCACATGAAGATGTACAAGTCCCCAAGTTCACGGATGAAGAGGAACACCGAGAGGAGAAGAAGGCAACTCCAGGACCCGGACATCCAACCCTAAGCCCGGACATCCGGCTGCTGGAGACTTCGACAACAATAGCCTACCAGCTGCCGCGCATCTATAGGGCCCGACCCGGCAATCTGGCCTCGAGCCCGGATATCCGGACACCACCTTCCCGAGAGCGACATGGCCAGCTTCACCAGCCCGGACATCCGGCCTCCACAGCCCGGACATCCTGCCCTCCGCGAACACCCGGACATCTGGCCCGACGCACGGACGTCCGGCCTCCCCTGTCTGCGCATAGAGTAAGGGCCGAGGCCCGTGTATCCCTTCGCCCCCTAGACAATATATACTCCACCTCGTCCTACTTTCTAGGGTTAGCATTGGTTTAGCTCATATTTAGAGATAGAGCATTGCTCATCCACATCGTATCTACTCCACGAGAGAGACCGCGGCCCCTCTTCGGAGAAGATCCCTTTGGATTCAAGACCTCCTTGCGGAGAAGAACATCAAGACCTCCTCACGGAGAAGACCGGTTACCTCTTGTATCGTCCATTGTTGACTTCGGATCTTGTATCTTCCTTTGTGTTCATGGATCTAGCGCATGTGTGATCATACTTGTTGGTTTGAGTGTTCTCTTATGTTCCCCTTGTGATTTTCCCCTCGTTTCCCTCCTCATGTTCTTCGTGTTCATCGCGGGATCCGCTCCTTTCATGAAAGATCGGCCGATTAGGGTTCCTACCCTACATCAGGCATAGTCAACGGCTTTGCTACATTTAGATCCGTATGTATTTTTCAAATCTCTATGTCTCCCTCCTTGACTTGATCACAGATGGAGTTGAAGCGTCTCTTCATGTGTTTGGTTCTTTTGTGAAATCTGGATTCCTTGACCAAGGAAATTGCTCTAGTATTGTCACAAAAGATTTTCATTGGACCCGATGTACTAGGTATTACACCTAGATCGGATATGAACTCCTTCATCCAGACTCCTTCATTTGCTGCTTCTGAAGTAGCTATGTACTCTGCTTCGCACGTAGATCCGGCCACAACGCTTTGCTTGGAACTATGCCAACTGACAGCTCCACAATTCAATATAAATATGTATCCAGTTTGTGACTTAGAGTCATCCGGATCAGTGTCAAAGCTAGCATTGACGTAACCATTTACAACGAGCTCTTTGTCACCTCCATAAACGAGAAACATATCCTTGGTCCCTTTCATGTACTTCAGGATGTTCTTGACTGCTGTCTAGTGATCCACTCCTGAATTACTTTGGTACCTCCCTGCCAGACTTATGGCAAGGCACACATGAGGTCTACACAACATAGCATACATGATAGAACCTATGGCTGAGGCATAGGGAATGACTTTCATTTTCTCTCTATCTTCTCAAGTGGCCGGGCTTTGAGTCTGACTCAACTTCACACCTTGCAACACAGGCAAGAACCCTTTCTATGACTGATCCTTTTTGAACTTCTTCAAAACTTTGTCAAGGTATCTGCTTTGTTGAGGTCCTATTAAGCGTCTTGATCTATCTCTATAGATCTTGATGCCCAATATATAAGCAGCTTCACCGAGGTCTTTCATTGAAAAACTCTTATTCAAGTATCCTTTTATGCTATCCAGAAATTCTATATCATTTCCAATCAACAATATGTCATCTACATATAATATCAGAAATGCTATATAGCTCCCACTCACTTTCTTGGAAACACAGGTTTCACTGAAAGTCTGTACAAAACCATATGCTTTGATCAGCTCATCAAAGCGTAAATTCCAACTCTGAGATGCTTGCACCAGTTCATAGATGGATCGCTGGAGCTTGCACACTTTGTTAGCACCTTTAGGATCGACAAAACCTTTCTCGTTGCATCATATACAACTCTTCTTTAAGAAATCCATTAAGGAATGCAGTTTTGACGTCCATTTGCCAAATTTCATAATCGTAAAATGTGGCAATTGCTAACATGATTCAGACTGGCTTAAGCATCTCTACAGATGAGAAGGTCTCATCGTAGTCAACCCCCTAAACTTGTTGAAAACCTTTTGCGACAAGTCGAGCTTTGTAGACGGTAAATTACCATCAGCGTCAGTCTTCTTATTGAAGATCCATTTATTCTCAATGGCTTGTCGATCATCGGGCAAGTCCACCAAAGTCCATACTTTGTTCTCATACATGGATCCTATCTCAGATTTCTTGGCCTCAAGCCATTTATAGGAATCTGGGCTCATCATAGCTTCTTCATAGTTCATAGGTTCGTCATGGTCTAGTAACATGACCTCCAGAACAGGATTACCATACCACTCTGGTGCGGAACGTGCTCTGTTCAACCTACGAGGTCCAGTAATAACTTGATCTGAAGTTTCATGATCATCATCATTAGCTTCCTCTCTAGTTGGTGTAGGCATCACGGGAATGGATTTGTCTGATGTGCTACTTTCCAAATTGAGAGAAGGTACAATTACCTCATCAACTTCTACTTTCCTCCCACTCACTTCTTTCAAGAGAAACTCCTATAGAAATGTTCCATTCTTGGCAACAAAGATATTGCCTCCGGATCTGTGGTAGAAGGTGTACCTGATACGTCTCCATCGTATCTACTTTTCCAAACTATTTTGCTCTTGTGTTGGACTCTAATTTGCATGATTTGAATGGAACTAACCTGGACTGACGCTGTTTTCAGCAGAATTGTCTGGTATTATTTTTGTGCATAAATAAAAGTTCTCAGAATGACCTGAAACTTCATGGAGATTATTTTTGGAATAAATTAAAAAATATTGGTGAAAGATCAACTAGAGAGGACCCACCACTTATCCACAAGGGTAGAGGGTGCGCCCACCCCCTGGGGCGCGCCCTCCTCTCTTGTGTGTCCCACGAGGCTCCACTAACCTCAACTCCAACTCCATATATTCACGTTCAGGGATAAAAACTCAAAGAGAAGGATTCATTGCATTTTATGATACGGAGCCGCCGCCACTTCATGTTCTTCCTCGGGAGGTCAGATCTGGAGTTCGTTTTGGGCTCCGAATAGGGGAAATCGTCGCCATTGTCATCATCAACCATCCTCCATCACCAATTTCATGATGCTCACCGCCGTGCATGAGTAATCCCATCGTAGGCTTGCTGGACGGTGATGGGTTGGATGAGATTTACCATGTAATCGAGTTAGTTTTGTTAGGGTTTGATCCCTAGTATCCACTATGTTCTAAGATTGATGTTGCTATGACTTTGCTATGCTTAATGCTTGTCACTAGGGCCTGATTGCCATGATTTCAGATCTGAACCTATTATGTTTTCATGAATATATTTGTGTTCTTGATCCTATCTTGCAAGTTATTGTCACCTACTACGTGTTATGATCCGGCAACCCCGGAGTGACAATAGTCGGGACACTTCCCGGTGATGACCGTAGTTTGAGGAGTTCATGCATTCACTAAGTCCTAATGCTTTGGTCCAGTTCTCTATTAAAAGGAGGCCTTAATATCTCTTAGTTTCCAATAGGACCCCGCTGCCATGGGAGGGTAGGACAAAAGATGGCATTCAAGTTCTTTTCCATAAGCATGTATGACTATATTCGGAATACATGCCTACATTATATTCATGAATTGGAGCTAGTTCCGTGTCACCCTAGATTATAACTGTTGCATGATGAATGCCATCTGACATAATGACCATCATTGATCCATTGCCTGCAAGTTCATTTCATATTGATCTTTGTTAAGTTACTTTTTCGTTGCCACTGTTACGATTGCTACAAAACTGCTACTATTACTTTTGCCACCGTTACTGTTACTTCCATACTACCTTGCTACTAAATACTTTGCTGCAGATACTAAGTCTTTCAGGTGTGGTTGAATTGACAACTTAGCTGCTAATACTTGAGAATATTCTTTGGCTCCCCTTGTGTAAAATCAATAAATTTGGGTTGAATACTCTACCCTCGAAAACTGTTGCGATCCCCTATACTTGTGGATTATCAAGACCTTTTTCTGGCGCCGTTGCCGAGGAGCATAGCTCTATTCTCTGAGTCACTTGGGATTTATATCTTCTGATCACTGTGAGGAATTTGAACGATCAAAGAACCAAGATTTTTCCCTCAACTACGAGGGGAGGTAAGGAACTGCCATCTAGCTCTGCACTTGATTCACCTTCTGTTTTGAGTAAACTTGCGACACCTACACCTGCTATTGATTCTGATACGCATGTTATTGATGATGCCATTTCTACTATGCATGATGCTTATGATGAAACCACTTCTCTGCTTGATAATATTGTGCCACTAGGTGAATTTCTTGATGAACAACTTGTTAGGGTTAGAGAGAATGAAATTATTGAAACTGATGATGTTATTGAAACTGAAGATTATGATTCTCCCCCTAGATATGAATTTCCTGTTGTACCTGAGGGTTATATTATGTATGAGGAAACTGCTAGAGACTTTCTTGCTTGTAATGATAGAGATGATCTTAAGAAACTATTAGCTAAGCTGAAAGAAAAGTCTTTGAATGCTAGAATGCAATATGACCCTATGTTTGCTACTTCACCTATCTTTATCACTGATAAGAATTAAGAATTCTCTGTCGATCTTGAGTTAATTACTTTGGTTGAATCCGATCCTTTCTATGGTCATGAATCTAAAACTGTTGTGGCACATCTTACTAAATTGAATGATATAGCCACCCTATTTGCTCATGAGGAAAAAATTCGCTATTACTATATTCTTAAGTTGTTTCCTTTCTCATTAAAAGGTGATGATAAGTTATGGTTTGATTCAGTTGCTCCTGGTTGTGTGCGTAGTCCCCAGGATATGATTTACTACTTCTCTATTTCCCTGCACAAAAGAAACAAGCTGCTTTAAAGGAAATATTTAACTTTGTGCAAATTGAAGAAGAGTGTCTCCCACAAGCTTGGGGGAGGCTTCTCCAATTACTTAATGCTTTGCCTGATCATCCTCTCAAGAAAAATAAAATACTTGATATCTTTTATAATTGACTACCTGATGCTTCCTACCACCTGGATAGTTGTGCTGGTTGTGTTTTTAGGGAAAGAACTGTTGAGCAAGCTGAATTGCTATTGAATAATATATTGAGTAATGATAATGATTGGACACTTCTTGAGACAACTCCTAAGCCAACTCCGAACAAAAGGGGTATTATATTTCTCAGTCCTGAAGATATGCAAGAGGAAAAGAAATCTATGAAAGAAAAAGGTATTAAAGCTGAAGATGTTAAGAATCTACCGCCTATTGAAGAAATACATGGTCTGGATAACCCGACATAGGTAGTAGAGGTAAACTTTCTCCATAGATTTGATGAAGGTGATATTCCTCATAATAAGTCAGCTAGTCAATGCTTGGATGAGTTTGATAATTTTATTGTTAAACGAGAAAACTTCAATGCTTATGATAGTAGACAATTGAAACGTAATGCTTACATGCTTGACCACTTGGGTGATTATATGAGTAGAACTGTTAATGATCTTAAGCTTATTAGTAAACATGCTTCCATGGTTACAACTCAAGTAGAACAAGTACTAAGGCACAAGATGATTTGTTCAATGAGTTTAATAATAAGAACAATGATAATGCTATTAGGTTATGACTAGAGGTGGTAAGATGACCCAGGAACCTTTGTATCCTCTGGGCCATCCTAAGAGAGTTGAGAAAGATTCTCAGAGAGTTAATACTGATGCACCTATTCCTAGTAATAAAAATAAAAAGAAAAATGGTAGGACTTTCATGCTAGTGAAACTGCTATAGACACACCTGAGAATCCTAATGATATTTCTATTTCTGATGTTGATACACAATCTGGTGATGAACATGAACCTAGTGATAATGTTAATAATGATGTTCATGCTGATACTCAACCAAGTAATGATAATGAGGTAGAGATAGAACCTGTTGTTGATCTTGATAATCCACAATCAAAGAATCAACGTTATGATAAGAGAGGCTTCGTTGCTAGGCAACATGGTAAAGAGAGAGAACCATGGGTTCAGAAACCCATGCGCTTTCCTCCTAAGCCATCCAAGAAAAAGGATGATGAGGATTTTGAGCGCTTTGCTGAAATGATTAGACCTATCTTTTTGCTATGCGTTTGACTGGTATGCTTAAATGCCTCCTTATGCTAAGTATATGAAAGATATTGTTACTAATAAATGAAAGATACCAGAAGCTGAAATTTCCAACATGCTTGCTAATTTTACTTCTAAGGGTGAAATACCAAAGAAACTTGGAGATCCAGGAGTACCAACAATACCATGCTCCATTAAAACGAACTATGTCAAAACTGCTTTATGTGATCTTGGAGACGGTTTTAGTGTTATGCCTTTCTCTTTGTATCGTAGAGTTCAATTGAATAAGTTGACACCCACTGAAATTGCTTTGCAAATGGCTGATAAATCAATTGCTATAACCATCCGTATTTGCGAGGATGTGCCTGTTGTGGTTGCAGACGTTACTATTTTAACGGACTTTGTTATTCTTGATATTCCCGAGGACGATAGTATGTCGATCATCCTTGGTAGGCCCTTTTTGAATACTGCAGGGGCTGTTATTGATTGCAACAAAGGCAAAGTCACTTTTCATGTTAATGGGAATGAGCATATGGTACACTTCCCAAAGAAACAACCTCAAGTTCATATTATCCGTGAAATAAAAAATGTCCCAAAAATAAAAGTTCTCCAAATGCCCTGAAAATTTAGTATGATGTTTTATAGAATATTTGAGAATTTCTGGAACTGAACATGCACCAGGGGATGCAACAATGGCCCAAAAGGGTGGAGGGCGCGCCCTACCCCCCTAGGCATTCCCCCCGTCTTGTGGCTCCCACGTGGGTCCCCTCCACTTATTCCAGCACCCATCCAGTTCGTCTTCCTCCAGAAAAAATCACCTCGCAGCTCAAACCCGTGTTCTTGCTCATTTTGCTGCCATTTTAGATCTCCTTTCTCAAAGGTCCAGTCACAAAACTGCTTTGGGGGATTGTTCTTCGGTATGTGACTCCTCCAATGGTCCAATTAGTTTATGTTCTAGTGCTTTATTTATTGCAATTTTTTGCTACTGTGGTGACCTTGTTCTTGAGCTTGCATGCCAAATTTATATGGTCCAAAGTAGTTTTGATGCATGATATAGCCTCTAGACACTTGTAGGAGTAGTTTCTATCAATTTTGCTGAGTTTGGTTCACTTTTATTTTGAGTCACTAAAAATTTCAGAAATTTTTCAGAGGAAGAAAAATGTCTAGGAAAATGTACCAAGGTGGTTCTTTGAGGAAGCAAGCACCGAGGCTCGCGATACGTGAGCCAGACCTTGAACCACCAAGGGAAGCTCAAGTGCAGCCTTGTGAATGGCCGTCGGATGAATTCATGGTTCATGGAGGTTTCAAGGATGAGCTTTATGCATACATTCAAAATGCCAGCCTTGAGGACTTCGTGTCAGAAAAGTGCCGACAATACTATTACCTCACTGATTCCTTTGTGCGGAGGTTTGAATTCTCATCCAAGCGCAATACCCATACTGTTTTATGTGATCTTTATGATGAATCATATACCATGGACCTTGGAGATTTTAATACTACATGCAAAATCCCACAATGAGGCGTTCATAGTGAACCTCACAAAGCTGAATACAATGATTTCCTTGCTAGCTTCACTGCGGGAGAAACTAGAAATATCACACAAGCTACCATAGAGAGCATTCACTTTCCTGTCATACATTATTTTTCTCTCTTTATAGGTAGATGCATTAACGGTAAGCATGAGCATAGCCACCTTTGCATTCTAGATCTTAGTTTCCTCAAGTTTGCGGTGTGAGGTGATAAGGGTTATAACTTGGGGGCTATTATTGTGAGGAGGTTACATCTTAATGCTAAGGATGGAGATTTATTTGGTGGGATTTATGCAACTCGTTTAGCTAATTATATTGGTGTATCCATAAGAGGAAATGCCATTGAGTTGCCGCCCACTTTTCTAGATTATAATGCTATGGCACGCTACCAGTTTATTGAGAGGAACGAACAGTCCCTCCAGTACCAACTAATCTTTGACAGATGGCGTGTTGTCCATATTACCCTTCCTGCTCTGGCCTACTTTAATTTTCAGGTAAATGGGAGATATTTTATAACTAGAGAGGAGGCAAATGAGTATGTGAGAACAGCGGAGGCTGCTCGCCTGTAACACCGACAATGCGGCTATATCTCCCACGTGTTGGGACACGACTTATAGGCAGAGCCGCATGGTAGGCTTGTAGCAAGAGGGGTAATCTTTACACATCCCATGTACTGAATAAGAAAGGGATAAAGAGTTGGCTTACAATCGTCACTTCACACAATAACAAGTTAAACATACATCATGCAGCGTACAATCAAGGTCCGACTATGGAACCAAAGTAAAGGACGACAACCCCAAATGCTAGATCCCCGATCGTCCCAACTAGGCTCCACTACTGATCGACCGGAAAAGAAAGAAAACAATGAACAAGATCTTCATCGAGCTCCCACTTGAGCTCGGTTGCGCCACCTGCACTGGTATCATCGTCACTTGCAACTGTTTGGAAGTATCTGTGAGTAACAAGGACTCAGAAATCTCACACCCGCGAGATCAAGACTATTTAAGCTTATGGGTAGAAAAGGGTAGTGAGGTGGAGCTGAAGCAAGCACTAAGCATATATGGTGGCTAAAATACGCAAATAAGAGCGAGAAGGGAAGGAATGCAACGGTCGAGAAGCTAGAAGTGATCCAGAAGCTAGTTACGTTCAAGCATAACACAAGAACCGTGTTCACTTCCCGGACTCCGCCGGAAAGACACCATCACGGCTACACACACGGTTGATGCATTTTAATTAAGTTAAGTGTGAAGTTCTCTACAACCCGATATTAACAAATTCTCATCTTCCACATAACCGTGGAAATAGCTTTCAAAAGTTTAAACCCTGCAGGGGTGTCCCAACTTATCCCATCACAAGCTCTCACGGTCAACGAAGGATATTCCTTCTCTCGGAAAGACCCGATCAGTCTCGGAATCCCGGTTACAAGACATTTCGACAATGGTAAAACAAGACCAGCAAAGCCACCCGATGTGCCGACAATCCTGATAGGAGTCATACGTATCTCGTTCTCAGGGCAACACCGGATGAGACTAGCTACGAATAAAACCAAACCTCAAGTTTCCCCGAGGTGGCCCCTCAGGCAGCTCGGTTAGGACCAACACTTAGAGAAGCACTGGCTGGGGGGGTTAAAATAAAGATGACCCTTGGGTTGGCTGACCCAAGGGAAGGGTAATAGGTTGTTAGGCAAATGTAAAACCAAGGTTGGGCCTTGCTGGAGGAGTTTTATTCAAAGAGAACTGTCAAGGGGTTCCCATAACACCCAACCGCGTAAGGAACGCAAAATCAAGAAACATAGCACCGGTATGACGAAAACTAGGGCAACAAGAGTGGAACAAAACACCAGGCATAAGGCCGAGCCTTCCACCCTTTACCAAGTATATAGATGCATTAATTAAATAAGAGATATTGAGATATCCCAACATATCCATGTTCCAACATGGAACGAACTTCAACTTCACCTGCAACTAACAATGCTATAAGAGGGGCTGAGCAAAAGCGGTAACATAGCCAAACAACGGTTTGCTAGGAAGGAGGGTTAGAAGGTTGACATGGAAATATGGGAGGCATGATATAACAAGTGGTAGGTAGCGCATCATAGCGATATAGCGAACAACTAGCAAGCAAAGATAGAAGTGATTTCGAGGGTATGGTCATCTTGCCTGAGATCCCGCAAGGAAGAAGAATGAGTCCACGAAGAAGACAAACGGACGTAGTGGAACGAATCCTCACAAATGCGACGTTACCCGAACTAACAAGAAGAAGCAACACCGGAAAGGAACAAACATCATGGTAAACAACCATCACATAAGCATGGCATGATGCACAATCAAGTATGATGCATGTCCGGTTTAATGAGGCATGGCCTGGCAAAGTGCAGAAGCAAAACTACAAGTTAAGTGGAGGTCAACATGTAACAAAAGCATGTTGACGAAACACCACATCGATTTTTTAGTTCTCTCCCGGTTATGTACCCAACACAATTAAATGTTATTAAATATGACAAGGGGTGAAGCATAGCTAAACTACACTATCTAAGAAATTTAAATTGGGCCGGAAACATCAAACAACAATTCCGGTAAATCCCCATATGCATTTAGCAATTTAATGCAAACAACAATTTTAAACATTTTAAATGTTATTATCCTGATGTGAATGACATGTGCAAGTTTTATGCAATATTTATGAAAATGTTGCCATGAGCATGTTATGAAGCATTTGTCATCGTGGCGGAAACAAAAGGGGTGCCACGGCAACGACAACGGAACTGGTGCCACGGCAACATTCCGACGATCCGGTAGCTCACGAAGATACCGATGCACAAGAAAGTAGGTGTGAGTGTGTCATGCAAGGATGGTGGGGTGCTCCCGGGAACCGGGTTCCCACGGGTCGACGGCATGGCAAATGAGGAGGAGCATGCACGCGACAAATACTGACACGGTGCAAACACGAGCACCTCATACAACAAGCATCCGTCTCAGCGGTATACCTTCGAAGCGTGCGTGTCGAGACAGTTCAAAAACATCGAGGGAAGAAGTCGTTCACGGCCGTCGTGGTAGTAGCGGTTCACGCGACGGTGGTTGAACTTGACGCTTGCGTTACACGGGTCTTCGGCGATGGTAGTCGTACATGGTTCGGAGTGGTACTTGCATCTTCGGACTTGTTGGTCTCAATTCTTGCGACGGTAGCGGTACACGTTTTCGTAGACGGCCTTGACGAATCTGAGTAACTTGGGGTCGACGGTGGTTGTTCACGTCCATAGTCACACAAGGTTCTGTAGATATTCGGGGTCACGGCGAGGAACTCGGCGTTTCGGTGCGGTGTAGGGGTACATGTCGAAGGTCATCGTGGTACTTGGTGTAATGCATGGTTTGGTAGTTCAACAATTGCCAGAGAGGGACTTGATGCATCAAAGGTCTTCAATGCCACGGTACTTGTCGGGTCATCATGTAGACGTACTTTCGACGAGGAACTTGGCGCGTCCAAAATGAGAAAGGAAAAAGCCCTCATTCAGGGGTGCTCAAACTTGATGAAACCCACGAACGGGTCTCGCCAGGGACTTGATGCATCTGAGCTCTTCGGGTTTGTAGTTGTAGTTGCGTTCGGAGTCCGGGTCTTGCCGATGGTGTACTTGGTGCTAGTCGTGGTGCAGGGGAGCACCATAGGAGACAAGGTGCATGGTAGCAAGGCAAAAACGACCGAAGGCGATGGGCAGATACCATGGCGACATGGGTCCTCGGGCACCAACAGGGAGCAGAGTAGGCCAGTGGGGGCATGGAGGAGCGGCGCGAGACGAGCAAGCAGCATGCAGCAGTGGGGGATTGCGGAGAGGCGAGGTAGTGGAGGAGCTGGTGGCGTTGGCCTTGCCGAGGCCGGCAGCATGCCGCGTCGGGATAGGAGGCCGACATCGACGGAGTCCTAGGGCGGCGCGGTGGACTGGGAGTAGAGGAAGGGGTCCGGTGGGTCCCGAGGGTGCAGGTGGGACTTGGCGGCAGGGCTTCGGCAGCAGGGAGGCGTGGCCATGGCAGGGCCCGACGGATCCGGACGGCGGGCGGCACTTGACGGCGGAGGGCGACGCGAGGCAGAGGAGGAGCGGTGGTCGACTTGCTGGGCTCCGGTGGCGCGGGATGAGTGAGCGGGGCAGGGACCTGCAGTGTCGCCAGCGCGGGCGTCAAGCGAAGAGAAGGGAGCAGCTGGCAGGTTCAAGAGAAGGGGAACGAGTCCACGCCTTCGCCTCTCGTGCGGGTGGCGGCGCAAGGGAACGAGGGAGAGGAGGAGGGTTCGGTCGGGCCTAGGGATAGAATAGGAGGGGGTTGGCTGGGCCTTGGGAGGCCGGCCCAGTAGAGAGGAGGGCTGCGCCTAGGCGTAGACAGGCCTGCCTGAGATCTTGGCTGGGCTCTCTCCCTCTTAAGTCTTAAAAAAACCTTTTCAGAAAACAGAAAATCGCAAAGAAAGAAAGGAGACAAAAGAAAGGGTTAGAGGAAGGATTTGGGCACGCGGATTATTTTCCCAGAGTCGCAAAAATGTGTATGATTCCAGAAAAATGGAGTGGCAAGATTGCAAGAATTGAATTCAAATTCATTTGAATTTAATCCAATGGATTTGAACAAAGAGTAGGATTTAGAAGTGTCTAAAAATGTTGAGAATTTTGGTGGAGCTCCGAAAAGTGAAGAAAGGATTTATAGGAAAAGTTTGGGGACCAAACTTGAAGCGGAAGAAGACATGTGATTACTTGCAAGTGTGTTTATTGGTGATTCCGAAAAAAATAACAGGATATTTATTATAGCTCCCTATATATTGGGAGGATTTGTTTTAAAGAGAAGTCACCATGTGAATTCCCTCGGTTTAAATGGATCGAAGATCCATACGATTTGATTGTTGAGAAAAAGATGGCATGATGACATGATGCAATGCAGAAGATGCAAAGATGAAAGCAACGAACCAAACAAATCACACGACGAAACCCGAAAATAGGAAAGGCATCTGGAGCGTCGGTCTTGGGGCGTCACAACACTCCACCACTACAAGAGGATCTCATCCCGAGATCTAGGATGGCACCGAAGGGATGCAGAAAAGAAAGAGGAGAGGTAAAACTAAGTTGCTTCTTGTACAAACGAATGAAACCAAAGAACCTTGAGAGGTTGAACAAATTGAAAGAAAGAACACAACAGAGTTGAGCAAAATTGAGAGCACTATTGTAGAAAAGAGAAGGAAAACTTGATAAGATGAAAAGAACTTGAAAAGAGGACATGACACTCCGGTTAAAAGGATAAACACGAAAAGAACTCAATCCTCAGAACTCGAGATGATTAGAGAGAAGAGGAACATGGCAATGCCTTCGGAAGAAATGAAGGAATGGAGTGGAATGAACAGAGGGAAACAAGATATTGAGAGAGCATGCTTACAACAAATGCTAGAACGGAGTTGTTGGATTATCAACAACGAAAGGATAAGCTTGATGTGGGCTTATGGCAGACATCCCAAAATTATGAGGTGGCAAATTGGCAATCACGGAAAAAAGATTTTATTGAGAGCTAGAAAAGATAGAAAGCTTCTTCCACCGAGGTGACAAGAAAACTTGGATCATAGGTAATCATCACAAAGAGCAACATTCCCAATGGAAGGCTTTAGGTGAAATCTATACCAAGCTAACTCCAAGGAAGAAAATGATGGGTTTAAATATCTCATTCCTGAGCTTGTGAATCATGAAACACAAAGAAATTGTGAAGAATGACATAACACCACCCCAAAAGATAAGGTAGAAGGAATTGCACTTCGTAATGCAAGAAGAAGAAAGCTTGAACTCCTTGAAACAAGACATGTGTTGAACACCATGTTTATTCTAGAGTATAGCTTGGCGGATCTTAACTTCAAGAGAAAACTTGAAGAACAATTGAAGAATGAAAGAATCCTTGACGAACCACCATGTTGAGCCTCCGTGAAGAACTCCGGATAGGAAAATATAACATAAAAGAATTGAAGGTTTGAAGCGAACAAGATTGAAGCCTTGCAAATGATTAGATGGAGCTTTGCGATGATATAATTGAGAGATCTTGGAACTCCGGGAAAGTATGAAGCACTTGAACCGATAATTTACTCATTGAGAACACACTTCGGAAGAATGAATCCATCACTAGGATGAAGCAAGAATAAGAATTATGTTATGCGTATCCTTCATCAATTTAGACTGATGACAAGCATGGATTTGGCATACTACTTATTCTTGTAGAAAGGATTAAGAGAGATATAGCACAATCTTGAGAAAAGACTTCAACGAACCACAGGTAGGATTGGAAAGAATGAATAAAATAGATACGATACCAAAAGAAGAGGAATGTTGGACGAACCACCGTAAAGATTAAAAGAACGAAGGAAGGAGAATGAATGCATCACCAGGAAGAATTGGAAAACGAAAGATGATACTTGAGGGAATTTGGATACATGAGAACGAATAGATCACGAGCTGATAAGAGAATACATGAATGATGCACTGATATGATTTGGAGAATGAGAGCTGAAAGCTGGAATGAATAATCCCAAAATGATGGCCTTCGGAGAATCAAAATAAAAGACTCTTGAATTGCTCCGGATGGTTGAAAAGAATTCTCACAATCGATAACAATTATGAGAGGATGGCATCAAGCTATAACTATGAATCTTTGGAAGAAAGGGTAAGAATTTAAGAGGAACTCTTCTTCGGTCTTCAAAATTCGAGAATGACGACGAGAAACACCACCATGAATTGTTGAGGCACTCCAGAATTGTGGGGACCCCGACTCATAAGTCAAGATCACAGAATGCACGTGTACAGTGATCCCAGAGATCAATGCTCACTGAACACACAGAAGCTGAATAACAAGAGTCTTACATCCATATATACCGTTTTACACAAGTAGGACCATTATGGTCAAGTCTTGAGTGTATCATCGCAGCGGAAATCTTCAATAACAACTTGGACCCATGCCATCTGCCTTAACCCTACAGGCATTCTGACTGGGAAGCGTCCTAGCTCGCATGTTCGTCACCAAGGTACTCTTCATTATATCATGTTCTTTCATGCCTGGCCAATAAAATAACCAGTGGCAAGCCAATGAGTACTTTGAATGTACTCGCAAGCAACCCATGTTTTGGTTCAAGATACAACAATGCATGATATAGGTAAATTTTTGCGGAAAGCTAGTTTTGAGTGCAATGACATGTTCAACAACTTGTAAGACATGCATCAGGAGAATTCAAGTAACCAAGAGGACAGGTTACAGTTATCAACATAAAGGGAGTGGGCTCCAACCCAACTGATCCATGCCAAGTCCTTTGACTTGAACCAAGTAGTTCTTCCCACACACACTGGTTTGTAAACAAGTGGACGTAGCCCAAGAGCGGTTACCCAACTGTCCTTGAACGTGGACACGGCTATTCGAATAGTTTTACACTCTGCAGAGGTTGCACACTTTACCCACAAGATCTGGGGAACTTTCGTGCCATCCACGACTCGCGTTACCTCAAGTACCCAGGGTAAGCACCCGATCACTATCTTTCCCTAGACGACACTAACAAGGAGTCCACTCGTTGTTCTGTATCCTCACGATGTACATCATACGAGACTCACTCGAGATCGTAACATCCGAGAGGGGACACAATGGTGTATCCGGTGCCTTGTGAAAACAGTCATGGCCGCCCTACCTGGCACGATCCCGTCCCGAGAGAGCGCACCAACAACTCTCCCGTCACTAGTAATGCGGGCTCCAAGCTAGTATCGGCCTAGGTAATCAATAATGCCCTTTCCCATACAAGGGTAGAGTGGTTGCGCATGTAAGGTTGGAATAACGGTCGCAACTTAAACCAATCCGTTTTGAAAAACAACACACACACTTGTCTTGGTACACCACTTCGTCATCAAGTGGTTACCCAACTCATCATCTCCCCCGGGCATAAGTGTCACCCGATGGGGTTTCCGAAAAGTCTTGAAAATACTATGTCTCCATCACCATGCATATTACCGTCCCTTTTTTTTGCGTAGCACTAATTTAGCATCCTATCTACTCCCACCGGCATAACCCTCATAAGGAGGTAGGGTCATGCACAATGCAAGTATCAACGAGGAAGTAATAGAGGCAACCCATCAAAGTGGTTACCATCTCATCATGATTCCGATGCAACACTAATAAAGTGCTATATGACATGCATAAAAAGGGTTTCATAGACATGGTCAAAGGGCTGCTTGCCTGGTTCATCAGAGTCTTGAGATCTTCTGGTCCTTCTCCAAGTACTCCGTCTACTTCGTCAACTAACGTCGAAACAATCACAATAAGCAACACAACAAGGCAGAAAATAAAAGTGCTCTAAAAATATGGATTTGACTTTTCTGGGACTTCCCTGGTCATATGAAAAATAACAAGGGTGGTTTCATTGGAATTGGATTAGTGAATATTTTTGAACATTTCAACATGATGGAATCAAGGGGTTTATGGATTTGTAAGAAGTGTACAGAAATATATTTTTGAAAAATGAGCAAAGGCACCCATTTAACAAATCATGATTTTAGAAGCATCTAGGAGTTGGTTTCACTGGATTTGGAGTTCAAATGAATTTCCTATGAATTTGCAAAGTTGACAAATATGAAGAAATGGCTCATTATATTGTGTGGCACAGAAAGTATTAATAAAAATGTTCATCACCTAAGTTATAAACTCAGGAGCATCTAGAAATTTGAATCATGGCATTTAGATCAAATTTGAGCCCTCTGTGATTTTCTAAAGTTTATCACAGAAATGGAAAATGGGATTTTATTTAATTTGTGTGAGGAAAGTTGTTCTAGAAAAATGTGCATGCTGCACCAACAGGTAGATCATGATTTATGGAGTCACCAGAAATTTGAATCATTCAATTTGGAGTTAATATGAATATTTGGGAGATTTTACAAATTTCTGGAAAAGGAAAAGACAAAGGAAGTGTGTGTGTGGGGGGGTTACCTATACCGCGCACCGAGCGCAGCATAGCGCCGCAGCGCACTGGGCCGGCCCAGCGGCTCGGTCACGGGAATGACAGGGCGACGCCGAAGGCGCCCTCGCGGAGTACGCTTCCACGCGGGGGAAGCAGATCCGTTGGAGCCGTATCCACTTAAATGGACGGGCTCGCCTACTGGGTCGCTGTCGTGCGGGCCCCAGCGGCAGGTCGTCTTCCACCTCCCGCGCGCACTCTGGACCCGAGGAGGAGCAGCTCCCGCCGGCGATTGCCGGGGCTATAGAGCGCCCCCGGCGACATTCTGCCCACCGGCGTGACCAGCACAGAGAGGCTCTTCCAGCCACTGGTCGCACGCATGCCGGGGAGGACCTGGTCAAGGAGAGCGCTGTAACACCTCGGATGTAACTTTCCCAATTTGTACTCCAACTCTTGTCGTTTCTGGCGTTAAGTTATTTTATTTTCTCGGGTTTGGGTCTTTGTCTCCGTGTGTTGTTATATTTTTCATGCATCTCATATCATGTTATCATGTGCATTGCATTTGCATACGTGTTCATCTCATGCATTCGAGCTTTTTCCCCGTTGTCCGTTTTGCATTTCGGCGCTTCGTTCTCCTCCGGTGGTCATTTCTACCTTTCTTTCATGTGTGGGGATTAAACATTTCCGGATTGGACCGAGACTTGCCAAGCGGCCTTGGTTTACTACCAGTAGACCGCCTGTCAAGTTTCGTATCATTTGGACTTCGTTTGATACTCCAACGGTTACCGAGGGACCGAAAAGGCCTCGTGTGTGTTGCAGCCCAACACCCCTCCAATTTTGCCCAAAACCCACCTAAGCCTTCTCCATCATCTAGAGCGTTCGATCACGATCGCGTGGCCGAAAACCGCACCTCATTTGGACTCTCCTAGCTCCCTCTACCTCTATTTAAACCCCCCGAAATTCGGATCTCCTTCTTCCCCCGAAACCCTAAAAATTGCCCCGCCGGGCCGGACATGTCCTCCCCAGGCCGGACTCTTCGCGCCGCCACCCGCGGCCTCTAGCCGCCTGCCATGTGGCGCCGCCGTGCCGCCTTCGCCGCCCCGCGCCCGTCCTCCACCGGCGCCGCCCCGGCCTCTTCCTCCTCGGCCGCCTCTCCCTCCAAGTCCGGCGAACTCCAGCGAAGCCCTCCGGCGAACATCGGATTTCGCGCCCGATCCAGATCCATGAACAGTAAACCCTAGGTCATTTTTTTCTTCTAAGTCCCAAATTCCAGATCCATGTGCTCCTGTTCGTAGTTCCGTAACTTTGCATCTGTAGCTCCGATTCATGCATATAGCATATCAAAATGTTCACCTCAGAGAGTACATAATTTCATTCGATTGCATCATTTTCATTTGAGTCCATCTTGATGCCTGAAATGCTGTTAGAAGAGGGCTACTTGAGATAATTGTCAGATCTGCTACTCCGTTTAGCTTTTTGTCATTTTTTCCATGATTATTGTGTGCATGATATGCCCTGATGCTCTACATATGTTTTGTCAAGGGTTTTGTCATCTTTCCAGAGCTGCAACCCATGTATTTTTGTGATGTGTTTGGTGAATAGTGCAAGCTTGCAAAGTGGTGCACTTGCTAATTCTGTTTTTAGGGACTTAGCAATTCCACTAAGTCCTTGAGCTGTTTATCTCATGATGCCATATGTTCATTTTGTTTCCTAGTGATCCGTGCCTCTCTTGAGGGTGATCAGTAAGGATGTTTTGTTAATATTGTAGTGCTCTATCCATCCATGTCTTTGTTTGCATTTATGGAGCACCCTAGCTTGAGTCAATCGAGCTCTACGTTTGCTACTTTGTGAATCTGGGCAGATTGTCAACTTGTTTGCAATTTTGCCGATGATGTTGTAGTTGATCCGTGCATGTTATGCTATTGTTCTTGCCATGTCTAGCTTTCATTTTGTGCCTTATTGATGGGGGTATGCTTAGCTTATCATGACTTGCACCGTAGTGAGTGCATCGAGCTCGTAAACATGCCTACTTGAGTTATATTTCAGCATGTGCCAGTTTTCACTAAGTCTGTGATCTGATTATGTTTTTGCTATGTTCACATGCTTGCAATTGTATTTTCTGATCCCTTTTGGATCAAGGTCACTAAGAGACTTTTGTTAATGTATTTGAGTAGCTCCATGCCATGTTTTAATTTGCCATTTTCAGGTCCTGTAGCATGTAGTTTTGTTGCTCCGAAGAGAGCTACCTGATCTGAAATTCCAGACAAGTGTTAATTTCACAAAGTCTGGGATCTGTTTGCCATATGCATTTTGCCATGCTTGTTTGAACCTGTTAATGGATAAATTGGCCGTAGCTTAGTGCTAGACTTTTGTTAAGCATTGTGAATGCATCCCTAACATGTATTTTGTTGTCATGTTTGGGTGCTGTAGCATGTTCATTTCATTGCATTTAGATGGCTACTTGCTGTAAATCGCAGACCGGTGTCATATTTGAATCGCTTGCCATTTCCAAACTGTAACTCCGATTCCGTCGTTCTTTATATCGTTTTCAAGCGATTTCATCTCATATTTCCAGTGGCACACTTGGATTTCCATGTTGAGGCCAGGTTCTTGCATTTCCTGTCATATCTTGCATTTTGCATCCCGCATCGCATCCCGCATAGCATATCATCATTGCATCATATTGCTTGATCCTTGCACGTGGTTGATTGTGTCCTTGTTGCTTGTTTGTCTTGTTTGGGTAGAGCCGGGAGACGAGTTTGCTAACGAGGAGCCCGTTGAGTTTGCTTTCGAGGATCCAGTTAACTCTGACAACTGTGCAGGCAAGATGATCATACCCTCGAAATCACTACTATCTTTACTATGCTAGTTTGCTCGCTCTTTTGCTATGCCAATGCTACGATGCCTACCACTTGCTTTCAAGCCTCCCAAATTGCCATGTCAAACCTCTAACCCACCATTTCCTAGCAAACCGTTGATTGGCTATGTTACCGCTTTGCTCAGCCCCTCTTATAGCGTTGCTAGTTGCAGGTGAAGATTGGAGGCCGTTCCTTGTTGGAACATTTATTTACTTGTTGGGATATCATTATATTGCTATGTTATCTTAATGCATCTATATACTTGGTAAAGGGTGGAAGGCTCGGCCTCTCGCCTAGTGTTTTGTTCCACTCTTGCCGCCCTAGTTTCCGTCATATCGGTGTTATGTTCCCGGATTTTGCGTTCCTTACGCGGTTGGGTTATAATGGGAACCCCTTGATAGTTCGCCTTGATTAAAGCTTTTCCAGCAATGCCCAACCATGGTTTTACCTTTTGCCACCTAGCCTTTTCTTTCCCTTGGGTTCTGCAGACTCAACGGTCATCATTATTTTAACCCCCCCGGGCCAGTGCTCCTCTGAGTGTTGGTCCACCTGTCAGCTGCCGGTGGCCACCAGGGGCAACTCTGGGCTGGCCTACCCGTACCTAAGACAATCTGAGTGTGCCCTGAGAAAGAGATATGTGCAGCTCCTATCGGGATTTATCGGCACATTCGGGCGGTGTTGCTGGTCTTATTTTAACCTGTCGAAGTGTCTTGAAGAACCGAGATACCGAGTCTGATCGGAACGTCTTGGGAGGAGGTCTATTCCTTCGTTGACCGTGAGAGCTTGTCATGGGCTAAGTTGGGACTCCCCTGGAGGGATTTGAACTTTCAAAAGCCGTGCCCGTGGTTATGGGCAGATGGGAATTTGTTAATGTCCGGTTGTAGATAACTTGAACCTTAACTTAATTAAAATGAATCAACTGAGTGTATTACTATGATGTCCTCTTCTCGGCGGAGTCCGGGAAGTGGACACGGTGTTGGAGTAATGTTTGCGCAGGTTATTCTCTAGTTTCTCGCTCGCGCTTTGCCTCCTCTTCTCGCTCTCCTTTGCGAATAAGTTAGCCACCATACTTGCTAGTCGCTTGCTGCAGCTCCACATATTTACCTTGCCTTACCTATAAGCTTAAATAGTCTTGATCACGAGGGTGAGAGATTGCTGAGTCCCTGTGGCTCACAGATTACTATTGCACCAGATGCAGGGCCTGATGATTCCGCCCCAGGAGACGCGTTTGAGCTCAAGTGGGAGTTCGACGAAGACTCTCAACGTTACTATGTTTCCTTTCCCGATGATCAGTAGTGGTGCCCAGTTGGGGGTGAACGGGACTGTGTCGCATGTTGGGTTATCTTTTATTTTGGCGCCGTAGTCGGGCCATGAGTGTTTGGATGATGTAATGTTATTTATGTACTTGATTGACGTGGCGAGTGTAAGCCAACTAGGTTATCTCCCCTTTATTATTTATATTACATGGGATGTTGTGAAGATTGCCTAACTTGCGACATATGCCTTCAATGCGATTATGCCTCTAAGTCGTGCCTCGACACGTGGGAGATATAGTCGTATCGAGGGTGTTACAAGTTGGTAATCAGAGCCTTCCCCGACCTTAGGAGCCCCATTGATTGATCGTTTTTAGCGGCCGAGTTGTGTCTAGAAAAATGTTTTGACTCATTTAGGAATTATATATCGGAGAGTTTAGGAATTCTTTTTACTTCCCAGTCTCCTCATCGCTCTGGTAAGGCATCCTGACGTAGAGTTTTGACTCTTCTCTTCTCAAATTTCACTAAAAAAATTTATGATCACGCGGGTATCTTGGAATCGTTCCGATGGTTTTATGATGAGAACATTGTCTTGGTGCCTCCTGTCAGGGGTTTTGTGGAAGTGTCCCGGGGAGTTGAGCTCTGAGGTGTTGTCATCATAATTTTATCGTTGCAGTTCTGGAATACCTGATTTTAGTACGCCGACATCGAAAATCTCTTTTATGCAGTTCGTTGGTGAGATAACCTCGACGCCACCCAGTACTGGGACGGGAGTTCGGGAGTATCGCCATAACTTGTATAACGGATGCTTTTCGAAGGTTGAGGTAGATGGTTTCCGATGTTTTTCTTGGTTATGTGTTGAAGGATGGATACAGCTGGATGTAGGATTTGCTAGATTTGGGTGAGATATTATGCTTCCCCTGTATCCCCAACACCTGATTGCATAACCAGAAAGGTTCGGGAGTTTCATAGGTGGGAATTCTAGTAGCTCTAGTTCTTCTTCCACGGATATTGGTTTGAGATTGGGATTTCTTACCGATTATTCGTTCTTTATCCGTACCTTGTTGATTTATTTCTCTACCTTAATTCTGCGTGGCTTCTCAATTTATGGATATGTGACCATTTCAAGAGGAATGCATTCGTTCATTTTGTTCGGATGTGAAGACTATATGTTGCAATTTTCATTCCGTTGGATTCAGCTTCAATATTTGTCTATCAATGTGCTAATGGATGTCAACCTCTTCAGGATGGCTCCTCCAATGCGCACGACTCCGAATCCTGATCCGCCACCACCTCCACCCCCTCCGGAGGCATGGCAAGCTGTGATGGCCGCAACCAATGCAAACACATAGTTGATCATGCAAATTCTTCAAAAGCGCAATCAAGGCAACCAAGGGAATCAAGGCAACAACCAGAATCACTTTGCTACACTCAACCAGTTCCTTGCTAACGGGCCAAAGACTTTCAACAATTGTGTTGAGGCAACCGATGCTGATGATTGGCTAGTGGATCTGTGCAAGCATTTCGAGTGCAGTAACGTCAGGCCTGAGGACTTTGTCAAGTTCGCTTCCTTCCAACTCAAAGATCAAGCTGCAGAATGGTTCCAGTAGTACAAGGACTCCAGAGGTGGACGTGTTATCACTTGGGATGAATTCCGTCGAGATTTCCAAGCTCATCATATTCCCCAGAGCGTGGTTGAAAGCAAGCGTGAGGAATTCCGCAATCTCAAGCAAGGCTCTTTTTCTGTCTATGACTACAACAAGTTGTTCCAGAAGCTCGCCCGCTTTGCCAAGCAGGACGTCCCTGATGAGAAGAGCATGATATACCAGTTCAGGGTTGTCTCCGAGAAGAAATCCAACTCGCTCTTGTTCTCTTCGAGCCCTTGAGATACGATGAGTTCTACAACATGGCATTGAAGCAAGAGGCTGCTCAGTTGAGGTGTGATTCTTCCAAGAAGCGAGTCAGAGATGTTACTCCTTCTTCCTCTACTCAAGTGGCCAAGCAGCAGAAGTATTGGCTTCCTCCTCCTCCGTTCCGTCAGCCGTATCAGCAGAAGAGCAAAGGTGGCAGTGGTTCTTCCCACCCACCCAACCCTGGCTTTCAGAACAAGACTTCGTCTCAAGCTCCAAGATCGAGTGCTCCGTATCACCGTCCGCTTTCAGAGGTCACGTGCAACAAGTTCCAACAAAAGGGTCACTATGCCAACAAGTGTTTCAACCAGAGGCGTCTTCCTCCTCCTCCTGTAAGATCGGCAAGTACAGCTGTGGCCAAGCATAACCCCAAGCATGCCAAGGTCAATTTGATGAATGTAGCTCAGGCAGAGGACTCGTCAGATGTGATCATGGGTAACCTTCCTGTTAATGATATTCCAGCTAAAGTTCTTTTTGACACGGGTGCATCGCATTGCTTCATCTCGAGACCATTTTCATCTAATCATGGTTTGCCTTTGCAAATTTTGCCTAGTCCATTAGCAGTTGTCTCTCCCGGTAAGCGCATGCATGCTAACTCCATTGCTCCGGATGTTACTATCACTTTGGGAGAATACAAGTTTCTATCTTCTCCTACGGTTCTTGGTGACTCAGATATTGATCTTATTCTCGGAATGGATTGGCTTTCTAAGCACAAGGCTCAGCTTGATTGTGCAGCAAGGCAGATTCAATTGACTCATTTGTCTGAGGATGTAATTGTCTTTGCCGCTCGTGATGATACCATCCGTCTGTTTTCTCTCAATGAGAAGGGTGAATTGGATGCCATCTCGCAGATTCCAGTCGTTTGCGAATATCAAGACATCTTTCCAGAAGAGCTTCCAGGAATGCCTCCGCACCGGCTAGTTGAATTCGTTATTGATCTTGAGCCTGGTACGGAACCTGTGTGCAAACGTCCTTACAACCTCGGACCTGAAGAGTTGAAGGAGCTGAAGAAGCAACTCGATATTCAAGAGAAAATGGGTCTCATCCGACCTAGTTCTTCTCCGTGGGGTTGTGGTGTTCTTTTTGTGAAGAAGAAGGATGGAACGGACCGACTTTGTGTTGATTACCGTCCATTGAACAAGAAGACCATCAAGAACAAATACCCACTTCCTAACATCAATGAGCTGTTCGAACAACTCAAAGGTGCCCAAGTATTCTCCAAGCTTGATCTCCGTATGGGTTATCATCAGATTCGAATCCGTGAGCAAGATATTCCCAAGACGGCTTTCAGGACAAGCTATGGTTCATATGAATACACTGTCATGTCTTTTGGCCTCGTCAACGCTCCTCCGACGTTCTCTCGCATGATGAATTTCATCTTCAACGCCTACACTAATGACTTTGTTTTGGTCTATCTCGACGACATTCTGGTTTTCTCCAAGAACAAGGAAGATCATGCCAAGCACTTGCGTTTGGTTCTTGATTAGCTCAGGGAACATCAGTTGTACGCCAAGTTCTCCAAGTGCGAATTTTGGCTTGATGAGGTTCTTTATCTTGGTCATATCATCTCTGCCAAGGGCATTGCCGTGAATCCTGAGAAGGTGTCTGCAATTGTGAATTGGGAACCTCCTTAGAACGTGAAGCAACTCCGTAGCTTCCTCGGTCTCGCAAGCTATTGCCGAAGATTCGTTGAAAACTTTTCTAAGATCGCGAAGCCTCTCTCAAATCTTCTCCAGAAGCACGTCAAGTACTTTGGTCTCCGGAGTGTGACATTGCTTTCAACACTTTGAAAGAGAAATTGATCACTACTCCAGTTCTGACTCCGCCTGATGAATCCAAGACGTACGAGGTCTTTTGTGATGCCTCTCTCCAAGGTCTTGGCGCAGTTTTGATGCAAGAGAAGAAAGTTGTTGCTTATACCTCTCGCCAATTGAAGCCTAATGAGAAGAACTAACCCACTCATGATCTCGAGTTGGCGGTAGTTGTGCATGCTCTTTTGACTTGGAGACATCTTCTATTGGGAAGAAAAGTGGACATTTTCACTGATCACAAGAGTCTCAAGTACATCTTCACTCAGCCTAATCTCAACCTCAGGCAAACTCGATGGGTCGAAATGATTCAAGAGTATAATCCGAGTATTGAGTATACTCCAGGCAAGGCCAATGTGATTGCTGACGCATTGAGCAGGAAAGCTTACTGCAACAGTCTGATTCTCAAGCCTTATCAACCCAAGCTTTGTGAAGCTTTCCGCAAACTTAATCTGCAAGTTGTTCCTCAAGGTTTCCTCGCCAACCTTCAAGTCTCTCCTACCTTGGAAGACCAGATTCGCCAAGCCTAGCTTCTTGATGCTATGGTGAAAAAGGTGAAGATTGGGATTGCCAAGAGTCAACCCATGTACAAGTGCTACCGCCTTGATGACAAGGATACTCTCTTCTTCGAGGATCGTATTGTTGTACCCAAAGGTGACCTCCGTAAAGTGATCATGAACGAGGCTCACAATTCTCTCCTCTCCATCCATCCTGGGAGCACGAAGATGTATCAGGACCTTAAACAGGCTTATTGGTGGACTCGAATGAAGCGCGAGATTGCTCAATTCGTGAATGAATGTGATGTCTGCAGAAGAGTGAAGGAAGAACACCAAAGGCCAGCTGGTCTCCTCCAACCTCTTGCCATTACAGATTGGAAGTTTGACCACATTGAAATGGACTTCGTGACTGGGTTTCCAAAGTCCAAGCGTGGCAATGATGCTATATTCGTTGTCATCGACAAACTCACCAAAGTGGCTCACTTTCTGCCTATCAAAGAGTCAATCACTGCAGCTCAATTGGCGGAACTCTATACCTCTCGAATTGTCTCTCTGCATGGTATTCCACAAGCGATCTCTTCAGACCGTGGTAGCATCTTTACCTCAAAGTTTTGGGATTCTTTTCAGAAGGCCATGGGCACCAACATCCGCTTCAGCACAGCTTTCCATCCTCAAACTAGCAGTCAAGTCGAGCGTGTCAACCAGATTCTTGAAGATATGCTCAGGGCTTGTGTGATCTCCTTCGGCATGAAGTGGGAGGATTGTCTTCCTTATGCTGAATTCTCCTACAACAACAGTTTTCAAGCAAGTTCGGGCAAGGCCCCATTTGAAATTCTGTATGGCAGGAAGTGTCGTACCCCTTTTAACTAGTCTGAAACCGGTGAACGTCAGCTGCTGGGTAATGACTTAATCATAGAGGCAGAGGAAATGTGCAAAGTCATTCGTGATAACCTCAAAGCATCCCAATCCCGTCATAGGAGCTACTATGATAGTAAGCACTGTGATTTGGCTTTCGAGATCGGAGATCATGTTTACCTCCGTGTCTCTCCTATGAAAGGTACTCGTCGCTTTGGTATCAAAGGGAAGCTTGCCCCTAGATACGTGGGACCTTTCAAGATTGTCAGCAAGAGAGGCGACCTCGCCTATCAACTCGAGCTTCCTTC
This sequence comes from Triticum urartu, assembly GCF_056163025.1. Lineage (NCBI taxonomy): Eukaryota > Viridiplantae > Streptophyta > Magnoliopsida > Poales > Poaceae > Triticum > Triticum urartu. The sequence goes on along the minus strand of NC_141873.1, from coordinate 193,476,764 downwards.
AAACATTGCAAATGTTCATGACGTGTTCCATGTCTCTCAGCTTCGAAAGTGCTTCAAGACTCCTGACCGCACCGTCAACTTCGAGGACATTGAGCTCCAAGAAGATCTCTCTTATCGTGAGCACCCAGCTGCTATTGTAGAAGAGACTGAACGCAAGACTCGCAACAAGTCAATCAAATTTCTCAAAGTCAAGTGGTCACACCATTCCGATCGTGAAGCTACCTGGGAACGCGAGGATCACCTCCGTTCTGAGTACCCGACGTTCTTTCAGTCCTAGATCTCGGGACGAGATCCTTTCGTAGTGGTGGAGTGTTGTAACACCCCGGATGTAACTTTCCCAATTTGTACTCCAACTCTTGCCGTTTCCGGCGTTAAGTTAATTTATTTTCTCGGGTTCGGGTCTTTGTCTCCGTGTGTTGTTATCGTTGTCATGCATCTCATATCATGTCATCATGTGCATTGCATTTGCATACGTGTTCATCTCATGCATTCGAGCTTTTTCCCCGTTGTCCGTTTTGCATTCCGGCGCTTCGTTCTCCTCCGGTGGTCATTTCTACCTTTCTTTCGTGTGTGGGGATTAAACATTTCCGGATTGGACCGAGACTTGCCAAGCGGCCTTGGTTTACTACCGGTAGACCACTTGTCAAGTTTCGTATCATTTGGACTTCGTTTGATACTCCAACGGTTACCGAGGGACCGAAAAGGCCTCGTGTGTGTTGCAGCTCAACACCCCTCCAATTTGGCCCAAAACCCACCTAAGCCTTCTCCATCATCTAGAGCGTTCGATCACGATCGCGTGGCCGAAAACCACACCTCATTTGGACTCTCCTAGCTCCCTCTACCTCTATTTAACCCCCCCCCCCCGAAATTCAGATCTCCTTCTTCCCCCGAAACCCTAAAAATCGCCCCGCTGCGCCGGACATGTCCGCCCCTGGCCGGACTCTTCGCGCCGCCTCTCGCGGCCTCTAGCCGCCTACCACGTGGCGTCGCCGTGCCGCCTCCGCCCCCCCCCCCCCCCCCCCCGCGCCCGTCCTCCACCGGCGCCGCCCCGGCCTCTTCCTCCTCGGCCGCCTCTCCCTCCAAGTCCGGCGAACTCTGGAGAACATCGGATTTCGCGCCCGATCCAGATCCGTGAACAGTAAACCCTAGGTCATTTTTTTCTTCTAAGTCCCAAAATTCCAGATCTATGTGCTCCTGTTCGTAGCTCCGTAACTTTGCATCCGTAGCTCCGATTCATTCATATAGCATATCAAAATGTTCATCTCCGAGAGTACATAATTTCATTCCATTGCATCATTTTCATTTGAGTCCATCTTGATGCCCGAAATGCTGTTAGAAGAGGGCTACTTGAGATAATTGTCAGATCTGCTACTCCGTTTAGCATTTTGTCATTTTTGCCATGATTATTGTGTGCATGATATGCCCTGATGCTCTACATATGTTTTGTTAAGGGTTTTGTCATCTTTCCAGAGGTGCAACCCATGTATTTTTGTGATGTGTGTGGTGACTAGTGCAAGCTTGCAAAGTGGTGCACTTGCTAATTCTGTTTTCAGGGACTTAGCAATTCCACTAAGTCCTTGAGCTGTTTATCTCATGATGCCATATGTTCATTTTGTTTCCTAGTGATCCATGCCTCTCTTGAGGGTGATCAGTAAGGATGTTTTGTTAATATTGTAGTGCTCTATCCATCCATGTCTTTGTTTACAATTATGGAGCACCCTAGCTTGAGTCAATCGAGCTCTACGTTTGCTACTTTGTGAATCTGGGCAGATTGTCAACTTGGTTGCAATTTTGCCGATGATGTTGTAGTTGATCCGTGCATGTTATGGTATTGTTCTTGCCATGTCTAGCTTGCATTTTGTGCCTTATGGGGGTATGCTTAGCTTATCATGACTTGCACCGTAGTGAGTGCATCGAGCTCGTAAACATGCCTACTTGAGTTATATTTCAGCATGTGCCAGTTTTCACTAAGTCTGTGATCTGATTATGTTTTTGCTATGTTCACATGCTTGCAATTGTATTTTCTGATCCCTTTTGGCTCAAGGTCACTAAGAGACTTTTGTTAATCTATTTGAGTAGCTCCATGCCATGTTTTACTTTGCCATTTTCAGGTCCTGTAGCATGTAGTTTTGTTGCTCCGAAGAGAGCTACCTGATCTGAAATTCCAGACAAGTGTTAATTTCACAAAGTCTGAGATCTGTTTGCCATATGCATTTTGCCATGCTTGTTTGAACCTGTTAATGGATAAATTGGCCGTAGCTCAGTGCTAGACTTTTGTTAAGCATCGTGAGTGCATCCCTGACATGTATTATGTTGTCATGTTTGGGTGTTGTAGCATGTTCATTTCATTGCATTTAGATGGCTACTTGCTGTAAATCGCAGATCGGTGTCATATTTAAATCGCTTGCCATTTCCAAACCGTAACTCCGATTCCGGCGTTCTTTATATCGTTTTCAAGCGATTTCATCTCATCTTTCCAGTGGCACACTTGGATTTCCATGTTCAGGCCAGGTTCTTGCATTTCCTGTCATATCTTGCATTTTGCATCCCGCATCGCATCCCGCATAGCATATCATCATTGCATCATATTGCTTGATCCTTGCATGTGGTTGATTGTGTCCTTGTTGCTTGTTTGTCTTGTTTGGGTAGAGCCGGGAGACGAGTTTTCTAACGAGGAGCCCGTTGAGTTTGCTTTCGAGGATCCAGTCAACTCTGACAACTGTGCAGGCAAGATGATCATACCCTCGAAATCACTACTATCTTTGCTATGCTAGTTTGCTCGCTCTTTTGCTATGCCAATGCTACAATGCCTACCACTTGCTTTCAAGCCTCCCAAATTGCCATGTCAAACCTCTAACCCACCATTTCCTAGCAAACCGTTGATTGGCTATGTTACCGCTTTGCTCAGCCCCTCTTATAGCGTTGCTAGTTGCAGGTGAAGATTGGAGGCCGTTCCTTGTTGGAACATTTATTTACTTGTTGGGATATCATTATATTGCTATGTTATCTTAATGCATCTATATACTTGGTAATGGGTGGAAGGCTCGGCCTCTCGCCTAGTGTTTTGTTCCACTCTTGCCGCCCTAGTTTCCGTCATATCGGTGTTATGTTCCCGGATTTTGCGTTCCTTACGCGGTTGGGTTATAATGGGAACCCCTTGATAGTTCACCTTGATTAAAGCTTTTCCAGCAATGCCCAACCTTGGTTTTTCCTTTTGCCACCTAGCCTTTTCTTTCCCTTGGGTTCTGCAGACTCAAGGGTCATCATTATTTTAACCCCCTCGGGCCAGTGCTCCTCTGAGTGTTGGTCCACCTGTCAGCTGCCGGTGGCCACCAGGGGCAACTCTGGGCTGGCCTACCCGTACCTAAGACAATCTGAGTGTGCCCTGAGAAAGAGATATGTGCAGCTCCTATCGGGATTTGTTGGCACATTCGGGCGGTGTTGCTGGTCTTGTTTTAACTGTCGAAGTGTCTTGAAGAACCGAGATACCGAGTCTGATTGGAATGTCTTGGGAGGAGATCTATTCCTTCGTTGACCGTGAGAGCTTGTCATGGGCTAAGTTGGGACTCCCCTGCAGGGATTTGAACTTTCGAAAGCCGTGCCCGCGGTTATGGGCAGATGGGAATTTGTTAATGTCCAGTTGTAGATAACTTGAACCTTAACTTAATTAAAATGAATCAACTGAGTGTATTACCGTGATGGCCTCTTCTCGGCGGAGTCTGGGAAGTGGACACGGTGTTGGAGTAATGTTTGCGCAGGTTGTTCTCTAGTTTCTCGCTCGTGCTTTGCCTCCTCTTCTCGCTCTCCTTTGCGAATAAGTTAGCCACGATACTTGCTAGTCGCTTGCTGCAGCTCCACATATTTACCTTGCCTTACCTATAAGCTTAAATAGTCTTGATCGCAAGGGTGCGAGATTGCTGAGTCCCTGTGGCTCACAAATTACTATTACACCATATGCAGGGCCTGATGATTCCGCTCTAGGAGACGCGTTTGAGCTCAAGTGGGAGTTCGACGAAGACTCTCAATGTTACTATGTTTCCTTTCCTGATGATTAGTAGTGGTGCCCAGTTGGGGGTGAACGGGACCGTGTCGCATGTTGGGTTATCTTTTATTTTGGAGCCGTAGTCGAGCCATCAGTGTTTGGATGATGTAATGTTATTTATGTACTTGATTGACAAGTGTAAGCCAACTAGGTTATCTCCCCTTTATTATTTATATTACATGGGATGTTGTGAAGATTGCCTAACTTGCGACATATGCCTTCAATGCGATTATGCCTCTAAGTCGTGCCTCGACACGTGGGAGATATAGTCGTATCGAGGGAGTTACAAGCACCGTCCGTGGCGGACGTGGACGACGACGATGGCGGGCACGGCGCTCCAGCAGTCGAGAGGAGTAACCGGAGTGCGGGGGAGCTCCGCGGGGCAGTAGAGATGAAAGGTAACCCATAGGTGGGGAGGAGGGGGCCCGGATGACGAGAATTTAGGCGGTGTTCGGCGGCTTGGCTCCGGCCATGGACGAGGTTGGAGGGCACGGGAGCAGGTGCGGATTGGTCCAGGGGATGCACGGGAGGGAGAGAGGGCCAAAGGAGTAGAGAGGGGGCTCGGGGTGGCCTTAAGTAGCCGCCCCTTGGCTCACCATGGACGCGGCGCACGGGTGGCCGCGGCAACGGCCTGGGAGGCCAGGAGAGAGGGCGAGGGGCTGTCTACAGCATCTGTGGGAGTTTAGTGGGGCGCCAGGAAGAGATAGGAGGAGTGGGGCAAGGCTCTGGTGCTCGCTAGTGCGAGGCCATGCATTGGCCGAGCCGGGCGCCTCTGGGCACGCGCCGCAGGAGGTGAGAGATAGGGAGAGACGAGGGGCCTCCACTGTGGCATGTTGCGGACGTCGAGGCACCTCGCCTGGCGCAAGGGGGAGGCTCGAGGTGGTCGGGGACGCGGAGTCAACGGTCGCCTGCTCTGCCTCACGCTCTAGAGCGCGTCTTTGGCCGGCATCCGCGGCTTTTCCACGCGCACTCGCGCGTCCACTTGTGTCTAGAAGCTGCAGGGGAGAGTAAACAATGGGAAAGTGGCATTGGATGCTCTGGAACTTGCCAGTAGTGGGAGAGAGATGAGAAAGGGAGGGGAAAGTGGCTGTCCAGAGAGGATAATTGGGTCTCTGCCCCCCTTAATCATTGATCCTTGGGCAGCCAAGCATGAAGGAGGTAGAGGAGGAGCAGATGAGGCTGTGGGAAAAAGTTGAGCTCATGGAGATTAGTGGAAATTGCCAAAACATGCATTTTAAATTTCTGCCAGAAGGTGTTTGATGGTGTTTTGGGAAAGCAGATGATTTCCATTTGCCATGAGACTCCACAGCGTGAAATGTCACATATAATTAGGGCCTTCCACCAATTTTGAGCTCATTTGGGCAAAGTTGCCAATGCAACTTTTGTAAACCCTAGAAATTAGCAGAAATGGACTTTTCAAGATTTAGTCATGCAAATCTATTCTCCTTGATGCACCACTTAGTGTAGTGTCATAATTTGAGATTCTAAAAATGTCCACAAAATTTGAGATCAAAAGGAGAAAATTGCCAATGTAAACTTGTTCAAATTTGGTTATGGGCAGAGAGGGTTTTGGGGCACTTTGATCAAGATAACATTCTCTCCAACTTGTTCCATTTGGTATAGATGCATTATTACACCATTTGAGGATGTGAACCAAGTTTGAGGGCATTTGGACATGTTTGACAGTGCAAAGTTGTTCAAACTTGAAAAAGGACAGAAGTGGTTTTGAGAGGGTTTCATGGGGTTATACTGTTCTCCATGACATGAGACTTGGCAAGATCATCAAACATGTCATATGTGACATGGTAGAATTTTCTTGGAATTTTTTGGGGAACATTTCCTTTGTAAATATTTCAAAATCTTGAAATATCCAGAAAGGGTTTTTTTTGAGGGATTTGACCAATATTTTGAACATGACCATGTATTGAAACTCTTATATATGGACAATATATGTCCACTGAGTTTCCCTAGGTTTTTCCCAAATATTTTTAAAGCATTAAAATAATTTTTACCTATTAAAGACCATTTCTGGACTTAAGAAAAAGCCTTCAAATAAAATAGGAAAATAACTTTTTAAATTATATTTTTGTGTTTTCTGGGTGTCCTATATCTAATAGGAGTCAAATATATTTTTGGAAATATTTTTTTACTGCCCTGAATTAAGTACTTGCAGTACAAACCTCAATTCAAGGGTTTTTGGAAAACTAATTTTTGAAAATACTATTTGGCCAAATTATTTTTGTAAGAAATTATTTTTATGTCCTATACACATGGCATGATCATTGGTTCAAGAGTTTGGAGCAAGGAGATGAAGTATAGGAGTTGGAGGATTTATTTGATTTTTAGAGCACTTGGAAACAACACACAAAATCCAATCAAGGCAAGGTCCAAAACACTCAAAAGTTTTTGTCAAACCACATTTTATCATGATTCATTAGCTTAAGAGTTGTGGCATGAAAATCAGGGTGTGACACGAATGAAAATTAGAAAGGTTGAACCAACGATTTAAGAATTTGAAAGATCTTGGAGAAATACATATGATTGATGATAATTCATACTTACGTCAAACTTGGAAAAGAATTTGAAGGTAATTTCGAGAAAATTAGAAGAGTCAGGTAAGATCCTGGGAAAAGAACTGTGGGTTAGGTCCCACTCAAAAGAAACACCTTTGGACGATTACTTGAAAAGAGAGATTGCACCGGTTGAATTAAATGGCTTGAATGAGATAACATCCTCAAAAGAACTTGAGCGAAATGAGAATAGAAACTTGAATCTTTTGAGATATCTTCAGCACTTTGAATATTAATAGAGAGAGATGAACGATTAAGAGGTGCACCCGCATGAGAAAACATTTGAAACGAGGAAAAGATATGATCGACAAGGCTTGAATTGAATCCACCGGAGAAGAAAGAGAACGAAGAATGATGAACTTGAAGCTCCATTAGTATCTTCCTGATAATCACTGAATAAGAACATTGAGAGAAAATAATGAAGAGACTTAGCATGAATAAAATGGATACTTGATTAAGAATTCTGAGTCCTTGAAGAAAAAGGGTGGGAGGGCGGGAAAACAAAGGCAACTTGGAGACGGATGAAACAAATAACATTGAGAAGACTTTGAGTTGATCTTGAAGATGGGAAAAATGATAGGATCATCTTGAAGAGAATCACACCGGTTGGAAAGAATTGACATGACAATCTCGATGATCAAGAAGGATTAGCAACCACATAGAAATATGAGAACACCGGTTGGAAAAGGTATGGAATCCACATTTTGACTTCGAAGCAACTCGAATACCACAACTCAAAACAAAACAAAGGATTGGCTTGCAAAATAAGCCGGAACAAACATATGATAGATCCCATATCGTATCATGTGTCTGTTGGAAAGATATTCTAGGAGCTTCTTGAATTCCCACCTATAAAACTCCCAAAACTTTCTGGTTATGCAATCAGGTGTTGGGGATACAGGGGAAGCATAATATCTCACCCAAACTAACAATCCCTACATCCAGCTGTATCCATCCTTCAACACATAACAAAGAAACCTTCAGAAATCATGTACCTCAACCTTCGAAAAGTATCCATTATACGAGTTATGGCAATACTCCCGAACTCCCGCCCCAGTACTGGGTGGCGTCGAGGTTATCTCACCAACAACAGCATGCGAAACTCAGGTATTCCAGAATTGCAACGACAAAATTGTGATGACAACACCTCGGAGCTCAACTCCCCGGGACACTGCCACAACCGCTAAATGTCAGGAGGCAACAAGAACAATGTTCTCGTCACAAGACTATCGGAACTGAGGAGTAAAAATGTCAGGAGGCCTCAACAGAGTGACGAAGGGATTGAGGAGTAAAAAGAATCCTACTCTCCGATATATATAATCCTAAGACTCAAAACATTTTGTTCTAGACTCAACAACGTCAGCAATTCGATCAAGCAGGGGGCTCCTAAGTCGGGGATGGCTCTGATACCAACTTGTAACACCCACAATGCGGCTATATCTCCCACGTGTTGGGACACGACTTATAGGCAGAGCCGCATGGTAGGCTTGTAGCAAGAAGGGTAATCTTTACACATCCCATGTACTGAATAAGAAAGGGATAAAGAGTTGGCTTACAATCGTCACTTCACACAATAACAAGTTAAACATACATCATGCAGCGTACAATCAAGGTCCGACTATGGAACCAAAGTAAAGGACGACAACCCCAAATGCTAGATCCCCGATCGTCCCAACTAGGCTCCACTACTGATCGACCGGAAAAGAAAGAAAACAATGAACAAGATCTTCATCGAGCTCCCACTTGAGCTCGGTTGCGCCACCTGCACTGGTATCATCGTCACTTGCAACTGTTTGGAAGTATCTGTGAGTCACAAGGACTCAGAAATCTCACACCCGCGAGATCAAGACTATTTAAGCTTATGGGTAGGAAAGGGTAGTGAGGTCGAGCTGCAGCAAGCACTAAGCATATATGGTGGCTAACATACGCAAATAAGAGCGAGAAGGGAAGCAACGCAACGGTCGAGAAGCTAGAAGTGATCAAGAAGTGATCCTGAAGCTAGTTACGTTCAAGCATAACACAAGAACCGTGTTCACTTCCCAGACTCTGCCGGAAAGACACCATCACGGCTACACACGCGGTTGATGCATTTTAATTATGTTAAGTGTCAAGTTCTCTACAACCCGATATTAACAAATTCTCATCTGCCACATAACCGCAGAAACGGCTTTCGAAAGTTTAAACCCTGCAGGGGTGTCCCAACTTAGCCCATCACAAGCTCTCACGGTCAATGAAGGATATTCCTTCTCCCGGGAAGACCCGATCTGTCTCGGAATCCCGGTTACAAGACATTTCGACAATTGTAAAACAAGACCAGCAAAGCCACCCGATGTGCCGACAATCTTGATAGGAGTCACACGTATCTCGTTCTCAGGGCAACACCAGATGAGACTAGCTACGAATAAAACCAAACCTCAAGTTTCCCCGAGGTGGCCCCGCAGGCAGCTCGGTTCGGACCAACACTTAGAGAAGCACTGGTCGGGGGGGGGGGTTAAAATAAAGATGACCCTTGGGTTGGCTGACCCAAGGGAAGGGTAATAGGTTGTTAGGCAAATGTAAATCCAAGGTTGGGCCTTGCTGTAGGAGTTTTATTCAAAGCAAACTGTCAAGGGGTTCCCATAACACCCAACCGCGTAAGGAACGCAAAATCAAGAAACATAGCACCGGTATGACGGAAACTAGGGCAGCAAGAGTGGACCAAAACACCAGGCATAAGGCTGAGCCTTCCACCCTTTACCAAGTATATAGATGCATTAATTAAATAAGAGATATTGTGATATCCCAACATATCCATGTTCCAACATGGAACGAACTTCAACTTCACCTGTAACTAACAACACTATAAGAGGGGCTGAGAAAAAGCGGTAACATAGCCAAACAATGGTTTGTTAGGAAGGAGGGTTGGAAGCTTGACATGGCAATATGGGAGGCATGATATAACAAGTGGTAGGTAGCGCATCATAGCGATGGAGCAAAAAACTAGCAAGCAAAGATAGAAGTGATTTCGAGGGTATGGACATCTGGCCTGAGATCCCGGAAGGAAGAAGAATGAGTCCATGAAGAAGATAAATGGACGTAGTGGAACGAATCCTCACAAACGCGACGTTACCCGAACTAACAAGAAGAAGCAACACCACAAAGGAGCAAACATCATGGTAAACAACCATCACATAAGCATGGCATGATGCATAATCAAGAATGATGCATGTCCGGTTTAATGAGTCATGGCATGGCTAAGTGCAGAAGCAAAACTACAAGTTAAGTGGAGGTCAACATGTAACAAAAGCATGTTGAGGAAACACCACATCGATTTTTTAGTTCTCTCCCGGTTATGTACCCAACACAACTAAATGTTATTAAACATGACAAGGGGTGAAGCATAACTAAACTACACTATCTAAGAAATTTAAATGGGGCCGGAAACATCAAACAACAAATCCGGTAAATCCCCATATGCATTTAGCAATTTAATGCAAACAACAATTTTAAACATTTTAAATGTTATTATCCTGATGTGAATGACATGTGCAAGTTTTATGCAATATTTATGAAAATGTTGCCATGAGCATGTTATGAAGCATTTGTCATCGTGGCGGAAACAAAAGGGGTGCCACGGCAACGACAATGGAAATGGTGTCACGGCAACATTCCGATGATCCGGTAGCTCACGAAGATACCGGTGCAAAAGGAAGTAGGTGTGAGTGTTTCATGCAAGGATGGTGGGGTGCTCCCGGGAACCGGGTTCCCACGGGTCGACGGCATGGCAAACAAGGAGGAGCGTGCACGCGACAAATACTGACACGGTGCAAACACGAGCACCTCATACAACAAGCATCCGTCCATGGTGATCGTCTCAGCGGTATACCTTCGAAGCGTTCGTTTCGAGACGGTTCAAAAAAGTCGAGGGAAGAAGTCGTTCACGGCCGTCGTGGAAGTAGAGGTTCACGCGACGGTGGTTGAACTTGATGCTTGCGTTACACGTGTCTTCGGCGACGGTAGTCGTACATGGTTCGGAGTGGTACTTGCATCTTCGGACTTGTTGGTCTCAATTCTTGCGACGGTAGCGGTACACGTTTTCGTAGACGGACTTGACGAATCCGAGTAACTTGGGGTCGACGGTGGTCATTCACGTCCATAGTCGCACAAGGTTCTGTAGATGTTCGGGGTCACGGCAAGGAACTCGGCGTTTCGGTGCGGTGTAGGGGTACATGTCGAAGGTCGTCGTGGTACTTGGTATAATTCATGGGATGGTAGTTCAAGGTCTTCGAGGCCATGGTACTTGTCGGGTCATCATGTAGACGTACTTTCGACGAGGAACTTGGCACGTCCAAAATGAGAAAGGCAAAAGCCCTCATTCAGCGGTGCTCGAACTTGACGAAACCCATGAACGGGTCTCGCCAGGGACTTGATGCATCTGAGCTCTTCGGGTTTGTAGTTGTACTTGCGTTCAGAGTCCGGGTCTTGCTGATGGTTTACTTGGTGAACTGAAGTGGCATCGAGGGGCTAGCAGAGGCCCTGCCTCGGGGTGTCATTGGGGGCATGTGGAGACAGCTCGAGCTGCTAGTCGTGGTGCAGGGGAGCACCATAGGAGACAAGGTACATGGCAGCAAGGCAAAACCGACCGAAGGCGACGGGCAGAGACCATGGCGACATGGGTCCTCGGGCACCAACAGGGAGCAGAGGAGGCCGACGGGGGCGTGGAGGAGCAGCGCGAGACGAGCAAGCAGTGTGCAGCAGTGGGGGATTGCGGAGAGGCGTGGTGGTGGAGGAGCTGGTGGCGCTGGCCTTGCCGAGGCCGGCAGCATGCCGCGTCGGGACAGGAGGCCGACATCGACGGAGTCCTAGGGCGGCGCAGTGGACTGGGAGTAGAGGAAGGGGTCCGGCGGGTCCCGAGGGTGCATGCAGGACTTGGCGGCGGGGCTTCGGCAGCAGGGAGGCGTGGCCATGGTAGGGCCCGACGGATCCGGACGGGGGCGACACTTGATGGCGGAGGGCGACGCGAGGCAGAGGAGGAGCGGTCGTCGACATGCTGGGCTCCGGTGGTGCGGGATGAGTGAGCGGGGAAGGGACCTGCAGGGTTGCCAGCGCGGGCGTCAAGCGAAGAGAAGGGAGCAGCTGGCAGGTTCATGAGAAGGGGAACGAGTCCTCGCCTTCGCCTCTCATGCGGGTGGCGGCGCAAGGGAACGAGGGAGAGGACGAGGGTTCGGTCGGGCCTAGGGTTAGAATAGGATGGGGTTGGATGGGCCTTGGGAGGCCGGCCCAGTAGAGAGGAGGGCTGCGCCTAGGCGTAGACAGGCCTGCCTCAGATCTTGGCTGGGCTCTCTCCCTCTTAAGTCTTAAAAAACCTTTTCAGAAAACAAAAAATCACAAAGAAAGAAAGGATAGAAAAGAAAGGGCTGGAGGAAGGATTTGGGCACGCGGATTATTTTCCCGGAGTCACAAAAATGTGTATGATTCTAGAAAAATGGAGTGGCAAGATTGCAAGAATTGAATTCAAATTCATTTGAATTTAATCCAATGGATTTGAACAAAGAGTAGAATTTAAAAGTGTCAAAAAATCTTGAGAATTTTGGTGGAGCTCCGAAAAGTGAAGAAAGGATTTACAGGAAAAGTTTGGGGACCAAACTTGAAGCGGAAAAAGACATGTGATTACTTGCAAGTGTGTTTATGGGTGATTCCGAAAAAAATAACGGGATATTTATTATAGCTCCCTAAATATTGGGAGGATATGTTTTAAAGAGAAGTCACCATGTGAATTCCCTCGGTTTAAATGGATCGAAGATCCATACGATTTGATTGTTGAGAAAAAGATGGCATGAGATGATGCAATGCAGAAGATGCAAAGATGAAAGCAACGAACCAAACAAATCACACGACGAAACCCGAAAATAGGAAAGGCATCTGGAGCGTCGGTCTTGGGGCGTCACAACACTCCACCACTACAAGAGCATCTCATCCCGAGATCTAGGATGGCACCGAAGGGAAGCAGAAAAGAAAGTGGAGAGGTAAAACTAAGTTGCTTCTTGTACAAACGAATGAAACCAAAGAACCTTGAGAGGTTGAACAAATTGAAAGAAAGAACATAACAGAGTTGAACAAAATTGAGAGCACTATTGTAGAAAAGAGAAGGAAAACTTGATAAGATGAAAAGAACTTGAAAAGAGGACACGACACTCCGGTTAAAAGGATATACACGAAAAGAACGCGATCCTCACAACTCGAGATGATGAGAGAGAAGAGGAACATGACAATGCCTTCGGAAGAAATGAAGGAATGGAGTGGAATGAACGGAGGGAAACAAGATATTGAGAGAGCTTGCTTACAACAAATGCTAGAACGGAGTTGTTGCATTATCAACAACGAAAGGATAAGCTTGATGTGGGCTTATGGCAGACATCTCAAAATTATGAGGTGGCAAATTGGCAATCATGGAAAAATGATTTGATTGAGAGCTAGAAAAGATAGAAAGCTTCTTCCACCGAGGTGACAAGAAAACTTGGATCATAGGTAATCATCACAAAGAGCAACATTCCCAATGGAAGGCTTTAGGTGAAATCTATACCAAGCTAACTCCAAGGAAGAAAATGATGGGTTTAAATATCTCATTCCTGAACTTGTGAATCATGAAACACAAAGAAATTGTGAAGAATGACATAACACCACCAAAAAAGATAAGGTAGAAGGAATTGCACTTCGTAATGCAAGAAGAAGAAAGCTTGAACTCCTCGAAACAAGACATGTGTTGAACACCATGTTTATTTTAGAGTATAGCTTCGCGGATCTTAAATTCGAGAGAAAACTTGAAGAACAATTGAAGAATGAAAAGAATCCTTGACGAATCACCATGTTGAGCCTCCATGAAGAACTCCGGATAGGAAAATATAACATAAAAGAATTGAAGGTTTGAAGCGAACAAGATTGAAGCCTTGCAAATGATTAGATGGAGCTTCACGATGATATAATTGAGAGATCTTTGTAACGCCCCGAGACTGATGTGCCAGTTGTCGTCCAGTTATTCACCGTCGTTGCCATGTCATTCGCTTGCATGTTGCATCTTGTCATGTCATCATGTGCATTGCATCATCATGTTTTCAAAACTTGCATCCATCCGGGTCTCCCCATTCCTTCCGTTGTCCATTCTGAGTCCAACCACACTTGCACGCGCCCGCGGCATGTCCGAAATAGTATTTTATAAGTGGCCGGAAAATGTTCTCGGAATGGGATGAAAGTTGGTGTGTGGTCTTATTATAGTGTAGGTAGGCCGCCTGCCAAGTTTCATCGCATTCGGAGTCCGTTTGATGCCCCAACGGATAACTATAGCGGTAATATAGCCGGTCTTTTTGTCGGACGTTTTCGGTCTCCGGAAACCCGTGTCGGGCTGCAGATCTTTTCTCTCCTCTCAGTCCATGGCCCTCTACACAGCCCTTCTAGCCCATCTACCTAACCCCCTCCACTCAGGAACGTCCGATTGCGATCGAACGGCTCCGAAACGGGTTAAAACCCCCTCTCCTAGCCCCCTGCCTATAAATGGACACCCTACCCTTCCACTTTTGAAACCCTAGCCCCTCCTTCTCATTTTTCCGCAGCCACCCTCTCCACCGCCGCCACTTGTCGCGCCCCCATCAGCCAGCCCACCGCCGGCAACGCGCGCAGCCAATCAGGCGCTGCCACGTCGCCCCCAGCGCCTCCACCAGCCCCACAGCCCGCCTGGCCCAACCGAGGCCCGCCCGGGCCAGAGCCCCTTCGCTCGCAGCCGCCAAGGCTGTTCCTCCTCGATCCCACCTAGATCGGGAGGGAGCCGGAGCGTTGCTCTTCCCCGCCGCGCCGGCGAATCCGCCTGCCTGCGGCTGTCATCGGAGTCGTCGACCGCCGCCGCCCCAGGTCATCAATGCCGCCGCCCGGCCCTCGATTCCTCTCCACTCCTTCTCCTCACTAGCTCTCTCTCTCCCAAGTCCCGAACACCGCCGGATCCGGCCGATCCCCGCCTCGCCTCGCCGCTGCTCTGCCTCGTCGTCGCCGGAGCCCAGCCGTCGCCATGTCCCTGCGCTGTTTCTGCCCCATCCTCGTTTGAGCGGAGGACGAGCGCTTCCTCGTCATGCGCCTGGGCTGCAGCGCGCGTTGACTGGCCTAGCCTCCTCCCGTTCCAGATCGCGAGGCCCGGCCTCCTTTGATCCAGCCGGCCTGCTTGGCCTCTCTTCAGTTCCGGGCCAAGGTCCATGGTGAGGCCACCACCAGCGCCTCCTTTTTTTCTGTTCTGTTGGACCTCTGCTCAGTTTCGGCCCATGTAGTGTTTTTTCCCCGCTGCGAATTTGTCTAATTTCCAGAGAACACAGTTTTGCAGAAAACCCCTTCATGATCATGCATATTGTAACTCACAAACGATGCATCATATTAAAATAAACTTAATATGAAAAATGCTTAGAATTGCATCTAGTTTCATAATATGTCATTTTCATCCATGCTTAAAATATTTAAAATGATGTTTGGTTAAATTTACTCCTATGCCATGTTAAATGATTTAATTCATAACTATTCAACCGTAGCTCCAAATCTAACAAACTTTATATGTAAATGGGGTAGAAAAATTCCTAGTTTAACATGGTGACCTTTATTTGCATGTTAAACAACTCTAAAATTGTGTTTAGGGAAGAACAGTACCAAATATATAATATGCTCATGAGGAGTTTCCAAAATTGTTGTTCGTTGCTTCCGGCCTCATTTAACCTTGACTAGATAGGTAGTTTTCATTTGCTTCACCTCTTGCCATGCTAACAACATTTAATCTTGTTGGGTACATAAACGAGAGACAACTAAATAAGTCATGTGGTTTTTCGTCAATATGCAACTCGTTGCATATTGAGCTCCACTTAATTTGTAGTGTTGTTTGTTGCACTTTTCCATGCCATGCCCTCTTTAAACCGGACATGCATCATTCTTGTTTGCGCATCATGCGATGTCTATGTGGTGGTTGTTTACTAGGTTGTTTGCTCTTTTCCGGTGTTGCTTCTTTGGATTGGTTCCGATAACGTCGCATTTGTGAGGAACCGTTCGACTACGTCCGTTTGTCTTCTTCATGGACTCGTTCTTCTTCCTTGCGGGATCTCAGGCAAGATGACCATACCCTTGAAATCACTTCTATCTTTGCTTGCTAGATGCTCGCTCTTTTGCTATGCCTATGCTGCGATACCTACCACTTGCTTATCATGCCTCCCATATTGTTGAACCAAGCCTCTAACCCACCTTGTCCTAGCAAACCGTTGTTTGGCTATGTTACCGCTTTGCTCAGCCCCTCTTATAGCGTTGTTAGTTGCAGGTGAAGATTGAAGTTTGTTCCAGTTTGGAACATGGAGATGTTGTTCCTTATTGGAACATGTTTACTTGTTGGGATATCACAATATATCTTATTTAATTAATGCATCTATATAATTGGTAAAGGGTGGAAGGCTCGGCCTTATGCCTGGTGTTTTGTTCCACTCTTGTCGCCCTAGTTTCCGTCATATCAGTGTTATGTTCCCGGATTTTGCGTTCCTTACGCGGTTGGGTAATAATGGGAACCCCTTGACAGTTCGCCTTAAGTAAAGCTCTTCCAGCAATGCCCAACATTGGTTTTACCATTTTCCACCTAGCCTTTTCTTTTCCCTTGGGAGTCGCGCTCCTGAGAGTCATCCTTATTTTACCCCCCCAGGCCAGTGCTCCTCTGAGTGTTGGTCCAACTGAGCGATGTCTGAGGCTACCAGGGGCAACTCTGGGCTGGCTTACCCGACGTCTTGCTCATCCGGTGTGCCCTGAGAACGAGATATGTGCAGCTCCTATCGGGATTTGTCGGCACATCTGGGTGGTGTTGCTGGTTTAGTTTTACCCTGTCGAAATGTCTTGTAGAACCGGGATACCGAGTCTGATCGGAATGTCTCGGGAGGAGGTCTATTCCTTCGTTGACCGTGAGAGCTTGTGATGGGCTAAGTTGGGACACCCCTGCAGGGATTTGAATTTTCGAAAGCCGTGCCCGCGGTTATGGGCAGACGGGAATTTGTTAATGTCCGGTTGTAGAAAACCTGAAGTTGACCTTAATTATAATACATCAACCGCGTGTGTTACCGTGATGGTCTCTTTCCGGCGAAGTCCGGGAAGTGAACACGGTGTTGGAGTTATGCTTGACGTAGGTTATTCTAGGATCACCTCTTGATCATAGTTGATAGAACGTGCTTTGCCTTCTCTTCTCGCTCTCATTTGCGTATGTTAGCCACCATATATGCTAGTCGCTTGCTGCAGCTCCATCCTCATACCTTTACCTTACCCATAAGCTTAAATAGTCTTGATCGCGAGGGTGTGAGATTGCTGAGTCCCTGTGGCTCACAGATACTTCCAAAAACCAGCTTGCAGGTGCCGATGAGTCCGTGCAGATGACGCAACCAAGCTCAAGGAGGAGCTCGATGAAGATCTTGTCCTTTATGTTGTTCCGCTTCCAGTTGATCAGTAGTGGTGCCCAGTTGGGGTCGATCGGGGACCTATGTCGCATTTGGGGTTCTTCTTTTATTTTGGTTCCATAGTCGGACCTTGATTGTATTTGGATGTTGTAATGCTTTATTCATGTAATTGCGTGAAGTGGCGAGTGTAAGCCAACTATGTATCTCTTTCCCTTATGTACTACATGGGTTGTGTGAAGATTACCTCACTTGCGACATTGCTTTCAATGCGGTTATGCCTCTAAGTCGTGCTTCGACACGTGGGAGATATAGCCGCATCGAGGGCGTTACAATCTTGGATCTCCGGAAAAGTATGAAGCACTTGAACCGAGAATTTACTCATTGAGAACACACTCCGGAAGAATGAATCCATCACTAGGATGAAGCAAGAATAAGAATTATGTTATGCGTATCCTTCATCAATTTAGACTGATGACAATCATGGATTTGGCATACTACTTATTCTTGTAGAAAGATTAAGATGGATACAGCACAATCTTGAGAAAAGACTTCAACGAACCACAGATAGGATTGGAAAGAACGAATAAAATAGATACGATAACAAAAGAAGAGGAATGTTGGACGAACCACCGTAAAGATTAAAAGAACGAAGGAAGGAGAACGAATGCATCACCAGGAAGAATTGGAAAACGAAAGATGATACTTGAGGGAATTTGGATACATGAGAACGAATAGATCATGAGCTTATAAGAGAATACATGAATGATGCACCGGTATGATTTGGAGAATGAGAGCTGAAAGCTGGAATGAATAATCCCAAAATGATGGCCTTCGGAGAATCAAAATAAAAGACTCGTGAATTGCTCCGGATGGTTGAAAATAATTCTCACAATCGATAACAATTATGAGAGGATGGCATCAAGCTATAACTAGGAATCTTTGGAAGAACGGGTAAGAATTTAAGAGGAACTCTTCTTCGGTCTTGAAAATTCAAGAATGACGACGAGAAACACCACCATGAATTGTTGAGGCACTTCGGAATGAAAATTAGAAAGGTTGAACCAACAATTTAAGAATTTGAAAGATCTTGGAGAAATACATATGACTGATGATAATTCATACTTACGTCAAACTTGGAAAAGAATTTGAGGGTAATTTCGAGAAAATTAGAAGAGTCAGGTAAGATCCTGGGAAAAGACCTGTGGGTTAGGGCCCACTCAAAAGAAACACCTTTGGACAATTACTTGAAAAGAGAGATTGCACCGGTTGAATTAAATGGCTTGAATGAGATAACATCCTCAAAAGAACTTGAGCGAATTGAGAATGGATACTTGAATATTCTGAGATATCTTCAGCACTTCGAATATTAATAGAGAGAGATGAACGATTAAGAGGTGCACCCGCATGAGAAAACATTTGAAACGAGGAAAAGATATGATCACAAGGCTTGAATTGAATCCACCGGAGAAGAAAGAGAACGAAGAATTATGAACTTGAAGCTCCGTTAGTATCTTCCCGAGAATCACCGAATAAGAACATTGAGAGAAATTAATGAAGAGACTTAGCATGAATAAAATGGATACTTGATTAAGAATTCGGAGTCCTTGAAGAAAAAGGGTGGGAGGGCGGGAAAACAAAGGCAACTTGGAGACGGATGAAACAAATAACGTTGAGAAGACTTTGAGTGATCTTGCGGATGGGAAAAATGATAGGATCATGTTGAAGAGAATCACACCGGTTGGAAAGAATTGACATGACAATCTCGATGATCAAGAAGGATTAGCAACCACATAGAAATATGAGAACACCGATTGGAAAAGGTATGGAATCCACATTTTGACTTCGAAGCAACTCGAATACCACAACTCAAAACAAAACAAAGGATTGTCTTGCAAAATAAGCTGGAACAAACATATGATAGATCCCATATCGTATCATGCGTCTGTTGGAAAGATATTCTAGGAGCTACTTGAATTCCCACCTATAAAACTCCCAAAACTTTCTCGTTATGCAATCAGGTGTTGGGGATACAGGGGAAGCATAATATCTCACCCAAACTAACAATCCCTACATCCAGCTGTATCCATCCTTCAACACATAACAAAGAAACCTTCATAAATCATGTACCTCAACCTTCGAAAAGCATCCGTTATACGAGTTATAGCAATACTTCTGAACTCCCGCCCCAGTACTGGGTGGCGTCGAGGTGATCTCACCAACAACTGCATGCGAAACTCAGGTATTCCAGAACTGCAACGATAAAATTGTGACGACAAGACCTCAGAGCTCAACTCCCCGCGACACTGCCACAACCGCTAAATGTCAGGAGGCAACAAGAACAATGTTCTCGTCACAAGACTATCGGAACGATTCCAAGATACCCGCGTGATCCTAAAACAATTTCTATGAAATTTGAGAGGAGGAGAGTCACCACTTCTACGTCAGGAGGCCTCACCAGAGCGACGAAGGGACTGAGGAGTAAAAAGAATCCTACTCTCCGATATATATAATCCTAAGACTCAAAACATTTTGTTCTAGACTCAACAACGTCAGCGATTCGATCAAGCAGGGGGCTCCTAAGTCGGGGAGGGCTCTGATACCAACTTGTAACACCCACAATGCGGCTATATCTCCCACGTGTTGGGACACGACTTATAGGCAGAGCCGCATCGTAGGCTTGTAGCAAGAGGGATAATCTTTACACATCCCATGTACTGAATAAGAAAGGGATAAAGAGTTTGCTTACAGTCGTCACTTCACACAATAACAAGTTAAACATACATCATGCAGCGTACAATCAAGGTCCGACTATGGAACCAAAGTAAAGGAAGACAACACCAAATGCTAGATCCCCGATCGTCCCAACTAGGCTCCACTACTGATCGATCGAAAAAGAAACAAAACAACGAACAAGATCTTCATCGAGCTCCCACTTGAGCTCGGTTGCGCCACCTGCACTGGTATCATCGGCACCTGCAACTATTTGGAAGTATCTGTGAGTCACAAGGACTCAGAAATCTCACACCCGCGAGATCAAGACTATTTAAGCTTATGGGTAGGAAAGGGTAGTGAGGTTGAGCTGCAGCAAGCACTAAGCATATATGGTGGCTAACATACGCAAATAAGAGCGAGAAGGGAAGCAACACAACGGTCAAGAAGCTAGAAGTGATACTGAAGCTAGTTACGTTCAAGCATAACAAAAGAACCGTTTTCACTTCCCTGACTCACCCAGAAAGACACCATCATGGCTACACACGCGGTTGATGCATTTTAATTAAGTTAAGTGTGAAGTTCTCTACAACCCGATATTAACAAATTCTCATCTGCCACATAACCGCGGAAACGGATTTCAAAAGTTTAAACCCTGCAGGGGTGTCCCAACTTAGCCGATCACAAGCTCTCATGGTCAACGAAGGATATTCCTTCTCCCGGGAAGACCCGATCAGTCTCGGAATCCCGGTTACAAGACATTTCGACAATGGTAAAACAAGACCAGCAAAGCCACCCGATGTGCCGACAATCCTGATAGGAGTTGCACGTATCTTGTTCTCAGGGCAACACCGAATGAGACCAGCTACGAATAAAACCAAACCTCAAGTTTCCCCGAGGTGGCCCCGCAGGCAGCTCAGTTCGGACCAACACTTAGAGAAGCACTGGCCCGGGGGGGTTAAAATAAAGATGACCCTTGGGTTGGCTGACCCAAGGGAAGGGTAATAAGTTGTTAGGCAAATGTAAAACCAAGGTTGGTCCTTGCTGGAGGAGTTTTATTCAAAGCAAACTGTCAAGGGGTTCCCATAACACCCAACCACGTAAGGAACGCAAAATCAAGGAACATAACACCGGTATGGCGGAAACTAGGGCGACAAGAGTGGAACAAAACACCAGGCATAAGGCCGAGCCTTCCACCTTTTACCAAGTATATAGACACATTAATTAAATAAGAGGTATTGTGATATCCCAACATATCCATGTTCCAACATGGAACGAACTTCAACTTCACCTGCAACTAACAACGCTATAAGAGGGGCTGAGCAAAAGCGGTAACATAGCCAAACAACGGTTTGCTAGGAAGGAGGGTTAGAGGCATGACATGGCAATATGGGAGGCATGATATAACAAGTGGTAGGTAGCGTGTCATAGCAATAGAGCGAACAACTAGCAAGCAAAGATAGAAGTTATTTCGAGGGTATGGTCATCTTGTCTGAGATCTCCCAAGGAAGAAGAACGAGTCAACGAAGAAGGCAAACAGACGTAGTCGAATGGATCCTCACAAACGCGACGTTACCCGAACTAACAAGAAGAAGCAACACCGGAAAGGAGCGAACATCATGGTAAACAACCATCACATAAGCATGGCACGATACACAATGAAGTATGATGCATGTCCAGTTTAATGAGGCATGCCATGGCAAAGTGCAGAAGCAAAACTACAAGTTAAGTGGAGGTCAACATGTAACAAAAGCATGTTGATGAAACACCACATCGAGTTTTTAGTTCTCTCCCGGTAATGTACCCAACACAATTAAATGTTATTAAACATGACAAGGGGTGAAGCATAACTAAACTACACTATCTAAGAAATTTAAATGGGGCCAGAAACATCAAACAACAATTCCGGTAAATCCCCATATGCATTTAGCAATTTAATGCAAACAACAATTTTAAACATTTTAAATGTTATTATCCTGATGTGAATGACATCTGCAAGTTTTATGCAATACTTATGAAAATGTTGCCATGAGCATGTTATGAAGCATTTGTCATCGTGGCGGAAACAAAAGGGGTGCCACGGCAATGACAACGGAAATTGTGCCACGGCAACATTTCGACAATCCGTTAGCTCACGAAGATAGCGGTGCAAAAGGAAGTAGGTGTGAGTGTGTCTTGCAAGGATGGTGGGGTGCTCCCGGGAACGGGGTTCCCACGGGTCGACGGCATGGCAAACGAGGAGGGGCGTGCACGCGAAAAATACTAACACGGTGCAAACACGAGCACCTCATACAACAAACATCCGTCCACGGTGATCGCCTCAGCGGTATACCTTCAAAGCGTGTGTTTTGAGACGGTTCAAAAAAGTCGAGGGAAGAAGTCGTTCAGGGCCGTCGTGGAAGTAGAGGTTCACGCGACAGTGGTTGAACTTGACGCTTGCGTTACACGGGTCTTCGGCGACGGTAGTCGTACATGGTTCGGAGTGGAACTTGCATCTTCGGACTTGTTGGTCTCAATTCTTGCGACGGTAGCGGCACACGCTTTCGTAGGCGGACTTGACGAATCCGAGTAACTTGGGGTCGACGGTGGTCGTTCACGTCCATTGTCGCACAAGGTTCCGCAGATGTTCGGGGTCACGGCTAGGAACTCGGCGTTTCGGTGCGGTGTAGGGGTACATGTCGAAGGTCGTCGTGGTACTTGGTGTAATGCATGGGATGGTAGCTCAACAATTGCCAGAGAGGGACTTGACGCATCAAAGGTCTTCGATGCCGCGGTACTTGTCGGGTCATCATGTAGACATACTTTCGACGAGGAACTTGGCGCGTCCAAAATGAGAAAGGCAAAAGCCCTCATTCAGCGGTGCTCGAACTTGACGAAACCCATGAACGGGTCTCACCGGGGACTTGATGCATCTGAGCTCTTCGGGTTTGTAGTTGTACTTGCGTTCGGAGTCCGGGTCTTGCCGATGGTTTACTTGGTGAACTGAAGTGGCATCGAGGGGCTAGCAGAGGCCCTACCTCGGGGGCTCATTGGGGGCGTGCGGTGACAGCTCGAGCTGCTAGTTGTGGTGCAGGGGAGCACCATAGGAGACAAGGTGCATGGCAGCAAGGCAAAACCGACCGAAGGCGACGGGAAGAGACCATGGCGACATGGGTCCTCGGACACCAACAGGGAGCAGAGGAGGCCGATGGGAAAAATGATAGGATCATCTTGAAGAGAATCACACCGGTTGGAATGAATTGACATGACAATCTCGATGATCAAGAAGTATTAGCAACCACATAGAAATATGAGAACACCGCTTGGAAAACATATGGAATCCACATTTTGACTTCGAAGCAACTCGAATACCATAACTCAAAACAAAACAAAGGATTGGCTTGCAAAATAAGCCGGAACAAACATATGATAGATCCCATATCGTATCATGTGTCTGTTGGAAAGATATTCTAGGAGCTACTTGAATTCCCACCTATAAAACTCCCAAAACTTTCTGGTTATGCAATCAGGTGTTGGGGATACAGGGGAAGCATAATATCTCACCCAAACTAACAATCCCTACATCCACCTGTATCCATCCTTCAACACATAACAAAGAAACCTTCAGAAATCGTGTACCTCAACCTTCAAAAAGCATCCATTATACGAGTTATGGAAATACTCCCGAACTCCCGCCCCAGTACTGGGTGGCATCGAGGTTATCTCACCAACAACTACATGCGAAATTCAGGTATTCCAGAACTGCAACGATAAAATTGCGACGACAACACCTCGGAGCTCAACTCCCAGTGACACTGCCACAACCGATAAATGTCAGGAGGCAACAAGAACAATGTTCTCGTCACAAGACTATCGGAACGATTCCAAGATACCAGCGTGATCCTAAAACAATTTTCGTGAAATTTGAGAGGAGGAGAGTTAACACTTCTACGTTAGGAGGCCTCACCAGAGCGACGAAGGGACTGAGGAGTAAAAAGAATCCTACTCTCTGATATATATATATATATATATATATATATAATCCTAAGACTCAAAACATTTTGTTCTAGACTCAACAACGTCAGCAATTCGATCAAGCAGGGGGCTCCTAAGTCGGGGATGGCTCTGATACCAACTTGTAACACCCACAATGCGGCTATATCTCCCACGTGTTGGGACACGACTTATAGGCAGAGCCGCATGGTAGGCTTGTAGCAAGAAGGGTAATCTTTACACATCCCATGTACTGAATAAGAAAGGGATAAAGAGTTGGCTTACAATCGTCACTTCACACAATAACAAGTTAAACATACATCATGCAGCGTACAATCAAGGTCCGACTATGGAACCAAAATAAAGGAAGACAACCCCAAATGCTAGATCCCCGATCGTCCCAACTGGGCCCCACTACTGATTAACCGGAAAAGAAACAAAACAATGAACAAGATCTTCATCGAGCTCCCACTTGAGCTTGGTTGAGCCACCTGCACTGGTATCATCGGCACCTGCAACTGTTTGGAAGTATCTGTGAGTCACGTGGACCCAGCAATCTCACACCTGTGAGATCAAGACTGTTTAAGATCATGGGTAGGAAAGGGTAGTGAGGTGGAGCTGCAGCAAGCACGAAGCATATATGATGGCTAACATACGCAAATAAGAGCGAGAAGGGAAGCAACGCACCGTTCGAGAAGCTAGAAGTGATCAGGAAGTGATCCTGAAGCTACTTATGTTCAAGCATAACACAAGAACCGTGTTCACTTCCCGTACTGCACCGGAAAGAGACCATCACGGCTCCACACTCGGTTGATGCATTATAATTAAGTTAAGAGTCAAGTTCTCTACAACTCGATATCAACAAATTCTCATCTACCACATAACCGCGGGCACGGCTTTCGAAAGTTTAAACCCTGCAGGGGTGTCCCAACTTAGCCCATCACAAGCTCTCACGGTCAACGAAGGATATTCCTTCTCCCGGGAAGACCCGATCAGTCTCAGAATCCCGGTTACAAGACATTTCGACAATGGTAAAACCAGACTAGCAAAGCCACCCGATGTGCCGACAATCCCGATAGGAGTCGCACGTATCTCGTTATCAGGGCAACACTGGATGTGACTAGCTATGAGTAAAACCAAACCTCAAGTTTCCCCGAGATGGCCCCGCAGGCAGCTCGGTTCGGACCAACACTTAGAGAAGCACTGGCCGGGGGGGGGGGGGGTTACAATAAAGATGACACTCGGGTTGGCCGACCCAAGGGAAGGGTAATAGGTTGTTAGGCAAATTTAAAACCAAGGTTGGTCCTTGCTGGAGGAGTTTTATTCAAAGCAAACTGTCAAGGGGTTCCCATAACACCCAACCACATAAGGAACGCAAAATCAAGGAACATAACACTGGTATGGCGGAAACTAGGGCGACAAGAGTGGAACAAAACACCAGGCATAAGGCCGAGCCTTCCACCGTTTACCAAGTATATAGACACATTAATTAAATAAGAGGTATTGTGATATCCCAACATATCCATGTTCCAACATGGAACGAACTTCAACTTCACCTGCAACTAACAACGCTATAAGAGGGGCTGAGCAAAAGCGGTAACATAGCCAAACAACGGTTTGCTAGGAAGGAGGGTTAGAGGCATGACATGGCAATATGGGAGGCATGATATAACAAGTGGTAGGTAGCGCATCATAGCGATATAGCGAACAACTAGCAAGCAAAGATAGAAGTTATTTTGAGGGTATGGTCATCTTGTCTGAGATCTCCCAAGGAAGAAGAACGAGTCAACGAAGAAGGCAAACGGACGTAGTCGAATGAATCCTCACAAACACGATGTTACCCGAACTAACAAGAAGAAGCAACACCGGAAAGGAGCAAACATCATGGTAGATAACCATCACATAAGCATGGCATGATGAACAATCAAGTATGATGCATGTCCGGTTTAATGAGGCATGGCATGGCAAAGTGCACAAGCAAAACTACAAGTTAAGTGGAGGTCAACATGTAACAGAAGCATGTTGACGAAACACCACATCGATTTTTTAGTCCTCTCCCGGTTATGTACCCAACACAATTAAATGTTATTAAACATGACAAGGCGTGAAGCATAATTAAACTACACTATCTAAGCAATTTAAATGGGGCCTGAAACATCAAACAACAATTCCAGTAAATCCCCATATGCATTTAGCAATTTAATGCAAACAAAAATTTTAAACATTTTAAATGTTATTATCATGATGCGAATGACATGTGCAAGTTTTATGCAATATTTTTGAAAATGCTGCCATGAGCATGTTATGAAGCATTTGTAATCGTGGCGGAAACGAAAGGGGTGCCACGGCAACGACAACCGAAATGGTGCCACGGCCACATTCCGACGATCCCATAGCTCACGAAGATACCAGTGCAAAAGGAAGTAGGTGTGAGTGTGTCATGCAAGGATGGTGGGGTGCTCCCGGGAACCGGGTTCACACGGGTCGATGGCATGGCAAACAAGGAGGAGCATGCACGCGACAAATACTGACACGGTGCAAACACGAGCACCTCATACAACAAGCATCCGTCCAGGGTGATCGTCTCAGCGGTATACCTTCGAAGCATGCGTTTCGAGGCGATTCAAAAACGTCGAGGGAAGAAGTCGTTCACGGCTGTCGTGGAAGTAGCGGTTCACGCGATGGTGGTGGGACTTGACGAATCCGAGTAAGTTGGGGTCATGGCGAGGAACTCGGCATTTCGGTGCGGTGTAGGGGTACATGTCGAAGGTCGTCGTGGTACTTGGTGTAATGCATGGGATGGTAGTTCTACAATTGTCGGAGAGGGACTTGACGCATCAAAGGTCTTCGATGCCACGATACTTGTCGGGTCATCCTGTAGATGTACTTTCGACGAGGAATTTGGCGCGTCCAAAATGAGCAAGGCAAAAGCCCTCGTTCAGTGGTGCTCGAACTTGACAAAATCCATGAATGGGTCTCACCGGGGACTTGATGCATCTGAGCTCTTCGGGTTTGTAGTTGTACTTGCGTCCGCAGTCCGGGTCTTGCCGATGGTGTACTTGGTGAACTGAAGGGGCATCGAGCGGCTAGGAGAGGCCCTGCCTCGGGCGGGC
Organism: Triticum urartu; assembly: GCF_056163025.1. NCBI lineage: Eukaryota > Viridiplantae > Streptophyta > Magnoliopsida > Poales > Poaceae > Triticum > Triticum urartu. Next base: position 193,449,934 of record NC_141873.1, on the reverse strand, counting down.
ATTGGAGGCGTGTGGAGATAGCTCGAGCTGCTGGTCATGGTGTAGGGGAGCACCAGAGGAGACAAGGTGCATGGCAGCAAGGCAAAACCGACCGAAGGCGACGGGCAGAGAGCGACATGGGTCCTCGGGCACCAACAGGGAGGAGGCGAACCCGGGGTCCGGCGCATGGTGACGGAGATGGGACGCTGCTGCGTGAGCAGAGGAGGCCGATGGGGCATGGAGGAGCAGCGCGAGACGAGCAAGCAGCATGCAGCAGTGGGGGATTGCGGAGAGGCGAGGTGGTGGAGGAGCTGGCGGTGCTGGCCTTGCCGAGGCCGGCAGTAGGCCGCGTCGGCACAGGAGGCCGATGCCGAAGCAGTCCTAGGGCGGTGCGGCAGACTGGGAGTAGAGGAAGGGGTCCGGCGGGTCCCGAGGGCGCAGGCGGGACTTGGAGGCGGGGCTTCGGCAGCAGGGAGGCGCCGCCATGGCAGGGCCCGACAGATCTGGACGGGGGCAGCACTTGACGGCGGAGGGCGACGCGAGGTAGAGGAGGAGCGGTCGTCGACCTGCTAGGCTCCAGTGGCGCGGGATGAGGGAGCGGGGCAGCAACCTACAAGGTCGCCAGCGCGGGGGTCAAGCGAAGAGAAGGGAGCAGCTAGCAGGTTCGAGAGAAGGGGAACGAGGCCACGACTTCGCCTCTCATGCGGGTGGCGGCGCAAGGGAACGAGGGAGAGGATGAGGGTTCTGTCGGGCCTAGGGTTAGATTAGGAGGGGGTTGGCTAGGCCTTGGGAGGCCGGCCCGGTAGAGAGGGGGGCTGCGCCTAGGCGCAGATGGGCCTGCTTGAGATCTTGGTTGGGCTCTCTCTCTCTCTCTCTTAAGTCTTAAAAAACATTTTCAGAAAATAGAAAATTGCAAAGAAAGAAAGGAGAGAAAAGAAAGGGTTAGAGGAAGGATTTGGGCATGAGGATTATTTTCCCGGAGTCGCAAAAATGTGTACGATTCCAGAAAAAATGGAGTGGCAAGATTGCAAGAATTGAATTCAAATTCATTTGAATTTAATTCAAAGGATTTGAACAAAGAGTAGGATTTAGAAGTGTCTAAAAATGTTGAGAATTTTGGTGGAGCTCCGGAAAGTGAAGAAAGAATTTACAGGAAAAGTTTGGGGACCAAACTTGAAGCGGAAAAAGATATGTGATTACTTTCAAGTGTGTTTATGGGTGATTCTGAAAAAATTAACGGGATGTTTATTATAGCTCCCTAAATATTGGGAGGATATGTTTTATAGAGAAGTCACCATGTGAATTCCCTCGGTTTAATTGGATCGAAGATCCATGTGATTTGATTGTTGAGAAAAGGATGGCATGATGACATGATGCAATGCAAAAGATGCAAAGATGAAAGCAACGAACCAAACAAATCACACGACGAAACCCAAAAACAGGAAAGGCATCTGGAGCGTCAGTCTTGGGGCGCCACATCGCCTCCAGGAAGAAGCTCGCCAAGCGGTAGCTGCCACACCATAGTACAACCCCGACTATGATTTCAGATATCATCCGGGCCAGTGGTGGCCTTAGACCAACTAAGGCCAAAAGCCTAAGTTTGGAGGGACTACGTATTTCTCACCGACATGACATTTATGTTCACACACTCATTCTAGTTGTCAGTGTTCATATCTTTTTCATTGTATTATCCATGTTAGTTTATTTCTTTTTCTCGCTTTCTTCTTGTGTGTTTGAAAAACCTTAAGAAAAAACAAAAAAAATAGTTGTAGTTAATTTACTTTCCATGTTTACTTAGTAGTAGTATTAAAAGAAAACACAAAAAGTTTTCTCGTTCTCCTTTTGCTTGCCGGAGCTTTCCCGTGTAAATAGTTTTCTCGTTCTTATTTTACCTTCTTTAGAAAAACAAAAAAACCAAAAACATTTCGGTGTGTTTCTTTGAAATTCTTTTCTTTTCTTTGGGGGTCGAGAGGAGAAGACCATGATGAAAATGTTGAGTGCTCTCATTTGCATTATTGTTGATCTAACAAAGAGCCCATGTTACCTTGCCTTCTCCTTTGAATAAATCTTTGCAGATTCCAGCTTAGTCCAATGCATGTGCACTATTATTATTATCCACACCGTTCGGTCATGCAAGTGAAAGGTAATAATGACAATATATGATGAAATGATTGAGATGAGGAAAAGCTGGTATAAACTCGACCTATCTTATTTTTGTAAATTTGATTAGTTCATCGTTCTAGATCCGGCCTACTATGAAAGAAACATGTCTGCAATGACAATTAGAGATTATAGTTACTCATGTCATCCTTAATTATCTAGGAGTTTATAATGGTTTACCTTGTGTGCCAACATGCTTTTAAAATGGTTGTGATGTAGTATGATAGGATGGTATCCTCCTTCGAATGATTCGAGTGGCTTGACTTGGCACATGTTCACGCATGTAGTTGAAACAAAATAAACATAGCCTCCACGATATTTATGTTGATAGAGGCAAAGGTGTCCTGATGTTTCGATGAGATGGTGGCTACCGTTTTCTGTTGGAGTCAACCTTGATGATACGACTACGAACATGCGAGACGTCGCGCCTAAGCAATCGCTAAACCAACTTTCGAGGGGTTATTGACCAGCCTACTATGAAAGCAATCGCTAAACCTAACCACAAGGGTCTTTTTCCTGTGAGCAAACGAAGAACAAGCAAGAAACTAATATTGCAATCTGGATATTGCGAATATAAGATGAAAGCTTTATTGATCAAGGTGGGGTTCTGTGACGCCTTTGTCTGGTCGTTGAACACAAACGAAGTACGTGAAGTTGTAGCTATGGCGAACATTAATCTAAACAAAACTCAAAGTCTAAACGATGCCCTAAGGGCTGTATATATGGAGGAGAGAGGGGGAATTTCATGGCCCTTGGAGAGGGGTCCGAAACCAACCCTAACTCTTGTTTCCCCACACATACGGACTCTAAAAACTGCCTATAATTAAGTATTTCAAAATTACATGGGCCTGGCCCAATAATAAGGTGACGCATCACCTAGAATAGCCTCTGGACGAAATTTATGAAGTGGCATCTTGTATATTTCGTCCAAGGCTTCATGCACTCATTATGGTGACTTCAAATTCCTGGAATCATCACTTGTAACTCCGTTCTTGTTCCCCTTGCGCATGCCATCATCTCCATGCTTAAACTTGCTCCAAGGTTCATCTTTCTTGTCCAAGCTAGGCCCTTCATTTGTAAGCAAAAAAATGTATCCAATTTAGGCAGCATCATATTCTCATGAACATTAGAATCGTTACCAAGAAATGAAAGTACCTGATAATTCAATTGGCGTGCGCGAGCTCTAGTAAATGTATTCAATTGGCGTCCGAAGATGGAAGAGGCAACAAATCAATAGGTGCACGAGCAAGGAAACCATACACAATTTCAAAAGGGCACATCTTAGTAGTAGAATGCAATGAACGATTGTAAGCAATTTCAATAACAGGCAAGCATTCTTCCCACATTTTCTTATCATTCTTCAAAACATCCCTAAGCATAGTAGACAATGTTCTATTGATTACTTCAGTTTGTCCATCAGTTTGGGGGTGACAAGTAGTACTAAAAAGCAGTTCACGCCAAAGTGTCCCATTAAGCCCCCTCCGTGCGCCTCCTGCAATAACAAAAGACGAATGGAGCTAGCCGAAATGCATGGCTTGTTAGCACGGAACACAAATCCATCATTAACGACAAACTTGTTCCACGTTCTTCCTTCTTTACAATTCTGCATTACATCTTTGAAAGCAGCATCATGCACATATTGATCTTTGATGGTCTCCAAACCAAATATTTTGAAGTCAAGTTGTGAAAGCATAGTATAGCGATGAGACAATGCATCAGCAATAACATTTTCTTTACCCTTCTTGTGTTTAATGACATAAGGGAAAGTCTCAATGAATTCAACCCATTTAGCATGTCTACGATTCAGTTTAGCTTGACTTTCAATATGTTTCAACGATTCATGATCAGAATGTATAACAAATTCTTTAGGCTACAAATAATGTTACCATGTTTCTAAAGTCCGAACAAGAGCATATAATTCTTTATCATAAGTAGAATAAGTCAGACTAGGCCCACTCAATTTTTGAGAAAAGTATGCAACAGGTTTACCATCTTGTAATAACACACCTCCTAATCCAATTCGACTAGCATCACATTCAAGCTCAAAAGTCTTATTAAAATCAGGAAGTTGGAGTAAAGGAGCATGTATCAACTTATCTTTCAATACCGTGAGGCTTCTTCCTGTGCGGTGCCCCAAACAAAAGGCACATCCTTCTTTGTAAGCTCATTGAGAGGTGCATCAATGGTGTTGGAATCTCTCACAAAACGCATATAGAATCCAGCGAGGCCAAGAAAACTCCTCACTTGTGTGACCATTTTGCGCTGCGGCCAACTCTCAATAGCTTCAATAGTGACTTTATCAACTTCAATTCCCCGTGGAGTAACAACATAGCCAAGAAAAGATACTTGGTCGGTGCAGAAGGTGCACTTCCCAAGGTTACCAAACAAACGTGCATCCCGTAGAGCAATAAAAACAGCATGTAAATGTTCCAAATGTCCTCCAAAGATTTACTATAAATCAGTATATCATCAAAATAGACGACCACAAATCGTCCAATGAAAGCACGTAAAACTTCGTTCATTAACCTCATGAAAGTACTAGGTGCATTAGTTAACCAAAAAGGCATGACTAACCATTCATAAACTAAACTTAGTTTTAAATGCAGTTTTCCATTCATCTCCCAATTTCATACGAATTTGATGGTATCCACTACGCAAATCAACTTTTTGGAGAATATTGTAGAGCAACCCAATTCATCAAGCATATCATCTAGCCTAGGAATAGGATGACGATAACGAATAGTAATATTATTAATGCCTCTACAATCAATGCACATACGCGACGTACCATCCTTTTTCGGAACTAAAATGATAGGAACATCACAAGGACTAAGAACGTGATAGAGGCGAAGGTGTCCCGATGTTTTGATGAGATGGTGGCTATCATTTTCTGTAGGAGTCGACCTTCACGATCCGACTACGAACGTGCGAGACGTCGCGCCTTAGCAATCGCTAAACCAACTTCCGAGGGGTTATTGACAACGCCGCACCATGATCAACCTGACCACGAGGGTCTGTTTCCTGTGAGCAAACGAAGAACAAGCAATAAACTGAGAGTGCAATCTAGATATTGCGAATATAAGATGAAAGCTTTATTGGTCAAGGTGGGGTTCTGTGACGTCTTGGTCTGGTTGTTGAACACAAACGAAGTACGCGAAGTTGCAGCTATGGCGAACTTTTGATCTAAACAGAACCCAAAGTCTAAACGACGTCCTAAGGGCTATATATATGGAGGAAGAGGGGGGAATTTGGTGCCCCTTGGAGGAGGGGTCCGAAACCAACCCTAACTCTTGTTTCCCCACACATATGGACTCTAAAAACAGCCTATACTTAAGTATTTCGAAAATACATGGGCCTGGCCTAATAATAAGGTGACGCAGCACCTAGAATAGCCTCTGGGCGAAATTTATGAAGTGGCATCTTGTATATTTCGTCCAAGGCTTCATGCACTCCTTATGGTGGCTTCAAAGTCCTGAAATCATCACTTGTAACTCCGTTCTTGACCCCCTTGCACATGCCATCATCTCCATGCTTGAACTTGTTCCAAGGTTCATCTTTATTTTCGAAGCTAGGCCCTTAATTTGTAAGGAAAACAAATGTATCCAATTTAGGCAGCATCATATTCTCATGAACATTAGAATCGTTACCAAGAAACGAAAGTACTTGATAATTCAATTGGCGTGCAAGAGCTCTAGTAATTGGTCCAGTATGTATAGCAGCAGGGGCTGTGTGTATAACAATGGTATTGATGTCCTCATCATCCTCCCCTTCTTGAAATCAAGTCATCCTCGACGAAAGCTCATCTTCCTCAGCCAAATAAGGATTCAAATCTGCAATGTTAAAAGTGGGACTGACCCCAAAATCTGCAGGCAGTTCAAGTTTATATGCATTATCACTTATTTTCTCTAACACCTTAAAAGGACGATCATCATGTGGCATTAGCTTTGATTTGCGCAAATTAGTAAATCTATCCTTACGCAAATGTAACCAAACAAGATCTCCAGGTGCAAACACAAGATGTTTTCTACCCTTATCTCCAGCAAGTTTATATTTAGCATTCGTACGCTCAATGTTTTCCTTAGGTAACTCATGCATTTTTAAAATCAATTCAACATGTTCTTTAGCCTCAAAATTAACCTTCTTCAAAGATGGAAGAGGCAACAAATCAATAGGTGCACGAGGTAGGAAACCATACACAATTTCAAAAGGGCACATCTTAGTTGCAGAATGCAATGAATGATTATAAGCAAATTCAATATGAGGCAAGCATTCTACCCACATTTTCTTATTATTCTTCAAAACAGCCCTAAGCATAGTAGACAATGTTCTATTGACTACTTCAGTTTCTCCATCAGTTTGGGGGTGACAAGTAGTACTAAAAAGCAGTTTAGTCCCCAATTTAGCCCATAAATATTTCCAAAAGTGGCTAAGAAATTTAGTATCACGATCTGAAACAATAGTATTTGGCACACCATGCAAGCAAATAATTTCACGAAAGAACAAATCAGCAACATTAACAACATCATCGCTTTTATGACATGGTATAAAGGGTGCCATTTTTGAGAATCTATCCACGACAACAAATATGCTATCCCTCCCCTTCTTTGTTCGAGGTAAACCTAAAACAAAGTCCATAGATATATCCTCCCAAGGAACACTAGGTACAGGCAAAGGCATATATAAACCATGAGGATTGAGTCATGACTTAGCTTATTGACATGTAGTGTAGCGAGCAACAAAATGCTCAACATCCCGTCTCATCTTTGGCCAAAAGAAATGTGTAGCAAGTATATCCTCCGTCTTCTTGACGCCAAAGTGTACCATTAATCCTCCTCCATGCGCCTCCTGCAACAACAAAAGACGAACTGAGCTAGTTGGAATGCATAGCTTGTTAGCACGAAACACAAATCCATCATTAAGAACGAGCTTGTTCCAAGTTCTCCCTTCCTTAGAATTCTGCAATACATCTTTAAATTCAGCATCATGAATATATTGAGCTTTGATGGTCTCCAAACCAAATATTTTAAAGTCAAGTCGTGAAAGCATAGTATAACGATGTGACAAAGCATCAGCAATAATATTTTCTTTACGCTTCTTGTGTTTAATGACATAAGGGAAAGTCTCAATGAATTCAACCCATTTAGCATGTCTACGGTTTAGTTTTGCTTGACTTTTAATGTGTTTCAAAGATTCATGATCTGAATGTATAACAAATTCCTTGGGCCATAAATAATGTTGCCATGTTTCTATGGTCCGAACAAGAGCATATAATTCTTTATCATAAGTAGAATAGTTCAGACTAGGCCCACTCAATTTTTTAGAGAAGTATGCAACAGGTTTGCCATCTTGTAATAACACACCTCCTAATCCAATTCCACTAGCATCACATTAAAGCTCAAAAGTCTTATTAAAATCAGGAAGTTGGAGTAAAGGAGCATGTGTCAACTTATCTTTCAATACCGTGAAGGCTTCTTCCTTTGTGGTACCCCAAACAAAAGGCACATCCTTCTTTGTAAGCTCGTTGAGAGGTGCATCAATGGTGCTGAAAACTCTCACAAAATGCCTATCGAAACCAGCGAGGCCAAGGAAACTCCTCACTTGTGTGACTGTTTTGGGCTGCGACCAACTCTCAATAGCTTCAATCTTGGCTTTATCAACTTCCATTCCATGTGGAGTAACAACATATCCAAGAAAAGATACTCGGTCGGTGCAAAAGGTGCACTTTCCATGGTTACCAAACAAACATGCATCACGTAGAGCAATAAAAACAACACATAAATGTTCCAAATGTTCCTCCAATGATTTACTATAATTCAGTATATCATCAAAATAGACTACCACAAATGGTCCAATGAAAGCATGTAAAACTTCGTTCATTAACCTCATGAAAGTACTAGGTGCATTAGTTAACCCAAAAGGCATGACTAACCACTCATAAAATCCAAACTTAGTTTTAAATGTTGTTTTCCATTCGTCTTCCAATTTCATATGAATTTGATGGTATCCACTATGCAAATCAACTTTGGAGAATATTGTAGAGCCACTCAATTCATCAAGCATGTTGTCTAGCCTAGGAATAGGATCACGATAACGAATAGTAATATTATTAATGCCTCTACAATCAACACACATACGTGACGTACCATCCTTTTTCGGCACTAAAATGATAGGAACAACACAAGGACTAAGGGATTCGCGTATATAACCTTTGTTGAGCAGCCCCTGTACTTGACGCATAATCTCCTTCGTCTCCTCTGGATTGGTACGGTATGGCGCACGGTTGGGTAATGATGCCCCAGGAATTAAGTCAATTTGATGCTCAATACCTCGAATAGGTGGTAATCCCGGTGGCAGTTCTTGTGGAAAGACGTCAGCGAACTCCTGCAAAATGTTAGTGACAGCAGGAGTCAAAGAGGAAGGCACGTCCTCGAATGAAAATAACGCCTCTTTGCAAACAAAAGCATAGCAAACAGATTTGCTGAAATCTAGCTCATCAATATAAGATTTTGTGGCAAGTAAAAATGCACTTTTCAATTTAATTTCAGAGGCAACACTAGATGGTTTATTATTAGGTTTCATTTGTTGCTCAAATTCTTTTGCCATAATCTGATTTTCACTCTTATTTTTCTCCTGTCTTGCTTTATTAGCTCTATTAATATCATCTCTCAAAATGGATTCAGGATTCATAGGAAGCAAAGTAATATGGCTATCCTTATGAACAAGAGTATACTGATTATTTCTACCATGGTGTACAGAATTTTTATCAAATTTCCATGATCTACCAAGTAATAAGGAACATGCTTGCATGGGTACCACATCACAATCAACATAATCAGCATATGTAGAGATACTAAAATGCACACGAACAGTATGTGTTACCTTAACCTTGCCGCTATTGTTGAACCATTGGATGTAGTAAGGATGTGGATGCGGTCTTGTGGAGAAAGAGAGCTTCTCCACCATCTCCATGCTAGCCAAGTTGTTGCAGCTCCCTCCATCTATGATGACGCGAATGGAACGTTCCTTCACAACTCCCTTTGTGTGGAACAAATTATGCCTCTGATTTTGCTCAGCTTGTGTAACCTGCACACTCAAAACACGTTGAGCAACTAAACGTTCATACCTGTCAGCATCTTCAGCAACCATGTATTGCGTCTCATGATTAGAATCATCTCCACCGTGTTCTTCATGTGTAATAAGAGCCAAAGTCTCCTTATCATAGTCACTAGCGGACTCATACCCACCATCCTCGGTAGCAATCATCACACGCTGAGATTTGCATTCTCTCGCAAAATGTCCTCTCCCCTTACAACGACGATAAATAATATCACTTGTGTGCCCTGTTGATGCCATGGAAGAAGAAGAGCTCTGCGCAGGCCCGGCAGGTGTGCTCTTGGAAGATAGTGGTGGTTGTGCCTGCTTTCTTGTATCACGGCTGGAGGTGGCACGTGATGGAGGTGCTAGTGTAGTGGAAGTAGAGGATGCACATGGTGTCCATGATGATGATCAACATGCAGAAAAGTTAGTACGCGCCAATGCCTGTTGATCCTGCACTTCACGTTCATCTTTACAAGCAAGATGGAATAAATGAGTGATATTATTATACTCCTTATACTCTAGAAAGGTTTGAATCTCTCTATTTAATCCACCCTTAAAACGTGCAAGCATAGCTTCATTCTCTTCAACAATACCACATCTAATCATGCCAGTTTGTAATTCTTGATAATATTCTTCTACATAATTTTTTCCTTGTCTTAAGCGCTGCAATTTTTGAAGTAATTAACATTCATAATAACGTGGAACCCAACGAGTACGCATAGCAGCTTTCAAAGCAGCCCAAGTAGCTCGAATGGGATATAATCTACAATGTTCAGACCACCAAACACATGCAAAACTAGTGAAAGCAGAAACAGCAGCAGGAACACGTCTCTCCTCAGGATATTGTAAACATGTAAAACGTTGTTCAGTTTATAACTCCGAAGTAAGATATATATCAGGAACATATCTACCCACAAATGGTGGAATATTCAATTTCAGTTTAGGAAGATGGTCATGATCTCGTACCTCGGGTGGTGGTGCAGCCGTACCGTTGCGATGATATGCATGAGGACGACCTGGTGGTGGTGGTGCTGGTGGTTGCATGTAGTTCTAATTTTGATCAACCTCATCCTCGTAATGGCCCTCCACCTCTACAGTAACAGCAGGAGCTACAGAAGCACCAACAGTAGGTACAGCAGCACCAGAAGTTTGACCAGGCTCAATGGGAACGCGCTGTGCTCGTCCCACTTGAATTGGAAAATGATGTTGTTGTTGTTGTAGAGGTGCGACAGGTGCAACGAGCGGTGGAAGACGCGCGAGCAATTCATTAAAATTATTATCGACCTTTGTTTTGAACGCCTTCTCAATATCATCTATCTTCTCTATGGCCTCTTCAAATCTGTTATCACATCTTCCACCTGTCCACTCATCATTTGCTGAAACTTATCATCTAACTCTTTGTTTGTCATATTCTACCAGTCAGTCTTGTCGGCTTGTGATCCTGCCATGGTTAGCAGCAATAGAAACACACAAGAATATGATCCTACAGACTACTAGGAAGTGGTGGTGATGGTGTGGTGGATAGTCACAAATCCGTCAATCGAATCTCAAATTCTTACCAGTTCTTACCGAGCAGCAGGTGTTGATCAGCAACCGTTGTAGTCAAAATTCTCATAGCTTGGATAGAGCGATTACCAGGGAGAGTCAAACACACGACGTAGATGTATGTGGAACTAGGAAGGCTTATAATATGGTAGCAAAAAGGGTCAGCAATAATCAATTCAAAGATGCAAAGTTGAATAAACGCTCAACGACGATACTATGCTGGTCCTAGGCTAGACCGTGCTAGAGACGCGATCCTAGAACACTAACAAAATCACGGCGCTGCACGTAAACAAGGGGAAAACACACTCTGGAACTTTTTTTTCGCTCTATTTTTTTGGCGCTCCTTTTTTTGTGCCCCTCTTTTTTTTGCGAAAAATCACTATAATGGCGAGTGTCTCAAAACTCTTCCCTCGTCAAACTGACAAGATGGGCACGAATTTTTTTGACTTTTTTTTCGGAAATCAGGGCAGCGACGACGAAAAAGTGCGACAAAAAATCACTATGATGGCGAGTGTCTCAAAACTCTCCGTGGGACCTAAAAATGGGATAGGGAAAATATATTTTTGGTCACCGAAATTTTGGCCTAAAAACTGCCCGAGGGTCTCCAGACACTTTTTCCGAGACCTACTCGGGCAAGGAAACACAAAATGAAAAGTAGATGGATCACGAAAACAAACATAATATGAAAAGTACTCGGATTGGTGGTGGACATGCAGATGTAAATGTGGACATGGATTGGTGGTGGACAGGCAGATGTATATGTGGACTCGAATTGGTGGTGGACAGGCAGATGTATATGTGGACGCAGATTGATGGTGGACAGGCGGATGTATTTGGCAGCGGTAAGGAATATGTTGGTGGTGGTGGTATGTGGTAGGAACGATGACGATGGTGCGGCGGCGGCGTGACAACTTGTGAACAGAACTCGAAACTCTAACGGAAACAAGACGCTAAGACCAGCAACTAGACACGATGATGCAACCGCAAATTCAACAATGAAAAACGCTAAAAAGATTATGCAAAGGCTTAGATTGGTTCAGATAGGATGACCTAACCCTAATTTTTTTTGGCTTTTTCGTGGACTGTAGGTATGAAGAACAGACTCGATCTAAACTATGAAAAACTATAAAATCTCACCGAGCAACCTGGAAATCTGATACCACTTGATAGAGGCGAAGATGTCCCGATGTTTCGATGAGATAGTGGCTATTGTTTTATGTGGGAGTCGACCTTGACGATCCGACTATGAACGTGTGAGACGTCGCGCCTTAGCAATCGCAAAACCAACTTCTGAGGGGTTATTGACCATGCTGGAGCACGATCAACCTGACCACGAGGGTCTGTTTCCTGCGAGCAAACGAAGAACAAGCAAGAAACTGAGATTGCAATATGGATATTGCGAATATAAGATGAAAGCTTTATTGATCAAAGTGGGGTTCTGTGACGTCTTGGTCTGGTCGTTGAACACAAACGAAGTACGCGAAGTTGCAGCTATGGCGAACTTTTGATCTAAACAAAACCCAAAGTCTAAACGACGCCCTAAGGGCTATATATATGGAGGAAGAGGGGGGAATTTCGTGCCCCTTGGAGGAGGGGTCCGAAACCAACCCTAACTCTTGTTTCCCCACACATATGGACTCTAAAAACATCCTATACTTAAGTATTTCGAAAATACATGGGCCTGGCCCAATAATAAGGTGACGCAGCACCTAGAATAGCCTCTGGACGAAATTTGTGAAGTGGCATCTTGTATATTTCGTCCAAGGCTTCATGCACTCCTTATGGTGGCTTCAAAGTCCTGAAATCATCACTTGTAACTCCGTTCTTGATCCCCTTGTGCATGCCATCATCTCCATGTTTGAACTTGTTCAAGGTTCATCTTTCTTGTCCAAGCTAGGCCCTTCATTTGTAAGCAAAACAAATGTATCCAATTTAGGAGGCATCATATTCTCATGAATATTAGAATCGTTACCATGAAACGAAAGTACCTGATAATTCAATTGGCGTGCACGAGCTCTAGTAATTGGTCCGGTATGTATAGCAGCAGGGGCTGTCGGTGTAACAATGGTATTGATGTCCTCATCATAACGCATAATCTCCTTCGTCTGCCCTGGATTGGTATGGTATGACGCACGGTTGGGTAATGATGCACCAGGAATTAAGTCAATTTGATGCTCAATCCCTCGAATAGGTGGTAAACCCGGTGGCACGTCTTCTGGGAAGACGTCAGCGAACTCCTACAAAATGTTAGTGATAGGAGGAGGCAAAGAGGAAGGCATGTCCTCGATTGAAAATAATGCCTCTTTGCAGACAAAAGCATAGCAAACAGATTTGCTACAATCTAGATCATCAATTTCAGATTTGGTGGCAAGTAAACATGCACTTTTCAATTTAATTTCAGAAGCAGCAATAGATGGTGTATTATTAGGCTTCATTTGTTGCTCAAATTCTTTTGCCACAATATGATTTTTACTCTTATTTCGCTCCTGTTTTGCTTTGTTAGCTCTATTAATATCATCTTTCAAAATGGAATCAGGAGTCATAGGAAGCAAAGTAATATTTTTGTCCTTATGATAAAGATTATACTCATTAGTTCTACCATGGTGTACAGAATTTTTATCAAATTGCCATAGTCTACCATGTAATAAGGAACATGCTTGCATAGGCACCACATCACAATCAACATAATCAGCATATGTAGCGATACTAAAATGCACACGAATAGTATGTCTTACCTTAACCCTGCCGTTGTTGTTGAACCATTGGATGTAGTAAGGATGTGGATGTGGTCTTGTGGTGAGAGATAGCTTATCCACCATCTCCATGCTAGCCAAGTTGTTGCAGCTCCCTCCATCTATGATGACACGAACAAAATGTTCGTTCACAACTCCCTTTGTATGGAACAAATTATACCTCTGATTTTGCTCAGCTTGTGTAACCTGCGCACTGAAAACACGTTGAGCAACTAAACATTCATACCTATCAGCATCTTCAGCAGCCATGTATTGCGTCTCATGATCAGAATCATCTCCACCGTGTTGTTCATGTGTAATAAGAGCCAAAGTCTCTTTATCATAGTCATTAGCGGACTCATACCCACCATCCTCAGTAGCAATCATCACACGCTGAGATTTGCATTCTCTCACAAAATGTCCTCTTCCCTTACAACGACGACAAATAATATCACTTGTGTCCCTTGTTGTTGCCATGGAAGAAGAATAGCTCTGCGCAGGCCTGGCAGGTGTGCTCTTGGCAGATAGTGTTGGTTGTGCCTGCTTTCCTGTATCACGGCCGGAGGTGGTGTGATGGAGGTGCTGGTGTAATGGAAGTAGAGGATGTATGTGGTTTGCATGATGAAGATCGACCTGCAGAAAAGTTAGTTCCCGCCAATGCATGTCGATCCTGTAGTTCACGTTCAGCTTTACAAGCAAGATGGAATAAATGAGTGATATTATTATACTCCTTATACTCTATTTAATCCACCCATAAAACGTGCAAGCATAGCTTCATTCTCCTCAACAATACCACATCTAATCATGCCGGTTTGTAATTCCTGATAATATTCTCCTACATAATTTTTTCCTTGTCTTAAACGCTGCAATTTTTGAAGTAATTCACGTTGATAATATGGTGGAACCCAACGAGTACACATAGCGGTTTTCAAAGTAGCCCAAGTAGCTGGAATAGGATATAATCTACAATGTTCAGAACACCAAACACATGCAAAACTAGTGAAAGCACAAACAGCAACAGGAACATGTCTCTCCTCGGGATATTGTAAACATGTAAAACATTGTTCAGTTTCTAACTCCCAGGTAAGATATATATCAGGAACATATCCACCCTCAAATGGTGGAATATTCATCTTAAGTTTAGGAAAAGGCCATGATCTCATATCTCAGGTGGTGGTATAGCCCTACCGTTGCCATGATATACCTGAGGATGACCTGGTGGTTACACGTAGTTCTGATTTTGATCAACCTCATCCTCGTAATGGTCCTCCACTTCTGCAGGAGCAGCAGGAGCTACAGAAGCATCAACAGCGGCACCATGATTTTGCCCAGGGTCAATGGGAACGTGATGTGCTCATCCCACTTGATTTGGAAGGCGACGTTGTTGTTGTTGTTGTAGAGGTGCGATAGGTGCAGCCGGCGGTGGTGGTGGAAGACGCGCTAGCAATTAATTAAACTTGTTATCGAGCTTTGTTTCGAACGTCTTCTCAATGCCATCTATCTTCACCATGGCCTCTTCAAATCTGTTTAGCACATCTTCTACCTGTCCACTCATCATTTGCTGAAATTTGTCATGCAACTCCTTATTCGTCATGTTCTCCTAGTCAGTCTCGTCGTCTTGTGATCCTGCCATGGTTAGCAGCAGTAGAAACACACAAGAATATGATCCTACAGACTACTAACAAGAGGTGGTGGTGGGTGTCACAAATCCGTCAAGCAAATCTCAAATTCTTACCAGTTCTTACCTAGCAGCAGGCGATGATCGGCAACTGTCGTAGTCAAAACTCTCAAAGCTTGGATAGAGCGATTACCAGGGAGAGTCAAATGCACGATGTAGATGTATGTGGAGCTAGGAAGGCTTATAATACGGTAGCAAAAAGGGTGAGCAATAATCAATTCAGAGATGCAAAGTTGAATAAACGCTCAACGACGATACTTGTGCGGGTCCTAGGCTAGACCGAGCTGAAGACGCGAGCCTAGAACACTAACAAAATCATGACGCTGCACGTAAACAAGGGAGGAGCACGCTCTGATTTTTTTTCTTTTTTTCACTTTTTTGCACTTTTTTCCTCTCTTTTTTTCCTCCGCAACAATTTTTTTTCAAGCAAGTCTACAAATGGTCTAGAAACTGCCTAGCCAGAATTTTCCAGACTTAGTTTTTTTTGAGTTTGGAACTATTTTTCTATTGCGGGTAGCATGAAAGTTCGGGAGTCCTACTCTGTCACGACTCGGAGTATAGCGTGATCTGGAAATCCAAAACAGAGTAAGAAAATACTGGACTCGGACTAGGACTGGTGGCGGAGATGAATCTGGTGGAAACTCGGACAAGTGGCAGATATATGTAGGGCGGTGGGACACGGACTGGTGGCGAATCTGTGATGGAGGTGGACCCGGATTATCGTGATGGTGGTGAATATGTGGTATATGGCAGCGGCGATGATGATGGTGGTATATGGCAGCGGTGATGACGAAGATGGTATATTGCAGTGGTGATGATGATGGTGGTATATGGTAGTGGTGATGATGATGACGCGGCGGCATCATGACTACTTGTGAACAGAATCGAAACTCTAAAGGACTAGGCACTAAGACCAACAACTGGACACGATGATGCAACTGCAAATTCAACAATCCAAAACCCTAAAAAGATTATGCAAAGGCTCCGATTGGTTCGGATATGATGAACTAACCCTAATTTTTTGTGGCTTTTTCGTGGACTGTAGGTATGAAGAACAGACTCGATCTAAATTATGAAAAACTGTAAAATCTCACCGAGCAACCTGGAAATTTGACACCACTTGGTAGAGGCAAAGGTGTCCCGATGTTTCGATGAGATGGTGGCTATCATTTTCTATGGGAGTAAACCTTGACGATCCGACTACGAACATGCGAGACATCGCGCCTTAGCAATCGCTAAACCAACTTCTGAGGGGTTATTGACCACGCCGTAGCACAATCAACCTGACCACGAGGGTCTGTTTCCTGTGAGCAAACAAAGAACAAGCAAGAAACTGATATTGCAATTTGGATATTGCGAATATAAGATGAAAGCTTTATTGATCAAGGTGGGGTTCTGTGACGCCTTTGTCTGGTCGTTGAACACAAACGAAGTACGCGAAGTTGCAGCTATGGCGAACTTTAATCTAAACAAAACCCAAAGTCTAAACGATGCCCTAAGTGCTGTATATATGGAGGAGAGAGGGGGGAATTTCGTGGCCCTTAGAGGAGGGGTCTGAAACCAACCCTAACTCTTGTTTCCCCACACATACAGACTCTAAAAACTGTCTATAATTAAGTATTTTGAAATTACATGGGCCTGGCCCAAAAATAAGGTGACGTAGCAGCTAGAATTGCCTCTGGACGAAATTTATGAAGTGGCATCTTGTATATTTCGTCCAAGGCTTCATGCACTCATTATGGTGGCTTCAAAGTCCTAGAATCATCACTTGTAACTCCGTTCTTCTTCTCCTTGTGCATGCCATCATCTCCATGCTTAAACTTGCTCCAAGGTTCATCTTTCTTGTCCAAGCTAGGCCCTTCATTAGAATCGTTACCAAGAAACAAAAGTACCTGATAATTCAATTGGCGAGCGCGAGCACTTGTAATTGGTCCAGTATGTATAGCAGCAGGGGCTGTGGATGTAACAATGGTATTGATATCCTCATCATATGTTCATGGTGATTTATATCCTACTCATGCTTGCACTCAATGTTGGTTAATCTCAATGCATGTTTATGACTGTTGTCGCTCTCTAGTTGGTCGCTCAATCTTTTGCTAGCCTCCACTTGTACTAAGCGGTAATACTGCTTGTGCATCCACTTCCAAAAACCCAAAGTTGTTCCATGTGAGTCCACCATACCTACCTATATGCGGTATTTACCTGTCGTTCAAGTAAATTAGCTTGTGCCAAACCGTAAACCTTCAAATGATAATATGTTTTGTATGCCTGAATCGCTCATGTAACGACTGGGGGTTGTCAGTATTTGATGTCTCTTGAAGCTACGTCAATATTTCCCCAAAGAGGAAGGGATGATGCAGCACAACGGTGGTAGATATTTTCCTCAAATATGAAACCAAGGTTATCGAACCAGTAGGAGGAGCAAGCAACACAACGTAATCAGCACGTCCACACAAATAAAAACTACTAGCGTGACAAGTGTACGGAAACGATGCATGGAAAACCAAAAAATTATACACACACGCAATGATCTATCCATGGAGATGCATAGCGACGAGGGGTAGAGTGTGTCTACGTACCTTCGTAGACTGTAAGCAGAAGCGTTTCTTAACGCGGTTGATGTAGTCGAACTTCTTCGCGCTTCAACCGATCAAGTACCGAACGCATGACACCTCCGTGTTCTACACATTTTCAGCTCGATGACGTCCCTTGCCTTATTGATGCAACAAAATGTCGAGGTAGTAGATGAGTTCTGTCAGCATGACAGTGGGGTGACGGTGATGGTGAAGTGATTCTCTCAGGGCTTCGCCTAAGCACTACGAAACTATGACCGTGGGAGTAAACAGTGGAGGGGGGTGTCGCACATGGCTAACAATTGTGTGGGGTGTGCTAGGGGTGCCCGCCCCCACATATATATAGGTGGGAAGGAGAGGGGAGGGGCCCCATGGCCGGTGCCCCCCCTTCCTTATCTGCCGGAGGGGGAAAGAAAGAGGAGGGAAGGAAGGGGGAGGCTGAATCCCTCCCCTTTCTTTCTCCCTTACCCTCTTTCTTTATCCTCTGGTTCGGCCCATATGGCCCATATCATTTGCCGGGAGTGCCCGGAACCCCTTCCGGTGACCCAATATGTACCTGGTCCCTCCGGAACACTTCCGGTGTCCGAATACTATCATCCTATATATCAATCTTTACCTCTCAACCATTTCGAGACTCCTCATCATGTCTGTGATATCATATGGGACTCTGAACAACATTAGGTCACCAAATCACAAAACTCATATAATACAATATCCTCATCGTACGCTAAGCGTGCGGACCCTACGGGTTCGAGAACTATGTAGAAATGACCGAGACACTTCTCCGGTGAATAACCAATAGCGGAACCTGGATGCCCATATTGGCTCCTACATATTCAACGAAGATCTTTATCGGTCGAACCATTATGACAACATACGTTATTCCCTTTGTTTGTTGGTATGTTACTTGCCCGAGATTCGATCGTCGTTATCTTCATACCTAGTTCAATCTCGTTACCGGAAAGTCTCTTTACTCATTCCGTAATACATCACCTTGTGAGTAACTCCTTAGTCATTTGCTTGCAAGCTTATGGTGTGTATTACCAAGAGGGCCCAGAGATATCTCTCCGATACTCGGAGTGACAAATCCTAATATCGATCTATGCCAACTCAAAAAACACCTTCGGAGATACCTGTAGAGCATCTTTATAATCACCCAGTTACGTTGTGATGTTTGATAAGACAAAAGGCATTCCTCCATGATATAGGGTAGAACCCTAATCAGACGATCTGTCACGAAAGGAGCGGATCCCGCGATGACCACGAAGAACACGAGGAGGGAAACGAGGGAAAACACGGGGGAAACACGAGAGAAACACTAAACCACCAAGAAATAGTCACACATGTGCTAGATCCTCGAGTACATAAGAGATCACATAGTAGACGGTCAACTAGGGACGATACAAAAGGTAGCCAGTCTTCTCCGTGAGCAGGTCTTGAATCCAAGAGGGGATCTTCCCTTAGAGGGGTCTTGAATCAAAAGGGATCTTCTCCGAAGAGGGGCCGCGGTCTCTCTCGTGGAGTAGATCCGATGTGGATGAGCAATGCTCTATCTCTAATATGAACTAAACCAATGCTAACCCTAGCTAGGATGAATAGGAGGTCTATTTATAGTCTTAGTGCAAATGGGGGGCGAAAGGAGGGGTACATGGGCTTCGGGCCCGAAACTGGACACAGCCAGGTACCAGACGTCCGCTGGGGACCGGTCGTCCGGTGTCTCATGGGTGACCAGACGTATGGTGGTCGCTGGTCCTCCGCTCGTTCTGGCTCGGATGCTGGTGTAGCGGATTTCCTGAAGAGGCTAGTCGTCCGGTCACCGGACGTCCGGTGGCGTCGGACTTCCGCTCGTTTGGCTCGGGTGCAGGGGCACCGGTCGTCCGGTCCGGTCCGGGACGGACGTTCGCTCGCTGTAGCTCGGCTGGGGCTTCAGGCGCCGGACGTCTGGTCCCGACCGGTCGCCTGTTGGCTGGGACTTCTTCCACATCTCTCCTTCTTCTCCATCTTCACGTCCATCTTCCTCTTCTGATCCTCCTTGCTCCTTAGCTTCTTCATGGCCAACTCCTTAATACCTGAGTATGCACAATGTCTCTGTTTGAGGTAGTACCCATGTCTCATGTGCATCGAAGTGGACATGTGAGAGGAGAGATGTCACCTCGGTTTCCAGAGCTCTTGCACGTGCTTGTGTCATGGTTCCGCTAGGCACTTGGTGAGATGATGGTAGGTCCATGGGGATGACCTTGGGATGCTCCGCATCATCTCCCCTCCCTTGGGGAAGATCCGTCCTGGGATCAAATTCTTTATCACCATGGTAGGGAGAGAGATCTTTGACGTTGAAGATGTCGCTCACGGAGTACTTGTCGCATGGAATGCCAATCTTGTATGTGTTGTTGTTGTAGCGTGCAAGCACCTTGAAGGGTCCATCTGCTCGTGGTCGAAGTTTGGACGTGCGTTCTTGGGGAAAGCGATCCTTGCGAAGGTGTAGCCACACAAGATCTCCAATGTTGAATAACATAGGGTGCTTGTTGATGTTGAGCTTGGTCACAAGTCGTTGTACTTGGCGCTCGATGGTGTGACTTGTATCTTCATGCACCTTCTTGAGATGGTTCACACGTGCACTTGCGTCCATATTGATGCGCTCTTGGAGTGGTAGAGGAAGAATGTCCAATGGTGACAATGGGTTGAATCCGTATACGACCTCCAAGGGGGACTTGCCGGTAGTTGAGTGTGTTGCGCAGTTGTAGGCAAACTCGGCGATAGGTAGGCACTCCTCCTACTCCTTGATGTTCTTCTTGATGAGCACGTGAAGTAGACCGGAGAGTGTGTGGTTGGTCACCTCCGTTTGGCCGTCGGTTTGTGGATGATGCGCCATGGAGAAAATTAGCTTGATTCCAAGCTTGGCGCATAGGGTCTTCCAAAAGTAGCTAAGGAAATTTACGTTGTGGCCCGAGACGATTGTCTTTGGCACTCCATGTAGACGCAATATTTCCCTACAAAAGAGATTGGCAACATGTGAAGCATCGTCTATCTTGTTGCAAGGAATGAAATGTGCCATCTTAGAGAATGAGTCCACAATGACAAATACCAAATCCTTCCCATTTCTAGTCCTAGGCAATCCAAGTACAAAATCCATGCTAATGTCATCCCATGGTTGATATGGAATTGGGAGAGGCATGTAAAGGACGTGGGATTGAGCTTTAGACTTAGCTTTGTGACATGTAGAGCATCTATTGGTGAAGCCGTTGACGTCGCGAAACATCTTGGGCCAAAAATAGTCCTGGGAGAGCGTAGCAAATGTGATATGGGGAAGGAACCCTAATCGCCCGATCTTTCATGAAAGGAGTGGATCCCGCGAAGAACACGAAGAACACAAGGAGGGAAACAAGGGGAAAACACAAGACAAAACACTAAACCAACACGAATAAGTCACACATGTGCTAGATCCTCGAGTACATAAGGAAAGATACACGATCCATGGACAACTAAGGACGATACAAGGGAAGACGGTCTTTTCCGTGAGGAGGTCTTGAGTTCTTCCCTAAAAGGGGTCTTGAATCCGCTTGGGGGATCTTCTCCGGTGGAGGCTCGAATCTCCAAGGAGAAGGTATCCAAGTGGATGAGCAAAGCTCTCACAAAAAATATGAGCTAATCCTTTGCTAACCTAGCTAGGTGGAGGGAGAGGTCTATTTATAGTCTTAGTGAAAATGGTGGGTAAAGTGAAGGGGTACATGGATCTCAGCCTGAAACTGGACACAGCCAGGTACCGGACGTCCGCTGGAGGCCGGTCGTCCGGTGGCTCACGGGCGTCCGGGCGTCCGGTAAGTGCCGGTCATCCGCTCGTTTTGGCTCGGGTCCTGAAGTGACGGATTTCCGGGCCGGGCCGATCGTCCGGTCGTCGTACGTCCGGAGGCGCCGGACATCCCCTCGTTTGGCTCGGGTGCAGGGGCACCGGTCGTCCGGTCTGAATCGGATATCCGCTCACTAGGGTTCGGCTGAAGCATCAGGCGCCGGACGTCAGTGTCCGGTGGCTGGGATTTCTTCCGCAGCTCTTCTTCTTCTCCATATCCATGTCCATCTTCCTCTTCTTCTTCTCCTTTCTCCTTGGCTTCTCCTTGATACCTGAGAATGCACAATGTGTCCATATGAGGTAGTAGCCATGTCTCATGTGCATCGAAGTTGAAATGTGAGAGGAGAGATGTCACCTCGGTTTCAAGAGCTCTTGCACGTGCTCGTGTCATGGGTCCGCTAGGCACTTGGTGAGACGATGGTAGGTCCATGGGGATGACCTTGGGATGCTCCGCATCATGTCCCCTCCCTTGGGGAAGATCCGTCCTCAGTTCAAATTCTTCATCACCATGGAAGGGCGAGAGGTCCTTGACATTGAAGATATCGCCCATGTTGTACTTGTCGTGCGGGAGGTCGATCTTGTAAGCATTGTCGTTGTAGCATGCGAGCACCTTGAAGGGTCCATCCGCTCGTGGTCAAAGTTTGGACTTGCATTCTTGGAAAGTGGTCCTTGCGAAGGTGTAACCACACAAGATCTCTGGTGTTGAATACCATAGGTTGCTTCTTGAAGTTGAGCTTGGTCGCAAGGCGTTGAACTTGGCGCTCAATGGTGTTTCTTGTATCTTCATGCACCTTCTTGAGATGTGTCACTCGTGCACTTGCGTCCAAACTGATGCGCTCTTGGAGTGGTAGAGGAAGAATGTCCAATGGTGACAATGGGTTGAATCCATAGACGACCTCGAAGGGGGACTTGCCGATTCTTGAGTGTCTTGCTCGGTTGTAGGCGAACTCGGCGATAGGTAGGCACTCCTCCCACTCCTTGATGTTCTTCTTGATGAGTAATCGAAGTAGAGCGGAGAGTGTGCGGTTGCTAACTTCCGTTTGGCCATCGGTTTGTGGATGATACGCTGTGGAGAAGAGTAGCTTGATTCCGAGCTTGGCGCATAGGGTCTTCCAAAAGTAGCTAAGGAACTTGACGTTGCGGTCCGAGACGATAGTCTTTGGCACTCCATGTAGACGCAATATTTCCCTACAAAAGAGATTAGCAACATGTGAAGCATCGTCTATCTTGTTGCAAGGAATGAAATGTGCCATCTTAGAGAAACGGTCCACAACGACAAATACCGAATCCTTTCCATTTCTAGTCCTAGGAAATCCAAGTACGAAATCCATGCTAATGTCTTCCCATGGTTGATATGGAACTAGGAGGGGCATGTAAAGGCCATGTGATTGAGCTTTGGACTTAGGTTTGCGACATGTAGAGCATCGGTTGGTGAAGCGGTTGACGTCGCGAAACATCTTGGGCCAAAAATAGTTCTTAGAGAGCGTTGCGAAAATACTGTCGCGTCCAAAATGTCCCATTAAGAATCCTCCATGAGATTCATGTAAAAGAAACAAACGAAGAGAAGACTCGGGGATGAAAAGCTTGTTAGCTCTCATAAGATATCCATCTTTGATGTAATAGCGTTCCCAAGAGGTGTGCGTCAAACACTTGGCATAAGGAGTAGCAAAGGTAGGATCATGCTCATACAAGTCTTTTATATGTTCAAAGCCAATGACATCCAATTCAAGTTGAGTAACAAGCATGCATATGCGGGAATGGGCATTCCTTACGTTTAATGTACTTGATGACATAAGGAAAAAACACAATAAATTCCCTCCATTTAGCATGACGCTTGTTCAACTTGGTTTGCCCTTAAGATACTTGAGCGTTTCATGATCGGTATGAATAAATGAATTCATGAGGGCGAAGATAGTGTTCCCATTCATGCAAAACATGGACTAAAGCATATAGCTCTTTGTCATAGATAGGGTAATTGAGTTGCACTCCGGAAATTTCTCATTAAAGTAAGCTATGGGGCGCTTCTCTTGCATTAACACACCTCCTATGCCATTACCGCTAGCATCGCAATGAAACTCAAAGGGTTTGTCAAAGTTGGGTAAAGCAAGCACGGGAGCATGAGTAAGCAAATTCTTAAGCTCATGGAAAGTGGTATCTTGGGATGGTCCCCAAACAAAAGGCGCATTCTTCTTGCTCAAAGAATGCAAAGGAGAAGCAATAGTGCTAAAATCTTTCACAAAGCGACGATAGAAACCCGCAAGGCCAAGAAAGCTATGCACTTGTTGCAAGTTGGTTGGTTGTGGACAAGTCTTAATAGCATTGATCTTGGACTCATCAACATGAACAACCTTAGAAGAAACAACAAAACCCAAGAAAACGAGCTTATCGACGCCGAAAGGGCACTTTTCCATGTTATCAAAGATATGCTCGTTTTGAAGAGTTTGCAAAACAGTTTGAACATGGGTGACATGATCTTTAAGTGATTTGCTATAGACAAGAATATCATCGAAGTAGGCCACAACAAACACACCAATGTAAGGGCGAAAGACATGATTCATAAAACGCATAAAAGTACCCGGTGCTTCCGATAGACCCATAGGCATGACTAACCACTCATACAATCCAAACTTGGTTTTGAAAGCGGTTTTCCATTCATCACCCTATTGTATGCGGATTTGATAGTAACCACTCTTAAGATCAATTCTTTAAAAGATAGTGGCAGCACTAAGTTCATCAAGAATATCAGCAAGGCGTAGAATGGGATACCTATAACGAACGGTGATAGCATTGATAGGTCTACAATTGGAGCACATGCAAAAGCTACTGTCACGTTTTGGCACAAGAATGACCGGGACGACACAAGGTCTCAAACTATCACGCACATGTCCATGGTCTATGAGATGCTTTACTTTCCTTTATATTTCTTTGGTTTCTTCAGGGTTGACACGGTAGGGAGCTTTGTTCGGAAGAGGTGCTCCGGGGATGAGATCGAAGCGGTTCTCGATGCCTCGTAGTGGAGGTAGTCCGGGAGGTAGCTCGTCACGGAAAACATCGTGAAATTCCTGCAAAAGAGAAGATAACATTAGAGCAAGAGTGTGAGAGGTGTTAGTTTGTGGTTCATTGTCCTTGCACAAAAGGACGTAGTGTAGGACATTAGATGGGTTCTCACAGACTCCTCTTATCTCACTTTTTGTGGCAAATAGGACTAAGTTGTTCTTTTCGCTCATCGTGGAGGTGCTTGATTTGGGCTTGTGGCGCTCACTCTCTTTTTGGTGGCTTGCTCTCTCACTATTATCTCCATGATGGGTGGCTTGCTTGTCGGCGACAACTTGGCTTGGGGACATGGGACGAAGTATGTATTCCTTGCCCTTCATCTTCAAGATGTAGTGGTTCGTTCGGCCATTGTGGATGACTCCTCTATCAAATTGCCATGGGCGTCCAAGGAGAAGGTGGTAAACGGTCATTGGAACGACATCACACTCCAAGGTGTCCTCATAAGCGCCAATTTTGAAGGAGACTTGTACTCGATGCTCGACTTGGATAGTGCCGGAGTCGCTAAGACATTGGACTTTGTAAGGATGTGGTTGCTTCGTCTTGGGCAATTGGATCTTGGAGAAAAGTTCTTCACTTACGAGATTATGACAACTCCCTCCATCGATGATGACCTTGATGGGTCTTCCATTGATGCCGGCCTTGGTGTGGAATATGTTGCATCGTTGGTCTTCTTCTTGGTGAAGTTGGAGAGTCAAGACCTTGGAAACAACAAGAGCGGGACTTGAATCTTCATCGCAAAAGACTTGTTCTTCTTCATCATTCACTTGCCGGTGCATGGCGACTTGCTCAAGGGCGTCCATTTCTCCTCCACTCATTGAGTCCTAAGTGCCGTCGTTGTTGAGGATCATGGTATGCTTGTTGGTGCACTCATAGGACTCATGGTATGCATGTGAAGCAATTGAAGGAACTTGTCTTGATGGTCTCATCGGTGGGGGTTGATGACGATGAAGCTCTCGTCTTGAATTTGCTTGTAGTAGGAGGATGACTTGGAGTTGACGAAGCTTTCTTGTGACTCGACTTGTCGACGTTGCTTGTAGAAGGCTTCGAAGACGGTGTTGGAGTCGTTGAAGCTTGGGTGTTGGAGAAGCCATATGACTTGGATGAGAACTTGGCATACTTGTAATCATCTTGCACTTGACATTCCGCTTTGGTAGCTTGATGCACTAGCTCGATGAGATTCGAGTATGGTGCGAAGTCAGCGATCTTCTTGATAGGATGGTTGAGTCCATTCAATAAACTTGACATTGTTTGCTCATTATCTTCCGTAACATTGGCTATTATCATGGAAATCTCCATCTCCTTGTAGTACTCTTCAACACTCTTGGTTCCTTGCTTGAGTAGTTGGAGTTTCCTGAAGAGGTCGCGGTTGTAGTAGGTAGGCACAAAGCGTGCTCTCATGACATCCTTCATTTGCACCCAAGTAGTGATGAGTGGTTCACCTCTTGCCTCTCGGCGCTCGATAACTTGTTCCCACCAAATGAGGACATAGTCTTGGAACTCAAGGGATGCCACTGCGATCTATTTCTCTTCTTCAAAGTTGTGCAAACGGAAGAGTTTGTCGACCTTCGATGCCCATGAAAGGTACTCTTCGGGATCGTTGCTTCCATTGAACTTGGCCATGGTGAACTTGAGCTTGTCGTAGCGTTGCTCTTCAGTGCGTTGGGGTCGGGGATGATGACGTCCTTGTTGTTGATGATTGTCAACTCGTTTTGCTCTTGGTGAGGAGGGTTGTGAACCTCATGTTGCTCATGGCGTGGATGATTCCATTGTCTTCAGGCTCTTCATGAACTTGATGTTCTTGGCGAGCTTGTGGAGGGGCTTGTCGAGCTCAAGGAGGATCTTGAGCAACTTGACGATGCATGCGAGCTTGAACTCTTCGTTCGTGAGCTTCTTCACGAAGTGCTTCTTCATGTTCACGAGCTTGTCGGCCTCGGTTGGCTACGACTCGACTTGAATCTTGGAGGGCTTGTTGCGCTGCAAGTGCTTGAGTTTCATGGAGTTGTTGTTCTTGGCGTTGTACCTCGGCATCTTGTGCATCTTGGTGTAGACGCGCTCGCTCTTCCTCTTCATGTTGGCTTTGTTGTTGCCTTTCTTGTGCTAGTGCAAAAGCCTCTTGGGTTTGACGTTGTCAGGTCTCTTGAGAGTTGGTGTCGCGTAGAGGATTTAGCCTTGCTGGACGATCATTGCGCACGGCATGGCAAAGAGTGTTCAATGTCGGTGTACTTGAGCCGGAGAGGGTGAAATCAGAGTGTCGACTTGAACGGCTCCATGAAGAGGATGAAGTGGAAGAAGAGCGGTTGAGCAACAAAGCGCGAATCTCGTCCATTCTTGCGTCATTCTCTTGCTTGTGATCGTCGAGATTGTGGTCGAAGTAGTCCCTTGTACGTTGCTCAGAGAGTCGCAAGTCGGCGGCGATGTTGTCGATGCGTTCACTCATTTCTTGTTGCTCTTGATGCAAAGCACGTTATGCACCAAACAGGTGGTTGTTGGTGACGTAGGAGTTCATGTCGTCGTTGTGCTCAATGAAGAGTGGGTTGGTAGAAGTACTTGGCCTATCCATCATTCCAAGATACAAAATGTGAGTGGTAGAAAGGGAAGAACGAATACCAAATGTACCTTGACCGAAGTTGAAAGTGGATCAATGGTCACTCCAATGTGGACAAGGAACTAGCATAATTGATACCAATTCTTGTCGGTTTCTCACACCTACACAAGTAAAAGCTTATGGTGGAGCTTGGTTAGGATGGTGGCACAAAATTTGATTCAATTGTAAGTGAGCTTCAATAATGTTGGAAAAGATTCGCAAGATTGCAATGCAACAAGTAGACCAAGCAATGTAATGTACACAGAAACACACACGTAAAAAGATAAGTGGGGTTAGGCAACCAAGGATGAGCCAAAATGTGGAATCCACAAAAATGCTCTTGTTACACAACACTAGAGGGATGCTAGCACGATTGCACGATAGGCAGATAGAAAGACTTGTGGACAACCTACTAAGCAAAAATGCAACGAATTCTATCCCAAGTATGATCTATGCAAGGTGTTTCTATGATATGATCCAAGATGATCTAGTATGACAATATTAATGTTGTATGATGCGATGGTTCTTGCTTAAAAGCTCTTTGCTTATCTTTCCTTTTTTCTTAAAAGCTTGTTTAGCTCTTTGATGTTTGAGCTCTTTTCTCATGCAATGCTTGACAAACCAAGATAGCAATTGTGTATGCGATGACAACCTTGTGACACAAGAGATGATACCAAGATATGCAACAATGATGTATGTATGCTATGGGAAGTATGATCACTAATGTGCACAAGTCTCGTTGCCGGCAATCTCAATGGCTAGTCTCGATGGCTAAGCAACACAAATGAGTAAGGCTATTATGGCTATCAATGAAATGGCAAGAGTGATATGTCCAATACCAAGGTGAGGTTACCATTCTTGCTCACGGTATGGTGTCAAAATGGTGGCACGAATACCAAGATGTAGTCAAGGTGGTTGTTGTTGATGACGCGTCCGTGGAGAAGATGAGCGATGGTGATGTTGATGTCGAACCGTTACAAATAGCCGAAACACAAAAGGATATGGAACCGCAACTCAAATTCTCAAAGCTCGAAGTGGCAACACGTCTCGGAGTGCGAAACGGGTAAGCAATGGTGGTGGTATGCGGAAGTGGTGATGGTGTATAGGTGGTAGGAGTGCGTATGCGGAAATGTGGGGCGGTGGAGGTGACAAGACTGAAAGAAAAAATTCAGTTTCGTCAGTGTTGGTCGGATGTCCGGTCAGGGCCGGTCGTCGGACGTCCGCTGGCTGTTGGACGTCCGGTGCCTGGGCGAATCTCGGGCACAGGATGAACTGCACGTGTTCGTGATGGAGAGGTCGAAATTCATCGAATCCGGGCGGATTTATGGATGGAAAAGGTGGGGAAAGGCGGGAAAAGATAGATCCACTCAAAACAAAGAAAATCCACGGATCAAATCCAACAAAATTTCAACACACCAACAAATCACAAAAACATTTTGGGCTATTTTTGTGGGGAATTTTCGAATTAGGGACAAAATCAACAAAAACTAGGGTAGCAACACAACAGGGAGGCTCCGAAATCGTGATCAACAAGGCACTTGATACCAAGATGATGTAGGGTAGGAAACCGAATCAGCCAATCTTTCATGAAAGGAGCGGATCCCGCGAATAACACGAAGAACACGAGGAGAGAAACGAGGGAAAAAAGACAAGAGAAACACTAAACCAACACGAATAAGTCAAACATGTGCTAGATCCTCGAGTACATAAGGAAAGATACACGATCCACAGATAACTAAGGATGATACAAGGGTAGCCGGTCTTCTTCGTGAGGAGGTCTTGAGTTATTCCCTAAAAGGGGTCTTGAATCCTCTTGGGGGATCTTCTCCGGTTGAGGCTCGAATCTCCGAGGAGAAGGTATCCAAGTGGATCAGCAAAGATCTCACACAAAATCCTTTGCTAACCTAGCAAGGTGGATGGAGAGGTCTATTTATAGTCGTAGTGCAAATGGGGGGCAAAGTGAAGGGGTACATGGGCCTCAGCCCAAAACTGGACGGAGCCAGGTACCGGACGTCCACTGGGGGCTGGTCGTCTTGTGGCTCACGGGCGTCCGGACGTCCGGTAAGTGCCGGTCGTCTGCTTGTTTTGGCTCGGGTGCTGAAGTGAGAGATTTCCGGGTTCGGCCAGTCGTCCGGTCCCTGGACGTCCGGAGGCGTCAGACGTCCGCTCGTTTGGCTCGGGTGCACGCGCACTGGTCGTCTGGTTTGGACTGGACGTCCGCTCGCTGGGGTTCGGCTGGAGCATCAGGCGCCGGATGTCCGGTCCCGATCGGTCGTCTGTGGATGGGATTTCTTCCACAGCTCTTCTTCTTATCCATCTCCAAGTCCATCTTCCTCTTCTTCTTCTCCTTGCTCCTTGGATTCTCCATGATACCTGAGGATGCACAATATGTCCATATGAGGTAGTAGCCATGTCTCATGTGCATCGAAGTGGAAATGTGAGAGGAGAGATGTCACCTCGGTTTCAAGAGCTCTTGCATGTGCTCGTGTCATGGGTCTGCTAGGCACTTGGTGAGATGATGGTAGGTCCATGGGGATGACCTTGGGATGCTCTGCATGAAAATGTCTTGTCGCGTCCAAAATGTCCCATTAAGCCTCCTCCATGAGATTCCTGCAAAAGCAACAAACGAAGAGAAGACTCGGGGATGCAAAGCTTGTTAGCTCTCATAAGATATCCATCTTTGATGTAATAGCGTTCCAAAGATGTATGCGTCAAACATTTGGCATAAGGAATAGCAAAAGTAGGATCATGCTCATACAAGTCTTTTATGTGCTCAAAGCTGATAACATCCAATTCAAGTTGAGTGACAAGCATGCATATGCGGGAAAGAGCGTCCGCCACAACATTTTCCTTACCTTTGACATACTTGATAACATAAGGAAAAGACTCAATGAATTCACTCCATTTAGCATGACGCCTATTCAACTTGGTTTGACCCTTAAGATACTCGAGCGTTTCATGATCGGTATGAATGATGAAGTCATGAGGGCGAAGATAGTGTTCCCATTCATGCAAAACTCGCACTAAAGCGTAAAGCTCTTTGTCATAGATGGGCTAATTGAGTTGCGCTCTGGAAAGTTTCTCACTAAAGTAAGCTATGGGGCGCTTCTCTTGCATTAACACACCTCCTATGCCATTACCGCTAGCATCGCAATGAGTCTCAAAGGGTTTGTCAAAGTTGGGTAAAGCAAGCACGGGCGCATGAGTAAGCAAATTCTTAAGCTCATTGAAGGCGGTATCTTGGGATGGTCCCCAAACAAAAGGCACGTTTTTCTTGCTCAAAGCATGCAAAGGCGAAGCAATGGTGCTAAAATCTTTCACATAACAACGATAGAAACCCGCAAGGCCAAGAAAGCTACGCACTTGTTGCAAGTTGGTTGGTTGGGGCCAAGTCTTAATAGCATTGATCTTGGAGTCATCAACATGAACACCATTAGAAGATACAACAAAACCCAAGAAAACTAGCTTATCAACGCCGAAAAGGCACTTTTCCATGTTGGTTGGTTGGGGCTCGTTTCGAAGAGTTTGCAAAATGGTTCAAACATGGGTGGCATGATCTTGTAGAGATTTTCTATAAACAAGGATATCATCGAAGTAGACCACAACAAACACACCAATGTAAGGGCGAAAGACATGATTCATAAGACGCATAAAAGTACTTGGTGCTTCCGATAGACCCATAGGCATGACTAACCACTCATATAACCCAAACTTGGTTTTGAAAGTGGTTTTCCATTCATCACCCTCTTGTATGTGGATTTCATAGTAGCCACTTTTAATATCAATCTTGGAGAATATAATGGCACCACTGAGTTGATGCGGAGCATCCCAAGATCATCCCCATGGACGCACCTACCCCTCCAATGACACCACTTGGACCAATGACACGAGCCCGAGCCAAGGCTATCGAAGATAAGGTGAACTCACTCCTCTCCGAACTTCCACTTTCTATGCATGAGACATGGCTACTACCTAAGTCCGAGGTGTTGTGCATGATTAGGCACCAAGAGGACCCTCCCGAAGATGCGCATGAAGATGTACAAGTCCCCAAGTCCATAGATGAGGAGAACCAACGAAAGGAGCCAAGAACATCTCCTAGGCCCCGGACATCCGGCCATGACCCTGAACATCCGGCCCCTGGAGCGCCGTCCACTACTGCAGCACAACCGCGACAGGCTACAGTCCTCGGACATCTGGCCGCGACAGCCTGGACATCCGGCCTCTCCTGTGCCCCCGGACATCCGGCCGCCAGCCCGAAAATCCGGCCCCTCTGAACCCGGGAGCAACAAATGCCACCACCCCACCCCGGACATCTGTCCTCCCCAGCCTGGACATCCGGCGTGGCCTGAAAGCCTGGACATCCGGCCCGACCAGCCCAGACATCCGGCCTCCCATATCTGCGCACAGTGAAGGGCCGAGGCCTGTGCATCCCTTCTCCCCCTAGACTATATATACTCCACCTCGCCCAACTTTCTAGGGTTATCATAGGTTTAGCTCATGTTTGTGTGAGATCTTTGCTCATCCACTTGGTTACCTTCTCCACGGAGATTCGAGCCTCCACCGGAGAAGATCCCCCAAGCGGATTCAAGACCCCTTTTAGGGAAGAACTCAAGACCTCCTCATGTGTGAATTACTCGTGTTGGTTTAGTGTTTCCTCTTGTGTTTCCCCTTGTGTTTTCCCTCTTTTCCTTCTCATGTTCCTCATGTTCTTCGCGGGATCCACTCCTTTTGTGAAAGATCAGCCGATTAGGGTTCTACCCTACATCATAAGTTCATTAAGCATATCATCAAGGAATGGAATGGGATACCTATAGCGAACGGTGATAGCATTGATAGGTCTACAATCGGAGCACATGCGAAAACTACCGTCTTGTTTTGGCACAAGAATGACCGGGACGACATAAGGGCTCAAACTTTCACGCACATGTCCATGGTCTATGAGATGCTTTACTTGACTTTGTATTTCTTCGATTTCTTCGGGGTTGACGTGGTATGGAGCTCTGTTCGGAAGAGGTGCTCCGGGGATGAGGTCGATGTGGTGCTCGATGCCTCCTAGTGGAGGTAGTCCCGGAGGTAGCTCATTGGGGAAAACATCTTGAAATTCCTGCAAAAGAGAAGACAATACTAAATCTAGAGCATGAGAGGTGTTAGCTTGTGTTGCATTGTCCTTGCACAAAAGGACATAATGTAGGACACTAGATGGGTTCTCACACACTCCTCTTATATCACTTTTGGTGGCAAATAGGACTAAGTTCTTCTTGTCGCTCATCGTGGAGGCGCTCGATTTGGGCTTGTGGCGCTCACTCTCTTTTTGGTGGCTCGCACTCTCACTATTCTCCCCACGATGGGTGGCTTGCTTGTCGGTCATCACTTGTCTTGGAGACATGGGGCGAAGTACGTACTCCTTTCCCTTCATCTTTAAGATCTACTGGTTCATTCGGCCATTGTGGATGACACCTCTATCAAATTGTCATGGACGTCCAAGAAGAAGGTGGAAAACGGTCATTGGAATGACGTTGCACTCCAAGGTGTCTTCGTAGGCACCAATTTTGAAGGAGACTTGCACTCGATGCTTGACTTGGATAGTGCCGGAGTCGCTAAGACATTGAACTTTGTAGGGATGTGGGTGCTTTGTCTTGGGCAATTGGTGCATGGATCAAAGTTCTTCACTTGCGAGGTTACGACAACTCCCTCCATCAATGATGACCTTGACGGATCTTCCATTGATGCCGACCTTGGTATGAAAGATATGGCATCTTTGGTCTTCTTCTTAGTGATGTGGGAGACTCAAGACCTTGGAGACAACAAGAGCGGGACTTGAATCTTCATCGCAAAAGACTTGTTCTTCTTCATTGTTCACTTGCCGGTGCATGGCGACTTGCTCAAGGGCGTGCATTTCTCCATCACTCATTGAATTGTAGGTCCCTTCGTCGTTGAGGATCATGGTCCTCTTGCTGGTGCACTCATAGGACTTGTGGCCTCGGCCTCCGCATGTGAAGCATTTGAAGGAACTTGTCTTGACGGTATCATCGGTGGGGGTTGATGATGATGAAGCTCTCGGCTTGAAGTTGCTTGTAGTAGGAGGATGACTTGGAGTTGACGAACCTTTCTTGTGACTCGACTTGTCGATGTTGCTTGTAGAAGGCTTGGTAGACGGTGTTGGAGTCGTTTAAGCTTGGGTGTTGGAGAAGCCGTATGACTTGGATGAGAATTGGCATACTTGTAATCGTCTTGCACTTGACGTTCTGCTTTGGTAGCTTGATGCACTAGCTCGATGAGATTCGAGTATGGTTGGAAGTCGGCGATGTAGCGACCAGACCTCAAATAGTCTGATCTCTATGCTCCGGTGTCATCCCTGGATCAGTAATGCTGACACCACACAGTACTCGGAGGATTTATAACAGAGTAGCAATCACACATTTATTACATCGAGGGTCTCAAAAGAGAACTTATTACAATAAATATGGCTTAAGGCCATCTAATAACGATAACAGCGGAAGGCTTGGAAGATAAGTGAGTCCATCAACTCCAACGGCATCACTGAGTATAGAACCACGACCTAAAACTCCTTAATCGTCGTCTTAAAAGTCTGCAACATTAACGTTGCAGCCCGAAACGGGTCAGCACATGGAATATGCTGGCAATGTAACACATAGAGAGTAATGGAATGAAACAGCTATACTATATGCATATCTGGCTGGTGGAAAGCTCTATGGTTACAGTTTTGCGTAAAGACAATTTTCCCTACTTCAAAGGAATAAATTTTATTTAACTATCATGGTAGTTGTTAAACATTGAGAATGGTTGACAGCATCCTCAATCCCAATTAAGCATCATCATTAAACAAAACCCAACAAAATTATTTTAGAGTAACATGTTGAGATTCACATGAAAATCCAGGTACTAGATACTCAAGATGTCCATAACCGGGGACACGGCTAACCATGATTAGTTTATTACACTCTGCAAAGGTTTGCGCACTTTTCCCCACAAGACTCGATCGCCTCCGTTTGGTTTCTCGCACTGCGATGACCGAGACATAGTCTTTCAGAAGCGCTAGCACCTTACGATCGGGTAGACCATACCACCTACATCCCCTACATCTGCTAGTCTACCACTGTAAGAGTTCACATGACTTAGTTAACTATACTAGAGCCCATAATAGCTTGTGGCTGCACACGGAAGTTTCTAGTATGAATAGTCTCATGATCCCTTTGAGCCTGGGTGGCGGTCCAAAAGAAAACAGGCAAGTCCTGGAATACCTAGGTGCCTCAATCCACC
Source organism: Triticum urartu (assembly GCF_056163025.1). Taxonomy (NCBI): domain Eukaryota; kingdom Viridiplantae; phylum Streptophyta; class Magnoliopsida; order Poales; family Poaceae; genus Triticum; species Triticum urartu. The sequence goes on along the minus strand of NC_141873.1, from coordinate 193,415,406 downwards.
CAGATGTGTGTTTAAGTTGCCATCTTAGATAAACCATTAATTAACAAAACTCACATCTGTCATGGATATCACTCACCCAATCCACGTCTACTAGCATAGCATGACATAATAAGCAAACGTAGAAGTAACTCCCAAAGGTTTGATAATAAACAAGTAATAGGTACTACCTCATCTACTTCCCATCCCACAATTTAATTAGATCCTAACCATGCAATGTGTGAGGATTTGATCTAATGCAATAAAACTGGGTAGTAGAAAGGTATGATCAAAGTGTTACTTGCCTTTCTGATGATCCGGGAAACCTAGCGATTCGAAGTAACAAGCGGCGCACTCCGGGTATTCTATCGCAAACAAACAAACAAGCATACAATAAGTACTCATCTAATGCACAGGTAAAACTCAAATAAGAGATCTAACCAGAAGGTTCAACTTAAGAACTCCGGTTGGCAAAAACAATAAAATCGAACGAAGCAACAAAAGTCAAACGGCGAAAGAAAACAACTTCGTTCTACTAATCTGGATCTAGGGCAAATTTTACAGTAGAAAAATCTTGTTTAAGTTGGTTAAACGGATAGATGGTTTCGAGACGAAACTCTAGGCGCTTGAATCGCCTGATTCCGATAAACGAGCGAAAAGTTATACTAAAACAAAAATCGAATCAGGAATCACGATCAGAAAATCGCGGATTTAATCCGACAAAAAAGAAAAACGACGAACGTTCGCTAGAACGAACGAACGGCCGAACACTCGCTATTTAAATAAACCGGAAAAACCGATCTATTTAAAAAAACCGAATCTAATAAAAAAAATAAACCGACGAAAACCGATCGGTTTTTTTTAAAAACCGACGACACGAATTTCGAGGCGCGGTGAACCTCGGGCGGCGAGATCCGGCGGCAGGCGGCGGCGGCGGCGCAGGCGGGGCGGGGCTAGGGCTTGCCCGGGTGGGCTGCCCCGGCTTCTAAAGCCTGTTGGGCCAGAGTCCCGGACAGACACGGCCCAGGTAGGTCGGTTCACTTTTTTTATTACACGCAGAAGAAAAAAAATAAAAAGAAATACTAAACGGACTCCAAAAATTCCGAAATAAATTTCCACGGGCTTCTAAAATAAAGCCGCACAAGGTGAACATTTATTTGGGACTTAAATGCAATTTTGAAAAACACACATTTTCCTAAATTCAAATAAAACACCGAAAACTCCAAAATAAAATCTTATTTGATTTTATTATTAAATACTCAATATTTCTTTATTTTGGGAAAGTCATTTTATTCCCTCTCTCATGTTTTTGTTATAGAAATAATTGATGATAAAATAAATAAAATCAAATGATCCTATTCTCAAAATTTGAGAAAACTCAAATATGAAAATAACGAAATCCCCAACTCTCTCCGTGGGTCATTGAGTTGCGTAGAATTTCTAGGATCAACCAAAATGCAAAATAAAATATGATATGCAATGATGATCTAATGTATAACATTCCAAATTAAAAATTTGGGATGTTACAAACCTACCCCCCTTAAGATGAGTCTCGCCCTTGAGATTCGGGTTGGCTAGAAAATAGGTGAGGGTGGTCGTTGAGCAAATCTTCCTCTCGTTCCCAGGTGGCTTCATCCTCTGTGTGGTGGCTCCACTGAACTTTGCAAAACTTGATAACCTTGCTGCGGGTAACTCAGCTGGCAAACTCGAGAATCTTAATTGGTTTCTCCTCGTAGGTCAAATCGTTATCCAACTGAATAGTTTCTAATGGCACTGTATCTCTTAAGGGTATGTTAGCCATCTCCGCGTGACACTTCTTCAACTGGGAAATGTGGAACACATCATGAACTCCCGACAATCCTTCGGGCAATTCCAACTTGTAGGCCACTTCTCTCATACGCTCCAAAACTTGATATGGTCCTACAAATCGTGGCGCTAACTTCCCTTTAACTCCAAAACGCTTTGTTCCCCGAAGTGGAGATACTCGAAGATAAGCTCTATCTCCGACTTCGTAAACTGTCTCCTTGCGTTTAGAATCTGCATAACTCTTCTGTCTAGACTGGGCTACCTTGAGCCTATCGCGAATCAACTTCACCTTCTGTTCAGACTCCTTAATCAAGTCAGGTCCAAACAACTGGCGGTCTCCAACTTCGTCCCATGACAACGGTGTCCTGCACCTCCTTCCGTACAAGGCTTCGAAAGGGGCCATCTTTAAACTGGTTTGGTAACTATTGTTGTAAGAGAACTCTGCATATGGCAAATTATCGTCCCAACTAGATCCGTAATCTAGCGCACAAGCTCTCAGCATATCCTCCAAAATCTGATTGACTCTCTCGGTCTGTCCATCTGTCTATGGATGGAAAGCTGTACTGAACTCTAGCCTGGTACCCAAAGTTTCATGCAACTGCTTCCAGAACTTTGAGGTAAATTGGGTTCCTCTATCTGATACGATACTCCTCGGAACTCCATGCAGACATACGATCCTGGTCATGTATATCCTTGCCAACTTAGCACTGGTATAAGTGGTCTTTACTGGGATGAAATGAGCTACTTTCGTCAATCGATCAACTACAACCCAAATCGAGTCATAGCCTGAACGAGTCCTGGGCAATCCCGTGATAAAATCCATGCCTAGCTTATCCCACTTGCACTCGGGTATCGGCAATGGTTGTAACTATCCTGCTGGCTTCTGATGCTCTGCCTTTACTCTTTGACATACATCACAAACTGCTACATATTCCGCATATCCTTCTTCATTCCGGTCCACCAGAAAATATCCTTCAAATCCAAATACATCTTGGTATTTCCTGGGTGAATTGAATATGGTGAATCATGTGCCTCTTGCAAAATCAACTTCCTGATCTCCGGGTCATTGGGCACATAAACACGGTCTTCAAACCATAGGGTGTCCTGCTCATCCTCACGAAATCCTTTAGCTTTTCCTTTGCTCAGTTTCTCCTTTATGGCAGCAATCTCTTTGTCAGTTTTCTGAGCTTCCCTGATTTTATCCATCAAGGTTGACTGAATCTCGAATGCTGCTACATAGCCTCTCAGAACTATTTCCAAACATAGTTCATGAACATTTTCTGCTAACTCCTTGGGTATTTCTCCCGTCATTAATATATTGACATGGCTCTTACGGCTTAATGCGTCAGCTACTACATTAGCCTTTCTGGGGTGATAATGCAATTTCATATCATAATCCTTGATGAGCTCCAACCATATCCTTTATCTGAGATTCAATTCCTTCTGGGTGAAAATGTACTTCAAACTCTTATGATCCATGTACACCTCACAATGGTTTCCAATGAGGAAATGCCTCCATGTTTTCAAAGCATGCACTACAGCTGCTAACTCCAAATCATGCGTGGCATAATTCAACTCATGGGGCTTCAGTTGTCTTGAGGCATATGAAACAACTCTCCCTTCCTGCATAAGCACTGCTCCAAGTCCTCGAGGTGAAGCGTCGCAATACACCTCGTAGTCCTTGGTTTGTTCTGGCAAAATCAACACTGGTGAGGTAACTAAACGTTTCTTCAACTCCTGGAAACTAGCCTCACATTCCTCAGTCCATTTGAACTTGGTATCCTTCTTCAACAACTCAGTCATAGGCTTCGCAATCTTTGAGAAATTCTCAATAAATCTCCGGTAGTATCCTGCGAGTCCAAGAAAACTCCGGATCTCTCCAACTGTGGTTGGTGCTTCCGACTTGGTCACGGTATCAACTTTAGCGGGATCTACTGCTATTCCTTCTCCAGATATAACGTGTCCGAGGAATCCTACTTCCTTCAACCAAAACTCACATTTGCTGAACTTGGCATATAATTGATGTTCTCTGAGCTTTCCAAGTACCAAATGCAAATGCTCCTTGTGTTCCTCTTCATTCTTCGAATAAACCAGGATATCATCAATGAACACTACGACGAACTTATCCAAGAACTCCATAAACACTTTGTTCATCATGTTCATAAAATAGGCAGGTGCGCTAGTGAGACCAAATGACATAACGGTATACTCGTACAGCCCATACCTAGTGGTAAAAGCTGTCTTAGGAATATCCTGTTATCATATCTTCAACTGGTGGTATCCCGATCGCAAATCGATCTTGGAAAATACCTTAGCTCCTTGCAATCGATCAAACAGATCATTAATCATTGGTAGTGGGTACTTGTTTTTGATCGTTACTTCATTCAATCCTCGATAGTCAACAACCATCCTTAATGATCTATCTTTCTTCTCCACTAGAAGTACTAGCGATCCCCAAGGCAAAGAACTTGGCGAATATATCCTTTATCGAGTAACTCCTTAATCTGCTTCTTAATTTCCACCAAATCCTTTGCTGGCATCCTATATGGTCTCTTTGATATTGGCCCTGTGCCTGGCAATAGCTCAATCAAAAACTCAATATCTCTATCCGGTGGCATGCCTGGCAACTCCTCTAGAAATACTTCAGGAAAATCCCTTACCACTGGTACTTCCTCCTGCACAACTCCTGTTAAGCAATTTACTTGGGTCCTCTTCAGCACATGCCGGGATACATACTTGATCCTTCTCCCTTCTGGTGTGGTAAGCAAAATTGACTTACTAGCACATTCAATATTCCCTTCATACTTTGATAACCAATCCATGCCTAATATCACATCCAATCCTTGAGATTCCAATACTATTAGGTCTGAGGGAAAAACATAATTACCAATCCTTAATGGTAACCGATCACACCATAGACTAGCCACATACTCTGCTCCAGGCGAGGTTACTAACATGGGTGACCTAAGGGCTTGGGTTGATAGGTTATACTTATCCACAAATCCCCTTGAGATGTATGAATGCGATGCACCAGTATCAAAAAGAACGAGTGCAGTAAATGACTTAACCAAAAACTTACATATTACTGCATCAGGCTGAGCTTCAACCTCCTCCACGCTAACGTGGTTCACCTGTCCCCTGTTGAAAGGGTTCGGCTTCTTCCCAGAACTTCCATTGCCATTTTGGCCTTCAGGACATTCATTGGCATAATGTCCGGTCTTCTGACACTTAAAGCAAGTGACTTGGCTCAGGTCCTTCTTGGCTGGGGTTGATGGGTTGGTGCGATTCTGGCCGTTGCTTCCTCCATTGCCATTACCATTCTTGGTGCCATTGTGATTGTGTGAGCTACCTCCTCCATGGGTATGCTGAAAATGTCCTCCCGGTCTAGGGGTAAAACGTGGCTTCTGCTGAGCTCCTGAATTGTACTTTCCTTGTCCATACTTCCTCTTGCGATTCTCAATTTGCTGCTGCTTCCCTTCAATCATAAGAGCACGATCTACCAACTACTGGTAGTTGTTGAAGGTAGCTACCATCAACTGCATGCTCAACTCATCATTCAGTCCTTCCAGAAACTTCTCCTGCTTAGTTGCATCCGTAGCAACGTCATCTGGGGCATAACATGCTAACTTACTAAAGTCCTCCACATACTGGCCAACTGTCCGTCCTCCTTGGTGCAAGTTGCGAAACTCACGCTTCTTCATGGCCATAGCTCCTGCTGAAACATGGGCAGTACGAAAAGCCTGCTGAAATTGGTCCCATGTGACAGTGTCGACTGGGAAAGTGGCTGTGAAAATCTCCCACCATGATGCTGCGGGTCCTTCTAGCTGATGTGCGGCAAACTTCACCTTCTCTGCATCTGTGCATCCTGCTGTGGTCAACTCCCTAGCTGTCTTGCGGAGCCAATCATCTGCTACTATCGGCTCGGTGCTACTGGAAAATACCGGCGGATTCAGCCTAAGAAAACGGGCTAAGTCGTCAATAGGTGGTGGTGGTGGTGGGTTGTTGTTCCCCTGATTCTGATTGTGGACTAGCAACTGCATCAATGTGTTCTGCTGCTGGATCAACTAGGTGAGCTCCGATGGAAAGGCAAATCCAGGGTCACGTCTCGGAGGCATCTGAGGTTTTTTTTAGAAAAGATGAGATGTAAGAATAGAGGGGGTCTAAAGAGAAAACACTACCCATATGCACATGAGGCAAAAGCAAACAATTCACTTCATTCAATCAAACAAGGGCATACAATCGATTATCTATCGCAAAAGTGCTCGGACTTACTATATTTACATGGTGGACTACTACTACTGATGAGGTGGTCTACTAGAAATATTCTTCGGTTGCAGACTCCATGATATCTGCTCCAGCTTCATCAACATAGTCATCATCGCTACTATCTGGATCTGAGTCGGTGCCGTCGATGATGATGTAGTCTTCCGGGCTAATCTCCTTGGGTTCTTCGTCTTCATCTACTGGCGTAGGGCCTCCCATAAATATTCCAATCTTCTTGATCAGGTCATCATTTTCTCCACCAAAACTTCAATTTCTTCTTCATAATCTTCATGTGTAGCCTTGAGTTCTTCCTCCAGTTCCTTGATTCTAGTCTTAGCCTTCTTCAGATCTATCATGTCGGCGCACATCTGGTTCTCCTGTCATCGAATGTGCTGGTTTAACTCCTGGATAAAAGCTGCGATTGATCTATCCTTCCTGGTGCTGATCATCTCCCAGTGTTCATCTCGGCGCCCACAAATCTGGTAGATAGTATCCTTGAGATCCTTGCGGTAGACTTCTCCAATGCGTCCCATGGTGATGTGAGTTGCCATGCTCTTTCCTAGACTCCAAGTTGGTGCATCAAAAGAAAACTCTATGGGCTCAGTGACGGGCATGAACGTCCTTCCTGGAACTTGAACTTGAATCATCCAGCGCTCTAATACCATCTCTGTAGCGACCAAACCTCAAACAGTCTGATCTCTGTGCTCCGGTGTCATCCCTGGATCAGTAATGCTAACACCACATAGTACTCGGAGGATTTATAACAGAGTAGCAATCACACACTTATTACATCGAGGGTCTCAAAAGAGAGCTTATTACAATAAATATGGCTTAAGGCCATCTAATAACGATAACAGCGGAAGGCTTGGAAGATAAGTGAGTCCATCAACTCCAACGGCATCACTGAGTATAGAACCACGACCTAAAACTCCTTAATCGTCGTCTGAAAAGTCTGCAACATTAACATTGCAGCCCGAAACGGGTCAGCACATGGAATATGCTGGCAATGTAACACATAGAGAGTAATGGAATGAAACAGCTATACTATATGCATATCTGGCTGGTGGAAAGCTATATGGTTACAATTTTGCGTAAAGCCAATTTTTCCCTACTTCAAAGGAATAAATTTTATTTAACTATCATGGTAGTTGTTAAACATTGAGAATGGTTGACAGCATCCTCAATCCCAATTAAGCATCATCATTAAACAAAACCCAACAAAATTAATTTAGAGTAACATGTTGAGATTCACATGAAAATCCAGGTACTAGATACTCAAGATGTCCATAACCGGGGACACGGCTAACCATGATTAGTTTATTACACTCTGCAAAGGTTTGCGCACTTTTCCCCACAAGACTCGATCGCCTCCGTTTGGTTTCTCGCACTTCATGGTGTTTGAGAAGACGGATGACCGAGACATAGTCTTTCAGAAGCGCTAGTACCTTACGATCGGGTAGACCGTACCACCTACATCCCCTACATCTGCTAGTCTACCACTGTAAGAGTTCGCACGACTTAGTCAACTATGCTAGAGCCCATAATAGCTTGTGGCTGCACACGGAAGTTTCTAGTATGAATAGTCTCATGATCCCTTTGAGCCTGGGTGGCGGTCCAAAAGAAAACTAGCAAGTCCTGGAATACCCAGGTGCCTCAATCCACCCAGATGTGTGTTTAAGTTGCCACCTTAGATAAACCATTAATTAACAAAACTCACATCTGTCATGGATATCACTCACCCAATCCACGTCTACTAGCATAGCATGGCATAATAAGAAAACGTAGAAGTAACTCCCAAAGGTTTGATAATAAACAGGTAATAGGTACTACCTCATCTACTTCCCATCCCACAATTTAATTAGATCCTAACCATGCAATGTGTGAGGATTTGATCTAATGCAATAAAACTGGGTAGTAGAAAGGTATGATCAAAGTGTTACTTGCCTTGCTGATGATCCGGGAAACCTAGCGATTCGAAGTAACAAGCGGTGCACTCCGGGTATTCTATCGCAAACAAACAAACAAGCATACAATAAGTACTCATCTAATGCACAGGTAAAACTCAAATAAGAGATCTAACCAGAAGGTTCAACTTAAGAACTCCGGTTGGCAAAAAGAATCAAATCGAACGAAGCAACGAAAGTCAAATGGCGAAAGAAAACAACTTCGTTCTACTAATCTGGATCTAGGGCAAATTTTACAGTAGCAAAATCTTGTTTAAGTTGGTTAAACGCATAGAGGGTTTCGATACGAAACTCTATGCGCTTGAATCGCCTGATTCTGATAAACGAGCGAAAAGTTATACTAAAACGAAAATCGGATCAGGAATCGCGATCAGAAAAATCGTGGATTTAGTCCGAGAAAAAGAAAAACGATGAACGTTCGCTAGAATGAACGAACGGACGAACGCTCACTATTTAAATAAACCGGAAAAACCGACGTATTTAAAAAAACTGAATCTAATAAAAATAAATAAACCGGCGAAAACCGACGAAAACCGATCGTTTTTTTAAAACCGACGGCACGGATTTCGAGGCACGGTGAACCTCGGGCGGCGGGATCCAGCGGCGGGCGGCGGCAGCGACGGGCGGCGATGGGCGGCGGCGGTGCAGGCGGGGCGGGGCGGCTCAGGGCTAGGGTTTGCCCAGGTGGGCTGCCCCGGCTTATAAAGCCTGCCGGGCCAGAGTCCCGGACGGACGCGACCCGGTTAGGTCGGTTCACTTTTTTTTTCTATTACGCGCAGAAGAAAAAAAATAAAAAGAAATACTAAACGGACTCCAAAAATTCCGAAATAAATTTTCACGGGCTTCTAAAATCAAGCCGCACAAGGTGAAAATTTATTTGGGACCTAAATGCAATTTTGAAAAACGCACATTTTTCCTAAATTCAAATAAAACACCGAAAACTCCAAAATAAAATCTTATTTAATTTTATTATTAAATCCTCGATATTTCTTTATTTTGGGAAAGTCATTTTATTCCTTCTCTCATATTTTTGTAATAGAAATAATTGATGATAAAATAAATAAAATCAAATGATCCTATTCTCAAAATTTGAGAAAACTCAAATATGAAAATAACGAAATCCCCTACTCTCTCCGTGGGTCATTGAGTTGCGTAGAATTTCTAGGATCAACCAAAATGCAAAATAAAATATGATATGCAATGATGATCTTCTTGATAGGATGGTTGAGTCCATTCAAGAAACGTGCCATTGTTTTCTCATTATCTTCCGTAACATTGGCTCTTATCATGTCAATCTCCATCTCCTTGTAGTACTCTTCAACGCTCTTGGTTCCTTGCTTGAGTAGTTGGAGTTTCTTGAAGAGGTCGCAGTTGTAGTAGGTAGGCACGAAGCGTGCTCTCATGACATCCTTTATTTGCGCCCAAGTAGTGATCGATGGTTCTCCTCTTGCCTCGTGGCGCTCGATAACTTGTTCCCACCAAATGAGGACATAGTCTTGGAACTCAAGGGATGCCATCGTGATCTTCTTCTCTTCGTCGTAGTTGTGCAAGCAGAAGATTTTATCGCCCTTCAATGGCCATGAAAGATACTCTTCGGGATCGTTGCTTCCATTTAACTTGGGCATGGTGAATTTTAGCTTGCCGTATTGTTGCTCTTCATTGTGTTGGGGTCGGGGACAATGATGTCCATGTTGTTGATGATTGTCAAGCTCGTGTTGCTCTTGGCGAGGAGGGTCGTCGATCTCATGTTTCTCTTGTCGTGGATGATGTCCATTGTCTTCATGCTCTTGTTGAGCTTGATGTCCTTGAGGAGCTTGTGCAGGGGCTTGTCGAGCTCGAGGAGGAACTTGAGGAACTTGACGATGCACGCGAGCTTGAAATCTTCGTTCGTGATCTTCTTCGCGAAGTGCTTCTTCATGTTCACGAGCTTGTCGGCCTCAGTTGGCTATGGCTCGACTTGAGTCTTGGAGGGCTTGTTGCGCCTCAAGTGCTTGAGCATCTCGCAATTGTTGCGCTTGACGTTGAGCCTCACCATCTTGTGCTTCTTAGTGTAGACGCGCTCGCTCTTACTCTTCATGTCGGCATTGTCATTAACGTTCTCGTGCTAGCGCGAAAGCCACTTCAGTGGCGCGTAAAGGATTGAGGCTTGCTTGACGATCGTTGCGTGTGGCATGTCGAAGAGTGTTCGATGTCGGTGTACTTGAGCCGGAGAGGGTGAAGTCGGAATGTCGACTTGAGCGGCTCCGTCTTGATGAGGATGAAGTGGAAGAAGAGTGGTTGAGCAACAAGGAACGAATCTCGTCCATTATTGCGTCATTCTCTTGCTTGTGATCGTCAAGCTTGTGGTCGAAGTAATCTCTTGTACATTGCTCGGAGAGTCGCAAGTCGGCGACGAGGTTGTCGATGCGTTCACTCATTGCTTCTTGCTCTTGATACAAAGCACGTTGTGCACTAAAGAGGTGGCCCTTGGTGACGTAGGAGTTCATGTCGTCGTCGTGCTCAATGAAGAGTGGGTTGGTAGAAGTAATTGTCCTATCCATCATTCCAAGATAAAAATGTGAGTGGTAGAAAGAGAAGAACGAATACCAAATGTACCTTGACCAAAGTGATCACTCCAATGTGGACAAGGAAATAGCACAATTGGTACCAATTCTTGTCGGTTTCTCACACCTACACAAGTAAAAGCTTATGGTGGAGCTTGGTTAGGATGGTGGCACAAAATTTAATGCAATTGTAAGTGAGCTTCAATAATGTTGGAAAAGATTTGCAAGTTCGCAATGCAACAAGTATACCAAGCAACGTAAGGTACACGAAAACACACACGCAAAAAGATAAGTGGGGTCGTGCAACCAAGGATGAGACAAAATGTGGAATCCACAAACATGCTCTTGTTGCACAACACTAGAGAGACGCTAGCACTATTGCACAATAGGCGGATACAAGACTTGTGCACAACCCACTAAGAAAAAATGCAACGACTTCTATCCCAAGTATGCTCTGTGCAAGGTGTTTCTATGATATGATCCAAGATGATCTAGTATGACAATCTTAATGTTGTATTATGCTATGGTTGTTTCCTAAAAGCTCTTTGCTTATCTTTCCCTTTTGCTTAAAAGCTTGTTTGGCTCTTTGTTGTTTGAGCTCTTTTCTCATGCAATGCTTCACGAACCAAGAGAGCAATTGTGTATGCAATGACAACCTTGTGACACAAGAGCTGATACCAAGATATGCAACAATGATGTATGTATGCTATGGGAAGTATGATCACTAATGTGCACAAGCCTCGTTGCCGGCAATACTCAAAAGCTAGTCTCGATGTGTAAGAGGCGTAAAGGAGTAAGGCTATTATGGCTATCAAAGTAATGGCAAGAATGATATGTCCGATACCAAGACGAGGTTACCGTTCTCACTTACGGTATGGTGCCAAAATGGTGGCACGAATACCAAGATGTAGTCGAGGTGGTTGTTGTTGATGAGGTGTCCATGGCGAAGATGAGCGGCGGTGATGTTGATGTCGAACCGTACCTAGATAGCCGAAACACAAAAGGACACGGAACCGCAACTCAAATTCTCAAAGGTCGAAGTGGCAACACGTGTCGGAGTGTGAAACGGGTGAGCAATGGTGGTGGTATGCAGAAGTGGTGATGGTGTATAGGTGGTGGTCGTGTGTATGCGGAAATGGGGTGGTGGTGGTGATGAAAACTGAAAAAAAATCAGTTTTGTCAGGGTACGTCAGACGTCCGGTATGGGCCGGTCATCCGGTCGTCGGACGTCCGCTGGCGGTCGGACGTCCGGTGACTAGGCGATTCTCAGGCACGGGATGAACTGGCGGTGTTCATGATGGAGAGGTCGAAGTTCTTCGAATCCAGGCGGATTTGTGGATGGAAAAGGTGGGGAAAAGGGGGGAAAGTTAGATCAACTCAAAAAAAAGCAAATACATGGATCAAATCCAACAAAATTTCAACACACCAACAAATCACAAAAAAAATTGGGGCTATTTTTGTGGGGAATTTTCGAAATAGGGACAAAATCAACAAAAACTAGGCTAGCAACACAACGGGGAGGCTCCGAAATCATGATCAACGTGTCTCTAGATACCACGATGATGTAGGGTAGAACCCTAATCGGCCGATCTTTCACGAAAGGAGCGGATCCCATGATGAACATGAAGAACACGAGGAGGGAAACGAGGGGATCTTTGAGGAGTCACACATGTGCTAGATCCTTGAGTACATAAGAGATCACACGGTACACCGTCAACTAGGAACGATACAAAAGGTAGCTGGTCTTCTCCATGAGGAGGTCTTGAATCCATGAGGGGATCTTCCCTTAGAGGGGTCTTGAATCCAAAGGGACCTTCTCTGAGGAGGGGCCGCGGTCTCTCTCGTGGAGTAGATCCGATGTGGATGAGCAATGCTCTATCTCTAATATGAGGTAAACCAATGCTAACCCTAGCTAGGATGGATAGGAGGTCTATTTATAGTCTTAGTGCAAATGGGGGGGGGGCGAAAGGAGGGGGTACATGGGCTTCGGGCCTGAAACTACTGGACATAGCAGGTACGGGACATCCACTAGGGACCGGTCATTCGGTGTCTCATGGGAGACCGGATGTCCGGTGGTCGCCGGTCGTCCGCTCGTTCTGGCTCGGATGCTGGTGTAGCGTATTTCCTGAAGAGGCTGGTCGTCCGGTCGCCGGACGTCCGGTGGCGTCGGACTTGCGCTCGTTTGGCTCGGGTGCAAGGGCACCGGTCGTCCGGTCCTGGCCGAACATCCGCTCGCTGTAGCTTGGCTAGGGCTTCAGGCGCCGGACGTCCTGATAGAGGCAAAGGTGTCCCGTCTTTCGATGAGATGGTGGCTATCGTTCTGGAGGAAGTCGACTTTGACGATCCGTCTACGAACGTGAGAGGACGTCGCGCCTTAGCAATCGCTAAACCAACTCCGAGAGGTTATTGACCATGCTGGAGCACGATCAACCTGACCACGAAGGTCTATTTCCTGCAGGCAAACAAAGAACAAGCAAGAAACTAAGATTGCAATATGGATATTGTGAATATAAGAGGAAAGCTTTATTGATCAAAGGAGGGGTTCTGTGACGCCTTTGTCTGGTCGTTGAACACAAACGAAGTACACGAAGTTGCAGCTATGGCGAACTTTAATCTAAACAAAACCCAAAGTCTAAACGACGCCCTAAGGGTTGTATATATGGAGGAAGAGGGGGGTAATTTCGTGGCCCTTGGAGGAGGGGTCCGAAACCAACCCTAACTCTTGTTTCCCCACACATACGGACTCTAAAAACAGCCTATACCTAAGTATTTCGAAAATACATGGGCCTGGCCCTATAATAAGGTGACGCAGCACCTAGAACGATAGCCTCTGGACGAAATTTATGAAGTGGCATCTTGTATATTTCGTCCAAGGCTTCATGCACTCCTTATGGTGGCTTCAAAGTCCTGAAATCATCACTTGTAACTCCGTTCTTGATCCCCTTGCGCATGTCATCATCTCCATGCTTGAACTTTCTCCAAGGTTCATCTTTCTTGTCCAAGCTAGGCCCTTCATTTGTAAGCAAAAGAAATGTATCCAATTTAGGCAGCATCATATTCTCATGAACATTAGAATCGTTCCCAAGAATCAAAAGTACCTGATAATTCAATTGGCGTGTTACCTTAACCTTGCCATTGTTGTTGAACCATTGGATGTAGTAAGGATGTGGATGTGGTCTTGTGGTGAGAGATAGCTTCTCCACCATCTCCATGCTAGCCAAGTTATTCCAGCTCCCTCCATCTATGATGACACGAACAGAACGTTCCTTCACAACTCCCTTTGTATGGAACAAATTATGCCTCTGATTTTGCTCAGCTTGTGTAACCTGCACACTCAAAATAGGTTGAGCAACTAAACATTCATACCTGTCAGCATCTTCAGCAGCCATGTATTGCGTCTCATGATCAGAATCATCTCGACCGTGTTCTTCATGTGTAATAAGAGCCAAAGTCTCCTCATCATAGTCACTAGCGGACTCATACCCACCATCCTCAGTAACAATCATCACACGCTGAGATTTGCATTCTCTCGCAAAATGTCCTCTTCCCTTACAACGACGACAAATAATATTACTTGTGTGCCCTATTGATGCCATGGAAGAAGAAAAGCTTTGCACAGGCCCAACAGGTGTGCTCTTGGCAGATAGCGGTGGTTGTGCCTGGAGGTGTCACCTGATGGAGGTGCTGGTGTAGTGGAAGTAGAGGATGCACGTGGTGTCCATGATGAAGATCGACCTGCAGAAAAGTTAGTTCGCGCCAATGCTTGTCGATCCTACACTTCACGTTCAGCTTTACAAGCAAGATGGAATAAATGAGTGATATTAGTATACTCCTTATACTCTACAATGGTGTAAATCTCTATATTTAATCCACCCATAAAACGTGCAAGCATAGCTTCATTCTCCACAACAATACCACATTAATCATGCCAGTTTGTAATTCCTGATAATATTCTTCTACAAAAATGTTTCCTTGTCTTAAATGCTGCAATTTTTGAAGTAATTCACGTTGATAATATGGTGGAACCCAATGAGTACGCATAGCAGTTTTCAAAACAGCCCAAGTAGCTGGAATGGGATATAATCTACAATGTTCAGACCACCAAACACATGCAAAACTAGTGAAAGCACAAACAGCATAACGAACACGTCTCTCCGCAAGATATTGTAAACATGTAAAACGTTGTTCAGTTTCTAACTCCCAAGTAAGATATATATCAGGAACATATCTACCCTCAAATGGTGGAATATTCAATTTCAGTTTAGGAAGATGGTCATGATCTCGTACCTCAGGCCCTACCATTGCGATGATATGCACGAGGACGACCTGGTGGTGGTGGTTGCACGTAGTTCTGATTTTGATCAACCTCGTCCTCGTAATGGTCCTCCACCTTTGCAGTAGCAGCAGGAGCTACAGAAGCACCAACAGTAGGTACAACAACACCAGAAGTTTGACCAGGCTCAATGGGAATGCGCTGTGCTCGTCCCACTTGATTTGGAAGACGATGTTGTTGTTGTTGTTGTAGAGGTGCGACAGGTCTAGTGGGCGGTGCAAGACGCGCGAGCAATTCATTAAACTTGTTATCGAGCTTTGTTTCGAACGCCTTCTCAATGCCATCTATCTTCTCCATGGCCTCTTCAAATCTATTTAGCACATCTTCCACATGTCCACTCATCATTTGCTGAAACTTATCATGTAACTCTTTGTTTGTCATATTCTCCCAGTCAGTCTCGTCGGCTTGTGATCCTGCCATGGTTAGGAGCAATAGAAACACACAATAATATGATCCTCATACTACTAGGAAGTGGTGGTGATGGTGTGGTGGACAGTCACAAATCCGTCAAGCGAATCTCAAATTCTTACCAGTTCTTACCAAGCAGCAGGTGGTGATCAGCAACCGTTGTAGTCAAAACTCTCAAAGCTTGGATAGAGCGATTACCAGGGAGAGTCAAACGGATGACGTAGATGTATGTGGAGCTGGGAAGGCTTATAATATGGTAGCAAAAAGGGCCAGCAATAATCAATTTAGATATGCAAAGTTAAATAAACGCTCAACGATGTTACTGTGTTGTTCCTAGGCTAGACCGTACTAGAGACGCGAGCCTAGAACTTTTTTTCTCTTTTTTTTTTTCTCTGCAACAATTATTTTTCAAAAAAGTCTACAAATGTCCTAAAAACTGCCTATCCAGAATTTTATTTTGAAACTGGAACTATTTTTCTTCTGCGGATGGCTCGGAAGTTGGGGAGTCCTACTCTATCACGACTCGGAGTATCGTGTGATCTGGAAATCGAAAGCAAAGCAACAATTACTGGACTCGGACTAGGACTGTTGGCGGAGATGAATCTGGTGGAATCTCGGACTGGTGGCGGAGATGAATCTGGTGGAACTCAGATTGGTGGCAGTTTTATGTTGCAGGTGGACTCGGATTGGCGTGATAGTGACTGATATGTAGTGGTGGTATATGGCTGCGGCGATGAAGTTGGTGCGGTGGTGGTATATGGCAGCAGCGATGATGATGATGCAAGTGGTGATATATGGTAGCGGTGACGTGACAACCTGTGAACAGAACTCGAAACTCTAAAGGACTAGACGCTCAGACCAGTAACTTGACACGACGATGCAACTGCAAATTCAACAAAGCAAATACAGAAAAGATTATGCAAAGGCTCAGATTGGTTCGGATAGGATGAACTAACCCTAATTTTTTTGGCTATTTCGTGGACTATAGGTATGAAGAACAGACTCGATCGAAACTACGAAAAGCTGTAAAATCTCACCGAGCAACCTAGAAATCTGATACCACTTGATAGACGCAAAGGTGTCCCGTCTTTCGATGAGATGGTGGCTATCGTTCTAGAGGAAGTCGACTTTGCCGATTCGACTACGAACGTGTGAGGACGTCGCGCCTTAGCAATCGCTAAACCAACTCCGAGAGGTTATTAACCACACCGGAGCACGATTAACCTGACCACGAAGGTCTATTTCCTGCAGGCAGACAAAGAACAAGCAAGAAACTAAGATTGCAATCTGGATATTGCGAATATATGAGGAAAGCTTTATTGATCAAAGGTGGGGTTCTGTGACACCTTTGTCTGGTCGTTGAACACAAACGAAGTACGTGAAGTTGCAGCTATGGCGAACTTTAATCTAAACAAAACCCAATGTCTAAACGACGCCCTAAGGGCTGTATATGTGGAGGAAGAGGGGGGAATTTCGTGGCCCTTGGAGGAGGGGTCCGAAACCAACCCTAACTCTTGTTTCCCCACACATACGGACTCTAAAAACAGCCTACACTTAAGTATTTCAAAAATACATGGGCCTGGCCCTATAATAAGGTGACGCAGCACGTAGAATAGCCTCTGGACGAAATTTATGAAGTGGCATCTGGTATATTTCATCCAAGGCTTCATGCACTCCTTATGGTGGCTTTAAAATCCTGAAATCATCACTTGTAACTCCGTTCTTGATCCCCTTGCACATTCCATCATCTCCATGCTTGAACTTACTCCAAGGTTCATGTTTCTTGTCCAAGCTAGGCCCTTCATTTGTAAGCAAAAAAATGTATCCAATTTAGGCAGCATCATATTCTCATGAACATTAGAATCGTTACCAAGAAACGAAAGTACCTGATAATTCAATTGGTGTGCGCGAGCTCTAGTAATTAGTCCAGTATGTATAGCAGCAGGGGCTATGGGTGTAACAATGGTATTGATGTCCTCATCATGTCCGGCCCCGACCGGTCATCTGGTAGCAGGGACTTCTTCCGCAGCTCTCCTTCTTCTCCATCTTCACGTCCATCTTCCTCTTCTGATCCTCCTTGCTGCTTAGCTTATTCATGGCCAACTCCTTGATACCTGAGTATGCACAATGTCTCCATTTGAGGTAGTATCCATGTCTCATGTGCATCGAAGTGGAAATGTGAGAGGAGAGATGTCACCTCGGTTTCGAGAGCTCTTGCACGTGCTCGTGTCATGGGTCCGCTAGGAACTTGGTGAGACTATGGTAGGTCCATGGGGATGACCTTGGGATGCTCTGCATCACTCCGGTATCCGGGAGTAACGTAATCTCATAGTCGAAGGAATATGTATTGGACATGAAGAAAGCAATAGCAATAAAACTGAATGATCATTTTGCTAAGCTAACGGATGGGTCTTGTCCATCACATCTTCTCTTGATGAGGTGATCCTGTTATCAAATGAAAACTCATGTCCATGGTTAGGAAACCTTAACCATCTTTGATCAACGAGCTAGTCAAGTAGAGGCTCACTAGGGACATAGTGTTTGTCTATGTATTCACACATGTATTTAGTGCCGGCGTCCTGAGAACGGGGTTACCTAGACTTGCCCGCCTGCGGCCCGCGGCTTGGTTTTACCGGCGGCCCGATACGGCCCATCTTCATCAGCAACCACTCAAGACCCTCGTGAGGGGCCAAGCCTCGCGAGGCGGACGACACATGACCTCGTCAGGGGCAGCCTCGCTAGGTAGGCTCCCAAGGAGCGGAGATATCAAGGTGGGGGGCACCTCATGAGGTTTGCGTGACGTGAGTGTTGGCGTCCTGGGAACATTGGTCCCCAGACTTGGCTGCCTGTGGCCCACGGCGTGGTTGGGTTGGCAGGTCTATACGGCCCGTCTTCACCAACAGGGCATTCAAGACCCTCGCGAGGGGCCAAGTCTCGCGAGGCGGATGACGCAAGACCTCCTCAGGAGCGGCCTCCCCAGGCAGGCTCGCGAGGGGTGGAGAGATCAAGGCAAGGCCAACCTCGTGAGATCCTCGTGACGTGAGCCATGACGATCGAGACCAGGAGGGCGCCAGCGCGCAGTGTCCTTGTTTCCTCTTTGGTGCCAAGGGGGCAAGCACAGGCGCTGAGTACCGAGGCATCAGGCAAAGGTTTCCATATTGGTGCAACGAGACCAAGACCAGAAGGACGTCAGTACGGAGGTCACCATGGAGCCCAAGACGGCGTCACCACCAGAGCCTTTGGCAGGCGAAGACCACTTTTGTCAGGATAGCTTGTACTAGTTGTCTCCTTTGAATTTGGCTATTGTGGGATCCCTTCCTGCTCAATATTTGGGAAGAGGACCGGGGCCTCTATAAATAGGACTAGCCACCACCAAGAACGTGAAGAGACCCAGATCATTCCGAACCACACAAGCTCACCAAGCACAAGAACACCTCAACCTCAGGAGGCTGTTCTTCCCCTTGTAATTGTTCTTCATCAGCCCAAGAGGCAATCCACCACCACCACCACACTGGAGTAGGGTATTACACCACAACGGTGGCCCAAACCAGTATAAATCTTGTGTCTTTCTGTGTTGTGAGTTTGTTGAGTTCATCTGCGAGATCCTAGAGAGCTAGGGCGTGGATCAACAGGGAGGAAACCTTCGCGCGTACCCCAGTGTTCGAACCTCAAGGGTTTGCCGGAACCCGTGATCCGACATTTGGCGCGCCAGGTAGGGGTACGCCATAGCTTCACTTTTGTCGATCTGCGCTCCGACGACACCGCACTCCGCCCGCATGGCAGGTACCCTGCCGCCGACTCCGACGACCAGCGTTGATGACGGGTGTCGGTGTCAAAACCGGCGGATCTCGGGTAGGGGGTCCCGAACTGTGCGTCTAGGCCGGATGGTAACAGGAGGCAGGGGACACGATGTTTTACCCAGGTTCGGGCCCTCTAGATGGAGGTAAAACCCTACGTCCTACTTAATTAATATTGATGATATGGGTAGTAAAAGAGTAGATCTACCACAATATCAGAGAGGCTAAACCCTAGAAGCTAGCCTATGGTATGATTGTTGTTCGTCCTATGTACTAAAACCCTCCGGTTTATATAGACACCGGACAGGGCTAGGGTTACACAGAGTCGGTTACAATGGTAGGAGATCTACATATCCGTATCGCCAAGCTTGCCTTCCACGCCAAGGAAAGTCCCTTCCGGACACGGGACGAAGTCTTCAATCCTATATCTTCATAGTCCAGGAGTCCGGCCGAAGGTATAGTCCGGCTATCCGGACACCCCCTAATCCATGACTCCCTCAGTAGCCCCCGAACCAGGCTTCAATGACGACGAGTCCGGCGCGCAGATTGTCTTCGACATTGCAAGGCGGGTTCTTCTCCAAATTCTGTGTACCTGTTGAACAGTGTCCGGTTTCTTGTAAATGTAGTGCTCCTTGGCTTCTACGCCCAATAATGGCCGTTTTCCATGTGTCAAACGAATACGAAAAGTCAGGGTGTTTTTTTATATTTACACCCCTAGCCGTATGAATGAGCCGCCTATTTATGGGGACGAGGATTTAGATCCAAACCACACCTTCTCCCTTCCGTGAGTATTCATGAGAGCGTATCCGACAGAGGTCCATTCCATCATGGCCGGCCACCGCAGCTCCTCCTCTCGCCCTTCCAGCCCTCAGCCTGGAGATTGGAAGAGGTGCTCCATCCTGCACATCGAGCTAGTGACGCTCCAGACCAAGGGATTTCTCCCCCCGGCCTATATGGTCCCGGTTTGAGCCGGACTTGCCACCTATAATGACGGAGAGCAAGCGGAGAGCACCCCCAATCCCTCCAAAGGAGAGCGGGTATGCCTTGCCCCTTACTTAATAAGAGGGCTCGGATTTCCAATTCATCCGTTTCTCCGGGGGCTTCTGGAGTTCTATGGCCTCCAGCTGCACAACCTCACGCCTGCCTCCATATTGTATATCGCGGGCTTCGTAGCCCTTTGCGAGATGTTCTTGGGTTGCGAGGCTCATTTCACGCTGTGGAAAAGGCTATTCTGCCTTGTGCCCCGCTCTAAGGAGGGGTCAATATATCAGGTGGGCAGAGCCGAAGTGTGGCACATCGCCGGGACCGGATATCTATCCGGAACCCCAAAGAAGGCGTCCGAGGACTGGCCTTCGGAATGGTTTTATATAGAGGACATCCCGCTGCCGGATCCTGCCCGGATCGGCCTCCCTGAGTTCGACAGTGCTCCCCTAAAGAAGCGCCTAAGCTGGCGTCCACGGAGCCCTTAGAGGGAAAGTGACAGGGACGTTATTTACCTGATGGGCCGGATAAGGTTGTTAGCTCATTCCGGACTGACCATGATCGGGGTCATGGCCGCATGCATCATGCGAGGGGTGCAACCACTTCAGTATGGGGCTGACGCCATGTGGGACTTCAACGGGGAGGACGACGCCACCCGCTACGGTCGTAAGGGGCTGGATTCGGCTGCCGCTCTAATAAAGACCTTGTCCGCTTTGTACAAGGGAGAAGAGGAGGAATTTCTCCACGTCAACCCACGGGGGGGGGGGGGGGGGGGGTAATTTTCTATGTACAATCCCCCAAGTTGGGTAAGTGGACACTTTTACTTGCCCATCCATTTTATATTCCCATTGTTAAATTTTTAATCTAACGACTTCAATGCAGGAACTGCGCCAGGCTGTTAAAGAAATAAACAGCCCTCCTCCACAACCCGAGGATCCGGGACAGTCCCTCGACCCGGCCTCTCAAAAGGACCCGGACCTAACTATGGAGCTGATTGATGGAGTGTTTCATCAATTGAGAAAGGACAACGCCTTGGTGGCCATTACGGCCGATTATCCATGGCTACTCCCAGCCTCACAGGTAACAGAGACCGGAGTCCCAGCACTTTGAAAAGGGATCTGTCCTCGCGTGTTTACGATTGCCGTATGACAACCGTGTTTTGCAGGGGAGGTCCTTGAGACGGGAGGCCGAGCCTGCGGCGACTAGCCAATGAGTGGCGACAAGGCCCCGCGAGCTGAAAAGAAGTGCGGTCCGGACTGGGGCACTGGCGCAAAGGTATAGCACGCCACCTTATTCCCAGGTGTTATTCCTTTGAGGCATATTAACGCTCGGGCTCTCTTCAGGACGAAGAGACCTTGCCGGACTATATCCGGAGAGGCTGCCAATCGCGCCTCCACCAGCCAGGCTCCAAAGCCTGGTCCGGAAGCGGAGGCGAACACGAGGTGCGCACCGGACGCTCCTCCGACGGAGGATGCGGACAGGCTGTCTGCCACCAATTCCGAGGAGGAGAGTGCCATGAACCACAGGCATGGCCGAGCAGTTCTTCACGACGCTTGTTTCTCCCAAGAGGCATTTGATTCCTTCAATTCGGGAGACACGTACCTCCGTGCCGCTGAAAATGGTCTAGCCGGAGCCACGGAGCATTATGTGAAAGACATACGGGTAAGAAAATTTTGGTAATTATATATATGTACCAGTAGCCCCCGAGACTTGAAACAGTTAGAATAACTGATTTAAGGATCATCTGTTATGCAGGTTCTTACAGAAAAGAATACCCTGCTATCCCAGGAGCTGGAAGAGTGCAAAGCCCAACTTGAGGCCGCACTAGCCGCGGTAGGGGAGCCCAAGGAGACCCCCTCTGGTAATATATGCTTCGAAAGATAAGTATTTTGGGAAGTGCGGCGTGGGTGCCAATCTGACAAATGAAATTGCAGATGGCGCCGGATTAAATCTAGAAGTGCAACAACTCCGACGCCAGCTGAAGGCTGGTGAGAGCGTGCTGACAAAGGTGAGGCGGGAGAAGAACGATTTCCAAGATGCCAACACCAAGCTGGGCGTTGAACTGAAGGACGTTCGTGCCTAGCTATTGGACTCCATGAAGGAGAATCAGCGGCTTCGACGCAGCATATATAGTAAGTGCTTAAACGAACTTTGAAAAAAGAGTTCGGCGAGGAAGTCGACTAACAGAGTAATGTCTATAGGTATGCTAACAGGTCGTCCTGCAGAGGAAATGCCCGATTCTACGGGTGACCTTCTTCCCGAGCTCTCACAACTGCACGAGCGAGTTCGGCAGGTGATGCAAGGCGTCGCCTAGGCTTTGCGGCCATCCGTCTCCATGCCCGAAGGCCTTGGAGAGCTTGTAGAGAAGCTGAAGGGAGCGCGGCGGCGCTTTCGATTGTGAAAGATGTCGGCCTGCCGTCAAGGCGCCAGGGAGGCCTGGGCCATGGTGAAGACACGGTACACGAAGGCTGACCCAAACCACATGGCCGAGGTCGGACCCGTAGGGCCCGATGGGAAGGAGATCCCTGTGAGCTTAGTATACGGCCAAGTAGAGTTGGCCGCAGAGTATTCCCAACAGGACTGTAAACTAGACAGCCTGTTAGATGGTATTGAAGAGGAATACAATCATTCAGATTGACTATGTAATTTTAATTGACATGTGTAATGCCTTCTAGCCGGATTGTAGATCGTTTGTCATGGCCGACCTTTTCGCTTCAACCTGGGGACCTGACGGTTCGGAGTGTGTCCGAATACCCTCGCGGTTATATAAGAACCGGGGTATGCATGGAGACCAGGCGTAGGGGTCATTAGTGCTTGAACAGACAAGTGCCCAACTTGTTATGTTATATTACATGGTTAGTAAGAAACGTCTTCTAGGGAGAATAGTTCCGTTAGGGGTTCTTTTCCCTGGGAGGCATGCCCTAAAGTGCATGTCCATTCTGCGAAAAGAGGCGCAGGAAAAACATCTGGGGGCGTATAGATAAAAAAAGGATCATCTTTAGTTCACCGACCGAATATTCCCTTAAGAACGCTAGCTTTCGACTTCACCCAGTCTGAGGCACACATCCGGCTGACCCGGCAGTAACAATCGCAGAGGTGCTCCCTTTACCACCTAGCCGAACAATCGGGAACGTAGGGGTAAGCACAGGAGCCAGTCAACCTAGCTTGGCCAAAACTTAAGTCATATCGATGCATATCATGGCGAATAAAAGGTACATGTAGAAGTGTGACACATGTGTTGGGCATGAAGCCCGTATAAATAAGCTTCTGTGTAAAGAAGCCCCCGGGTTTAATGAGCGCGGATAGCGCATCATTTTATGAGCCTTTAAAGGCTATAAGAAAGAGAGGGGATAAGGAGAGAAATGTAAGACAGAAAGTATGTAAAAAATGGACAGAGGAAGGAGACGAACACAGAGTCCGGCGCTAGGCATAGAATCTTCGGAGACGGGCTGCGTTCCATGGGTTCGACTCGAGTCGGTTATCCGATGCATCTCGCAGGAGGTACGCTCCACCAGTCAGGACTTGGCCAATTATGAAGGGACCTTCCCACTTGGGCTTGAGTTTGTCCTTTTTCTTGTCCGACAGGCGTAGAACTAATTTGCCAACATTGTAATTTTTGGCCCGTACTTCTCTGCTTTGGTATCTTCGAGCCTGTTGTTGATAGAATGCGGAACGGGCTTTTGCCACGTCTCGCTCTTCCTCCAAGGCGTCCAAACTGTCCTGCCGATCGAGCTCGGCTTCTCTTTCTTCGTACATGCGCACTCGAGGTGAGTCATGAATTATGTCGCAGCGCAAAACTGCCTCTACGCCGTACACCATGAAGAATGGTGTGTATCCGGTGGTGCGATTCGGCATGGTCCGCAGCCCTCAGAGTACGGAGTCGAGCTCCTCTACCAAGTGCATATTAGATTCCTTGAGGGACCGCACTAGTCTGGGTTTGATGCCGCTCATGATAAGACCATTTGCACGTTCGACTTGGCCATTGGTTTGTGGGTGATAGACGGAAGCATAATCGAGCTTGATGCCCATGTTTTTGCACCAGAGTTTTACCTCATCGGCCGTAAAGTTCATGCCGTTATCAGTGATGATGCTGTGGGGGACGCCATAATGGTGTACAACCCCGGATATAAAGTGTATCACCGGTCCGGATTCGGCCGTCTTAACAGGCTTGGCTTCTATCCATTTGGTGAACTTATCCACCATGACCAGTAAGTATTTTTTCTTGTGGGTTCCGCCTTTAAGGGGTCCAACCATGTCAAGCCCCCAGACTGCAAAGGGCCAGGTGATGGGGATAGTTTGGAGGGCGGTGGGTAGCATATGGCTTTGGTTTGCAAAAAGCTGGCAACCGATGCATCGTTGGACTAAGTCCTGGGCGTCTGCCCGGGCCGTCGGCCAATAAAAGCCTGTACGGAAGGCCTTGCTTACAAGGGACCGAGCTGCAACGTGATGTCCACCGAGTCCGGCATGAATTTCAGCCAGGAGGTTCCGCCCTTCCTCTTCGGAGATGCACCTTGGAAGGACTCCGGTAGTGCTTTTCTTATAAAGCTCTTCCTCATGGACTTTATAGGCTTTAGATTGCCGCACTATGCAGCGTGCCTCATTTTGGTCCTCAGGGAGTTCCTGCCTGGTAAGGTAGGCGGGGAATGGTTCTGTCCACGGGGCGATGACGGTCATTATTACGTGGGCTTAAGGTGTTATTTCATTGGTAGAGCCTCCAATTATGTCAGAGTGTTCGGTGTGGGGCAGTGCGGTTGGGTCTGGGCTATTATTGCCAGGTTCCCCTTCCCATACTACGGACGGCTTGAACAGCCTTTCCAAGAAGATGTTGGGGGGGACTACATCGCGTTTTGCGCCAATGCGTGCCAGGACATCTGCCGCCTGATTATTTTCCCAGGCTATATGGTGAAATTTGAGGCCTTCGAACCGAGATGACATTTTTAGGACGGCGTTGTGATAAGCTGCGATTTTTGGATCCTTGGCATCACAGTCTCCATTTATTTGGGATATTGCGAGGTTTGAGTCCCCGCGCACCTCTAGGCGTTGAATGCCCATGGATACTGCCATCCGGAGACCATGTAAAAGGGCCTCATATTCGGCTGCATTGTTGGAGTCTGTGTACATTATCTGCAGTACATATTGAACTGTGTCTCCTATGGGGGACGTCAAAACAACGCCAACCCCTAGACCAGCCAACATTTTGGAGCCGTCGAAGTGCATGACCCAGTTTGAATATGTGTCGTACTCTTTAGGGAGTTCGGCCTCCGTCCATTCTGTGACGAAGTCGGCCAAAACTTGCGACTTGATAGCTTGCCGTGGCTTGTAAGTTATGTCGAACGGGAGGAGCTCAATGGCCCATTTTTCAATTCGGCCCATCGTGTCGCGGTTGTTTATAATATTGTTAAGTGGCACTTCCAAGGCTACTGTTATTGAACACTCTTGAAAGTAGTGTCGCAGCTTCCGGGATGCCATAAATACCGCGTATGAAATCTTTTGATAATGCGGGCACCGTGACTTGCACAGAGTAAGGACAGTGGACACATAATAGACCGACTTTTGAAGGGGGAATTTGTGTCCGTCCATTTCTCGTTCGACGACGAGCACTGCGCTTACGACCTGATGGGTTGCTGCAACGTATAGTAGCATTGGTTCGCCAATATTTGGCGCGGCCAGGACTGGGTTTGTTGCCAAGATGGCTTTTATTTCGTCGAGTTCGGTTGTGGCTGCATCAGTCCACTCAAAGTGTTCGGTGCGCTAAAGGAGGCGGTAAAGGGGTAGGGCCTTTTCTCCTAAGCGGGAGATAAAGCGGCTTAGAGCCGCCACGCATCCGGTTAATTTTTGTATTTGTTTGAGGTCCTTCGGGATATCCAATTGTGACCGAGCTCGAATATTGGCTGGATTTTCTTCAATTCCTCTACCGGATACAATGAAGCTCAAGAGCTTTCCGGCTGGAACGCCAAAAACACATTTTTCCGGGTTGAGCTTGATGTCGTATGTTCGGAGGTTATCGAATGTTAGCCTCAAGTCGTCTACTAGAGATTCGACATGTCTTGTTTTAACGACCACATCATCTACGTATGCCTCCACTGTTTTGCCGATCTGGTTTGCCAGACATGTCTGAATCATGCGCTGATATGTTGCGCCGGCATTTTTGAGCCCGAAGGGCATTGTGTTGAAGCAGAATGGGCCGTATGGTGTGATGAATGCCGTTGCGGCTTGGTCTGACTTTGCCATCTTTATTTGATGGTAGCCGAAGTATGCGTCGAGGAAACACAACGAATCATGTCCTGCGGTAGCGTTGATAATTTGATCGATGCGGGGGAGAGGGAAGGGATCCTTTGGGCAAGCCTTGTTAAGGTCTTTGGAATCAACGCACAGGCACCAGGATTTGTCCTTCTTTGGTACCATCACCAGGTTTGCTAGCCAGTCTGGATGTTTTATATCTTTGATGAATCCGGCCTCCAATAGCTTGGCTAGTTCCTCTCCCATGGCCTGTCTCTTAGGTTCGAAAAAACGCCGAAGATCCTCTTTGACTGGCTTGAATCCTTTTAGGATATTTAATCTGTGTTCGGCCAGCCTGCATGGGATTCCTGGCATGTTGGAAGGGTGCCAGGCGAAAATGTCCCAGTTCTCTCGTAGGAACTCTCGCCGTGCGGCGTCTACATCAGGGTTTAACTGTCCCCCGATGGAAGCTGTTTTATTGGGGTCCGTTGGATGGACCTGGAATTTGACTATTTCGTCCGCCGGTTTAAAGGAGGTGGACTTGGATCTTTTATCGAGTATCACATTGTCCCTATTCACCGTGGAGCGCAGCGCAGTCAGTTCCTCAGCCGCTAGGGCTTCGGATAGCGCCTCGAGGGCCGGTGCGGCTGTCTTGTTTTCGGTGTGGAGTGCTATGTCCGGATCACTAACGAGAGTGATGATTCCGTTAGGCCCGGGCATCTTGAGCTTCATGTACCCGTAACGGGGTATTGCTTGGAAGACTGTAAACGCTTTCCGCCCTAGCAGAGCGTGATATCCGCTACTGAACTGGGCCACTTGGAACGTGACCTCTTCGGACGTGTAATTATCCGGCGTGCTGAACACCACATCTAGTGTGATTTTTCCTGTACAGCGCGCTTCCCGACTGGGGATTATTCCTCTAAAGGTTGTGCTGCTTCGCTCAATGCGGTTCCAGTCTATTTCCATTTTTTGAAGGGTTTCTTCATAAACGAGGTTCAATCCGCTGCCGCCATCCATGAGTACCTTGGTAAGACGAAAGTCGTCCACTATTGGACTGAGGACCAATGCGGCTGGTGCTCGGGCTGTTCGGAATTTAGGTTCATCACTGGCGTTAAAAGTAATAGCCGTGTCACTCCATGGGTTTATTGTTGCTACTTGGTAGACTTCGGCAAGGCCGCGGAGTGTTCTTTTTCACATGTTATTTGATGCGAAAGTCTCGAAGACTGTTAATACCGTACTAGTTTCTCTGGGGTGGCTTTCTGTGGCTTCTGGAATTAGAAGATCTTCGCCAATTTTTGCCACCTGCCGGAGTATCCAACATGCTCGAAGGCTGTGAGTTGGTGTGGCGCCCTCTGCACTATGAATTTTACAGGGTCCATCAAGCCATCCTTCCAGTATGGTTCCGTGCCCTGTAGAGGGCTTTTTCCTTTTGGTATTGAACCCGGGTGTCTGACGATGATGCACCCTTTTATTTCGGACCGGGTTTGTATTCAAGGCCGGATTGTCCCAAAATTTTGTTTCGGTTTTCCAGGCGCTTTCCATCGCATAGTACTTTCGTACTATGGACGCCAAGTCAGCAAAGCATGTAATATCACGGCGACTTATGGCGTTGAGGATTCCCTTGTCCGTGCAATTATTGCAGAAGAATGAAACTTCGTCTTCCTCGCGGCAGTCCTTTATCCTGTTCATAACCAGGAGGAATTTGTCCCAGTAATGATGTTCTGTTTCTTCAGGCTCTTGCCTAATTTGGGATAGATCGCTTATGTACGGGTGGGTGGGCGGAATCAAATCCGAAACCTCACCCAATCTGAGACCTACGGGCCAAGGAGTTTCCGAACTC
Organism: Triticum urartu; assembly: GCF_056163025.1. Classification (NCBI taxonomy): domain Eukaryota; kingdom Viridiplantae; phylum Streptophyta; class Magnoliopsida; order Poales; family Poaceae; genus Triticum; species Triticum urartu. The sequence continues at coordinate 193,387,276 of NC_141873.1, read as the reverse complement.
GGAAGTTTGGATTCTTGGATGTTGTCCAATGAATCTACTCGTCACCTGACTTTAAGTTCCGGTCTTGAGTGATGTCCTCCCCTCCGCGTGTATCCGACTTGGAGGGATCGGGAATCCGGACATATCTAGTCCTTAATATAGATGAAGGGTCACCGCACTGTCCCTCTACCACGGCAACGTGATGGGTGACCTGGGGGAGTTAATCTCTCTCAGATCGGGTTTAGACCCAATCTGGTCGTAATCCGTAGCGACTCCCAGGGCGGCGAAGCGATCCAAGAGCTCGTTTAGGGAAGAGAGCTCCATTGGATCTAGCTGCTCGGCGAATTCCGAGCTGACGTGAAGATTGCTTTTGATGACCCGAGAGGTCATCGTCGGCGCAGCAGCCGAACGGGTGGTCATAAGGAAACCACCTAGCCTGAGAGTCTGGCCGACAGCCGAAGCTCCCTTAGCAACGGTGCCGTCTTTAAATACGGGATGAGGCATCCTTCCTGATGGTGACGGCAAAGAGGAACTCTCAATGAAAGCACCAATGTCGGTGTCAAAACCGGCGGATCTCGGGTAGGGGGTCCCGAATTGTGCGTCTAGGCCGGATGGTAACATGAGGCAGGGGACACAATGTTATACCCAGGTTCGGGCCCTCTTGATGGATGTAAAACCCTACATCCTGCTTGATTAATATTGATGATATGGGTAGTACAAGAGTAGATCTACCACAAGATCAAAGAGGCTAAACCCTAGAAGCTAGCCTATGGTATGATTGTTGTTCGTCCTATGGACTAAAACCCTCCGGTTTATATAGACACTGGAGAGGGCTAGGGTTACACAGAGTCGGTTACAATGGTAGGAGATCTACATATTCGTATCGCCAAGCTTGCCTTCCACGCCAAGGAAAGTCCCTTCCGGACATGGGACGAAGTCTTCAATCCTATATCTTCATAGTCCAGGAGTCTGGCCGAAGGTATAGTCCGGCTATCCGGACACCCCCCAATCCAGGACTCCCTCAACAGGGCTAGGGGGCTCCGAGCCCTGGCCCCCGCCCTGCGGTGGGTGAAGTGGCTGCCCAAGTTCAAGTCGGAGATACCGCCGCGCTACAATGGCGCGGCGGACCCGTTAGCTTTCCTGCTGGCGTACGAGGAGGCCATCATCGAAGCCGGGGGAGACGACAAGGTCATGGCCAACTGGCTTCCCATGGCCCTCGCCGGCGAGCCGCGCGCCTGGCTGCTCAACCTTCCTGGGTCCACGGTGGCGTCTTGGCCAACCTTCACTGTGCTACGCTGCACCGGCGCACCGCGCGGTCACGGCCCTTCTAGGCGGCTCGCAAGCGCCGCCCTCAGAGCGCCACATCAAGCCATTCCTCCACCAGATCGGCGCCGCTTCCACGCGCTCGGGGGCTTGATAACTCTTGAGCACTGTGTTGGTTTTCCCCGAAGAGGAAGGGATGATGCAGCAAAGTAGCGTAAGTATTTCCCTCAGTTTTTGAGAACCAAGGTATCAATCCAGTAGGAGGCTATGCGCGAGTCCCTCGTACTTGCACAAAACAAATAAATCCTCGAAACCAACGCAAATAAGGGTTGTCAATCCCTATAAGGCCAGTTCCGAGAGTGAGATATGATAAGATAATATTTTTGGTATTTTTATGATAAAGATGCAAAGTAAAATAAAGGCAAAGTAAATAGCAAAGGAAATAACTAAGTAGTAGGAAATTAATATGATGAAGATAGACCCGGGGGCCATAGGTTTCACTAGTGGCTTCTCTCGAGAGCATAAGTATTGTACGGTGGGTAAACAAATTACTGTTGAGCAATTGACGGAATTGAGCATAGTTATGAGAATATCTAGGTATGATCATGTATATAGGCATCACGTCCGAGACAAGTAGACCGACTCCTGCCTGCATCTACTACTATTACTCAACTCATCGACCGCTATCTAGCATGCATCTAGAGTATTAAGTTAAAAATAGAGTAACGCCTTAAGCAAGATGACATGATGTAGAGGGATAGACTCATGCAATATGAAGAAAACCCCATCTTGTTATCCTCGATGGCAACAATAAAATACGTGCCTTGCTGCCCCTACTGTCACTGGGAGAGGACACCGCAAGATTGAACCCAAAGCTAAGCACTTCTCCCATTGCAAGAAAGATCAATCTAGTAGGCCAAACCAAACTGATAATTCGAAGAGACTTGCAAAGATAACCAATCATACATAAAAGAATTCAGAGAAGATTCAAATATTGTTCATAGATAGACTTGATCATAAACCCACAATTCATCGATCTCAACAAACACACCGCAAACAGAAGATTACATCGAATAGTTCTCCACAAGAGAGGGGGACAACATTGTATTGAGATCCAAAAAGAGAGAAGAAGCCATCTAGCTACTAACTATGGACCCATAGGTCTGAGGTAAACTACTCACACTTCATCGGAGGGGCTATGGTGTTGATGTAGAAGCCCTCCGTGATCGATGCCCCCTCTAGCGGAGCTCCAGAACAGGCCCCAAGATAGGATCTCGTGGATACAGAAAGTTACGGCGGTGGAATTAGGGTTTTGGCTCTGTATCTAATCATTTGGGGGTACGTAGGTATATATAGGAGGAAGGAGTATGTCTGTGGAGCAACAGGGGGCCCACGAGGGTGGAGGGCCCGCCTGGGGGGGGGGGTAGGTGCGCCCCCTACCTCGTGGCCTCCTCTTTTCTTTCTTGATGTAGGGTACAAGTCTACCGGGTCTTGTTCATTGAGAAAATCATGTTCCCGAAGGTTTCATTCTGTTTGGACTCCGTTTGATATTCCTTTTCTTCGAAACCCTAAAATAGGCAAAAACAACAATTCTGGGCTGGGCCTCCGGTTAATAGGTTAGTCCCAAAAATAATATAAAAGTGGATAATAAAGCCCAATAATGTCCAAAACAGTAGATAATATAGCATGGAGCAATAAAAAATTATAGATACATTGGAGACGTATCAAGCATCCCCAAGCTTAATTCTTGCTCGTCCTCGAGTAGGTAAATGATAAAAACAGAATTTTTTTATGCGGAGTGCTACTTGGCATAATTTTAATGTAATTCTTCTTAATTGTGGTATGAATATTCAGATCCGAAAGATTCAAGACAAAAGTTTAATATTGACATAAAAATAATAATACTTCAAGCATACTAACAAAGCCATTATGTCTTCTCAAAATAACATGGCTAAAGAAAGTTATCCCTACAAAATCATATAGTCTGGCTATGCTCCATCTTCACCACACAAAATATTTAAATCATGCACAACCCCGATGACAAGCCAAGCAATTGTTTCATACTTTTGACATTCTCAAAACTTCTTCAATTTTCACGCAATACATGAGCGTGAGCCATGGACATAGCACTATAGGTGGAATAGAACGGTGGTTGTGGAGAAGACAAAAAAGGGGAAGACAGTCTCACATCAACTAGGCATATCAATGGGCTATGGAGATGCCCATCAATAGATATCAATGTGAGTGAGTAGGGATTGCCATGGAACGGATGCACTAGAGCTGTAAGTATATGAAAGGTCAAAAAGAAACTAAGTGGGTGTGCATCCAACTTGCTTGCTCATGAAGACCTAGGGCATTTTGAGGAAGCCCATCATTGGAATATACAAGCCAAGTTCTATAATGAAAAATTCCCACTAGTATATGAAAGTGATAACATGAGAGACTCTCTACTATGAATATCATGGTGCTACTTTGAAGCACACGTGTGGTAAAAGGATAGTAACATATATTGTCCCTTCTCTCTTTTTCTCTCATTTTTTTATTTGGGCCTTTTCCTTTTTTATGGCCTCTTTTCTTTCTCTTTTTTTCATCCGGAGTCTCATCCCGACTTGTGGGGGAATCATAGTCTCCATCATCCTTTCCTCACTGGAACAATGCTCTAATAATGATGATCATCACACTTTTATTTTTCTTACAACTCAACAATTACAACTCGATACTTAGAAGAAGATATGACTCTATATGAATGCCTCCGGCGGTGTACCGGGATATGCAATGATGCATGAGTGACATGTATGAAAGAATTATGAATGGTGGCTTTGCCACAAATACGACGTCAATTACATGATCATGCTAAGCAATATGACAATGATGGAGTGTGTCATGATAAATGGAACGGTGGAAAGTTGCATGGCAATATATCTCGGAATGACTATGGAAATGCCATAATAGGTAGGTAAGGTGGCTGTTTTGGAGGAGGGTATATGGTGGGTGTATGATATCGGCGAAAGGTGCGCGGTACTAGAGAGGCTAGCAAAGGTGGAAGGGTGAGAGTACGTATAATCCATGGACTCAACATTAGACATAAAGAACTCATATACTTATTGCAAAAATCTACAAGTTATCGAAGCAAAGTATTACGTGCATGTTCCTAGGGGGATAGATTGGTAGGAAAAGACCATCACTCGTCCCCGACCGCCACTCATAAGGAAGACAATCAAAAAATAAATCATGCTCTGACTTCATCACATAACGGTTCACCATGCGTGAATGCTACGGGAATCACAAACTTTAACACAAGTATTTCTCAAATTCACAACTACTCAACTAGCACAACTTTAATATCACCATCTTTATATCTCAAAACAATTATCAAGTATCAAACTTCTCATAGTATTCAACACACTCATAATAAAGTTTTATTATTAATCTTGTATACCAAGCATATTAAGACTTTAAGAAAATTACCATGCTATTTAAAACTCTCAAAATAATCTAAGTGAATCATTAGAGAACAATAGTTTCTATAAAACAAATCCACCACCGTGCTCTAAAAGATAAAAGTGAAGTACTAGAGCAAAACTACATAACTCAAAAGATATAAGCGAAGCACATAGAGTATTCTAACAAATTCCAAATCATGAATGGATCTATAAAAAGGTGTGTACAGCAAGGATGATTGTGGTAAACTAACAAATAAAGACTCAAATAATACAAGACGCTCCAAGAAAAACACATATCATGTGGTGAATAAAAATATAGCTCCAAGTAAAGTTACCGATAGAAGTAGACGAAAGAGGGGATGCCTTCTGGGGCATCCCCAAGCTTTGGAGTTTAGGTGTCCTTATATTATCTTGGGGTGCCATGGGCATCCCCAAGCTTAGGCTCTTGCGACTCCTTGTTCCATAATCCATCAAATCTTTACCCAAAACTTGAAAACTTCACAACACAAAACTTAAAGTAGAAAATCTCGTGAGCTCCGTTAGCGAAAGAAAATAAAAGACCACTTCAAGGTACTTTAACGAACTCATTATTTATTTATATTGGTGTTATACCTAATTTATTCCAACTTCTATATGGTTTATAAACTATTTTACTAGCCATAGATTCATCAAAATAAGCAAACAACACACGAAAAACAGAATCTGTCAAAAACAGAACAGTCTGTAGTAATCTGTAGCTAGCGCAAGATCTGGAACCCCACAAATTCTAAAATAGATTTCTGGACGTGAGGAATTTATCTATTAATAATCTTCAAAAAGAATTAACTAAATAGAACTTTCCAAATAAAAATGACAGCAGTTCTCGTGAGCGCTAAAGTTTCTGTTTTTTACAGCAAGTGTAACAAGACTTTCCCCAAGCCTTCCCAACGGTTCTACTTGGCACAAACACTAATTAAACACAAAAAAAACAACCAAAAAAGAGGCTAGATAAATTATTTATTACTAAACAGGAGCAAAAAGCAAGGAATAAAAATAAAATTGGGTTGCCTCCCAACAAGCGCTATCGTTTAACGCCCCTAGCTAGGCATAACAAGCAAGAATAGATCTAGGTATTGCCATAATAGTAAGATAGATTATTAAAACTCATTTCATATTCTCTATGTTTGGCAGCAAGTTTTCTTTGAGGCAAGCAAAAGTAATCAAAAGGGATAAATTTAATGGGACAAAAGTCTCCAATATCAACCTTGGGAGGTATAGGTTCCTCCTTTGGTCCTTCATATTGCACAACCAATTCATCATTATAAGCATTCTTTTGACAGAACTTTGTGAGCCTATATTCAAGAGAATATCCTAGTTCGTTATTTCAAATAGCCAAATCATCATTAAGTTCAGAAATTCTATCAACTAGAACATTGGTAGGAACCCTTTTTCTAAGATTTTCATTGAAAGCAACATAGTCTAGAGATTGAAAACACATTATTTCTTCTTGATCAAAGATGATAGCCTCTATGGGAGGACGGTAAGCGTCCACCCTATAATGGAGCATCAGGCGCCGGATGTCCGGTCCCAATCATTCGTCCGGTGGCTGGGATTTCTTCCATATCTCTTCTTCTTCTCCATCTCCAAGTCCATCTTCCTCTTCTTCTTCTCCTTGCTCCTTGGCTTCTCCATGATACCTGAGGATGCACAATATGTCCATATGAGGTAGTAGCCATGCCTCATGTGCATCGAAGTGGAAATGTGAGAGGAGAGATGTCACCTCGGTTTCAAGAGCTCTTGCACGTGCTCGTGTCATGGGTCTGCTAGGCACTTGGTGAGACGATGGTAGGTCCATGGGGATGACCTTGGGATGCTCCGCATCAAAATGTCTTGTCGCGTCCAAAATGTCCCATTAAGCCTCCTCCATGAGATTCCTGCAAAAGCAACAAATGAAGAGAAGACTCGGGGATGCAAAGCTTGTTAGCTCTCATAAGATATCCATCTTTGATGTAATAGCATTCCAAAGATGTATACGTCTAACATTTGGCATAAGGAATAGCAAAAGTAGGATCATGCTCATACAAGTCTTTTATGTGCTCAAAGCCGATAACATCCAATTCAAGTTGAGTGACAAGCATGCATATGCGGGAAAGAGCGTCCGCCACAACATTTTCCTTACCTTTGACATACTTGATGACATAAGGAAAAGACTCAATGAATTCACTCCATTTAGCATGACGCCTATTCAACTTGGTTTGACCCTTAAGATACTTGAGCATTTCATGATCGGTATGAATGATGAATTCATGAGGGCGAAGATAGTGTTCCCATTCATGCAGAACTCGCACTAAATCATAAATCTCTTTGTCATAGATGGGGTAATTGAGTCGCGCTCCGGAAAGTTTCTCACTAAAGTAAGCTATGGGGCGCTTCCCTTGCGTTAACACACCTCCTATGCCATTACCGCTAGCATCACAATGACTCTCAAAGGGTTTGTCAAAGTTGGGTAAAGCAAGCACGGGAGCATGAGTAAGCAAATTCTTAAGCTCATTGAAGGCGGTATCTTGGGATGGTCCCCAAACAAAAGGCATGTTTTTCTTGCTCAAAGCATGCAAAGGAGAAGCAATGGTGCTAAAATCTTTCACATAGCGACGATAGAAACCTGCAAGGCCAAGAAAGCCACGCACTTGTTGCAAGTTGGTTGGTTGGGGCCAAGTCTTAATATCATTGATCTTGGAGTCATCAACATGAAGACCCTTAGAGGATACAACAAAACCCAAGAAAACTAGCTTATCAACGCCGAAAAGGCACTTTTCCATGTTAGCAAAGAGATGCTCGTTTCGAAGAGTTTGCAAAATGGTTCAAACATGGGTGACATGATCTTGAAGAGATTTGCTATAAACAAGGATATCATCGAAGTAGACCACAACAAACACACCAATGTAAGGGCGAAAGACATGATTCATAAGACGCATAAAAGTACTCGGTGCTTCCGATAGACCCATAGGCATGACTAACAACTCATATAACCCAAACTTGGTTTTGAAAGTGGTTTTCCATTCATCACCCTCTTGTATGCGGATTTCATAGTAGCCACTTTTTATATAAATCTTGGAGAATATAATGGCACCACTAAGTTTATGCGGAGCATCCCAAGATCATCCCCATGGACGCACCTACACCTCCAACGACACCACTTGGACCAATGATACAAGCCCGAGCCAAGGCTATCGAAGATAAGGTGAACTCACTCCTCTCCGAACTTCCGCTGTCTATGCATGAGACATGGCTACTACCTAAGTCCGAGGTGTTGTGCATGATTAGGCCCCAAGAGGGCCCTCCCGAATATGCGCATGAAGATGTACAAGCCCCCAAGTCCACGGATGAGGAGAACCAACGGAAGGAGCCAAGAACATCTCCTAGGCCACGGACATCCGGCCTCTCCCGAGCCCCTGGACATCCGGCCGCCAGCCCGGAAATCCGGCCCCTCTGAACCCGAGAGCAACAAATGCCACCACCCCACCCCGGACATACGGTCTCCCCAGCCCTGACATCCGGCGTCGCCTGAAAGCCCGGACATCCAGCCCGACCTGCCCAGACATCCGGCCTCCCCTGTCTGCGCACAGTGAAGGGCCGAGGCCCGTGTATCCCTTCTCCCCATAGACTATATATACTCCACCTCGCCCAACTTTCTGGGGTTAGCAAAGGTTTAGCTCATGTTTTTGTGAGAGCTTTGCTAATCCACTTGGTTACCTTCTCCACGGAGATTCGAGCCTCCATCGGAGAAGATCCCCCAAGCGGATTCAAGACCCCTTTTAGGGAAGAACTCAAGACCTCCTCACGGAGAAGACTGGCTACCCTTGTATCGTCCTTAGTTGTCCGCGGATCATGTATCTTTCCTTATGTACTCGAGGATCTAGCACATGTGTGACTTATTCGTGTTGGTTTAGTGTTTCCTCTTGTGTTTCCCCTTGTGTTTTCCCTCTTTTCCCTCTCGTGTTCCTCGTGTTCTTCACGGGATCCGCTCCTTTTGTGAAAGATCGGCCGATTAGGGTTCTACCCTACATCATCTTGGTATCATGAGCCACGTTGATCACGATTTCGGAGCCTCCCCGTTGTGTTTCTAGCCTTGTTTTGTTGTTTTTCGTCCTAATTCGAAAATTCCCCACCAAAAATAGCCCCAAATTTTTTTTGTGATTTGTTGGTGTGTTGAGATTTTGTTGGTTTGGATCCGTGGATTTGCTTTGTTTTGAGTGGATCTAGCTTCCCATCCATTTTCCCCCAATTTCCATCCACAAATTCCTCCGAATTTCGCCCGGATTTGACCTCTCCACACGGCGTTCATCCGTTCGTCCCTGGATCCAGAGCCCGGACATCGGGCCAGTCAAGCCCGAACCTCCGGCCCCCGGACATCTGGCCTTCCACCCGGACATCCGACCCCTCGCAGCAACATCTCCATCCACCGCCCCGTTTTCCATCCATTTTTCACCAGTTTTGTTCCGGTGCCCACCATATACCACATATACTTCCGCATACCTCCAGCACTTCCGCATAGCCCAACCATTTTTGGACCGATTCACTCTCCGACACTTTTTCTACTTTGAGGTTTGAGAATTTGAATTGCGGTATTGTATCCTTTTGTTTCGGCTATCTAGGTACGGTTCGACATCGACATCACCGCCGCTCATCTTCGCCACGGACGCGTCCTACTTCATCACCGTCATCCTGCATCGTCATCAACAATGACCACCTCGACTACACCTTGGTATTCGTGCCACCATTTCGACACCATACCGGAAGCAAGACAGGTAACCTCTTCTTGGTATTGGACATATCACTCTTGCCATTACATTGATAGCCATTATAGCCTTACTCCTTTGCATTGCTTACCCATCGAGACTAGCCATTGAGTATTGCCTGCAACGAGACTTGTGCACATTAGTGATCATACTTCTCATATCATCCATATATCATTGTTGCATATATTGGTATCATCTCTTGTGTCACAAAGTTATCATCGCATACTCACTTGCTATATCGGTTTGTCAAGCATTGCATGAGAAAAGAGCTCAAACATCAAAGAGCCAAACAAGCTTTTAAGCAAAGAAGAAAGATAAGCAAAGAGCTTTTAAGAAAGAACCATAGCATCATACAACATTAAGATTGTCATACTCGATCATCGTGGATCATATCATAGCAACACCTTGCACAGAGCATACTTGGGATAGAAGTCGTTGCATTTTTTGCTAAGTAGGTTGTGCACAAGTTCTTGTATCCGCCTATTGTGCAATCGTGCTAGTGTCTCTCTAGTGTTGTGCAACAAGAGCATTTTTGTGGATTCCACATTTTGGCTCACCCTTGGTTGCACGGCCCCACTTATCTTTTTGCGTGTGAGTTTCCGTGTACCTTATGCTTGGTCTACTTGTTACATTGCATCTTGCAAATCTTTTCCAACATTATTGAAGCTCGCTTACAATTGCATCAAATTTTTTGCCACCATCCTAACCAAGCTCCACCAAAAGCTTTTACTTGTGTAGGTGTGAGAAACCGACAAGAGCTAGTACCAATTGTGTTATTTCCTTATCCTACATAGGAGTGATCCTCGATCCACTTTCAACTTCGGTCAAGGTACATTTGGTACTCGTTCTTCTCTTTCTACCACTCACATTTGTCTTGGAATGATGGATAGGCCAAGTACTTATACCAACCCACTCTTCATGGAGCAAGACGACGACATGAACTCCTTCGTCACCAAGAGTCACCTCTTTGGTGCACAACATGCTTTGCATCAAGAGCAACAAGCCATGAGTGAATGCCTCGACAACCTTGCTGCTGACTTGCGACTTTCCGAGCAACGTACAAGGGACTACTTCGACCACAAGCTCGACGATCAAAAGCAAGAGAATGATGAAAGGATGGACGAGATTTGCACTTTGTTGCTCAACCGCTCTTCTTCCACTTCAAGAAGGAGCCGTTCAAGCCGCCACTCCGACTTCACCCTCTCCGGCTCAAGTACACCGACATCGAACACTCTTCGCCGAGCCGCACACAACGATCGTCAAGCAAGCCTCAATCCACCACGCGACACCAACTCTCAAGAGCTCCGACAACTTCAAACTCAAGAGGCCTTTGCGCTAGCACGAGTACGGCAACGACAACGACAACATGAAGAGGAAGAGAGAGCGCGTCTACACCAAAATGCTCAAGATGCCGAGGCACAACGTCAAGAACAACAACTCCGTGACGCTGAAGCACTTGAGGCACAACAGGCTCTACGCGATTCAAGTCGACCCATAGCCAACTGAGGCCGACAAGCTTGTGAACATGCCGAAACACTTCACGAAGAAGTCCGCGAGAGGATTTATCAAGCTCGCGTGCACCGTCAAGTCCCTCCTCGAGCTCGACAGGCTCCTCCACAAGCACGTCAAGAACAACAAGTTCCTCAAGATCATGAAGACAATGGAGATCCTCCATGATAAGAGCAACAAGAGGTTGACAACCCTCCGTGCCAAGAGCACCACGAGTTGAACAATCATCAACAACATGGGCATCATCATCCCCGACCCCAACACAATGAAGAGCAACGCTATGGCAAGCTCAAGTTCACCATGCCCAAGTTCAACGGAAGCAACGATCCCGAAGAGTACATATGATGGGCATTGAAAGTTGACAAGATCTTCCGTTTGCACAATTATGAAGAAGAAAAGAAGATCGCGATGGCATCCCTTGAGTTCCAAGACTATGTGCTCATTTGGTGCGAATAAGTTATCGAGTGCCGAGAGGCACGAGGTGAACCACCCATCACTACTTGGGCGCAAATGAAGGATTTCATGAGAGCACGCTTCGTACCTACCTACTACAACCGCGACCCCTTCAGGAAACTCCAACAACTCAAGCAAGGAACAAAGAGTGTTGAAGAGTAATACAAGGTGATGGAGATTGCAATGATACGAGCCAATGTCACGAAAGATGATGAGCAAACAATGGCACGTTTCTTGAATGGACTCAATCATCCCATCAAGAAGATCGCCGACTTCCAACCATACTCAAATCTCATCGAGCTAGTGCACCAAGCTACCAAAGAGGAATGCCAAGTGCAAGATGATTTCAAGTATGCCAAGTTCTCATCCAAGTCCTACGGCTTCTCCAACACCCAAGCGTCAACGACTCCAACACAGACTACAAAGCCTTCTAATACCAACATCGACAAGTCGAGTTGCAAGAAAGCTTCGTCAACTACAAGCCATCCTACTACGAGCAACTTCAAGACGAATGATTCATCATCATCAACCCCAACCGATGAGACCGTCAAGACGACTTCCTTCAAGTGTTTCACTTGTGGAGGCCGAGGCCACAAGTCCTACGAGTGCACCAACAAGAGAACCATGGTCTTCAACGATGATGGCACTTATGACTCCATGAGTGACGGCGAAATGGAAGCCCTTGAGCAAGTCGCCATGCACCGCCAAGTGAACAATGAAGAAGAACAAGTCTTTTGCGATGAAGATTCAAGTCCCGCCCGTGTTGTCTCCAAGGTTTTGACTCTCCAACATCACCAAGAAGAAGACCAACGATGCCACATATTCCACACCAAGGCCAGCATCAATGGACGATCCGTCAAGGTCATCATCGATGGAGGAAGTTGTCATAATCTCGCAAGTGAAGAACTTTGCTCCAAGCTCCAATTGCCCAAGACGAAGCATCCACATCCATACAAAGTGCAATGGCTTAGTGACTCCGGCACCATCCAAGTCAAGCACCGAGTACAAGCCTCCTTCAAAATCGGTGCCTACGAAGACACCTTGGAGTGCGACGTCGTTCCAATGACCGTTTGTCATCTTCTCCGTGGACGGCCATGGCAATTCAATAGAGGAGTCGTCCACAACGGCCGAACGAACCACTACATCTTCAAGATGAAGGGCAAGGAGTACGTCCTCCATCCAATGTCACCAACTCAAGTGATCGCCGTCAAGCAAGCCACCCATCGTGGAGATCATAGTGAGAGAGCGAGCCACCAAAATGAGAGTGAGCGCCACAAGCCCAAATCGAACACCTCCACGATGAGCGAAAAGAAGAACCTAGTCCTATTTGCCACCAAAAGTGAGATAATAGGAGTGTGTGAGAACCCATCTAGTGTCCTACACTACGTCCTCGTGTGCAAGGACAATGCGCCACAAACTAACACCTCTCACACTCTTCCTCTAGTGTTGTCTTTTCTTTTGCAAGAATTTCAAGATGTTTTCCCCGACGAGCTACCTCCGGGACTACCTCCGCTACGAGGCATTGAGCACCGCATCGACCTCATCCCCGGAGCACTGCTTCCGAACAAAGCTCCCTACCACGTCAATCCCGAAGAAACCAAAGAAATAAAAAGGCAAGTAAAGCATCTCATATACCATGGACATGTGCGTGAAAGTTTGAGCCCTTGTGTCGTCCCGGTCATTCTTGTGCCAAAACGTGACGGTAGCTTTCACATGTGCTCCGATTGTAGACCTATCAATGTTATCACCGTTCGCTATAGGTATCCCATTCCACGCCTCGATGATATGCTTGATGAGCTTAGGGGTGCCACTATCTTTTCTAAAATTGATCTTAAGAGTGGTTACTATCAAATCCGCATACAAGAGGGTGATGAATGGAAAACCACTTTCAAAACCAAGTTTGCCTTGTATGAGTGGCTAGTCATGCCTATGGATCTTTCGGAAGCACTGGGCACTTTTATGCGCCTTATGAATCATGTCTTTCGTCCTTACATTGGTATATTTGTTGTGGTTTACTTCAATGACATTCTTGTGTTTAGCAAATCTATCAAAGAGCATGTCACCCATGTCCGCACCGTTTTGCAAACTCTTAGAAAATAGTGCCTTTATTAATATGGAGAAATGCCTTTTTGGTGTTGATGAGCTCGTTTTCTTGGGTTTTGTTGTTTCATCTAAGGTTGTTCATGTTGATGAGTCCAAGATCAATGCTATTAAGACTTGGCCACAACCAACCAACTTGCATCAAGTGCGTAGTTTTCTTGGCCTTGCGGGTTTCTATCGTCGTTTTGTGAAGGATTTTAGCACCATTGCTTCGCCCTTACATGCTTTGAGCAAGAAGAATGCGCCTTTTGTTTGGGGACCATCCCAAGATACCGCATTCAATGAGCTTAAGAATTTGCTTACTCATGCTCCCGTTGCTCCCGTGCTTGCTTTACCCAACTTCGACAAGCCTTTTGAGATTCATTGCGATGCTAGTGGTAATGGCATAGGAGGTGTGTTAACGCAAGAGAAGCGCCCCATAGCTTACTTTATTGAGAAACTTTCCGGAGCGCAACTCAATTACCCCATCTATAACAAAGAGCTATATTCTTTAGTCCGCATTTTGCATGAATGGGAATATTACCTTCGTCCCGATGAGTTTATCATTCATACCGATCATGAGACTCTCAAGTATCTTAAGGGTCAAACCAAGTTGAACAAGCATCATGCTAAATGGAGTGAATTTATTGAGTCTTTTCCTTATGTCATCAAGTACATCAAGGGTAAATAAAAAATCGTAGCGGATGCTCTTTCCCGCATATGCATGCTTGTTACACAACTTGAGTTAGATGTCATTGGCTTCGAGCATATCAAAGACTTGTATGAGCATGATGCAAATTTTGCTACTCCTTATGCCAAGTGTTTGTTCGCATACATCTTGGGAACGCTATTACATCAAGAATGGATATCTTATGCGAGCTAACAAACTTTGCATCCCCGAGTCTTCTATTCATTTGTTGCTTTTGTAGGAATCTCATGGAGGAGGCTTAATGGGCATTTCGGACGCGACATGATATTTGCCACGCTCTCGATGAACAACTTTTGGCCCAAGATGTTTCGGGATGTCAATCATTTCACCAACCGATGCTCTAGATGTCGCAAAGCTAAGTCCAAAGCTCAATCTCATGGCCTCTATATGCCTCTACCAATTCCATACCAACCATGGGAAGACATTGGCATGGACTTTGTACTTGGTTTTCCTAGGACTCGAAATGGGAAAGATTCAATATTTGTCGTTGTGGACCATTTCTCAAAAATGAAACATTTTATTCCTTGCAACAAGATAGACGATGCTTCACATGTTGCTAATCTCTTTTGTAGGGAAATATTGCGTCTACATGGAGTGCCAAAGGCTATCGTCTCAGACCATGACGTCAAGTTCCTTAGCTAGTTTTGGAAGACCATATGCGCCAAGCTCGAAATCAAGCTACTCTTCTCCATGGCTTACCATACTCAAACCGACGGCCAAACGGAAGTTACCAACCGCACACTCTCCATTCTACTTCGAGTACTCATCAAGAAGAACATCAGAGAGTGGGAGGAGTGCCTACCTATCGCCAAGTTCGCATACAACTGCGCAAGACACTCAACAACTGACAAGTCCCCCTTTGTGGTCGTCTACGGATTCATCCCTTTGTCACCATTGGATATTCTCCCTCTACCACTCCAAGAGCGCATCAATTTGGATGCAAGTTCACGAGCGACCCATCTCAAGAAGGTGCATGAAGATACAAGACCCACCTCATGTGGCTACACCTTCACAAGGACCGCTTTCCCCAAGAACGCAAGTCCAAACTTCGACCATGCGCGGATGGACCATTCAAGGTGCTTGCATGCTACAACAACAACGCATACAAGATCGACATCCCTCGTTACAAGTACTACGTGAGCAACATCTTCAACATCAAAGATCTCTCGCCCTACCATGGTGATGAGGTTTTCGATCCGAGGACGGATCTTCCCCAAGGGAGGGGAGATGATGCAGAGCATCCCAAGATCATCCCCATGGACGCACCTACACCTCCAATGACACCACTTGGACCAATGACACGAGCCCGAGCCAAGGCTATCGAAGATAAGGTGAACTCACTGCTCTCCGAACTTCCACTTTCTATGCATGAGACATGGCTACTACCTAAGTGCGAGGTGTTGTGCATGATTACGCACCAAGTGGGCCCTCCCGAAGATGCGCATGAAGATGTACAAGTCCCCAAGTCCACGGATGAGGACAACCAACGGAAGGAGCCAAGAACATCTCCCAGGCCCCGGACATCCGGCCATGACCCCGCACATCCGGCCCCTGGAGCGTCGTCCACTACAGCAGCACAGCCGCTAGAAGCTACAGGCCCCGGACATCTGGCCTCTCCCGAGCCCTTGGACATCCGGCCGCCAGCCCGGAAATCCGGCCCCTCCGAACCCGAGAGCAACAAATGCCACCACTTCAGCTCGAACATTCGGCGTCGCCTAAAAGCCCGGACATCCGGCCTCCTCTGTGTGTGCATAGTGAAGGGCCGAGGCCCGTGTATCCCTTCTCCCCCCTAGACTATATATACTCCACCTCGCCCAACTTTCTAGGGTTATCAAAGGTTTAGCTGATGTTTGTGTGAGAGCTTTGCTCATCCTATTGGTTACCTTCTCCACGGAGATTCGAGCCTCCACCAGAGAAGATCCCCCAAGCAGATTCAAGAACCGTTTTAGGGAATAACTCAAGACTTCCTCACGGAGAAGACCGGCTACCCATGTATCATCCTTAGTTGTCCGTGGATCGCGTATCTTTCCTTATGTACTTCAGGATCTAGCACATGTGTGACTTATTCGTGTTGGTTTAGTGTTTCCTCTTGTGTTTCCCCTTGTGTTTTCCCTCTTTTTCCTCCCGTGTTCCTCGTGTTCTTCGCGGGACTCCTTTTGTGAAAGATCGGCCGATTAGGGTTCTACCCTACATCATAAGTTCATTAAGCATATCATCAAGGCGTGGAATGGGATACATATAGCGAATGGTGATAGCATTGATAGGTCTACTATCGGAGCACATGCGAAAACTACCGTCTCGTTTTGGCACAAGAATGACCAGGACGGCACAAGGGCTCGAACTTTCACGCACATGTCCATGGTCTTTGATATGCTTTACTTGCCTTTGTATTTCTTTGGTTTCTTCAGTGTTGACGCGGTATGGAGCTTTGTTCGGAAGAGGTGCTACGGGGATGAGGTCGATTCGGTGCTCGATGCCTCGTAGTGGAGGTAGTCCCGGAGGTAGCTCGTCGGGGAAAATATCTTGAAATTCCGGCAAAAGAGAAGACAATACTAAATGTAGAGCATGAGAGGTGTTAGTTTGTGTTACATTGTCCTTGCACAAAAGGACATAATGTAGGACACTAGATGGGTTCTCACACACTCCTCTTATATCACTTTTGGTGGCAAATAGGACTAAGTTCTTCTTGTCGCTCATCGTGGAGGCGCTCGATTTGGGCTTGTGGCGCTCAATCTCTTTTTGGTGGCTCGCTCTCTCACTATTCTCTCCATGATGGATGGCTTGCTTGTTGGCTATCACTTGGCGTGCAGACATGGGGCGAAGTACGTACTCCTTTCCCTTCATCTTGAAGATCTACTGGTTCATTCGGCTTTTGTGGATGACACCTCTATCAAATTTCCATGGACGTCCAAGAAGAAGGTGGCAAACGGTCATTGGAATGATGTCGCACTCCAAGGTGTCTTCGTAGGCACCAATTTTGAAGGAGACTTGCACTCGATGCTCGACTTGGATAGTGCTGGAGTCGCTAAGCCATTGAACTTTGTAGGGATGTGGGTGCTTCATCTTGGGCAATTGGAGCATGGATCAAAGTTCTTCACTTGCGAGGTTATGACAACTCCCTCCATCAATGATGACCTTGACGGATCTTCCATTGATGCCGACCTTGGTATGAAAGATATGGCATCTTTGGTCTTCTTCTTAGTGATGTTGGAGACTCAAGACCTTGGAGACAACAAGAGCGGGACTTGAATCTTCATCGCAAAAGACTTGTTCTTCTTCATTGTTCACTTGCCGGTGCATGGCGACTTGCTCAAGGGCGTCCATTTCTCCTTCACTCATTGAGTTGTAAGTGCCGTCGTCGTTGAGGATCATGGTCCGCTTGTTGGTGCACTCATAGGACTTGTGGCCTCGGCCTTCGCATGTGAAGCAGTTGAAGGAACTTGTCTTGACGGTATCATCAGTGGGGGTTGATGATGATGAAGCTCTCAGCTTGAAGTTGCTTGTAGTAGGAGGATGACTTGGAGTTGACGAAGATTTCTTGTGACTCGACTTGTCGATGTTGCTTGTAGAAGGCTTGGTAGACGGTGTTGGAGTCGTTGAAGCTTGGGTGTTGGAGAAGCCGTATGACTTGGATGAGAACTTGGCATACTTGTAACCGTCTTTCACTTGACGTTCCACTTTGGTAGCTTGATGCACTAGCTCGATGAGATGCTAGTATGGTTGGAAGTCGGCGATCTTCTTGATAGGATGGTTGAGTCCATTCAAGAAACGTGCCATTGTTTGCTCATTATCTTCCCTAAAATTGGCTCTTATCATGGCAATCTCGATCTCCTTGTAGTACTATTCAACTCTCTTGGTTCCTTGCTTGAGTAGTTGGAGTTTCTTGAAGAGGTCACAGTTGTAGTAGGTAGGCACGAAGCGTGCTCTCATGACATCCTTTATTTGCGCCCAAGTAGTGATCGATGGTTCTCCTCTTGCCTCGCAGCGCTCGATAACTTGTTCCCACCAAATGAGGACATAGTTTTGGAACTCAAGGGATGCCATCGCGATCTTCTTCTCTTCGTCGTAGTTGTGCAAGCAGAAGATTTTGTCGACCTTCAATGCCCATGAAAGATACTCTTCGGGATCGTTGCTTCCATTGAACTTGGGCATGCTGAATTTTAGCTTGCCGGATCGTTGCTCTTCATTGTGTTGGGGTCGGGGATGATGACGTCCATGTTGTTAATGATTGTCAAGTTTGTGTTGCTCTTGGCGAGGAGGGTCGTTGATCTCATGTTGCTCTTGTCGTGGATGATTTCCATTGTCTTCATGCTCTCGTTGAGCTTGATGTCCTTGAGGAGCTTGTGCAGGGGCTTGTCGAGCTCGAGGAGGAACTTGAGGAACTTGACGATGCACGCGAGCTTGAAATCTTCGTTCGTGAGCTTCTTCGCGAAGTCCTTCTTCATGTTCACGAGCTTGTCAGCCTCGGTTGGCTATGGCTTGACTTGAATCTTGGAGGGCTTGTTGCGCCTCAAGTGCTTGAGCATCTCACAATTGTTGCGCTTGACATTGTGCCTCGCCATCTTGTGATTCTTAGTCTAGACGCGCTCGCTCTTCCTCTTCATGTCGGCATTGTCATTGCCGTTCTCATGCTAGCGCGAAAGCCACTTCAGTGGCGCGTAAAGGATTGAGGGTTGCTTGACGATCATTGCGTGCGGCACGTCGAAGAGTGTTCGATGTCGGTGTACTTGAGCCGGAGAGGGTGAAGTCGGAATGTCGACTTGAGCGGCTCCGTCTTGATGAGGATGAAGTGGGAGAAGAGCGGTTGAGCAACAAGGAACGGATCTCGTCCATTATTGTGTCGTTCTCTTGCTTGTGATCGTCAAGCTTGTGGTCGAAGTAATCTCTTGTACATTGCTCAGAGAGTCGCAAGTCGGTGGCGTGGTTGTCGATGCATTCACTCATTGCATGTTGCTCTTGATGCAAAGCACGTTGTGCACCAAAGAGGTGGCCCTTGGTGACGTAGGAGTTCATGTCGTCGCCGTGCTCAATGAAGAGTGGGTTGGTAGAAGTAATTGGCCTATCCATCATTCCGAGAGAAAAATGTGTGTGGTAGAAAGAGAAGAACAAATACCAAATGTACCTTGACCGAAGTTGAAAGTGGATCAATGATCACTCTAATGTGGACAAGGAAATAGCACAATTGGTACCAATTCTTGTCGGTTTCTCACACCTACACAAGTAAAAGCTTATGGTGGAGCTTGGTTAGGATGGTGGCACAAAATTTAATGCAATTGTAAGTGAGCTTCAATAATGTTGGAAAAGATTCGTAAGTTCGCAATGCAACAAGTATACCAAGCAATGTAAGGTACATGGGAACACACACGCAAAAAGATAAGTGGGGTCGTGCAACCAAGGATGAGACAAAATGTGGAATCCACAAAAATGCTCTTGTTGCACAACACTAGAGAGACGCTAGCACGATTGCACAATAGGCAGATACAAGACTTGTGCACAACCCACTAAGAAAAAAATGCAATGACTTCTATCCCAAGTATGCTCTGTGCAAGGTGCTTCTATGATATGATCCAAGATGATCTAGTATGACAATCTTAATGTTGTATGATGCTATGGTTGTTTCCTAAAAGCTCTTTGCTTATCTTTCCCTTTTGCTTAAAAGTTTGTTTGGCTCTTTGTTGTTTGAGCTCTTTTCTCATGCAATGCTCCACGAACCAAGATAGCAATTGTGTATGCAATGACAACCTTGTGACACAAGACATGATACCAAGATATGGAACAATGATGTATGTATGCTATGGGAAGTATGATCACTAATGTGCACAAGCCTCGTTGCCGGCAATACTCAAAAGCTAGTCTCGATGGGTAAGCAACGGAAAGGAGTAAGGCTATAATGGCTATCAATGTAATGGCAAGAGTGATATGTCCAATACCAAGATGAGGTTACCTGTCTTGCTTCCGGTATGGTGTTGAAATGGTGGCACGAATACCAAGGTGTAGTCGAGGTGGTCATTGTTGATGAAGTGTCCGTGGCGAAGATGAGCGGCGGTGATGTTGATGTCGAACTGTACCTAGATAGCCGAAACACAAAAGGATACGGAACTGCAACTCAAATTCTCAAAGCTCAAAGTGGCAACACGTGTCGGATTGTGAAACGGGTGAGCAATGGTGGTGGTATGAAGAAGTGGTGATGGTGTATAGGTGGTGGTCGTGCGTATGCGGAAATGGGGTGGTGGTGGTGATGAAAACTGAAAAAAATCAATTTCGTTAGGGTACGTCAGACGTCCGGTATGGGCCGGTCATCCGATCGTCGGACGTCTGCTGGCGGTCGGACGTCCGGTGCCTGGGCGAATCTCGGGCACGGGATGAACTGGCGGTGTTCATGATGGAGAGGTCGAAGTTCTTTGAATCCAGGCGGATTTGTGGATGGAAAAGGTGGGGAAAAGGGGGGAAAGTTAGATCAACTCAAAACAAAGCAAATCCATGGATCAAATCCAACAAAATTTCAATACACCAACAAATCACAAAAAAATTGGGGCTATTTTTGTGGGAAATTTTCGAAATAGGGACAAAATCAACAAAAACTAGGCTAGCAACACAACGGGGAGGCTCCGAAATCGTGATCAACGTGGCTCTCGATACCACGATGATGTAGGTTAGAACCCTAATCGGCCGATCTTTCACGAAAGGAGCAGATCCCGTGATGAACACGAAGAACACGAGGAGAGAAACGAGGGAATCTTTGAGGAGTCACACATGTGCTCGATCCTCGAGTACATAAGAGATCACAAGGTACACGGTCAACTAGGGACGATACAAAAGGTAGCCGGTCTTCTTCGTGAGGAGGTCTTGAATCCACGAGGGGATCTTCCCTTAGAGGGGTCTTGAATCCAAAGGGGCCTTCTCTGAGGAGGGGCCGCAGTCTCTCTCGTGGAGTAGATCTGATGTGGATGAGCAATGCTCTATCTCTAATATGAGCTAACCAATGCTAACCCTAGCTAGGATGGATAGGAGGTCTATTTATAGTCTTAGTGCAAATGGGGGGGCGAAAGGAGGGGTACATGGGCTTCGGGCCTGAAACTGGACACAGCCAGGTACGGGACGTCCGCTGGGGACCGGTCGTTCGGTGTCTCATGGGAGACCGGACGTACGGTGGTCGCCGGTCGTCCGCTCGTTCTGGCTCGGATGCTAGTGTAGCGGATTTCCTGAAGAGGCCGGTCGTTCGGTCGCCGGACATCCGGTGGCGTCGGACTTCCACTCGTTTTGGCCGGACGTCCGCTCGCTGTAGCTCGGCTGGGGCTTTAGGCGCCGGAGGTCCTGATAGAGGCAAAGGTGTCCCGTCTTTCGATGATATGGTGGCTATCGTTATGGAGGAAGTCGACTTTGACGATCCGTCTACGAACGTGTCAGGACGTCGCGCCTTAGCCATCGCCAAACCAACTCTGAGAGGTTATTGACCATGCCAGAGCACGATCAACCTGACCATGAAGGTCTATTTCCTGGAGGCAAACAAAGAACAAGCAAGAAACTAAGATTGCAATCTGGATATTGTGAATATAAGAGGAAAGCTTTATTGATCAAAGGTGGGTTTCTGTGACGCCTTTGTCTGGTCGTTGAACACAAACAAAGTACGCAAAGTTGCAGCTATGGCGAACTTTAATCTAAACAAAACCCAATGTCTAAACGATGCCCTAAGGTCTGTATATATGGAGGAAGAGGGGGGGAATTTTGTGGCCCTTGGAGGAGGGGTCCGAAACCAACCCTAACTCTTGTTTCCCCACACATACGGACTCTAAAAACAGCCTATACCTAAGTATTTCGAAAATACATGGGCATGGCCCTATAATAAGGTGACGCAGCACGTAGAATAGCCTCTGGACGAAATTTATGAAGTGGCATCTTGTATATTTCGTCCAAGGCTTCATGCACTCCTTATGGTGGCTTCAATGTCCTAAAATCATCACTTGTAACTCCGTTGTTGATCCCCTTGCGCATGCCATCATCTCCATGCTTGAACTTGCTCCAAGGTTCATCTTTCTTGTCCAAGCTAGGCCCTTCATTTGTAAGCAAAACAAATGTATCCAATTTAGGCAGCATCATATTCTCATGAACATTAGAATCGTTCCCAAGAAACGAAAGTACCTGATAATTCAATTGGTGTGCGCGAGCTCTAGTAATTGGTCCAGTATGTATAGGAACAGGGGTTGTGGGTGTAACAATGGTATTGATGTCCTCATCATCCTCCCCTTCTTGGAATGAAGTCGTCCTCGACGAAAGCTCATCTTCCTCACCCAAATAAGGCTTCAAATCTGCAATGTTAAAAGTGGGACTAACCCCAAAATCTATAGGCAGCTCTTGTTTATATGCATTATCGTTTATTTTCTCTAACACCTTAAAAGGACCAGCAGCACGTGGCATTAGCTTTGATTTGCGCAAATTAGGGAATCTATCCTTACACAAATGTAACCAAACAAGATCTCCAGGTGCAAACACAACATGTTTTCTACCCTTATCTCCAGCAAGTTGATATTTAGCATTCATACGATCAATGTTTTCCTTAGTTAACTCATGCATTTTTAAAATCAATTCAGCACGTTCTTTAGCATCAAAATTAACCTTCTCCGAAGATGGAAGAGGCAACAAATCAATAGGTGCACGAGGTAGGAAACCATACACTGTTTCAAAAGGGCACATCTTAGTAGTAGAATGCAATGGACGATTATAAGCAAATTCAATATGAGGCAAGCATTCTTCCCACATTTTCTTATTATTCTTCAAAACAGCCATAAGCATAGTAGACAATGTTCTATTGAGTACTTCAGTTTGTCCATTAGTTTGGGGTGACAAGTAGTACTAAAAAGCAGTTTAGTCCCCATCTTAGCCCATAAACATCTCCAAAAGTGGCTAAGAAATTTAGTATAACGATTTGAAACAATAGTATTTGGCACACCATGCAAGCGAAGAATTTCACGAAAGAACAAATCAGCAACATTAACAGCATCATCGCTTTTATGACATGGTATGAAGTGTGCCATTTTCGAGAACCTATCCACGACAACAAATATGCTATCCCTCCCCTTCTTTGTTCGAGGTAAACCTAAAGCAAAGTTCATAGATATATCCTCCCAAGGAACACTAGGTATAGGCAAAGGCATATATAAACCATGAGGATTGAGTCGTGACTTAGCTTTTTGACATGGAGTGCAGCGAGCAACAAAACGCTCAACATCTCGTCTCATCTTTTTCCAAAAGAAATGTGTAGCAAGTATATCCTCTGTCTTCTTGACACCAAAGTGACACATTAATCCTCCCCCATGCGCCTCCTGCAACAACAAAAGATGAACGGAGCTAGCTGGAATGCATAGCTTGTTAGCAAGAAACACAAATCCATCGTTGAGAACGAACTTGTTCTAAGTTCTCCCTTCCTTACAATTCTGCAATACATCTTTAAATTCTCATTCATGCTTGCTTGATTGAGCCTATTGTATTTTGTTGTTCTCGCATCATATGCCTCCATACCATGAAATGCTCCCTTGTCCTTTCTTATGATGAGCATGATGCATACACTTGTTGGGTATTTTACCACACGAATGATAGGTTTTTCATCTTTGCTAACCTCATTTATTTTTCCGAGTGTTTGTCATGTTCTTTCATGTTGAAGGATTCACAAGGCGATACCGTCATGAGGCAATTTGGTCATGTGAAGGCATACACGATGTGCAACACCAACATTTGCAAGGATCTCCTAAAGGTGAACTCCTTCCCTTTGAGCCATCCTTAATTATGCATATTGGATGGGTCACTCTTTCATTGTTGTCTCCTTCTTGTTGTCTACATGTTACATGTCACTTATGGAGGAGCTACATGGGAGATTGGCTCTATGGACCTTCAAGTTGAGGAGCGCTC
The DNA here is from genome assembly GCF_056163025.1 of Triticum urartu. Taxonomy (NCBI): domain Eukaryota; kingdom Viridiplantae; phylum Streptophyta; class Magnoliopsida; order Poales; family Poaceae; genus Triticum; species Triticum urartu. The sequence continues at coordinate 193,363,160 of NC_141873.1, read as the reverse complement.
GGACTTATTCGACGCACCTTCGAACCTCCACTCATGCCACGACATTGAGCATTGGTACACCAACACCTCCATACTTGTTGATTGTGCCCACACATGTCATGCTCGATGGACATATCATACACATGAAAAATTTGCATCTTATGCATGGATTGACTCATATTACGATTGCCTTGTTGCATCTTGTCTTTCTATGTCATCCATGATATATGAGCTTGTGTATTTCATTAGTAAATTTGTTGTGATATACCTTGATGGCATATTCATACATCAGGATCTTATTTCCTACCATCAATTGCATGATCATATCACATTGAGCATCCATTACCATATTCATGCTATTGATAAACCGTCTCACTATAACATCATTTTGCACCGTGGTTGCATTGATCATATTCACAACACATTTGTGTGCAGAATGAATGTTTTTGCTCCCATGAATGCTTTGCATACCATTCCATATCTTTTGGATAAGCTTCATGCACCTTGTCATGCTCACTCTTGTCGCACGAACTCATTCTTACATGATGGACACTTTGTGTGCGCTAACCATTGTATTTCCGAGTGTCGTTTGTGTTTGCTCTTTTTGCATGTGTACCACTCCGGAGACACCTTGGGGTACTTGGATGGCGCCATGTCTTCCACTTCGTCCAACTACAAGTCCGTCCACGACAACCGAGGTCGGATCTTTCCCAAGGGAGGGGAGATGATGCGAAGCATCCTATGATCATCCCCATGTACACTCAAGCATACGCCTTTGGGCCTAAGGTGAACTCGTTCCTTCCCGAATCTTCCCTTTCCGCATGTAAGACATGGATGCTACTTCAAGCGCGGACCTTGTGCATACTCAGGTACACCCGAGGAGACCATGGAGAACCCAAGGACCAAGGCCAAGCGTGTGCGGAAGCGATGACGGAAGAAGACGAAGACAGCTCCAGGACCAGGACATCCGGCCCCAGGCCCGAACATCCGGCCGCTGGAGACGACCACTACAGCAACAGCCGCCCAGCCGCCAAGTGCTACAGGCCCCGGACATCCAGCGTCAACCCCGGATATCCGGCGCCTCGCCAAGTCCCAGATTTCCGGCCTCGCCCCCGGAAATCCGGCACCCTCCAACCAGAGAGCAGAAGAATCGGGCAACTCTAGCCCGGACATCCGGCCAGAGGCCCGGACATCCGGCTCTTTGTGAGCCGCCGGACATCCGGCACCTGCCTGTGCGCAGAGATCGGGCCAAGGGCCCATGTATTCCCCTCTCACTTACCCCTTCGTGGGCTAGCACTATATATACTTCCCCACCTCCTCCTAGTTAGGGTTAGCATTGTGATAGCTCATTTGAGAGATAGAGCTTCGCTCATCCGTATCGGATCTACTCCACGAGAGAGACCGCGAACCCTCTATGGAGAAGATCCACCTTGGATTCAAGACCCCTCACGGGAAGATCCCCTTGTGGATTCAAGACCTCCTCACAGAGAAGAACCAGTTACCTCTTGTATCATCCATTGTTGACTTTGGATCTTGTATCTCTCTTTGTGTTTCGAGGATCTAGCACATGTGTGATCATACTTGTTAGTTTGAGTGTTCTCTTGTGTTCCCCTTGTGCTTTTCCCCTCGTTTCCCTCCTCGTGTTCTTCGTGTTCATCGCGGGATTCGCTCCTTTCGTGAAAGATCGGGCCACTAGCGTTCTACCCTACATCACCTACTGTCACTGGGAAAGGACACCGCAAGATTGAACACAAAGCTAAGCATTTCTCCCATTGCAAGAAAGATCAATCTAGTAGGCCAAACCAAACTGATAATTCAAAGAGACTTGCAAAGATAACCAATCATACATAAAAGAATTCAGAGAAGATTAAAATATTGTTCATAGATTGACTTGATCATAAACCCACAATTCATCGTCTCAACAAACACACCACAAAAAGAAGATTACATCGAATAGTTCTCCACAAGAGAGGGGAGAACATTGTATTGAGATCCAAAAAGAGAGAAGAAGCCATCTAGGTACTAACTATGGACCCATAGGTCTGAGGTAAACTACTCACACTTCATCGGAGGGGCTATGGTGTTGATGTAGAAGCCCTCCGTGATCGATGCCCCCTCCGGCGGAGCTCCGGAACAGGCCCCAAGATGGGATCTCGTGGATACAGGAAGTTACGGCGGTGGAATTAGGGTTTTGGCTCCGTATCTGATCGTTCGGGGGTACATAGGTATATATAGGAGTAAGGAGTACGTCAGTGGAGCAATAGGGGGCCCACGAGGGTGGAGGGCGCGCCTGGGGGGCTAGGCGCGCCCCCTACCTCGTGGCCTCCTCTTTTCTTTCTTGACGTAGGGTCCAAATCTCCCGGGTCTTGTTCGTTGAGAAAATCACGTTTCCGAAGGTTTCATTCCGTTTGGACTCCATTTGATATTCCTTTTCTTCGAAACCCTAAAATAGACAAAAAAAACTGCAATTCTGGGCTGGGCCTCCAGTTAATAGGTTAGTCCCAAAAATAATATAAAAGTGGATAATAAATCCCAATAATGTCCAAACAAGTACATAATATAGCATGGAGCAATAAAAAATTATAGATACGTTGGAGACTGAAAGTGCGTTATATCGACTAGAGGAGGGTGAATAGGCGATTTTTGTGAAATTCTTCACTAAGGAATTTGCCGGTGAGGAAATTCCTTAGCGAAGAACTACTAGCAGCGGAATAAGTACTCAAAAGTAAACATAACAGAACACAAGCATAGTCATCATGATGAAATGAAGATAGGCACAGAGTACAGGAAGCGTAAGCATAGGATAACACAGGATGAAGACAAACAGACTAAAGAAATTGGACTGAGGAAATTGAGAAAGTCTCTAGTCAAAGTCTTCAAACACAGATATGAACAAGCACACAACACAGTTATGATGAAATGAAAGAGTTGAGGAAATAGAACCAGTAAGCTTGGTGAAGACAACGATTTGGTAGACCAGTTCCAACTGTTGTCTCAGTTGTACGTCTGGTTGGAGTGGCTGAGTATTTAAACTCGAGGACACACAGTCCCGGACACCCAGTCCTGAGCACGCAGCTCAGGACACCAAGTCCTCACCGTATTCTCCTTGAGCTAAGGTCACACAGACCTCGCCCAATCACTCGTGGTAAGTCTTCAGGCGACTTCCAAATCTTCACAAACTTGGTCACTCGGCTATCCACAATTCCTCTTGGATGCTCTAGACCATGACGCCTAACCGTCTGGAAGAAGCACCATCTTCAAAGGTAACAAGCGTCGGATCCATGCATGATTAATCTCCCCAGTGATGCTCAATCACTTGGGGTTTGTAGGTGTTTGGGTTTGGGTTTTTCCTCACTTGATGATTTTCTCTCAAAGTCCTCGGGGGATGGGTTGCTCTCAAATGGCAAGTGTCAGTTTCTCTCGGAGCAGCCAACCAGCTAGTGCTTGTAGGGGGCGGATATTTATAGCCTGACATGATAAGACATAAATGCCCTTCAATAATATGACCATTAGGTGGATAGATATTTTGGGACAGCTGGCTCATAGCACAACATTGGCCGGAATTTTGAGTAGCAAAATCCTTAGGGCTATCATGTTCCTCATTGTGTAGGAAATCCGCACTGGAGAATTCCTAACTCCTTAGTCAGAACAAATTCCTCAGAGACCAGAAGAACTTTGTCTCTGTCACTGAAGAATATGACTAGACTGTATGAGATTTCCAATGGCTTCACTCGAAAGGATTGGTATGTGTAGGATTTTGAGTTGAGCATCACATGGAAATTTTTCCTTAGTATTTCCTCGACCCCCTTTAACAGTACGGTGTTTCCTATGACTCAAGAAAGAGAAAATGAAACTATGAAAACAAAAGTCTTCACGCTTCATGTTCCTCGAACGAATACCAAGTCTTCAAGGTCACACCAATTTCTTCACTTTCAAAGTCTTCAGAAAGTATTCAGAAAGCCAAAGTCTTCAGTCAAAGAACTTCATTTTCAGGGGTCGACTTTCTCTGTAAATATCAAACTCCTCATAGACTTATAGACCTATGTACACTCACAAATGCATTAGTCCCTTAACCTATAAGTCTTCAATACACCAAAATCACTAAGGGGCACTAGATGCACTTACAGAGACGTATCACGGCTCCACCGGGCTGGGCCGCGCCCGAGGCCGACCTCACCTTCAGCTTGGGAGACCACCCCGTCACCACCACCGGCTCGGGCATGCTTCCGATGCTTTGCATGCCCACCATCTGCAACTTGGCCGTCAGCAAGACCCTCATCGACGGCGGCTGATACGTCCATTTTGGATCATGCTTTTATATCGATATTTATTGCATTATGGGCTATTATTACACATTATGTCACAATACTTATGCCTATTCTCTTTTATTTTACAAGGTTTACATAAAGAGGGAGAATGCCAGTAGCTGGGATTCTCGGCTGGAAAAGGAGAAAATATTAGAGACCTATTCTGCACAGCTCCAAAAGTCTTGAAACTTCACGGAAGTTATTTTCAGAATATATAAAAAATACTGAGTGTAAGAAGTACCAGAGGGGGCCATTCACCAGCCACGAGGGTGGGGGCACGCCCCCTGCCTCGTGGGCCCCCTGGTGGCCCTCCGATACCCATCTTCTGCTATATGGAGTCTTTCATTGAGGAAAAAATCATAAGCAAGCTTTCGAGACGAGACTCCGCCACCACGAGGTGGAACCTTGGCAGAACCAATCTAGGGTTCTGGTGGAGCTGTTCTGCCGGGGAAACTTCCCTCCGGGAGGGGGAAATCATCACCATCGTCATCACCAACGCTCCTCTCATCAGGAGGGGGCCAATCTCCATCAACATCTTCACCAGCACCATCTCCTCTCGAACCCTAGTTCATCTCCTGTATCCAATTCTTGTCTCTATGTTTGGGATTGGTACCTGAAGGTTGCTAGTAGTGTTGATTACTCCTTGTAGTTGATGCTAGTTGGTTTACTTGGTGGAAGATCATATGTTCAGATCCTATATGCACATTAATACCCCTCTGATTATGAACATGAATAAGCTTTGTGAGTAGTTACATTTGTTCCTGAGGACATGGGAGAAGTCTTGCTATTAGTAGTCATGTGAATTTGGCATTCATTCGATATTTTCATGAGATGTATGTTGTCTCTCCTCTAGTGGTGTTACGTGAATGTCGACTACATGATATTTCACCATTATTTGGGCCTAGAGGAAGGCATTGGGAAGTTATAAGTAGGTGATGGGTTGCTAGAGTGACAGAAGCTTAAACCCGAGTTTATGCGTTGCTTCGTAAGGGGCTGATTTGGATCCATATGTTTCATGTTATGGTTAGGTTTACCTTAATACTTTTGTTGTAGTCGCAGATGCTTGCAATAGAGGTTAATCATAAGTGGGATGCTTGTCCAAGTAAGGATAGTACCCGAGCACCGGTCCACCCACATACCAAATTATCAAAGTACAGAACGCGAATCATATGAACGTGATGAAAACTAGCTTGACGATAATTCCCATGTGTCCTCGGGAGCGCTTTTCTATATATAAGAGTTTGTCTAGGCTTGTCCTTTGGTACAAAAAGGATTGGGCCACCTTGCTGGACTTTATTTAGTTTTGTTACTTGTTGCTCGTTACAAATTATCTTATCACAAAACTAAATATTACCTATAATTTCAGTGCTTGCAGAGAATACCTTACTGAAAATCGCTTATCATTTCCTTCTGCTCCTGGTTGGGTTCGACACTCTAACTTAACAACAGAACTACGATAGATCCCCTGTACTTGCGGGTCATCAAGACTCTTTTCTGGCGCCGTTGCTGGGGAGTGAAGTGCCTTTAGTAGGTGGAATTTGGTAAGGAAGAATTTATATAGTGTGCTGAAATTTATTGTCACTTGTTACTATGGAAAGTAATCCTCTGAGGGGCTTGTTCATGGTATCTTCACCCGGACCAGTAGAGCAAAGAGTTGCTCCTCATCCTACTGAACCTACTGAAAATGAAAATGTCTACTTTGAAATTCCTTCGGGTATGATAGAAAAACTACTAGCTAATCCTTTTGTAGGAGATGGAACATTACATCCTGATGAGCACCTAATATATGTGGATGAAGTTTGTGGATTATGTAAGCTTGCAGGTATGCTGAAAGGATCGATAAGAGGTGTCTAGAGGGGGGGTTGATTAGACACTAAGTACCAAAGGTTGCAGTTTTTAATTTCTTTAAGTAGAAGTGGAGTTTTGGCACAAGTTTAACAAACACAATACATATCAAGCAAGCATGCAAAGAGTATATGAGCAGCGGAAAGTAAAGCATGCAACTTGCAAGAATGTAAGGGGAAGGGTTTGGAGAATTCAAACACAATTGGAGACACAGATGTTTTTGTCATGGTTCCGATAGGTGGTGCTATTGTACATCCATGTTGATGGAGACTTCAACCCACGAAGGGTAACGGTTGCGCGAGTCCACGGAGGGCTCCACCCACGAAGGGTCCACGGAGAAGCAACCTTGTCTATCCCATCATGGCCATCACCCACGAAGGACTTGCCTCACTAGCGGTAGATCTTCACGAAGTAGGCGATCTCCTTGCCCTTAAAAACTCCTTGGTTCAACTCCACAATCTTGTCGGAGGCTCCCAAGTGACACCTAGCCAATCTAGGAGACACCACTCTCCAAGAAGTAACAAATGGTGTGTTGATGATGAACTCCTTGCTCTTGTGCTTCAAATGATAGCCTCCCCAACACTCAACTCTCTCTCACAGGATTTGGATTTGGTGGAAAGAAGATTTGAGTGGAAAGCAACTTGGGGAAGGTTAGAGATCAAGATTCATATGGTGGGAATGGAATATCTTGGCCTCAACACATGAGTAGGTGGTTCTCTCTCAGAAAATGTGTATTGGAAGTGTAGGTATGTTTTGATGGCTCTCTCAACGAGCGAAGAGTGGGTGGAGGGGTATATATAGCCTCCACACAAAAACTAATCGTTACACACAATTTACCGATCTCGGTGAGACCGAATTGAGAAACTCGGTCGGACCGATTTAGCAAACCTAGTGACTGTTAGTATTTTCGGTGGGACTGAGATGCAACTCGGTAAGACCGACATGTTTAGGGTTAGGGCATAACGTAATCTCCGTGAGACTGATTAGACAAACTCGGTGGGACCAATTTTGGTAATAAGCTAACCAGAGAGTTGGTCAGGCAAACTTGGTGAGACCGATTACACAAACTCGATGGGACCGATTTTGGTAATAAGCTAACCGGAAAGTTTGCATTGTAATCTCATTAGTACCGATTGCTCAATCTCGGTGGGACCGATTTTGGTAATGGACATACACAGAGAGATTACAATCCCATCTCAGTGAGACCGAGATCCCTATCGGTGAAACCGATTTGCCTAGGTTTTGTGGCAGTGGCTATGACATCTGAACTCGGTTGCGCCGGATAGAAAGAATCGGTGGGGCCGAGTTTGACTTTTGGTTTAGGTCATATGTGGATGTGTGAAGGTAGTTGAGGGTTTTGGAGCATATCACTAAGCACTATGAAGCAAGAACCTCATCAAGAAACACCTCATCCCTCCTTGATAGTATTGGCTTTTCCTATAGACTCAATGTGATCTTGGATCACTAAAATATAAAATGTAGAGTCTTGATCTTGAAGCTTGAGCTAATCCTTTGTCCTTAGCATCTTGATGGGGTTCCACATCCTTTAGTCCATGCCACTTAATTTGTTGAACTTGTCTAAAACATACTAGGTAAAAGTATTAGTCCAACAAGAGATATGTTGTCATTAATTATCAAAATCACCCAGGGAGCACTTGTGCTTTCAATCTCCCCCTTTTTGGTAATTGATGGCAACATACATCAAAGCTTTAGATAAAGATATAGAGAATAGCAAGTAAAGCTTTGGAAAGACATGTAACAAGCATAGGCTCCCCCTACATGTATGCAATCATGTGAATATGGAATATAGAAGCATGTGAGAGCATAACCATGACAGAGTAGCAAAGTGTTACATGTAACTTGGCTATATGCATCAGGGAAAAAGATATGAATATGAGAAATGTACCTTCATGCCCATGAGTCCTTCTTGCAAACAGTATGTAGATCAGCAAGAATTTCTCATACACATGACTATGATGCATATACTTACCTTGTGGTCTTGAGTTGGCTAGGATGGGATGAGCCTGCGTAAACAAGGTTAGATAACACAGATGCACCCACTAGCTAGAGCAAACAAAAGAAACCACAAGAGTACCAAGACTGGGATGACATGTAGAGTGAGTACAGAGTACCACGATAGATATTGACATGTCCCCAAAGAGAAAGATATGCAATGAATTTAATAAATTTCTTTCCCTTGGATGTCTTGCTCCCCCTGAATCTAGCATGGGATACTGGGAGAAGATAGGGAACAGAAAAACAGAGCTCAAAGAAACAAATGAACAGAGCTAATGCAAATAAGCACATATGAACATGTCTTTCCCCCAAGAAGACATGTGGCATCTCTCCTCTTGAACATCAAGCATCTGGGATCCTTGAAGATTACTCTTTCCTGGAGTATTCCCTCCCCCTAGAGATCTCTCCCCTAGAGATATGATTAAGCTTTGATGTGATCTCTCTCTCCCCCTTTGACATCAATTTCCAAGAAGGGCCTTCTGGAATTTGTTGTGAATGGGTTCGGTCCTTGAATCACAGTACAAAGCATTAAGATAAATGTGATGCTTGCAGAGGACAAGATTCATTGAGTGGAGCTGGATCAATAATAAAGCAGGAATAAATGGCAAAATGTTTTTCCTGTAGTGAAATCGGTGTCACCGAGTTGTATGCTTCGGTTGCTCCGAAAATCTTTGGCTAGACCGGAGACATGAAACCGGTGGAACCGAGTTCATCACAGAGAAAACACTTGTCACCTCAGCTCACTGGACAAATAAGATCTCACAAAGATTTGCAATGAATTGGATGCAGAAAATGCAGAACAAAAAGCAAAGAAAATAAACTAAAAGATCTAGATGAAGTTTTTTTTGAAAGGGGAAACAAATATGCATGAGACAAATGCAAGAACACAGAAAAGAACACAAGAGAACTTCACCTAGAGTTGGGCGGTGACAAAGTCACCTATGTTAGAGTATATTGACTTAGGAGTCAAGTGAGATCACTTGATCATAGGTCGTACTCATCGTTTAAGCTCAAAATGGGGTTACCATTTTTCGTTTAAGTATCTTGATGTATTCACATCTTGTCGAGTTGCTTTTACTCATGACTTGGAGTAAAGCTACTCTAAGATGGAATAACATACCCTGGGTGGCGGTGTTGATCTTGATCATGTAGTTGAACTTGTGTGGGTTGCTCAAGGTTGATGTAGCCCATCAAGAGTTGGGAGCACCCTTTGGATTTTGAGTTCATCTACCTACATGGGTTAGTTTTCGCAAGGAAGAGCACTTGTGTATCCAACATGACAATCATGAAACTCAACATAGAATTTGTCAAAGGATATGTTTGAAAGGTTTCATGCTTCCTTGTCATCAACCACCATTGTGTAGAGACTTGGTGATGTAGAGATTGCTCAAGATGTCAGTGAGTTGCAATCTCATAGAATTAGATTCATCCAAGTACCTACAAGGGTTAGATAACATGCAAGATGCAAATTTTCAAGACATAAGATAATCATCATAGGAGAAATATCAAGTGATTAGTCGTAAGCTCAAGTCTTGCATGTATCCAATGGAGTTCCTACTCCAAGTTTGAAGCATCAATGATGTTAAATTCACCTCTTAACCTACAAAACACTTTATCATCAAGTGGTTTAGTGAATATATCCGCTAATTGCTTATTGGTGCAATCATGCTTAAGGCTTATGTCACCCTTAGCAACGTGATCTCGAATGAAATGATGACGAACTTCAATATGCTTAGTTCAAGAGTGTTGCACGGGATTGTGAGCAATCTTGATAGCACTTCCATTGTCACAAAGTAATGGAACATGTTTCACATATATCCCATAATGTTTAAGAGTTTGGGTCAGCCAAAGTAATTGAGCACAACATGAACCAGCAGCAATGTATTCCGCTTCGGTGGTGGATAAGGATACCGAGTTTTGTTTCATGGAAGACCAAGACACAAGAGATATACCAAGTAATTGACAAGTACCCGAAGTGGACTTTCTATCAACCTTGTCATCGGCATAGTCCGAGTCGGAGTAGCCAACAAGATCAAAGGAAGCCCTCTTTGGATACCAAATGCCAAAATTTGGTGTATGTATTAAGTATCTCACTATCCTCTTCACGGCCTTAAGATGACATTCCTTAGGAGCATCTTGATATCGTGCACACATGCACACACTTAGCATGATATCGGGACGTGAAGCATATAGATATAACAATGAACCAATCATAGAGCGGTAAACTTTTTGATCAACCGGTTCACCATCTTTGGTCAAATCAAGATGTCCACTAGTAGGCATGGGTGTAGTCATACCTTTGCATTCTTGCATATTGAACTTCTTGAATAAGTCCTTGGTGTACTTCGTTTGAGAGACAAAGGTGCCTTCCTTAGTTTGCTTGATTTGCAAACCAAGAAAGAATTTGAGTTCACTCATCATAGACACCTCAAACTTCTCTGACATTAGCTTCCCAAACTTTTCACTAAAATGAGGGTTAGTCGATCCAAATATAATATCATCGACATAAATTTGGCATACAAATAGTTCTCCATTAATTCTTTTAGTAAAAAGAGTAGAATCTATTTTTCCAATTTCAAAGCCTATTTCAATAAGGAACTTGGTCAAGCATTTATACCATGCTCTAGGAGCTTGTTTAAGACCATAAAGGGCTTTGTGAAGTTTGTAGACATGATTAGGTTTCTTAGTATTGACAAAGCTGGGAGGTTGCTTAACATAAACTTCCTCCTCAATTTCACCATTTAGAAAAGCACTTTTAATGTCCGTTTGGTACAAAGTGATATCATGGTGATTAGCATAAGCAAGTAAGATGTGAATGGACTCAAGTCTAGCAACGGGAGCATATGTCTCACCATAGTCCATACCTTTGACTTGTGTGTAGGCTTGGGCGACGAGACGTGCTTTGTTGCGAACCACTTTTCCATCTTCATCTTGCTTGTTGCGAAACACCCATTTGGTACCGATGATGTTGTGGTTGTTGTCGGGCTTCTCAACCAATGTCCACACTTGATTTCTCTCAAAGTTGTGTAGCTCTTCATGCATAGCGTTTATCCAGTCCGGATCCTCCAATGCTTCTTCAACCTTCATAGGTTCAATGCTAGAGATGAATGAGCAATGTTCACAAAAGTTAGCCAACCGAGTTTTAGAGCGAGTTATTCTCCCGGTTTGGATATCATTGTAGATTTGCTCCATGAGATGATCTTTAGCAATTCTTGCACGAACTCGTGAAAGCTTTTGCTTGGGTCTTGGTTGAACATCTTCTTCATCTTGTTCTTCTTCTTGGCCTTCTTCATTGTTAGCATTGTCGTTCTCTTGTCGTGGTGGAGAAGGAGGTTGTTGACGTCCGTCTTCGTGCACTTCCTCGTTTTCTTCATCTTGGTGTGTCCCACTCGTGGATGCTTCCGTATCAACTCTTGGTTCACCTTGTCATGAGGTAGAAGCTTCCACTTGGACGGACGAGGTACTCTCCTTCATCTCCGTTGGACGAATCTTGCCAATAGACAAGTCTTGGATTGCTTCCGAGGGATCTTTGTCTCCTACATCAATTGGCAATTGCTCTACTTGCAAACCGTTAGATTCATCAAACTTCACATCTACCGTTTCTTCAACCTTTCGGGTGAAATTGTTGTAGACACGGTATGTGTGAGAGTTTGAGCCATAACCAAGTAGGAAACCTTCATGAGACTTAGGAGCAAATTTAGAATGACGATGCTTATCAAGAATGTAGCACTTTGAGCCGAATACTCGAATGTATCCAACTTGGGGTTTGTTACCGGTGAGGAGCTCGTATGCCATATTGCCGAGTAGCTTGTGAAGATACAAGCGATTTATTGCATGACAAGCTGTCTCAACTGCTTCCGCCCAAAAGTGTTTTGGCATCTTGTACTCATCAAGCATCGTTCTTGCCATCTCGATAAGAGTCCGGTTCTTCCTCTCAATGACTCCATTTTGTTGAGGTGTGTACGTAGCCGAGAACTCAAGTGCAATCCCTTCTTCGTCAAGAAAGGTGTCTACATTTGTGTTCTTGAACTCCGTTCCGTTGTCGCTTCGAACCTTCTTGATCTTCACGTCAAATTGATTTTGGGCCTTCCTAGCAAAGTTTTTGAAGATCTTTTGGACCTGCAATTTGTCATCAAGAAAGAACACCCACGTAAATCTTGAAAAATCATCAACTATGACTAGACCAAATGAGTTACAACCGAGACTCTTGTAGGCATTTGGACCAAAGAGATCCATGTGAAGTAGCTCGAGTGGTCTTCTTGTGGTCATGATGTTCTTATTGCGATGACTTCCTCCAACTTGTTTCCCTGCTTGACAAGCACTACAAAGTCTATCCTTGTCAAATATGACATCGTTAATGCCAAGGATATGATTTCCTTTAATGAGTTTGTCAAGGTTTCGCATGCCCACATGGCCTAGCCTTCTATGCCACAACCAGCCTTTAGAAGATTTAGCAATTAAGCAAGTTCTAGGTTGAGCCTTTTTAGTGAAATCAACAATGTAAAGATCTCCTCTACGTATACCGGTAAAGACCATTTTATGATTATCTCTATGAAACACTTGGCAGTCTACTTCAGTAAATAGGACATTGAAACCGAAATCAGCAAGTCTAGATACTGAAAGTAAGTTGTAGCCAAGAGATTCAACGAGCATGACATTTTGTATGGAGCTATCATGTGAGATGGCCACCTTACCAAGGCCAACCACCTTACCCTTTGAATTATCACCAAAAGTGACATACTTTTGAGGGCCGTCGTTTCCAGCAAGCTCACGGAACATGTCTTTATCTCCGGTCATATGATCAGTACATCCACTATCAAGGACCCATTCCTTTCCTCCAGCCATGTAGCCAAGAAGATTTTCCATAAGACCAAAGTGTCTCATCGCATCATCGAGATCATAGTCACTATCATCATCCTCATCATAGTATCCATGTTCAACATCATTTTGTGATTGATCAATTCCTAGAGAGGGTAATTCATTAGACAAATGATCATCACAATGGTCACCTTTATGAATTCTAATAGCTTCGGATATGATATCGTTAATGATCCCAACATTTCCTATGGCACGCATGAGATTGGTAAGCTCAAATAGACAATCACCAAAGCTAGGATCACTAGAATTCATCTTACTCAAAGCAATAGACTTATGGAGAATTTTGTCTAAATTTTTCAAGGAATAATCTGGAAATCGTTCCTCAAGAAATTTCCATATAGTATAGGCACAATCAAGAGTAGGCAAACTAGTAATCAAATTTTTGGGAAATCCTCTTATGATAAGATTGATGGTTCTAAGATTCTGAATCATGTCAAGATCCTCTTCGGGTGTGGGATGCAAGGGATCAATATGAGGTGCATAAGGGCTAGCAATGTACTTGTTCAAGTGATATTCATTGAAAATCTCAAGCATTTCATTTTTCCACTCATGAAAATATTCTCCATCAAGAATAGGCACTCTATGTCTAAGACTCCCCAAAGTAGACACATCCATCTTCCTTCAAAGGTGTTTAAACCAAGGCAATGGAGACCAAGGCTCTGATAGAAATTGAAAGGATCGAGAAGAGGTGTCTAGAGGGGGGGGGGGTGATTAGACACTAAGTACCAAAAGTTGCAGTTTTTAATTTCTTTAAGTTGAAGTGGAGTTTTGGCACAAGTTTAACAAACAGAATACATATCAAGCAAGCATGCAAAGAGTATATGAGCAGCGGAAAGTAAAGCATGCAACTTGCAAGAATGTAAGGGGAAGGGTTTGGAGAATTCAAACGCAATTGGAGACACGAATGTTTTTGTCGTGGTTCTGATAGGTGGTGCTATCGTACATCCACGTTGATGGAGACTTCAACCCACGAAGGGTAACGGTTACGCGAGTCCACGGAGGGCTCCACCCACGAAGGGTCCATGAAGAAGCAACCTTGTCTATCCCATCATGGCCATCGCCCACGAATGACTTGCCTCACTAGCGGTAGATCTTCACGAAGTAGGCGATCTCCTGGCCCTTAAAAACTCCTTGGTTCAACTCCACAATCTTGTCAGAGGCTCCCAAGTGACACCTAGACAATCTAGGAGACACCACTCTCCAAGAAGTAACAAATGGTGTGTTGATGATGAACTCCTTGCTCTTGTGCTTCAAGTGATAGTCTCCCCAACACTCAACTCTCTCTCACAGGATTTGGATTTGGTGGAAAGAAGATTTGAGTGGAAAGCAACTTGGGGAAGGCTAGAGATCAAGATTCATATGGTGGGAATGGAATATCTTGGCCTCAACACATGAGTAGGTGCTTCTCTCTCAAAAAATGTGTATTGGAAGTGTAGGTATGTTCTGATGGCTCTCTCAACGAATGAAGAGTGGGTGGAGGGGTATATATAGCCTCCATACAAAAACTAATCGTTACACACAATTTACCAATCTCGGTGAGACCGAATTGAGAAACTCGGTCGGACTGATTTAGCAAACCTAGTGACTGTTAGTATTTTCGGTGGGACTGAGATGCAACTCGGTAAGACCGACATGTTTAGGGTTAGGGCATAACGTAATCTCGATGAGACTGATTAGACAAACTCGTTGGGACCGATTTTGGTAATAAGCTAACCAGAGAGTTGGTCAGGCAAACTTGGTGAGACCGATTACACAAACTCGGTGGGACCGATTTTGGTAATAAGCTAACCAGAAAGTTTGCATTGTAATCTTGGTAGTACCGATTGCTCAATCTCGGTGGGACCGATTTTGGTAATGGACATACACAGAGAGATTACAATCCCATCTCAGTGAGACCGAGATCCCTATCGGTGAAACCGATTTGCCTAGGTTTTGTGGCAGTGGCTATGACATCTGAACTCGGTTGCGCCGGATAGAAAGAATCGGTGGTGCCGAGTTTGACTTTTGGTTTAGGTCATATGTGGATGTGTGAAGGTAGTTGAGGGTTTTGGAGCATATCACTAAGCACTATGAAGCAAGAACCTCATCAAGAAACACCTCATCCCTCCTTGATAGTATTGGCTTTTCCTATAGACTCAATGTGATCTTGGATCACTAAAATATAAAATGTAGAGTCTTGATCTTGAAGCTTGAGCTAATCCTTTGTCGTTAGCATCTTGAAGGGGTTCCACATCCTTTAGTCCATGCCACTTAATTTGATGAACTTGTCTGAAACATACTAGGTAAAAGTATTAGTCCAACAAGAGATATGTTGTCATTAATTATCAAAATCACCCAGGGAGCACTTGTGCTTTCATATGACCAATGATGTTATCAAGAAGAAGGTCTTCCCTTTATCTTTGGAGGGAGATGCATTGACTTGGTATAGGCTATGTGATGATATGGGACCATGGAACTACAAACGATTGAAATTGGAATTTCATCAAAAGTTTTATCCTATGCATCTTGTTCATCGTGATCGTAATTATATATATATAATTTTTGCCCTCGCGAAGGAGAAAGCATCGCTCAAGCTTAGGGGAGGCTTAAATCAATGTTATATTCATGCCCCAATCATGAGCTGTCAAGAGAAATGATTATCCAAAAAATTTATGCTCGGCTTTCTGATAACAATCACATGATGCTCGATACTTCTTGTGCTGGCTCTTTTATGATGAAGACTATTGAATTCAAATGGGATTTATTGGAAAGAATTAAATGAAACTCTGAAGATTGGGATCTCGACGAAGGTATGGAGTCAGGTATGACACGTAAGTTTGATTGTGATTGTGTTAAATCTTTTATGGATACTGATGTTTTCCGTAAATTTAGCACTAAATATGGACTTGACTCTGAGATAGTAGCGTCTTTCTGTGAATCTTTTTCTACTCATGTTGATCTCCCTAAGGAGAAGTGGTTTAAATAGCATCCTCCCATAGAAGTAAAAGTAGCTGCACCTATTAAAGTTGAAGAAAAGACTATCACTTGTAATGATCCTATTATTCCTACTGCTTATGTTGAGAAACCACATTTTCCTGTTAGGATAAAAGATCATGCTAAAGCTTCAACTGTGGTTCGTAAAAGCAATATTTGAACCTATACACCTCCTGAGAAAGTTAAAGTTGAACCTAATATTGCTATTGTTAAGGATCTCTTGGCTGAAAATATTGGTGGGCATGTTATTTATTTCTATGATGAAACTGCTAGAATTGCTGAACCTTGTGCTAAAGATAAACATAGACCCGTGGTAGGCATGCCTGTTATTTCTGTTAAAATAGGAGATCATTGTTATCATGGCTTGTGTGATATGGGTGCTAGTGCTAGTGCAATACCTATTGACTTATACAAAGAAATTATGCATGATATTGCACCTGCTGAGTTAGAAGATATTGATGTCACAATTAAACTTGCCAATAGGGATACTATTTCACCAATTGGGATTGTTAGAGATGTTGAAGTCTTGTGTGGGAAAACTAAATATCCTGCTGTTTTTCTTGTTCTTGGTTCCCCACAAGATAGCTTTTGTCCCATTATATTTGGTAGACCCTTCTTAAACACTGTTAATACTAGGATAGACTGCAAAAAGGATGTTGTTACTATTGGTTTAGGTGATATGTCTCATGAGCTCAACTTTTCTAAATTTTGTAGACAACACCGTGAAGAGGAATTGCCTAGTAAAGATGAAATTATTGGTCTTGCTTCTATTGCCATACCTCCTAGTGATCCTTTAGAACAATATTTGCTAGACCATGAAAATGATATGTTTATTAATGAAAGAAGGGAAATAGATGAGGTGTTCTCTAAACAGGGACCTATTCTGAAACACAACTTGCCTGTTGAAATCTTAGGGGATCCTCCTCCACCCAAGGGTGATCCCGTGTTTGAGCTTAAACCATTGCCTGATACTCTTTAAATATGCTTATCTTGATGAAAAGAAGATATATCCTGCTATTATTAGTGCTAACCTTTCAGAGAAGGAGAAAGAAAAATTATTGAAAACTCTGAAGAAGCACCGTGCTGCTATTGGATATACTCTTGATGATCTTAAGGGCATTAGTCCCACTCTATGTCAACACAATATAAATTTGGAGAAAGATGCCAAACCAGTTATTGATCACCAACGACGGCTGAATCCTAAGATGAAAGATGTGGTAAGAAAAGAAATACTAAAGCTCCTTGAGGCAGGTATAATTTATCCCGTTGCTGATAGTCAGTGGGTAAGTCTTGTCCATTGTGTTCCTAAGAAGGGAGGTATTACTGTCGTTCCTAATGATAAAGATGAATTGATTCCGCAAAGAATTATTACAGGTTATAGGATGGTAATTGATTTCCACAAATTAAATAAGGCTCCTCAAAAATATCATTGCCCCTTACCTTTTATTGATCAAATGCTAGAAAGATTATCCAAACATACACATTTTTGCTTTCTAGATGGTTATTTTGGTTTCTCTCAAATACCTGTATCACCTGATGATCAATCTAAGGCCACTTTTACTTGTCCTTTTGGTACTTTTGCTTATAGATGTATGCCTTTTGGTTTATGTAATGCACCTGCTACCTTTCAAAGATGCATGATGGCTATATTTTCTAATTTTTGTGAAAAGATATGTGAGGTATTCATGGATGATTTCTCCGTTTATGGATCCTCTTTTGATGATTGCTTAAGCAACCTTGATCAAGTTTTGCAGAGATGTGAAGAAACTAACCTTGTCTTGAATTGGGAGAAATGCCACTTTATGGTTAATGAAGGTATTGTCTTGGGGCACAAAATTTCTGAAAGGGGCATTGAAGTTGATAAAGCTAAAGTTGATGCTATTGAAAAGATGTCGTGTCCCAAGGACATCAAAGGTATAAGAACTTTCCTTTGTCATGCCGGATTTTATAGGAGGTTCATTAAGGACTTCTGAAAAATTTCGCGGCCTCTGACTAATTTATTACAAAAAGATATACCATTCGTCTTTGATGATGACTGTGTAGAAGTATTTGAAACACTTAAGAAAGCATTGATCTCTGCACCTATTGTTCAGCCACCTGACTAGAATTTACCTTTTAAAATTATGTGCGATGCTAGTGATTATACAGTAGGTGCTATTCTAGGGTAAAGAGTTGATAAGAACTTAGATGTCATTCAATATGCTATTAAAACTCTAGACAATGCCCAGAGAAATTATGCTACTACTGAAAAGGAATTCTTAGCAGTTGTATTTGCTTGTGATAAGTTCAGACCTTATATTGTTTATTCTAAAGTAACTATTCACACGGATCATGCTGCTATTAAATATCTTATGGAAAAGAAAGATGGTAAACCTAGACTTATTAGATGGGTTCTCTTGCTACAAGAATTTGATTTGCATATTATTGATAGAAAGGGAGTTGAGAACCCCGTTGCAGATAACTTGTCTAGGTTAGAAAATGTTCTTGATGACCCACTACCTATTGATGATAGCTTTCCTGATGAACAATTAAATGTCATAAATGCTTCTCGAACTGCTCCATGGTATGCTGATTATGCTAATTATATTGTTGCTAAATTTATACCACCTAGTTTCCCATACCAGCAAAAGAAAAAGTCTTCTATGATTTGAGACATTACTTTTGGGTTGACCCACATCTTTACAAAGAATGAGTAGATGGTATTATTAGACGTTGTGTACCTGAGCATGAACAGGAATAGATCCGACGCAAGTGTCACTCCGAAGCTTATGGGGGACACCACTCTGGAGATAGAACTGCACATAAGGTATTGCAATCCGGTTTTTATTGGCCTACTCTCTTCAAGGATGCCCGTAAGTTTGTCTTATCTTGTGATGAATGTCTAAGAATTGGTAATATTAGTAGACGTCAAGAAATGCCTATGAATTATTCACTTGTTATTGAGCCATTTGATGTTTGGGGATTTGATTATATGGGACCTTTTCCTGCCTCTAATGGATATACACATATTTTAGTTGTTGTTGATTAAGTTACTAAGTGGGTAGAAGCTATTCCAACTAGTGGTGCTGATCATAACACCTCTATTAAGATGCTTAAAGAAGTTATTTTTCCGAGGTTTGGAGTCCCTAGATATTTAATGGCTGATGGTGGTTCACATTTTATTCATGGTGCTTTCCGTAAAATGCTTGCTAACTATGATGTTAATCTTAGAATTGCATCTCCTTATCACCCACAGTCTAGTGGTCAAGTAGAATTGAGTAATAGAGAACTCAAATTAATTTGGCAAAAGACTGTTAATAGATCTAGAAAGAATTGGTCCAAGAAACTTGATGATGCATTATGGGCCTATAGAACTGCATATAAAAATCTTATGGGTATGTCTCCGTATAAAATGGTTTATGGAAAAGCATGTCACTTACCTCTTGAACTAGAACATAAGGCTTATTGGGCTAGTAAAGAGCTCAACTATGATTTCAAACTTGCCGGTGAGAAAAGGTTATTTGACATTAGCTCACTTGATGAATGGAAAACCCAATACTATGAGAATGCCAAATTGTTTAAAGAAAAAGTTAAAAGATGGCATGACAAAAGAATACAAAAACGTGAGTTTAATGTAGGTGATTATGTATTGCTATACAACTCTCGTTTAAGATTTTTTGCAGGAAAGCTTCTCTCTAAATGGAAAGTTCCTTACGTTATCGAGGAGGTCTATCGTCCGGTGCCATAAAAATCAACAACTTCGAAAGCACAAATCCAAAGGTGGTGAACGTTCAAAGAATCAAACATTATATCTCAGGTAATCCTATAAATGTTGAAACCAATGTTTTTTTTTGACAGGGAACTGTAGGGGAAAACCCCCACAGCATAGCAAATCTTTATTAAAAGGGAGAGCAAGAACAAGTACAAAGGGGGATTACAAGAGGTAATCAAGCTATTCTAGGGAAGAAAGAAGGTTAAATTACAAGCCTCAAGGTGGCAGAAATGAGATCCATCTAAGGAGATCATCCTTATAAGCAGACTTGACCCTATATTGCATTAAAGTAATATCATGGATGAATGGTCTTGTCCATTTATTGAATCCAGCTCTCTCATGCCTGAAGACCTTAGCATTCCTGAAAATCCAGATATTCTAGCATGCTATAAAGACCACTTCGGTAAAGAAGGGTTTCCTGAAGCTCCTTCTAGCATTGATAACCAACTCAGCCATAGAGTCACCAGATGACCAATCAATTTGCAAGTAGTTCCAAACTTTGACACTGAAATTGTAATTAAAGAACAGATGATCTCTTGTTTCCCTAGTCTGCAAAGGGCAAAGAACACAATTTACTCCATCCTCCAAATGCCAATGCCTCCTTTCCACCATGTCCTTGGTATTCAACCTATCCATAATAAGCATCCAAGCAAATACTTTTATTTTCATTGTACATGAGGACTTCCAGATCCAAGCTGTCAAAGGGTTGAAGGACTGTGATACAAAAGTGTGTGAGTAAAACAACTTTGGTGAGTATCCCTTGGCAGTGCCACTCCAAAACCAAATATCCTTGGACCCAGTTACTCTATTATGGCCATCCAACAATGATTGAAGAGTGATCAGGTCATCAAAAGCCTGGCTGGACAGAGGAAGGTGGAAGTGCTGGAACATGTCCTGAGAGTCCAAAAACTCTTTAACAGTGATCCAGGGGTCCTTAATAAGAAAAGAGCCTAGGGAATGGTTGAAACCAATGTTATTGAAACCGAAACCAATGTTATTGAAACCATAACCCCGGAAGAATACATAAGGGACACTTTCCAGAACGTTTCAGACTCCTAAAAGGAATAGGTATGTGGTACGGTAAGTAAACCGACTCCAAAACAGTTCTAATGGCAATTTTTCTCCGTTTTGGAATATTTAGAAAAATAGAAAAATAAGAAGCGGTACGGGAAGGACACGAGGGCTCCATGAGGGTGGAGGGAGCGCCCTACCCCCCTGGGCGCGCCCCCTACCTCATGGGCACCTCGTGCGCTCTCCGGACTCCGTTTTCTTGCACGTTATGTATTTCGGTCGGTAAAAATTCATTATACAATCTCTCAGAGGTTTTGACCACCGTATCACGCAAATATCTCTTGTCTTTCTTTCGAGCTGTTTTCTGTCAGGGTTTTCAAGGACAGGCATTATGTCGTCTCCCTCCTCCAACAATGGTGGCAACGATGCTTGGCTAATGAAGATAGAGCTGAAGAGGGAAGAACCTATGGAGATCAACAAGGATGAAGGGATCAAGAAGACCACGGAGGACCAAGAGCACATCATCGCACTCAAGGGAATTATCCGCAAGTTGGAGGACCTCCTACGCTCGATGTGTGACTATCCATCATCGACAACTCCACCTTCTTCACTAACAAACAAGATCTGAGCCTCGGGTATGGGCACTCCCCTTGGCAACTGCCAAGCTTGGGGGAGTTGCCCCGATATTGTATCACAATCACTTTCATCTTTACCGTTTTTCTTAGTTTGATCCTTTTGATAATATTTTGAGCTAGTAGAATAAAGTGTCAGTATGATCTAGTTGTGAGTTTTGCTTTATGATCTTCCTATGTAATCGAGTCCGTGAGCTATACAATAAAGATTATTGTTGAGTCAAGGGCTTGATTATTTTGCCATGATCTTGAGTGAATAAAATAAAAGAGAAAGAATAAAAAGAAATAAAAGAGATCATATGGATCTTATGGAGAGTAATGAGCTTACATTTAAAGAGTATGATGATTAAAAGTTGTTGAGAGTTGACAAACATAGTTTTCGTCATCATTGCAATTAATATGAAGTAATAAAGAAAGAGAGGTCTTCACATATAAATACACTATCTTGCACATCTTTTATGATTGTGAGCACTCATTAAAATATGACATGCTAAAGAGTTGACGTTGGACAAGGAAGACAACGTAATGGGTTATGTTTTCTTACATCTGAGATAAATTATATTGTCATGGATCACCCAACATGATTGAGCTTGTCATTCCCTCTCATGCTAGCCAATTCTTTGCACCAAGTAGAGATACTACTTGTGCTTCCAAATATCCCTAAACCCAGTTTTGCCATGAGAGTCCACCATATCTACCTATGGATTGAGTAAGATCCTTCAAGTAAGTTGTCATCGGTGCAAGGAATAAAAATTGATCTCTAAATATGTATGACTTATTAGTGTGGGAGAAAATAAGCTTTATACGATCTTGTGATATGGAAGAAATAAAAGCGACTGACTGCATAATAAAGGTCCATATCACAAGTGGCAATATAAAGTGACGTTCTTTCGCATTAAGATGTTGTGCATCCAACCATAAAAGCGCATGACAACCTCTGCTTCCCTCTGCGAAGGGCCTATCTTTTACTTTTATCTCCCACCTTACATAAGAGTCATGGTGATCCTCACCTTTCCTGATATATATGACTAATTGGATGTGAGTTTTTATGAACTATTATTGTCGACATTACCCTTGAGGTAAAACGTTGGGAGGCAAAACTATAAGACCATATCTTTCTCTATGTCCGATTAAAACTCCATACCCACTAGTATTGCGTGAGTGTTAGCAATTGTGAAAGACTATATGATGGTTGAGTATGAGGACTTGCTTAAAAGCTCTTATATTGAATCTTTCCTATGTTATGATAAATTGCAATTGCTTTAATGACTGAGATTATAGTTTGTTAGTTTTCAATGAAGTTTATGATTCATACTTGAAATTGTGATTGAATTGTTTCTCTAGCATAATAGATCATATGACAATATATATATATATATATGTGTGTGTGTGTGTGTGTGTGTTGTTCTAAGAATGATCACAATGCCCTCATGTCCGTATTTTGTTTTTATCGACACCTCTATCTCTAAACATGTGGAGATATTTTTAGATTTCGGCTTTCGAATGAGGACAAGCGAGGTCTAAGCTTGGGGGAGTTGATACGTCCATTTTGCATCATGTTTTTATATCGATATTTATTGCATTATGGGCTGTTATTACACATTATGTCACAATACTTATGCCTATTCTCTCTTATTTTACAAGGTTTGCATAAAGAGGGAGAACGCCGGCAACTGGGATTCTGGGCTAGAAAAGGAGGAAATATTAGAGACCTATTCTGCACAGCTCCGAAAATCCTGAGACATCACGGAAGTTATTTTTAGAATATATAAAAAATGGTGTGCGCAAGAAGTGCCAGAGGGGGGCCACTCACCAGCCACGAGGGTGGGGGGCGCGCCCCCTGCCTCGTGGGCCCCCTGGTGGCCCTCCGATGCCCATCTTCTGCTATATGGAGTCTTTCGTTGAGGAAAAAATCATAAGCAAGCTTTTGGGATGAGACTCCGCCGCCACGAGGCGGAACCTTGGCATAACCAATCTAGGGTTTTGGTGGAGCTGTTCTGCCGGGGAAACTTCCCTCCAGGAGGGGGAAATCATCACCATCGTCATCACCGACGCTCCTCTCATCGGGAGGGGGCCAATCTCCATCAACATCTTCACCAGCACCATCTCCTCTCAAACCCTAGTTCATCTCTTGTATCCAATTCTTGTCTCTATGTCTGGGATTGGTACCTGTAGGTTGCTAGTAGTGTTGATTACTCCTTGTAGTTGATGCTAGTTGGTTTACTTGGTGGAAGATCATATGTTCAGATCCTATATGCACATTAATACCCCTCTGATTATTAACATGAATATGCTTTGTGAGTAGTTACGTTTGTTCCTGAGGACATGGGAGAAGTCTTGCTATTAGTAGTCATGTGAATTTGGTATTCGTTCGATATTTTGATGAGATGTATGTTGTCTCTCCTCTAGTGGTGTTATGTGAACGTCGACTACATGACACTTCACCATTATTTGGGCCTAGAGGAAGGCATTGGGAAGTAATAAGTAGATGATGGGTTGCCAGAGTGACAGAAGCTTAAACCCTAGTTTATGCGTTGCTTCGTAAGGGGCTGATTTGGATCCATATGTTTCATGTTATGGTTAGGTTTACCTTAATACTTTTGTTGTAGTTGCGGATGCTTGCAATAGAGGTTAATCATAAGTGGGATGCTTGTCCAAGTAAGGATAGTACCCAAGCACCGGTCCACCCACATACCAAATTATCAAAGTACCGAACACGAATCATATGAACATGATGAAAACTAGCTTGACAATAATTCCCATGTGTCCTTGGTAGCGCTTTTCTCTATATAAGAGTTCGTCCAGGCTTGTCCTTTGCTACAAAAAGTATTGGGCCACCTTGCTGCACTTTATTTACGAATTATCTTATCACAAAACTATCTATTACCTAAAATTTCAGTGATTGCAGAGAATACCTTGCTGAAAACCGCTTATCATTTCCTTCTTCTCCTCGTTGGGTTCGACAATCTTACTTATTGAAAGGACTACGATAGATCCCCTATACTTGTGGGTCATCAGCGGCGCAGGCCTCAACTTGCTCTCCATGGAGGCCTTCAGCCTGCTTCATGTGTCGCTCGAACGACTCAGCCTCAGCAAGCCTTTCTCAGGAGTTGGTGGTGGCACTGCCCGCTCCCTGGGGTAGATCCGCCTTCCCGTCACCTTTGGCACGTGCGACAACTACCGCACCGAGCTGGTCAACTTCGACATCACCCGCATCGGCCTCCCATACAATGCCATCCTCGAGTACCCAGCCCTGGCGCAGTTCATGGTGGCGACTCATCTAGCCTACAATCTCATGAAAATGCCAAGGAGCAAGGGTGTCCTCACCATCAAAGGGGACACTAAGGAGGCCGTGACGGTGCTCTAACTTGCCTTCAGGACCGCTGCAGCGGCACGACCCGTCGGCACCGGTACCCCCGAGGCCAAGGAGGCTGCGCCGACCAAGAAGAAGCAGTTGTTCACCCAAGACAATGCAGAGACAAAGCAGGTGTCGGTCAACGAGGATGGCTCTTCAGGAGCCACCTTCACCATAGGTGCCGGCCTTAACCCCAACCAAGAGGAAGCATTGGTAAAGTTCTTGCGCGCAAACAAGGAAATGTTCGCATGGGAGCCCAATCAACTGGTGGGGGTCCCGAGGGAAGTAATTCAGCACCACCTGAAGGTGTGCCCTAATGCGTGCCCTGTGAAGCAGCGAGCAAGGCGGCGGTCCATGATGAAGCAGGCCTTCATCGTCCAAGAGACCCGCAAGTTGGAGGACCACCGTTCGTGAGGTCAGGTACCCCGAGTGGCTAGCGAACCCAGTCATGGTGCCAAAGAAAGGCGGGAAGGAGCGAATGTGTGACGACTTCACCAACCTCAACAAGGCGTGCCCTCAGGATCCGGTCCCTCTCCCGCGCATTGACCAGATCGTCGACTCCACCGCTGAGTGCGACCTACTATGCTTCCTAGATGTGTTCTCAGGGTATCACCAAATCAAGATGGTGCTGGAACATGTAGAGAAGATAGCCTTCCTGATCCCATGTGGGGTGTACTGCTACACATGTATGCCCTTCGGACCGCGCAAAGCGGGAGCAACCTTTCAGTGGCTGATGCACATCGCTTTAGGGCAACAACTCCAGAGGAACACGGAGGCCTACGTTGATGACATTGTGGTGAATCTCGGGAGGCGGGAACCTTGATCCAAGACCTGGAGGAGACCTTCGAGAGCCTGTGCCAAGTGAACCTGTGGCTTAACCCAGGGAAATGTGTGTTCGGTGTTCCTTCTGGCAAGCTGCTGGGGTTCCTTGTGTCGCACAGAGGGATCGAGGAGAACCCGGAAAAGATCAAGGCCATTGAAGGCATGAGCCCACCACAGACCCTCAAGGAAATGTAGAAGCCGGCTGGTCGGGTGACCGCATTAGGGTGCTTCATCTCCAAGCTAGGAGAGCGTGCATTGCCCTTTTTTAAGATGATGATGAAGAAGGGACCGTTCGAGTAGACTCCGGAGGCCGACTGGGCCTTCCAAGACGTCAAGAGATACCTGACCAGCCCACCGGTATTGGTGGCGCCACAGTGTAACACCCATGATGCGGCTATATCTCCCACGTGTCGGAGCACGACTTAGAGGCATAACCGCATAGTAGGCATGTCGCAAGAGGGGTAATCTTTACACATCCCATGTACTGAATAAGAAAGGGATAAAAAGCTGGCTTACAATCACCACTTCACACAATACATAAATATAGCATTACATCATCCAGATACAATCAAGGTCCGACTACGGAACCAACATATAAAGAAAAGACCACCCATAGGTCCCCAATCGCCCCAACTAGGCTCCACTACTGATCAAAAGGAAACAAAACACAACAACGAAAAGGTCTTCATCGAGCTCCCACTTGAGCTCGGTTGCGTCACCTGCACTTGTATCATCGGCACCTCCAAACTGTATGGAAGTATCTGTGAGTCACGAGGACTCAGTAATCTCACACCCGCGAGATCAAGACTATTTAAGCTTATGGGTAGGAAAGGGGTAGTGAAGTGGAGCTGCAGCAAGCACTAAGCATATATGGTGGCTAACTTACATAAATAAGAGCGAGAAGAGAAGCGATGTAACGGTCGTGAACTAGAAGTGATCAAGAAGTGATCCTGAAACTACTTGTGTTCAAGCATAACACAAGAACCGTGTTCACTTCCCAGACTCCGCCGGAAAGGGACCACCACGGCTATACACGCGGTTGATGCATTTTAATTAAGTTAAGTTTCAAGTTCTATACAACCGGATATTAACAAATTCCCATCTACCCATAACCGCGGGCACGGCTTTCAAAAGTTCAAAACCCTGCAGGGGTGTCCCAACTTAGCCCATCACAAGCTCTCACGGTCAACAAAGGATATTCCTTCTCCCAAGACGACCCGATCAGACTCGGAATCCCGGTTACAAGACATTTCGACAATGGTAAAACAAGACCAGCAAAGCCGCCCGAATGTGCCGACAAATCCCGATAGGAGCTGCACATATCTCGTTCTCAGGGCACACCGGATGAGACATCCTATGAGTAAAACGAAACATCAAGTTTCCCCGAGTTGGCCCCGCAGTCTACTCGGTTCGGACCAACACTTACAGAAGCACTGGCCTGGGGGGGGGTTAAAATAAGATGACCCTCAGGTTAATTACTCCCAAGGGAAAAGTTTAGGTTGTTAGGCAAATGTAAAACCAAGGTTGGGCCTTGCTGGAGGAGTTTTATTCAAGGCTAACTGTCAATGGGTCCCCATAACACCCAACCATGTAAGGAACGCAAAATCAAGGAACATAACACCGGTATGACGGAAACTAGGACGACAAAGAGTCGAACAAAACACCAGGCATAAGCCCAAGCCTTCCACCCTTTACCAAGTATCAAGATGCATTAATTAAAATAAGAGATATTGTGATATCCGAACATATCCATGTTCCAAAACATGGAACAAACTCCATCTTCACCTGCAACTAGCAACGCTATAAGAGGGGCTGAGCATATACAAACAACGGTTTGCTGGGTAAGGTGGGTTATGAAGGAAATATGCCCTAGAGGCAATAATAAAGTTATTATTTATTTCCTTATATCATGATAAATGTTTTCATGCTAGAATTGTATTAACCGGAAACATAATACATGTGTGAATACATAGACAAACAGAGTATCACTAGTATGCCTCTACTTGACTAGCTCGTTAATCAAAGATGGTTATATTTCCTAACCATGGACAAAAAGTTGTTATTTGATTAATGGGATCACATCATTAGTTGAATGATCTGATTGACATGACCCATTCCATTAGCTTAGCACCCGATCGTTTAGTATGTTGCTATTGCTTTCTTCATGACTTATACATGTTCCTATGACTATGAGATTATGCAACTCCCGTTTGCCGGAGGAACACTTTGGGTGCTACCAAATGTCACAACGTAACTGGGTGATTATAAAGGAGCATTACAGGTGTCTCCAAAGGTAGATGTTGGGTTGGCGTATTTCGAGATTAGGATTTGTCACTCCGATTGTCGGAGAGGTATCTCTAGTCCCTCTCGGTAATGCACATCACATAAGCCTTACAAGCATTGCAACTAATTAGTTAGTTGCGAGATGATGTATTACGGAACGAGTAAAGAGACTTGCCAGTAACGAGATTGAACTAGGTATTGGATACCGACGATCGAATCTCAGGAAAGTAACATACCGATGACAAAGGGAACAACATATGTTGTTATGCGGTCTGACCGATAAAGATCTTCGTAGAATATGTAGGAGCCAATATGGGCATCCAGGTCCCGCTATTGGTTATTGACCGGAGACGTGTCTCGGTCATGTCTACATTGTTCTCGAACCGTAGGGTCCGCACGCTTAAGGTTTCAATGACAGTTATTATGAGTTTATGAGTTTTGATGTACCGAAGGAGTTCGGAGTCCCGGATGAGATCAGGGACATGACGAGGAGTCTCGAAATGGTCGAGACATAAAGATTGATATATTGGAAGCCTATGTTTGGACATCGGAAGTGTTCCGGGTGAAATCAGGATTTTACCGGATTACCGGGAGGTTACCGGAACCCCCCGGGAGTCATATGGGCCTTATTGGGCTTTAGTGGAAAGGTGAAAGGGGCTGCCCATAGTGGGCTGCGCGCCTCCCCCCCTCCCCTAGTCCTATTAGGACTAGGAGAGATGGCCGGCCACCTCTCTCTCTCTTTCCCCCTTGGGAGTCCTATTTGGAATAGGATTGGGGGGGGGGGAGTCCTACTCCCGGTAGGAGTAGGACTCCTCCTGCGCCTCCATAGGACTGGCCGCACCCCCCCCCCCTTGGCTCCTTTATATACGGAGGCAGGGGGCACCTCTAGACACACAAGTTGATCATTGAGATCATTCCTTAGCCGTGTGCGGTGCCCCCTGCCACCATATTCCACCTCGGTCATATCGTTGTAGTGCTTAGGCGAAGCCCTGCGTCGGTAGAACATCAAGATCGTCACCACGCCGTCGTGCTTACAGAACTCCTCCCCGACGCTTTGCTGGATCGGAGCCCGGGGATCATCATCGAGCTGTACGTGTGCTAAGAACTCGGAGGTGCCGGAGTAACGGTGCTTGGATCGGTCGGATCGGGAAGAAGACGTAGACTACTTCCTCTACGTTGTGTCAATGCTTCCGTTGCGATCTACAAGGGTACGTAGATCATACTCTCCCCTCGTTGCTATGCATCACCATGACCTTGCATGTGCGTAGGAAAATTTTGAAATTACTATGTTCCCCAACAGTGGCATCCGAGCCTAAGTTTTATGTGTTGATGTTATATGCACGAGTAGAACACAAGTGAGTTGTGGGCGATATAAGTCATACTGCCGACCAGCATGTCATACTTTGGTTCGGCGGTATTGTTGGATGAAGCGGCCCGGACCGACATTACGCGTACGCTTACGCGAGACCGGTTTCCCCGACGTGCTTTGCAGAAAGGTGACTTGCGGGTGACTGTCTCTCCAACTTTAGTTGAACCAAGTGTGGCTACGCCCGGTCCTTGCGAAGGTTAAAACGGAGTCTATTTGACAAACTATCGTTGTGGTTTTGATGCGTAGGTGATATTGGTTCTTGCTTAAGCCCGTAGCAGCCACGTAAAACTTGCAACAACAAAGTAGAGGACGTCTAACTTGTTTTTGCAGGGCATGTTGTGATGTGATATGGTCAAAACGTGATGAGATATAAGTTGTTGTATGAGATGATCATGTTTTGTTAAAGTTATCGGCAACTGGCAAAAGCCTTATGGTTGTCTCTTTATTGCATAAGATGCAAGCGCCAAATAATTGCTTTACTTTATCGCTATGCGATAGCAATAGTTGCAAGAGCAATAGTTGGCGAGACAACCATGTGACGACACATTGATATAGATCAAGATGATGGAGATCATGGTGTCATGCCGGTGACGATAGAAATCATGACGGTACTTCAGAGATGGAGATCACAAGCACAAGATGATGATGGCCATATCATATCACTTATATTGATTGCATGTGATGTTTATCTTTTTATGCATCTTATCTTGCTTTGATTGACGGTAGCATTATAAGATGATCTCTCACTAATTATCAAGAAGTGTTCTCCTTGAGTATGCACCGTTGCGAAAGTTCTTCGTGCTGAGACACCACGTGATGATCGGGTGTGATAGGCTCTACGTTCAAATACAACGGGTGCAAAACAGTTGCACACGCGGAATACTCAGGTTATACTTGACGAGCCAAGCATATACAGATATGGCCTCGGAACACGGAGACCGAAAGGTCGAGCGTGAATCATATAGTAGATATGATCAACATAGTGATGTTCACCAATGAAACTGCTCCATCTCACGTGATGATCGGACATGGTTTAGTTGATTTGGATCACGTGATCACTTAGAGGATTAGAGGGATGTCTATCTAAGTGGGAGTTCTTAAGTAATATGATTAATTGAACTTTAATTTATCATGAACTTAGTCCTGGTAGTATTAGCATATCTATGTTGTAGATCAATAGCTCGCATTGTTGCTTTCATATGCTTATTTTGATATGTTCCTAGAGAAAATTGTGTTGAAAGATGTTAGTAGCAATGATGCGGATTGGATCCGTGATCTGAGGTTTATCCTCATTGCTGCACAGAAGAATTATGTCCTTGATGCACCGCTAGGTGACAGACCTATTGCAGGAGCAGATGCAGACGTTATGAACGTTTGGCTAGCTCAATATGATGAGTACTTGATAGTTTAAGTGCACCATGCTTAACGGCTTAGAATCGGGACTTCAAAAACGTTTTGAACGTCATGGACCATATGAGATGTTCCAGGAGTTGAAGTTAATATTTCAAGCAAATACCCGAGTTGAGAGATATGAAATCTCCAACAAGTTCTATAGCTAAAAGATGGAGGAGAATCGCTCAACTAGTGAGCATGTGCTTAGATTGTCTGGGTACTACAATCACTTGAATCAAGTGGGAGTTAATCTTCCAGATAAGATAGTGATTGAAAGAATTCTCTAGTCACCATCACCAAGTTAGTAGAACTTCGTGATGAACTATAATATGCAAAGGGATAACGGAAACAACTCCCAAGCTCTTCGTGATGCTGAAATCAACGAACGTAGAAATCAAGAAAAACATCAAGTGTTGATGGTTGACAAGATCACTAGTTTCAAGAAAAGGGCAGAGGGAAGAAGGGGAACTTCAAGAAGAACAGCAAGCAAGTTGCTGCTCAAGTGAAGAAGCCCAAGTCTGGTCCTAAGCCTGAGACTAAGTGCTTCTACTGCAAAGGGACTGGTCACTGGAAGCGGATCTACCCCAAGTGATTGGCGGATAAGAAGGATGGCAAAGTGAACATAAGTATATTTGATATACATGTTATTGATGTGTACTTTACTAGTGTTTATAGCAAACCCTCAGTATTTGATACTAGTCCAGTTGCTAAGATTAGTAACTCGAAATGGGAGTTGCAAAATAAACAGAGACTAGTTAAGGGTGAAGTGACGATGTGTGTTGGAAGTGGTTCCAAGATTGATATGATCATCATCGCACACTCCCTATAATTTCGGGATTAGTGTTGAACCTAAATAAGTGTTATTTGGTGTTTGCGTTGAGCATGAATATGATTTGATCATGTTTATTGTAATACGGTTATTCATTTAAGTAAGAGAATAAATTGTTGTTTTGTTTACATGAATAAAACCTTATATGGTTACACACCCAATGAAAATAGTTCGTTGGATCTCGATCGTAGTGATACACATAATCATAATATTGAAACCAAAAGATGCAAAGTTAATAATGATAGTGCAACTTATTTGTAGCACTGGCGTTTAGGTCATATTGGTGTAAAGCGCATGAAGAAACTCCATGCTGATGGGATTTTGGAATCACTTGATTATGAATCACTTGATGCTTGCGAACCATGCCTTATGGGAAAGATGACTAAAACGCTATTCTTCGGAACAATGGAGCGAGCAACAGATTTGTTGGAAATCATACATACTGATGTATGTGGTCCGATGAATATTGAGGCTCGCGACAGGTATCATTATTTTCTGATCTTCACAGATGATTTGAGCAGATATGAGTATATCTACTTGATGAAACACAAGTCTGGAACATTTGAAAAGTTCAAAGAATTTCAGAGTGAAGTGGAGAATCATCGTAACAAGAAAATAAAAGTTTCTACGATATGATCGCAGAGGTAAAATATTTGAGTTACGAGTTTGGCCTTCAGTTAAAAACAATGTGAAATAGTTTCACTACTCACGCCACCTGGAACACCACAGTGTAATGGTGTGTCCGAACGTCATAACCGTACTTTATTGGATATAGTGCAATCTATGATGTCTCTTACCGATCTACCACTATCGTTTTGGGGTTATGCATTAGAGACAGCTGCATTCACGTTAAATAGGGCACCATCTAAATCCGTTGAGACGACACCATGTGAACTATGGTTTGGCAAGAAACCTAAGCTGTCGTTTCTTAAAGTTTGGGGTTGCGATGCTTATATGAAAAAGTTTCATCCTGATAAGCTCAAAGTCAAATCGGAGAAGTGCGTCTTCATAGGATATCCAAAGGAAACTATTGGATACACCTTCTATAACAGATCCGAAGGCAAGACTTTTGTTGCTAAATTCGGAAACTTTCTGGAGAAGGAGTTTCTCTCGAAAGAAGTGAGTGGGAGGAAAGTAGAACTTGACGAGGTAACTGTACCTGCTCCCTTATTGGAAAGTAGTACATCACAGAAAACTGTTTCTGTGACACCTACACTAGTTAGTGAGGAAGCTAATGATGATGATCATGAAACTTCAGAACAAGATACTACTGAACCTCGTAGATCAACCAGAGTAAGATCCGCGCCAGAGTGGTAAGGTAATCTTTTTCTGGAAGTCATGCTACTAGATCATGATGAACCTACGAACTATGAGGAAGCGATGATGAGCCCAGATTCCGCAAAATGGTTTGAGGCCATGAAATCTGAGATATGATCCATGTATGAGAACAAAGTATGGACTTTGATGGATTTGCCCGATGATCGGCAAGCCATAGAAAATAAATGGATCTTCAAGAGGAAGACGGACGTTGATAGTAGTGTTACTATCTACAAAGCTAGAATTGTCGCAAAAGGTTTTCGACAAGTTCAAGGTGTTGACTACGATGAGAGTTTCTCACTCGTATCTATGCTTAAGCCTGTCCGAATCATGTTAGCAATTGCCGCATTTTATGAAATCTGGCAAATGGATAAACAAAACTGCATTCCTTAATAGATTTATTAAAGAAGAGTTGTATATGATACAACTAGAAAGTTTTGTCGATCCTAAAGGTGTTAACAAAATATGCAAGCTACCAGCAATCTATCTATGGACTGGTACAAGCATCTCGGAGTTGGAATATACGCTTTGATGAGTTGATCAAAGCATATAGTGTTATACAGACTTGCGGTGAAGCCTGTATTTACAAGAAAGTGAGTGGGAGCACTACAACATTTCTGATAAGTATATGTGAATGACATATTGTTGATTGGAAATAATGTAGAATTATTCTGTAAAGCATAAAGGAGTGTTTGAAAGGAGTTTTTCAAAGAAAGACTTCGGTAAAGCTGCTTACATATTGAGCTTCAAGATCTATAGAGATAGATCAAGACGCTTGATAAGTTTTTCAATGAGTACATACCTTGACAAGATTTTGAAGTAGTTCAAAATGGAACAGTCAAAGAAAAAGTTTCTTGCCTGTGTTACAAGGTGTGAAGTTGAGTAAGACTCAAAGCCCGACCACGGCAGAAGATAGAAAGAGAATGAAAGTCATTCCCTATGCCTCAGTCATAGGTTCTATAAAGTATGCCATGCTGTGTACCAGATCTATTATATACCCTGCACTGATTTGGCAAGGGAGTACAATAGTGATCTAGGAGTAGATCACTGGACAGCGGTCAGAATTATCCTTAGTGAAATAAGGATATGTTTCTCGATTATGGACGTGACAAAAAGGTTCATCGTAAAGGGTTACGTCGATGCAAGTTTTTGACACTGATCCAAATGATTCTAAGTCTCAATCTGGATACATATTGAAAGTGGGAGCAATTAGCTAGAGTAGCTCCGCGCAGAGCATTGTTGACATAGAAATTCGCAAAATACTTACGGATCTGAATATGGCAGACCCGTTGACTAAAATTATCTCACAAGCAAAACATGATCACACCTTAGTACTCTTTGGGTGTTAATCACATAGTGATGTGAACTAGATTACTGACTCTAGTAAACCCTTTGGGTGTTGATCACATATCGATGTGAACTATGGGTGTTAATCACATGGTGATGTGAACTATTGCTGTTAAATCACATGGCGATGTGAACTAGATTATTGACTCTAGTGCAAGTGGGAGACTGAAGGAAATATGCCCTAGAGGCAATAATAAAGTTATTATTTATTTCCTTATATCATGATAAATGTTTTCATGCTAGAATTGTATTAACCGGAAATATAATACATGTGTGAATACATAGACAAACAGAGTATCACTAGTATGCCTCTACTTGACTAGCTCGTTAATCAAAGATGGTTATGTTTCCTAACCATGGACAAAAAGTTGTTATTTGATTAACGGGATCACATCATTAGTTGAATGATCTGATTGACATGACCCATTCCATTAGCTTAGCACCCGATCGTTTAGTATGTTGCTATTGCTTTCTTCATGACTTATACATGTTCCTATGACTATGAGATTATGCAACTCCCGTTTGCCGGAGGAACACTTTGGGTGCTACCAAACGTCACAACGTAACTGGGTGATTATAAAGGAGCATTACAGGTGTCTCCAAAGGTAGATGTTGGGTTGGCGTATTTCGAGATTAGGATTTGTCACTCCGATTGTCGGAGAGGTATCTCTGGGCCCTCTCGGTAATGCACATCACATAAGCCTTCCAAGCATTGCAACTAATTAGTTAGTTGTGAGATGATGTATTACGGAACGAGTAAAGAGACTTCCCAGTAACGAGATTGAACTAGGTATTGGATACCGACGATCGAATCTTGGGAAAGTAACATACCGATGACAAAGGGAACAACGTATGTTGTTATGCGGTCTGACCGATAAAGATCTTCGTAGAATATGTAGGAGCCAATATGGGCATCCAGGTCCCGCTATTGGTTATTGACCGGAGACGTGTCTCGGTCATGTCTACATTGTTCTCGAACCGTAGGGTCCGCATGCTTAAGGTTTCGATGACAGTTATTATGAGTTTATGAGTTTTGATGTACCGAAGGAGTTCGGAGTCCCGGATGAGATCAGGGACATGACGAGGAGTCTCGAAATGGTCGAGACATAAAGATTGATATATTGGAAGCCTATGTTTGGACATCGGAAGTGTTCCGGGTGAAATCAGGATTTTACCGGATTACCGGGAGGTTACCGGAACCCCCCGGGAGTCATATGGGCCTTATTGGGCTTTAGTGGAAAGGTGAAAGGGGCTGCCCATAGTGGGCTACGCGCCTCCCCCCTCCCCTAGTCCTATTAGGACTAGGAGAGATGGCCGACCACCTCTCTCTCTCTTTCCCCCTTGGGAGTCCTATTTGGAATAGGATTGGGGGGCGAGTCCTACTCCCGGTAGGAGTAGGACTCCTCCTGCGCCTCCATAGGGCTGGCCACACCCCTCCCCCTTGGCTCCTTTATATACGGAGGCAGGGGGCACCTCTAGACACACAAGTTGAGCATTGAGATCGTTCCTTAGCCATGTGCGGTGCCCCCTGCTACCATATTCCACCTCGGTCATATCGTTGTAGTGCTTAGGCGAAGCCCTGCGTCGGTAGAACATCAAGATCGTCACCACGCCGTCGTGCTTACAGAACTCCTCCCCGACGCTTTGCTGGATCGGAGCCCGGGGAACGTCATCGAGCTGTACGTGTGCTAAGAACTCGGAGGTGCCGGAGTAACGGTGCTTGGATCGGTCGGATCGGGAAGAAGACGTACGACTACTTCCTCTACGTTGTGTCAACGCTTCCGTTGCGATCTACAAGGGTACGTAGATCATACTCTCCCCTCGTTGCTATGCATCACCATGATCTTGCATGTGCGTAGGAAAATTTTGAAATTACTACGTTCCCCAACAGGTTAGAGGCTTGACATGGCAATATGGGAGGCATGAAATAGCAAGTGGTAGGTATCGCAGCATAGCAATAGAGTGAGCAACTAGCAAGCAAAGATAGAAGTGATTTCGAGGGTATGGTCATCTTGCCTGAGATCCCGCAAGGAAGAAGAACGAGTCCATGAAGAAGACAAACGGACATAGTCGAACGGATCCTCACAAACGCGACGTTATCAGAACTAACCCGAGAAGCAACACCGGAAAGAAGCAAACAACATAGTAAACAACCATCACATAAACATGGCATGATGCACAACCAAGTATGATGCATCTCCGGATTAAAGAGGCATGGCATGCCAATATGCACAAACAATCCTACAAATTAAGTGGAGCTCAATATGCAATGAGTTGCATTTTGACGGAACGCCACATTCAAGTTATTTAGTTCGATCTCGTTTATGTACCCAACAATATTAAATGTTGATTAACATGGCAAGAGGTGAAGCAAATGAAAACTACCTATCTAGGCAAGTTTAAATGAGGTCGGAACAACAAACAACAAGTCCGAAGAAATCCTCATGAGCATATATTATATTTGGTGCTTTTCTGCCCTAAAGCATATTTTAGAGTTGTTAAACATGCAAAGCAATGCCACCATGTTAAACTAGGCAATTTTCCACCTGATTTACATATAAAGTTTGTTAAGTTCGGAGCTACGGTTAATTAGTTATGAATTAAATCAACTTAACATGGCATATGAGGAAATTAAAGCAAACAACAAGTTAAACATCTCCAACAAGCACGAAATTTGGATATTGTGAACTAGACACAATTCTAAGCATTTTACATATAAAGTTTGTTTTAATCTGATGCACCGTTTGTGAGTTATTATATGCATGTTGTGCAAGGGGTTTTCTGTCAATCTGGTAACTCTGGATGATGTCTAAAATCGCAGGCAAGGAAAAAAACACATCCCGGGCCGAAACTGGCAGGCCCAACTGCACAGGGGGAGGTGGGCGGCTTCTCACCACTAGGCCAAGCCCAATTCAGTGGAGAGGGAGAGGCTGGTAGGGGCACACTGGGCTGGCCTTGCTGGCGTGCCTGGCGCGGCCCACCAAAGCGCTGGGTCAACGCGCGATGACGGGGTCATCACGTCGAGGCAGAGGCTGGAGGCAGCAAAGATCAGCGACGGGACGGTGTTCTGGCGGGGCGGCATGGCGGGCTTTGGCCGGAACGGACGCGGACCCGACAGATCCGGAGTGGAGGAGGCCGGATCTGGCCCCGGGGTTCCATTTTCGACGACGGCGAGGAGGGGTAGCTCCGGGCGGCGGTAGTACCTGGCGGAGGGATCCTACGGGAGAGA
This sequence comes from Triticum urartu, assembly GCF_056163025.1. Lineage (NCBI taxonomy): Eukaryota > Viridiplantae > Streptophyta > Magnoliopsida > Poales > Poaceae > Triticum > Triticum urartu. The sequence continues at coordinate 193,325,825 of NC_141873.1, read as the reverse complement.
GAGCGGTCGTGAGGGAGAGGGGATAGCACAGGGAAGGAAGGAGGAGAGGCAGGGGGTGGCGCGACCTGATCGGAGTTGGACGCCGACGGCGACTATGGTGAGTCGGCGGGAAGGAGCGGAACGGCAAGGTCGTGGTCGAGGGGCTCCTCCCCTCGATCGAGAGCGAGGGAGCAGGGAGCGTGGGACAGCGACCGAGTGGCTCGGCCGTGCGGGCCTCCCGCGGGCTGCTGCGGGCCTCGTGGTGGTGGGAGGAGGCAGGGGCTACGTGGCGTCGTCCCGTTGGTTGCGGGCGACTGCGCGGTGGCGGCTGGCCACTAGGAGCGCACCATGTGGCGACGGCGAGGTGGCGGTGCGGGAAGAGACCAAGTGGCAACAGCGACAAGTGGAGGCTAGGGAGGGGCTCGGCGCTGAAATTGAGGGGGAGGGGGCTAGAGGTAGGTGGAGGGCTAGGGATGCCCAAAAATGGCATGGAGGGGTCTATATAAGGCAAGGGGGCTAGGGTTAGGGGGTTTGAGGCAGTTTCGGAGCCGTTCGATCTCAATCGAATGATCCGGAGTGGAGGGGGGTTAGATAGGTGGGCTAGTGGGCTGTGCTAGAGAGAGATGGGCTGAGAAGAGAGGAGAGAGAGAAGCCCGGCAGCAGCTTCCGGAGAGCGAAAACATCCGACGTATCACCGACTATAATGCCACTATATGTTTAACGGTTGGGCTATCAAACAAGCTCCAAATGCGATGAAACTTGGCAGGCGACCTAGTAACATCAAAACCACAACACAAGCCAACTTTCATCCAATTCCGAGGACATTTTCCGGCCACTTATAAAATAATATTTCGGAGGTGCCACGGGCGCGTGCAAGTGTGTCTAGGCTCAGAACGGACAACGGAGAGAACGAGGAGACCAGGACGAATGCAAGTTTTGGAAACATGATGATGCAATGCACATGATGACATGACAGGATGCAATAGGCAAGCGAATGACATGGCAATGATAGTGAATAACTGGAAGACACCTAGAGCATCGGTCTTGGGGCATCACAACACTCCACCACTACGAGAGGATCTCGTCCCGAGATCTAGAATGGCACCAGAGAGAAACGGAAGAGGAAGAGAAGAGGTAAAACTAAGTTTCTTCTTTGACAAACGAGTGAAACCAAAGAACCTTGAGAGGTTGAACAAATTGAAAAAAAAGAATACAACGAAGTTGAACGAAGTTGAAAACTCTCCGTTAGATAAGAGGAACAAGGAATATTACTAGAATCTTGTAGGTTGAAAGACATAAGAAAAGGGTTACAATGGACAAGAAGTATATGCAAGCACTCCGGTTGAAACGAGATGTACAAGGGACAATAAAGACCAATTATGACAACACTCCGGTTGGAAATGGACAGTAAAGACTATCAACTTGGCAAAAATTAAAGCACTTGGATGAGACTCCGGTTAGAAGAGGAATGATATTCACAACACTCCGGTTAAAACAAGATAGAGAAGGAAAAAGAATAATATAATTTGGACAACACTCCGACTGAATGGATAAGCAAAAGGATAGAACATGATCTTCACAATTCGAGATGATGAGTGAAAAGAGCAATATCACAATGCCTCCGGAAGAAATAATAGAAGATAGATCATTGGAATAAAAGAATGGAGAAGAAAATGCCAACTTCTACCACAAATGAGTTTGGAGAGCACCCTTCCAAGAAGGTTATAATTGAGTTGTTGGAAAAACCAAAAACGAAATGAATAAACTTGTAGTGGGCTTATGGAAAACTTCTCAAAATTGAGGAAAAATTCTGCCACTACGGAAACAGAAGATTGGATTGATATCAACAAGAAGACGAGAAGCTTATTTCACCGGGAGGATAAATGAAGAACTTGGGTCATTTATAAGCACCATAATTAGCAACAATCCTTAAGGGAAAGCTTTAGGTGAAAAATAACCCATGATAACTCCAATGAGGAGATTGATTTTTTGCAAAGGATCTCATGAACGAATTGAAAATGATGGGTGTCGGCATTCTGGGAATGGGGGTCCCCAGACTTGCCTGCCTGCGGCCTGCGGCGTGGCTCAAAAGGAGGCCCAGCGCGGCCCATCTTCACCAACACAAACCCAAGACCCTCGGGAGTGGCCAAGCCTCGCGGGGCGGACGACGCGGAGCTTCCTCAGGCATGGCCTCATCAGGTCGGCTCGCGAGGAGGCAGAGAGATCAAGGCGGGGTACCTCACGAGGTGCCCGTGACGCAAGCCATGACGACCAAGGGCGCCAGGCAGGTGCCAGCCCGCGCAGTGTCCTCCTTTCCCCTTTGGTGCAAAGGGGGCAAGCGCAGCCGCCGAGTACCGAGGCATCAGGCAAAGGTTGCCATTTCGGTGCAACAAGACCAAGACTAGGAGGACTGCAAGACGGAGGTCATCGTGGAGCCCAAGACGGCGTCACCACCAGAGCTTTGTGCAGGTGAAGACTACTTTTGTCAGGATAGCTGGTACTAGCTGTCCCCTTTCAAATTAGCCCGCCATTGTTGGCTCCCTTCCCGCTCGATATTTGGGAAGAGGACCAGGGCCTCTATAAATAGGACCAGCCGCCCAAAGGAAAAGGGGAATCGAAGGATCAGGCGGCTGAGAGGTTAGGGTTTAGAGAGGGGACAATTGAGAAGAGAGAGAGAGAGAGAAGGGTAACTGAACTCCTCCCAGCAGTTCATCCCCCCAGCCAAGAACAGACCCTCGCGAGGCTGTTCTTCCTTGTATTGTTCATCACCACCATCCCAAGAGGCAATCCACCACACCACACACTGGAGTAGGGTATTACACCACGACGGTGGCCCGAACCAGTATAAACCCTGTGTCTCTTGTGTTGTTCTTTCCATAGCTTAGACCTTAGCGAGGCGGAGGGGTGCAGGTAGGTAGGAGGCGAAATCTCCGCGCGCACCCCAGTGTTCGAACCTCAAGGGTCTGCCGGAACCTGAAATCCAACATTTGGCGCGCCTGGTAGGGGTGCGCCAGAATCCACCTTCTACCGCTTCATGCCCCGTCGCGTCGTCGTCACCATGTCCGGCGACCAGGCGGGCAACCCAGATCCGTGGGCGGCGTGGCCCGCCCGCGCAGAGCCGCTCGCCTCGGGCGACCCCGTGCCCCAGGTAGCTCGCGGTCCGCAGGGCGCTGCGGGCCGCGGGCGACGCGGACAGGCTTCGACAGCTCTCACACCGTGGCAGGCGCGGTCGGCAGCAAGGGCCTCCAATCACGCCGCGACCACAACACCGTACACCCGCAGGGAGCAGGCGAACTCGAGGGCCGCGCTCACAGTGGCCCAACAGCTGCTGCAGTGCAGGCTGCTGGAGGGCGGCCGCGATGTGCTGCTGGAGCGAGTGGCAGAGCTCCTGGGCTTCGCCACCTCGGGGGCTCACCCCTTCTGCACCCAGCTCCCATCTCAAGCCCAGGGCGGCCCGCACGGGGGCTCCGCGCGCGCTCGCGGGCTCCAAGGCTACTCCAACGCCAGCGAAGCTGTCAGCACCGGACCGGCGGCGGCGCTGCCCCCGCTCCCGGTCCGCGAAGAAGGACTCGACGCGACCCGCGGCCCCAGTGGACAGCCGCGCTGCCACCCCATGGTGGGCGCGTTAGACAGGACCGCGTGGCATGCGGAGCATTACGGCGTGGCATTCGGGATGACGGCGCCAGAGGAATACGTGCCCCTCATGATGGACCAAGGACACCCACACGAGAGCGAACAAGGCTCGCTCCACAGCCCAAGCTGGGGGGACAAGGCGCCAGAAGCTGAGCCTTTCCAGGAGCCCCGGGACGGCCCCACTGGCCACGCTGGAGGCAACGATTATCGGGTACCGCTAATTCTTCAGGAGCAGGCATACGCTAACCATGGATCACAGGAGGTGCAGGTCGCCACAGCGAGCAGCTGCCCCGCTCCCACGGTCTTCTACCCCTCGGGAGGAGGGCGCACGGGGCTGCAGGAGAGGGGACGGGATCCGACATCACCACCGCGGCGTTCGGAGCAAGGCGTTCTTAGGAGGTAGGCCCTCCGCTGGGGAGGTGCCTCAGGGCCTGCCCCCGGTGGAGGACCCGTGGTCGTCGGGGGAACCGCCGGCGACCGCTCTACCCCATCGGCGGCGTCCTGGTTTCCAGTCGTCGTTGATGGCACTAGAGTGAGGCGCAAGGCGGGGCCCTCATCTGGCGATATGAAGCAAGGCCGGTACCTGTGAAGAAGGCCCAGTGCCTGTGAAGCTCGCCACCACGTGACACTCTCACGTAATAATGAGTGGGGATGTACACGCCCCGGAGTCTCAGGGGTGCCGGTCTCAGGCCCTGGGGCTCCCTCCCACGCCCAGTGGCAGCACTTAGCTCCGCGCTGGTGAGAAGACGTCCAAGACTAGATTAGGTGCCGGACGCGGCCCTTTGTCTGCTTTCGTTGCTTTTCCCTTTGGTTGTCACTTTCCTTCGCTGGATTCAGGTTGGATTCGAATTTGAGATTTGCGTGTGTTCGGGGAAGGGGTGCTTAGTCTCTTTCGAGCAATTTCTCGCATTTTGGTTACCACTTCGCCTCAGCTGCCTCCCCTCGCGAGCCCCTCGCGAGCCGGGTCAGGCTTAGCTTGCGCGCAGCCCAGACTGCCGCCGCCGCGTCCTCTCAGGAGGGTGTTTTACTGCAGATCCAACAGATTCAATCAGGGAACACTCAGGCACCACAGCCTCCCACGGGCTACCTCAGGGCCAGCATGGGACAAAGGTAAACTAGCCGACTAGCGCGTCGCTTAAGCCAACCACTTGGCGCGGGCGCATGGGCAGTATAGCGTCTACTAACACGATCACCACAAGTTTTACATAAGGGGCTCCCCCTCCAAAATGCTCTCACCGCCATCAGGCCAAAACCTGAGTTCTATTCATGCAGGGTAAGGAAGTAGGAATGATACACAATCAGTCGGATAAATCCCCCAATGCGTCCTCAGGAGCACCACCCGAGCCGTTGCTGGCGTCGCTGAACTCGCCATCGCTGTCCACGTCGCCACCAGCGGCGTCAGGGCCGTTCACCACGCCGCCCTCGTCGACGGCCACGATCACGCCGTCGTCGTCTGAAGCGAAGGCCCTGATAAGAGCATCCACATTGTCTTCCACCCAGTGCGCCAGGTCGCCTCGGACGGCCTGGGGGACTGGGGCGATGGCAGCGTCGAAATCGAAGTGGGGATCCATGTTCCAGAGATGGCTGAAGACGCGAGAAAAGGCGCGCCCGAGCAGGGCGCGGCTCCTCCTCCACCAACCTATCAGCCCTGACCGACTGCGCCTCCAGCTGCGTCACCACGTCAGTGAAGAACTGAAGATTGCCGGCGTAGTTGACTGCGTGTGGCTCGCCAACAGCCGCCTCGCAGTTGTTGCCCAAGGCTGTGTTGGCTCTCTCTCGGAGCGTGGTGAGCATGGGGCCGTGCTCATGCTCCAGGATCCGCCGCTGACGTATCTCGTCCGTATCTGGCGCGCGACGGCCTCGGCCTCCTCCACCCGCTTGTGAAGAAGGAGCACCTCGGCCTGGGAGGTGGTTAACTCACCTTGCGCCACCTCAAGGGCGGCCCAGAAAGCATCGGCCCGCCGCGTCGCCTCCTCCAGCTTGGCCCTCAAGGCAGCAGTCCCACCTTCAGCTTCGGCTCGGATCAACCCCAGCTTCTCTTCGAACTCGTGCTCGAGGTTCAAATGCGCCATCGCCACCCGACGTCCGACCTCCTCCAGGACACGGGCTTCCTGTGAAGCGACATCATCCTCCGCCTGTGTCACCAAGCGCTCCCTCGTCTCCAGGAGCTCGTACTCGCGGGTACGTTCGGCGCCTTCCAGCGTCAGCGCCTCCTCACGCTTCTGGAGCTCTGCTGAGTCGCCAGAGGCCACCTTCATCAACGCGAGGGCTGCCTCACGTAGCTCCACCTGCTCCTCCAATGAGTGGCACCAGGCTAGGAGCTCCCGAGCCCGCTCCTCCGCCACCTTTCGCCGCCGGTCAGCTTCCCGGGCCTCCTCAGCGGCACAAGATCGGGCCTCTCGAGAGGCCACCAGTGACGCCTTGGCCTCTGCGTCGTCAAGATCGTGCTGACGGCACGCAAGGGCGATGGCGCCCTCCAGCGCGCGCCTCTCCGCAGCCAGGCGCAGGCCCTCGGCCTCAAGGCGCGCGTCTTCATCAGCCAGCTCCTCACCAAGCAGGCTCACCGCGTCAGCCGCCCTTCGAAGGAATCCTTGGCGGAGAGCGCGACGCTCCTGAGCATGCTCGAGCATGTCCTCCACACCATCATCTGCCCCAAGCAAGCGCCGGGGGCCATGAATCAGCACTCCCCCTTCGGGCAGGGGGCTGGGGGCTGGCACCCTCACGACGGCCGGGCATGCCACGCCAGAAGCCCGGCCTGGAGCCAATCCGTCCCCAGGCAAAGAGCGCAGGGAGCGCCTCAGCCAATCGCAGTCCACGACCAAGCGAGAAGCCCACGACAGGCTGGCTATGCCACGAGAAGGCCCGCGAAGGAGGATCACGAGGTGCGCAGGGCCACGATACGCCTCGGGACGATTCGCCTCTTCGATCGCCCTCAGCACAAGGGCTCCGCTGCTCGGAGCGCTTGAGGACGGTGGAGGGGGCGAAGCCAAGGGGGACGGCTCCTCAGCCGTCTCCGCAAGCTCGGCTGGAAGGGGCCTGCAGACCAAGGGTCAGTAAAAGCAACAGAAGGATCGGGAGCTGGGAAAGGAGAAGGCTTACTCATCAGTGGCGAAGTACTTCCTATGCTTCAGCAGGCGACAAGGGTAATCGTCGCCCAGGGCCTCCCTTCTCTTCCGGAGGGCCTCAAAGTCCACGCTGAAGTGGCCTAAGAGTTGGGCGCAGGGATCAACCAGTGACGAAGATGGAGCGTCAAAGCGACCTGCGTCAGGGGCGCCTGCATGATGTGCGCTGCCAATCGCCTCGCCAGGAGAAGCAGCCGGAGCCTCAGGGGCCTCGGTCACAGGCGCAGAGGGCAGCTTCTCATCACCCTCAGCCTCAGCGGCATGGGCCCCAAGAACTGGTCCCTCATGAGCATCGCCCGGCGCTGTCACCCCGCCGGGAGCCCCCTCGGCCTCTGGCGCCTCATGCCTCCCTGCTCCGCCGCTTGAGGAAGAGTCGCCTTGGCCGACTGGAAGGGCAGTCACCATCACTGGGTTCTCGCGAGGCCCCTGGAGGCCGACGGGGCGCGGCCCCCACTCATCAAAGATAGGCATCTGCTTCACAAAATCGCCCCTGCTCTGGCAGAGGTACAGCAAGGCCCCTCCCTGTTGAATGCTGCCGGGGTTGGGGTCCCCAGTCAGGGTCAAGAGCGCTGTCCTCAGCACTTCAGGAGTCAGGTCCTCTTCCTGGAGCCTCATACGATCATCGTGCCCACTGAGAGCCCACATCCAGTGGGAGTGGCATTGGAGAGGAGCAACGCGGCGTAGCAGGAACTCCTTCACCACCTTGGGCGCTGTCACGCCAAGCGACCTCAAGAACACGAAGCGGTGCCAGACGAAGACGAGCTGGGGGCTCTCAAGCGTCTCCTGGCCCCAGCCCGAATTGGGGACAGCAGGCGAAGTTGGCTTCGATAGCAGGGGGCTGGGCACCCCTGCGTCCACATACAGCCACCGCTCGTGGAACCCAGCCGCGGGCGGGGGGAGCTTGAAGTCAATCCCAGAGGCCACTGTCTCAGACGCGGCAACGAAGCTCACGCATGCCCAGCATTGGGTAGGGTCGACAAGGCGCAGCTAGAAGAAGTGGCGCAGCAAGGCAACCGAAGGAAGGATGCCCACCATAGCCTCGCAAACAAAGGCGAAGACCGAAAGGAGGGTGATGGATTCAAGACCCAGGTGCATCATGTTGATCTGATAGTGGGAAAGCACGGCATTGAAGAAGTCAGAAATGGGAGGAACCAGACCCGCCCACAGGGCGTCGGCAAAATACGGGACCTCGGTGACTATCCTGTCGATGGAAAAGTGGGACGCGGGCCAGGCTGTCGTCCTCCCGCACTCGTTGAAGATAGTGGCCAGAGCCGAGCTGACCTTGCCCAAGCCCTCGGCGGGGGCCGCCAACAGCGGCGGGCAAGGCGGAGACACGGGTTTCTTCCCTCTTCCCTTCTTCGTCGGAGCCATGGCGATGGGGAGGGGGGGGAAGGTTCGAGATTGGGTTGAAAACAGAAGCCGGAGTTTGAGCGGAGGAAGGACAGAGGGCGCTCGAGCAACAGAAAGGGGAACGGTTGTGTACGACTAGCATGGCGCAAAATAAGGAGGGCGTGGGGGAACAGTGCCGCCCACGTCCAATCAACCGCCACGCGGCACCCAAGGCCGCAGGCTGTTAGGGCCCGCGGCGCTCCGCTCTTGCCCTTCCGCCTCCCTGCACGGCCAAGTCTGGGCACGCCTTGGGCCCGGGGGCTACTGTCGGCGTTCTGGGAACGGGGGTCCCCAGACTTGCCTGCCTGCGGCCTGCGGCGTGACTCAAAAGGAGGCCCAGCGCGGCCCATCTTCACCAACACAAACCCGAGACCCTCGCGAAGCGCCAAGCCTCGCGGGGCGGATGACGTGGAGCTTCCTCAGGCACGGCCTCATCAGGCCGGCTTGCGAGGAGGTGGAGAGATCAAGGCGGGGTACCTCATGAGGTGCCCGTGACGCAAGCCATGACGACCAAGGGCGCTAGGCGGGTGCCAGCCCGCGCAGTGTCCTCCTTTCCCCTTTGGTGCAAAGGGGGCAAGCGCAGCCGCGGAGTACCGAGGCATCAGGCAAAGGTTGCCATTTCGGTGCAACAAGACCAAGACCAGGAGGACTGCAAGATGGAGGTCATCGTTGAGCCCAAGACGGCGTCACCACCAGAGCTTTGTGTAGGCGGAGACTACTTTTGTCAGGATAGCTGGTACTAGCTGTCCCCTTTCAAATTAGCCCGCCATTGTTGGCTCCCTTCCCGCTTGATATTTGGGAAGAGAACCAGGGCCTCTATAAATAGGACCAGCCGCCCAAAGGAAAAGGGGAATCAAAGGATCAGGGGGCTGAGAGGTTAGGGTTTAGAGAGGGGACAATCGAGAAGAGAGAGAGAGAGACAAAGAGAGAGAGAGAGAGAAGGGTAACTGAACTCCTCCCAGCAGTTCATCCCCCCAGCCAAGAACAGACCCTCGCGAGGCTGTTCTTCCTTGTATTGTTCATCATCACCAGCCTAAGAGGCAATCCACCACACCACACACTGGAGTAGGGTATTACACCACGACGGTGGCCCGAACCAGTATAAACCCTGTGTCTCTTGTGTTAGTCTTTCCATAGCTTAGACCTTAGCGAGGCGGAGGGGTGCAGGTAGGTAGGAGGCGAAATCTCCATGCGCACCCCAGTGTTCGAACCTCAAGGTCTGCCGGAACCCGAAATCCGACATTGGGTTTTAAAATATCTCATTCTTAACAACTTGTGAATCATGAGAAACATGAAAGAAAATTGTTAAGAATGGCATATCACCATCCCAAAATATAAGGGAGAACAATTGCACTCCGTATTGCAAGATGAAGAATGCTTGAGCTCCTTTGAAAAGAATCTTCATGAACACTTCGAGAAGGAATTAAGTCCTTGATGAACCAACATGTAGAGCCTCCATGAATAACTCCAGTAACAAAGGATGATAGAAGGAAAGAGAACTTGAAAACACAGGGTGAATCCTTGCAAAGATTTAGATGGATCTTTGTGATGATATAATAGAGAGAGCTTGGAACTCTGGGAAAAGAAAGATGTACAAATGAAAACAAGAATTTTGATGAACCTCCGGAATAAGGAATTAATCACTTGGATGAAACAAGAATAAGAATTACATTATGCGTATCATTCACCAATTTAAATTGATGACAAGCAACAGATTTGGCATACTACTTATTCTCGTTGAAAGAATTAAGATAGATATAGTGCAAACTTGAGAAAGTCTTCAATGAACCACCGGTAGGATTTGGAAACAACGAATGAATTGATATGATAACCAAGGAAGAGAACTCTTGAATGAACCACCGTAAGAATTGAAAATGAACGAATAAAAGATAAAGAAACACCGGGAAGAATTAGAGAACGAACGAAGATACTTGAGAGAATTTAGATACATAAGAACGAAGAGATCACGAGCTGATTAGAGAATACTTGAATGATGCACCAGTAAGATTTGGAGAATGAGAGCTGAAAGCTAAGAATAAATAAACCCACAATGATGGTCTTCGGAGAATCAAACTGAAAAGACTCTTGAATTTCTCCGTTTGGGTAAAAAAATCTCACAATCGGAAAATAATTATGATAGGATGGCATCAAGCTAGAACCATGAATCTTGAAAGGAATGGAGCAAGATTTAAGAGAAACTCTTCTTCGGTCTTCAAAATCCGAGAATGACGACAAGAAACAACACCATGAATTGTTGAGACACTCCGGAATAATGAAGAATATAAAGGTTGAATCAACAATGAAAAGAATTTGAAAGATCTTGGAGGAAGACATTTGACTGATGATAATTCATTCTTACGTCAAGTTGGAAAAGAATTTGAGAATAACTTTGGAAAGAATTAGAAGAGTCAGGTAAGATCCTGGGAAAAGACCTGTTGGTTAGGGCCCACTCAAAAGATACACCTTTGGAATGATTTTGAAGAGAGATCGCACCGGTTGAATTAAATGGCTTGAATGAGATAACAACCTCGAAATAGGTTGAACGGATCTTGAATGAAAAGACGAGTCTTCTAAGATATCTTCAGCACTCCAGATAACATGAATAGCAAGAGCTGGATGATTAAGAGGTGCACCGGCATGAGGAAGCTTTTGAAACGAGGAAAGGATATGATCGACAAAGCTTTACTTGAATCCACCGGAGAAGAAAAAGAACGAAGAATGATGAACTTGTAGAGCATCTTGATGAGAATCACCGGGTAAGAACTTTGATTGAAAAGAATGAAGAGACTTCGCATCAATAAGATGGATACTTGATTAAGATATTTGAGTCCTTGAAGAAAACGTGTGGGAGGGCGGGAAAACAAAGGAAACTTGGGCAGATGGAAAGGATACCATTGAGAAAAACATAGACTTGATCTTGCGGATGTTGCAAATGATCAGATCCACTTGAAGAAGAGCACACCGGTTGAGAAGAAATTAAGATAACAAGCTCAATGATCAAGAAGGATTAGTATTCCCAAAGAAATATGAGAACACCGCTTAGAAAGGGTATGGAATCCACATTTAACTTCGAAGCAACTCGAATACCAGAAACTACAAAACAAAGGATTGGCTTGCAGAATAAGCCGGAACAAACATATGATAGAGATTTCGCCCGAAGTTTTTGTGGTGGAGCCCACACGGGCTCGATCGTACAACACCATCATGTACAAGGCAGTGCACATGACATACGAAGCGTCCCCGAGTCAGCATAGCCAAGGAGCCTTCAAGACACAACGAGACCACTTTAAAACCAACCGTGGATGGGGGGACCACTAGACGTCGAACCCCAATCTCATATCATGCATCTGTCGGAAAGATATCCTAGGAGCTACTTGAATTCCAACTTATAAACTCACAAAACTTTCTGGTTATGCAATCAGGTGTTGGGGATATAGGGGAAGCATAATATCTCACCCAAAACTAACAAATCCTACATCCAGGTGTATCCATCCTTCAACACATAACCAAGAAAACCTTTGGAAATCATTTACCTCAACCTTCGAAAAGCATCCATTATACGAGCTATGGCAATAATCCCGAACTCCCGCCCCAGTACTGGGTGGCGTCGAGGTTATCTCACCAACAACTGCATAAAAGAGATTTTCCATGTCGGCGAACTCAGGTATTCCAGAACTGCAACGATAAAATTGTGACGACAACACCTCGGAGCTCAACTCCTCCGGACACTGCCACAACCCCTAAATGTTCTCGTCACAAAACCATTAGAGCGATTCCAAGATACCCGCGTGATCGTAAAAAAATTTCGTGAAATTTGAGGAGAGAATAGTCAAAACTCTACGTCAGGAGGCCTCACCAGAGCGATGAAGGGACTAAGGAGTAAAAAGAATCCTACTCTCCGATATATATAATCCTATAAGACTCAAAACATTTTTCTAGACCCAATAATGTCAGCGATTCGATCAAGTAGGGGGCTCCTAAGTCGGGGAAGGCTCTGATTACCAACTTGTAACACCCACGATGCGCTATATCTCTCACGTGTCAGAGCATGACTTAGTGGTATAACCGCAAAGTAGGCATGTCGCAAGAGGGGTAATCTTTACACATCCCATGTACTGAATAAGAAAGGGATAAAAAGTTGGCCTACAACCGCCATTTCACACAATACATAAATATAGCATTACATCTTCCAGATACAATCAAGGTCCGACTACGGAACCAAAATAAAAAGAAAAGACCACCCCAAATGTCGAGGTCCCCGATCGCCCCAATTGGGCTCCACTACTGATCAAAAGGAAACGAAACACAACAACGAAAAGGTCTTCATCGAGCTCCCGCTTCAGCTCGGTTGCGTCACCTGCACTGGTAACATCGGCACCTGCAAACTGTTTGGAAGTATCTGTGAGTCACGAGGACTCGGCAATCTCACACCTGCGAGATCAAGACTATTTGAGCTTATGGGTAGGAAAGGGGTAGTGAGGTGGAGCTGCAGCAAGCACTAAGCATATATGGTGGCTAACTTACGCAAATAAGAGCGAGAAGAGAAGCGATGCAATGGTCGTGAACGAGAAGTGATCCTGAAACTACTTACATTCAAGCATAACACAAGAACCGTGTTCACTTCCCGGACTCCGCCGGAAAGGGACCATCACGGCTATACACGCGGTTGATGCATTTTAATTAAGTTAAGTTTCAAGTTCTATACAACCGGATATTAACAAATTCCCATATGCCCATAACCGCGGGCATGACTTTCGAAAGTTCAAAACCCTGCAGGGGTGTCCCAACTTAGCCCATCACAAGCTCTCACGGTCAACGAAGGATATTCCTTCTCCCAAGAAGACCCGATTAGACTCGGAATCACGGTTACAAGACATTTCGACAATGGTAAAACAAGACCAGCAAAGCCGCCCAAATGTGCCGACAAATCCCGATAGGAGCTGCACATATCTCGTTCTGAGGGCACACCGGATGAGATATCCTATGAGTAAAACCAAACCTCAAGTTTCCCCGAGGTGGCCCCGCAATCTACTCGGTTCGGACCAACACTTACAGAAGCACTGGCCCGGGGTGGGGGGGTTAAAATAAGATGACCCTTGGGTTAATTACTCCCAAGGGAAAAGTTTAGGTTGTTAGGCAAATGTAAAACCGAGGTTGGGCCTTGCTGGAGGAGTTTTATTCAAGGCTAACTGTCAAGGGGTCCCCATAACACCCAACCATATAAGGAACGCAAAATCAAGGAACATAACACCGGTATGATGGAAACTAGGGAGGCAAAGAGTCGAACTAAACACTAGGCATAAGGCCGAGCCTTCCACCCTTTACCAAGTATCTAGATGCATTAATTAAAATAAGAGATATTGTGATATCCAAACATATCCATGTTCCAAAACATGGAACAAACTCCATCTTCACCTGCAACTAGCAACGCTATAAGAGGGGACGAGCATAGCCAAATAACGGTTTGCTGGGTAAGGTGGGTTAGAGGCTTGACATGGCAATATGGGAGGCATGAAATAGCGAGTGGTAGGTATCGCAGCATAGCAATAGAGCGAGCAACTAGCAAGCAAAGATAGAAGTGATTTCGAGGGTACGGTCATCTTGCCTGAGATCCTGCAAGGAAGAATAACGAGTCCATGAAGAAGACAAACGAACGTAGTCGAACGGATCCTCACAAACGCGAGGTTATCGGAACTAACCCGAGAAGCAACACCGGAAAGAAGCAAACAACATAGTAAACAACCATCACATAAACATGGCATGATGCACAACCAAGTATGATGCATGTCTGGATTAAAGAGGCATGGCATGGCAATATGCACAAACAATCCTACAAATTAAGTGGAGCTCAATATGCAACGAGTTGCATTTTGACGGAACGCCACATTCACGTTATTTAGTTCGATCTCGTTTATGTACCCAACAATATTAAATGTTGATTAACATGGCAATAGGTGAAGCAAATGAAAACTACCTATCTAGGCAAGTTTAAATGAGGTCGGAACAACAAACAACAAGTCCGGAGAAATCCTCATGAGCATACATTAGATTTGGTACTGTTATTCCCTAAAGCATATTTCAGAGTTGTCAAACATGCAAAGCAATACCACCATGTTAAACTAGGCAATTTTTCACCTGATTTACATATAAAGTTTGTTAAGTTCGGAGCTACGGTTAATTAGTTATGAATTAAATCAACTTAACATGGCATATGAGGAAATTAAAGCAAACAGCAAGTTAAACATCTCCAACAAGCACGAAAGTTAGATATTGTGAAACTAGACACAATTCTAAGCATTTTACATATAAAGTTTGTTTTAATTCGATGCACCGTTTGTGAGTTATTATATGCATGTTGTGCTAGGGGTTTTCTGTAAATCTGGTAACTCTGAATAATGTCTAAAATCGCAGGCAAGGAAAAAAAAACACCCCGGGCCGAAACTGGCAGGCCCAACTGCACAGGGGGAGGTGGGCGGCTGCTCACCACTGGGCCAAGCCCAATTCAGTGGAGAGGGAGAGGCCGGCAGGGGAACCCTGGGCTGGCCTTGCTAGCGTGCCTGGCGTGGCCCACCAGAGCGCTGGGTCAACGCGTGATGACAGGGTCATCACGTCGAGGCAGAGGCTGGCGGCAGCAAAGATCGGCGACGGGACAGTGTTCTGGCGCGGCGGCACGGCGGGCTTTGGCCGGAACGGACGCGGAGCCGGCTGATCCGGAGTGGAGGAGGCCAGATCTGGCCACGGGGTTCCATTTTTGACGACGGCGAGGACGGGGAGCTCCGGGCGGCGGCAGTCCCTGGCGGAGGGATCCTGCGGGAGCGAGAGCGATCGTGAGGGAGAGGGGATAGCACAGGGAAGGAAGGAGGAGAGGCAGGGGGTGGCGCGACCTGACCGGAGTTGGTCGCCGGCAGCGAGTCCGGCGAGTCGGCAGGAAGGAGCGGAACGGCGAGGTCGGGGTCGAGGGGCTCCTCCCCTCGATCGAGATCGAGAGCGAGGGAGCAAGGTGCGTGGGCCAACGACCGAGCGGCTCGGCCGTGCGGGCCTGGGCGGGCCTCCCATGGGCTACAGCGGGCCTCACGGTGGTGGGAGGAGGCAGGGGCTACGTGGCGTCGTCCCGTTGACTGCGGGCGACTCCGCGGTGGCGGCTGGCCACTAGGAGCGCGCCATCTGGCGATGGCGAGGTGGCGGTGCAGGAAGAGACCAAGTGGCGCCGGCGACAAGTGGAGGCCAGGGAGGGGCTCGGCGCTGAAATTGAGGGGGAGGGGGCTAGAGGTAGGTGGAGGGCTAGGGATGCCCAAAAATGGCATGGAGGGGGTCTATATAAGGCAAGGGGGCTAGGGTTAGGGGGTTTGAGGCCGTTCCAGAGCTGTTCGATCTCGATCGGATGATCCGGAGCGGAGGAGGTTAGATAGGTGGGCTAGTGGGCTGTGCTAGAGAGAGATGGGCTGATAAGAGAGGAGAGAGAGGCCCAGCAGTAGCTTCTGGAGACCGAAAACGTCCAACGTATGACCGGCTATAATGCCGCTATATGTTTAACGGTTGGGCTATCAAACAATCTCCGAATGCGATGAAACTTGGCAGGCGACCTACTAACAACAAAACAACACGACAAGCCAACTTTCATCCCATTCCGAGGACATTTTCCGGCCACTTATAAAATAATATTTCGGAGGTGCCGCGGGTGCGTGCAAGTGTGTCTAGGCTCAGAACGGACTACAGAGAGAATGAGGAGACAGGGACGAATGCAAGTTTTGAAAACATGATGATGCAATGCACATGATGACATGACAGGATGCAATAGGCAAGCAAATGACATGGCAACGACGGCGAATAACTGGAAGACACCTAGCGCATCGGTCTCGGGGCGTCACAACACTCCACCACTACGTGAGGATCTCGACCCGAGATCTAGAATGGCACCGGAGAGAAACGTAAGAGGAAGAGAAGAGGTAAAACTAAGTTGCTTCTTTGACAAACGAGTGAAACCAAAGAACCTTGAGAGGTTGAACAAATTGAAAAAAAAAAGAATGCAATGAAGGTGAACGAAGTTGAAAACACTTTGTTAGATAAGAGGAACAAGGAACATTACTAGAATCTTGTAGGTTGAAAGACATAAGAAGTGGGTTACAATGGTCAAGAAGTATATGCAAGCACTCCGGTTGAAACGAGATGTACAAGGGACGATAAAGACCAACTATGACAACACTCCGGTTGGAAATGGAAGGTAAAGACTGAACATGGCAAAAATGAGAGCACTTGGATGAGACTCCGGTTAGAAGAGGAATGATATTCACAACACTCCGGTTAAACAAGATAGAGAAGGAAAAAGAATGATATAATTTGGACAGCACTCCGACTAAATGGATAAGCAAAAGGATAGAACAAATGTAAAACCGAGGTTGGGCCTTGCTGGAGGAGTTTTATTCAAGGCTAACTGTCAAGGGGTCCCCATAACACCCAACCATGTAAGGAACACAAAATCAAGGAACATAACACCGGTATGATGGAAACTAGGGAGGCAAAGAGTTGAACAAAACACTAGGCATAAGGCCGAGCCTTCCACCCTTTACCAAGTATCTAGATGCATTAATTAAAATAAGAGATATTGTGATATCCAAACATATCCATGTTCCAAAACATGGAACAAACTCCATCTACACCTGCAACTAGCAACGCTATAAGAGGGGATGAGCATAGCCAAACAACGGTTTGTTGGGTAAGGTGGGTTAGTGTGATGCCCCGAGACCGATGTGCCAGGTGTCTTCCAGTTATTCGCCGTCGTTGCCTTGTCACTTGCTTGCGTGTTGCATCTTGTCATGCCATCTTGTGCATTGCATCATAATGTTTTTAAAAACTTGCATCCGTCCGGGTCCCACCTTCTTTCCGTGGTCCGTTCTGAGCCCAGACACACTTGCACACGCCCGCGGCATGTCCGAAATATTATTTTATAAGTGGCCGGAAAATGTTCTCAGATTGGGTTGCAAGTTGGCAAGCGGTGTTGTTATAGTGTTAGTAGGTCGCCTGCCAAGTTTCATCGCGCTCGGAGTCCGTTCGACGCCCCAACGGATAACTATAGCGGCAATACAGCCGGTCACCGGAAACAGTCGTCGGGCCTCCCTCTCTTCTCTTCTCTTAGCTCGAGACCGTCTACACAGCCCACTATCTACCGCCAGGTCCAACCTAACCTCTCTCGTCAGCCCGCGGCCTCCTCGCGCGCGCGTCCGAAAATTGTCCCGGACCCGACCCGAGCAGTCGTCACCGTTGTGTCCGGAACATCCCCAAACATCTACAAAACGTCTCCGTTTTTATTTTTGGGCTACCTAACCTATTTTTTTCCCATCCGTCCTATTACGATCGGAGGGACCTAACCTAAACCGATTTCATCTGCTATATATAGCCCCTAACCCTAAATTCTAGGACTTTTGTCCCCTCTAGCGGCCGCCACCTACAGTCTTCCTCCAATCTCGGGATCTCCACCCGATCCACCTGCTCCTCTCTTTCCGCGGCTAGCCATCCCTTCGATCCATCCACCCACTCGATCCACCTCCCTATTTCTCCGCAGGCCCGCAAGGCCCGAGTGCCTCGTCCCGTGCCTCGATCCAGGAGGAATCGGGAGTAGCTCTGCCCTTCGCACGCCGACGCTAGCGACCTCAACTACCACCACTGAAGCCGCCATGACCAGGCCATCGCCCTCACCTGCGCCCCTTCTTCTCTTTTCCTGCCTTCTCCTTCCTCCTCTGCTCTAATCCCTCTCTCTCTCTCTACTTCTCTTGCTTCCGCAGGAACCAAAGGAGTTCTGCCCCGACGCCATGGACGGGGGTCGCCGCTCCCTAACTCCGGCCTCGTGCGGGCTTGCCAAGCCCCAAGCCACGCTGGATCTGGAGGGCATCACCGCCGCCGCACCTTTTTCCGACCTCCACGACCTTCTCTGGCCCCGTTCCCATTGAAGGCCGTCGGCGTCGCTCGGGTTCAACGTGCCCTGTTGTTGTGCCTGCATCGCCCCGTTGACGCGTCTCCCCCGAACAGGTCTTCCCCGCTCACCGTTGACTGCGTCCTGCTGCGTGGGCCGCCTCCAGCGCCCTCCTGGCCGCGTCTCGCTTCGTGGCCCAGCGCCTGCGGAGCCGGCCTACTCGACCGCACCCCTGGGCTGCCTCCACCAACAAGCGCCAAGGCCCAGTCGCCCGTGCTTGCTGCAGCCTTAGCCTACCAGATCCGCTGGCCCAAGGCCCGCGAGGTGAGCACAAGCCAGCCCATCCCTGCTTGCTTATGTGACGCCCTGGGCGCTGAATAATATCCTGCGCTCAGCCAGATTCAGCCCAGTGCATGTTTTTTTCGGTCTGGCGAATTTCTCTTTTATTCCAGAGACAACAGTTTTGCACAAAAACCCTCATACTTCATTCATTTAATAACTTCACATCCGTGCATCGGATTAAAACAAACTTAATATGAAACTTGCTTAGAATTTCATCTAGTTTAATAATATCCAATTTTCATCTATGTTTAAAATGTTTAAAATGATGTTTGTTTAAATTTTCTTAAATAACTTGCTAAAATGCTTTGATTCATAACTAATTAACCGTAGCCCCAAACCTAACAAACTTTATATGTAAATGGGGTAGAAAAATGCCTAGTTTAGCATGATGCACTCATCTAGCATGTTTAACAACTCTAAAATTATTTTTAGGGCAGAACAGTACCAAACCCAATATATGCATATGAGGGTTTTCCGGACTTGTTGTTTGTTGTTCCGGCCTCATTTGAACTTGCCTAGATTAGATAGTTTCATCATGCTTCACCTTCTGCCATGCTAACAACATTTAACCTTGTTGGGTACATAAACGAGAGAGAACTAAATAAGTCATGTGGTGTTTTGTCAATATGCATCCCGATGCATATTGAGCTGCATTTAACTTGTAGTATTGTTTGTGCATGTTGCCATGCCATGCCTCATTAAACCGGACATGCATCATACTTGGTTGTGCATCGTGTCATGCTTATTGGATGGTTGTTTACTATGTTGTTTGCTTCTTTCCGGTGTTGCTTCTTCAGGTTAGTTCCGATAACGTGGCGTTTGTGAGGATCCGTTCGACTACGTCCGTTTGTCTTCTTCATGGACTCGTTCTTCTTCCTTGCGGGATCTCAGGCAAGATGACCATACCCTCGAAATCACTTCTATCTTTTCTTGCTTAGTTGCTCGCTCTTTTGCTATGCCTATGCTGCGATACCTACCACTTGCTTATCATGCCTCCCATATTGTTGAACCAAGCCTCTAACCCACCTTGTCCTAGCCAACCGTTGTCTGGCTATGTTATCGCGTTGCTCAGCCCCTCTTATAGCGTTGCTAGTTGCAGGTGAAGATTGAAGTTTGTTCCTTGTTGGAACATGGAGATGTTGTTCCTTGTTGGAACATGTTTACTTGTTGGGATATCACAATATCTCTTATTTAATTAATGCATCTATATACTTGGTAAAGGGTGGAAGGCTCGGCATTATGCCTGGTGTTTTGTTCCACTCTTGCCGCCCTAGTTTCCATCATATCGGTGTTATGTTCCTGGATTTTGCGTTCCTTACGCGGTTGGGTTATAATGGGAACCCCTTGACAGTTCGCCTTGAATAAAACTCCTCCAGCAAGGCCCAACATTGGTTTTACCATTCGCCACCTAGCCTTTTCTTTCCCTTGGGTTCTGCAGACTCAAGGGTCATCTTATTTTAACCCCCTGGGCCAGTGCTTCTCCAAGTGTTGGTCCAACTGAGCGATGTCCGAGGCTACCAGGGGCAACTCTGGGCTAGCTTACCCGATGTCTTGCTCATCCGGTGTGCCCTGAGAACGAGATATGTGCAGCTCCTATTGGGATTTGTCGGCACATCTGGGTGGCTTTGCTGGCCTTGTTTTACCAGTGTCGAAATGTCTTGTAACCGGGATTCCGAGCCTGATCGGGTCTTCCCGCTAGACGGAATATCCTTCGTTGACCGTGAGAGCTTGTTATGGTCTAAGTTGGGACCCCCTGCAGGGATTTGAACTTTTGAAAGCCATGCCCGCGGTTATGGGCAGATGGGAATTTGTTAATGTCCGGTTGTAGAAAACCTAAAGTTGACCTTAATTAAAATGCATCAACCGCGTGTGTTACCGTGATGGTCTCTTTCCGGCGGAGTCCGTCAAGTGAACACGGTGTTGGAGTAATGCTTGACGTAGGTTGTTTTAGGATGACTTCTTGATCATAGTTCCTCGACCGTGCTTTTGCCTTCTCTTCTCGCTCTCTTTTGCGAATATGTTAGCCACCATATATGCTAGTCGCTTGCTGCAGCTCCACCTCATACCTTTACCTTACCTATAAGCTTAAATAGTCTTGATCGCGAGGGTGCGAGATTGCTGAGTCCCTGTGGCTCACAGATTACTTCCAAAACCAGCTTTCAGGTGCCGATGAGTCCGTACCGATGACGCAACCTAGCTCAGGAGGAGCTCGATGAAGATCTTGTCCTTTGTGTTGTTTCGTTCTAGTTGATCAGTAGTGGAGCCCAGTTGGGGTCAATCGGGGACCTTGTCGCATTTGGGGTTCTTCTTTTATTTCGTTACCGTAGTCGGACCATGATTGTATTTGGATGTTGTAATGATGTATTCTTTTATTTGTGTGAAGTGGCAATTGTAAGCCAACTATGTATCTTTTCCCCTATTGTATTACATGGGTTGTTTGCGAAGATTACCTCACTTGCGACATTGCTTTCAATGCGGTTATGCCTCTAAGTCGTGCTTCGACACGTGGGAGATATAGCCGCATCGAGGGCGTTACAAGTTGGTAATCAGAGCCTTCCCCGACCTTAGGAGCCCCCACTGCTTGATCGAATTAGCGGACGAGTTGAGTCTAGAAAATGTTTTGAGTCATTTAGGAATTATATATCGGAGAGTTTAGGAATTCTTTTTACTCCCCAGTCCCTTCATCGCCCTGGTAAGGCATCCTCACGTAGAGTTTTGACTCTTCTCTTCTCAAATTTCACTAAAAAAAATTAGGATCATGTGGGTATCTTGGAATCGTTCCGATGGTTTTGTGACGAGAACATTGTTCTTGGTGCCTCCTGCCATTTAGGGGTTGTGGCAGTGTCCCGGGGAGTTGAGCTCCGAGGTGTTGTCGTGACAATTTTATCGTTGCAGTTCTGGAATACCTGAGATTAGTTTCGCCGACATTAAAAATCTCTTTTATGCAGTTGTTGGTGAGATAACCTCGATGCCACCCAGTACTGGGGCGGGAGTTCGGGAGTATTGCCATAACTCGTATAACGGATGCTTTTCGAAGGTTGAGGTAGACGATTTCCGAAGGTTTCTTGGTTATGTGTTGAAGGATGGATACAGCTGGATGTAGGATTTGCTAGTTTTGGGTGAGATATTATGCTTCCCCTGTATCCCCAACACTTGATTGCATAATCGGAAAATTTCAGGAGTTTATAAGTGGGAATTCAAGTAGCTCTTAGAATATCTTTCCGACAGATGTATGATATGAAATTGGGGTTCGACGTCTAGTGGTCCGCCTATCCACGGTTGGTTTTACAGTGGTCTCGTTGTGTCTTAAAGAGTCCTTGGCTATGCCGACTCAGGGACGCTTCGTATGTCATGTGCACTGCCTTGTACATGATGGTGCTGTACGATCGAGCCCGTGTAGGCCCCACCACGAAAACTTTGGATGAAATCTCTATCATATGTTTGTTCCAGCTTATTCTGCAAGCCAATCCTTTGTTTTTTTTTGAGTTGTGGTATTCGAGTTGCTTCGAAGTCAAAGGTTGATTCCATACCTTCCCCAAATGGTGTTCTCATATTCCTATGTGAATACTAATCCTTCTTGATCATCGAGATTGCGTTGTCAATCCTTTTCACCATTGTGTTTCTCTTCAAGTGGACCCGATCACTTCAACATTCACAAGATCAATTATCAGTTCTTCTCAATGTTGTTTGTTTCATCCGTCTCCAAGTTGCCTTTGTTTTTCCCACCCTCCCACCCTTTTTCCTCGAGGACTAAGATTTTTCTTAATCAAATATCCATTTTATTCATGTGAAGTCTCTTCTTTCTTTTCTTTCAATATTCTTATCCGGTGATTCTCATGAAGATACTAACGGAGCTTCTAGTTCATCATTCTTCGTTTCTTTTATCTTCTCCGGTGGTTTCAAGTC
Organism: Triticum urartu; assembly: GCF_056163025.1. NCBI lineage: Eukaryota > Viridiplantae > Streptophyta > Magnoliopsida > Poales > Poaceae > Triticum > Triticum urartu. Next base: position 193,303,547 of record NC_141873.1, on the reverse strand, counting down.
AAGCTTTGTTGATCTTACCCCTTTTCCTCATTTCAATACCTTCTCATGCCGGTGCACCTCATATTCATTCATTTCTCGCTATTCAATTGTTCCGGAGTGCTCAAGATATCTCGAAGATTCATGTTTCCACTCTACATTCATTCAAGATCTTTCGAGGATGTTACCTCATTCAAGCCATTTAATTCAACCGGTGCATTCTCTCTTTTAAATCATCAACGGTGTTTCTTTTGAGTGGGCCCTAACCCACAGGTCTGTTTCCAGGATCTTACCTGACTCTTCAAATTTTCCCAGAGGTATTCTCATATTCTTTTCGAAGTTTGACGTAAGAATGAGTTATCATCAGTCATATGTATTTCTCCAAGATCTGTCAAATTTTTTCATCGTTGGTTCAACCTTTCTATTTATCATTTGGGAGTATCGCAACAATTCACGGTGGTATTTCTCGTCGTCATTCTCAGTTTGGAAGACCGAAGAAGATTCTTCTTTCAACCTTGCTCCATTCTCTTCAAGATTCGTCATTCGAGATTGTTGCCATTCTCTCATAATTGTTTCTGATTGTCAGAATTCTTTCTCACCCATCCGGAGTAATTTAGGAGTCTTTTCAGTTTGATTCTCCGAAGGCCATCATTTCGGGATTTTTCATTCTCAGCTTTCAGCTATCATTCTCCAATTTTACCGGTGCTTCACTCAAGTGATCTTTAATCGGCTCGTGATCGCTTCGTTCTCATGTATCTAAATCCTCTCAAGCATCTTCGTTCATTTCATAATTCTTCCCGGTGATTCATTATCTTTTATTCATTATTTTTCAATCCTTATGGTGGTTCGTTTAAGAATTCTCTTCCTTCTTTATCATACCAATTCATTCGTTGTTTCGATTCCACGGGTGGTTAGTTGAAGACCTTCTCAAGTTGGCGCCGTATCTATCCTAATCTTTCTTCGAGAATAAGTTGTATGCAATCCGTTTGCTTGTCATAAATTTAATTGGTGAAGGAGGAGCATAACATAATTCTTATTCTTGATTCACCCAAATGATTAATTCCTTATTCCGGAGGCTCTTCAAATTCTTGGTTTCATTTGTTTCATCTTTCTTTTCCTGAGTTCCAAGCTTTTCCGCATTATTTCGTCGTGAAGATTCATCTAAATCATCGCAAGGCTTCACCTTGTGTTTTTCAACCTCTCATTCCTTCCGTTTGATCATCCTTTTGTTACCGGAGTTCTTAATGAAGGTTCTTCATGATGGTTCATCAAGGAATTATATTCCTTCTCGAAGTGTTATCGAGATTCTTTTCTAAGGAGCTCAAGCATTCTTCATCTTTCTATCCGGAGTGCAATTCTTTCTTCCATATTATTGGAGGTGGTTTTACATCATTCTTGATAATTTGAGTTCATGATTCACATGTTATTAAGAATAAGGTATTTTAAATCCATCAATCTCTTCCTTGGAGTTATCTTGGGTTATATTTCACCTTAAGCCTTCCCTAAGGATTGTTGCTATTATGGTGCTTATAAATGATCCAAGTTCTTCATTTATCGTTTCCGGTGCGATATATTTTCTCGTCTCCTTGTTCTTATCAATCCAATTCTTTTCCCATGAGTGGCAGGTTGTCACCTCATAATTTGAGATGTATTCCATAAGACCATATCGAGATTATTCTTTTCGTTGTTGGTTTTCCAACAACTACAATCTAGCATTTGTTGTAAGCGTGCTCCCTCAAGATCTTGTTTCCCTTCGTTCATTCCATTCCATTATTTCATTCCGGAGGCCTTGTGATGTTGCTCTTTTCAATCATCATCTCGAATTGTGAAGATCATGTTCTTTTCGGGCTTATCCATTTAACCGGAGTGTGTGCCCGCTGCTCAAGTTCTTTCATTTTATCAAGTCTTGCATCCCTTCTCAACCGGAGTGCTATTCAATTTGTTCTTCCTTGTTCCTCTTCCCTACCGGAGTGCTTTCAACTTTGTTCTTCTTTGTTGCTTTCTTTCTTTCAATTGTTCAACATCTCAAGCTTCCTTGGTTTCACTCGTTTGTCAAAGAAACAACTTAGTTTTACCTATTATCTTTCTTTTCCATTGTCCCTCCGGTGCCATTCTAGATCTCGGGACGAGATCCTCTCGTAGTGGTGGTGTGTTGTGATGCCTCGAGACCAATGTGCCAGGTGTCTTCCAGTTATTCGCCGTTGTTGCCATGTCATTTGCTTGCGTGTTCCATCTTGTCATGTCATCATGTGCATTGCATCATCATGTTTTTAAAAACTTGCATCCGTCCAGGTCCCCCCTTCTTTCCGTGGTCCGTTCTGAGCCTAGACACACTTGCACGCGCCCGCGGCATGTCCGAAATATTATTTTATAACTGGCCAGAAAATGTTCTCGGATTGGGTTGAAAGTTGGCAAGCGGTGTTGTTATAGTGTTAGTAGGTCGCCTGCCAAGTTTCATCGTGTTCGGAGTCCGTTCGATGCCCCAACGGATAACTATAGCGGCAATATAGCCGGTCTAACGGCAAACATTTTCGGTCTCCGGAAACAGTCGTCGGGCCTCCCTCTCTTCTCTTCTCTCAGCTCGAGAGCGTCTACACAGCCCACTACCTACCGCCAGGTCCAACCTAACCTCTCTCGTCAGCCCGCGGCCTCCTCGCGCGTGCGTCCGAAAATTGTCCCGGACCCGACCCGAGCAGTCGTCACCGTTGTGTCCGGAACATCCCCAAACATCTACAAAATGTCTCCGTTTTTCTTTTTGGGCTACCTAACCTATTTTTTCCCGTCCGTCCGATTAAGATTGGAGGGACCTAACCACCCTAAACCGATTTCATCTGCTATATATAACCCCTAACCCTAAATTCTAGGACTTTTGTCCCCTCTAGCCGCCGCCACCTACAGTCTCCCTCCAATCTCGGGATCTCCACCCGATCCACCTACTCCTCTCTTTCCGCGCCTAGCCGTCCCTTCGATCCATCCATCCACTCGATCCACCTCCCTATTTCTCCGCAGGCCCGCAAGGCCCGAGTGCCTCGTCCCGTGCCTCGATCCAGGAGGAATCGGGAGTAGCTCTGCCCTTCGCACGCCGACGCTAGCGACCTCAACTACCACCACTGAAGCCGCCATGACCAGGCCATCGCCCTCACCTGCGCCCCTTCTTCTCTTTTCCTGCCTTCTCCTTCCTCCTCTGCTCTAATCCCTCTCTCTCTCTACTTCTCTTGCTTCCGCAGGAACCAAAGGAGTTCTGCCCCGACGCCATGGACGGGGGTCGCCGCTCCCTAACTCCGGCCTTGTGCGGGCTTGCCAAGCCCGAAGCCGCGCCGGATCTGGAGGGCATCACCGCCGCTGCACCTTTTTCCGACCTCCATGACCTTCTCCGGCCCCGTTCCTGTCGAAGGCCGTCGGTGTCGCTCGGGTTCAGCGTGCCCTGTTGTTGTGCCTGCATCGCCCCGTTGACGCGTCTCCCCCGAACAGGTCTTCCCCGCTCGCCGTTGACCGTGTCCTGCTGCATGGGCCGCCTCCAACGCCCTCCTGGCCGCGTCTCGCTTCGTGGCCTAGCGCCTGCGGAGCCGGCCTACTCGAGCGCACCCCTGGGATGCCTCCACCGACAAGCGCCAAGGCCCAGTCGCCCGTGCTTGCTGCAGCCTTAGCCTACCAGATCCGCTGGCCTAAGGCCCGCGAGGTGAGCACAAGCCAGCCCATCCCTGCTTGCTTATGTGACGCCCTGGGCGCTGAATAATATCCTGCGCTCAGCCAGATTCAGCCCAGTGCATGTTTTTTTCCGTCTGGCGAATTTCTCTTTTATTCCAGAGACAACAGTTTTGCAGAAAAACCCTCATACTTCATTCATTTAATAACTTCACATCCGTGCATCGGATTAAAACAAACTTAATATGAAACTTGCTTAGAATTTCATCTAGTTTAATAATATCCAATTTTCATCTATGTTTAAAATGTTTAAAATGATGTTTGTTTAAATTTGCTTAAATAACTTGCTAAAATGCTTTGATTCATAACTAATTAACCGTAGCCCCAAATCTAACAAACTTTATATGTAAATGGGGTAGAAAAATGCCTAGTTTAGCATGATGCACTCATCTAGCATGTTTAACAACTCTAAAATTATGTTTAGGGCAGAACAGTACCAAACCCAATATATGCATATGAGGGTTTTCCGGACTTGTTGTTTGTTGTTCCGGCCTCATTTAAACTTGCCTAGATTAGATAGTTTCATCATGCTTCACATTCTGCCATGCTAACAACATTAAACCTTGTTGGGTACATAAACGAGAGAGAACTAAATAAGTCATGTGGTGTTTTGTCAATATGCATCCCGATGCATATTGAGCTCCGTTTAACTTGTAGTATTATTTGTGCATGTTGCCATGCCATGCCTCATTAAACCGGATATGCATCATACTTGGTTGTGCATCGTGTCATGCTTATGTGATGGTTGTTTACTATGTTGTTTGCTTCTTTTCGGTGTTGCTTCTTCGGGTTAGTTCCGATAACGTGGCATTTGTGAGGATCCGTTCGACTACGTCCGTTTGTCTTCTTCATGGACTCGTTCTTCTTCCTTGCGGGATCTCAGGAAAGATGACCATACCCTCGAAACCACTTCTATCTTTGCTTGCTTAGTTGCTCGCTCTTTTGCTATGCCTATGCTGCGATACCTACCACTTGCTTATCATGTCTCCCATATTGTTGAACCAAGCCTCTAACCCACCTTGTCCTAGCAAACCGTTGTTTGGCTATGTTACCGCGTTGCTCAGCCCCTCTTATAGCGTTGCTAGTTGTAGGTGAAGATTGAAGTTTGTTCCTTGTTGGAACATGGAGATGTTGTTCCTTGTTGGAACATGTTTACTTGTTGGGATATCACAATATCTCTTATTTAATTAATGCATCTATATACTTGGTAAAGGGTGGAAGGCTCGGCCTTATGCCTGGTGTTTTGTTCCACTCTTGCCGCCCTAGTTTCCGTCATATCGGTGTTATGTTCCCGGATTTTGCGTTCCTTACGCGGTTGGGTTATAATGGGAACCCCTTGACAGTTTGCCTTGAATAAAACTCGTCCAGCAAGGCCCAACATTAGATTTACCATTCGCCACCTATCCTTTTCTTTCCCTTGGGTTCTGCAGACTCAAGGGTCATCTTGTTTTAACCCCCCCGGGCTAGTGCTTCTCTAAGTGTTGGTCCAACTGAGCGATGTCCGAGGCTACCAGGGGCAACTCTGGGCTGGCTTACCCGACGTCTTGCTCATCCGGTGTGCCCTGAGAACGAGATATGTGCAGCTCCTATCGGGATTTGTGGGCACATCTGGGTGGCTTTGCTGGTCTTGTTTTACCATTGTCGAAATGTCTTGTAACCGGTATTCCAAACCTGATCGAGTCTTCCCGCTAGAAGGAATATCCTTCATTGACCGTGAGAGCTTGTTATGGGCTAAGTTGGGACCCCCTACAGGGATTTGAACTTCCGAAAGCCGTGCCCGCGGTTATGGGCAGATGGGAATTTGTTAATGTCCGGTTGTAGAAAACCTAAAGTTGACCTTAATTAAAATGCATCAACCGCGTGTGTTACCATGATGGTCTCTTTCCGGCGGAGTCCGGGAAGTGAACACGGTGTTGGAGTAATGCTTGACGTAGGTTGTTCTAGGATCACTTCTTGATCATAGTTCCTCGACCGTGCTTTTGCCTTCTCTTCTCGCTCTCTTTTGTGAATATGTTAGCCACCATATATGCTAGTCGCTTGCTGCAGCTCCACCTCATACCTTTACCTTACCTATAAGCTTAAATAGTCTTGATCGCGAGGGTGTGAGATTGCTGAGTCCCTGTGGCTCACAGATTACTTCCAAAACCAGCTTGCAGGTGCCGATGAGTCCGTACCGATGACGCAACCTAGCTCAGGAGGAGCTCGATGAAGATCTTGTCCTTTGTATTGTTTCGTTCTAGTTGATCAGTAGTGGAGCCCAGTTGGGGTCGATCGGGGACCTTGTCCCATTTGGGGTTCTTCTTTTATTTCGGTACCGTAGTCGGACCTTGATTGTATTTGGATGTTGTAATGTTGTATTCTTGTATTTGTGTGAAGTGGCGATTGTAAGCCAACTATTTATCTTTTCCCCTATTGTATTACATGGGTTGTTTGCGAAGATTACCTCACTCGCGACATTGCTTTCAATGCGGTTATGCTTCTAAGTCGTGCTTCGACACGTGGGAGATATAGCCGCATCAAGGGCGTTACAGTTAGAGGCTTGACATGCAATATGGGAGGCATGAAATAGCGAGTGGTAGGTATCGCAGCATAGCAATAGAGCGAGCAACTAGCAAGCAAAGATAGAAGTGATTTCGATGGTATGGTCATCTTGCCTGAGATCCTGCAAGGAAGAAGAACGAGTCCATGAAGAAGACAAACGGACGTAGTCAAACGGATCCTCACAAACGCGACGTTATCGGAACTAACCCGAGAAGCAACACCGGAAAGAAGCAAACAGCATAGTAAACAACCATCACATAAACATGGCATGATGCACAACCAAGTATGATGCATGCCCGAATTAAAGAGGCATGGCATGGTAATATGCACAAACAATCCTACAAATTAAGTGGAGCTCAATATGCAACGAGTTTCATTTTGACGGAACGCCACATTCAAGTTATTTAGTTCGATCTCGTTTATGTACCAAACAATACTAACTGTTGATTAACATCGCAATAGGGGAAGCAAATCAAAACTACCTATCTAGGCAAGTTTAAATGAGGTTGGAACAACAAACAACAAGTCCGGAGAAATCCTCATGAGCATATATTAGATTTGGTACTGTTATTCCCTAAAGCATATTTTAGATTTGTTAAACATGCAAAGCAATGCCACCATGTTAAACTAGGCAATTTTCCACCCGATTTACATATAAAGTTTGTTAAGTTCGGAGCTACGGTTAGTTAGTTATGAATTAAATCAACTTAACATGGCATATGAGGAAATTAAAGCAAACAGCAAGTTAAACATCTCCAAGAAGCACGAAAGTTAGATATTGTGAAACTAGACACAATTCTAAGCATTTTACATATAAAGTTTGTTTTAATCCGATGCACCGTTTGTGAGTTATTATATGCATGTTGTGCAAGGGGTTTTCTGTAAATCTGGTAACTCTGGATAATGTCTAAAATCGCAGGCAAGGAAAAAACACATCCCGGGCCGAAACTGGCAGGCCCAACTGCACAGGGGGAGGTGGGCGGCTGATCACCACTTGGCCAAGCCCAATTCAGTGGAGAGGGAGAGGCCGGCAGGGGAACACTGGGCCGGCCTTGCTAGCGTGCCTGGCGCGGCCCACCAGAGCGTTGGGTCAACGCGTGACGACAGGGTCATCACGTCGAGGCAGAGGCTGGCGGCGGCAAAGATCGGCGACGGGACAGTGTTCCGGCGCGGCGGCAGGGCGGGCTTTGGCAAGAACGGACACGGAGCCGACAGATCCGGAGTGGAGGAGGCCAGATCTGGCCCCGGGGTTCCATTTTCGACGACGGCGAGGACGGGGAGTTCCGGGCGGCGGCAGTCCCTGGCGGAGGGATCCTGCGGGAGAGAGAGAGCATTGTGAGGGAGAGGGGATAGCACAGGGAAGGAAGGAGGAGAGGCAGGGGTGGCGCGACCTGACTGGAGTTGGTCGCTGGCAGCGACTCCGGCGAGTCGGCGGGAAGGAGCAGAACGGCAAGGTCGGGGTCGAGGGGCTCCTCCCCTCGATCGAGATCGAGAGCGAGGGAGCAAGGAGCATGGGCCAACAACCGAGCAGCTCGGCCGTGCGGGCCTGGGCAGGCCTCACGCGGGCTGCAGCAGGCAGGTGCTACGTGGCGTCGTCCCGTTGGCTGCAGGTGACTGCGCGGTGGCGGCTGGCCACTAGGAGCGCACCATGTGGCGACGGTGACGTGGCGGTGCGGGAAGAGACCAAGTGGCGTCAGCGACAAGTGGAGGCCAGGGAGGGGCTCGGCGCTGAAATTGAGGGGGAGGGGGCTAGAGGTAGGTGGAGGGCTAGGGATGCCCAAAAATGGCATGGAGGGGGTCTATATAAGGCAAAGGGGCTAGGGCTAGGGGGTTTGAGGCCGTTTCGGAGCCGTTCGATCTCGATCAGATGATCCGGAGCGGAGGGGGGTTAGATAGGTGGGCTAGTGGGCTGTGCTAGAGAGAGATGGGCTGATAAGAGAGGGGAGAGAGGCCCGGCAGTAGCTTCCGGAGACCGAAAACGTCCGACGTATGACCGGCTATAATGTCGCTATATGTTTAACGGTTGGGCTATCAAACGAGCTCCGAATGCGATGAAACTTGGCAGGCGACCTACTAACAACAAAACAACACCACAAGGCAACCTTCATCCCATTCCGAGGACATTTTCCGGCCACTTATAAAATAATATTTCAGAGGTGCCGTGGGCGCGTGCAAGTGTGTCTAGGCTCAGAACGGACAACGGAGAGAATGAGGAGACAGGGACGAATGCAAGTTTTGAAAACATGATGATGCAATGCACATGATGACATGACAGGATGCAATAGGCAAGCAAATGACATGGCAACGACGGCGAATAACTGGAAGACACCTAGCGCATCGGCTCGGGGCGTCACAACACTCCACCACTACGAGAGGATCTCGTCCTGAGATCTAGAATGGCACTGGAGAGAAACGGAAGAGGAAGAGAAGAGGTAAAACTAAGTTGCTTCTTTGACAAACGAGTGAAACCAAAGAACCTTGAGAGGTTGAACACATTGAAAAAATAATAATGCAACGAAGATGAACGAAGTTGAAAACACTCCGTTAGATAAGAGGAACAAGGAACATTACTAGAATCTTGTAGGTTGAAAGACATAAGAAATGCGTTACAATGGTCAAGAAGTATATGCAAGCACTCCGGTTGAAACGAGATGTACAAGGGACGATAAAGACCAACTATGACAACACTCCGGTTGGAAATCGAAGGTAAAGACTATGAACTTGGCAAAAATGAGAGCACTTGGATGAGACTCCGGTTGGAAGAGGAATGATATTCACAACACTCCGGTTAAAACAAGATAGAGAAGGCAAAAAGAATGATATAATTTGGATAGCACTCCGACTGAATGGATAAGCAAAAGAAGAGAACAAATGTAAAACCGAGGTTGGGCCTTGCTGGAGGAGTTTTATTCAAGGCTAACTGTCAAGGGGTCCCCATAACACCCAACCATGTAAGGAACGCAAAATCAAGGAACATAACACCGGTATGATGGAAACAAGGGAGGCAAAGAGTCGAACAAAACAATAGGCATAAGGCCGAGCGTTCCACCCTTTACCAAGTATCTTGCTGCATTAATTAAAATAAGAGATATTGTGATATCCAAACATATCCATGTTCCAAAACATGGAACAAACTCCATCTTCACCTGCAACTAGCAACGCTATAAGAGGGGATGAGCATAGCCAAACAACGGTTTGCTGCGTAAGGTGGCTTAGAGGCTTGACATGGCAATATGGGAGGCTTGAAATAGCGAGTGATAGGTATCGCAGCATAGCAATAGAGCGAGCAACTAGCAAGCAAAGATAGAAGTGATTTCGAGGGTATGGTCATCTTGCCTGAGATCCTGCAAGGAAGAAGAACGAGTCCATGAAGAAGACAAACGGACGTAGTCGAACGGATCCTCACAAACGCGACGTTATCGGAACTAACCTGAGAAGCAACACCGGAAAGAAGCAAACACCATAGTAAACAACCATCACATAAACATGGCATGATGCACAACCAAGTATGATGCATGTCCGGATTAAAGAGGCATGGTATGGCAATATGCACAAACAATCCTACAAATTAAGTGGAGCTCAATATGCAACGAGTTGCATTTTGACGGAACGCCACATTCAAGTTATTTAGTTCGATCTCGTTTATGTACCCAACAATATTAAATGTTGATTAACATGGCAATAGGTGAAGCAAATGAAAACTACCTATCTAGGCAAGTTTAAATGAGGTCGGAACAACAAATAACATGTCCGGAGAAATCCTCATGGGCATATATTAGATTTGGTACTGTTATTCCCTAAAAAATATTTTAGAGTTGTTAAACATGCAAAGCAATGCCACCATGTTAAACTAGGCAATTTTCCACCCGATTTACATATAAAGTTTGTTAAGTTTGGTGCTACGGTTAATTAGTTATGAATTAAATCAACTTAACATGGCATATGAGGAAATTAAAGCAAACATCTAGTTAAACATCTCCAACAAGCAGGAAAGTTAGATATTGTGAAACTAGACACAATTCTAAGCATTTTACATATAAAGTTTGTTTTAATCCGATGCACCGTTTGTGACTTATTATATGCATGTTGTGCAAGGGGTTTTCTGTAAATCTGGTAACTCTGGATAATGTCTAAAATCGCAGGCAAGGAAAAAAAACACATGTCGGGCCGAAACTGGCAGGCCCAACTGCACAGGGGGAGGTGGGCGGCTGCTCACCACTGGGCCAAGCCCAATTCAGTGGAGAGGGAGATGCCGGCAGGGGAACACTGGGCCGGCCTTGCTAGCGTGCCTGGTGCGGCCCACCAGAGCGCTGGGTCAACGCGTGACGACAGGGTCATCGCGTCGAGGCAGAGGCTGGCGGCAGCAAAGATCGGCGACGGGATAGTGTTCCGGCGCGGCGGCACGGCGGGCTTTGGCCGGAACGGACGCGGAGCCGACGGATCCGGAGTGGAGGAGGCTAGATCTGGTCCCGGGGTTCCATTTTCGACGACAGCGAGGACGGGGAGCTACGGGTGGCGGCAGTCCCTGGCGGAGGGATCCTGCGGGAGAGAGAGCGATCGTGAGGGAGAGGGGATAGCGCAGGGAAGGAAGGAGGAGAGGCAGGGGGTGGCGCGACCTGACCGGAGTTGGTCACCGACAGCGACTCCGGCGAGTCGGCGGGAAGGAGCGGAACGGCGAGGTCGGGGTCAAGGGGCTCCTCCCCTTGATCGAGATCGAGAGCGAGGGAGCAAGGAGCGTGGGCCAACGACCGAGCGGCTCAGCCGTGTGGGCCTGGGCGGGCCTCCCGCAGGCTGCAGCGGGCCTCGCGGTGGTGGGAGGAGGCAGGGGCTACGTGGCGTCGTCCCATTGGCTGCAGGCGACTGCGTGGTGGCGGCTGGCCACTAGGAGCTTGCCATGTGGCGACGGCGAGGTGGCGGTGCGGGAAGAGACCAAGTGGCGGCGGCAACAAGTGGAGGCCAGGGAGGGGCTCGGCGCTGAAATTGAGGGGGAGGGGGCTAGAGGTAGGTGGAGGGCTAGGGATCCCCAAAAATGGCATGGAGGGGGTCTATATAAGGCAAGGGGGCTAGGGTTAGGGGGTTTGAGGCCGTTTCGGAGCCGTTCGATCTCGATCGGATGATCCGGAGCGGAGGGGGGTTAGATAGGTGGGCTAGTGGGCTGTGCTAGAGAGAGATGGGCTGATAAGAGAGGGGAGAGAGGCCCGGCAGTAGCTTCCGGAGACCGAAAACGTCCGACGTATGACCGGCTATAATGTCGCTATATGTTTAACGGTTGGGCTATCAAACGAGCTCCGAATGCGATGAAACTTGGCAGGCGACCTACTAACAACAAAACAACACCACAAGGTAACCTTCATCCCATTCCGAGGACATTTTCCGGCCACTTATAAAATAATATTTCAGAGGTGCCGTGGGCGCGTGCAAGTGTGTCTAGGCTCAGAACGGACAACGGAGAGAATGAGGAGACAGGGACGAATGCAAGTTTTGAAAACATGATGATGCAATGCACATGATGACATGACAGGATGCAATAGGCAAGCAAATGACATGGCAACGACGGCGAATAACTGGAAGACACCTAGCGCATCGGCTCGGGGCGTCACAACACTCCACCACTACGAGAGGATCTCGTCCTGAGATCTAGAATGGCACTGGAGAGAAACGGAAGAGGAAGAGAAGAGGTAAAACTAAGTTGCTTCTTTGACAAACGAGTGAAACCAAAGAACCTTGAGAGGTTGAACACATTGAAAAAATAATAATGCAACGAAGATGAACGAAGTTGAAAACACTCCGTTAGATAAGAGGAACAAGGAACATTACTAGAATCTTGTAGGTTGAAAGACATAAGAAATGCGTTACAATGGTCAAGAAGTATATGCAAGCACTCCGGTTGAAACGAGATGTACAAGGGACGATAAAGACCAACTATGACAACACTCCGGTTGGAAATGGAAGGTAAAGACTATGAACTTGGCAAAAATGAAAGCACATGGATGAGACTCCGGTTAGAAGAGGAATGATATTCGCAACACTCCGGTTAAAACAAGATAGAGAAGGAAAAAGAATGATATAATTTGGACAGCACTCCAACTGAATGGATAAGCAAAAGCATAGAACATGATATTCGCAATTCGAGATGATGAGTGAAAAGAGCAACATCACAATGCCTCTAGAAGAAATAATAGAAGATAGATCATCGAAATAAAAGAATGGAGAAGAAAATGCCAACTTCTACCACAAATGATTTTGGAGAGCACCCTTCCAAGAAGGTTATAACGGAGTTGTTGGAAAAACCAAAAACGAAACGAATAAACTTGTAGTGGGCTTATGGAAAACTTCTCAAAATTGAGGCTAAATTCTGCCACTACGGAAACAAAAGATTGGATTGATATCAACAAGAAGACGAGAAGCTTATTTCACCGGGAGGATAAATGAAGAACTTGGATCATTTATAAGCACCATAATTAGCAACAATCCTTAGGTAAAAGCTTTAGGTGAAAAATAACCCAAGATAACTCCAATGAGGAGATTGATTGGTTGCAAAGGATCTCATGAACGAATTGAAAATGATGGGTTTTAAAATATCTCATTCTTAACAACTTGTGAATCATGAAAAACATGAAAGAAAATTGTTAAGAATGGCATATCACCATCCCAAAAGATAAGGGAGAACAATTGCACTCCAGATTGCAAGATGAAGAATGCTTGAGCTCCTTTGAAAAGAATCTTGATGAACACTTCGAGAAGGAATTAAGTCCTGGATGACCCAACATGTAGAGCCTCCATGAATAACTCCGGTAACAAAGGACGATAGAAGGAAAGAGAAGTTGAAAACACAGGGTGAATCCTTGCAAAGATTTAGATGGATCTTCGTGATGATATAATAGAGAGAGCATGGAACTCCGGGAAAAGAAAGATGAACAAATGAAAACAAAATTTTTGATGAATCTCCGGAATAAGGAATTAATCACTTGGATGAAACAAGAATAAGAATTACATTATGCGTATCATTCACCAATTTAAATTGATGACAAGCAACGGATTTGGCATACTAATTATTCTCATTGAAAGAATTAAGATAGATATAGCACAAACTTGAGAAAGTCTTCAATGAACCACCGGTAGGGTTTGGAAACAACGAATGAATTGATATGATAACCAAGGAAGAGAACTCTTGAACGAACCACCGTAAGAATTGAAAATGAACGAATAAAAGATAAAGAAACACTGGGAAGAATTAGAGAACGAACGAAAATACTTGAGAGAATTTAGATACATAAGAACGAAGAGATGACGAGCTGATTACAGAATACTTGAATGATGCACCGGTAAGATTTGGAGAATGAGAGCTGAAAGCTGAGAATGAATAAACCTGCAATTATGGTCTTCGGAGAATCAAACTGAAAAGACTCTTGAATTGTTCCATATGGGTCAAAAAAAATTCTCACAATCGGAAAATAATTATGATAGGATGGCATCAAGCTAGAACCATGAATTGTTGAGACACTCCGGAATAATGAAGAATATAAAGGTTGAATCAACAACGAAAAGAATTTGAAAGATCTTGGAGGAAGACATTTGACTGATGATAATTCATTCTTACGTCAAGTTGGAAAAGAATTTGAGAATAACTTTGGAAAGAATTAGAAGAGTCAGGTAAGATCCTGGGAAAAGACCTGTGGGTTAGGGCCCACTCAAAAGATACACCTTTGGAATGATTTTGAAGAGAGATCGCACCGGTTGAATTAAATGGCTTGAATGAGATAACAACCTCGAAATAGGTTGAACGGATCTTGAATGAAAAGACGAGTCTTCTCAGATATCTTCAGCACTCCAGATAACATGAATAGAAAGAGGTGGATGATTAAGAGGTGCACTGGCATGAGAAAGCATTTGAAACGAGGAAAGGATATGATCGACAAAGCTTTACTTGAATCCACCGAAGAAGAAAAAGAACGAACAATAATGAACTTGTAGAGCATATTCATGAGAATCACCGGGTAAGAACTTTGATTGAAAAGAATGAAGAGACTTCGCATCAATAAGATGGATACTTGATTAAGATATTTGAGTCCTTGAAGAAAACGTGTGGGAGGGCGGGAAAACAAAGGAAACTTGGGCAGATGGAAAGGATACCGTTGGGAAAAACATAGAGTTGATCTTGCGGATGTTTCAAATGATCAGATCCACTTGAAGAAGAGCACACCGGTTGAGAAGAAATTGAGATGACAAGCTCAATGATCAAGAAGGATTAGTATTCCCAAAGAAATATGAGAACACCACTTAGAAAGGGTATGGAATCCACGTTTGACTTCGAAGCAACTCGAATACCACAAACCAAAACAAAACAAAGGATTGGCTTGCATAATAAGATGGAACAAACATATGATAGAGATTTCGTCCGAAGTTTTCGTGGTGGGGCCCACACGGGCTCGATCGTATAGCACCATCATGTACAAGGCAGTGCACATGACATACGAAGCGTCCCCGAGTCAGCATAGCCAAGGACTCTTTAAGACACAACGAGACCACTGTAAACCAACCGTGGATGGGTGGACCACTAGACGTTGAACCCCAATCTCATATCATGCATCTGTCGGAGCGATATCCTATGAGCTACTTGAATTCCCACTTATAAACTCCCGAAATTTTCTAGTTATGCAATTTGGTGTTGGGGATATAGGGGAAGCATAATATCTCACCCAAAACTAACAAATCCTACATCGAGTTGTATCCATCCTTCAACACATAACCAAGAAAACCTTCGGAAATCATTTACCTCAACCTTCGAAAAGCATCCGTTATACGAGCTATGGCAATATTCCCGAACTCCCACCCCAGTACTAGGTGGCATCGAGGTTATATCACTAGTCGGCGAACTCAGGTATTCCAGAAACTGCAACGATAAAATTGTGACGACAACACCACGGAGCTCAACTCCTCCGGACACTGCCACAACCCCTGAATGTCAGGAGCCACCAAGAACAATGTTCTCGTCACAAAACCATCGGAGCGATACCAAGATACTCGCATGATCCTAAATTTTTTTAGTGAAATTTGAGGAGAGAACAGTCAAAACTCTACGTCAGGAGGCCTCACCAGAGCGCCGAAGGGACTGAGGAGTAAAAAGAATCCTACTCTCCGATATATATATAATACTATAAGACTCAAAACATTTTTCTAGACCCAACAACGTCAGCGATTCGATCAAGCAGGGGGCTCCTAAGTCGGGGAAGGCTCTGATTACCAACTTGTAACACCCACGATGCGGCTATATCTCCCATGTGTCAGAGCACGACTTAGAGGCATAACCGCATAGTAGGCATGTCGCAAGAGGAGTAATCTTTACACATCCCAAGTACTGAATAAGAAAGGGATAAAAAGTTGGCTTATAATCGCCACTTCACACAATACATAAATATAGCATTACATCATCCAGATACAATCAAGGTCCGACTACGGAACCAACATAAAAGGAAAAGACCACCCCAAATGCATAGGTTCCCGGTCTACCCAACTGGGCTCCACTACTGATCAAAAGGAAACGAAACACAACAATGAAAAGGTCTTCATTGAGCTCCCGCTTGAGCTCGGTTGCGTCACCTGCACTGGTATCATCGGCACCTGCAAACTTTTTGGAAGTATCTGTGAGTCACGAGGACTCAGCAATCTCACACCCACGAGATCAAGACTATTTAAGCTTATGGGTATGAAAGGGGTAGTGAGGTGGAGCTACAGCAAGCACTAAGCTTATATGGTGGCTAACTTACGCAAATAAGAGCGATAAGAGAAGCAATGCAACGGTCGTGAATTAGAAGTGATCAAGAAGTGATCCTAAAACTACTTACATTCATGCATAACACAAGAACCGTGTTCACTTCCCAGACTCCGCCGGAAAGAGACCATCACGGCTACACACGCGGTTGATGCATTTTAATTAAGTTAAGTTTCAAGTTCTCTACAACCGGATATTAACAAATTCCCATCTGCCCATAACCGCGGGCATGGCTTTCCAAAGTTCAAAACCCTGCAGGGGTGTCCCAACTTAGCCCATCACAAGCTCTCATGGTCAACGAAGGATATTCCTTCTCCCAAGATGACCCGATCAGACTTGGAATACTGGTTACAAGACATTTCGACAATGGTAAAACAAGACCAGCAAAGTCGCCCGAATGTGCCGACAAATCCCGATAGGATATGCACATATCTCGTTCTCAGGGCACACCTGATGAGACATCCTACGAGTAAAACCAAACCTCAAGTTTCCCCGAGGTGGCCCCGCAGTTTACTCGGTTCGGACCAACACTTAGAGAAGCACTGGCCCGGGGGTCAAAATAACATGACCCTCGGGTTAATTACTCCCAAGGGAAAAGTTTAGGTTGTTAGGCAAATGTAAAACTGAGGTTGGGCCTTGCTGGAGGAGTTTTATTCAAGGCGAACTGTCAAGGAATCCCCATAACACCCTTCCGTGTAAGGAACGCAAAATCAAGGAACATAACACCGGTATGATGGAAACTAGGGCGGCAAGAGTGGAACAAAACACCAGGCATAAGGCTGAGCCTTCCAACCTTTACCAATTATATAGATGCATTAATTAAAATAAGAGATATTGTGATATCCCAACATATCCATGTTCCAAAACATGGAACAAACTCCATCTTCACCTGCAACTAGCAACGCTATAAGAGGGGCTGAGCATAGCCAGACAATGGTTTGCTGGGTAAGGTGGGTTAGAGGCTTGACATGGCAATATAGGAGGCATGAAATAGCAAGTGGTAGGTATCGTAACATAGCAATAGAGCAAGCAACTAGCAAGCAAAGATATAAGTGATTTCGAGGGTATGGTCATCTTGCCTGAGATCCCGCAAGGAAGAAGAACGAGTCCATGAAGAAGACAAACGGACGTAGTCGAACGGATCCTCACAAACGTGACGTTATCGGAACTAACATGAGAAGCAACACCAGAAAGAAGCAAACAACATAGTAAACAACCATCACATAAACATGGCATGATGCACAACCAAGTATGATGCATGTCCTGATTAAAGAGGCATGGCATGACAATATGCGCAAACAATCCTACAAATTAAGTGGAGCTCAATATGCAACGAGTTGCATTTTGACGGAACACAACATTCAAGTTATTTAGTTCAATCTCGTTTACGTAGCCAACAATATTAAATGTTGATTAACATGGCAAGAGGTGAAGCAAATGAAATCTACCTATCTAGGCAAGTTTAAATGAGGCCGGAACAACAAACAACAAGTCCAGAGAAATCCTCATGAGCATATATTAGAATTGGTACTGTTCTTCCCTAAAGCATATTTTAGAGTTGTTAAACATGCAAAGCAATACCACCATGTTAAACTAGGCAATTTTCCACCCGATTTACATATAAAGTTTGTTAAGTTCAGAGCTAGGTTAATTAGTTATGAATTAAATCATTTTAACATGGTATATGAGCAAATTAAAGAAAACAGCAAGTTAAACATCTCCAACATGCATGAAAGTTGGATATTGCGAAACTAGACACAATTCTAAGCATTTTACATATAAAGTTTGTTTTAATCCGATGAACCGTTTGTGAGTTATTATATGCATGTTGTGCAAGGGGTTTTATGTAAATCTGGTAACTCTGGATAATGTCTAAAATCGCAGGCAAGGAAAAAAACACATCCCGGGCCGAAACTGGCAGGCGCAACTGCATAGGGGGAGGTGGGCGGCTGCTCACCACTGGGCCAAGCCCAATTCGGTGGAGAGGGAGACTTCGGCAGGGGCGCGCTGGGCCGGCCTTGCTGGCGTGTCTGGCGCGGCCCACCAGAGCGCTGGGTCAACGCGCGACGACAGGGTCATCACGTCGACGCAGAGGCTGGCTGCGGCAAAGATCGGCGACGGGACGGTGTTCCGGCGCGGCGGCACGGTGGGCTTTGGCCGGAACGGACGCGGAGCCGACGGATCCGGAGTGGAGGAGGCCAGATCTGGCCCCGAGGTTCCATTTCCGACGACGGCTAGGACGGGGAGCTCCGGGCGGCGGCAGTCCCTGGCGGAGGGATCCTGTGGGAGAGAGAGCGATCGTGAGGGAGAGGGGATAGCACAGGGAAGGAAGGAGGAGAGGAAGGGGGCGGCGCGACCTGAACGGAGTTGGTCGCCGGCAGCGACTCCGGGGAGTCGGCGGGAAGGAGCGGAACGGCGAGGTCGGGGTCGAGGGGCTCCTCCCCTTGATCCAGATCGAGAGCGAGGGAGCAGGGAGCGCGGGCCAGCGACCGAGCGACTCGGTCGTGCGGGCCTGGGCGGGCCTCCCGCGGGCTGCGGCGGGCCTCGCGGTGGTGGGAGGAGGTAGGGGCTACGTGGCGTCGTCTTGTTGGCTGCGGGCGACTGCGCGTTGGCGGCTGGCCACTAGGAGCGCGCCATGTGGCGACGGCGAGGTGGCGGTGCAGGAATAGACCAAGTGGCGGCAGTGACAACTAGAGGCCAGGGAGGGGCTTGGCGCTGAAATTGAGAGGGAGGGGGCTAGATGTAGGTGGAGGGCTAGGGATGCCCAAAAATGGCATGGAGGGGTCTATATAAGGCAAGGGGGCTAGGTTTAGGGGGTTTGAGGCCGTTTCGGAGCCGTTCGATCTCGATCGGAAGATCCGGAGCAGAGGGGTTTAGATAGGTGGGCTAGTGGGTTGTGCTAGAGAGAGATGGGCTGAGAAGAGAGGAGAGAGGGAGGCCCGGCAGCAGCTTCTAGAGACCGAAAACGTCCGACGTATGACCGGCTATAATGCCGCTATATGTTTAACGGTTGGGCTATCGAACGAGCTCCGAATGCGATGAAATTTGGCAGGAGACCTACTAACAACAAAACCACACCGCAAGCCAACTTTCATCCCATTCCGAGGACATTTTCCAGCCACTTATAAAATAATATTTCGCAGGTGCCGCGGGCGCGTGCAAGTGTGTCCGGGCTTAGAATGGACAACAGAGAGAACGAGGAGACCGGGACGAATGCAAGTTTTGAAAACATGATGATGCAATGCACATGATGACATGATAGGATGCAACACGCAAGCGAATGACATGGCAATGACGGCAAATAACTAGAAGACACCTGGCGCATCGGTCTCTGGGCATCACACACGGCCTCTCAAGCCCTTGGTGCTCTATCTTGCCGCCACCCCATACTCTGCCAGCGTTGCGCTGGTGGCGGTTCAGGAGGAGCGCTAGGCCAAGAGTGCACCGCACCAAGCTACATCACCAGCTGAGATGACACAAGGTCAGGAAGGCGCAGCAAGAGCCGTAGTGGCGGCAATAGAAGACCAATATCGGCCGGATGACACCGAAGAGACCCCCGCAAGTGACCAGGCGCCGGAGGTGCCACCACCTTAGGAGACACCCCATCTTGCGCAAGATACAAGCCTCGCCAACACGCCGGTTCTGGTCGAGCACCCGGTGTACTTCGTCAGCACGGTGCTACGGGATGCAAGGGCATGTTATCCCATGCCTCAGAAGCTCCTGCTCATGCTCCTGATGGCCTCACGCAACCTACGACACTACTTCCAGGGCCACCCCATCAAGGTCCTCTTGGCCTACCCATTGGAGAGGGTGCTCAGGAGCCCCAAATCTGTTGGAAGGGTCGCCGAGTGGAACATCGAGCTACAGGCATTTCAGTTGGAGTTCAGCACCACCAGGGTCATCAAGGGAGCCGCACTCGCTGACTTCGTGGCGGAATGGACGGATGCCCCAACGCTGGAAGCAGGCAAGGATCGGTCCACCTCGCCAGGAAGTAAGGTGCCAGAAGGATGGGTCATGTATTTCGATGGTGCCTTCGCGCACCAGGGCGCGGGGGCTGGAGCAGTGCTCATCTCACCCACGCAGGATAAGCTCTATTACGCTGTGCAGCTCTGATTTCAGCAGGGCGAGAAGGTCTCCAACAACATCACGGAATACGAAGGCCTCATAGCTGGCCTAAAGTCCACGGCAGCTCTAGGGGTGAAGCGCCTCACAGTTAGGGGTGACTCACAGCTCCTCGTCAAGTTCTCCAACAAAGTGTACGAGCCAAAGGATGAGCACATGGAGGCATACCTCGCGGAAGTACGTAAAATGGAGAAGCAGTTCCTAGGCATGGAGGTGCAGCATGTGCACCGTGGCACCAATAAGGAAGCCGACGACATTGCCAGGAGGGCATCCAAGTGGCAGCCCCAAGAGCCTGGCGTCTTCGAGGAGCGGCTCTTCAAGCCATCAGCGACGCCACCGCTTTCAAGCACGACACGGCCTCGGGAGGAGCTCCCACAACCGCCAGCCACAGGAGCCCCAGCTTGTGGCCCAACCTCGGGGGCTCGCTTGCTCTTGGTGCTCGAGCCTCAAGAGGGATGTTGGACCAAGGAATTCAAGGAATATTTCATGCAAGGGGCGCTACCAGAGAAGGAGGATGACCCAGAGTGCGTAGCCCGGAACTCCACGGCATACTGCATCCAGGACGGTGAGTTGTACAGGAAGCGACCAAATGATGTTTCATTGCGTGGCATTTCCAGGGACCAGGGGAAGGAGTTTTTGATTGACATACACGGCGGGGATTGCGGACATCACTCATCGTCACGGACTCTTGTCGGCAAGGTGTTCCATAGTGGATTCTACTGGCCCATGGCGCTCAACGACGCGGCTGAGCTGGTGAGGTCCTGCAAAGCTTGCCAGTTCCACGCCAAGCAGATCCATCAGCCCGCTCAGGGCCTCCAAACTATACCGCTCACGTGGCCGTTCGCGGTATGGGGGCTGGATATATTGGGACCATTCCCTCGAGTGCCTGGGGGCTACCACTACCTCTATGTCGCCATTGACAAGTTCACCAAGTGGGCGGAAGTGGAAGCCGTCCGCACCATCCCAACCGGTTCCGCGGTTAAATTCATGAAGGGACTCGTGAGCCGTTTCGGGGTCCCCAACCGCATCATCACCGACAACAGCTCGCAGTTCACCACTAACCTCTTCAAAACATATTGTGCTAACCGTGGAATGCAGATCTGCTACGCTTTGGTGGTGCACCCGAGGAGCAATGGCCAGGCTCAACGTGCCAACAACGAGGTCCTGAGAGGCCTCAAGACCAGGACCTTCAAGAAGAAGCTCGAGGCCTATGGCAGGCGCTAGCACGGCGAGCTCCAGTCTGTGCTGTGGTCCATCTGCACCACCTCCATGAAGCCGATGGGTGGGACCCCATTCTTCCTTGTCTATGGAGCTGAAGCGTTCCTTCCTCACGAGGTCAAGCATCGCTCCGCACGGGTCCTGGCATTTGATGAAACGCAGCAAGATGCCACACGGGGGGTGGACCTTGTACTAGGGGAGGAACGACACCACGAAGCAGCACTGAGGGAGGCAAGGTACCATCAGGCGCTGCGGCGGTACCACTGCCGCAACATCCGCTCCAGGATGGTCAAGGTAAGCGACCTCATCCTGAGGCGGGTCCTCTCCATGGAAGGGTTGCACAAGCTCTCACCCATGCAAGGTAGTCAGAGTCGGGATTCGGAGTCGGATCGATTTTCCTTAGACAGAATAGAGTCATAGTATCGAGCCATGGAATCGAGGATTCTACTAGATTTACTCAAATAAGATATTTTGTATCCACGGAAGAAATTTATATGGGTTCTATAGAGTTTCGACACTAAATATAGAGCAAAGACGTACACATCAATGCTAGTTCTACTACACTTCTTTTTATGGCTAACCTACTATTAGCTTGGATGTATGTAACATATATGAGAGGCAAATATATAGAACATTGAAATCTTCGACGCACGAAATTTACTTACAAGTTTTTTAGAATACGTGAATAGCCGATCACTTGTATATCCACCCTGTATTGCTTAACCTTGAAAGGTCTTGTTCTCCTTCTCAGATTAATCTTGATGCATCCTCCTTCCCACACAAATTCCATTTGTCGACAAGTATGATCCTCAATTTTGATCTAGGTTTTGAGAGCCAGATCAAAGGTGTCGGCTCCTGAGCATTTGGGCTTGGGAGGGGAATAAAGGGCCATGAGGCATGTGAAAATGGTTTGGATGATGGCATACTGTTCTGCTACAACTAAACAAACAGCTTAGATAAATTAGTAGAATCGGACATAGTCCATACATAGTCGGGATTCTACAGTTTTGTACATGATTCTATGATTTGGATCGCGACTCAACATGGATTCTACCTGATCCGGATTCATAGTGGGACTTGGATAGACATGGTTCCGTAGGGTCGTGAAGTCGTAGGATTCTAGGAGTCGAGTCGGGATTCTGACTACCTTGCACCCATGTGGGAGGGCCCATTCAGGGTCGTCCACATCTCCAGGCCTGGCGCCGCGCGCCTGGAGACGCAGGACGGGGTGCCCGTCCAGAACTCCTGGAACATCCAGCACCTCCGGAAGTTCTTCCCATGAAGCAAGGACCAGTGCCTGTGAAGCAAGGCCCAGTGCCTATGAAGAAGGCCGAGTGCCTGTGAAGCAAGGCCCAGTGCCTATGAAGAAGGCCCAGTGCCTATGAAGAATCGTCGCCCATGACACTCTCATGTAAGAATGAGTGGGGTTGTACACGCCCCGAAGTCTCCGGAGAGCCGCCCTCGGGCCTCGGGGGCTCCCTCCCACGCCTAGTGGCAGCACTTTGCTCCGCGCTTGTGAGAAGTCATCGAAGACTAGACTAGGTGCCGGACGCGGCTTTTTATTTGCTTTCCGTAGTTGGCTCGTTTTCTCTTAATCGAAGTTTGCTTCTGGTGCCCCCCGCTGATTTGGTTTCGCCACCTTTTGCCACCTTTTCTAAATTTAGTTCGCTTGTACTCTCTCTCTCGCATACCTCGCGAAGGGACCAGGCCAGTGCCTTCATGAGGGTTTCTTCTCCCTGAGTTGGTCCTCCTTTCTGCCTTCGGTCTGCCTTCTCGCGAGGCACCCTTGTTCGAGCCCGCCACTGGCACATCTCTCCTAATCCGTGCCCCCTGGGCACCGCGATATGAAGCGCTGGGTCAAGGCTCGAGTGAACGATAAGTCTCCTAGCGAGCTTCCTAACATGTTTTTTGAAGTTCCTGAGCAACCACTAAGCCAAGACAGGTACGAGGAGATAAGTGCCTCACGAAGAAGAGGTTGCCCCGAATGCGCCAAGCTAAGATATCTCCGCACGAAATAACAACACAACATAGAAATAATAGGCATAGTGTAATAACTAAGGAATCACAGTTCGATACATGCTCCTCCGGGCCCATACTGGTTTAATTTTGATGCAGGAAAGAAAAGAGGAACCAAGCAAAAGCAACGTTGCAAGAAACCACGGGGCAGGCCTCCGATGATGCCCTGAGCTCAGCTGGACCCCTCCTCACGCTTCATGGAGGCGCGGCGAAGAGACGACCCACTACCACCTTCAAAGCAGGCGCGACGGTGGGGCGGCTGGTCATAGCCACCACTGAGGGAGCTTTCGCCAAGAGAAGAGCCACCGTAGCTGGACGAGACACGGCCGGCGGGCACACCCTCGTCGCAGCCATCGCCGAGACCGAGCACCTCCTCGCCGTCGTTCGTCTCGGGGTAGCACCCGGTGCGGCGACCATCTTCCCCAAATGCCCTCACATAGAGGGTCGCGTCACCATCATACCTGAAGTGGAGGGTGCACCGCTTTCCCAGGCCGTGCGCGCGGGCGAATGTCTGCCAACCGCGAGCCAGAGCTATGTTGCCCGTGGCGGAGACTTCAACCGCGACCCAGGAGGCCCTACTGCAGCAACCGTCCGCCTGCAGCCAGAGCTCGCCTGGACCAGGGGCCGGCATGTAACGCCCTCGATGCGGCTATATCTCCAATGTGTCGAAGCACGACATAGAGGCATAACCGCATTGACAGCAATGTCGCAAGTAAGGTAATCTTCACAATAACCCATGGAAATATATATAAAAAGGGGAAAGGATACATAGTTGGCTTACACTCGCCACGTCACACAAATACATGAATAACATTACAATCATCCAATATACTCATGGTCCGACTACGGTACCAAAATAAAAGATCAACCCCAACATGCGACACGGTCCCCGATCGCCCCAACTGGTCACCACTACTGATCATCTGGGAAAGACACATAGTAACGACGAGAGTCTTCATCGAACTCCCACTTGAGCTCAAGCGCATCGTCTGGAACGGTATCATCAGTCCCTGCATCTGGTTTTGGAAGTAAACTGTGAGTCACGGGCACTCAGCAATCTCGCACCCTCGCGATCAAGACTATTTAAGCTTATAGGTAAGGCAAGGTAATATGTGGAGCTGCAGCAAGCGACTAGCATATATGGTGGCTAACCTATTCGCAAAAGAGAGCGAGAAGAGAAGGCAAAGCACAGACGAAGAACTATGATCAAGAAGTGATCCTAGAACAACCTACGTCAAGCATTACTCCAACACCGTGTTCACTTCCCGGACTCCGCCGAGAAGAGACCATCACGGTTACACACGTGGTTGATTCATTTTAATTAAGTTAAGTTTCATGTTATCTACAACCGGACATTAACAAATTCCCATCTGCCCATAACTGCGGGCACGACTTTCGAAAGTTCAAAACCCTGCAGGGGTGTCCCAACTTAGCCCATCACAAGCTCTCACGGTCAACGAAGGATATTCCTTCTCCCGAGACATTCCGATCAGACTCGGCATCCCGGTTTTACCAGACATCCTCGACAATGGTAAAACAAGTCCAGCAACACCGCCCGAATGTGCCGACAAATCCCGATAGGAGCTACACATATCTCGTTCTCAGGGCACACTCAGATGAGACATCCTACGAGTAAAACCAACCCTCAAGTTGCCAAAGGTGGCCCCGCAATCTACTCGGTCGGACCAACACTTAGAGGAGCACTGGCCCAGGGGGATTAAATAAAGATGACCCTTGGGCTCCGGAAACCCAAGGGAAAAAGAGGCTAGGTGGAAAATGGTAAAACCAAGGTTGGGTATTACTGCAGGAGTTTTATTCAAGGCGAACTGTCAAGGGGTTCCCATTATAACCCAACCGCGTAAGGAACGCAAAATCCGGGAACATAACACCGATATGACGGAAACTAGGGCGGCAAGAGTGGAACAAAACACTAGGCAAAAGGCCAAGCCTTCCATCCTTTACAAAGTATATAGATGCATTAATATAACAAGATAATATGGTGATATCCCAACAATAAGCAATGTTCCAACAAGGAACGATCTCCAATCTTCACTTGCAACTAGCAACGCTATAAGAGGGGCTGAGCAAAGCGGTAACATAGCCAATCAATGGTTTGCTAGGACATGGTGGGTTAGAGGTTTGACATGGCAATTTGGGAGGCATGATAAGCAAGTGGTAGGCATCATAGCATAGGCATAACCAAAGAGCGAGCATCTAGCAAGCAAAGATAGAAGTGATTTCGAGGGTATGATCATCTTGCCTGCAAAGTTGTCAGAGTTGAGTTTATCCTCGTAAGCAAACTCAACGGACTCCTGATTAGCGAACTCGTCTCCCGGCTCTACCCAAACAAGACAAACAAGCAAAAGGAACATAATCAACCACGTGTAATGCTCGAACAACATGATGCAAACATGGTATGCTATGCGGGATGCAATATGTGATGCATATGCAAGATTTGACAAGGAATGATTGAACCCGGACTCAACTTGGAAATCCAAGAGTGCCACTGAAAAGGTGAGGTGATTTTGGTTGAAAACGATATAAAGATCACTGGATTCGGATGCACGGTTTAGAAATGGCAAGCAAAACAAATATGGCACCGGTCTGCGATAATCAGCAAGTAGCCATCTAAAATCATCAAGATATTTATGCTACAGCACTCAAACATGACAACAAAATACATGGCAGGGATCAAATCATGATGCTTGACAAAAGATGAACACTGAGCTACGGCTAATTCATCCATTAACAGGTTCAAACAAGCATGGCAAAAATGCAAATGATAACAGGTTTCAGACTTAGTGAAATTAACACAAGTCTAGAATTTAACATCAAGTAGCCCACTTTAGAGCATGAAAACTACATTCTACTGGAACTTAACATGGCAAAGAAAGACATGTCATGAAGCTACTCAAAGCACTTAACAAAAGTACCTTAGTGACCTTGAGCCAAAAGGGATCATAAAATACAATTGCAAGCATGTGAACATGGAAAAAACATAAACAGATCTCAGACTTGGTGAAAAACTGGAGCATGCAAAACAGTTAACGAGTAGGCATGTTCACGAGCTGGATGCACTCACTATAGAGCATGGCATGACAAACTAAGCATACATCCATCAAGAATACATATCATAGAAGCTATACATGGAAAGAACAACAACATAGCATGCACGGATCAATAGCAACATCCTCGGCAAAATCTCTAACAAGTCAACAATCTGCCAGGATTCACGAAATAGCAAAAGTAGAGCTCGATTGACTCAAGCTAGGTTGCTCCATAATTGCAAAAAAAGACATAGATGGATAGAGCACCACAATGTTAAAAAATCATCCTTACTGATCGTCCTCAAAAGAGGCACGGATAACATGGAAACAACATAAACATATGGCATACCGACAAAATCAGGACAAGGACTTCGTGAAATTCTAAGTCCCTGAAATCAGCATTATCGATTACGCTACTTTGCAAGCTTGTGCTAGTCACTACACATATCACAAAAATACACGGTAAGCACATCTGTAAAGATGGCATGGCATATAACAAAACTCATGTAGAGCTCAGGAGCATATTATGCACACATTAATCATGGCAAATATGACAAATATCTATTTGATGAAACAGATCTGACCATTTTATCACATAGCCCTCTTCCAACAGCATTTAGGGCATCAAAATGAGCTCAAATGAAAATGATGCAATGAGATGAAATGATGTACTCGTTGAGACTAACATTTTGATATGCTACATGCGCAAATCGGAGCTATGGATGCGGAGTTATAGCATGTGCAAGAATGCAAAAATTAGGGTTCTCTGGGGAAAAGTCAACCGATTAGAATAAGATCTCAGATCTGGATCCAGATCCGCACGGAACCTGAGGTTCGCCGGAAGCACTGTAGACGCCGGAGAATCGCCGGAGTTGAAGAAGAGGAGGCCGGGGCGGCGCTTGCCGGCGACGAGGGGCGGCGAGGAGGCGGCGACGGCGGGCTCGGACGACGAGGTGGCCTCGGGCAGCGCGGGACGCCGCCGGGGTGGTGGAGGCGA
Organism: Triticum urartu; assembly: GCF_056163025.1. NCBI lineage: Eukaryota > Viridiplantae > Streptophyta > Magnoliopsida > Poales > Poaceae > Triticum > Triticum urartu. Next base: position 193,276,153 of record NC_141873.1, on the reverse strand, counting down.
GGTGAGGCAGCGGCGTCCGGGCGGCGTCGGGCGCCGGCGAGGAGAGGGCGGCGCGCCTCGGGAGGAGAAAGGGCGGCGGTGTCGCAGTCCACTGGCCCGGTGGGCGGCTCGGGCGGGCCTCCCGCATGCTCGCCGGGCCGCGCGGAGGAGTGGCGGCGATGTGGGCGCGGGGGCGCCACGTGGCGTCATGGGAGTGGTCGGCGGTGACGTCCGGCTAGGAGGCAGACATGTCCGGCGGCGGAGGAGCGGATTTTAGGGTTAGGGTGCGAAATGATCCGTGAATTTTTGGAGGAGACCTAGTTTTATAGGTAGGAAGAGCTAGGAAGCTCCAAATGGGGTGCGGTTTGCGGCCACGCGATCGTGATCGAACGCTCTAGACGATGGGAGAGGTTTTGGTGGGTTTTGGGCCAAATTGGAAGGGTGTTGGGCTGCAACACAAACGAGGCCTTCTCGGTCCCTCGGTTAACCGTTAGAGTATCAAACGAAGTCCAAATGGCATGAAACTTGACAGGCGGTCTACCGGTAGTAAACCAAGGCCGCTTGGCAAGTCTCGGTCCAATCCGGAAATTTTTAACCCCCACACACGAAAAGAGGTAGAAAGGACCACTGGAGGAGATAGGAGCGCCGGAATGCAAAACGGACAACGGGGAAAATGCTCGGATGCATGAGACGAACACGTATGAAAATGCAATGCACATGATGACATGATATGAGATGCATGACAAAGGCAACAACACACGGAGACAAAAACCTGAACCCGAGAAAAAATAAAATAACTTAGTGCCGGAAACGGCAAGAGTTGGGATACATATAAGGTAAATTACATCCGGGGTGTTACACGGCAGCTCGTTGACAAAGAAGCGCAGAAGCTGGAGCTAGTTGCAGGACGGATCCACCGACCAGACAACGAACTCCGGCATCACCTCTGCCGAGTGGAAGCATGGACGGGGAGGTCGTGCGACCACGACACGTCTCCCCTCATCGACGGGGCTACCACGACTGGATCAACCCCCGCCACACGCAGCAGCGCCACCCCGGGAGCAGGGGGCTACGGCGGGAGTTGAGGTGTGCTTGTGGGGGTGACTACGTCCCCGTTTAGGCGCCGGAGAGTCGGGCCCTTCGCGATGGGCCTTTCTTTTCTCCACGGCAGAGAACCTCTTCGACGGCGCCACTGGAGTCGATGGCGGAGCAGAGGAAGAAGAAGAGAGTGGAATGGGATAAGATGAGCGACGGGGGCTCTGCCCCCTCCCCATTTATAGCAAGAGAAGGCCGACAAGCACCTCCATAATCAAAGGTAATGATGGCTTCCCTTGCATGTCGCAGGGACTTGTCAAGTCAGGCAGTTGCCGAGGCAGCATGGGGAAGCGGAGACGCCCATGTCCAATCAACCGCCATGCGTCAACCAAGGCCGTAGGCTTTGGGGGCCCGCGGCGCTCCACGCTTGACCCTTTGGCTTTGCCTCGAAGCCAAGCCCAAGAGCGGGTTGGGCCCAGGGGCTACTATCGGCGTCTTGGGAACGGGGGTCTCCAGACTTGCCTGCATGCGGCCCACGTCGGGGTTGGGCTGGCAGGTCTGTACGGCCGGCTTCACCAACAAGGCATTCAAAACCCTCGCGAGGGGCCAAGCCTCGCGAGGCGGATAACGCAAGACCTCCTCAGGAGTGGCCTCGCCAGGCAGGCTCGCGAGGGCAGAGAGATCAAGGCAAGGCAAACCTCGTGAGGTCCTCGTGACGTGAGCCATGACGATCGAGACTAGGCGGGCACCAGCGTGCGCAATGTCCTTGTTTCCTCTTTGGTGCCAAGGGGCAAGTGCAGGCGTGGAGTTCCAAGGCATCAGGCAAAGGTTTCCATATTGGTGCAACAAGACCAAGACCAGAAGGACGTCAGGACGGAGGTCACCATGGAGCCCAAGACGGAGTCACCACAAGTGCCTTTGGCAGGTGAAGACCAATTTTGTCAGGATAGCGTGTAATAGTTGTCTCCCTTCGAATTTGGCCGTTGTGGGATCCCTTCCTGCTCAATATTTTGGAAGAGGACCGGGGCCTCCATAAATAGGACTAGCAACCACCAAGAACATGGAGAGACCCAGATCATTCCGAACCACACAAGATCACCAAGGACAAGAACACCTCAACCTCAGAAGGCCGTTCTTCCGCTTGTAATTGTTCTTCATCAGCCCAAGAGGCAATCCACCACCATCACACTGGAGTAGGGTATTACACCACAACGGTGGCCCGAACCAGTATAAAATCTTGTGTCTTTCTGTGTTGTGAGTTCATTGAGTTCATCTGCAAGATCTTAGAGAGCTAGAGCATGGATCGATAGGGAGGAAACCTTCGCGCGCACCCAGTGTTCGAACCTCAAGGGTTTGCCCGAACCCGTGATCCGATTGTGAGCCATGACGACCGAAGCCAGGTGGGCGCCAACAGGCGCAGAGTGCCAGTTTCCTCTTTGGTGCTAAAGAGGCAGGCGCATGCAAGAAGTCCCGAGGTATCAGGAAAAGGTTTCCATATCGGTGCCAAGACCAGCATGATGGCAGGATGGAGGTCACCGTGGAGCCCATAGCTACATCACCACCAGAACCTTTGGCAGGCAAAGACCACCTTTTGTCAGGATAACTTGTAATAGTTGCCCCCCTTCAAAATTGGCCGTTGTGGGATCCCTTCCTGCCTAACATTTGGGAAGAGGACCAGTGATGAGGACCTGGCTAGCATAGCTACACCCACAACCCCAGCTACTATACCTATTGGACCAATTACTAGAGCTCGCGCACGCCAGTTAAATTATCAGGTACTTTCGTTTCTTGGTAATGTTTCTAATGTTCATGAGAATGTGATGCTGCCTAACTTAGATATATATGTGTTGCTTACTGTTGAAGCACCTAGTATGGATAAGAAGAATGAACACTGGAGCATGATCAAGCACTATGATGAAGGCGCGCGCGAAGGGAACAAGAACAGAGTTTCCGAGGGAGATTTCCGCACTTTGAAGCCACCATGATGACATACAAGAAGATGGACGAAATATACATCTTTCACAAATTTCGTCCATGGCTTATTATTGGTGCCGTGTCACCTTAGTTTTGGTCTAGGCCCATGTATTTTTGAAATCCATCTCATTTGGCTATTTTTAGAGTCCATATTGTAGGGGAAGCGACTTAGGAGTTGTTTTAGTCCCACCTTGCCAAGGGTGGATGAAATCCCCTCTCTTTTCCCCTATAAATACAGCCCTTAATGCACCGTTTAGACTTGGGTTTTGTTTAGATTACAAGTTTGCCATAGCTACAACTTCGCATGCTTCGTTTGTGTCCAACGACCAGACCAAGACATCACAGAACCCCACCATCATTAATAAAGCTTTCCTCTTTATTCGCAATATCCAGATTGCAATCTCAGTTTCTTGCTTGTTCTTCGTTTGCTCGCAGGAAATAGACCCTCGTGGTCCAGTTGATCGTGCTCCGGCGTGGTCAATAACCCTCGGAAGTTGGTTTAGTGATTTCTAAGGCGCGATGTCTTCGAACGTTCGTAGTCGGATCGTCAAAGTCGACTCCCACAGAAAATGATACCTATCTCATCGAAACATCGGGACACCTTCGCCTCTATCAATCGGGGCCTCTATAAATAGGACTAGCCTCCACCATAGTCAGGATCGGCTCATCTTGGATCGGATCCACTCCACAAAGGCCATCTCACCAGCTCATCGAGCTCAAGAACACCTCTCCTCAGGAGGTTGTTCATCCACTGTACTGATTCATCCTTAGCCCTCGAGGCAATCCACCACACCACACTCAAGTAGGGTATTACACCACAATGGTGGCCCGAACCAATATAAACCTCATGTCTCTTGTTCCTTGGTTTCGGCGGGCTAGGCCTCGAGATAGTTGCGAGAGAGTGCTAGGAAGAGAGAGATCTTCGTGCGCACCCTAGAGTTCGAACCTCAAGGGTTTCCCCAAATCCCGAATCTGACATTTGGCGCGCCAGGTAGGAGTGCGCCAAAGCTTCACTCCTCCACCATCTTCACCTCCCTGTTCGGTCCCCCATGGCTGGAGCCGCTCCTCCGACTGGACCGACGGACGCCCGCGACGGCACCATGGGGCTCACGGCCCTCACCCCCTCCTTACGGCGGGTGTAGTGGCCGCACAAGTTCAGGCCTGAGATGCCACCCTGCTATGACGGTGCAGCGGATCCGTCGACCATCCTGCTGGCATATGAGGAGGCCGTTCTGGAGGCTGGAGGCGACGACAAGGTCATGGCCAACTGGTTCCCCATGGCCCTCGCTAGCGTGCCGCGTGCCTGGCTGCTCAACCTGCCAGGATCCTATGTGGCTTCTTGGGAGGAGCCGTGCGACCTTTTCATCGCGCGCTTCGTGGCGTCGGCGCCTGTCACCATCGCGACCCTCCTCGGCGGCTCGCGGGCACTGCCCTCGGACTGCCATGTCAAGTAGTTCTTCTGCCAGATCGATGCTGCCTCTGTGCAGCAGGGAGCCCCTCCAGGGTGGGCGGCGCCCAAGGCCGACCTCACCTTCGACTCAGGGGACCACCCCGCTACCACCGCTGCCTCGGGCGTGCTCCCAATGCTCTGCACACCCACCATCTGCAACGTCGCCATGACCAAGACGATCATCAATGGCGGGGTTGGCCTCAACGTGCTCTCCGTGGAAGCTTTCGGCTTGCTTCAGGTGCTGTACGGCCGGCTCCGCCCCACCAAGCCTTTCTCCGTAGTCGGTAGCGGATCCACCAGCCCCTAGGAAGCATGGGAGCGAGCTAGAGTGTAGGCGAGGAGTCCCGAGGCATCAGGCAAAGGTTTCCATATTGGTGCAACAAGACCAAGACCAGTAGGACGGAAGGACAGAGGTCACTACGGAGCCTACAGCTGCATCACCACTAGTACCTTTGGCAGGCGAAGACCACCTTTTGTCAGAATAACTTGTACTAGTTATCCCCCTTGAAAATTGGTCATTGTGGGATCCCTTCCCGCCTAACTTTTGGGAAGAGGACCGGGCCCTCTATAAATAGGACTAGCCTCCATCGTAGTCAGGACCGGCTCATCTTGGATCGGATCCACTCCACCAAGGCCATCTCACCAGCTCATCAAGCTCAAGAACACCTCTCCTTAGCAGGCTGTTCATCCACTATACTAATTCATCCTTAGCCCTTGAGGCAATCCACCACAGCACACTGGAGTAGGGTATTACACCACAACGGTGGCCCAAACCAGTATAAACCTCATGTCTCTTGTTCCTTGGGTTCGACGAGCTAGGCCTTGAGATCGTTGCGAGAGTGAGCTAGGAAGAGAGAGATCTTCGTGCACACCCCAGAGTTTGAACCTCAAGGGTTTGCGGAACCACGAATCCGACATTTAGGTTTCCGATCAATACAATTCTGGCATGAATAATAAATGTTTATCATGAATAAGGAAATGTAAAATAACAACTTTATTATTGCCTCTAGGGCATATTTCCTTAAGTATCCCACTTGCACTAGAGTGAATAATCTAGATTACATTGTAATGATTCTAACACCCATGGAGTTTTGGTGTTGATCATGTTTTGCTCGTGGAAGAGGCTTATTCAACGGGTCTGCTACATTTAGATCCGTATGTATTTTGCAAATCTCTATGTCTCCCTCCTTGACTTGATCACAGATGGAGTTGAAGCGTCTCTTGATGTGTTTGTTCTTTTTTGAAATCTGGATTCCTTCACCACGGCAATTGCTCCAGTATTGTCACAAAATATTTTCATTGGACCCTATGCACTACGTATTACACCTAGATCAGATATCAACTCCTTCATCCAGAATCCTTCATTTGCTGCTTCTGAAGCAGCTATGTACTCCGTTTCACACGTAGATCCGGCCACAACGCTTTGCTTGGAACTACACCAACTGACAGCTCCACACTACAATATAAATATGTATCCAGTTTGTGATTTAGAGTCATCCAGATCAGTGTCAAAGCTAGCATCGACATAACCATTTACAACGAGCTCTTTGTCACCTCCATAAATGAGAAACATATCCTTGGTCCTTTTCATGTACTTTAGGATGTTCTTGACCGCTGTCTAGTGATCCACTCCTGAATTACTTTGGTACCTCCCTGCCAGACTTATGGCAAGGCACACGTCAGGTCTAGCACACAGCATAGCATACATGATAGAACCTATGGCTGAGGCATAGGGAATGACTTTCATTTTCTCTCCATCTTCTCCAATAGCCGGGCTTTGAGTCTGACTCAACTTCACACCTTGCAACACAGGCAAGAACCCTTTCTTTGACTGATCCATTTTGAACTTCTTCAAAACTTTTTCAAGGTATGTTGATGTAGGGTAGGAACCCTAATCGGCCACTCTTTCACGAAAGGAGCGGATCCCGCGATGAACACGAAGAACACGAGGAGGGAAATGAGGGAAAAACACAAGGGGAACACAAGAGAACACTCAAACCAACAAGTATGATTACACATGTGCTAGATCCATGAACACAAGGGGAGATACAAGATCCAAAGTCAACAACGGACGATACAAAGGTAACCGGTCTTCTCCCTGAGGAGGTCTTGATGTTCTCCGCAAGGAGGTCTTGAATCCAAAGGGATCTTCTCCGAAGAGGGGCCGCGGTCTCTCTCGTGGAGTAGATCCGATGTGGATGAGCAATGCTCTCTCTCTCTCTATAAAATGAGCTAAACCAATGCTGACCCTAACTAGGAGGAGGTGGAGGAGTATATATAGTCTAGGTCCACGAAGGGGTAAGTGGAAGAGGGATACATGGGCCTCGGGCTCGAACACTGTGCGTAGACATACACAGGACGTCCGCTGAGGACGGGTCGTCCGGTGGCTCACGGGCGGCTAGACGTCCGGTAGACGTCGGACGTCCGCTTGATCTGGCTCGGATGCTGGAGTGCCGTATTCCCGGAGGTGGCCAGTCGTCTGGTCGCCGGTCATCCACTGGCGTCGGATGTCCGCTCGTTTGGCTCGGGTGCGGAATCGCCGGTCGTCAGGTCCGGGCCGGTCGTCCGCCGGGTCTACAGGCGTCGAACGTTCGGTCCCAACCGGTCATCCGGTGGCTGGAGCTTCTTCCGCAACTCTTCTTCTTGTTCCTCGCGCTTGGTGTCCTCGCCTTCTTGTCCATGGGCTTCCTCTTGGTTCTTGGTCATGCATAGCACACATGTTTGAGGTAGTAGCCATGTCTCACATGTGGAAAGTGATGATTCGGAGAGGAGCGAGTTCACCTTGTGTCCAGTGGCGTATACTTGAGGTCTCGTCTTATTTCACTTGGGGCTTGGAGAGTAGTCGGAGTGTACATGGGGATGAATGTGGGATGCTCCGCATCATCTCCCCCCCCCCCTTGGGAAAGATCTGACCTCATATCATGATCCTCATCACCATGGAAACGGTTGTCATGGACGGACTTGTAGTTGGACGGAGTTGAAGGCATGGTGCAATCCTTGTACTCCAAGGTGTCTCCGGTATGTGGTTCATGCAAAATGAGCATACACAAAGTACACTTGGAAATACAATGGTTAGCACACACAAAGTGTCCATCATAGAAGAATGAGTCCGTTTGGCAAGATTGTTCGTGACAAAGCGCATGAAGCTTATGAAGATGATATAGAATGATATGCAAAGCATTCATGGGAGCAAAAGCATTCATTGTGCATACAAATGTATTGTGAATATGATCAATGCAACCATGGTGCAAAATGATGTCATAATGGGATAGTTTATCAAAAGCATGAACATGGTAATGGGTGCTCAAAATGAGTATGTGATCATGCAATTGATGATGGGAAATATGATCATGATGTATGAATATGCCATCAAGAAAGATCACAACAAATTTGCTAAGAAAATGCACAAGCTCATATATCATGGATGACATGGGAATACAAGATGCAACAAGGCAATCATTATATCAGTCAATCCATGCATAAGATGCAAATTTGTCATGAGTGTGAGATGTCCAATGAGCATGACATGTGTGAGCACAATCAACAAATATGGAGGTGTTGGTGTACCAATGCTCGATGTCATAGCATGAGTGGAGGTTCGAAGGTGCTTCCAATAAGTCCGAGCGCTCCTCAATGCGAAGGTCCATAGAGCCAATCTTCAATGTCTCTCCTCCATTCGCGAGATGTACCATATAGACAACAAGAAGGAAACAACAATGAAAGAGTGCCCATCCAATATGCATATTTGAGGATAGCTCAAAGGGAAGGAGTTCACCTTTAGGAGATTCTCGGAAATGTTGGTGTTGCACATCGTGTATGCCTTCTCATGACCAAATTGTCTCATGATGGTATCGCCTTGTGAATCCTTCAAAATGAAAGAACATGACAAACACTTGGAAAAACAAATGAAGTTAGCGGAGATGCAAAACCTATCATTCCTGTGGTAAAATACCCAACAAGTGGATGCATCATGCTCATCATAAGAAAGGACAAGGGAGAATTTCATAGTATGGAGGCATATGATGCGAGAACAACCAAATACAATAGGCTCAAACAAGCAAGCATGCATCACAAGTACAGTGTCCAAGTCTCCATGATCAATAAGCATAGATGCAACAATTGGAGGCAAGTGACAATGAACAAAATATATTATGTGAGAGGCATGACATATACGTCATCAACCCAAGAAAGCAAGTAATAATGGAACATGCGTGATGCGACAAAGCAAGCAATCATATGAATCAAGGCAAGCAAGCTAGTAGTGCGAAGATGCAACATACTAGAAGGAATCATGTCAAGTATGTCATGTGTGCAAATGGTAGACATGAATAATGCACAAGATATATCACAAGCATGTAGGCAAGATATGAGCAAAATATCATCAATCTATTGGCGAGAGGCCATATGTAAATAGCAATGGGACATCATGACTCTCCCAACACAACAAGAAACAATAGCATGAGGCACATGATAAACATGGCAAAAGCAACAAGTATCTCCACCAAGCATGCAAATACACATATGCGTAGTAAAATGGTGAATCATGGGTAAATGCAAGCAAGGGTCACAATTGCATGGCAAAGACATATAAATAGGCATAACATGCAAAGTGAACACGATATAATGGGCATAAGGTGACAAATGGTAAATAGCCCATAGCCGTGTGAGAGCCAAGTAAAAGAGATGCACGTAGTCGTTGCACGAAGAGAATGGTGGGAAGAATAGTTCACGTGATCCCAAGTCGTCGTTGCTCTCAAGAGCTCGTTTCGTCAACTCTTGGGATTGAGAGGTTGACGAGTATACATGAGTACCTACACAAATCAAAGACAAAGGGAAAATTATGTGTGCGTGGTAGATGTACACATCATCCATCATGATGCGCACGTGTTTGTGTTGGTTAGAACAAAATATCCAGTGCTCAAATAAATGAGATGCGTGATATAGAAACATGTCATCCATCATGATAGGTTTTTTGTTATGTAAAGCATAATGGAGACTCAAATTGTGTAATGCATCACAAGAAATATGTAGAGCATTATTATTCATGGAATGCATACGGTGCAAGCAATTATGAGAATCATGCAATGTATGGAATGCATCAAAATCTCCTAATATGTATGAGGAAACTATGGGGGTCTCCTCATGAGCATTAATGGAAACATCACACGGAGAATATTAACAACATTCAAAACAATGCATATTTGGAACATTGTGATCATGACATGGCATAGTAGATGAATTGCGCAAATCATGTAAAGGAAGCGTGGCAATATCATCACATGAAAAACAACAGCCAATGACCATCATCTCGTCATCTATGCCATAATTGCAAATGGGATTTATTTGAATGGGGCATGCATAGCTACTATTTTGAGATTGAAATAATGCAATATGGGAGATCTCACTCATAGCATATGAAAAGTTTAAAGGATTGTCGAACATGATGTGACCAATAGAATTTTTACATGATATCCTATGGAGCATAGAATCACAACTAGGCAAATCAACATGCTCATTTTCATATTTATCATAAATAAGTAAGTCATGACATGAAGAAGTCACACTAGCATGAAGCATAGGAATAGGTGTGTCAACATCATGCAAGCAATCATTCGTAAAATAGTCCACTAGTGGGACAAGAGAAGCACCATCACCTATGTTACCTTTGGAGAATCGCTCATGTGGTGTAGGTGAGGTGTCGAAGACCAAGTCGTGGTCATCTTGATCTTGATGGAACCATGTGGGGGTGCATCTTCTTCCACCATGGCCATCGTTGTCTCCATTGGAGATATGGACTCGTCAAGGATAGGCATGTCATCATGTAGGAGACCTAGCACCAAAGAAGAAAACTCACTCGGAGTAGAGGTTAAGTCGCTAGGAATCATAGTGTCCTCACGTGCTGTGTCAACTACCTCACTCACTCCCTCTTGGATGACCTCAAGTGTGGGGCTAGTGGTGGTCACACTCATCCTCTCATAGGAAATGTACTCAATGTCACAAATGGTGGAGTTACTCATATCACTCGTGGTGGGGTGGCTCTCCTCACACGGGAATTGGGGCATCTCTTTATATGTGGGTGTCGGAGGGATGTTGGTGCAAATCTCTCCATGCTCAATCATGTCGTAGTTGTAGCCGTGGACGAAGGCTGAAGATGGCACATCATCACTCTCCTCTAAGACCAAAGATAAGGTCTCATGTGCGGTCTCGTAGCTTGGCTCGGAGTATGAGCCCAATATGGGCGCCGTCTTCATGTTGTTGAAGATGTTCATGCTCGTCGCCGTGGTCGAAGGGGATGGCCCTTGCTCGACCTTCTTGTCACCGTCTTGTTGTTGGAGGCTCATATGATGTGGCACCTCGTAGCTTGTCTCCATGACCGAAGGGAAATTCCCATGCTCGGCCATCTTCCTTGAGGGGCTTCCGAAGATGGAAGTGTCGCCCTCGCTCGTAGGTGGTCGCCTTGTACTTGAAGATGTCGATGTAGGCGAACTCATGGGAAGGAGGCGAAGATGTCGTACGTATGAAGGCGAAGATGCCTTGAGAACACTAGGAGAAGATGCTGAAGTGGTGGTGGTAGTAGCCGTAGCATGCTTTTGGTGGTGCTTGTCTCGCGATCTTCTCTTGTGCTCTTGAGGCTTGGCCTTGGTGTGAGGTAGAGCTTCTTGGGATTTATACATTTGCGCTTGGCGAGCATCTTCATGATGATGGTGTCGTTGTCGCACTTGAGCTCGTACTACATGCTGTTCGTCGTCGTCGTGCACATGTTGCTTGGAGGTGACTTGCCCTTCATGACGAGGTGGATCACGAACGTGATGGTGGTCTCCATGGAGATGTGGACGTGGAAGACTTGCGCTTGCATCATTTTTGCACTCTGAAGACTTGTGACTTGAACATCGTTGCCTTGAGGACGGGGAAGAACGGTGATGCAACCCTATGTGCCATCAGTGCCGTTCTTGTTAATACTGTCAACAAAGGAAGAAAGGCCAAGTATAATGTGCCAGCACTACGTCAGCAAGTCTTGCGGTCAATAGGGTTTGAAACATCTACGCGACGACATGAAAATATTGTTCACAAGCAGAGGTACAAGGTGCCTGCTGCATAGTTCGGCAACGTTATCAAAGAAGATGCAGAACCAAACGGAGGATCGAACTACCCGGGCTCTCTGCGTACATTTGTTCCAGCTACAAAGGGACGTGTTAATTTCAATCAGGAGAAGCTTGTACATGCAAGTAATTGTGCACGCCCCAGTGCCTAATCCAACACATACATGTTTTTTTTGTTAGAAAAGGCTAGAGACCTGCGTGCCTAATTGCTGTGCCTAATAGCCGGTTGTTAATCATTAATTAAATAAGTGTAGGATTCGGTTAGGATATATTATTTATAGTACTAGTATGATACGGTTTGCCTACTAGCTTGTCGTCGTATTACATATACCTTTTGGGTCGATCGTGTTAGGGCAGTTTTTAGGTTGTTTTGGTTTTGGAACAGAGGAAAAGCAAGTCGGGGTATCTTCCCGTAGCGTGATTTTGTCAAGGAGCTCTAATTATTGCTTTGTGTTTTTGGCGACGGATTAGACACGCCATCTCTAGTTTGCTGCTGATCCGTGGAGTATCGTCCACGTACTTCCTCTCTCGGGTGTGCGTGTTGTTTCTGGGTGATTGCATCTACAAGATCGCAAGCGCCACATCGTTTCTGGTGACTTCGTACCGTGAATGATTGGGAAAAGCATTCGAGCCAACGATTTTCTGTTGACGGACGCATCAAGTGGTATTCAGAGCAAGGTTGATCACGGTACAAATTGTTTTTCCTGCTATTTGATTCAACTTTTTGAAAGATGGTGAACTCGCATTATGACAAATCTGATCATGAGGAGGTCGATGAGATTCTGGAGGGTTTGGAGATAAGTGATGATTTGCGTATTCATCTGATGGCGATCAAGGGAGCCAACAAGAAGCTTGGGACAAGGGTGGAGGAGTTGTCTGCAAATATTGTAGGCGTCGAGGACAGATTGAACGAGCGTTTGACTGCCAGCGACTGATAGCGCACTGATACTCTATAGGTGGTGACCGAGAGTCTTAATCGTCTCACCGCAGCAGTTCAGCGCGTTCAGGCGAGAGATGTGCCACCCCGACAGTCCCGCTCACAGCGACACCGTCGTGACCGCGACAACGACGATGATGGTGATTTTTCTAAGGATCCCAATGCCCCTGGAGGCTTACCTCACCGGCCGCGGCATGATGTTGGGGCTCATCGTCATGCTGGGCGGCGCCGTGACTATGGCGGCAATGGTGCCCACGAGGATGATGGTTTGGGTCGAATCAAGATAACCATACCTGAATTCTCGGGATGTTGTGCTGACCCAGAGAAATATTTGGAGTGGGAGATGCGCGTAAATAAGATTTTTGATGGTCACAACTACTCCGAAGAGAAGAAGGTTTGTGTTGCATCGATCGAATTTACAGAGTATGCTCTTGTATGGTGGGATAATAAGAACCGTACTCATGAGCGACCAGCGACATGAGCTGACATGAAGAGAATCATGAGGGAACGTTTTTTTTCCTGCTTATTACACTCGTCAGCTTCATAGTAGACTGCGTCGTCTAGTGCAAGGCACAAAATCAGTTGATGAGTACTACAAAGAGATGCGAGTTTTTATGATCCGTACAGTTGTGCATGAGTCTATAGACGCGACCATCGTACGTTTCTTTGAGGGGTTAGAAGAAAAGATTCGTGACCGTGTTGATTTAATGCAATATAATGATATTCATGAGTTGCTTCATGAAGCGGAGCGTGTTGAACGTTGGGTATCGGAGAAGCAAGTTTCGGAGACTCGTCCAACTTACAACAGTGGGCGACGTGGTTCATCACCTATTGATGGTGGGTTTATTGCTAAGCCGACTCCTTATAAGTCAGGAAGCATTGAAGAGAGCAAAGTGGTGGCTGTGCCAAAGGAGGTTTCTCAGGTTTCATCTAGTGCGACATCATCGCATCATCGTAATATTATTTGCCACAAGTGTGGAGGACGTGGACACATGAAGCATGAATGTTCCAATCAACGAAGGTTTCTACTTGTTGATGCAGAATATATTTTAGAACCTGAAGATGATACGCCTAAGTTAGAGGATGGAATCGAAAGAGGTCATGGTGATACCATATTATGTTATCCTCAAGATGATCCTGATATGGAGAGTTTGCTAGCACATAAGGTCTGGCGAGATGACAAGGCCATTGTTGAACAAGGACAACGGCGGAGTTTTTTTCAAACTGCATGTACCATCAAGGGAGAAGTTTGCAAACTGATAATTGATGGTGGCAATGCTAGCAACATGATTAGCAAGGATGTGGTGGAGTCACTTTTGTTGCCAACATGGGAGCGTCCAAAACCATACTATATGAAGTGGATCAATGATGTGGGAAAAGTGAAGGTTACTCATAGGGTGAAGGTCCCTTTTGTGTTGATGGCTATGTTGATAAAGTGGAATGCGATGTTATGCCACTACATGTTTGTCACCTTATTTTGGGGCGTCCGTGGCAGCATGATGTTAACGCTCTTCATCACGGGCGAACAAACAGGTACACTTTTATGCATAAGGGTGAGTTCTATGCTGTACTTCCCAAAGATGAAAAAGAAATAAATTGTACAATAGAAGTGTTCAAGAAGAAAACTGCAAGGTATACAGCGAAACCGAGGACGATTTCCTTTCAAGGAAGGGAGGATGATGCAACCCTATGTGCCGTCGGTGCCGTTCTTGTTAATACTGTCAACAAAGGAAGAAAGGCCAAGTATAATGTGCCAGCACTACGTCAGCAAGTCTTGCGGTCAATAGGGTTTGAAACATCTACGCGACGACATGAAAATATTGTTCACAAGCAGAGGTACAAGGTGCCTGCTGCACAGTTCGGCAACGTTGTCAAAGAAGATGCAGAACCAAACGGAGGATCGAACTACCCGGGCTCTCTGCGTACATCTGTTCCAGCTACAAAGGGACGTGTTAATTTCAATCAGGAGAAGCTTGTACATGCAAGTAATTGTGCACGCCCCAGTGCCTAATACAACACATACATGTTTTTTTTGTTAGAAAAGGCTAGAGACCTGCGTGCCTAATTGCTGTGCCTAATAGCCGGTTGTTAATCATTAATTAAATAAGTGTAGGATTCGGTTAGGATATATTATTTAGAGTACTAGTATGATACGGTTTGCCTACTAGCTTGTCGTCGTATTACATATACCTTTTGGGTCGATCGTGTTAGGGGAGTTTTTAGGTTGTTTTGGTTTTGGAACAGAGGAAAAGCAAGTCGGGGTATCTTCCCGTAGCGTGATTTTGTCAAGGAGCTCTAATTATTGCTTTGTGTTTTTGGCGAGGGATTAGACACGCCATCTCTAGTTTGCTGCTGATCTGTGGAGGATCGTCCACGTACTTCCTCTCTCGGGTGTGCGTGTTGTTTCTGGGTGATTGCATCTACAAGATCGCAAGCCCCACATCGTTCCTGGTGACTTCGTACCATGAAAGATTGGGAAAAGCATTCGAGCCAATGATTTTCTGTTGACGGACGCATCAAACGGTTGATCAACAAGGTCCGAATCTCCTCCATCCTTGCATCTTGCTCCTCCTTTTGTGTGGAAAGCTTGTTGTCGATGTAGTCCCTTTTCCTTGCTTCGGAGTGACGAATGTCGATGGAGAGGTTTTCTATGCGCTCTCGCAATCTTGATTGTGCGCCTTGCATTTGTCGTTGTAGATCGAGGATTGACGCTTTGGTGATGTAGTTGTTCACGCCGTCGTTGTTGTGGAAGACCGGAGATGAATTGCCTTGCCTATACATCCCTCCAATAGAAAAATGTGAGTTCTAGAAAGAGAAGAACGAATACCAAATGTACCTTGACCGAAGTTGAAAGTGGATCAATGATCACTCCAATGTGGACAAGGAAATAGCACAATTGGTACGAATTCTTGTCGGTTTCTCACACCTACACAATTAAGGCTTATGGTGGAGCTCGGTAAGGATAGTGGCACAAAACATTTGATGCAAAATGTTAGCAAGAGTCAATAATGTTGAAAAAGATTCACAAATTCGCAAGTGAAACAAGTAGACCAATAGCAATATGTGGCACACGGAAACACACACACGGATAGATAAATGGGGTCGTGCAACCAAGGATGAGCACAAAATGTGGAATCTACAGAAAATGCTCATGTTGCATAACTGAAGAGAGACTCTAGGACGATTGCTCAATAGGCGGATACGACATTTGTGCACAACCTATAAGATGCAAAATGTATGAACTTTCTATCCCAAGTATGCTATGTATCTATGTTCCGGTGGTATGATCCAAGATGATCGGAGATGACAATGTGGTATGTTGCTATGTCTATTGCTTACAAGATTCCTTGCCCTTTCTCTTTTGCTTAAAAGCTTATTTTTTTGTATGGCCACTTTTGCACAATGCACAAACCAACATAGCAATTGTATATATGCAGAAACAAACTTGTGGCACAAAGGATGATATGATACCAAGATGATACCGATATGGTATGGTATGTATGCAATGTATGGTGTAGATCACTAATGTGCACAAGTAATGTTGCTGTCAATACTCAAATGGCTAGTCTCGATAGGCAAGTGATGCAAAATGGGCTAGGGGTTATTAATGCAATGGCAAGGGAATATACAATGGAGGGATACCACAATACCAAGATGATATGGAGGTTACCGTCCGTGTCGATGATGACTGGCGGTGATCTTGATTAAGATACCAAGATGATGGAGACTCGTCCCTAAGTAGCTGAAACACATTAGGAAACGGAAAAACCGCGAACTCATAATCTCAAATGTCAAATGGTGGTAGCCGGAATGCGGTGGTGGAAAGATGGGTTATGCGAGTAGGCAATGTGGAAATGGAGTGTAAGTTGGTGGACTATACACGGTGTCGGAGTTGGAAGCGCAGTCCCTAAGTAGCCGAAACACCTTAGGAGACACAACTCACAACACAAACAAAATTGGGTTAAGTTAGGGTGGCGGGAGTGTGAGGTGGGCAAAACTATGCGGAAGTTATGGTGGTGGTGGTGGTTGATGAACAAGCAACCATCCCTAATTAGCCTAGACACCTTAGGAGACTCAAATCACTCCTCAAGCAACCACTAATGCGATGGGGAACAAAATTGGTTAGGTTGCGGAAGTCGGTGGTGGTGTAGCGGATGATGTGGTGGAAGCTCTAGCAAAGATGCCAAAATTCACAAACTTTGATGGAGTCAAAAGATGTTGATGGTATTTTTGTGGGAATGGGGATGTCAAGAGCTTCAAAACGAGCTAAAGAACATCAAACTCGGAGTTCGGATGAATTAGTTATGGCCGAAACAAAATTTGAGCGAAGTCAGTTTTTTACATGTAGCGGACGTCCGAAACTAAACGGATGTCCGGTCGCTGGACGTCCGGTCGGGTCGGAAATCTGCTAATTTCAGCTCGGGTTAGAGGTTCCGGTCGTCCGCTAAGGTCGGACGTCCGGTAAAATGACGGTCGTCCGGTGGGTCGGGGTCAACACGGGATTTGAGATCCGGGACGCGATTTTGGGCGGAATTTGGGGATTTTGGGGTCAAAATTGATGAGATTTTGTAGGTGAAAGATGGGGAAACTTGGGGAGATGCTAGGTCCACTTGAAACCAAGCAAATCTATGGATCAAATATAACAAAACTTCGTCAAACCAACAAATCACCAAAAACTTGGGGCTATTTTTGGTGGGGATTTTCGAAATTGGGGAAGAACACAACAAAATTAGGCTAGAAACACAATGGGGAGGCTTCGAAATCATGATCAACGTGGCTCTGATACCAAGATGATGTAGGGTAGGAACCCTAATTGGCCGATCTTTCATGAAAGGAGCGGATGCCGCGATGAAAATGAAGAACACGAGGAGGGAAACAAGGGGAAAACACAAGGGGAACACAAGAGAACACTCAAACCAACAAGTATGATTACACATGCGCTAGATCCATGAACACAAGGGGAGATACAAGATCCAAAGTCAACAATGAACGATACAAAGATAACCGGGCTTCTCCGTGAGGAGGTCTTGATGTTCTTCTCCGCAAGGAGGTCTTGAATCCAAAGGGACCTTCTCCGAAGAGGGGCCGTGGTCTCTCTCGTGGAGTAGATCCGATGTGGATGAGCAATGCTCTCTCTCTAAAATGAGCTAAACCAATGCTGACCCTAACTAGGAGGAGGTGGAGGAGTATATATAGTCTAGGTCCACGAAGGTGTAAGTGGGAGAGGGATACATGGGCCTCGGGCCCGAACACTGTGTGCGGACAGGTACCGGACGTCCGCTCACGACCGATCGTCCGGTGGCTCACGGGCGGCCGGACGTCCGGTAGACGTCGGGCATCCGCTTGATCTGGCTCGGACGCTGGAGTGCCGGATTTCCGGAGGTGGTCGGTCGTCCGGTCGCCGGTCGTCCGCTGGCATCGTACGTCCGCTCGTTTGGCTCGGGTGCAGAATCACCGGTCATCCGGTCCGGGCCGGTCGTCCGGTGGGTCTTCAAGCGTCGGACGTCTGGTCTCGACCGGACGTCCGGTGGCTGGAGCTTCTTCCGTAGCTCTTCTTCTTGTTCCTCACACTTGGAGTCCTCGCCTTCTTGTCCATGGGCTTCCTCTTGGTTCCTTGTCATGCATAGCACACATGTTTGAGATAGTAGCCATGTCTCACATGTGGAAAGTGACGACTCGGAGAGGAGCGAGTTCACCTTGTGTCCAATGGCGTATACTTGAGGTCTCGTCTTATGTTCACTTGGGTCTTGGAGAGTAGTCGGAGTGTACACGGGGATGAACGTGGGATGCTCCACATCATATGTGCTTTGTGGAAGTCCTATCAAGCATCTTGATCTATCTCTATAGATCTTGATGCCCAATATATAAGCAGCTTCACCGAGGTATTTCATTGAAAAACTCCTATTCAAGTATTATTTTATGCTATCCAGAAATTCTATATCATTTCCAATCAACAATATGTCATCTACATATAATATCAGAAATGCTATATAGCTCCCACTCAATTTCTTGGAAACACAGGCTTCACTGAAAGTCTGTATAAAACCATATGCTTTGATCACCTCATCAAAGCATAAATTCCAACTCCGAGATGCTTGCACCAGTCCATAGATGGATCGCTGGAGCTTTCACACTTTGTTAGCACCTTTAGGATCGACAAAACCTTTCTGGCTGCATCATATACAACTCTTCTTTAATAAATCCGTTAAGGAATGCAGTTCTGACGTCCATTTTCCAAATTTCATAATTGTAAAATGCGGCAATTGCTAAGATGATTCCGACTGAGTTAAGCATCTCTACAGATGAGAAGGTCTCATCGTAGTCAACCCCTTGAACTTGTTGAAAACCTTTTGCGACAAGTCGAGCTTTGTAGATAGTGACATTACCATCAGGATCAGTCTTCTTCTTGAAGATCCATTTATTCTCAATGGCTTGTCGATCATCGGGCAAGTCCACCAAAGTCCATACTTTGTTCTCATACATGGATCCTATCTCAGATTTCTTGGCCTCAAGCCATTTATCGAAATCTGGGCTGATCATAGCTTCTTCATAGTTCATAGGTTCGTCATGGTCTAATAACATGACCTCCAGAACAGGATTAACATACCACTCTGGTGCGGAACGTGCTCTGTTCGACCTACAAGGTCCAGTAGTAACTTGATTTGAAGTTTCATGATCATCATCATTACCTTCCTCTCTAGTTGGTGTAGACACCACGTGAACGGATTTCTCTGATGTGCTATTTTAGAAATTGAGAGGTACAATTACCTCATCAAGTTCTACTTTCCTCCCACTCACTTCTTTCAAGAGAAACTCATCTAGAAATGTTCCATTCTTGGCAACAAAGATATTGCCTTCGGGTCTGTGGTAGAAGGTGTACCTGATACGTCTCCATCGTATCCACTTTTCCGAACTCTTTTGCCCTTGTGTTGGACCCTAATTTTCATGATTTGAATGGAACTAACCTAGACTGACGCTGTTTTCAGCAGAATTGCCATGGTATTATTTTTGAGCATGAATAAAAGTTCAGAATGACTTGAAACTTCATGGAGATTATTTTTGGAATAAATTGAAAAATATTGGCGAAAGAATCAACTAGCGAGGACCCACCACCTGTCCACAAGGGTAGAGGGTGCGCCCACCCCTGTGGGGCGCGTCCTCCTCTCTTATGGGTCCCACGAGGCTCCACCAACCTCAACTCCAACTCCATATATTCACGTTCAGGGATAAAAAATCAGAGAGAAGGATTCATCGCATTTTATGATATGGAGCCGCCGCCACCTCTTGTTCTTCCTCGGGAGGTCAGATCTGGAGTTCGTTTTGGGCTCCGGAGAGGGGAAATCATTGCCATCATCATCACCAACCATCCTCCATCACCAATTTCATGATGCTCACCGCCGTGCATGAGTAATCCCATCGTAGTCTTGCTGGACGGTGATGGGTTGGATGAGATTTACCATGTAATCGAGTTAGTTTTGTTAGGGTTTGATCCCTAGTATCCACTATGTTCTAAGATTGATGTTGCTATGACTTTGCTATGCTTAACGCTTGTCACTAGGGCCTGATTGCCATGATTTCAGATTTGAACCTATTATGTTTTCATGAATATATTTGTGTTCTTGATCCTATCTTGCAAGTTATAGTCACCTACTATGTGTTATGATCCGGCAACCCTAGAGCGACAATAGTAGGGACACTTCCCGGTGATGACCGTAGTTTGAGGAGTTCATATATTCACTAAGTCCTAATGCTTTGGTCCGGTTCTCTATTAAAAGGAGGTCATAATATCTCTTAGTTTCCAATAGGACCCCGCTGCCACGGGAGGGTAGGACAAAAGATGTCATGCATGTTCTTTTCCATAAGCACGTATGACTATATTCGTAATACATGCCTACATTATATTGATGAATTGGAGATAGTTCTGTGTCACCCTAGTAGATTATAAATGTTGCATGATGAATGCCATCTGACATAATTATCCATCATTGATCCATTGCCTGCAAGTTCGTTTCATATTGATCTTTAAGTTACTTTTCCGTTGCCACTGTTACAATTGCTACAAAACTGCTACTATTACTTTTGCCACCGTTACTGTTACTTCCATACTACTTTGCTACTAAATACTTTGCTACGGATACTAAGTCTGATTCGGAGCATCCCAAGGTCATCACCATGGACCTACCATCATCTCCCAAGTGACTAGTGGACCAATGACACGATCATGTGCAAGAGCTCTCGAAATTAAGGTGAACCCACTCCTCTCCGAACTACCACTTACCATGCATGAGAATTGGCTACTACCTCAAGCGGAAACCCTATGTGTGATCAGGTGCTTGGAGGAAGGCCACGAACCAACTACATTCAACGGACAAGACGGTGAGGACGCCAAGTTCACGGGACAAGAAGAGGAACTGCTCGAAGTCCCCAGGCTCCGGACGACCGACGACCTCCAGGCTCCGGACGTCCGGCCCTCTCCAGACGACCGACACTTCCAAAACTACGGATTTCCAAAGCGCTATGGACGGCCGACGACCTCCAGGCTTCGGACGTCCGACCGAAGTCCACCTGAGCCGAATCTATGGACATCCGGACCCTTCGGACGACCGGTGACTCCCAGACATCCGGCACCTGTGCGCTGCCATTTGTTGGGCCGCAGCCCACGTACCCCCCCCACTTCGCCCCTTTTGCAATAAGACTATATATAGACTTCCTATTCCTTCTATCTACGGTTAGCATTGGTTTAGTTCATATTTAGAGATAGAGCATTGCTCATCCACATTGGATCTACTCCACAAGGGAGACCGTGGCCCCTCTTCGGAGAAGATCCCTTTTAATTCAAGAACTCCTTGCGGAGAAGAACATCAAGACCTCCTCATGGAGAAGACCGGTTTCCTCTTGTATCGTCTGTTGTTGACTTTGGATCTTATGTCTTCCTTTGTGTTTCATGGATCTAGCGCATGTGTGATCATACTTGTTGGTTTCAGTGTTCTATTGTGTTCCCCTTGTGATTTCCCCCTCGTTTCCCTCCTCGTGTTTCTCGTGTTCATCGCGGGCTCCGCTCCTTCCGTGAAAGATCGGCCGATTAGGGTTCCTACCCTACATCATCTTTGTATCAAGAGCCACGTTGATCATGATTTCGGAGCCTCCCCGTTGTGTTGCTAGCCTAGTTTTTGTTGATTTTGTCCCTAATTCGAAAATTCCCCACAAAAATAGCCCCAATTTTTTTGTGATTTGTTGGTGTGTTGAAATTTTGTTGGATTTGATCCATAGATTTGCTTTGACTTGAGTGGATCTACTTTTCACCCTTTTCTCCACCTTTTCCATCCACGAAATCACCCGGATTCGACAAATTTCGACCTCTCCACCTCGTACACACGCGGTTCATCCTGTGCCCGAATTTCGCCCCGGCACTGGACGTCGGACCCCCACCGGACGTCCGATGACCAGACGACCGGCCCAACCCAGACGTCCGAGGAACCCTGACGAAACTGAATATTTTTCAGTTTAGTCACCACCACCACCAAACAATTCCGCCTATGCACTCCTACCACCTAGACACCATCACCACTTCCGCATACTACCACCATTGCTTACCCGTTTCGCACTCCAACACCTGTTGCCACTTCGAGCATTGAGAATTTGAGTTGTGGTTCCGTATCCTTTTGTGTTTCGGGTATCTAGGTACGGTTCGACATCAACACCACCGTCGCTCACCTTCGCCACGGACGCGTCACCAACAACGACCACCTCGACTAAATCTTGGTATTCGTGCCACCATTTTGACACCATACCGTAAGCAAGAACGGTAACCTCGTCTTGGTATTGAACATATCACTCTTGCCATTATTGTAACGCCCCGAGACCGATGTGCCAGGTGTCCTCCAGTTATTCGCTATTGTTGCTTTGTCATTGCTTGCGTGTCATGCATTGCATATCATGTCATCATGTGCGTTTCATTTGCATACATGTTCGTCTCATGCATCCGAGCATTTTCCCCGTTGTCCGTTTTGCAATCCGGTGCTCCTATGTCACCCGGTGTCCCTTTCTACCTATTTTCGTGTGCGGGTGTTAAACGTTTTCGGATTGGACCCAGACTTGTCACGCGGCCTTGGTTTACTACCGGTAGACCGCCTGTCAAGTTTCGTGCCATTTGAACTTCGTTTGATACTCCAACGGTTATCCGAGGGAACGAAAAGGCCTCGTGCATGTTGCAGCCCAACACCCCTACAAAGTGGCCCAAAACCCACCTAAACCCTCTCCATCATCTCGGTCGTTCGATCACGATCACGTGGCCGAAAACCACACCTCATTTGGACTCTCCTAGCTCCCTCTACCTATAAATATGTGGCTCTCCCCGAATTTTCGCGCAGTTCAAACCCTAGCAAACTCCTCCCTCCGCGCCGCCGCACGCGTCCACCCCAGCCGGCCACCTCGCTCCAGCGAATCAGACGCCGACACGTCATCCCCGCTGCCGCTCTAGGCCAATCGACGCCCGCCCCACCCCATTTCGCCGCACCACGCAGTTGGGCCCGCGGAGCCCGCGGGAGGCCCGCCCGAGCCGCTCCGGGCCCGAGCTGCCCCGTACCCCGCGCGCCTGCTACCGACCGCGACCGCGCACCTCGTCGCCGTTCCTTCGCCGGAGATGCGCCTGCCGCTGCCTCCGCCCTGCTCCGCCGCAGCAGCGCTGCCCCGCCGCTGCTTGCTCCTCGTCGGCGCCCCGCAAGACTCGTCGTCGCCGGACCTGCTCGACCCGGCCTCCCCGGCCTCAGATCCGGTGCCCCCAACTCCTCCGGCGAGTCTAACCGTCGCCAGCGACCTCTCCTTCCAACTCCGGCCGCCTCCCCGTGCCTTCTCCGGTGAACTCCGGCCAGATCCGCCGCCGCGTTGAAAACCGTGCAAACTCTAGATCTCGCGGGGTGAGAATTCCACCAAGTCCCAGTTATATTTTGCATTTTTCAACGCATCTGCATCTGTAGCTCCGATTTGAGCGTGTAGCATATCAAAATGTTAGTCTTGGCGAGTACATCATTTCATCTCATTGCATCATTTTCATTTGATCTAATCTTGATGCCCGAAATGCTGTTGGAAGAGGGCTATGTGAGTAATTTGTCAGATCTGTTTCAGCAAATAGACTTTTGTCATTTTTGCCATGATTATTGTGTGCATGCTATGATCCTGAGCTCTACATGTGTTTTATTATATGCCATACCATCTTTACAGGGGTGTATGCCATGTAATTTTGTGATATTTGTGGTGACTAGCACAAGCTTGCAAAGTAGCATAATCGGTAATGCTGATTTCAGGGACTTAGAATTTCACTAAGTCCTTGTCCTGATTTTGTCGTTATGCCATATGTTCATGTTGTTTCCTAGTGATCCGTGCCTCTTTTGAGGATGATCAGTAAGGATGGTTTGTTGCTCTATCCATCCATGTCTTTGTTTGCATTTATGGAGCACCCTATCTTGAGTCAATCGAGCTCTACTTTTGCTATATAGTGAATCCTGGCAGATTGTTGACTTGTTAGTGATTTTGCCGAGGATGTTGCTATTGGTCCGTGCATGCTATGTTGTTGTTCTTGACATGTCTAGCTTCTATGCAATGTATTCTTGACGGGTGTATGCTTAGTTTGTCATGCCATGCTCTGTAGTGAGTGCATCGAGCTCGTAAACATGCCTACTCGTTAACTGATTTGCATGCTCCAGTTTTTCACTAAGTCTGTATCTGTTTATGTTTTTGCCATGTTCACATGCTTGCAATTGTATTTTCTGATCCCTTTTGGCTCAAGGTCACTAAGGGACTTTTGTTAAGTGCTTTGAGTAGCTTCATGCCATGCCTTGCTTTGCCATGATATGTTCCTGTAGCATGTAGTTTTCATGCTCTAAAGTGTGCTTCCTGATGATAAATTCCAGACTTGTGTTAATTTCACTAAGTCTGAAACCTGTTATCATTTGCACTTTTGCCATGCTTGTTTGAACCTGTTATTGAGTGAATTAGCCGTAGCTCAGTGTTCATATTTTGTTAAGCTTCATGAGTGGATCCATGCCATGTATTTTGTTGTCATGTTTGAGTGCTGTAACATATTTATCTTGATGCATTTAGATGGTGACTTGCTGATTATTGCAGATCGGTGCCATATTTGTTTTGCTTGCCATTTCCAAACCGTGCTTCCGATTCCGGTGATCTTTATATCTATTTCAACCGAAATCACCTCACCTTTCCAGTGGCACTCTTGGATTTCCAAGTTGAGGCCAGGTTCAATCATTCCTTTGCAAGTCATGCATATGCACCGCATACCGCATCCCGCATATCATACCATGTTCGTGTGTTGGTTGTTTACTATGTTGTGTGCTTCTTTCTGGTGTTGATTCTTCGGGTTGCTTCCGGTAACGTCGCATTTGTGAGGACCCATTCGACTACGTCTATTTATCTTCTTCATGGACTCGTTTCTTCTTCCTTGCGGGATTTCAGGCAAGATGATCATACCCTCGAAATCACTTCTATCTTTGCTTGCTAGATGCTCTCTCTTTTGCAATGCCTATGCTGCGATACCTACCACTTTCTTAGCATGCCTCCCATATTGTTGAACCAAGCCTCTAACCCACCTTGTCCTAGCAAACCGTTGTTTGGCTATGTTACCGCTTTGCTCAGCCCCTCTTATAGCATTGTTAGTTGCAGGTGAAGATTGAAGTTTGTTCCTTGTTGGAACATGGAGATGTTGTTCCTTGTTGGAAAATGTTTACTTGTTGGGATATCACAATATCTCTTATTTAATTAATGCATCTATAGACTTGGTAAAGGGTGGAAGGCTCGGCCTTATGCCTGGTGCTTTGTTCCACTCTTGCCGCCCTAGTTTCCGTCATATCGGTGTTATGTTCCTGAATTTTGCGTTCCTTATGCGGTTGGGTTATTATGGTAACCCCTTGACAGTTCGCTTTGAATAAAACTCCTCCAGCAAGGCCCAACCTTGGTTTTACCATTCGCCACCTAGCCTTTTCTTTTCCGTTGGGAGTCGTGCTCTCGAGGGTCATCATTATTTTAACCCCCCTGGGCCAGTGCTCCTCTGAGTATTGGTCCACCTTGTCAGCCGCCGGTGGCCACCAGGGGCAACTCTGGGCTGGCCTACCGGAAGTTTGGACAATCCGGTGTGCCCTGAGAACGAGATATGTGCAGCTCCTATCAGGATTTGTCGGCACATTCGAGTGGCTTTGCTGGTCTCGTTTTACCATTGTCGAAATGTCTTGTAACCTGGATTTCTAGTCTGATCGGGTCTTTCCGCTAGAAGGAATATCCTTCGTTGACCGTGAGAGCGTGTGATGGGCTAAGTTGGGACACCCCTGCAGGGATTTGAACTATCAAAAGTTGTGCCCGCGGTTATGGGCAGATGGGAATTTGTTAATGTCCGGTTGTAGAAAACCTGAAGTTGATCTTAATTAAAATACATCAACCGCGTGTGTTACCGTGATGGTCTCTTTCCGGCGGAGTCCGGGAAGTGAACATGGTGTTGGAGTTATGTTTGACATAGGTTGTTCTAGGATCACTTCTTGATCATAGTTGTTCGACCGTGCTTTTGCCTACTCTTCTCGCTCTCATTTGCGTATGTTAGCCACCATATATGCTAGTCGCTTGCTGCAGCTCCACCTCATACCTTTTACCTTACCTATAAGCTTAAATAGTCTTGATCGCAAGGGTGTGAGATTGCTGAGTCCCCGTGGCTCACGGATACTTCCAAAACCAGTTTGCAGGTGCCGATGATACCGTGCAGGTGACGCAACCAAGCTCAAGGAGGAGCTCGATGAAGATTTTGTTCTTTGTGTTGTTTCGTTCTAGTCGATCAGTAGTGGAGCCCAGTTGGGGTCGATTGGGGATCTGTGTAGCATTTGGGGTAGTCTTCTTTTATTTTGGCTCCGTAGTCGGGCCTTGATTGTATCTGGACGATGTAATGCTTTATTCATGTATTTGTGTGAAGTGGCGATTGTAAGCCAACTATGTATCTCTTTCCCTTATGTATTACATGGGTTGTGTGAAGATTACCTCACTTGCGACATTGCTTTCAATGCGGTTATGCCTCTAAGTCGTGCTTCGACACGTGGGAGATATAGCCGCATCGAGGGCGTTACAAGTTGGTAATCAGAGCCTTCCCCGACCTTAGGAGCCCCCTGCTTGATCGAATAGTTGGCGTTGTTGAGTCTAGATTGAGTCATGTAGGATTATATATATCGGAGAGTTAGGAATTCTTTTTACTCCCCAGTCCCTTCGTCGCTCTGGTGAGGCATCCTGACGTAGAGTTTTGACTCTTCTCTTCTCAAATTTCACAAAAAAAAATTTAGGATCACGTGTGTATCTTGGAGTCGTTCCGATCGATTTGTGAAGAGAACATTGTTCTTGGTGCCTCCTGTCATTTAGGGGTTGTGGCAGTGTCCCGGGGAGTTGAGCTCCGAGGTGTTGTCGTCACAATTTTATCATTGCAGTTCTGGAATACCTGAGATTAGTTTTGCCGACATCGAAAATCTCTTTTATGCAGTTGTTGGTGAGATAACCTCGACGCGACCCAGTACTAGGGTGGGAGTTCCGGAGTATTGCCATAACTCATATAACAGATGCTTTTAGAAGGTTGAGGTAGACGATTTCTGAAGTTTTCTTGGTTATGTGTTGAAGGATGGATACAGCTGGATGTAGGATTTGCTAGATTTGGGTGAGATATTATGCTTCCCCTGTATCCCTAACACCTGATTGCATAACCGGAAAATTTCGGGAGTTTATAAGTGGGAATTCAAGTAGCTCCTAGGATTTCTTTCCGACGGATGGATGATATGAAATTGGGGTTCGACGTCTAGTGGTCCGCCTATCCACGGTTGGTTCTACAGTGGTCTCGTTGTGTCTTAAAGAGTCCTTGGCTATGCCGACTCGGGGACGCTTCGTATGTCATGTGCACTGCCTTGTACATGATGGTGCTGTACGATCGAGCCCGTGTAGGCCCCACCACGAAAACTTCGGACAAAATCTCTATCATATGTTTGTTCCGGCTTATTCCGCAAGCCAATCTTTCTTTTGCTTTGAGTTGTGGTATTCGAGTTGCTTCGAAGTCAAATGTTGATTCCATCCCTTGTCTAAGTGGTGTTCTCATATTCCTATGTGAATACTAATCCTTCTTGGTAATTGAGATTGTCATGTCAACCCTTTTCAACCAGCGTGGTTTCTCTTCAAGTGGATCCGATCATTTCAACATTAGTACGATCAATTATCATTTCTTCTCAACGGTGTTCGTTTCATGCATCCCAAGTTGTCTTTGTTTTCCCACCCTCCCATCCTTTTTCTTCAAGGACTCAGATTTCTTATTCAAGTATCCTTTTATGGATGAGAAGTCTCTCCATTCTTTTCCCTTCAATCTTCTAACCCGGTGATTCTCATCAAGATTCTAACGGGCCTCAAGTTCATCATTCTTCATTCTTTTCTTCTCCGATGGATTCAATTCAAGCTTTCGGTGTTTGATCACATTCTTTTCCTTGTTTCAAATGTTTATCATGCCGGTGCACCTTATATTCAGTCATTTCTCGCTATTCAATTGTTCTAGAGTGCTCAAGATATCTCAAAAGATTCGTTTCCATTCTCAATCCGTTCAAGCTTTTGCGAGGATGTTATCTCATTCAAGCCATTTAATTCAACCGGTGCAACCTCTCTTTTCAAGTAATCTTTTCAACGGTGTTTCTTTTGAGTGGGCCCTAACCCACAGGTCTTTTCCCAGAATCTTACCTGACTCTTCCAATTTTTACCGGAGCTATTCTCAAATCTTTTAAACTTTGACGTAAGAATGAATTATCATCAGTCAAATGTCTTCTCCAAGATCTGTCAAAACCTTTTCATCGTTCGTTCAACCTTTCTATTTATCATTTCGGAGTATCTCAACAATTCACGGTGGTGTTTCTCGTCGTAATTCTCAGATTTTGACGACCGAAGAAGAATTTTCTCTCAATCTTGCTCCATTCTCTTCAAGATTCGTGGTTCTAGTTCAAGGCCATCCTCTTATAATTGTTTTGATTGTGAGAATTCCTTTCACCTATCTGGAGTCCATCAATTCAGGTTTATTCATTCTCAGCTTTCAGTTATCATTCTCCAATCTTACCGGGGCTTCGTTCAAGTGATCTCTAATCGGCTCGTGATCTCTTCGCTCTCATGTATCTAAATCCTCTCAAGCGTCCTCGTTCATTTTATAATTCTTCCCGGTGTTTCTTTATCTTCTCTTCGTTCATTTTCAATTCTTACGGTGGTTCATTCAAGATTCTTCTTACCTTGTTATCATATCAATTCATTTGCTATTTTCAATCCTACCGGTGGATTCGTCGAAGACCTTCTCAAGTTTGCGCTATATCTCGCTTAATTATTTCTACGAGAATAATTAGTATGCCAAATCCATTGTTGATCATCAATTTAATTGATGAAGGACAAGCATAATGTAATTCTTATTCTTGTTTCATCCATATGTTAATCTTTTCTTCCGGAGGTTGTTCACGATAATTAAATTCTTAGTTTCAAGTGCTCGTCTTTCTTTTCCGGAGTTCCAAGCCTTTCTGCTTTGTCTCGTCGCGAAGCTCCTTCTAAATCATTTCAAAGATTCACTTTAGGTTTTCATCTTCTCTTTCCTTCCGTTTGATCATTCTTTTGTTTAACGGAGTTCTTCATGGAGGTTCTGCATGATAGTTCATCAAGGACTTAATCCGTTCTCGAAGTTTTCATCAACATTCTTTTCTAAGGAGCTCAAGTATTCTTCTTCATGCAATCCGGAGTGCAATTCTTTCTACCATATTATTGGAGATGGTATTATGTCATTCTTGATAATTTGAGTTCATGTTTCATGTTTCACAAGTTATCGAGAATGGGATATTTTAAATCCATCAATCTCTTCATTGGAGTTATCTTGGGTTATATTTCAACTAAAGCCTTCCCTAAGGATTGTTGCCACTTATGGTGCTTATAAATGACCCAAGTTCTTTTATCCTCCCGGTGAAATAGTTTCTCTCCTCCTTATTCATATCAATTCAAAATCCATTGTTTCCGTTAGTGGCGGAATTTCACCTCATAGTTATGAGATGTTTTCCATAAGCCCACAACAAGCTTATCCTTTTCGTTGTTGGTTTTCCAACAACTCCGTTCGACCCTTCTCCTATGGATACCTTTTCAAGATCTTTTGTAGCAGAAGTTGGCTTTTTCTTCTACATTCTTTTATCTAAATGATCTATCTTCTATTTCTCTCTTCCGGAGACATTGCGATGTTGCTCTTTTCAACCCATCATTTTGTTTTGTCAAGATCATGCTTCTTTCTTTTGCTTATCCATTTAACTGGAGTGTTCTGTCCTTTTTGCTCAAGTTCTTTTCGCCTTATCAAGCCTTGTATTTCTTTTCAACCGGAGTGCTGTCTGAGATCTTTCTTACTCCTTGTCCCATTCTTTTAGTTTCAGAGGCAGTGTGTTGTGATTTCATCAAGTATCTTCTCATCTTATCAAGTTCTTCCTCAATCCTCCTTCTTTTCATTCGGAGTGCTGCCCGAATTTGTTCTTCCTTATTCATCTTCCCTACAGGAGTGCTTTCAACTTTGTTCTTCTTCGTTGAATTCTTTCTTTCAATGGCTTAACCTTTTCAAGGTTCTTCGGTATCACTCGTTTGTCAAAGAAGCAACTTAGTTTCACCTCACCTCTTCCTCTTCTTTTTCCTCTGGTGCCATTCTAGATCTCGGGACGAGATCCTCTCGTAGTGGTGGAGTGTTGTAACGCCCCGAGACCGATGTGCCAGGTGTCCTCCAGTTATTCGCTGTTGTTGCTTTGTCATTACTTGCGTGTCATGCATTGCATATCATGTCATCATGTGCATTTCATTTGCATACATGTTCGTCTCATGCATCAGAGCATTTTCCCCGTTGTCCGTTTTGCAATCCGGCGCTCCTATGTCACCCGGTGTCCCTTTCTACCTCTTTTCCTGTGCGGGTGTTAAAAGTTTTCGGATTGGACCGAGACTTGTCATGCGGCTTTGGCTTACTACCGTAGACCGCCTGTCAAGTTTCGTGCCATTTGAACTTCGTTTGATACTCCAACGGTTATCCGAGGGACCGAAAAGGCCTCGTTCGTGTTGCAGCCCAACACCCCTCGAAAGTGGCCCAAAACCCACCTAAACCCTTTCCATCATCTCGGTCGTTCGATCACGATCGCGTGGCCGAAAACCGCACCTCATTTGGACTCTCCTAGCTCCCTCTACCTATAAATACGTGGCTCTCCCCGAATTTTCGCGCAGTTCAAACCCTAGCAAACTCCTCCCTCCGCGCCGCCGGACATGTCCGTCCGCGCCGGACGCGTCCACCCCAGCCGGCCACCTCGTTCCGGCGAATCAGACGCCGACACGTCATCCCCGCCGCCGCTCCAGGCCAATCGGCGCCCACCACCTCAGCGCCCGCGCCACCCCATTTCGCCCCACCGCGCCGCCGGGCCCGTGGAGCCCGCGGGAGGCCCGCCCGAGCCACTCCGGGCCCGAGCTGCCCCATGCCCCACGCGCCTGCTCCCGACCGCGACCGCGCACCTCATCGTCGTTCCTTCGCCGGAGAGGCGCCGGCCGACGCCTCCGCCCTGCTCCGCTGCAGAAGCGCTGCCCCGCCGCCGCTTGCTCCTCGCCGGCGCCCCGCAAGACTCGCCGCCGCCGCCGCCGCGGCGGAGAGCACGTCGTCGCCGGACCTGCTCGACCCGGCCTCCCCGGCCTCAAATCCGGTGCCCCCAACTCCTCCGGCGAGTCTAACCGTCACCAGCGACCTCTCCTTCCAACTCCGGCCGCCTCCCCGTGCCTTCTCCGGCGAACACCGGCCAGATCCGCCGTCGCTTTGAAAACCGTGCAAACCCTAGATCTCGCGGGGTGAGAATTCCACCAAGTCCCAGTTTTATTTTGCATTTTTCAACGCATCATAACTCTGCATGTGTAGCTCAGATTTGAGCGTGTAGCATATCAAAATGTTAGTCTCGACGAGTACATCATTTCATCTCATTGCATCATTTTCATTTGAGCTAATCTTGATGCCCGAAATGCTGTTGGAAGAGTGCTATGTGAGTAATTTGTCAGATCTGTTTCAGCAAATAGACTTTTGTCATTTTTGCCATGATTATTGTGTGCATGCTATGATCCTGAGCTCTACATGTGTTTTGTTATATGACATGCCATCTTTACAGGGGTGTATGCCATGTATTTTTGTGATATTTGTGGTGACTAGCACAAGCTTGCAAAGTAGCATAATCAGTAATGCTAATTTCAGGGACTTAGAATTTCACCAAGTCCTTGTCCTGATTTTGTCGTTATGCCATATGTTCATGTTGTTTCCTAGTGATCCGTGCATCTCTTGAGGATGATCAGTAAGGATGATTTGTTACATTGTGGTGCTCTATCCATCCATGTCTTTGTTTGCATTTATGGAGCACCCTAGCTTGAGTCAATCAAGCTCTACTTTTGCTATATAGTGAATCTTGGCAGATTGTTGACTTGTTAGCGATTTTGCCGAGGATGTTGCTATTGATCCGTGCATGCTATGTTGTTGTTCTTGACATGTCTAGCTTCTATACAATGTATTCTTGACGGGTGTATCCTTAGTTTGTCATGCCATGCTCTGTAGTGAGTGCATCGAGCTCGTAAACATGCCTACTCGTTAACTGATTTGCATGCTCCAGTTTTTCACTAAGTCTGTATCTGTTTATGTTTTTGCCATGTTCACATGCTTGCAATTGTATTTTCTGATCCCTTTTGCTCAAGGTCACTAAGGGACTTCTCACTAAGTCTGAAACATGTTATCGTTTGCACTTTTGCCATGCTTGTTTGAACCTTCTATTGAGAGAATTAACCATAGCTCAGTGTTCATCTTCTGTTAAGCTTCATGAGTGGATCCCTGCCATGTATTTTGTTGTCATGTTTGAGTGCTGTAACATATTTATCTTGATGCATTTAGATGGTGACTTGCTGATTATCGCAGACCGGTGCCATATTTGTTTTGCTTGCCATTTCCAAACCGTGCTTCCGATTCTGGTGATCTTTATATCGATTTCAACCGAAATCACCTCACCTTTCTAGTGGCACTCTTGGATTTCCAAGTTGAGGCCAGGTTCAATCATTCCTTTGCAAGTCATGCATATGCACCGCATACCGCATCCCGCATATCATACCATGTTCGTGTGTTGGTTGTTTACTATGTTGTGTGCTTCTTTCTGGTGTTGCTTCTTCGGGTTGCTTCCGGTAACGTCGCATTTGTGAGGACCCATTCGACTACGTCTGTTTGTCTTCTTCATGGACTCGTTTCTTCTTCCTTGCGGGATTTCGGGCAAGATGATCATACCCTCGAAATCACTTCTATCTTTGCTTGCTAGATGCTCGCTCTTTTGCCATGCCTATGCTGCGATACCTACCACTTTCTTAGCATGACTCCCATATTGTTGAACCAAGCCTCTAACCCACCTTGTCCTAGCAAACCGTTGCTTGGCTATGTTACCGCTTTTCTCAGCCCCTCTTATAGCGTTGTTAGTTGCAGGTGAAGATTGAAGTTTGTTCCTTGTTGGAACATGGAGATGTTGTTCCTTGTTGGAACATGTTTACTTGTTGGGATATCACAATATCTCTTATTTAATTAATGCATCTATAGACTTGGTAAAGGGTGGAAGGCTCGGCCTTATGCCTGGTGCTTTGTTCCACTCTTGCCGCCCTAGTTTCCGTCATATCGGTGTTATGTTCCTGAATTTTGCGTTCCTTATGCGGTTGGGTTATTATGGTAACCCCTTGACAGTTCGCTTTGAATAAAACTCCTCCAGCAAGGCCCAACCTTGGTTTTACCATTCGCCACCTAGCCTTTTCTTTTCCGTTGGGAGTCGTGCTCTCGAGGGTCATCATTATTTTAACCCCCCTGGGCCAGTGCTCCTCTGAGTATTGGTCCACCTTGTCAGCCGCCGGTGGCCACCAGGGGCAACTCTGGGCTGGCCTACCGGAAGTTTGGACAATCCGGTGTGCCCTGAGAATGAGATATGTGCAGCTCCTATCAGGATTTGTCGGCACATTCGGGTGGCTTTGCTGGTCTCGTTTTACCATTGTCGAAATGTCTAGTAACCTGGATTTCGAGTCTGATTGGGTCTTCCCGCTAGAAGGAATATCCTTCGTTGAACGTGAGAGCGTGTGATGGGCTAAGTTGGGACACCCCTGCAGGGATTTGAACTATCGAAAGTCGTGCCCGCGGTTATGGGCAGATGGGAATTTGTTAATGTCCGGTTGTAGAAAACCTGAAGTTGATCTTAATTAAAATACATCAACCGCGTGTGTTACCGTGATGGTCTCTCCGGCGGAGTCCGGGAAGTGAACATGATGTTGGAGTTATGTTTGACGTAGGTTGTTCTAGGATCACTTCTTGATCATAGTTGTTCGACCGTGCTTTTGCCTTCTCTTCTCGCTCTCATTTGCGTATGTTAGCCACCATATATGCTAGTCGCTTGCTGCAGCTCCACCTCATACCTTTTACCTTACCTATAAGCTTAAATAGTATTGATCGCAAGCGTTGGAGATTGCTGAGTCCCCGTGGCTCACCGATACTTCCAAAACCAGTTTGCAGGTGCCGATGAGACCGTGCAGGTGACGCAACCAAGCTCAAGGAGGAGCTCTATGAAGATTTTGTTCTTTGTGTTGTTTCGTTCTAGTCGATCAGTAGTGGAGCCCAGTTGGGGTCGATTGGGGATCTGTGTAGCATTTGGGGTAGTCTTCTTTTATTTTGGCTCCGTAGTCGGGCCTTGGTTGTATCTGGACGATGTAATGCTTTATTCATGTATTTGTGTGAAGTGGCGATTGTAAGCCAACTATGTATCTCTTTCCCTTATGTATTACATGGGTTGTGTGAAGATTACCTCACTTGCGACATTGCTTTCAATGTGGTTATGCCTCTAAGTCGTGCTTCGACACGTGGGAGATATAGCCGCATCGAGGGCGTTACAATTACACTGATAGCCATCATAGCCTTACTCCTTTGCGTCGCCTACCCATCGAGACTAGCCTTTGAGTATTGCCAGCAACGAGACTTGTGCACATTAGTGATCATACTTCCCATAGCATACATACATCATTGTTGCATATCTTGGTATCATCTCTTGTGTCACAAGGCTGTCATCGCATACACAATTGCTATCTTGGTTCGTCAAGCATTGCATGAGAAAAGATCTCAAACATCAAAGAGCCAAATAATCCTTTAAGCAAAAGGGAAAGATAAGAAAAGAGCTTTTAAGCAAGAACCATAGAATCATACAACATTAAGATTGTCATATTAGATCATCTTGGATCATATCATAGAAACACCTTGCATAGAGCATACTTGGGATAGAAGTTGTTGCATTTTTGCTTAGTAGGTTGTGCACAAGTCTTTGTATCCGCCTATTGTGCAATCGTGCTAGCGTCTCTCTAGTGTTGTGCAACAAGAGCATTTTTGTGGATTCCACATTTTGGCTCACCTTGGGTGCATGACCCCGCTTATCTCTTTGTTGTGTGTTTCGGTGTACCTTATATTGCTTGGTCTAGTTGTTGCATTGCAATCTTGCGTATCTTTTCCAACATTATCGAAGCTCACTTACAATTGCATGAAATTTTGTGCCACCATACTAACCAAGCTCCACCATAATCTTTTACTTGTGTAGGTGTGAGAAACCGACAAGAATTGGTACCAATTATGCTATTTCCTTGTCCACATTGGAGTGATCATTGATCCACTTTCATCTTCGGTCAAGGTACATTTGGTATTCGTTCTTCTCTTTCTACCACTCACATTTTCTCTTGGAATGATAGATAAGCCAAGTACTTATACCAACCCACTCTTCATTGAGCACGACGACGACATGAACTCCTACGTCACCAAGAGCCACCTCTTTGATGCACAACGTGCTTTGAATCAAGAGCAACAAGCAATGAGTAAGCGCATCGACAACCTCGCCGCCGACTTGCGACTATCCGAGCAATGTACAAGGGACTACTTCGACCACAAGCTCAACGATCACATGCAAGAGAACGACGCAAGAATGGAAGAGATTCGCGCTTTGTTGCTCAAACGCTCTTCTTCCACTTCGTCTTCATCAAGGAGCCGCTCAAGTCGACACTCCGACTTCACCCTCTCCGGCTCAAGTACACCGACATCAAACACTCTTCGACGTACCGCGCGCAACGATCGTCAAGAAAGCCTCAATCCTCTACGCGACACCAACTCTCAAGAGCACCGACAACGTCAAACCCAAGAGGCTTTTGCGCTAGCATGAGAACGGCAATGACAATGCCAACATGAAGAGGAAGAGCGAGCGCGTCTACACCAAGAAGCACAAGATGCCGAGGCACAACGTCAAGAGCAACAATTGCGAGATGCTCAAGCACTTGAGCCACAACAAGACCTCCAAGATGCAAGTCGATCCGTAGCCAACCGAGGTCGACAAGCTCGTGAACAAGAGGAAGCACTTCATGAAGAGGTTCAAAAAAGAAGATTTCAAGCTCGCGTGCATCGTCAAATTCCTCAAGTTCCTCCTCGAGCTCGACAAGCTCCTCCACAAGCTCGCCAAGAACATCAAGTTCATCAAGAGCATGACGACGATGGAAATCCTCCACGACAAGAGCAACATGAGGTTGACAACCCTCCTCACCAAGAGCAACACGAGCTTGACAATCATCAACAACATGGACTTCATCATCCCTGACCCCAACACAATGAAGAGCAATGCTACGGCAAGCTCAAGTTCACCATGCCCAAGTTCAATGGAAGCAACGATCCTGGAGAATACCTTTCATGGGAGTTGAAGGTCGAGAAAATCTTCCGTTTGCACAACTATGACGAAGATAAGAAGATTGCGATGGCATCCCTTGAGTTCCAAGACCATGTCCTCATTTGGTGGGAACAAGTTATCAAGCGCCGAGAGGCAAGAGGTGAAGCACCCATCACTACTTGGGCACAAATGAAGGATGTCATGAGAGCACGCTTCGTGCCTACCTACTACAACCGCGACCTCTTCAAGAAACTCCAACTACTCAAGCAAGGAACCAAAGAGCATTGAAGAGTACCACAAGGAGATGGAGATTGCCATGATAAGAGCCAACGTTACGGAAGATGATGAGAAAACTATGGCACGTTTCTTGAATGGACTCAACCATCCCATCAAGAAGATCGCCGACTTCCAACCATACTCAAACCTCATCGAGCTTGTGCATCAAGCTACAAAAGTGGAACGTCAAGTGCAAGACGATTTCAAGTATGCCAAGTTCTCATCCAAGTCCTACGGCTTCTCCAACAACCAAGCTTAAACAACTCCAATAACGTCTACCAAGCCTTCTACAAGCAACGTCGACAAGTCATGTTCCAAGAAAGCTTCGTCAACTCCAAGTAATCCTCCTACTACAAGCAACTTCAAGACAAGAGCTTCATCATCATCCCTTCCGACCGATGAGACCATCAAGACGAGTTCCTTCAAATGCTTCACATGCGGAGGCCAAGGCCACAAGTCCTATTAGTGCACCAACAAGCGGACCATGATCCTCAATGATGATGGCACCTACGACTCGATGAGTGAAGGAGAAATGGACGCTCCTGAGCAAGTCGCCATGCAGCGGCAAGTGAACGATGAAGAGGAACAAGTCTTTTGCAATGAAGATTCAAGTCCCTCTCTTGTTGTCTCCAATGTCTTGAATCTCCAACATCACCAAGAAGAAGACCAATGATGCCACATATTCCACACCAAGGCCGACATCAATGGAAGATCCGTCAAGGTCATCATCGATGGAGGGAGTTGTCATAATCTCACAAGTGAAGAACTTTTCTCCAAGATCCAATTGTCCAAGACGAAGCATCCACATCCGTACAAATTGCAATGGCTTAGCGACTCCGGCACTATCCAAGTCGAGCATCGAGTACAAGTCTCCTTCAAAATTGGCGCCTACGAAGACACTTTGGAGTGCGACGTCGTTCCAATGATCGTTTGCCACCTTCTCCTTGGACGCCCACGGCAATTTGATAGAGGAGTCATCCACAATGGCCGAACGAACCACTAAATCTTCAAGATGAAGGGAAAGGAGTACGTACTTCGTCCCATGTCTCCAAGTCAAGTGATCACCGACAAGCAGGCCACCCATCATGGAGATAATAGTGAGAGAGCGAACGACCAAAAAGAGAGTGAGCGCCACAAGCCCAAATCAAACTCCTCCACGATGAGATAAAAGAAGAACTTAGTCCTATTTGCTACCAAAAGTGAGATAAGAGGAGTGTGCGAGAACCCATCTAGTGTCCTACACTACGTCCTTTTGTGCAAGGACAATGAACCACAAACTAACACCTCTCAGAATCTTCCTCTAGTGTTGTCTTCTCTTCTGCAAGAATTTCACGATGTTTTCCCCGATGAGCTACCTCTGGGACTACCTCCACTACGAGGCATCGAGCACCGCATCGACCTCATCCCCGGAGCACCTCTTCCGAACAAAGCTCCCTACCGCATCAACCCCGAAGAAACCTAAGAAATACAAAGGCAAGTAAAGCATCTCATAGACCATGGACAAGTGCGTGAAAGTTTGAGCCCTTGTGCCATCCCGGTCATTCTTGTGCCAAAACGACACGGTAGATTTCGCATGTGCTCCGATTGTAGATCTATCAATGCTATCACCGTTCGTTATAGGTATCCCATTCCATGCCTTGATGATATGCTTGATGAACTTAGTGGTGCCACTATATTTTCCAAAATTGATCTTAAGAGCGGTTAATATCAAATCCGCATACAACAGGGTGATGAATGGAAAACCACTTTCAAAACCAAGTTTGGCTTGTATGAGTGGTTAGTCATGGCTATGGGTCTATCGGAAGCACCGGTTACTTTTATGTGTATTATGAATCATGTCTTTCGCCCTTACATTGGTGTGTTTGTTGTGGTCTACTTCGATGATATCCTTGTTTTTAGCAAGTCTCTCAAAGATCATGTCACCCATGTCCGAACCATTTTACAAACTCTTCGAAAAGAGCATCTGTAACACCCCGGATGTGACTTTCCCAATTTGTACTCCAACTCTTGCCGTTTCCGGCGTTAAGTTATTTTATTTTCTCGGGTTCGAGTCTTTGTCTCCGTGTGTTGTTGTCATTGTCATGCATCTCATATCATGTCATCATGTGCATTGCATTTGCATACGTGTTTTTCTCATGCATTCGAGCATTTTCCCCGTTGTCCGTTTTTCCATTCCGGCGCTTCGTTCTCCTCCGGTGGTCATTTCTACCTTTCTTTCGTGTGTGGGGATTAAACATTTCCATATTGGACCGAGACTTGCCAAGCGGCCTTGGTTTACTACCGGTAGACCGCCTGTCAAGTTTCGTACCATTTGG
This sequence comes from Triticum urartu, assembly GCF_056163025.1. Lineage (NCBI taxonomy): Eukaryota > Viridiplantae > Streptophyta > Magnoliopsida > Poales > Poaceae > Triticum > Triticum urartu. Next base: position 193,237,304 of record NC_141873.1, on the reverse strand, counting down.
ACTTCGTTTCGTACTCCAACGGTTAACCGAGGGACCGAAAAGGCCTCGTGTGTGTGTTGCAGCCCAACACCCCTCCAATTTGGCCCAAAACCCACCTAAACCCTCTCCATCATCTAGAGTGTTCGATCACGATCGCGTGGCCGAAAACCGCACCTCATTTGGACTCTCCTAGCTCCCTCTATGTCTATAAATAGACACCCCCGAAAATCTCCTTCTCCTTCCCCCCACCCCCCCCCCCCCCAAAAAAAACCCTAGATCCACCCCATCGCGCCCGCCGGACAAACCCCCGCCGACGGACACGTCCGAATCTCCACCCTGCCGCCACGTGTCGCCACGCCGTTGGTCCGCGCCCCGCGGGACCGCATCACCGCGCCGCCACCCGCGCGGGCCCGCCGCAGCCCAGGCCGGGCCCCCCCGGCCCGCATCGCCGCCCGATCGTGGCCGTGCACGCCCGCCTCCTCGCGCCGCCTCTCCCTCGCGCCCGGCCGCCGATGCCGCCGCGCGCCATCGCCGGATCTCCGTCGCCCCGCCGCCGCAGGTCGCCACCGCGCGCCGTCCCCCGCCCTCCTCGTCGCCCCGCGCCGCCGAGACCCTCCGCCGCCACCGCACCACGCCGCCCCGGCGTCCTCCTCTCCTTCGGCCGGCGTGCCTCGCCAAGTCCAGTGACCCCTCCATCTCCGGCGAGTTCTTGAACCCTGGCGATCCTCGATCCGTGCGCCAGATCTGGAATCGGAGCTACAGTAACCCTAGGGTTGACCCCGAATTTTTCCTAAGTCTGCATATTTTTTTGCATTCTTGTTCATGCCGTAACTCCGCATCCGTAGCTCCGAGTTGGGCATATAGTATATCAAAATGTTCATCTCAGAGAGTAAATCATTTCATTCCATTGCATCATTTTCATTTGAGATCATCTTGATGCCCAAAATGCTGTTAGAAGAGAGCTACTTGAGATTATTGTCAGATCTGCTACTCCATTTAGATATTTGTCATTTTTGCCATGATTATTGTGAGCATGATATGCCCATGAGTTCTACATATGTTTTGTTAAGGGTTTTGCCATCCTTCCAGAGGTGCAACCCATGTATTTTTCTGATGTGTGTGGTGACTAGCACGAGCTTGCAAAATGGTGCACTTGGCAATTCTGTTTTCAGGGACTTAGCATTTCCACTAAGTCCTTGAGCTGTTTATCTCATATGGCCATATGTTCATGTTATTTCCTAGTGATCCGTGCCTCTTTTGAGGATGATCAGTAAGGATGTTTTGTTAATCTTGTAGTGCTCTATCCATACATGTCTTTGTTTGCAATTATGGAGCACCCTAGCTTGAGTCAATCGAGCTCTACGTTTGCTACTTTGTGAATCTGGGCAGATTGTCAACTTGTTTGCAATTTTGCCGATGATGTTGTAGTTGATCCGTGCATGCTATGTTATTGTTCTTGCCATGTCTAGCTTGAATTTTGTGTATTCTTGATGGGTGTATTCTTAGCTTATCATGACTTGCTCCGTAGTGAGTGCATCGAGCTCGTAAACATGCCTACTTGAGATATATTTCAGCATGTGCCAGTTTTCACTAAGTATGAAAACTGATTATATTTTTGCCATGTTCACATGCTTGCAATTGTATTTTCTGATCCGTTTTGGCTCAAGGTCACTAAGGGACTTTTGTTAAGCTCTTTGAGTAGCTCCATTCCATGCTTTAATTTGCCATGTTCAGGTCCTGTAGCATGTAGTTTTGTTGCTCCGAAGAGTGCTACCTGATCTGAAATTCCAGACAAGTGTTAATTTCAGTAAGTCTGAGATCTGTTTGCCATATGCATTTTTGCCATGCTTGTTTGAACCTGTTAATGGATGAATTGGCCGTAGCTCAGTGCTAGGCTTTTGTTAAGCATCTTGAATGCGTCCCTGCCATGTATTTTGTTGTCATGTTTGGGTGCTGTAGCATGTCCATCTCGTTGCATTTAGATGGCTACTTGCTGTAAATCGCAGACCAGTGTCATATTTGAATTGCTTGCCATTTCCAAACCGTAACTCCGATTCCGGCGTTCTTTATATCGTTTTCAAGAGATTTCATCTCATCTTTCCAGTGGCACACTTGGATTCCCAAGTTGAGGCCAGGGTCATGCATCTTTTGTCAAATCTTGCATATGCATCCCGCATCGCATCCCGCATAGCATACCATCTTTGCATCATGTTGTTTGAGTTGCACGTGGTTGATTTGTGTCCTTGTTGCTTGTTTGTCTTGTTTGGGTAGAGCCGGGAGACGAGTTCGCTAACGAGGAGCCCGTTGAGTTTGCTTTCAAGGATCTAGTCAACTCTGACAACTGTGCAGGCAAGATGATCATACGCTCGAAATCACTACTATCTTTGCTATGCTAGTTTGCTCGCTCTTTTGCTATGCCAATGCTACGATGCCTACCATTTGCTTTCAAGCCTCCCAAATTGCCATGTCAAACTTCTAATCCACCATGTCCTAGCAAACCGTTGATTGGCTATGTTACCTCTTTGCTCAGCCCGTCTTATAGCGTTGCTAGTTGTAGGTGAAGATTGGAGGCTGTTCCTTGTTGGAACATTTATTTACTTGTTGGGATATCACTATATATCTTATTTAATTAATGCATCTATATACTTGGTAAAGGGTGGAAGGCTCGGCCTCTCGCCTAGTGTTTTGTTCCACTCTTCCCGCCGTAGTTTTCGTCATATCGGTGTTATGTTCCCGGATTTTGCGTTCCTTACGCGGTTGGGTTATAATGGGAACCCCTTGATAGTTCGCCTTGATTAAAGCTTTTCCAGCAATGCCCAACCTTGGTTTTACCATTTTCCACCTAGCCTCTTTTTCCCTTGGGTTTCCGGAGCCCGAGGGTCATCTTGTTTAACCCCCCCCCCCCGGGCCAGTGCTCCTGTGAGTGTTGGTCCGAACCAGGCAGCCTGCGGGGCCACCTCGGGGAAACTCGAGGGTTGGTTTTACTCGTAGCTTGGCCTATCTGAGTGTTCCCTGAGAAAGAGATATCTGCAGCTCCTATCGGGATTTGTCGGCACATTCGGGCGGTGTTGCTAGTCTTGTTTTAACCTGTCGAAGTGTCTTGAAGAACCAAGATACCGAGCCTGATCGGAACGTCTTGGGAGGAGGTCTATTCCTTCGTTGACCGTGAGAGCTTGTCATGGGCTAAGTTGGGACTCCCCTGCAGGGATTTGAACTTTCAAAAGTCGTGCCCGTGGTTATGGGCAAATGGGAATTTGTTAATGCCCGGTTGTAGATTACTTGAACCTTAACTTAATTAAAATGAATCAACTGAGTGTGTTACCGTGATGGCCTCTTCTCGGCGGAGTCCGGGAACTGGAGACGGTGTTGGAGTAATGTTTACGCAGGTTGTTCTCTAGTTTCCCGCTCGCGCTTTGCCTCCTCTTCTCGCTCTCCTTTGCGAACAGGATAGCCACCATACTTGCTAGTCGCTTGCTGCAGCTCCACATATATTTTTACCTTGCCTTACCTATAAGCTTAAATAGTCTTGATCGCGAGGGTGCGAGATTGCTGAGTCCCTGTGGCTCACAGATTACTATTACACCAGATGCAGGGCCTGATGATTCCGCTCCAGGAGACGCGTTTGAACTCAAGTGGGTGTTCGACGAGGACTCTCAACGTTACTATGTTTCCTTTCCTGATGATCAGTAGTGGTGCCCAGTTGGGGGTGATCGGGACCGTGTCGCATGTTGGGTTCTCTTTTATTTTGGTGCCGTAGTCAGGCCATGAGTGTTTGGTTGATGTAATGTTGTTTATGTGCTTGATTGACGTGGCGAGTGTAAGCCAACTATGTTATCTCCCCTTTATGATTTATATTACATGGGATGTTGTGAAGATTTCCTAACTTGCGACATATGCCTTCAATGCGATTATGCCTCTAAGTCGTGCCTCGACACATGGGAGATATAGTCGCATCGAGGGTGTTACAAGTTGGTATCAGAGCCGACCCTCGCGGTTACACGGATGGTTGCGGACAGGTGCGCGGTCATGTTGTTCATGACGTTTGTGACCCGTCGTGGCACCCGGCATGGCACATGTACCGGACTTGAAGCACAGACGTTTGTGCCAAGAGGGAACGTTCCTGTGGCCCGACGAGGACGTCGGTTCCTCTGAGTGAGGGTGTATGTGATAGCCTGGCTTATTAGGGATGATAGACTACTCATATCAATAAGGAATTCCTTCTTTTCCGGGAGCCCATTCGGACAGAACTCCAAAGTTAAGCATGCTCAGCTTGGAGTAGTGTCAGGATGGGTGACCGACCGAGAAGTTGCTCCTGGGTGCGCACGAGTGAGGACAAAGTGCGCAGAAAAGACTAGTATTGATCTGTGGGGCCAGTCTAGATCCCGCCAGGAGTAACGACCACCGGTGGGTGTGTCCAGGGCGTTACAGCATCTCTATGCTAATATGGAGAAATGCCTTTTTGGCGCTGACAAGCTCATTTTCTTGGGTTTTGTTGTATCTTCTAAGGGTGTTCATGTAGATGATTCCAAGATCAATGCTATTAAGACTTGGCCCCAACCAACCAACTTGCAACAAGTGCGTAGCTTTCTTGGCCTGGCGGGTTTCTATCGTCGCTTTGTGAAAGATTTTAGTGCCATTGCTTCTCCTTTACATGCTTTGAGCAAGAAGAATGCGCCTTTGTTTTGGGACCATCCCAAGATACCGCTTTCAATGAGCTTAAGAATTTGCTTACCCATGCTCCCATGCTTGCATTACCCAACTTTGACAAACACTTTGACATTCATTGCGATGCTTGTGGTAATGGCATAGGAGGTTTGTTAACACAAGAGAAGCGCCCCATAGCTTACTTTAGTGAGAAACTTTCCGGAGCGCAACTCAATTGCCCCATCTATGAAAAAGAGCTCTATGATTTAGTGTGTGTTTTGCATGAATGGGAACACTATCTTCGCCCTCATGAATTCATTATTCATACCGATCATGAAACGCTCAAGTATCTTTAGGGCCAAACCAAGTTGAACAAGTGTCATGCTAAATGGAGTGAATTTATTGAGTCTTTTCCTTATGTCATCCAGTACATTAAAGGTAAGGATAACATTGTGGCAGATGCCCTTTCCCGCATATGCATACTTGTTACGCCCCGGACACACCCGCCGGTGGTCGTTACTCCTTGCGGGATCTAGATTTGCCCCACAGATCAATACTGGTCTTTTCTGCGCACTTTGTCCTCACTTGTGCGCACCCGGGAGAAACTTCCCGGTCGGTCACCCATCCTAAAACTACTCCAAGCTGAGCACGCTTAACTTTGGAGTTCTGTCCGAATGGGCTTCCGGAAAAGAAGGAATTCCTTATTGATATGAGTAGTCTATCATCCCTAATAAGTCAGGCTATCACATACACCCCCACTCACAGGAACCGACGTCCTCGTCGGGCCACAGGAACGTTCCCTCTTGGCACATACGTATGTGCTTCTAGTCCGGCACATGTGCCATGCCGTGTGCCACGACGGGTCACAAACGTCATGCACAACATGACCGTGGACCTATCCGCAAACATCCGTGTAACCGCGAGGTTCGACTGTGATACCAACTTGTAACGCCCCAGACACACCCGCCGGTGGTCGTTACTCCTGGCGGGATCTAGACTGGCCCCACAAATCAATACTAGTCTTTTCTGCGCACTTTGTCCTCACTTGTGCAAACCCGGGAGAAACTTCCTGGTCGGTCACCCATCCTGAAACTACTCCAAGCTGAGCACGCTTAACTTTGGAGTTCTGTCCGAATGGGCTTCCGGAAAAGAAAGAATTCCTTATTGATATGACTAGTCTATCATCCCTAATAAGTCAGGCTATCACAAATGCAATATGACCCTATGTTTTCTACTTCACCTATCTTTGTCATTGATAAGGATTATGAATTCTCAGTCGATCCTGAGTTAATTACTTTGGTTGAATCCGATCCTTTCTATGGTCATGAATCTGAAACTGTTGTGACACATCTTACTAAATTGAATGATATAGCCACCCTATTTTCTCATGAGGAAAAAATTCTCTATTACTATATTCTTAAGTTGTTTCCTTTTCTCATTAAAGGGTGATGATAAATTATGGTTTGATTCACTTGCTCCTGGTTGTGTGCGTAGTCCCCAGGATATGATTTACTACTTCTCTATTTCCCTGCTCATAAGAAACAAGCTGCTTTAAAGGAAATATTTTACTTTGTGCAAATTGAAGAAGAGAGTCTCCGACAAGCTTGGGGGAGGCTTCTCCAATTACTTAATGCTTTGCCTGATCATCCTCTCAAGAAAAATGAAATACTTGATATCTTTTATAATGGACTAACTGATGCTTCCAGATACCACCTGGATAGTTGTGTTGGTTGTGTTTTCAGGGAAAGAACTGTTGAGTAAGCTGAATTGCTATTGAATAATATAATGAGTAATGATAATGATTGGACACTTCTTAAACCAACTCCTAAGCCAACTCCAAAGAAAAGGGGTATTACATTTCTCAGTCCTCAAGATATGCAAGAGGCAAAAAAATCTATGAAAGAAAAAGGTATTAAAGCTGGAGATGTTAAGAATCTACCGCCTATTGAAGAAATACATGGTCTGGATAACCCGACACGGGTAGTAGAGGTATACTCTCTCCATAGATTTGATGAAGGTGATATTCCTCATAATAAGTCTGCTAGTCAATGCTTGGATGGGTTTGATAATTTTATTGTTAAATAAGAAAACTTCAATGCTTATGTTAGTAGACAATTGAAACGTAATGCTTACATGCTTGACCACTTGGGTGATTAGATGAGTAGAACTGTTAATGATCTTAAGCTTATTAGTAAACATGCTTCCATGGTTACAACTCAAGTAGAATAAGTACTTAAGGCACAAGATGATTTGCTCAGTGAGTTTAATAATAAGAACAATGATAATGTTGTTTGGTTATGACTAGAGGTGGTAAGATGACCCAGGAACCTTTGTATCCTCAGGGCCATCCTAAGAGAGTTGAGCAAGATTCTCAAAGTGTTAATACTGATGCACCTAGTCCTAGTAATAAAAAGAAAAAGAAAATTGATAGGACTTTGCATGCTAGTGAAACTGCTATAGACACACCTGAGAATCCTGATGATATTTCTATTTCTGATGCTGACACACAATCTGGTGATGAACATGAACCTAGTGATAATGTTAATAATGATGTTCATGTTGATGCTCAACCAAGTAATGATAATGAGGTAGAGATAGAACCTGTTGTTGATCTTGATAACCCACAATCAACGAATCAACGTTATGATAAGAGAGACTTCGTTGCTAGGCAATAGGGTAAAGAAAGAAAACCATGGGTTTAGAAACCCATGCCCTTTCCTCCTAAGCCATCCAAGAAAAAGGATGATGAGGATTTTGAGCGCTTTGCTGAAATGATTAGACCTATCTTTTTGCGTATGCGTTTGACTGATATACTTAAATGCCTCCTTATGCTAAGTATATGAAAGACATTGTTACTAATAAAAGAAAGATACCGGAAGCTGAAATTTCCACCACGCTTGCTAATTTTACTTTTAAGGGTGGAATACCAAAGAAACTTGTAGATCCAGGAGTACCAACAATACCACACTCCATTAAAAGAAACTATGTCAAAACTTCTTTATGTGATCTTGGAGCCGGTGTTAGTGTCATGCCTTTCTCTTTGTATCGTAGAGTTGAATTGAATAAGTTGACACCCCCTGAAATTGCTTTGCAATGGCTAATAAATCAACTGCTATAACCATCAGTATTTGCGAGGATGTGCATGTTGTGGTTGCAAACGTTACTATTTTAACGGACTTTGTTATTCTTGATATTCCCGAGGACGACAGTATGTCGATCATTCTTGGTAGACCCTTTTTGAATACTGTAGAGGCTGTTATTGATTGCAACAAAGGCAATGTCACTTTTTATGTTAATGGGAATGAGCATACGGTACACTTCCCGAAGAAACAACCTCAAGTTCATAGTATCAATTCTATTGGAAAAAGTTCAACTATTATTATTGGAGGTTTTGAATTCCCTCTTCCTACTATCAAAAAGAAATATGACTTAGTGTTATTCGAAAATTCTCTGGTTTCATGTCATTTGGAAGAAGTTTGTTAATAAGACTTGATCAACCTTGTTAATGGATTCCTTTTGATGAGCATGAGATGGACGAATTTAGAAAGCACAACTTTTTGTACCCATCCTTTACTTTCTGTTATTAGATTAAATAAAGAAAAATAGTATTTTCTGTCTATTTTTTGAATTATCCGTGAAATAAAAAATGTCCCAAAAATAAAAGTTCTCCAAATGCCCTGAAAATTTAGTATGATTTTTTATAGAATATTTGAGAATTTCTGGCACTGAACATGCACCAGGGGGATGGACCAGTGGCCCACAAGGGTGGAGGGTGCGCCCTACCCCCATAGGCATGCCCCCTCTATCTTGTGGGTCCCACATGAGTCCCCTCCACTTATTCCAGCACCCATCCACTTCGTCTTCCTCCAGAAAAAATCATCCCACTGCTCAAACCCATCTTCTTGCTCATTTTGCTACCATTTTAGATCTCCTTGCTCAAAGCTCCATTCACAAAACTGCTTTGGGGGATTGTTCTTTGGTATGTGACTCCTCCAATGGTCCAATTAGTTTATGTTCTAGTGCTTTATTTATTGCAATTTTTTGCTGCTGTGGTGACCTTGTTCTTGATCTTGCATGTCAAATTTATATGGTCCAAAGTAGTTTTGATGCATGATATAGCCTCTAGACACTTGTAGGAGTAGTTGCTATCAATTTTGTTGAGTTTGGTTCACTTCTATTTTGAGTCACTAAAAATTTCAGAAATTTTTCAGAGGAAGAAAAATGTCTAGGAAAATGTACCAAGGTGGTTCTTCGAGGAAGCAAGCGCCGAGGATCGCGATACGTGAGCCGGACCTTGAAACACCAAGGGAAGCTCAAGTGCGGCCTTGTGAATGACCGTCGGATGAATTCATGGTTCATGCAGGTTTCAAGGATGAGTTTTATGCATACATAAAAAATGCCGGCCTTGAGGACTTCGTGTCAGAAAAGTGCCAATAGTACTATTACCTAAGCGATTCCTTTGTGTACAGGTTTGAATTTTCAACCAAGCGCAATACCCATACTGTTTTATTTGATCTTTATGATGAATCATATACCATGGACCTTGAAGATTTTAATACTACATGAAAAATCCCACAATGGGGCGTTCATAGTGAACCTCACAAAGCTGAATACAACGATTTCCTTGCTAGCTTCACTGTGGGAGAAACTAGAAATATCACACAAGCAACCATAGGGAGCATTTGCTTTCCTGTCATACATTATTTTTCTCTCTTTATAGGTAGATGCATTAATGGTAAGCACGAGCATAGCCACCTTTGCATTCCAGATCTTAGTTTCCTCAAGTGTGCGGAGTTAGGTGATAAGCGTTATGTAACACCCACGATGCGGCTATATCTCTCACGTGTCGGGGCACGACTTAGAGGCATAACCGCATGGTAGGCATGTCGCAAGAGGGGTAATCTTTACACATCCCATGTACTAAATAAGAAAGGGATAAAGAGTTGGCTTACAATCGCCACTTCACACAATACATAAATATAGCATACATCATCCAGAATACAATCAAGGTCCGACTACGGAACCAACATAAATAAAGACAACCCCAAATGCTAGATCCCTGATCATCCCAACTGGGCTCCACTACTGATCAACTGGAAATGAAACAACACAACGAACACGATCTTCATCGGGCTCCCACTTGAGCTCGGTTGTGTCACCTGCACTGGTATCATCGGCACCTGCAACTGTTTGGAAGTATGTGTGAACCACGAGGACTCAGCAATCTCACACCCGCGAGATCAATACTATTTAAGCTTATGGGTAGGAAAGGGTAGTGAGGTGGAGCTGCAGCAAGCACTAGCATATATGGTGGTTAACTTACGCAAATGAGAGCGAGAAGAGAAGCAAAGCACGGTCGTGAACTAGAAGTGATCAAGAAGTGATCCTGAAACTACTTACGTTCAAGCATAACACAAGAACCGTGTTCACTTCCAGGACTCCGCCGGAAAGAGACCATCACGGCTACACACGCAGTTGATGCATTTTAATTAAGTTAAGTTTCAAGTTCTCTACAAACCGGACCTTAACAATTTCCCATCTTCCCATAACTGCGGGCACGGCTTTCAAAAGTTCAAACCCTGCAGGGGTGTCCCAACTTAGCCCATCACAAGTTCTCACGGTCAACGAAGGATATTCCTTCTCCCAGGAAGACCCGATCAGACTCGGAATCCCGGTTACAAGACATTTCGACAATGGTAAAACAAGACCAGCAGGACCGCCCAATGTGCTGACATCCCGATATGAGCTACAAATATCTCGTTCTTAGGGCAACACCGGATGAGACTAGCTACGAGTAAAACCAAACCTCAAGTTTCCCCGAGGTGGCCCCGCAGGCAGCTCGGTTCGGACCAACAGTTAGACAAGCACTGGCCCGGGGGGGTTACAATAAAGATGACCCTCGGCAGAGCGACTCCCAAGGGAAAAGTAGGTGGTGGTGAGGCAAATGGTAAAACCAAGGTTGGGCCTTGCTGGAGGAGTATTATTAAAAGCGAACTGTCAAGGGGTCCCCATAACACCCAACCGTGTAAGGAACGGAAAATCAAGGAACATAACACCGGTATGACGGAAACTAGGGCGGCAAGCGTGGAACAAAACACCAGGCATAAGGCCGAGCTTTCCACCCTTTACCAAGTATATAGATGCATTAATTAAATAAGAGATATTGTGATATCCCAACATATCCATGTTGCAACATGGAACAAACTTAATCTTCACCTGCATCTAGCAATGGTATAAGAGGGGCTGAGCAAAAGCGGTAACATAGCCAAACAACGGTTTGCTAGGAAAGGAGGGTTAGAGGCTTGACATGGCAATATGGGAGGCATGATATAGCAAGTGGTAGGTATCGTGGCATAGCAAAAGAGCGAGCAACTAGCAAGCAAAGATAGAAGTGATTTCGAGGGTATGGTCATCTTGCCTGAGCTCCCGCAAGGAAGAAGAACGAGTCCATGAAGAAGACAAATGGACGAAGTCGAACGAATCCTCACAAACGCGATGTTATCGGAACTAACCCGAAGAAGCAACACCAGAAAGAAGAAACAACATAATAAACAACCATCACATAAACATGGCATGATGCACAACCAAGTATGATGCATTTCCGGTTTAATGAGGCTTGACATGGCAAAGTGCACAAGCAAATCTACAAGTTAAGTGGAGCTCAATATGCAACGAGTTGCATATTGACCGAACACCACATCAATTATTTAGTTCTCTCCCGTTTATGTACTCAACAATATTAAATGTTGGTTAGCATGGCAAGAGGTGAAGCATGACAAAACTACCTATCTAGGCAAGTTTAAATGAGGCCGGAACAACAAGCAACAAGTCCGGAAAAATCCTCATGAGTATATATTATATTTGTTACTGCTCTGTCCTAAAGCATATTTTGGAGTTGTTTAACATGCAAAGTAAGTACACCATGTTAAACTAGGCATTTTTCCACCCCATTTACATATAAAGTATGTTAGGTTTGGAGCTACGGTTATTTAGTTATGAAAATAAAGCATTTTAGCTTGGCAATAGGCAAAATATAAGCAAACATCATTCTAAACATGATTGAAAGTTGGATATTATTAAACTAGATGAAATTCTAGTCACATTTCATATATAATTCATTTTAATACGATGCACGGTTGTAGAGTTATTATATGCATGAAGTTTAGGGGCTAAACTGCAAAACTGCTATCTCTGGATAAATTAGCAAAATCGCAAATGCTAAAAAAACATACATAGGCCGAATCTGGCCGGCCCGAAAAGCGCACAGGAGCGGGGGCTGCTCACCGGGCCTCATGGGCCGGCTGGTGGAGAGGCTGGCTGCAGCTGGGGAGGCCCACGCCGGCGAGCAGAGAGGAGGCAGGTTGATACGTCTCCGTCGTATCTACTTTTCCAAACACTTTTGCCCTAGTTTTGGACTCTAACTTGTATGATTTGAATGGAACTAACCCGGACTAACGCTGATTTCAGCAGAATTGCCATGATGTTGTTTTATGTGCAGAAAACAAAAGTTCTCGGAATGACCTGAAACTCCACGGAATATCTTACAATAAATAAAAAATCCTCGCCAAAGATGAAGACTAGGGGGCCCACACCCTTCTCACGAGGGTGGAGCCCCCCCTAGGGAGCGCCCCCCTACCTCGTGGGCCCCCTGGAGACCTCCCGACTCCAACTCCAACTCTATATAACTGCTTTCAGGGAGAAAAAAATAGGAGAGAAGAAATCATCGCGTTTTACGATACGGAGCCGCCGCAAAGCCCTAAAACCTCTCGGGAGGGCTGATCTGGAGTCTGTTCGGGGCTCCGGAGAGGGGGATTCGTCGCCATCGTCATCATCAACCATCCTCCATAACCAATTTCATGATGCTCACCGCCATGCGTGAGTAATTCCATTGTAGGCTTGCTGGACGGTGATGGGTTGGACGAGATTCACCATGTAATCGAGTTAGTTTTGTTAGGGTTTGATCCCTAGTGTCCACTATGTTCTGAGATCGATGTTTCTATGACTTTGCTATGCTTAATGCTTGTCACTAGGGCCCGAGTGCCATGATTTCAGATCTGAACCTATTATGTTTTCATCAATATATGAGTGTTCTTGATCCTATCTTGCAAGTCTATAGTCACCTATTATGTGTTATGATCCGTTAACCCCGAAGTGACAATAATCGGGATAATTACCAGTGATGACCGTAGTTTGAGGAGTTCATGTATTCACTATGTGCTAATGCTTTGTTCCGGTTCTCTATTAAAAGGAGGCCTTAATATCCCTTAGTTTCCATTAGGACCCTACTGCCACGGGAGGGTAGGACAAAAGATGTCATGCAAGTTCTTTTCCATAAGCACGTATGACTATATTCGGAATACATGCCTACATTACATTGACGAATTGGAGCTAGTTCTGTGTCACCCTATGTTATGATTGTTACATGATGAACCGCATCCGGCATAATTATCCATCATTGATCCAATGCCTACGAGCTTTCCATATACTGGTTTACGCTTATTTACTTTCCCGTTGCTGTTGTTACAATCACTACAAAATACCAAAAACATTACTTTGCTTTCGTTACTCTTTTGTTACTGTTACTATCACTATCATATTACTTTGCTACTAAACACTTTACTGCAGATACTAAGTTTCCAGGTGTGGTTGAATTGACAACTCAGCTGCTAATACTTGAGAATATTCTTTGGCTCCCCTTGTGTCGAATCAATAAATTTGGGTTGAATACTCTACCCTCAAAAGCTGTTGCGATCCCCTATACTTGTGGGTTATCAAGACTAATTTCTGGCGCCGTTGCCGGGGAGCATAGCTCTATTCTTTGAGTCACTTGGGATTTATATCTGCTGGACACTATGAAGAACTTGAGAGATCTAAAGACCAAGATCTACCCCTCAACTACGAGGGGAGGTAAGGAACTGCCATCTAGCTCTGCACTTGATTCACCTTCTGTTATGAGTAAGCTTGTGACACCTAAACCTGCTTCTTCTATTCGTTCTGATATGTCGCATGTTATTGATGATGCTACTTCTGCTATACATGATACTTATGATGAAACTACCTTTATGCCTGATGCTACTATGCCACTTAGTGATTTTCTTGAGGAATGACTTGCTAGGTCTAGAGAGATTGAAAATATTGAATCTGATTATGAAGATGAAAGTGATGATGAAGAATCACTTGTTATTCCTGAGGGTTATTTATTTGATCAAGATGCTTCTTTAGCTATTTTAGCTTGCAAAGATAGATATGAACTCAAAAGGTTATTAGCTAAATGGAATAAGCAATCTCTAAATGCTAGTATGAGACCTGACCCTGCTTTTGCTACTTCACCTATCTGTGTTGCTGATAAGGATTATGAATTCTCTGTTGATCCTGATATAATTACTTTGGTTGAATCTGATCCTTTTCATGGCTATGAATCTGAAACTGTTGTAGCACATCTTACTAAATTAAATGATATAGCCACCCTGTTCACTAATGATGAGAGAACTTGTTACTTTTATATCCTTAAAATATTTCCATTCTCATTAAAGGGTGATGCTAAGATATGGTTTAATTCTCTTGATCCTGGTTGTGTGCGTAGTCCCCAGGATATGATCTACTACTTCTCTGCTAAATATTTCCCTGCTCATAAGAAACAAGCTGCTTTAAAGGAAATATACAACTTTGTGCAAATTAAAGAAGAGAGTCTCCCACAAGCTTGGGGGAGGCTTCTCAAGTTACTTAATGCTTTGCCTGATCATCCTCTTAAGAAAAATGAAATACTTTATATCTTTTATAATGTACTAACTGATGCTTCCAGAGATTACCTGGATAGCTGTGTTGGTTCTCTTTTCAGGGAAAGAACACCAGATGAAGCTGAAATCTTATTGAATAATATGTTGACAAATGAAAATAATTGGGCAGCTCCGGAGCCAGCTCCTGCTCCAATTAATGATCCTATTCCTAAACCAACTCCGAAGAAGAGAGGTATTCTATTTCTCAGTCCTGAAGATATGCAAGAGGCAAAGAAATCCATGAAAGAAAAAGGTATTAAAGCTGAAGATGTTAAGAATTTACCTCCTATTGAAGAAATACATGGTCTTAATTTACCGCCTGTCGAAGAAACATATGATCTTAATCCTTTATTTATTGAAGAACCTCCAGACCCCGATAACCCGACACAGGTAGTAAAGGTAAATTCTCTCTATAGATATGATAAGTATGAAATCCCTCCTGCTAAAATTGCTAGTTAATGCTTGGATGAGTTTGATAATTTTACGTTTAAGCAAGAAGACTTCAATGCTTATTTTGGTAGACAATTAAAACAACATGCTGATATGATTAAATACTTGGGTGATTATATGGCTAATATCAGAGGTGAACTTAAACCTGTTAGCAAACATGCTTCTATGGTAACCACTCAAGTAGAACAAGTACTTAAAGCTCAAATAGAATTGCTCAATGAGATGAATAGTAAGAAAAATGATTATGCTATTAAAGTGGCTACTAGAACTGGTAGAATGACTCAGGAACCTTTGTCTCCTGAAGGCCACCCTAAGAGAATTGAGCAAGATTCCCAGAGAAATAATATTCATGCACCTAGTTCTTCTAAAAAGAAGAAAAAGAAAAATGATAGAACTGTGCAAACTTCTAGTGAACCTATTGCCGAACCACCTGATAATCCAAATGGTATATCTATGTCTGATGCTGAAACACAATCTGGCAATGAACATGAACCAAATGAAAATGTTAATGATGATGTTCATAATGATGCTAAACCTAGTAATGATAATGATGTAGAAATTGAACCTGCTGTTGATCTTGATAACCCACAATCAAAGAATCAACGTTATGATAAGAAAGATTTTGTTGCTAGGAAACATGGTAAATAAAGAGAGCCTTGGGTTCAGAAACCCATGCCTTTTCCTCCCAAACCATCCAAGAAAAATGATGATGAGGATTTTGAGCGTTTTGCTGAAATGATTAGACCTATCTTTTTACGTATGCGGTTAACGGATATACTCAAAACAAATCCTTATGCTAAGTACATGAAAGATATTATTACAAATAAAAGAAAGATACTGGAAGCTGAAATTTCCACCATGCTTGCTAATTATACTTTTAAGGGTGGAATACCAAATAAACTTGGAGATTCAGGAGTACCTACTATACCATGCTCCATTAAAAGAAACTATGTTAAAACTGCTTTATGTGATCTTGGAGCCGGTGTTAGTGTTATGCCTCTCTCTTTATATCGTAGACTTGACTTGAATAAGTTGACACCTACTGAAATATCTTTGCAAATGGCTAATAAATCAACTGCTATACCTGTCGGTATTTGTGAGGACGTGCCTGTTGTGGTTGCAAATGTTACTATTTTAACGAACTTTGTTATTCTTGATATTCCCAAGGACGATAGTATGTCTATTATTCTTGGAAGACCTTTTCTTAATACTGCAGGGGCTGTTATTGATTGCAACAAAGGCAATGTCACTTTTCATGTTAATGGTAATGAGCATACTGTACACTTTCCGAGGAAACAACCTCAAGTTCATAGTATCAACTCTATCGGAAAAATTCGATCGATTATATTTGGAGGT
Source organism: Triticum urartu (assembly GCF_056163025.1). Classification (NCBI taxonomy): domain Eukaryota; kingdom Viridiplantae; phylum Streptophyta; class Magnoliopsida; order Poales; family Poaceae; genus Triticum; species Triticum urartu. Next base: position 193,221,099 of record NC_141873.1, on the reverse strand, counting down.
TTTGAATGTCCTCTTCCTACTGTCAAGAAGAAATATGATATACTTATTATTGGGGATGTGCATAACCCCGTTGAGGTAACCTAGTGTTATTCGAAATTTCTCCGGTTTCATGTTAATCGGAATGAGTTTGTTAACAAGACTTGATCAACCTTGTTAGTGATTCCTTTTGACGAGCATGAGATGGATGAAACTAGAAGCACAACTTTCTGTATCCCACTTTTACTTTCTGTTATTTATATTGAATAAAATAAAATAATTATTTGTCTGTCTGTTATCTGATTATCCGTGCAATATAAAAATACCTCGAAAATAAAAGTTCTCCAAATGCCCTGAAAATTAAATATGATTTTTTATAGAATATTTGAGGATTTATGGAACAAAGAATACACTAGGGGGCCAACCACCTTGCCACGAGGGTGGAGGGCGCGCCCACCCCCTAGGGCGCACCCCCTGCCTCGTGGGTCCACGGTGGCCCTCCTCCACTTATTATTTCAGCCACACACTTCATCTTCCTCCCCCAAACACAAAAAACCAGCTCAAACCCGAGTCCAAGCTCATTTTGCTTCCATTTTTTATCTCCTTGCTCAAAGCACCTCTCACAAAACTACTTGGGGAGATTGTTCCTTGGTATGTGACTCCTCCATTGGTCCAATTAGTTTTTGTTCTAGTTCTTTATTCATTGCAAATTTTTTCTGCTTAGGTGACCCTGTTCTTGAGCTTGCATGTCAAATTTATATGGTCAAAAGTAGTTTGATGCATGATATAGGCTCTAGGCACTTGTAGGAGTAGTTCCTATCAATATTATTGAGTTTGGTTTACTTTTATTTTGAAGTTGCTAAAAAATTTCAGAATTTTTCAGAGGAAGAAATATGTTTAGGAAAATGTTCCAAGGTGGTTCTTCAAGGATGCAAGGACCCAGGCTTGCAATGCGTGATGCTGATGAAGAGCCACCAAGAGACGCTCCAGTGCGTCCTTGTGAGTGGCCTTCTGAAAATTGTATGGATCAAGTGGGAATAAAAGAAGAATTTAATGCATATTTGCGTAATGCCGATCTTGATGACTTTGAGGCAGACAAATGCCCCCAGTATCATGAGCTCACAAGCTCTTTTGTGAGGAGGTTTGAGTATTCATCTTCGCATAATTCTCCTTCAGTCATGTTTGATCTTTATGACAAATCTTATACCATGGACTTAGAGGATTTCACTTTTGCTTGCAAACTTCCACAATGGAGTAGTGTTAGGGATCCCCCTATATCTGAATGTAGAAATTTTCTTGCTAGTATAACTGTAGGGGAATCCAGAGATATAACGCAAGCTACCATAGGGAGCATTCACTTTCTTGCTATACATTATTTTGCTCTCTTCATAGGTAGGTGCATAAATGCTAAGGATGAAGCATGTCACATGTGTGTCCCTGACCTTAGCATTCTCAGGAGTGCTGTGTCAGGAGACCAATCTTATAATATGGGAGCCATTGTAGCTCGTAGGTTGCATCATAATAGATATAATGGAGATTTCTTTGGAGGAATTTATGCAACCCGCTTAGCTAAATTTCTTGAGATAGACATTCATGAAGGAGACATGGAGTTGCATCCTGCTTATTTAGATTTTTGATTCTATGGTTTCCCACCATTTTGTCGACAGGAACGAATCACCTCTCCAGTACCGACTAATCTTTAACAGACGTCATGCTGTCCATATTACTCTCCCTACTCCTGTTTTCTTTGATTATCAGGCAAGAGGAGGATATACTATTACCAGAGAGGAGGCAGATGAGTACGAGAGGAGAGCGGAGGCCGCTCATCGCCACACTGCAGCTCAGGAGGCGATAGCCGGTGCATCACAGTACGACCCCAACAACTATTATTATGGATATCAGCCAGGCCAGCCGTGGCCATAGACCAACTTAGGCCAAAAGCCTAAGCTTGGGGGAGTACGTATTTCTCACCGACATTACATTTATGTTCACACACACTCATTGCTAGATGTCGGTGCTCATACTTTTTCACTGTATCATCCATGGTACTTTATTTTCTTTTATGCTTTCTTCTTGTGTGTTTAATAAACCTTAAGAAAAAACCAAAAAAAATTATTTGTAGCTTTTAATTAATTTACTTTCCATGCTTGTAGTAGTAATTAAAAAGAAAACCCAAAAATATTTCCTGTTCTTCTTTTGCTTGTTGGGAGCTTTCCCGTGTAAATAGTTTTATTTCTTTTCTTTGGGGGTCAGTAGGAGAAGACCATGATTAAATTGTTGAAATGGTTCTTATATGCAGTATTGTTTATCCAACAAAAGAGCCCATATTGCCTTGTCTTCTCATGTTTATTAAATGCTCGCAGATTCCATCTTAGTCCAATGCACATGCACTCTTATTATTATTCACATCGTTCGGTCGTGCAAGTGAAAGGCAATTATGATGATGTATGATGGACTGACTGAGATGAGAAAAGCTGGTACGAACTCGACCTCTTTTGTTTTTGTAAATATGATGAGTTCATCGTTCTTGATTCAGCTTGTTATGAATAAACATGTTTGCAATGACAATTAGAGATCCTAGTTGCTTGTTCCATGCTTGATTAGCTATGAGTTATAATGGTTTACCTTGCATGCCGACATGCTATTAAAATGGTTATGATGTGGTATGATAGGGTGGTATCCTCCTCTGAATGATTTAAGTGATTTGACTTGGCACATGTTCACGCATGTAGTTAAAACAAATCAACATAGCCTTCACGATATTTATGTTCATGGTGGATTATATCCTACTCATGCTTGCATCCAATGTTTATTAATTTTAATGCATGTACATCGCTGTTGTCGCTCTCTAGTTGGTCGCTTCCCAGTCTTTTGCTAGCCTTCACCTGTACTAAGCGGGAATAGTGCTTGTGCATCCAAACTCCTTAAACCCCAAAGTTATTCCACGTGAGTCCACTATACCTTCCTATATGCGGTATCTACCTGCCGTTCCAAGTAATTTTGTATGTGCCAAACTCTAAACCTTCAAATAATCATCCTATTTTGTATGCTCGAATAGCTCATGTATCAACTAGGGCTGCCTGTATCTTCCATGTTAGGCGGGTTATTCTCAAGAGGAGTGGACTCCGCTCCTCACTCACGAGATAAATGGCTGGTCACCGGGAAGCCCAGTCCCATGCTTTATGCAAACTAAATCAAAATAATTGCAAACAAAACTCCCCCTGGGACCTGATGTATGTTGGAGGCAGTCGTTGTTTCGAGCAAGCCATGGATTGATGTTTGTTGGTGGAGGGGGAGTATAAACTTTACCATTCTGTTTGGGAACCGCCTATAATGTGTGTATTATGGAAGATATCGCCATCTCTTGGTTGTTATGTTGACAATGAAAGTATACCGCTCAAAATGTTATTCACCTCTATTTCAAAACCGAGCTCTGGCACCTCTACAAATCCATGCTTCCCTCTGCGAAGGGCCTATCTATTTACTTTTATGTTGAGTCATCACCCTCTTATTAAAAAGCATCAGCTGGAGAGCACAACTGTCATTTGCATTCATTATTGTTAGTTTACATTGGGTGTGACTATGATTGGATCTCTTTTACCATGAATTACAATGTCTAGTCAGTCCTTGATCTTTAAAGGTGCTCTACATTTATGTTTTGCCGTCTCAGAAAGGGCTAGCGAGACACCATCTTGTTATATCATATTATGATTGTTTTGAGAAAGTGTTGTCATCCGAGATTTATTATTATGGCTTGCGAGTTGATTATGCTATTGATATGGGTAATCATGAGACCTGAGAATTATTGCAAATATGGTTAGTTATAATCTTTGCTGAAAACTTGAATGCTAGCTTGACATATTTACAACAACAAGAGCAAACAGAGTTTGTAAAAGTTTTTCTTTATTTCTTTCAGTTTGTCAACTAAATTGCTTGAGGACAAGCAAGGGTTTAAGCTTGGGGGAGTTGATACGTCTCTGTCGTATCTACTTTTCCAAACACTTTTGCCCTTGTTTTGGACTCTAACTTGTATGATTTGAATGGAACTAACCCGGACTGACGCTGTTTTCAGCAGAATTGCCATGATGTTGTTTTATGTGCAGAAAACAAAAGTTCTCGGAATGACCTGAAACTCCATGGAATATCTTACAATAAATAATAAAAAATCCTCGCCAAAGATGAAGACCAGGGGGCCCACACCCTTCTCACGAGGGTGGCCCCCCCAGGGCGTGCCCCCTACCTCGTGGGCCCCCTGGAGACCTCCCGACTCCAACTCCAACTCTATATAACTGCTTTCGGGGAGAAAAAAATAGGAGAGAAGAAATCATCGCGTTTTACGATACAAAGCCGCCGCCAAGCCCTAAAACTTCTTGGGAGGGCTGATCTGGAGTCCGTTCGGGGCTCCGGAGAGGGGGATTCATCGTCGTCGTCATCATCAACCATCCTCCATCACCAATTTCACGATGCTCACCGCCATGCGTGAGTAATTCCATTGTAGGATTGCTGGCCGGTGATGGGTTGGATGAGATTCACCATGTAATCGAGTTAGTTTTGTTAGGATTTGATCCCTAGTATCCACTATGTTCTGAGATTGATGTTGCTATGACTTTGCTATGCTTAATGCTTGTCACTAGGGCCCGAGTGCCATGATTTCAGATCTGAACCTATTATGTTTTCATCAATATATGAGTGTTCTTGATCCTATCTTGCAAGTCTATAGTCACCTATTATGTGTTATGATCCGTTAACCCCGAAGTGACAATAATCGGGATAATTACCAGTGATGACCGTAGTTTGAGGAGTTCATGTATTCGCTATGTGCTAATGCTTTGTTCCGGTTCTCTATTAAAAGGAGGCCTTAATATCCCTTAGTTTCCATTAGGACCCTACTGCCACGGGAGGGTAGGACAAAAGATGTCATGCAAGTTCTTTTCCATAAGCACGTATGACTATATTCGGAATACATGCCTACATTACATTGACGAATTAGAGCTAGTTCTGTGTCACCCTATGTTATGAATGTTACATGATGAACCGCATCCGGCATAATTATCCATCATTGATCCTATGCCTACGAGCTTTCCATATACTGGTTTACGCTTATTTACTTTCCCGTTGCTATTGTTACAATCACTACAAAATACCAAAAACATTACTTTGCTTTCGCTCTTTTGTTACAGTTACTATCACTATCATATTACTTTGCTACTAAACACTTTGCTGCAGATACTAAGTTTCCAGGTGTGGTTGAATTGACAACTCAGCTGCTAATACTTGAGAATATTCTTTGGCTCCCCTTGTGTCGAATCGATAAATTTGGGTTGAATACTCTATCCTCGAAAGTTGTTGTGATGCCCTATACTTGTGGGTTATCATGGGTCAACTCACGACTCGGTCAATCGAGCAGAGCCTCGAGCAAGACAAGTAGGCGAGCACCCGCTTGATGCACAAGATGCCGGTGCCGGTGATGCAGACGATGTTCAATGGCGGCGGTGCGACGCAGAGGCAGGAGAGCAGCGGGCGGCGAGGCGAGGGACTTGGCGCAGCGGCCGCTTGCGAAAGAGCAACAGCGACTGGGCGCGGGCGAGGGTCTTTGCGCTCGAGACGGACAGGAGGACTCCGTCCTCGTCAGGAACCGTTGAAGATGACGGTGGGAAGGACTGCGGTAGGCGACGCGGCAGCTTGGGCGGTGGAGCTGGAGCGAGGGAGGAGGCGTAGCTTGCCGTGGTGGTCGCCGATGAGAAAGGAAGCAGGGGCTTGCCGGCGGCGTGGCCGGATGCGGAGGACCTGGCGAGGAGCGGGCAGCAGACAGCGGGAATGGGGCAGCGGCTTGGTCACGGGAACGAGGCCGAGGACACGGGGACTGCGTCGGATCCGGCCGGCGGGAGCCCGTCTCTGAAGATGGTGGCGCCGGCTGACTTCAGGTGCAGGGAAGGGGCACCTGGTGCGGATTGCGAGGAAGCTAGAGGGCGATGTTCTCGGGTGCCACAGTAGGGAACGACAGTAGTAGTGGCATCCGAATGGGGTCGACGCCCTGCTGGTCGCCGGTGGGAGCGCAGCCCGGCGAGGCTTGGGAGGAGGGGATCGAGAGGAGGTGGTGGGATGGTGTGGTGCTGAATACGAGGGATGAAGGAGGCGCGGGTTGGCTCGGGTTGGATCCTGATGAGGATGCGGCGGCGGCGGGGTAAGTGACAAATGCCCTAGATTTTAGGGATTAGGCAAGTGGGTCTATATATAGAAAAGGTGGGTTACATTTGGACCCTCCGATTAAATCGGACGGTCGAGAATAAATGGCTTAGGGGAGTCCAAATAAAAACAGAGATGCTTTATAGATGTTTGGGGATGAACCGTATCCAACGGTGACGACTGTCCGGGTCAGGTCCGGGACAGCTTTTCGGACGCGCGCGCAAGGAGGGTCGCGGACTGACGAGAGAGGTTAGGTTGGGCCAGGTGGTAGGTAGAGGACTGTGTAGAAGGCCTGAGGCTGATAGAAGAGAATATATATATATATATATAGAGAGAGAGAGAGAGAGAGAGACCCGACAGCGGTTTCCGGAGACCGAACGTCCCACGATAGACCGGCTACTATTGCCGCTAAATTTATCCGTTGGGGCATCAAACGAACTCCGAATGCGATGAAACTTGGCAGACAGTCTACCTACAACATAACAAGACCGCACGCCAAATCTCATCCCATTTTCAGAACATTTTCCGGCCACTTAAAAAAATAATATTCGGACATGTTGCGGGTGCGTGCGAGTGTGGTTGGGCTCGGAATGGATAACAGACGGAACTAGGCAACCCAGACGGATGCAAGTTTTGAAAAACATGATGATGCAATGCCCATGATGACATGGCAAGATGCAACACGCAAGCAAATGACATGGCAACGACGGTGAATAACTGGAAGACACCTGGTGCGTCGGTCTCGGGGCATTACACGTTATAACTTGGGGGCTATTATTGCGAGGAGGTTACACATTAATGATAAGGATGGAGATTTATTTGGTGGGATTTATGCAACTCGCTTAGCTAATTATAATGCTATGGCACGCTACCGGTTTCTTGAGAGAAACGAACGGTCCCTCTAGTACCAACTAAACTTTGACAGATGGCGTGTTGTCCATATTACCCTTCCTGCTCCTGCCTTCTTTAACTTTTAGGTAAATGGGAGATATTTTATAACTAGAGAGGAGGCAAACAAGTATGAGAGAACAGCGACGGCTGCTCGCCTCCACGAAGCAGCTCGCCAAGCAGTAGCTGCCACATCACAGTACAACCCTAACTATGATTTCGGATATCATTTGGGCCTGTGGTGGCCTTAGACCAACTAAGTCCAAAAGCCTAAGCTTGGGGGACTACGTATTTCTCACCGACATTACATTCATGTTCACACACTCATTCTAGTTGTCGGTGTTCATATCTTTTTCATTGTATTATCCATGTTAGTTTATTTCTTTTTCTCGCTTTCTTCTTGTGTGTTTGAAAAACCTTAAGAAAAACCAAAAAAATTAGTTGTAGTTAGTTTACTTTCCATGTTTACTTAGTAGTAGTATTAAATGAAAACCCAAAAAGTTTTCTAGTTCTTCTTTTGCTTGTCAAAGCTTTCCTGTGTAAATAGTTTTCTCGTTCTTGTTTTACCGTCTTTAGAAAAACAAAAAATCCAAAAACATTTCAGTGTGTTTCTTTGAAATTCTTTTCTTTTCTCTGGGGGTCGAGAGGAGAAGGCCATGATGAAAATGTTGTGTACTCTCATTTGCATTATTGTTGACCTGACAAAGAGCCCATGTTCCTTTGAATAAATGTTTGCAGATTCCAGCTTAGTCCAATGCACCTGCACTATTATTATTATCCACACCGTTCGGTCATGCAACTGAAAGGCAATAATAACAATATATGATGAAATTATTGAGATGAGGAAAAGCTGGAATGAACTCGACCTTTCTTGTTTTTGTAAATTTGATTAGTTCATCGTTCTTGATTCAGCCTATTATGAATGAAACATGTTTGCAATGACAATTAGAGATTATAGTTACTCATGTGATGCTTAATTAGCTAGGAGTTTATAATGGTTTAACTTGCGTGCCAACATGCTTTTAAAATGTTTGTGATGTAGTATGATAGGATGGTATCCTCCTTTGAATGATTCGAGTGGCTTGACTTGGCACATGTTCACGCATGTAGTTGAAACAAAATCAACATAGCCTCCATGATATTTATGTTCATGGTGATTTAAATCCTACTCATGCTTGCACTCAATGTTGGTTAATCTCAATGCATGTTTATGACTGTTGTCGCTCTCTAGTTGGTCGCTCCTCAATCTTTTCCTAGCCTTTACTTGTACTAAGCGGGAATACTGCTTCTGCATCCAACTCCATAAACCCAAAGTTGTTCCACATGAGTCCATCATACCTACCTATATGCGGTATTTACCTGTGGTTCCAAGTAAATTTGCATGTGCCGAACCCTAAACCTTCAAATGATAATCTGTTTTGTATGCCCGAATCGCTCATGTAGCGACTAGGGGTTGTTAGTATCTGATGTCGCTTGAAGATACGTCGGTATTTCCCCAAAGAGGAAGGGATGATGCAGCACAACGGCGGTAGGTATTTCCCTCAGATATGAAACCAAGGTTATCGAACCAGTAAGAGAACCAAGCAACACAACGTAATCAGCACCTACACACAAATAACAACTACTCGCAACCCGACGTGTAAAAGGGGTCGTCAATCCCTTTCAGGTAGCGGCGCCTCAAGATAGGCAAACCGACGTGAGATAAAATTGTAGTAGATTGATAGATCGAACACCAAATAAAATAAATAAGAATAAATTACAGCAAGGTATTTTTGTATTTTTGGTTTAATAGATCTGAAAACAAATACAATGGAAAAGTATATCGAAAAGGCAAATATACGAGAAAGAGACCTGGGGGCCGTGGGTTTCACTAGTGGCTTCTCTCGAGAAAAATAGCAGACGGTGGGTGAACAAATTACTGTTGGGAAATTGATAGAACTTCAAATATTCATGAAGATATCCTGGAAATAATCATTATATAGGCATCACGTCCAATATTAGTAGACCGACTCCTGCCTGCATCTACTACTATTACTCCACACATCGACCGCTATCCAGCATGCATCTAGTGTATTAAGTTCATCGAGAAACGGAGTAATGCAATAAGAATGATGACATGATGCACTACAAAAAAAGACAGATCCGTGACATTTTCGGCCGAATGAAAAAACAATTTGTCATACTTATGACACTTCTATGATGATAATTGTGACAAAACCCGGTATCATCACAGATGTGGTGGGCTCCTACTTCTATGACAAAAAATCATGACAGAAAATGGGCTTTTCATCCTGGGCGGGCCGGAGACGCAGCTGCATAACATTCTTTGGGCCGTCCATGAAGGAAAAAACCGTGGAAGAAGCGAGGCCGAAGAAAATATCGGGGAGTTCCTGGTTACTGTGGGTGGTCGGAGGCCGAGCGATGTGTGTTTCTCTCATACACGTACGCGTGTGGGTGCGAGGCGTTGGGCTCTAACTGAACCCGAGCGAGGCGTTCTCATACTGAACCCGAGCGATTGCACAGCATGCTACGTGTTACTGAACCTGAGCGATCGATCGATGCCTGTTAACTGAACACGATCGAGCGATTGCTTCGCTACTGCTGCTAACTGAAGCCGATCGATGCTACCTATGGATGAACAGTGAGTGTTGTTGGGGGGTTGGACGAACAGTTTCCGGTGGGCGTGATGTTGGGTAGGAACCCTAACCGGCCGATCTTTCATGAAAGGAGCGGATACCGCAATGAACACGAAGAACATGAGGAGGGAAACAAGGGGAAAACATGAGGGGAACACGAGAGAACACTCAAACCAATAAGAATGATTACACAAGTGCTAGATCCTTGAAACATGATAGGAGATACAAGATCCAAAGTCAACAACAGACAATACAAAGGTAACTGGTCTACTCTGTAAGGAGGTCTTGATGTTCTTCTCCGCAAGGAGGTCTTGAATCCAAAGGGATCTTCTCCGAAGAGGGGTCGCGGTCTCTCTCGTGGAGTAGATCCGATGTGGATGAGCAATGCTCTATCTCTAAAACGAGCTAAACCAGTGCTAACACTAGAAAGGAGGTGGACGTGGTATATTTATAGTCTTAGCCACGAAGGGGTAAGTGAGGGAGGGGTACAAGGCCAAAGGCCCACGGCTGCGCACAGGCAGGTACCGGACGACCGGTGGGGGTTGGACGTCCGGTGGCTCAGGACTGTCCAGACGTCCGGCACGTGTCGGATGTCCGTTGATTCTTCTAGGGTGTAGTGGCACCGGTCGTCTGGTCGACGTGGTCGTCCGGGCGCTGGGACTCGTCGGACGTCCGGTATTCATTGGACGTCCGGCCGCTGTAGCACCCATCGCCTAGAGTTCTTTTGGCTGTCTGGGCTGCATCAGGTACCGGATGTATGGTGGTGTCCGAATGTCCGGTGGATGTAGCTTGTAGCAGCTCCGCTTCTTCTGTCTTCTCTTCCATGCTTTCCTCGCGGATGGTGTAGTTGTACACTTGCACTCGCACTCCTCCTCGTCGTCCGTAGTGTTCCGACAATACCTATGCATGCACACGAGAGGGGTGTCAAGTAGTATACCATCCTCGAAGGGGTCAAGTGAGCACGTGTAAAGGATATGATTCACCTTTGTGTATGTGAAGTAGATGTCGCACGTGTCACTCACCGAACGAACTCTTGACATGGTGATGTCCATAGGATTCTCCACATCATCTCCCCTCCCTTGGGAAAGATCCGACCTTGGATCGAAAACCAAATCACCATGGGAAAGAGATGGTTTCGCCGTGTAAAAGTGGACATTCACCAAGTAGTCATCATCTTCAAGCTTGAAGTGGGCACTCTCCAATGTCGCACCGTCTAGTGATTCCTTCAAAATGAGCAAGGACAACAAACACTTGGAAAAACAAATGTGGTTAGCGTTAGTGCAAAACCAAGCATTCAAGAGGTGATTCACCAAACAAGTGTCGTCATCATGCAAAGCATATGGTTTGACAAAGGATTGTGACATGGCATATAAGCACATAAATTGAGCACAAGCAAAGATATCGCGGGGACAAGCCTGTAAATGTGAGGTAGTGATGAAAATATGTTGGACAAGTGAATAAGCATCTAACTCAAGATCATAGAAAACATGGGCAAAGCGCTCAATGAAAGGTCTATGGTAGGCATAGGAATCATTCACAGCACCAAAAGAAATGAAGTGTCTAAACACAAGGGTCGAGTGCAAGACAATCCAAGCATAACATGCATAGGGTGTAGTGAAGATAGTGTGGCACTCAACACAATAGAAAGAGCTATTGTTCATCATGTGTGAGGCAATCAAGGCAAGCATGTAGCAATCAATGGGACATGGCATATGTGAAGAAACGATATTGTTGCAACCAAACATGTGAGAGGAGCAAGTAATCCAAGAATTGGATGCAACACACAAGGCATATATATCATGATGCATGGAATGGTGAAAATGACAAGTCGAAGCAAGATCTCTAACAAGTGTGCAATCAAGTGGTCCAAGTCTCATGGTGCAAGCAACACAAGTAGTATGATCCACAATATTCATGCTCATGGTTGTGGGATTCTCAAAAGAGAATGATATTACCTTGAAAGCATGCCCTTGTGCGTCCTTCACAATGCCGAAGCACAAGCAAGTATGATGTAGAAGCGTCGTGGTAGAAGGTGGCTCACTCTCAAGAGCTCGGATTATCAAGTCACATGATGTGGAAGTTGACACAAAGTCTAAGTATCCTACACATGCACAAAACAAAGCAAAGAACATATGCGCATGGTAGATAAACACATCATCCATCATGATGGTTCTCTTCTCTTGCACATAACCATTAGAAGCACAAGTGCATGAATAATATGATACAACAATGTCTATATTCATGACACTAGGTATATGGTGCAAAGAGGCAAGACAAGCATGCTTCACAAGAAAAATGTCAAAATCTCCAATCATATGTGAGAATGCTATGGGGGAAAACTCATTATCAAGACTAGAATCATTGTTGCACTCAATACATGGCAAATCGTCTAACATGAGAGTGGAAACACATGGAGATATATGACAAGATGCAATAACAATCATGTGCAAAGCATGTAGATGGTTGTCATCAACCGCATGAAATGAGAAAGTATGAATCATTGGTGATGCAACATAAGCAAGCATAGTAATCAAGGCGTGTAAACTGGTGGAGCGAAGATGCAACACACTAGAGGAAATCATGGCAATCATGTCATGTGAGCAAATAATAGGAAAATGCAATGCACATGACATATCGCAAGCACAAGCACAAAGCAAGATCATAATATCATCGTAGGCATGGGGCACAAAGCAAAGATGACAATGACAAGTGATATCTCCACCAAGCTTGCAACTACACATTGATCCGGAGCATCCTACGATCATCCCCATGTACACTCGAGCATACACCATTGGACCTAAGGTGAACTCGCTCCTTTACGAATCTTCCATTTTTGCATGTAAGACATGGATGCTACTTCAAGCGCGGACCTTGTGCATACTCAGGTACACCCGAGGAGACCATGGAGAGCCCAAGGACCAAGGCCAAGCATGCACGGAAGCGAAGGAAGGAGAAGGAAGAAGAGCCAGCTGCTACAGCGGCCGGATATCCGGCCCTTGCCCGGGAAATCTGGCATCGGCTATCCACAGAACACCGGAAAGGACCAGCAGAGCCCGGACATCTGGACATCACCCCGGAAATCCGGCTCCTCCCGAAGTCCCGGACATCTGGCCCCTGCCCGGAAATTTCTCCCCTCCATCACCAAATGCAACTGGAAGACCCAGGCCAGCACGGACATCCGGCCTCCCAGCCCGGACATCCGGCCCGTCGCGAAGCCCCGAACATCCCGCCCCCAGCCCGGACATCCGGCGCCTGTGTGCGCACAGTGAACGGGCCATGGGCCCATGTATCCCCCCTCTCACTTACCCCTTCATGGACTAACACTATATATAGACACCCCCTCCTCCTCCTAGTTAGGGTTAGCATTGGTTTATCTCATATTTAGAGACAGAGCATTGCTCATCCACATCGGATCTACTCCACGAGAGAGACTGCGGCCTCTACGGAGAAGATCCCTTTGGATTCAAGACCTCCTTGCGGAGAAGAACTTCAAGACCTCCTCACGGAGAAGACCGGTTACCTCTTGTATCATACGTTGTTGACTTTGGATCTTGTATCTCCCTTTGTGTTCATGGATCTAGCGCATGTGTGATCATACTTGTTGGTTCGAGTGTTCTCTTGTGTTCCTCTCATGATTTTCCCCTCGTTTCCCTCCTCGTGTTCTTCGTGTTCATCGCGGGATCCGCTCCTTTCGTGAAAGATCGGCCATATAGGGTTTTACCATACATCATCTTGGTATCATGAGCCACGTTGCTCACGATTTTGGAGCCTCCCCTCTTCGTTTTCTAGCCTAATTTTGTTGTGTTCTTCCCCAATTTCGAAAATCCCCACCAAAAATAGCCCCAAGTTTTTTGTGATTTGTTGGTTTGACGAAGTTTTGTTGGATTTGATCCATGGATTTGCTTGGTTTCAAGTGGATCTAGCATCTCCCCAAGTTTCCCCATCTTTCATCCATGAAATCTCTCCAATTTTGACCTTGGAATCATCAATTTCCACCCCAATTCGAAAATTTCCGCCCCAAACGAGATCTGGAATCGTCAGGCCGGACATCCGGGTCCCGAGCCGTACATCTGGCTCCTGGAACACCAAATCTTCTTGGTGCTAGACAAACAGCCCCGGAAATCCGGGCTCCACCTCGAATATCCGGCCCCTGTACATTTCAGCTTTCTAGTTTCACCATTTTGTCCATAACTAATTCATTTGGAGTCCGATTTTCGTGTTCTTTAGCTCGTTGAAAAGCTCTTGACACCTCCTCCCACAAAAATACTACCATCACCATTTGACTCCATCAAATATTTGGAACTTTGGCATCTTTGCCTAGGGCTTCCACTACAACCTCCGCATAACCACCACCGACTTCTGCAACCTAACCAATTTATTTCCTTATAGAATTTGTGGTTGCTTGAGTAGTGATTCGAGTCTCCTAAGGTGTTTAGGCTACTTAGGGATGATTGCTTCTTCATCAACCACCACCACCATAACTCCCACATCGGCTTGCCCACCATACACTTCCACCACCCCAACTTAACCCAATTTTGTTTGTGTTGTGAGTTGTGTCTCCTAAGGTGTTTCGGCTACTTAGGGACCGCGCTTCCAACTCCGACACCGTGTATAGTCCACCACCTTACCCTCCATTTCCGCATTGCATACTCCATAACCCATCATTGTCATTCCGCAATTCCATTGAGCTTCCACAAAACCACCACCACATCCCGATACCACCACTTGACATTTGAGATTTTTAGTTCGCGGTTTTTCCGTTTCCTAAGGTGTTTCGGCTACTTAGGGATGAGTCACCATCATCTTGGTATCTACATCAAGAGCACCGCCACTCATCATCACCGCGGATGGTAACCTCCATATCATCTTGGTATCATGGTATCCCTCCATTGTATATTCCCTTGCCATTGCATTGATAACCGCTAGATTATTTTGCATCACTTGCCTATCGAGACTAGCCATTTGAGTATTGCCGGCAACATTACTTGTGCACATTAGTGATATACACCATACATTGCATACATACCATTCCATATCGGTATCATATCATCTCGTGTGCCTCAAGTTTGTTCCTGCGTATACACAATTACTATCTTGGTTTGTGCATTTCGCAAAGTGGCCATATACAAAAAAAAAGCTTTTAAGCAAAAGAGAAAGAGCAAAGAGCTTGTAAGCAAGAGCCGTAGCATCATACCACATTGCATATAAGATTGTCATATTTGATCATTCCACCGGAACATCATACATAACATACTTGGGATAGAAAGTTGATACATTTTGTATATCATAGGTTGTGCACAAGTGTCCTATCAACCTATAGAGAAATCGTGCTGGCGTCTCTCTTGAGTTGTGCAACACGAGCCTTTTTCGTGGATTCCACATTTTATGCTCATCCTTGGTTGCACAACCACATTTATCTATCTGTGTGTGCGTTTCCGTGTGCCATTCATTGCTATTGGTCTACTTGTTTCACTTGCGAATTCGTGAATCTCTTTCAACATTATTGACTCTTGCTAACATTTTGCATCAAATTTTTTGTGCCACTATCCACACCGAGCTCCATCATAAGCCTTATTTGTGTAGGTGTGAGAAACCGACAAGAATTGGTACCAATTGTGTTATTTCCTTGTTACATCATTGAGTGATCATTGATCCATCTTCAACATTGGTCAATGTACATTTGGTATAGTTCTTATCCTTTCTCCACTCATATTTGCTCGAGTATTGTGATGGATAGGAAAGGCATTTCATCTCCGTTCTTCCACAACAACGACGGCATGAACAACTACATCACCAAAGCGTCAATCTTCGATCTACAATGACAAATACAAGGCGCACAATCAAGATTGTGAGAGCGCATTGAGAACCTCTCCATCGACATTCGTCACTCCGAAGCAAGGAAAAGGGACTACATCGACAACAAGATTTCCGCACAAAATGAGGAGCAAGATGCAAGGATGGAGGAGATTCAGACCTTGTTGATCAACCGTTCTTCCACTTCATCATCCTCAAGGTGGCGACGTTCAAGTCACAAGTCTTCGGAGTGCAAAAGTGATGCAAGCGCAAGTCGTCCACGTCCACATCTCCATGGCGACCACCATCACGTTCATGATCCACATCAACATGAAGGGCAAGTCACCTCCAAGCATCATGTGCACGACGACGACGAATGCCATCGAGCTCAAGAACAACAGCGACACCATCATCATGAAAATGCTCGCCAAGTGCAAATGCACAAGTCCCAACAATCCCTACTTCACGCCAAGGCCAACCTTCATGAGCATAAGAGAAGATCCCGAGACGAGCACCACCAGGACGGAGCTACGGCTACACCAACCAATTCGGCATATTTGCCAAGTGTTATCAAGGCATCCTCGCCTTCGGACGTACGACATCTTTTCCTACTTCCCATTAGTTCACCTACATCGACGTCTTCAACTACAAGGCGACCACCTAGAAGCGAGGGCGACACTTCCATCTTCGAAATCCCCTCAAGGAAGATGGTCGAGCATGGGAAATTCCCTTCGGTCATGGAGATGAGCCACGAGGTGCCACATCATATGGACCTCCAACAACAAGATGGTGACAAGAAGGTCGAGCAAGGGCCATCCCCTTCGACAATGGCACCAAGCATGAACCTGTTCAACTACATGAAGACGGCGCCCCAAAAGGACTCATTCTCTGAGTCAAGCTATGAGACCGCAAATGAGACCTTACCTTTGGTCTTAGGGGAGAGTGATGATGTGCCATCTTCGGCCTTCATCCATGGCTACGACTACGACATGATTGAGCATGGAGACATTTGCACCTACATCTCTCCGACACCCACATATGAAGAGATCCACCACGTGAGTGCCATGAGTGACTCCACCATATGTGACATTGAGTGCATTTCCTATGAGAGGATGAGTGTGACCACTACTAGCCCCACACTTGAGAGCATGCCACACATCCTATGTGAGGTTGAGAGCCATTTGAGTGACTCCACCAACTATATGAGTGAGAGCATCCAAGAGGGAGTGAGTGAGCCACAACACTTAGTGAGTGAGGTAGTTGACACGACACGTGAGGCCACTATGATTTCTAACGATTTAACCTCTACTCCGAGTGTGTTTTCTTCTTCGGTGCTAGGTCTCCTACATGATGACACGCCTATCCTTGACGAGTCCATACCTCCAACAACGACGATGGCCGTGGTGGAAGAATATGCACCCCCACATGGTTCCATCAAGATGAAGATGACCACGACTTCATCTTCGACACCTCACCTACAACACATGAGCGATGCTCCAAAGGTAACATAGGTGATGGTGCTTCTCTTGTCCCACTAGTGGACTATTTTACGAATGATTGCTTGCATGATGTTGACACACCTATTCCCATGCTTCATGCTAGTGCGACTCCCTCATGTCATGACTTACCTATTTAAGATGAATATGATGATGAGCATGTTGATTTTCCTAGTTGTGATGCAATGCTACATAGGATTTCACGTGAAAATTCTTTTGGTCACATCATGTTCGACAATCCTTTAAACTTGTCATATGCTATGAGCGAGATCTACCATATTGCATCATTTCAATCTCAACATAGTAGCTATGCACGCCCCATTAAAATAAATCCATTTGCACTTATGGCATAGATGACGAGATGATGGTCATTGGCTTTTCTTTTTCATGTTATGATATTGCCATGCTTCCTTTACATGATTTGCGCAATTCATCTACTATACCATGCCATGATCACATTGTTCCAAATATGCTTTGTTTTGGATGTTGTCAATATTCTACAAGAGATGTTTCCGTTAGTGCTCATGAGGAGACCCCCATAGTTTCCTCATACATATTAGGAGATTTTAATGCATTTCATACATTGCATGATTCTCATAATTGCTTGCACCATATGCATTCCATGAATAAGAATGCTCTACGTATTTCTCATGATGCATTACACAATTTGAGTCTCCATTATGCTATACATAACAACAAACCTATCATGATGGATGGCATGTTTCTATATCACGCATCTCATTTATTTGAGCATTGGATATTTTTTGCTAACCAACATAAGCACGTACGCATCATGATGGATGATGTGTACATATACCACGCACACACAATTTTTCCTTTGCCTTTGTTTTGTGTAGGTACTCATGTATACTCATCAACCTCTCATTCCCAAGAGTTGACGAAACGAGCTCTTGAGAGCAAAGATGATTTGGGATCCCGTGAACTATCCTTCCCACCGCTCTCTTGGCACAACGACTACACGCATCTCTCTCACTTGGCTCTCACACGGCTATTGGCTATATACTGCTTGTCGCTTCATGCTCATTTTACTGTGTTCACTTTGCATGCTATGCTTACTTCTATGCCTTTGCCATGCAATTGTGACCCTTGCGTGCATCTACCCATGATTCACCATTATGCTACTCCTTTGTGTATTTGCATGCTTGGTGGAGATCCTTGTCGGTGTCAAAACTGGCGGATCTCGGGTAGGGGGTCCCGAACTGTGCGTCTAGGCCGGATGGTAACAGGAGGCAAGGGACACGAAGTTTTACCCAGGTTCGGGCCCTCTCGATGGAGGTAAAACCCTACGTCCTGCTTGATTAATATTGATGATATGGGTAGTACAAGAGTAGATCTACCATGAGATCGAGGAGGCTAAACCCTAGAAGCTAGCCTATGGTATGATTGTTGTTGTCTATGTTGTCCTACGGACTAAAACCCTCCGGTTTATATAGACACCAGATAGGGTTAGGGTTACATAGAGTCAGTTACAATGGTAGGAGATCTGCATATCCGTATCGCCAAGCTTGCCTTCCACGCCAAGGAAAGTCCCTCCCGGACACGGGACGAAGTCTTCAATCTTGTATCTTCATAGTCCAGGAGTCCGGCGGAAGGTATAGTCCGGCTATCCGAACACCCCCTAATCCAGGACTCCCTCAGTAGCCCCTGAACCAGGCTTCAATGACAACGAGTCCGGCACGCATTTTGTCTTCGGCATTGCAAGGCGGGTTCCTCCTCCAAGTACTCCATAGAAGATTTTGAACACAAAGATAGTGTTCGGCTCTAAAAAATAAGTTTCCACATATTGCCTTAGAGAGAATAATATTTACACAAATCCAATCTGCTAACGTTTTCCGAAGTGCGACACACCACGGCCAAGCCTTTATCTGAGTCATTTCATTATCCCACCTCAGCGCGTTATGCGAGGCGGTTTCCTTGGCACGTCTTGTCAAAGAAGAGATCATGTCCCCTTATTCCAGGATTCTCATCAATACGGGCGTGGGTAACCCAACCGCGCCATTGGAGATAAGCGATTTTTACCAGGCTGGTGGGGACATGTAGTTGCGTCCACCCCATATAAGGGGATAAGGATCCACCATTCCACCTACGCCTTCTTCCTCCTTTGCCTATCCATTCTTGCGCACTCGAGCTCCAGCACCCAAGTCCGCACTCACACCTCCACCTTCTCCAGCCATGTCCGGAGTAGGAGGCAAGTGGATGGTCTCCTTCGTCACGGAGGGACATATCAAAAAGCTGAGGAAGGCCGGATACCTGTCTAACGACATCGCGTACCGGCTCCCCGAAAAGGGGCAGCTCATCCCCACCCCTAGGCCCCATGAGAGGGTGGTGTTCCTCCCCCATTTCCTCCGCGGACTTGGCTTCCCTCTCCACCCATTTTTCCCGGGGCTCATGTTCTACTACGACCTGGATTTCCATGATCTGGCCCCGAACTTCGTCCTCAACATCTCGGCGTTTATCGTCGTGTGTGAGGCCTTCCTCCGCATCCGCCCCCATTTCGGCCTATGGCTCAAGGCTTTCAATGTCAAGCCGAAGGTGGTGCGCGGCAACCAGGCAGAGTGCGGAGGCGCCATGGTGGGCAAGATGGCCAACATCCTTTGGCTCGAGGGCTCCTTTGTGGAGACCCTGAAGGGGTGGCAATCGGAGTGGTTTTACATCACCGAGCCACTCGACACCGAATGGGTCGCACCCCCCGAGTTCCGGTCCGGACCCCCAACGCGGCTCACGTCCTGGAAAGAGACGGGCCTGTCGTGGGGTAAAAAAGGAGAGCTAACCAGACTCCAAACATGCGTCAAAACCCTGGCGGACAAGAAGCTCAAACTTGTCAACGTAGTCCAGGTTATGCTCATCCGCTTGATCCTCCCGTGCCAACAACGGGCTTCAACCTGTGGGAGTTCGACCTGGCGTGGCACCAAACTCTGAGCAGGCTCTTCGACACGATGTACGAAGATGCCTGGAAGGTGCTTTTCAAGGGCGCCGAGGCTCCCGCATCCGCTACTGAGGATCGCGGATTCAGCGCGCAGCGTCACGCTCTCGCGGTAAGCTATTTTTTCCTTTTACAGGGTATTAGTTTTTCATAGTTTGACTCCATGCGGGATCTAAGCTCCCTTTCCTATGACAGGATTGGCAGGTGACGTACGGATAGATCAACTGTCCGGCCCCTTTGCCCGTAGGCCCAGTGGACGCTCACTTGGCAAGGCTGCTAGTTCCGGCACCCTATGTGGTGCCAGAGAAGAAGGTTAAGAAGAAGGCCACGGGGACTCGAAAGAGTGCCCGACGCCCGGAGGTGTCGGATTCATCATCCGACGAATCCAAGATGCACTCCTCCCTTGAAGACGAGGAGGAGGAGGAAGAGACACCTCCCCCTCCAGCGGGGGAAGGGAAGAAAAGGAAGGCCGCCCCAACTGGGGAGGCCGAAGGGTCCAAGAAGGGGAAAACCCTTCCTCTGGACTGTTCCACCTACGCCGACGGCGGCAGTGAGGAGTGGGCGCCTAGGGCCAAGCCCCTAGCCAAGTCGTAAGTATCCAGATACCAGAGTAATTCATAGTATTCGTTTGTTGCACAGCTTTCCCGCATGTCGAATATGTTTATGCAGCCCACCCAAAGACCGGCTCGACGCGTCGTCGAGCGGCTCACTGGACTCGTCGGATGTGAACTCGCTTCCGATGGCTTCCTCCCCCCGCCCTACGGACGAAACCGAAGTGTTGTCCCAACAGGTTCCAAGCCGGGAGGAGGTGGTCCTGGAGGCGCCGCAAGGCGACCTCCCGGAATCCAGGAGCAAAGGGGATGAAACCCCCCAGGGATCCAAGTCCGGCTCTAGGCCAGACACTGCTCCGGATCCTTCAAAGGTTCCAGAGTCCGGCGGGCGACCTCCTTCCAAGAGGAGCCAGCCCACTGTGCCGGTGGCCCCCGTCCAACCGGAGGCGCCGGACAATATGCTGGAGGTGCTCCAAGGCGCCTCCATAGACGAGGAGCACCGCACTATTATGAGTGCGGTGGTCCAGAAGGTTCAGTCCGCCAAGAGCGGACTGACTGAAGCTTGTACTAGCCTTTTGACAGGCTTTGAGGTAAGTAAAGAATGTGTAAATAATAGTACCGCATAGACAGTAGCCCCTGATGCTCTGTTTGGTGTTCGGTAAGAAAAGCCGAATAGAGGATCAAATAGAATTCGCAGGAGTCTAACAAAAATGAGTCAATATGCGTATGCAGGCTTCTCTGCTTGCGTCCGCCGCACTGACTGCGGAAGTGGACACGCTAAAGCAGAACCTCGAGCGGTCCGAGAAAGAGCTCGGTCGTGCCAAGAAGTAGCTCGAGGACAATGAAGGTAAGAAATACCTTGTTTAAATATATATATATAAGGTGCAATTGCAAGAAATAACAGGATTAACATGGCTATTTTAGGGGCCACATTTGAAGTGGCGACCCTTAAGCAAGCGCTGCTCGAGGCCGAGAAGAGGGCGGCCACGGAGCGCACCGAGTGGGAGAAGTATGAGGCCGAGGTTGGCAAAGTGCGGCAAGAGCTCCAGGTTCTCATGAAGAAACATGAGAGTTTCGAGCTTGACTCGAAGGCGCGAGCGTCTGAGCTTGTGGCGGCTATTGAAAATGCCAAGTCTGCCAAGGCCGAATCCCAAAAGACCCTCCAGGAGTTGGATGAGGTGAAGAAAATAGCAGCGGGTAAGGCATTCTTTATGCAAAGCAAACAAATAAACGTGAGTTACTTGTTACTTACCCGAATCCGGAGCTCTCCAGGAGCGTTCGCAGATCTTCCCCAGAGTGTGTCCGATGCTGCCGCATTCTATCGAGCCGAGGAGGGCAGCTCGACCGAGAAGGTGTTCTGGTCTCAGTATGCCGAGGCCGGACACCCCGTACCCCTAAGCGACCAGCTGAAGCAGCTGGTCGAGCTCCACAAGGCGGCCGAACAGGCCATGAAGGGCCTCTTGGTCCGGCTGTGGCCTGGAGAAGCTTCGCCTGAGAGCTATTTCGGGCTAGTGCGGCGGCTGGTGGAGGCCTGTCCACACTACAAGAAATATGTCAACTTATGACCACCACTATTGGTCACTGAATGGTCACAAATTTCCATTTATGACCTTTTTGTGACCAAAAACATAAGGTCAAAAGCTGGGCGTCGTAAACTGACTATAGCGACCTTTAACAAAAGGTCGTTGATCCTATGAACTTCTGTTTTGGTCACTAGCAACCTCCCCAGGCCACGTAGGCATCCAGCGTGGCAAGCTGATGTGGCACAAGATTCAGCCCGGTCCAATTCAGTTTTCTACATGGGCCGAGCCCATTAATTCAGCCTTTTTATTGTTTTTTTCATGTGAATTTTTGGTCAGCTACATGGGCCACGCCCTACAATTCGGCCTTTTAATTTTCTAGGCCATGGCCCTTTTGCAAACCATTTCATTAGGCCTTTTTGTAAGGTTTTACAGAAATGCACAATATTCCAGTCCACTATTATTTGGGCTATAGCATTTTTGATCCAGTAGACCATTTGGTCTTTTTATTATTCACTGATTTCCAGTTTACACATTTGAATAGCAAACACTCAATAATTCTCTCAATTAAATGATTAAATTCAGAAATCATTCATCCAAATACACACAACAGCACATACAAGTCTGCATGTCCAACCTCAACTAAAACAAGCAAAAACAGATACACATCAACTAAAGTTGTGGTGCGCTTCCATCACAGCAGCAGCAACCTAAGCGACATTAGATCACCAAAAATAAACAATGCCATCAACATGAGGCGGTAATCCAACTTCAACACTTTGTGAGGAGCAGCGCCACCAGGAGGATGCCGATCGCCTCTGGTACCTGGCCACAGGTCACATCAGAAATATTCAGAAATCAGTTGAACATAATTGACTACAAAAGAAATCAGAATTGAACAGAATTGTCATGCTTGTCTACTTTCAGGAAAGTTAATACATATTTCCATGCTTGTCTACCAAAGAAACTGTATCAACTTAACACTTTGTCATGCATAAGTGTTTCACATCAAAAACATACAGCAGTGCAGACTCAAAATTGTATCAACTTAACACTTAGTCATGCATAAGCGTTTCACATCAAAAACATACAAAATTTGGAGTAGGAAACTAAATCTCTAAATACTCCAGCTGCAAATACTGCTAACACTAATAGGCCAGTAGCAAATACTATATTTTTGGAGTTTTAACAAATGTTCAGTAATTTATGGAGTACAGCAGCAACATCACGTTAAGAAAGTGAGCTAAATCATCACATTTTCAACTCTAAAGGTGCGGCAGGTCCTAACCCTATCATAGGCATACGTGCAAACAGGTGCATGACAGTGTTAAGTTTTATACAAGGATGTGGCTTATTGAAACTGAAAGTCCAAGTAAAAGTCGTCAAGAGCAAAAATAATGAAATGTTTAGTCCCAGGTTTGTGAACTACGCAACAATTCTTTTAAACTTGTAACACGGAGGCTGAGTTAGTACGCAGAATGTCTGTAAGCTACAACATGGCCCATCCAAGAACAGCCCAACCCGTCAGCTACAAAGTGCATGAAATAAAAACAAAATACCATACTTATTTTGAGCTTTATTTTTTTTGTTCTTACACGGGCCGCTAATAAATAAAGAGTCAGAAAAGCGTCTGAATGGAATGGAGGCTTTGTTTCAGGTAGCAAAGTGGCAAGCAATCTATTTGTGCAGCAGCAATTCTAGGCTTCACTCTGCTCATGATCTACTAATGACTTCTAGCATAAAAAAACACTTCTGGCCTAGTAAGCAACAGTATAGCATGCACTTATTAAATTCTTAAGAGTAGAACATGCATTGTTTATTAAGGGAATCATCTGTTACAATTTGTGTTAAAATCTCCTAGGAGTTCAAAGGCTAGAAACAATCTACTATGGAGAAGTGAAGGACCCCAAGTACCTTAAGAGTAGCACATGCATTGTACAACTCTTCTTTACGAGTATCTCCGAAACCATCAGCGTTACCTGTAAAAGTGGTAGTCATCACATGGAAAAATTAGCCAAGCACAGCTCTAATATGGAAAGAAGCACTTCTGTATTTCTATTATATATGCTAGAGAAACTGATTTCTAGTGTTAAAACGTGCAGCTCTGTATACATAATTCTGGTAAGCTAGGCAGAAGCTTAAATATTGAGTGTATAGAAATAGTCATGTGTATGCATATGTAAATCAATATGTCAAATTTATGGCCAACTAGAGATTCATGTATACAATTTGCTAGAGAAGAAAATAACAAGTCAGTTTGTAGCTAGCCTACCAGCAGTTTAACAACACTAATAGATTTGCATTTGATGCTGCCACTTAATTTCAAGACATGACAAGACAAAAAGCATGGCATCAACACGAGCATCAATAGCATACTAACACCTAAATTGATAAAAAATTAATGGAGTCCCATCCATCCATGAGAAAAGAAAGTGCCTTTGGTTGATAAAGAGAAGAGAAGACTACCTCTTGCTGGGATCAAACCAGAGGATACCAGCGCATCCACCCATGAGCAGGTTGTGTGGCTCGAGGACATGGTCTCGGACACCGCGTTCGTGCCATCATCGAGGCCGAATCATGGATGGTCTGATAGAGTTACCACAAGCAAACTTACACGTACACATGCAGTTTTAATTAATTAAATGATTAGGCAGCAAAGGCAATTGGAAATCTAGGAGTTGACTTGGATCGTGAACAAGCATATCGGACCACAAGATTTAATTAATTAAGTAACCAAAATTTACTTGGCCCAGGAATAGAAAAGCAAAGCTCGATGTACATAAACAGTCTGGCAATTACCTTCTCAACATACTGCTCCCTCATAACTAGGCTGACATTCTCCTTCTTGAATGCAGTCTCAAGAATCTGAAAATCACAATTCTTAGTGTTAGCTTGTAAAAGAATCGATACTGCTAGTTCTGGGTATTCCTAAGTGAATCATTGGAGTGCCAAAATCCAATGGCATGCAGGTCCTACACCCGCCAGGATTGTCAACTTCTCATCAAATCCAACAAAACACCAACTGAAGAGAACTATGAGGCATCAAAAGTAAAGCTAACTATGTCATGGCAACCACAACAGATAATTCTCCAACAACAAAAGTGATAGCATACCACAGGGCTGCCAAATCGAGCAATAGTGTCAAGTAAATTTCCTCAAATGCTTGCTAGTAAGGATTGCAATAGTCGAGCTGCTGTAGTGATGCAATAGTGCCAAATCAATGGTGCCCAACTGCATCAAATCGAGCAATAGTGCCAAATCACTTCACCTACTCATGGCAAAGTGCACCCAAATGTCTCTATTAGTCCAGCAGCATCTAAATCGAACTCCACATGCATGCTAGTAAGGGAATCCACCGGCAAACGAACGAAGATTTGGTCACGAGCCAAACCCACGATGGATGGTGCAAAGATGGTACCTCGAAGGTGCTGGAGCCGGACTGGAGGAGGTCGGGCTGGCCATCCTAGCGGGGAAGCGTGCTGCGGTAGATGACATCGCCGCAGGCCATCACGGTGCGGGGCAGGCCCACCACCTCCACCAGCTGCCGCCCCACCTTGGCCCCGAGCTCCGCCGACGCCATCACCTGCCGGACCAACGCTGCCACGGCGGGGGGCGCCCGGCGGCGCCGGCGGAGGCGGAGACTCCTGGAGCCGCTTGATGCGCACCTGGCCGGCGGAGGCGGAGACGTCAGCCACCAGATGTGGTGCCTCGCCGATCTGTGCGCGGTGGGAGAGGAGGAGGAGGGACGCGGCGGCGGGGCTAAGGTTGGGGGAGATGAGGAGGTCGTCGGCGGTGGGGATGGGGGAGGCCGGCAGCAAGGTAGGGGGTGGGATGGCAGAGAGAGGGAGGTATGGGTCGGGGAGAGGGAGATTGTGAGGTGAGGGAAGGGGATAGGATGGCGGCGGCTGCGTATGGATCCGGGAGAGAGGGAACGGAGCAGGGGAGGGGGTGGATCTGGCCGCCGCCATGGCCATGGCCATGCCATGCGGCTCGGTCTATGTCATGAGCGAGGAGGGAGCGCGGATCCGACCGCGGCCTTGGGAGAGAAAGGGAGGGGAGGGGTTGCCGGAGGCCAGGGTTGGGGTAGAGGACGAAGGACGGCACTGGTGGCGGCTGGGTGGTTGGGGATCGAGAGGGTTGGGGGTGGCGGCTGTGGGACGAGAGAGGGAGAGTGGATCCGGGGAGAAGAGTGGATCGGGGAAGCTAGGGTTTGGGTGAGAGGGTGAGGGCTGCCGTTGGATCCAGAAGCATCCGACGGTGGTTGATGCATGATCCGCGTGATATGCCTATGGACCAATCAGAACGCACCAAACAGTTTGATGATTTTTTGACCAAATAAATTGGTCGTGATTGATTACATACAATTTTTTCATTCCTTTTTTCAATCCTTAAAATGAGTTTTTTTGTGAAAGACCTATCCAATATTTGTTCAAATGATGTCATATTTTGCACAAGTTTCATCTTAGATTGGCAAACAACATTGACAAAGGGAGTTTTCATTTTCTTGGACGAAAAAACCATTTTCCATTTTTCAAGTGCCCAAAAGGAGTTTTTTTGTGAAGGACCTCCCAAATAATTGTTGCAAAATTGGACCAAATCATTTTTCTAAAATACTAGGCCATATTTAATGCACAATTGACAAAATGGTTGTGTGTAAAATGTTTTGATCCACCTCTCGTGAAAAAGACAAATTTCCGCCGATTCAATTGGAAGCGGGTCAAATTTGAACTGCAGCTACCTCATAGTTTGCTATTTATTTTTTCCAAAAATCATTTCTAGGTACATAAGTATCTATTTAATCATAGAAACACCAAAAAAGTTCCAAGATTCAATCACTAGCTAGGAACGGTTATTCCCGCCGTTTTGACCGCATTTTGAAACGGGCATAAAAAATTCAAAAAAAATCAAAAAAATTGGGAAACCTTCGCATTGTGGCATTGTATGTGGCCAAGTTCCTAGGAAAAATAACAAAATTGTAATACGGCAATTATTTTAAAAAAGTGTTCTCAGAAACGAGCTATCACGTGTGGAGATCCATGGCTTTCAAGCTAAATGATCAATCTTATGGCCACATCCATGGCATAGTTTGTTCAAATGATCTCATATTGCGCACAAGGGTGCATATTGGAATGGCAAACAATGTTGCCTAAGGAAGTTGTCACTTTCTTTGGACGAAAAAACTATTTTCCATTTTTTGAGTGCCTAAAAGGAGGTTTTTTTGTGAAGGACCTACCATATATTTGTTGCAAAATTGGACCAAATCATTTTTCAAAAATACTAGGACATATTTAATGCACAATTTACCAAATGGTTGGGTGTAAAATGTTTTGATCCACCTCTCATGAAAAAGACAAATTTCTGCCGATTCAGCTGGAAGCGGGTCAAATTTGAACTGTAGCTACCTTGTAGTTTTCTCTTTATTTTTTTCAAAAATCATTTCTAGGTACATAAGTATCTATTTAATCATAGAAACACCAAAAAAGTTCCAAGATTCAACCACTAGCTAGGAACGGTCATTCCCGCCGTTTTGACCGCATTTTGAAACGGGCATAAAAAATCAAAAAAAATCAAAAAATTGGGAAACCTTCTCATTGTGTCATTGTATGTGGCCAAGTTCCTAGGAAAAATAACAAACTTGTAATACGGCAATTATTTTAAAAAGTGTTCTCAGAAATGAGCTATCATCTGTGAAGATTCATGGCCTTCAAGCC
This sequence comes from Triticum urartu, assembly GCF_056163025.1. NCBI lineage: Eukaryota > Viridiplantae > Streptophyta > Magnoliopsida > Poales > Poaceae > Triticum > Triticum urartu. Next base: position 193,193,398 of record NC_141873.1, on the reverse strand, counting down.
AAATGATCAATCTTATGGCCACATTCGTGGCATAGTTTGTTCAAATGATCTCATATTATGCACAAGGGTGCATATTGGAATGGCAAACAATGTTGCCTAAGGAAGTTTTCATTTTCTTTGGACGAAAAAACCATTTTTCATTTTTCGAGTGCCCAAAAGGAGGTTTTTTTATGAACAAACTACCAAATAATTGTTGCAAAATTGGACCAAATCAATTTTCTAAAATACTAGGCCATATTTAATGCAAAATTGACAAAATGGTTGGGTGTAAAAAGTTTTGATCCACCTCTCGTGAAAAGGACAAATTCCGGCCGATTCAGCTGGAAGCGGGTCAAATTTGGTCAAATTTGAACTGCAGCTGTCTCATAGTTTGCTATTTATTTTTTCCAAAAATCATTTCTAGGTACATAAGTACCTATTTAATCAGAGAAAAACCAAAAAAATTCCAAGATTCAACCACTAGCTTGGAACGGTCATTCCCGCCGTTTTGACCGCATTTTGAAACGGGCATAAAAAATTCAAAAAAAATAAAAAAATTGGGAAACCTTCGCATTGTGTCATTATATGTGGACAAGTTCCTAGGAAAAATAATAAACTTGAAATACGACAATTATTTTTAAAAAATGTTCTCAGAAACCAGCTATCACGTGTGGAGATCAATGGCTTTGAAGCCAAATAATCAATCTTATGGCCACATCCATGGCATAGTTTGTTAAAATGATCTCATATTGTGCAAAAGGGTGCATATTGGAATGGCAAACAATGTTGCCTAAGGAAGTTTTCATTTTCGTTGGACGAAAAAACCATTTTCCATTTTTCGAGTGCTCGAAAGAAGGTTTTTTGTGAAGGAACTACCAAATAATTGTTGCAAAATTGTACCAAATCATTTTTATAAAATACTAGGACATATTTAATGCACAATTGACAAAATGGTTGGGTGTAAAATTTTTTGATCCACCTCTCGTGAAAAAGACAAATTTCCGCCGATTCAGTTGGAAGCGGGTCAAATTTGAACTGCAGCTGCCTCATGGTTTGCTATTTATTTTTTCCAAAAATCATTTCTAGTTACATAAGGACCTATTTAATCATAAATACATGGTTTGGTGGCGATACGTCGAGGTTTGGGCGGTGGCCGAGGGCCCCAACTCTAGAGCGCGTAAACTCGCATGCCCGTCGCGTGGTCACCGCGTGACCGTCATGTTGCCATGTGTTCTGGGCAGCCTAGGTATGTCTAGTGGGTTGGGCACTCCCCAGGTTGGTGCTAGGAAGAAAATTACAACATAAGATTCTCACGAGGAGACCGATCGATGCTCAAACATGAATTAGCAGCCAAGTTTTTGATTAGCGGTACGGGAAATGCACATGGCCAATGGGCGTGAGTTTTGGCTGAGGATGATCATCTAGTAAGGAGAATGTCTTCACAAATTTTTAGCTCAAAAGGAGGATCCTAGGTGGTACTTGCTTTGCAAAGTACCACGCTGGACAAAAATATGAATGTTGAAGCTGGGCTCAAAATAATGAATGGATTGAGCTGAAATTTTGTGGAGGATGGTTATTTGGGCATAGTAAAGCATTGTAGAAAATTGATACCATTTGGACATGCCAAAGTAGTACTTCCTTCACAATGCTCTTCTATGGACAGAAACTTGGGAAAACTAGTGAGAGAGATTGGATGAACGAAATGAGCTCAAAATTGGTGTAGGTAAGTTACTTAGGTATGGTCATGCGCTGGTAAATTTTCAGATCATTTGGGTAAGCCTAGCTAGTAATTACTTCACAAAGCTTCTCTCGCGGTAGAAACTTTGGAAATTTCCCGAGAAAGATTTACTAGGAAAATTGAGCTGAATATTATCATGTGGTAATGATTTGGGTATGGAAGAGTGCCCGAAAAGTTTGAGGGTAATAGGAGGGGTCTATATAACACTTGCTTTGCAACGTGCCAATTTGGCCATAAAATATAAATTGAACCTGGGCTCACATAGATGATTTGACTGAGCTGCAATTTGGAGGAGGGTGATAATTTGGGCATTGAATGAATTGTATAAATTTCATGTCATTTAGAGATATAAAAAAGGTACTTGCTTCACAATGCTTCTAGGTGGACAAAAACTTTGGAAATTTGCCGAGGAAGATTTGCTAGGCAAATGGAGCTGAATTTTGTCATGCAGTAATGATTTGGATAGGAAAGAGTGCCCAAAAATTCCAAGGGCAATCAAGAATATATAAATAACACTTCCTTCACAAAGTTTTGTTGTGAACAGAATAGGAAAATGAATATTGTTGAATTAGTTTTGAACTAGGCAAGGAAGGATTTTTACATATTTGATGAACATATGCCCCAAAGAATTTATGAGATTTTTTTGGGAATTTTAGGAATGATAGAAATATAGGTTGCTTTACAACCTAGGGCAAAAACTGCCACATAGACATGATACATAGGCAAAACTGATGAGATGGCACCTAGTCATCACAACCCACCACAATCTACAAGGCTATGACCATCTATATTGGTCATTAACAACTAGAAATAAGGCAGCGGACTAGCACTGTTTTCTTTGTGACCATTTCGTGTAAGGAAATTACGACCTTTCTAACCAAAATGGTCGCAATGGTTTAGGGTTTGGAGCCCCCTGAACAGCTTTTGACCAATTGGTCTAAAATGGTCATAAATTTATGACCAATTCTTCGAGGGTCACTGACAGAAGGTCATAAGTTGATATATTTCTTGTAGTGCCAAGGCTCGAAGTCATCAAGCGCTCCGTCTGCATTGAAGGTGCCCGTAGGGCCCTTGCCCGTGCTAAGGTGCACTGGGGCAAGCTGGATGCCGAGAAGCTTGTGAAGGACGGGCCACCGCCAGGGAAAGAGCATCGCAAGCCCGAGAATTACTATAAGGATGTTCTGAAGGGTGCCTGCCTTGTGGCGGATGAATGTTCTAGGGATGTAATTTTTGAGTAAAACTCACTCGTTTTTGTCCTATGCGCTGAAAACTTGTTCATATGCGCTGAGTAATGCTGTTTGAATTTAAAATATTACCTTCTGTGCGGCTGTTTATCAATTCTGAGAGATGGCGAGTCATCGCCTTCTGCCCCCGTGCCGCTAGTGCTAGGGTGTTCGGGGATAAACCTGAGCGCTCTTTTTCCCATGTTTGGGTCCTTCGAGGGAGGCGCTCAGCCCAACGAACAAGGCCATCGGACTATAACACGTGAACACTCTCACTTAGCCATAGAATTCTATAATTTTAAATTTCGGCGAAGCCCCTAGTATTCGGAAGACCGAGTTCGGGGCGCCATCCACGCCTTGGCCGGACAGAGCCGACTCCTCGCCCTAAGCGGCATAAGTCTTTAGGGACTCGAAAAAACCTCTCGAACAGCGACCAGCTCTCACTTCATCATGACAGTCAGTTTTAGCTTTCTCCACTGAGGTGCTCGGCCCAGCTCAACTAGGGCACAATCGCAGTGGTTCTCCTAGTGCTACCTTAGCCGATATAGCGGAACGTAAGGCACCAAAACATAGGAGCCAGGCAAACCCAACTATTGACCCAAGACATGATTCGGAGCTGATGCATATAATGCTATAAGTTCGGGGTGCCGCACTTGTGCAAGTGTTCAGACTTCTCACGCCATATTGAGGGGTAATAAAGCCCCTGGCGTATTTTGGCCGTACCAAATTGTACGGGTGCAACATGTCGTTAAGGAACATATATATATAAGGTAATGCAAAAATAGACAAAAGCTATGCATTGTTTATTAAAAATAGCTGCGATCAAAGCAGAATGATACCAACAATGCGATAAACAAAAAGTTGGACTATTTAACATGTCTGTTCCAGGGGCAAGCTGCAGAATAGTATGCGAAACAGGTATACTGCTTGTGATAGAGACCCCCTGTGAGTTCCGTGGCTTGTCTGCCTCCCTGGTTCTTGCATCGTTTGTGCGGCAATTGAACTGCCGAACAGGCCTTCCGAAGAATGGAGTCCTGAAAGTAAGAGAAAATTAGGAAATCGGCAGCCCCTGGTGCGGTTTAAGCCGTGTTTCGGGTATGCCGGGATGGTGCCCCTCCCCTTGTACCCATGGTATTTTTAGAGCGTAGTTATGTACGCGAAGCACTGGCGTCACCTTTTTGCGAGGGTTGGGGTTGGGGCCGCATTGCTACGCCTGCTCGGAACATGCCAGGCGGTCTTGTTGTAGGTTACTCGGGGCATTCTGGACGGTGTCCGAATGTTTAATGGCCGGACTGGAGAACTGCCTGGATAGGCTGCTTTGTACTTCCGCTGGAAGGGCCGCCGTGTGCTCCTACATTCGGAGGGAGCGTTCGGTGTTTCCATTGACCGTAATTACTCCTCGAGGGCCTGGCATCTTGAGCTTAAGGTATGCGTAGTGCAGGACCGCATTGAACTTGGCGAATGCGGTTCGCCCGAGCAGTGCATGATAGCCACTGCGGAATGGGACTATGTCGAAGATTAACTCCTTGCTTCGGAAATTATCTAGAGATCCGAAGACCACTTCAAGTGTGACTGAGCCTGTACATTTGGCTTCTACACCTGGTATTACGCCTTTAAAGGTTGTTTTCGTGGGCTTAATCCTCGAGGAATCTATGCCCATTTTCCGCACTGTATCCTGGTAAAGCAGGTTCAGGCTGCCGCCGCCGTCCATAAGGACTCTAGTGAGGTGAAATCCGTTAATAATTGGGTCTATAACCAATGCGGCGAATCCTCCATGGCGGATGCTAGTGGGATGGTCCCTTGATCAAAGGTGATCGGGCAGGAGGACCATGGGTTGAACTTTGGGGCGACTGGCTCTACCGCGTATACGTCCCTTAACACGCGCTTCCGCTCCCTTTTGGGGACGTGGGTTGCGTATATCATGTTCACCGTCCGCACTTGTGGGGGAAAACCCTTCTGTCCACTTTTGTTCGGCGGCTGGGGCTCCTCGTCGTCATCGCTATGCAGCCCCTTGTCTTCATTTTTGGCGTTTAACTTGCATGCCTGCTTGAACACCCAACAATCCCTGTTGGTGTCATTGGCCGGCTTTTCAGGGGTGCCATGTATCTGGCACAAGTGGTCGAGTATTCGGTCCAAACTGGATGGGCCCCTAGGATTCCTTTTGAATGGCTTTTTCCGCTCACCGGATTTAGAGCCTCTGAATCCGGCATTAACTGATGTATCCTCAGCATTGTCGCCATTAATGCGGCGCTTCGGCTTGTTGCGACGCGACCTGCCGCTACTGTCTCTGGCATCCGAATTACCAGGGTTCTTGGTCATATTGTTGCTACGAGCAAGCCAGCTGTCTTCTCCCGCGCAAAAGCGGGTCAAGAGTGTCGTGAGCGCTGCCATAGATTTCGTCTTTTCCTGTCCTAGGTGCCGGGCAAGCCACTCATCATGGATATTGTGTTTGAAGGCTGCTAGGGCCTCTGCGTACGGACAGTCGACTATTTGATTTTTCTTTGTTAGGAACCATGTCCAGAATTGCCTGGCCGATTCATCTGGCTGCTGAATTATGTGGCTTAGGTCATCGGCGTCTAGGGGTCGCACATAAGTGCCATGGAAATTGTCGAGGAATGCAGCTTCCAGGTCCTCCCAACAACTGATTGATCCTGTTGGCAAGCTGTTAAGCCAATGCCGAGCTGGTCCTTTAAGCTTGAGTGGGAGGTATTTGATGGCGTGGAAATTGTCGCCGTGGGCCATATGGATATGAAGGAGATAATCCTCGATCCATACCGCAGGATCTGTTGTGCCATCATATGATTCGATGTTTACGGGTTTGAAACCCTCGGGGATTTGATGATCCATTATTTCGTCTGTGAAGCATAGTGGGTGTGCGGCGCCTCTGTACTGTGCTATATCATGACGTAGCTCCAATGAGCTTTGTCTACTATGTTCGGCCTTGCCGAATTTGTGACCGGCGTGACGGTTACCGTCTCGAGCCGTGGGGCGCCCATGCGATCCGTAGATCGATCTTGTTTGCCTTGCCTTGTCCTCCAACATGTCTCGTAAGTCCGGCGCAAAATCCCGTGCCTTGGTACGGGGTGCGGCTTGAGTGTAGGGCCGAGAGGCCTCTGTGTCGCGGCCACGAGGTGGTCGGTCGGCTACATCAAGTGCTTCCTCCTCTAATCGGGGTAGCAAACTGCGCTTTGGGTAGCTCTTGGAGGAACGTTCGAGTTTATGCTCTTCGGCCGCAAGGACTTCAGTCCATCTGTCGACTAGCAAATCTTGATCAGCTCTAAGCTGTTGCTGCTTTTTCTTAAGGCTTCTTGCCGTGGCCATAAGCCTGCGTTGAAAACGCTCTTGTTCGACGGGATCCTCTGGCATGACGAATTTGTCGTCGTCGAGGCTTGCCTCGTCTTCGGAGGGAGGCATATAATTATCGTCCTCGACCTCTCTGTCAGCCGCTCTCTCATGAGGGCTGGTTTCTCCATCCTCCTGTGCTAAATCTTGCTCGAGGGGATTTTCTTTGGCGCTTTCCGGAGTATTATTATCTCCCGTGCTGGAATCGCCGTTTTTGTTTTGGCGGGATTTTGAGCGGCGCCGCTGACGCCGGCGCTTAGGCTGTTTCTTGGAGGGGTCATCCTCCGCTGTTCCATCGCCATCTCCTTCTTTTGGGGTGTCCACCGTGTATATGTCATATGACGAGGTGGCTTTCCAGGGCCTAGTAGACGCTGGTTCTTCATCATCTCCTTCATCGGCGTCCATACCGTCGATGTCTTCGGAGTCGAAGTCGAGCATGTCGGTTAAATCGTCGAGAGTGGCTACAAAGTGGGTGGTGGGTGGGCTTTGAATTTCTTCATCATCCGAATCCCAACCTTGCTGACCGTAGTCTGGCCAGGACTCTCCTGATAAAGAGAGAGACTTCAGTGCCTTCAGAATATCGCCGAAAGGCGAATGCTGAAAGATGTCCGCGGCAGTAAACTCCATAATCGGCGCCCAATCGAATTCAATCGGCAGGGGCGCGGAGGGTTCAGAGTCCGGAGAGGAGTCCGGCTCGTTGGAGTCACGAATCTCACGGAGTACGGCGCTGGTGTTCGGCCAATCGCCGTTGGGATCGTAGCCCTCGAGGTGGCATCCAACCGCCCATCCTCGATCGGCGCAGTTGGTTCTGAATTAAGGGTCGAAGCCGCTGTGGGTGCGGCCTCCAGGGCATTGTTCGGCGGCAGAGCTAGATCATGCTCGTCGGGACAGTGCGGCGCGCTCGGCAGTGGCTCGAATACGTCAAAGATCAAGTCCCCGCGGATGTCAGCCATGTAGTTTAAACTTCCGAATCTGACCTGACGGCCAGGGGCGTAGCTTTCGATCTGCTCCAGATGGCCAAGTGAATTAGCCCGCAGTGCGAAGCCGCCGAAGACGAAGATTTGTCTGGGGAGGAAGGTCTCACCCTGGACTGCCTCGCTATTGATGATCGTAGGAGCCATCGAGCCTGACGGCGACGACACAGAGGAACTCTCAATGAAAGCACCAATGTCGGTGTCAAACCCGGCGGATCTCGGGTAGGGGGTCCCGAACTGTGCGTCTAGGCCGGATGGTAACAGGAGGCAAGGGACATGAAGTTTTACCCAGGTTCGGGCCCTCTCGATGGAGGTAAAACCCTACGTCCTGCTTGATTAATATTGATGATATGGGTAGTACAAGAGTAGATCTACCATGAGATCGAGGAGGCTAAACCCTAGAAGCTCGCCTATGGTATGATTGTTGTTGTCTATGTTGTCCTACGGACTAAAACCCTCAGGTTTATATAGACACCAGATAGGGCTAGGGTTACATAGAGTCGGTTACAATGGTAGGAGATCTGCATATCTGTATCGCCAAGCTTGCCTTCCACGCCAAGGAAAGTCCCTCCCGGACATGGGACGAAGTCTTCAATCTTGTATCTTCATAGTCCAGGAGTCCGGCGGAAGGTATAGTCCGGCTATCCGAACACCCCCTAATCCAGGACTCCCTCAATCCTTGTTGCTATTGCCATCTTTATCATGTGCCTCATGCTATTGTGGATTCTTGTGTTGGGAGAGTCATGATGTTCCATTGCTATTTACATAGGACTTCTTACCAATACATTGATGATATTTTGCTCATACCTTGCTTTCATGCTTGTGCTATGTCATGTGAATTATTCATGCACACTATTTCCACCCATGACATGCTTGCCATGATTCCTTCAAGTATGTTGCATCTTCGCACTACTAGCTTGCTTGACTTGATCACTATGATTACTTACTTTGTCGCATCACCCATGTTCCACTATTACTCGCTTTCCTAGGTTGATGACATATATGTTCGTGCCTCTCACATGATACATCTTGTTCATTGTCGCTTGCCTCCAATTGTTGCATCTATGCTCATTGATCTTGGGGACTTGGACATATTACTTGTGATGCATGCTTGTTTACTTGAGCCTATTGTCTTTGGTTGTAGTCGCATCTTATGGTTTCATACCATGCCACATATTGTCCTTTCTTATGATAAGCATGATGAAAACACTTGTTGGGTATCTCACCATTCGAATGATAGGTGTTGCATTTGCACTAACCTCATTTGTTTTTCCGAGTGTTTGTCATGTTATTTCATTTTGAAGGATTCACATGGTGGCACCGTCATGAAACAATTTGGTCATGTGAAGGCATACACGATGTGTAACACCAACATTTGCGAGAATCTCCTAAAGGTGAACTCCTTCCCTTTGATCCATCCTCAAGTATGCATATTGGATGGGTCACTCTTTCATTGTTGTTTCCTTCTTGTTGTCTACATGGTACATCTCGTGAACGGAGGAGCGACATTGAAGATTGGCTCTATGGACCTTCACATTGAGGAGCGCTCGGACTTATTGGACGCACCTTCGAATGTCCACACATGGCACGACATTGAGCATTGGTACACCAACACCTCCATATTTGTTGATTGTGCTCACACATGTCATGCTCAATGGACATATCATACACATGACAAATTTGCATCTGATGCATGGATTGACTCATATTATGATTGCCTTGTTGCATCTTGTCTTTCTATGCCATCCATGATATATGACCTTGTGCATTTCCTTAGCAAATTTGTTGTGATCTTTCTTGACGGCATATTTATACATCGTGATCATATTGCCAATCATCAATTGCATGATCACATACTCATATTGAGCATCAATTGCCATATTCATGCTATTGATAAACCGACTCTCTATGACATCATTTTGCACCGTGGTTGCAGTGATCAAATTCACAACACATTTGTGTGCACAATGAATTCTTTTGCTCCCATGAATGCTTTACATCTCATTCCATATCATCTTGCTGAGCTTCACGTGTTTTGTCACGAACATTCTTGCCACACGGACTCATACTTCCTTGATGGACACTTTGTGTGCGCTAACCATTGTATTTTCGAGTGTCGTTTGTGTTTGCTTTTCTTGCATGTATACCACTCCGGCGACACCTTGGAGTACTTGGATTGCGCAATGTATTCAACTCTGTCCAACTACAAGTCTGTCCACAACAACCGTTTCCATGCTGATGAGGATCACGATCCGAGGTCGGGTCTTCCCCAAGGGAGGGGAGATGATGCGGAGCATCCTACGATCATCCCCATGTACACTCGAGCATACGCCAATGGACCTAAGGTGAACTCGCTCCTTTACGAATCTTCCATTTCCGCATGTAAGACATGGATGCTACTTCAAGCGCGGACCTTGTGCATACTCAGGTACACCCGAGGAGACCATGGAGAGCCCAAGGACCAACGCCAAGCATGCACGGAAGAGAAGGAAGGAGAAGGAAGAAGAGCTAGCTGCTACAGCGGCCGGACATCCGGCCCCAGCCCGGACATCCGGCCCTTGCCCCGGAAGTCCGGCATCGGCTATCCAAAGAACACCGGAAAGGACCAGCGCAGCCCGGACGTCCAGACATCACCCCGGACATCCGGCTCCTCCCGAAGTCCCAGACATCTGGCCTCTGCCCTGGAAATCCGTCCCCTCCATCACCGAATTCAACTGGAAGACCCAGGCCAACCTGGACATTTGGCCTCCCAGCCCGGACATACGGCCCGTCGCGAAGCACAAGACATCCAACCCCCAGCCCGGACATCCGGCGCCTGTTTGCGCACAGTGAACAGGCCAAGGGCCCATGTATCCCCCCTCTCACTTACCCCTTCGTGGACTAACACTATATACAGACCCCCTCCTCCTCCTAGTTAGGGTTAGCATTGGTTTAGCTCATATTTAGAGATGGAGCATTGCTCATCCACATCGGATCTACTCCACGAGAGAGACCGCAGCCTCTATGGAGAAGATCCCTTTGGATTCAAGACCTCCTTGCGGAGAAGAACTTCAAGACCTCCTCACGGAGAAGACCGGTTACCTCTTGTATCGTCCGTTGTTGACTTTGGATCTTGTATCTCCCTTTGTGCTCATGGATCTAGCGCATGTGTGATCATACTTTGTTGGTTTGAGTGTTCTCTTGTGTTCCCCTCGTGATTTTCCCCTCGTTTCCCTCCTCGTGTTCTTCGTTTTCATCGCGGGATCCACTTCTTTCGTGAAAGATCGGCCATCTAGGGTTCCACCCTACATCACACATACAAGTATGAGAATCGATCATCATGTGTAATGCAAAGAATGGGTCACAAATGCATGGCAAAGGCATAGGAATGAGCATATCATGCAAAGTGAACATGGCAAGGTTGGCATAGAATATGTATTGGACAATAACCCATAGCCAAGTGAGGGTCATGTAGAACAAATGCGCGAAGAGAGCGGTGGGAAAGACAATCCATAGGATCCCAAGTCATCGTTGTGCTCTAGAGCTCATTTTGTAAACTCATGGGATTGTGAGGTTGACAAGCATTCATGGGTACCTACACAAAAGAGACACAAACGTAAGAAATTGTGTGTGTGGTAAATGTACACATCATCCATCATGATGTGTATGAGCACATGAGAGTTATCACAAGATAATCATCGCTCAAATAAATTTGATGCATGGTATAAGAACATGTCATCCATCATGAAAGAATAGTTGTTATGTATAACACGATGGGGATGCAAATTTAGCATACAAGTATATGGTACAACAATAGCATTTTTGTTCATGGGGAGCATATGGTGCACACAAGTATTGGGATCATGCAATGAATGGCATGAATCAAAATCTCCTAACATATATGAGGAAACTATGGGGGTCTCCTCATGATCAATATCGTAAACATCACATGGAGAAAATGGACAACATCCACAACAATGCATATCCGATGCTAGGTAGTCATGGCATGGCATATGAGATAAATGATGCAAAGGGAGCATATCAATATCATCACAAGAAAAACAAATGCCGATAACCATGGGCTTGTCATCTACGCCATATGTGCAAATTGGGTTTATTTTAATGGCATATGCATAGTCACTACGATGAGATTGCAAATATGACATATGATTGATCTCATGCATAGCATATGACAAGTCAAGAGGATTGGCAAACATGATGTGACCGAGAGAATTAGCACAAGAAATCCTATGTAACCTGGCATCACAACTAATATACTCCACATGGCAATCATCATACTCATCGTAAATGGGTAAATCATCGCATGGGGAAGTCGCACTAGCATGAAGCCTAGTAATAGGTTGGTCAACATCATGCAAGCAATCAATGTCAAGAATGTCCACTAGTGGGACTAGAGCATCACCTTCACCTATGTTACCTTTGTCATTCCACTCATGTGGTGTAGGTGAGGTGGGAAATACCAAATGGTGGTCATCTTCATCTTGATGGAACCATGTGGGGGGTGCATCATATTCCACCATGGCCATCGTCTTGTCCAAAGGGAGGACGAAGTCATCACGAATCGGCACGTCATCATAGATGGGACCTAGCACCAAATGAGATGACACAATAGAGGTAGAGGTCAAGTCGTTAGTGTTGAAAGTGGCCTCATTTGACCTATCACCTATCTCACTCTCTCTATGTGGTGGTTCACTCACTCCCTCAAGGTAGGTGCACTCAATCTCACGTATGGTGGAGTCACTCATCTCACTCAAGTGGTGGGGGTTGTGGCTCTCCTCACATGGGAATTGTGGTAACACATCATATATGAGGCTAGTGGTGAAGTCGCTCTCACTCTCAATGTGGTGGCAAAAGTCACTCAAGTCATCATACGTTGCCGTGGTCGAAGGGAAAATCCCATGCTCAACTATCTCATCGCCGTCGCCGTGGATGAAGGCCGAAGATGGCACATCATCACTCTCGCCTCCTAAGATGGAAGCATCATCCTTGCTCGTCAGCATGTCGCTCGCCTCCAAAGCTTGGTCCTTGATGGTCTCCGTAGTCGTAGTCGTCGCCGCACCATCTTGAAAAAGAGTCGAAGTAGACTCGGCATCATGAATGCCATAAAGAGGGATGGTGGTGAAGTCGAACTTGGGAGCATCGTCTTGGAGCTCTTCGGGCTTGGACATCGTGGTGGTACTAGCCTCTTGCTCGTCGTCTTGGAGCTTGGTCTTAGAGAAGTGTGCTTGGGGTCGAGAAGCCTTGATCTTCAAGAGTTCTTGTTCCGCCATGAGAGCACCAATGTAGTTGTCGTCGAGGGACTTGTAGTTCTAGAGGAAGACTGTCTTGGAGATGTCGTTGCGCAATCCCATCATGAAGTGGAACTTCATCAAAATGGGGTCATCCACACCGGCTCGTCGCAAGGCTTTCTTCATCTCCTTGAAGTACTCGTCGATGGACTTGGATCCTTGGGTGGTGTTCTCCAATTGGTGTAGAAGTTGTTCCGTGTAGGTTGGAGGCACGAACTCTTGCCGCAAAGCTTTCTTCGTCTCGGGCCAACTCATGTCATAGGTCTCCGGAGGTGCGTGAAGCCACCATGTGGACACATAGTCGTGGAAGTTCCTTGTGGCGCACTTCACTTGATCTTCAGGAGGAACTTGATGTAGCTTGAGGTAGTCATCCATCAAACGCTCCCATTCGAGATACTCCTCGGGTTGTTGAGTCCCATAGAAAGGAATCGCGTGGTCAATGTCGAGGTCGTAGTAGCTTGTGAGAGTCGAGGACTTGAGCTTGGGGAGCTTCTCTTGAAGTGCTTGTGGGCGAAGATGTTGTATGTCCATAGGCGAAGATGCCTGGCGAAGATGCCAAGGGAGATGGTGAAGTCGCTGAGCGGTTGTTGGTGTGGAGATCTTGACCTTCACATCCTTGTTGGTGATGGTGTCGATGCCGATGTGATTTTGCCGAAGATGGTAGCTCGGAGGCATGTGCTCTTGAGCGTCTTCTCGAAGATGAGGAAGACCGCTTGTAGGACTTGATGAGGGCTTTGATCTCCTCCATTTGAGCTTGCATCTTGGGGTCGTTGGAGTTGTTCGTGGCATCGAACTCGTTGTAGTTGTTGTAGACGAAAGATGAAATGCCTTGCCTATCCATCACAAGACTCGAGAAAATATGAGTGGGAGAAAGAGAAGAACTATACCGAATGTACCTTGACCGATGTTGAAGATCGATCAATGATCACTCAATAGTGTAACAAGGAAATAGCACAATTGGTACCGATCTTGTAGATTTCTCACACCTGCACAAGTAAGGCTTATAGTGGAGCTCGGTGAGGATAGTGGGACAAAAATTTAATGCAAAATGTTAGAAAGAGTCAATAATGTTGAAAAAGATTCACAAATTCGCAAGTATAACAGGTAGACCAATAGCAATATGTGGCACATAGAAACACACACACAGATAGATAAATGGGTTCATGCAACCAAGGAATGAGCACAAAATGTGGAATCCAGGGAAAATGCTTGTGTTGCACAACTCAAAAGAGACGTTAGCATGATTGCTCAATAGGTGTATACGACACTTGTGCACAACCTGTAAGATGCAAAAATGTATGAGCTTTCTATCCCAAGTATGCTATGTGTATGATGTTCCAGTGCTATGATCCAAGATGATCGGATATGACAATCTTATATGCAATGTGGTATAATGCTATGGCTATTGCTTACAAGCTTCTTTGCTCTTTCTCTTTTTCTTAAAAGCTTGTTCTCTTTTTTTGTATATGGCCACAATGCGAAATGCACAAACCAAGATAGCAATTGGGTATATACGGGAACAAACTTGTGGCACAAGGGATGATATCATACCAATGTGATATGGTATGGTATGTATGCAATGGAAGGTGTAGACCACTAATGTGCACAAGTAACGCTGCCGGCAATACTCAAAGGCTAGTCTCGATAGGTAAGTGATGCAAAATGGGCTAGGGGTTATCAATGCAGTGGCAAGGGAATATATAATGGAGGGATACCACGATACCAAGATGATATGGAGGTTACCGTCTGTGTCGATGATGAGTGGCGGTGATCTTGATGGAGATATCAAGATGATGGAGACTCATCCCTAAGTAGCCGAAACACCTTAGGAAACGGAAAACCCGCGAACTCAAAATCTCAAATGTCAAATGTCAAATGGTGGTAGTGGTAGGAACCCTAACCAGCCAATCTTTCATGAAAGGAGCGGATCCCGCGAGGAACACGAAGAACTCGAGGGGAAAAACACAAGGGGAACATGAGAGAACACTCAAACTAACAAGAATGATTACACAAGTGCTAGATCCTTGAATCACAATAGGAGATACAAGATCCAAAGTCAACAATGGACGATACAAAGGTAACCAGTCTTCTCCGTGAGGAGGTCTTGATGTTCTTCTCCGCAATGAGGTCTTGAATCCAAAGGGATCTTCTCCGAAGAGGGTCCGCGGTCTCTCTCGTGGAGTAGATCCGATGTGCATGAGCAATGCTCTATCTCTGAAATGAGCTAAACCAATGCTAACCCTAGAAAGGAGGTGGAGGTGGTCTATTTATAGTCTTAGCCACGAAGGGGCTGTGCACACGCAGGTACCGGACGACCGGTGGGGGTCGGACGTCCGGAGGCTCAAGACGGTCCGGACGTCCGGCACGCGTTGGATGTCCATTGATTCTTCTCGGGTGTAGTGGAACCGGTCGTCCGGTCGACGCCAGTCGTCCGGGCGCTGGGACTCGTCGGACATCCGGTATTCGTCGGACGTCCGGCCGCTTTAGCACTCATAGCCTAGAGTTCTTCTAGCCGTCTAGGCTGCGTCAGGTACTGGATGTCCGGTGGCATCCGGACGTCCGGTGGCTGTAGCTTGTAGCAGCTCCGCTTCTTCCGTCTTCTCTTCCATGCTTCGCTCGTGGATGGTGTAGTTGTACACTTGCGCTCGCACTCCTCCTTGTCGTTCGTACCGTTCAGACAATAACTATGCATGCACATGAGTGGAGTGTCACGTAGTATACCATCCTTGAAGGGGTCAAGTGAGCACGTGTAAAGGAGATGATTCACCTTTGTGTATGTGAAGTAGATGTCGCACGTGTCACTCGCCGAACGGACTCTTGACATGGTGATGTCCATAGGATGCTCCGCATCAGGGGGGTGGATGAACAAGACCTCGTGGTGTTACCGCTGGATGAACAGGACCCCGATTCATCGAGCTGGTTGGGGGTGGATGAACAGGACCCCGTGGAGGGCTGGATGAACAGGACCCAGTGGAGGGAAGGTTGAACAGTAGCCGATGGAGGGCTGGTTGAACAGTAGCCGCTAGAGGGATGGATGAATAGTAGCCCGTGGAGGGGTGGTTGAACAGGAACCTGTGGAGAGGGCTAGTTCAACAGTAGCCGGTGGAGGAGAGCGTGGTGGAGGCTGGATGAACAGGAGCCCGTGGATGAACAATTGCAGGTGGAGGCTGGAGGAGGTCGATGGTGGATGAACAGTAGCCCGTGGAGGCTGGAGAAGGTCGACGGTGGAGCTGAACAGTATCCCGTGAGTCCTGTTTTGCGATACGCCACACCCCTCCCGATGAATAGGACCCTCGTTTCGACCGTAGCGCTCAAACACAAGTCCGTTCCTTTGTTTTGCACTACGCCACACCCCTCCCGATCACCAGGACCCTGTTTCGACCATAGGAGGTCCAAGAGAAGTCTGTTTCCTCCATTTTACGGTACGCCAGACCCCTCCCGATGAACAGGATCCCATTTCGACCATGGATGGTCGAACACAAGGCCGTTTCCTCCATTCCACGGTACGCCAGGCCTCGTTTCCATCGGATGTTCCTTCCAAGCCGGTTGGCTCCCAATGAACAGCACGCGTTCCGTTGCCTCCCGATGAACACGACGCATTCCGTTGCTTCCCCACACGACGACGACGCAGTTTCTTCGTTCTGACCCAGCCATGTACATGAGCGATGGTCGTACGTATGCACGAGTAGGCATTCGAGACCCCGCCCATATGTACGTACGTGGTCGTAATTTTTGGCGTGTGGCTATATGTACGTGTACATAGTTTAGACAGGACAACCTGAACTGCTACATGGGGGGCTCTACTATGACATGTGCCGCTACTTACTTGGCCACGGTTCATCGTTGCAAAGCGACCGATTGACCAGTATGTACGTGCACGTTCGCGACCAGAATGACAACGCTACGTATGCTTCGACCAGGTGGGTCCCGACTGTCAGGCACTTCCTTGCGTGCAAAGATGTAGCTGGTGTGTCCCAGCTGTCAGGGTGGTTTTTTCCCGTAATAAAGACGCACTTCCTTGCGTGCGAAGATGTAGCTGGTGGGTCCCAGCAGTTAGGGGAGAAAACATTATTTTTCAGGGTAAAAAGGATGCGGTTGCATGCATGCGTCCATGGGCGTGGTGCGTCCCCACTGTTAGCCTCTCACGTATAGTCATCTTCCGATAACTCTCGGTTGTTGACCATGTTGACCACATTGTACCGAGCGCACCAAGGCCCCGTGGATGATGGCGAGGCCCCAGACTAGAACGACCCGGAGATGGGGAAGACACAGCAGTGGAGTCGCAGATAGAGAGGAGTGGGAAACTTGACTGGTTCGGGTGCGTGACAGCACTGTCGCCCACGGGAGACAGGAGTATGAACAAAGGTTGAAGAAGGAGCACGGCTGTTGGATTAACATCCAATGGTCTAGCTGCTAGAATCATTTGTTGATTAAGTTGACAAAGCCCTGCGTACATGTCTGCTTAGTAGGCCCACAAGTCAGCCACCAAATCTACCGGGTCCCAGCTATCATTGGGAGGAATGGTTTTTTCACATAACAAGGAGGCACTTGCTTCCATGCGAAGATACAGACGGTGGGTCCCAGTTGTCAGGGGGAGGAAATAGCTTAATAAGGAGGAACTTTCCTTGTGTGCGACCATGGACATCGTGGGTCCTAGCCGTTAGGCTCTCTACATAAAGTCCTCTTCCGGTGACTCTCGTTTGTTGACCACACCGCGCCGAGCGCAGTGAGGCAGTGGACGACGGCGAGGCCCCAGACTGGAATGATCCGAAGATGGGGAAGACGCGGCAGTGGAGTCACAGATGGAGAGGGGTGGGAAACTTGACTAGTTCGGGTGCAGGGTTGGCCTACCCTCGGCAGAGAATAACAGGAGGTACGGAGTGGAGGGATGGCCTGGCTGATGGCGGGGTAGCGTTTTGCTGAGGCGCGCAAAACAACACTGCTGGACGCCTAAGGCTGGAGCAGGCGGTCCCGATGGTGCCGGGGGAGAAGACGAGATATTGAAGAAGAATGCGGGTCGTTGGATGTAAATCCAACGCCTTGCTTTGGCTTCGACCTACTGGCCCACATGTCAGTCAGTCCATTTATTTTTTAGTCCATTTGGTGGGCTGGGTGAAACAATGATGTAGCATCTATGCAGCCCTTTATATATATATGGTAGAATTTAAAGGCCATTTGCATTTTTCTCGAAACCCGCAGACTTGCTGGGCTGGGTGAAAATATCATGTTGGGTTGGACGGAGAAATGTTATAAAAACATAAACACATGATTGCACGTCTATTACTGCATTGGTCAGTAAAATCTTTGCAAGCTGATGTACGCAATCACTAGGAGTTAACTTGCCAAGTTATATATAAATAATTATTATTATTATTTTGTAAGAACTTTCAATTTACGAAATAAAATATTATTTTAATTTGATGAGTTAATAGGACATGGGGTATTATTATTGTTTAGGCTAGATGCGGGACAGTTGAGTTGGTTCTAAGGAAAAGTACTGGGAGAAAACTCAGTTTACATCGAAAAAGAAAGTGGGGGAAAATTCAGATATAGGATTAATGAAAACAAAAGATAAAGGAAGTGGGAAGGTCTATAAAATGGTTGGACGAACGACAGGTTTAACGGAACCTTATGTTGTTTATATATTATATATATATATATATGTAATAAAATAAGATATAAATATAGGTTCAGTTTTGCATTCTTATAGAAAACATAGGTTGAGTTTTCATTCTTATAGAAAAATAGAACCGACTTGTGCGTCGTCTTAAGAAAACAAACATAACATGGTCTGCTGATGTTATAGACAAGCTAGGTTGGGAGGCCCAGAGGCCGCTTGATACCTGCTGGGTCCAAAACATGTTGAAACATGTCGTGGGCTTCCCATGTTAAACAACAAAACCTAGGCCATGGACCTGGTGGGCCCGGGACTGTCAGCCTCTCGACGAACAGTTGTCTCTTGATTCCTCTTGTTTTGCTGACCATGTTGGGAATGATAGACGGCGGTGCCGCAGCGAGAGCACCAAGGCGGAGGACGACATCGAGATCTCGAACCGAACGAACCGGAGTGGGGGAAGATGTAGGCGAAGGGGAGTACGAGGGTTGACTTGTTCGGGTGCAGGGTGGGCCGGTGGAGCTACCGCCGCCGGACAATGTGAGGGAATAGAGGGATGGCCTGGCCAACGCCATAGGCTATGATGGCCAGCCGCTGTATAGGAAGAGGACGAAAGATTGAACAAAATAAAGAAATACAAATGAATAGGTGGTTGGTCCCCTATGTCTGTGTATGAGACCTGCTAGGTCCACCTGAGAAGGGGAATATGTTGGGAGGAAGGAGATTCAAAGCACGGCAGCCAAGTGAACTAGTTTTTTTTAAACAGACAAGTGAACTAGTTACATACATAGGCAAATAGCCACTAAAAAGCAAACAGGTTAATGGGTTCTTAAAAGAAATATTTCGGACAAAACAGATAATTACAACACATAGGCTAAAGCATGAAACACTCAGATGATAAAGGTGCTTATAAACAGATAAAGTACAACATCTAGACCTTCCTAGCACGCTTTATCATGACTCTGCGGCTGTCCGTGTACTCGTCGGTTACGGGAAGCAAACACGCCCTCATGTCCAAGATCCGCCTATACATGTCGTAGCATGTGTATGCGTCCTTGGCCGTGTAGGTTATGTAGGCTAGATTCAGAGGTACCTCCCACGTCTTCAGGTCCTTGGTATCATTGTCTTCTTTCATGTTGGTGTATCAGTGGTCGATGATGGTCTCGGCAAGGTCAACCACGGAGTCCTTCTCCCGCCCGTTGCCGATGATCTTGTATTGCTTCTGGATGTCGACAAGCTTGTTGCACCAGATGGCTGAATCGTCACGTTCTTCCTTCTCTCCACCGTAGCGAAGGTGCAGTTGGCGCTACCGATGAAACGGGCGAATGCTCCAGAACCTCTGATGGCCCTATAGCAGTGGTAGACGAGAACCTTGTCCTGCACACATACCTGGGTGACGGTGATCCGCTGGTCCCTATCAGGAGAAGAATGGATGGGCACAAGGTCTAGTCTTGCGACCCTGTGCTTTCTCGTCCTGTAGGTACTGCTTGAACTCGGCGAGGCAGAGCTTCACTGAGTCCAGATCGTTGGTGTACATCACATTCAACTTGGTGCAGCCATAGGACTGAACGGCGAACTCAAAGGGGAACTCCTTGCTGAAGTCCATATCCAACAGGCTCACCCCTCGGATCACCATTGGAGTCTCTTGAAGTGAACGAGTGGGTAGGCGGCGGCAGCAATTCGTTTTTCAGCTCTTGGGGAACTGGATTCAACAATAAACTGAGTGTGTACAAGCGACAACAGTTCCTACCCCCCCCCCCCCCCCCCCGCCCGCTGCACGCCTGGCAGAAGATGCACCCTCGGCGCATTCAAACGCCTCCATTAAGAAACCTACTCCGGCCACACGTCGGTTCACGAGCAGGTCTGTATTGGTACTGTAATAACATGAGTTAGGGGTCAGTTTACTTAAATTTAATTAGCTTTAATAGAAATTTATACTTAAACAGGCAATGCATTGGCTCATTCTATCAGTGCCACAGGATCAACATGCACAAGAATTAGAACTATTATTCTCAGGACACACACGATCAACATATTTGTCGCACTTTCACACAAATAATACTACCAAGTTTGAACTGTTTGTTATGGTTGGTGTCCTCTGCATCATCATGCCGTGTTTCCCAGCTTGCAAGATTCGGAACCAAAAAATAAAATCCAAATAATAAGTACAACAAAGATGCCTACACATCTCATTGATTCCCAGCTTGCAAGATTCAGAACCAACAAATAAGATTCAAATAATAAGTACAACAAAGATGCCTACGCATCTCATTGATTCCCAGCTTGTAAGATTCAAAACCAACCCGTTAGAGCATTTTGATAAAGTGAATATCAGGATTTAATCCATCTTAGCTAGCCGTGTCATACAACCGAAGAAGTTGGCAAATGCTCTTGACCGTCACAACATCTGTAGTTGAGTATTCCTGTTTGCACAACACAAATAAGAAGAGCATGATTACTATAATAATGGCACTCCTTGAACTCAACCTGTAGCTCCACTTGGATGAGGCCATCCTGGAGTTCCATGACTCAATTCATGCGCCTTTTTCTGCAGTTCAACTGAAATGAAGCAAAGGTTGCATCATTCAACTAGCAAAAAGTACTTGCTCTTGTGAGCTGGCAAGTTCTTCTTTAGTAGTTGCACTAAAATTGAGGAACATTAAGAATGGCTATGTGACGCCCCGAGACCGTTGCGCCAGGTGTCTCCTAGTTATTCGCTATTGTTGCCGTGTCATTCGCTTGCATGTTGCATCTTGCCATGTCATCATCTGCATTGCATCTGCATGTTTTTAAAACTTGCATCCGTCCCGGTCTCCTCGTTCTCTCTGTTGTCCGTTCTAAGCCCATACACACTTGCACGCGCCCGCGGCATGTCCGAAATATTATTTTATAAGTGGCCGGAAAATGTTCTTGGAACGGGATGAAAGTTGGCATGCAGTGTTGTTATGTTTTAGGTAGACCGCCTGCCATGTTTCATCGCATTCAGAGCTCGTTTGATAGCCCAACCGTTAGACTATAGCGACAATATAGTCGGTCAAATCGTCGGACGTTTTCGGTCTCTGAAAACTGTTGCCGGGCTTTCCCTCTATTTCCTCTCCAGACCGTCTACACAGTCCACTACCTACCACCAGGCCCAACCTAAGCTCTCTCATCAGCCCGCGGACCTCCTCGCTCGCGCGTCCGAAAGCTGTCTCGGACCCGACCCGAGCAGTTGTGATCGATGGGTCCAGAACATCCCCAAAAATCTATAAAACATCTCCATTTTATTTTTTTGACTCCTTGCCTATTTATTTCTCGACCGTCCAATTTCGATCGGAGGGCCAAACCTACTCCTTTTTGTCCGTATAAATAGTCCACCTCTATCTAAATCAGACCAAGACCTAATTTCCAGGGATCCTCCCCTGTCCAATCCCAGCTGCCACCCACTCTAAATCTCTCGGGATCCATCCCCCAATTCCTTTATCCCACCAATCCACCAGCCTTCTTTTCGTTTTCCTCAACCACCCAACCGGATGCCACTTCTCCTCCCCGATTCGCTCACCCGGCGAACCAGAGCAGCTCCTCGATCCACTCCCCCCCGACCATTGCCTCTAGCCGTCCCCGTCGCCAAGCGCCGCCGATGACATCCATCTTCCTGCATTGCGCCATGTCCCGCGCCCCTGCTTCCTCGGCTCGGGAATGAGCTCGACACTATCCTCTGGTTCGCCTGCATGAACCCCGTGCTCGTCTTCCTGCCCAGACGGACGCCTCGCCGGACTCCTCCCGCACCAAGCCTTGCGCCGTCGGCCTGCAGGACCGAGTCGCTGTCGTCCTTTGTCCCTGAAGCCTCCCCGCTCTCTTCGTCGGCGCAGGGAGAGGAACTCCTCTCAAAGACCAGCAACGGTGCCGCCCCGCGTAGGAGGACAGCCATGGGAGGACAACCGCAGCAGTGACCGCCATGGATCCCCTGCTTCCAACCGCGCCAAGTCCGTCGTCGTCGTGCCGAATCCGTCGCCGACCGCCGTCATTGACTCTGTTTCGCGCCCGGATGTCGTCGTCGGCGACCAGCACGTCAGGTCGTCGTGCCCTGCCTCCTCTTCTTCACGTTCTGTTTCTTCCCGTCGTCTGTTCTCTATCGTTCTCGTTGTTGTTTTTCTTCAGGTAACAACAGCTTCCATGGCCATGTAGCTCATCGCCGGCCTCCACAAGCCAAGTGCCACCGGATCTGGAGGATCCGAGCCTCCCTCGTTTTCCCGTGTCCGCCCCTGCCTCTCCGCTTCGCTGGAGTCCCGCGCGAGCCAGCGTCGCGCGCTCTAGCGCCGCTGCTCCTCTGTTCTCTATCAAACAGAGGGCGACGCACCCATAGCCTCCTCACCTCGAGAGTCTGGGCCCAGCCAGCGCAAAATAAGCTAGCCGGCGCTCCTCCCCACCGATTGGGCTGCCCCTTCGCTTCGCCTTAAGGCCCAGCGCCAGGGCCTTCTCCACTTCAGGTCGTGAGGCCCAATGTGAGCAGTTCCGCCAGCCCAGTCTGCTCGAGTTTCCGCCCGTGGTGTTTTTTCCTGCTGCTGCGATTTTCGCATTTATCCAGAGAACGTCTGTTTTACAGAAAAACCCTTGCAGTTCATACATATCGTAACTTCACAACTGTGCATCAGAATTAAACAAACTTTATATGTAAAATGATTAGAATTTTGTGTAGATTAATTATTTGTAACTTTTATCCATGTTAAAAATGTTTAAAATGTTGTTTCATTGAATTTGCTCATATGCCATGCTAAAATGCTTTAATTCATAACTTAATAACCGTAGCTCCTTTTCTAATAAACTTTATATGTAAATGGGGTAGAAAAATGCATAGGTTAACATGGTGGGAGTACTTTGCATGTTTAACAACTCTAAAATATGGTTTAGGGCAGAACAGTACCAAATTCAAATATTGCATATGGGGATTTTCCGGAATTGTTGCTTGTTGTTCCAGCCTCATTTAAACTTGCCTAGATATGTAGTTTTGTTGTGCTTCACCCCTTGCCATGTTTAATAACATTTAATTTTGTTGGGTACATAACTGGGAGAGAACTAAATAAATGTATGTGGTGTTACGTCAATATGCTACTCGTTGCATATTGAGCTCCACTTAATTTGTAGTATTGTTTGTGCACTTTGCCATGCCATGCCTCATTAAACCGGACATGCATCATACTTGGTTTTGCATCATGCCATGTTTATGTGCTGATTGTTTACTATGTTGCTTGCTTCTTTCCGGGTTGCTTCTCTCGTTAGCTTTGGTTTCAGCCCGGAGTTGTGAGGATTCATTTGACTACGTCCGTTTGTCTTCTTCATGGACTCGTTCTTCTTCCTTGCGGGAATTTAGGCAAGATGACCATACTCTCGAAATCACTTCTATCTTTGATTGCTAGTTGTTCGTTCTATCGCTATGTCGCGCTACCTACCACTTGCTATATCATGCCTCCCATATTTCCATGTCAAGCCTCTAACCCACCTTCCTAGCAAATAGTTGTTTGGCTATGTTAGGCTTTTGCTCAGCCCATCTTATAGCGTTGCTAGTTGCAGGTGAAGCCGAAGTTGGTTCCATGTGGGAACATGGATATGTTGGGATATCACACTATCTCTTATTTAATTAATGCATCTATATACTTGGTAAAGGGTGGTAGGCTCGGCCTTATGCCTGGTGTTTTGTTCCACTCTTGCCGCCCTAGTTTCCGTCATACCAGTGTTATGTTCCTTGATTTGCGGTCCTTACACGGTTGGGTGTTATGGGGACCCCTTGACAGTTTGCTTTGAAAAAAACTCCTCCAGCAAGGCCCAACCTTGGTTTTACATTTGCATAACAACCTATTAACCTTCCCTTGGGTCGGCCAACCCGAGGGTCATCTTTATTTTAACACCCCGTGCCAGTGCTTTTCTAAGTGTTGGTTCGAACTAGAGCCCCTTGCAGCACCACCTCGGGGAAACTTGAGGTCTGGTTTT
The DNA here is from genome assembly GCF_056163025.1 of Triticum urartu. NCBI lineage: Eukaryota > Viridiplantae > Streptophyta > Magnoliopsida > Poales > Poaceae > Triticum > Triticum urartu. The sequence goes on along the minus strand of NC_141873.1, from coordinate 193,169,273 downwards.
AGTTGTATGGATTGCTCATCCGTTGTTGCCCTGAGAACGAGATATGTGCAGCTCCTATCGGGATTGTCGGCACATTGGGCGGCTTTGCTGGTTTTGTTTTACCATTGTCGAAATGTCCTGTTACTGGGATTCCGAGACTGATCGGGTCTTTCCGGTAGAAGGAATATCCCTCATTGACCGTGAGAGCTTGTGATGGGCTATGTTGGGACACCCCTGCAGGGTTTAAACTTTCGAGAGCCACGCCTGCGGTTATGTGGCAGATGGGAATTTGTTAATATCTGGCGGTAGAGAACTTGTCACTTAACTTAATTAAAATGAATCAACCACGTGTGTAGCCGTGATGGTCTCTTTTCGGCGGAGTCTGGGAAGTGAACACGGTTTTGGAGTTATGTTTGAACGTAAGTAGTTTTAGGATCACTTCTTGATCACTTCTAGTTCACGACCGTTGTGTTTCTTCTCTTCTCGCTCTTATTTGCATGTGTTTGCCGCCATATATGCTGGTGCTTGCTGCAGATCCACCTGACTACCCCTTTCCTACCCAAAAGCTTAAATAGTCTTGATCTCGCGGGTGTGAGATTGCTGATTCCTCGTGACTCATAGATACTTCCAAACAGTTGCAGGTGCCGATGATACCAGTGCTGGTGATGCTACCGAGCTCAAGTGGGAGCTCGATGAACATCTTGATCGTTGTGTTGTGTCTTTTCCGGTTGATCAGTAGTGGAGCCCAGTTGGGACGATTGGGGATCCAGCATTTGGGGTTGTCTTCTTTTATTTTGGTTCCATAGTCGGACCTTGATTGTATTCTGGATGATGTACGTTTAACTTGTATTTGTGTGAAGTGGCGATTGTAAGACAACTCTTTTTCCCTTTCTTATTCAATACATGGGATCGTGTGAAGATTACCCCTCTTGTGACAAAACCACAATGCGGTTATGCCTCTAAGTCGTGCCTCGACACGTGGAAGATATAGCCGCATTGTGGGTGTTACAAGTTGGTATCAGAGCCATCCCCAACTTAGGAGCCCCCTGCTTGATCGAATTGCTAATGTTGTCGAGTCTAGAACAAAATGCTTTGAGTCTTAGGATTATATATATCGGAGAGTAGGATTCTTTTTACTCCTCAGTCCAGTCGTCACTCTGGCGAGGCCTCCTGACGTAGAAGTTTCGACTCTTCTCTTCTCAAATTTCAGGAATCTTTTTTTAGGATCACGCGGGTATCTTGGAATTGTTCCGATAGTCTTGTGACGAGAACATTGTTGTTGGTGCCTCGTAACATTTAGGGGTTGTGGCAGTGTCCCGGGGAGTTGAGCTCCGAGGTGTTGTCGTCACAATTTTATCGTTGCAGTTCTGGAATACCTGAGTTTTGCCGACATCGAAAATCTCTTTTATGCAGTTGTTGGTGAGATAACCTCGACGCCACCCAGTAATGGGGCGGGAGTTCGGGAGTATTGCCATAACTCTTATAACGGATGCTTTTCAAAGGTTGAGCTACACAATTTACAAAGGTTTCTTGGTTATGTGTTGAAGGATGGATACAGCTGGATGTAGGTATTGTTAGTTTGGGTGAGATATTATGCTTCCCCTGTATCCCCAACACCTGATTGCATAACCAGAAAGTTTCGGGAGTTTGTAAGTGGGAATTCAAGTAGCTCGTAGGATATCCTTCCAACAGACACATGATACGATATGGGATCTATCATATGTTTGTTTCCGGCTTATACTTCAAGCCAAATCCTTGTTTTGTTTTGGATTTTGGCATTCGAGTTGCTTCAAAGTCAAGTGTTGATTCCATACCTTTCCTAAGTGATGTTCTCACACTTCTACGTGAATACTAATCCTTCATGATAATCGATATTGTCATGTCAATCTTTTTCAACCTATGTGCTTCCCTTCAAGTGGATCTGATCATTTTCAACATCCGCAAGATCAACTTTAAGTTTTCTCAACGGTATCCTTTCCATCTGTCCAAGTTGTCTTTGTTTTCCCGCCCTCCCACCTTTTTATTCAAGGACTCATATATCTTAATCAAGCATCCATTTCGGTGATGTGAAGTTTCTTCATTCTTTTCCTTCAAAGTTCTTACCCGGTGATTCTCATGAAGATGCTAAGGGAGCTTCAAGCTCATTATTCTTCATTCTTTTCTTCTCCGGTGGATTCAATTCAAGCTTTGTCGATCATAACATTTTCCTCCTTTCAAATGCTTTCTCATGCCAGTGCACCTCTTAATCATTCACTTCTCGCTATTCGTGTGTTCTGGAGTGTTGAAAATATCTCAGAAGGCTCGTCTTTTCATGCAAGATCCGTTCAACCTATTTCGAGGTTGTTATCTCATTCAAGCCATTTAATTCAACCGGCGCAATCTATCTTTTAAATCGTTCAATGGTGTTTCTTTTGAGTGGGCCCTAACCCACAGGTCTTTTCCGAGGATCTTACCTGACTCTTCTATTTTTTCCCGGAGCTACCCTCAAATTCTTTTCCATGTTTGACGTAAGAATGATTTATCATCAGTCATATGTCTTTCTCCGAACATCTTTCAAATTGTTTGATAGTTGGATCAACCTCTTAGCTTTTGATTCTCCAGGAGTGTCTAAACAATTCATGGTGGTGTTTCTCATCGTCATTCTTGGATTTGAAGACCGAAGAAGATTTTTTCCTCCAAATCTTATTTGTTCTCTCAGAGATGCGAAGTTCTATCTTGATGCCACCCTCTCATAATTGTTTTCGATTCTGAGAATTCTTTTCACCCATCTGGAGCAATTCAGGAGTCTTTTCAGTTTAATTCTCCAAAGCCCATCTTCTCAGAATTATTCACACAAATTTTCAGCTCTCGTTCTCCAAATCCTACCGGTGAATCGTTCAAATATCCTCTAATCAGCTCGTGATCTCATCGTTCTCATGTATCCAAATCCCCTCAAGTATATTCATTCGTTCTCCAATTCTTCCCGGTGATTTGTGCCTTTGCTACTTTCATTTTCAATTCGTACGGTTGTTCGTTCAAGAGTTCTCTTCCTTGGTTATCATATCAATTCATTCGTTCTTTCCAATCCTATCAGCGGTTCATTGAAGACTTTTCTCAAGTTTGCGCTATATCTCTCTTAATCCTTTCTATGAGAATAAGTAGTATGCCAAATCCGTTGCTTGTCATCAATCTAAATTGGTGAAGGATATGCATAAAATAATTCTTATTATTGTTTCATTCAAGTTATTAATTCCTTATTTCGGAGGTTCATCAAAATTCTTGATTTCACTTGTTCATCTTTTTCTTCCGGAGTGCCAAGTTTTCTTGGTTATGTCATTGCAAAGCTCCATCTAATCATTGCAAGGATTCTCCAGGAGTTCTTGTCAACTTCTCTTTCTTTTATAATCCTTTTTACCAGATTTCTTCATGGAGGCTCAACATGGTGTCTCATCAAGGATTTCTTTCATTCTTCATTCGTTCTTTAAGATTTCTCTTGAAGTTATGATCCGCCAAGCTGTACTCTCAATTAAACATGGTGTTCAACACATGTCTTGTTTTGAGGAGTTCAAGCATTCTTCATCTTGCATTCCAAAGTGTAATTCTTTCATGTCTCATCTTTTGAGGTGGTGTTATCTCATTGTTGATAATTTTTCCTTCGTGTTTCATGATTCACAAGTTTTCTAGAGTGACATATCTAAATCCATCATTTTCTCTTCGCTCAAGACATCTTTTCAATCCATCAATCTCTTCATTAGAGTTATGTTGGGTTATATTTCACCTAAAGCTTTCCCTAAGGATTGTTGCTATTTATGGTGCTCATAAATGACCCAAGTTCTTCATTTATCCTCCTGGTGAAATAATTTTCTCGTCTCCTAGTTCATATCAATCCAATCTATTGTTTTTCATTAGTGGCAGAATTTCACCTCAAGATTTCGAGATGTTTTCCAGAACCCACAACAAGCTTACTCTTTTCGTTGCTGGTTTCCAACAACTCCGTTATAACCTTCTTGGAAGGGTGCTTTCCAAACTCATTTGTGGCAGAAGTTGTCATTTTCTTCTCAATTCTTTCCTTTCCAACGATCCAACTTCTATTCTTTCGTTCTAGAGGCATTGTGATGTCGCTCTCTTCACCCATCATCCCATTTTTCTCAAAGATCATGTTCTTTACTTTTGCTTATCCATTCAACTGGAGTGTCGTGTCCTTCATTCAAGTTCTTCCATCTTATCAAGTTTTGCCTCCCTTCTCAACCAAAGTGCTACCTGGAATCTTTCTTACTCCTTGTGCCACTCTTTCAATAGTTCCGGAGGCAGTGTGTTGTTGATTTCATCAAGTATCCTCTCATCTTGTCTAGTTCATATTCAATTCCGTTAATTTACAGTCGGAGTGCTGTCCAAATTATATCATTCTTTTTCCTTCTCTATCTTGTTTTAACCGGAGTGTTGTGGCTATCATTCCTCTTCTAACCGGACTCTCATCCAAGTGCTTTCATTTTGCCAAGCTCATATTCTTTACCTTCCTTTTCCAACTGGAGTGTTGTCGTAATTGATCCTTATCGTTCCTTGTACATTTCGTTTCTACCGGAGTGCTTGCATGTACTTCTTGTCCATTGCAACCCTTTTTCTTATGTCTTTCAACCTACAAGGTTCTAGTAATGTTCCTTGTTCCTCTTTTCTAACGGAGTGTTTTCAACTTCATTCATCTCTGTTGTATTCTTTCTTTTAAGTTTTCAACCTCTCAAGGTTCTTTGGTTTCACTCATTTTTTAAAGAAGCAACTTAGTTTTACCTCTTCTCTTCCTCTTTCGTTTCTCCCCGGTGCCATCCTAGAACTCGGGACGAGATCCTCTTGTAGTGGTGGAGTGTTGTGATGCCCCGAGACCGTTGTGCTAGATGTCTCCCAGTTATTCGCTATTGTTGCATTGTCATTCGCTTGCGTGTTGCATCGTGCCATGTCATCATTCGCATTGCATCTGCATGTTTTTAAAACTTGCATCCGTCCTGGTCTCCTCGTTCTCTCCATTGCCCGTTCTAAGCCCATACACACTTGCACGCGCCCGCGGCATGTCCGAAATATTATTTTATAACTGGCCGGAAAATGCTCTCGGAATGGGATGAAAGTTGGCATGCGGTGTTGTTATGTTGTAGGTAGACCGCCTGCCAAGTTTCATCGCATTCGGAGCTCGTTTGATAGCCCAACCGTTAAACTATAGCGACAATATAGTCGGTCAAATCGTCGGACGTTTTCGGTCTCCGAAAACTGTTGCCGGGCTTTCCCTCTCTTTGCTCTCCAGACCGTCTACACAGTCCACTACCTACTGCTACGCCCAACCTAAGCTCTCTCGTAAGCCCGCGGACCTCCTCGCACGTGCGTCTGAAAGTTGTCCTGAACCCGACCCGAGCAGTTGTGACCGATGGGTCCGGAAGATCCCCAAACATCTATAAAACATCTCCGTTTTATTTTTTTACTCTCTGCCTATTTATTTCTCGACCATCCAATTTCGATCGGAGGATCCAAACCTATTCCTTTTTGTCCCTATAAATAGTCCACCTCTATCCAAATCATACCAAGACCTAATTTCTAGGGATCCTCCCCTGTCCAATCCCCGCCGCCACCCACTCTAAATCTCTCGAGATGCATACCCCAATCCTTTGTCCCAGCGATCCACCAGCCTTCTTTTCGTTTTCGTCCACTACCCAATCGGATGCCAGTGCTCCTCTACGATTCGCTCGCCCGGCGAACCAGAGCAGCTCCTCGATCCACTCCACCCCGACCACCACCTCCAGCCGTCCCTGTCGCCAAGCGCCACCGACGACCTCCATCTTCCTACATCACGCCATGTCCCGCGCCCCTGCTTCCTCGGCTCGGGAACGAGCTCGACGCCGTCCTCTGCTTCACCCGCATGAACCCCGTGCTCGTCTTCCCGCCCGGACGGACGCCTCGCCGGACTCCTCCTGCACCAAGCCTCGCACAGTCGGCCTGCAGGACCGAGCCACCGTCGTCCTTTGTCCCTGCAGCCTCCCCGCTCTCTTCGTCGGTGCAGGGAGAGGAACTCCTCTCAAAGACCAGCAATGGCGCCGCCCCGCGCAGGAGGACAGCCATGGGAGGACAACTGCAGCAGCGACCGGCATGAATCCTCTGCTTCCAACCGCGCCAAGTTCGTCGTCGTCGCGCCGAGTCCATCACCGGCCGCCGTCATTGCCTCTGTTTCGCGCCCGAATGTCACCGTCGGTGACCAGCAGGCTAGGTTGTTGTGCCCTAGCTCCTCTTCTTCGCGTTCTGCTTCTTCCCATCGTCTGTTCTCTATCATTCTCGCTGTTGTTTTTCTTCAGGTAACCATAGCTTCCATGGCCATGTAGCTTGTCGCCGGCCTCCACAATCCAAGTGCCACCGGATCTGGAGGATCCGAGCCTCCCTCGTTTTCCCGTATCCGCCCCTGCCTCTCCGCTTCGTCGGAGTCCCCCGCGAGCCAGCGTCGCGAGCTCCAGCGCCGCTGCTCCTCTGTTCTCTGTCGAATAGAGGGCAACGCACCCGTAGCCTCCTCATGTCGCGAGTCTGGGCCCAGCCAGCGCCAAGTCAGCTAGCCGGCGCTCCTCCCCACCGACTGGGCTGCCCCCTTCGCTTCGCCTTAAGGCCCAGCGCCAGGGCCTTCGCCGCTTCAGGCCATGAGGCCCAATGTGAGCAGTTCCGCCAGCCCAGTCCGCTCGAGTTTCGGCCCGTGGTGTTTTTTTTCCTGCTGCTGTGATTTTCGCATTTATCTAGAGAACGTCTATTTTACAGAAAAACCCTTGCAGTTCATACATATCGTAACTCCACAACCGTGCATCAGAATTAAACAAACTTTATATGTAAAATGCTTAGAATTTTGTGTAGATTAATAATTTGTAACTTTTATCCATGTTTAAAATGTTGTTTGATGGAATTTTCTCATATGCCATGCTAAAATGCTTTAATTCATAACTTAATAACCGTAGCTCCTTTTCAAATAAACTTTATATGTAAATGTGGTAGAAAAATGCATAGGTTAACATGGTGGTAGTAATTTGCATGTTTAACAACTCAAAAATATGGTTAGGGCAGAACAGTACCACATTTAAATATTGCATATGGGGATTTTCCAGAATTGTTGCTTGTTGTTCCGGCCTCATTTACACCTCCCTAGATAGGTAGTTTTATTATGCTTCACCCCTTGCCATGCTAACGAACATTTAATTTTGTTGAGTACATAAATAAGAGAGAACTAAATAATTGATGTGGTGTTTCGTTAATATGCAGCTCGTTGCATATTGAGCTCCACTTAATTTGTAGTGTTGTTTGTGCACTTTGCCATGCCATGCCTCATTAAACCGGAGATGCATCATACTTGGTTGGGCATCATGCCTTGTTTATGTGGTGGTTGTTTACTATGTTGCTTGCTTCTTTCCGGGTTGCTTCTCTTGTTAGCTTTGGTTTCGGTCCGGAGTTGTGAGGATTCGTTTGAGTACGTCCATTTGTCTATTTCATGGACTCGTTCTTCTTCCTTGCGGGATTTCAGGCAAGATGACCATACCCTCGAAATCACTTCTATCTTTGCTTGCTAGTTGTTCGTTCTATCGCTATGTCGCGCTACCTACCACTTGCTATATCATGCCTCCCATATTGCCATGTCAAGCCTCTAACCCACCTTCCTAGCAAACCGTTGTTTGGCTATGTTGCCGCTTTTGCTCAGCCCCTCTTATAGCGTTGCTAGTTGCAGGTGAAGCTGAAGTTGGTTCCCTGTGGGAACATGGATATGTTGGGATATCACATTATCTCTTATTTAATTAATGCATCTATATACTTGGTAAAGGGTGGAAGGCTCGACCATATGCCTGGTGTTTTGTTCCACTCTTGCCGCCCTAGTTTCCGTCATACCGGTGTTATGTTCCTTGATTTTGCGTTCCTTACGCGGTTGGGTGTTATGGGAACCCCTTGTCAGTTTGCTTTGAATAAAACTCCTCCAGCAAGGACCAACCTTGGTTTTACATTTGCCTAACAACCTATTAACCTTCCCTTGGGTCGGCCAACCCGAGGGTCATCTTTATTTTAACACCCCGGGCTAGTGCTTCTCTAAGTGTAGGTTCGAACTAGAGCCCCTTGCAGCACCACCTCGGGGAAACTTGAGGTTTGGTTTTAGTTGTACGGATTGCTCATCCGGTGTTGCCCTGAGAACGAGATATGTGCAGCTCCTATCAGGATTGTCAGCACATTGGGCAGCTTTGCTGGTTTTGTTTTATCATTGTCGAAATGTCCTGTAACTGGGATTCCCAGACTAACCGGGTCTTTCCGGTAGAAGGAATATCCTTCATTGACCGTGATAGCTTGTGATGGGCTAAGTTGGGACACCCCTGCAGGGTTTAAACTTTCGAGAGCCATGCCCGCGGTAATGTGGCAGATGGGGATTTGTTAATATCCGACTGTAGAGAACTTGTCACTTAACTTAATTAAAATGAATCAACTGCGTGTGTAGCCGTGATGGTCTCTTTCCGGTGGAGTCCGGGAAGTGAACATGGTTTTGGAGTTATGTTTGAACATAAGTAGTTTCAGGATCACTTCTTGATCACTTCTAGTTCATGAACGTTGTGTTGCTTCTCTTCTCGCTCTTATTTGCGTATGTTAGCCACCATATATGCTAGTGCTTGCTGCAGATCCACCTTACTACCCCTTTCCTACCCATAAGCTTAAATAGTCTTGATCTCGCGGGTGTGAGATTGCTGAGTCCTCGTGACTCACAGATACTTCCAAATAGTTGCAGGTGCTGACGATACCAATGCAGGTGATGCTACCGAGCTCAAGTGGGAGCTCTATGAAGATCATGATCGTTGTGTTGTGTCTTTTCCGGTTGATCAGTAGTGGAGCCTAGTTGGGACGATCGGGGATCTAGCATTTGGGGTTGTCTTCTTTTATTTTGGTTCCATAGTCGGACCTTGATTGTATTCTGGATGATGTATGTTTAACTTGTATTTGTGTGAAGTGGCGATTGTAAGCCAACTCTTTATCCCTTTCTTATTCAGTACATGGGATCGTGTGAAGATTACCCCTCTTGCGACAAAACCACAATGTGGTTATGCCTCTAAGTTGTGCCTCGACACGTGGGAGATATAGCCGCATCGTGGGTGTTACAGGTTGTTCGGCTCATGTACGGTGCAACTATAATTTGCTTATCCTTTTGTGAAGTTCGACTAAAATAAAGTGCCATTGTGGTGATAGTGAGGGCTCATCTTGCCAAGGCTAATAAAATGTTGCACGAGATTACCAGCAGAATTTGACGGAGATTTTGGAAACTCGAATCACCATTTTTTGCAGTTCCACCAAAATTGAGAGATGTTGCCCACGTGACATTTTAGTTGAACTGCACAAGACACTCATTCCAAAAAAAAGTGTTTTGTGCAGTTCACCAAAAGTTAACAATTGCAACAAGGTGAAATGGATATCCCTATCTGCACAAAAAGATAGAAAGTAAACAGTTGCTGGTCAATAAGAATATACGAAACATACACGAAATGAAAAAGTGGCATCTTAATTATGTTCATGGCAATCACGCAAGGACACTAGAAATATTAAAACATCAGCAATGCTTCATGTTACCGGAAGCATTACGATCAACAATGACATTCGTCAAATATGGGATTACTTTAATGGTGGCATTACTTGTTTACAAGATACACTAAATCAACAGCAGCTAAAGAGTTGGTTTAAGGGCATGGGACCGTGGGGACACCAGGACACTCAGCAACGTAAAGGAGCAACTTACTTATCATACTGGGGAAAACAGCAGGAGTACCATTTGTAACACAGTTTAATTGCATCATATCAGTGGAGGCATTAGATTAACAATAACACTGGTTAGACATGTCCTTAAGGTAACAGTGTGATTGCTTCATTTTACATGCGCCCTTACATTAACAACATGATGCGGAGCATCCCAAGGTCATCCCCATGGACCTACCTACGTCCCCTACGACACCACTTGGACCAATGACAAGAGCCAGACCGAAGGCTATCGAAGATAAGGTGAACTCTCTCCTCTCCGAACTTCCACTTTCTATGCATGAGACATGGCTACTACCTATGTCCGAGTTGTTGTGCATGATTAGGTATCAAGAGGACCCTCCCGAAGATGCACGTGAAGACGGACAAGTCCCCATGTTCACGGATGAAGAGAACCAACGGAAGGAGTCAAGAACACCTCCCAGGCCCCGGACATCCGGCCACTGGAGGTGTCACTAGCAGCAAGGAGCCGACGGCCAAGTCTACAGGGCCCGAACATCCGACGTCCAGCCCGGACATCCGGCGCGTCCTGAGCTCCCGGACATCCGGCCTCCAGCCCAAAAATCCAGACCTCGCCATTCCAGATAGCAACAAGGCCAACCCCTCCAGCCCGAACATCCGGCCCCCAAGCCCGGACGTCCAGCCTCCCCTGTCTGCGCACAGTGAAGGGTTGAGACCCGTGTACCCCTTCTACCCCCTAGACTATATATACTCTACCTCATCCTACTTTCTAGGGTTAGCATTGGTTTAGCTCATTTTAGAGATAGAGCATTGCTCATCCACATCGGATCTACTCCACAAGAGAGACCACAGCCGCTCTTCAGAGAAGATCCAATTGGATTCAAGACCTCCTTGCAAACAAGAACATCAAGACCTCCTCACGGAGAAGACCGGTTACCCCTTGTACCGTCCGTTGTTGACTTTGGATCTTGTATCTTCCTTTGTGTTCATGGATCTAGCGCATGTGTGATCATACTTGTTGGTTTGAGTGTTCTCTTGTGTTCCCCTTGTGATTTCCCCTTGTTTCCTTCCTCGTGTTCTTCGTGTTCATCACGGGATCCGCTCCTTTCGTGAAAGATGGGCCTATTAGGGTCCCTACCCTACATCATCTTGGTATCAAGAGCCATGTAGATCACGATTTCGGAGCCTCCCCATTGTGTTGCTAGCCTAGTTTTGTTGATTTTGTCCCTAATTCAAAAATTTCCCACAAAAATAGCCCAATTTTTTTGTGATTTGTTGGTGTGATCAAGTTTTGTTGGATTTGATCCGCCGATTTCGTGTGTTACAGGTAGATCTAGCTTTCCATCCATTTTCCCCAATTTCCACCCACAAATTCCTCCGAATTTTCCCTGATTTGACCTCTCCTTGCGAAGATCTTCGAATTCATCCCCAGATCCAGAGCCCGGACATCCGGCCCGACAAGCCCGGACATTCGGCAACCCGGGCATCCGGCCATCAGGCCCGGACATCCGGCCCCTGGCAGTACCACTTCCTCGCCACCGCCCGTTTTCCTTCCATATTTCGCCAAATTTTGTTCTGGTGCCCACATATACTTCTGCATACCTCTGCCACTTCCGCATAGCACCACCATATACCACATACACAACCACCACTTACCAACACCAACTCAAACAATTTTGGTCCATTTTTTCTTTGAGAATTTGAGTTGCGGTACCGTGTCCTACTTGTGTTTCAGCTATTTAGGTACGGTTCGACATCAACATCATCGCCGCTCACCTTCGCCATGGACGTGTAATCAACAACGACCACCTGAACTACATCTTGGTATTCATCACACTCATTCGATCACCGTCATCCGTTCTTGCGTACAGATGAGGAACCAAAGAAATGGTAACCTCGTCTTGGTATTGGACATATCACTCTTGCCATTACATTGATAGCCATCATAGCCTTACTCCTTTGCATCGCTTACCCTTCGAGACTAGCCGTTGAGTATTGCCGGCAACGAGACTTGTGCACCTTAGTGATCATACTTCACATAGCATACATACATCATTGTTGCATATCTTGGTATCATCTCTTGTGTCACAAGGTTGTCATCGCATACAGAATTGCTATCTTGGTTCGTCAAGCATTGCATGAGAAAAGAGCTCAAACAACAAAGAGCCAAACAAGATTTTAAGCAAAAGGAGAAGATAAGCAAAGATCTTTTAAGCAAGCACCATAGCATCATACAACATTAAGACTGTCATATTAGATCATCTTGGATCATATCATCGAAACACCTTGCATAGAACATACTTGGGATAGAAGTCGTTGCATTTTTGCTTAGTAGGTTGTGCACAAGTCTTGTATCCACCTCTCGTGCAATCGTGCTAGCGTCTCTCTAGTGTTGTGCAACAAGAGCATTTTTGTGATTCCACATTTTGGCTCATCCTTAGTTGCCCAACCCCATTTATCTCTTTGCGTGTGTGTTTCCGTGTATATTACATTGCTTGGTCTACTTGTTGCATTGCAATCTTGCGAATCTTCTCCAACATTATTGAAGCTCACTTACAATTGCATTAAAAAAATTGCCACCATCCCAACCAAGCTCCACCATAAGCTTTTACTTGTGTAGGTGTGAGAAACCGACAAGAATTGGTACCAATTGTGCTATTTCCTTGTCCACATTGGAGTGATCATTGATCCACTTTCAACTTCGGTCAAGGTACATTTGGTATTCGTTCTTTTCTTTCTACCAGTGACATTTTTATCTTGAAATGATGGATAGGCCATGTACTTCTACCAACCCACTCTTCATTAAGAACGACGACGACATGAACTCCTACTTCACCAAGAGCCACCTCTTTGGTGCACAACGTTCTTTGCATCAAGAGCAACAAGCAATGAGTGAATGAATCGACAACCTCGCCGCCGACTTGCGACTCTCCGAGCAACATACAAGGGATTACTTCGACCACAAGCTCGACGATCACAAGCAAGAGAACGACGCAAGAATGGACGAGATTCGTGCTTTGTTGCTGAACCGCTCTTCTTCCACTTCGTATTCATCAAGAAGAACCCGCTCAAGTCGACGCTCTGACTTCACCCTCTCCGGCTCAAGTACACCGACATTGAACACTCTTCGCTGATGTAGGGTAGGAACCATAATCGGCCGATCATTCACGAAAGGAGCGCATCCCGCGATGAACATGAAGGAAACAAGGGGAAAAACACAAGGGGAACACGAGAGAACACTAAAACCAACAAGAATGATTACACAAGTGCTAGATCCTCGAAGCACGATAGGAGATACAAGATCCAAAGTCAACAACGGATGATACAAAGGTAACCGGTCTTCTCCGTGAGGAGGTATTGATGTTCTTATCCGCAAGGAGGTCTTGAATCCAAAGGTATCTTCTCCGTAGAGGCCGCGGTCTCTCTCGTGGAGTAGATCCGATGTGGATGAGCAATGCTCTATCTCTAAATATGAGCTAAACCAATGCTAGCCCTAACTAGGAGGAGGTGGAGGAGTATATATAGTCTAGGTCCACGAAGGGGTAAGTGGGAGAGGGATACATGGGCCTCGGGCCCGAACACTGTGCGCAAACAGGTACCGGATGTCCGCTGAGGACCGGTCGTCCGGTGGCTCAGGAGGGACCGGTCGTCCGCTATTCGTCGGACGTCCGCTGAAGACGTTCTGTGAAGAGGCACTGGTCGTCCGGTGTCCTCAGACTTCCGTTAATAGTATTGGTCGTCCGGTGGGGCCCGAATGTCCAGTCGCTGGGAGGTGTTGTAGCTGGCATTGGCTGTGCTTCAGGCGTCGGTCGTCCGGTGGAGGCCGAACGTCCGCTCGTTTGGCTCGGGTGCGGGATCGCCGGTCGTCCGGTCTAGGTCGATCGTCCGGTGGGTCTTCAGGCGTCGGACATCCGGTCCCGACCGGTCGTCCGGTGGCTGGAGCTTCTTCCGCCACTCTTCTTCTTGTTCCTCGTGCTTGGTGTCCTTGCCTTCTTGTCCATGGGCTTCCTCTTGGTTCCTGGTCATGCATAGCACACATGTTTGAGGTAGTAGCCATGTCTCACATGTGGAAAGTGACGATTCGGAGAGGAGCGAGTTCACCTTGTGTCCAATGGTGTATACTTGAGGTCTCGTGTTATGTATCCTTGGGGCTTGGAGAGTAGTCAGAGTGTACATAGGGATGAACGTGGGATGCTCCGCATCATCTCCCCCATTGGGAAAGATCTGACCTCGGATCGTGATCCTCATCACCATGGAAACGGTTGTTGTGGACGAACTTGTAGTTGGACGGAGTTGAAAACATGGCGCAATCCAAGTACTCCAAGGTGTCGCCGGAGTGGTATACATGCAAAAAGAGAAAACACAAATGACACTCGGAAATACAATGGTTAGAGCACACAAAGCGTCCATCATGTAAGAATGAGTCCGTGCAACAAGATTGATCATGACAAGGTGCATGAAGCTTATCCAAAATAGATTGAATTGTATGCAAAGCATTCATGGGAGCAAAAGCATTCATTGCGCACACAAATGTGTTGTGAATATGATCAATGCAACCATGGTGCAAAATGATGTCATAGAGAGACGGTTTATCAATAGCATTAATATGGAAATGGATGATCAAGAAGAGTATGTGGTCATGCAATTGATGATGGGAAATATGATCATGATGTATGAATATGTCATCAAGAAAGATCACAACAAATTGTTAAGGAAATGCACAATCTCTTATATCATGGATGACATGGGAATACAAGATGCAACAAGGCAATCATAATATGAGTCAATCCATGCATAAGATGCAAATTTGTCATGTGTGTGAGATGTCCAATGAGCATGACATGTATGAGCACAATCAACAAATATGGAGGTGTTGGTGTACCAATGCTCGATGTCATGGCATGAGTGGAGGTTTGAAGGTGCTTCCAATAAGTACGAGTGATCCTCAATGTGAAGGTCCATAGAGCCAATCTTCAATGTCGCTCCTCCATTCGCAAGATGTACCATGTAGACAACAAGAAGGAAACAACAATGAAAGAGTTGGTACGTCTCCAACATATCTATAATTTTTTATTGTTCCATGCTATTATATTATCAACCTTGGATGTTTTATATGCTATTTTATATGATTTTTGGGACTAACCTATTAACCCCGAGCCCAGTGCCAGTTTCTGTTTTTTCCTTGTTTTAGAATATCGCAGAAAAGGAAAATCAAATGGAGTCCAATTGACCTGAAACTTCACGGAACTTATTTTTGGATCAGAAGAATCCCAAAAGACTTGGAGTCCACGTAAGGGAAGCTTCGAGGAGGCCACGAGGAAGGAGGGTGCGCCCACCCCCTGGGCGCGCCCTCCACCCTCATGGGCCCCTCGTGGCTCCCCGGATGTACTTCTTCCACCTATATATCTCCATATACCCCAAAAACATCCGGGAGCACAATAGATCGGGAGTTCCGCTGCCAGAAGCGTCCGTAGCCACCGAAAGCCAATCTAGACCCGTTCTGGCACCCTGCCGGAGGGGGAAATCCCGCTCCGGTGGCCATTGAGGGAGTCCTGGATTAGGGGGTGCTCGGATAGCTGGACTATACCTTCCGCCGGACTCCTGGACTATGAAGATACAAGATTGAAGACTTCGTCCCGTGTCCGAGAGGGACTTTCCTTGGCGTGGAAGGCAAGCTTGGCGATACGGATATGCAGATCTCCTACCATTGTAACCGACTCTATGTAACCCTAACCCTATCCGGTGTCTATATAAACCGGAGGGTTTTAGTCCGTAGGACAACATAGACAACAACAATCATACCATAGGCTAGCTTCTAGGGTTTAGCCTCCTCGATCTCGTGGTAGATCTACTCTTGTACTACCCATATCATCAATATTAATCAAGCAGGACGTAGGGTTTTACCTCCATCGAGAGGGCCCGAACCTGGGTAAAACTTCGTGTCCCTTGCCTCCTGTTACCATCCGGCCTAGACGCATAGTTCGGGACCCCCTACCCGAGATCCGCCGGTTTTGACACCGACATTGGTGCTTTCATTGAGAGTTCCTCTGTGTCGTCGCCGTCAGGCTCGATGGCTCCTACGATCATCAATAGCGAGGCAGTCCAGGGTGAGACCTTCCTCCTCGGACAAATCTTCGTCTTCGGCAGCTTCGCACTGCGGGCTAATTCACTTGGCTATCTGGAGCAGATCGAAAGCTACGCCCCTGGCCGTCAGGTCAGATTCGGAAGTTTAAACTACACGGTTGACATCCGCGGGGACTTGATCTTTGACGGATTCGAGCCACTGCCGAGCGTGCCGCACTGTCCCGACGAGCATGATCTAGCTCTGCCGCCAAACAGTGCCCTGGAGGCCGCACCCGCATCGACTTTGACCCTTAATTCGGAGCCAACTGCGCCGGTCGAGGATGGGCGGTTGGACGCGACCTCGAGGGCTGCGATCCCAATGGCGATTGAGCCAAACACCAGCCCCGTACTCCGCGAGATTCGTGACTCCAAGGAGCCGGACTTCTCTCCGGACTCCGAACCCTCCGCGGCCTTGTCGATCGAATCCGATTGGGCGCCGATTATGGAGTTAACTGCCGCGGACATCTTTCAGCACTCGCCTTTCGGCGATATTCTAAAGACACTGAAGTCTCTCTCTTTATCAGGAGAGTACTGGCCGGACTACGGTCAGCAAGGTTGGGATTCGGACGATGAAGAAATTCAAAGCCCACCCACCACCCACTTTGTAGCCACTCTCAATGATTTAACCGACATGCTCGACTTCGACTACGAAGATATCGACGGTATGGACGACGATGAAGGAGATGATGAAGAACCAGCGCCTACTAGGCCCTGGAAAGCCACCTTGTCATATGACATATACATGGTGGACACCCCAAAAGAGGGAGATGGTGATGGAACAGCGGAGGATGACCCCTCCAAGAAACAGCCTAAGCGCCGGCATCAGCGGCGCCGCTCAAAATCCCGCCAAAACAAACAAGGTGATTCCAGCACGGGAGATAATAATACTCCGGAAAGTGCCGAAGAAAACCCCCTCCGGCATGATTTAGCACCGGAGGATGGAGAAACCAGCCCTCATGAGAGAGCGGCAGACACAGAGGTCGAGGACGATAATTATATGCCTCCCTCCGAAGACGAGGCAAGCCTCAACGACGACGAATTCGTCGTGCCAGAGGATCCCATCGAGCAAAAGCGTTTTCAACGCAGGCTTATGGCCACGGAAAGAAGCCTCAAGAAAAAATAGCAACAGCTTCGAGCTGATCAAGATTTGCTAGTCGACAGATGGACGGAAGTCCTTGCGACCGAAGAGCATAAACTCGAACGCCCCTCCAAGAGCTACCCAAAGCGCAGGTTGCTACCCCGATTAGAGGAGGAAGCACTTGACGCGGCCGACCGACCACCTTGTGGTCGCGACAGAGAGGCCTCTCGGTCCTCCACTCAAGCCGCACCCCATACCAAGGCACGGGAATATGCGCCGGACTTACGAGATATGTTGGAGGACAAGTCAAGGCAAACAAGATCGATCTACGGATCGCGTGGGCGCCCCACAGCTCGAGACGGTAACCGTCACGCCGGCCACAAATTTGGCGGGGCCGAACACAGTAGACAAGGCTCACTGGAGCTACGTCATGATATAGCCCAGTACAGAGGCACCGCACACCCACTCTGCTTTATAGACGAAATAATGGATCATCAAATCCCCGAGGGTTTCAAACCCATAAACATCGAATCATATGATGGCACAACAGATCCTGCGGTATGGATCGAGGATTATCTCCTTCATATCCACATGGCCCGCGGCGATGATTTCCACGCCATCAAATACCTCCCACTCAAGCTTAAAGGACAAGCTCGGCATTGGCTTAAAAGCTTGCCAACAGGATCAATCGGTTGTTGGGAGGACCTGGAAGCCGCATTCCTCAACAATTTCCAGGGCACTTACGTGCGACCCCCAGACACCGATGACCTAAGTCACGTAATTCAGCAGCTAGAGGAATCGGCCAGGCAATTCTAGACACGGTTCCTAACAAAGAAAAATCAAATAGTTGACTGTCCGGACGCTGAGGCCCTAGCATCCCTTCAAACACAATATCCGTGATGAGTGGCTGGCCCGGCACCTTGGACAGGAAAAGCCGAAATCTATGGTAGTGCTCACGACACTCATGACCCGCTTTTGCACGGGAGAAGACAGCTGGCTTGCTCGTAGCAACAATATGACCAAGAACCCTGGTAATTCGGATGCCAGAGACAGTAGCAGCAGGTCGCGTCGCAACAAGCAGAAGCGCCGCATTAACGGCGACAATGCTGAGGATACGGCAGTTAATGCCGGATTCAAAGGCTCTAAATCCGGTCAGCGGAAAAAGCCATTCCAAACGAATCCTAGGGGCCCGTCCAGTTTGGACCGAATACTCGACCGCTTGTGGCAGATACATGGCACCCCCGAAAAGCCGGCCAATCACACCAACAGGGATTGTTGGGTGTTCAAGCAGGCAGGCAAGTTAAACGCCAAAAATGAAGACAAGGGGCTGCATAGCGATGACGACGAGGAGCCCCAGCCGCCGAACAAAAGTGGACAGAAGGGTTTTCCCCCACAAGTGCAGACGGTGAACATCATATACGCAACCCACGTCCCCAAAAGGGAGCGGAAGCGCGCGTTAAGGGACGTATATGCGGTAGAGCCAGTCGCCCCAAAGTTCAACCCATGGTCCTCCTGCCCGATCACCTTTGATCGAAGGGACCATCCCACTAGCATCCGTCATGGTGGATTCGCCGCATTGGTTCTAGACCCAATTATTGACGGATTTCACCTCACTAGAGTCCTTATGGACGGCGGCAGCAGCCTGAACCTGCTTTACCAGGATACAGTGCGGAAAAGGGGCATAGATCCCTCGAGGATTAAGCCCACCAAAACAACCTTTAAAGGCGTAATACCAGGTGTAGAAGACAACTGTACAGGCTCAATCACACTTGAAGTGGTCTTCGGATCTCCGGATAATTTCCGAAGCGAGGAGTTAATCTTCGACATAGTCCCATTCCGTAGTGGCTATCATGCACTGCTCGGGCGAACCGCATTCGCCAAGTTCAATGTGGTCCCGCACTACGCATACCTTAAGCTCAAGATGCCAGGCCCTCGAGGAGTAATTACGGTCAATGGAAACACCGAACGCTCCCTCCGAACGGAGGAGCACACGGCGGCCCTTGCAGCGGAAGTACAAAGCAGCCTCCCCAGGCAGTTCTCCAGTCCGGCCATTAAACGTCCGGACACCGTCAAGCGCGCCCGGAGTAACCTACAACAAGACCGCCTGGCACGTTCCGAGCAGGCGTAGCAATGCGGCCCCAACCCCAACCCTCGCAAAAAGGCGACGCCAGTGCTTCGCGTACATAACTACGCTCTAAAAATACCATGGGTACAGGGGGAGGGGCACCATCCCGGCATACCCGAAACACGGCTTAAACCGCACCAGGGGCTGCCGATTTCTTAATTTTCTCTTACTTTCAGGACTCCATTCTTCGGAAGGCCTGTTGGGTAGTTCAATTGCCGCACAAACGATGCAAGAACCAGGGAGGCAGACAAGCCACGCTGCATTATGGAACTCACAGGTGGTCTCTATCATGAGTAGTATACCTGTTTCGCATACTATTCCGCAGCTTGCCCCTGGAACAGACATGTTAAATAGTCCAACTTTTTGTTTATCGCATTGTTGGTATGGTTCTGCTTTGGTCGTAGCTATTTTTAATGAACAATGCATAGCTTTTGTCTATTTTTGCATTACCTTTTATATATATATATATGTTCCTTAACGACATGTTGCACCCGTACAATTTGGTACGGCCAAAATATGCCAGGGGCTTTATTACCCCTCAATATGGCGTGAGAAGTCCGAACACTTTCACAAGTGCGGCACCCCGAACTTATATCATTATATGCATTGGCTCCGAATCATGTCTTGGGTCAATAGTTGGGTTTGCCCGGCTCCTATGTTTTGGTGCCTTACGTTCCACTATATTGGCTAAGGTAGCACTAGGAGAACCACTGCGATTGTGCCCCAGTTGAGCTGGGCCGAGCACCTCAGTGGATAAAGCTAAAACTAACTTTCATGATGAAGCGAGAGTTGGTCGCTGTTCGAGAGGTTTTTTCGAGTCCCTAAAGACTTATGCCGCTTAGGGCAAGGAGTCGGCTCTGTCCAGCCAAGGCATGGATGGCGCCCCGAACTCGGTCTTCCGAATACTAGGGGCTTCGCCGAAATTTAAAATTATAGAATTTTATGGCTAAGTGAGAGTGTTCACGTGTTATAGTCCGATTGCCTTGTTCGTTGGGCTGAGCGCCCCCCTCGAAGGACCCAAACATGGGAAAAAGAGCGCTCAGGTTTATCCCCGAACACCCCAGCACTAGCGGCACGGGGGCAGAAGCCGACGACTCGCCATCTCTCAGAATTGATAAACAGCCGCACAGAAGGTAATATTTTAAATTCAAACAACATTGCTCAGCGCATATGAACAAGTTTTTAGCGCACAGGACAAAAACGAGTGAGTTTTACTAAAAAATTACATCCCTAGAACATTCATCCACCACAAGGCAGGCACCCTTCAGAACATCCTTATAGTAATTCTCGGGCTTGCGATGCTCTTTCCCTGGCGGTGGCCCGTCCTTCACAAGCTTCTCGGCATCCAGCTTGCCCCAGTGCACCTTAGCACGGGCAAGGGCCCTACGGGCACCTTCAATGCAGACGGAGCACTTGATGACTTCGAGCCTTGGATAGGCCTCCACCAGCCACCGCACCAGCCCGAAATAGCTCCCAGGCGAAGCTTCTCCAGGCCACAGCCGGACCAAGAGGTCCTTCATGGCCTGTTCGGCCGCCTTGTGGAGCTCGACCAGCTGCTTCAACTGGTCGCTTATGGGTACAGGGTGTTCGGCCTCAACATACTAAGACCAGAACACCTTCTCGGCCGAGCTGCCCTCCTCGGCTCAATAGAATGCGGCGGCATCAGACACACTCTGGGGTAGATCTGCGAACGCTCTTGGAGAGCTCCGGATTCGGGTAAGTAACAAGTAACTCACGTTTATGTGTTTGCTTTGCATAAAGAATGCCTTACCCGCTGCTATTTTCTTCACCTCATCCAACTCCTGGAGGGTCTTTTGGGATTCGGCCTTGGCAGACTTGGCATTTTCAATAGCCGCCACAAGCTCGGACGCTCGCGTCTTCGAGTCAAGCTCGAAACTCTCATGTTTCTTCATGAGAATCTGGAGCTCTTGCCGCACTTTGCCAACCTCGGCCTCATACTTCTCCCGCTCGGTGCGCTCCGTGGCCGCCCTCTTCTCGGCCTCGAGCAGCGCTTGCTTAAGGGTCGCCAATTCAAATGTGGCCCCTACAATAGCCATGTTAATCCTGTTATTTTTTGCAATTGCACCTTATATATATATATTTAAACAAGGTATTTCTTACCTTCATTGTCCTCGAGCTACTTCTTGGCACGACCGAGCTCTTGCTCGGACCGCTTGAGGTTCTGCTTTAGCGTGTCCACTTCCGCAGTCAGTGCGGCGGACGCAAGCAGAGAAGCCTGCATACTCATATTGACTCATTTTTGTTAGACTCCTACGAATTCTATTTGATCCTCTATTCGGCTTTTCTTACCGAACACCAAACAGAGCATTAGGGGCTACTGTCTATGCGGTACTATTATTTACACATTCTTTACTTACCTCAAAGCCTGTCAAAAGGCTAGTACAAGCTTCAGTCAGTCCGCTCTTTGTGGACTGAACCTTCTGGACCACCGCACTCATAATAGTGCGGTGCTCCTTGTCTATGGAGGCGCCTTGGAGCACCTCCAGCATATTGTCCAGCGCCTTCAGTTGGACGGGGGCCACCGGCACAGTGGGCTGGCTCCTCTTGGAAGGAGGTCGCCCGCCGGACTCTGGAACCTTTGAAGGTTCTGGAGCAGTGTCCGTCCTAGAGCCGGACTTGGAGCCCTGGGGGGTTTCATCCCCTTTGCTCCTGGAGTCCGGGAGGTCGCCTTGCGGCGCCTCCAGGACCACCTCCTCCCGGCTTGGAACCTGTTGGGACAACACTTCGGTGTCGTCCGTAGGGCGGGGGGAGGAAGCCGTCGGAAGCGAGTTCACATCCGACGAGTCCAGTGAGCCGCTCGACGACGCGTCGAGCCGGTCTTTGGGTGGGCTGCATAAACATATTCGACATGAGGTAAAGCTGTGGAATAAACGAATACTATGAATTACTATGGTATCCGGATACTTAGGATTTGGCCAGGGGCTTGGCCCTAGGCGCCCACTCCTCTCCGCCTCCGTCGGCATCGGTGGAACAGTCCGGAGGAAGGGTTTTCCCCTTCTTGGACCCTTCGGCCTCCCTAGTTGGGGCGGCCTTCCTTTTCTTCCCTTCCCCCGCTGCAGGGGGAGGGGTCTCTTCTTCCTCCTCGTCGTCTTCACGGGAGGAGTGCATCTTGGATTCGTCGGATGATGAATCCGACACCTCCGGGCGTCGGGCACTCTTTCGAGTCCCCGTGGCCTTCTTCTTGACCTTCTTCTCCGGCACCACATAGGGTGCTGGAACCAGCAGCCTCGCCAAGCGAGCATCCGCTGGGCCTTCGGGCAAAGGGGCCGGACAGTTGATCTGTCCGGACGTCACCTGCCAATCCTGTCATAGGAAAGGGAGCTTAGACCCCGCATGGAGTCAAACTATGAAAAATTGATACCCTGTAAAAGGAAAAAACAGCTTACCGCGAGAGCGTGACGCTGCGTGCTGAATCCGCGATCCTCAGTAGAGGATGCGGGAGCCTCGACACCCTTGAAAAGCACCTTCCAAGCATCTTCGTACATCGTGTCGAAGAGCCTGCTCAGAGTTTGGTGCCGCACCGGGTCGAACTCCCACAGGTTGAAAGCCCGTTTTTGGCATGGGAGGATCAAGCGGATGAGCATAACCTGGACTACGTTGACAAGTTTGAGCTTCTTATCCGCCAGGGTTTTGACGCATGTTTGGAGTCCGGTGAGCTCTCCTTTTCTACCCCACGATAGGCCCGTCTCTTTCTAGGACGTGAGACGCGTTGGGGGTCCGGACCGGAACTCGGGGGGTGCGACCCATTCGGTGTCGCGCGGCTCGGTGATGTAAAACCACCCCGATTGCCACCCCTTCAGGGTCTCCACAAAGGAGCCCTCGAGCCAGAGGACGTTGGCCATCTTGCCCACCATGGCGCCTCCGCACTCCGCCTAGTTGCCGCGCACCACCTTCGGCTTGATGTTGAAAGTCTTGAGCCATAGGCCGAAATGGGGGCGGATGCGGAGGAAGGCCTTGCACACGACGATAAACGCCGAGATGTTGAGGACGAAGTTCGGGGCCAGATCATGGAAATCCAGGCCGTAGTAGAACATGAGCCCCCGGACAAATGGGTGGAGAGGGAAGCCCAGTCCGCGGAGGAAATGGGGGAGGAACACCACCCTCTCATGGGGCCTAGGGATGGGGATGAGCTGCCCCTTTTCAGGGAGCCGGTACGCGATGTCGTTAGACAGGTATCTGGCCTTCCTCAGCTTTTTGATATGTCACTCCGTGATGGAGGAGACCATCCACTTGCCTCCTGCACCGGAGATGGCTGGAGAAGGTGGAGGTGTGTGTGCGGACTTGGGCGCTGGAGCTCGAGTGCGCAATAATGGATAGGCAAAGGAGGAAGAAGGCATAGGTGGAAAGGTGGATCCTTATCCCCTTATATGGGTGGATGCAACTACATGTCCCCACCAGCCTGGTAAAACTCACTTATCTCCAAGCGCCGTAATCAATGGCGCGGTTGGGTTACCCACGCCCGTATTGATGAGAATCCCGGAATAAGGGGACATGATCTTTGCTTTGACAAGACATGCCAAGGAAACCGCCTCGCATAACGCGCTGAGGTGGGATAATGAAACGAATCGGATAAAGGCTTGGCCGTGGTGTGTCGCACTTCGGAATACGTCAGCAGATTGGATTTGTGTAAATATTATTCTCTCTATGGAAATATGTGGAAACTTATTTTGCAGAGCCGAACACTATCTTTGTGTTCAAAATCTTCTATGGAGTACTTGGAGGAGGAACCCGCCTTGCAATGCCGAAGACAAACTGCGCGCCGGACTCGTCATCATTGAAGCCTGGTTCAGGGGCTACTGAGGGAGTCCTGGATTAGGGGGTGTTCGGATAGCCGGACTATACCTTCCGCCGGACTCCTGGACTATGAAGATACAAGATTGAAGACTTCGTCTCGTGTCCGGGAGAGACTTTCCTTGGCGTGGAAGGCAAGCTTGGCGATAAGAATATGCAGATCTCCTACCATTGTAACCGACTCTATGTAACCCTAACCATATTCGGTGTCTATATAAACTGGAGGGTTTTAGTCTGTAGGACAACATAGACAACAACAATCATACCATAGGCTAGCTTCTAGGGTTTAGCCTCCTCGATCTCGTGGTAGATCTACTCTTGTACTACCCATATCATCAATATTAATCAAGCAGGACGTAGGGTTTTACCTCCATCGAGAGGGCCCGAACCTGGGTAAAACTTCGTGTCCCTTGCCTCCTGTTACCATCCGGCCTAGACGCATAGTTCGGGACCCCCTACCCGAGATCCGCCGGTTTTGACACCGACAGCCATCTTCATCATCCCGGTGCTCTCCATGACGAGGAGGGAGTAGTTCTCCCTTGGGGCTAAGGGTATGTACCAGTAGCTATGTGTTTGATCTCTCTCTCTCTCGTGTTCTTGAGGTGATACGATCTTGATGTATCGCGAGCTTTGCTATTATATATGGATCCTATGATGTTTCTTCCCACCTCTAATCTCTTGTAATGGATTGAGTTTCCCCTTTGAAGTTATCTTTTCGGATTGAGTCTTTAAAGATTTGAGAACACTTGATGTATGTCTTGTCGTGTGTATCTGTGGTGACAATGGGATATCACATGATTCACTTGATGTATGTTTTGGTGATCAACTTGCGGGTTCCGCCCATGAACCTATGCATATGGGTTGGCACATGTTTTCGTCGTGATTCTCCGGTAGAAACTATTGGGGCACTCTTTGAGGTTCTATGTGTTGGTTGAATGGATGAATCTGAGATTGTGTGATGAATATTGTATAATCATACCCACGGATACTTGAGGTGACATTGGAGTATCTAGGTGACATTAGGGTTTTGGTTGATTTGTGTCTTAAGGTGTTATTCTAGTACGAACTCTAGGGCTGTTTGTGACACTTATAGGAATAGCCCAATGGATTGATTGGAAAGAATAACTTTGAGGTGGTTTTGTACCCTACCATAATCTCTTCGTTCGTTCTCCGCTATTAGTGACTTTGGAGTGACTCTTTGTTGCATGTTGAGAGATATTTATGTGATCCAATTATGATATTATTGTTGAGGGAACTTACATTAGTGAAAGTATGAACCCTAGGCCTTGTTTCAACGCATTGAAATACCGTTTACGGTCACTTTTATCATTAGTTACCTTGCTGGTTTTATATTTTCAGATTACAAAAACTATTATCTACTATCCATATACCATCTCTTTGCCGAACTAGTGCACCTATACAATTTACCATTGTATTGGGTGTGTTGGGGACACAAGAGACTCTTTGTTATTTGGTTGTAGGGTTGCTTGAGGGAGACCATGTTCATCCTACGCCTCCTATGGATTGATAAACCTTAGGTCATCCACTTGAGGGAAATTTGCTACTGTCCTACAAACCTCTGCACTTGGAGGCCCAACAACGTCTACAAGAAGAAGGTTGTGTAGTAGACATCAAGCTCTTTTCTGGCGCCGTTGCCGGGGAGGTTAGCGCTTGAAGGTATATCTTTAGATCTTGTAATGGAATCTTTTTGTTTCTTGTTTTAGAACTAGTTTAGTTTATAAAAGAAAACTACAAATATATGGAATTAAGTTTGTCTCATACGCTTCATCTTTTTAATATCTTTCCTGAGTATGATGGAAAGGAAAATTGTGCTCAAGTGCTACAGGAAGAAGTCCATAAAATGTTTGGCACTAAATCTTTGAATGATGAGCATGATTGCAATGTTGTTAGTATGAATTCTTTGAATATCCATGATACTAATGATGATTGCACTAGTTACGATGTCTCCTATAAACATGTCAATTTTTGTGGAGTGCATTGGGTTTGCAAGTACACACCAAATAGGGAAGATAGATATTGCAAGAGGAATAAGTACTTATAAACTATATTGTTGCAAGAAAGTCTTGATGATTGTGCTGAAAAATTCAATATTTTTCGTGCTCCTTGTGAACTTTGCAATGAACATGGTCATTTAAATCTCCAATGCAAATTGTTTCATGACCGAATCGTATCTAAAAATTGTGATAATTTGATTATCCTTGAGCATCATAAAGAGCTTAGTCTTCTATTGGGGTATGAGGAAATGAAACGTATAACTGAGGGTATTCCAAAGTTTAATGTTGATAGATTTCTTGATTTTGATCTAGAGAAGATTTATATGCATTGTGCGGTAAATTGCATTGAAAATCCTTATATTGCCAATTACATAAAGAAAAGAAAACAAATAGAAGATGAAGAGAATAATAATGAAAGGGAAGAAACTTCCCAATTTCTTCTTATTATTTTTATGATGGATCAGGTAACAAGGAGGAGCCCCCTATTCAACCAATCTCATTAATAAGGAGCTCCAAAAAGAGGATTGAACCCACACATGATGTGGTGAAGAAGAAGAAAAGAAAAAGGAAGAGAGGTAAAAAGATATCTCCCCCAAATAGTGCTGCTCCTATTACTATTGTGCCTCATGAAAATATAATTGTGGAAGATAATGATACTTATGATCTTCAAAATCTTTTTGGCACTTGCTTGGAAGAATATGATAATTGCTATACTATTGGTGCTATCTATACTATTAATGATGAAAGTGATTATGCTTATGATATGAAAAGGCCCAAGCTTGGGGAAGCTAGGTTTGATGAATATGATGTTTTTGAAAATATATTTGCTGCAATTAATGTTTGTGCCAAGCTTGGGGATGCTATGTTTGATGAAGATGATATTTTTAGTCTCCCAAGTATTGATATCCAAATTTATAATGATGATACCATGCCTCCTACTTATGATGATTATTGTGATGATACATATGCTATAAAAAGTAGTGATGATTATATTTATAAAACTTGTCATGATTATGATTCCCCTTTTTCTTAACATTACTCTTTTAATATGGAAACAATTTATAGTATTCGAGTCTCTTATGATACTCCCACTATTCCGAATGAGAAGAATCTTGCTTATGTGGAGAGTAGTAAATTTTCCATGCTTGTAGATCATGAAAAGAATGCTTTAGGTGCTGGTTATATTTTTGAATTCATTCATGATGCTTCTGAAAATTATTATGAGGGAGGAATATATGCTTGTAGAAATTGCAATAATATCAAGTTTCCTCTCTATGTGCTTAAAATTTTGAAATTTTGCTTGCTTTACCTTCCTATGCAAGTTGATTCTTGTTCACATAAGTTGTTTGCTCACAAAATCCCTATGCATAGGAAGTATGTTAGACTTAAATGTGCTAGTTATATTCTTCATGATGGTCTCTTTATGTTTCAATTCTTATATTTTATGTGAGCATCGTTGAAATCATCATGCCTAGCTAGGGGCGTTAAACGATAGCGCTTGTTGGGAGGCAACCCAATTTTATTTTAGTTCCTTGATTTTCGTTCCTGTTTAGTAATAAATAATTCATCTAGCCTCTTTTTAGATGTGGTTTTATTCTTTTAATTAGTGTTTGTGCCAAGTAGAACCTTTGGGAAGACTTGGGGAATGTCTTGTTGATCATGCTATAAAAAACAGAAACTTTGGCGCTCACGAGAATTGCTGCCACTTTTATTTGTCTAGTGCTATTTAGTTCATTCTTTTTGCAGATGATTAATAGATAAATTACTCAGGTTCAGAAATTTATTTTAGAATTTGTGGGGTTCCAGA
The DNA here is from genome assembly GCF_056163025.1 of Triticum urartu. NCBI lineage: Eukaryota > Viridiplantae > Streptophyta > Magnoliopsida > Poales > Poaceae > Triticum > Triticum urartu. The sequence goes on along the minus strand of NC_141873.1, from coordinate 193,141,608 downwards.
AGTATACGCTTGATACAGATTACTACAGAATGTTCTGTTTTTGATAGATTCTGTTTACTATGTGTTGTTTGCCTATTTTGACGAATCTATGAGTAGTATCGGAGGGTATGAACCATGGATAAGTTGGAATACAGTAGGTTTAACACCAATATAAATTAAGAATGAGTTCATTACAGTACCTTGAAGTGGTGATTTATTTTCTTATACTAACGAAGCTCACGACTTTTCTACTTTAAGTTTTGTGTTGTGAAGTTTTCAAGTTTTGGGTAAAGATTCAATGGACTATGGAATAAGGAGTGGCAAGAGCGTAAGCTTGGGGATGACCAAGGCACCCCAAGGTAATATTCAAGGACAACCAAGAGCCGAAGCTTGGGGATGCCCCGGAAGGCATCCCCTCTTTCGTCTTCGTTCATCGGTAACTTTACTTGGAGCTATATTTTTATTCGCCACATGATATGTGTTTTTCTTGGAGCATCATTTTATTTTATTTAGTTTTGCTTTCTGTTTGAATAAAATACCAAGATCTGAAATTCTTAAATGTTAGAGAGTCTTCATATAGTTGCATGATTATTCGACTACTCATTGATCTTCACTTATATCTTTCTAGAGCACGGTGGTGGTTTTATTTTATAGAAATAGATGAACTCTCATGCTTCACTTATATTATTTTGAGAGTCTTTTAGAACAGCATGGTAGTTTACTTTGGTTATGAATCTCGTCCTAATATGATAGGCATCCATGATGGGTATAATTCAAACTTTCATATAGAGTGCATTGAATACTAAGAGAAGTTTGATACTTGATGATTGTTTTGAGATATGAAGGTGCTAATATTAGAGTATGCTCGTTGAGTAGTTGTGAATTTGATAAATACTTGTTCTAAAGTTTGTGATTCCCGTAGCATGCACGTATGGTGAACCGTTATGTGATGAAGTCGGAGCATGACTTATTTATTGATTGTCCTCCTTATGAGTGGCGGTTGGGGACGAGCGATGGTCTTTTCCTACCAATCTACCCCCCTAGGAGCATGCGCGTAGTACTTTGTTTCGATAACTAATAGGTTTTTGCAATAAGTATGTGAGTTCTTTATGACTAATGTTGAGTCCATGGATTATACGCACTCTCACCCTTCCATCATTGCTAGCCTCTCTAGTACCACACAACTTTCGCCGGAACCATATACCTTCCTCAAAACAGCCACCATACCAACCTATTATGGCATTTTCATAGCCATTTCGAGATATATTGCCATGCAACTTTCCACCATCCCGTTTATTATGACACGCTTCATCATTGTCATATTGCTTTGCATAATCATGTAGTTGACATCGTATTTGTGGCAAAGCCACCATTCACAATTCTTTCATACATGTCACTCATGAATCATTGCACATCCCGGTACCCTGCTGGAGGCATTCATATAGAGTCATATCTTGTTCTAAGTATCAAGTTGTAATTCTTGAGTTGTAAGTAAATAAAAGTGTGATGATCATCATTATTAGAGAATTTTACCAGTGAGGAAAGGATGATGGAGACTATGATTCCCCCACAAGTCGAGATGAGACTTCGGACGAAAATAAATAAATAAAAGAGGCCAAAGAAGCACAAATAAAAAAAAGGAAAAAAAAGAGGCCATAAAAAAGGCCCAAATAAAAAAAATTAAAAAAATGAGAGAAAAAGAGAGAAGGGGCAATGCTACTATCCTTTTACCACACATGTGCTTCAAAGTAGCACCATGATCTTCATGATAGAGAGTCTCCTATGTTGTCACTTTCATATACTAGTGGGAATCTTTCATTACAGAACTTGGCTTGTATATTCCAATGATGGGTATCCTCAAAATTCCTTAGGTCTTCGTGAGCAAGCGAGTTGGATGCACACCCACTAGTTTCTTTTGTTGAGCTTTCATACATTTATACCTCTAGTGCATCCGTTGCATGGCAATCCCTACTCACTCACATTGATATCTATAGATGGGCATCTCCATAGCACATTTATATGCCTAGTTGATGTGAGACTATCTTCTCCTTTTTGTCTTCTCCACAACCACCATTCTATTCCACCTATAGTGATATGTCCATGGCTCACGCTCATGTATTGCATGAAGATTGAAAAAGTTTGAGAACATCAAAAGTATGAAACAATTGCTTGGCTTGTCATCGGGGTTGTGCACTATTTAAATATTTTGTGTGGTGAAGATAGAGCATAGCCAGACTATATGATTTTGTAGGGATAGCTTTCTTTGGCCATGTTATTTTGAGAAGACATGATTGCTTTGTTAGTATGCTTGAAGTATTATTATTTTTATGTCAATAGTAAACTTTTGTCCTGAATCTTGTGGATTTGAATATTCTTGCCACAATAAAGAGAATTACAGGGATAAATAATTTAGGTAGCATTCCACATCAAAAAATTTGTTTTTATCATTTTCCTACTCAAGGACGAGCAGGAATTAAGCTTGGGGATGCTGATACGTCTCCAACGTATCTATAGTTTTTGATTGTTCCATGCTCTTATATTATCAACCTTGGATGTTTTATATGCATTTATATGCTATTTTATATGATTTTTGGGACTAACCTATTATCCCAGAGCCCAGTGCCAGTTTCTGTTTTTTCCTTGTTTTAGAATATCGCAGAAAAGGAAAATCAAACGGAGTCCAATTGACCTGAAACTTTACGGAACTTATTTTTGGATTAGAAGAAGCCCAGAAGACTTGGAGTCCATGTAAGGGAAGCTTTGAGGAGGCCACGAGGTAGGGGGGCGCATCCACCCCCCTGGGCGCGCCCTCCACCCTCATGGGCCCCTCGTGGCTCCCTTGTCGTACTTCTTCCGCCTATATATCTCCATATACCCTAAAAACATCCGGGAGCTCAATAGATCGGGAGTTCCGCTGCCAGAAGCCTCCGTAGCCACCGAAAACCAATCTAGACCCGTTCTGGCACCCTGTCAGAGGGGGCAATCCCTCTCTGGTGGCCATCTTCATCATCCTGGTGCTCTCCATGACGAGGAGGGAGTAGTTCTCCCTCGGGGTCGAGGGTATGTACCAGTAGCTATGCATTTGATCTCTCTCTCTCTCATGTTCTTGAGGTGATAAGATCTTGATGTATCGCGAGCTTTGCTATTATATTTGGATCCTATGATGTTTCTTCCCCCCTCTACTCTCTTGTAATGGATTGAGTTTCCCCTTTGAAGTTATCTTATAGGATTGGGTCTTTAAAGATTTGAGAACACTTGATGTATGTCTTGCCGTGCGTATCTGTGGTGACAATGGGATACCACGTGATTCACTTGATGTATGTTTTGGTGATCTACTTGCGGGTTCCGCCCATGAACCTATGCATAGGGGTTGGCACACGTTTTCGTCGTGATTCTACGGTAGAAACTATTGGGTCACTCTTTGAAGTTATATGTGTTGGTTGAATGGATGAATCTGTGATTGTGTGATTCATATCGTATAATCATACCCACGGATACTTGAGGTGACATTGGAGTATCTAGGTGACATTAGGGTTTTGGTTGATTTGTGTCTGAAGATGTTATTCTAGTACGAACTCTAGGGTTGTTTGTGACACTTATAGGAATAGCCCAACAGATTGATTGGAAAGAATAACTTTGAGGTGGTTTCATACCCTACCATAATCTCTTCATTCATTCTCCGCTATTAGTGACTTTGGAGTGACTCTTTGTTGCATGTTGAGAGATAGTTATGTGATCCAATTATGATATTATTGTTGAGGGAACTTACACTAGTGAAAGTATGAACCCTAGGCCTTGTTTAAACGCATTGCAATACCATTTATGCTCAATTTTATCATTAGTTACCTTGCTGTTTTTATATTTTCATATTACAAAAACTATTATCTACTATCCATATACCACTTGTATCACCATCTCTTCGCCGAACTAGTGCACCTATACAATTTACCATTGTATTGGGTGTGTTGGGGACACAAGAGACTCTTTGTTATTTGGTTGCAGGGTTGCTTGAGAGAGACCATCTTCATCCTACGCCTCCTACGGATTGATAAACCTTAGGTCATCCACTTGAGGGAAATTTGCTACTGTCCTACAAACCTCTGCACTTGGAGGCCCAACAACGTCTACAAGAAGAAGGTTGTGTAGTAGACATCAAGGGTGACCCATCCAATATGCATATTTGAGGATGGCTCAATGGGAAGGAGTTCACCTTTAGGAGATTCTCGTAACTGGTGGTATTGCACAACATGTATGCCTTCACATGACCAAATTGTGTCATGACGGTATCGCCTTGTGAATCCTTCAACATGAAAGAACATGACAAACACTCAGAAAAACAAATGAGGTTAGCGGAGACGCAAAACATATCATTCGTGTGGTAAAATACCCAACAAGTGGATGCATCTTGGTCATCATAAGAAATTACAAGGGAGCATTTCATAGTATGGAGGCATATGATGATGCGAGAACAACCAAATGCAATATGCTCAATGAAGCAAGCATGCATCACAAGTAAAGTGTCCAAGTCTCCATGATCGATAACCATAGATGCAACAATTGGAGGCAAGCGACAATGAACTAAATATATCATGTGAGAGGCATAAACATATACGTCATCAACCCAAGAAAGCAAGTAAGAATGGAACATGGGTGATGCGACAAAGCAAGCAATCATGTGAATTAGGGCAAGCAAGCTAGTAGTGCGAAGATGCAACATACTAGAAGGAATCATGGCAATCATGCCGTGTGTGAAAATGGTAGGCATGAATAATGCACAAGACATATCACAAGCATGAAAGGAGGATATGAGCAAAATAGCATCAATAGCATGATGCACATGATAGACATGGCAATAGCAACAAGGATCTCCACCAAGCATGCAAATACACATAGGAGTAGCATAATGGTGAATCATGGGTAGATGCAAGCAAGGGTCACAATTGCATGGCAAAGGCATAGAAGCAAGCATAGCATGCAAAGTGAACACGGTAAAATGAACATGAAGCGACAAGCGGTATATAGCCCATAGCTGTGTGAGAGCCAAGTGAGAGAGATGCGCATAGTAGTTGCGCGAAGAGAATGGTGGTAAGGATAATCCACGGGATCCCAAGTCATCTTTGCTCCCAAGAGCTCATTTCGTCAACTCATGGGATTGAGAGGTTGACTAGTATACATGAGTACCTACACAAAACAAAGACAAAAGGAAATTGTATGTGTGTGGTAGATGTACACATCATCCATCATGATACGCACGAGCTTGTGTTGGTTAGCAAAAAATATCCAATGCTCAAATAAATGAGATGTGTGGTATAGAAACATGTCATCCATCATGATAGGTTTGTTGTTATGTATAGCATAATGGAGACTCAAATTGTGTAATGCATCACAAGAAATATGTAGAGCATTGTTATTCATGGAATGCATATGGTGCAAGAAATTATGAGAATCATGCAATGTATGGAATGCATCATAATCTCCTAACATGTATGAGGAAACTGTGGGGGTCTCCTCATGATCATTAGTAGAAACATCACATGGAGAATATTGACAACATCCAAAACAATGCATAGTTGGGTTGGAACATTGTGATCATGGCATGGCATAGTAGATGAATTGCGCAAATCATGTAAAGGAAGCATGGCAATGTCATCACATGAAAAACAAAATCCAATGACCATCATCTCGTCATCTATGCCATAAGTGCAAATGGGATTTATTGTAATGGGGCATGCATAGTTACTATGTTGAGATTGAAATGATGCAATATGGGAGATCTCACTCATAGCATATGACAAGTTCAAAGGATTATCAAACATGATGTGACCAATAGAATTTTTCACATGATATCCTATGGGGCATAGCATCACAACTATGCAAATCAACATGCTCATCATAATATCCATCATAGATAGGTAAGTCATGACATGAAGAAGTCGCACTAGCATGAAGCATGGGAATAGGTGTGTAAACATCATACAAGCAATCATTGGTGGGATAGTGCACTAGTGGGACAAGAGAAGCACCATCACCTATGTTACCTTTGGAGCATCGCTCATGTGTTGTAGCTGAGGTGTCGAAGAACAAGTCGTGATCATCTTCATCTTGATGGAACCATGTGGGGGGTGCATCTTCTTCCACCATGGCCATCGTTGTCTCCATTGTAGGTATGGACTCGTCGAGGATAGGCGTGTCGTCATGTAGGGGACCTAGCACAAAAGAAAACACACTCAAAGTAGAGTTTAAGTTGTTAGAAAGCATAGTGGCCTCACATGCCGTGTCAACTACCTCACTCACTAAGTGTTGTGGCCCACTCACTCCCTCTTGGATGCTCTCACTCATATGGTTGGTGGAGTCACTCAAATGGCTCTCAACCTCACATAGGATGTGTGGCATGCTCTCATGTATGGTTGGTGGAGTCACTCAAATGGCTCTCAACCTCACATAGGATGTGTGGCATGCTCTCATGTATGGGCCTAGTGGTGGTCACACTCATCCTCTCATAGGAAATGCTCTCAATGTCACGTATGGTGGAGTCACTCATATCACTCATGGTGGAGTGGCTCTCCTCACATGGGAATTGGGGCATCTCTTTATATGTGGGTGTCGGAGAGATGTTGGTGCAAATGTCTCCATGCTCAATCATGTCGTGGTCGTCGCCGTGGATGAAGGCTGAAGATGGCACATCATCACTCTCCTCCAAGACCAAAGATAAGGTCTCATGTGTGGTCTCGTAGCTTGACTCGGAGTATGAGTCCAATATGGGTGCCGTCTTCATGTTGGTGAAGAGGTTCATACTCGTCGCCGTGGTCGAAGGGGATGGCCCTTGCTCAACCTTCTTGTCACCGTCTTGTTGTAGGAGGCCCATATGATGTGGCACCTCGTAGCTCGTCTCCATGACCGAAGGGAATTTCCCATGCTCGGCCATCTTCCTTGAGGTGCTTCCGAAGATGGAAGTGTCACCCTCGCTTGTAGGTGGTCGCCTTGTACTTGATGATGTCGATGTAGGCGAACTCACGGGAAGTAGGCGAAGATGCCTTGATAGCACTTGGCGAAGATGCCAAAGTGGTGGTGGTAGTAGCCTTAGCGCCGTCTTGGTGGTGCTCGTCTCGCGGTCTTCTCTTTTGTTCTTGAAGCTTGGCGTGAAGTAGTGCTTGTTGGGACTTGTGCATTTGCGCTTGGTAAGCATCGTCATGATGATGTTGGCGTTGTTGCACTTCAGCTCGTAGTAGATGTCGTTCGTCATCGTCGTGCACACGTTGCTTGGATGTGACTTGCCCTTCATGACGAGGTGGATCACGAACGTGATGGTGGTCACCATGGAGATGTGGACGTGGACGACTTGCGCTTGCATCATTTTTGTGCAGAAGACTTGTGACTTGAACGTCGCCGCCTTGAGGATGATGAAGGGGAAGAACGGTTGATCAACAAGGTCCGAATCTCCTCCATCCTTGCATCTTGCTCCTCCTTTTGTGCAGAAATCTTGTGGTCGATGTAGTCTCTTTTCCTTGCTTCGGAGTGACGAATGTCGATGGAGACGTTCTCGATGCGCTCTCGCAATCTTGATTGTGCGCCTTGCATTTGTCGTTGTAGATCGAAGATTGAGGCTTTGGTGATGTAGTTGTTCATGCCGTCGTTTTTGTCGAAGACCGGAGATGAAATGCCTTGCCTATCCATCACTCCAAGAGAAAAATGTGAGTGGTAGAAAGGGAAGAACGAATACCAAATGTACCTTGACCGAAGTTGAAAGTGGATCAATAATCACTCCAATGTGGACAAGGAAATAGCACAATTGGTACCAATTCTTGTAGGTTTCTCACACCTACACAAATAAGGCTTATGGTGGAGCTCGTTGAGGATAGTGGCACAAAAAATTTGATGCAAAATGTTAGCAAGAGTCAATAATGTTGAAAGAGATTCACAAATTCGCAAGTGAAACAAATAGACCAATAGAAATATGTGGCACACGGAAACATGCACACGGATAGATAAAAGCGGTCGTGCAACCAAGGAATGAGCTCAAAATGTGGAATCCACGGAAAATGCTCTTGTTGCACAACTCTAGAGAGACGCTAGCACGATTGCTCAATAGGCGGATACGACACTTGTGCACAACCTATAGGATACAAAAATGCAACGACTTCTATCCCAAGTATGCTATGTATTATGTTCCGGTGGTATGATCCAAGGTGATCGGATATGACAATGTGGTATGATGCTATGGCTATTGCTTACAAGCTTCTTTGCTCTTTCTCTTTTGCTTAAAATCTTATTCTTTTCTTTTTTTTCGTATATGGCCACAATGCAAATGCACAAACGAAGATAGCAATTGGGTATATACGGGAACAAACTTGTGGCACAAGGGATGATATGATACTAATATGATATTGTATGGTATGTATGCAATGGAAGGTGTAGACCGCTAATGTGCACAAGTAACGTTGCCGGCAATACTCAAATGGCTAGTCTCGATAAGCAAGTGACTCAAAATGGGCTAGGGGTTATCAATGCAATGGCAAGGGAATATACAATGGAGGGATACCACGATACCAAGATGGTATGGAGGTTACCGTCCGCGTCGATGATGAGTGACGGTGATCTTCATGGAGATATCAAGATGATGGAGACTCCTTCCTAAGTAGCCGAAACACCTTAGGAAACGAAAAAACCGTGAACTCAAAATCTCAAATGTCAAATGTCAAATGGTGGTAGCGGTATGTGGTGGTGGAATGATGGGTTGTGGAGTACACAATGCGGAAATGGACGGTATGGTGGTGGACTATACCATGTGTCGGAGTTGGAAGCATGGTCCCTAAGTAGCCAAAACACCATAGGAGACACAACTCACAACACAAACAAAATTGGGTTAAGTTTGGGTGGCTGGAGTATGAGGTGGGAAAAACTATGCGGAAGTTATTGTGGTGGTGGTGGTTGATGAAGAATCAACCGTCCCAAAGTAGCCTAGACACCTTAGGAGACTCAAATCACTCCTCAAGCAACCACTAATACGATGGGGATCAAAATTGGTTAGGTTGCGGAAGTCGGTGGTGATGTAGCGGATGATGTGGTGGAAGCCCTAGGCAAAGATGCCAAAATTTACACAATTTGATGGAGTCAAAACATGTTGGTGGTATTTTTGGGGAAGGAGGATGTCAAGAGCTTTTCAACAAGCTAAAGAACGCGAAAATCAGACTCTGGATGAATTAGTTATGGCCGAAACAAAATTTGAGCGAAGTTGATATCTACACGTAGCGGACGTCCGGAAATAACGGATGTCCGGTCGCCGGACGTCCGGTCAGGTCGGATGTCAGTGTCAAAACCGGCGGATCTCCGGTAGGGGGTCCCGAACTGTGCATCCAAGGCGGATGGTAACAGGAGGCAGGGGACACGATGTTTACCCAGGTTCGGGCCCTCTTGATGGAGGTAATACCCTATGTCCTATTTGATTGATATTGATGATATGAGTATTACAAGAGTTGATCTACCCCAAGATCGTAGAGGCTAAACCCTAGAAGCTAGCCTATGGTATGATTGTATGTTGTCCTACGGACTAAACCCTCCGGTTTATATAGACACCGGAGGGGGCTAGGGTTACACAAAGTCGGTTACAAGGGAGGAGATCTACATATCCGTATTGCCAAGCTTGCTTTCCACGCCAAGGAAAGTCCCATCCGGAGACAGGATGAAGTCTTCAATCTTGTATCTTCATAGTCCAACAGTCCAGCCAAAGGATATAGTTCAGCTGTCCAGAGACCCCCTAATCCAGGACTCCTTCAGTAGCCCCTGAACCAGGATTCAATGACGATGAGTCCGGCGCGCAGTTTTGTCTTAGGCATTTCAAGGCGGGTTCCTCCTCCGAATACTCCATAGAAGATTTTGAACACAAGGATAGTGTGCGGCTCTGCAAAATAAGTTCCACATACCACCGTAGAGAGAATAATATTTCCACGAATCTAATTTGCTGACACATTTTAACAGCATGACATGATTTCATGGCCTGGTCATTATTCAAACCGTTTTTCTCAACCAGCACCGTACATATCGCGAGGCGGTTTCCTGACACGTCTTGTCAAAGCCGTGATCGTGTCCTTATTACGGGATTCTCATCAATAGGAACGTGGGTAACCCAATCGTGCCTGTTGGTATGACTCCTCGATTTTAGGCAAGTCCCAAACGGCCACGAGGAGGACGCTTGACATTCACCCTCTTTATAAAGAGGCCAAGGCCTGTCCTTTTTTCCCTCCCGTGCTTAATCGAATCCTTCCCCCGCCTCGAGATCCAACACCCAAGGCTGAGGTCAGGCACTTCGGACCTTCAACCATGTCCGGATCCAACCCCCAAGGTCGGCGGATGCCTTCCTCTGTCATAGAGGAGGACATCAAGAAGCTGAGAGAGGCCAGGTATCTTACCACCGAAATCTCGCACAGGCTGCCTGCCCGAGGGTAGGTCATCCCCACTCCTGAACCCAACGACAGCGTTGTGTTCATCTCTCACTTCCTCCGAGGGCTAAGCCTCGCTCTGGATCCTTTTTTAGGGGGATCATGTTCTATTATGGGCTGGATTTCCATGATCTGGCCCCGAATTATCTCCTTCACATCTCGTCGTTCATCGTCGTGTGTGAGGCCTTCCTCCGCATTACCCCACACTTCGGCCTGTGGCTCAAGACTTTCAATGTGAAGCCGAAGATGATCGAGGGGCGACACGCGGAGTGCGGAGGGGCCGTAATAAGCAAAAGCGCTGATGTTCCATGGCCAGAGGGTTCCTTCCCAGAGGTGTCTAGTTTATGGCAACGGGAGTGGTTTTATATTATAGCTCCCTGAAGTGCCAAGTGGGTAGCCGCCCCTGCCTTTCATTCGGTCCCCCCACCACAACTGACGTCATAGATCAACAAGGGGCTGAACTGGGGGCCAGTAAATGATGTGTCGATATTGCAGAGTCGCATCCGAGATCTCCTTGAGAGAGATGTCAGCCTGGTCATGGTAATGCAAGTCATGCTAGTTCGTTGAGTCCAGCCTTGCAAACGTCGACCCCTCCGTATGTGGGAATTCAACCCGGAAGGACCGCGAACTATTCAGCACTTCCTCGGCATGACGCTCGAAGAGATGTACAAATTGTTCTTCGGACCCCAAATAGTGTCAGGATACCACCGAGGATGCGGGTCTGAGCTGTAATCGCCCCGATACCCAAGTAAGTAATCCCATGGCCGAACACGCTGTCTTTTTATTTATCATAACATCATTACGAAAAGTCGCTGTTTTACCAGGACTGGATAACAAAGGCAAAGATGATCAGGTGTTCCCCCCCCCTTCCCGAAGACTAGGCCAATCCAGTACTAGCCAGAATGCTCGAGCTGGCGCCATATCAGGCGCCCTCAGGGGAAGATAAAAGGGGGGAATACAGAGGCTGAAAGCAGGCCTCACTCACTATTCGTCCAAACCGGGGTTGTTAGCGCCTCCGCGAAGGAGGATAGCCAGGGAGAAGAATTTGAAATTCCCTCTCCCCAAGGAAGGAAGAGGACCACCTCGGAAGACCCGGAAACTAAAGTTTCCAAATGGGGGAAGAAATCTCCGCCAGAGGGTCCTGCCTCGGAGGGTACTCTTGCTGCACAGTGTTCACAAGGGGATCAGCCCTCTACTGAGCTGTAAGTAAACAAAAAGTACTTAATAGTAAAAATATCTTACATTACTTCTGAAGATAATAACCCGAGCATATATCTTGCAGTTCGGATCGTAGCCCTTCTTGATAGAGTTCGTCTTCAGGGGATCTTCTTCCCGAGATGATGGAGAGCGAAAAACCTCCCCCTGCCACCCTGCCTCATGAGGCGGGCGACCCTGAAGTGTCGTCGCGGAGGGTTTCTCCTGATCCGCCAAGGCTAGAGGGTAATCCTTTGGCCACCCGAAGTCCCCAGTATTCTGCTCCTAAAGAGAGCAACAGAAAGAGTCCGGAACCGTACAGTGTGCGGTCGGACGCACTGAAGGATCTTCTGGAGCAAGCGGCCATCTCAGAAGCGCATCGTACGCTAATGAGTACGGTGATTGAAAGGATTTCATCCGCCGAAAGCGGGTTGCATGAAGCTTTTATGAGTCTGCTGAAAGGCTTTGAGGTACGTGAAATAGTGTATGTTTTTGACAGTACCGCACACATTAGGTGTGCCCTATGCAGATAGTAGCCCTTGAGACTCTGGTTGTCGTCGAGAATGGCGGCAAACAGAGGATCATAGTCCCAGGTAATAATTAGACCTCCTTCATGTGCAGGTGGCTGAAGGTCCGGTGGCTAGCCGGACTGATGAGTTTGCCGAGCTAAAGCGGCAACTTGATGCGACAGATGCCGACATCGTGCTTGTCAACAAGCGGCTTGATGAGGCACAGGGTATGTGATTTCTCGAGTGATCAACACATAGTAAGAGGAGCATGATGTCAGTATCTTTAATATGTTGTGACTGCAGATGGAGCTGCCACCGTGGAGACCCTTCGGGCGGAACTTGCCTGAGCCAAGGAACAAGCCAGAATTAGCGATGCGGCCCCTCTAAAGGCGGTCGAAGAGCTGAGGGCCGAACAGGCCGCTGATACGTCTCCAATGTATCTATAATTTTTGATTATTCCATGCTATTATATTATCAACCTTGGATGTTTTATATGCATTTATATGCTATTTTATATGATTTTTGGGACTACCTATTAACCCGGAGCCCAGTGCCAGTTTATGTTTTTTCCTTGTTTTAGAATATCACAGAAAAGGAAAATCAAACGGAGTCCAATTGACCTGAAACTTCACGGAACTAATTTTTGGATTAGAAGAAGCCCAGAAGACTTGGAGTCCATGTAAGGGAAGCTTCAAGGAGGCCACGAGGTAGGGGGGCGCGCCCACCCCCTAGGGCGCGTCCTCCACCCTCTTGGGCCCCTCGTGGCTCCCCTGACATACTTCTTCCGCCTATATATCTCCATATACCCTAAAACGATCGGTGAGCACAATAGATCGGGAGTTCCGCCACCAAAAGCCTCCGTAGCCACCGAAAGCCAATCTAGACCCGTTCCGGCTCCCTGCCGGAGGGGGAATCCCTCTCCGGTGGCCATCTTCATCATCCGGTGCTCTCCATGACGACGAGGGAGTAGTTTTCCCACGGGGCTAAGGGTATGTACCAGTAGCTATGTGTTTGATCACTCTCTCACTCTCTCTCGTGTTCTTGAGGTGATATGATCTTGATGTATCACGAGCTTTGCTATTATAGTTGGATCTTATGATGTTTTCTTCCCCCTCTACTCTCTTGTAATGGATTGAGTTTCCCCTTTGAAGTTATCTTATCGGACTGAGTCTTTAAAGATTTGAGAACACTTGATGTATGTCTTGCCGTGCGTATCTGTGGTGACAATGGGATATCATGTGATTCACTTGATGTATGTTTTGGTGATCAACTTACGGGTTTCGCCCATGAACCTATGCATAGGGGTTGGCACACGTGTTCGTCGTGATTCTCCGGTAGAAACTTTGGGGCACTCTTTGAGGTTCGATGTGTTGGTTGAATAGATGAATTTGAGATTGTGTGATGAATATCATATAATCATACCCACGGATACTTGAGGTGACATTGGAATATCTAGGTGACATTAGGGTTTTGGTTGATTTGTGTCTTAAGGTGTTATTCTAGTACGAACTCTAGGGCTGTTTGTGACACTTATAGGAATAGCCCAACGGATTGATTGGAAAGAATAACTTTGAGGTGGTTTCATACCCTACCATAATCTCTTCGTTTGTTCTCCGCTATTAGTCACTTTGGAGTGACTCTTTGTTGCATGTTGACGGATAGTTATGTGATCCAATTATGTTATTATTGTTGAGGGAACTTGCACTAGCGAAAGTATGAATCCTAGGCCTTGTTTCAACGCATTGCAATACTGTTTACGCTCACTTTTATCATTAGTTACCTTGTTGTTTTTATATTTTCAGATTACAAAAACCTTTATCTACTATCCATATACCACTTGTATCACCATCTCTTCACCGAACTAGTGCACCTATACAATTTACCATTGTATTGGGTGTGTTGGGGACACAAGAGACTCTTTGTTATTTGGTTGCAGGGTTGCTTGAGATAGACCATCTTCATCCTACGCCTCCTACGGATTGATTAACCTTAGGTCATCCACTTGAGGGAAATTTGCTATTGTCCTACAAACCTCTGCACTTGGAGGCCCAACAACGTCTACAAGAGGGAGGTTGTTTAGTAGACATCAAGCTCTTTTCTGGCGCCGTTGCCGGGGATGTGAGTTCTTGAAGGTATATCTTTAGATCTTGCAATCGAGTCTTTTAGTTTCTTGTTTTATCACTAGTTTAGTTTATAAAAGAAAACTATAAAAATGGAATTGAGTTTGATGTAGGGTAGAACCCTAATCGCCCGATCTTTCACGAAAGGAGCGGATCCCGCGAAGAACACGAGGAACACAAAGAGGGGAACGAGGGAAATCACAAGGGGAAACACGAGAGGAACACTCAGACTAACAAGAACGAGTCACACATGGGCTAGATCCTCGAGTACATAAAGTAAGATACAGGATCCACGATCAACTAGGGATGATACGAAAGGGTAAACGGTTCTTCTCCGTGAGGAGGTCTTGATGTTCTTCCCTAAAGAGGGGTCTTGAATCCACTTGGGGGATCTTCTCCGGTGGAGCCTCGAATCTCCGATGAGAAGGTAACCAAGTGGATGAGCAAAGCTCTCACACAAAATATGAGCTAATCCTTTGCTAACCCTAGAATGTTGTACGGGATGGAGTATATATGGTCTAGGGGGAGAAGGGATACACGGGCCTCGGCCCTTCACTGTGCGCAGACAGAAGAGGACGGATGTGCGGGCTGGTCGGGCCGGATGTCCAGGCTTTCAGGCGATGCCAGATGTCCGAGCTGGGGGCCCGGATGTCCGTGCTGGAGCGGTGCCATTTGTTGCTCTCGGGTTCGGAGGGGCCGGATTTCCGGGCCGGTGGCCGGATGTCCGGGTGCTCAGAAGGGGGCGGATGTCTGGGCTGCCGGGGACGGATGTCCAGGGCCTCTAGCCTTCTGCGGCTGGGCTGCTGTAGAGGAAGACACTCCAGGGGTCGGATGTCCGGGGCCTTGGCCGGATGTCCGGGGCCTGGGATATGCTTCTGGCTCCTTCCGTTGGTTCTCCTGATCCGTGGACTTGGGGACTTGTACATCTTCATGCGCATCTTCGGGAGGGCCCTCTTGGTGCCTAATCATGCACAACTCCTAGGACTTAGGTAGTATCCATGTCTCATGCATAGGAAGTGGAAGTTCGGAGAGGAGTGAGTTAACCTTATCTTCGATAGCTTTGGCTTGGGCTCGTGTCATTGGTCCAAGTGGTGTCGTTGGAGGTGTCGGTGCGTCCATGTTGATGATCATGGGATGCTCTGCATCATCTCCCCTCCCTTGGGGAAGATCCGTCCTCGGATCGAAATCCTCATCACCATGGTAGGGCAAGAGATCTTTGATGTTGAAGATGTCACTCACGGAGTACTTGTCATGAGGGATGTCGATCTTGTATGCGTTGTTGTTGTAGCGTGAAAGCACCTTGAATGGTCCATCTGCGCGTGGTCGAAGTTTGGACTTGCGTTCTTGGGGAAAGCAGTCCTTGCGAAGGTGTAGCCACACGAGGTCTCCAATGTTGAATATCATAGGGTGCTTGTTGACGTTGAGCTTGGTTGCAAGGTGTTGTACTTGGCACTCGATGGTGTTTCTTGTATCTTCATGCACCTTCTTGAGATGGGTCGCTCGTGCACTTGCGTCCAAATTGATGTGCTCTTGGAGTGGTAGAGGGAGAATATCCAATGGTGACAAAGGGTTGAATCCGTAGACGACCTCGAAAGGGGACTTGCCGGTTGTTGAGTGTCTTGCTTGGTTGTAGGCGAACTCGGCGATGGGTAGACACTCCTCCCACTCCTTGATATTTTTCTTGATGAGTACTCGAAGGAGAGCGGAGAGTGTGCGGTTTGTCACCTCCGTTTGGCCATCGGTTTGAGGATGGTACGCCATGGAGAAGAGTAGCTTGATTCCGAGCTTGGAGCATAGTGTCTTCCAAAAGAAGCTAAGGAACTTGACATCGCGGTCCGAGACGATAGTATTTGGCACACCATGGAGACGCAATATTTCCCTACAAAAGAGATTAGCAACATGTGAAGCATCGTCTATCTTGTTGCAAGGAATGAAATGTGCCATTTTTGAGAAATGGTCCACAACGACAAATATGGAATCTTTACCATTTCGAGTCCTAGGCAAACCAAGCACAAAGTCCATGCTAATGTCTTCCCATGGTGGTATGGAATTGGTAAAGGAATATAGAGGCCATGAGATTGAGCTTTGGACTTAGCTTTGCAACATGTAGAACATCGGTTGGTGAAACGATTGACGTCCCGAAACATCTTTGGCCAAAAGTAGCTCTTCGAGAGTGTGGCGAACATCTTGTCACGTCCAAAGTGTCCCATTAAGCCTCCTCCATGAGATTCCTGCAAAAGCAACAAACGAAGAGAGGACTTGGGGATGCAAAGTTTGTTAGCTCTCATAAGATAGTCGCTTCGATGTAATAGCGTTCCCAAGATGTATTCGACAAACACTTGGCATAAGGAGTAGCAAAAGTTGCATCATGCTCATACAAGTCTTTGATATGCTCGAAGCCAATGACATCTAACTCAAGTTGCGTGACAAGCATGCATATGCGGGAAAGAGCATCCTTTACGATGTTTTCTTTTCCCTTGATGTACTTTATGACATAGGGAAAAGACTCAATAAATTCAGTCCATTTAACATGACGCTTGTTCAACTTCGTTTGACCCTTAAGATACTTGAGGGTCTCATGATCGGTATGAATGATAAACTCATGGGGATGAAGGTAATGTTCCCATTCATGCAAAACACGGACTAAAGCATATACCTCTTTGTCATAGATGGGAAAATTGAGTTGCGCTCCGGAAAGTTTCTCACTAAAGTAAGCTATGGGGCGCTTCTCTTGCGTTAACACACCTCCTATAACATTACCACTAGCATCACAATGAATTTCAAAAGGCTTGTCGAAGTTGGGTAAAGCAAGCACGGGAGCATGAGTAAGCAAATTCTTAAGCTCATTGAATGCGGTATCTTGGGATGGTCCCCAAATAAAAGGCGCATTCTTCTTGCTCAAAGCATGCAATGGCGAAGCAATGGTGCTAAAATCCTTCACAAAGCGATGATTGAAACCCGCAAGGCCAAGAAAACTACGCACTTGATGCAAGTTGGTTGGTTGCGACCAAGTCTTAATAGCATTGATCTTGGACTCATCAACATGAACGCCCTTAGAAGAAACAACAAAACCCAAGAAAACGAGCTTATCAACACCAAAAAGGCATTTCTCCATATTAGCCTAGAGGTGCTCTTTTCTAAGAGTTTGCAAAACGGTGCAGACATGGGTGACATGCTCTTTGATAGATTTTCTAAACACAAGAATGTCATCAAAGTAGACCACAACAAATATACCAATGTAAGGGCAAAAAACATGATTCATAAGGCGCATAAAAGTGCCCGGTGCTTCCGAAAGACCTATAGGCATGACTAACCACTCATACAAAGCAAACTTGGTTTTGAAGGCGGTTGTCCATTCATCACCCTCTTGTATGCGGATTTGATAGTAACCACTCTTAAGATCAATTTTGGAAAATATAGTGGCACCGCTAAGCTCATCAAGCATATCATCTACGCGTGGAATGGGAAACCTATAGCGAACGGTGAGAGCATTGATAGGTCTACAATCGAAGCACATGCGAAAACTACCATCACTAGCACAAGAATGACCGGAATGGCACAAGGGCTCAAACTTTCACGCACATGTCCATGGTCTATGAGATGCTTTACTTGCCTTTGTATTTCTTTTGTTTCGTCGGGGTTGACATGGTATGGAGCTTTGTTCGGAAGAGGTGCTCCGGGGATGAGGTCGATTCAGTGCTCAATGCCTCCTAGAGGAGGTAGACCCGGAGGTAGCTCATCGGGGAAAACTTCTTGAAATTCCTGCAAAAGAGAAGACAACACTAGAGGAAGAGTGTGAGAAGTGTTAGTTTGTGGTGCATTGTCCTTGCACACGAGGACGTAGTGTAGGACAATAGATGGGTTCTCACACACTTCTCTCATCTCACGTTTGGTGGCAAATAGAAGTAGGTTCTTGTTTACGCTCATCGTGGAGGCACTCAATTTTGGCTTGTGGCGCTCACTCTCTTTTTGGTGGCTCGCTCTCTCACTATGATCTCCACGATGGGTGGCTTGCTTTTCGGCGATCACTTGACTTGGCGACATTGGATGGAGGACTTACTCCTTGCCCTTCATCTTGAAGATGTAGTGGTTCGTTCGGCCATTGTGGATGACTCCTCTATCGAATTGCCATGGCCGTCCAAGGAGAAGATGACAAACAGTCATTGGAACGACGTCGCACTCCAAGGTGTCTTCATAGGCGCCGATTTTCAAAGAGACTTGTACTCGGTGCTCGACTTGGATGGTGCCGGAGTCACTAAGCCATTGCACTTTGTATGGATGTGGATGCTTCATCTTGGGCAATTGGAGCTTGGAGGAAAGCTCTTCGCTTGCGAGATTATGAAAACTTCCTCCATCGATGATGACCTTGATAGATCGTCCATTGATGCCAGCCTTGTTGTGGAATATGCGGCATCGTTGGTCTTCTTCTTGGTGAAGTTGGAGAGTCAAGACTTTGGAGACAACAAGTTTGGGGCTTGAGTCTTCATCGCAAAAGACTTGTTCTTCTTCATTGTTCACTTGGCGGTGCATGGTGACTTGCTCAAGGGCTTCCATTTCGCCTTCACTCATGGAGTCATAAGTGCCATCGTCGTTGAAGACCATGGTTCACTTGTTGGTGCACTCATAGGACTTGTGGCCTCGGCCTCCGCAACTAAAACACTTGAAGGAACTCGTCTTGACGGTCTCATCGGTTGGGGTTGATGATAATGAAGCTCTCGGCTTGAAGTTGCTCGTAGGAGGATGGCTTGTAGTTGACGAAGCTTTCCTGGAAGTCGACTTGTCGATGTTGGAAGTAGAAGGTCTTGTAGTCGGTGTTGGAGTCGTTGAAGCTTGGTTGTTGGAGAAACCGTAGGACTTGGATGAGAACTTGGCATACTTGAAATCATCTTGCACTTGCCGTTCCGCTTTGGTAGCTTGGTGCACTAGCTCGATGAGATTGGAGTATGGTTGGAAGTCGGTGATCTTCTTGATGGGATGATTGAGTCCATTCAAGAAACGTGCCATTGTTTACTCATCATCTTCCGTGACATTGACTCTTATCATTGCAATCTCCATCTCCTTGTAATATTCTTCAACGCTCTTTGTTCCTTGCTTGAGTTGTTGGAGTTTCTTGAAGGGGTCGCGGTTGTAGTAGGTAGGTACGAAGCGTGCTCTCATGACATCCTTCATTTGCGCCCAAGTAGTGATGGGTGGTTCACCTCTTGCCTCTCGGCGCTCTTTGATTTGTTCCCACCAAATGAGGACATAGTCTTGGAACTCAAGGGATGCCATCGCGATCTTCTTCTCTTCTTCATAATTGTGCAAACGGAAGATCTTGTCAACCTTCAATGCCCATGAAAGGTACTCTTCGGGATCGTTGCTTCCGTTGAACTTGGGCATGGTGAACTTGAGTTTGCCATAATGTTGCTCTTCATTGTGTTGGGGTCGGGGATGATGACGCCCATGTTGTTGATGATTGATCAACTCGTGGTGCTCTTGGCGCGGAGGGTTGTTATCGTCATGTTGTTCTTGCCGTAGAGGATCTCCATTGTCTTCATGCTCTAGATTGACTTGTTGTTCTTGGCGAGCTTGTGGAGGAGCTCGTCGAGCTCGAGGAGGAACTTGATGATGCATGCGAGCTTGAAATGTTCGTTCTTGAATTTCTTCGCGAAGTGCTTCCTCTTGTTCACGGGCTTGTCGGCTTCGGTCGGCTACGGCTACGGCTCGACTCGAATCGCATAGAGCTTGTTGCGCCGCAAGTGCTTGAGCATCACGGAGTTGTTGTTCTTGACATTGTGCCTCGGCATCTTGAGCATTTTGGTGTAGACACGCTCGCTCTTCCTCTTCATGTTGGCGTTGTCGTTGCCGTTCTCGTGCTAGCGCAAAGGCCTCTTGAGTTTGACGTTGTCGGCACTCTTGAGAGTCGGTGTCTCGTAGGGGTTGAGGCTTGCTTGACGGTCGGTGCGCGTGGCTCGGCGAAGAGTTTCGATGTTGGTGTACTTGAGCCGGAGAGGGTGAAGTCAGAGTGGCGGCTTGAACGGCTCCTTCTCGAAGTGGAAGACGAGCGGTTGAGCAACAAAGCACGAATTTCGTCCATCCTTGCGTCATTCTCTTGCTTGTGATCGTCGAGCTTGTGGTTGAAGTAGTCCCTTGTACGTTGCTCGAAAAGTCGCAAGTCGGCGGCAAGGTTGTCGATGCGTTCACTCATAGCTTGTTGCTCTTGATGCAAAGCACGTTGTGCACCAAAGAGGTGACTCTTGGTGACGAAGGAGTTCATGTCGTCGTCTTGCTCCATGAAGAGTGGGTTGGTAGAAGTACTTGGCCTATCCATCATTCCAAGACAAATGTGAGTGGTAGAAAGAGAAGAACGAGTACCAAATGTACCTTGACCGAAGTTGAAAATGGATCGAGGATCACTCCAATGTAGGACAAGGAAATAGCACAATTGGTACTAGTTCTTGTCGGTTTCTCACACCTACACAAGTAAAAGCTTTTGGTGGATCTTGGTTAGGATGGTGGCATAAAAATTTGATGCAATTGTAAGTGAGCTTCAATAATGTTGGAAAAGATTCGCAAGATGCAATGTAACAAGTATACCAAGCATATAAGGTACACGGAAACACACACGCAAAAATATAAGTGGGGTTGTGCAACCAAGGGTGAGCCAAAATGTGGAATCCACAAAAATGCTCTTCTTGCACAACACTAGAGAGATGCTAGCACGATTGCACAATAGGCGGATACAAGAACTTGTGCACAACCTACTTAGCAAAAATGCAACGACTTCTATCCCAAATATTTTGTATGCAAGGTGTTGCTATGATATGATCCAAGATGATCGAGTATGACAATCTTAATGTTGTAAGATGCTATGGTTCTTGCTTAAAAGCTCTTTGCTTATCTTTCCTCTTTTCTTAAAAGCTTGTTTGGCTCTTTGATGTTTGAGCTCTTTTCTCATGCAATGCTGGACGAACCAAGATAGCAAATGAGTATGCAATGACAACTTTGTGACACAAGAGATGATACCAATATATGGAACAATGATGTATGTATGCTATGGGAAGTATGACCACTAATGTGCACAAGTCTCGTTGCCGGCAATACTCAATGGCTAGTCTCGATGGGTAAGCAATGCAAAGGAGTAAGGCTATGATGGCTATCAATGTAATTGTAAGAGTGATATGTCCAATACCAAGATGAGGTTACCGGCCTTGGCGATGATGAGTGGCGGTGATCTTGATGGAGATACCAAGATGATGGAGACTCGTCCCTAAGTAGCCGAAACACTTTAGGAAACGGAAAAACCGCGAACTCAAAATCTCAAATGTCAAATGTCAAATGGTGGTAGCGGGATGCGATGGTGGTTGCAGAAGCTCAATGGGATTGCGGAATTGCAATGATGGGTTTTGCGAGTAAGCAAAGCGGAAGTGGAGGGTAAGGTGGTGTACTATACACAGTGTCAGAGTTGAAAGCACGGTCCCTAAGTAGCCGAAACACCTTAGGAGACACAACTCACAACACTAACAAAATTGGGTTAAGTTGGGATGGTGGAAGTGTATGGTGGGCTATGCGGAAGTTATGGTGGTGGTGGTGGTTGACGAAAAAGCTATCGTACCTAATTAGCCTAAACACCTTAGGAGACTCGAATCACTACTCAAGCAACCACAAATGCTATAAGGAACAAAATTGGTTAGGTTGCGGAGGTCGGTGGTGGTTATGCGGAGGTTGTGGTGGAAGCCCTAGGCAAAGATCCAAGGTTCCAAACAATTTATGGAGTCAAATGGTGATGGTGGTATTTTTGTGGGAAGGGGGATGTCAAGAGCTTTTCAACGAGCTAAAGAACGCGAAAATCGGACTCCGGATGAATTAGTTATGGACAAAACGGTGAAACGGGGATGGCTGAGATGTCAGGGGCCGGACATCCGGGCTCGGGGCCGGAAATCTGGGACCTGATGTCCAGACCGGAGCAGATTTGGTGCTCTAGGAGCCGGATGTCCGGCCGGATGGCCCGGATGTCCGGCCCAACGAATCCAGATCTCGTTTGGGGCGGAAATTTTTGAATTGGGGGCGGAAATTGATGATTCCAAGGGCAAAATTTGATGAATTTCGTGAATGGAAAGTGGGGAAACTTGGGGATATGCTAGATCCACTCGAAACCAAGCAAATCCATGGATCAAAATCAACAAAACATCATCAAACCAACAAATCACAAAAAAATTGGGGCTTTGGTGGGGATTTTCGAAATTGGGGAAGACCACAACAAAATTAGGCTAGAAAACTACGAGGGAGGCTCCGAAATCATGATCAATGTGGCTCATGATACCAAGATGATGTAGGGTAGAACCCTAATCGCCCGATCTTTCACGAAAGGAGCGGATCCCGTGAAGAACACGAGGAACACAAAGAGGGGAATGAGGGAAATCACAAGGGGAAACACGAGAGGAACACTCAAAATAACAAGAACAAGTCACACATGGGCTAGATCCTCGAGTACATAAAGTAAGATACACAATCCACGATCAACTAGGGACGATACAAAAGGGTAACCGGTTCTTCTCCGTGAGGAGGTCTTGATGTTCTTCCCTAAAGAGGGGTCTTGAATCCGCTTGGGGGATATTCTCCGGTGGAGGCTCGAATCTCCGAGGAGAAGGTAACCAAGTGGATGAGCAAAGCTCTCACACAAAATATGAGCTAATCCTTTGCTAACCCTAGAAAGTTGTACGGGATGGAGTATATATAGTCTAGGGGGGAGAAGGGATACACGGGCCTCGGCCCTTCACTGTGTGCAGACAGAGGAGGCCGGATGTCCGGGCTGGTCGGGCCGGATGTCTGGGCTTTCAGGTGATACTGGATGTCCGGGCTGGGGGGGCCAGATGTCCGTGCTGGAGCGGTGGAATTTGTTGCTCTCGGGTTCGGAGGGGCCGGATTTCCGGGCCGGTGGCCGGATGTCCGGGTGCTCGGAAGGGGGCGGATGTCCGGGCTGCCGGGGCCGGATGTCCGAGGCTTGTAGCCTTCTGCGGCTGGGCTGCTGTAGTGGAAGACGCTCCAGGGGCCGGATGTCCGGGGCCTTGGCCGGATGTCCAGGGCCTGGGAGATGCCCTTGGCTCCTTCCGTTGGTTCTCCTCATCTGTGGACTTGGGGACTTGTACATCTTCATGCGCATCTTCGGGGGCCCCCTCTTGGTGACTAATCATGCACAACACCTCAGACTTAGGTAGTAGCCATGTCTCATGCATAGAAAGTGGAAGTTCGGAGAGGAGTGCGTTTACCTTATCTTCGATAGCTTTGGCTCGGGCTCGTGTCATTGGTCCAAGTGGTGTCGTTGGAGGTGTCGATGCGTCCATGGGGATGATCATGGGATGCTCCGCAACAGAGTTTGTCTCATACGCTTCACCTTTTTTGTATCTTTCGTGAGTATCATGGAAAGGATAATTGTGCTCAAGTGCTAGAAGAAGAAATCTATAAAATGTTTGGCACTAAATATGTGAATGATGAGCATGATTGCAATGTTGTTAGTACGAATTCTTTGAATATCCATGATACTAATGATGATTGCAATAGTTATGATGAAAATGTCTCCTATAAACAAGTCAATTTTTGTGGAGTGCATTGGGTTTGCAAGTACACATCAAATATGGAACATAGATATTGCAAGAGGCATAAGTACTTCGAAACTAAATTGCTGCAAGAAAGGCTAGATGTTTGTGCTGAAGATTTAAATTTTATTGGCCATACTTGTGAGCTTTGTAATGAACGTGGTCATTTAACTATCCGATGCAAATTGTTTCATGATCTAATCGTGTCCAAAAATTGTGATGACTTGATTTCCCTTGCACATTATAATGAACATAGTTAGCTTATGGGCTACGAAGAAATGAAACGTATAACTAAGGATATTCCAAAATTTGCCCTTGATAGAGTTCTTCATTTTGATCTAGAGGAAATTTATATGTATTGTGCGGTAAATTGCATTGAAAATCCTTATATTGCCAATTACATAAAGAAAAGAAAACAAATAGAAGATGAAGAGAATACTAATGAAAGGGAAGAGACTTCCCAATATCCTCCTATTATTTCTTATGATGAATCAGGTAACGAGGAGGAGCCTCCTATTCAACCAATCTCATTAATAAGGAGCTCCAAAAAGAGGATTGAACCCACACATGATGTGGTGAAGAAGAAGAAAAGAAAAAGGAAGAGAGGTAAAAAGATATCTGCCCCAAATGGTCCTGCTCCTATTACTATTGTGCCTCATGAAAATATAATTGTGGAACATAATGATACTTCTTATGATCTTGAAAATCTTTTTGGCACTTGCTTGGAAGAATATGATAATTGCTATACTATTGGTGCTATCTATACTATTAATGACGAGAGTGATTATGCTTATGATATGAAAAGGCCCAAGCATGGGGCAGCTATGTTTGATGAAGATGATGTTTTTGAGAATATATTTGCTGCAATTAATGTTTGTCCCAAGCTTGGGGATGCTATGTTTGATGAAGATGATATTTTTAGTCTCCCAAGTTTTGATATGCAAATTTATAATGATGATAGCATGCCTCCTACTTATGATGATTATTGTGATGATATTTATGCTATAAAAAGTAGTGATTATATTTATAAAACTTGTCATGAGTATGGTTACCCCTTTTCTGAACATTACTCTTTTAATGTAGAAACAATTTATAGTATTCGAGTCTCTTATGATACTCCCACTATTCCGAATGAGAAGAATCTTGCTTATGTGGAGAGTAGTAAATTTTCTATGCTTGTAGATCATGAAAAGAATGCTTTAGGTGCTGGTTATATTGTTGAATTTATTATGAGGGAGGAACATATGCTTGTAGGAATTGCAATAATATCAATTTCCTCTCTATGTGCTTAAAATTTTGAAGTTATGCTTGTTTTACCTTCCTATGCAAGTTGATTCTTGTTCCCACAAGTTGTTTGCTCACAAAATCCCTATGCATGGTAAGTATGTTAGACTTAAATGTGCTAGTCATATTCTTCATGATGCTCTGTTTATGTTTCAATCTTATCTTTTATGTGAGCATCATTGAAATCATCATGCCTAGTTAGGGGCGTTAAACGATAGCGCTTGTTGGGAGGCAACCCAATTTTATTTTTGTTCCTTGATTTTTTCTCCTATTTAGTAATAAATAATTAATCTAGCCTCTGTTTAGATGTGGTTTTATGTTTTAATTAGTGTTTGTGCCAAGTAGAACCTTTGGGAAAACTTGGGGAAAGTTTTTGCGATCATGCTGTAAAAAAAAGAAACTTTAGCGCTCACGAGAATTGGTGCCATTTTTTATTGGAGAGTGCTATTTAGTTAATTCTTTTTGGATATGATTAATAGATAAATTCCTCACGTCCAGAAATTTATTTGAGAATTTTATATGTTACAGAAGTATACGTTTGATTCATATTACTACAGACTGTTTTGTTTTTGACAGATTCTGTTTTCATCGTGTTGTTTGCTTATTTTGATGAATCTATGACTAGTATCGGAGGGTATGAACCATAGAGAAGTTGGAATACAGTATATATTACACCAATATGAATTTAGAATTAGTTCATTACAGTACCTTATGATGGTGATTTGCTTTCTTATACTAACGGAGCTTACAAATTTTCTGTTAAGTTTTGTGTTGTGAAGTTTTCAAGTTTTGGGTAAGATTCGATGGATTATGGAATAAGGAGTGGCAAGAGCCTAAGCTTGGGGAAGCCCAAGGCACCCCAAGGAAATATTCAAGGATAACCAAAAGCCTAAGCTTGGGGATGCCCCGGAAGACATCCCCTCTTTCGTCTACTTCCATCGGTAACTTTACTTGGAGCTATATTTTTATTCACCACATGATATGTGTTCTGCTTGGAGTGTCATTTTATTTTATTTTGTTTTGATTTCTGTTTGAAGAAAATACCAAGATCTGAAATTATTAAATGTTAGAGAGTCTTTCATATAGTTGCATAATTTTTCAACTAGTCATTGATCTTCACTTATATCTTTTGGAGTAGTTTGTCATTTGCTCTAGTGCTTCACTTATATCTTTTAGAGCTCGGTGGTGATTTTATTTTATAGAAATAGATGAACTCTCATCCTTCACTTATATCATTTTGAGAGTCTTTAGAATAGCATGGTAGTTTTCTTTGGTTATGAAACTAGTCCTAATATGATGGCCACCCTCAACATGATTACATATGGAGGAAAACTCACACTGTTGAATTCAGTCATAACTTCTCTTATCATCTTCGCTCTTTGCACACTCAAACTCCCAGCAGGCATCATTGAACTTATTGACAAAATCCACAGAAAGTGCCTCTGGACAAACAAAACTGATCAAGGTGATAAGTGCAACTCCTTGGCATCATGGGACATGATATGCAAACCCAAAGAGTCTGGAGGGCTTGGCATTATTAATCTCCAAGTGCAAAGTGATGCTTTGCTTCTCAAATTTCTTCACAAGTTCTACAATCATTGGTCCTACCTTGGGTGGAAATGATTTGGAACACATACTACACCACAAAAATTCCACACGCATCCGACCCATGTGGCTCATTCTGGTGGCGTGACATCTCTAAACTTATGCCAATTTACCGAGGGATCACCAATGTGACAATTCGAAATGGATCTTCGGCTTTGTTCTGGAAAGATGCATGGATTGGTGATGTTCTGGCCGACACCCATCCCAGAGCCTTCTCCTTCGTGAGGCTGGAAGATACATCTGTGAGGGTTTTCTTGCGGAGCACGTCACTCGGTGAAACGTTCCACCTACCCCTCTCCACGCAAGCTCTTGATGAAACACGTGACCTACGACAACAAACCATGCAGATTGACCTTATGGATCCTTGGGCCAATGACGAATGGAACTGTGTCTGGGGATCAGAATACTCAGCCAACAAATTCTACACCTTCTACTTTAAATATGTCCAGGCGCACCGAACATATAAATGGTATGGAAATCAAGATCAACGATGAAAATTAAAGTTTTTGGCTGGTTACTGCTGTCAGATAGACTCAACACTCACAACATGTTGAAAACGAGACACTACAACATTGGCACAGACTTTGGTTGCCATCTATGCATAGCCTGCTAGGATGAGACTGTGGAACACCTCTTCTTTCAGTGCACCTTCAGCCTTGCATGCTAGAATGAACTTCAAATCATGGGACATGCAGCTGACAATCGGCTAGACTGGGTGGACAAGGCCAAAGCCTCCTGGATCCAACCATTGTTCATGGAAATATTCCTTTTGGCATCCTGGAGCATCTGGAAGGAAAGAAATAATAAACACTTCAGAGGAGTTCTCCCATCACAAGATTCTTGGCGTGCAAGACTCAAAGAAGACCTCTCCCTCCTTACTTATAGAGTGGGAGACAAACATAAATACTTCCTTTTTTCCTTTATCAGTTCCCTGTAGAATCCCCCCTACCTCCCAAACCCCATTCACAAAGTGAATGGCTTGTAAATAAATTCATGTAACATACATTATATTCTTTAATTTAATTGCAGTAGGAGCCTCTCCTACTGTTTCAGGTGTCAAAAAAGGGGGATATAATAAAAACTTTCATATAAAGTGCATTGAATACTAAGAGAAGTTTGATACTTGATGATTGTTTTGAGATATGAAGATGGTGATATTAGAGTCATGCTAGTTGAGTAGTTGTGAATTTGAGAAATGCTTGTGTTGAAGTTTGTGATTCCCATAGCATGCACGTATGGTGAACCATTATGTTAAGAAGTCGGAGCATGATTTATTTATTGATTGTCTTCCTTATGAGTGGTGGTCAGGGACGAGCGATGGTCTTTTCCTACCAATCTATCCCCCTAGGACCATGCGCGTAGTAATTCGTTTCGATAAGTAGTAGATTTTTGCAATAAGTATGTGAGTTCTTTATGACTAATGTTGAGTCCATGTATTATACGCACTCTCACGCTTCCACCATTGCTAGCCTCTCTAGTACCACACAACTTTCGCCGGTACCATAAACCACCATATACCTTCCTCCAAACAGCCACCATACCTACCTATTATGGCATTTCCATAGCCATTCCGAGATATATCGCCATGCAACTTTCCACCGTTCCGTTTATTATGACATGCTTCATCATTGTCATATTGCTTTGCATGATCATGTAGTTGACATCGTATTTGTGGCAAAGCCACCATTCATAATTCTTTCATACATGTCACTCATGAGTCATTGCACATCCCGGTACACCGCCGGAGGCATCCACATAGAGTCATATCTTGTTCTAAGAATCGAGTTGTAATTCTTGAGTTGTAAGTTAATAAAAGTGTGATGATCATCATTATTAGAGCATTGTCCTAGTGAGGAAAGGATGATGGAGACTATGATTCCCCCATAAGTCGGGATGAGACTCCGGACGAAAATAAATAAATAAAAGAGGCCAAAGAAGCCCAAATAAAAGAAAGAGGAAAAAGAGGCCATAAAAAAGAGAAGGCCCAAATAAAAAATGAGAGAAAAAGAGAGAAGGGGCAATGCTATTATCCTTTTACCACACTTGTGCTTGAAAGTAGCACCATGATCTTCATGATAGAGAGTCTCCTATGTTGTCACTTTCATATACTAGTGGGAATCTTTCATTATAGAACTTGGCTTGTATATTCCAATGATGGGCTTCCTCAAAATGCCCTAGGTCTTCGTGAGCAAGCGAGTTGGATGCACACCCACTAGTTTCTTTTGTTGAGCTTTCATACATTTATAGCTCTAGTGCATCCGTTGCATGGCAATCCCTACTCACTCACATTGCTATCTATTGATGGGCTTCTCCATAGCCCGTTGATACGCCTAGTTGATGTGAGACTATCTTCTTCTTTTTGTTTTCTCCACAACCACCATTTTATTCCACCTATAGTGCTATGTCCATGGCTCACGCTCATATATTGCGTGAAGATTGAAAAAGTTTGGAAACATCAAAAGTACGAAACAATTGCTTGACTTGTCATCGGTGTTGTGCATGATTTAAATATTTTGTGTGGTGAAGATGGAGCATAGCCAGACTATATAATTTTGTAGGGATAGCTTTCTTTGGCCATGTTATTTTGAGAAGAGATGATTGCTTAGTTAGTATGCTTGAAGTATTATTATTTTTATGTCAATATTAAACTTTTGTATTGAATCTTATGGATCTGAATATTCTTGATACAATAAAGAGAAATACATGATGAATATGTTAGGTAGCATTCCACATCAAAAATTTTGTTTTTATCATTTACGTACTCGAGGATGAGCAGGAATTAAGCTTGGGGATGTTGATACGTCTCCAACGTATCTATAATTTTTGATTGTTCCATGCTATTATATTATCAACCTTGGATGTTTTATATGCATTTATATGATTTTTGGGACTAACCTATTAACCCAGAGCCCAGTGCCATTTTCTGTTTTTTCCTTGTTTTAGAATATCACAGAAAAGGAAAATCAAACGCAGTCTAATTGACCTAAAACTTCACGGAACTTATTTTTGGATCAGAAGAAGCCCAGAACACTTGGAGTCCACGTAAGGGAAGCTTCAAGGAGGCCACGAGGTAGGGGGCGCCCCCCTGGGCGCTTCCTCCACCCTCGTGGGCCCCTTGTGGCTCCCCTGACGTACTTCTTCCGCCTATATATCTCCATATACCCTAAAACGATCGGGGAGCACAATAGATCGGGAGTTCCGCCACCAGAAGCCTCCGTAGCCACCGAAAGCCAATCTAGACCCGTTCCGGTTCCCTGCCGGAGGGGGAATCCCTCTCTGGTGGCCATCTTCATCATCCGGTGCTCTCCATGACGACGAAGGAGTAGTTTTCCCACGGGGCTAAGGGTATGTACCAGTAGCTATGTGTTTGATCTCTCTCTCACTCTCTGTCGTGTTCTTGAGGTGATATGATCTTGATGTATCACGAGCTTTGCTATTATAGTTGGATCTTATGATGTTTTCTTCCCCCTCTACTCTCTTGTAATGGATTGAGTTTCCCCTTTGAAGTTATCTTATCGGATTGACTCTTTAAAGATTTGATAACACTTGATGTATGTCTTGCCGTGCGTATCTATGGTGACAATGGGATATCACGTGATTCACTTGATGTATGTTTTGGTGATCAACTTCCGGGTTCCGCCCATGAACCTATGCATAGGGGTTGGCACACGTTTTCATCGTGATTCTCCGGTAGAAACTTTGGGGCACTCTTTGAGGTTCTATGTGTTGGTTGAATAGATGAATCTGAGATTGTGTGATGCATATTGTATAATCATACCCACGGATACTTGAGGTGACATTGGAGTATCTAGGTGACATTAGGGTTTTGGTTGATTTGTGTCTTAAGGTGTTATTCTAGTATGAACTCTAGGGCTGTTTGTGACACTTAAGGTGTTATTCTAGTATGAACTCTAGGGCTGTTTGTGACCATAATCTCTTTGTTTGTTCTCCACTATTAGTCACTTTGGAGTGACTCTTTGTTGCATGTTGACGGATAGTTATGTGATCCAATTATGTTATTATTGTTGAGGGAACTTGCACTAGCGAAAGTATGAATCCTAGGCCTTGTTTCAACGCATTGCAATACTGTTTACGCTCACTTTTATCATTAGTTACCTTGTTGTTTTTATATTTTCAGATTACAAAAACCTTTATCTACTATCCATATACCACTTGTATCACCATCTCTTCACCGAACTAGTGCACCTATACAATTTACCATTGTATTGGGTGTGTTGGGGACACAAGAGACTCTTTGTTATTTGGTTGCAGGGTTGCTTGAGAGAGACCATCTTCATCCTACGCCTCCTATGGATTGGTAAACCTTAGGTCATCCACTTGAGGGAAATTTGCTACTGTCCTACAAACCTCTACACTTGGAGGCCCAACAACGTCTACAAGAGGAAGGTTGTGTAGTAGACATCAGCCGCACATTGCCAAAGCAAGGAAAGAATAGCCAAGATGGCCGTTGAGTTGAAAGATGCCGCTGACCGTTACCAGCTTCTTGAAAATAAAGCCGAGCAAAGGCGACGGACCTGGAGAAGGCCATGGTATCAGCCAAGGAAGCCCGCTCCAAAATCAGAGCGACGAAGGAGGAGCTACGTGAAGCTGGAGATATCGCGGATGGGAAGCCCTTTTTGTTGCGGACTAAGTTCGGAGATCCGAAGTATGCCCCTCTTGATCAACTTTGGAGTTCTGCAGATGCATACGTGGATTTGGCAGCAAGTGCTGCTGATGCGGACGAGTACTTCAAGGATCAAAAAGATCATGAAGTGGAAAAGTTGTTTTGGTCATAGTTTCATGCTCCAGTGCGTCTGCTGCTGTTGAATGAGCGAATGGCCGAGTGGGCCGAGCTCCATAGGTTGTCCGGACTTTCCATGAGGTATGTTGTGGATCATCTGTGGCCTGAAGGGCCAAGGCCGAATAGTTACTTTACTTTAGTGCAACAATTCCTTGGCATTGTGCCGCACATCGACGCTATGAAGAGGTCCGCGTGCATAGAGGGTGCGCAGATGGCACTTGCCTGTGTCAAGACATACTGGGCAGAGATGGAGGCCACCACTATTGCAACACAGGGTTCGGCCGTGGGCCGAGTAGCTACCGAGCACTACTTTGAAGAAGTCCTTGAAGGAGCTCGTTCGATAGAGGCACGATGCTCTAAGAATAGTATGTTCTAGTGACATGTATTCCCATTGCAAAAACAATGTTTTATTGAATTATAAAGGTTGTGTTTATACTTTTGCCTGAAAGTATTATGATGCCTCCTGTGCGGCCATTCATGTATATATGAATATAACCTGAAAGTTTGAAGTCATCGGCTTCAGCCCCCACGCATATAATGCGGAGGTGTTCGCAAAAAACGCGTATTCACACTTGATCCAACATTTTGGTCCATAAAGGAGGTGGTAGCACAGCGAACGAGGCAATCAGACTATATTGCTTTAACACTTTCACTTAGCCATAGGAGTTTGACAGTGGGACTACTAGATAGCCCCTGGTACCTCCGCGCTCATGCAAATACGGGACCCGTACGTACATGACCGGGGAATGACCCTTCGTTAATGCAGAGAAATCCCGAAGATTCCGCTAAGTCATTGAGTGGTTGACCAGTCTCGCGCTGTATCATGACAGTCAGTTTTCGGCTTTCTCTACTGAGGTGCTCATCTGGATGAACCAGGGCACAATCGCAGTAGTTCTCCAGTGCTACCTTAGCCGATATAGCAGAACATAAGGTACCAAAACATGGGAGCCGGGAAAACCCAACATTTGACCAAAGACATGATTCGGAGCTGATGCATATAAGGCCAAACTGGCGACGCCGAATACTCCCTAAGTTATTCGGTCTTTATAGCATATGTCGGGATGCACAATGCCCTTAATAATAAACCCCGAGTGTCTAGGTACGTGCAATATCCTGACGTGGCCACATGCCAATAACGTCGGCATCCTTCTCAGTTGTATTGAGTATCCGGAGGATGTGAACAACAAGAGACAGTAAAAAAGGTTTACACAGGGTCTTAATCTGAAAAGAAACCTTTGAGTGGGTCCCTGCTGCACGTCTGCGCATGTGTCTCCGTTGTGCTATGTCTTGGATGGGTGTAGCACGATTGTCATCTGCAAAAGAGAAGAACTTAGGTGAAAGTTGTCGTGCCAGAAAATTGGTTATTATTAATAAACCATTGAAATTCAAGATAAGTCAAGTTGAGCCGAAATAGCCCTGATTACATGCGGGAAGCCCCTGGTACCGTCTATGAGGATTTAACCATCAAAACAATCTCGTGTATATGTAGTGATGCGCCGGACTCATCTAACCGTGTCCGTGGTCTTGACGACCTGTCATTTATGCTGGTTGGTGAGGCCGTCTAGTGCTCGCCTGTTAAGGCCGCCTCACATTCTTCCGCGCATAGAGAATGCTCAATATTTCCACTAGCTGTGATGGTGCCACGTGGACCGGGCATCTTAAGCTTGAGAGAAGCGTAATGCGGTACTGCATTAAAACGAGCGAAAGCCGCTCGTCCGAGTAGTGCTTGATAGCCACTTCGGAATGGAGCGATGTAGAAAGTTAACTTTTTGCTTTGGAAGTTGTCGGGAGAACCGAATACAACCTCTAGTAATAGAGAGCCCGTACAGCGGGCCTCTGGGCCTGGTATTAACCCCCTGAAGGTAGTATTACTGTGGCTTATTTTTGTCGAGTCTATCCCCATTTTGCGGACTGTGTCCTGATATATCAGATTTAGACCACTACCGCCGTCCATAAGGACTCGTGTGAGATGGTATCCGTTTATTATTGGGTCTAACACAAAGGCAGCCAATCCTTCATGCCGGATGCTTGTCGCATGATCCTCACGATCAAAAGTGATCGGGTAGGCCATCCAGGGGTTGAACTTAGGGGTGACGGGCTCTATGGCGCGTGTGTCTCGGAGTGCATGTTTGCTTCTCCTCTTCGTCACATGGATCATGTTTACCGTTTTAACCTCTAGTGGGAATTTTTTCTGTCCTCCGGTGCTTTGCTGGCGAGGTTTGTCCTCGTCTTCGCTTGGTGTCTCCCCCCCTTGTGTTCGGCGTTTAGCTTACCGGCCTGCTTGAAGACCCAACATTCTCTGTGGGTGTGATTTGCAGATTTATCGGGGGTGCCATGAATCTGACTTAGTTTGTCGACAATCTTGTTTAGGCTAGACGGTCCATCTCTGCTGCCTTTGAAAGGCTTTTTCCCCTGACCTGGTCGAGAGCCCATGAATCCGGCGTTGGCCGCCATATTATCTGGGCTGTCTTCTTTACTTCGACGCTTGTTTTTACTGTGTCATGGTTTTCCATTGCCACCCCTGACTTCGGATGTGCTTGGGTCGGTGGTGCTACTGCAGGCCAACCAGCTATCTTTGCCCGCGCAAAAGTGGGTCATGAGGCTTGTCAGGGCTTCCATTGTTCTCGGTTTTTCTTGGCCGAGGTGTCTGGTGAGCCATTCGTCTCAGACACTGTGTTTGAAAGCTGCTAAGGCTTCGGCGTCCGGACAGTCGATGATTTGGTTCTTCTTAGTGAGAAACCTGTTCCAAAGCTTTCGGGCTGACTCTCCGGGCTGTTGAATTATATGACTTAAATCGTCTGCATCCGGAGGTCAGACATAGGTCCCTTGAAAGTTAGCCCGAGAAGCGTCCTCGAGCTCCTCCCAACTTGCAATTGAGTTTTTGAGGAGGCTTTTCAGCCAGTGCCGAGCTCATCCTTTAAGCTTGAGGGGAAAGTACTTGATGGCATGGAGATCATCTCCGTGAGCCATATGGATATGGAGGATGAAGTCCTCAATCCAGACCCCAGGGTCTGTGGTCCCGTCGTACGCCTCTATGTTCACTGGTTTGAATCCTTCTCGGAATTCGTGGTCCAGAGCCTCATCGATGAAACATAGGGGGTGTGCGGCACCCTTGTATTTGGATGTATCATGGCGTTCGGATGGTTGTAGTATTCGATTTTGATTTTGTGCCGGAGCACGCTTCCTAGATCCATAAATGGATCTGGTCATACTATATTTTTGGCGCGTCCTCATGTAGATCGTGTGTTGAATTATGTGCGACCTCGTTAGCCGCTCTAACGCGGTCACAAGGTGGTTGATCCGGACGGTTGGCCATTTTATTTTTCGGCTGTATGGGGTCTAAGGCCTCATCGTCGAATTCGGGTAATAGCTTGCACTTTGGATAGCTCTTTGTGTGGTAACCTCCATCATACTTTTCTTCATTGTCGAGCACTTTGTTCCACCTGTTGTTGAGCGTATTTTGTTCGGCCTTAAGCCTTTGCTTCTGCTTCTTCAGACTCCTCCTTGTGGCAATAAGCCTTCTGCAGAGGTTCTCTTGCTCCAAGTGCATTTCCAGGATGATGTGTGCATCTTCGTCCGGACTGTTTTCCTCCCCAGAGGGGGTTTGATGAGGTTTATCCTCGGTGTCACCATGTTCGGACGCCGGATCCCTACTATGTTCACCATTTGCAGCTTCATCGTGCTCTGCCGTCGGGGCAATGTGGTCGTCGTTTCCTCTGGAATCGACTGGAGTGTTATTTTCTCTTGCGTTGTTATTGCTGTTTTTGCCGAGGCGGGATTTGGAGCGGCGCCTATGCCGACGCTTTGTTTGCTTCTTGGAGGGGTCATCCTCCGCTGTCTCCTCCCGTTCCTCATCATCGTTTTCTTTGGGTGTATCCACCATGTATATGTCATGTGATGAAGAGGTTGTCCAGTGTCCTGTGGGCACTAGTTCCTGTTCCTCTCCTGCTTCGTCGTCCATAACATCGATGTCTTCGGAGTCGAAGTCGAGCATGTTGGTTAAATCGTCGACAGTGGCTACTAAGTGGGTGGTGGGTGGGTAGCGAATTTCTTCGTCATCCGCATCCCATTCTAGCCGGACATAGTTTGGCCAAGGTTCTCCTGACAAGGAGAGAGACCTTAATGAATTTAGCACATCGCCGAAAGGCGAGTGCTGAAGATATCTACGGAGGTAAACTCCATGATCGGCGCCCAATCGGATTCGATAGGCACGGATGTAGGCGGCTCCGAGTCTGTGGCCGGAGATGAATCCAGTGGTTCAGCAACATGGCTCTCGTAAGGGGTGAAATCATTATCCGGCTCCATCACCACTCAGAGTGCGGCCTCCATGGCGGGGTCTATCCCTCCGTCCTCGGATGGCGCAATTTGCTCCGGATTGAAGGCCGGAGTAGTTGTAGGTGTGATCTCCCGAGCACTGTCCGACGGCAGAGTTAAATCATGATCGTCGTGATCATGCGGCGCACCTGACATGGGCTCGAATCTATCGAAGATCAAGTCTCTGCGGGTGTCGGCAGTGTAGTTTAGGTTTCCGAACTGGTCCTGATGGCCAGGGGCGTTGCTCTCGATCTGCTCCAGATGGCCAAGCGAGTTGGCCTGCAGTGCGAAGCCGCCGAACATGAAGATCTGTCCGGGGAGGAAAACCTCACCCTGGACCGCATCGTTACCGATGATCGAAGAAGCCATCAAGCCTTACGGTGACGGCGCATTGGAACTCAATGAAAGCACCAATGTCGGTGTCAAAACCGGCGGATCTCGGGTAGGGGGTCCCGAACTATGCGGCTAAGGCGGATGGTACCACGAGGCAGGGGACACGATGTTTACCTAGGTTCGGACCCTCTTGATGGAGGTAATACCCTACATCCTGCTTGATTGATATTGATGATATGAGTATTACAAGAGTTGATCTACCACGAGATTGTAGAGGCTAAACCCTAGAAGCCAGCCTATGGTATGATTGTATGTTGTCCTACGGACTAAACCCTCTGGTTCATATAGACACGGAGGGGGCAAGGGTTACACAAAGTCGGTTACAAGGGAGGAGATCTACATATCTGTATTGCCAAGCTTGCCTTGCACGCCAAGGAAAGTCCCATCCGGACATGGGACGAAGTCTTCAATCTTGTATCTTCGTAGTCCAACAGTCCGGCCAAAGGATATAGTCCAGCTGTCCGGAGACCCCCTAATCCAGGACTCCCTCATTGGAAATCCGCTAATTTTAGCTCGGGTTAGAGGTTTCGGTCGTCCGGTAATGTCGGACATCCGGTGCTTCCTGGGTGTCCGGACGTCCGGTAAAATGACGGTCGTCCGGTGGGTCTAGTTCAACTCGAGATCCGATATTCGGGACGGGATTTTGGGTGGAAATTGGGGATTTTGGGGTCAAAATTGATGAGATTTTGTGGGTGAAAGATTGGGAGACTTGGGGAGATGCTAGATCCACTTGAAACCTAGCAAATCTATGGATCAAATACAACAAAACTTTGTCAAACCAACTGTAGGTGTCAAAACCGACGGATCTCGGGTAGGGGTCCCGAACTGTACGTCTAGGCCGGATGGTAACAGGAGGCAGGGGACATGATGTTTTACCCAGGTTCAGGCCCTCTTGATGGAGGTAAAACCCTACGTCCCGCTTGATTAATATTGATGATATGGGTAGTACAAGAGTAGATCTACCACAAGATCGGAGAGGCTAAACCCTAAAAGCTAGCCTATGGTATGATTGTATGTTGTGGTTGTTGTCCTACGGACTAAAACCCTTCAGTTTATATAGACACCAGAGAGGGTTAGGGTTACACAAGGTCGGTTACAAAGGAGGTGATATCCATATCCGTATTGCCTAGCTTGCCTTCCACACCAAGTAGAGTCCCATCCGGACACGAGACAAAGACTTCAATCTTGTATCTTCATAGTCTAACAGTCCGGCCAATAGAGATAGTCCGGCTGTCCGGAGACCCCCTAATCCAGGACTCCCTCCGTAGCCCCTGAACCAGGCTTCAATGACGATGAGTCTGGTGCGCAGTATTGTCTTCGGCATTGCAAGGCGGGTTCCTTCTACGAATACATCACAGAAGAATTTGAACATGAGGATAGTGTCCGACCCTGCAAAATAAGTTCCACATTCCACCGTAGAGAGAATAATATTTTCACGGATCTAGTTTGCTGGCTTGTTTTGGCAGCATGACGTTATGTCATGGCCCGGTGATTATTCAAACCATTTCCTTCAACCAGCCCCGCACATAACGCGAGGCAGTTTTTCGACACGTCTTGTCAAAGCAGAGATCGTGTCCCCTTATTATGGGATTCTCATCAATACGGGCGTGGGTAACCCAACTGCGCTATCAATTATGGCGCTTGGGGGATAAGCGAGTTTTACCAGGAAAGTGGGGACGCTTAGTTTCCTCCACCCATATAAAGGGATAGGGATTCACCTTTCTATCCACTCCTTCTTCCTCCTTCGCTCATCCATTTTCGCACACTCGAGCTCTAGCGCCCAAGTCCGCACTTCCCACCTCAACCTTCTCCAATCATGTCCAGAGCGGGAGGCAGGTGGATGGTCTCCTCCGTCACGGAGGGAGACATCAAGAAACTAAGGAGAGCCGGATACCTGCCCGACGACATCGCGCACCGGCTCCCAGATGAGGGGCAGCTCATCCCCACCCCCAAGCCCCATGAGAGGGTAGTGTTCCTCACCCATTTCCTCCGCGGACTAGGATTCCCTCTCCATCCATTCGTCTGGGGGCTCATGTTCTATAACGGCCTAGATTTCCACGATCTGGCCCCGAACTTCGTCCTCAACATCTCGGCGTTTATCATCGTGTGCGAGGCCTTCCTCCGCATCAAGCCCCACTTCGGCTTATGGTGGAAGACCTTCAATGTCAAGCTGAAGGTTGTGCGCGGGCGCCAGGCGGAGTGCGGAGGCGCCATGGTGGGCAAGATCCCCAACGTAACATGGCTCGAGTGCTCCTTTGTGGAAACCATAAAGGGGTGGCAATCGGGCTGGTTCTACATCACCAAGCCGCGCGACCCTGCATGGGTAGCGGCCCCCGAGTTCCGATCTGGCATCCCCACGCGGCTCACTTCCTGGAAAGAGAAGGGCCTATCCTAGGGTAGTTTAGGAGAGCTGACCGGACTCCAAACATGTATTAAAAACATGGTGAACAAGAAGCTCAAGCTTGTCAACATAGTCCAAGTTATGCTCATCCGCCGGATCCTCCCGTGCCAACAACGGGAGTTCAACTTGTGGGAGTTCGACCCGGGCAACACCGAACTCTCAACAGGCTCTTCGACATGACTCATGAAGATGCCTGGAGGGTGCTGTTCAAAAGTGTCGAGGTCCCCCCTCCTATTACTGAGGATCGCGGATTCAGCGCGAAGCGCCAAGCCAGTGCGGTAAGCTGCTTTACCTTTCACAGGATACTTATTTTTTATAGATTGACTCTATGCGGGATCTAAACTCACGTACCTTTGACAGGACTGGCAGAAGATGGCCGGACGGATCGACTGTCCGACTCTTTTGCTGGAAAGCCCCGCAGATGCTCTTCTGGCGAAGATGTTGACTCCGGCCCCTTATACGGTGCTGGAGAAGACCAAGAAGGCCAAGGGAACCCGGAAGAGTTCCCGATGCCAGGCGTCGTTGGACTGATCGTCCGATGACTCTGCGGCGCATTCTTCCCCCGAAGACGAGGAAGAAGAAGAAGAAGATGCTTCCCCACCGACTGCGGGAGACAGGAAAAGGAAGGCCGCCCCAACTGGGGGGCGAAGTGTCCAAGAAGGGAAGGACTCTCCTTCCGGACAGTTCCACCGCCGCCGACGAAGGCGAAGACGAGTGGTTGCCTAGGGCCAAGCCCCCGGGGAGATCGTAAGTATTCGGATACCAGAGTAACTCATAGGATTCCTTTTTCGCACTGCTTTCCCTAACGCCGAACACAATTATGCAGGCCGCCATGAGCCAGTATCGATGTATCGTCGGACGGCTCCCTAGGCTTGTCGGACATGGATAGCGATCCAGTCCCGACCCCCACCTACCCTCATCCTGCCGACGACGCCGAAGTATTGTCTCAAGAGGCACTGGATCGAGGGTAGACAGTCCCGGAGGCGCCTCAAGGCGACCTTCCGGAGTCCGGGAGCCGAGGGGACGGGGCCCCTGAGAGGATCAAGAGGTTCGGGCAGGCGGCCTCCTTCTAAGAGGATCAAGACGCCTGTGCCAGCGACCTCTGTCCATCCAGAGGCGCCGGACAATCTGCTAGAAGTGCTTCGCAGCGCTTCCATCGACGGGGAGCACCGCACTATCATGAGTGCGGTGATCCAGAAGGTTCAGTCCGCCAAGAGCGGATTGACTGAAGCCTGTGCCAGCCTTCTAACAGGCTTCGAGGTAAGTGTTTTTAAAATGTAGTAGGAATATTACCGCATAGACAGTAGCCCCTGATGCTTTGTTCGGTGTTCACAAAGAAAAGCCGAACAGAGGATCAAATAATATTGCAGGAGTCTAATATAAGTGTGTCAATATGCATATGCAGGCTTCGCTGCTGGCGTCCGCCGCACTGACTGCGGAGGTCGCCGTACTGAAGCAGGCCCTCGAGGGGTCCCGGAAAGAGCTCGGCCTTGCCAAGAGGCAGCTCGAGGAGAACAAGGGTAAGTAATACCCTGTTTATAGATATGTATATATAAAAGAAGACGCGATTGCAAAATGACAGGATCATTGAATATTTGCCAGGGGCCACGACCGAGGTGGCGACCCTGAAGCAAGCGCTAACCAATGACGAAGATAAAGCGGCCAAGGAGCGCACCGAGCGAGAGAAGCAGGAGGCTCGGGTGGGTGAGGTGCAGCAAGAGCTCCAAGCTCTCGTGGCGAAGCACGAGGCGTTGGAGCTTGACTCAAAGACGCGGGAGTCTGAGCTTGCCGCAGCCCTTGAGAGTGCAAAAAGTGCCAAGGCCGAAGCCCAAAAGGCCCTCCAAGAGATCGACGTGATGAAGAAGATAGCGGCGGGTAAGGCTTTCTATATGCAAAGCAAGCATGTAAAAGTAAATTACCAATTACTTACCCGAATCCAGAGCTCTCTAGGAGCATTCGCAAATTTGCCCCGCAGCGTGTCCGATGCCGCACAATTTTACCAGGCCAAGGATGGAAGCTCAATGGAGAAGCTGTTCTGGTCTCAGTATGCTGAGGCTGAACACCCGGTGCCAATGAGCGACCAGCTGAAGCAGATGGTCGAGCTACATAAGGCGGCCGATCGGGCCATGAAGAGCCTTATAGTCCGGTTGTGTCCTGGGGACGCCCTTCTGAACAGCTTCTTCGCCCTGGTGAGGCGGCTTGTGGATGCCTGCCCGTGGCTGGAGGTCATCAAGCGATCTGTCTGCATTGAAGGTGCACCCCGGGCTTTCGCCCATGTGAAGTTGCAGTGGGTCAAGCTAGACGCCGTGAAGCTGATCAAGGAGGGGCCACCGTAGGAGGTCCGTTTCCTCCGTTTTGCGGTACGCCAGACCCCTCCCGATCAACAGGATCCCGTTTCGAACGTGGCCGGTGGAACACAAGGCCGTTTCCTCCGTTCTGCGGTACGCCAGGCCTCGTTTCCATCGCCTGTTCCGTCCAAGCCCTCCCGATGAACATGACACATTCCGTTGCCTCCCCATGAACACGACGCATTCCGTTGCCTCCCCATGAACACGACGATGACATTGTTTCTCTGTTCCGACCTAGCCATGTACCCCAGCCCTAGTCGTACGTATGCGCGAGTAGGCGTTCGAGACCCCACCCGTATGTACACATACGTGGCCGTATTTTCTTTCTTGCACCCTGGCTGCTGTACGTACGTGTACATGCTATGTGTGCGCCTCTACTACAACATGTGCGCGCCTCTACTTCCACCAGTATATATGTACGTACACGTTTGCGACCAGAATGACAACGCTACGTACGCTTTGACCAGGTGGGGCCCGACTATCAGGCACTTCCTTGCGTGCGAAGATGTAGCTGGTGGGTCCCAGCAGTCAGGGGCAAACTTTTTTTTCGTGAAATACGGTGGCCCGTCTGGTGGGTCCCTGATCTGAGGTGGAGGAATAATTATTTTGCACATAATAAGGAGGCACTTCCTTGCTGCGGCCGTGGACCCAGCTGTCAGCCTCTCCACGTAAAGTCCACGACCGATGGAAGCCGTTCCTTAACCATGTTGACCACACCGCGCCGAGAGCACCAGGGCGGTGGACGACGACGAGGCCTAGGAAGGGGACGACACGGAGCCGGGGAAGACGCGGCAGTGGATGCCCATGCGTAGAGGAGTACGAGGGTTCACTGGTTCGCTGCGGTGTGAGGCTGCCATCGCCGCAGAATAACAGGGGGTGTGGGTGAGTAGAGGGATGGCTTGGCCAGCGATGGGAGTAATAGGGGGCGGTGAGGCCTCCGCCGCATCACAGCCGGCCACGGGAGGCAGGAGCACGAGGCACGACCGGCGCTGGTTTGGGCAGCTGGAGCAAGAAGACCAGAGGTTGAAGAAGCACTATGGCCGTTGGATGGACATCATATGGTCACTGGAGCTAGAATCGTGCTTATTGACTAAGTTGACAAAGCCCTCCGTCCCCGTCAACTTAGTAGGCCCACAAGTCATCCTCCCACCAAGGTGGGTCCCATCTAGCAGGGGGGTATTCATTTTTTTGTGTGTAATAAGGAGGCACTTCTGATGGGTCCGAGCTAACAGCAGGGGGAACGTTTTTGTCACGAAATACGGTGGCCCGTCGGGTGGGTCCTAGCAGTCAGGGGCAAAAAAATTTTTCATGATATACTGGTGGGCGTCCGGTGGGTCCCTGCTGTCAGGTGGGGGAATAATTATTTTCCGTGTAATAAGGAGGCACTTCCTTACGGCCGTCGTGGACCCAGCTGGCAGCCTCTCCACATATAGTATTCTTCCGATGGAATTCCGTCGTTGACCATATTGACCACGCCGCGCCGACAGCACCACGGCGGTGGACGACGGCGAGGCCTAGGAAGGGGACGACACGGAGACGGGGAAGACGCGGGAGTGGATGCCCACGCGGAGAGGAGTACGAGGGTTCAATGGTTCGGCTGCGCTGTCGTCACCGCAGAATAACAGGGGGTGTGTGTCGGTGTCAAAACTGGTGGATCTCGGGTAGGGGGTCCCGAACTGTGCGTCCCGGCCGGATGGTAACAAGAGGCAGGGAACACGATGTTTTACCCAGGTTTGGGCCCTCTTGATGGAGGTAAAACCCTACGTCCTGCTTGATTAATATTGATGATATGGGTAGTACAAGAGTAGATCTACCACGAGATCAAGGAGGCTAAACCCTAGAAGCTAGCCTATGGTATGTTTGTTGTATATGGAGTTGATTGCCTACGGACTACAACCCTCCGATTTATATAGACACCGGATAGGGTTAGGGCTACACAGAGTCAGTTACAATGGTAGGAGATCTTGAATATCCGCATCGCCAAGCTTGCCTTCCACGCCAAGGAAAGTCCCATCCGGACACGGGACGAAGTCTTCAATCTTGTATCTTCATAGTCCAGGAGTCCGGCTGAAGGTATAGTCCGGCTACCCGAACACCCCCTAATCCAGGACTCCCTCAGTAGCCCCTGAACCAGGCTTCAATGACGACGAGTCTGGCGCGCAAATTGTCTTCGGCATTGCAAGGCGGGTTCCTCCTCCAAGTCCTTCATAGAATATTGTTAACACCAAGAGTAATGTCCGGCTCTGCAAAATAAGCTTCCACATATCGCCATAGAGAGAATAATATTAACACAAATAAAAACTGCTGACGTATTCTGCAGTGTGTCATCACACTACGACCAAGTTCTTTACTCGAATCATTTTTACTTTTCCACCTCAGCATGTTTTGCGAGGCGGTTTCCTTGGCACGTCTTGTCAAAGCAGAGATCGTGTACCCCCTTTACGGGATTCTCATCAATACGGACGTGGGTAACCCAACCGCGCCATTTATCACGGCGCTTGGGAGGCAAGCGAGTTTTACTAGGCTGGTGGGGACGCACAACGCATCCGCCCATATAAGGGGATAAGGATCCACCTTTTTACCTACGCCTTCTTCCTCCTTTGCCTATCCATCTCCTGTGCACTCGAGCTCCAGCGCCCAAGCCCGCACTTCCCACCTCAACCTTCTCCAGCAATGTTCGGAGCGGGAGGCAAGTGGATGGTCTCCTCCGCTACGGAGGGCCAAGTCAAGAAACTAAGGAAGGCCGGATACCTGTCCAAGGACATCGCGCACCGGCTTCCCAAAAAGGGGCAGCTTCTCCCCACCCCAAGGCCCCATGAGAGAGTAGTATTTCTCCCCCACTTCCTCCGCGGACTGGGTTTTCCACTCCACCCATTTGTCCGGGGGCTCATGTTC
Organism: Triticum urartu; assembly: GCF_056163025.1. Taxonomy (NCBI): domain Eukaryota; kingdom Viridiplantae; phylum Streptophyta; class Magnoliopsida; order Poales; family Poaceae; genus Triticum; species Triticum urartu. The sequence continues at coordinate 193,097,754 of NC_141873.1, read as the reverse complement.
TATTACGGCCTGGATTTCCACGATCTGGCCCCGAACTTCATCCTCAACATCTCGGCGTTTATCATCGTGTGCGAGGCTTTCCTCCGCGTCCGCCCTCATTTCGGCCTCTAGCTCAAGACCTTCAACGTCAAGCCCAAGGTGGTGTGCGGCAGCCAGGCGGAGTGCGGAGGCACCATGGCGGGCAAGATGGCCAATGTCCTATGGTTCGAGGGCTCTTTTGTGGAGACCCAAAAGGGGTGGCAATCCGGGTGGTTTTACATCACCGAGCCACGCGACCCGAACTGGATCGCAGCCCCCAAGTTCCGATCGGGACCCCGCACACGGCTTATGTCCTGGAAAGAGACGGGCCTGTCGTGGGGTGATGAGAAAGAGGTGACTGGATTGCAAACATGCATCCAGTCCCTGGTGAACAAGCCAATCCGGCTTGTTAATGTAATCCAGGTTATGCTCGTCCGCCGGATCATCCCGTGCCAACAACGGGATTTCAATCTGTGGGAGTTCGACCCGGCGCAGCACCAAACCCTTAGCAGGCTCTTCGACACGATGTACGAAGATGCCTGGAAGGTGCTATTCAAGGGCACCGAGGCTCCCGCATCCGCTTCCGAGGACCGCGGATACAGCTCGTAGCGTCACGCTAGCGAGGTAAGCTATCTTCACCTTTTACAGGATGTTCAGCTTTTTTCATAGTTTAACTCTATGCGGGATCTAAACTCCCTTACCTTTGACAGGCTTGGCGGGCGATATCCGGACTGATTAACTGTCCGGCTCCACTGCCCGAAGACCCAGCCCCAACTCTACTAGTGAAGCTGCTGGCTCCGGCGCCTTATGTGGTGCCGGAAAAGAAGGCCAAGAAGAAGAAGACCACAGGGACTCGAAAGAGTGCCCGTAACGTGGTGGTGTCGGACTCGTCATCCGACGAGTCCGAGACGCCCTCTTCCCGTGAAAACGAGGAGGAGGAAGAAGAAAACTCTCCCCCCGCCCCAGCGGAGGGAGGAGAGAAGAGGAAGGCCGCCCCAACGGGGGAGGCCGAGGGGTCTAGGAAAAGGAAGACCCCTCCGCCGGACTACTCTCTCGACGCCGAAGAGGGCGAAGAGGAGTGGCCAAACAGGGCCAAGCGTCCAGCGAAATCGTAAGTTCGGACATCAGAGTAACTCATGATGTTCCTTTGTTGCATAGCTTTCCCTAATGTCGAACGTAATTATGCAGCCCGCCCCAAGCCAAATTCAACGAATCGTCGGGCAGCTCCCTGGACTCATCGGACGTGAACTCAGTTCCGCCCACTGTCTCCCCCCGCACTGCAGACGACGCCGAAGTGGCGTCGCGACAAGCTCCGGGGTAGGAGGAGGTGGTCCCGGAGGAGCCGCAAGGCAACCTCCCGGACTCCAGGAGTGAAGGGGATAAGGCCCCCTAGGGCTCCAAGTCCGGCTTTGTGCCGGACACCATGCCGGAATCTTCCACAATTCCGAACCGCGGTAGGCGAACTCCTTCCAAGAGGAGCAAGCCTTCTGAGCCGGCAGCCTCGGTCCAACCGGAGGTGCCGGACAATCTGCTGGAGGTGCTTGACGGCGCCTCCATCGACGAGGGGCACCGTACTATTATGAGTACGGTGATCCAGAAGGTTCAGTCCGCCAAGAGCGGACTGACTGAAGCTTGCGCTAGCCTTCTAACAGGCTTCGAGGTAAGTAAAAATATGTAAAAATATTACCGCATAGACAGTAGCCCCTGATGCTCTGTTTGGCGTTCGGAAAGAAAAGCCGAATAGAGGATCTATTAAATTTCACAGGAGTCTAACAAAAAGAGTCAATATGCGTATGCAGGCTTCGCTGCTATCCACCGCCGCACTGACTGCGGAGGTGGGTGTCCTGAAGCAGGACCTCGAGCGGACCGAGCAAGAGCTCGGCCTTGCCAAGCGGCAGCTCGAGGAGAAAGAAGGTAAGAAATACCTTACAGAAAAAGTGCCTATAAAAAGGCGTGATTGCAAAAAAAATAACAGGATTGTACTGCTTATTGTAGGGGCCACGACTGAGGTGGCGACCCTTAAGGAGGCGCTGTCTGAGGCCGAAAAGGAAACAGCCGTGGAGCGCACCGAGCGAGACAGACTTGGGGCTCAGGTCGGCGAGGTGCAGCAAGAGCTTCAGGCTCTCATGAAAAAACATGAGAGTTTGGAGCTTGAGTCAAAGGCGCAAGCATCTGAGCTCGCGACGGCCCTTGAGACTGCCAAGTCTGCCAAGGCCGAAGCCCAAAAGGCCCTCCAAGAGTTGGAGGAGATGAGGAAGATAGCAGCGGGTAAGGCATTCTTCATGCAAAGCAGAAATATAAAAGTAAACTACTTGTTACTTACCCGAATCCAGAGCTCTCCAGGGGCATTCGCAGATCTTCCCTGTAGCTTATCCGATGCCACCGCATTCTACCGAGCTGAAGAGGGCAGCTCGACGGAGAAGGTGTTCTGGTCTTAGTATTCTGAGGCCGGACACCCTGTGCCTTTGAGCGACCGGCTGAAACAGCTGGTCAAGCTCCACAAGGCGGCCGAACGGGCCATGAAGGGCTTCATAGTTCGGCTATGGCCCGGAGAGGCCCTGCCTGGGAGCTATTTCGGGATGGTGCGGCGGCTGGTGGAGGCCTGTCCGAGGCTCGAGGTCATCAAGCGCTCCGTCTGTATCGAAGGTGCCCGTCGGGCCCTTGCCCGTGCAAAGGTGCACTGGGGTAAGTTGGACGGTGAGAAGCTTGTGAAGGACGGGCCGCCGCCGGGGAAGGAGCATCGCAAGCCCGAGAACTACTACAAGGATGTTCTTGCAGGTGCCCGCCTTGTGGTGGATGAATGTACCAAGGATGTGATTTTTGAATGAACTCGCTCGTGTTTATCCTGTGCGCTGAAAACTTGTTCATATGCGCTAAGCAATGCTTATTGAATTCAAAATATTACTTTCTGTGCGGCCGTTTATCAAAAAATTGAGAGATGGCCAGTCGTCGGCTTCTGCCCCCATGCCACCAGTGCTGGGGTGTTCGGGATAAACCTGAGCGCTCTTTTTCCCATAGTTGGGTCTTTCGAGGGAGGCGCTCAGCACAACGAACCAGGCAATCAGACTATAATGCTTGAACACTCTCACTTAGCCATAGAACTCTATAATTTTAAATTTTGGCGAAGCCCCTAGTTCGGAAGACCGAGTTCGGGGCACTATCCATGCCTTGGCCGGACAAAGCCAGCTCTTCGCTCGAAGCGGCATAAGTCTTTAGGGACTCGAAAAACCTCTCGAACAGCGACCGGTCTCTCGCCTCATCATGACAGTCAGTTTTAGCTTTCTCCACTGAGGTGCTTAACCCAGCTGAACCGGGGCACAATCATAGTGGTTCTCCTAGTGCTACCTTAGCCAATAGAGTGGAACGTAAGGCACCAAAACATAGGAGCCGGGCAAACCCAACTATTGACCCAAATCATGATTCGGAGCCGATGCATATAGTGCTATAAGTTCGGGGTGCCGCACTTGTGAAAGTGTACGGACTTCTCACGCCATAATGAGGGGTACTGAAGCCCCTGGCGTGTTTGCCGTACCATGGTGTACGGGTGCAATCATGTCATTTAATAAACATAAATGTGAAAAGAAGATAATGCAAAAGATAGACAAGAAGCTAAGCATTGTTTATAGAGAGGCTATTTATCAAAGCCGAATGATACAAATAGTGCGGTAAGCAAAAGATATTGGACTATTTAGTATGTCCTGACCAGGGGCAGGCCACAGAATTGTATTTAAAACAGGTATACCGCTCGTAATAGAGACCACCTGCGAGTTCCATAATGCGGCATGGCTTGTCTGCCTCCCTGGATCTTGCATCGTTTGTGCGACAGTCGAATTGCCGAACAGGTCGTCCGAAGTATGGAGTCCTGAAAGTAATAAAAATTAAAAAAAGAATCCGGCAGCCCCTAGTACGTTTTAAGCTGTATTTTGGGCGTGCCGTTATTGTGCCCCTTCCCTTGTGCCCATGGTATTTCAAGGGCGTAGTTATGTACGCGAGGTACTGGTTTTGCTATGTCGCGAAAGCTGGGGTTGGGGCCGCATTGCTACGCTTGCTCAGAGTGTGCCAGGCGGTCCTGCTGTGGGTTACTCCGGGCACGCTTGGCAGTGTCTGGCTTTTTAATGGCCGGACTGGAGAATTGCCTGAGAAGGCTACTTTGTACCTCCGCTGCGAGAGCCGCCGTATGCTCCTCCGTACGGAGGGAGCGTTCGGTGTTTCCGTTGACCGTAATTACTCCTCGAGGGCCTGTCATCTTGAGCTTGAGATATGCGTAGTGTGGCACCGCATTGAACTTTGCGAATGCGGTTCCTTCGAGCAGGGCGTGATAGCCACTGCGAAACGGGACTATATCGAAGATTAACTCTTCGCTTCAGAAATTGTCCGGGGATCCGAAGACCACGTCAAGTGTTATTGAGCCTGTACAGTTGGCTTCTACACCTGGTATAATGCCTTTAAAGGTCGTTCTTGTGGGCTTAATCCTTTAGGGTTCTATACCCATTTTCCGCACTGTATCCTGATAAAGCAGGTTCAGGCTACTGCCGCCGTCCATGAGGACTCTTGTGAGATGAAATCCGTCGATGATTGGGTCGAGAACCAATGCGGCGAAGCCGCCATGACGGATGCTAGTGGGATGGTCCCTTCGATCAAAAGTGATCGGGCAGGAGGACCATGGGTTGAACTTTGGGGCGACTGGCTCCATCGCGTATACGTCCCGTAGCGCACGCTTCCGCTCCCGCTTGGGAATGTGGGTTGCGTATATCATGTTCACCGTCCGCACTTGTGGGGGAAAGCCCTTCTGTCCATTGTTGTTCGGCGGCTTGGGCTCCTCGTCGTCGCTGTGCAGCCCCTTGTCTCTATTTTCGGCCCTTAACTTGCCTGCCTGCTTGAACATCCAACAATCCCTGTTAGTGTGGTTGGCTGGCCTTTCGGGGGTGCCATGTATCCGGCACAAGCGATCGAGTATTCGGTCCAAACTGGACGGGCCCTGAGTATTCTTTTTGAATGGATTTTTCCGCTGACCGGATTTATAGCCTTTGAATCCGGCATTGACCGCCGTGTCTTCATTGCTGTCACTGTTAACGTGGCGTTTTTGCTTATTCCGACGTGTCCTGCCACTTTTGTCCTTAGTATCCGAATTACCAGGGTTCTTTGATAAGTTGTTACTGCGAGCTAGCCAGCTGTCTTCTCCCGCGCAAAAGCAGGTCATGAGTGTCGTGAGGGCTGCCATGGATTTCGGCTTTTCCTGTCCTAGGTGCCGGGCAAGCCACTCGTCGCGGATGTTATGCTTGAAGGCTGCTAGGGCCTCTGCGTCCGGACAGTCGACTATCTGGTTTTTCTTTGTTAGGAACCGTGTCCAGAATTGTCTGGCCGATTCCTCTGGCTGCTGAATTATGTGGCTTAAGTCGTCGGCATCCGGCGGTCGCACGTAAGTGCCCTGGAAGTTGTCGAGGAATGCGGCTTCCAGGTCCTCCCAAGAACCGATTGAGTCTGCTGGCAAGCTATTAAGCCAATGCCGGGCCGGTCCTTTAAGTTTGAGTGGGAGGTATTTGATGGCGTGTAGATCATCACCGTGTGCCATGTGGATGTGAAGGAGATAATCCTCGATCCATACCGCTGGATCTGTTGTGCCATCGTATGATTCGATGTTTACGGGTTTGAAACCCTCTGGGATTTTATGATCCATTACTTCATTTGTGAAGCATAGCGGGTGTGCGGCGCCTCTGTACTGGGCTATATCACGACGCAGCTCGGAAGAGCTATGACTGTTGTGTTCGGCCCGGCCGGATTTGTTGTATCCAGAGTGAAGATCATTGTCACATGCCATAGGGCGCCTGTGCGATCCGTAGATCGATCTTGTTTGTCTTGCCTTATCCTCCAGTATGTCTCACAGGTCGGGCGCATTTGTCCGTGCCTTAGTTGAGCGGCGTTGGGGCATGGCTTGGGTGGAGGGCCGAGAGGCCTCTCTGTCGCGGCCGTGAGGTGGCCAGTCTGCCATGTCATGCGCTGGTGATGTAGGTGCTTCCTCCTCTGATCGGGGTAGCGGCCTGCGCTTCGGGTAATTCTTGGAGGGGCGTTCGAGTTCATACTCTTCGGCCGCAAGGACTTCAGTCCATCTGTCAGCTAGCAAATCTTGGGCAGCTCTAAGCTGTTGCTGCTTTTTCTTCAGGCTGCTTGCCGTGGCTAAAAGCCTGCATTTAAAACGCTCTTGTTCGGCGGGGTCTGATGGTATGACGAATTCGTCGTCATCGAGGCTTGCCTCGTCTTCGGAGGGAGGCGTATAGTTATCATCCTCGACCTCTCGGTCTGCTGCTCTCTCATGAGGGCTGGCTTCTCCATCTTCCTGTGCCGAATCTTGCTGAGGTGGATGTTCTTCGGTGCTATCTGGGGTAGTATTATCTCCCGTGCCGGAATCACCGTTTTTGCTTTGGCGGGATTTAGAGCGGCGCCGCTGACGCTGGCGCTTTGGCTGTTTCTTGGGGGCGTCATCCCCCACTGTTCCATCGTCATGTCCATCTTTTGATTATCCACCATATATATGTCATATGACGAGGTGGCCTTCCAGCGCCCTACTGGTGCTGGTTCCTGTTCATCTCCTACATCGTCGTCCATGCCGTCGATGTCTTCGGAGCTGAAGTCAAGCATGTCGGTTAGATCGTCGACAGTGGCTACAAAGTGGGTGGTGGGTGGGCTTTGAATTTCCTCATCGCCCGTATCCCACCCTCGCTGACCGTAGTCTGGCCAGGGCTCTCCTGATAAAGAGAGAGACTTAAGAGAATTCAGGATGTCGCCAAAAGGCGAACGTTGAAAGATGTCTGCGGCGGTGAACTCCATTATCGGCGCCCAATCGGATTCGATTGGCAGGGGCACGGGGGGTTCGGAGCCCGGGGAGGAGTCCGGATCCTCGGAGTCACGGGTCATGCAGAGTGCGGGGCTAGCGTTCGGCTTGATTGCTTTTGGGATCGCAGCCCCCGAGGTGACGTCCAACTGCTCATCCTCGATTGGCGCAATAGGCTCCGAGTTAGGGGTCGGAACCGATGCGTGTGCGGCCTCCAGGACACTGTCCGGGGGCAGAGCTAGATCATGCCTCTCGAGATAGTGCGGCGCGCTTGGCCGTGGCTCGAGTCCGTCGAAGAAAAAGTCTCCGCGGATGTCAGCCGTGTCGTTTAAGCTTCCAAACCTGACTTGATGGCCAGGGGCGTAGCTTTCAATCTGCTCCAGGTGGCCGAGCGAATTGGCCCACAGAGCAAAGCCGCCGAAGACGAAAATCTGTCCGGGGAGCAAAGTCTCACCCTGGACCGCATCGTTGTTGATGATCAAAGGAGCCATCAGGCCTAAAGGCGACGACACAGAGGAACTCTCAATGAAAGCACCAATGTCGGTGTCAAAACCGGCGGATCTCGGGTAGGGGGTCCCGAACTGTGCGTCTAGGCCGGATGGTAACAGGAGGCAGGGAACATGATGTTTTACCCAGTTTCGGGCCCTCTTGATGGAGGTAAAACCCTACGTCCTTCATGATTAATATTGATGATATGGGTAGTACAAGAGTAGATCTACCACGAGATCAAGGAGGCTAAACCCTAGAAGCTAGCCTATGGTATGATTGTTGTATATGGAGTTGATTGCCTACGGACTACAACCCTCCGGTTTATATAGACACCAGATAGGGTTAGGGTTACACAGAGTCGGTAACAATGGTAGGAGATCTTGAATATCCGCATCGCCAAGCTTGGCTTCCACGCCAAGGAAAGTCCCATCGGGACACGAGACGAAGTCTTCAATCTTGTATCTTCATAGTCCAGGAGTCCGGCTGAAGGTATAGTCCGGCTACCCGAACACCCCCTAATCCAGGACTCCCTCAGTGTGGGTGACTGGAGCGGAGGGATGGCCTGACCAGTGGGGGCGGTGAGGCCTCCGCGGTAGCACAGCCGGCCATGGGAGGCAGGAGCAGGCGGCACGACCGACGCTGCTTTGGGCGGCTGGAGCAAGAAGACCAGAGGTTGAAGAAGCACTACGGCCGTTGGATGGACATCGTACGGTAAGTCGAGCTAGAATCATGCATATTGACTAAGTTGACAAAGCCCTTCGTCCCCGTCAACTTAGTAGGCCCACTATACTGGGTCCCAGCTAGCAGGGAGAGTATTCTTTTTTTGTGTGTAATAAGGAGGCACTTCCTTGCGTGCGAAGATATAGCTGGTGGGTCCGAGCTGTCAGCGGCGGTAATGTTTTTTTTGCAAAATACAGAGGCCGTTTCGGTGGGTCCCAGATGTCAGGTGGAGGAAATCACTATTTTGCATGTAATAAGGAGGCATTTCCTTGCGTGCGGCCGTGGACTCAGCTGTTAGCCTCTCCATGTACAGTCCACTTCAGATGCATGTCGGTCGTTGACCATGCTGACCACGCCACGCCGATAGCACCAGGGCGGTGGACGACGGCGAGGCCTAGGAAGGTAACGACACGGAGAAAGGGAAGACTCGGCCGTTGTTTTTGTTTCCCATGTGGAGGGGAGTACGACTGTATGAGGGTTTACTGGTTCGTCTGCCGTCGCCGGAGAATAACAGCAGGTGTGGGTGAGTAGAGGGATGGCTAGGCCAGCGATGGGAGTACGGTGGGGCGGTGAGGCCTGTGCGGCAGCACAGCCGGCCGCGGGGAGGAGGGAGCAGAAAGTCCCGCCGGTGCTTCACTACTAGGGAAAAGGCTAGCAGCAATGCGGATTTTAGGCCTATCAGCAGCGCGGGTGCCCGCGCTACCAATAAGGCGCTATAGCTAACTCTTAGTAGTAGCACTGCCTGTACCCGCGCTACCACTATTGACTATAGCAGCAGCGCTTTTTAGGAACGCGCTGCTATTACTTAGCTGTAGCGATTTCCCGGTCCAGCGCTACTGTTATATCTTTCACCATTTCCCCATTCCAGCTTTGATAAACTGCAATTTCCAGATCCTAGGTACTACTAGATATCAATTTCATAAAGCATTATAGGTACTAGGTAGTACTCCCTCGGTTCGAAATTACTCGTCGTGGTTTTAGTTCAAATTTGGACTCAAACCACGACGAGTAATTTGGAACCGAGGGAGTACTAGATAAAAATTTCATATATACTCAACATGCATCCTCAAGCAGTACAAGGTGACATCGACGAAAATGATCATATTTAGTTCTAGATGATATCGACGTCGATCATCATATGTAGTTCTACATGATATCGACGATGATCATCATATATAGTTCTAGATGATATAGCCACACACACATATGTAGTTCTAGATGATATCGACGATGATCATCATCCTCAAGCCTGGGCGGTGGGTGTTCCTGATAGTAATTAGGATGGCCTGTCCAGCACGAAGATTCTTGCCAACGAGGAATCTCTTCCACCCAACCGAGTTCAAGTGTGTGCGACCATCTGTGCCCATGCGGTAAGTACATGTGGTGACGGAGCCCCTTGCGGTAAGGCGTAGTCCAACTGAGCCTTCTTCATCAGGCTCGATACCACAACTCACAGATAGGTTCTTTGGCAATCTCTGAATAAGAAAAACATATCAATTAATAAATAGCCTCACACATACTCTTGCAAATATATTTCTATTAAGTCTAGATTTCTACACTATCAAAACACACAGTACAACGCATTTGTACTAATTAATCATGAATTCTACTAATAAGTATATATATGGATTATCTACACTATTAATAGTTCCTTGGATTCTACACTAATCAGCATGTGATCAGACTATACACTAAAGTATATCATCGACTAGATTCCACAAAGCATATCATTGGACTCTACACTAAGCATATCATCGGATTCACTAAGCATATAATCGGATAATTTGCATTTGTAAGTATAACAATAAATCATATATATATATATATCATCAAATTACTACATGCAGTACGTATAACATACCATTTCATGCCGATCGACCATGGTACTTGTCAGGCGGGTCACGAATGGCACCCCGACAAAGTCATCACGTGGCGGAATTATGTCCCATAGGTTGCACACCTCCTCCTTGCTCAGCCTCATTCTTTGAGCTATGATGGCTTCATGAAGTGGGTTCTCATCATCTTCATTGAGTGGGTCCTCATTATCTTCATCATCTTCGTCATATTCATCATCTTCGTCATCTTCATCATCTTCCACCAGGTTGATATAAATGACAACCAGCTTGGGTCTTTCTGCTCTGAAGGAGAATCTGATCAACTCACCACCAGTAAGACGCATGCGAGCGAGGAAACAGGCCCATCCATCTCCTCCAATCTGCGACATATTGCGTCCTTTCTCGACCTCCATAGTGTACGGCCCCCAGGAGCCTCAAATGTCACAGTGTCTCCTGTCAGCTTGTTGAATTTCAACCTCACATTGCATGGGACGATCTATGTAAGAAAAGCAAAATGACACAATGCAGTAATGCCAACACTAAAAATAAAATAGTTGTTACATTTCATCTAATTTCTTACTGCCGCATGACGAAAACTCGGATGGAAGTAGATGCCGAATAGCTTGCCAGTTGCAAGGCTGCTGACGCACCTTGACTTGCACAGTCGACATAGTGGTGCTGGTGGTGGTGCCATTTTCCTAAAGCAATATGAGCAAAGGATTAACGATTCACTTCATAGGAAACAAGTGGCAAATTTAACTAAATTGGCACCTACATTTTGCCAAAAAATAACTTATTACAAAAAAACTAAATCGAGCATACTAAATCAACTAGCATACTAAATCCACTAGCATACTAAATCCACTAGCATACAAAATCAACTAAATCAAAATGTTCTAAATCAACTAGCCTACTAAATCAACTAGCCTACTAAATAAACTAAATCAAAATGTTCTAAATCAACTAAATCAACTAGCCTACTAAATCAACTGAATCATATCAACTAAATCAAAATGTTACATATGAAAGCCTACTAAATCAAAATGTATCAGGGAGGAGGGACAAGGAGGGGCGACTCGAGGAGGGAGAAGATAGTAGGACGGAGGAGGAAGGCAGAGCAAGGAGGGGCCGGCCGGCGGCGAGTGGAGGGAGGACGGATCGAGGAGGAAGGCGGAGCGAGGAGGGGGCGGCCAGCGGCGAGTGGAGGGAGGACAGAGGAGGAGGCCGGTACCGAGTCTAGCGAGGAGGATGAGGCAACAGCGGCGCAGATCGGGGGAGGGGCGACGGGGGAGGACCGGCGGCGCGGGGGGTGAGGAGGAGACCGTGAGTGTGTGTGAGTGTGATCTGTGGATGAGGCTAGTGAGTGGGGGGAGATGGAATGGAATAGCAGTAGCGCGCTATAGGTAAACGCGCTACTTCTAAACTACCTATCAGTAGCGCCTTTCGGCCTAAACGCGCTACTGCTATGTAAAAATAGACATAGACATAAAAAATACGGTGCTGCTACGTTACGCTGAATGCGCTGAATGCGTTGAATGCTCATTGATTTTTGTAGTTAATTTAGCAGTAGCGATTATTGCCTGAATGCGCTGCTGCTACGTTACGTAGCAGTAGCGCTGTTTATTTTAAGCACAGCTGCTATAACTGGCCTCGCGGCGGCGTCGTGGGAATTTTACCAGTAGCGCTTCTTGGAGTGCACGCGCTACTGATAAACTTGTTTCAGCAGCGAGTTTCCATGGCCCGCGCTACTGCTACTTAGCAGCAGCGCCTGATTTTAAAGCGTGCTGCTGGTAAGATTCTGTGTATAGGCTTTTCCCTAGTAGTGCTTGTTTGATCGGCTGGAGCAGGAAGAGCAGAGATTGAAGAAGCACGACGGCCGTTGGATGGACATCCAACAGTATACATGCCATCTATGGAAAGGCTCAAATCTGTGGAAAACAGCATACAGCCCATCTGCCATTACTTCAAATAATTTACAGCCCATTTGCTAATTCTTATGGGTTTTTTTGGAGCCCATATTCTTTATGTTAGAATTACAGCCCATATTGTGGCCACGGTTAAAAAATTGTACGAAATTTTGCATATGTTGGTGCTATCTGAACTGTTTTTAATCCCGAAATTTTGAGTCACATTCAGACTGATTTTAAAAATAAATGTATATCAATATAAAATCCAATAAATTGTCCACGCATAAAAATCAATGCAATTTAAAATCTCGAAATGAAAAAAAGATATTTGAAAATAATTGCCGGTTTGATGTGTTTTAAAAATGTACAGCCCATTTCTCATTACTGATAGGCCATTTTCTCGGCCAGCTAAATGAAGCTCTCCTCATCTTCAAAGATTTGCAGCCCAAGAGGCTTGATAAAGCGACTTACTTGACAAATCACAAAAGAACTGGGCTAGCCATTTTTAGAAAGAAAAAAAACTACTGGGCTGGTCTGTGGTTAACATAAAAGAAAAGGCTGTCTAGACAGGCCAGAGTGTCCTGCACAGCCCAGTTGACACCCTGGTTCCGTCTCAAAAACAAATTAGATAAATGCCACTCCAATTATGGCGATTCATAAAAATGCCACTGCAATTTCCAAACTTTGAAAAATGCCACTGCAATTTTTGCAAACTTTGAAAAACGCGACTTCAGTTTGCAAACTTTGAAAAACGCCACTCCAGACTTCGAAAAATGCCACTAGAAATGGCATGAAATGGCATTTTTCAAAGTTTGCAAATTGCAGTGGCATTTCTCGGATACACCAGATTTGGAGTGGCATTTATCAAATTAACCCAAAACAAAAATAACTAGGCGAGCTGCTGGGTCCCTGGTGTCAGCCGCTCGTTGTGCAATTCTCTCATTTATTGACTACGTTGACAATGGCATGGGACCCAGATGTCAGAAATCCACTAGGAGGAGCCATTTTTTTATTGGCTTGAAATAAGGAGGCATTTGCTTGCGTACTGCCATGACCTTGGCGGGTCCCTGCAGTCATCCTCTCCACGTACAATCATCTCCTGATTGTGTATGCATCAACTTGCTAGGCCCACAAGTCAGCCTCTAAATCGTGGAGGACAAATACAACCCATTTAAAAAATAACAGCCCATTCCATACGTTCAAATGGAAAGTTCAACATTCAGAGCAAAGTAACAGGTCTGATCCACAAATAGAGTACTGAACTTCCACGTTGACAACCATCATAGCCAAGTTAACTATCTACTCCCACTAACACTCTAGTAGTGTACAAGTACTAAATTACTCTTAGCTAACTAGACGATGCCGGCCGCCATCTGCTGTCCATGCTAAACGCCGGCACCGGCGTCCTCCGCCTCGCCTCGGACTTGCCAGAGGTGCGATAGGGCACGTTGCTCGCGCGCGTTGGCCCTTTCTATGCCGGTGTGGTCCACCGAAGCTTCGGCTTCCAAGTGGGAAACCCACTTGAAAAGCTGGTATAAAAATCGGCGATGTGAACGCGTGCGTGCCCGACAGCCTCCAGGGCTATTTGCCGGGCACCAGCCTCCACATAGTCAGCCCAGTTGCGGGCGCTCTGCTCGCGACTCAGGGCGTTGGTGCGCTGCTGCTGCATGTCCCGCTAGCGGGGCAAATCGGCGATACGCTGCTCCTCCGCCAGGCGGTCGCGCTCCAACAACTACTGCTCCTCCGGCATGCGGTCATGCTCCAACAACTCCTCGATCTCCGCATTGCCATCTAAAGACAGATAGAATGCCTCCTCCCTCCGTCTGCCTTCCGGTGAAAACCCGAACACTAGTTCCGGCGGTGACCGCCTCTGGCGTCGACTACCGCGAACGGGCGGGGGCATGGCGGACGTGGCGAGCGACGTCGGGCCGGTGGGGCCTTATGAGGATATGGCGAGTTGGGTCACGTTGGCACCTGAGAAGGCCGGGAAACAGTACTTATAGGCGGAATGTAGCGCGACGGTCATCGGAATTCAATGCATAATGGCTTAGCGCGCCAGCTTGCCGTGGAAAACTAGAGAAACTGAAATTATGACTGTGTCGTCCCGTCCCGTCTGGGTCGCACGCTGGCATGGCGGTCAAACGAGTGCACTCGAATCATCTCCCTCCTTGTCAATAATGATTCCACGGATTTAAAGCATATCTTTTTTCGCATCAGTTAGCTGCCTTAATTACGGCTGGCTGCATGCAGGCACTCAGAATCGCTCGCAGGCAGTACGCGAAGCAGCATGCAACGAGTCGCAACCGAGGGCACGCATGCAGCCACTTAAATCGCGGGAATTAATTAGGCTTAAACTTAAGCATGCCGTTAATTATTGCCATGCCTTGGTCTTGCTGCTTTGCTCACAGGACTAATAAATCCCGGACGGAGGGAGTACCTTGGTTGGTGAGAGGTTTGAATTAAGCCCTGCAAACCGGAAAGGAGGTACTAGTACGTGCGTGATCCGCTATTTATTCGTGTAGGATCGAGTAGGTCGTTTCTTGAATTGAGCCCTGCAAACCGGAAAGGAGGTAGTACGTGCGTGATCCGCTATTTATCCGTGTAGGATAGATAGTGTAGCTTGTCAGTTTCTTCAGAGGTAGGCATTTCTATCCGTGTAGGATCGATAGTGTAGCCTGTCAGTTTCTTCAGAGGTAGGCATTTTTATTCAAAAAACTGCCACTTCGCATCTTGCGTCGCAAATAAAACTGCCAGGAGCGCATTTGTAGGCTAGCTAGTGATCGATCAGTAACTTGTAAACACTGAGCGAACAGAAGTAAGTAATTGTTAATGCATCTCAATGATTCACAGATCATATACAAATATGTAGCTCCAAAAGCAAAGATCAGCCACTTCAGATCTTGCGTCGCAACTAAAACTAACTAGTACGATTCCCATACATAAGATCAACATGTTAATGCACCTCAATGATTCACAGATCATATACAAATATGTAGCTCCAAAAGCAAAGATCTAGAAAAAACATCTATTCTTCCTACTAACATGGATGCTTCTCTTGGCCAACATTCAGTACAGACTGAAAGACAAATTTGTTTGTGAAGTCTACAATTCCTCTTGCAAATGTACGTGGTTTCACCAACAGCTGGAACCATGAGAATGAACCACACATGATGGAGGAACATCCATTGCAATATGATTTGGTCTTCTCTCGATCACACGGCAAGACTATTTTTGGAATACAAACTTTAACTTAGGCAAAATGATGCCCATTGTATAATCAGACCAAAGCAATGAAGCACCTAGTGTTGGCCAATAAATAGTACAGTACTACTTTTCTACAGTCCATGAAGTGACTATCCAATCTTTCTGTGTCTATTTTCAAATGGCACTGCATGCAGTGACTATACTATTCTCTTGTGCAGTTCAACCAAAATTGTGGGCACTTTGTTTGTTTGCCAAATAGCAACGGTCAGACATCTCTATCTGCACAAATATCAAGCAGCTAGCGAACATATACCACACCTTGTATTTTCGGTTTAAACATGTCTTCCGCTAAGCATCTGTCATGTTCTGCACTGGACAATCTGATACAGTTATGTTTTGCCCTGGACAATTTCATACTGAATTGATTTGCTGGTTCAGAGCAGAAATATAGCGCCTATTCTTCATCAGACCAAGGATATCCATGTTCGCAGTGATGGAAGAGGTGAAATCGATACAACTAAAATTGAGCATCCAATCATTGAATCATGTCCTGCACCTCTAATGTAGGTCCACCCTGCCAATAAATTCACATGCAAACCACTAGTATTACTATCTAATGACAGTACAAAAAGAGTAGCAAGATAGTAGCAAACCATGTACCTTCGTAATGAACAGCTCATAGTGCCACCAATTGGATATAAAGGTTTGGAAAAAACATGCTCCTAATGTTGAACCAATTGGACTTTTTGTGCAGTTCCACTAAAATCGAGCATCCCTGTTTGCATAGATATTGAAAGTGTGATTACTCTAAAAGTGGCACTAGTTGAAGCATAGACTCACAAATGTAAGCATTCCAATTTCTTAATGGGAAAAGGTAGCAAGACTGCTTCTAACCACCTGTTCGAAGGAATAAATAAAGCAACAACTGCTGATGTCAGGAAGGCATACATAGTTTTTCTGGAAAAGTGAGCCTTTCCTGACCTTTCCTCTTCTTTTAAGCAAATTTTGTGCAGTTCTACTAAAATAAAATGCCATCACCGCCTTGCAAATCAGTGACACTGTACAAAAGTAAATGACTTAACATTACATCATGATGTCAGGTATGTAGTCGACAGGCATTAGAGACAAACACACAGACCTCCTCAAGAGAACAGCCGGAGGAGGTGCCCACTCTTGACCTTTCCTCTTGTCTTCATAATTGTCTGTGCAGTTTAACCAAAATAAAATGACATCAGCGCCTTGGCATTTTGGTGACACTGTACAAAAAAATTAACTTATCTCATGAAAGTGAGGTATGTAATCTATAAGCATTAACAGTGCAAAAATCTGAAGGTAGTAACAAGTTTCATCGTTGGTATACTGGTTGTGCAACAACATTAGAATGCCTTAGCTAAAAAATCTTTAATACATCCACAATCAACAGCTAACCCTGAAATAATCCAGTGACATTAAATGGCATTGCATAAATTTATGGGTGGCATTAGACTGAGAGCGGCATTAGTTAAATGTGGCATCACTTTAGCAGTAGCATTGCTTGACTTGACTGTTGGCGTTATACTAACAGCAAAAAAAGTGGCAATAAGAGCATGGGAGGCCCATTCGGACAGTGGGCGCACTAGTACAATGTACCTCCATGGACACAGAGTGGTGAGGGAGGTATGGTTGCCCGGAGCAACAAATATCCAGGCAGCATATGTGGATTATGTCCCATTTTTGTTCTCTTTAGCCACCTTTTTCCTATGCGAGGACAACAAACCGATCAACCTGGTCATTCTCTATTGCATTGTCATGCCTTTCTACCCTTCTTTAACCAAGAGACACAAGACTCATTCCTTAGCTACTGATTTTCCCCTTTTCAACCTAGATGCGGGTTCGATGCCTACTCTCTTGGATAGTACAATCTCCCTTCCTTTCCTTATTCAACCCAGACATGGATTAGTCTGCATGAAGTAGGCTTTCCTTTAATAGTGAAAATTATGGTTTTCATCTGTGTGGCCAGCAGAGCAGAGGATAGCAAATTGGGAAGATGGTGGAGTGGAAAAAGATCCACATGCAACGACGTGGAAGATGGGGCAATAGAACAAGGTTATGGTTCGAAAAGAGGTAGCATACCTGAGGGTCGGCGGGAAGTGGCTTCGCTCATGGTCGTCGTCCTCTGCACACACTACGGCAACAAGCTTGGGGACGGATGCCATCCCGCACGGGCGCTAGGTCTGAGAGGACGGCCTTTTCGTCAGTGCGTGACCTCGCACACCGACGACGAGTGCGTCAATGCTGCACGTCCTTTTCTTCCCCGACGGATCTGTGACCACCGGTGAGGAGGGAGAGAGGGGCTGTCTTTTTTAGATCTGGAGAGAGGGTGGTAGTGTGAGAAGCAAGTGGGCAGCCCTTAGCAAGAAAGCGCTCAAGCTCCAGCCTATATATCTTTTTTATACTACTAGTACTGGAGGTGGAGTAGTGGTAGAGTAGTTTATATTTTCTCTGTGTACAGTACCAGTTAGTCATGCTTCAAAATTGATCGGCACGCCATTGAAAAAATAAAGGTCGATAACTAATGTGGCACCTCGGGCCAACGCAGCCAGATCGCATTTTGCACGAGAAATTACACACCATGTTTCGTTGACATGTGGTCCCGTTCCAACATATCAGTGAGACGACGGCGAGTAGTAGGAGTATTTCCGAACGGACTTGTAGGCCGGGGCGCCTCTTCGTGAACCATGGCCAACTCGCAACCGTCCACCGACTCTTCGCCTTTCCCTCTCGATTTGGAACTGTTGTCGCATGCTCTTCCTCCCCCTCCTCCATTTTCCTTCAGCCCTTCCCCCTTTCTTCTGCCATTGTTTGATCGTCTTCTCCATGGAGGGAACAGGCCAGAAATGACCCCGTTATTCTTGCCCCGATCTAAAAGATGACGTGGTGGAGGAACTCATTGATCGGTGCGACGTCATCACCTCGGATAGCATGGCAGGTTCGTTCAAGCCCATTCTCGACTCAACTAATAACATCATTACAAAGAACCCAAGGGTCAAGGAGCGGTTTGATCTCCCCTATCTTCTTCGCCGTGACCCTGATGACTGGCGCCGGCACGACGGAGGCCTCGCCCTGTGCCAGTTGATGCCGCTTGATAATGATACGTATGATGTTCAGATGCCATCGCTTGAGGGCAAGGCTTGGGTGGGCGCAAATGGATATTGGGTTGTTTACATTGGGTCCAACTGCGAGTGGGAACTTGTGAATGTGTACACTCGTGACCGGGTTCCACTTCCAAAAATCTCAGCAGACTGCCCAGAGGTTGAGCACACCGGTATTGTACGCACATTCAAATACGATCATGGTGACTGTCCTCTACGGAAGATAGCAATTTGTCGAGTTCCCAACCGCTCTTGGAATTACAACAACTATCAAGTTGTTGCTATCTTTGACAAGCTTGTTGCCGTCCTTCGTGGTTCGACTCAATGGATATTGCTCAAAAATCAGTTTCTGTACACGGATGAGTATTGTGATGCAATTCAATATGAGGGCATTGTGTTTGCTGCCACCACTCGTGGCACTGTTTTTGCATGGGATCCTCGTAGTTTTGGTACGTTTGTCTTCCACCGTAATTATAATTGTTTCATCCACATGCATGCTAGTTAGCAAGTTTCCCTTTACTAATTAACCTTCTTCTTGTGTTTCCAAGGTCCTGTGAACATCCCACCACCTATACTTGAAAATTTTTATAACCAAGGGGGAGATGACGATGGTGATGATCACGAGCATGAGGACGAGCAGAACCCATATACTCAGTGGCGCCTGGCAACTAATTTCGATGGATCACCTCTTCTTGTGTGTATACAGCCCACTGATGATGTTACTACTAAGGAAGCAGGTGTAGTCTCCCATGGTCGCACTCTCCGGACCTATTCCAACACCCGTTGCATGGTATTCGGGATGGATACTAGTGTGCTAGCGCCAACTCCTTCTCCCTGGTATAGAATTTATAGTCCTGGAGAAAACTCGCTCTTCCTTGGACAAAACTATCCGATGATGGTGAAAGGCGATCCAACTACTGTTGACACAACGTTAACAGTACCATTTATGAGAAGCAACTGTGTCTATACCTCGGACATTTGGGTGGTTCCCTACCCTGGTACTGATATAGTAGGCCGCTTCTGCCTGGATGATCAGTCCTGTGTTGGTTTCCAGATCGACAATCGATGGCCTGCACCAGAGAATCACTTGTGGTTCAAAGCAAGTGTTTCCAACGCTGAGGAATGGTTGAGTTGGAGTTCATTTCATTGCTTGTTATTTGTTGTGTGGTGAAAACTTTAGTATTTATAATGTATCCTCAGTATCGATGTGGGTTGATGACCTGTTGTATGTAATAAAATGATATGCCTGTGATAAACTTACTAAATTTATGAATGGCTTTGGAGTCGCTTCTCTGAGTGAGTGGTGCGATGAGGCAAAAAATATTTTCCGAATACAAAATTGTACGTGCATTGCAACAGGTTATCGGATGAGGCCAATCAACAATAGTAGTACACTATTTGTACTAGCTTCACATGCTTCGCGCGTCGGGCGGGTGTTTTTACTGTAGCCATATGTTAATGTGTTCGCTGTACGTAACCAGCACCTCGAATCCTCAATACTAGTACTATATAGTAGGAGTAAGTAGTAGGAGTAGTAGGGTGGCATGGGCCAGAACAAGCATTCACGTCCAGGAGTACGGCACACGCCACCACCACGACATCCATCTGACACCATATTATTTCTTGGAGTCCGTGCTAGAGCAATCTCTTCAACCTCGTCGTTTCTCTAACTTCAGCCATCGCGCGGCGGGCGAGGTGGGGGTTTGCCGATAGTCGATTTCCTTAACTGCGGTCCCACTTGTATGGCCAACTCCAACGCACGACCCCAAACGCACCTCCGTTTTGCACGAACTCCAACGATAATTTTGACTAGAAAAGCAAGACCAAAGAAAACAAGAACCACAAGAATACATTTTACTACTCCTATAAGTTGGATTAGTGCCTTCTCGATGCATTCATTGTTGATATGCGGAGGCTCGATCTTGCGTCTGTGCTAGCTAAAAGTGATAGAACATCTACTAAATTGTGCTCTATCAATATATGGATGTACTCTTCTTCCCAATACAAAAACTTGCATCCATTCTACTCCCTCTGTTGCACAATACATGCCTTCTATTTGTCAAAATATATATGTATCTAGACATGTCTTAGTATATAGGTACATCCATTTTTGGACAAATGGAAGTCAAGTATTTTGGAATGGAGGGAGTACACAATAAAAAATTTAAGTTAGCACAACTAGTCTAATCCGAGAGCAGAACCGAAGATTTGGTCGTGTTCTTCCTCCTTTTGCCGACACGTGGGACATCCAGCATCCAGGTCGTGTCATGAAAGAAAATAGAGTGGTAGTTGAAGCCACGAAATGTGCATCTTGGGTTAAACTGTAAATAGAATCTTACTACTCTTGAGTAACTCCAAAAGCGGCCACCGAAGATCTTTATTGGATTTGTTTTTCATCACCAGCACGTCGAGGTGAAAGATGTGCAGGTTCAGTGGGTCCTCTTGCGTTTTCACTGACATGTGGGGCCGCATGTGAGCAAACAGACGATGGGCTCCGCGCGTCCACTGGCTGGCTGAGAAGAGAGATAGAGGAGGGCTGAGCACGGACTGCAGGAAATTTGTTCTACGTATCTCGATATAGGCTCGATATAGTGGGGTGGCATGGGCCATAACTAGCATTCACGTCTAGCAGTACGGCACACGCCACCCACACGAGTCCCACCCGACATCAATTTTCTTGGAGTCCGTGCTACATCCATCTCTTCTCCCTCCTATTTTCTCAGCCATCGCATGGTGGGCGGGGTGGGGGTTTGCTGATAGTCGGTTTGCTCAACTGCGGTCCCACTTGTAAGTGAAAATGCAACACCGCACGCATTCCCGCTTGAGCGGCGTGCCGGACCAACCGTGTGGGGGTGTGACGCGAACACGGCAGGCTTTTCCTTTTGAACTCGTAACTTGTAAAATTTGGTTCTGCTCCATGGCGCGACCGATAGATAGAAAATAACGATTTTGCCTAGAGTAATGAGAAGTTTGATTCTGGCGCCGTTCATGCATGGAGTACGTACGAAAATTATGAAGTTGATGCAAAAGGTAAGATAATTACTATAGTATCATATACTACTACATGGATTTGATGGAAAGATAAAAATACATACGGATCCATCAACGTTCAACGACATCCTCACGCCCTAGTGTGCCGGGTCACCAACCGACGCGTGAGGAGCAGCGGCCTTGGCGGCAAGCTCAACGTGCTTCTGAACAGTGCAGTCCAAGGTTGCCCTGTGCTCCAAGAAGGCCAGCGTCCTATCGTCCTCCTCTTGCATGTAGTAGTCCTTGTGGACGATTTGCGCGTAGACATGGATGATTATGTCGATGGTGTCTTGCTGCGCCAGGCGCTACGCGGCGAGCGCGACCTCGAGGTGGACATTCTCCGGCGCGACAGCGGGCAGTCACAGGGCCACCAGTGCGTCGAAGAGGTTGTTACCATAGTGGCCGTTGAGGGTGGCGGGCATCGCAGAGCCTGGGCGCGTCGGCTGGAGGCTTACGTCAAAGTCATCCGCAAGCTTCTTGACGACGGTGAACTTGTTGAGGAAACCGACGAGGACCTCGTCAAATAAGGAGACAAAGTTGTCGTCCAAGCGGCCCCTCGCCCTGGAGGCCTCAAGCAATACTACCTGGAGACGTTCCTCGGTGCCGGGCCACAGGCCGGCATCATGCACCATCTGGTACAGCCAGCTGATGCTCACGCTCATCGCCTCCATGGGTCTAGCATAGCTTCTAGTCAACTGATCTTGCGATTCAAGTTATCACTCAGCCCTTGGTTAGCATGCGTAGGTGCGTAGGATTTCATACTACTCCTCGGCCCTCTACTGCACCTGCCTTTGGTTGTATGATAGGTGGGCCAGCCACCCCCTGGGGCCACGTGTCATTCACCCAAAGGCAGTTGCCGTAAGTCAATGAAGCTGCATCCCCCTCCGTGCCGGTGCAGTATAGTCATCTCACCGGACCTCTAGTTGGGGCCAAACGAGAGAAGTTTGATGTTTACTGGTTTATTGGTCCCCTTTGCATTTTGCGCCAAGTTTTGACCTTTGATTTAACTAATAAAATGTTAATGCCAAAAATGTTGTGTAAGTCACCTTACAAAAATCAAATAATCCCAAAATATAGGCACGGTGCATTAACTCCCTCCTTGTTTCTTATTTCGTGACATATCAACCAATGAGAGATGTGGGTCGTGCATGCTTTCAATGACTTGAGACTACCAAACATGACATGCAGTGTTTAGTTCATTGCATGTAATCCTATTAGTACTCTAGTTAGGAGTAGCAAAAAACATTAAGTTCTCTCGCCGATAGGAATAAAACACCATGTATTTATTTACAAAGGGAGTAGTACATTTTTGGTGACATGCATTACTAGATATTGCTAGTCAAATACTAAAATCCAGATGGACGTAGTAGTACTCCTAAATCCAAACGGTGGTGCTACTAGTACTAGTAGTAGTACTACCAATGTAGTAGTAGGAGTACTAGCACTGTACTACCCGTTGGTCAAATTATTACGTGTTGCTCCTCACAGTGAAGTGACAAGACCCTATGCTGGAGATGACACCTGAGTATAGGCGCCGTGGTTGGCATACCATAGTCAGCCTCACCGTCTGCAGTCACTATCATTATGACTGTAGAGCTAGCCTGCTTACAACTAGCCCTGTTCGACATAATTTCCCGTGCGTAGATGCCCGTGCATTGCACGGAACACCAAGATTGGGGGTGGACGGCTCCGGCAGCGGCCATCGCGCCAGATTTTTCCACGGCCTTCTACTCCTAGATGTGGTGGGGAGGAGATGAGGCTGATTGTGAAAGACAAGGAGTTGTTTGTAAATAGGGAAGAAGTGTGGGCATCTTTTTGCAAAAATGGAGAAGCTTGGTTTGTATGCGTTAGATCTAGATCCGACGGCTATTGGTGAAAGATGGGAGGCACAACATCATCACCAACTCAGGACCTGTTTGATTTGCAGGATTTTGAAAACACAGGAATAGGACACGGCAATATTACAAGTTTCAAACTGATATTACAAATGTTAGGAGTAATGTTGCACCTACGAAGAGGGAATTACTAGGAAGTTTACGTAAGAACTTTCGTTACTTTAGGTGGATGCAGCATTATCGTACAAACTAAAATCCACTGCCCTGACAAGTCACTAATGGGCAAATAAGTTTTCGAATCTCTGGCCACTTGATGTTTCAAAAACAAATTCAGCTTCTGCGGAGACTTTGTCATTTAGGCTTAGAAGCTTGCGGTGATCACCACGCCATTCATTGTTGCGCCAGAGAACGCCAAACCTCATTACCTTGAGCACACTTGCCTCCAGAACAAAGAACCTGGCCAATTTAATCTCAGATGTATTGCATCGGTAGTCGATCAAATCAATTTTTGTAAGATGGAGATCAAGGCATTCGATGAGATTGTTATAGTGCAGTACATTTTTCACTTTCGGGTCTTTTTTTATCTGCAAAAGAAGAGAACATATTAGAGCAGCTGGTTGCATAAGATTGTCGTGTCATCAAGAGGTACCAATATCATTCGCTCATACGATAGGGTTGGCTAGCTAGTGATATTTTTTCACTCACTCTCTCTATCTTTCTCTCTCTCTTTCTATTTCCTCTCATTTAACTAGGAGCACGTGAAGAGCTTGGGCATTTGTTGCCTTCCACTATGTGGCTGATGCCATATTTCGCAAAAGTATGCTACATAACACGCATCGATGTCAAATCAAAAAAATTTGGCACCGCTCTCGCGATGTGAGAGAGTTGGCACCACTATGCACACAAACCCACATGTATAAACAAATCAATCAAACCAACTACATCGGAATCGAGCAGCGTGTCGTTGGGGAGGCTGCTGATGAAGTCCAGGCTCACCAGATGCGGTTTCAGCTCGAGCCGCCTCCGCTTGTTGGCTGCCTCGCCGTCCATCTCAACCGGTGTACATGTGTGCTGGTGTGTGTTGTGTGCTGGGTGTGTGCGAGTGCGTCCTTCTGTGCATGCCGCCGCGCAGTGGTGAATTGTGCGCGAGTGCGTCCTTCGCGCACAAGAAGTTGTCCTCAATGCGCCCTCAATTTACTAGCATGCGGGGTGCTACCCCGAGTGGTTTCAACTTTGTTTACTTCACCGCGTGTCAGATGTGCCTCTAGTTTACTTATTTTCACCCACTGCCACATGGGCCAGCACACGAAGATACAGAACACGAGCTGACAAGGCAGCATGTGGATTGGTTGACCAGTCAACTAAACAATATACGGAGCTATATGCTGACACAGTGAGCGTATAATCCGTCGGTATAGAGAGTTCGAGTGAGAGGGGAGGCCCGTGAGAGATAGCAGAGAGAGAGAGAAAGAGCTACTCCCTCTGTTCGATAATGTAGTTCCAACATTTTTTAAGTCAAACTTTTGAAACTTTGACCAAGTTTATAAAGAAATTACTTATATCTACAACACCAAAGATAAATGGTAGTATGAAGTAAGTACATGTTGTGATGAATCTAATGATCGTTCCAGATGTAAATGTTTTTCTCCACATATACCTGGTCAAATGTTTCTGATGTTTGACTTTTCAAAACATCCATATGCTTATGGACGTGACAGAGTCCCTAACAAGAGAGAGATAGAGAGAGAGAGTGAAAAAAGTGTGTGTGCGTGTGTGAAAGAGACATGGACAACACACGATAAAAGTAGAGAAAAAGCGTGCGTGTCTTATGCAAACATATCACACATGCATCTTCGACAACGGAGGCAAGGTGAGGAGATAGTGTGTGGTTGTTTGGAACCGAGAGAGCAAGACCCCTAGCACGTGGCCAAGAGGGGTCTGACAAACAAGGGAGAGAGGCCGAGAGAGACGTACAAAGAAAATGCAGACATGGGGAGGAGAGAGTGTATGTTTGTCATAGAGAGATCCCCTGGAGATCGTGATGGGACTACATGGGTGGGAGATCGAGTGACAAGGTGTGTGCGCGATAGAAGATGCCCCGAGAGATATCGAGATAGACGCATGGATGGAAGGAGACAATACGTGTGTTCCTGATGGCTAGTAAGAGGTAATCATACTTAGGAGGGGGGAGTGCTTGCGCCCATGATGGATTGAGGGATTATGGTACTTAGGGGGGTGCGTGTCACATGGAGAGAGAACAAGGGCGGAGAGTGTTGGATGGGTCTATATGTATTCCGCGAGCGAGACATGTGTATGTGTGAACCAGGGAGATATAAGGCCAGTTTGGCTTGCGTCCTGAGCATCTTTTGCCTGGCCTGGGGTTGTGGCTAGATTTCATGCACGCTTGTTTGGTTGCTACCCTGTGAAAAAGAAAGCCCGCCTGGCCTGGGTTCCCTTGCACTTTAATTAGCCTGGCTGAACTCCAGACACTGCAAGTAGCCTGGCCCACGCGACCGATTTCAAATGCCTGGTCATGCCTGGTCGTGTGGCCACGAGGCTAACAGCAACATGAATGGATATTAGCATTAAATAATTGATGCATGGATTGATTGATGGGACATTGATGCTTTGCCTAGCCCAGGCATGAACCAAACGCTTCAGCACCACACAAGCCTGGCCAGGCAGAAATATTTTACATCTCACGTCCACACCAGGAAGTACCGACCATCAAGGCATGAGGGTCAGGTCACGAACCAAATTGACCAATAAAGTTTTAGAGAGATTGAGGAGCCCCGATAAGGCTGAGTGGTGCGTCAGATAGCTGAGAGGGGGAAAGAGATATTCCATCCGCTCGATAATGCAGTGCATGTAAATTTTTTAGAAGTCAAACTTCGGAAAATTTGATCAGGTTTACGCAAATGTTATTTATATCTACAATACCAAAGATACATAATACGAAACTACATCTCATGGTGAATCTAATGGTATATGTTTGCCGTACTAGATGTAATTCTTTTTCTCCACGTACATGGTCAAACTTTGTGATGTTTGACTTTTCAATAAATCTATATGCTATGGACCGAGGAGAGTGCCTCAGTCGAGACAGATCAAGTGTGTGTGAAGGAGAATGAGTAAGTGTGCAAAAAGAGTATGTGTGTGAAAGAGAAAGTGACCCCAAACGATAAATTAGAGAGAGTGTGTGTTTTTTCGTTTCTTATGCGAACATATCACGCATGCATCTCGGAGATGGAAAAGCGAGGCGAGGAGATACACGAAGATAGCTAGTGTGTGGTTGTTTGCAACGGAGAGAGACACCCCTGTAGCAGATGTCCAATAGAGGTGTGGCCAACAAGGAACAAAGGTCGAGAGGGACACATGGATGGCATGGACACATGGGGAGGGAGAGAGGGTGTGTTTGTGACAGAGAGATCTCGTCGAGATCGTGAGGGGACTATATGGGTGGGAGATCGAGGGAGTGCGTGCGCGATAGAAAGATGCCCCGAGAGAAATCGAGATAGACCATGCACATGTTTGTGATGGAGACTAAGATTAGCTAGTCATATACATATAGGGGGGACTGCATGTGCCTACAATTGAGTGAGAGATCATCATACTTGGCTAGCTGGGCATGAGATTGTGTGTGTGCGCGTGTGAGATGGACAGAGAACGAGGGGGAGATATAGAGTTTTAGATGGGCCTATCGAGTGCGAGTGAGATATGCATGTGTATGTGTGATCCAGGTGGATGGAGAGTTTGAGAGAGGGGGGAAGAGCTCCGAGACGACATAGTGGTGCGTGAGAGAGTTACAGGCAAAGAGCCAAGGAATCTGTGTGCGTACGATGAGTGCACCCAAGATATCTAGCTTGGACTAGCTAGAGTATCATACATAGTGTGCGAGAGAGACCTATAGATGGTGTATATATGCATGCGAACTAGAAAGACCCCCCCCCACACACACACACAAAGAGAGAGAGATAAATGGAGAGAAAGGGAGAGGGACGAACAAGGTTTTTGTGTCGGATGCGTGCGACAGAATTGAAGATTGTCGGCGAGAGAGAGAGAATAGGAGTCCGGGAGAGGGGCAGGTCGTGTTTTATGCTTCAAAGACTGATATAAACCATGTTTCGATATAAACTTGTATTGAAATATTTAAATTGGAGAACATGTTGTCTGCAATCCACACATGAACGCATACATGCGTATATCAAACAAGTTCATTAATTTGACTTTCAACATGTTCATGGAGTACTATAATACTGTACAACATGCTACTCGATCGAGGTGTTAAATTTTGGATTTAGTTCACTATTTTGACCTACTGAACAAGCTATTTCATTGAATCGAGATATTTCATTTTGGGTTTGATTCGCGTTTTTGAGTGGGTCAACTATTTGTCATATAATAAATCGCTAGCAACGAGCATGTAAAAACACATTACTCCCGAGCATCATCTCTCCATCTAAAAAAGAAGTGGCAAGCTAATATTTCAAAATTTGATCCGAATCGACTTGGTAAGGTAGACGTGGATGCTCGTTCTCCCAAAATTTGAACGAACCGTTAAACATCCTCTCTGCTCGATGGAATTCGCCCGAGCAAATAAATGGGAGAGGCGAAATTACCGTCCTATGTGGGACACGCATCAATTGGCCCATTGTACATTGAGGGTAGGTTCGTAACTTCATCCAAGCGCGCCTTCTCCTTGGCCGTAATGACATGTGCCGAATAATTCATAAACCATGGTCGGCAAAACACGCTCTCCTCGCCTGAAATCGCTCGCGCCCACTATAGTTGAAAGCACGCCCTCCTCGCCCGAAATCACTCCCGGCCAGAGAAGCAAAGTTACTCTACTATCCCCGACCCTCAGTACATAGAACCAAGCCGAGAAGCCTATAGGCAAGGGTAGAACTGTAACTCCCCCTCACATTTCATACAAATGCGTCCGTAAGACATGGTTCCACTCCCCTCCCAATTTCCCCCGCCCGCCCCCATCCATACCTCGTGGGCGCCAAATCCCCTTCTCCCCGGGAAGCTCCCTTCTCCCGAGCCGCGAAACCTCAGCCCCACATCCATGGTGCCCCCCACCGCACCAATTTCACAGCCGCCCTCCTCCCTAATGCCGGAGACGCTGTCCATTTGCCATCGTGCACTGGGCCGTGAGCCTCTTACTCCGTGCTGTTGGTGCTGCCTCGACGACGGCCGCATGCACCGTACCGGAGCCGATTCACCCCCGCTGTTGTTCACGGCGCCGGAGTGGCTCCAACTTTGGATTAGTCCAGAGTCCTGGCGCTGCTTCGGCGTAGCCGTCGACCGTCGCGACATCGCTCTTTCCCTACCGCCGGTCGCCACCGCAACCGCGTCGGCGTCACCGACTCGGCAGCTGGACCTGCCTACTTCACCATGCCGCCAGATAGGTCGCACCCTCATCTCAAATCACTTTATTTAGGCATCACTTGTCTGAATTTTTATTCTGGGCCAATCTATTTGCAATGGGAAGCAGCACCCCTCGAGGCGGCGGAGCTCCTAGGCTGTCGGTTGGCTGGTGTCTAACGTAAGGGTGTGGGGCCGCAAGTTCGCCGCGGAAGCAGCGCTTAGATGGCTATCTTTTAGAGTTGCGTGGGTTGAAGGTACTGCCGCCGCCAGATCTGGATGACGGGGAGTCTTTGTGGATTGGCCCGGGGGCGGCGCAACCACGGCAGTGCGGTGGGGCGGGGAGCGGGGTTTTGGCCGGGGCCACGGACGGCGGAGGCAGGCTGCTCTATCGTTGGTCACTGGCTCTTCGGGGAAGATTCCGAACAGTGTCAGCCGAGAGGCACAAGACGGCCAGCCATCCGGCGTAGATCGGACAGTACCAAAATAAAATAAAATCGTGTGACCCCTATTTAGTCTTCAGTCAACAGACGTGTGACCACTCTCGTACCTTGTTGTTGATCTCTTAGTGTATTTCTTCAGATCAAAAAGATATGTCGTTCTTAACATTATGCGTTATCTGCATCTTCAGACACCGTCTTCCGACTTACCGCAGCTGCTCGAACAAGGGAAGCATACACCAGAAGGGAGCTATAGTCCCCACTCAACAATTCCCTACATCGAATGCGCGTGCCCGACATGCACAGCCACAACAATTGCAGGGCCATCGACAAGTCAGCACATGATGCTCACTCCTATGGATGGCGATCAGATAGGTTGTACCCTCATCTTACTTCTGTGCAACATTTATGGCTTTGTTATTCATCTAAGCATGGAAAATAGATCATCACATTTCACTGTATATTCATGCTGATCTCTTACGGGTCTTGTTCAAGAGATAACGTTGTTCCATAGTTCAGCTAAGATACTTGTTCTTTAGGTAACACTGCTCCATAGTTATCATCCATCAGCCAATGCTATCCCACAGGCTGGTGATTATAGTATTATACCACTTCTAGTATTTCCTATGTTGTTCTTTAATACTTTTGTGTGCCATCTAGTTAATCTCGAGTACAAACGATACATATTATGTAGCTTTCATCTGTGTTCTCCCTTTAGTTTATGAGACCTGTTGCTGCTAGCTAACCCCAATCCTACTATTTATGTCGTCTCCTACAGGCACTCATTACATAAATCTAACTACTAGTTGTCTTCCATGCATGTCAGATATAATTGCACACACTGATATATCCACAAGAACCTCATAGAGCAATGTAAAGGCCAATAAAATTGATGTCAATGATACCCAATATGATGGAACATGTAAAGGCAGTTCTTCAGAAGACTTGCAGAAAGATGATGAATCCTCTTAACCCCACAAGGTCCTTGCTCTAACTTGGCCTGTGATATGGGAACAACATGCCTATAATGTCCTGGAGTGTATCTACTCTGTTGCAATGCCATGTGCTTAGCATGCTGATCATGCATGTAAATATGGCATGCCTTCCTATTTTTCAGTACCTATTCCATTCATGATAACATGTTTTCAAATTCAAGTATTGTCATTCTACTCTATCGCAATGCCATCTGATTAATTTGGACATCATGCTTCTGAATATTTTATGCATTGTTATTCATCAGTATGTACTTCATCTGTCTACCATACCATGTTTTTACATTTAAGTGTTGTTCTAGTGCTCTATTGCAATGCCATCTTATTTTCCCAATCATACATGTGTATGTTGCCTTAGTTATTTATGTACGTATTCCGCTAGCATAGAGTTTTACATTCAACTAGTGTTTTTTTGCTGTGTTGTCTTGTCGTATCCCTAGCTCTTACACCTACTCCCTCCGTCCGGATTACATGTTGCCGAAATGGATAAAAAAGGATGTATCTAGAACTGAAATACGCCTGGACCCATCCATTTTTTTCCGGATGGAGGGAATACATGTCAATATGTCATGCCTTTCTATTCTTCAGTACCTATTCCATCTCTCAGCTGCCGCATGTTTTATAATTAAAGCACCATTCTTCTATACAAGGCATGCAAGGGGAAGATGACTATGTTAGAATCTGAAGGGTTACAAACAAGGCCTTTGCAAAAGATCCAAACGCCAGGAGATAATAAACCAACTCCATTTTTTATAGATACTGCTCCAGCACAGAGAAACCCAACTCCTACTGATAATAAGCAGATTCCAGTGGCCAAAGAACTAGTCCGCTCCAGTCCAGCAAAAATATGTCAACTCAATTCTAAGAAGCATGTGTGTATCCTTGCATCATGAAATTTTATAGCATGTTGATCATATTTTCTACATGTTTCTTACCCATCTCTCTTTTAGAAAATAAGCTTAACAGATAAAAGATTTTCTGCAATGGTATCGTTTATGAGGAAAGATTCTTGCAGGAATTCTCTGTGCTCCAATGTAGATGTAAGTACCTATTGTATATCACCATATTTTTACATCAGCATGTATTTTGTTAATCGGCGTGAATCCAACCTTTATCTGATCTAAATTTAGTTGTAGCAAAATATATGATTAAAGACCACAATGTTGATTTTTGCAAGGAAAACTGGCTGGTAGTTTTGCATCCTGAGCTGCATGAGTGTACTATCTCATATCAGTGGGTTTGAATACTTTGGTTCTGCAGTGGGTTTTCTAGTGTTTTTTTCACTGTATTGTCCTATCGTATCCCTAGCTCTTACATCATACTCCCTCCGTCCTGATTAAATGTCGCAGAAATGGATAAAACTGGATGTATCTAGAACTGAAATACGCCTAGACCCAGCCATTTATTTCTGGATGGAGTGAACACATGTCAATATGTCATGCCTTTCTATTCTTTAGTACCTATTCCATCTCTGTTGTAGCATGTTTTATAACTGAATCACCATTCTTCTATATAAGGCATGCAAGGGGAAGATGGCTATGTTAGAATCTGAAGGGTTACAAACCAGGTCTTTGCAAAAGATCCAAACGCTAGGAGATAATAAACCAACTCCATTTTTCATAGATACTGCTCCATCACAGAGAAACCCAACTCCCACTGATAATAAGCAGATTCCAGTGGCCAAAGAACTAGTCCGCTCTAGTCCAGCAAAAGAATGTCAACTCCATTCTAAGAAGCGTGTGCGTATCCTCGCATCATGAAATTTTATAGCATTCTGATCATATTTTCTACATGTTTCTTACCCGTCTCTCTTTTAGAAAATAAGGTTAAACGATACAAGACTTCCTCCATTGGGATCGTATTCGAGGAAAATATCTTGCTGGAATTCTTTGTGCTCCAGTGCTGATCTTAGTACCTGTTGTATATCACTATATTTTTACATCAGCATGTATTTTATTAATAGGCATGAATCTAACCTTTATCTGATCTAAAATTAGTTGTAGCAAAATGTTAAAGGCGCCAATGTTGATTTTTGTAAGGAAAAGTGTGTGGTAGTTTTGCGTACTGAGCTGCATGAATGTGCTATCTCATATCACGCACATTACTGAATTGTAGTGCTTCTCTGGTTGCCCATTCATTCATTATGTCAATGTTGCTTTCGTATTACCTTACCTGGCTGATGATAGCTGTTCCATATTTTGTTAATTTGGTGTAGGCTAGTTGCCCAAACGTTCGTTGTGTCAATGTTGCTTTCCTATTATCTGACTTGGCCAATGATAGCAATGGTAGTGTGTTAATTTTGTGCAGGCTGCTGAAGATAAGAAGACAAACTCTGAAAACAGCAAGGCAACCCCATTGTTTTTTCCAGTAAATCTAGGCTAGGTAATATGGCAATAACTCATGATTAATCTATTTGGTTCCCGTCCTAATTTATGTTATGATGCAGTGGTCAAGACACTCTCCACTATCAATAATACAAGCATGCCAAAATCGCCATCTGAATCTGTTCAGTATCCTCTGTCTCGAATGCGACGGAATAATTGTATGTTTGTGAACCAATTAATCGCTGAAGCAATGATGGAAATGGTGGATGAATCAGAGGTACCGAGTCGTGCGACACAACAACTGATCAATGTTTTCAAAGACAGTGTGGCAAAGCAGCAAGAACTTGCCCACATGCTTATGGGTGTCATCTGTGCTGAGGTTGCAGATTGTGACGTTGTAGATGGTTAGGTTCTGCACATTTATTTGCACTGGCATCAATCTTTGATTGCCTAGTGGATGTAATTTCCTGTAATATATTCTGGATGTGCAACGTTATTCCTTGTATGTCGTACCTTTGCTCGTCGTAATGGGCTCAAATTATCTAATTTGGCCTAAAGACATGAACGAACTTTAGTGGGCCCATTAAGTTAATGGGCCGTTACTAGGCCGAAAGTTAATGGTCGGCCCTCTTACCTCCCGAGTCGTTAACAGGCCGACTGTAACACCCCGGATGTAACTTTCCCAATTTGTACTCCAACTCTTGCCGTTTCCGGCGTTAAGTTATTTTATTTTCTCGGGTTCAGGTTTTGTGTCCGTGTGTTGTTCTCGTTGTCATGCATCTCATATCATGTCATCATGTGCATTGCATTTGCATACGTGTTCATCTCAAGCATTCGAGCATTTTCCCCGTTGTCCGTTTTGCATTCCGGCGCTTCGTTCTCCTCCGGTGGTCATTTCTACCTTTCTTTCGTGTGTGAGGACTAAACATTTCCGGATTGGACCGAGACTTGCCAAGCAGCCTTGGTTTACTACCGGTAGACCGCCTGTCAAGTTTCGTATCATTTGGACTTCGTTTGATACTCCAACGGTTAACCGAGGGACCGAAAAGGCCTCGTGCGTGTTGCAGCCCAACACCCCTCCAATTTGGCCCAAAACCCACCTAAGCCTTCTCCATCATCTAGATCGTTCGATCACGATCGCATGGCCGAAAACCGCACCTCATTTGGACTCTCCTAGCTCCCTCTACCTATAAAACTAGCCCCTCCTCCAAAATTCCGGGTCCTCTCCACCCTTAACCCTAAAAAAAAATCTACCGCGCTGCGCCAGACACGTCCGTGCCGGCCGGACAAGCCACCGCCGCCGCCCGCGGCGAACCAGGGCACGCCACGTGGCGGCTCCTGCCCACGCCGCCGCTGAGGCCCGCCGGGCCCAAGGCCGGCCCCCTCCGTCCCGCGCCCGGGCCTCGCCTCCTCCTCCCGGGCGCCTCGCTGCGCCGCCCCTCGCCCCGCCGTCACACCAGCTCGCCACCCGGCTCCCTCCCCGCCTCGCCAAGCCGCCGCGCCCGCCGGCCGGAACCCGCTCCGGCGACCGGCCTCGACCCCGCCGCCTCTCCGCCGTCACGCCGGCTCCGACGAACTCCGGCACCGGTGAACAGTGCTCCAGTGGACCTCGTTCCGTGTGCCCTGATCCAGATCTGAAATATTAGGGTTAACCCAGTTTTTTCCCTAAGTCCCTAGCTCATGTGCCCATCTTCATCATGCTATAACTTTGCATCCGTAGCTCCAATTCATGCATATAGTATATCAAAATGTTCATCTTAGAGAGTACATCATTTCATTCCATTGCATAATTTTCTTTTGAGTTCATCTTGATGCCCGAAATGCTGTTAGAAGAGGAATACTTGAGATATTTGTCAGATCTGCTGCTCCATTTAGCTTTTTGTCATTTTTGCCATGATTATTGTGTGCATGTTATGACCATGAGTTCTACATATGTTTTGTTAAGGGTTTTGTCATCTTTCCAGAGGTGCAATCCATGTATTTTTGTGATGTGTGTGGTGACTAGCACAAGCTTGCAAAGTGAGGCTCTTGGTAATTCTGATTTCAGGGACTTAGCATTTCCACTAAGTCCTTGAGCTGTTTATCTCATATGGCCCTATGTTCATGTTGTTTCCTAGTGATCCGTGCCTATTTTGAGGATGATCAGTAAGGATGTTTTGTTAATCTTGTAGTGCTCTATCCATCCATGTAGTCTGAAATCTGTTTGCCATATGCATTTTTGCCATGCTTGTTTGAACCTGTTAATGGATGAATTGGCCATAGCTCAGTGCTAGACTTTTTTTAAGCATCTCGAATGCATCCCTACCATGTATTTTGTTATCATGTTTGGGTGTTGTGGCATGTTCATTTCGTTGCATTTAGATGGCTACTTGCTGTAAATCGCAATCCGGTGTCATATTTGAATCGCTAGCCATTTCCAAACCGTAACTCCAATTCCGGCGTTCTTTATATCGTTTTCAAGAGATTTCATCTCTTCTTTCCAGTGGCACACTTGGATTCCCAATTTGAGTCCAGGGTCATGCATTTCTTGTCACATCGTGCATATGCATCCCGCATCGCATCCCGCATAGCATACCATCTTTGCATCATTTTGCCTGATCCTTGCACGTGGTTGATTTGTGTCCTTGTTTCTTGTTTGTCTTGTTTGGGTAGAGCCGGGAGACGAGTTTGCTAACGAGGAGCCCGTTGAGTTTGCTTTCGAGGATCCAGTCAACTCTGACAACTTTGCTGGCAAGATGATCATACCCTCGAAATCACTACTATCTTTGCTATGCTAGTTTGCTCGCTCTTTTGCTATGCCAATGCTACGATGCCTACCACTTGCTTTAAAGCCTCCAAAATTGCCATGTCAAACCTCTAACCCACCATGTCCAAGAAAACCGTTGATTGGCTATGTTACCGCTTTGCTTAGCCCCTCATATAGCGTTGCTAGTTGCAGGTGAAGATTGGAGGCCGTTCCTTGTTAGAACATTTATTTACTTGTTGGGATATCATTATATTATCTTGTTATCTTAATGCATCTATATACTTGGTAAAGGGTGGAAGGCTCGGCCTCTCGCCTAGTGTTTTGTTCCACTCTTGCCGCCCTAGTTTCTGTCATATCGGTGTTATGTTCCCGGATTTTGCGTTCCTTACGCGGTTGGGTTATAATGGGAACCCCTTGATAGTTCACCTTGATTAAAGCTTTTCCAGCAATGCCCAACCTTGGTTTTACCATTTGCCACCTATCCTCTTTTCCCTTGGGTTTCTGGATCCCGAGGGTCATCTTATTTAACCCCCCCCCCCTAGGCCAGTGCTCCTCTGAGTGTTGGTCCAAACTGTCAGCCGCCGGTGGCTACCAGGGGCAACTCTGGGCTGGCCTACCGGAAGTTTAGACAATCTGAGTGTGCCCTGAGAAAGAGATATGTGCAGCTCCTATCGGGATTTGTCGGCACGTTCGGGCGGTGTTGCTGGTCTTGTTTTAACCTGTCGAAGTGTCTTGAAGAACCGAGATACCGAGTCTGATCGGAACGTTTTGGGAGGAGGTCTATTCCTTCGTTGACCGTGAGAGCTTGTCATGGACTAAGTTGGGACTCCCCTGCAGGGATTTGAACTTTCGAAAGTCGTGCCCGCGGTTATGGGCAGATGGGAATTTGTTAATGCCCGGTTGTAGATAACTTTAACATTAACTAATTAAAATGAATCAACTGAGTGTGTTACCGTGATGGCCTCTTCTCGGCGGAGTCCGGGAAGTGGACACGGTGTTGGAGTTATGTTTGCGCAGGTTGCTCTCTAGTTTCTCGCTCGCGCTTTGCCTCCTCTTCCCGCTCTCTTTGCGAATAAGTTAGCCACCATATTCGCTAGTCGCTTGCTGCAGCTCCATTTTTACCTTGCCATACCTATAAGCTTAAATAGTCTTGATCGCGAGGGCGTGAGATTGCTGAGTCCCTGTGGCTCACAGATTACTATTACACCAGATGCAGGGCCTGATGATTCCGCTCCAGGAGACGCGCTTGAGCTCAAGTGGGAGTTCGACGAGGACTCTCAACGTTACTATGTTTCCTTTCCTGATGATCAGTAGTGGTGCCCAGTTGGGGGTGATCGGGACCGTGTCGCTTGTTGGGTTCTCTTTTATTTTGGCGCCGTAGTCGGGCCATGAGTGTTTGGATGATGTAATGTTATTTATGTACTTGATTGACATGGCGAGTGTAAGCCAACTATGTTATCTCCCCTTTTATTATCATATTACATGGGATGTTGTGAAGATTGCCTAACTTGCGACATATGCCTTCAATGCGATTATGCCTCTAAGTCGTGCCTCGACACGTGGGAGATATAGTCGCATCGAGGGTGTTATACCGACATCGAAGTGGGAAACAGGTGGCCCCAATTTATTTCACGGGCCGTTAACAGGCCGTTACTAAGTTTGGGCTACATATGGCCCAACTATACTGTAGGCCTTTAGCAGGCCTAAAGAGACAGCGGGCTTGTATTAGACCATGAAGAGCATGGGCCGCTAAGAAGACGAAAGTCAGGCCGTATTGTAAATGGCCCAACTGTGTTGTGGGCCTTTAGCAGGCCGAAAAAGAAACCGGGCTGGTATTGGACCATGGAGGGCATGGGCCGTTAAGAGGCCAAAAGTAAGGTCCGACAACAAATGGCCCAACTCATTTATGGTCCGTTAACAGGCCGAAAGGCACACAGGGCCGGGAATTGGCCCAACACTTAAATGGGTCGCTAAAAGGCCAAAACTCAGGTCTGACTACAATTGGCCCAACTGATTTATGGGCCATCAACAGGTTGAAAGTGACACCGGGCCAGAAATTGGCCCAACACTTAAATGGGCCACTAAAAGGCCGAAACTCAGGTCCTACTACAAATGGCCCATTAAGTTTATGGGCCGTCAACAGGCTAAAAGACACACCGGGCCGGAAATTAGCCCAACATTTAAATGGGTCGCTAAAAGGCCAAAAGATGTACATCCTGAAAATTGGCCTATCTATTAAATGGGCCGTTAACAGGCCGAAATCTCATCGGGCCGATATTGAGCCCAAATAATATATAGCGGGCTGTTAACGGGCTCGAACTGACGATGGACTGCAATGGTGTCAAATCTTTAACGGGCCGAATTGGCACATCTCGTATGGGCCGTGGGCTTAAATGGACCTGACACAAGTAGGCCTTATATGGGCTGGCCTGCTCATTTTTACTGGGCCGGCCTTTTTCCCCGGAATGGGCCACTGTTGGGCCATGCCACGTGTCGACCTATCATAGGCGCCTCCTGTCCAATGAGTGGATGACATCTGTCCCAACGATGAGCCGACACGTGTTTCCTCTAGCCAATGATGATTTTACACATGGAAAATCCCCATTGGTCGGGGCTGTTAACGGGTTATCGGATCCAAAACCCGACCTGATAGCTTAACGGTGTTTCGTTACAGTGGATGCCACGTGTCGGTCACCCTTGACGAAAGCACTTCTGTGACGCGCGATTTATCGTCATGGAAGTGGACACTTCCGTGATGATAATTTTGGTAATGTCATGGAACACTTCTACGACAGCACAGGTATGACTATCTTGATTATGTCAAAAATTTGTCATGGATGTACATGCATGACAAAAAACGCGACCTATTGTGACAAACACGTATCATCACAGAAGTGTATTTTTTTGTAGTGCCTAATCGGCCGATCTTTCACGAAAGGAGCGGATCCCGCGATGAACACGAAGAACACGAGGAGGGAAACGAGGGGAAAACACAAGGGGAACACAAGAGAACACTCAAACCAAGAAGAATGATTACACGAGTGCTAGATCCTCGAAACACGATAGGAGATACAAGATCTAATGTCAACAACGAACGATACAAAGGTAACCGGTCTTCTCCGTGAGGAGGTCTTGATGGTCTTCTCCGCAAGGAGGTCTTGAATCGAAAGGGATCTTCTCCATAGAGGCCGTGGTCTCTCTCATGGAGTAGATCCGATGTGGATGAGCAATGCTCTATCTCTAAATATGAGCTAAACCAATGCTAACCCTAACTAGGAGGAGGTGGAGGAGTATATATAGTCTAGGTCCATGAAGGGGTAAGTGGCAGAGGGATACATGGGCCTCGGGCCCGAACACTGTGCGCAGACAGGTACTGGACGTCCGCTGAGGACCAGTTGTCTAGTGGCTCAGGAGGGACCGGTCGTCCGCTAGTCGTCGGACGTCCGCTGAAGACGTTCTGTGAAGAGGCACCAGATGTCCAATGTCCTCAGACTTCCGTTAATAGTACCGGTCGTCCGGTGGGGGCCAGACGTCCGCTCGCTGGGAGGTATTATAGCTAGCGTTGGCTGTGCTTCAGGCGCCCGTCATCTGGTGGAGGCCGGACGTCTGCTCGTTTCGCTTGGGTGCGGGATCGCCGGTCGTCCGGTCCGGGCCGGTCGTCCGGTGGATCTTCAGGCGTCGGACGTCCGATCCCGATCGGTCGTCCGGTGGCTCGAGCTTCTTCCGCCAATGTTATCCTTGTTCCTCGTGCTTGGTCATGCATAGCACACATGTTTCAGCTAGTAGCCATGTCTCACATGTGGAAAGTGACGATTCGGAGAGGAGCGAGTTCACCTTGTGTCCAATGGCGTATATTTGAGGTGTTCTCTTATGTATCCTTGGGGCTTGGAGACTAGTCGGAGTGTACATGGGAATGAAAGTGGGATGCTCCGCACCATTCGCCGTGCCGCGCGCAACGACCGTCAAGCAAGCCTCAATCCCCTATGCAACATAGACTCTCAAGAGCACCGACAATGTCAAACCCAAGAGGCTTTTGCGCTAGCATGAGAACGGCAACGACAACGTCGACATGAAGAGGAAGAGCGCGCGCGTCTACACCAAGATGCACAAGATGCCGAGGCACAACGCCAAGAACAACAACTTAGTGAAGCTCAAGCACTTGAGGCACAACAAGCCCTCCAAGATGCAAGTCGAGCCATAGCCAACCGAGGATGACAAGATCGTGAACATGAATAAGCACTTCGTGAAGAAGCTAACGAACAACGATTTCAAGCTCGCATGCATCGTCAAGTTCCTGAAGTTCCTCCTCGAGCTCGACAAGCTCCTCCACAAGCTCGCCAAGAACATCAAGTTCATCAAGAGCATGAAGACAATGGAAATCCTCCACGACAAGAGCAACATGAGGTTGACAACCCTCCTCACCAAGAGCAACACGAGCTTGACAATCATCACCAACATGGATGTCATCATCCCCAACCCCAACACAATGAAGAGCAACGCTACGGAAAACTCAAGTTCACCATGCCCAAGTTCAATGGAAGCAAAGATCCCGAAGAGTATCTTTCATGGGCATTGAAGGTCAACAAAATCTTCCGTTTTCACAACTATGAAGAAGAGAAGGAGATCGTGATGGCATCACTTGAGTTCCAAGACTATGTCCTCATTTGGTGGGAACAAGTTATTGAGCTCCGAGAGGCAATAGGTGAACCACCCATCACTACTTGGGCGCAAATGAAGGATGTCATGAGAGCACGCTTCGTGCGTACCTACGACAACCGCGAACTCTTCAAGAAACTCCAACTACTCAAGCAAGGAACAAAGAGCGTTGAAGAGTACTACAAGGAGATGGAGATTTCCATGATAAGAGCCAACGTCACGGAAGATGATGAACAAACAATGGCATGTTTCTTGAATGGACTCAGCCATCCTATCAAGAAGATCGCCGACTTCCAACCATAATCGAACCTCATTGAGCTAGTGCATCAAGCTACCAAAGCGGAACGTCAAGTGCAAGACGATTACAAGTATGCCAAGTTCTCATCCAAGTCATACGGCTTCTCCATCACCCAAGCTTCAACGACTCCAACACTGTCTACCAAGCCTTCTACAAGCAATGTCGACAAGTCGAGTTCCAAGAAATGTTTGTCAACTCCAAGTCATCCTCCTACTACAAGCAACTTCAAGCCGAGAGCTTCATCATCATCCACTCCAACCGATGAGACCGTCAAGACGAATTCCTTCAAATGCTTCACATGCGGAGGCCGAGGCCACAAGTCCTATGAGTGCACCAACAAGCGAACCATGATCCTCAACGACGACGGCACCTATGAATCGATGAGTGAGGAAGAAATGGACTCTCTTGACCCAGTCGCCATGCACCGGCAAGTGAAAAATGAAGAGGAACAAGTCTTTTGCGATGAAGATTCAAGTCCCGCTCTTGTTGTCTCCAAGGTCTTAACTCTACAACATCACCAAGAAGAAGACCGACGATGCCACATTTTTCATACCAAGGTCGGCATCAATGGACGATCCATCAAGGTCATCATCGATGGAGGGAGTTGTCATAATATCGTAAGTGGAGAACTTTGCTCCAAGCTCCAATTGCCCAAGACGAAGCATCCACATCCATATGAAGTTCAATGGCTTAGCTACTTTGGCACTATCCAAGTCGAGCATCGAGTACAAGTATCCTTCAAAATTGGCAACTATGAAGACACTTTGGAGTGTGACGTCGTCCCAATGAGCCAAGAAAATTTGATACAAGAATCATCCACAACGGCCGAACGAATCACCACATCTTCAAGATGAAAGGAAAGGAGTACGTACTTCGTCCCATGTCTCCAAGCCAAGTGATCGCCGACAAGCAAGCCACCCATTGTGGTAATAATAGTGAGAGAGCGAGCCTCCAAAAAGAGAGTGAGCGCCACAAGCCCAAATCGAGCTCCTCCACGATGAGCGAAAAGAAGAACTTAGTCCTATTTGCCACCAAAAGTGAGATAAGAGGAGTGTGTGAGAACCCATCTAGTGTCCTACACTATGTCCTTTTGTGCAAGGACAATGAACCACAAGCTAACACGTCTCACACTCTTCCTCTAGTGTTGTATTCTCTTTTGCAGGAATTTCACGATGTTTTCCCCGACGAGCTACCTCTGGGACAACCTCCACTACGAGGCATCGAGCACTGCATCGACCTCATACCCGGAGCACCTCTTCCAAACAAAGCTCCATACCTCATCAACCTCGGAGAAACCAAAGAAATACAAAGGCAAGTAAAGCATCTCATAGACCATGGACATGTGCGTGAAAGTTTGAGCCCTTGTGTCGTCCCGGTCATTCCTGTGCCAAAATGAGACGGTAGCTTTCGCATGTGCTCCGATTGTAGACCTATCAATGCTGTCACCGTTCGTTATAGGTACCCCATTCCACGCCTTGATAATATGCTTGATGAACTTAGTGGTGCCACTATCTTTTCAAAAATTGATCTTAAGAGTGGTTACTATCAAATCCGCATACAAGAGAGTGATGAATGGAAAACCGCTTTCAAAACCAAGATCGGCTTGTATGAGTGGTTAGTCATGCCTATGGGTCTATCGAAAGCACCGGGTACTTTTATGCGCCTTATGAATCATTTCTTTCGCCCTTACATTGGTGTGTTTGTTGTAGTCTACTTCGATGCTATCCTTGTTTTTAGCAAGTCTCTCAAAGAGCATGTCACCCATGTCTGAACCGTTTTACAAACTCTTCGAAAAGGGCATCTCTATGCTAATAGGGATAAATGCCTTTTTGGCATTGATAAGCTCGTTTTCTTGGGTTTTGTTGTATCTTATAAGGGTGTTCATGTAGATGAGTCCAAGATCAATGCTATTATGACTTGGACACAACCAGCCAATTTGCAAAAAGTGCTTAGCTTTCTTGGCCTTGCGGGTTTCTATCGTCGCTTTGTGAAAGATTTTAGCACCATTGCTTCGCCTTTGCATGCTTTGATCTAGAAAAATGCGCCTTTTTTCTGGGGATCATCCCAAGATACAGCTTTCCATGAGCACAAGAATTTGCTTACTCATGCTCCCGTGCTTGCATTACCCAACTTTGACAAACCTTTTGAGATTCATTGCGATGCTAGTGGTAATGGCATAGGAGGTGTGTTAACGCAAGAGAAGCGCCCCATAGCTTACTTTAGTGAGAAACTATCTGGAGCGCAAATCAATTACCCCATCTATGACGAAGAGCACTATGCTTTAGTCCGTGTTTTGCATGAATGGGAACACTATCTTCGCCCTCATGAACTCATCATTCATACCGATCATGAAATGCTCAAGTACCTTAAGGGCCAAACCAAGTTGAACAAGCATCATGCTAAATGGAGTGAATTTATTGAGTCTTTTCCTTATGTCATCAAGTACATTAAAGGTAAGGAAAACATTGTAGCGGATGCCCTTTCCCGCATATAGATGGTTGTTACTCAACTTGAGTTGAATGTCATTGCTTTGAGCACATAAAATACTTGTATGAGCATGATCCTACTTTTGCTACTCCTTATGCCAAATGTTCGCCGCATACATCTTGGGAACGTTGTTACATCAAAGATGGATATCTTATGAGAGCTAACAAGCTTTGCATCCCTGATTCTTCTCTTCGTTTGTTGCTTTTGCAGGAATCTCATGGAGGAGGCTTAATGGGATATTTTGGACGCGGCAAGACTCTCGCCATGCTCTCGAAGAACTACTATTGGCCCAAGATGTTTCGCGACGTCAACCGCTTCACCAGCCGAGGCTCTACATGTCACAAAGCTAAGTCTAAAGCTCAATCGCATGTCCTTTACATGCCTCTCCCAATTCCATATCAACCATGGGAAGACATTAGCATGGATTTCGTACTTGGATTGCCTATGACTAGAAATTGAAAGGATTCGGTATTTGTCATTGTGGACTGTTTCTCTAAGATGGCACATTTTATTCCTTGCAACAAGATAGACAATGCTTCACATGTTGCTAATCTCTTTTGTAGAGAAATATTGTGTCTACATGGAGTGCCAAAGATGATCGTCTCGGACCACGACGTCAAATTCCTTAGCTACTTTTGGAAGACCCTATGCGCCAAGCTCAGAATCAAGCTACTCTTCTCCATGGTGTATCATCCACAAACCGACGGCCAAACGTAGGTGACCAACCACACACACTCCGCTCTACTTCGAGTACTCATCAAGAAGAACATCAAGGAGTGGGAGGAGTGTCTACCTATTACCGAGTTCACCTACAACCGCGCAAGACACTCAACAACCGGCAAGTCACCCTTCGAGGTCGTCTACGGATTCAACCCTTTGTCCCCATTGGACATTCTCCCTCTACCACTCCAAGAGCGCATCAATTTGGACGCAAGTGCATGTGTGACTCATCTCAAGAAGGTGCATGAAGATACAAGACATACTATCGAGCGCCAAGTACAATGACTTGCGACCAAGCTCAACATCAACAAGCACCCCATGGTCTTCAACATTAGCGATCTCATGTGGCTACACCTTCGCAAAGACC
The DNA here is from genome assembly GCF_056163025.1 of Triticum urartu. Taxonomy (NCBI): domain Eukaryota; kingdom Viridiplantae; phylum Streptophyta; class Magnoliopsida; order Poales; family Poaceae; genus Triticum; species Triticum urartu. Next base: position 193,054,359 of record NC_141873.1, on the reverse strand, counting down.
GCTTTCCCCAAGAACAGAAGTCCAAACTTCGACCACGAGCGGACGGACCCTTCAAGGTGCTTGCACGCTACAATGACAACGCTTACAAGATCGACCTCCCCCGCGACAAGTACAACGTGAGCGATATTTTCAATGTCAAGGACCTCTCGCCCTTCCATGGTGATGAAGAATTTGATCCGAGGATGGATCTTCCCCAAGGGAGGGGAGATGATGTGGAGCACTCCAAGGTCATCCCCATGGACCTACCTACATCCCCTACGACACCACTTGGACCAATGACAAGAGGCAGACCAAAGGCTATGGAAGATAAGGTGAACTATATCCTCTCCGAACATCCACTATCTATGCATGAGACATGGCTACTACCTAAGTCCGAGTTGTTGTGCATGATTAGGTATCAAGAGGACCCTCCCGGAGATGCACGTGAAGACGGACAAGTCCCCAAGTTCACGGATGAGGAGAACCAACAGAAGGAGTCAAGAACACCTCCCAGGCCCCGGACATCCGGCCACGACCCCGGACATCTGGCCCCTGGAGGTGTCACCAGCAGCAAGGAGCCAGTGGCCAAGTCTACAGGGCCCGGACATCCGGCATCCAGCCCGGACATCCGGCGCATCCCGAGCTCCCAGACATCCGGCCTCCAGCCCGGAAATCCGGACCTCGCCATTCTAGAGAGCAACAAGGCCAGCCCCTCCAGCCCGGACATCCAGCCCCGCGTGAAAGCCCGGACATCCGGCCCGACTCCCGGACGTCCGGCCTCCCTTGTCTGCGCACAGTGAAGGGCCGAGGCCCGTGTACCCCTTCTACCCCCTAGACTATATATACTCCACCTGTTCCTACTTTCTAGGGTTAGCATTGGTTTAGCTCATTGTAAAGATAGAGCATTGCTCATCCACATTGGATCTACTCCACGAGGGAGACCGCGGCCCCTCTTCGGGGAAGATCCATTTGGATTCCAGACCTCCTTGCGGAGAAGAACATCAAGACCTCGTCACGGAGAAGACCGGTTACCTCTTGTATCATCCGTTGTTGACTTTCGATCTTGTATCTTCCTTTGTGTTCATGGATCTAGCGCATGTGTGATCATACTTGTTGGTTTGAGTGTTCTCTTGTGTTCCCCTTGTGATTTTACCCTCGTTTCCCTCCTTATGTTCATCGCGGGATCAGCTCCTTTCGTGAAAGATTGGCCGATTAGGGTCCCTACCCTACATCACAACAGCAAAAGGTTGGTATAAGGACATGCGATAGTGGACGCATCAGCACAATGTACCTACAAGGAGGCATAATGTGGTGATGCCGAGTTTGTTCATGCTTTGTGAGGGCAGCAAATCTAATCTTGGAGACCTTTTACTATGTGAGGGCAGCAAATCTAATCCTGGAGACCTTTTACTATGTGAGGGCAGCAAATCTAATCCTGGAGACCTTTTACTATGTGGGGGCAGTAAATCTAATCCTGGAGACCTTTTACTATGTGAGGGCAGCAATTCTAATCCTGGAGACCTTTTACTATGTGAGGGCAACAAATCTAATCCTGGACATACTCTGTTGACTTGTTCACCAGCCGCCACTTTCTATCCTTTTTTCAACCAATAATTGATCTGTTCCTTATCCAGTTTGTAATGCGTTTTCCCATTATTTTCCTTTTTAACCAAGAGACCGGTTGGGTATCCGGTCTCTACTACTTTCACCATAGTGTTTCCTCTTTGAATCAAGTCCTAGATTCATGCTAAAACTTTCCCCCATTCTTTGTTGTTTGAACCAAGTCCTAGATTCGAATGCATGAAGTAGCTTTACCTCTAATAATACTAAAAATTTAGGTTGCTTTGGAAGAGCTGATGGGAGTAGAAAAAGATGCACATGCAGAAACGTGGGGAGCTGGGGCAGTAGAGCAAGGTCGCTTTCGAAGAACTTATACCTGAGGGTCGTCGGGATGTCGGCGGCGGCAGATCGGATCTGCGCACAATACTGCAGGGAGGAAGAAGGGTCGGAGGACCTCTTGAGCCGGCGCTGTGTCGGAGAGAATGGCACAGGCAGAGGATCGGGACCCTCCGGCAGCTATGGGTTTCCTCCCTCGCCGGTGATGACCGCGTGAACGATGCTCCTAGTCCTCTACACATACCAGCCGAAGGGATCCGGCCGGATCTGTGACCAGCGGTGAGCAGAGAGAAAATGCCGCTACCGCTATCTTGTTTAGATCTGGAGAGGATGAGAGAATGAAGAGAGCAACCCTAGTGAAGCAAGCGCTCAGGCCCCTGCGTACATATATAGTGGAGTGATTTTCTTTTTCTCTCCACAACAAGCGTTTCAATTTGTGTATGTGGCATTAAAGAAAAGAAACTCTCTATTTAAGGTGACTAACTATACGACTCCTACTTACTACTACTACTAGTAGTATTGTTCACTTGTGCTCCCCGGCGATCCATTCATTGAACAACACCACAGGTGAATAAATATACAGTACTAGTATTTATATAGAATGAACAAGCTCGAACTATTTTCACGCAGTTAAAAGTTGAGGGCGGGGCTTTTTCCGGGCAGTACGCGTGGCAGTTTTCGCGTAGGCGGTTTGACAGAGAAGCGAGGAAGGTGAGGGAGTAGCGGATTCAACTTACTTACTACTGGAAAGACCGGGCTATGCGATTTGACGACGTGTTACTGCTAGAAAGACTTGTGATATGACTACTCACTATAGTCATGAATTACTGGCGGTACGACCGGGCTGATGCCCCCCTTCCGTTTCGCACTCTAATCTGGTGCATGACACGTCGACCCGGATGTTGGCTCTCCCACATGTCGGCGAAGTACGTAGTAGTAAGAACGAGCAAAGAATCATGCGGTATATACTAGTAGTACTACTACTCATGTCGAAGGAGTGCGAACAACGGTAGCCCAGTGAACCAGCAGTAGATTATGCTACGGTCAAGACTATAGCATGTACAGTACTACTCCTCTTTATTTGGATCCCTGAGTTAGAGCTAGTTTGGGTTGAAATAGCCTCAAATTATCCAAATAGGAGGGGTTAGTTTGAGCTAGTTTGCTCTAACCCAGCTAAGAGAACTAGCCCGATGGAGAGGTTCTAATTGGGTTAGTTCTCCTCGGGCCCACTAAAAGAGAACTAAAAAAATCTCCCCTGCCCGCACCAGATCGCTCCCTCCGTCCCCCGCCCCTCGCACGACTCCTCTCTGCTCCCCATTGGGCCACCCGCCCAAGTACCGCTCCGCTGCTCCCCTCTCTCTTCTACGACCGCCCTCTCCCTCCTGCCTCCGCCGCCCTCCTTCGGCCGCCCTCTCCCTCCGGCCTTCGAAGCTCGCCCTACTCCCCCTTCACCAGTCGTTTTTCTCCCTCTGTCGTGTGCGGCGGCGGCACGTCTACCAGGGAGGTCGCGAGAGGGGTGATTTTGTTGATTCCTTCTCTGTCTCATAGCCATATCATTGATCTTGCTCACTCTAGCGCTAATTCTGATTCGGAAAAGTAGATCTTGATTAAACTTGGTATAGATTTGTGGTGCATGCATGGAATTGTTTGATGCTTCTTGAGGAGGTAATAAATATTTCTAGAGGCCCAAAGATTCAGTTCACCTTTCTAGGTATTTTAGTTTCAGGCTTGCATTATTTCTAGAGGCCCAAAGATTCAGTTCACGTTTCTAGGTATTTCAGTTCCAGGCTTGCATTATTTCTAGAGGCCCAAATATCAAGTTCACCTTTCTAGGTATTTTAGCTTCAAGCTTGCACTATTTCTAGAGGCCCAAAGATTCAGTTCACCTTTCTAGGTATTTCAGTTTCAGGCTTGCATTATTTCTAGAGGCCCAAAGATTCGGTTCGCAGTCATCGGCAAGTGGCCCTACTACCCATGCCGATCTCGACCTCAACTCGCAAGCGCCGGTGTCGGAGGGGTTCCCGGGGCTTGGGCTCTATAGAGCCTTCCTCCAGAGCAACGATGACGAGCTCCTCCCAGGGTGCGTGAGGGGCTCCGGGCTCCCTCCCTATTGTGAATGACTCCCGTGATGAGTTAGCTCATGCTTTGTTTCATGGAGTGTATTTTTTTGTGAAGCTTGATTGAGGACTTGTATGTTTAAGTGGGATATCTCAATTTTATGGACAAATTAAAATTTATCATGTTTTTGCATGCTTGATTTGTAAAGATGGTTCGTTTATGTCAATTGTGAGCGAGAGGAGGCCACACAAGAGCCGGCCACACCAAATCCGGCAGGAAATAGGGTCCAAAGTAGTCAAATGATTGAGAAAGAACATTTGTTGTCAATCTAACCCTGCCATCCATACACCTCTTTGGTTTAGAGTTAGTTCAGGGTTAGAATCTAACTCTAACCTCTAACTGAGTTAGAGTTCTCCTCGTCTCGGTTCATTACCATCATACTTTCCCCATTCCTGTGTTTTTAGTATCCTGCAAAACAAAGAGGCCCTTAGACTGGTTTTGGTCTAGTAATTTTTTATAAACGTGTTATGTCCAAAATTTAATGAACGTGCTCCGGCTTCTACGAAAATAATCCAGTTTCTTGTAGTAATTCATTTATTTATTTATTCTTCCACGGGGGGTTTGCATGTAATTCTTGAGGTCTGAAATGTAATGTACCCCGGCATATACTCTGAGTCATGCATGCACTACGACCCAGATGCTCTATGTCCCACATGTCGGCGAAAGGGGGCACGTGGAAATAGCCTAGGAGTACATATAGGAGGATAAATGCGTGAAAAAATATGTACGGTGAAGCATAGTCGCGGTTCGAAAAGGAGACCTAAAGTGATGATAGGTATAGGTCGCACGCACCCAACTAGTGGTAGTACTAGACATACGACTACTTATTCCCTCAAAACAAAGAGGTACGAGTGCTCAGTACTCCTATTCTCTCAACACGAGTCCCATCTGACAACAGCGTCCGTACTACAACTAGCTCTTCTCCCTCGTTTTTCTCTTCTAATTCTAAACTCAACCGACGCCCGGTGGGTGGGGTGGGGATTTGTCGATGGTCGGTTTTCTCAACTGCGGCCCCACCTCACAGTGAAAATGTTACGATTGGAATAAAAATGCCATATACTCCTATACTAATAAGACCTTAAGGCCACGAGGCGATGCAGTGCTGGTTATAGGAGGCAAGAAGAAGAGATGCATCCATCGACGATGTCCACCTCCTCGACTCAGGGCGCCGGCCCACCGAACGGCGGCTAAGTAGCAGCGGCTTTCGTGGCTAGGTCGACGTGCTTCTGAACAATGGCGTCCAAAGATTCCAGTCGCTAGAACAAGGCCAATGTCTTTCTGTCGTCGCTGGCCTTGTAGTGGCCTATGTAGATGATTTCCTTGTAGACGTGGATGTGCAGGTCGACGGTTTCTTGCATGGCGAGGCGTTGCGCGGCGAGCGCGGCCTTGAGGTGCACATTCTTTGTCGGTACCTCTGGCACCTGCAGGGCCACTAGGGCTTGAAAGAGTTCATCACCATGGAGGCCGATGAGGGTGGCAGACAATGAGGAGCCTGGGCGCATGGGCTGGAGCAGTACAACAAGGTTTGCAACTGCCATGTTCGGGTTGCGCTTGGCTCTGCACCTCTTCTAGACGACGAAAAATGATGTTACTAATACTGCTTCTACAGTATCGAATCCACTACTGCATGTTCGTCCACCGCGAGCGGGAGGGATAGCTTGTTGTAGTACTATAAGCAAAAGGTCCGTCCTCGTCTGCGAGCCACCACGCGCATGGGCGAGGGAGAAGGCGTGTCATAGTAAAATCAAGCTTCTCCTCGTTGTACGAGTTGACGCGACACATCATAGCATTGGCCCCACATGGTTGCCTCTAAACTTGGCTGAAAGACCCGCAGTGTACAATACTCCATTTGCTGCAACCTCTAACATTTACCCCACCACAAATTAATATATATATTCCTGTCTTGACCAGATGAGCATGCAAAGTACAATCACCAGGATGACAGGTAGGGCCAGAAGATTATTTTAATCAAAAAAAGCATGGAGCCGACCCTAATGATTTTAAGCTTATAGGCACGGTACACGCTATCCTAGACTACTATACACATGAAACTGCCACACGAGCGTCCGGGCTGTGCTTGGCTCTTCGTCTCTTTAGGAAGTCGGACAATGATGGAGTACTACTGCAGTGGAGGAGTACTACAGTATGCTTCTGGCCATCTGACACCGATTGAACTGCTGCATGTCCACCACATGCGGGAGGGAGAGCGTGTAGCGAACGAAAGCTTCTCCTAGTCCTGCTAGCCACCACGCTCATGGGTGAGGGAGGGACGTAGCTTCATGGACATATTGCTCCTGCCTTTGCGTGTATGACAAGTGGGCCCAATAGGTGGTTGGCCCACCTGTCATGCAGCCAAAGGCAGGTGCAGTCAAGGCACCGAAGCTCAGTCCGCGAGGGAGAGGGCATTCTAGTAATCAAACTTGTCAGTCTTGTACGAGTTGACACGACACATCAATGCACTTCACTTGATATATTTCAATAATTTGCGTTTACCGGTCCATTAATTACAATGCATGCATGCATGTCGTGACTCTCCTTTTGATACTTGCATGTGTTGATTTAATGGACCTTGAAGTAGTATGAATATGTGACAGTAAAGCTTTGTAATGCCCCGGCCCTAATAAAGCAAGAGATGGTTGTGCACGACGAGGGCGAGATCATGCAGACGGAACAGGACCTGACGAGGGAGCTCTCTATGGTCTCGATGGACCTCACCTTGATCCACTGCCCCTTGTGCCTCCACCCCTTGAAGCCTCCAGTGTATGAGGTTCGAATACACCTCATTTGTTCGGCTGATCGAGCAAGGTGCAGGTTTCATGATTGATGTGCTATTCAATTGATTTGTGTTGTGCAAGGGGGGCACCTGGCCTGCACGGACTGCCGCGTCGAGCGCCCCGGGAACCAGCGGCAGTGCCAGAAGTGCGAGCCTGGCAGTGTCTTTGACATGCAGAACACGGCAGTGGATGTCGTCCTCTCCTCGGTGAGGGTGGAGTTCCCGCACGAAGCCTGTGAGCTCTATGTCACTTACCACAAGCTCGCCGATCACCAGAGCGTGTGTCCGCTCGCGCCCTTCAAATGCCCCATGCCCATCTGCAGCTACGAAGGCCCGCCGCCGGTGCTCTCCCACCACATCAGCACCGTGCATCCCATGCCCGTGCATAGGATCCAGTATGGCAAGGCGCTCCAGCTACAAGTCCCACTGACGGAGCCACAGCTCTTGCTGTTCGTGGAGGAGGACGGCCACGCGTTTTTCTTGGTCGGTAGCGTGCTCGACATCGGCGCACCTATCGCCGTGTTGGTCATCTACATCAGAGCGGGGGCGTCCCCACTGCCGCACTACATGGCCAAGGTATGGACGAACGGCCCACCGGGGGAGCCCAAAGGCAGGACCGACGTCGTCAAGGTGGAAATGGAGGTCACAAGCAACAACGATCCTGGCGACGTCGCCGTGCAGGAGCTGACCTTCTTCACAGTTCCTCCCAAGCTGCTGGCCGGGGCTAAGCTGGTGTCCCTCCACATTTAGATTGACAAGCTCACGTCCTAAATGATTCTACAGTGCCTTATGTTTATCTTAGTAATATGCTAATATAGGTGTTAGCTCGGTCTAGTTCAGCTTAAGAGATGGTGGGTTTTGGTGGCAATGCAACAATTACTTCGACATCAGGTCAACAGTTAAAGTAATTTCCAACAGTCGAACAGATATTTTGTGTCTGTTGGATATAAAGATCCTTTGGGTAAGATGTATAATAGCTTATATGCTTGTTTGTTCACGAAGTGTTGCATACTTGTGCGAGTTGACACGACACATCAAAGTAGTACTCCCTCAGTTTCTTTTTAGTCTGCATATAAGATTTGGTCGAAGTCAAACCTTGTTAACTTTGACTAAGTTTATAGAAAAAATATCGAAATTCACAATATGAAATCAATATTGTTAGATGCATCATGAAATTAATTTTCATACCATATAGCTTTAGTGTTTCAGATGTTGATGTTCTTTCTACAAAGTTGGTCAAACTTTACAAAGTTTGACTTTGACCAAATCTTATATGCAGACTAAAAAGAAATGGATGCCAGGGAGGGTATAAGTCGAGGCGCATATACCAAGGAGGGTCTGGTTGTGTCTATACTTGGACAACCCACCCGACTGCACACCAGGCAGACAAAGCTCGTGTCGTGTTGGTGCCGTGTGCGGCCCGCACATTAACCAAAACCTCGCGCCTCCAGCTTAGCCTCCGTGTTTTAAACTTCTCGATCTCCAGGCCAAGGGGCAACATGAAACCTATGATAGAGCCAATTGGATGGTTGAGAACACTATAATTCATAGCTTCAGATGCATGTGTGAGAAAGGACGAGTGCGTGCGTGCACCTCTTCTCTTCCTGTATAACGTACTAAACTCAGAGTACAAGTGTATGTGGGTGGCATCGACCTAGGCAGCTAAAGATGGTGCGTGCGAGAAGTCCTGAGAGATAGGTGTGTGCATGGGAAAGAGGGAGAGAGATGATATGTATTGATGTAATGCGTGTGAAAAAAAGACTAGTCTATTGCTCGCCACGAGGCTATTCCTGTCGAACGCCCCAATAACTGTAAAATATGTATCTGGCGGTGCCAGTTATTGCACGTACACAGTAGTAGGAAAAGAAGTACCATGGCATATGCTACACCACGGCCGAGAACACATGCCCACGTTACGCCATCCGGGAATAGTGTCGCACTTCGAAACTAGAACCATCAATAAATTTTGAGCTTGTGTCTCGTCACATTCCAAATTACTACCACGCTATATTTAATTGCAAACCTGTCCACACCGATCACAACCAAAACGGTTTCCCACTTAGGAGTGTATTAGTACTACTCGGTTATAAATACTACTATGACAAGATGACTGCACATTCCTCCTCAACTGCTCATCCACAAAAAACAATCAAGTCATTCAACATTGTTCCCTTGCGTCTGCCATGGCCAGCGTGAGTTCTGGGTCGAGAGATTTCTTGATGAGGACATCAATACCATTGTTACACCCACAGCTCCTGCTGCTATACATACTGGACCAATTACTAGAGCTCACGCACGCCAATTAAATTATCAGGTACTTTTGTTTCTTGGTAATGATTCTAATGTTCATGAGAATATGATGCTGCCTAAATTGGATATGTTTGTTTTGCTTACAAATGAAGGGCCTGGCATGGATAAGAGGGATGAACACTAGAGCAAGACTAAGCATGGAGATGATGGCATGCGCAAGGGGATCCAGAACGGAGTTACAAGTGATGATTTCAGGACTTTGAAGCCACCATAAGGAGTGCATGAAGCCTTGGACGAAATATACAAGATGTCACTTCATAAATTTTGTCCAGAGGCTATTCTAGGTGCTGCCTCACCTTATTATTGGGCCAGGCCCATGTATTTTCGAAATACTTAAGTATAGGATGTTTTCAGAGTCCGTATGTGTGGGGAAACATGAGATAGGGTTGGTTTTGAACCCCTCCTCCAAGGGCCACAAAATTCCCCCCCTCTTCCTCCATATAAACATCCCTTAGGGTGTCGTTTAGACTCAGGGTTTTGTTTAGACTAAAGTTCACCATAGCTGCAACTTTGCGTACTTCGTTTGTGTTCAATGAGCAGACAAAGGCGTCACATAACTCCACCTTTGATCAATAAAGCTTTCCTCTTATATTCGCAATATCCAGATTGCAATCTTAGTTTCTTGCCGGTTCTTCGTTTGCTTGCAGGAAATAGACCTTTGTGATCAGGTTAATCGTTCTCCAGTGTGGTCAATAACCTCTTGTAGTTGGGTTAGCGATTGCTAAGGCGCGACGTCCTCGCACGTTCGTAGTTGGGTCGTCAAAGTCGACTTCCTCCAAAACGATAGCCACCATCTCATCGAAAGACGGGATACCTTTGCCTCTATCAAGTGGTATCAGATTTTCAGGTTGCTCAGTGAGATTCTACAGTTTTTCGTAGTTTAGATCGAGTTTGTTCTTCATACCCACAGTCCACGAAAAAGCCAAAAATTAGGGTTAGTTCATCATATCCGAACCAGTTTGAGCCTTTGCATAGTCTTTTCAGTATTTTGCTTTGTTGAATTTGTAGTTGCATCGCCGTGTCTAGTTGCTGGTCTTAGAGTCTAGTCTTTTAGAGTTTCGAGTTCTGGTCATAAGTTGTCATGCCGCCGCCGCACCATCATCATCGCCCCTGCCATCTACCACCACCGCTTATCTGCCACCGATCCGCCTCCATATACCACCACCAATCTGTATCCATATAGCACCACCAATCTGTATCCATATACCACCACCAATCCATATCCATATACCACCACCAATCCGTATCCATATACCACCACCGCTGCCATATCCTACCACCATATATCCACCACTAATCTGAGTTCCTTTCATATTAGGTTTGTTTTCGAGATCCATCTAATTTATGTTTCGTGTTTCCTTGCCTGAGTAGACCGTGGTGGAGACCCCCAGGCAGTTTTTAGGCCAAAATTTTCGTAGGCAATTTTTTTCACTATCCTATTTTTAGGCTTTTCTGACTCTTTTAAGCCACGTGCCATCATAGTGATTTTTTGTCGCACTTTTTCGTCGTCGCTGCCCTGATTTCCGAAAAAAAGTCAAAAAAAATTTGTGCCCATAATATCAGTTTGACGAGGGAAGAGTTTTGAGACACTCGCCATTATAGTGGTTTTTCGCAAAAAAAAAGAGGAGCGCAAAAAAAAACAGAGCAAAAAATTCCGGAGTGTGCTTTTCCCTTCTTTACGTGCAGCGCCGTGATTTTGTTAGTGTTCTAGGCTCGCGTCTCTAGCACGGTCTAGCCTAGGACCAGCACTGTACCGTCATTGAGCGTTTTTCAACTTTGCATCTATGAATTGATTATTGCTGACCCTTTTTGCTACCATATTATAAGCCTTCCCAGCTCTACATACATCTACGTCGTGCGTTTGACTCTCCCTGGTAATCGCTCTATCCAAGCTTTGAGAGTTTTGACTACGACGGTTGCCGATCACCGCCTACTGCTGGGTAAGAACTGGTAAGAATTTGAGATTTGCTTGATGGATTTGTGACACCCACCACCATCTCTTGTTCGTAGTCTATAGGATCATATTCTTGTGTGTTTCTATTGCTGCTAACCATGGAAGGATCACAAGCCGACGAGACTGACTGGGAGAACATGACAAATAAGGAGTTGCATGATAAATTTTAGCGAATGATGAGTGGACAGGTGCAAGATGTGCTAAACAGATTTGAAGAGGCCATGTAGAAGATAGATAGCATGGAGTAGATGTTCGAAACAAATCTCGATAACATGTTTAATGAATTGCTCGCGCATCTTCCACCACCACCATCGGTTGCACCTAATGCACCTCTACAACAACAACAACAACAACAACAACGACAACAACAACAACAACGTCGCCTTCCAAATCAAGTGGGACGAGCACAACGCGTTCCCATTGACCCTAGGCAAAATTCGGGTGCCGCTGTTGATGCTTCTGTAGGTCCTACTGCTACTGCAGAGGTAGAGGACCATTACGAGGATGAGGTTGATCAAAATTAGAACTACGTGCAACCACCAGCACCACCACCACCAGGTCGTCCTCAGGTATATCATCGCAACGGTAGGGCTGCACCACCACCTGAGGTACGAGATCATGACCTTTTTCCTAAACTGAAGTTGAATATCCCACCATTTGAGGGGAGATATGTTCCTGATATACATCTTACTTGGGAGTTAGAAACTGGACAACGTTTTACATGTTTACAATATCCCGAGGAGAGACGTGTTCCTGCTGCTGTTTTGCTTTCACTAGTTTTGCATGTGGTTGGTGGTCTGAACATTGTAGATTATATCCTATTCCAGCTACTTGGGCTGCTTTCAAAACTGCTATGCGTACTCGTTGGGTTCCACCATATTATCAACGTGAATTACTTCAAGAATTGCAGCGTTTAAGACAACGAAAAAATTCTATAGAAGAATATTATCAGGAGTTACAAACTGGCATGATTAGATGTGGTATTGTTGAGGAGAATGAAGCTATGCTTGCATGTTTTATGGGTGGATTAAATAGAGAGATTCAGACCATTCTAGAGTATAAGGATTATACTAATATCACTCATTTATTCCATCTTGCTTGTAAAGATGAACATGAATTGTAGGATCAACAGGCATTGGCGTGAACTAACTTTTCTGCAGGTCGATCTTCATCATGGACACCACGTGCTTCCTCTACCTCCACTGGACCAGCACCTCCAGCAGGTGCCACCTCCAGCCATGATACAAGAAAGCAAGCACAACCACCACTACCTGCCAAGAGCACACCTGTTGGGCCTGCGCAGAGCTCTTCTTCTTCCATGGCATCAACAGGGCACACAAGTGATATTATTTGTCGTCGTTGTAAGGGAAGAGGACATTTTGCGAGAGAATGCAAATCTCAACGTGTGATGATTGTTACTGAGGATGGTGGGTATGAGTCTGCTAGTGACTATGATGAGGAGACTTTGGCTCTTATTACACATGAAGAACACGGTGGAGATGATTCTGATCATGAGACGCAATACATGGCAGCTGAAGATGCTAACATGTATGAATGTTTAGTTGCTCAATGTGTTTTGAGTGTGCAGGTGACACAAGCTGAGCAAAATCAGAGGCATAATTTGTTACATACAAAGAGAGTTGTGAAGGAACATCCTGTTCGCGTCATCATAGATGGAGGGAGCTGCAATAACTTGGCTAGTATGGATATGGTGGAGAAGCTATCTCTCACCACAAGACCACATCCACATCCTTACTACATCCAATGGTTCAACAACAGCGGCAAGGTTAAGGTAACATGTAATGTTCGTGTGCATTTTAGTATCTCTACATATGTTGATTATGTTGATTGTGATGTGGTACCTATGCAAGCTTGTTCCTTATTACTTGGTAGACCATGGAAATTTGATAAAAAATTTGTACACCATGGTAGAAACAATCGGTAGACTCTTGTTCATAAGAATAAAAATATTACTTTGCTTCCTATGACTCCTGATTCCATTTTGAAAGATGATATTAATAGAGCTAATAAAGCAAAACAGGAGAAAAATAAGAGCGAAAATCAGATTGTGGCAAAAGAATTTGAGCAACAAATGAAGCCTAATAATAAACCATCTAGTGTTTCTTCTGAAATTAAATTGAAAAGTGCATGTTTACTTGCCACCAAATCTGATATTGATGATCTAGATTTTAACAAATCTGTTTGCTATGCTTTTGTGTGCAAAGAGGCATTATTTTCATTCAAGGACGTGCCTTCCTCTTTGCCTCCTGTTGTCACTAACATTTTGCAGGAGTTCGCTGACGTCTTTCCACAAGACGTGCCACCGGGATTACCACCTATTCGAGGGATTGAGCATCAAATTCACTTAATTCCTGGTGCATTATTACCCAACCGTGCACCATACCGTACCAATCCAGAGGAGACGAAGGAGATTATGCGTCAAGTACAGGAGCTGCTCGACAAAGGTTATATACATGAATCCCTTAGCCCTTGTGCTGTTCCTATCATTTTAGTGTCGAAAAAGGATGGTACGTCGCGTATGTGTGTTGATTGTAGAGTTATTAATAATATTACTATTCGTTATTGTCATCCTATTCCTAGGCTAGACGACATGCTTGATGAATTGGGTGGCTCTACAATATTCTTCAAAGTTGATTTGCGTAGTGGATACCATCAAATTCGTATGAAATTGGGAGATGAATGGAAAACAACATTTAAAGCTAAGTTTGGATTATATGAGTGGTTAGTCATGCCTTTTGGGTTAACTAATGCACCTAGTACTTTCATGAGGTTAATGAACGAAGTTTTACGTGCTTTCATTGGACGATTTGTGGTAGTCTTTTTTGATGATATACTGATTTATAGCAGATCTTTGGAGGAACATTCGGAACATTTACATGCTGTTTTTATTGCTCTACGTGATGCATGTTTGTTTGGTAACCTTGGGAAGTGCACCTTCTGCATCGACCGAGTATCTTTTCTTGGCTTTGTTGTTACTCCATAGGGAATTGAAGTTGATAAAGCCAAGATTGAAGCTATTGAGAGTTGGCCGCAGCGCAAAACAGTCACACAAGTGAGGAGTTTTCTGGGCCTTGTTGGAATCTATAGGCATTTTGTGAGAGATTTCAGCACCACTGCTGCACCTCTCAATGAGCTTACAAAGAAGGATGTGCCTTTTGTTTGGGGTACCGCACAGGAAGAAGCCTTCACGGTATTGAAAGATAAGTTGACACATGCTCCTTTACTCCAACTTCCTGATTTTAATAAGACTTTTGAGCTTGAATGTGATGCTAGTGGAATTGGATTAGGAGGTGTGTTATTACAAGATGGCAAACCTGTTGCATACTTTTCTGAAAAATTGAGTGGGCCTAGTCTGAATTATTCTACTTATGATAAAGAATTATATGCTCTTTTTCGGACTTTAGAAACATGGCAACATTATTTATGGCCCAAAGAATTTGTTATACATTCTGATCATGAATGTTTGAAACATATTAAAAGTCAAGCTAAACTGAATCGTGGACATGCTAAATGGGTTGAATTCATTGAGACTTTCCCTTATGTTATTAAACACAAGAAGGGTAAAGAAAATGTTATTGTTGATGCATTGTCTCGTCGATATACTATGCTTTCACAACTTGACTTCAAAATATTTGGTTTGGAGACCATCAAAGATCAATATGTGCATGATGCTGATTTTAAAGATGTAATGCAGAATTGTAAAGAAGTAAGAATGTGGAACAAGTTCGTCATTAATGATGGATTTGTGTTTCGTGCTAACAAGCTATGCATTCCAGCTAGCTCCGTTCGTCTTTTGTTATTGCAGGAGGCGCATGGAGGACGATTAATGGGACACTTTGGGATGAAGAAGATGGAGGATATACTTGCTACACATTTCTTTTGGCCAAAGATGAGACGAGATGTTGAGCGTTTTGTTGCTCGCTGCACTACATGTCAAAAAGCTAAGTCATGACTCAATCCTCATGGTTTATATCTATGGACTTTGTTTTAGGTTTACCTTGAACAAAGAAGGGGAGGGATAACATATTTGTTGTCATGGATAGATTTTCGAAAATGGCACACTTTATACCATGTCATAAAAGTGATGATGCTGTTAATGTTGCTGATTTGTTCTTTCATGAAATTATTCGCTTGCATGGTGTACCAAACACTATTGTTTCAGATCATGATACTAAATTTCTAGCCACTTTTGGCGATGTTTATGGGCTAAGTTGGGGACTAAACTGCTTTTTAGTACTACTTGTCACCCCCAAACTGATGGAGAAACTGAAGTAGTAAATAGAACTTTGTCTACTATGCTTAGGGCTGTTTCGAAGAATAATAAGAAAATGTGGGATGAATGCATGCCTCATACTGAATTTGCTTATAATTGTTCATTGCATTCTACTACTAAGATGTGCCCTTTTTAAATTGTGTATGATTTCCTACCTCGTGCACCTATTGATTTGTTGCCTGTTCCATCTTTGGAGAAGGTTAATTTTGATGCTAAAGAACGTGCTGAATTGATTTTAAAATGCATGAGTTAACTAAGGAAAACATTAAGTGTATGAATGCTAAATATAAACTTGCTGGAGATAAGGGTAGAAAACATGTTGTGTTTTCACCTGGAGATCTTGTTTGGCTACATTTGCGTAAGGATAGATTTCCTAATTTGCGCAAATCAAAGCTAATGCTATGTTCTGATGGTCCATTTAAGGTGTTAGAGAAAATAAATGATAATGCATTTAAACTTGAGTTGCCTGCAGATTTTGGGGTTAGTCCCACTTTTAACATTGCAGATTTGAAGGCTTATTTGGGTGAGGAAGATGAGCTTTCGTCGAGGACGACTTCATTTCAATAAGGGGAGGATGATGAGGACATCAATACCATTGTTACACCCACAACCCATGCTGCTATACATACTGGACCAATTACTAGAGCTCGCGCACGCCAATTAAATTATCAGGTACTTTTGTTTCTTGGTAATGATTCTAACGTTCATGAGAATATGATGCTGCCTAAATTGGATACGTTTGTTTTGCTTACAAATGAAGGGCCTCCCATGGATAAGAGGGATGAATATTGGAGCAAGACCAAGCATTGAGATGATGGCATGCGCAAGGGGATCCAGAACGGAGTTACAAGTGATGATTTCAGGACTTTGAAGCCACCATAAGGAGTGCATGAAGCCTGGGACGAAATATACAAGATACCACTTCATAAATTTTTTCCAGAGGCTATTCTAGGTGCCGCGTCACCTTATTATTGGGCCAGGCCCATGTATTTTCAAAATACTTAAGCATAGGCTGTTTTTAGAGTCCGTATGTGTGGGGAAACAAGAGATATGGTTGGTTTCGGACCCCTCCCCCAAGGGCTACGAAATCCCCCCCTCTTCCTCCATATATACAGCCCTTAGGGCGTCGTTTAGACTTGGGTTTTGTTTAGACTAAAGTTCGCCATAGCCGCAACTTCGCGTACTTCATTTGTGTTCAACGACCAGACAAAGGCGTTAGAGAACCCCACCTTTAATCAATAAAGTTTTCCTCTTATATTCGCAATATCCAGATTGCAATCTTAGTTTCCTGCCTGTTCTTCGTTTGCTTGCAGGAAACAGACCTTCATGGTCAGGTTTATCATGCTCCGGTGTGGTCAATAACCTCTCAGAGTTGGGTTAGCGATTGCTAAGGCGCGACGTCCTCGTGCGTTCGTAGTCGGATCATCAAAGTCGACTTCCTCCAAAATGATAGCCACCATCTCATCGAAAGACAGGACACCTTTGCCTCTATCATTTCCACTAGGGAGAGGCGAGCATGGAAGAGGAAGCACGAGAGATGTCCCGCCTTGCCGCGAAAGCAGCCGACATGTCCAGCCGCGCAGTAGTAGCAGCAAAGAGGTCCCGCCGTGCTGCCGAAGCAACAAGGAGGTCCCGCCGCGCCGTCGATGTAGCTGACTGGTTCGACCACGCCGTGGAAGCAGCAGAGATGTCCTGCCACGCCACCGAAGCAGCACGGAGGTCACGCTACGCCGTGGCGGCCTGGGAAAATTTCTCGCGGGCAGGCGAGGACTCTTATAGGCGCATGCATGCGATGGTCCATATCCAGATGGATCAGATCTCCGGCTGGGCGAGGTTGCAGGACGAGGCTACCGACGTCATCTGGCAACTAGGGGAGGGCAATGTGAAGCTCCGGGCCGAGCGCGACCTGCTGAGGGCGAAGATCGCTGGAAGGGTGAAGCAGGCGGAGGAGACCGCTGCCTTGTTGCAGAGGACGGGTGTCATCATCAAGAAACTTACGGAGGATAATGCCATACTCCGCATCGAGCGCAAAAGGCTGGTGGAGGAATCCAAGGATGCTGCCAAGCAGCGTATTAAGGACTTGAAACTGGTGAAAGAGATCATCGTCGCTCGCCGCGAGAACTAGTCTCCGCGACCTACAACGCATAAAGAAAGTGGAGATCGCCGCGAGAACTAGCCTTCGTTCTTCTTTTACCCTTGTGTATTTAAGGCGTAGTCGCATGTGGCTTTTTTAATTATCTTCCTAATTATGTAAGACAATTATTATCCACTCTCGTCGTCCTTATATATAGTCATCAGTCTTGCTATAAGTCGCAGTAGATGCTATATAGGTCCGTCGGTTCTTACATCAAGATCCGTGCAAAAATTTCTTTTCATATTTTCTTTTTTCTCTCTTAAATCTTAGTCGAGTGAAACATAGCCATGCCATTAATCAAAGGCTCGGGCGCCATTAATGGAGACCTTGGGAGAGAGGTGGACGGCAGATGGAGGTCAAAGGGCTCTCCTGCCGATAAGCACGTGCAAGGGTCTGATCGCACGCCTCCCGTACTCAAATAGCTACCCTGCACGGCGCCACCTAGCTAATAAAAAAGGGGAGGCATGGCGGCACGTAAACAGTAAAAAGAACGCCCACGGTTTCAATAATTCTTGTGTTTCTGATTGTAACGTGACAACACTTGTTCCAAAATGACATTGTTGATTGTTAATGTGTGCGCCTTCGCAAATCGGACAGTAAAATTACCACAGCATGTTGGTGCCATGTCATGACACCAAGCCAAGTTTCATGATTTTCATGCATGTTTGGATTTACAGGAATTAAAAAAGCAAGTTCTCAATGTTTCTAGTCGATCCACGACGCCCAGATGATTGAATTTCATTCTCATTTATTGCATGGGACCTAGAAATTTACCCGAGGACACACATGTGATTTTTCAACCAGCATTGGTGCACTAGAGCATGTGCTTGTATTTCAAATTTGAATTATGCACACAAAGGTGACACGTTCCCTCTTAGAACCATGAGCCTTCTTGAGATAAGCTCCGGTTTGCAAGAAACTTATACCAAAACTTGTTCCTATTCTGCCAATTTTTTTACCACAGCATGGTAGACCATGACATGACACCATGCCAAGTTTCATGATTTTCAAGCGTGTTTTGGATTTACAAGAATGTTAAAACCAAGTTGCTCAATGTTCTCGGCCGAGCCACGATGCCCAGATGTTTGAATTTCATTCCCATTTCTTGCATGGGACCTAGAAATTCACCCGACGACAAACATGTGATTTTTCAACGAACTTGGGTGCACGTGAGCTTGTCCTTGTAGTTTAAATTTGAATTATGCACATTAAATGACCAAAAACTCAATTAATGTATAAAAAAGGCCAAACCAAGCCAGAATAATTCCAAAATTTAACAGGGCACTCATGTAGTTCTATGTTGCCTCTATAAAGAAACTCAAGGGGGCAGCGTATATTGTTTCGCACTCAAAGGTGACATGTTCCCTCTTAGAACCACGACCCTTCTCGAGAGAAGCTCCGGTTTGCAAGAAGCTTATACCAAAACTTGTTCCTATTCAGCCAATTTTTTTACCACAACATGGTAGTACCATGTCATGACACCATGGCAAGTTTCATGATTTTCAGGCGTGTTTTGGATTTACAAGAATTTTAAAACCAAGTTTCTCAATGTTCTCGGCCGAGCCACGATGCCCAGATCTTTGAATTTCATTCCCATTTCTTGCATGGGACCTAGAAATTCACCCGACTGGTGCTTTTTAATAAGAGGGTGATGACTCAACATAAAAGTAAATAGATAGACCATTCGCAGAGGGAAGCAGGGATTTGTAGAGGTGCCAGAGCTCGGTTTTGAAATAGAGGTGAATAATATTTTGAGCGGTATACTTTCATGGTCAACATATCAACCAAGAGATGGCGATATCTTCCATGCTACACACATTATAGGCGGTTCCCAAACAGAATGGTAAAGTTTATACTCCCCCTCCACCAACAAACATCAATCCATGGCTTGCTCGAAACAACGAATGCCTCCAACATACATCAGGTCCCAGGGGGGTTTTGTTTGCAATTATTTTGATTTAGTTTGCATAAAGCATGGGACTGGGCATCCCGGTGACCAGCCATTTATCTTGTGAGTGAGGAGCAGAGTCCACTCCTCTTGAGAATAACCCGCCTAACATGGAAGATACAGACAGCCCTAGTTGATACATGAGCTATTCGAGCATACAAAACAGGATATTTATTTGAAGGTTTAGAGTTTGGCACATACAAATTTACTTGGAATGACAGGTAGATACCGCATATAGGAAGGTATAGTGGACTCATCTGGAATAACTTTGGGGTTTAAGGGATTGGATGCACAAGCAGTATTCCCGCTTAGTACAGGTGAAGGCTAGCAAAAGACTAGGAAGCAACCAACTAGAGAGCGACAACGGCCATGTACATGCATTAAAATTAATAAACATTGGATGCAAGCATGAGTAGGACATAATCCACCATGAACATAAATATCGTGAAGGCTATGTTGATTTGTTTCAACTACATGCGTGAACATGCGCCAAGTCAAGTCACTTAAATCATTCAGAGGAGGATACCACCCTATCATACCACATCATAACCATTTTAATAGCATGTTGGCATGCAAGGTAAACCATTTTAACTCATAGCTAATCAAGCATGGCACAAGCAACTATGATCTCTAATTGTCATTGCAAACATGTTTATTCATAACAAGCTGAATCAAGAACGATGAACTCATCATATTTACAAAAACAAAAGAGGTCGAGTTCATACCAGCTTTTCTCATCTCAGTTAGTCCATCATATATCATCATAATTTCCTTTCACTTGCACGACTGAACGATGTGAATAATAATAAGAGTGCACGTGCATTGGACTAAGCTGGAATCTGCGAGCATTTAATAAACAGGAGAAGACAAAGCAATATGGGCTCTTGGTTAAATCAACAATAAAGCATATAAGAGCCACTTCAACAATTTAATCATGGTCTTCTCCTACTGACCCCCAAAGAAAGAAAAGAAATAAAACTATTTACACGGGAAAGCTCCCAACAAGCAAAAGAAGAACATGAAATATTTTTGGGTTTTCTTTTTAATTACTACTACAAGCATGGAAAGTAAATCAATTAAAAGCTACAACTAATTTTTTGGTTTTCTTAAGGTTTATTAAACACACAAGAAGAAAGCATAAAAGAAAATAAACTAGCATGGATGATACAATGAAAAAGTATGAGCACCGACATCTAGCAATGAGTGTGTGTGAACATAAATGTAATGTCGGTGAGAAATACGTACTCCCCCAAGCTTAGGCTTTTGGCCTAAGTTGGTTTATGGCCACGGCTGGCCTGGCTGATATCCATAATAATAGTTGTTGGGGTCGTACTGTGATGCAGCAGCTATCGCCTCCTGAGCTGCAGTGTAGCGACGAGTGGCCTCCGCTCTCCTCTCGTACTCATCTGCCTCCTCTCTGGTAATACTATATCCTCCTCTTGCCTGATAATCAAAGAAAGCAGGAGCAGGGAGAGTAATATGGACAGCACGGCGTCTGTCAAAGATTAGTCGGTACTGGAGAGGTGATTCGTTCCTCTCGACAAAATGGTGGGAAACCATAGAATCAAAATCTAAATAAGCAGGAGGCAACTCCATGTCTCCTTCACGAACGTCTTTCTCAAGAAATTTAGCTAAGTGGGTTGCATAAATTCCTCCAAAGAAATCTCCATTATGTCTATTATGATGCAACCTATGAGCTACAATGGCTCCCATATGATAAGATTGGCCTCCTGACACAGCACTCCTGAGAATGCTAAGGTCAGGGACACACATGTGACATGCTTCATCCTTAGCATTTATGCACCTACCTATGAAGAGAGCAAAATAATGTATAGCAGGAAAGTGAATGATCCCTATGGTAGCTTGCGTTATATCTCTAGATTCCCCTACAGTTATACTAGCAAGAAAGTTTCTAAATTCATATTTAGGGGGATCCCTAACACTACCCCATTGTGGAAGTTTGCAAGCAAAAGTGAAATCCTCTAAGTCCATGGTATAAGATTTGTTATAAAGATCAAACATGACTAAAGGAGAATTACGCGAAGATGAATACTCAAACCTCCTCACAAAAGAGCTTGTGAGATCATGATACTGGGGGCATTTGTCTGCCTCAAAGTCCTCAAGACCGGCATTACGCACATATGCGTTAAATTCATCTTTAATTCCCGCTTGATCCATAAAATTTTCAGAAGGCCACTCACAAGGACGCACTGGAGCGTCTCTTGGTAGCTCTTCGTCAGCATCACGCGTTGCAAGCCTGGGTCCTTACTTCTTCGAAGAACCACCTTGGAACATTTTCCTAAGCATATTTCTTTCTATGAAAAAATTCTGAAATTTTTTAGTAACTTTAAAATAAAAGTAAACCAAACTCAATAATATTGATAGCAACTACTCCTACAAGTGCCTAGGGCCTATATCATGCATCAAAACTACTTTTGACCATATAAATTTGACATGCAAGCTCAAGAATAGGGTCACCTAAGCAACACAAATTTGCAATAAATAAAGCACTAGAACAAAAACTAATTGGACCAATGGAGGAGTCACATACCAAGGAACAATCTCCCCCAAACAGTTTTGTGAGAGGTGCTTTGAGCAAGGAGATCGAAAATGGCAGCAAAGAGGGCTGGAAGTCGTGCTTGAGTTGGTTTTTCGTGTTTGTGGGAGGAAGAAGAAGAGGATGGGTGCAGGAATAAGTGGAGGAGGGCCACCGTGGGCCCACGAGGCAGGGGGCACACCCTAGGGGGTGGGCGCGCCCTCCACCCTCGTGGCAAGGTGGTTGGCCCCCCTGATGTGTTCTTTGTTCCATAAATCCTCAAATATTCTATAAAAAATCACATTTAATTTTCAAGGCATTTGGAGAACTTTTATTTTCAAGGTATTTTTATATTGCACGGATAATCAGATAACAGACAGAAAATTATTTATTTTTATTTTATTTCAACTAAATAACAGAAAGTATAGAGAGGGTACAGAAGGTTATGCTTCTAGTTTCATCCATCTCATGCTCGTCAAAAGGAATCCACTAACAAGGTTGATCAAGTCTTGTTAACAAACTCATTTCGATTAACATGAAACCGGAGAAATTTCGAATAACACTAGGTTACCTCAACGGGGATATGCACATCCCCAATAATAAGTATATCATATTTCTTTTTGACAGTAGGAAGAGGAAATTCAAAACCTCCAAATATAATCGATGGAATTTTTCCGATAGAATTGATACTATGAACTTGAGGTTGTTTCCTCGGAAAGTGTACCGTATGCTCATTACCATTAACATGAAAAGTGACATTGCCTTTGTTGCAATCAATAACAGCCCCTGCAGTTTTAAGAAAAGGTCTTCCAAGAATAATAGACATACTATCGTCCTCGGGAATATCAAGAATAACAAAGTCCGTTAAAATAGTAACGTTTGCAACCACAACAGGCACATCCTCACAAATACCGACAGGTATAGCAGTTGATTTTTCAGCCATTTGCAAAGATATTTCAGTAGGTGTCAACTTATTCAAATCAAGTCTACGATATAAAGAGAGAGGCATAACACTAACACCGGCTCCAAGATCACATAAAGCAGTTTTAACATAGTTTCTTTTAATGGAGCATGGTATAGTAGGTACTCCTGGATCTCCAAGTTTCTTTGGTATTCCACCCTTAAAAGTATAATTTGCAAGCATGGTGGAAATTTCAGCTTCTGGTATCTTTCTTTTATTTGTAATAATATCCTTCATGTACTTAGCATAAGGATTGGTTTTGAGCATATCAGTTAATCGCATACGCAAAAAGATAGGTCTAATCATTTCAGCAAAGCTCTCAAAATCCTCATCATCCTTTTTCTTGGATGTTTTGGGAGGAAAAGGCATGGGTTTCTGAACCCAAGGCTCTCTTTCTTTACCATGTTTCCTAGCAACAAAGTCTTTCTTATCATAACGTTGATTCTTTGATTGTGGGTTATCAAGATCAACAACAGTTTCAATTTCTACATCATTATCATTACTAGGTTGAGCATCATTATGAACATCATCATTAACATTTTTATAAGGTTCATGTTCATTGCCAGATTGTCTTTCAGCATCAGACATAGAGATATCATTTGGATTATCAGGTGGTTCAGCAATAGGTTCACTAGAAGTTTGCACAGTTCTATCATTTTTCTTTTTCTTCTTTTTAGAAGAACTAGGTGCATCAATTTTATTTCTCTGAGAATCTTGCTCAATTCTCTTAGGGTGGCCTTCAGGATTCAAAGGTTCCTGAGTCATTCTACCAGTTCTAGTAGCCACTTCAACAGCATAATCATTTTTCTTACTATTCATCTCATTGAGCAATTCCTTTTGAGCTTTAAGTACTTGTTCTACTTGAGTGCTAACCATAGAAGCATGTTTGCCAACAAGTTTAAGTTCACCTCTAATATTAGCCATATAATCACCCAAGTATTTAATCATATCAGCATCTTGTTTTAATTGTCTCCCAAAATAAGCATTGAAGTCTTCTTGTTTAAACATAAAATTATCAAACTCATCCAAGCATTGACTAGCAGTTTTAGTAGGAGGGATTTCAACTTTGTCATATCTATAGAGAGAATTTACCTTTACTACCTGTGTCGGGTTATCGGGGTCTGGAGGTTCTTCAATAAATAAAGGATCAAGATCATATGTTTCTTCAATAGGCGGTAAATTAAGATCATGTGTTTCTTCAATAGGAGGTAAATTCTTAACATCTTCAGCTTTAATACCTTTTCTTTCATGGATTTCTTTGCCTCTTTCATATCTTCGGGACTGAGAAATAGAATACCCCTCTTCTTTGGAGTTGGTTTAGGAATAGGCTCAGGAATTGGCCCCAGAGGTGCCAATTATTTTCATTTGTCAACATATTATTCAATAGAATTTCAGCTTCATCTGGTGTTCTTTCCCTGAAAAGAGAACCAGCACAACTATCCAGGTAATCTCTGGAAGCATCGGTTAGTCCATTATAAAAGATATCAAGTATTTCATTTTTCTTAAGAGGATGATCAGGCAAAGCATTAAGTAACTTGAGAAGCCTCCCCCAAGCTTATGGGAGACTCTCTTCTTTAATTTGCACGAAGTTGTATATTTCCTTTAAAGCAGCTTGTTTCTTATGAGCAGGGAAATATTTAGCAGAGAAGTAATAGATCATATCTTGGGGACTACGCACACAACCAGGATCAAGAGAATTAAACCATATCTTAGCCTCACCCTTTAATGAGAACAGAAATATTTTAAGGATATAAAAGTAGCGAGATCTCTCATCATTAGTGAACAGGGTGGCTACATCATTTAATTTAGTAAGATGTGCCACAACAGTTTCAGATTCATAGACATGAAAAGGATCAGATTCAACCAAAGTAATTATATCAGGATCAATAGAGAACTCATAATCCTTATTAGTAACACAGATAGGTGAAGTAGCAAAAGCAGGATCAGGTCTCATCCTGGCATTTAGAGATTGCTTATTCCATTTAGCTAATAACCTTTTGAGTTCATATCTATCTTTGCAAGCTAAAATAGCTAAAGAAGCTTCTTGATCAAATAAATAACCCTTAGGAATAACAAGTGATTCTTCATCATCAGTTTCATCCTCATAATCAGATTCAATATTTTCAATCTCTCTAGCCCTAGCAAGTCGTTCCTCGAGAAACTCACCAAGTGGCACAATAGTATCAGGCATAGAGGCAGTTTCATCATAAGTATCATGTATAGCAGAAGTAGCATCATCAATAACATGCGACATATCAGAGCGAA
Organism: Triticum urartu; assembly: GCF_056163025.1. Classification (NCBI taxonomy): domain Eukaryota; kingdom Viridiplantae; phylum Streptophyta; class Magnoliopsida; order Poales; family Poaceae; genus Triticum; species Triticum urartu. The sequence goes on along the minus strand of NC_141873.1, from coordinate 193,029,191 downwards.
TAGCAAAAGTAGCTTTAGGTGTCGCAAGCTTACTCATAACAGAAGGTGAATCAAGTGCAGAGCTAGATGGCAGTTCCTTAACTCCCCTCGTAGTTGAGGGATAAATTGTTGTCTTAGCGTCTTTCAAATTCTTCATAGTGTCCAGCAGATATAAATCCCAAGTGACTCAAAGAATAGAGCTATGCTCCCCGGCAACGGCGCCAGAAATTAGTCTTGATAACCCACAAGTATAGGGGATCGCAACAGCTTTCGAGGGTATAGTATTCAACCCAAATTTATTGATTCGACACAAGGGGAGACAAAGAATATTCTCAAGTATTAGCAGCTGAGTTGTCAATTCAACCACACCTGGAAACTTAGTATCTGCAGCAAAGTGTTTAGTAGCAAAGTAATATGATAGTGATGGTAATGGTAACAAAAGAGTAACGAAAGCAAAGTAATGTTTTTGGTATTTTGTAGTGATTGTAACAATAGCAACGGGAAAGTAAATAAGCGTAAACCAGTATATGGAAAGCTCGTAGGCATCAAATCAATGTTGGACAATTATGCCAGATGCGGTTCATCATGTCACAGTCATAACATAGGGTGACACAGAACTAGCTCCAATTCGTCAATGTAATGTAGGCATGTATTCCGAATATAGTCATACGTGCTTATGGAAAAGAAACTTGCATGACATCTTTTGTCCTACCCTCCCGTGGCAGTGGGGTCCTAATGGAAACTAAGGGATATTAAGGCCTCCTTTTAATAGAGAACCGGAACAAAGCATTAGCACATAGTGAATACATGAACTCCTCAAACTACGGTCATCACTGGTAAGTATCCCGATTATTGTCACTTCTGGGTTAGCAGATCATAACACATAATAGGTGACTATAGACTTGCAAGATAGGATCTAGAACTCTCATATATTGATGAAAACATAATAGGTTCAGATCTGAAATCATGGCACTCGGGCCCTAGTGACAAGCATTAAGCATAGCAAAGTCATAGCAACATCAATCTCAGAACATAGTGGATACTAGGGATCAAACCCTAACAAAACTAACTCGATTACATGATAAATCTCATCCAACCCATCATCGTCCAGCAAGCCTATGATGGAATTATTCACACACAGCGGTGAGCATCATGAAATTGGTGATGGAGGATGGTTGATGATGACGACGACGATGAATCCCCCTCTCTGGAGCCCCGAACGGACTCCAGATCAGCCCTCCCGAGAGGTTTTAGGGCTTGGCGGCGGCTCTGTATCGTAAAACGCGATGATTTCTTCTCCCCTATTTTTTTTCTCCCCGAAAGCAGTTATATAGAGTTGGAGTTGGAGTCGGGGGGTCTCCAGGGGGCCCACGAGGTAGGGGGTGCGCCCTAGGGGGGCGTGCCCCCACCCTCGTGGCAACGGTGTGGGCCCCCTGGTCTTCATCTTTGGTGAGGATTTTTTATTATTTATTGTAAGATATTCCGTGGAGTTTCAGGTCATTCCGAGAACTTTTGTTTTCTGCACATAAAACAACATCATGGCAATTTTGCTGAAAACAGCGTCAGTCCGGGTTAGTTCCATTCAAATCATACAAGTTAGAGTCCAAAACAAGGGCAAAAGTGTTTGGAAAAGTAGATACGACGGAGACGTATCAGGGAGAATTTCATGGCCCTCGGATGAGGGGTCCGAAACCAACCCTAACTCTTGTTTCCCCACACATACGGACTCTAAAAACAGCCTATACTTAAGTATTCTGAAAATACATGGGCCTGGCCCAATAATAAGGTGACGTGGCACCTAGAATAGCCTTTGGATGAAATTTATGAAGTGGCATCCTGTATATTTCGTCCAAGGCTTCATGCACTCCTTATGGTGGCTTCAAGGTCCTGAAATCATCACGTGTAACTCCGTTCTTGATCCCCTTGCGCACGCCATCATCTCCATGCTTGAACTTGCTCCAAGGTTCATCTTTCTTGTCCAAGCTAGGCCCTTCATTTGTAAGCAAAACAAATCTATCCAATTTAGGCAGCATCATATTCTCATGAACATTAGAATCATTAACAAGCAACGAAAGTACCTGATAATTTAATTGGCGTGCGCGAGCTCTATTAATTGGTTTAGTATGTATACCAGTAGGGGCTATGGGTGTAACAATGGTATTGATGTCCTCATCAGTGATGGTGGAGGATATGTGGTGGCGTATATGGACTCGGATTGGTGGTGAATATGTGGTGGTGGTATATGGCAGCGACGATGAAGTTGGTGTGGTGGTGGTATATGGCAGTAGCGATGATGATGATGTGGTGGTGATATATGGCAGCGGCGACATGACAACATGTGAACAGAACTCGGAACTCTAAAGGACTAGACGCTAAGACCAGCAACTTGACACGATGATGCAACCGCAAATTCAACAAAGCAAATACAGAAAAGATTATGAAAAGGCTCAGATTGGTTCGGATAGGATGAACTAACCCTAATTTTTTATTTGGCTTTTTCGTGGACTATAGGTATGAAGAACAAACTCGAACTAAACTACGAAAAACTGTAAAATCTCACCGAGCAACCTGGAAATCTGATACCACTTGATAGAGGCGAAGGTGTCATGATGTTTCGATGAGATAGATATCATTTTCTGTGGGAGTCGACTTTGACGATCCGACTACGAACATGCGAAGATGTGGCGCCTTAGAAATCGCTAAACCAACTTCCGAGGGTAATTGACCATGTCGGAGCACGATCAACCTGACCACGAGGGTCTATTTCCTACGAGCAAACAAAGAACAAGCAAGAAACTGAGATTGCAATCTGGATATTGTGAATAAAAGAGGAAAGCTTTATTAATGAAGGTGGGGTTCTGTGACGTCTTTGTCTGGTCATTGGACACAAACGAAGTATGCAAAGTTGCAGCTATGGAGAACTTTTAATCTAAACAAAACCCAAAGTCTAAACGACGCCCTAAGGGCTGTATATATGGAGGAAGTGGGGAGGATTTCGTGGCCCTTGCAGGAGGGGTCCGAAACCAACCCTAACTCTTGTTTCCCCACACATACGGAATCTAAAAACAGCCTATACTTAAGTATTTTGAAAATACATGGGCCTGGCCCAATAATAAGGTGACACAGCACCTAGAATAGCCTCTGGACGAAATTTATGAAGTGGCATCTTGTATATTTCGTCCAAGGCTTCATGCACTCCTTATGGTGGCTTCAAAGTCCTGAAATCATCATGTGTAAGTCCATTCTTGATCCCCTTGCGCATGCCATCATCTCCATGCTTGGTCTTGCTCAAGTGTTCGTCCCTCTTATCCATGCCAGGCCCTTCATTTGCAAGCAAAACAAATGTATCCAATTTAGGCAGCATCATATTCTCATGAACATTAGAATCATTACCAAGAAACAAAAGTACCTGATAATTTAATTGGCGTGTGCGAGCTCTAGTAATTGGTCCAGTATGTATAGTAGAAGGGGTTGTGGGTCTAACAATGGTATTGATGTCCTCATCAATGGTAGTACCATGACATGACACCATGCCAAGTTTCATGATTTTCAGGCGTGTTTTGGATTTACAAGAATTTTAAAACCAAGTTTCTCAATGTTCTCGGTCGAGCCACGATGCCCAGATGTTTGAATTTCATTCCCATTTCTTGCATGGGACCTAGAAATTCACCCAAGCACACACATGTGATTTTGCAACCAACTTTGGTGCACGAGAGCATGTGCTTGTAGTTCAAATTTGAATTATGCACATTAAATGACAAGAAACTCAATTAATGTATAAAAAAGGCCAAACGAACCCGGAATAATTCCAACATTTAACAGGGCACTCATGTAGTTCTATGTAGCATGTGTAAAGATACTCAAGGGGGCAGCATATATTGTTTCACACTCAAAGGTGACACGTTCCCTCTCAGAACCACGAGCCATCTTGAGAGAAGCTCCGGTTTGCAAGAAGCTTATACCAAAACTTGTTCCAAATCGGCCCAATTTACCACAGCATGTTAGTGCCATGACATGACACCATGCCAAGTTTCATGATTTCTAGGCGAGTTTTGGATTTACATGAATTTAAAAACCAAGTTTCTCGATGTTCTCAGCCGAGTCACGATGCCCAGATGTTTGAATTTCATTACCATTTCTTGCATGAGACCTAGAAATTCACCCAAGGACACACATGTGATTTTTCAACCAACTTTGGTGCACCGGAGCATGTGCTTGCAGTTCAAATTTGGATTACACACATTAAATGTCCAGAAAATAAATAAATATATAAAAAAGGCCAAACGAACCCGGAATAATTCCAAAATTTAACAGGGCACTAATATAGTTCTATGTTGCCTTTGTAAAGAAAATCTGGGGGGAGGCAGCGTATGTTGTTTCACACACAAAGGTGACACGTTCCCTCTCGGAACCACGAGGCTTGTTGAGAGAATCTCCAGATTTGCAAGAAGCTTATACCAAAACTTGTCCCAATTCAGCCAAAAATTATATACATATGAAAACAGGGTTTAGATTATCCCGAACATCTCGCCACCTAGACCAATGTACTCTGATTTGAATTCAACATAAAATGGATACAAATATTTGAATTGGAGATCATATGTTACATGTAGTTCGTAGTGAAATACGATTGCTGCTATATGCATGTTTTTTGTTATCAAGATAATAATAAAATTATTGTATAACTTGACAACAATCGTATTCAAATAAGGAAAATTGATTCAAATTTAGTCCATATGGTAGACAACAATATATATGTTCAGCGGGTGGAGTAAAATATTCATATATGATGGAAGATCAAAATGTAGGACTACATCCATTATAAACCGCAAGGTCACCTAACGATATATTCGAATTCAACATAACGTGGATTCAAAAATTGAAATTCGAGATCCTAGCATTTGTAATCATATAAAAAGGGACATGACTCTTTCTTTTGGTGGGAATTGATTTCTTTTTTGTTGTTATTGAGGGAAGTGCGAATTGATTTGGTACTATACATGGTAATCTTGTTCTCCTATTTTTTTACATTTTTCTTGTAGTTTTTTCAGTGACATTATTAGAAATATAGTAAAAGGGGACATGACTCTCTTGTGTCTTGTGTGAATAGTTTTTTTGTACACGTTAAGTTTGTTTTGCCGAACAAGGAATCCGTGCCTTGTTATCTCAAAATTTTCAAGCTCGAGTATCTTTTGTCTCATCTGCATTGACACTCCCGCCTCTTCAACCCGCGCCGCTCCTTGTTATCCCGAAATTTTGACGTGCGCGAAAACTCCCTCCTCATTCGAAATCGGTCCCGCAGCCCAGACACGTGAAATCCCCCTTCTACCCCTCAGCCAGAAATGTCGGCTCGACGTCGCGGTGTCAAAACCGGTGGGGGCACTCTGGTAACTTACCCTACATTTCGGACAAGCGCATCCCTAAGCCATGGCTCCCCCTACCTTCCCCTTCGTCCCCCCCATTCATACACCGAGGCCGCCAAAACTCATGAAACCCCACACTCCTTGGTCGGCCTCTCGACCCCTGCCCAGCCAGAGACTCTTTCCTGACGATGTCGTCCACCGCAACAGCTCGTCGTCCCTCATCCACCGCACCGGATGAGGATCCATCGTCGACCTTGTCGTCATGTCGAATCAGTCGCCCCATCCTCCACCTCCAAGGAGCTGCCCTGATGTTTGCCTCGTCTATCGCGCCACCTCCATCCCCACAGCAACGTCTTGACCTGCCCCACCGGAACCGCAACACCCTCACCAATTCCTCCAATGAAGCCAAGGCCAACTCGGCGCCACCAAGGAGGTTCTACAGTCACTGCTACATTTTATCTTTTATTCGATCTCATGGGGCTGTCGGTGTGAGCAGCCATGGCAGGTCTCCATCGACGGCGCCGTCACCGGCCACTTCATCCACAATGTCTCTCCCCCATGTCCTTGCTTCCTCCATGGCGACTTCCGCACCAGCACTAGCTGCAGTTGCAGCTGCTCCGGCTCTCGCTCGCGCTACTGCTGCTCCGGCTCTCGCTCGTGTTGCGGCTCTGTTCTTGTTGTCAGTCGTGCTGATGCACTGCTCTTGCTTTTGTTCGTGCTGCTGCTCTGCTCTGCTATTGCTGTCGGTCACGCTGCTGCTCTGCTCTGCTATTGCTGTTGGTCACGCTGCTGCTCCGCTCTTACTCTCGTTCATGCTGCTGCTCTACTCTGCATTCATGTTGATCCCTCAGGGATCCTTTGCTATGGAACTACTATGGTGCTACTATTCATGCATTTGGTTAGGAGTGGAGCAAAGCAAAACTGGAGGATTTTTTTCCTTTGGTGTCTCTTTTGAAGAAAAATGGTAGCAATTTTAATATCCAGTTGGACGTCCTTTTCAAATTAATATGCATGAAGAACAGGACTAATTGCTTTACTGGCATAATAAGATTTTTATTTTTTTCATTTTCATGTGGTTTGACATTAATTTGACCATGTTTCTCCATTCCTATGTTCTTCCAATTCATGTGAACCAAACACCGAGGTTCACAGAAATCCTATGTTTCCAAATGCTCTATTTTGCACGTGCATTCCTATCTTGTTCCTGTGTTTTTCATGTCCCTACGTTTATAGAATCCTCCAATTCTAAGGAGCCCTGACAGATTTACTTCATTTTTAGATAGGCATCAAAGAAAACTATGTGTGTTATGTCCTGCTCCTGCCGTGCCATCATCCACCCCACCTGAGGTGCACCATCGACAGAGGCGTTCACTACAACAGAGATTCCCCCTAAAAACTTTCTTTCGCCGCCTCAGATCATCTTCCCCGTTGCCGGCAGGCATGCCAACTACATTACCATCATCGACTGAGCAGATGAAGCTGAGGACTAGATAGTTCTGGAGGAGAGGTCGCAGTCTTTCGTGTTTGCTTACGTTACACGTCAGTTATTATTAACTGCTTCTTTATTGTTCAAACTTGAGTTTTAAAATTCCAGTGGGTCTCATATCGAGGCAGCAATGAATAGTATATGTCTACTATCTGGTTCATCTTGGGTCTTCTATGTGGTTCATGTTGGGTGGGCAACAAACAATAGATGATCCATTGTCTATCTTTTTAAACTGAAGCTATAATCTACCTGCAATCATTAGTTTTGGATCTATCCACTCATTTGCTACCATCAGTCTTGATTTCTGCATTCACCCCTTAGGCCTTACAAAATCTAACTAATTTTTTTATTATGCATGTCAGTTATTGTACACAACCATACTGAACATGTAGAGAAAAAGAGAAGACCGTTGCATGGGAATATAATGTCATGCAGACGCCGCTAAATGGTGGGCGAAGTGGGCCCCCCTCCTGCCATTCCAGATTGTATTCTAGAGGAAGATAACTATTTAGATGGGGAGTCGGAGGGAGCCGACCACTCCTATTTACCACCTGAGGTGTTTGCTCTAACCTATCATGTTGATGTTGGTCAGATCATGCATATGGCGCCTCGCATTGCTTACATTATACATCTTATATGTCATTAGCTTAGTTTAGATTTGCTTTGTGTGAATGCCACCTGTTTGGTTTCTATATCATACTCCCACCATTCCTAAATATTTGTCTTTTTAGACATTTCAACAAGTGACTACATACAGAGCAAAATGAGTGAATCTACACTCTAAAATATGTCTATATACATCTCTATGTGGTAGTCCATTTGAAATATCTAAAAAGACAAATACTTAGGAATGAAGGGAGTATATGGGAATTATGCAATGCCATCTTCTTTAGCTAGGCATCATATACGTGAATCATGCAATGCCATCCTGTTTAGCCAGTCATCGTATATGTGAATTGTACCGTGCCATTTTTTCATAATGTATTCCATTTGTCAACAATGTTTATACATTCATCTACACTTCCTGTGCATCAGCCATTTGAGTCGGTCATGGAAAAATCTGGAGTGAAAACAAGGTCTTCTGAGCAGTCGGTGCTACCTGTCAATGCAGATTTCTTGCTGGTTACAGATAGCTCCTCAGAGGAGGATTCAGAGACAGATGACCAGTCGTATCCCCCCCCGAGCTGCATGCTCTAACTTGGCAAGGTTATATTGCTCATATCATCCATATGGTATCTTGCATTGCCATGCCATCTGCTTAGATTAGACATGCTTTGTGTGAATGTCTCATGTTTTCTTTCTATATCAGATATGTGAATTATGCAATACCATGTTTTTCAGCCAGTTATCATATATGTGAATTATGCACCGCCATGTAGCTAGGCATCATATATGTGAATTATCTCATGCCATCTTTTTTCTCATTATGTATTCCATTTGTCGACAATCTGTGTATATTGAACTACTCTTCATGTGTATCAGCCATTTGAGTTGGTTATGGAAAAATCATGAGTGAAAACAAGGTCTTCAGAGCAGGCAATGGTACATGTTGAAGCATATATCTCGATGGTTACAGGGAGCTCCTCAAAGGAGGATTCAGAGACAGCTGACCCGTCCTATATCCCACCTGAGGTGTATGCTCTAAGTTGCAATGTTTATATTTCTCATATCATGCATATGGTGTCTTGCATTGCTTAGTTTAGACATCACTAGCACAAATGCCTGTGCGTTGCAACGGGTGGAAAAGAGAAACCATACTTGCCTAACCCAATGGCTCAATACTCCCCCCCCTCGTTCGACAACCCAGCGCCAGACATTATGACATGAACAAACTCTTTGAAGTCCTCCATGCTGCCATGAAAGTATGATGTAGGGTAGAACCCTAATCGCATGTTCTTTCACGAAAGGAGCGGATCCCGCGAAGAACACGAGGAACACGAGAGGAAAACGGGGGAAAACACAAGGGGAAACACGGGAGGAAACACTAAACCAACAAGAAATAGTCACACATATACTAGGAACTTGAGTACATGGAACGATACACGGTACACGATCAACTAGGGACGATACACGGTAACCGGTATTCTTCGTGAGGAGGTATTGAATCCACGGGTGGGGGGGGGTCTTCCCTTAGAAAGGGGGCTTGAATCGAACAGGGATCTTCTCCGAAGAGGCCGCGGTCTCTCGCAAGGAGGAGATCCGATATGGATGAGCGTAGATCAATCTCACAAATGAGCTATCACAACGCTAACCCTAGAAAGTTGGGCGAGGGGGGGTATATATAGACTAGGGGGGAGAAGGGATACACGGGCCTCGGCCCTTCACTGTGCGCAGACAGGGGAGGTCGGATGCCTGGGCCGGTCGGGCCGGATGTCCGGGCTTTCAGACGATGCGGGATGTCCGGGCTGGGGAGGCCGGATGTCCGGGCTGGAGTGGTGGCATTTGTTGCTCTCGGGTTCGAAGGGGACGCATTTCCGGGCTGGTGGCCAGATGTCCAGGGGCTCGGGGGAGGCCGGATGTCCAGGCTGTCAGGGCCGGATGTCCGGGGCCTGTAGCTTCTGGCGGCTGTGCTGCTGTAGTGGATGATGCTCCAGGGGCCGGATGTCTGGGGTCATGGCCGGATGTCCGGGGCCTCGGAGATTTTCTTGGCTCCTTCCGTTGGTTCTCCTCATCTGTGGACTTGGGGACTTGTACATCTTCATGCACATCTTCGGGAGGGTCCTCTTGGTGCCTAATCATGCACAACACCTCGGACTTGGGTAGTAGCCATGTCTCATGCATAGAAAGTGGAAGTTCGGAGAGGAGTGAGTTCACCTTATCTTCGATAGCCTTGGCTCGGGCTCGTGTCATTGGTACAAGTGGTGTCATTGGAGGTGTAGGTGTGTCCATGGGGATGATCTTAGGATGCTCCGCATCATCTCCCCTCCCTTGGGGAAGATCCGTCCTCAGATCGAAATCCTTATCACCATGCTAGGGCGAGAGATCTTTGATTTGAAGATGTCGCTCACGGAGTACTTGTCACGAGGGATGTTGATCTTGTATGCGTTGTTGTTGTAGCATGCAAGCACCTTGAATGGTCCATCCGCGCGTGGTCGAAGTTTGGACTTGCGTTCTTGGGGAAAATGGTCCTTGCGAAGGTGTAGCCACACGAGGTCTCCAATGTTGAATATCATAGGGTGCTTGTTGATGTTGAGCTTGGTCGCAAGTCATTGTACTTGGCGCTCGATTGTATTTCTTGTATCTTCATGCACCTTCTTGAGATGGGTCACTCGTGCGCTTGCGTCCAAATTGATGCGCTCTTGGAGTGGTAGAGGGAGAATATCCAATGGTGAAAAAGGGTTGAATCTGTAGACGACCTCGAAGGGGGACTTGCCGGTTGTTGAGTGTCTTGATCAGTTGTAGACGAACTCGGCGATAGGTAGGCACTCCTCCCACTCCTTGATGTTCTTCTTGATGAGTACTCGAAGTAGAGCGGAGAGTGTGCGGTTTGTCACCTCCGTTTGGCTGTCGGTTTGAGGATGGTAAGTCGTGGAGAAGAGTAGCTTGATTCCGAGCTTGGCGCATAGGGTCTTCCAAAAGTAGCTAAGGAACTTGACGTCGTAGTCCAAGACGATAGTCTTTGGCACTCCATGTAGACGCAATATTTCCCTACAAAAGAGAGTAGCAACGTGTTAAGCATCATCTATCTTGTTGCACGGAATAAAATGTGCCTTTTTTGAGAAACGGTCCACAACGACAAATATTGAATCTTTCCCATTTCGAGTCCTAGGAAAACCAAGTACAAATTCCATGCTAATGTCTTCCCATGGTTGGTATGGAATTGGTAGAGGCATATAGAGGCCATGAGATTGAGCTTTGGACTTAGTTTTGCGACATGTAGAGCATCGGTTGGTTAAGCGATTGACGTCCCGAAACATTTTGGGCCAAAAGTAGTTCTTCGAGAGCGTGGCGAACATCTTGTCGCATTTGAAATGTCCCATTAAGCCTCCTCCATGAGATTCCTGCAAAAGCAACAAACGAAGAGAAGACTCGGGGATGCAAAGTTTGTTAGCTCTCATAAGATATCCATCTTTGATGTAATAGCGTTCCCAAGATGTATGCGACAAACACCTGGCATAAGGAGTAGCAAAAGTTGCATCATGCTCATACAAGTCTTTGATATGCTCGAAGCCAATGACATCAAAATCCAGTTGTGTAAGAAGCATGCATATGCGGGAAAGAGCATCCGCTACAATGTTTTCCTTACCTTTGATGTATTTGATGACATAAGGAAAAGACTCAATAAATTCACTCCATTTAGCATGACGCTTGTTCAACTTGGTTTGTCCCTTAAGATACTTGAGAGTCTCATGATCGGTATGAATGATAAACTCATGGGGACGAAGGTAATGTTCCCATTCATGCAAGACTCACACTAAAGCATATAGCTCTTTGTCATAGATGGGATAATTGAGTTGCGCTCCGAAAGTTTCTCACTAAAGTAAGCTTTGGGCGCTTCTCTTGTGTTAACACACCTACTATGCCATTACCACTAGCATCGCAATGAATCTCAAAAGGCTTGTCGAAGTTGGGTAAAGCAAGCACGGGAGCATGAGTAAGCAAATTCTTAAGCTCATTGAATGCAGTATCTTGGGATGGCCCCAAACAAAAGGCGCATTCTTCTTGCTCAAAGAATGTAAAGTAGATGCAACGGTGCTAAAATCCTTCACAAATCGACGATAGAAACCCGCAAGGCCAAGAAAACTACGCACTTGATGCAAGTTGGTTGGTCGTGGCCAAGTCTTAATAGCATTGATCTTGGACTCATCAACTTGAACACCCTTGGAGGAAATAACAAAATGACCAGGACGTTTTGGCACAAGAATGACCAGGACGGCACATGCGAAAGCTACCATCACGTTTTGGCACAAGAATGACCAGGACGACACAAGGACTCAAACTTTCACGCACATGTCCATGGTCTATGAGATGTTTTACTTGCCTTTGTATTTCTTTGGTTTCTTCGGGGTTGACGCTGTATGGAGCTTTGTCCGGAAGAGGTGCTCCAGGGATGAGGTCGATTCGGTGCTCAATGCCTCATAGAGGAGGTAGACCCGGAGGTAGCTCATCGGGGAAAACATCTTGAAATTCCTGTAAAAGGGAAGACAAGACTAAAGGTAGAGTGTGAGAGGTGTTAGCTTTTGGTGCGTTGTCCTTGCACAAGAGAACATTGTGTATCACACTAGATGGGTTCTCACACACTTCTCTTATCTCACGTTTGGTGGCAAATAGAACTAGGTTCTTCTTTTCGCTCATCGTGCAGGGCACTCGATTTGGGCTTGTGGTGCTCACTCGCTTTTTGGTGGCTCGCTCTCTCACTATGATCTCCACGATGGGTCGCTTGTTTGTCGATGATCACTTGACTTGGCGACATTGGACGGAGAACGTACTCCTTGCCCATCATCTTGAAGATGAAGTGGTTCGTTCGGCCGTTGTGGATGACTCCTCTATCAAATTGCCATGGGCGTACAAGGAGAAGGTGGCAAACGGTCATTGGAACAATTTCGCACTCCAAGGTGTCTTCGTAGGCGCCAATTTTGAATGAGACTTGTACTCGATGCTCGACTTGGATGGTGCCGGAGTCGCTAAGCCATTGCACTTTGTATGGATGTGGATGCTTCGTCTTGGGCAATTGGAGCTTGGAGCAAAGTTCTTCACTTGCAAGATTATGACAACTCCCTCCATCAATGATGACCTTGATGGATCGTCCATTGAAGCCGGCCTTTGTGTGGAATATGTGGCATCTTTGGTCTTCCTCTTGGTGATGTTGGAGAGTCAAGACTTTGGAGACAACAAGTGCGGGACTTGAGTCTTCATCGCAAAAGATTTGTTCTTCTTCATTGTTCACTTGGCGGTGCATGGCGACTTGCTCAAGGGCTTCCATTTCGCCTTCACTTAGTGAGTCATAAGTGCCATCGTCGTTGAAGACCATGGTTCGCTTGTTGGTGCACTCATAGGACTTGTGGCCTCGGCCTCCGCAAGTTAAACACTTGAAGGAACTCGTCTTGACGGTCTCATCGGTTGGGGTTGATGATGATGAAGCTCTCGGCTTGAAGTTGCTCGTAGTAGGATGGATTGTAGTTGACGAAGCTTTCTTGGAACTCGACTTGTCGATGTTGGTAGTAGAAGGCTTTGTAGTAGGTGTTGGAGTCGTTGAAGCTTGGTTGTTGGAGAAGCCGTAGGACTTGGATGATAACTTGGCATACTTGAAGTCATCTCGCACTTGGCGTTCCGCTTTGGTAGCTTGGTGCACTAGCTCGATGAGGTTCGAGTATGTTGGAAGTCGGCTATCTTCTTGATAGGATGGTTGAGTCCATTCAAGAAATGTGCCATTGTTTGCTCATCATCTTCTGTGACATTGGCTCGTATCATTGCAATCTCCATCTCCTTGTAGTACTCTTCAACCCTCTTGGTTCCTTGCTTGAGTTGTTGGAGTTTCTTGAAGATGTCGCGGTTGTAGTAAGTAGGTACGAAGCGTGCTCTCATGACATCCTTCATTTGCACCCAAGTAGTGATGAGTGGTTCACCTCTTGCCTCTCGGCGCTCGATAACTTGTTCCCACCAAATGAGCACATAGTCTTGGAACTCAAGGGATGCCATGGAGATCTTCTTCTCTTCTTCATAATTGTGCAAACGGAGGATCTTTTCAACTTTCAATGCCCATGAAAGGTACTCTTCGGGATCGTTGCTTCCGTTGAACTTGGGCATGGTGAACTTGAGTTGGCCATAGCGTTGTTCTTCATTGTGTTGGGGTCGGGGATGATGATGCCCATGTTGTTGATGATTGTTCAACTCGTGGTGCTCTTGGCACGGAGGGTTGTCAACCTCATGTTGCTCTTGTCGTGGAGGATCTCCATTGTCTTCATGATGTTAAGGAACTTGTTGTTCTTGACGTGCTTGTGGAGGAGCTTGAAGAACTTGACGATGCATGCAAGATTGAAATCTCCGTTCTTGAATTTCTTCGTGAAATGCTTCTTCTTGTTATCGCTCTTGTCGGCCTCGGTCGGCTACGGCTCGACTTGAATCTTGCACGGCTTGTTGCACCGCAAGTGCATGAGCTTCACGGAGTTGTTCTTCTTGGCGTTGTGCCTCGGCATCTTGACCATTTTGGTGTAGACGCGTTCGCTCTTCCTATTCATGTTGGCATTGTTGTTGCCGTTCCCGTGCTAGCGCAAAGGCCTCTTGAGTTCGACGTCGTCGGCGCTCTTGAGAGTTGGTGTCACGTAGGGGATTGAGGCTTGCTTGACGATCGTGGTGCACGGCTCGGCGAAGAGTGTTCGATGTCGGTGTACTTGAGCCAGAGATTGTGAAGTCGGAGTGTCGTCTTGAACGGCTCCTTCTTGAAGTGGAAGAAGAGCGGTTGAGCAAAAAAGCGCGAATTTCATCCATCCTTGCGTCATTCTCTTGCTTGTGATCGTCGAGCTTGTGGTCGAAGTAGTCCCTTGTACGTTGCTCGGAAAGTCGCAAGTCGGCGGCAAGGTTGTCGATGCGTTCACTCATAGCTTGTTGCTCTTGATGCAAAGCATGTAGTGCACCAAAGAGGTGACCCTTGGTGATGAAGGAGTTCATGACATCGTCTTGCTCCATGAAGAGTGGGTTGGTAGAAGTACTTGGCCTATCCATCATTCCAAGACAAATGTGAGTGGTAGAAAGAGAAGAACGAATACCAAATGTACCTTGACCTAAGTTGAAAGTGGATCGATGATCACTCCAACGTAGGACAAGGAAATAGCACAATTGGTACTAGCTCTTGTCGGTTTCTCACACCTACACAAGTAAAAGCTTATGGTGGAGCTTGGTTAGGATGGTGGCACAAAATTTCATGCAATTGTAAGTGAGAAGATGATACACGGGCCTCGGCCCTTCACTGTGCGCAAGATGAAACCAAGGGTGCGCAAGATTCGCAAGATGCAATGTAACAAGTAGACCAAGCATATAAGGTACACGGAAACACACACGCAAAATATAAGTGGGTCGTGCAACCAAGGGTGAGCCAAAATGCGGAATCCACAAACATTATTTTGTTGCAGAACACTAGAGAGACGCTAGCACGATTGCACAACAGGCGGATGCAAGAACTTGTGCACAACCTACTTAGCAAAAATGCAATGACTTCTATCCCAAGTAGGCTCTATGCAAGGTGTTGCTATGATATGATCCAAGATGATCGAGTATGACAATCTTAATGTTGTATGATGCTATGGTTCTTGCTTAAAAGCTCTTTGCTTATCTTTCCTCTTTGCTTAAAAGCTTGTTTGTCTCTTTGATGTTGGAGCTCTTTTCTCATGCAATGCTTGACGAACCGATATAGTGAGTATGCGATGACAACTTTGTTTCACAAGAGATGATACCAATATATGCAACAATGATGTATGTAAGCTATGGGAAGTATGATCACTAATGTGCACAAGTCTCATTGCTGGTAATACTCAATGGCTAGTCTCGATGGGTAAGCAACGCAAAGGAGTAAGGCTATGATGGATATCAATGTAATGGCAAGAGTGATATGTCCAATACCAAGATGAGGCTACCGGTCTTGCTTCCCGTATGGTGTCAAAATGGTGGCACAAATACCAAGGTGTAGTCAAGGTGGTCGTTGTTGATGACGATGTAGGACGGCGGTGATGATTTAGGACGTGTATGAGGCGAAGATGAGCGGCGGTGATGTCGATGTCGAATCGTACCTAGATAGCCGAAACACAAAAGGATACTGTACCGCAACTCAAATTCTCAAACCTCGAAGTAGCAAATGTGTCGGAGAGCGAAATGGTCCAAAATGGTCTGGCTATGCGGAAGTGGTGGAGGTATGCGGAAGTATATGTGGTATATGGTGGGCACCAGAACAAAATTTGGTGAAAAATGGACGGAAAATGGGGCGGTGGATGGAGATGTTGCTGCTAGGGGTCGGATGTCCGGGTGGATGGCCGGATGTCCGGGCTTGTCGGGCCGGATGTCCGGGCTCTGGATCCAGGGACGATCGGGATGAACACCGTGTGGAGAGGTCAAATCCGGCGAAATTCGGAGGAATTTGTGGATGGGAAGGGTGGGGAAAAGCTAGATCCACTCAACACAAAGCAAATCCACGGATCCAAACCAACAAAATCTCAACACACCAACAAATCACAAAAAAACTGGGGCTATTTTTGGTGGCGAATTATTGAATTAGGACGAAAAACAACAAAACAAGGCTAGAAAAACAACGAGGAGGCTCCGAAATTGTGATCAACGTGGCTCATGATACCAAGATGATGTAGGGTAGAACCCTAATCGCCTGATCTTTCACAAAAGGAGCGGATCCCGCAAAGAACACGAGGAAAACGAGGGGAAAACGGGGGGAAACACAAGGGGAAACACGGGAGGAAACACTAAACCAACAAGAAATAGTCACACATATGCTAGGTCCAGGAGTACATGGAACGATACACGGTACACGATCAACTAGGGATGATACACGGTAACCGGTCTTCTCCGTGAGGAGGTCTTGAATCCACGGGGGGATCTTCCCTTAGAAAGAGGGCTTGAATCCAAAAGGGATCTTCTCCAAAGAGGCCACGGTCTCTCACAAGGAGGAGATCCGATATGGATGAGCGTAGATTTATCTCTCAAATGAGCTATCACAACGCTAACCCTAGAAAGTTGGGCGAGGGGGAGTATATATAGACTAGGGGGAGAAGGGATACACGGGCCTCAGCCCTTCCCTCTGTGCAGACAGGCGAGGCCGGACGTCCGGGCCGGTCGGGCCAGATGTCCTGGCTTTCAGACGACGCCGGATGTCCGGGCTTGGGAGGCCGGATGTCTGGGCTGGAGTGGTAGCATTTGTTGCTCTCGGGTTCGGAGGGGCCGGATTTTTGGGCTGGTTGCCGGATGTCCGGGGGCTCGGGAGAGGCCGGATGTCCGGGCTGTTGGGGCCGGATGTCCGGGGCCTGTAGCTTTTGGCGGTTGTGCTGCTGTAGTGGATGACGCTCCAGGGGACGGATGTCCAGTGTCATGGTCGGATGTCCGGGGCCTGGGAGATGTTCTTGGCTCCTTCCGTTGGTTCTCCTCATCCGTGGACTTGGGGACTTGTATATCTTCATGCGCATCTTCGGGAGGGTCCTCTTGGTGCCTAATCATGCACAGCACCTCGGACTTAGGTAGTAGCCATGTCTCATGCATAGAAAGTGAAAGTTCGGAGAGGAGCGAGTTCACCTTATCTTCGATAGCCTTGGCTTGGGCTCGTGTCATTGGTCCAAGTGGTGTCATTGGAGGTGTAGGTGCGTCCATGGGCATGATCTTGGGATGCTCCGCATCAAAATATGTATTGTGAAAAAAATGAGAACAAATTTCAGAATTGTACTAGAGGTGTGTGGAATTTAAATCACAGAAATATCTACCTTGTTGTGAGTATCTCTTCACGTCTTTGTTGGAATTGCTTAATGATGCCCAAAAAATATAACATTATACTGTCAATAGTAAATTCCATTTTAGTACAATGTCTTTGGTTCACTACGGTGGTAACATGAATGTCTATGAACCAATGTTGGCTAGGTTGATGGACTGTAGCATAGCACTATTTGTGTCCAGTGATATTAGGAGCATTGTACAAAGACTCTCTATCCCTGGCTAATATAACAGAGAAAAGCGTGGAGTTTATGTCGCACATAGCGAGGACTCCGAGTCTCACTCTTACTGCTTTGACAATGTTCCCAGAGATGAGAGTGCATCTTAGTTATGCAGAGATCGTGTGTAATGCTTAAACCTTTTAAGTAATAAAGCACCCATTTTCAAAAAACTTTGTGAAAGCAAAGTTGTTTCACTAAAATTCAAAACCCAAATATTTAGATTCTTGTTTTGTTTTTTGTGGTAAAACTTTGTCAAACATGTAAAAATTGTTAGGTTTTCTTGCTTCTCGCAATTTAGTATTTACTTGTGTGAGGTTTCTAGATGATATGAAAACTACGGCTCCTATGACATGAAGATATAGAAAAGGCTTGATTCAAGTACGAAGGAAACTTTTGTCAGACTTGAAGAACCCGTATGCAACACACAAAAATTGACGTGTGTATATACTATTAAACGGAGTCGTTGACCCTTATAATCATTATATGCAAGCGTACAATCTCGTTTCAAGGTGCACATTTGAGAAAACCTTTGTTTTAAAACAGCAATAAGTCATTGGGTATGCCCGGTGCCATACCATCATTTGATTCGTGTAGACATATACGGCCGGTGTTTTTTTAAAGAACAATCAATCACCTATTTTTAACCGGTACTCTCTTTTTCATTATAATTCTAAAAAAAATTGTGCAGGAACAACAATAAATAAACAAATTTTTATTATGATTTATACATATTATTTTTTGCATGTTTAAAACAATCCTAACATTCCCTGCAAAAAAATCCTAACATAATTTTCTCTTGAGTTATGGATGGGGTAAATCTACGCGTTCATGGGACTATAGCCAGTGGCGAAGGATGTAAAAAAATTAAGGGGGCGAACTCTAAAGCATGAAAGAAATTCTTACTATGGAAATTACTAAAATGCACACAAATATTTTTATACAGAATGTACTAAAATTCTTTGAAAACCTATTGTGAGGTCATTTTCTCAAAGTGATACTCCCTCCATAAAGAAAAGAAATATAAACAAAATATCTCTCTCTCCCTTCTGTTTTCAGACAAGCCACGGAGATGGGTTTTCTACTGGCCGCCTTGTGCGTCGCTCCTTCTTATTATGATCACCGTCGGCCTCACACGCGCTAGTTCATCGATTTATCAGGACACTTTATTACGGGATTTCCTTCTTTATTGCTCTTCCCCGAATCCCTCCCTTTCCTTCTTTATTTTCTCTCCCTTCTTCCTTATTAGGACAATGTCTCCTTAATACCTTCTCACTTTCCTATTTTTCTTTATCAATCCCCGAATCCCGTCCTTTCCTTCTTATTACGGGACCACTTCCCACTTTCCTACTTATTTGCTTTAAATCCTTGAAATCCATCCTTCCCTTCTTATTAATTTCCACATCTATATGTGCTTTTGCTAGCTCCGATTTTAGCTCTTTTTCCTTCCTTCTTATTACTTTCCTCATCAGCAGCCCACCCACCATTAGCCTCGATTTCTTTCCTATCCCGTTTAGGAGCCCACCATTAGCCTCGCTTTTCTTCCTATTTTTATGTATGATCTCTGAGATGGCTTCCTGATAACCAAGGAATTCTTAAACCTATATAAATTGGGTAGATTGATTGTAAGGGGGCGATGTCGTACTATTTAACAATGGAATCAACCTTCGATTCTACAAATAGCACAAGTTAGCTCAACTGGCTGTGCCACTCTGTCCTTATCGCTATGTGCTCGGTTCGACTCCTCTCACATGAATTCCCTTTTTTCCATCAATCGGGATAGATGGCAAAAATTTATTGGGCCGCAACGCATGATTGTGCTCGGTTGGCCTGGCTTGGAATCGGATGGGATGAACGATATTGACGACGATGGTCCAAACAGACGTCACATACGAATGATGGACGGACGAAACTAATAGCGGACGAATTAGTACCACCTCGTTTATATAACAATTTTGTCTATACAAATTATAAAAGCGTATTATGACATGAGAAGAAAGCGTATTGTGACGGTGAACTTACGGAGTCAATCCGTGCTTTATTATTAGGGAAAGATATGCACAATATTGAATTCCATCTGCTTAGTTTAGAGATCATATATGTGGATACCAACTGCTTAGTATATGAATCAATTATATCATGCCATCATGTATACTTAGACAACATTTGTGTGAATTATTTCTGATAGAGGCGAAGGTGTCCCGATGTTTCGATGAGATAGATATCGTTTTCTGTGGGAGTCGACTTTGACGATCCGACTACGAACGTGCGAAGACGTCGCGCCTTAGCAATCGCTAAACCAACTTCTGAGGGCTATTGACCACGCCGGAGCATGATCAACCTGACCACGAGGGTATGTTTCCTGCGAGCAAATGAAGAACAAGCAAGAAACTGAGATTGCAATCTAGATATTGCGAATATAAGATGAAAGCTTTATTGATCAAGGTGGGGTTCTATGACGCCTTTGTCTGGTTGTTGAACACAAACGAAGTACGTGAAGTTGTAGCTATGGCAAACTTTAATCTAAACAAAACCCTAGGTATAAACGATGCCCTAAGGGCTGTATATATGGTCCAAAACCAACCCTAACTCTTGTTTCCCCACACATACGGACTATAAAAACAGCCTATAATCAAGTATTTCGAAATTACATGGGCCTGGCCCAAAAATAAGGTGACGCAACACCTAGGATAGCCTCTGGACGAAATTTATGAAGTGGCATCTTGTATATTTCGTCCAAGGCTTCATGCACTCATTATGGTAGCTTCAAAGTCCTGGAATCATCACTGGTAACTCCGTTCTTGTTCCCCTTGCGCATGCCATCATCTCCATTCTTGAACTTGCTCCAAGGTTCATCTTTCTTGTCCAAGCTAGGCCCTTTATTTGTAAGCAAAACAAATGTATCCAATTTGGGCAGCATCATATTCTCATGAACATTAGAATCATTACCAAGAAACAAAAGTACCTGGTACTTAAATTGGCGTGCGCGAGCACTAGTAATTGGTCCAGTATGTATAGCAGCAGGGGATGTGGGTGTAACAATGGTATTGATGTCCTCATCACCCTCCACTTCTTGAAATGATGTCGTCCTCAATGGAAGCTCATCTTCCTCACCCAAATAAGGCTTCAAATCTGCAATGTTAAAAGTGGGACTAACCCCAAAATCTGCAGGCAGCTCAAGTTTATATACATTATCATTTATTTTCTCTAACACCTTAAAAGGACCATCAGCACATGGCATTAGCTTTGATTTGCGCAAATGAGGAAATCTATCCTTACGCAAATGTAACCAAACGAGATCTCCAGGTGCAAACACAACATGTTTTCTACCCTTATTTCCAGCAAGTTTATATTTAGCATTCATATGCAATGTTTTCCTTAGTTAACTCATGCATTTTTAAAATCAATTCAACACGTTCTTTAGCATCAAAATTAACCTTCTCCAAAGATGGAAGAGGTGACAAATCAATAGGTGCACGTGGTAGGAAACCATGCACAATTTCAAAAGGGCACACCTTAGTAGTAGAATGCAATGAACGATTATAAGCAAATTCAATATGAGGCAAGCATTGTTCCCACATTTTATTATTATTCTTCAAAACAGCCCTAAGCATAGTAGACAATGTTCTATTGACTACTTCAGTTTGTCCATCAATTTTGGGGTGACAAGTAGTACTAAAAAGAAGTTTAGTCCCCAACTTAGCCCATAAACATCTCCAAAAGTGGCTAGGAAAATTAGTATCACGATCTGAAACAATAGTATTTGGCACACCATGCAAGCGAATAATTTCACGAAAGAACAAATCAGCAACATTAATAGCATCATCGCTTTTATGACATGGTATAAAGTGTGCCATTTTCGAGAACCTATCCACCACAACAAATATGCTATCCCTTCCCTTCTTTGTTCGAGGTAAACCTAAAACAAATTCCATAGATATATCCTCCCAAGGAACATTAGGTACAGGCAAAGGCATATATAAACCATGAGGATTGAGTCGTGACTTAGCTTTTTGACATGTAGTGCAGCGAGCAACAAAACGCTCAACATCCCGTCTCATCTTTGTCCAAAGGAAATGTGTAGCAAGTACGTCCTCCATCTTCTTCACGCCAAAGTGTCCCATTAGTCCTCCTCCATGCGCCTCCCGCAACAACAAAAGATGAACGGAGCTAGCTGGAATGCTTAGCTTGTTAGCACGGAACACAAATCCATCATTAACGACGAACTTGTTCCATGTTCTTCCTTCTTTACAACTCTGCATTACATCTTTAAAAACAGCATCATGCACATATTGATCTTTGATGGTCTCCAAACCAAATATTTTGAAGTCAAGTTGTGAAAGCATAGTATAGCGACGAGACAATGCATCAACAATAACATTTTCTTTACCCTTCTTGTGTTTAGTAACACAAGGGAAAGTCTCAATGAATTCAACCCATTTAGCATGTCTACGATTCAGTTTAGCTTGACTTTTAATATGTTGCAACGATTCATGATCAGAATGTATAACAAATTCTTTGGGCCATAAATAAAGTTGCCATGTCTCTAAAGTCCGAACAAGAGCATATAATTCTTTATCATAAGTAGAATAATTCAGACTAGGCCCACTCAATTTTTCAGAAAAGTATGCAACATGTTTGCTATCTTGTAATAACACGCCTCCCAATCCAATTCCACTAGCATCACATTCAACCTCAAAAGTCTTATTAAAATCAGGAAGTTGGAGTAAAGGAGCATGTGTCAACTTATCTTTCAATACCGTGAAGGCTTCTTCCTGTGCGATACCCCAAACAAAAGGCACATCCTTCGTTGTAAGCTCGTTGAGAGGCGCAGCAATGGTGCTAAAATCTCTCACAAAATGCCTATAAAAACCACCGAGGCCAAGGAAACTCCTCACTTGTGTGACCGTTTTGGGCTGCGGCCAACTCTCAATAGCTTCAATCTTGGCCTTATCAACTTCAATTCCCTATGGAGTAACAACATAGCCAAGAAAAGATACTCGGTTGGTGCAAAAGGTGCACTTCCCAAGTGATGTAGGGTGGAACCCTAGATGGCCGATCTTTCATGAAAGGAGCGGATCCCGCGAAGAACATGAGGGGAAACACGAGAGAATCACTCAAACCAACAATCACACATGTGCTAGCTCCTCGAAACACAAAGATATACAAGATCCGAATCCAACAAAGGACAATACATAGGGTAACCGGTTCTTCTCCGTGAGGAGGTCTTGATGGAGCCGCCCAAGAGGGGGTCTTGAATCCAAGGTAGATCTTCTCCGAAGAGGGGTCGCGGTCTCTCTCGAGGAGTAGATCCATATGGATGAGCGAAGCTCTATCTCTCAAATGAGCTATCACAACGCTAACGCTAACTAGAAGGAGGTGGAGGAGTATATATAGTCTGGAACCATGAAGGGGTAAGTGAGGAGGGGATACATGGGCATTTGGCCCGGTTAGGCACGCGCAGGTGTCGGACGTCCGGGCTGGCGGCCGGATGTCCGGGGCTTCGAGACGAGCCGGATGTCCGGGGTCGCGGCCGGATGTCCAGGCTGAAGTGGAGGTTCAGCTGCTCTCTGGATACTTCGGTGCCGGATTTCTGGGGGAGATGCCGGATGTCCGGGCTGTCGAGAGGCACCGGATGTCCGGGGGTGGCGCCAGGTGTTCGGCCGCTAAGGCTTGTTCGGCCGACTGTTGGTGCAGCAGTTGGGCGGCTGCACAGGCGCCGGATGTCCGGCCTCTAGCCCGGATGTCCGGCGGCTATAGCTTCAGCAGCTTCGTCTTCTTGTGTCGTCGCTTCCAGGCTTACCTCGCGGATGGTGTAGTTGTTCCTTGGCGCTTGCACTCCTCCTCGTCATCCGTACTGTTTCGTCAGTACCTATGCATGCACACGAGTGGAGTGTCAAGTAGTATACCATCCTCAAAGGGGTCAAGTGAGCACGTGTATAGGAGATGATTCACCTTTGTGTATGTGAAGTAGATGTCGCACGTGTCACCTGCCGAACGGAATCTTGACATGGTGATGTCCATAGGATGCTCCGCATCATCTCCCCTCCCTTGGGAAAGATCCGACCTCGGATCGAAAACCAAATCACCATGGGAAATAGATTGCTTCTCCATGTAGAAGTGGACGTTCACCAAGTACTTGTCATCTTGAAGCTCGAAATGGGCACTCTCCAATGTCGCACCATCGTGTGGTTCCTTCAAAAGGAGTAAGGACAAAAAACACTTGGAAAGACAAATGTGGTTAGCGTTAGTGCAAAACCAAGCATTCAAGAGGTGAGTGACCAAACAAGTGTCGTCATCATGCAAAGCATATGGTGTGACAAGGGATTGTGACATGGCGTGTAAGCATATCAATCGAGCACAAGCAAAGATATCATGGGGACAAGCATGTAAATGTGAGGTAGTGATGCAAATATGTGTAACAAAAGAATAAGCATCTACCTCAAAGTCATAGCAAGCATGGGCAAAGAGCTCAATGAAAGGTCTATGGTAGGCATAAGAATCATTCACAAAACCAAATAAAATGAAGTGTGTAAACACATGGGTCGACAAGTGCAAGACAATCCAAGCATAATGTGCATTGGGTGTAGTGAATATCGTGTGGCACTCAACATAATGGAAAGAAAAATTGTTCATCCTATTTGAGGCAATCAAGGCAAGCATGTAGCAATCAATGGGGCATGGCATATGTGAAGTGATGACATTGTTGCAACCAAACATATGAGAGGAGCAAGTAATCCAAGAATTGGATGCAACACACAAGGCATATATATCATGATGCATGGGAATGTGAAAATCATGAATGGAGGCAATATCACTAACATGTGTGCAAGCAAATGGTCCAAGATGACAAATAAGTCTCATGTGGCAAGCAACACAAGTAGTATGATCCACAATATGCATGCTCATGGTTTGGGGGTTCTGAAAAGAGAAGGATATTACCTTGAAAGCATGTCCTTATGTGTCCTTCACAATGCTGAAGCACAAGCAAGTATGATGTAGAAGCTCCATGGTAGAAGGTGGTTCTCTCTCAAGAGCTCGGATTGTCAACTCACGTGACGTGGAAGTTGACACGAAGTCCAAGTTTCCTACACATGCACAAAACAAAGCAAAGAATGTATGCGCATGGTAGATAAACACATCATTCATCACGATGGTTCTCCACTCTTGCACATAACCATTAGTAGCACAAGTGCATGAATAAGATGATGCAATGATGGCTATATTCATGGCACTAGGTATATGGTGCAAAGAGGCAAGACAAGCATGCTTCACAAGGAATATGTCAAAATCTCCAAACATATGTGAGAATGCTATGGGGGCAATCTCATTAGCAAGACGAAAATCATGGTTGCGCTCAATACATGGCAAAACATCTAGCATGAGAGAGGCAACATATGGAGATATATGGCGGCAAGCAATAATAATCATGTGCAAAGCATGTAGATGGTTGTCATCAACCGCATGAAATGAGCAAGTATGAATCATCGGTGATGCAACATAAGCAATCGTAGGAATCAAGTCGTGCAAGCTAGTAGTGCAAAGATGCAACATACTAGAGGAAATAATGGCAATCATGTCATGTGAGAAAATAATAGACATAGGCAATGCACATGACATGCAATATCATAGTATCATCATAGGCATGGGGCACAAAGCAAACATGGCAATAGCAAGCAATATCTCCACCAAGCTTGCAAATACACATACAAGTATTAGAATCAATCATCATGTGTAATGCAAAGCATGGGTCACAAATGCATGTCAAAGGTATAGGAATGAACATATCATGCAAAGTGAACATGGCAAGATGGGCATATAATATGTAATGGACAATAAACCATAGCCAAGTGAGGGTCACGTAGAAGAAATGCACGAAGAGAGCGGTGGGAAAGACAACCCATGGGATCCCAAGTCATCGTTGCTCTGTAGAGCTCGTTTTGTCAACTCGTGGGATTGCGAGGTTGACAAGTATTCATGGGTACCTACACATAAGAAACACAGACCAAAAAAATTGTGTGTGTGGTAAATGTACACATCATCCATCATGATGTGTATGTGCACGTGTGAGTTAGCACAAGGTAAGCATTGCTCAAAGAAATTTGATGCATGGTATAAGAACATGTCATCCATCATGAAAGAATAGTTGTTATGTATAACATGATGGGGACACAAATTGAGCATACAAGTATAGCAAGTGTGTGGCACAACAATAGCATTTTTATTCATGGGGAGCATATTGTGCACACAAGTATTGGGATCATGCAATGAATGGGATGAATCAAAATCTCCTAACATGTATGAGGAAACTATGGGGGTCTGCTCGTGAGCAATATTGGAAACATCATATGGAGAAAATGGACAACATTCAAAACAATGCATATCCGAAGCTAGGTGGTCATGGCATGGCATATGAGATAAATGATGCAAAGGGAGCATATCAATATCATCACAAGAGAAACAAATGCCAATAACCATGGGCTTGTCATCTATGCCATATGTGCAAATTGGGTTTATTTTAATTGCATATGTATAGTCACTATGAAGAGATTGCAAATATGACATATGATTGATCTCATGCATAGCATATGACAAGTCAAGCGGATTGGCAAACATGATGTGACCTAAGGAATTGTCACAAGAAATCCTATGCAACATGGCATCACAACTAATAGACTCCACATGAGAATCATCATACTCATTGTAAATGGGCAAGAAATCATCACATGAGGAAGTCGCACTAGCATGAATCATGGAAATAGGTGGATCAACATCATGCAAGCAATCAATGTCAAGAGTGTCCACTAGTGGGACTAGAGCATCACCTTCACCTATTTTACCGTGTTCATTCCACTCTAGTGGTGTAGGTGAGGTGGGTAAGACCAAATGGTGGTCAAGAGCATCATCGTGATGGAACCATGTGGGGGTGCATCATATTCCACCATGGCCATCGTCTTGTACAAAGGTAGGACGTAGTTGTCGCGAATCGGCGCGTCATCATATATGGGACCTAGCACCAAATGAGAAAACACAATAGAGGTAGAGGTCAAGTCGTTAGTGTTGAATGTGGCCTCACATGACCTATCAACTATCTCAGTCTCTCTATGTGGTGGTTCACTCGCTCCCTCATGGTAGGTGCACTCAATGTCACATATGGTGGAGTCACTCATCTCACCCAAGTGGTGGGGGTTGTGGCTCTCCTCACATGGGAATTATTGCAACACATCATATATCGGGCTAGTGGTGAAGTCACTCTCACTCTCAATATGGTGGCTAAAGTCATTCAAGTCATCATGTGTTGCCGTGGTCGAAGGGGAAATCCCATGCTCAACCATCTCATCAACGTCGCCGTGGATGAAGGCCGAAGATGGCACAACATCACTCTCGCCTCCTAAGATGGAAGACTCATCCTTGCTTGTCACCATGTTGCTCGTCTCCAAAGCTTGGTCCTTGATGATCTCCGTAGTCGTAGTCGTCGCCGCACCATTTTGAAAAAGAGTCGAAGTAGACCCGGCATCATCAATGCCACAAAGAGGGATGGTGGTGAAGTCGAACTTGGGAACATCGTCTTGGAGTTTGTCGGGCTTGGACATCATGGTGGTACTAGCCTCATGCTCGTTCTCATGGAGTTTGGTCGTGGCGAAGTGAGCTTGGGGTGGAGAAGCTTTGGACTTCATGAGTTCTTGTTCTGACTTAAGAGCACCAATGCACTTGTCGTCGAGGGACTTGTAGTTCTCGAGGAAGATCATCTTGGAGATGTCGTTGTGCAATCCCATCATGAAGTGGAACTTCATCAAAATGGGGTCGTCCATGCCGGCTCGTCACAAGGCAATCTTCATCTCTTTGAAGTATTTGTCGATGGACTTGGATCCTTGGATGGTGTTGTCCAATTGGCATTGAAGTTGTTCCGTGTAGGTTGGAGGCACGAACTCTCGCCGCAAAGCTCTCTTCGTCTTGGGCCAACTCATGTCGTAGCTCTCCAAGGGTGCGTGAAGCCACCATGTGGACACGTAGTCGTGGAAGTTCCTTGTGGCGCACTTCACTTGATCTTCGGGAGGAACTTGATGTAGCTTGAGGTAGTCGTCCATGAGGCGCTCCCACTCGACATACTCCTCGGGTTCTTGAGTCCCATAGAAAGGAATCGCATGATCGATGTCCAGGTTGTAGTAGCTTGTGGAAGTCGAGGACTTGAGCTTGGGAAGCTTCTCTTGAAGTGCTTGTGGGCGAAGATGTCGTATGTCCATAGGCAAAGATGCCTTGACGTCGCTTGGCGAAGATGCCAAGGGAGATGGTGAAGTCGTTGAGCAGTTGTTGGTGTTGAGCTCTTGACCTTCACGTTCGTGGTGGTGATGGTGTCGATGCCAATGTGACCTTCCCGGAGATGGTAGCTTGGAAGCATGTGTACTTGAGCGTCTTCTCGAAGATGAGGAAGATCGCTTGTAGGACTTGATGAGAGCTTTGATCTCCTCCATTTGAGCTTGCATCTTGGCATCGATGGAGTTGTTTGTGGCATCGAACTTGTCGTTGTTGTTGTAGACCGAAGATGAAATGCCTTGCCTATCCATCACAAGACTCGAGCAAATGTGAGTGGAGAAAGGAGAAGAACTATACCAAATGTACCTTGACCGATGTTGAAGATGGATCAATGATCACTCAATGATGTAACAAGGAAATAGCACAATTGGTACCAATTATTGTCGGTTTCTCACACCTACACAAATAAGGCTTATGGTGGAGCTCGGTGAGGATAGTGGCACAAACAATTGATGCAAAATGTTAGCAAGAGCCAGTAATGTTGAAAGAGATTCACAAATTCGCAAGTGAAACAAGTAGACCTATAGCAATAAATGGCACACGGAAACACACACACACACGGATAGATAAATGGGGTCGTGCAACCAAGGAATGAGCTCAAAATGTGGAATCCACGGAAAATGCTCTTGTTGCACAACTCTAGAGAGACGCTAGCAGATTGCTCAATAGGCGGATACGACACTTGTGCACGACCTATAGGAGACAAAAATGCAACGACTTCTATCCCAAGTATGCTATATATGTATGATGTTCTGGTGCTATGATCCAAGATGATCGGATATGACAATCTTATATGCAATGTGTTATGATGCTATGGCTATTTCTTACAAGCTTCTTTGTTTTTCTCTTTTGCTTAAAAGCTTATTCTTTTTTTTGTATGTGTATGGCCACAATGCGGAATGCACAAACCAAAATAGCGATTGGGTATATGCGGGAACAAACTTGAGGCACAAGAGTTGATATGATTATACCAATATGATATGGTATGTATGCAATGGGAGGTGTAGATCACTAATGTGCACAAGTAACGTTGCCGGCAATACTCAAATGGCTAGTCTCGATAGGTAAGTAACGCAAAATGGGCTAGGGGTTATCAATGTAATGGCACGGAGAATATACAATGGAGGGATACCACGATACCAGGATGATATGGAGGTTACCGTCCGCGGTGATGATGAGTGGCGGTGATCTTGATGGAGATACCAAGATGATGGAGACTCGTCCCTAAGTAGCTGAAACACCTTAGGAAACAGAAAAACTGCGAACTCAAAATCTTGAATGTCAAATGGTGGTAGCAGGATGTGGTGGTGGTTTTACGGAAGCTCAATGGAATTGCGGAATGGCAATGATGGGATTTGAGACGCAATGTGGAAGTGGAGGGTAAGGTGGTGGACTATACACGGTGTCAGAGTTGGAAGCACGGTCCCTAAGTAGCCTAAACACCTTAGGAGACACAACTCACAACACAAACAAAATTGGGTTAGGTCGGGGTGGCGGGAGTGTATTGTTGGTAAGCCTATGCGAAAGTGGTGGTGGTGGTTGATGAAGAAGCAACCATCCCTAAGTAGCCTAAACACCTTAGGAGACTCAAATCACAACTCAAACAACCACTAATGCTATGGGGATCAATATGGGTTAGGTTGTGGAAGTCGGTGGGGGTTATGCGGATGATATGGTGGAAGCCCTAGGCAAAGATGCCAAAGTTTCAAAAAATTTATGGAGTCAAATGGTGATGGTAGTATTTTTGTGGGAAGGAGGGTGTCAAGAGCTTCTCCACGAGCTAAAGAACGCGAAAATCAGACTCCGGATGAATTAGTTATGGACAAAACGGTGAAACGGGGAAGGTTGAGTTGCCAGGGGCCGGATATCCGGGGGTGGGGGCGAATATCCGGGGGCTGATGTCCAGAACCATGCGGATTTTATGCTCCAGGAGCCAGATGTCCGGCCTGGGGCCCGGGTGTCCGGCCCGATGATTCCAGATCGGGATTTGGATTTCAAAACTCGATTTGGGGGAGGAAATAGATGATTTTGGGGGCAAAATTGATGGGATTTCGTGGATGGAAAGTGTGGAAACTTGGGGATATGCTAGATCCACTTGAAAGCAAGCAAATCCATGGATCAAATCCAACAAAAATTCATCAAACAAATCAAAAAAAATTGGGGCTATTTTTGGTGGGGATTTTCGAATTTAGGACGAAATCAACAAAATTAGGCTAGAAAACAAAGAGGGGAGGCTCCGAAATCGTGATCAACGTGGCTCATGATACCAAGATGATGTAGGGTGGAACCCTAGATGGCCTATCTTTCACGAAAGGAGCGGACCCCACGAAGAACACAAGGGGAAACACGAGAGAATCACTCAAACCAACAAGAACGATCACACATGTGCTAGATCCTCGAAACACAAAGAGATACAAGATCTGAATCCAACAAAGGACGATACATAGGGTAACCGGTTCTTCTCTGTGAGGAGGTCTTGATGGGGCCACCCAAGAGGGGGTCTTTAATCCAAGGTGAATCTTCTCCGAAGAGGGGCCGCGGTCTCTCTCAAGGAGTAGATCCATATGGATGAGCGAAGCTCTATCTCTCAAATGAGCTATCACAATGCTAACGCTAACTAGAAGGGGGTGGAGGAGTATATATAGTCTAGAGCCACGAAGGGGTAAGTGAGAAGGGGATAGATGGGCCTTTGGCACGGTTAGGCACGCGCAGGTGCCGAACGTCCGGGCTGGGGGGCAGATGTCCGGGGCTTCGGGATGAGCCGGATGTCCGGGGTCGTGGCCGGATGTCCGGGCTGAAGTGGCGGTTCAGCTGCTCTCTGGATACGTCGGTGCCGGATTTCTGGGGGAGATGCCGGATGTCCGGGCTGTCGGAAGGCGCCGGATGTCCAGGGTTAGCGCCGGATGTCCGGCCGCTGAGGCTTGTTCGGCCGAATGTTGGTGCAGCAGTTGGGAGGCTGCACAGACGCCGGATGTCCGGCCGTTGTAGCTTCAGCAACTCCGTCTTCTTCCGTCATCGCTTCCAGGCTTCCCTCGCGGATGGTGTAGTTGTTCCTTGGCGCTTGCACTCCTCCTCGTCGTCTGTAGTGTTCCGACAATATCTATGCATGCACACGAGTGGAGTGCTAAGTAGTATACCATCCTCGAAGGGGTCAAGTGAGCACATGTATAGGATATAATTCACCTTTGTGTATGTGAAGTAGATGTCGCACGTGTCACCCGCCAAACGGACTCTTGACATGGTGATGTCCATAGGATGCTTCGCATCACCAAGGTTACCAAACAAACGTGCATCACGTAGAGCAATAAAAACAGCACGTAAATGTTCCAAATGTTCCTCCAAAGATTTGTTATAAATCAATATGTCATCAAAGTAACTACCACAAATCGTCCAATGAAAGCATGTAAAACTTCGTTCATTAATCTCATGAAAGTACTAGGTGCATTAGTTAACCCAAAACGCACGAGTAACCACTCATATAATCTAAACTTAGTTTTAAATGTTGTTTTCCATTCATCTCCCAATTTCATACGAATTTGATGGTATCCACTACGCAAATCAACTTTGGAGAATATTGTAGAGCCACTCAATTCATCAAGCATATCATCTAGCCTAGAAATAGGATGACGATAATGAATAGTAATATTATTAATGCCTCTACAATCAACGCACATACGCGACATACCATCCTTTTTCGGCACTAAAATGATAGGAACAGCACAAGGACTAAGAGATTCGCGTATATAACCTTTGTCGAGTAGCTCTTGTACTTGATGCATAATCTCCTTCGTCTCCTCTGGATTGGTAAGGTATGGTGCACGGTTGGGTAATGATGCACCGGGAATTAAGTCAATTTGATGCTCAATCCCTCGAATAGGTGGTAATCCCGGTGGCATGTCTTGTGGAAAGACGTCAGCGAACTCCTGCAAAATGTTAGTGACAACAGGAGGCAAAGAGGAAGGCACATCCTCGAATGAAAATAATGCTTCTTTGCACACAAAAGCATAGCAAACAGATTTGCTAAAATCTAGATCATCAATATCAGATTTGGTAGCAAGTAAACATGCACTTTTCAATTTATTTTCAGAAGCAACACTAGATGGTTTATTATTAGGCTTCATTTGTTGCTCAAATTCTTTTGGCACAATCTGATTTTGACTCTTATTTTGCTCCTGTTTTGCTTTATTAGCTCTATTAATATCATCTTTCAAAATGGAATCAGGAGTCATAGGAAGCAAAGTAATATTTTTGTCCTTATGAACAAGAGTATACTGATTGTTTCTACCATGGTGTACAGAATTTTTATCAAATTGCCACGGTCTACCAAGTAATAAGGAACATGCTTGCATGGGTACCACATCACAGTCAACATAATCAGCATATGTAGAGATACTAAAATGCACACGAACAGTACATGTTACCTTAACCTTGCCGCTGTTGTTGAACCATTAGATGTAGTAAGGATGTGGATGTGGTCTTGTGGTGAGAGATAGCTTCTCCACCATCTCCATGCTAGCCAAGTTGTTGCATCTTCCTCCATCTATGATGACGCGAATAGAATGTTCCTTCACAACTCCCTTTGTGTGGAACAAATCATGCCTCTGATTTTGCTCAGCTTGTGTAACCTGCACACTCAAAACACATTGAGCAACTAAACATTCATACCTGTCAGCATCTTGAGCAGCCATGTATTGCGTCTCATGATCAGAATCATCTCCACCGTGTTCTTCACGTGTAATAAGAGCCAAAGTCTCCTCATCATAGTCACTAGCGGACTCATATCCACCATCCTCAGTAGCAATCATCACACGCTGAGATTTGCATTCTCTCGCAAAATGTCCTCTTCCCTTACAACGACGACAAATAATATCACTTGTGTTCCCTGTTGATACCATGGAAGAAGAAGAGCTCTGCGCAGGCCCGGCAGGTGTGCTCTTGGGAGATAGTGGTGGTTGTGCCTACTTTCTTGTATCAAGGCTGGAGGTGGCACCTGATGGAGGTGCTGGTGCAGTGGAAGTAGAGGATGCACGTGGTGTCCATGATGAAGATCGACCTGCAGAAAAGTTAGTCCGCGCCAACGCCTGTCGATCCTGCACTTCACGTTCAACTTTACAAGCAAGATGGAATAAACAAGGGATATAATTATACTCCTTATACTCTAGAATGGTCTGAATCTCTCTATCTAATCCACCCATAAAATGTGCAAGCATACCTTCATTCTCCTCAACAATACCACATCTAATCATGCCAGTTTGTAATTCCTGATAATATTCTTCTACATAATTTTTTCCTTATCTTAAAAGATGCAATTTTTGAAGTAATGCACGTTGATAATATGGTGGAACCCAACGAGTACGCGTAGGAGTTTTCAAAGCAGCCCAAGTAGCTGGAATAGGGTATAATCTACAATGTTCAGACCACCAAACACATGCAAAGCTAGTGAAAGCACAAACAGCAGCAGGAACACGTCTCTCCTCGGGATATTGTAAACATGTAAATCGTTGTTCTGTTTCTAACTCCCAAGTAAGATATATATCAGGAACATATCTACCCTCAAATGGTGGAATATTCAATTTTAGTTTAGGAAGATGGTCATGATCTCATACCTCAAGTGGTGGTGCAGCCCTACCGTTGCAATGATATACCTGAGGACGACCTGGTGGTGGTGGTACTGGTGGTTGCACGTAGTTCTAATTTTGATCAACCTCATCCTTGTAATGGTCCTCCACCTCTGCAGTAGCAGCAGGAGCTATAGAAGCATCAATAGCGGCACCAGAATTTTACCCAGGGTCAATGAGAATGCGCTGTGCTCGTCCCACTTGATTTGGAAGGCGACATTGTTGTTGTTGTTGTTGTTGTTGTAGAGGTGCATTACGTGCAGTCAGTGGTGGTGGTGGAAGACACGCTAGCAATTCATTAAACTTGTTATCGAGCTTTGTTTCGAACGTCTTCTCCATGCCATCTATCTTCTCCATGGCCTCTTCAAATCTGTTTAACACATCTTGCACCTGTCCACTCATCATTTGCTGAAATTTATCATGCAACTCCTTATTCGTCATGTTCTCCCAGTCAGTCTCGTCGGCTTGTGATCCTGCCATGGTTAGCAGCAATAGAAACACACAAGAATATGATCCTATAGACTACGAACAAGAGGTGGTGGTGGGTGTCACAAATCCGTCAAGAAAATCTCAAATTCTTACCAGTTCTTATGCAGCAGCAGGCGGTGATCGGCAACCGTCGTAGTCAAAACTCTCAAAGCTTGGATAGGGCGATTACTAGGGAGAGTCAAACGCACGATGTAGATGTATGTGGAGCTGGGAAGGCTTATAATATGGTAGCAAAAAGGGTCAGCAATAATAAATTCAGAGATGCAAATTTGAATAAACTCTCAACGATCATGGCGCTGCACTAACAAAATCATGGCGCTGCACGTAAACAAGGGAGGAGCACACTCTGAAAAAAATCTCTTTTTTCACTTTTTTCCTCTTTTTTTGCTCTGCAACAAATTTTTTTTGAAAAAGTCTACAAATGGTTTGGAACTATTTTCCAGACTTAGTTTTTTTTTAGTTTGGAACTATTTTTCTACTGCGGGTAGCACGGAAGTTGGGGAGTCCGACTTGGTCACGACTTGAAGTATCGCGTGATATGGAAATCAAAAATAAAGGAACAAATACTGGACTCGGACTAGGACTAGTGGCGGAGATGAATCTGGTGGAACTCGGACTGGTGATGATGGTATATGATGGGCGGTGGCGCACGGGCTGGTGGCGAATCTGTGGTGGAGGTGGACTCGGATTGGCGTGATGGCGGTGGATATGTGGTAAAGGCAGCGGTGATGACGATGGTGGTATATGGCACCGGTGATGATGATGGTGGTATATGAAAGAGGTGATGACGATGATGGTATATGGCAACGGTGATGACGATGGTGGTATATGTCAGTGGTGATGACGATGGTGGTATATGGTAGCGGTGATGACAATGGTGCGGCGGCGCGTGACAACTTGTGAACAAAACTCGAAACTCTAAAGGACTAGACGCTAAGACCAGCAACTTGACATGACGATGCAACCACGAATTCAACAAAGCAAATATAGAAAAGATTATGCAAAGGCTCAGATTGGTTCGGATAGGATGAACTAACCCTAATTTTTTTGGCTTTTTCGTGGACTATAGGTATGAAGAACAGACTCGATCTAAACTACGAAAAACTGTAAAATCTCACCGAGCAACCTGGAAATCTGATACCACTTGATAGAGGCGAAGGTGTCCCGATGTTTCGATGAGATATATATCATTTTCTGTGGGAGTCAACTTTGACGATCCGACTACGAACGTGCGAAGACGTCGCGCCTTAGCAATCACTAAACCAACTTCCTAGGGCTATTGACCACGCCGGAGCACGATCAACCTAACCACGAGGGTCTGTTTCCTGCGAGCAAACGAAGAACAAGCATTAAACTGAGATTGCAATCTGGATATTGTGAATATAAGATGAAAGCTTTATTGATCAAGGCGGGGTTCCGTGACGCCTTTATCTGGTCGTTGAACACAAACAAAGTACGTGAAGTTGCAGCTATGGTGAACTCTAATCTAAACAAAACCCAAGGTCTAGATGATGCCCTAAGGGCTGTATTTATGGAGGAGAGAGGGGGGATTTCATGGCCCTTGGAGGAGGGGTCCGAAACCAACCCTAACTCTTGTTTCCCCACACATACGGACTCTAAAAATAGCCTATAACCAAGTATTTCGAAATTACATGGGCCTGGCCAAAAAATAAGGTGACGCAGCACCTATGATATCCTATGGACGAAATTTATGAAGTGGCATCTTGTATATTTCATCCAAGGCTTCATGCACTCATTATGGTGGCTTCAACGTCCTGGAATCATCACTTGTAACTCTGTTCTTGTTCCCCTTGCGCACGCCATCATCTCCATGCTTGAACTTGCTCCAAGGTTCATCTTTCTTGTCCAAGCTAGGCCCTTCATTTGTAAGCAAAACAAATGTATCCAATTTAGGCAGCATCATATTCTCATGAACATTAGAATCATTACCAAGAAACGAAAGTACCTGGTAATTTAATTGGCGTGCGCGAGCTCTAGTAATTGGTCCAATATGTATAGCATCAAGGGATGTGGGTGTAACAATGGTATTGATGTCCTCATCAATTTCAT
The DNA here is from genome assembly GCF_056163025.1 of Triticum urartu. Lineage (NCBI taxonomy): Eukaryota > Viridiplantae > Streptophyta > Magnoliopsida > Poales > Poaceae > Triticum > Triticum urartu. The sequence goes on along the minus strand of NC_141873.1, from coordinate 192,993,235 downwards.
CCCAGCCTATTTTGGAAAGACATCATATAGTTTTGTCATGTCATCCTGTTTAGATACTCATCATATGTGGAATTATGCCATTATATCCTGTTAAGTTATCTATCATATATCTGAAATTGTGTCATGCTATCCTGTTTAGTTAGGCATCATATATGTGAAATTGTGTCATGATGTCCTGTTTGGTTAGACAACATATATGTGAATTACCACATCTGTCTATCATACAATGTCTGTACGTTCAATTTATTTTCTTGTTTATCAGCCATTTGAATTGGAGGGGTGATGGCAGTATCTAAGGGATCAAAAACTCGTTCTTCACAAAAGACAGTGCTACCCGTCGATGCAGATAGAAACATGGTTGTACTGGCCCGCAAACTAGCCCCACCACACATAATCGAGAGTCTTCTAGATTGCACAATTACACCGTTGGGCAGAGAACCAGCTACAACCCATCTAACCCCAACCCCAACAGATAGTAACCCACTTCTAGTTGACAAAGCACCATGTCCACCACAGAGTACCCCCGCACGAGCAGTTTGTAAAAGCAACTACAGTTCCCAAAGCACGAAGACCACCGTAGCGAACCCAAACTCCATGTTTAAAGAAGAAGAGCAACTGTTCTCAGGTCAGATTCGGTAGCTATGGTCCATACTCCTTTGTTGTTGCATCACTGGATTGTTGTTCTAACTTCTTGCTCTATGTTGATTTCAGTTTCAGTTGCATAAACAGTTATGTTCTCATGTGATGCACATTACAAGTGTTGCCAATGTTGTGTAGTTTCTCACACTTATATTCTGTCTATGCTGCGGTGATGTAGGGTGGAACCCTATGTGGCTGATCTTTCACAAAAGGAGCGGATCCCGCGAAGAACATGAGGAACACGAGAGGGAAAAGAGGGAAAACACAAGGGGAAACACAAGAGGAAATACTAAACCAACACGAATAAGTCACACATTTGCTAGATCCTCGAGTACATAAGGAAAGATACACGATCCACGGACAACTAAGGACGATACAAGGGTAGACGGTCTTCTCCGTGAGGAGGTCTTGAGTTCTTCCCTAAAAGGGGTCTTGAATCCGCTTGGGGGATCTTCTCCGGTGGAGGCTCGAATCTCCGTGGAGAAGGTAACCAAGTGGATGAGCAAAGCTCTCAGACAAACATGAGCTAAACCTTTGCTAACCCTAGAAAGTTGGGCGAGGTGGAGTATATATTCTAGGGGGGAGAAGGGATACACGGGCCTCGGCCCTTCACTATGCACAGACAGGGGAGGCCGGATGTCCGGGCTGGTCGGGCCAGATGTCCGGGCTTTCAGGCGACGCCGGATGTCCGGGCTAGGGAGGTCGGATGTCCGGGCTAGGGAGGTCGGATGTCCGGGCTGGAGTGGTGGCTTTTGTTGCTCTCGGGTTCGTAGGGGACGGATTTCCGGGCTGGCGGCCGGATGTCCGGGGGTGATGACCCACAAGTATAGGGGATCTATCGTAGTCCTTTCGATAAGTAAGAGTGTCGAACCCAACAAGGAGTAGAAGGAAATGATAAGCGATTTTCAGCAAGGTATTCTCTGCAAGTGCTGAAATAAGTGGTAACAGATAGTTTTTTGATAGGATAAATTGTAACGAGCAACAAGTAATAAAAGTAAATAAAGTGCAGCAAGGTGGCCCAATCCTTTTGTAGCAAAGGACAAGCCGGAACAAACTCTTATAGTAGGAAAAGCGCTCCCGAGGACACATGGGAATATCGTCAAGCTAGTTTTCATCACGTTCATATGATTCGCGTTCGATACTTTGATAATTTGATATGTGGGTGGACCGGTGCTTGGGTGCAGTTCTTACTTGAACAAGCATCCCACTTATGATTAACCTCTATTGCAAGCATCCGCAACTTCAACAAAAGTATTAAGGTAAACCTAACCATAGCATGAAACATATGGATCCAAATCAGCCCCTTACGAAGCAACGCATAAACTAGGGTTTAAGCTTCTGTCACTCTAGCAACCCATCATCTACTTATTACTTCCCAATGCCTTCCTCTAGGCCCAAATAATGGTGAAGTGTTATGTAGTCAACGTTCACATAACACCACTAGAGGCTAGACAACATACATCTTATCAAAATATCAAACGAATAACAAATTCACATGACTACTCATAGCAAGACTTCTCCCTTGTCCTCAGGAACAAACATAATTACTCATAAAGCATATTCATGTTCATAATCAGAGGGGTAATAATATGCATATAGGATCTGAACATATGATCTTCCACCAAATAAACCAATGAGCATCAACTACAAGGAGTAATCAACACTACTAGCAACCTACTAGCACCAATCCCGGACTTTAAGACAAGAATTGGATACAAGAGATGAACTAGGGTTTGGAGATGAGATGGTGCTGATGAAGATGTTGATGGAGATTGCCCTCTCCCGATGAGAGGAGCATTGGTGATGACGATGGTGATGATTTCCCCCTCCGGGAGGTAAGTATACCCGGCAGAACAGCTCTGCCGGAGCTCTAGATTGGATCTGCCAAGGTTCGGCCTCGTGGCGGCGGAGTCTCGTCCCAAAAAGTTTCTCTTTATTTTTTCTCATCGAAAGACCTCATATAGGAGAAGATGGGCATCGGAGAGCCACCAGGGGGCCCACGAGGTAGGGGAGCGCCCTAGGGGGGGCGCGCCCCCCACCCTCATGAGAAGGGTGTGGGCCCCCTGGCCTTCATCTTTGGCGAGGATTTTTCTTTATTTCTTTTAAGATGTCCCGTGAAGTTTCAGGACTTTTGGAGTTGCGCAGAATAGGCCTCTAATATTTTCTCCTTTTCCAGCCCAGAATTCCAGCTGCCGGCATTCTCCCTCTTTATGTAAACCTTGTAAAATAAGAGAGAATAGCCATAAGTATTGCGATATAAAGTGAAATAACAGTCCATAATGTGATAAATATCGATATAAAAGCATGATGCAAAATGGACGTATCAACTCCCCCAAGCTTAGACCTCGCTTGTCCTCAAGCGAAAAGCCGATAACAATAAATATGTCCTCATGTTTAGAGGTAGAGGCGTCGATAAAAATAAGATACGGACATGAAGGCATCATGATTATTCTTATAACAGCAACATATATAGGTTTTGTCATATGATTACTTATGTTCAAGTGATGATCTATTCACAATGCAAAAGTATAAATCATAAACCTTATTGGGCTCCAACAAACTATAATCTCAGTCATTGAAGGAATTGCAATTTATCATAACATCGGAAAGAGTCTATGTCAGAGCTAAAAAGCAAGTCCACATACTCAACTACCATTTAGTCCTCAATAATTGCTAACACTCATGCGATACTTGTGGTTACGGAGTTTTAATCAGACACAGAGAAAGATAGGGGCTTATAGTTTTGCCCCACAACCTTTTACCTCAAGGGTAATGTCAACAATAATGGTTCATGCTCCCCTACATCCAATTAGATATATATATATATCATGTTCTTTCCAACATGCTGAGATTGCCAAAGGATAAAATGAAAAAAGAAAAGGTGAAGATCACCATGACTCTTGCATAAGGTAGAAGATAATAATAAAGGATAGGCCCTTCACAGAGGGAAGCAGAGGTTGCCATGCGCTTTTATGGTTGGATATATAAAATCTCAATGTGAAAGAACGTCACTTTATATTGCCCCTTGTGATATGAAGCTTTATTATGCAGTCCGTCGCTTTTATTACTTGCACATCACAAGATCGTATAAAGCTTATTTCTCCCACACCAATCAATCATATATTTTTAGAGCAATTTTTATTGCTTTGCACCAATGAGAACATACTTGAAGGATCTTACTCAATCCATAGGTAGATATGGTGGACTCTCATGGCAAAACTGGTTTAAGGGTATTTGGAAGCACAAGTAGTATTTCTACTTGGTGCTGAGAATTTGGCTAGCATGAGGGGGAAACGCAAGCTCAACAAGTTAGAGGAACCATGACAACATACTTTATCTCAGATATAAGAAAGACATAACTCATTACGTTGTCTTCCTTGTCCAACATCAACTCTTTAGCATGTCATATTTTAATGAGTGCTCCCAATCATAAAAGATGTCAATGATAATATATCTATATGTGAAAACCTATCTTTCCTTATTACTTCCTATTAATTGCAACAATGACCAAAGCTATGTCTGCCAATTCCCAACAACTTTTAATCATCATACTCTTTCTATGTGAAGTCATTACTCTCAATAAGATCAATATGAACTTTTTGTTTCTTTTTATTCTTTTTCTCTTTTCTTTTATTCACCCAAGATCATGGCAAAATAATCAAGCCCTTGACTCAACACTAATCTTTATTATATATAGCTTACGGACTCGATTACAAAGAGAGATCATAAAGCAAAACTCAAAACTAGATCATGCCATAAACTTTATTCTACTAGATCAAGATACTACTAATAGGATCGAACTAAGAAAAAACGGTAAAGGTAGGAGTTGTGATTGTGATACGATACCGGGGCACCTCCCCCAAGCTTGGCAGTTGCCAAGGGGAGTGCCCATACCCATGTGATTATATCTTCTTTGTCGGTGAAGACGGTGGAGGTGACGGATAATCGCACATCGAGCGTAAGAGGTCCACCAGCTTGCGAATGATGCCCTTGAGTGTGACAATATGCTCCTTCAACAAAATATTTTCTTGTGTGAGATACTTGTTTTGAACACGAGCCAACTCAGTCATCTTGAAAGCTTCGATCTCAGTTGGGTTAAGAAGGTTATGATCAATTTGAAGGGTGTCTTCTGCTGCTGGAGCTTGATCCTTCGTGGCCTTCTTGATCCTTTCATCCTTGTTGACCTTCGTGGGTTCTTCCCTCTTCAAATCTATCTTCATTATCCAAGCATTGTTGTCACCATTGTTGGAGGAGGGAGAGGACATGATGCCTAGCCTGGAAAACCCTGACAGAAAACAGCTCGAAACGAAGACAGAGGAGGTTTGCGTGATACGGGAGTCAAAACCTCCGGGACATTATATAATGAATTTTTACCGACCAAAATACGTAACGTGCAAGAAAACGGAGTCCGGAAAGCACACGAGGTGCTCATGAGGTAGGGGGGCCCACCACCCTCGTGGGGCCCTCATGTCCTTCCCGGACTGCTACTTATTTTTTGATTTTTCTAAATATTCCAAAACGGAGAGATATTGCCTTAAAAATTGTTTTGGAGTGGGTTTACTTACTGTACCACATACCTATTCCTTTTCGGAGTCTGAAACATTCCGGAAAGTGTCCTTTATGTATTCCTCCGGGGTTATGGTTTCAATAATATTGGTTTCAACATTTATGGGGTTACCTGAGATATAATGTTTAATTCTTTGACCATTTACCACCTTTGGATTTGTGCCCTCGAAGTTGTTGATTTTTATGGCACCGGAACGATAGACCTCTTCGATAACATAGGGGCCTTCCCATTTAGAGAGAAGTTTTCCTGGAAAAAATCTTAAACAAGAGTTGTATAGCAATACATAATCACCTACATTAAACTCAGGCTTTTGTATCCTTTTGTCATGCCATCTTTTAACTTTTTCTTTAAACAACTTGGCATTTTCATAAGCTTGGTTCTCCATTCATCAAGTGAGATAATATCAAATAACCTCTTCTCACTGGCAAGTTTAAAATCATAGTTAAGCTCTTTAATAGCCCAATATGCCTTGTGTTCTAGTTCGAGAGGTAAGTGACATGCTTTTCCATAAACCATTTTATACGGAGACATACCCATTGGATTTTTATATGCAGTTCTATAAGCCCATAATGCATCATCAAGTTTCTTAGACCAATTCTTTCTAGACCTATTAACAGTCTTTTGCAAAATTAATTTGAGCTCTCTATTGCTCAGTTCTACTTGACCACTAGACTGAGTGTGATAAGGAGATGCAATTCTATGATTAACATCATATTTAGCAAGCATTTTACGGAAAGCACCATGAATAAAGTGCGAACCACCATCAGTCATTAAATATCTAGGGAATCCAAACCTCGGGAAAATAACTTCCTTAAGCATTTTAATAGAAATGTTATGATCAGCACTACTAGTTGGAATAGCTTCTACCCACTTAGTAACGTAATCAACAGCAACTAAATATGTGTGTATCCATTCGAGGCAGGAAAAGGTCCCATATAATCAAAGCCCCAAATATCAAACGGTTCAATAACAAGTGAATAATTCATAGGCATTTCTTGACGTCTACTAATATTACCAATTCTTTGACATTCATCACAAGACAAGACAAACTTACGGGCATCCTTGAAGAGAGTAGGCCAATAACCAGATTGCAATACCTTATGTGCAGTTCTATCTCCAGCGTGGTGTCCTCCATAAGACTCGGAATGACACTTGCGTAGGATCTGTTCCTGTTCATGCTCAGGTGCACAACGCCTAATAACACCATCTACTCCTTCTTTATAAAGATGTGTGTCATCCCAAAAGTAATGTCTTAAATCATAGAAAAACTTTTTCTTTTGTTGGTATGTGAAGCTAGGTGGTATAAACTTAGCAACAATATAATTAGCATAATCAGCATAACATGGAGTACTACGAGAAGTACTTATAAATTTAATTGTCATCAGGAAAGTCATCATTAATAGGTAGTGGGTGATACGTCTCCAACGTATCTATAATTTTTGATTGCTCCATGCTATATTATCTACTGTTTTGGGCAATATTGGGCTTTATTATCCACTTTTATATTACTTTTGGGACTAACCTATTAACCGGAGGCCCAGCCCAGATTTGCTGTTTTATGCCTACTTCAGTGTTTTGAAGAAAAGGATTATCAAACGGAGTCGAAACGGAATGAAATCAACTGGAGAAGTTAATTTTGGAACAAAAGCCACCTTATGGACTTGGACCCCATGTGAAGGAAGGAACGAGGTGCTCACGATGGTGGGGGGCGCCCCCCCTAGGGCGCGCCCCCCTGTCTCGTGGGACCCTCGTGGCTCCCCTGACATACCTTCTGCACCCATATATACCCATGTGACCTAAATCTTCCAGAACGCAAGATAGATCGGTAGTTCCATCGCCAGAAGCCTCCGTAGCCACCGAAAAACAATCTAGACCCGTTTCGGCACCCTGACGGAGGGGGCAATCCTTCTCCGGTGGCCATCTTCATCATCCCGGTGCTCTCCATGACGAGGAGGGAGTAGTTCTACCTCGGGGCTGAGGGTATGTACCAGTAGCTATGTGTTTGATCTCTCTCTCTCTCTCGTGTTCTTGAGATGATACGATCTTGATGTATCGCGAGCTTTGCTATTATATTTGGATCCTATGATGTTTTCTCCCCCCTCTACTCTCTTGTAATGAATCGAGCTTCCCCTTTTGAAGTAATATTTTCGGATTGAGTCTTTAAAGACTTGAGAACACTTGATGTATGTCTTGTCGTGGATATCTGTGGTGACAATGGGATACCACGTGCCACTTGATGTATGTTTTGGTGACCAACTTGCGGGTTCCGCCCATGAACCTATGCATAGGGGTTGGCACACATTTTCGTCGTGATTCTCCGGTAGAAATTTGGGGCACTCTTTGAGGTCCTATGTGTTGGTTGAATAGATGAATCTGAGATTTTGTGATGCATATCATATAATCATACCCACGGATACTTGAGGTGACATTGGAGTATCTAGGTGACATTAGGGTTTTGGTTGATTTGTGTCTTAAGGTGTTATTCTAGTACGAACTCTAGGGCTGTTTGTGACACTTATAGGAATAGCCCAACGGATTGATTGGAAAGAATAACTTTGAGGTGGTTTCGTACCCTACCATAATCGCTTCGTTCGTTCTCAGCTATTAGTGACTTTGGAGTGACTCTTTGTTGCATGTTGAGGGATAGTTTTAAGATCCAATTATGATAGTATTGTTGAGGGAACTTACACTAGCGAAAGTATGAACCCTAGGCCTTGTTTCCACACATTGCAATACCATTTATGCTCACTTTTATCACTTGCTACCTTGCTGTTTTTATTATTTAAGATTACAAAAACTATTATCTACTATCCATATTGCACTTGTATCACCATCTCTTCGCCGAACTAGTGCACCTATATAATTTACCATTGTATTGGGTGTGTTGGGGACACAAGAGACTCTTTGTTATTTGGTTGCAGGGTTTCTTGAGAGAGACCATCTTCATCCTACGCCTCCTACGGATTGATAAACCTTAGGTCATCCACTTGAGGGAAATTTTCTACTGTCCTACAAACCTGTGCACTTGCAACCCAACAACGTCTACAAGAAGAAGGTTGTGTAGTAGATATCAAGCTCTTTTCTGGCGCCGTTGCTGGGGAGGTGAGTGCTTGAAGGTATATCTTTAGATCTTGCAATCGAGTCTTTTAGTTTCTTGTTTTATCACTAGTTTAGTTTATAAAAGAAAACTATAAAAAATGGAATTGAGTTTGTCTCATACGCTTCACCTTTTTAATATCTTTCGTGAGTATGATGGAAAGGATAATTGTGCTCAAGTGCTAGAAGAAGAAACCTATAAAATGTTTGGCACAAAATATTTGAATGATGAGCATGATTGCAGTGTTGTTAGTATGAATTCCTTGAATATCCATGATGCTAATGATATGCAAAGCCACAAGCTTGGGGAAGCTATGTTTGATGAAGATGATATTTTTTGTCCCCCAAGTTTTGATGAGAAAAATTATTATGATGAAAGCATGCCTCCTATCTATGATGATTATTGTGATGCCACGTATACTTTAAAGAATAATGATAACCATGAAACTTGTCATCTTGATCTTAATTTTCAATCACATGATAGTTATTTTGGTTGAGTTGGCTCCCACTATTATTCATGAGAAGAATTTTGCTTATGTGGAGAGTAATAAATTTTCTATGCTTGTAGATCATGAAAAGAATGATTTAGGTGATGGTTATATTTTTGAATTAATTCATGATGCTACTTAAAACTATTATGAGGGAGGAATATATGCTTGTAGGAATTGCAATAATATCAAGTTTCCTCTCTATGTGCTTAAAATTTTGAAGTTATGCTTGTTTTACCTTCCTATGCAAGTTGATTCTTGTTCCCACAAGTTGTTTGCTCACAAAATCCCTATGCATAGGAAGCATGTTAGATATAAATGTGCTAGTCATATTCTTCATGATGCTCTCTTTATGATTCAATTCTTATCCTTTATGTGAGCATCATTGAAATCATCATGCCTAGCTAGGGGCATTAAACGATAGCGCTTGTTGGGAGGCAACCCAATTTTATTTTAGTTCCTTGCTTTTTTCTCCTGTTTAGTAATAAATAACTCATCTAGCCTCTGTTTAGATGTGGTTTTATATGTTTAATTAGTATTTGTGCCAAGTAGAACCTTTGGGAAGACTTGGGGGAAGTCTTGTTGATCATGCTGTCAAAAACAGAAACTTTAGCGCTCACGATAATTGCTGCCATTTTTATTTGGAGAGTGCTATTTAGTTAATTCTTTTTGAATATGATTAATATATAAATTACTCAGGTCCAGAAACTTATTGGAGAATTTTATGAGTTCCATAAGTATACGTTTTATCCAGATTACTACAGACTGTTCTGTTTTTGACAGATTCTGTTTTTCATGTGTTGTTTACTTATTCTGATGAATCTATGGCTAGTAAAATAGTTTATAAACCATATAGAAGTTGGAATACAGTAGGATTAACACCAATATAAATAAAGAATGAGTTCATTACAGTACCTTATGATGGTGATTTGCTTTCTTATACTAACGGAGCTTACGAGTTTTCTACTTTATGTTTTGTGTTGTGAAGTTTTCAAGTTTTGGGTAAGGATTTGATGGACTATGGAACAAGGAGTGGCAAGAGCCTAAGATTGGGGATGCCCAAGGCATCCCAAGGTAATATTCAAGGACAACCAAGAGCCTAAGCTTGGGGATGCCCCAGAAGGCATCCCCTCTTTCGTCTTCATTCATCGGTAACTTTACTTGGAGCTATATTTTTATTGGCCACATGATATGTGTTTTGCTTGGAGCGTCAATTTATTTTGTTAGGATTTTCTTGATGTTATTTAGAATAATGTTTTGCATCTTTTATTTCAATAAAAGTGGCATTAATAGTCTTTACTATGCCTATGTTACAAGTATACATGTTGCTGTTTGAAAACAGAAAGTTTACCGCTGTTGCAATAATTCCCTAGAAAAGTAAGAATGTGATAAAATGTTGAAATATTTTTCATATTAAGCTCTGATAAATTTAATACAGTGGGAATTTTCTTTCATAATTTTTGGAGCTAGGGAAGTATGGATGTTGCTGCATTCTTTACAGACTATCCTGTTTAGGCAGATTGCTGTTATGTTTGCATTGTTTGCATATGTTTGCTTCTTTAATGATTCTATTTGAGGATAGGACTATTAAATGTGCAGAGGCAATTAGTATGAAATTTTGAATAATAATTTTAGTGACTTGCTACAGTAGAGTATGATAAGGTTTTTGCAATGGTTTATACTAACTTATCTCACGAGTCCTTGTTGAGTTTTGTGTGGATGAAGCTTTTGAGATTTAGGGAGACCGTGATATGAGAGGAATTAAGGAGACACAAAAGCTCAAGCTTGGGCATGCCCAAGGCATCCCAATATAATATTTCAATAAGTCTCAAGCATCTAAGCTTGGGGATGCCCCGGTTGGCATCCCACCTTTCTTCTTCAACAATTATCTGTTAGTATCGGTTGATCCTAAGTTTTGCTTCTTCACATGATGTTTGCTATTCTTAGATGTCATTTTATTTTGCTTTGCTTGCTGTTTGAATAGAGTACCAAGATCTGAAATTATTAAATGTTAGAGAGTCTTCACATAGTTGCATAATTATTCGACTACTCATTGATCTTCACTTATATCTTTCGGAGTAGTTTGTCATTTGCTCTAGTGCTTCACTTATATCTTTTAGAGCATGGTGGTAGTTTTATTTTGAAGAAATAGATGAACTATCATGCTTCACTTATATTATTTTGAGAGTCTTAATAGCATGGTAATTTTCTTAAAATCCTAATATGCTAGGTATTCAAGAATAATAAAATTCTCTTATGAGTGTGTTGAATACTATGAGAAGTTTGATACTTGATAATTGTTTTGAGATATGGAGATGGTAATATGAGAGTCATGCTAGTTGAGTAGTTGTGAATTTGAGAAATACTTGTGTTGAAGTTTGTGATTCCCGTAGCATGCACGTATGGTGAACCGTTATGTGATGAAGTCGGAGCATGATTTATTTATTGATTGTCTTCCTTATGAGTGGCGGTCGGGGACGAGCGATGGTCTTTTCCTACCAATCTATCCCCCTAGGAGCATGCGCGTAATACTTTGCTTTAATAACTTCTAGATTTTTGCAATAAGTATGTGAGTTCTTTATGACTAATGTTGAGTCCATGGATTATATGCACTCTCACCCTTCCACCATTTCTAGCCTCTCTAGTACCGCGCAACTTTCGCCGGTACCATAAACCCACCATATACCTTCCTCAAAACAGCCACCATACCTACCTATTATGGCATTTCCATAGCCATTCCGAGATATATTGCCATGCAACTTTCCACCGTTCCGGTTATTATGACACACTCCATCATTGTCATATTGCTTAGCATGATCGTGAAGTTGACATTGTATTTGTGGAAAAGCCACCATTCATAATTCTTTCATCCTTGTCACTCTTGATTCATTGCATATCCCGGTACACCGCCGGAGGCATTCATATAGAGTCATACTTTGTTCTAAGTATCGAGTTGTATCATTGAGTTGTAAATAAATAGAAGTGTGATGATCATCATTCAATAGAGCATTGTCCCCAAAAAAAGAGAAAGGCAATAAAAAAGGAAAGGCCAAATAAAAAAATAAAAAAATAAAAATAAATAAAAGGGGCAACGGTACTATCCTTTTTCCACACTTGTGCTTCAAAGTAGCACCATGATATAGCAAGTCTCATATATTGTGCTTCGAAGTAGCACCATGTTCTTCATATAGAGAGTCTCATATGTTGTCACTTTCATATACTAGTGGGAACTTCACATTATAGAACTTGGCTTGTATATTCCAATGATGGGCTTCCTCAAAATTGCCCTAGGTCTTCGTGAGCAAGCAAGTTGGATGCACACCCACTAGTTTCTTTTGTTGAGCTTTCATACATTTATACCTCTAGTGCATCCGTTGCATGGCAATCCCTACTCACTCACATTGATATCTATAGATGGGGATCTCCATAGCACATTTATATGCCTAGTTGATGTGAGACTATCTTCTCCTTTTTGTCTTCTCCACAACCACCATTCTTTTCCACCTATAGTGATATGTCCATGGCTCACGCTCATGTATTGCATGAAGATTGAAAAAGTTTGAGAACATCAAAAGTATGAAACAATTGCTTGGATTGTCATCGGGGTTGTGCATAATTTAAATACTTTGTGTGGTGAAGATGGAGCATAGCCAGACTATATGATTTTGTAGGGATAGCTCTCTTTGGCCATGTTATTTTGAGAAGACATGATTGCTTTATTAGTATGCTTTAAGTATTATTATTTTTATGTCAATGTGAACTTTTGTCTTGAATCTTATGGATCTGAATATTCATGCCACAATTAAGAAGAATTACATTGAAATTGTGCCAAGTAGCACTCCGCATCAAAAATTCTCTTTTTATCATTTACCTACTCGAGGACGAGCAGGAATTAAGCTTGGGGATGCTTGATACGTCTCCAACGTATCTATAATTTTGGATTGCTCCATGCTATATTATCTACTGTTTTGGGCAATATTGGGCTTTATTATCCACTTTTATATTACTTATGGGACTAACCTATTAACTAGAGGCCCAGCCCAGATTTGCTGTTTTATGCCTATTTCAGTGTTTTGAAGAAAAGGAATATCAGATGGAGTCGAAACGGAACGAAATCAACTGGAGAAGTTAATTTTGGAACGAAAGCCACCCGATGGAGTTGGACCCCACGTCAAGGAAGGAACGAGGTGCTCACGAGGGTGGGGGGCGCCGCCTCCCCTAGGGCGCGCCCCCCTGTCTCGTGGGACCCTCGTGGCTCCCCTGACGTACCTCCTGCACCCATATATACCCACGTGACCTAAAACTTCCAGAACGCAAGATAGATCGAGAGTTCTGCCGCCAAAAGCCTCCGTAGCCAACGAAAACCAATCTAGACCCGTTCCGACACCCTGCTGGAGGGGGCAATCCTTCTCCGGTGGCCATCTTCATCATCCCGGTGCACTCCATGACGAGGAGGGAGTAGTTCTCCCTCGGGGCTGAGGGTATGTACCAGTAGCTATGTGTTTGATCTCCCTCTCTCGTGCTCTTGAGATGATACGATCTTGATGTATCGCGAGCTTTGCTATTATATTTGGATCCTATGATGTTTCCCCCCCTCTACTCCCTTGTAATGAATCGAGTTTCCCCTTTTGAAGTAATCTTTTCGGATTGAGTCTTTAAAGACTTGAGAACACTTGATGTATGTATTGCCGTGGATATCTGTGGTGACAATGGGATACCACGTGCCACTTGATGTATCTTTTGGTGACCAATTTGCGGGTTCCGCCCATGAACCTATGCATAGGGGTTGGCACACGTTTTCGTCGTGATTCTCTGGTAGAACTTTGGGGCACTCTTTGAGGTCCTATGTGTTGGTTGAATAGATGAATATGAGATTGTGTGATGCATATCGTACAATCATACCCACGGATACTTGAGGTGACATTGGAGTATCTAGGTGACATTAGGGTTTTGGTTGATTTGTGTCTTAAGGTGTTATTCTAGTACAAACTCTAGGGATATTTGTGACACTTATAGGAATAGCCCAACGGATTGATTGGAAAGAATAACTTTGAGGTGGTTTCGTACCCTACCATAATCTCTTCGTTCTTTCTCAGCTATTAGTGACTTTGGAGTGACTCTTTGTTGCATGTTGAGGGATAGTTTTGAGATCCAATCATGATAGCATTGTTGAGGGAACTTACACTAGCGAAAGTATGAACCCTAGGCCTTGTTTCCACACATTGTAATACCGTTTACGCTCACTTTTATCACTTGCTACCTTGCTGTTTTTTATTTCAGATTACAAAAACTATTATCTACTATCCATATTGCACTTGTATCACCATCTCTTCGCCAAACTAGTGCACCTATATAATTTACCATTGTATTGGGTGTGTTGGGGACACAAGAGACTCTTTGTTATTTGGTTGCAGGGTTGCTTGAGAGAGACCATCTTCATCCTACGCCTCCTACGGATTGATAAACCTGAGGTCATCCACTTGAGGGAAATTTGCTACTGTCCTACAAACATGTGCACTTGCAGGCCTAACAATGTCTACAAGAAGAAGGTTGTGTAGTAGACATCAGTGGGTCATCAAGAATATTTTCTAACCTATATAGTTGTCTACAATGGGGTTCTTAGCTCCCTTTCTATCAACAATATTCAAATCAAATTCTTGTAGCAAGAGAACCCATCTAATAAGTCTAGGTTTAGCATCTTTCTTTTCCATAAGATATTTAATAGCAGCATGATCAGTATGAATAGTTACTTTAGAATCAACAATATAAGATCTGAACTTATCACAAGCAAATACAACTGTTAAAAGCTCTTTTTCAGTAGTAGCATAATTTCTTTGAGCATTGCCTAGAGTCTTACTAGCATAATGAATAACATTTAATTTCTTATCAACTCTTTGCCCTAGAACAGCACCTACAGCATAACCACTAGCATCACACATAATTTCAAAGGGTAAATTCCAATCAGGTGGCCGAACAATAGGTGCAGAGACTAATGCTTTCTTAAGTATTTCAAATGCTTATACACAATCATCATCAAGGACAAATGGTATATCTTTTTGCAATAAATTAGTTAGAGGCCGAGAAATTTTTGAGAAGTCCTTAATGAACTTCCTATAAAATCCAGCGTGACCAAGGAAACTTCTTATACCTTTGATGTCCTTGGGACACGGCATCTTTTCAATAGCATCAACCTTGGCTTTATCAACTTTAATACCTCTTGCCGGAACTTTTTGCCCCAAGACAATACCTTCATTGACCATAAAGTGGCACTTTTCCCAATTCAAGACAAGATTAGTTTCTTCACATCTCTGCAAAACTCAATCAAGATTGCTCAAGCAATCATCAAAAGAGGAACCATAGATGGAAAAGTCGTCCATGAAAACCTCACAAATCTTTTCACAAAAGTCAGAGAATATAGCCATCATGCATCTTTGAAAGGTAGCAGGTGCATTACATAAACCAAAAGGCATACGTCTATAAGCAAAAGTACCAAAAGGGCATGTAAAAGTAGTCTTTGATTGATCTTTAGCCGACACAGGTATTTGAGAGAAACCAGAATGACCATCTAGAAAGCAATAGTGTGTATGTTTGCATAATCTTTCTAGAATTTGATCAATAAAAGGTAAGGGGTAATGATCTTTCTTAGTAGCTTTATTTAATTTACGGAAACCAATTACCATCCTATAACTTGTTATAATTCTTTGTGGAATCAATTCATCTTTATCATTAGGAACAACAGTAATACCTCCCTTCTTAGGTACACAATGGACAGGACTTACCCACTCACTATCAGCAACGGGATAAATTATACCTGCCTCCAGAAGCTTGACTATTTCTTTTCTTACCACTTCTTTCATTTTAGGATTCAGACGTCGTTGAGGATCACGAACTGGTTTGGCATCTGCTTCCAAATTTATTTTATGTTGACATATAGTGGGACTAATGCCCTTAAGATCATCAAGAGCATATCCAATAGCAGCACGATGCTTCTTCAGAGTTTTCAATAATCTTTCTTCTTCATGCTCTGAAAGGTTAGCACTAATAATAACATGATATATCTTTTTTTCATCAAGATAAGCATATTTAAGATTATCAGGCAAAGGTTTAAGCTCAAACACGGGATCACCCTTGGGTGGATGAGGATCCCCTAGGATTTCAACAGGCAAATTGTGTTTCAGAATAGGTTCCTGTTTAAAGAATACTTCATCTATTTCTTTTCTTTCATTCATGAACATATCATTTTCATGGTCTACCATATAGTGTTCTAAAGGATCACTAGGAGGTACGGCAATAGAAGCAAGACCAATAATTTCATCCTTACTAGGTAATTCTTCCTCACGATGTTGTTTACTAAATTTAGAGAAATTAAACTCATGAATCATATCATCCAAACCAACAGTAACAATATTCTTAGTGCAGTCTATGGTAGCATTGACAGTGTTTAAGAAAGGTCTACCAAATATAATTGGACAAAAGCTATCTTGCGGAGAAGTAAGAACAAGAAAATCAGCAGGATATTTTGTTTTCCCACACAAGACTTCAACATCTCTAACAATTCCAATTGGTGCAATAGTATCTCTATTAGCAAGTTTAATAGTAACATCAATATCTTCTAACTCAACAGGTGCAATTTCATTCTTAATTTCTTTGTATAAGTCATGAGGTATAACACTAGCACTAGCACCCATATCACATAAGCCATGATAACAATGATCTCCTATTTTAACAGAAATAACAGGCACGACTACCACGGGTCTATGTTTATCCTTATCACAAGGTTTAGCAATTATAGCAGTTTCACCTTCGAACTGAATAACATGCCCATCAATATTATCAGACAGGAGATCTTTAACAATAGCAATATTAGGTTCTATTTTAACTTGCTCAGGAGGTGTATAAGTTCTAATATTGCTTTTACGAACAACAGTTGAAGCTTTAGCATGATCCTTTACTCTAACAGGGAAAGGGGGTTTCTCAACATAAGAAGTAGGAACAATAGGATCATTATAAGTGATAGTCTTTTCTTCAACTTTAATAGGTGCAGCTACTTTTACTTCTATAGGAGGATGATATTTAAACCACTTCTCCTTAGGGAGATCAACGTAAGTAGCAAAATATTCACAGAAAGAAGCTACTATCTCAGAGTCAAGTCCATATTTAGTGCTAAACTTACGGAAAATATCGGTATCCATAAAAGATTTAACACAATCAAACTTAGGTGTCATACCTAACTCCTTACCTTCGTCGAGGTCCCAATCTTCAGAGTTGCGTTTAATTCTATCCAATAAATTCCATCTGAATTCAATAGTCTTCATCATAAAAGAGCCAGCACAAGAAGTATCGAGCATGTTGCGATTGTTTTCACAAAGCCGATCATAAAAACTTTGCATAATTATTTCTCTCTGGAGCTCATGATTGGGGCATGAATATAACATTGATTTAAGCCTCCCCCAAGCTTGAGCGATGCTTTCTCCTTCGCGAGGCCAGAAATTATATATATAATTGCGATCACGATGAACAAGATGCATAGGGTAATACTTTTGATGAAATTCCAGCTTCAATCTTTTATAGTCCCACGATCTCATATCATCACATAGCCTATACCATATCAATGCGTCTCCCTTCAAAGATAAAGAGAAGACCTTCTTCTTAGCAACATCATCAGGTATACCTGCAAGCTTAAATAATCCACAAACTTCATCCACATATATTAAGTGCTCATCAGGATGTTTTGTTCCATCTCCTGTAAAGGATTAGCTAGCAGTTTTTCCCACACAGCCACAGGAAATTCAAAAGGAGTTTCATTTTCAATAGGTTTAGTAGGTTGAGGAGAAACTCTTTGCTCTACTATACAGGGTGAAGATACCCCGAACAAGCCCCTCAGAGAATTACTTTCCATAGTTACAAGTGACAGTAAATTTCAGCACACTATATAAAATTTTCCTTACCAAATTCCACCTACCAAAGGCGCTACACTCCCCGGCAACGGCGCCAGAAAAGAGTCTTGATGACCCACAAGTATAGGGGACCTATCGTAGTCCTTTCGATAAGTAAGAGTGTCGAACCCAACGAGGAGTAGAAGGAAATGATAAGCGGTTTTCAGCAAGGTATTCTCTGCAAGTACTGAAATAAGTGGTAACAAATAGTTTTGTGATAGGATAAATTGTAAAGAGCAACAAGTAACAAAAGTAAATAAAGTGCAGCAAGGTGGCCCAATCCTTTTGTAGCAAAGGACAAGCCGGAACAAACTCTTATAGTAGGAAAAGCGCTCCCGAGGACACATGGGAATATCGTCAAGCTAGTTTTCATCACGCTCATATGATTCGCATTCGAAACTTTGATAATTTGATATGTGGGTGGACCGGTGCTTGGGTGCTGTTCTTACATGAACAAGCATCCCACTTATGATTAACCTCTATTGCAAGCATCCGCAACTACAACAAAAGTATTAAGCTAAACCTAACCATAACATGAAACTTATGGATCCAAATCAGCCCCTTACGAAGCAACGCATAAACTAGGGTTTAAGCTTCTGTCACTCTAGCAACCCATCATCTACTTATTAATTCCCAATGCCTTCCTCTAGGCCCAAATAATGGTGAAGTGTTATGTAGTCGACGTTCACATAACACCACTAGAGGCTAGACAACATACATCTTATCAAAATATCAAACGAATACCAAATTCACATGAGTACTCATAGCAAGACTTCTCCCTTGTCCTCAGGAACGAATGTAGTTACTCACAAAGCATATTCATGTTCATAATCAGAGGGGTAATAATATGCATATAGGATCTGAACATATGATCTTCCACCAAATAAACCAACTAGCATCAACTACAAGGAGTAATCAACACTACTAGCAACCTACTAGCACCAATCCCGGACTTTAGGACAAGAATTGGATACAAGATATGAACTAGGATTTGTAGATGAGATGGTGCTGATGAAGATGTTGATGGAGATTGCCCTCTCTTGATGAGAGGAGTGTTGGTGATGACGATGGTGATGATTTCCCCTTCCGGGAGGGAAGTATCCCCGGCAGAACAGCTCTGTCGGTGCTCTAGATTGGATCCGCCAAGGTTCTGCCTCGTGGCGGCGGAGTCTTGTCCCGAAAAGTTTCTCTTTATTTTTTTCTCATCAAAAGACCTCATATAGGAGAAGATGGGCATCGGAGAGCCACCAGGGGGCCCACGAGGTAGGGGGCGCGCCCTAGGAGGGGTGCCCCCCACCCTCGTGAGAAGGGTGTGGGCCACCTGGCCTTCATCTTTGCTGAGGATTTTTCTTTATTTCTTTTAAGATGTCCCATGAAGTTTCAGGACTTTTGGAGTTGCGCAGAATAGGCCTCTAATATTTGCTCCTTTTCCAGCCCAGAATTCTAGCTGCCGACACTCTCCCTCTTTATGTAAACCTTGTAAAATAAGAGAGAATAGCCATAAGTATTGCGATATAAAGTGAAAGAACAGTCCATAATGCGATAAATATCGATATAAAAGCATGATGGAAAATGGACGTATCAGGGGGCTCGGGAGAGGCCGGATGTCCGGGCTGTCGCGGTCGGATGTCCGGGGCCTGTAGCTTCTGGCGGCTGTGCTACTGTAGTGGACAACGCTCCAGGCGCTGGATGTCCGGGGTCATGGCCGGATGTCCGGGGCCTGGGAGATGTTCTTGGCTCCTTCCGTTGGTTCTAACCATCCGTGGACTTGGGGACTTGTACATCTTCATGCGCATCTTCGGGAGGGCCCTCTTGGTGCCTAATCATGCACAACACCTCGGACTTAGGTAGTAGCCATGTCTCATGCATAGAAAGTGGAAGTTCGGAGAGGAGTGAGTTCACCTTATCTTCGATAGCCTTGGCTCGGGCTCGTGTCATTGGTCCAAGTGGTGTCGTTGGACGTGTAGGTGCGTCCATGGGGATGATCTTGGGATGCTCCGCATCATCACCCCTCCCTTGGGGAAGATCCGTCCTCGGATCGAAATCCTCATCACCATGGTAGGGCGAGAGATCTTTGATGTTGAAGATGTCGCTCACGGAGTACTTGTCACGAGGGATGTCGATCTTGTACGCGTTGTTTTTGTAGCGTGCAAGCTCCTTGAATGGTCCATCCGCGCGTGGTCGAAGTTTGGACTTGCATTCTTGGGGAAAGAGGTCCTTGCAAAGGTGTAGCCACACGAGGTCTCCAATGTTGAATATCATAGGGTGCTTGTTGACGTTGAGCTTGGTCGCAAGCCATTGTACTTGGCGCTCGATGATGTTTCTTGTATCTTCGTGCACCTTCTTGAGATGGGTCGCTCGTGCAGTTGCGTCCAAATTGATGCGCACTTGGAGTGGTAGAGGGAGAATATCCAATGGTGACAAAGGGTCAAATCCGTAGATGACCTCGAAGGGGGACTTGCCGGTTGTTGAGTGTCTTGTGCGGTTGTAGGCGAACTCAGCGATAGGTAGGCACTCCTCCCACTCTTTGATGTTCTTCTCGATGAGTACTCGAAGTAGGGTGGAGAGTGTGCAGTTGGTAACTTCCGTTTAGCCGTCGGTTTGAGGATGGTAAGCCGTGGAGAAGAGTATCTTGATTCTGAGCTTGGCGCATATGGTCTTCCAAAAGTAGCTAAGGAACTTGACGTCGCAGTCCGAGACGATAGTCTTTGGCACTCCATGTAGACACAATATTTCCCTACAAAAGAGATTAACAACATGTGAAGCATCGTCTATCTTGTTGCAAGGAATAAAATGTGCCATTTTTGATAAATGGTCCACGATGACAAATATTGAATCTTTCCCATTTCGAGTCCTAGGCAAACCAAGTACAAAGTCCATGCTAATGTCTTCCCATGGTTGGTATGGCATTGGTAGAGGCATATAGAGGCCATGAGATTGAGCTTTGGACTTAGCTTTACGACATGTAGAGCATCGGTTGGTGAAACGATTGACGTCCCAAAATATCTTGGGCCAAAAGTAGTTCTTCGAGAGCGTGGCGAATGTCTTGTCGCGTCCGAAATGTCCCATTAAGCCTCCTCCATGAGATTCCTGCAAAAGAGACAAACGAAGAGAAGACTCAGGGATGCAAAGTTTGTTAGCTCGCATAAGATATCCATCCTTGATGTAATAGCGTTCCCAAGATGTATGCGACAAACACTTGGCATAAGGAGTAGAAAAAGTTGCATCATTCTCATACAAGTCTTTGATATGCTCGAAGCCAATGACATCTAACTCAAGTTGTGTAACAAGCATGCATATGCGGGAAAGAGCATCCGCTACGATGTTTTCTTTACCCTTGATGTACTTGATGACATAAGGAAAAGACTCAATAAATTCACTCCATTTAGCATGACGCTTGTTCAACTTGGTTTAAACCTTAAGATACTTGAGAGTCTCATGATCGGTATGAATGATAAACTCATGGGGACGAAGGTAATGTTCCCATTCATGCAAAACGCGGACTAAAGCATATAGCTCTTTGTCATAGATGGGGTAATTAAGTTGCGCTCCGGAAAGTTTCTCACTAAAGTAAGCTATGGGGCGCTTCTCTTGCGTTAACACACCTCCTATGCCATTACCACTAGCATCGCAATGAATCTCAAAAGGCTTGTCGAAGTTGGGTAAAGCAAGCACGGGAGCATGAGTAAGTAAATTCTTAAGCTCATTGAATGCGGTATCTTGGGATGGTCCCCAAACAAAAGGCGAATTCGTCTTCCTCAAAGCATGTAAAGGCAAAGCAATGGTGCTAAAATCCTTCACAAAGCGACGATAGAAACCCATAAGGCCAAGAAAACTACGCACTTGATGCAAGTTGGTTGGTTGTGGCCAAGTCTTCATAGCATTGATCTTGGACTCATCAACATGAACACCCTTGGAGGAAACAACAAAATCTAAGAAGACGAGCTTATCAACACCAAAAAGGCATTTCTCCATATTAACATAGAGGCGCTCTTTTCGAAGAGTTTGCAAAACGGTGCGGACATGGGTGACATGCTCTTTGATAGATTTGCTAAACACAAGAATGTCATCGAAGTAAACCACAATAAATATACCAATGTAATGGCGAAAGACATGATTCGTAAGGCGCATAAAAGTGCCCGGTGCCTCCGAGAGACCCATAGGCATGACTAACCACTCATACAAACCAAACTTGGTTTTGAAGGCGGTTTTCCATTCATCACCCTCTTGTATGTGGATTTGATAGTAACCACTCTTAAGATCAATTTTGGAAAAGATAGTGGCACCACTAAGCTCATCAAGCATATCATCTAGGCATGGAATGGGATACCTATAGCGAATGGTGATAGAGTTGATAGGTCTACACTCGGAGCACATGCGAAAGCTAACGTCACGTTTTGGCACAAGAATGACCGGGCGGCACAAGGGCTCAAACTTTCACGCACATGTCCATGGTCTATGAGATGCTTTACTTGCCTTTGTGTTTCTTTGGTTTCTTTGGGATTGACGTGGTAGGGGGCTTTGTTCGGAAGCGGTGCTCCGGGGATGAGGTCGATGCGGTGCTCAATGCCTCGTAGCGGAGGTAGTGCCGGAGGTAGCTCGTCGGGGAAAACATCTTGAAATTCCTGCAAAAGAGAAGAAAACACTAGAGGAAGAGTGTGAGAAGTGTTAGTTTGTGGTGCATTGTCCTTGCACACGAGGACGTAGTGTAGGACACTACATGGGTTCTCACACACTCCTCTTATCTCACTTTTGGTGGCAAATAGGACTAGGTTCTTCTTTTCGCTCATCGTGGAGGTGTTCGATTTTGGCTTGTGGCGCTCACTCTCATTTTGGTGGCTCGCTCTCTCACTATGATCTCCACGATGGGTGGCTTGCTTGTCGGCGATCACTTGACTTGGTGACATTGGACGGAGGACGTACTCCTTGCCCTTCATCTTGGAGATGTAGTGGTTCGTTCGGCCGTTGTGGACGACTCCTCTATCAAATTGCCATGGCCGTCCAAGGAGAAGATGACAAACGGTCATTGGAACGACGTCGCACTCCAAAGTGTCTTCGTAGGTGCCAATTTTGAAGGAGACTTGTACTCGGTGCTCGACTTGGATGGTGCCGGAGTCACTAAGCCATTGCACTTTGTATGGATGTCGATGCTTCGTCTTGGGCAGTTGGAACTTGGAGCAAAGTTCTTCGCTTGCGAGATTATGACAACTCCCTCCATCGATGATGACCTTGATGGATCATCCATTGATGCCGTCCTTGGTGTGGAATATGTGGCATCTTTGGTCTTCTTCTTGGTGATGTTAGAGGGTCAAGACTTTGGAGACAACAAGTGCGGGACTTTAGTCTTCGTCGGAAAAGACTTGTTCTTCTTCATTGTTCACTTGGCGGTGCATGGCGACTTGCTCAAGGGCTTCCATTTGACCGTCACTCATGGAGTCATAAGTTCCATCGTCGTTGAAGACCATGGTTAGCTTGTTGGTGGACTCGTAGGACTTGTGGCCTCGGCCTCCACAAGTGAAACACTTGAAGGAACTCGTCTTGACGGTCTCATCGGTTGGGGTTGATGATGATGAAGCTCTCGGCTTGAAGTTGCTCGTAGTAGGATGGCTTGTAGTTGACGAAGCTTTCTTGGAACTCGACTTGTCGATGTTGGTAGTAGAAGGCTTTGTAGTCGGTGTTGGAGTCGTTGACGCTTGGGTGTTGGAGAAGCCGTAGGACTTGGATGAGAACTTGGCATACTTGAAATCATCTTGCACTTGGTGTTCCGCTTTGGTAGCTTGGTGCACTAGCTCGATGAGATTTGAGTATGGTTGGAAGCCGGCGATCTTCTTGATGGGATGATTGAGTCCATTCAAAAAACATGCCATAGTTTGCTAATCATCTTCCGTGACATTGGCTCGTATCATTGCAATCTCCATCTCCTTGTAGTACTCTTCAACGCTCTTTGTTCCTTGCTTGAGTAGTTGGAGTTTCTTGAAGAGGTCGCGGTTGTAGTAGGTAGGTATGAAGCGTGCTCTCATGACATCCTTCATTTGCGCCCAAGTAGTGATGGGTGGTTCACCTCTTGCCTCTCGGCGCTCTATGATTTGTTCACGCCAAATGAGGACACAGTCTTGGAACTCAAGGGATGCCATCGCGATCTTCTTCTCTTCTTCATAATTGTGCAAACGTAAGATCTTGTCAACTTTCAATGCCCATGAAAGGTACTCTTCGGGATTGTTGCTTCCGTTGAACTTGGGCATGGTGAACTTGAGGTTTCCATAGCGTTGCTCTTCATTGTGTTGGGGTCGGGGATGATGACGCCCATGTTGTTTATGATGGTTCAACTCGTGGTGCTCGTGGCACGAAGGGTTGTCATCCTCATGTTGCTCTTGTCGTGGAGGATCTCCATTGTCTTCATGCTCTGGATTGACTTGTTGTTCGTGGCAAGCTTGTGGATGAGCTTGTCGAGCTCGAGGAGGAACTTGACGATGCACGCGAGCTTGGAATCTTCGTTCTTGAAATTCTTCGCGAAGTGCTTCCTCTTGTTCACGGGCTTGTCGGCCTCGGTCGGCTACGGCTCGACTTGAATTGCGTAGAGCTTGTTGCGCCGCAAGTTCTTGAGCGTCACGGAGTTGTTGTTCTTGACGTTGTGCCTCGGCATCTTGAGCATTTTGGTGTAGATGCGCTCGCTCTTCCTCTTCATGTTGTCGTTGTCGCTGCCGTTCTCGTGCTAGCGCAAAGGCCTCTTGAGTTTGACGCTGATGGCGCTCTTGAGAGTCGGTGTCGCGTAGGGGATTGAGGCTTGCTGGACGATCGTTGCGCGTGGCTCGGCGAAGAGTGTTCGATGTTGGTGTACTTGAGCCGGAGAGGGTGAAGTCGGAGTGGTGGCTTGAACGGCTCCTTCTTGAAGTGGAAGAAGAGCAGTTGAGCAACAAAGAGCGAATCTCATCCATCCTTGCGTCATTCTCTTGCTTGTTACCATCGAGCTTGTGGTCGAAGTAGTCCATTGTACGTTGCTCAGAAAGTCGCAAGTCGGCAGCAAGGTTGTCGATGCGTTCACTCATGGCTTGTTGCTCTTGATGCAAAGCACGTTGTGCACCAAAGAGGTGACTCTTGGTGACGAAGGAGTTCATGTCGTCGTCTTGCTCCATGAAGAGTGGGTTGGTAGAAGTACTTGTCCTATCCATCATTCCAAGACAAATGTGAGTGGTAGAAAGAGAAGAACGAGTACCAAATGTACCTTGACCGAAGTTGAAAGTGGATCGAGGATGACTCCAATGTAGGACAAGGAAATAGCACAATTGGTACTAGCTCCTGTCGGTTTCTCACACCTACACAAGTAAAAGCTTTTGGTGGAGCTTGGTTAGGATGGTGGCACAAAATTTGATGCAATTGTAAGTGAGCTTCAATAATGTTGGAAAAAATTCGCAAGATGCAATGTAACAAGTAGACCAAGCATATAAGGTACACGGAAACACATACGCAAAAAGATAAGTGGGGTCGTGCAACCAAGGGTGAGCCAAAATGTGGAGTCCACAAAAATGCTCTTGTTGCAGAACACTAGAGAGACGCTAGCACGATTGCACAATAGGCGGATACAAGAACTTGTGCACAACCTACTTAGCAAAAATGCAACGACTTCTATCCCAAGTATGCTCAATGCAAGGTGTTACTATGATATGATCCAAGATGATCGAGTATGACAATCTTAATGTTGTATGATGCTATGGTTCTTGCTTAAAAGCTATGTGCTTATCTTTCCTTTTTGCTTAAAAGCTTGTTTGGCTCTTTGATGTTTGAGATCTTTTCTCATGCAATGCTTGATGAACCGATATAGCAAGTCGGTATGCGATGACAACTTTGTGACACCAGAGATGATACCAATATATGCAACAATGATATATGGATGATATGAGAAGTATGATCACTAATGTGCACAAGTCTCCTTGCCGGCAATACTCAATGGCTAGTCTCGATGGGTAACCAACGCAAAGGAGTAAGGCTATGATGGCTATCAATGTAATGGAAAGAGTGATATGTCCAATACCAAGATGAGGTTACCGGTCTTGCTTCCGGTATGGTGTCAAAATGGTGGCACGGATACCAAGGTGTAGTCGAGGTGGTCGTTGTTGATGACGATGTAGGACGGCGGTGATGATGTAGGACGCGTCCGTGGCGAATATGAGCGGCGGTGATGTCAATGTCGAACCGTACCTAGATAGCCGAAACACAAAAGGATACGGTACCGCAACTCAAATTCTCAAACCTCGAAGTAGCAAATGTGTCGGAGAGCAAAACGGTCCAAAGTGGTTGGGCTATGTGGAAATGGTGGAGGTATGCGGAAGTATATGTGGTATATGGTGGGCACCGGAACAAAATTGGTGAAAATGGATGGAAAACGGGGCAGTGGATGGAGATGTTGCTGCGAGGGGTCGGATGTCTGGGTGGAAGGCCGGATGTCCGGGGGGCGGATGTCCGGGCTTGACGGGCCGGATGTCCGGGCTCTGGATCTGGGGACGAACGGGATGAAAGCCGCATGGAGAGGTCAAATCCGGGGGAAATTCGGAGGAATTTGTGGATGGAAATTGGGGGGAAATGGATGGGAAGCTAGATCCACTCAAAACAAAGCAAATCCACGGATCCAAACCAACAAAATCTCAACACACCAACAAATCACAAAAAAAATTGGGGGGCTATTTTTGGTGGGGAATTTTCGAATTAGGACGAAAAACAACAAAACAAGGCTAGAAACACAACGGGGAGGCTCCGAAATCATGATCAACGTGGCTCTGATACCAAGATGATATAGGGTGGAACCCTATGTGGCTGATCTTTCATGAAAGGAGCAGATCCCATGAAGAACACGTGGAACACGAGAGGGAAAAGAGGGAAAACACTGGGGAAACACAACAGGAAACACTAAACCAACATGAATAAGTCACACATGTGCTAGATCCTCGAGTACATAAGCAAATATACACGATCCACGGACAACTAAGGACGATACAAGGGTAGCCGGTATTCTCCGTGAGGAGGTCTTGAGTTCTTCCCTAAAAGGGGTCTTGAATCCGCTTGGGGGATCTTCTCCGGTGGAGGCTCGAATCTCCGTGGAGAAGGTAACCAAGTGGATGAGCAAAGCTCTCACGCAAACATGAGCTAAACCTTTGCTAACCCTGGAAAGTTGGGCGAGGTGGAGTATATATAGTCTAGGGGGAGAAGGGATACACAGGCCTCGGCCATTCACTGTGCGCAGACAGGGGAGGCCGTAAGTCCGGGCTGGAGTGGTGGCTTTTGTTGCTCTCGGGTTCGGAGGGGCCGGATTTCTAGGCTGGCGGCCGGCTGTCCGGGGGCTCGGGAGAGGCCGGATTTCTGGGCTAGCGGCCGGCTGTCCGGGGGCTCGGGAGAGGCCGGATGTCCGGGCTGTCGCGGTCGGATGTCCGGGGCCTGTAGCTTCTGGCGGATGTGCTGCTGTAGTGGACGACGCTCCAGGGGCCGGATGTCCGGGGCCTAGGAAATGTTCTTGGCTCCTTCCGTTGGTTCTCCCCATCCATGGACTTGGGGACTTGTACATCTTCATGTGCATCTTCGGGGGGGCCCTCTTGGTGCCTAATCATGAAGTGCACCTCGGACATAGGTAGTAGCCATGTCTCATGCATAGAAAGTGGAAGTTCGGTGAGGAGTGAGTTCACCTTATCTTCGATAGCCTTGGCTCGGGCTCGTGTCATTGGTCCAAGTGGTGTCTTTAGAGGTGTAGGTGCGTCCATGGGGATGATCTTGGGATGCTTCGCATCATGTTGTGTTTTAAAAATATATGAGTTGAACTGTTCTCTCTATCTTGATTTGGCAACATAAACTAGAATGATAGGTACAATACAGTGACCATAGTACATAGATATATGTTTGTTTCATGCTATTATCCTGTCCACCTTACTACTGAATCAGTTCACCAAAATGAGTTTGGTATACTACATGCTAAACCTGTGATGTGTCTGCTTGTTTATCTTGTAGTATGCGAACAGAATATTGGAGAAGAGCACCCCACTATGCAATGGTAGACAAAGTAATGCAGATAACGTTCAAGATAGTGAGACAACCATGTTGATCTCCAAGAAAGGTGATAAAAACAATCTTGTAGACAGTGAGAAAACCCCCACAGTCCTGTGTTGATGTAGTGTTCGAGTTACTGGACAGTACCACTGGCACAAGCTCTTCGACCTCGCTGCCTGAATCACTTTGGCTTCTTCAGTCTCAGCTACAAGCTGAAAGGCATTAGTCAGCTGTGCTGCGGCAAGAAACCAAAGGACAGAGGAAGTCCATGCAGAATTCATATGCATGCTTTCTTGTGCAACAGCAAGTGCTGGAGGATTTAAGTGCCAAACAAGAGAAAGTTAATAAGCTTGCTAAGAATCTTGCCAGCATTATAGGCACCCAGGATATTGTTTCTTGAGCTCTTCTGAAGTGGTTTTAGTTCTGGACTTGTTTTGCTGCGGCATTTATTTGCTTTGTTCCCTATATTTGCGCTAGTAGCGAACTTTGATGCCTACTGGATGTAATATGTGTAATAAGCGTGATAGCTAGCGAAGTTGCTTGCTTATATATTTCCTTGTTATCCTGTTTATTTGTTTGCTTGTAGTCAGTGCAGTTGTTTTTCCGCCATTTGCTAGTGGCCACAATAACCTATTTTTTAAAACTAGGCCACAATAACCATGGGCTACATATTTATTGTAGTTACCATGGGCCTCCTACGGGCCGTAGAAACAATGGGCATTCTATGAGTCGTATGATCGATCGGCACCAACAACGGACCGCATTATGGGGCTTGAACAGGCTATAGTTGGAAATGTCCGTTCATGGGCCGACCATAACGGGCCGTCGTTAATCGGCCGTATTTGATGACGCTATGAAAACGGCCTAACGGATTAACGGGCCACAAACGGTCCGACTGTAACCACGGGCTGAATTTGGCCCACAATCAGAAAAGGCCAGTAACAGGCCATAAGTAACCGAATACTGGAAATGAGCCCAAGAATAAATGGGCCCTGAGAAGGCCGAAAGATAACATGGGCTTGAAAGGGCCCAATGGACTAATAGGCCGTTAATGGGCATAAAGCGATATGATGTTCATTACGGCCAGTTTCACCATGGGCCTTTAATGGGCCAAGAGTTACAAAGTGCCTCATATGGGCCGAAAGACATCATGGGCCATACATGGGCTGGAAGTTACAAAGGGCTGGAATCATATTGGACGGCCCAGATGAAGCTACTGGGCTTAATTCCAATAGGCCGTAACGGCTCGTGAGTTGGCGGGCCGTAAATGGGCTATATATGAACAGGCCGTTAAAAGGCTTTCCGTGGGCCGGCCCATTACCTTTTGACCAAGTCAAACGGACCGGCCTTTTCACCATAATGGGCCTCTGTTGGGCCGTGCCACGTGTCGACGTATCATAGGCGCCTCCTGTCCAATGAATGGATGACATCTGTCCCAACGGTGAGCCAACACGTGTTTCCTCCGGCCAATGAGAATTTTACACGTGGAAAATCCTCATTGGTCCGGGCTATTAGGGGGTTATCGGATCCAAAACCAGACCCGATAGCTTAACGGTGACTAGTTACGGTGGATGCTATAATCAATCATGCATAAAAGAGATCAAAGAAACTCAAATACTTTCATGGATATAAAAATATAGATCTGATCATAAACTCAAAGTTCATCGATCCCAACAAACACACTGCAAAAGAGTTACATCATATGGATCTCCAAGAGACCATTGTATTGAGAATCGAGAGAGAGAGAGAGAGAGAGAGAGGAAGCCATCTAGCTACTAACTACGGACCCGAAGGTCTACAAAGAACTACTCATGCATCATCTAAGAGGCACCAATGGAGGTGGTGAACCCCATCCGAGATGGTGTCTAGATTGGATCTGGTGGTTCTGGACTCTGTGGCGGCTGGATCAATATTTCGTCGACTCCCCTAGAGTTTTGGGAATATTGGGGTATTTACTGAGCAAAGAGACGGTCCGGGGGGCACCCGAGGTGGGCACAACCCACCAGGGCGCGCTTGGGCCTCCTAGCACGTCCTGGTAGGTTGGGCTCTCCTCGGAGCACCCCTAGGCGCAGCTAGGGCCCATTATGTTCCTTCTGGTCCAAAAAAATCTCCGTAAAGTTTCGTTGCGTTTGGACTCCGTTTGATATTGATTTCCTACGATGTAAAAAACATGCAGAAAAAAGCAACTGCCACTTGGCACTATGTCAATAGGTTAGTACCAAAAAATGATATAAAATGATTATAAAACATCCAAGATTGATAATATAATTGCATGGAACAATCAAAAATTATAGATACGTTGGATACGTATCAGCATCCCCAAGCTTAACTCCCACTCGTCCTCAAGTAGGGAAGTGATAAAAACAGAATTTTTGATGTGGAATGCTACCTAACATGTCATATCATATTCTTTCTTTATAGCATGGACATTTGGACTTTTATATTGTTCAAAGCAATAGTCTAGTTTTGACAAGATAATTTAAATACTCAAGCATATCAACAAGCAACCATGTATTTCAAAATATCAACGCTAAAATAAGTTATCCCTAGCCCATCATGCTCAACCATTGATCCAATCATGAAACACACTCGCATATTAGCTACAACCAATACGCAAGTACGATCATATTGCCTCCTAGTTGGTGCTTTTATAAGAGGAGATGGAGACTCAAATTCAAAATAAAAAATGCATAAAGTAAAAGAAAGGCCCTTCGCAGAGGGAAGTAGGGATTTGTAGAGGTGCCAGAGCTTAAAGCGAAGAACTTAGAGATAAAAACATTTTGGGAGGAGTATCCATCCCACCAACGAAAACGACTTAGAGTTCCCAACACTTTCCATGCTAGATATATCATAGGCGGTTCCAAAATAGAAAATAAAGTTTATTCTTTTTTCCACCATAGTTTTGATAAAGTTTATTCCTCTTTCAATAAGTAAGAGTGTCGAACCCAACGAGGATCTAAAGGTAGAACAAATATTCCCTCAAGTTTTATCGACCACCAATACAACTCTACGCACGCTTGACGTTCGCTTTACCTAGAACAAGTATAAAACTAGAAGTACTTTGTAGGTGTAACGGGATAGGTTTGCAAGAATATAAAGAGCACGCAAATAAAAACTAGGGGCTGTTTAGATAAAGAAGCAATAAAGTTAGTATAACAAGTGTGGAAAAGTGGTGGTAGGAGTTGCGAAGTTGTCCCTAAGCAATTGACTACTTTACTAGACTGATAGGAAGTTTTATGTGGGAGAGGCCAGTGGTAGCATGTCATCCCTGACTTGGAATTCTATGCACTTATGATTGGAACTACTAGCAAGCATCCGCAACTACTAACATTCATTAAGGTAAAATCCAACCATAGCATTAAGATATATTGGTCCCCCTTCAATCTTGTATGCATCAATTTCTATGCTAGGTTGAAGCTTCTGTCACTCTTGCCCTCCAATACAAAGTCCTATCAACATACAAATAACCCTATGGTGTGATCCACGCGTGCGCTCATATGATGGGCACCAAAGGACAGCAACATAACCACAAGCAAATTAAATCAATCATAGCAATTCACCAATTACCGATAGGACAATGAAAATCTACTCAGACATCATAGGATGGCATGACATCATTGGATAAAAATATGAAGCATAAAGCACCATGTTCAAGTAGAGGGTACAGTGGGTTGCGGGAGAGTGGACCGCTGTAGATAGATGGGGGAAGGTGATGAAGATGTTGGTGAAGATGACAGAGGTGTTGGTGTAGATTGCGGTGACGATGATGGCCCCGGCGGCGTTCCGGCGCCACCGGGAGAGAGGGGGAGAGAGCCCCCCTTCTTCTTCTTCTTCCTTGACCTTCTCCCTAGATGGGAGAAGGGTTTCCCCTCTGTTCCATGGCCTCCATGGCGGCGGAGGGGCGAGAGCTCCTCCGAGATTGGATCTGTCTCTCTGTCTCTCTCTGTTTTTGCGTTTTAGATTCTGGCCTTTCACCGTTTCTTATAGTCCCGGAGATCCGTAACTCCGATTGGGCTGAAATTTTAACATGATTTCTATCCGGATATTGGCTTTCTTGCGGAGAAAGAAGGGAACCAACCACCTTACAGGGTGGCCACGAGGGCCCAGGACGTGCCTGACCCCTTAGGGCATGCCATCCTGCCTCGTGGCCCCCTCGGGCATCGTCTCGCATTGATTCTTCTTCCCAAAAATCACATATATTCCAAAAAAATCTCTGTTAGTTTTCATCCCGATTGGACTCCGTTTGATATGGATTTTCTGCAAAACAAAAAACATGCAACAAACAGGAACTGGCACTGGGCACTAGATCAATATGTTAGTCCCAAAAATAGTATTAAAAGTTGCCAAAGTATATAAAAGTTGTAGAATATTGGCATGGAACAATAAAAAATTATAGATACGATGGAGACGTATCAAATTCACTTTCCATGGCTAACCATATCCACGGGTGCCTTCCATACCAACACTTTCCATTTCGAGACTGGGCATCCCTAATATCTTTGCCTTACTCTCATGCAATGACAAGTGAATAAACACTCATCGTGAGAATAACACATCTATCATGGAAAATATTAGCCACCCCTCACCGCTCTACGAGCGAATCAAACACACAAAAGAGAAGTTTATTTTTAAAATTAGAGATGGCAAATGCAAATTTTCTTCGAACGGCAAAAGAATACCGCATATAGGTAGATATAGTGGACTCATGTGGCAAAACTGGCTTAAAGGATTTTGGATGCACAAGTAGAGATCATACTTGGTGCAAAATGAAGGCTAGCAAAAGATTGAGAAGCGACCAACCAAGAAACAGATAATCTCATAAGCGAGCATTAAGCATAATTAATACCGAACAATGCACCACAAGTAGGATATAATTTCATTGCATGACTATTAACTTTCGTGCTTGCATAGGGAATCACAAACCTTAACACCAATATTCTTACTAAAGCATAATTACTCATCAACATGACTCACATATCACATCATCATATCTCAAAACTATTACTAAGAATCAGGCTTATTTTGTCCAATGATCTTCATGAAAGTTTTTATTATATCCTTCTTGGATATCTATCACTTTGGGACTAATTTTCATATGTTGCTTTTCATAAGCTCAAACAAATATAAGTGAAGATCATGAGCATGATATTTCTTTCTTCCTCTCAAATTAATTTAAGCGAAGCAAGAGAGAATTTCTTGGAAATTTTACTAACTCTCAAATAAATCTAAGTGAAGCAAGAGCGCATTTCTTCAAAAAATACTAAAGCACACCGTGCTCAAAAAGATATAAGTGAAGCACTAGAGCAAATCCATAGCTCATAAAATTTTAAGTGAAGCAAAGAGAGCAATTCTAACAACTCATGACATAATTTTGGCTCTCTCAAATAGGTGTGTCCAGAAAGGTGTCAAGACTTAAAACACAAAATAAAACAAGAAAAAAACTCATATCATACAAGACGCTCCAAGCAAAACACATAGTATGTGACGAATAAAAATATAGCTTCGAGTAAAATACCGATGGTCGTTAGAAGAAAGAGGGGATTCCACTCAGGGGCATCCCCAAGCTTAGTTAGTTGCTCATTTTTGTATAATAGCTTGGGATGCCAGGGCATCCCCAAGCTTAGGCTCTTCTACTCCTTATTCCTTCATCCATCGTAAGATAACCCAAAACTTGAAAACTTCAGTCACACAAAACTCAACAAAACCTTCGTGAGATCCGTTAGTATAAGAAAACAAATCACTACTGTAAGTGTTGTACAAAACCAATTCATATTTTGTTCTTGCATTATATCTACTGTATTCCAACTTTTATATGGAAAAAACTCATCAAAGAAAACCACAGAGCCATCAAAACAAGCACACAACACAAAGAAAACAGAATCTGTCAAAACAGAACAGTCTGTAGCAATCTGACTATTTCAAATACTTCTATAACTCCACAAATTCTAAAAAATTAGGACTTCCTGTGAAATTTGTATATTGATCTACTTCAAGAGGAATGGGTATTTTATTGCTCTCTGGTTGAAAATGATAATTATTTCCGCGAGCGGCAAAGTTTTTGTTTTTTCAGCAAGATCAAACAACTATCACCAAAGAAGATCCTAAAGGCTTTACTTGGCACAAACACTAATTAAAAACATAAAAACACAATCATAACAGTAGCATAGTTGTGCTAACACTCAAAAACAGGAAGAAAAAAGAAAAAATAAATTTTATTCATTGGGTTGCCTCCCAACAAGCGCTATAGTTTTACGCCCTTAGCTAGGCATAAAGCAAGGATCTAAGTTTTGTCATCTTTGTTTCGAGATCCATAAGATGCTCTCATGATTGATGCATATGGTGGCCTAATTATTGTTCTATGGAAGTCTTCCATACCCTTCCTCAATGGAAATTGGAACTTGATATTGCCTTCTTTCATATCAATCACGACACCGATAGTGCATAGAAACGGTCTACCAAGAATAATTGGACAAGACGGATTGCAATCAATATCAAGAACAATAAAATCTATGGGAACATAATTCCTATCTGCAAGAATAAGAACATCATTATTTCTTCCCATAGGCTTTTTAATAGTAGAATCCACCAAGTGCAAATTCAAAGAACATTCTTCAAGATTGGTAAGACCAAGCACATCACATAAAGATTTCGGAATTGTAGAAACACAAGCACAGAAGCCACACAAAGAAAAACACTCATAATTTTTAATCTTGACTTTGATATTAGGTTCCCACTCATCGTGCAATTTTCTAGGAATTGAAACTTCTAATTCCATTTTTTCTTCAAAAGCTTTCATCCTAGCATCAACAATATGTTTAGTAAAAGCTTTATTTTGTTCATAGGCATGGGCTGAATTTATCATGGATTGCAACAAATAAATACAATCAATCAAATATGAACTATCATAATTAAAGTCTTTGTAATCCAAAAGAGTGGGCACATCACTAGCTAAAGTTTTGACCTCTTCAAACCCACTTTTATCAATTTTCTCAACATGATTTTCACCCTCCGAAATATTGGGACGCCTTCTAGCTAAAGTTGACTCTTTTCCAGTCCCTTTTTCATCAATATTAACTTTACTAAATAAGGAATCAAAAGAAGAAACACCAATCATTTTAAGATCTTCATCACTTTTGCGAAAGAAATCACTAGAAAACACTTTTTCTAAAAATTCTCTTTTAGCTCTAAGCATAGTGGTTCTTCTCTTACTTTCATCCATAGAAATATAAAGATATTTAATTGATTTATCTACTTTAGGCACAAAAAATTCATCTTGAGATTGTCCACATCATAGCAAATCTATCAACAATTCTAGACAAATCATCAATCTTACTCAACTTTTCTTCTATGGAAGTGTTGAAAACTTTTTGCGTATTGATAAATTCTTTCATTCAAATGGTTTGAAAAAAAGACTAGGAATTAGAAGTGTCCAAAAATGTTAAGATTTTTGGTAGAGATCCAGAAAAAGATGATAGAATTTATGGGTGAAGTTTGAGGAGCAAACTCGAAGCAGAAAAGACTTGAGAGTATGAATTGCAAGTGTGTTTGCGGTGATTCCAAAACAATGGAATTTTTAATATAGTTCCCTAATAATCGTAGGAGACTTTTATATGTTATAAAGATAATTTCACCATGTGAACTCCCTCGATTTAAATGGATCGAAGATCCACACAATTTATTTAGATGAGATGCAAAAGATTTATGAGATGGCATGATGACATGATGCAATGCAAAAAAATAAAAGGGCAGGCACAAATGAAACACGAGGCGAAACCCGGAACATATGGAAGTCTTCTCGAGCATCGGTCTCGGGGCGTCACAACACTCCACCACTACGAGAGGATCTCGTCCCGAGATCTAGAATGGCACCGGAGGGAAAAAAGGAAGAGAAAGAGAAGAGGGAAAAAGAAGAGGTAAAACTAAGTTGCTTCTTGACAATTGAGTGAAACCAAAGAACCTTGAGAGGTTGACCAACTTCGAGAAAAGAATACAACGGGGATGAACAGAGTTGAAAACACTCTATTAGGAAAGAGGAACAAGGAACATTACTAGAACCTTGTGGTTGAAAGGCATAAGAAAAGTGTTACAAAGGACAGGAAGTACATGCAAGCACTGCGGTAGAAACGAGATGCAGAAGGAACGATAAAGATCAATTATGACAACACCCCGGTTACAACAAGATAGAGGAGGAAAAAGAATGATATAATTTGTACAGCACTCAGACTGCAAATGGAAGGAATTGAACATGATCTTGACAAAACAAGATGATGGGTCGAAGAGAGCAACATCACAATGCCTCCGGAAGAAATGCGAGAATGGAATATAATGAACGGAGGAGAGAACAACATGTTCTACCTCAGATGAATTTGAGAGAGCATCCTTAAAAAGAAGGATTGAACGGAGTTGTTGGGAAATCAACAACAAAAAGAACAGGCTTGTTGAGTGCTTATGGAAAACATCTCAAGAACTTGAGGTGAAAACCTGCCACAAACGAAAACAATTGCTTGCTTGAGAGCGGCGGAGAGATGAAAACATCTTTCATCGTGAGAATAGGAGGAATCTTGGATTATTGATAAGCACCCCAATAGAAACATTCCTTAGGGAAGGATTTAGGTGACATATAACCCAAGATAACTCCAATGAAGAGATTGATGGGTTGCCAACGATCTCATGAATGAATTGAAAATGATGGTTTTAAAATATGTCATTTCGAACAACTTGTCGATCATGAAACATGAAGGAAACTGTCGAAATGACATAACACCACCTAAAAAGATAAGGTAGAAGGAATTGCACTTCGGAATGTAAGATGAAGAATGCTTGAGCTCCTTTGAATAGAATCTCGATGAACACTTCGAGAAGGAATTAAATCCTTTATGAACCATCATGTAGAGCCTCCATAAAGAACTCCGGTAATAAAAGAATGATCAAATGAATGAAGGATGAAAAGAATAAGGTTGAAGCCTTGCAATGATTAGATGGATCTTCATGACGAGATAAAGCGGCGAAACCTCGGAACTCCAGGAAAAGAAAGATGAGCAATTGAAAACGAGAATTTGATTAGCATCCAGAATAAGGAATTGATCATTTGGGTGAAACAAAGAATAAGAATTACGTTATGGGCATCCTTCACCAATTTAGATTGATGACAAGCAACGGATTTGGCATACTACTTATTCTCGTTGAAAAGGATTAAGGTAGATATAGCACAAACTTGAGGAGGTCTTCAACAAACCAGCGGTAGGATTTGGAAAACAACGACTGACTTGATATGATGACAAGAGGAAAGTAATCTTGAACGGACAACCGTCAGAATTGAAAAAAGAACGAATAAAACATGAAGAAACACCAGGAAGGATTAGCAAATAAATGAAGATGCTTGACCGAATTTAGATCCATGAGAACGAAGAGATCACGAGCTGATTAGATAATACTTGAGTGATGCACCGGTAAGATTTGGAGAACGAGAGCTGAAAGCTAGAATGAATTTTATTTGAAAATATGACCTTCGGAGGAAAGAAATGGAAACAACTCATGAAATGCTCCAGATGGGTGAAAAGAATTCTCAAAATCAAAAACAATTATGATAGGATGCCATCAAGCTAGAACCATGGATCCTTGAGAGAACAGATAAGATATGGAGGAAAACTCTTCTTCGGTCTTCAAATGCCGAGAGTGACGACGAGAAAACACCACCATGAATTGTTGAGATACTCTGGGAGAAAGAAAAGTGAAGAGGATGAGCCAACAATGAAAAAAAATTAGGAAGATCTTGGAGAAAGGCATTTGACTGATGATAATTCATACTTACGTCAATCTTTGAATGAATTTGAAAATAACTCCGGAAAGAATTAGAAGAGTCGGGTAAGACCCTAGAAAAAGACCTGTGGGTTAGGGCCCACTCAAAAGAAACACCATTGAAAAGATTGCTTGAAATGAGAGATTGCACCAGTTGAATTAAATGGCTCGAATGAGATAACAACCTCGAGATATCTTCAGCACTCCGGAACAATTGAATAGCGAGAAGTGGAATGATAATAAGGTGCACCAGCATGGAAAACATTTGAAACGAGTCAAAGGATATGATCAACACCAAAATCTTGAATTGAATCCACCGGAGAAGAAAAAGAATGAAGAATGATGAACTTGAGGCTCCGTTAGTATCTTCATGAGAATCACCGGGTAAGAACATTGAAAGAAAGGAATGGAGAAAATTCACATGAATAAAATGGATACTTGATTCAGAAATCTGAGCCCTTGAAGAAAAGGGGTGGGTAGGCGGGAAAAACAAAGGCAACTTGGAGACGGATGAAACAAACACCGTTGAGAAGAACTGATAATTGATCTTGCTGATGTTGAAAAGATCGGATCCACTTGAAGAGAAACACGCCAGTTGAAAAGATTGACATGACAATCTTGATTATCATGAAGGATTAGTATTGACAAAAGCATGATAGCTAGCGAAGTTGCTTGCTTATATATTTCCTTGTTATCTTGTTTATTTGTTTGCTTGTAGTTAGTGCAGTTCTTTTTCCGCCGTTTGCTAGTGGCCACAATAACCTATTTTTTGAAACTAGGCCACAATAACCATGGGCTACATATTTATTATAGTTACCATGGGCCTCCTACGGGCCGTAGAAACAATGGTCCTTCTATGAGTCGTATGATCGATCGGCGCCTAACAACGGACCGCATTATGGGCCTTGAACAGGCTATAGTTGGAAACGTCCGTTCATGGGCCGACCATAATGGGCCGTCGTTAATTGGTCGTATTTGGTGACGCTATGAAAACGGCCTAACGGATTAACGGGCCACAAATGGGCCGACTGTAACCACGGGCTGAATTTGGCCCACAATCAGAAAAGGCCAGTAACAGGCCATAAGTAACCGAATACTGGAAATGAGCCCAAGAATAAATGGACCCTGAGAAGGCTGAAAGATAACATGGGCTTGAAAGGGCCCAATGGACTAATAGGTCG
Source organism: Triticum urartu (assembly GCF_056163025.1). Classification (NCBI taxonomy): domain Eukaryota; kingdom Viridiplantae; phylum Streptophyta; class Magnoliopsida; order Poales; family Poaceae; genus Triticum; species Triticum urartu. Next base: position 192,954,501 of record NC_141873.1, on the reverse strand, counting down.
TTAATGGGTATAAGGCGATATGATGTTCATTACGGGCCAGTTTCACCATGGGCCTTTAATAGGCCAAGAGTTACAAAGTGCCTCATATGGGCCGAAAGACGTCATGGGCCATACATGGGCTGGAAGTTACAAAGGGCTGGAATCATATTGGACAGCCCAGATGAAGCTACTGGGCTTAATTCCAATAGGCCGTAACAGCTCGTGAGTTGGCGGGCTGTAAATGGGCTATATATGAATAGGCCGTTAAAAGGCTTTCCGTGGGTCGGCCCATTACCTTTTGACCAAGTCAAACGGACCGGCCTTTTCACCAGAATGGGCCTTTGTTGGGCCGTGCCGCGTGTCGACGTATCATAGGCGCCTCCTGTCCAATGAATGGATGACATCTGTCCCAACGGTGAGCCAACATGTGTTTCCTCCGGCCAATGAGAATTTTACACGTGCAAAATCCTCATTGGTCCGGGCTATTAGCGGGTTATCGGATCCAAAACCGGACCCGATAACTTAACGGTGACCAGTTACGGTGGATGGCACGTGTCAGTCACCCTTGATGAAAGCACTTCCATGACGCGACATTTATAATCATGGAAGTGGACACTTCCGTGATGATAATTTTGGTAATGTCATGGAATACTTCTACGACAGCATAGGTATGACTATCTTGATTCTGTCATAAAATCGTCATGGATGTACATGAATGACAGAAAACGTGACCTACTGTCACAAACATGTATCATCACGGAAGTGTATTTTTTTAGTGATGTAGACAAGATCTATCAATGTAGAGATAGACCCCATCATTTTATCCTTAGTAGCAACGATACATATGTGTCGGTTCCCCTTCTTTCACTGGGATCAAGCACCACAAGATCGAACCCACTACAAAGCACCTCTTCCCATTGCAAGATAAATAGATCAAGTTGGCCAAACAAAACCCAAATATCAGAGAAGAAATACGAGGCTATAAGCAATCATGCATAAAAGAGATCAAAGAAACTCAAATACTTTCATGGATATAAAAAGATAGATCTGATCATAAACTCAAAGTTCATCGATCCCAACAAACACACTGCAAAAGAGTTACATCATATGGATCTCCAAGAGACCATTGTATTGAGAATCGAGAGAGAGAGAGAGAGAGAGTGTGAGGAAGCCATCTTGCTACTAACTACGGACCCGAAGGTCTACAAAGAACTACTCATGCATCATCGGAGAGGCACCAATGGAGGTGGTGAACCCCATCCGAGATGGTGTCTAGATTGGATCTGGTGGTTCTGGACTCTGCGGCAGCTGGATCAATATTTCGTCAACTCCCCTAGGGTTTTGGGAATATTGGGGTATTTACTGACCAAAGAGGCGGTCCGGGGGGCACCCGAGGTGGGCACAACCCACCAGGGCGCGCTTGGGCCTCCTGGCACGTCCTGGTGGGTTGTGCTCCCCTCGGAGCACCCCCAGGCGCAGCCAGGGCCCATTATGTTCCTTCTAGTCCAAAACAAAATCTCTGTAAAGTTTTGTTGCGTTTGGACTCCGTTCGATACTGATTTCCTGCGATGTAAAAAACATGCAGAAAACAGCAAGTGGCACTTGGCACTATGTCAATAGGTTAGTACCAAAAAATGATATAGAATGATTATAAAACATCCAAGATTGATAATATAACAGCATGGAACAATAAAAAAATTATAGATACGTTGGATACGTATCAGCATCCCCAAGCTTAACTCCCACTCGTCCTCAAGTAGGGAAGTGATAAAAACAGAATTTTTGATGTGGAATGTTGCCTAACATGTCATATCATATTCTTTCTTTATAGCATGGACATTTGGACTTTTATATTGTTAAAAGCAATAGTCTAGTTTTGACAAGATCATTTAAATACTCAAGCATATCAACAAGCAACCATGTCTTTCAAAATATCAAGGCTAAAATAAGTCATCCCTAGCCTATCATGCTCAACCATTGATCCAATCATGAAACACACTCACATATTAGCTACAACCAATACGCAAGTACGATCATATTGCCTCCTAGTTGGTGCTTTTATAAGAGGAGATGGAGACTCAAATTCAAAATAAAAATTGCATCAAGTAAAAGAAAGGCCCTTCACAGAGGGAAGTAGGGATTTTTAGAGGTGCCAGAGCTTAAAGCGAAGAACTTAGAGATAAAAACATTTTTGGAGGTGTATCCATCCCACCAACGAAAACGACTTAGAGTTCCCAACATTTTCCATGCTAGATATATCATAGGCGGTTCCAAAACAGAAAATAAAGTTTATTCCTTTTTCCACCATAGTTTTGATAAAGTTTATTCCTCTTTCAATAAGTAAGAGTGTCGAACCCAACGAGGAGCTAAAGGTAGAACAAATATTCCCTCAAGTTTTATCGACCACCAATACAACTCTACGCACGCTTGACGTTCGCTTTACCTAGAACAAGTATAAAACTAGAAGTACTTTGTAGGTGTAACGGGATAGGTTTGCAAGAATATAAAAAGCATGCAAATAAAAACTAGGGGCTATTTAGATAAAGAAGCAATAAAGTTAGTATAGTGAGTGTGGAAAAGTGGTGGTAGGAGTTGTGAAGTTGTCCCTAAGCAATTGACTACTTTACTAGACTGATAGCAAGTTTTATGTGGGAGAGGCTAGTGGTAGCATGTCATCCCTGACTTGGAATTCTATGCACTTATGATTGGAACTACTAGAAAGCATCCGCAACTATTAACGTTCATTAAGGTAAAACCCAACCATAGCATTAACACATATTGGTCCCCCTCCAATCTTATATGCATCAATTTCTATGCTAGGTTGAAGCTTCTGTCACTCTTGCCCTCCAATACAAAGTCATATCAACATACAAATAACCCTATGGTGTGATCCACGCGCGCGCTCATATGATGGGCACCAAAGGACAGCAACATAACCACAAGCAAATTAAATCAATCATAGCAATTCACCAATTACCGATAGGACAACGGAAATCTACTCAGACATCATACGATGGCAGCACATCATTGGATAATAATATGAAGCATAAAGCACCATGTTCAAGTAGAGGGTACATCGGGTTGCGGGAGAGTGGACCACTGTAGATAGATGGGGGAAGGTGGTGAAGATGTTGGTGAAGATTACAGAGGTGTTGGTGTAGATTGCGGTGACGATGATGGCCCCGGCGGCGTTCCGGCGCCACCGGGAGAGAGGGGGAGAGAGCCCCCTTCTTCTTCTTCTTCCTTGACCTTCTCCCTAGATGGGAGAAGGGTTTCCCCTCTGTTCCATGGCCTCCTTGGCGGAGGAGGGGCGAGAGCTCCTCCGAGATTGGATCTGTCTCTCTGTCTCTCTCTGTTTCTGCGTTTTAGATTCTGGCATTTCACCGTTTCTTATATTCGCGGAGATCCGTAACTCCGATTGCGCTGAAATTTTAACATGATTTCTATCCGGATATTGGCTTTCTTGCGGCGAAAGAAGGGCACCAACCGCCTTACGGGGTGGCCACGAGGGCCCAGGGCGTGCCTGACCCCCTAGGGCACGCCCTCCTACCTCGTGGCCCCCTCGGGCATCGTCTCGCATTTATTCTTCTTTCCAAAAATCACATATATTCCAAAAAAAATCTCTGTCAGTTTTCATCCCGATTGGACTCCGTTTGATATAGATTTTCTGCAAAACAAAAAACATGCAACAAACAGGAACTGGCACTGGGCACTGGATCAATATGTTAGTCCGAAAAATAGTATAGAAAGTAGCCAAAAGTATATAAAAGTTGTAGAATATTGGCATGGAACAATCAAAAATTATAGATACGACGGAGACGTATCAAGTTTCACTTTCCATGGCTAACCTTATCCACGGGTGCCTTCCATACCAACACTTTCCATTTTGAGACTGGGCATCCCTAATACCTTTGCCTTACTCTCGTGCAATGACAAGTGAATAAACACTCATCGTGAGAATAACACATCTAGCATGGAAAATATTAGCCAGCCCTCACCGCTCTGCGAGCGAATCAAACACAGAAAATAGAAGTTTATTTTGAAAATTAGAGATGGCACATGAAAATTTGCGTCGAACGGCAAAAGAATACCGCATATAGGTAGATATAGTGGACTCATGTGGCAAAACTGGTTTAAAGGATTTTGGATGCACAAGTAGAGATCATACTTGGTGCAAAATGAAGGCTAGCAAAAGATTGAGAAGCGACCAACCAAGAAACGGATAATCTCATAAGCGAGCATTAAGCATAATTAATACTGAACAATGCACCACAAGTAGGATATAATTTCATTGCATGACTATTGACTTTCGTGCTTGCATAGGGAATCACAAACCTTAACACCAATATTCTTACTAAAGCATAATTACTCATCAACATGACTCACATATCACATCGTCATATCTCAAAACTATTACTAAGAATCAAACTTATTTTGTCCAATGATCTTCATGAAAGTTTTTATTATATCCTTCTTGGATATCTATCACTTTGGGACTAATTTTCATATGTTGCTTTTCATACGCTCAAACAAATATAAGTGAAGATCATGAGCATGATATTTCTTTCTTCCTCTCAAATTAATTTAAGCGAAGCAAGAGAGAATTTCTTGAAAATTTTACTAACTCTCAAATAAATCTAAGTGAAGCAAGAGAGCATTTCTTCAAAAAATACTAAAGCACACCGTGCTCAAAAAGATATAAGTGAAGCACTAGAGCAAGTCCATAGCTCATAAAATTTTAAGTGAAGCAAAGAGAGCAATTCTAACAAGTCATGACATAATTTTGGCTCTCTCAAATAGGTGTGTCCAGCAAGGTATCAGGACTTAAAACACAAAATAAAACAAGAAAAAAACTCATATCATACAAGACGCTCCAAGCAAAACACGTAGTATGTGACGAATAAAAATATAGCTTCGAGTAAAATACCAATGGTCGTTAGAAGAAAGAGGGGATTCCACTCAGGGGCATCCCCAAGCTTAGTTAGTTGCTCAATTTTGTATAATAGCTTGGGATGCCAGGGCATCCCCAAACTTAGGCTCTTCTACTCCTTATTCCTTCATCCATCGTAAGATAAACCAAAACTTGAAAACTTCAGTCACACAAAACTCAACAAATCTTTCGTGAGATCCGTTAGTATAAAAAAACAAATCACTACTATAAGTGTTGTATCAAACCAATTCATATTTTGTTCTTGCATTATATCTATTGTATTCCAACTTTTCTATGGCAAAAACTCATCAAAGAAAACCATAGAGCCATCAAAACAAGCACACAACGCAAAGAAAATAGAATCTGTCAAAACAGAACAGACTGTAGCAATCTGACTATTTCAAATACTTCTGTAACTCGACAAATTCTAAAAAATTAGTACTTCCTGTGAAATTTGTATATTGATCTACTTCAAGATGAATGGGTATTTTATTGCTCTCTGGTTGAAAATGAGAATTATTTTCGCGAGCGCAAAAGTTTTTGTTTTTTCAGCAAGATCAAACAACTATCACCCAAGAAGATCCTAAAGGCTTTACTTGGCACAAACACTAACTAAAAACATAAAAACACAATCATAACAGTAGCATAGTTGTGCTAACACTCAAAAATAGGAAGAAAAAAGAAAAAATAAATTTTATTCATTGGGTTGCCTCCCAACAAGCGCTATAGTTTTACGCCCTTAGCTAGGCATAAAGCAAGGATCTAAGTTTTGTCATCTTTGTTTCGAGATCCATAAGATGCTCTCATGATTGATGCATATGGTGGCCTAATTATTGTTCTATGGAAGTCTTCCATACCCTTCCTCAATGGAAATTGGAACTTGACATTGCCTTCTTTCATATCAATCACGACACCGATAGTGCATAGAAACGGTCTACCAAGAATAATTGGACAAGACGGATTGCAATCAATATCAAGAACAATAAAATCTATGGGAACATAATTCCTATCTGCAAGAATAAGAACATCATTATTTCTTCCCATAGGCTTTTTAATAGTAGAATCCGCCAAGTGCAAATTCAAAGAACATTCTTCAAGATCGGTAAGACCAAGCACATCACATAAAGATTTCGGAATTGTAGAAACACAAGCACAGATGCCACACAAAGAAAAACACTCATAATTTTTAATCTTGACTTTGATATTAGGTTCCCACTCATCGTGCAATTTTCTAGGAATTGAAACTTCTAATTCCATTTTTTCTTCAAAAGATTTCATCCTAGCATCAACAATATGTTTAGTAAAAGCTTTATTTTGTTCATAGGCATGGGTGAATTTATCATGGATTGCAACAAATAAATACAATCAATCAAATATGAACTATCATAATTAAAGTCTTTGTAATCCAAAAGAGTGGGCACATCACTAGCTAAAGTTTTGACCTCTTCAAACCCACTTTTATCAATTTTCTCAACATGATTTTCGCCCTCCGAAATATTGGGACGCCTTCTAGCTAAAGTTGACTCTTTTCCAGTCCCTTTTTCATCAATATTAACTTTACTAAATAAGGAATCAAAAGAAGAAACACCAATCATTTTAAGATCTTCATCACTTTTGCGAAAGAAATCACTAGAAAACACTTTTTCTAAAAATTCTCTTTTAGCTCTAAGCATAGTGGTTCTTCTCTTACTTTCATCCATAGAAATATAAAGATATTTAATTGATTTATCTACTTTAGGCACAAAAAATTCATCTTGAGATTGTCCACATCATAGCAAATCTATCAACAATTCTAGACAAATCATCAATCTTACTCAACTTTTCTTCTATGGAAGTGTTGAAAACTTTTTGTGTATTGATAAATTCTTTCATTCAAATGGTTTGAAAAAAAAGACTAGGAATTAGAAGTGTCCAAAAATGTTAAGATTTTTGGTAGAGCTCCGGAAAAAGATGATAGAATTTATGGGTGAAGTTTGAGGAGCAAACTCGAAGCAGAAAAGACTTGAGAGTATAAATTGCAAGTGTGTTTGCGGTGATTCCAAAACAATGGAATTTTTAATATAGCTCCCTAATAATCGTAGGAGACTTTTATATGTTATAAAGATAATTTCACCATGTGAACTCCCTCGATTTAAATGGATCGAAGATCCACACAATTTATTTAGATGAGATGCAAAACATTTATGAGATGGCATGATGACATGATGCAATGCAAAAAAATAAAAGGGCAGGCACAAATGAAACACGAGGCGAAATCCGGAACATATGGAAGTCTTCTCGAGCATCGGTCTCGGGGCGTCACAACACTCCACCACTACGAGAGGATCTCGTCCCGAGATCTAGAATGGCACCGGAGGGAAAAAAGGAAGAGAAAGAGAAGAGGGAAAAAGAAGAGGTAAAACTAAGTTGCTTCTTGACAATTGAGTGAAACCAAAGAACCTTGAGAGGTTGACCAACTTCAAGAAAAGAATACAACGGGGATGAACAGAGTTGAAAACACTCTATTAGGAAAGAGGAACACGGAACATTACTAGAACCTTGTGGTTGAAAGGCATAAGAAAAGTGTTACAAAGGACAGGAAGTACATGCAAGCACTCCGGTAGAAACGAGATGCAGAAGGAATGATAAAGATCAATTATGACAACACCCTGGTTAGAACAAGATAGAGGAGGAAAAAGAATGATATAATTTGTACAGCAATCAGACTGCAAATGGAAGGAATTGAACATGATCCTGACAAAACAAGATGATGGGTCAAAGAGAGCAACATCACAATGCCTCCGGAAGAAATGCGAGAATGGAATATAATGAACAGAGGAGAAAACAACATGTTCTACCTCAGATGAATTTGAGAGAGCATCCTTAAAAAGAAGGATTGAACGGAGTTGTTGGGAAATCAACAACGAAAAGAACAGGCTTGTTGAGGGCTTATGGAAAACATCTCAAGAACTTGAGGTGAAAACCTGCCACAAACAAAAACAATTGCTTTCTTGAGAGCGGCGGAGAGATGAAAACATCTTTCATCGTGAGAATAGGAGGAATCTTGGATTATTGATAAGCACCCCAATAGAAACATTCCTTAGGGAAGGATTTAGGTGACATATAACCCAAGATAACTCCAATGAAGAGATTGATGGGTTGCCAAGGATCTCATGAACGAATTGAAAATGATGGTTTTAAAATATGTCATTTCGAACAACTTGTCGATCATGAAACATGAAGGAAACTGTCGAAATGACATAACACCACCTGAAAAGATAAGGTAGAAGGAATTGCACTTCGGAATGTAAGATGAAGAATGCTTGAGCTCCTTTGAATAGAATCTCGATGAACACTTCGAGAAGGAATTAAATCCTTTATGAACCATCATGTAGAGCCTCCATAAAGAACTCCGGTAATAAAAGAATGATCAAATGAAATGAAGGATGAAAAGAATAAGGTTGAAGCCTTGCAATGATTAGATGGATCTTCATGACGAGATAAAGCGGCGAAACCTCGGAACTCCGGGAAAAGAAATATGAGCAATTGAAAACGAGAATTTGAATAGCCTCCGGAATAAGGAATTGATGATTTGGGTGAAACAAAGAATAAGAATTACGTGATGGGCATCCTTCACCAATTTAGATTGATGACAAGCAACGGATTTGGCATACTACTTATTCTCGTTGAAAAGGATTAAGGTAGATATAGCACAAACTTGAGGAGGTCTTCAACAAACCAGCGGTAGGATTTGGAAAACAACGACTGACTTGATATGATGACAAGAGGAAAGTAATCTTGAACGGACAACCGTCAGAATTGAAAAAAGAAAGAATAAAACATGAAGAAACACCAGGAAGGATTAGCAAATAAATGAAGATGCTTGACCGAATTTAGATCCATGAGAACGAAGAGATCACGAGCTGATTAGATAATACTTGAGTGATGCACCGGTAAGATTTGGAGAACGAGAGCTGAAAGCTAGAATGAATTTTATTTGAAAAGATGACCTTCGGAGGAAAGAAATGGAAACAACTCATGAAATGCTCCAGATGGGTGAAAAGAATTCTCAAAATCAAAAACAATTATGATAGGATGCCATCAAGCTAGAACCATGGATCCTTGAGAGAACGGATAAGATATGGAGGAAAACTCTTCTTCGGTCTTCAAATGCCGAGAGTGACGACGAGAAAACACCACCATGAATTGTTGATATACTCCGGGAGAATGAAAAGCGAAGAGGATGAGCCAACAATGAAAAAAAATAGGAAGATCTTGGAGAAAGGCATTTGACTGATGATAATTCATACTTACGTCAATCTTTGAATGAATTTGAAAATAACTCCGGAAAGAATTAGAAGAGTCAGGTAAGACCCTGGAAAAAGACCTGTGGGTTAGGGCCCACTCAAAAGAAACACCGTTGAAAAGATTGCTTGAAAAGAGAGATTGCACCGGTTGAATTAAATGGCTCGAATGAGATAACAACCTCGAGATATCTTCAGCACTCCGGAACAATTGAATAGCGAGAAGTGGAATGATAATAAGGTGCACCGGCATGTAAAACATTTGAAACGAGTTAAAGGATATGATCAACACCAAAATCTTGAATTGAATCCACCGGAGAAGAAAAAGAATGAAGAATGATGAACTTGAGGCTCCGTTAGTATCTTCATGAGAATCACCATGTAAGAACACTGAAATAAAGGAATGGAGAAAATACATTACTAAAATGGATATTGATTCAGAAATCTGAACCCTTGAAGAAAATGGGTGGGTGGGAAGGAAAAACAAAGGCAACTTGGAGACGGATGAAACAAACACTGTTGAGAAGAACTGATAATTGATCTTGCTGATGTTGAAAAGATCGGATCCACTTGAAGAGAAACATGCCGGTTGAAAAGGATTGACATGACAATCTCGATTATCATGAAGGATTAGTATTCACATAAGCATGATAGCTAGCGAAGTTGCTTGCTTATATATTTCCTTGTTATCTTGTTTATTTGTTTGCTTGTAGTCAGTGCAGTTCTTTTTCAGCCATTTTCTAGTGGCCGCAATAACCTATTTTTTAAAACTAGGCCACAATAACCATGGGCTACATATTTATTGTAGTTACCATGGGCCTCCTATGGGCCATAGAAACTATGGGCCTTCTATGAGTCGTATGATCGATCGGCGCCAACAACGGACGGGCCTTGAACAGGCTATAGTTGGAAACGTCCGTTCATGGTCCGACCATAATGGGCCGTCGTTAATCGGCCATATTTGATGACGCTATAAAAACGGCCTAACGGATTAACGGGCCACAAACGGGCCGACTATAACCACGTGCTGAATTTGGCCCACAATCAGAAAAGGCCAGTAACAGGCCATAAGTAACCGAATACTGGAAATGAGCCCAAGAATAAACGGGCCCTGAGAAGGCCGAAAGATAACATGGGCTTGAAAGGGCCCAATGGACTAATAGGCCGTTAATGGGTATAAAGCTATATGTTGTTCATTACGGGCCAGTTTCACCATGGGCCTTTAATGGGCCAAGAGTTACAAAGTGCCTCATATGGGCTGAAAGACGTCATGGGCCATACATGGGCCAGAAGTTACAAAGGGCTGGAATCATATTGGACGGCCCAGATGAAGCTACTGGGCTTAATTCCAATAGGCCGTAACGGCTCGTGAGTTGGCGGGCCGTAAATGGGCTATATATGAATAGTCCGTTAAAAGGCTTTCCGTGGGCCGGCCCATTACCTTTTGACCAAGTCAAATGGACCGGCCTTTTCACCAGAATGGGCCTCTATTGGGTCGTGCCACGTGTCGACGTATCATAGGCGCCTCCTGTCCAATGAATGGATGACATCTGTCCCAATGGTGAGCTAACACGTGTTTCCTCTGGCCAATGAGAATTTTACACATGGAAAATCCTCATTGGTCCGGGCTATTAGCGGGTTACCGGATCCAAAACCGGACCCGATAGCTTAACGGTGACTAGTTACGGTGGATGCCACGTGTCAGTCACCCTTTATGAAAGCACTTCCATGACGTGGCATTTATAATCATGGAAGTGGACACTTCCGTGATGATAATTTTGGTAATGTCATGGAAGACTTCTACGACAGCATAGGTATGACTATCTTGATTCTGTCATAAAATTGTCATGGATGTACATGCATGACAGAAAACGTGACCTACAGTCACAAACATGTATCATCACGGAAGTGTATTTTTGTGTAGTGATGTAGACAAGATCTATCAATGTAGAGATAGACCCCATCGTTTTATCCTTAGTAGCAACAGTACATACATGTCGGTTCCCCTTCTTTCACTGGGATCAAGCACCACAAGATCGAACCCACTACAAAGCACCTCTTCCCATTGCAAGATAAATAGATCAAGTTGGCCAAACAAAACCCAAATATCAGAGAAGAAATACGAGGCTATAAGCAATCATGCATAAAAGAGATCAAAGAAACTCAAATACTTTCATGGATATAAAAAGATAGATCTGATCATAAACTCAAAGTTCATCGATCCCAACAAACACACTGCAAAAGTGTTACATCATATGGATCTCCAAGAGACCATTGTATTGAGAATCGAGAGAGAGAGAGAGTGTGTGAGGAAGCCATCTTGCTACTAACTATGGACCCGAAGGTCTACAAAGAACTACTCATGCATCATCGGAGAGGCACCAATGGAGGTGGTGAACCCCATCCGACATGGTGTCTAGATTGGATCTGGTGGTTCTGGACTCTGCGGCAGCTGGATCAATATTTCGTCGACTCCCCTAGGGTTTTGGGAATATTGGGGTATTTACTGACCAAAGAGGCGGTCCGGGGGGCACCCGAGGTGGGCACAACCCACCAGGGCGCGCTTGGGCCTCCTGGCACGTCCTGGTGGGTTGTGCTCCCCTCGGAGCACCCCCAGGCGCAGCCAGGGCCCATTATGTTCCTTCTAGTCCAAAAAAAATCTCTGTAAAGTTTTGTTGCATTTGGACTCCGTTCGATATTGATTTCCTGCGATGTAAAAAACATGCAGAAAACAGCAACTAGCACTTGGCACTATGTCAATAGGTTAGTACCAAAAAATGATATAGAATGATTATAAAACATCCAAGATTGATAATATAACAGCATGGAACAATAAAAAGATTATACATATGTTGGATACGTATCAGCATCCCCAAGCTTAACTCCCACTCGTCCTCAAGTAGCGAAGTGATAAAAACATAATTTTTGATGTGGAATGCTGCCTAACATGTCATATCATATTCTTTCTTTATAGCATGGACATTTGGACTTTTATATTGTTAAAAGCAATAGTCTAGTTTTGACAAGATTATTTAAATACTCAAGCATATCAACAAGCAACCATGTCTTTCAAAATATCAAGGCTAAAATAAGTTATCCCTAGCCCATCATGCTCAACCATTGATCCAATCATGAAACACACTCACATATTAGCTACAACCAATACGCAAGTACGATCATATTGCCTCCTAGTTGGTGCTTTTATAAGAGGAGATGGAGACTCAAATTCAAAATAAAAATTGCATAAAGTAAAAGAAAGGCCCTTCACAGAGGGAAGTAGGGATTTGTAGAGCTGCCAGAGCTTAAAGCGAAGAACTTAGAGATAAAAACATTTTGGGAGGTGTATCCATCCCGCCAATGAAAACGACTTAGAGTTCCCAACACTTTCCATGCTAGATATATCATAGGTGGTTCCAAAATAGAAAATAAAGTTTATTCCTTTTTCCACCATAGTTTTGATAAAGTTTATTCCTCTTTCAATAAGTAAGAGTGTCGAATCGAACGAGGAGCTAAAGGTAGAACAAATATTCCCTCAAGTTTTATCGACCACCAATACAACTCTACGCACGCTTGACGTTCGCTTTAACTAGAACAAGTATAAAACTAGAAGTACTTTATAGGTGTAATGGGATAGGTTTTCAAGAATATAAAGAGCACGCAAATAAAAACTAGGGGCTGTTTAGATAAAGAAGCAATAAAGTTAGTATAGCAAGTGTGGAAAAGTGGTGGTAGGAGTTGCGAAGTTGTCCCTAAGCAACTGACTACTTTACTAGACTGATAGCAAGTTTTATGTGGGAGAGGCCAGTGGTAGCATGTCATCCCTGACTTGGAATTCTATGAACTTATGATTGGAACTACTAGCAAGCATCCGCAACTACTAACGTTCATTAAGGTAAAACCCAACCATAGCATTAAGATATATTGGTCCCCCTTCAATCCTGTATGCATCAATTTCTATGCTAGGTTGAAGCTTCTGTCACTCTTGCCCTCCAATACAAAGTCCTATCAACATACAAATAAACCTATGGTGTGATCCACGTGCGCGCTCATATGATGGGCACCAAAGGACAGCAACATAACCACAAGAAAATTAAATCAATCATAGCAATTCACCAATTACTGATAGGACAACGGAAATCTACTCAGACATCATAGGATGGCAGCACATCATTGGATAACAATATGAAGCATAAAGCACCATGTTCAAGTAGAGGGTACAGCGGGTTGCGGGAGAGTGGACCGCTGTAGATAGATGGGGGAAGGTGATGAAGATGTTGGTGAAGATCACAGAGGTGTTGGTGTAGATTGCGATGACGATGATGGCCCCGGCGGCGTTCCGGCACCACCGGGAGAGAGGGGGAGAGAGCCCCCCTTCTTCTTCTTCTTCCCTGACCTTCTCCCTAGATGGGAGAAGGGTTTCCCCTCTGTTCCATGGCCTCCATGGCGGCATAGGGGTGAGAGCTCCTCCGAGATTGGATCTGTTTCTCTCTGTTTCTGCGTTTTAGATTCTGGCCTTTCACCGTTTCTTATATTCTCGGAGATCCATAGCTCCGATTGGGCAGAAATTTTAACACGATTTCTATCCGGATATTGGCTTTCTTGCGGCGAAAGAAGGGCACCAACCGCCGTACGGGGTGGCCACGAGGGCCCAGGGCGCGCCTGACCCCCTAGGGCACGCCCTCATGCCTCGTGGCCCCCCTCGGGCATCGTCTCGTATTGATTCTTCTTCCCAAAAATCACATATATTCCAAAAAAATCTCTGTCAGTTTTCATCCCGATTGGACTCCGTTTGATATGGATTTTCTGCAAAACAAAAAACATGCAACAAACAAGAACTGGCACTGGGCACTGGATCAATATGTTAGTCCCAAAAATAGTATAAAAAGTTTCCAAAAGTATATAAAAGTTGTAGAATATTGGCATGGAACAATCAAAAATTATAGATACGACGGAGACGTATCAAGTTTCACTTTCCATGGCTAACCGTATCCACGGGTGCCTTCCATAGCAACACTTTCCATTTCGAGACTGGGCATCCCTAATACCTTTGCCTTACTCTCGTGCAATGACAAGTGAATAAACACTCATCGTGAGAATAACACATATAGCATGGAAAATATTATCCACCCCTCACCGCTCTGCGAGCGAATCAAACACACAAAATAGAAGTTTATTTTGAAAATTAGAGATGGCTCATGCAAATTTGCTTCGAACGGCAAAAGAATACCGCATATAGGTAGATATAGTGGACTCATGTGGCAAAACTGGTTTAAAGGATTTTGGATGCACAAGTACAGATCATACTTGGTGCAAAATGAAGGCTAGCAAAAGATTGAGAAGCGACCAACCAAGAACGGATAATCTCATAAGCGAGCATTAAGCATAATTAATACCGAAAAATGCACCACAAGTAGGATATAATTTCATTGCATGACTATTGACTTTCATGATTGCATAGGGAATCACAAACCTTAACACCAATCTACTTACTAAAGCATAATTACTCATCAACATGACTCACATATCACATCGTCATATCTCAAAACTATTACTAAAAATCAAGCTTAATTTGTCCAATGATCTTCATGAAATTTTTTATTATATCCTTCTTGGATACCTATCACTTTGGGACTAATTCTCATATGTTGCTTTTCATAAGCTCAAACAAATATAAGTGAAGATCATGAGCATGATATTTCTTTCTTCCTCTCAAATTAATTTAAGCGAAGCAAGAGAGAATTTCTTGAAAATTTTACTAACTCTCAAATAAATCTAAGTGAAGCAAGAGATCATTTCTTCAAAAAATACTAAAGCACACCGTGCTCAAAAAGATATAAGTGAAGCACTAGAGCAAGTCCATAGCTCATAAAATTTTAAGTGAAGCAAAGAGAGCAATTCTAACAAGTCATGACATAATTTTGGCTCTCTCAAATAGGTGTGTCCAGCAAGGTATCAAGACTTAAAACACAAAATAAAACAAGAAAAAAAACTCATATCATACAAGACGCTCCAAGCAAAACACATACTATGTGACGAATAAAAATATAGCTTCGAGTAAAATACTGATGGTCATTAGAAGAAAGAGGGGATTCCACTCAGGGGCTTCCCCAAGATTAGTTAGTTCCTCATTTTTGTATAATAGCTTGGGATGCCAAGGCATCCCCAAGCTTAGGCTCTTCTACTCCTTATTCCTTCATCCATCATAAGATAACCCAAAATTTGAAAACTTCAGTCACACAAAACTCAACAAAACCTTCGTGAGATCCGTTAGTATAAGAAAACAAATCACTACTATAAGTGTTGTATCAAACCAATTCATATTTTGTTCTTGCATTATATCTACTGTATTCCAACTTTTCTATGGCAAAAACTCATCAAAGAAAACCATAGAGCCATCAAAACAAGCACACAATGCAAAGAAAACAGAATCTGTCAAAACAGAACAGTCTGTAGCAATCTGACTATTTCAAATACTTCTGTAACTCCACAAATTCTAAAAAATTAGGAATTCCTGTGAAATTTGTATATTGATCTACTGCAAGAGGAATGGGTATTTTATTGCTCTCTGGTAGAAAATGGGAATTATTTTCGCGAGCGCAAAAGTTTCTGTTTTTTCAGCAAGATCAAACAACTATCACCCAAGAAGATCATAAAGGCTTTACTTGGCACAAACACTAATTAAAAACATAAAAACACAATCATAACAGTAGCATAGTTGTGCTAACACTCAAAAACAGGAAGAAAAAAGAAAAAATAAATTTTATTCATTGGGTTGCCTCCCAACAAGCGCTATAGTTTTACGCCCTTAGCTAGGCATAAAGCAAGGATCTAAGTTTTGTCATCTTTGTTTCGAGATCCATAAGATGCTCTCATGATTGATGCATATGGTGGCCTAATTATTGTTCTATGGAAGTCTTCCATACCCTTCCTCAATGGAAATTGGAACTTGATATTTCCTTCTTTCCTATCAATCACGACACCGATAGTGCATAGAAACGGTCTACCATGAATAATTGGACAAGACGGATTGCAATCAATATCAAGAACAATAAAATCTATGGGAACATAATTCCTATCTGCAAGAATAAGAACATCATTATTTCTTCCCATATTCTTTTTAATAGTAGAATCCACCAAGTGCAAATTCAAAGAACATTCTTCAAGATTGGTAAGACCAAGCACATCACATAAAGATTTCGGAATTGTAGAAACATAAGCACAGAAGCCACACAAAGAAAAACACTCATAATTTTTAATCTTGACTTTGATATTAGGTTCCCACTCATCGTGCAATTTTCTAGGAATTGAAACTTCTAATTCCATTTTTTCTTCAAAAGCTTTCATCCTAGCATCAACAATATGTTTAGTAAAAGCTTTATTTTGTTCATAGGCATGGGGTGAATTTATCATGGATTGCAACAAACAAATACAATCAATCAAATATGAACTATCATAATTAAAGTTTTTGTAATCCAAAAGAGTGGGCACATCACTAGCTAAAGTTTTGACCTCTTCAAACCCACTTTTATCAATTTTCTGAACAAGGTTTTCACCCTCCGAAATATTGGGACGCCTTCTAGCTAAAGTTGACTCTTTTCCAGTCCCTTTTTCATCAATCTTAACTTTACTAAATAAGGAATCAAAAGAAGAAACACCAATCATTTTAAGATCTTCATCACTTTTGCGAAAGAAATCACTAGAAAACGCTTTTTCTAAAAATTCTCTTTTAGCTCTAAGCATAGCAGTTCTTTTCTTACTTTCATCCATAGAAATATAAAGATATTTAATTGATTTATCTACTTTAGGCACACAAAAAATCATCTTGAGATTTTCCACATCATAGCAATTCTATCAACACTTCTAGACAAATCATCAATCTTACTCAACTTTTCTTCTATGGAATTGTTGAATTTTTTTTTCTTATTGATAAATTCTTTAATATTGTTCTCAAGATCAGAGGTGTTCCTATTATTATTGTAAGATTGATTTCCATAGGAATTACCATAATTATTAGAGGAATTACTAGGCAAAGGCCTAGGATTAAAATTACCTCTATAAGCATTGTTATTGAAATTATTTCGAGAGATAAAATTCACATCCATAGCATCACTATTTTGCTCAATCAAGGTAGACAAAGGCATATCATTAAAATCAATCGGAGCACTTCTACTAGCCACCATTTTCTTAAGAGCATCAAATTTTCCACTCAACAAAGAAATATCTTCAACCGAATTAACTTTTTTTTACTAGTAGGAGCCCTTTGGGTATGCCATTGTGAATAATTTGCCATGGTATTATCAAGAAATTTTGTGGCTTCACCCAAAGTAATTTCCATAAAAGTACCACCCGTGGCGGAATCTAAAAGATTATGAGAAACAAAATTCAAACCCGCATAAAATTTTTGTATGATCATCCAAAGATGTAACCCATGAGTTGGGGAATTCCTTAGCATCATTTTCATCCTTTCCAAAGATTGTGCAACATGCTCATATTCAAGTTTCTTGAAATTCATGATCTGGGTTCTAAGGGAAATATTTTTTGCAGGCGGAAAATACTTAGTGCTAAAAGCATCTTTGCACTTATTCCTAGAATCTATATTATTACGAGGCAAAGAGGAGAACCAAATTTTTACACAATCATGCAATGAAAACGGAAATAATTTCATCTTCACAACATCATTGTCCAAGTCTTTTTTCTTTTGCATATCGCATAATTCCACGAAGGTATTAAGATGGGATGCGACATCCTCATTAGGAGTACCAGAAAATTGATCTTTCATAACAAGATTCAACAAAGCAGTTTTAATATCACAAGACTCCGCACTAGTGGCGGGAGGAGCAATCGGAGTGCCGATAAAATCATTGTTGTTGGTATTTGAGAAATCACATAACTTGGTGTTCTCTTCAATCATGATGACCACACAACAAGATTGCACTCAAAAACAGATCCGGGAAGAAAACGGCGAACGGAAAAATAGGGGCGAATAAAATGGTAATTTTTGTGAAGTGGGGGGAGGAAAACGAGAGGCAAGTGGCAAATAATGTAAATTGTGAGGTGATGAGATTTTTGATTAGGAACCTGGTATATGTTGAAGATCCTCCCCGGGAATAGTGCCAGAAATTCCTTTAGATGTTGCTTGAAGCTATGTCGGTATTTCCCCAAAGAGGAAGGGATGATGCAACACAGCGGAGGTAGGTATTTCCCTCATATATGAAACCAAGGTTATCGAACCAGTAGGAGAACCAAGCAACACAACGTAATCAGCACCTGCACACAAATAACAACTACTCACAACCCAACGTGTAAAAGGGGTTGTCAATCCCTTTTGGGTAGCGGCACCTCAAGACAGGCAAACAGACGTGAGATAAAATTGTAGTAGATTGATAGATCGAACGCAAAATAAATAAGCAAGGTATTTCTATATTTTTGGTTTAATAGATCTTAAAATAAATGCAAAGGAAAAGTAGAGTGCAAAGGCAAATATACGAGAAAGAGACCCGGGGGCCATAGGTTTCACTAGTGGCTTCTCTCGAGAAAAATAGCAAATGGTGGGTGAACAAATTACTGTTGGGCAATTGATAGAACTTCAAATACTCATGACGATATCCAGGCAATGATCATTATATAGGCATCACGTCCAAGATTAGTAGACTGACTCCTGCCTGCATCTACTACTATTACTCCACACATTGACCGCTATCCAGCATGCATCTAGTGTATTAAGTTCATGGAGAAATGGAGTAATGCAATAAGAACGATGACATGGTGTAGAAAAGATCTATCTATGTAGAGATAGACCCCAACGTTTTATCCTTAGTAGAAATGATACATACATGTCGGTTCCCCTTCTATCACTGGGATGAAGCACCGTAAGATAGAACCCACTACAAAGCACCTATTCCCATTGCAAGATAAATAGATCAAGTTGGCCAAACAAAACCCAAATAACAGAGAAGAAATACGAGGCTATAAGTAATCATGCATAAAAGAGATCAAAGAAACTCAAATACTTTCATGGATATAAAAAGATAGATCTGATCATAAATTCAAAGTTCGTCGATCCCAACAAACACACTGCAAAAGAGTTACATCATATGGATCTCCAAGAGACCATTGTATTGAGAATCAAGAGAGAGAGAGAGAGGAAGCCATCTAGCTACTAACTACGGACCCGAAGGTCTACAAAGAACTACTCACGCATCATCGGAGAGGCACCAATGGAGGTGGTGAACCCCATCCAAGATGGTGTCTAGATTGGATCTGGTGGTTCTGGACTCTACGGCGGCTGGATCAATATTTCATCGACTCCCCTAGGGTTTTGGGAATATTGGGGTACTTATAGAGCAAATAGGCGGTCCGAGGGGCACCCGAGGTGGGCACAACCCACCAGGGCGCGCCTGGGCCTCCGGACGCGCCCTGGTGTGTTGTGCTCTCCTTAGAGCACCCCCTAGGCGCAGCCAGGGCCCATTATGTTCCTTCTGGTCCAAAAACATCTCCGTGAAGTTTTGTTGCATTTGGACTTTGTTTGATATTGATTTCCTGTGATATAAAAAACATTCAGAAAATAACAACTGGCACTTGGCACTATGCCAATAGGTTAGTACCAAAAAATGATATAAAATGATTATAAAACATCTAAGATCGATAATATAACAACATGGAACAATAAAAAATTATAGATACGTTGGAGACGTATCAGTATCTTCCATGCTAGGTGGGTTATTCTCATGATGAGTGGACTCCGCTCATCATTCATGAGAAAATGGCTGGTAACCAGGATGCCCAGTCCCATGCTCAAATCAAATCAAAATATAATTGCAAACAAAACTCCCTCGGGACTGTTGTTAGTTGGACAGTACCCGTTATTTTGGACCAGCCGTGGAGCGTGCTTGTTGGTGGTGGGGGAGTATAAACTTGACCATTCTGTTTGGGAACCTCCTATAATGTATCTAGTATGGAAGATATCGATATATCTTGGTTGTTATGTTGACAATGAAAGCATAACGCTCAAAATATTATTTATCTCTGTTTTAAAAATTCGAGCTCTGGCACCTCTGCAAATCCCTGCTTCCCTCTATGAAGGGCCTATCTATTTACTTTTATTGCTGAGTCATCATCCTGTTATAAAAAGCACCAGTTAGAGAGCACCACTATCATTTGTATGTGTTGTTATTAATTGATATTGAGTATGACTGTGACTGGATCTCTTTTACCATGAATTACAATGTCTACTCAGTCCATGATCTTTAGGGGTGCTCTGCATTTATGTTTTGCGGTCTCAGAAAGGGCTAGCGAGATACCATTTTGTTATATCATATCATTATTGTTTTGAAAAGGTGTTGTCATCCGAGATTTATTATTATTGCTCGCTAGTTGATTATGCCATTGATATGAGTAAATGTGAGACCTAAATATTATTTTGAATATGGTTAGTTCATAATCTTTGTTGAAAACTTGAATGCTGGCTTTACATATTTGCAACAACAAGATCAAACATAGTTTGTAAAAAAATTCTTTATCACTTTCAGTTTGTCAACTGAATTGCTTGAGGACAAGCATTGTGTTAAGCTTGGGGGAGTTGATACGTCTCCATCGTATCTTCTTTTCCAAACTCTTTTCCCCTTGTTTTGGACTCTAATTTTGCATGATTTTAATGGAACTAACTTGGATTGACGTTGTTTTCAAAAGAATTACCATGGTGTTATTTTGTGCAGAAATAAAAGTTCTCGGAATGACCTGAAACTTCATGGAGATTATTTTTGGAATAAATAATAAATATTGGTGAAAGAATCAACCAGAGGGGACCCACCACCTGTCCACAAGGGTGGAGGGCCCGCCCACCCCCTAGGACGCGCCCTCCTGTCTTATGGGTCCCACGAGGCTCCACCGACCTCAACTCCAACTCCATATATTCATGTTTGGGGAGAAAAAAATAGAGAGAAGGATTCATCACGTTTTACGATACAAAGCCGCCGCCACCTCCTGTTCTTCCTCGGGACCAGATCTGGAGTCCGTTTTGAGCTCCGGAGAGGGGAAATCGTCGCCATCATCATCATCATCAACTATCCTCCATCACCAATTTGATGATGCTCACCGCCATGCATGAGTAATCCCATCATAGGCTTGCTGGACGGTGATGGGTTGGATGAGATTTACCATCTAATTGAGTTAGTTTTTTTAGGGTTTGATCCCTAGTATTCAGTATGTTCTAAGATTCATGTTGCTATGACTTTGCTATGCTTAATGCTTGTCACTAGGGCCCGAGTGCCATGATTTCAGATCTGAATCTATTATGTTTTCATGAATATATTTGTGTTCTTGATCCTATCTTGCAAGTTATAGTCACCTACTACATGTTACGATTGCTACAAAATTGCTACTGTTACTTTTACCACCGTTACCATTACTTCCATTCTACTTTGCTGCAGATATTAAGTCTTTCGGGTGTGGTTGAATTGACAGCTCGGCTGCTAATACTTGATTCTTTGTCTCCCCTTGTGTCGAATCAATAAATTTGGATTGAATACTCTACCCTCTAAAACTGTTGCGATCCCCTATACTTGTGGGTTATCAGTACCCAATTGTTTCCTTAGGGCATCCTATGAAGAAGCACTTCTCCGATTTGGGTTCGAGCTTATCAGGTTGAAGACTTTTGACATATGTGTCGCAACCCCAAACTTTAAGAAACGACAGCTTAGGTTTCTTGCCAAACCACAGTTCATATGGTGTCGTCTCAACAGATTTAGATGGTGCCCTATTTAATGTGAATGCATCTCTCTCTAATGCATAACCACAAAACAATAGTGGTAAATCGGTAAGAGACATCATATATCGCACCATATCTAATAAAGTACGGTTACGACATTCGGACACACCATTACACTATGGTGTTCCAGGTGGCGTGAGTTGTGAAACTATTCCACATTGTTTTAAATGAAGGCCAAACTCGTAACTCAAATATTCGCCTCAGCGATCAGATCATAGAAACTTTCTTTTCTTGTTACGATGATTCTCCACTTCACTCTGAATATCTTTGAACTTTTCAAATGTTTCAGGCTTGTCTTTCATTAAGTAGATATACCCATATCTGCTTAAATCATCTATGAAGGTTAGAAAACAACGATACTCGCCGCGTGCCTCAACACTCGTTGGACCGCATACATCGGTATGTATTATTTCCAATAATTCATTGGTTTGCTCCATTGTTCCGGAGAATGGAGTTTTAGTCATCTTGACCATGAGTCATGGTTCACAAGTATCAAATGATTCATAACGAAGTGATTCCAAAATTCCATCTACATGGAGTTTCTTCATACGCTTTACACCAATATGACCTAAACGGAGTGCCACAAATATGTTGCACTATCATTATCAACTTTGCATCTTTTGGCATCAATATTATGAATATGTGTATCACCACAATCGACATTCAAAAAATAGACCACTCTTCATGGGTGCATGACCATAAAAGATATTACTCATATAAATAGACAACCATTATTCTCTGATTTAAATGAGTAACCGTCTGGAACTAAACAAGATCCAGATATAATGTTCATGCTCAGCGCTGGCACCAAATAACAATTATTCAGGTCTAAAACTTACCCCGAAGGTAGATGTAGAGGTAGCATGCCGACGTCGATCACATCGACCTTGGAACCATTTCCGACGCGCATCGTCACCTCCTCCTTAGCCAATCTTTGTTTAATTTGTAGCTCCTGCTTCGAGTTACAAATATGAGCAACCGCACTAGTATCAAATACCCAGTCGCTACTACGAGCATTAGTAAGGTACACATCAATAACATGTATATCAGATATACCTTTGTTCACTTCGCCATCCTTCTTATCTGCCAAATACTTGGGGTAGTTCCGCATCCAGTGACCAGTCCCTTTGCAGTAGAAGCACTCGGTTTTAGGCTTAGGTCCAGCTTTGGGCTTCTTCCCGGGAATGTCAACTTGCTTGCCATTCTTATTGAAGTTCCCCTTCTTTCCCTTGCCATTTTTATTGAAACTAGTGATGTAGGGTGGAACCCTATACGGCCGATCTTTCACAAAAGGAGCGGATCCCGCGATGAACACGAAGAACATGAGGGGAAAACACAAAGGGGCACAAAGAGAAACACTCAAACCAACAAGATTAAGTCACACATGTGCTAAATCCTCGAAACATGAGAGGAGATACAAGATCCAAAGTCAACAAAGGACGATACAAGAGATAACCGGTTCTTATCCGTGAGGAGGTCTTGAATCCACGAGGGGATCTTCCCATAAAGGGGTCTTGAATCCAAGGTGGATCTTCTCCGAAGATGGGCCGCGGTCTCTCTCAAGGAGTAGATCCGATATGGATGAGCGAAGCTCTATCTCTCAAATGAGCTATTACAACGCTAACCCTAACTAGGAGGAGAAGGAGGTCTATTTATAGTCTTAGTGCAAAAGGGGGCGAAGTGAAGGGGTACATGGGCCTCGGGCCCAAACACTGTGCGCAGACAGGTACCAGATGTCCGCTGAGGACTGGCCGCCCGGTGGCTCACGGGCGGCCAGACGTCTGTTAGACATTGAACGTCCGCTCGATCTGGCTCGGACGCTGGAGTGCCAGATTTCTGGAGGTGTTCGTTCGTCCGGTCGCCGGACGTCTGCTCATTTGGCTCGGGTGCGGGGTCACCGGTCGTCCGGCCGGGCCGGTCGTCCGTGTGTCTTCGGGCGCAGGACATCCAGTCCCGAATGGTCATCTGGTGGCTGGAGCTTCTTCCGCAGCTCTTCTTCTTGTTCCTCGTGCTTGGTGTCCTCGTTGTCTTGCCCATGGTCTTCCTCTTGGTTCCTGGTCATGCATAGCACATATGTTTGAGGTAGTAGCCATGTCTCACGTATGGAAAGTGATGGTTCGAAGAGGAGCGAGTTCACCTTGTGTCCAATGGTGTATAGTCGAGGTCTCATCTTATGTTCTCTTGGGGCTTGGAGAGTAGTTGGAGTGTACATGGGGATCAAGGTGGGATGCTCCGTGATGCAGAGCATCCTACGATCATCCCCATGTACACTTCGACTACTCCCCAAGCCCCAAGAGGACATACGATGATACCTTGACCATATGCCATTGGACACAAGGTGAACTCACTCCTCTTTGAGCCGTCACTTTCCACATATGAGACATGGCTACTACCTCATGCACGGACCTTGCATATACTCAGGTACAACCGAGACGACCATGGAGGATCCAAGGACCAAGGCCATGCATGGAAGAGGAGAAGGAAGAAGAAGCAGGGACAAGCTTCTAGAAAGACCGGAACTTCCGGCCTCTGCCCGGAACTTCCGGCCCCCGGACCTTCCGGCCTGCCCAGAACCTCCGGCCCCCAGAGTCCAGACCATCCCCGAGCGCGCCAACTCTCTGGATAGCCTGGAACCCGGCCGGAACCTGCCCGGAACTTTCGGAGCCCGGAACTTCCGGCTCCACATGGAACTTTCGGCCTGCCTGCGTGCAAAGACTCGGGCCAAGGGCCCATGTATCCCCCCTCTCACTTACCCCTTCGTGGGCTAGCACTA
Source organism: Triticum urartu (assembly GCF_056163025.1). NCBI lineage: Eukaryota > Viridiplantae > Streptophyta > Magnoliopsida > Poales > Poaceae > Triticum > Triticum urartu. The sequence goes on along the minus strand of NC_141873.1, from coordinate 192,929,770 downwards.
TATATGCTCCCCCACCTCCTCCTAGTTAGGGTTAGCATTGGTTTAGCTCATTTTAGAGATAGAGCATTGCTCATCCACATTGGATCTACTCCACGAGAGAGACCGCGGCCTCTACGGAGAAGATCTCTTTGGATTCAAGACCTCCTTGCAGAGAAGATCATCAAGACCCCCTATCGGGCGGCCCCATCAAGACCTCCTCATGGAGAAGACCGTTACCTCTTGTATTGTCCGTTGTTGACTTTGGATCTTGTATCTCCCTTTATGTTCATGGATCTAGCACTTGTGTGATCATTCTTGTTGGTTTGAGTGATTCTCTCGTGTTTCCCCTTGTGTTTTCCCTCGTGTTCTTCGTGTACTTCACGGGATCCGCTCCTTTCGTGAAAGATCAGCCATCTAGGGTTCCACCCTACATCATCTTGGTATCATGAGCCACGTTTATCATGATTTCGGAGCCTCCCCTCTTCGTTTTCTAGCCTAATTTTGTTGTGTTCTTCCCTAATTTCTAAAATCCCCACCAAAAATAGCCCCAATTTTTTTGGGGATTTGTTGGTTTGGAGGAAGTTTTGTTGGATTTGATCCGTGGATTTGCTTGGTTTCGAGTGGATCTAGCATTTCCGCAAGTTTCCCTACTTTACATCCACGAAATCTCATTGATTTTGACCTTGGAAATTGAGTTTTTCCACCCCCGTTCTCAGATCCGGAATTTAGGGTTCGTCCCGGAAGAAATTCCACGACCCCCAGAACTTCCGGACTCCCCCGGAACTTCCGTCCCCCGGAACTTCCGTCCTAACCCCGGAACTTCCGAGCTAATCAGAAAGTTTACCTCAAAAATCCCCAGACTCCCCGCACTTTTTTCGTGACCCCCGGAACTTCCGGCCACCCCCCAAAATTCCCGAAGCCCGGAACTTCCGGCCCAAGGCCCGGAACTTCCCGCCTAACCAGAAACTTTCCCCGAAATTTCAGCGTCAGCCTCTTTCACCGTTTTGGTCACAACTTTTCACTCAGAACTCCGATTTGAGTGTTCTTTGGCTCGTTTCGAAGCTGTCGACGTGCCCGAGGACCTCACCTTGGGTTCACCACCTTTTGACACCATAAAATTTTGGAATTTTGTCATCTTTGCCTAGGCCTTCCACCATATCATCCGCTACACCACCACCAACTTCCGCAACCTAACCAATTTTGTTCCTCATTGCATATGTGGTTTCTTGAGTAGTGATTCCAGTATCCTAAGGTGTTTCGGATACTTAGGGATGGTTGCTTCCTCATCAAACACCACCACCACTTCCGCATAGGCTTACCCACCATAAACTTCCGCCACCCCACCCTAACCCAATTTTGTTTGTGTTGTGAGTTGTGTTTCATAAGGTGTTTCGGCTACTTAGGGACCGTGCTTCCAACTCCGACACCGTGTATAGTCCACCACCTTACCCTCCATTTCCGCATTGCCTACTCCACAACCCATCATTGACATTCCGCAATTCCATTGAGCTTCCACAAAACCACCACCATATCCCGCTACCACCATCTGACATTTGACATTTGAGATTTTGAGTTCGCGCTTCTTCCGTTTCCTAAGGTGTTTCGGCTACTTAGGGACGAGTCTCCATCCTCTTGGTATCTCCATCAAGATCACAGCCACTCATCATCGCCACGGACGGTAACCTCCATATCATCTCGGTATCGTGGTATCCCTCCATTGTATATTCCCTTGCCATTGCATTGATAACCCCTAGCCCATTTTGCGTCACTTGCCTATCGAGACTAGCCATTTGAGTATTGCCGGCGATGTTACTTGTGCACATTAGTGATCTACACCATACATTGCATACATACCATACCATATCATGTGAGACAGGCATACATTGCATACATACCATACCATTGCAATGTTACTTGAGCAGCTTCAGGTTGATCAAGACCTACTCATCGATAGGTGGACTGATGTCCTCGCAGCCAAAGAATACGGCCTCAAGTGCCTAGCCAAGAGTTACCCAAAGCGTAGACTGCTACCTCAGTTCGATGAGGAGGCACTAAACCCCATACCTCCCTCACGCAATGCGGACCGACCACCACGCGGTCGAGATAGTGTGGCGGACCGACCACCCCGCGGTCGGGATAAAGTGGCAACTCAGGCTGAACAACAGCCCACCCCACCACCTCACAATAACAGGGACAGAATAGCTCGGGACCTTACATACGACCTTCGGCAGGAGCTGGATAGCAGAGCAGAACACACCAGATCAATCTACGGATTGCGAGGATGCTTCCCAACTCGGGATGACGGCTACCTATTCGGGTGTGACAAACCTAGTCACACCCGGGCCGATAACCGCAGACGCACTACATCGGAGGTGCGCCGTGATGCGGACCGATATAGAGGCGCCGCACACCCTCTCTGCTTCACATACGAGGTGCTGGATCACGAATTCCTCGAGGGATTCAAGCCCGTCAATATTGAATCATACAACGGAACAACCGAACCTGCAGTATGGATTGAGGACTTTATTCTCCACATCCACATGGCCCGGGGAAACGACCTCCATGCCATCAAATACCTCCAACTGAAACTCAAAGGGCCAGCTAGACACTGGCTGAACAGTCTGCCCGAGAACTCCATCGGTAGCTGGAGGATCTGGAAGAAGCATTTCTTGACAAATTCCAAGGTACATACGTCCTGCCACCCGATGTCGATGATTTAAGCCACATAGTTCAACAACCTACAGAATCAGCCAGAAAATTCTGGACTAGGTTCCTAACCAAAAAGAACTAGATCGTTGACTTTCCGGATGCCGAAGCCCTAGCGGCCTTCAAACACAGCATCCGGGACGAATGGCTAGCACGCCACCTCAGCCAAGAGAAACCAAAGTCCACGGCAGCCCTTACGGCACTCATGACCCACTTTTGCGCGGGAGAGGACAGTTGGCTGGCTCGTAGCAAAAACACAGCCAGCGAGACAGGCCCCTCCGAGGCCAAGAACAGCTCCGGAAAGATCCGGCGCAACAGACACAAACGCCGAAGCAATGGCGACAACACCAGTGACACCACCGTTAACGCCGGATTTAGTGGCTCCAAGTCCGGACAACAAAAGAAGCCCTACAAACGGAATAGCAAGGGTCCATCTAGCCTGGATCGCATACTTGATCATCTGTGCCAAATACATGGTACCCCAGATAAACAAGCCAATCACACCAACAGAGACTGTTGGGTTTTCAAACAGGCTGGCAAGTTAAATGCTGAAAACAAAGAAAAGGGATCACAAAGTGAGGACGAGGACTAAGAGGCCCGGCGGCCGAACACCGGAAGGCGGAAGAAATTCCCCCCTCAAGTCAAAATGGTGAACATGATATACGCTACACACATCCCCAAAAGGGAGGGTAAGCGACCACTTAGGGACGTCTACGCGGTAGAGCCAGTCGCCCCAAAATTCAATCTGTGGTCGCCATTCCCGATCACCTTCGATCGTCGAGATCATCCAACTAGTATCCGGCATGGCGGTTCGGCCGCACTGGTACTCGACCCCAATCATCAACGGATTTCACCTAACACGAGTCCTAATGGACGGCGGTAGCAGCCTCAACCTGCTCTATCAGGATACAGTGCAGAAGATGGGCATTAATCACTCACGAATCAAACCCACAAAGACTACCTTTGAGGAGTCATATCAGGCGTTGAGGCCCGCTGCACGGGCTCAATCATGCTGGAGGTGGTATTCGGTTCCCCGGACAACTTCCGAAGCGAAGAGTTAATCTTTGATATCGTCCCCTTCCGCAGTGGCTACCACGCATTACTCAGACGAACCGCATTTGCTAGATCCAAAGAGGTACCACACTATGCCTATCTCAAGCTGAAGATGCCCGGTCCACGCGGAGTCGTAACAGTCAACGGAAACACAGAACGCTCCCTCCGAACAGAGGAGCACACCGCCGCCCTAGTAGCAGAGGTACAAAGCGGCCTTCTCAAGCAGCAGCATAATCTGGCTGCCGAGCCCCTAGACATCATTAAGAGGGTCCGGACCACACTGCAACAGGACAACGCGGCCCGTCAAGAGCTTGATTAGCAATTCGGCCTCCGTCCCAATCCCGACGAGGTAGTGGCATTCATACCACACGTCCATAGCTACGCACTCAAAATTCCATGGGCATCGACGGAGGCACAAGCTATCCCGGATCCACAGTTCGGCCAGACCGATCCCAGACACACATATAACTTTACTATCTATTTTTCCCTGTTTCAGGTTTCTCCTATGGGGGTCTCCTTCGATGGCCTGATTAACGACCGCGTCAAAGGACAAACACACCGGATTGACACGGAGCACAGGCGTACATGGGAAGCCCTAGAGGCTAACCGTTTTTAGGACCCACGCGCAATCTGCCTTTGGGTATGGCATGTCAAATAGCCGGTTGCTTTTTGCATTATCTCGTACCAATGTGCTTGGATGCATAAACCCAACTATAATGGAAACAGTTCATGAGCCAAGTTCAAGGGCTCCGGACCCTATCTCTGTTCTCCCTCTGTTTTCCTTTTTTTCTTATTCCCTAACAGTAGTACACTCTAGTACGTGTCATACTTGCCAGGGGATCCCCATCGCCCATGATACGGCAACAAAGCCCGAACAATCCCTAAAGATAAGTTCGGCACCCCGAATTTAGCATTAGATGCATTGGCTCCGAATCATGTCTTTGGTCAATAGTTGGGTTGCCCTGCTCTTGTGCTTGCTACCCTACGTTCCGCTAAATCGGCTATGGTAGTAAAGGGAGAACTACTGCAATTGTGCCCTGGCCTTGACCAGATGAGCACCTCAGTAGAGAAAGCCGAAAACTGACTGTCATGATACAGCGAGAGCCGGTCAGCTGTTCGAGGGTCACAAATCGTTGGAGATTTTTTCTGCATTATGTGAAAGATCGGCACTTCCCGATCAGATGCTGATAGCCCCCTGGTTCGAACCAGGGGCTGCACCTATGTTTTATTATAAAACTCCTATGGCTAAGTGAGGGTGTTTAAGCCGTACAGTCTAATTGCCTTGTTTGTTGCGCTAAACAACTCCTTCAAGGACCATACAATTGGATCAAGATTTTTTAGATTCCATCCCGAACACCTCCGTACTACTTACATGAGGGCAGAAGCTGATGACTGGCCAACCCTCAGATTACATACAAAACGGCCGCACAGGAGGAAACAATTCAAAGCATAACAATATTACATTACAAAACAAGCTTTGTTCCAGTAATACAAGGCAAAGGCAACACGCATACATTTACTCAAATACAATATCCTGCGAACATTGTGCCGCCGCAAGACGAGAACCCTCCAAGACATCCGCAAAATACCGTTCGGGTGTGCGATATTCCTTGCCCTCCGGTGGCCCTCTGGTCACCTTGACGGGGTCCATCTTCGCCCACCACATCTTGCAATGGGCGAAGGCCATGCGCGCACCTTCAATGCAGGCCGAGCGCTTGATGACGTCCAGCCGAGGACAGGCGCTCACCATTCGCCTCACGGGTCCGAAGTAGCTGCTTGGCATAGCTTCAGCTGGCCATAGCCGGATTATGAAATCTTTCATGGCAAGTTCGGCCACCCTATGCAGCTCCACCAGTTGTTTCAACTGATCGGTGAAGGACACGGGATGCTCTGGCGCCGCATACTGCGACCAGAATAGCTTCTCCACAGAACCCCCTCCTTCGGCTCGGTAGAACTCCGCGGCGTATGATACACTGCGGGTCAAATCCGCAAATGCTCCTGGGGAACTCCGGACCGGGGTTAGTAAAAGGTACTGCTTCGCCACATACTTGCTTTGCATCTTACATGCCTTACCCGTCGTGATCTTCTTGGCCTCCTGGATCTCCTGGAGGGCAGGCTGGGCCTCATTCCGTGCGGTCTCCGCGCTCTGAAGAGCCTTGGCGAGTTCGGTCCCTTGAACCGACGCATCATGCTCCAAGGCTTCGCATTTCTCGACCGCATCCTGGAGCTCCTGCTGGATTTCTTTGACCCGAGCCTTGGACTTCTTACGAGCGGCCTTCTGCTGGACAGCCTTCTTCTCGGCCTCGCCCAGGGCCTTCTTCAGGGCCTCGACCTCGGTCGCGACTCCTACACATATTACGACACATCGGTCAATATAAGCGCCTATCCTTTCTAAACAAACAGCAAATAGTCACTCACCTTGCTTCTCCTGGAGCCGAACCTTGACCTCGCTGAGCTCATTCTCGGTCTGCTCCAGCCTCTGCCTCAGCTCAGAAACTTCGGCAGCATGGGAGGTCACGGCCAACAGCGACGCATGTTCATTCATACATACAACGTTAGTATCCTACAACGGAAGAATTGATCCTCTGTCTGGTAATTCCTGCCGAGCACCGGACAACGTCTCAGGGGCTACTAGCTACACGGGGTTTTTCTCTTTCCTACCTCAAAACCTGTCAATAGGCTGCTGCAGGCTTCGTTCAGTCCACCCTTGGCGGACCGAATCTTCTCGATCACCACACCCATAAGGACACGGTGCTCGTCCACGACAGAGGCACTTCGAAGCGCCTCCATCAGGTTATCCAGCGCCCATGGACAGACAAGGGCCACCGGTGGGAGCGGCGCATCCCCCTCCTTTAAAGGGGGCCGCTCGCCCGACTCCGGAGCCATATGGGCCTCCGGAATCATATTCAGCTAAGGGCCAAACTGGATATGGCCCTCTACGCCAAACTCCATGGGGATTGGTTCCCCCATGTGTCCGGCAGTGGAGGTCTCGCCCTGTGGCACCTCCCGGACAGTGTCCTGGGCTCCACCCCGCTTCGGAGCGGTCCTCCGGGACAACACCTCGGTGTCATCCCTGGACCAGGAGAATAAGCAGGTGGTGGCGACATGCTCGCCATCTCCGACGGAGCCAGTTAACCTCCAGATGAGGATCGCTGGGTAAGGTCGCGGGATGGACTACAATAGCACAATTAACTATGTCATAATAATAAAGAGAAAGGGCCGGATGTGCACATGAGAGAGTCGTGCCACTTACGATGCGGCCGGGGGCTTAGCGCGGGGGCGTCTCTCCGGACTGCTGTCAATGTCCCACGCGGTGTTGACCGCTGGGACGCCTTTTCCCTTCTTGGGCATGTGCGCCTCCGGATGCGCTAAAGCCGCCCTCTTCTTCCTCTCCTCAGGGGAGGGTTGTTTTCCTCCTCCTCCTCCTCTTCCTCGCCATTGTCCTCAGGGACAGAGGAATGGGCTTCGTCATCTTCGGACGCCACGTCTGAAGTGCCCTTGCAATGGGGGCCACCCTTGGCCCCCTTGGCCTTCTTCTCCGGCGCCTTATAAGGCGCCGACACCAGCATCTTCGCTAGACGCGGGATGACCGGTTCTTCGGGTAGCGGATCCGGACATTGGATCCGCTTCGCCCTCTCCATCCAGTCCTGGAAATGTATTAATAAGGTCAAATATCATCCTTGAAATGATTAAATTGGGGATGCATTGAAAAATAGCATACCTCACTCGCGAGGTGTCTACAATCGTGACCACGGTATGAATCTGTGGCTGGTGGCTTCTCGTTGCCCATAAAGAGCAACTTCCATGCGCCTTCGTGAGTAGTCTCGAAGAGCCTCACCAGAGTATGATCCTTCTTTGGGTTGAACTCCCACAGAGGACGGCTTTGGCGCTGGCATGGAAGGATCCGGCGAACCAGCATCACCTGGATCACATCAACGAGCTTGACTTTCTTGGTGGACATGCTCTGGACACGCGTCTACAACGTTATCACCTCGTCAGGGGAACCCTAGTCCGGACTCTTCACGACCCAGGAGGTGAGTCGCGTGGGGGAGCCGGAGCGGAATTCGGCAGCTGCGGCCCAGGTGGTGCCACGAGGTTATGTGATGTAGAACCACTGCTTCTGCCACTCCTTCACCGTGTCCACAAAAGTGCCTTTGGGCCAGGATACGTTGGACAGCTTGCTCACCATGGCTCCTCCGCACTCCGCGTGCTGGCCGTCCACCACCTTCGGCTTCACGTTGAAAACTTTGAGCCACATCTCGAAGTGGGGGTGGATGCGGAGGAAGGCCTCACACATGACGATGAACGCCGAGATGTTGAGAAAGGAATTCGGGGACGGATCATGGAAATCTATTCCGTAATAATACATCAGCCTGTGGACGAAAGGGTGGAGTGGAAACCCTAGCATGTGGAAGAAATGGGGAAGGAACACCACCCTCTCGGTGGGCTCTGGCATGGGGACGACTTGTCCCTCAGCCGGCAGGCGGTGAGCGATCTCCTTCGCCAAGTACCCGGTCGCCCGAAGCTCCATAATGTTCTCCTCCTTGACGGAGGAAACCATCCACTTGCCCTGACCTCCGGATCCGGACATGGTCGCTTGGGTGGGAAAGAGATGAGGACTTGAGCGCTAGAGCTCGAGATTGGAAGGACAGAGAGGGTGTGAGGGAGGAAGAGGGAATCCTTATCCCCTTATAAAGGCAACGAATATTGAACGCCTCCTCACTCACCTTAAGATTCACCTGTTCCCAAGGGCTGTATAAATGGCACGGTTGGATTACCCATGCCCGTATTGATGAGAATCCCGTAATAAGGGGGCACGATCTCTACTTTGACAAGACATGCCAATGGCAACCGCGTCCCGAAACGTGGAGCGGCAGACGAAAAACGGTCCAAAATTATGACCGGACAGGCGTGATGTCATATTGTAAAAGCTGTCAGCGGATTAGACTCGTGCAAAAATATATATTATCTCTATGGTTTTGTATGGGTGTGTGACAGGTCCGGATACTATCATCGCATTCGTAGACTATTTTGAAGTTCGGATAAAAGGGAACCCGCCTTGCAATGCCGAAGACAATCTGCACGCCGAACTCCTTGTCATTTAAGCCAGGTTCAGGGGCTACTGAGGGAGTCCTGGACTAAGGGGTCCTCGGGCGTCCAGCCTGTTATCCATGGGCCGGACTGATGGGTCGTGAAGACATGAAGGCCGAAGACTAAACCTGAGTCCGGATTGGACTCTCCTTGGCGTGGAAGGCAAGCTTGGCGACCAACTATGAAGATTCCTTCTTATGTAACTGACTCTATGTAAACCCTAGATCCCCTCGGTGTCTATATAAACCGGAAGGGATAGTCCGGAAAGGACACATTCATTACCACAGTCATATAGGATAGGCTTTTAGGGTTTAGCCATCACGATCTTGTGGTAGATCAACTCTTGTAACACCCATATTCATCAATATCAATCAAGCAGGACGTAGGGTATTACCTCCATAGAGGGGGCCCGAACCTGGGTAAACATTGTGTCCCCTGTCTCCTGTTACCATTGATCCTAGACGTAAAGTTCGGGACCCCCTACCCGAGATCTACCGGTTTTGACACCGACAGTTGGTGGTAAGCAGTATGACTATCACCGCCCATAACTCTTTGTGTTCTACTCGTGCATATCATCTACGCATAGACCTGGCTCATGATGCCAATGTTGGGAAACGTTGCATGGAAAAAAATACGCACACGCAATGATCTATCCATGGAGATGCATAGCAACGAGGGGGGAGTGTGTCTATGTACCCTCGTAGACCATAAGTGGAAGCGTTTCTTAACGCGGTTGATGTAGTTGAACTTCTTCGCGCTTCAACCGATCAAGTACCGAACGCACGACACCTCCTCGTTCTGCACATGTTCAGCTTGGTGACGTTCCTCGCCTTCTTGATCCAGCAAGACGTTGAGGTATTAATGAGTTTTGTCAGCACGATGGCATGGTGACGGTTATGGTGAAGTGATCCTCGCAGGGCTTCGCCTAAGCACTACGAAACTATGACCATGAGAGTAAACGAGGGAGGGGGGCGCCACACACGGCTAACAATTGTCTAGGGTGTGCTAGGGGTGCCTCTCCCCCCACACACATATATATAGGTGGGAGGGAGAGGGGAGGCAGCCAAGGAGGCGCCCAAGTAGGCCGAATCCTACTTGGGGTCTCCCCATGCCCCCCCCTTCCTTATCTGCCAGAGGGGGAAGGAAAGAGGGGGGAGGAGTGAAGGAAGGGGGAGGCCGAATTCCTCCCCTTTCCTTCTCCCTTCTCCTCTTTCCTTCTCTGGTTCGGCCCATATGGGGGGCGTACCAGCCCCTGGTGGCTGGTGCGTTTCCCCTCTTGGCCCATTAGGCCCATATCTTTTGCTGAGGGTGTGATGACCCACAAGTATAGGGGATCAATTGTAGCTCTTTTCGATAAGTAAGAGTGTCGAACCCAACGAGGATCAGAAGGAAATGACAAGTATTTTTTAGTAAGGTAATGTCTGCAAGTGCTGAAATTGTAAGTAACGGAGTAGTTTGATAGCAAGATAATTTGTAACGAGCAAGTAACAATAGTAGTAACAAAAGTGCAGCAAGGTAGCCCAATCCTTTTGAGGCAAAGGACAGGCAAAACGGTCTCTTATGATAAGCAAAGCGTTCTTGAGGGTACACGGGAATTTCATCTAGTCACTTTCACCATGTTGGTTTAATTTGTGTTCGCTACTTTGATAATTTGATATGTGCGTGGACCGATGCTTAGGTGTTGTTCTTACTTGAACAAACCTCCTACTTATGATTAACCCTCCCACGAGCATCTGCAACTACGAGAAAAGTATTAAGAATAAATTCTGACCATAGCATTAAACTTTTGGATCCAGTTGGTCCCTTACAAAATAGCGCATAAACTGGGGTTTAAGCTTCTGTCACTCTCCCAACCCACCATATAATTGCTACTCCACAATGCATTCCCTTAGGCCCAAATATGGTGAAGTGTCATGTAGTCGACGTTCACATGACACCACTAAGGGAATAATAACATACATACTATCAAAATATCGAACACATATCAAGTTCACATAATTACTTGCAACATGATTTCTCCCGTGACCTCAAGAACAAAGGTAACTACTCACAAATAATAATCATGCTCAAGATCAGTGGGGTATTAAATAGCATAATGGATCTGAACATATAATCTTCCACCAAATAAACCATATAGTAATCAACTACAAGATGTAATCAACACTACTAGTCACCCACAAGCACCAACCTATAGTTCCGGTAACAAGATTGAACACAAGAGATGAACTAGGGTTTGAGAGGAGATGGTGTTGTTGAAGATGTTGATGGAGATTGCCCTCCCCAAGATGGGAGAGTTGTTGGTGATGATGATGACGATGATTTCCACCTCCGGGAGGGAAGTTCCCCTGGCGGAATCGCTCCGCCGGAGGGCAAAAGTGCTCCTGCCCAAGTTCCGCCTCGAGGCGGCGGCGCTTCATCCCAAAAGTCTCCCCTCATTTTTTCTAGGTCAAAATGACTTATATACCAGAAGATGGGCACCGGAGGTGGGCCGAGGAGGCCACAACCCACCAGGGCGCGCCTCGGGGGCCTGGCGCGCCCAGGTGTGTTGTGCCCACCTGGTGGCCCCCCTCTTGTTTATTGGCTCCAGTATTTTTTAAATAATCCATAAAAAATCTCCATGAAGTTTCAGCTCATTTGGAGTTGTGCAGAATAGGTGGCCTGACGTAGCTTTTTCAGGTCCAGATTTCCAGCTGCCGAAATTCTCCCTCTTGGTGTGTTCCTTGCAAATTATGAGAGAAAAGACATTAGAATTACTCCAAAAAGCATTATTATGGATAAAAACATTATAAATAATAGTAAGAAAACATGATGCAAAATGGACGTATCGGGGTGCCCGGAACCCCTTCCGGTGACCTGATATGTACCCGGTACCCTCCGGAACACTTCCGGTGTCCGAATACTATCGTCCTATATATCAATCTTTACCTCTCGACCATTTCGATACTCCTCGTCATGTCCGTGATCTCATCCGGACTCCGAACAACATTCAGTCACCAAATCACATAACTCATATAATACAATATCGTCATCAAATGTTAAGCGTGCAGACCCTAGGGTTCGAGAACTATGTAGACATGACCGAGACACTTCTCCGGTCAATGACCAATAGCGGAACCTGGATGCCCATATTGGCTCCTACATATTCTACAAAGATCTTTATCAGTCGAACCATTATGACAACTTATGTTATTCCCTCTGTGTGACGGTATGTTATTGCCCGAGATTTGATCATCGGTATCTTCATACCTAGTTCAATCTCGTTACCGGCAAGTCTCTTTACTCGTTCTGTAATACATCACCTCATGACTAACTCCTTAGTCGTTTGCTTTCAAGCTTATGATGTGTATTACCGAGAGGGCCCAGAGATACCTCTCTGATACTCGGAGTGACAAATCCTAATCTCGATCTATGCCAACTCAACAAACACCTTCAGAGATACCTCTAGAGCATGTTTATAATCACCCAGTTACGTTGTGACATTTGATAGCACACAAGGAATTCCTCCGGCATCTGGGAGTTGCATAATCTCATAGTCGAAGGAATATGTATTTGACATGAAGAAAGCAATAGCAATAAAATTGAACGATCATTATGCTAAGCTAACGGATGGGTCTTGTCCATCACATCATTCTCTTAATGATGTGATCCCGTTATCAAATGACAACTCATGTCCATGGTTAGGAAACCTTAACCATCTTTGATCAACGAGCTAGTCAAGTAGAGGCTCACTAGGGACATAGTGTTTGTTTATGTATCCACACGTGTATTTAGGTTTTCGGTCAAAACAATTCTAGCATGAATAATAAACATTTATCATGAGTAAGGAAATATAAAACAACAACTTTATTATTGCCTATAGGGAATATTTCCTTCAACAAGTACAACATAAGCGACATCTTCAATGTCAAGGACTTGGCCAAGTACCATGGTGATGAAGATCACGATCCACGGACGGATCTCTCCCAAGTGGGCGGTGATGCGAAGCATACTTCCATCATCCCCATGGACTATACACCAACGCATCAAGCACCATGTGGGCCTATGACAAGATCTCGAGCACGTGCAATGGAAATCGAGGTGAACTCCTTCCTACTTGACATGCATATGGACACGAATGCAACTTGGTTGCTACCTCACCAAAATGCACTATGTATCATTAGGAACGAAGAGGAACACTCCCAAGAAGCTAAGGAGCATCACCAAGGAGTAGGAGAAGCACCCCAAGACCTTGAGGAGGGAAGAAGGAGTCCCAAAGGAGCAGGACAGGAAGTCCCAGGTGACCCCGTGTGCATGGGCCCCCGAGACCCCGTGCCCACTGGCTACACAGGGAGCTACCGTTGTAGCACCCCATGGGCATGGGCGTTTACCGTGCGCACGGGATCCCCGTGCACACGGGCCCAACTTACACGTGCACACGGACCCTACAGGATGGCCGGCTGATGATGATGTTGGGCCTCCTCTTCATACACTTTGTTTCTATGCCTATATATTCCGTACCTAGGGTTATGTTTAGGTTTAGCAAAGACATACGTGAGATATTTGAGAGCTTTGCTCCTTCTACCCCTCCATTGGAGATCAAGGCCTCTTAGGAGAGGATCCACTGGTGCATTTTAAGACCTCCTCTTGGAGAAGACTATCATCACCAAGACCTCATCTCTTAGGAGTGGGAAGAACTCTATCTAGTGCTTGTTTCCTTTGATTGTGCTTGTAATCTTGTGGATCTATGTGTTTGCTATTCTAGTGGATGTGCGATTGGGTTTTGTTGGAGTGAATTCCTCTTTGTGTTCTTGGTGTTCATCCCACTTTCCCCTACAAGTGTGAAAAGATCCATCTCAGGGTTTCACCCTACAACACCTGTGAAGTGTGAAGGTAGTGATAGGAGCCAAGTGTTGCACGGTCACAGACTGAGACGTGGGTGTTGTGGCCACCAGTGAGGAGCTGGACTGAGCCACGGGGCTAGGACCCGTGGGCTTTGCGTTATCCTTGGCGGGAGAAGCACGGCCCTTCTGACTGGGGGAAGCCTCTTGCATAACCATGTGATAACCCACAAGTATAGGGGATCACAACAGTTTTCGAGGGTAGAGTATTCAACCCAAATTTATTGATTCGACACAAGGGGAGACAAAGAATATTCTCAAGTATTAGCAGCTGAGTTGTCAATTCAACCACACCTGGAAACTTAATATCTGCAGCAAAGTATTTAGTAGCAAGGTAATATGATAGTAGTGGTAACGGTAGCAAAAGGTAATGATAGCAAAAGTAATGTTTTTGGTATTTTGTAGTGATGATAGCAATAGCAACGGAAAAGTAAATAAGCAAAGAACAATATATGGAAAGGTCGTAGGCAATGGATCAGTGATAGAGAATTATGCCGGATGCGGTTCATCATGTAACAGTCATAACCTAGGGTGACACAGAACTAGCTCCAATTCATCAATCTAGTATAGGCATGTATTCCGAATATAGTCATACGTACTTATGGAAAAGAACTTGCATGACATCTTTTGTCCAACCCTCCCGTGGCAGCGGGGTCCTAACAGAAACTAAGGGATATTAATGCCTCCTTTTAATAGAGTACCGGACCAAAGCATTAACACATAGTGAATACATGAACTCCTGAAACTACGGTCATCACCGGTAAGTATCCTGATAATTGTCACTTTGGGGTTAACGGATCATAACACATAATAGGTGACTATAGACTTGCAAAATAGGATCAAGAACTCTCATATATTGATGAAAACATAATAGGTTCAGATCTGAAATCATGGCACTCGGGCCCTAGTGACAAGCATTAAGTCATAGCAACATCAATCTCAGAACATAGTGGATAGTAGGGATCAAACCCTAACAAAACTAACTCGATTACATGATAAATCTCATCCAACCCATCACCGTCCAGCAAGCCTACGATGGAATTAGTCACGCACGACGGTGAGCATCATGAAATTGGTGATAGAGGATGGTTGATGATGACGATGTGACGGATTCCCCTCTTTGGAGCCCCGAACGGACTCCAGATCAGCCCTCCCAAGAGGTTTTAGGGCTTGGCGGCGGCTCCGTATCGTAAAACATGATGAATCCTTCTCTCTTATTTTTTTCTTCGAAACCAAATATATAGAGTTAGAGTCGAGGTCGGAGGAGCTCCAGGGGCCCACGAGGAAGGGGGCGCGCCCCCACCCTCGTGGATAGGTGGTGGGCCCACTGGTCTTCATCTTTTGCAAGGATTTTTTATTTTCTCCAAATAGACGTTCCGTGAAGTTTCAGGTCATTCCGAGAACTTCTATTTCTGCACATAAATAACACCATGGCAATTCTGCTGAAAACAGCGTCAGTCCGGGTTAGTTCCATTCAAATCATGCAAGTTAGAGTCCAAAAAAAGGGCAAAAGTGTTTGGAAAAGTAGATACGACGGAGACATATCAACTCCCCGAAGCTTAAACCTTTGCTTGTCCTCAAGCAATTCAGTTGACAAACTGAAAGTGATAAAGAAAAACTTTTACAAAGTCTGTTTGCTCTTGTTGTTGTAAATATGTAAAGCCAGCATTCAAGTTTTCAGCAAAGATTATGAACTAACCATATTCACAATAACACATAGGTCTCATGTTTACTCATATCAATGGCATAGTCAACTAGCGAGCAATAATAATAAATCTCGGATGACAACACTTTCTCAAAACAATCATAATATGATATAACAAGATGGTATCTCGCTAGCCCTTTCTGAGACAACAAAACATAAATGCAGAGCACCTTTAAAGATCAAGGACTGACTAGACATTGTAATTCATGGTAAAAGAGATCTAGTCAAGTCATACTCAATGTAAATTAACAGTAATGAATGCAAATGACAGCGGTGCTCTCCAACTGGTGCTTTTTAATAAGAGGATGATGACTCAACATAAAAGTAAATAGATAGGCCCTTCACAGAGGGAAGCAGGGATTTGTAGAGGTGCCAGAGCTCGGTTTTGAAATAGAGGTGAATAATATTTTGAGTGGTATACTTTCATTGTCAACATAACAACCAAGAGATGGCAATATCTTCCATGCTACACACATTATAGGCGGTTCCCAAACAGAATGGTAAAGTTTATACTCCCCCTCCACCAACAAGCATCAAACCATGGCTTGCTTAAAACAATGAGTGCCTCCAACTAACAAGAGTCCCAGGAGGAGTTTTGTTTGCAATTATTTTGATTTAGTTTGCATAAAGCATGGGACTGGGCATCCCGGTGACCAGCCACTTTCTCGTGAGTGAGGAGCGGAGTCCACTCCTCTTGAGAATAACCTGCCTAACATGGAAGATACGAACAGCCCTAGTTGATACATGAGCTATTCGAGCATACAAAACAGGATATTTATTTGAAGGTTTAGAGTTTGGCACATACAAATTTACTTGGAACGGCATGTAGATACCGTATATAGGTAGGTATGGTGGACTCATATGGAATAACTTTGAGGTTTATGGAGTTGGATGCACAAGCAATATTTCCGCTTAGTACAGGTGAAGGCTAGCAAAAGACTGGGAAGTGACCAGCTAGAGAGCAACAATAGTCATGAACATGCATTAAAATTAACCAACACCGAATGCAAGCATGAGTAGGATATAATTCACCATGAACATAAATATCATGAAGGTTATGTTGATTTTGTTTCAACTACATGCGTGAACATGTGCATAGTCAAGTCACTTAAATCATTGAGAGGAGGATACCACCCTATCATACCACATCACAACCATTTTAATAGCATGTTGGCACGCAAGGTAAACCATTATAAGCTCCTAGCTAATCAAGCATGACACAAGAAACTATGATCTCTAGTTGTCATTGCAAACATGTTTATTCATAATAGGCTGAATCAGGAACGATGAACTAATCATATTTACAAAAACAAGAGAGGTCGAGTTCATACCAGCATTTCTCATCTCAGTCAGTCCATCATATATCGTCATAATTGCCTTTCACTTGCACGACCGAACGATGTGGATAATAATAATAGTGCACGTGCATTGGACTAAGCTCGAATCTGCAAGCATTCAATAAACAGGAGAAGACAAGGCAATATGGGCTCTTTTGTTAGATCAACAATAATGCATATAAGAGCCACTTCAACAATTTAATCATGGCCTTCTCCTATCGACCCCCAAAGAAAAGAAAAGAAATAAAACTATTTACAAGGGAAAGCTCCCAACAAGCAAAAGAAGGACATGAAATCTTTTTGGGTTTTCTTTTTAATTACTGCTACAAGCATGGAAAGTAAACTAATTAAATGCTACAACTAATTTTTTTGGATTTTCTTAAGGTTTATGCAACGCCCACGATGCGGCTATATCTCCCACGTGTCGAAGCACGACTTAGAGGCTTAACCGCATTGTAAGCAATGTCGCAAGAGGGGTAATCATTACACATCCCATGTACTGAATAAGGAAAGAGTTACATAGTTGGCTTACAGCCGCCACTTCACTCAATACATGCATATAACATTACATCATCCAGATACAAACAAGGTCCGACTACGGAACCAAAATAAAAGAAGACTACCCCTAATGCTATAGATCCTCGATCGTCCCAACTGGGCTCCTCTACTGATCAATTGAAACACGGAACAACATAACGAACACGGTCTTCATCGATCCCCTCCTTGAGCTCGGTTGCGTCACCTGCACGGTTTCATCGGCACCTGCAAACTGGTTTTGGAAGTAATCTGTGAGTCACGGGGACTCAGCAATATCACACCCTCATGATCAAGACTATTTAAGCTTATGGGTAGGTAAAAGGTATGTGAGGTGGAGCTGCAGCAACCACTAGCATATATGGTGGCTAACATACGCAAATGAGAGCGAGAAGAGAAGGCAAAGCTCGTTCGAGAATCTATGATCAAGAAGTGATCCTAGACTACTTACGTTCAAGTATAACTCCAACACCGTGTTCACTTCCCGGACCCCGCCGAGAAGAGACCATCACGGCTACACACGTGGTTGATGCATTTTAATTAAGTTGAGTGTCAAGTTATCTACAACCGGACATTAACAAATTCCCATCTGCCCATAACCGCGGGCACGGCTTTCGAAAGTTCAAATCCCTGCAGGGGTGTCCCAACTTAGCCCATCACAAGCTCTCACGGTCAACCAAGTATATTCCTTCTCCCGGGACAACCCGATCAGACTCAGAATCCCGGTTACAAGACATTTCGACGATGGTAAAACAAGACCAGCAAAGCCACCCGATGTGCCGACAAATCCCGATAGAAGTCGCACGTACCTCGTTCTCAGGGCAACACTGGATGAGACTAGCTACGAGTAAAACCAGCCCTCAAGTTTCCCCGAGGTGGCCCCGCAGGCAGCTCAGTTCGGACCAACACTCAGAGGAGCACTGGCCCAGGGGGTAAAATAAAGATGACCCTCGGGCTCCAGAAACCCAAGGGAAAAGGCTAGGTTGTTAGTGCAAATGGTAAAACCAAGGTTGGGCCTTGCTGGAGGAGTTTTCTTCAAGGCGAACTGTCAAGGGGTTCCCATTATGACCCGACCGTGTAAGGAACGCAAAATCAAGGGACATAACACTGGTATGACGAAAACTAGGGCGGCAAGAGTGGAACAAAACACCAGGCATAAGGCCGAGCCTTCCACCCTTTACCAAGTATATAGATGCATTAATTAAATAAGAGATATTGTGATATCCTAACAAATATCCATGTTCCAACATGGAACAAACTCCAATCTTCACCTGCAACTAACAACGCTATAAGAGGGGCTGAGCAAAGCGGTAACATAGCCAAACAACAGTTTGCTAGGACAAGGTGGGTTAGAGGCTTGAAATGGCAATATGGGAGGCATGATATAGCAAGTGTTAGGTATCGCAGCATAGGCATAGCAATAGAGCGAGCAACTAAGCAAGCAAGGATAGAAGTGATTTCGAGGGTATGGTCATCTTGCCTGAGATCCCGCAAGGAATAAGAATGAGTCCATGAAGAAGACAAATGGACGATGTCGAACGAATCCTCACAAACGCGACGTTATCGGAACTAACCCGAAGAAGCAACACCGGAAAGAAGCAAACAACATAGTAAGACAACCATCACATCAACATGGCATGATGCCCAACCAAGTATGATGCATGTCCGGTTTAATGAGGCATGGCATGGCAATATGCACAAGCAATCCTGCAAATTAAGTGGAGCTCATTATGCAACTCCGTTGCATATTGACGAAATACCACGTGACTTATTTAGTTCGATCTTGTTTATGTACCCCAACAATATTAAATGTTGTTAACCATGGCAAGAGGTGAAGCAGAAGTAAACTAAACAATCTAAGCAATTTAAATGGGGCCGGAACCATCAAACAACAATTCCGGTAAATCCCCATATGCATTTAGCAATTTTTAAGCAAACAACAATTTTAAACAGACTTGATGTTGTTATCATGATGCGGATGACATGCACGTTTTATGCAATATTTATGAGAATCTTGATAAGAGCATATTAAGAAGCATTTTTTCATCGTGGCGGAAACGAAAAAGGGTGCCACGGCAACGACAACGGGAATGGTGCCATGGCACATTCAGATGATCCGACAATTCGTGGAAAGGCCTGTGCAAAAGAATAAGAGTGCGGAATATGCAAGAGTGATGGGGAGTGATCATGGATTCCGGGTGTCCCACGAGTTGGTGACAAGGGAACGAGTGACAATTTGGACACGGTGCAAACACGAGCATCTCAAACATCGCAAGCATTCGTTCACGGACGTCGTCTCAGGGTTATACCTTCGAAGTGTGCAAACGGGATGGTTCTCGTCAAGCGGTGTAGTCGTTCACGGTCGTCGTGGGAAGTAGTGGAACTCGGCGATGGTAGAGGAAGTAGTCATTCTCGTGGCGACGGTAGTCGTTCACGTTCTTAGTCTCACAAGTTTCCGTAGATGTTTAGGGGCACGGCGAGAAACTTGACGTCCACAGAATCTTCGAGGGTCGATGGTAGTGGTACTTGGCAAAATGCACGTTGACGGTAGTTGTTCTCGTTTCTTCGTGGTACTAGGAGATTTTGGAGACGGCGGAAGACGAACTTGGCGGTCCTCATTGACCTAGTACTTGGCGTTATTTCCGGTTCGGTGATCGTTTTAGGCGTCGGGCGTCGAGGTCTCCGGCCAAAGTGGTACTTGCTGTTACGGGTAGTCAAACTTGACGAAAAACGGGTTCCATGCATGCGGCGCTGCGGGAAGGAACGGGGAGATGGGGAATCGGGCGCAGGGGCTCTTGGCGGCGAGAGGAGGGAGACGAGGGAAGATGGGATCGGGCAGAGGGATTCAGTCGGGGCTAGGGTTAGGAGGATAGGTGGGCCGGCGCGGGAGTGGATGGGCCTAGCAGTCCGGCTCTTGTTGCCTGAAGATGGATGCCCTTAGATGGTGGGCTGCGACTGGGCTGAGGCCCTGCACACACACACACTCTCTCTCTCCCCTAGACTAAACTCTCTGTTTAACAAATAAACAGTGAGTAAGGAAAAGTAGAGAGAGATAGGAGAAGAATTTGAGCAGGATGTCAATTTTATTGGACTCGTAAAATGGAGCTTTATCCAAGAAAAATAGGAGTGGGCATGATTGCAAGAATTTAATTCAAAGTCATTTGAATTTAATTCAAATGGTTTGAAAAAAAAGACTAGGAACTAGAAGTGTACAAAAATGTAAAGATTTTTGGTAGAGCTCCGAAAAAAGATGATAGAATTTATGGGTGAAGTTTGATGTCGGCGTTCTGGGAACGGGGGTCCCGAGACATGCCTGCCTGCGGCCTGTGGCGTGGCTCAAAAGGAGTCGCAGCGCGGCCCATCTTCACCAACACAAACCCAAGACCCTCGCGAGGGGCCAAGCCTCGCGGGGCGTACGACGCGGAGCTTCCTCAGGCACGACCTCATCAGGCCGGCTCGCGAGGAGGCAGAGAGATCAAGGCGGGGTACCTCACGAGGTGCCTGTGACGCAAGCCATGACGACCAAGGGCGCCAGGCGGGTGCCAGCCCGCGCAGTGCCCTCCTTTCCCCTTTGGTGCAAAGGGGGCAAGCGCAGCCGTGGAGTACCGAGGCATCAGGCAAAGGTTGCCATTTCGGTGCAACAAGACCAAGACCAGGAGGACTGCAAGATGGAGGTCATCGTGGAGCCCAAGACGGCGTCACCACCAGAGCTTTGTGCAGGCGAAGACTACTTTTGTCAGGATAGCTGGTACTAGCTGTCCCCTTTCAAATTAGCCCGCCATTGTTGGCTCCCTTCCCGCTCGATATTTGGGAAGAGGACCAGGGCCTCTATAAATAGGACCAGCCGCCCAAAGGAAAAGGGGAATCGAAGGATCAGGGGGCTGAGTGGTTAGGGTTTAGAGAGGGGATAATCGAGAAGAGAGAGAGAGAGAGAGAGAGAGAGAGAAGGGTAACTGAACTCCTCCCAGCAGTTCATCCCCCCAGCCAAGAACAGACCCTCGCGAGGCTGTTCTTCCTTGTATTGTTCATCACCACCAGCCCAAGAGGCAATCCACCACACCACACACTGGAGTAGGGTATTACACCACGACGGTGGCCCGAACCAGTATAAACCCTGTGTCTCTTGTGTTGTTCTTTCCATAGCTTAGACCTTAGCGAGGCGGAGGGGTGCAGGTAGGTAGGAGGCGAAATCTCTGTGCGCACCCCAGTGTTCGAACCTCAAGGGTCTGCCGGAACCCGAAATCTGACATTTGGCGCGCCAGGTAGGGGTGCGCCGGAATCCACCTTCTACCGCTTCGTGCCCCATAGCGTCGTCATCACCTTGTCCGGCGACCAGGCGGGCAACCCAGATCCGTGGGCGGCGTGGCCCGCCCATGCAGAGCCGCTCGCCTCGGGCGACCCCGTGCCCCAGGCAGCTCACGGTCCGCAGGGTGCTGCGGGCCGCGGGCGACACGGACAGGCTTCGACAGCTCTCACACCGCGGCAGGCACGGTCGGCAGCAAGGGCCTCCAATCATGCCACGACCATGACACCGTACACCCGCAGGGAGCAGGCGAACTCGAGGGCCGCGCTCACAGTGGCCCGAGAGCTGCTGCAATGCAGGCTGCTGGAGGGCGGCCGTGACGTGCTGCTGGAGCGAGTGGCAGAGCTCCTGGGCTTCGCCGCCTTGGGGGCTCACCCCTTCTGCACCTAGCTCCCATCTCAAGCCCAGGGCGGCCCACGCGGGGGCTCCGCGCGCGCCCGCGGGCTCCAAGGCTACTCCAACGCCAGCGAAGCTGTCAGCATCGGACCGGCGGCGGGCGCTGCCCCCGCTCCCGGTCCGCGAAGAAGAAGGAGTCGACGCGACCCGCGGCCCCAGTGGACAGCCGCGCTGCCACCCCACGGTGGGCGCGTCAGGCAGGACCGCGTGGCATGCAGAGCATTAGGCGTGGCATTCAGGATGACGGCGCCAGAGGAATACGTGCCCCTCATGATGGACCAAGGACACCCACACGAGAGCGAACAAGGCTCGCTCCACAGCCCAAGCTGGGGGGATGAGGCGCCAGAAGTTGAGCCTTTCCAGGAGCCCCGGGACGGCCCCACTGGCCACGCTGGAGGCACGATTATCGGGTACCGCTAATTCTTCAGGAGCAGGCATACGCTAACCATGGATCACAGGAGGTGCAGGTCGCCACAGCGAGCAGCTGCCCCGCTCCCACGGTCTCCTACCCCTCGGGAGGAGGGCGCAGGGGGCTACAGGAGAGGGGCCGGGATCCGACATCACCACCGCGGCGTTCGGAGCAAGGCATTCTCAGGAGGTAGGCCCTCCGCTGGGGAGGTGCCTCAGGGCCTGCCCCCGGCGGAGGACCCGTGGTCGTCGGGGGAACCACTGGCGACCGCTCTACCCCATCGGCGGCGTCCTGGTTTCCGATCGTCGTTGATGGCACTAGAGTGAGGCGCAAGGCGGGGCCCTCATCTGGCGATATGAAGCAAGGCCGGTACCTGTGAAGAAGGCCCAGTGCCTGTGAAGCTCGCCGCCCCGTGACACTCTCACGTAATAATGAGTGGGGCTGTACACGCCCCAGAATCTCAGGGGTGCCGGCCTCAGGCCCTGGGGCTCCCTCCCAGCCCAGTGGCAGCACTTAGCTCCGCACTGGTGAGAAGACGTCCAAGACTAGATTAGGTGCCGGACGCGGCCTTTTGTCTGCTTTCGTTTCTTTTCCCTTTGGTTGTCACTTTCCCCCGCTGGATTCAAGTTGGATTCGAATTTGAGATTTGCGTGTGTTTGGGGAAGGGGTGCTTAGTCTCGTTCAAGCAATTTCTCGCGTTTTGGTTACCACTTCGCCTCAGCTGCCTCCCCTCGTGAGCCCCTCGCGAGCTGGGTCAGGCCTAGCTTGCGCGCAGCCCAGACTGCCGCCGCCGCGTCCTCTTAGGAGGGTGTTTTACTGCAGATCCAACGGATTCAATCAGGGAACACTCAGGACACCACAGCCTCCCACGGGCTACCTCAGGGCCAGCATGGGACAAAGGTAAACTAGCCGACCAGCGCGTCGCTTAAGCCAACCACTTGGCGCGGGCGCATGGGCAGTATAGCGTCTACTAACACGATCAACACAAGTTTTACATAAGGGGCTCCCCCTCCAAAATGCTCTCACCGCCATCGGGCCAAAACCTGAGTTCTATTCATGCAGGGTAAGGAAGTAGGAACGATACACAATTAGTCGGATAAATCCCCCAATGCGTCCTCAGGAGCACCACCCGAGTCGTTGCTGGCGTCGCTGAACTCGCCATCGCTGTCCACGTCGCCACCAGCGGCGTCAGGGCCATTCACCACGCCGCCCTCGTCGGCAGCCACGATCACGCCGTCGTCGTCTGAAGCGAAGGCCCTGATAAGAGCATCCACATTGTCTTCCACCCAGTGCGCCAGGTCGCCTCGGACGGCCTGGGGGACTGGGGCGATGGCGGCGTCGAAATCGAAGTGGGGATCCATGTTCCGGAGATGGCTGAAGATGCGAGAAAAGGCGTGCCCGAGCAGGGCGCGGCTCCTCTCCTCCACCAACCTGTCAGCCCTGACTGACCGCGCCCCCAGCTGCGTCACCACGTCAGTGAAGAACTGAAGATTGCCGGCGTAGTTGACTGCGTGTGGCTCGCCAACAGCTGCCTCGCAGATGTTGCCCAAGGCTGTGTTGGCTCTCTCCAGGAGCGTGGTGAGCATGGGGCCGTGCTCATGCTCCAGGATCCGCCACTGACGTATCTCGTCCGCATTCTGGCCCACGACGGCCTCAGCCTCCTCCACCCGCTGGCGAAGAAGGAGCACCTCGTCCTGGGAGGTGGTTAACTCACCTTGCGCCACCTCAAGGGCGGCCCAGAAAGCATCGGCCCACCGCGTCGCCTCCTCCAGCTTGGCCCTCAAGGCGGCAGTCCTGCCTTCAGCTTCGGCTCGGATCAACCCCAGCTTCTCTTCGAACTCGTGCTCGAGGTTCAAATGCGCCATCGCCACCCGGTGTCCGACCTCCTCCAGGACACGGGCTTCCTGTGCAGCGACATCATCCTCCGCCTGCGTCACCAAGCGCTCCCTCGTCTCCAGGCGCTCGTACTCGCGGGTACGTTCGCCGGCTTCCAGCGTCAGCGCCTCCTCACGCTTCTGGAGCTCTGCTGAGTCGCCAGAGGCCACCTTCATCGACGCGAGGGCTACCTCACGCAGCTCCACCTGCTCCTCCAATGAGTGGCACCAGGCCAGGAGCTCCCGAGCCCGCTCCTCCACCGCATTTCGCCGCCGGTCGGCTTCCCGGGCCTCCTCAGCAGCCCAAGATCGGGCCTCCTGAGAGGCCACCAGTGACGCCTTGGCCTCTGCGTCGTCAAGATCGCGCTGATGGCGCGCAAGGGCGATGGCGCCCTCTAGCGCGCGCCTCTCCGCAGCCAGGCGCAGGCCCTCGGCCTCAAGGCGCGCGTCTTCATCAGCCAGCTCCTCACCAAGCAGGCTCACCGCGTCAGGCGCCCTTCAAAGGAATCCTTGGCGGAGAGCGCGACGCTCCCGAGCACGCTCGAGCACGTCCTCCACACCATCATCTGCCCCAAGCAAGCGCCGGGGGCCATGAATCAGCACTCCCCCTCCGGGCAGGGGGCTGGGGGCTGGCACCCTCGTGACGGCCGGGCACGCCACGCCAGAAGCCTGGCCTGGAGCCAGTCCGTCCCCAGGCCAAGAGCGCAGGGAGCGCCTCAGCCAATCACAGTCCACGACCAAGCTAGAAGCCCACAGCAGGCTGGCTATGCCACGAGAAGGCCCGCGAAGGAGGATCACGAGGTGCGCAGGGCCACGGTACGCCTTGGGATGATTCGCCTCTTCGATCGCCCTCACCACAAGGGCTCCGCTGCTCGGAGCGCTTGAGGACGGTGGAGGGGGCGAAGCCAAGGGGGACGGCTCCTTAGCCGTCTCTGCAAGCTCGGCTGGAAGGGGCCTGCGGAGCAAGGATCAGTAAAAGCAACAGAAGGATCGGGAGCCGGGAAAGGAGAAGGCTTACTCATAAGTGGAAAAGTACTTCCTACGCTTCAGCAGGCGACAAGGGTAATCATCGCCCAGGGCCTCCCTTCTCTTCCGGAGGGCCTCAAAGTCCACGCGGAAGCGGCCTAAGAGTTGGGCGCAGGGATCAACCAGCGACGAAGATGGAGCGTCAAAGCGACCTGCGTCAGGGGCGCCTGCATGATGTGCGCTGCCAATCGCCTCGCCAGGAGAAGCAGCCGGAGCCTTCAGGGCCTCGGTCACAGGCGCAGAGGGAAGCTGCTCGTCACCCTCAGGCTCAGTGGCACGGGTCCCAAGAACTGCTCCCTCGTGAGCATCGCCCAGCGCTGGCACCCTGCCGGGAGCCCCCTCGGCCTCTGGCGCCTCATGCCTCCCTGCTCCGCCGCTTGAGGAAGAGTTGCCTTGGCCGACTGGAAGGGCAGTCACCATCACTGGGTTCTCGCGAGGCCCCTGGAGGCCGACGGGGCGCGGCCCCCACTCATCAAAGATAGGCATCTGCTTCACAAAATTGCCCCTGCTCTGGCAGAGGTACAGCAAGGCCCGTCCCTGCTGAATGCTGCCGGGGTTGTGGTCCCCAGTCAGGGTCAAGAGCGCTGTCCTCAGCACTTCAGGAGTCAGGTCCTCTTCCTGGAGCCTCATACGATCATCGCGCCCGCTGAGAGCCCACATCCGGCGGGAGTGGCGTTGGAGAGGAGCAACGCGGCGTAGCAGGAACTCCTTCACCACCTTGGGCGCTGTCACGCCAAGCGACCTCAAGAACGCGAAGCGGTGCCAGACGAAGACGAGCCGGGGGCTCTCAAGCGTCTCCTGGCCCCAGTCCGAATTGGGGACAGCAGGCGAAGTTGGCTCCGATAGCAGGGGCTGGGCACCCCTGCGTCCACATACAACCACCGCTCGTGGAACCCAGCCGCGGGCGGGGGGAGCTTGAAGTCAATCCAAGAGGCCGCTGTCTCAGACGCAGCAACGAAGCTCACGCATGCCCAGCATTGGGTAGGGTCGACAAGGCGCAGCGAGAAGAAGTGGCGCAGCAAGGCAACCGAAGGAAGGATGCCCACCATAGCCTCGCAAACAAAGGCGAAGACCGAAAGGAGGGTGATGGATTCAGGACCCAGGTGCATCATGTTGATCTGATAGTGGGAAAGCACGGCATTGAAGAAGTCAGAAAAGGGAGGAACCAGACCCGCCCACAGGGCGTCGGCAAAATACGGGACCTTGGTGACTATCCTGTCAATGGAGAAGTGGGACGCGGGCCAGGACGTCATCCTCCCGCACTCGTTGAAGATAGTGGCCAGAGCCGAGCTGACATTGCCCAAGCCCTCGGCGGGGGCCGCCAACGGCGGCGGGCAAGGCGGAGACACGGGTTTCTTCCCTCTTCCCTTCTTCGTCAGAGCCATGGCGATTGGGAGGGGGAAGGTTCGAGATTGGGTTGAAAACAGAAGCCGGAGTTCGAGCGGAGGAAGGACAGAGGGCGGTCGAGCAACAGAAAGGGGAACGGCTGTGTACGACTAGCATGGCGCAAAATAAGGAGGGCGTGGGGGAACAGTGCCGCCCACGTCCAATCAACCGCCACGCGGCGCCCAAGGCCGCAGGCTGTTAGGGCCCGCGGCGCTCCGCTCTTGCCCTTCCGCCTCCCTGCACGGCCAAGTCCGGGCGCGCCTTGGGCCCAGGGGCTACTGTCGGCGTTCTGGGAACGGGGGTCCCCAGACTTGCCTGCCTGCAGCCTGCGGCGTGGCTCAAAAGGAGGCCTAGCGCGGCCCATCTTCACCAACACAAACCCAAGACCCTCGCGAGGGGCCAAGCCTCGCGGAGCGGACGACGCGGAGCTTCCTCAAGCACGGCCTCATCAGGCCGGCTTGCGAGGAGGCGGAGAGATCAAGGCGGGGTACCTCACGAGGTGCCCGTGACGCAAGCCATGACGACCAAGGGCGCCAGGCGGGTGCCAGCCCGCGCAGTGTCCTCCTTTCCCCTTTGGTGCAAAGGGGGCAAGCGCAGCCGCGAAGTACCGAGGCATCAGGCAAAGGTTGCCATTTCGGTGCAACAAGACCAAGACCAGGAGGACTGCAAGACGGAGGTCATCATGGAGCCCAAGACGGCGTCACCACCAGAGCTTTGTGCAGGCGAAGACTACTTTTGTCAGGATAGCTGGTACTAGCTGTCCCCTTTCAAATTAGCCCGCCATTGTTGGCTCCCTTCCCGCTCGATATTTGGGAAGAGGACCAGGGCCTCTATAAATAGGACCATCCGCCCAAAGGAAAAGGGGAATCGAAGGATCAGGGGGCTGAGAGGTTAGGGTTTAGAGAGGGGACAATCAAGAAGAGAGAGAGAGAGAAGGGTAACTGAACTCCTCCCAGCAGTTCATCCCCCCCAGCCAAGAACAGACCCTCGCAAGGTTGTTCTTCCTTTTATTGTTCATCACCACCAGCCCAAGAGGCAATCCACCACACCAAACACTGGAGTAGGGTATTACACCACGACGGTGGCCCGAACCAGTATAAACCCTGTGTCTCTTGTGTTGTTCTTTCCATAGCTTAGACCTTAGCGAGGCGGAGGGGTGCAGGTAGGTAGGAGGCGAAATCTCCACGCGCACCCCAGTGTTCGAACCTCAAGGGTCTGCGGGAACCCGAAATCCGACATTTGAGGAGCAAACTCGACGCAGAAAAGACTTGAGAGTATAAATTGCAAGTGTGTTTGCGGTGATTCCAAAACAATGGAATTTTTAATATAGCTCCCTATTAATCGTAGGAGACTTTTATATGTTATAAAGAGAATTTCACCATGTGAACTCCCTCGATTTAAATGGTTCGAAGATCCACACAATTTATTTAGATGAGATGCAAAATATTTATGAGATGAGATGATGACATGATGCAATGCAAAAAAATAAAAGGGCAGGCACAAATGAAACACAAGGCAAAATCCGGAACATATGGAAGTCTTCTCGAGCATCGGTCTTGGGGCGTCACAACACTCCACCAGTACGAGAGGATCTCGTCCCGAGATCTAGAATGGCACCGGAGGGAAAAAACGGAAGAGAAAGAGAAGAGGGAAAAAGAAGAGGTAAAACTAAGTTGCTTCTTGACAATTGAGTGAAACCAAAGAACCTTGAGAGGTTGACCAACTTCGAGAAAAGAATACAATGGGGATGAACATAGTTGAAAACACTCCGTTAGGAAAGAGGAACAAGGAACATTACTAGAACCTTGTAGGTTGAAAGGCATAAGAAAAGTGTTACAAAGGACAGGAAGTACATGCAAGCACTCCGGTAGAAACGAGATGCAGAAGGAATGATAAAGATCAATTACGACAACACCCCGGTTAAATCAAGATAGAGGAGGAAAAAGAATGATATAATTTGTACAGCACTCCGACTGCAAATGGAAGGAATTGAACATGATCTTGACAAAACAAGATGATGGGTCGAAGAGAGCAACATCACAATGCCTCCGGAAGAAATGCGAGAATGGAATGGAATGAATGGAGGAGAAAACAACGTGTTCTACCTCAGATGAATTTGAGAGAGCATCCTTAATAAGAAGGATTGAACGGAGTTGTTGGGAAATCAACAACGAAAAGAACAGGCTTGTTGAGGGCTTATGGAAAACATCTCAAGAACTTGAGGTGAAAACCTGCCACAAACGAAAACAATTGCTTGCTTGAGAGCGGAGGAGAGATGAAAACCCCAATAGCAACATGAGGAATCTTGGATTATTGATAAGCACCCCAATAGCAACATTCCTTAGGGAAGGATTTAGGTGACATATAACCCAAGATAACTCCAATGAAGAGATTGATGGGTTGCCAAGGTTCTCAGGAACGAATTGAAAATGATGGTTTTAAAATATGTCATTTTGAACAACTTGACGATCATGAAACATGAAGGAAACTGTCAAAATGACATAACACCACCTGAAAAGATAAGGTAGAAGGAATTGCACTTCGAAATGTAAGATGAAGAATGCTTGAGCTCCTTTGAATAGAATCTCGATGAACACTTCGAGAAGGAATTAAATCCTTTATGAACCATCATGTAGAGACTCCATAAAGAACTCCGGTAATAAAAGAATGATTAAATGAAATGAAGGATGAAAAGAATAAGGTTGAAGCCTTGCAATGATTAGATGGATCTTCATGACGAGATAAAGCGGCGAAACCTCGAAACTCCGGGAAAATAAAGATGAGCAATTGAAAACGAGAATTTGATTAGCCTTCGGAATAAGGAATTGATCATTTGGGTGAAACAAAGAATAAGAATTACGTTATGGGCATCCTTCACCAATTTAGATTGATGACAAGCAACAGATTTGGCATACTACTTATTCTCGTTGAAAAGGATTAAGGTAGATATAGAACAAACTTGAGGAGGTCTTCAACAAACCAGCGGTAGGATTTGGAAAACAATGACTGACTTGATATGATGACAAGAGGAAAGTAATCTTGAACGGACCACCGTAAGAATTGAAAAAAGAATGAATAAAACATGAAGAAACACCGGGAAGGATTAGCAAATAAATGAAGATGCTTGAGCGAATTTAGATCCATGAGAACGAAGAGATCACGAGCTGATTAGATAATACTTGAGTGATGCACCGGTAAGATTTGGAGAACGAGAGCTGAAAGCTAGAATGAATGATATTTGAAAAGATGACCTTCGGAGGAAAGAAATGGAAACAACTCATGAAATGCTCCAGATGGGTGAAAAGAATTCTCAAAATCAAAAACAATTATGATAGGATGCCATCAAGCTAGAACCATGGATCCTTGAGAGAACGGATAAGATATGGAGGAAAACTGTTCTTCGGTCTTCAAATGCCAAGAGTGACGACGAGAAAACACCACCATGAATTGTTGAGATACTCCGGGAGAATGAAAAGCGAAGAGGATGAGCCAACAATGAAAAAAATTAGGAAGATCTTGGAGAAAGGCATTTGACTGATGATAATTCATACTTGCGTCAATCTTTGAATGAATTTGAAAATAACTCCGGAGAGAATTAGCAGAGTTAGGTAAGACCCTGGAAAAAGACCTATGGGTTAGGGCCCACTCAAAAGAAACACCGTTGAAAAGATTGATTGAAAAGAGAGATTGCACCGGTTGAATTAAATGGCTCGAATGAGATAACAACCTCGAGATATCTTCAGCACTCCGGAACAATTGAATAGCGAGAAGTGGAATGATAATAAGGTGCACCGGCATGGAAAACATTTTAAACGAGTTAAAGGATATGATCAACACCAAAAGCTTGAATTGAATCCACCAGAAAAGAAAAAGAATGAAGAATGATGAACTTGAGGCTCCGTTAGTATCTTCATGAGAATCACCGGGTAAGAACATTGAAAGAAAGGAATGGAGAAAATTCACATGAATAAAATGGATACTTGATTCAGAAATCTGAGCCCTTGAAGAAAAGGGGTGAGTGGGCGGGAAAAACAAAGGCAACTTGGAGACGGATGAAACAAACACCGTTGATAAGGACTGATAATTGATCTTGCTGATGTTGAAAAGATCGGATCCACTTGAAGAGAAACACGCCAGTTGAAAAGGATTGACATGACAATCTCGATTATCATGAAGGATTAGTATTCACATAGAAGTGTGAGAACACCACTTACGAAAGGTATGGAATCCACATTTGACTTCGAAGCAACTCGAACACCACAGCTCAAAACAAAACAAAGGATTGACTTGCAAAATAAGCCGGAACAAACATATGATAGAGATTTCGTCCGAAGTTTTTGTGATGGGGCCTACACGGGCTCGATCGTACAGCACCATCATGTACAAGGCAGTGCACATGACATACGAAGCGTCCCTGAGTCAGCATAACCAAGGACTCTTTAAGACACAACGAGACTACTGTAAAACCAACCGTGGATAGGCGGACCACTAGACGTCGAACCCCAATTTCAGATCATACATCTGTCGGAAAGATATCCTAAGAGCTACTTGAATTCCCACTTATAAACTCCCGAAACTTTCCGGTTATGCAATCAGGTGTTGGGGATACAGGGGAAGCATAATATCTCACCCAAAACTAGCAAATCCTACATCCAGCTGTATCCATCCTTCAACACATAACCAAGAAACCTTCGAAAATCATTTACCTCCACCTTCGAAGAGCATCCGTTATACGAGTTATGGCAATACTCCCGAACTCCCGCCCCAGTACTGGGTGGCGTCGAGGTTATCTCACCAACAACTGCATAAAAGAGATTTTCGATGTCGGCGAAACTCAGGTATTCCAAAACTGCAACGATAAAATTGTGATGACAACACCTCGGAGCTCAACTCCCCAGGACACTGCCACAACCCCTAAATGTCAGGAGGCACCAAGAACAATGTTCTCGTCACAAAACCATCGGAATGATTCCAAGATACCCGCGTGATCCTAAATTTTTTTAGTGGAATTTGAGAAGAGAAGAGTCAAAACTCTACGTCAGGATGCCTCACCAGAGCGACGAAGGGACTGAGGAGTAAAAAGAATCCAACTCTCCGATATATATAATCCTTTAAGACTCAAAACATTTTTTCTAGACTCAACAACGCCAACGATTCGATCAAGCAGTGGGCTCCTAAGTCGGGGAATGCTCTGATTACCAACTTGTAACGCCGACGATGCGGCTATATCTCCCACATGTAGAAGCCCGACTTAGAGCCATAACCGCATTGTAAGCAATGTCGCAAGAGGGGTAATCATTACACATCCCATGTACTGAATAAGGAAAGAGGTACATAGTTGGCTTACAGTCGCCACTTCACTCAATACATGCATATAACATTACATCATCCAGATACAAACAAGGTCCGACTACGGAACCAAAATAAAAGAAGACCACCCCTAATGCTACAGATCCCCGATCATCCCAACTGGGCTCCTCTACTGATCAACTGAAACACGGAACAACATAACGAACACGGTCTTCATCGAGCCCCTCCTTGAGCTCGGTTGCGTCACCTGCACGGTTTCATCGGCACCTGCAAACTGGTTTTGGAAGTAATCTGTGAGTCAGGGGGACTCAGCAATCTCACACCCTCGCGATCAAGACTATTTAAGCTTATGGGTAGGTAAAAGGTATGTGAGGTGGAGCTGAAGCAGGCACTAGCATATATGGTGGCTAACATATGCAAATGAGAGTGAGAAGAGAAGGCAAAGCTCGTTCGAGAATCTATGATCAAGAAGTGATCCTAGACTACTTATGTTCAAGCATAACTCCAACACCGTGTTCATTTCCCGGACCTCGCCGAGAAGAGACCATCACGGCTACACACGCGGTTGATGCATTTTAATTAAGTTGAGTTTCAAGTTATCTACAACCGGACATCAACAAATTCCCATCTGCCCATAACCGCGGGCACGGCTTTTGAAAGTTCAAATCCCTCCAGGGGTGTCCCAACTTAGCCCATCACAAGCTCTCACGGTCAACGAAGGATATTCCTTCTCCCAGGACGACCCGGTCAGACTCGGAATCCCGGTTACAAGCCATTTCGACGATGGTAAAACAAGACCAGCAAAGCCACCCGATGTGCCGACAAATCCCGATAGGAGTCGCATGTACCTCGTTCTCAGGGCAACACCGGATGAGACTAGCTACGAGTAAAACCAGCCCTCAAGTTTCCCCGAGGTGGCCCCGCAGGCAGCTCAGTTCGGACCAACACTCAGAGGAGCACTGGCCCGGGGGGGGTAAACTAAAGATGACCCTCGGGCTCCGGAAACCCAAGGGAAAATGCTAGGTTGTTAGTGCAAATGGTAAAACCAAGGTTGGGCCTTGCTTGAGGAGTTTTATTCAAGGCGAACTGTCAAGGGGTTCCCATTATGACCCGACCATGTAAGGAACGCAAAATCAAGGGACATAACACCGGTATGACGGAAATTAGGGCGGCAAGAGTGGAACAAAACACCAGGCATAAGGCCGAGCCTTCCACCCTTTACCAAGTATATAGATAATGTGATATCCCAACAAATATCCATGTTCCAACATGGAACAAACTCCAATCTTCACCTGCAACTAACAACGCTATAAGAGGGGCTGAGCAAAGCGGTAACATAGCCAAACAACAGTTTGCTAGGACAAGGTGGGTTAGAGGCTTGACATGGCAATATGGGAGGCATGATATAGCAAGTGGTAGGTATCGCAGCATAGGCATAGCAATAGAGCGAGCAACTAAGCAAGCAAAGATAGAAGTGATTTCGAGGGTATGGTCATCTTGCCTGAGATCCCGCAAGGAATAAGAACGAGTCCATGAAGAAGACAAATGGACGTTGTCGAACGGATCCTCACAAACGCGACGTTATCGGAACTAACCCGAAGAAGCAACACCGGAAAGAATCAAACAACATAGTAAGACAACCATCACATCAACATGGCATGATGCCCAACCAAGTATGATGCATGTCCGGTTTAATGAGGCATGGCATGGCAATATGCACAAGCAATCCTACAAATTAAGTGGAGCTCACTATGCAACTCCGTTGCATATTGACGAAACACCACGTGACTTATTTAGTTCGATCTTGTTTATTTACCCAACAATATTAAATGTTGTTAACCATGGCAAGAGGTGAAGCAGAAGTAAACTACACAATCTAGGCAATTTAAATGGGGCCGGAACCATCAAACAACAATTCCGGTAAATCCCCATATGCATTTAGCAATTTTAAAGCAAACAACAATTTTAAACAGACTTGATGTTGTTATCATGATGCGGATGACATGCACGTTTTATGCAATATTTATGAGAATCTTGATAAGAGCATATTAAGAAGCATTTTGTCATCGTGGCGGAAACGAAAAGGGGTGCCACAGCAACGACAACGGGAATGGCGCCACTACACATTCAGATGATCCGGCAATTCGTGGAAAGGCCGGTGCAAAAGAATAAGAGTGCGGAATATGCAAGAGTGATGGGGAGTGACTTGACTTCACGTTCTTAGTCTCACAAGTTTCCATAGATGTTTAGGGGCACGGCGAGAAACTTGACGTTCACGGAGTCTTCGAGGGTCGACGGTAGTGGTACTTGGCAAAATGCACGTCGACGGTAGTTGTTCTTGTATCGTCGTGGTACTAGGAGATTTCAGAGACGGCGGAAGACGAACTTGGCGGTCCTCGTTGACCTAGTACTTGGTGTTATTTCCGGTTCGGTGATCGTTTTAGGCGTCGGGCGTCGAGGTCTCCCGCCGTAGTGGTACTTGCTGTTATGGGTAGTCGAACTTGACGAAAAACGGGTCTCCTCGGGGACTTGATGCATCTGAATTCTTTAGGTTTGTAGTGGTACTTGGTGTTCACAGGGTTGAGCGGGACGTGGACGAAGCCGCGAGGCGAAGGCAAGGCAACGCGGCGAGGCCTGTGCTCACCGGTGAAGCAGCAGCTTGGCATGGCGACGGGGAGGTCTGCAGGAGGCGGTACGGGCCGGATGACATGGATCCCGTCGAAGGCGCGGCTCCGGGCGGAGGCAAGCGAGGCAAGGGAGCTCGGGGCGCTTGCATGCCTTCAGGAGCAAAGCGTGGGTCCGGGTGCGCGTGGAGAGGCTCGAGGTCGAGCTCCTGGTGCTCGACGAAGATGGCGTGAAGGAAGAGGAGCCCGGCAGGGGAACTGGCGGAGGAGGGGATGGAGGGGCTCGCTGAGGCGCGGCATCCAGAGAAGCAGCGGGCGAAGCTGACGCTCCGGCGTTGTTTCTCCTCTCCTCGTGGAGCTCCTGGACGAGGGGGCTCGGGAGCACGGCGCGCGAGGCTGCAGGAAAGGTCCGACGGAGGTCAAAAACAGAGCAGCAGGGCGGAGGCGCCGCGCTCCGGGTCGTCGAAGTCCAGCAGGGCCGCGGCGGCGGCCCCGGCGAGGAAGCCGAACGGAGTCGGGGCGAGGCGCAGGGAGATGGCGGCTCTGGCCGGTCGTCCGGGTCGCGGAGGACGAAGATTCAGGGGGACGAGGGTACAGGGCGGCGGAGGCTCTCCTGGTGCTTGATGTGTACGTGCATGCGGCGCTGCGGGAATGAATGGGGAGATGGGGAATCGGGCGAGGGGCTCTTGGCGGCGAGAGGAGGGAGACGAGGGAAGATGGGATCGGGCAGAGGGATTCGGTTGGGGCTAGGGTTAGGAGGATAGGTGGGCCGGCGCGGGAGTGGATGGGCCTAGCAGGCCGGCTCTTGTTGCCTGAAGATGGATGGCCTCAGATGGTGGGCTGCGACTGGGCTGAGGCCCTACACACACACACTCTCCCCTAGACTAAACTCTCTGTTTAACAAATAAACAGTGAGTAAGGAAAAGTAGAGAGAGATAGGAGAAGAGTTTGAGTAGGATGTCAATTTTATTGGACTCCTAAAATGGAGCTTGATCCAAGAAAAATAGGAGTGGACATGATTGCAAGAATTTAATTCAAAGTCATTTGAATTTAATTCAAATGGTTTGAAAAAAAATACTAGGAATTAGAAGTGTCCAAAAATGTTAAGATTTTTGGTAGAGCTCCGGAAAAACATGATAGAATTTATGGGCGAAGTTTGAGGAGCAAACTCGAAGCAGAAAAGACTTGAGAGTATAAATTGCAAGTGTGTTTGCGGTGATTCCAAAACAATGGAATTTTTAATATAGCTCCCTAATAATCGTAGGATACTTTTACATGTTATAAAGAGAATTTCACCATGTGAACTCCCTCGATTTAAATGGATCAAAGATCCACACAATTTATTTAGATGAGATGCAAAAGATTTATGAGATGGCATGATGACATGATGCAATGCAAAAAATAAAAGGGCAGGCACAAATGAAACACAAGGCGAAACCCGGAACATATGGAAGTCTTCTCGAGGATCGGTCTCGGAGCGACACCTAGCAATGAGTGTGTGAACATGAATATAATGTCAGTGAGAAATACGTACTCCCCCAATCTTAGGCTTTTGGCCTAAGTTGGTCTACGGCCACGGCTGACCTGGCGGATATCCATAATAATAGTTGGGGTCGTACTGAGATGCAGCGGCTACCGCCTCCTGAGCTGCAGTGTGGCGACGAGTGGCCTCCGCCCTCCTCTCGTACTCATCTGCCTCCTCTCTGGTGATAACATATCTTCCTTTTGCCTGATAATCAAAGAAGGTAGGAGCAGGGAGAGTAATACGGACAGCATGGCATCTGTCAAAGATTAAGCGATACTAGAGAGGTGATTCATTCCTCTCGACAAATTGGTGGTGAACCATAGAACCATAATCCAAATAAGCAGGAGGCAACTCAATATCATCTTCACGTATGGCTATACCAAGAAAATTAGCTATGCGGGTTGCATAAATTCCACCAAAGAAATCTCCATTAAATCTATTAAGACGCAACCTACGTGCAACAATGGCTCCCAAATTATAAGATTTATCTCCTAACACAGCACTCCTAAGAATACTGAGGTCAGGAACACACATGTGACATGCCTCATCTTTACCATTAATGCATCTACCTATGAAGAGAGCAAAATAATGTATAGCAGGAAAGTGAATGCTCTCTATGGTAGCTTGTGTTATATCTCTAGATTCCCCCACAGTTAGACTAGCAAGAAAATCTCTAAATTCAGATTTGCGAGGTTCCCTGACACTACCCCATTGTGGAAGTTTGCAAGCAGTGGTAAAATCCTCTAAGTCCATAGTGTAAGAATTTTCATAAAGATCAAACATGACAGTTAGAGAATTACATGAAGATGAAAATTCAAACCTACTCACAAAGGAACTAGTGAGATAGTGATACTGGCTGCACTTCTCTTCCTCGAAGCTCACAAGATCAGCGTTACGCAAATATGCGTTAAATTCTTCCTTAATTCCCGCTCGATCCATAAAGTTTTCCGAAGGCCATTCACAAGGACGCACTGGAGCGTCTCTAGGTGGCTCTTCATCAGCATCACGCATTGCAAGCCTGGGTCCTTGCTTCCTTGAAGAACCACCTTGGTACATTTTCCTAAGCATATTTCTTCCTCTGAAATATTTCTGAAATTTTTAGTAACTTCAAAATAAAAGTAAACCAAGCTCAATAAAATTGGTAGCAACTACTCCTACAAGTGCCTAGAGCCTATATCATGCATCAAAACTACTTTTGACCATATAAATTTGACATGCAAGCTCAAGAACAGGGTCACCTAAGCAGCACAAATTTCAATGAATAAAGCACTAGAACAAAAAGTAATTGGACCAATGGAGGAGTCACATACCAAGGAACAATATCCCCAAGCAGTTTTGTGAGAGGTGCTTTGAGCAAGGAGATCGAAAATGGTAGCAAAATGAGCTTGGACTCGGGTTTGAGCTAGATATTTGTGGCACCCCGGCTCAGAGCGACCAGTTTACCATGCATTGCCAGCCCAGAGACCATGTCTTCTGGCAACACACAACATCTTGGTACAGAAAAACAACCGCTTTATTGATGCTAGCGGAACAGAGTCACATTACAACAGCTGTCGAGGCCAAGCGGCACACACGGTGCGGCTGAACAATATGTACATTATTTAGTGAACATAAAGGGGCCTCGATCCAAAAAACTACGTGGCAGCGGAATAACGTCGTGGTGGAAGCTCCATATCACAGGGACACCGATGTGGACACGATCTAGACTCGAACCGCGCTCCTTTCCAATGATACTTTCCTGAAATCTGGCATGACACGCCAGGTCAGTACATTGAATGTACTTGCAAGCTCACAACAGGCATAATCATAATGTCAAACAATATCATGATATTTAACCAATTATTAATAATGCAACACTATATGTCAACATGTTGTGATCATGCTCGAACGTCCCTCGGGACAGCTTACCAACTGTGATCATCTCTAGATCACAAACACACCACCAAAGTGGTCTTTCTCAAGAACAACTCGTGATCCTTACGGCGGTCACAACCACGACCATCATTTGGTCCCAAATGCCTCGATGGCCTTTCTGCCATCCATCAACAATGCAAAGTTCGTAGCTTAGTGTCCAATTTTTAATAAACGTTGACTCATGGTGGGACCTACTACGAGGTGTCCGTGACCGTGGATTCGGCTATCGATAGATTACACACTCTGCAGAGGTAGCACACTGTACCCACACCACGGAACCCATGGCCTCGCACTCCCATTCGGGTGGACCAACAGCATTCCGACAAAACCCCTCCATTGCCACAGAACTCTCCCGGTCACTCCGACCCAAATCCCGAACGGGCTGGTCCTGGGTGGCCCCGTGTCTACCAAACACACCCCGACCACCGTCGTGGTCAAAACACTCCCACTCGGGGACTCGGTACCATAATCTCATCAACGAGCACACAAGATTATGTCAGCTTACCGGGCCAGGGCAAGCACGACATAACCTTCCCTAGATGGAGGCACCAACCAGAGGCCGAGTCAATGGACTGAATCAAGGCCTTCCCACAAAGGAAAATGTGGTTGCACTGGAAAGAAACTCGATTCAGCGGCACCATGACCCAGTCAACGGTATATTCAAGTTTAGTTATATTCAGGTTTAACTTTAAACTAAGAATGACCGGTGTCATAGCATGCCATGGAATGCAAAACAACACATGCATCATATAATGATAAAAATGACCGATGCCATCCTTATACACACCAAGCATAACGTCAATAACTCAAATTACTCTACTTGCTCAAATGACTCACAACTTAACCAAAATATTTTGCAACAAGTTTTATTGATTTCTTACGCAAGAAAGTAACTCCGATAAATTTCTCATATGCTTGTCAAAAATATTTCACTATCAACAGCTCTTACTTTCTTTATCACTAAGTTGGGTTCAAACATTCTGTAAGACAAGTAATATGATTAAACAAGTATTTAATAGAACATTTTCTAACAAATTGTTATCAATCTAAGAGGGCAAAAACATAGCTTTAAATAATTGCTAACATCCATAACAAAATTATTTCTAACATCACCTCAAATAAATCTTAACTTGCTTTATCCACTAAACTAGTTTCAACCATTCTGTAAATCACGCATAACAACTAACCAATATTTAACAGAATATAAATAACTCAATAATTATTTAAATGCATGGATTAATCATTTCATTCAAGTAAGAAAATCACAAATATTGAAATGGCATCATGAAAATGTTGCTGTGGCTTGCCTTAGTGATGAGGTTCACAAGCCTCCTGGTGATCCTCAGGACAAGCCTCACCTTCTGAAAATAAATTTAAACACAAAAAGAAAATATCAAGAACACTTCTGAAAATCACCAGAAATTCTATACAGTTCAGAAAAATCTCATCTTTGGTGAGCTGCTAGATTTCTTATCAAAGAACACAATGCAAAAATAATCAATTCATTTGGACTTATGGTTGAAGAGTTATAACTGTTTGAAGTGTTCTGTAAATTCAAATGAATTTGAATAAAAGAAATATACCGGGGGTGACGTCGAAGGCTTAAAGCCCAGGGGCTCCACCACTCGTACCGCTTTGCGCGCGTACAGAGTGGCTGACTAGCGGGCCCTGCTAGTCAGGTGGGGGAAGAGGGAGAAGGAAACAAAGGGGGCCGCGGCTTCGGCGGAGCTCTCGCCGGCGACGAGGGCTCCTTGGCCCAAACGAGAGGGAGGGATGGCAAGAGGGGGTTGAGGCGCACCTGCCCGTACCCGTAGCGTAGCTAGGGCGGTCGGACGGCGTCGGAATCAACCTCGCAAGCGGAGGCAGAACGTGGAGGTCGCCGGAGTTGAGGAAGACGGCGAGCAGAGGCCACTCCAGGGGCTCCAAGCGGGTGAGACGGCCTCACCGGAGAGAGGCGGAGGCCCTGGAGGGGTCGCCCAGGCCTGGGAGGGGCTGGAGCTACTGCGGCGACCAGAGGGGATCGCCGGCGAGCTCGAGCTCGGGGACGGCGGCCTGAGGCCTTCTCGGCCGGGCTCCGGCTTCCTACTCGATCATGGGCTGTGTATGAGTGCTGGATGGAGCTCGAGGAGGCTGGGGAGGGCTCTATATATAGGCGAGCGATGAGGGTGCTTCGGGCTCCGCCGGTGGACACCTGTCCACGGCGCCCGGTGACGAGCGGCGTCAGTGAGAGGGGAAGAAGGCGACGGAGGTCATGCGGCCACTGTGGGTGGGTGGAGATGAGCACAAGATCAAGAGGATGGAGACGAGCACAGTGCGCTCCGCACTGTTGGGCTGAACGGACCTTGCCCGTGCTCACTGCGCCAAGCACCAGCGTCGGCGAGTGCCAGGAAGGAGTTAAGAACATTGAGACGATGATGGTGGTGAGGTTTGGCATGGTTGGGTAGGCGGGGAAGCGAGCACGCGAGCAACGGAGGCTCGGGCGCGTCGCAGAGCACGTCGGCTGCATGCCAGCACGCCTGGACGAACGCGGTCACCGCGTGAACTATGAAATCAGTTCGATCTAAGCATAAACTCAATGTCTGGCATGATGTTCGTAGTAGTTTTGAGTGTTACCATGATTTGGTTTGGATCCAGGTGTAATAGAGAAGTTTTCACACACCAAGTAAGTTTCTGGTCAATAACTTTGTGATGTTACTGTGGTCAAATGGCTTGGAGTTTGAAGCTGTGCTTTGGAGGCTACTGATAAGTTACTAAGGTAAAGATGCACAAGAAAGTTCAGGTCAAGTGGAGTAAGTAAAATGGTAGTTGCTGTAGAAACCACCATTTCTGTCCAGAATAGAAAAGATTTTCTGTAGCAAAAATATTCCAAAAAGTGATGAAATATTTTTGCTCAGGAAGGTGCACTAGGGTTCACAAAATATTTGTGAATTATCTCAGATTTTTCTGAGCCATAAAAATTGGGGTTGCTTTGAAGCAAACAGATCTGGCTTAGGGTTTTTGAAAGAAAATGATGATTTAGGAGGGAAGTGAAGCACTTGGGTGAAAGCCAAGGATGCCCAAGTGTTTAAGTCCTTATGAAAAGATTCAAAAACTCCAAGTTTCAAAAAAATTCAAATGAAAAATCAAGAAAATAAGAAAGGGCAAAACCCAGGCTGTCGCAAACCTCCCCCACTTAGAATGAATCTCGTCCTCGAGATTCGGTTGCTTGGGAAAACCACTCTGGATACTGATCC
This sequence comes from Triticum urartu, assembly GCF_056163025.1. Classification (NCBI taxonomy): domain Eukaryota; kingdom Viridiplantae; phylum Streptophyta; class Magnoliopsida; order Poales; family Poaceae; genus Triticum; species Triticum urartu. Next base: position 192,888,488 of record NC_141873.1, on the reverse strand, counting down.
CTAAGGAGTTCTTCCTGCTCCCAAGTTGCTTCTGACTCTGTGTGATGCTCCCACTGAACCTTGTAAAATTTTCTCACTTTACTGCAAGTGACCCTTTCCATCTGATCCAAAATTTTGAACGGACTTTCTTCATAAGTTAAATCTTTTGCCAATTCTATCTCAGCCGTTGTAGTTCTTTTCTCAGGTGGGGATATGCATCGTCTCAATTGCAAAACATGGAACACGTTGTGTATGTCTGCCAATTCCGGGGGTAGTTCCAGTTGATATGCAACCGTTCCCACTCGAGACATAATCGGGAATGGACCAATGAATCTGGGTGCCAGCTTTCCACGAGTCTGAAATCTCTTGACTCCTTTCATAGGAGTGACTCGGAGGTATGCGTGTTCTCCGGGTTCAAAACTGACCTGCCGATGTTTGGCATCATAATAACTCTTCTGTCGAGATTTGGCCAAGTGCAGCCTGTCTCGGATTTCCCTAACTTGTTTCTCAGCTTCCAGCATGAGATCCGTTCTGAAGATACGGCTATCTCCAGTCTGAGACCAATTTAGAGGAGTGCAAAACTTACGGCCATACAGAGCTTTGTATGGTGACATCTTTAGACTGGTCTGGAAACTGTTGTTATAAGAGAACTCGGCATACGGCAAGCAGTCTTCCCATTTGACACCTTTGGCTAGCACACAGGCTCGCAACATATCTTCGAGTATTTGGTTTACCCGCTCTGTCTGTCCATCTGTCTGAGGGTGATAGGCAGTACTATATTTCAGTGTTGTCCCGAAGGCTTGATGGAGACGGGACCAAAAAGCGGAGGTAAACAAAGAACCTCGGTCGGAAGTGATAGTTCGGGGTACTCCATGCAGACTGACGATCCTGGATACATACAGTTGTGCAAGTTCATTTGCTCTGTATCTGGTGTTGATCAGAATGAAATGAGCAACCTTGGTCAGGGTGTCTATTATAACCCAGATTGCATCCTTGCCTCGCTGAGTCCTAGGCAATCCTGTGATGAAATCCACGCAAATGTCATCCATTTCCACTGTGAAACTGGCAGCGGTAGGAGAAGCCCGGCTGGCTTCTGATGATCTGCTTTCACCTTGTTGCATATGTCGCAACAGGCTACAAAATAGGCAATGTCTTTCTTCATTCCATCCCACTAGAATATTTGTCTGAGATCCTCATACATTTTTGTACCTCCCGGGTGAACGGAATATGCGAATTCGTGGGCTTCTGACATGATTTTCTTCTTCAAGTCCGGTTGATTTGGCACACAAATGCGTCCACGGAATCGGAGGGTACCGAATTCATCCTTGGAGAAGTTAGATGCCTGCTTTGCCATCTGGCCCTTGGCACGTATTTGTAGGTTGGTTGCTGGCTGGGCCTTGCAGATTTCCATCTCAAGTGTGGGGGTAACTTCCAAAATATTAGCGAGGTCAGCCTCTATGATGACCAAGTTGAGCTGAGCGATCTCCTCTTGGAGTTTGGTGGGCAATGATTTTAACATGACATTTAAGCTGACGGGCTTTCGACTGAGCGCATCAGCAACGACGTTGGCCTTGCCTGGATGGTAATTTATTCCAAGGTCATAATCCTTGACCAACTCTAACCATCTTCGCTGATGGAGATTTAAATCTGGCTGAGTGAAAATGTACTTGAGGCTTTTGTGGTCGGTAAAAATTTGGCACCTTTTTCCAATGAGGTAGTGTCTCCAAATTTTTAACGCATGAACCACTGCAGCCAATTCCAAATCATGAGTAGGATAATTTCCCTCATGAGGTCGTAGCTGTCGTGATGCATATGCTACTACCTTGTTGTCTTGCATCAACACGCAACCAATACCTTGTCTGGAGGCATCGCAGTACACATCAAAGCTGCGATAAATGTCTGGAAGAGTCAATACAGGTGCGGTTGTCAGTCGTATCTTCGTCTCATTAAAACTCTTCTCACAGTCCTCTGTCCACTTAAACTTTGTATCCTTTTTGAGCAGCTCCGTCATGGGTTTAGCAATTTTGGAAAACCCTTCAATAAAACGACGATAGTATCTAGCTAATCCGAGGAAACTCCGGATCTGTGTCACGGTCGTGGGTGGTACCCAATCGAGCACATCCTTTACTTTGCTTGGGTCCACGGCTATACCTTCGGCGGATAGTACATGTCCGAGAAACCCAACTCTCTTGAGCCAAAATTCGCACTTACTGAACTTGGCGTATAGCTGATGGTCGCGGAGCCGTTGTAGTACTGCTCGGAGGTGATCCTTGTGTTCTTCTTCACCCTTGGAGTAAATGATGATGTCATTGATGAAGACTACCACGAATTTGTCGAGGAAGTCCATAAATACTTTGTTCATCATATGCATGAAGAAAGCAGGGGCATTGGTGAGACCAAAGGACATCACGGTATATTCGTAAAGACCGTACCGAGTAGTGAATGCGGTCTTAGGAATATCTTCCTTTTTAATCTTGAGCTGATGATATCCGGTCCGTAAATCGATTTTAGAGAATACCTTAGCCCCACTCAGCTGATCAAACAGATCATCAATCCTTGGCAGCGGGTATTTATTTTTGATGGTGACCTCATTCAGCTGGCGGTAATCTATGCACATACAGAGACTACCATCCTTTTTGCCTATGAAAATTACAGGTGATCCCCATGGTGAAGGGCTGGGACAAATATAACCTTTCTGGAGTAATTCGTCAAGCTGTTTCTTTATCTCCACTAATTCTGATGAGGGCATCCGGTAATACTTCTTGTATAACGGTGCGGTTCCTGGCACAAGATCTATGGCAAACTCCAGTTCCCGATCTGGTGGCATGCCTAGTAGTTCTTCTGGAAACACATCAGCGTACTCACTGACCACAGGAATAAATTCCAATTCAACCACAGCAGTGCACACTAATTCTGGCTTGGGTATATTCTTGCGAGCATAGAATTTGATGAGCTGCCCATCCAGACTGGTCAGATTTACTTCTCGGGTTGCGCAGTTCATGCAAAATTGATATTTGGTCAACCAATTCATACCCAATATAATATCCAACTTTTCAGACTCAATGATTATCAGAGATGTTGGAAATTAGACCCGTTGATATTGATCTCCAGATCATGGTAGACCAGATTGCTCTTGATTATAGATCCCGGGGTTTGTACCAGCATCTTTTTTCCCAAAATTGTGCAGGGAAAATTGTTTTGGGCGGCAAAACTCCGAGAAATAAAAGAATGGGAAGCCCTACAGTCAAATAAAATTATGGCAGGTATGTCATTAACAGAAAACATACCAATGACGACTTCTGGCTTTTCTTGGGCTTCATCGGCGGAGATATGATGCACGTTCCCAGTGAAGTTTTGCTGGCTTGGCCGCGACTCCATAAAATTGACTTGCGGTCGGCTTAGGGCATTCGTCTTGTTGTTCTTGGGGCACTGCTTGGCATAATGTCCGTGCTGCCCGCAAATGAAATAAGAATTATTGCGCTGACGCTCCTCATGCATTGGATTGGCCACAACATTCTTGACTTGAGTGGTGGTCTTGTTAACATTCTGTTGCCAATTTGGCATGTATTCCACCTGAGTCGGCTGCCAGGTACGAGCCTTTTGCACAGGTGGCCCATCCTTCTTTGGCTCAAACTTGCGCTTGTTGTCGTTAGCAGGCCTATTATCTAATATAAGCTTGTGCTCCCGTTCAGCAATGAACGCCTTATCTACCAGAGTTTGGAAATCCGTGAAACCAAACATACTAAGAGCACATGGAAGTTGTGGATTTAAACCTCCAAGAAATATGTCAATCTTCCTTTCTTCGATGGCCACGTCATACAGAGAGTAATGGGCCAAATGATTGAATTTTTGCAGATATTCAGCCACAGACTGACTTCCTTGGACGAGCGCGAGAAATTCACGCTGCTTGGCCTTCATAACTCCAGTAGGGATATGATATTTTCGGAACTTATCCTTAAATTTCTCGCAGGTGATTTCCTCATCAATCAGCCACATGGCCTTTGTATTTTCCCACCATATGGTAGTTGCGCCTTCAAGGTAATGAGTTACAAATGGAAATTTATCATTTCCTTCAGTACGGGCAATCTCAACCTTTTTCTCCATTGTGCGCAACCAATCGTCTGCATCCAATGGGTCAACAATCTGACTGAACCTGGGTGGATTGGTCCTCTGAAAATCTGACAGCTTTGAGTGATGACCATTCTGATTTCCATTCTGTCCAACCATAGCTTGAACACTTCTCAATATTTCAATCAGATCATTGTTCGTTTTCTCTTCAAACATACGCAGAATTTGCTCGGTGGAGGGAGGATCAGGCGGTGGAGGTGGTGGCTGAACGTACGGCTTGGGAGAATGTCCTGCCTGTCGTGTGGAACGACGAACAGGAGTTCCCTCACGAATGTTGCTACTGCTGCCTCCCCGCGTCATCCTATTGTGAATTTTTCCCAAGACAACACAATCGAGATGAGAAACACCCAAAAATAAAATTGGGGAAAAGCCAGCGACAAATCCCAGAAGAAAGCAGAAGAGCAAAAAATGCGGCGAATAAAGTCTCAACATAATTATACATAGAATCATACATGAAAAGTAAACAACATGACTGGTTCACTGCTCTCATAAAGGCAACGAAACATCATGACTCGTACGACTACATCCATACATCATCCAGACAACTGCGAATACTCAAAGATACTATTGCTCTGCTGGTGCTGCGGCGTCCTCCCCTGAAGTGGTCTCGAATCCCGAACTGACGTGGTTAATAGAAACCTCCGGGTTAAACGTAACACGATGGCGCTGCCTCGAGGGCTCTCCCTCAGGGGCAGGGGTAGGATGAAGCATCGGGGCTACAGGGGTAGCAAGAAGTGAGACCCACTCGGCAGGAGTACTGAGAGGGTTCGCGGCCGAGACGCCCTTTTTTCCCTCGGGGGAGTAACCGGCGAAATAGGGGAGCTAGAACTGACTGGGACATAAGGGGTAAATCCCAGTGAAGATGGAGTAGTGGCGGATCTAGAAGTGACCAAAGTAGTGGCTAAAGCAGTACGAGTCAGCTCTCGAGCCAGCTCGTGGATCATGAGATAGCTAGCAGTGACATAACGAGCAAGGTGGCTAGCAACACTATCAGACTCCGGATCAATGAGAGGAAAATGGACACGACCGTTGTCGTGCAGGGATGGGTAGTAGTAGAAACCTGGGTGGTTCTGCACTCAGACCTCGTTGTAGCGAAGCTCGACAAGGACCTCGAATGCAGCAAACTGGACAGCCTAAGAAGCGGTGGAGGCATAACCGCTCCAAGAGGTGCGAGTGTAAGAGCTGGAATCGGAACTAGTGCGCAGAGTGACCACTGCGTGATACTCATATACTGAATCAGCTAGATGCTCCCGGTACACATGATAGACTGGGTCATCTCCGAGAGGGTACAGCCGACGCCACACTTTGCAAAGGAGGTGCGGCGACGTGCACGGCATCAGCTGCAACTGGCACGGATACAGCACCGGAGCCATCTACAACCACAACCATTAGCAGGTTAGCATAAAAATATATAAACCGAATGCATGTAATGCAACAATCAGCACAAATTACTACCGGCACTCAACTAAAACTCATACCTAGCGTCCAGTTAACGCGTCGTACTCTAGTGTGGCCTACAGTCAGCGCGGCTCTGATACCAAGCGTTGTGGCACCCCGGCTCAGAGCGACCGGTTTACCATGAATTGCCAGCCCAGAGACCATGTCTTCTGGCGACACACAACATCTTGGTACAGAAAAACAACCGCTCTATTGATGCTAGCGGAACAGAGTCACATTACAACAGCTATCGAGGCCAAGCGGCACACTCGGTGCGACTGAACAATATGTACATTATTTAGTGAACATAAAGGGGCCTCGATCCGAACAACTACGTGGCAGCGGAATAACATCATGGCGGAAGCTCCATATCACAGGCACACCGAGGTGGACACGATCTAGACTCGAACTGTGCTCCTTTCCAATGATACTTTCTTGAAATCTGGCATGACACGCTAGGTCAGTACATTGAATGTACTTGCAAGCTCACAACAGGCATAATCATAATGTCCAACAATATCATGAAATTTAACCATTTATTAATAATGCAACACTATATGTCAACATGCTGTGATCATGCTCGAACGTCCCTCGGGACAGCTTACCAATTGTGATCATCTCTAGGTCACAAACACACCACCAAAGTGGTCTTTCTCAAGAACAATCGTGATCCTTACGGCGATCACAACCACGACCATCATTTGGTCCCAAATGCCTCGATGGCCTTTCTGCCATCCATCAACAATGCAAAGTTCATAGCTTAGGGTGCAATTTTTAATAAGCGTTGACTCATGGTGGGACCTACTACGAGGTGTCCGTGACTGTGGACCCGGCTATCAATAGATTACACACTCTACAGAGGTAGCACACTGTACCCACAACACAGAACCTATGGACTCGCACTCCCATTCGGGTGGACCAACGGCATTCCGACAAAACCCCTCCATTGCCACAGCACTCTCCCGGTCACTCCGACCCAAATCCCTAACGGGCTGGTCTTGGGTGGCCCCGTGTCTACCAAAGACACCCCGACCACCGTCGTGGTCAAAACACTCCCACTCGGGGAATCGGTACCAAAATCTTATCAACGAGCACACAAGATTACGTCTGCTTACCGGGCCAGGGCAAGCACGACATAACCTTCCCTAGATGGAGGCACCGACCAGAGGTCGAGTCAATGGACCAAATCAAGGCCTTCCCACAAAGGCAAATGTGGTTGCACTGGAAAGAAACTCGATTCAGCGGCACCATGACCCTGTCAACGGTATATTCAAGTTGAGTTATATTCAGGTTTAACTTTAAACTAAGAATGACCGGTGTCATAGCATGCCATGGAATGCAAAACAACACGTGTATCATATAATGATAAAAATGAACGATGTCATCCTTATACACACCAAGCATAATGTCAACAACTCAAATTACTCTACTTGCTCAAATGACTCACAACTTAACCAAAATATTTTGCAACAAGTTTTATTGATTTCTTATGCAAGAAAGTAACTCCGATAAATTTCTCATATGCTTGTTAAAAAGATTTCACTAACAACAACTCTTACTTTCTTTATCACTAAGTTGGGTTCAAACATTCTGTAAGACAAGTAATATGATTAAACAAGTATTTAACGGAACATTTTCTAATAAATTTTTATCTATCTAAGAGGGCAAAAACATAGCTTTAAATAATTGCTAACATGCATAACAAAATTATTTCTAACATCACATCAAATAAATCTTAACTTGCTTTATCCACTAAACTAGTTTCAACCATTCTGTAAATCAAGCATAACAACTAACCAATATTTAACAGAATATAAATAACTCAATAATTATTTAAATGCATGGATTAATCATTTCATTCAAGTAAGAAAATCACAAATATTGAAATGGCATCATGAAAATGTTGCTATGGCTTGCCTTAGTGCAGATGAGGTTCACAAGCCTCCTGGTGATCCTCAAGACAAGCCTCACCTTCTGAAAATAATTTTAAACACAAAAAGAAAATATCAAGAACACTTCTGCAAATCACCAGAAATTCTAGACAGCTCAGAAAAATCTCATCTTTGGTGAGCTACTACATTTCTTATCAAAGAACACAATGCAAAAATAATCAATTCATTTGGACTTATGGTTGAAGAGTCATAACTGTTTGAAGTGTTCTGTAAATTCAAATGAATTTGAATAAAAGAAATAGACTGCGGGTGATGTCGATGGCGTAAAGCCCAGGGGTGCCACCACTCGTACCGCTTTGCGCGCGTACAGAGTGGCTGACTAGCGGGCCCCGCTAGTCAGGTGGGGGAAGAGGGAGATGGAAACAGAGGGGGCTGCGGCTTCACCGGAGCTCTCGCCAGCGACGAGGGATCCTTTGCCCAAACGAGAGGGAGGGATGGCAAGCGGGGGTTGAGCCGCACCTGCCCGTACCCGTAGCGTAGCTAGGGGCGGTCGGACGGCGTCGGAATCAACCTCGCAAGCGGAGGCAGAACGTGGAGGTCGCCGGAGTTGAGGAAGACGGCGAGCAGAGGCCACTCCAGGGGCTCCAAGCGGGCGAGACGGCCTCACCGGAGAGAGGCGGAGGCCCTGGAGGGGTCGCCCAGGCCTGGGAGGGGCTGGAGCTACCGCGGCGACCAGAGGGGATCACCGGCGAGCTCGAGCTCGGGGACGACGCCCCGAGGCCTGCCCGGAAGGGCTCCGGCTTCCTACTCGATCGTGGGGTGTGCGTGAGTGCTGGATGGTGCTCGTGGAGGCTGGGAAGGGCTCTATATATAGGCGATCGGCGAGGGTGCTTCGGGCTCCGCCGGTGGACACCTGTCCACGGTGCCCGGCGACGAGCGGCGTCAGTGAGATGGGGAGAAGGCGACGGAGGTCACACGGCCAATGTGGGCAGGCGGAGATGAGCACAGGATCAAGAGGATGGCGACGAGCACAATGCGCTCCGCACTGTTGGGCTGGCCGGACCTTGCCCGTGCTCGCTGCGGCGAGCTCCGGCGTCGGCGAGCACCAGGGAGGAGTTAAGAACATTGAGACGGTGATGGTGGCGAGGTTTGGCATGGTTGAGCAGGCGGGGAAGCAAGCACGCGAGCAATAGAGGCTCAGGCGCGTCGCAGAGCGCATCGGCTGCATGCCAGCACACCTAGACAAACGCGGTCACCGCGTGAATGATGACATCAGGTCGATCTAAGAATAAACTCAATGTATGGCATGTTGTTCATGGTAGTTTTGAGTGTTACCACGATTTGGTTTGGATCCAGGTGAAGTAGAGAAGTTTTCACACACCAAATAAGTTTCTGGTCAGTAACTTTGTGATGTTACTGTGGTCAAATGGCTTGGAGTTTGAAGCTGTGCTTTGGAGGCTAGTGATAAGTTACTAAGGTAAAGATGCACAAGAAAGTTCAGGTCAAGTGGAGCAAGTAAAATGGTAGTAGCTGTAGAAACCACCATTTCTGTCCAGAACAGAAAAGATTTTCTGTAGAAAAAATATTCCAAAAAGTCATGAAATATTTTTGCTCAGGAAGGTGCACTAGGGTTCACAGAATATTTGTGAATTATCTCAGATTTTTCTGAGCCATAAAAATTGGGGTTGCTTTGAAGCAAACAGATCTGGCTTAGGGTTTTTGAAAGAAAATGAATATTTTTCTTTTAAGAAAAATATTCCAAAGATTATTTTTGGGTGGTTCAGAAGTGAAATGATGATTTAGGAGGGAAGTGAAGCACTTGGGTGAAAGCCAAGGATGCCCAAGTGTTTAACTCCATATGAAAAGATTCAAAAACTCCAAGTTTCAAAAAAATTCAAATGAAAAATCAAGAAAATAAGAAAGGGCAAAACCCAGGCGGTCACAATATTCGTGTTTGTGGGAGGAAGAAGGAGTGTGTGGATGCAGGAATAAGTGGAGGAGGGCCACCATGGGCCCACGAGGCAGGGGGGCGCGCCCAGGGGGTAGGGCGCGCCCTCCACCCTCGTGGCCAGGTGGACGCCCCCCTGCTGTGTTCTTGGTGCCAAATATTCTCAAATATTCCAGAAAAAATCATATTTAAATTTCAGGGCATTTGGAGAACTTTTACTTTCGAGGTATTTTTATATTGCACGGATAATTCAGATAACAGACGAAAGATACTTATTTTTATTTTATTTGATATAAATAACAGAAAGTAAAAGGAGGGTACAGAGAGTTGTGCCTTCTAGTTTCATCCATCTCATGCTCATCAAAAGGAATCCACTAACAAGGTTGGTCAAGTCTTGTTAACGAACTCATTCTGAATAACATGGAATCGGAGAAATTTCGAATAACACTATGTTACCTCAACGGGGATATGCACATCCAAAATAATAAGAATATCATATTTCTTCTTGACAGTAGGAGGAGGAAATTCAAAACCTCCAAATATAATCGATGGAATTTTTCCAATAGAGTTGATACTATGAACTTGAGGTTGTTTCCTCGGAAAGTGTACCGTATGCTCATTACCATTAACATGAAAAGTGACATTGCCTTTAGTGCAATCAATAACAGCCCCTGCAATATTCAAAAAGGGTCTTCCAAGAATAATAGACATACTATCATCCTCGGGAATATCAAGAATAACAAAGTCCGTTAAAATAGTAACGTTTGCAACTACAACAGGCACAACCTCACAAATACCGACAGGTATAGCAGTTGATTTATCAGCCATTTGCAAAGATATTTCAGTAGGTGTCAACTTATTCAAATCAAGTCTACGATATAAAGAGAGAGGCATAACACTAACACCGGCTCCAAGATCACATAAAGCAATTTTAACATAGTTTCTTTTAATGGAGCATGGTACAGTTGGTACTCCGGGATCTCCAAGTTTCTTTGGTATTCCACCCTTAAAAGTATAATTAGCAAGCATGGTGGAAATTTCAGCTTCCGGTATCTTTCTCTTATTAGTAACAATTTCTTTCATGTACTTAGCATAAGGATTCGTTTTAAGCATATCAGTTAATCGCATATGCAAAAGGATAGGTGTAATCATTTCAGCAAAGCACTCAAAATCCTCATCATCCTTTTTCTTGGATGGTTTGCGAGGAAAAGGCATGGGTTTTTGAACCCATGGTTCTCTTTCTTTACCATGTTTCCTAGCAACAAAGTCTTTCTTCTCATAACATTGATTCTTTGATTGTGGGTTATCAAGATCAACAGCAGGTTCAATTTCTACATCATTATCATTACTAGGTTGAGCATCATCATGAACATTATCATTAACATTATCACTAGTTTCAGGTTCGTTACCAGATTGTGTTTTAGCATCAGAAATAGAAATATCATTTGGATTCACAGGTGTATCAATAACAGGTTCACTAGAAGCATGCAAAGTCCTATCATTTTTCTTTTTCTTCCTTTTAGAAGGACTAGGTGCATCTATATTATTTCTCTGAGAATCTTGCTCAATTCTCTTAGGATGGCCTTCAGGATACAAAGGTTCCTGTGTCATTTTACCACCTCTAGTCATAACTCTAACAGCATTATCATTATTCTTACTATTCAATTCATTGAGCAAATCATTTTGAGCTTTAAGTACTTGTTCTACTTGAGTGGTAACCATAGAAGCATGTTTACTAATAAGTTTAAGTTAACCTTTAACATTAGCCATATAATCACCCAAGTGTTCAAGCATATTTGAATTGTATTTCAATTGTCTACCAAAATAAGCATTGAAGTCTTCTTTCTTAACCATAAATTTATCAAACTCATCTAAGCATGGGCTAGCAAACTTAGTAAATGGGATTTCAGCTTTATCATATCTATAGAGAGAATTTACCTTTACTACCTGTGTCGGGTTATCAAGACCATGAGTTTCTTCAATAGGTGAAGGATTAAGATCATATGTTTCTTCAACAGGCGGTAAATTAAGACTGTATATTTCTTCAATAGGAGGTAAATTCTTAACATCTTCAGCTTTAATACCTTTTTCTTTCATAGATTTCTTTGCCTCTTGCATATCTTTAGGACTGAGAAATAGAACACCTCTCTTCTTCAGAGTTGGTTTAGGAATAGGCTCAGGAAGTGTCCAATTATTTTCATTTGTCAACATATTATTCAATAGAATTTCAGCTTCATCCAGTGTTCTTTCCCTGAAAACAGAACCAGCACAACTATCCAGGTAATCTCTGGAAGCATCGGTTAGTCCATTATAAAAGATATCAAGTATTTCATTTTTCTTAAGAGGATGATGTAACGCCCCGGACACACCCGCCGGTGGTCGTTACTCCTGGCGGGATCTAGACTGGCCCCACAAATCAATACTAGTCTTTTCTGCACACTTTGTCCTCACTCGTGCGCACCCGGGAGTAACTTCCCGGTCGGTCACCCATCCTGAAACTACTCCAAGCTGAGCACGCTTAACTTTGGAGTTCTTTCCGAATGGGCTCCCAAAAAAGAAGGAATTCCTTATTGATATGAGTAGTCTATCATCCCAAATAAGCCAGGCTATCACAGATGATCAGGCAAAGTATTAAGTAATTGGAGAAGCCTCCCCCAAGCTTGTGGGAGACTCTCTTCTTCACTTTGCACAAAATTATATATATCCCTTAAAGCAGCTTGTTTCTTATGAGCAGGGAAATATTTAGCAGAGAAGTAATAAAACATATCCTGGGGACTACTCACACAACCAGGACCAAGAGAATTAAACCATATCTTAGCACCACCCTTTAATGAGAACGGAAATATTTTAAGGGTATAAAAGTAACGAGTTCTCTCATCATTAGTGAATAGGGTAGCTATATCATTTAATTTAGTAAGATGTGCCACAACAGTTTCAGATTCATAGCCATGAAAAGGATCAGATTCAACCAAAGTAATTATATCAGGATCAACAGAGAATTCATAATCCTTATCAGTAACACAGATAGGTGAAGTAGCAAAAGCAGGGTCAGGTTTCATTCTAGCATTAAGAGATTGCTGCTTCCATTTAGCGAATAACCTCTTGAGTTCGTATCTATCTTTGCAAGATAAAATAGCTAGAGCAGCTTCTTTTTCAAAAACATAACCCTCAGGAATAACAGGTGATACATATTCATTAGAGGGAGAGTCTTCATCATCACTTTCATCAATATTATCAGATTCAATATTTTCATTCTCTCTAACCCTAGCAAGTTGTTCATCAAGAAATTCACCAAGTGGCATAGTAGTATCAAGCATAGAAGTAGTTTCATCATAAGTATCATGCATAGCAGAAGTGGCATCATCAATAACATGCGACATATCAGAATGAATAGCAGAAGCAGGTTTAGGTGTCGCAAGCTTACTCAAAACAGAAGGTGAATCAAGTGCAGAGCTAGATGGCAGTTCCTTACCTTCCCTCGTAGTTGAGGGATAAATCTTGGTTTTTCGATCTCTCAAGTTATTCATAATGATAAGAAGATATAAATCCCAAGTGACTCAAAGAATAGAGCTAGGCTCCCCGGCAACGGCGCCAGAAAATAGTCTTGATAACCCACAAGTATAGGGGATCGCGACAGTTTTCGAGGGTAGAGTATTCAACCCAAATTTATTGATTTGACACAAGGGGAGCCAAAGAATATTCTCAAGTATTAGCAGCTGAGTTGTCAATTCAACCACACCTGGAAACTTAATATCTGCAGCAAAGTATTTAGTAGCAAGGTAATATGATAGTAGTGGTAACGGTAGCAAAAGGTAATGATAGCAAAAGTAATGTTTTTGGTATTTTGTAGTGATGATAGCAATAGCAACGGAAAAGCAAATAAGCAAAGAACAATATATGGAAAGCTCGTAGGCAATGGATCGGTGATAGAGAATTATGCCGGATGTGGTTCATCATGTAACAGTCATAACCTAGGGTGACACAGAACTAGCTCCAATTCATCAATGTAGTGTAGGCATGTATTCTGAATATAGTCATACGTGCTTATGGAAAAGAACTTGCATGACATCTTTTGTCCTACCCTCCCGTGGCAGCGGGGTCCTAACGGATACTAAGGGATATTAAGGCCTCCTTTTAATAGAGTACCAAACCAAAGCATTAACACATAGTGAATACATGAATTCCTCAAACTATGGTCATCACTGGTAAGTATCCCGATTATTGTCCCTTCGGGGTTAACGGATCATAATACATAATAGGTGACTATAGACTTGCAAGATAGGATCAAGAACTCTCATATATTGATAAAAACATAATAGGTTCAGATCTGAAATCATGGCACTCGGGCCCTAGTGACAAGCATTAAGCATAGCAAAGTCATAGCAACATCAATCTCAGAACATAGTGGATACTAGGGATCAAACCCTAACAAAACTAACTCGGTTACATGATAAATCTCATCCAACCCATCACCGTCCAGCAAGCCTACGATGGAATTACTCATGCACGGCGGTGAGCATCATGAAATTGGTGATGGAGGATGGTTGATGATGACGATGGCGACGGATTCCCCTCTCTGGAGCCCCGAACGGACTCCAGATCAGTCCTCCCGAGAGGTATTAGGGCTTGGCGGCGGCTCTGTATCGTAAAACGCGATGAATCCTTCTCTCTTATTTTTTTCTCTCCAAAACCAAATATATAGAATTGGAGTCGAGGTCGGAGGAGCCCTAGGGGGCCCACGAGGTAGGGGGCGTGCCCTAGGGGGGCAGGCGTGCCCCCCACCCTCGTGGACAGGTGGTGGGCCCCCTGGTCTTCATATTTTGCAAGGATTTTTTATTATTTCCAAATAGACGTTCCGTGAAGTATCAGGTCATTCCGAGAACTTTTGTTTCTGCACATAAATAACATCATGGCAATTCTGCTGAAAACAGCGTCAGTCCGGGTTAGTTCCATTCAAGTCATGCAAGTTAGAGTCCAAAACAAGGGCAAAAGTGTTTGGAAAAGTAGATACGATGGAGACGTATCACCATGTCGGTGTCTGTCACCACCCTCTTGTCAGACTCCAGGTTCGACGGGTCGGTCTTCTCGTCATCATCCAGCTGGATGATCTCAGTAGGCGCTGCATGGGCACACGGGATGAACGGTCAACCCAACATTCAATCAGACTAAAACTCAAAAGATAAACTACTCGACGCATCAGTACCTTTAGAGTTGGCGGTGTCACCCTCTGTATGACCCTCCTTTAGAGTGTTTGGGTCCAGCGAGGCCGTCGACTTCTCATTGCTACAAATCACGAAGCTTGGTCGTCAGCCGAGTCAAAAGATCAACATAATAAGCTTAGTGAAGACACTTACATCGACGGCAGTGGCAGCACCACCTTGATCCTTGGCATGGCAGCCTTCCGGAGCTTGGCGGAGATCTGCTTGGGTTGTTTGGACTGCTTCTCGGTGGAGCTCTCCGTCTTCGAGCGTTCGTGCTTTGAGTTGCATGTCGTGCGGTATGAAGCAGTCGGCCGCGGAGCACCCACCGCTCGACCACTCGGGTCATGTTGCGCCTTGGTGTAGGGCTCCTAGTGACCGCCAGACGACGGCAAGGACTCAGCCTCCTCGCACTCCTCGATGCTCTCATCCTCGTCGCTCCCCTCCTCATCATCATCATCCCCGTCCGAGTACTAGCGCTCCATGTCACTCGTCTCATCCTCCGGTGACCGGTCGATCACCGGCACTTCTGTCGGATGTGGGGTTCCGGCAAACCCTTAAGGTTCGAACACTGGGGTGCGCGCGAAGTCTTTCCCTCCTACCGATCTATGCTCTAGCTCACTAAGATCTCACGGACGAACTCGACGAACTCGCAACACAGAAGGACACAGGGTTTATACTGGTTCGGGCCACCGTTGTGGTGTAATACCCTACTCCAGTGTGGTGTTGGTGGATTGCCTCTTGGGCTGATGATGAACAATACAAGGGGAAGAATAGCCTCCTGAGGTTGAGGTGTTCATGTGTGTATGAGCTTGTGGTGTGTAGATTCCCTCAAGCTAAGATGAGATGCAGTCCGATCCCCTACTATGGTGGCTAGTCCTATTTATAGAGGCCCTGGTCCTCTTCCTGAATATTGAGCGGGAAGGGAGACAACAATGGCGGGCTAATTTGAAGGGGGCAGCTAGTACAAGCTATCCTGACAAAAGCAGTCTTCGCCTGTGAAAGGCTCTGGTGGTGACGCCATCTTGGGCTCCACGATGACCTCCGTCTTGCGGTCCATGGTCTTGGTCTTGTTGCACCGAAATGGCAACCTTTGCCTGAGGCCTCGGTACTCCGCTGCTGCGCTTACCTCCTTTGCACCAAAGGGGAAACAAGGACGCTTCGCGCGCTAGCGCCCGCCTAGCGCCCGCCTGGTGTCGATCGTCATGGCTCACGTCACGAGAGCCTCCTGAGGTTTGCCTCGCCTTGATATCTCCGCCCCTCGCGAGCCTGCCTGACTAGGCCGCTCGGGAGGAGGCCTTGCATCGTCCGCCTCGTGAGGCTTGGACCCTCGTGAGGGTCTTGGATGCTTTGTTGATGAAGATGGGCCATACGGCCTGCTGGCTCCGCCACACTGTGGGCCGCAGGCAGGCAAGTCTGGGGACCCCCGTTCCCAGAACACCGACAGTAGCCCCCGGGCCCAAGGTGCGCTCGGGCTTGGCTTCGCGGCGCAGCCAAGGGTCAAGTTCGGGGCACCACGGTCCCCAAAAGCCAGTGGCCTCAGTTGACGCGTGGCAGTTGATTGAACGTGGGCGTCTCCGCTTCCCCGTGCTTCCTCGACGACCGCACGGCTTGACAAGTCCCTGCGACATGCAAGGAAAACCATCATTACCTGCGATCGTGGGAGACGCCGGTTGGCCTTCTCTTGCTATAAATGGGGAGGGGCGAAGCCCCCGTTGCCCATCTCTTTCTCGCTTGCTTGCTTCTTCCTCCTCGCTCTACTACTTGCTCCAATGGTGCCTATCAGAAGGTTCTCCGCCGAAGAGAAGGGGAAAGCCCCCCGGGATGTCCCGGAGCCACTCTCGCCGAAGAAGAGGTCGATCCATCGCTGCGATGAAGTGGCGATGCAGGTGGTGACGAGGCCTTGGTGTGAGCTGCCTCCTCCAGGGTATCCGCAACCCCTGTACGCCCAAGCCGAGGGCTCGGGAGGACGAAGTGACGAGCAGCGCCACCCACGCCGCATCCGGGGTCGCCGCGCCACAGCGACGCGTGCCGTCCACGCCGCGGACTCCTTGCGCGAGTTGGTGTTGTGGGCGCCGATGCCACCAAACTCCTGGATCTGGTTCCCGCGGTTCTTCTCTGACGTGATGCCTCCGAGGGGGCCTCTGGAGCTCTGGCTGCAGCACGCCGACTGCAGCGCTTCGGCGACCGGAGCGGAGATCGAAGCTGTCCCCACTGGCAAGATCTTCATGTCTCGCGGCTGGGGCAAGGTCACGCCGGTCTGCCGTGCGCGGGGCGCCCTCGCGATCCACTTCGACTATGATGGTGCCTCCACACTCTTCTTCAAGGTCTTCGACGCCGAGGGCCCTCGCCTGGAGTGCTGCTCCGGAGAAGAGCGCAAGGCTGATGCGCGCTCCGCTCACGACCACTCCAGTAGCAGCACCCCTTGGGAGTCCAACAGCTCTCCTGAGCTCTACGAGACTCCGAAGACGAGCGATGACAGCTGCGTGCCCCGAGCTATCGCATCGCTCGGAGCAGGGCTGCGGTGTCCGGCCGCCGCCGCCGCTGATTTGGATGGGGTTGGCGCCGGCCTCCCGTGGCCCACTGTTGATGATGGCGTCCGCCACGGGAGGGTGTAGATAGGATTCCCCTTAGTATTAGCTTTTGTTTCCTGCGAAGAATCATGAATCACCCCGTGGGGTATGTAAGGATCTGCAATGCCTTTGTACTTATCTTCCTTGTTATGAAGATTTGATGAACGCGTGTCCCGTTAAGGCTCGGTCCCCCCTTTCTTTCCTCGCGATAGCTTGTTGCTCTACGCTGACGGGTCCCGGTCCCAAGGCGGCTACAGCCGTCGCTGGTATGCCAGGTCGCGATGCCGTGGTCAAGGCTAGGAGGTGCACGACCCGAGGTCCAGTAAGAGACCCTGAGGCGCGATGCTCACGAGGTCCCCCTTAGTGCCCAACTGATACATCTCCAACGTATCTATAATTTTTGATTGTTGCATGCTATAGTATCTACTGTTTTGGACATTATTGGGCTTTATTATCCACTTTTATATTATTTTTGGGACTAACCTATTAACCGGAGGCCCAGCCCAGAATTGTTGTTTTTTTCCTGTTTTAGGGTTTGGAAGAAAAGGAATATCAAACTGAGTCCAAATGGAATGAAACCTTCGGGAACATGATTTTCTCATCGAATACAACTCAGGAGACTTGGACCCTACGTCAAGACATGTAACAGGAGGCCACAAGGTAGGGGGACGCGCCTACCCCCCCCCCCCAGGCGCGCCCTCCACCCTCATGGGCCCCCTGTTGCTCCACCGACGTACTTCTTCCTCCTATATATACCCACGTACCCCCAAACGATCAGATACGAAGCCAAAACCCTAATTCCACCGCTGTAACTTTCTTTATCCACAAGATCCCATCTTGGGGCCTGTTCCGGAGCTCCGCGGAGGGGGCATCGATCACAAAGGGCTTCTTCATCAACACCATAGCCCCTCCGATGAAATGTGAGTAGTTTACCTCAGACCTATGGGTCCATAGTTAGTAGCTAGATAGCTTCTTCTCTCTTTTTGGATCTCAATACAATGTTCTCCCCCTCTCTTGTGGAGATCTATTCGATGTAATCTTCTTTTTGCGGTGTGTTTGTTGAGACCGATGAATTGTGGGTTTATGATCAAGTCTAACTATGAATAATATTTGAATCTTCTCTGAATTCTTTTATGTATGATTGGTTATCTTTGCAAGTATCTTCGAATTATCAGTTTGGTTTGGCCTACTAGATTGATCTTTCTTGCAATGGGAGAAGTGCTTAGCTTTGGGTTCAATCTTGCGGTGTCCTTTCCCGGTGACAGTAAGGGCAGCCAGGCACGTATTGTATTGTTGCCATCGAGGATAACAAGATGGGGTTTTCTTCATATTGCATGAGTCTATCCCTCTACATCATGTCATCTTGCTTAAGGCGTTACTCTGTTTTTAACTTAATACTCTAGATGCATGCTGGATAGCGGTCGATGAGTGGAGTAATAGTAGTATATGCAGGCAGGAGTCAGTCTACTTGTCTCGGGCGTGATGCCTATATACATGATCATACCTAGATATTCTCATAACTATGCTCAATTCTATCAATTGCTCAACGGTAATTTGTTCGCCCACCGTAGAATACTTATGCTCTCGAGAGAAGCCACTAGTGAAACCTATGGCCCCCAGGTTTATCTTCATCATATTAATCTCCTACTACTTAGTTATTTACTTTGTCATTTACTTTGCCTTTATTTTACTTTGCATCTTTATCATAAAAATACCAAAAATATTTTCTTATCATATCTATCAGATCTCACTCTCGTAAGTGGCCCTATAGGGATTGACAACCCCTATTTGCGTTGGTTGCGAGGATTTATTTGTTTTGTGCATGTGCGAGGGACTCACGCGTAGCCTCCTACTGGATTGATACCTTGGTTCTCAAAAACTGAGGGAAATACTTACGCTACTTTGCTGCATCATCCCTTCCTCTTCAGGGAAAACCAACGCAGTGCTAAAAGAGGTAGCAAGAAGGATTTCTGGCGCCGTTGCCGGGGAGGTCTACGCAAAAGTCAACATACCAAGTACCCATCACATACCCTTATCTCCCGCATTACATTATTTGACATTTTCCTCTCGTTTTCCTCTCCCCCCACTTCACCCTTGCCGTTTTATTCGCCCTCTCTCTCTATCCTCCCTCTCCCTCTCTATTTGCATCTTTTTGTCTGCTTGCTTTTTGTTTGCTTGTGTGTTAGTTTGCTTGCTTGTCACGATGGCTCAAGATAATACTAAATTGTGTGACTTCACCAATACCAACAACAATGATTTTATTAGCACTCCGATTGCTCCTCTTACCGATGTTGAATCTTGTGAAATTAATACTGCTTTGCTGAATCTTGTTATGAAAGATCCATTCTCCGGCCTTCCTAGTGAAGATGCCGCTACCCATCTAAATAGCTTCGTTGATTTGTGTGACATGCAAAAGAAGAAAGATGTGGATAATGATATTATTAAATTGAAGCTATTTCCTTTTTCGCTTAGAGATCGTGATAAAGCTTTATTTTCGTCTTTGCCTAAAAATAGTATTGATTCATGTAACAAGTGCAAAGATGCTTTTATCTCTAAGTATTTTCCTCCCGCTAAGATCATCTCTCTTAGAAACGACATTATGAATTTTAAGCAACTTGATCATGAACATGTTGCACAAGCTTGGGAGAGAATGAAATTAATGATATGTAATTGCCCTACTCATGGTTTAAATTTGTGGATGATTATACAAAATTTTTATGCCGGATTGAACTTTGCTTCTAGAAATCTCTTAGATTCGGCTGTGGGAGGCACTTTTATGGAAATCACTTTAGCAGAAGCTACTAAACTCCTAGATAATATTATAGTTAATTATTCTCAATGGCACACTGAAAGATCTACTAACAAAAAGGTGCATGCGATAGAAGAAATTAATGTTTTGAGTGGAAAGATGGATGAACTTATGAAATTATTTGCTAATAAGAGTGTTTCTTCTGATCCTAATGATATTCCCTTGTCTACTTTGATTGAGAATACTAATGAATCTATGGATGTGAATTTTGTTGGTAGGAACAATTTTGGTAATATCGCGTATAGAGGAAATTTCAATCCTAGGCCTTATCCTAGTAATCCCTCTAATAATTATGGTAATTCCTACAACAATTCTTATGGAAATTATAATAAGATGCCCTCTGATTTTGATTCTAATATTAAAGAATTTATTACTTCGCAAAAGAATTTTAATGCTATGATTGACGAAAATTTTCTTAAGATTGGCGATTTGGCTAGGAACGTTGATAGAATTGCTCTTGATGTTGATTCTTTGAAACTTAGATCTATTCCACCTAAGAATTATATCAATGAGTCTCTCAAAGCCATGAGAATTTCCATTGTTGAGTGCAAAGAAAGAACCGCTAGGATGCGTGCTAAGAAAGATGCCTTTATAAAAGCATGTTCTTCTAGTTCCTATGAAAATAATGATGAAGATCTAAAAGTTATTGATGTGTCCCCTATTAAATCTTTGTTTTGAAATATGAATTTTGATAATGATGGGACCGAATATGATCCACCTTTACCTAGAAGGCGTTCCAAGAATTATGAATCTTTTGATCTTGATGCTAAATTTGATTAAAGTGGGATTGAAGAAATTAAAACCCTAGATGTTGATAAACCCACTATTATGGATTTAAAGGAATTTAACTATGAAAATTGCTCTTTGATTGAATGTATTTCCTTGTTGCAATCCGTGCTAAATTCTCCTCACGCTTATAGTCAAAATAAAGCGTTTACTAAACATATGGTTGATGCCTTGATAAAATCTTATGAAGAAAAACTTGAATTGGAAGTTTGTATCCCTAGAAAACTTTATGATGAGTGGGAACCAACTATTAAAATTAAAATTAAAGATCATGAATGCTATGCTTTATGTGATTTTGGTGCTAGTGTTTCCACGATTCCAAAGACTTTGTGTGATTTGTTAGATTTCCGTGATTTTGATGATTGCTCTCTAAACTTGCACCTTAAGGATTCCACTATTAAGAAACCTATGGGAAGAATTAATGATGTTCTTATTGTTGCAAATAGGAATTATGTTCCCGTAGAATTTATTGTTCTTGACATAGATTGCAATCCTTCATGTCCTATTATTCTTGGTAGACCTTTCCTTAGAACGATTGGT
Source organism: Triticum urartu (assembly GCF_056163025.1). NCBI lineage: Eukaryota > Viridiplantae > Streptophyta > Magnoliopsida > Poales > Poaceae > Triticum > Triticum urartu. Next base: position 192,867,198 of record NC_141873.1, on the reverse strand, counting down.
GCAATTATTGATATGAAGGAAGGAAATATTAGATTCCAATTTCCATTAAGGAAAGGCATGGAACACTTTCCTAGAAATAAAATTAAATTACCTTATGAGTCTATTATGAGAGCCACTTATGGATTGTCTACCAAAGATGGCAATACCTAGATCTATTCTTGCTTGTTATGCCTAGCTAGGGGCGTTAAACGATACCGCTTATTGGGAGGCAACCCAATTTTATTTTTATTCCTTGCTTTTTTCTACTGTTTAGTAATAAATAATTTATCTAGCCTCTGTTTTGGTTGTGTTTTTTGTGTTTAATTAGTGTTTGTGCCAAGTAGAACCATTGGGAAGACTTGAGGAAAGTCTTGTTGAACTTGCTGTAAAAAACAGAAACTTTAGCGCTCACGAGAACTGCTGCCATTTTTATTTGGAAAGTTCTATTTAGTTAATTATTTTTTCACATGATTAATAGATAAATTCCTCACGTCCAGAAATTTATTTTGGAATTTTTGGGGTTCTAGATCTTGCGCTAGCTACAGATTAGTACAGACTGTTCTGTTTTTGACAGATTCTGTTTTTCCTGTGTTGTTTGCTTATTTTGATGAATCTGTGGCTAGTAAAATAGTTTATAAACCATGAGAAGTTGGAATACAGTAGGTATAACACCCATAAAAATAAATAATGAGTTCATTACAGTACCTTGAAGTGGTCTTTTGTTTTCTTTCGCTAACGGAGCTCACGAGATTTTCTACTTTAAGTTTTGTGTTGTGAAGTTTTCAAGTTTTGGGTAAAGATTTGATGGATTATGGAACAAGGAGTGGCAAGAGCCTAAGCTTGGGGTTGCCCATGGAACCCCCAAGATAATCTAAGGACACCTAAAAGCCAAAGCTTGGGGATGCCCCGGAAGGCATCCCCTCTTTCGTCTACTTCTATCAGTAACTTTACTTGGAGCTATATTTTTATTTACCACATGATATGTGTTTTGCTTGGAGCGTCTTGTATGATTTTAGTCTTTGCTTGTTAGTTTACCACAATCATCCTTGCTGTACACACCTTTTGAGAGAGCCATACATGATTTGGAATTTGTTAGAATACTCTATGTGCTTCGCTTATATCTTTTGAGTTATATAATTTTGCTCTAGTGCTTCACTTATATATTTTAGAGCACGGTGGTGGATTTGTTTTATAGAAACAATTGATCTCTCGTGATTCACTTAGATTATTTTGAGAGTTTTAATAGAATGGTAATTTGCTTAAAATCCTAATATGCTAGGCATGCAAGATTAATAATAAAACTCTCTTATGAGTGTGTTGAATACTATGAGAAGTTTGATACTTGATAATTGTTTTGAGATATGGAGATGGTGATATTAAAGTCATGCTAGTTGAGTAGTTGTGAATTTGAGAAATACTTGTGTTGAAGCTTGTGATTCCCGTAGCATGCACGTATGGTGAACCGTTATGTGATGAAGTCGGAGAATAATTTATTTATTGATTGTCTTCCTTATGAGTGGCGGTCGGGGACGAGCGATGGTCTTTTCCTACCAATCTATCCCCCTAGGAGCATGCGCGTAATACTTTGATTTGATAACTTGTAGATTTTTGCAATAAGTATATGAGTTCCTTATGACTAATGTTGAGTCCATGGATTGTACGCACTCTCACCCTTCCACCTTTGCTAGCCTCTCTAATACCGCACACCTTTTGCCGTTATCATACACCCACCATATACCTTCCTCAAAACAGCTACCATACCTACCTATTATGGCATTTCCATAGCCATTCCGAGATATATTTCCATGCAACTTTCCACTGTTCCGTTTATGACACACTCCATCATTGTCATATTGCTTTGCATGATCATGTAGTTGACATCGTATTTGTGGCAAAGCCACCATTCATAATTCTTTCATACATGTCACTCATGAGTCATTGCATATCCCGGTACACCGCCGGAGGCATTCACATAGAGTCATATTTTGTTCTAAGTATCGAGTTTTAAGAAAAATAAAGTGTGATGATCATGATTATTAGAGCATTGTCCTAGTGAGGAAAGGATGATGGAGACTATGATTCCCCCACAATTCGGGATGAGACTCCGAACGAAAAATAAATAAAAGAGGCCAAAGAAGCCCAAATAATAAAAAAAGAGAAAGAAAAGAGGCCATAAAAAAGGCCCAAATAAAAAATAAAAAAATGAGAGAAAAAGAGAGGAGGGACAATGTTACTATCCTTTTACCACACTTGTGCTTCAAAGTAGCACCATGATCTTCATAGTAGAGAGTCTCTCATGTTATCACTTTCATATACTAGTGGGCATTTTTCATTATAGAACTTGGCTTGTATATTCCAATGATGGGCTTCCTCAAATTGCCCTAGGTCTTCATGAGCAAGCAAGTTGGATGCACACCCACTTAGATTCTTTTTGAGCTTTCATATACTTACAGCTCTAGTGCATCCGTTGCATGGCAATCCCTACTCACTCACATTGATATCTATTGATGGGCATCTCCATAGCCCATTGATACGCCTAGTTGATGTGAGAATATCTTCTCCTTTTTGTCTTCTCCACAACCACCACTCTATTCCACCTATAGTGCTATATCCATGGCTCACGCTCATGTATTGCGTGAAAATTGAAAAAGTTTTGAGAATGTCAAAAGTATGAAACAATTGCTTGGTTTGTCATCGGGGTTGTGCATGATTTAAATATTTTGTGTGGTGAATATAGAGCATAGCCAGACTATATGATTTTTTAGGGATAACTTTATTTAGCCATGTTATTTTGAGAAGACATAATTGCTTTGTTAGTATGCTTGAAGTATTATCGTTTTTATGTCAATATGAACTTTTGTCTTGAATCTTTCGGATCTGAATATCCATACCACAATTAAGAAGAATTACATTAAAATTATGCCAAGTAGCACTCCGCATCAAAAATTCTGTTTTTATCATTTACCTACTCGAGGACAAGCAGGAATTAAGCTTGGGGATGCTTGATACGTCTCCAACGTATCTATAATTTTTGATTGCTCCATGCTATATTATCTACTGTTTTGGACATTATTGGGCTTTATTATCCACTTTTATATTATTTTTGGGACTAACCTATTAACCGGAGGCCCAGCCTAGAATTGTTGTTTTTTGCCTATTTTAGGGTTTCGAAGAAAAGGAATATCAAACGGAGTCCAAAGAGAATGAAACCTTCGGGAACGTGATTTTCTCATCGAATACAACTAAGGAGACTTGGACCCTACGTCAAGACACGTAACAGGAGGCCACGAGGTGGGGCGCGCCTTCCCCCCAGGCACGCCCTCCACCCTCGTGGGCCCCCTGTTGCTCCACCGACGTACTTCTTCCTCCTATATATACCCATGTACCCCCAAATGATCAGATATGGAGCCAAAACCCTAATTCCACCACCGTAACTTTCTGTATCCACGAGATCCCATCTTGGGGCCTGTTCCGGAGCTCCGCCGGAGGGGGCATCGATCACGGAGGGCTTCTTCATCAACACCATAGCCCCTCCGATGAAGTGTGAGTAGTTTACCTCAGACCTACGGGTCCATAGTTAGTAGCTAGATGGCTTCTTCTCTCTTTTTGGATCTCAATACAATGTTCTCCCCCTCTCTTGTGGAGATCTATTCGATGTAATCTTCTTTTTGCGTGTGTTTGTTGAGACCGATGAATTGTGGGTTTATGATCAAGTCTATCTATGAATAATATTTGAATCTTCTCTGAATTCTTTTATGTATGATTGGTTATGTTTGCAAGTCTCTTCGAATTATTAGTTTGGTTTGGCCTACTAGATTGATCTTTCTTGCAATGGGAGAAGTGCTTAGCTTTGGGTTCAATCTTGCGGTGTCCTTTCCCGGAGACAGTAAGGGCGGAAAGTCATGTATTGTATTTTTGCCATCGAGGATAACAAGATGGGGTTTTCTTCATATTGCATGAGTCTATCCCTCTACATCATGTCATCTTGCTTAAGGCGTTACTCTGTTTTTAACTTAATACTCTAGATGCATGCTGGATAGCGGTCGATGACTGGAGTAATAGTAGTAGATGCAGGCAGGAGTCGGTCTACTTGTCTCGGACGTGATGCCTATATACATGATCATACCTAGATATTCTCATAACTATGCTCAATTCTGTCAATTGCTCAACAGTAATTTGTTCACCCACCGTAGAATACTTATGCTCTCGAGAGAAACCACTAGTGAAACCTATGGCCCCCAGGTCTATCTTCATCACATTATGTAACGCCCCGACACCGATGTGCCAGATGTCGTTCAGTTATTCGCCGTCGTTGCCATGTCATTTGCTTGCGTGTTGCATTTCATCATGTCATCATGTGCATTGCATCATCATGTTTTCAAAACTTGCATTCGTCTCGGTCTCCTTGTTCCGTCTGTTGTCCGTTCTGAGCCCAGACACACTTGCACGCGCCCGCGGCATGTCCGAAATATTATTTTATAAGTGGCCGGGAAATGTTCTCGTAATGGGATGAGACTTGACGTGTGGTATTATTATAGTGTAGATAAACTACCTGTCAAATTTCATCGCATTCGGAGATCGTTTGTTGCCCCAACGATTAACTATAGCGGCAATATAGCTGGTCTAACGTCGGACGTTTTCGGTCTCCGAAAACAGTCGCCGGGCCTCCCTATCTTCTCTTCTCTCAGTGCGAGACCGTCTACACAGCTCACTACCTACCGCCAGGTCCAACCTAACCTCTCTCGTCAGCCCGCAGCCCCCTCGCGCGCGTCTGAAAGTTGTCCCAAACCCGACCCGGACTGTCGCCACCGTTGTGTCCGGATCATCCCCAAACATCTACAAAACGTCACCGCACCTCATTTGGACTCTCCTAGCTCCCTCTACCTATAAATATGTGCTCCCCTCCCGAAATTCGCGGATGAACCCTAAAAACTCCTCCCTCGCGCCGCCGGACGCGTCCTCACCGCGCCCGGACATGTCCGCTCGGTCGCCACCTCACTCCGACCAATCCCGTCGCGCCACGTCACCCAACCGCCGCCGCCAGCCTATCCCGAGCCGCCACCTCACCTCCCCAGCATCCACTTCGCCGCAATCCTCCCGGGGCCCAGATCCGGCCCGCGCCAGCTCCATGGTTCCGCTCGAGAGCAGGAGCTCCTCGACCCTGCAGCCTTCTGCCGTCCTCGTCGGGGCCCGCTGCATCGTCGCGGGTGACCGCACAGGCGAGATCTCCGTCGCCTGTCCTTCTCCCTTCCCCCACGCACTCTCTCTCATGCCCTCTCTCTCCCTCGCAGGTCAACCACCGCCTTGGGTTCCTGCAGCCTTGAACTCCATCCCTCGCCCACGGACGGGATCCGCCGGATCCGATCCGCCGCAGTCCGTTCCCGCCATCCGCCGGAGTCCTCCGTGGGAGCGCCGCCCCACCTCGCCAGAGATGCGCCGCTGCCTGCCTGCCTCTCCGATCCAGGCGGGATCGGGAGGAGACCGACGAGCGCCCGCGTGGGCCTCCTCCCCGCCTTGGCCTCCCAGGCCCAGTTCCAGCTGGCCCGAGTCCGGCCCAGCGAGCCGCCCCCGCCTCGGCCTGCCTCCTCCTCCTTCACGGGCCGAAGCCCATGGGTGAGGCCACCCAGCGCCCCACCTTTTTTTCCTTCCTGCTGTTGGGCTTGCCCCAGATTCGGCCTGCATCGTTTTTTTCCAGTTTTGGACGATTTGTCTATTATTCCAGAGATTGCCAGTTTTGCAGAATAGTCCCCCTAGTTCATGCATTTAATAACTCACTAACCGTGCATCGGATTAAAATGTTTTATATATGAAACTTGCTCAGAATTTTGTGTAGATTAATAATATGCAACTTTCACCCATGTTTAAAATGTTAAAAATGTTGTTTGCATTAATTTGCTCCTATGCCATGTTAAAATGATTTGTTTCATAACTAAATAACCATAGCTCCGAATTTAAATAATCTTTATATGTAAATGGGGTAGAAAAATGCCCAGTTTAACATGGTGGCTTCATTTTGCATGCTTAACAACTCTAAAATAATGTTTAGGGCAGAACATGACCTAACCTAATATATGCTCATGAGGAGTTCCCGGAATTGTTGTTCGTTGCTTCCGGCCTCATTTAACCTTGACTAGATAGGTAGTTTTACTTTGCTTCACTCTCTTGCCATGTTTAACAACATTTAGTATTGTTGGGTACATAAACAAGAGAGAACTAAATAATTGATGTGGTGTTTTGTCAATATGCATCCCGATGCATATTGAGCTCCATTTAAGTTGTAGGTTTGCTTGTGCACCTCGCCATGCCATGCTTCATTAAACCGGACATGCATCATACTTGATTGTACGTCATGCCATGTTCATGTCGTGGTTGTTTACTGTGTTGTTTGCTTATTTCCGGTGTTTGCTTCTTCGGGTTGGTTCCGGTAACGTCGCGTTTGTGAGGATCCGTTCGTCTACATCCGTTTGTCTTCTTCATGGACTCATTCTTCTTCCTTGCGGGATTTCAGGCAAGATGATCATACCCTCGAAATCACTACTATATTTGCTATGCTAGTTTGCTCGCTCTTTGCCATGCCAATGCTACGATGCCTACCATTTGCTTGTCAGCCTCCCAATTGCCATGTCAAACCTCTAAACCACCATGTCCTAGCAAACCGTTGATTGGCTATGTTACCGCTTTGCTCAGCCCCTCTTATAGCGTTGTTAGTTGCAGGTGAAGATTGAAGTTTGTTCTTTGTTGGAACATGGAGATGTTGTTTCCTTTTTGGAGCATGTTTACTTGTTGGGATATCACTATGTATCTTATTTAATTAATGCATCTATATACTTGGTAAAGGGTGGAAGGCTCGGCCTTATGCCCGGTGTTTTGTTCCACTCTTGCCGCCCTAGTTTCCGTCATATCGGTGTTATGTTCCCGGATTTTGCGTTCCTTACGCGGTTGGGTAATAATGGGAACCCCTTGACAGTTCGCCTTAAGTAAAGCTCCTCCAGCAATGCCCAACCTTGGTTTTACCATTTGCCTCACCACCACCTACTTTTCCCTTGGGAGTCGCTCTCTCGAGGGTCATCTTTATTTTAACCCCCCCCCCCCCCGGGCCAGTGCTTGTCTAAGTGTTGGTCCGAAATGGGCAGCCTGCGGGGCCACCTCGGGGAAACTTGAGGGCTGGTTTTACTCGTAGCTTGACCTATCCGGTGTTGCCCTGAGAACAAGATATGTGCAGCTCCCATCAGGATGTTGGCGCATCGGGCGGTGTTGCTGGTTTAGTTTTACCCTGTCGAAATGTCTTGTTGTACCAGGATACCGAGTCTGATCGGAATGTCTCGGGAGGAGGTCTATTCCTTCGTTGACCATGAGAGCTTTTCATGGGCTAAGTTGGGACACCCCTGCAGGGATTTGAACTTTTGAAAGCCGTGCCCGCGGTTATGGGCAGATGGGAATTTGTTAACATTCGGTTGTAGAAAACCTAAACTTAACCTTAATTAAAATGAATCAATCGCGTGTGTAACCGTGATGGTCTCTTTCCGGCGGTGTCCGGGAAGTGAACACGGTTGTTGGAGTTATGCTTGACGTAGGTAGTCTAGGATCACTTCTTGATCATACTTTTATCGACCGTGCTTTGCCTTCTCTTCTCGCTCTCATTTGCGTATGTTAGCCACCATATATGCTAGTCGCTTGCTGCAGCTCCACCTCATACTTTTACCTTACCCATAAGCTTAAATAGTCTTGATCGTGAGGGTGCGAGATTGCTGAGTCCCCGTGGCTCACAGATACTTCCAAAACCATCTTGCAGGTGCCGATGAGTCCGTGTAGATGACGCAACCAAGCTCAGGAGGAGCTCGATGAAGATCTTGTCCTTTGTGTTGTTTCGTTCTAGTTGATCAGTAGTGGAGCCCAGTTGGGGTTGATCGGGGACCTTTGTCGCATTTGGGGTTCTTCTTTTATTTTGGCTCCGTAGTCGGGCCTTGATTGTATTTGGTTGATGTAATGCTTTATTCATGTAATTGTGTGAAGTGGCGATTGTAAGCCAACTATGTATCTCTTTCCCTTATTATATTACATGGGTTGTGTGAATATTATCTCACTTGCGACATATGCCTTCAATGCGATTATGCCTCTAAGTCGTGCCTCGACACGTGGGAGATATAGTCGCATCGAGGGTGTTACAAGTTGGTATCAGAGCCTTCCCCGACCTTAGGAGCCCCCACTGTTTGATCATTTTTAGCGGCCGAGTTGTGTCTAGAAAAATGTTTTGAGTCTTCTAGGAATTATATATCGGAGAGTTTAGGAGTTCTTTTTACTCCCCAGTCCCTTCATCGCTCTGGTAAGGCATCCTGACGTAGAGTTTTGACTCTTCTCTTCTCAAATTTCACTAAAAAAAATTTAGGATCACACGGGTATCTTGGAATCGTTCCGATGGTTTTATGATGAGAACATTGTCTTGGTGCCTCCTGTCAGGGGTTTAGTGGAAGTGTCCCGGGTAGTTGAGCTCTGAGGTGTTGTCATCATAATTTTATCGTTGCAATTCTGGGATACTTGAGATATGTTCGCCGACATCGAAAATCTCTTTTATGCAGTTCGTTGGTGAGATAACCTCGACGCCACCCAGTACTGGGGCGGGAGTTCGGGGTATCGCCATAACTTGTATAACGGATGCTTTTCGAAGGTTGAGGTAGATGATTTCCGAAGGTTTCTTGGTTATGTGTTGAAGGATGGATACAGCTGGATGTAGGATTTGCTAGTTTTGGGTGAGATATTATGCTTCCCCTGTATCCCCAACACCCAATTGCATAACCGGAAAATTTTGGGAGTTTCATAGGTGGGAATTCAAGTAGCTCTTAGGATATCTTTCCGACAGATGTATGATATGAAATTGGGGTTCGACGTCTAGTGGTCCGCCTATTCACGGTCGGTTTTACAGTGGTCTCGTTGTGTCTTAAAGAGTCCTTGGCTATGCCGACTCGGGGACGCTTCGTATGTCATGTGCACTGCCTTGTACATGATGGTGCTGTACGATCGAGCCCGTGTAGGCCCCACCACGAAAACTTCGGACGAAATCTCTATCATATGTTTGTTCCGGCTTATTCTACAAGCCAATCCTTTGTTTTTGTTTTTGAGTTGTGGTATTCGAGTTGCCTCAATGTCAAATGTTGCTTCCATACCTTCCCCAAATGGTGTTCTTATACTCCGATGTGAATACTAATCCTTCTTGATCATCAAGATTGTTTTTGTCAATCCTTTTAACCGGTGTGCTTCTCTTCAAGTGGATCCAATCACTTCAATATTCGCAAGAGCAATTATCAGTTCTTCTCAATATTGCTTGTTTCATCCGGCTCCAAGTTACCTTTGTTTTTCCCGCCCACCCACCCTTATTTTTTCTTCAAGGACTCAGATTTCTTCATCAAGTATCCATTTTATTCTTGTGAAGTCTCTTCATTCTTTTCTTTCAATGTTCGTATCCGGTGTTTCTCATGAAGATACTAACGGAGCTTCTAGCTCATCATCCTTCGTTTCTTTATCTTCTCCGGTGGTTTCAATTCAAACTTTGGTATTGAGCATTGTGTTTTCTTTTTGTCCAATGCTTTTCTTACGCCAGTGCACCTCTTAATCATCCACTCCTCCCGATTCATTTTTTTCCGGAGTGCTCAAGATATCTCGAAGATTCGTGCTTCCACTCTGCGTTCGTTCAAGATCTTTCGAGGTTGTTATCTCATTTAAGTCATTTTATTCAACCGGTGCTTTCTCTCTTTTAAATCTTTTCAACGGTGCTTATTTTGAGTGGGCCCTAACCCACAGGTCTTTTCCCAGGATCTTACCTGACTCTTCTAATTTTCCCGGAGCTATCCTAAATTCTTCTCCAAGTTTGACGTAAGGATGCGTTATCATCAGTCAAATACTTTTCTCCAAGATCTTTCAAATTCTTTTCATAGTTGGCTCAACCTCTTCGCTTTTGATTTCTTCCGGTGTGCCTCAATAATTCTTGGTGGTGTTTCTCGTTGTCATTCGCATCTTTTGAAGACCGAAGAAGAGTTTCTCTTTAATCTTGCTCCATTCTCTTCAAGATTCGTGATTCTAGCGTGTTGCCATCCTCTCGTAATTGTTTTGATCGTGAGAATTCTTTTTCACCTATCCGGAGTAATTCAAGAGTCTTCTCAGTCTGTTATCCGGAGCCCATCATCGAAGATTATCCATTTCAGCTTCAGCTCTCGTTCTCCTAATTTTACCGGCGCTTCATTCAAGTAATCTTTAATCGGCTCGTGAGCTCTTCGTTCTCATGTATCTAAATCCTCTCAAGCATCTTTGTTCATTTTATAATTCTTCCCGGTGTTTCATTATCTACTCTTCGTTCATTTTCATTTCTTACGATGGTTCGTTCAAGATTTTCTTCTTTCTTATCATATCAATTCTTTTGTTCTTTTCAATCCTACCGGTGGTTCGTTGAAGATTTTCTCGAGTTTATGCGATATCTCTCTTAATCCTTTCTACGAGAATGAGTAGTGTGCCAAATCCGTTGATTGTCATCAATTTAAATTGGTGATGGATAAGCATAATGTAATTCTTATTCTTGTTTCATCCAAATGATTAATTCCCTATTCCGGAGGCTAATCAAATTCTTGATTTCTTTTGTTCATCTTTCTTTTCCGGAGTCCAAAGTTCTCGCAATTATATCTTCACGGAGATCTTTCTAAATCATTACAAGGTTCCACCTTGTGTTTTCAACTACCCTTTCTTTCCGTTTGATCATTCTTTTGTTTAACGGAGTTCTTCATGGAGGTTCTACAGGATGGTCCATCAAGGATTTAATTCCTTTTCGAAGTGTTCATCGAGATTCTTTTCAAAGGAGCTCAAGCTTTCTTCATATTGTAATCCGGAGTGCTTTCTTTATTCCGTATCATTGGAGGTGGTATTATGTCATTCTTGATAATTTGAATTCATGTTTCATGATTCACAAGTTATCAAGTGTGAGACATTTTAAATCCATCAACCTATTCGTTGGAATTATCTTGGGTTATATTCCACCTAAAGCCTTCCCTAAGGTTGTTGCTATCTATGGTGCTTATAAAGGACCCAAGTTCTTCATTTATCCTCCCGGTGAAATAGCGTTCGCGTCTCTTTGTTCATTCCAATCCAATTCTTCTTCCCGTGAGTGGCAGGTTGTCACCACATAAATTAAGTTGTATTCCATAAGACCATATCAAGCTTATTATTTTCGTTGTTGGTTTTTCCAACAACTCCATTCTAGCTTTTGTTATGAGCGTGCTCCCTTGAGATCTTGTTTCCCTCCATTCATTCCAATTCCACTCTTTCATTTCATTTCGGAGGCTTTGTTTTGTTGCTATTTTCATCCATCATCTTGTTTTGTCAAATATCATGTTCTTTTCATGATTGTCTATTTAACCGGAGTGTTGTGCCCCTTTGTTCAAGTTCTTTTCGCCTTATCAAGCCTTGCATCTCTTTTCAACCGGAGTGCTGCCCGAATTTGGTCTTCCTTGATCCCCTTCCTTAACCGGAGTGGTTTCAATATATATCTTGCCCTTCAACCTCAAGGTTTTTCGCAATGCTCTTTGTCCCTCTTTTCCTAACGGAGTGTTTTCGACCTAGTTCACCTTCATTGTATTCTTTTCTCAAATTTGTTCAACCTTTTCAAGGTTCTTTGGTTTCACTCGTTTGTCAAAGAAGCAACTTAGTTTACCTCTTCTCTTTTCTCTTTCGTTTTTCCCTCAGGTGCCATTCTAGATCTTGGGACGAGATCCTCTCGTAGTGGTGGAGTGTTGTAACGCCCCGACACCGATGTGCCAGGTGTCGTTCAGTTATTCGCCGTCGTTGCCATGTCATTTGCTTGCGTGTTGCATTTCATCATGTCATCATGTGCATTGCATCATCATGTTTTCAAAACTTGCATTCGTCTCAGTCTCCTCGTTCCGTTCGTTGTCCGTTCTGAGCCCAGACACACTTGCACGCGCCCGCGGCATGTCCGAAATATTATTTTATAAGTGTCCGGGAAATGTTCTCAGAATGGGATGAGAGTTGACGTGTGGTCTTATTATAGTGTAGATAGACCGCCTGTCAAGTTTCATCGCATTCGGAGATCGTTTGTTGCCCCAACGATTAACTATAGCGGCAATATAGCTGGTCTAACGTCGGACGTTTTCGGTCTCCGGAAACAGTCGACGGGCCTCCCTCTCTTCTCTTCTCTCAGTGCGAGACCGTCTACACAGCTCACTACCTACCGCCAGGTCCAACCTAACCTCTCTCGTCAGCCCGCAGCCCCCTCGCGCGCGTCTGAAAGTTGTCCCGAACCCGACCCGGACTGTCGCCACCGTTGTGTCCGGATCATCCCCAAACATCTACAAAACGTCACCGCACCTCATTTGGACTCTCCTAGATCCCTCTACCTATAAATATGTGCTCCCCTCCCGAAATTCGCGGATGAACCCTAAAAACTCCTCCCCTCGCGCCGCCGGACGCGTCCTCATCGCGCCCGGACATGTCCGCTCGGTCGCCACATCACTCCGACCAATCCCGTTGCGCCACGTCACCCAACCGCCGCCGCCAGCCTATCCCGAGCCGCCACCTCACCTCCCCTGCGCCCACTTCGCTGCAATCCTCCCGGGGCCCAGATCCGGCCTGCCCCGGGCCGAATCGGGCCGCCGCCCGCGCCAGCTCCATGGTTCCGCTCGAGAGGAGGAGCTCCTCGACCCTGCAGCCTTCTGCCGTCCTCGTCGGGGCCCGCTGCACCGTTGCGGGTGACCGCACAGGCGAGATCTCCGTCGCCTGTCCTTCTCCCTTCCCCCACGCACTCTCTCTCATGCCCTCTCTCTCCCTGGCAGGTCAACCACCGCCTTGGGTTCCTGCAGCCTTGAACTCCATCCCTCGCCCACGAACAGGATCCCCCGGATCCGATCCGCCGCAGTCCGTTCCCGCCATCCGCCGGAGTCCTCCGTGGGAGCGCCGCCCCACCTCGCCGGAGATGCGCCGCTGCCTGCCTGCCTCTCCGATCCAGGCGGGATCGGGAGGAGAGCGACGAGCGCCCGCGTGGCCTCCTCCCCGCCTTGGCCTCCCAGGCCCAGTTCCAGCTGGCCCGAGTCCGGCCCAGCGAGCCGCCCCCGCCTCGGCCTGCCTCCTCCTCCTTCACGGGCCGAAGCCCATGGGTGAGGCCACCCAGCGCCCCACCTTTTTTTTCCTTCCTGCTGTTGGGCTTGCCCCAGATTCGGCCTGCATCGGTTTTTTTCCAGTTTTGGACGATTTGTCTATTATTCCAGAGATTGCCAGTTTTGCAGAATAGTCCCCCTAGTTCATGCATTTAATAACTCACTAATCGTGCATCGGATTAAAATGTTTTATATATGAAACTTGCTCAGAATTTTGTGTAGATTAATAATATGCAACTTTCACCCATGTTTAAAATGTTAAAAATGTTGTTTGCATTAATTTGCTCCTATGCCATGTTAAAATGATTTGTTTCATAACTAAATAACCGTAGCTCCGAATTTAAATAATCTTTATATGTAAATGGGGTAGAAAAATGCCTAGTTTAACATGGTGGCTTCATTTTGCATGCTTAACAACTCTAAAATAATGTTTAGGGCAGAACAGGACCTAACCTAATATATGCTCATGAGGAGTTCCCGGAATTGTTGTTCGTTGCTTCCGGCCTCATTTAACCTTGACTAGATAGGTAGTGTTACTTTGCTTCACTCTCTTGCCATGTTTAACAACATTTAATATTGTTGGGTACATAAACAAGAGAGAACTAAATAATTGATGTGGTGTTTTGTCAATATGCATCCCGATGCATATTGAGCTCCATTTAAGTTGTAGGTTTTCTTGTGCACCTCGCCATGCCATGCTTCATTAAACCGGACATGCATCATACTTGATTTTGTGAGGACCCGTTCGTCTACATCCGTTTGTCTTCTTCATGGACTCGTTCTTCTTCCTTGCGGGATTTCAGGCAAGATGATCATACCCTCGAAATCACTACTATCTTTGCTATGCTAGTTTGCTCGCTCTTTGCCATGCCAATGCTACGATGCCTACCATTTGCTTGTCAGCCTCCCAATTGCCATGTCAAACCTCTAACCCACCATGTCCTAGCAAACCGTTGATTGGCTATGTTACCGCTTTGCTCAGCCCCTCTTATAGCGTTGTTAGTTGCAGGTGAAGATTGAAGTTTGCTCTTTGTGGGAACATGGAGATGTTGTTTCCTTTTTGGAGCATGTTTACTTATTGGGATATCACTATATATCTTATTTAATTAATGCATCTATATACTTGGTAAAGGGTCGAAGTCTCGGCCTTATGCCTGGTGTTTTGTTCCACTCTTGCCGCCCTAGTTTCCGACATATCGGTGTTATGTTCCCGGATTTTGCGTTCCTTATGCGGTTGGGTAATAATGGGAACCCCTTGATAGTTCGCCTTAAGTAAAGCTCCTCCAGCAATGCCCAACCTTGGTTTTACCATTTGCCTCACCACCACCTACTTTTCCCTTGGGAGTCGCTCTCTCGAGGGTCATCTTTATTTTAACCCCCCCCCCCCGGGCCAGTGCTTGTCTAAGTGTTGGTCCGAAATGGGCAGCCTGCGGGGCCACCTCGGGGAAACTTGAGGGATGGTTTTACTCGTAGCTTGAGATACGTACCCTCCTAGACCGAAAGCGGAAGCGTTATGACAACGCGTTTGATGTAGTCGTACGTCTTCACAGCCCGACCGATCAAGCACCGAAACTACGGCACCTCCGAGTTTTAGCACACGTTCAGCTCGATGACAATCCCCGGACTCCGATCCAGCAAAGTGTCGGGGAAGAGTTCCGTCAGCACGATGGCATGGTGACGATCTTGATGTTCTACTGTCGCAGGGCTTCGCCTAAGCACCACTACAATATTATCAAGGACTATGGTGGAGGGGGGCACCGCACACGGCTAAGAAAACGATTACGAGGATCAACTTGTGTGTCTAGAGGTGCCCCTCTGCCCCCGTATGTAAAGGAGCAAGGGGAGGTGCAGCTGGCCCTAGGAGGAGGCGCGCCGGAGGAGTCCTACTCCTACCGGGAGTAGGACTCCCCTCCTTTCCCTAGTTGGATTAGGACTTGGGGGGAAGGAGGAGAGGGA
This sequence comes from Triticum urartu, assembly GCF_056163025.1. Classification (NCBI taxonomy): domain Eukaryota; kingdom Viridiplantae; phylum Streptophyta; class Magnoliopsida; order Poales; family Poaceae; genus Triticum; species Triticum urartu. Next base: position 192,852,112 of record NC_141873.1, on the reverse strand, counting down.
AGAAAGGAAAGGGGGGCGCCGCCCCCCCCCCTCCTTGTCCAATTCGGACTTGGGGGGAGGGGCGCGCGGCAGCCCCTAGGCCTCCTCTCCTCTTCCTCCACTAGGCCCATTAAGGCCCATTAGGTTACCGGGGGGTTCCGGTAACCTCCCGATACTCCAGTAAAATGCCGATTTCACCCAAAACACTTCCTATGTCCAAACATAGGCTTCCAATATATCAATCTTTATGTCTCGACCATTTCGAGACTCCTCATCATGTCCGTGATCACATCTGGGGCTCTGAACAAACTTTGGTACATCAAAATATATAAACTCATAATGAAACTGTCATCGTAACATTAAGCGTGCAGACCCTATGGGTTCGAGAACAATGTAGACATGACCGAGACATGTCTCCAGTCAATAACCAATAGCGGAACCTGGATACTCATATTGGCTCCTACATACTCTACGAAGATCTTTATCGGTCAGACCGCATAACAACATACGTTGTTCCCTTTGTCATCGGTATGTTACTTGCCCGAGATTCGATCATCGGTATCTCAATACCTAGTTCAATCTCGTTACCGGCAAGTCTCTTTACTCGTTTCGTAATACATCATCTCGCAACTAACTCATTAGTTGCAATGCTTGCAAGGATTATGTGATGTGCATTATCGAGAGGGCCCAGAGATACCTCTCCGACAATCGGAGTGACAAATCCTAATCTCGAAATACGCCAACCCAACATGTACCTTTGGAGACACCTGTAGAGCTCCTTTATAATCACCCAGTTACGTTGTGACGTTTGGTAGCACACAAAGTGTTCCTCCGGCAAACGGGAGTTGCATAATCTCATAGTCATAGGAACATGTATAAGTCAAGAAGAAAGCAATAGCAACATACTAAACGATCGGGTGCTAAGCTAATGGAATGGGTCATGTCAATCACATCATTCTCCTAATGATGTGATCCCACTAATCAAATAACAACACATGTCTATGGTTAGGAAACATAACCATCTTCGATTAACGAGCTAGTCAAGTAGAGGCACACTAGTGACGTTTAGTTTGTCTATGTATTCACACAAGTATTATGTTTCTGGATAATACAATTCTAGCATGAATAATAAACATTTATCATGATATAAGGAAATAAATAATAACTTTATTATTGCCTCTAGGGCATATTTCCTTCAGTCTCCCACTTGCACTAGAGTCAATAATCTAGATTACACAGTAATGATTCTAACACCCATGGAGCTTTCGTGCTGATCATGTTTTGCTCATGGAAGAGGCTTAGTCAACGGGTCTGCTACATTCAGATCCGTATGTATCTTGCAAATCTCTATGTCTCCCACCTGGACTAGATCCCGGATGGAATTGAAGCGTCTCTTGATGTGCTTGGTTCTCTTGTGAAATCTGGATTCCTTTGCCAAGGCAATTGCACCAGTATTGTCACAAAAGATTTTCATTGGACCCAATGCACTAGGTATGACACCTAGATCGGATATGAACTCCTTCATCCAGACTCCTTCGTTTGCTGCTTCCGAAGCAGCTATGTACTCCGCTTCATATGTAGATCCCGCCACAACGCTTTGTTTAGAACTACACCAACTGACAGCTCCACCGTTTAATGTAAACACGTATCCGGTTTACGATTTAGAATCGTCCGGATCAGTGTCAAAGCTTGCATCAACGTAACCATTTATGATGAGCTCTTTGTCACCTCCATATACGAGAAACATATCCTTAGTCCTTCTCAGGTATTTCAGGATGTTCTTGACCGCTGTCCAGTGATCCACTCCTGGATTACTTTGGTACCTCCCTGCTAGACTTATAGCAAGACATACATCAGGTCTAGTACACAGCATTGCATACATGATAGAGCCTATGGCTGAAGCATAGGGAACATCTTTCATTTTCTCTCTATCTTCTGCAGTGGTCGGGCATTGAGTCTTACTCAATTTGACACCTTGTAACACAGGCAAGAATCCTTTCTTTGCTTGATCCATTTTGAACTTCTTCAAAATTTTGTCAAGGTATGTACTTTGTGAAAGTCCAATTAAGCATCTTGATCTATCTCTATAGATCTTAATACCCAATATGTAAGCAGCTTCACCGAGGTCTTTCATTGAAAAACTCTTATTCAAGTATCCCTTTATGCTATCCAGAAATTCTATATCATTTCCGATTAGTAATATGTCATCTACATATAATATCAGAAATGCTACAGAGCTCCCACTCACTTTCTTGTAAATACAAGCTTCTCCAAAAGTCTGTACAAAACCAAATGGTTTGATCACACTATCAAAGCGTTTATTCCAACTCCGAGAGGCTTGCACCAGTCCATAAATGGATCACTGGAGCTTGCACACTTTGTTAGCTCCCTTTGGATCGACAAAACCTTCCGGTTGCATCATATACAACTCTTCTTCCAGAAATCCATTCAGGAATGCAGTTTTTACATCCATCTGCCAAATTTCATAATTATAAAATGCGGCAATTGCTAACATGATTCGGACAGACTTAAGCATCGCTATGGGTGAGAAGGTCTCATCGTAGTCAATCCCTTGAACTTGTCTAAAACCTTTTGCGACAAGTCGAGCTTTGTAGACAGTAACATTACCGTCAGCGTCAGTCTTCTTCTTGAAGATCCATTTATTCTCAATTGCTTGCCGATCTTTGGGCAAGTCAACTAAAGTCCACACTTTGCTCTCATACATGGATCCCATCTCAGATTTCATGGCTTCCAGCCATTTTGCGGAATCTGGGCTCACCATCGCTTCTCCATAGTTTGTAGGTTCATCATGATCTAGTAGCATGACTTCCAGAATAGGATTACCGTACCACTCTGGTGCGGATCTTACTCTGGTTGATCTACGAGGTTCAGTAGTATCTTGTTCTGAAGTTTCATGATCATCATCATTAGCTTCCTCACTAATTGGTGTAGGTGTCACAGAAACTAGTTTCTATGATGTACTACTTTCCAATAAGGGAGCAGGTACAGTTACCTCATCAAGTTCTACTTTCCTCCCACTCACTTCTTTCGAGAGAAACTCCTTCTCTAGAAAGTTTCTGAATTTAGCAACAAAAGTCTTGCCTTTGGATCTGTGATAGAAGGTGTATCTAATAGTTTCCTTTGGATATCCTATGAAGACACATTTCTCCGATTTGGGTTCGAGCTTATCAGGTTGAAGCTTTTTCACATAAGCATCGCAGCCCCAAACTTTCAGAAATGACAACTTTGGTTTCTTGCCAAACCACAGTTCATAAGGCGTCGTCTCAACGGATTTTGATGGTGCCCTATTTAACGTGAATGTGGCCGTCTCTAAAGCATAACCCCAAAACGATAGCGGTAAATTAGTAAGAGACATCATAGATCGCACCATATCTAGTAAAGTACGATTATGACGTTCAAACACACCATTACGCTGTGGTGTTCCAGGTGGCGTGAGTTGCGAAACTATTCCGCATTGTTTCAAATGTACACCAAACTCGTAACTCAAATATTCTCCTCCACGATCAGATCGTAGGAATTATATTTTCTTGTTACGATGATTTTCAACTTCACTCTGAAATTCTTTGAACTTTTCAAATGTTTCAGACTTATGTTTCATTAAGTAGATATACCCATATCTGCTTAAGTCATCTGTGAAGGTGAGAAAATAACAATATCCGCCACGAGCCTCAACATTCATCGGACCACATACATCTGTATGTATGATTTCTAATAAATCTGTTGCTCTCTCCATAGTACCGGAGAACGGTGTTTTGGTCATCTTGCCCATAAGACACGGTTCGCAAGTACCAAGTGATTCATAATCAAGTGGTTCCAAAATTCCATCAGTATGGAGTTTCTTCATGCGCTTTACACCGATATGACCTAAACGGCAGTGCCATAAATAAGTTGCACTATCATTATCAACTCTGCATCTTTTGGCTTCAACATTATGAATATGTGTGTCACTACTATCGAGATTTAATAATAATAGACCACTCTTCAAGGGTGCATGACCATAAAAGATATTACTCATATAAATAGAACAACCATTATTCTCTGATTTAAATGAATAACCATCTCACATCAAACAAGATCCAGATATAATGTTCATGCTTAACGCTGGCACCAAATAACAATTATTTAGGTCTAATACTAATCCCGAAGGTAGATGTAGAGGTAGCGTGCCGACTGCGGTCACATCGACTTTGGACCCATTTCCCACGCGCATCGTCACCTCGTCCTTAGCCAATCTTCACTTAATCCGTAGTCCCTATTTCGAGTTGCAAATATTAGCAACAGAACCAGTATCAAATACCCAGGTGCTACTGCGAGCATTAGTAAGGTACACATCAATAAAATTTATATCACATATACCTTTGTTCACCTTGCCATCCTTCTTATCCGCCAAATACTTGGGGCAGTTCCGCTTCCAGTGACCAGTCTGCTTGCAGTAGAAGCACTCAGTTTCAGGCTTAGGTCCAGATTTGGGTTTCTTATCCTGAGCAGAAACTTGCTTGCTGTTCTTTTTGAAGTTCCCCTTCTTCTTCCCTTTGCCCTTTTTCTTGAAACTAGTGGTCTTGTTGACCATCAACACTTGATGCTCCTTTTTGATTTCTACCTCCGCAGCTGTCAGCATTGCGAAGAGCTCAGGAATTGTCTTATTCATCCCTTGCATATTATAGTTCATCACAAAGCTCTTGTAGCTAGGTGGAAGTGATTGGAGAATTCTGTCAATGACGCAATCATCTGGAAGATTAATTCCCAATTGAATCAAGTGATTATTATACCCAGACATTTTGAGTATATGCTCACTGACAGAACTGTTCTCCTCCATCTTGCAGCTATAGAACTTATTGGAGACTTCAGATCTCTCAATCCGGACATTTGCTTGAAATATTAATTTCAACTCCTGGAACATCTCATATGCTCCATGACATTCAAAACATCGTTGAAGTCCCGATTCTAAGCCGTAAAGCATGGCACACTGAACTATCGAGTAGTCATCAGCTTTGCTCTGCCAGACGTTCATAACATCTGGTGTTGCTCCAGCAGCAGGCCTGGCACCCAGCGGTGCTTCCAGGACGTAATTCTTCTGTGCAGCAATGAGGATAATCTTCAAGTTACGGACCCAGTCCGTGTAATTGCTACCATCATCTTTCAACTTTGCTTTCTCAAGGAATGCATTAAAATTCAATGGAACAATAGCACGGGCCATCTATCTACAATCAAACATAAACAAGCAATGTCGGATTTCGGGTTCCGGCAGACCCTTGAGGTTCGAACACTGGGGTGCGCGCGGAGATTTCGCCTCCTACCTACCTGCACCCCTCCGCCTCGCTAAGATCTAAGCTATGGAAAGAACAACACAAGAGACACAGGGTTTATACTGGTTCGGGCCACCGTTGTGGTGTAATACCCTACTCCAGTGTGTGGTGTGGTGGATTGCCTCTTGGGCTGATGGTGATGAACAATACAAGGAAGAACAGCCTCACGAGGGTCTGTTCTTGGCTGGGGCAATGAACTGCTGGGAGGAGTCCAGTCACCCTTCTCTCTCTCTCTCCTCACAACTGATGATGCCTCTCTCAAAAACCTCTCACCTCTCACCCTCTCAGCCCCTTAGCCCCCCTTTGCTTTCATGGGTGGCTGGTCCTATTTATAGAGGCCCTGGTCCTCTTCCCAAATATCGAGCGGGAAGGGAGCCAAAATGGCGTGCTAATTTGAAAGGGGACAGCTAGTACCAACTATCCTGACAAAAGTAGTCTTCACCTGCACAAAGCTCTGGTGGTGACGCCGTTTTGGGCTCCATGATGACCTCCGTCTTGCAGTCCTCCTGGTCTTGGTCTTGTTGCACCGAAATGGCAACCTTTGCCTGATGCCTCGGTACTCCGCGGCTGCGCTTGCCCCCTTTGCACCAAAGAGGAAAGGAGGACACTGCGCGGGCTGGCACCCGCCTGGCGCCCTTGGTCGTCATGGCTTGCGTCACGGGCACCTCGTGAGGTACCCCGCCTTGATCTCTCCGCCTCCTCACGAGCCAGCCTGATGAGGCCGTGCCTGAGGAAGCTCCGCGTCGTCCGCCCCGCGAGGCTTGGCCCCTCGCGAGGGTCTTGGGTTTGTGTTGGTGAAGATGGGCCGTGCTGGGCCCCCCTTTGAGCCACGCCGTAGGCCGCAGGCAGGCAAGTCTGGGGACCCCCATTCCCAGAACGCCGACAGTAGCCCCTGGGCCCAAGGCGCGCCCGGACATGGCCGTGCAGGGAGGCGGAAGGGCAAGAGCGAAGCACCGTGGGCCCTAACAGCCTGCGGCTTTGGACGCCGCATGGCGGTTGATTGGACGTGGGCGGCACTGTTCCCCCACGCCCTCCTATTTTGTGCCATGCTAGGCGGACTCGTAGTCGTACACAGCCGTTCCCCTTTCTGTTGCTCAATGCCCTCTGTCCTTCCTCCGCTCGAACTCCGGCTTCCGTTTTCAACCCAATCTCGAACCTCCCCCCCCCCTTCCCATCACCATGGCTCCGACGAAGAAGGGAAGAGGGAAGAAACCCGTGTCTCCGCCTTGCCCGCCGCCGTTGGCGGCCCCCGCCGGGGGCTTGGGCAAGGTCAGCTCGGCTCTGGCCACTATCTTCAACGAATGCGGGAGGACGACGGCCTGGCCCGCGTCCCACTTCTCCATCGACAGGATAGTCACCGAGGTCCCGTATTTTGCCGACGCCCTGTGGGTGGGTCTGGTTCCTCCCTTTTCTGATTTCTTCAATGCCGTGCTTTCCCACTATCAGATCCACATGATGCATCTGGATCCTGAATCCATCACTCTCCTTTCGGTCTTCGCCTTTGTTTGCGAGGCTATGATGGGCATCCTTCCTTCGGTTGCCTTGCTATGCCACTTCTTCTCGCTGCGCCTTGTTGACCCTACCCAATGCTGGGCGTGCGTGAGCTTCGTTGCCGCATCTGAGACAGCGGCCTCTGGGATTGACTTCAAGCTCCCCCTGCCCGCAGCTGGGTTCCGCGAGCGGTGGCTGTATGTGGACACAGGGGTGCCCAGCCCCCTGCTATCAGAGACAACTTCGCCTGCTGTCCCCAATTCGGGCTGGGGCCAGGAGACGCTTGAGAGCCCCCGGCTCGTCTTCGTCTGGCACCACTTCGCGTTCTTGAGGTCGCTTGGTGTGACAGCGCCCAAGGTGGTGAAGGAGTTCCTGCTACGCTGCGTTGCTCCTCTCCAACGCCACTCCCGCCGGATGTGGGCCTTCAGCGGGTGCAATGATCGTATGAGGCTCCAGGAAGAGGACCTGACTCCTGAAGTGCTGAGGACAGCGCTCTTGACCCTGACTGGGGACCCCAACCCCGGCAGCATCCAGCAGGGAGGGGCCTTGCTGTACCTCTGCCAGAGCAGGGGCGATTTTGTGAAGTAGATGCCTATCTTTGATGAGTGGGGGCCGCGCCCCGCCGGCCTCCAGGGGCCTCGCGAGAACCCAGTGGTGGTGACTGCCCTTCCAGTTGGCCAAGGCGACTCTTCCTCAAGCGGCAGAGCAGGGAGGCATGAGGCGCCAGAGGCCAAGGGGGCTCCCGGCGGGGTGACAGCGCCGGGCAATGCTCATGAGGGAGCAGTTCTTGGGGCCCGTGCCGCTGAGGCTGAGGGTGACAAGCAGCTGCCCTCTGCGCCTGCGACTGAGGCCCCTGAGGCTCCGGCTGCTTCTCCTGGCAAGGCGATTGGCAGCGCACATCAGGCAGGCGCCCCTGACGCAGATCGCTTTGACGCACCGTCTTCGTCGCAGGTTGATCCCTACGCCCAACTCTTAGGCCGCTTCCGCGTGGACTTTGAGGCCCTCCGGAAGAGAAGGGAGGCCCTAGGCGACGATTACCCTTGTCGCCTGCTGAAGCGTAGGAAGTACTTCGCCACTGATGAGTAAGCCTTCTCCTTTCCCAGCTCCCGATCCTTCTGTTGCTTTTACTGACCCTTGCTCCGCAGGCCCCTTCTAGCCGAGCTTGCGGAGACGGCTGAGGAGCCATCCCCCTTAGCTTCGCCACCTCCACCGTCCTCAAGCGCTCCGAGCAGTGGAGCCCTTGTGGTCAGGGTGATCGAAGAGGCGAACCGTCCCGAGGCATATTGTGGCCCTACGCACCTCGCGATCCTCCTTCGTGGGCCTTCTCGTGGCATAGCCAGCCTGCCGTGGGATTCTCGCCTGGTCGTGGACTGCGATTGGCTGAGGCGCTCCCTGCGCTCTTCAGCTGGGGACGGGCTGGCTCCAGGCCGGGCTTCTGGCGCGGCGTGCCCGGCCGTCGCGAGGGTGCCAGCCCCCAGCCCCCTGCCCGGAGGGGGAGTGCTGATTCGTGGCCCCCGGCGCTTGCTTGGGGCAGATGATGGTGTGGAAGACGTGCTCGAGCGCGCTCGGGAGCGCCGCGCTCTCCGCCAAGGATTCCTTCGAAGGGCGGCTGATGCGGTGAGCCTGCTTGGTGAGGAGCTTGCTGATGAAGACGCGCGCCTTGAGGCCGAGGGCCTGCGCCTGGCTGCGAAGAGGCGCGAGTTGGAGGGCGCCATCGCCCTTGTGCGCCATCAGCGCGATCTTGACGACGCAGAGGCCAAGGCGTCGCTGGTGGCCTCTCGGGAGGCCTGATCTTGGGCCGTTGAGGAGGCCCGGGAAGCCGACCGGCGGCGAAAGGCGGCGAAGGAGCGGGCTCGGGAGCTCCTGGCCTGGTGGCACTCATTGGAGGAGCAGGTGGAGCTGTGTGACGCAGCCCTCGCGTCGATGAAGGTGGCCTCTGGCGACTCGGCAGAGCTCCAGAAGCGTGAGGAGGAGCTGACTCTGGAAGCCGCCGAACGTACCCGCGAGTACGAGCATCTGGAGACGAGGGAGCGCTTGGTGACGCAGGCGGAGGATGATGTCGCTGCACAGGAAGCCCGTGTCCTGGAGGAGGTCGGACGTCGGGTGGCGATGGCGCATTTGAACCTCGAGCACGAGTTCGAAGAGAAGCTGGGGTTGATCCGGGCCGAAGCTGAAGGCAGGACTGCTGCCTTGAGGGCCAAGCTGGAGATGGCGACACGGCGGGCCGATGCTTTCTGGGCCGCCCTTGAGGTGGCGCAAGGTGAGTTAACCACCTCCCAGGCCGAGGTGCTCCTTCTTCGCCAGCGGGTGGAGGAGGCTGAGGCCTTCGCGCGCCAGAATGCGGACGAGATACGTCAGCGGCGGATCCTGGAGCATGAGCACGGCCCCATGCTCACCACGCTCCGGGAGAGAGCCAACACAGCCTTGGGCAACATCTGCGAGGCGGCTGTTGGCGAGCCGCACGCAGTCAACTACGCCGGCAATCTTCAGTTCTTCACTAACGTGGTGACGCAGCTGGAGGCGCGGTCGGTCAGGGCTGACAGGTTGGTGGAGGAGAGGAGCCGCGCCCTGCTCGGGCGCGCATTTTCTTGCGTCTTCAGCCATCTCTGGAACATGGATCCCCACTTCGATTTCGACGCCACCATCGCCCCAGTCCCCCAGGCCGTCCGAGACGACCTGGCGCACTGGGTGGAAGACAATGTGGATGCTCTTATCAGGGCCTTCGCTTCAGACGATGACGGCGTGATCGTGGCTGCCGACGAGGGCGGCATGGTGAACGGCCCTGACGCCGCTGGTGGCGACGCGGACAGCGATGGCGAGTTCAGCGACGCCAGCAACGGCTCGGGTGGTGCTCCTGAGGACGCATTGGGGGATTTATCCGACTGATTGTGCATCGTTCCTACTTCCTTACTGTCGGATTTCAGGATCCGGCAGACCCTTGAGGTTCGAACACTGGGGTGCACACGGAGATTTCGCCTCCTGCCTACCTGCACCCCTCCGCCTTGCAAGGATCTAAACTATGGCAAGAACAACACAAGAGACACAGGGTTTATACTGGTTCGGGCCACCGTTGTGGTGTAATACCCTACTCTAGTGTGTGGTGTGGTGGATTGCCTCTTGGGCTGACAATGATGAACAATATAAGGAAGAACATCCTCGCGAGGGTCTGTTCTTGGCTGGGGCGATGAACTGCTGGGAGGAGCTCAGTCACTTTTCTCTCTCTTTCTTTCTCTAGCAGATGGCTGATCCTATTTATAGAGGCCCTGGTCCTCTTCCCAAATATCGAGCGGGAAGGGAGCCAACAATGGCGGGCTAATTTGAAGGGGGACAGCTAGTATTAGCTACCCTGACAAAAGTAGTCTTTGCCTGCGCAAAGCTCTGGTGATGACGTCGTCTTGGGCTCCATGGTGACCTCCGTCTCGTAGTCATCCTAGTCTTGGTCTCGTTGCACCGAAATGGCAACCTTTGCCTGATGCCTCGGTACTCCGCGGCTGCGCTTGCCCCCTTTGCACGAAACAGGAAAGGAGGACACTGCGCGGGCTGGCACCCGCCTGGCACCCTCGGTCGTCATGGCTTGCGTCACGGGCACCTCATGAGGTACCCCGCCTTGATCTCTCCGCCTCCTCGTGAGCCAGCCTGACGAGGCCGTGCCTGAGGAAGCTCCGCGTCGTCCGCCCTGCGAGGCTTGGCCCCTCGCGAGGGTCTTGGGTTTGTGTTGGTGAAGATGGGCCACGCTGGGCCCCCCTTTGAGCCACGCCGCAGGCCGCAGGCAGGCAAGTCTGGGGACCCCCGTTCCCAGAACGCCGACAGTAGCCCCTGGGCCCAAGGCGCGCCCGGGCTTGGCCGTGCAGGGAGGCGGAAGGGCAAGAGCGAAGCGCCGCGGGCCCTAACAGCCTACGGCCTTGGGCGCCACGTGGCGGTTGATGGGACGTGGGCGTCTCCACTTCCCCATGGCGCCTCGGCAACTGCACGGATTGGACAAGTCCTTGCATGCAAAGTGGGTCATAATTACCTGCGATCGTGGGGGCCGTTGGTTGGCCATCGCCAGCTATAAGCACGGACCGGCGCGCGCCCTTTCGGTTCATACCCCCTTGCTTCTCCTTTTTCTTCATGGCCCCGTCGAGGAGGTTCTTGGCCGCAGAAAAGGGGAAGGCTCGCTAGGTTGAGCCCGCCTCTCCCCCGCCCAAGCGTGGCCGAGGGCGCCCTCGCAAACATCCTGTGGCCACCATGGTGGCTCCCCGCGGCCTTGGAGGCGATCTTCAGCACAGCGACGGGCGGATTGCTGCGGTCGGGGGCGCGCTCCGGCTGCGCGTCCCCCTAGGCCGCGCTTTCGCGCTGCTGAAGTGTTGCCGGAGTTCGTCGTGTGGTCGGCGGAGCCGACTAGCACCCGGCTTCCACTTCCTCGCTTCCTCCTTGGCGAGCTCCCGGCCGGCGCCCCGGGCGGCCTCTGGCTCCAGGCCGACAGCTGCTGCAGCGGGGCCTCATGGGTCTCACTGGAGGTCTCCGCAGCCGGGAGCCTATCCCTGGCCCGCGGTTGGCAGACGTTTGCCCGCGCGCTTGGCCTGAGCCGTCGGTGCACCCTGCACTTCAAGTTCGACGGCGATGCCACCCTCTACGTGAGGGTGTTTGGGGAAGATGGTCGCCACGCAGGGTGTTGCGCCGAGGGTGACGACTGCGGCTGGGAACCCAGCCCCGGTGATGATGGAGAGGGCAGCGCTCGCGCGGCTGGCGGTGCTCAGGGTTCCTCAAGCTTCTCCGGTTCTTCTTCTGGCGGTGACTCTTCTAGCGGTGGCCGCGGTCAGCCTCCACGCCGTCGTATCTGCTTGGGCGGTGGCAACGTGTCCGCCCGCTGTCGCGCCCTGGTGAAGCGCGAGAGGGAGTCCGCCTGAGCTCCGGAGGCAGCTCGGGCCTTCCCTGCGGGCCGGTGTGAGGCGAGCTGCACCAGATTTGTTCTTTTTTTCCTTTTTCCTGCATAACAAAGACAGTAGTGTGGAGCCCCGCGGGGGCGTGTTTGGGTTATTGCTGTTAATCATCGTTTTGCTTTCGTTATCATACCTTCCGGCTACGTGCCCTAGCATGGATAGTTCCCGGCCCCGGCCGTGGGGGGCGACCGACCCAGGCCCTTTGTTTGTGTCGCGGTGCCCGTGGGGCACGGACTGGAGGGGTGCTCCTGTAATGGGCCCAGGTCGCGAACTCTTTGAATGACTAGGATAGGAACACTCGCGAGGGCGCTCAGCTGCCCCCCTCGCGAGGCCTTGCACAAGAGAAATCGAGGCAGGAGAGTGAAAAGTCGAAGAATCACAAGCCAAAGATGGCAACAACTTCAATAAAACTTTGAATGAGAAGGAACAAGCCAACTGCGGAAAGCAAATGAAAAGCCGCATCCGGCACCTAATCTAGTCTTCGACGTCTTCTCACCAGCGCGGAGCTAAGTGCTGCCACTGGGCGTGGGAGGGAGCCCCAGGGCCTGAGGCCGGCGCTCCTGAGACTCTGGGGCGTGTACAGCCCCAACTCATTATTACGTGAGAGTGTCACGGGCGGCGAGCTTCATAGGTGTTGGCCTTCCTCACTGGCTCCGGGCCTTTTCCAAAACGCGATAGCTTCACAGGCGTTCGCCTTCTTCACAGGCTCTGGGCCTTTTCCAAAACGCGATAGCTTCATAGGCGTTCGCCTTCTTCACAGGCTCTGGGCCTTTTCCAAAACGCGATAGCTTCACAGGCGTTCGCCTTCTTCAGAGGCTCTGGGCCTTTCCCAAAACGCGATAGCTTCATAGGCGTTCGCCTTCTTCACAGGCTCTGGGCCTTTCCCAAAACGCGATAGCTTCACAGGCGTTCGCCTTCTTCAAAGGCTCTGGGCCTTTTCCAAAACGCGATAGCTTCACAGGTGTTCGCCTTCTTCGCAGGCTTTGGGCCTTTTCCAAAACGCGATAGCTTCATAGGCGTTCGCCTTCTTCACAGGCTCTGGGCCTTTTTAGGGGTAGAACCTCCGGAGGTGCTCGATGTTCCATGCATTCTGGACTGGCACCCCCTCCTAAGTCTCCAAGCGCGCGGAGCCGGGCCTGGAAACATGAACAACTTTGAACGGGCCCTCCCACATGGGAGAGAGCTTGTGCAGCCCCTCCCTGGAGGGAACCCGCCTGAGCACGAGGTCTCCTACCTCGAGAGTTCTGGGGCGGATGTTGCGGTAGTGATATCGCCGCAGTGCTTGTTGGTACCTCGCCGCTCGTAGCGCGGCTTCTCGGCGACGTTCCTCCCCCAGCACGAGGTCCATCCCCCGCATGGCGTCCTGCTGCGCCTCGTCGAACGCCAGGACCCGCGCGGAGCGACGTCTGACCTCGTGAGGGAGGACCGCTTCGGCTCCGTAGACCAGGAAGAACGGAGTCTCTCCAGTCGGCTTGGTCGCGGTTGTGCGGATGGACCACAACACGGACTGAAGCTCGTCGTACCAACCTCTGCCATAGGCCTCCAGCTTCTTCTTGAACGTCCTGGTCTTGAGGCCCCTCAGGACCTCCACGTTGGCTCGCTCGGCCTGGCCGTTGCTTCGGGGGTGCGCCACCGAAGCATAGCATATCTGCGTTCCAAGGTTAGCACAGTATGTTTTGAAGAGGTTACTGGTGAACTGTGAACCGTTGTCCGTGATGATGTGATTCGGCACCCCGAACCGGCTCACGATGCCCTTGATGAACTTGACCGCGGAACCCGCGAGAATGGTGCGGACAGCCTCTACTTCAGCCCACTTGGTGAACTTGTCAACGGCGACGTAGAGGTACCGGTAGCCCCCGGGCGCCCGAGGAAACGGGCCCAAGATGTCCAGCCCCTAGACTGCGAATGGCCAAAAAAGGGTATAGTCTGCAAGCCTCCTGCCGGCTGATGGATCTGCTAGGCGTGGAACTGGCAGGCCTCACAAGCTTTCACTAGTTCGACGGCGTCATTGAGCGCGGTGGGCCAATAAAACCCACTGCGGAACGCCTTGCCGACGAGGGTCCGCGATGATGAATGATGTCCACAGTCTCCGCCGTGTATATCTTCCAGCAGCTCCTTCCCTTGCTCCCTGGAGATGCAGCGCAGGGATACATCATTTGGCCACTTACGGTAGAGCTCTCCATCCTTGATGCAGTATGCCGTGGCCTGGCGTGCCACTCGCTCCACTTCCTCCTCCTTCTCCGGCAGGGTCCCTTGCGTTAGGTAACTCCGGAGCTCCGCGATCCAACATCCCTCCTGAGGTTCCATCGTCAGGAGCAGGCGTGCTCCTGAGGCCGGGCCACAGGCCGGAGCCCCTGAGGCAGGTGGCTGGGGGAGCTCCTCCCGGGGCTGAGCCGTGTTCGATAATGACGGCAGGGCTGATGGCTTGAAGAGACGTTCCTCGAAAACGCCAGGCTCCTGAGGTAACCTCCTGGATGCCCATTTGGCGATGTCGTCGGCCTCCTGATTGGTGCCACGGGCACATGCTGCAACTCCAACCCCCAGAACTGCTTCTCCATCCTGCGGACCTCTGCTAGGCAGGCTTCCATGTGCTCATCCTTCGGCTCGTACACCTTGTTGGAGGAATTGACAAGGAGCTGCGAATCGCCCTTGATGGTGAGGCGTTTCACCCCCAGGGCAGCCGCGGCCTTCAAGCCCACTATTAAACCTTCATACTCCGCTATGTTGTTGGAGACCTTTTCACCTTGCTAGAAACAGAGCTGCACGGCGTAATAGAGCTTGTCCTGAGTGGGCGATATAAGCACCGCCCCAGCCCCAGCGCCATGCCTGGAGAACGCCCCATCGAAGTACATGACCCAGCCTTCTGGCGCCTTGCTTCCCGGGGACAGGGACCGATCCTCGTCGGCCTTGAGGCCTGGCGCCTCCGTCCATTCGGCCACAAAATCCGCCAACGCTGCTCCCTTGATGACTCTGGTCGTGCTGAATTCGAGCTGAAACGCTTGCAGTTCTATGTTCCACTCAGCAACCCTTCCAGCTGAATTAGGGCTCCTGAGCACTCTCTCCAGGGGGTATGATGAGACGACCTTGATGGGATGACCCTGAAAATAGTGCCGCAGCTTGCGCGAGGCCACCAGCAGCGCGAGGAGTTTCTGAGGCATGGGGTACCGTGCCCTTGCATCCCGCAACACCGTGCTGACGAAGTACACTGGGTGCTCGACGAGGTGGAGTGCGTCAGTGCTGGTGGCTCCCTTCGGAGACCATGGCGCCTCTTGAGGTAATGAGGCCTCCTGAGACTGGCCATCTGGAAGAGGGCCTCTTCTGCCTCCGGTGCGCTCCTCTGCAGCGGCTGATCCTCCTCAGCCACGGTGGCAGTTTCTGTAGGCCTTCCTTGTCCCTGTTCTGCCTTGTCCCGGGCTGCTGCCGCGGTTTTGATTCGGCGCTCCTCTCTGACAGCCACCAAGGCTGCGCTGGCGGAGTAGGGAGTGGCGGCGAGGTAAAACACCATGGGCTCTTGAGGGCGCGGAGCCACCATGACCGGTGGGCTAGTGAGGTATCTCTTGAGATCCTGGAACGCCTTGTCGGCCTCTTCAGTCCACTCGAAGGGCCCCTTTTTCTTCATTAGCTGGAAGAAGGGCAGTGCTCGTTCCCCCAACTTGGAGATGAAGCGCCCTAGCGCGGTCACGCGCCCCGTGAGCTTCTGCATTTCTCTGAGGGTCTTTGGCGGGCTCATGTCTTCCACCGCCTTGACCTTCTCCGGGTTAGCCTCGATGCCTCGGTGGGACACGAGGAAACCCAAGAGCTTGCCCGAGGGGACTCCGAACACACACTTCTCCGGGTTGAGCCGTAGGTTCACTACGTTGAGGCTCGCGAAGGTTTCCTCCAAGTCTTGTATCAAGGTCCTGGCCTCCCAAGACTTTACCACAATGTCATCGATGTAAGCTTCAACATTCTTCCCGAGCTGCGGGCCCAAGGTGATGTGCATCAGCCGCTGGAAGGTCGCCCCTGCGTTACGCAGCCCGTATGGCATGCATGTGTAGCAGTACACCCCACACGGGGTTAAGAAGGCTGTCTTCTCGACGTCTTCTACCGCCATCTTGATCTGGTGATACCCATAGAAGGCATCCAAGAAGCATAACAGGTCGCATTCCGCAGTGGAATCGACGATCTGGTCGATGCGGGGGAGTGGGAACAGATCTTGCGGGCATGCTTTGTTGAGGTTGGTGAAGTCGACACACATGCGCTCCTTCCCTCCATTCTTTGGCACAACGACAGGGTTGGCCAACCAATCTGGGTATCGGACCTCGCGAATGACCCCGGCGGCTTCTAATTTGCGGGTCTCTTGGACGATGAAGGCCTGCTTTTCTGTGGACTGCCGCCTGGCCTTCTGCTTCACAGGGCGCACGTTGGGGCACACGTTGAGGTGATGCTCGATTACACTCCTAGGGACCCCTGCCAACTGGTCAGGCTCCCAAGCGAATACCTTCCTATTCGCGTGCAGGAACCCGACCAGGACCTTCTCCTGCTCGGGTTTGAGGTGGGCTCCTATGGTGAAAGTGGCGTTGGTGGACCCGTCCTCATCGACGGGTATCTACTTGGTTTCTGCCTTGTCTTGGGTGAACAGCTGTTTCTTCTTGGCGGGTGCAGCCCCCTTGGGCCCGGGGGTCTCCAAGTCGGCGGGCTGTGCCGACGCCGCCGTCTTGAAGGCGAGCTTGAGCACCCGCAGCGTGTCCCCGGTGTCCCCGTGCACAGTGAGGACACCGCTGCTCCCGGGCATCTTCATGAGGTTGTACGCCGGATGCGTCGCGGCCATGAACTCGGCCAGCGCTGGGTACCCGAGGATGGCGTTGTAGGGGAGGCCGATGGGGGCGATGTCGAAGTCGACCAGCTCCGTGCGGAAGTTTTCGTAGGTGACGAAGGTTACTGGGAGCCGGATCTGTCCCAAGGAGCTGGACGACTTGCCCCCAACGCCTGAGAAGGGCCGGCTGGGTTGCAGCCATTCCAGGGATATGCAGAGGAGGTTGAAGGCCTCGACCGAGAGCATGCTGAGGCCCGCGCCGCCATCAATGAGGGTTCTGGTGACGGCCACCTGGCAGATGGTGGGGGTACACAGCATGGGGAGTGCACCCGAGCAGGCCGAGTTGGAGGGGTGGTCCTCCGAGCTGAAGGTCAGGCCGGTCTCAGGCGCCGCCCGGTCCAGGGGAGCCCCCTGCCGCGTGGAAGCAACGCTGACCCGGCGGATGAACAGCTTGACGTGGTGATGTGTAGGCGGCGCCTGCGAGCCGCCCAAGAGGACCGCGACGACCGGGGGTGTTCGTGCAGCGCGATGGGCGGGGAAGAGGTTACGGGGCTCCATGGGCGCGCGGAGCACGCGGGACAAAGAACCAGCTGGGGTGAGCGAGGGAGTTGCGGCGCGGCCGTCTTGCCGCACGGACAGATGTTGGGACGATGCTTGCTGCTCGTCCCCCGCCGGGCCGGTGGCGGCGTTGACGGCGGGTGACGGGGAACGGCGAGGACGCCCGCCGACAGGGGCCGTCTGGGCGACGCGGGAAGCGAGTGCGGCTCGGCGCTTGGCGCGGGCCCGACGAGCGTCAGACATGGGCGTGATGGTCGGAGGAGAACGGGGCGGTGGAAGACGAATCCCGGCGCACCCCTACCTGGCGCGCCAACTATCGGATTTCGGGTTCCGGCAGACCCTTGAGGTTCGAACACTGGGGTGCGCGCGGAGATTTCGCCTCCTGCCTACCTGCACCCCTCCGCCTTGCAAAGATCTAAACTATGGCAAGAACAACACAAGAGACACAGGGTTTATACTGGTTCGGGCCACCGTTGTGGTGTAATACCCTACTCCAGTGTGTGGTGTGGTGGATTGCCTCTTGGGCTGACGATGATGAACAATATAAGGAAGAACAGCCTCGCGAGAGTCTGTTCTTGGCTGGGGCGATGAACTGCTGGGAGGAGCTCAGTCACTTTTCTCTCTCTTTCTTTCTCTAGCGGGTGGCTGATCCTATTTATAGAGGCCCTGGTCCTCTTCCCAAATATCGAGTGGGAAGGGAGCCAACAATGGCGGGCTAATTTGAAGGGGGCAGCTAGTATTAGCTACCCTGACAAAAGTAGTCTTTGCCTGCGCAAAGCTCTGGTGATGACGTCGTCTTGGGCTCCACGGTGACCTCCATCTTGTAGTCCTCCTAGTCTTGGTCTCGTTGCACCAAAATGGAAACCTTTGCCTGATGCCTCAGTACTCCGCGGCTGCGCTTGCCCCCTTTGCACCAAAGAGGAAAGGAGGACACTGTGCGGGCTGGCTCCCGTCTGGCGCCCTCGGTCGTCATGGCTTGCGTCACGGGCACCTCGTGAGGTACCCCGCCTTGATCTCTCCGCCTCCTCGTGAGCCAGCCTGACGAGGCCGTGCCTGAGGAAGCTCCGCGTCGTCCGCCCCGCGAGGCTTGGCCCCTCGCGAGGCTCTTGGGTTTGTGTTGGTGAAGATGGGCTGCGCTGGGCCCCCCTTTGAGCCACGCCGTAGGCCGCAGGCAGGCAAGTCTGGGGACCCCCGTTCCCAGAACGCCGACACTTACCCTGCATGAATAGAACTCAGGTTTTGGCCTGATGGCGGTGAGAGCATTTTGGAGGGGGAGCCCCTTATGTAAAACTTGTGTTGATCGTGTTAGTAGACGCTACATTGCCCATGCGCCTGCGCCAAGTGGTTGGCTTAAGCGACGCGCTGGTCGGCTAGTTTACCTTTGTCCCGTGCTGGCCCTGAGGTAGCCCGTGGGAGGCTGTGGGGTCCTGAGTGTTCCCTGATTGAATCTGTTGGATCTGCAGTAAAACACCCTCCTGAGAGGACGCGGCGGCGGCAGTCTGGGTTGCGCGCAAGCTAGGCCTGACCCGGCTCGCGAGGGGCTCACGAGGGGAGGCGGCTGAGGTGAAGTGGTAACCAAACGCGAGAAATTGCTCGAACGAGACTAAGCACCCCTTCCCCGAACACACGCAAATCTCAAATTCGAATCCAACTTGAATCCAGCAGGGGAAAGCGACAACCAAAGGGAAAAGCAACGAAAGCAGACAAAAGGCTGCGTCCGGCACCTAGTCTAGTCTTGGACGTCTTCTCACCAGCGCGGAGCTAAGTGTTGCCACTGGGCGTGGGAGGGAGCCCCAGGGCCTGAGGCCGGCACCCCTGAGACTCCGGGGCGTGTACAGCCCCACTCATTATTACATGAGAGTGTCACGGGGCGGCGAGCTTCACAGGCACTGGGCCTTCTTCACAGGTACCGGCCTTGCTTCAAATCGCCAGATGAGGGCCCCGCCTTGCGCCACACTCTAGTGCCATCAACGACGACCGGAAACCAGGACGCCGCCGATGGGGTAGAGCGGTCGCCAGCGGTTCCCCCGACGACCACGGGTCCTCCGCCGGGGGCAGGCCCTGAGGCACCTCCCCAGCGGAGGGCCTACCTCCTGAGAACACCTTGCTCTGAATGCCGCGGTGGTGATGTCGGATCCCGGCCCCTCTCCTGCAGCCCCCTGCGCCCTCCTCCCGAGGGGTAGGAGACTGTGGGAGCGGGGCATCTGCTCGCTGTGGCGACCTGCACCTCCTGCGATCCATGGTTAGCGTATGCCTGCTCCGGAAGAATTAGCGGTACCTGATAATCGTTGCCTCCAGCGTGGCCAGTGGGACCGTCCCGGGGCTCCTGGAAAGGCTCAGCTTCTGGCGCCTCGTCCCCCTAGCTTGGGCTGTGGAGCGAGCCTCGTTCGCTCTCGTGTGGGTGTCCTTGGTCCATCATGAGGGGCACGTATTCCTCTGGCGCCGTCATCCCGAAGGCAACGCCGTAGTGCTCCGCATGCCACGCGGTCCTGCCCGACGCGCCCACCGCGGGGCGGCAGCATGGCTGTCCACTGGGGCCGCGGGTCGCGTCGAGTCCTTCTTCTTCGCGGACCGGGAGCGGGGGCAGCGCCACCGCCGGTCCGGTGCTGACAGCTTCGCTGGCGTTGGAGTAGCCTTGGAGCCGGCGGGCGCGCGCGGAGCCCCCGCGCGGGCCACCCTGGGCTTGAGATGGGAGCTGGGTGCAGAAGGGGTGAGCCCCCGAGGTGGCGAAGCCCAGGAGCTCTGCCACCCGCTCCAGCAGCACGTCACGGCCGCCCTCCAGCAGTCTGCACTGCAGCAGCTCTCGGGCCACCGTGAGCGCGGCCCTCGAGTTCGCCTACTCCCGGCGGGTGTACGGTGTCATGGTCGCGGCGTGATTGGAGGCCCTTGCTGCCGACCGTGCCTGCCGCGGTGTGAGAGCTGTCGAAGCCTGTCCGCGTCGCCCGCAGCCCGCAGCGCCCTGCGGACCGCGAGCTGCCTGGGGCACGGGGTCGCCCGAGGCGAGCGGCTCTGCGCGGGCGGGCCACGCCGCCCATGGATCTGGGTTGCCCGCCTGGTTGCTGGACATGGTGATGACGACGCGATGGGGCACGAAGCGGTAGAAGGTGGATTCCGGCGCACCCCTACGTGGCGCGCCAAATGTCGGATTTCGGGTTCCGGCAGACCCTTGAGGTTCGAACACTGGGGTGCGCGCGGAGATTTCGCCTCCTACCTACCTGCACCCCTCCGCCTCGCTAAGATCTAAGCTATGGAAAGAACAACACAAGAGACACAGGGTTTATACTGGTTCGGGCCACCGTTGTGGTGTAATACCCTACTCCAGTGTGTGGTGTGGTGGATTGCCTCTTGGGCTGATGGTGATGAACAATACAAGGAAGAACAGCCTCGCGAGGGTCTGTTCTTGGCTGGGGCAATGAACTGCTGGGAGGAGTCCAGTCACCCTTCTCTCTCTCTCTCCTCACAACTGATGATGCCTCTCTCAAAAACCTCTCACCTCTCACCCTCTCAGCCCCTCAGCCCCCCTTTGCTCTCGTGGCTGGCTGGTCCTATTTATAGAGGCCCTGGTCCTCTTCCCAAATATCAAGCGGGAAGGGAGCCAACAATGGCGTGCTAATTTGAAAGGGGACAGCTAGTACCAGCTATCCTGACAAAAGTAGTCTTCGCCTGCACAAAGCTCTGGTGGTGATGCCGTCTTGGGCTCCACGATGACCTCCGTCTTACAGTCCTCCTGGTCTTGGTCTTGTTGCACCGAAATGGCAACCTTTGCCTGATGCCTCGGTACTCCGCGGCTGCGCTTGCCCCCTTTGCACCAAAGAGGAAAGGAGGACACTGCGCGGGCTGGCACCCGCCTTGCGCCCTTGGTCGTCATGGCTTGCGTCACGGGCACCTCGTGAGGTACCCCGCCTTGATCTCTCCGCCTCCTCGCGAGCCAGCCTGATGAGGCCGTGCCTGAGGAAGCTCCGCGTCATCCGCCCCGCGAGGCTTGGCCCCTCGCGAGGGTCTTGGGTTTGTGTTGGTGAAGATGGGCCGTGTTGGGCCCCCCTTTGAGCCACGCCGCAAGCCGCAGGCAGGCAAGTCTGGGGACCCCCGTTCCCAGAACACCGACAAGCAAGATACTATCAGGTACTAAGTTCATGATAAATTTAAGTTCAATTAATCATATTACTAAAGAACTCCCACTTAGATGGACATCCCTCTAATCCTCTAAGTGATCACATGATCCAAATCAACTAAACCATGTCCGATCATCACGTGAGATGGAGTAGTTTCATTGGTGAACATCACTATGTTGATCATATCTACTATATGATTCACGCTCGACCTTTCGGTCTCCGTGTTCCGAGGCCATATCTGTATATGCTTGGCTCGTCAAGTATAACATGAGTATTCCGTGTGTGCAACTGTTTTGCACCCGTTGTATTTGAACGTAGAGCCTATCACACCCGATCATCACGTGGTGTCTCAGCACGAAGAACTTTCGCAACGGTGCATACTCAGGGAGAACACTTCTTGATAATTTAGTGAGAGATCATCTTAAAATGCTACCGTCAATCAAAGCAAGATAAGATGCATAAAAGATAAACATCACATGCAATCAATATAAGTGATATGATATGGCCATCATCATCTTGTTCTTGTGATCTCCATCTTCGAAGCACCGTCATGATCACCATCATCACCGGCGCGACACCTTGATCACCATCGTAGCATCGTTGTCGTCTCGCCAATCTTATGCTTCCACAACTATCGCTACCGCTTAGTGATAAAGTAAAGCATTACAGCGCAATTGCATTGCATACAATAAAGCGACAACCATATGGCTCCTGCCAGTTGCCGATAACTCGGTTACAAAACATGATCATCTCATACAATAAAATATAGCATCATGTATTGACCATATCACATCACAACATGCCCTGCAAAAACAAGTTAGACGTCCTCTACTTTGTTGTTGCAAGTTTTACATGGCTGCTACGGGCTTAAGCAAGAACCAATCTTACCTACGCATCAAAACCACAACGATAGTTTGTCAAGTTGGTGCTGTTTTAACCTTCGCAAGGACCGGGCATAGCCACACTTGGTTCAACTAAAGTTGGAGAAACTGACACCCACCAGCCACCTGTGTGCAAAGCACGTCGGTAGAACCAGTCTCGCGTAAGCGTACGCGTAATGTTGGTCCGGGCCGCTTCATCCAACAATACCGCCGAACCAAAGTATGACATGCTGGTAAGCAGTATGACTTATATCGCCCACAACTCACTTGTGTTCTACTCGTGCATATAACATCAACACATAAAACCTAGGCTTTGATACCACTGTTGGGGAACGTAGTAATTTCAAAATCTTCCTATGCACACGCAAGATCATGGTGATGCATAGCAACAAGAGGGGAGAGTGTTGTCTATGTACCCTCGTAGACCGAAAGCGGAAGCGTTATGACAACGCGGTTGATGTAGACGTACGTCTTCACAGCCCGACCGATCAAGCACCGAAACTATGGCACCTCCGAGTTTTAGCACACGTTCAGCTCGATGACGATCTCCGGACTCCGATCCAGCAAAGTGTCGGGGAAGAGTTCCGTTAGCACGATGGCGTGGTGACGGTCTTGATGTTCTACTGTCGCAGGGCTTTGCCTAAGCACCACTACAATATTATCGAGGACTATGGTGGAGGGGGGCACTGCACACGGCTAAGAAAACGATCACGAGGATCAACTTGTGTGTCTAGAGGTGCCCCCTACCCCCGTATATAAAGGAGCAAGGGGAGGTGAGGCCGGCCCTAGGAGGAGGCGCGCCGGAGGAGTCCTACTCCTACCGGGAGTAGGACAACCCTCCTTTCCCTAGTTGGATTAGGACTTGGGGGGAAGGAGGAGAGGGAAGAAAGGAAAGGGGGGGCGCCCCCCCCCCCTCCTTGTCCAATTCGGACTTGGGGGAGGGAGGGGCGCGCGGCAGCCCCTAGGCCTCCTCTCCTCTTCCTCCACTAGGCCCATTAAGGCCCATTAGGTTACCGGGGGGTTCCGGTAACCTCCCAATACTCCGGTAAAATGCCGATTTCACCCGGAACACTTCCGATGTCCAAACATAGGCTTCCAATATATCAATCTTTATGTCTTGACCATTTCGAGACTCCTTGTCATGTCCGTGATCACATCCGGGACTCCGAACAAACTTCGGTACATCAAAATATATAAACTCATAATGAAATTGTCATCGTAACATTAAGCGTGCGGACCCTACGGGTTCGAGAACAATGTAGACATGACCGAGACATGTCTCCGGTCAATAACCAATAGCGGAACCTGGATGCTCATATTGGCTCCTACATATTCTACGAAGATCTTTATGGGTCAGACCGCATAACAACATACGTTGTTCCCTTTATCATCAGTATGTTACTTGCCTGAGATTCGATCGTCGGTATCTCAATACCTAGTTCAATCTCGTTACCGGCAAGTCTCTTTACTTGTTTCGTAATACATCATCTCGCAACTAACTCATTAGTTGCAATGCTTGCAAGGCTTATGTGATGTGCATTACCGAGAGGGCCCAGAGATACCTCTCTGACAATCGGAGTGACAAATCCTAATCTTGAAATACGCCAACCCAACATGTACCTTTGGAGACACCTGTAGAGCTCCTTTATAATCACCCAGTTACGTTGTGACATTTGGTAGCACACAAAGTGTTCCTCTGGCAAACGGGAGTTGCATAATCTCATAGTCATAGGAACATGTATAAGTGATGAAGAAAGCAATAGCAACATACTAAACGATCGGGTGCTAAGCTAATGGAATGGGTCATGTCAATCACATCATTCTCCTAATGATGTGATCCCGTTAATCAAATGACAACACATATCTATGGTTAGGAAACATAACCATCTTCGATTAATGAGCTAGTCAAGTAGAGGCACACTAGTGACGTTTAGTTTGTCTATGTATTCACACAAGTATTATGTTTCCGGATAATTCAATTCTAGCATGAATAATAAACATTTATCATGATATAAGGAAATAAATAATAACTTTATTATTGCCTCTAGGGCATATTTCCTTCAGTGGCTGCTGGAGCTGATGGCACTGAGGCTGTAGCTGCTGGAGCTGATGTTGTAGCTCTAGAATCTGTGACTGGCACTACAGCAGACCTCTGGCTTCTGGGCACTCTAGCAAAAACATCTATAGTAGACTTGCCCTTCTTCTCCTCTGCTTCCTCATGTAGCTTCTCAACTGCAGTTTGGATCTCAGTTAACTTGACATCAAGATCATAGAATTTCTGCTCAATGATCCTCTCCAAACTCTCTTGGTTTTGAGTCAGGGTGGCCGAGCCCTTCTCAATCCTCAAGGTGGATTGGATCAGATATCCAAGCTGATCTTGCTTGGTCTTCAAGAATACTTGAGATGCCTCTTCTACAGTTGGCATCTTTGCAGCTTTCTCTGCCCTTGCCTTCTCTCTCTTCTCATGTGCTTGAGCTGATGATGGTTCATTTTCATTCATGACAATAGTGTTGTCTTCAAATTCAGGGTAGATGGGCAGGTGCTCCTTATCCTATAGATATTTGCCTGTGCCCATCTTGGAGTTGATGAGCTCCTGAATTTGTGGGGCATACCCACAACTTCTCTTCTGATCAGATGTTGTCCTTTTGACTGTCTCCACAATCAGACTCATGACTTTGAACTTTTGAGGCACATCAAACAAATGAAGAAAACTGATAGCATGTGCTCTGATCATCTTGTGATCACTTGACTTGGGTAGCAATGTGTGCCTTAGGATCCAGTTGATGGTAGGCAGACCAGACAACAAGAAGTGGATAGATCCAAACTTATGAGTATCCAATGCATCATCTGCGATCTCTCTGTACATGTTGGCCATAGAGTTATGGTCTTTCTTCTTTTCAGCATAAACATCCAAGTCATCCTCACTTTCTTCTCGCGCATTGATCAACTGAGCCCATTCTTCAATAGCAGATTCGTACCTTGTACCTTCAGACATCCAAATGATCTTCCCATCTGGGTAGAAGTGGGCAGTGGAGTAAAACTGCATGATCAGCTCATCATTCCACTTGGTGAGCTTCTCGGCAACAAATGTATCAACTCCACATGCTTTGAAGCTGTCATATACACCTGGATAGTGATCTTCATTCTCCTTGATGTACTCCCAGTCAACCTGTAATGCCCTCGATGCGGCTATAGCTCCCATGTGTCGAGGCACGACTTAGAGACATAACCGCATTGAAAGCAATGTCGCAAGTCAGGCAATCATTACAACATCCCATGTAATATATAATAAAAAAAGGGGAGATACATAGTTGGCTTACACTCGCCACGTCACATCAAAGTACATAAATAACATCCATCAAACAAACACTCATGGCCCGACTACGGCGCCAAAATAGAAGAAAACCCAACATGCGACAAGGACCTGAATCGAACCCCAACTAGGCACCACTACTGATCATCAGGAAAAGACACGTAGTAACGCTGAGAGTCCTCGTCGAACTCCCACTTGAGCTCGTACTCGTCACCTGGAGCGGAATCACCTGGACCTACATCTGGAGTAATAGCATCTGTGAGCCACAGGGACTCGGCAATCTCGCACCCTCGCGATCAAGACTATTTAAGCTTATAGGAAGGATAAGGCAATATAAGTGGAGCTGCAGCAAGCGGCTAGCATATATGGTGGCTATCTTATTCGCAAAAGAGAGCGAGAAGAGGAGGCAAAGCGTGAGCGAGAAGCTAGAAGGCAACCTGCGCAAACATTACTCCAACACCGTGTCCACTTCCCGGACTCTGCCGAGAAGAGGCCATCACGGTAACACACACGGTTGATTCATTTTTATTAATTAAGGTTCAAGTTATCTACAACCGGACATTAACAAATTCCCATCTGCCCATAACCGCGGGCACGGCTTTCGAAAGTTCAAATCCCTGCAGGGGAGTCCCAACTTAGCCCATGACAAGCTCTCACGGTCAACGAAGGAATAGACCTCCTCCCAAGACGTTCCGATCAGACTCGGTATCTCGGTAACTCAAGACACTTCGACAGGTTAAAACAAGACCAGCAACACCGCCCGAATGTGCCGACAAATCCCGATAGGAGCTGCACATATCTCTTTCTCAGGGCACACTCAGATTGTCTTAGGTACGGGTAGGCCAGCCCAGAGTTGCCCCTGGTGGCCACCGGCAGCTGACAGGTGGACCAACACTCAGAGGAGCACTGGCCCGGGGGGTAAAATAAGATGACCCTTGAGTCTGCAGAACCCAAGGGAAAGAAAAGGCTAGGTGGCAAATGGTAAAACCAAGGTTGGATTGCTGGACAAGCTTTAATCAAGGCGAAATATCAAGGGGTTCCCATTATAACCCAACCGCGTAAGGAACGCAAAAACCGGGAACATAACACCGATATGACGGAAACTAGGGCGGCAAGAGTGGAACAAAACACTAGGCGAGAGGCCGAGCCTTCCACCCTTTACCAAGTATATAGATGCTTTAAGATAACATGGCAATATAATGATATCCCAACAAGTAAATAAAAGATGTTCCAACAAGGAACGACCTCCAATCTTAACCTGCAACTAGCAACGCTATAAGAGGGGGCTGAGCAAAGCGGTAACATAGCCAATCAATGGTTTGCTAGGACATGGTGGGTTAGAGTTTCAACATGGCAACTGGGAGGCTGACAAGCAAAAGGTAGGCATCGTAGCATTGGCATAGCAAAGAGCGAGCAAACTAGCATAGCAAAGATAGTAGTGATTTCGAGGGTATGATCATCTTGCCTGCACAGTTGTCAGAGTTGACTGGATCCTCACAAGCAAACTCAACGGGCTCCTCGGTAGCAAACTCGTCTCCCGGCTCTACCCAAACAAGACAAACAAGCAACAAGGATACAATCAACCACGTGCAAGACCAAGCAATATGATGAAATGAAGATATGCTATGCGGGATGCGATGCGGGATGCAAAATGCAAGATATGACAGGAAATGCATGAACCTGGCCTCAACATGGAATTCCAAGGGTGTCACTGGAAAGATGAGATGAAATCGCTTGAAAACGATATAAAGATCATCAGAATCGGAGTTACGGTTTGGAAATGGCAAGCGATTTAAGGTATGACACCGGTCTGCGATTTACAGCAAGTAGGCATCTAAATGCAATGATATGAACATGCTACAGCCACCAAACATGACAACAAAATACATGGCACGGATGCACACAAGATGCTTAACAAAAGACTAGCACTGAGCCACGGCCAATTCATCCATTATGAGGTTCAAACAAGCATGGCAAAAAACGCAAATGCAAAACAGATTCCAGACTTAGTGAAATTAACACTTGTCTGAAATTTCAGATCACGAAGCCCTCTTCGGAGCAGCAAAACAACATGATACATGACCTGATTATGATAAATAAGAACATGGCATGGAGCTACTCAACAAGCTTAACAAAAGACCCAAAGTGACCTGGGGCCAAAAGGGATCACAAAATATACTAACGAGCACACGAACATAGCAAAAACATAATCAGTTTTCAGACTTAGTGAAAACTGAGACATGCTGAAATATAACTCATGAAGGCATGTAAACAAGCTCGATGCACTCACCACAGTGCAAGTCATGGCAAGGCAAGCATACATCCATTAAGAAGGCACAAAATGCTAGCTTGCTTTCAATGCGGTTATGTCTCTAAGTCGTGCCTCGACACGTGGGAGCTATAGCCGCATCGAGGGCGTTACACAACCCATCTCATGTCACACACTATGGGCTTCTTATCAAGCCGAATTGTCTCATAGAAGTCTTGTTGTTCCTTAGTGTGAAACCTGTAATCCACAGCAGTTCTCCTCCTCATAGCATATGGATCAGACTGTCTCCATAATCTCAGTCCTGAATCCTTCCTGGTTTTCATGTTTTCTGCAATAGGATGTGCATCATTATGGTCAGGGATCTTGGGCTTCGGCTTTCTCAAAAAAAGTGAGTCATCTTCCTCTTCTTCAGCAGCTTCAGGCACTAGGGCCTTGTTCTTTTCCTCAGCTGGTATACTCTTGGTGTTCCTCTTGGGTTTTGGGGGTTTCTGAGCAGTGGCTTTGGGAGCAGATTTGGGCTTAGATGGAGCAGCCCCTGACTTGATTGCATCTCCCATAAGCTTCTGAGCCTTAGGAGCTGGTGCAGCATCCTCTTCCTCTTCCTCTTCATCTGAACCTCTCATTATGTATGTTCTGTCAAGCACTCTGATAGTGGTCTTCTTGACCCTTTCCTTCCTTTTCTTCCCTTCTCCAACTGCCTCTTCAGTTGGCTTGGAGGTTTCAGAAATGGATGCTCTGGCCTTAGACATAGGAACACTCTTTGCTGGTGCCTTCTTATACATCCCTGGCTTAACTGTAGCAGCTGTGCCATACTCCTTTTTCAGCACCTTTTTCCTTGAAGTGACCTCATCCTCAATGGCCACATAATCCCCATCCTCAGATTCTGAGGTTTTCTTCTTCCTGGATCTGGTTGCTGCCTTAGGTAAGTTGCTTGGAGTGCTCCTGCTTCCATCATCAGAAGAGCTGGAGGGACTAGTGCCCTCACTCATCTGAACCTGCTCTTCAGACTTGTTCTGGCTGTCACTTTGATCAGACATCTTGCAGGCAAACTGTCAACAGACCCTGTGAATAGGTTGTAGATGAGGTAGAGTAGATGAGCATCACAAAGTATAGAGGTTTTGCAAAATAATTGAGTCAAAAAGCTTAGTTTTAGTTCTCTAGAGAAGTGATCTCGGAGCTACCGAATTGACAAACTCGGTGATACCAAAGAAACACTTGGAACCTAAACTAGTGAACTCGGTAGGGCCGAGTCACCGTTCGGTGGCACCGAGATTGCTAGGGTTTCACAGAATCTTTAACTCGGTCACACCGATTTGCACGTTTCGGTCAGACCGAAAAGCGCATGTGCAATGGCCAAGGCCGAATCGATGAGACTGATTTCTACAGTTCGGTCGGTCCGAGATGAGTTCTACGGAGAGCTAACCCTAAAATTTTCGAATCAATCTAGACCTAAAGGAGTTTTAGCTGGATGGATCAATCTCAATCGTGGCAAGAAACATGGCATTGTCCTTGTGCTAGGAATCAGAGTGAAAAAGACAGCACAAGGGGTCGAACACTTACCCTAGAGCGGCGAGTGTTCGCTACGGCGGCAACGGCGGAGCAGATTGCCATTGACGGTGGCGGAGACCAGCGTCGGGAGGTTGCTGGCGGCGAGAGGACGATCCGGAGACCCGAAGAGGCAGAGCATGTTACGCGCGGGTGAAGGGTTTCGGAAAATTTTCCAAAATTTGACCCATCAGTATATATAACCTGTCCCTGTCGATGTGACCGAGTGGAACAACTCGGTGGCACCGAGATGCAGAACTGCAAGCGGTTACTGCAACTCGGTGTGACTGAAACGTTCTAATCGGTTGCACAGAGATTCAAAACCTAGATCAACTTAGTGATCTCGATGTGACCGAAATGGGTGACTCAGTCATACCGGAATGCACAAAGAGGTTTTGGAAGTTTAAGTCTATGACGAATCGGGGACTTCGAGTGCTCCTCACACAGAGTGGTTCGAATATGACTTGGTTAAACTTTGTGATGTAGCATGAATAGAGTTTGAGACGAGGAAAGCATAGATAGCTAGAGGGAGTTCTTAGGCATTCTTGTCCATCCATTTGGCAAAAGAGAAAAAAACAAACAATCAAAGCAACAAATGGATGTCCTCGAATGAGTAAAATGTGCATCCAACATGCTCACACAATAAGATGGCAAATGAAATATGTGATAAAGCATGCACAATCACTCTAGCATCTATCAAGCAATTTGGCGATGATTAGGTCATCTATATATGAGTATATTGACTTAGGAGTCAAATGAGAACATTTGATTGTAGGTCATACTCATCGTTTAAGCACAAGTGGGGTTGCCACTCTTACATAAAGCATTGTTGTGTTCACACCATTAGAGTTGCTTTAGCTCAATTGATTGGAGTAAAGCTCCCCCTAGATGTGATATCCCCCCTAAGAGGGATGAACTAACCTTGGGTTTTGTCGATGATGACTTCATGTAGGTGTTGAAGATGTAGATGCTCAATGTTGATGTAGATCTTTTGGAGCAATCCTTTGGAGTGAGTTGCACTTTCAATACCTACATGGGTTAGTCCCACAAGGAACAAACAAGGATATCCATTGACATAGAGTGATGTTCACATAGGATGATGTCCATGAAAGCATTAGGTTACCTTGTCCCTTGTATTACCAACAAGAGGGTTTGTGACTCCTTGAACTAGTGCAAGATATGGAAGTTGTTTGCACTTGTCCTCGCCAAAATGATATGACTGAAGTATGTTGGCGGAGTCACCCTCAAGAACTCTCTAGTTCTTCTTCTTTGGGATCCACACCATCTTGATGGGAATCCTTGGAGTTGTAGTCATACTTGATGAAGTAGTACTTGATGTAGTCTTGGGAACCCACTTGACCAAGGCCTTAGGTGCTTCTTCAAATGCATCAATCTCCTCTTGAAGCATGTCCTTGCCTTTTAGCTTGTGGTCTTGTGGTGGAAGATCATCTTGGGCTTGTGTTCCTTGGAAAGAAGTAGGATCATACTTCTCTTGTTGAGGAACAAACTTCGTCTTGGGGTATTGATCTTATTCCCACTCAACTCCATTGGCATTGAACTTTCGTTCAAAACCTACACCTTGATTTTTTCGGTGTCTTCCTTGCTTGCGTACAATTTCCTCGAATTGCTTACTCTCGGAAAGGCTCTTGTAAACACCTTTCTCTATAATTCCCTTCAATAAGTTGTTTTCTTGCTCAAGTATAACTTGGCTAAGAGAATCATTAGTGGAATCAAGAGAACTACTAGAAGCAACAATATTGGATTTAGCATGATGGTTGTTACTACTAGAAGAAGAATCTTTCTTACCCTTGTTGCTAGATTTAACTTGTAGCATGTAAGTAGACAAAAGTAAACTATTGTCAATGTAAGAAGAACTTTCCTTGCGAAGATCATCATTGATTGCTTTTAAGAACTCATGGTCTTGCTCAAGGTTGAGTTTTTCAAAGCGTAGCTTCTCATGAGTCTTTAAAAGTTCTCAATGATCTTCCAAGGTTGTTTCATGAGCTAACTTAAGAGTGTTTAGTTCTTTAGTTAGACGCTCAATCTTCTTCTTATCATCATCATTCGTTTTATCTTGATTATTATGATTAACTGCAAGTTCATCATAGTTTTCATAACTAGAGTTGTCAACATGTAAATCATCATCTCCTAGCGAGTCATCTTCATCACTATTGAAATCAACATGCTCGGAGTGTGTTACCTTTAGACCTTTAGCCATGAAGCATCTTCCAATTCCTTCATTTGGTGAGTCAAATATGTCGTAGGAGTCGGTTGACACAAGTGCTAGACCGGCAACACCTTCATCTTGAGTATATTCGGAGTCAGAGTGATAGCTTCTTTCGGAGTGATTGTCGGAGTCGGAGCCGGATACCCATTCACCAACATGAGCTTGATGTCTTCTTTTTGTGTAGCTCTTTGATGATTTGTCCTTCCTCTCTGAATCCTTGCTTCTCCGAGAGGGTCTTCGTTCATAACGATCATCTCTACTCCTTCTCTCTCTTGGCGGTGATTCTTCTGTCCTACTTCTTATTTTGGGAGAATCTTCTCTTCTTTTGTAAGGAGTCGTACACTCATTTGAATAGTGTCCGGGTCTTCCACAATTGTAGCAATTACGCTCATGACTAGAAGATCTTTTGTCATTGTTGGACCTTGACTTGGAACTTCTTTCCTTGCTTCTACTCTTGTAGAACTTGTTGAAGTTCTTCACCATTAGGCTCAATTATTCATTGAAGATTTGTTTCTCACTTGATGATGTGGGAGCATCACATGAGGCTTTGTAGGCACCACTTGACTTGTTGTGGAGCTCTTCCTTATCCTTGAGTGACATCTCATGAGCAACAATTCTTCCAATGACTTCCGTTGGCTTGAGATCCTTGTAGTTGGGCATCATTTGGATCAATGTGCACACGGTATCATATTTTCCATCCAAGGCTCTTAGGATCTTCTTGATGATGAATCTATCGGTCATCTCTTCACTTCCTAAGCCGGCAATCTCATTTGTGATGAGAGCAAGACTAGAGTACATTTCAGCGACTCCTTCACCATCCTTTATTTTGAACTTGTCCAGTTGACTTCGAAGCACATCCAATTTGGATTCCTTGATGGAGTCGGTACCTTCGTGCATATCAATCAAAGTATCCCAAATTTCCTTTGCATTCTCAAGACGGCTGATTTTGTTGAATTCTTAGGGGCACAATATGTTGAAGAGAATATCACAAGCTTGAGCATTGTATTGCAGCATCTTCAACTCTTCTGCGGTAGCTTCACGGTTCGGTTCTCTCCCATCAAAGAATTCACCTTGCAAGCCAATACACACAATAGCCCAAATGGCGGGGTTATGTCCAAGAATATGCATTTTCATCTTATGCTTCCAACTAGCAAAATTACTACCATCAAAGTAAGGACCTCTACGGTGGTAATTTCCCTCGCTAGATGCCATACTCTCCTAGGTTGTGAAACCAAGTCTATGACCACCAAAAGCTATGGAAATCAAAGCAAATGGAGACCAAAGCTCTGATACCACTTGTAGGATCGAAAGTATGTCCAGAGGGGGGTGATTAGACTACTTGACCAAATAAAAATCTAGCCTTTTCCAAATTTTAGTTCTTGGCAGATTTTAGCAACTTTGCACAAGTCAAGCAAACAACCTACACATGCAATTCTAAGAGTATAGCAGCGGAAAGTAAAACAATTGCATATGAAGGTAAAGGGAGGAGTTTGGACCGAGCAGATGCAATGTAGACACGAAGATTTTTGGTGTGGTTCTGATAGGTGGTGCTATCGTACATCCACGTTGACGGAGACTTCAATCCACGAAGGGTAACGGTTGCGCGAGTCCACGGAGGGCTCCACCCACAAAGGGTCTATGAAGAAGCAACCTTGTCTATCCCACCATGGTCGTTGCCCATGAAGGACTTGCCTCACTAGGGTAGATCTTCATGAAGTAGGCGATCTCCTTGCCCTTACAAACTCCTTGGTTCAACTCCACAATCTTGACGGAGGCTCCCAAGTGATACCTAACCAATCTAGGAGACACCACTCTCCAAGAGGTAACAAATGGTGTGTTGATGATGAACTCCTTGCTCTTGTGCTTAAAATGATAGTCTCCCCAACACTCAACTCTCTCTCATAAGATAGGATTTGGTGGAAAGATGATTTGAGTGGAAAGCAACTTGGGGAAGGCTAGAGATCAAGATTTATGTGGTTGGAATGGAATATCTTGACCTCAACACAAGTGTAGGTGGTTCTCTCTCAGAAAATGTATGTTGGAAGTGTAGGCATGTTCTGATAGCTCTCTCTTCAAATGAAGAGTGGGTGGAGGGGTATATATAGCCTCCACACAAAATCTAACCGTTACACACAATTTACCAAACTCGATGGGACCGAATTGTGAAACTCGGTCAGACCGATTTAGTTCATAATGTGACCGTTAGGATTTTTGGTGGGACCGACATGTCAACTCGGTGAGACCGATTTTGTTAGGGTTAGGGCATAACGTAATCTCGGTGAGACCGATTACACAAACTCGGTGGGACCGATTTTGGTAATAGACAAACAGAGAGTTGGTCAGGCAAACTCGGTGGGACCGATTCGCTCATCTCGGTTGTACCGAAATGTTATGAAAGGGAAACAGAGAGTTTGCATTGCAATCTCGGTGGGACCGATCGCTCATCTCGGTTCGACCGAAACGTTATGAAGGGAAACAGAGAGATTACAATCCCATCTCGGTCAGACCGAGATCCCTATAGGTAAGAGCGAAAAGACTAGGGTTTCTGGCAGTGGCTATGTCAACTGAACTCGGTGGCGCCGGGTAGACAGTTTCGGTGGGGCCGAGTTTTTTTTTGACTATAAACAGTAGGGTAAACACCCCATTGCAACTTTTATTAAAATTAATAAAGGTCATTAGAAAGGCTTGAGGTAAGCTAGAATAAAATAACACTAATCTACAAAAAAGAACTAAATTACAACATGGTCTCCAACCAAGCAGAGAACTGATGGGCATACTTCTTCTTCATCATGTATCTTAATAGCTTCAGCTCCTCCAAGAAGATAAACTTCCAACCCTGGAAAGAGGGAGTAATGTGCTCAAAAAATTTATTATTTCTGGAAATCGAAATAGCCCAGGATCCGAGAATGATGATCTCCATGAAGAAGGGCTTGTTCAGTTTGTCTTTGAGATCTTGAAAAGCTTCTAAGACTGACAAGTTGTGTGTTCTGCTAGGGCAAATAAAATCCCAACACTGTGCTGCATCGGGGCAACTCCAAAAAAGATGGTGTAAGTCTCTTCCTGTGGACAATTTCTGACTGCACAGTTGTATTCTTCCAGCTCAAAATTATTTCTTCTCAGTAAGTTCCTTGTATTGACTCTGTCATGTAGCGGCATCCAAAAGAACACCTTGTGCTTTGGCTGGCATGAGCTCTTCCATATCCAAGAAAAATGAGGTGGGGTTTGTTTAAAACCAATTAGCACATTGTATGCCTTAATGGATGACTAAAACTCATTACCCCAGATATAACTCCATGTATCTCTAAGATCCAAGTGTTCTGAAGTCTTCAGCATGAAGCAGATATTCTCCAATTCCAGAAATTCCTCATGAGCTTGGGTTGTCAAGGTCAAATGGAACAAGTCTTGCAGATACTCAGTGTGAATCACTTGGTGGACATTTATGGCCGTGTCTCGAGCAAAAGAGTATAGATGATCAAACTTGTGCTTTAATACAAAATCATGCCAGCAATCATCCGAAAAGAGGGCACTTTTACCATCCCCTATATTGCATCTTGCAATCGCCTTGTATTGATCAATGAGTGCCAGATTAGACTTCCACCAAAAAGACCCCACCATGTTGCCTCCTGGTAAGTGCCCATTACTATAGTAGCATTCCCAGATGAGGTGTACCCAAGGGATATCATGTCTGTTGTAAAACTTGTGAAGGTTTTTCATAAGCAGAGTCTTGTTTTGTGTGAAGATATCCATAACCCCAAGCCCTCCCTGGTTTTTTGGTCTACATACAGTTTTCCATGCCACCAGAGCAGGTATGCGATCCTCCATATCAGGATGTGAGAAAGTAGTTGAGGACATATGTGGATGTGAGAAAGTAGTTGAGGGTTTTTGGAGCATATCACTTAGTACTTTGAACAAGAAACTCATTAAGCAACACCTCACCCCCTCTTGATAGTATTGGCTTTTCCTATGTAGTCAATGTGATCTTGGATCACTTAAAATGAAAAAATGTAGAGTCCTGAGCTTTGAGCTTGAGCCAATCCTTTGTCCTTAGCATTTGGAGGGGTCCACATTTCTCATCCATGCCATGCCAACCATTGAGCTTTTCTGAAATGTTTATCTTGAAGTAGCATTAGCTCAATGAGTTATATGTTATTAGGAATTACCAAAACAACCCAGGGATAGTTGCACTTCCAGCATCTCTCTAGAGAGTCAGCCCACGCACCGACGTCATCACTCGAGTTTCATGGCATGTCCTCACTCGGACCCCTAGTCTATCTCTCCCAAGAGACACATGAGTGCCACCAAGTTTTTCCCAGTGATCAACTGATGCGGAGCATCCTACGGACATCACCATGTCAAGAGTACGTTCGGCAAGTGACACATGCGACATCTACTTCACATACACAAGGGTGAATCATCTCCTTTACACGTGCTCACTTGACCCCTTCGAGGATGGTATACTACTTGACACTTCTCTCGTGTGCACGCATAGGTATTGTCGGAGCTTCACGGATGTTGAGGAGGAGTGCAAGCGCCGAGGAACGACTACACCGTCTGCGAGGGAAGCATGGAAGAGAAGGAAGAAGAGGACCCGCCCAGTCTGGAACGAGCTGTACTACCGCCCACACCAGGCGGTACTACCGCTGAAGGCACACGGGTGGTACAACCGCTCGACTACCGCCCAACTACCGGCCCAGCTTCTGTATTCGAGCGGTGCAAGGCCGGTACAGCCCCAGTTTCCCCCCCAGCTGCGATAAGACCGGTACAACCGGTCCTACCACCGGTACAACCGCTCCCTACCATTGCGTACACCCCCAGAAACCAGTACCTGAGCTCCTAGCGGTACAACCGCTCACATATCTGGTACAACCGCCCTTCCTGTGCGCAGTGAGAGGGATTTCACCCCATGTATCCCCCAACTTACCCCTTGGACTATATATACTTGTCTCCTAGCTCCGTACTAGGGTTAGCAAAGTAGTAGCTCATTAGAGATAGAGCTTTTGTCATCCATTGCGGATCTACTCCATGAGAGAGACCGCGACCCCTCTACGGAGAAGATCCACCTTGGATTCAAGACCCCTCACGGGAAGATCCCCTCGTGGATTCAAGACCTCCTCATGGAGACGAACCATACCTTGTATCATTCCCTTTGTTGTTCATGTACCTTGTGGATCTTGTGTGTTTGATTGTCTAGTGGATGTGTGATTGGACTTGTTCTTGAGTGTTTCCCCATGTGATTTCTCTCTGTTCTTCCCCTTGCTATTCGTGTTCTTAGTCGGGATCCGCTCCTTTCATGAAAGATCGGCCGTCTAGGGTTCCACCCTACACCATCTTGGTATCAGAGCCACGTTGATCACGATTTTGGAGCCTCCCCTCTTCGTTTTCTAGCTTGATTTTGTCGTGTTCTTCCCCAATTTCGAAAATCCCCACAAAAATAGCCCAAATTTTTTTGTGATTTGTTGGTTTTGGTGATATTTTGTTGATTTTGATCCATGGATTCATTGTGTCTTGAGTAGATCTAGCATATCCCCAAGTTTCCCCACCTTCCATCCACGAAATCTCCGCAATTTTGTCCCCGAAATCATCCATTTCCGCCCCAAGTTCATCCCCGATCCAGATCTGAGAACTTTTCCCGACACCAGCGGTACTACCGCTCCCCCATAACCTGATACTTCTGCCAGCTAATTCTAGAACTCTAGGATGCTCCAAGAGTGGTACAACCGCCCTAGCAAGCGGTACAACCGCCCCTCCCAATGTCAGCCTCGGCTGATTGACAGTTTTGACCATAACTTTACATTCGGTGTCCGATTTTTGCGTTCTTTAGCTCGTTGAGTAGCTATCGACATCCCCCATCCATCTAAATAGGTTTAAACACCATTTGACTCCATCGAATTTTTGGAACTTTGGCATCTTTGCCTAGGGCTTCCACCATAACTTCCGCAAAACCACCATAGCCTTCCGCAATTTAACCCATATTGATCACCATTATATTTGTGGTTGTTTGAGTTGTGACTTGAGTCTCCTAAGGAGTTTCCTCTACTTAGGGACGGTTGCTTCCTCATCAACCACCACCACCACTTCCGCATAGGCTTTCCTACCATACACTTATGCCACCCCAACTTAACACAATTTTGTTTGAGTTGTGAGTTGTGTCTCCTAAGGTATTTCAGCTACTTATGGATGGTGACCTCCAACTCCGACTCACATAACCCCATAACCTCCACTTTCGCATTGCCGACTCGCATAACCCATCATTGCATTTCCGCAATCCCATTAGGCTTCGGCAACACCTACACCTCATTCCACTACAACCATTTGACATTTGCCTTTGAGATTTTGAGTTCGCGGTTTTTCCGTTTCCTAAGGTGTTTCGGCTACTTAGGAATGAGTCTCCATCATCTTGGTATCTCCATCAAGATTACCACCACTCATCATCGCCAAGGACGGTAACCTCCATATCATCTTGGTATCGTGGTATCCCTCCATTGTATATTCCCTTGCCATTGCATTGATAATCCCTAGCCCATTTTGCATCACTTGCCTATCGAGACTAGCCATTTGAGTATTGTCGGCAATGTTACTTGTACACATTAGTGATCTACACCTCCCATTAGATACATACCATATCATATTGGTATCATATCATCCCTTGTGTCACAAGATTGTTTCTGTATATACACAATTGCTATCTTGGTTTGTGCATTTCGCATTGTGGCCATATACAAAAAAAAGAATAAGCTTTTAAGAAAAAGAGAAAGAGCAAAGAAGCTTGTAAGAAAGTGCCATAGCATCGACACATTACATATCATACTACCATATTGATCATCTTGGATCATCATGTGCGAAACACCGGGAACCATACATACATAGCATACTTGGGATAGAAAGTTCATACATTTTGCATATCATAGGTTGTGCACAAGTGTCGTATCCGCCTATAGAGCAATCGTGCTAGTGTCTCTCTTGAGTTGTGAAACACGAGCGTTTTCCGTGGATTCCACATTTTGAGCTCATTCCTTGGTTGCACGACCCCATTTATCTATCCGTGTGTGTGTTTCCGTGTGCCATATATTGCTATTGGTCTGCTTGTTTCACTTGCGAATTTGTGAATCACTTTCAACATTATTGACTCTTGCTAACATTTTACATTAAATTTTTGTGCCACTTTCCTCACCAAGCTACTCCATAATCTTTACTTGATAGGTGTGAGTGAACAAGTCTGGTACCAATTCCACTATTCTTTCATCTCACATTGAGTGAAACAGGATACATCCTCAACTTTGGGAAAAGGTAACTTGGTATTGTTTATCTCATTTCCTACTCACCTCTACTCGAGTCTTGTGATGGATAGGCAAGGCATTTCACCTTTGATCTACAACAACAACGATGAGTTCGATGCCACAAATAACTACACTGACGCCAAGGTGCAAGCTCAAATGGAGGAGATCAAAGCCCTCATCAAGTCCTACAAGCGATCTTCCTCATCTTTGAAAAGATGCTCAAGTACACATGCTTCCAAGCTACCATCTCCAGAAAAATCACATCGGCATCGACACCATCACGAACAAGAACGTGAAGGTCAAGAGCTCAACACCAACAACCGCTCAACAACTTCACCATCTCCATTGGCATCTTCGCCAAGCGACTTCAAGGCATCTTCTCCTTCGGATATACGGCATCTTTGCCAATAAGCACCTCAAGACTATGCTCAAGAGAAGCTCCCCAAGCTCCAGTCCGCGACTTCCACGAGCTACTACGACCTCGACATCGACCATGAGATTCCTTTCTATGGAACTCTAGAACCCGAGGAGTATCTCGAGTTGGAACGTTTGATGGATGACTACCTCAAGCTACATCAAGTTCCTCCCGAAGATCAAGCGAAGTGCGCAACAAGGAACTTCCACGACTACACGTCCACATGGTGGTTTCACACACCTTCGGAGACCTACGACATGAGTTGACCCAAGACGAAGAGAGCTTTGCGGCGAGAGTTCATGCCTCCAACCTACACGGAACAACTTCAACACCAATTGGAGAACACCATCCAAGGATCCAAGTCCATCGAGGAGTACTTCAAGGAGATGAAGATTGCCTTGCGAAAAGCCGGCGTGGACGACCCCATTTCGATGAAGTTCCACTTCATTATGGGATTGCACAACGACATCTCCAAGACGATCTTCCGCGAGAACTACAAGTCCCTCGACGACAACTACATTGGTGCTCTCAAGGAGGAACAAGAACTCATGAAGGCCCAAGCTTCTCCACCCCAAGCACACTTCGCAACGACCAAGCTCCATGAGAACGAGCATGAGGATAGTACCATGAAGATGTCCAAGCCCGACAAGCTCCAAGACGATGCTCCCAAGTTTGACTTCACTGTCATCCCTCTTTATGGCATTGATGATGCCGAGTCCTCCACGACTCTTTTTCAAGATGGTACGGCGACGAGTACGACTATAGAGACCTTCAAGGACCAAGCTTTGGAGGCGAGCGACTTGGTGATGAGCAAGGATGATGCTTCCATCTTAGGAGGCGAGAGTGATGATGTTCCATCTTCGGCCTTCATCCACGGAGATGATGACAAGATGGTTGAGCATGGGATTTTCCCTTCGACCATGGCGACGTATGATGACTTGAGTGACTTTTGCCACCATATTGAGAGTGAGAGTGACTTCACCACTAGCCCCATATATGATGTGTTTCCACAATTCCCATGTGAGGAGAGCCACAAAACCCATCACTTGAGTGAGATGAGTGACTCCACCATATGTGAGTTTGAGTGCACCTATTTTGAGGGAGTGAGTGAACCACCACATAGAGAGAGTGAGGTAGTTGATAGGGCATGTGAGGCCACTATGATTTCTAACGACTTGACCTCTACCTCTATTGTGTATTCTCATTTGGTGCTAGGTCCCATCTATGATGACGCGCCAATTCATGATGACTTCGTCCTCCCTTTGGACAAGACGATGGCCATGGTGGAATATGATGCACCCCCACATGGTTCCATCAAGATGAAGATGACCACCATTTGGTCTTTCCCACCTCACCTACACCACTTGAGTGGAATGAGGAACAGTAACATAGGTGACGGTGATGCTCTAGTCCCACTAGTGGACATTCTTGACAATGATTGCTTGCATGATGTTGATCCACCTAGTACCATGATTCATACTAATGCGACTTCCTCATGTGATGATTTCTTGCCCATTTATGACGAGTATGATGATTGCCATGTGGAGTCTCTTAGTTGTGATGCCATGTTACATAGGATTTCTTGTGACAATTCTCTAGGTCACATCATGTTTGACAATCCGCTTGACTTGTCATATGCTATGCATGAGATCCATCATATGTCATATTTGCAATCTCTTCATAGTGACTATGCATATGCCATTAAAATTAACCCAATTTGCACTTATGGCATAGATGACAAGCCCATGGTTATTGGCATTTGTTTTTCCTGTGATGATATTGGCATGCTACATTTGCATCATTTATCTCATATGCCATGCCATAACCACCTAGCTTCGGATATGCATTGCTTTGGATGTCGTCCATTTTCTCCATATGATGTTTCCAATATTGCTCATGAGAAGACCCCCATAGTTTCCTCATACATGTTAGGAGATTTTGATTCATCCCATTCATTGCATGATCCCAATACTTGTGTGCATCATATGCTCCCCATGAATAAAAATGATATTGTTGTGCCTTATACTTGTATGCTCAATTTGCATCCCCATAGTGTTATACACAATAACTATTATTTCATGATGGATGACATGTTCTTATACCATGCATCAAATTTCTTTGAGCGATGCTTATCTTGTACTAACACTGACGTGCACATACACATCA
Source organism: Triticum urartu (assembly GCF_056163025.1). Classification (NCBI taxonomy): domain Eukaryota; kingdom Viridiplantae; phylum Streptophyta; class Magnoliopsida; order Poales; family Poaceae; genus Triticum; species Triticum urartu. Next base: position 192,810,835 of record NC_141873.1, on the reverse strand, counting down.
TGATGGATGATGTTTACATTTACCATGCGCACAATTTCTTTGCTTTCTTTCTCTTTTGTGTAGGTACCGATGAATACTTGTCAACCTCGCAATCCCACGAGTTGACAAAACGAGCTCTAGAGAGCAATGATGACAAGGGATCCCATGGACTATCTTTCCCACCGCTCTCTTCGCGCAAAGTGTAGGATCGAAAGTAAGTCTAGAAGTGGCACCGAGATTGCTAGGGAACATGAGCTTGATGTCTTCTTTTTGTGTAGCTCTTTGATGATTTGTCCTTCCTCTCCGAATCCTTGCTTCTCCGAGAGGATCTTCGTTCATAACGATCATCTCTAATCCTCGTATCTCTTGGCGGTGATTCTTCTCTCCTACTTCTTCTTTTGGGAGAATCTTCTCTTCTTTTGTAAGGAGCCGTACACTCATTTGAACAGTGTCCGGGTCTTCCACAATTGTAGCAGTTACGCTCACGACTAGAAGATCTTTTGTCATTGTAGGACCTTGACTTAGAACTTCTTTCCTTGCTTCTATTCTTGTAGAACTTGTTGAAGTTCTTCACAATTAGGCTCAATTCTTCATTGAAGGTTTGCTTCTCATTTGATGATGTGGGGGCATCACATGAGGCTTTGTAGGCACCACTTGACTTGTTGTGGAGCTCTTCCTTATCCTTGAGTGACATCTCATGAGTGACAATTCTTCCAATGACTTCTGTTGGCTTGAGATCTTTGTAGTTAGGCATCATTTGGATCAATGTGCACACGGTATCATATTTGCCATCCAAGGCTCTTAGGATCTTCTTGATGATGAATCTATCGATCATCTCTTCACTTCCTAAGCCGGCAATCTCATTTGTAATGAGAGCAAGCCTGGAGTACATTTCAGCGACACCTTCATCATCCTTCATTTTGAACTTGTCAAGTTAACTTTGAAGCACATCCAATTTGGATTCCTTGACGGAGTCGCTACCTTCGTGCATATCAATCAAAATATCCTAGATTTCCTTTGCATTCTCAAGATGGTTGATTTTGTTGAATTCTTCGGGGCACAATCTGTTGAAGAGAATATCACAAGCTTGAGCATTGTATTGCAGCATCTTTAACTCTTCCGCGGTAGCTTCATGGTTCGGTTCTCTCCCATCAAAGAATTCACCTTGCAAGCCAATACGCACAATAGCCCAAACAGCAGGGTTATGTCCAAGAATATGCATTTTTATCTTATGCTTCCAACTAGCAAAATTAGTACCATCAAAGTAAGAACCTCTATGGTAGTAATTTCCCTCACTGGACGCCATACTCTACTAGGTTGTGAAACCAAGGCTATGACCACCAAAAGCTATGGAAATCAAAGCAAATGGAGACCAAAGCTCTGATACCACTTGTAGGATCGAAAGTAAGTCTAGACGGGGGTGATTAGACTACTTGACCAAATAAAAATCTAGCCTTTTCCCAATTTTAATTCTTGGCAGATTTTAGCAACTTAGCACAAGTCAAGCAAACAACCTATACACATGCAATTCTGAGAGTATAGCAGCGGAATGTAAAACAATTGCATATGAAGGTAAAGGGAGGAGTTTGGAGCGAGCAACCACAATGTAGACACGGACATTTTTGGCGTGGTTCCGATAGGTGGTGCTATCGTACGTCCACGTTGATGGAGACTTCAACCCACGAAGGGTAATGGTTGCGCGAGTCCATGGAGGGCTCCACCCACGAAGGGTCCACGAAGAAGCAACCTTGTCTATCCCACCATGGCCATCGCCCATGAAGGACTTGCCTCACTAGGGTAGATCTTCACGAAGTAGGCGATCTCCTTGCCCGTACAAACTCCTTGGTTCAACTCAACAATCTTGACGGAGGCTCCCAAGTGACACCTAACCAATCTAGGAGACACCACTCTCCAAGAGGTAACAAATGGTGTGTTGATGATGAACTCCTTGCTCTTGTGCTTCAAATGATAGTCTCCCCAACACTCAACTCTCTCTCATAGGATAGGATTTGGTGGAAAGATGATTTGAGTGGAAAGCAACTTGGGGAAGGCTAGAGATCAAGATTTATGTGGTTGGAATGAAGTATCTTGACCTCAACACAAGTGTAGGTGGTTCTCTCTCAGAAAATGTATGTTGGAAGTGTAGGCATGTTCTGATGGCTCTCTCCATGAATGAAGAGTGGGTGGAGGGGTATATATAGCCTCCACACAAAATCTAACCGTTACACACAAATCACCAAACTCGGTGGGACCGAATCATACAACTCGGTCAGACCGATTTAGTTCATAATGTGACCGTTAGGGTTTTCGGTGGGACGGACATGTCAACTCGGTGGGACCCATATCATTAGGGTTAGGGCAGAACGTAATCTCGATCAGACTAATTACACATACTCGGTGAGACCGATTTTGGTAATAGACTAACCAGAGAGTTGGTCAGGCAAACTCGGTGGGACCGATTCGCTCTCTTGGTAGAACCGAAACATTACGACAAGGAAACAAAGAGTTTGCATTGCAATCTCGGTGGGACCGATCGCTCATCTCGGCTTGACCGAAACGTTACGAAGGGAAACAGAGAGTTTGCAATACCATCTCGGGTGAGACCAAGATCCCTATCGGTAAGACCAAAAAGACTAGGGTTTCTGGCAGTGGCTATGTCAACTGAACTCAGTGGCTCCGGATAGACAATTTCGGTGGGGCCGAGTTTGACTTTTGTTTTTGGACATATGTGGATGTGAGAAAGTAGTTTAGGGTTTTTGGAGCATATCACTAAGCACTTTGAGCAAGAAACTCATTAAGCAACACCTCACCCCGTCTTGATAGTATTGGCTTTTCCTATGGACTTGATGTGATCTTGGATCACTTAAAGTAAAAAATGTAGAGTCCTGAGCTTTGACCTTGAGACAATCCTTTGTCCTTAGCATTTTGAGGGATCCACTTTCTAATCCATGCCATGCCAATCATTGAGATTTTCCTGAAATATTTATCTTCAAGTAGCATTAGCTCAATGAGCTATATGTTGTTAGGAATTACCAAAACCACCCGGGGATAGTTGCACTTTCACAAAGACTTCGCGCATTTCTTCTACATGACCCTCACTTGGCTATGGGTTATTGCCCATTATATATTATATGCGCATCTTGACATGTTCACTTTGCATGATATGCTCATGTCCATTTGGATGACATGCTTTAGTGACCCATGCTTTGCATTACACATGATGATCAATTCTAGTACTTGTATGTGCATTTGCAAGCTTGGTGGAGATATTTCTTGTTATTACCATGATTGCTTTGTGCCCCATGACTATGATGATACTATGATCTTGCTTTGTGTTTGCGCTTGCGATATGTCATGTGCATTTCCCATGCCTATTATTTGCTCTCATGACATGATTGCCATGATTTCCTCTAGTATGTTGCATCTTCGCACTACTATCTTACACGCCTTGATTACTATGCTTGCTTATGTTGCATCACCAATGATTCATACTTGATCCTTTCATGCAATTGATGACAACCATCTACATGCCTTGCACATGATTGTTATTGCTTCTTCTCATATATCTCCATGTGTTGCCTCTCTCATGTTAGACAATTTGCCATGTATTGAGTGCAACAATGATTCTAATCTTGCTCATGAGATTGCCCCCATAGCATTCTCACATATATTTGGAGATTTTGACATATTTCTTGTGAAGCATGCTTGTCTTACCTCTTTGCACCATATACCTAGTGCCATGAATATTGCCATTATTGCATCATATTATTCATGCACTTGCGCTTCTAATGGTAATGTTCAAGAGAAGAGAACCATCATGATGGATGATGTGTTTATCTACCATGCGCATACGTTCTTTGCTTTGTTTTGTGCATGTGTAGGAAACTTGGATGTCGTGTAAACTTCCACATCACATGAGTTAACAATCCGAGCTCTTGAGAGCGAACCACCTTCTACCATGATGCTTCTACATCATACTTGCTTGTGCTTCGGCATTATGAAGGACGCACAAGGACATGCTTTAAAGGTGATATCCTTCTCTTTCGAGAACCCCCAAACCATGAGCGTGCATATTGTGGATCATACTACTTGTGTTGCTTCCACCATGAGACTTATTTGTCCTCTTGGACCCTTTGCTTGCACACAAGTTAGTGATATTGCCTCCATTCATGATTTTCACATTCCCATTGATGTGAAGCATCCCACGTTCATCCCCATGTACACTCCGAATACTCTCCAAGCCCCAAGAGAACATAAGACGAGACCTCAAGTATACGCCATCGGACACAAGGTGAACTCGCTCCTCTTCGAATCGTCACTTTTCACATGTGAGACATGGCTACTATCTCAAACATGTGTGCTATGCATGACCAGGAACCAAGAGGAAGCCCATGGACAAGAAGGCGAGGACACCAAGCGCGAGGAACAAGAAGAAGAGCTATGGAAGAAGCTCAAGTCACCCGACGATCGGTCGGGACCGGACGTCCGGTGCCTGAAGACCCACCGGACGACCGGCGATCCCCCACCCGAGCCAAATGAGCAGACGTCCGACGCCAGCGGACGACCGGCGACCAGACAATTTGCCACCTCCAGAATCCCGGTACTCCAGCGTCCGAGCCAAATCGAGCGGATGTCCGACGTCTTCCGGACGTCCGGCCGCCCGTGAGCCACTGGACGACCGGTCCTCAGCGGACGTCCGGTACTTGTCTGTGCACAGTGTTCGGGCCCGAGGCCCATGTACCCCTCACTTAACCCTTCGTGTCCCTAGACTATATATACTCCTCCACCACCTCCTAGTTAGGGTTAGCATTGTGTTAGCTCATTTGTGAGATAGAGCTTCGCTCATTCATATCAGATCTACTCCACGAGAGAGACTGCGGCCCCTCTTCGGAGAAGATCTACCTTGGATTCAAGACCCTTTTACGGGAAGATCCCCTTGTGGATTCAAGACCTCCTCACGGAGAAGAACCGGCTACCCTTTGTATCGTCCGTTGTTGATCGTGGATCTTGTATCTCCCTTTGTGTTCATGGATCTAGCGCATGTGTGATCATTTTTGTTGGTTTTAGTGTTTCTCTCGTGTTTTCCCTTGTTTCCCCCCTCATGTTCTTCATGTTCTTCGCGGGATCCGCTCCTTTCGTGAAAGATCGGCCGTATAGGGTTCCACCCTACATCATCTTGGTATCATGAGCCACGTTGATCACGATTTCAGAGCCTTCCCTCTTCGTTTTCTAGCCTAATTTTATTGTGTTCTTCCCCAATTTCGAAAATCCCCACCAAAAATAGCCCCCAATTTTTTTTTGTGATTTGTTGGTTTGAAGAAGTTTTGTTGGATTTGATCCATGGATTTGCTTGGTTTCAAGTGGATGTAGCATTTCCCCAAGTTTCCCCATCTTTCACCCATGAAATCTCATCAATTTTGACCCCCCAAATCCCCAAATTCTGCCCAAAATCGCGTCCCGAAACTCGCATCTCGCGTTGACCCAGACCCACCGGACGACCGTCACTTTACCGGACGTCCGGAGACCCAGGAAGCACCGGACGTCCGACCTTACCGGACGACCGGAACCCCTAACCCGAGCTGAAATTAGAGGATTTCCGACCCGACCGGACATCCGGCGACCGGACATCCGTCCATTTCCGGACGTTCGCTACCTGTAAATACTGACTTCGCTAAAATTTTGTTTTGGCCATAACTAATTCATACGAACTCCGATTTTGACGTTCTTTAGCTCGTTTTGAAGCTATTTACATCCCCCTTCCCACAAAAATACCACCAATATCATTTGACTCCATCAAATTTTGAAACTTTGGCATCTTTACCTAGGGCTTCCACCACATCATCTGCTACACCATCATCGACTTCCGCAACCTAACACATTTTGTTCCCCTTAGCATTTGAGGTTGTTGGAGTTATGATTCGAGTCTCCTAAGGTGTTTTGGCTACTTAGGGACGGTTGCTTCTTCATCAACCACCACCACTACCGCATAGGCTTACCCACCATACACTTCTGCCACCCCAACTTAACCCAATCTTGTTTGTGTTGTGAGTTGTGTCTCCTAAGGTGTTTCGGCTACTTAGGGACCGTGCTTCCAACTCCGATACCGTGTATAGTCCACCACCTTACCCTCCATTTCCGCATTGCCTACTCACAAAACCCATCATTGCATTTCTGCAATCCCATTGAGCTTCCGCAACCACCACCTCATTCGCGCTACCACCATCTTGACATTTGACGTTTGAGATTTTGAGTTTGCGGTTTTTCCGTTTCCTGAGGTGTTTCGGCTACTTAGGGACGAGTCTCCATCATCTTGATATCTCCATCAAGATCACCGCCGCTCATCATCAACACGGACGGTAACCTCCATATCATCTTGGTATCGTGGTATCCCTCCATTGTATATTCCCTTACCATTGCATTGTTAACCCCTAGCCCATTTTGCGTTACTTACCTATCGAGACTAGCCATTTGAGTATTGCCGGCAACGTTACTTGTGCACATTACTGATCTACACCATGCATTGCATACATACCATACCATATCGGTATCCTCTTGGTATCATATCATCCTTTGTGCCACAAGTTTGTTCCCGCATATATACAATTGCTATCTTGGTTTGTGCATTGTGCAAAAGTGGCCATATACAAAAAAAGAATAAGCTTTTAAGCAAAAGAAAATAGCAAAGAGCTTGTAAGCAATAGCCATAGCATCATACCACATTGCACATAAGATTGTAATATCCGATCATCTTGGATCATACCACCGGAACATCATACATATATAGCATACTTGGGATAGAAAGTTCATACATTTTGCATCTTATAGGTTGTGCACAAGAGTCGTATCTGCCTATAGAGCAATCGTGCTAGCGTCTCTCTTGAGTTGTGCAACACGAGCGTTTTCCGTGGATTCCACATTTTGTGCTCATCCTTGGTTGCACGACCCCATTTATCTATCCGTGTGTGTGTTTCCGTGTGCCACATATTGCTATTGGTCTACTTGTTTCACTTGCAAATTTGTGAATCTCTTTCAACTTATTTGACTCTTGCTAACATATTGCATTAAATGTTTGTGCCACTATCCTCGCCAAGCTCCACTATAAGCCTTATTTGTGTAGGTGTGAGAAATCGACAAGATCGGTACCAATTGTGCTATTTCCTTGTTACATCATTGAGTGATAATTGATCCATCTTCAACATCGGTCAACGTACATTTGGTATAGTTCTTCTCCTTTCTCCACTCATATTTGCTCGAGTATTGCGATGGATAGGCAAGGCATTTCATCTCCGGTCTTCGACAACAACGACGGCGTGAACAACTACATCACCAAAGCGTCAATCTTTGATCTACAGCGACAAATGCAAGACGCACAATCAAGATTGAGAGAGCACATCGAGAACCTCTCCATTGAAATTTTTCACTCCGAAGCAAGGAAAAGGGACTACATCGATAACAAGCTTTCCGCACAAAAGGAGGAGCAAGATGCAAGGATGGAGGAAATTCGAACCTTGTTTATCAACCGTTCTTCCCCTTCATCATCCTCAAGGCGGCGACGTTCAAGTCACAAGTCTTCAGAACGCAAAAATGATGCAAGCGCAAGTCATCTACGTCCACATATCCATGGCGACCACCATCACGTTCGTGATCCACCTCGTCATGAAGGGAAAGTCACATCCAAGCCACATCTGCACGACGAACGACATCTACTATGAGCTCATGCGCGACAACGCCAACATCATCATGACGATGCTCACCAAGCGCAAATGCACAAGTCCCAACAAGCCCTACTTCACGCCAAGCCCAACCTTCATGAGCATAAGAGAAGACCGCGAGACGAGCACCACCAAGACGGAGCTACGGCTACAACAACCACTTCGGCATCTTCGCCAAGTGCAATCAAGGCATCTTCGCCTTTGGACGTACGGCATCTTCGCCTACTTCCCGTGAGTTTGCCTACATCGACATCATCAAATACAAGGCGACCACCTATGAGCGAGGGCGACACTTCCATCTTCGAAAGCCCCCCACAGAAGATGGCCGGGCATGGTGTAACACCCCGGATGTAACTTTCCCTATTTGTACTCCAACTCTTCCCGTTTCCGGCGTTAAGTTATATTTATTTCCTCGGGTTTGGGTTTTGTCTCTGTGTGTTGTTGTCGTTGTCATGCATCTCATATCTTGTCATCATGTGCATTGCATTTGCATACGTGTTCGTCTCATGCATTCGAGCATTTTCCCCGTTGTCCGTTTTGCATTCCGGCGCTTCGTTCTCCTCCGGTGGTCATTTCTAGCCTTCTTTCATGTGTGGGGATTAAACATTTCCGGATTGGACCGAGACTTGCCAAGCAGCCTTGGTTTACTACCGGTAGACCGCCTGTCAAGTTTCGTACCATTTGGACTTCGTTTGATACTCCAACGGTTAACCGAGGGACCGAAAAGGCCTCGTGTGTGTTGCAGCCCAACACCCCTTCAATTTGGCCCAAAACCCACCAAACTCTGCTCCATGTCCTAGAGCGTTCGATCACGATCGCGTGGCCGAAAACCGCACCTCATTTGGACTCTCCTAGCTCCCTCTATGCCTATATATACACCCCCCATTCCAATTCACGGATCCTCTCCCCCCTAACCCTAAAAAAATCCCAGATCCGCCCCTCCGGACGTGTCCGGGCGGAGCCGGACAATGTCCGCCGCCACCGCCGCCCAGCCAGGACGCGCCACGTGGCGCCCGGCGCCCGCCGCCGCCGCGGCCCGCAGGGGCCCGAGGCCGGCCCTCCCGCGCCGCCTTCCGCCTCCCCAGCGCCGCCCGCGCTCCGCCGCCCGCCGCCCTTCTCCGCCGGAGCCGGCAGCCGCGCCGCCCACGCCGGCCGGAGCTCGCCGCTCCGCCGCGGGACTCCGCCGACCGGAGCCGGGCCCCGCGCCGCCAGCCGCCGCCCCCACCGACCGGCCTCGCCTCCCCTCTTCTCCCCGCCGACCACCACGGCGCCATCGCCGGTGACCTCGGCTCCGGTGTGAACAGTGCCGCCGCCACCTCGGCTCCGACGTGAACAGTGCCCCGAAACCCTAGATCTGATCCGGGGTAGTTTTTTTCACTAAGTCCCAGAATTTTTAGTTCATATGCCCACGTTCGAGGCTCCGTAATTCTGCATTCCGTAGCTCCGATTCATGCATATAGCATATCAAAATATTCATCTCAGAGAGTACATCATTTCGTTCCATTGCATCATTTTCATTTGAGCTCATCTTGATGCCCGAAATGCTGTTAGAAGAGGGCTACTTGAGTTAATTGTCAGATATGTTACTCTGTTTAGCACTTTTGTCATTTTTGCCATGATTATTGTGTGCATGATATGCCCGTGAGTTCTTCATATGTTTTATTAAGGGTTTTGTCATCTATCCAGAGGTGCAACCCATGTATTTTTAGGATGTGTGTGGTGACTTGTGCAAGCTTGCAAAGTGGTGCACTTGCTAATTCTGTTTTCAGGGTCTTAGTGATTTCACTAAGTCCAGGGATTGTTTAGTTCATGATGCCATATGTTCTTGTTGTTTCCTAGTGATCCGTGCCTCTTTTGAGGATGATCAGTAAGGGAGTTTTGTTAATATTGTAGTGCTCTATCCATCGATGTCTTTTTTTGCAATTATAGAGCACCCTAGCTTGAGTCAATCGAGCTCTACTTTTGCTTCGTTGCGAATCTGGGCAGATCGTCAACTTGTTTGCGATTTTGCCGATGTTATTGTAGTTGATCCGTGCATGCTATGCCATTGTTCTTGCCATGTCTAGTTTGTATTTTGTGCCTTCTTAAGGGATGTATGCTTGTCTTGCCATGACTTGCACCGTGGTGAGTGCATCGAGCTCGTAAACATGCCTTCGTGAGTTATGTTTCAGCATGTCCCAGTTTTCACGAAGTCTGAAAACTGATTATGTTTTTGCTATGTTTGTGTGCTTGTTAGTATATTTTGTGATCCCTTTTGGCTCAAGGTCACTAAGGGACTTTTGTTAAGCTTGTTGAGTAGCTCCATGCCATGCCTTTCTTTGTCATGTTCAGGTCCTGTAGCATGTTGTTTTGTTGCTCCGAAGAGGGCTATATGATCTGAAATTCCAGACAAGTGTTAATTTCACAAAGTCTGAGATCTGTTTTACCATTTGCGTTTTTGCCATGCTTGTTTGAACCTGTTAATGGATGATTTGGCCGTAGCTCAGTGCTAGACTTTTGTTAAGCATCTTGTGTGCATCCCTGCCATGTATTTTCATGCCATGTTGGGTGGCTGTAGCATGTTCATCTCGTTGCATTTAGATGCCTACTTGCTGTAAATCGCAGACCCGTGTCATTTTTGAAACGCTTGCCATTTCCAAAACGTAACTCCGATTCCGACGTTCTTTATATCGTTTTCAAGCGATTTCATATCATCTTTTTAGTGGCACACTTGGATTTCCAAGTTGAGGCCAGGTTCATGCATTTCCTGTCATATCTTGCATTTTGCATCCCGCATCGCATCCCGCATAGCATATCATCATTTCATCATATTGCTTGGTCTTGCACGTGGTTGATTGTATCCTTGTTGCTTGTTTGTCTTGTTTGGGTAGAGCCGGGAGACGAGTTCACTAACGAGGAGCCCATTGAGTTTGCTCTTGAGGATCCAGTCAACTCTGACAACTGTGCAGTCAAGATGATCATACCCTCGAAATCACTACTATCTTTGCTATGCTAGTTTGCTCGCTCTTTTGCTATGCCATTGCTACGATGCCTACCACTTGCTTGCAAGCCTCCCAAATTGCCATGTCAAACCTCTAACCCACCTTGTCCTAGCGAACCGTTGATTGGCTATGTTACCGCTTTGCTCAGCCCCCTCTTATAGCGTTACTAGTTGCAGGTGAAGATTGGAGGCCGTTCCTTGTTGGAACATCTTTTATTTACTTGTTGGGATATCATTATATTGCCATGTTATATTAATGCATCTATATACTTGGTGAAGGGTGGAAGGCTCGGCCTCTCGCCTAGTGTTTTGTTCCACTCTTGCCGCCCTAGTTTCCGTCATATCGGTGTTATGTTCCCGGATTTTGCGTTCCTTACGCGGTTGGGTTATAATGGGAACCCCTTGATAGTTCGCCTTGATTAAAGCTTTTCCAGCAATGCCCAACCTTGGTTTTACCATTCTCCACCTAGCCTCTTTTTCCCTTGGGTTACCGGAGCCCAAGGGTCATCTTATTTTAACCCCCCCCCACCCCCCGGGCCAGTGCTCCCTCTGAGTGTTGGTCCGAACCGGGCAGCCTGCGGGGCCACCTCGGGGAAACTTGAGGGTTGGTTTTACTCGTAGCTTGACCTATCTGAGTGTGCCCTGAGAACGAGATATGTGCAGCTCCTATCGGGATTTGTCGGCACATTCAGGCGGTGTTCTTAGTCTTGTTTTAACCTGTCGAAGTGTCTTGAATTACCGAGAAACCGAGTCTGATCGGAAAGTCTTGGGAGGAGGTCTATTCCTTCGTTGACCGTGAGAGCTTGTCATGGGCTAAGTTGGGACTCCCCTGCAGGGATTGAACTTTCGAAAGCCGTGCCCGCGGTTATGGGCGGATGGGAATTTGTTAATGTCCGGTTGTAGATAACTTGAACCTTAACTTAATTAAAATGAATCAACTGAGTGTGTTACCGTGATGGCCTCTTCTCGGCGGAGTCCGGGAAGTGGACACGGTGTTGGAGTAATGTTTGCGCAGGTTGTTCTCTAGTTTCTCGCTCGTGCTTTGCCTCCTCTTCTCGCTCTCTTTTGCGAATAAGTTAGCCACCATACTTGCTAGTCGCTTGCTGCAGCTCCACTCATATTTTACCTTGCCATACCTATAAGCTTAAATAGTCTTGATCGCGAGGGTGCGAGATTGCTGAGTCCCTGTGGCTCACAGATTACTATTACACCAGATGCAGGGCCTGATGATTTCGCTCCAGGAGACGCGTGTGAGCTCAAGTGGGAGTTTGACGAAGACTCTCAACGATACTACGTTTCCTTTCCCAACGATCAATAGTGGTGCCCAGTTGGGGGTGATCGGGACCGTTGTCACATGTTGGGTTCTCTTTTATTTTGGCGTCGTAGTCGGGCCATGAGTGTTTGGATGATGTAATGTTATTAATGTACTTGATTGACGTGGCGAGTGTAAGCCAACTATGTTATCTCCCCTTTTATTATTATTACATGGGATGTTGTGAAGATTGCCTAACTTGCGACATATGCCTTCAATGCGATTATGTCTCTAAGTCGTGCCTCAACACGTGGGAGCTATAGTCGCATCGAGGGTGTTACAAGTTGGTAATCAGAGCCTTCCCCGACCTTAGGATCCCCATTGCTTGATCGTTTTAGCGGCCGAGTTGTGTCTAGAAAAATGTTTTGAGTCTTTAGGAATTATATATTGGAGAGTTTAGGAATTCTTTTTACTTACCAGTCTCCTCATCGCTCTGGTAAGGCATCCTGACATAGAGTTTTGACTCTTCTCTTCTCAAAATTTCACCAAAAAATTTTTTTAGGATCACGCGGGTATCTTGGAATCGTTCCGATGGTTTTATGATGGGAACATTGTCTTGGTGCCTCCTGTCAGGGGTTTAGTGGAAGTGTCCCGGGGAGTTGAGCTCTGAGGTGTTGTCATCATAATTTTATCGTTGCAGTTCTGGAATACCTGGGTTTAGTACGCCGACATTGAAAATCTCTTTTATTCAGTTCGTTGGTGAGATAACCTCGACGCCACCCAGTACTGGGGCGGGAGTTCGGGAGTATCGCCATAACTTGTATAACGGATGCTTTTCGAAGGTTGAGGTAGATGGTTTCCGAAGGTTTCTTGGTTATGTGTTGAAGGATGGATACAGCTGGATGTAGGATTTGCTAGTTTGGGTGAGATATTATGCTTCCCCTGTATCCCCAACACCTGATTGCATAACCGGAAAGGTTCGGGAGTTTCATAGGTGGGAATTCTAGTAGCTCTAGTTTTTCTTCCACGGATATTGGTTTGAGATTGGGATTTCTTACCGATTATTCGTTCTTGATCTGTACCTTGTTGATTTATTTCTCTACCTTAATTCTACGTGGCTTCTCAATTTATGGATATGTGACCATTTCAAGAGGAATGCATTCGTTCATTTTGTTCGGATGTGAAGACTATATGTTGCAATTTTCATTCCGTTGGATTTAGCTTCAATAATTTATCTGTAAATGTGCTAATGGTGGTCAACCTCTTCAGGATGGCTCCTCCAACGCGCACGATTGCGAATCCTGATCCACCTCCACCTCCTCCGGAGGCATGGCAAGCTGTGATGGCCGCAACCAATGCAAATACACAGTTGATCATGCAAATTCTTCAAGAGCACAATCAAGGCAGTCAAGGGAATCAAGGCAGCAATCAGAGTCACTTTGCTACACTCAACCAGTTCCTTGCTAACGGACCAAAGACTTTCAGTAATTGTGTTGAGGCAACCGATGCTGACGATTGGCTTATGGATCTGTGCAAGCATTTTGAGTGCAGTAACGTCAGGCCTGAGGACTTTGTTAAGTTCGCTTCCTTCCAACTCAAAGATCAAGCTGCAGAATGGTTCCAGCAGTACAAGGACTCCAGAGGTGGACGTGTTATCACTTGGGATGATTTCCGTCGAGATTTCCGAGCTCATCATATTCCGCAGAGCGTGGTTGAAAGCAAGCGTGAGGAATTCCGCAATCTGAAGCAAGGCTCTTTGTCTGTCTATGACTACAACAAGTTGTTCCAGAAGCTCGCCCGCTTTGCCAAGCAGGACGTCCCTGATGAGAAGAGCATGATATACCAGTTCAGGGGTGGTCTCAGAGAAGATATTCAGCTCGCTCTTGTTCTCTTTGAGCCCTTGAGATACGATGAGTTCTACAACATGGCACTGAAGCAAGAGGCTGCTCAGTTGAGGTGTGATGCTTCCAAGAAGCGAGTCAGAGATGCTACTCCTTCTTCCTCTACTCAAGTGGCCAAGCAGCAGAAGTTTTGGCTTCCTCCTCCTCCGTTCCGTCAGCCGTATCAGCAGAAGAGCAAAGGTGGCAATGGTTCTTCCCACCCACCCAACCCTAGCTTTCAGAACAAGACTTCGTCTCAAGCTCCAAGATCGAGTGCTCTGTATCACCGTCCGCTTTCAGAGGTCACGTGCAACAAGTGCCAACAGAAGGGTCACTATGCCAACAAGTGTCTCAACCAGAGGCGTCTTCCTCCTCCTCCTCCTGTCAGATCGGCAAGTACAGCTGTGGTCAAGCATAACCCCAAGCATGCCAAGATCAATTTGATGAATGCAGCTCAGGCAGAGGACTCGTCAGATGTGATCATGGGTAACCTTCCTGTTAATGATATTCCTGCAGAAGTTCTTTTTGACACGGGTGCATCGCATTGTTTCATGTCAAAGCCATTTTTTACCAAGCATGAGTTCATTTCTTCTCATTTGGGTAAACAAATGGATATCATTTCTCCTGGCAAACGTTTGAGTGCTAGTCTGGAGGTGCCAGATGTTACTATCACGTTGGGCGACTACAAGTTCCTTTCTTCCCCAATGGTTCTTGGTAACTCGGATATTGATCTTATTCTCGGGATGGATTCGCTTTCTAAGCACAAGGCTCAGCTTGATTGTGCAGCCAGGCAGATTCAATTGACTCATTCGTCTGAGGATGTAATTGTCTTTGCCACTCGGGATAATACCATCCGTCTGTTTTCTCTCAATGAGAAGGGTGAATTGGATGCTATCTCGCAAATTCCAGTCGTTTGCGAATATCAAGACGTCTTTCCAGAAGAGCTTCCAGGAATGCCTCCGCACCGGCCAGTTGAATTCGTTATTGATCTTGAGCCTGGCACGGAACCTGTGTGCAAACGTCCTTACAAGCTCGGACCTGAAGAGTTGAAAGAGCTGAAGAAGCAACTCGATATGCAAGAGAAAATGGGTCTCATCCGGCCTAGTTCTTCTCCATGGGGTTGTGGTGTTCTTTTTGTGAAGAAGAAGGATGGAACGGACCGACTTTGTGTTGATTATCGTCTAGTGAACAAGAAGACCACCAAGAACAAATACCCACTTCCCAACATCAATGAGCTGTTCGAACAACTCAAAGGTGCCCAAGTATTCTCCAAGCTTGATCTCCGTATGGGCTATCATCAGATTCGCATTCGTGAAGAAGATATTCCCAAGACAGCATTCAGAACAAGCTTTGGTTCATATGAATACACTGTCATGTCTTTTGGCCTCGCCAACGCTCCTCCGACGTTCTCTCGCATGATGAACTTCATCTTCAACGCCTACACCAATGACTTCGTTTTGGTCTATCTCGACGACATTCTGGTTTTCTCGAAGAACAAGGAAGATCATGCCAAGCATTTGCGTTTGGTTCTTGATAAGCTCAGAGAACATCAGTTCTACGCCAAGTTCTCCAAGTGTGAATTTTGGCTCAATGAGGTTCTTTATCTTGGTCATATCATCTCTGCCAAGGGCATTGCCATGAATCCTGAGAAGGTGTCTGCAATTGTGAATTGGGAACCTCCTCAGAACGTGAAGCAACTCCGCAGTTTTCTCGGTCTCGCAAGCTATTGCCGAAGATTCGTTGAAAACTTTTCTAAGATCGCGAAGCCTCTCTCAAATCTTCTCCAGAAGCACGTCAAGTACGTTTGGTCTCCGGAGTGTGATATTGCTTTCAACACTTTGAAAGAGAAATTGATCACTGCTCCAGTTCTGACTCCACCTGATGAATCCAAGCCGTACGAGGTCTTTTGTGATGCCTCTCTCCAAGGTCTTGGCGCAGTATTGATGCAAGAGAAGAAAGTTGTTGCTTATACATCTCGCTAGTTGAAGCCTAATGAGAAGAACTACCCCACTCATGATCTCGAGTTGGCGGCAGTTGTGCATGCTCTTTTGACTTGGAGACATCTTCTATTGGGAAGAAAAGTGGACATTTTCACTGATCACAAGAGTCTCAAGTACATCTTCACTCAGCCTAATCTCAACCTCAGACAAACTCGATGGGTCGAAATGATTCAAGAGTATGATCCGAGTATCGAGTATACTCCAGGCAAGGCTAATGTGATTGCTGACGCTTTAAGCAGGAAGGCCTACTGCAACAGTCTTATTCTCAAGCCTTATCAACCCGAGCTTTGTGAAGCTTTCCGCAAGCTTAATCTGCAAGTTGTTCCTCAAGGTTTCCTCGCCAACCTTCAAGTCTCTCCTACCTTAGAAGACCAGATTCGCCAAGCCCAGATTCTTGATGCTATGGTGAAAAAGGTGAAGATTAGGATTGCCAAGAGTCGGTCCAAGTACAAGTGCTACCGCCTTGATGACAAGGACACTCTCTTCTTCGAGGATCGTATTGTTGTACCCAAAGGTGACCTTCGTAAAGTGATCATGAACGAGGCTCACAATACCCTAGAAGCACGAAGATGTATCAGGACCTCAAGCAAGCTTATTGGTGGACTCGAATGAAGCGCGAGATCACTCAATTCGTGAATGAATGTGATGTCTGCAGAAGAGTGAAGGCAGAACACCAAAGGCCAGCAGGCCTCCTTCAACCTCTTGCCATTCCAGAATGGAAGTTTGACCACATTGAAATGGACTTCGTGACTGGGTTTTCTAAGTCCAAGCGTGGCAATGATGCTATATTCGTTGTCATCGACAAACTCACCAAAGTGGCTCACTTTCTGCCTATCAAAGAGTCGATCACTGCAGCTCAATTGGCGGAACTCTATACCTCTCATATTGTCTCTCTGCACGGTATTCCTCAAGTGATATCTTCAGACCGTGGCAGCATCTTTACCTCCAAGTTTTGGGATTCTTTTCAGAAGGCCATGGGCATGAACAACCGCTTCAGCACAGCTTTCCATCCTCAAACAAGCGGTCAAGTCGAGCGTGTCAACCAGATTCTTGAAGATATGCTCAGGGCTTGTGTGATCTCCTTCGGCATGAAGTGGGAGGATTGTCTTCCTTATGCTGAATTCTCCTACAACAACAGTTTTCAAGCAAGTTCGGGCAAGGCCCCATTTGAAATTCTGTATGGCAGGAAGTGCCGTACCCCTCTCAACTGGTCTGAAACCGGTGAACGTCAGCTTTTGGGTAATGACTTAATCACAGAAGCAGAAGAAATGTGCAAAGTCATTCGTGATAACCTCAAAGAAGCCCAATCCCGCCAGAAGAGCCACTACGATAATAAGCACCATGATTTGGCTTTCGAGATCGGAGATCATGTTTACCTCCGTGTCTCTCCTATGAAAGGTACTCGTCGCTTCGGTATCAAAGGGAAGCTTGCCCCTAGATACGTGGGACCTTTCAAGATTGTCAGCAAGAGAGGCGACCTCGCCTATCAAATCGAGCTTCCTTCAAACTTTGCAAATGTTCATGACGTGTTCCATGTCTCTCAGCTTCGAAAGTGCTTCAAGACTCCTGACCGCACCGTCAACTTCGAGGACATTGAGCTCCAAGAAGATCTCTCTTATCATGAGCACCCAGTTGCTATTCTTGAAGAGACTGAACGCAAGACTCGCAACAAGTCAATCAAATTTCTCAAAGTCAAGTGGTCTCACCATTCCGACCGTGAAGCTACCTGGGAACGCGAGGATCACCTCCGTTCTAAGTACCCGGCGTTCTTTCAGTCCTAGATCTCGGTACGAGATCCTTTCGTAGTGGTGGAGTGTTGTAACACCCCGGATGTAACTTTCCCTATTTGTACTCCAACTCTTGCCGTTTCCGGCGTTAAGTTATATTTATTTCCTCGGGTTCGGGTTTTGTCTCCGTGTGTTGTTGTCGTTGGCATGCATCTCATATCTTGTCATCATGTGCATTGCATTTGCATACGTGTTCGTCTCATGCATTCGAGCATTTTCCCCGTTGTCCGTTTTGCATTCCGGCACTTCGTTCTCCTCCGGTGGTCATTTCTAGCCTTCTTTCGTGTGTGGGGATTAAACATTTCCGGATTGGACCGAGACTTGCCAAGCGGCCTTGGTTTACTACCGGTAGACCGCCTGTCAAGTTTCGTACCATTTGGACTTCGTTTGATACTCCAACGGTTAACCGAGGGACCGAAAAGGCCTCGTGTGTGTTGCAGCCCAACACCCCTTCAATTTGGCCCAAAACCCACCAAACTCTGCTCCATGTCCTAGAGCGTTCGATCACGATCGTGTGGCCGAAAACCGCACCTCATTTGGACTCTCCTAGCTCCCTCTATGCCTATATATACACCCCCCATTCCAATTCGCGGATCCTCTCCCACCTAACCCTAAAAAAATCCCAGATCCGCCGCTCCGGACGTGTCCGGGCGGAGCCGGACAACGTCGGCCGCCACTGCCGCCCAGCCAGGACGCACCACGTGGCGCCCGGCGACCGCCGCCGCCGCGGCCCGCAGGGGCCCGAGGCCGGCCCTCCCGCGCCGCCTCCTGGGCCGAGCCCCGCGCCGCCTTCCGCCTTCCCAGCGCCGCCCGCGCTCCGCCGCCCGCCGCCCTTCTCCACCGGAGCCGGCAGCCGCCGCGCCGGCCGGAGCTCGCCGCGGGACTCCGCCGACCGGAGCTGGGCCCGGCGCCGCCAGCCGCCGCCCCCACCGACCGGCCTCGCCTCCCCTCTTCTCCCTGCCGACCACCACGGCGCCATCGCCGGCGACCTCGGCTCCGGCATGAACAGTGCCGCCGCCACCTCGGCTCCGACGTGAACAGTGCCCCGAAACCCTAGATCTGATCCGGGGTAGTTTTTTTTCACTAAGTCCCAGAATTTTTAGTTCATATGCCCATGTTCGAGGCTCTGTAATTTTGCATCCGTAGCTCCGATTCATGCATATAGCATATCAAAATGTTCATCTCAGAGAGTGCATCATTTCGTTCCATTGCATCATTTTCATTTGAGCTCATCTTGATGCCCGAAATGCTGTTAGAAGAGGGCTACTTGAGTTAATTGTCAGATATGTTACTCTGTTTAGCACTTTTGTCATTTTTGCCATGATTATTGTGTGCATGATATGCCCGTGAGTTCTTCATATGTTTTGTTAAGGGTTTTGTCATCTATCCAGAGGTGCAACCCATGTATTTTTAGGATGTGTGTGGTGACTTGTGCAAGCTTGCAAAGTGGTGCACTTTCTAATTCTGTTTTCAGGGACTTAGTGATTTCACTAAGTCCTGGGATTGTTTAGTTCATGATGCCATATGTTCATGTTGTTTCCTAGTGATCCGTGACTCTTTTGAGGATGATCAGTAAGGGAGTTTTGTTAATCTTGTAGTGCTCTATCCATACATGTCTTTATTGAAATTATGGAGCACCCTATCTTGAGTCAATCGAGCTCTAATTTTGCTACTTTGTGAATCTGGGCAGATCGTCAACTTGTTTGCGATTTTGCCGATGTTATTGTAGTTGATCCGTGCATGCTATGCTATTGTTCTTGCCATGTATAGCTTGTATTTTGTGCCTTATTAAGGGATGTATGCTTTTCTTGCCATGACTTTCACCGTGGTGAGTGCATCGAGCTAGTAAACATGCCTTCGTGAGTTATGTTTCAGCATGTCCCAGTTTTTCACTAAGTCTGAAAACTGATTATGTTTTTGCTAGGTTCGTGTGCTTGTTACTATATTTTGTGATCCCTTTTGGCTCAAGGTCACTAAGGGATTTTGTTTAGCTTGTTGAGTAGCTCCATGCCATGTCTTTCTTTGTCATGTTCAGGTCCTGTAGCATGTTGTTTTGTTGCTCCGAAGAGGGCTATATGATCTGAAATTCCAGACAAGTGTTAATTTCACTAAGTCTGAGATCTGTTTTACCATTTGCATTTTTGCCATGCTTGTTTGAACCTGTTAATGGATGATTTGGCCGTAGATCAGTGCTAGACTTTTGTTAAGCATCTTGTGTGTATCCCTGCCATGTATTTTTATGCCATGTTGGGTGGCTGTAGCATGTTCATCTCGTTGCATTTAGATGCCTACTTGCTGTAAATCGCAGACCCGTGTCATTTTTGAAACGCTTGCCATTTCCAAACCGTAACTCCGATTCCGGCGTTCTTTATATCGTTTTCAAGCGATTTCATCTCATCTTTCCAGTGGCAAACTTGGATTTCCATGTTGAGGCCAGTTTCATGCATTTCCTGTCATATCTTGCATTTTGCATCCCGCATCGCATCCCGCATAGCATATCATCATTTCATCATATTGCTTGGTCTTGCACGTGGTTGATTGTATCCTTGTTGCTTGTTTGTCTTGTTTGGGTAGAGCCGAGAGACGAGTTCACTAACGAGGAGCCCTTTGAGTTTGCTCTTGAGGATCCAGTCAACTCTGACAACTGTGCAGGCAAGATGATCATACCCTCGAAATCACTACTATCTTTGCTATGCTAGTTTGCTCGCTCTTTTGCTATGCCATTGCTACGATGCCTACCACTTTCTTGCAAGCCTCCCAAATTGCCATGTCAAACCTCTAACCCACCTTGTCCTAGCGAACCGTTGATTGGCTATGTTACCGCTTTGCTCAGCCCCCTCTTATAGCGTTACTAGTTGCAGGTGAAGATTGGAGGCCGTTCCTTGTTGGAACATCTTTTATTTACTTGTTGGGATATCATTATATTGCCATGTTATATTAATGCATCTATATACTTGGTGAAGGGTGGAAGGCTCGGCCTCTCGCCTAGTGTTTTGTTCCACTCTTGCCGCCCTAGTTTCCGTCATATCGGTGTTATGTTCCCGGATTTTGCGTTCCTTACGCGGTTGGGTTATAATGGGAACCCCTTGATAGTTCGCCTTGATTAAAGCTTTTCCAGCAATGCCCAACCTTGGTTTTACCATTCGCCACCTAGCCTCTTTTTCCCTTGGGTTACCGGAGCCCAAGGGTCATCTTATTTTAACCCCCCCCCCACCCCCCGGGCCAGTGCTCCCTCTGAGTGTTGGTCCGAACCGAGCAGCCTGCGGGGCCACCTCGGGGAAACTTGAGGGTTGGTTTTACTCGTAGCTTGACCTATCTGAGTGTGCCCTAAGAACGAGATATGTGCAGCTCCTATCGGGATTTGTCGGCACATTCAGGCGGTGTTGCTGGTCTTGTTTTAACCTGTCGAAGTGTCTTGAATTACCGAGAAACCGAGTCTGATCGGAACGTCTTGGGAGGAGGTCTATTCCTTCGTTGACCGTGAGAGCTTGTCATGGGCTAAGTTGGGACTCCCCTGCAGGGATTGAACTTTCGAAAGCCGTGCCCGCGGTTATGGGCGGATGGGAATTTGTTAATGTCCGGTTGTAGATAACTTGAACCTTAACTTAATTAAAATGAATCAACCGAGTGTGTTACCGTGATGGCCTCTTCTCGGCGGAGTCCGGGAAGTGGACACGGTGTTGGAGTAATGTTTGCGCAGGTTGTTCTCTAATTTCTCGCTCGTGCTTTGCCTCCTCTTCTCGCTCTCTTTTGCGAATAAGTTAGCCACCATACTTGCTAGTCGCTTGTTGCAGCTCCACTCATATTTTACCTTGCCATACCTATAAGCTTAAATAGTCTTGATCGCGAGGGTGCGAGATTGCTGAGTCCCTGTGGCTCATAGATTACTATTACACCAGATGTAGGGCCTGATGATTCCGCTCCAGGAGACGGTGTGAGCTCAAGTGGGAGTTCGACGAAGACTCTCAACAATACTACGTTTCCTTTCCCGACGATCAGTAGTGGTGCCCAGTTGGGGGTGATCGGGACCGTTGTCGCATGTTGGGTTCTCTTTTATTTTGGCGCCGTAGTCGGGCCATGAGTGTTTGGATGATGTAATGTTATTAATGTACTTGATTGACGTGGCGAGTGTAAGCCAACTATGTTATCTCCCCTTTTATTATTATTACATGGGATGTTGTGAAGATTGCCTAACTTGCGACATATGCCTTCAATGCGATTATGTCTCTAAGTCGTGCCTCGACACGTGGGAGCTATAGTCGCATCGAGGGTGTTACACATGGGACATTCCCTTCGGTCATGGAGACGAGCTATGAGGTGCCACCTCATATGGACCTCCTACAACAAGACGGCGACAAGATGGTCGAGTTAGGGCCATACCCTACGACCACGGCGACGAGCACGAACCTCTTCAACTACATGAAGATGGCGCTCCAAAAGGACTCATTCTCCGAGTCAAGCTACGAGACCGCACCTGAGACCTTATCTTTGGTCTTGGAGGAGAGTGATTATGTGCCATCTTCGGCCTTCATCCACGGCTACGACTACAACACAATTGATCATGGAGACACCCACACCAACCGACACCGACATGTGACGAGATGCCCCAATTGCCATGTGAGGAGAGCCACCACCCCATGAGTGGTATGAGTGACTCCACCATATGTGACATTGAGTGCATTTCCTATGAGAGGATGAGTGTGACCACCACTAGCCCCACACATGAGAGCATGCCACACACCCTACGTGAGGTTGAGAGCCATTTGAGTGACTCCACCAACCATACGAGTGAGAGCGTCCAAGAGGGAGTTAGTGATCAACAACACTTAGTGAGTGAGGTAGTTGACACGGCATGTGAGGCCACTTTGATTTCTAATGACTTAACCTCTACTCCTAGTGTGTTTTCTTCTTTGGTGCTAGGTCTCCTACATGATGACATGCCTATCCTCGACGAGTCCATGCCTCCAATGGAGACAACGATGGCCATGGTGGAAGAAGATGCACCCCCCACTTGGTTCCATCAAGATGAAGATGACCACGACTTGGTCTTCGAAACCTCACCTACAACACATGAGCGATGCTCCAAATATAACATAGGTGATGGTGCTTCTTTTGTCCCACTAGTGGACTATCTCACCAATGATTGCTTGCATGATGTTGATCCACCTATTCCCATGCTTCATGCTAGTGCGAATTCTTCATGTCATGACTTACCAATTTATGATGAATACGATGATGAGCATGTTGATTTGCCTAGTTGTGATGCTATGCTCCATAGGATATCATGTGAAAATTCTATTGGTCACATCATGTTTGACAATCCTTTGAACTTGTCATATGCTATGAGTGAGATCTCTCACATTGCATCATTTCAATCTTAACATAGTGACTATGCATGCCCCATTAAAATAAATCCCATTTGCACTTATGGCATAGATGACAAGATGATGGTCATTGGCTTTTGTTTTTCATGTGATGATATTGCCATGCTTCCTTTACATGATTTGCGCAATTCATCTACTATGCCATGCCATGATCACATAGAACCAAATATGCTTTGTTTTGGATGTTGTCAATATTCTCCATGTGATGTTTCCATTAATTCTCATGAGGAGACCCCCATAGTTTCCTCATACATATTAGGAGATTTTGATTCATTCCAAACTTTGCATGTTTGCCATGATTGCTTGCACCGTATGCATTCCATGAATAACAATGCTCTACATATTTCTTGTGATGCATTACACAATTTAAGTCTCCATTATGCTCTACATAATAACAAACCTCTCATGATGGATGACATGCTTCTATATCACACATCTCATTTATTTGAGCATTGGCTATTTTGTTCTAACCAACACTTGCACGTGCGCATCATGATGGATGATGTGTACATATACCACGCACACACAATTCCCCCTTTGTCTTTGTTTTGTGTAGGTACTCACGTATACTCGTCAACCTCTCAATCCCAAGAGTTGACGAAACGAGCTCTTGAGAGAAAAGATGACTTGGGATCCCGTGAACTATCCTTCCCACCGCTCTCTTCGCGCAATGACTACGCGCATCTCTCTCACTTGGCTCTCACACGGCTATGGGCTATATACCGCTTATCGCTTCATGCTCCTTTTACTGTGCTCACTTTGTATGCTATGCTTACTTCTATGCCTTTGCCATGCAATTGTGACCCTTGCTTGCATCTACCCATGATTCACCATTATGCTACTCCTATGTGTATTTGCATGCTTGGTGGAGATCCTTGTTGCTATTGCCATGTTTATCATGTGCCTCATGATATTGATGCTATTTTGCTCATATCCTCCTTTCATGCTTGTGCTATGTCATCTGAATTATTCATGCACACTATTTGCACCCATGACATGCTTGCCATGATTCCTTCTAGTATGTTGCATCTTTGCACTACTAGCTTGCTTGACTTGATCGCCATGATTGCTTGCTTTATCACATCACCCATGTTCAACTCTTACTCGCTTTCTTGGGTTGATGACATATATGCTCGTGCCTCTCACATGATACATCTTGTTCATTTTTGCTTGCCTCCAATTGTTGCATCTATGATTATTGATCTTGGAGACTTGGACACTTTACTTGTGATGCATGCTTGTTTGATTGAGCCTATTGAACTTGGTTGTTCTCGCATCATATGCCTCCATGCTATGAAATGCTCCCTTGTCCTTTCTTATGATGAGCATGGTGCATACACTTGTTGGGTATCTTACCACACGAATGATAGGTTTTGCATTTCCGCTAACCTCATTTGTTTTTCTGAGTGTTTGTCATGTTCTTTCATTTTGAAGGACCCACAAGGCGATACCGTCATGAGACAATTTGGTTATGTGAAGGCGTACACGATGTGCGACACCAACATTTTCGACACTCGCATAAAGGTGAACTCCTTCCCTTTGAGCCATCCTCAAATACACATATTGGATGGGTCACTCTTTCATTGTTGTTTCCTTCTTGTTGTCTACATGATAAAGGTGAATCATCTCCTTTACACGTGCTCACTTGACCCCTTCGAGGATGGTATACTACTTGACACTTCTCCCATGTGCATGCATAGGTATTGTCGGAGCTTCACCGATGTTGAGGAGTGCAAGCGCCGAGGAACGACTACACCGTCCGCGAGGGAAGCATGGAAGAGAAGGAAGAAGAGGACCCGCCCAGTCTGGAACGAGCGATACTACCGCCCACACCAGGAGGTACTACCGCTGAAGGCACACGGGCGGTACAACTGCTCGGCTACCGCCCAACTACCGGCCCAGCTTCTGTATTCGAGTGGTGCAAGGCCGGTACAGCCCCGGTTTTCCCCCCAGCTGCGACAATACCGCCACAACCGGTCCTACCACCGGTACAACTGCTCCCTACCTTCGCGTACACCCCCAGAAACCGGTACCTGAGCTCCTAGCGGTACAACCGCTCACATATCCGATACAACCGCCCTGCCTGTGCGTAATGAGAGGGGTTTCACCCCATGTATCCCCCAACTTACCCCTTGGGCTATATATACTTGTCTCCTAGCTCCGTACTAGGGTTAGCAAAGTAGTAGCTCATTAGAGATAGAGCTTTGCTCATCCATTACGGATCTACTCCACGAGAGAGACCGCGGCCCCTCTACGGAGAAGATCCACCTTGGATTCAAGACCCCTCACGGGAAGATCCCCTCGTGGATTCAAGACCTCCTCATGGAGATGAATCTTACCTTGTATCTTTCCCTTCGTTGTTCATGTACCTTGTGGATCTTGTGTGTTTGATTGTCTAGTTGATGTGTGATTGGACTTGTTCTTGAGTGTTTTCCCTTTTGATTTCTCTCCGTTCTTCCCCTTGTTCTTCGTGTTCTTAGTCGGGATCCGCTCCTTTCATGAAAGATCGGCCATCTAGGGTTCCACCCTACATCATCAACATTGTCCGGTCACTTGGAAAACCTTCAGTCCAGAATCCGTCGTGGTTTCACTCAAGGATATCCGATGAGATGTGATGACGAGTGACCTGAATCACTCGGACCAATCCAAAGACTCAAATCACCCGTCCTATGAAACCCCAACCGGTTTGGGGGCTAATGATGGGGTCACCTACAACTGGTAGTGTCAAGTACTTGACATCTAAGGCCCACCTAGGGTCCCACACTATCATTGGTAGGTCCCTGGACCGTAAACGCATTCGGATGCGTACAACCAGAAATCCACTCGGATACACCGACGGCACTCGGAAGTCTTCCCACCAGTCGGCCCAGCCACCACCACTCGGCCAAGGAAGGCAAAGGGGGCGACGTGGGAGCTGCAACAGTCGAGTAGTCTTAGTTGGGCTTTAAGCATAGTCATGACTACTGTTACGTGTAACTGTCGTATTTGTCACTATTAACACCTGTAACTGCCCTAGTTATAGCCATTAATCACGCATGTAATGTGGGAGTAAAGGGGCTGCAACGCACTCTATATAAGCCACCCTCCTCCTCCTAGGCAAGGGTTCAGCACTCCCTGTAATCACATATCCCAAGAGAAAACAAGCCTCCGAGCACGAGACGTAGGACTATTACCTCCATCGAGAGGGGCCTGAACTCATATAGACCAGGTGACACAACTGCGTCGTAGCTAGGCTATGCCCCTCTTTCGTACCCCTAGTACTCATTGTCAGGATCCTAACCCCGACACCGAACACATCCATGGAACATGCGAGGAGACTGGTGAGGCGTGCTCCGGCCTCTCCCGATGGTGGCAGTGTGTAGGAGTCGGGGGAAGAGAGGAGGCTGGATCAGGGGGGCCCAGAGTCGTGGAAGCTGCACATGGGAGGTGGAAGAGGAAGGTGGGAGGTGGGGGTGGTGGTGGAGGAAGGGGAGAAGGGGGCGTGAGACGGTGAGAGGAGGAAAGGAGTGGACATGGGCAGCCGACAAAGGGGAATTTTCTGGAGTGCACGGGATATGCCAGGAACGGAGAAAATATCTATCTGCTTACCACACAGTGGAGAGGTGGGGATTAAACCTGCCCAAAACACAAAAACCAGTGAAGAACCTAAAGTAAATACCTGTTTTTCTATGTGTAGCTATGTTCTACTCCCTGCATCCCATAATATAAGGTGTTTTTGTATATTGCATATATGTGTTCTTAACACTATGTGTTAAAAAGTTGCTCCATTGCAAGAGTATTATTTTGGCGTCCAAAACGATGGGGGGATGTGCTCCTCAAGTGCCTATACAATGGGGCAATCAAAGGATGTGCTCCTAGGGTAGCTATGTTCTACTTCCGTCTTATTTTGGTGTACAAAATGATGGGGCAATCAAAGGGATGTGTTTACAGATAGTTATGTTTTCGTCTATCCCATAATATAAGATATTTTGTAAGGAGAGTGGATTTTTGGAATCCGGATGTATTGAAGAACCTTATTTTAAATACTTTGAAAATCCAATTTAAGGTTTCAAAAATTCTGAAAAAAAATTCTACGTGATCATATGGATGTATCTTACACATGTGTAAAGTTTGGTGATGAAATACGTAAATATGCAACCTATACAAAAATGACAAAATAGTGATTTCCAAATAATGAATAATGCATGCACTGTTCATCTTTTCAAAATCACGATTTTGTCATTTTTGTGCAATTCACATGGTTACTTTGGTTACTTATTTTAGCATCAAAATTTACACATGTGTATTATACATTCATATAAACATGTTGATTTGTTTCCAGAATTTTTTGAAACTTTAAAATAACATTTTGGCACAGTTCAAAAAATAGGGCTCCAATGCACCCGGGTTCGAAGTGACTTTTTGATTTTGTAAGCTCCGTCCCATTATATAATAAAACA
The DNA here is from genome assembly GCF_056163025.1 of Triticum urartu. Lineage (NCBI taxonomy): Eukaryota > Viridiplantae > Streptophyta > Magnoliopsida > Poales > Poaceae > Triticum > Triticum urartu. The sequence goes on along the minus strand of NC_141873.1, from coordinate 192,783,422 downwards.
TCTTTCAAGCTAAGAGTTTTTTTTTCTTCTCCCGTAGCAACGCATCAGCATATGAGCTACGTAGTATATAATATATGTATAACATTACATAAAGGCTTGACGGTGTTCTGAGTCATACACGGCAATTGATAATCAATCCCACGGCTCGGACCTATGAAAAGGGACTTCATCTGCTCACTCCCTAACCTCATAGTCAGTGGAGATGAGTGCAAAATCTTGCTCTGCCACCGACCCCATCCGTCTCACCAAATGAACCAATACTTGAAACCTAAGACTATCTCAGTAGGGATCTATATCCAGACAGCGTGAATATTCTCAAAACACACACAAATCCAACAAATCTGGTAGCAGAGAGATTACATAGAACTGCAGCACTTGCTCTTTGGGATCTCCTGTGCTGGGCCTGGGACAAGAACCTTCTTGCCGGCCAGCGGCGGCGCAGCACCATTGGCCTTTGGGTCGGTCACAATGTTCTTCTTGCTGTGGATCTTGAAGATCTCTGACAAGACAGTCTGGAAGGCGCTTTCGACATTGGTGGCCTGCAGCGCGGACGTCTCCAGGAAGAAGAGGTTCTCCTTCTCAGCAAACTCTTTGGCATCCTCAGTGCTAACAGCCCGCTCATCTTCAAGGTCGCTCTTATTGCCAACCAGCATGATGACAATGTTTTTGTCTGCATGACCTCGGAGTTCCTCCAGCCAGCGAGGTATGTGGTCAAAGCTCTGGCGCTTGGTGATGTCATAGACTAGCAGAGCTCCCAAAGCGCCTCTGTAATATGCGCTCGTGACAGCTCTGTACCTGCGGTAATTGAAACAACCAGCATGTGAAGTTGGTAACTGGGCGTACAACAATGTTGAGCAAACATATCAAATAGTAGGACACTAAAGCTTCACGCCTTAACTAGAGAAAACCACAAATATTTTCTCCAACTCAACCAGCTAGGAATGTTGCCTTTTCCTACCCACAGTTCACAACTGCATGTGTAGTACAGTTCTCTAAAATATAACATCCAACTATAGACCTTGTAGGACGCAACCTATTCCACAGAATACAAGTGCAAAAACCAGACACGGTTTAAATAAGATGGAAAAAGTAAAAGCAGCCAGAAACAACAAAGCTCTGGTGGCAAAAAAAATAGATACGTAAGCAGCACATGACCTGGTTTTAGAGAACAAGTTACAGGAGGAAAAGCTAGTGAAAGCATTTGAATAAAACATTGCAAGTAGTTGTTCATTCTCGTAGCCTACAATAGGAAAGCATCTGAGAACACCCAAAGAAATTGCTACAAGTAGTTGCCCAATTTTGGAACTTTGAACTATATAAATTTGAGGGTAATTATGCTTGTGCGCAGTTCAAGAGATCAGTGGCAGATAAAAAGTGGGTAACTGACAATGGGCTACACGCTTGCGTGGCTAGACAATTTAATATATATTGTTATATATATTTTTCTTTAGAAAATGTCATGCAATCAACCATCATTCAAAACATATTTGAAATGAATGTCTCGTGGAAACATGATCACACCTCAATGGTAATATTGATGTTAAGTGCACCAGCTTGTTATGATAAACATGACCAACATAAGACCAAGTGCATCATGTTTATCTTCTTACTAATAGTTTTTTGATGAAATTTTTACTAACTACTCTCCTACTTGAGCCTCATGATCTTTCTGTGTCCACCCACCTCATTGGATTTGTCAAACTTGGATTTGTTATGATGATTTTCAATTGTTACAGCGTCATGCATCTATATGCTTCCTCCCTAGTTAATCTTAGACTTAACTCTATGTCAAGTGACCATCTATTCTCAAATATGTATTTGACAATAAATCATCTCACTTTCATCACTGACTGTTCTTTCTCATATTGTCTATGCTGTTTTGCATTGACCTTTTTTAGCACAACTGAAATGTCCCATTGCATACTTCCATAATTCATTGTTTAAAAGTTATTTGCTTGTTTTTCAAGTCCCTCTCATCATAGTTTTTTTTCCTAATCATGCCCCTGTTTTTGCGTATTTCTCCTACCCATACATTCAAGGTTATTATCAGTCAGCCTCCTCACCTCATTTCAGCACCTTCTGGACTTAAATTTAGGCTGATGTTTATCATATTGCTAGACATGTCAAACTGTTATCTTCCAAAAATACAATTATAAGTGCATATTCACTGGGAAAAAATGAACATCTATCTCACTCCGCTTCGAATTAAAATCTTTATGTGGTTCGTCCATAAAGAAGTCATTCTGACCAAAGATAACTTGGTGAAAAGGAATTGGGTTGGTAACTCCAGGTGCTTTTTTTGTGATCAAAATGAATCGATTAAACACCTCTTTCTCGAATGTCCTCTTGCAAAATTATTATGTCGATCAATTCATATAGCTTTTAACATTCATCCCCCAAGGAGCATAAACACGTTATTTGGGACGTGGCTTAATGGAGTGGGCATACACATAGCTAAACATATTCGGATAGGAATATGTGCACTATTCTGGGCTATATGGAACACTAGGAATAATATGATTTTTAATGGGACAAAATCCACTAATTTTTTGCAGGTTATCTACAGAGCTACAGCTTGGATCCGTATGTGGTCGTTACTCACTCATGCGGACTTTAGGGAGCTTTTGGTTATTGGGTGCAACCGCTGGGAGATGGTAGCACGGGCTATCTTCAGCCGATTTGGATGGCGAGCTAATAATAGGCTAGGTGTGTAGGCATTGTAGCTTGTTCTTTATCGCCGGATGTGGCACTTTTCAGTTCTATATCACCGGATGTGGCACTTTTTAGATTTATTTTTTTGACTTCTGCTCAGATTATGAGCTTCTTTGGACCTTAAGACTTTGTTACGTTTTTATTCAATAATATGGCTGCATGCATCGATTGATGCAGAGGCCGGGGGTCATCCTCCTTTTCAAAAAAAAAAACTTAAAGCCACCATTGTGTCCGCCTTAGCAATAAAGACAAATACTCCCCCCGATCCAAATTAATTGTCGCAGCTCTAGTACAACTTTAGTATACTTTGTACTGAAGTTGTACTAGAGCTACAACAATTAATTTGGATCGGGGGGAGTATATGATTTGCTATTTGGCAATTTATACGATGCAATACTTACTCTGCCCACGTAATTAGATGGCGTTCAACATATTGGCATGGTTTCCAATATGCATCTTTTACCATTGGTTTTGCAGCCACATGCTACTAAATAATTAAAAAAACATTATTAATGATGAATGGTACTATGAAATTTTACTTTGCCAATATGTTTTTTCTGTATCTGTTGGTAGTCCAACTTAAAACAAATCGACCACGCACATTCTTGGAAGCCAAATACTTTCAAACGAGGGGTGAAAATATGTGAAAGTCATATGTTTACGAACCCATAAGTACCCTAAACCTACGTACAACATGTTTATTAATTGCTGACTTAAGTCATGATGTCATTACATCTAGTACATGCTGGATCTAATTGGTTCTATTGGTGGCTCGCTGCTGGTTTTGTTTGTTTATTACTATTATATAGGACGTCTCAAAAAAAATTGTAGCTCAGAGATGTGTACATAGTTTGATTTTAAATCTCTAACATTATAATTAGGACCCACCATAACAGTCGATGTAGCAGATAATTTGGTCTATGGGGACACGTGTGGTGGCTTGTTTGCCCCTTGTTTTAATAATATAATAATAATAGATGAATTGAAACTTAAAGACCATATCAGGAAAGTAAAGTACAAACACAGCTAAAGGAACTAAACGAATTCAAGAGACAAATCCCAGAAATTATAAACTAAATATTTGTACCCCAAGTCTCCTGATTGGAAATCACAGGAGAGATCTAAGTCGCATTTTTTCGACTTCAAGAATAAATTATGCCTTAGTTTTGGCTCCACTGAAATATTCAAGAATAGCATTAATTTTTAAAGAAATAAGCCATAAATTATTAAATTTAATGCAACACTTGGTTTTTTCCACAAATAACAATGTAACAATGATACTTTAGTTAATTTCACTAGTATGTCAGTCCAACAGCTGTCAACTGGTTGCACACTATCATAAATAACTAACTCAGAAACAGGCATATCAATGTTTTGGCTCATTCACAAAACATATCAGATTGTTCTTCTAGAAGTACAAGCACTTTGGCCACCCTTTTTCCATGAGATCATAGAGGGGAATGAGCGTGGCATGACCTTATTATTTGCAATTAAAGAATCTAACTCAAATGAGTAATGAGTGAGAGACGAGTCACCAAGTTAATGACTGTAAGGTAATCAAACGATCACATGTACACACGTTTGATTTGCAAATCAACTTTGCTGCTCCTGTCTAGTCAAGAATATTAACTGGATAAGGACTGGTAGGTTCGTGAAAATTTGTTAACTTGTTTCTCAAGCACGATCTAATGCTTTCAATAGAAAAATGTCATTCGACATCACTGAATAGGATACAATGAGGATTCACATGCCATGAGAATGTACGAGACTCTTTTCCATCAACAAACTTAAAAAAAGAGGATGTGCCAAAAACTCTAGTGACTCATGTGCAACAGTACCAAGTATTTGCACCTCAAAAGTGAAATAATCTTCTATAAACAAATTTAAATTAAAGGCAGAGATAATAGGGGAATACTTTCTTCAACTAAAAGAACAGATGTAGCTGATAAGGCAAAGTATCATACATTTTCAATGTTAACCCATCCTATATTCCTATTATTCCAACTTGACTAATGCCAAATATATTCATCACCCATTCAACCAAAAGATTGTATCTCACAAGTCACAAGTAACAGACCACTTAAATACATAGAATATCCAATAAAAAATCTTGATTACCACCCATACCTTGCTAAATTTGACACCATTTACCGAAGCTGTTTTATTTAGTAGTAAATTTTCCATTCCGTGCTTACAAAATCTCATCTCCATCAATCCAACTAACAAGGCACACTTAATCTTAGCGACCAGACTTCAAGCTCAAGCATCGCATGGCGGATCTATGGTCTGTATCAAATTACCCTGCCCATTTGGCAGAGTGCAAGGCAAATCATCCACTTCAACCACGGTGGAGTAGAGATCTGCCATTTTAACAACCGTACGAAGGTATGGTGTACATCTATAGTGACCAAGACATTCTACAGAGCATAAACGCACAAACAAGGTAGCGATATAAAAGTAACAAAAATTACGGACTAGTCTGAACCATAACACAAGAGCGAACTGTGTTAGCTCACTACTCGGCACCAAGCAAGCCACACAGCGAAACACTGAGAAATCCTCAGGGAAATTGCCATGTCATGGGAGGGGGCAGATCTAAGCGAAAAGATGGGATGAAATCGAAGTGCAGGAGAGCAGTAGGTTCTTGCCTCTCCTGGCCGGCGGTGTCCCAGATCTGGGCCTTGACGGACTTGTGGTCGATGACGAGCGTGCGCGTCTGGAACTCGACACCGATGGTGGCCTTGGAGTCGAGGCTGAACTCGTTGCGCGCGAACCGCGCCAGGATCTGCGACTTGCCGACGGCCGAGTCCCCGATCAGCACCACTTTAAACACATAGTCCACCTTCTCCCCGCTCGCCATCGTCTTCGCTCGTGCAGAACGGCGGCGTTGGCGGCAGCCGGAGGACTGAGCGAGCGAGGCGTGTAGGTCGTGGAGGTGAAGTGCGCGTGGGCGCAGCGCTGCGTGTAGTTTGGGGTTTTGATTTGAGTCGAAGCGAGGCCAATTTTCGTGTTGAGTCAATTACACTGATGGTGTCACAACTTAGCGTAAATGGTTACTTTGATGTTAGAAGTTGTGATGTACATTGAAGTGGTGCAAAAACTTGGCATTAACATATAAATACGGTGCTTATCTCATTTATGTATGGAGTAGGTTCTTACTAGGCGCGTGGGGCCCGCTGTCAGCCATTGCAGCAGAGAGAAGGGGTGTGTGGCCTGATTTTTTGTAAAACACTCTCGAAATATTTATTTTCAAAAAAGCCCTGTCGACGTGGGAGTGGCAATTTTTTTCACCTCTATGAGGAGTGGGTCCCATCTGTCAGACCAGAGTGAAAATTAAATCAAAAAAGGAGGCTGCCTGGAGTCGAAGCCATGTCCGACTAGAAACCCCCAACACGGCTAACCAGTACGCCAACAAAATCTTATGTTTAATTTGGATCAGAAAACTATATGTACTAACCTGGCAGCATGGGGAGCTTTTACGGGCTGCAGATAGTACATATAGCTTTAAAATTTATTTGTAGAACATAACTAATAAAAAATATGTTCACATATTTGTGTGATACAGATATTATACATGAAAATGATTATTAGTAAATGATAACATTTAAGTATACATCCTTGCATGATATAAAAAATATTTAGTTAATATGGACATTTAATAAAATTAAAATAATTAATGAATACATAAATATTATATAGTCATGGCTTAGATTTAAATTATAGAAAATGAATATTCATATGAGCAGTTTAAATTATAAATTATCATTATTTTTTGTTATAAAAGCATTGAACTATACAAACGTGCATATAATTATTGAAATGTTGTATACCTAAAATAATTTTATGGATTGTAATTTAACTTTGTAAATTGTAAATTATGAAAACACTGTTATAATTCATAAATATTTTTTAAATAATATGTGAAATTTTTATAAACAGAAATATTCATTTATTATTTTTATTACTGAGATTATAATTTAGATTTTTTTTAAAACACTTATAATTTTGATTCTTTCTACAGAAAAATAAAAAAGACTAACAGGTGCAGAAAAAGCCGCAAGATCTGCAGCTCATTTAACCTCCACCTGCGCTGCCATTACAATAGATAAAGTTTTTACCCGTTCCGAATGAAGAAAACTGAATGGGTGCAGTGGTTTGCCACCTCGTTTTCGTGGGCGTTGTTGTGGGTTCGATCCCCACCAGCCACATCTAGCAGGGAATTTTTTTAAAAAATATTTTGAGGGTGTTTTTAAAAAAATCAGGCCACATGGCCCTTCTCTCTGGTCGAGCGGCTGACAGCGGGCCCCGTGCGCCTAGTCAGCACATACTTCGTACATAAACGAGATAGACATCGTATTTACACGTTAATGTCAAGTTTTTGCACCACTTTAATGTACACCACAACTTCTAGCACCAAAGTGACCATTTGCGCCAAGTTGTAGCACCATCAGTGTAATTGACTCTATTTTGAACCTTTGGCGAAGTTTAGCCTGATCTGACAATCAGATCCATTTTCTACCATATGCGTCCAAACCTTCAGACGTAGGTTAAAGGTAGCCACCGTCAATCAACAGTTTTGAGGCTGACGTGTTCTAACGGCTCTATCACTGGTGTGGACAGCGGTAAGATGGTTAAAGCTACCGCCATCCTCCTTGGCGATAGGTGTGTCTGGTCCTACGTGTGCGTCAAGTTCTATAATAGAAGCGCGACATGATTTTATGATAGGGTTTCATATCCTACCGTCAGATGGTCTGATAGCAGGGTCCTCTCTAACCGCAAACTGAATGGGTGCAATGGTTTGCCACCTCGTTTTCGTGGGCGTTGTTGTGGGTTCGATCCCCACCAGCCACATCTAGCAGGGAATTTTTTTAAAAAATATTTCGAGGGTGTTTTTTAAAAAAATCAGGCCACATGGCCCTTCTCTCTGGTTGAGCGGCTGACAGCGGGCCCCGTGCGCCTAGTCAGCACATACTTCGTATATAAACGAGATAAACATCGTATTTGCACGTTAATGTCAAGTTTTTGCACCACTTTAATGTACACCACAACTTCTAGCACCAAAGTGACCATTTGCGCCAAGTTGTAGCACCATCAGTGTAATTGACTCTGTTTTGAACCTTTGGCGAAGTTTAGCCTGATCTGACAATCAGATCCATTTTCTACCATATGCGTCCAAACCTTCAGACGTAGGTTAAAGGTAGCCACCGTCAATCAACAGTTTTGAGGCTGACGTGTTCTAACGGCACTATCACTGGTGTGGACAGCGGTAAGATGGTTAAAGCTACCGCCATCCTCCTTGGCGATAGGTGTGTCTGGTCCTACGTGTGCGTCAAGTTCTATAATAGAAGCGCGACGTGATTTTATGATAGGGTTTCATATCCTACCGTCAGATGGTATGATAGCAGGGTCCTCTCTAACCGCAAATTGTAAAGATTTTACGGTAAATTGTGAGAACCTACAGCCATAGTCCCTACAGGTAGGGTATTCTGTTATTTTTTAGAAGAACTTGATTATTTCAGTTACAAATATGAATGATAGTTCAACGCGGAAGTAATAGTGTTTGCAAATCAAAATATGATGATCTCACATATTTTTTTAAAAAATAAAACATCCTCTTTATTTATTAGTAATAATGGTTATATCGTCTATAAGAAAATTTACAATTTTGTTCATAAGTTCCTCAAAACAATCCTTTGTCTCAGAAAATTTAGCCACTCTAGCAATTTCATGAGCTACTTTATTTGCCACCCTATTATAGTGTTCAAATCTAACTAACAAAAAATCACAAGCCATAAAATAACAATCATCAAACACAACTGCCGCCGCTCCCGCTATATGTCCTCAACTCTTCATTGTGTCAATTACTTTCATATTGTCGAAGTTAACAACAAGTCGGTTGCATCCCGCCTTTTGTGCAAGTAATATGCTAAAACATAGTGCCATGGCTTCCGATGTTAAAATATCTGCACACCAATCCATCTTCCAATTCTCTCCAACAATAAATCTTTCGTTGCCATCTCTAAGTACAGCTTCCGTTGTGCCTCTAAGCATGTCTTGATTGAAAGAAGCATCGACATTTAATTTCATAAAACCTAGAGGGGGTCTCGTCCATCCCTCTATTCTATTTGTTGCCTTGGAGGATTGGGCAAAAACATAGTTTGTCGTTATAGCACTGGCTGCCATCGCCTGGTATTTATGGTGGAAAAGACGTTCGCTAGTCCATCAGGGGAAGACCCAAGATGCATACCAAATTGGCCACAACGTTTGTCTTATCAAATCTTCATCCCAGCAATTGTTGATTGGATCTATAAGATCAGAAACTTTTGTTAGAAGCTGCCCTCTTCTAGGAGTGATAATTTTCCTATTGGCCCCATTCGGAATCCATGAATCTCTCCAGATATCAATATTTTGTCAATTTCCAACTCTCCAAATATAACAATTTTTTAGAGAATCCACTCCTGCCATAATGCTTTGCCAAGTGTAAGAAGATCCTTTTTTAAGACTCTATTCATTAAATCTCCATCCGGATAGTATTTATCTCTCAAAATGGTGACACATAAGGAATCAGGATTATCAAGCAGGCACCACGCTTGTTTGGCTAACAAGGCCAAATTGAAGCAATGTATATCTTGAAAACCCATTCCTTCTTGGTTTTTTGATACACACATCTTTCACCATGTCATCCAATGCATTCTCTTCTGATTGTCTTCGTCACCCCACCAGAAATGCGACATCGCGTCAATGATTCCTTTGCATATTTTTTTAGGAATTTTAAAGACGGACATTGCATGAGTTGGGATAGCTTGTACAACCGATTTGAGAAGGATTTCCTTTCCTCCTGCTGATAGCAGCTTTTCCTTCCAACCACCGATTTTCATAACAATTTGATATATTAAGAATTGGAAGCAATCACTTTTGTCCATACCTACATTTGAAGGCAGACCTAAATATTTGTCATTGAGAGCTTCAGTCATAATGTTTAGAATAGTACATATATGCGCCTTATCTTCCACTTTTATGTTGGGACTAAAAAATATACTAGATTTTTCAACACTCACCCTTTGCCCTGATGCAGCACAATAAGCATCCAAAATTGATTTCAGTGCCTCCGCATTCATCAAATTAGCTTGCATCAGGATTAATGAATCATCCCCGAAGAGGAGATTTGAAATAGATGGGGCATCTCTGCTAACTTTAATTCTATAAATACTTCCATTCTCCTCTGCATTAACTAGGAGTGATGTCAGGCCTTCCGTACATAACAAAAATAAATACGGGGAGAGAGGGTCTCCCTGCCTCAATCCTCTAGATGGTTTGAAGCTCTCAGTTTCTTCCGTGTTAAAACAAACTCGGTGTTCCACCGAGGACACACATTGCATTATTAAATTCACCCATTCCTGCTCAAAGCCTAGTCTCAGCATGATTTCCTTTAAAAAGGCCACTCCACTCAGTCATATGCTTTGTGAATGTTCAGTTTGATTGCACACAAGCCCTCTTTACCAGCTCTTTTATTTTTATTTTATGGAAACATTCATAAGCCACTAAGATGTTATCTGTAATCATTCTTCCAGACACAAAAGCACTTTGGGTAGGGCTAATAATATCTGGGAGGATTGTCTTCAGACGAGCAGCAATCATCTTTGAAATGACCTTATACACCACATTGCGTAAACTGATTGGTCTAAATTGAGTTACCTTTTCCAGGGAGTTAACTTTTGGGATCATTACTATTGTAGTATCATTCCAACCATCGGGTATAGTACAGGTATTCACTGCTTGGAGAACCTCTTCAGTCAAATCATCCCCTAACATAGCCCAAAATCTCTTATAGAAAATGGCGTGAAGGCCATCTGGCCCCGACGCCTTTAAATCACCAACGTCAAAGAGGGCCTTCCGAACCTCTTCTACCATGTAGGGGGCAAGGAGAGCCCTATTCATCTCATTTATTATTTTCCTTTTTACAAGGAAGAGAACCTCCTGGTTCGGTTGATTAACTTATGAAGTAACCAGGTTAGGAAAATACCCCAGAATATGATTCTTCATCTCCATGTCTTTTACCCAAACCCCATTATCGTCAAGCAATTTTTTTATCTGGTTTCTCTTCTTTCTAGCTGTTGCAATGTTATGGAAAAAAGAAGTATTGCGGTTACCATGCAATAACCAGTTTGCTCGACCTCGTTGTAGCCGGTGTATCTCCTCTTGTTCCAATAAATTTTCAATCGGTACAATAATCTCCTTTTGAGGTGCAAGAGAGTTAACATTCACAGGCCCCCTTCATAGTTTTTCTAAATATTTTTTAGTTTATTAATTCTTTTTTTGGACCCTTAAGGATATCGGATCCCAAGTATGCAAATTTGCATGTACCGCTCATGTACGATCATCGAGAGACGGCCGTATGCCCAACATCTTGACAGTTCACCTTGAATAAAACTCCTCCAGCAAGGCCCAACCTTGGTTTTACCATTTGCCACCTAAGCCTTTTTCCCTCGGGTTTCCGGAGCCCGAGAGTCATCTTTATTTTAAACCCCCCGGGCCAGTGCTCCTCTGAGTGTTGGTCCAAACTAGAGCCCCTTGCAGCGCCACCTCGGGGAAACTTGAGGGTTGGTTTTAGTTGTACGGATTGCTCATCCGGTGTGCCCTGAGAATGGGATATGTGCAGCTCCTATCGGGATTTGTCGGCACATTCGGGTGGCTCTGCTGGTCTTGTTTTACCATTGTCGAAATGTCTTGTAACCAGGATTCCGAGTCTGATCGGGTCTTCCTGGGAGAAGGAATATCCTTCGTTGACCATGAGAGCTTGTGATGGGCTAAGTTGCGACACCCCTGCAGGGTTTTGAACTTTCGAAAGCCGTGCCCGCGGTTATGGGCAGATGGGAATTTGTTAATGTTCAGTTGTAGAGAACTTGACACTTAACTTAATTAAAATGCATCAACCGTGTGTGTAGCCGTGATGGTCTCTTTCCGGCGGAGTCCGGGAAGTGAACTCGGTTCTTGTGTTATGCTTGAACGTAAGTAGTTTCAGGATCACTTCTTGATCACTTCTAATTCACGACCGTTGCTTTGCTTCTCTTCTCGTTCTTAATTGCGTAAGTTAGCCACCATATATGCTAGTGCTTGCTGCAGCTCCACCTCATTACCCTATCCTACCCATAAGCTTAAATAGTCTTGATCTCACGGGTGTGAGATTGCTGAGTCCCCATGGCTCACAAATACTTCCAAACAGTTGCAGGTACCGATGATACCAGTGCAGCGACGCAACCCAGCTCAAGTGGGAGCTCGGTGAAGATCGTGTTCATTGTGTTGTTTCGTTTTCCAGTTGATCAGTAGTGGAGCCCAGTCGGGGCGATCGGGGATCTAGCATTTGGGGTTGTCTTTCTTTATTTGGTTCCGTAGTCGGACCTTATTTGTATTCTGGATGATGTAATGCTATATTTATGTATTGTGTGAAGTGACGATTGTAAGCCAACTCTTTATCCCTTTTCTTATTCAGTACATGGGATGTGTAAAGATTACCCCTCTTGCGACATGCCCACCATGCGGTTAGGCCTTGTATAATGGAAGGTGCTTAGAGAAATAAACCAGGCTTTCCTTAAACACCGGTGCTTATTTGTACAGGGTAGACGCTTAACTAAGGGTCTCTCCTATAGAAATAGGCACCGGTGCTTCAGAAAAAATCGGTTTATTTTTCTAAGCACCTCTCTAAGCCTCTCCCATTGTACAAGGCCTTATGCCTCTAAGTCATGCTCTGACACGTGGGAGATATAGCCGCATCATGGGTGTTACACCCTTGGCCCTCCCGGCATTGGCTAGCGGCGGGAGCAGGGGCGCCTGGAGCTGGCCCGGGTCCTCTTGACCAGGGACACCCCCCCAGGGAGACCACAGATGCAACAGGGGGTCGGCCCACCTGGCCGAGTTGCTGCACTCCCTTATTGGAAGCCCCCATACCGCTAAACCTTGGCCCTCCTGGCCAAGGTTAGCGTGGACGGGCGGCCCTCCAGTTTGGACCACCTGACCTGAGGCCGCTCCAAGCGAAGCCGGCAGGGAGAGCATATGACCTCGGCCCTCCTGGCCGAGCGAAAGCCCTCCCTGGACTTGACCTCCAGTGGTCAGGATAGTCGTCACCGTGGACGACGCAACCCCTTTTTATTGCAAAGTGAGATCATTTACAACTTTAGTTACTTTGACCACCATTCCTTCGGTGGCCCTAGACATGCTATTGTTACTATAACCAGTGAACTCTTCTACTAGATGTTTGACCTTTCTAGTAAGCCTCTACACTGAGATTTTTTGCAAATTTAGCTACTCTACTATCCTTAGGGATCCTACAAAATCTCTCTGACATATGTCCTACCAACCCAAAACATTCACAATACGATGGCAATTTTTCATAGCGAACCTCAAACTGAAGCTCTTCTTTACTACCTAGATGGGTAAATTCTACCCTACTCTTGATTAGCTCATGTAGTGAGATTTTCACACGCACGCGCAAGTACTTTTCCACAATCAAGTGATCCTGGTGTGAAACGGTAATCACTTCACCGAGTTGGTCCCCTAGAGACCGACCCACATCCTCAATTTTAAGCTCAAGCGGGAGGTTACGAACCTGTACCCATATAGCCATGGATCCAAGGTCCACCTCCGTCGGGTCACCCTTGCCGTCGAACTCGGTGAAGATGATCCCGTTGCGCTTGTGGTGCCATGGCTGGGCCTTCAACACGAAACATCTGTCTACGTCATTGGAGAAGTTCAGGATGAACCTCCCGTCGACGCTACCCACCTCCTAAACGGTGACCTCGCCTTGCAACCTCCAGGCCGACTATGCATGAAGGTCATTGACAAGGATCTGAGGATTAACTTTGTCGGAGTAAACGACCACGGGTAGCCTCATCTGCTCTCCATGGCGATTCAAGACATCGGGGCCGGCTGCGCCCCTCAGACCCCAAAGATGGAGTATCGCCTTCTCGGGGCCGGCTGGTAGAGGCGGCCGGCTGCCAGAGGGCGGTGCTCTTCAAAAGAAAGCCATGAGACGGGCCGACTCCTGGCAGGCGGCCTCCAGAGTGGCCGGCTCCTAGCAGGCGGCCCCTCATGCCCTCAAAGTTTGCCCCACATTAAGGCGACGAGACGGGTGTGGCTACAGTACCGTCTGCCACCCCCGAATCCAGGGTAGAGTGTGGCCACAGTGCAGCGTACCGGACGGACATCCCCATCCGACGTGGCACTGTTGCCACGCGGCCCATGACATCACTCATGGCAGAGAAGGCCATGCCCCCACTACGGGCTGTCGGTACGGCCCGCAGGCGGCGGGCCCTACCTGTCCGTGAGAAGTCGGAAGGCGGCAAGCTTTGAACAGCCGGCGCGAGGGGAGGCCAACTCCCAGTAGGCGGCCCTCCCCCTCCCTTAGAGTCGGTGCGCCATTAACCAGAAGAGATGGGGAATGACTACAGTGAACGCCCGCCAGGTAGCGGCATTGTAGCCACGCCTTCCCCGACAAAGCACACATCATCAATGGCATCGCCATAGTGCTAAGCTGCCGGCAGGACCCGCAAGCGGCGGGCACGGCCTGTTGGCGGAGTACAAGACAGCCGGCGGGACCCACCAGGCGGCAGGCCCCAGCGACCAGCGGAGAAGTCGGCGACCATAGACACTGATAGCCGGGACCTACACCCGGCCAGATTACCATTGTACCCTTGGGGGTAGGCTTATATAAACCCCCCAGGGCACCCATGCAAAGGGTTCAGACCTTAGTCCATATACACACACCCATAGAGAGGGGAAGCTAGGGCTAGCCTTGTTCTTCTTCTCCCTTCAGAAAAATAGCTCAAGGAGCAAGCTTGTAGCCACCATTATTGCTTGAGTGATCATGCGGAGACCCCGCAAAGTATGACTAGGGGTGTTATCTCCTAGGAGAGCCAAACCTGGGTAAATTGACCGGCGTACGTGTCTACGCCTTATCTCGTTTCCTGGCACCGGCGACGTCTTAATATCCCCCACCATGATAAGCCATCCTTTGGCATATGTCGCACGACACCCTCGGCATTTGGCGCCCACCGTGGGGCCTGGTGCACCGTCGTCCGGAGATCTGTTCTGGACGGGAACCTTGTTCCTCCCTAGCGAGCACAGCCAGCCTGGCACGCCCGATGGCGCTTGCGCTGACACGCTGCATGGCGCAGAGGTCGCCTGCGCGGCGGCCTACCTCGCTGATCTTGTTGGTGAGATCCGCCTCTCCGACGAGCCAGCGCCCGACGCGAGCGCACTCAGCTCCAAGAGCTGCTTCGTTGACCTCCTTGGCAAGCTCCACATCGCCAACGAGCCCGCCACTGACCTGGAGTCGGTTGGCTCCACCGACCCGATTCTTGTTGACAATGACATGGCCTCCTTCGACTCCTTCCCTGCCAACATGGTGATCGTCAACGACCCGCTCCCTCGTGCGGAGAGCGGCGGCAGCACCGTCATGGAGGTGCTTATCATCAGCCATGATGGGGCCTTCAGAGGAGCTGGCCAGGACCCATTGCAGGCGGCAATGCGGGACGTGTCCACGCCCATTGCGGCAGACGCTGATGCCGAGACACTGGAGACCTGCCGCGTCTCGCTCATTGAAAACGCCAAGAAGCTAGCTACCATGAGACGCCTCTCCGAGGCCTTCCAACGTGAAGTCAGCCGTGTTGTTGGCGGCACGCCGACTGCTGGTGGGCCCAGCCGTGTGGGCACGGTTGAAAGGATCGATATGGTTGACTAGAGGGGGGTGAATAGGCAACTAACAATTTTTAGCTTTTCTTTACCAAATTAAATTTTGCATCAAAGTAGGTTGTCTAGATGTGCAACTAGGTGAGCAACCTATATGATGCAACAACAACAAGCACACAAACAAGCACAGGAAGTAACACTAATAAGCTTGCACAAGTAAAGGTGTGAGATAACCAAGAGTGGAGCCGGTGAAGACGAGGATGTGTTACCGAAGTTCCTTCCTTTTGAGGGGAAGTACATCTCCGTTGGAGCGGTGTGGAGGCACAATGCTCCCCAAGAAGCCACTAGGGCCACCGTATTGTCCTCACGCCCTCACACAATGCGAGATGCCGTGATTCCACTATTGGTACCCTTGGAGGCGGCGACCGGACCTTTACAAACAAGGTTGGGGCAATCTCCACAACTTAATCGGAGGCTCCCAACAACACCATGAAGCTTCACCACAATGGTCTATGGCTCCGAGGTGACCTCAACCGTGAAAGTGCAACTATCCCTAGGTGGTTTTGGTAATTCCTAACAACATATAGCTCATTGAGCTAATGCTATTTCAAGATTAATATCTCAGGAAAGCTTAATGATTGGCATGGCATGGATGAGAAAAGTGGATCCCTCAAAATGCTAAGGACAAAAGGATTGGCTCAAGCTCAAAGCTCAAGACTCTACATTTTCTATTTTAGTGATCCAAGATCACATTGAGTCTATAGGAAAAGCCAATACTATCAAGGAGCGATGGGGTGTTGCTTAATGAGGCTCTTGCTCAAAATGCTTAGTGATATGCTCCAAAGCCCTCAACTACTTTCTCACATCCACATATGACCTAAACCAAAAGTCAAACTCGGCCCCACCGATTCTTTCTATCCGGCGCCACCAAGTTCAAATGTCATAGCCACTGCCACAAACCCTAGGCAAATTGGTCTCACCGAGATGGGATTGTAATCTCTCTGTTTCCCTTCGTAACATTTTGGTCTTACCGAGATGAGCGATCGGTCCCACCGAGATTGCAATGTAAACTCTCTGTTTCCCCTTCATAACGTTTTGGTCTCACCGAAATGAGCGATTGGTCCCACAGAGTTTACCTGACCAACTCTCTGGTTAGCTTATTACCAAAATCGGTCTCACCGAGTTTGTGTAATCGGTCTCACCGAGCTGACATTATGCCCTAACCCTAACCATATCGGTCCTACTGATTTGCATGTCGGTCCCACCGAGAAACCCTAACGGTCACTAGCTTTGCTGAATCGGTCCGACCGAGTTTACCTATTCGGTCCCACCGAGATTGGCAAGTTGTGTGTAACGGTTAGATTTTGTGTGGAGGCTATATATACCCCTCCACCACCTCTTCATTCATGGAGAGAGCCATCAGAACAAACCTACACTTCCAACTTACTTTTTCTGAGAAAGAACCACCAACACTTGTGTTGAGGCCAAGATATTCCATTCTTACCATATGAATCTTGATCTCTAGCCTTCCCCAAGTTGCTTTCCACACAAATCTTATTTCCACAAAATCCATATCCCGTGAGAGAGAGTTGAGTGTTGGGGAGACTATCATTTGAAGCACAAGAGCAAGGAGTTCATCATCAACACACCATTTGTTACTTCTTGGAGAGTGGTGTCTCCTAGATTGGCTAGGTGTCACTTGGGAGCCTCCGAAAAGATTGTGGAGTTGAAACAAGGAGTTTGTAAGGGCAAGGAGATTGCCTACTTCGTGAAGATCTACCACTAGTGAGGCAAGTCCTTCATGGGCGGCGACCATGGTGGGATAGACAAGGTTGCTTCTTCGTGGACCCTTCGTGGGTGGAGCCCTCCATGGACTCACACAACCGTTACCCTTCGTGGGTTCAAGTCTCCATCAACGTGGATGTACGATAGCACCACCTATCGGAACCACGACAAAAACATCCGTGTCTCCTATTGCGTTTGAATCCTCCAAACCCTTCCCTTTACATTCTTGCAAGTTGCATTCTTTACTTTCCGCTGCTCATATACTCTTTGCATGCTTGCTTGATTTGTGTTAAGATTGCTTGACTTGTCCAAAGTTGCTAAAATCTGCCAAGAACTAAAATTGGGAAAAGGATACACTTTTATTTGGTCAAGTAGTCTAATCACACCCCCTCTAGACATACTTTCGATCCTTCAAGTGGTATCAGAGCTTTGGTCTCCATTTGCCTTGATTTTCATAGCTTTTGGAAGTCATAGCCTTGGTTTCACAACCTAGGAGAGTATGGCGTCTAACATGGGAAACTACCACCGTAGAGGTCCTTACTTTGATGGCACTAATTTTGCTAGTTGGAAGCATAAGATGAAAATGCATATTCTTGGACATAACCCCGCCGTATGGGCTATTGTGTGTATTGGCTTGCAAGGTGAATTCTTTGATGGGAGAGAACCGAACTGTGAAGCTACCGCGGAAGAGTTGAAGATGCTACAATACAATGCTCAAGCTTGTGATATCCTCTTCAACGGATTGTGCCCCGAAGAATTCAACAAAATCAGCCGTCTTGAGAATGTAAAGGAAATTTGGGATACTTTGATTGATATGCACGAAGGTACCGACTCTGTCAAGTAATCCAAGTTGGATGAGCTTCAAAGTCAACTTGACAAGTTCAAAATGAAGGATGGTGAAGGTATCGCTGAAATGTACTCTAGGCTTGCTCTTATCACAAATGAGATCGCCGCCTTAGGAAGTGAAGAGATGACCGACAAATTCATCATCAAGAAGATCCTAAGAGCTTTGGACGGAAAATATGATATCGTATGCACATTGATCCAAATTATGCCCAATTACAAAGATCTCAAGCCAACGGAAGTCATTGGAAGAATTGTTGCTCATGAGATGTCACTCAAGGATAAGGAGGAGCTCCACAACAAGTCAAGTGGTGCTTACAAAGCCTCATGTGAAGCTCCCACATCATCAAGTGAGAAACAAACCTTCAATGAAGAATTGAGCCTAATGGTGAAGAACTTCAACAAGTTCTACAAGAGTAGAAGCAAAGAGAGAAGTTCCAAGTCAAGGTCCTACAATGACAAAAGATCTTCTAGTCGAGAGCGAAATTGCTACAATTGTGGAAGACCCGGACATTATTCCAATGAGTTCTTAAAGGCAATCAATGAGCAACCTTGAGCAAGAGAATGAGTTCTTAAAGGCAATCAATGATGATCTTCGCAAGAAAAGTTCTTCGTACATTGCCAAGCGTTTACTCTTATCCACTTACATGCTTCAAGTCAAGTCTAGTAACAAGAACAAGAAAGATTCTTCCTCTAGTAGTGAAAATATTCATGATAAATCCAATGTTGTTGCTTCTAGTAGTTCTCTTGATTCCACTAATGATTCTCTTAGCCAAGTTATACTTGAGCAAGAAAATAGCTTATTGAAGGGAATTATAGAGAAAGGTGTTTACAAGAGCCTTGCCGGGAGTAAGCAATTCGAGGAAATTGTACGCAAGCAAGGAAGGCACCGGAAGAACCAAGGTGTTGGTTTTGAACGAAAGTTCAATGCTAATGGAGTTGACTGGGAAGAAGATCAATACCCCAAGACGAAGTTTGTTCCTCAACAAGAGAAGTATGATCCTACTTCCTTCAAAGGGACACAAGCTCAAGATGATCTTCCACCACAAGACCACAAGCAAAAAGGCAAGGATAAGCTTCAAGAGGAAATTGATGCTTTTGAAGAAGCACCCAAGGCCTTGGTCAAGTGGGTTCCCAAGACTACATCAAGTTCTACTTCATCAAGTACGACTACAACTCCAAGGATTCCCATCAAGATGATGTGGATCCCGAAGAAGAGGAACTAGAAAGTTCTTGAGGGTGACTCCGCCAACATACTTCACTCTTATCATTTTGGCAAGAACAAGTGCAATCAACTTCCACATCTTGCACTAGTTCAAGGAGTCACAAACCCTCTTGTTGGTAAGACAAGGGACAAGGTAACCTAATGCTTTCATAGATATCATCTTGTGTGTGCATCACTCTATGTCTATGGATATCCTTGTTTGTTCCTTGTGGGACTAACCCATGTAGGTATTGAAAGTGCAACTCACTCCAAAGGATTGCTCCAAATGATCTACATCAACATTGAGCATCCACATCTTAAACACCTACATGAAGTCATCATCGACAAAACCCAAGGTTAGTTCATCCCTCTTAGGGGGGATCTCACATCTAGGGGGAGATTTACTCTAAGAATTGAGCTAAAGTAACTCTAATGGTGTGAACACAACAACGCTTTATGTAAAAATGGTAACCCCATTTGTGCTTAAACGATGAGTATGACCTATGATCAAATGTTCTCATTTGACTCCTAAGTCAATATACTCATATATAGATGACCTAGTCATCGCCAATTGCTTGATAGATGCTAGAATTGGTTGTGCATGATTTGCCACATATTTCATTTGCCATTTTATTGTGTGAGCATGTTGGTTGCATAATTTACTCATTCGAGGACATCCACTTGTTGTTTTGATTGTTTGGTTCCTTTTTCTTTTGCCAAGTGGATGGACAAGAATGCCTAAGAACCTTCTCTAGCTATCTATTCTTTTCTCATCTCAAACTCTATTCATGCTACATCACAAAGTTTGATCAAGTCAGATTCGAACCACTCTGTGTGAGGAGCACTCGGAGTCCCCGATTCGTCATAGACTTAAACTTCCAAAACTTCTTTGTGCGTTTTGGTCTGACCGATTCATCCATTTCGGTCATACCGAGATCACTAAGTCGATCTAGGTTTTCAATCTCGGTGCAACCGATTTGAACTTTTCAGTCACACCGAGTTTCAGTAACTGCTTGCAGTTATGAACCTCGGTGCCACCGAGTTGTTCCACTCGGTCACACCGACAGAGTCAGGCTATATATATCTGCGGCCCAAAATTTGGAAAAATTTCCGAACCCCTTTGCCCGCGCTCAGCCTGCTCTGCCTCCCTGGGTCTCCGGATCGTCCTCCTCATCGCCAGCTGCCTCCCGCCGCTGGTCTCCGCCGCCGTCATTGGGAATCGTCTCCGCCGTTGCCGCCGTAGCAAGTCCATCGCCGCACTTAGGGTATGGACTTGATCCTTGTGCTATTCCCCCTCCGATTCTTAGCACATTGTTTTGCCATGTATCTTGCCACGATTGAGATCACTCTATCCAGCGAAATCACTCCATAGTTTAGTTGTGGATTGAAAATTTAGAGTTAGGTTTCCGCCGAAATGATCTCGGACCAACCGAGTTGTTGAAATCGGTTCGGCTAAGGCCATTGCACATGTGATTCTCGGTCTGACCGAGAATTGCAAATCGGTGTGACCGAGTTCAATACTTTGTGAAACCCTAGCAGTCTCGGTGCCACCGAACTGTGACTCAGTCTGACCGAGTTCACTAGTTTAGGTTCCAAAAGCTGCTTCGGTATCACTGAGTTTGCAAATCGGTAGATCCAAAATGCTTTCTGTGGAAAACTAAAACTAAGTTTTTAACTCATTCTTTTGCAAAAACCTCTATACTTTGTGATGCTTATCAAATCTACCTCATCTATAATCTATTCACAGGGTCTGCTGTCAGTGTTCGCATCATGTCAGATCAGAGTGACAGTCAGAATAAGTCTGGGGAGCAAGTGAACATGAGTGAGGGCACTAGTCCCTCTAGCAGCTTTGATGAAGGAAGCAGGAGTACACCCAGCAACTTGCCTAAGGCAGCCACCAGGACCAGAAAGAAGAAAACCTCGGATTCTGAGGATGAGGACTATGTGGCTGTTGAGGAAGAGGCCACCTCAAAGAGGAAAGTCATGAAAAAGAAATATGGCACAACTGCTACCACTAAGCCAGGAATGAAGCAAAAGGTTCCTACCAAGAGAGTTCCCATGCCAAAGGCCAGAACATCCACTCAAGAGACTTTGGGATCTGCACCAAAGAATAGGTTGTGGTAGAAAAGAAAAGGAAGGAAAGGGTCAAGAAGACCACTACCAGAGTGCTTGGCAGATCTTCAATGATGAAAGATTCTGAAGAAGAGGAAGAGGACGAGGATGCAGCACCAGCACCCAAATCTCAAAAGCTTATGGGAGATGCCATAAGGGCAGGGGCTGTTCCATCTAAGCCCAAAACTGCTCCTAAGACTGCTGCTCCTGCTCCAAAGTGAAAACCCAAGAGGAGCACCAGGAACATCCCTGCCGAGGAGAAGAACAAGGCCCTAGTGCCTCAAGCTACTGAAAAAGAAGATGCTTTTGTCATTTTGAGGAAGTTAAAGCCCAAAATTCCATATCACAATGATGCTCACCCAGTTGTAGAGAACATGAAAATCAGGAAGGATTCAGGTTTAAGGCTATGGAGAGAGTCTGATCCATATGCCACTAGGAGAAGAACTGTTGTGGACTACAGGTTCCATACAAAGGAACATCAGGACTTCTATGAGACTATCTTACTTGACAAGAAGCCCATAGTGTGTGACATGAGATGGGTTGATTGGAAATTCATTGAGGAAAATGAGGATCACTTCCCTGGTGTATATGACAGCTTCAAGGCATGTGGAGTCGATGAGTTTGTGGCTCAGAAGCTCACAAAGTGGAATGATGAGCTTATTATGCAGTTCTACTCCATAGCTCACTTCTACCTAGATGGAAGGATTGTCTGGATGTCTGAAGGTACTAGGTACCAGTCAATGGTTGCAGAATGGGCAAAATTGATCAATGCTGCTGAGGAGAGTGAAGATGACTTGGATGTCTATGCCAAGAAGAAGAAGGATCACAACACCATGGCACATATGTACAAAGAGATCCCAGATGCTGCTCTTGAGATACACAAGTTTGGATCGGTACATTATCTTCTGTCAGGCTTGCCAACAATCAACTGGATCCTCAGGCACACTCTCTTGCCAAAGTCAGGTGATCACAAGATGACCAGAGGCCATGCAATTAACTTGCTTCACATATTTGATGTGCCTTAAAAGTTCAAGGTCATGAGCCTAATTGTGGAAACCATTAAGAGAACAACTGCAGATCAGAAGAGAAGTTGTGGGTATGCCCCACAGATCCAGGAGCTAATCAACTCCAAGATGGGCACTGACACATATCTCCCGGACAAGGAACACATGCCCATCTACCCGGACTTTGAGGACAACACTGTGGTGATGGATGAAAATGAACCATCTTCTGTGCAAGCACAAGCAAAGAGGGAGAAGGCAAGGGCTGAAAAGGCTACAAAGATGCCAACCACTGATGAGGCATCTCAGTATCTTCTGAAGAGCAAGCAAGATCAGCTTGGCTACTTGATTGCCTCCACTGTGAGGATTGAGAAGGGATTGGCTACCCTGACTCAAAACCAGGAGAGCTTGGAGAGGATCATGGAGCAGAAGTTCTATGACTTAGATGTGAAGGTCACTGAGATCCAGTCCGTTGTTGAGCAACTTCAGGATGAAGTGCAGGAGAAGAAGGGCAAGTCTACCACTGATGCTTTTGCTAGAGTGCCCAGATGACAGAGATCTGCTGCAGTGCCTGTTACAGACACCAGAGCAACTTCATGTGCACCAGCTACAACTTCAGTGCCACCAGCTCCAGCACCCACTCCACCAGCTCCATCTACATCAACTAATGCCTTCGTCCTTGGCGTGCTATCTACACCACCACCTGAAGAACAAGCCTGAGAGTCGATCTAGCACTATGCATTTTTATGAACTTTTTAGTAACTTGTTGCCAAAGGGGGAGAAAATGTATAGATCATAGGCTTCGAGAGAGAATGTTGCTTTTTGTTCTCTTTTTTTGTTTGGTGGTTAAACTTTTTTTATTTGCTTGGTTGAGATAATTTATGCTTTTGTGCGATACTTGGATGATCATGCGTTTGATCATATGCTACCTTAATGCTTGTTGGATGACATTATCCTTTTATATCCCCATATATGTTCATTCACTTTGCTTGGTGATGAGTGCATGTATTTCATCATTATCATTTTGAGCGCTCCACCAAGATGTATGTGACGTGGAAGAATAACCCATGTTCCTAACTCATTGTGCATTTGCAGTCCAAAGCAAATCTTAAACTATGCACAAATTTAGGGGGAGCTCTTGCTTTTCACATACTTCTCAAAGCGACAATGTTTTTCACTCTTATTATCATTTGTCGAAGCTTTGATCTATATGTTGTCATCAATTACCAAAAAGGGGGAGATTGAAAGTGTAACTATCCCTAGGTGGTTTTGGTAATTCCTAACAACATATAGCTCATTGAGCTAATGCTATTTCAAGATTAATATCTCAGGAAAGCTCAATGATTGGCATGGCATGGATGAGAAAAGTGGATCCCTCAAAATGCTAAGGACAAAAGGATTGGCTCAAGCACAAAGCTCGAGACTCTACATTTTCTATTTTAGTGATCCAAGATCACATTGAGTCTATAGGAAAAGCCAATACTATCAAGGAGGGATGAGGTGTTGCTTAATGAGGCTCTTGCTCAAAATGCTTAGTGATATGCTCCAAAGCCCTCAACTACTTTCTCACATCCACATATGACATAAACCAAAGGTCAAACTCGGCCCCACCGATTCTTTCTATCCGGCGCCACCGAGTTCAAATGTCATAGCCACTGCCATAAACCCTAGGCAAATCGGTCTCACCGATAGGGATCTCGGTCTCACCGATATGGGATTGTAATCTCTCTATTTCCCTTCGTAACATTTCGGTCTTACCGAGATGAGCGATCGGTCCCATTGATATTGCAATGTAAACTCTCTGTTTCCCCTTCGTAACATTTTGGTCTCACCGAAATGAGCGATCGGTCCCACCGAGTTTACCTGACCAACTCTCTGGTTAGCTTATTACCAAAATCGGTCTCACCGAGTTTGTGTAATCGGTCTCACCGAGATTACGTTATGCCCTAACCCTAACCATATCGGTCCTACCGAGTTGCATGTCGGTCCCATCGTAAAACCCTAAAGGTCACTAGCTTTGCTGAATAGGTCCGACCGAGTTTAACTATTCGTTCCCACCGAGATTGGCAAGTTGTGTGTAACGGTTAGATTTTGTGTGGAGGCTATATATACCCCTCCACCACCTCTTCATTTGGGGAGAGAGCCATCAGAACAAACCTACACTTCCAACTTACTTTTTCTGAGAAAGAACCACCCACACTTGTGTTGAGGCCAAGATATTCCATTCTTACCATATGAATCTTGATCTCTAGCCTTCCCCAAGTTGCTTTCCACTCAAATCTTCTTTCCACCAAATCCATATCCCGTGAGAGAGAGTTGAGTGTTGGGGAGACTATCATTTGAAGCACAAGAGCAAGGAGTTCATCATCAACACACCATTTGTTACTTCTTAGAGAGTGGTGTCTCCTAGATTGGCTAGGTGTCACTTGGGAGCCTCCGACAAGATTGTGGAGTTGAACCAAGAAGTTTGTAAGGGCAAGGAGATCGCCTACTTCGTGAAGATCTACCGCTAGTGAGGTAAGTCCTTCGTGGGCGACGGCCATGGTGGGATAGACAAGGTTGCTTCTTTGTGGACCCTTCGTGGGTGGAGCCCTCCGTGGACTCACGCAACCGTTACCCTTCGTGGGTTGAAGTCTCCATCAACGTGGATGTACGATAGCACCACCTATCGGAACCACGACAAAAACATCCGTGTCTCCTATTGCGTTTGAATCCTCCAAACCCTTCCCTTTACATTCTTGCAAGTTGCATTCTTTACTTTCCGCTGCTCATATACTCTTTGCATGCTTGCTTGAATTGTGTTAAGATTGCTTGACTTGTCCAAAGTTGCTAAAATCTGCCAAGAACTAAAATTGGGAAAAGGATAAGCTTTTATTTGGTCAAGTAGTCTAATCACCCCCCCCCCTCTAGACATACTTTCGATCCTACAAACCGTCTAGGGTGCTCAAACACCCAAGAGTAACAAGATCCGCTAGGGATTGGTGGGGGAATCAAATTTCTCTTGGTGGAAGTGTAGATCGGGGCCTTCTCAACCAATCCCGAGCAAATCAACAAGTTTGATTGGCTAGGGAGAGAGATCGGGCGAAAATGGAGCGTGGAGCATTAATGGAGCTTTTGGGGGAAGAGCCAGGTCAACAAAGAAGAAGAGGCCCCCCTTTTATAGAAGGGGATCCCATCCAACCGTTACCCCCAAAACAGCGTCGCAGAGGGCGGTACTACCGCTGGTCCAGCGGTACTAGCGCTCCGCCATGCGGTACTACCGTGCGGTACAGGAGCTGAGCCCAGTGCGGTATTGGCGCGGTGGTAGGGCGGTACTACCACTCTCGAGCGGTACTACCGCTTCTACTACTACTGCAAGTACCGCACAACCCAACACGAGAGGCGACCCCGTCGAGTCGATGCGGAAGGAGCCCGGTACCGCAGCGGTACTGCGGCTGAGACCCACAAGCGGTACTACCGCTGGGTACCGCGGTACTACCGCTTGGACCCAAACCCGCGCACTGAGAAGGGAAGGAGCACTCCATTGAAGCGGAACGACTCAGAGGGTGAGGAAAGGATGTGTACATGTTGATTCCACCCAAGCCTTACCAAAGCGGACCCCCTCTTGATAGTACGGTGACTCCTACGAAACTAGTCCACCAAACAAGAAACGAAGGAGCCACACCATCTTGAATAACACTTCGAGGGGAAAGAAATCGTCTTGTGCCAAAGGATGAATCTCTGAAATGCTCGAAGCACACGATTAGTCCGCAAACATGTTGTCATCAATCACCAAAACTACATCGAGAGAGATATGCCTTAACAATCTCCCCCTTTTTGGTGGATTGATGACAACCAGGGATTTGCACATAGATAAGACAAGAAAGTACAGATACTTAGAACTACAAAATATAGACGGGCTCCCCTTGAATGTGTGCACCTAGTTAGAGTGCCTTTGGAATGCAAGACACACACACTAGGATCAACACTCCCCCTATATTTTATAGTCCAACAAACTAAGCATAGGATACATGAGAGCAGGGTATATAACAGGATAAACATGCAACTCATACGGTACCAAAGTACTAGATAGACATAGACAATGAAGATAAAGATAAGGTAGCATATGTCTCACACCATATGCCTGGAACTTAGGTTTCACTGGCACAAAACCAAACAAACCAAACGGCGAGAAAACACAACGACACCACAAACCACAAAGACACACTCGCAACACGGCAACAGCAACAACACAAATCCCTAAACTCTCTCCCCCTTTGGCGTCGAGACACCAAAAGGGCAAAGAGCGTTGCTACGGCTCTGGGTGATAGCAAGCTGAGGATCTCAAACATCACATCCCAGCGGGATCGTCTGCACCGCCGTCATTGGTCGGAAACTGCTCTGTGTCTGAATCGGTTCACTGGTAATGCTGCTGAACCCACCCCTCCTCATCAGTGATCCTCTCCTCAAATCCACTGTTAACAGTGGCACCCAACTGGCGCATGAGCTCCTTGTGACGTCTGCAGGCCTCCTTCTCAGAGACATGAGACATGTACTAGCCATGAGACTCCATGCAGAAAAGTTTCTTCATCTTGCGCTTAATCCTCTTAGCCCATGAGGGCTCCACACCGGAGGGCTCATAGTCCTCATCCTTGTCGGCCTCAGCCTCATCCTCGGTCTCCATGTCAGCCTCAGAAGGTGGATCACCAGATCGAGGGGCCTGGGTGCCCTAGTTGTCCTTCTTCCTCAGATGCTTGATATCATGAGAAATCAACTCTCCAATTTCTAGTGTAGTCCTGGGATAGTGATGTGCCCAGGCCTTCTCAATGAGCAGCATGATGAAAGGACCATAGATCGGGCACTTGCGCTCAAAAATGGCAGAAAGAAGTTCAGACCACATAACACGAGAAATGTCCAGGGACTCTCCAATGTTTGCTTCCTTCTCATGCTGGTAGAAGAGAAGCATGTCCACGAGATAGGAGTGGACCATATCCAGATTCCCAATGCGAGGAAAAAGAGTCTCTCGGAAGACACGGTGAAGGATGTCCAGATATGTAGACAGCTCATAGGTTACCTTCTTTGTCTTGGGGTTAACCTTGTTAGAACAGTAGGGCCAGAGGGCTTGCTTGTGAGTGGAGGTGACATTGCGGTGAGGACAGAAGCCGACTGGATTCTCAAGCCCGAGATCTTCCACCCCAAGTAACTCCATGAAGGCCTTCCACTTGACAGTGAGCAACTTGCCATTTGTCATCCAAGTCAGAGTCCTTTCTGCATCAGTTCCAAGATGGACAGTGGCATAGAATTGACATATCAAATCGGCATCAAAGTCCTTGTTGAACTGCATGATTCTGAGAATGTTCAACTGAGTGCACATCTAAAGGGCTTCGCCAAAGTACTCAGGGTCCTTTTCCATAGGATCGGTGTTGATGGAACGAACATCAACAAAGTGATTCTTCTTAGCCTTGATCACATCAAAGAAGATGGCGAACTAAAAGCGGTTCCAGAACGAGCGGTTGACCAAAGTGGGATCTTGGTCTTCCTCATAGGGGTTGCGCCGACGCTTTGCCCAAAATTCCTTGGCAGTCATCTCATACACAATCTTTCCCTTTGGCTTGCTTGCCGATCTCTTCGTGAGCTGAGGCGGCGGTGGAGCACTAGAGGAACCACCTGCTGACTGAGATGTGCGGTAGCGCTTTGACGTTGCATGATCGGGGTTGACACGGCGGACCTGCTGCTCAGGATGATCATCACCTGGATCCAAACACACGAGCAGAAGAAACAACACGAAAGAAAGAGCATAAGCCACCAAACAAAACAACAAGGATCAAAACGTGGTAGGAAATGATGGAACTGGGCATGTAGCGGTAGTACCCTGATCCAACCGCGCAGTACCGCTTGCGCAGTAGTACCGCTCAAGGAGGGCGGTAGTATCGCTCAATACGGGGAACGACGGTTCCCTTACTGCCGTGGACAGATCCGACACTACCAGAGATGCCAAATTGAAAAATAAGCCTACCAAACTTCAATCCAAAGGGCCTAGAAGCCATCTCCATCCTACTCAAGCCTCGACTTAGCCAAAAGACGAGTAAAACAGTGCCTATTGCCCCTAAAAACTAGATGCAAGATCTAGGCAAAGAGAGAATGGGATCGGGGGCAATACCGGAATCCATGGCTAGAGAACGTGGTGGGGATCGACTCCATTGGAGGAAATGGAGAGGGACGGCACAAAACGGCGGCCGGCCGAGGCCTTCCTGCGGTGAGGCGTCGCTGGAGCGACGAAGAAGACGAGCGAGTGGGGGCGAATGGGTATGGGGGAGAAAACAACTCCCCCTGCCCCGACATAACCCCCACTGCCCGCCCCACAGCGATAGTACCGCTGGGGTGGGCGGTAGTACCGCTTGACGCTTGTCAGCGGTAGTACCGTGCACGCCGCGGTAGTACCGCTCTGCCGCAAAGAGGATTGGCTAAAAGGCTTAGCTCAAGAAAAAGAAACCGAAACGAAAGCGAGAACAAACACACACACACACACAAAACTGACAAAAACAAACCTCTCCAAGAGAGGGCGGTGGCCTAGGCCACCTATGTTTGAGTTCAGAGGTATGGCGCCGCAAAGATTTTAACCTTGGGCCCATGACCAACACTCATCTTTGAAGCACAAGTACCATAAAAAATGGCTAATGTGAAAGAGTTTGATTAGTTTATGCATTATGGGGGGAGGGAAAGTTCATTGAGAGAACAACACTCCCCCTATGTCCATGCCTACACCTAAACTAGACAACAAGTTGAGTGTGGTGGGGTGTGCAAGAGTTCAAGTCACATTGCTCGAATCAATGATATTTATCTCATGCCTTAACTCGCGAAATCTTGCTTTATCCAAAGGCTTCGTGAAAATATCTGCAAGGTTATCATCAGTGTTGACATAGTTGAGCTCGATCTCCCCTCGCCTAATATGATCCCGGATGAAGTGATACCGAATCTCAATATGCTTCGTCTTGAAGTGTTGCACCGGGTTGAGAGAGATCTTGATGGCACTTTCATTGTCACACCAAAGAGGCACTTTGTCACAAATGACACCGTAATCCTTTAAAGTTTGCCTCATCCATAGAAGTTGTGCACAACAACTACCGGCAGCCACATACTCCGCTTCCATGGACGAGAGAGACACAAAACTTTGCTTCTTGGAAGACCAACTCACCAAAGAGCAACCAAGAAATTGGCACCCTCCGGAAGTGGACTTCCTATCTACTTTGTCTCCCGCCCAATCCGAGTCCGAATAACCTACAAGCTTGAAGTTTGCTCCTCTTGGGTGCCAAAGATTTGCTCTACCTCCGCAAAGTTTGGGGTATGAGCCAAATATCGAAAGATTTGCTTGACCGCCACAAAGTGACTTCCCTTAGGTGCGGCTTGAAACTGTGCACAAATACCCACACTCAACATGATATCCGGTCTAGATGCATAAAGGTAAAGCAAGGAGCCAATCATGGAGCGATATACCTTTTGATCCACTGCTTTACCATTGGGATCAATTCAAGTTGGCACTTGGTGGGCATGGGAGTGGAAGCCGGCTTGACATAACTTAGTTTGAATCTCTTGAGCATGTCTTAAGTGTATTTGGCTTGGTTGATGAAGGTTCCTTCTCTCCTTTGCTTCACTTTGAACCCGAGAAAGAACTTCAACTCTCCCATGGAAGACATATTGAACTTTGAGGTCATGAGAGTGGCAAATTCCTCATCGAAAGCTTTGTTAGGGGAACCAAAGATAATATCATCAACATATAATTGGCACACAAATAACTCCCCTTTGACCTTCTTAGTAAAAAGAGTGGGGTCGATTAGCCCAACTTCAAAACCACGGTCTTGTAACAACTCGGTAAGGTGGTCATACGACGCACGTGGGGCTTGTTTAAGGCCATAGAGTGCCTTATCGAGTTGATACACATGATTGGGAAAGTAGGGATCCTCGAACCCGGGGGGTTGCTTGACATATACCAATTCATTAATAGGACCATTAAGAAAAGCACTCTTCACATCCATTTGTTGTAACCTAAAGTTATGATGAGAAGCATATGCAATCAACATGCGAATGGATTCAAGATGAGCAACAGGAGCAAAGGTTTCACCGTAGTCGATACCCTCGACTTGGGAGTAGCCTTGTGCTACCAAACGAGCCTTGTTGCGAATGATAATCCCATGAGCATCTTGCTTGTTCTTGAATATCCACTTGGTTCCAATGACATTGTGGTTCCCCGTTGGCCTTGGCACCAATCTCCACACTTTGTTGCACTCGAAGTTGTTGAGTTCTTCATGCATGGCATTGAGCCAATTCGGATCTTCGAGCGCGTCATAGACCTTTTGGGGTTCAACACACGAGACAAACGCGTGATGTTCACAATAGTTTGCTAATTTTCTACGAGTGCTTACCCCCTTTATTAAGCTTCCAAGCACATTTATCATGAGATGATCCTTGGTGGAGAGCTTGGAAGCAATCTTGGCGGCACGACGCTCCAATTCCTCCTCGGGGTTGAGACGAGGAGTGGTCACTTGATCATCTTGAGCGCCATCTTGAGCTTGTTCTTGATCTCGAGGAAGCTCTTGATCTTGAACTTTCTCCGAGGAGAGACCTTGGGCATCACTTGATGTTACAACACCATCTTGAGATTGACCTTGCCCTTGGTCTTTTTCTTGAGGTTGAGGGCCTCCACTTTGTTCTTCGGAAGCGTGTGGGTCTTGGGTAGGTGAAGGTTCCACCTGAGTGGAACATTGTCCTTCTCCTTCGGCCACAAGGGGTTCCTCAATGGGTAGGATATGACCAACACCCATTCTTCTTATGGCTTGGGGAGGAATTTCATCACCTACATCACAAGTACCACTTTGCTCCACTTGGGAGCCGTTATTCTCATCAAACTGCACATTACACGTTTCCTCAATAAGTCCCATGGAATTATTGAGAACACGGTAAGCACGAGAGTTTGTAGCATAACCAACAAATATGCCCTCATAAGCTCTAGCCTCAAATTTAGACAAACAGACACCTTTCTTGAGAATGAAACACTTACACCCGAACACCCGGAAGTACTTGAGGTTGGGCTTGTTACCGGTGAGTATCTCATATGGAGTCTTGTTCAACCCTTTGCGGAGGTAGAGCCGATTAGATGCATGACACGTGGTGTTGATGGCTTCTGCCCAAAAGTTGTAGGGAGACTTGAACTCCGCCATCATGGTCCTTGCCGCATCCATCAATGTCCGGTTCTTCCTCTCTGCTACACCATTTTTTCAAGGGGTATAAGGTGCGGAATATTGATGCTTGATTCCCTCATCACTCAAAAACTCATCCAAGGTGTAGTTCTTGAACTCGGAGCCGTTGTCACTTCTTATAGTCAAGATCTTTGTATTGTGTTGTCGTTGAGCTTCATTTGCAAAGTCGATGACGGTTTGTTGGGTCTCGCTCTTCCTCTTGAAGAAATATACCCAAGTGTATCTTGAATAGTCATCCACAATCACCAAGCAATACTTTCTACCGCCAAGACTATCAAAGGATGGAGGCCCGAAGAGATCCAAATGAAGGAGCTCCAAAGGCCTCTTTGAGTAGATGATAGTCGTGGGAGGGTGAGCCTTCTCATGTAGCTTTCCTTCGATGCAAGCACTGCAAGCACGATCTTTGGCAAAACTAACATTTGTTAGTCCACCGGCATGGTCCCCCTTGAGAAGACTTTGCAAAGATCTCATATTGACGTGGGCTAAACGGCAATGCCAAAGCCATCACACGTCAACTTTAGCCATTAGGCATGTCGCGGTCTTAGTGGGTCGCTCCGAAAAGTTAATCACATAGAGACCGTTCTCGACATGCCCAACAAAAGCTACTTTAAGAGTCTTGCTCCACAAGAGGGCCACGACATCAATATCAAAGAAAGTGGCAAAGCCCATGAGTACTAGTTGACGAACGGAAAGTAAATTGTATGCAAGGGACTCAACAAGCATGACCTTCTCGATCGTAAGATCATGAGAAATGACAACTTTGCCGAGTCCTAATACCTTAGAGGACGAGGTGTCACCCCACTCGATGTTGGTGGGCATGGATGGAATCTTTTGCACGTCCACCACCAAGTCCTTGCTTCCGGTCATATGATTAGTGGCTCCACTATCGAGCAACCATGATCCCCCACCGGAAGCAAACTCCTACAAGAGATCAATGCTTGGTTTTAGGTACCCATTTTGTAATGGGTCCTTTGATGTTAGTAACAAGGGTCTTAGGAACCCAAATAGACCATTCAATGTACTCATAAGGAGAACCAACAAATTTGGCATAAACATGCCCATCTCTAGCATGACACAACGCATAAGAAGGGTTAAAGTCGCCAGCTTTGTTGGGAATGGAAGCATTGCACTTCTTGGCATCACTACCCCTCATGGAGTTCTTCTCCTTCTCCTTAGTAGAACCCTCTCCCTCCTTCACAAAGGTTTGCTTGAGAGGAGGAGGTCGTTTGGCCTTGTCATTCTTCTTCTTGTTCTTGGACTTGGGCACGTACCCAATCCCTTCCTTGGCCACAACTCCCTTTTGGTTGGTCAAAAGGTCGTTGAGGTTCTTCTCACCTTGTATGCAAGACACACGACCTTTCTCAAGTTGCACCTTTAGCTTAGCGTTCTCCTCAACAAGATGCACATGCTCACAACATGGGTTAGTAGCATTTGCATTATCAATTAACATCATACGAGGAAAAGTGGATTTCACCTTGGTTAGCTTTACTTGAAGTTGATCATGAGACTCTTTGAGGCTAGCATGAGCACCCTTCAAGACCTTGTGAGCCTTGTCAAGTAGATCAAACTCCTCTTTGAGTCTAGCAAGATCAACCCCAAGCTTGGCCTTCTCGGAGTTTAGCACACGAGAGACAACAAGAGCATGATCAAAATCTTTCTTTAACTTAGCATGATCAACGTTGTGTGACTCCTCAAGAGCCAAAAGAAGACCACGCTCTTCCTCAAGAGCATTGGAAAGATCCAATATCTCATCGGCATAGTCACGACTATGCCCCTCCATCTTGGAGATAGTATCTTCGTGAGCCTCGATCATGTCATTGGCTTCACCAAGTTGTTCCAAGAGAGCAACAAAATGCTTCTTGGATTTACCCTTGAGTTTACCCATAAAGGACTCAAACTCATTTTCCTCCACATTAGATCCCTCATATTCATCAATGCAATCCATCAAGGAAGGATTATTAATGATGGTAGTTTTGATGTTGGGGGTTACCTTGTTGGTGGCTTTGGCCATGAGGCACTTGGCGGTGATGTTCTCATTGGGTGAGTCGAAGAGAGACACTCGTGGAGTTTTTGCAATGGCAACGGAGGCCATGGCAACTGACTCACCATCTTCATCATCATCATCATCCTCATGGTACTCTTCTTGAACCACCAACGCCTTGTGAGGGGTCTTCTTGGTGAAGTTGCTCTTGTTGGGGAAAGACTTGGCTTTGTCCTTTCGGATGAGCTTGACACCATTGTCTTCCCTCTTCTCATACGGACACTCAGCAACAAAATGGCTCACATTGCCACAATTGTAGCAAGTCCTCACATGTTTCTTGCTCTTCGTGCCACTTGAGTTGTTCTTGTTGAAGTTTGGCCTTGAGTTCTTCTTGCTCCAAAATTGCCTTGAAGCAAGTGCCATGTGTGCATGATAGGCATACTTTGTATCTTCGGGGTTGCTTTCCTCTTCTTCCTCTTCTTCTTCTTCTTCTTCTTCTTCAACACAAACCTTGGCCTTCAATGCAAGGTTGGGTTTCTTTGCCCTTTGAGAGCGAAGCACCGCATTGTCGGCGGTCTTGTCCAAGATGTTCATAGCCACAAACTCATCCAACACTTCACTTGAGGTTAAAGTGTGGAAGTACGGCCTTTGAAGAATGACGGAGGACATGCTCTTGTGGTAAGGCATCATTGCCTTGAGAAATTTGCGCTTGATCCAATTGTCATCCGTGTCCTTGCTCCCATGATCTCAGAGTGAGACCGCGAGTTTGGTTACTCTCCGATAAAGCTCACGATTTCTTCATCTTCTTTCATAGCAAACTCATTAGCTTCATCTTGCACTACTTCATAGTTGGAGCATTGAATGCTTGCGCTTCCCCGGTAGAGAGGGACAATACAAATCCATGCATCTTTGGCCAAGGCGAAGGGTCGAAGATGAGGTAGATCTTCGGGTGGAATTGCATCTTGGATGATGAAGAGAGCATTCTCATTGAATTGATTATCCACGGCTTCTCGAGGGGTGAAGTTGCTTGGGTCATGCGGGTAGAAACCTTCTTCAATGATTCTCCAAAGATTAGTATTCACATGATTTAAATGATGCTTAAAGCGATAAACCCAAGAATCAAAGTCCTCATTTTTCACAATCTTAGGGGGAGGACCAGCATGATTCAAATGAGTGGAAGGAATCGGTCCACCATAAACAAGTGGTGGTTCCACATGGGCAAAGATACCAGTGCCATTTTTACCACTAGAAGAAGGAGCTTTTTCACTACTAGCTTCCCCCTTGTCGGAGTTAGCATCCGTCACCTTGTCAGTGGGATCACCCACTTTCAATGGTGCGGTGGATAGTTTAAGCCTTCAATGAATTTAGTAAACATGCTTTCAACCTCGGTCGTCATGGAGGTTTTCAATGTCTCCAAGGCTACATTGAATTCCTCACGAGAGACCGAGGCTCCCCCATTGCCCGTGGACGAGATCGGATTCACACCGGAGTGCTCCTCCACACCGTCTACGATGTCAACCATACTCTTCGGATGGCAAAGTCCTTAGTGAAGAGACGAAGCTCTGATACCAATTGAAAGGATCGATATGGTTGACTAGAGGGGGGGGGGGTGAATAGGAAACTAACAATTTTTAGCTTTTATTTACCAAATTAAAGTTTGCATCAAAGTAGGTTGTCTAGATGTGCAACTAGGTGGGCAACCTATATGATGCAACAACAACAAGCACACAAACAAGCACGGGAAGTAACACTAATAAGCTTGCACAAGTAAAGGTGCGAGATAACCAAGAGTGGAGCCGGTGAAGACGAGGATGTGTTACCGAAGTTCCTTCCTTTTGAGGGGAAGTACGTCTCTGTTGGAGCGGTGTGGAGGCACAATGCTCCCCAAGAAGCCACTAGGGCCACCGTATTGTCCTCACGCCCTCACACAATGCGAGATGCCGTGATTCCACTATTGGTGCCCTTGGAGGCGGCGACCAGACCTTTACAAACAAGGTTGGGGCAATCTCCACAACTTAATCAGAGGCTCCCAACAACACCATGAAGCTTCACCATAATGGTCTATGGCTCCGAGGTGACCTCAACCATCTAGGGTGCTCAAACACCCAAGAGTAACAATATCCGCTAGGGATTGGTGGGGGAATCAAATTTCTCTTGGTGGAAGTGTAGATCTGGGCCTTCTCAACCAATCCCGAGCAAATCAACAAGTTTGATTGGCTAGGGAGAGAGATCGGGCGAAAATGGAGCTTGGAGCATTAATGGAGCTTTTGGGGTAAGAGATAGGTCAACGAAGAAGAAGAGGACCCCCTTTTATAGAAGGGGATCCCATCCAACCGTTACCCCCAAAACAGCCCCGCAGAGGGCGGTACTACCGCAGGGGGCAGTGGTACTACCGCTCTGCCATGTGGTACTACCGTGCGGTACAGGAGCCGAGCCCAATGCGGTACTGCCGGGGTGGTAGGGTGGTACTACCGCTCTCGAGAGGTACTTTCGCTTCTACTACTGCTGCAAGTACCGCACAACCCGACACGAGAGGCGACCCCCTCGAGTCGACACGAAAGGAGCCCGGTATCACAGTGGTACTGCGGCTGAGACCCACAAGTGTCGGTGGGAACGACACCTATGGGATCACAAGAATCCCTACTACGGTTGCGGGGCGCGGGTCGTGAGAAGAGCGGATCAAACAGATAGCACACGGTTCGTTTATCCAGGTTCGGGCCGCGGGGATGCGTAAAACCCTACTCCTGCTTTGGTGGATTGTATATCTGTGTTCTTGAGCTAGCTATGTGTAACACCCCGGATATAACTTTCCCTATTTGTACTCCAACTCTTGCCATTTCCGGCGCTAAGTTATTTTATTTCCTCGGGTTCGGGTTTTTGCCTCCATGTGTTGTTGTTGTTGTCATGCATCTCATATCATGTCATCATGTGCATTGCATTTGCATACGTGTTTGTCTCATGCATTCGAGCATTTTCCCTGTTGTCCGTTTTGCATTCCGGCGCTTCGTTCTCCTCCGGTGGCCATTTCTAGCTTTCTTTCGTGTGTGGGGATTAAACATTTCCGGATTGGACCGAGACTTGCCAAGCAGCCTTGTGTTACTACCGGTAGACCGCCTGTCAAGTTTCGTACCATTTGGACTTCGTTTGATACTCCAACAGTTAACCGAGGGACCGAAAAGGCCTTGTGTGTGTTGCAGCCCAACACCCCTCCATTTTGGCCCAAAACCCACCTAACTCTGCTCTATGTCCTAGAGCGTTCAATCACGATCGCGTGGCCGAAAACCGCACCTCATTTGGACTCTCCTAGCTCCCTCTATGTCTATTTAAACACCCCCCGAAATCCGGATCTTCCTCTTCCCCCGAAAACCCTAATTCCCACCTCACGCGACCGGACATGTCCGTGCCGACCAGACGCACTGCCGCCGACGCCCGCAGCCGCTAGCGCGCTGCCACGTGGCGGCTCCCGCCCACGCCGCCGCCGCGGCCCGCCGGCCCATCGCAGGCCCTCTCCACCGCCCGA
Source organism: Triticum urartu (assembly GCF_056163025.1). Classification (NCBI taxonomy): domain Eukaryota; kingdom Viridiplantae; phylum Streptophyta; class Magnoliopsida; order Poales; family Poaceae; genus Triticum; species Triticum urartu. The sequence goes on along the minus strand of NC_141873.1, from coordinate 192,746,347 downwards.
ACCGGCCCGCGCCATCCTCTCTCCGCGCCGCCCGAGCCGCGCGGCTCCTCCAGCCCGGCGCCGCCGCCCGCTTCTCCGGCTGCCCGGAGCTCGCCGCTCCGCCGCGGGCCTCCGCCGACCGGAGCCGAGCCCGGCGCCGCCAGCCGCTCCCGCCGTCAGCCGCCGCCGCCCGTCCGCGCCCGGCCGCGACCCCGCCGCCTCTTCTCCGTCCTCGCCGGCGCTGCCATCCCCGTCCTCAACTCTCGCGAACAGGGCCGGCGTCGAACCTCGGGAGGCGCGCCCCGATCCAGATCCGCGTCGGCTACAGTAACCCTAGATCTAGGTCATTTTTTTCCTAAGTCCTGAAATCTGCAGATCCAAGTGCCTCTGTTCGGGGCCCCGTAACTTTTCATCCGTAGCTCCTATTTGGGCGTATAGCATATCAAAATGTTCATATCAGAGAGTACATCATTCCATTCCATTGCATCATTTTCATTTGAGTTCATATTGATTCCCAAAATGCTGTTAGAAGAGAGCTACTTGAGTTAATTGTCAGATCTGTTACTCCGTTTAGCACTTTTGTCATTTTTGCCATGATTAATGTGTGCATGATATGCCCTTGAGTTCTTCATATGTTTTGTTAAGGGTTTTGTCGTCTTTCCAGAGGTGCAACCCATGTATTTTTAGGATGTGTGTGGTGACTTGTGCAAGCTTGCAAACTGGTGCACTTGCTAATTCTGTTTTCAGGGACTTAGTGATTTCACTAAGTCCAGGGATTGTTTAGTTCATGATGCCATATGTTCTTGTTGTTTCCTAGTGATCCGTGCCTCTTTTGAGGATGATCAGTAAGGGAGTTTTGTTAATATTGTAGTGCTCTATCCATCGATGTCTTTTTTTGCAATTATAGAGCACCCTAGCTTGAGTCAATCGAGCTCTACTTTTGCTTCGTTGCGAATCTGGGCAGATCGTCAACTTGTTTGCGATTTTGCCGATGTTATTGTAGTTGATCCGTGCATGCTATGCCATTGTTCTTGCCATGTCTAGTTTGTATTTTGTGCCTTCTTAAGGGATGTATGCTTGTCTTGCCATGACTTGCACCGTGGTGAGTGCATCGAGCTCGTAAACATGCCTTCGTGAGTTATGTTTCAGCATGTCCCAGTTTTCACGAAGTCTGAAAACTGATTATGTTTTTGCTATGTTTGTGTGCTTGTTAGTATATTTTGTGATCCCTTTTGGCTCAAGGTCACTAAGGGACTTTTGTTAAGCTTGTTGAGTAGCTCCATGCCATGCCTTTCTTTGTCATGTTCAGGTCCTGTAGCATGTTGTTTTGTTGCTCCGAAGAGGGCTATATGATCTGAAATTCCAGACAAGTGTTAATTTCACAAAGTCTGAGATCTGTTTTACCATTTGCGTTTTTGCCATGCTTCTTTGAACCCGTTAATGGATGATTTGGCCGTAGCTCAGTGCTAGACTTTTGTTAAGCATCTTGTGTGCATCCCTGCCATGTATTTTGATGCCATGTTGGGTGGCTGTAGCATGTTCATCTCGTTGCATTTAGATGCCTACTTGCTGTAAATCGCAGACCCGTGTCATTTTTGAAACGCTTGCCATTTCCAAACCGTAACTCCGATTCCGGCGTTCTTTATATCGTTTGCAAGCGATTTCATCTCATATTTCCAGTGGCACACTTGGATTTCCAAGTTGAGGCTAGGTTCATGCATTTCCTGTCATATCTTGCATTTTGCATCCCGCATCGCATCCCGCATAGCATATCATCTTTGCATCGTGTTGTTTGAGTTTGCACGTGGTTGATTGTATCCTTGTTGCTTGTTTGTCTTTTTTGGGTAGAGCCGGGAGACGAGTTCGCTAACGAGGAGCCCGTTGAGTTTGCTTTCGAGGATCCAGTCAACTCTGACAACTGTGCAGGCAAGATGATCATACCCTCGAAATCACTACTATCTTTGCTATGCTAGTTTGCTCGCTCTTTTGCTATGCCATTGCTACGATGCCTACCACTTGTTTGCAAGCCTCCTAAATTGCCATGTCAAACCTCTAACCCACCATTGTTCTAGCAAACCGTTGATTGGCTATGTTACCGCTTTGCTCAGCCCCTCTTATAGCGTTGCTAGTTGCAGGTGAAGATTGGAGGCCGTTCCTTGTTGGAACGTTTATTTATTTGTTGGGATATCATTATATTGCTATGTTATCTTAATGCATCTATATACTTGGTAAAGGGTGGAAGGCTCGGCCTCTCGCCTAGTGTTTTGTTCCACTCTTGCCGCCCTAGTTTCCGTCATATCGGTGTTATGTTCCCGGATTTTGCGTTCCTTACGCAGTTGGGTTATAATGTGTAGGATCGAAAGTATGTCTAGAGGGGGGGGGGTGATTAGACTACTTGACCAAATAAAAACTTAACCTTTTCCCAATTTTTGTTCTTGGCAGATTTTAGCTATTGTAGGACAAGTCAAGCAATCATCACACAATTCAAGCAAGCATGCAAAGAGTATATTGTCAGCGAAAAGTAAAGCATGCAACTTGCAAGAATGTAAAGGGAAGGGTTTGGAGAATTCAAACGCAATTGGAGACACGGATGTTTTTCCCGTGGTTCAGATAGGTGGTGCTATCCTACATCCACGTTGATGGAGACTTCAACCCACGAAGGGTAACGGTTGCGCGAGTCCACGGAGGGCTCCACCCACAAAGGGTAATGGTTGCGCGAGTCCACGGAGGGCTCCACCCACGAAGGGTCCACGAAGAAGCAACCACCCATGAAGGGTCCACGAAGAAGCAACCTTGTCTATCCCACCATGGCCATCGCCCACGAAGGACTTGCCTCACTAGCGGTAGATCTTCACGAAGTAGGCGATCTCCTTGCCCTTACAAACTCCTTGGTTCAACTCCACAATCTTGTCGGAGGCTCCCAAGTGACACCTAGCCAATCTAGGAGACACCACCCTCCAAGAAGTAACAAATGGCGTGTAGGTAATGAACTCCTTGCTCTTGTGCTTCAAATGATAGTCTCCCCAACACTCAACTCTCTCTCATAGGATTTGGATTTTGTGGAAAGAAGATTTGAGTGGAAAGCAACTTGGGGAAGGCTAGAGATCAAGATTCATATGGTAGGAATGGAATATCTTGGTCTCAACACATGAGTAGGTGGTTCTCTCTCAGAACATATGAGTTGGAATTGTGTATGTGTTCTGATGGCTCTCTCCATGAATGAAGAGGAGGTGGAGGGGTATATATAGCCTCCACACAAAATCCAACCGTTACACACAGTTTTCCAATCTCGGTGGGACCGAATCAACAAACTTGGTCGGACCGAAAAGGTAAACTAGTGACCGTTAGAGATTTTCGGTGGGACTGACATGCAACTCGGTAGGACCGATATGGTTAGGGTTTGGGCATAACGTAATCTCGGTGAGACGGATTAGACAAACTCGGTGAGACCAAGTTTGGTAATAAGCTAACCAGAGAGTTGGTCAGGCAAACTCGGTGGGACCGATTTGCTCTTTCAGTGAGACCGAAAAGTTACAAAAGGGAAACATAGAGTTTACATTGCAATCTCGGTGGGACCGATTCGCTCTTTCGGTGAGATCGAAAAGTTACGAATGGGAAACAGAGAGTTTGCAATCCCATCTCGGTGAGACCGAGATCCCTATCGGTAGAACCGAATTGCTAGGGTTTGGCAGTGGCTTATGACAAGTGAAACTCGGTGGCGCCGGATAGAAAGAATCGGTAGGACCGAGTTTGGCTTAGGGTTTAGGTCATATGTGGATATGGGAAAGTAGTTGAGGGTTTTGGAGCATATCACTAAGCACATGAAGCAAGAGGCTCATTAAGCAACACCTCATCCCTCCTTGATAGTATTGGCTTTTCCTAAAGACTCAATGTGAACTTGGATCACTAAAATATAAAATGAAGAGTCTTGAGCTTTTGAGCTTGAGCCAATCCTTTGTCCTTAGCATTTTGAGGGTTCCACTTTCACATCCATGCCATGCCAATCATTGAGCTTTCCTAAAATAGTCATCTTGGAATAGCATTAGCTCAATGAGCTATATGTTGTTATGAATTACCAAAACCACCTAGGGATAGTTGCACTTTCAATCTCCCCCTTTTTGGTAATTGATGACAACATATAGATCAAAGCTTCGACAAATGATAATAAACATGAAATATATCGTCGCTTTGAGAAGTATGTGACAAGTAAGAGCTCGCCCTATATTTGTGCATATTTAAAATTTGCTTTGGACTGCAAATGCACAAAGAGTTAGAGTCATGGGTTACTCTTCCATGTCACATACATCTTGGTGGAGCGCTTAAAATGATAAGAATGAAATACATGCACTCATCACCAAGAATAGTGAATGATCACATAAGATAGATAAGATGATAATATTAAGCAAACATTAAGTGTAGCTTATGATCAAACACATGATCATCAATGTCTCACGAGCAATGACATAGTATCTCACATAAAAGCAAACAAAGTTCGAAAAACCACCAAATAAAACAAGAGAGAATAAAAGCAACACTCTCTCTCGAAGCCTATGATCTATACATTTTCTCCCCCTTTGGCAACAAGTTACCAAAAAGTTCCTAGAAAATGCATAGTGCTAGATCGACGCTCAGGCTTGATCTTCTGGTGGTGGTGGAGTCCGGAGCACTCCAAGGACGAAGCCTTCTGTAGACGTGGTTGGAGTTGAGGCTGAAGTAGATGCTGGAGCTGGTGGAACTGAGGCTGTAGCTTGTGCAGACGTGGTGGCTCTGGGGTCAGCAACTGGCACTGCAGACGACCTCAGACCTCGTGGCACTCTGGCAAAGGCATCAGTTGTAGTCTTTCCCTTCCTCTCCTGCATATCATCCTGTAATTGTTCCACTGCAGACTGAATCTCTGTTACTTTGACATCTAGGTCATAGAACTTCTGTTCCATGATTCTTTCTAAGCTCTGCTGATTCTGAGTGAGGGTGGCCAGTCCTTGCTCAATCCTCAGTGTGGATGCAATCAAGTAACCAAGCTGCTCTTGTTTGGTTTTCAAGAAATACTCAGATGCCTCCTCTTGAGTTGGCATCTTGGCATCTTTCTTCTTCCTTGCCTTCTCCTTCTTTGCTTGTGCTTGTGCAGATGATGGTTCATTCTCATTCATGACAACTTGATTGTCCTCAAAGTCTGGATGGATGGGCAGGTGTTCCTTGTCCAATAAGTATATGCCTGTGCCCATCTTTGAGTTGATCAACTCCTGAATCTGAGGGGCATAACCACAGCTCCTCTTCTGATCTGCTGCAGTCCTCTTGATAGTCTCTACTATGAGGCTCATGACCTTGAATTTCTGAGGTACATCAAATACATGAAGCAAATTGATTGCATGGCCTCTGATCATCTTGTGATCACTTGACTTGGGCAAGAGAGTGTGCCTCAAAATCCAATTAATAGTTGGCAGCCCTGACAGAAGATAATGCACTGAGCCAAATTTGAAAGTTTCAAGAGCTTCATTTGGAATTTCCTTGTACATGTTGGACATAGAGTTGTGGTCCATCTTCTTCTTGGCATATACATCCAAGTCATCTTCCTGCTCTTCTGGGGCATTGATCAGCTGAGCCCATTCAGCAACTGTAGATTGGTACCTCGTACCTTCAGACATCCAAGTTATCCTACCATCTGGATAAAAGTGTGCCGTGGAGTAGAATTGCATAATAAGTTCCTCGTTCCACTTTGTGAGCTTCTTCCCAACAAAGTCTGCTACTCCACAAGCATTGAAGCTGTTTTGCACTCCAGGATAGTGCTCTTCATTGTCCTTGATGTACTCCCAATCAACCCATCTCATGTCACAAACTATGGGCTTCTTGTCCAACAAAACTGTCTCATAGAAGTCCTGCTGTTCCTTAGTGTGAAACCTGTAATCAATAGCAGTTCTTCTCCTTGAAGCATACGGATCTGCTTCTCTCCACTTCCTCAGCCCTGAGTCTCTTCTGAGCTTCATGTCCTCAGCCACAGGATGAGCATCATTGTGGTCTAGGATCTTGGGCTTGAGCTTTCTCAGAACATGCTCTTCATCATCTTCTGCAGTGTCAGGCACTGGGGCCTTGTTCTTCTCAGCAGCTGGGATGCTTCTTGTATTCCTATTTGGTTTTGGCTTTGGAGCTGGCTTGGCCTTGGAAGCAGCTGCCCCTGTTCTTATGGCATCGCCCATCAGCTTGGGTGCCTTAGGTGCTGGTGCAGCTACCTCTTCTTCTTCCTCTTCTTCCATGATGGAAGCCTTTCCAAGCACTCTGGCTACGGTCTTCTTGACCCTTTCCTTCCTTTTCTTTCCTTCAGCAGCAACTGGCTCTATGGTTGCAGGCTTTTCAGGAATCTGAGTTGAGGCTCTGGCCTTTGGCATAGGCTGCCTACCTGCTGGCCTTTTGATTTTCAGTCCTGGCTTTGTGCCTTGAGCTGAGCCATGTTCCTTCTCGAGCACAACTCTCTTTGATGTGGCTTCCTCTTCCTCTGCCACATAATCTTCATCCTCAGAATCTGAAGTTCTCTTCTTCCTCTGTCTGGTGGCAGCTTTTGGCAAATTGCTTGGGGTACTTCTGTTGCCATCATCTGAAGAGCTGGAGGGACTAGTGCCCTCACTCATGAGCACCCGCTCTTCTGATTTGTTCTGGCTGTCACTCTGATCAGACATGATGAACAAGCTGACTGCTGACCCTGTGAATAGTTTATAGATGAGGTAGAGTGGATGAGCATCACAAAATGCAGAGATTTTTGCAAAAGAATAATTCAAAAACTTAGTTTTAGTTTCCCACTGAAAGCATCTCGGATCTACCGATTTTTAAACTCGGTGATACCGAAGCAGTTTTGGAACCTAAACTAGTGAACTCGGTCAGACCGAGTCACAGTTCGGTGGCACCGAGACTGCTAGGGTTTCACAAAGTTCCAAAATCGGTCACACCGATAAGTAATTCTCGGTCAAACCGAGTCTCACTTGTGCAATGGCATGAGCCAAATCGGTGGGACCGAGTTTTTCAACTCGGTGGGTCCGAGATGGTTTCGGCGGAAACCTAACCCTAAAATTTTCGAATCAAAACTAATCTACGAACGCATTGACTGGATAGGAGTGTTTCAATCGTGGCAAGAATCATTAAGAACACAATGTGCTAGGAATCGGACGGGGAATAGCACTGTGATCGAGTCCATACCCTAGTTTGGCGGAGACTCGCTACGGTGGCAACGACGGGGTTGAATTTCCGTTGATGGCGACGGAGACCAGCGACTGGAGGCGGCTGGCAGCGAGGAGACGATCCGGAGACCAAGTTGGCAGAGCAGGCTATCGCGCGGGCGAAGGGATTCGGAGAAATTTCCAAATTTTTGCCCGTGACTATATATAGCCCGACCCTGTCGGTGTGACCGAGTGGAACAACTCGGTGGCACCGAGATGCAAAACTGTATACAGTTGTTGCAACTCGGTGTGACCGAATGGTTCAAATCGGTTGCACCAAGATCGAAAACCTAGATCAACTTAATGATCTCGGTAGGACCGAAAGTGGGGTATCGGTCAGACCGAGAATCATAAAGAGGTTTTGGAAGTTTAAGTCTATGACGAATCGGGGACTCCGAGCGCTCCTCACACAGAGTGGTTCGAATCTGACTTGATCAAATTTTGTGATGTAGCATGAATAGAGTTTGAGACGAGAAAAGCATAGATAGCTAGAGGAGGTTCTTAGGCATTCTTGTCCATCCACTTGGCAAAAGGAAATAAAACCAAACAATCAAAACAACAAGTGGATGTCCTCGAATGAGTAAAATATGCAACCAGCATGCTCACACAATAAGATGGAAAATAAAATATGTGACAAGGCATGCACAACCAATTCTAGCATCTATCAAGGAATTTGCGATGACAAGGTCATCTATATATGAGTATATTGACTTAGGAGTCAAGTGAGAACACTTGATCATAGGTCATACTCATCGTTTAAGCTCAAGTGGGGTTACCACTTTTACATAAAGCATTGTTGTGTTCACATCTTTAGAGTTGCTTTAGCTCAAGTCTTAGAGTAAAGCTCCCCCTAGATGTGATATCCCCCCTTAGAGGGATGAACTAACCTTGGGTTTTGTCGATGATGACTTCATATAGATGTTGAAGATGTGGATGCTCAATGTTGATGTAGATCACTTGGAGCTATCCATTTGAGTGAATTGCACTTTCAATACCTACATGGGTTAGTCCCACAAGGAACAAACAAGGATATCCATAGACATAGAGTGATGCACACACAAGATGATGTCCATGAAAACTTTTAGGTTACCTTGTCCCTTATCTTACCAACAAGAGGGTTTGTGACTCCTTGAACTAGTGCAAGATGTGGAAGTTGATTGCACTTGTTCTTGCCAAAATGATAAGAGTGAAGTATGTTGGCGGAGTCACCCTCAAGAACTCTCTAGTTCTTCTTCTTTTGGATCCACACCATCTTGATGGGAATCCTTGGAGTTGTAGTCGTACTTGATGAAGTGGAACTTGAAGTAGTCTTGGGAATCCACTTGACTAAGGTCTTAGGAGCTTCTTCAAATGCATCAATTTCCTCTTGAAGCTTGTCCTTGCCTTTTTGCTTGTAGTCTTGTGGTGGAAGATCATCTTGAGCTTGTGTCCCCTTGAAAGAAGTATCATACTTCTCTTGTTGAGGAACAAACTTTGTCTTGGGGTATTGATCTTCTTCCCACTCAACTCCATTGGCATTGAACTTTCGTTCAAAACCAACACCTTGATTCTTCCGGTGCATTCCTTGCTTGCACACAATTTCCTCGAATTGCTTACTCCCGGCAAGGCTTTTGTACACTCCTTTCTCTATAATTCCCTTCAATAAGCTATTTTCTTGCTCAAGTGTAACTTGGCTAAGAGAATCATTAGTGGAATCAAGAGAACTACTAGAAGCAACAATATTGGATTTAGCATGATCATTGTTACTGCTAGAGGAAGAATCTTTCTTGTTCTTGTTACTAGACTTGACTTGAGGCATGTAAGTGGATAAGAGTAAACGCTTGGCAATGTAAGAAGAACTTTTCTTGCGGAGATCATCATTGATTGCTTTTAAGAACTCATGCTCTTGCTCAAGATTGAGCTTTTCAAAGCGTAATTTCTCATGAGCTCTTAAAAGTTCTCGATGATCTTCGAAGATAGTTTCATGAGCTAACTTAAGAGTGTTTAGTTCTTTAGTTAGAGCCTCAATCTTCTCCTTATCATTGTCATTCGTTTTATCTTGATTAGCATGATTAATTGACGTTTCATCATAGTATTCATCACTAGAGTTGTCAACAAGCAAATCATCACCTAACAAGTCATCTTCATCACTATTGAAATCAACATACTCGGGGTGTGTTACCTTAGGACCTTTGGCCATGAAGCATCTTCCAATTCCTTCATTTGGTGAGTCAAATATGTCGTAGGAGTTGGTTGACACAAGTGCTAGACCGGAAACACCTTCATCTTGAGTATCTTCGGAGTCGGAGAGATAACTTCTCTCGGAGTGGCTGTCGGAGTCGGAGCCGGATACCCATTCACCAACATGAGCTTGATGTCTTCGTTTTATGTAGCTCCTTGACGATTTTTCCTTCCTTTCCAAATCCTTGCTTCTCCGTGAGTATCTTCGTTCATAACGATCATCTCTACTCCTTCTCTCTCTTGGTGGTGATTCTTTGCTTCTTCTTTTTGGAGAATCTTCTCTTCTCTTGTAGGGAGCCGTACACTCATTGGAATAGTGTCCGGGTCTTCCACAACTGTAGCAGTTTCGCTCTCGACTAGAAGATCTTTTTTCATTGTAGGACCTTGACTTGAAGCTTCTATCTTTGCTTCTACTCTTGTAGAACTTGTTGAAGTTCTTCACCATTAAGCTCAATTCTTCATTGAAGTTTTGTTTCTCACTTGATGATGTAGGGGCTTCACATGAGGCTTTGTAGGCACCACTTGATTTGTTGTGAAGTTACTCTTTATCCTTAAGTGACATCTCATGAGCAACAATTCTTCCAATCACCTCCGTTGGCTTGAGATCTTTGTAATTGGGCATCATTTGGATCAATGTGCACACGGTATCATATTTTCCATCCAAGGCTCTTAGAATCTTCTTGATGATGAATCTATCGGTCATCTCTTCACTTCCTAAGCCGGCAATCTCATTTGTGATGAGAGCAAGCCTAGAGTACATTTCAGCGACACCTTCACCATCCTTCATTTTGAACTTGTCAAGTTGACTTTGAAGCACATCCAACTTGGATTCCTTGACGGAGTCGGTACCTTCGTGCATATCAATCAAAGTGTCCCAAATTTCCTTTGCATTCTCAAGACGGCTGATTTTGTTGAATTCTTCGGGGCACAATCCGTTGAAGAGAATATCACAAGCTTGAGCATTGTATTGCAACATCTTCAACTCATCCGCGGTATCTTCACGGTTTGGTTCTTTCCCATCAAAGAAGTTACCTTGCAAACCAACACACACAATAGCCCAAACGGCGGGGTTATGTCCAAAAATATGCATTTTCATTTTATGCTTCCAACTAGCAAAATTAGTACCATCAAAGTAAGGACCTCTATGGTGATAATTTCACTCGCTAGACGCCATACTCTCCTAGGTTGTGAAACCAAGGCTATGACCACCAAAAGCTATGGAGATCAAAGCAAATGGAGACCAAAGCTCTGATACCACTTGTAGGATCGAAAGTATGTCTAGAGGGGGGTGATTAGACTACTTGACCAAATAAAAACTTAACCTTTTCCCAATTTTAGTTCTTGGCAGATTTTAGCTATTGTAGGACAAGTCAAGCAATCATCACACAATTCAAGCAAGCATGCAAAGAGTATATTGGCAGCGGAAAGTAAAGCATGCAACTTGCAAGAATGTAAAGGGAAGGGTTTGGAGAATTCAAACGCAATTGGAGACATGGATGTTTTTCTCGTGGTTCGGATAGGTGGTGCTATCCTACATCCACGTTGATGGAGACTTCAACCCACGAAGGGTAACGGTTGCGCGAGTCCACGGAGGGCTCCACCCACAAAGGGTAATGGTTGCGCGAGTCCACGGAGGGCTCCACCCACGAAGGGTCCACGAAGAAGCAACCACCCACGAAGGGTCCACGAAGAAGCAACCTTGTCTATCCCACCATGGCCATCGCCCACGAAGGACTTGCCTCACTAGCGGTAGATCTTCACGAAGTAGGCGATCTCCTTGCCCTTACAAACTCCTTGGTTCAACTCCACAATCTTGTCGGAGGCTCCCAAGTGACACCTAGCCAATCTAGGAGACACCACTCTCCAAGAAGTAACAAATGGCGTGTAGGTAATGAACTCCTTGCTCTTGTGCTTCAAATGATAGTCTCCCCAACACTCAACTCTCTCTCATAGGATTTGGATTTTGTGGAAAGAAGATTTGAGTGGAAAGCAACTTGGGGAAGGCTAGAGATCAAGATTCATATGGTAGGAATGGAATATCTTGGTCTCAACACATGAGTAGGTGGTTCTCTCTCAGAACATATGAGTTGGAATTGTGTATGTGTTCTGATGGCTCTCTCCACGAATGAAGAGGAGGTGGAGGGGTATATATAGCCTCCACACAAAATCCAACCGTTACACACAGTTTTCCAATCTCGGTGGGACCGAATCAACAAACTCGGTCGGACCGAAAAGGTAAACTAGTGACCGTTAGAGATTTTCGGTGGGACTGACATGCAACTCGGTAGGACCGATATGGTTAGGGTTTGGGCATAACGTAATCTCGGTGAGACGGATTAGACAAACTCGGTGAGACCAAGTTTGGTAATAAGCTAACCAGAGAGTTGGTCAGGCAAACTCGGTGGGACCGATTTGCTCTTTCGGTGAGACCGAAAAGTTACAAAAGGGAAACATAGAGTTTACATTGCAATCTCGGTGGGACCGATTCGCTCTTTCGGTGAGACCGAAAAGTTACGAAAGGGAAACAGAGAGTTTGCAATCCCATCTCGGTGAGACCGAGATCCCTATCGGTAGAACCGAATTGCTAGGGTTTGGCAGTGGCTTATGACAAGTGAAACTCGGTGGCGCCGGATAGAAAGAATCGATAGGACCGAGTTTGGCTTAGGGTTTAGGTCATATGTGGATATGGGAAAGTAGTTGAGGGTTTTGGAGCATATCACTAAGCACATGAAGCAAGAGGCTCATTAAGCAACACCTCATCCCTCCTTGATAGTATTGGCTTTTCCTAAAGACTAAATGTGATCTTGGATCACCAAAATATAAAATGAGAGTCTTGAGCTTTTGAGCTTGAGCCAATCCTTTGTCCTTAGCATTTTGAGGGTTCCACTTTCACATCCATGCCATGCCAATCATTGAGCTTTCCTGAAATAGTCATCTTGGAATAGCATTAGCTCAATGAGCTATATGTTGTTATGAATTACCAAAACCACCTAGGGATAGTTGCACTTTCATAATGGGAACCCCTTGATAGTTCGCCTGGATTAAAGCTTTTCCTGCAATGCCCAACCTTGGTTTTACCATTTGCCACCTAGCCTTTTCTTTCCCTTGGGTTCTGCAGACTCAAGGGTCATCTTATTTTAACTCCCCCGGGCCAGTGCTCCTCTGAGTGTTGGTCCACCTGTCAGCTGCCGGTGGCCACCAGGGGCAACTCTGGGCTAGCCTACCCGTACCTAAGACAATCTGAGTGTGCCCTGAGAAAGAGATATGTGCAGCTCCTATCGGGATTTGTTGGCACATTCGGGCGGTGTTGCTGGTCTTGTTTTAACCTGTCGAAGTGTCTTGAGTTACCGAGATACCGAGTCTGATCGGAATGTCTTGGGAGGAGGTCTATTCCTTCGTTGACCGTGAGAGCTTGTCATGGGCTAAGTTGGGACTCCCCTGCAGGGATTGAACTTTCGAAAGCCGTGCCCGCGGTTATGGGCAGATGGGAATTTGTTAATGTCCGGTTGTAGATAACTTGAACCTTAATTAATTAAAATGAATCAACTGAGTGTGTTACCGTGATGGCCCCTTCTCGTCGGAGTCCGGGAAGTGGACACGGTGTTGGAGTAATGTTTGCGCAGGTTGTCCTCTAGTTTCTCGCTCATGCTTTGCCTTCTCTTCTTGCTCTCCTTTGCGAATAAGTTAGCCACCATACTTGCTAGTCGCTCGCTGCAGCTCCACTCATATTTCACCTTGCCTTACCTATAAGCTTGAATAGTCTTGATCGCGAGGGTGCGAGATTGCTGAGTCCCTGTGGCTCACAGATTACTATTACACCAGATGCAGGGCCTGATGATTCCGCTCCAGGAGACGCGTGTGAGCTCAAGTGGGAGTTCGACGAAGACTCTCAACGATACTATGTGTCCTTTCCCGATGATCAGTAGTGGTGCCCAGTTGGGGGTGATTGGGACCGTGTCGCATGTTGGGTTCTCTTTTATTTTGGTGCCGTAGTCGGGCCTTGAGTGTATGGATGATGTAATGTTATTTATGTACTTGATTGACGTGGCGAGTGTAAGCCAACTATGTTATCTCCCCTTTTATTATTATTACATGGGATGTTGTGGAGATTACCTAACTTGCGACATATGCCTTCTATGCGATTATGTCTCTAAGTCGTGCCTCGACACATGGGAGCTATAGTCGCATCGAGGGTGTTACAAGTTGGTAATCAGAGCCTTCCCCGACCTTAGGAGCCCCATTGCTTGATCGTTTTTAGCGGCTGAGTTGTGTCTAGAAAAATGTTTTGAGTCTTTAGGAATTATATATCGGAGAGTTTAGGAATTCTTTTTACTTCCCAGTCTCCTCATCGCTCTGGTAAGGCATCCTGACGTAGAGTTTTGACTCTTCTCTTCTCAAATTTCACAAAAAAAATTTTAGGATCACGCGGGTATCTTGGAATCGTTCCGATGGTTTTATGATGAGAACATTGTCTTGGTGCCTCCTGTCAGGGGTTTAGTGGAAGTGTCCTGGGGAGTTGAGCTCTAAGGTGTTGTCATCATAATTTTATCGTTGCAGTTCTGGAATACCTGAGTCTAGTACGCCGACATCGAAATCTCTTTTATGCAGTTCGTTGGTGAGATAACCTCGACACCACCCAGTACTGGGGCGGGAGTTCGGGAGTATCGCCATAACTTGTATAACAGATGCTTTTCGAAGGTTGAGGTAGATGGTTTCCGAAGGTTTCTTGGTTATGTGTTGAAGGATGGATACAGCTGGATGTAGGATTTGCTAGTTTGGGTGAGATATTATGCTTCCCCTGTATCCTCAACACCTGATTGCATAACCGAAAAGGTTCGGAAGTTTCATAGGTGGGAATTCTAGTAGCTCTAGTTCTTCTTCCACGGATATTGTTTTGAGATTGGGATTTCTTACCGATTATTCGTTCTTGATCCGTACCTTGTTGATTTATTTCTCTACCTTAATTCTACGTGGCTTCTCAATTTATGGATATGTGACCATTTCAAGAGGAATGCATTCGTTCATTTTGTTCAGATGTGAAGACTATATGTTGCAATTTTCATTCCGTTGGATTCAACTTCAATATTTATCTGTCAATGTGCTAATGGTGGTCAACCTCTTCAGGATGGCTCCTCCAACGCGCACGACTCCGAATCCTGATCCGTCACCACCTCCACCTCCTCCAGAGGCATGGCAAGCTGTGATGGCCGCAACCAATGCAAACACACAGCTGATCATGCAAATTCTTGAAGTGCGCAATCAAGGCAGTCATGGGAATCAAGGCAACAATCAGAGTCACTTTGCTACACTCAACCAGTTCCTTGCTAACGGGCCAAAGACTTTCAGCAATTGTGTTGAGGCAACCGATGCTGACGATTGGCTTGTGGACCTCTGTAAGCATTTCGAGTGCAGTAACGTCAGGCCTGAGGACTTTGTCAAGTTCGCTTCCTTCCAACTCAAAGATCAAGCTACAGAATGGTTCCAGCAGTACAAGGATTCCAGAGGTGGACGTGTTATCACTTGGGATGATTTCCGTCGAGATTTCCGAGCTCATCATATTCCGCAGAGCGTGGTTGAAAGCAAGCGTGAGGAATTCCGCAATCTGAAGCAAGGCTCTTTGTCTGTCTATGACTACAACAAGTTGTTCCAGAAGCTTGCCCGCTTTGCCAAGCAGGACGTGCCTAATGAGAAGAGCATGATATATCAGTTCAGGGGTGGTCTCAGAGAAGATATTCAGCTCGCTCTTGTCCTCTTCGAGCCCTTGAGATACGATGATTCTACAACATGGCACTGAAGCAAGAGGCTGCTCAGTTGAGATGTGATGCTTCCAAGAAGCGAGTCAGAGATGTTACTCCTTCTTCCTCTACTCAAGTGGCCAAGCAGCAGAAGTTTTGGCTTCCTCCTCCTCCGTTCCGTCAGCCGTATCAGCAGAAGAGCAAAGGTGGCAGTGGTTCTTCCCACCCACCCAACCCTGGCTTTCAGAACAAGACTTCGTCTCAAGCTCCAAGATCGAGTGCTCCGTATCACCGTCCGCTTTCAGAGGTCACGTGCAACAAGTGCCAACAGAAGGGTCACTATGCCAACAAGTGTTTCAATCAGAGGCGTCTTCCTCCTCCTCCTCCTGTCAGATCGGCAAGTACAGCGGTGGTCAAGCATAATCCCAAGCATGCCAAGGTCAATTTGATGAATGCAGCTCAGGCAGAGGACTCGTCAGATGTGATCATGGGTAACCTTCCTGTTAATGATATTCCTGCAAAAGTTCTTTTTGACACGGGTGCATCGCATTGTTTCATCTCGAGACCGTTTTCATCTAAGCATGGTTTGCCTTTGCAAATTTTGCCTAGTCCTTTAGCAGTTGTCTCTCCCGGTAAGCGCATGCATGCTAACTCCATTGCTCCGGATGTTACTATCACTTTGGGTGACTACAAGTTTCTATCTTCTTCAACGGTTCTCGGTGACTCGGATATTGATCTTATTCTCGGGATGGATTGGCTTTCTAAGCACAAGGCACATCTTGATTGTGCTGCCAGGCAGATTCAATTGACTCATTCGTCTGAGGATGTAATTGTCTTTGCTGCTCGGGATAATACTATCCGTCTGTTTTCTCTCAATGAGAAGGGTGAACTCGATGCCATCTCTCAAATTCCAGTCGTTTGCGAATATCAAGACGTCTTTCCAGAAGAGCTCCCACGAATGCCTCCGCACCGGCCAGTTGAATTCGTTATTGATCTTGAGCCTGGCACGGAACCTGTGTGCAAACATCCTTACAAGCTCGGACCTGAAGAGTTGAAGGAGTTGAAGAAGCAACTCGATATGCAAGAGAAAATGGGTCTCATCCGGCCTAGTTCTTCTCCGTGGGGTTGTGGTGTTCTTTTTGTGAAGAAGAAGGATGGAACGGACCGACTTTGTGTTGATTACCGTCCAGTGAACAAGAAGACCATCAAGAACAAATACCCACTTCCCAACATCAATGAGCTGTTCGAACAACTCAAAGGTGCCCAAGTATTCTCCAAGCTTGATCTCCGTATGGGTTATCACCAGATTCGCATTCGTGAAGAAGATATTCCCAAAACAGCATTCAGAACAAGCTTTGGTTCATATGAATACACTGTCATGTCTTTTGGCCTCGCCAACGCTCCTCCGACGTTCTCTCGCATGATGAACTTCATCTTCAATGCCTACACCAATGACTTCGTTTTGGTCTATCTCGATGACATTCTGGTTTTCTCCAAGAACAAGGAAGATCATGCCAAGCACTTGCGTTTGGTTCTTGATAAGCTCAGAGAACATCAGTTCTACGCCAAGTTCTCCAAGTGTGAATTTTGGCTTGATGAGGTTCTTTATCTTGGTCATATCATCTCTGCCAAGGGCATTGCCGTGAATCCTAAGAAAGTGTCTGCAATTGTGAATTGGGAACCTCCTCAGAATGTGAAGCAACTCCGCAGTTTTCTCGGTCTCGCAAGCTATTGCCGAAGATTCGTTGAAAACTTTTCCAAGATCGCGAAGCCTCTCTCAAATCTTCTCCAGAAGCATGTCAAGTACATTTGGTCTCCGGAGTGTGATATTGCTTTCAACACTTTGAAAGAGAAATTGATCACTGCTCCAGTTCTGACTCCACCTGAT
This sequence comes from Triticum urartu, assembly GCF_056163025.1. NCBI lineage: Eukaryota > Viridiplantae > Streptophyta > Magnoliopsida > Poales > Poaceae > Triticum > Triticum urartu. The sequence continues at coordinate 192,729,323 of NC_141873.1, read as the reverse complement.
GAATCCAAGCCGTACGAGGTCTTTTGTGATGCCTCTCTCCAAGGTCTTGGCGCGGTATTGATGCAAGAGAAGAAAGTTGTTACTTATACATCTCGCCAGTTGAAGCCTAATGAGAAGAACTACCCCACTCATGATCTCGAGTTGGCGGCAGTTGTGCATGCTCTTTTGACTTGGAGACATCTTCTATTGGGAAGAAAAGTGGACATTTTCACTGATCACAAGAGTCTCAAGTACATCTTCACTCAGCCTAATCTCAACCTCAGACAAACTCGATGGGTCGAAATGATTCAAGAGTATAATCCGAGTATTGAGTATACTCCAGGCAAGGCCAATGTGATTGCTGACGCTTTGAGCAGGAAAGCTTACTGCAACAGTCTGATTCTCAAGCCTTATCAACCCGAGCTTTGTGAAGCTTTCCGCAAACTTAATCTGCAAGTTGTTCCTCAAGGTTTCCTCGCCAACCTTCAAGTCTCTCCTACCTTAGAACACCAGATTCGCCAAGCCCAGCTTCTTGATGCTATGGTGAAAAAGGTGAAGATTGGGATTGCCAAGGGTCAGTCCAAGTACAAGTGCTACCGCCTTGATGACAAGGACACTCTCTTCTTCGAGGATCGTATTGTTGTGCCCAAAGGTGACCTCCGTAATGTGATCATGAACGAGGCTCACAATTCTCTCCTCTCCATCCACCCTAGGAGCATGAAGATGTATCAGGACCTCAAGCAAGCCTATTGGTGGACTCGAATGAAGCGCGAGATTGCTCAATTCGTGAATGAATGTGATGTCTGCAGAAGAGTGAAGGCAGAACACCAAAGGCCAGCTGGTCTCCTCCAACCTCTTGCCATTCCAGAATGGAAGTTTGACCACATTGAGATGGACTTCGTGACTGGGTTTCCAAAGTCCAAGCGTGGCAATGATGCTATATTCGTTGTCATCGACAAACTCACCAAAGTGGCTCACTTTCTGCCTATCAAAGAGTCGATCACTGCAGCTCAATTGGTGGAACTCTATACCTCTCGCATTGTCTCTCTACACGGTATTCCTCAAGTGATCTCTTCAGACCGTGGCAGCATCTTTACCTCAAAGTTTTGGGATTCTTTTCAAAAGGCCATGGGCACCAACATCCGCTTCAGCACAGCTTTTCATCCCCAAACAAGCGGTCAAGTCGAGCGTGTCAACCAGATTCTTGAAGATATGCTCAGGGCTTGTGTGATCTCCTTCGGCATGAAGTGGGAGGATTGTCTTCCTTATGCCGAATTCTCCTACAACAACAGTTTTCAAGCAAGTTCGGGCAAGGCCCCTTTTGGAATTCTGTATGGCAGGAAGTGCCGTACCCCTCTCAACTGGTCTGAAACCGGTGAACGTCAGCTTTTGGGTAATGACTTAATCACAGAAGCAGAAGAAATGTGCAAAGTCATTCGAGATAACCTCAAAGCAGCCCAATCTCGTCAGAAGAGCTACTATGATAGTAAGCACCGTGATTTGGCTTTTGAGATCGGGGATCATGTTTACCTCCGTGTCTCTCCTATGAAAGGTACTCGTTGCTTCGGTATCAAAGGGAAGCTTGCCCCTAGATACGTGGGACCATTCAAGATTGTCAGCAAGAGAGGCGACCTCGCCAATCAACTCGAGCTTCCTTCAAACTTTGCAAATGTTCATGACGTGTTCCATGTCTCTCAGCTTTGAAAGTGCTTCAAGACTCCTGACCGCACCGTCAACTTCGAGGACATTGAGCTCCAAGAAGATCTCTCTTATCGTGAGCACCCAGTTGCTATTCTTGAAGAGACTGAACGCAAGACTCGCAACAAGTCAATCAAATTTCTCAAAGTCAAGTGGTCACACCATTCCGACCGTGAAGCTACCTGGGAACGCGAGGATCACCTCTGTTCTGAGTACCCGGCGTTCTTTCAGTCCTAGATCTCGGGACGAGATCCTTTCATAGTGGTGGAGTGTTGTAACACCCCGGATATAACTTTCCCTATTTGTACTCCAACTCTTGCCGTTTCCGGCGCTAAGTTATTTTATTTCCTCGAGTTCGGGTTTTTGCCTCCGTGTGTTGTTGTCGTTGTCATGCATCTCATATCATGTCATCATGTGCATTGCATTTGCATACGTGTTTGTCTCATGCATTCGAGCATTTTCCCCGTTGTCCGTTTTGCATTCCAGCGCTTCGTTCTCCTCCGGTGGCCATTTCTAGCTTTCTTTCGTGTGTGGGGATTAAACATTTCTGGATTGGACCGAGACTTGCCAAGCGGCCTTGGATTACTACCGGTAGACCGACTGTCAAGTTTCGTACCATTTGGACTTCGTTTGATACTCCAACGGTTAATCGAGGGACCGAAAAGGCCTCGTGTGTGTTGCAGCCCAACACCCCTCCATTTTGGCCCAAAACCCACCTAACTCTGCTCCATGTCCTAGAGCATTCGATCACGATCGCGTGGCCGAAAACCGCACCTCATTTGGACTCTCCTAGCTCCCTCTATGCCTATTTAAACACCTCCCCGAAATCCGGACCTTCCTCTCCCCCCGAAAACCCTAATTCCCACCTCGCTCGACCGGACATGTCCGTGCCGACCGGATGCACCGCCGCCGACGCCCGCAGCCGCTAGCACGCTGCCACGTGGCGGCTCCCGCCCGCGCCGCCGCCGCGGCCCGCCGGCCCATCGCGGGCCCTCTCCACCGCCCGAACCGGCCCGCGCCATCCTCCCTCCGCGCCGCCCGGAGCCGCGCGGCTCCTCCAGCCCGGCGCTGCCGCCCGCTTCTCCGGCTGCCTGGAGCTCGCCGCTCCGCCACGGGCCTCCACCGACCGGAGCCGAGCCCGGCGCCGCCAGCCGCCGCTCCCGCCGTCAGTCGCCGCCGCCGCCCGTCCGCGCCCGGCCGCGACCCCGCCGCGTCTTCTCCGTCCTCGCCGGCGCTGCCATCCCCGTCCTCAACTCCGGCGAACAGGGCGGGCGTCGAACCTCGGGATGCGCGCCCCGATCCAGATCCGCGTCGGCTACAGTAACCCTAGATCTAGGTCATTTTTTTCCTAAGTCCTGAAATCTGCAGATCCAAGTGCCTCTGTTCGGGGCCCCGTAACTTTTCATCCGTAGCACCGATTTGGGCGTATAGCATATCAAAATGTTCATCTCAGAGAGTACATCATTTCATTCCATTTCGTCATTTTCATTTGAGTTTATCTTGATACCCGAAATGCTGTTAGAAGAGGGCTACTTGAGTTAATTGTCAGATCTGTTACTCCGTTTAGCACTTTTGTCATTTTTGCCATGATTAATGTGTGCATGATATGCCCTCGAGTTCTTCATATGTTTTGTTAAGGGTTTTGTCGTCTTTCCAGGATGTGTGTGGTGACTTGTGCAAGCTTGTAAAGTGGTGCACTTGCTAATTCTGTTTTCAGGGACTTAGTAATTTCACTAAGTCCTGGGATTGTTTAGTTCATGATGCCATATGTTCTTGTTGTTTCCTAGTGATCCGTGCCTCTTTTGAGGATGATCAGTAAGGGAGTTTTGTTAATATTGTAGTGCTCTATTCATCCATGTATTTGTTTGCAATTATGGAGCACCCTAGCTTGAGTCAATCGAGCTCTACTTTTGCTTCGTTGCGAATCTGGGCAGACCGTCAACTTGTTTGCGATTTTGTCGATGTTATTGTAGTTGATCTGTGCATGCTATGCCATTGTTCTTGCCATGTCTAGCTTGTATTTTGTGCCTTCTTAAGGCATGTATGCTTGTATTGCCATGACTTGCACCGTGGTGAGTGCATCGAGCTCGTAAACATGCCTTCGTGAGTTATGTTTCAGCATGTCCCAGTTTTCACTGTCTGAAAACTAATTATGTTTTTGCTATGTTCGTGTGCTTGTTAGTATATTTTGTGATCCCTTTTGGCTCAAGGTCACTAAGGGACTTTTGTTAAGCCTATTGAGTAGCTCCATGCCATGTCTTTCTTTGTCATGTTCAGGTCCTGTAGCATGTTGTTTTGTTGCTCCGAAGAGGGCTATATGATCTGAAATTCCAGACAAGTGTTAATTTCACAAAGTCTGAGATCTGTTTTACCATTTGCGTTTTTGCCATGCTTCTTTGAACCCGTTAATGGATGATTTGGCCGTAGCTCAGTGCTAGACTTTTGTTAAGCATCTTGTGTGCATCCCTGCCATGTATTTTGATGCCATGTTGGGTGGCTGTAGCATGTTCATCTCGTTGCATTTAGATGCCTACTTGCTGTAAATCACAGACCCGTGTCATTTTTGAAACGCTTGCCATTTCCAAACCGTAACTCCGATTCTGGCGTTCTTTATATCGTTTTCAAGCAATTTAATCTCACCTTTCAGTGGCACACTTGGATTTCCAAGTTGACGCCAGGTTCATGCATTTCCTGTCATATCTTGCATTTTGCATCCCGCATCGCATCCCGCATAGCATATCATCTTTGCATCGTTTTGTTTGAGTTTGCACGTGGTTGATTGTATCCTTGTTGCTTGTTTGTCTTGTTTGGGTAGAGCTGGGAGACGAGTTCGCTAATGAGGAGCCCGTTGAGTTTGCTTTCGAGGATCCAGTCAACTCTGACAACTGTGCAGGCAAGATGATCATACCCTCGAAATCACTACTATCTTTGCTATGCTAGTTTGCTCGCTCTTTTGCTATGCCATTGCTACGATGCCTACCACTTGTTTGCAAGCCTCCTAAATTGCCATGTCAAACCTCTAACCCACCATTGTCCTAGCAAACCGTTGATTGGCTATGTTACCGCTTTGCTCAGCCCCTCTTATAGCGTTGCTAGTTGCAGGTGAAGATTGGAGGCCATTCCTTGTTGGAACGTTTATTTACTTGTTGGGATATCATTATATTGCTATGTTATCTTAATGCATCTATATACTTGGTAAAGGGTGGAAGGCTCGGCCTCTCGCCTAGTGTTTTGTTCCACTCTTGCCGCCCTAGTTTCCGTCATATCGGTGTTATGTTCCCGGATTTTGCGTTCCTTACGCGGTTGGGTTATAATGGGAACCCCTTGATAGTTCGCCTTGATTAAAGCTTTTCCAGCAATGCCCAACCTTGGTTTTACCATTTGCCACCTAGCCTTTTCTTTCCCTTGGGTTCTGCAGACTCAAGGGTCATCTTATTTTAACCCCCCCGGGCGAGTGCTCCTCTGAGTGTTGGTCCACCTGTCAGCTGCCGGTGGCCACCAGGGGCAACTATGGGCTGGCCTACCCGTACCTAAGACAATCTGAGTGTGCCCTGAGAAAGAGATATGTGCAGCTCCTACCGGGATTTGTCGGCACATTCAGGCGGTGTTGCTGGTCTTGTTTTAACCTATCGAAGTGTCTTGAGTTACCGAGATACCGAGTCTGATCGGAACGTCTTGGGAGGAGGTCTATTCCTTCGTTGACTGTGAGAGCTTGTCATGGGCTAAGTTGGGACTCCCCTACAGGGATTGAACTTTCGAAAGCCGTGCCCGCGGTTATGGGTAGAGGGGAATTTGTTAATGTCCGGTTGTAGATAACTTGAACCTTAATTAATTAAAATGAATCAACTGAGTGTGTTACCGTGATGGCCCCTTCTCGGTGGAGTCCGGGAAGTGGACACGGTGTTGGAGTAATGTTTGCGCAGGTTGTCCTCTAGTTTCTCGCTCGTGCTTTGCCCCCTCTTCTCGCTCTCCTTTGCGAATAAGTTAGCCACCATACTTGCTAGTCGCTCGCTGCAGCTCCACTCATATTTCACCTTGCCTTACCTATAAGCTTGAATAGTCTTGATCATGAGGGTGCGAGATTGCTGAGTCCCTGTGGCTCACAGATTACTATTACACCAGATGCAGGGCCTGATGATTCCGCTCCAGGAGACGCGTGCGAGCTCAAGTGGGAGTTCGACGAAGACTCTCAACGATACTACGTTTCCTTTCCCGATGATCAGTAGTGGTGCCCAGTTGGGGGTGATTGGGACCTTGTCGCATGTTGGGTTCTCTTTTATTTTGGCGCCGTAGTTGGGCCTTGAGTGTATGGATGATGTAATGTTATTTATGTACTTGATTGATGTGGCGAGTGTAAGCCAACTATGTTATCTCCCCTTTTATTATTATTACATGGGATGTTGTGGAGATTGCCTAACTTGCGACATATGCCTTCTATGCGATTATGTCTCTAAGTCGTGCCTCGACACATGGGAGCTATAGTCGCATCGAGGGTGTTACACTATGGGGCATGAGGAGCTCCAAAAAGCCGAATCCTCCTCCTGGTCGCCTCGGGCCTCCTTTTATGGGAAAAGGGGTTGCCACAGTGGCACACAGGAGGTGGAAAGGGAACAGTGATGTGACGTTATCCCTCGCATTACATGACAAGGCGCATTTAATGCGTCTTGCCCAGGTGTCCTTGCTTTATTGGGGACGGGGGAGAGCCCTGCCTCACCCGTCGCCGCTCCCTCTCGTGTCGACACGCGCCCTTGGCCAGCGGTGCCCGCGGTGCCATGTAGGCAGGCAGGCAGCTGAGGTGGCGTAGTGGTGGGTCTCCACGAAGATCCGCATGCCGCCACGCAGGTGCCTGCCCAGCTGGTTGGGTCGGCAGCTGCATGCGAACAGCGGTGGAGGTTTGACTGGCGTGGGCCTGATGGTGGCCCTACGGGTGTTCTTGGCGAGGGCCTTGCCGGGGCCCCGGCAAGGGTCTTGCCGTGGCGCCTGCTGTCATCCCCGGCAAGGCTCTTGCCGGGGGCCTTGTGGTCCTCCTTGGCTGGGATCCCGCTAAATATCATCATCTTCTAAAGGGTGTATCTGATCTTGAATGTCTTCACAAAGATCTGCATGCCACCACGGGGATGTCTCCCGAATCCTTGCCCCATGGGGCCAGTGGACTCAAGGGTGACTTACTCCATAGGTGTGGGGCGAGCTGCCACGACAAGGGTCTTGCCGGGTTTGCTAAAACCGCCTCCCGGCAAGGATCTTGCCGGGTGGGGGGGGGTCTGCTTCGTCCCCTTTGCTCTTTGTGGTCTTGGTCTTGGCTTCGTTCTGCTTCTCCTGAGCATCGGCCTTACCTTGGCTCACCTCCCCTGCCTTGCTCAGTGTGGTGGTGCTCGTGGCTCAGACTGCCCGTGCACAGTTATAGGGGTACAAAAAGTGTACCCCTCTTTTTGTACACCGACAGGAGTCCCCGGGCCTGGGCCACACGTAAGCGCAATCGCGTCTTTGGGCTAGGCCCAAAAATGGTGCATGGGCAGGCGGGGCGGTTTTTATCGCGGTAAGTCTCTTCGCGCGCTGCGCTTCCCATGCTTCCCGCGTGTGGCACGGAGTGGGGAGGCGTGTGTGACCTGGGCGGCATGCGTGGGGCTGAGCTCTGTATGCACGCGTCACGTCGTAGTAAAGGGGGCGGTTCGTGCTTTCCCCATAAACGGAGGGAGGCATGGAGGTGCGGCCCTTTTACTGAATGGGGCCGAGGCGTGGTCTTCAAGGCGTCCACTCCCCACGATCACGGGGTGGGGAGAGGTCGCCTCACCCGTCGCCTCGGTCCTGCATGCCTGCCACGTGGCTCTCATGCGCTTGGGGTGGCGAAACGGTGGAGGCGGGAAACCGGGCCGCCGCGGGCTGGGGGGGGGCGGGTCGGTCCCAGTTCCCTGCGCCTTCCACGTCTTGATTGGCTGAGCAGGGCGGCCGAGCCCCCACCCCATTACTTTATAGAGAGCGGGAGGGGGGGATGGCGTCCCGCATTCTCTTCATCTTCTCCTTCCTTCAGCTTCTGCTCCCCCCTTCCATCCGCCATGGAGAGAGGGAATCCTGGTCCTTCAACGGTGGCGGCGAGGGTCGCCGCTCGACAATGCGTCCCTCCTTCTCCTGCACCTGCGGTGGCAGAGCCAGCCGCGAGGGGAAGGGGAGGGGGCAAGGTCGAGGCGCTCGGGGAAGAGGAGGACGGGGCGGCACGCCAGCCTCGCCTCCGCCAGCAGTTCCTCCCCCCGTGGAGGGCCACGTTGGGGATGACCCTTGCGAGTTCTTCGTCAGGCTGCGCCGGCCGCCTCGCCGTCGCCTTCGTCTCCCGACTCCATTCGCGCGGGAGATGGAGCTGGATCCGCCAGAGTCGCTGCAGCTGCACATGAGGGGCCGTGGGATCAGCGGCACGCGGGTCCGCGTCGACTTCCCCGCCCCTCACGTGATGTATCTTTGTTGGGGATGGAAGACGTTTGCTCATATCCACCGCTTGACGGAGGGGCTCACTCTCCATTTTAAGCTGATGGAGGGTGGCCTTCTCTCCGTCAAGGTCTTTGGGTGCTTTGGGACTCATGCAAGGTGCTGCGTGGAGAGCTCTTCTGATAGTGAAGACTCCTCCTCGGGCAGGAGTGACGAGGAGGACAGCGGCAGCGACGACGAGGGTAGTAGGCGGCAGGATGACGGGTCCGATTAGGTGTCGGGTGCCGCTCCGTGCGGCACCGGCGACCCCATCATCCGTGTCGCCGGCTCCCTGAACTTCCCGGGGTCGTCTCCTTGGGCGGCTGGCGTTGGGAGGCTGCAGAAGAGGAAGAGGGCGGGCGGCAAGGCCGTCAAGTCGGAGTACGCGGGCCCCGACGCCTTCGACGCGTGCTGACGTCCTGCCGCCTCGTCTTCGAGCTCTGCTTCCAGCGCCGCCATCGCCATCCAGCCTTCGGACGGCCACCGAGATGTTCTCTTGGTGTCTTCTGCCACCCGTAGCTCGCCTAGGCGCCCCTTTTTCCCTTTTCGCCTCCTTGACCTGCCTCCTGAGGAGAGGGACAAGAAAGGGATTATGGGCACCTTATCTCTTTTTAGTTTGTAAGCCTTCGGGTCTTAGCTGAATTTAAAACTTGTAATCCCATCATTCATGTTTTTCATTCCCTATGGACTGTACCTGAGTGGAATGTTTTTAATGAAAAGGGGATGCTTGCTGGGTCATTTGTTTGTGGGTAGAACCCACGACAAGGAGTAAATCCTTGATATCTTTAAGATAAACATTTCCTTGCCCGGCAACAGGCCTTGCCGTCTCCCCACTTCTCTCGACCTTCCTCACGCCTTTGGTGGAGGCAGGGATGAGGCGGGTTCTGGCTCCTTGTTTCATCCTTTCGCTGCCGCGACTATGACCAAACTTGGCCCCAGGAACGAGCCCTAGGGCCTAGAGTTATGGGAGCACGGAGCTTAGGGGAAAACGAGGTTTCACATACCTCAGTCCATAATGGAATGCATGATAAGGGATGAAGAACTTATCTGAAGATGCAGCCCCCGGCAACCCTGGTTCGCCGTGGGTGAATCTTTGCTCTTGCAGCCCCCGGCAATGCTGGCTTGCCGGGGGCTAGATGCTGGTCTGTTCATCTTCTTTTCCTCCCCAAGTGGTTCGGCACGGATATCCATGTGTCCTGTGAACCAAAGAAGACAAAAGAAAGACAAAGAGACTCACACTCGACCTCTAAGCTAGGGGTTAGTCGCCGCTAAGCACTATCAACCCTAACCAAGGACGAGACTCGACCTAGCATGCATGCTATAACTTAGGGCGCCAGCGCTTCATTTACTTGTGCTCAGGGTCTGCGCCTGGCTTTGTACAAAGGGTTACATGCATCATCGGCAATGCTTGTACAAAAGGTGGCTTGCCGGGGGGCCCGACAAGCCGCGCCTCACGGGTAAAACTTGCAAAGATGCTCAATGTTCCAGTAGTTACTCACTGGAACGGCATCTTCGGTCTCCAGGCGGACTGCGCCGGGCCTGGTGACTCGTATTACCCGATAAGGGCCTTCCCACTTTGGCGTCAACTTGTTGGAATTCTTGGCCGATTGAACGCGCCGAAGGACAAGGTCGCCTTCCTCAAGGCTTCGGGCATGAACCTTGCGGCTATGGTAGTGGCGCAAGGCTTGCTGGTAGCGTGCTGCTCTCACAGCCGCACGAAGACGATCTTCCTCAAGGAGCATTGCGTCATCTTGCCATAGTTGCTCTTGCTCAAGCTCATCATAAGCGAGCACTCGAGGTGACCCGTATATGAGTTCAGTGGGGAGAACTGCTTCTGCCCCGTATACTAGGGCAAAGGGTGTCTGGCCGGTGGCTCAATTTGGCGTCGTCCTGATCGACCAAAGAACCGTCGGCAACTCATCAATCCAGCACCTTCCACTCTTGTGCAGCCTGTCAAAGGTCTTGGTCCTTAAGCCTCGTAGCACTTCAGCGTTTGCCCTCTCAGCTTGACCATTGCTTCGTGGGTGAGAAACGGAAGTGAAACAGACTTTGCTGCCGAGGTCTTGGATATATTGCATGAAGGTGCGGCTTGTGAACTATGTGCCGTTGTCGGTGATGACCCTGTTGGGTACACCAAAACGGCACACTAGTCCCTTGAAGAACTTGACGGCCGACTGAGCTGTGACCTTCCTCACTGCCTCCACCTCCGGCCACTTTGTGAACTTGTCGATTGCAATGTACAAGTACTCAAAGCCCCCAACAGCGCGGGGGAAAGGGCCCAGTATGTCGAGCCCCTAGACCGAGAAGGGCCAGGAGAGAGGAATGGTTTGAAGGGCTTGAGCTGGCTGATGAAGCTTCTTTGAATGGAACTGACACGCTTCACACCTGGTGACTAGTGTCGTCGCATCCTCGAGGGCGGTGGGCCAGAAGAAACCTTGCTGAAATGCCTTGCCGGTAAGGGCCCTTGACCCGATGTGGGATCCACATATGCCTCCGTGTATCTCTGCCAACAGCTCCAGTCCTTCCTCCCGAGGGATACACTTCAATTTCACGCCGTTCGGCCTCTTTCTGTACAGGACGTCATCGACGAACTAGTACATGGTAGAGCGACGGGCTACTTTTTCCGCTTCTTCCTGCTCTTCAGGAAGTTCCCCTGTTTGGAGGAATCGGACGGTAGGCTGTGCCCACGCTGGAGCCTGGGGCTCGATGGCGAGGACTAAAGGCATTTCCTCCACTATAGGAGCGGCTGTCTCGACGACAGGAGCTTGACGCTCCGCCGGAGCTAGCCGTCCTGTGGCGGGCTCAGTGTCCCCGGCAACATCCTTGCCGGCGGCTCCGGGGAGCTCGGCGGGAAAGTACTTGCCGGGTCCTGATTTCCTTCTCTTGTTCAGCTCTGTTGATGGATCAACGGATGGTTGAGTTAGCTGGAGCACAAAGGTACCTGGTTCCACATGTAGCTTGAGGGCAGCGCGTTTTGATAGGTAATCGGCGATATCGTTCTCCGCTCGGGGAACGTATTCAGCCTGTATACCGTCGAAACGCTCTTCCAGCTTTCTCACTTCATTGACATAGGCCTTCATCAACGGGCTCTGGTAGTCCTTGTTGACTTGCTTGACGACGAGCTGCGAGTCACCCCTGACGATGAGCTTCTTGATTCCGAGGTCCGCCACGATCCTAAGACCGGCAAGCAGCCCTTCGTACTCTGCCGTATTGTTTTTTGGCACCTCCCTGGGGAAGTGCATCTGGATCACGTACTTGAGGTGCTCTCCGGTGGGCGCGACAAGCAGTACGCCAGCCCCGGCGCCGTGTAAGGAGAAAGCTCCATCAAAGTGCATGATCCAACTGCAACTTGCCTCCTTGCTGGGGAGAGCAGTCTCTTGGGCTTCTTCGTCAGGCGTGGAGGTCCATTCTGCAATGAACTCCGCCAGGACTCGGCTCTGAATCGTCGAAGTACTTTCAAACTTGAGGCCAAAGCTGGACAACTCTAGTGCCCATTCCACAATTCTTCCCGTTGCATCTGGATCGTGCAATATCCGTTGCAGAGGGAGGCGAGTGACGACAGTGATCTCGTGTGCCTGGAAGTAGTGACGTAGCTTCCTCGAGGCCATAAGAAGGCCGAAGAGCAGTTTCTGCACGCCAGAGTACCTTGATCTAGCTCCCTGCAGGAGGGAACTAACAAAGTAGACCAGGTGCTGCATCATTTTCTTCTTCGGCGCACTTCAACTGGCTGTGTCGTCTCTGCATTGGTGGTGTCGGGCTCTGTCGTTGCCATTACCTCGTCGTCAACCTCTCTCTGCACCACTAGTGAGGCGCTGACCACCTGGTTCATTGCCGCCAGGTATAGCAGCAACGGCTCCTGTGGCCTAGGCGCAACTAGTATTGGCGCAGAGGAGAGGTACTTCTTCAAATCTTGCAATGCTGCTTCGGCTTCTGGCGTCCACTCCATCGGGCCCGCCTTTTTCAGGATCTTGAAAAAGGGAAGGGCGCGCTCGGCAGACTTGGAAATGATCTGCCCATGGCGGCGACGCAACCAGCAAGCCGACGCACATCCTTGATTCGCTTGGGTGCTTCAATCTGCTCTATAGCTTTGATCTTGTCCGGATTGGCCTCTATCCCACGCTATGACACAAAGAACCCGAGAAGCTTGCCGGATGGGACGCCAAAGACGCACTTCTCAGGGTTCAACTTGAGATTGATCTTGCGCAGGTTTGCAAATGTTTCTTGCAAATCCGGTATGAGGGTTGCCCTGTTCTTGGTTTTGACCACTATGTCATCCATATAAGCTTCCATATTTCTATGGAGCTGGGGTTCAAAACCAATCTGGACCGCCCTTGCAAACGTCGAACCAGCACTCTTCAACCCGAAAGGCATCCGCATGAAACAATACGTACCACATGGGGTGATGAATGCTATTTTCTCTTCGTCTTCTCTTGTCATGAAGATCTGGTGGTAGCCGGAGTAGGCATCGAGGAATGACAACAGATCACACCCAGCTGTGGAGTCAACAATCTGGTCGATGCGCGGCAACGGGAAGGGGTCCTTAGGACAAGCCTTATTGATATCTGTGTAATCAATACAGCCTCCACTTCCCATTAGCCTTGCGCACTACGACCGGATTGGCCAACCACGTTGGATGGAGCACTCCTCTTACCAAACCCGCCGCTTCCAGTTTCCGGATCTCCTCTGTGATGAACTCTTGATGTTCCAAAGCTTGCTTTCTGACCTTCTGCTTGACGGGCCGCGCATGAGGACAGACAGCAAGGTGGTGCTGAACCACCTCCCTGGGAACGCCGGGGATGTCGGAAGCTTGCCATGCAGACACATCGACATTCGCCCGCAGGAAGGTGACGAGCGCGTCTTCCTATTTGTCGTCAAGGGTGGAGCTTATGGTGAAAGCCCCTCCCGTGCCTTCCTCATTGACAAAAACCTTCTTGGTTCCCGGCGGTATGGCCCTGGGCTTCTTGTTTCCGCCGGTGGAGCTCTCTGGCACGTCCTTGACAGGAGCGCTACACTCCGAAGAGGTGCGCTTGCCGGAGTGGGTGTCTGAGGTCTCACCGGTCTTCTTCTTCTTCTTCCCTCCCGGGGTCCCAGTGGCAGGAGCAAGTGCCCTAGTGGCAGCAGCTGCTGCAACTGCTTGCCCGTATAGTTGGTCAGCGCATATCAGCGCATATTTCTTATCGAAGGGGATGGTGATGATCGTCACAGGTCTTGGCATCTTCAGGGTGTTGTAGGCGTAGTGTGATGCCGCCATGAACTTGGCCAGCGCTGGGCGGCCAAGGATCCCGTTGTAGGGCAAGGGGATCTTGGCAACATCAAACACGATCCTCTCCGTCCTGTAGTTTAGATCGCTTCCAAAAGTCACGGGCAGCGTGACCTTTCCCTTAGGTTGGCTTCTTCCCAGGTTGACCCCCTGAAACGTGCCCGTCTCCTCGAGCTCTCCATCAGGAATCTGAAGTTTCTCGATCACGGCAGGCGTGATCAAGTTCAGACCGGCCCCGCCATCGACTAGCATCTTTGTCACCTTGAGGTTGCGTATTGTTGGTGAAACCAACAATGGCAAGCACCCGACCGCAGTAGTGCGATCAGGGTGATCCTAAGTGTCAAAAATGATAGGTGTGCTGGACCACTTCAGCGGCCTTTGGGCATCAAATGACGGCTCTGCCGCTGTAATCTCTCGCGCCCACTGTTTAAGCTGGCGGTGAGAAGTATGCAGCGAGGCGCCGCCGTCGATGCACATGGCCTCTGTAGCTTTCTGAAACTCTTGGTCACCGGATTCGTTGTCCTCTTCGTGATCGTCGTCTTCTGGCTTTTTGTCACGGTCCCGGGCGGGCCTCTCATGTTGTTTATCCTTGCCGCGATGGCCCGCCTGGCCGTCACGCTTCTTGCCGGACCCCTCAGCACCATCTTGGCCCTTCTCCTTGTCCCGCCTCTCATATTCAGCCCTCTGCTTCTCAGCGAGGAGCTCAACCTGTCGGCAGTCTTGGAGAGCATGGCCTTTGGTGTGATGGATCTTGCAGTATCGCTTGTTGGAGTTCCCTGGCTTCTCGGCAACCGCCAAGGCCCGACAGGCGACACATCCGGCAATTTCCTTGCCGGGGTCATTTGACTTAGTTTTCTTGGTGGAGCCGGTGTCACCAGATCCCTCGACGGAAAGCACGGCTTTACCTTTGTGCTTCCTGTTGCGGCGCCGGCCCTTCTTCGCCGGGGCGGCAGTATCTTCATCTGAGGAGTCGGTTTCCACGCCGGCGTCTTCACCGGGGTACTTCCTTCCCTCTTCAGCCCGGGCACATCTGTCAGCAAGAATATAGAGTTCTGCTACATCTTTCACCTTGTTCATTGCCAGCTCTTCACGCATCTTGCGGTTATGCACGTTCTGATGGAACGCTGATTATGGCGGCAGGGTGAACATCAGGGATATTGTACTATATCCGGCTGAACCTCTGTATATACTTGCGGAGACTCTCGCCTCCCTTCCGGGGAATGACGTGCAGGTCGCTCGCTTGGCCATGGGCTTGGTGGCCTCCAGTAAAGGCGCCCACAAACTCATGGCACAAATCCGACCAGGAGGAAATAGAGTCTACCGGCAAGTGCATCAACCATGACATGGCGTTGGGTTTAAGAGCCAACGGAAAGTAATTCGCAAGCACCTTATCATCGCGGGCTCCAGCAGCTTGCATCACAATGGTGTAGATGCTAAGGAACTCGGACGGGTGGGTCTTGCCGCTGTACTTTTCGCCCATGTCAGGTTTGAAGGTGCGGTGAGTGGGCCACTGGAACTGCCGCAGCTCACGGGTAAAAGCCGAATAGCCTACCTCGTAAGGTAGGCCTCCAGGGCTCTCCGGTGTCGGGTGGTTCACAGCAGGCCCTGCTCGCCTGTCTGACTGGTGGCGCGCTCCGCGCCGGCGCTCGATAGTGGTTCGAGCGTCTTCATGTTCTCGTTCCCGAAGGACTTGGCGCTGGTCACAGTGGGTCCGCGGGTCGGACGACGCTATGGAGATTTCGTCGCCCGCAACGTCGCGACGGGCTGGCGTTCGCAGTACCGGGCGAAGAGGAGGTGAGTGCACCGTGGTCGCGGCGCCGCCGGCTTTCCTGCCACTGGTGCGTGGGACACCGTCGGAGCATCGACCCGGGGGCTCCACCGGACTCGGTTCATCTTTGTTGGCCACCGCAACAAGGCTTCGGATAGTGGCTCTCCATTCGTCGAGTTTCCCCGTAGTGGGAGGAAAATCGAGGAGCAACTGCGCGCGCGCCAGGGCTTCTGCTGGCGTTGGTGGCAGCGAAACCTGCACGGATCGCGATGCGCTTCGACTTCTGACCATGTCAGAAGGAGCTCTATCACGACCCCGCGGTCGCATGCCATCTTCACCAGCACCTCAGTGAGCGGGCAGGTCTTCTACCTCCCGGGAGTGGCGCTCGGGGATCTTCCCGCGGCGACGCCCGGGGTCTTCGGCGTGATTGCGCCGTTCGTCGCGCGCCGCTTGAGAGGAGCGCGCCATCAGCGCCGGCGTGGGAGTCTTGGAGACCCTCGCATCGCCTTCAGGCGGGGCGGTAGCGATCTTGGAAGGCCCCGCGCCACCCACGGAGGTCCTGGCTCCGTCTTTGTATTTGGCGGCGTGCGGCCCGTTACCAGGCGCACGAACATCGCCGCCTCCCAAACTCCGGCTGCTGGGACGGTGTTGGTGTTCGCGAACGGCGCCCCGGGTCCTTTCTGCGACCGGTGCGCTGCTCGCCCGCGTCGGGACGGGATGTCCGGCTTCCGACGGGCCAACCGCCACCGTCGTCTTCTTCTTGGGCGCCATGACGATGAAGAAGCGTCGAACTAACTGCTAAAGCCGATTCTCACAATCGCGCCCCTACTTGGCGTGCCAAAGATGTTGGTGGGAACGACACCTATGGGATCACAAGAATCCCTACTTCGGTTGCGGGGCGCGGGGTCGTGAGAAGAGCGGATCAAACAGATAGCACACGGTTCGTTTATCTAGGTTCGGGCTGCGGGGATGCATAAAACCCTACTCCTGCTTTGGTGGATTGTATATCTGTGTTCTTGAGCTAGCTATGGGGCGTGAGGAGCTCCAAAAAGCCAAATCCTCCTCCTGGTCGCCTCGGGCCTCCTTTTATAGGAAAAGGGGTTGCCACAGTGGCACACAGGAGGTGGAAAGGGAACAGTGATGTGAGGTTATCCCTCGCATTACATGACAAGGCGCATTTAATGCATCTTGCCCAGGTGTCCTTGCTTTATTGGGGACGGGGGAGAGCCCTGTCTCGTCCGTCGCCGCTCCCTCTCATGTCGACACGTGCCCTGGCCAGCGGTGCCCGCGGTGCCATGTAGGCAGGCAGGCAGCTGAGGTGGCGCAATGGTGGGTCTCCATGAAGATCCGCATGCCGCCACGCAGGTGCCTGCCCAGCTGGTTGGGTCGGCAGCTGCATGCGAACGGCGGTGGAGGTTTGACTGGCGTGAGCCTGATGGTGGCCCTACGGGTGTTCTTGGCGAGGGCCTTGCCGGGGCCCCGACAAGGGTCTTGCCGTGGCGCCTGCTGTCATCCCCGGCAAGGCTCTTGCCGGGGGCCTTGTGGTCCTCCTTGGCTGGGATCCCGCCAAAGATCATCATCTTCTAAAGGGTGTATATGATCTTGAATGTCTTCGCAAAGATCTGCATGCCACCACGGGGATGTCTCCCGAATCCTTACCCCGTGGGGGCAGTGGACTCAAGGGTGACTTACTCCATAGGTGTGGGGCGAGCTGCCACGGCAAGGGTCTTGCCGGGTTTGCTAAAACCGCCTCTCGGCAAGGATCTTGCCGGGGGGGGGGGGGTCCGCTTCGTCCCGTTTGCTCTTTGTGGTCTTGGTCTTGGCGTCGTTCTACTTCTCCTGAGCTTCGGCCTTACCTTGGCTCACCTCCCCTGCCTTGCTCAGTGTGGTGGTGCTTGTGGCTCAGACTGCCCCTGCACAGTTATAGGGGTACAAAAAGTGTACCCCTCTTTTTGTACACTGACAACAAGCGGTACTACCGCTTGGACCCAAAACTGCACACTAAGAAGGGAAGGAGCACTCCATTGAAGCGGAACGACTCAGAGGGTGAGGAAAGGATGTGTACGTGTTGATTCCACCCAAGCCTTACCAAAGCAGAGCCCCTCTTGATAGTACGGTGACTCCTACGAAACTAGTCCACCAAACAAGAAACGAAAGAGCTACACTGTCTTGAATAACACTCCGAGGGGAAAGAAATCGTCTCGTGCCAAAGGATGAATCTCTGAAATGCTCAAAGCACACGATTAGTCCGCAAACATGTTTTCATCAATCACCAAAACTACATCGAGAGAGATATGCCTTAACAACGGTCCGATAGCGAGGCGGTGCCGTTGCCAGCATGTTTGGATTAGACTGCCCTGTCTACGCCACACCCATGGAGAACATACGCGCTGCCCAGGCGGCAGCTGACGAGCTGGACCGCCTGCAGGGCGATGAACGTCGCTACATGACGGAGCGTGTTCAGCAACTTATCGACGCGGCGGCCGCCCGGCAAGAAGCCAGCTGCCGTGCTGAAGAGACCAGCCAACGGGTGGAGAACCCGCCCCTTCGCCAAGAGCATGGCGCAACCTCCCGGACGCCGACAGGTGGCGTCCACGACAAACGAGACAAGGAGCCGACTGCCAGCCTTAGCCGGACACACATCACCATCGAGCGCGACCAAGATGGCCGCCCACAAGCAGTGGAATAACGAGGCAACTATCCGCCTCCTCCACCTCCTCGAAGGGAGAGGCGCGCTTCCCCGCCACTTGTTGACCACCCGACGCTTGGCGACCGGCTAGGCCGCCGAGAGGGAGTGATAACCAACAAGTATAGGGGATCGCAACAATTTTCGAGGGTAGAGTATTCAACCCAAATTTATTGATTCGACACAAGGGGAGCCAAAGAATATGCTCAAGTATTAGCAGCTGAGTTTTTAATTCAACCACACCTGGAAACTTAATATCTGCAGCAAAGTGTTTAGTAGCAAAGTAATATGATAGTAGTGGTAACGATAGCAAAAGGTAAAGGTAGCAAAAGTAATATTTTTGATGTTTTATAGTGATGATAACAATAGCAATGGAAAAGTAAATAAGCGAAGAACAATATATGGAAAGCTCATAGGCAATGGATTGGTGATAGAGAATTATGTCGGATGCGGTTCATCATGTAACAGTCATAACCTAGGGTGACACAGAACCAGCTCCAATTCATCAATGTAATGTAGGCATGTATTCCGAATATAGTCATACATGCTTATGGAAAAGAACTTGCATGACCTCTTTTGTCCTACCCTCCCGTGGCAGCGGGGTCCTATCAGAAACTAAGGGATATTAAGGCCTCCTTTTAATAGAGTTCTGGACCAAAGCATTAACACATAGTGAATACATGAACTCCTCAAACTACGGTCATCACCGAGAGTGGTCCCGATTATTGTCACTTCGGGGTTGCCGGATCATAACACATAGTAGGTGACTATAGACTTACAAGATAGGATCGTGAACTCACATATATTCATGAAAACATAATAGGTTCAGATCTGAAATCATGGCACTTGGGCCCTAGTGATAAGCATTAAGCATAGCAAAGTCATAGCAACATCAATCTCAGAACATAGTGGATATTAGGGATCAAACCCTAACAAAAACTAACTCGATTACATGATAAATCTCATCCAATCCATCACCTTCCAACAAGCCTACGATGGAATTACTCACGTACGGCGGTGAGCATCATGAAATTGGTGATGGAGGAAGGTTGATGATGATGATGGCGACGGATTCCCCTCTCTGGAGCCCCAAACGGACTCCCGATCAGCCCTCCCAAGAGAGTTTAGGGCTTGGCGGCGGCTCCGTATCGTAAAACATGATGAATCCTTCTTCTTTATTTTTTCTCCCCGAACACGAATATATGGAGTTGGAGTTGAGGTCGGTGGAGTTCCAGGGGGGCCACGAGGCAGGGGGGCGCGCCTAGGGTGGCAGGCGCGCCCCCACCCTCGTGGCTAGGGTGTGGGCCCCCTGGCCTTGATTCTCTACCTGTATTTTTTATTATTTCCAAAAATAATCTCCGTGGAGTTTCAGGTCATTTCGAGAACTTTTGTTTCTGCACATAAATAACACCATGGCAATTCTGCTGAAAACAGCGTCAGTCCGGGTTAGCTCCATTCAAATCAGGCAAGTTAGAGTCCAAAACAAGGGCAAAAGTGTTTGGAAAAGTAGATACGACGGAGATGTATCAACTCCCCCAAGCTTAGAACTTTGCTTGTCCTCAAGCAATTCAGTTGACAAACTGAAAGTGATAAAGAAAAACTTTTACAAACTCTGTTTGCTCTTGTTGTTGTAAATATGTAAAGCCAGCATTCAAGTTTTCAGCAAAGATTATGAACTAACCACATTCACAATAACACTTAGGTCTCATGTTTACTCATATCAATGGCATAACCAACTAGCGAGCAATAATAATAAATCTCGGATGACAACACTTTCTCAAAACAATCATAATATGATATAACAAGATGGTATCTCGCTAGCCCTTTCTGAGACCGCAAAACATAAATGCAGAGCACCTTTAAAGATCAAAGACTGGCTAGACATTGTAATTCATGGTAAAAGAGATCCAGTCAAGTCGTACTCAATGTAAACTAACAGTAATGAATGCAAATGACAGTGGTGCTCTCCAACTGGTGCTTTTTAATAAGAGGATGATGACTCAACATAAAAGTAAATAGATAGGCCCTTCGCAGAGGGAAGCAGGGATTTGTAGAGGTGCCAGAGGTCGGTTTTGAAATAGAGATGAATAATATTTTGAGCGGTATACTTTCATTGTCAACATAACAACCAAGAGATGGCGATATCTTCCATGCTACACACATTATAGGCGGTTCCCAAACAGAATGGTAAAGTTTATACTCCCCCTCCACCAGCAAGCATCAATCCATGGCTTGCTCGAAACAACGAGTGCCTCCTACTAACAACAATCCCAGGGGAGTTTTGTTTGTAATTATTTTGATTTGATTTGCATAAAGCATGGGACTGGGCATCCCGGTGACCAGCCATTTTCTCGCGAGTGAAGAGTGGAGTCCACTCCTCTTGAGAATAACCCGCCTAACATGGAAGATACGAACAACCCTAGTTGATACATGAGCTATTCGAGCATACAAAATAGAATGTTTATTTGAAGGTTTAGAGTTTGGCACATACAAATTTACTTGGAATGGCAGGTAGATACCATATATAGGTAGGTATGGTGGAATCATATGGAACAACTTTGGGGTTTATGGGATTGGATGCACAAGCAGTATTCCCGCTTAGTACAGGTGAAGGCTAGAAAAAGACTGGGAAGCGACCAACTAGAGAGCGACAACAGTCATGAACATGCATTAAAATTAATCAACACCGAATGCAAGCATGAGTAGGATATAATGCACCATGAACATAAATATCGTAGAGGCTATGTTGATTTTGTTTCAACTACATGCGTGAACATGTGCCAAGTCAAGCCACTCGAATCATTCAAAAGAGGATACCACCCTATCATACCACATCACAACCATTTTAATAGCATGTTGGCACGCAAGGTAAACCATTATAAGATCCTAGCTAATTAAGCATGGCATAAGCAACTATAATCTCTAATTGTCATTGCAAACATGTTTATTCATAATAGGCTGAATCAGGAACGATGAACTAATCATATTTACAAAAACAAGAGAGGTCGAGTTCATACAAGCTTTTCTCATCTCAATAAGTTCATCATATATCGTCATAATTGCCTTTCACTTGCACGGCCGAATGATGTGAATAATAATAATCTGCAAGCATTCAATAAACAGGAGAAAGACAAGGCAATATGGGCTCTTTTGTCAGATCAACAATAATGCATATAAGAGCCACTTTAACATTTTAATTATGGTCTTCTCCTATCGACCCCCAAAGAAAAGATAAGAAATAAAACTATTTACACGGTAAAGCTCCCAACAAGCAAAAGAAGAACGGGAAATCTTTTTGGGTTTTCTTTTTAATTACTACTACAAGCATGGAAATTAAAACTAGCTAAAAGCTACAACTAATTTTTTGGGTTTTTCTTAAGGTTTATCAAACAGACAAGAAGAAAGCATAAAAAGGAAATAAACTAGTATGGATGATACAATAAAAAAGTATGAGCATCGACAACTAGCAATGAGTGTGTGAACATGAATGTAATGTCAGTGGAAAATACGTACTCCCCCAAGCTTAGGCTTTTGGCCTAAGTTGGTCTTTGGCCACGACTGGCCTGGCGGATATCCAAAGTAATAGTTGGGGTCGTACTGCAAAGAAGAAGACTCTGATTACCACTGGTTGGCAATCATCTCTGAATCCCACTGGTAACTAGAATGTCGTGGAGGATCAAATTGTGGTTCCAACTCTGGCTCTTGGGCTGATGTAGGGTTCCGGTAGGCGTGAATAGCCTCCAGCGGAACGAGATACTGGCCTGTAGATAAATGAAACAAGGAAGGAGCAGGCAAGGTGATAGTCTCAGGATGATGTTTATCAAAGAACAATTTGTATTTAAGCTCCCTTTCCCTATTCTTTACAATAAAATCATGTGCTACCATACTCTTATAATCTAAATAAATAGTAGGCAACAATTTTTCTTCTTTTTCATAGTGCTTAATAGGTATGTTATAGTATGCAGCAAGGCGTGAAGCATAGACACCTCCAAAGATGGGGCCATTTGTACGATTCAGACTTAACCGTTTAGCAATAATACCGCCCATACTAACAGAGTCGTCACGGAATAAACCATGGAACAAAATAATAATATCAGAAACACTAAGGTTTCCACAGTTTCCGCGACCAATTAAGCAACGACTAGCAAATATTGCAAAGTAGCGTATAACAGGAAAATGTATGCTAGTGATTCTTGCATCGGAAACTTTCCTAGTTTCCCCTACAATGATAGTGTCAATAAACCTGTCCACATCTCTATGATGTGGTTCCTCTAAGCTACCCTCGAAAGGTATTTTGCAAACCTCGCAAAATTCATCTAGTGACATCTTCTTAACCACATCATATAAATGAAACTCTACTGAAGGAGGTGATTCCTTAGGATAATAGTAGAAGTTTTGCACAAAAGTATTGGTGAGTAAGAGATACTGTTCGCGTTGGTCGTGGAGGAAGTTGGTGAGGCCTGCATTCTTAGCCAATTCATAAAAATCATCATAAATCCCGGCTGCTCTCAAGAAATCATCGGAAGGCCATTCACACGGCCGAACCTCCGCGGTGCGAGGCAAATTATATTTGGGCCTCTCTGCTTCTTCCTTTTGCTTTTATTTCGAGCTTCGGCTCGATGAACCCCTCAAAAATCTCTTCATTATTTTCTAAAAAATTCTGAAATTTTAGTAACTTCAAATAAAAGTAAACCAAACTCAACAAATTGATAGCAACTACTCCTACAAGTGCCTAGAGCCTATATCATGCATTAGAACTACTTGGAACCATATAAACTTGACATGCAAGCTCAAGAACATGGTCACCTAGGCAGCACAATTTGCGATGAATAAAGCACTAGAACAAAAACTAATTGGACCAATGGATGAGTCACATACCAAGGAACAATCCCCCAAAGCAGTTTTGTGAGAGGTGCTTTGAGCAAGGAGATCGAAAATCGCAACAAAATGAGCTTGGACTCAGGTTTGAGCTGGTTAGTGGTGTCTGTGGGAGGAAGAAGAAGTGTGTGGGTGCAGGAATAAGTGGAGGGGAGCCACCGTGGGCCCACGAGGGAGGGGGCGCGCCCAGGGGGGTGGGCACGCCATGGACCCTCATGGCCAGGTGCTTGCTCCCCCTGCTGTGTTCCCAGTGCCAGATATTCTCAAATATTCCAGAAAAAATCATATTTAAATTTCAGGGCATTTGGAGAACTTTTATTTTCGGGCTATTTTTATATTGCACGCATAATTCAGAGAACAAACAGAAATTACTATTTTTGCTTTATTTAATATAAATAATAGAAAGTAAAAAAAGGGTACAGAGAGTTGTGTTTTCTAACTTCATCCATCTCATGATCATCAAAAGGAATCCACTAACAAGGTTGATCAGGTCTTGTTAACAAACCCATTCCGAATAACATGGAACCGGAGAAATTCCGAATAACACTAGGTTACCTCAACGGGGATATGGACATCCCCAACAATAAGAATATCATATTTCTTCTTGACAGTAGGTAGAGGAAATTCAAAACCTCCAAAAATAATCGATGGATTTTTTCCAATAGAATTGATACTGTGGACTTGAGGTTGTTTCCTCGGAAAGTGTACCGTATGCTCATTACCATTAACATGAATAGTGACATTGCCTTTGTTGCAATCAATAACAGCCCCTGCAGTATTCAAAAAGGGTCTTCCAAGAATAATAGACATACTATCGTCCTCGGGAATATCAAAAATAACAAAGTCTGTTAAAATAGTAAAGTTTACAACCACAACAGGCACATCCTCACAAATACCGACATGTATAGCAGTTGATTTATCAGCCATTTGCAAAGATATTTCAGTAGGTGTCAACTTATTCAAATCAAGCCTACGATATAAAGAGAGAGGCATAACACTAACACCGGCTCCAAGATCACATAAAGCAGTTTTAACATAGTTTCTTTTAATGGAGCATGGTATAGTTGGTACTCCGGGATCTCCTAGTTTCTTAGGTATTCCACCTTTAAAAGTATAATTAGCAAGCATGGTGGAAATTTCAGCTTTCGGTATATTTCTTTTATTAGTAACAATTTCTTTCATGTACTTAGCATAAGGATTCATTTTGAGCATATCAGTTAATCGCATACACAAAAAGATAGGTCTAATCATTTCAGCAAAGCGCTCAAAATCCTCATCATCCTTTTTCTTGGATGGTTTAGGAGGAAAAGGCACGGGTTTCTAAACCCAAGGTTCACTTTCTTTACTGTGCTTCCTAGCAACAAAGTCTTTCTTAGCATAACATTGATTCTTTGATTGTGGGTTATCAAGATCAATAGGTTCTATTTCGATATCATTATCATTGCTAGGTTGAGCATCAACATGAACATTATCATTAACATTATTACTAGCTTCATGTTCATTACCAGATTGTGTTTCAGCATCATAAATAGAGATATCATTGGGATTCTCAGGTGTGTCAATAACAAGTTCACTAGAAGCATGCAAAGTCCTATCATTTTTCTTTTTCTTCCTTTTGGAAGGACTAGGTGCATCTATATTATTTCTCTGAGAATCTTGCTCAATTATCTTAGGATGGCCCTCAGGATACAAGGGTTCCTGAGTCATTTTACCACCTCTAGTCATAAGTCTAACAACATTATCATTTTTCTTACTATTTAATTCATTGAGCAAATCATTCTGAGCTTTAAGTACTTGTTCTACTTGAGTGGTAACCATAGAAGCATGTTTACTAATAAGTTTAAGTTCACCTTTAACATTAGCCATATAATCACCCAAGTGTTCAAGCATATCAGGATTGCGTTTTAGTTCTCTACCAACATAAGCATGGAAGTTTTCTTGCTTAACCATAAAGTTATCAAACTCATCCAAGCATGGGCTAGCAAACTTAGTAAATGGGATTTCAGCTTTATCATATCTATAGAGAGAATTAACCTTTACTACCTGTGTCGGGTTATCAAGACCATGTATTTCTTCAGTAGGTGGTAAATTAAGACCATGTATTTCTTCAATAGACGGTAAATTCTTAACATCTTCAGCTTCAATACCCTTTTCTTTCATAGATTTCTTTGCCTCTTGCATATCTTCAGGACTGAGAAAATAGAACACCCCTTTTCTTCGGAGTTGGTTTAGGAATAGGCTCAGGAATTGGCTCAGGAAGTGTCCAATTATTTTCATTTGTCAACATATTATTAAATAGAATTTCAGCTTCATTCGGTGTTCTTTCCCTGAAAACAGAACCAGCATAACTATCCAGGTAATCTCTGGAAGCATCGGTTAGTCCATTATAAAAGATATCAAGTATTTCATTTTTCTTAAGAGGATGATCAGGCAAAGCATTAAGTAATTGGAGAAGACTCCCCCAAGCTTGTGGGAGACTCTCTTCTTCAATTTGCACATAATTATATATATCCCTTAAGGCAGCTTGTTTCTTATGAGTAGGGAAATATTTGGCAGAGAAGTAATAAATCATATCCCGGGGACTACGCACACAACCAGGATCAAGAGAATTAAACCATATCTTAGCATCACCCTTTAATGAGAACGGAAATATTTAAGGATATAAAATTAGCAAGTTCTCTCATCATTAGTGAACAAGGTGGCTATATCATTTAATTTAGTAAGATGTGCCACAACAGCTTCATATTCATAACCATAAAAAGGATCAGATTCAACAAAAGTAATCATTTCAGGATCAATAGAGAATTCATAATCCTTATCAGTAACAAAGATAGGTGAAGTAGCATAAGCAGGATCATATTTCATTCTAGCATTCAGAGTTTTTTGTTTAAGATTAGCTAATAATTTCTTAAGATCACTTCTATCATTGCAAGCAAGAAAGTCTCTTTTAGTTTCTTCATCCATAACATAGCCCTCAGGCACAACGGGTAATTCATATATATTAGGAGAGCCTTCATCATTACTTTCATCAGTATTATCAGTTTCAATAATTTCATTATAGCTAGCCCTAGCAAGTTGTTCATCAAGAAATTCACCAAGTGGCACAGTAGTATCAAGCATAGAAGTAGTTTCATCATAAGTATCATGCATAGCATATGTGGCATCATCAATAATATGCGGCATATCAGAATTAATAGCAGAAGCAGGTTTAGGTGTCGCAAGCTTACTCAAAACAGAAGGTGAATCAAGTGCAGAGCTAGATGGTAGTTCCTTACCTCCCCTCGTAGTTGAGGGATAAATCTTGGATTTTGGATCTCTCAAGTTCTTCATAAAGATAAGCAGATATAAATCCCAAGTGACTCAAAGAATAGAGCTATGCTCCCCGGCAACGGCGCCAGAAAATAGTCTTGATAACCCACAAGTATAGGGGATCGCAACAATTTTTGAGGGTAGAGTATTCAACCCAAATTTATTGATTCAACACAATGGGAGCCAAAGAATATTCTCACGTATTGGCAGCTGGGTTGTCAATTCAACCACACCTGGAAACTTAATATCTGCAGCAAAGTGTTTAGTAGCAAAGTAATATGATAGTAGTGGTAATGATAGCAAAAGGTAAAAGGTAGCAAAAGTAATATTTTTGGTGTTTTATAGTGATGATAAAAATAGCAACGGAAAAGTAAATAAGCGAAGAACAATATATGGAAAGCTCGTAGGCAATGGATCAGTGATAGAGAATTATGCCGGATGCGGTTCATCATGTAACAGTCATAACCTAGGGTGACACAGAACCAGCTCTAATTCATCAATGTAATGTAGGCATGTATTCCGAATATAGTCATACGTGCTTATGGAAAAGAACTTGCATGACATCTTTTGTCCTACTCTCCCGTGGTAGCGGGGTCCTAGTGGAAACTAAGGGATATTAAGGCCTCCTTTTAATAGAGTACCGGACCAAAGCATTAACACATAGTGAATACATGAACTCCTCAAACTACGGTCATCACCGGGAGTGGTCCCTATTATTGTCACTTCGGGGTTGCCGGATCATAACACATAGTAGGTGACTATAGACTTGCAAGATAGGATCAAGAACTCACATATATTCATGAAAACATAATAGGTTCAGATCTGAAATCATGGCACTCGGGCCCTAGTGACAAGCATTAAGCATAGCAAAGTCATAGCAACATCAATCTCAGAACATAGTGGATACTAGGGATCAAACCCTAACAAAACTAACTCGATTACATGATAAATCTCATCCAACCCATCACCGTCCAGCAAGCCTATGATGGAATTACTCACGCACAGCGGTGAGCATCATGAAATTGGTGATGGAGGAAGGTTGATGATGACGATGGCGACGGATTCCCCTCTCCGGAGCCCCGAACGGACTCCAGATCATCCCTCCTGAGAGAGTTTAGGGCTTGGCGGCGGTTCCGTATCGTAAAACGCTATGAATCCTTCTTCTTTATTTTTTTCTCCCTGAACACGAATATATGGAGTTGGAGTTGAGGTCGATGGATCTCCAGGGGGCCCATGAGGTAGGGGGGCGCGCCCAGGGGGGGCAGGCGTGCCCCCACCCTCGTGGCTAGGGTGTGCCCCTGGCCTTGATTCTTTGGCAGTATTTTTTATTATTTCCAAAAATAATCTCCATGGAGTTTCAGGTCATTCCGAGAACTTTTGTTTCTGCACATAAATAACACCATGGCAATTCTGCAGAAAACAGCATCACTCCGGGTTAGTTCCATTCAAATCATGAAAATTAGAGTCCAAAACAAGGGCAAAAGAGTTCAGAAAAGTAGATACGACGGAGACGTATCAGGGAGTCGGAGAGAACGACGCCCGCCACCGGATTGACCGCCTGGCGCGATCCCTGGCGCTGGAAGAAGAAGACGCAATGGGCCCGCCTTGCTTCGGCCCCCGCATTCGCGACGAGACCTTCCCCAAAGGGTTCTCACTCCCAAGAGACATGCCCAAGTACAACGGCTCCGTCAAGCCGGAGGATTGGCTGGTGGACTACTCCACAGCCATTAGCATAGCAAACGGCAACAAGCGCGTTGTCGTGAAGTACATCCCGCTCATGCTCTAGGGCACGGCCCAGACATGGCTTAACAGCCTCAAGCCCTACCGCGTCAACAGCTTGATGGATTTCACCGAAGTGTTCATCCGCAACTTCACCAACACCTAAAAACGGCCGCCCAAGCCGCGCCAGCTCTCGCTGTGCGTTCAAGGCCCAGATGAGTCCACTCGCGACTACCTGATGTAACACCCCAGATGTAACTTATCATATTTGTACTCCAACTCTTGCCATTTTCGGCCCTAAGTTATGATATTCCCTCGTGGTTGGGTTTTGTCTTCGTTTTGCATTTTGTTCATGTCATGAATTTCATATCATGTCATCATGTGCATCGCATTTGCATACGTGCTTGTCTCATGCATCCGAGCATTTTCCCAGTTGTCCGTTTTGCAATCCGACACTCCCATGTCCTCCGGCGCCCCCTGTTGCCTCTTTTCGTGTGCGGCTGTTAAACTTTCTCGGAATGGACCAAGATTTTCCAAGCGGCCTTGGTACACCACCGGTAGACCGCTTGTCAGGTTTCGTGCCATTTGGAGTCTGTTTGATACTCCAACGGTTAATCGGGGAACCATAAAGGCCTCGTGTGTGTTGCAGCCCAACACCCCTCCAAAGTGGCCCAATAACCCATCCAAACCCACTCCATCCTCTCGGTCGTTCGATCACGATCGCGTGGCCGAAAACCGCACCTCATTTGGACTCTCCTAGCTCCCTCTACCTATAAATTTGTCCTCCCCGTCAAAATCCGGGTCAAAACCCTAGCTCCTTCCCCACTCCGCCGCCGGACACGTCTGGTCCGCGCCGGACAGGATCCGCCGCCGCTAGCGGCCAATCAGGGCACGCCACGTGCCCTCTCGGCCACCCACCACCGCCGCGGCTGGCGGGGCCCGAGTCAGGCCCGCGCGCCGGCCTCCGCCTGCCGCCCGAGGCCCGTCATCGCGCCGCCCACTTCCGCCCGTCCGCGCCGCATCCGCCGCTGCTCTCCCTCGACGCCGGCGCCTCGTCTTCGCCGGCGCTCTCCGTCAGCCACCATCGCTGGGGGCCGCCGCCCCGCCTTCCACGCATCGCCTCACCGGGGTGCCGCCGCCCCTCTCCTTTGCAGGAGCACCCCGCCGGTGCCGCCGCCCCTCTCCCTCGACGCCGACCATCTTCTTCCTTCCTCTGGCGTCTGCAGCATCTCCGGCGAGCGAGCTCCAGTCAACCTCGGGCTCCATGCAGTCCAGATCCAGATCCAACAAACCCTAGGGTTGACCTCTCTTTTTCAGGGCATTTGGAGAACTTTTATTTTCGGGGTATTTTTATATTGCACGGATAATTCAGAGAACAGACAGAAATTACTATTTTTTGCTTTATTTAATATAAATAATAGAAAGTAAAAAAAGGGTACAGAGAGTTGTATTTTCTAGCTTTATCCATCTCATGCTCATTAAAAGGAATCCACTAACAAGGTTGATCAGGTCTTGTTAACAAACCCATTCCGAATAACATAGTACCGGAGAAATTTTGAATAACACTAGGTTACCTCAACGGGGATATGGACATCCCCAACAATAAAACTATCATATTTCTTCTTGATAGTAGGTAGAGGAAATTCAAAACCTCCAGAAATAATCAATGGAATTTTCCCAATAGAATTGATACTGTGGACTTGAGGTTGTTTCCTCGGAAAGTGTACCGTATGCTCATTACCATTAACATGAATAGTGACATTGCCTTTGTTGCAATCAATAACAGCCCCTGCAGTATTCAAAAAGGGTCTTCCAAGAATAATAGACATACTATCGTCCTCAGGAATATCAAAAATAACAAAGTCTGTTAAAATAGTAAAGTTTACAACCACAACAGGCACATCCTCACAAATACCGACAGGTATAGCAGTTGATTTATCAGCCATTTGCAAAGATATTTCAGTAGGTGTCAACTTATTCAAATCAAGTCTACGATATAAATAGAGAGGCATAACACTAACACCGGCTCCAAGATCACATAAAGCAGTTTTAACATAGTTTCTTTTAATGGAGCGTGGTATAGTTGGTACTCCGGGATCTCCTAGTTTCTTAGGTATTCCACCTTTAAAAGTATAATTAGCAAGCATGGTGGAATTTCAGCTTCCGGTATCTTTCTTTTATTAGTAACAATTTCTTTCATGTACTTAGCATAAGGATTCATTTTGAGCATATCAGTTAATCGCATATGCAAAAAGATAGGTCTAATCATTTCAGCAAAGCGCTCAAAATCCTCATCATCCTTTTTCTTGGATGGTTTAGGAGGAAAAGGCATGGGTTTCTGAACCCAAGGTTCTCTTTCTTTGCCGTGCTTCCTAGCAACAAAGTCTTTCTTATCATAACATTGATTCTTTGATTGTGGGTTATCAAGATCAATAGGTTCTATTTCGATATCATTATCATTGCTAGGTTGAGCATCAACATGAACATTATCATTAACATTATTACTAGCTTCATGTTCATTACCAGATTGTGTTTCAGCATCATAAATAGAGATATCATTGGGATTCTCAGGTGTGTCAATAACAAGTTCACTAGAAGCATGCAAAGTCCTATCATTTTTCTTTTTCTTCCTTTTGTAAGGACTAGGTGCATCTATATTATTTCTCTGAGAATCTTGCTCAATTATCTTAGGATGGCCCTCAGGATACAAGGGTTCATGAGTCATTTTACCACCTCTAGTCATAAGTCTAACAACATTATCATTTTTCTTACTATTTAATTCATTGAGCAAATCATTCTGAGCTTTAAGTACTTGTTCTACTTGAGTGGTAACCATAGAAGCATGTTTACTAATAAGTTTAAGTTCACCTTTAACATTAGCCATATAATCACCCAAGTGTTCAAGCATATCAGGATTGCGTTTTAGTTCTCTACCAACATAAGCATGGAAGTTTTCTTGCTTAACCATAAAGTTATCAAACTCATCCAAGCATGGGCTAGCAAACTTAGTAAATGGGATTTCAGCTTTATCATATCTATAGAGAGAATTAACCTTTACTACCTGTGTCGGGTTATCAAGACCATGTATTTCTTCAGTAGGCGGTAAATTAAGACCATGTATTTCTTCAATAGATGGTAAATTCTTAACATCTTCAGCTTTAATACCCTTTTCTTTCATAGATTTCTTTGCCTCTTGCATATCTTCAGGACTGAGAAATAGAACACCCCTTTTTCTTCGGAGTTGGTTTAGGAATAGGCTCAGGAATTGGCTCAAGAAGTGTCCAATTATTTTCATTTGTAAACATATTATTAAATAGAATTTCAGCTTCATTCGGTGTTCTTTCCCTGAAAACAGAACCAACACAACTATCCACGTAATCTCTGGAAGCATCCGTTAGTCCATTATAAAAGATATCAAGTATTTCATTTTTCTTAAGAGGATGATCAGGCAAAGGATTAAGTAATTGGATAAGCCCCCCCAAGCTTGTGGGAGACTCTCTTCTTCAATTTGCACATAATTATATATATCCCTTAAGGCAGCTTGTTTCTTATGAGCAGGGAAATATTTGGTAGAGAAGTAATAAATCATATCCTGGGGACTATGCACACAACCAGGATCAAGAGAATTAAACCATATCTTAGCATAACCCTTTAATGAGAATGGAAATATTTTAAGGATATAAAAGTAGCGAGTTTTCTCATCATTAGTGAACAAGGTGGCTATATCATTTAATTTAGTAAGATGTGCCACAACAGTTTCAGATTCATAACCATAAAAAGGATCAGATTCAACAAAAGTAATTATGTCAGGATCAATAGAGAATTCATAATCCTTATCAGTAACAAAGATAGGTGGAGTAGCATAAGTAGGATCATATTTCATTCTAGCATTCCGAGTTTTTTGTTTAAGCTTAGATAATAATTTCTTAAGATCACTTCTATCATTGCAAGCAAGAAAGTCTCTTTTAGTTTCTTCATCCATAACATAGCCCTCAGGCACAACGGGTAATTCATATTTATTAGGAGAGCCTTCATCATTACTTTCATCAGTATTATCAGTTTCAATAATTTCATTGTCTCTAGCCCTAGCAAGTTGTTCATCAAGAAATTCACCAAGTGGCACAGTAGTATCAAGCATAGAAGTAGTTTCATCATAAGTATCATGCATAGCAGATGTGGCATCATCAATAATATGCGACATATCAGAATTAATAGCAAAAGCAGGTTTAGGTGTCGGAAGCTTACTCAAAACAGAAGGTGAATCAAGTGCAGAGCTAGATGGCAGTTCCTTACCTCCCCTCGTAGTTGAGGGATAAATCTTGGTTTTTGGATCTCTCAAGTTCTTCATAATGATAAGAAGATATAAATCCCAAGTGACTCAAAGAATAGAGCGATGCTCCCCGGCAACGACGCCAGAAAGTAGTCTTGATAACCCACAAGTATAGGGGATCGCAACAGTTTTCGAGGGTAGAGTATTCAACCCAAATTTATTGATTCGACACAAGGGGAGCCAAAGAATATTCTCAGGTATTGTCAGAGAATTATGCCGGATGCGGTTCATCATGTAACAGTCATAACCTAGGGTGACACAGAACCAACTCCAATTCATCAATGTAATGTAGGCATGTATTCCGAATATAGTCATACGTGCTTATGGAAAAGAACTTGCATGACATATTTTGTCCTACCCTCCCGTGGCAGCGGGGTCCTAGTGGAAACTAAGGGATATTAAGGCCTCCTTTTAATAGAGTACCGAACCAAAGCATTAACACATAGTGAATACATGAACTCCTCAAACTACGATCATCACCGGGAGTGGTCCCGGTTATTGTCACTTCGGGGTTGCCGGATCATAACACATAGTAGGTGACTATAGACTTGCAAGATAGGATCAAGAACTCACATATATTCATGAAAACATAATAGGTTCAGATCTGAAATCATGGCACTCGGGCCCTAGTGACAAGCATTAAGCATAGCAAAGTCATAGCAACATCAATCTCAGAACATAGTGGATACTAGGGATCAAACACTAACAAAACTAGCTCGATTACATGATAAATCTCATCCAACCCATCACCGTCCAGCAAGCCTACGATGGAATTACTCATGCACAGTGGTGAGCATCATGAAATTGGTGATGGAGGAAGGTTAATGATGACGGTGGCGACGGATTCCCCTCTCCGGAGCCCCAAACGGACTCCAGATCAGCCCTCCTAAGAGAGTTTAGGGCTTGGCGGCGGTTCCTTATTGTAAAACGTGATGAATCCTTCTTCTTTATTTTTTTCTCCCCGAACACGAATATATTGAGTTGGATTTGAGGTCGGTGGAGCTCCAGAGGGCCCATGAGGCAGGGGGCGTGCCCAGGGGGGCAGGCGCGCCCCCACCCTCATGGCTAGGGTGTGGGCCCCCTGGCCTTGATTATTTGCCAGTTTTTATTATTTTTTCCAAAAATAATCTCCGTGGAGTTTCAAGTCATTCCGAGAACTTTTGTTTCTGCACATAAATAACACCATGGCAATTCTGCTGAAAACAACGTCAGTCCGGGTTAGTTCGATTCAAATCATGCAAATTAGAGTCCAAAACAAGGGCAAAAGTGTTTGGAAAAGTAGATACAACGAAGACGTATCAGGGAGTCGGAGAGAACGACGCCCGCCACTGGATTGACCACCTGGCGCGATCCCTGGCGCTGGAAGAAGAAGACGCAATGGGCCCACCTTGCTTCGGCCCCCGCATTCACGATGAGCCCTTCCCCAAAGGGTTCTCGCTCCCAAGAGACACGCCCAAGTACAACGGCTCCGTGAATCCAGAGGATTGGCTGGTGGACTACTTCACAGCCGACAGCATAGCAAACGGCAACAAGCGCATTGCCGTGAAGTACGTCCCGCTCATGCTCCAGAGCATGGCCCGGACGTGGCTTAACAGCCTCAAGCCCTACATCGTCAACAGCTTGGTGGATTTCACCGAAGTGTTCATCCGCAGCTTCACCAACACCTACAAACGGCCGCCCAAGCCCCGCCAGCTCTCGCTGTGCGTTCAAGGCCCAGATGAGTCCACGACTACCTGATGTAACACCCGGATGTAACTTACCATATTTATACTCCAACTCTTGCCATTTTCGACCCTAAGTTATGATATTCCCTCGTGGTTGGGGTTTGTCTTCGTTTTGCATTTTGTTCATGTCATGCATTTCATATCATGTCATCATGTGCATCACATTTGCATACGTGTTCGTCTCATGCATCCGAGCATTTTCCCCGTTGTCCATTTTGCAATCCGACACTCCTATGTCCTCCGGCGCCCCATGTTGCCTCTTTTCGTGTGCGGGTGTTAAAATTTCTCGGAATGGACCGAGATTCGCCAAGCGGCCTTGGTACACCACCGGTAGACCGTCTGTCAAGTTTCGTGCCATTTGGAGTCCGTTTGATACTCCAACGGTTAACAGGGGAACCGTAAAGGCCTCGTGTGTCTTGCAGCCCAACATCCCTCCAAAGTGGAACAATAACCCATCCAAACCCCCTCCATCCTCTCGGCCGTTCGATCACGATTGCGTGGTCGAAAACTGCACCTCATTTGGACTCTCCTAGCTCCCTCTACCTATAAATTTGTCCTCCCCGTCAAAATCCGAGTCAAAACCCTAGCAATGTCAGGCCTGAGGACTTTGTCAAGTTTGCTTCGTTCCAACTTAAAGACCAAGCTGCTGAGTGGTATCAACAATACAAAGATTCTAGAGGAGCTCGTGTGATTACCTGGGATGATTTCCGCCGAGACTTCAAAGCTCACCACATTCCTCAAAGTGTTGCTGAGAGTAAGCGCGAGGAGTTTCGCAATCAGAAGCAAGACAGTATGTCTGTTTACCAATACAACATCCTATTCTAGAGGCTCGCTCGCTTCGCCAAATGAGACATCCCTGATGAGAAGAGCATGATTTATCAATTCAGAGGCGGCCTCAGAGAAGATCTGCAACTAGCTCTCGTGCTTTTTGAGCTGACCAAGTATGATGATTTCTACGACATGGCACTAAAGCAAGAGGCCGCTCAGCTCAAGTGCGATGCATCTAAGAAGAGAGTCAGGGATGCAACTCCTTCTTCTTCTTCAACTCAAGTGGCAGCTAAGCATCAAAAGTTCTAGTTGCCTCCTCCTCCTCCGTTCCATCAGCCTTATCAGCAGAAGAGTAACGGTGGCAATGGATCTTCCCACCCACCCAACCCAGGCTATCAGAACAAACCACAGCCTCATGCTCCAAGTTCAAGTGCTCCGTATCACTGTCCACTCTCAGAGGTTACTGCAACAAGTGTCAGCAGAAAGGGCACTATGCGAACAAATGCTTCAACCAGAGGCGCCTTCCGCCTCCTCCTCCTATGAGATCTGCCAGCAATGCAGTGGTCAAGCATAATCCCAAGTTTGCAAAGGTCAACATGATGAACGCAGCTCAGGCAGAGGACTCTTCAGAAGTGATCATGGGTAACCTTCCTGTTAATGATATTCCTGTAAAAGTTCTTTCTGACACTGGTGCATCACTTAGTTTCATCTCAAGACCATTTGCATCTAAGCATGAGTGGGTTTTCCAAAATTTGCCTAGTCCATTAGCAGTTGTCTCACCGGGTAAATGCTTATTCGCAAGCTACATGGTTCCGGATGTTTCTATCAAGATGGGCGACTATAAGTTTCTATCTTCTCCTATTGTTCTTTGTAACTCGGATATTGATCTAATTCTCGGCATGGATTGGCTTTCTAAGCACAAGGCTCAGCTTGATTGTGCTGCCAGGTAGATTCAATTGACACACTCGTCCGAGGATGTGATTATCTATGCCACTCGTGATGATACCATTCGACTGCTTTCTCTCAATGAGAAGGGCGAGTTGAATGCCATCTCTCAGATTCCAGTCGTTTGTGAATATCAAGACGTCTTTTCAGAAGAGCTTCCAGGAATGCCTCCTCACCGGCCAGTTGAATTCGTCATCGATCTTGATCCAGGCACAGAACCTATTTTCAAACGCCCTTACAAGCTTGGACCAGAAGAGTTGAAGGAGCTGAAGAAACAACTCGATGAACAAGAGCGTATGGGTCTGATCCGACCGAGTTCTTCTCCATGGGGTTGTGGTGTTCCTTTTGTCAAGAAGAAGGATGGCACGAACCGACTTTGTGTCAACTACCGTCCATTGAACAAGAAGACAATAAAGAACATGTACCCACTTCCCAACATCAATGAGCTATTCGAACAACTCAAAGGTGCTCAAGTATTCTCCAAGCTTGACCTCCGTATGGGCTATCATCAGATTCGCATTCGTGAAAAAAGATATTCCCAAGATAACATTCAGAACAAGCTATGGTTCTTATGAATACACTGTCATGTCTTTCGGCCTTGTCAACGCTCCTCCAGCGTTCTCTCGCATGATGAACTTCATCTTCAACCCTAACAAAAATGATTTCGTCTTGGTGTATCTCGATGATATTTTGGTCTTTTCCAAGAACAAAGAGGATCATGCCAAGCACTTGAGATTAGTACTCGACAAACTCAAAGAACATCAGTTCTATGCGAAGTTTTCAAAGTGCTGGCTCAATGAGGTTCTCTACCTTGGGCATATCATCTCCGCCAAGGGCATAGCTGTTAATCCTGAGAAGGTGTCTGCAATCGTGAATTGGGAACCGCCTCAGAATGTGAAGCAGCTCCGCAGTTTCCTTGGGCTTGCAAGGTATTGTCAAAGATTCGTTGAGAATTTCTCTAAGATTGCAAAGCCTCTTTCCAACCTCCTACAGAAGCATGTGAAGTATGTCTGGACGCCTGAATGTGACATCGCTTTCAACACCCTGAAAGAGAAGTTAGTCACAACTCCAGTTCTGACTCCTCCTGATGAATCCAAACCATTCGAAGTTTTCTGTGATGCTTCCCTTCAAGGTCTTGGTGCTGTGTTAGTGCAAGAGAAGAAAGTTGTGTCCTATACCTCTCGCTAGTTGAAGCCCAACAAAAAGAACTACCCCACTCATGACCTCGAGTTGGCGGCAGTTGTTCATGCTCTTTTAACATGGAGACATTTCTTGTTGGGAAGGAAAGTGGACATCTTCACTGATCATAAGAGTCTCAAGTACATCTTCACTCAACCCAACCTCAACCTCAGGCAGACTCGTTGGGTCGAAATGATTCAAGAGTATAATCCGAGTATTGAATATACTCCAGGCAGGGCCAATGTCATTGCTGACACTTTGAGCAGGAAGGCGAGGCCAATGTCGTTGCGTTTGCAGCATCTCCAACGAGCGAGCTCCGGTCAACCTCGGGCTCCGTGCAGTCCAGATTCAGATCCAACAAACCCTAGGGTTGACCTCTCTTTTTCCTCTAGGTCATTTTTTGCAGTATTTTGAGCCCCTGTTCATCGCATCATAACTCTATCATCATAGCTCCGTTTCTTGCGCATACTATATCAAAATGTTCATCATGATGTGCTCTTCTTTTTGTTCCATTGTGACATGCTTGTTTGAGTCCATCTTGATGCCCAAATCGTGGGTGCAAGAGTGCTATAAAATGTTAGTTCCCGTTACTTAGCAGATTATGAGCATTTGTCATTTTTGCTACATTTGTTGTGTGCTTCCTATGGACTTGATCTCTACATGTGTTTTGGGCTATGCCATGCCATCTTTACAGGGGTTTATGCCATGTATTTTTTGATCAATGTGGTGAGTACCACAAGCATGAAAAGTAGCTCTCGTGATATTGTTGATTTCAGGGACTTAGAATTTCACCAAGTCATTTCCCTGCTGTTATTTTTATGCCATGTGTTCATGTTGCTACAGAGAGATCCATGCTTCGTTTGAGTATGTTCAGTAAGGATGATTTTGCTATATGGTTGTGCTCTATCCATCCATGCTCCTGTTTGCATTTATGGAGTACCCTAGCATGACTCAATCTTGCTCTACTTTTGCTATAAAATGTTCCTGGCAGATTGTTTACATGTTAATCAATTTTTCCAAGGTTGTTGTAGTTGATCCATGCATGCTATGAGATTGTTCTTCCCATGGTTAGCTTCTTGAACATGTCTTCTTGCTGGTAGTATGCTTATCTTGTCATGCAAGGCTTTGTGATGAGTGAATCGAGCTCGCAAAGAGGCCTTCTTAAATCTGTTTTTGCCATGTCCAGTTTAAAAAAAACCTGCCAAGTCTGAATCTGTTAACGAAACTTGCTATGTTTACATGGGTGCCATCATATCTTCTGGTCTGTTTTGGCTTATGGTCAGTAAGTGACTTTTGTTATATGCTTTGAGTAGATTCATGCCATGCCTTGTTTTGCTATGTTCTGTTCCTGTAGCATGTTGATATCTTGCTCTGTACATTGCTTCCTGATGTTAATTCCTGACATGCTAGTATTTTCACTAAGTCTGTGAAGCTGATATCTTTTCCACTTTTGCCATGATTGTTTGAACCTGCTATTGTGTGATTTAGCTGTAGCTCAGTGTTCATCTTTTGTCAAGAATCTTGAGTAGATCACTGCCATGTGCTTTGTTGCTATGTTAGAGTGCAGTAGCTTAGTTTCTTGTTGCATTTTAGATGGCATCGTGTTGTTAGTCGCAGAATTGTGCCATTCTTGTTTTGCTTGCCATTTGCAAACCGTGCATCCGATTCCGGTGATTTTTATATCAATTTCGACCGAAATCAACTCATATTTCCAGCGGCACTCTTGGTTTGCCAAGTTGAGGCCGGTTTCAATCTTTTCCTTCCAGAGCACGCATATGCATTGCATATCACATCCCGCATATCATGCCATGTTTTGCATCATGTTGCTTGCGCATTGCACCTTGGTTGATTTTGTTTTCCTTTGCTTGTGTTCTTGCCTTGGGTAGAGCCAGGAGATGAGTTTGTGATCGAGGAACCCGTTGAGTATGCTTACGAGGATCAAGCTTACGTCAACTCGAAGAACTTTGCAGGCAAGATGACCATACCCTCGAAATCACTTCTATCTTTGCTTGCTAGTTGTCGGTGTCAAAACCGGCGGATCTCGGGTAGGGGGTCCCGAACTGTGCGTCTAGGCCGGATGGTAGCAGGAGGCAGGGGACACGATGTTTTACCCAGGTTCGGGCCCTCTTGATGTAGGTAAAACCCTACGTCCTGCTTGATTGATATTGATGATATGGGTAGTACAAGAGTAGATCTACCATGAGATCAGAGAGGCTAAACCCTAGAAGC
This sequence comes from Triticum urartu, assembly GCF_056163025.1. Classification (NCBI taxonomy): domain Eukaryota; kingdom Viridiplantae; phylum Streptophyta; class Magnoliopsida; order Poales; family Poaceae; genus Triticum; species Triticum urartu. The sequence continues at coordinate 192,690,395 of NC_141873.1, read as the reverse complement.
TAGCCTATGGTATGATTGTATGTTATGGTTGTTGTCCTACGGACTAAAACCCTTCGATTTATATAGACACCGGAGAGGGTTAGGGTTACACAAGGTCAGCTACAAAGGAGGAGATATCCATATCCGTATTGCCTAGCTTGCCTTCCATGCCAAGTAGAGTCCCATCCGGAAACGAGACGAAGTCTTCACTCTTGTATCTTCATAGTCTAACAGTCTGGCCAATGGAGATAGTCCGGCTGTCCGGAGACACCCTAATCCAGGACTCCCTTAGTAGCCCCTGAACCAGGCTTCAATGACGATGAGTCCGGCGCACAGTATTGTCTTTGGCATTGCAAGGCGGGTTCCTTCTCCGAATACATCACAGAAGAATTTGAATACGAGGATAGTGTCCTACCCTGCAAAATAAGTTCCACATTCCACCGTAGAGAGAATAATATTTTCGCAGATCTAATTTGCTTGCTTGTTTTGGCAGCATGACGTTACGTCATGGCCTGGTGATTATTCGAACCGTTTCTTTTAACCAGCCCCACACATAACGCGAGGCAGTTTTTCGACCCGTCTTGTCAAAGCAGAGATCGTGTCCCCTTATTACGGGATTCTCATCAATACGGGCATGGGTAACCCAACCGCGCCATCAATTGTGGCGCTTGAGGGATAAGCGAGTTTTCCAGGCAAGTGGGGACGCTTAGTTTCGTCCGCCCATATAAAGGGATAAGGATTCACCTTTCTATTCACGCCTTCTTCCTCCCTTACTCACCCGTTTTCGCACACTCGAGCTCTAGCGCCCAAGTCTGCACTTCCCACCTCAACCTTCTCCAATCATGTCCGGAGCGGGAGGCAGGTGGATGGTCTCCTCCGTCACGGAGGGAGACATCAAGAAGCTGCGCGGAGCCGGATACCTAGCCGCGAACATCGCGCATCGGCTGCCCGCCGCGGGGCAGATCGTCCCTACCCCGGAACCTCACGAGAGGGTAGTTTTCCTTCACCACTTCCTCCGCGGACTAGGGTTTCCCCTCCATCCATTTGTCCGTGGTCTCATGTTCTACTACGGGCTGGACTTTCATGATCTGGCCCCGAACTTCATCCTCAACATTTCGGCGTTCATCATCGTGTGTGAGGCTTTCCTCCGCATCCGGCACCACTTCGGCCTGTGGTTAAATACCTTCAATATCAAGCCGAAGGTGGTACGAGGCCAACAAGCAGAATGCGGCGGAGCCATGGTGGGCAAGATGCCCAACGTCATATGGCTCGAAGGCTCCTTCGTGGAGACAATAAAGGGATGGCAGTCGGTGTGGTTCTACATCACCGAGCCGCGCGACGCCGAATGGGCGGCAGCCCCCGAGTTTCGATCCGGATTCCCTACACGGCTCACTTCCTGGAAGGAGAAGGGCATGTCGTGGGGTTCATCGGTGGAGCTGGACGGACTCCAGAAATGTATCCGGAGTATGGCCAGCAAGAAGCTCAAGCTTGTCAACATAGTCCAAGTTATGCTCATCCGCTGGATCCTCCCGTGTCAACAACGGGATTTTACCTTATGGGAGTTCGACCCGGCCCAGCACCAGACTCTGAGCGAGCTCTTTCATACGACGCACAAGGACGTCTGGAAGGTGTTGTTCAAGGGTGTCGAGGTCCCTCCTTCTCTCGCCGAGGATCGTGGACTAAGCGCAAAGCGCCTAGTGCGTTCGGTGAGTTCAATACGTCCCGTAAGACATTTATTTTCCCTAGCTTAATTATGTGCGGGGTCTAATCTCTAGGCTTTTGATAGGACTGGGTGGAGATATCGGGGCAGATCGACTGTCCGGCCCCTTTGCCCGAAGATACTGCGGGCGCTCTCCTGACGGAGATGCTGACTCCGGCTCCTCAAAAGGTGCCAGAGAAGACCAAGAAGGCCAAGGGAACCCGAAAGAGTTCCCGGCGCCAGGTGTTATCGGACTCATCGTCCGATAACTCTGCGGCACACTCCTCCCCTGAAGACGAGGAAGAAGAAGATGCTCCCCCACCGACTGGGGGAGACAAGAAAAGGAAGGCCGCCCCAACCGGGGAGGCCGGAGGGTCCAAGAAGGGAAGGACTCTCCTTCCGGACGGTTCCACCGCCGCCGATGAAGGCGAAGACGAGTGGTTGCCCAGGGTCAAGGCCCCGGGGAGATCGTAAGTATTCGAATACCAGATTAACTCATAGGATTCCTTTGTCGCACTGCTTTCCCTAATGCCAAACGCAATTATGCAGGCCGCCACGAGCCAGTATCGATGTATCATCGGACGGCTCCTTGGGCTTGTCAGACATGGATAGCGATCCAGTCCCGACCGCCACCTCCCCTCATCCTGCCGACGACGCCGAGGTGTTGTCTCAAGAGGCACCGAATCAAGGGGAGACAGTCCCGGAGGCGCCTCAAGGCGACCTTCCGGACTCCGGGAGCCGAGGGGACGGGGCCCCTGAGAGCTCCGAGTTCGGCCCTCAGCCGAACACCGTGCCAGAACCTCCAGCGGTTCCAGGCTCGGGCAGGCGGCCTCCTTCTAAGAGGGGCAAGACGCCTGTGCCAATGACCTCTGTCCATCCAGAGGCGCCGGACAATATGCTGGAAGCGCTTTGCAGCGCTTCCATCGACGAGGAACACCACACTATCATGAGTGCGGTGATCCAGAAGGTTCAGTCCGCCAAGAGCGGATTGACTGAAGCCTGTGCCAGCCTTCTAACAGGTTTCGAGGTAAGTGTTTTAAAGTGTAGTAGAAATATTACCGCATTGACAGTAGTCCCTGATGCTTCGTTCGGTGTTCACAAAGAAAAGCCGAACAGAGGATCAAATAATATCGCAGGAGTCTAATATAAGTATGTCAATATGCATATGCAGGCTTCGCTGCTAGCATCCGCCGCACTAACTGCGGAGGTCGCCGTACTGAAGCAGGACCTCGAGGGGTCCAGGAAAGAGCTCGGCCTTGCCAAGAGGCAGCTCGAGGAGAACAAGGGTAAGTAATACCCTGTCTTATGTATATATAAAAAGAGGATGCGATTGTAAAATGACAGGATCATCGTATGTTTGCCAGGGGCCACGACCGAGGTGGCGACCCTGAAGCAAGCGCTAACCAAGGCCGAAGATAAAGCGGCCAAGGAGTGCACCGAGCGAGAGAAGCACGAGGCTTGGGTGGGCGAGGTGCAGCAAGAGCTCCAGGCTCTTGTGGCGAAGCACGAGGCGTTGGAGCTTGACTCCAAGACGCGGGAGTCTGAGCTTGCCACGGCCCTCGAGAGTGTAAAAAGTGCCAAGGCCGAAGCCCAAAAGGCCCTCCAAGAGATCGACACGATGAAGAAGATAGCGGCGGGTAAGGCTTTCTATATGCAAAGCAAGCATGTAAAGGTAAATTACCGATTACTTACCCGGATCCGGAGCTCTTCAGGAGCATTCACAGATTTGCCCCGCAGTGTGTCCGATGCCGCACAATTTTACCAGGCCGAGGACGGAAGCTCGACGGAGAAGCTGTTTTGGTCTCAGTATGCTGAGGCCGAACATCCGGTGCCAATGAGCGACCAGCTGAAGCAGATGGTCGAGCTACATAAGGCGGCCGATCAGGCCATGAAGAGCTTTATAGTCCGGCTGTGGCCTGGTGACGCCCTTCCGAACAGCTTCTTCGGCCTGGTGAGGCGGCTTGTGGATGCCTACCCGCGACTGGAGGTCGTCAAGCGATCTGTCTGCATTGAAGGTGCATGCCGGGCTTTCACCCGTGTGAAATTGCAGTGGGTCAAGCTAGACGCCGTGAAGCTGATCAAGGAGGGGCCGCCAGAGGGCAAGGAGCACCGCCACCCCGAGATGTACTATGAGGGTGTTCTGCCGGGTGCCCGTCTCATCGCAGACGAGTGTTCAAAAGATGTAATATTTGAATGAGACTTGCTCGTTTTATCCTGTATGTATGAAAACTTGTTTCATATGCGGTATGCAACGCTTGTTGGAATTTAAAATATTACCTTATGTTTGGCTGTTTATCCAATCTGAGAGATGGATAGTCCTCGGCTTCTGCCCCCATGCCATGAGTGCTGGGGTGTTCGGGATAAACCTGAGCACTCTTGTTCCCATGTTTTGGTCCTTCGAGGGAGGTGCTCAGCACAGCGAACAAGGCAACCGGACTAATGATGCTTTATCACTCTCACTTAGCCATAGAATTCTATAATTTTAAATTTCGGCGAAGCCCCTGGTATTTGGAAGGCCGAATTCGGGGCGCGATACACGCCTTTAAGACGGTCAGGGCCGGCCCCTCGCTCTAAGCGGCATAAGTATTTAGGGACTTGAAAACCTCGCCGAACAGCGACCAGTCTCTCGCCTTATCATGACAGTCAGTTTTAGCTTTCTCTACTGAGATGTTGAACCCAGCAGAACCGGGGCACAATCGCAGTAGTTCTCCTAGCGCTACCTTAGCCGATAGAGCGGAACGTAAGGTACCAAAACATAGGAGCCGGGCAAACCCAACATTTGACCAAAGACATGATTCGGAGCTGATGCATATAATGCTATAAGTTCGGGGTGCCGCACTTGTGAAAGTGTTCGGACTTTTCACACCGCATTGTGGGGTACGTAAGCCCCTGGTGTATTGGCCGTACCATAGTGTACGTTTGCAAGGCGTCATTAATCAACACATAGATATATATATATATAACAAGAATGCAATAATAGTCGTAATGTCATGCATTGTTTATTAAAAAATTGCGTTAAAGCAGAGTGATACAGATAGTGCGATAAGCAAAGAGTAGGACTATGTACCTTCCAAGGGCAAGCTGAGGAATGATATTAAATTGAATATTTCACTCGTTACTGTAATCAACCTGGGAATTCCGTGGTATAACGTAGCTGTCTGCCTCCTTGGTTGCTGCATCATGTGTTCGGCAATAGTGCTGCCGGACAGTGTTTCCAAAGATTAAGGTCTTGAAAAGAAAAAGAAAAATAACCGAACGAGAAGCCCCTAGTGCGGTTTATGCCGCGTCTTGGGGCGTGACGCAGTTGTGCCCCCTCCCCACCTGTGCCCATGGTATTTTTAATGCGTAATTATGTACGCGCGGCACGAGTTTTGCCACTGGGCTGGGATTGGGGTGGCCGTCGTATTGCTACGCGAGCTCAGATCGTGCCAGGCGGTCTATTTGCCGATTGCCCCGAGCGCGCTTGAAGGTGTCCGGGCTGTGAAGCGCCGAACTGGTTGATTACCTTGAGAAGCTGCTTTGCGTTTCTACTGTGAGGGCTGCGGTGTGCTCCTTTGTTCGGAGAGAGCGCTCTGTGTTTCCATTGACTGTAATAACTCCACAAGGTCCTGGCATCTTGAGCTTGAGGTATGCATAATGCGGTACCGCATTGAATCTAGCAAATGCGGTTCGCCCGAGCAGCGCGTGATAACCACTGCGGAACGGGACTATATCGAAGATTACCTCTTCGCTTCAAAAGTGATCCGGGGATCCGAAGACCACTTCCAGTGTAATTGAGCCTGTGCAATGGGCCTCTACACCTGGAATGACGCCCTTAAAGGTCGTTTTTGTGGGTTTGATCCTTGAGGGGTCTATACCCATTTTGCACACTGTGTCCTGATAAAGTAGGTTCAGGCTGCTGCCGCCGTCCATAAGGACTCGAGTGAGGTGAAATCCGTCGATGATTGGGTCTAGGACCAGTGCGGCGAATCCGCCATGATGGATACTAGTGGGGTGGTCCCTGCGATCAAAGGTGATCGGATAGGAGGACCAAGGGTTGAACTTTGGGGCGACTGGCTCCAACGCATATACGTCCCTGAGCGCACGCTTCCGCTCCCTCTTGGGGATGTGGGTTGCGTATATCATGTTCACCATCCGCACTTGCGGGGGAAACCTCTTCTGTCCTCTAGTGTGCGGCTGCCGGGGCTCCTCCTCGTCATTGCTATGCGGCCCCTTGTCCTTGTTTTTGGCAATTAACTTGTCGGCCTGCTTGAACACCCAACAATCCCTGTTGGTGTGACTGGCTGGCTTGTCTGGGGTGCCGTGTATTTGACACGAGCGATCGAGTATACGGTCCTAGCTGGACGGACCCGGCGTACTTTGTTTGAATGGATTTTTCCGCTGATCGGGTTTAGAGCCTTTGAATCCGGCATTGACTGCCGTATCCTCAGTATTTTCGCTGTTAATGCGGCGCTTATGCTTGTTGCGACGTGACCTGCTATTGCCGTCCTTGGTATCTGAGGTACCATGGTTCTTTGATATGTTATTACTGCGAGCCAGCCAGCTGTCTTCTCCCGCACAAAAGCGGGTCATGAGCGTCGTGAGAGCTGCCATAGATTTCAGCTTTTCCTGACCAAGGTGCCGGGCTAGCCACTCGTCTCGGATGTTGTGCTTGAAAGCCGCTAAGGCCTCCGCATCCGGACAGTCGACGATTTGATTTTTCTTTGTAAGGAACCGAGTCCAGAATTGCCTGGCCGACTCTTCTGGCTGCTGAATTATGTGGCTCAAATCATTGGCGTCTGGTGGTCGCGCATAAGTGCCCTGAAAGTTGTCGAGGAATGCGGCTTCCATATCTTCCCAACAGCTAATGGAGTCCGCTGGCAAGCTGTTAAGCCAATGCCGCGCTGGTCCTTTGAGCTTTAGTGGGAGGTATTTGATGGCGTGTAAGTCATCGCCGCGGGCCATGTGGATGTGGAGGAGGAAATCCTCAATCCATAATGCGGGATCTGTTGTGCCGTCGTATGATTCAATATTTACAGGTTTGAAACCTTCTGGGAATTGATGTTCCGTTACTTCGTTTGTGAAGCATAAGGGGTGTGCGGCGCCTCTGTATTGGGGTATATCGCGACGCAGCTCGAATGGGTCTTGCCCGCTGTGTTCGGCCCGGCCGGATTTGCTTTTACTATATCCGGTGTGCCGTTTGTCGTCTCGCAGAGTGGTGCGCCCTCGTGATCCGTAGATCGATCTTGTATACTTTGCCTTGTCCTCCAATATGTCTCGCAGGTCTGGCGTATCTCCCCATGCCTTTTTATTTGAATGGCATTGGGGTGGAGGCTGAGCTTTTGGCTAGAATGCCTCTCTATCGCAGCCACAAGGTGGCCGATCAGCCGTATCATACGCTTCTTCCTCCAGTCGGGGTAGTAACCTGCGCCTTGGGTAACTATTGGAGGGGCACTCGAGTTTATATTCCTCGGCCGCGAGGACTTCAGTCCATTTGTCGGCTAGCAGATCTTGATCAGCTTGAAGTTGCTGCTGCTTTTTCTTCAGGCTATTTGCCGTGGCCATAAGCCGGCGCTTGAAGTGCTCTTGTTCGACGGGATCCTCTGGTACGGCGAATTCATCGTCGCCGAGGCTTGCCTCGTCTTTGGAGGGGGGCATGTGATTGTCATCCTCCTCCTCTCCGTCTGCCGCTCTCTCAGGAGAGCTGGCTCCTCCATCCTCCTGCTCTAAATCTTGCTGGAGGGGTTTGTTGTTTTCTTCGGCACTATCCGGAGTGTTATTATCTCCTGTGCCGGTATCACCACTTTTGCTTTGGCGGGACTTAGAGCGGCGCCGCTGACGTTGGCGTTTGGGTTGCTTCTTGGAGGGGTCATCCTCCGCTATCCCGTCGCCATTACCTTCTTTGGGTGTATCCACCATGTATATGTCATATGACGAGGTGGCTTTCCAGTGCCCTATAGGTGCTGGTTCATGTTCGTCTCCTACATCGTCGTCCATACCGTCGATGTCTTCGGAGTCGAAGTCGAGCATGTCGGTTAAATCATCGACAGTGGCTACGAAGTGGGTGGTGGGTGGGCATCGAATTTCTTCGTCGTCCGCATCCCAATCCTGTTGGCCATAATCCGGCCAGGGCTCTCCTGACAAAGAGAGAGACCTTAGTGAATTCAGAATGTTGCCGAAGGGCGAGTGCTGAAAGATATCCACGGCAGTGAATTCCATGATCGGCGCCCAATCGGATTCGATTGGCAGGGGCGCGGATGGTTCGGAGTCCAGAAAAGAGTCCGGCACCTTGGAGTCACGGGCTGCACAGAGGGTTAGGCTGGTGTTCGGCTCGATCGCCATTGGAACTGCAACCCCTGAGGCGGTGTCTAACCACCCGTCCTCGACTGGCGCAGTTGGCTCTGATCTAAGGGTCGGAGCTGATGCGGGCGCAACCTCTGGGTACTGTTCGGCGACAGAGCTAGGTCATACCCATCGCGACAGTGCGGCGCGCCCGGCTATGGCTCGAATCCATCGAAGATCAAGTCTCCGCGGATGTCGGTCGTGTAGTTCAAACTTCCAAATCTGACCTGATGGCCAGGGGCGTAGCTTTCAATCTGCTCCAGATGGCCAAGCGAATTAGCCCGCAATGCAAAGCTGCCGAATACGAAGATCTGTCCAGGGAGAAAAGTCTCACCCTGGACCGCATCACTACCCATGATAGTAGGAGCCATCAAGCCTAATGGCGACGACACAGAGGAACTCTCAATGAAAGCACCAATGTCGGTGTCAAAACCGGCGGATCTCGGGTACGGTGTCCCGAACTGTGCGTCTAGACCGGATGGTAACAGGAGGCAGGGGACACGATGTTTTACCCAGGTTCGGGCCCTCTTGATGGAGGTAAAATCCTACGTCCTGCTTGATTGATATTGATGATATGGGTAGTACAAGAGTAGATCTACCACGAGATCAGAGAGGCTAAACCCTAGAAGCTAGCCTATGGTATGATTGTAAGTTATGGTTGTTGTCCTATGGACTAAAACCCTTCGGTTTATATAGATACCGGAGAGGGTTAGGGTTACACAAGGTCGGCTACAAAGGAGGAGATATCCATATCCGTATTGCCTAGCTTGCCTTCCACGCCAAGTAGAGTCCCATCCGGACACGAGACGAAGTCTTCAATCTTGTATCTTCATAGTCTAACAGTCCGGCCAATGGATATAGTCCGGCTGTCCGGAGACCCCCTAATCCAGGACTCCCTCACTAGTTGATCTCTCTATTGCTATGCCACGATACCTACCACTTGCTATATCATGCCTCCCATATTGACATGTCAAGCCTCTAACCCACCTTTCCTAGCAAACCGTTGTTTGCCTATGTTACTGCTTTGCTCAGCCCCTCTTATAGCGTTGCTAGTTGCAGGTGAAGATGGAGTTTGTTCCTTGTTGGAACATGATTTATTGTTGGGATATCATTATTATATCTTGTTTACTTTAATGCACCTATACACTTGGTAAAGGGTGGAAGGCTCGACCTTATGCCTGGTGTTTTGTTCCACTCTTGCCGCCCTAGTTTCCGTCATACTGGTGTTATGTTCCTTCATTTTGCATTCCTTACGCGGTTGGGTTATAATGGGAACCCCTTGACAGTTCACCTTGAATAAAACTCCTCCATCAAGGCCCAACCTTGGTTTTACCATTTGCCACCTAAGCCTTTTTCCCTTGGGTTCCGCGGACTCAAGGGTCATCTTTATTTTAAACCCCTGGGGCCAGTGCTCCTCTGAGTGTTGGTCCAACTTGTCAGCCGGCGGTGGCCACCAGGGGCAACTCTGGGCTAGCCTACCAGAAGTTTGGACAATCCGGTGTGCCCTGAGAACGAGATATGTGCAGCTCCTATCGGGATTTGTCGGCACATCCGGGTGGCTTTGCTGGTCTTGTTTTACCATTGTTGAGATGTCTTGTAACCGGGATTCCGAGTCTGATCGGGTCTTCCTGGGAGAAGGAATATCCTTCGTTGACCGTGAGAGCTTGTGATGGGCTAAGTTGGGACACCCCTGTAGGGTTTTGAACTTTCGAAAGCCGTGCCCGCGGTTATGGGCAGATGGGAATTTGTTAATATCCGGTTGTAGAAAACCTGACACTTAACTTAATTAAAAATGGATGAACAGCGTGTGTAGCCGTGATGGTCTCCTTTCGGCGGAGTCCGGGAAGAGAACATAGTCTCGTGTTATGCTTGAACGTAAGTAGTTTTAGGATCACTTCTTGATCTGTATAGCTTCTCGACCGTGCTTTTCTTCTCTTCTCGCTCTCTTTTGCGTAAGTTAACCACCATATATGCTAGTGCTTGCTGTAGATCCACCTCACTACCTTTTCCTACCCATAAGCTTAAATAGTCTTGATCGCGAGGGTGTGAGATTGCTGAGTCCTCGTGACTCACAGATTACTTCCAAAACCAGATGCAGGTGCCGATGATGCCGGTGCAGGGGGCGCGACCGAACTCAAGTGGGAGCTCGACGAGGATTTAGGACGTTACTATGTGTCTTTTCCGGACGATCAGTAGAGGAGCCCAGTTGGGGCGATCGGGGATCTATGCATTTGGGGTTGTCTTTATTTTGGTTCCGTAGTCGGACCTTGATTGTAGTTTGGATGATGTAATGCTATATTTATGTATTGTGTGAAGTGGTGATTGTAAGCGAACTCTTTATCCCTTTCTTATTCAGTACATGGGATGTGTAAAGATTTCCCCTCTTGATGCCGAAAATCTCCTACTATGCGGCTATGCCTCTAAGTCGTGCTCCGACACGTGGGAGATATAGCCGCATCATGGGTGTTACAAGTTGGGAATCAGAGCCTTCCGACTTAGGAGCCCCCTGCTTGATCAAATCGCTGGCGTTGTTGAGTCTAGAAAAAAAGTTTGAGTCTTATAGGATTATATATATCGGAGAGTAGGATTCTATTTACTCCCCAGTCCCTTCGTTGCTCTGGTGAGGCCTCTTGACGTAGAGTTTTGACTCTTCTCTTCTCAAATTTCACTAAATTTTTTTAGGATCACACGGGCATCTTGGAATCGTTCCGATGGTTTTGTAACGAGAACATTGTTCTTGGTGCCTCCGGACATTTAGGGGTTGTGGCAGTGTCCCGGGGAGTTGAGCTCCGAGGTGTTGTCATCACAATTTTATAGTTGCAGTTCTGGAATACCTGAGTTCGCCGACATCGAAAATCTCCTTTATGCAGTTGTTGGTGAGATAACCTCGACGTCACCCAGTACTGGGGTGGGAGTTCGGGAGTATTGCCATAACTCGTATAACGGATGCTTTTCGAAGGTTGAGGTAAATGATTTTCGAGGGTTTCTTGGGTATATGTTGAAGGATGGATACAGCTGGATGTAGGATTTGCTAGTTTTGGGTGAGATATTATGCTTCCCCTGTATCCCCAACACCTGATTGCATAAACAAAAAGTTTTGTAAGTTTCGTAGGTGGGAATTCTTGTAGCTCTAGTATTCTTCCCGCAGATATTTGGTTTGTGATTGGGTAATCCTTACCAATTATTTGTTCATGTCCGTACCTTGTTGTTTTATTCATCTATCTCCATCTAAGTGGCTTCTCAATTTATGAAAGTGTGATCATTTACTTTGGAATTCATTCATTCATTCTTGTTCGAATGTTAAGGCTATATGTTGCAATTTTGATCCATCGATTCAGCTTGAATATATGTCTTTAAAGATGCTAACGGATGTCAACCTCTTCAGGATGGCTCCTCCAACGCGTCAGAATCCAGAACCCCCGCCACCACCTCCACCTCCAGGGCATGGCAAGCTTTCATGGCCGCTACCAACGCCAACGCGCAGATGCTTTTGCAACTCTTACAAGAGCGCAACCAAGGAAATCAAGGCCAAGGCAACAATCAAGCTCAGTTTGCTACCCTGAACCAGTTCCTCGCAAACCAGCCGAAGTCCTTCAGTAACTATGTCGAGGCCACAGACCCTAACGATTGGCTCGTGGATATCTGCAAACATTTTGAGTGTAGCAATGTCAGGCCTGAGGACTTTGTCAAGTTTGCTTCGTTCCAACTCAAAGACCAAGCTGCTGAGTGGTATCAACAATACAAAGATTCCAGAGGAGGTCGTGCGATTACCTGGGATGATTTCCACAGAGACCTCAAAGCTCACCACATTCCTCAAAGTGTTGCTGAGAGTAAGCGCGAGGAGTTCCACAATATGAAGCAAGGCAGTATGTCTGTTTACCAATACACCATCCTGTTCCAGAGGCTCGCTCGCTTCGCCAAACTAGACGTCCCTGATGAGAAGAGCATGATTTATCAATTCAGATGTGGCCTCAGAGAAGATCTGCAACTAGCTCTCGTGCTTTTTGAGCCGACCAAGTATGATGATTTCTACAACATGGCACTAAAGCAAGAGGCCTCTCAGCTCAAGTGTGATGCATCTAAGAAGAGAGTCAGGGATGCAACTCCTACTCTTCTTCAACTCAATTGGCAGCTAAGCAGCAAAAGTTCTGGTTGCCTCCTCCTCCTCCGTTCCGTCAGCCTTATCAATAGAATTGTAAAGGTGGCAATGGATCTTCCCACCCACCCAACCCAGGCTATCAGAACAAACCGCAGCCTCATGCTCCAAGGTCAAGTGCTCCGTATCACGGTCCACTCTCAGAGGTTACGTGGAACAAGTGTCAGCAGAAAGGGCACTATGCGAACAAATGCTTCAACCAGAGGCGCCTTCCGCCTCCTCCTCCTGTGAGATCTGCCAGCAATGCAGTGGTCAAGCATAATCCCAAGTTTGCAAAGGTCAACATGATGAACGCAGCTCAGGCAGAGGACTCTTCAGAAATGATCATGGGTAACCTTCATGTTAATGATATTCCTGCAAAAGTTCTTTTTGACACTGGTGCATCACTTAGTTTCATCTCAAGACCATTTGCATCTAAGCATGAGTGGGTTTTCCAAGATTTGCCTAGTCCGTTAGCAGTTATCTCATCGGGTAAATGCTTGTATGCAAGCTACATGGTTCCAGATGTTTCTATCAAGATGGGCGACTATAAGTTTCTGTCTTCTCCTATTGTTCTTGGTAACTCGGATATTGATCTAATTCTCGGCATGGATTGGCTTTCTAAGCACAAGGCTCAGCTTGATTGTGCTGCCAGGTAGATTCAATTGACACACTCGTCTGAGGATGTGATTATCTATGCCACTCGTGATGATACCATTCGACTGTTTTCTCTCAATGAGAAGGGCGAGTTGAATGCCATCTCTCAGATTCCAGTCGTTTGTGAATATCAAGACGTCTTTTCAGAAGAGCTTCCAGGAATGCCTCCTCACCGGCCAGTTGAATTCGTCATTGATCTTGAGCCTGGCACGGAACCTGTTTGCAAACGTCCTTACAAGCTTGGACCAAAAGAGTTGAAGGAGCTGAAGAAACAACTCGATGAACAAGAGCGTATGGGTCTGATCCGGCCGAGTTCTTCTCCATGGTGTTGTGGTATTCTTTTTGTCAAGAAGAAGGATGGCACGGACCGACTTTGTGTCGACTACTGTCCATTGAACAAGAAGACAATAAAGAACAAGTACCCACTTCCCAACATCAATGAGCTATTCGAACAACTCAAAGGTGCTCAAGTATTCTCCAAGCTTGACCTCCGTATGGGCTATCATCAGATTCGCATTCGTGAACAAGATATTCCCGAGACAGCATTCAGAACAAGCTATGGTTCTTATGAATACACTGTCATGTCTTTCGGCCTTGTCAACGCTCCTCCAACGTTCTCTCGCATGATGAACTTCATCTTCAACCCTTACAAAAATGATTTCGTCTTGGTGTATCTCGATGATATTTTGGTCTTTTCCAAGAACAAAGAAGATCATGCCAAGCACTTGAGGTTGGTACTCGACAAACTCAGAGAACATCAGTTCTATGCGAAGTTTTCAAAAGTGCTGGCTCGATGAGGTTCTCTACCTTGGGAATATCATCTCCGCCAAGGGCATAACTGTTAATCCTGAGAAGGTGTCTGCAATCGTGAATTGGGAGCCACCTCAGAATGTGAAGCAGCTCCGCAGTTTCCTTGGGTTTGCAAGCTATTGTCGAAGATTCATTAAGAATTTCTCTAAGATTGCAAAGCCTCTTTCCAACTTCCTACAGAAGCATGTGAAGTATGTCTCGACGCCTGAATGTGACATCGCTTTCAACACCCTGAAAGAGAAGTTAGTCACATCTCCAGTTCTGACTCCTCCTGATGAATCCAAACCATTCGAAGTTTTCTGTGATGCTTCCCTTCAAGGTCTCGGTGTTGTGTTAATGCAAGAGAAGAAAGTTGTGGCCTATACCTCTCGCCAGTTGAAGCCCAACAAAAAGAACTACCCCACTCATGACCTCGAGTTGGCGGCAGTTGTCCATGCTCTTTTAACATGGAGACATTTCTTGTTGGGAAGGAAAGTGGACATCTTCACTGATCATAAGAGTCTCAAGTACATCTTCACTCAACCCAACCTCAACCTCAGGCAGACTCGTTGGGTCGAAATGATTCAAGAGTATAATCCGAGTATTGAATATACTCCAGGCAGGGCCAATGTCATTGCTGACACTTTGAGCAGGAAGGCGAGGCCAATGTCGTTGCGTCTGCAGCATCTCCAACGAGCGAGCTCCGATCAACATCGGGCTCCATGTAGTCCAGATTCAGATCCAACAAACCCTAGGGTTGACCTCTCTTTTTCCTCTAAGTCATTTTCTGCAGTATTTTGAGCCCCTGTTCATTGCATCATAACTCTATCATCGTAGCTCCGTTTCTTGCGCATAATATATCAAAATGTTCATCATGATGTGCTCTTCTTTTTGTTCCATTGTGACATGCTTGTTTGAGTCCATCTTGATGCCCAAATCATGGGTGCAAGAGTGCTATAAAATGTTAGTTCCTGTTACTTAGCAGATTATGAGCATTTGCCATTTTTGCTACATTTGTTGTGTGCTTCCTATGGACTTGATCTCTACATGTGTTTTGGGCTATGCCATGCCATCTTTACATGGGTTTATGCCATGTACTTTTTTGATCAATGTGGTGACTAGCACAAGCATGCAAAGTAGCTCTCGTGATATTGCTGATTTCAGGGACTTAGAATTTCACCAAGTCATTTCCCTGCTGTTATTTTTATGCCATGTGTTCATGTTGCTACAGAGAGATCCATGCTTCGTTTGAGTATGTTCAGTAAGGATGATTTTGATATATGGTTGTGCTCTATCCATCCATGCTCCTGTTTGCATTTATGGAGTACCCTAGCATGACTCAATCTTGCTCTACTTTTGCTATAAAATGTTCCTGGCAGATTGTTTATGTGTTAATCAATTTTGCCAAGGTTGTTGTAGTTGATCCATGCATGCTATGAGATTATTCTTGCCATGGTTAGCTTCTTGAACATGTCTTCTTGCTGGTAGTATGATTAGCTTGTCATGCAAGGCTTTGTGATGAGTGAGTCGAGCTCGCAAAGAGGCCTTCTTAAATCTGTTTTTGCCATGTCCAGTTTTCTGCCAAGTCTGAATCTGTTAACGAAACTTGCTATGTTTACATGGGTGCCATCATATCTTCTGGTCCGTATTGGCTTATGGTCAGTAAGTGACTTTTGTTATATGCTTTGAGTAGATTCATGCCATGCCTTGTTTTGCTATGTTATGTTCCTGTAGCATGTTGATATCTTGCTCTAAACATTGCTTCCATATGTTAATTCCTGACATGTTAGTATTTTCACTAAGTCTGTGAAGTTGATATCTTTTCCACTTTTGCCATGATTGTTTGAACCTGCTATTGTGTGATTTAGCCGTAGCTCAGTGTTCATCTTTTGTCAAGAATCTTGAGTAGATCACTGCCATGTGCTTTGTTGCTACGTTAGAGTGCAGTAGCTTAGCTTCTTGTCATATTTTAGATGGCATCGTGCTGTTAGTCGCAGAATTGTGCCATTCTTGTTTTGCTTGCCATTTGCAAACCGTGCATCCAATTCCGGTGATCTTTATATCGATTTCGACCGAAATCAACTCATATTTCCAGCTCCACTATTGGTTTGCCAAGTTGAGGCCTGGTTCAATCTTTTCCTTCCGGAGCACGCATATGCATTGCATATCACATCCCGCATATCATGCCATGTTTTGCATCATGTTGCTTGCGCATTGCACCGTGGTTGATTTTGTTTTCCTTTGCTTGTGTTCTTGCCTTGGGTAGAGACGGGAGACGAGTTTGTGATTGAGGAACCCGTTGAGTACGCTTACGAGGATCAAGCTTATGTCAACTCGGAGAACTTTGCAGGCAAGATGACCATATCCTCGAAACCACTTCCATCTTTGCTTGCTAGTTGATCGCTCTATTGCTATGCCGTGATACCTACCACTTGCTATATCATGCCTCCCATATTGCCATGTCAAGCCTCTAACCCACCTTTTCTAGCAAACTGTTGTTTGGCTATGTTACCGCTTTGCTCGGCCTTATGCCTTGCCGCCCTAGTTTCCGTCATACCGGTGTTATGTTCCTTGATTTTGCGTTCCTTACGCGGTTGGGTTATAATGGAAACCCCTTGACAGTTCGCCTTGAATAAAACTCCTCCATCAAGGCCCAACCTTGGGTTTACCATTTGCCACCTAAGCCTTTTCCCTTGGGTTCTGCGGACTCAAGGGTCATCTTTATTTTAAACCCCCCGGGCCAGTGCTCCTCTGAGTGTTGGTCCAACTTGTCAGCCGCCGGTGGCCACCAGGGGCAACTCTGGGCTGGCCTACCGGAAGTTTGACAATCCGGTGTGCCCTGAGAACGAGATATGTGTAGCACATCCGGGTGGCTTTGCTGGTCTTGTTTTACCATTGTCGAGATGTCTTGTTAACGGGATTCCGAGTCTGATCGAGTCTTCCTGGGAGAAGGAATATCCTTCGTTGACCGTGAGAGCTTGTGATGGGCTAAGTTGGGACACCCCTGTAGGGTTTTGAACTTTCGAAAGCTGTGCCCGTGGTTATGGGCAGATGGGAATTTGTTAATATCCGGTTGTAGAAAACCTGACACTTAACTTAATTAAAAATGGATGAACAGCGTGTGTAGCCGTGATGGTCTCCTTTCGGCGGAGTCCGGGAAGAGAACATAGTCTCGTGTTATGCTTGAACGTAAGTAGTTTTAGGATCACTTCTTGATCTGTATAGCTTCTCGACCGTGCTTTTCTTCTCTTCTCGCTCTCTTTTGCGTAAGTTAGCCACCATATATGCTAGTGCTTGTTGCAGATCCACCTCACTACCTTTTCCTACTCATAAGCTTAAATAGTCTTGATTGCGAGGGTGTGAGATTGCTGAGTCCCCGTGACTCACATATTACTTCCAAAACCAGATGCAGGTGCCGACGATGCCGGTGCAGGGGGCGCGACCGAACTCAAGTGGGAGTTCGACGAGGATTGAGGACGTTACTATGTGTCTTTTCCGGACGATCAGTAGAGGAGCCCAGTTGGGGCGATCGGGGATCTATGCATTTGGGGTTGTCTTTATTTTGGTTCCCTAGTCGGACCTTGATTGTATTCTAGATGATGTAATGCTATATTTATGTATTGTGTGAAGTGGCGATTGTAAGCCAACTCTTTATCCCTTTTTTATTCAGTACATGGGATGTGTAAAGATTTCCCCTCTTGCGACATGCCTACTATGCGGCTATGCCTCTAAGTCGTGCTCCGACACGTGGGAGATATAGCCGCATCATGGGTGTTACAAGTTGGGAATCAGAGCCTTCCCCGACTTAGGAGCCCCCTGCTTGATCAAATCGCTAGCGTTGTGGAGTCTAGAAAAAAAGTTTTGAGTCTTATAGGATTATATATATCGGAGAGTAGGATTCTTTTTACTCCTCAGTCCCTTCGTCGCTCTGGTGAGGCCTCCTGACGTAGAGTTTTGACTCTTCTCTTCTCAAATTTCACTAATTTTTTTAGGATCACACGGGTATCTTGGAATGGTTCCGATGGTTTTGTGACGAGAACATTGTTCTTGGTGCCTCCTGACATTTAGGGGTTGTGGCAGTGTCCCGGGGAGTTGAGCTCCGAGGTGTTGTCGTCACAATTTTATCGTTGCAGTTCTGGAATACCTGAGTTCGCCGACATCGAAAATCTCCTTTATGCAGTTGTTGGTGAGATAACCTCGACGCCACCCAGTACTGGGGCGGGAGTTCGGGAGTATTACCATAACTCGTATACCGGATGCTTTTCGAAGGTTGAGGTAAATGATTTCCGAGGGTTTCTTGGTTATGTGTTGAAGGATGGATACAGTTGGATGTAGGATTTGCTAGTTTTGGGTGAGATATTATGCTTCCCCTGTATCCCCAACACCTGATTGCATAACCATAAAGTTTCGGGAGTTTCATAGGTGGGAATTCTTGTAGCTCTAGTATTTCTTCCCGCAGATATTTGGTTTGTGATTGGGTAATCCTTACCAATTATTTGTTCATGTTCGTACCTTGTTGTTTTATTCATCTATCTCCATCTAAGTGGCTTCTCAATTTATGAAAGTGTGATCATTTACTTTGGAATTCATTCGTTCATTCTTGTTCGAATGTTAATGCTATATGTTGCAATTTCGATCCATTGATTCAACTTGAATTTATGTCTTTCAAGATGCTAACACTTTCATGGGCTTCGGCCCCGAAACTAGACACAGCCAGGTACCGGACGTCCACTGGGGACCGGTCGTCCGATGTCTCATTGGCGGCCGGACGTCCGGTGGCTGCCGGTCGTCCGCTCGTTATGGCTCGGATGCTGGTGTAGCAGATTTCTGGAGGAGGCCGGTCGTCCAGTCGCCGTACATACGGTGGCGCCGGTTGTCCGCTCGTTTGGCTTGGGTGCAGGGGCACCGGTCGTCTGGTCCAGTCCGGACGTCCGCTCGCTGGGGTTCGGCTGGAGCTTCAGGCTCTGGATGTCTGGTCCCAACCGGTCGTCCGGTGGCTGGGACTTCTTCTCCAGCTCTCCTTCTTCTCCGTCTTCATGTCCATCTTCCTTTTCTGATCCTCCTTGCTCCTTGGCTTCTTCATGGCAGGATACCTGAGTATGCACAATCTCTCTATTTGAGGTAGTAGCCATGTCTCATGTGCATCGAAGTGGAAATGTGAGAGGAGAGATGTCACCTCAGTTTCGAGAGCTCTTGCACATGCTCGTGTCATGAGTCCAAGTGATGTCGTAGGAGATGTAGTTGGGTCCATGGGGATGACCTTGGGATGCTCCGCATCATCTCCCCTCCCTTGGGGAAGATCCGTCCTCGGATCAAATTCTTCATCACCATGGAAGGGCGAGAGGTCCTTGACATTGAAGATATCGCTCACGTTGTACTTGTCGCGGGGGAGGTCGATCTTGTAAGCGTTGTCATTGTAGCGTGCAAGCACCTTGAAGGGTCCGTCCGCTCATGGTCGAAGTTTGGACTTGCATTCTTGGGGAAAGCGGTCCTTGCGAAGGTGTAGCCACACGAGATCACCAATGTTGAAGACCATGGGGTGCTTGTTGATATTGAGCTTGGTCGCAAGTCATTGTACTTGGCGCTCGATAGTATGTCTTGTATCTTCATGCACCTTCTTGAGATGGGTCACACGTGCACTTGCGTCCAAATTGATGCGCTCTTGGAGTGGTAGAGGAAGAATGTCCAATGGTGATAATGGGTTGAATCCGTAGACGACCTCGAAGGGGGACTTGCCGGTTGTTGAGTGTCTTGCTCGGTTGTAGGCGAATTCGGCGATAGGTAGGCACTCCTCCCACTCCTTGATGTTTTTCTTGATGAGTACTTGAAGTAGAGAGGATAGTGTGCGGTTGCTCACCTCCGTTTGGCCGTCAGTTTGTGGATGATACGCCGTGGAGAAGAGTATCTTGATTCTGAGCTTGGCGCATAGGGTCTTCCAAAAGTAGCTAAGGAATTTGACGTCGCGGTCCGAGACAATAGTCTTTGGCACTCCATGTAGACACAATATTTCCCTACAAAAGAGATTAGCAACATGTGAAGCATCGGCTATCTTGTTGCAAGGAATAAAATGTGCCATCTTAGAGAAACGGTCCACAACGACAAATATCGAATCCTTTCCATTTCTAGTCCTAGGCAATCCAAGTACGAAATCCATGCTAATGTCTTCCCATGGTTGATATGGAATTGGGAGCATGTAGAGCATGTATGGCCATTGGATTGAGCTTTGGACTTAGCTTTGCGACATGTAGAGCATTGGTTGGTGAAGCGGTTGACATTGCGAAACATCTTGGGCCAAAAATAGTTCTTGGAGAGCGTTGCGAAAGTCTTGTCGCGTCCAAAATGTCCCATTAAGCCTCCTCCATGAGATTCCTGCAAAAGCAACAGACGAAGAGAAGACTCGGGGATGCAAAGCTTGTTAGCCCTCATAAGATATCCATCTTTGATGTAATAGTGTTCCCAAGAGGTGTGCGTCAAACACTTGGCATAAGGAGTAGCAAAAGTAGGATCATGCTCATACAAGTCTTTTATATGCTCAAAGCCAATGAAATCCAATTCAAGTTGAGTAACAAGCATGCATATGCGGGAAAGGGAATCCGCCACAATGTTTTCCTTGCCTTTAATGTACTTGATGACATAAGGAAAAGACTCAATAAATTCACTCCATTTAGCATGATGCTTGTTCAACGTGGTTTGGCCCTTAAGATACTTGAGCGTTTCATGATCGGTATGAATGATAAATTCATGAGGACGAAGATAGTGTTTCCATTCATGCAAAACGCGGACTAAAGCATATAGCTCTTTGTCATATATGGGGTAATTGAGTTGCGCTCCAGAAAGTTTCTCACTAAAGTAAGCTATGGGGCGCTTCTCTTGCGTTAACACATGATGCGGAGCATCCCACGTTCATCCCCATGTACAATCCGACTACTCTCCAAGCCTCAAGTGAACATAAGACGAGACCTCAAGTATACGCCATTGGACACAAGGTGAACTCGCTCCTCTCCGAATCATCACTTTCCACATGTGAGACATGGCTACTACCTCAAACATGTGTGCTATGCATGACTAGGAACCAAGAGGAAGCCTGGTGACCCACAAGTATAGGGTATCTATCATAGTCCTATCGATAAGTAAGAGTGTCGAACCCAACGAGGAGCAGAAGGAAATGATAAGTAGTTTTCAGTAAGGTATTCTCTGCAAGCACTGAAATTATCGGTAACAGATAGTTTTGTGATAAGGTAATTGGTAACGAGTAACAAGTGTAAATAAAGTGCAGCAAGATGGCCCAATCCTTTTTGTAGCAAAGGACAAGCCTGGACACACTCTTATATGAAGGAAAGCGCTCCCGAGGACACATGGGAATTATCGTCAAGCTAGTTTTCATCACGTTCATATGATTCACATTCGGTACCTTGATAATTTGATATGTGGGTGGACCGGTGCTTGGGTGCTCTCCTTACTTGGAAAAACATCCCACTTATTATTAAGCCCCATCGCAAGCATCCGCAACTACAACAGAAGTATTAAGGTAAACCTAACCATAGCATGAAACATATGGATCCAAATCAGCCCCTTACGAAGCAACGCATAAACTAGGGTTTAATCTTCTGTCACTCTAGCAACCCATCATCTACTTATTACTTCCCAATGCCTCCCTCTAAGCCCAAGCAATGGTGAAGTGTCATGTAGTTGACGTTCACATGACACCACTAGAGGGATGACAACATACATCTCATCAAAATATCGAACGAATACCAAATTCACATGACTACTAATAGCAAGACTTCTCCCATGTCCTCAGGAACAAACGTAACTACTCACAAAGCATGTTCATGTTCATAATCAGAGGGGTATTAATATGCATAATGGATCTGAACATATGATCTTCCACCAAGTAAACCAACTAGCATCAACTACAAGGAGTAATCAACACTACTAGCAACCCACAGGTACCAATCTGAGGTTTGGATACAAAGATTGGATGCAAGAGATGAACTAGGGTTTGAGATGAGATGGTGCTGGTGAAGATGTTGATGGAGATTTACCCCCTCCCGATGAGAGGATCGTTGATGATGACGATGGTGATGATTTCCCCCTCCCGGAGGGAAGTGTCCCCGGCAGAATAGCTCTTTCGGAGCACTAGATTGGTTCCGCCTCGTGGCGGCGGAGTCTCGTCCCGAAAGATTTCTTATGATTTTTTCCTCGACGAAAGACTCCATATAGCAGAAGATGGGCATCAGAGGGCCACCAGGGGCCCACAAGGCAGGGGCGCGCCTAGGGGGGTAGGGCGCGCCCCCCACCCTCGTGGCTGGTGGGTGGCCCCGCTCTGGTACTTCTTGCACTCAATATTTTTTATATATTCTAGAAATAACTTCCGTGAAGTTTCAGGGCTTTTGGAGCTGTGCAGAATAGGTCTCTAATATTTGCTCCTTTTCCAGCCCAGAATTCTAGCTGCCGGCATTCTCCCTCTTTATGTAAACCTTGTAAAATAAGAGAGAATAGGCATAAGTATTGTGACATAATGTGTAATAACAGCCCATAATGCAATAAATATCGATATAAAAGCATGATGCAAAATGGACGTATCAACTCCCCCAACCTTAGACCTCGCTTGTCCTCAAGCGAAAACCGAAATCGAAAAATATGTCCACATGTTTAGAGATAGAGGTGTCGATAAAAATAAAATACGGACATGAGGGCATCATGATCGTTCTTAGAACATCAACATATATATATATTGTCATATGATCTCTTATGCTAAAGTAACAATTCAATCACAATTTCAAGTGTGAATCATAAACTTCATTGAGAACCAACAAACTCTAATCTCAGTCATTGAGGCAATTGCAATTTATCATAACATAGGAAAGAGTCAATATAAGAGCTTTTCAGCAAGTCCACATACTCAACCATCTTTTAGTCTTTCACAATTGCCGACACTCACGCAATATTTATGGGTATGAAGTTTTAATCGTACACAGAGAAAGATAGGGGCTTATAGTTTTGCCTCCCAACGTTTTACCTCAAGGGTGATGTCAACAATAATAGTTCACGAAGACTCACATCCAATTAGCCATATATATCAGGATCTTTCCAACACATTGTGCTTGCCAAAGGATAAAATGTAAAAAGGAAAGGTGAAGATCACCATGACTCTTATGTAAGGTAGAAGATAAAAGTAAAAGATAGGCCCTTCGCAGAGGGAAGCAGAGGTTGTCATGTGCTTTTATAGTTGGATGCACAAAATCTTAATGTGAAAGAACGTCACTTTATATTGCCACTTGTGATATGGACCTTTATTATGCAGTCCATCGCTTTTATTTCTTCCATATCACAAGATCGTATAAAGCTTATTTTCTCCCACACTAATAAGTCATACATATTTAGAGAGCAATTTTTCTTGCTTGCATCGATGACAACTTACTTGAAGGATCTTACTCAATCCATAGGTAGATATGGTGGACTCTCATGGCAAAAACGGGTATTTGGAAGCACAAGTAGTATCTCTACTTGGTGCAAAGAAATTGGCTAGCATGAGAGGGAAAGGAAAGCTCAACATGTCGGATGATCCATGACAATATAATTTATCTCAGATGTAAGAAAACATAACCCATTATGTTGTCTTCCTTGTCCAACGTCAACTCTTAGCATGTCATACTTTAATGAGTGCTCACAATCATAAAGGATGTCCAAGATAGTATATTTATATGTGAACCTCTCTTTCTTTATTACTTCCTATTCATTTCAACAATGACCAAAACTATGTTTGTCAACTCTCAACAACTTTTATTCATCATACTCTTTATATGTGAGCTCATTACTCTCCATAAGATCCATATGATCTCGTTGTTTCTTCTTTTATTTCTTTCTATTTTATTTTATTTAATTCCCTCAAGATCATAGCAAAATAATCAAGCCCTTGACTCAACACTAATCTTTATTATATAGCTCACGGACTCGATTACATAGAGGGATCATAAATTAAAACTCACAACTAGATCATAATAAAACTTTATTCTACTAGATCAAGATATTATCAAAAGGATCGAACTAAGAAAAAGGTAAAGATAAAAGTTGTGATGGTGATACGATACCGGGGAACTCCCCCAAGCTTGGCAGTTGCGAAGGGGAGTGCCCATACCCGATGCTCGGTTCTTCTTTGTTGGTGAAGAAGGTGATGGCTTTGTTGATGGAATAGGCTTCTTCCTTAATTTGTGCTTGAGGACAGAATTTTGGTCCCTTAGGTCATCAATCTCCTGCTCTAGGTTCAGTATCTTTTTGCATAATTCCTTCTTGTTTTCCTGCAAGAGGCGAAAAGGGATAAACTCGATCTTAGGTTTCTTTACTCTATCCAGGAGGCTTGACTTTTTGAACTCCACATGCATGTCCCCAGGTTGAGGTATTGGGACTTCATCTTCTTCTAAGCTCGTCTCCTCCTTTCCCTTGGGTTCATAGTCCTCTTCTTCTTCTGTAGTCCAACCACAATGCTCCACATCCCCATAGACCTTAGGATCTGCAAGGTAATCAGCCACATAGCTTTCTCCTTTCGAATCCTGGGACGACATGTTGCTCTAATCTGTAGCAGGACAGCTCGAAACAAAGACAAGAGATATTTGCGTGATACGGAGGTCAAAACCTTCGGGAGATTATATAATGAATTTTTACTGACCAAAAAAAGTATCGTGCAAGAAAACGGAGTCCGGAGAGCACACGAGGTGCCCACGAGGCAGGGGGCGCGCCCAGGGGGTAGGGCGCACCCTCCACCCTCGTGGAAGCCCCGTGTCCTTTCCGGTCTGCTTCTTATTTTCCTATTTTCTTAAATATTCCAAAACGAAGAAATATTGTCATTTGAACTGTTTTGGAGTCGGTTTACTTACCGTACCACGTACCTATTCCTTTTCGGAGTCTGAAACATTCCAGAAAGTGTCCCTTATGTATTCCTCCGGGGTTACGGTTTCAATAATATTAGTTTCAACATTTATGGGATTACCTGAGATATAATGTTTGATTCTTTGACCGTTCACCACCTTTGGATTTGTGCCTTCGAAGTTGTTGATTTCTATGGCACCAGAACGATAGACCTCCTCGATAATGTAAGGACCTTCCCATTTAGAGAGAAGTTTTCCTGCAAAAAATCTTAAACGAGAGTTGTATAACAATACATAATCACCTACATTAAACTCATGCTTTTCTATCCTTTTATCATGCCATCTTTTAACTTTTTCTTTAAACAACTTGGCATTCTCATAGGCTTGGGTTCTCCATTCATCAAGTGAGCTAATGTCGAAAAGCCTCTTCTCACCAGCAAGTTTGAAGTCATAGTTGAGCTCTTTAATAGCCCAATATGCCTTATGTTCTAATTCAAGAGGCAAGTGACATGCTTTACCATAAACCATTTTATACGGAGACATACCCATAGGATTTTTATATGCAGTTCTATAGGCCCATAGTGCATCATCAAGTTTCTTGGACCAATTCTTTCTAGATCTATTAACAGTCTTTTGCAAAATTAATTTGAGCTCTTTGTTACTCAATTCTACTTGACCACTAGATTGTGGGTGATATGGAGATGCAATTCTATGGTTAACATCATACTTAGCAAGCATTTTACGAAAAGCACCATGAATAAAATGTGAACCGCCATCAGTTATTAAATATCTAGGGACTCCAAACCTTGGGAAAATAACTTCTTTAAGCATCTTAATAGAGGTGTTATGATCAACACTACTAGTTGGAATAGCTTCTACCCACTTAGTAACGTAATCAACAGCGACTAAAATATGTGTATACCCGTTAGAGGAAGGAAATGGTCCCATATAATCAAAGCCCCAAACATCAAATGGTTCAATAACAAGTGAATAATTCATATGCATTTCTTGACGTCTACTAATATTACCAATTCTTTGACATTCATCACAAGACAAGACAAACTTACGGGCATCCTTGAAGAGAGTAGGCCAATGAAAACCAGATTGCAATACCTTATGTGCAGTTCTATCTCTAGCATGGTGTCCTCCATAAGCCTCGGAGTGACACTTGCGTAGGATCTGTTCCTCTTCATGCTGAGGTACACAATGTCTAATAATACCATCTACTCCTTCTTTATAAAGATGTGGGTCATCCCAAAAGTAATGTCTCAAATCGTAGAAGAACTTTTTCTTTTGCTGGTATGTGAAACTAGGTGGTATAAATTTAGCAACAATATAATTGGCATAATCAGCATACCATGGAGCAGTTCGAGAAGAATTTATGACATTTAATTGTTCATCAGGAAAGCTATCATCAATAGGTAGTGGGTCATCAAGAACATTTTCTAACCTAGACAAGTTGTCTGCAACGGGGTTCTCAGCTCCCTTTATATCAATAATATGCAAATCAAATTCTTGTAGCAGGAGAACCCATCTAATAAGTCTAGGTTTAGCATCTTTCTTTTCCATAAGGTAGTTAATAGCAGCATGATCAGTGTGAATAGTTACTTTAGAATCAATAATATAAGGTCTGAACTTATCACAAGCAAAAACAACTGCTAAAAATTATTTTTCAGTAGTAGCATAATTTCTCTGGCATTGTCTAGAGTTTTACTAGCATATTGAATAACATTTAATTTCTTATCAACTCTTTGCCCTAGAACAACACCTACAACATAATCACTAGCATCACACATAATTTCAAAGGGTAAATTCCAATCAGGTGGCTGAACAATAGGGGCAGAAATCAATGCTTTCTTAAGTATTTCAAATGCTTCTACACAATCATCATCAAAGACAAAAGGAATATCTTTTTGTAATAGATTAGTCAGAGGCCGAGAAATTTTTGAGAAGTCCTTAATGAACCTCCTATAAAAACCGGCGTGACCGAGGAAGCTTCTTATACCTTTAATGTCCTTGGGACATGGCATGTTTTCAATAGCATCAACTTTAGCTTTATCAACTTCAATACCTCTTTCAGAAATTTTATGCCCCAAGACAATACCTTCATTAACCATAAAGTGACACTTCTCCCAATTCAAAACAAGATTAGTTTCTTCACATCTCTGCAAAACTCGATCAAGGTTGCTCAACCAATCATCAAAAGAGGATCCATAAACGGAGAAATCATCCATGAATACCTCACAAATATTTTCACAAAAGTCAGAAAATATAGCCATCATGCATCTTTGAAAGGTAGCAGGTGCACTACATAAACCAAAAGTCATACGTCTATAAGCAAAAGTACCGAAAGGGCAAGTAAAAGTGGTCTTTGCTTGATCGTCAGCTGACACATGTATTTGAGAGAAACCAGAGTAACCATCTAGAAAGCAAAAATGCGTATGCTTGGATAATCTTTCTAGCATTTGATCAATGAAAGGTAAGGGGTAATGATCTTTTTTAGTAGCCTTATTTAATTTGCGGAAATCAATTACCATCCTATAACCTGTAATAATTCTTTGTGGAATCAATTCATCTTTATCATTAGGAACAACAATAATACCTCCCTTCTTAGGGACACAATGGACAGGACTTACCCACTGACTATCAGCAATGGGATAAATTATACCTGCCTCAAGGAGCTTTAATATTTCCTTTCTTACCACTTCTTTCATCTTAGGATTCATCTGTCATTGGTGATCAATAACTGGTTTGGCGTCTTTCTCCAAATTTATTTCATGTTGACATAGAGTGGGACTAATGCCCTTAAGATCATCAAGAGTATATCCAATAGTAGCTCGGTGCTTCTTTGGAGTTTTCAATATTTTTATTCTTCATGCTCTGAAAGGTAAGCACTAATAATAACAGGATGTATCTTCTTTTCATCAAGATAAGCATATTTAAGGGTATCATGTAATGGTTTAAGCTCAAACACGGGATCACCCTTGGGTGGAGGAGGATCCCCTAGGATTTCAACACGCAAATTGTGTTTCAGAATGGGTCATTGTTTAAACAACACTTCGTCTATTTCCCTTCTTTCATTCATAAACATATGATGCTCATGGTCTAGCAAATATTGTTCTAAAGGATCATTAGGAGGCACAGCAATAGAAGCAAGACCAATAATTTCATCTTTACTAGGCAATTCTTCATCACGGGGTTGTCTACGAAATTTCGAGAAATTAAACTCATGAGACATATCATCCAAACCAATAGTAACAACATCCTTCTTGCAATCTATCTTAGCATTAACAGTATTCAAGAAGGGTCTACCAAATATAGTGGGACAAAAGCTATCTTGAGGGGAACCAAGAACAAGAAAATCAGCAGGATATTTAACTTTCCCACACAAGACTTCAACATCTCTAACAATCCCAACTGGTGAAATAGTGTCTCTATTGGCAAGCTTAATTGTGACATCAATCTCTTCTATCTCAGCAGGTGCAATATCATGCATAATTTCTTTGTATAAGGAATGAGGTATTGCACTTGCACTAGCACCCATATCACATAAGCCATGATAGCAATGATCTCCTATTTTAACAGAAATAACAGGCATGCCTACAACAGGTCTATGTTTATTTTTAGTATCAGGCCTAGCAATTCTAGCAGCTTCATCATAGAAGTAAATAACGTGCCCATCAATATTATCGGCCAAGAGATCTTTAACCATAGCAATATTATGTCCAACTTTAACTTGCTCAGGGGGTGTATAAGTTCTAATATTACTTTTGTTGACTACAATTGAAACTTTAGCATGATCCTTTATTCTAACAGGGAAAGGTGGTTTCTCAACATAAGCAGTAGGAACAATAGGATCATTATAAGTGATAGTCTTTTCTTCAACTTTAATAGGCGCAACTACTTTTACTTCAATGGGAGGATTATATTTAACCACTTCTCCTTAGGGAGATCAACATGAGTAGCAAAGGATTCACAGAAAGAAGCTACTATCTCAGAGTCAAGTCCATATTTAGTGCTAAATTTACGGAAAACATCCGTATCCATAAAAGATTTAACACAATCAAACTTAGGTGTTATACCTGAATCCTTACCTATGTCGAGATCCCAATATTCAGAGTTGCATTTAATTCTCTCCAATAAATTACATTTGAATTCAATAGTCTTCATCATAAAGGAACCAGTACAAGAAGTATCGAGCATGGAGCGATTGTTGTCAGAAAGCCGAGCATAAAATTTTTGAATAATCATTTCTCTTGAGAGATCATGATTGGGGCATGAATATAACATTGAATTAAGCCTCCCCCAAGATTGAGCGATGCTTTCTCCTTCGCGAGGCCAAAAATTACATATATAATTACGATCACGATGAACAAGATGCATAGGATAAAACTTCTGATGGAATTCCACCTTCAACCGTTTGTAGTCCCGTGATCCCATATCATCACATAGCCAATACCATGTCAATGCATCTCCCTTAAAAGATAAAGGGAAGACCTTCTTCTTGATAACATCATCGGGCATACCTGCAAGCTTAAATAATCCACAAACTTCATCCACATAGATTAAGTGTCAGTCGGGATGTAGTGTTCCATCTCCTGCAAAAGGATTAGCTAGCAGTTTCTCTATCATACCCGAAGGAATTTCGAAGTAAACATTTTCATTTTCAGTAGGTCCAATAGGTTGAGGAGCAACTATTTGCTCCACCGGTCGCGGTGAAGATACCCCGAACAAGCCCCTCAAAGGATTACTTTCCATAGTAACAAGTGACAATAAATTTCAGCACACTATATAAATTTTTCCTTACCAAATTCCTCCTACCAAAGGCGCTTCACTCCCCGGCAAGAGCGCCAGAAAAGAGTCTTGATGACCCACAAGTATAGGGGATCTATTGTAGTCCTTTTGATAAGTAAGAGTGTCAAACCCAACGAGGAGCAGAAGGAAATGATAAGCAGTTTTCAGTAAGGTATTCTTTGCAAGCACTGAAATTATCGATAACAGATAATTTTGTGATATGGTAATTGGTAACGAGTAACAAGTAACAAGTGTAAATAGAGTGCAGCAAGATGGCCCAATCCTTTTTATAGCAAAGGACAAGTCTGGACAAACTCTTATATGAAGGAAAGCGCTCCCGAGGACACATGGGAATTATCGTCAAGCTAGTTTTCATCACGTTCATATGATTCACATTCGGTACCTTGATAATTTGATATGTGGGTGGACCGGTGCTTGGGTGCTGTCCTTACTTGGAAAAACATCCCACTTATGATTAACCCCCATCGCAAGCATCCGCAACTACAACAGAAGTATTAAGGTAAACCTAACCATAGCATGAAACATATGGATCCAAATCAGCCCTTTACGAAGCAACACATAAACTAGGGTTTAACCTTCTGTCACTCTAGCAACCCATCATCTACTTATTACTTCCCAATGCCTCCCTCTAAGCCCAAACAATGGTGAAGTGTCATGTAGTCGACGTTCACATGACACCACTAGAGGGATGACAACATACATCTCATCAAAATATCGAACGAATACCAAATTCACATTACTACTAATAGCAAAACTTCTCCCATGTCCTCAGGAACAAACGTAACTACTCACAAAGCATGTTCATGTTCATAATCATAGGGGTATTAATATGCATAATGGATCTGAACATATGATCTTCCACCAAGTAAACCAACTAGCATCAACTACAAGGAGTAATCAACACTACTAGCAACCCACAGGTACCAATCTGAGGTTTGGATACAAAGATTGGATGCAAGAGATGAACTAGGGTTTGAGATGAGATGGTGCTGGTGAAGATGTTGATGGAGATTTACCCCCTCCCGATGAGAGGATCGTTGATGATGACGATGGTGATGATTTCCCCCTCCCGGAGGGAAGTGTCCCCGGCAGAACAGCTCTGCCGGAGCCCTAGATTGGTTCCGCCTCGTGGCGGCGGAGTCTCGTCCCGAAAGCTTGCTTATGATTTTTTCCTCGACGAAAGACTCCATATAGCAAAAGATGGGCATTGGAGGTCCACCAGGGGGCCTACCCCCTGGGCGCGCCCCCGCCCTCATGGATGGTGGGTGGCCCCCCTCTGGTACTTCTTGCGCTTAGTATTTTTTATATATTCTGGAAATAACTTCATGAAGTTTCAGGACTTTTGGAGCTGTGCAGAATATGTCTCTAATATTTGCTCCTTTTCCAGCCCAGAATTCCAGCTGCCGGCATTCTCCCTCTTTAAGTAAACCTTGTAAAATAAGAGAGAATAGGCATAAGTATTGTGACATAATGTGTAATAACAGCCCATAATGCAATAAATATCGATATAAAATCATATAGCAAAATGGACGTATCAAAGCCCATGGACAAGAAGGCAAGGACACCAAGCGCGAGGAACAAGAAGAAGAGCTGCGGAAGAAGCTCCAGCCACCGGACGACCGGTCGGGACCAGATGTCCGACGCCTGAAGACCCACCGGATGACCGGCCCGGACCAGACGACTGGCGATCCCACACCCGAGGCAAACGAGCAGACGTCCGACGCTAGCGGACGATCGGCAACCGGACGACGGGCCACCTCTGGAAATCCGGCACTCCAGCGTCCGAGCCAGATCAAGTGGACGACCGACGTCTACCGGACGTCCGGCCGCCCGTGAGCCACCGGACGACCGGTCCTCAGCGGACGTCCGGTACCTGTGTGCGCACAGTGTTCGGGCCTGAGGCCCATGTAACCCTCTCCCACTTACCCCTTCGTGGACCTAGACTATATATACTCCTCCACCTCCTCCTAGCTAGGGTTAGCAAAGGATTAGCTCATATTTCATGTGAGAGCTTTGCTCATCCACTTGGTTACCTTCTCCTCAGAGATTGCGCCTCCCAAGAAGATCTCCCAAGCGGATTCAAGACCCCTTTACGGGAAGAACCTCAAGACCTCCTTTCAGAGAAGACCGGCTACCTTTGTATCATCCCTAGTTGATCGTGGATCTTGTATCTTCCTTTGTGTTCATGGATCTAGAGCATGTGTGATCATACTTGTTGGTTTGAGTGTTCTCTTGTGTTTTCCATGTGTTTCCCTCGTTTCCCTCATCGTGTTCTTCGTGTTCATCGCGGGATCCTCTCCTTTCGTGAAAGATCGGCCGGTTAGGGTTCCTACCCTACATCATCTTGGTATCTAGAGCCACGTTGATCACGATTTCGGAGCCTCCCCTCTTTGTTTTCTAGCCTAATTTTGTTGTGTTCTTCCCCAATTTCGAAAATCCCCACCAAAAATAGCCCTATTTTTTGTGATTTGTTTGTTTGACGAAGCTTTGTTGGACTTGATCTGTAGATTTGCTTAGTTTCAAGTGTATCTAGCATCTCTCCAAGTTTCCCCATCTTTCATCCATGAAATCCCCTCTATTTTGACCCCAAAATCCCCAAATTCCGCCCAAAATCGCGTCCCGGAACTCGCATCTCGCATCTCGCGTTGACCCAGACCCACCGGACGACCGTCACTTCACCGGATGTCCGGAGACCCAGGAAGCACCGGACATCTGACCTTACCGGATGACCAAAACCCCTAACCCGAGCTGAAATTAGCGGATTTCCGACCCGACCGGACGTCCAGCGACCGGACGACCGTCTATTACCGGACGTCCGCTACCTGTAGATATCAACTTCGGCTGATTTTTTTTTCGGCCATAACTAATTCATCCGGAGTCCGATTTTCGCATTCTTTAGCTCGTTGAAAATCTATTGACACCCTCCTTCCCACAAAAATACCACCAACATATTTTTACTCCATCAAATTTTGTGAATTTTGGCATCTTTGCCTAGGGCTTCCACCACATCATCCGCTACACCACCACAGACTTCCGCAACCTAACCAATTTTGTTCCCCATAGCATTAGCGGTTGTTTGAGTTGTGATTTGAGTCTCCTAAGGTTTTTAGGCTACTTAGGGACGATTACTTCTTCATCAACCACCACCACCACCATAACTTCCGCATAGGCTTGCCCACCATACACTTCCACCACCCAAACTTAACCCAAATTTGTTTGTGTTGTGAGTGTGTCTCCTAAAGTGTTTCGGCTACTTAGGGACCATGATTTAAACTCCGACACCGTGTATAGTACACCACCCTAACCTCCACTTCCACATTACCTACTCGCATAACTCATCATTCCACCACCACATACTGCTACCACCATTTGACATTTGAGATTTTGAGTTTGCGGTTTTTCCATTTCCTAAGGTGTTTCGGCTACTTAGGGACGAGTCTCCATCATCTTGGTATCTTCATCAAGATCACCGCCACTCATCATCGACACGAACGGTAACCTCCATATCATCTTGGTATCGTGGTATCCCTCCATTGTATATTCCCTTGCCATTGCATTGATAACCCCTAGCCCATTTTTCATCACTTGCCTATTGAGACTAGCCATTTGAGTATTGCCGGCAACGTTACTTGTGCACATTAGTGATCTACACCATACATTGCATACATACCATACCATATTGGTATCATATCATCCCTTGTGTCACAGGATTGTTCCCGTATAAACCCAATTGCTATCTTGGTTTGTGCATTTCACATTGTGGCCATACAAAAAAAAGAATAAAGCTTTTAAGCAAAGAGCTTGTAAGCAAGTGCCATAGCATCATACCACATTGCATAAGATTTTCATATCCAATCATCTTGGATCATACCACTGGAACATCATATACATAGCATACTTGGGATAGAAGTCGTTGCATTTTTGTCTCCTATAGGTTGTGCACAAGTGTCGTATCTGCCTGTTGAGCAATCGTGCTAGCGTCTCTCTAGAGTTGTGCAATAAGAGCATTTTCCATGGATTCCACATTTTGAGCTCATTCCTTGGTTGCACGACCCCATTTATCTATCCGTGTGTGTATTTCTGTGTGGCACATATTGCTATTGGTCTACTTGTTTCACTTGCGAATTTGTGAATATCTTTCAACATTATTAACTCTTGCTAACATTTTACATCAAATTTTTGTGCCACTATCCTCACCGAGATCCACCATAAGCCTTATTTGTGTAGGTGTGAGAAACAGACAAGAATTGGTACCAATTGTGCTATTTCCTTGTCCACATTGGAGTGATCATTGATCCACTTTCAACTTCGGTCAAGGTACATTTGGTATTCGTTCTTCTCTTTCTACCACTCACATTTTTCTCTTGGAGTGATGGATAGGCAAGGCATTTCATCTCCGGTCTTCCACAACAACGACGGCATGAACAACTACATCACCAAAGCATCAATCTTTGATCTACAATGACAAATGCACGACACACAATCAAGATTGCGAGAGCGCATCGAGAACCTCTCCATCGACATTCGCCACTTCGAAGCAAGAAAAGGGACTACATAGACAACAAGCTTTCTGCACAAAAGGAGGAGCAAGATGCAAGGATGGAGGAGATTCAGACTTTGTTGGCCAAGCGTTATTCCCCTTCATCATCCTCAAGGCGACGGCGACAAGTCAATCATCTTCAGAACGCCCAAGCGACGCAAGCGCAAGTCGTCCACGTCCACATCTCCATGGCGACCACCAACACGTTCATGATCCACATCGTCATGAAGGGCAAGTCACCTCCAAGAATCATGTACACGACGATGATGAACGACATCTACTACGAGCTCAAGTACGACAGCGACACCATCAACATGAAGATGCTCGCCAAGCGCAAATGCATAATTCCCTACAAGCCCTACTTCACACCGAGTCCAAACATCATGAGCACAAGAGAAGACCGCAAGACAAGCACCACCAAGACGGAGCTACGGCTACACCAACCACTTCGGCATCTTCGCCAAGTGTTCTCGAGGCATCTTCTCCTTCGGATGTACGGCATCTTGATACGTCTCCGTCGTATCTACTTTTCCAAACACTTTTGCCCTTGTTTTGGACTCTAACTTGCATGATTTGAATGGAACTAACCCGGACTGACGCTGTTTTCAGTAGAATTGCCATGGTCTTATTTTTGTGCAGAAATAAAAGTTCTCGGAATGACCTGAAAATCAACGGAGAATTATTTTGGAATATATATAAAATACTGGAAGAAAGATCCACGTCAGGGTGACCACCACCTGTCCACGAGGGTGGGGGGCGCGCCCTACCCCCCTGGGCGCGCCCCCTGCCTCGTGGGCCCCCTGACGCTCCACCAACCTCAACCTTGACCCCATATATTCACTTTCGGGGAGAAAAAAATCAGGGAGAAAGATTCATCGCGTTTTACGATACGGAGCCGCCGCCAAGCCCTAAAATCTCTCGGGAGGGCTGATCTGGAGTCCATTCGGGGCTCCGGAGAGGGGAATCCGTCGCCATCGTCATCATCAACCTTCCTTCATCACAAATTTCATGATGCTCACCGTCGTGCGTGAGTAATTCCATCGTAGGCTTGCTGGACGGTGATGGGTTGGATGAGATTTATCATGTAATCGAGTTAGTTTTGTTAGGGTTTGATCCCTAGTATCAACTATGTTCTGAGATTGATGTTGATATGACTTTTTCTATGCTTAATGCTTGTCACTAGGGCCCGAGTGCCATGATTTCAGATCTGAACCTATTATGTTTTCATCAATATATGAGAGTTCTTGATCCTATCTTGCAAGTCTATAGTCACCTACTATGTGTTATGATCCGGCAACCCCGAAGTGACAATAATCGGGACCACTCCTGGTGATGACCGTAGTTTGAGGCGTTCATGTATTCACTATGTTTTAATGCTTTGGTCCGGTACTCTATTAAAAGGAGGCCTTAATATCCTTTAGTTTCCGCTAGGACCCCGCTGCCACGGGAGGGTAGGACAAAAGATGTCATGCAAGTTCTTTCCATAAGCACGTATGACTATATTCGGAATACATGCCTACATTACATTGATGAACTAGAGCTAGTTCTGTGTCACCCTAGGTTATGACTGTTATATGATGAACCGCATCCGGCATAGTTCTTCATCACCGATCCAATGCCTACGAGCTTTCCATATATTGTTCTTCGCTTATTTACTTTTCCTTTGTTATTGTTATCATCACTATAAAACACCAAAAATATTACTTTTGCTACCGTTACCTTTTACTACCGTTACCACTACTATCATATTACTTTGCTACTAAATACCTTGATGCAGATATTATGTTTCCAGGTGTGGTTGGATTGACAACTCAACTGCTAATACTTGAGAATATTCTTTGGCTCCCCTTATGTCGAATCAATAAATTTGGGTTGAATACTCTAACCTCGGAAACTATTGCGATCCCCTATACTTGTGGGTTATCAAGACTATTTTCTGGCGCCGTTGCCGGCGGGCATAGCTCTATTCTTTGAGTGACTTGGGATTTATATCTGCTTATCATTATGAAGAACTTGAAAGACACAAGAACCAAGATTTATCCCTCAATTACGAGGGGAGGTAAGGAACTGCCATCTAGCTCTGCACTTGATTCACCTTCTATTTTGAGCAAGCTTGCGACACCTAAACCTGCTTCTGCTATTAATTCTGATATGTCGGATGTTATTGATGATGCCACTTCTGCTTTGCATGATACTTATGATGAAACTACTTCTATGCTTGATAATACTGTGCCACTTGGTGAATTTCTTGATGAACAACTTGCTAGGGCTAGAGAGAATGAAATTATTGAAACTGATAATATTTATGAAAGTGATGATGAAGATTCTCCCCCTAGATATGAATTACCTGTTGTGCCTGAGCGCTATGTTATGGATGAAGAAACTGCTAGAGATTTTCTTGCTTGCAATGATTGGAGTGATCTTAAGAAATTATTAGCTAAGTTGAAACAAAAAACTTTGAATGCTAGAATTAAATATGATCCTGCTTATGCTACTTAACCTATCTTTGTTACTGATAAGGATTATAATTTCTCTGTCGACCCTGATATAATTACTGTGGTTGAATCTGATCCTTTCTATGGCTATGAATCTGAAACTGTTGTGGCACATCTTACTAAATTAAATTATATAGCCACCCTGTTCACTAATGATGAGAAAACTCGCTACTATTATATCCTTAAGATATTTCCGTTCTCATTAAAGGGTGATGCTAAGATATGGTTTAATTCTCTTGATCCTAGTTGTGTGTGTAGTCCCCAGGATATGATTTATTACTTCTTTGCTAAATATTTCCCTACTCATAAGAAACAAGCTGCTTTAAGGGAAATATATAATTTTGTGCAAATTGAAGAAGAGAGTCTCCCACAAGCTTGGGGGAGGCTTCTCCAATTACTTAATGCTTTGCCTCATCATGCTCTTAAGAAAAATGAAATACTTGATATCTTTTATAATGGACTAACCGATGCTTCGAGACACTTCCTGAGCCAATTCCTGAGCCTATTCCTAAACCAACTCCGAAGAAAAGGGGTGTTCTATTTCTCAATCCTAAAGATATGCAAGAGGCAAAGAAATCTATGAAAGAAAAAGGTATTAAAGCTGAAGATGTTAAGAATTTACCTCCTATTGAAGAAATACATGGTCTTAGTTTACCGCTTGTTGAAGAAATACATGGTCTTGATAACCCGACACAGATAGTAAAGGTAAATTCTCTCTATAGATATGATAAAGCTGAAATCCCTCCTACTAAGTTTGCTAGCCAATGCTTAGATGAGTTTGATAACTTTATGGTTAAGCAAGAAGATTTAAATTCTTATGTTGGTAGACAATTGAAACATAATGCTTATATGATTGAACACTTGAGTGATTATATGGCTAATGTTAAAGGTGAACTAAAACTTATTAGTAAACATGCTTCTATGGTTACCACTCAAGTAGAACAAGTACTTAAAGCTCAGAATGATTTGCTCAATGAATTAAATAGTAAGAAAAATGATAATGATGTTAGAGTTATGACTAGAGGTGAGTCGAGGTGGTAAAATGACTCAGGAACCTTTGTATCATGAGGGCCATCCTAAGAGAATTGAGCAAGATTCTCAGAGAAATAATATTGATGCACCTAGTCCTTCTAAGAGGAAGAAAAAGAAAAATGATAGGACTTTGCATGCTTCTAGTGAACCTGTTGATGACACACCTGAGAATCCCAATGATATTTGTATTTCTGATGCTGAAACGCAATCTAGTAATGAGCATGAACCTAGTGATAATGTTAATAATGATGTTCATGTTGATGCTCAACCTAGTAATGACAATGAAGTAGAGATTGAACATGCTATTGATCTTGATAACCCACAATCAAAGAATCAATGTTATGATAAGAGAGACTTTGTTACTAGGAAGCACGGTAAAGAAAGAGAACCATGGGTTCAGAAACACATGCCTTTTCCTCCTAAACCATCCAAGAAAAAGGATGATGAGGATTTTGAGCGCTTTTCTGAAATGATTAGACCTATCTTCTTGCGTATGCGTTTGACTGATATGCTTAAAATGAATCCTTATGCTAAGTACATGAAAGATATTGTTACTAATAAAAGAAAGATACCAGAAGCTGAAATTTCCACCATGCTTGCTAATTATACTTTTAAGGGTGGAATGCCTAAGAAACTGGGAGATCCCGGAGTACCAACTATACCATGCTCCATTAAGAGAAACTATGTTTAAACTGCTTTATGTGATCTTGGAGCCGATGTTAGTGTTATGCCTCTCTCTTTATATCGTAGACTTGATTTGAATAAGTTGACACCTACTGAAATATCTTTGCAAATGGCTGACAAATCAACTGCTATACCTGTCTGTATTTGTGAGGATGTGCCTATTGTGGTTGCAAACGTTACCATTTTAACGGACTTTGTTATTCTTGATATTCCTGAGGACGATAGTATGTCTACTATTCTTGGAAGACCCTTTTTGAATACTGCAGGGGCTGTTATTGATTGCACCAAAGGCAATGTCACTTTTCATGTTAATGATAATGAGCATACAGTACACTTTCTAAGGAAACAACCTCAAGTCCATTGTATCAATTCTATTGGAAAAATTCCAACTATTACTATTGGAGGTTTTGAATTTCCTCTTCCTACTGTCAAGAAGAAATATGATATCCATATTGTTGGGGACATGCATATCCCCGTTTAGGTAACCTAGTGTTATTCGAAAATTCTGCGGTTCCATGTTATTCGGAATGAGTTTGTTAACAAGACCTGATCAACCTTTTTAGTGGATTCCTTTTGATGAGCATGAGATGGATGAATTTAGAAAACACAACTCTCTATACCCTCTTTTTACTCCTATTGATGAGCATGAGATGGATGAATTTAGAAAACACAACTCTCTATACCCTCTTTTTACTTTCTGTTATTTATATTAAATAAAGCAAAAATAGTAATTTCTGTCTGTTTTCTGAATTATCCATGCAATAAAAAAGTACCCCAAAAATAAAAGTTCTCCAAATGCACTGAAATTTAAATATGATTTTTTCTGGAATATTCGAGAATAGCTGGCACTAAGAACACATCAGGGGGAGCAAGCACCTGGCCACGAGGGTGGAGGGCGCACCCTACCCCCCTGGGCACCCCTGCCTCGTGGGCCCATGGTGGCTCCCCTCCACTTATTCCAGCTACCACACACTCCTTCTTCTTCCCACAAACATCACTAGCCAGCTCATACCCGAGTCCAAGCTCATCTTGCTGCCATTTTCGATCTCCTAGCTCAAAGCTCCATTCACAAAACTGCTTTGGGGGATTGTCCTTTGGTATGTGACTCCTCCAATGGTCCAATTAGTTTTTGTTATAGTGCTTTATTCATTGCATATCTTTGCTGTTTAGGTGACCCTATTCTTGAGCTTGCATGTTAAATTTATGTGGTTCCAAGTAGTTCTAATGCATGATATAGTCTCTAGGCACTTGTGGGAGTAGTTGCTATCAATTTTGTTGAGTTTTGTTCACTTCTATTTTGAAGTTACTAAAATTTTCAGAAAAAGATGAAGAGATTTTTGAGGGGCTCTACGAGCTGAAGCAAAGTGAAGAAGAAGAGAGGCCCAAATATAATCTGCCTCGCACCGTGGAGGTTCGGCCGTGCGAATGGCCTTGTGATGATTTCTTGAGAGCAGCCGGGATTTATGATGATTTTTATGAGTTGGCTGAGAATGCAGGCCTCATGGACTTTCTCCGCGACCAACGCGAACAGTATCTCTTACTCACCAATATCTTTGTGCAAAACTTTCATTTCCATGCTAGGAGCTCACCATCTACGGTGGAATTTTCTTTATATGATGAGCATAAGGAGATGTCACTTCGTGATTTTTGTCGGGTTTGTTTGGTACCTTTTGAGGGCAGCATAGAGGAACCACATCGTGAGTGGATGGGTTTATTGATACCATTGTTGTAGGGGAAACGAGGAAGGTTTTCGACGCACGAATTACTAGCATACATTTTCCTATTCTATGTTACTTCGTAATATTTGCTAGTAGATGCTTAATTGGTCGCGAAAACTGCGGCAACCTTAGTGCCCCTGATATTGTTATTTTGTGCCATGCCTTGTTCCGTGATGACACATTTAGTATGGGCGCTATTGTTGCAAAGGGTTAAATCTTAACCATACTAAGGGCCCGTCCTTGGAGGCATCTTCGCCTCGCGCCTCGCGCCTCGCTGCACACTTTAACATACCTATTAGGCATTATGAGAAGGAAGAGAAGTTGCCGCCTTCTGTTTTTCTAGATTATAAGAGTATGGTAGCACATGATTTTATTGTTAAGAATAGGGAAAAGGCGCTTAAGTACAAATTAATATTTGGTAAAAATCGTCCTGAGACTATTACCTTGCCTGCTCCTTCCTTGTTTGATTTATCTGCAGGCAAGTACCTTGTTCCGTTGGAGGCTATTCATGCCCACCGGAACCCTACATCAGCTATAGAGCCAGAGCCGGAACCACAATTTGATCCTCCATGACAGTCTGATTACCAAGGGGATCCGGAGGTGATTGCCAACCAGTGGCAATCCGAGGCTTCTTCACAATACGACCCCAGCTATAACTTTGGATATCCGCCAGGCCAGCCATGGCCATAGACCAACTTAGGCCAAAAGCCTAAGCTTGAGGGAGTACGTATTTCTCACCGACATTACATTCATGTTCACACACTCATTGCTAGTTGTCGGTGCTCATACTTTTTCATTGTATCATCCATGCTAGTTTATTTTCCTTTTTTGTTTTCTTCTTGTGTGTTTAATAAACCTTAAGAAAAACAAAAAAAATATTTGTAGCTTTTAATTAGTTTACTTTCCACGCTTGTAGTAGTAATTAAAAAGAAAACCCAAAAAAGATTTCTCATTCTTCTTTTGCTTGTTGGGAGCTTTCCCGTGTAAATAGTTTTGTTTCTTTTCTTTGGGGGTCGAGAGGAGAAGATCATGATCAAAATGTTAAAGTGGCTCTTATATGCATTATTGTTGATTTGACAAAGAGCCCATATTACCTTGTCTTCTCTCTTGAATTGAATGCTTGCAGATTCCAGCTTAGTCCAATGCACGTGCACTATTATTATTATCCACACTATTCGGTCATGCAAGTGAAAGGCAATAATGATGATTATATGATGAACTTATTGAGATGAGAAAAGCTGGTATGAACTCAACCTCTCTTGTTTTTGTAAATATAATTAGTTCATCGTTCCTGATTCGGCCTATTATGAATAAACATGTTTCCAATGACAATTAGAGATTATAGTTGCTTATGCCATGCTTAATTAGCTAGGAGCTTATAATGGTTTACCTTGCGTGCCAACATGCTATTAAAATGGTTGTGATGTGGTACGATAGGGTGGTATCCTCTTTTGAACGATTCAAGTGGCTTGACTTGGCACATGTTCACGCATGTAGTTGAAACAAAATCAACATAGCCTCTACGATATTTATGTTCATGGTGCATTATATCCTACTCATGCTTGCATTCAGTGTTGATTAATTTTAATGCATGTTCATGACTGTTGTCGCTCTCTAGCTGGTCGCTTCCCAGTCTTTTTCTAGCCTTCACTTGTACTAAATGGGAATACTGCTTGTGCATCCAATTCCATAAACCCCAAAGTTATTCCATATGAGTCCACCATACCTACCTATATACGGTATCTACCTGCCGTCCCAAGTAAATTTGTATGTGCCAAACTCTAAACCTTCAAATAAACATTCTATTTTGTATGCTCGAATAGCTCATGTATCAACTAGGGTTGTCTGTATCTTCCATGTTAGGCAGGTTATTCTCAAGAGGAGTGGACTCCGCTCCTCACTCACGAGAAAATGGCCGGTCACTGGGATGCCCAGTCCCATGCTTTATGTAAATTAAATCAAAATAATTACAAACAAAACTCCCCGGGACTGTTGTTAGTTGGAGGCACTTGTTGTTTTGAGCAAGCCATGGATTGATGCTTGTTGGTGGAGGGGGAGTATAAACTTTACCACTCTGTTTGGGAACCGCCTATAATGTGTGTAGCATGGAAGATATCGCCATCTCTTGGTTGTTATGTTGACAATGAAAGTATACCTCTCAAAATATTATTCATCTCTATTTCAAAACCGAGCTCTGGCACCTCTACAAATCCCCGCTTCCCTCTATGAAGGGCCTATCCATTTACTTTTATGTTGAGTCATCATCCTCTTATTAAAAAGCACCAGTTGGAGAGCACCGCTGTCATTTGCATTCATTACTGTTAGTTTACATTGAGTATGACTTTACTGGATCTCTTTAACCATGAATTACAATGTCTAGTCAGTCCTTGATCTTTAAAGGTGCTCTACATTTATGTTTTGCGGTCTCAGAAAGGGCTAGCGAGATACCATCTTGTTATATCATATCATGATTATTTTGAGAAAGTGTTGTCCTCCGAGATTTTTTATTATTGCTCGCTAGTTGATTATGCCATTGATATGAGTAAACATGAGACCTACATGTTATTGTGAATATGGTTAGTTCATAATCTTTGCTGAAAACTTGAATCCTGGCTCTACATATTTACAACAACAAGAGCAAACAGAGTTTGTAAAAGTTTTTCTTTATCACTTTCAGTTTATCAACTGAATTGCTTGAGGACAAGCAAAGGTTTAAGCTTGGGGGAGTTGATACGTATTCACCGTATCTACTTTTCCAAACACTTTTGCCCTTGTTTTGGACTCTAACTTGCATGATTTGAATAGAACTAACCCGAACTGACGCTGTTTTCAGCAGAATTGCCATGGTGTTATTTTTGTGCAGAAATAAAAGTTCTCGGAATGACTTTCTCGGAATGACCTGAAAATCAACGGAGAATTATTTTGGAATATATAAAAAATACTGGAAAAAAGATCCACGTCAGGGGGCACCACCTGTCCACAAGGGTGGGGGCGCGCCCTACCCCCTAGGCGCACCCCCTGCCTCGTGGGCCCCCTGATGCTCCACTGACCTCAACCTTGACCCCATATATTCACTTTCGGAGAGAAAAAAACCAGGGAGAAAGATTCATCGCGTTTTATGATACAGAGCTGCCGCCAAGCCCTAAACTCTCTCGGGAGGGCTGATCTGGAGTCAGTTCAGGGCTCCGGAGAGGGGAATCCGTCACCATTGTCATCATCAACCTTCCTCCATCACCAATTTCATGATGCTCACCGCCGTGCGTGAATAATTCCATCATAGGCTTGCTGGACGGTGATGGGTTGGATGAGATTTATCATGTAATCGAGTTAGTTTTGTTAGGGTTTGATCCCTAGTATCCATTATGTTCTGAGATTGATGTTGCTATGACTTTGCTATGCTTAATGCTTGTCACTAGGGCCCGAGTGCCATGACTTCAGGTCTGAACCTATTATGTTTTCATCAATATATGAGAGTTCTTGATCCTATCTTGCAAGTAGCATTTGAAGGAACTCGACTTGACGGTCTCATCAGTTGGGGTAGATGATGATGAAGCTCTCGGCTTGAAGTTGCTTGTAGTAGGATGATGACTTGGTGTAGTCGAAGATGTTGGAGTCGTTGAAGCTTGATTGTAGGACTTGGATGAGAACTTGGCATACTTGAAATCGTGTTGCACTTGACGTTCCGCTTTGGTAGCTTGATGCACTAGCTCGATGAGATTCGAGTATGGTCAGAAGTCGGTGATCTTCTTGATAGGATGGTTGAGTCCATTCAAGAAGCGTGCCATAGTTTGCTCATCATCTTCCGTGACATTGGCTCGTATCATGGCAATCTCCATCTCCTTGTAGTACTCTTCAACGCTTTTGGTTCCTTTCTTGAGTAGTTGAAGTTTCTTGAAGAGGTCGCGGTTGTAGTAGGTAGGCACAAAGCGTGCTCTCTTTACATCCTTCATTTACCCCCAAGTAGTGATGGGTGGTTCACCACTTGCCTCACGGCGCTCGATAACTTGTTCCCACCAAATGAGGACATAGTATTGGAACTCAAGGGATGCCATTGCGATCTTCTTCTCTTCGTCATAGTTGTGTAAATGGAAGATTTTGTCGACCTTCAATGCCCATGATAGGTACTCTTCGGGATCGTTGCTTCCA
Source organism: Triticum urartu (assembly GCF_056163025.1). Taxonomy (NCBI): domain Eukaryota; kingdom Viridiplantae; phylum Streptophyta; class Magnoliopsida; order Poales; family Poaceae; genus Triticum; species Triticum urartu. Next base: position 192,646,517 of record NC_141873.1, on the reverse strand, counting down.
TTGAACTTGGGCATTGGGAACTTGAGCTTGCTGTAGCGTTGCTCGTCATTGTGTTGGGGTCGGGGATGATGACGTCCATGTTGTTGATGATTGTCAAGCTCGTGTTGCTCTTGGAGAAGAGGGTTGTCGACCTCATGTGGTTCTTGTCGTGGAGGATTTCCATTGTCGTCATGCTCTTAATGAACTTGATGTTCTTGGCGAGCTTGTGGAGGAGCTTGTCGAGCTCGAGGAAGATCGTGAGGAACTTGACGATGCACGCGAGCTTGAAATCTTCTTTCTTGAACCTCTTCGCGAAGTGCTTCCTCTTGTTCACGCCGATGGCGGTTGCGTGTGGCGACGACATTACTTGCATCTTGAAGGGCACGTTGCGCCACAAGTACTTGAGTTTCACGGAGTTGTTGTTCTTGACATTGTGCCTCGGCATCTTGTGCTTCTTGGTGTAGACGCGCTCGCTCTTCCTCTTCATGTTGGTTGGCGTTGTCGTTGTCTTTCTCGTGCTAGCGCAAAAGCCTCTTGAGTTTGACGTTGTCGGTGCTCTTGAGAGTTGGTGTCGCGTAGAGGATCGAGGCTTGCATGACGATCGTTGCGCGCGGCACGTCGAAGAGTGTTCGATGTCGGTGTACTTGAGCTGGAGAGGGTGAAGTCGGAGTGTCGACTTGAGCGGCTCCTTCTTGATGAAGACGAAGTGGAAGAAGAGCAGTTGAGCAACAAAGCGCGAATCTCGTCCATTCTTGCATCGTTCTCTTGCTTGTGATCGTCGAGCTTGTGGTCTAAGTAGTCCCTTGTACGTTGCTCGGAGAGTCGCAAGTCGGTGGCGAGGTTTTCGATGCGTTCACTCATTGCTTGTTGCTCTTGATGCAAAGCACGTTGTGCACCAAAGAGGTGACTCTTGGTGACATAAGAGTTCATGTCGTCATCGTGCTCAATGAAGAGTGGGTTGGCAGAAGTACTTGGCCTATCCATCATTCCAAGATAAAAATGTGAGTGGTAGAAAGAGAAGAACAAATACCAAATGTACCTTGACCGAAGTTGAAAGTGGATCAATGACCACTACAATGTGGACAAGGAAATAGCACAATTTGTACCAATTATTGTCGATTTCTCACACCTACACAAGTAAAAGCTTATGGTGGAGCTTGGTTAGGATGGTGGCACAAAATTTGATGCAATTGTAAGTGAGCTTCAATAATGTTGGAAAATATTCGCAAGATTGCAATGCAACAAGTAGACCAAGCAATATAATGTACACAGAAACACACACGCAAAAAGATAAGTGGGGTCGTGCAACCAAGGGTGAACCAAAATGTGGAATCCACAAAAATGCTCTTGTTGCACAACACTAGAGAGACGCTAGCATGATTGCACAATAGGTGGATACAAAGACTTGTGCACAACCTACTAAGCAAAAATGCAACGACTCCTATCCCAAGTATGCTCTATGCAAGGTGTTTCTATGATATGATCCAAGATGATCTAATATGACAATCTTAATGTTGTATGATGCTATGGTTCTTGCTTAGAAGCTCTTTGCTTATCTTTCCTTTTTGCTTAAAAGCTTGTTTGGCTCTTTGGTGTTTGAGCTCTTTTCTTATGCAATGATTGACGAACCAAGATAGCAAGTGTGTATGCGATGACAACCTTGTGACACAAGAGATGATACCAAGATATGCAACAATGATGTATGTATGCTATGGGAAGTATGATCACTAATGTGAACAAGTCTCATTGCCGGCAATGCTCAATGGCTAGTCTCGATGGGTAAGCAACGCAAAGGAGTAAGGCTATGATGGCTATCAATGTAATGGCAAGAGTGATATGTCCAATACCAAGGTGAGGTTACCATTTCTTGCAGACGGTATGGTGTCAAAATGGTGGAACGAATACCAAGATATAGTCAAGGTGGTTGTTGTTGATGACGCCTCTGTGGCGAAGATGAGCGGCGGTGATGTCGATGTCGAACCGTACCTAGATAGCCGAAACACAAAAGGATATGGAACCGCAACTCAAATTCTCAAAGATCGAAGTGGCAACACGTTTTGGGGTGCAAGACGAGTAAGCAATGGTGGTGGTATGCGGAAGTGGTGATGGTGTATAGGTGGTAGGAGTGCGAATGCAGAAATGTGGGGCGGTGGTGGTGGCCAAAACTGAAGAAAATTCAGTTTCTTCAGGTAACTCTGGACGTCCGGTGGTGAGCGGCCGTCCGGTGGCGAGCGGACGTCCGGTGACTGGGCACTGTTCGGGCACGGGATGAAATGCACGTGTACGAGGTGGATGAGGTGAAAATCATCGAATTCGGGCAATTTTGTGGATGGAAAGGGTGGGGAAAGGGGGAAAAAGCAAGATCCACTCAAACTAAAGCAAATCCACGGATCAAATCCAACAAAATTTGAACACACCAACAAATCACAAAAAAATTGGGGCTATTTTCGTTTGGAATTTTCGAATTAGGGACAAAATCAACAAAAACTAGGCTAGCAACACAACGGGGAGGCTCCGAAATCATGATTAACGTGGCTCTAGATACCAAGATGATGTACGGTGGGAACCCTAATCGTCTGATCTTTCACGAAAGGAACGGATCCCGCGATGAACACGAAGAACACGATGAGGGAAACGAGGGAAAACATGGGGGAAACACAAGAGAAACACTAAACCAACGAGAAATAGTCACACATGTGCTAGATCCTCGAGTACATAAGAGATAACATGGTACACGATCAACTAGGGACGATACAAAGGTAGCCGGTCTTCTCCGTGAGGATATCTTGAGGTTCTTCTCCACAAGGAGGTCTTGAATCCAAAGGGATATTCTCCATAGAGGCCGCGGTCTCTCTCGTGGAGTAGATCCGATGTGGATGAGCAATGCTCTATCTCTAAATGTGAGCTAAACCAATGCTAACCCTAGCTAGGATGAATAGGAGGTCTATTTATAGTCTTAGTGCAAATGGGGGGCGAAAGGCGGGGGTACATGGGCTTCGGGCCCAGAACTGGACTCAGCCAGGTACTGGATGTCCGCTGGGGGCCGGTCGTCCGGTGGCTCACGGGCGTCCGGACGTCCGGTAGTAGCCGGTCGTCCGCTGGTTCTGGCTCGGATGTGGAAGTTGCGGATTTCCGGAAGGGACCGGTCGTCCAGTCGCCGGACGTCCGGTGGCGTCGGACTTCCGCTCGTTTTGCTCGAGTGCGGTGTCGCCGGTCGTCTGGTCCGGGCCGGACGTCAGCTCGCTGTAGCTCGGCTAGGTGAAAGCACAAGTGCTCCCTAGGTGGTTTTGATAATTGATGACAACATATCTCTTGTTGGACTAACATTTCTATCTAGCATGTTTCAGATAAGTTCAACAATGGAGTGGCATGGATTAAAGGTTGTGGGAACTCCTTCAAGATGCTAAGGACAAAGGATTGGCTAAAGCTTCAAGCTCAAGACTCTTCATTTTACATTTTAGTGATCCAAGATCACATTGAGTCCATAGGAAAAGCCAATACTATCAAGGAGGGATGAGGTGTTGCTTAATGAGCCTCTTGCTTCATGTGCTTAGTGATATGCTCCAAAACCCTCAACTACTTTCCCACTTCCACATATGACCTAAACCCTAAGCCAAACTCGGTCCTACCGATTCTTCCTATCCGGCGCCACCGAGTTTCACTTATCATAAGCCACTGCCAAACCCTAATCAGTTCGGTCTCACCGAGATGGGCTTGCAAACTCTCTGTTACCCATTGCAATATTCTCGGTCCCACCGAGATATGCAATCGGTCCCACCGAGTTTGCTTGACCAAATCTCAGTTTCACTTATTACCCAAATCGGTCCCACCGAGTTTGAGTAATCGGTCAAACCAAGTTTTGGATTTACCCTAACCCTAGCACATCGGTCCCACCGAGTTGATCCAGTTGGTCCCACCGAAATCTCTAACGGTCACTAGGTTTACATTTTCGGTCCGACCGAGTTTATTGATTCGGTCCCACCGAGATTGGAAAACTGTGTGTAACGGTTGGATTTTGTGTGGAGGCTATATATACCCCTCCACCTCCTTCTCATTCGATGAGAGAGCCATCAGAACACACACACCATTCCAACTCATATGTTCTGAGAGAGAACCACCTACTCATGTGTTGAGACCAAGATATTCCATTCCTACCATATGAATCTTGATCTCTAGCCTTCCCAAGTTGCTTTCCACTCAAATCTTCTTTCCACCAAATCCAAATCCTATGAGAGAGAGTTGAGTGTTGGGGAGACTATCATTTGAAGCACAAGAGCAAGGAGTTCATTACCTACACACCATTTGTTACTTCTTGGAGAGTGGTGTCTCCTAGATTGGCTAGGTGTCACTTGGGAGCCTCCGACAAGATTGTGGAGTTGAACCAAGGAGTTTGTAAGGGCAAGGAGATCGCCTACTTCGTGAAGATCTACCGCTAGTGAGGCAAGTCCTGTGTGGGCGATGGCCATGGTGGGATAGACAAGGTTGCTTCTTCATGGACCCTTTGTGGGTGGTTGCTTCTTCGTGGACCCTTCGTGGGTGGAGCCCTGTGTGGACTCGCGCAACCGTTACCCTTGGGTGGAGCCCTGTGTGGACTCGCGCAACCGTTACCCTTTGTGGGTTGAAGTCTCCATCAACGTGGATGTAGGATAGCACCACCTATCCGAACCACGGGAAAAACATTCGTGTCTCCAATTGCGTTTGAATTCTCCAAACCCTTCTCTTTACATTCTTGCAAGTTGCATGCTTTACATTTCGCTGCTCATATACTCTTTGCATGCTTGCTTGATATGTATTGTGTGTGTTGAAATTGTGCCTAAACTCCACTTAAACCGAAAAAGCTTAAAAATTGCAACTTTGGCATTAAGTGTCTAATCACCCCCCTCTAGACACATCTACTTCTAGATCCTACAAGTGGTATCAGAGCTTTGGTCTCCATTGCCTTGGTTTAATCACCATTGGAGGAAGATGGATGTGTCTACATTAGGGAGTCTTAGACATAGAGTGCCTATTCTTGATGGAGAGTATTTCCATGAGTGGAAAAATGAGATGCTTGTAATCTTCAATCAATATCATTTGAACAAGTATATTGCTAACCCTTGTGCACCTCGTATTGATCCTTTGCATCCTACCCTAGATGAAGATATTGACATGATTCACAATCTTAGAGCTATTGAGCTCATCATTAGAGGATTGCCCAAAAATTTGATTGCTAGTTTGCCTGCTCACAATTGTGCCTATACCATATGGAAATTTCTTGAGGAACAATTTCCCGATTATTCCTTGAAAACTTTGGATGAAATTCTCCATAAATCTATTGCCTTGAGTAAGATGAACTCTAGTGATCCTAGTTTTGGTAAATGTCTTTTTGAACTTGCCAATCTTAAGCATGCTAAAGGAGATGTTGTAATCATTAATGATATCATATTCAAAGCTATAAGAATTCATAAAAGTAACCACCTTGATGGTCGTTTATCTAATGAATTACCCTCTCTAGGAAATGATGAGTCACAAGATCATGATGAACACGAATATTATGATGATGATGATAGTGACTTCGATCTTGATGATTCAATGAGACACTTTGGTCTTATGGCAAATCTTCGGGGATATGAATCAGGAGGAAAGGAATGGGTTCTTGATAGTGGATGTATTGATCATATGACCTGAGATGAAGAGATGTTTCGTGAGCTTGCTGAAAATGACGGCCCTCGAAAATACGTCACCTTTGGTGATAATTCAAAGGGTAAAGTGGTTGGCCTTGGTAAGGTGGCAATCTCACATGATAGTTCCATTCAAAATGTCATGCTCGTTGAATCTCTTGGCTACAACTTACTTTCAGTATCTAGACTTGCTGATTTTGGTTTGAATGTCCTATTTACTGAGGTAGATTGCCAAGTATTTCGTCGAGACAATCATAAAATGGTCTTTACGGGTATGCGTAGAGGTGATCTTTACATTGTCGATTTCTCTAAAAAGGCACAACCTAAAACTTGCTTTGTTGCTAAATCCTCAAAAGGTTGGTTGTGGCATAGACGACTAGGTCACGTTGGCATGAGAAACCTTGACAAGCTTATTAAAGGAAATCATATCCTTGGAGTTAACGATGTCATATTTGATAAGGATAGACTTTGCAGTGCTTGTCAAGCAGGTAAACAGGTTGGAGGAAGACATCCCGTGAAGAACATCATGACCACAAGGAGGCCACTCGAGCTACTTCACATGGATCTTTTTGGTCCCAACGCCTACAAGAGTCTGGGTGGAAATTCTTTTGGTCTAGTTATAGTTGATGACTTTTCAAGATTTACGTGGGTGTTCTTTCTTAATGACAAGTCGTAGGTCCATAAGATCTTCAGAAACTTCGCTAGGAAGGCCCAAAATCAGTTTGATGTGAAGATCAAGAAGGTTCGGAGTGACAACGGAACGGAGTTCAATAACGCAAATGTGGACACCTTTCTTGACGAAGAAGGGATTTCACACGAGTTCTCGGCTACGTACACACCTCAATAAAATGGAGTTGTTGAGAGGAAGAACCGGACGCTCATCGAAATAGCAAGAACGATGCTTGATGAATACAAGACGCCAAAACACTTTTGGGCAGAAGCGGTTGAGACAGCTTGTCACGCAACAAATCGCTTATATCTTCACAAGCTACTCGGCAAGACGGCATACGAGCTCCTCACCGGTAACAAGCCTCAAGTTGGATACTTTCGAGTATTCGGCTCAAAGTGCTACATTCTTGATAAGCATCGTCGTTCAAAGTTTGCTCCAAAATCTCATGAAGGTTTTCTACTTGGTTATGGCTCAAACTCTCACACTTACCGTGTCTACAACAATTTCACCCGAAAGGTTGAAGAGACGGTAGATGTGAAGTTTAATGAATCTAATGGCTCGCAAGTAGAGCAATTGCCAATTGATGTAGGAGACAAAGACCCTTCAGAAGCAATTCAAGACTTGTCCATTGGTAAAATTCGTCCAACGGAGGTGAAGGAGAGTACTTCATCCGTCCAAGTGGAAGCTTCTACTTCACGACAAGGTGAACCAAGAATCGACACGGAAGCATCCACAAGTGGGACACACCAAGATGAAGAAAACGAGGAAGTACGTCAAGATGAACATCAACAACCTCCTTCTCCACCACGACAAGAGAACGACGACGTCAACAATGAAGAAGGCCAAGAAGAAGAACAAGATGAAGAAGATGTTCAACAAAGACCCAAGCAAAAGCTCTCACGAGTTCGAGCAAGAATTGCCAAAGATCATCCCGTCGAGCAAATCCTCAATGATATACAAACCGGGAGAATCACTCGCTCAAAAACTCGTTTAGCTAACTTTTGTGAAAACTATTCATTCATCTCTAGCATTGAACCAATGAAGGTTGAAGAAGTATTGGAAGATCCGGATTGGATAAACGCTATGCATGAAGAGCTACATAATTTTGAGAGAAACCAAGTTTGGACATTGGTTGAGAAGCCCGACAACAACCACAACATCATTGGTACCAAATGGGTGTTTCGCAACAAGCAAGATGAAGATGGACAAGTCGTTTGCAACAAATCACGTCTCGTCGCCCAAGGGTACACACAAGTCGAAGGTATGAACTATGGTGAGACATATGCTCCCGTTGCTAGACTTGAGTCCATTCGCATCTTACTTGCCTATGCTAATCACCATAATATCACCTTGTACCAAATGGACATTAAAAGTGCTTTTCTAAATGGTGAAATAGAGGAGGAAGTTTATGTCAAACAACCTCCCGGCTTTATCAATCCTAAGAAACCAAATCATGTTTACAAACTTCACAAAGCTCTCTATGGTCTTAAACAAGCTCCTAGAGCATGGTACAAATGCTTGACCAAGTTCCTTACTACAAGTGGTTTTGAAATTGGTAAAATTGATTCGACTCTTTTTACTAAAAGGGTTAATGGAGAACTATTTGTATGCCAAATTTATGTTGATGATATCATATTTGGTTCAACTAACCCTCTCTTTAGTGAAAAGTTTGGAAAGCTAATGTCAGAGAAGTTTGAGATGTATATGATGAGTGAACTCAAATTCTTTCTCGGGTTGCAAATCAAGCAAACTAAGGAAGGAACATTTGTCTCTCAAACAAAGTACACCAAGGACTTATTCAAGAAGTTCAATATGCAAGAATGCAAAGGTATGTCTACACCCATGCCTACTAGTGGACATAATGATTTGACCAAAGATGGTGAACCTGTTGATCAAAAGGTTTATCACTCTATGATTGGTTCATTGTTGTACCTATGTGCTTCACGTCCCGATATTATGCTAAGTGTGTGCATGTGTGCACGATATCAAGCTGCTCCTAAAGATTGTCATCTTAAGGCTGTGAAAAGGATAGTGAGATATTTAATCCATACACCAAATTTTGGCATTTGGTATCCTAAGAGGTCTTCTTTTGATCTTGTTGGCTATTCTGACTCAGATTATGCCGGAGACAAGGTTGACAGAAAGTCCACTTCGGGTACTTGTCAATTTCTTGGTAGATCTCTTGTGTCTTGGTCTTCCAAGAAACAAAACTCGGTATCCTTATCCACCGCCGAAGCGGAATACATTGCCGCTGGTTCATGTTGTGCTCAATTACTTTGGATGACCCAAACTCTTAAAGATTATGGGATTTATGTGAAACATGTTCCACTGCTTTGTGACAATGAAAGTGCTATCAAAATTGGTCATAATCATGTACAACATTCTCGAACTAAGCATATTGAAGTTCGTCATCATTTCATTCGAGATCATGTTGCTAAGGGTGACATCAACCTTAAGCATGTTCGCACCGATAAGCAATTAGCGGATATATTCACTAAACCGCTTGATGAGAAAGTGTTTTGCAGGTTGAGAGGAGAATTGAACATCATTGATGCTTCGAACTTGGAGTAGAAACTCCATTGGATACATGCAAGACATGAGCTTATGACTAATCCATGATATATCTCTTATGATAACTATCTTATGTCTTGGATATATTTGCACCTTGCATGTTGTCTAACCCATGTAGGTGCTTGGTTGAATCTAATTCCATGAGATTGAGACTCACTCACATCTTGAGCAATCTCTACATCACCAAGACTCTACACAATGGTGGTTGAAGACAAGGAAGCACAAAATCATTCAAACATATCCTTTGACAAATTCTATGTTAAGCTTCATGATTATCATTTTTGGATACACAAGTGCTCTTCCTTGCAAGAACTAACCTATCTAGGTAGATGAACTCAAACTCCAAGTGGTGCTCCCAACTCTTGATGAGCTACATTAACCTTGAGCACTCACACAAGTTCAACTACACGAGCAAGAACCACACCACCACCCAAGGTATGTTATTCCATCTTAGAGAAGCTTTACTCCAAGACATGAGTCAAAGCAACTCAACAAGATGTGAATACATCAAGATGCTTAAACTAAAAATGGTAACCCCATTTTGAGCTTAAACGATGAGTATGACCTATGATCAAGTGCTCTCACTTGACTCCTAAGTCAATATACTCTAACATAGGTGACTATGTCACCGCCCAATTCTAGATGAAGTTCTCTTGTGTTCTTTTCTGAGTTATTGCATTTGTCCCTTGCATATTTGTTTCCTTCTCTTTCAAACAAAAAAAAACTTCATCTAGAAACTTTCACTCTTTTCTTTTGGGTTTTTGTTCTGCATATTTCTGCATCAAATTCCTTGCAAATCTTTCAGCTAATTCATTGCAAATCTTTGTGAGATCTTACTTGACTAGTGAGCTGAGGTGACAAGTGTTTTTCTCTGTGATGAACTCGGTTTCACCGAATTGTCATTTTCGGTCCAACCGAATCCCTTCGGTACTACCGAAACATGCCACTCGGTGCCACCGATTTCGCAACAGGAAAAACGGTTTGCCACATATTCTATATTTCTTCTGATCCAGCTCCACTCAATGAATCTTGTCCTCTATAAGCATCACCGTTTTATTCCCTGCTTTGTACTGCATCTCAAGGACCAACCCTAGTCGACGGATTCCAAAAAAAAACCTTCTTGGAAATTGATGTCAAAGGGGGAGAGAGAGATCACATCAAAGCTTATCATCAGGGAGAGAGAGATCACATCAAAAGCTTATCACCTACAAAGGAGAAATTACTAAGGGGGAGAGAATACTCAAGGATCCCATATATTAAGGGGGAGAAAGAAATCTCCAAGGGGGAGAGAATAGTCAAGGATCCCAGATGCTCGATGTTCAAGAGGAGAGATGCCACATGTCTTTTTGGGGGAAAGACATGTTCGTATGAACTCATTTGAATTAAGTTCTATTCATATCTTTCAGCTCTGATTTTCTGTTTCCTATCTTCTCCCAATATCCCATGTACGATTCAGGGGGAGAAAGACACCTAAGGGAAAGAAATCAGTCAAATTCATTGCATATCTTTATTCTTGGGGACATGTTGAATCCAATGTGGTACCTTATACTCACTCTCTACATGTCATCCTAGTCTTGGTACTCTTGTGGTTTCCTTTGTTTGCTCTGGCTAGTGGACGTACCTGCGTTATCTAACCTTTTTTGTGCAGGTTCATTCCATCCTAAGCCAACTCAAGACCACAAGGTAAGTATATGCATCAAATCATGAGTATGAGGAGTTCTTGCTTATGTACATACTGTTTGCAAGAAGGACTCATGAGCATGAAGGTATTTTCCTTGATAATCTTTTGCTCTGATGCATATGGCCAAGATGCATGTAACACATTGCCTACTCTGTCATGGTTATGCTCTCACATGTCTCTATATTTCATATTTACATGAGTGCATACATGTAAGGGGAGCCTATGCTTGTTACATGTCCTTCCAAAGCTTTACTTGCTGTTCTTTATATATTTATCTAAAGCTTTGATGTATGTTGCCATCAATTACCAAAAAGGGGGAGATTGAAAGCACAAGTGCTCCCTAGGTGGTTTTGATAATTGATGACAACATATCTCTTGTTGGACTAACATTTCTATCTAGCATGTTTCAGATAAGTTCAACAATGGAGTGGCATGGATTAAAGGTTGTGGGAACTCCTTCAAGATGCTAAGGACAAAGGATTGGCTAAAGCTTCAAGCTCAAGACTCTTCATTTTACATTTTAGTGATCCAAGATCACATTGAGTCCATAGGAAAAGCCAATACTATCAAGGAGGGATGAGGTGTTGCTTAATGAGCCTCTTGCTTCATGTGCTTAGTGATATGCTCCAAAACCCTCAACTACTTTCCCACTTCCACATATGACCTAAACCCTAAGCCAAACTCGGTCCTACCGATTCTTCCTATCCGGCGCCACCGAGTTTCACTTATCATAAGCCACTGCCAAACCCTAATCAGTTCGGTCTCACCGATGGGATCTTGGTCTCACCGAGATGGGCTTGCAAACTCTCTGTTACCCATTGCAATATTCTCGGTCCCACCGAGATATGCAATCGGTCCCACCGAGTTTGCTTGACCAAATCTTACTTTCACTTATTACCCAAATCGGTCCCACCGAGTTTGAGTAATCGGTCAAACCGAGTTTTGGATTTACCCTAACCCTAGCACATCGGTCCCACCGAGTTGATCCAGTCGGTCCCACCGAAATCTCTAACGGTCACTAGGTTTACATTTTCGGTCCGACCGAGTTTATTGATTCGGTCCCACCGAGATTGGAAAACTGTGTGTAACGGTTGGATTTTGTGTGGAGGCTATATATACCCCTCCACCTCCTTCTCATTCGATGAGAGAGCCATCAGAATACACACACCATTCCAACTCATATGTTCTGAGAGAGAACCACCTACTCATGTGTTGAGACCAAGATATTCCATTCCTACCATATGAATCTTGATCTCTAGCCTTCCCAAGTTGCTTTCCACTCAAATCTTCTTTCCACCAAATCCAAATCCTATGAGAGAGAGTTGAGTGTTGGGGAGACTATCATTTGAATCACAAGAGCAAGGAGTTCATTACCTACACACCATTTGTTACTTCTTGGAGAGTGGTGTCTCCTAGATTGGCTAGGTGTCACTTGGGAGCCTCCGACAAGATTGTGGAGTTGAACCAAGGAGTTTGTAAGGGCAAGGAGATCGCCTACTTCGTGAAGATCTACCGCTAGTGAGGCAAGTCCTGTGTGGGCGATGGCCATGGTGGGATAGACAAGGTTGCTTCTTCGTGGACCCTTTGTGGGTGGTTGCTTCTTCGTGGACCCTTCGTGGGTGGCGCCCTGTGTGGACTCGCGCAACCATTACCCTTGGGTGGAGCCCTGTGCGGACTCGCGCAACCGTTACCCTTTGTGGGTTGAAGTCTCCATCAACGTGGATGTAGGATAGCACCACCTATCCGAACCACGGGAAAAACATTCGTGTCTCCAATTGCGTTTGAATTCTCCAAACCCTTCCCTTTACATTCTTGCAAGTTGCATGCTTTACATTCCACTGCTCATATACTCTTTGCATGCTTGCTTGATATGTATTGTGTGTGTTGAAATTGTGCCTAAACAACACATAAACCGAAAAAGCTTAAAAATTGCAACTTTGGCATTAAGTGTCTAATCACCCCCCTCTAGACACATCTACTTCTAGATCCTACACTAGGGCTTCAGGCTCCGGACGTTCGGTCCTGGCCGGTCGTCTGGTGGCTGGGGCTTCAGGCTCCGGACGTCCGGTCCCGGCCGGTCGTCCGGTGGCTGGGGCTTCGTCCGTAGCACTCCTTCTTCTTCGTCTTCATGCCCATCTTCCTCTTCTGATCCTCCTTGCTCCTTAGCTTCTTCATAGCCAACTCCTTGATACCTGAGTATGCACAATGTCTCCGTTTGAGGTAGTAGCCATGTCTCATGTGCATCGAAGCGAACTTGTGAGAGGAGAGATGTCACTTCGGTTTCGAGAGCTCTTGCACATGCTCGTGTCATGGGTCCGCTAGGCACTTGGTGAGATGATGGTATGTCCATGGAGATGACCTTGGGATGTGCATCAGGTGAGGTGGGAAAGAACAAATGGTGGTCAATATCATCATCTTGATGGAACCATGTGGGGGTGCATCATATTCCACCATGGCCATCGTCTTGTCCAAAGGGAGGACGAAGTCGTCGTGAATCGGCATGTCATCATAGATGGGACCTAGCACCAAATGAGAAGACACAATACAGGTAGAGGTCAAGTCGTTAGTGTTGAAAGTGGCCTCACATGACCTATCAACTATCTCACTCTCTCTATGTGGTGGTTCACTCACTCCCTCATGGTAGGTGCACTCAATGTCACATATGGTGGAGTCACTCATCTCACTCAAGTGGTGGGGGTTGTGGCCCTCCTCACATGGGAATTGTGGCAACACATCATATATCGGGCTAGTGGTGAAGTCACTTTCACTCTCAATATGGTGGCTAAAGTCACTCAAGTAATCATATGTCGTCGTGGTCAAAGGGAAAGTCCAATGCTCAACCATCTCATCGTCGTCGCCGTGGATGAATGCCGAAGATGGCACATCATCACGCTCACCTGCTAAGATGAAAGCATCATCCTTTCTCGTCACCATGTCGCTCGCCTCCAAAGCTTGGTCCTTGAATGGCTCCATAGTCGTAGTCGTCGCCGCACCATCTTGAAAAAGAGTCGAAGTAGACTCGACATCATCAATTCCACAAAGAAGGATGGCGGTGGAGTTAAACTTGGGATCACCGTCTTGGAGCTCGTCGGGCTTGGACATCTTGGTGGTGCCATCCTCATGCTCGTTCTCATGGAGCTTGGTCATCGCGAAGTGAGCTTGGGGTCGAGAAGCCTTGGCCTTCATGAGTACTTGTTCCGCCTTGAGAGCACCAACGTAATTGTCATCGAGGGACTTGTAGTTCTCGAGGAAGATCGTCTTGGAGATGTCGTTGTGCAATCGCATCATGAAGTGGAACTTCATCGAAATGGGGTCATCCACGCCGGCTCGTCGTAAGGCTTTCTTCATCTCCTTGAAGTACTCGTCGATGGACTTGGATCCTTGGGTGGTGTTCTCCAATTGGCTGTGACGCCCGGATAATTAAGCTACATTAATCCTCTGTTAATGATATCATGTCACCATTGTTTCTGTTTCTAATCTCACTCAGATCCAAAATCGGTTCGAATTCAAATTTAAAATAAAGACAAATTCTTATTTCTTCAAACTATCAAATAAAAATGTTTGGTGGGTTGCAAATATTCCTCAAGTAATTTTCATACATAAGCAAACATCACTTGAGTTAATAAATTGCCGCTAAACTATTTAAAACAGTGTCGTATCAGCTTTTTCAATTGCTTTTCCATTTAAGAAAATTTCAAACAGATGTAGTGACCTCCCAAACTTTTTGTGGCAGTGCCAAATATTGCATTTTAATTAAGTGGCTAAGTCCCATATTTTACAAAAGTCTTTTGTTGGCTAACTAAAACACAAAGCTATCGCAAAAAAAAGAAAAATAGAAAAGAAAGCTAAGGCCCCGCTTGGTTCCTCGTTTTAGGGCCCAATACACCTGTAAAATATACCCCTGTAAAATAAAAACAGATGGGCCTGTCGTTGGTGCTTGGCATGTCGTTTTTGGGCTGTAAGTTTTACACTGGTTTTCTCGTTTACACCCGTATCAGGCCGGTATCCGATACAGACCAGAGGCCGTCGTTTTTCCCCACCTCGCCTCTCGCTCGAGACCTAAATCGAGTTGCGCCGCCGGGAGGCGCCGGCGCTAGTGTCCACGAGGTGGTCAAGCAACGGCGTTCGCGACGGCGACGTGGTGAGGCGCAGAAGACGGTGGCCACGACGGGGTTTAGGCGCGCCGATGACGGCGACTCGTTCCTGGCCGCGACGGTGACGGCGACTCGCTCCTGGCCGTGACAGTGATGGCGACTCTCTCCTGGCCGCGACAGCGATGTTGGCCGGCAGCCGTGACCTGACCGTGACAACGAATCGCTCATCCTCCTCTGCTCCACCAAGGTATCCTCCCTCCTCCTCCTCCTCCTCTGCCATCCCTCCCCGCCCCTTCCCCGTTCAACCGGCGGCGGAGTACTCCTTAGCGACGTGGCCGTCCTGCTTGGTCATGATTAGCCCGAACCCTCCTCCCAGTTAACAGCTGTTGCCAAAGTTTCACAAGAATTCAGTTCGTTAGCTGCTGTCGAAGTTCAGATTGATGTAAACCTAGAAATATTGATAAACAAACAGATGAACAATGGTCCAATGATTTGTTTATGAACAGGGTCCAATAAACTTCCATGGGTTTACGAATAGTTCATCTGTTTTCTTTGTCCAGTTGTACAAATAGAATGCTAACTAAGCTGGGCCTGTTTGATAAGTTTTATAACTGCAGCACCTATTATTGCTACTGATATCATTGGCTCATTGCTGCCTTTGTGCAATGCAGAACTGTTAAGAGTGATTTGGAGGATTGAAGATTCTGCGAAGCTCTTTTGACATTTAAAGCTCAGAACTGAAGGTACTTATTAACTCAAAAGCATTCAGTCCAGCTTGTGTGTGTGTCACTGATTTATTCTTCATTGTTTTGCGCATGTGCTTGTCTATATACATCTATACTCAACTGTTACATCAATCAATAAAAGTATGGTAATATCTTTTCATGTTACACTAATCTCGTTATCTTGATGTGCTAGTGCTCCTTTTATTCCAATGTCATAACATAGATTATATATACTATTGTGTTTACTTTGAAGGAGAGTTGCGGTATTTATTTTGTAATCTCTTCTCGCTAGATAATGGATACGAGTAACCATGATGATGGATATGATTCATGTACTGATTCTGAGGAGGAGGAGGAGGAGGAGATGATGTTTCTTGTCTTACCGACAATATATTGTATATCTTCTAGGAGGGAAAAGATTCCAGTGAACACATCCATTCTTATGGGAGCTAAGTATATCCGAGAAATATTGGATGGCCACCCTCAACGGTGCCTTGATATTCTTAGGATGGAATCCCATATCTTCCAACTTCTATGTGACCATCTTAGATCCAAAAATCTTCTAAAAAATTCAAAAGGAGTCAGTGTTGAAGAGCAACTAGGGATGTTTATGTACATGCTATCCAGGAATGCGAGTTATCGTACGTTGACTGATAGGTTTCAGCACAGTCCTGAAAGGTGCATAGGCATATCAATGGATGCTTCAACGCTATGAGATCATTGGCATTTGACCTTATCAAGCATAGTTCGCTAGATACTCATTGGAAAATATCAACAAATCCCCAGTTTTGGCCTTTCTTTGAGGTACACGCCATCCCTTGCTATGTACTTTAGGAATTTATATCCTCCCTTAGTATAACACATATAGTAACCATAGCTTGTTTAATGCAGAACTGCCTAGGGGCAATAGATGGGACTCATGTTCCCATGACCATTACATCCAACGAGGCTGCTCCATACAGGAATAGAAAGGGGACCCTCTCCAAAATGTGATGGTCGCCTGCGACTTCGATCTCAACTTTGTTTATGTGTCAGCTGGTTGGGAGGGGTCTGCCTCAGATGCCGGAGTATTGAAATCTGCTATTCAATCGGGCTTCCATGTACCTCCGGGCAAGTATTATTTGGTTGACGGAGGCTATGCAAACACACCATAGTTTCTAGCTCCGTACCGTGGAGTTCGTTACCATCTAAAAGATTTCGGTAGAGGTGGCCCTCGTCCAAAGAACCCCAAAGAACTATTCGATCTAAGGCATGCCCGTCTACGGAACCATATAGAGCGTACAATTGGTGTATGGAAAATGCGATTTCCTATTTTAAAAGTTGGCACACATTACCCAATTGACACTCAAGTCAAAATTCCTATGGCGGCAGCTGTATTTCACAATATAATCCGGAGTCACAGAGGTGATGAACAATGGCTAGATACGCAACAAATGCAAATTGACCCTCTTCTATTTGTCACTCTTCCTGATGGAGATGACAGACCTCGACATGTTCCTACATCCTCAAGCAATCAAAGGGACCTTGGTAATTCTATGAGAGATGAAATTGCCAACAGGATGTGGGCGGACTATCAAAGAATTCGAAGTGAAAGATCTTCACGGAGATCTACTAGCTAATAATTTAAGTTTTTATTCTATCAAAGTAATTTATTGTAATGATGTGGAATTTGAGATATAAAGATGACATTTGAGTTATGTTAATGTTTCATTTGAGTTATGTAAGGATGACATTTGAGTTATGTTATTAGGATCGATCCTATATATTAGCAACATTTGAGTTATGTTAATGTTTCATTTCATATTACTTGATGTGATTTTGCATTTTCAGATTCTTATATTTCTTAATGTGATGTTGGATTTTCATATTCTTATGTTGCTTAATGTGATCAGATTCTTGTATTGATTTATTGCTAAAGTTACATTGTCATAGGTTCAATATGACACAAAATAGGGCTAAGTGGACAGCAAGGTATGAGAAAGGTCTCGTGGAGGTACTTACAGAGTACAATCTATCTCATTACCGTGGCCAAAATGGGTGGACTACCGAAGGATGGAATCAAGTTGTCAAGGAACTGAACAATTTATATCCAGAGGCAAGGTTTACCAAGGATCAGGTTCAAGATAAGGAAGCTTAGTTGAAAAAGCACTACAAAAATATCAAGTTGATAGTCAACCGCTCTGGAATATCATGGAATGATATTGCATGTGTGATCAACACCACGCCTGAAAAATGGGAAGAGATCATTGCAGTAAGTTTTTATTCCTTCTAACTTTTGATTTCCTTATATGTGCATGAACTTTTCATGCCTATGCATGATCTGCTCACACCTTTCTATTAATTATGTAGGAGTACCCAAAGCTCAAAATGTATGAAGGAAAGAGCTTTCCATTGTACGAGGCATTGGGTGTGCTCTATGAAGGACACATTGCGCAAGGAAGACACTGCCTCACATCAAGGAAGCCTCCGATTGGCACAAAAACATGTAGCAACTTTGGAGCGAAGGATAAGATGGTTGCAAGCACTAGCAAGAAAAATACAAGACATGGAAGAGATGACAACGTAAGGAATTCTTCAATAATTGACATCAATGATACTCCTACATTAGATGATGTGGATGAAAGAGAGAACACTGTCAATGACGAGGAAGAATTAGCCAGTGAAGATGCTGATGGCGATCAACCACAAATAAGTGAATCAAGTACAAAAGGGAAAAAAACTAAGAAACAAAAAGGTGCCACATCTGTACAGCGGCTTGAAGATTCCATGATGGCTTATGTGAATTTCAAGAAAGATCAAGCTTCCAAGAAGGAAAAAGTGTCACAGCAAGGAAAACAACCCTCAATTACAGAATGCTTGCAGGTCTTGAATGACATGGATGATGTTCCCGACGAGGTCAAAATCTTTGCCTCTGATGTTTTCAAGGATGCAGCAAATCGTGAGATTTTCCTGGGTTACAACTCAAGATTGCGGGGTATGTGGCTAAAGAAGGAAGTCGACAAGATTAGTCCTCAGCCTCCTCCTTGTAAGTACCATTATCTTGGTTTTCTGCATTTCTTCTCCCCACTAAAGATAAGTTTGTAAGGCTTAGTTGAGCAAGTATTCCTTTGCAGCTCGGCTTTCATTTGGTGCTATTCCTTCAATCAATCTGGTGCTCTGATCAAAGGTATTGTCCGTGCTCCCTTTATTTTCGCTAGGTTAATCAATAGAATGTATCCCAATCTTCATTTTTGCTTGCCCTGTTTATTGCATGATTGCTTGCCCTGTTTATTGGGGTTCTACAAATGGTCTCAGCTTCAGAGTTATATTGTTGGTGCTGATGTTCCAATCCCCCTTTGCAACATAATATTCTAGACATGTGTAGACTTGTTGCTGCCTAGAACATTTTTCTTATTCAAGATTTTGTTTATATTGCTGCCATGTTGTTTCTTCATCAGTGTTTCTTGAAAAATAATGCAGTTACTTTAAACTTGAGTGACATGCTATGGCTACCTTGCACCATCTGGCTCCCCTTGGTAATTCAGGATTTTGTGCTAATCTTTTTGACATGCATGGTTGTTCTCAACATCCGTGGTTGGTATCATTCTTAGAGCACAAAGTGATCATTATATAGCTAATGTTTTTTTTTCAGGTCGCCCTTTCGCATAATTCTGTGGTTACCCGAGTCCATGAAGCAGTCATAATCTTTCAGAAATATTTTATGTCTAGACGCACACCGATTCAACAATTGCCGAGTCCTAACTTTGGTTATGTACCATGCCAACGAGACAAGACAAGTATGCCTCAATAGAATTGTAATTTAAATTGCTGACTTTGAGCACTATGAGTTATCGGAACTATTTTCAAATGGAAGATTGCAAAAATATGAATTTTTTTACTGATGTTGTGCTATTGTAATATAAATGAAAATTTTAGCTCATTTTATACTTGTCCAATTTGTGTCGAAGTGCAGTTGTATTGGAAATTGCTTGTGTAGTCTGTGCTGTTGAATGTACGTGTACTCACGCATATTTTAAAAGTGGATTGAAACCTGGAGAGCCAAGAACATATTACAACCGGATAGAAAATACCACCCTTCGGAATGTATTTGGTTGGAGGCTGGTATAATACAGGTGTAAAAGATTACAGGGGTGGCAGAAAAACTACATTCCAAGCAGGGCCTAAGGAACAAAACAGAAAAATGGAAGCGAAGGGAAGAAGAGGCCCATGTGGCTGGTGGCCCAACCTAGACACCCCACTCATCTCCTACCTCCTATAGCTACAGGGAGGCAGGGGAGCCGTGGCAGTCATCCGGCCGCCGAGGCCGCACCGCGTAGACCATCCCCGACCTCCCCGGCCCCTTTAAGACATCGCCCGCGACCCCCACAAACCCTAGCGCATCCCCATTCTCCGCCTCTCGCCGCCTCGCCCAAATCCGCCGTTGTCCGAGAGCTGCGTCACCCTGCCGTCATCGTCGTCATGGCCAAGTATTTCCCCGAGATGCGCCGGGATGTCCAGCGGCATCGTCGTCACCTTCTACATCATGTACGCCTAGTCATTTGTCGCTGGTCCTCGCCGGGGCATCATATTCGTCCATCGTCCCTGACTGGATCACCGGAACTCCGCCATTTGATCCGCCGCCGTTGCTACGTCCCCGACCTCATCATACCCTCCTCTGCGTTTGTGGTAAGACTCTCCTTCGGTCCCCCCTATTCCCCCCTCGAGTCACCACCGTAGGCCGCAGTCACCATTGTGTCGGATGCAGCTGGAGCCCCTGCTCACCGCACAGCAGTCCGCGATCCAGCGCGCCTCTGCCGCCCAAGCCACGCCCTGCCTCGTCCCTTTGACCGCGCCTAGGAGAGCCCTGCGTGCGCCTGCCCGCGCTCTTGCCGCGCCATCCGTCTCCCGCTCGTGCGTCGTGCTGCTGCTGCCTCTAGCGCTACTGCCGCTGCTACTTACTGCTTCGGCTGCCGCTGCTGTCTAGTGCTGCTTCTTCTCTTCTCTCTCCTACTGATGCTTTGCTCGCTACTGCTGCTGCTTAGCCTTAACGCTGCTGTTGCGCTGCTATACTGCTGCTTGAGGCTGCCATGGCCTTGGCCATGACCGAGTGTGTTGCGTGGTGTGTGTGCGTGTGTTCTGTGTGTGTGGCCGGCCGGCCATGTTCAATTAGTTTAGGCTAATCTAGATTTACGTTAATAATTATTAGGTTATATGCTAGCCTATGACATGTGGCCCTTTCTAGATTAATTTAGTCTAGCTACTTTTTTTTGCACACGTGACACTGACATGCGGGTACCCTAGAGATTAAACAAAAATCTAATTACCTACTATCTATGACAATTGGGTCCCGTCGGCACTGTTGACTTTGACTAGTCAACTCTGATTGGGTTGTTGACTTTGACTCTGGCCTCACCTGACAGTCAAACAGCGACACTGGTAGTGTACACACCCTGGGTACGCCTAGCTTTTAGTCATTTATTTTCGAAATAAAAGTTTTCCATAAAATCTTTTAATCTTTGAACAATCATATAAAATAAACCGTAACTCAGATGGAAATAATTTATATATGAAAGTTGCTCAGAACGACGAGATGAATCCGAATACACAGCCCGTTCGTCCGCCACACATCCCTAGCATAGCAAACACGTAACTTTCCCTCTACGGTTCATCTGTCTGAAAACGCGGAACACCGGGGATACTTTCCCGGATGTTTCCCCCTTCGTCGGTATCACCTACCACTACGTTAGGTCACCCCTAGCACTGCATATTGCCGCGTCTTGCTTTGTGTTACATTTGATTGCTCTGTTATTTATTGTGTTCCCCCCTCCGTTACTTCTTTTCGGTAGACTCCGAGACCGGTGCCGATGTTCGTGTGTTCGACTACACCGAAGATGACCCCTCCTTCTTGCCAGAGCAACCAGGCAAGCCCCCCCTTTGATCACCAGATATCACCTATTCTTCTCTCTACTGCTTGCATTAGAGTAGTGTAGCATGTTACTACTTTCCGTTATCCTATCCTGATGCATAATCTGTCCTTGCTACTACTGTTGTTACCTTTACCTGCAATCCTAAATGCTTAGTATAGGATGCTAGTGTTCCATCAGTGGCCCTATACTCTTGTCCGTCTGACATGCTATACTACTGGGCCGTGATCACTCCGGGAGGTGATCACGGGCATATGATATATACTTATACTGTTACATTACTTATGATACTGTTCGGAGATGGGGACTGAAGGGGCAGGTGGCTCCATCCCGGTAGAGGTGGGCCTAGGTTCCCGACGGCCCCTAACTGTTACATTGTGGCGGAGCGACACGGCAGGTTGAGACCACCTAGGAGAGAGGTGGGCCTGGCCCTGGTCGGCGTTCGCAAATACTTCAATTAACATGCTTAATGAGATCTTGGTATTTGATCTGAGTCTGGCTACTGGCCTATACGCACTAACCAACTACGCGAGAACATTTATGGGCACTCGACGTCGTGGTATCAGCCAAAGCCTTCGTGACGTCAGCGACTGAGTGGCGCGCGCCGGGTTGGACTGGAACGCCTGCTCTTGTATAAGGGAGGCTAGGTCTGCTCACTGGCCGCGTACGGAACGTGCAGGTGTGCAATGGGCGATGGGCCCAAATCCCTACGCCATAGGATTTAGACCGGCGTGCTGACCTCTGTTGTGCCTAGGTAGGGCTGCGACGTGTTGATCTTCTGAGGCCGGGCATGATCCAAGAAAGTGTGTTCGGACAAAGGGGATCGATCATGTTGGGAAATGTGGTGCACCCCTACAGGGAAGTTAATCTATTCGAATAGCCGTGATCTCTGGTAACAGGACGACTTGGAGTTGTACCTTGACCTTATGACAACTAGAACCGGATACTTAATAAAATACACCCTTCCAAGTGCCAGATACAATCGGTGATCGCTCTCTCACAGGGCGACGAGGGGAGGATCATCGGTTAGGATTATGCTACACGATGCTACTTGGTGAACTTACCTTCTGCTCTCTTCTACATGCTGCAAGATGGAGGCGGCCAGAAGCATAGTCTTCGATAGTACTAGCTATCCCCCTGTTATTTCAGCATTCTGCAGTTCAGTCCACATACGATACCCTTATTCCATTTGATACCAATGCATACATGTGTAGTGTAGCTCCTTGCTTGTGAGTACTTTGGATGAGTACTCACGGTTGCTTTGTTCCCCCTTTTCCCCCTTCCTTACCCGATTGCTGCGACCAGCCGATGGAGTCCAGGAGCCAGACGCCACCGTTGGCGACGACTCCTACTACACTAGAGGTGCCTACTACTACGTGCAGCCCGCTGACGACGATCAAGAGTAGTTTAGGAGGATCCCAGGCAGGAGTCCTGCGCCTCTTTCGATCTGTATCCTAGTTTGTGCTAGCCTTCTTAAGGCAAACATGTTTAACTTATGTTAGTACTCAGATATTGTTGCTTCTGCTGACTCGTCTATGATCGAGCTCTTGTATCCGAGCCCTCGAGGCCCCTGGCTTGTAATATGATGCTTGTATGACTTTTTTTTATTTTTAGAGTTGTGTTGTGATATCTTCCCGCGAGTCCCTGATCTTGATCGTACACGTTTGCGTGTATGATTAGTGTACGATTGAATGGGGGGCGTCACATTGGCGTAGTTGTTATTCCATGTAGGTTGGAGGCACGGACTCTTGCCGCAAAGCTCTCTTCATCTTGGGCCAACTCATGTCGTAGGTCTCCGAAGGTGCGTGAAGCCACCATGTGGAAGCGTAGTCGTGAAAGTTCCTTGTGGCGCATTTCACTTGATCTTTAGGAGGAACTTGATGTAGCTTGAGGTAGTCGTCCATCAAACGCTCCCATTCACGATACTCCTTGGGTTCTAGAGTTCCATAGAAAGGAATCTCATGGTCGATGTCGAGGTCGAAGTAGCTCGTGGAAGTCACGGACTTGAGCTTGGGGAGCCTCTCTTGAGTATAGTCTTGAGGTGCTTGTTGGCGAAGATGCCGCATATCCGAAGGCGAATATGCCTTGAAGTCTCTTGGCAAAGATGCCAAGGGAGATGGTGAAGTCGTTGAGCGGTTGTTGGTGATGAGCTCTTGACCTTCACATTCGTGGTGGTAATGGTGTTGATGCCGATGTGACCTTGCCGGAGATGGTAGCTTGGAAGCATGTGTACTTGAGCGTCTTCTCGAAGATGAGGAAGATCCGCTTGTAGGACTTGATGAGGGCTTTGATCTCATCCATTTGAGCTTGCATCTTGGCGTTGGTAGAGTTATTCGTGGCATCGAACTCGTTGTTGTTGTTGTAGACCGAAGATGAAATGCCTTGCCTATCCATCACAAGACTGGAGTAGAGGTGAGTAGGAAATGAGATAAACAAAACCAAGTTACCTTTTCCCAGAGTTGAGGATGTATCCCGTTTCACTCAATGTGAGATGAAAGAATAGTGGAATTGGTACCGGACTTGTTCACCCACACCTACAAACTAAAGCTTATGGAATAGCTCGGTGAGGATAGTGGCACAAAATAATGCAAACTGTTAGCAAGAGTCAATAATGTTGAAAGAGATTCACAAATTCGCAAGTGAAACAAGTAGACCAATAGCAATATGGGTGGCACACGGAAACACACACACGGCTAGATAAAATGGGGTCGTGCAACCAAGGAATGAGCACAAAATGTGGAATCCACGGAAAACACTCGTATTGCACAACTCAAGAGAGACTCTAGCACGATTGCTCTATAGGCGGATACGACACTTGTGCACAACCTATAAGATGCAAAATGTATCGACTTTCTATCCCAAGTATGCTATATATGTATGATGTTCCGGTGGTATGATCCAAGATGATCGGATATGACAATCTTATATGCAATGTGGTATGATGCTATGGCACTTACTTACAAACTTCTTTGCTCTTTCTCTTTTGCTTAAAAGCTTTATTCTCTTTCTTTTTTTTGTACGGCCACTTTTGCACGATGCACAAACCAAGATAGCAATTGTATATATGGGGGAACAAACTTGAGGCACAAGATATAATATGATGCCAATATGATATAGTATCGCATGTATGCAATGGAAGGTGGAGCTCGATGATCACTAATGTGCACAAGTAATGTTGCCGGCAATACTCAAAGGCTAGTCTCGATAGGCAAGTGACGCAAAATAGGCTAGGGGTTATCAATGCAATGGCAAGGGAATATACAATGGAGGGATACCACGATACCAAGATGATATGGAGGTTACCATCCGTGTCGATGATGAGGGGCGGTGCTCTTGATGGAGATATCAAGATGATGGAGACTCGTCCCTAAGTAGCCGAAACACCTTAGGAAACGGAAAAACCGCGAACTCAAAATCTCAAATGTGAAATGGTGGTAGCGGGAATGCGGTGGTTGTTGCGGAAGCTCAAAGGGATTGCGGAAATGTAATGATGGATTATGCAAGTAGGCAATGCGGAAATGGAGGGTAAGGGGTTATGTGAGTCGGAGTTGAAGGTCACTGTCCCTAAGTAGCCGAAACACCTTAGGAGACACAACTCACAACTCAAACAAAATTGGGTTAAGTTGGGAGGTGGAAGTGTATGGTGGGTAAGCCTATGTGGTAATTGTGGTGGTGGTTGATGAAGAAGCAATCGTCCCTAAGTAGCCTAGACACCTTAGGAGACTCAAATCACTCCTCAAGCAACCACTAATGCGATGGGGAACAAAATTAGTTAGGTTGCGGAAGTCGGTGGTGGTGTAGCGGATGATGTGGTGGAAGCCCTAGGCAAAGATGCCAAAATTCACAAACTTTAATGGAGTCAAAATATGTTGGTGGTATTTTTGTGGGAAGGGGGATGTCAAGAGCTTCAAAATGAGCTAAAAAACGTCAAAATCAGAGTTCAGATGAATTAGTTACGGCCGAAACAAGAATCAGCCAAAGTCTGAAACTACAGGTTGCGGACGTCCGGAAATGGACGGATGTCCGGTGACCGGACGTCCGGTCGGGTCGGAAATCAGCTAATTTCAGCTCGGATTACGGGTTCCGATCGTCTGGTTAGGTTGGACGTCCAGTGCTTCCTGGGTCTCCGGATGTCCGGTAAAGTGACGGTCGTCCGGTGGGTCGAGGTCAACTCGAGATCCGAGATTCGGGACGCGATTTTGGGCGGAAATTGGGGATTTTTGGGTCAAAATTGAGGATATTTTGTAGATGAAAGAAGGAGAAACTTGAGGAGATGCTAGATCCACTTGAAACCAAGCAAATCCATGGATCAAATCCACAAAACTTCCTCAAACCAACAAATCACAAAAAATTTGGGGCTATTTTTGGTGGAGATTTTCGAAGTTGGGGAAGAACACAACAAAATTAGGCTAGAAAACAACGAGGGGAGGCTCCGAAATCATGATCAACGTGGCTCATGATACCAAGATGATGTAGGGTGGAACCCTATGTGGCCGATCTTTCACGAAAGGAGCGGATCCCGCGAAGAACACGAAGAACACGGGGAAGAACGGAGAGAAAACACAAGGGGAAACACTCAAGAACAAGTCCAATCACACATCCACTAGACAATAAAACACACAAGATCCACAAGGTACATGAACAACAAAGGGAAAGATACAAGGGAAGGTTCATCTCCATGAGGAGGTCTTGATGGTAGAGTTCATCCCAAATCCAAAGGAGATGGGGGCTTGAATCCTAGAAGGATCTTCCCACAAGGGGGTCTTAAATCCAAGGTGGATCTTCTCCGAAGAGGGGCCGCGGTCTCTCTCGTGGAGTAGATCCGTAATGGATGAGCAAAGCTCTATCTCTAAATGAGCTACTACTTTGCTAACCCTAGAAAGGAGGTGGGGGTGGTCTATTTCTAGTCTAAGCCACGAAGGGGTAAGTGGGAGAGAGATACAAGGCCAAAGGCCCGGCTGCGCACAGGCAGGTACCAGACGACCGGTGGGGGTCGGGCGTCCGGTGGCTCAGGATGGTCCGGACGTACGGCGCGCGTCGGACATCCGCTGATTCTTCTCAGGACAGGTGGCACCGAACTTCCGATTGGCGTCGGTCGTCCGGTGTTTTGCATCGGGATCGGTGGCACCGGATTTCCGGTAAGCATCGGGCGTTCGGTGCCTGGGACTTGTCGGACATCCGGTGTTCGTCGGTCGTCCTGCGGCTGTAGAGGGTCGGACGTCCGGTGGCTTCCGGTTGTCTGGTCGCTGTAGACTCTGCAACTCTTTATTCCGTCTTCTCTTCCATGCTTCCCTCGCGGATGGTGTAGGTGTTCCTTGGCGCTTGCACTCCTCCTCGTCATCCGTGAAGTTCCGACAATACCTATGCATGCATACGAGAGCAGTGTCAAGTAGTATACCATCCTCAAAGGGGTCAAGTGAGCACGTGTAAAGGAGATGATTCACCTTTGTGTATGTGAAGTAGATGTCGCACGTGTCACTTGGCGAACGGATTCTTGACATGGTGATGCCCGTAGGATGCTCCGCATCAGAGGGCATGATATGGGCTCTTGATTTTGACCACCTCAAACGTCAAGAATTCTGATCTGTAGTTGAACTCAGTGCAAAACGCAACTTCCAGCTTGATTTGGCAAATAGGGTAAGCAGACTGTCCAAGAACGATCCCGCGAATCACGGTTGAGGAGGACTCGAGTTCTTTTTTCTGTCAGATTCATTCGTTTGAAGGTATCATAGTACAAGATGTTGATTCTCTACCCGGGGATGATGATCCTCTCTACTCCAGGTGACCGGTTGTTCTAACCAATTTAAGTACTCAGGGACAGCCGACTCGACCATATTGACGACTCACTTTTGAAGCTTGCGGTCATGCTTGCAGGTGCTAGTTGTGAACACGTGATACTGCCCGATGTCAATTGTTTATGGTTGCTCTGAAAACCAAACTGATTGCCCTGTTGTTGGTTGCCTTATCCAAAACACTGATTTCCACCTCCGTTATTGCCAGAACCCTGGAAGCCAGCTCCTAAGCCGCCTGACCCCTAGAAGCCGGGATTCGGGAAACCGTCGGATGAGCCGGCTCTTGGGAAGCCGACCCCAAACCCGCCGGCTCTAGGTTGTCTCGGAGGTCCACCCCCGCCACCATCATGGTGATTCTGATAAGCCTAATTGCGGAATTCCTACATGATGAAGCAGTTCTCCCACGAATGGTTAGTCGGTTTATCTCGAAGACCATGCTTGGGGCAAGGGGCTTTGAGTGTTTCCTCGTAATTGGGTGGTTTGTTCCCATTGTAGGATCTTCCAGAGTTATTGTTCCACCTCTGGCCCTTGAAGTCAGTATTAGTGTTTGCGATGAAATCTGATCCTCCCTCTAGATGCTTGCGCTTACAACCGTTGCCTTGGTTACCATGATTGCCATTATGCCCTGGAGTGTTCTGCTAGTGACCCTTGCCACCACCATTTTTCTTGCCTTTGGTGGACTTGTCATCATCCGAACTAGGATTTTTCATGCTGTCTAACTCGGCATACCTGGTAAGGACATCCCTGAGGTCACCCATGTCTTGGACCTTTCGCTTAAGGTGCCCAAGCTTCCGAATGAAGGCTGAAAATGATAGTTCTTTTCAAAAATCAAGACGACATGAGCAACCGTTATGCTGTCAGAAGAGTGATTAATCTCCACGACCCGGCAACACCAGTGATGGGCAGACTCATCCTCACACTGGATATAATGTTGCAAATCAACAATCGTCATCAGGAACTTACAAGTTCCTTGGAAGTTTTTTATGAAGCGATACTTCAGTTATATCCTGGTATTGATTGAGTTGGGGGCAGGCTTTTCAACCATGTGTGAGCCGGCCCTTCCGACATCATAGTTAGATATTTGGCACAAACTGCGTCAGTAACGTCCAACATGTCCATGGCTTTCTATAGCTTTCAACCCATGCAGCTAACTTGAGGTCAGCCGTGTAATTGGGAACCTTACGAGGGCCTTTGAAATCCTTGGGCATGCGCTCATTCCGTAGAGCTAGCGCTAGACAAGGTATTCTGATGGTCCTGGTGCTCATACCTGAACCGTGCGAAGCCGGCTAAGCCATGGTGGGTGGTGCCTGGCCCGCCCCTGCGTTTGCCGCTTCTGCTTCACGCAAGGCACAGACGGCATCCACAATCGCATGTGCATCTGAAACAACTATCGGGGTTTGAAGGTTTTTGTAATGACCGAACCTGATAAGATTCGAGTTTCTATGCTCAGTGTGCTAGTCCTTGGATCAATAGCTAGCACACACAGTACAAGATGTAATATCAAGAATAAACCACATGTCATAATATTACATCGTAGATCCAGAATTTAATATAATACATACCTACATAGCTCAAACTGGCATACAAACAAAATGCAGCAGAAAAGCAAATAAAATCTCGATGAAGTCCATCAAGACCACAGGGAAATGTCGAGTATAGACATCGTAACCCTACATCATATCACTCACTCGTCGTATAAAATCTGCAACATGAAACGTTGCAGCCACTAAGGGTCAGTACTTTGAATGTACTCGCAAGTCACACAAGAATTATATAACAGACCTAGGCACACAAAGTGTCTTTGTTTGAGGTAGTAGCCATGTCTCATGTGGGTCCAAGGTAAGTTGAACAAGGAGAGAGTTCACCTTATGTCCAATGGCACATGTTGGAGGTCTCGTCGTATGTCCACTTGGGGCTTGGGGAATAGTCGTAGTGTACTTCGGGATGATCGTAGGATGCTCCGCATCAAGAGCTCAAACATCAAAGAGCCAAACAAGCTTTTAAGAAAAAAGGAAAGATAAGCCAAGAGCTTTTAAGCAAGAACCATAGCATCATACAACATTAAGTTTGCCATATTGGATCATATCATAGAAACACCTTGCATATAACATACTTGGGATAGAAGTCGTTGCATTTTTGCTTAGTAGGTTGTGCAGAAGTCTTTGTATCTGCCTATTGTGCAATCGTGCTAGCGTCTCTCTAGTGTTGTGCAACAAGAGCATTTTTGTGGATTCCACATTTTGGCTCAATCTTGGTTGCCCAACCCCACTTATCTCTTTGCGTGTGTGTTTCCGTGTACATTACATTGCTTGGTCTACTTGTTACACTGCAATCTTGCGAATCTTTTCCAACATGATTGAAGCTCACTTACAATTGCATCAAATTTTGTGCCACCATCCTAACCAAGCTCCACCATAAGCTTTTACTTGTGTAGGTGTGAGAACTGACAAGAATTGGTACCAATTGTGCTATTTCCTTGTCTACATTGGAGTGATCATCGATCCACTTTCAACTTCGGTCAAGGTACATTTGGTATTCGTTCTTCTCTTTCTACCACTCACAGTTTCCTTGGAATGATGGATAGGCCAAGTACTTTTACCAACCCACTCTTCATTGAGCACGACGACGACATGAACTCCTACGTCACCAAGAGCCACCTCTTTGGTGCACAACGTGCTTTGCATCAAGAGCAACACGCAATGAGTGAACACATCGACAACCTCGCCGTCGACTTGCGACTCTCCGAGCAACGTACAAGGGACTACTTCGACCACAAGCTCGACGATCACAAGCAATATAAAGACGCAAGGATGGAAGAGATTCGCGCTTTGTTGCTCAACCTCTCTTCTTCCACTTCGTCCTCTTCAAGGAGTCGTTCAAGTCGACACTCCGACTTCACCCTCTCCAACTCAAGTACACCGACATCAAACACTCTACGCCGTGCCGCGCGCAACGATCGTCAAGAAAGCCTCAATCCTCTACGCGACACCGACTCTCAAGAGTGCCGACAACGTCAAACCCAAGATGCTTTTGCACTAGCACGAGAAAGACAACGACAACTCCAACATGAAGAGGAAGAGCGCACGCGACTACACCAAGATGCACAAGATGCCGAGGCACAACGCCAAGAATAACAACTCCGTGAAGCTCAAGCACTTGAGGCACAACAATCCCTCCAATATTCAAGTCAAGCCATAGCCAACCGAGGCCGACAAGCTCATGAACATGGAGAAGCACTTCGCGAAGAAGTTCAAGAACGAAGATTTCAAGCTCGTGTGCATCGTCAAGTTCCTCAAGTTCCTCCTCAACCTCGACAAGCTCCTCCACAAGCTCGCCACGAACATCAAGTTCATCAAGAGCATGACGACAATGGAAATCCTCCATGACAAGCGCAACATGAGGTTGACAACCCTCCTCACCAAGAGCGACACGAGCTTGACAATCATCAACAACATGGCCATCATCATCCCGACCCCAACACAATGAAGAGCAATGCTACGACAAGCTAAAGTTCACCATGCCCAAGTTCAATGGAAGCAACGATCCCGAAGAATATCTTTCATGGGCATTGAAGGTCGACAAAATCTCCCGCTTGCACAACTACGACAAAGAGAAGAAGATCGCGATGGTATCCCTCGAATTCCAAGACTATGTCCTCATTTGGTGGGAACAAGTTATAGAGTGCCGAGAGGCAAGAGGTGAACCACCCATCACTACTTGGGAGAAAATGAAGGATGTCATGAGAGCGCGCTTCATGCCTACCTATTACAAACGCGACCTCTTCAAGAAACTCCAACTACTCAAGCAAGGAACCAAGAGCGTTGAAGAGTACTACAAGGAGATGGAGATTGCCATGATACGAGCCAATGTCACGGAAGATGATGAGAAAACTATGGCACGTTTCTTGAATGGACTAAACCATCCTATCAAGAAGATCACCGACTTCCAACCATACTCAAACCTCATCGAGCTAGTGCATCAAGCTACAAAAGCGTCACGTCAAGTGCAAGACGATTTCAAGTATGCCAAGTTCTCATCCAAGTCCTACGGCTTCTCCAACACCCAAGCTTCAACGACTCCAACACCGTCTACCAAGCCTTCTACAAGAAACGTCGACAAGTCAAGTTCCAAGAAAGCTTCGTCAACTCCAAGTCATCTTCCTACTACAAGCAACTTCAAGCCGAGAGCTGCATCATCATCCACTCCAACCGATGAGACCGTCAGGACGAGTTCCTTCAAATGCTTCACATGCGGAGGCCGAGGCCACAGGTCCTATGAGTGCACCAACAAGCTGTCGGTGTACAAAAAGAGGGGTACGCTTTTTGTACCCCTATAACTGTGCACGGGCAGTCTGAGCCACTGGCACCACCACACTGAGCAAGGCAAGGGAGGTGAGCCAAGGTAAGGCCGAAGCTCAGGAGAAGCAGAACGACGCCAAGACCAAGACCACAAAGAGCGAAGGGGACGAAGCAGACCCCCCGGCAAGATCCTTGCCGGGAGGCGGTTTTGGCAAACCCGGCAAGACCCTTGCCGTGGCAGCTCGCCCCACACCTACGGAGTGAGTCACCCTTGAGTCCACTGCCCCCATGGGGCAAGGATTTGGGAGACATCCCCGTGGTGGCATGCAGATCTTTGTGAAGACATTCAAGATTAGATACACCCTTTAGAAGATGATGATCCTTGGCGGGATCCCAGCCAAGGAGGACCACAAGGCCCCTGGCAAGAGCCTTGCCGGGGATGACAGCAGGCGCCACGACAAGACCCTTGCCGGGGCCCCGGCAAGGCCCTTGCCAAGAACACGTGTAGGGCCACCATCAGGCCCACGCCAGTCAAACCTCCACCGCCGTTCGCATGCAGCTGCTGACCCAACCAGCTGGACACGCACCTACGTGGCGGCATGCAGATCTTCGTGGAGACCCACCACTGTGCCACCTCAGCTGCCTGCCTGCCTACATGGCACCGCGGGCGCCGCTGGCCAGGGCGCGTGCTGACGCGAGAGGGAGCGGCGACGGACGAGACAGGGCTCTCCCCCGTCCCCGATAAAGCAAGGACACCTGGGCAAGACGCATTAAATGCGCCTTGTCATGTAATGCGAGGGATAACCTCATATCACTGTTCCCTTTCCACCTCCTGTGTGCCACTGTGGCAACCCCTTCCCTATAAAAGGAGGCCCGAGGCGACCAGGAGGGGGATTCGGCTTTTTGGAGCTCCTCACGCCCCATAGCTAGCTCAAGAACACAGATATACAATCCACCAAAGCAGGAGTAGGGTTTTACGCATCCCCGCGGCCCGAACCTGGATAAACGAAACATGTACTATCTGTTTGATCCGCTCTTCTCACGACCCCGCGCCCCGCAACCGTAGTAGGGATTCTTGTGATCCCGTAGGTGTCGTTCCCACCGACATCTTTGGCGCGCCAGGTAGGGGGCGCAGTTGTGAGAATAGGCTCTAGAAGTTAGCCTGACACTCCTTCATCTTTGTGACCCTTGAAGAAGAAAGGAGGCCAGAAGATCGACACTCGAGCGATCGCAAACAGAAGCTAAGTTGCACTGAACCCTTATTTGCTACCCTTCTTATTTGAGGTTATTCCCCAGGAGATATTTGCTTTGTATGAGAAACCTGCATGCCAGGGGGCTCTACCACGATCGGCAACGCCCTTGCCCTGTTTCGAGTCCGCTCAACAGCTCAAGCGGCTGTGTCGAGAATGGCAGAGTATCCTTCCGCGATCAGCAATGCCCCGATTCTGACTCGAGTCAAGCTCGACAGTTCGAGCGGCCGCGTTCAGAACGGAAAGGTGGCTCGTCTGGCAGCATGCGTACCCGGCTGGCCATGGGGATCCGTCCCCAAAACGCTGCTAGGGGCTTCCGCGCCGGCAAGCCTTCCCGATCGATGTAGGGCACGCATACAAAGAGGAATCGAACGGGGAAATAACATGCATGAAAATTAAGAGTACTTCAAAGTTATATTACATCACATCATAGCTGCAGTTCTAACTAAAGATAAAATTTGTCTTGGTCGGGAACCCGCAGCGGCGAAGAAGAACGGGATGCCTAATCCCGGCGCTGGCCTTCCACCCTCTTGATTTCGTCGATGCAGTCGGTGATGGGCTTGATGCGCTCCTTGAGCACCGTGAGGTCAGCACCATCTGGCAAGCTCTTCATCGCGACCGGGAAGTCAAGATCGGGATTCCAGTACGCCGTCTTGGTGATATAACACCCTCGATTCGACTATAGCTCCCACGTGTCGAGGCACGACTTAGAGACATAATTGCATTGAAGGCATATGTCGCAAGTGAGGTAATCTTCGCAAACAACCCATGTAATACATAAGGGAAAAGATACATAGTTGGCTTACAATCGCCACTTCACACAAATACATGAATAAAACATTACAACATCCAAATACAATCAAGGTCCGACTACGGAACCAAAATAAAAGAAGAACCCCAAATGCGACAAAGGTCCCCGATCGACCCCAACTGGGCTCCACTACTGATCAACCAGAACGAAACAACACAAAGGACAAGATCTTCATCGAGCTCCTCCTTGAGCTTGGTTGCGTCACCTGCTCTGTAACATCGGCACCTGCAAACTGGTTTTTGGAAGTATCTGTGAGCCACGGGGACTCAGCAATCTCACACCCTCGCGATCAAGACTATTTAAGCTTATGGGTAAGGTAAAGGTATGAGGTGGAGCTGCAGCAAGCGACTAGCATATACGGTGGCTAACATACGCAAATGAGAGCGAGAAGAGAAGGCAAAGCACGGTCGATAAAAGTATGATCAAGAAGTGATCCTATAGCAACCTACGTCAAGCATAACTCCAACACCGTGTTCACTTCCCGGACTCCGCCGAGAAGAGACCATCACGGTTACACACGCGGTTGATGCATTTTAATTAAGGTCAAGTTCAGGTTTTCTACAACCGGACATTAACAAATTCCCATCTGCCCATAACCGCGGGCACGGCTTTCGAAAGTACAAGTCCCTGCAGGGGTGTCCCAACTTAGCCCATGACAAGCTCTCACGGTCAACGAAGGAATAGACCTCCTCCCGAGACGTTCCGATCAGACTCGGTATCACGGTACAACAAGACATTTCGACAGGGTAAAACTAAACCAGCAACACCGCCCGAATGTGCCGACAAATCCCGATAGGAGCTGCACATATCTCGTTCTCAGGGCACACTCAGATGAGACTAGCTACGAGTAAAACTAACCCTCAAATTTCCCCGAGGTGGCCCCGCAGGCAGCTCAGTTCGGACCAACACTCAGAGGAGCACCGACCCGGGGGGGGGGGGGTAAAATAATGATGACCCTCAGGAGAGCGACTCCCAAGGGAAAAGAAAAGGCTAGGTGGCAAATGGTAAAAGCAATGTTGGGCATTGCTGGAAGAGCTTTACTTAAGGCGAACTATCAAGGGGTTCCCATAATAGCCCAACCGCGTAAGGGACGCAAAATCCGGGAACATAACACCGATATGACGAAAACTAGGATGGCAAGAGTGGAACAAAACACCAGGCATAAGGCCGAGCCTTCCACCCTTTAACAAGTATATAGATGCATTAATTAAATAAGATATATTGTGATATCCCAGCAAGTAAACATGTTCTAACAAGGAACGATCACCATGTTCCAACAAGGAACAAACTTCAATCTTCACCTGCAACTAACAACGCTATAAGAGGGGCTGTGCAAAGCGGTAACATAGCCAAACAACGGTTTGCTAGGACAAGGTGGGTTAGAGGCTTGGTTCAACAATATAGGAGGCATGAAAAGCAAGTGGTAGGTATCGCAGCATAGGCATAGCAAAAGAGCGAGCAACTAAGCAAGCAAAGATAGAAGTGATTTCAAGGGTATGATCATCTTGCCTGAAATCCCGCAAGGAAGAAGAACGAGTCCATGAAGAAGACAAACGGACGTAGATGAACGGTTCCTCACAAGCACGACGTTACCGGAACCAACCCGAAGAAGTAACACCGGAAAGAAGCAAACAACATAGTAAACAACCACGACATGAACATGGCATGATGCACAATCAAGTATGATGCATGTCCAGTTTAATGAAACATGGCATGGCAAAGTGCAACAAACAACACTACAAATTAAGTGGAGCTTAATATGCAACGAGTTGCATATTGACGAAACACCACGTCAATTATTTAGTTCTCTCCCAGTTAGGTACTCAACAATATTAAATGTTGTTAAGCATGGCAAGAGGTGAAGCATAACAAAACTATACCATCTAGTCAAATTTAAATGAGGCAGGGAACAACAAACAACAAATCCGGAAACTCCTTATGTGCATATATTAGGTTAGGTACTGTTCTGCCCTAAACATAATTTTAGAGTTGTTAAGCATGCAAAATGAAGCCACCATGTTAAACTAGGCATTTTTCTACCCCAATTACATATAAAGATTATTTAATTCGGAGCTACGGTTGAATAGTTATGAATTAAATCATTTTAGCTTGGCATAGGAGCAAATTTAAACAAACATCATTTTAGACATTTTTAACATTGATGAAAGTGACATATTATTAAACTAGACAATACTCTGAGCAAGTTTCATATATAAATCATTTTAATCCGATGCACGAATAGTGAGTTATTATATGCATGAACATGAGGGTCTTTTCTGTAAAACTGACATCTCTGGAAAATTGGACAAATGCGCAGAACGGAAAAAACATGACATGGGCCGAATCTGGCTGGCCCAACCGCACAGAGATCTGAAGGGGGGGTTCTCACCATGGGCTTGGCCCAAATATGTGGAGGAGGCGGCCTGGCAGGGCACGCTGGCCTTGGGCGTGGTTGGCCCACATGCACGCGAGGAAGGTGGCCCAGTAGGGAAGCGCTCGTCCTCCTCTGGTCGAGCAGAGGCAGGAGCATGGCGCGGAGGCTACCGGCGATGGGGACGGCGGCGCGACGCGTAGGGAGCCGGATGACGACGGGGATGGATGGATCCGAGGACGGGTGTTCCAGATCCGGTGACACAGGTGGTCGACGGCGCTCGGGGATGCGGGATCCGGCGAGGTGGAGCTCGTCCATGGAGGCGGCGGCGGTTTCCTGTGGCAAAAAGAGGGAGGGAGAGAGCTGGTGAGGGGAGGAAGGAGAACGGGAAGGGCACGGGCGGCGATGGGAGGTCCGGCCTGGGGTCGAGGTCACCGGCGGATGGTGCGGCGAAGGAGTCCGGCGGGGAGGCGTGGAGACGGGGCAGAGCGGTGGAGGAGCTCGGATCGGGATCTCCCTCTCCCGATCTGGAGCTCGGGGAGTAGGAGCGGTGCGGTGCGGGCCTCAGAGCCCAGATCGGGGCCCGGGCGGGCCTGGCGGCGCGGGTCGATGTGGGGCGCGGGGAGGCGACGTTGCTTGAGGCCAGTGGCTAGAGGGGCGGGTGGCTGGCGGCGCGGCTAGTTAGAGAGCGCCAAGTGGCGGTGGAGGGTGCGGCCAGCACGAAAATGGAGGTGGGCGGCGGCTGGTTGAAGATTGGGGCACGGATTTTAAGGGGGAGGAAGGAGAAGTCCAAAAATGGCAAGGGGGGCTGCTATATATAGTAGGAGGAGCTAGGGTTGGGGTTTTTAGTCCGTTCCGGAGCCGTTCGATCTCGATCGGACGACCCGGAGCGGAGGGGGGTTAGATAGGTGGGCTGGTGGGCTGTGAAGAGAGGTTGGGCTGAGATGAGAGGAGAGGAGTGCAGCCCGGCAACTGTTTCCGGAGACCGAAAACGTCCGACGAAAAGACCGGCAATGGTGCCGCTATAAATTTAACGGTTGGGCTATCAAACGAACTCCGAATGCGATGAAACTTGATAGGCGGTCTATCTACACTATAATAAGACCACACGTCAACTCACATCCCATTCCGAGAACATTTTCCAGCCACTTGTAAAATAATATTCGGACGTGCCGTGGGCGCTTGCAAGTGTGGTTGGGCTCAGAACGGACAACGGAGAGAACTCGGAGAACCCAGACGAATGCAAGTTTTGAAAAACATGATGATGCTATGCAAATGATGACATGATGAAATGCAACACGCAAGCAAATGACAAGGCAACAACAGCGAATAACTGGACGACACCTGGCGCAACGGTCTCGGGGCGTTACAACACTCCACCACTACGAGAGGATCTCGTCCCGAGATCTAGAATGGCGCCGGAGGGAAAAACGGAAGGAAAATAGAAGAGGTAAAACTAAGTTGCTTCTTTGACCAATGAGTGAAACCAAAGAACCTTGAGAGGTTGAACAATTGAAAGAAAGAATGCAATGAGAATGAACGAAGTTGAAAGCACTCCATTAGGAAAAGGAACAAGGAAGAACAAATTTGGGAAGCACTCCGATTTAAAATGGAAGGAAAAGAACATGAACTTGACAAGATGAGAGGATACTTGATGAGATCAAACATACTCCCTCCGGAACTATTGAAAGAATGGTACAAGGGGTAAGAAAGATTTCAGATGGGGCCCTGGTTGAAAAGAGAGGGGAAAAACTTGATGAGATGAGAGAACTTGAATGAAAACACGACATTCCGGTTGAATGGATAAGCAAAAGGAAAGAACATGATCTTTGACAAAATGGAATGATGGATCGAAGAGTGAAACATCACAATGCCTTCGGAAGAAATAATAGAAGATAGATCATTGGAATAAAAGAATGTAGAAGAAAAGGCCAACTTCTGCCACAAATGATCTTGGAAGGCACCCTTCCAAGAAGGTTAAAACAGAGTTGTTGGGAAAGACCAACGACAAAATGAATAAGTTTGTAGTGGGCTTATGGAAAAACATCTCAAAACTATGAGGTGAAATTGTGCCACTAACGGAAACGATATATTAGATTGATAACAACAAGGAGATGAGAAGTTTATTTCACCGGGAGGATAGAAGAAGACATTGGATCATTTATAAGCACCATAGATAGCAACAATCCTTAGGGAAAGCTTAAAGTGAAATATAACCCAAGATAACCCGAACGAAGAGATTAATGGATTTAAACTACCTCATTCTTAATAACATGTGAATCATGAAACATGAACTCAAATTATCAAGAATGACATAATGCCACCTCCAATGATTTGGAAGAAAGAATTGCACTCCATATAACAAGATGAAGAAAGCTTGAGCTCCTTTGAAAAGAATCTCAATGAACGCTAGGAGAAGGAATCATCCTTGATGAACCATCATGTAGAGCCTCCATGAAGAACTCCGGTAATAAAAGAATGACCAATCGAAAGGAAAGAGAAGTTGAATCCTTGCAATGATTAGATGGATCTCCGTGGTGATATAATTGAAAGAGGTTGGAACTCCGGGAAAAGAGAAGATGAAACCAATGAAACTGAGAATTCGATAAGCCTTCGGAATAAGGAATTAATCACTTGGATGAAACAAAGAATAAGAATTACATTATGCTTATCCTTCACCAATTAAATTGATGACAATCAACGGATTCGACATATTACTTATTCTCTTAGCGAGCATTAAGACAGATATAGCGCCAACTTGATAAGGTCTTCAACAAATCACCCGTCAGGATTGAAAGAACGAATGAATTGATACGGAAGAGAGATCTTGAACGAACCACCGTAAGAATTGAAAACGATTGAAGTAAAGGTAAAGAAAACACCGGGAAGAATTATAAAATGAACATAGATTTAGAGGATTTAGAAACATGAGAACGAAGAGATCACGAGCCGATTAAAGATCACTTGAACGCTGCACCAGTAAGATTAGAGAACGATAACTGAAGGCTGGGAATGAATAATTATGAGATGATGGGCTCCGGAGAATCAAATTGAGAAGACTCTTGAATTTGCTTCGGATGGATGAAAAGAATTCTCACGATCAAAACAATTACGAGAGAATGGCAACAAGCTAGAATCACGAATCTCGAAGAGAATGGAGCAAGATTAAAGAGAAACTCTTCTTTGGTCTTCAAAATCCGAGAATGATGACGAGAAACACCACCATGAATTATTTAGACCTCCGGAAGAATCAAAACGAAGAGATTGAGCCAACGATGAAAGAATTGTGAAAGATCTAGGAGAAGACATTTGACTGATGATAAATCATTCTTACGTCAAACTTTGAAAAGAAATAT
The DNA here is from genome assembly GCF_056163025.1 of Triticum urartu. Classification (NCBI taxonomy): domain Eukaryota; kingdom Viridiplantae; phylum Streptophyta; class Magnoliopsida; order Poales; family Poaceae; genus Triticum; species Triticum urartu. Next base: position 192,607,356 of record NC_141873.1, on the reverse strand, counting down.
GAAGATAGCTCCGGGAAGATTGGAAGAGTCAGGTAAGATCCTGGGAAAAGACCTGTGGGTTAGGGCCCACTCAAAGAAACACCGTTGAAATGATTTAGAAGAGAGGTTTCACCGGTTGAATTAAATGGCTTGAATGAGATACCAATCTCGAAATAGGTTGAACGGATCTTGAATGACAAGAAGATCTTTCCAAGATATCTTTAGCACTCTGGAATCATTGAATAGCGAGAAATGGACGATTAAGAGGTCTACCGGCACGAAAAGGCATAGAAATGAGGAAAAAGGGTAAAGAAGCATCAAAAACTTGAATTGAATCCACCGGAGAAGAAAACGAGTGAAAAGTGACGAACTTGAAACTCCGTTAGAATCTTTCTGAGAATCACCGGATAAGAGCATTGACGGAAAAGAATGGAGAGGCTTGCCATCACTAAAAGGATACTTAATAAGAAATCTGAGTCCTTGAAGAAAACAAAGGGAGGGAGGGCGGGAAAACAAAGACAATTTGGAATGGATGGAACGAACACCGTTGAGAAACTTAGAATTGATCTTGCGGATGTTGAAATGATCGGATCCATTTGAAGAGAAACACACCGGTTGATAAGGATTGACAACACAATCTCAATGATTATGAGGGATTAATATTCACCTGGAGTATGAGAACACCATTTGGGGAAGGTATGGAATCAACATTTGACTTCAAAGCAACTCGAATACCACAACTCAAAACAAAACAAAGGATTGGCTTGCAGAATAAGCCGGAACAATCATATGATAGAGATTTCATCCAAAGTTTTCGTGGTGGGGCCTACACGGGCTCGATCGTACAGCACCATCATGTACAAGGCAGTGCACATGACATACGAAGCGTCCCCGAGTCGGCATAGCCAAGGACTCTTTAAGACACAACGAGACCACTGTAAAATCGACCGTGGATAGGCGGACCACTAGACGTCGAACCCCAATTTCATATCATACATCTGTCGGAAAGATATACTAAGAGCTACTTGAATTCCCACTTATAGACTCCCGAAACTTTCCGGTTATGCAATCAGGTGTTGGGGATACAGGGGAAGCATAATATCTCACCCAAACTAACAAATCCTACATCCAGCTGTATCCATCCTTCAACACATAACCAAGAAACCTTCGGAAATCATCTACCTCAACCTTCGAAAAGCATCCGTTATACAAGTTATGACAATACTCCCGAACTCCCGCCCCAGTACTGGGTGGCGTCGAGGTTATCTCACCAACGAACTACATAAAAGAAATTTTCGATGTCGGCGTACTAAACTCAGGTATTCCAGAACTGCAATGATAAAATTATGACGACAACACCTCAGAGCTCAACTCCCCGGGACACTTCCACAAAACCCCTGACAGGAGGCACCAAGACAATGTTCTCGTCATAAAACCATCGAAACGATTCCAAGATACCCGCATGATCCTAAATTTTTTTAGTGAAATTTGAGAAGAGTGAAAACTCTACATCAGGATGCCTTACCAGAGCGATGAGGAGACTGGGAAGTAAAAACAATTCCTAAACTCTCCGATATATAATTCCTAAATGACTCAAAACATTTTTATAGACTCAACTCGTCCGCTAATTCGATCAAGCAGTGGGGGCTCCTAAGGTCGGGGAGGGCTCTGATACCAACTTGTAACACCCTCGATGCGACTATAGCTCCCACATGTCGAGGCACGACTTAGAGACATAATCGCATTGAAGGCATATATCGCAAGTGAGGTAATCTTCGCAAACAACCCATGTAATACATAAGGGAAAAGATACATAGTTGGCTTACCATTGCCACTTCACACAAATACATGAATAAAACATTACAACATCCAAATACAATCAAGGTCCGACTACGGAACCAAAATAAAAGAAGAACCCCAAATGCGACAAAGGTCCCCGATCGACCCCAACTGGGCTCCACTACTGATCAACCAGAACGAAACAGCACAAAGGACAAGATCTTCATCGAGCTCCTCCTTGAGCTTGGTTGCGTCACCTGCTCTGTAACATCGGCACCTGCAAACTGGTTTTTGGAAGTATCTGTGAGCCACGGGGACTCAGCAATCTCACACCCTCGCGATCAAGACTATTTAAGCTTATGGGTAAGGTAAAGGTATGAGGTGGAGCTGCAGCAAGCGACTAGCATATATGGTGGCTAACATACTCAAATGAGAGCGAGAAGAGAAGGCAAAGCACGGTCGATAAAAGTATGATCAAGAAGTGATCCTATAGCAACCTACGTCAAGCATAACTCCAACACCGTGTTCACTTCCCGGACTCCGCCGAGAAGAGACCATCACGGTTACACACGCGGTTGATGCATTTTAATTAAGGTCAAGTTCAGGTTTTCTACAACCGGACATTAACAAATTCCCATCTGCCCATAACCGCGAGCACGGCTTTCGAAAGTACAAATCCCTGCAGGGGTGTCCCAACTTAGCCCATGACAAGCTCTCACGGTCAACGAAGGAATAGACCTCCTCCCGAGACGTTCCGATCAGACTCGGTATCACGGTACAACAAGACATTTCGATAGGGTAAAACTAAACCAGCAACACCACCCGAATGTGCCGACAAATCCTGATAGGAGCTGCACATATCTCGTTCTCAGGGCACACTCAGATGAGACTAGCTACGAGTAAAACTAACGCTCAAGTTTCCCCGAGGTGGCCCCGCAGGCAGCTCAGTTCGGACCAACACTCAGAGGAGCACCGACCCGGGGGGGGGGGGGGGTAAAAAAATGATGACCCTCAAGAGCGCGACTCCCAAGGGAAAATAAAAGGCTAGGTGGCAAATGGTAAAAGCAATGTTGGGCATTGCTGGAAGAGCTTTACTTAAGGCGAACTATCAAGGGGTTCCCATAATAGCCCAACCGCGTAAGGGACGCAAAATCCGGGAACATAACACCGATATGACGAAAACTAGGATGGCAAGAGTGGAACAAAACACCAGGCATAAGGCCGAGCCTTCCACCCTTTAACAAGTATATAGATGCATTAATTAAATAAGATATATTGTGATATCCCAGCAAGTAAACATGTTCTAACAAGGAACGATCACCATGTTCCAACAAGGAACAAACTTCAATCTTCACCTGCAACTAACAACGCTATAAGAGGGGCTGTGCAAAGCGGTAACATAGCCAAACAACGGTTTGCTAGGACAAGGTGGGTTAGAGGCTTGGTTCAACAATATAGGAGGCATGAAAAGCAAGTGGTAGGTATCGCAGCATAGGCATAGCAAAAGAGCGAGCAACTAAGCAAGCAAAGATAGAAGTGATTTCAAGGGTATGATCATCTTGCCTGAAATCCCGCAAGGAAGAAGAACGAGTCCATGAAGAAGACAAACGGACGTAGATGAACGGTTCCTCACAAGCACGACGTTACCGGAACCAACCCGAAGAAGTAACACCGGAAAGAAGCAAACAACATAGTAAACAACCACGACATGAACATGGCATGATGCACAATCAAGTATGATGCATGTCCGGTTTAATGAAACATGGCATGGCAAAGTGCAACAAACAACACTACAAATTAAGTGGAGCTTAATATGCAACGAGTTGCATATTGACGAAACACCACGTCAATTATTTAGTTCTCTCCTGGTTAGGTGCTCAACAATATTAAATGTTGTTAAGCATGGCAAGAGGTGAAGCATAACAAAACTATACCATCTAGTCAAATTTAAATGAGGCCGGGAACAACAAACAACAAATCCGGAAACTCCTCATGTGCATATATTAGGTTAGGTACTGTTCTGCCCTAAACATAATTTTAGAGTTGTTAAGCATGCAAAATGAAGCCACCATGTTAAACTAGGCATTTTTCTACCCCAATTACATATAAAGATTATTTAATTCGGAGCTATGGTTGAATAGTTATGAATTAAATCATTTTAGCATGGCATAGGAGCAAATTTAAACAAACATCATTTTAGACATTTTTAACATGGATGAAAGTGACATATTATTAAACTAGACAATATTCTGAGCAAGTTTCATATATAAATCATTTTAATCCGATGCACGAATTGTGAGTTATTATATGCATGAACATGAGGGTCTTTTCTGTAAAACTGACATCTTTGGAAAATTGGACAAATGCACAGAACGGAAAAAAACATGACATGGGCCGAATCTGGCTGGCCCAACCGCACAGAGATCTGAAGGGGGGTGGTTCTCACCATGGGCTTGGCCCATATCTATGGAGGAGGCGGCCTGGCAGGGCACGCTGGCCTTAGGCGTGGTTGGCCCACATGCGCGCGAGGAAGGTGGCCCAGTAGGGAAGCGCTCGTCCTCCTCTGCTCGATCAGAGGCAGGAGCATGGTGCGGCGGCTATCGGCGATGGGGACGGCGGTGCGACGCGTAGGGAGCCGGATGACGACGGGGATGGATGGATCCGAGGACGGGTGTTCCAGATCCGATGACACAGGTGGTCGACGGCGCTCGGGGATGCGGGATCCGACGAGGTGGAGCTCGTCCATGGAGGCGGCGGCGGTTTCCTGTGGCAAACAGAGGGAGGGAGAGAGCTGGTGAGGGGAGGAAGGAGAACTGGAAGGGCACGGGGCGGCGAAGGGAGGTACGGCCTGGGGTCGAGGTCACCGGCGGATGGTGCGGCGAAGGAGTCCGGCGGGGAGGCGTGGAGATGGGGCAGAGCGGCGGAGGAGCTCGGATCGGGATCTCCCTCTCCTGATCTGGAGCTCGGGGAGCAGGGGCGGCGCGGTGCGGGCCTCAGAGCCCAGATCGGGGCCCGAGCGGGCCTGGAGCGGGCCTGGTGGTGCGGGGCGATGTGGGGCGCGGGGAGGCGACGTGGCTTGAGGCCAGTGGCTAGAGGGGCGGGTGGCTAGCGGCGCGGCCAGTCAGAGAGCGCCAAGTGGCGGTGGAGGGTGCGGCCAGCGCGAAAATGGAGGTGGGCGGCGGCTGGTTGAAGTTTGGGGCACGGATTTTAAGGGGGAGGAAGGAGAAGGCCAAAAATGGCAAGGGGGGCTACTATATGTAGCAGGAGGAGCTAGGGTTGGGGTTTTTAGTCCGTTCCGGAGCCGTTCGATCTCGATCGGACGACCCGGAGCGGAGGGGTGTTAGATAGGTGGGCTAGTGGGCTGTGAAGAGAGGTTGGGCTGAGATGAGAGGAGAGGAGTGCAGCCCGGCAACTGTTTCCGGAGACCGAAAACGTCCGACGAAAAGACCGGCAATGGTGCCGCTATAAATTTAACGGTTGGGCTATCAAACGAACTCCGAATGCGATGAAACTTGATAGGCGGTCTATCTACATTATAATAAGACCACACGTCAACTCACATCCCATTCCGAGAACATTTTCCGGCCACTTGTAAAATAATATTCGGACGTGCTGCGAGCGCGTGCAGGTGTGGTTGGGCTCAGAACGGACAACGAAGAGAACTCGGAGAACCCGGACGAATGCAAGTTTTGAAAAACATGATGATGCTATGCAAATGATGACATGATGAAATGCAACACGCAAGCAAATGACAAGGCAACAACAGCGAATAACTGGATGACACCTGGCGCAACGGTCTCGGGGCGTTATAGGTGAGGACCTTGGTCACGACCCTCCGGCAAAGTCGCCGGGCCTCCTCGGCTAGCGTGGCCGTCCTGTTGGAGTGAAGATAGGCCAAGGCTCCGAGGACGCCCTCGAAGAACAGGGTCAACTTGGTGTTGACGGTCCCGCTGCGCTCAGGGGCGTACCTCACGTGTGGCATCCCCATGGTGGCCAACTGCGAGGTGACCCTGCCGACGACCTCCTCCAGACGGCTGATCCATCTGTTCTCGCCCGCCACATAATCCTGGTGGGAGGCGGCCTCGTTCGCCCATAGCTGCTTCGCCTCCTCCAGGCTCCTGGTCAAGGTCTCCTCCCGAGCCCTGCTCTCCGACAACATCTTCTCGAGATCCTCCAGCTTCATCTTGAGGTCTCTGACGGAGTTTTGCGCTTCGGAGAGCTCCCCAGCCCTGCTGATGACCGCTCCTTATGCTTCCACCAAGGCGCTGTTGAGCGTGCTCTTCTCGTTGGACAGCTTGAGGGCCTGCTCCTTCAACTTGTCCTGCTCCACGTCCAACTCCCTTACCTTGCCGGCATGGGCCAGAGCCTGGGCATCGAGTGCCTCCTTGTGCCTCTGCTCCAGCTCGCGAGTCTGCCGCGCGACAAGGGCCTCGAGCTCCTCATCCTTGCCACGGAGCGCTGTGGCAAGCTTCACCTCACACGCGGTGAGGTCCTCTTCCTGGGAATCCAAGGTGGCTTGATGCTGGTTCCGGGCGGCCTCGGCCGCGGCAGCCAAGTTCACCGCCTTTTCCTGGGCCTTCTCGATGTCGGCCATCTTCATGGTGAGCTCCACATCGCGCTCGGCCAATTTCTCCTGAAAGGACCTCTGCTCCTCGCGAGCCTGGTGGAACCAGGTCGGCGTCTCGGCAACGCGCGCCTTGAAGTCCACCTCCGCGTTGTCCACCATTGCCATCCTGGACTTGACCTTGTCCAGGCGAGCACGGTAGAGCACTTGGAGCTTCCGGAAATTGGCCCCCATGGCACAGAAAAGATGCTCTTCTGGAGAACCGTCGCCACCAACGCCCGGCTCATCAACCACCACGAGCCCGGTGGCGGCAAGCACCTCGCCGTCGAAAACTTCCCCTTCAGCGGGCGCCCGGCTTGACACCCCTGGGAGGTGGACGAAGAGATCGTCGCCCACCTTCAGATACCTGCCGGGGCCCGAGGTTGAGGAGGATGGAGGCTGGTCACCCACTACCTCTTCCTCGGCGGAGGCTTTGCCGGCCTCACCGGCAGGTCCACCGCTGGTGCCCTCGGCAGAAGCCTCGCCGGTCGCCTTGGCGGCCCCCGCCGCGGTGTCCTCGGCAGCATCGTTGGCGGCCTCCTCAGCAATGTTCCCAGCAACGGTATCCACATCCTCCATACCTGTTGAAGGAGGGCCTGGGCAGCAACGGGAGCAATGAAGGCAAGAAAAGAATAAGGGAAAAACAGAGACGAAGGACAGGCGACTCACCAGTGCCAGGCTGTGAAGCAGAAGTCCCCTCTCCGCCAGCATTTGGCGCCGTGGCAGAGCCACCAGCGCCCAAGTTCCCCTCTTCCTCCATGGGTGTGGGCTCCGTGCCTGATGCCCTTGCTAGGGACGCCCCCCGCGGCGGCGTAGTCGATGGGGGTGGTGTGTTAGGAGTAGCCCTCTGTGGCTCCTCCTGCTGCCGCTCCCCTCCTGCAAACCCGGCAAGGTCAGCATCATAGCATCGAGCACCTACCACATGTCGAGTAAGAAGAGGGTGACGAACTTACGCTGGGGGCTGCGCCGGGGGCTACTGTCCGGGCTGCTCAGCACCACCAGTGGTGTCTTTGACGCCCCAGCTGGGGGCTGGCTGCTCGCCGAGGTCCTCGCCCTCTTCACCCTCTGGGCGAACGTCTCTGTCTCCCTACGGAAGCAAAAATGGATCAAGACAAGCGACCCAATTCGAGGAAATGGAAATGACAGTAAGGAACGGAGAACTTACTCGTCATCCATCTCCTCCTCTTCTACCAGTTTCCTTTTCCTCTCCGGGCTGAGAGGCCTGAGATCAAAAGGGAGCTCCACATCATCATCCGAGTCGATGCCTGCCGGAGGAGGCGAAGGAGGCGGCGGGGTTTGTGCGCGCCCGGATGAGGAAGGGGCTGTTGTCTTCTTCTTCTCAGCGGCCTTCGTCAGCCTCTTGGCTGCCGTGGCCCTCGTGTGGCGCCCAGACCCCTCCAGGGTCAATTGAGGCCGCGCAGCCCTGCCGGGCTGGACCGGCTCACCGGAGCCAGCCCGCCGCGGGACTCGCCCTCTTCCCCTGGTTGGCATCGAGCCCGCCGCCACGTCCTCCTCCTCCCTCGATGACTCGTCGGCCGCATCTTTGATGAGCGGAGATCCAGTGTTGGCGTTGCTGACCTCCCGGAGGCCGCCGCCCACCGGGAGAGCTCCTCTTCCTCCCCCGCCGTTGCGGCCATGTCCTCCACGCCCCCGGCGCTTCCGGCCTCCATGGCAAGCTGTGCCTCCCTCGCCCTAGTGGCGATGTTGTCCAGCTCTGCCTGGGTGGTGTCCATGATAAGCCACCGCTCAGCATCGGCATTGACGTACACCTCGATCAGGGTGTCGAAGAATTGCTGCACATCCTTGTCCGTCGGCTCCTCACAGCTCGGGACAGGGCCGTGCGCATTACAGTCCGGCATCATGGTGATGATCTTGGACCGACGCGAATTGTTGCACAACGGGACCACCCCCGCTGGCAGCTTGAAAAATGGCCCCTTGAGGGCCTTGCCAACCTTTGCGGCAGCCCTCGCGGCCTTGCCGATCCGCTTGACCTCGCCATCGCGACACACATCAAGCTGGAAAAGCCGCTGGCAGAAGTGGGCATGCGCCAGCACTGTGAAGTTGTGATCGAGGCCGGGGCGGAGTCGCATAATGTCAGCCGGGTTCGTAAAGAGCCAAGCTGGCCTCCCCTTGCTGTGCAATGGGGCAATCTGGCGGCGAATGAAGTCCGCCCCGATCATCTCAAGGGTGAGTCCGGCCTGGGTGAGCCGGAGAATCCTGGTGGTGGCGATGGTGAGCCTCCCATCGGCGGCGTCGACATCGCTCCAATCGCTACCGCGGACCGGAGGCACTCGGCGGACCTTGCAGAATTCCGGTGGGTTTTCATCCACAATCCAGAACCATCGGCCACGCCATTCCTCCCACCTCTCCTTCACGGCACCGTCCGGGTACGCCCCCTTGGATCTTGGGATCTAGGTGACGCAACCGGAGACGGCTCCTCCCAGCTGGATTCGAGGGAAGAAGTAATGGCAGAAGAGCGCCGTGTTGGGCTGCACCCCGGCAAAGCCTTCGCAAAGATGCGCGAAGAAAGCCATGCATGCCACCGCATTCGGAGTAAAATCCAATAGGCGAAAGCCGAAGGTGCGCATAACGTCGCAGAAGAAATCGGAGAAAGGAGGGCATAACCCGCAAGAAAAGTAATCAACGAAGAAGGGGTACCGATTTGAGGCAGGATCAGCGCAAGCAGCAGGAATGATGCGCGTCGCCGGGTGTCCCGAATCCTTTCCCCCCATCTTCACTCCCCATAGGGGCTTGAAGGAGGCCCGGAGCTCTTGAACGTCAACCGTCGAGGGGAAGAAGAAGGCGGACTTCGTCCGGTCCCCCGACAGCGCGCTCTCCGGCGGCTCCACCGTCCCGGCGCCCTTAGCCACCCCCTTGCCCTTGGCGAATTTGGGAGCCATGGCAACCAAGAAGTTCAGAGGGCTGAGGAAGGGGGATGGTGAAGCGACGGCGGCGGGCGACAGTGAAAGCTTAGGAAGGAAGGAAGAAAGGGAACGGCGGCTCTGAGATCGGAAAAGGCACGAGGGAAGAGGAGAAAGTGAGCAGCGCGCCCACGGTTATTCCTTCTTATGGGGGAAAAACGCGGGCCGCCTCCTTTCACATTAACTGGGATGTGACGCATGCCCGCGGGAAGCAGCCCCACGCATGCCGCCCACGTCACACACGCCTCCCCACGCCGCGCCACGCGCGGGAAGCATGGGAAGCACAGCGCGCGAAGAGACTTACCGCGGTAAAAACCACCCCGCCTGCCCGCGCACCATTTTTGGGCCTAGCCCAATGACGCGATTGCGCTTACGTGTGGCCCAGGCCCGGGGGCTCCTGTCAGTGTACAAAAAGAGGGGTACGCTTTTTGTACCCCTATAACTGTGCACGGGCAGTCTGAGCCACCGGCACCACCACACTGAGCAAGGCAAGGGAGGTGAGCCAAGGTAAGGCCGAAGCTCAGGAGAAGCAGAACGACGCCAAGACCAAGACCACAAAGAGCGAAGGGGACGAAGCGGACCCCCCCGGCAAGATCCTTGCCGGGAGGCGGTTTTGGCAAACCCGGCAAGACCCTTGCCATGGCAGCTCGTCCCACACCTACGGAGTGAGTCACCCTTGAGTCCACTTCCCCCATGGGGCAAGGATTCAGGAGACATCCCTGTGGTGGCATGCAGATCTTTGTGAAGACATTCAAGATCAGATACACCCTTTAGAAGATGATGATCCTTGGCGGGATCCCAACCAAGGAGGACCACAAGGCCCCCAGCAAGAGCCTTGCCGGGGATGACAGCAGGCGCCACGGTAAGACCCTTGCCGGGGCCCCGGCAAGGCCCTTGCCAAGAACACCCGTAGGGCCACCATCAGGCCCACGCCAGTCAAACCTCCACCTCCGTTCGCATGCAGCGGCCGACCCAACCAGCTGGGCAGGCACCTACGTGGCGGCATGCAGATCTTCATGGAGACCCACCACTGCGCCACCTCAGCTTCCTGCCTGCCTACATGGCACTGCGGGCGCCGCTGGCCAGGGCGCGTGTCGACGCGAGAGGGAGCGGTGACGGACGAGACAGGGCTCTCCCCCGTCCCCGATAAAGCAAGGACACCTGGGCAAGACGCATTAAATGCGCCTTGTCATGTAATGCGAGGGATAACCTCACATCACTGTTAACTTTCCACCTCCTGTGTGCCACTGTGGCAACCCCTTTCCTATAAAAGGAGGCCCGAGGCGACCAGGAGGGGGATTCGGCTTTTTGGAGCTCCTCACGCCCCATAGCTAGCTCAAGAACACAGATATACAATCCACAAAAGCAGGAGTAGGGTTTTACACATCCCCGCGGCCCGAACCTGGATAAACGAACCGTGTGCTATCTGTTTGATCCGCTCTTCTCACGACCCCGCGCCCCGCAACCGTAGTAGGGATTCTTGTGATCCCATAGGTGTCGTTCCCACTGACACAAGCGGACCATTATCCTCAACGATGACGGCACCTACGACTCAATGAGTGATGGAGAAATGGATGCTCTTGAGCAAGTCGCCATGCACCGGCAAGTGAACGACAAAGAAGAACATGTCTTTTGCGATGAAGATTCAAGTCTCTCTCTTGTTGTCTCCAAGGTCTTGACTCTCCAACATCACCAAGAAGAAGACCAACGATGCCACATATTCCACACCAAGGCCGGCATCAATGGAAGATCCATCAAGGTCATCATCGATGGAGGGAGTTGTCATAATCTCGCAAGTGGAGAACTTTGCTCCAAGCACCAATTGCCCAAGACGAAGCACCCACATCCATACAAAGTGCAATGGCTTAGCGACTCCGGCACTATCCAAGTCGAGCATCGAGTACAAGTCTCCTTCAAAATTGGCGCCTACAAAGACACCTTAGAGTACGATGTCGTTCCAATGACCGTGTGCCACCTTCTCCTTGGATGCCCATGGCAATTTTATAGATGAGTCATCCACAACGGTCGAATGAACCACTACATCTTCAAGATGAAGGGAAAGGAGTACGTACTTCGTTCCATGTCCCCAAGCCAAGTTGTCCCGACAAGCAAGCCACCCATCGTGGAGATCATAGTGAGAGAGCGAGCCACCAAAAAGAGAGTGAGCGCCACAAGCCCAAATCGAGCGTCTCCACGATGAGCGAAAAGAAGAACTTAGTCCTATTTCCACCAAAAGTGAGATAAGAGGAGTGTGTGAGAACCCATCTAGTGTCCTACACTACGTCCTTTTGTGCAAGGACAATGCACCACAAGCTAACACCTCTCACACTCTTCCTCTGGTGTTGTCTTCTCTTTTGCAGGAATTTCATGATGTTTTCCTCGACGAGCTACCTCCGGGACTACCTCCACTACGAGGCATCGAGCACCGCATCGACCTCATCCCTGGAGCACCGCTACGGAACAAAGCTCCCTACCGCGTCAACCCCGAAGAAACCAAGGAAATACAAAGGCAAGTAAAGCATCTCATAGACCATGGACATGTGCGTGAAAGTTTGAGCCCTTGTGCAGTCCCGGTCATCCTTGTGCCAAAACGAGACGGTATCTTTCGCATGTGCTCCGATTGTAGACCTATCAATGCTATCACCGTTCGTTATAGGTATCCCATTCCACGCCTTGATGATATGCCTGATGAACTTAGTGGTGCCACTATATTTTCAAAAATCGATCTTAAGAGTGGTTACTATCAAATCCGCATACAAGAGGGTGATTGAGGGAGTCCTGGATTAGGGGGTATCCGGACAGCCGGATTATATCCTTTGGCCGGACTGTTGGACTATGGAGATATAAGATTGAAGACTTCGTCCCGTGTCCGGATGGGACTCTCCTTGGCGTGGAAGGCAAGGTTGGCAATACGGATATGTAGATCTCCTTCCTTGTAACCGACGCTGTGTAACCCTAGCCCCCTCCGGTGTCTATATAAACCGGAGGGCTTTAGTCCGTAGGACAACATACAATCATACCATAGGCTAGCTTCTAGGGTTTAGCCTCTCTAATCTCGTGGTAGATCAACTCTTGTACTACTCATATTATCAAGAATAATCAAGCAGGACGTAGGGTTTTACCTCCATCAAGAGGTCCCGAACCTGGGTAAAACATCGTGTCTCCTGCCTCCTGTTACCATCCGCCTTAGACGCACAGTTCGGGACCCCCTACCTGAGATCCGTCGGTTTTGACACCGATAGTGATGAATGGAAAACCGCTTTTAAAACCAAGTTTGGGTTGTATGAGTGGTTAGTCATGCCTATGGGTCTATCGGAAGCACCGGGTACTTTTATGCGTCTTATGAATCATGTCTTCCGCCCTTACATTGGTGTGTTTGTTATGGTCTACTTCGATGATATCCTTGTTTTTAGCAAGTCTCTCAAAGAGCATGTCACTCATGTCCGAACCGTTTTATAAACTCTTAGAAAAGAGCGTCTCTATGCTAATATGGAGAAATGCCTTTTTGGCGTTGACAAGCTTGTTTTCTTGGGTTTTTTTGTATCTTCCAAGGGTGTTCATGTTGATGAGTCCAAGATCAATGCTATTAATACTTGGCCACAACCAACCAATTTGCAACAAGTGCGTAGCTTTCTTGGCCTTGCAGGTTTCTATCGTCGCTTTCTGAAAGATTTTAGCACCATTGCTTCGCCTTTGCATGCTTTGAGCAAGAAGAATGCGTCTTTTGTTTGGGGACCATCGCAAGATACTGCTTTCAATGAGCTTACGAATTTGCTTACTCATGCTCCCGTGCTTGCATTACCCAACTTTGAGAAACCCTTTGAGATTCATTGCGATGCTAGTGGTAATGGCATAGGAGGTGTGTTAATGCAAGAGAAGAGCCCCATAGCTTACTTTAGTGAGAAACTCTCCGGAGCGCAACTCAATTACCCCATCTATGACAAAGATTTATATGCTTTAGTCCGCGTTTTGCATGAATGGGAACACTATCTTTGCCCTCATGAATTCATCATTCATACCGATCATGAAACGCTCAAGTATCTTAAGGGCCAAACCAAGTTGAACAAGCGTCATGCTAAATGGAGTGAATTTATTGAGTCTTTTCCTTATGTCATCAAGTACATTAAAGGTAAGGAAAACATTGTGGCGGATGCCCTTTCCCGCATATGCATGCTTGTTACTCAACTTGAATTAGATGTCATTGGCTTTGAGCATATAAAAGACTTGTATGAGCATGATCCTACCTTTGCTACACCTTATGCCAAGTGTTTGACGGACACCTCTTGGGAACGCTATTACATCAAAGATGGATATCTTATGAGAGCTAACAAGCTTTGCATCCCCGAGTCTTCTCTTCATTTGTTGCTTTTGCAGGAATCTCATGGAGGAGGCTTAATGGGACATTTTGGACGCGACAATACTTTCGCAACGCTCTCCAAGAACTATTTTTGGCCCAAGATGTTTCACGACGTCAACCGCTTCACCAACCGATGCTCTACATGTCGCAAAGCTAAGTCCAAAGCTCAATCCCATGGCATTTACATGCCTCTCCCAATTCCATATCAACCATGGGAAGACATTAGCATGGATTTCGTACTTGGATTGCCTAGGGCTAGAAATGGAAAGGATTCGGTATTTGTCATTGTGGACCATTTCTCTAAGATGGCACATTTGATTCCTTGAAACAAGATAGACGATGCTTCACATGTTGCTAATATATTTTGTAGCGAAATATTGCTTCTACATGGAGTGCCAAATACTATTGTCTCGGACCGCGACGTCAAGTTCCTTAGCTAGTTTTGGAAGACCCTATGCGCCAAGCTAGGAATCAAGCTACTATTCTCCATGGAGTATCATCCACAAACCGACGGCCAAACGGAAGTTACCAAATGCACACTCTCCGTTCTACTTCGAGCACTCATCAAGAAGAACATCAAGGAGTGGGAGGAGTGCATTGATTCAACCCATTGTCACCATTGGACATTCTTCCTCTACCACTCCAAGAGAGCATCAATTTGGACGCAAGTTGTAACGCCCCGGACACACCCGCCGGTGGTCGTTACTCCTGGCGGGATCTAGACTGGCCCCACAGATCAATACTAGTCTTTTCTGCGCACTTTGTCCTCACTCGTGCGCACCCGGGAGCAACTTCCCGGTCGGTCACCCATCCTGACACTACTCCAAGCTGAGCATGCTTAACTTTGGAGTTCTGTTCGAATGGGCTCCCGAAAAAGAAGGAATTCCTTATTGATATGAGTAGTCTATCATCCCTAATAAGCCAGGCCATTACATACACCCCCACTCAGAGGAACCGACGTCCTCGTCGGGCCACAGGAACGTTCCCTCTTGGCACATACGTTTGTGCATCCAGTCCGGTACATGTACCATGTCGTGTGCCACGAAGGGTCACAAACGTCATGAACAATATGACCGCGCACCTGTCCGCAAACATCCGTGTAACCGTGAGGGTCGACTCTGATACCAACTTGTAACGCCCCGGACACACCCGCCGGTGGTCGTTACTCCTGGCGGGATCTAGACTGGCCCCACAGATCAATACTAGTCTTTTCTGCGCACTTTGTCCTCACTCGTGCGCACCCGGGAGCAACTTCCCGGTCGGTCACCCATCCTAACACTACTCCAAGCTGAGCACGCTTAACTTTGGAGTTCTGTCCGAATGGGCTCCCGAAAAAGAAGGAATTCCTTATTGATATGAGTAGTCTATCATCCCTAATAAGCCAGGCCATTACACAAGTGCACGAGTAACACATCTCAAGAAGGTTCATGAAGATACAAGAAACACCATCGAGCACCAAGTTCAACGCCTTGCGACCAAGCTCAACTTCAACAAGCAACCTATGGTATTCAACACTGGAGATCTCGTGTGGCTACACCTTCCCAAGGACCGCTTTCCACAAAAACGCAAGTCCAAACTTCGACCACGGGCGGATGGACCCTTCAAGGTGCTCGCACGGTACAACGACAACGCTTACAAGATCGACCTCCCGCGCGACAAGTAAAACATGAGCGATATCTTCAATGTCAAGGACCTCTCGCCCTTCCATGGTGATGAAGAATTTGATCCGAGGACGGATCTTCTCCATGGGAGGGGAGATGATGCGGAGCATCCCAAGGTCATCCCCATGGACCTACCATCGTCTCACCAAGTGCCTAGCGGACCCATGGCACGAGCATGTGCAAGAGCTCTTGAAACCGAGGTGACATCTCTCCTCTCACATTTCCACTTCGATGTACATGCGACATGGCTACTACCTCATATGGACACATTGTGCATCCTCATGTATCATGGAGAAGCCAAGGAGCAAGGAGAAGAAGAAGAGGAAGATGGACGTGGAGATGGAGAAGAAGAAGAGCTGCGGAAGAAATCCCAGCCACCAGACGACCGATCAGGACCGGACGTCCGGCGCCTGATGCTCCAGCCAAACCCCAGCGAGCGGACGTCCGGTCCAGACCAGACGACCGGTGCCCCTGCACCCGAGCCAAACGAGAGGACGTCCGACACCTCCGGACGTCCGGCGACCGGACGACCGGCGACCGGACGACCGGCCCAGCCCGAAAATCCATCACTTCAGCACCCGAGCCAAAATGAGCGGACGACCTGCACTTACCGGACGTCCGGACGCCCGTGAGCCACCGGACGACCGGCCCCCAGCGGACGTCCAGTACTTGGCTGTGTCCAGTTTCGGGCTGAGGCCTAGGTACACCTTCACTTTGCCCCCCATTTGCACTAAGACTATAAATAGACCTCTCCCTCCACCTAGCTGGGTTAGCAAAGGATTAGCTCATATTTTGTGTGATAGCTTTGCTCATCCACTTGGATACCTTCTCCTCGAAGATTCGAGCCTCCACCGGAGAAGATCCCCCAAGCAGATTCAAGACTCATTTTAGGGAAGAACTCAAGACCTCCTCACGGAGAAGACCGGCTACCCTGGTATCATCCTTAGTTGTCCGTGGATCGTGTATCTTTCCTTATGTACTAGAGGATCTAGCAGATGTGTGACTTATATGTGTTGGTTTAGTGTTTCTCTTGTGTTCCCCCCGTGTTTTCCCTTGTTCCCCTCCTCGTGTTCTTCATTTTCATCGCGGGATCCGCTCCTTTCGTGAAAGATCGACCGATTAGGGTTCCTACCCTACATCACGTGTTTTGCACATACTCGAAGTACTAGTAAGGTACACGTGCATTGCACGCATCAGATTTGGCAACCAAATTATGAATAAATACCACACTATAGCAGGTAAGCTTTGAGTCATATATGCCTGATGCAGACGTTCGTTTAATTCTTATAGTCCAACTCATTGAAAATCAATTAGTTTTTATAAAAAGCTAGGGCCTCTTTGATTCGTAGGATTTCCAAAACGCGGGAATAGGAAAAACATGGGATTAGAGTGGAATGTTGTCTTGAATCCTATAGGATTGTACGAGTGTTTGATTGTACATAGAAGATTCTTTCAAACAAGTTTGAGTGGATGGGATGTTTCTTATGAAATCTAGTGCAAATGAATCCTATGGAAAAATTCCTATGGTTTACAATCCTTCGAATCAAACAACCAAGATAGGAAAAATTCCTAAGGATTAGAATCCTCCAAAATTCCTTTGAGAATCCTTTGAATCAAATAAGCCCTTAATCTATTTTATGATTCATGGAATAGTGCATTGTAAAGCATAAAGTAAAAAACAAATAATGGAAATTCAACTAGAAAAAAAGTTTGGGCAGTTATGATACGAAAGATTCTAGAACAAAGGAGAAGCACTTGTGTTTTAAGGTTTGTGCATTATGATTAAGTTCAACCATGGAGTCTGCTACATTGTACATGTGGCAAAATCCAGTGGTGGGCTAGAAGATGATGCGAGGGTCCAAGTGGAGGGAGACTATTAAGGAGTGCACATGTGTGAGATCAATATTTAAATAGAGGGGGCGAGAACGTGCGATGTTGCGCGTAGTGGCAGAGTCATGAAAAATAAATGAGCTAGGGGGCCAAGCATTGCTAATCCTTTACGAGGAGGGCCAATTCATCAACTTAAACCATTTAGAGGAACATCAATCGTTGTGCATGCACGTGAGAGATAAAGAATGCCCGATATGATGGAGAGGGGGAGGTGTGTGTGTGTGTGCATGCATGGGAGACCGACCTGAAGAAAAAGATTGCATGTGTGCGATGGATAATGCCGACTGGTAGTGTGTGTGTATGCATGCACGAGAGAAAGTTAGTAGTACAATTATAAAGAGAAGACGTCCGTGTGGGTGTAAAAGACCAGGTGATGTCATAATCAATGTAAAGTTGAATTCAAATATTTGAACAAGAGATCATGAAGTTTGGAATCCATGCATGCATGAATATAACTGAGATATGCGTGGTGTGGTTTGGAAACGAGCATGTTGTACTGTATACACATTGAACAAGGTCAGACTGATTTGAATTTGAGATACCGATGGCAGGCATCGTTTGGCCATATTGCATCCGTGCATGGACACACTATTCTAACTGGATATGATGGTTGGCTTTCGCATCCAATATCTATATCTGTACCCCTATATTTTATATTTTATATATAGTGTGCGGATAACTTTAACTTTGAAAGATCGTGGTTGGATGAAGCCAATCCGATGGTGTAGAGATGGCAAATTTGAGCACCACTGGCCGTTGGATATCATCTAGATTCCACCAGATTGTGCCACATGTACAATCTAGAAGACTCCATGGTTAACTTAAGCATAATGCACAAACCTCAGAACACAAGCACTTCTTCTTTGTTCTAGAATCTTCCGTATCATAATTGCCCAAATGTTTTTCTACATGATTTGGCATTATTTGTTTTTTACATCATGCTTTACAACGCACAATTCCATGAATCTGAAAATAGATTAGCTTTCTTATAAAAACTAGATGATTTTGAATGGAATGAACTATAAGAATTAAACGAACATGTACATCATGCATATATGACTCAAAGCTTACATGCTATAATGTAGTATTTATTCATAATTTGGTTGCCAAATCTCATGCGTGCAATGCACGTGTACCTTACCAGTCTAAATGGTGTTTGTGTGTGTTGTGCGTGTTAAACACATTGTATGTAGTATCATACATGGTTTAGATTCCGAACATCTAGCTAGAGAATACATGTACTATGATTTGAAGTCAACATAAAATGGATACATATATTTGCATTTGATGAGGACATCAATACCATTGTTACACCCACAGCCCCTGCTGTTATACATACTGGACCAATTACTAGAGCTCGCGCACGCCAATTAAATTACCAGGTACTTCCGTTTCTTGGTAATGATTCTAATGTTCATGAGAATATGATGCTGCCTAAACTGGATACATTTGTTTTGCTTACAAATAAAGGGCCTAGCTTGGACAAGAAAGATGAACCTCGGAGCAAGTTCAAGCATGGAGGTGATGGCGTGCGCAAGGGGAACAAGAACGGAGTTAGAAGTGATGATTCCAGGACTTTGAAGCCACCATAATGAGCGCATGAAGCCTTGGACGAAATATACAAGATGACACTTCATAAATTTTGTCCAGAGGCTATCCTAGGTGCTGCGCCACCTTATTTTTGGGCCAGGCCCATGTAATTTCAAAATACTTGATTATAGGTTGTTTTTAGAGTACGTATGTGTGGGGAAACAAGAGTTAGGGTTGGTTTTGGACCCCTCTTCCAAGGGACACTAAATTCCCCCCTCTCTCCTCCATATATGCAACCCTTAGGGCATCGTTTAGAATTTGGGATTTGTTTAGTTAAAAGTTAGCCATTACAACTTCGTGTACTTCGTTTGTGTCCAGCGACCAGACCAAGACTGCTTACGGATCCCCACCATTATAAATACTTCATATATATTCGCAGTATTCAGATTGCTTTATCATATTCTTGCTCGTTCTTCGATTGCTTGCAGGAATAGACCTTCGTGGTCAGGCTGGCCGTGCTTCCGGCATCATTAGTAACCTCGGGAGATTGGTTTAGCGATTGCTAAGGTGCAACGTCCTGCACGTTTGTAGTCGGATCGTCAAAGTCGTCTCCACCAAATCGATAGTTATCATCTCATCAAAAGATCGGGACCCTCACCTCTATTAGAATTTTAGATCGTATGTACATGTAGTTCGTATTTATACAGGAATTTATTTCTACTATATTCATGCCATGTGTTGTGAAGATAATATTTAGATGGTTGTATAACTAACCTGAGTACAATCCCATTCAAACAGGGAAAATGTATTCAAATTTAATTAGTCCATATGCTAGACAACACACATTGTTTTTTTATTGCTGAGGAAAGTGCAAATTGTTTTGGTACTGTAGACGTTATGTTTGTTGTCCCGATTCTTTTAGTTTTTGTTGTTGCATTTGAATGCATTTCTACTAATATAGTAAAATGGGACATGGCTCTCTCTAGTTATGAGGTGCTAATTGTTTTTTTGGGTACACGTTAAGCTTGTTCTCCCAAAATTTCAAGCTGCGCCTTGTTATGCCGAAATTTCAAGCTAGCATCTCTGTCTATTGTGCTGCGAAACTCCCGCCTCTTCAACCCGTGCCTTGTTACCCCGAAATATTTAAGATATATATTTGTCTCGTTGTGCTCTGAAAACTCCCTCCATCTCAACCCACGCCTTGCTATCCCAAAATTACGACGCGCGCGACAACTCCCACCTCCTGCGAAATCCCGACACGAGAAATGCCCGTGATACACCTGAACCGAAAGAACTGCCTAGCTCAAATCGGTGGGGGTACTTTCTAATGCGAAGCATCCCACGTTCATCCCCATGTACACTCCGACTACTGTCCAAACCCCAAGAGGTCATATGATGAGACCTCGAATATACGCCATGGGAGGCAAGATGAACTCGCTCCTCTCCCAACCTTCACTTTCTACATGTGAGACATGGCTACTACCTCCAACATGTGTGCTATGCATGATCAGGTACTTAGAGGAATGCCACGGAACCACCATATCCAATGGACAAGCTAGCAAGGACGCCAAGTACAAGGACCAAAAGAAGAAGCTATCCGAAGTCTTCAGCCACCGGACGACCGGACAACGCCGGACATCCGATGCCTGTACACTCAACCAGCCAGAAGGGCCAGCCGACAAAAGCTACAGCGGCCGGACGACCGGCATGTATTGGACGTCCGACACACCCCAGGCCCCGTACGACCGAGCGCCACCGGGCGACCGGCGCCACGACGACAAAATGATATTTACGGAAGTCCGAAGACCACCGGACGTCCGGACCGTCCCGAGCCTCCGGACGTCCGACACCCACCGGGCGTTCGACGCCTGTCTGCGCACAGTGTAACGGGCCCGGGGCCCATGTACCCCTTCACCCCTCACTTACCCCTTCGTGGCTCTAGACTATATATACTCCTCCACCTCCTCCATTTGAGGGTTAGCGTTGTGATAGCTCATATTAGAGATAGAGCCTTGCTCATCCACATAGGATCTACTCCACGAGAGAGACCGCGGCCCCTCTATGGAGAAGATCCCCTTGGGTTCAAGACCCCCTTTTGGGTGGCCCCCATCAAGACCTCCTTTGGAGAAGAACCGATTACCGTGTATCGTCCCTTGTTGATCGTGGATCATGCTTCTCCCTTTGTGTTCATGGATCTAGCACATGTGTGATCATACTTGTTGGTTTGAGTGTTTCTTTTGTGTTCCCCTTTGTGATTTCCCCTCGTGTTCTTCGTGTTCTTCGCGGGATCCGCTCCTTTCGTGAAAGATCGGCCGTATAGGGTTCCACCCGACATCATCTTGGTATCATGAGCCACGTTGATCACGATTTCATAGCCTCCCCTCTTCGTTTTCTAGCTTGATTTTGTTGTGTTCTTCCCCAATTTCGAAAATCCCCACCAAAAATAGCCCCAATTTTTTTTGTGATTTGTTGGTTTGACGAAGTTTTGTTGGATTTGATCCATGGATTTGCTTGGTTTCAAGTGGATCTAGCATCTCCCCACTTTTCCCCACTTTACATCCACGAAATCTCCTCAATTTTGAACACAAATTCATCAAATTCCTCCCAAAATCGCGTCCCGGATCTCAAATCCCGTGTTGACCCCGATACACCGGACGACCGTCACTTTTACAGACGCCCGGAGCCCAGGAACGACCGGACATCTGCAACCTTCCGGATGACCCTAACCCGAGCCAAATTTATGGATTTTCGAGCCCTCCAGACGTCCGGCCCCCGAACATCCGTCCTTTCACGGACGTCTGTAACGTGTAGATATTGACTTCGGCTGATTCTTGTTTCGGCCAATACTAATTCATACGAACTCCGATTTTGATGTTCTTTAGCTCGTTTTGAAGCTCTTTACATCCCCCTTCCAACAAAAATACCAGCAACATCTTTTGACTCCATCAAATTTTGTGAACTTTGGCATCTTTGCCTAGGGCTTCCACCACATCATCCACTACACCACCACCGACTTCCGCAACCTAACCCATTGTGATCCATATAGCATTAGTGGTTGCTTGAGTAGTGATTCGAGTCTCCTAAGGTGTTTCGGGTACTTAGGGACGATTGCTTCTTCATCAACCACCACCATAACTTCCACATAGGCTTGACCACCATACACTTCCGCCGCCCCAACTTAACCCAATTTTGTTTGTGTTGTGAGTTGTGTCTCCTAAGGTGTTTCGGCTACTTAGGGACCGTGCTTCCAACTCTAGTTGTGTATCCATCGCATTAGTGGTTGCTTGAGGAGTGATTTGAGTCTCCTAAGGTGCCTAGGCTACTTAGGGACGACTCCTTCTTCATCAACCACCACAACCACTTCCGCATAGGCTTACCAACCATACACTTCTTCCACACCGGCTTAACCCAATTTTGTTTGTATTGTGAGTTGTGTCTCCTAAGGTGTTTCGGCTACTTAGGGACCGTGCTTCCAACTCCGACACCGTGTATAGTCCACCATCTTACCCTCCATTTCCGCATTGCCTACTTGCAAAACCCATCATTGCATTTCCGCAATCCCATTGAGCTTCCGCCACCACCACCGCATTCCCGCTACCACCATTTGACATTTGAGATTTTGAGTTCGTGGTTTTTCCGTTTCCTAAGGTGTTTCGTCTACTTAGGGACAAGTCTCCATCATCTTGGTATCTACATCAAGAACACCGCCACTCATCATCGCCAAGGACGGTAACCTCCATATCATCTTGGTATCATGGTATCCCTCCATTGTATATTCCCTTGCCATTGCATTGATAACCCCTAGCCCATTTTGCGTCACTTGCCTATCGAGACTAGCCTTTGAGTATTGCCGGCAATGTTACTTGTGCACATTAGTGGTCTACACCTTCCATTGCATACATACCATACCATATCTTATTGGTATCATATCATCCCTTGTGTCACAAGTTTGTTCCCGTATATACCCGATTGCTATCTTGGTTTGTGCATTTCGCATTGTGGCCATATACAAAAAAAAGAGAATAAAGCTTTTAAGCAAAAGAGAAAGAGCAATGAAGCTTGTAAGCTAGTGCCATAGCATCATACCACATTGCATATAAGATTGTCATATCTGATCATCTTGGATCATAACACCGGGAACCATACATACATAGCATACTTGGGATAGAAGTTGATACATTTTGCATATCATGGGTTGTGCACAAGTGTTGTATCCGCCTATAGAGCAATCATGCTAGAGTCTCTCTTGAGTTGTGCAACACGAGCGTTTTTCGTGGATTCCACATTTTGAGCTCATTCCTTGGTTGCACGACCCCATTTATCTATCCGTGTGTGCGTTTCCGTGTGCCATACATTGCTATTGGTTTACTTGTTTCACTTGCAAATTTGTGAATGTTTTTCAACATTATTGACTCTTGCTAACATTTTGCATCAAATTTTTGTGCAACTATCCTCACCGAGATCCACCATAAGCCTTATTTGTGTAGGTGTGAGAAATTGTCGAGATCGGTACCAATTGTGCTATTTCCTTGTTACATCATCGAGTGATCATTGATCCATCTTCAACATAGGTCAAGGTACATTTGGTATAAGTTCTTCTCCTTTCTCCACTCATATTTGCTCGAGTATTGTGATGGATAGGCAAGGCATTTCATCTCTGGTCTTCCACAACAACGATGTCGTGAACAACTACATCACCAAAGCGTCAATCTTCGATCTACAACGACAAATGCAAGGCGCACAATCAAGATTGCGAGAGCGCATCGAGAACCTCTCCATAGACATTCGTTACTTCGAAGCAATGAAAATGGACTACATCGACAACAAGCTTTCCGCACAAAACGAGGTGCAAGATGCAAGGATGGAGGAGGTTCGGACCTTGTTGATCAACCGTTCTTCCCCTTCATCATCCTCAAGGCGGCGACGTTCAAGTCACAAGTCTTCGAAGCGCAAAAATGATGCAAGCGCAAGTTGTCCACGTCCACATCTCCATGGCGACCACCATCACGTTCGTGATCCACCTCGTCATGATGGGCAAGTCACCTCCAAGCAACATGTACACGACGACAACGAACGACATATACTACGAGGTCAAGTACGACAATGCCAACATCATCATGACGATGCTCACCAAGCGCAAATGCACAAGTCCCAACAAGCCCTACTTCATGCCAAGGCCAACCTTCATGAGCATAAGAGAACACTGCGACACAAGCACCACCAAGACGGAGCTACGACTACACCAACCACTTCGGCATCTTCGCCTTCGGACGTACGACATCTTCGCCTACTCCCCATGAGTTCGCCTACATTGACATCTTCAAGTACAAGGTGACCACCTACGAGCGAGGGCGACACTTCCATATTCGGAAGCCCCTCAAGGAAAATTGATGCGGAGCATCCCAAGGTCATCCCCATGGACCTACCTACATCCCCTACGACACCAATTGGACCAATGACAAGAGCTCGAGCGAAGGCTATCGAAGATAACATGAAATCTCTCCTCTCCGAACTTCCACTTTCTATGCATGAGACATGGCTACAACCTAAGTCCGAGTTGTTGTGCATAATTAGGTACCAAGAGGACCCTCCCGAAGATGCACATGAAGATGTACACGAACCCAAGTTCACGGATGAAGAGGAACACCGAGAGGAGAAGAAGGCAGCTCCAGGACCCGGACATCCGGCCCCAAGCCCGGACATCCGGCTGCTGGAAACTTCGACCACAACAGCCTACCAGCCGCCGCACATCTATAGGCCCCGGACATCCGGCCCCAGCCCGGACATCCAGCCCGGCCCGGAAATCTGGCCTCGAGCCCGGATATCCGGACACCACCTTCCCGAGAGCGACATGGCCAGCTTCACCAGCCTGAACATCCGGCCTCCACAGCCCGAACATCCGGCCCTCCGCGAACGCCCGGACATCTGGCCCGACGCCCGGACATCTGGCCTCCCCTGTCTGCGCACCGTGTAAGGGCCGAGGCCCGCGTACCCCTTCACCCCCTAGACTATATATACTCCACCTCGTCCAACTTTCTAGGGTTAGCAAAGGATTAGCTCATAGTTCATGTGAGAGCTTTGCTCATCCACTTGGTTACCTTCTCCTCGGAGATTCGAGCCTCCACCGGCGAAGATCCCCCAAGCAGATTCAAGACCCCTTTTAGGGAGGAACTCAAGACCTCCTCACGGAGAAGACCGGCTACCTTTTGTATCGTGCCTAGTTGGTTGTGGATCGTGTATCTTCTCTTATGTACTCGAGGATCTAGTACATGTGTGACTTATTCGTGTTGGTTTAGTGTTTCCTCTCATGTTTCCCCTTGTGTTTTCCCTCGTTTTCCCCTCGTGTTCCTCATGTTCTTCATGGGATCTGCTCCTTTCATGAAAGATCGGGCGATTAGGGTTCTACCCTACATAAAAAATAACGGAGCATGGGAAATTCCCTTCGGTCATGGAGATGTACGAGGTGCCACATCATATGGGCCTCCAACAACAAGACAGTGACCAAGAAGGTGGAGCAAGGGCCATCCCCCTCGACCATGGCGACGAGCATGAACCTCTTCAACTACATGAAGACGGCGCCCCAAAAGGACCCTTTCTCCGAGTCAAGCTACGAGACCGCACATGAGACCTTATCTTTGGTCTTACAGGAGAGCGATGACGTGCCATCTTCGGCCTTTATCCAGGGCTACAACTACGACATGATTGAGCACGGAGACATTTTCACCAACATCTCTCTGACACCCAGATATCATGAGAGGACCCAATTGCCATGTGAGGAGAGCCAGCACCCCATGAGTGAGATGAGTGACTCCACCATATATGACATCGAATGCATTTCCTATGAGAGGATGAGTGTGACGACCACTAGCCCCACAAATGAGAGCATGCCACACATCCTATGTGAGGTTTGGACCCATTTGAGTGACTCCACCAACCATATGAGTGAGAGCATCAAACCGAGAGTGAGTGAGCCACAACACTTAGTGAGTGAGGTAGTTGACACGGCATGTGAGGCCACTATGATTTCTAACAACTTAACCTCTACTCCGAGTGTGTTTTCTTTGGTGCTAGGTCTCCTACATGACGACACGCCTATCCTCGACGAGTCCATACCTCTAATGGAGATGACGATGGCCATGGTGGACGATGATGCACCCCCCACATGGTTCCATCAAGATGAAGATGACCACGACTTGGTCTTCGACACCTCACCTACAACACATGAGCGATGCTCCAAAGGTAACATAGGTGATGGTGCTTGTCTTGTCCCACTAGTGGACTATCTCACCAATGATTGCTTGCATGATGTTGATCCACCTATTCCCATGCTTCATGCTAGTGTGAATTCTTCATGTCACGACTTACCAATTTATGATGAATATGATTATGAGCATGTTGATTTGCCTAGTTGTGATGCTATGCTCCATAGGATATCATGTGAAAATTATATTGGTCACATCATGTTCGACAATCCTTTAAACTTGTCATATGCTATGAGTGAGGTCTCCCATATTGCATCATTTCAATCTCAACATAGTAACTATGCCTGTCCCATTAAAATAAATCCAATTTGCACTTATGGCATAGATGACAAGATGATGGTCATTGGCTTTTGTTTTTCATGTGATGATATTACCATGCTTCCTTTACATGATTTGCGCAATTCATCTACTATGCCATGCCATGATCACAATGTTGCAAATATGCATTGTTTTGGATGTTGTCAATATTCTCCGTGTGATGTTTCAATTAATGCTAATGAGGAGACCCCCATAGTTTCCTGATGCATATTAGGAGATTTTGATGCATTCCATACTTTGCATGATTCTCATAATTGCTTGCATCATACGCATAACAATGCTCTAGATATTTCCCATGATGAATTACATAATTTGAGTCTCCATTATTCTATACATAACAACAAACCTATCATGATGGATGACATGTTTCTATATCACGCATCTCATTTATTTGAGCAGTGGCTATTTTGTGCTCACCAACACTTGCACGTGAGCATCACGATGGATGATGTGTACATATACCATGCACACACAATTTTCCCTTTGCTTTTGTTTTGTGTAGGTACTCATGAACAACCGTCAACCTCACAATCCCATGAGTTGACGAAACGAGATCTTGAGAGCAACGACGATTTGGGATCACGTGGATTATCATTCCCACCATTCCCTTCGAGCAAGGACTATGCACATCTATTTTACTTGGCTCCCGCACGGCTATGGGCTATATACTACTTCTTCATTTATGCCCATCATACCATGTTCACTTTGCATGTTATGCCTATTTCTATGTCTTTGCCATGCAATTGTGACCCTTGCTTGCACTTACCCATGATTCATCATTATACTCCTATGTGTATTTGCATGCTTGGTGGAGATCCTTGTTGCTATTGCCATGTTTATCATGTGCCTCATGCTATTGATGCTATTTTTCTCATATCTTGCCTTCATGCTTGTGATATGTCTTGTGCATTATTCATGACCACCATTTGCACACATGACATGCTTGACATGATTCCCTCTAGTATGTTGCATCTTCGCACTATAAGCTCACACCACTTGATTGCTATGATTGCTTGCTTTCTTGCATCACCCATGTTCCTTTCTTACTCTCTTTCTTGGGTTGATAACATATATATTCATGCCTCTCACATGATACATCTTGTTCATTGTCGCTTGTCTCCAATTGTTGCATCCATGATTATTGATCTTGGAGACTTGGGCACTTTACTTGTGATGCATGCTCGCTTGATTGTGCCTATTCTATTTGGTTGTTCTCATATCATATGCCTCCATACTATGAAATGATCCCTTGTCCTTTCTTATGATGAGCATGATGCATACACTTGTTGGGTATTTTACCACATGAATGATAGGTTTTGCATTTCCGCTAACCTCATTTGTTTTTCCGACTATTTGTCATGTTCTTTCATTTTGAAGGATCCACAAGGCGATACCGTCATGAGACAATTTGGTTATGTGAAGGCGTACACGATGCGCGACACCAACATCTTCATGAACATTCCTAAGGTGAACTCCTTCCCTTTGAGCCATCCTCACATACACATATTGGATGGGTCATTCTTTCATTCTTGTTTCATTCGTCTTGTCTACATGTTGCACATATTGGATGGAGGACCGACATTGAAGATTGGCTCTATGGATGTTCGCATTGAGGAGCGCTCGGACTTATTGGATGCACTTTCGAACCTACACTCATGCCATGACATCGAGCGTTGGTACACAAACACCTCCATATTTGTTGATTCTGCTGACACATGTCATGCTCGATGGACATATCATAGCCATGAAAAATTTGCATCTTATGCATGGATTGACTCACATTATGATTGCCTTGTTGCATCTTGTATTCCCATGTCATCCATGATATATGACCTTGTGCACTTCCTTAGCAAATTTGTTGTGATCTTTCTTTATGGCATCTTCATACATCATGATCATATTGCCTACCATCAATTGCATGATAACATATCCATAATGAGCATCCATTGCCATATTCATGCTATTGATAAACCGTCTCACTATGACATCATTTTGCACCGTGGTTGCATTGATCATAATCACAATACATTTGTGTGCACAATGAACACATTTGCTCCCATGAATGCTTTGCATATCATTCTACATCATCTTGCTAAGCTTCATGTGCTTCGTCACGAACAATCTTGCCTCACTGACTGATTCTTACATGATGGACACTTTGTGTGCACTAACCATTGTATTTCCATGTGTTGTTTGTGTTTGCTCTTTTTGCATGTATACTCCTCCGGTGACACCTTGGAATACTTGGATTGCGCCATGACTTCCACTTCGTCCAACTACAAGTCTGTCCACGAAAACCGTTTCCATGGTGATGAGGATCACGATCCGAGGTCCAATCTTTCCCAGGGGGAGATGATGCGGAGCATCCCACGTTCATCCCCATGTACACTCCGACTACTCTCCAAACCCCAAGAGGACATATGACGAGAGCTTGAATATACGCCACAGGATGCAAGGTGAACTCGCTCCTCTCCGAACCTTCACTTTCTACATGTGAGACATGGCTACTACCTCCAACGTGTGTGCCATGCATGATCAGGTACTTAGAAGAAAGCCACGGAGCCACCACATCCAATGGACGAGCTAGCAAGGACTCCAAGTACAAGGACCAAAAGAAGAAGCTACCCGAAGTCTTCAGCCACCGGACGACCGGACAACACCGGACGTCCGACGCTTGTACACTCAACCAGCCAGAAGGGCCAGCCGACGAAAGCTACAGCGGCCGGACGATCGGCAAGTACCAGACGTCTGACACACCCCAGGCCCCGGATGACCGAGCGCCATCGCATGACTGGCGCCACGGCAACATAACGATATTTATGGAAGTCCGAAGACCATCAGACGTCCGGACCGTCCCAAGCCTCCGGACATCCGACACCCACTGGACGTCCGATGCCTGTCTACGCATAGTGTAATGGGCCCGAGGCCCATGTACTGCTTCGGCACTCACTTACCCCTTCGTGGCCGTAGACTATATATACTCCTCCACCTCCTCCATTTGAGGGTTAGCATTGTGATAGCTCATATTAGAGATAGAGCCTCGCTCATCCACATCGGATCTACTCCAGGAGAGAGACCGCAGCCCCTCTACGGAGAAGATCCCCTTGGATTCAAGACCCCCTTTTAGGTGGACCCCATCAAGACCTCCTTTGGAGAAGAACCCGTTACCGTGTATCGTCCCTTGTTGATCATGGATTGATGCGGAGCATCCTACAGACATCACCATGTCAAGAGTGATGCGGAGCATCCCATGATCATCCCCATGGACGCACCGACACCTCCAACGACACCACTTGGACCAATGACACGAGCCCGAGCCAAAGCTATCGAAGATAAGGTGAACTCACTCCTCTCCGAACTTCCACTTTCTATGCATGAGACATGGCTACTACCTAAGTCCGAGGTGTTGTGCATGATTAGGCACCAAGAGGGCCCTCCCGGAGATGCGCATGAAGATGTACAAGTCCCCAAGTCCACGGATGAGGAGAACCAATGGAAGGAGCCAAGAGCATCTCCAAGGCCCCGCACATCCGGCCAAGGCCCCGCACATCCGGCCCCTAGAGTGTCTTCCTCTACAGCAGCCCAGCCGCAAAAGGCTACAGGCCCTGGACATCCGGCCCCGGCAGCCCGGACATCCGGCCCCTTCCGAGCCCCCGGATATCCGGCCCCTCCGATCCTGAGAGCAACTAATGCCACCGCTCCAGCCCGGACATCCGACCCCCTAGCCCGGACATCCGGCCTCCCCTGTCTGCGCACAGTGAAGGACCGAGGCCCGTGTATCCCTTCTGCCCCCTAGACTATATATACTCCATCCCGTACAACTTTCTAGGGTTAGCAAAGGATTAGCTCATATTTTGTGTGAGAGCTTTGCTCTTCCACTTGGTTATCTTCTCCTCGGAGATTCGAGCCTCCACCGGAGAAGATCCCCCAAGCAGAATCAAGACCCCTCTTTAGGAAGAACATAAAGACCTCCTCACGGAGAAGAACCGGTTACCCTTTTGTATCGTCCCTAGTTGATCGTGGATCGTGTATCTTACTTTATGTACTCGAGGATCTAGCCCATGTGTGACTTGTTATTGTTAGTTTGAGTGTTCCTCTCATGTTTTCCCTTGTGATTTCCCTTGTTCCCCTCTTTGTGTTCCTCGTGTTCTTCACGGGATCCGCTCCTTTCATGAAAAATCGGGCGATTAGGGTTCTACCCTACATCATCTTGGTATCTAGAGCCAGGTTGATCATGATTTCGGAGCCTCCCCATTAGGGTTCTTCACGGGAACCTTGTTTTGTTGTTTTTAGTACTAATTCAAAAATTCCCCACCAAAAATAGCCCCATTTTTTTGTGATTTGTTGGTCTGTTGAGATTTTGTTGGTTTGGATCCATGGATTTGCTTTGTTTTGAGTGGATCTAGCTTCCCATCGTTTTCCCCCCAATTTCCATCCACAAATGCCTCCGAATTTCGCCCGGATTTAACCTCTCCACGCGGTGTTCATCCCGTTAGTCCCCTGATCCAGAGCCCGGACATCTGGCCCGTCAAGCCCGGACATCCGGCCTCCCACCCGGACATCTGACCCCTCGCAGCAACATCTCCATCCACCGCCTTGTTTTCCGCCCAATTTCCATCAAATTTTGTTCCGGTGCCCACCATATACCATATACATTTCCGCATACCTCCACCACTTCCGCATAAACCAACCATTTTTGGACCGTTTCGCTCTCCGACACAATTGCTACTTCGAGGTTTGACAATTTGAGTTGCGGTACCGTATCCTTTTGTGTTTCGGCTATCTCGGTACGGTTCGACATCGACATCACCGCCGCTCATCTTCGCCACGGACGTGTCCTACATCGTCATCAACAAAGACCACCTTGACTACATCTTGGTATTCGTGCCACCATTTTGACACCATACCGGAAGCAAGACCAGTAACCTCATCTTGGTATTGGACATATCACTCTTGCCATTACATTGATAGCCATCATAGCCTTACTCCTTTGCGTTGCTTACCCATCGAGACTAGCCATTGAGTATTGCCGGCAACGAGACTTGTGCACATTAGTGATCATACTTCCCATAGCATACATACATCATTGTTGCATATATTGGTATCATCTCTTGTGTCACAAAGTTCTCATCGCATACTCATTTGCTATCTTGGTTCGTCAAGCATTTCATGAGAAAGGAGCTCAAACATCAAAGAGCCAAACAAGCTTTTAAGCAAAGAGGAAAGATAAGCAAAGAGATTTTAAGCAAGAACCATAGCATCTTACAACATTAAGATTGTCATACTCGATCATCTTGGATCATATCATAGAAACACCTTGCATACAAAATATTGGGGATAGAAGTCATTGCATTTTTGCTAAGTAGGTTGTGCACAAGTTCTTGTATCCGCCTATTGTGCAATCGTGCTAGCGTCTCTCTAGTGTTGTGCAACAAGAGCATTTTTGTGGATTCCACATTTTGGCTCACCCTTGGTTGCACAACCCCACTTATCTTTTTGCGTGTGTGTTTCCGTGTACCTTATATGCTTGGTCTACTTGTTACATTGCATCTTGCGAATCTTTTCCAACATTATTGAAGCTCACTTACAATTGCATCAAATTTTTGTGCCACCATCCTAACCAAGCTCCACCAAAAGATTTTACTTGTGTAGCTGTGAGAATCCAACAAGAACTAGTACCAATTGTGCTATTTCATTGTCCTACATTGGAGTGATCCTCGATCCACTTTCAACTTCGGTCAAGGTACATTTGGTACTTGTTCTTCTCTTTCTACCACTCACATTTGTCTTGGAATGATGGATAGGCCAAGTACTTCTACCAACCCACTCTTCATGGAGCAAGACGACCACACGAACTCCTTCGTCACCAAGAGTCACCTCTTTAGTGCACAACGTGCTTTGCATCAAGAGCATCAAGCTATGAGTGAACGCATCGACAACCTTGCCGCCGACTTGCGACTTCCTGAGCAACGTACAAGGGACTACTTTGACCACAAGCTCGACGATCACAAGCAAGAGAATGACGCAAGGATGGAAGAAATTCGTGCTTTGTTTCTCAACCGTTCATCTTCCACTTAAAGAAGGAGCCGTTCAAGCCGCCACTCCGACTTCACCCTCTCTGGCTCAAGTACACCGACATTGAACACTCTTCGCCGGGCAGCGCGCACCGACCATCAAGCAAGCCTCAATCCCCTATGAGACACCGACTCTCAAGAGCGCCGACAACGGCAAACTCAAGAGGCCTTTGCGCTAGCACGAGAACGGCAACGACAACGCCAACACGAAGAGGAAGAGGGAGCGCGTCTACACCAAAATGCTCAAGATGCCGAGGCACAACGTCAAGAACAACAACTCTGTGACGCTCAAGCACTTGCGGCGCAACAAGCTCTACGTGATTCGAGTCGAGCCGTTGCCGATCGAAGCCGACAAGCCCGTGAACAAGAGGAAGCACTTTGCGAAGAAATTCAAGAACGAAGATTTCAAGCTCGCGTACATCGTCAAGTTCCTCCTCGAGCTCGACAAGCTCCTCCACAAGCTCGCCAAGAACAACAAGTCAATCAAGAGCATGAAGACAATGGAGATCCTCCAAGATAAGAACAACATGACGATAACAACCCTCCATGCCAAGAGCACCACGAGTTGCACAATCATCAACAACATGGGCGTCATCATCCCCGACCTCAACACAATGAAGAGCAATGTTATGGCAAACTCAAGTTCACCATGCCCAAGTTCAACGGAAGCAACGATCCCAAAGAGTACCTTTCATGGGCATTGAAGGTTGACAAGATCTTCCGTTTGCACAATTATGAAGAAGAGAAGAAGATCACGATGGCATCCCTTTAGTTCCAAGACTATGTCCTCATTTGGTGGGAACAAATCATAGAGCGCCGAGAGGCAAGAGGTGAACCACCCATCACTACTTGGGCGCAAATGAAGGATGCCATGAGAGCACGCTTCGTGCCTACCTACTACAACCACGACCTCTTCAAGAAACTCCAACAACTCAAGCAAGGAACAAAAAGCGTTGAAGAATATTACAAGGAGATGGAGATTGCAATGATAAGAGCCAATGTCACAGAAGATGATGAGCAAACAATGGCACGTTTCTTGAATGGACTCAATAATCCTATCAAGAAGATCGCCGACTTCCAACCATACTCAAATCTCATCGAGCTAGTGCACCAAGCTACCAAAGTGGAACGCCAAGTGCAAGATGATTTCAAGTATGCCAAGTTCTCATACAAGTCCTACGGCTTCTCCAACAACCAAGCTTCAACGACTCCAACACCGACTACAAAGCCCTCTACTTCCAACATAGACAAGTCAACTTCCAAGAAAGCTTCATCAACTACAAGCCATCCTCCTACGAGGAACTTCAAGCCAAGAGCTTCATCATCATCAACCCCAACCGATGAGACCATCAAGACAAGTTCCTTCAAGTGTTTCACTTGCGGAGGCCGAGGCCACAAGTCCTACGAGTGCACCAACAAGCGAACCATGGTCTTCAGCAACGATGGCACTTATGACTCCATGAGCGAAGGCGAAATGGAAGCCCTCGAGCAAGTCGCCATGCACCGCCAAGTGAACAATGCAGAAGAACAAGTCTTTTGCGATGAAGACTCAAGTCCCGCACTTGTTGTCTCCAAAGTCTTGACCCCCCAACATTACCAAGAAGAACACCAAGGCCGGCATCAATGGACGATCCATCAAGGTCATCATCGATGGAGGAAGTTGTCATAATCTCGCAAGCGAAGAGCTTTCCTCCAAGCTCCAATTGCCCAAGACGAAGCATCCACATCCATACAAAGTGCAATGGCTTAGTGACTCCGGCACCATCCAAGTAGAGCACTGAGTACAAGTCTCTTTCAAAATCAGCGCCTACGAAGACACCTTGGAGTGCGACGTCGTTCCAATGACCGTTTGTCATCTTCTCCTTGGACGGCCATGGCAATTCGATAGAGGAGTCATCCACAACGGCCGAATGAACCACTACATCTTCAAGATGAAGGGCAAGGAGTACGTCCTCTGTCCAATGTCGCCGAGTCAAGTGATCACCGACAAGCAAGCCACCCATCATGGAGATCATACTGAGAGAGCGAGCCACCAAAAATAGAGTGAGCGGCACAAGCCAAAATTGAGTGCCTCCACGATGAGCGAAAACAAGAACCTAGTTATATTTGCCACCAAACGTGATATGAGAGAAGTGTGTGAGAACCCATCTAGTGTCCTACACTATGTCCTCGTGTCCAAGGACAATGCACCACAAACTAACACTTCTCACACTCTTCCTCTAGTGTTGTCTTCTCTTTTGCAGGAATTTCAAGATGTTTTCCCTGATGAGCTACCTCCGGGTCTACCTCCTCTACGAGGCATTGAGCACCGAATCGACCTCATCCCCGGAGCACCTCTTCCGAACAAAGCTCCATACCATGTCAACCCCGACGAAACAAAAGAAATACAAAGGCAAGTAAAGCATCTCATAGACCATGGACATGTGCGTGAAAGTTTGAGCCCTTGTGCTGTTCCGGTCATTCTTGTGCCAAAACGTGACGGTAGTTTTCGCATGTGCTCCGATTGTAGACCTATCAATGCTATCACCGTTCGCTATAGGTATCCCATTCCACGCCTAGATGATATGCTTGATGAGCTTAGCGGTGCCACTATATTTTCCAAAATTGATCTTAACAGTGGTTACTATCAAATCCGCATACAAGAGGGTGATGAATGGAAAACCGCCTTCAAAACCAAGTTTGGTTTGTATGAGTGGTTAGTCATGCCTATGGGTCTTTCGGAAGCACCGGGCGGGTTTATGTGCCTCATGAATCATGTATTTCGCCCTTACATTGGTATATTTGTTGTGGTCTACTTTGATGACATTCTTGTGTTTAGCAAATCTATCATAGAGCATGTCACCCATGTCCGCACCGTTTTGCAAACTCTTAGAAAAGAGCACCTCTATGCTAATATGGAGAAATGCCTTTTTGATGTGGATAAGCTCATTTTCTTGGGTTTTGTTGTTTCTTCTAAGGGTGTTCATGTTGATGAGTCCAAGATCAATGCTATTAAGACTTGGCCGCAACCAACCAACTTGCATCAAGTGCGTAGTTTTCTTGGCCTTGCGGGTTTCTATCGTCGCTTTGTGAAGGATTTTAGCACCATTGCTTCGCCTTTGCATGCTTTGGGCAAGAAGAATGCGCCTTTTATTTGGGGACCATCCCAAGATACCGCATTCAATGAGCTTAAGAATTTGCTTACTCATGCTCTCGTGCTTGCTTTACCCAACTTCGACAAGCCTTTTGAAATTCATTGTGATGCCAGTGGTAATGGTGAAAGTGCTAGTGATAGACTAGAGGGGGGGTGAATAGGCGATTTTTAAGAAAGTCTTCAAAACATGGGAGTTTCGAAGACAAACGATAGAAATAAACCTATTACCATGCAGCGGAAGGCAGAGTACACTAAGCAAAACATAGTCAAGTATTCAATGAAGTGAAAGCACAACAACTAATGGCAGCTAGGCAGTATGGATCAGGTAGGAAGATAGTACGAAGCCAATCAGAACAACCAGTCACTCAGTGAAGACAAAAGATAATGCAAGCAACAATGACTTCACAAGGATCAACTGTAAATAAAGAGATGGGAAGGATAGAACCAGTGACTCGTTGACGACAATGATTTGTTGGACCAGTTCCAGTTGCTGTGACAACTATACGTCTGGTTAGGGAGGCTGAGATTCAACTCAGAAGACCGTGTCTTCACCTTATTACCCTTGATCTAAGGACACCTAGTCCTCGCCCAATCACTCTGGTAAGTCTTCAAGGCAGACTTCCAAACCTTCACAGACTTCGTTCACCGGCGATCCACAATGACTCTTGGA
This sequence comes from Triticum urartu, assembly GCF_056163025.1. NCBI lineage: Eukaryota > Viridiplantae > Streptophyta > Magnoliopsida > Poales > Poaceae > Triticum > Triticum urartu. Next base: position 192,571,179 of record NC_141873.1, on the reverse strand, counting down.
TGCTCAGAACGCGACGCCTAACTGGCTGGAGGATTCACTCTCGTAAGTATTTCCCTTAGTTTTTGAGAACCAAGGTATCAATCCAGTAGGAGCCCACGCTCAAGTCCCTTGTACCTGCACAAAGTGATAGTTACTCGCAACCAATGCGATTAGGGGTTGTCAAGCCCTTCACGGTCACTTACGAGAGTGAGATCTGATAGATAGAATACTTTTGGTATTTTTGATATAAAGATGCAAAGTAAAAAGTAAAAGCAAAGTAAATAGAAAAACAATATAAAAGTGATAGAGATTGATATGACGAGAATAGACCCGGGGGCCATAGGTTTCACTAGTGGCTTCTCTCAAGAGCATAAGTATTCTACGGTGGGTGAACAAATTACTGTTGAGCAATTGATAGAACTGTGCATAATTATGAGAATATCTAGGCATGATCATGTATATAGGCATCACGTCCGTGACAAGTAGATTGAAACGATTCTGCATCTACTACTATTACTCCACTCATCGACCGCTATCCAGCATGCATCTAGAGTATTAAGTTAAAAACAGAGTAACGCCTTAAGCAAGATGACATGATGTAGAGAGATAAATTCATGCAATATGAAATAAGCCCATATTGTTATCCTCGATGGCAATGATATAATACGTGCCTTGCTGCCCCTTCTGTCACTAGGTAAGGACACCGCAAGATCGAACCCAAAGCTAAGCACTTCTCCCATGGCAAGAACTACCAATCTAGTTGGCCAAACCAAACGGATAATTCGAAGAGACTTGCAAAGATAACCAATCATGCATAAAAGAATTCAGAAAATATTCAAATATTATTCATAGATAGACTTGATCATAAACCCACAATTCATCGATCTCAACAAACACACCGCAAAAAGAAGATTACATCGAATAGATCTCCACGAGAGAGGGGGAGAACTTTGTATTGAGATTCAAAGAGAGAGAAAAAGCCATCTAGCTACTAACTATGGACCCGAAGGTCTGAGGTAAACTACTCACACTTCATCGGAGGGGCTAGGATGATGTAGAAGCCCTCTGTGATGACGGCCCTCTTCTGGCGGAGCTCCAGAACAGGCCCCAAGATGGGATCTCGTGGATACAGAAAGTTGCGGCGGTGGAATTAGGGTTTTGGCTCCTATTCTAATCCTTTGGGGGTACATGTGTATATATAGGAGGAACGAGTACGTCGGTGGAGCACCGAGGGGCCCACGAGGCAGGGGGCGTGCCCCCACCCTTGTGACCACCTCTTTGATCCCTTGCAGTAGGGTCCAAGTCTCCTGGATCACGTTCGGTGAGAAAATCATGTTTCCGAAGATTTTATTTCGTCTGGACTCCGTTTGATATTTTGTTTATCCGAAACACTGAAATAGGCAAAAAACATCAATTCTGGGCTGGGCCTCCGGTTAATAGGTTAGTCCCAAAAATTATATAAAGGTGGAAAATAAAGCCCAATATAGTCCAAAACAGTAGATAATATAGGATGGAGCAATCAAAAATTATAGATACGCTGGAGACGTATCAGGCGGCAGCTAGAGGCGTCTCCTGAGAACTGAACGCCAGACGACGCCTGTTGCAACTGGGTTTCTCCGCGGTACCAGCTAGATCGTCTTTTGCAGGGTTGGGTTCTTGAGAAAGAGGCCCCAAGAATTCGTCAGCGTACCCATGTTTGTTGAAGTACTTATCGACGTTGGTAAATGTACCATCGTTGTCGTCGTCGGCATCGTCCGGATCCTGTGCCATATGCATGTCCGGATCCTGTGCCATATCCATGTCCGGCATGTCCGGTAGCGCTGCGGGGGTCTTGCCATGGCTTGGCGCTAGCACGACTGGCGGTCTTGTTTGTGGGGTGGTGTCCCACGCCCCCAAACAAATCTGGCTCTTCGGCCAAAGCATGGGCCAGCTTATGCAGGCGTTAAGGGTCATCAGATCATCTTTGTCGGCCCCATGGGGTCGATACGGAGGTAACATGTCGTCGAAGCCCGATAGCACCCGAACCAGTTGAACCCTATAAATGATGGGTGGCATCTGATTATCATGGAATACACGGCTGCCCGGTTGAACGATTCTGCCCTTGGTGACATCAACCAACTCGTCGTTCACGAAGTGCAGGAGAGTGCACGGAACGTCGGTGCGCCCTGCGAAAACATGTAGGGCGTCAGGGATGCCCAGTCAAAGGCAAGGAGATGAAGTCATCGGCCGAGAGGCTTAATTAGTTACCGTGATGGCGTCGAGCTCGGCTAATGTCGAGGCACCGCCAACGGCGGGCGTGCAAGTGACGGAGGGGCCGCTTGTTGCCGAGGTGCCGGCCGACGTATTCTTCCCACACCCAGGTGTATTAAGCTGCAATGCCGGCGCCGCCGCGGGAGACCCCAATGCCGCCTCCACCGGAGACACCAATGGTGCCACCGGTGCGTTGTGCGAGTTACTGCCTGTGAAGCTGGGAATCGGGGGCGGCCCCTGTTGGCCGCCCGCAATCCACGCCTGGAACCCAGAAACCAAGGTAGGCATAATGGCGGTGATCGTCGCTCCTAGTTGGTCTCGCACTTGCTCTTCGACGATCTCCGGAATCCACGCCACTTGTGCCTTGAGTTGTTGAACCTCGCGCTCCTGGCTTTCCGAGCTGGTCTTTCTCTCCTTTCGCCCAGTGGTATAGTACTCCGACCATTTCGTGGACAAGCCTTTGCCGGCCACACAACCAGCTGACGTCGGCTTACTGAGCTTATCCTTGTTTTTCATTACATTCAACGCCCTATTTAAAGGGGTGTCGAAAGGGGAGCTCTGAGACGACCCCATGCAACAGCTTTCAGTGTCCTGCGGATGGAACGTGAACCATTTAGAAAATTGGCTTCATTAATTAGAATGCAACCATATGGGGGTAATTACGCGGGGGTGTATTCCTTACCAAAACACACTCAAGCGCCTTGGTCTTCGGATCCGTGGTAAGCTCCTTGGTTATCGGGTCCACCTTGTACCGGGCCCTGACATAGTTCCTTGTCTGCTTGTCATGATATTTCTCGAAGAGGGGCGGTAGGCCTTGCTCGGCACGCTCCGCGTCCTCCTTGTCCCATATAGGTTCTGCCACTCTGTAACCGCCGGGACAGAATTTGTGGACCCCTACGTTCAAGTCCCGTATCTCTTTCCCCCACTGACTTGATTCCACAGTTGCATCGCTCTCACACTTGATCTTGAACTCCAGGTAGTCATGTTTGCTGATCGAAGGATGTTTCTCCTTGATCTTCTCATAACTATCACCTTTTTGAATCATTCTCTTCATCGAGGCTCTCCAAGTAGCCAGTGATGTGCTCATCTTCGTGAGGGCGACACTGTTCCTTTATTCACTGTGAGGCTTGTGTTTGCGAAGTCACCGGGGAACTTGTATCGTTCGTGCAGCTTCGTGAAGAGGAGGTTGCACAAATTCCCTCGGTCACGATGCCTTAGGTTCTCGGTGTTGATCGAGACGGTGCTCCGGAGAATGCACCCGAGCTGTCCCGCGTACCCCTTGACTATTTCTGGGGGCGCCGTTGGATGCCCCTCGGACGAAACTTCAGTAAATTCCTCCTTGACGGTGCCAAGCACGTTCGGGCACCGGTCCTTCCGTTGCCTCTTCGATTGGCTACCATCTGTGCGTGCGCTGCCATCATTAGTGGTGGCATCCTCGGTGGCACCATCAGTGGTGTCATCCCTGATGCCACTAGGGGTTGTGTAGTCAGGATCGATGTCTTCTGTGGCGTCCTCATAGCGGTGAGGTTCTTCCTCCATCTGTTGGGACAGCTCCCAGAATGCCTTGCCCGAACCGCCGGCCTCATCATTGTGGGCCATGTTTTGCTCTAAATAGGAAAAAAATTTGGTTAAAAAGTTGGTTATTGTCAAGGAACAAGATCTCATCATTTAGGGTTTGTGAGGAATTATCATGGTCTTAGCATTTAGGGTTTTTCGACACCGAGGCATCCTAAAAGCTAAGCTTTTATCATTTAGGTTTTGTCGATGCCGAGGCACCCTAAAAGCCTAAGCTTTCATCATTTAGGTTTTTACCGACACCAAGGCACTCTAAAAGCGAAGGTTTTATCATTTAGGGTTTCTCGATGCTGAGGCACCCTAAATGCTAAGTTAAGTTTTCATCATTTACAGTTTATCTATGCCGAGGCACCCTAGGTTGACTGATATATATGGGTACTCTAAATGGCAGATCGCATCAGCAGCACCGCCTACTCGAGTGCCTAGGAAAAGAGCGCTGGTGCTTCCGATCATGCTACCCCCTCACAGCCAGAGAAACAGAGAAGGCAACTTGCAGGTTAAACTATCCCAAATAGAGTATTATATCACAGGCACACACATATGTATATATATCACACATATTTGAGTTAACACAGACTACAAAATGAAACAAGTTCACAAGGTTGGATACACATATATGGTGACAGATAGAGTAATAATTATGAGTTGATATCACACTTATATATGTATAACACAAGAGGCAGTTGATTCTACTTAATTAAGTACTAAGATACCCCGGCCCATGCATTAGTCGCAAGTACTCCATATGTCCTATTTTTAGCAAAGACATGCTAAAATTCACAAAAAATTTCAGCATGACCTTTGCTGAAAATAGGACTATGGAGTACCCGAATTTGCCGGAACGGAAGTTAATCGACATTCCGGCAAACTCAAGGGCTTCTCAGGGTACCTGCAAAATCATCATGACACGATGGTTGGAGACAAAACCCAGCAAACTCCTTCCCTCCACTTGGGGTACAACAATATATCTTCTAGCCATGAAACCCTACCATGATTCTCCTTTCTTCCTCTTGCCGAAGAGAAGTTGGCTGCAGAGGATGGTCCAACTCAGATCAGCCTGCAGAAGTACATTGTATAATTCTGTTTAGTTCCAAGCATATACGAATACTCTTCATAGTGGGCACAAAGATGGAAGCACAATAATAGCACAAAGTGAATAGCAAATCGGCTACTGAACTATACTAAAACCATGCTGAAACTTTACTGAAACTACTCCTTGCAAGCAAACTGAAACTACTCCTTGGAAGCAAATTGTCCTGGAAGGAGTATTTTGTGCACAAATCTACTCCAGCTAGTTGCTTTCACTTAGAGATTCTTAGGTAGCCGATAGCACAAACTAGAGATGTCAATGGGGCCCCATACTCGCCAAACCCATGGGGATTTCATCTATTAGGGGGTGGGGATGGGCGAAAAACATCCCCATGGGGATATTTACAAAACTAATTTATTCCCCATAGGGTACAACGGGGATGGGGATGATATCCTATTCCCCAGACCCAATACCCATCGGGGACCAGGTTAGTAACTGTGACACATCGGTCAACCTTAAAATATTCACAAACAAACTTGCGAAAACAAAAAAAGCTCTAAAAAAACCTTAAACCTATCTCATGTCCTCGCCTCAGCTGCCACCATGACCAAGAAGTAAGTACAACCTAGATAGGCATTAGCAGGACAAGGACAACACCATTTATTTATGTTGATTATAGGGTGTCATATTATGTATATGAGTATTTGTTTATGGGGATGGGGACCCTAATGGGGCCCCGTTCCCCAGTGGGGCATGGGTAGGGGGAAATTTCATCCCCAATCATGTAAACGGGGATGGGGATGGGATGATAGGGAATAGATGGGGATGGGGATGTTGTAGGTATCCCCATAGGGGATTGTCCCCATTGACATCCCTAGCACAAACAGCATGAGTCATTCTTAAGACCGTTGCAAATAGAAACAATGGCAACCCAGGTTAAAAACCAACAATCCTATATATTATTCTGAAACTTGATATATTGAAATCACTTAGCACTCTCTTTCTGTGTTCATTCAACACTTAAAATTGAGAAAAATAATAGCAACTAGGATTGGTATGACCTTCGTTTTTCATTTTCTGTATGATCAATTAAATCTTTTGCAAGCTTATATGAAAAGGTTCAGCAACTTGAACCGAAACCCAATTGGTGAATCTCATTAATTTTACTAAAGTAGTCACATATGTGAAACATTTGCACCTGAACCAAAAAGAGTATTATAGTCTCAACTATTTCAGGCATACTTCCCTCTGGACACCCAAAAGATCAGGTCACTCGGTGCCCCAAATAGGTTCAGTCTCAGGAAGCTCTATCCACAAAACCTAACTTCAATTTTGTATATAGCACAAAAAGGTGCTACCATCCAAAAGGCTTTCCATCGGTGGAGAGCCAACTAGATTTTGGTACTGTATCAACCATCTTGGCAAGTAGAATCTAGTTCCTGATAACCTTTCTGGGAAGTGCCATATAATGTACTGCATGACAAATATGTTTAAGCAGACACAACATATCAGCCAGTGGTCTATTGACAAGTAGACTGGTATTTTCGACAGATCCAACTAGCTAGTTGTGAGAAATCTTTCGGTTGTTTAGTGTTCTAGTTTGGAAGTTGTACCTACCACTATTTTCTGGAGATTACATTCTTAATGGAGGGCTATGGTTGTGCACTCAAAAGTTGTTGGAAAGAAAATACCATGTATTTTAGTGCATTATAGTACACAAAAGTAGGCAAAGTTCCTATGAAAATATAGATGCAAGGAAAAATAAGAAGCCAAATAAGAAGTTGTGTACTTCAGAGGATGTAAATGTGTAGTTCCAAGAAAATATGAAGTCAAACAAACTAGCAGTGTTGCTGTAATTACTTAAAAGCTTATGTGACTGCTTCAGTAAAATTAAGAAACAGAGAGTTCTTGGAAGGAGTATTGTGCACAAAGTTAATTTGTAGCACACAAAACTTGAGAAAACGACACCTAACACCAAAACTACAAACAGAACTGAAGAAAAATGGCACTGAAACTACTGACGATAACTGATGGAAATGACACCTAGTTGTATTTATGTTCTCATGAAACATGAGCAACGGAACTATGCTGCATGCTCTCTGAACGTTTACAATTCAGCTACCTAATTTTAAGTAATTACAAAGAAACTGAAGATACCGCTCGGCAAGATAATTGCATGAAGAGAGAGCAACTTACTTTGAGCCAGCGTCTTGTCTCCGCTCGATCTGCTGCTTCGGGGGCTTCTGGAGGAGGCGGACCCGTGCTTGGTGAAGCTTGCTCGGGAAGGAAACGCATGATTCGGGGCAATGACGGCAGTGGCTTGCGGCCCAGTGGAGGGTGGTGGATGGTTGGGAGGAGGGGGAGGGGGGCAACATCGGTGGATGGTTGGTTGGGGGCGGCGGCGGCGGTGGTGGATGCTTGGGAGCGGCAGCGGCGGCGGATGCTCGGGGGTGGCGGCGGATTGTGGTGGTGAGGGGTGGAGGAGCTGCGGTGGTGATGGGTGGAGGAGCACTGGAGGTGGGGGCAGGGCGTGCTGGAAAGGGGTCGTCGGCGGCGAGGGGGAAAGGGATATGGCGCGAGGGGGCGAGGGGGCTAGGGATTTGATCTGGCGCAGGGGGCAAGGGGGAAAGTCATAAGTACATCCATAGCTGTAACGCCCATGATGCGGCTATATCTCCCACGTGTCAAAGCACGACTTAGAGGCATCACCACATTGTAAACAATGTCGCAAGTGAGGTAATCTTCACACAACCCATGTAATACATATGGGAAAGAGATACATAGTTGGCTTACAATCGCCACTTCACACAATACATGAATAAACCATTACATCATCCAGATACAGAAAAGGTCCAACTACGGAACCAAAATAAAAGAAGACTACCCCAAATGCTACACAGATCCCCGATCGTCCCGACTGGGCTCCACTACTGATCAACTGAAACGGAACAACAAAACGGACACGATCTTCATCGAGCTCCTCCTTGAGCTCGGTTGCGTCACCTGCACGGTATCATCGGCACCTGCAAGCTAGTTTTGGAAATATCTGCGAGTCACGGGGACTCCACAATCTCGCACTTCACGATCAAGACTATTTAAGCTTATAGGAAGGGTAAAAGGTATGAGGTGGAGCTGCAGCAAGCGACTAGCATATACGGTGGCTAACATATGCAAAAGAGAGCGAGAAGAGAAGGAAAAAGCACGGTCGAACAACTATGATCAAGAAGTGATCCTAGAACAACCTACGTCAAACATTACTCCAACACCGTGTTCACTTCCCGGACTCCGCCGAGAAGAGACCATCACGGTTACACACGCGGTTGGTGCATTTTAATTAAGATCATCTTCAGGTTTTCTACAACCCGACATTAACAAATTCCCATCTGCCCATAACCGCGGGCATGGCTTTTGAAAGTTCAAAACCCTGCAGGGGTGTCCCAACTTAGTCCATCACAAGCTCTCATGGTCAATGAAGGATATTCCTTCTCCTAAGACAATCTGATCAGACTCGGCATCCCAGTTACAAGACATTTCGACAATGGTAAAACAAGACCAGCAAAGCCACCCAGATGTGCCGACAAATCCTGATAGGAGCTGCACATATCTCATTCTCAGGGCACAGCGGATGAGCAAGACGTCGGGTAGGCAAGCCCAGAGTTGCCCCTGGTAGCACCGGACATCGCTCAGTTGGACCAACTCTTAGAGAAGCACTGGCCCGGGGGGGGGGTGTTAAAATAAAGATGACCCATGATCCGGCCGACCCAAGGGAAAGAAAAGGCTAGGTGGCAAATGGTATAACCAATGTTGGGCCTTGCTGGAGGAATGTTATTCAAGGCGAACTGTCAAGGGGTTCCCATTATAACCCAACCGTGTAAGGAACGCAAAATCCGGGAACATAATACCGATATGACGGAAACTAGGGCGGCAAGAGTGGAACAAAACACTAGGCATAAGGCCGAGCCTTCCACCCTTTACCAAGTGTATAGATGCATTAATTAAATAAGAGATATTGTGATATCCCAACGAATATCCATGTTCCAACATGGAACAAACTCCAATCTTCACCTGCAACTAACAACACTATAAGAGGGGCTGAGCAAAGTGGTAACATAGCCAAACAACGGTTTGCTAGGACAAGGTGGGTTAGAGGCTTGGTTTATCAATATGGGAGGCATGATAAGAAAGTGGTAGCATCGCAGCATAGGCATAGCAAAAGAGCGAACATCTAGCAAGCAAAGATAGAAGTGATTTCGAGGGTATGGTCATCTTGCCTGAGATCCCGCAAGGAAGAAGAACGAGTCCATGAAGAAGACAAACGGACGTAGTCGAACGGATCCTCACAATTCTGAACGAAACCGAAGCTAACGCGAGAAGCAACCCGGAAAGAAGCAAACAACATAGTAAACAACCATCACATAACATGTCATGATGCACAAACAAGTATGATGCATGTCCAGTTTAAATATGCATGGCATGGCAAAGGGCACAAACAAAACTACAAGTTAAGTGGAGCTCAATATGCAACGAGTTGCATATTAACAGAACACCACATCAATTATTTAGTTCTCTCTCGGTTAGGTACTCAACAATATTAAATGTTGGTTAACATGGCAAGAGGTGAGGCATAACAAAACTGCACCATCTAAACAATTTAAATGGGGCCGGGTACAAAAAATAACGAATCCGGTAAATCCCCATATGCATTAGTAATTTATTGGAACAATAATTTAAACATTTTAATTCTTTTTATCATGATGCGGATGACATGAACAAGTTTATGAAATTTTTATTAAAAGTTGACAAGAGCATTATGAAGCATTTTGTCATCGTGGCGGAAACGAAAAGGGGTGCCACGGCAACGATAACGGTAACGGTGGCAGGGCAATGTTCCGGTTCCGGTAACTCGATTGAGATACCGATGCAAATGAGAAGTATGCGGATGCATGCAAAAGATGGTGGGGCACTCCTGGATACCGGTTGTCCCATGAGTCGACGACGGTGACAAGGCAAAAGAGGGGCAACGTGCACTGACAATTCGGGCACGGCGCAAGCTCGAGCATCTCATACATCACTCATGCATTCATTCCCGGGCGGCGTCTCGAGGGTTATACCTTCGAAGCGTGGGTTATCGGAGGGGGTTCGAGTTCGATACGGTGGGTTACATGTGTCGAAGGGGAAGTAGTTGTTCACGGGGTTGTCGTGGGAAGTAGCGCTTCACGCGACGGTAGTTGAACTTGACATTTGTGTTACACGGGTCTTCGGCGACGGTCGTCGTACATGGTTCGGAGTGGTACTTGATGATTTCGGAGACGGGGGAAGACGAACTTGGGGGTTCTCGTTGACCTAGTAATTGGCGTTATCTCCGGTTCGGTGATCATTCTAGGTGTCGAACGTCGAGGACTCCGGCCATAGTGGTACTTGGTGAATCCCGAAACGGTCTTGGAGTCTTCGCGCATAGGGGTACTTGTTCGTTTACTCCACGGTCTTGGCAGATCCACGCGATGGTAGTGGTACTCGCGGAGAGGTACTCGGCGGTCGTCGTGTAGACGTTCTGTGAAGAGGATCTTGCCGGTCGAATCCAAATCGAAGCAAAACCATGGACGCCTCGGGTAGGCAGCAGCAAGGCAGGCTACAGCACATGTCCGTGGCCCACGGAGGGGTCGAGCAGGACACCGAGGAGGGCAGTAGAGGCGACGGACGGAGCAGAGGTGCCTACACCATGGTGCAAGGAGGAGAAGCAGGGCCAAGTGCGTGTCGGGGCGAGGAGCTCTTGGTCACAGCGGCGCGGTGCCGGAGCATGGGCTCACCGGCCGGAGCGGCACGCGGCCACGGAGGATAGGGAGGACGCGGCGGGACGGCGGACAAGCGACGAGGAGGAGGCCAAGGGGCCTCGTTGGAGGTAGAGGTCACTGGCGGGGTTGCACGGTGGCGCTCGGCGTCCCTGGCGATGCAGCGCTGGAGACGAACCCGAGAACGAGAAGGGATGGACGGAGCTCGACGGGGCGACGTGCGGGCGCTGGACCACAGGCTTCGGGCGCGAGGAGGCGCCATGGAGGAAGGAGGCCAGGGCCTCGAGGTGGAGCAGCTCCGGGGCGGAGCGTTGAGCTAGGCCGGAAGCAGCCATGGAGAAGGGCGGCGCTGAGGCAGGGTGCGCGGGGCTCTCGGCCTTGAGCGGCGGCGGATGTTGGTGGTGCTTGCGGGGCAGCGGAGGTCACGGGCTGGCAGCGAGGAAGAGATCGAGAGGAGGGAGAGACCATGGGGATCGAGGAGCTGAGCAAGGCTGCAGAAGGGAAGCGAGGAGGAGATGGGATCAGAGAGGAGTCAGGCAGCTGTCTCCCTGGCGGCGCTGGGAGAGATCGAGAGGGAGAGGTTCGCTGGGCCTATGGTTAGGTGGGGTGTGGGCTGCGGCTGGAAGTAGATGGGCCGGTGGATGGCATTAGAGGCCGGCCCGATGGAGAGGGAAAAGGCCTGGCTGGGCTCCTCTCTCCTTACTAAAAGAAAAGAGAAGAAAAAAAAATAGAGATTAAGAAAGAAAAGAAAGAGGGGGTTAGGGGAAGAAGTTGGACACGCAGATAATTTTCCCGGACTCACAAAAATGTGCTTGTTCCGGGAAAATAGAAAAGGCCATGATTGATATATCTAAATTCAAATCCATTTGAATTTGATTCAAATGGTTTGAATAAGTTCAAGGTAATGAAGAGTCCAAAAGTATTCAGATTTTTAGTGGAGCTCCGGAAAAAGACAAAAGAATTTATGGGCGAAGTTTGAGGAGCAAACTCGAAGAAGAAAAGACATGTTATTATTTGCAAGTGTGTTCATGGGTGATTCCGAAAATGGAATATTTAATATAGCTCCCTAATATCGGGAGTATAAGTTATAAAGAGAATCACCATGTGAATTCCCTCGATTTAAAAGAAACAAAGATCCATGCAATTTATTTAGTGAGTTTTAAAACGGGTTGCATGATGACATGATGCGATGCACATGATGCAAAGATGAAATGCAAGGGACCAAACAAATCACACGACGAAACCTGGAAACCCTGGAAGGCATCTGAAGCTCCGGTCTTGGGGCGTTACAACACTCCACCACTACGAGAGGATCTCATCCCGAGATCTAGGATGGCACCGGAGAGAAACGAAGGAGGAAGAGAAGAGGTAAAACTAAGTTGCTTCCTGTGAAAACGAGTGAAACCAAAGAACCTTGAAAGGTTGAACAACTTGAAAGAAAGAATAAAACGGAGATGAACAAAGTTGAAAACACTCCGTTAGAAAAAGAGGAACAAGGAACCTTACGGGAACCTTGTAGGTTGAAAGACATAAGAAAAAGGGTTGCAATGGACAAGAAGTACACGCAAGCACCCCGGTTGAAACAAGATGTACAAAGAACGATAAGGATGAAATATGATAACACTTCGGTTGGAAAAGGAAGGTAAAGAAGATGATCTTGGCAAAATGAAAGCACTTGGATGAGAGTCCAGTTAGAAGAGGAATAATAGACACAAGACTCCGGTTAAACAAGATAGAGAAGGAAAAAGAATGATATAAATTGGACAGCACTCCGACTGTAAATGAAAGGAATTGAATATGAACTGGACAAGATGAGAGTATGCTTGATGAAATCAACAACACACTGCCTCTGGAACTATTGAAAGAATTGCACGAGGGGTAAGAAGATTTCAGATAGCACTCCTGTTGAGAATGGAGGCAAAATTTGATAAGATGAGAGAGCTCGAAAGAAAACATGACACTCCGGTTCAATGGATAAGCAGAGAAAAGAACATGATATTCACAATACGAGATGATGAGTGAAGAGAGCATCATCACAATGCCTCCGGAAGAAATGAAAGAAATGAATTTACTGAATGGAGGAAAACAAGATCTTAAAAGAGCATGTTTACACGAGATGCTAGAACGGAGTTGTTGGACTATCAACAATGAAAGGATAAGCTTGTTATGGCCTTATGTAAAACATCTCAAAACCTTGAGGTGAAATTCTGCCACTACAGGAACGATAGATTGGATTGATATCAACAAGGAGACGAGAAACTTATTTCACCGGGGGAATAGATGAAGAACTTGGGTCATTTATGAGCACCATAAATAGCAACAATCCCTAGGGAAAACTTTAGGTGAAATATAACCCAAGCTAACTCCAATGACGAGGTTGATGGATTTAAAATATCTCATTCTTGATAACTTGTGAATCACGAAGCATGAAGGGAAATTATCGAGAATGACATAACACCACCTCAAAAGATATGCGTGAAAGAATTGCACTCCGGATTGCAAGATGAAGAATGCTTGAGCTCCTCTGAAAAGAATCTCAATGAACACTTCGAGAAGGAATTAAATTCTTGATGAACCAACCTGTAGAGTCTGCATGAAGAACTCCTGTAACAAAAGAAATGATCAAACGGAAGGAAAGAGAGGTCGAGAACACAAGGTGAAGCCTTGCAATGATTTAGACGGATCTCCGTGATGATATAATTGCGAGAGCTTGGAACTCCGGAAAAGAAAAGATAAAGCCTCTCGAACCGAGAATGTGATATGATGAACCTCCAGAATTAGGAATAAAATTTACTTGATGAAACAAGAATAAGAATTACATTATGGTTATCCTTCACCAATTAAATTGATGACAAGCAACGGATTTGGCATACAACTTATTCCCATAGAAAACATTAACAGAGAAATAAATCAAACTTGAGAAGGTCTTCAATGAACCACCGGTAGGATTTGGAACAACGAATAAATTGATATGATAACCAAGGAAGAGAACTCTTGAATGAACCACCGTAAGAATTGAAAATGAACGAAGAAAACAAACACATCAGTACGAGGAATTGGAAAAGAGCGAAGATACTCGAGAGAATTTAGATGCAAGTGAACGAAGAGATCCCGAATTGATTAGAGAAAACTTGAACGAAGCACCGGTAAATTTGGAGAACGAGAGCTGAAAGCTAGAATGAATAAATCTTCTAAAATGATGGGCTTCGTAGAAAACAAACTGAAATACTCTTGAAATGCTTCGGATGGGTGAAAAGAAATTCTGACAACCGAAACAATTATGAGAGGATGGCACGAAGCTAGAGCCATAAATCTTGAAGAGAAAGGAGCAAGATTGAGAGAGAAAAATCTTCTTCAGTCTCCAAATGTTGAGAATACCGATGAGAAACATCACCATGAATTGTTGAGATACTCCGGGATGAACATTAGAAAGGTTGAACCAACGATGAAAAGAATTGGAAAGATCTTGGAGAAAGACATTTGAATGATGATAATTCATTCTTACGTCAAACTTCAAAATGAAATTTGAGGATAGCTCCGGGAAAAATAAGAAGAGTCAGGTAAGATCCTAGGAAAAGACCTATGGGTTAGGGCCCACTCAAAAGAAACACCGTAGAACGATTCAAAAGAGAGAAAGCACCGGTTGATTTAAATGGCTAGAATGAGATAACAATCTCGAAATAGGTTGAACGGAAGCAGAGTGGAAACACGAATCTTCGAGATATCTTGAGCACTCCGGAATAATTGAATAGCAAGAAATGACTGAATATGAGGTGCACCGGCATGAGAAGGCATTTGAAACGAGGAAAAAGGGATATGATCAACACCAAAAGCTTGAATTAAAACCATCGGAGAAGAAAGAGAACGCAGAATGATGAACTAGAAGCTCCGTTAGAATCTCCACGCTAAATCACCGGATCGAAACTTGAAAGAAAAGGATGAAGAGACTTCACATGAATAAAATGGATAGTTGATTTAGAAATCCGATTCCTTGAAGAAAAAGGGTGGGAGGGCGGGAAAACAAAGACAACTTAGGACGGATGAGACAAACAACGTTGAGAAGACTTGATAATTGATCTTGTGAATGTTGACAAGATTGGATCCATTTGAAGAGGAGCACACCGGTTGAAAAGTATTGACAAAACAATCTCGATGATCAAGAAGGATTAGTATTCACATAGAAATATGAGAACACTTTTTGGGAAAGGTATGGAATCAACTCTTGACTTCGAAGCAACTCGAATACCACAACTCAAAAACAAAACAAAGGATTGGCTTGCAGAATAAGCCGGAACAAACATATGATAGAGATTTCGTCTGAAGTTTTCGTGGTGGGGCCTACACAGGCTCGATCGTACAACACCATCATGTACAAGGCAGTGCACATGACATACGAAGCGTCCCCGAGTCAGCATAGCCAAGGACTCTTTAAGACACAACGAGACCACTGTAAAACCAACCGTGGATAGGCGGACCACTAGACGTCAAACCCCAATTTCATATCATACATCTGTCGGAAAGATATCCTAAGAGCTACTTGAATTCCCACTTATAAACTCCCTAAACTTTCCAGTTATGCAATCAGGTGTTGGGGATACAAGGGAAGCATAATATCTCACCAGAAACCACACAAATCCTACATCCAGCTGTATCCATCCTTCAACACATAACCGAGAAACCTTTGGAAATCGTTTACCCCAACCTTCGAAAAGCATCTGTTATACGAGTTATGGAAATACACCCGAACTCGCGCCCCAGTACTCGGTGGCGTCGAGGTTATCTCACCAACAATTGTATAAAAGAGATTTTCGATGTCGGCGAAACTCAGGTATTCCAGAATCTCAATGATAAAATTGTGACTACAACACCTTGGAGCTCAACTCCCTGGGACACTGCCACAACCCCTAAATGTCAGGAGGCACCAAGAACAATGTTCTCATCACAAAACCATCGAAACGATTCCAAGATACCCGCGTGATCCTAAATTTTTTTTTAGCGAAATTTGAGAAGAGAAGTGTCAAAACTCTACGTCAGGATACTTCACCAGAGCGACGAAGGGACTGAGGAGTAAAAATAATCCTACTCTCCAATATATATAAATCGTAAAAGACTCAAAACATTTTTCTAGACTCAACAACGCCAACGATTCAATCAAGCAGGGGGCTCCTAAGATGGGGAAGGCTCTGATTACCAACTTGTAACGCCCACGATGCGGCTATATCTCCCACGTGTCGAAGCACGAGTTAGAGGCATAACCGCATTGTAAGCAATGTCGCAAGTGAGGTAATCTTCACACAACCCATGTAATACATATGGGAAAGAGATACATAGTTGGCTTACAATCGCCACTTCATAAAATACATGAATAAAGCATTACATCATCCAGATACAGACAAGGTCCAACTACGGAACCAAAATAAAAGAAGACTAGCCCAAATGCTACACAGATCCCCGATCGTCCCGACTGGGCTCCACTACTGATCAACTGAAACGGAACAACAAAACAGACACGAGCTTCATCAAGCTCCTCCTTGAGCTCGGTTGCGTCACCTGCACGTTATCATCGGCACCTGCAAGCTGGTTTTGGAAATATCTGTGAGTCACGGGGACTCAGCAATCTCGCACCCTCGCGATCAAGACTATTTAAGCTTATAGGAAGGGTAAAAGGTATGAGGTGGAGCTGCAGCAAGCGACTAGCATATAAGGTGGCTAACATACGCAAAAGAGAGCGAGAAGAGAAGGCAAAAGCACGGTCGAACAACTATGATCAAGAAGTGATCCTAGAACAACCTACGTCAAACATTACTCCAACACCGTGTTCACTTCCCGGACTCCGCCGAGAAGAGACCATCACGGTTACACACGCGGTTGGTGCATTTTAATTAAGATCAACTTCAGGTTTGCTACAACCCGACATTAACAAATTCCCATCTGCCCATAACCGCGGGCACGGCTTTCGAAAGTTCAAAACCCTGCAGGGGTGTCCCAACTTAGTCCATCACAAGCTCTCACGGTCAACGAAGGATATTCCTTCTCCTAAGACAATCTGATCAGACTCGGCATCCCAGTTACAAGACATTTCGACAATGGTAAAACAAGACCAGCAAAGCCACCCAGATGTGCCGACAAATCCCGATAGGAGCTGCACATATCTCGCTCTCAGGGCACACCGGATGAGCAAGACGTCGGGTAGGCGAGCCCAGAGTTGCCCCTGGTAGCACCGGACATCGCTTAGTTGGACCAACACTTAGAGAAGCACTGGCCCGGGGGGGTGTTAAAATAAAGATGACCCTTGAGCCGGCCGACCCAAGGGAAAGAAAAGGCTAGGTGGCAAATGGTAAAACCAATGTTGGGCCTTGCTGGAGGTGTTTTATTCAAGGCGAACTGTCAAGGGGTTCCCATTATAACCCAACCATGTAAGGAACACAGAATCCGGGAACATAATACCGATATGATGGAAACTAGGGCGGCAAGAGTGGAACAAAACACCAGGCATAAGGCCGAGCCTTCCACCCTTTACCAAGTGTGTAGATGCATTAATTAAATAAGAGATATTGTGATATCCCAACGAATATCCATGTTCCAACATGGAACAAACTCCAATCTTCACCTGCAACTAACAATGCTATAAGAGGGGCTGAGCAAAGCGGTAACATAGCCAAACAACAGTTTGCTAGGACAAGGTGGGTTAGAGGCTTGGTTTATCAATATGGGAGGCATGATAAGCAAGTGGTAGCATCGCAGCATAGGCATAGCAAAAGAGCGAACATCTAGCAAGCAAAGATAGAAGTGATTTCGAGGGTATGGTCATCTTGCCTGAGATCCCGCAAGGAAGAAGAACGAGTCCATGAAGAAGACAAATGGACGTAGTCGAATGGATCCTCACAACTCTGGAACGAAACCGAAGCTAACGCGAGAAGCAACCCGGAAAGAAGCAAACAACATAGTAAAAAACCATCACATAACATGTCATGATGTGCAAACAAGTATGATGCATGTCCAGTTTAAATATGCATGGCATGGCAAAGGGCACAAACAAAACTCAAGTTAAGTGGAGCTCAATATGCAACGAGTTGCATATTAACAGAACACCACATCAATTATTTAGTTCTCTCTCGGTTAGGTACTCAACAATATTAAATGTTGGTTAACATGGCAAGAGGTGAGGCATAACAAAACTACACCATCTAAACAATTTAAATGGGGCCAGGTATAAAAAATAATGAATCCGGTAAATCCCCATATGCATTAGTAATTTATTGGAACAATAATTTAAACATTTTAATTCTTTTTATCATGATGCGGATGACATGAACAAGTTTATCAAATTTTTATTAAAAGTTGACAAGAGCATTATGAAGCATTTTGTCATCGTGGCGGAAACGAAAAGGGGTGCCACGGCAACGATAACGGTAACGGTGGCACGGCAACGTTCTGGTTCCGGTAACTCGATTGAGATACCGATGCAAATGAGAAGTATGCGGATGCATGCAAAAGATGGTGGGGCACTCCCGGATACCGGTTGTCCCATGAGTCGACGACGGTGACAAGGCAAAAGAGGGGCAACGTGCACCGACAATTCGGGCACGGTGCAAGCTCGAGCATCTCATACATCACACATGCATTCGTTCCCGGGCGGCATCTCGAGGGTTATACCTTCGAAGCGTGGGTTATCGGAGGGGGTTCGAGTTCGATACGGTGGGGTACACGTGTCGAAGGGGAAGTAGTTGTTCACGGGGTTGTCATGGGAAGTAGCGGTTCACGTGACGGTAGTTGAACTTGACGTTTGTGTTACACGGGTCTTCGGCGACGGTCGTCGTACATGGTTCGGAGTGGTACTTGATGATTTCGGAGACGGGGGAAGACGAACTTGGCGGTTCTCGTTGACCTAGTACTTGGCGTTATCTCCGGTTCGGTGATCATTCTAGGCGTCGAACGTCGAGGACTCCGGCCATAGTGGTACTTGGTGAATCCCGAAACGGTCTTGGTGTCTTCGCGCGTAGGGGTACTTGTCTGTTTACTCCACGGTCTTGGCAGATCCACATGATGGTAGTGGTACTCGCGGAGAGGTACTCGGCGGTCGTCGTGTAGACGTTCTGTGAAACGGAACTTGCCGGTCGAATCCAAATCGAAGCAAAACCATGGAGGCCTCGGGTAGGCAGCAGCAAGGCAGGCTAGAGCACATGTCCATGGCCCACGAAGAGGTCGAGCAGGACACCGAGGAGGGCAGTAGAGGCGACGGACGGAGCAGAGGTGCCTACACCATGGTGCAAGGAGGAGAAGCAGGGCCAAGTGTGTGTCAGGGCGAGGAGCTCTTGGTCACAGCGGCGCGGCGCCGGAGCATGGGCTCACCGGCCGGAGCGGCACGCGGCCATGGAGGATAGGGAGGACGCGGCGGGACGGCGGACAAGCGACGAGGAGGAGGCCAAGGGAAAGAAAAGGCTAGGTGGCAAATGGTAAAACCAATGTTGGGCCTTGCTGGAGGAGTTTTATTCAAGGCGAACTGTCAAGGGGTTCCCATTATAACCCAACCGTGTAAGGAATGCAAAATCCGGGAACATAATACCGATATGACGAAAAGTAGGGCGGCAAGAGTGGAACAAAACACCAGGCATAAGGCCGAGCCTTCCACCCTTTACTAACTGTATAGATGCATTAATTAAATAAGAGATATTGTGATATCCCAACAAATATCCATGTTCCAACATGGAACAAACTCCAATCTTCACCTGCAACTAACAACGCTATAGGAGGGGCTGAGCAAAGCGGTAACATAGCCAAACAATGGTTTGCTAGGACAAGGTGGGTTAGAGGCTTGGTTTATTAATATGGGAGGCATGATAAGCAAGTGGTAGGTATCGCAGCATAGGCATAGCAAAAGAGCGAGCATCTAGCAAGCAATGATAGAAGTGATTTTGAGGGTATGGTCATCTTGCCTGAGATCCCGCAAGGAAGAAGAACGAGTCCATGAAGAAGACAAACGGACATAGTCGAACGGATCCTCACAACTCCGGAACGAAACCAAAGCTAAGGAGAGAAGCAACCCGGAAAGAAGCAAACAACATAGCAAACAACCATCACATAACATGGCATGATGCGCAAAGAAGTATGATGCATGTACGGTTTAAATATGCATGGCATGGCAAAGGGCACAAACAAAACTACAAGTTAAGTGGAGCTCAATATGCAACGAGTTGCATATTGATGGAACACCACATCAGTTATTTAGTTCTCTCTTGGTTAGGTACTCAACAATATTAAATGTTGGTTAACATGACAAGAGGTGAGGCATAACAAAACTACACCATCTAAACAATTTAAATGGGGCCGGGTATAACAAATAACGAATCCGGTAAATCCCCATATGCATTAGTAATTTATTGCAACAACAATTTAAACATTTTAATTG
The DNA here is from genome assembly GCF_056163025.1 of Triticum urartu. Lineage (NCBI taxonomy): Eukaryota > Viridiplantae > Streptophyta > Magnoliopsida > Poales > Poaceae > Triticum > Triticum urartu. The sequence continues at coordinate 192,551,147 of NC_141873.1, read as the reverse complement.
TTGTTATCATGATGCGGATGACATGAACAAGTTTATGCAATTTTTATTAAAAGTTGACAAGAGCATTATGAAGCATTTTGTCATCATGGCGGAAACGAAAATGGGTGCCACGGCAACGATAACGGTAACGGTGGCACGGCAACGTTTCGGTTCCGGTAACTCGACTGAGATACCGATGCAAAGGAGAAGTATGCAGATGCATGCAAAAGATGGTGGGGCACTCCCGGATACCGGGTGTCCCATGAGTCGACGACGGTGATAAGGCAAAAGAGGGGCAACGTGCATCGACAATTCGGGCATGGCGCAAGCTCGAGCATCTCATACATCACACATGTATTCGTTCCGGGGCGGCATCTCGAGGGTTATACCTTCGAAGCGTGGGTTATCAGAGGGGGTTCGAGTTCGATGCGGTGGGGTACATGTGTTGATGGGGAAGTAGTTGTTCACGGGGTTGTCGTGGGAAGTAGCGGTTCACGCGACGGTAGTTGAACTTGACGTTTGCGTTACACAGGTCTTCAGCGACGGTCGTCGTACATGGTCTGGAGTGGTACTCGACGATTTCGAAGACGGGGGAAGACGAACTTGGCGGTTCTCGTTGACCTAGTACTTGGCGTTATCTCCGGTTCGGTGATCGTTTTAGGCGTCAAACGTCGAGGTCTCCGGCCGTAGTGGTACTTGGTGAATCCCGAAACGGTCTTGGCGTCTTCGCGCGTAGGGGTACTTGTTCGTTTACTCCACGGTCTTGGCGGATCCACACGACGGTTGTCGTGTAGACATTCTGTGAAGAGGAACTTGCCGGTCGAATCCAAATCGAAGCAAAACCATGGAGGCCTTGGGTGGGCAGCAGCAAGGCAGGCTACAGCACATGTCCGTGGCCCATGGAGATGTCGAGCAGGACGCCGAGGAGGGCAGTAGAGGTGACGGACGGAGCAGAGGGGCCAAGACCATGGCGCAAGGAGGAGAAGCAGGGCCAAGTGCGTGTCGGGCGAGGAGCTACTAGTCGCAGCGGCTTGGCGCCGGAGCATGGGCTCACCGGGCCGGAGCGGCACACGGCCATGGAGGATAGGGAAGACGTGGCGGGACGGCGGACAAGCAACGAGGAGGAGGCCAAGGGGCCTCATTGAAGGTAGAGGTCGCCGGCAGGGTTGCGCGGTGGCGCTCGGCGTCCCTGGCGATGCGGCGCTGGAGACAAACCTGAGAAGGAGAAGGGATGGACGGAGCTCGATGAGGCGACGTGCGGGCGCCGGACCAGGGGCTTCGGGCATGAGGAGGCGCCATGGAGGAAGGAGGCCAGGGCCTCGAGGTGGAGCAGCTCCGGGGCAGAGCTTTGAGCTCGGCCAGAAGCGGCCATGGAGAAGGGCGGCACTGAGGCAGGGTGCGCGGGGCTCTCGGCCTTGAGCGGCGGCGGAGGTTGGTGGTGCTTGCGGGGCGGCGGAGGTCACAGGCTGGCAGCGAGGAAGAGATCGAGAGGAGGGAGAGACCATGGGGATCGAGGAGCTGAGCGAGGCTGCGGAAGGGAAGAGAGGAGGAGATGGGATCGGGAGAGGAGTCGGGCAGCGGTCTCCCTGGCAGCGCTGGGAGAGATTGAGAGGGAGAGGTTCGCTGGGCCTAGGGTTAGGTGGGGTGTGGGCTGCGGCTGGAAGTAGATGGGCCAGTGAATGGCATAGAGGCCGGCCCCGTGGAGAGGGAAAAGGCCTGGCTGGGCTCCTCTCTCCTTACTAAAAGAAAAGAGAAAAAAAACAGAGATTAAGAAAGAAAAGACAGAGGGGTTAGGGGAAGAAGTTGGACACGCAGATAATTTTCCCGGACTCACAAAAATTTGCTTGATCCGGGAAAATAGAAAAGGCCATGATTGAGAGATCTAAATTCAAACCCATTTGAATTTGATTCAAATGGTTTGAATAAGTTCAAGGTAATGAAGAGTCCAAAAGTATTCAGATTTTTAGTGGAGCTCCGGAAAAAGATAAAAGAATTTATGGGCGAAGTTTGAGGAGTAAACTCGAAGAAGAAAAGACATGTGATTATTTGCAAGTGTGTTCATGGGTGATTCCGAAAATTGAATATTTAATATAGCTCCCTAATATCGGGAGGATAAGTTATAAAGAGAATCACCATGTGAATTCCCTCGATTTAAAAGAACCGAAGATCCATGCAATTTATTTAGTGAGTTTTAAAACGGGTTGCATGATGACATGATGCAATGCACATGATGCAAAGATGAAATGCAACGGACCAAACAAATCACACGACGAAACCCGGAAACCCTGGAAGGCATCTGAAGCTCCGGTCTTGGGGCATTACAATAGCAATGGCACACCACCGAGGGGTGTGCCATAGGTAACTTTTTTTATGGATAACAATGGCGCACCCTCTCCTGGTGTGCCATTAGTAACTTTTTATTATTACTTTTTTATTGATAAAAATTATTACTCTATATAGAGGAGAGGAGTAGAGGAGGGAGGGAGGGAGGGAGCATTTACATTCGTTGACGAGGCGGTGGTTGGCGTCGCATCGGAGATGCAAACCGTAGAAGGAGGAGGACGCCGGTCATGGTCGTGGTCGTGGGCCGGCCTCGTTGCGTCGCGTCGGCATCCATTGTCAACCGTCGATGGACTGCGAGTAGCCCCGCCGAAGTCTCCACCTCCGGGCTTTGGCTTCCTTGTCACGGCGGCGAAACGAGGTGCAGCTGCCGGTGGGGTGGGGCGGCTGCGGAGAATGGGGTTGGGGCGCGACGTGACCTAGCCTAACGCCTAGGTTGGAGCAGGGGAGGGTGTGGGGGTCGATGGCGGCGAGGGGGATCTGGCGAGGGGGGTCGAGATGGAGGGGGATCTGGCGCGGGGGAGAGGGGAAAAGGGATAGAGGGGGGAATAATAGCAATGGCGCACCATCCAGGGGAGAAGAATATCCATGAGTTCAAAAAATATTAACAAATTCAATACTTTTTGTGAGTTAGAAATTCAATACGAGAATGAACACATAAATAAATATCCATGAGGACTAGAAAAGAAGAAATATCATTTCAAAATGTCGAAATACAATCGAGAAATGAAGACTACGATTTAAATACAATCGATCTTAGCTAGCTATCTTTTCACAATCTTCTTGCCCTTCTTTTTCTCAAATGGAGTTCTTCTGTTGAACGGACGTCCTTTAGGTAGGGTGGTCCTGCTTCTTCTTGTGGTGTATGGCACTTCATCGTCGACGTCATGGTCCATCTTCGGGTCGCCGTACTTGTCGAAGTCTTGCTCATTGGTGACTCCATCCATTCCGATGATCTTCCTTTTGCCTCTCCTCACGACAACATGACTGGGCTTTGACGGGTCAGTAATGAAGAAGCATTGGTCCACTTGGGAAGCCAGTACCCATGGCTCAATTTTCGCGGTGACGTTTGCTCTCGCGGTCTTGGATTTGGCTTCGGGTACAACCATGGTGGTGAAATACCGGTCTTCTTTTAGGACGCTCTTGGCCCATCTGACATGGAACATCGGGACCTTCTCTCCAGCGTAGCTCAGCTCCTAGATCTCCTCGATCCTTCCATAGTATCTGTCCTTGTCGTTACCGTTGTAGGATTCCATCGTTACCCCGGAGTTCTGATAACCATCGCTCTTCATGTCCTTGTCCTCGGTGTAGAATGTGTAGCCGTTGATATCATACGCCTCATAGGTCATCAGGTTGTGCTCGATGCCCTGTGACAAGGCGAATATGAGTTTTTCTTCCGCGGAAGAATCCTCATGTAAAGGGTATTACAGAAGCTTCTCCTTGAACCAACGTGTGAAACATGAGTTGTGCTCTTTGATTATATCTCCGTCCGTCCTTTGTTGGCCTCAGTCATTGTACGTCTTCTCAATATAGGTTTTGTGCTCTACCACCCAAGGATCGACCACGTCTATGTGTTGTAGCATGACTAGGGTTGCTCTTTCAAAGTCGGCGAGTCGACCCTCGAAGTCGACATGCATTTCGCGATGACCATCGCGGTGACCCCATCTAGTGAGCCTACCGAGGTCCCTGTTGACGGGCAGACCAACGGAGTTCTCGATGCCTAGATAATTCGTGCAGTAGGAGATGCACTCTTCTGTCAGAAAGCCCCGGGCTATGCTTCCCTCTGGACGTGACATGTTGCAAACGTATCCTTTGATGACACCATTCATCCTTTCGAACAGCATCATGCTGTGCAGGAAAGTCGGGCCGAGTTGGATGATATCCTCCACGATATGGACCAGCAGATGCACCATAACATCGAAGAATGCGGACGGGAAGTACATCTCAAGCTCGCATAGTATCACCACGATCTCTTCCTGTAGCCTTTGAGGTTGCCTCACACCAACCGACTTCCGAGAGATGACGTCGAAAAAGTTGCATAGGCCAAATAGCGTTTCACGGACGTGCGCATCCATGATCACACGGATTGCAACTGGAAGTATCTGCGTCATCAGCACGTGACAGTCGTGAGACTTCATCCCGCTGAACTTCTGCTTCGCTGAGTCTAGGTATCTGCTTATCTTCCCTGCGTAACCGTAAGGAAGTTTTACTCCTATGAGGTAGGTGAAGAACTGCTCGATCTCCTCCTGACTTAGAGTGAAGCATGCGGGAGGGTAGTCATTTCCGGTCTTCTTGGCCTTTTTGCCTTTGAGATGAATTTCCGTGTCCTGCTTCGCCTCATCATCATCATCATTAGCGTGAAGCTCCTCCGTGATGCCCATTGATTTCAAGTCTGCCCTTGCTTTCGGCCCATCTTTGGTCCTCTCTGGCATGTTGAGCAGGGTACCAAGCAGAATCTCGCACACGTTCTTCGTGATATGCATGACATCAGGGTTGTGAGGAACACGGTGGATCTTCCAGTACGGCAAGTCCCAGAAAATAGACCTCGTTTTCCATACCTTCAGCAGCGGCTCTGGCGCCTTTCACTTCTTTCCTGGCTCTGGCGCCTTTTGCTTCCTTCCCGACACTAGGCAACCTTTCCAATTTTTCAACAGCTCGTCTATTTCCTCGCCGCTCCTCGTACGCGGGCGTCTTCGGGGTTCGATTTCACCATCGAACAGATCCTTGCGTTTTCTCCATGGGTCATCGTCGTGAAGCCACCTTCGATGTCCCATGAACATGGTTTTCGAATACCCGGGATCTCTATCTAGCTGGCAACATGTTGTGTCATCCATACACCTGACGCATCCAGAAAATCCGTGGACCACCTGCCCCGCGAGATATCCGTAACCGAGATAGTCGTGCACCGTCGTGAGCACTGCGGCTCTCATAGGGAAATATTCTTTCTCTGCGGCGTCGCACGTATTGGCTGGCGTTTTCCATAGCGTGTCTAGCTCCTCTTTCAGCAGCCCCAGATACAGATTGATGTCATTCCCTGGTTGTTTCGGCCCTTCAATTAGCATACTCATGTGAATGTACTTCCTCTTCATTCACAACCAGGGGGAAGGTTGTACATCCACACAAACACAGGCCAGGTGCTATGTGTGCTTCTCTGGCTGCCAAACAGATTGACTCCATCGGTGCTCGCACCCAGCACGATGTTCCTTGGATCGGCCCCAAATTTTGGGTGTTCGAAGTTCAATGCTTGCCACTGGCTCGCATCCTTAGGGTGGCTCAGCTTCTTGTCTTTTTTATTTATCTCCGGATCATTTCCGTCATCTTCTCGCTTCTTCTCCTCCCTATCCACGTGCCAACGCAGGAGCTTTGCTAGCTTAGGGTCCGCGAAATACCGCTGCAGACGAGGAGTGATCGGAAAGTACCACACCACTTTTTGAGGAGCTTTCTTCCTCTTCTTGTATCGAGTGACGCCGCACAGCGGACATATGGTAGACTCCACGTGCTCGTCCCGATAAATGATGCAATTGTTCATGCACACATGGTATTTCACGTGCGGTAAATCCAGAGGACACACGATTTTCTTTGCCTCCTCGAAACTGGTCCGACACTTGTTCCCCTTGGGAAGACGTTCGTGCCAGAATGACATGTTCTCGTCAAAGCATGCGTCGGTCATTTTGTGTTTTACCTTCATCTCCAGAGCCATGAGCGTTACTTTCAGGCGGGTATCCTTGGGCCCGCATCCTTCATACAATGGAGTAACCGCGTCTATCTCAAGTTGATCTAGCTTGGCTTTCTCTCGGGCGGCAGATCCTGCGTTATCCGTCTGCTTGAGAAGCAGCTCTTGAATATGAGGGTCCTGCACCCAGCTCATCGATGGTCCATCGTCGTCTGCTCTGGCATCTTCATCTTCATGATCATGCCCTTCATCTTGATCTTCCTCATCATCATGTCCGGCATCTTCTACATGATGACTGTGTACAGCAACACCATCGTGATCATGTCCTGGAGATTCTTCGTCTTCTCGCCCGCCCTCGCCGCGATGGTTGTCTTGCTGCCCTTCCTCATTTCTTGCCCGGCCCCCCATGGACGACTTCAAAGTCATCTTCATCACCTTGCCATCGATAGCCATCCATGAAACCACGCAAGAGCAGGTGGGCCCGCACCTGTCAGGAATCCGGGTGCGCAACAAGGCTCTTCAGCTTGCATCTTCGACACGGACATCTTATCTCCGTCTCGTTCTTTTGAAGCATCTCGGCCTTCGCGGAGCTCAAAAACCTATTCATGATGCCTTCGGTCATCGTGCGGACCATGGTCGCCTGCGGGGTAGAGCAAAACGATATTTTAGAACCAAGAAAATATTTGGCATGACTTTGCCTAAAAATAGGACAAAAAAGAATGCATAGTGCCAAATTCTCGTGGAAACGGAAATGAATCAACATTCCAGCAAAATATTGGCAACTATCGCATTTCAAATACCGGTACCTGCAAACACAAACATATATGCAACACCACAAACATATGCAACACCACAAACATACGTAGATCTAGCTAGGCCATAAAAAGTGCATGTGCATGTTGTTGGAGGGAGAAAAAAGTAGATCTACAAAATAAAGAAAGCTTTCCCCTTACTTACCTATCAAAAAAGGTAATTTAACCACTTAATTTGGGTTCATCTATGGTGCAAATGAGGTGAGGAGGAGGAGGCATCCGAGACAAGCTTGGAGGAGGAGGTGGAGAAAATGAAGTGGGGAAAGTGAGTGTGGTAGGTGGCTGTCCAAAATATCTAGCTGGTCTCAGGTTACTAATGGCGCACCACCTAAAAATGCGCCATTAGTAACCCTAGTAACTAATGGCGCACCAGTTAGAGGTTCGCCATTACTAATTTTGCAAAAAAAATTGTTAGTAGTGGCGCACTGTGGTTGTGGTGTGGCATTACTAGTTCGAACTAGTAATGGCGCACTTCACACAGGTGCGCCATTACTAGTTTTGAAAAAAAAAGTAAAAAAATTGTTAGTAGTGGCGCACAAAGCGTGTGGTGTGTCATTACTAGTTAAAACTAGTAATGGAGCATTGTACCCTGGTGCGCCATTAATAGTTTTGGAAAAATAAAAAAAATAAAATTTGCTAGTAATGGCGCACCGTGTATCTGGTGCGCCATTAGTAATGAGGACACTAATGGCGCACCTATATATGGTGTGCCACTGCTATATAGCAGTGGCGCACCACATACATGGTGCGCCATTAATGTCAATATTAGCTATAGCCCTTTTCCTAGTAGTGGACTACGAACGTGCGAAGGCGTCGTGCCTTAGCAATCGCTAAACCAACTCCGAGAGGTTATTGACCACGCCGAAGAACGATCAACCTAACCACGAAGGTCTTTTTCCTGCATGCAAATGAAGAACAAGCAAGAAACTAAGATTGCAATCTGGATATTGTGAATATAAGAGGAAAGCTTTATAGATCAAGGTGGGGTTCTGTGACGCCTCTGTTTGGTCGTTGAACAGAAACGAAGTACGCGAAGTTGCAGCTATGGCGAACTTTTATCTAAACAAAACCCAAAGTCTAAACGATGCCCTAAGGGCTGTATATATGGAGGAGAGAGGGGAATTTCGTGGCCCTTGGAGGAGGGGTCGGAAACCAACCCTAACTCTTGCTTCCCCACACATACGGACTCTAAAAACTGCCTATAATCAAGTATTTTGAAATTACATGGGCCTAGCCCAAAAATAAGGTGACACAGCACCTAGAATAGCCTTTGCACAAAATTTATGAAGTGGCATCTTGTATATTTCGTCCAAGGCTTCATGCACTCATTATGGTGGCTTGAAAGTCCTGGAATCATCACTTGTAACTCCGTTCTTGTTCCCCTTGCGCATGCCATCATCTCCATGCTTGAACCTGCTCCAAGGTTCATCTTTCTTGTCCAAGCTAGGCTCTTCATTTGTAAGCAATACAAATGTATCCAATTTAGGCAGCATCATATTCTCATGAACATTAGAATCGTTACCAAGAAACGAAAGTACCTGATAATTCAATTGGCGTGCGCGAGCTCAAGTAATTGGTCCAGTATGTATTGCAACAGGGGTTGTGGGTGTAACAATGGTATTGATGTCCTCATCATCCTCCCCTTCTTGAAATGAAGTCGTCCTCGACGAAAGCTCATCTTCCTCTCCCAAATAAGGCTTCAAATCTGCAATGTTAAAAGTGGGACTAACCCCAAAATCTGCAGGCAGCTCAAATTTATATGCATTATAATTTATTTTCTCTAAGACCATAAAAGGGCCATCAACACGTGGCATTAGCTTTGATTTGCGCAAATTAGGAAATCTATCCTGACGCAAATGTAACCAAACGAGATCTCCAGGTGCAAACACAACATGTTTTCTACCCTTATGTCTAGCAAGTTTATATTTAGCATTCATACACTCAATGTTTTCCTTAGTTTACTCATGCATTTTTAAAATTAATTCAGCACGTTTTTTAGCATCAAAATTAACCTTCTCCGAAGATGGAAGAAGCAACAAATTAATAGGTGCATGAGGTAGGAAGCCATACACAATTTCAAAAGGGCACATCTTAGTAGTAGAATGCAATGAACAATTATTAGCAAATTCAATATGAGGCAAGCAATCTTCCCACATTTTCTTATTATTCTTCAAAACAGCCCTAAGCATAGTAGACAATTTTCTATTGACTACTTCAGTTTGTCCATCAGTTTGGGGGTGACAAGTAGTACTAAAAAGCAGTTTAGTCCCCATCTTAGCCCATAAACATCTCCAAAAGTGGCTAAGAAATTTAGTATCATGATCTGAAACAATAGTATTTGGCACACCATGCAAGAGAATAATTTCATGAAAGAACAAGTCAGCAACATTAACAACATCATCGCTTTTATGACATGGTATAAAGTGTGCCATTTTCGAGAACCTATCCACGACAACAAATATGCTATCCCTTCTCTTCTTGGTTCGAGGTAAACCTAAAACAAAGTCCATAGATATATCCTCCCAAGGAACACTAGGTACAGGCAAAGACATATATAAACCATGAGGATTTAGTCGTGACTTAGCTTTTTGACATGTAGTGCAGCGAGCAACAAAACGCTCAACATCACGTCTCATCTTTGGCCAAAAGAAATGTGTAGCAAGTATACCCTCCCTCTTCTTCACGCCAAAGTGTCCCATTAATCCTCATCCATGCACCTCCTGCAACAACAAAAGACGAATAGAGCTAGCTGGAATGCATAGCTTGTTAGCACGAAACACAAATCTATCATTAATGACGAACTTGTTCCATGTTCTTCCTTCTTTACAATTCTGCATTACATCTTTAAAATCAACATCATGCACATATTGATCTTTGATGGTCTCCAAACAAAATATTTTGAAGTCTCAATGAATTCAACCCATTTATCATGTCTACGATTCAGTTTAGCTTGACTTTTAATATGTTTCAAAGATACATGATCAGAATGTATAACAAATTCGTTGGGCCATAAATAATGTTGCCATGTTTCTAAAGTCCGAACAAGAGCATATAATTCTTTATCATAAGTAGAATAATTCAGACTAGGCCCACTCAATTTTTCAGAAAAGTATGCAACAGGTTTGCCATCTTGTAATAACACACCTCCTAATCCAATTCCACTAGCATCACATTCAAGCTCAAAAGTCTTATTAAAATCAGGAAGTTTGAGTAAAGGAGCATGTGTCAACTTATCTTTCAATACGGTGAAGGCTTTTTCCTGTGCGGTACCCCAAACAAAAGGCAAATCCTTCTTTGTAAGCTCATTGAAGGTGCAGCAATGGTGATGAAATCTCTCACAAAATGCCTATAGAATCCAGCGAGGCCAAGAAAACTCCTCACTTGTGTGACCGTTTTGGGCTGCGGCCAACTCTCAATAGCTTCAATCTTGGCTTTATCAACTTCAATTCCCTGTGGAGTAACAACATAGCCAAGAAAAGATACTCGGTTGGCACAGAAGGTGCACTTCCCAAGGTTACCAAACAAACGTGCATCACGTAGAGCAATAAAAATAGCACGTAAATGTTCCAAATGTTCCTCTAAAGATTTGCTATAAATCAGTATATCATCAAAATAGACTACCACAAATCGTCCAATGAAAGCACGTAAAACTTCGTTCATTAGTCTCATGAAAGTACTAGGTGCATTAGTTAACCCAAAAGGAATGACTAACCACTCATATAAACCAAACTTAGTTTTAAATGTTGTTTTCCATTCATCTCCCAATTTCATACGAATTTGATGGTATCCACTATGAAAATCAACTTTGGAGAAAATTGTAGAGCCACTCAATTCATCAAGCATATCATCTAGCCTAGGAATAGGATGACGATAACGAATAGTAATATTATTTACGCCTCTACAATCAACACACATACGCGACGTACCATCCTTTTAAGGCACTAGTATAATAGGAACAGCACAAGCACTAAGATATTCACGTATGTAACCTTTATCGAGCAACTCCTGTACTTGATGCATAATCTCCTTCATCTCCTCTGGATTGGTACGGTATGGTGCACGGTTGGGTAGCAATGCACAGGGAATTACGTCAATTTGATGCTCAATCCCTCTAATAGGTGGTAATCCCGGTGGCACATCTTGTGGGAAGACATCAGCGAACTCCTGCAAAATGTTAGTGACAGCAGGGGGCAAAGAGGAAGGCACGTCCTCGAATGAAAATAATGCCTCTTTGCACACAAAAGCATAGCAAACAGATTTGCTGAAATCTAGCTCATCAATATCAGATTTTGTGGCAAGTAAACATGCGCTTTTCAATTTAATTTCAGAAGCAACACTAGATGGTTTATTATTAGGTTTAATTTGTTGCTCAAATTCTTTTGCCACAATCTGATTTTCACTCTTAGTTTTCTCCTGTTTTGCTTTATTGGCTCTATTAATATCATCTTTCAAAATGGATTCAGGAGTCATAGGAAGCAAAGTAATATGGCTATCCTTATGAACAAAAGTATACTGATTATTTCTACCATGGTGTACAGAATTTTTATCTAATTGCCATGGTCTACCAAGTAATAAGGAACATGCTTGCATGGGTACCACATCACAATCAACATAATCAGCATATGTAGAGATACTAAAATGCACACGAACAATATGTGTTACATTAACCTTGCCGCTGTTGTTGAACCATTGGATGTAGTAAGGATGTGGATGTGGTCTTGTGGTGAGAGATAGCTTCTCCACCATCTCCATGCTAGCCAAGTTGTTGCAGCTCCCTCCATCTATGATGACGCGAACCGAACGTTCCTTCACAACTCCCTTTGTATGGAACAAATTATGCCTCTGATTTTGCTCAGCTTGTGTGACCTTCACACTCAAAACACGTTGAGCAACTAAACATTCATACATGTCAGCATCTTCAGGAGCCATGTATTGCGTCTCGTGATCAAAATCATCTCCATCGTGTTCTTCAAGTGTAATAAGAGTCAAAGTCTCCTCATCATAGTCACTAGCGGACTCATACCCATCATCCTCAGTAGCAATCATCACACGCTGAGATTTACATTGTCTCGCAAAATGTCCTCTTCCCTTACAACGACGAAAAATAATATCACTTGTGTGCCCTGTTGATGCCATAGAAGAAGAAGAGCTCTGTGCAGGCCGGCAGGTGTGCTCTTGGCAGATAGTGGTGGTTGTGCCTGCATTCTTGTATCACGGATAGAGGTGGCACCTGATGGAGTTGATGGTCCTGTGGAAGTAGAGGATGCACGTGGTGTCCATGATGAAGGTCGACCTGCAGAAAAATTAGTTCGTGCCAATGCCTATTGATCCTGCACTTCATGTTCAGTTTTAGAAGCAAGAGGGAATAAACGAGTGATATTAGTATACTCCTTATACTCTAGAATGGTCTGAATCCCTCTATTTAATCCACCCATAAAACGTGCAAGCATATCTAAATTCTCCTCAACAATACCACATCTAATCATGAAAATTTGTAATTCCTGATAATATTCTTCTACGGAATTTTTTCCTTGTCCTAAACACTGTAATATTTGAAGTAATTCACGTTGATAATATGGTGGAACACAACGAGTACGCATAGCAGTTTTCAAAGCAGCCCAAGTAGTTGGAATAGGATATAATCTACAATGTTCAGACCACCAAACACATGCGAAGCTAGTGAAAGCACAAACAACAGCAGGAACACGTCTCTCCTCGGGATATTGTAAACATGTAAAACGTTGTTCAGTTTCTAAATCCCAAGTAAGACATATATCAGGAACATATCTACCCTCAAATGGTGGAATATTCAATTTCAGTTTAGGAAGATGGTCATGATCTCGTACCTCATATGGTGGTGCAGCCCTACCGTTGCGATGATATAACTAAGGACGACCTGGTAGTGGTGGTGCTGGTGGTTGCACGTAGTTCTAATTTTTGTCAACCTCATCCTCGTAATGGTCCTCCACCTCTGCAGTAGCAGTAGGAGCTATAGAAGCATCAACAGTGGGACCAGAATATTGCCTAGGGTCAACGGGAACGCGCTATGCTCGTCCCACTTGATTTGGAAGGGGACGTTGTTGTTGTTGTTCTTGTTGTTCTTGTTGTAGAGGTGCGTTACGTGCATCCGGTGGTGGCGGTGGAAGACGTGCGAGCAATTCATTAAACTTGTTATGGAGCTTTGTTTCGAACGTCTTCTCCAAGCCATCTATCTTCTCCATGGCCTCTTCAAATCTGTTTAGCACATCTTGCACCTGTCCACTCATCATTTGCTGAAATTTATCATGCAACTCCTTATTCGTCATGTTCTCCCAGTCAGTCTCGTCGTCTTGTGATCCTGCCATGGTTAGCAGCAATAGAAACACACAAGAATATGATCCTACAGATTACTAACAAGAGGTGGTGGTGGGTGTCACAAATCCGTTAAGCAAATCTCAAATTCTTATCAGTTCTTACCTAGCAGCAGGCGGTGATCAGCAATCGTCATAGTCAAAACTCTCAAAGCTTGGATAGAGCGATTACCAGGGAGAGTCAAACGCATGATGTAGATCTATGTGGAGCTAGGAAGTCTTATAATATGGTAGCAAAAAGTGTCAGCAATAATCAATTCAGAGATGCAAACTTGAATAAACGCTCAATGACGGTACTGTGTTGGTCCTAGGCTAGACCGTGATAGAGATGCAAGCCTAGAACACTAACAAAATTACGACGCTGCATGTAAACAAGGGAGGAGCAAGCTCTATTTTTTTTACTTTTTTCCTCTTTTTTTGCTCCGCAACAAATTTTGTTCGAAAAAGTCTACAAATGGTCTAAAAACTGCCTAGGCAAAATTTTCCAGACTTAGTTTTTTTGAGTTTGGAACTATTTTTCTACTGCGGGTAGCATGAAAGTTCAGGAGTCCTACTCTGTCACGACTCGGAGTATGGTGTGATCTGGAAATCCAAAACAGTGTAACAAAATACTGGAATCGGACTGGTGGCGGAGATGAATCTGGTGGAACTCGGGCTGGCGACGACGATGAATCTGGTGGAACTCGGACTGGTGGCGAATTGGTGATGGAGGTGGACTCGGATTATCGTGATGGCGGTGGATATGTGGTATATGGCAGCGGTGATGACGATGGTGGTATATGGCAGCGGTGATGACGATGGTGGTATATGGCAGCGGTGACGATGATGGTGGTATATGGCAGCGGTGATGATGATGGTGGTATATGGCAGCGGTGATGATGATGATGCAGCGACGGTGTGAAAACTTGTGAACAGATTATGCAAAGGCTCAGATTGGTTCAGATATGATGAACTAGCCCTAATTTTTTTTGGCTTTTTTGTGGACCGTAGGTATGAAGAACAGACTCGATCTAAACGATGAAAACTATATAATCTCACCGAGCAACCTGGAAATCTGATACCACTTGATAGAGGCGAAGGTGTCCCGATGTTTCGATGAGATGGTGGCTATCGTTCTAGAGGAAGCCGACTTTGACAATCCGACTACGAACGTGCGAAGACGTCGCGCCTTAGCAATCGCTAAACCAATTCCGAGAGGTTATTGACCACGCCAGAGCACGATCAACCTGACCATGAAAGTCTGTTTCCTGCAGGCAAACGAAGAACAAGCAAGAAACTAAGATTAGAATCCGGATATTGAAAATATAAGAGGAAAGCTCTATTGATCAAGGTGGGGTTCTATGACACCTCTGTCTGGTCATTGAACACAAACGAAGTATGCGAAGTTGCAGCTATGGCGAACTTTTATCTAAACAAAACCCAGAGTCTAAACGATGCCCTAAGGGTTGTATATATGGAGGAGAGAGGGGGAATTTCGTGGCCCTTGGAGGAGGGGTCTGAAACCAAACCTAACTCTTGTTTCCCCACACATACGGACTCTAAAAACTGCCTATAATCATGTATTTCGAAATTACATGGGCCTGGCCCAAAAATAAGGTTACGCAGCACCTAGAATAGCCTCGTCCCACTTGATTTGGAAGGCGACGTTGTTGTTGTTGTTGTTGTTGTTGTAGAGGTGTGTTACGTGCAACCGGTGGTGGTGGTGGAAGACGTGCGAGCAATTCATTAAACCTGTTATCGAGCTTTGTTTCGAGCGTCTTCTCCATGCCATCTATCTTCTCCATGGCCTCTTCAAATCCGTTTAGCACATCTTGCACATATCCACTCATCATTTGCTGAAATTTATCATGCAACTCCTTATTCGTCATGTTCTCCCAGTCAGTCTTGTCGGCTTGTGATCCTGCCATGGTTACTAGCAATAGAAACACACAAGAATATGATCCTATGGACTACTAACAAGAGGTGGTGGTGGGTGTCACAAATCCATCAAGAAAATCTCAAATTCTTACCAGTTCTTACCTAGCAGCAGGCGATGATCGGCAACCGTCATAGTCAAAACTCTCAAAGCTTGGATAGAGCGATTACAAGGAAGAGTCAAACGCACGATGTAGATGTATGTGGAGCTAGGAAGTCTTATAATATTGTAGCAAAAAGGGTTAGCAATAATCAATTCAGAGATGCAAACTTGAATAAACGCTCAATGACGGTACTGTGCTGGTCCTGGGATAGACCGTGCTAGAGACGTGAGCCTAGAACACTAATAAAATCACGACGCTGCACGTAAACAAGGGAGGGGCACGCTCTGAAATTTTATTATTTTTTTACTTTTTTTTTTGCAATTTTTCCTCTTTTTTTGCTCCGCAACAAATTTTGTTCGAAAAAGTCTACAAATGGTCTAAAAACTGCCTAGCCAAAATTTTCCAGACTTAGTTTTGTTTGAGTTTGGAACTATTTTTCTACTACGGGTAGCACGAAAGTTCAGGAGTCCTACTCTGTCACGACTCGGAGTATGGTGTGATCTGGAAATCCAAAACAGAGTAACAAAATACTGGACTCGGACTGGTGGCGGAGATGAATATGGTGGAACTCGGACTAGTGGCGGCGATGAATCTGGTGGAACTCAGACTGGTGGTGAATTGGTGAGGGAGGTGGACTCAGATTATCGTGATGGCGGTGGATATGTGGTATATGGCAGCGGTGATGATGATGGTGGTATATGGCAGCGGTGATGACAATGGTGGTATATGGCAGCGGTGACGATGATGGTGGTGTATGGCAACGGTGATGATGATGGTGGTATATGGCAGCGGTGATGATGATGGTGGTATATGGCAGTGGTGATGATGATGATGCAACGACGGCATGACAACTTGTGAACAGATTATGCAACGGCTCAGATTGGTTCAGATATGATGAACTAGCCCTAATTTTTTTGGCTTTTTCGTGGACCGTAGGTATGAAGAACAGACTCGATCTAAACTATGAAAACTATAAAATCTCACCAAGCAACCTGGAAATATGATACCACTTGATAGAGGCGAAGGTGTCTCGATGTTTCGATGAGATGGTGGCTATCGTTTTGAAGGAAGCCGACTTTGACGATCTGACTACGAACGTGCGAAGACGTCGCACCTTAGCAATCGCTAAACCAACTCCGAGAGGTTATTGACCACGCCGGAGCACGATCAGCCTTACCATGAAGGTCTGTTTCCTGCAGGCAAATGAATAACAAGCAAGAAACTAAGATTGCAATCTGGATATTGCAAATATAAGAGGAAAGCTTTATTGATCAAGGTGGGGTTCTGTGACGCCTCTGTCTTGTCATTGAACACAAACGAAGTACGCGAAGTTGCAGCTGTGGCGAACTTTTATCTAAACAAAACCAAAAGTGTAAACGATGCCCTAAGGGCTGTATATATGGAGGAGAGAGAGGGAATTTCATGGACCTTGGAGGAGGGGTCCGAAACCAACCCTAACTATTGTTTCCCCACACATACGGACTGTAAAAACTGCCTATAATCAAGTATTTCGAAATGACATGGGCTTGGCCCAAAAATAAGGTGACGCGGCACCTAGAATAGCCTCTGGACGAAATTTATGAAGTGGCATCTTGTATATTTCATCCAAGGCTTCATGCACTCATTATGGTGGCTTCAAAGTCCTGGAATCATCACTTGTAACTCCGTTCTTGTTCCCCTTGCGCATGCCATCGTCTCCATGCATGAACTTGCTCCAAGGTTCATCTTTCTTGTCCAAGCTAGGCCCTTCATTTGTAAGCAAAACAAATGTATCCAATTTAGGCAGCATCATATTCTCATGAATATTAGAATTGTTACCAAGAAACGAAAGTACCTGATAATTCAATTGGCGTGCGCGAGCTCTAGTAATTGGTCCAGTATGTATAGCAGCAGGGGTTGTGGGTGTAACAATGGTATTGATGTCCTCATTAGTGCATGTGTAGGACACTTGGACTTTGTGTCAACTTCCATGTCACATGATTTGACCATTCGAGCTCTTGAGAGCGAGCCTCATACAGTCGACCATGACTCGCTTCTACACCACCTTACAAACCACTTCGGCAATGTGAAGAATGCACAAGCACACACCTTCAAGGTGACATCTTTCTTGATCATGGATATTGCGGATCATACTACTTGTATTGCTTGCACCATGAGACTTATTGTTCATCTTGGACCACTTGATTGCACACTTGTTAGAGATCTTGCTTCGACTTGTCATTTTCACAATTCCATGCATCATGATTTATATGCCTTGTGTGTTGCATCCAATTCTTGGATTACTTGCTCCTATCACATGTTTGGTTGCAACAATGTTGTTTCTTCTCATATGCCATGTCCCATTGATTGCTACATGCTTGCCTTGATTGCCTCACACATGATGAACAATTGCTCTTTCTATTGTGTTGAGTGCCACACTATATTCACTACACCCCAAGCACATTATGCTTGGATTGTCTTGCACTTGACCCATGTGTTTAGACACTTCATTTTATTTGGTGTTGTGAATGATTCATATGCCTACCATAGACCTTTCATTGAGCAATTTGTGAATGCTTGCTATGAACTTGACGTAGATGATTCTTCTCTTGTCACACATACTTGCATCACTACCTCACATTCACATGCTTGTCCCCATGATTTATTTGCTTGTGCTAGATTGATATGCTTACATGCCATGTCATAATCCTTTTTCACACCATATGCTTTGCATGATGATAACACTTATTTGGTGAATCACCTCTTGAATGCTTGGTTTTGCACAAACACTAACCACATTTATTTTTCCAAGTGTTTGTTGTCCTTGATCATTTTGAAGGATGATGACTACCATGTGAACGTCCGCTTCTACACAGCGAAGCCATTTCTTTCCCATGGTGATTTGGTTTTCGATCCAAGGTCGGATCTTTCACAAGGGAGGGGAGAAGATGCAGAGCATCCTACGGGCATCACCATGTCAAGAGTCCGTTTGGCAAGTGACACGTGTGACATCTACTTCACATACACAAAGGTGAATCATCTCCTTTACACGTTCTCACTTGACCGCTTCGAGGATGGTATACTACTTGACACCCCTATTGATGCGGAGCATCCCAAGGCCATCCCCATGGACCCACCTACATCTCCTACGACACCTCTTGGACCCATGACATGAGCACGAGCAAGAGCTCTCGAAACCGAGGTGACATATCTCCTCTCACATTTCCACTTCGATGCACATGAGACATGGATACTACCTTATATGGACACATTGTGCATCCACGGGTATCATGGAGAAGCCAAGGAGCAAGGAGAAGATGAAGAGGAAGACGGACGTGGAGATGGAGAAGAAGATGATCTTCGGCAGAAATCCCAGCCACCGGATGACCGATCGGGACCAGACGTCCGGCGCCTGATGCTCCAGCCGAACCCCAGCAAGCGGACGTCCGGTCCAGACCGGACGACCGGTGCCCCTGCACCCGTGCCAAACGAGTGGACGTCCGGCGACTGGAAGACCGGCCCAGCCCGGAAATCCGTCACTTCAGCACCCGAGCCAAAACGAGCGGACGACCGGCACTTACTGGACATCCGGACGCCCGTGAGCCACCGGACGACCGGCCCCCAGCGGACGTCCGGTACCTGGTTGTGTCCAGTTTTGGGCTGAGGCCCATGTACCCCTTCACCCCCCCATTTGCACTAAGACTATAAATAGACCTCTCCCTCCACCTAGCTAGGTTAGCAAAGGATTAGCTCATATTTTGGTGTCAGAGCTTTGCTCGTCCACTTGGATACCTTCACCGGAGAAGATCCCCCAAGAGGATTCAAGACCCCTTTTGGGGAAGAACTCAAGACCTCCTCATGGAGAAGACCGGCTACCCTTGTATCGTCCTTAGTTGTCCGTAGATTGTGTATCTTTCCTTATGTACTCGAGGATCCAGCACATGTGTGACTTATTCGTGTTGGTTTAGTGTTTCCTCTTGTATCCCCCCTTGTGTTTTCCATCGATTTCCCCTCGTGTTCCTCATGTTCTTCGCCGGATCCACTCCTTTCGTGAAAGATCGGGCGATTAGGGTTGTACCCTACATCATCTTGGTATCAAGAGCCAAGTTGATCACGATTTCGGAGCCTCCCCGTTTTGTTGCTACCCTAGTTTTTGTTGATTTTGTCCCTAATTCGAAAATTCCCCACAAAAATAGCCCAATTTTTTTGTGATTTGTTAGTGTGTTGAAATTTTGTTGGTTTGGATCCATGGATTTGCTTTGTTTTGAGTGGATCTAGCTTTTCCCCCTTGAGGGAGTCCTGGATTAGGGGGTGTCCCGATAGCCGGACTATACCTTCGGCCAGACTCCTGGACCATGAAGATACAAGATTGAAGACTTCGTCCCGTGTCCGGAAGGGACTTTCCTTGGCGTGGAAGGCAAGCTTGGCGATACGGATATGTAGATCTCCTACCATTGTAACCGACTCTGTGTAACCCTAGCCCTGTTCGGTGTCTATATAAACCGGAGGGTTTTAGTCCGTAGGACGAAGGACAATCATACCATAGGCTAGCTTCTAGGGTTTAGCCTCTCCAATCTCGTGGTAGATCTACTCTTGTACTACCCATATCATCAATATTAATCAAGCAGGACGTAGGGTTTTACCTCCATCAAGAGGGCCCGAACCTGGGTAAAACATTGTGTTCCCTGCCTCTTGTTACCATCCACCTAGACGCACAGTTCGGGACCCCCTACCCGAGATCCGCCAGTTTTGACACTGACATTGGTGCTTTCATTGAGAGTTCCTCTGTTTCGTCACTTTTAGGCCCGATGGCTCCTCCGATCATCAACGACGATGCGATCCAGGGTGAGACTTTTCTCCCCGGACAGATCTTCGTATTTGGCGGCTCTGCACTGCGGGCCAATTCGCTTGGCCATCTGGAGCAGATCGAAAGCTACGCCCCTGGCCGTTAGGTCAGATTTGGAAGTTTAAACTACACAGCGGACCTCCGCGGAGACATGATCTTCGACGGATTCGAGCCGCAGCCGAGCGCGCAGCACTGTCACGATGGGCATGATCTAGCTCTACCGCTGAACAGTGCCCTGGAGGCCGCACCCGCATCAGCTCGGACCCTTAATTCGGAGCCAACTGCGCCAATCGAGGATGGGTGGTTGGACACCGCCTCAGGGGCTGCAATCTCTACGGCGATTGAGCCGAACACCAGCCCTATTCTCTGCGAAGCCTGTGACTCCAAGGAGGTGGACTCCTCTCCAGACTCCGATCCCTCCGCGCCCCTACCGATCGAACCCGATTGGGCGCCGATCATGGAGTTCACAGCCGTGGACATCTTTCAGCACTCGCCCTTTGGCGATATTCTGAATTCACTAAAGTCTCTCTCTTTATCAGGAGAGCCCTGGCCGGACTATGGTCAGCAAGGTTGGGATGCGGATGATGAAGAAATTCAAAGCCCACCCACCACCCACTTCGTAGCCACTGTCGATGATTTAACCGACATGCTCGACTTCGACTGCGAAGACATCGACGGTATGGACGCCGATGCAGGAGACGATCAAGAACCAGCGCCTATAGGGCATTGGAAAGCCACCTCGTTGTATGATATATACATGGTGGACACCCCAAAAGAAGGCAATGGCGATGGAACAATGGAGGATGACCCCTCCAAGAAGCAGCCTAAGCGCCAGCGTCAGCGGCGCCGCTCTAAATCCCGCCAAAGAAAAAACGGTGATTCCGGCACGGGAGATAATAACACCCCGGACAGTGCCGAAGACAACCACCTCCAGCAAGATTCAGCACATGAGGATGGAGAAGCCAGCCCTCATGAGAGAGCGGCAGACAGAGAGGTCGAGGACGATAATTATATACCTCCCCCCAAAGACGAGGCAAGCCTCGACGACGATGAATTTGTCGTGCCGGAGGATCCCGTCGAACAAGAGCGTTTCAAATGCAGGCTTATGGCCACCACGAGCAGCCTCAAGAAAAAACAGCAATAGCTTAGAGCTGATCAAGATTTGCTAGCCGACAGATGGACTGAGGTCCTTGCGGCCGAAGAGTATGAATTCGAACGCCCCTCCAAGAGCTACCCAAAGCGTAGGCTGCTACCCCGATTAGAGGATGAAGAACCTAAACCTACATCACTAGCGCATGATGCGGCCGACCGACCACCCCGTGGACGCGACAGAGAGGCCTCTTGGCCCTCCACTCAAGCCGCACCCCGGCGCTGCTCAAAAAATACCAAGGCATGGGAAAATGCGCCAGACCTGTGAGATATATTGGAGGACAAGGCAAGGCAAACAAGATCAATCTACGGATCACGTGGGCGCCCCACGGCACGAGACGGTAATCGTCACTCCGGATACAGTCAATCCGGCCAGGCCGAACACAGTAGAGAAAGCTAGTTTGAGCTGCGTCGTGATATAGCCCAATACAGAGGCGCCGCACACCCACTATGCTTCAAAGATGAAGTAATGGATCATCAAATCCCTAAGGGTTTCAAACCGGTGAACATCGAATCATATGATGGCACAACAGATCCTACGGTATGGATCGAGGACTATCTCCTTCATATCCACATGGCCCGTGGTGATGACCTACACGCCATCAAATACCTCCCACTCAAGCTTAAAGGACCAGCTCGGCATTGTCTTAACAGCTTGCCAGCAGAATCAATTGGTTGTTGGGAGGACCTGGAAGCCGCATTCCTCGACAATTTCCAGGGCACTTATGTGCGACCACCAGACGCCGATGACCTTAGCCACATAATTTAGCAGCCAGAGGAATTGACCAGACAATTCTGGACCCGGTTCCTAACCAAGAAAAATCAAATCATCGACTGTCCGGACGCAGAGGCCCTAGCAGCTTTCAAGCATAACATCTGCGACGAGTGGCTTGCACCGCACCTAGGACAGGAAAAGCCGAAATCTATGGCAGCCCTCACGACACTTATGACCCGCTTTTGTGCGGGAGAAGATAGTTGTCTAGCTCGCAACAATAACATGACCAAGAGCCCTGGTAATTCGGATACCAAGGACATCAGTGGCAGGTCGCGTCGCAACAAGCAAAAGCGCCGCATTAACGGCGACAATGCTGAGGATACAACAGTTAATGCTGGATTCAGAGGCTCTAAACCCGGTCAGCGGAAAAAGCCATTCAAAAGAAATACCCCGGGCCCATCCAGTTTGGACCGAATACTCGACCGCTCATGCCAGATACATGGCACCCCCGAAAAACCAGCCAATCACACCAATAGGGATTGTTGGGTGTTCAAGCAGGCAGGCAAGTTAAATGCCGAAAGTAGAGACAAGGGGCTGCATAGCGATGACGAGGAGGAGCCCCGGCCGCTGAACAATAGTGGACAGAAAGGTTTTCCCCCACAAGTGCGGACGGTGAACATGATATACGCAACCCACGTCCCCAAGAGGGAGCGGAAGCGTGCGCTAAGGGACGTATACGCGATGGAGCCAGTCGCCCCAAAGTTCAACCCATGGTCTTCCTGCCCGATCACTTTTGATTGAAGGGACCACCCCACTAGCATCCGTCATGGCGGATTCGCCGCATTGGTTCTATACCCAATTATTGATGGATTTCACCTCACTAGAGTCCTTATGGATGGTGGCAGCAGCCTGAACCTGCTTTACCAGGATACAGTGCGGAAAATGGGCATCGATCCGTCGAGGATTAAACCCACTAAAACGACCTTTAAAGGCGTCGTACCTGGTGTAGAGGCTAACTGTACAGGCTCAGTTACACTTGAAGTGGTCTTTGGATCTCCGGATAATTTTTGAAGCGAGGAGTTAATCTTCGACCTAGTCCCATTCCGCAGTGGCTATCATGCACTGCTCGGGCGAACCGCATTTGCCAAGTTCAATGCGGTGCCGCACTACGCATACCTCAAGCTCAAGATGCCAGGCCCTCGAGGCGTCATCACTGTCAATGGAAACACCGAACGCTCTCTCCGAACGGAGGAGCATACGGCGGCTATCGCAGCGGAAGTACAAAGCAGCCTCTCAAGGCAATTCTCCAGTCCGGCCATTAAATGTCTAGAGACCGTCAAGCGCGCCCGGAGTAACCTACAACAAGACCGCCTAGCACGTTCCGAGCAAGCGTAGCAATGCGGCCCCAACCCCAGCCCTCGCGAACTTGCGAAACTAGTGTTTCGTGTACATAACTATGCTCTGGAAATACCATGGGCACAGGGGGAGGGGCACCATCACGGCACTCCCGACACGCGGCTTAAACCGCACTAGGGTCTGCCGATTTCTTAATTTTCTCTTATTTTCAGGACTCCATTCTTCGGAAGGCCTGTCCGACAGTACAATTGTCGCACAAACGATACAACCAGGGAAGAAGAAAGCTACGCCGCACTATGGAACTCTAAGGTGGTCTCTATAACGAGCAGTATACCTGTTTCACATAACATTCTGCAGCTCGCCCCTAGAAAGGACATGTTAAATAGTCCCATCTTTTGCATATTGCACTATTTGTATCGTTCTGCTTTGATCGCAACCTTTTTAAATAAACAATGCATAGCTTCCGTCTATTATTGCATTACTCTTTTTTTACGAATATATGTTCATTAATGACATGTTGCACCCGTACACTTTGGTACGGCCAATACACCAGGGGCTTAAGTACCCCACAATACAGTGTGAGAAGTCCGAACACTTTCACAAGTGCGGCACCCTGAACTTATAGCATTATATGCATCGGCTCCGAATCATGTCTTGGGTCAATAGTTGGGTTTGCCCGGCTCCTATGTTTTGGTACCTTACGTTCCGTTATATCGGCTAAGGTAGCACTAGGAGAACTACTGTGATTGTGCCCCAATTGAGCTGGGCTAAGCACCTCAGTAGAGAAATCTAAAACTGACCGTCATGATGAGGCAAGAGCTGGTCGCTGTTCGAGAGGTTTTCGAGTCCCTAAAGACTTATGCCGCTTAGAGCAAGGAGTCGGTTTGTCCGGCCTAGGCGTGGATAGCGCCCGAACTCGGTCTTCTGAACAATAGGGGCTTCACCGAAATTTAAAATTATAGAATTCTATGGCTAAGTGAGAGTGTTCAAGCATTATAGTCCAATTGCCTTGTTCGTTGTGTTGAGCGCCTCCCTCGAAGGACCCAAGAATGGGAAAAAGAGCGCTCATGTTTATCCCGAACACCCCAGCACTCGTGGCACGGGGGCAGAAGCCGACGACTCGCCATCTCTCAAATTTGATAAATGGCTGCACAAAAGGTAATATTTTAAATTCAAAAGCGTTGCTTATCGCATATGAACAAGTTTTCAGCGTACGGGATCACAAATGCGAGTTTACTCAAAAATTACATCTTTGGAGCATTCATCCGCTATAAGGCGGGCACCCTTCAGGACGCCCTCATAATACGCTTCCGGGACGCGATGCTCCTTGCCCGGTGGCGGCCCGTCCTTCACCAGCTTCTCCGCATCCATCTTGCCCCAGTGCACTTTAGCACGGGCAAGCGCCCTACGGGCACCTTCGATGCAGACGGAGCGCTTGATTACTTCAAGCCGTGGACAAGCATCCACCAGCCGCCTCACCAGCCTGAAGTAGCTCCCAGGTAGAGCCTCTCCAGGCCAAAGCCAAACTATGAGGCCCTTTATGGCCTGTTCGGCCACCTTGTGGAGCTCGACCATTTGCTTCAGCTGGTCGCTCAAACGCACCAGGTGTCCGACCTCATCATACTGAGACCAGAACACCTTCTTTGTTGAGCTCCCCTCCTCGGCTCGGTAGTAGGCGACAGCATCAGACGCACTACGAGGCAAATCTGCGAATGCTCCTGGAGAGCTCCGGACTCGGGTAAGTAACAAGGAATTCACTTTCACGTGCTTGCTTTGCATAATGAATGCCTTACCCGCCGCTATCTTCTTCATATCTCCAATTTCTTGGAGGGCTTTCTGGGCTTTGCCCTTGGCAGACTTCACGCTTTCGAGGGCTGCCGCAAGCTCGGATGCTTGCATCTTCGAGTCAAGCTCCAAACTCTCGTGTTTTTTCACGAGAGCCTGGAGCTCTTTCTGCACCTCCTCCACCTGCGCCTCCTGCTTCCCTCTCTCTGTACGCTCCGCGGCCGCTCTGTTTTCGGCCTCGGACAACGCTTTCTTAAGGGTTGCCACCTCGGTCGTGGCCCCTATAATAGCACATTGATCCTGTCATTTTTTGCAACCACATCTTCTCTATATACTTGCGCAAGGTATTACTTACCTTCCTTCTCCTCGAGTTGCCTCTTGGCATGGCCGAGCTCGTTCTCGGACCGCGCGAGGTTTTGCTTCAGCGTATCCACCTCCGCAGTCAGTGCAGCGGAGGCCAACAGCGAAGCCTGCATACGCATATTGACTTGATTATGTTAGACTCCTGCGAATATTATTAGATCCTCTATTTGGCTTTTCTTTCCGAACGTCGAACAGAGCATCAGGGGCTACTATCTATGTGGTAATATTTTTACATATTCTTTACTTACCTCAAAACCTGTTAGAAGGCTGGCACAGGCTTCAGTCAGTCCGCTCTTGGCGGACTGATCCTTCTGGATCACCCCACTCATAATAGTGCGGAGCTCCTCGTCGATGGAGGCGCCGTTAAGCACCTCCAGCAAATTGTCTGGTGCCTCCGGTTGGACGGAGATCGCCGGCTCGGTAGGCTTGCTCCTCTTGGAAGGAGGCTGCCCACCGGAGTCCAGAACCGTTGAAGGTTCCGGCGCGGTGTCCGGCTCAAGGCCGGACTTGGAGCCCTTGGGGGTTCTATCCCCTTTACGCCTGGAGTCCGGGAGGTCGCCTTGCGGCGCCTTCAAGACAACCTCCTCCTGGCTTGGAGCCTGTTGGGACGCCACCGCGGCGTCGTCCGCAGGATGGGGGGAGGTAGCCGTCGGAAGCGAATTCACATCCGATGAATCCAGGGAACCGCTCG
Source organism: Triticum urartu (assembly GCF_056163025.1). Lineage (NCBI taxonomy): Eukaryota > Viridiplantae > Streptophyta > Magnoliopsida > Poales > Poaceae > Triticum > Triticum urartu. The sequence goes on along the minus strand of NC_141873.1, from coordinate 192,525,091 downwards.
ATGACACGTCGAGCCGGTCTTTGGGTGGACTGCATAAACATGTTTGACGTAAGGAAAAGCTGTGCAATGGGGGAATCCTATGAATCACTCTGGTATCCGGATACTTATGATCTCGCCAGGGGCTTGGCCCTGTGTGGCCACTCCTCTTCGCCGTCGTCGGCGTTGGTGGAGTAGTCCGGAGGAGGGGTCTTCCCCTTCTTGGACCCTTCGCGGTTGGGGCGGCCTTCCTTTTCTTCCCTCACCCCGCTGGAGGGGGAGAGGTCTCTTCCTCCTCCTCCTCGTCTTCATGGGAGGAGTGCGCCTTGGAGTCATCGGATGGTGAATCCGACACCTCCTGGCGCCGGACACTCTTTCGAGTCCCCATGGCCTTCTTCTTGGCCTTCTTCTCCGGCACCACATAGGGTGCCGGAACCATCAGCTTCGCCAAGCGAGCGTCCGCTGGGCCTTCGGGAAAAGGAGCCGGACAGTTGATCTGTCCGGATGTCTCCTGCCAATCCTGTCAAAGGTAAGGGAGCTTAGATCCCGCATGGAGTCAAACTATGAAAAACTAATACACTGTAAAAGGTAAAAACAGCTTACCGCACGAGCATGACACTGCGTGCTGAATCCGCGATCCTCGGTAGTGGATGTGGGGGCCTCGGCGCCCTTGAAAAGCACCTTCCAGGCATCTTCGTACGTCGTGTCAAAGAGCCTGCTAAGAGTTTGGTGCCGCGCTGGGTCGAACTCCCATAGGTTGAAAGCCCGTTGTTGAAACGGGAGGATCCGGCGGATGAGCATAACCTGGACTATGTTGACAAGTCTGAGCTTCTTGTCCACCAGGGTTTGGACGCATGTTTGGAGTCCGGTCAGCTCTCCTTTTTTACCCCACGACAGGCCCGTCTCTTTCCAGGAGGCGAGCCGCGTAGGGGGTCCGGATCGGAACTCGGGGGCTGCCACCCATTCAGGGTCGCGCGGCTCGGTGATGTAAAACCACCCCGACTGCCACCCCTTTAGGGACTCCACGAAGGAGCCCTCGAGCCATAGGACGTTGGGCATCTTGCCCACCATGGCGCCTCCGCACTCCGCCGGGGTGCCGCGCACCACCTTCGGCTTGATATTGAAAGTCTTGAGCCATAGGCCGAAATGGGGGCGGATGCGGAAGAAAGCCTCGCACACGATGATAAACGCCGAGATGTTGAGGACAAAGTTCGGGGCCAGATCATGGAAATCCAGGCCATAGTAGAACATGAGCCCCCGGAGAAATGGGTGGAGAGGGAAGCCCAGTTCGCGGAGGAAATGGGGGAGGAACACCACCCTCTCATGGGGCCTAGGGGTGGGGATGAGCTGCCCCTCTTCGGGAAGCCGGTGCGCAATGTCGTTAGACAAGTATCCGACCTTCCTCAGTTTTTTGATGTGTCCCTCCATAACGGAGGAGACCATCCACTTGCCTCCCGATCCGGACATGGCTGGAGAAGGTTGAGGTGGGGTGTGCGGACTTGGGTGCTGGAGCTCGAGTGTGCGGAAATGGATAGGCAAAGGAGGAAGAAGGCATGAATGAAAAGGTGGATCCTTATCCCCTTATATGGGCGGACGCGACTATGTGTCCCCACCAGCCTGGTAAAACTCGCTTATCTCCCAAGCGCCGTAAATCAATGGCGCGGTTGGGCTACCCACGCCCGTATTGATGAGAATCCCGGAATAAGGGGACACGATCTCTGCTTTGACAAGACGTGCCAAGGAAACCACCTCGCTAAACGCGCTGAGGTGGGACAGTAAAACGATTCGAATGAAGACTTGGCTGTGGTGTGATGTCACGCTACGGAATACGTCAGCAGATTAGATTTGTGTAAATATGATTCTCTCTATGGCAATATGTGGAAACTTATTTTGCAGAGCCGGACACTACCTTTGTGTTAAAAATCTTCTATGAAGTACTTGGAGGAGGAACCCGCCTTGCAATGCCGAAGACAATCTGCGCGCCGGACTCGTCGTCATTGAAGCCTGGTTCAGGGGCTACTGAGGGAGTCCTGGATTAGGGTGTGTCCGGATAGCCGGACTATACCTTTGGACGGACTCCTGGACCATGAAGATACAAGATTGAAGACTTCGTCCCGTATCCGGAAGGGACTTTCCTTGGCGTGGAAGGCATGCTTGGCGATACGGATATGTAGATCTCCTACCATTGTAACCGACTCTGTGTAACCCTAGCCCTGTCCGGTGTCTATATAAACCGGAGGGTTTTACTCCGTAGGACGAAGGACAATCATACCATAGGCTAGCTTCTAGGGTTTAGCCTCTTCGATCTCGTGGTAGATCTTCTCTTGTACTACCCATATCATCAATATTAATCAAGCAGGACGTAGGGTTTTACCTCCATCAAGAGGGCCCGAACCTGGGTAAGACATTCTGTCCCCTGCCTCCTATTACCATCCACCTAGACGCACAGTTCGGGACCCCCTACCCGAGATCTGCCGGTTTTGACATCGACACCCCTTGTCTCCACCCTTTCCATCCACAAAATCCTCCGGATTCGACGAATTTCCACCTCTCCTCTTCGAACCCTAGCTGTTCATCCCGTGCCCAAATTCTGCCTAGGCACCGGACGTCCGACCCCTACCGGACGACCGGATGATCGGCCCAGCCCGGACGTCCGACGAACCCTGACGAAACTGATTTTTTTCCAGTTTAGTCACCACCACCGCCCCACATTTCCGCATACGCACTCCTACCACCTATACACCACCACCACTTATGCATAGCACCACCTTTGCTTACCCGTTTCACACTCTGACATGTGTTGCCACTTCGAGCTTTGAGAATTTGAGTTGCGGTTCCGTATCCTTTTGTGTTTTGGCTATCTAGGTACGGTTCGACATCAACATCATCGCTGCTCATCTTCGCCACTGACATGTCATCAACAACGACCACCTCTACTACACCTTGGTATTTGTTCCACCATTTTGACACCATACCGTAAGCAAGAAACGGTAACCTCGTCTTGGTATTGCACATATCACTCTTGCCATTATATTGATAGCCATCATAGCCTTACTCCTTTGCGTTGCTTACCCATCGAGACTAGCCATTGAGTATTGCCGGCAACGAGACTTGTGCACATTAGTGATCATAATTCCCATAGCATACTTACACCATTGTTGCATATCTTGGTATCATCTCTTGTGTCACAATGTTGTCATCGCATACACAATTGCTATCTTGGTTCGTGAAGCATTGCATGAGAAAAGAGCTCAAACATCAAAGAGCCAAACAAGATTTTAATCAAAAAGGAAAGATAAGCCAAGAGCTTTTAAGCAAGAACCATAGCATCATACAACATTTAGTTTTCCATATTGGACCATATTGAATCATGTCATAGAAACACCTTGCATAGAACATACTTGGGATAGAAGTAGTTGCATTTTTGCTTAGTAGGTTGTGCACAAGTCTTTGTATCCGCCTATTGCGCAATCGTTCTAGCGTCTCTCTAGTGTTGTGCAACAAGAGCATTTTTATGGATTCCACATTTTGGCTCAACCTTGGTTGCCCAGCCCCACTTATCTCTTTGCGTCTGTGTTTCCGTGTACATTACATTGCTTGGTCTACTTGTTGCATTGCAATCTTGCGAATCTTTTCCAACATTATTGAATCTCACTTACAATTGCATCAAATTTTGTGCCACCATCCTGACCATGCTCCACCATAAGCTTTTACTTGTGTAGGTGTGAGAATCTGACAAGAATTGGTACCAATTGTGCTATTTCTTTGACCACATTGGAGTGATCATCGATCCACTTTGAACTTCGATCAAGGTACATTTGGTATTCGTTCCTATCTTTCTACCACTCACATTTTTCTTGGAATGATGGATAGGCCAAGTACCTCTACCAACCCACTCTTCATTGAGCATGACGACGACATGAACTCCTTAGTCACCAAGAGTCACCTCTTTTGTCCACAACGTGCTTTGCATCAAGAGCAACAAGCAATGAGTGAACGCATCGACAACCTCGCCACCGAATTACGACTCTCCGAGTAACGTACAAGGGACTACTTCGACCACAAGCTCGATGATCACAAGCAAGAGAATGAGGCAAGGATGGACGAGATTCGCGCTTTGTTGCTCAAAAACTCTTCTTCCACTTCGTCTTCATCAAGAAGGAGCCGCTCAAGTCAACGCTCCGACTTCACCCTCTACGGCTCAAGTACACCGACCTCGAACACTCTTCCACGTGCTGCGCGCAAAGATTGTCATGCAAGCCTCAATCGTCTACACGACATCAACTCTCAAGAGCACCGACAACGTCAAATCCAAGAGGCTTTTGTGCTAGCACGAGAAAGACAATGACAATGCCAACATGAAGAGGAAGAGTGCGCGCGTCTACACCAAGATGCACAAGATGCCGAGGCACAACACCAAGAACAACAACTCCATGAAACTCAAGCACTTGCGGCGCAACAAGCCCTCCGAGATTCAAGTCGAGCCGTAGCCAACTGAGGCCGACAAGCTCGTGAACAAGAAGAAGCACTTCCCGAAGAAGTTCAAGAACGAAGATTTCAAGCTCGCGGGCATCGTCAAGTTCCTCCTCGAGCTCGAGAAGCTCCTCCAAAAGCTCGCCAAGAACATCAAGTTCATCAAGAGCATGAAGACAATGGAAATCATCCACGACAAGAGCAACATGAGGTGGACGACCCTCCTCGTCAAGAGCACAACGAGTTTGAAAATCATCAACAACACGGGCATCATCATCCCCAACCCCAACACAATGAGGAGGAGCGCTACGACAAGCTCAAGTTCACCATGCCCAAGTGCAATGGAAGCAACGATCCCGAAGAGTACCTTTCATGGGCATTGAAGGTCGACAAGATCTTTTGTTTGCACAACTACGATGAAGAGAAGAAGATCGCAATGGCATCCCGTGAGTTCCAAGACTATGTCCTCATTTGGTGGGAACAAGTTATCGAGTGCCGAGAGGCAAGAGGTGAACCACCTATCACTACATGGGCGCAAATGAAGGATATCATGAGAGCACGCTTTGTGCCTACCTACTACAACCACGACCTCTTCAAGAAACTCCAACTACTCAAGCAAGGAACCAAGAGCATTGAAGAGTACTACAAGGAGATGGAGATGGCCATGATATGAGCCAATGTCACGGAAGACGATGAGCAAACTATGACACGTTTCTTGAATGGACTCAACCATCCTATCAAGAAGATAGCTAACTTCCAAACATACTCAAACCTCATCGAGCTCGTGCATCAAGCTACAAAGGTGGAACGTCAAGTGCAAGACGATTTCAAGTATGCCATGTTCTCATCCAAGTCCTACGGCTTCTCCAACAACCAAGCTTCAACGACTCCAACACCGTCTACCAAGCCTTCTACAAGCAACGTCGACAAGTCAAGTTCCAAGAAAGCTTCATCAACTCGAAGTCATCCTCCTACTACAAGCAACTTCAAGCCGAGAGCTTCAACATCATCCACCCCAACCGATGAGACCGCCAAGATGAGTTCCTTCGAATGCTTCACATGCGGAGGCCGACGCCATAAATCCTATGAGTGCACCAACAAGCGGACCATGATCCTCAACGACGACAGCACTTACGACTCAATGAGTGAAGGAGAAATGGACGCCATCGAGCAAGTCGCCATGCATCGGCAAGTGAACGATGAAGAGGAACAAGTCTTTTGCAATGAAGATTCAAGTCCCGCTCTTGTTGTCTCCAAGGTCTTGACTCTCCAACATCAGAAAGAAGAAGACTGAAGATGCCACATATTCCACACCAAGGCCAGCATCAATGGAAGATCCATCAAGGTCATCATCGATGGAGGGAGTTGTCATAATCTCGCAAGTGAAGAACTTTGCTCCAAGCTACAATTTCACAAGACAAAGCACCCACATCCATACAAAGTGCAATGGCATAGCGACTCCGGAACTATCCAAGTCGAGCATCAAGTACAAGTCTCCTTCAAAATTGGCGCCTACGAAGACACCTTAGAGTGCAACATCGTTCCAATGACCGTTTGCCACCTTCTCCTTGGACACTCATAGCAATTTGATAGAGGAGTCATCCACAATGGCCGAACGAACCACTACATCTTCAAGATGAAGGGAAAGGAGTATGTACTTCGTCCCATGTCTCCAAGCCAAGTTGTCGCTGACAAGCAAGCCACCCATTGTGGAGATAGTAGTGAGAGAGCGAGCCACCAAAAAGAGAGTGAGTGCCACAAGCCCAAATCGAGCGCCTCCACGATGAGCGAAAAGAAGAACTTAGTCCTAGTTGAAACCAAAAGTGAGATACGAGGAGTGTCTGAGAACGCATCTAGTGTCCTACACTACGTCCTTTTGTGCAAGGACAATGAACCACAAACTAACACCTTGTAACACCCCGGATGTAACCTGCCATATATGCAACTCCGATTCTTGCCATTTTCAGCTTTAAGTTATGAGATTCCCTTCGTGGTTGGGTTTTGCCTTTGTTTTGCATTTTGTTCATGTCATGCATTTCATATCATGTCATCATGTGCATCGCATTTGCATTCGTGTTCGCCTCATGCATCCAAACATTTTCCCTGTTGTCCATTTTGCAATCCGACACTCCTACTTGAACCGGCGCACCCCTCTTGTCTCTTTTCGTGAGCGGGTGTTAAACATTCTCGGAATGGACCGAGATTTGCCAAGTGGCCTTGGTACACCACCGGTAGACCGCCTGTCAAATTTCATTCCATTTGGAGTCTGTTTGATACTCCAACGGTTAACCGGGTAACCGCGAAAGCCTCTTTTGTGTTGCAGCCCAACACCCCTCCAAAACAGCCCAATAACCGATATAAACCACTCCATGTCCTCCGTCATTGGATCACGATCGTGTGGGCAAAAACTACACCTCATTTGGACACTCCTACCTCCTCCTACCTATAAATAGGTGCTCCCCTCCGAAATTTTCGCATACTCCAACCCTAGATCCAACCCTCCGCGCTGCCGGACACGTCCGCCACCGACGCCCTCCTCCAATCGCGGTGCGCCACGTCGCCAACCCTGCCGCCTCAGCCACTCCTGCGTTGCCACATCACCGCCACCATCCCACGCGCCGCCGAAGCCCATCGCCGGCCCCCGCGGGCCCGTCCTCCGCCGCCCGCACCCGCGCCGCCTCCTCCGCGCGCCTTGCCGCCCGCCGCCCCATTCTGCCTCGCCGTCGCCGCTCCTTTCGCTGGCTGCCGCCGGCCGCCGCCGGCCGCGCCGGAGACCGCCGCTCCGCCGCGCGCCCGCGACCCCGCCGCCTAGCCGCCCGGTCGCCGCCTCAGATCCGTGCCTTCCTCGACTCCAGCGAGCTCCCTCCGCTCCGGCCGGTCATCTCCCTCCTCTCCGGCACCAACTCCGGTGACAACCATGTCGATCCTCTAGGACCGCGCCAACCGGGACCAGATCCACCGGGTGCTCGATCCAAACGCCGTTCCCGTCCTGGATCCCTCCGTCCCGGTACCGCTCCGTCTCACATTGATTTTTGCGGAGGTGAAATTCCACCAAGTCCCGGAGCTCTCTGTTATTTTATGCCCCTGTTCATTGCCCCATATCTCCATGACCGTAGGTCCGTTTCATGCATATGATATATCAAAATGTTCATTGTGAGATGATCTTCATTTCATTCCATTGTGGCATGCTTATTTGAGTTCATCGTGATGCCCTAAGCATTGATGCAAAAGTGCTATAAAATGTTTAGTGTTGCTACTTATCATTTTATGGTGATTTGTCATTTTTGTCACATTTTATGTGTGCTTCATATGGGCATGAGCTCTACATGTGTTTTGAACTATGCCATGCCATCTTTACAGGGGTGCTTGTCTTGTATTTTTGTGATCTATGTGGTGACTAGCACATGCATGCAAAGTAGCCTTCGTGATATTGTTGTTTTCAGGGTTTTAGGATTTTGCTAAGTCTTTTGTCTGCTGTTATTTTGATTCCATGTAAACTTGATCCTACAGTGATATCCGTGCTTGTTTTGAGATACTTCAGTATGGAGGTTTTGAACATATGGTTATGCTCTATCCATCCATGCCCCTGTTTGCAATTGTGGAGTGCCCTAGCATGTCTTATTCTTGCTCTACTTTTGCTATTAAAAGTTCCTGGCAGAATGTTAACATGTTAATCAATGTTGCCATGGTTGTTGTTAGTGATCCATGCATCCTATGAACTTGATCTTGCCATGGTTAGCTTCATGAACATGTATTCTTGCTGTTAGTATGCTTATCTTGTCATGCAATTCTTTGTAATGAGTGATTCGAGCTCGCAAAGTTTCCTTGATAATTCTTTTTATGTCATGCTCTGTTTTCTGCTAGTCTGAAACTGCTAATAAACTTGCTATGTTTACATGAGTGCCATCATATCTTCTGTGCCTTTTTGGCTCATGATCAGTAAGTGACTTTTGATCTATGCTTTTAGTAGGATCATGTCATGACTTTGTTTGCTATGATATGTTCCTTTAGCATGTTGGTTGCTTGCGCTAATTAGTGCTTCCTGATGTTGTTTTAACATGTTAGTAAAGTCTGTGATGCTGATATCTTTTGCACTTTTGCCATGCTTGTTTGATCCTGCTCTTGTGTGTTTTGGCTGTATCTCAGTGTTCATGTTTTGTCAAGCATCTCTTGTACATCAGTGCCATATGCGTTTTTGTTATGTTGGAGTGCAGTAGCTTAGTTTCTTGTTGCATTCTAGATGGCATCGTGCTGTTAATCGCAGAATAGCACCATCCTTGTTTTGCTTGCCATTTGCAAACCGTGCCTCCGTTTCCGGTGATCTTTATATCGATTTCAACCGAAATCATCTCATCTTTCCAGCGGTACACTTGGTTTGCCAAGTTGATGCCTTGTTCATTCTTTCCCTTCTAAAGCATGCATATGCATTGCATATCATGTCTTGGATATCTTGCCATGTTTTGCATCATGTTGCTTGTGCATTGCACCATGATTGATTGTTGGTCATTTGCTTGTGCTCTTTATTTGGGTAGAGCCGGGAGATGAGTACGTGATCGAGGAACCTATTGAGTACGCTAACGAGGATCAAGCTTTCGACAACTCTGAGAACTTTGCAGGAAAGATGACCATACCCTCGAAATAGCTTCTATCTTTGGTTGCTAGTTGCTCGCTCTATCGCTATGTCGCGCTACCTACCACTTGATATATCATGCCTCCCATATTTCCATGTCAAGCCTCTAACCCACCTTTCCTAGCAAACCATTGTTTGGATATGTTACCGCTTTTGCTCAGCCCCTCTTATAGCGTTGCTAGTTGCAGGTGAAGATGAAGTTTGTTCCATGTTGGAACATGGATATTGTTGGTATATCATTATTATATCTTATTTACTTTAATGCATCTATAAACTTGGTAAAAGGGTGGAAGGCTCGGCCTTATGCCTGGTGTTTTGTTCCACTCTTGCCGCCTTAGTTTCCGTCATACCGGTGTTATGTTCCTTGATTTTGCATTCCTTACTTGGTTGGGTGTTATGGGAACCCCTTGATAGTTCGCTTTGAATAAAACTCCTCCAACGAGGCCCAACCTTGGCTTTACCTTTGCCTACCTACCACTATATACCTTTCCCTTGGGTTCTGCAGACTCAAGGGTCATCTTTATTTTAAACCCACCCGGGCCAGTGCTCCTCTGAGTGTTGGTCCGAACCGAGCTGCCTGCGGGGCCACCTCGGGGAAACTTGAGGGTTGGTTTTACTCGTAGCTAGTCTCATCCGGTGTTGCCCTGTGATTGAGATACGTGCGACTCCTATCGGGATTTTTCGGCACATCGGGTGGCTTTGCTGGTCTTGTTTTATCATTGTCGAAATGTCTTGTAACCGGGATTCTGAGACTGATCGGGTCTTCCCGGGAGAAGGAATATCCTTCGTTGACCATGAGAGCTTGTGTGGGCTAAGTTGGGACACCCCTGCAGGGTTTCGAACTTTCAAAAGTCGTGCCCGCGGTTATGGGTAGATGGGAATTTGTTAATATCTGGTTGTAGAGAACTTGACACTTTACTTAATTAAAATGAATCTACCGCGTGTGTAGCCATGATGGTCACTTTTCGGCGGAGTCCGGGAAGAGAACACGGTCTCGTGTTATGCTTGAACGTAAGTAGCTTCAAGATAACTTCTTGATCACTTCTAGCTTCTCGACCGTTGCGTTGCTTCTCTTCTCGCTCTATTTTGCGTATGTTAGTCACCTTATATGCTAGTGCTTGCTGCAGCTCCACCTCACTACCTTTTCCTACCGATAAGCTTAAATAGTCTTGATCGCGAGGGTGTGAGATTGCTGAGTCCTCGTGACTCACATATACTTCCAAACAGATGCAGGTCTTGATGATGCCAGTGCAGGGGACGCTACCGAACTCAAGTGGGAGTTCGACGAGGATTCGGGCCGTTACTATGTTTCTTTTCTGGATGATCAGTAGAGGAGCCCAGTTGGGATGATCGAGGATATAGAATTTGGGGTTGTCTTTCTTTATTTTTGTTCTGTAGTCGGACCTTTGATTGTACCTTGGATGATGTATGGATTATTTATGTATTGTGTGAAGTGGCGATTGTAAGCCGACTCTTTATCCCTATCTTATTCAGTACATGGGATGTGTAAAGATTACCCCTCTTGCGACAGACCTACCATGCGGCTATGCCTCTAAGTCGTGCCCCGACACGTGGGAGATATAGCCGCATCATGGGTGTTACACACATCTCACACTCTTCCTCTAGTGTTGTCTTCTCTTTTGCAGGAATTTCATGATGTTTTCCCCGACGAGCTATCTCCGGGACTACCTCCACTACGAGGAATTGAGAACCGCCTCGACCTCATCCCCGGAGCACCTCTTTCGACCAAAGCTCCCTATCGAGTCAACCCCGAAGAAACCAAAGAAATACAAAGGCAAGTAAAGCATCTCATAGACATGGACATGTGTGTGAAAGTTTGAGCCCTTGTGTTGTCCCGGTCATTCTTGTGCCAAAACAAGACGGTAGCTTTCGCATGTGCTCCGATTGTACACCTATCAATGCTATCACCGTTAGTTATAGGTATCCCATTCCATGCCTTGATGATATGCTTGATGAACTTAGTGTTGCCACTATATTTTTGAAAATTGATCTTAAGAGTGGTTACTATCCAATCCGAATACAAGAAGGTGATGAATGGAAAACCGCTTTCAAAACCAAGTTTGGGTTGTATGAGTGGTTAGTCATGCCCATGGGTCTATCGGAAGCACCGGGTACTTTTATGCGTCTTATGAATCATGTCTTCCACCCTTATATTGGTGTGTTTGTTGTGGTCTACTTCGATGATATCCTTGATTTTAGCAAGTCTCTCAAAGAGCATGTCACCCATGTCCGAACCGTTTTCCAAACTCTTAGAAAAGAGCGTCTCTATGCTAATATGGAGAAATTCCTTTCTGGCGTTGACAAGCTCATTTTCTTGGGTTTTTTTGTATCTTCTAAGGGTGTTCATGTTGATGAGTCCAAGATCAATGCTATTAAGACTTGGCCACAACCAACCAATTTGCAACAAGTGCATAGCTTTCTTGGCCTTATGGGTTTCTATCGTCACTTTGTGAAAGATTTTAGCACCATTGCTTCGCCTTTGCATGCTTTGAGAAAGAAGAATGCACCTTTTGTTTGGGGACCATCCCAAGATACCGCTTTCAATGAGCTTGAGAATTTGCTTACTCATGTTCCCGTGCTTGCATTACCCAACTTTGACAAACCCTTTGAGATTCATTGTGATGCTAGTGGTAATGTCATAGGAGGTGTGTTAACGCAAGAGAAGCGCCCCATAGCTTACTTTAGTGAGAAACTCTCCGGAGCGCAACTCAATTACCCCATCTATGACTAAGAGCTATATGCTTTAGTCCGTGTTTTTCATGAATGGGAGCACTATCTTCGCCCTCATGAATTCATCATTCATACCGATCATGAAACACTCAAGTATCTTAAGGGCCAAACCAAGTTGAACAAGCGTCATGCTAAATGGAGTGAATTTATTGAGTCTTTTCCTTATGTCATCAAGTACATTAAAGTTAAGGAAAACATTGTGGCGGATGCCCTTTCCCACATATGCATGCTTGTTACTAAACTTGAATTGGATATCATTGGCTTTGAGCATATAAAAGACTTGTACGAGCATGATCCTACCTTTGCTACTCCTTATGCCAAGTGTTTGACGCACACCTCTTGGGAACGCTATTACATCAAAGATGGATATCTTCTGAGAGCTAACAAGCTTTTCGTCCCCGAGTCTTCTCTTCGTTTGTTGCTTTTGCAGGAATCTCATGGAGGAGGCTTAATGGGGCATCTTGGACGCGACAAGACTTTTGCAATGCTCCCCAAGAACAATTTTTGGCCCAAGATGTTTCGCGATGTCAACCGCTTCACCAACCGATGCTCTACATGTCGCAAAGCTAAGTCCAAAGCTCAATCCCATGGCCTTTACATGCCTCTCCCAATTCCATATCAACCATGGGAAGACATTAGAATGGACTTCATACTTGGATTGCCTAGGACTAGAAATGGAAAGGATTTGGTATTTGTCGTTGTGGACCGTTTCTCTAAGATGGCACATTTCATTCCTTGCAACAAGATTGACGATGCTTCACATGTTGCTAATATCTTTTGTAGGGAAATATTGCGTCTACATTGAGTGCCAAAGACTATCGTCTCGGACCACGACGTCAAGTTCCTTAGCTACTTTTGGAAGACCCTATGCGCCAAGCTCGGAATCAATCTACTCTTCTCCACGGTGTATCATCCACAAACCGACGGCCAAACGGAAGTTACCAACCACACACTCTCTGCTCTACTTCGAGTACTCATCAACAAGAACATCAAGGAATGGGAGGAGTGCCTACCTGTTGCCGAGTTCGCCTATAACCGAGCAAGACACTCTACAACCGGCAAATCCCCCTTCGAGGTCGTCTACGGATTCAACCCATTGTCACCATTGGACATTCTCCCTCTACCACTCCAAGAGTGCATCAATTTGGACACAAGTGCACATGGGACTCATCTTAAGAATGTGCATGAAGATACAAGACAAACTATTGAGCGCCAAGTACAACGACTTGCGACCAAGCTCAACATCAACAAGCACCCCATGGTCTTCAACATTGGGGACCTCGTGTCGCTACACCTTCACAAGGACCGCTTTCCACAAGAACGCAAGTCCAAGCTCTGGCCACGAGCGGATGGACCCTTCAAGGTGCTTGCACGCTACAACAACAATGCTTACAAGATCGACCTCCCACGCGACAAGTACAACGTGAGTGACATCTTCAACGTAAAAGATCTTTCTCCCTTCCATGGTGATGAAGAATTTGATCCGAGGATGGATGTTCGCCAAGGGAGGGGCGATGATGCGGAGCATCCCAAGGCCATCCCCATGGCCCCACCTACATCTCCTACAACACCTCTTGGACCCATGACACGAGCACGTGCAACAGCTCTCGAAACCGAGGTGACATCTCTCCTCTTGCATTTCCACTTCGATGCACATGAGACATGGCTACTACCTCATATGGACACATTGTGCATCCTCAGGTATCATGGAGAAGCCAAGGAGAAAGGAGAAGAAGAAGAGGAAGATGGATGTGGAAATGGAGAAGAAGAAGAGCTGCAGAAGAAATCTTGGACACCAGACGACCGGTCGGGACCGGACGACCGGCGCCTGATGCTCCAGCCAAACCCCAGCGAGCGGACGTCCGGTCCAGACCGGACGACCGGTGCCCCTGCACCTGAGCCAAACGAGCGGACTTCCGACGCCTCTGGACGTCTGGCGACCGAACGATTGGCCCAGCCCGGAAATCCGTCAGTTCAGCACCCGAGCCAAAACGAGCGGACGATAGGCACTTACCGGACGTCCGGACGCCCGTGAGCCACCGGGTGACTGGCCCCCAGCGGACATCCGTTACCTGGCTGTGTCCAGTTTCGGGCTGAGGCCCATGTACCCCTTCACTTTCCCCCCATTTGCACTAAGACTATAAATAGACCTCTCCCTCCACGTAGCTAGTTTAGCAAAGGATTAGCTCATATTTTGGTGTGAGCTTTGCCCATCCACTTGGATACCTTCTCCTCGGAGATTCGAGCCTCCATCAGAGAAGATCCCCCAAGCGGATACAAGACCCCTTTTAGGGAACAAATCAAGACCTCCTCACGGAGAAGACCGGCTACCCTTGTATCGTCCTTAGTTGTCCGTGGATCGTGTATCTTTCCTTATGTACTTAAGGATCTATCACATGTGTGACTTATTCGTGTTGGTCTAGTGTTTCCTCTTGTGTTCCCCCCTTGTGTTTTCCCTCGATTTCCCCTCGTGCTCCTCGTGTTCTTCGCAGGATCCGCTCCTTTCGTGAAAGATCGGGCGATTAGGGTTCTACCCTACATCACCTCTCGTGTGCATGCATAGGTATTGCCGGAACTTCACGGATGACGAGGAGGAGTGCAAGCGCCAAGGAACACCTACACCATCCCCGAGGGAAGCATGGAAGAGAAGACAGAAGAAGAAGGAGTTGCAGAGTCTACAGCGACCGGACGACAGGAAGCCACCGGACGTCTCACCCTCTATAGCCGCCGGATGACCGACGAACACCGGACGTCCGACAAGTCCCAAGCACCGGACGTTCGACGCTTACCGAAAATCCGGTGCAACCGATCCCGAAGCAAAACGCTGGACGACCGATGCCAACCAGACATCCGGTGCCACATGTCCCGAGAAGAATCAGCAGACGTCCGACGCGCGCCGGACGTCCGGACCGTCCTAAGCCACCGAAGGTCCGACCCCCACCGGCCGTCCGGTACCTGCCTGTGCGCAGTCGGGCCTTTGGCCTTGTATCTCTCTCCCACTTACCCCTTCGTGGCTTAGACTATAAATAGACCACCCCCACCTCCTTTCTAGGGCTAGCGTTGTGATAGCTCATTTGAGAGACAGAGCTTCACTCATCCATACGGATCTACTCCTTGAGACAGAGACCACGGCCCCTCTTCGGAGAAGATCCACCTTGGATTCATGACCCCCCTGTGGGAAGATCCTTCTAGGATTCAAGCCCCCATCTCCTTTGGATTTGGAATGAACTCTACAATCAAAACATCCTTTTGGAGATGAACCTTACCTTGTATCTTTCCCTTTGTTATTCATGTACCCTGTGGATCTTGTGTGTTTGATTGTCTAGTGGATGTGTGATTGGACTTGTTCTTGAGTGTTTCCCCTTGTGTTTTCTCTCCGTTCTTCCCCATGTTCTTCATGTTCTTCGCGGGATCCGCTCCTTTCGTGAAAGATCGGCCGAATAGGGTTCCACCATACATCACGGTTGTTGAGTGTTTCGCTCGGTTGTAGGCGAACTCGTCGATAGGTAGACACTCCTCCCACTCCTTGATGTTCTTCTTGGTGAGTACTCGAAGTAGAGCTGAGAGTGTGTGGTTGGTAACCTCCGTTTGGCTGTCCGTTTGTGGATGATACGCCGTGGAGAAGAGTAGCTTGATTCCGAGTTTGGCGCATAGGGTCTTCCAAAAGTAGCTAAGGAACTTCATGTCGCGGTCCAAGACGACCGTCTTTGGCACACCATGTAGACGCAATATTTCCCTACAAAAGAGATTAACAACATGTGAAGCATCGTCTATCTTGTTGCAAGGAATGAAATGTGCCATCTTAGAGAAACGGTCCACAACGACAAATACCAAATCCTTTCCATTTCTAGTTCTACGCAATCCAAGGACGAAATCCATGCTAATGTCTTCCCATGGTTGATATGGAATTGGGAGAGGCATGTAAAGGCCATGGGATTGAGCTTTAGGCTTAGCTTTGCAACATGTCGAGCATCGGTTGGTGAAGCGGTTGACGTCGCCAAACATCTTGGGCCAAAAATAGTTCTTGGAGAGCGTGGCAAATGTCTTGTCGCGTCCAAAATGTCCCATTAAGCCTCCTCCATGAGATTCCTGCAAAAGAGAAGACAACACTAGAGGAAGAGTGTGAGAGGTGTTACTTTGTGGTTCATTGTCCTTGTACAAAAGGACGTAGTGTAGGACACTATATGGGTTCTCGGACACTCCTCTTATCTCACTTTTGGTGGCAAATAGGACTAAGTTCTTCTTTTCGCTCATCATGGAGGCACTCGATTTGGGCTTGTGGCGCCCACTCTCTTTTTGGTGGATCGCTCTCTCACTATTCTCTCCATGATGGGTGGCTTGCTTGTTGGCGATCACTTGACTTGGCGACATGGGATGAAGTACGTACTCCTTTCCCTTCATCTTGAAGATGTAGTGGTTCGTTTGGCCGTTGTGAATGACACCTCTATCAAATTGCCATGGGCGTCCAAGAAGAAGGTGGCAAACGGTCATTGGAACGATGTCACACTCCAAAGTGTCTTCATAGGCGCCAATTTTGAAGGAGACTTGTACTCGATGCTCGACTTGGAGAGTGCCGGAGTCGCTAAGCCATTGAACTTTGTATGGATGTGGGTGCTTCGTCTTGAGCAATTGGATCTTGGAGCAAAGTTCTTCACTTGCGAGATTATGACAACTCCCTCCATCGATAATGACCTTAACGGATCATCCATTGATGCTGGCCTTGGTATGAAAGATGTGGCATCATTGGTCTTGTTCTTGGTGATGTTGGAGAGTCAAGACCTTGGAGACAACAAGAACGGGACTTGAATCTTCATCGCAAAAGACTTGTTCCTCGTCATCGTTCACTTGCCGGTGCATGGTGACTTGCTCAATAGCATCCATTTCTCCTTCACTCATTGAGTCGTAAGTGCCGTCATTATTGAGGATCATGGTCCGCTTGTTGGTGCACTCATAGTATCATGGCCTCGGCCTCCGCATGTGAAGAATTTGGAGGAACTTGTCTTGACGGTCTCATCGGTTGGAGTGGATGATGATGAAGCTCTCGGCTTGAAGTTTCTTGTAGTAGGAGGATGACTTGGAGTTAACGAAGCTTTCTTGGAACTCGACTTGTCAATGTTGCTTGTAGAAGGATTGGGAGACGGTGTTGGAGTCGTTGAAGCTTGGGTGTTGGAGAAGCCGTAGGACTTGGAGGAGAACTTGGCATACTTGAAATCGTCTTGCACTTGACGTTTTGCTTTTGTAGCTTGATGCACGAGCTCAATGAGGCTCGAGTATGGTTGGAAGTCAGCGATCTTCTTGATAGGATGGTTGATTCTATTCAAGAAACGTGCTATTGTTTGCTCATCATCTTCCATGACATTGGCTCTTATCATGGCAATCTCCATCTCCTTGTAGTACTCTTCAACGCTCTTGGTTCCTTGCTTGAATAGTTGGAGTTTCTTGAAGAGGTCGCGGTAGTAGTAGGTAGGCACAAAGCGTGCTCACATGACATCCTTCATTTGCGCCCAAGTAGTGATGGGTGGTTCACCTCTTGCCTCTTAGCGCTCGATAACTTGTTCCCACCAAATGAGGACATAGTCTTGGAACTCAAGGGATGCCATCGCGATCTTCTTCTCTTCGTCATAGTTGTGCAAACGGAAGATTTTGTCGACCTTCAATGCCCATGAAAGGTACTCTTCGGGATCGTTGCTTCCATTGAACTTGGGCATGGTGAAATTGAGCTTGCCGTAGCGTTGGTCTTCATTGTGTTGGGGTCGGGGATGATGACGTCCATGTTGTTGATGATTGTCAAACTCGTGTTGCTCTTGATGAGGAGGGTTGTTGACCTCATGTTGGTCTTGTCGTGCAGGATTCCCAATGTCTTCATGATCTTGGTGAACTTGATGTCCTTGGGGTTCTTGAGGAGCTTGTGGAGGGGCTTGTCGAGCTCGAGGACGAACTTGAGGAACTTTACGATGCACACATGATAGGTAAATCCTCTCTTGAACTTCTTCGCAAAGTGCTTCCTCTTGTTCACGCCGATGGCGGTTGCGTGTGGCGACGGCGTGACTTGAATCTTGAAGGGCACGTTGCGCCGCAAGTGCTTGAGCTTCATAGAGTTGTTGTTCTTTGCATTGTGCCTCGGCATCTTGTGCATCTTGGTGTAGACACGCGCTCTCTTCCTCTTCATGTTGGCCTTGTCATTGCCGTTCTCGTGCTAGCGCAAAAGCCTCTTGGGTTTGACATTGTCGGTGCTCTTGAGAGTTGGTGTCACGTAGAGGAGTGAGGCTTACTTGACGATCGTTGCGCGCGGCACGGTGAAGAGTCTTCGATGTCGGTGTACTTGAGCCGGAGAGGGTGAAGTCGGAGTGTCGACTTGAGCGGCTCCATCTTGATGAAGACGAAGTGCAAGAAGAGCGGTTGAGCAACAAAGCATGAATCTCATTCATCCTTGCGTCATTCTCTTGCTTGTGATCGTCGAGCTTGTGGTTGAAGTAGTCCCTTGTACGTTTCTCGGAGAGTCGCAAGTTGGCGGCGAGGTTGTCGATGCGTTCACTCATTGCTTGTTGCTCTTGATGCAAAGCACGTTTTGCACCAAAGAGGTGGCTCTTGGTGACGTAGGAGTTCATGTCGTCGTCGTGCTCAATGAAGAGTGGATTGGTAGAAGTACTTGGCCTATACATCATTCCAAGAGAAAAATGTGAGTGGTAGAAAGAGAAGAACGAATACCAAATGTACCTTGACCGAAGTTGAAAGTGGATCAATGATCACTCCAATGTGTACAAGGAAATAGCACAATTGGTACCAATTCTTGTCGGTTTCTCACACCTACACAAGTAAAAGATTATGGTGGAGCTTGGTTCGGATGCTGGCACAAAATTTGATGCAATTGTCAGTGAGCTTCAATAATGTTGGAAAAGATTCGCAAGATTGCAATGCAACAAGTAGACCAAGCAATATAATGTACATGGAAACGCACACGCAAAGAGATAAGTGGGGTTGGGCAACCAAGGATGAGCCAAAATGTGGACTCCACAAAAATGCTCTTGTTGCACAACACTAGAGAGACGCTAGCACGATTGCACAATAGGCGGATACAATACTTGTGCACAACCTACTAAGAAAAACTGCAACGACTTCTATCCCAAGTATGCTCCATGCAAGGTGTTTCTATGATATGATACAAGATGATCTAATATGACAATCTTAATGTTGTATGCTATGGGAAGTATGATCACTAATGTGCACAAGCCTCGTTGCTGGAAATACTCAAAGGCTAGTCTCGAACGGTAAGCGACACAAAGGAGTAAGGCTATGATGGCTATCAATGTAATGACAAGAGTGATATGTCCAATACCAAGACGAGGTTACCGTTTCTTCGGTTCCACGTCCATAAACAAGAACGGATGATGGTGATCCAATCACGAATACCAAGATGTAGTCGATGTGGTCGTTGTTGATGATGCGTCCGTGCAGAAGATGAGCGGCGGTGATGTTGATGTCGAACCGTACCTAAATAGCCGAATCACAAAAGGACACGGAACCGCAACTCAAATTCTCAAAGCTCGAAGTGCCAACACGCGTCAGAGTGCGAAACGGGTAAGCAATGGCAGTGGTATGCGGAGGTGGTGATGGAGTATAGGTGGTAGGAGTGTGTAAGCGGAAAACTGGGTCGGTGGTGGTGACAAAACTGAAAAAATTCAGTTTCGTCAGGGATCCTCGGATGTCCGAGCTGGGCCGGTCGTCCGGTCATCGGATGTCCGGTGGGGGTCGGACATCCTGTGCCTGGGCGAAATTCGGGCACGGGATGAACTGCGCGCGTACGAGGTGGAGAGGTCGAAATTCGTCGAATCCGGTCAATTTCGTGGATGGAAAGGGGGGAAAAGCTAGATCCACTCAAAACAAAGCAAATCCATGGATCAAATCCAACAAAATTTCAACACACCAACAAATCACAAAAAAAAATTGGGGCTATTTTTGTGGGGAATTTTCGAATTACGAACAAACAAAAACTAGGCTAGCAACACAACGGGGAGGCTCCGAAATCGTGATCAACGTGGCTCTTGATACCAAGATGATGTAGAGTAGGAACCCTAATCGGCCGATCTTTCACGAAAGGACCAGATCCCGTGATGAACACGAAGAACACGAGGAGGGAAACGAGGGGAAAATCACAAGGGGAACACAAGATAACACTCAAACCAACAAGTATGATCACACATGCGCTAGATCCATGAACACAAAGGAAGATACAAGATCCATGATCAACAACGAACGATACAAAAGGTAGCCGGTCTTCTCCATGAGGAGGTCTTGATGTTCTTCTTCGCAAGGAGGTCTTGAATCCAAACGGATCTTCTCCGAAGAGGGTCCGCGGTCTCTCTCGTGGAGTAGATCCGATGTGGATGAGCAATGCTCTTTCTCTAAATATGAGCTAAACCAATGCTAACCCTAGCTAGGACGAATAGGAGGACTATATATAATCTTACTGGAAAAGGGGCGAAGTGGGGGGGTACATGGGCTGCGGCCCAACACATGGCAGCGCACAGGCGTCGAATATCCGGGAGTCACCGGTCGTCCGGAGGCTCGCAAGGGTCTGGAAGTCCGGTGCCTGTCGAACGTCCGTAGACTTGGCTCGGGTGGACTTCGGTCGAACGTCCGATCGGGGTCGGATGTCTGGAGCCTGGAGGTCGTCCGTCGTCCGTAGAGCTTCGGAAATCCATAGTTTTGGCTCGGGTATGGAAGTGTCGGTCGTCCGGAGAGGGCCGGACGTCCGGAGCCTGGAGGTCGTTGGACGTCCGGGGTTCATCTGTCGAACGGAGCCTGGGGACTTCGAGCAGTTATTCTTCTTGTCCCGTGAACTTGGCGTCCTCACCGTCTTGTCCGTTGAATGTAGTTGGTCCATGGCCTTCCTCCAAGCACCTGATCACACATAGGGTTTCCGCTTGAGGTAGTAGCCAATTCTCATGCATGGTAAGTGGTAGTTCGGAGAGGAGTGAGTTCACCTTAGTTTCGAGAGCTCTTCCACGTGCTCGTGTCATTGGTCCGCTAGTCACTTGGTGAGACGATGGTAGGTCCATGGGGATGACCTTGGGATGCTCCGCATCACATTCGCTTTGTTGTTCATGTACCTTGTGGATCTTGTGTGTTTGATTGTCTAGTGGATGTGTGATTCGACTTGTTCTTCAGTGTTTCCCCTTGTGTTTTCTCTCTGTTCTTCCCCGTGTTCTTCGTGTTCTTGGCGGGATCCGCTCCTTTCGTGAAAGATCGGCCGTATAGGGTTCCACCTAAAACGCCCTCGATGCGGCTATATCTCCCACGTGTCGAAGCACGACTTAGAGGCATAACCGCATTGAAAGCAATGTCGCAAGTGAGGTAATCTTCACACAACCCATGTAATACATAAGGGAAAGAGATGCATAGTTGGCTTACAATCGCCACCTCACACAATTACATGAATAAAACATTACATCATCCAGATGCAATCAAGGTCCGACTACGGAACCAAAATAAAAGAAGAACCCCAAATGCGACAAGGGCCCCGATCGACCCCAACTGGGCACCACTACTGATCAACTGGAAGCGGAACAACATAAAGGACAAGATCTTCATCGAGCTCCTCCTTGAGCTTGGTTGTGGCATAGCAAAAGAGCGAGCAACTAAGCAAGCAAAGATGGAAGTAATTTCGAGGGTATGGTCATCTTGCCTGAAATCCCGCAAGGGAGAAGAACGAGTCCATGAAGAAAACAAACGGACGTAGACGAACGGGTCCTCACAAACACTACGTTACCGGATCCAACCCGAAGAAGCAAACACCGGAAAGAAGCACACAACATAGTAAACAACCAACACATGAACATGGTATGATATGCGGGATGCGGTATGCGATGCATATGCATGATTTGACAAGGAATGCATGAACCTGGCCTTAACTTGGAAATCCAGGTGTGCCACTGGAAAGATGACATGAAATCGCTTGAAAACGATATAAAGAAAGCCGGAATCGGAGTTACGGTTTGGAAATGGCAAGCAATTCAAATATGGCCACGTTCTGCGATTTACAGCAAGTAGCCATCTAAATGCAATGAGATGAACATGCTACAGCATTCAAACATGGCATCAAAATACATGGCAGGGATCCACTCATGAAGCTTAACAAAAGATGAACACTGAGCTACGGCCAATTCATCCATTAACAGGTTCAAACAAGCATGGCAAAAATGCATATGGTAAACAGATCTCAGACTTAGTGAAATTAACACTTGTCTGGAATTTCAGATCAGATAGCATTCTTCGGAGCAACAAAACTACATGCTACAGGACCTGAACATGGCAAAGTAAAGCATGGCATGGAGCTACTCAAAGAGCTTAACAAAAGTCCCTTAGTGACCTTGAGCCAAAAGGTATCAGAAAATACAATTGCAAGCATGTGAACATGGCAAAAACATAATCAGTTCTCAGACTTAGTGAAAACTAGAGCATGCTGAAAACAGATATCAAGTAGGCATGTTTACGAGCTCGATGCACTCACTACGGAGCAAGTCATGACAATCTAA
This sequence comes from Triticum urartu, assembly GCF_056163025.1. Lineage (NCBI taxonomy): Eukaryota > Viridiplantae > Streptophyta > Magnoliopsida > Poales > Poaceae > Triticum > Triticum urartu. Next base: position 192,502,726 of record NC_141873.1, on the reverse strand, counting down.
GCATACACCCATCAAGAATACACAAAATACAAGCTAGACATGGCAAGAACAATAACATAGCATGCATGGATCAACTACAACATCCTCGGCAAAATCGCTAACAAGTAGACAATCTGCCCAGATTCACGAAGTAGCAAAAGTAGAGCTCGATTGAATCAAGCTCGGGTGCTCCATAATTGCAAACAAAGACATGGATGGAAAGAGCACTACAATATTAACAAAACATCCTTACTGACCATCCTCAAGAGAGGCACGGATCACTAGGAAACAACAAGAAAATATGGCATCATGAGATAAACAGGTCAAGAACTTAGTGGAAATGCTAAGTCCCTGAAATCAGCATTACCAAGTGCCTCACTTTGCAAGCTTGTGCTAGTCACCACACACATCACAAAAATACATGGGTTGCACCTCTGGATAGATGGCAAAACCCTTAACAAAACATATGTAGAACTCATGGGCATATCATGCACACAATAATCATGGCAAAAATGACAAATATCTAAATGGAGCATTAGATCTGACAATTATCTCAAGTAGCACTCTTCTAACAGCATTTCGGGCATCAAGATGAACTCAAATGAAAATGATGCAATGGAATGAAATGATGTACTCTTTGAGATGAACATTTTGATATGCTATATGCGCAAACCGGAGTTACGGATGCAAAGTTACGATGCGATGAACATGAGCATATGGATCTGGGAATTTCGAGGACTTGGTGGAATTTACCCTCGCAAAAAAATACAACGTGCCAGGGAAGTGGGCCGGCGGAGACAGATCTGGGCCGCGAGGAGGGAGATGCTGGGCCTGCTTGGCGCTGCGCTGGGCCTTGGCCCACCTGGCCGACGACGAGGTGGCCCTCCTCCTCGATCCCGCCTGGATCGAGGAAGACAGGGGGCGGCGGCGCACGTCGGCGGGACGCCGGCGTCGGGGCGCGGCGTGGGGTCGCCGAAGGGCGCGAGGAGCGGCGACCCAAGGCGGCGAACGGACGGGCGGCGACGCGGAAAGGTGGAGCGGCGTGCGGAGGTGAACAGCGCGAAGGGCGGCGAAGGGCGGCGCCGGGGGATGCGGCGAGCACAACGGCGGCGGAGCTAGGCACGGGAGACCCGCAGCGGTGGCGGCGCAGATCCGGGTCCGGGCGGGCCCGTGATGGGCTCGGCGGGCCACGGGGAGAGAGAGAGGCCGGCGGGGTGAGGTGGCAGCGCGTGAGTGGATGAGAGGGGCGGCCGAGCTGATGTGGCAGCCTCTGGTTGGCCGAAGTGATGTGGCGCCGGGGTGGACATGTCCGGCCGGCGCGGGAGGAAGTGTCCGGCGGCGCGCGGAGGAGTTTTTAGGGTTTGGACTGCGGGATTTTCGGAAGGGATCACATATTTATAGGTAGAGGGAGGTAGGAGAGTCCAAATGAGGTGCGGTTTTCGGCCACGCGATCGTGATCGAATGACCGAGATGATGGAGGAGGTTTAGGTGGGTTTTGGGCCAAAATGGAGGGGTGTTGGACTGCAACACACACGAGGCCTTTTCGGTCCCTCGGTTAACCGTTGGAGCATCAAACGAAGTCCAAATGGTATGAAACTTGACAGGCGGTCTACCGGTAGTAAACTAAGGCCGCTTGGCAAGTCTCGGTACAATCCGGAAATGTTTAATACCCACACGAAAGAAAGCTAGAAATGACCACCGGAGGAGAACGGAGCGCCGGAATGCAAAACGGACAACGGGGAAAATTCTCGGATGCATGAGACGAACATGTAAGCAAATGAAATGCACATGATGACATGATATGCAATGCAAGACACGCAAGCAATGACAACGCAACAACAACGAATAACTGCAGGACACCTGGCACACCGGTCTCGGGGCATTACACCACCCTACATCATCTTGGTATCATGAGCCACGTTGATCACGATTTCGGAGCCCCCCTCTTTGTTTTCTAGCCCAATTTTGTTGATTTCGTCCTAAATTCGAAAATCCCCACCAAAAAATAGCCCCAATTTTTTTTTGTGATTTGTTGGTGTGATGATGTTTTGTTGGATCTGATCCATGGATTTGCTTGGTTTCGAGTGGATCTAGCATATCCCCAAGTTTCCCCACTTCCCATCCACGAAATCTCATCAATTTTGCCCTTGGAATCATCAATTTCCGGCCCAGACGAGATCTGGAATCATCGGGACGAACATCCGGGCCATCGGGCTGGACATCCGGGCCCCAAGCCGGACATCCGGCTCCTGGAGCGTCAAATCTGCACGGTTCTGGACACTGACCCCCGGATATCCGGCCCCCACCCCCGGATGTCTGGCCCCTGTACATTTCAGCTTTCCCTTTTCACCGTTTTGTCCATTACTAATTCATCCGGAGTCCGTTTTTTACGTTCTTTAGCTCGTTGAGAAGCTCTTGACATCCCCTTCCCACAAAAATACTACCAACACCATTTGACTGCATCAAAGTTTTGGAACTTTGGCATCTTTGCCTCGGTCTTCCACCATATCATCCGCATAACCACCACCGACTTCCGCAATCTAACCCTTTTTGTTCCCCATGGAAATTGTGGTTGTTTGAGTTGTGATTTGAGTCTCCTAAGGTGTTTATGCTACTTAGGGACGATTGCTTTTTAATCAACCACCACCATGATGTAGGGTAGAATCCTAAATGGCCGATCTTTCATGAAAGGAGCGGATCCCGCGATGAACACGAAGAACACGAGGGGAAACACGAGGGGAAATCACGAAGGGGCACAAAGAGAAACACTCAAACCAACAAGACTAAGTCACACATGTGCTAGATCCTTGAAACACGAGAGGAGATACAAGATCCAAAGTCAACAAGGGACGAAACAAATGGTAGCCGGTCTTCTCCGTGAGGAGGTCTTGAATCCACAAGGGGATCTTCCGGTAAAGGGGTCTTGAATCCAAGGTGGATCTTCTCCGAAGAGGGGCCGCGGTCTCTCTCAAGGAATAGATCCGATATGGACGAGAGAAGCTCTATCTCACAAATGAGCTAACACAACGCTAACTCTCAAATGGTGGAGGTGGAGGAGTATATATAGTCTAGGGCCACGAAGGGGTAAGTGAGGATACATGGGCCTCAGCCCGTTACTCTACGCGCAGACATGCGTCGATCGTCCGACAGGTACCGGACGTCTGGTGGCTCGCGAGGGTCCGGTCATCCGGTACTTGTAGGACATCCGGTGTTTTGGCTCGGGATAGCCATCGTCAGATTTCCGGACGTTGTCGGTCATCCGGTGGCTGATGGTCGTTGGACGTACGGCCTTGGTCGGTCATCTGGCCGCTATAGCTTTCATCGGCTATTTCATCTGGCTGGTGGGGACTCTAGGCGTCGGACGTCCGATGACTGCCGGACATCCGGGACTGATGCTTCCTAGCAGCTCTTCTTTTTGTTCCCTGCGCTTGGTGTCCTCGCCGTCTTGTCCATGGTCTTCCTCTTGGTTCCTGGTCATGCATAGAACACATGTTTGAGGTAGCAGCCATGTCTCACATGTGGAAAGTGATGATTCAGAGAGGAGCGAGTTCACCTTGTGTCCGAACCTTGGAGAATAAGCGGAATGTATATGGGGATGAACATGGGATGCTCCGCATCATCTCCCCCCTTGGGAAAGATCCGACCTCGGATCGTGGTCGTCATCACCATGGAAACGGTTGTCGTGGACGGACTTGAAGTTGGACGGAATTGAAGGCATGGCGCAATCCAAGTACTCCAAGGTGTCTCCGGTATGTGGTACTTGCTCGGGCTCTTGTCATTGGTCCAATTGGTGTCTTAGGGGACGTAGGTAGGTCCATGGGGATGACCTTGGGATGCTCTGCATTATCTTTGGTGCACGACGTGCTTTGCAGCAAGAGCAACAAGCAATGAGTGAACGCATCGACAACCTTGACGCCGACTTGCGACTCTCCGAGCAACGTACAAGGGACTACTTCGACCACAAGCTCGACGATAACAAGAAAGAGAATGACGTGAGGATGGACGAGACTTGCACTTTGTTGCTTAACCGCTCTTCTTTCACTTCGTCTTCATCAAGAAGGAGCCGCTCAAGTCGACACTCCGACTTCACCCTTTCCGGATCAAGTACACCGACATCGAATACTCTTCGCTGTGCTGCGCACAACGATCGTCAAGCAATCCTCAATCCTCTAGGCAACACCGACTCTCAAGAGCACCGACAACGTCAAACCCAAGATGCTTTTGCGCTAGCACGAGAACGTCAATGGCAACGCCAACATGAAGAGGAAGAGCGAGCACGTCTACACCAAGAATCACAAGATGTCGAGGCACAACGCCAAGAACAACAACTCCGTGAAGCTCAAGCACTTGCGGCACAACAAGCCCTCCGAGATTCTACTCGAGCCGTAGCCAACCGAGGACGACAAGATCTTGAACAAGAAGAAGCACTTCACGAAGAAATTCAAGAAAGAAGATTCCAAGCTCGCGTGCACCGTCAAGTTCCTCAAGTTCCTCCTCGAGCTCGACAAGCTCCTCCACAAGCTCGCCAAGGACATCAAGTTCATCAAGAGCATGAAGACAATGGGAATCCTCCACGACAAGAGCAACATGAGGTGGATGACCCTCTTTGTCAAGAGCACAACGAGTTTGACAATCATCAACAACACGGGCATCATCATCCCCGACCCAAACACAATGAAGAGCAATTCTACGGCAAGCTCAAGTTCACCATGCCCAAGTTCAATGGAAGCGGCGATCCCAAAGAGTACCTTTCATGGGCATTGAAGGTCGACAAAATCTTCCGTTTGCACAACTTTGAAGAAGAGAAGAAGATCGCAATGGCATCCCTTGAGTTCCAAGACTATGTCCTCATTTGGCGGGAACAAGTTATCGAGCGCCGAGAGGCAAGAGGTGAACCACCCATCACTACATGGACGCAAATGAAGGATGTCATGAGAGAACACTTCGTTCCTACCTACTACAACCGTGACATTTTCAAGAAACTTCAACTACTCAAGCAAGGAACTAAGAGCAACTTCAAGTCATCCTCCTACTACAAGCAACTTCAAGCCGAGAGCTTCATCATCATCCACTGCAACCGATGAGACCGTCAAGAAGAGTTCCTTCAAATGCTTCACATGCGGAGGCTGAGGCCACAGTCCTAGGAGTACACCAACAAGCGGACCATGATCCTAAACGACGACGGCACTTACGACTCAATGAGTGAAGGAGAAACGGATGTCTTCGAGTAAGTCACCATTCACCGGCAAGTGAACGATGACGAGGAACAAGTCTTTTGCGATCAAGATTCAAGTCCTTCTCTTGTTGTCTCCAAGGTATTGACTCTCCAACATCACCAAGAAGAAGACCAACGATGCCACATCTTTCATACCATGGCCGACATCAATGGACGCTCCATCAAGGTCATCATCAATGGAGGGAGTTGTCATAATCACGCACGTGAAGAACTCTGCTCTGAGCTCCAATTACCCAAGACGAAGCACCCACATCCATACAAAGTGCAATGGCTATGCAACTCCGGCACTATCCAAGTCGAGCATCGAGTACAAGTCTCCTTCAAAATTGGCACCTACAAAGACACCTTAGAGTGCGACGTCGTTCCAATGACCGTTTGCCACCTTCTCCTTGGATGCCCATGGTAATTTGATAGAGGAGTCATCCACAACGGCCGAACGAACCACTACATCTTCAAGATGAAAGGCAAGGAGTACGTACTTCGCCCCATGTCTCCAAGTCAAGTGATCGCCGACAAGCAAGCCACCCATCATGGAGATAATAGTGAGAGAGCAAGCCACCAAAAAGAGAGTGAGTGCCACAAGCGCATATCGAGCGCCTCCACGATGAGCGAAAAGAAGAACTTAGTCCTAGTTGCCACCAAAAGTGAGATACGAGGAGTGTGTGAGAACCCATCTAGTGTCCTACACTATGTCCTTTTGTGCAAGGACAATGAACCACAAACTAAAACCTCTCACACTCTTCCTCTAGTGTTGTCTTCTCTTTTGCAGGAATTTCCCGATGTTTTCCCCGGCGAGCTACCTCCAGGAGTACCTCCACTACGAGGCATCGAGCACCGCATCGACCTCATCCCCGGGGCACCACTTCCAAACAAAGCTCCCTACCGAGTCCACCCCGAAGAAACCAAAGAAATACAAAGGCAAGTAAAGCATCTCATAGACCATGGACATGTGCGTGAAAGTTTGAACCCTTGTGCCGTCCCGGTCATTCTTGTGCCAAAATGAGACAGTAGCTTTCGCATGTGCTCCGTTTGTAGACCTATCAATGCTATCATCGTTCGTTATAGGTATCCCATTCCACGCCTTGAAGATATGCTTGATGAACTTAGTGGTGCCCCTATCTTTTTGAAAATTGATCTTAAGAGTGGTTACTATCAAATCCGCATACAAGAGGGTGATGAATGGAAAACCACTTTCAAAACCAAGTTTGGGTTGTATGAATGGTTAGTCATGCCTATGGGTCTATCGGAAGCACCGGGTACTTTTATGTGTCTTATGAATCATGTCTTTCGCCCTTACATTGGTGTGTTTGTTGTGGTATACTTCGATGATATCCTTGTTTTTAGCAAGTCTCTCAAAGAGCATGTCACCCATGTCCGAATCGTTTTACAAAATCTTCGAAAAGAGCATCTCTATGCTAATATGGAGAAATGCCTTTTTGGCGTTGATAAGCTTGTTTTCTTGGGTTTTGTTGTATATTCTAAGGGTGTTCTTGTTGATGAGTCCAAGATCAATGCTATTACGACTTGGACACAACCAACCAACTTGCAACAAGTGCGTAGCTTTCTTGGCCTTGCGGGTTTCTATCGTCGCTTTGTGAAAGATTTTAGCACCATTGCTTCGCCTTTGCATGCTTTGAGCAAGAAGATTGCGCCTTTTGTTTGGGGACCATCCCAAGATACCGCTTTCAATGAGCTTAAGAATTTGATTACTCATGCTCCCGTGCTTGCTTTACCCAACTTTGACAAACCCTTTGAGATTCATTGCGATGCTAGTGGTAATGGCGTGTTAACGCAAGAGAAGCGCCCCATAGCTTACTTTAGTGAGAATCTTTCTGGAGCGCAACTCAATTACCCCATCTACGAAAAAGAGCTTTATGCTTTAGTCTGCGTTTTGCATGAATGGGGAAATTATCTTCACCCTCATGATTTTATCATTCATACCGATCATGAAATGCTCAAGTACCTTAAGGGCCAAACCATGTTGAACAAGTGTCATGCTAAATGGAGTGAATTTATTGAGTCTTTTCCTTATATCATCAAGTACATCAAACGTAAGGAAAACGTTGTGGCGGACACCCTTTCCCGCATATGCATGCTTGTTACTCAACTTGAGTTGAATGTCATTGGCTTTGACCACATAAAAGACTTGTATGAGCATGATCCTACTTTTGCTACTCCTTATGCCAAGTGTTTGATGCACACATCTTGGGAACGCTATTACATCAAAGATGGATATCTTATGAGAGCTAACAAGCTTTTCATCCTCGAGTCTTCTCTTCATTTGTTGCTTTTGCAGGAATCTCAAGGAGGAGGATTAATGGGACATTTTGGACGCGACAAGACTTTCGGTACGCTCTCCAAGAACTACTATTGGCCCAATATGTTTCATGACGTCAACCGCTTCACCAACCGATGCTCTACGTGTCGCAAAGCTAAGTCTAAAGCTCAATACCATGGCCTTTACATGCCTCTACCAATTTCATTCCAACCATGTGAATACATTAGCATGGATTTTGTACTTGGATTGCCTAGGACTCGCAATGGAAAGGATTCGGTATTTGTCATTGTGGACCGTTTCTCCGAGATGGCACATTTCATTCCTTGCAACAAGATAGACGATGCTTCACATGTTGCCAATCTCTTTTGTAGGGAAATATTGCGTCTTGATGGAGTGCCAAAGACGATTGTCTCGGACCGTGACGTCAAGTTCCTAAGCTACTTTTGCAAGACCCTATGCGCCAAGCTTGGAACCAAGCTACTCTTCTCCACGGCTTACCATCCTCAAACCGACGGCCAAACGGAGGTGACCAACCGCACACTCTCAGCTCTACTTCGAGTACTCATCAAGAAGAACATCAAGGAGTGGGAGGAGTGTCTACCTATCGCCGAGTTCGCCTACAACCGCGCAGGACACTCAACAACCGGCAAGTCCCCCTTCGAGGTCGTCTACTGATTCAACCCTTTGTCCCCATTGGACATTCTCCCTCTACCACTACAAGAGCACATCAATATGGATGCAAGTGCACGCGTGAACCATCTCAAGAAGGTGCATGAAGATACAAGGAAAACCATCGAGCGCCAAGTACAATGACTTGCGACCAAGCGCAACATCAACAAGCACCCCATGGTATTCAACATTGGAGATCTTGTGTGGCTACACCTTCACAAGGACCGCTTCCCCACTGAACGCAAGTCCAAACTTCAACCACGAGTGGATGGACCCTTCAAGGTGCTTGAACGCTACAACAACAACACCTACAAGATCGAGATACCAAGAGACAAGTACTCTGTGAGCGACATCTTCAACATCAAAGATCTCTCGCCCTACCACGGTGATGAGGATTTCGATCCGAGGTCAGATCTTCCCAAAGGAGGGAGATGATGCGGAGCATCCTACGGTCATCCCCATGGACCTACCATCGCCTCAAGAAGAGCCAAGAGGACCCATGACACGAGCTAGAGCTAGAGCTCTCGAGACCGAGGTGACTTCTCTCCTTAGTGATATTACATATGATCCTCTCGAGACATGGCTGCTACCTAAGGCCGAAACATTGTGCATGATTAGGTACCAAAAGGACCCTCCCGAAGATGCACGTGAAGACGGACAAGTCCTCAAGTCCACGGATGAAGAGAACCAATGAAAGGAGCCAAGAACATCTCCCAGGCCCCGGACAATCAGCCGTGACCCCGGACATCCGGCCCCTGGAGCGTCGTCCACTACAGCGGCTCAACCACCAAGCGCCTACAGGCCTCGGACATCCTGCCCCACAAGCCCGGACATCCGGCCCTTCCTGAGGTCCCGGATATCCGGCCTCCTGCCGGGAAATTTGGACGCCACCGAACCCTAGAGCGACATGGCCAGCTTCACCAGCCCGGACATCCGGCCCTCCGCGAACGCCCGGACATCCGGGCCGACGCCCGGAAGTCCGGCCTCCCCTATCTACACAGTGTAAGGGCCGAGGCCCGTGTACCCCTTCGCCCCCTAGACTATATATACTCCACCTCGTCCAACTTTCTACGGTTAGCAAAGGATTAGCTCATATTTCGCGTGAGAGCTTTGCTCATCCACTTGGTTACCTTCTCCTCGGAGATTCGAGCCTCCACCGAAGAAGATCCCCCAAGCGGATTCAAGACCCCTTTTAGGGAAGAACTCAAGACCTCCTCACGGAGAAGACCGGCTACCTTTTGTATCGTCCCTAGTTGGTTGTGGATTGTGTATCTTCTCTTATGTACTCAAGGATCTAGCACATGTGTGACTTATTCGTGTTGGTTTAGTGTTTCCTCTCGTGTTTCCCCTTGTGTTTTCCCGCGTTTTCCCCCTCGTGTTCCTCGTGTTCTTCGTAGGATCCGCTACTTTCGTGAAATATCGGGCAGTTAGGGTTCTACCCTACATCAGGGTCCGGTCGTCCGGTACTTGTCGGATGTCCGGCGTTTTGGCTCGGGATAGCCATCATCGGATTTTCGGACGTTGTCGTTCATCCGGTGGCTGATGGTCATCGGACGTCTGGCCTTGGTCGGTCGTCCGGCCGCTGTTGCTTTCATCGGCTGTTCCATCTAGCTGGTGGGGACTCCCGGCATCGAACATCCGGTGACTGCCGGACGTCCGGGAGCTGATGGTTCCTGGCAGCTCTTCCTCTTATTCCGTTCACTTGGTGTCCTCGCCGTCTTGTCCACGGTCTTCATCTCGGTTCCTGGTCACGCATAGCACACATGTTTGAGGTAGCAGCCATGTCTCACATGTGGAAAGTGACGATTCGGAGAGGAGCGAGTTCACCTTGTGTCCGATGGCGTATGGGGTTAGGAGAGTAGTCAGAGTGTACATGGGGATGAACATGGGATGCTCCACAACACACCACCACCATACCTTCCGCATAGGCTTGACCACCATACACTTCCGCCACCCCAACTTAACCCAATTTTGTTAGTGTTGTGAGTTGTGTCTCCTAAGGTGTTTCGGCTACTTAGGGACCGTGCTTTCAACTCCGACACCGTGCATAGTCCACCACCTTACCCTCTGTTTCCACTTTGTGTACTCCACAACCCATCATTGCCATTCCGCAATTCCATTGAGCTTCCACAAAACCACCACCACATCCCGCTACCACCATTTGACATTTGACATTTGAGATTTTGAGTTTGCGGTTTTTCCATTTCTTAAGGTGTTTCGGCTACTTAGGGACGAGTCTCCATCATCTTGGTATCTCCATCAAGATCACCGCCACTCATCATCGACAAGGACGGTAACCTCCATATCATCTTGGTATCGTGGTATCCCTCCATTGTATATTCCCTTGCCAATGAATTGTTAACCCCTAGCCCATTTTGCATCACTTGCCTATCGAGACTAGCCATTTGAATATTGACGACAATGTTACTTGTGCACATTAGTGGACTACACCATCGATTACATACATACCATATCATTTGTGTATCATATCATATCGTGTGCCTCAAGTTTGTTCCCATATATACCAAATTGCTTCCTTGGTTTGTGCATTTCGCATTGTGGCCATATAAAAAAGAAAAAGAGGAAAGAATAAAGCTTTTAAGCAAAAGAGAAAGAGAAAAGAAGCTTGTAAGCAAGTGCCATAGCATCATACCACATTGCATATAAGATTGTCATATCCGATCATCTTGGATCACACCACCGGAACATACATATATACCATACTTGGGATAGAAAGCTCATACATTTTGCATCTTATAGGTTGTGCACAAGTGTCGTATCCGCCTATTGAGCAATCGTGCTAGTGTCTCTGTTGAGTTGTGCAACACGAGCATTTTCCGTGGATTCCACATTTTGTGCTCATTCCTTGGTTGCATGACCCCATTTATCTATCCGTGTGTGTGTTTCCGTGTGCCACATATTGCTATTGGTCTACTTGTTTTACTTGCAAATTTGTGAATCTCTTTCAACATTATTGACTCTTGCTAACATTTTGCTTTAAATTTTTGTGCCACTATCCTCACCGAGCTCCACCATAAGCTTTAGTTTGTAGGTGTGAGTGAACAAGTCCGGTACCAATTCCACTATTCTTTCATCTCACATTGAGTGAAACGGGATACATCCTCAACTTTGGGAAAAGGTAACTTGGTATTGTTTATCTCATTTCCTACTCACCTCTACTCAATTCTTGTGATGGATAGGCAAGGAATTTCACCTTTGGTCTACAACAACGACGACGAGTTCGATGCCACGAATAACTCTACCGACGCCAAGATGCAAGCTCAAATGGAGGAGATCAAAGCCCTCATCAAGTCTTACAAGCGATATTCCTCATCTTCGAGAAGACGCTCAAGTACACATGCTTCCAAGCTACCATCTCCGGCAAGGTCACTTCGGCATCGACACCATCACCACCACGAACGTGAAGGTCAAGAGCTCAACACCAACAACCGCTCAACGACTTCACCATCTCCCTTGGCATCATTGCCAAGCGACTTCAAGGCATATTCGCCTTCGGATATATGACATCTTCGCCAACAAGCACCTCAAGACTACGCTCAAGAGAAGCTCCCCAAGCTCGAGTCCGCGACTTCCACGAGCTACTATGACCTCGACATCGACCATGGGATTCCTTTCTATGGAACTCTAGAACCTGAGGAGTATCTCGAGTGGGAACGTTTGATGGACGACTACCTCAAGCTACATCAAGTTCCTCCCGAAGATTAAGTGAAGTGCGCCACAAGAAACTTCCACGGCTACGTGTACACATGGTGGCTTCACAAACCTTCGAGAAGCTACGACATGAGTTGGCCAAGACAAAGAGAGCTTTGGGGCGAGAGTTCGTGACTCCAACCTACACGGAACAACTTCCACACCAATTGGAGAACACCATCGAAGGATCCAAGTCCACCAATGAGTACTTCAAGGAGATGTAGATTGCCTTGCGCCGAGCGGGCATGGACGACCCCATTACGATGAAGTTCCACCTCATGATGGGATTGCACAACAACATCTCCAAGACGATCTTCCTCAAGAGCTACAAGTCCCTCGACGACAACTACATTTGTACTCTCAAGGCGGAACAAGAACTCATGAAGGCCAAAGCTTCTCCAACCCAAGCTCACTTCGCGACGACCAAGCTCCATGAGAATGAGCATGAGGCTAGTACCACCATGATGTCCAAGCCCGACAAGCTCCAAGATGATTGATGTGGAGTATCCCATGATCATACCCATGGATGTACCTTGTAACACCCTCGATGCGACTATAGCTCCCACGTGTTGAGGCACGACTTAGAGACATAATCGCATTGAAGGCATATGTTGCAAGTTAGGCAATCTTCACAAACATCCCATGTAATATAATAATAAAAGGGGAGATAACATAGTTGGCTTGCACTCGCCACGTCAATCAAGTGCATAAATAACATTACATCAACCAAACACTCATGGCCCGACTACGGCGCCAAAATAAAAGAGAACCCAACATGCGACACCGGTCCCAATCACCCCCAACTGGGCACCACTACTGATCATCAGGAAAGGAAACATAGTAACGTTGAGAGTCTTCGTCAAACTCCCACTTGAGCTCATAAGCGTCTCCTGGAGCAGAATCATCAGGCCCTGCATCTGGTGTAATAGTAATCTGTGAGCCACAGGGACTCAGCAATCTCGCACCCTCGCGATCAAGACTATTTAAGCTTATAGGTAAGGCAAGGTAAATATAGGTGGAGCTGCAGCAAGCGACTAGCAAATATGGTGGCTAACTTATTCGCAAAAGAGAGCGAGAAGAGGAGGCAAAGCACGAGCGAGAAACTAGAGAGCAACCTGCGCAAACATTACTCCAACACAGTGTCCACTTCCCGAACTCCGCCGAGAAGAGGCCATCACAGTAACACACTTAGTTGATTCATTTTAATTAAGTTAAGGTTCAAGTTATCTACAACCGGACATTAACAAATTCCCATCTGCCCATAACCGCGGGCACGGCTTTCAAAAGTTCAAATCCCTGCAGGGGAGTCCCAACTTAGCCCATGACAAGCTCTCACGGTCAATGAAGGAATAGACCTCCTCCCAAGATGTTCCGATCAGACTCTGTATCTCGGTAATTCAAGACACTTCGACAGGTTAAAACAAGACCAGCAACACTGCCTGAATGTGCCGACAAATCCCGATAGGGGCTGCACATATGTCATTCTCAGGTCACACTCAGATGAGACTAGCTACGAGTAAAACCAACCCTCAAGTTTCCCCGAGGTGGCCCCGCAGGCAGCTCAGTTCGGACCAACACTCAGAGGGAGCACTGGCCCGGGGGGGATTAAAAATAAGATGACCCTTGGGCTCCGGTAACCCAAGGGAAAAAGAGGCTAGGTGGCGAATGGTAAAACCAAGGTTGGGCATTGCTGGAAAAGCTTTAATCAAGGCGAACTATCAAGGGGTTCCCATTATAACCCAACCGCGTAAGGAACGCAAAATCCGGGAACATAACACCGATATGATGGAAACTAGGGCGGCAAGAGTGGAACAAAACACTAGGCGAGAGGCCGAGCCTTCCACCCTTTACCAAGTATATAGATGCATTAAGATAACAAGATAATATAATGATATCCCAACAAGTAAATAAATGTTCCAACAAGGAACGGCCTTCAATCTTCACCTGCAACTAGCAACGCTATAAGAGGGGCTGAGCAAAGCGGTAACATAGCCAAACAACGATTTGCTAGGACAATGGTGGGTTAGAGGTTTGACATGGCAAATTGGGAGGCTTGCAAGCAAATGGTAGGCATTGTAGCATTGGCATAGAAAAAGAGCGAGCAAACTAGCATAGCAAAGATAGTAGTGATTTCGAGGGTATGATCATCTTGCCTGCACAGTTGTCAGAGTTGACTGGATCCTCAAAAGAAAACTCAACGGGCTCCTCGTTAGCAAACTCGTCTCCCGGCTCTTCCCAAACAAGACAAACAAGCAACAAGGATACAATCAACCACGTGCAAACTCAAACAACACAATGCAAAGATGATATGCTATGCGGGATGCGATGCGGGATGCAAAATGCAAGATATGACAGGAAATGCATGAACCTGGCCTCAAATTGGAATTCCAAGTGTGCCATTGGAAAGATGAGATGAAATCGCTTGAAAACAATATAAAGAACGCCGGAATCGGAGTTACGGTTTGGGAATGGCAAGCGATCCAAAAAATGACACCGGTCTGCGATTTACAGCAAGTAGCCAACTAAATGCAATGAGATGAACATGCTACAGCAACCAAGCATGACGACAAAATACATGAAAGGGATGCACACAAGATTCTTAACAAAAGTCTAGCACTGAGCTACGGCCAATTCATCCATTAACAGGTTCAAACAAGCATGGCAAAAATGCATATGACAAACAGTTCTCAGACTTAGTGAAATTAACACTTGTCTGGAATTTCAGACCAGGTAGCCCTCTTCGGAGCAACAAAACTACATGCTGCAGGACCTGAACATGACAAAGTAAAGCATGGAATGGAGCTACTCAAAGAGCTTAACAAAAGTCCCTTAGTGACCTTGAGCCAAAAGGGATCAGAAAATACAATTGCAAGCAAGCTGAAATATAACTCAAGTAGGCATGTTTACGAGCTCGATGCACTCACTACGGTGCAAGTCATGGCAAGACAAGCATACACCCATCAAGAAGGCACAAAATTCAAGCTAGACATGGCAAGAACAATAGCATAGCATGCACGGATCAACTACAACATCTCCGGCAAAATTGCAAACAAGTTGACAATCTGCCCAGATTCACAAACTAGCAAAAGTAGAGCTCGATTGACTCAAGCTAGGGTGCTCCATAATTGCAAACAAAGACATGGATGGATAGAGCACTACAATATTAACAAAACATCCTTACCGATCATCCTCAAAAGAGGCACGGATCGCTAGGAAACAACACGAACATATGGCATCATGAGATAAACAGCTCCAGAACTTAGTGAAATTACAAAGTCCGTGAAAACAGAATTAGCAAGTGCACCACTTTGCAAGCTTGCACTAGGCACCACACACATCCTAAAAATACATGGGTTGCATCTCTGGAGAGATGAAAAAACCCTTAAGAAAACATATGTAGAGCATCATGGCATATCATGCACACATTAATCATGGCAAAAATGACAAAAACCTAAACGGATTAGCAGATCTGACAATTAACTCAAGTAGCCCTCTTCTAACAGCATTTCGGGCATCAAGATGAGCTCAAATGAAAATGATGCAATAGAATGAAATGATGTACTCTCTGAGATGAACATTTTGATATGCTATATGCATGAATCGGAGCTACGGATGCAAAGTTACGAGGTCTCGAACAGGAGCACTTAGATCTGCAAATCTCCGGGACTTAGACGAATTTCACCTAGGGTTTGCACGGATTACGAGGACGGCGGCGTGCGCACTGTAGCTGGCCGGATCCGAGGTCGCCGGAGCGGGCGTTGAGGAGGGAGGAGGCGGCCGGCGAGGGCGCGGTCGCCGGTGGCCGGGGCGGCGGCGCAGGGGCCCGCGATGGCCGGAGCTAGGGCAACGCCGGCGAGCTCCTGCGGCGGCTCGGGGCGGCGACCCCGACGACGAGGCGGCGGCGGACCGGGACGGCGGCGGCAGACGGCTGGGCGGCGAATGCGGCGCGGGCAGGCGGGAGGCGGCGGCGGCGCGCGGGCCCCAGTGATGGCGGGGTGGGCCCGCGATGGCCGCGGCGGGCCGGCGGAGGAGGCGGCGCGGGGAGGCCACATGGCAGCCTCTGATAGGCGCGGGCGAGCGGCGGCGGCGTGTTCGGCCGGAACGGACACGTCCGGCGCGGCGCGAGGTGGATTTTTAGGGTTTGGACGGGGGAGGATCCGGATTTCTCGAGAGGGGTCTATTTATAGCCATAGAGGGGGCTAGGAGAGTCCAAATGAGGTGCGGTTTTCGGCCATGCGATCATGATCGAACGCTCTAGAACATGGAGCAGAGTTAGGTGGGTTTTGGGCCAACTTGGAGGGGTGTTGGGCTGCAACACACACGAGGCCTTTTCGGTCCCTCGGTTAACCGTTGGAGTATCAAACGAAGTCCAAATGGTACGAAACTTGACAGGCGGTCTACCGGTAGTAAACCAAGGCCGCTTGGCAAGTCTCGGTCCAATTCGGAAATGTTTAATCCCCACAAACGAAAGAAAGCTAGAAATGACCACCGGAGGAGAACGAAGCGCCGGAATGCAAAACGGACAACGGGGAAAATGCTCGAATGCATGAGACGAACACGTATGCAAATGCAATGCACAAGATGACATGATACGAGATGCTTGACAACGATAACAACACATGAAGACAAAAACCCGAACCCGAGCAAATAAAATAACTTAACACCGGAAACGGCAAGAGTTGGAGTACAAATTGGGAAAGTTACATCCGGGGTGTTACATACCTGCACCTCCAACGACACCACTTGGACCAATGAGAAGAGCCAAAGCCAAGGCTATCGAAGATAAGGTGAACTATCTCCTCTTTGAACATCCACTTCCTATGCATGAGACATGGCTACCACCTAAGTCCGAGTTGTTGTGCATGATTAGGTACCAAGAGGACCCTCCCGCAGATGCACATGAAGATGTACAAGTCTAATGCGGAGCATCCTACGATCATCCCCATGTACACTCAATCATATGCCTTTGGACCTAAGGTGAACTCGCTCCTTTCCGAATCTTCCTTTTCCGCATGTAAGACATGGATGCTACTTCAAGCGCGGACCCTGAGCATACTTAGGTACACCCGAGGAGACCATGGAGAGCCCAAGGACCAAGGCCAAGCGTGCACGGAAGTGAAGGAAGGAGAAGGTAGAAGGGCCGGCTACTACAGCGGCCGGACATCCTGCCCTAGCCCGGACATCCGGCCCGACCCCCGGAAATCCAGCATCGGCCATCCAGAGAGCACCGCAAAGGCCCAGCATAGCCCAGACATCCGGCCATCACCCCGGACATCTGGCTCCTCCCGAAGCCCCGGACATCCGTCCCCCTTCGCCCGGAAATCCAGCCCCTCCATCACCGAATGCATCTGGAAGACCCAGGCCAGCACGGACATCCGGCCCCTTGCCCCGGACATCCAACCCGTCCTGAAGCCCTGGACATCCGGCCCCTGCCTGTGCGTAGAGAACGGGCCAAGGGCCATGTATCCTCTCCCACTTACCCCTTCGTGGCTAAGGCCTATATATACTCCTCCACCTCCTTCTAGTTAGGGTTAGCATTGGTTTAGCACATTTTAGAGATAGAGCATTTCTCATCCACATTGGATCTACTCCACGAGAGAGACCGCGGCCCCTCTTAGGAGAAGATCCCTTTGGATTCAAGACCTCCTTGCGGAGAAGAACATCAAGACCTCCTCACGGAGAAGACCGGTTACCTCTTGTATCGTCCGTTGTTGACTTTGGATCTTGTATCTTCCTTCGTGTTCATCGATCTAGCGCATGTGTGATCATACTTGTTGGTTTTAGTGTTCTCATGTGTTCCCCTTGTGATTTTCCCCTCGTTTCCCTCCTTGTGTTCTTCGTGTTCATCGCGGGATCCGCTTCTTTCGTGAAATATCGGACGATTAGGGTCCCTACCCTACATCATCTTGGTTTCAGAGCCACGTTGATCACGATTTCAGAACTCCCCCCTTGTTTTCTAGCCTTCTTTTATTTGATTTCGTCCTAAATTCGAAAAATCCCCACCAAAATTAGCCCCAATTTTTTTGTGATTTGTTCGTTTGATGAAGTTTTGTTGGATTTGATCCATGGATTTGCTTGGTTTCAAGTGGATCTAACATATCCCCAAGTTTTCCCACTTTCCATCCACGAAATCTCCGCAATTTTACCCCTAAAATCATCTATTTCCGCCCCCAAATCGAGTTTCGAAGTCCAAATACTGATATGGAATCGTCGGGCCGGACATCCGGGCCTCAGGCCGGACATCTGGGCCCCAAGCCGGACATCCGGCTCCTGGACCGCAATTCACGCGCGGCTCTGGACATCAGGTCCCGGATTTCCGGCCCCGAGCCTGGATGTCCGGCCCCTCACATCTCAGCCATCCCCGTTTCACCGTTTATCCATAACTTATTCATCCGGAGTCCGATTTTCGCGTTCTTTAGCTCGTTGAAAAGCTCTTGACATCCCCCTTCCCACAAATATACTACCATCACAATTTGACTCCATCAAAATTCTGGAACTTTGGCATCTTTGCCTAGGGCTTCCACCACAACCTCCGCATAACCACCACCGACTTCCGTAACCTAACCAATTTTGTTCCCTATCGCATTAGTGGTTCCTTGAGGAGTGATTTGAGTCTCCTAAGGTGTCTAGGATACTTAGGGACGGTTGCTTCTTCATCAACCACCACCACCACTACCGCATAGGCTTGACCACTATACACTTCCGCCACCCCAACTTAACCCAAATTTTGTTTGTGTTGTCAGTTGTGTCTCCTAAGGTGTTTCGGCTACTTAGGGACCGTGCTTACAACTACGACACCGTGTATAGTCCACCACCTTACCCTCCTGATGCGGAGCATCCTACGATCATCCCCATGTACACTCGAGCATACGCCATTGGACACAAGGCGAACTCTCTCCTTTCCAATTCTTCCCTTTCCGCATGTAAGACATGGATGCTACTTCAAGTGCCAACTGCTACAGGCATACTCAGGTACACCCGAGGAGACCAAGGAGAGCCCAAGGACCAAGGACAAATGTGTGCGGGAGCGAACGAAGGAGAAGGAAGAAGAGCCAACTGCTACAGGGCCCGGACATCCGGCCCCAGCCCGGACATCCGGACCAGCCCGGA
The DNA here is from genome assembly GCF_056163025.1 of Triticum urartu. Taxonomy (NCBI): domain Eukaryota; kingdom Viridiplantae; phylum Streptophyta; class Magnoliopsida; order Poales; family Poaceae; genus Triticum; species Triticum urartu. Next base: position 192,483,743 of record NC_141873.1, on the reverse strand, counting down.
CATCCAAATCCTCCTGAAGCCCCGGACATCTGGCCCCTTCGCCTAGAAATCTGGAGCACTCTAGCCAGAGAGCAGAAGAATCGGGCAACTCTAGCCGGACATCCGGCCAGAGGCCCGGACATCCGGCTCTTCGTGAGCCGCCAGACTTCCGGCCCCCAGTCCAGACATCCGGCACCTTCCTGTGCACAGAGATCGGGCCAAGGGCCGATGTATCCCCCCTCTCACTTACCCCTTCGTGGGCTAGCACTATATATACTCCCCCACCTCCTCCTAGTTAGGGTCAGCGTTGTGATAGCTTATATTAGAGATAGAGCTTCGCTCATCCATATCGGATCTACTCCACGAGAGAGACCGCGGCCCCTCTACGGAGAAGATCCACCTTGAATTCAAGACCCCCTCATGGGAGGCCCCCATCAAGACCTCCTCACGTAGAACAGCCGGTTATCCGATGTATCGTCCTTTGTTGGATTCGGATCTTGTATCTTTTTGTGTTTCGAGGATCTAGCACAAGTGTGATTATTCTTGTTGGTTTTAGTGTTTCTCCCGTGTTTCCCCTCATGATTCCCCTCGTTTTCCCCCTCGTGTTCTTCGTGTTCATCACGGGATCTGCTCCTTTCATGAAAGATCGACCATCTAGGGTTCCACCCTACATCATCATGGTATCTAGAGCCACGTTGATCACGATTTTGGAGCCTCCCCCCTTGTTTCCTAGCCTAATTTTGTTGTGTTCTTCCCTAATTTTGAAAATCCCCACAAAAAATAGCCCCCCAAATTTTTTGTCATTTGTTCGTTTGATGAAGTTTGTTGGATTTGATCCATTGATTTTCTTGGTTTCAAGTGGATTTAGCATATCCCCAAGTTTCTCCACTTTCCATCCATGAAATCTCCGCAATTTTGCCCCTAAAATCATCTATTTCCGCCCCCAAATCGAGTTTCGAAGTCGAAATCCCGATCTGGAATCGTCGGGCCGGACATCCAGACCCCAAGCCGGACATCTGGCTCCTGGAGTGCAATTTGCGCACGGTTCTGGAGATCAGATCCCGGATTTCCGGCCCAGAGCCCGGATTTTTGGCCCCTGACATCTCAGCTGACCCCGTTTCACCATTTTGTCCATAACTAATTCATCCGGAGTCCGATTTTCGCGTTCTTTAGCTCATTGAAAAGCCCTTGACATCGCCCTTCCCACAAAAATACCAACAACATATTTTGACTCCATCAAATTTTGTGAATTTTGGCATCTTTGCCTAGGGCTTCCACCACATCATCCGCTACACCACCACGGACTTCCGCAAGCTAACCAATTTTGTTCCCCATCGCATTAGTGGTTGCTTGAGGAGTGATTTGAGTCTCCTAACGTGTCTAGGCTACTTAGGGACGGTTGCTTCTTCATCAACCACCACAACTTCTGCATAGGCTTATCAACCATACACTTCCACTACCCCAACTTAACCCAATTTTGTTTGTGTTGTGAGTTGTGTCTCCTAAGGTGTTTCGGCTACTTAGGGACCGTGCCTCCAACTCCGACGCCGTGTATAGTCGTCCACCTTACCCTCCATTTCTGCATTTCCTATTCCCAAAACCCATCATTGCATTTCCGCAATTCCTTTGAGCTTCCACAAAACCACCACCACATCCCGCTACCACCATTTGACATTTGACATTTCAAATTTTTAGTTCGCGGTTTTTCCGTTTCCTAAGGTGTTTCGACTACTTAGGGACGAGTCTCCATCATCTTGGTATCTACATCAAGAACACCGCCACTCATCATCGCCAAGGATGGTAACCTCCATATCATCTTGGTATCGTGGTATCCCTCCATTGTATATTCCCTTGCCATTGCACTGATAACCCCTAGCCTATTTTGCATTACTTGCCTATCAAGACTAGCCATTTGAGTATTGCCGGCAATGTTACTTGTGCACATTAGTGATCTACACCATACATTGCATACATACCATATCATATTGGTATCATCATATCATCCCTTGTGTCACAAGATTGTTCCCGTATATACCGAATTGCTATCTTGGTTTGTGCATTTCGCATTGTGGCCATATAAAAAAAGAATAAGCTTTTAAGCAAAAGAGAAAGAGCAAACGATCTTTTAAGCAATGGCCATAGCATCATAACACATTTCATATAAGATTTTCATATCCATCATCTTGGATCATACAACCGGAACATCATACACATAGCATACTTGGGATAGAAGTCGTTGCATTTTTGTCTCCTATAGGTTGTGCACAAGTGTCGTATCCGCCTATTGAGCAATCGTGCTAGCGTCTCTCTAGAGTTGTGCAACACGAGCGTTTTCCGTCGATTCCACATTTTGTGCTCATCCTTGGTTGCACGACCCCATTTATCTATCTGTGTGTGAGTTTCCGTGTGCCACCATATTGCTATTGGTCTACTTATTTCCTTGCGAATTTGTTAATCTCTTTCAACATTATTGACTCTTGCTAACACTTTGCATCAAATTTTTGTGCCACTATCCTCACCGAGCTCCACCATAAGACTTTTTTGTGTAGGTGTGAGAAACCGACAAGAATTGGTACCAATTGTGCTATTTCCTTGTTACATCATTGAGTGATCATTGATACATCTTCAACATCGGTCAAGGTACATTTGGTATAGTTCTTATCCTTTCTCCACTCATATTTTCTCGAGTATTTTGATGGATAGGCAAGGCATTTCATCTCCGGTCTTCCACAACAACGACGGCATGAACAACTACATCACCAAAGTGTCAATCTTCGATCAACAACGACAAATGCAATGCGCACAATCAAGATTGAGAGAGCGCATCAAGAACCACTCCATTGAAATTCGTCACTTCGAATCAAGGAAAAGGGACTACATCGACAACAAGCTTTCCGCACAAAAGGATGAGAAAGATGAAAGGATGGAGGAGATTCGGACCTTGTTGATCATCCTCAAGGAGGCGACGTTCATGTCACAAGTCTTCGGAGCGCAAAAATGATGCAAGCCCAAGCCGTCCACGTCCACATCTCCATGGCGACCACCATCACGTTCGTGATCCACATGGTCATGAAAGGCAAGTCACCTCCAAGCATCATGTGCACGACGACGACGAACGCCATCGAGCTCAAGTATGACAACGACACCATCAACATGAAGATGCTCGAGATGCGCCTACCTACAAGTCCCAACAAGCTCTACATCAAGCTACGGCCAAACTTCATGAGCACAAGAGAAGACCGCGAGACGAGCACCACCAAGATGGAGCTACAGCTGCACCAACCACTTCGGCATCTTCGCCAAGTGCTATCAAGGCATCTTCGCCTTTGGATGTATGGCATCTTCGCCTACTTACCATGAGTTCGCCTACATCGACATCTTCAACAACAAGGCGACCAACTACAAGCGAGGGCTACACTTCCATCTTCGGAAGCCCCTCAGGAAGATGACCGAGCATGGGAAATTCCCTTTGGTCATGGAGACGAGCTACGAGGTGCCACATCATATGGGCCTCCAATAACAAGACGGCAACAAGACGGTTGAGCTAGGGCCATCCCCTTCGACCACGGCAACGAGTGCGAACCTCTTCAACAACATGAAGACGGCACCCATATTGGACTCATACTCCGAGTCAAGCTATGAGACCGCACATGAGACCTTATCTTTGGTCTTAGAGGAGAGTGATGATGTGCCATCTTCGGCCTTCATCCACGGCTACAACATGATTGAGCATGGAGACATTTGCACCTACATCTCTCCGACACCCACATATTAAGATATGCCCCAATTGCCATGTGAGGAGAGCCACCAACATATGAGTGAAATGAGTGACTCCACCATATATGACATTGAGTGCATTTCCGATGAGAGGATGAGTGTGACCACCACTAGCCCCACACTTGAGAGCATGCCACATATACTATGTGAGGTTGAGAGCCATTTGAGTGACTCCACCGACCATATGAGTGAGAGCATCATACCGGGAGTGAGTGAGACACAACACTTAGTGAGTGAGGTAGTTGAGAGGGAACGTGAGGCCACTATGATTTCTAACAACCTAACCTCTACTCAAAGTGTGTTTTCTTTGGTGCTAGGTCTCCTACATGACGACATGCCTATCCTCGACGAGTCCATACCTCCAATGGGGACGACGATGGCCATGGTGGAAAAACATGAACCCCCCAGATAGTTCCATCAAGATGAAGATGACCACGACTTGGTCTTTGATATCGCACCTACAACACATGAGCGATGCTCCAAAGGTAACATAGGTTATGGTGCCTTTCTTGTCTCACTAGTAGGCTATCTCACCAATGATTTCTTGCATGATGATGATCCACCTATTCCCATGCTTCATGCTAGTGCGAATTCTTCATGTCATGACTTACCTATTTATGATGAATATGATGATTGATGATGAGCATGTTGAGTTGCCTAGTTGTGATGCTATGCTCCATTGGATATCATGTGAAAATTCTATTGGTCACATTATGTTCGATAATCCATTGAACTTGTCATATGCTATGAGTGAGATCTCCCATATCGCATCATTTCAATCTCAACATAGTAACTATGCATGCCCCATTAAAATAAATCCCATTTGCACTTATGGCATAGATGACGAGATGATGGTCATTGGCTTTTGTTTTTCATGTGATGATATTGCTATGCTTCCTTTACATGATTTGCACAATTCATCTACTATGCCATGCCATGATCACATTGGTCCAAATATGCATTGTTTTGGATGTTGTCAATATTCTCCATGTGATGTTTCCATTAATGCTCATGAGGAGACCCCCATAGTTTCCTCATACAAATTAGGAGATTTTGATGCATTCCATACTTTGCATGATTCCCATAATTGCTTGCACCATATGCATTCCATGAATAACAATGCTCTACATATTCCTCATGATGCATTGCACAATTTAATTCTCCATTATGCAATACATAATAACAAACCTCTCATGATGGATGACATGTTTCTATATCACGCATCTCATCTATTTGAGCATTGGATATTTTGTGCTAACTAACACATGCACGTGCGCATCATGATGGATGATGTGTACATATACCATGCACACACAATTTTCTCTTTGTCTTTGTTTTGTATAGGTACTCACATATACTCGTCAACCTCTCAATCCCAAGAGTTTACCAAACGAGCTCTTGAGAGCAAAGATGACGTGGGATCGTGTGGATTGTCCTCCCCACCATTCCCTTCACGGAACGACTTCGTGCATTCCTTTTACTTGGCTCTCACACGGCTTTGGGCTATATTTAACTTGTTATGTTATGCCGATTTTCTCGTGTTCACTTTGCATGCTATGCCTCTTTACATGATTTTGTCATGCAATTGTGACCCTTGCTTGCATCTACCCATGATTCACCATTTTACTACTCCTATGTGTATTTGCATGCTTGGTGGAGATCCTTGTTGCTATTGCCATGTTTATCATGTGCCTCATGCTATTGTTGCTTGTTTTGTTGGGAGAGTCATGATGTCCCATTGCTATTTACATATGGCCTCTCACCAATACATTGATGATATTTTGCTCATATCTTGCTTTCATCCTTGTGCTATGTCATGTGAATTATTCATGCACACTATTTGCACCCATGACTTGCTTGCCATGATTTCTTCTAGTATGTTGCATCTTCGCACTACTAGCTTGCTTGACTTGATCACTATGATTGCTTACTTTGTTGCATCACCCATGTTCCACTATTACTCGCTTTCTTGGGTTGATGACATATATGTTCTTGCCTCTCACATGATACATCTTGTTCATTGTCGCTTGCCTCCAATTGTTGCATCTATGCTCATTGATCTTGGAGACTTGGACATATTACTTGTGATGCATGCTTAATTACTTGAGCCTATTGTCTTTGGTTGTAGTCGCATCTTATGCTTTCATAGAATGCCACATATTGTCCTTTCTTATGATAAGCATGATGAAAACACTCGTTGGGTATCTCACCATTTGAATGATAGGTTTTGCATTTGCACTAACCTCATTTGTTTTTCTGAGTGTTTGTCATGTTCTTTCATTTTGAAGGATTCACATGGTCGCACCGTCATGAAACACCTTGGTCATGTGAAGGCGTACATGAGCACAACACCAACATTTTCGACATCCTCAAAAAGGTGAACTCATTACCTTTGAGCCATCCTCAAATACGCATATTGGATGAGTCACTCTTTCATTGTTATCCCCTTCTTGTTGTCTACATGATACATCTCGCGAATGGAGGAGCGACATTGGAGATTGGCTCGATGGACCTTCAAGTTGATGAGCGCTCGGACTTATTGGATGCACCTTCGAACCTCCACTCATGCCACGACATTGAGCAGTGGTATACCAACACCTCCATATTTGTTGATTATGCTCACACATGTCATGCTCGATGGACATATCATACACATGACAAATTTGCATCTTATGCATCGATTGACCCATATTATGATTGCCTTGTTGCATCTTGTCTTTCTATGTCATCCATGATATATGAGCTTGTGCATTTCCTTAACAAATTTGTTGTGATATACCTTGATGGCATATTCATACATCATGATCTTATTGCCTACCATCAATTGCATGATCACATCACATTAAGCATCCATTACCATATTCATGCTATTGATAAATCGTCTCTCTATGACATCATTTTGCACTGTGGTTGCATTGATCACATTCACAATACATTTGTGTGCACAATGAATGCTTTTGCTCCCATGAATTCTTTGCATACCATTCCATATCTTTTGGATAAGCTTCATGCACCTTGTCATGATCAATCTTGTCGCATAGACTTTTTCTTATTTGATGGACACTTTGTGTGCGCTGACCATTGTATTTCCGAGTGTCATTTGTGTTCGCTCCATTTGCATGTATACCACTCCGACGACACCTTGGAGTACTTGGAATGCACAATGTCTTCATCTTCGTCCAACTACAAGTCCGTCCACAACAACCGTTTCCATGGTGATGAGGATCACGATCCGAGGTCGGTTCTTTCCCAAGGGAGGGGAGATGATGCGGAGCATCCTACGATCATCTCCATGTACACTCGAGCATACGCCATTGGACACAAGGTGAACTCGCTCCATTCCAAATCTTCCCTTTCCGCATGTAAGACATGGATGCTACTTCAAGCGCGGACCTTGTGCATATCAGGTACACCCGAGGAGACCAAGGAGAGCCCAAGGACCAAGTGTCCGCACACGAACACGTCACCATGTACCTCCAATGTCGAGGGTGATGCACCGCAGCTCACGTCGAAGGAGACCCGCTAGAAGCGCGGTACGCAAGACAATCCGGCGGGTGCTTTTGTAGACCCGAAACCCCACACACCCGGGAGGGACCCCGTCAGGGCGGCGGCGGCTATGGACTGCCTTAGGTCGGCCTGACCGCCCCTAGGGCCTCGAGGTTCGCCACCCTGCAACAAGAAGAACGAATGAACAACGAGGAAGAAGAAGAACAAGGGAGAAGGAAAAGTAAAGGTAAAAGGTGTAGATTGATTTGTTCGATTGTGTGTTGCTGTTTCAATCGGCCGTCACCCCCAACATATATAAGAGGCGGCTGGACTTCCCGTACAAGCAAAGGATTTATCTAGGCTTTCCTTACAAGAAAATTACATCAATTCACGTCCAAAACCCGAGTCAAATTCGGACTGGTTTTATCTGAACTTTCCAAAACTGTTCGGTTTAAACTACCTATACTTTGAGAGTCCTTTCTGTGGTGACAAACGACCTCACTTGGAAATGAGCCCATAAGCAATCCTGACCGTTTCGACGAGACGAACAACTTTCATGTTGAACGTTTTTTCATCAGAGGTCATGTCGAGGGTCAAATCGCTCGTGCAAGACAGCTAATTATTCACGCATCACATCAGACATACCCACATAAGTGTCTGGTTCCGGACGTCATATTTTTGCTCACTGGAGGGTCGCGCTGTGCGGGCTCTAACTTTTGCATATGACCTCGGAATGAGACGATCTTTATATCAAAATCTATGGTTTCGACGAGACGAAGACAATTCATGGAGATCACTTTTCAATATGGGGCAGTCTTAGGGGCGTAATCAGCCGAATAGTGTTCTGAATACAAAATCTAAGTACTTCGAACACAAGTTCGGCCTTAGAGATGAGACCGGATGACTATGGCCCAAATATCAAAGTTTTTCCTTTTGACGATACGGAACTTTCTCACTTTGAGCACTTCTCCATTTGAGGCCATCTTAATTACGTTCTTCGCCATGCCAAAATCTAGTGTCAACACATGCCCCCCTGTTTTTCGGCAAACTTGTGTGCCGAAAAATAACTTGCACGATGCTTTTCCTAAGGACGATGTCAACACTCCATCAGCCATTTTATGTGCTTAGGACGATAAGTATATATAGGCCATTTGGATTAGCAACAAAAGTAAAGCTAATCAAACATATGATGATTTGGTAATACCCTTTCATGATGTAAGAAATTATATTGCATCCATGGTTTAAAATAAGCCCATTGAGGGAAACCAATCATACCTGATGAGAAATTCCATGGCATAGGCATCAATGACATTGTTGAAGAAAATGGATAATGTGTGGACCGAAGATGTTGAAACCTTCGGCTTGGTCCTTCATAGTTTTCACTCTTTTCCTTCTTCACATTTGCCGCACTCCTTGTAAACGAAGCTTGCACATAATTCTTATTTTGAATACTTCCTTTGGGAACCCATGCCATATTCCTTTCTTCAAGTTCTTGTGCACTAAGTTTTTGTAATTTCTTCTTTTGCCAATATGATAATCCGAGTGGGCTCCCTGGCTGTGATTTTGTTTGAAGAAATGGCGATTCTTGTTTTACCATGTGCACTCTCAACTTCTTCTCTTCAGATTTGGTACTTGATTGACTTGCCTCATCGCCATTAGTAGCCAATGTCAATACTTTAATTGGCTCCTTCTCATTTGAGATCAAATCTGAAGTAGCACTCTTACGGCCATCTTTTTTAACACGATAAATTTGTTTGACCACCTCTTTCTTGTTCCTTGAGCTCCGGACCAATTCCTTATGATTGAAACGGTCTTTGACATGTGATTGTTCAAATGTTGATCTTTTTGGAGCTGCATAATGTTTGTGAGATGGTCTAAAATAAGATGAAGAATGCGCCCTTGTATCATACTTGTCCCACGATGGATATAGATTTACATGGTCATAGGAAGGTATCCATGGCATTGGCATTGGCGGCATAAAATATGGATATGAATATACCGCATTAGAATTCTCATTTTGCCAATACCAATCTTGGGGTTTGCGCCTAGGGGGTGATCTTGATTCTTTTCCATTAGTTGGCCGATAAACACTTTTCTCCTCACTGTTCTCTTGATATTTATCTAATAATTGTGCAAAAGTGACCTTGGATTTCTTGCACTTGTGCTTATTGCGGCCTTTATCTCCTTTGTCTTGACTTGCATTGATCTTTGGATTTTCTTGTTGCCCCCCAGTCCTTGGCGTCTTCGTTGTATCTTCGATAGAACTCATGCCTTTAAGAATATTTTCATTGTGCTCTTGAACAACTTTTTTACTTGAAAGCTTGATCCCATCACTTGTAGTTTTTACCTTCTCATATTTAAAGGAATCGTCTTGAAGCAGCCAATTCAAAAACCTTTTTCCATTAGGACCAATTATAATAGACTGGTCATCCCTTGGTGTTTCAACAAATTTTAATCATCCTTTATCAATGGCCGATTTAACTATTTGACGAAACATGTTGCAATCCTCCAAATTATGCTTGGACGAATCATGCAACTTGCATTACATTCGTCCTTGGATTGATGGCTTCACATGGTGATCAAGAAATTTAATGTAATTATTTTTCAGCAACAAATCAAATATTTGATCACACATGCTTGAATTGAAGGTATACTTCTTATTTTCTAGCCGATCTTGGTGTGCAAACAGCTTTGGAGTTGAGCAAACGAATGGTTCAGATTTAGAATCTCCCCATTCGGCTATGCATTGTGTTTTACACCCTATCTCCGATGTATTAGGATAAGATATTATATTAGCATCGGATTTTTCAAAAGAATTTGACCTTGGCTTTAAATTTCTGAAACAAAAATAGTTAGAATACACATGTCTCAATTGAGACCAAGTGCAAGCCAAGTAAGAAACAAGCAAAGCTATCCAATTAGATATGAAATTTTGATAAAGCAATGGGGAAAACTTTGGCTGCAATAATAGGTCACTATCGGTCTTTATAAATGGCACAATAGACTGACCGATATGTTCTATAACAGTTTTATTGCTAACAAGTAATTTCCCTTCGTCATTGATCTTTCAAAATTACTTATGAGAATTTCTCTTATAGAAGCATCAACAATAAAGCTGCGACCAAATCGGAAGATAGGTAAATCACTTGCTAGACATACCTTTTCAAACACGTTGGGAGGGCATGATGGTTGCGTTACTTGAACGATAGGTTGTGCCTCTTTCGAATAGCTCCCCAACACCTTGTCATCCTGTTTTTCTAGAATAGATTCGGCATACGTAATATTTGATTCAGTCTTTTCAATAGCCAAATTAACTTTATTATTCGAATCATCATCTTTTTTGATAATTCTATCCACACCCAATGCTTTCTCTTTTTGGCATAATCTAGCTTGGATTGCAGTAGAATTAATAGGCTTTCCCTCTTTTCTTAATTCTTGTAGAACAACATTTCATTCATCCCAAAAAGACGTAAGATTTTTCTTAATGACCCAATCTGGATAGAATTGCCCCCGACACTTTTAGACTCTTTTGGTAACGATATGTCACCAAAATTCTATAATTGTGTTGGGGGGACATGATATGCCACGGTAGTAGGTGAAGGCATTTGTGCTCCTGTAGAAGCTTCACTTATTCGGCCATGACCATGAAGGTGGGGAGCCGAAATATGGACATCAATAGTTGCGTATGGTGCTAGAAAATTAGTAGCATGAGGTGTAGCATATGATGTTTGAGGGTAATTGGCCAGATAACTAGTAGTAGCATGGCCAATTACCCTATCCACCGGCACGTTTGGATTAACAAACTTCAAGTTATTTGCCGATGAATAAAAAGTTGAAACACTTTGTTGCATCCTATTGGAAGTTCCTACATAGGGTATCTCAACTTGATTAACCGAACTCATCATGTTGTTCATCGGCATATAGATTTGTGGGGTTGCCGATGCATGGGAGTTGGGATACATATATTGCATGTTGCTGAAATTATATGAAGTTGAAGCATGAAGATTATTCTGAATCGGTTGTTGCACATAATTAGATACATTATTGATAAAACTAGGGCTAGCCAATACATTATGCTCATTAGACGATCTAGCAACAACATATGCATTATTTGCATCTACATAAGTGAAGTGGGTATTCATATTACCTTTGTAGATGTCAAACCCTAGATGACGATCTCTTCGTAGCAAGAACGGGCCGGAGACCGTTCAACGCTTCGTCCCCAACGGAGTCACCAAAAAGTGTGTCCGCACACGAACACATCAATGTGTACCTCCAATACCGAGGGTGATGCACAGCAGCTCACCTCGAAGGAGACCCGTCGGAAGCGCGGTACGCAAGACAATCCGGCGGGTGCTTTTGTAGACCCGAAACCCCACACACGCGGGAGGGACCCCGTCAGGGCGCGCGGCGGCTATGGGCTGCCCTAGGTCAGCCTGACCGCCCCTAGGGCCTCGAGATTCGCCACCCTGCAATAAGAAGAACGAATGAAGAACGAGGAAGAAGAGGAACAAGGGAGAAGGAAAAGTAAAGGTAAAAGGTATAGATTGATTTGTTCGATTGTGTGTTGTTGTTTCAATCGGCCGTCACCCCCAACATATATAAGAGACGGCTGGACTTCCCGTACGAGCAAAGGATTTATCTAGGCATTCCTTACAAGAAAATTACATCAATTCACGTCCAAAACCCCAGTCAAATTCGGACTGATTTTATCCGAACTTTCCAAAACTGTTTGGTTTAAACTGGATGTACTTTGAGGGTCCTTTTGTGGTGACAAACGACCTCGGATGGAAACGAGCCCAAAAGCAATCTTGACCGTTTCGACGAGACGAACAACTTTCATGTTGAACATTGTTTCATCAGAGGTCATGTCGAGGTTCAAATCGCTCATGCAAGACCGCTAATTATTCACGTAGCACATTAGACATATCCACATATGTGTCTAGGTCCGGGCGTCATATTTTTGCTCACTAGAGGGTCACGCTGTGCGGGCTCTAACTTTTGCATATGACCTCGGATTGAGACGATCTTTATATCAAAATCGATCGTTTCGCTGAGACGAAGACAATTCAGGTAGATCAGTTTTCAATATGGGGCAGTCTTGGGGGCGTAATCAGCCGAATAGTGTTCTGAATACAAAATCTAAGTACTTCGAACACAACTTCGGCCTTACAGATGAGACCGGATGACTATGGCCAAAATATCAAAGTCTTTCCTTTTGATGATACGGAACTTTGTCACTTTGAGCACTTCTCTATTTGAGGCCATCTTAATTAAGTTCTTCGTCGTGCCAAAATCTGGTGTCAACAACAAGGCCAAGTGTGTGCGGGAGCGACTGATGGAGAAGGAAGAAGAGCCAGCTGCTATAGTCCCCGGATATCCGGCCCCAGCCCGGACATCCGGACCATCCCGGACATCCAGCCCCATGCCCCGGACATCCGGATCCACTCGAAGCCCCGGACATCCGGCCCCTTCGCCCGGAAATCCGGAGCACGCTAACCAGAGAGCAGAAGAATAGGGAAACTCCAGCCCGGACATCCGGCCAGAGGCCCGGACATCCGTCTCTTCGTGAGCTGCCGGACATCCGCCCCCCAGCCCGGACATTCGGCACCTACCTGTGCGCATAGATCGGGCCAAGGGCCCATGTATCCCCCCTCTCACTTACCCCTTCGTCGGCTAGCACTATATATACTCCCCAACCTCCTCCTAGTTAGGGTCAGCATTGTGATAGCTCATATTATAGATAGAGCTTCTCTCATCCATATCGGATCTACTCCACGAGAGAGACCACAGCCCCTCTACGGAGAAGATCCACCTTGGATTCAAGACCCCCTCATGGGCGGCCCCCATCAAGACCTCCTCACGCAGAAGACACGGTTACCCTATGTGTCGTCCATTGTTGGATTCGGATCATGTATCTTTTTGTGTTTCAAGGATCTAGCACAAGTGTGATCATTCTTGTTGGTTTTAGTGTTTCTCTCGTGTTTCCCCTCGTGATTCCCCTCGTTTCCCCCCTCGTGTTCTTCGTGTGCATCACGGGATCCGCTCCTTTCATGAAAGATCGTCCATCTAGGGTTCCACCATACATCACCTCCACTTCCGCATTGCGTCTCAAAACCCGTCATTGCATTCCTGCAATCCCATTGAGCTTCCGCAAAACCACCACCGCTTTCCCGCTACCACCATTTGACATTTTCCTTTGAGATTTTTTAGTTCGCGGTTTTTCTGTTTCCTAAGGTGTTTCAGCTACTTAGGGACGAGTCTCCATCATCTTGGTATCTCGATCAAGATCACTGAGGGAGTCCTGGATTAGGGGGTCTCCGGAGAGCAGGACTATATCCTTTGGCCGGACTGTTGGACTATGAAGACACAAGATTGAAGACTTCGTCTCATGTCCGGATGGGACTCTACGTGGCGTGGAAGGCAAGCTAGGCAATACGGATAGGTATATCTCCTCCTTTGTAACTGACCTTGTGTAACCCTAGCCCCCTCCGGTGTCTATATAAACCAGAGGGTTTTAGTCCGTAGGACAATCATACCACAGGCTAGCTTCTAGGGTTTAGCCTCTCCGATCTCGTGGTAGATCAACTCTTGTACTACTCATATTATCAAGAATAATCAAGCAGGACGTAGGGTTTTACCTCCATCAAGAGGGCCCGAACCTGGGTAAAACATTGTGTCCCCTGCCTCCTGTTACTATCTGCCTTAGACGCACAGTTTGGGACCCCCTACCCGAGATCCGCTGGTTTTAACACCGACATTGGTGCTTTCATTGAGAGTTCCTCTGTGCCATCACCGTAAGGAAGGATGCCTCGTCTCGTTGTTAAAAACAATATCACCGCCGAGGGAGCCCTGGCTGTCGGCCAAACTCTTCGGCTAGGCAGTTTCATCATGACCACCCGTTCGGCTGCTGCCCCGACGATGACTTCTCGGGTCATCGAAAATAGCCTCAACTTCGGCTCGGAATTCGCCGAGCAGATGGATCCAATGGAGCTCTCTTCCCTAAACGAGCTCTTGGATCGCATCGCCGCCTTGGGAGTCGCTACGGACTATGATCAGATTGGGCTTAAACCCGATCAAAGGGAGATTAACTCTCCACCGGTCACCCATCATGTTGCGGTGGTGGAGGAACAATGCGGCGATTCTTCTTCTATCTTGAGGACTAACTATGTCCGGATTCCTGAGCTCTCTAAGCCAGATACCCGTTTACGGGAGGACGTCACCCAAGCCCTAAACCTAGAGTCAGGCAGTGGGCCAGACTTATCGGGCAACATCCCGGAACCCGAAATTCCAAGATTGGAAACACCTCGGCCCCCGGGTCTGAGATTGGGTAGGGGTTCGGACCCAATTCCACCCACCCACCTAGACATAAACGATCTTTCCAACATCAGGCAAGAGCCCCATGAAACAGTACATCATTATTGGGCTAGATTCCTCCTTGTGATGAACAAGGTTAAGGACTGTCACGAGGAAGACGCAGTCTCATTTTTCTGCAATAATTGCACGAACAAGGGAATCCTTAACGCCTTGAGTCGTCGTGACATATCATGCTTCGCTGACTTGGCGTCCATAGTACGAAAGTACTGTGCGATGGAAAGCTCCTGGAAAACCAAAAAGAAATTTTGGGATAATCCGGCTCGGAATATACACCTAGTCCGAAGTAAAAGGGTGCACTATCATAAGACACCCGAGTTAGTTACAAAGAAACAAAAACCCTCTTCAGGGCATGGAACCGTATTGGAGGGATGGCTTAACGGACCCTGCAGAATTCATAGTACAGCGGATACCATACCAACACACAGCCTTAGAGCATGTTGGATACTCCGGCAGGTGGCCAAAAGTGGCGAGGATCTTCTCATCCCAAATACCACAGAGCACCATCCCGTGGATAACAATACGGTACTAAAAATCTTTGAAACCTTCGCATCAAATAATAGACGCAAGCAAACACTACGCAGCCTCGCCGAAATCTGCCACGTGGCAGCAATAAATCCATGGAGTGACACGGCTATTACCTTCAATGCTAGTGACAAACCTAAATTCCGAACAGCCCAAGCACCAGCTGCACTGGTCCTCAGTCCAATTGTGGACGGCTTTCGACTCACCCAAGTACTCATGGATGGCGGCAGTGGATTGAACCTCCTCCATGAGGAAACCCTTCAAAAAATAGAAATAGACTGGAACCGCATTGAGCAAAGCAGCACCACCTTTAGAGGAATCATCCCCAGCCGGGAAGCACGCTGTGCTGGGAAAATCACACTAGATGTGGTATTCGGCACGCTAGAGAACTATAGGTCCGAAGAAATTACATTCCAAGTGGCCCCGTTCAATAGTGGATACCACGCCCTTTTAGGACAGGAAGCGTTCACGATCTTCCAAGCCATACCCCATTATGGGTACATGAAGCTCAAAATTCCCGGGCACAACGGAATCATCACTCTCGCTAGTGATCCAGGCATAGCACTCCGCGCCGAAAACAAAACAGCCGCATTGGCCCTCGAGGCATTATCCGAAGCCCTTTCGGCCAAGGAATTCACCGTGCTGCGCTCCATAGTGGACAGGGATGACGTGATACTTGAAAAGAGATCCAAGTCCGCATCTTTTAAACCAACGGATGAAATAGTCAAATTCCAAGTCCACCCAACGGACCCTACAAAAACAGCCTCCATCGGGGCACAGTTAAACCCCGCCGTGGACGCTGCACTACGAGAGTTCCTTTGCGAGAATTGGGATATATTCGCCTGGCACCCCCCAGACATGCCAGGAATCCCACGTAGGCTGGCCGAGCATAGCCTCAATATTCTAAAGGGATTCAAGCCGGTCAAGCAGGCTCTTCAGCGTTTCTCTGAACCTAAGAGACAAGCTATGGGAGAGGAACTAGCCAAGCTATTGGAGGCCGGATTCATTCGAGAAATAAAACACCCGGACTGGCTAGCAAACCTGGTGATGGTACCAAAGAAGGACAAATCCTGGCGCCTATGTGTTGATTTCAAGGACCTCAACAAGGCTTGCCCAAAGGATCCCTTCCCCCTCCCCCGCATTGATCAAATTATCGATGCTACCGCAGGACACGAGTCATTGTGTTTCCTCGACGCATACTCCGGCTACCATAAAATTAAGATGGCGGAGTCCGAGCAAGCCGCACCGGCATTTATCACACCATACGACCCCTTCTGTTTCAACATAATGCCGTTTGGGCTCAAAAACGCCGGCGCAACATATCAGCGCATGATCCAGACATGTCTGGAGAAACAGATCGGCAAAACAGTAGAGGCATACGTAGATGATGTGGTCGTTAAAACCAAACATGTCGACTCTCTAATAGACAACTTGAGGCTCACATTCGACAACCTCCGAACATACGACATCAAGCTCAATCTGGAAAAATGCATTTTCGGCGTACTAGCCGGAAAGCTTCTGGGGTTCATTGTCTCCAGTAGAGGAATTGAAGCCAATCCGGCCAAAATCCGAGCTCTGTCACAGTTGGCTATCCCAACTGACCTCAAACAAATCCAGAAACTAACTGGATGTGTGGCAGCTCTAAACCGCTTTATCTCCCGCTTAGGAGAAAAGGCATTAACCCTTTATCGCCTCCTTCGGCGCACCGAACACTTCGAGTGGATGGACGCTGCCACAAACGGATTGGAAGAAATAAAAGCCATACTGGCAACCAACCCAATCCTGGCCGCGCCAAGCATCGGCGAACCAATGCTGTTGTACATTGCGGCAACTCATCAAGTTGTAAGCGCAGTGCTCATCGTCCAATGAGAAGCTGACGGATATAAATTCCCTCTTCAAAAGCCGGTATACTATGTACCCACTGTCCTCACTCCATGCAAATCATGGTACCCACATTATCAAAAGATAGCCTATGCGGTATTCATGGCATCCCGGAAGCTGCGACACTACTTTCAAGAGTGTTTGATTACAGTAGCCTTGGAAGTGCCACTTAATGATATTATAAACAACCGCGACGCTACGGGCCGGATTGCCAAATGGGCCATTGAGCTCCGCCCATTTGACATAACATACAAACCTCGGCGAGCCATTAAATCGCAAGTATTGGCCGACTTTGTCGCCGAATGGACGGAAGCCTAACTCCCTAAAGAGTACGGCGCATACTCCAATTGGATCATGCACTTCGACGGCTCTAAAATGCTTGCTGGTCTGGGGCCTGGCGTCATCCTGACGTCCCCAATCAAAGATACAGTTCAATACGTACTACAGATACTGTATACAGACTCCAACAACGCAGCCGAATACGAAGCCCTGTTACATGGTCTTCGGATGGCAGTTTCCATGGGCATTCAACGCCTGGAGATGCGTGGGGATTCGAACCTCGCAATATCCCAAATAAATGGAGACTTCGATGCCAACGATCCAAAGATGGCGGCCTATCGAAACGCCGTCCTAAAGATGTCAGCTCGGTTCGAGGGGCTCGAATTTCACCATGTGGCTCGGGAAAACAATCAGGCAGCGGATATCCTTGCCCGCATCGGCGCAAAATGCGATGCGGTCCCCCCCCAACATCTTTTTGGAGAGGTTGTTTAAGCCGTCCGTAGTATGGGAAGGGGACATCGGTAACAATAGTCCGGACCCGGCCAAAATGCCCGATATTGAACACTCTGACATAATCGGAGGCTCCGCCACCGAAATAACACCTTCAGCCCATGTAATAATGGCCATCATTGCCCCGTGGACAGAACCATTCCTGGCCTACCTAACTAGGCAGGAACTCCCCGAGGACCAAAATGAGGCACGCTGCATAGTGCGGCGATCTAAAGCCGACAGGGTCCACGAGGGAGAGCTGTATAAAAAAAGCACTACCGGAGTCCTTCAAAGGTGCATCTCCGAAGAGGAAGGGCGGAAGCTTTTGGCAGAAATTCACGCCAGACTCGGCGGCCACCATGCCGCAGCCCGGGCCCTCGTAAGCAAGGCCTTCCGTACAGGGATTTATTGCCGACGGCCCGGGCAGACGCACAGGACTTGGTCCAATGTTGCGCTGGTTGCCAGCTTTTTGCAAACCAAAGCCACATGCCACCCACCGCCCTCCAAAAAATCCCCATCACCTGGCCCTTCGTGGTCTGGGGGCTTGACATGGTCGGACCCCTTAAGGGGGAAACCCATAAGAAAAAATACTTACTGGTCATGGTGGATAAATTCACCAAATGGATAGAAGCCAAACCTGTTAAAACAGCCGAATCCGGACCAGTGATAGACTTCATATCCGGGGTTGTACACCGTTATGGCGCCCCCCACAGCATCATCACTGACAACGGCATGAATTTCACGGCCGACGAGGTAAAACTCTGGTGCAGCAACATGGGCATCAAGCTCGATTATGCTTCTGTCTATCACCCAAAAACCAACGGCCAAGTTGAGCAGGCAAATGGTCTTATCATGAGCGGCATTAAACCCAGATTAGTGCGGACCTTAACGGAGTCTAACACGCACTGAGTAGAGGAGCTCGACTCTATACTCTGGGGGCTGCGGACCACGCCGAATCGTAGTACTGGATATACACCCTTCTTTATGGTGTACGGCGCAGAGGCAGTTCTGCCCTGCGACATAATTCATGACTCACCTCGAGTGTGCATGTACAAAGAAAGAGAAGCCGAGCTTGATCGGCAGGATAGACTGGACACCCTAGAGGAGGAGCACGATGTGGCAAAAGCCCGTTCTGCATTCTATTAGCAACAGGCTCGCAGATACCAAAGCAGAGAAGTACGGGCCAAAACTTATAACGTTGGTGAGTTAGTTCTATGCCTGCCGGAGAAGAAAAAGACCAAGCTCGAGCCCAAATGGGAAGGTCCCTTCATTATTGACCAAGTTCTGACCGGTGGAGCGTACCGTCTGTGGGATGCATCGAATAATCGACTTGAGCCAAACCCATGGAACGCAGCCACGCTCCGAAGATTCTACGCCTAGCGCCGGACTCTATGTTCATCTCCTTCCTCTGTCCATTTTTTGAATATATATTATCTATCTTTTTTCTCTTTCTTTCTTTTATTCTTTCTCAAGTCCTTCAAGGGCCAACTTGTGCCTCGCTTGCACACTATAGATGCGCTAACCGCGCTCATTTTACCTGGGGGCTTCTTACACAGAAGCTTAATTATCTATCTGGGCTTCATGCTCAGCACATGTGTTATTCTTCCGCATGTACCTTTTCTTCGCCATTGTATGCATCGATATGACTTAAGTTTTGGCCAAGCTGGGTTGCCTGGCTCTTGTATTTATGCCCTACGTTCCCGTTAATTCGGCTAGGGCATTAGGGGAGCACCTCAGCGATTGTTACTGCCGGGTCAGCCGGATGTGTACCTCAGACTGGGTGAAGCCGAAAGCTAGCATTCTTAAGAGAATATTCGGTCGGTGAACAAAAGATGATTTTTATTTATTTTCCATATGTTCCCCAGATGTTTTTTCCTGCATTTCCTCTCGCAGTCCGGACATGCACTTTAGGGCATGCGTACCCAGGGAAAGGAACCCTTAACGGAACTATTCTCCCTGGAAGATGTTTCTTACTACCCATGTAATATAACATAACTAGTTGGGCACTTGTCTGTTCAAGCACTAATGACCCCTACGCCTGGTCTCCACGCATACCCCGGTTCTTATATAACTGAGCGGGTATTCGGATACACTCCGGACTATCGGGTCCCGAGGTTGAAGCGAAAAGGTCCGCCATGAAAAATGATCTACAATCGTGCTAGAAGGCATTATACATGTCACTTTAATTACATAGTCATGTAGACTGACTAAATTCCTCTTCTATACCATCCAACAGGCGGTCTAGCCTACAATCTTGTTGGGAATACTTTCCGGCTAATTCTACTTGCCCATAGACTAAGCTAACGGGGATCTCTTTCCCGCCGGGCCCCACAGGTCCGACCTCGGCCATGTGATTTGGGTTAGCCTTGGTATACCGCGTCTTCACCATGGCCTAGCCTTCCCTGGCACCTTGACGGCAGGCAGATATCTTCCATAATCGGAAGCGCCGCCGTGCTCCCTTGAGCTTCTCCACAAGCTCTCGAGCGCCTTCTGGCAGGGAGACGGATGGACACAAGGCCTGGGCAATACCTTGCATTACCTGCCGAACTTGTTCATGCAGTTGTGAGAGCTCGGATAGAAGATCACCCGCAGACCCGGGCATCTCCTCCTCGGGACGACCCGTCAGCATACCTGCAGAGATAACTCTATTAGCTGGCTTCTCCGCCGTCCCCTTTATTAAGGGTTCATTCAAGAACTTACTGAATATGCCGCGTCGAAGCCTCTTATTCTCCTTCTCGGAGTCTGCAAGCGGGGCCCGAACATCTTTTAGTTCCACGCTCAGCTTGGTATTGGCGTCTTGGAGATTGTTTTTCTCCCACCTGACCTCAGTCAGCACGCGTTCGCCAGCCTTTAACTGTCGTACGGCATGCTGCTCCTCCGGATTCATCTGCAACATCTATTATTAGATCTGCAGCCATGCCGCATGCTATATGGTACCTCTCATTCTTTGAAAGAAATGTTACTAGCTGGGGACTTTTTAGGTTCCTTCAATGCGGCAACAGCGGCCTGAAGTTTGGTCTTGCATTCCTCCAGCTCCTGTGACAGTCGACTATTCTTCTCTGTAAGAACCTGCACAATAATTTGATCCTGAAATCAGTTCTGCTAACGGTTTCAAGTCTCAGGGGCTACTGATACATATAATCGTCAGATTTGCTTACTCGTACATCCTTTACATACTGGCCCGTGGCTCTATCTAGACCATTTTGAGCAGCATGGAGGTACGCCTCTCCAGAATTGAAGGCCTCAAATGCCTCTGGTGAGAAGCAAGCATCGCGGAGTACGGCCCGGCGACGCCTATGATTCATGGCGCTCTCCACTTCTGAATTTGTAGCGGATAGATTATCAGCATCCTCTGTAGGGGGAGTATCCGGCGTCCGCCCCATGTCGGCTTCCGCCTCTGTGTCTGGTCCTGGAGCCCGACTGGTGGAAGCGTGATCGGCAGCCTCACCGGACATATTCCGGCGAGCGTTTTTTCTGTTAAAGAAACATGGACGTCATTAAATTTCAAGAAAGACGACAACCACAGAGCGGGGTTTTTGTCATACCTCTGCGCCGGCGTCTCCGTCCTGACCGCCTTTCTTTTTGGCCTGGCCGACCTCGGTGCCTCTTGTTGGCGAGTTGCTGCGGGTTCGGCATGGCGTCCCGAATGCCTTCCCTGTAGAAACACCATATGTATATGGTAGGTGAAGTGTCTAAAAGGGGATCCTAGTTTTTGGAGTTGGGATTTTTCGTTTTTCTTACGTGCGACGCAGGAAGCAGTCCGGGATAGTCGGCCGTAATGGCCACCATGGCGTCATCATAGCTTAATTGATAGAACTATCGGTCTATCAGCTCCATGAATATGTCCGGATCTTCTTCGAGTCTGGGACCGAGGGCCCGGTCAGGGTCCTCTGGTTGTGGAGATGGGCTGCTGACCTCCCTTATGGCTTTTCGAAGTTCATGCCGCAAAATGGCAAGGTGAGTACCTACGACAAATAATGCAGGAAGAATGGGAGTAAGGAGATATAACTCACCCATCTTGGAGGGTTGTACATGGAGAATCCATCCCGTGGCTTGATGCGGATGAACTCCTCTTCCTCCCCCTTGAACAATTCCGACAGAATTTTTGCTAAAGCGGCAGCGTTGTCCGGACCCTTACGCCCGCAACGGGTGGCGTCATCTTGCCCGTTAAAACACCACAGGGGGTGCCCTCGATATTGAAGTGGTTGCACTCCCCGCATTATGCATATTGACATAACCTCGATTACTGCCAATCCTGATTGAGCCAGCGCTTTAATCCAGTTCATCAGGTAAAGGACTTCTCTGTTGTCTTCCTCCTGGGGGCTCCGTGGGCGCCAACTTCGGCATTTCTTCAGAGGAGCATTGCTGAACTCAGGAAGACCCCGCCGAACAGTGTCCGGAAGGGGGACGTCCTCCATATAAAACCATTCCGAAGGCCAGTCTTCGGACGTCTTCTTCGGAGTACCGAACAGGTATATGGTTTCGGCGATGCACCATATTTCGGCTCCGCCCACTTGATAAAGTGACCCCTTCTGTGTGTGAGGGACGAGGCAAAATAACCTTTTCCACAGCTCGAAATGAGCCTCGCAGCCCAGAAATAACTCGCAGAGGGCAACATAGCCGGCGATGTGTAAAATGGAAGTAGGGGTGAAATTATGCAGTTGGAGGCCGTAAAACTCCAGGAGCCCACGGAGGAATGGATGAATTGGAAATCCGAGTCCCCTTAATAAGTAAGGAACAAGGCATACCCGCTCCACCGTCGAGGGGCTGGGGAAGCTCGCCGCATGCTCCCCGCATTGTAGGTGGCGATCCCGGCTCGGACGGGAACCATATACGCTGGAGGGAGAAATCCCTTGGTCTGCAGCTTGACTAATCGACTGTGTGGGACGGAACACCTCTCCCAATCACCAGTCTTAGGGCTATGGGGGCGGGATGAGGAGCTGCGGAGGTCGGCCATGCTGGAGTGGATCTTTCCGAAGCACGCTCTGATGAATTCTCGCTGGGGGAGGATGGTATGGATCGGATATAAGAATCCCCATCCCTTTAATAGACAATTTATTTATCCGGCTAGGGGGGCGAATGTAAAAATGCCCTGGCTCCTTGTATTCACTCAACACGTGGAAGATAGCCCTTATTGGGCGCGGAAGCCAAGAAGCCCAACATTTATGGTACCAGACACTACTTGACAAACGTTCGAAATTTGGAGAGGAACCCGCCTTGCAATGCCGAAGACAACACTGCGCGCCGGAGTCATCATCATTGAAGCCTGGTTCAGGGGCTACTGAGGGAGTTCTAGATTAGGGGGTCTCCGGACAGTCGGACTATATCCTTTGGCCGGACTGTTGGACTATGAAGACACAAGATTGAAGACTTCGTCCCATGTCCGGATGGGACTCTACTTGGCGTGGAAGGCAAGCTAGGCAATACGGATATGTATATCTCCTCCTTTGTAACCGACCTTGTGTAACCCTAGCCCCCTCCGGTGTCTATATAAACCAGAGGGTTTTAGTCCGTAGGACAACATAAAATCATACCATAGGCTAGCTTCTAGGGTTTAGCCTCTCCGATCTCGTGGTAGATCAACTCTTGTACTACTCATATTATCAAGAATAATCAAGCAGGACGTAGGGTTTTACCTCCATCAAGAGGGCCCGAACATGGGTAAAACATCGTGTCCCCTGCCTCCTGTTACCATCCGCCTTAGACGCACAGTTCGAGACCCCCTACCCGAGATCCACCAGTTTTGACACCGACAATCACCGCCACTCATCATCGCCAAGGACGGTAACCTCCATATCATCTTGGTATCGTGGTATTCCTCCATTGTATATTCCCTTGCCATTGCATTTTTAACCCCTAGCCTATTTTGCGTTACTTTCCTATCGAGACTAGCCATTCGAGTATTGCTAGCAACGTTACTTGTGCACATTAGTGGTCTACACCTCCCATTGCATACATACCATATCATATTGGTATCACATAATCTCGTGTGCCTCAAGTTTGTTCCCGTATATACCCAATCGCTATCTTGGTTTGTGCATTGTCCAAAAGTGGCCACATAAAAATAAAGAATAAGATTTTAAGAAAAAGAGACAAAAACAAAAGAGCTTGTAAGCAAGTGCCATAGCATCATAACACATTGCATAAGATTGTCATATCCGATCATATTGGATCATACCACCGGAACATCATATACATAGCATACTTGGGATAGAAGTCGTTGAATTTTTGCATCTTATAGGTTGTGCACAAGTGTAGTATCCGCCTATTGAGCAATCGTGCTACGTCTCTCTTGAGTTGTGAAACATGAGCGTTTTCCGTGGATTCCACATTTTGTGCTCATCCTTGGTTGCACAACCCTATTTATCTATCCGTGTGTGCGTTTCTGTGTGCCATTCAGTGCTTTTGGTCTACTTGTTTCACTCGCGAATTTGTGTATCTCTTTCAACATTATTGACTCTTGCTAACATATTGCATCAAATTTTTTGTGCCACAATCCTCACCGAGCTCCACCATAAGCCTTATTTGTGTAGGTGTGAGAAACCGACAAGAATTGGTACCAACTGTGCTATTTCCTTGTTACATCATTGAGTGATCATTGATCCATCTTCAACATCGGTCAAGGTACATTTGGTATAGTTCTTCTCCTTTCTCCACTCATATTTGCTTGAGTATTGTGATGGATAGGCAAGGCATTTCATCTCCGGTCTTCCACAACAACGACGGCATGAACAACTACATCACCAAAGTGTCAATCATCCATCTACAATGACAAATGCAAGGTGCACAATCAAGATTGCGAGAGCACATCGAGAACCTCTCCATCGACATTCGTCACTCCGAAGCAAGGAAAAGGGACTACATCGACAACAAGCTCTCCGCACAAAAGGAGGAGCAAGATGCAAGGATGGAGGAGATTCGGACCTTGTTGACAACCGTTCTTCCCCTTCATCATCCTCAAGGCGGCGATGTTCAAGTCACAAGTCATCGGAGCGCAAAAATGATGCAAGCGAAGTCGTCCACGTCCACATCTCCATGGCGACCATCATCACGTCTGTGATCCACATTGTCATGAAGAGCAAGTCACCTCCAAGCATCATGTGCACGACGACGATGAATGCCATCGAGCTCAAGCACGACAACGACACCATCATCATGAAGATGCTCGCCAAGCGCAAACCTACAAGTCCCAACAAGCCCTACTTCATGCCAAGGTCAACCTTCATGAGCATAAGAGAAGATTGCGAGACGAGCACCACCAAGACGGAGCTACGGCTGCACCAACCACTTCGGCATCTTCGCAAAGTGTTCTCAAGGCATCTTTGCCTTCGGACGTACGACATCTTTGCCTACTTCCCATGAGTTATCCTACATAGACATCTTCACCAACGAGGCGACCAACTACGAACGAGGACGACCCTTCCATCTTCGAAAGCCCCTCAAAGAAGATGGCCGAACATGGGACATTCCCTTCGGTCATGGAGATGAGCTACGAGATGCCACATAATATGGGCCTCCAACAGCAAGACGTTGACAAGAAGGTCGAGCAAGGGCCATCCTCTTCGACCACGGCGATGAGCATGAACCTCTTCAACTATGATGCGGAGCATCCCAAGGTCATCCCCATGGACCTACCATCGTCTCACCAAGTGCCTAGCGAACCCATGACACGAGCACGTGCAAGAGCTCTTGAAACTGAGGTGACATCTC
The DNA here is from genome assembly GCF_056163025.1 of Triticum urartu. Classification (NCBI taxonomy): domain Eukaryota; kingdom Viridiplantae; phylum Streptophyta; class Magnoliopsida; order Poales; family Poaceae; genus Triticum; species Triticum urartu. Next base: position 192,458,243 of record NC_141873.1, on the reverse strand, counting down.
TCCTCTCACATTTCCCCTTCGATGCTCATGAGACCTGGCTACTACCTCATATGGACCCATTGTGCATACTCAGGTATCATGGAGAAGCTAAGGAGCAAGGAGACGAAGAAGAGGAAGATGGACGTGAAGACAGACAAGAAGGAGAGCTGCAGGAGAAGACCCAGCCACCGGACGACCGGCTGGGACCGGACGTCCGGCGCTTGAAGCCACAGACGAGCCCCAGCGAGTGGACGTCCGGTCCAGACCGGACGACCGGTGCCCTTGCACCCGAGCCAAACGAGTGGACGTCGAACACCTCCGGACGACCGTTGACTAGACGATCGGCTTAGCCCGGAAATCCATCACTTCAGCACCCGAGCCAAAACGAGCGGACGACCGGCACTTACCAAACGTCCTGTACCTGGCTGTGTCCAGTTTCGGGCCTGAAGCCCATGTAGCCCCTCCTCCCCCCATTTGCAGTAAGACTATAAATAGACCTCCTATTCATTCTAGCTAGGGTTAGCATTGGTTTAGCTCATATTTAGAGATAGAGCATTGGTCATCCACATCGGATCTACTCCATGAGAGAGACCACGGCCTCTACGGAGAAGATCCCTTTGGATTCAAGACCTCCTTGCGGAGAAGAACCTCAAGACCTCCTCACGGAGAAGACCGGCTACCTTTGTATCGTCCCTAGTTGATCGTGTACCATGTGATCTCTTATGTACTCGAGGATCTAGCACATGTAAGACTATTTCTCGTTGGTTTAGTGTTTCTCTTGTGTTTCCCCATGTTTTCCCTCATTTCCCTCCTCGTGTTGTTCGTGTTCATCGTGGGATCTGCTCCTTTCGTGAAAGATCGGCCGATTAGGGTTCTTACCATACATCATCTTGGTATCTAGAGCCACGTTGATCACGATTTCGGAGCCTCCCCGTTGTGTCCCAAATTTTAGTATCAACCTAGTTTTTGTTGATTTTGTCACAAATTCAAAAATTCCCCAAAAAAATAGCCCCAAAATTTTTTTGTGATTTGTTAGTGTGTTGAAATTTTGTTGGATTTGATCCATGGATTTGCTTTGTTTTCAGTGGATCTATCTTTTCCCCATTTCCCCACCCTTTCCATCCGCAAAATCGTCCGGATTTGACGATTTTCACCTCATCCACCTCGTACACGTGCAGTTCATCCTGTGCCCGAACAGTGCCGAGGCACCGGACGTCCGCTCACCACCGGATGTCCGACGACCGGATGACCGCTCACCACCGGACATTCGAAGTTACCTGACGAAACTGAATTTTCTTCAGTTTTGGTCACCACCACCACCACCCCACATTTCCGCATACGCACTCCTACCACCTATACACCATCACGACTTCCGCATACCACCACCATTACTTACCCATTTCGTACTTCGACAAGTGTTTCCACTTCGAGCTTTGAGAATTTGAGTTGCGGTTCCGTATCGTTTTGTGTTTCGGCTATCTAGGTACGGTTCGACATCAACATCACCGCCGCTCATCTTCACCACTAACGCGTCATCAACAACGACCACCTCGACTACATCTTGGTATTCATGCTACCATTTTGACACCATACTGTAAGCAAGAAACGGTAACCTCACCTTGGTATTGGACATCTCACTCTTGCCATTACATTGATAGCCATCATAGCCTTACTCCTTTGTGTTGCTTACCCATCGAGACAAGCCATTTGAGTATTGTCAGCAACGAGACTTGTGCACATTAGTCATCATACTTCCCATAGCATACATACATCATTGTTGCATATCTTGGTATCATCTCTTGTGTAACAAGGTTGTCATCGCTTACACACTTTCTATCTTGGTTCGTCAAGCATTGCATGAGAAAAGAGCTCAAACATCAAAGAGCCAAACAAGCTTTTAAGCAAAAAGGAAAGATAAGCAAAGACCTTTTATGGAAGAACCATAGCATCATACAACATTAAGATTGTCATATTAGATCATCTTGGATCATATCATCGAAACACCTTGCATAGAACATACTTGGGATAGAAGTCATTGCACTTTTGCTTAGTAGGTTGTGCACAAGTCTTTGTTTCCGCTTATTGTGCAATCGTGCTAGCGTCTCTCTAGTGTTGTGCAACAAGAGCATTTTTGTGGATTCCACATTTTGGCTCATCCTTGGTTGCCCAACCCCACTTATCTCTTTGCGTGTGTGTTTTCGTGTACATTACATTGCTTGGTCTACTTGTTGCATCGCAATCTTGCGAATCTTTTCCAACAATATTGAAGCTCACTTACAATTGCATCAAATTTTGTGCCACCATCCTAACCAAGCTCCACCATAAGCTTTTACTTGTGTAGGTGTGAGAAACCGACAAGAATTGGTACCAATTGTGCTATTTCCTTGTCCTCATTGGAGTGATCATTGATCCACTTTCAACTTTGGTCAAGGTACATTTGGTATTCGTTCTGATCTTTCTACCACTATCATTTTGAATCTTGGAATGATGGATAGGCCAAGTACTTCTACCAACCCACTCTTCATTGAGCATGAAGATGACATGAACTCCTACGTCACCAAGAGCCCCCTCTTTGGTGCACAACGTGTTTTGCATCAAGAGCAACAAGCAATGAGTGAACGCATCGACAACCTCTCCGCCGACTTGCGACTCTCCGAGCGACGTACAAGGGACTACTTCGACCACAAGCTCGACGATCACAAGCAAGAGAATGACGCAAGGATGGACGAGATTCGCGCTTTGTTTCTCAACCGCTCTTCTTCCATTTGGTCCTCTTCAAGGAGTCGTTCAAGTCGACACTCCGACTTCACCCTCTCCGACTCAAGTACACCAACATCGAACACTCTACGTCGTGCCGCGCACAACGATCATCAAGCAAGCCTCAATCCACTACGCGACACCAACTCGCAAGAGCACCGACAACGTCAAACCCAAGAGGCTTTTGTGCTAGCACGAGAATGGCAACGACAATGCCAACATGAAGAGGAAGAGCGTGTGTGTCTAAACCAATATGCACAAGATGCCGAGGAACAATGCCAAGAACAACAACTCCGTGAAGCTCAAGCACTTGCGGCGCAACAGGCCTTCCAAGATTCAAGTCGAGCCGTAGCCAACTGAGGCCTACAAGCTCATGAACATGAATAAGCACTTCACGAAGAAGCTCACGAACGAATATTTCAAGCTCGCGTGCATCATCAAGTTCCTGAAGTTCCTCCTCGAGCTCGACAAGCTCACGAATGAATAAGCACTTCACGAAGAAGCTCACGAACGAATACGATGCTTCACATGTTGCTAATCTCTTTTGTAGGGAAATATTGCGTTTCCAAGGAGTGCCAAAGACGATTGTCTCGGACCGCGACGTCAAGTTCCTTAGCTACTTTTGGAAGACCCTATGCGCCAAGCTCGGAATCAAGCTAGTATTCTCCATGGCGTATCATCCACAAATCGATGGCCAAACGGAGGTGACCAACCACACACTCTCCGCTCTACTTCGAATACTCATCAAGAAGAACATCAAGGAGTGGGAGGAGTGCTTAATTGTCGCCGAGTTCGCCTACAACCGAGCAAGACACTCAACAACCAGCAAGTCCCCCTTCGAGGTCGTCTACGGATTCAACCCATTGTCACCATTGGACATTCTTCCTCTACCACTCCAAGAGCGAATCAATTTGGATGCAAGTGCACGTGTGACTCATCTCAAGAAGGTGCATGAAGATACAAGGCATACCATCGAGCGCCAAGTACAATGACTTGTGACCAAGCTCAACATCAACAATCACCCTATGGTATTCAACATTGGAGATTTTGTGTGGCTACACCTTCAACAGGACCGCTTTTCCCAAGAACGAAAGTCCAAACTTCGTCCACGAGCGGACGGACCCTTCAAGGTGCTTGCATGCTACAACGACAACGCCTACAAGATCGACATTCCACGCGACAAGTACTCCGTGAGCGACATCTTCAACGTCAAAGATCTCTCTCCCTACCATGGTGATGAAGAATTTGATCCGAGGACGGATCTTCCCCAAGGGGGGAGATGATGCGGAGCATCCCAAGGTCATCCCCATGGACCTACCATCATCTCACCAAGTGTGTAGCAGACACATGACACGAGCACGTGCAAGAGCTCTTGAAACCGAGGTGACATCTCTCCTCTCACATTTCCCCTTCGATGCACATGAGACATGGCTACTACCTCATATGGACGCATTGTGCATACTCAGGTATCGAGGAGAAGCTAAGGAGCAAGGAGAATAATAAGAGGAAGATGGACGTGAAGACAGAGAAGAAGGAGAGATGCAGGAGAATACCCAGCCATTGGAAGACCGGCCGGGACCGGACATCCGGCGCCTGAAGCCACAGCCGAGCCCCAGCGAGCGAACGTCCGGTCCAGACCGGACGACTGGTGCCCCTGCACCCGAGCCAAATGAGAGGACGTCCGACGCCTCCGAACGACCCGCGACCGGACGACCGGCCCAGCCTGAAATCCGTCACTTCAGCACCCGAGCCAAAACGAGCGAACGACCGGCAATTACCAGATGTCCGAACGCCCGTAAGACACCGGACGATCGCCCCCCAGCGGACGTTCAGTACCTGGCTGTGTCCAGTTTCGGGCCCGAAGCCCATGTACCCCCTCCTTTCGCCCCCATTTGCACTAAGACTATAAATAGACCTCCTATTCATCCTAGCTAGTGTTAGCATTGGTTTAGCTCATATTTAGAGATAGAGCATTGCTCATCAACATCGGATCTACTCCAGGGAGAAGACCCCTTTGGATTCAAGACCTCCTTGCAGAGAAGAACCTCAAGACCTCCTCACGAAGAAGACTAGCTACCTTCGTACCATCCCTAGTTGATCGTGTACCATGTGATCTCTTATGTACTCGAGCATCTAGCACATGTGTGACTATTTCTCGTTGGTTTAGTGTTTGTATTGTGTTTCCCCGTGTTTTCCCTCGTTTCCCTCCTCGTGTTCTTCATGTTCATCGCGGGATCCGCTCCTTTCATGAAAGATCGGCCGATTAGGGTTCCTATCCTACATCAAACTTACATGAAGACGATGACCAAAAGGACTCATTCTCCGAGTCAAGCTACGAGACCGCACCTGAGACCTTATCTTTGGTCTTAGAGGAAAGTGATGATGTGCCATCTTCGGCCTTCATCTCTCCGACACCCACATATGATGAGATGTCCCAATTGCCATGTAAGGAGAGCCACCACCCCATGAGTGAGATGAGTGACTCCACCACACGTGACATTGAGTGCATTTCCTATGAGAGGATGAATGTGACCACAACTTGCCCCACACATGAGAGCATGCCACACACCCTATGTGAGGTTCAGAGCCATTTGAGTGACTCCAGCAACCATATGAGTGAGAGCATCCTTGAGAGACTGAGTGAGTCACAACACCTAGTGAGTGATGTAGTTGAGACGACATGTGAGGCCACTATGATTTCTAACGACTTAACCTCTACCCTGAGTGTGTTTTCTTCTTTGGTGCTAGGTCTCCTACATGACAGCATGCCTAACCTCGAGGAGTCCATACCTCCAATGGAGACGATGATGGCCATGGTGGACGATGATGCACCCCCCACATGGTTTGATGAGCACATCAATACCATTGTTACACTCACAGCCCCTGCTGCTATACATACTGGACCAATTACTAGAGCTCGCGCATGCCAATTGAATTATCAGGTACTTCCGTTTCTTGGTAACGATTCTAATGTTCATGGTAATATGATGCTCCCTAAATTGGATACATTTGTTTTTCTTAGAAATGAAGGGCCTAGTTTGGACAAGAAAGATGAACCTTGGTGCAAGTTCAAGCATGGAGATGATATCATGCGCAAGGGGATCAAGAACGGAGTTACAAGTGATGATTTTAGGACTTTGAAGCCAGCATAAGGAGTGCATGAAGCCTTGGAAAAAATATACAAGATGCCAATTCATAAATTTCGTCCAGAGGCTATTATAGGTGTTGTGTCACCTTATTATTGGGCTAGGCCCATGTATTTTTGAAATACTTAAGTATAGGCTGTTTTTAGAGTCCGTATGTGTGGGGAAACAAGAGTTAGGGTTGGTTTCGGACCCCTCCTCCAAGGGCCACAAAATTCCCCCCCTCTTCCTCCATATATACAGCCCTTAGGGCATCATTTAGACTTTGGGTTTTGTTTAGATTAAAGTTCTCCACAACTGCAACTTCGCGTACTTCATTTGTGTCCAATGACCAGACAAAGGCGTCACAGAACCCCACCTTTGATCAATAATGCTTTCCTCTTATATTCGCAATATCCAGATTGCAATATTAGTTTCTTGCATGTTCTTCATTTGCCTGCAGGAAATAGACCTTCGTGGTCAGGTTGATCGTGCTCCGGTGTGGTCAATAACCTCTCGGATTGGTTTAGCGATTGCTAAGGCGCGACGTCTTCGCATGTTCGTAGTCGGATCGTTAAAGTCGACTTCCTCCAAAATGATAGCCACCATCTCATCGAAAGACGGGACACCTTTGCCTCTATCAAGTGGTATCAGATTTCTGGGTTGCTCTATGAGATTTTACAGTTTTTCGTAGTTTAAATCGAGTCTGTTCTTCATACCTACAGTCCACGAAAAAGCCAAAAAAATAGGGTTAGTTCATCATATCCGAAATAGTCTGAGCCTTTGCATAGTCTTTTTAGTATTTTTCTTTGTTGAATTTGCGGTTGCATCATCGTGTCTAATTGCTGGTCTTAGAGTCTAGTCTTTTAGAGTTTCGAGTTCTGGTCATAAGTTGTCATGCCGCCGCCGCACCGTCATCATCGCCCTAGCCATCTACCACCATCGCTTATCCGCCACCGATCCGTCTCCATATACCATCACCAATCTATATCCATATACCACCACCAATCTGTATCCATATACCACCACCAATCCATATCCATATACCACCACCAATCCGTATCCATATACAACCACCGCTGCCATATCCTACCACCGTATATCCACCACCTATCCTAGTTCCTTTCATATTAGGTTTGTTTTTGAGATCCATCTAATTTCCGTTTCGTGTTTCCTTGCGTGAGTAGGTTTCAGAAAAAAGAGAGGAGCGTGCCATCAGTTTTTAGGCCAAAATTTTCGCACGCAAAAATATTTTTCCCTATCCTATTTTTAGGCTTTTCTGCGTCTTTTGAGCCATGTGCCATCATATTGATTTTTGTCGCACTTTTTCATCGTCGCTGCCCCGATTTCCGAAAAAAGTCAAAAAAATTCGTGCCCATCTTATCAGTTTGACGAGGGAAGAGTTTTGAGACACTCACCATTATAGTTATTTTTCGCAAAAAAAAGAGGTGCGCAAAAAAAAGAGGAGCGCCAAAAAAACAGAGCGAAAAAAAGTTCCAGAGTGTGCTTTTCCCTTGTTTACATGCAGCGCCGTGATTTTGTTAGTGTTCTAGGCTCGTGTCTCTAGCACGGTCTAGCCTAGGACCAGCACAGTACCATCGTTGAGCGTTTATTCAACTTTGCATCTCTGAATTGATTATTGCTGATGTCACAGCCCTAGCTTTACCTTTGCTTGTGGACTATTCTTGATTGTGTGCATCATGTTTAAGTTTGAAAGAAACTTGAAACGGGGATTGCCTAAACCCTAGCATCAAAGGAATTCACTAGGTTGAACTAAAATATTTTCAGAAAATCCAAATGGCTTTCAAAAATGTTCATCATTTTTCGAAAATGCTGGAAACAGTAACGAGAGGTGATGCACATTTTTCCATGACATATTTGGTCTCTGAATTAAATCATACTCTATTAACATTTGGTCATTTAAATGTTATAAAATAATTTAAATGTCCAAATAATCACAAACTGAAATGTTTACTGTTGGAAATATTCCAAACAGTGACCTCAGTTAGTTGCATGATTTTTGAAAGTGCCTAGCCATTTTTACTAAGTCCAGAAACAAATGTCAGAATTGGAAAAGAGAAAGAAAAAGGAAAAAGCAGAGAACTACCTGGGCCAACTTACCTGGCCTTCCAGCCCACATGGTGGCCCAGCTGGCGGCCCAGCCCACTAGGGGCTCCTGTGTCTTCTCCTTCCTCTGCCAGAGGGACTGAGGCGCGTGGCCACCGCATGTCGGCACGCGCACGGCCACCTCCTACCTGCTTGTCGTTGCTGGAGTCGTCCTCGAGTGCCATGCAACCCCCCCCCCCCCTCGATCACCTCTCACTCTCCCCTCTCTCCATGGACCTCCTTCCCTCCTCTATCTCTCGGTCCCAAGCGAGACAGAGAACCACCGTCGCCGCCGCTCGTCACCGTTGTAGCCATCACTGTCGTTCCGCTCCACCAGAGTGACCGAAGGATCCGCCTCGATGCCCTCGCCCTCTCCATTGAGCTACACGTCCCCGGGAGGCATGCTTCACCATCACTGCCATCGTCTTCAACCATGGCCGACCGAGATCACCGCCGCCGCCACGTCACCGTCCGTTCTCCCCCGAGCTCGCTGACGCCTCCAAACGACACGGGGTGAGCCCCTCTTCATTTCTCCCCTATTCCCATTGCCGACCACGTCCCCTAGCTACCTTAGCCGCCGGAGCCGATAGCTCCCGAACTCCGGCAATGTCGCCGCGACGGCCCCAGCTGCTTCCGCTCGCATTAGAGCGTGTCATCGCACTCACCGTGTTCCAAGGAGCCGAGAACGCCTACCAGCGCTTCCTCCCGTGCACCACACCGCCGTCTAGGCCAACCCCGTGCGGGAGCCACCGCGGATGTGCTCGTCGCCATTAGCTCCGGTGACTACGCGACCAATGAGGGGCACCGTTGGACGCGGCGCATCCCCACGGGCTTGTAGAACCCACCCGCGCAACGAATGGTCGCCGGAACAGAGATCTAGGCATGCCTCCGGCGTCGGTTGAGGTCGCCGGCGGCCTAACCCTGGCCGACTAACATGTCCCCACTTAGTTATGTGCTAATGATCCCGCTAATTAAACACAGACCCACTGACACCGGGCCCCACCCACTAAATTAACCCCTGGTTAATTTAGTGTACTTTACACTAACTCTCTGTTAGTAGAGAGTCAATGACATGTGGGACCACGCTATCAGGTTTGACCAGGGTCAACCCTATTGACTTGCTGACCTCATCATGACGCAATAATGCATTTTCTGGAAATAGTTTAATTTAGAATAATCCAGGAAATTCGAGTAAATGTTTAAAACTTCTAAAAATTATAGAAATTCGACCGTAACTCCAAATGAAATAATTTATATATGAAAAATTATCAGAAAAATCCAATCTATCCATTTATGTTGTTTTGATGCATGTTTGAGCAAGTTAACCTCACTGTTTAGGTTGAAACATGATTATGCCAAATTTCATAATAGGTTTGGAGTTGGAATTTGATGTAGTTTTGAATTCCACTTCAACTAAAATGACTTTCTGTTGCATTAGCCCAAATCACAGCATATTGCAATGTCATGATCATGCAACATATTGTTGCAATGCATTGATTGTGTTCCCTCTTGTTTGCCGGTGTTTGTTCCCCCTCGATAGACGTATGTTCCGGCGATGAGTTCGATGACACTGATGAAGAGTTATACTATCTTCTGAAGTGCCAGGAAAGCAAAACCCCCTTGTTCATTCCGATACAATCTCACTCTCTCGCTCCTGCTCTCATTTACTGCATTAGGACAACAACGATTCAACTGTTACATGGTGCGGTAGTTGAACCCCTTTCCTCTGCATGACCTGTCATTGCCACAGTAAATAGATGAAACCCACTAGAATGAGTAGGAGTTGTTTGAGCCCTGATGTGCCTACTCATTCATGCTTGTTTGCCATGCCTAGTATTGCTTAGAGTTGTGTCAGGTCTGATTCATTGGGGATGAATTGGAAATTTGTGAACATGTCCTACTGTCGAGAGCTAAGTGTGTGAACACGATTTGGTAAAGGTAGTGGCGAGAGGCCATGTAGGAGTACATGGTGGGTTGTCTCATTGCAGCCGTCCTCGGGAACTGAGTTATGTGTTTGTGTTCCATGAACAGTTACTACCACACATTGGGCTCCGGTCGCTCCAAGCTCTCTTGAATTATTCATCAACCTGATCTATGTCCAGGAATTGCAACTAGTTTCTGGTGTTTGTAGGTAGTGTTAGTAGTCTACCAAGTGGCACCCGGTACAGGTGGGCTTGGGACAGACTAGGCACAGTGGCACGGTGTACCAAGTGGCACCCGGATGGTGGGCTTGGGAACCCTGCTCACATCATTTGGGGCCGTGAGGGACACCCCGGCTGGATCTCCTTGCGGATGGAACCCGAATAGGAGATAAACCTAGATGAGAGACTTGTGTGGTTAGTCAGGCCGACTCCCTCGCCAGCCTTCCGCTTGAAGGTTGCCGAGATACACAAAGTGTACATGGTGGTAAGTGGCGAGAGCGTGTGTGAAGAAGTACACCCCTGCAGGGTTAACATCATCTATTCGAATAGCCGTGTCCACGGTGAAGGACTTCTGGGTTGCCTGTACAGTTCATAAACAAGTGAAAGTGGATACTCTAAAATGCACAAGATAAGCGTGATTGCTATGGATGGTGTTCTCGTAGGGAGACGGGAGAGGATCCATAGTGGTGTATTGAAATGGTGAATATGTGGACTCGTGTGCACCACCTCACAAGAGTTACTTGCAGCCGTAGTTCAGGATAGCCACCGAGTCAAAGCTGGCTTGCTGCAGTTAAACTCCACTACCCATTTGTTGATTCTGATGCATATGTCGCTAGTTCTAATGTAAGTCTTGCTGGGTACATTTGTACTCACGTTTGCTTATTTTATGTTTTGCAGAGAGACTTCAGTCTCACTAGTAGTTCCGTGTGGACTTCGACGTTTAGCTTGTTACCTCAGCTACGATCTTGTACCCTTGGGAGGGTCTTGGAGATAGTCAGGCTTCTCAACCTTTTTCATTTGTAGTTGTCTCTACTCAGACATGTTTATGCTTCCGCTTGTTGCTTGTATGCTCTGTATGTTGGGTCATCAGACCCATGTTTGTAATATCTGGCTCTTCGGGGCCTAATGAATAAATACTTTGAGTCGTAGAGTTTTTTTGTGATGCCATGTTGTATTTACACACGTCGAGCATATTGTGTGTATGATTGAAATGCTTGGTATGTGTGGGATCCGACAACCTAGTTGTTTATCCTTGGTAGCCTCTCTTATGGGGAAATGTAGTCTAGTGCTTCCACTGAGCCATGGTAGTCTGCTACAGCCCGGTTTACGGGAGTCCTGTTAGCCCAGTTGCTACTGTTTTGGAACACTTAGACTGCCCGGCATGTGTCCTTCTTCATTCCTGTGTCTGTCCCTTCGGGGAAATGTCACGCGTTGTTCCTTTAAGTCCTTGTAGCTTCCTACGACTTGGGTTCATATGTTGATGACCGGCACGTTCGTTGCTGGGTCATGTATGCATGTCCCTGTAAGTTAGTGCCACTTTGGGTTCACGACTAGTCATGTCGGCCCGGGTTCTCTGTCATATGGATGCTAGCGACGCTATCATATACGTGAGCCAAAAGGCGCAAACGGTCCCGGGCCAGGTAAGGTGGCACCCGTGGGAATACCGTGCGTGAGGCCGCAAAGTGATATGATGTGTTACATGCTAGATCGATGTGGCTTAGGATCGGGCTCCTGACAGTGACCCTTTTTGCTACCATATTATAAGCCTTCCCAGATGCACATACATCTACGTCGTGCGTTTGACTCTCCCTGGTAATCGCTCTATCCAAGCTTTGAGAGTTCTGACTACGAGGGTTGCCGATCACCGCCTGCTGCTGGGAAAGAACTGGTAAGAATTTGAGATTTGCTTGATGGATTTGTGACACCCACCACCACCTCCTGTTAGTAGTCTGTAGGATCATATTCTAGTGTGTTTCTATTTGCTGCTAACCATGGCAAGATCACAAGCCGACGAGACTGACTGGGAGAACATGACGAATAAGGAGTTGCATCATAAATTTTAGCAAATGATGAGTGGACAGGTGTAAGATGTGCTAAAAAGATTTGAAGAGGCCATGGAGAAGACGTTCGAAACAAAGCCCGATAACAAGTTTAATGAATTGCTCGCGCATCTTCCACCACCACCACCGGCTGCACCTAATGCACCTCTACAACAACAACAACAACAACAACAACAACAACAACAACGTCGCTTTCCAAATCAAGTGGGATAAGCACAGCGCGTTCCCATTGACCCTGGGAAAAATTCTGGTGCCGCTGTTGATGCTTCTGTAGCTCCTACTGCTACTGCAGAGGTGGACGACCATTACGAGGATGAGGTTGATCAAAATCAGAAGTACATGCAACCACAAGCTCCACCACCACCAGGTCATCCTGAGGTATATCATCGCAACGGTAGGGCTGCACCACCACCTGTGGTACGAGATCATGACCTTTTTCTTAAACTGAAGTTGAATATACCACCATTTGAGGGTAGATATGTTCCTGATATCTATCTTACTTGGGAGTTAGAAACTGAACAACGTTTTACATGTTTACATTACCCCGAGGAGAGACGTGTTCCTGCTGCTGTTTGTGCTTTCACTAGTTTTGCATGTGTTTGGTGGTCTGTACATTGTAGATTATATCCTATTCCAGCTACTTCGGCTGCTTTGAAAACTGCTATGCGTACTCGTTGGGTTCCACCATATTATCAACATGAATTACTTCAAAAATTGCAGCGTTTAAGACAAGGAAAAAATTCTGTAGAAGAATATTATCAGGAATTACAAACTGGCATGATTAGATGTGGTATTGTTGAGGAGAATGAAGCTATGCTTGCACGTTTTATGGGTGGATTAAATAGAGAGATTCAGACCATTCTAGAGTATAAGGAGTATACTAATATCACTCGTTAAATAGAGAGATTCAGACCTTTGGTATTGTAAAGCTGAGCGTGAAGTGCTGGATCGACAGGCATTGGCGCGAACTAACTTTTATGCAGGTCGATCTTCATCATGGACACCACGTGCATCCTCTACTTCTACTAGACCAGCACCTCCATCAGGTGCCACCTCCAGCCGTGATACAAGAAAGCAGGCACAACCACCACTATCTGCCAAGAGCACACCTGCTGGGCCTGCGCAGAGCTCTTCTTCTTCCATGGCATCAACAGGGCACACAAGTGATATTATTTGTCGTCGTTGTAAGGGAAGAGGACATTTTGCAAGAGAATGCAAATCTCAGCGTGTGATGATTGTTACTGAGGACGGTGGGTATGAGTCCGCTAGTGACTATGATGAGGAGACTTTGGCTCTTATTACACATGAAGAACACGGTGGAGATGATTCTGATCATCAGACGCAATACATGGCTGCTGAAGATGCTGATAGGTATGAATGTTTAGTTGCTCAACGTGTTTTGAGTGTGCAGGTTACACAAGCTGAGCAAAATCAGAGGCATAATTTGTTCCATACAAAGGGAGTTGTGAAGGAACGTTCTGTTCGCGTCATCATAGATGGAGGGAGCTGCAATAACTTGGCTAGCATGGAGATGGTGGAGAAGCTATGTCTCACCACAAGACCACATCCATATCCTTACTACATCCAATGGTTCAACAACAACGGGAAGGTTAGGGTACACGTACTGTTCGTGTGCATTTTAGTATCTCTACATATGCTGATTATGTTGATTGTGATGTGGTACCTATGCAAGCATGTTCCTTGTTACTTGGTAGACCATGGCAATTTGATAAAAATTCTATACACCATGGTAGAAACAATCAGTATACTCTTGTTCATAAGGATAAAAATATTACTTTGCTTCCTATGACTCCTGATTCCATTTTGAAAGATGATATTAATAGAGCTAATAAAGCAAAACAGGAGAAAAATAAGAGTGAAAATCAGATTGTGGCAAAAGAATTTGACCAACAAATGAAGCCTAATAATAAACCATCTAGTGTTGCTTCTGAAATTAAATTGAAAAGTGCATGTTTACTTGCAACCAAATCTGATATTGATGATCTAGATTTTAGCAAATATGTTTGCTATGCTTTTGTGTGCAAAGAGGCATTATTTTCATTCGAGGACGTGCCTTCCTCTTTGCCTCCTGCTTTCACTAACATTTTGCAGGAGTTCATTGACATCTTTCCACAAGATGTGCCACCGGGATTACCACATATTCGAGGGATTGAGCATCAAATTGACTTAATTCCCGGTGCATCATTACCCAACCATGCACCATACCGTACCAATCCAGAGGAGACGAAGGAGATTATGCATCAAGTACAGGAGTTGCTCGATAAAGGTTACATACGTGAATATCTTAGTGCTTGTGTTGTTCCTATTATACTAGTGCCTTAAAAGGATGGTACGTCGCGTATGTGTGTTGATTGTAGAGGCATAAATAATATTACTATTCGTTATCGTCATCCTATTCCTAGGCTAGATGATATGCTTGATGAATTGAGTGGCTCTACAATTTTCTCCAAAGTTGATTTGCATAGTGGATAACATCAAATTCGTATGAAATTGGGAGATGAATGGAAAACAACATTTAAAACTAAGTTTGGATTACATGAGTGGTTAGTCATGCCATTTGGGTTAACTAATGCACCTAGTACATTCATGAGATTAATGAACGAAGTTTTACGTGCTTTCATTGGACGATTTGTGGTAGTTTACTTTGATGACATATTGATTTATAACAAATCTTTGGAGGAACATTTGGAACATTTACGTGTTGTTTTTATTGCTCTATGTGATGCACGTTTGTTCGGTAACCTTGGAAAGTGCATCTTTTGCACCGACCGAGTATCTTTTCTTGGCTATGTTGTTACTCCACAGGGAACTGAAGTTGATAAAGCCAAGATTGAATCTATTGAGAGTTGGCCGCAGCCCAAAACAGTCACACAAGTGAGGAGTTTCCTTGGCCTCGCTGGTTTCTATAGGCGTTTTGTGAGAGATTTCAGCACCATTGTTGCACCTCTCAACAAGCTTACAAAGAAGATGTGCCTTTTGTTTGGGGTACCGCACAGGAAGAAGCCTTCACTATATTGAAAGATATGTTGACACATTCTCCTTTACTCCAACTTCCTGATTTTAATAAGACTTTTGAGCTTTAATGTGATCCTAGTGGAATTGGATTAGGAGGTGTGTTATTACAAGATGGCAAACCTATTGCATACTTTTCTAAAAAATTGAGTGGGCCTAGTCTGAACTATTCTACTTATGATAAAGAATTATATGCACTTGTTCGGACCATAGAAACATGGCAACATTATTTATGGCCCAAGGAATTTGTTATACATTCTGATCATGAATCTTTGAAACACATTAAAAGTCAAGCGAAACTGAATCGTAGACATGCTAAATGGGTTGAATTCATTGAGACTTTCCCTTATGTCATTAAACACAAGAAGGGTAAAAAAATATTATTGTTGATGCATTGTCTCGCTGTTATACTATGCTTTCACAACATGACTTTAAAATTTTGGTTTGGAGACCATCAAAGATCAATATGTGCATGATGCTGATTTTAAAGATGTATTGTAGAATTGTAAGGAAGGGAGAACATGGAACAAGTTCGTTCTTTACTATGTATTTGTGTTTCGTGCTAACAAGCTATGCATTCCAGCTAGCTCTGTTCGTCTTTTGTTGTTACAGGAGGCGCATGGAGGAGGATTAATGGGACACTTCGGCGTCAAGAAGACGGATGATATACTTGCTACACATTTCTTTTGGCCAAACATGAGACGGGATGTTGAGTGTTTTGTTGCTCGCAGCACTACATGTCAAAAAGCTAAGTCACGACTCAATCCTCATGGTTTATATATGCCTTTGCATGTACCTAGTGTTCCTTGGGAGGATATATCTATGGACTTTGTTTTAGGTTTACCTCGAACAAAGAAGGGGAGGGATAGCATATTTGTTGTCGTGGATAGGTTCTCGAAAATGGTAGACTTTATACCATGTCATAAAAGCGATGATGTTGTTAATGTTGCTGATTTGTTCTTTCGTGAAATTACTCGCTTGCATGGTGTGCCAAATACTATTGTTTCAGATCGTGATATTAAATTTCTTAGCCACTTTTGGAGATGTTTATGGGCTAAGTTGGGGACTAAACTGCTTTTTAGTACTACTTGTCACCCCCAAACTGATGGACAAACTGAACTAGTCAATAGAACATTGTCTAGTATGCTTAGGGCTGTTTTGAAGAATAATAAGAAAACATGGGAAGAATGCTTGCCTCATATTGAATTTTCTTATAATCATTCATTGCATTCTACTACTAAGATGTGCCCTTTTGAAATTGTGTATGGTTTCCTACCTCGTGCACCTATATATTTGTTGCCTTTTCCATCTTCAGAGAAGGTTAATTTTGATGCTAAAGAACGTGCTGAATTGATTTAAAAAATGCATGAGTTAACTAAGGAAAACATTGAGAGTATGAATTCTAAATATAAACTTGCTAGAGATAAGGGTAGCAAACATGTTGTGTTTGCACCTGGAGATCTTGTTTGGTTACATTTGCGTAAGCATAGATTTCCTAATTTGCACAAATCAAAGCTAATGCCACGTGCTGCTGGTCCTTATAAGGTGTTAGAGAAAATAAATGATAATGCATATAAACTTGAGCTGCCTGCAGATTTTGGGGTTAGTCCCACTTTTAACATTGCAGATTTGAAGCCTTATTTGGGTGAGGAAGATGAGCTTTCATCGAGGACGACTTCATTTCAAGAAGGGGAGGATGATGAGGACATCAATACCATTGTTACACCCACAGCCCCTGCTGCTATACATACTGGACCAATTACTAGAGCTCGCGCACGCCAATTGAATTATCAGGTACTTTCATTTCTTGGTAACGATTCTAATGTTCCTGAGAATATGATGCTGCCTAAGTTGGATACATTTGTTTTGCTTACAAATGAAGGGCCTAGTTTGGACAAGAAGGATGAACCTTGGAGGAAGTTCAAGCATGGAGATGATGGCATGCGTAAGGGGATCAAGAACGGAGTTACAAGTGATGATTTCTAGGTCCATGGGGATGACCTTGGGATGCTCCACATCATCTTGTCCCACTAGTGGACAATCTCACTAAGATTGCTTGCATGATGGTGATCCACCTATTCCCATGCTTCATGCTAGTGCGATTTCTTCATGTCATGACTTACCTATTTATGATGAATAATATGATGAGCATGTTGAGTTGCCTAGTTGTTATGCTATGCTCCATAGGATATCATGTGAAAATTCTATTGGTCACATCATGTTTGACAATCCATTGAACTTGTCATATGCTATGAGTGAGATCTCCCATATCGCGTCATTTCAATCTCAACATAGTAACTATGCATGCCCCATTAAAATAAATCCTGTTTGCACTTATGGCATAGATGACGAGATGATGGTCATTGGCTTTTGTTTTTCATGTGATGATATTGCCATGATCCATTTACATGATTTGCACAATTCATCTACTATGCCATGCAATGATCACAATGTTCCAAATATGCATTATTTTGGATGTTGTCAATATTCTCCGTGTGATGTTTCCACTAATGATCATGAGGAGACCCCCATAGTTTCTTCATACATATTAGGAGATTTTGATACATTCCATACTTTGCATGATTCTCATAATTGCTTGGACCATATGCATTCCATGAATAACAATGCTCTACATATTTCTCATGATGCATTGCCCAATTTGAGTCTCCATTATGCCATACATAAGAACAAACCTATCATGATGGATGACATGTTTCTATATCACGCATCTCATTTATTTGAGCATTGGATATTTTGTGCTAACCAACACAAGCACGTGCGCATCATGATGGATGATGTGTACATATACCACGCACACACAATTTTCCCTTTGTCTTTGTTTTTTGTAGGTACTCATGAACAATCGTCAACCTCACAATCCCATGAGTTGATGAAACGAGCTCTTGAGAGGAAAGATGACTTGGGATCCTGTGAACTATCCTTCCAAGTGCTCTCTTCGCACAATGACTACGCGCATCTCTCTCACTTGGCTCTCACACGGCTATGGGCTATATACCGCTGGTCGCTTCATGCTCATTTTACTATGTTCACTTTGCATGCTATGCTTGCTTCTATGCCTTTGCCATGCAATTGTGACCCTTGCTGGCATCTACCCATGATTCACTATTATGCTACTCCTATGTGTATTTGCATGCTTGGTGGAGATCCTTGGTGTTATTGCCATGTTTATCATGTTCCTCATGCTATTGTTGCTTGTTGTGTTGGGAGAGTCATGATGTCCCATTGCTATTTACATATGACCTCTTTCCAATACAATGATGATACATTTCTCATATCTTGCTTTCATGATTGTGATATGTCATGTGCATTATTCATGCCCACTATTTGCACACATGACATGCTTGCCATGATTACTCCTAGTATGTTGCATCTTTGCACTACTATCTTGCTTGACTTGATCAGTATGATCGATTGCCTTGTCGCATCACCTATGTTCCATTCTTACTCGCTTTCTTGGGTTTATGTCATATATGTTCATGCCTCTCACATGATACATCTTGTTCATTGTCGCTTGCCTCCAATTGTTGCATCTATGCATATCGATCTCGGAGACTTGGACATATTACTTGTGATGCATGCTTGTTTACTTGAGCCTATTGTATTTGGTTGTTCTCGCATCATATGCCTCCATACTATGAAATGTTTCCTTGTTCTTTCTTATGATGAGCATGATGCATACACTAGTTGGGTATCTTACCACCCGAATGATAGGTTTTTGCACTTCCGCTAACCTCATTTGTTTTTGCGAGTGTTTGTCATGTACTTTCCTTTTGAAGGATTCACATGGTGGTACCATCACGAGACATATTGGTTATGTGAAGGCATACAAGACGCCTAGCCCATTTTGCATCACTTGCCTATTGAGACTAACCTCTTTCAACATTATTGACTCTTGCTACCATTTTGCATTAAATTTTTGTGCCACTATTCTCACCGAGCTACTCCATAAGCTTTAGTTCATAGGTGTGAGTGAACAAGTACGGTACCAATTCCACTATTCTTTCATCTCACTTTGAGTGAAAACGAGATACATCCTCAACTTTGGGAAAATGTAACTTGGTATTGTTTATCTCACTTCCTACTCACCTCTACTCGAGTCTTGTGATGGATAGGCAAGGCATTTCACCTCCTTCGGTCTACAACAACGACAAGTTCGATGCCAAGAAAAACTACACCGACGCTAAGTTGTAAGCTCAAATGGAGGAGATCAAAGCCCTCATCAAGTCCTACAAGAGATCTTCTTCATCTTCGAGAAGACGCTCAAGTACACATGCTTCCAAGCTACCATCTCCGGCAAGGTCACATCCGCATCGACACCATCACCACCACGAACGTGATGGTCAAGAGCTCAACACCAGCAACCGCTCAATGACTTCACCATCTCCCTTGGCATCTTCTCCAAGCGACTTCAAGGCACCTCAAGACTACGATCAAGAGAAGCTCCCCAAGCTCAAGTCTGCGACTTCCACGAGCTACTACGACCTCGACACCGACCACCAGATTCCTTTCTATGGGACTCAAGAACCCAAGGAGTATCTCAAGTGGGAGCGCCTAATGGACGACAACCTCAAGCTACATCAAGTTCCTCCCGAAGATCAAGTGAAGTGCGCAACATGGAACTTCCACGACTATGCGTCCACATGGTGGCTTCACGCACCTTCGGAGACCTACGACATGAGTTGGCCCAAGACTAAGAGAGCTTTGCAGCGAGAGTTTGTGCCTCCAACCTACATGGAACAACTTCTACGCCAATTGGAGAACACCACCCAAGGATCCAAGTCCATCGACACGCACTTCAAGGAGATGAATATTGCCTTGCGACGAGCCGGCGTGGACGACCCCATTTCGATGAAGTTCCACTTCATGATGGGATTGCAAAATGACATCTCCAAGACGATCTTCCTTGAGAACTACAAGTCCCTCGATGACATCTACATTGGTGCTCTCAAGGCGGAACAAGAACTCATGAAGACCAAGGCTTATCGACCCCAAGCACACTTCTCTAAGACCAAGCTCCAAGATGACGAGCATGAGGCTAGTACCACCAAGATGTCCAAGCCCGACGAGCTCCAAGATGATGCTCCCAAGTTTGACTTCACCACCTTGCCTCTTTGTGGCATTGATGATGCCGAGTCCTCCATGACTCTTTTTCAAGACGGTGCGGCGATGACTACGACTATGGAGCCAAATAAGGAACATGCTTTGGAGGCAAGCGACATGGTGACGAGCAAGGATGATGCTTCCATCTTAGGAGGCGAGAGTGGTGATGTGCCATCTTCGGCCTTCATCCATGGCGACGGCGATGAGATGGTTGAGTATTTCACCTCGACCACGGCGACGTATGATGACTTGAGTTACTTTTTCCACCATATTGACAGTGAGAGTGACTTCACCACTAGCCCCATATATGATGTGTTTCCACAATTCCCATGTGAGGAGAGCCAGAACTACCACCATTTGAGTGAGATGAGTGACCCCACCATATGTGAGTTTGAGTGCACATATTTTGAGGGAGTGAGTGAACCACCACATAGAGAGAGTGAGGTAATTGATAGGGCATGTGAGGCCACTATGATTTCTAACGACTTGACCTCTACCTCTATTGTGTCTTCTCATTTGGTGCTAGGTCCCATATATGATGACGCGCCGAGTCGCGACGACTACGTCCTCCCTTTGGACAAGCCGATGGCCATTGTGGAATATGATGCACCCCCCACATGGTTCCATCAAGATGAAGATGACCACCATTTGGTCTTTACCTCCTCACCTACACCACTTGAGTGGAATGACAAAGGTAACATAGGTGAAGGTGATGCTCTTATCCCACTAGTAGACATGCCTGACATTAATTGCTTGCATGATGTTGATCAACCTATTACCATGCTTCATGCTAGGGCTACGTCCCCATGCGATGATTTACCCATTTACGATGAGTATGAGGATTGCCATGTGGATTCTATTAGTTGTGATGCCATGTTACATAGGATTTCTTGTGATAATTCTTTAGGTCACATCATGTTTGCCAATCCGCTTGACTTGTGATATGCTATGCATGTGATCAATCATATGTCATATTTACAATCTCTTCATAGTGACTATGCATATGCCATTAAAATTAACCCAATTTTCACTTATGGGATAGATGACAAGCCCATGGTTATTGGCATTTGTTTCTCTTGTGATGATATTGATATGCTCCCTTTGCATCATTTATCTCATATGCCATGCCATAACCACCTAGCTTTGGATATGCATTGTTTTGGATGTTGTCCATTTTCACCATATGATGTTTCCGATATTGCTCATGAGGAGACCCCCATAGTTTCCTCATACATTTTAGGAGATTTTGATCACTCCCATCAATTGCATGATCCCAATACTTGTGTGCACCATATGCTCCCCATGAATAAAAATGCTATTGTTGTGCCATATACTTGTATGCTAAATTTGCATCCCCATCGTGTTATACATAAAAACTATTCTTTCATCATGGATGACATGTTCTTATGCCATCCATCAAATTTCTTTAAGAGATGCTTATCTTGTGCTAACTTTCACGTGCACATACACATCATGATGGATGATGTGTACATTTATCACACACACAGTTTCTTTCGTTTGTGTCTATTTTGTGTAGGTACCCATGAATTCTTGTCAACCTCGCAATCCCACGAGTTGAAAAAACGAGCTCTAGAGAGCAATGATGACTTGGGATCAGGGTTGGGCCCATAGTTGTACAGAATGTGCGGCCCGCACAGGGCCCATAAATTCTAGGGGCCCCAAATTTTTACATAGGCTATGTATAGCTGCTCCTAGCCCTAAAAAATGTATAGACGTTCCTGGGCGTTGGGCCACGCACAGGCCGCTGCTCGATCGGAAACGGGATCATGGGATCTATCGCAAAAGCCACTCGTGGTGCTACAGCCTACAGGAATCCTGCCGCTCGTGACGGGCGACTCAGCGAGTAGGCAACAGTTCCTCTCCTCTGGTTAAAACAAAATCAATCTCATCCAGACTCTAGAGCACCGACGTAGTTCCTCTGGCTATGCAAATTCAGTTTATGTGCTACATGAATCTTGTTGATGACGTATGAGTAGCTCAGTGATTCAGTACTGATGATTGTTGTCCAAAATTAATTTGTCTTGCTATGCAAATTCAGTTTACGTGATGTCCAAATGTCAGTGTTTTGTTGTCTAAAAATTTAGTGTTGGTGTTATCTGAATTTCAGTTTATATGATGTCTAAATTTTAGTTTATATACTGTCCAAATTTTCAGTGTACGTCCCCTGCTATTTTACTGCCATTTAACAAATGGTTTGCTGCCTTTTATCAAGTGCTTCAATGCACCAAGGTTGGCTTTAACCCTCTGTTCTCTTATGTTTTCCTAGGCACCAATGAGCTGGCCTTGTTGCAAGGATGAATCTGCTGATCTCGTAATCAATGGAACAAAAGGTACTGAGTATTTACTATTTATACTGAAATACTACTATTTTTTGTGAATTACTGAAATACTACTATATATGATTTGGGAAAAAAAATCTGGTCTCTCATTTAGCTTAGTCCACCTATTTTTTTCTTCGTAGCTCCATCATCAAAAGATAAGCCCCATTTTAAAGTTTGGCACAGGGCCCCAGATATTACCGGCCCGGCCTTGCTTGGGATCCCATGGATTGTCTTTCGCACCGCTCTCTTCTCGCAAAGACTTTGCGCATTTCTTCTACATGGCCCTCACTTGGCTATGGGTTATTGTCCATTATATATCATTTGCCCATGTTTCCATGTTCACTTTGCATGATATGATTATTCCTATGCCTTTTCCATGCATTTGTGACCCATGCTTTCCATTGCACATGATGATTGATTCTACTACTTGTATATGTATTTGCAAGCTTGGTGGAGATATTGCTTGCCATTGCCATGCTTTCTTTGTACCCCATGCCTATGATGATACTATGATCTTGCTTTGTGTTCGTGCTTTCGATATGTCATGTGCATTTCCTATATCAACTCTTTGCTCACATGACATGATTGCCATGATTTTCCCTAGTGTGGTGCATCTTCGCTCCACTAGTTTGCACGACATGATTGATATGCTTACCTATGTTGCATCGCCCATGATTCATACTTGCTCATTTCTTGCGGTTGATGACAACCATCTACATGCATTGCACATGATTGTTGTTGCTTCTTGTCATATATCTCCAGATGTTGCCTCTCTCATGCTAGATGATTTTCCGTGTACTGAGTGCCATAATGATTTTAGTCTTGCTAATGAGATTACGCCCATAGCATTCTCACATATGATTGGAGATTTTCACATTTTTCTTGTGAAGCAAGCTTGTCTTGCCTCTTCGCATCATATACCTAGTGCCATGAATATAGCCATTGTTGTATCATATTATTCATGCACTTGTGCTACTAATGGTTATGTTCAAGAGAGGAGAACCATCATGATGGATGATGTGTTTATCTACCATGCGCATACGTTCTTTGCTTTGTTTTGGGCATGTGTTGGAAACTTGGACTTCGTGTCAACTTCCACGTCACGTGAGTTGACAATCCGAGCTCTTGAGAGCGAACCACCTTCTACCATGACACCCCTACATCATACTTTCTTGTGCTTCGGCATTCCGAAGGACGCACAAGGACATGCTTTCAAGGTGATATCCTTCTCTTTTGAGAACCCCCAAACCATGAGCATGCATATTGTGGATCATACTACTTGTGTTGTTTCCACCATGACTCTTATTTGTCATCTTGGATCCTTTGCTTGCACACATGTTAGTGATATTGCCTCCATTCATGATTTTCACATTCCCATGCATAATGATATATATGCCTTGTGTGTTGCATCCAATTCTTGGACTACTTGCTACTATAATATGTTTGGTTGCAACAATGTCATCACTTCACATATGCCATGTCCCATTGCTTGTCACATGATTGACTTGATTTCCTCACACATGAAGAACAATTGCTCTTTCTATTGTGTTGAGTGCCACACTATTTTCACTACACCCTATACACGTTATGCTTGGATTGTCTTACACTTGTCCCAAGTGTTTAGACACTTCATTTTATTTGGTGTTGTGAATGTTTCTTATGCCTATCATCGACCATTTGTCGAGCTCTTTATGCATGATTGCTATGACCTTGAGGTTGATGCTTCATCTCTTGTTACTCATATTTGCATCACTACCTCACATTTACATGCTTGTCCCCATGATTCCTTTGCTTGTGCTCAATTTATGTGCTTACATGTCATGTCACAATCCTTTGTCAAAACATATGCTTTGCATGATGACGACACTTGTTTGGTGAATCACCACTTGAATGCTTGGTTTTGCACTAATGCTAACCACATTTGTTTTTCCAAGTGTTTGTTGTCCTTGCTCCCTTTGAAGGAATCCCAAGACGTTGCGACATTGGAGAGTGCCAATTTCGAGCTTCAAGTTGACAAGTACTTGGTGATTGTCCACTTCTACACGGTGACACCATCTTTTTTCCATGGTGATTTGGTTTTCGATCCGAGGTCAGATCATACCCAAGGGGGAGGGGATGATGCGGAGCATCCTATGGACATCACTATGTCAAGAGTCTGTTCGGCAAGCGACACGTGCAACATCTACTTCACATACACAAAGGTGAATCATCTCCTTTACGCATGTTCACTTGACCCCTTCGAGGATGGTATACTACTTGAGACTCCTCTCGTGTGCATACATACGTATTGTCGGAACACCATGGACGAGGAGGAGGAGCGCGAGCACAAGTTTACAACTACACCATCTGCGAGAGAAGCATGGAAGAGAAGGAAGAAGAGGATCCGCCCCATCCAGGACGAGCGGTACTACCGCCCACACCAAGCGGTACTACCGCTGAAGGCCCACAAGCCACACTACTGTTCAACTTCCGCTCTACTGCCGCTCAACCCGACCAACTCCTATGATCGAGCGGCACAAGTCCGGTACTACCACCTGTACAAGCGGTACTACTGCTAAAGCGGTACTACCGCCTGAGGACCGGTACTACCGCCCTGCCTGTGCGCAGCCGCAGGCCTTTGGCCTTGTATCCCTCTCCCACTTACCCCTTCGTGGCTCGGACTATAAATAAACCACCTCCACCTCCCTTCTACGGTTAGCAAAGTAGTAGCTCATTTAGAGATAGAGCTTTTCTCATCCATTACAGATCTACTCCACGAGAAAGACCGCGGCCCCTCTTCGGAGAAGATCCACCTTGGATTCAAGACCCCTCACAGCAAGATCCCCTCGTGGATTCAAGACCTCCTCATGAAGATGAATCTTACCTTGTATCTTTCCCTTTGTTGTTCATGTAACTTGTGGATCTTGTGTGTTTGATTGTCTAGTGGATGTGTGATTGGACTTGTTCTTGAGTGTTTCCCCTTGTGATTTCTCTCCATTCTTCCCTGTGTTCTTCGTGTTCTTAGTTGGGATCCGCTCCTTTCGTGAAAGATCGGCCGTATAGGGTTCCACCCTACATCATACCTAATCATGCACAAAAAATCGGACTTAGGTAGTGGCCTTGTCTCATGCATAGAAAGTGGAAGTTCGGAGAGGAGAGAGTTCACCTTATCTTCGATAGCCTTGGCTCTGGCTCTTGTCATTGGTCCAAGTGGCACTACTAGGAAAATGCTTATACATAGAAGTTTACTAGTAGCATTTGTTTGGGCCCCCATGCTACTGGTAATTACCAGTAGCGCTGGGTACAAAGCACGCTTGTAACATCCCAAATTTTCAATTTGGAATGTTATACATTAGATCATCATGCATAACATATTTTATTTGCTTTGGGTTTTGATCCTAGAAAATTCTAAGCAACTCAAGGACCCACGGAGAGAGTTGGGGATTTCGTTATTTTCATATTTGAGTTTTTCTCAAAATTTGAGAATAGGATCATTTGATTTTATTTATTTTATCATCAATTATTTCTATTACAAAAATATGAGAGAGGGAATAAAATGACTTTCCCAAAATATAGAAATATTGAGGATTTAATAAAAAAATCAAATAGTTTTATTTCAGAGTTTTTTTTGTAGTTTTTATTTGAATCAGGAAAAATGCGTGTTTTTCAAAATTGCATTTAGGGCCCAAATAAATGTTCACTTTGTCGGGCTTGATTTTAGAAGCCCGGGAAAATTTATTTCGGGATTTTTGGAGTCCGTTTAGTTTTTTTTCTTTCGAGCAAAACAATCGCAACCGTCTTTGGGCCGTACTGGGCCAGGACTCTGCCGGCCGGGGGGCTTTATAAGTCGCGCCTCGGGCCCGAGCCAGTCCACCAACAGCCGCCGCCCGAACCCTAACCCTAGCCGCCAGCCACCGCCGCCGCCCCGCCGCCGATCCGCCGGAGCAGCGCGTCGCCCGAGGTTCGCCGCACCTCGAAATACGTGCCGTTATTTTTAAAAAAAATCCGTTCGTCGTTTTTCTTTTTCGTCGGATTTTTCCACGGTTATTTTCTGATCGCGATTCTGATCCGATTTTCGTTTTAGTTTTTCTTTTCGCTCGTTTATCGGAATCAGGCGATTCAAGCGTCTGGTGTTTCGTCTCGAAACCCTCTATCCGAATAATCAACTTAAACAAGTTTTTGCTACTGTAAAATTTGACTTAGGTTCAGATTACTAGAATGAAGTTGTTTTCTTTCGCCGTTTGACTTTCTTTGCTTCGTTCGATTTGATTCCTTTTGCCAACCGGAGTTCTTAAGTTGAACCTTCTGGTTAGATCTCTTATTTGAGTTTTACCTGTGCATTAGATGAGTACTTATTGTATGCTTGTCTGTTTGCCTGCGATAGAGTACCCGGAGTGCGCCGCCTGTTACTTCGAATCGTTAGGTTTCGCGGATCATCAGCAAGGCAAGTAACACTTTGATCATACCTTTTCTACAACCTAGTTTTTTTGCATTAGATCAATCTTCACACATTTCATGATTAGGATCTAATTAAACTGTGGGATGGGAAGTAGATGAGGTAGTACCTATTACCTGTTTATTATCAAACCTTTGGGAGTTACTTCTACGTTTGCTTATTATGCCATGCTATGCTAGTAGACGTGGATTGGGTGAGTGAAATCCATGACAGATGTGAGATTGATAATTAATGGTTTATCCAAGGTGGCAACTTAAATACACATCTGGGTGGATTGAGGCACCTGGGTATTCCAGGACATGCATGTTTTATTTTGGACCGCCACCCAGGCTCAAAGGGATCAAGAGATTTTTCAAACTAGAAACTTCCGTGTGCAGCCACAAGCAATTATGGGCTCTGGCATAGTTGATTAAGTCGTGCGAACTCTTACAGGGTAGACTAGCAGATGTAGGGGAAAGTAGGTATACCGGTCTATCCATCGTAAGGTGCTAGCGCTTCTGAAAGACTGTGTCTCGGTCATCCGTTTCTCAAACACCATGTAGTGCGAGAAATCCAACGGAGGCGATCGAGTCTTGTGGGGAAAAGTGCGCAAACCTCTGCAGAGTGTAACAAACTAATCATGATTAGCCGTGTCCCCGGTTATGGACATCTTGAGTATCTAGTATCTGGATTATCATGTGAATCTCAACATGTTACTCTAAAATTAATGTTGTTGGGTTAATGATGATGCTTAATTGGGATTGAGAATCCTGTCAACCATTCTCAATGTTTAACAACCACCATGATAGTAATAAAATTTATTCCTTTTGAAGTAGGGAAAAATTGGCTTTATGCAAAACTGTAGCCATAGAGCTTTCCACCAGCCAAATATGCATATAGTATAGCTGTTGCATTCCATTACTCTCTATGTGTTACCTTGCCAGCATATTCCATGTGCTGACCCGTTTTCGGGCTGCAACGTTAATGTTGCAGACTTTTCAGACGACGATTAAGGAGTTTTTAGGTCATGGTTCTATACTCGGTGATGCCGTTGGAGTTGATGGACTCACTTATCTTCCAAGCCTTCTGCTGTTATCGTAATTAGATGGCCTTAAGCCATATTTATTGTAATAAGTTCTCTTTTGAGACACTCGATGTAATAAGTGTGTGATTGCAACTCTGCTATAAATCCTCCGAGTACTGTGTGGTGTCAGCATTACTGATCCAGGGATGACACCGGAGCATAGAGATCAGACTGGTCTGGTCGCTACAGAGATGGTATCAGAGCACACGCTGACTGTAGGACACGACCACTAAGCTAAAGACCTAGATCACTACTCACTCTCTTCTCTTCTGACCTCTCATCTTTTCTACTCTTTAGGATGGCGGATGCAAGGAACAAGTTCACCCAACCGGATGAAGATACACCCTTTGGACGACACTTGAAGGAAGTCACTAGATACCTGAACATAGGAGTACCAAGCTTCACGGGAACCTACAATGCCACTTTACCTGAAGAAGAGCGCTGGATGATTCAAGTTCAAATCCCAGGAAGGACGTTCATGCCAGTCGCTGATCCCATAGAGTTTTCTTTTGATGCACCAACTTGGAGTCTAGGAAAGAGCATGGCAGCTCACATCGCCATGGGACGCATTGGAGAAGTCTACCACAAGGATCTCAAGGATACTATCTACCAGATTTGCGGGCGCCGAGATGAACACTGGGAGATGATTAACACCAGGAAAGATAGTTCAATTGCAGCTTTTATTCAGGAGTTAAATCAGCACATTCGACGACAGGAGAATCAGATGTGCACCGACATGATAGGTTTGAAGAAGGCTAAGACTAGAATCAAGGAACTGGAGGAAGAACTCAAGGATACATGTGAAGATTATGAAGAAGAAATTGAAGTATTGGTGGATAAGAATGCCGACCTAACTATGAAGCTAGCAGTATTTATGGGAGGCCCGACACCAGTAGATGAAGACGAAGAACCCAAGGAGATTAGCCTGGAAGACTACATCATCATCGACGGCACCGACTCGGAAGCAGATAGTAGCGATGATGACTATGTTGATGAAGCAGGAGGAGATATCATGGAGTCTACAACCGTAGAATATTTCTAGTAGACCACCTCATCAGTAGTAGTAGTAGTCCACCATGTAAATATAGTAGTCCGAGCACTTTGCGATAGTTAGATCGACTGTATGCCTTTGTTTGTTTGAATGAAGTGAATTGTTTGCTTTTGCCTCATGTGCATATGGGTAGTGTTTTCTCTTTAGACCCCCTCTATTCTTATATCTCATCTTTTCTAAACCCTCAGATGCCTTTGAGACGTGACCCCGGATTTGCCTTTCCGCCGGAGCTCACCCAGTTGATCCAGCAGCAGAACACCTTGATGCAGTTGCTAGTCCAGAATCAGAATCAGGGGAACAACAACAACAACAACCCACCACCACCACCACCTGTTGACCACTTAGCCCGTTTTCTTAGGCTGAATCCGCCGGTGTTTTCCAGTAGCACCGAGCCGATAGTAGCAGATGATTGGCTCCGCAAGACAGCTAGGGAGTTGACCACAGCAGGATGCACAGATGCAGAGAAGGTGAAGTTTGCCGCACATCAGTTAGAAGGACCCGCAGCATCATGGTGGGAGAATTTCACAGCCACCTTTCCAGTCGACACTATCACATGGGATCAATTTCAGCAGGCTTTCCGTACTGCCCATGTTTCAGCAGGAGCAATGGCCATGAAGAAGCATGAGTTTCGTAACTTGCGCCAAGGAGGACGGACAGTTGGCCTGTATGTGGAGGAGTTTAGTAAGCTAGCACGTTATGCCCCAGACGACGTTGCTACGGATGCAGCTAAGCAGGAGAAGTTCCTGGAAGGACTGAATGATGAGTTGAGTATGCAATTGATGGTAGCCACCTTCAACAACTACCAGGAGTTGGTAGACCGTGCTCTTATGATTGAAGGGAAGCAGCAGCTAATTGAGAACCGCAAGAGGAAGTATGGATAAGGAAAGTATAATTCAGGAGCTCAGCAGAAGCCACGTTTTACCCCTAGACCGGGAGGACATTTTCAGCATACCCATGGAGTAGGTAGCTCGCACAATCACAATGGCACCAATAATGGTAATGGGAATGGATGAAGCAATGGCCAGAACCGTAGCACCCCATCAACCCCAGCCAAGAGAGATCTGAGTCAAGTCACCTGTTTCAAGTGTTCCAAGACCGGACATTATGCCAATGAATGTCCTAAAGGCCAAAACGGCAATGGAAGCTCTGGAAAGAAGCCGAACCCTTTCAACAGGGGACAAGTGAACCACGTTAATGTGGAGGAGGTTGAAGCTCAGCCCAATGCAGTAATAGGTAAGTTTTTGGTTAAGTCATTTACTGCACTCGTTCTTTTTGATACTGGTGCATCGCATTCATACATATCAAGGGGATTTGTGGAAAAGTATAGCCTACCCACTAGGGTTCTCAAAACACCTATGCTAGTAAGCTCACCAGGAGCAGAGTACATGGCCAGTAAAGGATGCTTTCAAGTGCCATTAAGTATAGGACGGCATGTTTTCCCAACAGATTTAATTATTCTGGAATCTCAAGGTCTGGATGTGATTCTTGGTATGGATTGGCTGTCGATGTATGGAGGAAACATCGATTGTGCTAGTAAGTTAATTTTGCTTACCACCCCAGAAGGGAGAAGGATCAAGTATGTATCCCAGCATGCGCCAAACAAGACACAAGTAAATTCATTAACAGGAGTTGTGCAGGAGGAAGTACCAGTGGTAAGGGAATTCCCTGATGTATTTCTAGAGGAGTTGCCAGGCATGCCACCGGATAGAGATATTGAGTTCTTAATTGAGCTATTGCCAGGCATAGGGCCAATATCAAAGAGACCATATAGGATGCCAGCAAAGGATTTGGTGGAAATTAAGAAACAGATTAAGGAGTTACTAGATAAAGGTTACATTCGCCCAAGTTCTTCACCTTGGGGATCACCAGTACTATTAGTAGAGAAGAAGGATGGATCGTTAAGGATGGTTGTTCATTATCGAGGATTGAATGAAGTAACAATCAAGAACAAGTACCCGCTACCAATGATCAATGATCTGTTTGATCGATTGCAAGGAGCTAAAGTGTTTTCCAGGATCGATTTGCGATCAGGGTACCACCAGTTGAAGATTCGAGAACAGGATATTCCGAAGACAGCTTTTACCACCAGGTATGGGCTGTATGAGTATACCGTTATGTCATTTGGTCTGACTAACGCGCCTGCCTATTTTATGAACATGATGAACAAAGTGTTTATGGAGTTTTTGGATAAGTTCGTCGTAGTGTTCATTGATGATATCCTAGTTTATTCAAAGAATGAAGAGGAACATAAGGAGCATTTGCGTTTGGTACTTGGAAAGCTCAGAGAACATCAAT
The DNA here is from genome assembly GCF_056163025.1 of Triticum urartu. Classification (NCBI taxonomy): domain Eukaryota; kingdom Viridiplantae; phylum Streptophyta; class Magnoliopsida; order Poales; family Poaceae; genus Triticum; species Triticum urartu. The sequence continues at coordinate 192,426,957 of NC_141873.1, read as the reverse complement.
TATGTGCCAAGTTCAGCAAATGTGAGTTTTGGTTGAAGGAAGTAGGATTCCTCGGACACGTTATATCTGGAGAAGGTATAGCTGTTGTTCCCACTAAAGTTGATACCGTGACCAAGTGGGAAGCCCCAACTACCGTTGGAGAGATCCGGAGTTTTCTTGGACTCGCAGGATACTACCGGAGGTTTATTGAATTTTTTTCAAAGATTTCGAAGCCTATGACGGAGTTGTTGAAGAAAGATACCAAGTTCAAATGGACTGAGCAGTGTGAGGCTAGTTTCCAGGAGTTGAAGAAACGCTTGGTTACCTCACCAGTGTTGATTTTGCCAGATCAGACCAAGGATTATGAGTTGTATTGCGATGCTTCACGTCGAGGACTTGGAGCAGTGCTTATGTAGGAAGGGAGAGTTGTTTCATATGCCTCAAGACAACTGAAGCCCCATGAGTTGAATTACGCTACGCATGATTTGGAGTTAGCAGCCGTAGTGCATGCCTTGAAGACATGGAGACATTTCCTCATCGGAAATCATTGTGAGGTGTACACAGATCATAAGAGTTTAAAGTACATTTTCACACAGAAGGAGTTGAACCTCAGACAAAGGAGATGGTTGGAGCTGATCAAGGATTATGATATGAAATTGCATTATCATCCCGGGAAGGCTAATGTAGTAGCTGATGCATTAAGCCGCAAGAGCCATGTCAATACGTTAATGACGGGAGAAATACCCAAGGAGTTAGCAGAAAATCTTCGTGAACTATGTTTGGAAATAGTTCCGAGAGGCTATGTTGCAACGTTGGAGATTCAGTCAACTTTGATGGACAGAATCAGGGAAGCTCAGAAGACTGACAAGGAGATTGCTTCCATAAAGGAGAAAATGAAAGAAGGAAAAGCTAAAGGATTTCGTGAGGATGAGCACGATACCCTATGGTTTGAAGACCGTGTTTATGTGCCCAATGACCCGGAGATCAGGAAGTTAATTCTGCAAGAGGCCCATGATTCACCCTATTCGATTCATCCAGGGAATACCAAGATGTATCTGGATTTGAAGGATATTTTCTGGTGGACCGGAATGAAGAAAGAAATAGCAGAGTATGTAGCAGTTTGTGATGTATGCCAGAGAGTAAAGGCAGAGCATCAGAAGCCAGCAGGATTGTTACAACCATTGCCGATACCCGAATGGAAGTGGGATAAGTTAGGCATGGATTTTATCACGGGATTGCCCAGGACTCGTTCAGGCTATGGCTCGATTTGGGTTGTAGTCGATCGATTGACGAAAGTAGCTCATTTCATCCCAGTAAAGACCACTTATACCAGTGCTAAGTTGGCAAAAATATACATGACCAGAATAGTATGTCTGCATGGAGTTCCGAGGAGTATCGTATCAGATAGAGGAACCCAGTTTACCTCAAAGTTCTGGAAGCAGTTGCACGAAACTTTAGGAACCAGGCTAAAATTCAGTACAGCTTTTCATCTGCAGACAGATGGACAGACCAAGAGAGTCAATCAGATTTTGGAGGATATGCTGAGAGCTTGTGCGCTAGATTATGGATCTAGTTGGGACGATAATTTGCCATATGTAGAGTTCTCTTACAACAACAGTTACCAAACCAGTTTGAAGATGGTCCCCTTTCAAAGCTTTGTACAGAAGGAGGTGCAGGACACCGTTGTCGTGGGACGAAGTCGGAGACCGCCAGTTATTTGGACCTGACTTGATTAAGGAGTCTGAACAGAAAGTGAAGTTGATTCGCGATAGGCTCAAGGTAGCCCAGTCCAGACAGAAGAGTTATGCAGATTCTAAACGCAAGGAGACAGTTTACAAAGTTGGAGACAGAGCTTATCTTCGAGTATCTCCACTTTGGGGAACAAAGCATTTTGGGGTTAAAGGGAAGTTAGCGCCACGATTTATAGGACCATATCGAATTTTGGAGCGTATGGGAGAAGTGGCCTACAAGTTGAAATTGCCCGAAGGATTGTCAGGAATTCATGATGCGTTCCACGTTTCCCAGTTAAAGAAGTGTCACCGGAGATGGCTGACATACCATTGAGAGACACAGTGCCTTTGGAAACTATTCAGTTGGATAATGATTTGACCTACGAGGAGAAACCAGTTAAGATCCTCGAGTTTGCCAGCCGAGTTACTCGCAGCAAAGTTATCAAGTTTTGCAAGGTTCAGTGAAGCCACCACACGGAGGATGAAGCCACCTGGTAACGAGAGGAAGATTTGCTCAAAGACCACCCTCACCTATTTTCTAGCCAACCCGAATCTCGAGGGCGAGATTCATCTTAAGGGGGGTAGGTTTGTAACATCCCAAATTTTCAATTTGGAATGTTATACATTAGATCATCATGCATATCATATTTTATTTACTTTGGGTTTTGATCCTAGAAAATTCTAAGCAACTCAAGGACCCACAGAGAGAGTTGGGGATTTCGTTATTTTCATATTTGAGTTTTTCTCAAATTTTGAGAATAGGATCATTTGATTTGATTTATTTTATCATCAATTATTTCTATTACAAAAATATGAGAGAGGGAATAAAATGAATTTCCCAAAATATAGAAATATTGAGGATTTAATAAAAAATCAAATAGTTTTATTTCGGAGTTTTTTGTAGTTTTTATTTGAATTAGGAAAAATGCGTGTTTTTCAAAATTGCATTTAGGGCCCAAATAAATGTTCACTTTGTCGGGCTTGATTTTAGAAGCCCGGGAAAATTTATTTCGGGATTTTTGGAGTCCGTTTAGTATTTCTTTTTATTTTTCTTCTGAGCAAAAAAAAACGCAACCGTCTTTGGGCCGTACTCGGCTAGGACTCTGCCGGCCGGGGGGCTTTATAAGTCGCGCCTCGGGCCCGAGCCAGTCCACCACCAGCCGCCGCCCGAACCCTAACCCTAGCCGCCAGCCGCCGCCGCCGCCCCGCCGCCGATCCGCCGGAGCCGCGCGTCGCCCGAGGTTCGCTGCACCTCGAAATCCGTGCCGTTTTTATTAAAAAAAAATCCGTTTGCCATTTTTCTTTTTCGTCAGATTTTTGCGCGGTTATTTTCTGATCGCGATTGGTGATCCGAATTTCGTTTTAGTTTTTCTTTTCGCTCGTTTATCGGAATCAGGCGATTCAAGCGCCTAGAGTTTCGTCTCGAAACCCTCTATCCGAATAATCAACTTAAACAAGTTTTTGCTACTGTAAAATTTGACTTAGCTTCAGATTACTAGAACGAAGTTGTTTTCTTTCGCCGTTTGACTTTCTTTGCTTCGTTCGATTTGATTCCTTTTGTCAACCGGAGTTCTTAAGTTGAACCTTCTGGTTAGATCTCTTATTTGAGTTTTACCTGTGCATTAGATGAGTACTTATTGTATGCTTGTCTGTTTGCCTGCGATAGAGTACCCAGAGTGCGCCGCCTGTTACTTCGAATCGTTAGGTTTCGCGGATCATCAGCAAGGCAAGTAACACTTTGATCATACCTTTTCTACAACCCAGTTTTTTTGCATTAGATCAATCTTCACACATTGCATGATCAGGATCAAATTAAACTGTGGGATGGGAAGTAGATGAGGTAGTACCTATTACCTGTTTATTATCAAACCTTTGGGAGTTACTTCTACGTTTGCTTATTATGCCATGCTATGCTAGTAGACGTGGATTGGGTGAGTGAAATCCATGACAGATGTGAGATTGATAATTAATGGTTTATCTAAGGTGGCAACTTAAATACACATCTGGGTGGATTGAGGCACCTGGGTATTTCAGGACATGCCTATTTTCTTTTCGACCGCCACCTAGGATCAAAGGGATCATGAGATTTTTCAAACTAGAAACTTCCGTGTGCAGCCACAAGCCATTATGGGCTCTGGCATAGTTGATTAAGTCGTGCGAACTCTTACAGGGTAGACTAGCAGATGTAGGGGAAAGTAGGTGTACCGGTCTATCCATCGTAAGGTGCTAACGCTTCTGAAAGACTGTGTCTCGGTCATCCATTTCTCAAACACCATGTAGTGCGAGAAATCCAACGGAGGCGATCGAGTCTTGTGGGGAAAAGTGCGCAAACCTTTGCAGAGTGTAACAAACTAATCATGATTAGCCGTGTCCCCGGTTATGGACATCTTGAGTATCTAGTATCTGGATTATCATGTGAATCTCAACATGTTACTCTAAAATTAATGTTGTTGGGTTAATGATGATGCTTAATTGGGATTGAGAATGCTGTCAACCATTCTCAATGTTTAACAACCACCATGATAGTAATAAAATTTATTCCTTTTGAAGTAGGGAAAAATTGGCTTTATGCAAAACTGTAACCATAGAGCTTTCCACCAGCCAAATATGCATATAGTATAGCTGTTGCATTCCATTACTCTCTATGTGTTACCTTGCCAGCATATTCCATGTGCTGACCCGTTTTTGGGCTGCAATGTTAATGTTGCAGACTTTTCGGACGATGATTAAAGATTTTTTAGGTCGTGGTTCTATACACAGTGATGCCATTGGAGTTGATGGACTCACTTATCTTCCAAGCCTTCAGCTGTTATCGTAATTAGATGGCCTTAAGCCATATTTATTGTAATAAGTTCTCTTTTGAAACACTCGATGTAATAAGTGTGTGATTGCAACTCTGCTATAATTCCTCCGAGTACCGTGTGGTGTCAGCATTACTGATCCAGGGATGACACCGGAGCACAGAGATCAGACTGTTTGAGATCTGGTCGTTACAATGCTACTGGTATGGCTTATCAGTAGCGTTGGTTTCTTTTAAGCATGCTATTAGTAAATATCCTCGATCGTGCCCCGCAGACAAGTGATGTTAGTAGCGAAACATAGTCGTAGCGCGGGTCACGTAATGCGCTACAACTAGCCCAGCACATCGAGACAACCAACCCAGCCCAGCGAACAGCCTCCATCGTTCCCTTATTTTCTCCTCTGCCTCCCACGAACCCTCGCCGCCTCCACCAACGCCGGGCGATTCCGGCTACTTCCGGCGGCCCTCGCCGAAGCGCAGCACACCCACGAGCTCTCCTCGCGACGGTTCTTCCTTCCCTCTGGCAAAATCTGCTCCTCGCGGCAGCAAGCGCTCGCGCACGACCCCTCCTCGTGGCTAGGGTTTCGGCTGCGTCCAACTCCGGCGCGGTGAGATCTCATCTTCCCTCAATTCATTCCCTCTCCTCTCCCCTTCTTCCTTCTCTCCCTGCCCTTTTTTCCCTTCTGTTCCACTACTTTCCTTCCTCCGTGCAATACTGCTCGCAACCTGTTTGTGTTTATGCCTAGCAGCCTTTTTTTCCTTCTGTTCCACTACGTTCCTTCCTCCGTGCACAACCTGTTTGTGCTTATGCAAAGGTGAAATATTGAATGGTTATGAAGTTGTGATAAAATGATTTAAATAGAAAGAGTTTTAAAACAGAGGAAAGGTGGAAAGGGCCTGGTATGCTTTTTCAGAGCAGAAATATACAATTAGACTTGTTGAGCACTATTACTCCAATCAATTAGACATGGATGTCTTTCTGTATCGGCTTCTGTCTTCATTACAGAGTTCAGCTCATTAGCAAATAATAACATTTAGTTGGACACAGCTCGTGCAAGGACACTATATTTAGTTGAAGTTCCTTGATGTGCGAGATGCAAAGATTTTACAACAATTCGAAAGAATTACTGCTGTAAAAAAATCAGGCAGCTCTATTTGTATTCGTTGGGAGGAGTAATTTCACTGCATTCACATACTGGAGAGTAAAATAATGAAAAGCTTCCTTGAGTGATGACCGATGAAAAGATTTTAGTACATAAAAAAATGACAAAACTAGCTTTAGGACGAGCAGCAGGTTTGCTAACATTTGATCTCTGTTGTGCGTTGCAGGTTTGCTACTTAATTCTCAAAAAAATCATGCGTTTGTATCACCATCCTATGGAACCACGAAGCCGGATCCAATGATTTTAGAGAACATTTACTATGTTTATGGATCACTACATGTGATCTGCTAGAACAAGGTGAGATCCTTTTTCAGTAACCATTTCATTTGAAGAGACATCATGCTTTTCCGAATATAACTGAACATCTAAAGCAACCGACTCCAGGGTCTGCTAAGGTTCTATTTTAATCATACGATGAGCAAGGGGTCCGCAACATAGTCACATAATTACAAATCTGAAGCACCATTTAGTTTGTTGGCTAGTAGATGAATCAGAACTAGGCACTTTTATCTGTTGCGAATAATTTAAATATATTTTTAGTGATCTTGTGTGCATTTATAAAAAATCTTAAGGTGGTCATGATTAGGCTGACCAATAGGCTTTTCTTCTATGTGAACAGAAGAAGGAAGATGGTACCTATAGAACCAACGTAATCAATTCTTTATGTACAATTATAGAAATAAAACAGAATAGATATAAGAAGTTTTTGCACTTGACAAATCTATATGCATTCTTATATAATTATTCTCTACACTTTTCATAGCTACCGAAGCACTAGAACTGCTCTCTTTGATGGCATTGAAGAAAGTGGAATACGAGCACCGGCTTATTCTTCACATGAGATAGATGAACATGAGAATGAGCGAGCTATGGATCGATTGTAGAGATAGAGTCAGCATTCTCAAGAGGGTTAGTGCCACATAATGATTGAATATCCGAATGCTCCATCTTTGTTTTATGTAAAGAGTTGGTGTTTTCACATATTGATTGTGCTTGTTTATATTCTAAAAAAAATTGATTGTGCATGTTTATCTTTTAACTGTATCGCTTAGCTAAGATCATAAGAAGATATTTGTAGTTGTACGTTTTCTAAAAATGATACCTTTTCCTCGCAAAACGAAGAGATGATCAACTTTAGGAATTGCAACTTTATCCATGGTAACCATGTGCATTACTGGACCATTTAGTTTGAATAGCTAGTGAGGAATTAAGCATGTATTTTTGGCATGAGCCCCTTTAAATTGCTAGATGAGAAGGAATCTTAACTTAATGAGCGTGAATTGTAATATATTATTTGGTTGAACTGATGCAATTTGCTGATGCCCTCTTGCTTGCTTGCTTGCGAATGACCTGGGAATTATTTCTACTTGGTGCACAGCCTTTACTTGTTGCAATTTGCCTCAAAAGCTTGTATTCAGAATCTATAACAAGATTTCGTACTTCCTTGGAATTCCTTATCTCCTTTTACTTGTGGTCATGCCTAGCAATATCTTGGTTCATTGTTTAATTCCAGGATTTGTGAGTTCCTAGTAGGGAACACATGGACACGAAGCTGCGGCGGTGACGATGATGATATCAACATGGGGCTGCAGCGGCGACGATGACGACGACGAGATCGACATCGTCACGGGGCTGCGGTGGCGACGACGACGACGGCACCCTCACGGTGATGCGGCGGCGGCGATGATGACGACATCAACACCATCAAACACGGGCTTGTGGAGGCGCCAGCCACGATGACCTATAGGCGTGGTGTATATTGTATATATATATAAATATGTATGTATTAATTATCTATAGTAGATGTGTATGATTGACTGTATGCATAAAATGTGCGTATTATAAAATGCATGTATGTGAGTACTATGAAATGTATGTCTACACTGGAATAGGTAGATTTTTATATTTTTTAAATCTTAATTAGTTACTAGTAGTGTGGGTGTATCATAGAAGCGCTACTACTATCATCCTTTACCAGTAGCGGTTGTTTCAAAACAAGCGCTACTGCTATCATCATTTACCAGTAGCGCGGGGTAAAAACGCGCTACTGCTAAAAAATAGCTGTAGCACCGTAGCAGTAGCGCGGGTACCCGCGCTACTGGTATGCAAAAACCCCACGCTACTGGTAGTGTTTTTCCTAGTAGTGTGGTGTCGTTGGAGGTGTAGGAACGTCCATGGGGATGATTATGGGATGCTCCGCATCATCTCCCCTCCCTTGGGGAAGATCTGACCTCTGATCGAAATCCTGATCACCATGGTTGGGCGAGAGATCTTTGACGTTGAAGATGTCGCTCACGGAGTACTTGTCGCGTGGGATGTCGATCTTGTAGGCATTCTTGTTGTAGCGTTCGAGCACCTTGAAAGGTCCATCCGCTCGTGGCCGAAGTTTGGACTTGTGTTCGTTGGGGAAGCGCTCCTTGCGTTCGTTGGGTGCTTGTTGATTTTGCACTTGGTCGCAAGTCGTTGTACTTGGCACTCGATGGTTTGCCTTGTATCTTCATGCACCTTCTTGAGATGGTTCACGCGTGCACTTGCGTCCATATTGATGCGCTTTTGTAGTGGGAAAGGGAGAATGTCCAACGGGGACAAAGGGTTGAATCCGTAGACGACCTTGAAGGGGGACTTGCCGGTTGTTGAGTGTCTTGCACGGTTGTAGGCGAAATCGGCGATAGGTAGACACTCCTCACACTCCTTGATGTTATTCTTGATGAGTACTCGAAGTAGAGCGGAGAGTGTGCGGTTGTTCACCTCCGTTTGGTCGTCGGTTTGAGGATGCTACGCCGTGGAGAAGAGTAGCTTGATTCCGAGCTTGGCACATAGGATCTTCCAAAAGTAGCTTAGGAACTAGACGTCGCGGTCCGAAACGATAGTCTTTGGCACACCATGGAGACACAATATTTCCCTACAAAAGAGATTAGCAACATGTGAAGCATCGTCTATCTTGTTGCAAGGAATAAAATGTGCCATTTTTTAGAAACGGTCCACAATGACAAATATGGAATCTTTCCCATTTCGAGTCCTAGGCAAACCAAGTACAAAGTCCATGCTAATTTCTTCCCATGGTGGGCATGGAATTGGCAAAAGGCATATAGAGGCCATGAGATTGAGCTTTGGACTTAGCTTTGCGACATGTAGAACATTGGTTGGTGAAACGATTGACGTCCCGAAACATCTTTGGCCAAAATTATCTCTTCGAGAGCGTGGCGAACGTCTTGTCGCGTCCGAAGTGTCCCATTAAGCCTCAAACATGAGATTCCTACAAAAGCAACAAACGAAGAGAGGACTCAAGGATGCAAATTTTGTTAGCCCTCATAAGATAGCCGTCTTTGATGTAATAGCGTTCCCAAGATGTATTCGACAAAACACTTGGCATAAGGAGTAGCAAAAGATGCATCCGCTACGATGTTTCCGTTACCCTTGATGTACTTGATGACATAGGGAAAAGACTCAATAAATTCACTCCATTTAGCATGACGCTTGTTCAACTTTGTTTGACCCTTAAGATACTTGAGGGTCTCATGATCGGTATGAATGATCAACTCATGGGGACGAAGGTAATGTTCCCATTCATGCAAAACGCGGACTAAAGCATATAGCTCTTTGTCATAGATGGGATGATTGAGTTGCGCTCCGAAAAGTTTCTCACTAAAGTAAGCTATGGGGCGCTTCTCTTGCGTTAACACACCTCCTATGCCATTATCACTAGCATCACAATGAATTTCAAAAGGCTTGTCGAAGTTGGGTAAAGCAAGCACGGGAGCATGAGTAAGCAAATTCTTAAGCTCATTGAATGCGGTATCTTGGGATGGTCCCCAAATAAAAGGCGCATTCTTCTTGCTCAAAGCATGCAAAGGCGAAGCAATGGTGCTAAAATCTTTCACAAAGAGACGATAGAAACCCGTAAGGCCAAGAAAACTACGCACTTGATGCAAGTTGGTTGGTTGCGGCCAAGTCTTAATAGCATTAATCTTGGACTCATCAACATGAACACCCTTAGAAGAAACAACAAAACCCAAGAAAACGAGCTTATCAACACCAAAAAGGCATTTCTCCATATTAGCATAGAGGCGCTCTTTTCTAAGAGTTTGCAAAACGGTGCGGACATGGGTGACATGCTCGTTGATAGATTTGCTAAACACATGAATGTCATCAAAATAGACCACAACAAATATACCAATGTAAGGGCGAAAGACATGATTCATGAGGCGCATAAAAGTGCCCGGTGCTTCCGAAAGAACCATAGGCATGACTAACCACTCATACAAACCAAACTTGGTTTTGAAGGAGGTTTTCCATTCATCACCCTCTTGTATGCGAATTTGATAGTAACCACTCTTAAGATCAATTTTGGAAAATATACTGGCACCGCTAAGCTCATCAAGCATATCATCTAGGCGTGGAATGGGATACCTATAGCGAACGGTGATAGCATTGATAGGTCTACAATCGGAGCACATGCGAAAACTACCATCACGTTTTGGCACAAGAATGACCGGAACGCCACACGGGCTCAAACTTTCACGCACATGTCCATGGTCTATGAGATGCTTTACTTGCCTTTGTATTTCTTTTGTTTCGTCGGGGTTGACACGGTATGGAGCTTTGTTCGGAAGAGGTGCTCCGGGGATGAGGTCGATTCGGTGCTCAATGCCTCGTAGAGGAGGTAGACCTGGAGGTAGCTCATCGGGGAAACCATCTTGAAATTCCTGCAAAAGAGAAGACAACACTAGAGGAAGAGTGTGAGAAGTGTTAGTTTGTGGTGCATTGTCCTTGGACACGAGGACGTAGTGTTGGACACTAGATGGGTTCTCACACACTTCTCTCATCTCACGTTTGGTGGCAAATAGAACTAGGTTCTTGTTTTCGCTCATCGTGGAGGCACTCAATTTTGTCTTGTGGCGCTCACTCTCTTTTTGGTGGCTCGCTCTCTCACTATGATCTCCACGATGGGTGGCTTGCTTCTCGACGATCACTTGACTTGGCGACATTGGACGGAGGATGTACTCCTTGCCCTTCATCTTGAAGATGTAGTGGTTCGTTCGGCCGTTGTGGACAACTCCTCTATCGAATTGCCATGGCCGTCCAAGGAGAAGATGACAAGCGGTCATTGGAATGACGTCGCACTCCAAGGTGTCTTCATAGGCGCCGATTTTGAAAGAGACTTGTACTCGGTGCTCGACTTGGATGGTGCCGGAGTCACTAAGCCATTGCACTTTGTATGGATGTGGATGCTTCGTCTTGGGCAATTGGAGCTTGGAGCAAAGCTCTTTGCTTGCGAGATTATGACAACTTCCTCCATCGATGATGACCTTGACGGATCATCCATTGATGCCGGCCTTGGTGTGGAATATGTGGCATCGTTGGTCTTCTTCTTGGTGATGTTGGAGGGTCAAGACTTTGGCGACAACAAGTGCGCGACTTGAGTCTTCATCGCAAAAGACTTGTTCTTCTTCATTGTTCACTTGGAGATGCATGGCGACTTGCTCGAGGGCTTCCATTTCTCCTTCGCTCATGGAGTCATAAGTGCCATCATCGTTGAAGACCATGGTTCGCTTGTTGGTGCACTCGTAGGACTTGTGGCCTCGGCCTCCGCAAATGAAACACTTGAAGGAACTCATCTTGACGGTCTCATCGGTTGGGGTTGATGATGATGAATCTCTCGGCTTGAAGTTTCTCATAGGAGGATGGCTTGTAGTTGACGAAGCTTTCTTGGAAGTCGACTTGTCGATGTTGGAAGTAGAAGGTCTTGTAGACGGTGTTGGATTCGTTGAAGCTTGGTTGTGGGAGAAGCCGTAGGACTTGGATGAGAACATGGCATACTTGAAATCATCTTGCACTTGGCGTTCCGCTTTGGTAGCTTGGTGCACTAGCTCGATGAGATTTGAGTATGGTTGGAAGTCGGCGATCTTCTTGATGGGATGATTGAGTCCATTCAAGAAACGTGCCACTGTTTGCTCATCATCTTCCGTGACATTGGCTCTTATCATTGCAATCTCCATCTCCTTGTAATATTCTTCAACGCTCTTTGTTCCTTGCTTGAGTTGTTGGAGTTTCTTGAAGAGGTCGCGGTTGTAGTAGGTAGGTATGAAGCGTGCTCTCATGACATCCTTCATTTGTGCCCAAGTAGTGATGGGTGGTTCACCTCTTGCCTCTCGGCGCTCTATGATTTGTTCCCACCAAATGAGGACATAGTCTTGGAACTCAAGGGATGCCATCGTGATCTTCTTCTCTTCTTCATAATTGTGCAAACAGAAGATCTTGTCAACCTTCAATGCCCATGAAAGGTACTCTTCGGGATCGTTGCTTCCGTTGAACTTGGGCATGGTGAACTTGAGTTTGCAATAATGTTGCTCTTCATTGTGTTGGGGTCGGGGGTGATGACGCCCATGTTGTTGATGATTGATCAACTCGTGGTGCTCTTGGCGCAGAGGGATGTTATCGTCATGTTGTTCTTGCCGTGGAGGATCTCCATTGTCTTCATGATCTGGATTGATTTGTTGTTCTTGGCGAGCTTGTGGAGGAGCTCGTCGAGCTCGCGGAGGAACTTGACGATGCAAGCGAGCTTGAAATCCTCGTTCTTGAATTTCTTCGCGAAGTGCTTCCTCTTGTTCACGGGCTTGTCTGCTTCGGTTGGCTACGGCTCGACTCGAATCGCGTAGAGCTTGTTGCGCCGCAAGTGCTTGAGCGTCACGGAGTTTTTGTTCTTGATATTGTGCCTCGGCATCTTGAGCATTTTGGTGTAGACGCGCTCGCTCTTCTTCTTCATGTTGGCGTTGTTGTTGCCGTTCTCATGCTAGCGCAAAGGCCTCTTGAGTTTGACGTTGTCGGCGCTCTTGAGAGTCGGTGTCTCGTAGGGGATTGAGGCTTGCTTGATGGTCGGTGCGCGCGGCTCGGCGAAGAGTGTTCGATGTCGGTGTACTTGAGCCGGAGTGGGTGAAGTCGGAGTGGCGGCTTGAACGGCTCCTTCTCGAAGTGGAACATGAGATGTTGAGCAACAAAGCACGAATTTTGTCCATCCTTGCGTCATTCTCTCACTTGTGATCGTCGAGCTTGTGGTCGAAGTAGTCCCTTGTACGTTGCTCGAAAGTCGCAAGTCGGCGGCAAGGTTGTTGATGCGTTCACTCATAGCTTGTTGCTCTTGATGCAAAGCACGTTGTGCACCAAAGAGGTGACTCTTGGTGGCGAAGGAGTTCATGTCGTCGTCTTGCTCCATGAAGAGTGGGTTGGTAGAAGTACTTGGCCTATCCATCATTCCAAGACAAATGTGAGTGGTAGAAAGAGAAGAACGAGTACCAAATGTACCTTGACGGAAGTTGAAAGTGGATCGAGGATCACTCCAATGTAGGACAAGGAAATAGCACAATTGGTACTAGTTCTTGTCAGTTTCTCACACCTACACAAGTAAAAGCTTTTGGTGGAGCTTGGTTAGGATGGTGGCACAAAAATTTGATGCAATTGTAAGTGAGCTTCAATAATGTTGGAAAAGATTCGCAAGATGCAATGTAACAAGTAGACCAAGCATATAAGGTACACAGAAACACACACGCAAAAATATAAGTGGGGTTGTGCAACCAAGGGTGAGCCAAAATGTGGAATCCACAAAAATGCTCTTGTTGCACAACACTAGAGAGACGCTAGCACGATTGCGCAATAGGCGGATACAAGGACTTGTGCACAACCTACTTAGCAAAAATGCAACGACTTCTATCCCAAATATTTTGTATGCAAGGTGTTGCTATGATATGATCCAAGATGATCGAGTATGACAATCTTAATGTTGTAAGGTTCTATGGTTCTTGCTTAAAAGCTCTTTGCTTATATTTCCTCTTTGCTTAAAAGCTTGTTTGGCTCTTTGATGTTTGAGCTCTTTTCTCATGCAATGCTTGACGAACCAAGATAGCAAATGAGTATGTGATGACAACTTTGTGACACAAGAGATGATACCAATATATGCAACAATGATGTATGTATGCTATGGGAAGTATGATCACTAATGTGCACAAGTCTCATTGCCGGCAATACTCAATGGCTACTCTCGATGGGTAAGCAACGCAAAGGAGTAAGGCTATGATGGCTATCAATGTAATGGCAAGAGTGATATGTCCAATACCAAGATGAGGTTACCGTTCTTGCTTCCGGTATGGTGTCAAAATGGTGGCATGAATACCAAGATGTAGTCGAGGTGGTCATTGTTGATGACGATCTATGACATGTCCGTGGCGAAGATGAGCGGCGGTGATGTCGATGTCGAAGCGTACCTGGATAGCCGAAACACAAAAGGATACGGTACCACAACTCAAATTGTCAAACCTCGAAGTAGCAATTGTGTCGGAGAGCGAAACGGTCCAAAAATGGTTGGTTTATGCGGAAGTGGTGGAGGTATGCGGAAATGTATATGGTATATGGTGGGCACCGGAACAAAATTTGATGGAAATTGGGCGGAAAACGGAGCGGTGGATGGAGATGTTGCTGCCAGGGGCGGATGTCCGGGTGGGAGGCCGGATGTCCAGGCTGGACGAGCCGGATGTCCGGGCTCTGGATCCGGGGACGAACGGGATGAACACCGCGAGGAGAGGTTAAAACCGGGCGAAATTCGGAGGAATTTGTGGATGGAAATTAGGGAAAAAGGATGGGAAGCTAGATCCACTCAAAACAAAGCAAATCCAATGATCCAAACCAAAAAAATCTCAACACACCAACAAATCACAAAAAAAAAAATTCGGGGCTATTTTTGTGGGGATTTTTCAAATTAGGACAAAAAACAACAAAACAAGGCTAGAAACACAACGGGAAGGCTCCGAAATCGTGATCAACGTGGCTCATGATACTAAGATGATGTAGGGTAGAACCCTAATCGCCCGATCTTTCATGGAAGGAGCGGATCCCACGAAGAACACGAGGAACACAAAGAGGGGAACGAGGGAAATCACAAGGGGAAACACGAGAGGAACACTCAAACTAACAAGAATAAGTCACACATGGGCTAGATCCTCGAGTACATAAAGTAAGATACATGATCCACGATCAACTAGGGACGATACAAAAGGGTAACCGGTTCTTCTCCGTGAGGAGGTCTTGATGTTCTTCCCTAAAGAGGGGTCTTGAATCCGCTTGGGGGATCTTCTCCGGTGGAGGCTCGAATCTCCGAGGAGAAGGTAACCAAGTGGATGAGCAAAGCTCTCACACAAAATATGAGCTAATCCTTTGCTAACCCTAGAAATTTGTACGGGATAGAGTATATATAGTCTAGGGGGGAGAAGGGATACACGGGCCTCGGCCCTTCACTGTGCGCAGACAGGGGAGGTCGGATGTCTGGGCTGGTCGGGCTGGATGACCGGGCTTTGAGGCAACGCCAGATGTCCGGGCTGGGGGGCCGGATGTCCGGGCTGGAGCGGTGGCATTTGTTGCTCTCGGGTTCGGAGGGGCCAAATTTCTGGGCCGGTGGCCAGATGTCCGGGGGCTCGGAAGGGGCCGGATGTCCGGGCTGCCGGGGCCGGATGTCCGAGGCCTGTAGCCTTCTGCGGCTGGGCTGCTGTAGAGGAAGACGCTCCAGGGGCCGGATGTCCGGGGCCTCGGCCGGATGTCCGGGGCCTGGGAGATGCTCTTGGCTCCTTCCGTTGGTTCTCCTCATCCGTAGACTTGGGGACATGTGCATCTTCATGCGCATCTGGGGGAGGGCCCTCTTGGTGCCTAATCATGCACAACACCCCAGACTTCGGTAGTAGCACATGTCTCATGCATAGGATGTGGAATTTCGGAGAGGAGTGAGTTCACCTTATCTTCGATAGCTTTGGCTCGGGCTCGTGTCATTGGTCCAAGTGGTGTTGTTGGTGGTGTCGGTGCGTCCATGGGGATGATCATGGGATGCTCCGCATCAGGTCTTGATGTTCTTCTCCGCAAGGAGGTCTTGAATCCAAAGGGATCTTCTTCGTTGAGGTCGCGGTCTCTCTCGTGGAGTAGATCCAATGTGGATGAGCAATGCTCTATCTATAAATATGAGCTAAACCAATGCTAACCCTAACTAGGAGGAGAAGGAGGTCTATTTATAGTCTTAGTGCAAAAGGGGGCGAAGTGAAGGGGTACATGGGCCTCAAGCCCGAACACTATGCACAGACAGGTACCAGACGTCTGCTGAGGGCCGGTCGTCCGGTGGCTCACGGGCGGCCGGACGTTTGGCAGACATCGGACGTCCGCTCGATCTGGCTCGGACACTGGAGTGCCAGATTTCCGGAGGTGGCCGGTCGTCCGGTCGCCGGACGTCCGCTCATTTGGCTCGGCTGCGGGATCGCCAGTCATCCGGTCCGGGCCGGTCGTCCGGTGGGTCTTTAGGCGCCGGACGTCCGGTCGTGAATGGTTGTCCGGTGGCTGGAGCTTCTTCCACAACTCTTCTTCTTGTTCCTCGCGCTTGGTGTCCTCGCCGTCTTGCCCATGGTCTTCCTCTTGGTTCCTGGTCATATATAGCACATATGTTTGAGGTAGTAGCCATGTCTCACATGTGGAAAGTGACGATTCGGAGAGGAGCGAGTTCACCTTGTGTCTGATGGCGTATACTTGAGGTCTCTTATTATGTTCTCTTGGGGCTTGGAGAGTAGTCGGAGTGAACATGGGGATGAATATGGGATGCTCCGCATCATCTCCCCCCCCTTGGGAAAGATCCGACCTTAGATCGTGATCCTCATCACCATAGAAATGGTAGTCGTGGACGGACTTGTAGTTGGACGGAGTGGAAGACGTTGCGCACGCTTGGCCTTGGTCCTTGGGCTCTCCATGGTCTCCTCGGGTGTACCTGAGTATGCACAAGGTCCGTGCTTGAAGTAGCATGCATGTCTTACATGCGAAAAGGGAAGATTCGTGAAGGAGCGAGTTCACCTTAGGTCCAATGGCATATGCTCGAGTGTGCATGGGGATGATCGTAGGATGCTCCGCATCATCTCCCCTCCCTTGGGAAAGATCCGACCTCGGATCGTGATCCTCATCACCATGGAAACGGTTGTTGTGGACGGACTTGTAGTTGGACGGAGTTGAAGACATTGCACAATCCAAGTACTCCAAGTTGTCGCCGGAGTGGTATACATGCAAAAAGAGCAAACA
Source organism: Triticum urartu (assembly GCF_056163025.1). NCBI lineage: Eukaryota > Viridiplantae > Streptophyta > Magnoliopsida > Poales > Poaceae > Triticum > Triticum urartu. The sequence continues at coordinate 192,410,194 of NC_141873.1, read as the reverse complement.
CAAACGACACTCGGAAATACAATGGTTAGAGCACACAAAGTGTCCATCATGTAAGAATGAGTCCGTTCGGCAATATTGTTTGTGACAAAGCGCATGAAGCTCATCAAGATGATATAGAATGATATGCAAAGCATGCATGGGAACAATATGATTTGTAGTATGCACAAAGGTGTGGTGAATGTGATCAATGCAACCATTGTGCAAAATGATGCATAATGAGATGGTGTATCAAAAGCATGAAGATGGTAATTGGTGCTCAATGTGATGTGATCATGCAATTGATGGTAGGCAATAAGATCATGATGTATGAATATGCCATCAAGGTATATCACAACAAATTTGCTAAGGAAATGCACAAGCTCTGATGTATGGTGGAACCCTAGATGGCCGATCTTTCACGAATGGAGTGGATCCCGCGATGAACATGAAGAACACGGGGGGGGGGGGGGAACGAGGGGAAACACAAGAGAAACACTAAAACCAACAAGAATGATCACACATGTGCTAGATCCATGAACACAAAGAGAGATACATGATCCAAAGTCAACAAAGGACGATACAAAGGGTAGCCGGTTCTTTTCTGTGAGGAGGTATTGAATCCACAAGGGGATCTTCCTGTGAGGGGTCTTGAACTCCGTAGAAGGGCCGCGGCCTCTCTCGTGGAGTAGATCCGATATGGATGAGCGAGGCTCTATCTTTAATATGAGCTATCACAACGCTAACCCTAACTAGGAGGAGGAGGGGGTCTATGTATAGTGTTAGCCCACTAAGGGGTAAGTGAGAGGGGGATACATGGGCCTTGGCCCGTTCATTGTGCGCAGACAGGCGCCGGATGTCCGGGCTGGGGGCCGGATGTCCGGGCTGGCATGTGTCTTCAGGTTGCATTAGGTGATGGAGGGGCCGGATTTCTGAGGCAGGGGCCGGATGTCCGGGACTTCGGGAGGCGCCGGATGTCCAGGCTGATGTCCGGATGTCCGGGCTGCATTGGTCCTTTCCGGTGTTCTTTGGATAGCCCATGCCGGATTTCCAGGGCAAGGGCCGGTTGTCCGGCCGCTCTAGCAGCTGGCTCTTCTTCCTTCTCCTTCCTTCGCTTCCGCGCACGCTTGGCCTTGGTCCTTGGGCTCTCCATGGTATCCTCGGGTGTACCTGAGTATGCACAAGGTCCGTGCTTGAAGTAGCATGCATGTCTTACATGCGAAAAGGGAAGATTCGTAAAGGAGCGAGTTCACCTTAGGTCCAATGGCATATGCTCGAGTGTGCATGGGGATGATCATAGGATGCTCCGCATCATCTCCCCTCCCTTGGGAAAGATCCAACCTCGGATCGTGATCCTCATCACCATGGAAACGGTTGTTGTGGACGGACTTGTAGTTGGACGGAGTTGAAGACATTGCACAATCCAAGTACTCCAAGTTGTCGCCGGAGTGGTATACATGCAAAAAGAGCAAACACAAACGACACTCGGAAATACAATGGTTAGAGCACACAAAGTGTCCATCTTGTAAGAATGACTCTGTTCGGCAATATTGTTTGTGACAAAACGCATGAAGCTCATCAAGATGATATAGAATGATATGCAAAGCATGCATGGGAACAATATGATTTGTAGTATGCACAAAGGTGTGGTGAATGTGATCAATGCAACCATTGTGCAAAATGATGCATAATGAGATGGTGTATCAAAAGCATGAAGATGGTAATTGGTGCTCAATGTGATGTGATCATGCAATTGATGGTAGGCAATAAGATCATGATGTATGAATATGCCATCAAGGTATATCACAACAAATTTGCTAAGGAAATGCACAAGCTCTGATGTATGGTGGAACCCTAGATGGCCGATCTTTCATGAATGGAGCGGATCCCGCGATGAACATGAAGAACACGAGGGGGGAAACGAGGGGAATCACGAGGGGAAACACGAGAGAAACACTAAAACCAACAAGAATGATCACACATGTGCTAGATCCATGAACACAAAGAGAGATACATGATCCAAAGTCAACAAAGGACGATACAAAGGGTAGCCGGTTCTTTTCTGTGAGGAGGTATTGAATCCACAAGGGGATCTTCCTGTGAGGGGTCTTGAACTCCGTAGAAGGGCCGCGGCCTCTCTCGTGGAGTAGATCCGATATGGATGAGCGAGGCTCTATCTTTAATATGAGCTATCACAACGCTAACCCTAACTAGGAGGAGGAGGGGGTCTATGTATAGTGTTAGCCCACTAAGGGGTAAGTGAGAGGGGGATACATGGGCCTTGGCCCGTTCATTGTGCGCAGACAGGCGCCGGATGTCCGGGCTGGCATGTGTCTTCAGGTTGCATTAGGTGATGGAGGGGCCGGATTTCCGAGGCAGGGGCCGGATGTCCGGGACTTCGAGAGGCGCCGGATGTCCAGGGTGATGTCCGGATGTCCGGGCTGCGTTGGTCCTTTCCGGTGTTCTTTGGATAGCCCATGCCAGATTTCCAGGGCAAGGGCCGGATGTCCGGCCGCTCTAGCAGCTGGCTCTTCTTCCTTCTCCTTCCTTCGCTTCCGCGCACGCTTGGCCTTGGTCCTTGGGCTCTCCATGGTATCCTCGGGTGTACCTGAGTATGCACAAGGTCTGTGCTTGAAGTAGCATGCATGTCTTACATGCGAAAAGGGAAGATTCGTAAAGGAGCGAGTTCACCTTAGGTCCAATGGCATATGCTCGAGTGTGCACGGGGATGGTCGTAGGATGCTCCGCATCATCTCCCCTCCCTTGGGAAAGATCCGACCTCAGATCGTGATCCTCATCACCATGGAAACGGTTGTTGTGGACGGACTTGTAGTTGGACGGAGTTGAAGACATTGCACAATCCAAGTACTCCAAGTTGTCGCCGGAGTGGTATACATGCAAGAAAAGCAAACACAAACGAGACTCGGAAATACAATGGTTAGCGCACACAAAGTGTCCATCAAGGAAGTATGAGTCCGTGCGGCAAGAATGTTCGTAACAAGACACATGAAGCTTAGCAAGATGATATGGAATGAGATGTAAAGCATTCATGGGAGCAAAAGCATTCATTGTGCACACAAATGTATTGTGAATGTGATCAATGCAACCACGGTGCAAAATGATGTCATAGAGAGACGGTTTATCAATAGAATGAATATGGCAATGGATGCTTAATATGAGTATGTGATCATGCAATTGATGATGGGCAATATGATCATGATGTATAAATATGCCGTCAAGAAAGATCAACAAATTTGGTAAGAAAGTGCACAAGCTCATATATCATGGATGACACGGGAATACAAAATGCAATAAGGCAATCATGATGTGAGTCAATCCATGCGTAAGATGCAAATTTGTTATGGGTGGTGTTGTACCATAGCTCGATGTTGTGGTAGTAGTGTTTGTCCATTGGTGCATCCACTAAGTATGGGCACTCCTCAACTTCAAGGTCCATAGAGCCAATCTTCAATGTCGCTCCTCCGTTCGCGAGATGTATCATGTAGACAACAAGAAAGAGGCAACAATGAAAGAATGACCCATCCAATATGCGTATTTGAGGATGGCTCAAAGGGAACTAGTTCACCTTTATGAGGATGTCGAAAATGTCGGTGTTGTGCATCATGTACGCCTTCACATGACCAAGTTGTCTTGTGATGGTACCACGTTGTGAATCCTTCAAAATGAAAGAACGTGACAAACACTCAAAAAAAACAAATGAAGTTAGAGTAAGTGCAAAACCTATCATTCGTGTGGTAAGATACCCAACGAGTGTATGCATCATGCTCATCATAAGAAGGGACGAGGGAGCATTTCATAGATGTCGTTCTTGAGCTCGTAGTAGATGTCATTCGTCATTGTCGTGCACATGTGAAAGCATGGAGAAGAGGTGTCTAGAGGGGTGTGATTAGACACTAAGTGCTAAAAGCTGCAGTTTTTAATTTCTTTAGGTTGAAGTGGAGTTTTGGCACAAGTTTAACAAACACAATACATATCAAGCAAGCATGCAAAGAGTATATGAGCAGTAGAAAGTAAAGCATGCAACTTGCAAAATGTAAAGAGATGCGATTGGAGTGTGCAAACACAATTTGGAGACACAGAGATTTTTGAGACGTGGTTCCAATAGGTGGTGCTATCGTACATCCACGTTGATGGAGACTTAAACCCACGAAGGCTAACGGCTACGCGAGTCCATGGAGGGCTGCACCCACGAAGGGTCCACGAAGAAGCAACCTTGTCTATCCCACCATGGCCGTCGCCCGCGAAGGACTTGCCTCACTAGCGGTGGATCTTCACGAAGTAGGCGATCTCCTTGCCCTTACAAACTCCTTGGTTCAACTCCATAATCTTGTCGGAGGCTCCCAAGTGACACCTAGCCAATCTAGGAGACACCACTCTCCAAGAAGTAACAAACGGTGTGTTGATGATGAACTCCTTGCTCTTGTGCTTCAAATGATAGTCTCCCCAACACTCAACTCTCTCTCACATGATATGGATTTGGTGGAAAGAAAATTTGAGTGGAAAGCAACTTGGGGAAGGCTAGACATCAAGATTCATATGGTAAGAATGTAATATTTGGCCTCAACACAAGTGTAGGTGGTTCTCTCTCAGAAAAAGTAGGTTGGAAGTGTAGGTTCGTTCTGATGGCTATCTCCATGAATGAAGAGGTGGTGGAGGGGTATATATAGCCTCCACACAAAATCTAACCTTTACACACAACTTGCCAATCTCGGTGGGACCGAATTGATAAACTCGGTCGGACTGATTCAGCAAATCTAGTGACCGTTAGGGTTTTCGGTGGGACCGACTCGATCAACTCGGTGGGACCGATGTGCTAGGGTTAGGGTAAATCCAAAGCTCAGTTTGACCGACTACTCAAACTCGGTGGGATCGATTTGGGTAATAAGTGAAACAGAGAGTTGGCCAAGCAAACTCGGTGGGGCCGATTGCATATCTCGGTGGGACCGAAAATATTGCAATAGGTAACAGAGAGTTTGCAAGCCCATCTCGGTGAGACCGAGATCCCATCAGTGGGACCGAACTAATTAGGGTTTCTGGCAGTGGCTATGTCAACTGAACTTGGTGGCTCCAGATATAAAGAATCAGTGGGGCCGAGTTGGATATTTGGTGCGGGACATATTTGGAAGTGAGAAAGTGGTTGAGGGCTTTGGAGCATATCACTAAGCACTTTGAGCAAGCAAGCCATTAAGCAACACCTCATCCCTTCTTAATAGTATTGGCTTTCCTATAGACTCAATGTGATCTTGGATCACTAAAATAGAAAATGTAGAGTCTTGAGCTTGGAGCTTGAGCCAATCCTTTGTCCTTAGCATTTTGAAGGGGTTCCACATCCTCTAGTCCATGCCACTTTATTGTTGAACTTATCTGAAACATACTAGGTAAAAGTGTTAGTCCAACAAGAGATATGTTGACATTAATTACCAAAACCACCTAGGGAGCACTTGTGCTTTCAATCTCCCCCTTTTTGGTAATTGATGAAAACATACATCAAAGCTTTAGATAAAGATATAGAGAATAGTAAGTAAAGCTTTTGAAAGACATGTGACATGCATAGGCTCCCCCTACATGTATGCAATCATGTGAATATGGAATATAGAAGCATGTGAATGCATAAACATTACAGAGTAAGGAATGTGTTACATGCATCTTGGCTATATGCATCAGAGCAAATGATGTGAAAATGAGAAATGTTCCTCCATGCTCATGAGTCCTTCTTGCAAACAGTATGTACATCAGCAATAATTTCTCATACGCATGACTGTGGTGCATATACTTACCTTGTGGTCTTGAGTTGGCTTAGGATGGAATGAACCTGCGTAAAAAAGGTTAGATAACACAGATACACCTACTAGCCAGAGCAAGCAAAAGAAACCACAAGAGTACCAAGACTGGGATGACATGTAGAGTGAGTACGAAGTACCACTTTGGATATAGACATGTCCCCAAAGGTAAAGATGTGCAATAAATTCAAGGATTTCCTTCCCTTAGATGTCTTGCTCCCCCTGAAGCTAGCATGGGATACTGGGATAAGATAGGGAACAGAAAATCAGAGCAAAAATAGAGCTCAATGAAAATAAACAGAGCTAATGCAAACGAGCAAATATGAACATGTCTTTCCCCTCTTGAAGACATGTGACTTCTCTCCTCTTGAACACCAAGAATCTAGGGTCCTTGATGATTACTCTTTCTTCCCTTGAGTATTCTCTCCCCCTATAGATATGATTAAGCTTTGATGTGATCTCTCTCCCCCTTTGACATCAGTTTCCAAGAAGGGTTCTTCTGGATTTTTGTCATCATGGGTTTTGTCCTTGAGTCACAGAACAAAGCAGCAAGTGGAATGGGATGCTGGTCGAGGACAAGATTCATTGAGTGGAGCTGGATCAAAAAAGAATGCAGAAGCAAGTGGCAAGATGTCTTTCCTGTAGTGAAATCAGTGACACCGAGTTGTATGGTTCGGTTGTACCGAGAGGATTCGGTTGGACCGAAAGCATCAGACCAGTGAGACTGAGTTCATCGCAGAGAAAACACTTGTCACCTCAGCTCACTAGACAAGTAAGATCTCACAAGGATTTGCAAGGAATTAACTGAAAGATTTGCAATGAATTGGATGCAAGGAATGCAGAACCGAAAATAAAAGAAACTAAAAAGAAGTCTAGATGAGGTTGGAAACAAATATGCATGAGAAAAATGCAAGAGCACGAAAAAAGGAACACAAGAGAACTTCATCTAGAATTGGTCGGCGACAAAGTCACCTACGTTAGAGTATATTGACTTAGGAGTCAAGTGAGATCACTTGATCATAGGTCATACTCATCGTTTAAGCTCAAAATGGGGTTACCATTTCTCGTTTAAGCTTTTTGATGTATTCACATCTTGTCGAGGTGCTTTGACTCATGACTTGGAGTAAAGCTTCTCTAAGATGGAATAACATACCTTGGGTGGTGGCGTTGATCATGATCATGTAGTTGAACTTGTGTGGGTTGCACAAGGCTGATGTAGCTCATCAAGAGTTGGGAGCACCACTTGGAGTTTGAGTTCATCTACCTACATGGGTTAGTTCTTGCAAGGTAGAGCACTTGTATATCCAAAATGACAATCATGAAACTCAACATAAAATTTGTCAAAGGATATGTTTGAATGGTTGCATGCTTCCTTGTCTTCATCCACCATTGTGTAGAGACTTGGTGATATAGAAATTGCTCAAGGTGTGAGTGAGTTGCAATCTCATAGATTTAGATTCATCCAAGTACCTACATGGGTTAGATAACATGCAAGGTGCAAATATATCCAAGACATGAGACAGTCAACATAAGAGAAATATCAAGGATTAGTCATAGGCTCACGCCTTGCATGTATCAAATGGAGTTCCTACTCCAAGTTTGAAGCATCAATGATGTTCAATTCACCTCTTAACCTGCAAAACACTTTCTCATCAAGTTTTTTTGTGAATATAACAGCTAACTGCTTTTTGGTGCGAACATGTTTAAGATTAATGTTGTAACGCCCTCGATGCGGCTATATCTCCCACATGTCGAAGCACGACTTAGAGCCATAACCGCATTGAAAGCAATGTCGCAAGCGAGGTAATCTTCACACAACCCATGTAATACATAAGGGAAAGAGATACATAGTTGGCTTACAATCGCCACTTCACACAATACATGAATAAAGCATTACATCATCCAGATACAATCAAGGTCCGACTACGGAACCAAAATAAAAGAAGACTACCCCAAAAGCTACACAGATCCCCGATCGACCCCAACTGGGCACCACTACTGATCAACATAGAACGAAACAACACAAAGGACAAGATCTTCAACGAGCTCCTCCTGAGCTTGGTTGCGTCATCTACACGGACTCATCGGCACCTGCAAACTGGTTTTGGAAGTATCTGTGAGCCACGGGGACTCAGCAATCTCGCACCCTCGCGATCAAGACTATTTAAGCTTATGGGTAAGGTAAAGGTATGAGGTGGAGCTGCAGCAAGCGACTAGCATATATGGTGGCTAACATACGCAAAAGAGAACAAGAAGAGAAGGCAAAGCACGGTCGATAAAAGTATGACCAAGAAGTGATCCTAGAACAACCTACGTCAAACATAACTCCAACACCGTGTTCACTTCCCGGACTCCGCCGGAAAGAGACCATCACGTTTACACACGCAGTTGATTCATTTTAATTAAGTTAAGATTCAAGTTATCTACAACCGGACATTAACAAATTCCCATCTGCCCATAACCGCGGGCACGGCTTTCAAGTTCAAATCCCTACAGGGGTGTCCCAACTTAGCCCATGACAAGCTCTCATGGTCAACGAAGGAATAGACCTCCTCCCGAGGCGTTCCGATCAGACTCGGTACCTCGGTTCTTCAAGACACTTCGACAAGTTAAAACAAATCCAGCAAGACCGCCCGATGCGCCGACATCCTGATGGGAGCTGCACATATCTCGTTCTCAGGGCAACACCGGATAAGCAATCCGTACAACTAAAACCAGCCCTCGAGTTTCCCCGAGGTGGCGCTGCAAGGGGCTCTAGTTTGGACCTACACTTAGACAAGCACTGGCCCGGGGGGGTTAAAATAAAGATGACCCTTGGGCTGGCCTAACCCAAGGGAAAAAGAGGCTAGGTGGAAAATGGTAAAACCAATGTTGGGCCCTGCTGGAGGAGTTTTATTCAAAGCGAACTGTCAAGGGGTTCCCATTATAACCCAACCGCGTAAGGAATGCAATATCCGGGAACATAACACCGATATGACGGAAACTAGGGCGGCAAGAGTGGAACAAAACACCAGGCATAAGGCCGAGCCTTCCACCCTTTACCAAGTATATAGATGCATTAGTTAAATAAGATATAATGTGATATCCCAACAAGTAAACATGTTCCAACAAGGAACAACATCTCCATGTTCCAACAAGGAACAAACTTCAATCTTCACCTGCAACTAACAACGCTATAAGAGGGGCTGAGCAAAGCGGTAACATAGCCAATCAATGGTTTGCTAGGACAAGGTGGGTTAGAGGCTTGGCTCAACAATTCGAGAGGCATGATAAGCAAGTGGTAGGTATCGCAGCATAGGCATAGCAAAAGAGCGAGCATCTAGCAAGCAAAGATAGAAGTGATTTCGAGGGTATGATCATCTTGCCTGAAAACCCGCAAGGAAGAAGAACGAGTCCATGAAGAAGACAAACGGACGTAGTCGAACGGGTCCTCACAAACGCGACGATACCGGACCCAACCCGAAGAGGCAAACACCGGAAAGAAGCACACAACATAGTAAACAACCCACACATGAACATGATATGATATGCGGGATGCGGTATGCGATGCATATGCATGATTTGCAAAGGAATGATTGAACCTGGCCTCAACATGGAAATACAAGTGTGCCACTAGAAAGGTGAGATGAAATCGCTTGAAAACGATATAAAGAATGCCGGAATCGGAGTTACGGTTTGGAAATGGCAAGCGATTCAAATATGGCCACGTTCTGCAATTTACAGCAAGTTGCCATCTAAATGCATCAAGATGAACATGCTACAGCACTCAAACATGGCAACAAAATACATGGCAGGGATCCATTCATGATGCTTAACAAAATACTAGCACTAAGCTACGGCCAATTCATCCATTAACAGGTTCAAAGAAGCATGGCAGAAATGCATTTGACAAAACAGATCTCAGACTTAGTGAAATTAACACTTGTCTGGAATTTCAGATCAGATAGCACTCTTTGGAGCATGAGAACAATATGCTACAGGACCTGAACATGGCAAAGTAAAGCATGGTATGGAGCTACGCAAAGAGCTTAACAAAAGTCCCTTAGTGACCTTGAGCCAAAAGGGATCAGAAAATACAATTGCAAGCATGTGAACATGGCAAAAACATAATCAGATCACAGACTTGGTGAAAAACTGGAGCATGCTGAAACAGATATCAAGTAGGCATGTTTACGAGCTCGATGCACTCACTACAGAGCAAAGCATGACAATCTAAGCATACACCCATCAAGTATACACATTATAAAAGCTATACATGGCAAGAACAATAACATAGAATGCACGGATCAACTACAACATCCTCGGCAAAATCGCTAACAAGTAGACAATCTGCCCAGATTTACGAAATAGCAAAAGTAGAGCTCGATTGACTCAAGCTAGGGTGCTCCATAATTGCAAACAAAGACATGGATGGATAAAGCACTACAAGATTAACAAAACATCCTTACTGATCATCCTCAAAAGAGGCACGGATCACTAGGAAACAACATGAACATATGGCATATTGAAATAAACAGATCAAGGACTGTGGAAATTCTAAGTCCCTGAAATCAGCATTAACGAATGCTCCGCTTTGCAACCTTGTACTAGTCACCACACACATCACAAAAATATATGGGTTGCACCTCTAGAAAGATTGAAAAACCCTTAACAAAACATATGTAGAGCTCATGGGCATATCATGCACACAATAATCATGGCAAAAATGACAAATATGTAAATGGAGCAGCAGATCTGACAAATATCTCAATTAGCACTCTTCTAACAGCATTTCGGGCATCAATATGAACTCAAATGAAAATGATGCAATGAGATGAAATGATGTACTCTCTGAGACGAACATTTTGATATGCTATATGCATGAATCGAAGCTATGGATGCAAAGTTACGACATGATGAACATGTGCATATGAATCTGGAAATTTCGGGGATCAGGTGCTCCCAGGCGCGGGACGCCCAGACGCGGGGCGGCGGCGGTTCGGGCCGCGCGGGCCGGATCTGGGCCGCGCGGGCCCGTGGCGGCGGAGGAGAGAGGAGGTACGGCGGGGAGGCGACGTGGCGCGGCCTGGTTGGCTCGCGGCGGCGGCGGGGTGACGTGGCGCGACGGGAGTCGCCAGAGTGACGCGTCCGGCGGACATGTCCGGTGCGCGATGGACGTGTCCGGCAGCGTTAGGAGGGAGATGGCTAGGGTTTCAGGGAAAGATCCGAAAACGAAAATGAAGGGGTCTATTTATAGAGGTAGAGGGAGCTAGGAGAGTCCAAATGAGGTGCGGTTTTCGGCCACGCGATCGTGATCGAACGCTCTAGATGATGGAGAGGGTTTAGATGGGTTTTGGGCCACTTTGGAAGGGTGTTGAGCTGCAACACACACGAGGCTTTTTCGGTCCCTCGGTTAACCGTTGGAGCATCAAACGAAGTCCAAATGGTACGAAACTTGACAGGCGGTCTACCGGTAGTAAACCAAGGCCGCTTGGCAAGTCTCGGTCCAATCCGGAAATGTTTAACCCCCACACATGAAAGAAAGGTAGAAAGGACCACCGGAGGAGATAGGAGCGCCGGGATGCAAAACGGACAATGGGAAAAATGCTCGGATGCATGAGACGAACATGTATGCAAATGAAATGCACATGATGACATGATATGCAATGCAAGACACGCAAGAAATGACAAGGCAACAACAGCGAATAACTGGACGACACCTGGCACATCGGTCTCGGGGCGTTACAACACTCCACCACTACGAGAGGATCTCGTCCCGAGATCTAGAATGGCGCCGGAGGAAAAACAGAAGAGTAAGAGAAGAGGTAAAACTAAGTTGCTTCTTTGACAAACGAGTGAAACCACGACTCTTGAGAGGTTGAAAAAAATTGAAAGAAAGAATGCGACAAAGAAGAACAAAGTTGAAGGCACTCCGGTAGAGAAGAGTAACACGGAAGAACAAATTCGGACAGCACTCCGGTAGAAAAGAGATGCAAGGCTTGATAAGACGAAAAGAACTTGAGCAAAAGGGCACAACACTCCGGTTAAATGGATAGCCATGAAAAGAACATGATCTTTCACAAAACGATATGATGGGTGAAAAGAACAACGTCACAATGCCTCCGGAAGAGAGAAATAGAATATAGATCATTGAAATAAACGAATGGAGAAGAAAACCCAACTTCTGCCGCAAAAGAGCTTGGAAAGGCATCTTTAGGAGAAGGGTCGAACGGAGTTGTTGGAACACCAACAACGGAAGGACAAACTTGAAGTGGGCTTATAGAAGGCATCTCAACATTATGAGGTGACAACTTGCCGCTCACAGAAATTTTTTGATTGGGTTTATATGACAAGGAGACGAGAAACTATTCACCGGAAGGACAAATGAAGAACTTGGTTCAATTATAAGCACCATAATAGCAACAATACTTAGGGAAAGCTTTAGGTGAAATATAACCCAATATAACTCCAAAGAAGGGATCGATGGATTTAAAATACCTCATTCCTAACAACATGTGAATCATGAAACATGAACCCGAATTATGAAGAATGACATAATACCACCTCCAATGATATGGTAGAAAGAATTGCACTCCGGATTATAGGATGAAGAAAGCATGAGCTCCTCAGAAAAGAATCTCAATCAAAAACTTCTAGACAGAATTAAATCCTTTATGAACCAACATGTAGAATCTTCATGAAGAACTCCGGTAATAAAAGAATGATCAAACGAAAGGAAAGAGAAGTTGAAAGGAACTTCGGTAGGAGCCTTGCAATGATTTAGATGGAGCTTCGCGATGATGTAACTGAGAAAACTTGGAACTCCGGAAAAGAAAAATGAGCAATTGAAAACCAAGAATTTTAATGAACCTTCGAAATAAGGAATTGAATAAACTCGATGAAACAAGAATAAGAATTACATTATGCTTATCCTTCACCAATTAAATTCATGACAATCAACGGATTCGACATATTACTTATTCTCGTAGAAAAGATTAAGAGAGATATAGCGTCAAACTTGTCTTCAACAAACCACCGGTAGAATTGAAATAACGAATAAATTGATAAGGAAGAGAAATCTTGAACGAACCAACGTAAGAATTAAAATGAATGAAGAAAAGATAAGGACAACACCGGGAAGAATTAGCAAATGAATGAAGAAGCTTGAGAGAATTTAGATACATGAGAACGAAGCGATCACAAGCTGATAAGAGAACACTTGAATGATGCACTAGTAAGATTTGGAGTATGAGAGCTGAAAGCTGGAATGAATAAATTCTGAGATGATTGGCTCCGGAGAAACAAATTGAAAAGAATCTTGAATTGCTCCCGACGGATAAAAGAATTCCCACAATCAAACAATTATGAGAGGATGACCTCGAATTAGAACCACGATTCTCTGAGAGAACGGAAAGATAAGGAGGTAAAACTCTTTTTCGGTCTTCAAAAACCGAGAATGACGACGAGAAACACCACCAAGAATTGTTGAGGCACTCCGGAATGAAAATGGAAAAGGTTGAGACAACGATGAAAAGAATTTAACCGATCTTGGAGAAAGGCATTTGACTGATGATAAATCATTCTTACGTCAAACTTTGAGATGAATATGAGAATAACTCCGGAAATTAGAAGAGTCAGGTAAGATCCTGGGGAAAAGACCTGTGGGTTAGGGCCCACTCAAAATAAACACCGTTTAAATGATTACTTGAAAAGAGAGATTGCACTGGTTGAATTAAATGGCTTGAATAAGATAACAACCTCGAACTAGGTTGAATGGATCTTGAATGACAAGATGAGCCTTTTGAGAAAGCTTGAGCACGCCGGAACAAAAGAATAGTGAGAAGTGGATTATTATGAGGTGCACCGGCATGAGAGGGTATTCGAAACGAGGAAACAGATATGACCAACACCGAAAGCTTGAATTGGTTCCACCGGAGAAGAAAACGAGTGATGAGAGACGAACTTGAAGCTCCATTAGAATCTTCATGAGAATCACCGGATAAGAATATTGATAGAAAAGAATGGAGAGACTTCACATCAATAATATGGATACTCGATTAAGAGATCTGAATCCTTGGAGAACAATAAAGGGAGGGAGGGTGGGAAAAACAAAGACAATTTGGAGATGGATGAAACAAACACCGTTTCGAAGAACTGATGCTTGATCTTGCGGTTGTTGAAATGATCGGATCCACTTGAAGAGAAACACGCCGGTGAAAAGAAGTTGAAATGACAAACTCGATGATCGAGAAGGATTAGTATTCACATAGGAATATGAGAACACCACTTGGAAAAGGTATGGAATCAACATTTGTCTTCGAAGAAACTTGAATACCACAACTCAAAACAAAAACAAAGGATTGGCTTGCAGAATAAGCCGGAACAAACATATGATAGAGATTTCGTCCGAAGTTTTCGTGGTGGGGCCTACACGGGCTCGATCGTACAGCACCATCATGTACAAGGCAGTGCACATGACATACGAAGCGTCCGCGAGTTGGCATAGCCAAGGACTCTTTAAGACACAACGAGACCACTGTAAACCGACCGTGAATTGGCAGACCACTAGACGTCAAACCCCAATTTCATATCATACATCTGTTGGAAAGATATCCTAAGAGCTACTTGAATTCCCACCTATGAAACTCCCGAACCTTTCCGGTTATGCAATCAGGTGTTGGGGATACAGGGGAAGCATAATATCTCACCCAAATCTAGCAAATCCTACATCCAGCTGTATCCATCCTTCAACACATAACCGAGAAAAACTTCGGAAATCGTCTACCTCAACCTTCGAAAAGCATCCGTTATACAAGTTATGGCAATACTCCCGAGCTCCCGCCACAGTACTGGGTGGCGTCGAGGTTATCTCACCAACGAACTTCATAAAAGAGATTTTCGATGTTGGCGTACTAAACTCAGGTATTCCAGAACTGCAACGATAAAATTATGACGACAACACCTCGGAGCTCAACTCCCCAGGACACTTCCACAAAACCCCTGACAGGAGGCACCAAGACAATGTTCTCGTCACAAAACCATCGGAACGATTCGAAGATACCCGCGTGATCCTAAATTATTTTAATGAAATTTGAGAAGAGAAGAGTCAAAACTCTATGTCAGGATACCTTACCAGAGCCATGAGGAGACTGGGAAGTAAAAAGAATTCCTAAACTCTTCGATATATAATTCCTAAATGACTCAAAACATTTTTCTAGACACAACTCGGCCGCTAATAACGATCAAGCAATGGGGCTCCTAAGGTCGGGGAAGGCTCTGATACCAACTTGTAACGCCCTCCATGCGGCTATATCTCCCACGTTTCGAAGCACGACTTAGATGCATAACCGCATTGAAAGTAATGTTACAAGCAAGGTAATCTTCACACAACCCATGTAATACATAAGGGAAAGAGATACATAGTTGGCTTACAATCGCCACTTCACACAATACATGAATAAAGCATTACATCATCCAGATACAATCAAGGTCCGACTACGGAACCAAAATAAAAGAAGACTACCCCAAAAGCTACACAGATCCCCGATCGACCCCAATTGGGCTCCACTACTGATCAACATAGAACGAAACAACACAAAGGACAAGATCTTCAACGAGCTCCTCCTGAGCTTGGTTGCGTCATCTGCACGGACTCATCAGCACCTGCAAACTGGTTTTGGAAGTATCTATGAGCCACGGGGACTCAGCAATCTCACACCCTCGCGATCAAGACTATTTAAGCTTATGGGTAAGGTAAAGGTATGAGGTGGAGCTGCAGCAAGCGACTAGCATATATGGTGGCTAACATACGCAAAAGAAAGCGAGAAGAGAAGGCAAAGCACGGTCGATAAAAGTATGAACAAGAAGTGATCCTAGAACAACCTACGTCAAACATAACTCCAACACCGTGTTCACTTCCCGGACTCCGCCGGAAAGAGACCATCACGGTTACACACGCAGTTGATTCATTGTAATTAAGTTAAGATTCAAGTTATCTATAACCGGACATTAACAAATTCCCATCTGCCCATAACCGCGGGCACGGCTTTTGAAAGTTCAAATCCCTGCAGGGGTGTCCCAACTTAGCCCATGACAAGCTCTCACGGTCAACGAAGGAATAGACCTCCTCCCGAGACGTTTCGATCAGACTCGGTACCTCGGTTCTTCAAGACACTTCGACAAGTTAAAACAAATCCAGCAAGACCGCCCGATGCGCCGACATCCTGATGGGAGCTGCACATATATCGTTCTCAGGGCAACACCGGATAAGCAATCCGTACAACTAAAACCAGCCCTCGAGTTTCCCCGAGGTGGCGCTGCAAGGGGCTCTAGTTTCGACCAACACTTAGACAAGCACTGGCCCGGGGGGGTTAAAATAAAGATGACCCTTGGGCTGGCCTAACCCAAGGGAAAAAGAGGCTAGGTGGAAAATGGTAAAACCAATGTTGGGCCTTGCTGGAGGAGTTTTATTCAAAGCGAACTGTCAAGGGGTTCCCATTATAACCCAACCGCGTAAGGAACGCAAAATCCGGGAACATAACACCGATATGACGGAAACTAGGGCGGCACGAGTGGAACAAAACACCAGGCATAAGGCCGAGCCTTCCACCCTTTACCAAGTATATAGATGCATTAATTAAATAAGATATAATGTGATATCCCAACAAGTAAACATGTTCCAACAAGGAACAACATCTCCATGTTCCAACAAGGAACAAACTTCAATCTTCACCTGCAACTAACAACGCTATAAGAGGGGCTGAGCAAAGCGGTAACATAGCCAATCAACGGTTTGCTAGGACAAGGTGGTTTAGAGGCTTGGCTCAACAATTCGGGAGGCATGATAAGCAAGTGGTAGGTATCGCAGCATAGGCATAGCAAAAGAGCGAGCATCTAGCAAGCAAAGATAGAAGTGATTTCGAGGGTATGATCATCTTGCCTGAAAACCCGCAAGGAAGAAGAACGAGTCCATGAAGAAGACAAACGGACAGAGTCGAACGGGTCCTCACAAACGCGACGATACCGGACCCAACCCGAAGAGGCAAACACCGGAAAGAAGCACACAACATAGTAAACAACCCACACATGAACATGATATGATATGCGGGATGCGGTATGCGATGCATATGCATGATTTGCAAAGGAATGATTGAAACTGGCCTCAACTTGGAAATCCAAGTGTGCCACTGGAAAGGTGAGATGAAATCGCTTGAAAACGATATAAAGAACGCCGGAATCATAGTTACGGTTTGGAAATGGCAAACGATTCAAATATGGCCACGTTCTGCGATTTACAGCAAGTTGCCATCTAAATGCATCAAGATAAACATGCTACAGCACTCAAACATGGCAACAAAATACATGGCAGGGATCCATTCATGATGCTTAACAAAAGACTAGCACTGAGCTACGGCCAATTCATCCATTAAGAGGTTCTAACAAGCATGGCAGAAATGCATTTGACAAAACAGATCTCAGACTTAGTGAAATTAACACTTGTCTGGAATTTCAGATCAGATAGCACTCTTTGAAGTATGAAAACAATATGCTACCGGACCTGAACATGGCAAAGTAAAGCATGGCATGGAGCTACTCAAAGAGCTTAACAAAAGTCCCTTAGTGGCCTTGACCCAAAAGGGATCAGAAAATACAATTGCAAGCATGTGAACATGGCAAAAACATAATCAGATCACAGACTTGGTGAAAAACTGGAGCATGCTGAAACAGATATCAAGTAGGCATGTTTACGAGCTCGATGCACTCACTACAAAGCAATGCATGACAATCTAAGCATACACCCATCAAGGATACACATTATACAAGGTATACATGGCAAGAACAATAACATAGCATGCACGGATCAACTACAACATCCTCGGCAAAATCGCTAACAAGTAGACAATCTGCCCAGATTCACGAAATAGCAAAAGTAGAGCTCGATTGACTCAAGCTAGGGTGCTCCATAATTGCAAACAAAGACATGGATGGATAGAGCACTACAAGATTAAAAAAACATCCTTACTGATCATCCTCAAAATAGGCACGGATCACTAGGAAACAACATGAACATATGGCATATTGAAATAAACAGATCAAGGACTTAGTGGAAATTCGAAGTCCCTAAAATCGGCATTAACGAATGCTCCACTTTGCAAACTTGTACTAGTCACCACACACATCACAAAAATACAGGTTGCACCTCTGGAAAGATGGCAAAACCCTTAACAAAACATATGTAGAGCTCATGGCAATATCATGCACACAATAATCATGGCAAAAATGACAAATATCTAAATGGAGCAGCAGATCTGACAAATATCTCAAGTAGCACTCTTGTAACAGCATTTCTGGCATCAATATGAACTCAAATGAAAATGATGCAATGAGATGAAATGATGTACTCTCTGAGACGAACATTTTGATATGCTATATGCATGAATCGGAGCTATGGATGCAAAGTTACGACATGATGAACATGTGCATATGAATCTGGAAATTTTGGGGACTTGGTAGAAATTATACCCTCGAGGAAAAAGTCAATGGCACGGGATCCGAGGTTCGTCGCCGCGGTTCTCGCCGGAGAAGGCGGAGAGAGAAGTAGGCCTCGCCGGAGTTGGCGGATCCGGGCCGGATCTCGCCGGATCCGGCCGGATCTCGGCGCGGGGCGGCGGAGGAGGCTGCCAGGGGCGGCGCCGAAGCGGGTCGGCGAAGGGGCGGCGGTGCTGGCGTCCGGGCGAGGCGGCGGAGTCCGGCGAACCTGCCGCGGCGGCTCGGCGGCGCCGGACGGCAGCAAGGAGGCTGCGGGGATTAGGCGCTCCCAGGCGCGGGACGCCCAGACGCGGGGCGGCGGCGGTTCGGGCCCCGCGGGCCGGATCTGGGCCGCGCGGGCCCGCGGCAGGGGAGGAGAGAGGAGGTACGGCGGGGAGGCGACGTGGCGCGGCCTGGTTGGCTCGCGGCGACGGCGGGGTGACGTGGCGCGACGGGATTCGCCAGAGTGACGCGTCCGACGGACATGTCCGGTGCGGGATGGACGTGTCCGGCGGCGCGAGGAGGGAGATGTCTAGGGTTTCGGGGAAAGATCCGAAAACGAAAATGAAGGGGTCTATTTATAGAGGTAGAGGGAGCTAGGAGAGTCCAAATGAGGTGCGGTTTTCGGCCACGCAATCATGATCGAATGCTCTAGATGATGGAGAGGGTTTAGATGGGTTTTGGGCCACTTTGGAAGGGTGTCGGGCTGCAACACACACGAGGCCTTTTCGGTCCCCCGGTTAACCGTTGGAGCATCAAACGAAGTCCAAATGGTACGAAACATGACAGGCGGTCTACCGGTAGTAAACCAAGGCCGCTTGGCAAGTCTCGGTCCAATCCGGAAATGTTTAACCCCCACACATGAAAGAAAGGTAGAAAGGACCACCGGAGGAGATAGGAGCGCCGGAATGCAAAACGGACAACGGGAAAAATGCTCGGATGCATGAGACGAACATGTATGCAAATGAAATGCAAATGATGACATGATATGCAATGCAAGACACACAAGAAATGACAAGGCAACAACAGCGAATAACTGGACGACACCTGGCACATCGGTCTCGGGGCGTTACAACACTCCACCACTACGAGAGGATCTCGTCCCGAGATCTAGAATGGCACCGGAGGAAAAACGGAAGAGGAAGAGAAGAGGTAAAACTAAGTTGCTTCTTTGACAAACGAGTGAAACCACGACTCTTGAGAGGTTGAAAAAAATTGAAAGAAAGAATGCGACAAAGAAGAACAAAGTTGAAGGCACTCCGGTAGACAAGAGTAACAAGGAAGAACAAATTCGGACAGCACTCCGGTAGAAAAGAGATGCAAGGCTTGATAAGGCGAAAAGAACTTGAGCAAAAGGGCACAACACTCCGGTTAAATGGATAGCCATGAAAAGAACATGATCTTTGACAAAACGAGATGATGGGTGAAAAGAACAACGTCGCAATGCCTCCGGAAGAGAGAAATAGAATATAGATCATTGAAATAAAAGAATGGAGAAGAAAAGCCAACTTCTGCCACAAAAGAGCTTGAAAAGGAATCTTTAGGAGGAGGGTCGAACGGAGTTGTTGGAACACCAACAACGGAAGGACAAACTTGAAGTGGGCTTATAGAAGGCATCTCAACATTATGAGGTGACAACTTGCCGCTCACGGAAATTTTTTGATTGGGTTTATATGACAAGGAGACGAGAAACTATTCACCGGAAGGACAAATGAAGAACTTGGTTCAATTATAAGCACCATAATAGCAACAATCCTTAGGGAAAGCTTTAGGTGAAATATAACCCAATATAAATCCAAAGAAGGGATTGATGGATTTAAAATACCTCATTCCTAACAACATGTGAATCATGAAACATGAACCCAAATTATGAAGAATGACATAATATCACCTCCAATGATATGGTAGAAAGAATTGCACTCCGGATTACAGGATGAAGAAAGCATGAGCTCCTCAGAAAAGAATCTCAATCAAAAACTTCTAGACGGAATTAAATCCTTTATGAACCAACATGTAGAATCTTCATGAAGAACTCCGGTAATAAAAGAATGATCAAACGAAAGGAAAGAGAAGTTGAAAGGAACTCCGGTAGGAGCCTTGCAATGATTTAGATGGAGCTTCGCGATGATGTAACTGAGAAAACTTGGAACTCCGAAAAAGAAAGATGAGCAATTGAAAGCCAAGAATTTTAATGAACCTCCAAAATAAGGAATTGAATAAACTCGATGAAACAAGAATAAGAATTACATTATGCTTATACTTCACCAATTAAATTGATGACAATCAACGGATTCGACATATTACTTATTCTCGTAGAAAAGATTAAGAGAGATATAGCGTCAAACTTGTCTTCAACGAACCACCGGTAGAATTGAAATAACGAATAAATTGATAAGGAAGAGAAATCTTGAACGAACTACCGTAAGAATTAAAATGAACGAAGAAAAGATAAGGACAACACCGGGAAGAATTAGCAAATGAATGAAGAAGCTTGAGAGAATTTAGATACATGAGAACGAAGCGATCACAAGCTGATAAGAGAACACTTGAATGATGCACCAGTAAGATTTGGAGTATGAGAGCTGAAAGCTGGATTGAATAAATTCTGAGATGATTGGCTCCGGAGAAACAAATTGAAAAGAATCTTGAATTGCTCTGGATGGATAAAAGAATTCTCACAATCAAACAATTATGAGAGGATGACCTTGAATTAGAACCACGATTCTCTGAGAGAACGGATAAGATAAGGAGGTAAAACTCTTTTTCGGTCTTCAAAAACCGAGAATGACGACGAGAAACAGCACCAAGAATTGTTGAGGCACTCCAGAATGAAGAATGGAAAAGGTTGAGCCAACGATGAAAAGAATTTAACCGATCTTGGAGAAAGGCATTTGACTGATGATAAATCATTCTTATGTCAAACTTTGAGATGAATATGAGAATAACTCCGGAAATTAGAAGAGTCAGGTAAGATCCTCGGGAAAAGACCTGTGGGTTAGGGCCCACTCAAAATAAACACCGTTGAAATGATTACTTGAAAAGAGAGATTGCACTGGTTGAATTAAATGGCTTGAATAAGATAACAACCTCGAACTAGGTTGAACGTATCTTGAATGACAAGACGAGCCTTTTGAGAAAGCTTGAGCACGCCGGAACAAAAGAATAGTGAGAAGTGAATTATTATGAGGTGCACCGGCATGAGAGGGTATTTGAAACGAGGAAAAATATATGACCAACACTGAAAGCTTGAATTGGTTCCACCGGAGAAGAAAACGAGTGATGAGAGATGAACTTGAAGCTCCGTTAGAATCTTCATGAGAATCATCGGATAAGAATATTGATAGAAAAGAATGGAGAGACTTCACATCAATAATATGGATACTCGATTAAGAATCTGAATCCTTGGAGAAAAATAAAGGGAGGGAGGGTGGGAAAAACAAAGACAATTTGGAGATGGATGAAACAAACACCGTTGAGAAGAACTGATGCTTGATCTTGTGCTTGTTGAAATGATTGGATCTACTTGAAGAGAAGCACGCCGGTGAAAAGAAATTGAAATGACAAACTCGATGATCGAGAAGGATTAGTATTCACATAGGAATATGAGAACACCACTTGGAAAAGGTATGGAATCAACATTTGTCTTCGAAGCAACTTGAATACCACAACTCAAAACAAAAACAAAGGATTGGCTTGCAGAATAAGCCGGAACAAATATATGATAGAGATTTCGTCCGAAGTTTTCGTGGTGGGGCCTACACGGGCTCGATCGTACAGCACCATCATGTACAAGGCAGTGCACATGACATACGAAGCGTCCGCGAGTCGGCATAGCCAAGGACTCTTTATGACACAACGAGACCACTGTAAACCGACCGTGAATAGGCGGACCACTAGACGTCGAACCCCAATTTTATATCATACATCTGTTGGAAAGATATCCTAAGAGCTACTTGAATTCCCACCTATGAAAGTCCCGAACCTTTCTGGTTATGCAATTAGGTGTTGGGGATACAGGGGAAGCATAATATCTCACCCAAATCTAGCAAATCCTACATCCAGTTGTATCCATCCTTCAACACATAACCGAGAAAAACTTCGAAAATCGTCTACCTCAACCTTCGACAAGCATCCGTTATGCAAGTTATGGCAATACTCCCGAGCTCCCGCCCCAGTACTGGGTGGCGTCGAGGTTATCTCACCAACGAACTGCATAAAAGAGATTTTCGATGTCGGCGTACTAAACTCAGGTATTCCAGAACTGCAACAATAAAATTATAACGACAACACCTCGGAGCTCAACTCCCCGAGACACTTCCACAAAACCCATGACAGGAGGCACCAAGACAATGTTCTAGTCACAAAACCATCGGAACGATTCCAAGATACCCGCGTGATCCTAAATTATTTTAATGAAATTTGAGAAGAGAAGAGTCAAAACTCTATGTCAGGATACCTTACCAGAGCCATGAGGAGACTGGGAAGTAAAAAGAATTCCTAAACTCTCCGATATATAATTCCTAAATGACTCAAAACATTTTTCTAGACACAACTCGGCCGCTAATAACGATCAAGCAATGGGGCTCCTAAGGTCGGGGAAGGCTCTGATACCAACTTGTAACGGCCTCGATGCGGCTATATCTCCCACGTGTCGAAGCACGACTTAGAGGCATAACCGCATTGAAAGCAATGTTGCAAGCGAGGTAATCTTCACACAACCCATGTAATACATAAGGGAAAGAGATACATAGTTGGCTTACAATCGCCACTTCACACAATACATGAATAAAGCATTACATCATCCAGATACAATCAAGGTCCTACTACGGAACCAAAATAAAAGAAGACTACCCCAAAAGCTACACAGATCCCCGATCGACCCCAACTGGGCTCCACTACTGATCAACATAGAACGAAAAAACACAAAGGACAAGATCTTCAACGAGCTCCTCCTGAGCTTGGTTGCGTCATCTGAACGGACTCATCGGCACCTGCAAACTGGTTTTGGAAGTATTTGTGAGCCACGGGGACTCAGCAATCTCGCATCCTCGCGATCATGACTATTTAAGCTTATGGGTAAGGTAAAGGTATGAGGTGGAGCTACAGCAAGCAACTAGCATATATGGTGGCTAACATACGCAAAAGAAAGCGAGAAGAGAAGGCAAAGCACGGTCGATAAAAGTATGACCAAGAAGTGATCCTAGAACAACCTACGTCAAACATAACTCCAACACCGTGTTCACTTCCCGGATCCGCCGGAAAGATACCATCATGGTTACGCACGTAGTTGATTCATTTTAATTAAGTTAAGATTCAAGTTATCTACAACCGGACATTAACAAATTCCCATCTGCCCATAACTGCGGGCACGGCTTTCGAAAGTTCAAATCCCTGCAGGGGTGTCCTAACTTAGCCCATGACAAGCTCTCACGGTCAACAAAGGAATATACCTCCTCCTGAGACGTTCCGATCAGACTCGGTACCTCGGTTCTTCAAGACACTTCGACAAGTTAAAACAAATCCAGCAAGACCGCCCGATGCGCCGACATCCTGATGGGAGCTGCACATATATCGTTCTCAGGGCAACACCGGATAAGCAATCCGTACAACTAAAACCAGCCCTCGAGTTTCCCCGAGGTGGCGCTGCAAGGGGCTCTAGTTTGGACCAACACTTAGACAAGCACTGGCCCGGGGGGGTTAAAATAAAGATGACCCTTGGGCTGGCCTAACCCAAAGGAAAAAGAGGCTAGGTGGAAAATGGTAAAACCAATGTTGGGCCTTGCTGGAGGAGTTTTATTCAAAGCGAACTGTCAAGGGGTTCCCATTATAACCCAACCGCGTAAGGAACGCAAAATCCGGGAACATAACACCGATATGACGGAAACTAGGGCGGCAAGAGTGGAACAAAACACCAGGCATAAGGCCGAGCCTTCCACCCTTTACCAAGTATATAGATGCATTAATTAAATAAGATATAATGTGATATCCCAACAAGTAAACATGTTCCAACAAGGAACAACATCTCCATGTTCCAACAAGGAACAAACTTCAATCTTCACCTTCAACTAACAATGCTATAAGAGGGGCTGAGCAAAGCGGTAACATAGCCAATCAACGGTTTGCTAGGACAAGGTGGGTTAGAGGCTTGGCTCAACAATTCGGGAGGCATGATAAGCAAGTGGTAGGTATCGCAGCATAGGCATAGCAAAAGAGCGAGCATCTAGCAAGCAAAGATAGAAGTGATTTCGAGGGTATGATCATCTTGCCTGAAAACCCGCAAGGAAGAAGAACGAGTCCATGAAGAAGATAAACGGACGTAGTCAAACGGGTCCTCACAAACGCGACGATACCGGACCCAACCCGAAGAGGCAAACACCGGAAAGAAGCACACAACATAGTAAACAACCCACACATGAACATGATATGATATGCGGGATGCGGTATGCGATGCATATGCATGATTTGCAAAGGAATGATTGAACCTGGCCTCAGCTTGGAAATCCAAGTGTGCCACTTGAAAGGTGAGATGAAATCGCTTGAAAATGATATAAAGAACGCCGGAATCGGAGTTACGGTTTGGAAATGGCAAACGATTCAAATATGGCCACGTTCTGCGATTTACAGCAAGTTGCCATCTAAATGCATCAAGATGAACATGCTACAGCACTCAAACATGGCAACAAAATACATGGCAGGGATCCATTCATGATGCTTAACAAAATACTAGCACTTAGCTATGGCCAATTCATCCATTAACAGGTTCAAACAAGCATGGCAGAAATGCATTTGACAAAACAGATCTCAGACTTAGTGAAATTAACACTTGTCTGGAATTTCAGATCAGATAGCACTCTTTGGAGCATGAAAACAATATGCTACAGGACCTGAACATGGCAAAGTAAATCATGGCATGGAGCTACTCCAAGAGCTTAACACAAGTCCCTTAGTGGCCTTGAGCCAAAAGGGATCAGAAAATACAATTGCAAGCATGTGAACATGGCAAAAACATAATCAGATCACATACTTGGTGAAAAACTGGAGCATGCTGAAACAGATATCAAGTAGGCATGTTTACGAGCTCGATGCACTCACTAAAGAGCAAGCCAAGACAATCTAAGCATACACCCATCAAGGATACACATTATACAAGCTATACATGGCAAGAACAATAACATAGCATGCACGGATCAATTACAACATCCTCGGCAAAATCGCTAACAAGTAGACAATCTGCCCAGATTCACGAAATAGCAAAAGTAGAGCTCGAATGACTCAAGCTAGGGTGCTCCATAATTGCAAACAAAGACATGGATGGATAGAGCACTACAAGATTATCAAAACATCCTTACTGATCATCCTCAAAAGAGGCACGGATCACTAGGAAACAACATGAACATATGGCATATTGAAATAAACAGATCAAGGACTTAGTGGAAATTCTAAGTCCCTGAAATCAGCATTAACGAATGCTCCACTTTGCAACCTTGTACTAGTCACCACACATCACAAAAATACATGGGTTGCACCTCTGGAAAGATGGCAAAACCCTTAACAAAACATATGTAGATCTCATGGGCATATCATGCACACAATAATCATGGCAAAAATGACAAATATCTAAATGGAGCAGCAGATCTGACAAATATCTCAAGTAGCACTCTTCTAACAGCATTTCGGGCATCAAGATTAACTCAAATGAAAATGATGCATTGATATGAAATGATGTACTCTCTGAGACGAACATTTTGATATGCTATATGCATGAATCGGAGCTATGGATGCAAAGTTACGACATGATGAACATGTGCATATGAATCTGGAAATTTCGGGGACTTGGTAGAAATTATACCCTCGAGGAAAAAGTCAATGGCACGGGATCCGAGGTTCGTCGCCGCGGTTCTCGCCGGAGAAGGCGGAGAGAGAAGTAGACCTCGCCGGAGTTGGCGGATCCGGGCCGGATCTCGGCGCGAGGCGGCGGAGGAGGTTGCCAGGGGCGGCGCCGAAGCGGGTCGGCGAAGGGACGGCGGCGCTGGCGTCCGGGCGAGGCGGCGGTGTCTGGCGAACCTCCGGCGGCGGCTCGGCGGCGCCGGACGGCAGCAAGGAGGCGGCGGGGATTGGGCGCTCCCAGGCGCGGGACGCCCAGACGCGGGGCGGCGGCGGTTCGGGCCCCGCGTGCTGGATCTGGGCCGCGCGGGCCCGCGGCGGCGGAGGATAGAGGAGGTACGGCGGGGAGGCGACGTGGCGCGGCCTGGTTGGCTCACGGCGATGGCGGGGTGATGTGGCGTGACGGGATTCGCCGGAGTGACGCGTCCGTCGGACATGTCCGGTGCGGGATGGACGTGTCCGACGGCGCGAGGAGGGAGATGGCTAGGGTTTCGGGGAAAGATCCAAAAACGAAAATGAAGGGGTCTATTTATAGAGGTAGAGGGAGCTAGGAGAGTCCAAATGAGGTGCGGTTTTCGGCCACGCGATCGTGATCGAACGCTCCAGATGATGGAGAGGGTTTAGATGGGTTTTGTGCCACTTTGGAAGGGTGTTGGGCTGCAACACACAAGAGGCCTTTTCGGTCCCCGGTTAACCGTTGGAGCATCAAACGAAGTCCAAATGGTACGAAACTTGATAGGCGGTCTACCGGTAGTAAACCAAGGCCGCTTGGCAAGTCTCGGTCCAATCCGGAAATGTTTAACCCCCACACACATGAAAGAAAGGTAGAAAGGACCACCGGAGGAGATAGGAGCGCCGGAATGCAAAACGGACAACGGGAAAAATGCTCGGATGCATGAGACGAACATGTATGCAAATGAAATGGACATGATGACATGATATGCAATGCAAGACACGCAAGAAATGACAAGGCAACAACAGCGAATTATTGGACGACACCTGGCACATTGGTCTCGGGGCGTTACAAGTGTCCCCTTTGTCAACATGATCTCGAATGAAATGATGATGAACTTCAATATGCTTAGTTCGAGAATGTTGCGTGGGATTGTGAGCAATCTTAATAGCACTTTCATTGTCACAAAGTAATGGAACATGTTTCACAGATATCCCATAATCTTTAAGAGTTTGGGTCATCGAAAGTAATTGAGAACAACATGATCCAGCGGCAATGTATTCCGCTTCGGCGGTGGATAAGGATACCGAGTTTTGTTTCTTGGAAGACCAAGACACAAGAGATCTACCAAGAAATTGACAAGTACCCGAAGTGGACTTTCTATCAACCTTGCCACCGGCATAGTCCGAGTCGGAGTAGCCAACAAGATCAAAGGAGGCCCTCTTTGGGTACCAAATGCCAAAATTTGGTGTATGGATTAAGTATCTCACTATCCTTTTCACGGCCTTAAGATGACATTCTTTAGGCGCGACTTGATATAGTGCACACATGCACACACTTAGCGTAATATCGGGACGTGAAGCACATAGATATAATAATGAACCAATCATAGAGTGATAAACCTTTTGATCAACCAGTTCACCATCCTTGGTTAAATCAAGATGTCCACTAGTAGGCATGGATGTAGTCACACCTTTGCATTCTTGCATATTGAACTTCTTGAATAAGTCCTTGGTGTACTTCGTTTAAGACACAAAGGTACCTTCCTTAGTTTGCTTGATTTGCAAACCAAGCAAGAATTTGAGTTCACTCATCATCGACATCTCAAACTTCTCCGACATTAGCTTTCCAAACTTTTCACTAAAATGAGGGTTAGTTGATCCATATATAATATCATTGACATAAATTTGGCACACAAATAATTCTCCATTAACCCTTTTAGTAAAAATAGTAGAATCTATTATTCCAATTTCAAAGCCTTTTTCAATAAGGAACTTGGTCAAGCATTTATACGATGCTCTAGGAGCTTGTTTAAGACCATAAAGAGCTTTGTGAAGTTTGTAAACATGATTAGGTTTCTTAGGATTTACAAATCCGGGAGGTTGCTTAACATAAACTTCCTCCTCTATTCCACCATTCAGAAAAGCACTTTTAATGTCCATTTGGTACAAGGTGATATCATGATGATTAGCATAGGCAAGTAAGATGTGAATGGACTCAAGTTTAGCAACGGGGCCATATGTCTCATCATAGTCCATTCCTTTGACTTGAGTGTAGCCTTGGGTGATGAGACGTGCTTTGTTGCGAACTACTTGTCCATCTTCATCTTGCTTGTTACGAAACACCCATTTGGTACCGATGATGTTGTGGTTGTTGTCGGGCTTCTCAACTAATGTCCAAACTTGATTTCTCTTAAAGTTGTGTAGCTCTTCATGCATGGCATTTATCCAATCCGGATCTTCCAAAGCTTCTTCAACCATCATAGGTTCAATGCTAGAGATGACTGAATAGTGTTCACAAAAGTTAGCTAAACAAGTTTTTGAGCGAGTGATTCTCCCGGTTTGGATATCATTGTATATTTGCTCAACGGGATGGTCTTTAGCAATTCTTGCTCGAAATCGTGAAAGCTTTTTCTTGGATCTTGGTTGAACATCTTCTTCATCTTGTTCTTCTTCTTGGCCTTCTTCGGTGTTGACGTTGTCGTTCTCTTGTCGTGGTGGAGAAGTAGGTTGTTGGCTTTCATCTTGGTGCACTTCCTCGTTTTCTTCATCTTGGTGTGTCCCACTTGTGGATGCTTCCGTATCAACTCTTGTTTCACCTTGTCGTGAGGTAGAAGCTTCCACTTGGAAGGACAAGGTACTCTCCTTCACCTCCGTTGGATGAATCTTGCCAATAGACAAGTCTTGGATTGCTTCCTAAGGGTCTTTGTCTCCTACATCAATTGGCAATTGCTCTACTCGCGAGCCGTTAGATTCATCAAACTTCACATCTACCATCTCTTCAACCTTTCGAGTGAAATTATTGTAGACACGGTATGTGTGAGAGTTTGAGCCATAACCAAGTAGGCAACCTTCATGAGACTTAGGAGCAAATTTAGAACGACGATGCTTATCAAGAATGTAGCACTTTGAGCCAAATATTCGAAAGTATCCAACTTGTGGTTTGTTACCAATGAGGAGGTCGTATGCTGTCTTGCCGAGTAGCTTGTGAAGATACAAGCGATTTGTTGCATGACAGGCTGTCTCAACCGCTTCCACGCAAAAGTGCTTTGGCGTCTTGTACTCATCAAGCATCATTCTCGCCATTTCGATGAGTGTCTGGTTCTTCCTCTCAACAACTCCATTCTGTTGAGGTGTGTACGTAGCCGAGAACTCATGTGAAATCCCTTCTTCGTCAAGAAAGGTGTCCACATTTGCGTTCTTGAACTCCGTTCCATTGTCTTTGTGAACCTTCTTGATTTTCACTTCAAATTGATTTTGGGCCTTCCTAGCGAAGTTTTTGAAGATCCTTTGGACCTGTGATTTATCATTGAGAAAGAACACCCACGTAAATCTTGAAAAACCATCAACTATAACTAGACCAAAAGAATTTCCACCGAGACTTTTGTAAGCGTTAGGACCAAAAAGAGCCATGAGAAGTAGCCCGAGTGGCCTCCTTGTGGTCATGATGTTCTTCAGGGGATGCCTTCCTCCAACCTGTTTACCTGCTTGACAAGCGCTGCAAAGTCTATCCTTATCAAATATCACATCGTTAATGCCAAGGATATGATTTCCTTTAATAAGCTTGTCAAGGTTTCGCATACCAACATGACCTAATCGTCTATGCCATAACCAACCTTTAGAAGATTTAGCAATTAAGCATGTTCTAGGTTGAGCCTTTTTAGTGAAATCAACAATGTAAAGATCACCTCTGCGTATACCGGTAAAGACTATTTTATGATTATCTCTACGAAACACTTGTCAATCTACTTCAGTAAATAGGGCATTGAAACCGAAATCAGCAAGTATAGATACTGAAAGTAAATTGTAGCCAAGGGATTCAACGAGCATGAAATTTTGTATGGAGCTATCATGTGAGATGGCCACCTTACCTAGGCCAACCACCTTACCCTTTGAGTTATCACCAAAGGTGACATACTTTCGAGGGCCGTCGTTTTCAGCAAGCTCATGGAATATATCTTTATCTCCGGTCATATGATCAGTACATCCACTATCAAGAACCCATTCCTTTCCTCCAGCCATGTACCCGCAAAGATTTTCCATAAGACCAAAGTGTCTCATTACATCAGTAAAATCATAGTCACTGTCATCATCATCCTCATCATAGTATCCATGTTCAACATCATCTTGTGATTGATCAATTCATAGAGAGGGTAATTCATTAGATAAATGAACATTTCTATGGTTATCTTTATGAATTCTAATAGCTTTGGAAATGATATTGCTAATGATTCCAACATCTCCTTTGGCACTCGTAAGATTAGTAAGCTCAAATAAGCATTCACCAAATTTGGGATCATTGGAACTCATCTTAATCAAGGCAATAGACTTATGGAGAATTTCATCTAGATCTTTCAAGGAATAATTTGGAAAGCGTTTGAGGGAGTCCTAGATTAGGGGGTCTCCGGACAGCCGGACTATATCCTTTGGCCAGGCTGTTGGACTATGAAGATACAAGATTGAAGACTTCTTCCCGTGTCCAGATGGGACTCTACTTGGCGTGAAGGCAAGCTAGGCAATACGGATATGTATATCTCCTCCTTTGTAACCGACCTTGTGTAACCCTAGCCCCCTCCGATTTCTATATAAACCGGAGGGTTTTAGTCCGTAGGACAACATACGATCATACCATAGTCTAGCTTCTAGAATTTAGCCTCTCTGATCTCGTGGTAGATCTACTCTTGTAATACTCATATCATCAAGAACAATCAAGCAGGACGTAGGGTTTTACCTCTATCAAGAGGGCCCGAACCTGGGTAAAACATCGTGTCCCCTGCCTCCTGTTACCATCCGCCTTAGACGCACAGTTCGGGACCCCCTACCTGAGATCCGCTGGTTTTGACACCGACATTGGTGCTTTCATTGAGAGTTCCACTATGTCGTCATCATAAGGAAGATGGCGCGCCTCGTTGTCAAGGACAACATCACCTCTGGGGGAGCCCTGACTGTAGGCCAAACTCTCCAACTTGGCGGCTTCGTCATGACCGCCTGCTCGGCCGCTGCGCCGACAATGACCTCTCGGGTCTTCGAAAATAGCCTCCACATCGGCTCAAAATTTGCTGAGCAGATGGATCCAATGGAGCTCTCCTCTTTGAACGAGCTCTTGGATCGCATCGCCGCTCTGGGAGTCACTACGGACTATGATCGGATCGGGCTTAAACCCGACCAAAGGGAGATTAACTCTCCGCCGGTCACTCATCAAATAGCGGTGGTGGAGGAGCAATGCGGCGATTCTCCCTCTATCCTAAGGACGAACTATGTCCAGATTCCCGAGCTATCCGAACAGGATACACGCTCGTGGGAGGACGCCGCCCTAACCCTGAATCCAGAATCAGGCCGCATACCGAACCCGCAGGGCAATATCCCGGAGCCCGAACTTCCAAGGTCGGAAACTCCCCTGCCCCAGGATCACAGATTGGGTCTGGACTTAAATCCACCCATCCACCCAGATACAAACTATCTTTCCCAGATTAGGCAAGCGCCCCAAGAGACAGTACATCACTATTAGGCTAGATTCCTCCTTGTAATGAACAAGGTCAAGGACTGTCGCGAGGAAGATGCAATTTCGCTCTTTTGCAGCAATTGCACAGACAAGGGAGTCCTCAATGCCATAAGTCACTGTGACGTAACACACTTCGCTGACTTGGCGGACATAGTACGGAAATACTGTGCGATGGAAAGTGCCTGGAAAACCCAAACGCAATTTTGGGACAATCCGGCTCTAACAAAACCCCCAGTCCGAACTAAAAGGGCGCACTCTTATAAGTTGCCCGACTCAATTACAAAGAAGCAAAATCCCAGTACAGGGCATGGAACCGTATTGGAGGGATGGCTCAATGGGCCCTGCAAAATTCATAGTACAGCGGATACCATATCAACACACAGCCTTAGAGGATGTTGGGTACTCCGGCAGGTTGCCAAAAGCGGCGAAGATCTCCTCACCCAAAATACCTCAGAGCACCTCCCCACGGATAACAACACAGTATTAACAGTCTTCGAGACCTTCGCCTCAAATAATAGGCGTAAGCGAGCACTCCGCGGCCTCACCGAAGTCTGCCACGTGGCAGCAATAAATCCATGGAGCAACACGGCTATCACCTTCAACGCTAGTGACAAACCTAAATTCTGAACAGCCCGAGCACCAGCCGCTTTGGTCCTTAGTCCAATTGTGGATGACTTTCAGCTCACTAAGGTGCTCATGGATGGTGGCAGCGGGTTAAACCTCATTTATGAGGAAACTCTCCAAAATATGGACATAGACAGAAACCGTATTGAGCAAAGCAGTACGACCTTCCAAGGAATCATCCCTAGTTGGGAGGCACGTTGCGCTGGGAAAAGCACACTTGATGTGGTATTCGGCACTCCGGAGAATTACAGGTCCGAATAAATTACATTCCAAGTTGCCTCGTTCAGTAGCGGATACCACGCCCTTTGAGGGCAGGAGGCATTCACGTTTTTTCAAGCCATACCCCATTGCGGGTACATGAAGCTCAAAATGCCCGGATCCAAGGGAATTATCACTCTAGCTAGTGATCTGGACATAGCACTCCGTGCCGAGAACAAAACAGCCGCACTAGCCCTCGAGGCATTATCCGAAGCCCTTTGGCAGAGGAGTTAACAGCGCTGCGCTCCATGGTGGACAGGGACGACGTGATACTAGACAAAAGATCCAAGTCCACCTTCTTTAAACCAGCAGATGAAATAGTTAAATTCCAAGTCCATCCAACGGACCCTACAAAAACAGCATCCACTGGGGCACAGTTAGACCCCGCTATAGACGCCGCACTACGGGAGTTTTTGCGCGAGAATTGGGACATATTCGCCTGGCATCCTTCAAACATGCCAGGAATCCCACGCAGATTGGCCGAGCATAGCCTTACTATTCTAAAAGGATTCAAGCCGGTCAAGCAGACTCTTCGGCGTTTCTCTGAACCTAAGAGACAAGCCATGGGAGAGGAGCTGGCCAAGCTACTGGAAACCGGATTCATTAAAGAAATGGAACATCCGGATTGGCTAGAAAACCTGGTGATGGTGCCAAAAAAGGACAAATCCTGGCGCCTATGTGTCGACTTCAAAGACCTTAACAAGGCTTGCCCAAAGGATCCCTTCGCACTCCCTCGCATCGAACAAATCATCGACGCTACTGCAGGACACGAATCACTGTGCTTCCTCAACGCATACTCCAGTTACCACCAGATTAAGATGGCGGAGTCTGATCAAGCCGCAACAGCGTTTATAACAACATACGGCCCCTTCTGCTTTAACACAATGCCCTTTGGGCTTAAAAACGCCGGTGCAACATATCAGCACATGATCCAGACATGTCTGGAAAAGCAGATCGGCAAGACTATGGAGGCATACGTAGATGACGTGGTCATTAAAACAAGACACGTCGACTCTTTAATAGATGACTTAAGGCTCATGTTCATCCAACGACCAACTTTCAAAGTTTTTCACACACTATATAGGGGGTATAGATATAGATGTGCCAGTCCGTTGCAATGGATTCAAAGTATATATATATATATCTATTTAGTGGAGTGCACTCTAAACACATTATCTATTTATTTTTCTCTAACCTTCCGTAGCCATGCAACCAAGCCACATAAGCTTCATGGGTGCCCCCCCACATCATATTATTCATACTACGTTGATTGAAAAAAAAGATAAATCACCCAAAACAAGATCTTCTCGTTTTTTGTTCCTACGATGTTGTGCCGTGCACGTACCTACTAGTTGTATAGTGGTAGTACTAGTAATATAGTATTAGGAGTACAAACTTGGTACTAGTAGGAGTAGTACTAGTACGGAATGCTCCTACTCTATCAACGCGCCCCATCTGACACCAAATTTCTTGGCTTCCATGCTACAGCTAGATCTTCCCCTCGTTTCTGTTTTCCAACCCGGCGCCGGGCGGGGTGTCGGTTTGCTCAATGGCGGTCGC
Source organism: Triticum urartu (assembly GCF_056163025.1). Classification (NCBI taxonomy): domain Eukaryota; kingdom Viridiplantae; phylum Streptophyta; class Magnoliopsida; order Poales; family Poaceae; genus Triticum; species Triticum urartu. The sequence goes on along the minus strand of NC_141873.1, from coordinate 192,375,910 downwards.
ACATGAAAGTGAAAATGCTAGGCAACACGCCTTCCCTAAGCTATGTGTCATGCCGAACGGGCCGTGTTGTACTCCCGATTCCCCGGCGTGTGGGGGTGCGAGGCGAACGTGGCAGGCCTTTTCCTTTTACCAGCAATGTGCTCGTGTGTTGTGACGGATCCAAAGTAGTAGAATTGTAGTATTTGTTCACAAACTTGAAAGAAATCACTATTGTTTTGATATACTCCTAATATATTACTTCCTCCGTACCTAAATATTTGTCATTTTTTGAGATTTCAAATGGACTATCACATACGGATTATATAGACATATTCTAGTGTTTCTAGCAAGATGCCCGCACGTTGCACGAAGTTGATGGAAAAGGTAAGCACAACTTATAAATTGACGGATGGAGTACTAGTTACAGTTATGCATATAATTACGCAAAGGGACCGCACATGTCGGTATTGACTGGAACGAGAATGCAACAACACAATAAGAATTAAGGCCACGATGATGCGATCGCAGTGGTAGTTACAGAAGGCAAGAAGAAAGATGGATCCACGAACGTACGACCTCCTCCTCCTCAACTTAGTGCGCCGGGCCACCGACCGTCGGCTAAGGAGCGATGGCTTTTGTGGCGAGGTCGAGGTGCTTCTCAACAAAGGCATCCAAGGCTTCCAGCCGATTGAGGAAGGCCAACGTTGTAGCGTCCTCACTGGCCTTGTAGATAGCTATGTACATGATTTCCTCGTACATGTGGATGTGTAGGTCGACGAATTCTTGCAGGGCGAGGCGCCTCGCGGCGAGCGCGACCACCAGGTGGACATTCTTCATGGCGTCGGCAGGCAGTCGCAGGGCCACCAGTTCTTGAAAGAGGTTCTGGCCATGTAGGCCAATTAGGGTGGCAGGCAATGAGGATCCCGGGCACGCGGGCTGGAGGAGTACGACGATGTCTTCCGCGAGCTTCTTGAGGACGGTGAACTTGTTGCTGGTGGCAACGATCATCTAGTCCAACTGAGAGTCGTAGTTGGCGTCGAAGGCGGCCATCCACCAGCCAGTCTCGAACACCGTCTGGAGACGATCCTCGGCGCCATGCCGCAGGCTGGCATCATGGACCATCTGGCGCAGCCGCTGGCCGCTCACGAGCATCACTGCCATGGGTATAGAGTGAGAGATTTTGCGCTTAGTGTAGGTGCTTAGGCAAATGCTTAGGTGCGTACGATGTTGTAGATGCATTGGAATGGAGGGGCACCTTTATATGAGGGCAATGAGGGTAAACTGCGTTGCATTGACAACGTGCAACCTCTTTTCTCGGACCTCCTCCCATTACTTCCCTCATGCATTAATTGAAGGAGGATGCATTGGCCGTTCAACATATCAGGAACCGCTACTCCCTCCCTTGTCTGCATTAAAGCTGTATCGAGAACTGCGCCGCCCACTGTCAAATCGAATACTCCCTCCATCTAGGTGAGTATTAAGTCATCTTACAAAAACCAAATAGTAGACACATAGGCATGGTGCATTAACTCTAACGTTGTTTCTTATTTTTTGACATAAATAGAGGAATCAACCAAGAAGAGACGTGTGGCTTGTATGCTTTTAATTACTTGAGACTATCAAACATGACATGAAGTGGTTAGTTCATTGCACAAGAACAAATACAACCCACGTCAGCACACACGCATCTTATATAGCATCACATCCAATGGCTATAAAAGATGAATGAGACGAAATTATATCTCATCTAGATGAGTTCTATCAAAACTGTATTAATAATACTTAGTACTCCTGCACCATGTATCGTATATTAGTATCATGTAGTACTTTATTTATTTATGAGGTATCCAGATGGCACTCCACCGCCAAGAAAAGAGGGTAACATCAAAATTATGGACTACTTTTTTGAGTATGTTGGTAAGGTCCGGTCATAGTCACTTGTCGAAATCTCTAAAAAGACAAATACTCCCTTCATCCGGAAATACTTGTCATCAAAATGGATAAAAGGAAATGTATCTAGACGTATTTTAGTTTTAGATACATCTCTTTTTATCCATTTTGATGAGAAGTATTTTCGGATGGGGGGAGTAGAAAACAGAGTTGGTGATGATGGTGTGCGTGCCATCCTGCAATATAGGCCGTCGGATTTATATCTAACGGATAGGAAAGAAACTATGGCAATTTTGCAAAAGTATACCCACACGTCTCTCCATGTTCGCAAATAAGGCCTTCCCTTGTTCAACCTTTTCTCTCACAAGATAAACTACTCATACAAATGCATCTTGAGGTGTCCATAGAATCGAAGAGAGGGATGATGTGTGTGTGTGTGCGCGCGATCGATAAAGAGTGCCATCGAATTTGTGTGTGCCCACGTCAAAGATATAGAGTGGCTGGCCTACAGGAACATGAGATGGGACATGTGCAGTTTGTCTCTGTGGCATGGATACCTACCTGCAGCGCTCGACTATCGGTGTGTGGTGGGGGAAGAGGGAGGCCCAATTAACTATAGAGGTACAATGGCTGGTATATGTGTGGAGGAGGAGAGAGGCCTACCTCATGTATTAAGGAGATCGATCTGCCTCATGTATTAAGGGAGATCGATCGGCATCCATGCATATGTGCAGGAGAGGAATAAGGTTGGGAGAGAGACAGAGCTAGAGTGTTGGAGGGGTGGTAGTGGAGTTGCTTCTAACAAATGGTGGGATAGGCTTGCTAGACAAATGGAGGGCACGCCCGCAATATCAATAAGAGAGGATATGGCTGCTTGTTGTCTGTGCATGTGCGTGTGAGAGACGGGTCAGGAGGCATGCACGAATGATGAGGGGGGACGATGTGATTGTGGTAAGCAGATGTAACTACATAGGAAGATCAATCACCCTTTGTTAGAGAAAGGAGAGACATAACTTGTGAGGTACGTCGATCGATGGGGGGGTAGTTAAAGTCGATCTAGGTATATGTTGGGAGATCGATCGATATACATGCATGTGTGTGTTAGAAGCAAATGAGGCACGAGGAGAAGGATAGAGAGAGAGGGATGCATGTAGGAGGTGGTACGAGAGGCATACTATATCGAGGGGGGAGGAGTGTCCGAGTACGAGAACGATGAAAAGAGTGGTGGGAGTGAGGCAAGGACAGTGACAAGAGAAGAGGGGAAGCTTGTGTTTGTGCTAGGAACACCTGGCTAGAGAGGCATATCGATCGATGTGTGCCGTAAAGAAGGAGCTGAGGGGCCTACACACACCGTGGGTGAACGACCTAAAGTGAAAAGACGAATTTGCGCGATGGAGCTAGAGAATGCTGAGGGAGGGTGAGAGGGATGCGGGCGTGTGCATGCACAAGAGAAAGTTAGCGCTAGCTACAAAGATAAGAGGGTTGTGTGTGTGTAAAAGACGAATAGAAATCATATATACTTCATTATAAAAAGCGAATTCGGATATTTGAAGAATTTATCATAGTGTTTCAAACCGACGCATGTGTGAATATATATAACGGTGATACACATGGTGTGGTTATGAACATGTTATACTAGATTTAATATATTTTATCTCTACTCTTATAAAAAACGGAGTTGTTGATGATGGTGTGCTTGCCATCCTGCATTATAGGCCGTCCGATTTAGATCTGGCGGATAGCAAGGAAACTATGATGGTTGAAGTTGGCAACAATCATGATTGTAGATTCTTATTGAAATAGATAAACGAATTCAAATTTAGTTCGAATTGCAGCGGTAGTATAGACATTTGGAATGCACTAAAATGTTGGTATGAGTAGGTTACATGCATTATACAGCAAGCGAAAAAATTTAATCGGACATAACATGGATTCATACTCCCTCCTTCCATCTATATAGGGAGTAATGAGATTTTTAAGACCGCCTTTGACTATTGACAAGATTAATAGTACATGACATGCACAATGTGAAAATTATATCATTGAAAGATCCTTTCACAGACGAATTTAACGGTGTGCTTTGTGTAAGTTGCATGTCATGTATCATTGCTCTAATATTTGGTCAAAGTTAGCATCGAAAAACGCATTAGGCCCTATATAGATGGAAGGAGGGAGTATCTTTGAATAGCATTTGTATAGTAAAACGGGGCAAGACTTTCTCTTTGTGTGGTGTGAAAAGTTTTGTTTTTTTTCGTTTTCTTTTTGGTTGAGGGAAGTGCGAATTGATTTGGTACGTACAAGTACAATATTACTACACGTTAGGCTTGTCCCTAAAATTCAATCCGCGTCTTGTTATATCCCGAAAATCTAGATATCGTGCTCCCAAAACTGGCGCCTTCAGAACCGCGCCTTGCTATCCCGAATTACAACGCGCGCGAAAACTCCCTCCAGCTGCCAAATCCTGACACGCAAAATCCCCCTTCTAAACCTGAGCCGAAAGGGCCGCTAGTTCAAATCGGTGGGGTACTTTTGTAACACACCCTACATTTTGAACAAGCATATCCCTAAGTCATGCTTCACCCCCTCCCATCGCCCCCTTTTCTCCATTCGAAATCCCAGGCCGCCATAACCTCTCCACTCCAGCCGCGAAACCCCACCCTCCTCCGTCCGCCACGTCACCGCTGCCCAGCCGGAGCCTCTTCCCCGACGTCACGCCAGTTCAGCCGCCCCGTCCTCCACCTCCAAGGAGCTGCTTCAACGATCGCCTCGTCTATCACGGCTGCTCCATCCCCACAGCGTCTTAACCTGCTCCACCAGAACCGCAACATCCTCACCAACTCCTCGGACGAATCCGAGGCCTACTTGGTGCCACCAAACAGGTTCTACACTCATCGCATCACACCTTTTCCTTAACTCGACCTCCCGGCGCCGACGGTGCTCCATCCCGCAGCCCCATGGAGCGGCTACCTTGAAGCTGGCGCCGCGGGCGACATCTCCACGACGACTCTCCCCCATTGCGAGGCCCCTTCGGCGGCGGCGTCCATACGAGCCTGATCTACTGCTGCTCCGACTCTCACTCGATCGCTCGCTCGCCCAGCTGATGCTGCTGCTCTCCCCTCGCTCATGCTGCTGCTCTGCTCCGATTAAGCCACACTTCAGTCGACTGAATCAACTTTTGGGTCAGTCGATTTTCAGGGGTTGGGGGGCTCTCCGGAGTTAAGGAAGAACCACCTGCAGCGGTGACGGGGGCTCGCCAGAGAGGTACCCCACTATCTATCTTAGGGTTCAGGGTGGGGGTGCGGGGGACCTAGAGGTTCGGCCGGGGCGGCGGTGGCGAGTTGTTTCGGGGCGGCGAGGCGGCGCTGGGGCCGGCGGTTCGGCCAGTGGTGGCTGGGGGCTCAGGGGGGTGCAGGTTGAAGATTAACTGCAGGCCCTCCATAAACTACATGTCAAGTGCCTCTCTGCTACCATTGCGTTCAGTTTCGACAGTAGCATTCAGATTCCACAGTAAATTTCAGTTTCGATAGTTAAGTTCAGAGTCAACAGTTTTTACCTCATCTGTTGTAGTCAGTTGGTTTTTGGTGATGTTAATTTTACATCCATTTACATCATCTATTGGAGATGCTATTAGAATCCCACTTAAGATTGATGATGTCTCTCTTGTGCTGCTTCAGCCTTGACGTCTTACGGCTCACCGGAACTGCTCCAACGACAGAACGATCCATCACAACAGAGCAGTGCCCTGGACGCCGTCTATAGATTCCTCAGATCTACCTCCACACCTCCGACAGCCACCTCTGCCTCAACTGCTTCAGCAACCAACCCAATGATGCTGAGGTCGACACGGCTACGGCAAAGAGGTTGTACACTTTTTGCATCACTTATTACTATACATTCACGTCGATCCATTAGGGCTATTTTGGTTCAACGGAAAAACGTCGATCCACTGGTTGTTACCATCACTCTAAATTTCTGCATACTCTCCTTACATAATCTCACCATATTTTTTTGTATGCATGTCAGATATTGTACACAGTCATGCTGAACATGTAGAGAGAAAGAGAAGATTTTTGCGCGGCAATACAATGTCATGCAGATATCCCTCCATGGTGGGTTCAATGGCAAACCCTCCCCACCCCTCTCCAGATTGTAATCCAGAGGAAGATATCTGTTCTGAGGCGGATTCAGATGCCGCTGACCACTCCTATTTACCCCCAAGGTGTTTGCTCTACCTTGGCATGATGATGTTAGTCATATCATGCATATTTTGCCTTGCAATGCCTACTTTTGACATCATATATGTCATCTGCTTAGTTTAGACATGTTCTGTAATGCCACCTATTTAGTTTCTATATCATATATGGGAATTATGCAGTCTCATGTCTTTTAGCCAGCCATAATATATGTGAAATGTGCAATGCCATCCTGTTTAACCAGGCATCATATATTTGAATGATATCTTGCCCATCCTTTTTTCATTACATTTCCATTTGTCGACAATGTTTGTACATTAAACTACTCTTCTATGAATGAGCCATTCGGGTGGGAGATGGAAAAATCTGGAGTGAAAACAAGGCCTTCAGAGCAGACAGTGCTACCTGTCAAAGCAGACACTACTAGGAAAAGGGCTATAGATGGAATTGACACTAATGGCGCACCAGACATGTGGTGCGCCACTACTATATACTAATGGCACACCATGTGTTGGTGCGCCATTAGTGTCCAAATACTAATGGCGCACCACATACACGGTGCGCCATTAGTAACAAGATTTTTTTTTTAAACTAGTAATGGCGCACCGTGGGAGTGGTGCGCCATTACTAGTTAAACTAGTAATGGCGCACCACATCCACGGTGCGCCATTAGTAAAAAAATTTCAAATTACTTTTCAAAACTAGTAATGGCACACCGTGGGAGTGGTGCGCCATTACTAGTTAAACTAGTAATGGCGCACCACACCCACGGTGCGCCACTAGTAATTTTTTTTCATTTTTTTATATTTTTTGAAAACTAGTAATGGCGCACCATGGGAGTGGTGCGCCATTACTAGTTGAACTAGTAATGGCGCACTACTCCCACGGTGCGCCATTACTAACTTGGCCCAAAAATTCCCTCGCATGCACCCCCCCCTTGTGGACCGCCTTTTCAGTTTTTTTTAAAAAAAGAAGAAAATGATGAAAATGTCAAAAAAATAAAAGAAAATAAGTTTCCCATGTGATATGTGGTCTAGTTGTTGGGAAAATTTACAAATATGAATTTCGACTTTATTTGCAAAATCTCTTTGGAATTTGTAAAATGGGCATAACTTTTGCATACGAACTCGGATTAAAAGGTTTTCTATATGAAAAATCATCTACTCGAAAAGTTGCATCCGAATTTAACTGGGGGAACCCCGTTAAACATTTTCAAAATCCTCAAAAACCTAACAGAAAAAAAGTTACGGGGCTTTTAAGATCTGGAGGCAAAAAAATTCAAAAAATTCAAACTTACTAGTGGCGCATCGTATGCTAGGTGCGCCACTAGTAACAGAAAAAAATAGTTTCGATTTTTTTCAGAATTTTTTTTTCAAAATATGATACGTAATATGAACAGAAGTTTGAAATATTTTTTCAAAATTTCATCACACTCATTAACATGAACAAAGTCCTAAACATCAACAAGGTTTAATAGGATTGATATGCTAGATATATCAACAAGTGCCTGTGAAGTGAGCTGGTGCTGGGGTTAGATAGAACTCTGAAGTTAAGCGTGCTTGGGCTGGAGTAGTGTGAGGATGGGTGACCTTTTGGGAAGTTTGACCACGGAGTGTGACTTGACCCAAGATTAAGTGCAAGTGCAATACCTCATTCCTTATATAAAGAAATTATGCATCATATTGCACCTGCTGAGATAGAGGAAATTGATGTTACAATTAAGCATGCCAATAAAGACACTATTTCCCAGTTGGGATTGTTAGAGATGTTGAAGTCTTGTGTGGGAAAGTTAAATATCCTGCTGATTTTCTTGTTCTTGGTTCCCCACAAGATAACTTTTGTCCCATTATATTTGGTAGACCCTTCTTGAATACTGTTAATTCAAAGATAGACTGCAATAGGGATATTGTATCTGTTGGTTTAGGGGATATGTCTCATGAATTTAATTTTGCTAAATTTCATAGAAAATCCCATGATAAAGAATTGCCTAGTAAGGATGAAATTATTGGTCTTGCTTCTATTGTCGTGCCTCCTAGTGATCCTTTAGAACAATATTTGCTTGACAGTGAAAATGATATGTTTATGAATGAAAGAAGGTAAATAGATGAAGTATTCTTTAAACAGGGACCTATTTTGAAACACAATTTGCCTGTTGGAATTCTAGGGGATCCTCCTCCATCCAAGGTGTGATCCCGTGTTTGAGCTTAAACCTTTACCTGATACTCTTAAATATGCTTATCTTGATGGGAAGGAGATATATCATGTTATTATTAGTGCTAACCTTTCACAGCATGAAGAAAAGAAATTATTGAAAACTCTGAAGAAGCATTGTGCTGCTATTGGATATACTCTTGATGATCTTAAGGGCATTAGTCCCACTCTATGCCAGCACAAAATAAAATTGGAGAGAGACGCGAAACCAGTTGTTGATCGCCAACGACGGTTAATCCTAAGATGAAAGAAGTGGTAAGAAAAGAAATACTAAAGCTTTTGGTGGCAGGTATAATTTATCCCGTTGCTGATAGTCGGTGGGTAAGCCCTGTCCATTGTGTCCCTAAGAAGGGAGGTATTACCGTTGTTCCTAATGATAAAGATGAATTGATCCCACAAAGAATTGTTACAGATTGTAGAATGGTAATTGATTTCCACAAATTAAATAAAGCTACTAAAAAGGATCATTACCCTTTACCTTTTATTGATCAAATGCTAGAAAGATTATCCAAACATACACATTTTTGCTTTCTAGATGGTTATTCTTGTTTCTCTCAAATACCTGTGTCAAATGAGGATCAAGAAAAGACAACTTTTACTTGCCCTTTCGGTACCTTTGCTTATAGACGTATGCCTTTTGGTTTATGCAATGCACCTGCTACCTTTCAAAGATGTATGACTGCTATATTCTCTGACTTTTGTGAAAAGATTGTTGAGATTTTCATGGATGATTTCTCCGTGTATGGAACTTCATTTCATGATTCCTTAAGCAACCTTGACCGAGTTTTGCAGAGATGTGAAGAAACTAGTCTTGTGTTGAATTGGGAGAAGTGCCACCTTATGGTTAATGAAGGTATTGTATTGGGGCATAAAATTTCTGAAAGAGTTATTGAAGTTTAAAGCTAAAGTTGATGCTATTGAAAAGATGCTGCATCCTAAGGACATTAAAGGTATAAGAAGTTTCCTTGGTCATGCCAGTTTTTATAGGAGGTTCATTACGGACTTCTCTAAAATTTATAGGCCTCTGACTAATCTCTTCCAAAAAGAGGTTCCTTTTGTCTTTGATGATGATTGTGTAGAAGCATTTGAAATACTTAAGAAAGCTTTGATTTCTGCACCTATTGTTCAGCCTCCTGATTGGAATTTACCATTTGAAATTATGTGTGATGCTAGCGATTATGCTGTAGGGGCTGTTCTAGGACAAAGGGTTGATAAGAAATTAAATGTTATCCAATATGCTAGTAAGACTCTAGACAGTTCCTAGAGAAATTATGCTACTACTAAAAAATAATTTTTAGTAGTTGTATTTGCTTCTGATAAGTTCAGAACCTATATTGTTGATTCTAAAGTAACTGTTCACACTGATCATGCTGCTATTAAATATCTTATGGAAAAGAAAGATGCTAAACCTAGACTTATTAGATGGGTTATCTTGCTACAAGAATTTGATTTGCATATTATTGATAGAAAGGGAGCTGAGAACCCCGTTGCAGTCAACTTGTCTAGGTTAGAGAATGTTCTTGATGACCCACTACCTATTGATGATAGCTTCCCTGATGAACAATTAGCTGTCATAAATGCTTCTCATACTGCTCCATGGTATGCTGATTATGCTAATTATATTGTTGCTAAATTTACACCACCTAGTTTCACATACCAGCAAAAGAAAATTTTCTTCTATGATTTAAGGCATTACTTTTGGGATGACCCACATCTTTATAAAGGAGTAGATGGTGTTATTAGACGTTGTGTACCTGAGCATGAATAGGAAGAGATCCTACGCAAGTGTCACTCCGAGGCTTATGGAGGACACCATGCTGGAGATAGAACTAAACACAAGGTATTGCAATCCGGGTTTTATTGGCCTACTCTCTTGAAGGATGCCCGTAAATTTGTTTTGTCTTATGATGAATGTCAACGAATTGGTAATATTAGTAGACGTTAATAAATGCCTATGAATTATTCACTTGTTATTTAACCATTTGATGTTTGGGGCCTTGATTATATGGGACCGCTTCCTTCCTCTAATTGGTAAACACATATCTTAGTTGCTGTTGATTACGTTACTAAGTGGGTAGAAGCTATTCCATCTAGTAGTGCTGATCATAGCACCTCTATTAAGATGATTAAAGAAGTTATTTTTCCGAGGTTTGGAGTCCCTAGATACTTAATGACTGATGGTGGTTGACATTTTATTCATGGTGCCTTTCGTAAAATGCTCGCTAAGTATGATGTTAATCATAGATTTGCATCTCCATATCATCCATAGTCTAGTGGTCAAGTGGAACTGAGCAATAGAGAGCTTAAGTTAATTTTGTAGAAGACTATTAATAGATCTAGAAAGAATTGGTCCAAGAAACTTGATGATGCATTATGGGCTTATAGAACTGCATACAAAAATCATATGGGCATGTCTCCATATAAAATGGTTTATGGAAAAGCATGTCACTTACCTCTCGAACTAGAATATAAGGCATATTGGGCCATTAAAGACTTCAACTATGACTTCAAACTTTCCGGTGAACAGAGGCTTTTTGACATTAGCTTTAGGTGAAATATAACCCAATATAACTCCAAAGAAGGGATTGATGGATTTAAAATACCTCATTCCTAACAACATGTGAATCATGAAACATGAACCCAAATTATGAAGAATGACATAATATCACCTCCAATGATATGGTAGAAAGAATTGCACTCCGGATTACAGGATGAAGAAGGCATGATCTCCTCAAAAAAGAATCTCAATCAAAAACTTCTAGACGGAATTAAATCCTTTATGAACCAACATGTAGAATCTTCATGAAGAACTCCGGTAATAAAAGAATGATCAAACGAAAGGAAAGAGAAGTTGAAAGGAACTTCGGTAGGAGCCTTGCAATGATTTAGATGGAGCTTCGCGATGATGTAACCGAGAAAACTTGGAACTCCGGAAAAGAAAGATGAGCAATTGAAAACCAAGAATTTTAATGAACCTCCGAAATAAGGAATTGAATAAACTCGATGAAACAAGAATAAGAATTACATTATGGTTATCCTTCACCAATTAAATTGATGACAATCAACGGATTCGACATATTACTTATTCTCATAGAAAAGATTAAGAGAGATATAGCGTCAAACTTGTCTTCAACGAACCACCGGTAGAATTGAAATAACGAATAAATTGATAAGGAAGAGAAATCTTGAACGAACTACCGTAAGAATTAAAATGAACGAAGGAAAGATAAGGACAACACCGGGAAGAATTAGCAAATGAATGAAGAAGCTTGAGAGAATTTAGATACATGAGAACGAAGCGATCACAAGCTGATAAGAGAACACTTGAATGATGCACCAGTAAGATTTGGAGTATGAGAGCTGAAAGCTGGAATGAATAAATTCTGAGATGATTGGCTCCGGAGAAACAAATTGAAAAGAATCTTGAATTGCTCCGGATGGATAAAAGAATGCTCACAATAAAACAATTATGAGAGGATGACCTCGAATTAGAACCACGATTCTCTAAGAGAACGGATAAGATAAGGAGGTAAAAATCTTTTTCGGTCTTCAAAAACCGAGAATGACGACGAGAAACACCACCAAGAATTGGCTTATAGAACTGCATACAAAAATCATATGGGCATTTCTCCATATAAAATGGTTTATGGAAAAGCATGTCACTTACCTCTCGAACTAGAATATAAGGCATATTGGGCCATTAAAGACTTCAACTATGACTTCAAACTTTCCGGTGAACAGAGGCTTTTTGACATTAGCTCACTTGATGAATGGAGAACCCAGGCCTATGAAAATGCCAAACTGTTTAAAGAAAAAGTTAAAAGATGGCACAATAAAAGGACACAAAAATGTGAGTTTAATGTAGGTGACCATGTATTGTTATACAACTCCCGTTTAAGATTTTTCGCAGGAAAACTCCTCTCTAAATGGGAAAGTCCTTACGTCATCGAGGAGGTCTATCGTTCCGGTGCCATAAAGATCAACAACTTCAAAGACACAAATCCGAGGGTGGTGAACGGTCAAAGAATCAAACATTATATCTCAAGTAATCCTATAAATGTTGAAACTAATGTTATTGAAACCGTAACCCTGGAGGAATACATAAGGGACACTTTCTAGAACATTTCAGACTCCGAAAAGGAGTAGGTACGTGGTATGGTAAGTAAACCGACTCCAAAACAGTTCTAATGGCAATTTTTCTCTATTTTGGAATATTTAAGAAAATAGGAAAATAAGAAGTAGTCCGGGAAGGACACGAGGCGTCCACAAGGGTGGAGGGCGCACCCTACCGCCCTGGGCGCGCCCCCTGCCTCGTGGGCACCTCGTGTGCTCTCTGGACTCTGTTTTCTTGCACGATACTTCTTTTCATCGGTAAAAATTCATTATATAATCTCCCAAAAGTTTTGACCACCGTATCACGCAAATATCTTCTGTCTTGGTTTCGAGCTGTTTCTGCTGCAAATTAGAGCAAGATGTCTTATCAAGAGTCAGTCGGGTAGAGTCGGGTGTCTCACCCGACACTGTGGCCAAGAGCAAACAACAATGCTGACCACTTTGGGCCATCAACTGAGGAAGAGATGGAGGCTGACTTGAAAAGGAAAGATGCCATGGAGGAGGATGAAGAAGTTACTTCTCGTTTCCGAGCTGGATTCATGATGGGGGAACTATAGAGCTCAGCTATTCCAAACTCGGTCATCCCTTCCAATGTTAGATTTCTTTCCTATGAAAATATGAAAAAGAGTGTTACTTGTTCTCCCGCAGCTATGCAACATCCTTGGGTGAAAGGAGCTTTAGCCGTCATGGGCAAGCTCCGTAAGGAAATAATGGACCTCAAGCAGCAAGTCAACAAGCTCGAGGAAGAGAATTGTATCCTGAGGGGCATCATCGCCATGAATATCACATCACCACCCCAAAGGAGACATAAACACATGGGTATGGGCACTCCCCTTGGCAACTACCAAAGCTTGGGGGAGTGCCCCGGTGTCGTATCACCATCACACTTTTATCTTTACCATTTTCTTAGTTCAATCCTTTTGGTAATATCTTGATCTAGTAGAATAAAGTTTTAGTATGATCTAGCTTTGAGTTTTGCTTTATGATCCTTCTATGTAATCAAGTCCATGAGCTATATATATAATAAAGATTGGTGTTGAGTCAAGGTATTGATTATCTTGCTATAATCTTGAAGGAATAAAATTGAGGGGAAAGAATAAAAAGAAATAAAGAGATCATATGGATCTTATGGAGAGTAATGACTTCACATATAAAGAGTATGATGAATAAAAATTGTTGGGAGTTGACAAGCATAGTTTTGGTCATCGTTGCAATTAATAGGAAGTAATAAAGAAAGAGAGGTTTTCACATATAAATATACTATCTTGGACATCTTTTATGATTGTGAGCACTCATTAAAATATGACATGCTAAAGAGTTGATGTTGGACAAGGAAGATAAGGTAATGGGTTATGTTTTCTTACATCTAAAATAAATTATATTGTCATGGATCATCCAACATGTTGAGCTTGCCTTTCCCTCTCATGCTAGCCAAATTCTTTACACCAAGTAGAAATACTACTTGTGCTTCCAAATATCCTTAAACCCAATTTTGCCATAAGAGTCGACCATATTTACCTATGGATTGAGTAAGATGCTTCAAGTAAGTGGTCATTGTTGCAAGCAATGAAAATTGCTTTAAATATGTATGATTTATTAGTGTGGAGAAAATAAGGTTTATACAATCTTGTAATGTGGAAAAAATAAAAGGGACGGACTGCATAATAAAGGTCCATATCACAAGTGGCAATGTAAAGTGACGTTCTTTCGCATTAAGATTTTGTGCATCCAACCATAAAAGAGTCATGGTGATCTTCACCTTTCCTTTTTACACTTTATCTTTTGGCAAGCACAGTGTGTTGGAAAGATCCTGATATATATAGATAATTGGATGTGAGTTTTCATGAACCATTATTGTTGACATTACCCTTGAGGTAAAAGATTGGGAGGCAATAACTATAAGCCCCTATCTTTCTCTGTGTCTGACTAAAACTTCACAACCATAAATATTGTGTGAGTGTTAGCAATTGTGAAAGACTAACTGATGGTTGAGTATGTGGACTTGCTAAAAAGCTCTTATATTGACTCTTTTCCGATGTTATGATAAATTGCAATTGCTTCAATGATTGAGATTATAGCTTGTTAGTTTTCAATGAAGTTTATGATTCATACTTGAAACTATTTTCTGTTCTAAGAATGATCATGATGCACTCATGTCCGTATTTTATTTTATCGACACCTCTATCTTTAAACATGTGAACATATTTTTCGATATAGGCTTTCGCTTGAGGACAAGCGAGGTCTAAGCTTGGGGGAGTTGATATGTCCATTTTGAATCATGCTTTTATATCGATATCTATTGCATTATGGGCTGTTATTACACATTATGTCACAATACTTATGCATATTCTCTCTTATTTTACAAGGTTTACATGAAGAGGGAGAATGCCGACAGCTGGAATTCTGGGCTGGAGAAGGAGCAAATATTAGAGACCTATTCTGCACCACTCCAAAAGTCCTAAAACTTCACGGGAGAAAGTTTCAAAATATATAAAAAATATTGGGCAAAATAAGTACCAGAGGGGGCCACCCACCGTCCACGAGGGTGGGGGCGCGCCGTACCCCCTGGGCGCGCCCCCTGCCTCGTGGGCCCCCTGGTAGCCCTCTGATGCCCATCTTTGGCTATATGGAGTCTTCCATCGAGGAAAAAACCATAAGCTAGCTCACGGGACGATACTCCGCCGCCACGAGGCGGAACCTTGGTTGAACCAATCTAGGGCTCCGGCGAAGCTGTTCTGCCGGGGAAACTTCCCTCCGAGAGGGGGAAATCATCACCATCGTCATTATCAACGATCCTCTCATCGGGAGGGGGTCAATCGCCATCAACATGTTCACCAGCACCATCTCATCTCAAACCCTAGTTCATCTCTTGTATCCAATCTTTGTCCCGAAGCCTCAGATTGGTACCTGTGGGTTGCTAGTAGTGTTGATTAATCCTTGTAGTTGATGCTAGTTGGTTTATTCGATGGAAGATCATATGTTCAGATCCATAATGCATAAGGCCGAGTGGAACAAAACACCAGGCATAAGGCCGAGCCTTCCAGCCTTTACTAAGTATATAGATGCATTAATTAAATAAGATATAATGTGATATCCCAACAAGTAAACATGTTCCAACAAGGAACAACATCTCCATGTTCCAACAAGGAACAAACTTCAATCTTCACCTGCAACTAACAACGCTATAAGAGGGAATGAGCAAAGCGGTAACATAGCCAATCAACGGTTTGCTAGGACAAGGTGGGTTAGAGGCTGGGCTCAACAATTCGGGAGGCATGATAAGCAAGTGGTAGGTATCGCAGCATAGGCATAGCAAAAGAGCGAGCATCTAGCAAGCAAAGATAGAAGTGATTTCGAGGGTATGATCATCTTGCCTGAAAACCCGCAAGGAAGAAGAACGAGTCCATGAAGAAGACAAACGGACGTAGTCGAACGGGTCCTCACAAACGCGACGATACCAGACCCAACCCGAAGAGGCAAACACCGGAAAGAAGCACACAACATAGTAAACAACCCACACATGAACATGATATGATATGCGGGATGCAGTATGCGATGCATATGCATGATTTGCAAAGGAATGATTGAAACTGGCCTAAACTTGGAAATCCAAGTGTGCCACTGGAAAGGTGAGATGAAATCGCTTGAAAATGATATAAAGAACGCCGGAATCGGAGTTACGGTTTGGAAATGGCAAACGATTCAAATATGGCCACGTTCTGCGATTTACAGCAAGTTGCCATCTAAATGCATCAAGATGAACATGCTACAGCACTCAAACATGGCAACAAAATACATGGCAGGGATCCATTCATGATGCTTAACAAAAGACTAGCACTGAGCTACGGCCAATTCATCCATTAACAGGTTCAAACAAGCATGGCAGAAATGTATTTGACAAAACAGATCTCAAACTTAGTGAAATTAACACTTGTCTGGAATTTCAGATCAGATATCACTCTTTGGAGCATGAAAACAATATGCTACAGGACCTGAACATGGCAAAGTAAAGCATGGCATGGAGCTACTCAAATAGCTTAACAAAAGTCCCTTAGTGTCCTTGAGCCAAAAGGGATCAGAAAATACAATTGTAAGCATGTGAACATGGCAAAAACATAATCAGATCACAGACTTAGTGAAAAACTGGAGCATGCTGAAACAGATATCAAGTAGGCATGTTTACGAGCTCGATGCACTCACTACAGAGCAATGCATGACAATCTAAGCATACACCCATCAAGGATACACATTATACAAGATATTCATGGCAAGAACAATAACATAGCATGCACGGATCAACTACAACATCCTCGGCAAAAACGCTAACAAGTAGACAATCTGCCAAGATTCACGAAATAACAAAAGTAGAGCTTGATTGACTCAAGCTAGGATGCTCCATAATTGCAAACAAAGACATGGATGGATAGAGCACTACAAGATTAACAAAACATCCTTACTGATCATCCTCAAAAGAGGCACGGATCACTAGGAAACAACATGAACATATGGCATATTGAAATAAACAGATCAAGGACTTAGTGGAAATTCTAAGTCCCTGAAATCAGCATTAACGAATGCTCCACTTTGCAACCTTGTACTAGTCACCACACACATCACAAAAATACATGGGTTGCACCTCTGGAAAGATGGCAAAACCCTTAACAAAACATATGTAGAGCTCATGGGCATATCATGCACACAATAATCATGGCAAAAATGACAAATATCTAAATGGAGCAGCAGATCTGACAAATATCTCAAGTAGCACTCTTCTAACAGCATTTCGGGCATCAATATGAACTCAAATGAAAATGATGCAATGAGATGAAATGATGTACTCTCTGAGACGAACATTTTGATTTGCTATATGCATGAATCGGAGCTATGGATGCAAAGTTATGACATGATGAACATGTGCATATGAATCTGGAAATTTCGGGGACTTGGTAGAAATTATACCCTCGAGGAAAAAGTCAATGGCATGGGATCCGAGGTTCGTCGCCGCGGTTCTCGCCGGAGAAGGCGGAGAGAGAAGTAGACCTCGCCGGAGTTGGCGGATCCGGGCCGGATCTCGCCGGATCCGGCCGGATCTTGGCGCGGTGCAGCGGAGGAGGCTGCCAGGGGCGGCGCCGAAGCGGGTCGGCGAAGGGGCGGCGGCGCTGGCGTCCGGTCGAGGCGGCGGAGTCCGCAGAACCTCCCGCGGCGGCTCGGCGGCGCCGGACGGCAGCAAGGAGGCGGCGGGGATCGGGCGCTCCCAGGCATGGGACGCCCAGACACGGGGCGGCGGCGGTTCGGGCCCCGCGGGCCGGATCTGGGCAAGCTCCGTAAGGAAATAATGGACCTCAAGCAGCAAGTCAACAAGCTCGAGGAAGAGAATTGTATCCTGAGGGGCATCATCGCCATGAATATCACATCACCACCCCAAAGAAGGAGACATAAACACATGGGTATGGGCACTCCCCTTGGCAACTACCAAGCTTGGGGGAGTGCCCCGGTGTCGTATCACCATCACACTTTTATCTTTACCAGTTTCTTAGTTCGATCCTTTTGGTAATATCTTGATCTAGTAGAATAAAGTTTTAGTATGATCTAGCTTTGAGTTTTGCTTTATGATCCTTCTATGTAATCAAGTCCATGAGCTATATATATAATAAAGATTGGTGTTGAGTCAAGGTCTTGATTATCTTGCTATAATCTTGAAGGAATAAAATTAAGGGGAAAGAATAAAAAGAAATAAAGAGATCATATGGATCTTATGGAGAGTAATGACTTCACATATAAAGAGTATGATGAATAAAAATTGTTGGGAGTTGACAAGCATAGTTTTGGTCATCGTTGCAATTAATAGGAAGTAATAAAGAAAGAGAGGTTTTCACATATAAATATACTATCTTGGACATCTTTTATGATTGTGAGCACTCATTAAAATATGACATGCTAAAGAGTTGATGTGGGACAAGGAAGATAAGGTAATGGGTTGTGTTTTCTTACATCTAAAATAAATTATATTGTCATGGATCATCCAACATGTTGAGCTTGCCTTTCCCTCTCATGCTAGCCAAATTCTTTGCACCAAGTAGAAATACTACTTGTGCTTCAAAATATCCTTAAACCCAGTTTTGCCATAAGAGTCGACCATATTTACCTATGGATTGAGTAAGATCCTTCAAGTAAGTGGTCATTGTTGCAAGCAATGAAAATTGCTTTAAATATGTATGATTTATTAGTGTGGAGAAAATAAGGTTTATACAATCTTGTAATGTGGAAGAAATAAAAGGGACGAACTGCATAATAAAGGTCCATATCACAAGTGGCAATGTAAAGTGACGTTCTTTCGCATTTAGATTTTGTGCATCCAACCATAAAAGCAGATGACAACCTGTACTTCCCTCTGCGAAGGGCCTATCTTTTAGTCTTGTCTTATAGTTCATGCAAGAGTCATGGTGATATTCACCTTTCCTTTTTACACTTTATCTTTTGGCAAGCACAGTGTGTTGGAAAGATCCTGATATATATAGATAATTGGATGTGAGTTTTCATGAACCATTATTGTTGACATTACCCTTGAGGTAAAAGATTGGAAGGCAATAACTATAAGCCCCTATCTTTCTCTGTGTCCGACTAAAACTTCACAACCATAAATATTGTGTGAGTGTTAGCAATTGTGAAAGACTAACTGATGGTTTAGTATGTGGACTTGCTAAATAGCTCTTATATTGACTCTTTTCCGATGTTATGATAAATTGCAATTGCTTCAATGAAGTTTATGATTCATACTTGAAACTATGTTTCTGTTCTAAGAATGATCATGATGCACTCATGGCCATATTTTATTTTATCGACACCTCTATCTTTAAACATGTGAACATATTTTTCGATATCGGCTTTCGCTTGAGGACAAGCGAGGTCTAAGCTTGGGGGAGTTGATATGTCCATTTTGAATCATGCTTTTATATCGATATCTATTGCATTATGGGCTGTTATTACACATTATGTCACAATACTTATGCATATTCTCTCTTATTTTACAAGGTTTACATGAAGAGGGAGAATGCCGACAGCTGGAATTCTGGGCTGGAGAAGGAGCAAATATTAGAGACCTATTCTACACCACTCCAAAAGTCCTAAAACTTCACGGGAGAAAGTTTCAAAATATATAAAAAAATATTGGGCGAAATAAGTACCAGAGGGGCCACCCACCGTCCACGAGGGTGGGGGCGCGCCGTACCCCCTGGGCGCGCCCCCTGCCTCGTGGGCCCCCTGGTAGCCCTCTGATGCCCATCTTTGGCTATATGGAGTCTTCCATCGAGGAAAAAACCATAAGCTAGCTCACGGGACGATACTCCGCCGCCACGAGGCGGAACCTTGGTTGAACCAATCTAGGGCTCCGGCGAAGCTGTTCTGCCAGGGAAACTTCCCTCCAGGAGGGGGAAATCATCACCATCGTCATTATCAACGATCCTCTCATCGGGAGGGGGTCAATCGCCATCAACATGTTCACCAGCACCATCTCATCTCAAACCCTAGTTCATCTCTTGTATCCAATCTTTGTCCCGAAGCCTCAGATTGGTACCTGTGGGTTGCTAGTAGTGTTGATTACTCCTTGTAGTTGATGCTAGTTGGTTTATTCGATGGAAGATCATATGTTCAGATCCATAATGCATATTAATACCTCTCTGATTATGAACATGAATATGATTTGTGAGTAGTTACGTTTGTTCCTGAGGACATGGGAGAAGTCTTGCCATAAGTAGTCATATTTGGTATTTGTTCGATATTTTGATGAGAAGTATGTTGTCTTTCCTCTAGTGCTGTCATGTGAACATCGACTACATGACACTTCACCATTGTTTTTTCCTAGGGGAAGGCATTGGGAAGTAATAAGTAGATGATGGGTTGCTACAGTGACAGAAGCTTAAACCCTAGTTAATGAGTTGCTTCGTAAAGGGCTGATTTGGATCCATATATTTCATGCTATGGTTAGGTTTACCTTAATACTTCTGTTGTAGTTGTAGATGCTTGCAATAGGGGTTAATCATAAGTGGGATGCTTATCCACGGGAGGACAGTACCCAAACACCGGTCCACCCACATATCAAATTATCATAGTACCGAACGCGAATCATATGAACGTGATGAAAACTAGCTTGACGATTATTCCCATGTGTCCTCGGGAGCATTTTCCTTACTATAAGAGTTTTTCCAGGCTTGTCCTTTGCTACAAAAAGGATTGGGCCATCTTGCTGCACCTTATTTACTTTTATTAATTGTTACCCGTTACAAATTACCTTATCACAAAACTATCTGTTACCGATAATTTCAGTGCTTATAGAGAATACATTACTGAAAATTGCTTATCATTTCCTTATGCTCCTCGTTGGGTTCGACACTCTTACTTATCGAAAGGACTATGATAGATCCCCCACACTTGTGGGTAACCAACTTCCTGGTGTGCTCTTGCTCTTGCTCACGCTGTTGCTCTCACTCTTACTCTTGCTTGCGATGCTGCTCTGATTTAGCTACACTCCAGTCGACTAAATTGACTTGTGGGTCAGTTGTTTTTCAGGGGGGGAGGGCTCGCCATAGTTAAGGAAGAACCAGCCACAACGGGGAGGGGGGCTCGCCGGAGAGGTACCCCACTATCTATCTTAGGGTTCAGCGTGGGGGTAGTGGTCACCGGCGGTGGTGGGGTGGTGGTGTGGGGATTGTCGGTTATATATCTGGCATATCTCGTAGTAGTGGTCCTAAGCTAGGCGTCTTGGAGCAATGGTAACATGGACACGGGATTTTACCCAGGTTCGGGCCCTCTTGATGGAGGTAAAACCCTACGACCTGCTTTTGATTGTATTCATATGGGGATAGTACATAGTGCAGGTATCTACCACGAGATTGTAGTGATGAATATTAGGTTGTCTATTGACTAGCCTGGCCTCGGTTTATATATGCATCGCAGGCCTAGGGTTTAGAGGAGTCCTTGTCTTTCTGCGCCAAGTGTTGTGGAATCCTCCTTGTATTCGGCACGGGCTACCCAAAGTGGCCCATTAGTGAATCATCATGGGGTCCTCGGCCCGACCCACTGATCGAGACACGACATGGTGAGTAGCCCCTAGTCTAGGACACCGTCAATAGCCCCCTGAACCGGTCTTCAAGTTGGGGACGCTCCTCGATTCTTCCAAACTATTCTTCATCTTCAGTCATCGGTCTTGGAAACTGGTTCAACAAATCTTCTCATCTTTGATCTTGAGGATTGCCGAAGTGAATCTGAAGAGTTTACACGTCGGGTATCCGAGGAGCCCCTTTAAGTTTTCAGCCTTGAGCAGTGCCTTGTTATTTTTTATGCCACACCTCGGGGTTGACGTTGTTCCCGTGTGGCGGTGTCCTCTTGCGTACGAGCTCCAAGGCCGGACTGTATGCAGGCTCTAATGTCGGACTGCATCCGAGGTGTCTTTTTGCAGCCGAGCTCCAACGCCGGTCTGCATTTGAGCTCCAACGCCGGAGAGTATCCGAGCTCCAACTCCAGACTATATCCGAGGTGTCATATATCACTTTGGCTCAAAAAGTCAAAGAAGTTTAGCCGAGCTAAATGCCGGAGATGCCCTCTATGGAGCCAGCCACTTCCAACCGAGCTTTATGCCAAACTGCTTCCGAGGTATCTTTTGCAGTCTAGCACCAACCCCGGACTGTATCTGAGGTGGTGCACCACCTCGGCTATGGGCTGTTTTTCATGAATTTAATTCCGATTTGTGCAATGTATTCTCTGCAGAGATGTATAACTAGTAGCCCTCAATGTGTGTGTATCGACCTAAAACCGGAGATGCACATTGAGGAGGTAGTGATCGGCGGACGGACCCTTGAGAGAGGGTTTTGAGAAGTCGCCGCAATATATTAGCTTGATGCCAGATAGGTCCCAGATGGTGCCTATTCACTACAAGAAATATGTCAACTTGTGACCTTCTGTTAGTGACCCTGGAAGAATTGGTCATAGATCTATGACCATTTTAGACCAATTGGTCAAAAGTTGTTCGGGGGCTCCAAAACCTAAACTATAACGACCATTTTGGTCAGAAAGGTCGTAATTTCCTTACACAAAATGGTCATAAAGCAGATAGCACTAGTCTGTTGCCTTATTTATAGCTGATCATGACCAATATAGATGGTCATAACCTTGTAAATTGTGGTGGGTTGCTATGACTAGGCGCCACCTCATCAGTTTTGCCTATGTGTCATGTCCATGTGGCAGTTTTTGCCCTAGGTTGTGAAGCAACCTATATTTCTGTCATTCCCAAAATTCCCAAAAAAATCTCATAAATTCTTTGGGTCATATCTTCATCAAATATGTAAAAATCCTTCCTTGCCTAGTTCAAAAGTAATTCAACAATATTCATTTTCCTATTCTGTTCACGACAATACTTTATGAAGGAAGTGCTATTTATATATTCTTGATTGCCCTCGGAATTTTTGGGCATTCTTTCCTATCCAAATCATTACCACATGACAAAATTCAGCTCCACTTGCCTAGCAAATCTTCCTCGGCAAATTTCCAAAGTTTTTGTCCACCTAGAAGCATTGTGAAGGAAGTACCTTTTTTATATATCGAAATGACATGAAATTTATACAGTTCCTTCATATGCCCAAATTATCACCCTCCTCCAAATTGCAGCTCAGCCAAATCATCTATGTGAGACCAGGTTCAATTTATATTTTAGGGCCAAATTGGCACGTTGCAAAGCAAGTGTTATCTAGACCCCTCCTATTACCCTCAAACTTTTCGGGCACTCTTCCATACCCAAATCATTGCCACATGATAATATTCAGCTCAATTTTCCTAGTAAATCTTTCTCAGCAAATTTTCAAAGTTTCTACCTCGAGAGAAGCTTTGTGAAGTAAGTATTAGCTAGGCTTACCCAAATGATCTAATAATTTACCAGCGCATGACCATACCTATGTAACTTACCTACACCAATTTTTAGCTCATTTCATTCGTCCAATCTCTCTCACTAGTTTTCCCAAGTTTCTGTCCATAGAAGAGAATTGTGAAGGAAGTACCACTTTGGCATTTCCAAATAGTATCCATTTTCTACAGTGGTTTCCTATGCCCAAATAACCATCCTCCACCTAATGCCAGCTCAATCCGTTCATTATTTTGAGCCGAGCTTCAACATTCGTAGTTATGTCCAGTGTGGTAGTTCGCAAAGAAAGTACCACCTAGGCTCCTCCTTTTGAGCTGAAAATTTGTGAAGACGGTCTTCTTAGTAACTGATCATCCTCAGCCAAAACTCACGCCCATTAGCCATGTACATTTCCCGTACCGCTAATCAAACACATGGCTGTTAATTCATGTTTGAGCATCGATCGGTCTCCTCGTGAGAATCTTATGTTGTAATATTCTTCCTAGCACCAACCTGGGGAGTGCCCAACCCACTAGACATGCCTAGGCCACCCAGAACGCTTGGCAACGCCATGGTCACGCGGTGACCACACGGCGGGCATGCGAGTTTACGCGCTCTAGAGTTGGGGCCCTCGGCCACTGCCCAAACCTCTACGTATCGCCACCAAACCATGTATTTATGATTAAATAGACACTTATGTACCTAGAAATGATTTTTGGAAAAACTAAATAGCAAACTATGAGGCAGCTGCAGTTCAAATTTGACCCGCTTCTAGCTGAATCGGCGGAAATTTGTCTTTTTCACGAGAGGTGGATCAAAACTTTTTACACCCCAACCATTTTGTAAATTGTGCATTAAATATGTCCTAGTATTTTAGAAAATTGATTTGGTCCAATTTTGCAACAATTATTTGGGAGGTCCTTCACAAAAAAACCTCCTTTTGGGCACTCGAAAAATGGAAAATTGTTTTTTCGTCCAAAGAAAATGAAAACTTCCTTAGGCAACATTGTTTGCCATTCCAATATGCACCCTTGCGCACAATATGAGATCATTTGAACAAACTATGTCATGAATGTGGCCATAAGATTGATCATTTGGCTTGAAAGCCATGAATCTTCACACTTGATACCTCGTTTTCGAGGACACTTTTTTAAAATAATTGCCGTATTACAAGTTTATTATTTTTCCTGGTAACTTGGTCACATATGATGACGCAATGCGAAGATTTTCCAATTTTTTTATTTTTTTTGAAATTTTTATGCCCGTTTCAAAATGCGGTCAAAATGGCGGGAATGACCGTTCCTAGCTAGTGGTTGAATCTTGGAATTTTTTGGTGTTTCTCTAATTAAATAGATACTTATGTACCTATAAATGAGTTTTGGAAAAAATATAGAGCAAACTATGAGGCAGCTGCAGTTCAAATTTGACCCGCTTCCAGCTGAATCGGTGGAAATTTGTCTTTTTCATGAGATGTGGATCGAAACTTGTGACACCCGACCATTTGGTTAATTGTGCATTAAGTATGGCCTAGTATTTTAGAAATTTGATTTGGTCCAATTTTGCAACAATAATTTGGTAGGTCTTTCATAAAAAATCATTTTGGGCACTCGAAAAATGATTAAAAATAGTTGGAAAGATAAAAATGCATGCAAATTGGCGATCATCCAAAAAATGTGGTCTAACTTGAGAGAAAAATTTAGTTGTGCCGTTCTGCAAAATATTTTTGATAGCTGCTTCACAAAATACCCATAGTTTTAGTACTTAGAAACTATTTTAAACCATAAATTTTCTGAGCCAATCAGGGCCTATCCCACGGATCGCCCCCCTTAGCCGATCTGAACCGTCTATTCTAGCCGATCTGACCGTCCACCTCTCAGCAGCCTAATCCAAACCCTAGCAGCCCCTGCCTGCCTCTCTCGGTCTCTCTCCCCCTGTCCGCCGCCTCTCTCTTTCCCCTTCTCCCAGATCCAGATCCAACCCAAGCACCCCGTCCTCCGCCGCCGCCCCGTCCCCTACCTTGCGCCACCCACCTCCACTCGCTCGTGCCCCTGCTCGCGCTGCTCCCCGACGGAGCCTCTTCTCCTTGCTGTTAGTTGCCCGCAGTCTCATCCAGTCCCCCCTTGCCGCGCAATGGCCGCCGCGCCGGTGGTGTGCCCCTTCCCCACGCTCCCCTCGCCCTCCTCCTCCCTCAGCACGTCCACGCGCCGTCTTCATGTCCACGCGGGCCCGCCGCCAGCGGCGGCCGCCTCGCCGCGCGAGCAGCAGAGCGCTAGGGGAGCGGCGGGCGTGGGGGAGAGGTGGCGGCGGCAGGAGGAGGAGAAGGTCGAGGCCGACGCGGAGGATCTCGAGCGGCAGAGGAAGGATGAGGTGAACCGCAAGATCGCCTCCCGAAAGGCACTCTCCATCATCCTCCGGCGCGAGGCCACCAAGGCCGTTCTCGACAAGCGCGAGCCCGGCAAGGGCACCCGCCGCCTCCTCCCCCGCACCGTCCTCAAGGCCCTCCACGACCGCGTCGTCGTGCTCCACTGGGAGTCCGCCCTCAAGGTACCTCCCTCCGCCCCCTCCCTGCTTCCCGCCTCACAACTCATTGACGCCCAGGCCCTTGTCTAACCATTCCGTGCCCATTGACGCCCAGGTGTTCGAGCTAATGCGGGACCAGGTGTTCCGAAGTGTGCATCCTCTGCGCCCCTCGCCCAAATCTGCTTGCTGTGTGTGCATCCAAGTGTGGAATTCCTCTGTTTTTTCACTGTATATCCTCAATTTCTATTACAATGTAAAGTGCTTAGGAATCCAATGATAGACGTGTAAATGACTTGCATAGTGTGTGTTTGCGGGTGCAAAGGATGCCTTTTAAGGGTTTCCTGCCCCTAGGGACCCAGACATGGTTGCCCTTCTCTCATAATCCCGATGGGCTCAATTGCTTCTGTAGTTCATGAGTTTGATTGTTGTACCACTGACCAAACATGTAGATGTTTGCTATTATTTCTGTTCAGATAGCCGACTATGGATGTTCAACATTGTGCTTCCTTATGCATTTGTCCCAGTAGCACTGACCACACACACCAAACATTGGAGTAATATTATCTTCGTATAATATATCTAGAAACCCTGTAGGTTGCATTTACTTCTATTCTATTATTGCATATTTCTACAAGGTTATGTGCTGTCAATTCAAAACATGTGTGGATCCATTTGTGTCATATGGCCTTATGGAGTATGCATGCCACTATGTGATTGTCTATCCGTAGATTCAGGTCACCACACCCTCAGCCACTCTTATATGCTTTGCATTGATTAGAATAACAATTCACATCTGTCTATCCAGTAGCACCAAGCACTATCCACTATTTCTTCGCCCACCTGCAGCTAGCTGCCTAACTACGACCCTGCAGATCTAGTTGTTATCTTAGCGTTTCGACTTTCAAAGTTACTGCATGATGCGCGCTGTGCCGTTTCTTTTCAATGCTACAGCACCAGCCTACTGCATGCATCTCCAAGCATCAGGCTGCTAGTAGTTTACCTGTGCAAGTCATGCATCATTGGACCCTTGTTCAGAAATCAAGGGCTGGTCCGCGTCCTTTTTATCGCCTCATTACCTGTGCAGGGTGTCTTTTTTAACACATTGTCTAAATTTTTTAACACATTGTCTAGGCTTGTATAGCTAGTATTATAGGCAGGGTGTCTTTTTAAGTGAAAGTTCTTTCTAAGTATTTTTTCAACTGCTTGTCTAGGCATATATTGTTGTATTATAGGATGCCTGAACAGCGAGTCCAAATTTGGGAACAGGACAGACAGCTAACTCCCAGTTTTGTATATATGAAAGTGAGCGAGTCCCGTATTTGGGGACAAGCAGGGGTCCATTAGGAACATGGTAGTTAATTTGCATAATCCTCGACCTCCTCCTGCAATATCTCTTTCTCCCTTTCTTCTCTGAATTTCCCGGTGTTGTATAAGTCTGTAATATTCAAATTTTAAGAGTACTTGTTCCCTGTACTTGCTCCATCGCTGCCTCGTCTAGTCGCTTGTATAATTTTGTTTATTAGTGTAACCTGAACCATGGAGTAGTACCCTATTCGCATATGTGTGATTATGTGTGTTCTGTAGTCTCTAGCTCCAGTACATGTGAACTATATGTTCTGGTGTAAATCATTTTCATTCTATCTTATAAACGTGTTTCTTCAATAGCTATTTCTGTTCAAGTCTTGTTGTCACTGATGTTAGCATTTAGTTTATCTCAAGTAAAAAAAATACTGAAAATACAGTGTACAAATCAGCCCAAATATGTGAACCTCGGTTATGAAAACTAAAGAGTTCATATATTGGTAGATAGACTGTGATTTAGGATATGCTAAACAGAAAGCTTTATAAGATGGAACTCTCAATATCATGACTTCACTTTGTCCTTTAATTTAATATGGTTAGAACTACCATGGTTTTTTAAGTGGTTGGGGCATTAAGAAACAGTATGCTGGATGTTTGGCCTTGCATCCGTCCTTCCATGAATTCATGCTTGTGCATTGCTAGTTATTGCTTTTTTGCAGGTCTTCTTCTTCCTCGATCTGGTGCAGCAGCAACAATTCAAGGTCATGGTCATGGAGCAGCAGCCATATATTTTTCTTCTTCTTATTCCCTGAGATGACATGAGATGAGGTTTGTTTTCCTCAAGGTCAAGGTGCAGCAGCTCGATTTGATTTGATGTGATTGGATTCAGTTTCCTCATGCCTCTCTGTTTGCATTGCAGGCTCTGTTGGCCAGTCTTCAATTCTTCATGCCGCTGCTACTTCTACATGAGGACCCTCTTCAATTCTGCATCCGTTGCGGCTGCCGTAGCTTCCACCTCCAGAAGAGCACCTGCTCCTCGTGCGGTTACCCGGCCGCCCGCATCCGCAAGTGTAAGCTCCCCCTCCCTTCGTCCTAGATCTCTAGGTCTATTGCAGTCATGCGCCATGTTCTTGATGTTGCGCGACCTCATGTGGATGCCACGAACGGCGCTGCTCCTGCGTGCAGATTTGATTCGCCGCATTAGTATGCGGTTGTTGTCTCGCCGTGGTTGTTCAAACTGAGATGCACCCAGTTGATTCGTCATCTCGGGTCATAAATTTTTCTGCATTCCCTGTTGCTGTAGCTTGTTGGATGCATAGTTTGATCTCCTAATGGGAATTATTAGTGAATGGTGATGTCTGTGGTCACGAGAATGGTGATGTAGTAGCTGGTATGCTTGATGCGTGTATGTCCATCTCTTTACTGTTTTGCTAGAACCATAAATCCTGATGCGCATGATGATCATGGTCTGGTTTGTTAGATCTATTCTGCTGGTGCTTAAAATTTGACATGCCTGGATTCTACAAATCATTCTTACAGTTTTCATTTCTATGATCAATTTAGAGAGTTGGACATGTCGGTATATTATATACAAAAAAAATTCCTAGCTAGTGAGAACATTTTAGTCACTCCATGAACACATACTGGTTGGTTCTAGTCATATTATTCATGTACATGGCATTTGCTGTCAATTCTTGATTATAAGTTATTGGATCCCTCATTGGCTACTGTTTGATGTTCTGTACCTGTTCTTATTCTTATATGTTCATTCTTATTTTTTGCACAGGTGAAGTGCGAATCCATGTCCAAAGCTGTGAAGCATATAAGCAAAGAGTAGCATATTATGTGTTGTAGTTGTAGGCAGTAGTAGGCATATCTGGGTTGTTATATACTATAACGGTTGTAATAGATTAATGCAGTATTGTTTTGGACCAATTTCATTTGCTCTCTGGTCTGTTCGAAACAATGATTGTAACAAGTGGAAACCTGACAAGTTATAATGGTTGTTTGACAGATTTTGAAATTTTTGAGGTGTG
The DNA here is from genome assembly GCF_056163025.1 of Triticum urartu. Taxonomy (NCBI): domain Eukaryota; kingdom Viridiplantae; phylum Streptophyta; class Magnoliopsida; order Poales; family Poaceae; genus Triticum; species Triticum urartu. The sequence goes on along the minus strand of NC_141873.1, from coordinate 192,346,778 downwards.
GGATCAATTTTGTGATAAGCATGACAAGTGGGACCAATCTGATTGGTGGGACCAGTGGCAAAAAACGGACGAAAATAAAATATCAATAGACTGTAAAAGGCTGCATCTTAGAAAAAAAGGCTGAATTAATGGCCCAAGCCCATGTAGCTAGCAAAAATTAACAAGAAAATAAATACAGTAAAAAGGCCGAATTGTTGGGCTAGGCCCATGTAGAAAATCGAATTGGACCGGGCTGAATCTTGTGCCACATCAGATTGCCACGCTGGATGCCTACGTGGCCTGGGGAGGTTGCTAGTGACCAAAACGCCACAGTAGACGTATTTTGGTCATAAACGTCTTCGACCATTCCAGAAGAAAGGTCGCTATAGTCAGTTTATGACGGCCAGCTTTTGACCTTATGTTTTTGGTCACAAAAAGGTCACAAATGGAAATTTGTGACCATTGAGTGACCAATAGTGGTGGGGTCACAAGTTGACATATTTCTTGTAGTGATTGTTGTCCAAAGACGCCTTTGCCCATAGTTCGGTCAAGCCGAACGCTGAGCCCTTTGAATTTTCTGCATTGAATAGGCAATGTAGTAGCCCTCGAGACACTGGTCAGGTGACAACACCAGATCAAGGGATCGTTGTGCCCCTTTAATATTAGTAAGTGATAAGCACAAAGCCCAGTAGCCCTTGAGCCTTAATGTGGACACAGGTGGCTGAATTAAGGATCGATATCCGAAGTAAAATCACAAATTATGTGTAATGATTCTATGTATCCAAGTACTTTACATCATTAATGCTCGGATCCTCATTGTACAAAACTTTGTTGACCGGCCATCGGCTTCCACCACCTCTCCCAGTAGCCGAGGAGTGTTTGTCCTACTTTATAAAGCCTTTATGAGGGCAAAGATTTACGACAAACAAGGCAATCCTGCCATACAGTTTTATAAACAAAGGTATGCAGAGAGATATGTTATATTACTGTTTAACATAAGAGATGGCTTCCAAAGAAAATAGTCCCGCTATCGGTTCGTTTCTTTGGGTTGTTATGCTAAGCATGATCATGAAACCTCAGCTCCGATCAATGTGGGAGCAAAATATTGAGGATTTAGTTTGGGAAAAGTTCCCGAACTATGTTGTCTTTAGCAAACGCAAATTTTCACTTCCGTCGTTGCCAAGCAATTATATCCTTTAAGATGGCTAGCTTTCGGCTTCACCCAGTCTGAGGTACTAACCCGGATGACCCGGTAGTAACAATCACAGAGGTGCTCCCTTTCCCGCCTAGCCAAACAATCGGGAACATAGGGGTAAGCACAGGAGCTAGGCAACCCAGCTTGGCCAAAATCTTAAGTCAAATTGATGCATATGTATGGCTTTATAATGATTAATATGGAAGGCGACCCTTGTATATTAAATACAAATGCCGATGATATATTTATTTTGACTCCGTTGCGACTGTTTATCAGTTGAAAGTGGCGCATCGTCGGCTTCCACCCCCTTGTAGATGCTACGCAGGGTGTTTCCGCAATAACAAACAACTCTTAGCTGATGTCTCGGTGCCCGAAGGCGGTTGTGTTATTGGAAACAAGGCAATAAGATATGCGGGCTTTATAACTTTCACTTAGTCATAGGAGCTTTAAGTTGGGAGGCCAGAAACTAGCCCCCGGTTAGTGTTCGGCGACAGTCAAGGTCAAGCCGTAAACACTTCGACCAATGTTATGAACAGATCGTCATTTAACATGGGGTGACCTCCATCGATCTTATAGTTTAACACAGTCATCGGATCGCTGACCAGTTTACGCTTATTGTGACAGTCAATTTTCGGCTTTCTCCACTGAGGCGCTTAACCATGCGAGCTGGAAGCACAATCGCAGTGGTTCTCCCTTTGCACACCTAACCGAACAAAGTGGAACATAGGAGGCAAGCACAAGAGCCGGGCAACCGAACTATTGACCGAAGACACAATTCGAAACCGATGCATATATAGCAATATCCGAGAATGTTTTTGCTGAATCTATAAAGGTGTCCGGCGTTGCACTGCGAGAATTATGCTGGAAACAAACAAATAGTTTAATAGTTCCATAGGCTTGGAAAACAAAAAAAATCAGTAAAAACTCGACGTCTGAACTAGATCTAGTGTTCGGTGCCAATCTGAAAATTGTTCTTAGAAAAAAATGTGCTTCTGTCGTTCTTTAACATGACACATCCTATCTCAAGACTTCAAGCGGGTCAGCCTACGGCTTCAACCTCCTATCCCGAAGGTGGAGTACTTCTCATTAGGCCAGTTTAGCAAACTAAACTCTAGCGGCTTTGAGAGAGAAATTATGCTCCCCGGCTATTGACCACACACTCGCGTCGAAAAAAGGAGTAATAGAAAAGACTTTGCAACGACTAAGAAGAACACTTATTATAAAACAGCTCACATAAATTTAAGAGCCCCCAGTTAACATGGGAAAGCAAGCGTTTTAAACAAACTAAGTTTGGTTTAGCAAATGGCTTGTTTATTTAACACAAATATAATGCTTGGTCGAACCGAACAAAAATTAAACATTTTTTAAAAATTTGAGCATGAAAGCAACTTAGCTGATTAATGTGCTCGGTGTTGATGACGTGTGTCGAGTTTGTGATAGGTCGAGATCCCAGCCCTCAAGCCGGTCCCGAGGGGCCCAAGCAAAGAGCTCGGCTTGATGAAGTGACAACGTAACACTGCTTATGTGGCTTAGCCGAAGCCCCGGTCCAGGCGAGGAGATAGAGTAGGTCAGCAAGGTGACGCTGAAGCCTCGGGAGTAGACCGATAAAGTGGTGGAAGAACCCCCGGTCCAGCCGAGGCATGATGATGGCGTCGGCACGCTGAGGTGACCACGTGACGTAGCCAAAGTCGGTGACCTGCACACATAAAATAGTGCAAGCTAATAATTGTAATAATAATAATATAATTAAAAATACTCTTCTACTTAATTAATTTAAGTGAAGTAAATAATTACACAAAAGGCCTGTGTGCTGAGGTCGGGTTGACGAGGTTCCGATCGATGCATAGGTCGGCTGGCCGAGGTAATGACATGAAACAATCACGATTGATTTTTAATATCCGCTAGGCAGCGGACAAGGAGTTTGACCGACGAGAAGCTGGCCATATCACCACAGACATAATGTACCAGCGTCGGTAGAATATATCTACAAAAATAGTGCAGTACAAACCAACAGAAAATATTCGAGAATCAGATAGCATCGATCTTTACTCCGGGGTTTACCAGACCGTGCAGTACTTCGGTCTGTGTCCTTTTCAAAAGAACTAGTGGAAAACTAGCTGCCGAATTATAAAATAGAGGACAAGGAAGGAATCTTCCTGATGTGTGCTGCTCGTCGCCGCAGCAAAATCCGGATCCGATGTAGCACCCGACGGCGGGCGTCACCATCGATCTGACTGCAAACAAAATAGACAACGCGACCGCGATGCTCGTCGACATGGCGCACACAAAGAATATTTCCTGCCCATATGTAAATGGCGCGGGCGAAAAAAGAGAGCGATAAACATCTTTGCAAATTTTTTTTGCAAATATATTATTTAAAGAAATAATGGCCCGGGCAGTGACTCAACATGGTTGACATCGGCTTGGTGTGTGGTGCGGCAAGAACATCGCGCTGGTCGAAAACCATATGTCGTCTGTGGAAGGACGTCGTCAATGCAACATAGTGGCGAAACATGAACTCGCAAGGTGACATCACTGTTGCCACACATTAGCTGCCTGTATACGGAAAACGATACTGGCCAAAATAATAATTCCTACGAGAAAAGATATTGTGCATTAAAAATAATTTGTAGAGGTAGCACCTTGCAGTAATATGAGTGGTTGGTCAAATCAAAGAGAGACCAAGCGAAGTCTGATGAAAAATTGTCCGGACACAGACGCGGAATTGGTCGGATCACAGGTGTGCAGTGACAAAACCGTCCGCTAGATGATCTCAATTTGAGATGGCTGAGTTGTTTAACCAAACCTTGGAAGAAGTGTTGCCAATTAGTACTACTAGTGGTAGCACCATACTACCTCCGTTTCAGTTTACAAGTCCTACGCGTATACCTAGTTGCTAATTTTACCACCCTAATATAAACTATATAACACAAAAATTATACCTTTTGAAAGTAGTAACTCCGAAGTTTATGTTGATATATTTTTTATAATATATGACTTATATTAGGTTGGTCAAATTGACGACCTAGGGGTACCCGCATGCCCTGTAAACTGAGAGAGAGGTAGTATATTAAATCCAGCAGCCATCACACAAGACGTCAATAGCTTCAAGCTTCAAGTTATTTTAATCTGCAACACACGTGCAAGGCCGCAACAGTAGTATTAGCAGCTTTGAGAAAATCCATTAAGTGCACCAAAGGTCAATCAGATCTGTCCGAATTTGACTGGATAACTGTCTGCTGCCCGTGCTCCGCCTGCTGCCCCTGTAGGCCGTAGTCGCACGTGAGTCCACGGTCAGGCCATATGCCGACCCTACCCCAATCTACACACACCGCAGCCGCCAAGTAAGGAGACCGTTGAAAACAAAATTTGCAACACGCCGGCAGCATCAATTTGAAAAGAATAATACTTCATGCGCCATGAATTTAACTGAAAATATAAGACCTAATTCGGCACTGGTTGAAGATTCCATCACGCCACTGCGACACCCAATAGGCTCTCAATGAAAGCACCAATGTCAGTTCTATATCCGGCATAACTCGTAGTAGGGGTCCTAAGCTAGGCGTCTTGGAGCGATGGTAACATGGACACGGGATTTTACCCAGGTCCGGGCCCTCTTGATGGAGGTAAAACCCTACGTCCTGCTTCTGATTGTATTCATATGGGGATAGTACATAGTACATGTATCTACCACGAGATTGTAGTAATGAATATTAGATTGTCTATTGACTAGCCTAGCCTCGGTTTATATATGCACCATAGGCCTATGGTTTAGAGGAGTCCTTGTCTTGTGCGCCAAGTCTTGTGGAACCCACCTTGTATTCCGCACGAGGTGCCCGAAGTGGCCCATTAGTGAATCATCATGGGGGTCCTTGGCCTGACCCACTGGTCGGGAGACGATATGGTGAGTACCCCCTAGTCCAGGACACCGTCAGGGATCGCCGGAGAAAAATCTCGGCACGGGGGGGGGGGGGGGGGTAGAGGTATTGCCGGGGCGGCGACGGACCGGCGGTGGGGAGTGGTTTCGGGGCGGGCCGCGGGGGTCGGTGGTTTGGCCGGTGGTGGCTGGTGGCTCAGGGGGTGGAGGTTGAAGACGAATTGCGACACGGCCAGCTGCCCCGGCTGTCGCACGCGTTGCTGCTACTGCTTTTCTGCTACTAGTGCATTCAGTTTCGACAGCAAAATTCAGTTTCGATAGTTAAGTTCAGTTTCGACAGTTAAATTCAGTTTTGATAGTTAAGTTCAGAGATGAGCAGCTGATGTATTTTACATCTAGCACTTTGTGGTTACGTATTTTACGTCATATATTGGAGAAGATATTAGAATTCCACTCAGGTTAACGTTGTCTCTCTTGTCCTGCTTCAGCCTCGGCGTCGTACCACTCACCGGAGCTGCTCCAACGACGAAACCCTCCATCACAGCGGAGCAGTACCCCAGGCTCTGATAACCCACAAGTATAGGGGATCAATTGTAGCCTCTTTCGATAAGTAAGAGTGTCAAACCCAACGAGGAGCTAAAGGTAGAACAAATATTCCCTCAAGTTCTATCGACCACCGATACAACTCTACGCACACTTGAACAAGTATGAAACTAGAAGTACTTTGTAGGTGTTTTTTGGATAGGCTTGCAAGAAAGTAAAGAACACGTAAATAAAAGCTAGAGACTATTTAGATAAAGACACAACTAAATTAGTTTTAGTGAAGAGCTTTTGTCAACAAGAAGGTTATTTGTCCCTATGCAATCGATAACTAGACCGGTAATCATTATTGCAATTTTATTTGAGGGAGAGACATAGCTAACATACTTTCTCTACTTGGATCATATGCACTTATGATTGGAACTCTAGCAAGCATCCGCAACTACTAAAGATTCATTAAGGTAAAACCGAAACACAACATTAAAGTATCAAGTCCCCTTTATTCCCGCATGCAAACGACCTACTTACTTGGGTCTGTGCTTCTGACACTCATGCCACCCACCATAAGCAAATCATAAGCATATTGCAAACCCTACAACGGGAATCCCTCACGCTTGCGCGACACGGAGAGCACCATAGGACAACACCAATAATAAAACATACAACTCAAACCAATCACGATCATTAAATAGCCATTAGGACAAAACAGATCTACTCAAACATCATAGGATAGCCATACATCATTGGGAAATAATATATAGCGTTGAGCACCATGTTTAAGTAGATATTACAGCGGGTAAGAGAGAGGTTACACCGCTGCATAGAGGGGGGAAGAGTTGGTGATGATGGTGGTGAAGTTGTTCGTGAAGATTGCGGTCATGATGATGGCCCCTGGTGGCACTCCGGCGCCACCGGAAGCGAGGGGGAGAGGGCCCCCCTTCTTCTTATTCTTCTTCCTTGACCTCCTCCCTATATGGGAGAAGGGTTTCCCCTCTGGTCCTTGGCTCCCATGGCGTGGGAGGGGCGAGAGCCCCTCCGAGATTGGATCTATCTCTCTGTTTCTCTCTGGTTCAGCGTTCTGCCTGGCTCTGTTTCACCGTTTCGTGTATATACGGAGATTCGTAACTCCGATTGGCCTGAAACCTTCGCCGTGATTTTTTTCCAAATATTAGCTTTCTTGCGGAAAAATAAGAGCATCAACCGCCTTACGGGTGGCTCACGAGGGTAGGGGGCGCGCCCAGGGGGGCAGGCGCGCCCCCTGCCTCGTGACCACCTCAGGCACTGGTTCGCGTTGATTTTCCTAACAGATTTTCCATATATTCCAAAAATAAGCTCCGTCCGTTTTTATCCCATTTGGACTCCGTTTGATATGGATATTATGCGAAACCAAAAACATGCAACAGACAGGAACTGGCACTGGGCACTAGATCAATATGTTAGTCCCAAAAATAATATAAAAAGTGGCAAAAAAGTATATGAAAGTTGAATAATATTGGCATGGAACAATCAAAAATTATAGATACGACGGAGACGTATCAGGCTCCATCTGAAGATGTCTAAGATCTTCTTCCCCTCCTCCGATAGCCAAGTCAGTCGGATCATCCTCACCGACCAACCCAATCACGTTGCGATCAACATTGCTTCGCCAAAGAGGTTGTACACTTGTTGCATCTATTTTTTACTCTACATGTTATATATATATTGTCCAGTGAGCACACGTAGTAACGTGAAATACCATTAGATTCTCCTACTATATGGCAAGAAGTGAGGTACTAGGCAACTTAGCTATCCGTGATGGACTCTCTTGAACACCGTCATTATTTATCTTTGTGTGTTTGAGCTGTGCATTTTTCGTTGGGCCTGGGAGTTGAGCTAGTAGGGCAGTGGCCTGGGTCCAAAGTAGTAGAAGTAGCACAAAAACATTTTTTGAGTGTAGGCTTTTCCTTTCTCAAGCCCGCCTACTAGAATCGCCAGTGCTTGAAAGGAAAAGTGAAGGAAAAACATAGGAATTGGAAAGTTTCCTATGGTACTACTATTCATGCATTTGGTTCAAAGGAATGGAGCAAAGGAAAACTGTAGGATTTGTTCCTTTAGTGTCTCCTTGAAAGAAAAATTGTAGGAATTTTAATATCCACTTGTCCTCCTTTTCAAATTCCTATTCATGAAGCACAAGACTAAGAGATAGTAGCATAATAGCATTATAACCGTACATTTTCTTATGGTTTGACTTAATCTCAACATGATTCTTTGCATCGTGTGATCTTCCAATTCTTGTGAACCAAACACCCAGATTTTACACGTGCATTCCTATCCTATTATTGTGTATTTCATATCCTTAAGTTGTTAGAATCCTCCAATTCAAACGAGCCCTTACAGAATTACTTCTCTTACAGATTGTTGTCAAAGAAAACCTTGTGGGGTTTGTCCCGCTCCTGCTACACCGTCGTCCACCCCAGCTCAACTGCTCCAACGACAGAAGGGTCCAGCACAGTAGGGATCTGGCCTCTAGACTGTCTTTCGCCGCCTCAGATCTTCTTCCCCGCTGCCGGCAGCCATGACAACTGCATTACCATCATCAACCGAGCAGATGACCTCGAGGACTACACGGGTCCGCAAGAGAGGTCGCACTCTTTAGTGTTTGCTTACATTATGCATCGCTAAATATTAGATGCTACTTTATCATCTTGTTCACCAATTAGACTCTGAGTCAGCTCCAAACTAATGGTCAAACTTGTGTTTTTAAATGGTTGTGGGGTACATATCGGGGCCGCAACCAATAGTATCTATCTACTATCTGGTTAATCTCTAGTGTCTACTACGAGTTTCATGTTGGGTGGGAAACAAACAGTAAAGAAGCCATTATCTGTATTTTTTAACTGAAGCCATTATCTGTCTGCTATCATTGGTTTTGGGTCTATCCACAGGTTGCTACCATCACTCTGGATTTCTGCATGCACTCCTTACATAATCTCACTATGTTTTATTCCTACGCATGTCAGTTATCTACACAATGGAACTGAACATGTAGAGCAAAAGAGACGAGCCTTGCGTTGCAATAAAATTTCCTGCAGACGTTGCTCCATGGTAGGCACAAAGGCAGGCCCCCCTCCACCCATTTCGGATTGTAATCGAGAGGAAGATATCTGTTTCGAGGGGGATTCAGAAGGAGAAGACCACTCCTATTTACTCCCTAAGGTCTTCTCTCTAACTTGGCATGCTGATGTTGGTTATATCATGCATATGGTGCCTTGCATTGCTTACTTTATACATCAAATATGTCATCTGCTTAGTTTAGACATGCTTTGTGTGAATGCCATCTGTTTAGTTTATTCGTCGTTTATGTGAATTATGCAATGCCATCTTGTTTAGCCAGGCATCATATATGTGAATTTTGCAATGCCATCCTGCTTAACCAATCATCTTATATGTGAATTATATCAGGACATCCTTTTTTCTGTTACGTATTACATTTGTCAACAATGTTAGTACATTCAACTACTCTTCGTGTGCATCAGCCATTTGACACGGTGATGGAAAATTCTGGAGTGAAAACAAGGTATTTAGAGTAGACTATGTTATCTGACGAAGCGCATATCTCGCTGGTTATGGATAGCTCCTTAGAGGAGGATTCAGAGAGAGATGACCAGTCGTATTTGCCCCCCCCCCGAGGTGTATGCTCTAACTTGGCAGGGTTATGTTGCTCATATCGTGCGTATGGTGTCTTGCATTGCTATGTCATTTGATTAGTTTAGACATGCTTTGTGTGAATGCCACCCGTTTAGTGTCTAATTACCATATATGTGAATTATGCATTGCCATCTTGTTGCAAGACATTATATATGTGAATTATGCAATGCTATCTTGTTGCAAAGGCATTATATATGTGAATTATGCAATGCCATGTTGTGTAGCCAATCATCATGTATGTGAATTATATCATGCTATCATTTTTTATTACATGTTCCATTGTCGACAATGTTTATATATTCAACTACTCTTCCTATGCATCAGCCATTTGAAACGGTGATGGAAGTATCTGGAGTGAAAACAGGGTATTCAGAGCAAACAATGCTACCTTCTAAAGCAGACATCTTGCTGGTTACAGAGAGGTCCTCAGAGGAGGATTCGGAGACTGATGACTTGTCCTATTTCCCTAAGGTCTATGCTCAAACTTGGCAGGGTTATATTACCCATGTCATGCATGTTGTCTTGCATTGCTTAGTTTTTACATCATATATGTATTGCCATCTGCTTACTTGCTTACTATATAAATCATATATTTGAATTATATCATGCCATGATGTTTACACACACAACATCTATCTGAATTATGGCATGGCAACCCATTTAATAAAGACATCATATAGTTATATCATCTCAGCCTGTTTAGTGTTTACAGTCATCATATTTTGAATTATGTCATTCTATTCGTGAATTATATCATGCTATCATGTTTCCATAGGCGGCATGTATGTGAATTATGGCATGCCAACCTATTTAATAAACACATTATATAGTTATATCATGTCATCATGTTTACATAGTCATCATATTTTGAACTATGTCTTTCCATCTTTTTTAGTTAGCCATCATAATGTGAAATTGTGTCATGCTATCCTGTTTAGTTAGGTAGCATATATGTGAAACTGTGTCATGCTATCTTGTTTGGTTAGACAACATAATTGTGAATTATTTCATGCCCTCTTTTTCCCCACTATCCATTGCACCTATCTATCATACAATGTTTGTACATTCAATTACTTTTCTTGTTTATCAGCCATTGGAATTGGAGAGGGTGACGGTAGTATCTAAGGGAGTAACAACACGGTCTTCAGAAAATATAGTGCTACCAGTTGATGCAGATAGAACCACGGTTGTACTTTCCCAAGAACCAGCAGCACCACACATAACCCAGACTCTCGCAGATTGTACCCTACCCAGTTGGACAGAGAACCATCTACACCCCTTCTAACCCCAACCCCAGCAGATAGTTACCCAGTTCCAGTTGACACAGCACCGTCTCCACCATAGAGCACCCAAACACGAGCAGTTAGTAAGGGAACTGCAGTGCCCAAAGCACGAGGACCACCACTCCAAATCCCAACTCAACGCTTGAAGGAGAAGAAGAATTGTTCTCAGGTCAGGTTCCTTAGCTCTGGTTCATACTCCTTTGCTCTTGCATGACTGTATTTACTCATACCAACTATTTTCAAATTTGAAGGATGGAATTGAAACTCCAATGGCGCAACAGGTGTGTTTTTAACCTGTTTCTTTAACAAATTTGCTGTTGTAACTTGCTCCATGTTGATTTCAGTTTCAATTGAATAAACAGTTATATTTTATGTCATGCACATTACAGGTGTTGTTATTGCTCTATAGTTTCCCACACTTATATTTTGTCTATTCTGCTTTGTCTTGAACAAATATTATTTGAACTGTGTCTCTATCTTGATTTGGCAATAAAAACTAGAATGATATAGACCATAAAGTGACCATGGTACATAGATATATGTTTGTTTCATGCTATTGTCCTGTCCACTTTACTACTGAACTGATTTACCAAAATGAGTTTCATATACAACATGGTAAACATGTGATGTGTCTGCTTGTTTCTCTTTTATAATGCGGACAAAATATTGGAGAACAGTACCCTGTTATACAATGGTAAAGGAAGTAATGCAAATAAGGTTCAAGATAGTGAGACATCCCTGTTGGGCTCCAAGAAATATGATACAAACTATCTTGATGACAGTGAGAGAACCCAAAAGTCCTGTCTTGATGTAGTGTTCAAGTTACTAGCCACTACTACTGGCACAAGCTCTTCGAACTCGCTGCCTGAATCAGTTCATCTTCTTGAGTCTCAACTTCAAGTTGAAAGACATCGATCAGATGTGCTATGACAGGAAGCTGAAGGACTGACGAAGTCCTTGCAGAATTCAGATGCATACTTTCTGGTGCAACAACAAGCGCTAGAGGATTTAAGCGCCAAACAAGAGAAAATGACAATCCCTGCAGAATTCAGATGCATACTTTCTGGTGCAACAACAAGCGCTGGAGGATTTAAGCATCTTGCCAGCATTATGGGTACCCAGGATATTGTTTCTTGAGCTCTTCTGAAGTGGTTTCAGTTCTGGACTTGTTTTGTCGCGGCGTTTATTTGCACTGGTCACCAACTTTGACAACCAGTGAATATGATATGCAGCTTTGTTCCCTATATTTGCACTGGTGGCGGACTTTGATGCCCAGTGGATGTAATATGTGTAATAGCTGTGATTGCCTAGTGTAAGTTGCTTGCTTATTTATTTCCTTGTTGTCTTGTTTATTTGTTTGCTTGTAGTCAGTGCAGTTCTTTGTCCATGGTTTGCTAGTGGCCGCAATAACCTATTTTTTAGAACTAGGCCACAATAACCATGGGCTACATATTTACTGTAGTTACCATGGGCATCCTACGGGCCGTAGAAACAATGGGCCTTCTAAGGGCCATATAAACAATGGCCCCCCTATGGGCCGTAGCATCAATGGGCCTTCTACGGGCTGTATGATCGATCGGCCAAACATGGGCCAATAACATACCACATTATGGGCCATAAACGGGCTAGATTTGGAATCATCCGTTCATGGGCCGACCATAATGGGGCGTCGTTAATTGGCCGTATTTGATGACGCTATGAAAACAGCCCAATGGATTAAAGGGCCGCAAACAAGCCGACTGTAACCACGGGATGAGTTTGCCCCACAAGTAGAAAAGGCCAGTAATGGGCCGTAAGTAACCGAATGCTGGAAATAAGCCCAAGAATAAATGGGCCCTGAGAAGGCCGAAAGATAACACGGGTTGGAAACGTCCCAATGGAATAATGGGCCGTTAATGGGTATCAGGCGGTACACTGTTCATTGCGGGCCAGATTCACCACGGGTCGTTAATGGGCCAAGAGTTACAAATGGTCTCATATGGGCCAAAAGACATCATGGGACATACATGGGCTGGAAGTTACAACGGGATGGAATCATATTGGACGGCCCAGATGAAGCTACTGGGCTTAACTCCGATAGGACGTAACGGGCTGTGAGTTAGCGGGCCGTAAATGGGCTATAAACAAACAAACTAGTAACATGATTTCCATGGGCCGGCCCATTACATTTTGACCAAGTCAAACAGGCTGGCCTTTTCATCGGAATGGGCCTCTGTTGGGCCATGCCACGTGTAGATGTATCATAGGCGCCTCCTATCCAATGAATGGATGACATCTATCCCAACGGTGAGCCAACACGTGTTTCCTCCGGCCAATGACAATTTTACATGTGGAAAATTCTCATTGGTACGGTCTGTTAACGGGTTATCGGATCCAAAACCGGACCCGATAGCTTAACGGTGACCCGTTACGGTGGATGCCATGTGTCGGTCACCCTTGACGAAAGCACTTCTATGAAGCGTGATTTAGCGTCATGGAAGTGGACACTTTTATGATGATAATTTTGGTAATGTCATGGAACACTTGTACGACAGCACAGGTATGACTATCTTGATTCTGTCATAAAACCGTCATGGATGTACATGCATGACGGAAAATGTGACCTACTGTGACAAACATGTATCATCACGGAAGTGCATTTTTTGTAGTGGATATAGTGGTTCCTGAGTCATTTTAAATCCTCTAGTTGCAACTCTAACAACAAAGTCATCTATATTATTATTCATTTCATCTAGCAACTCTCATTGAGATTTAGCAACTTGTTCTAACTGGGTTTGTACCATAGAAGCATGCTTTCCAACACCTCTATCATCAGTTGAGATTCTAAATAACAAGTCACTCAAGCGAGCAATCATATCAGAATTGTATTTCCATTGTTTCATAACATTTGCATTGAAATGATCTTGTTTTCTAACATAGTTCTCAAACTCATAAAGCATTGGCTAGGGTGCATATTGTGAGGATTGTCATTTTCATTGAATTTCATAAGAGAATTTACCTCTACCACCTTAGGAGGTGGTGGTGTATCAAGCCCATGTATTTCTTTAGTATGAGGTAAAAAATTTACATCCTCAGCTTTAATACCTTTTCCCTTCATGGATTTCTTTGCCTCTTGCATATCTTCAGGACTGAGATATAATATACCCCTCTCCTTCGGAGTGGGCTTAGGCGATTGTTCAGGAAGATTCCAATCATCATAATTTTTCAATATGCTATTCAATAATTCTTCAGCTTTACCAACAGTTTGTTCCCTGAAAAAACAACTAGCACAACTATCTAGGAAATCCCTAGAAGGATCGATTAGTCCGTTATAGAAGATATCAAGTATTTCATTTTTCTTAAGAGGATGATCAGGCAAAACATTAAGTAACTAGAAAAGCCTCCTCCAAGCTTGTGGGAGACTCTCTTCTTTAATTTGCACATAGTTAAATATTTCCTGTAATGCAGCTTGTTTCTTATGAGCAGGGAGATATTTTTTAGAGAAGTAATAAATCTTATCCCAGGGACTATGCACAAAACCAGGAGCAATAGTATTGTACCAAGCTTTAGCATCACCCTTTAACGAGAACGGAAATAATTTGAGAATAAAGTAATAACGATTCTTCTCATCGCGAGTAAAAAGTGTGGCTATGTGAATCAACTTAGTAAGATGTGCCACAACAGTTTCAGTTTCATAACCATGGAAAGGATCAGATTCAACCAAATTAATTAACTCTAGGTCAATAGAGAATTCACAATCCTTATCATCAATGAAGATAGGTGAAGTAGCAAACTTAGGATCATATTGCATTCTAGCATTCAAAGATTTTTCTTTATACTTGCAGAGTAATTTCCCTAGATCATCTCTATCCTTACAAGCAAGAATATCTCTAGTTGTCTCCTCATTCATAACATAACCTTCCGGTACCTTAGGCAATTCATATCTAAGAAGTTCTAGCAGGTGTTTCGGGAGTTTTAGTTTCAAGATCATCATCAGATTCAACAACATCATGTTGAATTACTCTAGCAATTTGTTCATCAAGAAAATCACCAAGTGGCACATCATTATCATCAAGCAAGGTATTAGCATCACCATAAGTATCATTAATAGTATAAGTAGCATCATCAATAACTTGCGACATATCAAGACTAATAGCATGTGGTGGTGTTGCAAGTTTACTTATAACAGAAGGTGAATCTAAAGCATAACTGGATGGCAGTTACTTACCTCCCCTCGTCTTAGAGGTATAAATCTTAGTCTTAGCATCCTTCAGATTCTTCATAGTGATAAATTGATAATAATACCAAGTGACTCAACAAATATAGCTATGCTCCCCGGCAACGGCGCCAGAAAAAGGTCTTGATAACCCACAAGTGTAGGGGGCCGCAACAGTTTTCGAGGGTAGAGTATTCAACCCAAATTTATTGATTCGACAGAAGGGGAGCCAAAGAATATTTGAAGGTATTAGCCACTAAGTTGTCTATTCAACCACACCTAGAGATTAATTATCTGCGGTAACGTAATCAGTAGCAAAGTAATATGATAGTTTGATAGTAATGAAAGTAACAATGGTAACAGTAAAAGTGATAGCAATAGTTTTGTAGCAAGTGCAATAGTAACGATATCAATGGTAACTTAGCAAGAACAATATATGATAAATTCGTAAGCATTGGATCGGTGACTTGTTGGATGATATTCATCATGAGACAGTTATAACCTAGGGCGATACGACACTAGATCCAGTCCATCAATATAATGTAGGCATGTATTCCGTAAATAGTCATACATGCTTGTGGAAAGAACTTGCATGACATCTTTTGTCCTACCCTCCCGTGGCAGCGGGGTCCTATTGGAAACTAAGGGATATTAAGGCCTCCTTTTAATAGAGAACCGGAACAAAGCATTAGCACACGGTGAATACATGAACTCCTGAAACTACGGTCATCACCGGGAGTGATCCCGACTATTGTCACTCTGGGGTTGCCGGATCATAACACGTAGTAGGTGACTATAACTTGCAAGATCGGACCTAGAACATGGATATAATGGTGATAACATAAACAGTTCAGATCTGAAATCATGGCACCCGGGCCCAAAGTGACAAGCATTAAGCATGGCAAAGTCATAGCAACATCAGTCTTAGAACATAATGGACACTAGGGATCAGGCCCTAACAAAACTAACTCGATTACATGATGAATCACATCCAACTCTACACCGACCAGTGAGCCTACGAAGGAATTACTCACTCCCGGTGGGGAGCATCATGGAATTGGCGATGGAGAAGGGTTGGTGATGACGAAGAACGAAGATCCCCCTCTCCGGAGCCCCAAACAGACTCCAGATCTGGCCTCCCGATGAAGAATAGGAGGTGACGGCGGCTCCGTCTCATGGATCGCGATAATTCTTTCTCCCTGATTTTCTTGGAAAATAGGATTTATAGCGGCGGTTTCAGGGTCTGCGGGGCCAGCAGGTGGGGACAACCCACATGGGCGTGCCAGGAGGGCGGCGTGCCATGGTGGGTTGTGCCCACCAAGGTGCCCCCTCTGATGGATCATCCGACGCTCCGCCCCACCCTGGCCCCGAGCACTGGGACGACCTGCATCGCCGGCTGCCCCGTCTTCTTCCTCATCGGCCGTCGAGAACCGCCACCGTCGATTCATCGCCGTCAGGTCTTCCCTGAGCCCGCGGAGTAGCTCGTCGCAACCGCCGTGAGCCACTGAACCTTCTCCCCCTCTCTGTTTTCCCCCTTGCGCGCCATAGCGACCGCACCTTGCTCACCCGTACGCGCCACCGCCTGTGCTCGCCGCCGACGAGTCTCCGACCATCAAACGGTTCGACCGTCGTGCCTAGCTTCCTCCTCGCGTCGCGTAGAGCACGTACGTGCCCCACATGAGCTACCACGGTCGTCACAACGACGACCCCGACCTCACCCGAGCCCCGGTGACCGCCAAGGTCGACGCCGGCGACGACTCCGGCCACCCCAGGCCCAACCACCCACACCACTTGATGCGGACGAGTGCCCGCGTCACGTAGATGCCCTCTGCTGGCCAAATGGTCGTGGGAGGAGGAAAACCGCACCCCTCCGCCGTCCCTGGCCTTGTCAGCGACGAGCCCCGGGTCAACTCCGAAGAGTTTGACCCGGGTTGACCCCAGTTTGACCCTGCCTGAGCCAATGACATGTGGGGCCGACTCCTAACTAAATTAGTTTAGTTTTTATTTAGTGCTAATCACCCTGTTAGAGGTTAATGACCTCGTTAACTAACTCTACCTCACTGACATGTGGGCCCATGGCCTAACTAACCTAGTTTAGTGCTAAATAAACACTAACTAACTCTGTTAGTTAGCTGAGACACCGACAGATGGGGCCCACCAGTCAGGTTTGACCTGGGCTGGGGCCTTTGACCGCTGACGTCACAGTGACGCAGTGCTGACGCAGTTATTTATTTTCTGGATTTATTCTTATATAGGAAATTCGAGAAAATAGCCAAAACTTCTAGAAATCATAGAAAATCAACCATAGCTCCAAATCAAACAAATTATATATGAAAAATGATCAGAAAAATTCAATCTTTCCATCTGTAATGGTTTCATGCATGACAAAACACTTTAACCCTGCTGTTTAGGTGAAACAAGCTAATACACTTATAATGCATAAGAACTTAAGCTTTCATTTGAATCTTTGATTCAAATGGACACATTTCAACTTGTTTCACATTGCATTAGGCAGGACACCTCATTTTGCCATGTCATAGCATGCATTATATTGTTGCATATTTCCATGTGATGATTATATTCTGTGGTGTCTTTCGTGGTAGGTTCTACCTCCGAGGATATCTCCGAGTATCCAACTGAAGGGCAGTACCCTACTACTACTCCATCAGGCAAGCAGCCCCATTGATCACATCGATACAATCCCATGTTCTCGCTTCTGCTCTCACTTACTGCATTAAGACAACAACGTTTCAAACTGCTGTGTGCTGCGGTAGTTGAACCCTTATCCTCTGCATGACCTGTCATTGCCACAGTAACTAGATGAAACCCACTAGCATGTGTAGGAGTTGATTGAGCCATGTATGTGTTTCCTACCTTGCTATGCCTGCTATGCTTAGAGTTGTGTCAGGTATGGTTCATCCGGGTGATGGGCTAGAGTGAAATGATTATGTCGGCAATGTGAGGGATGTGTTGAACATGTTTTGGTAAAGGTATCGATGAGAGGCCGTGTAGGAGTACATGGTGGGTTGTTTCATTGAGGCCGTCCATAAGAACTGAGTTATGTATGCGTGATTTAAGATTCAGCTACTACCACACATTGGGCCCTGAAATATGACGCCGCTCGACTTACTGACCCCTCTCGTGCTCTGTCTAGGAGTTGCAACTAGTTTCTGGTGTTTGTAGGTTATGTGTTGGCGGCCGTGCGTAGCACTGACCCTAGCGGTGGGCTATGATGCGGTAGATACACCGTGGCACGATGTACCGATTCGCCCGTTTGGTGTCTCGGGAACCTTGCACACATCGTTTGGGGCCGTTGAGGACACCCCGGCCAGATTTCCTTGCGTATGGAACCCGAATAGGCGATAAACCTGGACTAGAGATTTGTGCGGTTAGTCAGGTCATGGTCTACACCCATGTCGGCTTTCGCTTGAAGTCTGTCGAGCACATGTCGTGTGCAGACGCTAAGTGGTGGAAACATGTGTGACGAAGTACACCCCTGCAGGGTATAAAACTATTCGAATAGCCGTGTCCATGGTAAAGGACTACTTGGTTGCCTATACAGTTCATAGACAAGTTAATGGTTACTACTAAAAGACTCAAGATAAGTATGAGTACCGAGGATGGCCCTCTCGTAAGATAACGAGGGAGGATCCCCGATGGAGTATTGTGTTGGTGATTAGTGGACTCGTGTGCGAAAACTATTTTACTAGTGGTGTCTCATAGGATAGCTTAGCCAAGAGTCAAAGCTGGCTTGCTGCAATAACTCCACCACCTTATTGAGAATGAGCATGTATAGTAGGTTCTATTGTAAGACTTGCTGAGTACCTTTGTACTCATGTTGCTTTAATTACTGTTTTCAGACAACAAGACCACCCCCTCCAATGGGTTTTATGTAGATTTCGACGTCGATGAGTAACTTGCCACCCAGGTGGTGATCCTGGCCATGGAGGGCCCTATGTAGATAGACAGGCTTCGACAAGCCTTCTTTCTTTCTAGTGTCTGTACTCAGACTATTTGCTTCTATGGGGAAATGTAGGGTGTCGGGTCATGTGACCCCTACCTGTATGAACATGTTATGTATGGCTCTCTGGAGCCTTTAAATAAAGTACTTGAGTTGTAGAGTTTTGTTGTGATGCCATGTTGTATTTGCACATATCGAGCATATTGTGTGTATGATTGAAATGCTTGGTATGTGTGGGATCCGACAATCTAGTTGTTTATCCTTGGCAACCTCTCTTATGGGGAAATGTAGTCCAGTGCTCCTCGAGCCATAGTAGTCCGCTACGGCCCAGTTCACCAGAGTCCTGCTAGCCCAGCACTACTGCTCAGGACACTTGACTGGCCGGCATGTGTTTCACTTTGTTCCTATGTTTGTCCCTTCGGGGAAATGTCACGCGGTGACATCCAGAGTCCTGCCCAGCCTGCTACAGCCCGGGTTCCCCGGAGTCCTGTTAGCCCAGTGCTACAGCCGGGATTCACACGCTGTTGACCGACATGCTCGATGTGATTCATGTATGCCTGTCCCCATAGGTCTGTGCCGCTTTGGGTTCATGACTAGCCATGTCGTCCCGGGTTCTCTGTCATATGGATGCTAGCGACACTATCATATACGTGAGCCAGAAGGCACAAACGGTCCCGGGCCATGGTAAGGCAAAACCCGTGGGGATACCGTGCGTGAGGCCGCAATGTGATATGAGGTGTTACCGGCTAGATCGATGTGACTTGGAATCGGGGTCCTGACAGCGTTAGCATCAGAGCCGGACTGCCTGTAGGTTCGTTGAGCCAAACTGGTCGATGTCGAGTCTAGAAATCCTTTAGTTATATGTAGGGGAATTGATTGTGGGAGGGAACGTAAGGCTCTTTTAATCCTTTACCTTATGCCCTCTGATCTGTGTCATTCTCTTCTCATTCTACGTGGGTCAAGGACTAGGCTCTCTCCTTCTATTAGGTTCACGTGTTACTAATCCGTAGTAGCTTACAGGATTGTTGTTACAAGCCTCAGTACAGTTCTACTACTTTTAGTATGTTGTCAGTTGAATCAGAACCTTGATATGATGTTGTTGAGTGGTATTGCAAACTGTTGTGGATGTCTCGAATCTTTTTCTGAGCATTTACAGCCGTTATGCTGTCCGATTTCCCTAGAAAATTCTAATGCCTTTGCATTATTCTGTGCTTTCAGATGGCCACCCGTTCCCAGAACCAAGTGGTTCGTCTGACCCGGTGCCTCGATGTACCCGGTCACACGGACATGTTGGTTCGAGTGATGGTCGAGTCGGGCTATCGGTGGTATCCGGAATATACCGTCAAGGAGCAGTTCCAAGACTTCAA
Source organism: Triticum urartu (assembly GCF_056163025.1). Lineage (NCBI taxonomy): Eukaryota > Viridiplantae > Streptophyta > Magnoliopsida > Poales > Poaceae > Triticum > Triticum urartu. Next base: position 192,326,694 of record NC_141873.1, on the reverse strand, counting down.
CCAGAGCCAGTACCTTTGTACCGTCAGGATATATCCCTCTTATCCTGGAGCCACTGAACCCCTTCATTGTTCCTATGGACTTGGGGTCACCATTGAGATGTCTGTGCAGGATGCAGCTTACTCAATGATGACTATAATTCGAGCCAAGACTGCCTTGCTTGAGAACACCGATTTCCGTTACATGCCAGCCTCACTCCCTGGAGCACAGGGGTACTATCAGGCTTTGTACTATGACTCTACACATGAGGAATCACTACTCCGCACCACTGCCGAGATGCTCGAGGATAAGGACCGCGAAAATCAGGCCTTGCGTATGGAGCTTTTCAACTCTCGTGCTGATCACTGGGCCACTTTGACTCGGTTTGCACCTGCGGTACAGGCAGGATACATGGACCTGAGGGACCTGTACCCTGTGTGGTCTAGATTGCCAGATTGTATGGAGTGGCATGATGTAGGAGTCATCAACCCTCCTCATGGTCCCCGTCTGCCCCCGTCTGTGGGACCAAGGCCACATCTGAGTCCCTATGGTTCGCAGGCTCCGCAGGACCGTCTGTTCCTAGATGATCATGTTCCACTTCCAGGCTTTGGTGGTGACTTTTATGAGGATTACTACGGAGCCGTCTGAGCTAGTAGTAGTTTCACTAGTACTATAACAGTTGTATTTTCCACAGTCCCGCATGGCCGTGGGATACAACTTGGTGTGTATCACGCTCCGGAGGTGTAGAAAAATAATGTATAGGAGCTTGGAATGCCTCCGATGAGATGTAATGTCTTTCACCGTAGTTGTACTCTAGCCTGGGCTTGTACTAAACTATGTGCGGTGTGTATGACCAATGGTATATATATGGCAGTTTCTATATTACCATGTCGTGCAATTAACATCTTAGCATTCCATGTTATCCATTACATTCTGCACTTCCTTGCCAAGTTTGTGCCATCCTTATCTAAACTGTTGTCTTGTTTTTTCCTAGGATGGTCAACACCCGTAGCAACCCTGCTGCCCCGGAGCAGGGGGAAGCCAGTGCAGCTAGGGGTGGAAATCTGCCTCACCCGCCTTCTCTGGCCGAAGTTATGCTGGAGGCGGAAAGAAACAAGCGTGAGACTAACCGCTTGCTGGAGCGGATTGAGCAGAACACTGCACGCCATTAGCGAAATGACTTGGTGTCAATCAATGACTTCATCAAGTTGTACCCACCAAAGTTTAATCATTTCGTCGAGCCCCTCGACGCGGATGACTGGCTCCGCAGCATCACACACAAGCTACGTTCTGCCAACGTAGCCGAAGCTGATAAGGTTACCTATGCTGCCTATCACTTTGAAGGCCCTGCTAGCCTTTGGTGGGAAAACTTTGAGGCTATGCGCCCGGTCGGCCAAATCACTACTTGGGCTGAATTCAGTGAGGCTTTCTGTGAGCATCACATCCCGGAAGGTCTCATAGATCGTAAGAGGGAAGAGTTCTGCAATTTCACCCAAGGAAGACTAATTGTGGATGCATATAGTCGTGAATTTGGGAATCTGGCATGATATGCACCTGAAGAGGTATCCACCGACGCTAAGAAGCAGGCAAGGTTCTGCAAGGGACTTAGCCCCGAGCTTCACCGCGATCTTTGTCTGCACGAGTGCACCTCCTTCTAGAAGTTGGTCAATAAAGCCATTAGTGCTGAGACAGGCCAGTCTGACTATGACGCTTCACGCAAGAACTCTCGTGATTTTGGCTCTTCATCTGGCTCTGGACCTCAGAAGCGCCGGGTGTGGATTCCAAGCACAGTGCTGCCACCCAGGTTTACTCCGAGGCCATCCTTTGAGGCGCCTCGCCCCAACCAGCAGTTTGCACCGCCTAAACCCTTTGGTGGCCCCACTGCTAATGCTGCTCCACGCCCCAATGTTGTGACATGTTTCAAGTGTGGAGAGCCAGGTCACTACAGTCGGGAGTGTCCTCAGAACAACAACCCCAATCAGTCTGGAAAGTCCGTTGGTCGTGGTAAGCCAGCGGGAAAGACCTTCTACGCCAAGCCAGCCAAAACTGCACGTGGCCATGTCAACTATGTCTCAGCTGAGGAGACTCATGATGATCCTAACATCGTCCTTGGTACGCTCCTTGTTAATTGCCATCCGGCATCTGTTCTTTTCAATACTGGAGCATCTCATTCATTCATATCTGAGAACTATGCTCAATTTCATAACACGACATTCTGTTGACATGCCCACTTCCATGGTAATTCAAACTCCGGGTTCCAAATGGCAAACTTCTAGAGTAAGCCATGGGAATGAAATTCTTGTCGATAGACTTGTCTTCCTTTCATCCTTAATAGCTCTCAAGTCCTCAGACATAAACATCATCTTGGGTATGGACTGGATGTCAGCTCATTATGCTAAAATTGATTGTGCCACTAGAACCGTTCAACTTACTCACCCATCGGGCAAGACAGTCAATGTCTTAACTCGAGTGGCCAAGCGCCAGCTTTACTCCCTAAATGCCAACCCCTTCCACAACTTGAAGATATTCCGGTAGTCCGAGACTTTTCGGATGTCTTTCCAGAAGAACTGCCAGGTGTTCCACCTGACAGGGATGTCGAGTTTGTGATAGACCTTGTCCCAGGAACCGTTCCAATTTCAAGAAGACCCTATAAGATGGCACCCTTAGAACTAGCCGAGCTTAAGAACCAACTCGATGAGTCCTTGAAAAAGGGTTTCATCTGTCCTAGTTCCTCTCCTTGGGCTTGCCCCGTCCTCTTCGTCAAGAAGAAGGATGGAACGGATCGGATGGTTGTAGATTACCGACATGTCAACTTGGTCACTATCAAGAACAAGTATCCGCTCCCCAGGATCAACGATCTGTATGACCAGCTCACTAGATCCTCAGTCTTTTCCAAGATGGATTTGAGGTTGGGCTACCATCAAATCAAAATCAGAAATGGGGACATTCCCAAAACGGCCTTTGTTACTCGCTATGACCAATACGAGTACACCGTTATGTCCTTCGGTTTAACCAATGCCCCAGCCACCTTCTCTCGATTAATGAACTCGGTCTTCATGGAGTATTTGGATAAATTCATCGTAGTATACCTCGATGATATACTCATCTACTCCAAGAATGAAGAGGAACATGCCGAACATCTAAGGCTGGTATTGACGAAACTTCGAGAGCGTTGCCTTTATGCCAAATTCTCCAAGTGTGAATTTTGGTTGCCAGTAGTGACCTATCTAGGCCATGTAATCTCTGGTAAGTGTATTGCTATCAATCCCGAGCGAGTTCAAGCCGTCTTTGATTGGACTCCACCTGAAACGGTCAAGCAAGTTCGGAGCTTCCTTGGATTAGCGAGCTATTGTCGCCGCTTCGTCGAGAATTTCTCCAAGGTTGCTAAACCTCTAACTGAACTCCTCAAGAAAGATAAAAAGTTGGAGTGGACCCCACAGTGCGAGTTCAGCTTTCAGGAATTGAAAAGACGCCTGACATCTGCTTCTGTACTGGTACCACTAGATTTCTCCAAGGACTTTATTATCTATTGCGACACCTCGTGACAAGGACTAGGTTGTATACTCATGCAAGATCGTCAGGTAATTGCCTATGCCTCACGGCAATTACAACCCCATGAGGAAAACTATCCCACACATGATCTAGAGCTTGCAGCTGTAGTCCATGCACTTAAAACTTGGTGACATTACCTTCTCGGCAATCGTTGCGAGATCTTGACCGATCACCAAAGTTTAAAATATATCTTCACCCAACCGGATTTGAATCTCAGGAAAAGACGTTGGGTCGAGTTGATCTCGGATTACGACTTAGGAATAACTTACACCCCGGGCAAAGCCAATGTCATGGCTGATGCGCTATGTCGTAAATCCTATTGTAACAACCTGATGTTACAACAAAGTTAACCACTTCTCCATGAGGAATTTCGTAAGCTTAATCTTCACATTATTCCTCGAGGATTCCTATCCACCCTGGTGGCGAAGCCTAACCTTACAGATCAAATCATAGCTGCCCAGAAGCGTGATAAGGGCATATCCCGGATTAAGGAAAACATTTCTAGCGGAGTTGCTATATGTTTTTCCATGGATGAGCGAGGTGTTGTTTTCTTTGAGAACCGCTTGGTGGTTCCCAAGAAACAACATCTACGCTAGTTGATTCTTAAGGAAGCTCATGATTCCCCTCTCACCATTCATCCCGGTAGTACTAAAATGTATCAAGACCTACGCCAGAGGTTTTGGTGGACTAGGATGAAGAGAGAAATTGCTCAATATATTGCTAGTTGCGACGTCTGTCGTCGTGTTAAAGAAGAGCATCAACGGCCTGCTGGCACCCTTCAACCTTTGGCTATTCCTGAGTGGAAATGGGATAAAATCAGTATGGATTTCATTACTGGGTTTCCCAAGACCAAGAGAGGGAATAATGCCATATTCGTCGTGATCGACCGTCTTTCCAAGGTGGCCCACTTTCTACCTGTTCGTGAGAGTATCACCGCTAGCCAGCTAGATGACTTATACATCTTCCGAATAGTGTCTCTTCATGGTGTCCCATTGGAAATTAACTCAGAATGTGGGAGTCTCTTCACCTCTCGATTTTGGGAAAGTTTCCAAAATGCTATGGGAACTCATCTCTCTTTTAGCACCGCCTTCCACCCCCAATCAAGTGGTCAAGTAGAGCGAGTAAATCAAATTCGAGAGGATATGCTCCGAGCTTCTGTCATCTCATTCGGAATGGATTGGGAGAAATGCCTTCCATTCGCGGAGTTCGCTTATAACAACAGTTATCAAGCTAGCTTGGGCAAAGCTCCTTTCGAAGTTCTCTATGGACAAAAATGTCGAACGCCTCTTCACTGGTCAGAAACCGGGGAAACACAACTCTTTGGCCCGGATATGATTCAGGAAGCAGAAGAGCAGGTTCGCGCTATTCGTGAGAATTTGAAAACAGCCCAATCTCATCAAAAGAGCCAATATGATCGTAAACATAAGCTCATGACTTATGAAGTCGGCGAGAAGGCTTACCTTCGGGTTACTCCGTTAAAGGGAACCCATCGTTTCGGTATCAAAGGCAAATTGGCTCCTCGTTACATTGGACCCTTTCGCATTCTTGCCAAACGAGGAGAAGTTGCCTACCAATTGGAACTACCTCCGCATCTTTCCAGAGTTCATGATGTCATCTCAACTCAGGCGTTGCTTCGCGGATCCTATCCGTGGAGTGGACCATGAAACGCTTGATCTTTCATATCGGGAATATCCCGTTCGTATCCTTGATCAAGCCGAGCGTACCACTCGACGCCATAACATCAAGATTCTCAAGGTACAATGGTCACACCATTCCAAAAAGGAAGCCACTTGGGAAAGGGAGGATCGTCTTCGACTCGAGTACCCCACCTTCTTCCCAACGGGTCCTAAATCTCGGGACGAGATTCTTTTGAGTGGGGGTGAGTTGTCACACCCTAGCTAGTTCATGCATTAGAGTTTGCATCATGTTTAATTTTTCCCAGAAAGATGAAATAGGGATGACAGAACCCCCAGCCCCCCCTGGAACAACTAGGGTTACTAAAAACTTTTTCAATGAACCTGAAATGCCCTTCTAAAAAGCCCACCCTTTTTGTTTTGGTTTAAAACCTTTGACAAAAATGGGGCACATTATTCTAGGACATCTTAAGGTCATTGGATTAATTCATATAGTATTTGCATTTGGGCATTTAAATGCTATACAAGATTTTAAATGCTCAAATAATCATACACTAAAATGTTTACTGTTGGATATATTCTAAGCAGTAGCCATGATTAATTTTATGATTTTTGGAAATGCCCTAGCATTTTTAATAAAGCCCTAAAGATATAGAAATAATAGAAAATAAATAAAAACAGAAAGGAGAGAGGGATAGGAACTAACCTGGCAGCCCACTGGCCGGCCCAGCCCAGCAGGCCCAGATGCCAGTCGTCCCTAACCTCCTGCCAGTGGGCAGGAGAGCGCGTGCCGTCGCGCGCTGGCCACGTGCCCCGGCCACCTCCTGCTTGCCACTCCCCCTCGCCGCCTGGATGCCTCTGGGAGACGCCACGCACCACCGTGGATCTCTCTCACTCTCTCCCGACCTTTCCTCCTCCTCTACTCTCTCTCCCGCGCAGCCCGAGCGAAGCTCGTCGCTGCCGACGCCGTTTGCCACGGCCACCATGCTCCCCTCGCCTCCCCGCGCTGTCCACGGCCTCCGCCATCGTCCGACGCTCCGCCCCACCCTGGCCCCGAGCACTGGGACGGCCTGCATCGCCGGCTGCCTCATCTTCTTTCTCCTCGGCCGCCGAGGACCGCCACCGTCGATTCATCACAGTCAGGTCTTCCCCGAGCCCGCGGAGTAGCTCGTCGCAACTGCCATGAGCCACTGAACCTTCTCCCCCTCTCCGTTTTCCCCCTTGTGCGCCATAGCGACCGCACCTTGCTCACCCGTACGCGCCGCCGCCTGTGCTCACCGCCGACGAGTCTCCGGCCATCAATTGGTTCGGCGGTCATGCCCAGCTTCCTCCTCGCATCGTGTAGAGCACGTACATGCCCCGCATGAGCTACCACGGCAGTCACAACGACGACCCCGACCTCACCCGAGCCCCCCTGACCGCCAAGGTCGATGTCGGCGACGACTCCGGCCACCCCAGGCGCAACCACCCACACCACTCAATGCGGACGAGTGCCCGCGTCACGTAGATGCCCTCCGCCGGCCAAATGGTCGCCATAGGAGGAAAACAGCACCCCTCCGCCATCCCTGGCCTTGCCGGCGACAAGCCCCGGGTCAACTCCGGCGAGTTTGTCCGGGGTTGACCCCAGTTTGACCCCGCCTGAGTCAATGACATGTCGGGCCGACTCCTAACTAAATTAGTTTAGTTTTTATTTAGTGCTAATCACCCTATTAGAGGTTAATGACCTCGTTAACTAACTCTATCTCACTAACATGTGGGCCCAGGGCCTAACTAACCTAGTTTAGTGCTAACTAAACACTAACTAACTCTGTTAGTTAGCTGAGACACTAACAGATGGGGCCCACCAGTCAGGTTTGACCTGGGCTGGCGCCTTTGACCGCTGACGTCACAGTGACGCAGTGCTGACGCAGTTATTTATTTTCTTGATTTATTCTTATATAGGAAATTCCAGAAAATAGCCAAAAGTTCTAAAAATCATAGAAAATCAACCATAGCTCCAAATCAAACAAATTATATATGAAAAATGATCACAAAAATTCAATATTTCCATCTGTAATGGTTTCATGCATGACAAAACTCTTTAACCCTGCTGTTTAGGTGAAACAAGCTAATACACTTATAATGCATAAGAACTTAAGCTTTCATTTGAATCTTTGATTCAAATGGACCCATTTCAACTTATTTCACATTGCATTAGGCAGGACACCTCATTTTGCCATGTCATAGCATGCATCATATTGTTGCATATTGCCATGTGATGATTATATTCTGTGGTGTCTTTCATGGTAGGTTCTACCTCCGAGGATATCTCCGAGTATCCAACTGAAGGGCAGTACCCTACAACTACTCCATCAGGCAAGCAGCCCCATTGATCATATCGATACAATCCCATGTTCTCGCTTTTGCTCTCACTTACTGCATTAAGACAACAACGTTTCAAACTGCTGTGTGCTGCGGTAGTTGAACCCTTATCCTCTGCATGACCTGTCAGTGCCACAGTAACTAGATGAAACTCACTAGCATGTGTAGGAGTTGATTGAGCCATGTATGTGTTTCCTACCTTGTTATGCCTGCTATGCTTAGAGTTCTGTCAGGTCGGGTTCATCCGGGTGATGGGCTAGAGTGAAATGATGATGTCGGTAATGTGAGGGATGTGTTGAACATGTTTTGTTAAAGGTATCGATGAGAGGCCATGTAGGAGTACATGGTGGGTTGTTTCATTGATGCCGTCCATAAGAACTGAGTTTTGTATGCGTGATTTAAGATTCAACTACTACCACACATTGGGCCCTGAAATATGACCCCGCTCGACTTACTGACCCCTCTCATCCTCTGTCTAGGAGTTGCAACTAGTTTCTGGTGTTTGTAGGTTATGTGTTGGCGGCTGTGGGTAGCGCTGACCCTAGGGTTGGGCTGTGATGCGGTAGATACATCATGGCACGGTGTACCGAGTCGCCCGTTTGGTGTCTCAGGAACCTTGCACACATCGTTTGGGGCCGTTGAGGACACCCCGGTCAGATTTCCTTGCGTATGGAACCCGAATAGGCGATAAACCTGGACTAGAGATTTGTGCGGTTAGTCAGGTCATGGTCTACACCCATGTCGGCTTTCGCTTGAAGTCTGCCGAGCACATGTCGTGTGCAGACGCTAAGTGGTGGAAACATGTGTGACGAAGTACACCCCTGCAGGGTATAAAACTATTCGAATAGCCGCGTCCATGGTAAAGGACTACTTGGTTGCCTATACAGTTCATAGACAAGTTAATGGTTACTACTAAAAGACTCAAGATAAGTATGAGTACCGAGGATGGCCCTCTCGTAAGATGACGAGGGAGGATCCCCGATGGAGTATTGTGTTGGTGATTAGTGGACTCGTGTGCGAAAACTATTTTACTAGTGGTGTCTCATAGGATAGCTTAGCCAAGAGTCAAAGCTAGCTTGCTGCAATAACTCCACCACCTTCTTGAGAATGAGCATGTATAGTAGGTTCTGTTGTAAGACTTGCTGAGTACCTTTGTACTCATGTTGCTTTAATTACTGTTTTCAGACAACAACACTGCTCCCTCTGATGGGTTTTATGTAGATCTCGACGTCGATGAGTAACTTGCCACCCAGGTGGTGATCCTGGCCATGGAGGGCCCTATGTAGATAGACAGGCTTCGACAAGCCTTCTTTCTTTCTAGTGTCTGTACTCAGGCTATTTGCTTCCGCATGTGCTTGTATGCTTGTATGACTTGAGTGTCGATTCATGTGACCCCTACCTGTATGAACATGTTATGTATGGCTCTCTGGAGCCTTTAAATAAAGTACTTGAGTTGTAGAGTTTTGTTGTGATGCCATGTTGTATTTGCACATATCGAGCATATTGTGTGTATGATTGAAATGCTTGGTATGTGTGGGATCCGACAATCTAGTTGTTTATCCTTGGCAGCCTCTCTTATGGGGGAATGTAGTCTAGTGCTCCTCGAGCCATAGTAGTCTGCTATAGTCCGGTTCACCGGAGACCTGCTAGCCCAACACTACTGCTCAGGACACTTGACTGGCCGGCATGTGTTTCACTTTGTTCCTATGTCTGTCCCTTCGGGGAAATGTCACGCGGTGACATCCGGAGTCCTGCCTAGCCTGCTATAGCCCGGGTTCCCCGGAGTCCTATTAGCCTAGTGCTACAGCCGGGATTCACAAGCTGTTGACCGACATGCTTGATGTGATTCATGTATGCCTGTCCCCATAGGTCTGTGCCGCTTTGGGTTCACGACTAGCCATGTCGGCCCGGGTTCTCTGTCATATGGATGCTAGCGACACTATCATATACGTGAGCCAAAAGGCGCAAACCGTCCCGGGCCATGGTAAGGCGACACCTGTGGGGATACCGTGCGTGAGGTCGCAATGTGATATGAGGTGTTACCGGCTAGATCGATGTGACTTGGAATCGGGGTCTTGACATGCCTGCTCGCTTGACACGTCGCATGACGGGTGTCATATGTGGGTTTTTCCTGTAGGGAGAGGACTGCCATGTGGCGACTGGCTGCCACTTAGTCACTCTGCGGCTTGACACCACACTGATCGACAACGTGGGTTGTTGTGGACTGGTTGGGGAGGTGGTCTCGTCTCCATGAGTCCCGGAAGGCCCTGCCGGGACGCCTTGGTTGTCTCCTTCTGCGCATGGCCTCGCCCTTTGCCAGGCTCGCCTGCTCGGCAAAGGAGGCCTTCTCCCGATGGAGTCTTGCTTCACTGGATTAATTCTGGTCCTTTGGATCTGCATGTTGGTTCTTAAAATCTCTTAGTCCCTTGGACTCTGACTTGGGCTGGTGCTTCAATCTTGCTCCCGTGCATGTGCACAGTCTGAGCAACAGACCCAGGGTTTGTTGCACTGACATAAGCCCCCGGTCCTGCCCCAAACGCGCTGCCGAGTGTCGTCGGGGTAGGGCGTAATAAGTGCACAAGCAGGGTTGCTGAAGAGGCTGATCTCTTGAGGTATTCGTTGCTTCTTCATTAGCCTTGATTTCGGGCCAGTTTCCGGTTTCTCCGCGCGTCGTCCAATAGTGCTGGGGCTGCTCCGATAGTGGCCCTTGAATGACTTTAACGCACAGGGTAGAAACTGCTAATTCACTCTTCCCACCACGCCCTTATCCTTAGCCACGTATGTTGCATGCATCGCGCGGGGTAGGTAATGGGGGCGCGTGGCTTGGGAGAGAATCAAAATGAGGGCCCGGTCATCTTGAATTGGAGGAGGAGGGTGGTGGCCACCCGTTGAGGGAGCGGCTCCCCTCCTTGGCTCGCCTATACAAGGGAGGGGCGAAGGAGAGCGGAGTCACTAATCCTCGCATTCTTTCTCTTCTGTCTTCTTCTGGTTTTGCTAATAAAAAGAGCTTGGGGTTGTGCCCTAGGTTTCATCTTGAAGCATTCCCTGGATCTGAAAGGGGGACTCGGGCGGCACGGTGACAACTCCGGGAGTGGCGACCCCAGCATGCTCACCGTCGGGCCACTTGTGGCCTTGACTTCAGTGGGAGGGCACGCGAACAACACCATGTTGAAGCTCGAGGCTGGCATGGCGCATGGTAGCCGATCGCCCCCCATTATTCTTCCCTTCGCGGCGCTGGGGAGGGGTCATGGAAGGAATTATCCGTTGGGGAAGGTGACCCCAACTCCTCCTGGGCATCGTTCTTTCGCCGTACAGGAGGGATCTTTGCTCCGATACACGTCTCCGGACATGCAGTGACTTCTAACGTCAGGGATCCTGGGGACGACCATGCTCTCTGTGGGAAGACCAAGAGAGTGTGGCGTCCAACGTGATGGCCGCGCCAAGGTATTCGGGTGGTAGTGATGTGGACAGTAGCGGCAACCCACGATGCGTCAAGAACGGAGACGACCATTCTGATGAGACGTGTTTGCCCGTGACTCCGCGTCCCCCATCTGGTCCTTCGGCAGTGCCACCATCCATGTCTGCCCTCCGGTTTCTTCCTCCCTACTGGGGATTGGCGCTACCCTGATCCTGGGGAGACGTTGAATACCAGCTAGGTCCACCGTCGGCCTCTTCGACCTCTTCCTATAGTAGATGGACAGGGGCAAAGGCATTAGGGGCACTTATCTTTTTATGATCTTAAATCTATTGACACTTGCCAAATTTTAATATAAATAATGTAATCTCTCATGTCCCTGTTTGTATTCTGTAATGCATGTACTCGTATTTTGCATATTAATGAAAAAGCTGAACCTTGCCGGGAAACCATGCATGTATGTGCATGTAGAGGTGAGATGCCTCTTTAATGAGAATAAATGAGTTTTCCCCAGCAAGCTATCCTGTCGGAACCCTTTTTATCTGCCGAAGAGCTACATCTACCGGGTGACAGACAAATGGACCAGCCCCCCGCCGACTTCTTTTTACCAAAGGCCACTGCGACCATCCTGAGCGAAGCAGCGTTCGAGTCAGGGATGGGAGCACCTAAGCCTCAAAGAGTGGTGAGGTTTTCTTATGCACAAGTTATAGCTTATAGAACACTAACAGACCGAAGGTAGAACTTATCTGTTTGGCTTGCCGGGGGTCGCAGTGCTGGGCAATCTTCTCAACTCCTTGTCAAAGCCAAGTTCACAACAGGAACATGCAGCTTCATGCAAATGAGAATGAATGCAAGATGCGATCCTATCTATATGCATATGCAAATGCTCATGAAATGCTTATGCAGTGATCTTGGAATGCTCATGCATGCATGAAATCTTGGTCAGGGGGCCCCCATAGTGCTTCTTTATTTTCCCTAGCACAGGGTCATCGCCCTAGCTTTGTACAAGGGGTTACATGTAGTTGAGGCAAGGCCTGTAGAAAAGGGTGGCTGCCGGGCAGGGTCCGACAGCCGCGCCTAACAGGTAGAAGTTGCGGAGATGCTCAATATTCCATGAGTTTTGCAACTGAATGCCATCTCCGGTCTCCAGACAGACTACGCGAGGTCTGGTGACTCGTACTACCCGGTAAGGGCCTTCCCACTTCGATGACAACTTGTTTGTACCCTTGGCGGACTGAACGTGCCTAAGGACAAGGTTACCTTCCTCAAAACACCAGGCATGAACCCTGCGGCTATGATAGTGACGCAGGGCTTGCTGATAGCGTGCAACAGGTGTAGAAGCCCGGAGACGGTTCTCCTTGAGTTCCACAACATCATCATGCCGGTGCTGATCTTGTGCTACTTCATCTTAGGCAAGCACTCGAGGCGACCCATAAATGAGTTCCATGGGGATAACTGCTTCTGCCCCTTAGACCAGGGAGAAGGGAGTCTGCCCGGTAGCTCGGTTTGGTGTCGTTTTGAGGGACCAGAGGACTACCCGCAGCTCCTCGATCCACCGCATGCCATGCTTCTGCAGTGTATCAAAGTTTCTCGTCTTGAGTCCGCGCAGCACTTCAACATTTGCCCTCTCATCTTGTCCATTGCTCCGGGGGTGTGCCATAGAGGCAAATGAGATCTTGCATCCAAGGGCACAAACATATTGCATGAAGGCGCGGCTCGTGAACTGGGTGCCGTTGTAGGTAATGATCCTTGCCAGAACTCCAAAATGACACACCAGTTCTTTCAAGAACTTGATAGCTGACTGAGCAGTCACCTTTCTCACGGCAGTCACTTCCGGCCACTTTGTAAACATGTTGATATGGACGAACAAGAATTCAAAGCCCCCGATTTCTCGGGGGAAGGGCCGAGGATATCGAGTGCCCAAACCGAAAATGGCCATGATAGAGGGATTGGTTGAAGAGCTTGGGTAGGCAGGTGGGTTTTCTTGGAATGGAACTGGCGGACTTCACATTTGGTGACTAGCTCGACCCCATCTTGGAGGGCTGTGGGACAATAGAATCCTTGCCGGGATGCTTTCCCAACTAATGCCCTTGATCCAATGTGGGAGCCGCACATGCCTTTGTGTACCTTAGCTAGCAGTTCCTTTCCTTCTTCCTGGTAGACACACTTGAATTTCATACCATTGGGCCTCCTTCCGTACATAGTGTCATCGACAAACTAATACATACTGGCCCTCCGGGCTACTTTTTTAGCTTCATCTTGGTCGCCGGGAAGCTCTCCGATTTGGAGGAAGTGGACAATGTTCCTTGACCAAGTTGGAGACTGGGGCTCAGCAACGAGGAATAGCGGCACCTCCTCTGCTGCAGGAGCACATGCCTTGTTCACGGGGTCCATGGGCCCGGCTGGAGGGTGTGGTCCGGCAGGCTGTGCGGAGTTGTTTTCGGCAGGGTCTCTGCCAGGAGCAGATGGATCTACCGAGAGAGGTTTACCGGAGTCCAACTTTCTCCTTTTTTGGGCCATTGTTGCTGGGGATACGGAGGCTGAGTGAGATGGGGAACAAAAGTCCCTGGTTCCCCAGGAAGCTTCTACACAACACACTTCGACAGATGAACAGCTATGTGAAAGTGCATTATATCGACTAGGGGCGGGGTGAATAGGCGATTTTTATGAATTCTTCACTGAGGAATTTGCAGGTGAGGAAATTCCTTAGCAAAGAACTACTAGCAGCAGAATAAGTACTCAAAAGTAAACATAATAGAGCACAAGCATAGTCATCATGATGAAATGAAGACAAGCACAGAGAACAGTAAGCGTAAGCACAGGATAACACAGGATGAAGACAAACAGACTGAAGAAAATGAACTGAGGAATTTGAGAAAGTCTTCAGTCAAAGTCTTCAAACACAGATTTGAACAAGCACTCAACACAGTTATGAGGAAATGAAAGAGTTGAGGAAATAGAACCAGTGAGCTTGGTGAAGACAATGATTTGGTAGACCAGTTCCAACTGTTGTCTCGGTTGTATATCTGGTTGGAGCAGCTAGGTATTTAAACCTGAGGACACAAAGTCCTGGACACACAGTCCTCACCGTATTCTCCTTGAGCTAAGGTCACACAGACCTCCCCCAATCACTCGTGGTAAGTCTTCAGGTGACTTCCGAACCTTCACAAACTTGGTCACTCGGCGATCCACAATTTCTCTGGGATGCTCTAGACCTTGACGCCTAACCATCTAGAAGAAGCACAGTCTTCAAAGGTAACAAGCGTTGGATCCACGCAGGATCAATCTCTTCAGTGATGCTCAATCACTTGGGGTTTGTAGGTGTTTAGGTTTGGGTTTTCCTCACTTGATGATTTTCACTCAAAGTCCTCGGAGGATGGGATGCTCTCAAATGACAAGTGTCAGTTTCTCTCAGAGCAGCCAACCAGCTAGTGGTTGTAGTGGCGGCTATTTATAGCCTAGGGAGCAGCCCGACATGATAAGACATAAATGCCCTTCAATGATATGACCGTTAGGTGGGTAGATATTTTGGGACAGCTGGCGCATAGCACAGCAATGGTCGGAAATTTGAGTATCAAATTCCTCAGGGCTATCATGTTCCTCACTGTGTAGGTAATCCGCACTGGCGAATTACCAACTCCTCAATCAGAACAAATTCCTCAGAGACCAGAAGAACTTCATCTCTGTCACTGAAGAATATGACTGAACTGTATGACATTTCCATTGGCTTCACTCAAAGGGATTGGTAGGTGTAGGATTTGAGTTGAGAATCACATGGAAATTTTTCCTTAGTATTTCCTCGACCCCCTTTAATAGTAAGGTGTTTCCTAAGACTCAAGAAGGAGAAAATGAAACTACAAAAACAAAAGTCTTCACGCTTCATGTTCCTCAAATGAATACCAAGTCTTGAGGATTGCACCAATTTCTTCACTTTCAAAGTCTTCAGAAATCCAAAGTCTTCAGTTGAAGAACTTCATTTTTAGGGGTTGACTATCTCTATAAATATCAAACTCCTCATAAACTAATAGACATGTGTACACTTAAAAACACATTAGTCCCTTAACCTATAAGTCTTCAATACACCAAAATCACTAAGGGGCACTAGATGCACTTACACTATGCTGTTTTCTGCAAGGGGTACATGCTCTGTGTGCAATCCGTCAAAGCGCTCCTCCAATCTTCTCACTTCCTCGGCGTATGCCTCCATCAATGGGCTTTGGTAATCCTTGTTGACTTGTCTCACCACAAGATGTGAATCTCCTCGAATGATCAGGTTCTTAATTCCCAATTCAGCTGCAATCCTGAGCCTAGCAAGGAGCCCTTCATACTCAACTGTATTGTTGGTAGCTTCTTCCCGGAAAAAATGCATTTGGACGACGTACTTCAAGTGATCCCCGGAGGGGGCAACAAGTAGCACGCCAGCTCCTGCACCTTGTAGAGAAAATGCACCATCAAATACAGAATCCTTTCTTGGGGCAATTTCTTACCAGAGATAACTCTCTCTGTCACTTCCTCATCAGGGGTTGGTGTCCATTCTACAATAAACTCTGCCAATGCCCTTCTCTGAATAGTTGGTGTGCTCTCAAACTTCAAACCAAAACTGGATAACTCCAAAGCCCACTCCATTATTCTGTCAGTAGCATCAGGGTTTCGGAGTATCCTTTGCAACGGGAAACGAGTGACAACCGTGATCTCATGGTCTTGGAAGTAGTGGTGCAATTTTCCTTGAGGCCATGATGAGACCAAAGATCAACTTTTGCATGCCAGAGTACCTCGATATAGCCCCATGTAACAAGGAGTTGACGAAGTACACTGGGCGCTGCACCACCATGTTCCTTGCTGCGTCCTTGGGGTTGCTCTCGTTATCGTGCTTATTACTATCCTGATCCTTCTCTGACTCTGCATGTCCCTGCTCACTCTCTGCCTCATCCACTTCTCGCTGCGCTACCAAGGTTTTACTGACCACCTGGTTGGTTGCCGCTAAGTACAGCAGCAATAGTTCCTAGGGTTTGGGACCAACCAAGGTAGGCACAGAGGACAAGTAGGCCTTCAACTCTTGCAAAGCTGCATCTCCTTCTAGGGTCCACTTCATAGGCCCTGCCTTCTTCAAAAAATTTAAGAACGGCAAGGCACGCTCGGCAGACTTGGAGATGAATCTGCTTAGTGCAGAAACGCACCCTGTCTGACGCCTCACATCCTTAACAGTCCTTGGCACTTGGATCTGCTCAATAACTTTGATCTTCTCGGGATTGGCTTCGATCCCGTGGTGGGACACGAAGAACCTGAGAAACTTGCTAGGGGAACACCAAATACACACTTTTCCGGGTTGAGCTTCAAATTGATCTTGCGCAGATTAGCAAACGTCTCCTCCAAATCCTGAATAAGGTTGGATCTATCCTTGGTCTTGACCACAATGTCATCCTTATAAGCTTCTATGTTTATGTGCAACTATGGCTCAAAACCAATCTGGACTGCCCTTGCAAAAGTGGACCCGATTCTCTTTAATCCGAACAACATGCGGACAAAACAGTACGTACCACATGGAGTAATGAACGACGTCTTCTCTTCATCTTCCATGGACAAGAAGATTTGGTGATACCTAGAATATGCATCCAGAAAGGAGAGCAAATCATAACCTGAAGTGGAATCCACAATCTGATCGATACGCGGCAAGGGAAACGGGTCCTCCGGACTACCACTGGATTTGCCAACCATGTGGGATGTAGCACTCCTGTGACCAAACCAGCTACCTCAAGTTTCTTGATCTCTTCCATAATGAACAACTGCCTCTCCAAGGCCTGCTTCCAAACTTTCCGCTTGACAGGTCGGGCGTGTGGGTAGACAGCAAGTTGGTGCTTGATTACCTCCCTGGGAACACCGAAGATACCAGATGGATGCCAAGAAAACACATCGATATTCACCCATAGGAAGGCAACGAGTGCACTTTCCTATTTGTCATCGAGGGTGGCGCTGATAGTGAAAGTACCATCATTGCCAGCGAGCCCTGCCAGGACCTTCTTCACTTGGGGTGCAGCGACCTTGGATCCCTTGCTGTTGGAACACTCTGGCATGTCATCAATGGGTGTCGTGCACTCGGAGGGGGCACGTTTCCTGGAATCTTTGTCAGAGTTCCTACAATCTCTCTCTTGTCCTTTGCTTTCCTGAGCGGGAACCATTGTGGCCGCTGCCTTTGATGCGACCGCATCCCGGTACATCTTGTCCACACAAATGATAACATCCTTCTCATCTTATGGGATGGTGAAGACTCCCAGTGGCCCAGGCATCTTCAACGTGTTGTACGCATAGTGGGATGCCACCATGATCTTAGCCAGGGCTGGGCACCTAAGAATCCCATTGTATGGCAGGGGAGATCGACCACATCAAACACAACCCTCTTAGTCCTATAGTTTAGTTCTTCCCCAAACGTTACCACCAACGTGATCTTTCCCTTAGGATGGCTCCTGCTCCTGCTGGAATAACTGTTGGGGAAATCAGATTCAACCCGTCCCCGCCGTCCACTAGCATCTTTGTGACCTTGAAGCTTTGAATCATTGGGGAGACTAACAATGGAAAACACCCTACCACTATGGTACGGCTAGGGTGATCCTCCTTGTCAAAGATGATGGACGTACGGGACCAATTGAGCGGCTTCCGGGCGTCTAGCGCTGGTTCCACATCATTGACTTCTCGTGACCACCGATTGAGTTGGCGGTGAAAGGTGTGCAGAGATGCACCCCCTTCAATGCACATGGCGTAAGTGGCCTTCTAAAACTCTTGCTCACTGGTTTCCTATTCATCCCCTCCATCACTCAAGCTTCCTTCTCTCGGCCTCTGGCGGGTTTTCCTTGATTCCGAAAGGGTTTGCCGGGGCGATTTACATCACCACCTAAGCCCTTGCCGCCAGCAACACTCTGACCTTTTTCCTTGTCAGGCTTCTCATACTCTGCTTTCTTTCTCTTGACAAGCTGCTCAACCTGATAACACTCTTGAAGGTCGTGGCCCCTGGTCCGATGAATCTTGTAGTACAACCCATCACCTTTCCTGGCTTTCTCGGCTGCAGCGGCTTCCCGGCAGTCAGTGCACATGGCAGCCTCCTTGCCGGGGGCCTCAGCTTTGGCCTTCTTGCCAGTACTAGGCATACTCGATCCTTCAACAGTCATTACTGCCTTATCCCTCCGCTTCTTACTGGGTTGCTCTTCTTCTGATTGGTTAATTCATCATCATCCTCTGAATCAACTGGCACAATCTTCCTCTCCGGGAAACTTCCTCCCCTCCTCCATCCGAGCACACTTATCCAGTAGGTGTAGAGCTCCTTCAAAGTCTTGGGAAACCGCATGTTCATCTTGGAACGAAACCAGCGGTTGCGCACATTGGACTGGAAGGCAGCCATCACAGCTACTGGATGGATATTTGGGATGTTTCTATGAACTTTGTTGAATCTCTGTAAATACATATGGAGGGTTTCTCCTTCCTTCTGCTGGAGAAACTGCAAGTCGTTGGGTCAGCCAGGCTCTTTGTGGCCGCTAGTGAAGGCGCCAATGAATTCATGGCTGTCGGTGTACAAAAGAAGGGGCTCTCCTTTTGACCCCTTTACTGGTTCATGGGCAGTCAGAGCCAGTCACCACGGCCACACTTAGCAGGGCAGAGGAGGGAAGCCAGAGAGAAGCCGAAGCACAAGACAACCAAGGCGTCACTAGGACCAGAAGCGCGGGAGGGCAAGAGGGCGAGGTGGACTCCCTCGGCAAGATCCTTGCTGAGGCAGCCTCCGCAGCCCCGGCAAGGGCCTTGCCGGGGCAACTTGCCCAACACCAGCAGAGCGAGCCACCCTTGAGCGCACAGGCTCCAACCCAATCAACTACATTGGAGCCAAGGCTCGGGAGGCGCCTCTGTGGTGGCATGCAAATCTTCGTCAAGATCATAAACATATGAGTTCAGATGAGGACCAGAAGACGGCGACCCTCAGCAGGATCCTAGCCGAGGAAATCCGCAAGACCCCCGCAAGACTCTTGCCGGGGATGACAGCAACGTCCCAGTAAGACCCTTGCCGGGGGCATCATTAGGGCCACTGCCAGGCCTGCACCACCCAAGACTCCACTGCCGTCCCCATGCAGCTGCCAGCTCAACCAGTTGAGCAGGCGCCTGCGTGGCGACGTGCGGCCTCTAAACAACCCAGCAAGCTCCTACGTGGTGGCGTGCAAGTCTTCCTGAAGGCTCCACCACCACGCCAGCCCAGCAGCCAGCCAACGTGGCGCCACGACTCCCCGTCAGCTCGGACGCGTGTCAAGTCCAGGTGAGGCGGCGATAGCTGGGACGTGCTTCCCTGGCGTCCCTGATAAAGCAAGGGGGCACGTCGGCAGTGCATTAAATGAGTTTGCCCGACGGTCCCAAGGGATAGGCTCATTGACTGTAGACCTTTCGACCTCCTGTGTGCCACTATGGCGACCCCTTATTTGTCAATAAAAGGAGGCCCGAGGCGACCAGGAGGGAGGTTCAGCTCTTTTGGGCAAGTTGCACCCCGTAGTTAGCTCAAGAACACAAGAACACACTCAAATACATCCACCAAAGCAGGACTAGGGTATTACGCATCATCACGGCCCGAACCTGGGTAAATGATCCGTGTGCTTCCTGTCAGACCCGCTCTTCTCAGAACCCCGCGCCCGCCTATCGTAGAAGGGATCCCAGTGACCCCATAGGTATCATTCCCCCCGACATCTCCCGGGCACGCGCAGCAGTGAAAATCCGGTCTAGCAGTCACCCTAGCGGTTCTTCATCGTCATGGCTCCCAAGAAGAAGGCAGCCACGGCGGTCGGTTCGTCAGGGGCCGGACGGCCCATACCGGTGCGGGCGAACAGCGGGCCAGTCACGGACATGACCTGAGGCGCGGCCCGCGAGCACCAACATCGCTCTAGAAGTCAGAGCCTGGCGAGCAGCGTCGTTCGTGCGCAAGGTGATGGGCCACACGCCGCAAGATCCAGAGACGGAGCTGGACCCCCCGCAGGCGGCGGGGGACCCTCCGGGGGTGTCGCCGTGCCGCCCACGGGCGGCACGACGACCTCCAGGACGCCTGCCCCGGCGCCCACATCGCGCTCTTCCTAGGTTCTGCGCGACGAGTAGCGTCACCACGCCGGTGACCCTGGACACCACCATGGGAAGAGTCCTGTGCGTCATCCGTGGGATGAAGGAGGCCAGCATGCCCACCGAACTGCTGGCAAAGATGGTGCACAGCCGGTGGGCCGTGACAGAGCTCCTTCTAACGTGGTTAGAAGTCGAAGCGCGCCAAGGTCCACGCAACTTTCTCCACCACCCCACGCCAGTAGAAGCCTTAGCGTGCACGCAGCTGCTCCTCGACTTCCCCCCAACTACGGAAAAGCTCGACGAGTGGAGAGCCACTATCCGGAGCCTCGTCAGCGTCGCCAACAAAGACGAGCCACGACCGGCGGGGCCCTCAGGCTGGCGCTCCATCGAGCCACTGCATGCCGGCGGTGGAGGGGCCGGAGGCGCCGCGGCCATGGTGCACTCTCTTGCTCCACGCCAGCCACCGCGGATGTCAGTTTGTCGTGATGACGCTTGTGATGACATTTCCATAGCATCGTCCGACCCACAGACCCACCGCGACCAACGCCAGGTTCTTCGGGAGTGAGCCCATGAAGATGCTCAAACCACTATCGAGCGCCGGTGTGATACGGGCCACCAGTCAGACAGGCGGGCGCGGCCCGCTATGGACCACCCAGCACCGGGAGGCTCTGGTGGCCTACCTTACGAGGTGGGTTGCTCAGCCTTTACCCGTGAGCTGCGGTTGTTACAGTGGCCATCCCATCGCACATTCAAGCCCGACGTCGGCGAGAAGTACAACGGAAAGACCCACGCGTCGGAGTTCCTCGGCATCTACACCATCGCGATGCAAGCCGCTGGAGCTCGTGACGACAAGGTGCTTGCCAATTACTTCCCGTTGGCCCTGAAACCCAATGTCATGTCTTGGTTGATGCACTTGCTGACAGATTCCATTTCTTCTTGGTCAGATCTGTGCCATGAGTTCGTTGGTGCCTTCACTGGAGGCCACCAAGCTCATGGCCAGGTGAGTGATTTGCATATCATTCCCCAGAAGGAAGGTGAAAACCTACGCAAGTACATACAGAGGTTCAGCCGAGTGCAATACAACATCCCAAATGTTCACCCTGCCGCCATGATCAGCGCATTCCATCAGAATGTGCGCAACCGCAAGATGCGTGAAGAGATGGCAATGAAGAAGGTCAAGGGTGTGGCCGAACTTTACGTTTTGGCCAATAGATGCGCTCGGGCAGAAGAGGGGAGGAACTACCCCGGCGAAGACGCCGGCGCGGAAACCGACTCTACCGACGAAGACACCGCCGCCCCGACAAAGAAGGGTCGGTGTCGCAACAGGAAGCGCAAAGGCAATATCGTGCTTGCCGTCGAGGGGTCCGACGACACCAAGAAGGCTAAGGAAGACGACCCCGGCAAGGAGATTGTCGGGTGCGCCGCCTGCTGGGCCTTGGTGGCTGCCGACAAGCCAGGGGGCTCCGACAAGCAGTATTGCAAGATCCACCGCACTAAAGGCCATGACCTCCAGAACTGCCGACAAGTCGAGCTGCTTGCTTAAAAGCAAAAGGACGAGTATGAGAGGCGGGACAAGGAGAAGGGCCAAGGTGGTGCTGAAGGATCCGGCAAGAAGCGTGGCAGCCAAGGAGGTTGCCGTAACAAGGATAACCAGCAAGAGAGGCCCGCTCAGGGCCGCGACAAGAAGCAGGAAGATGACGATCATGATGAGCACGACGAGTTCGGTGAGCATGAGTTCCAGAAGGCTACGGAGGCCATGTGCACCGATGGTGGTGCCTTGCTGCATACTTCTCACCGCCAGCTCAAACAGTGAGCGCGTGAGATCACAACAGCGGAGCCCTCGTTCGACGCTGAGAAGCCTGAAGTGGTCCAGCACGCCCCTCATCTTTGTCGGCGAGGACCACCCTGACCGCACAACTGCGGTCGGGTGTTTGCCGTTGTTGGTCGCACCAACGATACGCAACCTCAAGGTGAACAAGATGCTGGTTGACGGCGGGGCTGGTTTGAACTTGATCTCGCCCGTTGTGATCAAAAGGCTGCAAATTCCTGATGGAGACCTCGAGGAAACAGGTACGTTTCAAGGGGTCAACCCAGGAAGGAGCCAGCCAAAGGGGAAGGTCACATTTCATGTGATGTTTGGAGGCGAGTTGAACTACAGGACGGAGAAGATTCTTTGATGTAGCCGAGATCCCCTTGCCCTACAACGGGATCCTCGGACGCCCGGCACTAACCAAGTTCATGGAAGTGTCGCACTACGCCTACAACATGCTTAAGATGCCTAGGCTGATGACCATCATCACCATCCCCTCCGACAAGAAGGACGCGCTGATCTGTGCTGACCAACTCTACTGAGAAGCAGTAGAAGCAGCTGCCGCCAAGGCACTTGCTCCTGCCGCTAAAGCCTCGGGAGGGAAGAAGAAGACCGACAAGACCTCTGGCACCCACTCCGGCAAGCGCACCTCTTCGGAGTGTTGTGCTACCGTCGAGGACGTTCCAGAGAGCTCTACCGGCAAGAGCAAGAATCCAGAGCTGCACCACCAGAGGCCAAGAGAGTGTCCGTAAAGGGGGATGTCATGGGAGGGTCTTTCACCATAAGCTCCACCCTTGATAGCAAATAGGAATATGCGATCTTCACTTTCCTGCAGGCAAATGTCGATGTGTTTGCATGGCAAGCATACGACATCCCCGGCTTTCGCAGGGAAGTGATTGAGCACCATCTTGATGTCTATCCCCTGCATGACCCATCAGGTAGAAGGTCAGGAAGCAAGATTTGGAACTGCAGGAATTCATCATAGAGGAGATCAGGAAATTGGAAGCGGCGGGTTTGGTGAGAGGAGTGCTCCATCCGATGTGGTTGGCCAATCCGGTGGTGGTGCGCAAGGTGAACGGGAAGTGGAGGCTGTGTATTGATTACACGGATATCAATAAGGCTTGTCCTAATGACCCCTTCCCGTTGTCGCGCATTGACCAGATTGTTGAATCCACGGCCGGGTGCGATCTGTTATCATTCCTCGACGCCTACTCGGGCTACCACCAGACCTTGATGGCAAAGGAAGACGAAGATAAGACATCATTCATCACCCCATCTGGTACGGATTGCTTATTACGGATGCCTTTCGGGTTGAAGAGTGCTGGCTCGACATTCGCAAGGGCGGCCCAAATTGGTTTTGAGCCCCAGCTACATAGAAATATGGAAGCTTATATGGAAGACATAGTGGTCAAAACCAAGGACAAGGCAACCCTTGTACAAGACTTAGAAGAGACATTTGCCAACTTACGTAAGATCAACCTCAATCTGAACCCTGAGAAGTGTGTGTTCGGTTTTCCGTCCGGCAAACTTCTCGGGTTCTTTGTGTCGTAGCATGGGATCGAGGCAAACCCAGACAAGATCAAGGCTATTCAGTAGATTGAGGCACCCAAGCAGATCAAGGACGTGCGTCGGCTCACTGGCTGCGTTGCTGCCATGAGCAGATTCATCTCCAAGTCCGCTGAGCATGCCCTTCCCTTTTTCAAGATCTTGAAGAAGGCTCGCTGTAGCGACCAGACCTCAGACGGTCCAATCTCTGTGCTCAGGTGTCATCCCTGGATCAATAATGCTGACACCACACAGTACTTAAAGGATTTATAATAGAGTAGCAATCACACACTTATTACATCGAGAGTCTCAAAAGAGAACTTATTACAATAATAATGGCTTAAGGCCATCTAATAACGATAACAGCGGAAGGCTTGGAAGATTAGTGAGTCCATCAACTCCAATGGCATCACTGAGTATAGAACCACGACCTAAAAGCACCTTACTCGTCGTTTGAAAAGTCTGCAACATGAACGTTGCAGCCTGAAATGGGTCAGCACATGGAATATGCTGGCAATGTAACACATAGAGAGCAATGAAAGAAAATAGGCTATACTATATGCATATTTGGCTAGTGGAAAGCTCTATGGTTATAGTTTTGCGTAAAACCAATTTTTCCCTACTGCAAAGGAATACATTTTGTTTAACTATCATGGTAGTTGTTAGACATTGTGAATGGTTGACAGCATTCTCAATCCCAATTAAGCATCATCATTAAGAACCAACAAATTAATTAGAGTAACATGATGAGATTCACATGATAATCCAAGTACTAGATACTCAAGATGTCCATAACCGGGGACACGACTAACCATGATTAGTTTATACACTCTGCAGAGGTTTGCGCACTTTTCCCCACAAGACTCGATCTCCTCCGTTGGTTTTCTCGCACCGCATGGTGTTTGAGAAACGGATGACCGAGACATAGTCTTTCAGAAGCGCTAGCACCTTATGATGGGTAGACCGTACCAGCTACATCCCCTACATCTGCTAGTCTACCACTGTAAGAGTTCGCATGACTTAGTCAACTATGCTAGAGCCCATAGTAGCTTGTGGCTGCACACGGAAGTTTCTAGCATGAATAATCTCATGATCCCTTTGAGCCTGGGTGGTGGTCCGAAGAAAATAGGCAATTGCTGGAGTACCCAGGAACCTCAATCCACCCAGATGTGTATTTAAGTTGCCACCTTAGATAAACCATTAATTTAACAAACTCACATCTGACATGGATTTCACTCACCCAAACCACGTCTACTGGCATAGCATGGCGTAATAAGCAAATGTAGAAGTAACTCCCAAAGGTTTGATAATAACAGGTAATAGGTACTACCTCATCTACTTCCCAAACCCACAATTTAATTAGATCCTAGTCAATGCAATGTGTGAGGATTGATCTAATGCAATAAAACTGGGTAGTTGGAAGGTATGATCAAAGTGTTAGTTGCCTTGCTGATGATCCGCAAAACCTAGCGATTCGAAGTAGCAAGTGGCGCACTCAGGGTACTCTATCGCAAACAAACAAGCATACAATAAGTACTCAACTAATGCACAGGTAAAACTAGAATAAGAGATCTAACCAGATAGTTCAATTTAAGATCTCCGGTCGGAAAAAAGAGTCAAATCGAACGAAGCAACGAAAGACAAACGGCAAAACAAACAGGCTTCGTTTATTATTCTGGATCTAGGTCAAATTTTACTGAGGCAAAAACTTGTTTGAGTTGGTTAGACAGAAAGAGGGTTTCAAGATGAAACTCCAGGCGCTTAAATCGCCTGATTCCGACAAACGAGCGAAAAGTTAAACTAAAACAAACATCGGATCAGAAATCGCGATCGGAAAATCGTGGATTTAATCCGAGAAAAAGAAAAACGACAAACAAGTTAACGAACGAATGTTCGTTAACAGGAACTAAACGATGAACGTGTTCGTTAAAACAAACGGACGAGCGAACACTCGCTAAATAAATAAACCAGAGAAAACCGATCTATTAAAAAAACGAAAACTAGGGTTTTCAAAAAAAACCGAAACGGCTTTTCTCCAAAAAACCCGGGGCGGCGGCTACCTCGACTCGGGGCTCCGGTGAGGCTCCGGCGGGCGGCGGGTGGTGCGGGGCGGCGGCTCCTACACGACGGCAGGGCGGCACGGGGGGCGGCGCGGTGGCGGCGGCTACGGCGCGGGCGGCGTGCGGCGGCAGCGCTGGAGGCGTGGGGAGGCGGCGGCGGGTGTGGGGCTGCAGGGGGCGGCGGGGTTATAAAGGGGGCGGCGACTTGGGGGAGGGGTCGGCCTCGGGAGGCGGGTCCTCCCCGGACTCGGGCGACGGTGGCAGTCGGCTGGCTGGGCCGGCCTTTTCGGCTGGTCCCTTGGCCCAGTCGGGCGCGGGGTCTCTTTTTTTTAAACAATTTCGCTGGGATAAAAAAAATTCTAGAAAAATAAATAAAATTCTAAAAATGCCAAAACAAATTTTTGCTGTCTAAATAAAATATTTAGAACAAGATGAACATTTTCTTGGCCCTAAATGCAATTTTTGAAAACGTGCAATTTTTCCTAAATTCAAATAAAATAGCAAATAAAACCAAAATAAAATCTTATTTGATTTTTTATTAAATCCCCAATATTTCTATATTTTGGGAAAGTCATTTTATTCCCACTCTCATAATTTTTATAGTAGAAATCATTGAAGATAAAATAAATAAAATCAAATGATCCTATTTTCAAAATTTGAGAAAGCTCAAATATGAAAATAACGAAATCCCCAACTCTCTCTGAGGGTCCTTGAGTTGCATGAAATTTCTAGGATCAACCAAATACAATAGAATTTGATGTGCAATGATGATCTATTGTATAACATTCCAAGTTGAAAATTTGGGATGTTACAAACCTACCCCCCTTAAGATGAATCTCGCCCTCGAGATTCGGGTTGGCTAGAAAATAGGTGAGGGTGGTCCTTCAACAGATCTTCCTCTCGTTCCCAAGTGGCTTCATCTTCCGTGTGGTGGATACACTGAACTTTGCAAAACTTGATAACTTTGCTGCGGGTGACTCGGCTGGCATACTCAAGAATCTTGACAGGTTTCTCTTCATAGGTCAAATCACTGTCCAACTGAATCGCTTCCAGCGGCACTGTGTCTCTCAGCGGTATGTCAGCCATCTCTGCGGGGCACTTCTTCAACTGGGAAAAGTGGAACACGTCGTGAACTCCTGACAATCCTTCGGGCAATTCCAACTTGTAGGCTCCTTCTCCCATACGCTCCACAACTTTGTATGGTCCTACAAAACGTGGCGCTAACTTTCCCTTAACTCCAAAGCGCTTAACTCCTCGAAGTGGAGATACTCGAAGCTAAACTCGGTCTCTGACTTCGCAAACTGTCTCCTTGCATTTTGAATCTGCGTAGCTCTTCTATCTGGACTGGGCTACCTTGAGCCTATCGCGAATAAATTTTACTTTCTGTTTAGACTCCTTAATCAGATCTGGTCCAAACAACTGACGGTCTCCAACTTCATCCCATGATAACGGGGTCCTGCACCTCCTTCTGTACAAGGCATCGAAAGGGGCCATCTTCAAACTGGATTGATAACTGTTGTTGTCAGAGAACTCCGCGTATGGAAAATTCTCGTCCCAACTAGATCCGTAATTTAGCGCACAAGCTCTCAGCATATCCTCCAAAATCTGATTGACTCTCTCGGTCTGTCCATCTGTCTGTGGATGGAAAGCTGTACTGAACTCTATCCTGGTACCCAAAGTTTCATGCAACTAATTCCAGAACTTTGAGGTAAACTTGGTTCCTCTACCTGATACAATGCTCCTTGGAACTCCATGCAGACATACGATTCTGGTCATGTATATCTTTGCCAACTTTGCACTGGTATAGGTAGTCTTCACTGGGATGAAATGAGCTACCTTTGTCAAACGGTCGACTGCAACCCATATCGAGTCATAGCCTGAACAAGTTCTGGGCAATCCGGTGATAAAATCCATGCCTAACTTATCCCAATTCCATTCGGGTATCGGCAATGGCTGTAGCAATCCTGCTGGCTTCTGATGTTCCGCCTTCACTCTCTGACATACATCACAAACTGCTACATACTCCACAATATCCTTCTTCATTCCGGTCCACCAGAAAATATCCTTCAAATCCAAATACATCTTGGTATTTCCTGTGTGAGTCGAATATGGTAAATCATGGGCCTCTTGCAGAATTAAATTCCTGATCTCCGAATCATTAGGCACATAAACACGGTCTTCAAACCATAAGGTATCGTGCTCATCCTCACGAAATCCTTTAGCTTTTCCTTTGCTCATTTTCTCCTTAATAGAGGCAATCTCCTTGTCAGTCTTCTAGGCTTCTCTGATCTTATCCATCAACATAGACTGGATCTCCAATGCTACTACATAGCCTCTCGGAACTATTTCCAAACATAGTTCACAAAGATTTTCGTCTAACTCCCTTGGTAAATCTCATGTCATTAAGGTGTTGGCATGACTTTTACGACTCAACGCGTCAGCTACTTCGTTAGCCTTTCCAGGGTGATAATGCAATCTCGTGTCATAATCCTTGATGAGTTCCAACCATCTCCTTTGTCTAAGATTCAACTCCTTCTGCGTGAAAATGTACTTCAAACTCTTGTGGTCCATGTACACCTCACAATGATTTGAATGAGAAAATGTCTCCAAG
This sequence comes from Triticum urartu, assembly GCF_056163025.1. Taxonomy (NCBI): domain Eukaryota; kingdom Viridiplantae; phylum Streptophyta; class Magnoliopsida; order Poales; family Poaceae; genus Triticum; species Triticum urartu. The sequence goes on along the minus strand of NC_141873.1, from coordinate 192,298,654 downwards.
TCTTCAATGCATGCACTACGGCTGCTAACTCCAAATCATGCATAGCATAATTCAAGTCATGAGGCTTGAGCTGTCGTGAGGCATATGAGACAACTCTTCCTTCCTGCATAAGAACTGCTCCAAGTCCTCGACATGAAGCGTCGCAATACACCTCATAATCCTTGGTCTGATCTGGAAAAATCAACACTGGTGATGTAACCAAACGTTTCTTCAACTCTTGGAAACTAGCCTCACATTCCTCAGTCCATATGAACTTGGTATCCTTCTTCAGCAACTCCGTCATAGGTTTCGCAATCTTCGAGAAATTTTCAATGAATCTCCGGTAGTATCCTGCAAGTCGAAGAAAACTCCGGATCTCTCCAACTGTTGTTGGCGCTTCCCAATTTGTCACAGTGTCAACCTTGGTGGGATCTACTGCTATACCTTCTCCAGATATAACGTGTCCGAGAAATCCAACTTCCTTCAACCAAAACTCACATTTGCTAAACTTGGCATATAACTGATGTTCTCTGAGCTTACCAAGTACCAAACGCAAATGCTCCTTATGCTCCTCTTCATTCTTCGAGTAAACCAGGATATCATCAATGAACACTACGACGAACTTATCCAAAAACTCCATAAACACTTTGTTCATCATGTTCATAAAATATGTAGGTGCGTTAATCAGACCAAATGACATAACGGTATACTCGTACAGCCCATACCTGGTGGTAAAAGCCATTTTAGGAATATCCTGTTCTCGAATCTTCAACTGATGGCATCCTGATCGCAGGTCGATCTTGGAAAATACCTTAGCTCCTTGCAACCGATCAAATAGATCATTGATCATCGGTAGTGGGTACTTCTTCTTGATGGTTACTTCATTCAATCCTCGATAATCAACGACCATCCTTAACGATCCATCCTTCTTATCCACTGGAAGTACTGGCGATCCCCAAGGTGAAGAACTTGGGTGAATATAACCTTTATCCAGCAACTCCTTAATCTTCTTCTTAATCTCCACCAAATCTTTTGCGGGCATCCTATATGGTCTCTTAGATATTGGCCCTGTGCCTGGCAAAAGCTCAATCAAAAACTCAATATCTCTATCCAGTGGCATGCCTGGTAACTCTTCTGGAAAAACATCAGGGAAATCCTTCACTACTGGTACTTCCTCTTGCACAACTCCTGTTAGGCAATTTACTTGAGTCCTTTTCGGCACATGCTGGAATACATACTTTATCCTTCTTCCTTCTGGGGTGGTAAGCAAAATTGACTTACTGGCACATTCAATGTTCCCTCCATACTTTGATAACCAATCCATGCCTAAAATCACATCCAATCCTTGAGATTCCAATACTATTAGGTCCGAGGGAAAAACATAGTTACCAATCCTTAATGGTAACCGATCACACCATAGACTAGCCATATACTCTGCTCCAGGCGAGGTTACTAACATGGGTGACCTAAGGGCTTGGGTTGGCAGTTTATACTTATCCACAAATCCCCTTGATATGTATGAATGCGATGCACCAGTATCAAAAAGAACGAGTGCAGTAAATGACTTAACCAAAAACTTACCTATTACTTCATTGGGTTGGGCTTCAACTTCCTCCACATTTACGTGGTTCACATGTCCCCTATTGAAAGGGTTCGGCTTCTTCCCAGAGCTTCCATTGTCATTTCCATTTTGGGCTTCAGGACATTCATTGGCATAATGTCCGGTCTTCTGGCACTTAAAGCAAGTGACTTGGCTCAGGTCTCTCTTGGCTGGGGTTGATGGGTTGGTGCGATTCTGGCCATTACCTTCCCCATTCCCATTACCATTCTTGGTGCCATTGTGATTGTGCGAGCTACCTCCTCCATGGGTATGCTGAAAATGTCCTCCCGGCCTAGGTGTAAATCGTGGCTTCTGCTGAGCTCCAGAATTGTACTTCCCTTGTCCATACTTTACTCTTGCGGTTCTCAATTTGCTGCTGCTTCCCTTCAATCATGAGAGCACGATCTACCAACTCCTGGTAGTTGTTGAAGGTGGCTACCATCAACTATATGCTCAACTCATCATTCAATCCTTCCAGAAACTTCTCCTGCTTAGCTGCATCCGTAGCAACGTCTTCTGGGGCATAACGTGCTAGCTTACTAAAGTCCTCCACATAATGGCCAACTGTCCGTCCTCCTTGGCGCAAGTTGCGAAACTCTCGCTTCTTTAGGGCCATAGCTCCTGCTGAAACATGGGCAGTACGAAAAGCCTGCTGGAACTGGTCCCATGTGACAGTGTCGACAGGGAAGTGGCTGTGAAATTCTCCCACCATGATGTTGCGGGTCCTTCAAGCTGGTGTGCGACAAACTTCACCTTTTCTGCATCTATGCATCCTGCTGTGGTCAACTCCCTTGCTGTCTTGCAGACCCAATCATCTTCTACTATCGGCTCGGTGCTACTGGAAAACACTGGCGGATTCAGCCTAAGAAAACGGGCTAAGTGATCAACAGGTGGTGGTGGTGGTGGGTTGTTGTTGTTGTTCCCCTGATTCTGATTCTGGACTAGCAACTGCATCAATGTGTTCTGCTGGTGGATCAACTGGGTGAGCTCCGGTGGGAAGGTAAATCCGGGGTCACATCTTGGAGGCATCTGAGGGTTTAGAAAAGATGAGATTTAAGAGTAGAGAGGGGTCTAGAGAGAAAACACTACCCATATGCACATGAGGCAAAAGCAAACAATTCACTTCATTCAATCAAGCAAAGGGCATACAATCGATCTAACTATCGCAAAATTGCTTGGACTACTATAATTACATGGTGGACTACTACTACTGTTGGGGTGGTCTTCTAGAAATATTCTTCGGTTGCAGACTCCATGATATCTGCTCCAGCTTCATCAACATAGTCATCATCGCTATCATCTGGATCAGAGTCGGTGTCATCGATGATGATGTAGTCTTCCGGGCAAATCTCCTTGGGTTCTTCGTCTTCTTCTACTGGTGTATGGCCTCCCATATATATTCCGATCTTCATTGTTAGGTCAACATTCTTATCCACTAGTACTTCGATTTCCTCTTCATAATCTTCACGTGTAGCTTTGAGTTCTTCCTCCAGTTCCTTGATTCTTGTGCTTGCCTTCTTCAGATCTATCATGTCGGCGCACATCTGGTTCTCCTGTCGTCGAATGTGCTGGTTTAACTCCTGGATAAACGCTGCAATTGATCTATCCTTCTTGGTGCTGATCATCTCCCAGTGCTCATCTCGGCGCCCACAAATCTGGTAGATAGTATCCTTGAGATCATTGTGGTAAACTTATCCAATGCGTCCCATGGCGATGTGAGCTGCCATGCTCTTTCCTAGACTCCAGATTGGTGCATCAAAAGAAAACTCTATGGGCTTAGTGACTGGCATGAGCATCCTTCCTGGAATTTGAACTTGAATCATCCAGCGCTCTTCTTCAGGGAATGTGGCATTGTAGGTTCTGGTGAAGCTTGGTACTCCTATGCTCAGGTATCTTGTGACTTCCTTCAAATGACATCCAAAGGGTGTATCTCCATCCGGTTGCGTGAACTTGTTCCTTGCATCTGCCATCCTAAAAGAGTAGAAAATATGAGAGGTCAGAATGAGAAGAGTGAGTAGTGATCTAGGGCTTTAGCTTAGTGGTCGTGTCATACAGTCAGTGTGTGCTCTGATACCATCTTGTAGCGACCAGACCTCAAACGGTCCAATCTCTGTGCTCAGGTGTCATCCCTGGATCAGTAATGATGACACCACACAGTACTTGAAGGATTTATAACAGAGTATCAATCACACACTTATGACATCGAGAGTCTCAAAAGAGAACTTATTACAATAATAATGGCTTAAGGCCATCTAATAACGATAACAATGGAAGGCTTGGAAGATAAGTGAGTCCATCAACTCCAACGACATCACTGGGTATAGAACCACGACCTAAAACCACCTTACTCGTCGTCTGAAAAGTCTGCAACGTGAACGTTGCCGCCCGAAACGGGTCAGCACATGGAATATGCTGGCAATGTAACACATAGAGAGCAATGAAAGAAAATAGGCTATACTATATGCATATTTGGCTGGTGGAAGCTCTATGGTTACAGTTTTGCGTAAAGCCAATTTTTCCCTACTGCAAAGGAATAAATTTTGTTTAACTATCATGGTAGTTGTTAAACATTGAGAATGGTTGACAGAATTCTCAATGCCAATTAAGCATCATCATTGAGAACCAACAAATTAATTAGAGTAACATGATGAGATTCACATGATAATCCAAGTACTAGATACTCAAGATGTCCATAACCGGGGACACGGCTAACCATGATTAGTTTATACACTCTGCAGAGGTTTGCACACTTTTCCCCACAAGACTCGATCTCCTCCGTTGGTTTTCTTGCATGCAGGTTGTTTGAGAAACAGATGACATAGACATAGTCTTTCAGAAGCGCTAGCACCTTACAATGGGTAGACCGTACCACCTACATCCCCTACATCTGCTAGTCTACCACTGTAAGAGTTCGCACGACTTAGTAAACTATGCTAGAGCCCATAGTAGCTTGTGGCTGCACAAGGAAGTTTCTAGCATGAATAATCTCATGATCCCTTTGAGCCTGGGTGGCGGTTCGAAGAAAACAGGCAATCGCTGGAGTACCCAGGTGCCTCAATCCACCCAGATGTGTATTTAAGTTGCCACCTTAGATAAACCATTAATTTAACAAACTCACATCTGTCATGGATTTCACTCACCCAAACCACGTCTACTGCCATAGCATGGCGTAATAAGCAAACGTAGAAGTAACTCCCAAAGGTTTGATAATAACAGGTAATAAGTACTACCTCATCTACTTCCCAAACCAACAAATTAATTAGATCATAGTCAATGCAATGTGTGAGGATTGATCTAATGCAATAAAACTGGGTAGTAGGAAAGTATGATCAAAGTGTTACTTGCCTTGCTGATGATCCGCAAAACCTAGCGATTCGAAGTAGCAAGCGGCGCACTCCGGGTACTCTATCGCAAACAAACAAGCATACAATAAGTGCTCATCTAATGCACAGGTAAAACTCGAATAAGAGATCTAACCAGATAGTTCAATTTAAGAACTCCCGTCTGCAAAAAGAATCAAATCGAACGAAGCAACGAAAGACAAACAGCAAAAGAAATAGGCTTCGTTTACTATTCTGGATCTAGGAAAAATTTTACTGCCGTTAAAACTTGTTTGAGTTGGTTAGACGGAAATAGGGTTTCGAGACGAAACTCCAGGCGCTTGAATCGCCTGATTCCGACAAACGAGCGAAAAGTTAAACTAAAACGAACATCGGATCAAAAATCACGATCGGAAAATCGTGCATTTAATCCGAGAAAAAGAAAAACGACGAACAGGTTAACGAACGAATGTTCGTTAACAGGAACTAAACGATGAACACGTTCGTTAAAACAAACGGACGAGCGAACACTCACTAAATAAATAAACCGGAGAAAACCGATCTATTTAAAAAAAATGAAAACTAGGGTTTTCAAAAAAACCGAAACAGCTTTTCTCAAAAAAAACCGGGGCGGCGGCCACCTCGGCTCGGGGCTCTGGCGAGGCTCCGGCGGGCGGCGGGTGGTGCGGGGCGGCTGCTCCGACGCGGGCGGCATGCGGCGGCGGCGCTGGAGGCGTGGGGAGGCGGCGGCGGGTGTGGGGCTGCAGGGGGGGCGGCGGGGGGGGGGGGGGGGGTTATAAAGGGGGCGGCAACTTGGGGGAGGGGTCGGCCTCGGGAGGCGGGTCCTCCCCGGACTCGGGCGACGGCGGCGGTCGGCTGGCTGGGCCGGCCTGCTCGGCTGGGCCCTTGGCCCAGTCGGGCGCGGGGTCTCTTTTTTTTTTAACAATTTCACTGCGACTAAAAAACTTCTAGAAAAATAAATAAAATTCTATAAATGCCAAAACAAATTTTCGTCGTCCAAATAAAATATTTAGAATAGGATGAACATTTTCTTGGCCCTAAATGCAATTTTTGAAAATGTGCAATTTTTCCTAAATTCAAATAAAATAGCAAATAAAACCAAAATAAAATCTTATTTGATTTTTTTATTAAATCCCCAATATTTCTATATTTTGGGAAAGTCATTTTATTCCCACTCTCATAATTTTTATAGTAGAAATCATTGAAGATAAAATAAATAAAATCAAATGATCCTATTTTCAAAATTTGAGAAAGCTCAAATAATAAAATAACGAAATCTCCAACTCTCTCTGAGGGTCCTTGAGTTGCGTGAAATTTCTAGGATCAACCAAATGCAATAAAATATGATATGCAATGATGATCTATTGTATAACATTCCAAATTGAAAATTTGGGATGTTACACTCGCCCAATGGAGTGGACCCCAAAGGCCGAGGCAACGCTACAGGATCTAAAGAAATACCTTTCCTCCACGCCAATAGTGGTTGCGCCTAAACCACAAGAGTCGTTGCTGCTGTATCTGGCGGCGATGAATCAAGTGGTCAGTGCCGCACTACTGGTGAAGAGGGAGGTCGATGAAGAGGCAGTGGCGACGGTGGGACTGGTGGATGGCAAGCCAGAGATTCCCCCGGCAGGGCCCGATGCCAGCAAGGCAAGGCCCCCGGCGGAGTCTGACACCATCAGGACAGACCCCATGCATTCAAGTGAGGCAGTGCAGAAGAAGAAGATGATGCAGCACCCGGTTTACTTTGTCAGCTCCCTCCTGCAGGGGGCTAGGTCAAGGTACTCTGGTGTGCAGAAATTGCTCTTCGGCCTCCTTATGGCCTCGAGGAAGTTGCGTCAATACTTCCAAGTAGATGAAATGATGTAGGGTAGAACCCTAATCGGCCAATCTCTCATGAATCAGCGGATCCCCCGACGAACACGAAGAACACGGGGGGAAAAAGAGGGAAACACAACGGAAACACAAGAGAATCACTAAACCAACACAAGAAAGTCACACATGTGCTAGATCCTCGGATACATAAGAGTTCACACAGTACACGATCAACTACGGACGATACAAGGTTAGCCGGTCTTTTCCGTGAGGAGGTCTTGATGTTCTTCTCGAGGAGGACTTGATGTTCTTCTCTGCGAGGAGGTCTTGAATCCAAAAGGATCTTCTCCGAAGAGGCTGCGGTCTCTCACGAGGAGTAGATCCGATGTGTATGAGCAATGCTCTATCTCTCAAATGAGCTAAACCAATGCTAACCCTAGAAAGGAGGAGGGAGAGGTCTATATATAGTCTTAGTGTAAAAAGGGGCGAAAGGGGGTACACAGGCTGCGGCCCAACACATGGCAGTGCACAGGCGACGGACGTCCGGGGGTCACCGGTCGTCCGGAGGCTCGCGAGGGTCCAGACATCTGGTGCTTGTCGGACATCCGTAGATTCGGCTCGGGTAGTCTTCGGTCGGAAGTCCGGTCGGGGTCGGTCGTCTGAGGAGCGTCGATCGTCCGTGGAGCGTCGAAAGTCCGTAGTTTTGGCTGTGGTGTGGAAGTGTCGGACGTCCGTAGCCTGGAGGTCATCGGACGTCCGGTCCTGGCCGGTCGTCCGGAGCCTAGAGCTTCTTCTTCATCACTTGTTCTTCTCCGTCTTCACGTCCATCTTCCTCTTCTTCTTCTCCTTGTTCCTTAGCTTCTCCATGGTACATGAGTATGCACAATGTGTCCATATGAGGTAGTAGCCATGTCTCATGTGCATCGAAGTGGAAACGTGAGAGGAGTGATGTCACCTCAGTTTTGAGAGCTCTTGCGTGTGCTCGTGTCATGGGTCGGCTAGACTGGTTCTACCGACGTGCTTTGCACACAGGTGGCTGGCGGGTGTTAGTTTCTCGAACTTTAGTTGAACCGAGTGTGGCTACGCCCGGTCCTTGCGAAGGTTAAAACAACATCAACTTGACAAACTATCATTGTGGTTTTTTGATGCATAGGTAAGGTTGGTTCTTGCTTAAGCCCGTAGCAGCCACGTAAAACATGCAACAAACAAAGTAGAGGACGTCTAACTTGTTTTTGCAGGGCATGTTGTGATGTGATATGGTCAAGACATGATGCTAAAATTTTATTGTATGAGATGATCATGTTTTGTAACCAAGTTATCGGCAACTGGCAGGAGCCATATGGTTGTCGCTTTATTGTATGCAATGCAATCGCCCTGTAATGCTTTACTTTATCACTAAGCGATAGCGATAGTCGTAGAAGCATAAGATTGGCGAGACGACAACGATGCTACGATGGAGATCAAGGTGTCGCGCCGGTGACGATGGTGATCATGACGGTGCTTCGAAGATGGAGATCGCAAGCACAAGATGATGATGGCCATATCATATCACTTATATTGATTGCATGTAATGTTTATCTTTTATGCATCTTATCTTGCTTTGATTGATGGTAGCATTTTAAGATGATCTCTCACTAATTATCAAGAAGTGTTCTCCTTGAGTATGCACCGTTGCGAAAGTTCTTCGTGCTGAGACACCACTTGATGATCGGGTGTGATAGGCTCTACGTTCAAATACAACGGGTGCAAAACAGTTGCACACGCGGAATACTCAGGTTATACTTGACGAGCCAAGCATATAAAGATATGGCCTCGGAACACGGAGACCAAAAGGTCGAGCGTGAATAATATAGTAGATATGATCAACATAGTGACGTTCACCAATGAAACTACTCCATCTCACGTGATGATCGGACATGGTTTAGTTGATTTGGATCACGTGATCACTTAGAGGATTAGAGGGATGTCTATCTAAGTGGGAGTTCTTTAGTAATATGATTAATTGAACTTAAATTTATCATGAACTTAGTACCTGATAGTATCTTGCTTGTATATGTTTGATTGTAGATAGATGGCCCGTGCTGTTGTTCCGTTGATCTTTAATGCGTTCCTTGAGAAAGCAAAGTTGAAAGATGATGATAGCAATTACACGGACTGGGTCCGTAACTTGAGCATTATCCTCATTGCTGCACAGAAGAATTACGTCCTGGAAGCACCACTGGGTGCCAGGCCTGCTGCTGGAGCAACACCAGATGTTATGAACGTCTGGCAGAGCAAAGCTGATGACTACTCAATAGTTCAGTGTGCCATGCTTTACGGCTTAGAATCGGGACTTCAACGATGTTTTGAAGGTCATGGAGCATATGAGATGTTCCAGGAGTTGAAGTTAATATTTCAAGCAAATGCCCGGATTGAGAGATATGAAGTCTCCAATAAGTTCTATAGCTGCAAGATGGAGGAGAACAGTTCTGTCAGTGAGCATATACTCAAAATGTCTGGGTATAATAATCACTTGATTCAATTGGGAGTTAATCTTCCAGATGATTGCGTCATTGACAGAATTCTCCAATCACTTCCACCTAGCTACAAGAGCTTTGTGATGAACTATAATATGCAAGGGATGGTTAAGACAATTCCCGAGCTCTTCGCAATGCTGAAAGCTGCGGAGGTAGAAATCAAGAAGGAGCATCAAGTGTTGATGGTAAACAAGACCACTAGTTTCAAGAAAAAGGGCAAAGGGAAGAAGAAGGGGAACTTCAAAAAGAACAGCAAGCAAATTGCTGCTCAGGAGAAGAAACCCAAATCTGGACCTAAGCCTGAAACTGTGTGCTTCTACTGCAAGTAGACTGGTCACTGGAAGCAGAACTGCCCCAAGTATTTGGCGGATAAGAAGGATGGCAAGGTGAACAAAGGTATATATGATATACATGTTATTGATGTGTACCTTACTAATGCTCGCAGTAGCACCTGGGTATTTGATACTGGTTCTGTTGCTAATATTTGCAACTCGAAACAGGGACTACGGATTAAGCGAAGATTGGCTAAGGACGAGGTGACGATGTGTGTGGGAAATGGTTCCAAAGTCGATATGATCACGGTCGGCATGCTACCTCTACATCTACCTTCGGGATTAGTATTAGACCTAAATAATTGTTATTTGGTGCTAGCGTTGAGCATGAACATTATATCTGGATCTTGTTTGATGCAAGACGGTTATTCATTTAAATCAGAGAATAATGGTTGTTCTATTTATATGAGTAGTATCTTTTATGGTCATGCACCCTTGAAGAGTGGTCTATTCTTATTAAATCTCGATAGTAGTGACACACATATTCATAATGTTGAAGCCAAAAGATGCAGAGTTGATAATGATAGTGCAACTTATTTGTGGCACTGCCGTTTAGGTCATATTGGTGTAAAGCGCATGAAGAAACTCCATACTTATGGACTTTTGGAACCACTTGATTATGAATCACTTGGTACTTGCGAACCGTGCCTTATGGGCAAGATGACCAAAACACCATTCTCCGGTACTATGGAGAGAGCAATAGATTTGTTGGACATCATACATACAGATGTATGTGGTCCGATGAATGTTGAGACTCGTGGCGTCAGGCCCCAGATTCCAAGTCACATCGATCTAGCCGGTAACACCTCATATCACATTGCGGACTCACGCACGGTAACCGACGGGTGTCGCCTTACCATGGCCCGGGACCGTTTGCGCCTTTTGGCACACGTATATGATAGTGTCGCTAGCATCCATATGACAGAGAACCCGGGCCGACATGGCTAATCGTGAACCCAAAGCGGCACAGACCCATGGAGACAAGCATACATGAATCACATCGAGCGTGTCGGTCATCAGCGAGTGAATCCGGGCTGTAGCACTGGGCTAACAGGACTCCGGGGAACCCGGGCTGTAGCAGGCTAGGCAGGACTCCGGATGTCACCGCGTGACATTTCCCCGAAGGGACAGACATAGGAATGAAGTGAATCACATGCCGGCCAGTCAAGTGTCCTGAACAGTAGTGCTGGGCTATCGGGACTCCGGTGAATCGGGCTATAGCGGACTACTATGGCTCGAGGAACACTAGACTACATTTCCCCATAAGAAAGGCTGCCAAGGATAAACAACTAGATTGTCGGATCCCACTCATACCAAGCATTTCAATCGTACACACAATATGCCCGATATGAGTACATACAACATGGCATCACAACAAAACTCTACAACTCAAGTACTTTATTTAAAGGCTCCAGAGAGCCATACATAACATGTTCATATAGGTAGGGGTCACATGACCCGACACTCAAGTCATACAAGCATACAAGCACAAGCGGAAGTAAATAGTCTGAGTACAAACACTAGAAAGCAAGAAGGCTTCCGAAGCCTGTCTATGTACATAGGGCCCTCCATGGCCAGGATCACCACCTGGGTGGCTAGTCACTCGTTGACATCAAGGTCTACGTAGAACCCATCAGAGAGGGCGGTGTTGTCGTCTGAAAACAGTAATTAAGCAAACATGAGTACAAAGGTACTCAGCAAGTCTTACAACAGAACCTACTATACATGCTCATTCTCAAGAAGGTGGTGGGGTTATTGCAGCAAGCCAGCTTTGACTCTTGGCTAAGCTATCCTATGGAACCCCACTAGTAAAATAGTTTTCGCACACGAGTCCACTACTCACTAACACAATACTCCACCGGGGATCCTCCCTCGTCATCCTACGAGAGGGCCATCCTCGGTACTCACACTTATCTTGAGTCTTTTAGTAGTAACCATTAACTTGTCTATGAACTGTATAGGCAACCAAGTAGTCCTTTACCGCGGACGCGGCTATTCGAATAGTTTTATACCCTGCAGGGGTGTACTTCGTCACACATGTTTCCACCACTTAGCGTCTGCACACGACATGTGCTCGGCAGACTTCAAGCGAAAACCGACGTGGGTGTAGACCACGACCTGACTAACCTCACAAGTCTCTAGTCCAGGTTTATCGCCTATTCTGGTTCCATCCGCAAGGAAATCTGGCCGGGGTGTCCTCAACAGCCCCAAACGATGTGTACAGGGTCCCGAGACGCCAAACGGGCGCCCGGCATACCCGGCCACAGTGTATCTACCGCATCATAGCCCACCCCTAGGGTCAGTGCTACGCACGGCCGCCAACACATAACCTACAAACACCAGAAACTAGTTGCAACTCCTGGACAGAGGGCGAGAGGGGTCAGTAAGTCGAGCGGGGTCATATTTCAGGGCCCAATGCGTGGTAGTAACTGAATCTTAAATCACGCATACAGATCTCAGTTCTTATGGACGGCCTCAATGAAACAACCCACCATGTACTCCTACATGGCCTCTCATCGATACCTTTACCAAAGCATGTTCAACACATCCCTCACATTACCGACATAATCATTTCACTCTAGCCCATCACCCAGATGAACCAGACCTGACACAACTCTAAGCATAGCAGGCATAGCAAGGTAGGAATCACATACATGGCTCAATCAACTCCTACACATGCTAGTGGGTTTCATCTAGTTACTGTGGCAATGACAGGTCATGCAGAGGATAAGGGTTCAACTACCGTAGCACACAGCAGTTTGAATCACGTTGTCTTAATGCAGTAAACAAGAGCAGAAGTGAGAACATGGGTTTGTATCGGAATGTTCAATGGGTTGCTTGCCTGTTGTAGTGGTAGTAGGGTACTGCCCCTGAGACGGATACTCGGGGTTATCCTCGGAGGCAGAACCTACCACGAAAAGCACACCGAACATAATCAACACATGACAATATGCAATAATATGATGCATGCTATGACATGGCAAGATGAAAGAGTCTTGGCCTAATGAAAGCTAAAACAGGTAGGAATGAACTCATTTCAATCAAAGATTCAAATGTCAGCTCATTTAACATGGCCTTATTAGTGCATTATCTTATTCTGCTTAAACAGCAAGGTTAACTTGTTTTGTCATGCATGAAACCATTACAGATGGATGGATTGAATTTTTCTGATCATTTTTCATATATAAATCTTTGCATTTGGAGCTATGGTTGATTTTCTATGATTTTTAGAAGTTTTGGCTATTTTCTGGAATTTCCTATTAAAGAACAAATCCAGTAATTGAATTAATGCGTCAGCATGACATAGGTGTGACGTCAGCGGGTCAACTGGGTCGGCCAGGTCAAACCTGACTAGTGGGCCCTGTCTGTTAGTGTCTCAGCTAATTAATAGGATTATGTTAGTGCTAACTAACTATCAGTGGGGCCTGGGCCCACATGTCAGTGACTGAACTAATTAAATTTAGTTAAAACTAATGCTAAACTAATTAGCAGGCCGGCCCCACCTTTCATAGACTCAGGAGGGGAGTCAACCTGGGCCCACACGGGGGTCAAACAGGGTCAACTCGCCGGCGTCTAGCCGCCGGCGAGGCCAGACGCGGCGGAGCAGCGCGGGATTTGCACTTCGGCGACCAAAAGCTATCTACGTGATGCGGGGAGGAAGCCACGTCGAGTGGTAGCAATGGGTGGAGCTGGGGTGGCCGGAAACGTCGCCGGCGACGAGTTTGGCGGCGGCCGGAGCTCGGGTGAGGATGAACTAGTCGCTAGGGGGCACGGGGAGGCGCGAGGTTTCGTGCGTTGAGCTCCTGGATGTGCGGTAGGACTAGTGGATAGGGTGGCGTGGCCATTGGGTGGCCGGAGCCTTGTCGGCGATGAGCTCCGCGGCGGTGCATGCGGGTGATCTACATGCAGTCGCTACGGGGCTCGAGAGAGAGAACGGAGAGGGTGGGGAGGTGGCTGAGCTCATGGGGGTCTCGTCGAGGCAGTCGGAGAGGTCAGGGATGAGCTGATGCGGCGGGGGCGGCGAAAGGGATCTCCGGTGGCCAGAGTTGAGGGCGAGCTCGGTGCAGCGTCTCCAGGGAGAGCGAGCGCTCGTTGCTCGGCCTACTCGATGTAGTCGACGACGGCAGAGCTCATGGACACGATGGCGCGGTGCGAGGACGACGGAGGGTGCGGCTACGATGACGGTGCGGCGACAGGAGCGTCGGCCATGGTGGGGAACGGTGAGGGAGAGAGACAGGGGGAATGGCGTGTCCAGGGGCTTCGGGGTGCGATGTGGAGGCATCCAGGGGCGTGGGCGGCAAGCAAGTGACGCCTGGCGAGCTCGGGCACGCCGGCGTCACCTCCCTGCCTGCCTGGTGGAGAAGAAGCAGCTGGCTAGCGCGGGCCAGCATAGTGCTGGGCCGCCAGGTGGGCCGGCTGGTGAGTTAGCTAGGCTGCGCCAGGTAAGTTTCTCTCCCTCTCTTTTTTTTTCTGTTTTTCTTATTTATTCTATTATTTCTGTAGCTTCAGGGCTTTATTAAAAATGCCAGGGCATTTCCGTAAATCATAAAATTAATCATGGCTACTGCTTAGAATATATCCAATAGCAAACATTTTAGTTTATGATTATTTGAGCATTTAAAATATTTTATAGCATTTAAATGCCCAAATGCAAATACTATAAGGATTAATCCAATGACCTTAGATGTCCTAGAAAAATGTGCACCATTTTTGTCAGGGGTTTTAACCCAAAACAAAAAGGGTGGGCTTTTTAGAAGGGCATTTCAGGTTCATTGAAAAAGTTTTTTTAGTAAACCCTAGTTATTCCAGGGGGGTGCTGGGGGTTCTGTCATCCCCATTTCAAATTTAAGAGAAAATTAAACATGATGCACACTCTAATGCTTGAACTAGCTAGGGTGTGACAACTCACCCCCACTCAAAAGAATCTCGTCCCGAGATTTAGGATCCTCTGGGAAGAAGGTGGGGTACTCGAGTCGAAGACGATCCTCCCTTTCCCAAGTGGCTTCTTTCTCGGAATGGTGTGACCATTGAACCTTGAGAAACTTGATATTATGACGTCGAGTGGTATGCTCGGCTTGATCAAGGATACGAACGGGATATTCCCGATAAGAGAGGTTATCTTGTAGATCAAGCGTTTCGTGGTCCACTCCACAGATAGGATCCGCGAAGCAACGCCTGAGTTGAGAAACGTGGAAGACATCGTGAACTCTGGAAAGATGCGAAGGTAGTTCCAATTGGTAGGCAACTTCTCCTCGTTTGGCAAGAATGCGAAAGGGTCCGATGTAGCGAGGAGCCAATTTGCCTTTGATACCGAAACGATGGGTTCCCTTTAACGGATTAACCCGAAGGTAAGCCTTCTCGCCGACTTCAAATGTCATGAGCTTATGTTTACGATCATATTGGCTCTTTTGACGAGATTGGGCTATTTTCAATTTCTCCCGAATAACGCGAACTTTCTCTTCTGCTTCCTGAATCATATCCGGGCCAAAGAGTTGTCTTTCCCCGGTTTCTGACCAGTTAATAGGCGTTTGACATTTTCGTCCATAGAGGACTTCAAAAGGAGCTTTGCCCAAGCTAGCTTGATAACTATTGTTATAAGCAAACTCCGCGAATGGAAGGCATTTCTCCCAACCCATTCCGAACGAGATGACAGAAGCTCGGAGCATATCTTCCAGAATTTGATTGACTCGCTCTACTTGACCACTTGATTGAGGATGGAAGGCAGTGCTAAAAGAGAGATGAGTTCCCATAGCATTTTGGAAACTTTCCCAAAATCGAGAGGTGAAGAGACTCCCACGGTCTGAGTTAATTTCCAATGGAACACCATGAAGAAACACTATTCGGGAGATGTATAACTCAGCTAGCTGGCTAGCGGTGATACTCTCACGAACAGGTAGAAAGTGGGCTACTTTGGAAAGACGGTCGATCACGACGAAGATGGCATTATTCCCTCTCTTGGTCCTGGGAAACCCAGTGATGAAATCCATATTGATTTTATCCCATTTCCATTCAGGAATAGCCAAAGGTTGAAGGGTGCCAGCAGGCCGTTGATGCTCTGCTTTGACACGACGACAAACGTCGCAATTAGCAATGTATTGAGCGATTTCTCTCTTCATCCTAGTCCACCAAAACCTCTGGCATAGGTCTTGATACATCTTGGTACTACCGGGATGAATGGTGAGAGGGGATTCATGAGCTTCCTTGAGAATCAACTGGCATAGATGTTGTTTCTTGGGAACCACCAAACGGTTCTCGAAGAAGACATCACCTCGCTCATCCATGGAAAAACATTTAGCAACTCCACTAGCAATGTTTTCCTTAATCCGGAATATGCCCTTATCACGCTTATGGGCAGCTATGATTTGATCCATAAGGGAAGGTTTCGCCACCAGGGTGGATAGAAAACCTCGAGGAACAATATGAAGATTAATCTTACGAAATTCCTCATGGAGAAGTGGTTGACTTTGTTGTAACATCAGGTTGTTACAATAGGACTTACGACTTAGTGCATCAGCCATGACATTGGCTTTGCCCGGGGTGTAAGTTATTTCTAAGTCGTAATCTGAGATCAACTCGATCCAACGTCGTTGCCTGAGATTCAAATCCGGTTGGGTGAAGATATATTTCAAACTTTGGTGATCGGTGAAGATCTCGCAATGATTACCAAGGAGGTAATGTCGCCAAGTTTTGAGTGCATGGACTACAGCTGCAAGCTCTAGATCATGTGTGGGATAGTTTTCCTCATGTGGGTGTAATTGCCGTGAAGCATAGGCAATTACCTGACGATCCTGCATGAGTATGCAACCTAGTCCTTGTCGTGAGGCATCGCAATAGATAGTAAAGTCCTTGGAGAAATCTGGTGGTACCAGTACGGGAGCAGATGTCAGGCGTCTTTTCAGTTCCTGAAAGCTGAACTCGCAGTGTGGAGTTCACTCGAACTTTTTATCTTTCTTGAGGAGTTCAGTTAGAGGTTTAGCAACCTTGGAGAAATTCTCGGCGAAGCGGCGGCAATAGCTCGCTAAGCCAAGGAAGCTCCGGACTTGCTTGACCGTCTCAGGTGGAGTCCAATCAAGGACGGCTTGAACTCGCTCGGGATTGACAGCAATACCCTTACCAGAGATTACATGGCCTAGATAGGTCACTTCTAGCAACCAAAATTCACACTTGGAGAATTTGGCATAAAGGCGATGCTCTCGAAGTTTCATCAATACCAGCCTTAGATGTTCGGCATGTTCCTGTTCATTCTTGGAGTAGATGAGTATGTCATCAAGATAAACTAGGACGAATTTATCCAGATACTCCATGAAGACCGAGTTCATTAACCGGGAGAAGGTGGCTGGGGCATTGGTTAAACCGAAGGACATAACAGTGTACTCGTATTGGCCATAACGGGTAACAAAGGCCGTTTTGGGAATGTCCCCGTTTCTAATTTTGATTTGATGGTAGCCCAACCTCAAATCCATCTTGAAAAAGAATAAGGATCCAGCGAGATGATCATACAGATCGCTGATCCTGGGAAGCGGATACTTGTTCTTGATAGTGACCAAGTTGACAGGTCGGTAATCTACAACCATTCAATCCGTTCCATCCTTCTTCTTGACGAAGAGGACGGGGCAAGCCCAAGGAGAGGAACTAGGATGGATGAAACCCTTTTTCAAGGACTCATCGAGTTGGTTCTTAATCTCGGCTAGTGCTAAGGGTGCCATCTTATAGGGTCTCCTAGAAATTGGAACGGTTCCTGGAACAAGGTCTATCACAAACTCGACATCCCTATCAGGTGGAACACCTGGCAGTTCTTCTGGAAAGACATCCGGAAAGTCTCGGACTACCGAAACATCTTCAAGGTCTGGAAGGGGGTTGGCATTTAGGGAGTAAAGCTGGCGCTTGGCCGCTCGGGTTAAGACATTGACTGTCTTGCCCGATGGGCGAGTAAATTGAACGGTTCTAGTGGCACAATCAATCTTAGCATAATGAGCTGACATCCAGTCCATACCCAAAATGATGTTTATGTCTGAGGACTTGAGAGCTATTAAGGATGCAAGGAAGACAAGTCTATCGACAAGAATTTCGTTCCCATGGCTTACTCTAGAAGTTTGCCATCTAGAGCCAGGGGTTTGAATTTCCATGGTAGAGGGCATGTCACAGAATGTCGTATTATGCGATCGAGCATAGTTCTCGGATATGAATGAATGAGATGCTCCAGTATTGAAAAGAACAGATGCCGAATGGCAATTAACAAGGAGCATACCAAGGACGACGTTAGGATCCTCATGAGCCTCCTCGGCTGAAACATAGTTGACATGGCCACGTGTAGTAGTGACTGGCTTGGCGTAGAATGTCTTTCCCGCTGGCTTACCACGGCCAACGGACTTTCCAGTCTGATTGGGGTTGTTCTGGGGACACTCTCGACTATAGTGACCCGGCTCTCCACACTTAAAGCATGTCACCACATTGGGGCGTGGAGCAGCATTAGCAGCGGGGCCACCATAGGACTTGGGTGATGCAAACTACTGGTTGGGACGAGGCGTCTCAAAGGATGGCCTCGGAATGAACCTGGGTGGTAGTGTCGTGCTTGGGATCCACACCCGGCGCTTCTGAGCTCCAGAGCCAGATGAAGAGCCAAAATCACGTGAGTGTTTGCGTGAAGCGTCATAGTCAGACTGGCCTGACTCCGCACTGATGGCTTTATTGACCAACTTCTGAAAGGAGGTGCACTCGTGCAAATGAAGATCGCGGCGAAGCTCAGGGCTAAGTCCCTTGCGGACCCCTGCCTGCTTCTTAGCATCGGTAGATACCTCTTCAGGAGCATAACGTGCCAGATTCCCAAATTCACGGCTATATGCATCCAAAGTCAGTCTTCCTTGGGTGAAATTGCAGAACTCCTCCCTGCTCCGGGGCAGCAGGGTTGCTGCGGGTGTTGACCATCCTAGGAGAAAACAAGACAATGGTTTAGGTAAGGATGGCTCAAACTTAGCAAGGAAGTGTAGAATGTAATGGATAACACGGAATGCAGAGATGTCCATCCGTATGTCATGGTAATATAAAACTGCCATATATATACCAATGGTCATACACACCATACATAGTTTAGTACAAGCCCAGGTTACAGTACAACTATGATGAAAGACGTTACATCTCATCGGAGGCATTCCAAGCTCCTATACATTATTTGTCTACACCTCCGGAATTGATTACACACAAAGTCATATTCCACAAGTCACGCAGGACAGTGGAGATACAACTATTACAATACTAGTGATACTACTACTAACTCAGACAGCTCCGTAGTAGTCCTCATAGAAGTCACCTCCATAGCCTGGAAGTTCAACGTGATCATCCGGGAACAGACGGTCCTGAGGAGCTTGTGGACCAAAGGGACTAGGATGAGGTCTTGGACCAACAAACGGTGGCCTGCGGGGACCACGGGGAGGGGTGATGCCTCCCACATCATGCCAATCCACCATGTCTGGCAGAGCAGATCTCAGAGGATACAGATCCCTGGTATCCATACATCCAGCTTTCACCACAGGTGCAAACCGAGTCAATGTGGCCCAATGATCAGCACGGGTGTTGAAAAGCTCCAGCCTCAAGGCCCGATTCTCTCGGTCCTTATCTTCGAGCATCTCGGTAGTGGTACGAGTTAATGAGTCCTCCTGAGTAGAGTCAGCATAGATAGCCTGAAGATACCCTTGCGCTCCCGGAAGTGAAGCTGGCATGTAACGGAAGTCGGTGTTCCGAAGCAGGCCAGTCCAGACTCGCATGATGGTCATCATGGAATAGGCAGCATCCTGCACAGCCATCTCAACAGTAACCCCGAGTCCATAGGAACAGTGGAGGGGCTCGGTAGATCCAGGATAACAAGGAAATATCCTGACGGTGCAGAAATATTGGCTTTGATTAAAGTCTCGGAACTACTCCTCGACAGTGTATTCGGGATACCAACGGTAACCCGTCTCGATCATTACCCGGACTAACATAGCAGTATGACCGGGCACCTCAAGGCACCGGGTCAGGCGAACCACTTGGTTTTGAGCACGAGTGGACATCTGAAAGCACAACCACAATGCAAAGACAATAGAATTTCTAGGGAAAATTGGACATCATAACAGCTGTAAATGCTTAGAAAGAGATTTGAGACATCCACAACAGTTTGCAATACCACTCGACAACATCATATCAAGGTTCTGATTCAATTGGCAACATACTAAAAGTAGTAGAAACTGTACTGAGGCTTGTAACAACAATCCTATAAGCTACTACGGATTAGTAACACGTGAACCTGATAGAAGGAGAGAGCCTAGTCCTTAACCCACGTTGAATAAGAAGAGAATGACTCATATCAGAGGGCATAAGGTAAAGGAGTAAAAGATCCTTACGTTCCCTCCCAAAATAAATTCCCCTACATATAACTAAAGCATTTCTAGACTCGACATCGACCAGTTTGGCTCAACGAACCTATAGGCAGTCCGGCTCTGATGCCAACGCTGTCAGGCCTCCGATTCCAAGTCACATCGATCTAGCCGGTAACACCTCATATCACATTGCGGACTCACGCACGGTAACCGACAGGTGTCGCCTTACCATGGCCCGGGACCGTTTGCGCCTTTTGGCACACGTATATGATAGTGTCGCTAGCATCCATATGACAGAGAACCCGGGCCGACATGGGTAGTCGTGAACCCAAAGCGGCACAGACCCATGGAGACAAGCATACATGAATCACATCGAGCATGTCGGTCATCAGCGAGTGAATTCGGGCTGTAGCACTGGGCTAACAGGACTCCGGGGAACCCGGGCTGTAGGAGGCTAGGCAGGACTCCGGATGTCACTGCATGACATTTCCCCGAAGGGACAGACATAGGAACGAAGTGAATCACATGCCCGCCAGTCAAGTGTCCTGAACAGTAGTGCTGGGCTAGCAGGACTCCGGTGAACCGGGCTGTAGCGGACTACTATGGCTCGAGGAACACTAGACTACATTTCCCCATAAGAAAGGCTGCCAAGGATAAACAACTAGATTGTCGGATCCCACTCATACCAAGCATTTCAATCATACACACAATATGCCCGATATGAGTACATACAACATGGCATCACAACAAAACTCTACAACTAAAGTACTTTATTTAAAGGCTCCAGAGAGCCATACATAACATGTTCATACAGGAAGGGGTCACATGACCCGACACTCAAGTCATACAAGCATACAAGCACAAGCGGAAGTAAATAATTTGAGTACAGACACTAGAAAGTAAGAAGGCTTCCGAAGCCTGTCTATGTACATAGGGCCCTCCATGGCCAGGATCACCACCTGGGTGGCTAGTCACTCGTCGACATCAAGGTCTACGTAGAACCCATCGGAGGGGGCAATGTTGTCGTCTGAAAACAGTAATTAAGCAAACATGAGTACAAAGGTACTCAGCAAGTCTTACAACAGAACCTACTATACATGCTCATTCTCAAGAAGGTGGTGGGGTTATTGCAGCAAGCCAGCTTTGACTCTTGGCTAAGCTATCCTACGGAACCCCACTAGTAAAATAGTTTTCACACACGAGTCCACTACTCACTAACACAATACTCCACCGGGGATCCTCCCTCTTCATCCTACGAGAGGGCCATCCTCGGTACTCACACTTATCTTGAGTCTTTTAGTAGTAACCATTAACTTGTTGATGAACTGTATAGGCAACCAAATAGTCCTTTACCGCGGACGCGGCTATTTGAATAGTTTTATACCTTGCAGGGGTGTACTTCGTCACACATGTTTCCACCACTTAGCGTCTGCACATGACATGTGCTCGGCAGACTTCAAGCAAAAACCGACGTGGGTGTAGACCACGACCTGACTAACCTCACAAGTCTCTAGTCCAGGTTTATCGCCTATTCAGGTTCCATCCGCAAGGAAATCCGGCCGGGGTGTCCTCAACAGCCCCAAACGATGTGTACAGGGTCCCGAGACGCCAAACGGGCGCCCGGCATACCCGGCCACAGTGTATCTACCGCATCATAGCCCACCCCTAGGGTCAGCGCTATGCACGGCCGCCAACACATAACCTACAAACACCAGAAACTAGTTGCAACTCCTGGACAGAGGGCGAGAGGGGTCAGTAAGTCGAGCGGGGTCATATTTCAGGGCCCAATGTGTGGTAGTAACTGAACCTTAAATCACGCATACCCGATGAGGATCCGTCATCGTTCTGGTCGTCCCGCCAGTTCAGCCACCCCGTCCTCCACCTCCAAGGAGCTGCCCTGACGTTCCCCTCGTCTTTCGCGCCACCTCCATTCCCACACCACCGTCTTCACCTGCACCACCGGAAGAGCATCATCATCACCGTTTCCCCAGATGAAGCTGCGGCCTAATCGGCGCCATCAAAGAGGTTGTACACTAATCGCCGCATTTTCTTCCTAATTTGATCTCACGGTGCTGCCGGCGCTCGGTCCCGAGCCGACACGGCGCGGCTCCATCCACGGCGGCGTCGCCGGCCACTTCCTCCACGGCGTCGCTCCCTCGGCAGTGACGTCCACATCAGTAGGAGCTGCTGCTACTTTACCTCTCGCTCACGCTGCTTCTCTGCTCTTGCTCTCGGTCCCCTGCCTTGTCTGCGCTTGCTCTTGCTTGCGCTGCTACTCTCGCTCTTGCTCTTGCTTGCGATGTTGCTCCGATGTAGCTACACTTCAGTCGACTGAATCAACTTTTGGGCCAGTCGATTTTCAGGGGGTGGGGGCTCGCCGGAGTTAAGGAAGAACCAGCCGCAGCGGGGAGGGGGGCTCATCGGAGAGGTACCCCAATATCTATCTTAGGGTTCCGGGTGGGGGCGGTGGTCGCCGGTGGTGGTGGGGCGGTGGTGTGGGGATCGCCGGAGAAAAAGCTCGGCATGAGGGGGCCTAGAGGGATGGCCGGGGCGGCGGCGGACTAGCGGTGGGGAGTGTTTTCAGGGCGGGCGGGGCTGCGCACCGGCGGCCGCGGGCGGCGAGGGCGGCTATTTGGGCAGTGGTGGCTGGCGGCTCAGGGGGTGGAGGTTGAAGATGAACTGCAAGCCCTTGATTTCGTATCCAACGGCTACAAAATCGACTGACCAGAGATGAAAAATTCAGTCGACTGACATGTAGCCTCACCTCTAGTGTATTCAGTTTTGACAGTAAAATTCAATTTCAACAACAAAATTCAGTTTCGACAGTGAAGTTCAGTTTCGACAGTTAAATTCAGTTTCGAAAGTTAAGTTCAGAGATGAGAGGCTGATGTATTTTACATCTAGCACTTTGTGGTTACGTATTTTACATCATCTATTGGAGATGCTATTAGAATTCCACTCAGGTTAACGTTGTCTCTCTTGTCCTGCTTCAGCCTCGGCGTCGTACAACTCACCGGAGCTGCTCCAACGACGAAACCCTCCATCATAGTGGAGCAGTACCTCGGGCTCCATCTCCAGACGCCTAAGATGTTCTTCCCCTCCTCTGACAGCCAAGTCAGGCGGAGCATCCTCACCAGCCAACACAATCACGCTGAGATTGACATGGCTTCGCCAAAGAGGTTGTACACTTGTTGCATCTCTTTTTTACTCTACATGTTATATATATTGTCCACTGAGCACACGGAGTAACGGGAAATACGATTATTTTATCCTACAATATGACAAGCAGTGAGGTACCTGGCAACTTAGCTATCCGTGATGGACTCTCTTGAATGCCATCATTATTTATCTCTGCGCGTTTGAGTTGTGCATTTGTCGATGGCCCTGGGAGCTGAGCTAGTAGGGAAGTGGCCTGGGTCCAAAAGTAATAGAAGTAGCACAAAAACATTTTTTAGTGTAGGATTTTCCTTGCTCAAGCCTGCCTACTAGAATTGCCAGTGCTTGAAAGGAAAAGTGAATGAAAAACATATTAATTGGAAAGTTTCGTGTGGTACTACTTTTCATGAATTTGGTGCAAAGGAATGGAGCAAAGGAAAACTGTAGGATTTGTTCCTTTAGTGTCTCCTTGAAAGAAAAAATGTAGGAATTTTATTTTCCACTTGTCCTCCTTTTCAAATTCCTATTCATGAAGCACAAGACAAAGAGATAGTACCATAATAGCATTATAACTGTACATTTTCTTGTGGTTTGACTTAATATCACCATGCTTCTTTGCATCCTGTGATCTTCCAATTCTTGTGAACCAAACACCCAGATTGGCAGAAATCCTGTGTTTTTAAATTCTATGTTTTGCACGTGCATTCCTATCCTATTCATGTCTATTTCCTATCACTGCATTGTTAGAATCCTCAAATTCAAACAAGCCCTTACATAATTACTTCTATTACAGATATGTGCCAAAGAAAACCTTGTGTGGTTTGTCCTGCTCCTATGGTGCTGTGTTCCACCCCAGCTCAGCTGCTCCAACAACGGAAGGGTTCACCACAGCAGGGATCCTCTCTCTAGACTGTCTTTCGCCGCCTCGGATCTTCTTCCCCGCCGCCTGTAGCCACGACAACTGCATTACCATCATCAACTGAGCAGATGACCTTGAGGACTACACGGAGCCGCAAGAGAGGTCGCAGATGACCTTGAGGGCTACTTTATCGTCGTGTTCACCTATTAGACTCCGAGTCAGGTCCAAACTTATGCTGAAACTTGAGTTTTTAAATGGTTGTGGGGTACATAAGCAGCGATTAGTACTATTTTTCTACTATCTGGTTAATCTTGGTTGTCTACTATGAGTTTCATGTTGGGTGCAAACAAACATTAAACGAGCCATTATCTGTATTTTTTAACTAAAGCTATTATCTGCCTACTATCATTGGTTTTGGGTCTATCCACAGTTTGCTACCATCACTCTGGATTTGTGCATGCACTCCTTACATAATCTCACTATGTTTTATTCCTATGCATGTCAGTTATTGTACACAATGGAATTGTACATGTAGAGCAAAAGAGACGAGCCTTGCGTGGCAATAAAATTTCATGCAGACGTCGCTCCATGGTGGGCGCAAAGGCAACCCTCCTCCCACTACTAGGGAAAACCCTAATAGTAGCGCGGGTTTTGGGGCTATTAGCAGCACGGACAGCCGTGCTACCAATAAGGCGCTACAACTAACTGTTAGTAGTAGTGCGGTCTGTACACGCGCTACTACTCTGGACTGTATCAGCAGCGCGTTTTCGGAACGCGCTACTATTAATTAGCCGTAGTGATTTCCTTGCCCCGCGCTACTTCTATATATTTCATCATTTCCCCCCGGCTTCCTACCCCGTTTCAGCTTCAATAAACAGCAATTTCCAGATACTAGGTACTACTAGATATCAATTTCATAAAGCATTATAGGTACTAGGTAGTACTCCCTCGGTTCCAAATTACTCATCGTGGTTTTAGTTCAAATTTGAACTAAAACCACGACGAGTAATTTGGAACCGAGGGAGTACTAGATAATAAGTTCATATATACTCAACATGCATCCTCAAGCAGTACAAGGTGATATCGACGACGATCATCATATGTAGTTCTAGATAATATCGACGACGATCATCATATGTAGTTCTACATGATATCGACGATGATCATCATATGTAGTTCTAGATGATATCGCCACACACACACACATGTAGTTCTAGATGATATCAACGATGATCATCATCCTCAAGCCTGGGCGGTGGGTGTTCCTGATAGTAATTAGGATGGCCTGTCCAACGCGAAGATTCTTGCCAACGAGGAATCTCTTCCACCCAACCGAGTTTAAGTGTGTGCGACCGTCTGTGTCCATGCAGTAAGTACAGGTGGCGATGGAGCCCCTTGCGGTAAGTCGTACTCCAGCTGAGCCTTCTTCATCAGGCTCGATACTACAACTCATAGATAGGTTCTTTGGCAATTTTTGAATAAGAAAAACATATCAATTAATAAATAGCCGCGCACATACTCTTGCAAATATATTTCTATTAAGTCTAGATTTCTACACTATCAAAAGACACAGTACTACGCATTTGTACTAACTAATCATGAATTCTACTAATAAGTATATATGGATTATCTACACTATTAATAGTTCATTGGATTCTACACTAATAAGAGCATGTGATCAGACTCTACACTAAAGCATATCATTGACTAGATTCCATAAAGCATATCATTGGACTCTACACTAAGCATATCATCGGATTCACTAAGAATATCATCGAATAATTTGCATTTGTAAGTATAACAATAAAGCATATATATATCATCAAATTACTACAGGCAGTACGTATAACATACCATTTCATGCCGATTGACCATGGTACTTGTCAGGCGGGTCACAAATGGCACCCCGACAAAGTCATCACGTGGCGGAATTATGTCCCATAGGTTGCACACCTCCTCCTCGCTCAGCCTCATTCTTTGAGCTATGATGGCTTCATGAAGTGGGTTCTCATCATCTTCATCGAGTGGGTCCTCATTATCTTCATCATCTTCGTCATCTTCATCATATTCGTCATCTTCCACCAGGTTGAGATAAATGACAGCCATCTTGGGTACCAAGACATTTCACAAAGCATTTCGGTGGTACCAAGACATTTCATCTCATCTGGCCCCTATTGCCTAAGATAACTGATTAAAAAACAAGTGGCAAATTTAACTAAATTGGCACCTACATTTTGCCAAAAAATAACTTATTACAAAAAAACAAAAGCATCTATCTATCCATGTACAGAAAAATAACAATAAAATGGTGCATACTAAATCAACTAAATCAACTAGCCTACTAAATCCACTATCATACTAAATCAACTAAATCAAAATGTTTTAAATCAACTAAATCAACTAGCCTACTAAATCAACTAAATCAACTAGCCTACTAAATCAACTAAATCAAGATGTTCTAAATCAAGTAAATCAACTACATAATAAATCAACTAAATTAAGATGTTCTAAATCAACTAAATCAACTAGCCTACTAAATCAAAATGTAGCAGGGAGGAGGGGTTGTGGATGGAGGAGGGAGGAGGGAGAAGGAGGGGCGACTCGAGGAGGGAGAAGAGAGTAGGACGGAGGAGGAAGACGGAGCGAGGAGGGGCCAGCCGGCAGCGAGTGGAGGGAGGACGGAGAAGGAAGGCAGAGCGAGGAGGGGCCGGCCAGCGGCGACTAGAGGGAGGACGGAGCAGGAGGCTGGTACCGAGTCCAGCGAGGAGGAGGTGGCGGCGGTGCAGATCGGAGGAGGGGCGACGGGGGAGGACTGGCGCGGGGGGTTGAGGGGGAGATCGAGTGAGTGTGAGTGCATTGGATAGGTCGGAGAGTGGGGGAGATGGAATGGCTTAGCAGTAGCACGCTATAGCAAAAGGCGCTACTGCTAAACGACCTAGCAGTAGCGCCTTTCACAAAGAGCGCGCTACTGCTATGTGTCAGCATGTAAAAATAGACATCAAAAATACATTGATCATCAATGATATTTTTGTGTACAATCTGATTTGTCAATATGAGTCCTCACCAGTTTAGGAACTGCTAAAGACTCATATTGCGACCACAAATTTTCCACATAGAGTTCAATGAAGACCAAGTGGTTGTGAAAGTTTGAGAAGTAACATATTTAAGGTGGTACAAACTCTCTTCACGAACCGAGGTGGCACTAATTTTTTTAGTAAACTTAGCACTAGCAGTTATTGTGTAAATGCGCTACTACTATGGTCCGTAGCAGTAGTGCTCTTCATACAAGTGCGTTGCTGCTAGAACTAGCCTCGCGGCGGCGTCGTGGCAATTATAGCAGTAGCGCGTCTTAGAGTGGGCGCGCTACTGATACATTCATTTCAGCAGCGAGGTTTGTGCGCGAGCGCTACTGCTAGTTAGCAGCAGCGCCTTATTTTAAAGCGCGCTACTGGTAAGATTCTGTGTATAGGCTTTTCCCTAGTAGTGTCTACCCATTTCGGATCGTAATCAAGAGGAAGATAACTGTTCTGAGGGGGATTCAGAAGCAAAAGACCACTCCTATTTAACCCATGAGGTCTTCGCTCTAACTTGGCATGCTGATGTTGGTAATATCATGCATATGGTGCCTTGCATTGCTTACTGTATACATCAAAGATGTCATCTGCTTATTTTAGACATGCTTTGTATCAATGCCATCTGTTTAGTTTCTTCATCATATATGTGAATCATGCAATGCCATCTTGTTTAGCTAGGCATCATATATGTGAATTTTGCAATGCCACCTTGGTTAGCCAGTCATCTTATATGTGAATTATATCATGACATCATTTTTTTATTACGTGTTAAATTTGTCAAAAATTTTAGTACATTCAATTACTCTTCCTGTGCATCAGCCATTCAGCATGGTCATGGAAAAATATGGAGTGGAAACAAGGTCTTCAGAGCAGACAATGCTATCTGACGAAGCACATGTCTTGCTGGTTACAGGTAGCTCCTCAGAGGAAGATTCAGAGACAGATGACCAGTCCTATCCCCCCCGAGGTGCATGCTCTAACTTGGCAGGGTTATGTTGCTCATATCATGCGTATGGTATCTTTCACTACTATGTAATTTGCTTAGTTTAGACATGCTTTGTGTGAATGCCACCTGTTTAGTGTCTAATTACCATATATGCGAATTTTGCAATGCCATCTTGTTGCAAGACATTATATATGTGAATTACGCAATGCTATCTTGTTGCAATGCATTATATATGTGAATTATGCAATGCCATGTTGTTTAGCCAAGCGTCATATATGTGAATTATATCATGTCGTCCTTTTTTTGTATCTCTCATTGCTTTTGTCGGCAATGTTTGTATATTGAACTGCTCTTCATGTGCATCAGCCATTTGAATTGGTGATGGAGAAATCTGGAGTGAAAACAAGGTCTTCAGAGCAGGCAATGCTACCTGCTGAAGAATATATCTTGCTAGTTATAGATAGCTCTTCAAAGGAGGATTCAGAGGAAGATGGCCAGTCCTATTATCCCCCTGAGGTGTATGCTCAAACTTGGCAGGGTTATATTACTCATATCATGCATATGTTGTATTGCAATGCTTAGTTTTTACATCATATACATGATATTGAATGCCATCTCCTTAGTTGACACATCATATATGCGATTGCCCTCTGCTCACTTCCTTAGTATATAAATCATATATTTGAATTATATCATGCCATGATGTTTACATAGAGAGCATGTATCCGAATTATGGCATGCCAACCCATTTTCTAAAGACATAATATAGTTATATCATCTCATCCTGTTTACATAGTCATCATATTTTGAATTATGTCATTATATCCACGAATTATATCATGCCATCATGTTTCCATCGATGGAATGTTTGTGATTTGTGGCATGCCAACCACATTAATAGACACATCGTATAGTTATATCATGTCATCATGTTTACATAGTCATCAGATTTTGAAATATGTCATTCTATCATGTTTAGTTAGCCATCATACATGTGAAATTGTGTCATGCTATCCTGTTTAATTAGCCATCATATATGTGAAATTATGTCCTGCTATTCTGTTTGGTTAGACCACATAAATGTGAATTATTTCATGCCCTATTTTCTTCCATACTATCCATTGCACCTGTCTATCTTACAATGTCTCTACATTCAATTACTTTTCTTGTTTATCAGCCATTTCAATTGGAGGGGGTGATGGCAGTATCTGTGGGAGTAAAAACACAATCTTCAGAAAAGATCGTGCTACCTGTCGATGGAGATAGAACCACGGTGGTACTTTCCCAAGAACCAGCCCCACCACACATAACCCAGACTGACGCAAATTGTACCCCTACCCAGGTGGACAGAGAACCAGCTACACCCCTTCTAACCCCAACCCCAGCAGATAGTAACCCAGTTCCCATTGACAGAGCACCGTCTCCACCACAGAGCACCCAAACACGAGCAGTTAGTAAGGCAACTGCAGTGCCCAAAGCACGAGGACCACCACTCCGAACCCCAAGTCAACGCTTAAAGCAGAAGAAGAATTGTTCTCAGGTCAGGTTATGTAGCTATGGTTCATACTAATTTTCTCTTGCATCACTATATTTACTCATACCAACTAATTTCAAATTTGAACGATGCAATTGAAACTCCAATGGCACAACAGGTATGTTTTAAACCTGTTTCTTTAACGTGTTTGCTGTTGTAACTTGCTCTATGTTGATTTTAGTTTCAATTGAATAAACAGTTATGTTCTCATGCCATGGACATTACAAGTGTTGTTATTGTTGTGTAGTTTCCCACACTTCTGTTCTGTCTATGCTGCTTTGTCTTAAATAGATATGATTCGAACTGTATCTATCTTGATTTGGAAACATAAACTAGAATGATATAGACCATACAGTGACCATACTACATATATATATATTTGTTTCATGATGTTATCCTGTCCACCTTACTACTGAACTGGTTTACCAAAATGAGTTTCATATACTACATTGTAAACCTGTGATGTGTTTGTTTGTTTCTCTTTTAGAACGCGGATAAAATATTGGAGAAGAGTACCCCGTTATGCAATGGTAAAGGAAGTAATCCAGATAAGGTTCAAGATAGTGAGACATCCCTGTTGTTCTCCAAGAAAGCTGATAAAAACTATATTGAAGACACTAAGACAACCCCGAAGTCCTATCTTGATGTAGTGTTCGAGTTACTGGCTACTACTGCTGGCACCAGCTCTTCGAACTTGCTGCCTGAATCAGTTCGGCTTCTTGAGTCTCAACTTCAAGTTGAAAGACATCGATCAGATGTTATGCGACAGGAAGCCGAAGGACTGAGGAAGTCCCAGCAGAATTCAGATGCATACTTTCTGGTGCAATAGCAAGTGCTGGAGGATTTAAGCGCCAAACAAGAGAAAGTTAATAAGCTTGCTAAGAATCTTGCCAGCATTATGGGTACCCAGGATATTGTTTCTTAAGCTCTTGTGAAGTGGTTTCAGTTCTGGACTTGTTTTGCTGCGACGTTTATATGCTGCTTTGTTCCCTATATTTGCACTGGTGGCGAACTTTGATGCCCAGTGGATGTAATATGTGTAATAGCCGTGATAGCCTAGCGTAAGTTGCTTGCTAATTTATTTCCTTATTGTCTTATTTATTTGTTTTCTTGTAGTCAGGCAGTTCTTTTTCCGCGGTTTGCTTGTGGCCGCAATAACCTATTTTTGAAACTAGGCCACAATAACCATGGGCTACATATTTACTGTAGTTAACATGGGCCTCCTATGGGCCGTAGAAACAATGGGCCTTCTACGGGGCGTAGAAACAATGGGCCTTATACGGGCCGTAGACACAATGGGCCTTCTATGGGCCGTATCATCAATGGGCCTTCTCCGGGCCGTATGATCGGTTGGCCAAACATGGGCCAATAACATACCACATTATGGTCGTAAATGGGCTAGAGTTGAAATCGTCCGTTCATGGGCCGACCATAATGTGCCGTCGTTAATCGGCCGTATTTGATGATGCTATGAAAACAGCCCAATGTATTAACGGGCCACAAACGGGCCGACTGTAACCACGGGCTGAATTTGGCCCACAAGCAGAAAATGACAATAACGGGCCGTAATTAAACGAATGCTAGAAATGAGCCCAAGAATAAATGGGCACTGAGAAGGCCGAAAGATAACATGGGCTGGAAACGGCCCAATAGAATAATGGGCCGTTAATGGGTATAAAGTGATACATTGTTCATTACGGGCCAGTTTCACCACGTGTCGTTAATGGGTATAAAGTGATACACTGTTCATTACGGGCCAGGCTTACCACGGGCCGTTAATGGGCCGAGAGTTACTAAGGGCCTCATATGGGCCGAAAGACTTCATGGGCCATACATGGGCCGGAAGTTAAAATGGGATGGAATTATATTGGACGGCCTAGATGAAGGTACTGGGCCTAATTCGGATAGGCTATAAACGGGCCCTGGATTAGCAGGCTGTAAATGGGCTATATGCGAACAGGCCGTTAACAGGCTTGCCGTGGGCCGTCCCGCCACCTTTTGACCAAGTCAAACGGGCTGGCCTTTTCACAGGAATGGGCCTCTGTTGGGCCGTGCCACGTGTCGACGTATCATAGGCGCTTTGGGTCCAATGAGTGGATGACATCTGTCCCAACGGTGAGCCGACACGTGTTTCCTCTAGCCAATGATGATTTTACACATGGAAAATCCCCATTGGTCGGGGATGTTAATGGGTCATCGGATCCAAAACCGAACACGATAGCTTAATGGTGTTCCATTACGGTGGATGTCACGTGTCGGTCACCCTTAACGAAAGCACTTCTGTGACACTGATTTATCATCATGGAAGTGGACACTTTGATACATCTCCAACGTATCTATAATTTTTGATTGCTCCAGGCTATTATATAATCTGTTTTGGATGTTAATGGGCTTTATTTTACACTTCTATATCATTTTTGGGACAAACCTATTAACCGGAGGCCTAGCCCAAATTGTTGTTTTTTTGCCTATTTCAGTGTTCCGCAGAAAAGGAATATCAAACAAAGTCCAAACGGAATGAAACCTTCGGGAACGTGATTTTCTCAACAAACATGATCCGGGAGATTTGGAGTGGGCGTCAAGAAATAATCGAGGAGGGCAGAAGGCAGGGGGCGCGCCTACCCCCCTAGGCGCACCCTCCACCCTCGTGGGCCCCTCGTTGCTCTACCGACCTACTACTTCCTCCTATATAAGTCCACGTACCCCGCAAACATCCAGGAGCACCACGAAAACCTAATTCCACCGCCACAACCTTCTGTACCCAAGATATCCCATCTTGGGGCCTTTTCCGGAGCTCCGCCGGAGGGGGCATTGATCACGGAGGGCCTCTAGATCAACTCGATGGCCTATCTAGTGATGTGTGAGTAGTTTACTTCAGAGCTTTGGGTCCATAGTTATTAGCTAGATGGCTTCTTCTCTCTCTTTGGATCACAATACAAAGTTCTCGATCTTCTTGGAGATCTATTCGATGTAATCTTCTTTTGCGGCGTGTTTGTCGAGATCCGATGAATTGTGGGTTTATGATCCAGATTATCTATGAACAATATTTGATTCTTCTCTGAATTCTTTTATGTATGATTGGTTTATCTTTGCAAGTCTCTTCGAATTATCAGTTTGGTTTCGCCTACTATATTGATCTTTCTTGCAATGGGAGGAGTGCTTAGCTTTGGGTTCAATCTTGTGGTGCTCGATCCCAGTGACAGAAAGGGAAACGACGCATATTGTATTGTTGCCATCGAGGATAAAAATATGGGGTTTATATCATATTGCATGAGTTTATCCCTCTACATCATGTCATCTTACTTAAAGCATTACTCTGTTCTTATGAACTTAATACTCTAGATGCATGCTGGATAGCGGTCGATGTGTGGAGTAATAGTTGTAGATGCAGAATCGTTTCGGTCTACTTGTCACGGACGTGATGCCTATATACATGATCATGCCTAGATATTCTCATAACTATGCTCAATTCTATCAACTGCTCAACAGTAATTCGTTTACCCACCGTAATACTTATGCTCTTGAGAGAAACCACTAGTGAAACCTATGGCCCCCGGGTCTATCTTCCATCATATTAATCTTCCAACACTTAGCTATTTCTATTGTCGTTTATTTTACTTCGCATCTTTATTTCTCTTTATCATAAAAATACCAAAAATATTATCTTATCATATCTATCAGATCTCACTCTCGTAAGTGGCTGTGAAGGGATTGACAACCCCTTTATCGCGTTGGTTGCGAGGTTCTTATTTGTTTGTGTAGGTGTGTGGGACTCGAGCGTGATCTCCTACTGGATTGATACCTTGGTTCTCAAAAACCGAGGGAAATACTTACGCTACTATACTGCATCACCCTTTCCTCTTCAAGGGAAAACCAATGCAGTGCTCAAGAGGTAGCACACTTCTATGATGATAATTTTGGTAATGTCATGGAACACTTCTATGACAGCACAGGTATGACTATCTTAATTATGTCATACAATTGTCATGGATGTACATGCATGATAGAAAACGCGGCCTACTGTGACAAACACGTGTCATCACGGAAGTGTATTTTTTTCTAGTGAAGAGAGTCTCCCACAAGCTTGGGGGAGGCTTCTCCAATTACTTAATGCTTTGCCTGATCATCCTCTCAAGAAAAATGAAATACTTGATATCTATTATAATGGACTAATCGATGCTTCAAGAGACCACCTAGATAGTTGTGATGGTTGTGTTTTCAGGGAAAGAACTATTGATCAAGCTAAATTGCTATTGAATAATATGTTGAGTAATGAAAATGATTGGACACTTCCTGAACCAACTCTTAAGCCATCTCCGAAGAAAAGGGGTATTCTATTTCTCAGTCCTGAAGATATGCAAGAGGCAAAGAAGTCTATGAAAGAAAAACGTATTAAAGCTGAAGATGTTAAGAATTTACCACCTATTGAAGAAATACATGGTCTTGATAACCCGACACAGGTAGTAAAGGTAAATTCTCTCTATAGATTTGATAAATGTGAAATTCCATTTACTAAGTTCGCTAGCCAATGCTTGGATGAGTTTGATGACTTTATGGTTAAACAAGAAAACTTCAATGCTTATGTTGGTAGACAATTGAAATACAATGCTGATATGCTTGAACACTTGAGTGATTATATCTCTAGAGTTAAAGGTGAACTTAAACTTATTAGTAAACATGCTTCTATGGTTACCACTCAAGTAGAACAAATACTTAAGGCTCAGAATGATTTGCTCAATGAATTGGATAATAAGAAGAATGATAATGATGTTAGAGTTATGACTAGAGGGGGCAAAATGACTTAGGAACATTTGTATCCTGAGGGCCATCCTAAGAGAGAAAGATTCTTAGAGAACTAATGTTGATGCACCTAGTTCTTCTAAGAAGAAGAAAAAGAAAAATGATAAGACTTTGCATGCTTCTATTGAACCTGTTGTTGACACACCTGAGAATCCCAATGATATTTCTATTTCTGATGCTGAAACACAATCTGGTAATGAACATGAACCTAGTGATAATGTTGATGATGATGTTCATGTTGATGCTCAACCTAGCAATGACAATGATGTAGATGTTGAACCTATTGTTGATCTTGATAACCCACAATCAAAGAATCAACGTTATTATAAGAGAGACTTTGTTGCTAGGAAGCACAGTAAGGAGAGAGAACCATGGGTTCAGAAACCCATGCCTTTTCCTCCTAAACCATCCAAGAAAAAGGATGATGAGGATTTTGAGCGCTTTGCTGAAATGATTAGACCTATCTTTTTGCGTATGCATTTGACTGATATGCTTAAAATGAACCCTTATGCTAAGTACATGAAAGATATCGAAAGCTGAAATTTCCACCATGCTTGCGTGATGATACGTGTTTGTCACAGTAGGTCGCGTTTTTTGTCATGCATGTACATCCATGACAAATTTATGACAGAATCAAGAGTCATACATGTGCTGTCGTAGAAGTGTTCCATGACATTACCAAAATTATCATCACGGAAGTGTCCACTTCCATGATAATAAATCGCGCGTCACAGAAGTGCTTTCATCAAGGGTGACCGACACATGGCATCCACCATAACGGAACATCGTTAATCTATCGGGTCGGGTTTTGGATCCGATAACCCGTTAACAGCCCCGACCAGTGGGAAATTTCCACGTGTAAAATTCTTATTGGCCGGACGAAACACGTGTCAGCTCGTCAGTGGGTCAGATAGGCGCCTATGATATGTCGACACGTGGCACGGCCCAATAGTGGCCCATTTAGCTTACAAAGTCGGCCCGTTTGACTTGGTCAAAAGTTAACGGGCTAGCCCATGAAAAGCATGTTAATGGTCTCTTCGCAAATAGCCCATTTTATAGCCCGTTAACTCACGACCCGTTAGGCCCTAAAGGAAATCGGCCCAACAACGACATGTGGGCCATCGAATATAATACCAGCCCATGTATGGCCCATGACGTCTTTCGGCCCATATGAGGCCTTCGTATCTTTCGGCCCATTACAGGCCCACGGTGACTCTAGCCCATAATGAATAGTAATTTTCTTTATACCCGTTAACGGCCCGTGATTTACATGGGCCGTTTCCAGCCCGTGTTAGCTTTCGGCCTATTGACGGCCCATACGTTCTTGGGCTTCTTTTCGGCCCTCAATTAGTTCAGGCCCGTTACTGGCCTATTCCCCTAATGGGCCAAATTCGGCCCATGGCAAGAGTCGGCCCATTACTGGCCTGTTCCACTAATGGGCCAAATTCGGCCCATGGCAAGAGTCGGCCTGTTACTGGCCTGTTACCCTAATGGGCCAAATTCGGCCCATGGCAAGAGTCGGCCCGTTTCTAGCCTGTTAACCCGTTGTGCCGTTTCCATCACGTCCTATATTCTGGCCCAATAACGACTCGTTATGCCTGTGACAGAATTAAGCCTTTGCTATCCTACGGCCTATTAACGGCCTGTTACCGTGCTGGGCCGATACCAATTACGCCCGATTATGGCCCATGTAGACCCATTTATCCGATGGCCCGAGGCCCACCGATTACAAGCCCATTTATCGATGGCCCGTAGGAGACCCATGGATCCTACAGCCCGTATATGGCCCATGGTAGTTGCGGCCACTAGCAAACCAGGGAAAAAGAAGACTAGGAAATAAATAAGGCCGAAAGTAACGCTAGGTTATTAAGACGATTGCACAGATTACATCCACTCGGCATCAAAGATCGCCACCAGTGCAAATATAGGGAACACCCTACACTATACAAAAATGGCTTGCTGTTTTCTTCAAGCGGTGGCTGCACGTTAAAAATAAATTTTGTATCGCACCAAAACAAATTACAACTATATAACAAAAGGAAGGTTGGCATAAAACTTAACAGTCTAGCAGATAAATGCACCACCAGAAGTTCAGAAGCTCAGTTCATTTGACCTGATTGTTACGTTTTCATGCTGTATTGTCTGATGGAGCACCATAACCCTCGCCTTCATTTCCCTTAGGCTCCTGAACAACATAGCAAATGTCTGATAGTCTGGTTTCAAAACCATGCATATCTTCACGACATTGAGCAATGTTTCTCCTTGTTTCACAAAGGGTCTCTATTAGGGAATGGACTTGGGTCCGGAGCGCAGATACAACATTGCTTTGAGCTTGCATGTCTTGATCATGAGGCAGTTTGGATGATATTGCCTTAACAACCAACCCATTATTACGCAGGAATGTGCTTTTGGCACTGTTAGTGGACAGGTACTGACCCACTGCAGCAAGAGCTGACATTGCAGTTATAGTTGCCTCGCCACCTTCAGAAGGTGGCGGTTCCACCATTTTTCCATAGCTCACTGAAAAGTTGAGGTTTTACATTAGTAGTACCAGAACAGAAGATACTAAGGAAGCAGCAAAACCAAACAAAATAGCTTTGTTCTATATACAGAACTTATTCTGGTGAACCCATGTAAAATATTAGTTGTATTTTATTGCAAAGTACATAATAAAACTAGGTTCCAAACATATGACCATGTACCATCGCTAACGTATTGTCTATTTCTTCACATTGTATTGAGGGCTAAGGATAAAGAGACGAAGTTTATAATATGGTAAGCATACTATGACGTCATTCATATCACAAAACAACTGAGAATAGACAAACGGGCAATTGTAACGT
Source organism: Triticum urartu (assembly GCF_056163025.1). Classification (NCBI taxonomy): domain Eukaryota; kingdom Viridiplantae; phylum Streptophyta; class Magnoliopsida; order Poales; family Poaceae; genus Triticum; species Triticum urartu. Next base: position 192,261,507 of record NC_141873.1, on the reverse strand, counting down.
TGTGTGGGCAAGTCCAGCACGGAACTAGATTACGGGTCAAGATCAAAGGAACATCACTCATCCCTTTTAAACCTTGTAAGGTGCAATGATACGCTAAGACAATTGTGTACAAAATTGAAAAGAGCAATAGACATTGGCTGCAAACCATGCAGTTCAAGGCACAAGTCAGAGTAAGTAGTAGTTAAAAGGCATGAGGATTAAGGACTTACAACAGCGGCTTTGACTAGTGTAGTCATGCCCTTCTTCTTGCTGGTGTGACAGTCCTTGAAGATTTCCACTACATTTGGTTCAGGTACTTTTTGGTCCTGGCGGGCTTTCCTCTGCATTTGGAACAAGTTAATATAGATCTGATAATATGGTACAACGAAAAGAGTGAAACAGTAGCTAATTACAAGAGCCTCGCATTGTGCAATATAGCTACGAGATCCTATTGTCTGTTGGAATTTCACTTTCGTACGGTTGGCCATGTTCTTTGAACAGTTCACCTTCAGGAAGATAGATTTGTGTGGCACATGCGTAAACAGGACTTCAACATGTGATTTGATGACATATATATAATGTACCTGATACTTCAGATCGGACCAGTGTTTAATGAGGCCTCTCCAGTCTTCATCAGATATATTTTCCACTTGAGATGTTTGGGCAAGTTCACTGTTAGCCTTGCCTTCAAAGTGAGTTTTCCTCAAGTTATATTGATACTGTCGTAGAGCAGACTTGAAAACATGGGTGCAAGCTTGTCTAGTTGCATCATCTTGTCTATCCAACTTGAACCTCATCTGTTGAAAATTATGGGAGTCTCATTGTCAGCAACCTAGAAAGTATTGGACAGAGCAAGACGATATTACTAGTTTCCATACATAACCATACTTACAGATAAATGGTCGAGGAAGATGTTGAACTGGGTTTCGACTTTGTCATTCCTGTACTGAATCCATGTTGGGAGGATACGTACATGACACCTAACAGCAACCGCTGCCTCTGATACTAACTTGGCCGACTCTGTAGCATCACGTGGCCTTTTTAAACCTGCCTCAAAACGGATCTCCATTCTTCCTCCTCTAGATTTAATTAACCTATTGAGCATTATCCCTGGTGTTTGTTTCCTCTTGCGCCTAGGTGCTAGTCCAACAACAAACATAGGAAGTGTTAGTGTACATCAAACTGTGAGACTACATATAAAGAAGCATGCAACTGTAACTTGACTCCAGCAACTACCTTCTTGTTGTTGAAGCTCACAAGGTTCATATGATATTGCCAACTCGTCTTGTGTCAAGAGTGCTTGGGAAGTAGTGTCAGGTGGCAAGGGAGCTTGGGAACGTGCTGCTAGCTCAGTTGACGCATGAGTACGTCGTGCAGCTAGTAGTACTGTGGTAGGTGTTGCAAGAACTAGGGCTGTCTCTGCTTGTTTGGTGGCAGCTATTTGTTTCTGTTTGTCTTTTTTTGCAACTCGTGTAACATGGGATGCCGTGTTTGTAGAATTTTCTGCTGGACTCTGACCTTCTATTGCACCATCAGTACCAGCAGAATCTGCAGGATTCATCCACTTCTCATTCCCTGCCATTCGGTGTTTCTTCCTCTTTCTCTGTGCCATGTTAAGTCAAACCGACAAGAAAAACGAATAACAATTTAGTTCTTCAGAACAAATTGATGCGTGATGCAGACGAACTGAACTTTGATGTTAGACAACCACATGATAGGAGGATGTAATATGTATGAAAAATAGGACGGAAGAGATAACTAGAACTATGATGTGTAAACTAAGAAGAAGACATTTCACCAAATTAGAAGCAATGCAATGGAAGGTAGACACCATATGAAAGATGCTACAAATATCGCTCTGCCAAGTTAACAGTGTCTCATCATAAATGGCGTTTAAACAAATGTGAAGCAGTACAAGAAATAAATCATATGCAAGATGCAAACAACATCACACTACCATGTTAGAGGTCTCTCGTCATTAGTGCCATTGCATATTCACAGCATTGCATATTCACAGCTTATGATGTGTAAACTAAGGAGAAGGCATTTCAACAAATTAGAAGCAATGAAAGATGGACACCATATGAAAGATGCAACGAATATCACTCTACCAAGTTAAAATTGTCTCGTCATAAGTGCCATTTCAACAAATTAGTAATACAAGCTAGAAAAGAATGTGAGATGTAACCTATATCACACTCCGAAGTCAAACGTGTCTTATGGTAAGTGATTGTTGCAGGTTACACAACAGTAGTAATTTGATGAAAGAACATGGTGTGATAGACAGATATTGTATGTTCTAGAAACAAGAACACATGTCTTATTCAAGTATAATGTGCAAAGTAAGCAGATGGAATTCAACAAAATTAGAAGCAATACAAGCTAGACATCACACATAACATGCAACCACATATAACAGTGCCATGTTAGAGGGAGCACCGGTGATGCTGCACTAGGAGTAAACACAGCTTTGTTGAGTGTCTATGCATGTGTTGTCTTGGAAATCATCTTGGGGGTGTGGAGGAGTAGAAACTGTAGAGGCCCTCCGTTCGGAAGGAGCACCTTTATCCGCTGCCTTGCTAACTTCCTTCTGCTTTATTGATTTTGAATTGTCAAGTAAAACCGACAAGAAAAAGCAATAAAATTCTCTCTTCATAACTCATTCATGCATGATACTGACAATCACTACTTTGATGTAAGGCAAACACATGATACCAGGATGGAATATGTATGAAAAACAGGACGGCATGGCATGTTCACAACTGTTTGTGTAAACTAAGCAGAAACCATTCCAGCAAATAAGAAGCAATGCAAGCTAGACACCACATGAAAGATGCAACCAATATGACTCTACCAAGTTAAAAGCATCCCATCATAAATGGAATTTCAACAAATTAGAAGCAGCGCATGCTATAAATCATATGAAAGATGCAACTAATATCGCACTGCATATACTAAAGGTGTCTCGTCATGTTGATTGATGCAGGATACAAAAAAACAATAGTTTTATGTAAGGACATGCTTAATAGACAGATGTACTATGTACTAAATACAGGAAGGCATGTCACATTAATAGGTATAATGTATAAGCTAAGCAGACTAGCACATGCAGTTTAACCAGATTGGAAGAATTACTATCTATACACCATATACAACATGCAACCACATATCATGCTGCCAAGTTAGAGCAAGCACCTGCGATGCTAGTGTAGGGGAAATGTTGTAATCAACTACAGAGCTATGTTCACTATCTTCATCTAGCATTTCTGTTTCTTGAGAATCATGTCGGGAGGCTGATGCTGCATTCTTTAAATGAGGAGTAGTCCCCTTGCCTTCCTGCCTCGTCATAAGTGATTGATGAGGGATACACAAGAACATTAGTTTGATGTAAGAATATGGTTAATACACAGATGTACTAGTATGTACCAAAAACAGAAACACACGTCATATTCAATGGTATAATGTGTAAGCTAAGCAGATGCAATTTAACCAAATTGGAAGCAATACAAGCTACACATCCGGCTGGAGTGGCGAGCATGATCATCTAGGACCTGAGAGCCTGGTGGGAGGCGGGCTGCTTCGCCACCATCGTAGATTTTTAGTTGGCTTCCAGGTGATGCCTATCTTTGCTGGGTTTGTCTCTGGCTCGGCCAGTGCCCTGACTAGCTATTTTTCTTCTGGTGCTCACGGGATGGTGGTTCATGTAAAAAAATATCTTTCCTTATCTTACCGACTTCGGCCTTTCGAATATAGGCTAGACACCATATGGAACATGCAATCACATATGACACCGTGAAGTTAAAGCAAGCACCTGGGATGGTGGTTCATTGCGAGCGAGGTCATCAACTCTAGAGCTATGTTCCCCGTCTCCATCTGCTGACACTACACCCTTTAAAGCATTGAAACATGTCTTGCCTAGCCGCACACCAAACTGGAGCGACTTCTCTCTTTTCTTTTTGGCTTCTCTCATGGCAGCAGAGTCTGAAATACCCTTGCATAAAAACAAAATAGTGAGAGTAAGGGTGAAGTGTGTGCAGAACTAGTGCACTGTAAAAGTAGAAGATAGCAGGTGGCTGAAAAATAAATGACAGGAGACATATGATAGCTCTACAACATTGCATGGCAAACAAAATTAGATTCTACTCTGTATGATTTTGTAATATATGAGCACAGGAAATGCAGGTACTCCTCCAGCACACCACCACATGTGGTCATATCTAAGATAACAGTTGACTGAAAATAAATAGGCTAGTCGATTTTTTTAATGAACCGTCCGATCTATAAGGAACGGGCAGATGGCCTTCGTCTACCTCCCGCCAGTCACTGTTGATGATCTTTCTCGAACCGCCAGCGACCACCGGCCCAGACCCCTACCTCCACCGCCCCGCCCTCCCATCGACCTCACACCACCGCCGTGCTTGGCAGTGCCCCTAGGCCATCCCTTTAATCCTGGCCGACCTCCAGATTGGGCGCCAGTAGCTCTAGGCCGCACACGCCCCTAAGATAAACACCAAGGCGCTGCTTCCCCGGCGTAATAGGCGTACTAGCACCTGTTACGCCGGGGAATGCTTCCGTTAATTGGGAATCAAGTGGCCAGAAATTGAAATTCAGGGGGGCGACGGACCTCTAGCTAATGTGAAATAGTATATGTGGAGAAACCTTGTGCATCGCGAGTTACTAGGAACATCTAGTATCAAGAAGAAGCGGTCAACTAGTGTCTTCTGTGGGATGAATACCGTGCAAGCAGAGACGTAAAATTTGCATGAATAAGGGAAGAGGAGTACCTTTTTTGGTTGCCAGTGTGGTCAACTCCACAAGTCGTGCCGATTTTCTTCTTTTTACCGGGGAAACCGATGTTCTGGAGGGTGCAGGCTTGGACGAACCCATGGCCAAATTGTTGATTGTGTTGCCGTGGCCGTATGTCGGTGGAGGGGAAGCAGATCCGAGGCGGCCAAGGATGGCGTAGCAGGAACAACTCTGGTGCGGTGGAGGGTGGCGAAGTTGGAGCGGCAGCGGTGAGGTGCAGGACGGTGTGGTTGAACTGGCTCAGGTACGGACGGCTCGGCCTCGGCTTCAACTACTAGCCATGGAGGGCGTTGCGGTTGAGGTTGCGGTGGACGACGACGTCGGGGTATCGGCTCCGGCGTGATGGAGGAGGGCGGCGGTTGATGGGTGGGATGGGGTGGCGGACAGAGGACGCTGGGGTTTCGCGGCTGGTGGAGAGGTAGTTTTGGTGCCCATGGAGTACGAATGGGGAATCAGACGGGTGGGGGAACCATGTTTCGGTCTGGGACGCGCTTGTTTTTGGCTTTTTTGAACAGAAGATGGGACGCGCTTGTTTGAAATTTGGGCAAAGTACAAACTTTGCCCCCCTCTTAAATTTCGGACCTACTGCGGGTCGAGGGTAGGATGCTAATTCCAGGTGTCCCAAATAGTGGGCCGGAGCGATTTCGGCTGCACGCATGTGTGCTTAGGCGGCCATTGTGTATGAATGTTTTTCGGATGCGGTTGCATGGCGTCTAGATGAAGCTACAAACCTACCCCGGTTTAGACCTTTGGACGTTGGGCCGGTAGGTTTCACGGGTCGGAGTTATTAGAAAATTAATTTCCTTGTACTACCAAACATTGGTCTCACGCGTTTCGGGCGAGTAGAGGCTCTTTTGGCGCTTCGTTCGAAATTTTGAAACACAAGCATTCACGTTTAGAGTACTCTTGAACTATGAGGATTGACCTAAATATACAACGTTATATTTGACCTTGTATGTTTGAAAACCTCATTAAATTATCCGCTTCTTTTTGAAAATTTGACACTTGAAAATCCTATAATTACGATTATTTTGGAATGGAGGACCTAAATTTGAATCTATTTTGTACACGACTACATATGCTATTATGTACAAAATCAGAGCAAAGATTGGTGCCCCCATAATTTAGGTATGGTATACAAATGCCATGATATCAAATTCAAATAATTGAATGGACTTCATGTTGAATTTGATTTTTTTTAAACCACCTTAAGTTGAATTCAAATGTATGCTAGTTCATAGGTAGTAGCTATTTATAATGTCCATTGTGTAACTTTTGTATGTATAATGTGCTTTACACACACAACATGAACTATACTCATGTTTATATTCGATTGCTAAAGCGGTGCATTGTCTGGAGTTCAAAATACTAACTATGTGGATCAATTGTGTCGAATAATAACATAGAAAAATTCGATAGAATCTAGATGTCTGATGGATCAATGACCGCTCCTTACGCGAATTGAAAATATCATGATCCCATCCTAATATTTGGATACAATTTATATCTTTAATCAATGTGTAGAGCAGTCTTTTACATGTAGTTTCACTCTCCATCGGTGGTCTCTCACACATGCTCACACACTCTCTCCTGAGGTGTCTTTCTCGCATACATGCTCTAGATATAACCCTCCCTCCCTCTCGTAACCATTTACAACTGTTTTCACTAACCTCTATCACAAGCACTCTTCCTCTCGCAAACATACACACACACAATCCTCATCGACCCTTTCTATATACATGGACCTACCTACGTGTCTCATGTACGCACATTATCTTTACGCCTGTCTCTCACACATTGTCTCACACCTCTCTTCCTAATCAACGAGTATGATTCTAGCAGAGCATTCTGTAGGATGCCCCTTAAAGTTAGGTTGGATGAATAGTAATATCAGAGATAAAGGGGTTACCTTAGTCCGAGAACCTAGGGTTACAAATCCTAGCCGGCTTTGTCAGTGGACACAGAGTCCTTCACAATTCTGCTATCTTTGTCTTGTACGACTAGTCATCCATGGGTCTGCCTAAATGCGTCACGGGCCGACCAATGTGGTGCAGGACGGAACAGAATGAAGGGCCTCACCTCGACCCACCGAACCTCACGCGGTGACACACCCTCTGCCCCCACGTCTCATTATCTTCTCACACCCACACATACCAACACAAACACCACACACACAGAAAATTTCTCCTGGTGCCTCTATTCCCTCCCCCCTTGCATATACACACTCAAGGGAATGGAATATCTTGTCGTGACGTCATATTCATCTCTCTCTCCAGGCCATTCTCATTTCTCGTGCTATCTCTCCCACACACCCCCCCGTCGGCCCCTCTATCCATGCCTCTCTCGAATACGTAATACACAAACATACGTAATACGCAATACACACATTCTCATTTCTCAACTACACATTCACACATGTTACATCACGTACCCCATTGATCTAAAAAGCCCTCTCTTCACGATTATTTCGCATACAACATTCCTTTTGAATAAAGTGTGGCCAAAAAAATATTTTAGAGTTTCTACATATATACAACATTACAAAGTTATATGGAGGAGTACGAACGCTAATTTGCATTGCATGGTGCCCACAATGATATTTATTCCACACTGTGAATTTGTATATTTTTATACTATATACAAAGTTAGTCATAATAAAGAGAAACGAAGAGCATCTCTCTCTCCATCGCATACCCCCCCCCCCCACCTGTACGCCCCTTTCACGTATGCACACAAAACTATCTCCAGGTCCTCTAAAAGTAAGCCCCTAGAAAATTCACGCATGTTTCATCTTTCTCTCGCGATATATGCAATGACGATCATTGTATTTGAAGCGAAAGCACGATACGTACATTGGACTTCAGAATCCACTCATTACGGTCACCATTTACGTTTAGTGGTTATTATGCAGTCACGGGCTCACCGTACAACTCTATATTTGCTCATGACATGACTAGTTGGCCAGTTAAACGCTCCATGTGGCACCTCTAGTGTTGCATCACATTATCTCACTACACTAGTGCAGAACCGGGCAATAGCACCGGTTCGTAAGGCCCTTTAGTGCTGGTTTAGGAACCGGCACTAACGTTTCGGCACTAAAGCCCCCCCGCCCTTTCGTACCGGTTCAGCATGAACCGGTGCTAATGGGCAACCACGTGGCACGAGCCAGCTCTGGGGGCCGGGAGCCCTTTAGTACTGGTTGGTAACACCAACCGGTACTAAAATGTTTGGGGGGTTTTTGGTTTTATGATTTCTTTTTCATTTAATTTTGTGTTTTCCATTTTAATTCTTTTTCGTTTGCTTGTATTTTACGGTACTACACATTGTACACGTTATGCATATATATATATATATATATATAGAATTTCTAGTAGAACCAATCATATATATATCATCAATGTCTCACAAACCATATTAATTCACACATACACACATGTATAGCTATATACAATTTCTCCTACATATGCATGTTGCCTTCGGAGCCAGTGGCATTAGCCTAATTGGTGCCTTCGGAGCACGATGACAATTGGAATGGTTCATGGGGGCGGTAGCGGGTAATAGTATTCTCCCTTCGGATTTATGACCTGGTCGAGCAAAAATCCCGCTATTTCCTCTTGAAGTGCTTCTACGCGCTCTGTTTCTAGGAGCTTGTCCCGCACCTCTTTGAACTATTAAGAAGGAGATCAATATGCATGTGTATTAGTTGTGTGACTAGATATCGATAATGGTGTAAAAATTGTGAATAGTGTTCTGACTAGCGTACCATTCCTGTCTTTGAGATCTGCTCCTTTCGGACGCCATCATGCGAATGTTCTCGCAAACGCAGAATGCACACATATCAGTTCCCTGCGCCTGCTTCAGGGCCTTTATTACGAGAATGGAATTTAATTTGATCTGATAATAATTAATCAAGCATGATAATTAAAGAGATGGCAGCTAGCTAGCTAGCTAGTACTACTTAATTACTTACCTTGGATCGAAACCATTTCAGCTTTGTTTTCCATTCGCCTTCCGTGACGCTGATGAACCTTGCCCAAGCCCTGCCCGCCGACAAAGAAAATGAATAAAGGGGTTATTAAATAGTTCATATCATGAAATGATGAATTACTAAATAGGCCGAGATATATAGTTAATAATGATTGAAATTACCTGTTGACTATCCCAAACAAGATGTTATAGTCACTTTGTTTTTTAAGTAGCGAGTCCAGTATTTCAACTGTTCCGGCGTCAACTTTAATGATACACAAGATCTAGTGAAATCTGCATGCACACACGTTTGCATGTCTTAATTAAGCGGGCATATGTAAGCAAAAACATGTAGCTAGCTAGCTAGTAGGCAAAAACAGAGAATTTGTAGTACAAGAAAGTGTGACTCACTGGAAGTTGTAAGGAAGTAGTATATCTTCATTGTATTTGAGGTGCTTCAAGAACTCTAGCATGCTGTCCTATACCTCTTTTTCTTGATGCTTGTTTATTTTCCATGTGTATTCATTAACGGTGTTTGGGTCAATGAACCCAATGCCATAGCGTCCACCTTTTCTCATTTCATACATCTTCATCCTGCATAATACCACAAAAAAGAATATAGTGAGGATAATTACAGGTAATGATTGATCAAAAGGATCACTACAGCTAGCTTGAGACTTAAATTACAGAAAGAAATCACTTACAGACAATAGCAACTGACGATAGATTTGTCGAGTGCGTCTTGATTGTATAACTGAAACAGTTCAGGATACTCAACGGCCACAGCTTTCTCATGGTAGTAATCATCCTTCTTGACATACACCATGAGGGACTCTCGATTGGATCTCTTGGTAATGTCCATGTACCATTGATGCAATTCATACATTCTCGTTGGGAGCTTGTTGACATCTTCTGGCTCGACCAAAGGTTCGCCCTGGACATATTTCCGTTTTATTTCCTCCTCTGTAATCCCAGGCATGTCCTCGATCTCGAGGAGTTGTCCAACAGTGATCTTGAGTTCTTCAGCCTGCATTATATGCTCCTGGGTTATTAACACATCGCCCACCTCGGGAACGTAAACTATTTGGCCACAATATTATTGGGCGTGCGTACTGTCACGTGTTGTTGGCGGCACAACAAGCGGGGGGGGGGGGGGGGTCGATTGCGCCGCCTGTTTTCCCAGCTGGGCAACGGTTTTCCCGCATTTTTTGACAGCTGCTTGTTGTTTGCTCGAGCTCGAGCTCGCCTCCTTCTGTAGACGTCGTCGATGTAACTTCCTGATGTGGCGCTCATAGTCTGTGTCAACAGGCTTAGGAGCTGGTGGTTGAGCCATACGAATGAAGTGGTCAACTACTTCCACATGCACTTTCTCCCTTGGCGGCGGTGGTGGTTTCGGTCCAAAATGGGCGTCGAGTTCTGCCTGCACTATGGCATTGGTTTGCTCCTCGGTCCTGTCGTAAGCCCTCACAGGAAGAGGAGTAGTGAGGTTTGGACCATATTTATATCGCTTGCCTCCACCTGTACTTCCTGTACTATGACCTCGACTCGTACCGCTACGCACCGTAGCTGCGGGGTGTCTCTTCTGCGATTGCTGAGGTGGCGGAGACGGCTGACGGGGCTGAGTTGGACGAGGAGGAGTGCCCTGAAGCTGTGCCGGACTTGCAGTGGTCTGAGGTTGTGCCGGACTTGGAGGAGGAGTGGACGTCTGACGCTGTGTCGGACTTGGAGGAGGAGTGGCCTCACACTTTGCCGAACTTGGAGGAGGAGGAGTGTCCTCATGCGTTGGTGGACTTGGAGGAGCGGGAGTCTGCTGACACGGTGGCGGACTTTGAAAGATGATGCAATCCTTTCTCCATAGGATGACACGATGTATGGCCTCTCCCAATGTGTGCTCGTCGTCACCTCCAGGAATGTCAAGCTGTAGCTCCGAATATGGGTCCACCACCTCATCAACCAAGACACGAGCATAGCCCGCTAGAATCGGGTTGCAATGGAAGGTTGCCTCGGGGGAATTTGAAAAAGCAACGGCGTCCGCCACCTTCATGGATATGTTCTTCATTTTGAAGTGTAGCTCGCAGTTAGTGTTCTCCGTGATGTCATCCACAGGGTATCTATCCAGCACTACTGCGTCGCCCGGGGCGGAACCCACGCTGCTTCTCGGCATGGATGGGGCGGTGGTATCCAATGCTGGATCATCCGCTAGCTGCTGCAGCTGCTGAGACCCCCTTTGCTGGCTAAGTGAGTCGATCTTCTCCTGCTGCTGCTAGAATTTAGCGGCCAATTCCGCTTGACTTGCTTCTAGGCCTTGAAGGTGTTCATAGTCCCGCTTCCTCTGCTCCTCCTCCATCTTCCTCTTCTTCTCCTCCGCAATCTTCTTTCTCGCACGGGTTTTGTAGTCGGTGTTCCCGTCCGAAAACCCCTCATACCACGGAATAGCGCCCTTGCCTCGTGTTCTTCCCGGGTGTTCAGGATTTCCTAGGGCACGCGTAAGCTCGTCGTTCTCTCTGTTGGGCTGGAACACCCCCGATCGAGCCTCTTCTATTGCAACAAGTAGCGCATCGTCGGCTCCGTTCAGACATGCCTTCGTCGAAACATTGCCTGTCTTCGGGTCCAACTCCCCCCCATGCGCATAGAACCAAGTCCTGCACCTGGGAGGCCAGCTCTTAGTAACCGGAGTGACACTTGCATCCTCCATCTCTTTCTCAGACTTATCCCACTTAGGCATTGCCACCGCGTAGCCACCTAGCCGCAGCTTATGGAACTTATCCTTTTTTTCGGCATTCTTCTTGTTTATTCTCGACCGTTCCTTAGCTAATCTGAATCCTTGAATTTCACGAAATCGTCCCAATGAGCACTTTGATTCTCTAGTATCCCCTCGAATACTGGAGTCTTCCTTCCTCCCTTGACGTACTTCTCCCACGTCGTTCTCTTGTGGTTCTTGAATGCAACCGCCATCTTCCTAAAAGTAGCGTCCTTGACTTTCCGCACATCTGCTTCTGTGAAATTATCTGGTAGGGTGAAATGTTCCATGAGAGTATCCCAAAGCAGTGTTTTTGATTCTCGTCGACAAAAGTAACATTTGGACGTGGCTTTGCTGGCTTTCTCCATTCTTGAAGGGAGATCGGGAGTTGGTCCTTCACAAGAACTCCGCACTGACGAACGAACTTGTCCACAATCTTCTTAGGCGCTAATGGTTCGCCATTAGGTTTGAATGCCTCGATATTGTACTTTACGCCCTCCTTCAACTTTTTGTTCGGGCCTCGTTTTGTCCTTTTGCCTAAAGATTTGCTCGATCCGGATGGCTGAAAGAAGAAAGATCGATTCGTTAATATATCTTCAACTCATTTAAAACATGCGATGATCACCAGATTCCTGCTTATATAAATATATATACCTCGCCGGTGTTTGTTGTTTCAGGATCAACATGTTCTTCGTCGTAGTTCATGACTTCATCTTCTCGGTCGTCGCGATCGAATATCATATCACCCTCTCCGGTGTTGTTTAGAAATTCGGAGCCGTCATAATCTTCTTCATTCTGATCATCATCTGGCCCGCGTATTATATCAAACATGGTCTGTTCTCCCTCTCTGTTGGTATTGTCCGCCATAGCTTTTATTTAACTATGCCAAAAGAAATATAAAACAATTTAGTATTCAAATTACATTGTCTCTAATAATAGATATAATCTCGAATACATCGTCTCGAATAATAGATATAATCTCGAATACATCGTCTCGAATAATAGATATAATCTCGAATACATCGTCTCGAATAATAGATATAATCTCGAATACATCGTCTCGAATAATAGATATAATCTCGAATACATCATCTCGAATAATAGATATAATCTCGAATACATCGTCTCGAATAATATATAATCTCGAATACATCGTCTTGAATATTATATATCGAGTACATCACTGGCTAGGTAGCTAATAAAGATCGAATACTACAGTAGAATCTAGGACACTCGCGGTTCCTGCGGCGCGGGCGGTGGACACCCAAAGAGAAGGAACCCTCACAGGATCATAGCTGAAGTGAGATCCCCGAAGAAACTGCCAGGTATTGGAGAACCTGCCGCCCTCTAACGCAACCATGTAGCGATGGACGTGCTTGTCCTCCTCCCTGACATGGCGACGTACCTCCTCCGGCGGGGCCGGCTCCCTCCGCACTGAAACTGGCCCACGTGAATGCCACCAAACGAGATCAGGGTCGACGACGGGACCCGGGGCCGGGTTCCTCATCAAGCGGCGCGCCCCTCCAGGTAGCACCTCCCAGTGCCAGCCCGGCGGAGCCTAGTCCCGGACATGGGTCAGCCGGACATCGTCGCGGACGGGTCGATGGCGAGGATGCGGGCCGGGCATCGTCGAGAACAAATACTAGCTATATGCCCACAAAAAGTAACATTTTTTAATGATTGGATTTTGATAACTAAAATTTCTAACATTTCTATATAACTAACATTCCTATAACATATCTAACAATGCTATATAACTAACATTTCTATAACATTTCTAATATTTCTATAAAAAACAGAAAAAACTAGCATTTCTATATAACTAACATTTCTATAACATTAATACAGAAAAAACTAACATTTCTATATAACTAACATTTCTAACATTTCTATATATAACTAAGATTTCTGTAACATTAATACAGAAAAAATAGAAGAAAAAAACTATATATAACTAAGATTTCTGTAACATTAATACTAGTGAAAAAATAATAATCTGAAAAATCTAAACTAATTAAACATACAAAATATGTATATACTAATTAACTTAAGGAAATGTGCGTGCGTGTGTTCATCATGCTTGTGTGTGTGTATGGGCTCGGGGAGGGGCGGCGCCCATGGTGGGTACCGGGGCGAGGGAGAGGGGTTAGAGGGGGAGAGCTCACAGCGGGGCGACGGCGACGGCCCGGGGTGGCGACGAGCCGGGGCGTGACGGGGCGGCGATGCGGGGACGGCGCGACGGGGACGGGCCCGGGGCGGCAACGGAGACGAGGGCGGCGACGGCGACGGGGGCGGCGACGGGGACAGGGGCGGCGACGGGGATGAGGGCGGCGACGAGGATGGGGGCGGCGACGGCAACGGCGCGCGACGGGGGCGGCGTAGGACGGGGGCGGCGACGGCGTCGATCGATCGGGAAGAAACAGAGGGAGAATGAAATTTTTTGAAGTGATGTATATATAGAAGGCACCTTTAGTACCGGTTGGAGCCACCAACCGGTACTAAAGGCCTGCTTTGGCCAGGCCAAGCGGCGGGAAGCACCCGCCTTTAGTACCGGTTCGTGGAACCAACCGGTACTAAAGGCCCCCCCCTTTAGTACCGGTTGGTGCCACGACCCGGTACTAAAGGGTGTGCGCTGCCAGGCGAGGGGCACAAAAGTTTAGTCCCACCTCGCTAGCCGAGGGGCACTGACACCTGCTTATAAGCCCCGCCGTCGCTGCTGTCTCGAGCTCCTCTCTTAAGCAGGCCTTCTGGGCCTACCTCTTCTGCGATGCCCTGTTGGGCCTACTGGGCTAGCGGGCCTGCATCCTGGCCCAACTTGAATTTGGGTTTCTAGTCGTATGCAGGCCGCTGTGGCCCAGTAGGTGGGCTTTTTTCTTGTTTTTTGCTTTATTTATTTTTGTGAATAACTTAACTTTGAAAATAGATTTTTCAGTGATTCTTTTTTCTTATGTTTAATATTAGTGTGTTTTATCATTATATTCAATTTGGTAATGCTTAGGTTATTTAAAAAATGAAATGCCTTTGTAACGGATGAGTTTTCATCCGAAACCCTGATACTTCGAAACAGATTGTCCATTTTGTACACGAAGTGCATCCAGTTTTTGCGGTTACCCTCTCTACTTTTTTGCACATGCTATGTGGGTGAAATTATGATACCATGCCAACTTTCATCCTTTTCTGAGTTCATTTGAAATGCTTTTCAATTTCAGGGTCATTTAGCTGAAAAAATCAGTAAATGCATGAAAGAATTTGCCTGCACATAAAATTTCTTCGCGTTTCAAATGCCAAAACACATAACTAGCTACCCTAACTATTATAGAGATTCCCTCCTGGGTGTGAAACACAGAAGAAAGTGATGATAGTTAAGCCGATCACATCCCAGATCTTTGGGTGTGAAACTTTTTCTTCGCGTGTGTCCTTTTGCGTCGTAGCCATGGAAAATCTTCATCATTTAACGGGATGCTCGGGTCAATATTCACTGTGAATGGAGCAATTTCATCAAACTTTTCATAATCTTCTGACTTGTCTGTCTTGTCATCCACTCCCACGATGTTTCTCTTCCCAGAAAGAACTATGTGCCGCTTTGGCTCATCGTACGATGCATTCGCTTCCTTATCTTTTCTTTTTCTTGGCTTGGTAGACATGTCCTTCACATAGAAAACCTGTGCCACATCATTGGCTAGGACGAATGGTTCGTCTGCATACGCAAGATTGTTGAGATCCACTGTTGTCATTCCGTACTGCGGGTCTTCCGTTACCCCGCCTCGTGTCATATTGACCCATTTGCACCGAAACAAAGGGACCTTCAAACCATGTCGATAGTCAAGTTCCCATATGTCCTGTATATAACCATAATATGTTTCCTTTCCCGTCTTGGTTTCTGCATCAAAGCGGACACCACTGTTTTGGTTGGTGCTCTTCTTATCTTGGGCGATCGTGTAAAATGTATTACCATTTATCTCGTACCCTTTGAAAGTCATTATATTCGAAGATGGTAACTGGGACAGCAAGTACAGGTCATCTTCAATAGAGGTGTCATGCATGGTACGTGCTTGCAACCAGCTGGCGAAAATCCTGGTTTGTTCACGTGTAATCTAGTCATCAGACCGCTCCAGGTGTTTGGAGCGTAGCAAATTCTTGTGTCCATCCATATACGGAGCCACCAAGGCGGAATTCTGTAGAACTGTGTAGTGTGCTTCAGTGAGAGAATGTCCATCCATACATATTATTTGTTCCCCTCCTAGCGTGCCTTTTCCATCCAGTCTGCCCTTATGCCGCGATTCAGGAACACCAATCGGCTTAAGGTCAGGAATAAAGTCAATACAAAACTCAATGACCTCCTCATTTTGACGGCCCTTGGAGATGCTTCCTTCTGGCCTAGCACGGTTATGAACATATTTCTTTAAGACTCCCATGAACCTCTCAAAGGGGAACATATTGTGTAGAAATACAGGACCCAAAACGTTAATCTCTTTGCATAGGTGAACTAGGACGTGCGTCATGATGTTGAAGAAGGATGGTGGGAACACCAACTTGAAACTGACAAGACATTGCACCAAATCATTCTGTAACCTTGGTATGATTTCTGGATCGATTACCTTCTGAGAGATTGCATTGAGAAATGCACATAGCTTCACAATGGCTAATCGAACGTTTTCCAGTAGAAGCCCCCTCAATGCAACCGGAAGCAGTTGCGTCATAATCACGTGGCAGTCATGAGACTTTAGGTTCTGGAACTTTTTCTCTGCCATGTTTATTATTCCCTTTATATTCGACGAGAAGCCAGATGGTACCTTAATACTGAGCAGGCATTCAAAGAAGATTTCCTTCTCTTCTTTGGTAAGAGCATAGCTTGCATGACCCTGATGTATGCCGTCTTTTCCGTGCATACGTTGCTGGTCCTCCCGTGCCTCAGGTGTATCTTTTGTCTTCCCATACACGCCCAAGAAGCCAAGCAGGGTCACACAAAGATTCTTCGTCACGTGCATCACGTCGATTGCGGAGCGGACCTCGAGGTCTTTCCAATAGGGCAGGTCCCAAAATATAGATTTCTTCTTCCACATGGGTGCGCGTCCGTCAGCGTCATTCGGAACAGGTTGTCCACCAGGACCCTTTCCAAAGACCACCTTCAAATCCTTGACCATATCATGTACATCAGCACCAGTACGGTGGCGAGGCTTCGTCCGGTGATCCGCCTCACCTTTGAAATGCTTGCCTTTCTTTCTTACGGGATGCCTGCTCGGAAGAAATCGACGATGTCCCAGGTACACATTCTTATTAGCCAAATATATAATGTCGGTATCGTCCAAACAGTGCGTGCATGCACGGTATCCCTTGTTTGTCTGTCATGAAAGGTTACTGAGAGCAGGCCAATCATTGATGGTCACGAACAGCAACGCCTTTTGGTCAAATTCTTCCCCCATGTGCTCATTCCACGCACGTACACCTGTTCCATTCCACAGTTGTAAGAGTTCTTCAACTAATGGCCTTAGGTACACATCAATGTCGTTGCCGGGTTGCTTAGGGCCTTGGATGAGCACTGGCATCATAATGAACTTCCTCTTCATGCACAACCAAGGAGGAAGGTTATACAAACATAGAGTCACAGGCCAGGTGCTATGGTTGCTGCTCTGCTCCCCAAAAGGATTAATGCCATATGCGCTTAGACCAAACCATACGCTCCTTGCGTCATCTGCAAACTCCTTCCCGTACTTTCTTTCGATTTTTCTCCACTGCGACCCGTCAGTGGGTACTCTCAACTTTCCGTCTTTCTTACGGTCTTCTCTGTGCCATCGCATCGCCTTGGCATGCTCTTTGTTTTGGAACAAACGTTTCAACCGTGGTATTATAGGAGCATACCACATCACCTTGGCAGGAATCTTCTTCCTGGGGCGCCGGCCCTCGACATCACCAGGGTCATCGCGGCTGATCTTATAGCGCAATGCACCACATACCGGGCAAGCGTTCAAATCCTCGTACTCACCGCGGTAGAGGATGCAATCATTAGGGCATGCATGTATCTTCTGCACCTCTAACCCTAGAGGGCAGACAACCTTCTTTGCTTCGTACGTACTCTCGGGCAATTCGTTGTCCTTTGGAAGCATATCCTTTATCATTACCAGCAACTTTCCAAATCCCTTGTCAGATACACCATTCTCTGCCTTCCATTGCAGCAATTCCAGTGTGGTGCCCAGCTTTTTCTTGTCACCTACGCAATTCAGGTACAACAATTTTTTGTGATCCTCTAACATGCGCTGCAACTTCCTCTTCTCCAAATCACTTGCACAGTTTCTCTTTGCATCGGCAATGGCCCGACCTAGATCATCAACGGGCTCATCTGATGCCTCTTCTTCAGCTTCTTCCCGCATTACCGGCTCAGCTTCTTCCCCCATTGTTGTATCATCGTATTCAGGGAACCCATGGCCAGGATAGCTGTCGTCGTCCTCTTCTTCTTCATTGTCTTCCATCATAACCCCTCTTTCTCCGTGCTTGGTCCAAACATTATAATGGGGCATGAAACCGGACTTAAACAGGTGGACGTGAATGGTTCTTGACGTAGAGTAATTGTGACCATTCTTACAGCGAGCACATGGACAAGGCATAAAACCATCCGCCCGCTTGTTTGCCTCAGCCGCAAGCAGAAAAGTATGCACGCCCTCAACGAACTGGGGAGAGCATCGGTCATCGTACATCCATTGCCGGCTCATCTTCATTACACAACACCGAATAGACCAAATTAATACAAGTTCATACATAAAGTTCATACAACACTTAAATGCAACAAACAAATAACTCTCTAGCTAAAGCATTTAAATGCAACAACAAATACGATCAAGATCGCAACTAAGGTAACAATGGATCCAACAGCATAATGATACCAAGCCTCACTATCGATGGCATATTTTCTAATCTTTCTAATCTTCAAGCGCATTTTCTCCATCTTCATCTTGTGATCATCGACGACATCGGCAACATGCAACTCCAATTCCATCTTCTCCCCCTCAATTCTTTTCAATTTTTCTTTCAAGTACTCATTTTCTCTTTCAACTAAATTTAACCTCTCGGCAATATGGTCGGTTGGAATTTCCGGTTCACATACCTCCTAGAAAAAATTTCTATGTCAACTTGATGGGCATAATTTGTCATAAACACAAAATGCAACTAGTTTTAAAAGAGAATATACATACCACATCCGAATCATAACAAGGACTAGGGCCGACGGGGACGGATATCAAAACCATGGCACTATATGTATAACAAACAACGTACGGGTAAGATAATTATACGAGTAACTATATATCCAAATCACACAAACATCAATTTTTATATAAAATTTCATGAACTAGAGGCTCACCACAAGGTGGTGCCGGCGACGGGACGGTGCGGGCGATCGACGGTGGCTACGATGGAGATTTAGAAGGCACTAAGTAAACCACACCTACATATGCAAACTAAGTGTTATTTTTGACCTCAAATTGCATATAAATCAAATACTAGCACATATATATATATATCCTCCCAAATTACTAAACTCATAAATTAATCACTATATAAAGCATTGCAAGAGCTAATCTAGCAATGAGAGATGAAAGGACAAAGTTGCTAACCTTTGTGATCATTTGAATGGGGCCTTCAAATCTTGACAAATTTTGGGCAAAATGTGTGATGAGCTCGAGAGGAAGAGGGGAAGAACAGAGAGGAGAGGGGAAAGGGGAAGAACAGAGCGAGCTCGGGTGGACGAAGGGTTTATGTAGGACGACCTTTAGTACCGGTTCGTGCCAAGAACCGGTACTAAAGGGGCTGGAGGGGCACCTGTCTGACAACATCCTGCCACCACTCTCATTAGTACCGGTTCGTGGCACGAACCGGTGCTAAAGGTTCGCCATGAACCGGTACTAATGAAAGCGGCCCGGCTAGCCGTTGGAACCGGCACTAATGTATACATTAGTGCCGGCTCAAATACAAACCGGCACTAATGTGCTTCACGTTTGACCCTTTTTCTACTAGTGCTACCATCGTGCCCACCTGTCGACTTATATCTACTCTACATCTACACTCTTATAAAATACATAAAATACACTCTTATAAAAACAGAGTTGGTGATGATGGTGTGCCTGCCATCCTGCAATGTAGGCCGTCCGATTTATATCTAACGGATAGGAAAGAAACTATGGCAATTTTGCAAAAAGGTACCCACACACCTCTCCACATTTGCAAATAAGGCCTTCCCTCGTTCATCCTTTTCTCTCACAAGATAAACAAGTCATACAAATGCATCTTGATGTTACATGCCACGCATGGGCATCTTGCTAGTAAGAATGAAAACAAACGACAAAAAAATATTTGGACGGTGGTTGGAAGTCATGACCGCGGGCACAGCGGACAAGGTGGCCTTGTATTGGTATACTGAGCCGTCTGTTTTAACACACAGGAGCTGGTGTGGTGATTATACACACACGCACGCATGCACACGAACTGCATCCACGCAACACTCACACAAACACATGCACCCACGCACACACACAACACTCACACATACACACACAACCACGAACGCACGCAACACTCACACGCACACACGCACGCATGCATGCACACACCAGTACACCACACGACAAACAGACACTCTCACGCTCAAGTGCTCAACCTACACGTGCACGCGCACACATCAGGCTCTGACAGACACATACACAACCAGGTGATTCCCGCGCACGGGTTGGAGCCTTGTCGCGCCTGCGTAAATTTGTGTTTATCTGACCTTTTGCCTATGCGAACTGACAGGTGGGACCCACAACGAACGTGGTCAATTTAACTAGTCAACATGGCACCACGCAGACTATTTGGCCGGTCAACAGAGTGCAATCCGATGCTGAGCTGTGAGCAAGTGACCGTATAATCACCGCAAAATATATATATAGTGACCGTAATCAGCTTATTCTGAAGTTCGATGACCGTATTACGCTTTTCTTTCTGTAGGCCCTCCAAAACTACATCTCTACACGTTCTCGCATGTTACATCCAACAACTATGCAATACAGCACTACTACTACACTCTAACACAATAAATCATATGTGTTTTTAGTTTTACTAGATATCATATTGTTACTTATAATTATTCAGTTTGCATACATTAAAATTGCCTTTGAAATGTATGGCCAGTATCATCTACCGCGTGGGAAAAATCCCGCCCTTTCCTGTTTAATCGGGTTTGTATCGATGGATCGTGCAAAACAAAAAACTATAGTACTATACAATACAAGTGACAGTTCACTGGGCCGTCATGTCGTCTACTCCTCCGTCGTAAGAGTGGAGCGTTCTCTTTCATAAATCTTCTAGTCCCTTTCACCGACATGTGGGACATCAAGCTACCGGGTCCACGTGCCATACCGGAATACAGTGCAGAGCGGCCGGGGTGAAGCACCCCAGTCATGGTGTCGGCGTAGTAATGAGCAATGAGGCGTCAAATCACAAAGTTGCACCTTTCCCACAGTTAAGTTGGAGGGACGAAGCAACCATCATTTCACTCATTGCTGAATCCGCTTCTCCCTCATCTTCTTCAACTTAACTACGTGTTGCTTCTGCCGTTGTTCTGCATCATGTGGGACGCGGATCAGCTTGGTAAAGCACTGACACATGGGACCGCATGTTAGCAAACTGCCAGGACAACGTCCTTCGAAAATAAGAAGCCTAATCCTAGACTTACAAAGGGCTACGTAGCTGCTACATATACTTTCCATCTAATCTATATATGCCCCCCTGATTTTCAGGTGGGGTGGGCCTAATCCTCTCCTTTAATCCAATCAAATAGTCCCACATCACATCAGTTCATAACTTTACGTAAACCATTACGTGGATGTAGCATTTCTCAAATAAGAAACCTCCCCCGCCATCCGCGCGGCAAAATCACCTCCTTTTTACTAATCTAGATTCTATAATTTTTTAGATCAATATAATTGAGATTTGTATAGATAGCACACAGGAGAAAAACCAAGTGGTATGGTTAAGGGCATCCACAATGTGTCGCCAAATGTGAAAATAGCTTTTGGCATCATGGGAACCATTGTGGACGGTGTTGCCAAAGCCAAAAAGATGGAACCGAAGCTCCCTGATTGATTAATTTAAGGAATAGAAAAATGCAATGTCTCTCCTCTTTCTCCCATGCTTGGACGCATGTAGTACAGTATAGAGCACAAAGTCTACTGCCCTGTCCCTTCTATCACAAATCACAAAGCAGTGAGGCGTCAAATCACAAAAGCACGGACGAAGCAACCATCATTTCACTCTTCGCTGACTCCGCTTCTCCATCGTCTTCTTCGAGAAGCCATCTCACCGCATTAGTTACTCCTAGTAGTACTAGTAAAGGACTTCCTGGATGCAAATAAGGCGGTTGTCTCGGCTTGCAGGCGGCACCTGCGAACGACTTACCGTGGTCTCCCTCAATGGTGTTCTCCGTCGAACACACTTCGCCAAACCACCAAAAAAAATTATCGTCGAGGTCACCGCAGTGGGGAAGGAAGTCAAATATAGTTACTACCTCCATTTTTTTGTACACAAGGCCAGTATATCAAAATTACAATTTGCAAAGGGCCACTAACACTAATCGAGGCAAAATTGATGGGGTTAGCAACCAAGCACATTAATATCCCCTGCATGCGTGCAGAAGTGAGAAGGTTGGTTTGAATGGCGCTGCATTAATCAAGCGATGAGGAGTGAGATGGCTAGCTCTTTGGTCTTTGGAGAAAAAATACACATTAATTGACACGTGAAACGAGGATTTGTATCGATTAAATCCCGCGAAGGAAAACCCAGCCTTTCTTTTTTAACACTAGTACTCCTAGTACGTACATACTTATCCTGTTTGGGTCTAGGCCTTGCATTGCCAAACTTCGCCTCACATTTTTGCCAAGCTTGCCTAAAGTTTTCAAAACGAGAAGGAGGTACACTTGCGCATGGCTATCGCGGTCGCACCGCACCCTCACATGATCACTCCTGCACGCCGCGGTTGCACCTCACCCTCACACAGTCGCTCCTGCACGCCGCAAACCCAACCAAGGCAACGCACCCTCACTGACACGTGCTGTCGCATGTGAACACACCAAACTCAGCCATCCTATCGCTGACACATAATTTTCGTTCATAGAGTATGTTTATCCAACCGCATGTTGGGGAGTATCCATACAGCCCGTGCGGTTGTCTGTTGGGGAAGAAGAAGAGGTCAGGAAGAAGGAAAGAAGGGTTAGGAGACGTAGGATATTCATCCAACCGCCTGAAATGGTAGACTGACCCAAGTCAGGCGACTTGCATAACAAATATATGTTTTTACACAGCAAAAGATACATAAAAACAACAACATAAAGAAAAAATATCACTGCTCGCGGAAAGAGACAACCTCGTCGTCTTTGGCTGCCGGCGAGAACCAGCCGTCGCTGCCGACGTGTGTCTCCGCACCGTGGTTGTCCTCGTCCTCCAGCTACTCGTTCAAGCGGAGTGTGTGGGCGCTCTGCATGGACGAGAGCACAGCCCGGTTCAAGTCGAGGACGTCCGGTTCCGCCTGAAGGAGGGCCTTGATGGCAGCGGCATCCGCGCGCTCCGCGTCGAGTCGAGCCTCCGTCGCCCGGTTCAATTCCAGGACGTCTGGTTCCGCCTGCAGGAGGGCGTCGATGAGAGCGGCATCCACGCGCTCTGCGTCGAGTCGAGCCTCTGCCGCCCGGTTCAAGTCCAGGACGTCCGGTTCCGCCTGCAGGAGGGCCTCAACGGCAGCGGCATCCGTGTGCTCCGCCTCAAGTTGAGCCTCTGCCGCCTGGTTCACATCCACGACATCCGGTTCCGCCTGCAGGAGAGCCTCGATGGCAGCGGCATGCGCGCGCTCCATGTCGAGTTGAGCCTCTGCCTCCCGGTCCTCCTTTAGTATCGCCATATTGAACCGCTGGTCCGCCCGCACCATGGGGGACTCGGACGCCGGCACGAAGTCGACGTCCATCATCTCATACCCATCGGAGGCCTTCTGCGCCGCGACCTCCGCCATGAACATTGGATCGGCTTCCTCCTTCTCGTAGCTTGGCTCCAGAGAACTCGGGGATTGGCCCGCCGCAAAGCGTGCTTGGGAACGGAGGTCTATGGTGCCGACCGCCGCCGCGATTTCTGCGCGGCGCTCCGGTGTCAACATCTTGTAGTAAGTGATCTTGTGGCGCACCATGGCTTTCCAGCGAACTAGGGGACGCTTGATGCGGGCTAGGGGATTGGAAGATGGGGGAATGGGCTAGAGATTTGGTGTGGTTTTAGGGCAGTGGCTGGCGTAGGCCGAGCAGTGAAGGTTCTGGTGTGAATAGTGGTTCCAGTGACGACCGGTCAATCGGTTTTGACTATACATCGCTCTTGTCGTGTTCGCGTTGCAGTCCGGCATGCTGGACCCTCCACGTCGCTCACCGAAGTTGAGAGCAAACCGACGTCCCTCCCGCTCCCCCGCCTGCGTCATTTATTATACCACCACTCCCTCCATTTTATGCGGAGTAAATAAAAACAGAGGGAGTATACTACGGATGAGGATCCCATGACGTGCCCGAACCCATTGAGTAACTGACATGCGGGGCCTAGAAAGCATGGGGTCCGCCAGTAAGTGACCAAAAGGGAGGGTAAGGCAGGGATACCTACGTCAGAGGATCCACTTCCACTATACTACTTTGACCAAATGTTAGAGTAATAATATATGACATACAACTTACACAAATGTTAGAGTAATAATATATGACATGCAACTTGCACAAAGCATACAGGGTCTAATGCATTTTTCGAGGCTAACTTTGACCAAATGTTAGAGTAATTATATATGACATGCAACTTACACAAACATACGGTCAAATTCGTATGTGAAAGAAGTTTCCAATGATATAATTTTCACATTATACATCTCATGTACTATTAATCTTGTCAATAGTCAAATTGGAAACCATCTCGAGTACAAATCTAGGAGTACGTACGAATCTAACAATATTGATTGGGTGTTGTTGGATGTTGATACCTTTTTGATCAAAGTGGATATACTTTGACTACACATAAAACTTATATGTAAACTAGAAAGGATAGGAGGGAGTATATTGTACGTTCAAAAACAAAACGAACATTGAATACCCTTTATATATGATTTGCGGATGCTATGATCACCGGTTCAAAATTTTGAATCCGCCTTAGGTATCACGTGCCCCCACTCATTCCCTCTCGATTTCATCTCGGGGTCCAGAGATCTATTGAAAGAGGACTAGGGTGGGTACATGCGAATGATACTCGGCAGAATGTTCAAATGAGGCATGCGGGAGGATGGACTCGACTGGAGGGCGACATGATCGATGGAGAAGAGGGTTGGAGAGGAATGAGAAATAAGCAAACGCCACATGATTATACTTGAACGGCTCAAATAAACAATACGTTGTCTTGCTTGGCCTACATAGTGAAAGGCCTAATGCGCAATGCGGAGCACTAACGCTTGAATATGGCCGGGAAAACAGGGAAACAGACATGTGGGACACACCCATCGGGACGACGTAGCGCAGACTAGTCCAATGGAGGAGCTGGCCCACGAACTCCTCGCCACCGACAAGCGTTCATGTGGGTCGTTGGGGCCAACAACGGGGCGCAGCTCCAACACCGCCTCTGGACATGGCGACCACGGTGAGCGACACACTCATATCGTCGCTAGACACGGTGGGTTTCAGTTTGCCAAGGGTGGCGTTAATGCTATGGCACGACCAACGGTATGTTTGGTTTGTGCCCAAGGTTGCCCCATCAAAGCATTGGGTAGCCAAAATTTTGGTTGAGGTATTGGTTGCCCATGATTTGGCCGACATTGGCAAGAAAAATGAACTTGAGTTGGCTAGAGTTCATTGGCATGCCAAAGAAATGGCAACCATCCAAACAAAGACCAATCTTTGGGTCATGACCAAAATTTTGGTTGAGGTATTGGTTGCCCATGATTTGGTCGACATTGGCAAGAAAAATGAACTAGAGTTGGCTAGAGTTCATTGGCATGCCAAAAAAATGGCAACCATCCAAACAAAGACCAATCTTTTGGTCATGACCAAAATTTTGGCAAGGTGCACTTTGGCCACAATCCAAACACACCCCAACACCCGGCTCGTCGAGGATGCACGGGGCGCCGCGACGCGTCCGCGGAGTGGTGTAGCGCGGCCAACTGCATCCTCTGGACCTGAGACCATGCCGGGTCGTCTTGCTTTTTCAATGACATGCGGGGTTCGCATGTGAGCAAAGGGCATCTCCAACGTTGCCACGACCGCAGCTGACTACCTTGGCACACCAAAACCCTCGTCCCTCGCGCCATCGCGTGGTGCGTTCCCAGCCGGCGCTAGCTGCCCGCATTCATGTCGTCTGTTCGTATATCGTCATTAAGAGGCTCGGTGCCCGCGGAACCAAATCCGGCGACTTAATGATGCACCCGGACGCTTGGCCTCACCGGAATGCGCTACTTAAAGCGGCAACGCCCAGCTAACCTCCACACCATAGCGCATCATCCTCCTACCTGGAACCACATCCGCCATGACCGCAAGTGTGAACGCTCTACGAGAGAGCTTGTCTTCGGGGATGGAGCTCGAGGTCGCCGCCCTCGCTCAAGTCGCCGCACAAGCGGTGGCCACGCTGGCGGCCGACGATGGGAGCACCGTCAGCCACGCGTCCTACTTGCCGCTGTCCAACGTCCGGCACCGCCGAGGTCGGGGACTCCTCCGAGGATGTGTAGGGCTTGGGAGGCGGCAGGGCATGGTGTGCCAATTGGCCGGTCCATCTCCCGTGTTCTACTTTTCCTCGCCGGAGACCGCACCTTCACTTCACAGGTCTTGAACCCCGCCCCCGTACATAGAGATCACAGATGGAGGACGTCGATCACCGCCGTAGAATAGGTTTAGGGTCGAGTTTCTTTTTTTTTGTCGTATAAAAGTTCGAAATGTAATAAAAATCTGTCATGTTTGCATTAATCTCGGCCGGTGTATATGAACTTTCACAATAATATACATATTGTAGGAGTGCTAGCAAGATGCTCGTGCATTGCACGGAAGATCAAGATCTTGTGGGAGAAAAGGGTGAACGAGGGAAAGCCTTATCTGCAAATGTGGAGAGGAGTGCGGGTAAATTGTCATAGTTTCCTTCCTATCCGTTAGATATAGATCGGACGACCCATATTGCAGGATCGGACACATCTTTCTACATCTACGGGAACCTACAAAAGGGTTAACGTAAATTGCTTCTCTCTCTCCTCCCCTGATTTTCATGGTGGTGGGCCCCTCCCTCCACCCAATCTACAATCAACAGCTCACACATTTCACATTACGTTAATTACGTAACTGGGATTACGTAGGTGTAGCATTACTCGTCCTAAAAAACCCAACTAAGCCAACCTCCCAGCATATCGTGCGGGATAAGACCCGGCCGCGCCATTTTAGTCGGGATTACCGGATTACTAGTAGTAGTATCGATGAATTGCGCGAAGCAATAGATTTTTTTTGAGGGGGCGAAGCACCTAGTTTAAAAGGAAAAATTGCGGTACATTCACAGCACTCCTGTCGCGGTCGCATTGCACCCCACACACGTTCGGTCCTGCACACGGCTCACGCAAACGGAACGCGCTTCGGCTTGCCTCTTCACTGACACGTGGGACTGCACTTGGAGAAACCGACCATGCGCCAAACTCCCCCTACCCACCACGCGAAAATCCCCCCCCCCCACACCCAAAAATTCCCCCCAAATCCGATTCAACCGCCCTTCGGCCAACTAGCCAATAATATTCCCCAAACCCCCCTCCCCCCTGTCCCCCTCCACTCCATTCGCTCCGACAAAGCCACCCTCGCCGCCGCGCCGATACGTCGGCGCCCCGGTTCAGCGATCCTCTCGCTCCCACAGTACGCTCTTGTAGACTGCCATCCTCTAGCCGCGCCGCCACCTCTGGCTACGTTCTTGTGGAGGCGCACGGTGGTCAGCGCCGCCACCGCTGGCGATGTTCGTGTGGAGATGCACGGCGGTCAGCTTCTCCCACGGTACACGCATTCTAGACTGAGACCCTGTTCATGTTGGTGTAGCGCTGAATGTTAGCTGATAGACGCTGTTAATCTCACTGTTTGCCAAAGTAGTTTACTGTCAATATGCTTTGCTTAAGAAGCTTCCTTGCCCTGTTCTACACTCAATCTGCTTAGCTGAGATGGCATGCGAAGGCCGATTAGTTGCTAAAATATCTTGCCATATATTTATTGTGACGTAGATTGCCATGGTCTAGTAGCCAATCTGTTAGCTGAAATAGCTCTACACCGTTTTATACACGATATTTGTTGCTGCGATGGCCTTCAATAATTCGATGGCTGTGTGCTCAGCCTCATTGACTGCTGAAACAGCCTGCCATAATTTGGCACTCAAATCTATTTGCTGAATTAGCTTTACATATATTTTGTTACTTAGATCTCCTCATCCAAATATCTTGCCATAGCTTTAGACATCGACCTAGGTATTTTTTTCTGGACTTCATAAAAAAGCATATATGTTTTTCCTGTAATATCTAGTAGAAGAACTAATTTGTATGTCTAACAGATGGACAGGACTTGGATAACTTCTACTCGAAGATTCTCCGCTGCATATGTTGAGGGGGTTGAAAACTTCATGAACTTTATCAGAGCTGAGTACGGTGTTCTGAAATCAGATGTGCTCTGCCCATGTAGTAGTTGTATGAATTCAGTTACAAGACCCCAGTCAACTATGCAAAATCATCTACACTTGTATGGGATGTCGGTCACATATACTAGGTGGGTTCATCATGGTGAAGCTCTGAACGTCAATGTTATTGACTATGTGGAAGCAGCAGATCACCATCTTGATCTGCCTGATGCTCAGGTGGAAGAGGAGGAGGAGGTGGTGGTGGCGGAGCCAGTGAGTTTGACCAACATTGAAACAATGCTACCAAATGCTCGTGCATTCCATGAACTTTCACCTGCAGAAGAAAAACGGTGGGCCCGCATGTTGGAACAATGCAACGTTGTTGCCACCCCAGGAAATAAGCTGTCAGTATTCTCAGCTATGGTCACCTTTCTTTAGGTGAAGACATCTGAGCGGATGACCAACAAATCATTCGATGCGATGTTGGCTGCTTTCCGCGAATCTTTCCCAGATGCGTCTGAGCTGCCACACACCTACAGTAAAATGAAGAATTTCCTTCGTGTAGTTGGAATTGGATATGATATGATCCATGTTTGTATGAATAATTGTGTTCTATTCCGGAAGGATTATGACAACTTAAGTGAATGCCCGAAATGCAAATCATCAAGATCAAAAGATGGCGATGCTGTGAAGAGGATTCCTCATAATGTTCTTAGAGATTTTCCGATTACACCAAGATTGCAGAGGTTGTTTAATGATGCTAAAACAAGAGAGGATGTACTGTGGCATTCTAGGAACCAGGAGTACAGAGATCAGAATGTAATGAGCCATCCATCTCATGGTAGTGAGTGGAAAAGCTTCAATGATAAACACAAAGAGTTTGTTGCTGACCTGAGAAACATTAGAATTGGCTTAGCTTCAGATGGATTTAACCCATTTGGCCACCAGAGCGCCACATATAGCATGTGGCCAGTGCTTGTTATCCCTTACAACATGCCTCCAAATGTCTGCACCAAAGAATCAAACTACATGATGGACTTGCTCATCCCAGGTCCAAAAAGTCCTGGAAAGGATTTTGATTTGTTCATGGAGCCTCTCGTGGAGGAACTTCAACAACTATGGAAGGGTTTTCTCACTCGAGACCTATATAGCAGCCCACCAGCTGATCTCTTTCTGCGTGCTATTATAATTTGGTGCGTCCATGATTATCCGGCTTTGGGCACTATGTCAGGGCGAATGACACATGGTTACAATGCATGTGTTTGCTGTGACAGGAATCCGCTGTCATACGCAATACTTAGCAAGATCTGTTACATTGGACACCGCCATTTCCTTGCCAAGGACAAGCCGCATCCTAGAAATTACCAAAGACATGTGTTCAATGCAAAGCATGAAAACCGTGATGTGCCAAAGAGGCTCACCGCCGATGAGTTGCAAGTGGAATTAGAGAAGGTCAGGCATATTACACCAGGAAACCATCCTGGTAATGGTAGCGGGAAAAGGAAGCGTGGCAGGGTAGAAGAGAGATTATTGTTTACCCGCAGGTCCACTTTGTGGGACTTGGAATATTGGAAAGATTTGGATCTGCGGCATAATCTTGATGTGATGCACATCGAGAAAAATATATGTGACAGCATTATCGCACACTTCTTAATATTGCAGGCAAGACGAAAGATACCTTAAAATCTAGGATTGATTTGACACACCTCGGTATCAGAAAGGATTTGCAGGTGGAAGATGAAGGTAAACCACGGGATATGGCACCAGCTGTGTACGTCTTGGACAAGGTAAAAAGAAAAGAATTCTGCGAGGTCCTGTCACATGTGAGATTCCCACATGGATTTGCTTCCAACCCTGAAAGGAGAGTCAGTGCAGATGGAAACAAGGTACAAGGGTTGAAAACTCATGACTGCCACATCCTACTTCAAAGGGTTATACCTGTTATCCTTGGAGGATTGGGCCGCCCTGACTTATACAGAGCAGTTGCAGAGTTGGGACAATTCTTCAGGGAACTCTGTAGTAGGAATATTAGGATAGATTCTTTGGAGCGTCTTAGAGACAAGATACTAACTATCCTATGTGACCTTGAGAAGATATATCCTCCAACCTTCTTTGATGTGATGGTGCATTTGGCTGTTCATCTACCTGATGAGGCACTACTTAGAGGTCCAGTACAGTATGGCTGGATGTACCCTATTGAAAGGCGGCTATGCACTTTCAAGGGCTATGTTAGGAACAGAGCTAGACCCGAGAGTTCCATTGCAGAGGCCTACATTGCTACATAAGCGTTGACATTCTGCTCAAAATACATTGAAATAGCTGATCAGCTTAGCAAAGAGGTGGGTGAAGACAATCCTGGGCTCAATGTTTTTGATTATTCTGTTCGAGTTACAGGGAAGAGTCGACAGGGGGACAAACCTAAAGATTTGGACAAAATGGTTTGGTATGTGTTGAATAACTGTCGTGAGATACTACCTTATATCAAGTAAGTGCAGTACTGCAGCTTATACATCATAATCTACTAAACTTCCAGCAGATTCTTATATATTTAGATGTTTGACGCGATCACTATGTTGTGCAGCATCTACAAAGAGGAGTTACTGCCGCAAAATCGAAGAAACATTGACAAATTGGTTATGGCAGGATTTGCGAAATGGTTGAAGAACCATGTAAGCTTTTGAAGTGCACTGTCAGTTTTTTTAATATATTGAGTTAAGATGATCAGCTTGTCTATTTTCTAACCATAGGTTAAGAAGATGCGGGAGGATGGCATGCAGTTGATGATGCCCTTTACTCACTAGCAATGGGTCCTGATACTCGGGTAAGACATTATGAATCTTGCGTTGTTGGAGTTGTGCGCTACAACACCCTTGCACGAGATGAAGGCAGGAAGACGCAAAACAGTGCCATCATGAGCACGGATACATATGACAAAGAGACAGCTGAAATGTATGCTAACATAATAGACATTATTCAGTTGCAGTATATCTCCAGTTTCGAGGATCATCGGTGTGTGGTTCTGTTGTGCTATCGTTGGTATAACCTATTTTCCAGGATCGCAAAACCCAGAGCTGATGATTATTTCAAATCCATCAATGTCAAGGCGGCGTACCAGAACAACGAGCCTTTTATTTTGGCAAATCAAGCAACACAGATATTTTTCTTGGAAGACACATTTGCACGTAGCGATGACTGGAGAGTATTGCAAAGGTTTGAGCAGAGGAATTCGTTTAATGAAGTTGCACAACAAGATGATTCTTACACTACTCCTGATGTACAAGATAACACAGATGTTCCTAATCTCTTTGAGAACCATCACGTCAATGACACCGGCAAAAAGATTGCCTGTCGTGCTATGGACATACAAGAGTTGATCAAGAAGAAGCCAATGTTCAAGGACGTTGAGGACGAAGAAGAAGATGACACCATGGGGAATTACGATTCAGGCTGATACACATGGCGAAGATGTTGACGCTGCTACTGCGGATGATGATTACATTGCTTCTGTCGTATTTGCCTGTCAGAAGACGTTTTTTTATCTACTATGTGAAATTGTGTTTGCTATGACATCTGAAACCTGATGAACATGTTGTTTAGTATTTTGTTGTGAGAACATCACTTGTTATGTACGCTGATTTGTGTTTGGTGATTGTATGACAACTAAAACATGATGACATTGTTGTTTAGTTGTACTCATATTTGGCTGTGAAACTTGAATTTGATGACATAGTTTGTTGTTGGACTGCAATTTGCTCGACGTCTTCGAATGAGAACAAAGCTGACCCGACAGGATCTCTGCTATTTATTTATTCATATGAGCAAAAGGGGGTACCCCCTAATTTCCGTTAATATAAATCATTAGATGTTCACAACACTACGCCCAGCCTGCTACACAGGTTTCATTCATTACTAGTTTCAGCAAAGTGCTCATGTCGTAGCCACTGAATACATCACGAGTGCTACATACACTGCAAATAAAGAGACAATCATCCTACAGAGCACATCGATTTTGCCCATTATCTTCACAAGCTCTTTCATCTCCTCATTGCTGTCAAGGCTGTTCAGCAGCTGTTGCTTGGCCATGATCAGTGGAACTGCATCTTTAACCATCTGCTCTGCATCTTCCTCTCCTGCCGTTCCTTCAGTTACTTGTCCAACACCCCAACCTGCTGCTATTGGGATTCCTCGGCTAAACAAATAATCAGCGTAGTTGCATTCCCCCACATCAGCAACTTCCCAAAAATACAAATCACACGAATCTTCCCTTTTTTGCATGAATCAAATTGGTAGATCATCAACCAAACTATTAAAAAAATCAGCAACTGAAAGCAGTAGAACAACACTTAAACATATTATTACCCCGTGATTCGGGCATTTGTAGAAGACTCGGCCAGGGTTGCGGATTGTGGTTGAGACGCGACGGATGACTCTGCGTGATTTGCAGCAGTGGCGCCACACCAACGGCAGCGGGTTGCGATGAGCAATCGGTTGCGGTGCACGTGTCGGCGAGGGTGTGATGAGACCCACATGCGATGGTACGGGTTGCGACTTGGCGCATATCTGGTTGTTGCCTGCTGAAGAGCAGGTGGACGAGCAGCCAGTGGACATGGTTGCTGCGGCCAGAGCTTCTGATGCTAGGCAGAGTAAGTAAAGAAGAGGAGAAGCGAATGTTGGATATGTTAGTTTCATTACTTGCAGAGTAGCATAGCACCATATATAGTCATAGTCTAGATTTGGATTCGAACCAGCTACAGGAGCACGTCTTTCTTTTTTCTAAAACTCGGCAACGTCTCTTTACTGGTACACTAGCTTGTTCTGTACGCCTTCCCAAGTCTTTGATTTTCTTTCCCTTTTTGCAAGGAAGGAAGGAGGACAAAATTGAGAGTTCCTGGGACTCGAACCCAAGACCTCTCGGTTGAAAACCAAGGGTGCTAGTCACTTATGTGGCGAACGTTCCCTATGAGGAGGACGGCAGACGAACGCATTTTCCTTGAGGTTTTCTTCCTATATATCAAAAAGTATGCTACTTGGTGTCTGCTTAGTCAACAAACGATTGTTCCAACCTTGACCGTTGGATTGACATTCAACGTCTGTCGCGTTTCTTCAGTCTCTTCTTCCTTGAGCCGCCAAAGCCAAACCAGCGCCGGCGGGACCGCCTGCTCCCACCTCCCACGGCTGGCTGTGATCTGCCCCGGCTCCTATTTGTTCCCGTCAAAGGCCTCACCATCGTCCTCCGCCTTGGTTCGCTTGCCACGGCGCCGCCCTCCGGTGTTGTCAACATGGTCAACAACCGAGAGGAATAAGGAGATGACTGTACATGGTGAGGATGACAGTAGGGACCCAGCAGCGCCCGCAGTAATTTTGTTTTTTCGGGACAGAGAAGGGTATCAACTGGGTTGTGCGGGACTCGTGGCCCGTCTAGCCCAGGATTTTATTTCATATGTTTAGCACATGACCAGCCCAGTTTGTTTTTTTCCTTTCTGAAAATTGCTAGCCAGCTATTTTGTTTTTTGAAGAATAACCAACATAGGCCTACTTGCTTTTCTACGCCTTGCTCGGCCGGAAATCTTTCAAGACGAGGAGGGATGCATTTTGCCCAGAAAATGGGCTATAAGTAATAAGAAATGGGCTATAAGTAATAATAAATGGGTTGTAAAATGAAAAAATACAACAAACAGACAATTAGTTCCAAAATATTGTTTTCTTTCGGATTTTGATATTTTAAATTTCATTGTTTTTGTGCGGGTAAAATTTCATTGAATTTAAATTAAGGTATATTTAGATTTAAAATTAATTTGAATCTGGCTAGAAATTTTGGGCTGTATGCTGTTTGGGACAGATTTGGAGGCTGACTTGTGGGTCTACTAGGTTGACGTGTACTTTGGCTTTGTCAGCTTAGTCCACAAACGATTCTAGCAGTAGTGAGCATTGGATGTTAATCCAATGGCCGTGCTGCTTCTTCAATATCTGATCTTCTTGCTCCAGCCACCCAAACCAGCTCCGGTGGGACTGCCTGCTCCCGCCTCCCGTGGCTGGCTGTGCTGCCGCACAAGCCGCACCGCCCCACCATACTTCATTGCTGGCCAGGCCATTCCTCTACTCACCCACACCTCCTATTATTTTCCGGCGACGGCGGCCGGACCAGTAAACCCTCATACTCCCCACCGCGTGGGCAACCATTGCCGAGTCTTCCCTGGCTCTGTGTCGTTCCCTTCCTAGGCCTCGCCGTCATCCACCGCCATGGTGCTCTTGGCGCGGCCTGGTCAACTTGGTCAACGAACGACATCCATCGGCCATGGACTGTATGCGCAAAATAATGATTCCTCCACCTAACAGCTGGGACCCACCGGAAGGGCCTCTGTATTTCGCAAAAAAACATCCCCCCCCCTCGCTGACATGTCGGACCTACCAGCTATATCTTCGCACGCAAGGAAGTGCCTCCTTATTACGCACAAAAAAATGAATACCCCCTGCTAGCTGGGACCCACCATAGTGGGAGGATGACTTGTGAGCTAACAAAGTTGACGGGGATGGAGGGCTTTTCAACTTAGTCAATATGAACGATTCTAGCTCCAGTGACCGTACGATGTCCATCCAACAGCCGTAGTGCTTCTTCAACCTCTTGTCTTCTTGCTCCAGCCGCCCAAAGCAGCACCGGTCGTGCCGCATGCTCCTGCCGCCCGTGGTCGGCTGTGCTGCCGCGGAGGCCTCACCGCCCCCTACTATTCCCACCGCTGGCCAGGCCCTGCGGCGACGGCAGCCTCACACCACAGCTGAACCAGTGAATCCTCGTACTCCTCTCCGCGCGGGCTTCCACTGCCGCGTCTTCCCCGGATCCGCGTCGTCCCCTTCCTAGGCCTCGCCGTCGTCCACCACCGTGGTGCTCTCCGCGTGGCGTGGTCAACGTGGTCAAGGAACGACTTCCATCGGAAGAGTAATGTACGTGGAGAGGCTAACAGCTGGGTCCATGGCCATAGCCCAGTTTTTTTTGTGATTTGCCAAGTAAGTCTCTTTGTCAGGCCTGTTGGGCTGCAA
Source organism: Triticum urartu (assembly GCF_056163025.1). Taxonomy (NCBI): domain Eukaryota; kingdom Viridiplantae; phylum Streptophyta; class Magnoliopsida; order Poales; family Poaceae; genus Triticum; species Triticum urartu. The sequence goes on along the minus strand of NC_141873.1, from coordinate 192,226,337 downwards.
ATCTTTCAAGACGAGGAGAGCTTTCATTCGGCTGGCCAAGAAAATGGCCCATCAGTAATGAGAAATGGGTTTTACATTTTTAAAACACATCAAAACAGCAATTAGTTTCAAATATCTTTTTTTCATTTCAAGATTTTAAATTACATTAATTTTTATGCATGGAGAATTTATTGGATTTTATATTGATATACATTTATTTTTTAAATCAGTTTGAATGCGAGTCAAAATTTCGGGATTAAAGAAAGTTCGGACCGCACCGAAATATGCAAAATTTCTTATAATTTTTTAACCGTGGCCACAATTTGGGCTGTAATGCTAAGAAAAAGAATATGGGCTCCAAAAAACCTTAAGAATTAGCAAATGGGCTGAAAATTATTAGAAATAATGGAAGATGGGCTGTATGCTGTTTTCCACAGATTTGAGGCTTTCCTAAAAAAGGTTGACGCACAAGCAGTGACAGTTGGATGTCCATCCAATGGCCGTCGTGCTTCTTCGATCTCTGCTCTTCCTGCTCCAGCCACTCAAACAAGCGCCGGCGGGACTGCCTGCTCCCTCCTCCCTGCGGCCGGCTGTGCTGCCGCGCAGGCCTCACCGCCCCACCGTACTCCCATCGCTGGCCTAGCCATCCCTCTACTCACCCACACCTGCTGTTATTCTCCGGTGACGGCAGACGAACCAGTAAACCCTCGTACAGTCGTACTCCCCTCCGCGTGGGAAATAACTGCCGAGTCTTCCCTGCCTCTGTGTCGTTCCCTTCCTTGGCCTCGCCGTCGTCCACCGCCCTGGTGCTCTCGGCGCGGCCTGGTCAACGTGGTCAACGACCGACATGCATCTAAAGTGGACTCTACTTGGAGAGGCCGACAGCTGGGTCCACGGCCGCACGCAAGGAAATGCCTCCTTATTACGCATAAAATAATGATTCCTCCACCTAACATCAGGGATCCACCGAAAGGGCCTCTATATTTCGCGAAAAAAATGTTACCGCCATTGACAGCTCGGATCCACCAGCTATATCTTCGCATGCAAGGAAGTGCCTCCTTATTACGCACAAAAAATGAATACTCCCCCTGTTAGCTGGGACCCAATATAGTGGCAGGCTGACTTGTGGGCCTACTAAGTTGACGGGGACGGAGGGCTTTGTCAACTTAGTCAATATGCATGATGTCCATCAAACGGCCGTAGTGCTTCTTCAACCTCTGGTCTTCTTGCTCCAGCCGCCCAAACCAGCGCCGGTCGTGCCTCGTGCTCCTGCCTCCCATGGCCGGCTGCGATGCGGCGGAGGCCTCACCTGTAACACCCCGGATGTAACTTTCCCAATTTGTACTCCAACTCTTGCCATTTTCGGCGTTAAGTTATTTTATTTCCTCGGGTTCGGGTCCTTGTCTCCGTGTGTTGTTTTCGTTGTCATGCATCTCATATCATGTCATCATGTGCATTGCATTTGCATACATGTTCATCTCATGCATTCGAGCATTTTCCCCGTTGTCCGTTTCGCATTCCGGTGCTTCGTTCTCCTCCGGTGGTCATTTCTACCTTTCTTTCGTGTGTGGGGATTAAACATTTCCGGATTGGACCGAGACTTGCCAAGCGGCCTTGGTTTACTACCGGTAGACCGCCTGTCAAGTTTCGTGCCATTTGGACTTCGTTTGATACTCCAACGGTTAACCGAGGGACCGAAAAGGCCTCGTGTGTGTTGCAGCCCAACACCCCTCCATTTGGCCCAAAACCCTCCTAAAACCTCTCCATCATCTAGAGCGTTCGATCACGATCGCGTGGCCGCAAACCGCACCTCATTTGGACTCTCCTAGCTCCCTCTATGCCTATTTAAAGACCCCCTCCGAATCCGGATCTTCCTCTCCCCCGAAAACCCTAAAATCGTCTCTGCGCGGCCGGACTTTGTCCGCACCGCACCGGACATCCGCCATCCGCCAACCACCGCCCACCGCCCCGGCCCGGGAGGCCCGCAGCCGGCCCCCGCGGCCCAGAGGAGCCGCGCCGCCCGCGCCCTTCTCCTCCCGGACGCCGCTCGCTGCGCCGCCCCTTGCCTCGCCGTCCGGCGCCGCCGCGCCGCCGTGGCGCCATAGCCGCCCGAAGCTCCTCGCCGGCCCCGCCGGCGCCACCACCAGCCGCCGCCAACGCGCCGTGCCGCCTCGCCCGACCCGAGCCGCCGCCGCCCCGGTCGCGCACCACCGAGCCCGCCAAGTCCGGCCACCTCCTCCGACGAACCTCGAACGGCGCATCGCCGGTGAACAGTGTTTTTCACCGAGATCCAGATCCGGTGAACAGTAACCCTAGGTTGATTTTTTTTCGCCAAGTCCTCGGAAATTCCAGATCCAAGTGCTCATGTTTATAGCCCCGTAACTTTGCATCCGTAGCTCCGATTCATGCATATAGCATATCAAAATGTTCATCTCAGAGAGTACATCATTTCATTCCATTGGATCATTTTCATTTGAGTTCATCTTGATGCCTGAAATGCTGTTCGAAGAGGGCTACTTGAGTTAATTGTCAGATCTGCTACTCCGTTTAGGTTTTTGTCATTTTTGCCATGATTAATATGTGCATGATATGTCCTGATGTTCTACATATGTTTTGTTAAGGGTTTTGTCATCTTTCCAGAGGTGCAACCCATGTATTTTAGTGATGTGTGTGGTGACTAGCACAAGCTTGGAAAGTGGTGCACTTGTTAATTTTGTTTTTAGGGAGTTAGCAATTCCACCAAGTCCTTGAGCTGTTTATCTCATATGGCCATATGTTCATGTTGTTTCCTAGTGATTCGTGCCTCTTTTGAGGATGATCAGTAAGGATGTTTTGTTAATATTGTAGTGGTCTATCCATCCATGTCTTTGTTTGCAATTATGGAGCACCCTAGCTTGAGTCAATCGAGCTCAACTTTTGCTACTTTGTGAATCTGGGCAGATTGTCAACTTGTTTGCAATTTTGCCGGTGATGTTGTAGTTGATCTGTGCATGCTATGCTATTGTTCTTGCCATGTCTAGCTTGCATTTTGTGCCTTCTTGATAGATGTATGCTTAGTTTTTCATGACTTGTACCGTAGTGAGTGCATCGAGCTCGTAAACATGCCTACTTGAGATATATTTCAGCATGTGTCAGTTTTCACTAAGTCTGAAAACTGATTATGTTTTTGCGATGTTCACATGCTTGCAATTGTATTTTCTGATCCCTTTTGGCTCAAGGTAACTAAGGGACTTTTGTTAAGCTATTTGAGTAGCTCCATACCATGCTTTACTTTGCCATGTTCAGTTCCTGTAGCATGTAGTTTTGTTGCTCCGAAGAGTGCTACCTGATCTGAAATTCCAGACAAGTGTTAATTTCACTAAGTATGAAATCTGTTTGTCATATGCATTTTTGCCATGCTTGTTTGAACTTGTTAATGGATGAATTGGCCGTAGCTCAGTGCTAGACTTTTGTTAAGAATCTTGAATGCATCCCTGCCATATATTTTTTGTCATGTTTGGGTGTTGTAGCATGTTTATCTCATTGCATTTAGATGGCTACTTGCTGTAAATCGCAGACCGATGTCAATTTTGAATCGCTTGCCATTTCCAAACCGGAACTCCGATTCCGGCGTTCTTTATATCGTTTTCAAGAGATTTAATCTCATCTTTCCAGTGGAACACTTGGATTCCCATGTTGGGGACAGGTTCATGCATCCCTTGTCATATCTTGCTTTTGCATCCCGCATCGCATCCCGCATAGCATATCATCTTTGCATCATTTTGTTTGTTCCTTGCACGTGGTTGATTGTGTCCTTGTTGCTTGTTTGTCTTGTTTGGGTAGAGCCGGGAGATGAGTTCGCTAACGAGGAGTCCGTTGAGTTTGCTTTCGAGGCTCCAGTCAACTCTGACAACTGTGCAGGCAGATGATCATACCCTCGAAATCACTACTATCTTTGCTATGCTAGTTTGCTCGCTCTTTTGCTATGCCAATGCTACGATGCCTACCATTTGCTTTCAAGCCTCCCAAATTGCCATGTCAAACCTCTAACCCACCTTGTCCTAGCAAACCGTTGATTGGCTATGTTACCGCTTTGCTCAGCCCCTCTTATAGCGTTGCTAGTTGCAGGTGAAGATTGAAGGTTGTTCCTTGTTGGAACATTTAATTACTTGTTGGGATATCATTACATATTATCTTCTTATCTTAATGCATCTATATACTTGGTAAATGGTGGAAGGCTCGGCCTCTCGCCTAGTGTTTTGTTCCACTCTTGCCGCCCTAGTTTCCGTCATATCGATGTTATGTTCCCAGATTTTGCGTTCCTTACGCGGTTGGGTTATAATGGGAACCCCTTGATAGTTCGCCTTGATGAAAGCTTTTCCAGCAATGCCCAACCTTGGTTTTACCATTTGCCACCTAGCCTCTTTTTCCCTTGGGTTTCCGGAGCCCGAGGGTCATCTTATTTTAGCCCCCCCCTGGGCCAGTGCTCTTCTGAGTGTTGGTCCAAACTAGAGTCCTGTGCAGCGCCCCCTCGGGGAAACTCGAGATTTGGTTTTAGTTGTATGGAGCGCTCATCTGAGTGTGCCCTGAGAAAGAGATATGTGCAGCTCCTATCAGGATTTGCCGGCACATTCAGGCGGTGTTGCTGGTCTTGTTTTAACCTGTCGAAGTGTCTTGAAGAACCGAGATACCGAGTCTGATCGGAACGTCTTGGGAGGAGGTCTATTCCTTCGTTGACCGTGAGAGCTTGTCATGGGCTAAGTTGGGACTCCCCTGCAGGGATTTGAACTTTCGAAAGTCGTGCCCGCGGTTATGGGCAGATGGGAATTTGTTAATGTCCAGTTGTAGATAACTTGAACCTTAACTTATTTAAAATGAATCAACTGAGTGTGTTACCGTGATGGCCTCTTCTCGGCGGAGTCCGGGAAGTGGACACGGTGTTGGAGTAATGTTTGCGCAGGTTGCTCTCTAGTTTCTCGCTTGCGCTTTGCCTTCTCTTCTCGCTCTCTTTTGTGAACAGGATAGCCACCATATATGCTAGTCGCTTGCTGCAGCTCCACATACTTTACCTTGACTTACCTATAAGCTTAAATAGTCTTGATCGCGAGGGTGCGAGATTGCTGAGTCCCTGTGGCTCATAGATTACTATTACACCAGATGCAGGGCCTGATGATTCCGCTCCAGGTGACGCGCTCGAGCTCAAGTGGGAGTTCGACGAAGACTCTCAACATTACTATGTTTCCTTTCCTGATGATCAGTAGTGGTGCCCAGTTGGGGGGTGATTGGGACCGTGTCGCTTGTTGGGTTATCTTTTATTTTGGCGCCATAGTCGGGCCATGAGTGTTTGGATGATGTAATGTTATTTATGTACTTGATTGACGTGGCGAGTGTAAGCCAACTATGTTATCTCCCCTTCTATTACATATATATTACATGGGATGTTGTGAAGATTGCCTAACTTGCGACATATGCCTTCAATGCGATTATGCCTCTAAGTCGTGCCTCGACATGTGGGAGATATAGTCGCATCGAGGGTGTTATATCACCGCCCCCTACTACTCCCACCGCTGGACAGGCCATCCCTCTACTCACCCACACCCCCTGTTACTCTGCGGCGATGGCAGCCTCACACCGCAGCGAACCAGTGCCCTCGTACTCCTCTACGCATGGGCATCCACTGCCGCTTCTTCCCCAGCTCCGTGTTGTCCCCTTCCTAGGCCTTGCCGTCGTCCACCGCCCTGGTGGTCTCGGCGCGGCGTGGTCAACGTGGTCAAGGAACAGCTTCCATCGGACGTGGACTGTACATGGAGAGGCTGACAGCTGGGTCCACGGCCGCAGCAAGGAAGTGCCTCCTTATTACGTGCAAAATAATTATTCCTCCACCTGACAGCGGGCACCCACCGGACGAGCCACCGTATTTTGCCCCCTGACTGCTGGGACCCACCAGCTACATCTTCGCATGCAAGGAAGTGCCTGACAGTCGGGACCCACCTGGTCAAAGCGTATATAGCATTGTCATTCTGGTCGCGAACGTGTACGTACATATATACTGGTGGATGTAGAGGCGCACACATGTCGTAGTAGAGGCGGCCAGGGTGCAAGAAAGAAAATACGGCCACGTATGTGTACATACGGGCGGGGTCTTGAACGCCTACTCGCGCATAGGTACGGCGAGGGCTCGTTGACATGGTTGGGTCGGAACGGAGAAACAGCATCGTCGTCGTGTTCATGGGGAGGCAACGGAATGCGTCGTGTTCATGGGGAGGCAACGGAATGCGTCGTGTTCATGGGGAGGCAACGAAATGTGTCATGTTCATCGGGAGGCAACATAATGTGTCGTGTTCATCGGGAGGCAACAGAATGTGTGGGAGCCAACCGGCTGGGTCGGAACGGAATGCGTGGTCGTGTTCATCGGGAGGGCTTGGATGGAACAGGCGATGGAAACGAGGCCTGGCGTACCGCACAATGGAGGAAACGGACCTCCTACGTTCAGAACGGGGTCCTGTTGATCGGGAGGGGTCTGGTGTACCGCAAAACGGAGGAAACGGACCTCCTACGGTCGAAACGGGGGTCATGTTCATCGGGAGGGGTGTGGCGTACCGCAAAACGAACGAAACGGACCTCCTACGGTCGAAACGGGGGTCCTGTTCATCGGGAGGGGTGTGTCGTACCGCAAAACAGGATTCCACGGGATATTGTTCATCTCCACCGTCGACCCCTCCAGCCTCCACGAGCTACTGTTCATCCACCATTGACCTCCTCCAGCCTCCACCTGCGACTGTTCATCCACGGGCTCCTGTTCATGCAGCCTCCACCGCGCGCTACTCCACCGGCAACTGTTCAACCAGCCCTCTCCATGGGCTCCTATTCAACCACCCCTCCACGGGCTACTGTTCATCCTTCCCTCCACCGTCTACTGTTCATCCTGCCCTCCACGGGGTGGTCCTGTTCATCTAGCCCTCCACGGGGTCCTGTTCATCCAGTCCTGTTCATCAACCCCCACCAGGAACTGTTCATCCACCCCCCCCCCCCGCCGCAACGCTCACTGTTCATCCAGAGGCAGCATCGATCGGCTTCAGTTAGCAGTAGTAGTGAAGGAATCGCTCGATCGGGTTCAGTTAACAGCCATCGATCGATCGCTCGGGTTCAGTAACGCATAGCCTGCAGTGCAATCGCTTGGGTTCAGTTAGAGCCCAACGCCTCGCTCGGGTTCAGTTAGAGCCAACGCCTCGCACACACACGCGAATGTGTACGAGAGAAACGCGCATCGCTCGGCCCCCGACCTCCCACCATAACCGGGAACTCCCCGAAATTTTCCTCGCCCTCACTTCTACCACGGTTTTTTCCGTCATGGACGGCCCAAAGAATGTCATGCAGCTATGTCTCCGGCCAGCCCAGGACGAAAAGCCCATTTCTGTCATGATTTTTTGTCATAAAAGTAGGAGCCCACCACATCTATGATGATACCGGGTTTTGTCACAATTATCGTCATAGAAGTGTCATATGTATGACAGAAAAAAATTTCGTTCGGCCCAAAATGTCACGGATGTGTCTTTTTTTTGTAGTGCATGTTCATGACTGTTGTCGCTCTCTAGTTGGTCGCTTCCCAGTCTTTTTCTAGCCTTCACTTGTACTAAGCGGGAATACTTCTTGTGCATCCAATTCCATAAACTCCAAAGTTATTCCATATGAGTCCACCATACCTTCCTATATACGGTATCTACCTGCCGTTCCAAGTAAATTTGTATGTGCCAAACTCTAAACCTTCAAATAAACATTCTGTTTTGTATGCTCGAATAGCTAATGTATCAACTAGGGCTATCTGTATCTTCCATGTTTGGCGGGTTATTCTCAAGAGGAGTGGACTCCGCTCCTCACTCACGAGAAAATGGCTGTTCACCAGGATGCACAGTCCCATGCTCAAATCAAATCAAAATAATTGCAAACAAAACTCCCCCGGGATTGTTGTTAGTTGGAGGCACCCGTTGTTTCGGGCAAGCCATGGATTGATGCTTGTTGGTGGAGGGGGAGTATAAACTTTACCATTCTGCTTGGGAACCGCCTATAATGTGTGTAGCATGGAAGATATCGAGATCTCTCGGTTGTTATGTTGACAATGAAAATATACCGCTCAAAATATTATTCATATCTATTTCAAAATTGAGCTTTGGCACCTCTACAAATCCCTTCTTCCCTCTGCGAAGGGCTTATCCATCTACTTTTATGTTGAGTCATCATCCTCTTATTAAAAAGCACCAGTTGGAGAGCACCGCTTTCATTTGCATGTATTATCGGTAGTTTACATTGAGTATGATTGATTGAATCTCTTTTACCATGAATTACAATGTCTAGTCAGTCCTTGATCTTTAAAGGTGCTCTGCATTTATGTTTTGCGGTCTTAGAAAGGGCTAGCAAGATACCATCTTGTTATATCATATTATTATTGTTTTGAGAAAGTGTTGTCATCTGAGATTTTTTATTATTGCTCGCTAGTTGATTATGCCATTGATATGAGTAAACATGAGACCTAAATGTTATTGTGGATATGGTTAGTTCATAATCTTTGCTGAAAACTTGAATGTTGGCTTTACATATTTACAACAAGAGCAAACAGAGTTTGTAAAAGTTTTTCTTTATCACTTTCAGTTTGTCAACTGAATTGCTTGAGGACAATCAAAGGTTTAAGCTTGGGGGAGTTGATACGTCTCCGTCGTATCTACTTTTCCAAACACTTTTGCCCTTGTTTTGGACTCTAACTTGCATGATTTGAATGGAACTAACCCGGACTGACACTGTTTTCAGCAGAATTGCCATGGTGTTATTTTTGTGCAGAAATAGAAGTTCTCGGAATGACCTGCAAATCAACGGAGATTATTTTTGGAATATATAAAAAATACTGGGAGAAGAATCCATGTCAGGGGGCCCACACCCTGTCCACAAGGGTGGGGGACGCGCCCCCTGCCTCGTGGGCCCCCTGATGCTCCACCGACGTCCATCTTGACTCCATATATTCACTTTTGGGGAGAAAAGAAATCAGAGAGAAGGATTCATCATGTTTTACGATACGGAGCCGCCGCCAAGCCCTAAACTCTCTCGGGAGGGCTGATCTGGAGTCCGTTCGGGGCTCCGGAGAGGGGAATCCATCGCCATCGTCGTCATCAACCTTCCTCCATCACCAATTTCATGATGCTCACCGCCGTGTGTGAGTAATTCCATCGTAGGCTTGCTGGACGATGATGGGTTGGATGAGATTTATCATGTAATCGAGTTAGTTTTGTTAGGGTTTGATCCCGGGTATCCATTATGTTTTGAGATTGATGTTGCTATGACTTTGCTGTGCTTAGTGCTTATCACTAGGGCCTGAGTGCCATGATTTCAGATCTGAACCTACTATGTTTTGATGAATATATTTGAGTTCTTGATCCTATCTTGCAAGTCTATAGTCACCTATTATGTGTTATGATCCGTTAACCCCGAAGTGACAATAATCAGGATACTTACCGGTGATGTCCCTAGTTTGAGGAGTTCATGTATTCACTATGTGTTAATGCTTTGGTCCGGTACTCTATTAAAAGGAGGCCCTAATATCCCTTAGTTTCCAACAGGACCCCGATGCCACAGTGTCACATCCCTAACTAGTCATTGCTTGTCCTTGCATCAATCATCTTTCATCATGTTTAAATTCATGAAAGTTGAATTGGGGAAAGTGGAAAGCCTCAGAGTCATTTCAAAAAAATGATCAACATTAAAAATTGCTTCAAAAAAACCCAAGAAAATGTTCTTGTTAAGCTATAAAAATATTGGCAAGAGGTAAAATTCAAACCAATATTTTTGGAGTCACAGAAATATTTATTTTGGGCATTTGAGTTAATCCAATAATTATTTGCATTAGATTTATATATGTGATATATTAACTATATGTCCAATAATTATGATAATTGTTGAGGGGCTGTGGAATAATCCATTTAGTCCCTGCAAAAATTGTCAGAAGCAGAAAATTAGTTTGGTTCGAAAACCAAATTAAAACAAATGTCAGAAATAGAAAACAGAAACTATATTGAAGGAAAGAGAGAGAAAGTTTTTACCTAGGCTTCTTACCTGCAGCAGAGCCGGCCCAGCTCCTGTTTTGGCCTAGCCCACCAGGGGCTCCCCGGTCTTCTTCCTCCTTTGACAAAAGGATAGCGCGCGCGTGGTCGCCATGCGCGAGCACACGCCCCGCCACCTCCTGCTTGCCGACGAGCTTCTGGACGCCCCGGACGCTGACACGGACCCCCCTGGAAACGTCTCACTCTCTCATGTGCTTCTCCCCTCCTCTACTCTCTCTCCCTCTCGCGCCCGAGCGCAACCGTTGCCGCCGCTCGTCGGTTCCGCGTCCACCGGCCCTCCCTCGCCCATCCAGCGTGTCCAGAAGAACCACCGCGGTCCGCTACGTCGTCTCGCCCGAGCCCCGAGCGCTCGCACGCCTCGACGCGACCACCCCGACCTCGTCTTTGTTGTTCGGCTGCAGAGATCCAGCGACCTCCCGTCCTCATCGTCCCCTCCCCGAGCTCACTGACTCGCTCGTCGTGTTCTATGTGAGCTTCTGATCATCCTCCCCCTCTCTGTTCTCTCTCTTGCACTCTGTAGCCACCACGCCCCTCTCGCCCGACTGCGTCGCCGCCTGCACTCGCCGCCGACACGACTCCGGCAACCATTTGGTCCGGGCGTCGTGACCAACACACTCGCTGCCTCGCGTAGCCGCTGTAGGGGTCACGCACGCGCTTCCATGGCCACTGCTTCTGCATCACCGCGCTCACCCGAACGCCGCCGCCGCCCCGAGCTCGTTTCCGGCAAACTACGGCCATCCCTGCTGCCACATCATGTCGCGCTGGATGCGGGTGAGCTCCAGCTCCCCGCAGCTGCCCTCGGCTGCTCGTTTGGGCGCTGAGGAAGCGATCCCGACGCGCTCCGCCGCGTCTGGACTCGCCGGCGGCTAAAAGCCGGTGACCGCCGACCCGTTGACCGGTGTGGGTTGACCCCACTGCACGGTTTGACCTCTCCCTCTCTCTCCCTGACTTGCGGGCCCCGCCCGACTAATTACTCTAGTTAGCACTACTTAACTAGTTAGCTTAGTTACTACAATCACTGACTAGTCGGCCCTGCCCAGTTAGTTAGGGCTAACTAACTTAGTTAGTTGACTGGGTCACTGACCAGTGGGTCCCACTGGTCAGGTTTGACCTGGTCGACGCCTGTTGACTGCCGACGTCACCCTGACGCGGTGCTGACGCAATAATGTAATTTCTCAATTAAAAACAATTCTAGAAATTCATGAAATTGCTTTAAACTTCCAAAAATCATAGAAATTCAACCATAGCTCATAATGAAATAAGTTATATATGAAAAATGATCAGAAAAATCCAATCTATCCATCTGTACCATTTTCATGGATGTTAGAACAACTTTTGGCTACTGTTTAGGACAAATCTATTGAATGGCATTTAAATAACCACATGTGGAGTTTGAATTTGAACCTTGGGTTCAAACCAACTACACTTAATTGTGTTGCTAGTTGCATTAGGCCAAATCACATCATATTGCCATGTCATAATCATGCATCATAATTGTTGCATTTCATTGATTGTGTTCTTCCTTGTTTGCCGGTGTTTGTCCCCTCTCGATAGACGTGGTTCCGACGATGTGATCGATGACACTGATGAAGAACTATACTATCTTCAGAAGTGCCAGGCAAGAAAAACCCCCTTGTTCATTCCAATACAATCCCACACTCTCGCTCCTTCTCTCTTTTACTGCATTAGGACAACAACGATTCAACTGTTACATGCTGCGATAGTTGAACCCCTTTCCTCTGCATGACCTGTCATTGCCACAGTAAATAGATGATACCCACTAGCATGAGTGGGAATTGTTTGAGCCCTGATGTGCCTACTCATTCATGCTTGTTGTCATGCCTGCTACTGCTTAGAGTTGAGTCAGGTCCGATTCATCGGGAATGAATTGGAACGTGGTGAACATGTCCTACTGTTGAGAGCTAAGTGTGTGAACACGATTTGGTAAAGGTAGTGGTGAGAGGCCATGTAGGAGTACATGGTGGGTTGTCTCATTGCAGCCGTCCTCAGGAACTGAGTTCTGTGTTTGTGATCCACGAACAGTTACTACCACACATTGGGCTCCGGGCGCTCCAAGATCTCTCGACTTATTAATCAACCTGATCTTTGTCCAGGAGTTGCAACTAGTTTGTGGTGTTTGTAGGTAGTGTTAGTAGTCTACCAAGTGGCACCCGATACAGGTGGGCTTGGGACAGACTAGGCACAGTGGCCCGGTGTACCAAGTGGCACCCGGATGGTGGGCTTGGGAACCCTGTACACATCGTTTGGGGCCGTGAGCGACACCCCGGCCGGATCTCCTTGCGGATGGAACCCGAATAGGCGATAAACCTGGACGAGAGACTTGTGTGATTAGTCAGGTCGTGGCCGACACCCTCACCAGGCTCCCGCTTGAAGGTTGCCGAGATACACGACGTGTACATGGTGGTAAGTGGAGAGAGCGTGTGTGAAGAAGTACACCCTTGTAGGGTTATCATTATCTATTCGAATAGCCGGATTCCTTGGATATGGAAACTTGGACCCCTTACATAGTTCATAGACAAGTGAAAGTGGATACTCTAAAATGCGCAAGATAAGCGTGAGTGCTATGGATGGCTTTCTCGTAGGGAGACAGGAGCGGATCCATAGTGGTGTATTGATATGGTGAATTTGTGGACTCGTGTGCGCCACCTCAAAGAGTTATTTGCAGTCGTAGTTCAAGATAGCCACCGAGTCAAAGCTGGCTTGCTGTAGTTAAACTCCACCACCCCTTTGATGATACCAATGCATATGTAGTTAGTTCTGATGTAAGTCTTGCTGGGTACATTTGTACTCACGTTTACTTAATTTATGTTTTGGAGAGAGACTTCAGTCTCCCTAGTAGTTCCACGTGGACTTCGACATTTAGCTCGTTACCTCAGCTACGATCTTGTACCCTTGGGAGGGTCTTGTAGATAGTCAAGCTTCTCAGCCTTCTTCATTTGTAGTTGTCTGTAGTCAGACAAGTTAAGCTTCCGCATGTGCTTGTTGCTTGTATGCTCTGTATGTTGGGTCATGAGACCCATGTTTGTAATATCTCGCTCTTCGGAGCCTAATGAATAAATACTTTGAGTCGTAGAGTTTTGTTGTGATGCCATGTTGTATTTACACATATCGAGCATATTGTGTGTATGATTGTAATGCTTGGTATGTGTGGGATCCGACAACCTAGTTGTTTATCCTTGGTAGCCTCTCTTATGGGGAAATGTAGTCTTGTGCTCCCATGAGCCATAGTAGTCCGCTACAGCCCGGTTCACCGGAGTCCTGCTAGCCCAGCACTACTGCTCCGGAACACTTGACTGGCAAGCATGTGATTCACTTCATTCCTGTGTCTGTCCATTCGGGGAAATGTCACACGGTGACATCCGGAGTCCTGCTAGCCTGCTACATCTTGGGTTCCCGGAGTCTTGTTAGCCCAGTTGCCACAGCCCGGATTCACACGCTGCTGACCGACATGCTCGATGTTGATTCATGTATGCCTGTCCCCGTAAGTTAGTGCCACTTTGGGTTCACGACTAGTCATGTCGGCCCGGGTTCTCTATCATATGGATGCTAGCGACACTATCATATACGTGAGCCAAAAGGCGCAAACAGTCTCGGGCCATGGTAAGGCGACACCCGTGGGAATACCATGCGTGAGGCCGCAAAGTGATATGAGGTGTTACAGGCTAGATCGGTGTGACTTAGAATCGGGGTCCTGACAGCTTTGGTATCAGAGCCTAACTGCCTGTAGGATTACCAAGCCAAGCTGGTCGAAGTCGTGTCTAGAAATGCTTTTGTTATATATGGGAATTGATTGTGGATGGGAACGTAAGGCTCTTTTTACTCCTTATCCTCATGACCTTCTGATCTGAGTCATCTTATCTTTTCTATGGGATTAAGAACTAGGCTTCTCATCTATCTCTCAGGATGACGTGTTACTAAACCGTAGTTGCCTAGGATTGTTGACTTCAATCCTCAGTTCAGTTCCTACTAGTTCCATATGTTCATAGCTGGCCTCAGAACCTTGATATTGTGATGTTGAGTCGTTATGCCACCATTTTTGTAGGATGTCTCAAATCATTTTGAGCATTTACAGCCGTTATGTTGTCCGAGTCATCCCAGGTTTCTAAATAGTCCGATGCATTTGCAACTCCCTCCTTTTCGATCCCGATATCCTTTTGGGCCAGATTAACCACACTAATTGATGAGTTGAGGTACTCTGTTGCCTCAACATATATGTTGAAGCCATTATTATGACCCTAGGCGTCTTAGGGAACCACCCAGTAATTTTGCAATGCTTTATATTCCTAGTGTGATGATTCTGGCCATCATTCTCGAAAGCATCCCGTGATGTTATTAGTTAGTAGGTATTCTATTCCTGGGTTTTGAACCCAAGATTCACTCCACTCACCTCCTGTTGATAGTGTTTGCTAGTTCCTTTAGGATATTAGTAACCTTTGCGATAATCCTCGAGGTCCGTGGTATTTCCTTCTTCCAAATACCATGAACTGCTTATGGCAGAAATTCTTTTGAACCAAAAGATCACAACCAGAGTGCTTTTGATGAGTTCTCCATTCTATATTGTGAATCTGCCAGTTCTACCCTTTCCACATGGGTTATCCGGAAGAAATGTTGAGCTTCGCTCGACATACTGATCTATGCATACACAACTCAGAAAAACATATATTCCTTTGAGTTGTCTCTCTTTAGTTGTATTCTGACCTTTGTCTATGAATTGTTGGTCAAGAATAGTTTTGCATTCATGTTATCGATGCCTATTATTCTTGTGGTCCGTCAAGCCATTCTATTCTGGAATGACTAGGAGAAACAAACTCCGGTACCTTTTCCACTTCGAGGATTGAGACAAAGTAGTTGTATTCTGTGGATCAAGATGCCAATCTAGCCTTTGCTCTGTTCTACCATGGAGTGTTACCCTATTTTGTTAATAATATCATAGGAATTGCACACCATCTTATGAATTCTTGATCTAGTGATACCTCTCATCATCATTACTCATTCCTCGGTCCCGTGTCGTTGTAACCGGAATGCCGACAAGTGAATCATGATGTGTGAAATCAATACTCCTAGCAACTGCGTTGCTTGGTAGTTAAAGGACAATATTCTCATCCTTAGCATGTTGGTTATTGAATCACCATCCTAGGACTGATCGTGCTACCTAGTCCATTTTTGTTGGTGCACTCTTCAATCGATGACTTAGGATTTTGTCAAACCCTTGCTCTATTGATCACATCGTCTTGCCTTGAAAAGAAAGATTGTTCTCGAGCTTAGTAACATATCGGTGGTTCGTGAAATTCCGAATATCTTCTCGGAAGTGTTACCAGGTTGTCACCTGACCGCTATGTTGATTTCGTGATCAAGTTGGTTTCTTGTAAACCACTCCTTCTCCAAGAATCCGAGTTGGATACCCCTGAGCTAGTCGGTTAATCTAAACAACAACTTGGAGAGTTGGAAGATAAAAGCTTGTCTAACTTAGTTCGTTCCAAAGGGATATCCTTGTTTTTGTGTGTGTTAGTTAAAGAAAGATGATATCTTCATCAATTGGTCCTTGTGATAAGTTATTGGCTCTATTGTCTTGTCCAAACTTTGATTTGAGTGTGGGCTATCCTCAAATCAAATCAGAACCAACAATGTTCGTAATGTTGTCTTACTCGCGGTTGTCGAGCATACACCATTATATCTTTTGGGTCTGACCAATGCTATTACTTTGTTCACATAGTTATGGAATTCCATCTATATGGTAATATCGATAAATTGTTGTTGAGCCCATTGACAACATTTTCATCATCTCCATGATTCATGTTGAACATCCAGCTAGTGTTGGAAACTTCTAAAAAGCATTATCTTCATGTCCCGCTCATGAAGCATATGTTGGATGAAAGAAGTGACTTTCTCTGGTTCACGTGCATTTGGTGCAAGTTGCCGCCGTGAGTTCGAGAAAGATTGTTTTTGTTTCCTCTGGTACCATCCCAAGTCAGTCATGCATGTGCGAAGTATGCTATGGTTTCACAGGATCGCTACCTCCATTCCATATGTATCTCCTAGTACACAAAGCCACTGATTGATTTGTTCAAGGATAAGAAGTTCAAGTGCTATTCCTGAAGGGCCCAGACGGACATGCACAAGACTTCATTATCTTCAATGATGGTTCCCAACCTGAACTCGGTAGTGTTTTATTGTAAGACTACTATGTGGTCATGCTTGTCTGGGACAATGTGTTCACATGTGTGTAGCAGAACCCGCCCATGCCTTGGAGCTTGCTACCGTAGTTCATTTACCGAGAATCTTGCAACGTCATCTCGTCGGTTTGTGTTGCTAATTTTCTTTTCCAGACATGCTGTCTGAAATATTCCGTTCCCAACCAGATCTGAATCTCAGGCAAATATGATAGTTGGAACTTTTCCAAGATCTTTGATATAGGTCCCGACAAGGTTGATGTTCTGGCCGACACACCTAGACGGAATATCTATTATTGTAGTATCTTGACTAAGCAATTTGATCATTCTCTCCATGAGGATTCCGTGCGACTTATTCTAGAAGTTGTTCCTTATGGATTATTTGTCTTCCCAAAGTCTGACCTATACTTGATGGCCACGTTAATGCTTTATGTATGACTGTGGTATGTAGAACATCAAGGAGAACATTAGAAGCGGAGTGCTAAATGTCTCTCAGTCAATCATCCAGATTTGTTTCCTTGGTATTGCTAAGGTAAAAATCTGAGAAGGTGTTTCCTTCCTTTGCATCTGCATCCTCCATGATTATTCATCATGGTAATATGATGTGTTGCCAGGATCGTCGGCACGGATGTTGGTAAAACCTTGATGAATACGGAAATGCTCAAGTTCTTGAGAGCATGCTCATGCACTAGGTTATATCCTCGGTATCAATTGGAATGTGCCTTCCTTTTGCCAAGTTGTTCTATAACCACAGTTTCCGTTCCAAACTAGGTATGACATTCTTTCGAATTCCTTCAAACGATCAATTTTGAGTTGCCCCAGGCTAGTATGAAGAGTTTCAATGATCTATGGATCAAAAGTAATTCTTTTGCCACTTAAGGGAATAATTCTATGAGTCACCTCCCCCGAGGTGTCCCGTTATGGAATCATGACAATTATCTCCTCGCTACTTTGAAACCATGCACCATCTTACCCAAACGTGGAATGGTTTCCTATCAATTTGAACGTTCATCATCTGTTTCCTTTCCATCACCCTTGATGTGTGTTTTGTGTCTCCGCTCAAGAGATGTTTCGACATCTCATTCCGTGAGTTGATCATGATTTGCTTGATCTTTGTGAAGGTCGATCACTGTATAGTTTCTTTGCTTGTATCGTGTTGGGTATGTTCTCAAAAGCAAAGACGTCAAGATAAATTGGAGCAATGAATCAACATCTTCGAGAAGGGCAGTTGGATCGAGAAGATTGTGCTGGCTTTGTTTCCCCTCTGACTTCTTACCCTACACTTGAATCTCGGGACGAGATTCTTGTTTAGTGGGGGTGAATTGTCACATCCCTAGCTAGTCATTGCTTGTCCTTGCATCAATCATCTTGCATCATGTTTAAATTCATGAAAGTTGAATTGGGGAAAGTGGAAAGCCTCAGAGTCATTTCAAAAAAAATGATCAACATTAAAAATTGCTTCAAATAAACCCAAGAAAATGTTCCTTTCAAGCTATAAAAATATTGGCAACAGGTAAAATTCAAACCAATATTTTTGGAGTCACAAAAATATTTATTTTGGGCATTTGAGTTAATCCAGTAATTATTTGCATTGGATTTATATATGTGATATATTAACTATATGTCCAATAATTCTGATAATTGTTGAGGGGCTGTGGAATAATCCATTTAGTCCCTGCAAAAATTGTCAGAAGCAGAAAAATTAGTTTGGTTCAAAAACCAAATTAAAACAAATGTCAGAAATAGAAAACAGAAACTATATTGAAGGAAAGAGAGAGAAAGTTTTTACCTGGGCTTCTTACCTGTAGCAGAGCCGGCCCAGCTCCTGTTTTGGCCTAGCCCACCAGGGGCTCCCCGGTCTTCTTCCTCCTTTTACAGAAGGACAGCGCGCACGTGGCCGCCGCGCGCGAGCACACGCCCCGCCACCTCCTGCTTGCCGCCGAGCATCTCGACGCCCCGGACGCCGACACGCATTCCCTGGAAACCTCTCACTCTCTCACGTGCTTCTCCCCTCCTCTGCTCTCTCTCCCTCTCGCGCTCGAGCGCAACCGTCACCGCCGCTCGTCGTTGCCGCGTCCACCGGCACTCCCTCGCCCATCCACCGTGTCCAGAAGAACCGCAGCGGTCCGCTATGTCGTCTTGCCCGAGCCCCGAGCGCTCGCGCGCCTCGACGCGACCACCCCGACCTCATCTTCATCATTCGGCTGCCGAGATCGCTGGCGACCTCCCGTCCTCATCAGCCCCTCCCCGACCTCACCGACTCGCTCGTCGTGTTCTACGTGAGCTTCTGATCATCCTGCCCCTCTCCGTTCTCTCTCTTGCACTCTGTAGACGCCACGCCCCTCTCACCCGACTGCGCCGCCGCCTGCACTCGCCGCCGACACGACTCCAGCGACCATTTGGTCCGGGCGTCGTGTCCAACACACTCGCTGCCTCGCGTAACCGCTGTAGGGGTCATGCACGCGCTTCCACGGCCACTGCTTCTGCATCACCGCGCTCACCCGAATGCCGCCGCCGCCCCGAGCTTGTTTCCGGTGAGCTCCGGCCGTCCCGCTGCCACCACATGCCGCGCTGGATGCGGGTGAGCTCTAGCTCCCCGCAGCTGCCCTCAACTGTTCGTTTGGGCGTCGGGGAAGCGATCCCGACGTGCTCCGCCGCGTCTGGACTCGCTGGCGGCTAAAAGCCGGCGACCGCTGGCCCGTTAACCGGTATGGGTTGACCCCACTGCCCGGTTTGACCTCCCCCTCTCTCTCACTGACTTGCGGGCCCCGCCCGACAAATTACTCTAGTTAGCACTAATTAATTAGTTAGGTTAGTTACTACAGTCACTGACTAGTGGGTCCTGCCCAGTTAGTTAGGGCTAACTAACTTAGTTAGTTGACTGGGTCACTGACCAGTGGGTCCCACTGGTCAGGTTTGACCTGGTCGACGCCTGTTGACTGCCGACGTCACCCTGACGTAGTGCTAATGCAATAATGTAATTTCTGGATTAAAATCATTCTGGAAATTTCTGAAATTGCTTTAAACTTCCAAAAACCATAGAAATTCAACCGTAGCTCAAAATGAAATAAATTATATATGAAAAATGATCATAAAAATCCAATCTATCCATATGTATGATTTTCATGCATATTAGAACAACTTTTGGCTACTGTTTAGGACAAATCAATTGAATGGCATTTAAATAACCACATGTGGAGTTTGAATTTGAACCTTGGGTTCAAACCAACTACACTTAATTGTGTTGCTAGTTGCATTAGGCCAAATCACATCATAATGCCATGTCATAATCATGCATCATAATTGTTGCATTTCATTGATTGTGTTCTTCCTTGTTTGCCGGTGTTTGTCCCCTCTCGATAGACGTGGTTCCGACGATGTGATCGATGACACTGATGAAGAACTATACTATCTTCAGAAGTGCCAGGCAAGAAAATCCCCTTGTTCATTCCAATACAATCCCACACTCTCGCTCCTTCTCTCTTTTACTGCATTAGGACAACAACGATTCAACTGTTACATGCTGCGGTAGTTGAACCCCTTTCCTCTGCATGACCTGTCATTGCCACAGTAAATAGATGATACCCACTAGCATGAGTGGGAATTGTTTGAGCCCTGATGTTCCTACTCATTCATGCTTGTTGTCATGCCTGCTATTGCTCAGAGTTGAGTCAGGTCCGATTCATCGGGAATGAATTGGAACGTGGTGAACATGTCCTACTGTTGAGAGCTAAGTGTGTGAACACGATTTGGTAAAGGTAGTGGTGAGAGGCCATGTAGGAGTACATGGTGGGTTGTCTCATTGCAGCCGTCCTCAGGAACAGAGTTCTGTGTTTGTGATCCATGAACAGTTACTACCACACATTGGGCTCCGGGCGCTCCAAGCTCTCTCGACTTATTAATCAACCTGATCTCTGTCTAGGAGTTGCAACTAGTTTGTGGTGTTTGTAGGTAGTGTTAGTAGTCTACCAAGTGGCACCCGGTACAGGTGGGCTTGGGACAGACTAGGCACAGTGGCCCGGTGTACCAAGTGGCACCCGGATGGTGGGCTTGTGAACCCTGTACACATCGTTTGGGGCCGTGAGCGACACCCCGGTCGAATCTCCTTGTGGATGGAACCCGAATAGGCGATAAACCTGGACGAGAGACTTGTGTGATTAGTCAGGTCGTGGCCGACACCCTCACTAGGCTTCCGCTTGAAGGTTGCCGAGATACATGACGTGTACATGGTGGTAAGTGGCGAGAGCGTGTGTGAAAAAGAACACCCCTGCAGGGTTATCATTATCTATTCGAATAGCGGGATTCCTCGGATATGGAAACTTGGACCCCTTGCATAGTTCATAGACAAGTGAAAGTGGATACTCTAAAATGCGCAAGATAAGCGTGAGTGCTATGGATGGCGTTCTCGTAGGGAGACGGGAGCGGATCCATAGTGGTGTATTGATATCGTGAATTTGTGGACTCGTGTGCCCCACCTCAAAGAGTTAATTGCAGTCGTAGTTCAGGATAGCCACCGAGTCAAAGCTGGCTTGCTGCAGTTAAACTCCACCACCCCTTTGATGATACCAATGCATATGTAGTTAGTTCCGATGTAAGTCTTGCTGGGTACATTTGTACTCACGTTTGCTTAATTTATGTTTTGCAGAGAGACTTCAGTCTCGCTAGTAGTTCCACGTGGACTTCGATGTTTAGCTCGTTACCTCAGCTACGATCTTGTACCCTTGGGAGGGTCTTGTAGATAGTCAGGCTTCTCAGCCTTCTTCATTGGTAGTTGTCTATACTCAGACAAGTTAAGCTTCCGCATGTGCTTGTTGCTTGTATGCTCTGTATGTTGGGTCATGAGACCCATGTTTGTAATATCTCGCTCTTCGGAGCCTAATGAATAAATACTTTGAGTCGTAGAGTTTTGTTGTGATGCCATGTTGTATTTACACATATCGAGCATATTGTGTGTATGATTGTAATGCTTGGTATGTTTGGGATCCGACAACCTAGTTGTTTATCCTTGGTAGCCTCTCTTATGGGGAAATGTAGTCTTATGCTTCCATGAGCCATAGTAGTCCGCTACAGCCCGGTTCACCGGAGTCCTGCTAGCCCAGCAGTACTGCTCCGGAACACTTGACTGGCCGGCATGTGATTCACTTCGTTCATGTGTCTGTCCCTTCGGGGAAATGTCACGCGGTGACATCCGGAGTCCTGCTAGCCTGCTACAGCCTTGGTTCCCGGAGTCCTGTTAGCCCAGTTGCTACAGCTCGGATTCACACGATGCTGACCGACATGCTCGATGTTGATTCATGTATGCCTGTCTCGGTAAGTTAGTGCCACTTTGGGTTCACGACTAGTCATGTTAGCCCGGGTTCTCTGTCACATGGATGCTAGAGACACTATCATATACGTGAGCCAAAAGGCGCAAACGGTCCCGGGCGATGGTAAGGCGACACCCGTGGGAATACCGTGCGTGAGGCCGCAAAGTTATATGAGGTGTTACAGGCTAGATCGGTGTGACTTAGAATCAAGGTCCTGACACACGGGAGGGTAGGACAAAATATGTCATGCAAGTTCTTTTCCATAAGCACGTATGACTATATTTGAAATACATGCCTACATTACATTGATGAACCGGAGCTAGTTCTGTGTCACCCTATGTTATAACTTTTGCATGATTGATCGCATCCGACATAATTATCCATCACTGATCCATTTCCTATGAGCTTTTCATATATTGTTCTTCGCTTATTTACTTTTCCATTTCTACTGTTACAATCACTATAAAACCAAAAATATTACTTTTGCTACCGTTGCCACTACTATCATATTACTTTGCTACTAAATACCTTGCTGCAGATATTAAGTTTCCAGGTGTGGTTGAATTGACAACTCAGTTGCTAATACTTGTTAATATTCTTTGGCTCCCCTTGTGTCGAATCAATAAATTTGGGTTCAATACTCTACCCTCGAAAACTGTTGTGATCCCCTATACTTGTGGGTTATCATGTCCTCAGGAGAACTTTCCTTTATATAAGAGTTTTTCCAGGCTTGTCCTTTGCTACAAAAAGGATTGTGCCATCTTGCTGCACCTTATTCACTTTTATTACTTGTTGCCCGTTACAAATTACCTTGTCACAAAACTATCTGTTACCGATAATTTTAGTGCTTGCAGAGAATACCTTACTGAAAACTGCTTATCATTTACTTCTCCTCCTCGTTGGGTTCGACACTCTTACTTATCGAAAGGACTACGATAGATCCCCTATACTTGTGGGTCATCATTTACCCACCGCTTTGCTATTTTTCTCGAGAGAAGCCACTAGTGAAATCTACGGCCCCCGGGTCTCTTCCTCATATTATTTGCCTTTGCAATCTATTTTTATTTGCTTTTATTTTCAGATCTATTAATACAAAAATACTTTGCTACACTTTATTTTATTTGCGATCTATTTATCCAATCTATTACAACCTTTTCCCGTCATGCACCAATTTCTGGCATCGTTACCCGAAAGGGATTAACAACCCATTTAACACGTCGGGTTGCCAGGATTTGTTATCTGTGTGCAGGGGTTGTTTACGTAATGTTGCTTGGTTCTCCTACTGGTTCGATAACCATGGTTTCATATCTGAGGGAAATACCTACCGCCGTTGTGCTGCATCATCCCTTCCTCTTTGGGGAAATACTGACGTAGCTTCAAGCGACATCAAAAGGAATTTCTGGCGTCGTTTCCGGGGAGGATCTTCGACATATACCAGGTTCCTAATCACAAATCTCATCTCCTCGCAATTTACATTGTTTGACATTTGCCTCTTGTTTTCCTCTCCCACACTTGACAAAAAATTGTTGTTTTATTCGCCCCTCCTTTTCCGTTCGCCGTTTTCTGGCCAGATCTGTTTTCGTGTACTCTCTTGTTTGCGTAATTATGATGCCTCAAAGAAAATATTATGATGTTCCTTACCCCAATATTTTGCTTGAAATTGAGAAAAGTACTAAGGAATATATGACTACACAATTTGAGCATAATAAGTACTTCACCAAAGAACTTAAGGAGCAATCTGTTGTGCTCGATGCTATCACAAAACAAATTGATGATATTAGTAGAGAAGTTTGCAATCTCCAATCTAAGTATGCTTTTGCTGAAAGTTTGCTAGCGAAAATATCCAATGCATAAGCTACCTTACTAAATCAAAAGGCCGCCAAACCAATATCATTAGAAGGTAAAAATGATGAAGATCTTAAAATGATTGGTGTTTCTTCTATTGATTCCTTGTTTAGTAAAATTAATATTGATGAAAAAGGGATTGGAGAAGAGTCAACTTTAGGTAGAAGGCGTCCCAATATGTCGGAGGGTGAAAATCTTGTTGAGAAAATTGATAAAAGTGGGTTTGAAGAGGTCAAAACTTTAGCTAGTGATGTGCCCACTCTTTTGGATTACAAAGACTTTAATTATGATAGTTGCTCTTTGATTGATTGTATTTATTTGTTGCAATCCATGATAAATTCACCCCATGCTTATGAAAAAAATAAAGGTTTTAATAAACATATTGTTGATGCTATGATGAAAGGTTTTGAAGAAAAACTGGAATTAGAAGTTTCAATTCCTAGAAAATTGCATGATGAATGGGAACCTACTATCAAAGTCAAGATTAAAAATTATGAGTGTTTTTCTTTGTGTGACTTGGGTGCTTGTGTTTCTACTATTCCAAAATCTTTATGTGATGTGCTTGGTCTTACCGATCTTGAATCATGTTCTCTAAATTTGCACCTGGCGGATTCCACTATTAAAAAGCCTGTGGGAAGATTAATGATGTTCTTATTCTTGCAAATAGAAATTATGTGCCAATAGATTTTATTGTTCTTGATATTGATTGCAATCTGTCTTGTCCAATAATTCTTGGTAGACCGTTTACGCGCTATCGGTGCCGTGATTGATATGAAAGAAGGCAATATTAAGTCCCAATTTCCTTTGAGAAAGGGTATGGAACACTTTGCTCGAACAAGAATTAGGCCACCATATGAATCAATCATGAGGGCATCTTATGGATCTAGAACCAAAGATGACAAAACTTAGATCCTTGCTTTATGCCTAGCTAAGGGCGTAAAACTATATCGCTTGTTGGAAGGCAACCCAATGAATAAAATTAATTTTTGCTTTTTGCTTTCTGTTTTTGAGTGTTAGCACAATTATGCTACTTTTATGATTGTGTTTTTTATGTTTTAATTAGTGTTTGTGCCAAGTAAAGCCTTTAGGATCTTCTTGGGTGATAGTTGTTTGATCTTGCTGAAAAAACAGAAACTTTTGCGCTCACGAAAATAATTATCATTTTTACCAGAGAGAGGTAAAATACCCATTCCACTTGCAGTAGATCAATGTACAAATTACTCAGGTCGTACTAATCTTTCAAAATTTTTGGAGTTACAGAAGTATTCAAAATAGTCAGATTGCTACAGATTATTCTGTTTTGATAGATTCTGTTTTCTTTGTGTTGTGTGCTTATTTTGATGGCTCTATGGTTTTCTTTGATGAGTTTTTGCCATATAAAAGTTGGAATATAGTAGATATAATACAATAACAAAATATGAATTGGTTTTATATAGCACTTATAGTAGTGATTTATTATTTTCTTATACTAACGGATCTCACGAAGGTTTTCTTGAGTTTTGTGTGATTGAAGTTTTCAAGTTTTGGGTTATCTTAGATGGATGAAGGAATAAGGAGTAGAAGAGCCTAAGCTTGGGGATGCCCCAGCATCCCAAGCTATTACCCAAAAATGAGCAACCAACTAAGCTTTGGGATGCCCTCGAGTGGCATCACCTCTTTCTTCTAACAACCATCAGTATTTTACTCCAAACTATATTTTTATTCATCACATACTATGTGTTTTGCTTGGAGCATCTTGTATGATATGAGTCTTTGCTTGTTTTATTTTGTGTTTTAAGTCTTGATCCCTTACTGGACACATCTATTCGGGGGAGCCAAAATTATGTCATGACTTGTCAGAGTTGCTCTCTATGCTTCACTTAATTTTGTTATGAGCTATGGACTTGCTCTAGTGCTTCACTTATATCTTTTTGAGCATGGTGTGCCTTAGTATTTTTGAAGAAATGCTCTCTTGCTTCACTTAGATTTATTTGAGAGTTAGTAAAACTTTCAAGAAATTCTCGCTTGCTTCACTTAAATTAATTTGAGAGAAGAAACTTTTTATGCTTATGTTCTTCACTTAGATTGGTTTCAGCTATCAAAAGCAAGATATGAAACTAGTCCCAAAGTGATAGATATTCAAGAGGGATATAATAAAAACTTTCATGAAGATCATTGGACAACATAAACTTGATTCTTTGTAATAGTTTTGCGATATGATGATAGTGATATGTGAGTCATGTTGATGAGTAATTATGCATTAGTAAGAATTTATGAGTTCGCAAAAGAATTGTAATGCTTCGGTTGAAGAAAATTTGCTTAAGATTGATGATTTGGCTAGGAACATGGATAGAATTTCTCTTGATGTTGATTCTTTGAAAATTAGATCTATTCCACCCAAGCATGATATATGTCGGTGTACAAAAGTAGGGGCTCTTCTTTTGACCCCTTCACTTGTGCACGGGCAGTCAGAGCCGAGCGCCACGGCCACACTTAGTAGCACAGAGGAGGGAAGCCGGAGAGAAGCCGAAACACGAGGCAACCAAGGAAACACCAAGACCAGAAGAGCAGGAGAGCAAGAGGGTGAGGTGGACTCCCTTGGCAAGATCCTTGCCGAGGCAACCTCTATAGCCCCGGCAAGAGCCTTGCCGGGGCAACTTGCCCGATGCCAGCGTAGTGAGCCACCCTTGAGCCCACAGGCTCCAACCAAACCAACTACATTGAAACCAAGGCTGGGAGGTGCCTCTGTAGTGGCATGCAAATCTTTATCAAGATCATCAACATGTGAGATCAGATGAGGACCAGAAGACGGTGACCCTCAGCGGGATCCTAGCCAAGGAAATCCACAAGACCCCCGGCAAGACCCTTGCCAGGGACGACTACATCACCATGGCAAGCCCTTGCCGGGCCCCCGGCAAGACCCTTGCCGAGGGCATCAACAGGGCCACTGCCAGGCCCGTGCCAGCCAAGACTCCACCACCATACCAAAGCAGCTGCTAGCTCAACCAGCTGGGCAGGCACCTGCTTGGCAACGGGCAGCCTCTACACCAACGCAGCAAGCACCTGCGTGGCGGCATGCGACCCTTCATGAAGGCTCCACCATCGCGGCATCTCAGCAGCCAGCCGACGTGGCGCCGCGATGCCTCATCAGCTTGGACGCGTGTCGAGGCCAGGCGAGGCGGTGACGGCTGGGACGTGCTTCCCTGGCGTCCACAATAAATCAAGGGGGCACGTCGGCAGCGCATTACATGCGTTTGTCTGACGGTCCCGGAGGATAGGCTTATCGACTATAGACCTTTCCACCTCCTGTGTGCCACTGTGGCAACCCCTTTTTCCTATAAAAGGAGGCCCGAGGCGACCAGGAGAGGGATTCGGCTCTTTGGGGCAAGTTGCACCCTGTAGCTAGCTCAAGAACACAAGAACACTCAAATACATCCACCAAAGCAGGACTAGGGTATTACTCATCTTCGCGGCCCGAACCTGGGTAAACGATCCGTGTGCTTCTTGTCAGACCCGCTCTTTGCACAACCTCGCTTGCCAACCGTAGAAGGGATCCCAGTGACCCCATAGGTGTCGTTTCCACCGACATCTTTGGCGCGACAGGTATGGGGCGCAGTTGTGAAAATCCGGTCTGGTAGTCAGCCTAGCGGTTCTTCATCGTCATGGCTCCCAAGAATAAGGCGGCCATGGCGGTATGTTCGTCAGGAGCCGGACGGCCCGTACTGGTGCGGACGAGCAGCGGGCCAGTCACGGACATGACCCGAGGCACGGCCCGCGAGCACCAACATTGCTCTGGCAGTCAGAGCCTGGCGAGCGGCATCGTTCGTGCGCAAGGCGACTGGCCACACGCCATGAAATCTAGAGACGGAGCTGGGCCCCCCGCAGGCGGCGTGGGACCCTCGGGGGGCGTCGCCGTACCACCCACAGGCGGCGCGACAACCTCCAAGACGCCCACCCCGGCGCTCACAGCGCTCTTCCCAGATTGTGCACGACGAGCAGCGTCACCACACCGGTGACCCTGGACACCGCCGTAGGAAGAGTCATGTGCGTCATTTGCGGGATGAAGGAGGCCAGCATGCCAGCCGAAGTGCTGGTGAAAATGGCACACAGCCGTCGGGCCGCGACAGAGCTCCTTCTAACGTGGTTAGAAGTCGAAGCGCGCCACGGTCCATGCAGCTTTCGCCGCCACCCATGCCAGCAGAAGCTTTGGCGCGCGCGCAGCTGCTCCTCGACTTCCCTCCTGCTACGGAGAAGCTCGACGATTGGAGGGCCACTATCCGGAGCCTCGTCGGCGTTGCCAGCAAAGATGAGCCACGGTCAGCGGGGCCCTCGAGTCGGTGCTCCATTGAGCCACTCCACGCCAGCGGTGGAGGGGACGGAGGCGCCGCGGCCATGGTGCACTCTCCTCCTCCACACCAGCCACCGCGGATGTTGGTCCGTCGTGATGACGCTTGTGATAACATTTGCATAGCGTCGTACGACCCACAGACCCACTGCAACCAATGTCACGTTCTTCGAGTGCGAGTCCATGAAGACGCTCAAACCACCATCGAGCACCGGCGCGATACACGCCACCAGTCAGATAGGCGGGCGGGGCCCGCCATGGACCACCCAGTGCCGGAAGGCTCCGGCGGCCTACCTTACGAGGTGGGTTGCCATTCCTTTACCCGTGAGCGGCGGCAGTTCCAGTGGCCGTCCCACCACGCGTTCAAGCCCGATGTCGGCGAGAAGTACAATGGCAAGACTCACCCGTCGGAGTTCCTCAGCATCTACACCATCGTGATGCAAGCTGCTGGGCTCGCGACGATAAGGTTCTTGCCAATTACTTCCCGTTGGCCCTGAAACCCAATGTCATGTCTTGGTTGATGCACTTGCCGGCAGATTCCATTTCCTCTTTGTCAGACCTATGTCATGAGTTCGTTGGTGCCTTCACTGGAGGCCACCAAGCTCATGACCAGGCGAGTGATTTACAACATCCCAGATGTTCACCTTGCTGCCGTGATCAGTGCATTCCATCAGAATGTGCGCAACCGCAAGATGTGTGAAGAGCTGGCAATGAACTAGGTCAAGGATGTGGCCGAACTTTACATTCTGGCTGATAGATGCACTCGGGCAGAAGAGGGAAGTACCACGGCAAAGACGCCGGCGCGGAAACCGACTCTACCGACAAAGACACCGCCGCCCTGACGAAGAAGGGTCTGTGTCGCAACAGGAAGCGCAAGGGCTAGATCGTGCTTGCTGTCGAGGGATCTGATGACACCGGCGCCACCAAGAAGGCCAAGGCAGACGACCCCGGTAAGGAGATTGCCGGGTGCGCCGCTTGCCGGTCCTTGGCGGCTGGTGACAAGCCAGGGGGCTCCGACAAGCAGTACTGCGAGATCCACCGCACCAAAGGCCACGACCTCCAGAACTACCGACAAGTCAAGCTGCTTGCTGAAAAGCAAAAGGCCGAGTATGAGAGGTAGGACAAGGAGAAGGGCCAAGATGGCGCTGAAGGATCCGGCAAGAAGCGTGGCGGCCAAGGAGGTCGCCGCGGCAAGGATAACCAGCAATAGAGGCCCGCTCGGGGCCACGACAAGAAGCATGAAGACGATGATCATGACGAGGACGACGAGTCCTGCGAGCATGAGTTCCAGTAGGCTACGGAGGCCATGTGCATCGATGGTGGCGCATCGCTACATACTTCTTACTGCCAGCTCAAATAGTGGGCGCATATGATCACAGCAGCGGAGCCCTCGTTCGACGCTCAGAAGCCACTGAAGTGGTCTAGCACGCCCCTCATATTTGACGCCGAGGACCACCCTGACCGCACAACTGCGGTCGGGTGTTTGCCGTTGTTGGTTTCACCAACGATATGCAACCTCAAGGTGAACAAGATGCTGGTTGACGGTGGGGCCGGTCTGAACTTGATCTCACCCATTGTGATCAAAAGGCTGCAAATTCCTGATGGAGACCTCGAGGAAACGGGCACGTTTCAAGGGGTCAACCCGGGAAGGAGCCAGCCGAAGGGGAAGGTCACATTGTCTGTGACGTTTGGAGGCGAGTTGAACTATAGGACGGAGAGGATTGTCTTCGATGTAGCCGAGATCCCCTTGCCCTACAACGGGATCCTCGGCCGCCCGGCACTAGCCAAGTTCATGGCAGCGTCGCACTGCGCCAACAACACACTGAAGATGCCTGGGCCGATGACCATCATCACCGTCCCCTCCGACAAGAAGGACGCGCTGATCTGCGCTGACCAACTCTACCGAGACGCAGTTGTAGCAGCTGCCGCTAAGGCACTTGCTCCTGCCACTGAATCCCCGGGGGGGAGAAGAATACCGGCAAGACCCCTCGCACCCACTCTAGCAAGCGCACTTCTTCGGAGTGTTGTTCTACCATCGAGGACATGCCAGAGAGCTCCACCTGCAAGAGCAAGAAATCTAGAGCAACACCACCAGAGACCAAGAGGGTGTCTATCAAGGAGGATGGCACGGGACGGGCTTTCACCATAAGCTCCACCCGTGATAGCAAATAGGAAAGCGTGCTCGTCACTTTCCTGCGGGCGAATGTCGATGTGTTTGCATGGCGTTCCTAGGGAAATGATTGAGCACCATCTTGCTGTCTGTCCCCATGCGCAACCCGTCAAGCAGAAGGTCAGGAAGCAAGCTTTGGAACGACATGAATTCATCACAGAGGAGATTAGGAAGTTGGAAGAAGCAGGCTTGGTGAGAGGAGTTCTCCATCCAAAGTGGTTGGCCAATCCGGTGGTGGTGCGCAAGGCGAACGGGAAGTGGACGATGTGTATTGATTACACAGATATCAATAAGGCTTGTCATAAGGACCCCTTCCCATTGCCGCGCATTGACCAGATTGTTGACCCCACGGCCGGGTGCGATCTGTTATCGTTCCTCGATGCCTACTCGGGCTACCACCAGATCTTCATGGCAAAGGAAGACGAAGAGAAGACAGCATTCATCACCCCATGTGGTACGTATTGCTTTTTACGAATACCTTTCGGGTTGAAGAGTGCTGGCTGGACATTCGCAAGGGTGGTCCAAATTCGTTTTGAGCTCCAGCTACATAGAAATATGGAAGCTTATATGGATGACATAGTGGTCAAAACGAAGGACGAGGCAACCCTTGTACAAGACTTATAAGAGACGTTTGCCAACCTACACAAGATCAACCTCAAGCTGAACCCTGAGAAGTGTGTCTTCGGCGTTCTGTCCGGCAAACTTCTCGGGTTCTTTGTGTCGCAACGTGGGATCGAGGAAAACCCGGACAAGATCAAGGCTATTGAGCAGACTGAGGCACCCAAGCGGATCAAGGATGTGCGTCGGCTCACTGGCTGCGTTGCCGCCATGAGCAGATTCATCTCCAAGTCCGCTGAGCGTGCCCTTCCCTTTTTCAAGATCTTGAAGAAGGCGGGCCCAATGGAGTGGACCCTAGAGGCTGAGGGAGCGTTATAGGATCTGAAGAAATACCTTTCCTCTACACCAATACTAGTTGCTCCAAAACCACAAGAGTCGTTGCTGCTATATCTGGCGGCGACGAATCAAGTGGTCAGTGTCATGCTAGTGGTGCAGAGGGAGGTCGGTAAAGAGGCAGTGGCGACGGCAGGACTGGAGGATGGCAAGCCAAAGATTCTGCCGGCAGGGCCCGATGCCGGCAAGGCAACGCCCCCGGCGGAGTCTAACGCCATCAGGACAGGACTCATGCGATCAAATGAGGTGGTGCAGAAGAAGAAGATGATGCAGCACCCGGTTTACTTTGTCAGCTCTCTCCTGTAGGGGGCTAGGTCAAGGTACTCTGGTGTGCATAAATTGCACTTCGGCCTCCTTATGGCCTCGAGGAAGCTGCATCACTACTTCCAAGCACACAAAATCACCGTCCTCACCCGACTCCCGTTACAACGGATACTGCACAACCCAGACGCAACCGGAAGGATTATGGAGTGGTCCTTGGAGCTTTCGAGCTTTGCTTTGAAGTTTGAAAGTACTTTGACAATCTAGAGCAGAGTCTTGGCAGAGTTCATTATAGAATGGACCTCAACGCCTGACGAGGAAATCCAGGAGACCACCCTCCCCGGCAAGGAAGCAAGTCACAACTAGATCATGTACTTTGACGGGGCTTTCTCGCTGCAAGGCGTCGGTGCTGGTGTGCTACTCGTCGCACCCATCGGAGAGCACCTCAAGTATGTAATCTAGATGCACTTTCCTAGGGAGATGTCCACCAACAACACTACTGAGTACGAGGGGTTTCTTGCCGGCCTCAGGATCGCGGCGGACATCGGGGTCAAGAAGCTCATCGTCAGGGGTGATTCACAACTTGTCGTCACACAAGTTAACAAAGATTATCAGAGCCCGTTGATGGAGGCCTACGTAGATGACGTGAGGAAGCTGGAGGAGCACTTTGATGGTATACAAGCAGAGCACGTTCCCCGAGCGGAGAACAACATCGCCGATTACCTGTCAAAGCGCACTGCATTCAAGCTACCTGTGGAACTAGGTACTTTTTTGCTTCGGTTGACTCAACCATCCGTCGAACCATCAACAGAGCAGAACAAATGGAGGAAATCAGGCCCCGACAAGTACTTTCCCACTGAGCCCCTAGGGGCCGCCAGCAAGGGTGTTTCCGCAGATTCTGAGCCTGCCAAGGAGTGACTGATTCTGGCCGGCCGTCAAGCCCTGGCCGTAGAGACGGCCACTCCCATGGCAAAAGAAGTGCCATTGGTCCATGCCGTTGAGCCCCAGGCTCCGGCATGGGCACAACATACCGTCTGATTCCTCCAAATAGGGGACCTTCCCGAGGAGCAGGAAGAAGCGGAGAAAGTATCCCGTCGGTCTGCCATGTATCAGTTCGTCGATGACGTCCTATACCGGAAGAGACCGAACGGTGTGAAATTAAAGTGCATTCCCCGGGAGGCAGTACTGGATTTGTTGGCGGAGATACACTGAGGCATATGTGGCTCCCACATAGGGTCGAGGGCCCTTGCCGGCAAGGCATTCTGGCAGGGTTTCTTTTGGCCCACTGCCCTCCAGGATGCAACAGCACTAGTAACCAAGTATGAAGCGTGTCAGTTCCATTCAAAGAAGCTTGATCAACCAGCTCAAGCCCTTCAAACAATTCCTCTTTCCTTGCCATTCCTGGTCTGGGGGCTCGACATACTGGGCCCTCTCCCATGCGCTGTCGGGGGCTTTGAGTACTTGTACATTGCGATCGACAAGTTCACAAAGTGCCCAGAGGTGGAAGTAGTGAGGAAGGTGACAGCACAGTCAGCTGTCAAGTTCTTCAAGGGGCTAGTGTGCCGTTTTGGTGTGCCAAACAGGGTCATCACTAACAACGGCACGCAGTTCACAAGCCACAACTTCATGCAATACACCCAAGACCTCGGCAGCAGGGTCTGTTTCGCTTCCGTGGCACACCCACGGAGCAACGGCCAGGCAGAGAGAGCAAATGCTAAAGTGTTGCGAGGCCTGAGGACAAAGAATTTTGACAGGCTGCACAAGAGCGGAAAGCGCTTGATTAATGAGTTGCCGATGGTTCTTTGGTCGATCAGAACGACGCCAAATCGAGCCACCGTCCAGACACCCTTTGCCCTAGTATACGGGGCAAAAGCAGTTCTCCCCATGGAACTCATATACGGGTCACCTCGAGTGCTTGCTTACGACGAGCTTGAGCAAGAGCAATTGCGGCAAGATGACGCAACGCTCCTTGAGGAAGATCATCTTCGGGCAGCTATGAAAGCAGCACGCTACCAGCAAGCCTTGCGCCGCTACCATAGCCGCAAGGTTCATGCTCGGAGCTTTGAGGAAGGCGACCTTGTTCTTATGCGCGTTCAGTCGGCCAAGAATTCCAACAAGTTGACACCAAAGTGGGAAGGCCCTTATCGGGTAATACGAGTCACCAGGCCTGGCGCAGTCCGCCTGGAGACCGAAGATGCTATTCCAGTGAGCAACTCCTGGAACATTGAATAACTTCGCAAGTTTTACCCATAAGGCGTGGTTGCCGGGCCCCTCGGCAACCACCTTTTGTACAAGCCTTGCCGACAAGGCATGTAACCCTCTGTACAAAGCCAGGCGCAGACCCTGAGCATAAATAAATGAAGCGCTGGCGCCCTAAGTTTTAGCATGCATGCTAGGTTAAATCTCTCCCTCGGTTAGGGTTGATAGTGCATAGCAGCGGCTTACCCCTAGCCTAGAGGTTGAGTATGCGTCTTTCTGTCTTCTTTGGTTCCCAGGGCACGTGGACACTTCTGCTGAGCCGCTTGGGAGAAAGAAAACGAACCGTCTTTGGTTCCCAGGGCACGTGGACACTTCTGCTGAGCCGCTTGGGAGAAAGAAAACGAACCGGTGCTCCGGCCCAGCAAGCCAAGACTGCTGGGGGCTGAAGACACAAGGATCTAACCACGGCAAGCCAAAGCTGCCGGGGGTTGCGCATTCAGATAAGTCCTTCATCCCATGTTGTGTATTTCCATATAGAACTGGGACAAATGAAACCTCGTTTTGCTCCAAGACCATCGTGCTGCCCCTTTTTCATGTACCCAAGTCCCTGGGACAGAACCGGGTTGTAGGCGCGATGGCAAGGAAATAGACGAAGGGCCTAACTCTACTTCGCCCCGCCTCCGCGAAAAGCAAGAGAATGGTCGACTGAAGTCAGGGAACGGCAAGGCCTGTTGCCGGGCGACAATGTTTATCTTAAAAATAACAAGGATTCGTTCCTTGGCATGGGCCTCGCTCACGCACAGAGAACCCAGCAAGCACCCTTTTTCATTAAAAACATCCCATACAGGTATAGTTCATACGGAATTAAAAACATGAGCAAGGGGATTACAAATCTTAAAATTAACAAGTGCCCGCAGGTTTACAAACTAAAAAGAGATAAGATACCCATTATCCCTTTCTTGTCCCTCTCCTCAGGAGGTGGAACAAGATAGCAAGAGGGCAGAAAGAGCGCCTGGGCGAGGT
Organism: Triticum urartu; assembly: GCF_056163025.1. Taxonomy (NCBI): domain Eukaryota; kingdom Viridiplantae; phylum Streptophyta; class Magnoliopsida; order Poales; family Poaceae; genus Triticum; species Triticum urartu. The sequence continues at coordinate 192,192,003 of NC_141873.1, read as the reverse complement.
GCGAGGAGCAGAAGGCACCAAGAGAATGTCCCGGTGCCGGGAGGGGAGCTGGAAGATGAGGTAGCGGGCCAGCAATACGCGACGAAGCCGTCAGTGCCCGTGTACTCTGACTTGACGGCCGCCACCCGCCTTCTCTGGCCCTCCTGCGCCAGCCACCCAAGGAGACGACGAGGAGCGCCCCAATGGAGAGCTTGACAAGGAGAGCCCTCGGCAGGCCGCACGACGTAGGGTGGGGCAACGCACTCAGTCGGAGACAAGGTCGACGTGACCCCGCTCGACGCTCTCGTCGTCGCTGTCGCTACCCTCCTCATCACTCCCGCTTGAAGAGGAATCTTCATCGTCGGAGGAGCTCTCCACGCAACACTTTAGGCGAGTTCCAAGATCTCCAAAGACCTTGACGGAGAGCAGGCCGCCCTCCATTAACTTGAAGTAAAGGACAATCCCCGCCGTCAGGCTATCGATGCGAGTGAACGTCTTCCATCCGCGATGGAGGTACATGACGTGAGGAGCGGGGAAGTCGACGTCGACCCGCGTGCCGCTGTTCCCACAGCCCCTCATGTGCAACCTGAGGGTCTAGGGTGGATCGAGCTCCATCTCCTGAGAAAATGGGGTAGGGAGACGGAGGCGGCGACGCGGTGGCCGGCGCAGCCTGATGAAAAACTCGCGGAGCTGGTCCCCGACGTGGCCCTCCATTGGGGGAGGCATCACTGGCGGAGGTGAGGCCGATGCGCCACCCCATCCCCCTCTCCCCCGAGTGCCACGGCGACCTCAGCCTCGCCCCCTCCCCCTTCCTCTCGTGGCCGGCTCCGCCGCCACGAGCTCTTGGGAAGAGGGACGCGCTGTCGAGCAATGACCCTCGCCGCCACCATTGAAGGGCCAGCACCCCCTCTCGCCATGGTGGGTGAAAGAAAGGAGCAGAGGTGGAAGAGAATGGATGCTGAGAGAATGTGGGATGACATCCCCCTCCCCCTCCTTATAAAGGGGCGAGGTCGAGGCTTGGCTGCCCCACTCAACCAATCCAGCCACCGGAGGCGTAGGGAATCAGGACCGACCCGCTGCCCTACTCAGCGACGGCCCGGTTTCCTGCCTCCACCGCCTGCCACCTGCATGGGGGACACGTGGCGAGCAAGCAGAATTGAGGGGACAGGTGAGGCGACCGTTCCCCACCCCGTGATCATGGGGGACTGATGCCTTGAAGACCACAACCCGAGTCCGCCCAAGTAAATGAGCCGCGCCTCTACGCCTCCCTCTTTTTATGGGGAAGGCGCGAGCCGCCTCTTTACCACGATGTGACGCATGCGTGCGGAAACTTCCCCACGCATGACCCCCACGTCACGCACGACCCTCCACGTCGCGTGTTCAACGCAGGTCATGGGGAAGCGCAGTGGACGAGAAGTTACTGCGGTAAAATGCGCCTCACCTGCCCGCGCACCGTTCTGGGCCTAGCCCAACAACGCGGGGCGCTTATGTATGGCCCAGGCCCGGGGGCTCCTGTCGGTGTACAAAAGTAGGGGCTCTTCTTTTTACCCCTTTACTAGTGCATGGGCAGTCAGAGCCACGCTCCACGGCCACACTTAGTAGGGAAGAGGAGGGAAGCCGGAGAGAAGCCGAAACACGAGGCAACCAAGGCAGCGCCAAGACCAGAAGCATAGGAGAGAAAGAGGGCCAGGTGGACTCCCTCGGCAAGATCCTTGCCGAGGCAGCCTCCGCAGCCCCGGCAAGAGCCTTGCCGGGGCAACTTTCCTGATGCCAGCGTAGTGAGCCACCCTTGAGCCCACGGGCTCCAACCCAACCAACTACATTGGAACCAAGGGTCGGGAGGCGCCTCTGTGATTGCATGCAAATCTTTGTCAAGATCATCAACATGTGAGACCAGATGAGGACTAGAAGACGGCGACCCACGGTGGGATCCTAGCAGAGGAAATCCACAAGACCCCCGGCAAGACCCTTGCCAGGGATAACTACAACGCCACGGCAAGACCCTTGCCGAGGGCATCAGCAGGGCCACTGCCAGGCCCGCGCCAGCCAAGACTCCACCACCGTCCCCAAGCAGCTGCTAGCTCAACCAGCTGGGCAGGCACCTGCGTGGCGACGAGCGGCCTCTACACCGACTCAGCAAGCACCTGCGTGGCGGCATGCGACCCTTCATGAAGGCTCCACCACCGCGCCAGCTCAGCAGCCAGCCAACATGGCGCCGCGATGCCTCATCAGCTCAGACGCGTGTCGAGGCCAGGTGAGTTGGCGGCGGCTCGGACGTGCTTCCCTGGCGTCCCCGATAAAGCAAGGGGCACGTCGGCAGCGCATTACATGCGTTTGTCTGACGGTCCCAGAGGATAGGCTTATCGACTGTAGACTTTTCCACCTCCTGTGTGCCACTGTGGCAACCCCTTTTTCCTATAAAAGGAGGCCCGAGGCGACCAGGAGAGGGATTCGGCTCTTTTGGGCAAGTTGCACCCCGTAGCTAGCTCAAGAACACAAGAACACTCAAATACATCCACCAAAGCAGGACTAGGGTATTATGCATCTTCGCGGCCCGAACCTGGGTAAATGATCCGTGTGCTTCCTGTTAGACCCGCTCTTTGCACAACCTCGCGCTCGCCAACCGTAGAAGGGATCCCAGTGACCCCATAGGTGTCGTTTCCACCGACAATATGAATGAATCTATAAAGGCTATGAGAATCTCCATTGATGAGTGCAAAGAAAGAACCGCTAAGGTGCGTGCTAAACGAGATTGGTTTGTAAATGCGTGTTCTTCTACTTTTTGTGAAAATAATGATGAAGGTCTTAAAGTGATTGATGTGACCCCTATTGAATCTTTGTTTTCCAATATAAATCTTGATAAATATGGGACTGGAGACGAGTCAACTTTGGTTAAAAGGCGTCCCATTGATTCAGAGTTTTTAGATCTTGATACAAAAATTGATAAAAGTGAGATTGGAGAGGTCAAAACTTTAAGTAGCAATGAACCCACTCTTTTGGGTTTTGTGGCACCCCGGCTCAGAGAAACCGGAATGCCCCGTATTCCAGCCCAGAGCGAGGAGAAGTCTGCTGGAGTACGACACTACTTAGCATAGAACAAATCTGCTCTTTATTACAACCTATATGTATACAATGGGATTACATCGGCATGACGACACTACGCCTACCACGGTTGCTCTATGCAAGAAGAAGAACACACGAAGCAGTAGAATAACTATTGGCAGCAGAACAGGGACGATAGTGATGAACTCCACTCCGCAGGGACTCTGGCTGGAACGCTTATCCTAGCTCGCAAACAAGGGATCCATGGCAAACAAGCAATCAAATCTGGCATGACCTGCAAACTGGCATGACACGACAGGTCAGTACATTGAATGTACTTGCAAGATCACAGCAACCAAAGCAATCAAGATAGACAACAACATGGAAATTACAGGTTAACAAGGATTAACATGATATTATCAGAACAACATGGCATTAACAACATGATACAACAACATGGCATGAACAACATGATACATCTAGAACAATACGAGCATGGCATGAACATATAAACATGATGACACTATCATGCAACATGATGACGTTATCATGCACCAACTTACTCTGTTCGGGTTACCTTGTAACCATCACGGACATCACACGATCATCTCAGGATCCAATCAAGCTTGGTGTTAACAATACCGTAGTAATCATTACATGACCACAAGGAGCTTGAACTTTACCCTTGACTCTCGCATAATACCACAAATATCCATCAACTCGGTAACCTCGATACCACGGTGATCATCTCACGATCACAATCTACTCCTTTCTCATCATTGAACCAAGGTTGTTATTAAGCACAGTATTATTATTACTGTTTACCCACAGTGTGACCAACTACGAACTGGGCCCTTATCTGCGGGCGCGGCTATCGATAGATTTAATACACACTCTACAGAGGTAGCACATTGTACCCACACCACGAAACCCATGGCCTCGCACTCCCATTCGAGTGGACCAAAGGCATTTCGACAAAACCGTCCTACTTCCCTGACACTCTGCCGGCCACTCCGACAAACTCCCCTTTGGGCTAAGTCATGGGTGGACCCGTGCCTACCAAAGGCATCAACGGCCACCGTCATGGCAAAACATAAATGGTCCCAGACGGGGACAATGTATCCATACTCAACAACGAGCACACAAGGCTTATGCCGTCCTACCCGGCCAAGGTAGCGCCCGCGCATAACCTTTCCTCGTTGGAGGCACCAGCGAGAGGCATGACAATATACCCAGTTAGGACCTCCCCATAAAGGCAAATGTGGTTGCACTGGTTAGCTCGATATGGTGGCACCATGACTCAGCCAACAGTTGTGTAAGTTCAATTTAATCCGGTTAAACTGTAATGCAATATGTAGGGCCATGATAAAATAACATGATGCAATTACAATGCATGAGCATGATATAAGCATGGGGTGCAACATAACTAACAATCATATCAACAATGAATCATATCCAACTGAGCATGGCATAATGATGAGCATGAATATCACAAGTATAACACTACTCATAGCATAACATGACCACTAACATCAACAATAAATACCATGCAATAACTCATCAATACCATTACCAAGTAAACACTTAACCAACTAACATCAAAGGAACAATGCATATCAACGGTACTCGGTAACCGACGACAGTCATGCACCGAAGAACATGACCAACCCAACATGTACTACTACCAAGCATGACCAATATGTAGGTAATACTAGCAGGTAGAAAATGATAATAGAGTGCAAGAAAACATAGCATGATGGTAACCACCGATCCATCAGCATAATCGATATCACGATAGTAGTAACAAAACAAACATACAGTTATTAAAGATTCAAGTTGAAAACCAATCCTATTGCATGGCTATCTTGCAAATGGTGGTTGTGGCTTTCCTGGGGATGAAGAAACCACCGGGAAGAAGTGCGGAAAGATCGCGAAAGGAAGCACTGGAAAAGTTTCTCTCCCGAAGGGGGCTGATTAGGGGCAAGGGCAAAAAGGTCATTTCCAGTATGTCAAACCATAGTGAAAATGATACCAATAGAACGGATTCGACGAGACAGAGAAGTAGGCTTTGGATTCACCTCAATCGGAGTCTTGAGCAAAAAGTTGTGATAGTTTTTCTGCCAGGGACCCATCTGCAAATAAACCTTCACAAACCAGCCCCTGACTGAAAAACAGAAAGTGTAGAAGTTGAGAACACGCTTACTAACAGAGAAATCGTATTCTTGGGCGAAGGAGAAAAATACGCTTTCACATTAGAGGAAGCATACTTACGCTCGAGGAAGATACGGAATGTGCTTTCGGTGGCAGAAGATGCATAATTCGGAATACGCCTCCACTTATCCACCTTAGCAGGTCCAAGTCAACGTGCTGGCCGGCTGACTGGAGGGACCCGCGGGAGATGGGGCCTGCCTGGCCTGGTCTTCGTCTTCAACCACGCGCACGCCCGCGGTAGGGAGCAGAGGCGCCATCCTCCGTCGATTCCCGGCGGCCCCGGCCACCATTCTCGCCGGCCAGCCTACCCACATGCTCAGCGCGGAGAGCCACACCCATCCTGGGGTAGCACGGACCTCGCGAAGGGCACGCTCGAGCACACCTTCGGCCGCGGCGGCGACGGGCTTCGGGCGATGATGGAGTCGAGGCTATGGTGGAGGACAAGGAGAGGCAGGGTTCGGGAGGTGTTCTTAGGGGTTGAGGGACTCTCCTGGAGGTGGAACGGGGAGGGGAGGGGCTCGGCATGCTGCGAATTTAGGCGGGGGCCAGAGGCAGCCATGGTGGCGATGGTGAGCAAAGAGAGGCTCTTGAGCTCGAATGAGGGACTGGACGGGGTCCTGGGAAGGATGTGAGGCAAGTGGTGTGCTCGGGAGGCCAGGGGAGGTATACTTATAGCCGGGGGGAGGGACACGGGCTCGGGTGCCACCACTCGCGCTCGGCCAAGGCTTTGGCGACGCGCAACGATCACGGGGGGCACGGGAACGTGATGAGGGAGGTGCAGACGAGGCGCAGAGGTCACCGAGACGAGCTATGATCGAGGACACGAGGAGTAAGACCCCGCAGAGCGAACAGAGCAGGTCGGCTACATCGCTCCTCTGGGCGTGCGGTGACGAGAGCTGACGGAGAGGCTTACGGAGGGGAAGATAAGTCCAGGGAGAAGGCGACGATGTGGGGAACCTGTTGGACACACTCACGAGTGCAAAGATGATGAGAGGGGGAGGGGCCGGAGCTAGGCGACGTTCTGGACGCGGCCATTGCACGCCAAAGCGGTGGTCACCGCGTGCATTGGTGCACACAGTGCCACAAGCCATGCCAAAAGATGTCTGGAGGTTAGACCTTCCAGGGGATGTTTCAACTGCAGAGGTATCTCAGTAAAAACTCTATGGTTAAATGGTAAGTGAGCTCTGAAGTTTACTGCACCAAACTGAATCATTATGTAGTGATCAACATAGTGAGGTTAAAAGGCAAACTAGATGTCAGGAGAGTTTAGGTTAGGAAGGCCTATAATCCTGTTAATTATGAGATGATTTGGACAAGTAGTTTATATAGTTGCTTTACAACTACATAAACTGGTCCAGAAGAAAAAACAGGAAGAAGCACTCACATAGTGTGATGGATTAGGCTGAAATTGAAAATGGCAGGGTTATTTGCGCATATGAGAGTGCCATAAAAATTTCATACCATTTGGTCAAGCCAAAATGGTACTTCCTTCATAGAGCACTTCTCTGGACAAAAACTTAGGAAAAATCCTAAGGGAAAATGGCTAGATCAAATGAGCCCAAATATTGTGGAGATAGGTTATATAGGTAGGAGAAGGCCCTCGAAAATTTTCAGCAATAATGGAGCAATATAAAATGTACTTGCTTCACTAACCGAAAATTTTGGACACAAACAAAGATTTGAAGCTGTGCTCACATGGATGCATTGCATGAGCTCAATCTTGTGGAGAGATTTGATCTGATAATATGAAGGACCATGCAAAATTTCAACTCATTTGGACCGTCCTAGCTAGTACTTCCTTCACAACCAATTCCCTCAAACAGGAACTTTGAAAAATTGCTCAGGAATATTCACTGGGCAAATTAAGATGATTTTTTGCATGAGGCAACTATATGGACATCAATAGGTTTCCAAAAAGTTTGAGGTCAATTGGGCAAAGGTAAATGGCACTTTCTTCACAAACTGCCATTCAGGACATAATAGGAAAGGAATTAATTGAGCATGATGAGGAACATGGCAAATGAAATATTTTGCCATATTTGAGGAAGATATGACCAAAAAAAATTATGAGAATTATTTGGAAATTTTGGGAGTGATATAAACATAGGTTTCTTCACAACCTAGGGAAAATTGGGTTATTTCTTTAATAGAAAAGGAATATTTCCAAGGAAAAGAATATTGGGGTTTGGTCCAAGATGGAAATGGCAAAGTCTTGGGATGGGTATGGGGATTAAAAGCCACTCTGGAAAGAAAGAAGAGGGCATCTTCTTCAGTTTCCAGACCATGTAGCCACGGGAAAAAGAAAACTCAAGCAAAAATCTTAGAGAAACAAAAGAAAAAGAAAGGGCCAAAAATCAGGCTGTGACAATTCTTCCCCCCTTAAAGAAATCTCGTCCTCTAGATTTGGTTTCTTAGGGAACAAGTATGCATATACTGACTTAAGGACACCGTTTCCAACTCGGGTATCCTTTTTCCTTTATTGAGTGTTCCCATTAAATTCTTCATCTGGCTTACCTGACTGGCTCTGGGGTGGTTTGCTTCACTGTATCCATATCCTGACAGATCTTACCTCACATTTTCATGCTTATACTAGCTCCAATTATTTATGTATCCGCTGACTTAGCCAAGTGTGACGAGTTATCATGACTGAAGTATATGCCCGTCTCACAAATCCGAGAGTGATTTTCGATTGCTGGCTGTACTGACAAACTTCCATGAATTGGTGATCAGATTTTTCCTGATGAACACGCAAGCTCTTACTCCATGCACTGGGTTCCTCCACTAAGTGCAGGTACTTCGGGTTCCAAATAGTGAGTTGAGGCATAACCGTTTTCCTGACAGATTCTGACTTATCGCAGGAAATTTCTGAATCATCCTGACTGGCTCCACTGCCTTGAGTCTTAGATTCATACCAAATATTTGATTGTCGCCTGATGTAGCCAGCATAAGGGGTATGATCTTATATGATAATATCCTCATCCTTGACTGACGGTGGCTCTGGCGGAATTTTTTTGTTCCAGACAGGCTATCCTTAGGTGATTCACATAAGTGAGGGCACATGCTTCGAGGCTATTATTCCTCATACTGATCATTCATTCTGTCAGTATATCCATGAGGATAGTAGGCTATGTGATGCTTTATCATAGTCGCTGGAATCAAGCTGTTGAATTGACCTTTGGTCTGACTTGATAGACCCAGATATTCGATTCCGACAAATCTGAGCATATACTGTCTACTGGGCGGGTCTTTCCTTGATATGGGGTCCTTACCAAAATTGAGTAGACCCCCTTGATGAATATTCATGGTGATCAATAGTGACTCAGACGGTCTAGGGTATCGGCACCATGTGGGTCATGCAACCATTTTCATACCTGCACCACTAGTCTTGCTCCTTCATCATTGTTTCCTTGGTCTGGATACTTGGTTGAAAGAGCTTGGTCATATTACTTCTTCATATTACCATAGGTACTGTCGGGTGCGATATTTCGGCAATCATTACTTATCCTCATTCATGTATCGTGTGATAAGAATCTGTACTAGGTTCACACGTATTTGCATGCATCTCATTGTTGTCGTCTGACATTCCACGTGGTGACAAGGGTAAATGATATCGCCTTGTCGGGTATGAGTCAACTGGCCTTTCTGAGTACTGCCAAAAATTTGCTGCCCCATGTTGTCTTTCTCCAAAACATGTCGGTTCTTGCATCACCACAGAGGTGTATAACTGACTTTCTTATTTTGGCATGACTTGTGAGATTTTCGGATTCTCACCTTGCCTTCACCATCGTACCACTGACTTGCAAGAGCTTGGCAGCATACTCACAATATAAATGAAAATTTAATTCCTGAGGCAGACTTGTTTTCTAACTAATTCTTGCTTCTGACCAAACTGATACAAACCTGATTCTTGGGATTCACGGCCATATGTTGTCCATTCGCCATGTCATATCTTGTACCAATGTCGTACTGAGGAAGATTGGATGGCTTATGTTGGAAACCATCGAGAGTATCTTGCTGAGGAAGACTGGTATCATGCTTCAGAAGCTTCCCCCCTTAAAGACTTGCTACGGAGGACTCGGTGCCTTATGTCGAAAAAAATTTGCGGTTTCTTCTTGAAGAAGACAAGGTACCTTGCACGGGAAGTCATACATATAGCACACTGAGTAGTCTTGCCTTGGAAGCTTCTCTGGTAGTTTGCGAGGGAAGACTGGGTTGCTTACACCAAAAGCTTCTCATTGTGATATGCGGACCGATTACCATATACAGACACCATCTTAATATTTCTGTTGCGGATTACTTGTATGAAACGGGGCTTTGCTGGACTATCCTCCTTTGTGATCATTGAATACATGGCACATTCTTGCTTTCTTCCAGGTATATCGTGTTTCATAATCATCCCCAAAGAAGAATCAAAACTTTCATATGAATCATAGCTTTGACTGAGTTTATACTGTCGATCTTGCACACAATTTATCTTCTTGCTGATGTGATCATTTCTACTACGAAGAGTGCACACTGTGGGAGACTTGATTACCCATACTGTTGCGAGGAGTGCACGCTAATGCAAACTTGATTATCATCATCACAATAAGATATTTCTCATTTCATTGCAGTCGGCTGAGGATTCCGTTCTATTTAGCTGAATTTCCAAATACTTGAATTCCTTACTGATTCTTTGGGTACAATGTCAGTTGATGAGCAACTTTAATGAGGGGAAAATATGTAACACCGAGGTCCCAAAGAAAGAATCAAAAGAAACAACAAAAAAAAAAGCACACAAAGCGTACAAATAATATAATCAAGCAACATCACATATTACTGCTACTCACAACAATAACATGCATACATGCCTAAGCACATAAGTCTCGTGGAAACTTTGATACTACCGTCTGACATGCTGTGGAGGTGTGTACGAAAGTGAATTTACGTGTGGAAGGAGTTGGTGTAACCAAGGCTACACCAAGCGCTGGTTGAACACTGGTCGCAACTGGATGGATACGGAGACGAGGACGGACTTGGTGATCAAGTAGCGAGACACAAGGTCACAACCACATCATCATCAAGCTTACGAAAGGGAATCATACATGTCCAAGGAATGGAATGACAGGGCAATATAGGGGAGGAAAAGCAAGGCTTGCTGGCATTGCCCTTTTCTGATAACAAATAGCAGTAAGGGTTACCTAAGGGACGAGATGGATGGCACGATTTGGGATAGAGACGAGTCTATCACCGGAATATAACGGGTGGGTGGCGGAAATATATCGATGCGATACCTGAGCATAACTCCTGCGAATGGTGTCTAGAACACTTGGCACCAGGGCATCACTCTGTTGGGACAGAGATGACGCCAAACAACGAAGAGCAGGCATGCTAAGAAGGAGGGTGCAGGTAGTGGGTCGAAACCGATGCCATCTACACTCACAAGATTAACTGTTAGCAAATAAATAATAATCTATATGCATGCTATGCAACAAACACATTTAGCAAACAAGTGCAACAAACTAACTAGCACTACTGCAGGATGCTGCTAACACGACACTTCGATCAGAGACCCTTCGAGAAACTGTGTGCGATGCAATAATCGCAAACGGTGGTGTATGAAAACCGTCAAAAAGGTGAACACTTTTGCGATGGAGGATGCATCAAACACGATGCAGATTTTAGTTGCGTGTGCGATGAAGGGCATATGGTTCAGTTCAATTAACTATTCGCGATGAGGAGGAACAAAAGAAACAGGCAGCCAGATGAAGGCGTGTGTGATACACAGCATACGGTTCACTTGGATGAACTGTTTCTTATTAGGCAACACAAAAGAAACGGACAGCCAGATGAAGGTGTGTGCGATATACAGCATACGGTTCACTCGGATGAACTGTTTGTGATTACGAAACACAAAAGAAACGGTCAGCCAGATCAAGGTGTGTGCGATATATAGCATGCAGTTCACTCAGATGAACTGTTTGCATTGACACAAGAGAACAGAAATGGTTCAACTTAACAAGATGTGTGTGTTGTGCGATGGGATTGCATGCGGTTCACTCAGCCATTGTCGTCAGTGCGTGACCTCTGTGGCAACCGTTATCTTCCCAGGCGCCTCTTCGTGTACCGTGGCAACCGTCCACTGACTCTTCGCCTTTCCCTCTCGATTTGGAACTGCTGTCGCACGCTAGTTCTTCCTTCCTCCTCCATTTGCCTTCACCCTTCCTTCTGCCATTGTTTAATCGTCTTCTCCATGGAGGGAACAAGCCGGAAATGACCCCGTTATTCTTGCCTCGATCTGAATGATGACGCGGTGGAGGAGCTCATTGATTGGTGCGACGTCATCACCTCGGCTAGCACGGTAGGTTCGTTGAAGACCATTCTCGACTCAACTAATAACATCATTACAAGGAACCCAAGGGTTCAGGAGCAGTTTGATCTCCCCTATCTTCTTCGCCATGACCCTGCTGACTGGCGCGGGGACGAGGGAAGCCTCGCCTTGTGTAAGTTGATGCCTCTTGATAATGATACATATGATGTTAAGATGCCATCGCTTGAGGGAAAGGATTGGGCAGGCGCAAATGGAGATTGGGTTGTTTATATTGGGTACAACTGCGAGAATGTGTACACTCGTCACCGGATTCCACTTCGAAAAATCTCAAACGACAGCCCAGAGGTTGAGTACACTGGTATTCTATGTGAGTTCAAATACGATCATACTGACTTTCGTCTACGGAAGATAGCAATTTGTCGAGTTCCCAACCACTCTTGGGGTTATAGAAATGCTTATGTTGTCTCTATCTTCGACAAGCTTGTTGTCGTCCTTCATGGTTCGACTCGATGGATATTGCTCAAAAATCAGTTTCTATACACGGATGAGTACTATGATGCAATTCAATACGAGGGTCTTGTGTTTGGTGCCACCATTCGTGGTAGTGTTTTTGCATGGAATCCTCATGATTTTGGTATGTTTGTCTTCCACCGTAATTATAATTGTTTCATCCACATGCATGCGGGTTAGCTAGTTTCCCTTTACTAATTAACCTTCTTGTGTTTCCAAGGTCCTGTGAACATTCCCCCACCTATGCTTGAAAATTTTATTCACGAGCATGAGGACGAGCAGGACCCATATACTCAGTGGCGCCTGTCAACTTATTCCGATGGATCACCTCTTCTTGTCTATATACAGGGCACTGCTGATGTTACTAAGGAAGCAGGTGTTGTCTCATATGGTCGCACTCTCCGGACATATTCCAACATCTGTTGCAGGGTATTCGGGATGGATACTAGTGTACTAGCGCCAACACCTTCTCCCTGGTTCAGTATTGAAAGTCTTGGAGGAAACTCGCTCTTCCTTGGACAAAACTATCCAATGATGGTGGAAGGCGATCCAGCTGCTGTTGACACAACTTTACTACCATTTATGAGAAGCAACTGTATCTATACCTCGGACATTACTATGCTTCCCTACCATCCCAATATGGGTATTGAAATAGGCCTCTTCAGCTTGGATGATCAGTCATGTGTTGGTCTCGAGATTGACAGTAGCTGGCCCTTCCCAGAGAATCACTTCTAGTTCAAAGCAAGCGTTTCCAACGCCGACGAGTGGTTGAGTTGAAGTTCATTTCATCACTTTGTTATTTGTTGTGTGAGGAAAACTTTACTAGAATGTTTTGTTGAAAATGATCTATAATCCAATGTGTATCCTCGTTGTCGTTGTGGGTTGGTGACTTGTTGTATGTAATCAATGGTACATTTGCATATGCGTCCATGAACTCACGCCTTCTAGTGGTGTCCATATGAATAGTGCTAGTGATTTTAGTTGCAAACATTAGATAGTGCTAGTGATTTGTAGCTGCATATTTTGACAAATCACAGTGTTACAAGGTTGACAAATGGCAATGTTACTAGATAAACAAATGTCAATCTTTCCAATTTGAGAAATGGCAACATACCCAAAATGACAGATATGCAAATATTACCCAATTGTTTGTACGTGGTTGGACATGGGTCATGCAAAACAACCGTTTGCGTTGAAGGGATGTAGAAATCCTGTTCGGCACATTTTCCCTTGGCTTCCTGGGGAAGTTGTCAGTTTGCATACGGGTGTTCTAACTAAAACGTTTGCGATGAGTGTTTTATATTTAAAAACCATTGACATTTTTTAAAAAGAAAATCATTTGATAAGTATGTACATTAAGAGAGAAAACGCACGTTCATACAAACCATATCTTTCATTCAGTCACACTCTGAATTTATATTCATATGATCAAGAATTCAAGATACAGTATTAAACCCCAAAAAACTATTTCCGGTGGTAGCGGAGGTGGCGTGCCATGCCGTCGTTGTCGTTTTCATCCTCTGGGACGCCGTTGTTGAAGTCTTCAAGGTAGCACACATGTTCTTCACTTGTAAATCAAACATCATGTCATCGCATGATCGACGGGTGGGGCGTGGGAGGATGGCAACTGGTGCCGCTGAGAGGTAGCGGTCGACGGCAGCGTCCCATGCCGCTGAGGGGGGCGCATGGGCATGGGTGCGGCGGGTGCAGCCAAACGCAAGGGGACCGACGCCGCAGTGGGTGGAGGGCCGCGCACGGGCACGGCGGGTGCAGCCAAATGCACGGGGGCTGGTGCCTTGGTGGGTGGAGGGGCGCGCACGGGCACGGGCATGGGCGCTGGAATGTACACGAGCTCGCGCAGGTCCACGGAGACCTCGCTGACGCGCGTGGCATCTAGCTCTGCAATAGTGCTCGGTGACCAGCCCGTCAATGCTACGGGGATGGTCGCTGGCGCGTGCGCGGGGATGGGAGCTGGGATGGGAGCGGGGGCAGCAACCGCCGCGGCCATCTCATTCTGGGCCATGTCCATGAGGCCCCATTCCTCCTTATTTTCTATCTCCTCCGGCTCGGAGTCGACTTCACCAAACTTGAAGACTAGTGGCAGATGATCATTCTGCGCCATGGTGGTGGAGGTCTGCGGGGGGGGGGGGAGGGGAATGGGAGGCGAGTAGTAAGGCCACCCGTATTAAACAGCGGCTCGGGCGCCATTAATGGAGAGGAAGGCGGGCGGCCATTGAAGTCAAAGGGCTCGCTTCCTAGTGATCCTGCACAGCGTACAGCTCGCATGCTTCCCGGTAAGCCTGCGCATTGGAGGACAGCTTGCACGCCTCTCGGTCAGCCTGCACACCGGACTACGCTCGCACACCTCCCGTTCAGTCAAGGTCAAGCAGTTGTCCGCACGACACCTCCTACAGCCATTAAAACCAAGACACGTGGCATCACGTGAGTGGTTAACAGAACGCACATGATTTAAATTATACAAACATTTGAGATATTAAAGTGGCAGCTATTTTTTCAAAATGCCTTTGTTGGCGTCATTATTCGAGTGCGCCCTCTCTCAAAATGGACATGAAAAATACCACATCATGTCGGGTGCCATTCCATGATAGCATGCCAAGTTTCATGAATTTCGGACGAGTTTTGGATTTACTAGAATTTAAAAACTAGGCATCTCAATGTTTTGTCGGCAATCAACGGTGCCCTGGTGTTTGAAATTCATTCCCATTTCTTGCATGGGACCTAAGCATGTACCCAAGGACACATATTTGATTTTTTTAACCAATTTATATGCACTGGAGCATGTGCATGTAGTTAAAATTTGAATTATGCACATAAATGCATTGAAAACTTAGTTAATGCATAAAAATGTCCAAAAGAACCCCAAAAAATCACAAAAATTGACACAACACTCCTATTGTTCTATGTTTACACGAGAAAATTTTTGGAAGCAATAAGAGGCAGTGGATATCGTTTCGTCCCCAAAGGTGGAACGTTCCTTACCAAAACCATGATGCTTGTTGTGAGAAGCAATGGTTTGTGAGAAGCATATACCCAATCCTGCTCCAAACAGAAAAAAAGTTTTACCACGACATGTTGATGCCGCTCCATGAAAGCATGCCAAGTTTCATGAATTTCAGACGAGTTTTGGATTTACTATAACTTAAAAACAAGGCATCTCAATGTTTTGCCGGCAATCAACGGTGCCGTGGTGTTTGAAACTCATTCTCATTTCTTGCATGGGACCTAAGCATGCACCCATGGACACAGATTTGATTTGTCAACCAATTTATATGCACTGGAGCATGTGCATGTAGTTCAAATTTGAATTGTGCACATAAATGCATTGAAAACTCAGTTAATGCATAAAAATGTCCAAACGAACCCCGAAAAATCCCAAAAATTGACACAACACTCCTGTTTTTCTATGTTGACACGATAAATTTTTTGAAAGCAATAAGAGGCAATGGATATCGTTTCGTCCCCAAAGGTGGGACGTTCCCTACAGAAACCATCATGCTTGTTGTGAGAAGCTCTGGTTTGTGAGAAGCATATACCCGAACCTGCCCCAAATGGGACAAATTTTTTAACATGGCATGTTGATGCTACTCCATGATAGCATGCTAAGTTTCATAAATTTCAAACAAGTTTTGGATTTACTAGAATTTAAAAACCAGGCATCTCAATGTTTTGCCGGCAATCAAAAGTGCCCTGGTGTTTGAATTCCATTCCGATCTCTTGCATGGGACCTAGAAATTCACCCGAGGACACAGATTAGATTTTTCAACCAACCTTAGTGTATTGGAGCATGTGCGTGTAGTTAAAATTTGAATTATGCACATAAATGCATTGAAAACTCATTTAATGCATAAAAAGTCCAAAAACGAACCCCGGAAAATTCCAAAAATTGACACAACACTCCTGTTGTTCTATGTTGACACGAGAAATTTTTTGAAAGCCACAAGAGGAAATGGACATCGTTTTGTCCCCAGAGGTGGGACGTTCCCTACCGAAACCATCATGCTTGTTGTGAGAAGCTCTGGCTTGTGAGAAGCATATATCCGAACCTGCCCCAAATGGGACAAATTTTTTAACACACCATGTTGATGCCGCCCATGATAGCATGCCAAGTTTCATGAATTTCATACGAGTTTTGGAATTACTAGAATTTAAAAACCAGGCATCTCAAAGTTTTGCCGGCAATTAACAATGCCCTGGTGTTTCAATTTCATTCTCATCTCTTACATGGGACCTAGAAATTCACCCAAGGACACACATGTGATTTTTCAACCAACCTTAGTGCATTGGAGCATGTGCTCGTAGTTCTAATTTAAATTATGCACATAAAATGCCTAGAAAACCCAGTAAATGCATAAAAAAGGCCAAACGAACCCCAAAATTCCAAGATTGAACACAACACTCCTGTTGTTCTATGTTGACACTAGAAAAATTTTCAAAGCAATAAGAGGCAACGGATATCGTCCCATCAAAGGTGGTACATTCCCTATTGAAACCATCATGCTTGTTGTGAGAAGCTCTGGTTTGTGAGAAGCTTATACCCTAACTTGCCCCATGGGACAAAATTTTCACCAAGGCATGTTGATGCCGCTCCATGATAGCATGCCAAGTTTCATGAATATCATACGAGTTTTGGATTTACTAGATTTAAAAAGCAGGCATCTCAATGTTTTGCCGGCAATAAACAATGCCCTGGTGTTTGAATTTCATTCCCATCTCTTGCATGGGACCTAGAAATTCACCCAAGGACACACATGTGATTTTTCTACCAACTTTGGTACATTGGAGCATGTGCTTGTAGTTCAAATTTGAATTATGCACATAAAATGCCTAGCAAACCCAGTTAATGTATAAAAAAGGCCAAACGAACCTCGAAAAATTCATTCACATTTCTTCCATGGGACCTAAGCATGCACTGAAGGACACATATTTGTTTTTTCAACCAATTTGTATGCACTGGAGCATGTGCATGTAGTTTAATTTTGAATTATGCACCTGAAATTTCTAGAAAACTAGTTTAATGTATGAAATGTCCAAACGAACCCTGAATAATTCCAATTCTTTTATGACACACATACAGTTGCATGTTCACTGCAGATAAAAGGTCTAGCAATTCAAACACCGTCCATTGCCGCTCAGACCCCATTTTGCAATTCAAATCAAGTAGATCCCAGACAGTTTATTCTCACCAACCATGTGAGATGTAGTACAAAATATCTTGGAGCACTGTCGGTGTATAGTACGCCTATGGCTTACGCGAGAAGGTGCATCGGCTACAGTCCACAGCCGGTGTGTCAACCGCAGTAGCTCGCTCCCCCAAAACTCCCGCCTCGGCATCCCTCGCAATTTCGAAAATATCTACCACCTAAAAGGTTTTAATGTTTGATAGCACACGATTAGTATGTGCGGACCGTGTGCGATGTCTGTTACTCCCGCTCTACTTCAGTCCCTTGATTCAGATTTTTAGTAGCCCGGCATTTTACTCCAGCCTCTGCATCCCTCGCAATCTCAAAAATATCTGCTCGCCTTTGATCCAAATTTTCAGTAGCCCCGCCTTGTTACTCCCGCCTAGTAAAATTTTTAGTTGCCGCACTATTTCCTCAAACACAACCTCCGCTCACACAGACACACACTACCCTCGAAACCATTGGTAGGTCGCCGCCATCATCGGCGCCTCGAACCTCAACCTATGCTTGTGTGCCAGGGAGCTCGAGTAGCCAATGGCCAAAAAGAGGTTTATCACGGCCTTTTCGCCCGACGCCGGCGAGGTGGCCACCGAGGTGTCCCCGTCGTCCTCCGCGGGCTCGATCCGCCGTCACTGGTCTCCCGATCTGTCGTCGCCGGTCCCCCGATACACCTGCCGCCGTGCCCCTACGCCAGTTCGAGGGCTTCCTCGTCCTCCCCCGGACCCGGTAGCCTACGAATTCCTACTCCGGGGTCCGGCAGCGGCGGTGGGGGATGTGGGTCACCAAGATTACAGATTGAGAGGCCCACACCCACCAGTGGCTCGGTAGCTTCCACACGGCCGAGCTCGCGGCCATGGAGTATGACCGTTGGCAGGTCTGCTACCACGGCGCGGTGGCTAGGCTCAATTTCCCCTCCGGCACATGTCCGGTCCACCTCATTCCGCTGGAGCCAGGGGTGGTGAGCTCCGCTATGGCGCGGGAGGACCACGAGGCGTGGGAGCGTCTCGAGGCCGAGGCCGCTGACGAGGCCTACATGCAAGAGCTCCGCCGGCAGCACCCGGAGCTCGTGGAGGCGGAGCGGGCGATCTTTGCCGGCACGGAGGGCGGTGAGGTTATCGCGCTCTCCTCTGATGACGAGGTCGAAGGCGGTGAGGACGGCGGTGCAGAGGGTGGCGAGGTTATCGCGCTCTCCTCTGATGACAAGGTCGAAGGCGGCGACGGCGACACGGAGGGCGTCGAGGTGGGCCCCGAGGATGAGGAGATCGACATCAACGAGTGGAGGAGTGCCTTCCCCAACGACCCCGACGACGGTACTTGGCCGGACCCAGCTCGCGGCACACCGTACATGACGAGGAAGGATTGGCTCGACCTCTACTTCGACCGAAAGTAGTTTAGCTTAGTTTAAATTTATGTTTTATGTTTGGTTATGCAAAACTATCTATGTTTATGTTTGAATGCATGCTACTTTCGGTTGGACCTGCTTTGAACTTGATCAAATTGAAGTTTACAACCTTATGTTTAGGGGATCGACTAGAAAAGGCCAAAAATTGCTGGAGTATATATATATCCACTAAGGGTTTTAGTCATTTAACTTTTTAAGGATCGCCTAGAGATGTCCTTATGACTTGTTTATTTCAGTTCTTCACAATGTGATGCTCTATATGTGCAACTATTTGCTGTGCAATTCAATTTCATCAATAATAGTTTGAACAATACCACTATGAATTACGATATTTGGTTGTTGTTAAGGATATTGCAGTTAACATGCCTTTTCGTTTTTCAATTGTTGTTTAGCAACATGCATTGTACTAAATGACTAAATATGCAATCCCAGGCTACATAGCAACAAGGAAGAGTGTTACCTTAATGTTCTGATGATGTCTAGATATACATGTAATAAAATCTTATATAATGGGATGGATGGAGTGTTGTCCTACATCATTTTTCAATTGTTGTTTAGCTTCTAATATTAACTTGGTGCTTTTAGGTACATATAGCATTGCCAAAGATCCACACTTTGACCCTTTCTGCATATGGGGCAATGAGATATTCATGAAGCAGCATCAAGTGAGGAAACTGATAAAGATTGTTTCTAAAATGGGTCAAAAGATGTCAATCGAACTATTTGTTTACACTTTATGCAAGACAACGGTGAACTGCAGGATGGTAAGTAAGAACCCTGTAGCCTTCTTTTTACTGCCCGTAATGAGTTGTGTTAGATGATAATATCTGAATATTTTTTCTTTTGCAGTGGATCCTGAAGCAGTTTACTCAAGATTACCTCTCAAACTACATGATTGGCGGCCGGCCATCACAAGGGGTTGGACTAGAGTCCGGCATGCCTTCTGCATCCAGGAGAGCACAATAGGGCCATTTCGCTTCACCTTGTTCAGCAACTAGAATGTCTGGCGCCTCTTTCTTTACCATCTGTAATAGTACAAGTATAGAAACTTGGTACATCATTCTTTATTTGGTGCTTCTGTAATTCTTAAAGATATGTACCTGTGAATCAAATAATGCATTGGTTGTTTGAACCTGATGGATATGATTAAAGCTATAGCCTACTTTCAAGTTTAAATTAGGTACAATTTTAAATAGTAGCAATTAAATTAGGGCGAAATTACGTTGTGCAGGTCATTACGGCACACACGGTTGGTAAAACACAAACATTTGCGATATACACCATAATCCGAGATGATTCACAGAGAGGAAACGTGTGCAAGCATGCACACATTTCCGTTTGCAAGGGGTGCGTGTTGTCAGACACTATCACATACGGTGCGGGAAAACTAAATGTGTGTGATTGTCTACCTATCGTACACGGTTTATAATCATGAACTGTTTGTGATGTGCCAGGCATCATAAATCTCTTGTGCCTAGAATCTGCCTAGAATCTTTCTAGAAAACTGTCGTGCCTGGAATCTTCCTAGTTTTAGGTAGAACCACAAAACTCTGACTGTGATGGCAATGCAAGCACAAACAACTGGCTAGGATGAAGCGTTTGGGATATTCGAGATATCGGAAAAAGTTATACAGGGACAACTGTATGCATCAAGGCTCCCTATCCCCGACAGTTTCTGGGTCGTGTGGGAAGGACCCCCCCTATCGCCACACTCACTTAGAGACGGTTCCATATGCCGTCGCGGAAAGGGGTTAAAAACCGTTTGTTTAGGACTGACGCGCACCGGTGTAGGCTCCATACTACCGTTTTCTAACGTTCGCCTGGGCTAGGGCATCCTACAGCCAAACCTGCTCTAATACCAAGCCCGTGGCACCCCGGCTCAGATAAACCGGAACGCCTCGTATTCCAGCCCAGAGATCGAGGAGAAGTCTTCTGGAATACGACACTGCTTAGCATAGAACAAATCAACTCTTTATTACAAGCTATATGTATACAAGGGGATTACATCGGCACGGCGACACTATGCCTGCCATGGTTGCTCTAGGCAAGCAGCAGAACACATGAAGCAGTGGAATAACTACTGGCAGCGGAACATCGACGACGGTGATGAACTCCACTCCGTAGGGACTCTGGCTGGAATACTTATCCTAGCTCACAAACAAGGGATCCATGGCAAACAAGCAATCAAATCCAGCATGACCTGCAAACTGGCATGACACGCCAGGTGTCGGAGTAATTGGAAACGGATACCCCGAAGACGGCAAGATGATACTTCAAGAAATCGGGGCTGGCAAAGCCCCTCAGTCCGACTTCCCGGCCGCTTCCGCCGGCTCCCCAGCCGGCTGCCGACTGCGCCTACCAGCCGGCTGCCGACTGCACCAGCCAGCCGGCTGCCGACTGTAGCCCGAAGCGACATCGACAAGACCCCGACGTGGCGGCCATACCGCGGACGAGACGGCTGTACCTCGATGCCATCATGTATAGTGTCACTTGTCCCCTGGCACTATTTATGAAGTGACCCAGGGGACAAGCATGACACCCCACCATGCCTACATAGCTTACTCTCTAAGCTAGCCATGCCTATATAAAGGCACATATCCATCCATCCAGGGGATGGACTCTCTCTCACACACACAAGCTAGCAAGCTAGCTATCCATCCATCTATCCATCCATCCATCCACCAGGGAGACACACGCATGCATCCATGCTCATTCACGGTGGAGCTCTCTCATGCCCACTAGCTAGCTAACTCATACACACATATGAGGCATATGCAAAGTCAGATACCCATGGTACTGATCTCAGATACAGCTCCAGGAGCACTTTGTACTAGATATATCAGATACACTCAGACATGCAGCAGTAGGAGTATTATCTCTCCGGAGAGCTCCGAAGCTGGGTAAATCACCGCGTGCTACTCGCATACCCGCTCCCGGTCCTATCAGCAGCAGTCTTACCCACACACTAAGCCCTTGTGGCATCTGTCGACTCGCAAGCCCCCCGCGAGAAATACCACGACATTTGGCGCCCACCGTGGGGCGATACTACTACTACGCTACCACATTGCTGCTGGTTTCGCTGTCCGGGCGGGACCCTTTTTTCTTCGTCGCCTCCGCCGCGGCGTCGCGCCGTCACTCCGGTAGCACTCGGGGGCTCGACATCGACCCGCCCCCGGAGCGGCCGCGAGGGGCGGCGCGCCCTCGCCGTCGGCCTCTTCGTCTTCATCATCGCGGTGTCGCGCCGCCTCTCCGATAGCGGTCGGGGGCTCGACATCGGCATGCCCCCGGAACGGCTGTGAGGGGCGGCGTGACCTCGCCATCGGCCTTGCCTTCTTCACCACCACCGCAAGGCCGACCGTCCGTCCGCGAGCGCGCCGCGCGCGGGGCCTTGCCTCGGTCGGCCGTGTTCGTCCACGCGACGCTCGCGTCTGCTTTCCTCCGTGTTGCGCCTTGCTCCGGTCGACACGCGCGTTCATTCCTCCACATACCATTTATGCAAGCTAGCTAGCTGCTAAGTCAAACAGTCAAACCTGGCCATGCATTGCCCATACACTTCTCAGATATGGATCGGACACGACCTGTACACTACCGAGACCATGCCCAGAGGATGGTGTGTTTCTGTACCATGCTGCATCTCCGACCGCCCTCTGCTCCGCTCTCCTGCCATGATTGCGCGCCCCTCCACCATCCCCGCGGCCGCACGCCGCCCCGCTGGAGCTGTGCTGCTCCGGCGCCCCTCCTCGCCCGGCTTGCGGCTCGGGCCGCCCCGCACGGCTCGCTGTCTCCGTGCCACGACGATCTCCCGCGAGCCCGCCGGCCCCGTGCCGGCTTCTGCTCCGCCCAGCCGCGGCTTGCCGCGCCGGCTGCGCCCCTCACCGCCGTGACCAGCGTCCATGCTGGCTCGGCCGGCCGTCCCCGCCTGCGCCATTTCCACGCCGGGTTCCACCCGCGCCGGCGGCGCCGAGCCGCCAACCCCTCTACGCCCCCGCACCCAGCTGCCGGCTCCCGCGCTCGTCGCCTGTACCGCCCGCCGGATCCCGTCCCCAACGTCGCCCGCGTCTGGCCGCTTCCTCGCTCGACTGGCGGGCTCCCACGCGCCCGTTGGCCGAGCCGCCTCCGTCTCCCGCGCGCCCGTCGCCTGTGCCGCCTCCGGCGTCCGCCACCGCCCCTGGCCGACTCCCCTCCTGGCCGCCTCCGCTTGCGGCCGGCTGCCGCCCGCTCTGGCCGGCTCCGGCTTCCGCGCATCCTGCCGGCTTCCCAGGCCTGCCGGGTCTGCGCCCGCCCCGCCCCGTGGCCGACTCCCTCGGCTCCGCCTCCGCGAGCTGCTCCAGGCGCGGCCCCGCCCCCTGCGGCCTCCTCCTCCTCCGCCGACCCGGCTGCGCCTCGCGTCTGCCGCCGTCCGACTGCTCCGCCTCGACCGCAGGCGTGCCCGCTGCCCAAGGCCGACTCCTCCGCCCGAGCGGCAGCCGCCGGGGTCCTCCGCGCCGCGCCCGCCCTCTGCCCCGGGCTGCTCTGCGTCGAGCCGCCTCCGGGGCCCGGCCGGTTGCCCGTGCCGGCCTTGCCGTCTCACCCCCGCACCCGGCCGCCTGCTCCCGCGCCCGTTGCCTACCCCGCCGCGCGGACTCCTCCGCCTGCGCGCCCCGTGGCCAGCTGCGTCGCGCCAGTCGAAGGCCGGCTGAGCTCCGCGCCGACTCGCGCCTGCGACGGCCGCCTCCCGCCTCGGCCGTGGCCTTCGCTGGCCAGCTGCCCAGAAGACAAAGAAGGGGGGCCGGCTAGAAGAGGATGGCTGTTCGGCTGAAAAAAAAGGAGAGGGGGCCGGCTGTCCAAGTCAAGGGCCGATTGCCCATAGCCGGCTTGAAAAAAAGACTGGCATGCCTATCAGCGTCCCCGCTGCAGCCGGCTGGCCGGCTCCCGACCGCTGCCTACGCTGGCTGCTGCGCCCGTGCTTTCTGCTGCCAGTTGGTAAAAAAGAGAGAGAAAAAAATGCGTCCGACTGCCAGATATACGTCCGACCGTTGGCTACCTGGCCGGCTGCAAAGAGCCCGACTGCCGTGTCGGGGTCCGCCCTTCAGCCGTCTGAAGAAGAAAAGAAGAAGACAAAGTAGTTGCCGGAAGATCCGGCCCGACTCCTCAGCAGTCGGCCCGAATCTCGGGGGCTACACCCAGCGGGTGTGCTGACGCGCCCCCGCGAGAGAAGAAGACAAGGTAGTTGCCGGAAGATCCGGCCCGACTGCTCAGCAGTCGGCCCGAATCTCGGGGGCTACACCCAGCGGGTGCGCTGACGCGCCCCCGCGAGAGAAGAATACAAGGTAGTTGCCGGAAGATCCGGCCCGACTGCTCAGCAGTTGGCCCGAATCTCGGGGGCTACACCTAGCGGGTGCGCTGACGCGCCCCCCGCGAGAAAGAAGAAAAGGTAGTTGCCGGAAGATCCGGCCCGACTGCTCAGCAGTCGGCCTGAATCTCGGGGGCTACACCCAGCGGGTGCGCTGACGCGCCCCTGCGAAGATGAAGACAAAGTAGATGCCGGAAGATCCGGCCCGACTGCTCAGCAGTCGGCCCTACACCCAGCGGGTGCGCCGGCGCGCTCCGTGAGCGCCGAGTCGCGCCGGCTGTCTTCAACAACCGCGACTACACGAAAATCAATGTGAGCTCCTCACCCGCATATTTTTGCACTACGCAAGCACGGATAACCCCGAGCGATGCTCGGGGGCTGTCTCCGCATTTTATTACAGTAGCATCACTGTTTGCCCCGACGCCAGCCAGAGTTGGCCCGGGGGCTGGCCGCTTGGCCTGAGACGTTAGTTCCCACAGACGGCTTAGTACCGTGCGCGGTACCAAAGGCCCACTCTTAGTCACAGACCGCAGAGCGGCTGCCGACTAGCAAGAGTGCACGCTGGAGGCCACCCACACGAAAAACGCCCGGGAAGAAAAACGTTCGAGCGACCCGGCCGTTTTCCTTTACAAGTATCTACTCGGTTGAATCTGCTCCCAGACTCTGAGTACTGTACACTCCACTTCGCGGATCACTCTCAGCCACAGACTGCAGAGCGGCTATCCGGCAAGCAAGAGCACAAGCCAAAGAGTGGAGGGAACATGAAAAAGATTGAAGGGGGCTCGGACGAAACCGAGTCGGCACCCTCCGCATAAAACTTGCAATACTAAAAGCAAGCTTATGATATATTTGCGTGGACTAACTTTGTCCTTTTTTATGATCATTTCCATGAACATTTGCCAAAAAACCTCCGCCCAACTTTGCCAAGTTGCCCGGAGGCTTGGGGGCTACTGTCGGAGTAATTGGACACGGATACCCTGAAGACGGCAAGATGATACTTCAAGACATCGGGGCTGGCAAAGCCCCTTAGTCCGACTGCCTGACTGCTTCCACCGGCTCCCCAGCCGGCTGCCGACTGCGCCTACCAGCCGGCTGCCGACTACGCTAACCAGCCGGCTGCCGACTGCACCAGCCAGCCGGCTGCCGACTGCAGCCCGAAGCGACATCGACAAGACCCCGACGTGGCGGCCATACCCCGGACGAGACGGCTGTACCTCGATGCCATCATGTATAGTGTCACTTGTCCCCTGGCACTATTTATGAAGTGACCCAGGGGACAAGCATGACACCCCACCATGCCTACATAGCTTACTCTCTAAGCTAGCCATGCCTATATAAAGGCACATATCCATCCATCCAGGGGATGGACTCTCACACACACACACAAGCTAGCAAGCCAGCTATCCATCCATCTATCCATCCATCCATCCACCAGGGAGACACACGCATGCATCCATGCTCATTCACGGTGGAGCTCTCTCATGCCCACTAGCTAGCTAACTCATACACACATATGAGGCATATGCAAAGTCAGATACCCATGGTACTGATCTCAGATACAGCTCCAGGAGCACTTTGTACTAGATATATCAGATACACTCAGACATGCAGCAGTAGGAGTATTATCTCTCCGGAGAGCTCCGAAGCTGGGTAAATCACCGCGTGCTACTCGCATACCCGCTCCCGGTCCTATCAGCAGCAGTCTTACCCACACACTAAGCCCTTGTGGCATCTGTCGACTCACAAGCCCCCCGCGAGAAATACCACGACACCAGGTCAATACATTGAATGTACTTGCAAGCTCACATCAACCAAAGCAACCAAGACAGACAACAACATGGCAATTACATGTTAACAAGGATTAACAAGGTATTATCAGAACATGATACAACAACATGGCATGAACAACATGATACAACTAGAACAATATGAGCATGGCATGAACATATAAACATGATGACACTATCATGCAACATGACGACGTTATCATGCACCAACTTACTCTGTTCGGGTTACCTTGTAACCATCACGGACATCACACGATCATCTCAGGATCCAATCAAGCTTGGTATTAACAATACCATAGTAATCATTACATGACCACAAGGAGCTTGATCTTTACCCTTGACTCTCGCATAATACAACAAATATCCATCAACTCGGTATCCTTGATACCAGGGTGATCATCTCACAATCACAATCTACTCCTTTCTTATCATCGAACCAAGGTTGTTATTAAGCACATTATTATTATTACTGTTGACCCACAGTGTGACCAACTACGAACTAGGACCTTATCCGCGGGCGCGGCTATTGATAGATTTAATACACACTCTGCAGAGGTAGCGCACTGTACCCACACCACAGAACCCATGGCCTCGCACTCCCATTTGGGTGGACCAATGGCGTTCCGACAAAACCGTCCTACTGCCATGACACTCTCCCGGCCACTCCGACAAACTCCCCTTGGGCTAAGTCATGGGTGGCCCCGTGCCTATCAAAGGCATCAACGGCCACCATCGTGCCAAATCATAAACGGTCCCAAACGGGGACAATGGATCCATACTCAACAACGGGCACATAATGCTTATGTCGTCCTACCCGGCCAAGGTAGCTCCCGCGCATAACCTTCCATCGTTGGAGGCACTGGCGAGAGGCATGACAATAGACCCAGTTAGGACCTCCCCATAATTGTAAATGTGGTTGCACTGGTCAGCTCAATATGGTGGCACCATGACTCAACCAACAGTTGTTCAAATTCAATTTAATCTGGTTAAACTTGAATGCAATATGCTGAGCCATGATGAAATAACATGATGCAATTACAATGCATGAGCATGATATAAGCATGGGGTGCAACATAACTAACAACTATATCAACAATGAATCATATCCAACTGAGCATGGCGTAACGACGAGCATGAATATCACAAGTATAACACTACTCATAGCATAACATGACACTAACATCAACAATAAATACCATGCAATAACACATCAATAACATTACCGAGTAAACACTTAACCAACTAACAGCAAAGGAACAATGCATATCAACGGTACTCGGTAACCGACGACAGACATGCACTGAAGAACATGACCAACCCAACATGTACTACCACCAATCATGACCAATGTGTAAGTAATACTAGTAAGTAGAACATGATAACAGATTGCAAGTCCGAAATCATGACAGCAGTAGCAAAACAAGCATACAGTTATTAAAGATTCAAGTTGAAAACCAATGCTACTGCATGGCTATCATGGAAATGGTGGTTGTGGCTTGCCCGGGGATGAAGAAACCACCAGGAAGAAGTGCGGAAAGATCGCGGAAGGAATCGCTGGAAAAGTTTCTCTCCCGAAGGGGGCTGATTAGGGGCAAGGGAAAAAAGGTCATTTCCAGTATGCCAAACCATAGTGAAAATGATACCAACAGAACGGGCTCAACGAGACAAAGAAGTAGGCTTTGGATTCACCTCAATCGGAGTCTCGAGCAAAACGTTGTGAGAGTTTTTCTGCCCGGGACCCATCTACAAATAAACCTTCACAAACCAGCCCCTAACTAAAAAACAGAAAGCGTAGAAGCTGAGAACACGCTTACTAACAGAGAAAGCGTATTCTTGGTCGAAGGAGGAGGAAAATACGCTTTCAGACTAGAGGAAGTGTACTTACGCCCAAAGAAGATCTGAAATGTGCTTTCGGTGGTGGAAGACGTATTCTTAGGAGTACGCCTCCATTTATCCACCTCAGCAGGTCCAAGTCAACGCGCTGGCCGGCTGACTGGAGGGGCCCGCGGGAGATGGGGCCCACCTGGCCTGGTCATCGTCTTCAACCCCGCGCATGCGACAGGGAGCAGAGGCGCCGTCCTCCGGCGATTCCCGGCGGCTCCGGCCACCATTCTTGTCGACCAGCCTACCCACATGTTCAGCACAGCGAGCCGCACCCATTCTGGGGTAGTGCGGACCTCGGGGAGGGCACGCTTGAGTGCACCTTCGGCCGCTGCGGCGACGGGCTTCGGGCGATGATGGAGTCGAGGCTACAGTGGAGGACAAGGAGAGGCAGGGTTCGGGAGGGGTTCGTAGGGGTTGAGGGACTCTCTTGGAGGTGGAACGGGGAGGGAGGGGCTCGGCATGCCGCGAATTTAGGCGGGAGCCAGAGGCGGCCATGGTGGCGATGGTGAGCAAAGAGAGGCTCTAGAGCTCGAATGAGGGACTGGATGGGGTCCTGGGAGTGAGGTGAGGCGAGTGGTGTGCTCGGGAGGCTGCGGGGAGGGCTACTTATAGCCGGGGCGAGGGACACGGGCTTGGGTGCCGCTGCTCGTGCTCGGCCAAGGCTCTGGTGACACACAACAATCATGGGGAGGCACAGGAACACGACGAGGGAGGTGCGGACGAGGCGTAGAGGTCACGGAGACGAGCTATGCTCGAGGACACGAGGAGGAAGACGCCGCGGAGCGAACAGAGCTAGTCGGCTACAGTGCTCCCGTGGGCGCGCGGCGACGAGAGCTGATGGAGAAGGTTACGGAGGAGAATATAGGTCCAGGGAGAAGGCGACAATGTGGGGAACCTATTAGACACACTCACGAGCGCAAAGACGACGAGAGGGGGAGGGGCCGGAGCTAGGCGATGTTCTGGACGCGGCAATTGCACGCCAAAGCAGTGGTCACGCATGCACTGGTGCACACAGTGCCACAAGCCATGCCAAAAGATGGCTGGGGGTTAGTCCTTCCAGGGGAGGTTTGAACTGAAGAGGTAGCTCGGTAAAAGACTCTATGGTTAAATGGTAAGTGAGCTCAAAGTTTACAGCTTCAAACTGAATCATTATGCAGTGATCAATAGAGTGAGGTTAAGAGTCAAACTAGATGTCAGGGGAGTTTAGGTTAGGAAGGACTATAATCCTGTTAATTATGAGATGATTTGGACAAGTATTTTATATAGTTGCTTTACAACTACATAAACTGGTCCAGAAGCAAAAACAGGAAGAAGCGCTCACGTAGTGTTATGGATTAGGCTGAAAATGAACATGGCAGGGTTATTTGGGCATATGAGAGTGCCATAAAAATTTCTTACCATTTGGTCAAGCCAAAATGGTACTTCCTTCATACAACACTTCTTTGGACAGAAACTTAGGAAAAATCCTGAGGGAAATTGGCTAGATAAAATGAGCCAAATTCTTGTGGAGATAGGTTATATAGGTAGCAGAAGGCCCCGGAAACTTTTCAGCAATAATGGAGCAATATAAAATGTACTTGCTTCACTAACTGAAAATTTGGATAGAAACAAAGATTTGAAGCTGTCCTCACATGGATGCATTTCATGAGCTCAAATCTTGTGGAGCACTTTTATCTGATAATATGAAGGACCATGTAAAATTTCAACTCATTTGAACCATCCTAGCTATCACAACCAATTCCCTCAGGCAGGAACTTTGAAAAATTGCTCAGGAATATTCACTAGGCAAATTAGTTGAATTTTGGCATGAGGCAATTATATGGACATCAAAAGGTGTCCAAAAAGTTTGAGGTCAATTGGGCAAAGGTAAATGGCACTTGCTTCACAAACTGCCATTCAAGACAGAATAGGAAAGGAATTAATTGAGCATGATGAGGAACATGGAAAATCAAATATTTTGCCATATTTGAGGAAGATATGGCCCAAATAATTTATGAGAATTATTTGGGAATTTCTGGAGTGATAGAAATATAGGTTGCTTCACAACCTAGGGCAAATTAGGTTATTCCTTTAATAGAAAAGGAATATTTCCAAGGAAAGAATATTGGGGGTTGGTCCAAGATGGAAATGAAAAAGTCCTCGGATGGGTATGGGGATGACAAGACACTCTGGAAAGAAAGCAGGGGGCATCTTCTTCAGTTTCCAGACCACATAGCCACAGAAAAAAGAAAACTCAAGCAAAAATTCCAAAGAAACAAAAGAAAAAGAAATGGCCAAAAATCTGGCTATGACATATTTCAAGGAATTTAATTATGATAATTGTTCTTTAATAGATTGTATTTCCTTATTGCAATCCATGTTGAATTGTCCTCATGCTTATAATCAAAACAAAGCTTTTACTAAACATATCGTTGATGTTATGATGCAGTCTTTTGAACAAAACCTTGAATTGGAAGTTTCTATCCCTATAAAACTTTATAATGAGTGGGAACCTACTATTAAGATTAAGATTAAATATTATGAGTGCCATGCTTTGTGTGGTTTGGGTGCTAGCATTTCCATGATTCCAAAAAATTTATGTGATGTGCTAGGTTTCCGTGAATTTGATGATTGTTCTTTAAATTTGCATCTTGTGGATTCCACTATGAACAAACCTATGGGAAGGATTAATGATGTTCTTATTGTTGCAAATAGGAATTATGTGCCCATAGATTTCATTCTTCTTGATATAGATCGCAATCCTACATGTCCTATTATTCTTGGTAGACCTTTCCTTAGAACGATTGGTGCAATTGTTGATATGAAAGAAGGAAACATTATATTTCAATTTCTGTTTGGGAAAGGCATGGAACACTTTCCTAGAAAAAATTAAATTGCCTTATGAATATATTATGAGAGCTACTTATGGATTGCATACCAAAGAAGACAATACCTAGATCTGTTTGTGTTTATATGCCTAGCTAAGGGCGCTAAACAATAGCGCTTGTTGGGAGGCAACCCAATTTTATTTTTGCTCTTTGCTATTTGGTTATGTTTTCCAATAAATAATTCATCTAGCCTCTGTTTAGATGTGTTTTTGTGTTTTAATTTGTGTTTGTGCCAAGTAGGACCTTTGGGATGGCTTACAATGATAGTTGATTTGATGTTGCTGAAAAACAGAAACTTTCGTGCTTAGGGAAACAATTCTCGTTTTTAACAGAAGCACGATAAAATACTTATTGTTCTTGCAGAAGATTAATACACAAATTTCCCATGTTGTCCTAATTTTTCGGAATTGTTGGAGTTACATAAGTATTAGGGAGTTACAGATTACTACACAATGTTCTGTTTTTGACAAATTCTGTTTTCTATGTGTTGTTTGCTTATTTTTATGAATCTATGGGTAGTATCGGGGGGTATGAACCATGGAAAAGTTGGAATACAGTAGATATTACACCAATATAAATAAAGAATGAGTTCATAACAGTTCAAAAAGTGGTGATTTATTTTCTTATACTAACGGAGCTTATGAGATTTCCTATTGAGTTCTGTGTTGTGAAGTTTTCAACTTTTGGATGAGGAGTTGATGGACTATAGAATAAGGAGTGGCAAGAGCCTAAGCTTGGGGATGTCCAAGGCAACCAAAGGTAATATTCAAGTACAACCAAGAGCCTAAGCTTGGGGATGCCCCGGAAGGCATCCACTCTTTCCTCTTCGTCTATCGGTACCTTTACTTGAGGCTATATTTTCATTCACCACATGATATGTGTTTTGCTTGGAGCGTCTTGTATGATATGAGTCTTTGATTTTTTGTTTTCCACAATCATCCTTGTTGTACACACCTTTTGAGAGAAACACGCATGAATCGTGATTTATTAGAATACTCTATGTGCTTCACTTATATCTTTTGAGCAAGGCAATTTTGTTGTAGTGCTTCACTTATATCTTTTTATAGCACGACGGTGCCTTTATTTTATAGAAATTGTTGAACTCTCATGCTTCACTTATATTATTTTGAGAGTCTCTAAACAGCATGGTAATTTGCTTTGGTTACAAATTTAGTCCTAATATGATAGACATCCAAGAGGGGTATAATAAAAACTTTCATATAAAGTGCATTGAATACTATGAGAAGTTTGATTCGTTATGATTGTTTTGACATATAAAGATGATGATATTAGAGTCATGCTAGTGAGTGATACGTCTCCAACGTATCTATAATTTCTGATTGTTCCATGCTATTATATTATCAATCTTGGATGTTTTATAATCATTTTATAGTCATTTTATATCATTTTTTGTGACTAACCTATTAACATAGTGGCAAGTGCCAGTTGTTGTTTTTTCCATGTTTTTTACATCACAGAAAATCAATATCAAACGGAGTCCAAATGCCACAAAACTTTACGAAATTTTTTATGGGCCAGAAGGAACACAACGGGCCCTGGCTGCGCCTGGGGGTGCCCTGAGGGAGGCACAACCCATCAGGGCGTGCTAGGAGCCCCAGGCGCGCCCTGGTGGGTTCTGCCCACCTCGGGTGCCCCCAGACCGCATCTTTTCTCTATAATACCCCAATATTCCCAAAACCCTAAGGGAGTTGACGAAATATTGATCCAGCCACCGCAGAATCCAGAACCACCAGATCCAATTTAGACACCATCTCGGATGGGGTTCACCACCTCCATTGGTGCCTCTCCGATGATGCGTGAGTAGTTCTTTGTAGACCTTTGGGTCCGTAGTTAGTAGCTAGATGGCTTCATCTCTCTCTCTTGATTCTCAATACAATGGTCTCTTGGAGATCCATATGATGTAACTCTTTTGCGGTGTGTTTGTTGGGATCCGATGAACTTTGAGTTTATGATCAGATCTATCTTTTTATATCCATGAAAGTATTTGAGTTTCTTTGATCTCTTTTATGCATGATCTCTTATAGCCTCGTATTTCTTTTTTGATATTTGGGTTTTGTTTGGCCAACTTGATCTATTTATCTTGCAATGGGAAGAGGTGCTTTGTAGTGGGTTCGATCTTGCAGTGCTTGATCCCAGTGACAGAAAGGGAACCGACACGTATGTATCGTTGCTACTAAGGATAAAACGACGGGGTCTATCTCTACATAGATAGATCTTGTCTACATCATGACATCGTTCTTATTGCATTACTCCGTTTCTCCATGAGCTTAATACACTAGATGCATGCCGGATAGCGGTCGATGTGTGGAGTATAGTGGTAGATGCAGGCAGGAGTCGGTCTACTAATCTTGGACGTGATGCCTATATAATGATCATTGCCTAGATATCTTCATGAGTATTTGAAGTTCTATCAATTTCCCAACAGTAATTTGTTCACCCACCGCTTTGCTATTTTTCTCGAGAGAAGCCACTAGTGAAACCTACGCCCCCCGGATCTCTTCCTCATATTATTTGCCTTTGCGATCTATTTTTATTTGCTTTTATTTACAGATCTATTAATACAAAAATACAAAAATACTTTGCTTCACTTTATTTTATTTTTGATCTATTTATCCAATCTATTACAACCTTTTTCCCGTCACGCACCAATTTGTAGCACCGTTACCCGAAAGGGATTGACAACCCCTTTAACAGTCTGGTTGCGAGGATTTGTTATCTGTGTGCAGGGGTTGTTTACATTGTGTTGCTTGGTTCTCCTACTAGTTCGATAACCTTGGTTTCATATCCGAGGGAAATACCTAACGCCGCTGTGCTGCATCATCCCTTCCTCTTTGGGGAAATACCGACGTAGCTTCAAGCGACATTAGTAAGTATTTATGGATTGTAGAAATACTCGTGTTAAAGTTTGTGATTCCCGTAGCATGCACGTATGGTGAACCGTTATGTGATGAAGTTGGAGCATGATTTATTTATTTGTTGTCTTCCTTATGAGTGGCGGTCGGGGACGAGCGATGGTCTTTTCCTACCAATCTATCCCCCTAGGAGCATGCGCGTAGTACTTCATTTTGATAACTAATAGATTTTTGCAATAAGTATGTGAGTTCTTTATGACTAATGTTGAGTCCATGGATTATACGCACTCTCACCCTTCCACCATTGCTAGCCTCTCTAGTACCGCGCAACTTTCGCCGGTACCATACACCCACCATATACCTTACTCAAAACAGCCACCATACCTACATATTATGGCATTTCCATAGCCATTCCGAGATATATTGCCATGCAACTTTCCGCTGTTCCTTTTATTATGACACGCTTCATCATTGTCATATTGCTTTGCATGATCATGTAGTTGACATAGTATTTGTGGCAAAGCCACCTTTCATAATTTTTATACATGTCACTCTTGATTCATTGCACATCCCGGTACACCGCCACAGGCATTAATATAGAGTCATATTTTGTTCAAAGTATCGAGTTGTAAGTAAATAAAAGTGTGATGATCTTCATTATTAGAGCATTGTCCCATGCGGGGAAAGCATGATGGAAGCTATGATTCCCCCACAAGTCGAGATGAGTCTCCGGACTTTACAAAAAAATAAAAGAGGCCAAAGAAGCCCATTAAAAAAATGAGAGAAAAGAGAAAAGGGGCAATATTACTATCCTTTTACCACACTTGTGCTTCAAAGTAGCTCCATGATCTTCATGATAGAGAGTCTCCTACGTTGTCCTTTCATATACTAGTGGTAATTTTTCATTATAGAACTTGGCTTGTATATTCCAATGATGGGCTTCCTCAAATTGCCCTAGGTCTTCGTGAGAAAGCGAGTTGGATGCACACCCACTTAGTTTCTTTTTAAGCTTTCATAAATTTATAGCTCTAGTGCATTCGTTGCATGGCAATCCCTACTCACTCACATTGATATCTATTGATGGGCATCTACATAGCCCATTGATACGCCTAGTTGATGTGAGACTATCTCCTTCTTTTTGTCTTCTCCACAACCACCATATTCTATTCCACCTATAGTGCTATGTCCATGGCTCACACTCATGTATTGCGTGAAAGTTGAAAAGGTTCGAGAATAGCAAAAGTATGAAACAATTGTTTGGCTTGTCATCAAGGTTGTGCATGATTTGAAGATTTTGTGTGACGAAGATGGAGCATAGCTAGACTATATGATTTTGTAGGGATAAGCTTTCTTTGGCCATGCACTACTGGAGGATGCTGCTAACGTGACACTACGATCAAAGACCCTTCGACAAAACTATGTGCGGTGCAATAATCGCAAATGGTGGTGTAAAAAACCCGTCAAAAAGGTGCAAAACATTTGCGATGGAGGATGCATCAAACACGGTTTAGAGTTTAGTTGCGTGTGTGATGCAAGGCATACGGTTTAGTTCAATTAACCGTTTGCGATGAGGAGGAACAAAAGAAACGGGCAGCCAGATCAAGGTGTGTGCGATGTACAACATACGGTTCACTCGGATGAACTGTTTGTGATTAGGCAACACAAAACGAACGGTCAGCCAAATCAAGGTGTGTGCGATATACGACATGCGGTTCACTCGGATGAACTGTTTGCGTTGAGACAAGAGAACAGAAATGGTTCAATATAACAAATACCATAAATATTGCAAGGTTCAAATTCAAAGATTACAATGCCCAAATTCACACATTGCATACTTCGTCATTTCTGCAAAGGGATCAGCCGCTGACAAGTCATGTATGGGTTTGACACAATGACTTCCAATTACTCTGTCATATGCTCTTCCAATACAAAGTTTAGCTTTTTTGGAGCCTCTTCCATTCTATAGTACCTGCTGGCTCTGATCAACATACAATTCATCTTTCCTAATTAAATGTGTGTTCAACCTCAATACCCTCAACACCCTTGCTCTGGCAAGAAAGAACCTGGCGAGTGTAATATCTGGTAAGGTCCCTCGGTAGGAGTTCAAAGTAATATTTAAGAGATGCAGATCCAGGCATTCGATGTGATTATCGTTATAAGCATTATCCACCTTCGGGCCTATTATTATCCGCAAAAGAAGAGAATGTGTCAGTGCCTACATGCAGTTTTGAACACTACTACAGTCCTATTTGGTTTGCAGGATTTTTAAAATGCACAAACGTGCCATCTTCGATCTGACATGATTAACATGGGCATTTGATTACAATCTAGAAACATGTAGAATTCTTCACAAGAGGTTGGATTGGATGAAAAATTCCCTAAGAAAACTAGTACAGACGAATCCAAAGGAGAAATGCTTATGGATTGTAACCAAATGAATCAAGCAACCAATAAGGGGTGGGGGTGTATGTCCTGAAGTCCTCCAAAATTCCTTCTGATATCGTAGTACATTGTCATTGTAAACTTGGGAAAGGATGCAAAAAATTGAACTCCCTTATGGTTAACATTTAACATGAAAGGAACATCACCTCGATATACAGCTTCTTCAGGCATGGAAAGCATCTCAGGGAACTGACAACTTGGTCCAGGATGGGGTCGACAGATTCTAGTGCCAAGACCTTCACTATGCCCAGAATCTGGGTGAAGCTTTGCTGGATGACAGACGGACATACATCTTCAAAACTAGAAATAATGTTGATATCAAGAAGGAGAGGTATAAGGCGACTGTTGTACCTGAAAGCAGTAGTATTTGACAAACGAGTAGCCCACCACTGTCAATTTCAGCGCAGAAATGACATTGATTCTTGTTGGACCTTGTTGATCAACTACAAGTAATCTCTCAAGTGAAGGTGTGTCCTCAATGACCATATTGTGGTCTACCTTTTGTGATCTCTCGTTGCAACACCAACAACACACATAAATAGTCCGGAGAGTCCTGGAGGTGATGTGCAAGGTACTCGACCAATTCATCGCTTGAAGACGAAGGAACTCAAGTGCAGTACAGTCACGGAGTAGGCGCTCCATGTCATCCTTTGGGATACAGACAGCGACGAGCTCGAGGTGCTTCAGTCATGGTAGAAAAAGAGCGGGCACATCATTAAGGTGGGGATGACAGTTCATGAACTTGGTGAGGCGCAGCGTAGGCATGAAGCGGAGCGCAGACCTTGGCAGCAAGCGCATATGACCATCATTAAAACTGAGCTTCTTGAGCCGATCAATGGCAGGGGATCGGAACCACTCGTCAAGCTTGGCTCGGTCCTTGCCATTGGAACGGAACTTGCCCGTGATAAGGCCTTTGATTGGGCCATGGTGACTGCCGAGGATTTGGGAGAACGCATCCAAGCTTTGGCAATAGCCATGGAAGAGCTCGTGGACGTCAAGGAGGTCGACATGGGTGAGGAGCCATAGGGGGCGCCACCACCGGGAAAGGGTGGTTGTCCTCGCCCGATATTTGATTGGGAGGAGGGATATGATGACTGTCAACATATCATCGAGGAGGTTGTTGATGAAGTCTGGGCCTGCTGGAGTCGATTGCGGTTCTTTCTTGACCCGCCTCCACTTGTTGGCAGTCTCGTTCCCCACCTCATCGGCAGCGACGGAAGCCTCTATCTCCATATTCACATCGTGCTCCGGTAGCAGTGCCGGCATCGCCACTCCTTCCGATAGGGCGCTTCGGCGGCATCCTCATACACTGACAGCTTTGAGGACTCAGAGCGGCGTCGAGGATGCGGGCGGAGAGAGAGGATTGTGTGTCTGGAGAGGGTGGGAGGTGCGGCCGCTCGGCCGCGCCATTAATACAGACCAGTGGGAGCGAGGCGGGCGGCGGTCCAAGGCTGTCTCGCTTCCCGATGAGAACGACTGCTTAATCTCTATGAATGAAATCTATGCTTAACTACTGAATTTTAGTTGCAAAAAAATAGATACTGCTATTGATTTTTAGCCGCATATTTTGACAAATCGCAGTGCCTCTTGGCTTAGCGCCGAAGTCTGGATTTAATTCCCATACCGTAATCTGAACCATTTGCGTTGAAGAGATGCACAGATCCTGCATTGAACAGCTTGCATGCTTCCCGGTGAGCCTGCGCACCGGACTGCGCTTGCACGCCTCAAGTTCAGTCAAGCATCTGTCCACACGACACCTCTTATAGCCATTAAAACCAAGACACATGGGGTCACGTGAATGGTTAACAGAACGCACACGGTTTCAATTATACAAACGTTTGAGATATTAAAGTGGCAGCTATTTCTTCAGAATACCTTTGTTGGCTGTTATTCGAGTGCGCCTTCTCTCAAAATGGACACGAAAAATACCACAGCATGTCAGGTGCCATTCCATGATAGCATGCCAAGTTTCATGAATTTCAGACGAGATTTGGATTTACTAGAATTTAAAAGCCAGGTATCTCAACATTTTGCCGGCAATCAATAGTCCCTTGGTGTTCGAAATTCATTCCCATTTCTTGCATGGGACCTAAGCATGCACCCAAGGACACAGATTTGATTTTTCAACCAATTTACATGCACTGCAGCATGTGCTTGTATTTGAAATTTTAATTATGCACATAAAATGCCTAGAAAACCCAGTTAATGTGTAAAAATGTCCAAACGAACCCCAAAAAATTCCAAAACTTAAACAACACTCCTGTTGTTCTATGTTGGCACTAGAAATTTTTTGAAAGCAATAAGAGGCAACGGATATCGTTTCGTCCCAAAGATGGCACGTTCCGTACCAAAACCATCAGGCTTGTTGTGAGAAGCTTATACCCAAACCTGCCCCAAATGGGACAAAATTTTTACCACGGCATGTTGATGCCGCTCCATGATAGCATTCCAAGTTTCATGAATTTCAGACGAGTTTTGGATTTACTAGAATTTAAAAGCCATGTATCTCACTATTTCGCCAGCAATCAACAGTCCCCTGGTGTTTGATATGCATGCACCCAAGGACACAGATTTGATTTTTCAACCAAGTTATATGCACTGGAGCATGTGCATGTATTTCAAATTTTAATTATGCACATAAAATGCCTAGAAAACCCAGTTAATGTATAGAAATGTCCAAACGAACCCCGAAAAATTCCAAATCTTAACACAACACTCCAGTTGTTCTATGTTGGCACTAGAAAATTTTTGAAAGTAATAAGAGGCAACGGATATCATTTCGTCCCCAAAGGTGGTACGTTCCATACCGAAACCATCAGGCTTGTTGTGAGAAGCTCTGGTTTGTGAGAAGCTTATACCCAAACCTACCCCAAATGGGATAATTTTTTTACCATGGCATGTTGATGCCGCTCCATGATACCATGCCAAGTTTCATGAATTTCAGACGAGTTTTGGATTTACAAGAATTTAAAAGTGAGGTATCTCAACGTTTTGCCAGCAATCAACAGTCTCCTGGTGTTTGAAATTCATTCCCATTTCTTGCATGGGACCTAAGCATGCACCCAAGGATATAGATTTGATTTTTCAACCAATTTATATGCACTAGAGCATGTGCATGTATTTCAAATTTCAATTATGCACATAAAATGCCTAGAAAACCCAGTTAATGTACAAAAAAGTCCAAACGAACCTCAAAAAATTCCAAAACTTAACACAACACTCATGTTGTTCTATGTTGGCACTAGAAATTTTTTGGAAGCAATAAGAGGCAACGTATATCGTTTCGTCCCTAAAGGTGGCACGTTCCCTACCGAACCATTAGGCTTGTTGTGAGAAGCTCCGGTTTGTGAGAAGCTTATACCCAAACCTGCCCCAAATGGGACTTTTTTTACCACGGCATGTTGATGCTGCTCCATGGTACCATGCCAAGTTTCATAAATTTTAGATGAGTTTTAGATTTACTAGAATATAAAAACCAGGTATCTCAATGTTTTGCCGGCAATCAACTGTGCCCTGGTGTTTGAAATACATTCCCATTTCTTGCATGGGACCTAAGCATGCACCCAAGGACACATATTTAATTTTTCAACCAATTTATATGCATTGGAGCATGTGCATGTATTTCAAATTTGAATTATGCACATAAAATGGCTAGAAAACCTTGTTAATGTATAAAAATGTCCAAACGAACCATGAAAAATTCCAAAACTTAACACAACACTCCTGTTGTTCGATGTTGACACTACAAAATGTTCGAAAGCAATAAGAGGCAACGGATATCGTTTCGTCCCCAAAGGTGGCACGTTCCGTACGGAAACCATCAGGCTTGTTGTGAGAATCTCTGGTTTGTGAGAAGCTTATACCCAAACCTATCGCAAATGGGACAATTTTTTTTACCATGGCATGTTGATGCCGCTCCATGATACCATGCCAAGTTTCATGAATTTTAGATGAGTTCTGGATTTACTTGAATTTAAAAACCATCTATCTCAACGTTTTGCCAGCAATCAACAGTGCCCTGGTGTTTGAAATTCATTCCCATTTCTTGCATGGGACCTAAGCATGCACCCAAGGACACAGATTTGACTTTTCAACCAATTTATATGCACCGAAGCATGTGCATGTAGTTTAATTTTGAATTGTGCACATGAAATGGTTAGAAAACTAGTTTAATGTATAAAATGTCCAAATGAACCCTGAATAATTCCAATTCTTTTACGACACACATGTAGTTGCATGTTCACTGCAGATAAAAGGTCTAGCAATTCAAACACCGTCCATTGTCGCTGTGACCCCATTGTGTACTTCAAATCGAGATGAAAAATCAAGTAGATCCCACATAGTTTATTATCACGAACCGTGTGAGATGTAGTAAAAAATATCATGGAGCACCGTCGGTGTATAGTACGCCTATGGCTTACGCGAGAAGGTGTGTCGGCTACAGTCCATAGTCGGCGTGTCAAGCACACTAGCTCGCTCCCCAAATACTCTCGCATCTGCATCCCTCGCAATCTCAAAAATATTACTACCTCGTAATCTCAAAAATATCGACCGCATGGAAGGTTTTAATGTTTGATAGCACACGATTAGTATGTGTGGACCATGTGCGATGTCTGTTACTCTCACTCTGCTTTAGTCCCTTAATTCAAATTTTCAGTAGCCCCGACATTTTACTCCCGCCTCTACATCCCTCACAATCTCAAAAATATTTTCTCGCCCTTGATCCAAATTTTCAGTAGGCCCGCCTTGTTACTCCCTCCTAGTAAAATTTTCAGTTGCCAAAGTATTTCCTCAAACACCACTTTGCCCCCCTCCACACACACCACACATTCCCCAAAACCTCCACTCACATAGACACACACAACCCTCAAAACCATTGGTAGGTCGCCGCCATCGCCAGCACCTTCATCCTCAACCTCTGCCTGTGTGCCGGGGAGCTCGGGGAGCCAATGGCTAAAAAGAGGTTTATCGCGGCCTTTTCGCCCGACGCCGGTGAGGTGGCCGCCGAGGTGTCCCCGTCGTCCTCCGCGGGCTCGATCCGCCGTCGCCGGTCTCCCAATCCGCCCGTCGCTGCGCCCCTATGCCGGTTCGAGGACTTCCCCATCCTCCCTCGGACCTGGCGGCCGACGACGTCCTACCTCGGGGTCCGGCAGCGGCGGTGGGGGACGTGGGTCGCCGAGATTATAGATCGGGAGACCCACACCCGCCGATGGCTCGGTAGATTCCACATGGCCGAGCTCGCGGCCATGGAGTACGACCGCTGGCAGCTCCGCTACCACGGCGCGGCGGCTAGGCTCAATTTCCCCTTCAGCACACGTCCGGTCGACCTCGTTCCGCCGGAGCCAGGGGTGGTGAGCTCGACTATGGCGCCAGAGGACCGCAATATGTGGGAGCGCCTCAAGGCCGAGGCCGCCGCCGAGGCCGCCGCCGAGGCCTACATGCAAGAGCTCCGCCGACAGCACCCGAAGCTCGTGGAGGTGGAGTGGGTGATATTTGCCGGCGCGGAGGGCGGCGAGGTTATCGCGCTCTCCTCCAATGACGAGCTCGAAGGCGGCGAGGACGGCGGCACGGAGGGCGGTGAGGTTATCACGCTCTCCTCCGATGATGAGGTCGAAGGCGGCGGCGATGGCAGCGCGGGGGGGCGTCAAGGTGGGCCCCGAGGATGAGGAGATCGACATCGATGAGTGGATATATATATAAGGGTTTTAGTCCTATAACTTTTTTAAAGGATCGGCTAGAGATGGCCTTATGACTTGTTTATTTCAGTTCTTCACAATGTGATACTCTATATGTGCAACTATTTGCCGTGCAGTTCAGTTTCATCAATACCACTATGAATTACGATATTTGGTTGTTGTTAAGGATATTCCAGTTAACATGCCTTTTCATTTTTTTAACAATAACTAGTGTACTTTAGACCTGCACAATACTAGTTTGAATGACTATTTGCTTGTTTTTAAATGTTATGTCTGATGAAGTTAACACACCTTTCCACTTCTTGTTTTGCTTAACTAGCGTGCTTAAGCCTGCACACTGAAGCTATCGTTTGTAGATTATGTTGTCTACCATGGATATATTTGGTTGATGTTTAGCATGTTGTGCTTAACATGCCTTTATATGTACTCATGCAGGACAATATTGAGAACAATGTTGTTTTCCATCGAGGTTAGTCTCATCGCATTGCTTATATGTACTCACTGTTCAGGATATCGGTAGCTGGTACCATATAGCATGTGGCTGACAAGGGATTAATCGTTTAATCAGACATTTCACTGAATATATCTGTCACCCATTTATCAGTAGGTTAACTAGAGTCGTATTAAATATATCTGAGGCTACATAGCAACATGCATTGTACTGAATTACTAAATATGCAATCCCAGGCAACATAGCAACAAGGAAGAGTCTTACCTTAATGTTCTGATGATGTCTAGATATACATGTAATGAAATCTTATATAATGGGATGGAGGGAGTGTTGTACTACATCATTTTTCAATTGTTGTTTAGCTTGTAATATTAACTTGGTGCTTCCAGGTACATATATCATTGCCAAAGTTCCACACTTCGACCCTTTGTGGGGCAATGAGATATTCATGAACCGGCATCAAGTGAGGAAACTGATAAATATTGTTTTTAAAATGGGTCCAAAGACGTAAACCGAACTATTTGTTTACACTTTATGCTAGACAACAGTGAAGTGCAGGATGGTACGTAAGAACCCTGTAGCCTTCTTTTTACTTCCCGTAATGAGCTGTGTAAGATGACAATGTTTGAATATTTTTTCTTTTGCTGTGGATCCTGAAGCTGTTTACTCAAGATTACCTCTCAAACTA
The DNA here is from genome assembly GCF_056163025.1 of Triticum urartu. Lineage (NCBI taxonomy): Eukaryota > Viridiplantae > Streptophyta > Magnoliopsida > Poales > Poaceae > Triticum > Triticum urartu. The sequence goes on along the minus strand of NC_141873.1, from coordinate 192,149,328 downwards.
CATGATTGGCGGCCGGCCATCACAAGGGGTTGGACTAGAGTCCTGCATGCCTTCTGCATCGAGGAGAGCACAATAGGGCCATTCCGCTTCACCTTGTTCAGCAATCGGAATGTCTGTCACCTCTTTCGTTACCATTTGTAATAGTATAAGTATAGAACTGTTGGAAATATGCCCTAGAGGCAATAATAAATTAGTTATTATTACATTTCCTTGTTCATGATAATCTTTTATTATCCATGCTATAATTGTATTGATAGGAAACTCAGATACATGTGTGGATACATAGACAACACCGTGTCCCTAGTAAGCCTCTAGTTGACTAGCTCGTTGATCAATAGATGGTTACGGTTTCCTGACCATGGACATTGGATGTCGTTGATAACGGGATCACATCATTAGGAGAATGATGTGATGGACAAGACCCAATCCTAAGCCTAGCACAAGATCATGTAGTTCGTATGCTAAAGCTTTTCTAATGTCAAGTATCATTTCCTTAGACCATGAGATTGTGCAACTCCCGGATACCGTAGGAGTGCTTTGGGTGTGCCAAACGTCACAACGTAACTGGGTGGCTATAAAGGTACATTACAGGTATCTCCGAAAGTGTCTGTTGGGTTGGCACGAATCGAGACTGGGATTTGTCACTCCGTGTAAGCGGAGAGGTATCTCTGGGCCCACTCGGTAGGACATCATCATAATGTGCACAATGTGATCAAGGAGTTGATCACGGGATGATGTGTTACGGAACGAGTAAAAGAGACTTGCCGGTAATGAGATTGAACAAGGTATATGGATGCCGACGATCGAATCTCGGGCAAGTATCGTACCGATAGACAAAGGGAATTGTATACGGGATTGATTAAGTCCTTGACATCGTGGTTCATCCGATGAGATCATTGTGGAGCATGTGGGAGCCAACATGGGTATCCAGATCCCGCTGTTGGTTATTGACCGGAGAACGTCTCGGTCATGTCTACATGTCTCCCGAACCCGTAGGGTCTACACACTTAAGGTTCGATGACGCTAGGGTTGTAAAGGAAGTTTGTATGTGGTTACCGAATGTTGTTCGGAGTCCCGGATGAGATCCCGGACATCACGAGGAGTTCCGGAATGGTCCGGAGGTAAAGATTTATATATGGGAAGTCCTGTTTTGGTCACCGGAAGAGTTTCAGGGTTTATCGGTAACGTACCGGGACCACCGGGAGGGTCCCGGGGGTCCACCAAGTGGGGCCACCAACCCCAGAAGGTTGCGTGGGCCAAGAGTGGTGAGGGACCAGCCCCTTAGTGGGCTGGTGCGCCTCCCACAAGGGCCCATGGCGCCTAAGAGGTGGGAAGGGGGCAAACCCTAAGGGGATGGGCCTTAGGGCCCATCTAGCTGCGCCTCCCTCCCCTCTCCCCTCTTGGCCGCCACCCCCTTTGCCATCTTGTGGCCGCCACCCATAGATGGGTTTTGGGGCTGCCGCCCCTCTAGGGGTGGGAACCCTAGAGGGGGCGCAGCCTCCTCCCCTTCCCCTATATATATGAGGCCTAGGGCTGCCCATAACACACACGTGATTCGATCTCTCGATGGTGCAGCCCTGCATCTCTCTCTCCCTCCTCTTCTGTGGTGCTTGGCGAAGCCCTGCAGGATTGCCACGCTCCTCCATCACCACCACGCCGTTGTGCTGCTCCTGGATGGAGTCTTCCTCAACCTCTCCCTCTCTCCTTGCTGGATCAAGGCGTGGGAGACGTCACCGGGCTGTACGTGAGTTGAACGCGGAGGTGCCGTGTGTTCGGCACTTGGTCATCGGTGATTTGAATCACGACGAGTACGACTCCATCAACCCCGTTCACTTGAACGCTTCCGCTTAGAGATCTACAAGGGTATGTAGATGCACTCTCCTTCCCCTCGTTGCTAGTCTCTCCATAGATAGATCTTGGTGACACGTAGGAAAATTTTGAATTTCTGCTACGTTCTCCAACAAGAACACTGGTTCATCATTCTTTATTTGGTGCTTATTGATGTAGGGTGGAACCCTAGATGGCCGATCTTTCACGAAAGGAGCGGATCCCACGAAGAACACGAAGAACACGAGGGGACACAGAAGGGGAGACACAAGGGCAAACACGAGATAATCACTCAAACCAACAACAATCACACATATGCTAGATCCGAGTACACATAGAGATCACATGATCCAAAGTCAACAGGGACGATACAAAGGGTAACCGGTTCTTCTCCTTGAGGAGGTCTTGAGTTCTTCCCGTGAAGGGGTCTTGAATCCGCTTGGGGGATCTTCTCCGAGGTGGCGCGATCTCTGAGGAGAAGGTAACTAAGTGGATGAGCAAAGCTCTCTCACAAAATAAGCTAATCCTTTGCTAACCCTAACTAGGAGGAGGTGCAGGAGTATATATAGTCTAGGTCCACGAAGGGGCAAGTGGGAGAGGGATACATGGGCCTCGGGCCCATTACTGTGCACAGACACGTACCAGACGTCCGCTGGGGACCGGTCGTCCGGTGGCTCGTGGGCTTCCGTACGTCCGGTAGTCGCCGGACTTCCGCTCACTTTGGCTCGGTTGAGGTGGCACCGGACGTCTGGTAGCTGGCGGTCGTCCGGTCGTCCGGTGTCGCCGGTCTTCCGCTGATTTGGCTCGGGTGTAGATGTGTCAGTCATCCGGTGGGGGCCGGACATTCGCTCGCTGGGAGGTGTGGCCGGTCGTCCATTGTGGCCAGACGTCCGCTCGATGGAGCTTCATTGGCAGCTCTTACTCTTGTTCCTCGTGCTTGGTGTCCTCGCCTTCTTGTCCAATGCTCCTAGATGTTCCATGGTCTCCCTCTTGGTTCCTAGTCATGCATAGCATATAGATTTGAGGTAGTAGCCATGTCTCACATGTGGAAAGTGAAGGTTCGGAGAGGAGCGAGTTAACCTTGTGTCCAATGGCGTATATTTGAGGCCTCGTCAACTCTTGGGATTGAGAGGTTGACGAGTATATGTGAGTACCTACACAAAACAAAGACAAAGGGAAAATTGTGTGTGCGTGGCATATGTACACATCATCCATCATGATGTGCACGTGCAAGTGTTGGTTAGCACAAAATAGCCAATGCTCAAATAAATGAAATGCGTGATATAGAAACATGTCAACCATCATGATAGGTTTGTTGTTATGTATAGCATAATGGAGACTCAAATTGTGTAATGCATCACAAGAAATATGTAGAGCATTGTTATTCATGGAATGCATATGGTGCAAGCAATTATCGGAATCATGCAAAGGATGGAATGCATCAAAATCTCCTAATATGTATGAGGAAACTATGGGGGTCTCCTCATGAGCATTAATGGAAACATCACACAGAGAATATTGACAACATCCAAAACAATGCATATTTGGAACATTGTGATCTTGGCATGGCATGCAAATCATGTAAAGGAAGCATGGTAATATCATCACATGAAAAACAAAAGCCAATGACCATCATCGTGTCATCTATGCCATAAGTGCAAATGGGATTTATTTTAATGGGGCATGCATAGTTACTATGTTGAGATTGAAATGATGCAATGTGGGAGATCTCACTCATAGCATATGACAAGTTTAATGGATTGTCAAACATGATGTGACCAAAAGAATTTTCACATGATATCCTATGGAGCATGGCATCACAACTAGGCCACTCAACATGCTCATCATCATATTCATCATAAATAGGTAAGTCATGACATGAAGAAGTTGCACTAGCATGAAGAATGGGAATAGGTGGATCAACATCATGCAAGCTATCATTGGTAAGACAGTCCACTAATGGGACAAGAGAAGAACCATCACCTATGTTACCTTTAGAGAATCGCTCATGTGGTGTAGGTGAGGTGTCGAAGACCAAGTCATGGTCATCTTCATCTTGATGGGACCATGTGGGGGTGCATCATCGTCCACCATGGCCATCGTCGTCTCCATTGGAGGTATGGGCTCGTCGAGGATAGGCATGTCGTCATGTAGGAGACCTAGCACCAAAGAAGAAAACACGCTCCGAGTAGAAGTTGTTCGAAATCATAGTGGCCTCACATACCGTGTCAACTACCTCACTCACTAAGTGTTGTGGCTCACTCACTCCCTCTTGGATGCTCTCACTCATATGGTTGGTGGAGTCACTCAAATGGAACTCAACCTCACATAGGATGTGTGGCATGCTCTCATGTGTGGGTCTAGTGGTGGTCACACTCATCCTCTCATAGGAAATGCACTCAATGTCATATGTGGTGGAGTCACTCATCTCACTCATTGGGTAGTGGCTCTCCTCACATGGCAATTGGGGCACCTCGTCATATGTGGGTGTTGGAGAGATGTAGGTGCTAATGTCTCCATGCTCAATCATGTCGTAGTCGTAGCCGTGGATGAAGGCCGAAGATGGCACATCATCACTCTCCTCCAAGATCAAAGATAATGTCACATGTGTGGTCTCGTAGCTTGACACGGAGTATGAGTCCAATATGAGCGTCGTCTTTATGTTGTTGAAGAGGTTCATGCTCGTCGCCGTGGTCGAAGGGGATGGCCCTTGCTCGACCTTCTTGTCACCATCTTGTTGTTGGAGGTCCATATGATGTGGCACCTCGTAGCTCGTCTCCATGACCGAAGGGAATTTCCCATGCTCGGCCATCTTCTTTGAGGGGCTTCCGAAGATGGAAGTGTCGCCCTCGCTCGTAGGTGGTCGCCTTGTAGTTGAAGATGTCGATGCAGGCAAACTCATGGGAAGTAGGCGAAGATGCCGTACGTCCAAAGGCGAAGTGCCTTGATAGCACTTGGCGAAGATGCCGAAGTGGTTGTTGTAGCCATATCGTAGTCTTGGTTGTGGTCGTCTCACAGTCTTCTCTTTTGCTCATGAAGCTTGGACTTGGTGTGAAGTAGGGCTTGCTGGGACTTGTGCATTTGTGCTTGGCAAGCATCTTCAAGATTATGGTGTCATTGTCGTGCTTGATCTCGATGGGGTTCGTCGTTGTCGTGCACATGTTTCTTGGAGGTGACTTGCCCTTCATGACGATGTGGATCACGAACGTGATGGTGGTCGCCATGGAGATGTGGACGTGGACGACTTGCGCTTGTGCCGCATGGGCGCTCCGAAGATGATTGACTTGCTCGACGCCGCCTTGAGGATGATGAAGGGGAAGAACGTTTGGCCAACAAAGTCTGAATATCCTCCATCCTTTCATCTTGCTCCTCCTTTTGTGTGGAAAACTTGTTGTCGAAGTAGTCCCTTCTCCTAGCTTTGGAATGTCGTAAGTTGGTGGTGATGTTGTCGATGACTTGCATTGCTCGTTGTAGTCCGAAGTGGGGAGTTTTGTTGTTATAGTTGTACGCGCCGTCGTTGTTGTGGAAGACCGGAGATGAAATGCCTTGCCTATCCATCACAAGACTCGAGCAAATATGAGTGGGAGAAAGAGAAGAACTATACCAAATGTACCTTGACCGATGTTGAAGATGGATCAATGATCACTCAATGATGTAACAAGGAAATAGCACAATTGGTACCGATCTTGTCGATTTCTCACACCTACACAAATAAGGCTTATGGTGGAGCTCGGTGAGGATAGTGGCACAAAAATTTGATGCAAAATGTTAGCAAGAGTCAATAATGTTGAAAGAGATTCACAAATTTGCAAGTGAAACAAGTAGACCAATAGCAATATGTGGTACACGGAAACACACACACACGAATAGATAAAATGGGGTCGTGCAACCAAGGAATGAGCACAAAATGTGGAATCCACAGAAAACGCTCATGTTGCACAACTCAAGAGAGACGCTAGCATGATTTCTCAATAGGCGGATGTGACACTTGTGCACAAGCTATAAGATGCAAAATGTATGAGCTTTCTATCCCAAGTATGCTATGTATGTATGTTCTGGTTGTGAGATCCAAGATGATCGGATATGACAATCTTATATGAAATGTGGTATGATGCTATGGCACTTGCTTACAAGCTTCTTTGCTCTTTCTCTTTTGCTTAAAAGCTTTATTCCTTTTTTGTGTATGGACACTTTTGCACAATGCACAAACCAAGATAGCTTTATGTATATGCGGGAAAAAACTTGAGGCACACGAAATGATATGATACCAATATGATATTGTATGTATGCAATGGATGGTGTAGATCACTAATGTGCACAAGTAACGTTGTCGGCAATACTCAAATGGCTAGTCTCTATAGGCAAGTGATGCAAAATAGGCTAGGGGTTATCAATGTAATGGTAAGGGAATATACAATGCAGGGATACCACGATACCAAGATGATACCGATATGGAGGTTACCGTCGAGGGTTTCTCGTTTGTAAGCCACGGACGGATGATGGTGAAGTGGTCAATGTCGATGACGACCTCGTGGCGATGATGAGTGGCAGTGATCTTAATGGAGATACCAAGATGATGGAGACTCATCCCTAAGTAGCCGAAACACCTTAGGAAATGAAAAAAAACCACGAACTCAAAATCTCAAATGACAAATGTCAAATGGTGGTAGCAGAATGCGGTGGTGGTGTTGCGGAAGCTCAATGGGATTGCGGAAATGCAATGATGGGTTATGCGAGAAGGCAATGCGGAAGTGGAGGTTATGGGGTTATGTGATTTGGAGTTGAAGGTCACCATCCCTAAGTAGCCAAAACACCTTAGGAGACACAACTCACAACACAAACAAAATTGGGTTAAGTTGGAGTGGCGGAAGTGTATGGCGGGTAAGCCTATGCGGTAGTGGTGGTGGTGGTTGATGAAGAAGCAATGGTCCCTAAGTAGCCGAAACACCTTAGGAGCCTCGAATCACAACTCCAACAACCACTAATGCGATTGTGAACAAAATTGGTTAGGTTGCGGAAGTCGGTGGTGGTAATGCGGGTGATGTGGTGGAAGCCCTAGGCAAAGATGCCAAAGTTGCAAAAAAATTGACGGACTCAAATGATGTTGGTGGTATTTTTGTGGGAAGGGGGATGTCAATAGCTTTGAAATGAGCTAAAGAACGTCAAAATCGGAGTTCGGATGAATTAGTCATGGCCGAAACAAAATTTCAGCGAAGTTAGTTTTTACACGTAGCGGACGTCTGGAAATAATGGATGTCCAGTCGCCGGACATCTGTTCGGGTCAGAAATCCGCTAATTTCAGCTCGGGTTAGGGGTTCCGGTCGTCCGGTAAGGTTGGACATCCGGTGGTTCCTGGGGATCCGGACGTCCGGTAAAGTGATAGTTGTCCGGTCTATCGGGGTCAACACGGGATCTGAGATCCGGGGCACAATTATGGGCGGAAATTAATAATTTGGTGGTCAAAATTGACGCGATTTCGTGGATGGAAGATGGGGAAACTTGGGGGGATGCTAGATCCACTCGAATCCAAACAAATCCATGGATCAAAATCAACAAAACTTCATCAAACCAACAAATCACAAAAAAAATTGGGGCTATTTTTTGGTGGAGATTTTCGAAATTGGGGAAGAACACAACAAAATCAAGCTAGAAAACAAAGAGGGGAGGCTCCGAAATCGTGATCAACGTGGCTCTGATACCAAGATGATGTAGGGTGGAAGCCTAGATGGCCAATCTTTCACGAAAGGAGTGGATCACGCGAAGAACACGAAGAACACGAGGGGAGATGCAAGGGAAAACATGATAGAATCACTCAAACCAACAAGAACGATCACACATATGCTAGATCCGAGTAGACATAGAGATCACACGATCCAAAGTCAACAAGGGATGATACAAAGGGTAACCGGTTCTTCTCCGTGAGGAGGTCTTGAGTTCTTCCCATAAAGGGGTCTTGAATCCTCTTGGGGGATCTTCTCCGAGGAGGCGCGATCTCTAAGGAGAAGTGTGACGCCCCAAGACCGGAGCTTCAGATGCCTTCCAGGGTTTCCGAGATTCGTTGTGTGATTTGTTTTGTTTGTTGCATTCATCTCTGCATCATGTGCATTGCATCATGTCATCATGCCATCTTTTTCTCAACAATCAAATCGTATGGATCTTCGATCCATTTAAACCGAGGGAATTCACATGGTGTATCTCTTTAGAACATATACTCCCAATATTATTAGGGAGCTATATGAAACATTCCATTATTTTGGAATTAATCGCAACAAACTTGCATTATAAATCCCTCTCATTTCTAAACTATTTTTGCATCGATGATCTTTCCTCCAAGGCCCTTCTCCAAGTGCACACCATTTCACTTCTTCCTTCTTGCAAATTTCACCCACTTATTGCAAGTGGCATTATTTTGTTCCATAAAATGTTCATTCTTTTCCTATTAATCTTAAACCATTCCTACACCCTCTCTGCCAAATTTCAGATCCGTTGGACTTGTTTTGGTTGGATTCAAAAATGGCTCAAGTTTGAATCTAATTCAAACTTGAATTATTTTTCTATCTCTAAAAAATTGCCAAACCATTTTATTTTATTTGTGCAAAGTTTCGGCGCTCCAAGAATATTTTATTTTCTGAAATATTCTACCTCTAACCCCCTCTTTCTATTTTTTTTCTTCCGTTCCCCTCGTTATTTTTCTTTAAATTGGTAGAGAGAGATAGCTGGACGGCCTGCGGCCAGGCCTATGGTCATATCCCAGCCAGCCCATCCATCTCTGCGGCACAAGGCCCAACTAAGCCCGTGCTAACCCTAAGTCCTTCCTCCCGATCCCTATCTCTCCCTCGTCGTTCCCTTCCACCGCCGCCACGCACGCACATCGCTCAGGAGAGGAGCGCACGCCCCGTGCTTGATACCCTCCTCCCTCGATGCGCCGCTAGAGAGGGAGAGAGAGCAGCGCCGCACCTCCCTCTTCTTCCCCTGCTCTGGTCAACGCCAAACCGCCGTCCTCAGCTACCCCGTTCTCGCGCGTGCCGTGGCGCCCTCCAGCTGCATCGCGCCTGTCGTCCACCGCCGCTCCGGCCGTCTTCACCAGAGTACCACCAGGAATCCAGGCCCCTGTGCGCCATGGCCTTCCTGCAGCTCCGAGTTGCTGCTACTCTACTCCACACGCCTGTCCTTGAATTTGCCGCTGCCAAGCATCACCCCCGCGCCCTCCTCCTTGCCTTCAAGCCCCGCGCCCGGTTCCCTCGAGGTCCCGTGCCGCTGGACCTCTCCTGCACCTCCGCCACATGCAGGGGCCCCCGTGCCAAGTTCATCATTGGCCTCTGTTGACTCTGCGTTGAGCAGAGTGTGTTCATCCCCGCGTCTTCACGCCTCTACCAGGTCCATTTCGGTGACCGCCAGTGGCTCTCGTGTCTTTCCCTGTTGTGCTCGCCCGGCCAGATTCAGAGGTCTGCAGCCCCTTGCCGCCCATTCACCCTTCCCGCTGCCTCCGTCGATCGTCTCCTGGAGGAAGTGACGAGGCAGCCGACAGCACCTATGTTTACCCGCGATCCCCTGCCTCGCATGCCTTCCTCCCGCATCACGCCCGTCCTCAAGCCCCGCCACGAGACCCCTGGTTCAAACCGCAAGCATCAAAGTTCCACTACGGTCATCATGTTTTTTCCCCGCCAAGTGCAACGACTCTTAGTACCACCACCATCGCCAAGACCAAGATGGCGCCAAAAGTACCAAGACGAACGGGAACGACTACCGAGGTCCCTCCAAGTTCGACCAAGATTGCCGTGTACAACTACTGTCGACTCAGATTATGCCAAGTACACCGTCGGCCTTGGTTTCACCAAGACCACCTCGAGTACGACTTCACAACCGGAACACAAGTTCCTTGTACCACTATCGCCACAAGAACCGAGTCCGGCGAGTCCGAAGACCCTAGTTGCACCAAGTTCCACTACGATAGGTACCACTACCGTCGTCGAAGCCCCGTGTAACGCAAGCATCAAGTTCCTCTACCGATGACTCGAACGGCTACGAAAATTGTACCACTACTTCCACGACCGTCGCGAGAACGTCTAGTTCCTCTACTTTGCACCGAACCCGAACCGTCCGGAAAGGCACGCTTCAAAGGTATGACGTTGAGACGACCGCCATGGACGAATATTGTGTGTTGTATGAGAAGCCCGTGTTTGCATGATGCCCAACTTGTTCGTCGCACATTGTCACTCGTTTCCTTACAACCACCATGTGGGACACCATGTATCCGGGATCACTCCCAGTTGCTCTAGCATGGTTCCATCACCCGACTTGTTCCTTGGACCAAGTTATCGGAACCGATATGTTGCTGTGGCGCCATGTCCATTTTCACCGCCGCGACACCATTCCCTTTTCGCCGCTGTGGCACCCTTTTGTTCCGCCATAGCGACAAATGCTCTAACATGCTAGGCAACATTTTCATAAAACTTGCATATATCAACCGCATCATGATGACAACATTTCAAATGGTTTAAATTGTTGTTTGCATTAATTTGCTAAATGCATATGGGGATTTACCAGATTTGTTGTTTGTTATATCCGGCCCCATTTAAATTGTTTAGATAGTATAGTTTTGTTATGCTTCACCTCTTGCCATGTTAACCAACATTTAATATTGTTGAGTACCTAATAGGGAGAGAACTAAATAATTGATGTGGTGTTCCGTCAGTATGCAACTCGTTGCATATTGGGCTCCACTTAACTTGTAGTTTTGTTTGTGCACTTTGCCTTGCCATGCATATTTAAACCGGATATGCATCATACTTGGTTGTGCATCATGCCATGTTTATGTGATGGTTGTTTACCATGTTTTTTGCTCCTTCTCGGTGTTGCTTCTTCTTGTTAGTTCTGGTAACGTCGCGTTTGTGAGGATCCGTTCGACTACGTTCGTTTGTCTTCTTCATGGACTCGTTCTTCTTCCTTGTGGGATTTCAGGCAAGATGACCATACCCTCGAAATCACTTCTATCTTTGCTTGCTAGTTGTTCGCTCTATTACTATGCCGCGCCACCTACCACTTGCTATATCATGCCTCCCATATTGCCATGTCAGCCTCTAACCCACCTTTCCTAGCAAACCGTTGTTTGGCTATGTTACCGCTTTGCTCGGCCCCTCTTATAGCGTTGCTAGTTGCAGGTGAAGTTGAAGTCTGTTCCATGTTGGAACATGGATATGTTGGGATATCACAATATCTCTTATTTAATTAATGCATCTATATACTTGGTAAATGGTGGAAGGCCCGGCCTTATGCCTGATGTTTTGTTCCACTCTTGCCGCCCTAGTTTTCGTCGTACCGGTATTATGTTCCTTGATTTTGCGTTCCTTACGCGGTTGGGGGAATGGGACCCCCTTGACAGTTCGCTTTGAATATAACTCCTCCAGCAAGGCCCAACCTTGGTTTTAACATTTGCCACCTAAGCCTTTTTCCCTTGGGTTCTGCAGACTCAAGGGTCATCTTTATTTTAAACCCCTAGGCCAGTGCTCCTCTGAGTGTTGGTCCAACCTGTCAGCCGCCGGTGGCCACCAGGGGCAACTCTGGCTTGGCCTACCAGAAGTTTGGACAATCCAGTGTGCCCTGAGAACGAGATATGTGCAGCTCCTATCGGGATTTGTTGGCACATTCGGGCGGCTTTGGTGGTCTTGTTTTACCATTGTCGAAATGTCTTGTAACCAGGACTCCGAGTCTGATTGGTTCTTCCTGGGAGAAGGAATATCCTTCGTTGACCGTGAGAGGTTGTGATGGGCTAAGTTGGGACACCCCTACAGGGTTTTGAACTTTCGAAAGCCATGCCCGCGGTTATGGGCAGATGGGAATTTGTTAATGCCCGGTTGTAGAAAACTTGACACTTCACTTAATTAAAATGAATCAACCGCGTGTGTAGCCGTGATGGTCTCTTTCCGGTGGAGTCCGGGAAGTGAACACTGTTTTGGAGTTATGTTTGTGCGTAAGTAGTTTCAGGATCACTTCTTGATCACTTCTAGTCCACGACCGTTGCATAGCTTCTCTTCTCGCTCTCATTTGCGTATGTTAGCCACCATATATGCTAGTGCTTGCTGCAGCTCCACCTCACTACCCTTTCCTACCCATAAGCTTAAATAGTCTTGATCTCGCGGGTGTGAGATTGCTGAGTCCTCATGGCTCACAGATACTTCCAAACAGTTGCAGGTGCCGATGATACCAGTGCAGGTGATGCAACCCAGCTCAAGTGGGAGCTCGTTGAAGATCTTGATCATTGTTTTGTTTCGTTTCCTGTTGATCAGTAGTGGAGCCCAGTTGGGACGATCGGGGATCTAGCATTTGGGGTTGTCTTCTTTTATTTTGGTTCCGTAGTCGGACCTTGATTGTATTCTAGATGATGTATGTATAACTTGTATTTGTGTGAAGTGGCGATTGTAAGCCAACTCTTTATCCCATTCTTATTCAGCACATGGGATTGTGTGAAGATTAGCCCTCTTGCGACAAACCTACTGTGCAGCTATGCCTCTAAGTTGTGCCCCGACACATGGGAGATATAGCTGCATCGTGGGTGTTACAAGTTGGTAATCAGAGCCCTCCCCGACTTAGGAGCCCCCTGCTTGATCGAGTCGCTGACGTTGTTGAGTCTAGAACAAAATGTTTTGAGTCTTGGGATTATATATATCGGAGAGTAGGATTCTTTTTACTGCTCAGTCCCTTTGTCTCTCTGGTGAGGCCTCCTGACGTAGAGTTTTGTCTCTTCTCTGCTCAAATTTCACGGAATTTTTTTAGGATCACGCGGGTATCTTGGAATCGTTCAAATAGTTTTGTGACGAGAACATTGTTCTTGGTGCCTCCTAGCATTTAGGGGTTGTGGCAGTATCCCGGGGAGTTGAGCCCCGAGGTGTTGTCGTCACAATTTTATCATTGCAGTTCTGGAATACCTGAGTTCGCCGACATCGAAAATCTCTTTTATGCATTTGTTGGTGAGATAACCTTGACGCCACCCAGTACTGGGGCAGGAGTTCGGGAGTATTGCCATAACTCGTATAACGGATGCTTTTCGAAGGTTGAGGTAAATGATTTCCGAAGGTTTCTTGGTTATGTGTTGAAGGATGGATACAACTGGATGTAGGAATTGTTAGTTTTGGGTGAGATATTATGCTTCCCCTGTATCCCCAACACCTGATTGCATAACTAGAAAGTTTCTAGAGTTTATAAGTAGGAATTCAAGTAGCTTCTAGAATAATCCTTCCAACAGACACATGATAAGATATGGGATCTATCATATGTTTGTTTCCGGCTTATGCTGCAAGACAATCCTTTGTTTTGTTTTCAGTTGTGGTATTCGAGTTGCTTCGAAGTCAAGTGTTGAATCCATACCTTTTCCTAAGAGGTGTTCTCACATTTCTATGTGAATACTAATCCTTCATGATAATCGAGATTGTCATCTCAATCCTTTTCAACCGGTGTGTTTTCTCTTCAAGTAAATTCGATCATTTCAACATCTGTAAGATCACCTCTCGGTTTTCCCAAAATTGTTTGTTTCATCCGTCCTAAGTTGCATTTGTTTTCCCGCCCTCCCACCTTTTTTCTTCAAGGACTCATATTTCTTTATTAAATATCCTTTTTATTTATGCGAAGCCTATCCATTCTTTTCCGTCAATGTTCTTATCCGGTGATTCTCAGGAAGATACTAACGGAGCTTCAAGTTCATCATTCTTCGTTCTATTTCTCCTCCGGTGGATTCAATTCAAGCTTTGTCGATCATATCTTTTCCTTGTTTCAAATATTTCGTCTTGCCAGTGCACCTCTTAATTGCTCACCTCTGTCTATTAATATCCGAAGTGCCAAAGATATCTCATAAGATTCGTGTCTCCATTATCAATCCGTTCAAGCTATTTTGAGGTGGCTATCTCTTTCAAGCCATTTAATTCAACCGGTGCAATCTCTCTTTTAAATCGCTCAAAGGTGTTTCTGTCGGCGTTCTGGGAACGGGGGTCCCCAGACTTGCCTGCCTGCGGCCTGCAGCGTGGCTCAAAGGGGGGCCCAACGCGGCCCTTCTTCACCAACACAAACCCAAGACCCTCACGAGGGGCCAAGCCTCACGGGGCGGACTACGCGGAGCTTCCTTAGGCACGGCCTCGTCAGGCTGGCTCACGAGGAGGCGGAGAGACCAAGGCAGGATACCTCACGAGGTGCCCATGACGCAAGCCATGACAACCAAGGGCGCCAGGCGGGTGCCAACCCGCGCAGTGTCCTCCTTTCCCCTTTGGTGCAAAGGGGGCAAGCGCAGCCGCGGAGTACCGGGGCATCAGGCAAAGGTTGCCATTTCGGTGCAACGAGACCAAGACCAGGAGGACTACGAGACGGAGGTCACCATGGAGCCCAGGACGGCGTCATCACCAGAGCTTTGCGCAGGCGAAGACTACTTTTGTCAGGATAGCTGATACTAGCTGTCCCCCTTCAAATTAGCCCGCCATTGTTGGCTCCCTTCCCGCTCGATATTTGGGAAGAGGACCAGGGCCTCTATAAATAGGACCAGCCACCCACAGAGCAAAGGGGGGTTTTGAAGGAAATGAGGGGTTCGAAGAAGGAGGCTCTTTAGAGAGAGGTTTCGATCAGAAAGGGAGAGAGAGAAAGGTGACTGAACTCCTCCCAGCAGTTCATCGCCCCAGCCAAGAACAGACCCACGCGAGGCTATTCTTCCTTGTATTGTTCGTCATCATCAGCCCAAGAGGCAATCCACCACACCACACACTGGAGTAGGGTATTACACCACAACGGCGGCCCGAACCAGTATAAACCCTGTGTCTCTTGTGTTGTTCTTTCCACAGTTTAGATCTTAGCGAGGCGGAGTGGTGCAGGTAGGTAGGAGGCGAAATCTCCGCGCGCACCCAGTGTTCGAACCTCAAGTGTCTGCCGGAACCCGAAATCCGACATTTGGCGCGCCAGGTAGGGGTGCGCCGGGATTCGTCTTCCACCAACCCGTTCTCCTCCGACCATCACACCCATGTCTAACGCTCGTCGGGCCCGCGCCGAGCGCCGGGCCGCACTTGCTTCCCGCGTCGCCCAGACGGCCCCTGTCGGCGGGCGTCCTCGCCGTTCCCCGTCACCTGCCATCAACGCCGCCACTGGCCTGGCGGGGGACGAGCAGCAAGCATCGTCCCAGCATCCGTCCGTGCGGCAGGACGGACGCACCGCAACTCCCTCGCTCACCCCAGCTGGATCTTCGTCCCGCGCGCTCCACGTGCCCATGGAGGCTCGGGCTGCACTCATCGCGGCAAACGAGCACCTGCGCTACCGTCTCGTCGACGACGTCTACGAAGAATGGCTCGATCGCGTCGCCGAGCTCGTCCACGCCGCAGGGGGCTCTCCTGCGCCGTCCGTTCCGCTGCACCGCACCCCGCCCCGCGCGGGCGTTGAAGCTCCAGCGGCGCCCCGACCTACTCCTCCTCAGGACGGCGCCATGGCTCCAAGGCTCGTGGCCCCTGGGCGGAACCCGCTCCGTTAGGTGCCAACGCGGCAAGAGCAGAGCTGTCAAGAAGTCCCTCGCCCGCAAGAAGCTTCCCGGGCGCTCCCTGCTCCAGCACGTCGCGGCCATGGTCCTGCTCCCGCGCGTCAAGACCCCGTGCTGCTCCCAGCTGCAGCGCGTGGGGACATGCAAGACCAAGCTCCCCGTCATCCAAGGCCTCCCGTGGCCACAGCAGGCTGCCGCGCCTTCACCGCCGAGCTACGTAGCGTCGCGTGGCCCGACAAGTTCAAGCCGGACTTGCCTCCTCGCTACGACGGCACAGCCGACCCTGCGGAGTTCCTCTAGCTCTACGAGCTGGGCATCGAAGCTGCCAACGGACACGAGAAGGTCATGGCGAACTGGTTCCCCATGGCACTCAAGGACGGGGCCCGCACCTGGCTCCTGAACCTGGCTCCAGGAACAATCTCCTCCTGGGACAAGATGCGCACCCGCTTCATCGCCAACTTCCAAGGCACTCGCGACCGGCCACCCGCTGTGAGCGACGTGCGCCGCATCAAGCAACAGCCCGGGGAGACCCTGCAGAAGTACATCCAGCGCTTCAACAACGCGCGCCTCAAGATTCCCAAGGTGACTGAGGAGGCCATCATCTCGGCCTTCTCCGACGGCGTGCGCGACGTCAAGATGAAGGAGGAGCTGGCGATGCATGAAGACCTATGCACTTCCTTGGAGCTGTTCAACCTGGCAACCAAGTGCGCCAGGGCTAAGGAAGGGCATCTCTCCCTCCTCGAGCTGCCTGCCGCAGACCCAGAAGAGAAGAAGCCCAAGGCAAAGGATGTGAAGCGCAAGGGGGCTGCCATGCTCGCGGCAGAACCAGACACCAAGCGGGGCAGAGATCAGCCCGAACCTTCCAAGGGCAGCCGGTACTGTGTGTACCACGACCTCCACACCCACAACACCAACGAATGTCAAGAGCTCTGAGCCGTGCGAGAGGGAAGGATCGGCCGTCGCCCTGACCGCAGTGACCGGGGCTACGGTCGAGGAGGAGGAAGGAACGCAGGACGCTGGGAAGACCATGGCCCGCGCCAAGGGTGGCGTGATCAACCTCGCGAGGATGGCTGGCAAGATCAGCCTCGTGAGGGAGACTGGAGGGATTAGCCTCGCGAGGATCGCCCGCAAGGCAACGCAGGCCTCCCACCGCTGCCACTGCAGCCAAGGAGAAACGAGGACTGCCACCAGGACGAGGGGGCCGGGGGCTTCCAGGAGCCACGCGCGATCGCCTGCCTCCTGGGCGGTGCACAAGCCCCAGCCTCTCAGCGCATCTTCAAGCAGTTCGCCCGCGAAGTGAACGCAGTCCTCCCCAGGCTCGAAGCCACGCACCCTCTCAGGTGGTCGGCGTGCGCCATCACGTTCAGCTCAACAGATCAGCTCAAGTGTGCGGCTACAGCCGGAGTTCTCCCGATCCTTTGCTCCCCGATCGTCAGCAACGTGGTGGTTACCAAGACCCTCATCGATGGCGGCGCAGGGCTCAACGTCCTGTCCGTGGAGACGTTCAACAACCTCCAAGTGCCCTACAGCCAGCTTCAGCCAACCAAGCCTTTCTCCGGTATCACCGATGGCTCCACGGTCCGGATTGGGAAGGTCCGCCTCCCTGGCACCTTCGGGGCACGTGACAACTACCGCACCAAGCTCATCGACTTCGACATCGCTCACATTCGCCTACCGTACAACGCCATCCTTGGGTACCCAGCGCTGGCCAAGTTCATGGCCGTAACTCACCACAGCTACAACGTCCTCAAGATGCCAGGAAGCGGCGGAGTCATCATGGTGCCCTATGAAGAGAAGGACGCGGTGTGTTCCCTGGAACGAGCCTTTCAGGCCGCGTCACTGGAAGAACCGGATCATGGAAGCAGGAGGCCTCCCGAGACCGCCCCTAAGAAGAAGACATCGTCCGGCCCGACCACTCAGGAGGCAGGCCCCTCTGGGCCCACGCCTGCCCAGGGAGAACCTCCTTCCATCACATAGGAAAGCACGCCCGGTGCCCTCCTCAGGCAGGCCTCGGGGGCTCTCCCCTGGAGGGCCACCGACCTAGCTAGGGTCACGAGGGAGGCGCTTGGGCACCACATGGAGGCGTGTTTCGAAGCATGTTTCCCTCAAGAAGGAGCAAGGCAAGGAGATCCAGACCCTCAGGAGTTCGTCAGCAAGGCCATTCAGGAGCTACAGGAGTCAAGAGTCATGAAAGGCGGCCGCCGCCTACCAGCAGTGGCTCCCCATCCAGGCGAGGATGGTGGGCTGCGCGTCTGCATCGACATACCAGGGGTCAACCGAGTCGCCTCTCTGGAGCGCCTCTGGCCCTCGCGAGTGGGGCGCTGCGGAGGCCCACCCCACAGCTACATCCGCATGCCTTACAGCTTGCCGAACGCGGCTGACACGTACCAGCGCCTCATGAGGGGCATCACGGAGGCACGAGAGGCCAGGCATTCTGCAGCCCTGGCAGGGATGGAGATGGCCCGCGAGGAGCCGCCAGTGTCTCCGGAGCCTCCCGAGGCCCCTGGGCCTGGGGGCTCGTGAGGATCGGCTGCCGCAGCCCACCGAGCCTGCTACATCAACGCTCCTTCGTCCTCAATATCATCAGGTGACATCTTTCGAGTCTTATTTCCAGCTGGGAGCGCCCCCCCAGGGCTGCATTATTCCCAGGCCACGTGGGTCCGTCCCTGCGGCGTGTATCCCTTTTTTATTCCATGTTGTTAGCTTACCTTGTTGGGGGCGCCCCTCGGGCTGCATGACCCCCCAAGTCGCTCGGGCCTGACCCAGTGATGTCCGCATTCCCAGCATCTATTTGAGCGAATCCACTCCTTCGCGGCTAATGTTTTTTACCTAGTTGCCTTCTCAGCTGACACCAACTAACGGAGCTGCTCCCAAATGGCATGACGCTTGCGCATGGGTCCGTCCTGCAATGCCGACAAACCTGGATGGCTGAGCTCTGGCCGCGGCAGCCCCGCATAGCGTCACCTGGTCAAGCCTTCAGTGCCTCACTACCCCTCGGAAGCAACCAACGGCTGACTGTCAATTGTCATGGCAACCCCTTGTTTTTTCTATGATGGACCTGCAGGACCTCCTGAAGGAGCTGCGTCAGGCGAGGCCCTTGCGGTGTCTCGTTCGCTCTCGTCCGCGCGAACCGCTTGCACGTTAAAGGGGGGGTGCCTGAGCATCACGACTCAGGGCTCCTACTGGCTCTCCATCCCTCACCCTCTGGCCTTGACCACGGCATCACGACCTGGCATACCAGCGACGGCTGAGACTCGCTCGAGGGCCGGGACCCGAGGACGTAGAGCATAAAGGGGAGCAAAGGCGAGAGGGGAGAGACACACGAGGACCTCGCCGAGAAACCTCGCGCCTGCCGATGCACGGACCCGGCGACACACCAGAGAGCGGCCCCTGATCCTCGAGATAAGTCATCACCCGGAAGCGCCAGCTACCATGGCACCATCCCCGCACCTAATGCTATCCCGTGTTAGCGACGCCGCTCTCCTTTCTCACCAAACGACGGCTGCTTGGGCACCAAAGGGGACCTCCTGAGCATCGCGACTCAGGGGCTCTTACCGGACTCCGGGTCGCTCACCTCCTGGCCTTGACCACGGCATCGCGACCTGGCATACCAGTGACGGCTGAAGCCGCCTTGGGACTGGGACCTGTCGGCGCAGAGCACCAAGCCCTCGTGAGGTTTGAAAGGGAGGACTGAGCTAAGACGGAATGAGCAACTCACGCAATTCTAGGACAAGGGTTATATTAACAAAACAGGATCGCAGGCACCTTACAAGCCCCCACGGGACGCGTTTTTGATTCCTCGCAGGGAACAGATCCTAAAGGGACACAAACTACGCGCGTCCCTGCAAAAGACGCCATCATCAACAGTGGGCCGTCAAGCACCGACGCCAAGCCCATCCAGATCAGAGTCGGCGGCGGCCTGACGAGCCCGCCCTGCTCCAAGAGCGGCGCCGGCTCGAGGGCTCGTAGCCGTCGTCGCTCGTCTCCAGAGTCGCGAAGAGCTCGCCGGAGTCGCTGGAACCTCCGACGCCTCCACCGCCTGAGGAGCCACCAAGGGAGCGGTTGGCGGGCCCAGTCCTCGTCGCGGCAGGGTCCTGGCCACCTTCCCCAGGGCAGCACTCCAGCAGGCGCCTGCTCGCATCAAAGACCTTGAAGAGCATCACCGAAGCACCGTCGTAATCCAAGTGGACCGCGAAGACGCCCCTTACCCTGCAAACCCGGGCGATGTCTCTCCAGCCCCGAGTCATGAAGACCTCGCCCGGGGCAACGACCGCGACCTCTGCCTCGGTCACGAGGGTGCTGCAGCCGGCGTGCTGCAGCCAGAGCTCCAGGGGCTCCCCCTGCGGGATGATGGAGGCGAAGAAGGAAGGAAGGCGGATCCAAGACTGAAGAGGAATGGCAGCATGGAGCACGAACTCTTGGGAGGAGCCCTCGGTGTGGACCCCAGGGGGGACGACCCACACCTTCGTGACCCGTCGGCACCGACGGTGGCGCCGCCCGTGGCGGTCAGCATCGGCTCCTTCGGGGCCCTCGACGTGGCCGTACAATGGAAGTGGGAACCCCAGCGGCGCCCGCTCGCACCAAGGCCTCGACACCACCTGAAGGGCCCCTTTGTCCGGGCCACGGGGGACGAGCCGTTTCTTCGGCGGGAGTGGGTCTGGTTCCTCTCGGGGAGCCTTTCCCTTCTCCGCCGTCGAGAACCGGCGGATCAGAGCCATCGCAGCAAGACGGAGCAAGGATCGGGAAGAAGGAGAAGCAAGGGGGGATGGACTGGAAGGGCGCGCGCTGTTCCGTACTTATGGCCGGCGAAGGCCAACCGCCGACCTCCACGATTGCAGGTAATCATGACCCACTTTGCATGCAGGGACTTGTCCAGTCCGTGCGGTTGCCGAGGCGCCACGGGGAAGTGGAGGCGCCCACGTCCAATCAACCGCCACGCGGCGCCCAAGGCCGCAGGCTGTTAGGGCCCGCGGCGCTTCGCTCTTACCCTTCCGCCTCCCTGCACGGCCAAGTCCAGGCGCGCCTTGGGCCCGGGGGCTACTATCGGCGTTCTGGGAACGGGGGTCCCCAGACTTGCCTGCCTGCGGCCTGCGGCGTGGCTCAAAGGGGGGCCCAGCGCGGCCCATCTTCACCAACACAAACCCAAGACCCTCGCGAGGGGCCAAGCCTCGCGGGGCGGACTACGCGGAGCTTCCTCAGGCACGGCCTCATCAGGCTGGCTCATGAGGAGGCGGAGAGACCAAGGCAGGATACCTCACGAGGTGCCCGTGACGCAAGCCATGACGACAAAGGGCGCCAGGCGGGTGCCAACCCGCGCAGTGTCCTCCTTTCCCCTTTGGTGCAAAGGGGGCAAGCGCAGCCACGGAGTACCGAGGCATCAGGCAAAGGTTGCCATTTCGGTGCAACGAGACCAAGGCCAGGAGGACTACGAGGCGGAGGTCACCATGGAGCCCAGGACGACGTCATCACCAGAGCTCTGCGCAGGCGAAGACTACTTTTGTCAAGATAGCTGATACTAGCTGTCCCCCTTCAAATTAGCCCGCCATTGTTGGCTCCCTTCCCGCTCGATATTTGGGAAGAGGACCAGGGCCTCTATAAATAGGACCAGCCACCCACAGAGCAAAGGGGGGTTTTGAAGGAAATGAGGGGTTCGAAGAAGGAGGCTCTTTAGAGAGAGGTTTCGATCAGAAAGGGAGAGAGAGAAAGGTGACTGAACTCCTCCCAGCAGTTCATTGCCCCAGCCAAGAACAGACCCTCGCGAGGCTATTCTTCCTTGTATTGTTCGTCATCATCAGCCCAAGACGCAATCCGCCACACCACACACTGGAGTAGGGTATTACACCACAACGGTGGCCCGAACCAGTATAAACCATATTTCTCTTGTGTTGTTCTTTCCACAGTTTAGATCTTAGCGAGGTAGAGGGGTGCAGGTAGGTAGGAGGTGAAATCTCTGCGCGCACCCCAGTGTTCGAACCTCAAGGGTCTGCCGGAACCCGAAATCTGACAGTTTCGGGCCCTAACCCACAGGTCTTTTCCCAGGATCTTACCTGACTCTCCTTTTCTGGAGTTATTCTCGAAGTCATTTCAAAGTTTGATGTAAGAATGAATTATCATCAATCAGATGTCTTTATTCAAGATATTTCAAATTCTTTTCATCATTGTCGGTGTCAAAACTGGCGGATCTCGGGTAGGGGGTCCCGAACTGTGTGTCTAGGCCGGATGGTAACAGGAGGCAGGGGACACGATGTTTTACCCAGGTTCGGGCCCGCTTGATGGAGGTAAAACCCTACGTCCTGCTTGATTAATATTGATGATATGGGTAGTACAAGAGTAGATCTA
This sequence comes from Triticum urartu, assembly GCF_056163025.1. Taxonomy (NCBI): domain Eukaryota; kingdom Viridiplantae; phylum Streptophyta; class Magnoliopsida; order Poales; family Poaceae; genus Triticum; species Triticum urartu. The sequence goes on along the minus strand of NC_141873.1, from coordinate 192,127,661 downwards.
CCACGAGATCGGAGAGGCTAAACCCTAGAACCTAGCCTATGGTATGATTGTATGTTGTGGTTGTTGTCCTACGGACTAAAACCCTTTGGTTTATATAGACACCGAAGAGGGTTAGGGTTACACAAGGTCGGTTACAAAGGAGGAGATATCCATATCCGTATTGCCTAGCTTGCCTTCCACGCTATGTAGAGTCCCATCCGGACACGTGACGAAGTCTTCAATCTTGTATCTTCATAGTCTAACAGTCCGGCCAATAGAGATAGTCCGGCTGTTCGGAGACCCCCTAATCTAGGACTCCCTCAGTAGCCCCTGAACCAGGCTTCAATGATGATGAGTCCGGCGCGCAGTATTGTATTCGGCATTGCAAGGCGGGTTCCTTCTCCAAATACATCACAGAAGAATTTGAATACGAGGATAGTGTCCGACCCTGCAAAATAAGTTCCACATTCCATCATAGAGAGAATAATATTTTCGCAGATCTAGTTTGCTGGCTTGTTCTGGCAGCATGACGTTATGTCATGGCCCGGTGATTATTCGAACCATTTCCTTCAACCAGCCCCGCACATAACGCGAGGCAGTTTTTCGACACGTCTTGTCAAAGCAGAGATCGTGTCCCCTTATTACGGGATTCTCATCAATACGGGCATGGGTAACCCAACCGCGCCATCAATTACGGCGCTTGGGGGATAAGCGAGTTTTACCAGGCAAGTGGGGACGCTTAGCTTCGTCCGCCCATATAAAGGGATAAGGATTCACCTTTCTATCCACGCCTTCTTCCTCCTTTGCTCATCCGTTTTCGCACACTCGAGCTCTAGCGCCCAAGTCCACACTTCCCACCTCAACCTTCTCCAACCATGTCCGGAGCGGGAGGCAGGTGGATGGTGTCCTCCGTCACGGAGGGAGACATCAAGAAGCTGCGCGGAGCCGGATACTTAGACGCGAACATCACGCATCGGCTGCCCGCTGCGGGGCAGATTGTCCCTACCCCGGAACCTCACGAGAGGGTAGTTTTCCTTCACCACTCCCTTCGCGGACTAGGGTTTCCCCTCCATCCATTCGTCCGTGGTCTCATGTTCTACTACGGGCTGGACTTCCATGATCTGGCCCCAAACTTCAACCTCAACATTTCGGCATTCATCATCATGTGTGAGGCTTTCCTCCGCATCCGGCCCCACTTCGGCCTGTGGTTAAAGACCTTCAATATCAAGCCGAAGGTGGTACTAGGACAACAAGCAGAATGCGGCGGAGCCATGGTGGGCAAGATGCCCAATGTCATATGGCTCGAAGGCTCCTTCATGGAGACAATAAAGGGATGGCAATCGGCGTGGTTCTACATCACCGAGCCACGCAACGCCAAATGGGCGGCAGCCCCCGAGTTTCGGTCCAGATTCCCTACACGGCTCACTTCCTGGAAAGAGAAGGGCTTGTCGTGGGGTTCATCGGTGGAGCTGGATGGACTCCAGAAATGTATCCGGAGTATGGCGAGCAAGAAGCTCAAGCTTGTCAACATAGTCCAAGTTACGCTCATCCGTCGGATCCTCCCGTGTCAACAACGGGATTTTACCTTGTGGGAGTTCGACCCGGCCCAGCACCAGACTCTGAGCGAGCTCTTTGATACGACGCACAAGGACGTCTGGAAGGTGTTGTTCAAGGGCGCCGAGGTCCCCCTTCTCTCACCGAGGACCGCGGACTAAGCGCAAAGCGCCTAGCGCGTTCGGTGAGTTCAATACGTCCCATAGGACATTTATTTTCCCTAGCTTAATTATGTGTGGGGTCTAATCTCCATGCCTTTGATAGGACTGGGTGGAGATGTCGGGGCAGATTAACTGTCCGGCCCCTTTGCCCGAAGACACTGCGGGCACTCTCCTGACAGAGATGCTGACTCCGGCTCCTTACAAGGTGCCGGAGAAGACCAAGAAGGCCAAGGGAATCCGAAAGAGTTCTCGGTGCCAGGTGTTATCGGACTCATCGTCTGATAACTCTGTGGAACACTCTTCCCCCGAAGACGAGGAGGAAGAAGAAGATGCTCCCCCTCCAGGCGGGGGAGACAAGAAAAGGAAGGCCGCCCCAACTGGGAGGCCGAAGGGTCCAAGAAGGGAAGGACTCTCCTTCCGGACAGTCCCACCACCGTCGACGAAGGCGAAGACGAGTGGTTGCCCAGGGCCAAGCCCCCGGGGAGATCGTAAGTATTCGGATACCAGAGTAACTCATAGAATTCCTTTGTCGCACTATCTTCCCTAACGCGGAACATAATTTATGCAGGCCGCCACGAGCCAGTATCGATATATCATCGGACGACTCCCTGGGCTCGTCGGACATGGATAGCGATCCAGTCCCGACCGCCACCTCCCCTCATCCTGCCGACGACGTCGAGGTGTTGTCTCAAGAGGCACCGGATCGAGGGGAGACAGTCCCGGAGGCGCCTCAAGGCGACCTTCCGGACTCCGGGAGCCGAGGGGACGGGGCCCCTGAGAGCTCCGAGTTCGGCCCTCAGCCGAACACCGCGCCGGAACCTCCAGCGGTTCCAGGCTCGGGCAGGCGACCTCCTTCTAAGAGGGGCAAGACGCCTGTGCCGGTGACCTCTGTCCATCTAGAGGTGTCGGACAATCTGCTGGAAGCGCTTCGCAGCGCTTCCATCGACGAGGAGCACCGTACTGTTATGAGTGCGGTGGTCCAGAAGGTTCAGTCCGCCAAGAGCGGGTTGACTGAAGCCTGTGCCAGCCTTCTAACAGGCTTTGAGGTAAGTGTTTTAAAATGTAGTAGAAATATCACCGCATAGACAGTAGCCCCTGATGCTTTGTTCGGTGTTCACAAAGAAAAGCCGATCAGAGGATCAAATAATATCACAGGAGTCTAATATAAGTATGTCAATATGCATATGCAGGCTTCGCTGCTGGCATCCGCCGCACTGACTACGGAGGTCGCCGTACTGAAGCAGGACCTCGAGGGGTCCAGGAAAGAGCTCGGCCTTGTCAAGAGGCAGCTCGAGGAGAACAAGGGTAAGTAATACCCTGTCTATAGATATGTATATATAAAAGAAGACGCGATTGCAAAATGACAGGATCATCGTATATTTGCCAGGGGCCACGACCGAGGTGGCGACCCTGAAGCAAGCGCTAACCAAGGCCGAAGATAAAGCGGCCAAGGAGTGCACCGAGTGAGAGAAGCACGAGGCTCGGGTGGGCGAGCTGCAGCAAGAGCTCCAGGCTCTCATGGCGAAGCACGATGCGTTGGAGCTTGACTCAAAGACGCGGGAGTCTGAGCTTGCCGCGGCCCTCGAGAGCGCAAAGAGTGCCAAGGCCGAAGCCCAAAAGGCCCTCCAGGAGATCGACGCGATGAAGAAGATAGCGGCGGGTAAGGCTTTCTATATGCAAAGCAAGCATGTAAAAGTAAATTACCAATTACTTACCCGGATCCGGAGCTCTCCAGGAGCATTCGCAGATTTGCCCCGCAGTGTGTCCGATGCCGCACAATTTTACCAGGCCGAGGACGGAAGCTAGACAGAGAAGCTGTTCTGGTCTCAGTATGCTGAGGCCGGACATCCGGTGCCAAGGAGCGACCAGCTGAAGCAGATGGTCGAGCTACATAAGGCGGCCGATCAGGCCATCAAGGGCTTTATAGTCCGGCTGTGGCCTGGCGACGCCCTTCCGAATAGCTTCTTCGGCCTGGTGAGGTGGCTTGTGGATGCCTGCCCACGGCTGGAGGTCGTCAAGCGATCTGTCTGCATTGAAGGTGCACGCCGGGCTTTCGCCCGTGTGAAATTGTAGTGGGTCAAGCTAGACGCCATGAAGCTAATCAAGGAGGGGCCGCCCGAGGGCAAGGAGCACCGCCACCCCGAGATGTACTACGAGGGTGTTCTGCCGGGTGCCCGTCTCATAGCGGACGAGTGTTCAAAAGATGTAATATTTGAGTGAGACTTGCTCGTTTTATCCTGTATTTGTGAAAACTTGTTTCATATGCGCTATGCAACGCTTGTTTGAATTTAAAATATTACCTTTTGTTTGGCTGTTTGTCCAATCTGAGAGATGGCTAGTCCTCGGCTTCTGCCCCCATGCCACGAGTGTTGGGGTGTTCGGGATAAACCTGAGCACTCTTGTTCCCATGTTTGGGTCCTTCGAGGGAGGTGCTCAGCACAGCGAACAAGGCAACCGGACTAATAATGCTTTATCACTCCCACTTAGCCATATAATTCTATAATTTTAAATTTCAGCGAAGCCCCTGGTATTCGGAAGGCCGAATTTGGGGCGCGATACACGCCTTTAAGCCGGACAGGGCCGGCCCCTCGCTCTAAGCGGCATAAGTCTTTAGGGACTCGAAAACCTCGCCAAACAGCGACCAGTCTCTCTCCTTATCATGACAGTCAGTTTTAGCTTTCTCTACTGAGGTGCTGAACCCAGCAGAACTGGGGCACAATCGCAGTAGTTCTCCTAGCGCTACCTTAGCCGATAGAGCGGAACGTAAGGTACCAAAACATAGGAGCCGGGCAAACCCAACATTTGACCAAAGACATGATTCGGCGCTGATGCATATAATGCTATAAGTTCGGGGTGCCGCACTTGTGAAAGTGTTCGGACTTTTCACACCGCATTGTGGGGTACGTAAGCCCCTGGTGTATTGGCCGTACCAGAGTGTACGGTTGCAAGGCATCATTAATGAACACACACACACACACACACATATATAACAAGAATGCAATAATAGTCGTAATGTCATGCATTGTTTAAAAAATTGCGTTAAGGTAGAGTGATACAGATAGTGCGATAAGCAAAGAGTAGGACTATGTCCCTTCCAAGGGCAAGCTGAGGAATGATGTTAAATCGAGTATTTCGCTCGTTATTGTAATCCACCTGGGAATTCCATGGTATGACATAGCTGTCTGCCTCCTTGGTTGCTGCATCATGTGTTCGGCAATAGTCCTGTCGCACAGTGTTTCCAGAGATTAAGGTCCTGAAAAAAAAGAAAAATAACCAAACGGGAAGCCCCTAGTGCGGTTTAAGCCGCGTCTTGGGGCGTGCCGCAGTTGTGCCCCCTCCCCATCTGTGCCCATGGTATTTTTAATGTGTAATTATGTACGCGCGGCACGAGTTTCGCCGCTGGGCTGGGATTGGGGTGGCCGCCTTATTGCTACGCGAGCTCAGATCGCGCCAGGTGGTCTATTTGCCGATTGCTCCGAGCACACTTGAAGGTGTCCGGGCTTTGAAGCGCCGAACTGGTTGATTGCCTTGAGAGGCTGCTTTGCGCTTCTGCTGCGAGGGCCGCGGTGTGCTCCTCTGTTTAGAGGGAGCGCTATGTGTTTCCATTGACTGTAATAACTCCGCGAGGTCATGGCATCTTGAGCTTGAGGTATGCATAATGCGGTACCGCATTGAATCTAGCAAATGCAGTTCGCCCGAGCAGCGCGTGATAACCACTGCGGAACGGGACTATATCGAAGATTAACTCTTCGCTTCGGAAATTATCCGGGGATCCGAAGACCACTTCCAGTGTAATTGAGCCTGTGCAATGGGCCTCCACACCTGGAATGACGCCTTTAAAGGTCGTTTTTGTGGGTTTGATCCTTGAGGGGTCTATACCCATTTTGTGCACTGTGTCCTGATAAAGCAGGTTCAGGCTGCTGCCGCCATCCATAAGGACTCAAGTGAGGTGGAATCCGTCAATGATTGGGTCTAGGACAAGTGCGGCAAATCCGCCATGATGGATACTAGTGGGGTGGTCCCTGCGAGCGAAGGTGATCGGACAAGAGGACCAAGGGTTGATCTTTGGGGCGACTGGCTCCAACGCATAGACGTCCCTGAGCGACGCTTCCGCTCCCTCTTGGGGATGTGGGTTGCGTATATCATGTTCACCGTCCGCACTTGCGGGGGAAACCTCTTCTGTCCTCCGGTGTGCGGCTGCCGGGGCTCCTCATCATCATCGCTATGTGGCCCCTTGTCCTTGTTTTCGGCAATTAACTTGCCGGCCTGCTTGAACAACCAATAATCCCTGTTGGTGTGATTGGCTGGCTTGTCTGGGGTTCCGTGTATTTGACACGAGCGATCGAGTATACGGTCCAAGCTAGACGGACCCGGCGTACTTTGTTTGAATGGCTTTTTCCGCTGACCGGGTTTAGAGCCTTTGAATCCAGCATTGACTGCCGTATCTTTGGTATTTTCGCTGTTAATACGGCGCTTATGTTTGTTGCGACGTGACCTGCTATTTCCGTCCTTGGTATCCGGGGTGCCATGGTTCTTTGATATGTGATTACTGCGAGCCAGCCAGCTGTCTTCTCCCGCACAAAAGCGGGTCATGAGCGTTGTGAGAGCTGCCATAGATTTCGGCTTTTCCTGACCAAGGTGCCGAGCTAGCCACTCGTCTCGAATGTTATGTTTGAAAGCCGCTAAGGCCTCTCCATCCGGACAGTCGACGATCTGATTTTTCTTTGTAAGGAACCGAGTCCAGAATTGCCTGGCCGACTCTTTTGGCTGCTGAATTATGTGGCTCAAGTCATCGGCGTCTGGTGGTTGCACATAAGTGCCCTGAAAGTTGTCGAGGAATGCGGCTTCCAGATCTTCCGAACAGCTAATGGAGTCCGCTGGCAAGCTGTTAAGCCAATGCCGCGCTGGTCCTTTGAGCTTTAGTGGGAGGTATTTGATGGCGTGTAAGTCATCACCGCGGGCCATGTGGATGTGGAGGAGGAAATCCTCAATCCATACTGCGGGATCTGTTGTGCCGTCGTATGATTCAATATTTATAGGTTTGAAACCTTCTGGGAATTGATGTTCCATTACTTCGTCTGTGAAGCATAAGGGGTGTGCGGCGCCTCTGTATTGGGCTATGTCGCGACGCAACTCGAATGGGTCTTGCCCGCTGTGTTCGGCCCGGCCGTATTTCCTTTTACTGTATCCGGCGTGACGTTTATCGTCTCGCAGAGTAGTGCGCCCTCGTGATCCGTAGATCGATCTTGCATGCTTTGCTTTGTCCTCCAATATGTCTCGCAGGTCTGGCGTATCTCCCCATGCCTTTTTATTTGAATGGCGTCGGGGTGGAGGCTGAGCTTTTGGCAGGAATGCCTCTCTATCGCGGCCACGAGGTGGCCGATCAGCCATATCATACGCTTCTTCCTCCAGTCGGGGTAGTAACCTACACTTTGGGTAACTCTTGGAGGGGCGCTCGAGTTTATATTCCTCGGCCGTGAGGACTTTAGTCCATCTGTCAGCTAGCAGATCTTGATCAGCTTGAAGCTGCTGCTGCTTTTTCTTCAGGCTATTTGCCGTGGCCATAAGCCGGCGCTTGAAGCGCTCCTTTTCGACGGGATCCTCTGGTACGGCGAATTCATCGTCGCCGAGGCTTGCCTCGTCTTCGGAGGGGGGCATGTAATTGTCATCCTCCTCCTCTCCGTCTGTCGCTCTCTTAGGAGAGCTGGCTCCTCCATCCTCCTGCTCTAAATCTTGCTGGAGGGGATTGTTGTTGTCTTCGGCACTATCTGGAGTGTTATTATCTCCTGTGCCGGTCACTTTTGCTTTGGCAGGACTTAGAGCGGCACCGCTGACGTCGGCGCTTGGGTTGTTTCTTGGAGGGGTCATCCTCCGCTATCTCGTCACCATTGCCTTCTTTGGGTGTATCCACCATGTATATGTCATATGACGAGGTGGCTTTCCAGTGCCCTATAGGCGCCGGTTCATGTTCGTCTCCTACATCATCGTCCATACCATTGATGTCTTCAGAGTCGAAGTCAAGCATGTCAGTTAAATCATCGATAGTGGCTACGAAGTGGGTGGTGGGTGGGCGTCGAATTTTGTCGTCCGCATCCCAATCCTGTTGGCCATAGTCCGGCCAGGGCTCTCCTGACAAAGAGAGAGACCTTAGTGAATTCAGAATGTCGCCGAAGGGCGAGTGCTGAAAGATATCCCCAATCGGATTCGATTGGCAGGGGCGCGGATGGTTCGGAGTCCGGAAAAGAGTCCGGCTCTTGGAGTCATGGGCTGCGCGGAGGATTAGGCTGGTGTTCGGCTCGATCACCATTGAGACTGCAGCCCCTGAGGCGGTGTTTAGCCACCCGTCCTCAATTGGCGCAGTTGGCTCCGAGCTGAGGGTCGGAGCTGATGCGGGCGCGGCCTCTGGGGTACTGTTCGGCGGCAGAGCTAGGTCATACCCGTTGTGACAGGGCGGCACGCCTGGCTGTGGCTCGAATCCGTCGAAGATCAAGTCTCCGCGAATGTCGGCCGTGTAGTTCAAACTTCCAAATCTGACCTGATGGCCAGGGGCGTAGCTTTCAATCTGCTCTAGATGGCCAAGCGAATTAGCCTGCAGTGCAAAGCCGCTGAATACGAAGATCTGTCCGGGGAGAAAAGTCTCACCCTGGACCACATCGCTATCGATGATAGTAGGAGCCATCAAGCCTAACAGCGACGACACAGAGGAACTCTCAATGAAAGCATCAATGTCGGTGTCAAAACCGGCGGATCTCGGGTAGGGGGTCCTGAACTGTGCGTCTAGGCCGGATGGTAACAGGAGGCAGGGGACACGATGTTTTTTACCCAGGTTCGGGCCCTCTTGATGGAGGTAAAACCCTACGTCCTGCTTGATTAATATTGATGATATGAGTAGTACAAGAGTAGATCTACCACAAGATCGGAGAGGCTAAACCCTAGAAGCTAGCCTATGGTACGATTGTATGTTGTGGTTGTTGTCCTACGGACTAAAACCCTTCGGTTTATATAGACACCGAAGAGGGTTAGGGTTACACAAGGTCGGTTACAAAGGAGGAGATATCCATATCCGTATTGCCTAGCTTGCCTTCCACGCTAAGTAGAGTCCCATCCGGACACGAGACGAAGTCTTCAATCTTGTATCTTCATAGTCTAACACTCCGGCCAATAGAGATAGTCCGGCTGTCCAGAGACCCCCTAATCGAGGACTCCCTCAATCGTTGGCTCAACCTTTTATATTCTTCATTCCGGAGTGCCTCAATAATTCATGCTGCTGTATCTCGTCGTCATTCTCAGATTTTGAAGACCAAAGAGGAGTTCCTCTTAAATCCTATCCGTTCTCTCAGAGATGCGTGGTTCTAGCTTGAGGCCATCCTCTCATAATTGTTTTCAATTGTGAGAATTCTTTTCACCCATCCGAAGCAATTCAGGAGTCTTTTCAGTTTGATTCTCCGTAGCCCATCATCTCAGAATTATTCATTCTCAGCTTTTAGCTCTCATTCTCCAAATCTTACCGGTGCATCATTCAAGTATTCTCTAATCAGTTCACGGTCTCTTCGTTCTCTTGCATCTTGATTCACTCAAGTATCTTCGTTCATTTTCAATTTAAAGAGTTCTCTTCCTTGGTTATCATATCAATTCATTTGTTCTTTCCAATCATACCAGCGGTTCGTTGAAGTCCTTCTCAAGTTTACGCTATATCTCTCTTAATCTTTTCTACGAGAATAAGTACTATGCAAAATCCATTGCTTGTCATCAATTTAAATTGGTGAAGGATACACATAACATAATTCTTATTCTTGCTTCATCTAGGTGATTGATTCATTCTTTCGGAGTTTGTTCACGATGAGGTAATTCTCGGTTTCAATTGTTTCATCTTTTCTTTTCCCGTAGTTCCAAGCTCTCGTCATCACGAACATCCATATAAATCATTGCAAGGCGTCTCCTTGTGTTTTCAACCTCTCTTTCTTTTTATGATCATTTTTTACTGGAGTTCTTCATGGAGGCTCTACATGGTGGTTCGTCAGGGTTCTTTTCATTCTTCAATTGTTCTTCAATATTTTTCTCGAAGTTGTAATCCGCTAAGCTATAGTCTATAATAAACATGGTGTTCAACACATGTTTAGTTTTGAGGAGTTCAAGTATTCTTCATCTTGCATTCCAAAGTGCAATTCGTTCTCTCTTGTCTTTTGAGGTGGTATTATGTCACTCTTGACAATTTCCCTTTGTGTTTCATGATTCACAAGTTGTGTGGAATGACATATTTTAAACCCATCATTTTCATTTCGTTCATGAGATCCTTTGCAACCCATCAATCTCTTCATTGGAGTTATCTTGGGTTATATTTCACCTAAAGCTTTCCCTAAGGATTGTGCTATTTATGGTGCTTATAAATGACCCTAGTTCTTCATTTATCCTCCTGGTGAAATATGTTTCTCGTCTCCTTGTTGATATCAATCCAATCTATTGTTTCCGTTAGTGGAAGAATTTCACCTCATAGTTTTGAGATGTTCTCCATAAGCCCACTACAACCTTGTTCTTTTCGTTGTTGGTTTTCCAACAACTCCGTTCGACCCTTCTCCTAAAGATGCTTTTCAAGCTCATTTGAGGTAGAAGATGTTGATTTCTCCTCCGTTCTTTTGATTCCATTCTTACTTTTGTTCCGGAGGCATTGTGATGTTGCTCTCTTCGACCCATCATCTTGTTTGTCAAGATCATGTTCAATTCCTTCCATTTACAGTCAGAGTGTTGTCCAAATTATATCATTCTTGTTCCTTCTCTATCTTGTGTTAACCGGAGTGTTGTCATAATTGATTTTTTCTCGTTCCTTGTACATCTTGTTTCAACCAGAGTGCTTGCATGTACTTCTTGTCCATTGAAACCCTTTTCTTATGTCTGTCAACCTACAAGTTTCCCGTAATGTTCCTTGTTCCTCCTATCTAACGGAGTGTTTTCAACCTCGTTCATCTCTTGTATTCTCTTCTCAAAACTGTTTAACCTCTCAAGGTTCTCTGGTTTCACTCGTTTGTTAAAGAAGCAACTTTGTTTTACCTCTTCCTCTTCTGTTTTCTATCCGGTGCCATACTAGATCTCGGGACGAGATCCTCTCGTAGTGGTGGAGTGTTGTGACGCCCCAAGACCGAAGCTTCAGATGCCTTCCAGGGTTTTCGAGATTCGTTGTGTGATTTGTTTTGTTTGTTGCATTCATCTTTGCATCATGTGCATTGCATCATGTCATCATGCCATCTTTTTCTCAACAATCAAATCATATGGATCCTCGATCCATTTAAACCAAGGGAATTCACATGGTGTTTCTCTTTAGAACATATACTCCCAATATTATTAGGGAGCTATATAAAACATTCCATTAGTTTGGAATTAACCGCAACAAACTTGCATTATAAATCCCTCTCATTCCTAAACTATTTTTGCATCCATGATCTTTCCTCCAAGTCCCTTCTCCAAGTGCAAACCATTTCACTTCGTCCTTCTTGCAAATTTCACCCACTTATTGCAAGTGGCATTATTTTGTTCCGTAAAATTTTCATGCTTTTCCTATTAGTCATAAACCATTCCTACACCCTCTCTGCCAAATTTCAGATCCTTTGGACTTGTTTTGGTTGGATTCAAAAATGGCTCAAGTTTGAATCTAATTCAAACTTGAATTATTTTTCTATCTCTAAAAAAATGCCAAACCATTTTATTCTATTTGTGCAAAGTTCCGGCGCTCCAAGAATATTTTATTTGCTGAAATATTCTACCTCTAACCCCCTCTTTCTATTTTTTTTCTTTCGTTTCGCTGGTTATTTTTCTCTAAATTGATAGAGGGAGATAGCTGGATGGCCTGCGGCCAGGCCTATGGTCATATCCCAGCCAGTCCATCCATCTCCGTGGGCCAAGGCCCACCTAAGCCCGTGCTAACCCTAAGTCCTTCCTCCCGATCCCTATCTCTCCCTTGTCGTTCCCTTCCACCGCCGCCACGCATGCACATCGCTCAGGAGAGGAGCGCACGCCCCATGCTCGATTCCCTCCTCCCTCGATGCGCCGCTAGAGAGGGAGAGAGAGCAGCGCCGCACCTCCCTCTTCTTCCCCTGCTCCGGTCAACACTGAACCGTCGTCCTCGACTACCCTGTTCCCGCGCGCATCGTGACGCCCTCCAGCTGCGTCGCGCCCGTCGTCCACCGCCGCTCCGGCCGTCTTCGCCGGAGTACCACCAGGAAGCCGGGCCCCTTTGCGCAATGGCCTTCCTCTAGCTCCGAGTTGCTGCTACTCTGCTCCACGCGCCTGTCCTGGAGTTCATCGCCGCCAAGCATCACCCCCGCGCCCTCCTCCTCGCCTTCAAGCCCCGCGCCCGGTTCCCTCGAGGTCCCGTGCCGCCGGACCTGTCCTGCACCTCCGCCGCACACAGGGGCCCCCTGTGCCAAGTTCGTGTTTGGCCTCTGTTGACTCTGCGTTGAGCAGAGTATGTTCGTCCCCGCTTCTTCGCGCCTCTGCCAGGTCCATTTCGGTGACCACCAGTGGCCCTCGTGTCTTTCCCTACCGTGCTCGCCCGGCCAGATCCGGAGGTCTACAGCCCCTTGCCGCACGTTCACCCGTCCCGCTGCCTCCGTCGATCGTCTCCTTGAGGAAATGACGAGGCAGCCGGCAGCGCCTGTGTTTACCCGCAATCCGCTGCCTTGCATGCCTTCCTCCCGCATTACGCCCATCCTCAAGCCCCGCCACGACACCCCTGGTTCAAACCGCAAGCATCAAAGTTCCACTACGGTCGCCGTGTTTTTTCCCAGCCATGTGCAACGACTCTAAGTACCACTACCGTCGCCAAGACCAAGATGGCGCCAAATGTACAAAGACGAACGGGAACGACTACCGAGGTCCCTCCAAGTTCGACCAAGATTGCCGTGTACAACTACTGTCGACTCGGATTATGCCAAGTACACCATCAGCCTTGGTTTCGCCAAGACCACCTCGAGTACGACTACACGACCGGAACACAAGTTCCTTGTACCACTGTCATCACAAGAACCGAGCCCGGCAACTCCAAAGACCCTAGTTGCACCAAGTTCCACTACGATATGTACCACTACCGTCGTCGAAGCCCCTATAACGCAAGCGTCAAGTTCCTCTATCGATGACTCGAACGGCTACGAAACGTGTACCACTACTTCCACGACCGTCGCGAGAACGTCTACTTCCTTTGCATCGAACCCGAACCGTCCGGGAAGGCACGCTTCAATGGTATGACGTCGAGACGACCACCATGGACGAATGTTGTGTGTTGTATGAGATGCCCGTGTTTTCACCGTGCCCGACTTGTTCGTCGCACATCGTCACTCGTTTCCTTACCACCGCCATGTGGGACACCCGGTATCCAGGATCACTCCCCGTTGCTCTTGCATGGTTCCATCACCCGACTTGTTCCTTGAACCGAGTTATCGGAACCGATATGTTGCCGTGGCTCCATGTCCATTTTCACCGCCGTGGCACCCTTTTGTTCCGCCATAGCGACATATGCTCTAACATGCTTGTCAACATTTTCATAAAACTTGCATAAAACTTGCTTATGTCAACCGCATCATGATAACAACATTTAAAATGGTTTAAATTGTTTTTTGCATTAATTTTCTAAATGCATATGGGGATTTATCGGATTTGTTGTTTGTTATATCCGGCCCCATTTAAATTGTTTAGATAGTATAGTTTTGTTATGCTTCACCTCTTGCCATGTTAACCAACATTTAATATTGTCGAGTACCTAACCGGGAGTGAACTAAATAATTGATGTGGTGTTCTGTCAATATGTAACTCGTTGCATATTGGGCTCCACTTAACGTGTAGTTTTGTTTGTGCACTTTGCCTTGCCATGCATATTTAAACCGGACATGCATCATACTTGGTTGTGCATCATGCCATGTTTATGTGATGGTTGTTTACCATGTTGTTTGCTCCTTTCCGGTGTTGCTTCTTCTTGTTAGTTCCGGTAACGTCGCGTTTGTGAGGATCCGTTCAACTACATCCGTTTATCTTCTTCATGGACTCGTTCTTCTTCCTTGCGGGATCTCAGGCAAGATGACCATACCCTCGAAATCACTTCTATCTTTGCTTGCTAGTTGTTCGCTCTATTGCTATGCCGCGCCACCTACCACTTGCTATATCATCCCTCCCATATTCCCATGTCATCCTCTAACCCACCTTTCCTAGCAAACCGTTGTTTGGCTATGTTACCGCTTTGCTCAGCCCCTCTTATAGCGTTGCTAGTTGCAGGTGAAGTTGAAGTCTCTTCCATGTTGGAACATGGATATGTTGGGATATCACAATATCTCTTATTTAATTAATGCATCTACATACTTTCTAAAGGGTGGAAGGCTCGGCCTTATGCCTGGTGTTTTGTTCCACTCTTGCCGCCCTAGTTTCCGTCATACCGGTATTATGTTCCTTGATTTTTGCGTTCCTTACGCGGTTGGGGGAATGGGACCCCTTGACAGTTTGCTTTGAATAAAAATACTCCAGCTAGGCCCAACCTTGGTTTTAACATTTGCCACCTAAGCCTTTTTGCCATGGGCTCTGCAGACTCAAGGGTCATCTTTATTTTAAACCCCCGGGCCAGTGCTCCTCTGAGTGTTGGTCCAACCTGTCAGCCGCTGGTGGCCACCAGGGGCAACTCTGGTTTGGCCTACCGGAAGTTTGGACAATCCGGTGTGCCCTGAGAACGAGATATGTACAGCTCCTATCGGGATTTGTTGGCACATTTGGGCGGCTTTGCTGGTCTTGTTTTACCATTGTCGAAATGTCTTGTAACCACGATTCCGAGTCTGATCGGGTCTTCCTGGAAGAAGGAATATCCTTCGTTGACTGTGAGAGTTTGTGATGGGTTAAGTTGGGACACCCCTGCAGGGTTTTGAACTTTTGAAAGCCGTGCCCGTGGTTATGGGCAGATGGGAATTTGTTAATATCCGGTTGTAGAAAACTTGACACTTAACTTAATTAAAATGAATCAACCGCGTGTGTAGCCGTGATGGTCTCTTTCCCGCGGAGTTCGTGGAGTGAACACGGTTTTGGAGTTATGTTTGTGCATAAGTAGTTTCAGGATCACTTCTTGATCACTTCTAGTCCACGACCATTGCATTGCTTCTCTTCTCGCTCTCATTTGCGTATGTTAGCCACCATATATGCTAGTGCTTGCTGCAGCTCCACCTCACTACCCTTTCCTACCCATAAGTCTTGATCTCGCGGGTGTGAGATGGCTGAGTCCTCATGGCTCACAGATACTTCCAAACAGTTGCATGTGCCGATGATACCAGTGCAGGTGATGCAACCCAGCTCAAGTGGGGGCTCGTTGAAGATCTTGATCGTTGTTTTGTTTTGTTTCCTGTTGATCAGTAGTGGAGCCCAGTTGGGATGATCGGGGATCTAGCATTTGGGGTTGTCTTCTTTTATTTTGGTTCCGTAGTCGGACCTTGATTGTATTCTGGATGATGTATGTATAACTTGTATTTGTGTGAAGTGGCGATTGTAAGCCAACTCTTTATCCCATTCTTATTCAGTACATGGGATTGTGTGAATATTACTCCTCTTGCGACAAACCTACTATGCGGCTATGCCTCTAAGTCGTGCCGCGACACGTGGGAGATATAGCCGCATCATGAGCTTTACAAGAAGGTAACCAAGTGGATGAGCAAAGCTCTCTCACAAAATGAGCTAATCCTTTGCTAACCCTAACTAGGAGGAGGTGGTGGAGTATATATAGTCTAGGTCTACGAAGGGGTAACTGAGAGAGGGATACATGGGCCTTGGGCCCGTTACTGTGCGCAGACAGGTACCGGACGTCCGCAGGGGACCGGTCATCCGGTGGCTCATGGGCTTCCGGACGTTCGGTAGTCGCCGGACTTCCGCTCACTTTGGCTCGGTTCAGGTGGCACCGAACGTCCGGTAGCTGGCGGTCATCCGGTCGTCCGGTGTCGTTGGTCTTCCGCTGATATGGCTCGGGTGTAGATTGTCCGTTGGGGGACGGACTTCTGCTCGCTGGGAGGTGTGGCCGGTCGTCTGTTGTGGCCGGATGTCTGCTCGCTGGAGCTTAATTGGCAGCTCTTCCTCTTGTTCCTCGCACTTGGTGTCCTCACCTTCTCGTCCAATGCTCCTAGCTGTTCCATGGTCTCCCTCTTGGTTCCTGGTCATGCATAGCATATAGATTTGAGGTAGTAGCCATGTCTCACATGTGGAAAGTGAAGGTTCGGAGAGGAGAGAGTTCACCTTGTGTCCAATGGCGTATAGTTGAGGCCTCGTCTTATGTCCTCTTGGGGCTTGGAGAGTAGACGTAGTGTACATGGGGATGATCGTAGGACGCTCTGCATCACTTATGTAATTCTTAAACATATGTACGTGTGAATCAAATAATGCATTGGTTGTTCGAACCTGATGGATATGAATAAAGCTATAGCCAACTTTCAAGTTCAAATTAGGTACAATTTTAAATAGCATCAATTAAATTAGGGCGAAATTACGGTGTGCAGGTCATTATGGCGCACATGGTTAATTAAGCACAACGTGTGCGATATACATCATAATCTGACACGGTTCATGGAGAGGAAACATGTGGAACAATGCACATAGTTGCCGTTTGCAATGTGTGTGTGATGTCAGACACTATCACATATGGTGCGGGAAAACTGAATGTGTGTGATTGTCTACCTATCGTACACGGGTTATAATCATGAACTGTTTGTGATGTGCCAGGCATCGTAAAACTCCCATGCCTGGAATCTGCCTGGAAAACTCCCGTGCCTGGAATCCACCTAGTTTTAGGTAAAACCACAAAACTCAGACTACTATGGCAATGCGAGCACAAACGAGTAGCAAGGATGCAGCGTTTGGGATAGTCGAGGTATCGGAAATGGTTATATAGGGACAACTGTATGCATGAAGGCTCCCTATCCCCGACGGTTTTTGGGTCGTGTGGGAAGGACCCCCCCTATCGCCATCACTCACTAGGCCACGGTTCCAAATGCCGTCGCGGAAAGGGGTTAAAAACTATTTGTATAGCACCGATGCGCACCAGTGATGTTATTTTGAGAAGACATAATTGCCTTATTAGTATGCTTGAAGTATTATTGTTTTATGTCAATATTAAAATTTTCTTTAGAATCTTATGGATCTAAAAATTCATGCCACAATAAAGAAAGTTACATGGATAAATATGTTAGGTAGCATTCCACATAAAAAATTCTGTTTTTATCATGTACCTACTCGAGGACGAGCATGAATTAAGCTTGGGGATGCTTGATACGTCTCCAATGTATCTATAATTTTGTATTGTTCCATGCTATTATATTATCTGTTTTGGATGTTTTAGATGCATTAATATGCTATTTTATATTATTTTTTGGACTAACTTATTAACCTAGAGCCCAGTGCCAGTTTCTGTTTTTTCCTTGTTGTTGAGTTTCGTAGAAAAGGAATACCAAAGGGAGTCCAAATGGAATAAAACCTTTGCGATGATTTTTCTTGGACCAGAAGACACCCAAGAGACTTGGAGTGCAGGTCAGAAGATCCACGAGGTGGGCACAGGGGGGAGGGCGTGCCCCTCTACCTTGTGGGCCCCTCAGTGACCCCCTGACCTAGATCTTCCTCCTTTATATTCACATATAGTCCCAAACCACCAGAGGCATCCACGAAAACACTTTTAAACCGCCGCAGCCCTCTGTTCCCGTGAGATCCCATCTTGGGGCCTTTTCCGGCATCCTGCTAGAGGGGAATTCGATCACTAAGGGCTTCTACATCAACTCTATTGCCCTTCCGATGAAGCGTGAGAAGTTTACCTCAGACCTATGGGTCCATAGCTAGTAGGTAGATGGCTTCTTCTCTCCCTTTGATTCTCAATACCATGTTCTCCTCAATGTTCTTGAAGATCTATTTGATGTAATCTTCTTTTGCGGTGTGTTTGCTGAGATCCGATGAATTGTGGATTTATGATCAGCTTATCTATGAATATTATTTGAATCTTCTCTGAATTCTTTTATGTATGATTTGATATCTTTGTAATTCTCTTCGAACTATCGGTTTAGTTTGGCAAAGTAGATTGGTTTTTCTTGCAATGGGAGAAGTGCTTAGCTTTGGGTTCAATCTTGCGTTGTCATTTCCCAGTGATAGTAGGGGCAGCAAAGCACGTATTGTTTCCATCGAGGATAAAAAGATGGGGTTTACATCATATTGCTTGAGTTTATTCCTCTACATCATGGCATCTTACTTAATGTGTTACTCTATTTTTCATGAACTTAATACTCTAGATGCAGCAGAAGTCGGTCAATGTGTGGAGTAATAGTAGTAGATGCAGGCAGAAGTAGGTCCACTTGACACGGACGTGATGCCTATATTTCATAATCATTGCCTTAGATATCGTCAAAATTTTACGCTTTTCTATCAATTGCTCGACATTAATTTGTTCATTCACCGTATTATTTGCTATCTTGAGAAAAGCCTCTAGTGAAACCTAGCCCCGGGGTCTATTTTCCATCGTATAAGTTTCCGATCTACTATTTTGCAATCTTTTACTTTCCGATCTATAAACTAAAAAACCCAAAAATATTTAATTTATCATTTGTTTAGTTTTATCTATTTCTATTAGATCTCACATTTGCAAGTGACCGTGAGGGGATTGACAACCCCTTTATCACATTGGGTGCAAGTTGTTTGATTGTTTGTGCAGGTATTGGTGATTTGTGCATTGTCTCCTACTGGATTGATACCTTGGTTCTCTAACTGAGGGAAATACTTATCTCTACTTTGTTACATCACCCTTTCCTCTTCAAGGGAAAAACCAACGCAAGCTCAAGAAGTAGCAGGAAGAATTTCTGGCGCCATTGTCGGGGAGATCTACACCA
The DNA here is from genome assembly GCF_056163025.1 of Triticum urartu. Classification (NCBI taxonomy): domain Eukaryota; kingdom Viridiplantae; phylum Streptophyta; class Magnoliopsida; order Poales; family Poaceae; genus Triticum; species Triticum urartu. The sequence continues at coordinate 192,109,099 of NC_141873.1, read as the reverse complement.
AGTCAAGACATACCAAGTACCCATCATAAAACTCTCATCTCTTGCATTACATTATTCACCATTTGCCTCTCGTTTTCCTCTCCTCCACTTCTAAAATGATTTTTGAAAAGATTTTCCTTTTTCTTTGCCCTCTTCCATTCATCTTCTTCATTGCTTTTTGTTTGCTCGTGTGTTAGATTACTTGCTTTGTCACGATGGCTCAAGAGAATACCAAATTGTGTGACTTTTCGAATACTAATAACAATGATTTCATTAGTACTTCGGTTGCTCCTACCATTAGTGCAGAATCTTATGAAAGTAATGTCGCTTTGTTGAATCTTCTTATGCAAGATCAATTTTCCGGCCTTCCTAGTGAAGATGCCACATCCCATCAGAATAATTTTGTTGAGTTGTGTGATATGCAAAAGAAAAAAGATGTGGATAATGATATTGTTAAATTGAAGCTATTTCCGCTCTCACTTCGAGATCGTGCTAAAACTTGGTTTTCACCTTTGCCTAAAATAGTATTGATTCATGGAATAAGTGTAAAGATGCTTCTATTTCCAAGTATTTTCCTCCCGCTAAGATCATCTCCCTTAGGAATGATATTATGAATTTTAAGCAACTTGATCATGAACATGTTGCACAATCTTGGGAGAGGATGAAATTGATCTTAGGCAAACTCTCTATTGCCTATTGTAATTATTTCGGTCTCGCCAAAATGTGCAATCGGTCTCACCGAGTTTGCTTGACATTCTCTTTGTTGCCTTATTGCTTCACTTCGGTCCAACCAATTTGATGCAATCGGTGCCACCAAGTTGATGTTTGCCCTTGTTAGAATTAATCCGAGGCGCTCCGTCGATCTACCGAGGAGCAAGCAATCACACGAGGCACGACACCGAGATTTGTTAACGAGGTTCAGCGATATGGCTACATCCCCGGGGCATGACTACGGGCGCTCCTCCCCATGACACCGTCACAATACCGCACCCAGGCCTCACGGGCACCGGCACACGCCGCCGGCTCCCTCGCGTGCCTGTGCTATTATGTTGGCATAGGTTACATCGTGTGTCTACCCCCGCTATATATGAGAGGCCTAAGATACAAGTGTCCTACTTGGACACGACTCCATATCCTGTCTACACACAGTACGACTCCAAGTCCAACTATAACCTAACTTGTACAATAATATTTGACACAACTCTAACAAACTCCACCTTGGCGAATATTCTCCACCACCTTGAATTCGTCAGTGCGTCGAACCTCCATGTACATTGGACTTGAGATACGCCATGAGCACTGTTGCTACTCCCAGAGTCCATGTGACTCCACCTGCAACTATAGTCCCTTCTCGTCTTCTTCACATTCAACACTCAAGCAAAATTAAGTTCCTCATTACTCTACTTTGTGCTTCCAACTTCCAAAGTATCCATTCAATGCCATCACACATCGACCACCGTCTGCGTGAAAATGAACAACCCACATATTGGACGCCACATATAAGAGTTACCTGAACTCAACGTCACCTCTCTTTCTTGACTGCTTGTCTGAAACTTGAAGGAATTTCACCATCGCCATGTGTCACCCTGAGTCAAATTCACAGTTGTCTCACCCTTCTTCCCGGATAGTCTCTGACATGTCGCACAGCTATAGCACTCTGCCTCCTTCTGTACTTGTCATCCACACTTTGCCATGTGCACTGAACACCACAAAATATACGGCCATGTACTCTCTCAGCTTTTGACAATTTCAGACTTTCCGCCACTTTCTCAGATTCTCCACGGTCAACTCTTGTCCATCAACTGGCACCAATAGACCTAGTCACCAACTTGAATCCGGTACTCGTCAACACTGCTTCAGCACCCCCTACACAATTTGTCTGACCACATGTTTGACCATCAGTGCCTTGGCCTGTCGCTGTGTCTCGTGCTTACCGCATGCCTCACTGCTATCATCGTGTTGAGCCTCTGCTGTCTTGGTCGAGTCTCCCGGGTAGCTAGCCCGCACTGCCTCAACCCCCACTTCTGAGAACCACTGATCATCACCGACCGATGCCGAGTATCACGTCTCCATCAGACCATTGGTACCCAGTCCAATCCACGTGTCTCTCGCTATCCCGCTGAAATGGGCTTCGACTCTCCATGAATTTATGATGTAGCCCCTCCATCAGCACAGAGTGAAGTTGTCCATCAGACTCCAGCTCCACATTCAACATGACTCTATGTAGCTGGCCACGCTACCCTGCGCCCTATCGACTTCAAGCTCTCTCATCTGTACACCGCCCTGAACCAACCCTGCGCCATAGTCTTGTCGAAGCCGCACAAGCCCTTAGACCTGCACCACGTGTTTCCATGCCCCAGAAGTCGGTTACCATCAGCATCACGCTCCTATGTCGTTGTCGCCGAAATCACCACCGTCTTCTGCTTTGACCAACATCCCCGTCGATCCATCAGACTGTCCAGTCCGACCCAGCCAAAAAAATGTCCGACTGCAACTATGCTCCACCTTGCGTCATGACCAGCCCCACACATCTCAATGCATTGCTTGACGCCCTGTGTTTGCATGATCCTGTCACGACGCGCTCCAGAATCCTCCGAGCCTTATACGCACGTCGCCGGCATGCCTCTGCACGCTCCAAGCCCCATTCAAACTTGTGCCCACCGCTTTGACAGCTCCACAATTACTTCTAACCTTGCTCAGAGTTCTGAAAAACTTTTGCGTCAAATAAACCAATTTACCATCGATTCTCCATGGAGCACCTTATTCTCAGATGTCGACTAGATCGTAATCAAGCTTAGGCAGTGCACAATATTCCTGCAACCTTCCATGTACCCTTAGCACATATGGATCAATTCCTCTTTTTAATCCACCTCAATGCTCCTGAACACTAGTGCGCCTTGGGGCTTGCACCTTTTTTCTGTAACAAATCAGGTAATCCATTGCACCTGTCGGACAAATCAGCTCGAAGCCTGCTTCCCACACATCGGTGACGCGGCTACCCACAGCCCAGCATGGGCCTCTGCCAGTGCTAGCCTGGGCCTCGCAGCCGTGCCTCACGCCGTGGCTGCCCGCAGCTAGGCTCCCCTCGTCCTGGGCCACGCCCGCACATGGACTGCGACGCCTCGCTACATGCTTGGGAAAGTGTTCCGCACACCCGGCAAGCGATTCCGCTTGTGCCGCCGCAACCGGTCGCATCTCGTCAACAACGAGAGTCCGAGACACCACGAAAAATGTGATACAGCACGAGCCCGCCGAGATCCGCGTCTAACCCCGATGTCGCCGCAATCGCCAGATCAAACCCAATAGCATCGATCAGCCAAACGAATCCCACGCTAATAGCTTCCAATGGTTCCTCCGGTCGCTACCATCAACGTGAACAAAACCTCGCTGCACCATCGATCTTCCTCGCAATCGCCAATTGACTGATTACTGTGTGACCGATTTGACGAGATTTTTCCGCTCCTTCCTCTAAATCAACGAACCGCTTCCTCTTTGTAACCTTGCTCATGATACCACTTGTTAGAATTAATCCGAGGCGCTCTGTCGATCTACCAAGGACCAACAAATCACACGAGGCACGACACCGAGATTTGTTAACAAGGTTAACCGATATGGCTACATCCCCGGGGCATGACAACGGGCTCTCCTCCCCATGACACCATCACAATACCGCACCCCGACCGCCCGGGCGCCGGCACACGCCGCCGGCTCCCCCGCGTGCCTGTGCTATTATGTTGGCATAGGTTACATCGTGTGTCTACCCCCGCTATATATGAGAGGCCTAAGATACAAGTGTCCTACTTGGACACGACTCCATATCCTGTCTACACACCATACGACTCCAAGTCCAACTATAACCTAACTTGTACAATAATATTCGACACAACTCTAACAGCCCTAAGCCCTAGCACATCGGTCCCACCAAGTTGATCCAGTCAGTCCCACCAAGATTCCTAATGTTCACATTTCGAACTAAATTGGTCTCACCGAGTTCTGCTATTCGGTCTGACCGAGTTGGGTCAAATGTGTGTAAGGGTTGGATTTTGTGTGGAGGCAATATATACCCCTCCACCCCCTTCTCCATTTGTGAGAGAGCCATCAGAACGTGCCTACACTTCCACTACTCATTTTCTGAGAGAGAACCACCTACTCATGTGTTGAGACCAAGACATTCCAATCCAACCACAAGAATCTTGATCTCTAGCCTTCCCCAAGTTGCTTTCCACTCAAATCATCTTTCCACCATAGCCAAATCTATGAGAAAGAGTTGAGTGTTGGGGAGACTATCATTTGAAGAACAAGAGTAAGGAGTTCATCATCAACACACCATCTATTATCTTTTGGAGAGTGGTGTCTCCTAGATTGGTTAGGTGTCGCTTGGGAGCCTCCGACAAGATTGTGGAGTTGAACCAAGAAGTTTTTAAGGGCAAGGGGATCGCCTACATCGTTAAGATCTACCCGAGTGAGGCAAGTCCTTCGTGGGCGATGGCCATGGTGGGATAGACAAGGTTGCTTCTTCGTGGACCCTTCGTGGGTGGATCCCTCTCTGGACTCGCGCAATCATTACCCTTCGTGGGTTGAAGTCTCCATCAACATGGACGTACGATAGCACCACCTATCAGAACCACACCAAAAATCTCTGTGTCTACATTGCGTTTACCTTCTCCAAACCCTTCCCTTTACCTTCATATGCAATGTTTTACTTTCCGCTGCTACACTCTTAGAATTGCATGTGTAGGTTGATTGCTTGACTTGAACTAGTTGGTAAAATCTGCCAACACTTCAAATTGGGAAAAGGTTAGATTTTTATTTGGTCAAGTAGTCTAATCACCCCCCTCTAGACCTACTTTTGATCCTACAAGTGGTATCAGAGCTTTGGTCTCCATTTTCCTTGATTTGCATAGCTTTGGTGATCATAGTGTTGGTTTCACAACCTAGGAGAGTATGGCGTCTAGCGAGGGAAATTACCACCGTAGAGGTCCTTACTTTGATGGTACTAATTTTGCTAGTTGGAAGCATAAGATGAAAATGCATATTCTTGGTCATAACCCTGCCGCTTGGGCTATTGTGCGCATTGGCTTGCAAGGTGAATACTTCGAGGATGGAAGAGAACCGGATCTTGAAGCGTCCGCGGAAGAATTGAAGATGTTGCAATACAATTCTCAAGCTTGCGATATCCTCTTCAACAGATTGTGCCTCGAAGAATTCAACAAAATAGGCCGCCTTGAGAATGCAAAGGAAATTTGTGATACTTTGGTTGATATGCACGAAGGTACCGGGTCCATCAAGGAATCCAAATTGGATGTGCTCCAGAGTCAACTTGACAAGTTCAAATGAAGGATGGTGAAGGAGTCCCTAAGATGTACTCTAGGCTTGCTCTCATCACAAATGAGATTGCCGGCTTAGGAAGCGAAGAGATGACCGAAAAATTTGCTACTTCTTGAGCTTGTGTTGGGTTTTCCCTTGAAGAGGAAAGGGTGATGCAGCAAAGTAGAGGTAAGTATTTCCCTCAGTTTGAGAACCAAGGTATCAATCCAGTAGGAGACAACGCACAAGTCACCGAATACCTGCACAAACAATCAAACAACTTGTACCCAACGTGATAAAGGGGTTGTCAATCCCTTCACGGCTACTTGCAAAAGTGAGATCTGATAGAGATAGATAAACGATAAAGTAAATATTTTTGGTATTTTTTGGTTTATAGATCAGAAAGTAAAAGACTGCAAGACAATAAATCAGAAACTAATATTATGGAAAATAGAACTTGTATGATGGAAAATAGACCCGGGGCCATAGGTTTCACTAGAGGCTTCTCTCAACATAGAGAATAATACGGTGGGTGAAAAATTACTGCCGAGCAATTCATAGAAAAGCATAAAGTTATGACGATATCAAAGGCAATGATCACGAATATAGGCATCACGTCCGTGTCAAGTAGACCAAAATGATTCTGCATATACTACTTTACTCCACACATCAGCCGCTATCCAGCATGCATCTAGAGTATTGAGTTCATAAAGAACGGAGTAATGCATTGTGTAAGATGACATGATGTAGAGGAATTAACTCAAGCAATATGATGAAAACCCCATCTTTTTATCCTTGATGGCAACAATACAATACGTGCCTTGCTGCCCCTACTGTCACTGGGAAGGACACGGCAAGATTGAACCCAAATCTAAGCACTTTTCCCATTACAGGAAAAACCAATCTAGTTGGCCAAACCAAACCGATAGTTCGAAGAGAATTACAAAGATATAAAATCATGCATAAAAGAATTTAGAGGAGATTCAAATAATATTCGTAGATAAGCTAATCATAAATTCATAATTCATCAGATCTCGGCAAACACACCGCAAAAGAGTATTACATCGAATAGATCTCCAAGAACATCGAGGAGAACATGGTATTGAGAATCAAAGAGAGAGAAGAACCATCTAGCTACTAGCTATGCACCCGTAGGTCTGTGGCAAACTACTCACGCTTCATCGGAAGGGTAATAGAGTTGATGTAGAAGCCCTCCGTGATCGAATCCTCCTCCGGCAGGGTGCCGGAAAAGGTCCCTAGATGGGATCTCACGGGTACAGAAGGTTGCGTCTATGGAAAAGTGTTTTCATGGATGCCTTTGTTGGTTTGGGGATATATGGGTATATATCGGCAAAAGAATTAGGTCAAGGAGTGCACAAGGGGCCCACAAGGGTGGGGGGCATGCCCTACCCCCTGGGAGCGCCTTCCGTCCTTTTGGCGGCCTCGTGGATCCTCCGACTTCATCTCCAAGTCTCCTGGTTGTCTTATGGTCTAAGGAAATTCATCGCGAAGGTTTTATTCCGCTTGGACTCCGTTTGGTACTCCTTTTTTGCGAAACTCGAAAACAAGGAAAAAACAAGAACTGGCACCGAGCTCTATCTTGATAGGTTAGTCCCAAAAATAATATAAAATAGCATATTAATGCATATAAAACATCCAAAACAAATAATATAATAGCATGGAACAATCAAAAATTATAGATACGTTGGAGACGTATCAAAATTCCTCATCAAGAAAATCCTAAGAGCCTAGGATGGAAAATATGATACGCATGCACCTTGATCCAAATGATGCCCAACTACAGATATCTCAAGGCAACGGAAGTCATTGGTAGAATTGTTGCTCATGAGATGTCACTCAAGGATAAGGAAGATCTCCACAACAAGTATAGTTGTGCTTATAAAGCTTCATGTGATGCTCCTACATCATCACGTGAGAAACAAGTCTTCAATGAAGAATTGAGCTTAATGGTGAAGAACTTCAACAAGTTTGCCATGGGAAACCACGGCCACCTATGGGGCCATGAGCCCCGTGTGGTTCGGCAGGGGGGATGAGCACGTTGCACAAAGAGCGGAGAAACATCGCACAACATGGTAGAGATCACACGGGCAATTTTACCCAGGTTTAGGCCGCCGCAAGGCATAAAATGCTACTCCTACTTTGGTGGATTGATGGTGGATTGTGGTGGAAACGCGTGACACGTCTCCAACGTATCTATAATTTTTTATTGTTCCATGCTATTATATTGTCTTATTTGGATGTTTTATATGCATTAATATGCTATTTTATGTGATTTTTGGAACTAACCTATTAACCTAGAGCCCAGTGCGAGTTCCATTTTTTTGCTTGTTTTAGAGTTTCGCAGAAAAGGAATACCAAATGGAGTCCAAACGGAATGAAACTTTCATGATGATTTTTCTTAGACCAGAAGACATCCAGAGGACGTGGAGTACACGTCAGAGAAGCCTCGGGGCGCCCACAAGGACGGAGGCATGCCTAGGGGGTAGGGCGCGCCCCCACCCTTGTGGTCCCCTCGTGACTCCACCGACCTATTTCTTCCGCCTATATATTCTCAAATACCCCAAAACCTTCGAGGGGAGCCATGAAACCACTTTTCTGTAGCCGCAACCTTCTATACCCGTGAGATCCCATCTAGGGGCCTTTTCCGGCATCCTGCCCAAGGGGGATTCGATCACAGAGGGCTTCTAAATTAAGACCATTGCCTCTCTGATGAAGCGTGAGAAGTTTACCGCAGACCTACGGGTCCGTAGCTAGTAGCTAGATGGCTTCTTCTCTCTCTTTGATTATCAATACCATGTTCTCTTCGATGTTCTTGGAGATCTATTCGATGTAATACTTTTTTGCGGTGTGTTTGCCGAGATCCGATGAATTGTGGATTTATGATCAGCTTATCTATGAATATTATTTGAATCTCCTCTGAATTCTTATATGCATGATTTCATATCTTTGCAAGTCTCTTCGAACTATCGATTTGGTTTGGCCAACTAGATTGGTTTTTCTTGCAATGGGAGAAGTGCTTAGCTTTGGGTTCAATCTTGTGGTGCTCGATCCTAGTGATAGAAGGGGAACCGACACGTATTGTATTGTTGCCATCGAGGATAACAAGATGGGCTTTTCATCATATTGCTTGAGTTTATCCCGCTACATCATGTCATCTTAGTTAATGCATTACTTTGTTCTTATGAACTTAATACTCTAGATGCAGGCAGGAGTCGGTCAATGTGTGAAGTAATTGTAGTAGATGCAGAATCGTTTCGGTCTACTTGATACAGAGGTGATGCCTATATTCATGATCATTGCCTTAGATATTGTCATAACTTTGCACTTTTCTATCAATTGCTCGGCAGTAATTTGTTCACCCATCCTATTATTTTCTATCTTGAGAGAAGCCTCTAGTGAGACCTATGGCCCCGGGGTCTATTTTCCATCATATAAGTTTCCGATCTACAATTTTAGTTTCCTATTTACTTTCTTCACAATCTTTTACTTTCTGATCTATAAACCAAAATACCAAAAATATTACTTTACCGATTATCCATCTATATCAGATCTCACTTTGCAAATAACTGTGAAGGTATTGACAACCTCTTTGTCGCGTTGGCTGCAAGTTGGTGTCTGTTTGTGCAGGTATTCGGTGGCTTGTGCGTTGTCTCCTACTGGATTGATACCTTGGTTCTAAAAAGCCGAGGGAAATACTTACTCTACTTTGCTGCATCACCCTTTCCTCTTCAAGGGAAAACCCAATGCAAGCTCAAGAAGTAGCAACGCGGCGCTCTTGCCCGGCAGGGTTGCCTCGGGGCGAGAGTAGCTACGCGCGTATGAGTGTACGAGAGTCTGAATCCTTTCTATGGTTGCCACGAGCCTCCTTCTATAGATCAAGGGGTCACCACAATGGCAAATCAGTCATTGCATACTGATTAGATAGCAAACAGTACTATCATACCTAACTCTTGACACATGGCAGTGCGCATTAAATGCGCCACTTTGTGTCACAACATGGCGTGCTCGGCAAGCCTTGCCGGGCAGTTCGGCCACCTTCTTGTCTACCTGCTTGACACGTCGCTGGATGGGTGTCATTTGGAGATGATTTCCATTGGAAGTGGCTGCCATGTGGCAAAAAACAGCCACTTAATCACTTGGGGGCTTGACACTGCACTGATCGATGACTTGCGTCGCTAGGAGGTGGAGCGGTGAAGCCTTGGCGGGGTGGTTTGTCCTCGTAGGGCCCGGCAGGCCTGCCGGGATAGTATTGAGGCTTGTCTCCGGGGTAACCTCGTTCTCGCCAGGCTTGCTTCCCCGGCAAGGGAGGTTTTCCCTTGGTGATATCTTGCTCCGTTAGCTTGACTTGGTATTCTTGATCCGCACTCTGATTCCTCAAAGAGCTGATCTCTTTTGCTTGATCTGGTCTTGGATGCTGTAATCTTTGCTCTTATGCCTGTGCATGGTCTGGGCAACAGACCCAGGGTTTGTTGCATCGACAGGAGCCCGGGCCTGGCCCGAACGCGCCGCCGGGTATCGTCGGGGTAGGCCCTATCCAATGCACAGGCAAGAGGGTAGTAGTTGCTCGTCCCTTGAGATCTTCTTTGCTTCTGCATTAACCTGATCCTAGGTCAGTTTCCAGTTCTCCCATGCGTCACATAACGCCCATTGCAGTGGGGGAGATAATGGGCCACGATCTGCGGGGTACCCATGTCCCACGTTCATGTGGTGGTAACCATTACCCCATTATCTTTCCCACTTCGAGTGCTTCTGCTATGTGTATTGCACGCATTGCGCAAGGTTGGTGGCGGATGCGGAGGGCGCGGGAATGAGCGTCGTGAAAGAAAGCCAGGTGTTGTGGATTGGTGCAGAGGGTCGGCTGCTGGATTCGGGGTTCCGGCAAACCCTTGAGATTCAAACTCTGGGGTGCGCACGAAGATCTCTCTCTCTCCTTGGCTTGCTCTCGCAACGATCTGAAGGCCTAGCTCGCCGAACCCAAGGAACAAGAGACACGAGGGTTTATACTAGTTCGGGCCACCGTTGTGGTGTAATAACCTACTCCAGTGTGGTGTGGTGGATTGCCTCGTGGGCTGAGGATGAATCAGTACAATGGATGAACAGCCTCCCGAGGAGAGGTGTTCTTGAGCTTGATGAGTTGGTGTGACTCGGGACGGTCCGAATTCTCTCCCTGGCTATGGTGGTGGCTAGCCCTATTTATAGAGACCCTGGTCCTCTTCCCAAATGTTAGGCAGGAAGGGATCCCACAATGACCAATTTTGAAGGGAGACAACTAGTACAAGTTATCCTGAAAAAAGGTGGTCTTCGCCTGCCAAAGGCTATGGTGGTGATGCAGTTGCGGGCTCCGCGGTGACCTCGGTCCTGCCGTCCTGCTGGTCTTGGTCTTGTTGCACCGATATGAAAACCTTTACCTGACGCCTCGGGACTCTTTGTATGCGCCTTCCTCTTTAGCACCGAAGAGGAAACTGTCACTCTATGCCTGCTGGCGCCCGCCTGGCCTCGGTCATCATGGCTCACGTCACGCGAACCTCGCGAGGTGCCCCCTGCCTTGATATCTCCGCTCCTCGGGAGCTAGCCTAGTGAGGCTGCCCCTGAGGAGGTCACGTGTCGTCCGCCTCGCGAGGCTTGGCCCCTCGCGAGGGTCTTGAGGGGTTGCTGATGAAGATGGGCCGTACCAGGCCGCCGGTAGAGCCACACCATGGGCCGCGGGTAGGCAAGTCTGGGTACCCCCGTTCCCAGGACACCAGCAGTAGCCCCCGGGCCCAAGGCATGCTCGGACTTGGCTTCGAGGCGAAGCCAAAGGGCAAGTGTGGAGCGCCACGGGCCCCAACCGTTTACGGCCTTGATTGACACGTGGCGATTGCCAAGACGTGGGCGTCTCCGCTTCCCCACGCTGCCACGGCAACTGCCCGACTTGACGAGACCCTGCTGCATGCAGAAGAAAACCATCATTACCTTAGATCGTGGAGGCCGGCGATTGGCCTCCCTCTAGCTATAAATGAGGAGAGGGGCGGAGCCCCCGTCTCTCATCTCCTTCGCTACTTCGCCCGCTTCTTCCTCCTCTTTGCTCCACCGCCTTGCAGCGACACCCATGGCATCGACAAAGAGGTTCTTGGCCGCAAAGAAGGGGAAGGCTCGCCAGGAGGGCCCCGGCTCGCCACCGTCTAAGAGGGTGTGTGGTCGCCCCTGCAAGCATGCCGCTACCCCTGTTGCGGTCCCTCATGGGCGCGGGCGGACTTCCTCGGGGTCCGGCACCGTCCCTAGCGGCCGCGGCGGCGTCTCTCTGCGTGGCGGGAGCAGCCTGAGACGCGACAGTCCCAACCATGAAGAGAGGCGTGCTATGGTCACTAGGCCTCCCTGGCCACGCCTCCACTCGTCAGAGGTGCTGCCGGAGTCCGTCGTGTGGTCGGAGAACCCGGCCGGCACCTGGCTTCAGCTTCCGCACTCCTTTGCTGGCAAGCTGCCGGCGACGGGTCCTGGAGGCCTTTGGCTGCAGGCCGACGGCAGCTGCAGCAAGGCTTCATGGGTCATGGTGTAGGTCTCAATCGTGGGCAATGTAGCCCTGCCCACGGCTGGCAGACGTTTACCCCCATGCGTGGTTCGAGCAGGCGGTGCACCCTCCACTTCAAGTACGACGGCGCCGTGACCCTCTTCATGAGGGTGTTCAGGGAAGATGGTCGTCGCGCCGGGTGCTGCCCTGAAGACAACGATGGTGATGAAGTGCTCGGCCTTGGCGACGACTGTGATGCGGAGGAGGGTGAATTTTCCCTTGGTGATGGCAACTCTGTAAGTGCATCTAGTGCCCCTTAGTGATTTTGGTGTATTGAAGACTTATAGGTTAAGGGACTAATGCGTTTGTGAGTGTACACAGGTCTATAAGTCTATGAGGAGTTTGATATTTACAGAGAAAGTCGACACCTAAAAATGAAGTTCTTCGACTGAAAACCTTGGATCACTGAAGACTTTCTGAAGACTTTGAAAGTGAAGAAATTGGTGTGACCTTGAAGACTTGGTATTCGTTCGAGGAACATGAAGCGTGAAGACTTTTGTTTTCATAGTTTCATTTTCTCTTTCTTGAGTCATAGGAAACACCGTACTGTTAAAGGGGGTCGAGGAAATACTAAGGAAAAATTTCCATGTGATGCTCAACTCAAAATCCTACACCTACCAATCCCTTCGAGTGAAGCCATTGGAAATCTCATACAGTTCAGTCAATTTCTTCAGTGACAGAGACGAAGTTCTTCTGGTCTCTGAGGAATTTGTTCTGACTGAGGAGTTAGGAATTAGCCAGTGCGGATTGCCTACATAGTGAGGAACATGATAGCCCTGAGGATTTTGCTACTCAAAATTCTGACCGTTGCTGTGCTATGCGCCAGCTGTCCCAAAATATCTATCCACCTAACGGTCATATCATTGAAGGGCATTTATGTCTTATCATGTCGGGCTGCTCCCTAGGCTATAAATAGCCGCCCCCTACAACCACTAGCTGGTTGGCTGCTCCGAGAGAAACTGACACTTGTCATTTGAGAGCAACCCATCCTCCGAGGACTTTGAGCGAAAATCATCAAGTGAGGAAAAACCCAAAATCCAAACACCTACAAACCCCAAGTGATTGAGCATCACTGAAGAGATTGATCCTGCGTGGATCCAACGCTTGTTACCTTTGAAGACTGTGCTTCTTCCAGACGGTTAGGCATCATGGTCTAGAGCATCCAAGAGGAATTGTGGATCACCGAGTGACCACATTTGTGAAGGTTAGGAAGTCACCTAAAGACTTACCACGAGTGATTGGGCGAGGTCTGTGTGACCTTAGCTCAAGGAGAATACGGTGAGGACTGGGTGTCCTGAGCTGCGTGTTCAGGACTGGGTCTCCGGGACTGTGTGTCCTCGAGTATAAATACTTAGCCGCTCCAGCCAGACGTACAACTGAGACATCAGTTGGAACTGGTCTACCAAATCATTGTCTTCACCAAGCTTACTGGTTCTATTCCCTCAACTCTTTCATTTCCTCATAACTGTGTTGTGTGCTTGTTCATATCTGTGTTTGAAGACTTTGACTGAAGACTTTCTCAATTTCCTCAGTTCAATTTCTTCAGTCTGTTTGTCTTCATCCTGTGTTATCCTGTGCTTACGCTTCCTATACTCTGTGCCTGTCTTCATTTCATCATGATGACCAGGCTTGTATTCTGTTATGTTTACTATTGAGTACTTATTCCACTGCTAGTAGTTCTTCGCTAAGGAATTTCCTCACCGGCAAATTCCTCAGTGAAGAATTTCATAAAAATCGCCTATTCACCCCCCTCTAGTCGATATAACGCACTTTCAATTGGTATCAGAGCAAGGTACTCCATTGTTCTGTGTGATTTTGGTTTAACCGCCTGGAGTTTTAGTTATGTTGACCGCAGGTATGATCAAGGTCTCTGCTGGGTGTCCTACCTTTGATGGGACGGACTACCCCTACTGGAAGAATAAGATGCAAATGCATCTTGAAGCAATTGATAACGATCTTTGGTATGTTGTGGAAAATGGTGTTCCCTCAGTCACACCTTCTCTGAATGCTGCTGATGTGAAGAGATTCAAGCAGCTTGACTCTCAAGCGAAGAATATCATATGTGGCCATCTGAGCAAAGGACAGTATGGTAGAGTGAGTGCTTTGGAGACAGCGAAGCTTATTTGGGACATGTTGTCCAAAGTGAATGAAGGAGTCTCAACTCAGCGTGACTCTCGAGTTAATGTTCTTTGCAATCTCTTCAACCACTTCAAAAGACTCGACAATGAAAATGTTCAACAAACCTTTGATCGCCTCACTGACATCTCAAATGAGCTTCAAGCACTTGGTGCCACTGACATCACCGACCATGAGGTGGTGAAGAAATTGCTGAGATCGCTTGATTCCTCATTTGACACTCTGGCATTGATGATACAAGAACGTGCTGATTACAAATCACTTGATCCCGCTGATATTCTCGAAAGGCTAAATACTCATGAGTTCCAACTTGCTGAAAAGAGAGATCTCTATGGTTCAAGCTATGGCAGAACACGTGCACTGAAGGCCAAGGAAGTATCTGAGTCTGAGGATGAAGACTCTGGTAGCAGCCTTGGTGATCCTGAAGAACTAAGCCATGATCTGGCTCTGCTTGTGAAGAAGTTGCAAAAGTTCTCAAGACGTGGTCGCCTTGGAAGATCCTCAAGGAGCAGTGATTCCTCATACAGTGACTACAAGAGGAGGCTCTGCCACAAATGCAAGAAGCCTGGACATTACATTCAAGATTGTCCTCAATCAGAAAAGGAATCAAAGAAGAAGAAATACAAGGATTACAGTTCTGATGATGCAAAGAAAAAGAAGAAATCCACAAAATCCTGATCATCAAAATCCTCAAGGCCTTCATATCACAAGAAGAGAAGCTCCAAGAAGGCCAAGGTATTCATTGGCAAGGAAATGGACTCTGAGGCTGAATCTGAAGAAAATGAGGAAGAGGAGTCATCTGAGGAGTCCGAATCCGGAGTGGCGATCCTAGCTCTCGCTACTGCATTCGTCAGCAAGTCTATCTTCAACACCGAAGAAAATGACCTCACCAACAAAGATGATGAAGGGGATGATGACTACGCTCCCACCCATTGCTTCATGGCAAAGGGTGCCAAGGTACTCAAATATACCTCATCTGAATCAAGTGAGAATGAATCTGATGAAAACCTTAAGCCCAACTATTCTAAACTTGCTAAGATTTTTGTAAAACAACAAAGGCATTTAGAAAAGGTTCAAAACATGCTAGACAAAAGTGATGATATGTTGGGTGAAGAAATGGATCGCACTAAAGCCTTGACTGAAAATATTTAGAGATATCAGACTAGGTTTGACAATCTTCAAAGTCATCATAACACTCTCTTATCCGATCATGAGAAGCTTTCTTATGAATTTCTTCAAAGAAAGTAAGATCTTGAGAAGCTAAGAGTGAGTTGTGAAGATCTTCAGAAGGAGCGCGATTCATTACTTGCTCAACAAATCAGCGCTTCTCAGGAAGAATTTGTTCCTCCATGTTTGAAATGCATTGAACGTGAATCTGCTAATTCTTCACCAGAATGTTCAAATGCTGCTAATGTTTCAAATTCTTCACATGCCTCTGCTATCACTAATTCCTCATCTGAGGACATTGCTAGTATCACTGACGATGCAGGGCTGAAGGAATTGTACATGACAGGCATGTACAAAAGCCTCAAAGGGCATCGGGCTCTTTGTGATGTGCTTAAAAAGCAGATCCTCAACAGGAACCCTAGGAAAGAGGGTATTGCCTTTGAGAGGAAACTCAATGCTGATGGTACATATTGGAAGCCTGAGCAGTACCCCAAAACTACATGGGTTGCTACAAAGGGACCTCCAGTTGATCCATCTAACTTATCTGGATTTGCATGTGAATCTCCTCATTCTGATGATGAGTCATTTGGCTCCAACTATAAACTGTTCAGAAATCAGAATGGTGAAGTATTTGCTAGATATGTTGGCACTAACTGCAGGAACGGTCCCCCTATGAAGAAAATCTGGGTTCCCAAAAGATGCCTTGAAAATCTTCAGGTGAATGTCATCATGACGCCACCTGTGAAGAATAGGAACCCCAGATCAAATGCTTCATATGGACAAAATTCTTCATATGGATCCAAGTCCTCATACGAACAAAACTCCTCACATGGATCATATTCCTCAAAAGGATCAAAGTCCTCATATGAACATCATCGTGCTAACCCGTCTGTTTCGCAGGGAAGATCTAAGGATTATGGATATGTGCATTATTCTTCAAATTATTATGTCCATAAGTCCTCGAAGAATTTCTCTGCTTACTCTTATGCTTATTCTAACCCCTCTTATGTGAAACGAAATGGACTGGCTTCTATGCCATCCTTCTCGTATGGAGCTCGTAGAATGATGAACTCTTTGCCACCCCTTCAGATGTGGGTGGTGAAGAAAAAGAACTAATCTCTTCTGCAGGGTCAGGTCTCCAGACGTACGTAATCGTCTGAAGAATTTCCTGGAGACCTGAGCATGCCTGATAGGACGCAGGCTAATCATGAAGAAATGAACTTTCATTTCTCACGTCCTCATATTGCTTTATCTGTTCTTTTACTTGATGAAATTGATCTGATGAATTGATGTCATATTCTTCACTAATGAAGTATATGAGTTTGTAAGCTGCACTAATTCATCTGCAGGATGATCAACCCAAAGCCACTGAGTGGGTCCTCGATAGTGGATGTACAAACCACATGACTGGTGACAAGAATCTATTGATGGATGCTCCATTATCTCTGTCGCATCTGAAGCATATCATCTTTGCTGACAAAGGCAAAAGTCAGGTATTGGGTCTAGGTAAGGTTGCGATCACAAAGGATTGACACATGGACAAAGTCATGCTTGTTGAGTCCTTAGGATACAACCTTATGTCTGTCTAAATGCTTTGTGATCTTGATATGGTTGTTGTCTTTGGCAAGTACCGTTGTGTTGTGGTTATGGAAGCTGACAATTCCAAAGTCTTCCAAGGCTTTAGGAGAGGAGACCTGTATATCGTTGATTTCTCTACAGGACCACAACCAGCCGTCTGCTTACTTGCAAAAGCATCAGAAGGCTGGCTCTGGCATCGACGACTTGGTCATGCAGGCATGAGGAATTTGCACACGCTTGCGAAGAAGAAGCATGTCATTGGCATCGAGAATGTCAAATTCCTCAAGGATCACCTATGCGGAGCCTGTGAAGCTGGGAAGATGACAAAGGCCAAGCATCCAGCGAAGACTATCATGACCACTACTCGCCCATTTGAATTGCTTCACATGGATCTCTTCGGTCCTAATCATTATTCTGCTATTTCAAATGAAGCATCTCAATATGGCTTTGTTATTGTTGATGATTACTCTCATTATACATGGGTACACCTTGTTACTTACAAACATGAAGTGCAGGAAGTCTTCAAACGATTTTCCTCGAGGGCTTCAACCAACTTTGGTGTAAAGATCAAGCACATCATAAGTGACAATGGCACCGACTTCAAGAATTCTGGTCTCGATGACTATCTTGATGAACTTGGTATTACTCATGAGTTATCTACTCCTTACACTCGTCAGCAGAATGGCGTCGTGGAGCGCAAGAACAGAACTCTTGCTGAGATGGCTCGCACTATGCTTGATGAATACAAAACGCCTCGTCGTTTCTGGACTGAGGCAATTGATACTGCATGCCACATCATCAACAGAGTATATCTTCACTAATTCTTCAAGAAGACTGCCTATTAACTCCTCACTGATAAGAAACCCAATGTAAGTTATTTCAAAGTCTTCGGTGCTAAATGTTGGATAAGAGATCCTCATCACAACTCAAAATTTGCACCGAAAGCACATGAAGGTTTTATGCTTGGTTACGGAAAGGACTCGCACACCTACAGAGTCTTCAACAATGTTCTTCACAAGGTTGTTGAAACTGTAGATGTGCGGTTCGATGAAACTAAAGGCTCACAAAGAGAGCACCTGCCTACTGTGATAGATGAACCAGCACCTGAGGAAACTATCAAGTTCAAGGCTACTGAGGATGTCATTCCCACTAAAGAATCTGCTGAAGAATTCATTCCAGAACATGAAGAACGTCGAGCTAATGCACCTGAAGAAAATGGTGCTGAAGAAAACGGTGATGAAATTCTTCAACGACAACCAGCTCATCCTCGTATTGCAAAAGAAGTGCAAGTTGAAAAGATCATCAATGACATCAAAGCGCCAGGTCCTCTCACACGCTCAAAAGCTTCACATTTAACTAACTTTCGTGGGCACTATGCTTTTGTCTCTATTACAGAGCCCACTAAGGTAGATGAAGCATTTCTGGAGCCTGAGTGGATTCAGGCCATGCAAGAAGAATTACATTAGTTCAAGCTCAACAATGTCTGGGAACTGGTCAAACGTCCAGATCCTCGCAAGCACAATATCAACGGCACAAAGTGGATCTACCGCAACAAGCAAGATGAAAATGGCCTTTTGGTGAGGAATAAGGCACGGCTTGTAGCTAAAGGCTACACACAGGTTGAAGGAATTGATTTCGATGAAACTTTTGCACCTGTTGCTAGACTTGAGGCTATTCGCATGTTACTTGCTTATGCTAATCATCATGATATCACTTTATATCAAATGGATGTGAAAAGTGCATTCCTCAATGGTAAGCTTGAGGAAAAAGTATATGTTGCTCAACCCCCAGGTTTTGAAGATCCAAAGAATCCTGACAAAGTCTTCAGACTCAACAAGGCCCTCTATGGCCTCAAGCAGGCCCCATGGGCGTGGTATGATACTTTGAAGGAATTCCTCATGACGAAAGGCTTCAAACCCGGTTCACTCAACCCTACTCTTTTCACTAAATCTTATGATGGTGAATTGTTTGTGCGCCAAATATATGTTGATGATATTATCTTTGGCTGTACTGACCAACGTTATAGTGATGAATTTGCCTATATGATGAGTTAAGAATATCAAATGTCTATGATGGGAGAGTTGAAATTCTTCTTAGGTCTTCAAATTCGTCAACAATGCAATGGCATATTCGTATCTCAGGAGAAATACCTCAAGGATGTACTGAGCAAATTCAGCATGCAAGATTGCAAAGGCGTCAAAATTCCTATGCCCACAAATGGCCATCTATGCACTGATGAAAATGGTATTGACTTCGATCATATGGTATACCGCTCCATGATTGGCTCTTTATTGTACTTATGTGCATCTAGGCCAGATATAATGCTTAGTGTTTGCATGTGTACCCGATTTCAAGCTACACCGAAGGAATCACACCATAAGGCTGTGAAGCATATTCTTCGATATCTAGCTCACACACCAACACTTGGATTATGGTACCCCAAGGGCTCGGCTTTTGATCTCATTGGATATTCTGACTCTGACTATGCTGGTGATCGTGTGGACCGCAAGTCAACATCTGGTACATGCCATTTCCTCGGACGATCTTTGGTTTGTTGGTCCTCGAAGAAACAGAACTACGTATCACTATCTACTGCTGAAGCTGAGTATATTGCCGCTGGTTCTTGCTGTGCCCAATTGCTATGGATGAAGCAAACTCTCAAGGACTACGGCGTCAACATGAAGAATGTGCCTCTCTACTATGACAATGAGAGTGCCATCAAGATTGCTCACAACCCAGTTCAGCACTCAAAGACAAAGCACATTCAGATTCGTCATCATTTTCTTCGTGATCATGTGTTGAAGGGCGACATTTCTATTGAGCATGTGAAGACTGAAGAACAGCTAGCCGATATCTTCACAAAGCCCTTGGATGAGAAGAGATTTAGCAAGTTGCGGTGTGAGCTAAACATCCTAGAATCTTCGAATGTTCTTTGAAAAGTACACTCATCCTAACACTTATGCAAAATTGATGACTTAGATGTGCCACACATGAAGAAACATTTTTCTTTGATCAATGAAGAATAACACTCTTAGTGTGAAGAAATTAACGAAGAATTTGATTCTCAGAACCCTACGATAATTGTACGTGGTGTCTGAAATCATCATTCTTATACGGTGGGTCACGCCACCACCAAAAGTTGAAATTCCTCAATTATTCGTATTCCTCAACTTTGCATTGTCTTCACTGTTTCCGTCATTTTTCTTCATTGGCTATATATATATATATATATATATATATATGAGTTTATGTCCTCTACAACATTCACTTATTGCTAATTCTTCAAGTTGGTTTTTCTGCTAAGTGAATGTGATCAGACCCTTCCCCTCTATGCTATACTCAACCCAATCTATTCACAAATTCTTCATGTGCATTCTATTTGAAACTCATTCAAAATCTTCACTGTGTCCTTGTCAGCTGAAGAAATTGCGAACGGAACTTTAAAACCTATCTTATCTAAATTTTTGGCTTTGCCGCTCAAACCGTTCCGCATGCCACGACATACTTATCCACTCACCCATGATCTAACACGATCTCCACCTCTCACTACGTGGGTGACACATGTCATGCGAATGAGAAGGGTCAGGGGCACGTTCGTCCAATTTCTTCAGGCGAGCAGTTTTTCATCGTGGCTATAAATACCCCTCCTTCCCTTCCTCACTTCTTTTACTCCGCTCGATCACTCTCTCCAGATCGAGCTTCTCAAACCCTAGCGCCGCTGCTACTTCATCATCGCCAGTGAGGAAGAGCTTCACTGCCTCGACCTCGTCGCCGACGTACTCGCGCCGACCGCGGAAATCTTCACTCCGCCGCCGCCGTAGTCGTCTTCCTCCGCCAAGTTAGGGCGTGGAAGATCTACACAGATGAACTCCATCTCTACACCTCACTGTTCGTCGTGTTCTTCGTCCAGGGTAATTAGAAGTTACTTTTACTGCCCTCGTTGATTCGAATGATTATCTTCAAAATCTTCAAAGGTGTTTTTCTTCATAGCTTCACACACTAAACACCTCACAAGCCATCTGTTCTTGATTTGTTTCTCTAAGCATCATTTTTCTTCAAGATTCCTCAATTGTGTGGATCTTCGAGCTATACAACTCTGGAACCTAAGACAAATAACGCTTAGTGAAATTCTTCAAGACTCATCTGGTCAAATTCCTCAAACTTGTTCTTTTTGAAAAACCCTCTGAGAACGCATATGACCTCTCCAAATTCCTCGCAACTATACTCTGTTCACAGGTACACATGGCAGCTGTTGAATCACTAGGTTCTCATCAACTTAACTCATTTGTAGCGTTCCTTGAAGAAAAGTTGCATACTTCTTCAGAGAATTCAATTGTTCAAATTCCTCAACTGAAGAAAATGGCTGACGGTAAGAAGCCACAGAAGGGAGGAAAGAGGCCGGAGGTAAATACAACATTTGAGATCCCTGATGAAATATATGCTGGGTACTGCACACCTACTAAGGAAACCAAGAATGAGCGCAAGGTGCACATTCAGAAGATAGAGAGGAGATGGGCAAGAGAATGGAGGGAGTACAGATATGTCACTCCTAAGTATATGAAGAAATTTGCACTCAATCCTCCATGCCCAAGAGCTCCATTGGCACCTGGCCAAATCGCTGATCCCACCAGCCTCAAGCGCGGTGACGACTATCCTGATGAATGGGCCAAGTGCCAAGCCAAGTTGGCTAAGCAAGCCAAAGAAGCAGTGAGGAAATTCAATGAAGACTCTGCTGCTGCTGCCTCTGCTGAGGCCTTTGTTGTCAAGCCAAAGAAGGCTATGTCAAAGAAGCCTGCACGCAAGCCAAGTGCTTCACCAACAATGCCCTCAAGGCCCAGTTCCTCACCAATGCCCTGACGGCCAGACTCCTCAAAGCCCTCATGGCCAATTCCTCATGCTGCTCCTGTTCGTCCAAAGTCCTCAGCTCCTCCGCCAAAGCCCTCAGCTGTTCCGACTAAATCCTCAGCACCTGTGCATCTCGCCTCATGCCAAAGGACTGCAGGCATCTCCATTTCCTCAGGTGTCTCAGCTAGTTCCTCAGCTGCACCAAGTTCCTCAGCTGGCCCCTCACTGCTGAAGACAAAGGCCACTGCTGGACGAGGTCCTCGCCCAAGTCCTCAAAAGAAACAAGTCGATTTCCAAGTGCCGTCTGAAGAAGACGAAGCTGATGATGATGAACTTGCAGAAATCATCAGAGACAGGCAAGTCAGGGCCGCTAGAGCCAAAGGAACAGAGGTGCCACTGCTTTTGGATCCCAAGTTGATCCTCGACTACATTGATGTTTGGCACAAGGACCCCAACGCTCCCATGCCTGACTTCAAGCTGACTCGTGGCCAAAGTCACATGCTAACCCACTTCATTCAAGAAGAAAAATGGAAATTTGAGAAGGCCAGGCAGATCAAGAAAGCACAGTACAAGAAAGAGCGCTATCTGAAGAAAAACGTTGTCTCTATGACAACTGAAGAACTTGTCACTATTCAGACCGAGATCAAGAAACTCAGTGATGACTTTGATGAATATCTCGCTGATTGGCTTGGAGCCAAGGTTTGTTTTGTGAAACTTGCGGATAACTTCACTTCCAATGTTGCAGCCCCAACGCAACAAGAAATTCCTCAGGATGAAGCATCTGCTCAGCCTACTGAAGAAAATGCCAGCACCGTTGATGATAATCCGGCTGCTGAAGAAAATGTGAGTTCTAGGGATGATGACTGCATTCCAGCCACTGAAGAAATTGCCAGGGCACCCACTAGTGGTGCGCCTGAAGAAAATGAAGAACTCAGGGCAACTGCATCAGTTGTGCCTAAAGAAAATCAACCAGATTCCGCAGCTTCTCCTGCACCAACTTCAACTCCAATCCTTCCATCTGCATCAGATGTGAAGAAGACCAAGGCTGCAGAGCGTGCTGCAGTGAAGAAAAGGAAAGCATCAGTTGCTTCAGATTCTTCAGCTCCGAAGAAAATGAAGCCTTTGACAAGTTCATTTGCTAATCCAATTGATGTTGTTCCCATCTCAACCAGGCCATCAAAGGACCTTGTTCCTTTTGATGAAGAATATGTGATTCCGAGCGGATCAAATAAAGAAACTCCTTCTGCTGCTTCGTCTGAACCATTGGATGAAGAAATTGAAGTGGATGCGATCCCTTCAACACCTATCATCTCCTCGCCTATGCCTCAGTTCACAGCTGAAGAGGCTGGCGTTGAAGAAATGGAAGATGAAGATGTGGATGTTGGCTGCTCCACACCCGTAATCAGTGATGAATTCTCGGAAAGTCAGCATCCAAACTCTCCAATGTTCACACCGCTGCAGCAAATACCTTAGTTGCCTGCACCAACTATTCAAATGGGCTCTGAAGAAACTCATCCCACTTCATCTGTCCATGAGGAAATTCTAGCCACTAGCGCTAAAGAAACTGCTGCTGCTGAACAACCAACAACGCAGACTGCCACTGAGGAGGAACCAGGAATTCCTTAGCCTGAAGAACCTGCGATTGAGATTCCTGAGGTCGTGATGCAACTCACTGACACTCCTCTGCCGAAGCCAAAGGATCCATTCTCACGCAAGCAAAAGTTCAAGGCTGATGATTTCTTCGGCGAGCATGTATTCTTCGAAGATTACAACCCATATAACTCTGCTCGCATTAGGAAGAGGCGTTTTCTGGACTACTAGTCAAGCCAATTTCTATTCCTCGGTGCTGTTCAACAAGGAGAAGATCTTCTACCATGAGCATATTCCTCACGTGGATATGGAATCTCTGCCGTGCTTCGCACCAGTCCTCAGTGTTCTTCACGACGCTGGACTGCTAAACTTTTGTTCTGACATCTGCGATTGGAATGAAGAACCGATTCTTCAATTCTATGCAACGCTGCACATCACCGGAGATGCTGAAGATGTGAATTCATGGGTGCTGGACTGGATGTCTGAAAACACTCACTACACTGCACCAGCATCTAAATTGCTTCGTGCTCTGCCACTCAGTCCTCCCCTTGAAGAAGCTCGCTGCATCTACAGTGAACCTGAGCTCACACATCATTACATGCAGGTGCTGATGAAACCTTTGAAGCTAGGTCAAGCACCAAGAGCCAAATTCCCCATGAAGGAATTGATGTACGTGCCCAGAACTATCTATCGTATTCTTACGAGGACAATTAGTCCTATCAAAGGCCATCACTCATTTGATGAGGAAATTGTTGGCATCATGAAGAATCTGGTATTCAACATCGTTCATGGCATTCCTGTCAATTATCACGATTTCTTCATGAGGACTATGGAAAATGTTGCACTGTCTCTGTTTGAGCTGAAACCTTATGCACCTTGGATTATGAGATTCCTCATGACAAGGTCTTCACTCAACTACAAAGCTGATTTCCAGAATCACCTCAGCTACTTGCCCCCAATTGAAGTCCTCAAGCAGACATATTCCTCGGTTGATGGAAAGGGCAAGGCGCCAGCTGTAATAGATGAAGGCATTCGTCCATTGGATGGTCAGTTTCGCAAAGCTGCATCTTATTCCACCAATGATGACTCTGCCACACATGACTCTGCCAATGCACCCAAGTCCACTCCTCAAGCCACTGCTCCGCGCGTGATGATTGACCATGAACTTCTGCTTAGTCTTCACCAGAAGGTGGATCAAAATCACAAATGGGTTAAGCATCAGTTTGGTTCACTTCTTCACAACATGACTGCCACACACAATGCAGTGAAGAAAAACCATTACTACCTCCATCAAGTCTTTGGTCGCACCTGGGCAATCCTGTCACATCTGTATGGTGAAGACGATCTGAAGAAAATGGGTCTCAAAGAAGATTTTGACTGGTCTGCACCTCCGCCGAAGAAATTCAAGAAGGTCAAGGTTCCTTCTCTGGTGGCCACTTCATATTCTTCATCACGCGACACTGATGAAAATGAAGACTTGGACGACACTGCGGCAGGCCCTACTACAACAAACGACCCCAACAACACTGGCACTCCTTCATCAACTTGATATTCTTCAGGGGCGTTAGTCCTCATATTCGATCCTTTTGGTCATGGGAGAGTTTTGAGTTAGTCTTCAAGCGAGTCTTTCTATATGGGCGTTTTTTTTCAAAGTTACAACTCTCGTTCTTCTGAGACTTTTATTGGATCGAGTTGTAAACTTAAACCCGATGGTGCTCTGATACTTTTGAGACGTTTTTCTGCATGCTTATTCGTCGTTAAATATTCTTGCATGCATGCTGAATTACATCAGTCACCATATTTCAACATGCATTTCAAATTCTTCACTCTTATATGTCAAATGTGTGTATGAATTACAAGATATAGGGGGAGATCTCCATGATTTAATTCTTCAAGTGTGCATTGCTTCAAAAGCAAATTCCTCACTATGCACATCTTCAGGGGGAGTTCTTCTATATCTTGCAATCAAATTCCTCAATATTAGTATTTACACTTCATATGTTTATCCCCGTTGAAAACTTAACCTATATTGTCATCAATCACGAAAAAGGGGGAGATTGTAAGTGCATCTAGTGCCCCTTAGTGATTTTGGTGTATTGAAGACTTATAGGTTAAGGGACTAATGCGTTTGTGAGTGTACACAGGTCTATAAGTCTATGAGGAGTTTGATATTTACAGAGAAAGTCGACCCCTAAAAATGAAGTTCTTCGACTGAAAACTTTGGATCACTGAAGACTTTGAAAGTGAAGAAATTGGTGAGACCTTGAAGACTTGGTATTCGTTCGAGGAACATGAAGCGTGAAGACTTTTGTTTTCGTAGTTTCATTTTCTCTTTCTTGAGTCATAGGAAACACCATACTGTTAAAGGGGGTCGGGGAAATACTAAGGAAAAATTTCCATGTGATGCTCAACTCAAAATCCTACACCTACCAATCCCTTCGAGTGAAGCCATTGGAAATCTCATACAGTTCAGTCAATTTCTTCAGTGACAGAGATGAAGTTCTTCTGGTCTCTGAGGAATTTGTTCTGACTGAGGAGTTAGGAATTCGCCAGTGCGGATTACCTACACAGTGAGGAACATGATAGCCCTGAGGATTTTGCTACTCAAAATTCCGACCGTTGCTGTGCTATGCGCCAGGTATCCCAAAATATCTATCCACCTAACGGTCATATCATTGAAGGGCATTTATGTCTTATCATGTCGGGCTGCTCCCTAGGCTATAAATAGCCGCCCCCTACAACCACTAGGTGGTTGGCTGCTCCGAGAGAAACTGACACTTGTCATTTGAGAGCAACCCATCCTCCAAGGACTTTGAGAGAAAATCATCAAGTGAGGAAAAACCCAAAACCCAAACACCTACAAACCCCAAGTGATTGAGCATCACTGAAGAGATTGATCCTGCATGGATCCGACGCTTGTTACCTTTGAAGACTTTGCTTCTTCCAGACGGTTAGGCATCATGATCTAGAGCATCCAAGAGGAATTGTGGATCGTCGAGTGACCAAGTTTGTGTAGGTATGGAAGTTGCCTGAAGACTTACCACGAGTGATTGGGTGAGGTCTGTGTGACCTTAGCTCAAGGAGAATACAGTGAGGACTGGCCGTCCTGAGCTGCATGTTCAGGACTGGGTGTCCGGGACTGTGTGTCCTGAGTTTAAATACTCAGCCGCTCCAACCAGACGTACAACTGAGATAGCAGTTGGAACTGGTCTACCAAATCATTGTCTTCACCAAGCTTACTGGTTCTATTCCCTCAACTCTTTCATTTCCTCATAACTGTGTTGTGTGCTTGTTCATATCTGTGTTTGAAGACTTTGACTGAAGACTTCCTCAATTTCCTCAGTTCAATTTCTTCAGTCTGTTTGTCTTCATCCTGTGTTATCCTGTGCTTACGCTTCCGATACTCTGTGCCTGTCTTCATTTCATCATGATGACTAGGCTTGTATTCTGTTCTGTTTACTGTTGAGTACTTATTCCGCTGCTAGTAGTTCTTCGCTAAGGAATTTCCTCACCGGCAAATTCCTCAGTGAAGAATTTCATAAAAACCGCCTATTCACCCCCCTCTAGTCGATATAACGCACTTTCAAGCTCCTCCTTCGCCGAAAGCTCTAGCAGCGGTGACTACAACCAGCCGCCACATCATCGGGCTTGCTTCGAGGACGGTGATAGGTCGTCGCGCCGCCGCGCCCCAGTGAAGCGCGAGGAGGGCTCCAGCTGAGTCCGGGGGCGCTGGCGGCCGGTCCTCGTGAGTAGCCGCGTCGTTGGAGACGATTTTGCCAGTCCTTTCCTTTACTCTTGTATTACAAGAAACAAGTATGGGGCCTTGTGAGGGCATGTAATGAACTGTAGTGCTTATGCTGCTTTGTGCTATGTTTATTGTTTGCGGGTTGTGTTGTGGAATCTGAGCTTCACACAGGCGTAGAGGGATAACTTAGCTTGATACATCCGGGGTAGCTTATACCTTGCAAGGGTGCGCGCCTCTTGGCATATGGCGGGCTTTCCCTGCTGCCGACTCGAGCGACATCGCGAAGCTGCGAAAATTCGTTAGGAAATCCTTATCCCTCCTTGTGCATCCCTCCTTGCGCGAGGCCTCAGGCATGGGCTGATCATGGCCTAGCGCACCACATCACGGTACCTGTGGGGCATGGACTTAAAAAAAGGGGGGTGCGCCGATCACAAGCTTGATCGAGGGCGCCTCGCGGAGAACAGGGAAGCGCAGACGTACGCACACCTGTCCATCCCCCTCCCGACGCGCACAACTGCCGCCCTCCCTGGTGCAAAACAAAGAACTGAGGGAAGAATTAGGGAAAAGAGGGGATTCAACCAAACCATCAAGAAACGCCCAAACTTCAAATTCCATTAAAAGGGGTGAAAGCCAACTACTGAAAGCAAATGAACAGTCGCGTACTGCACCTAGTCTAGTCTTCTCACCAGCGCAGTGCTAAGTGCTACCACTAGGACATGGGAGGGAGCCCCCGAGGCCCGAGGGCGGCACTCCGGAGACTCCGCGGTGTGTACAGCCCCACTCATTATTACGTGAGAGTGTCACGAGCGGAGACCTTCACAGGCACTGGCCCTTGCTTCATGGGTTGAAATTCCAGAGGTGCTGGATGTTCCAGGCGTTCTGTCACATCCCTAGCTTCTGGCATTGCACCAGGGTAACTTCATGTGTGGATCATGTTTAAACTCTGAAAGAAACTTGAAATGGGGATTGCCTAAACCCTAGCATTAAAGGAATTCACTAGGTTCAACCAAAATATTTCCAGTAAATCCAAATGGCATTAAAAAATGTTCATCATTCTTGGAAAAAACTGGAAACAGTAACCAGAGGTGATGCACATTTTTGCATGACATATTTGGGCTCTGGATTAAATCATATGTTATTTGAATTTCGGCATTTAAATGCTAGTAAATATTTTAAATGCCCAAGTAATCCTAAATTGAAATGTTCCATGTTGGGTATATTCTATACAGTGGGCATGTTCAGTTTGGTGATTTTTGAAAGGGTCTAGGTATTTTTAGAAAAGCCAAAAAGATTACAGAAAAATAGAAAAGAAAAATAGAGAGAGAGAGAGATAGAGAGAAACCCACCTGGGCCTCACCTGTGCTGGCCCAGCCCACCTGGCTTGTGCCAGTCGTCACCCACCTCTGCCAGTAGGTAGAGGCGTGTCGCCCGCGCGCGCACCCGCGGCCACCTCCTGCTTCCACCTCCTGCTGCCTCCCTACCGTCTCCCCATCGCCCTGGCGTTGCCACGCACCCCCCCGAGACCCCTCTCACCTCCCCCTCACTCGCTGCTCTCTCTCCCCTCCCCTGTCTTGCTCTCTTCCCCACCACCGAGCGTGCCCGTCGCCGCCGCTCGCTGCCACGGTGTCCACCGGCCACCCCTCGACCCCTCTCTGTCTTCGGGAGCTCCGCCATCGTCTACTACATCTCCTCGACGACAGAAGCAAGCCCGGATGCCCGGAAGCGTCGCCATCAAGCTCGTCCCCGCCGCCTCTGCCCGGAGATCGCCGCCGCCGTTCCGTCGTCACCAAGCCGTCCCCGAGCCCACTTAGCGTCTCATCCGACTCCTCGTGAGCTCCTCTTCCTCTCCCCACACTCCGTGCACTCGATTTCGTCCCCTAGCTAGCTGCCCTGCCAGACCCGAGAGCTCATCGCCGCCGTAGTTCGTCACCGCCGTGGCCAGGGCCACCCCAGCTTGCGCCCGAGCGCGTCACCGTGTTCGCTGCACCCCCAGGAGCCCGCAGCACCCTTTGGTTTCCCTTCTAGTACACCGTAGCGACGAATCCATCATCACCCGAGCTCCGGCCGTCGCCGCGATCTCCGTTCCGGCGAGCTCCGGCGCCCCCATGGCCACCCACCTACCTCCCTGGATGCGGGCGAGCCCGGGCTACGCCCTGATGCCCTTAGCCACCGCCCCCGTCGCCTTTAGCGCAAGTCCGGTGCGTTGCCGCCACGGGTTTGGTCGCCGCCGGCCAACTCCGGCGACAGCCGACGTGGCGGGATCATTAGTGCAAATCCCCGCCAGCTGGACCGCACCTAGTCACTGACAGCGGGCCCCGCAGTGGGTCAAAGCCCAGTTAACACCGTGTTTGACCCGAGGTTGACCTCTGTTTGACCCGTGAGTCACTGACATGCGGGCCTCTCCCGGCTAACCAGTTAGTTAGAGCTAAACTTAATTAAGTTAGTTTAGTTAGTCACTGACCAGTGGGCCCAGTGTTGTTTAGTTAGTTTAGTTAACCCAAATAGTTAACTTTGAGACTGACTAGTGGGGCCCAGCCGTCAGGTTTGACCTAGCCACCCACAGTTGACCTGATGACGTCACCCTTACGTCATGCTGACGCAACAAAACCTTTTCTGGATTTTAAATAAATCTAAATGATTTATTTATTTCAGAAAATACCTAAAACTTCTAAAAATCATAGAAAATAATCTATAACTCAAAATGAAATAAATTATATATGAAAAATTATCAGAAAAATTCACCATCTGTACCATTTTCATGCATGTTTGAGAAAGTTAACTTCACTGTTTAGGATGAAACATGATAAGGGCAAATTTCATAATAGGTTTGGAGTTGGAATTTGATATAGTTTTGAATTCCACTTCAATTTAAATGACTTTCTGTTGCATTAGCCCAAATCACAACATATTGCCATGTCATGATCATGCATCATGTTGTTGCATTGCATTGATTGTATTCTTCCTTGTTTGCCGGTAATTGCCCCCTCTCAGTAGACGTTGTTTTCGACGACGTGATCGATGACACCGATGAAGAGCTATTCTATCTTCAGAAGTGCCAGGCAAGCAAAACCCCCTTGTTCATTCTGATACAATCCCACTCTCTCACTCCTGCTCTCTTTTACTGCATTAGGACAACAACGATTCAACTGTTACATGTTGCGGTAGTTGAACCCCTTTCCTCTGCATGACCTGTCATTGCCACAGTAAATAGATGAAACCCACTAGCATGAGTAGGAGTTGTTTGAGCCCTGATGTGCCTACTCATTCATGCTTGTTTGTCATGCCTGCTTTTGCATAGAGTTGTGTCAGGTCTAGTTCATCGGGGATGAATCGGAGATGTGTAAACATGTCCTACGGTGTGTGAGCTAAGTGTGTGAACACGATTTGGTAAAGCTAGCGGTGAGTGGCCATGTAGGAGTACATGGTGGGTTGTCTCACTGAAACCGTCCTCAGGAACTTAGTTCTGTGTTTGTGATCCATGAAACAGCTACTACCACACATTGGGCCCTGAAATATGACCCCGCTCGACTTATTGACCCCTCTCGTCCTCTGTCCAGGAGTTGCAACTAGTTTCTGGTGTTTGTAGGTTATGTGTTGGCGGCCATGCGTAGCGCTGACCCTAGGGGTGGGCTATGATGCGGTAGATACACTGTGGCCGGGTATGCCGGGCGCCCATTTAGCGTCTCGGGACCCTGTACACATCGTTTGGGGCCGTTGAGGACACCCCGGCCGGATTTCCTTGCGGATGGAACCCGAATAGGCGATAAACCTGGACTAGAGACTTGTGTGGTTAGTCAGGTCGTGGTCTAAACCCACGTCGGCTTTCGCTTGAAGTCTGCCGAGCACATGTCGTGTGCAGACGCTAAGTGGTGGAAAAATGTGTGACGAAGTACACCCCTGCAGGGTTATAAATGATCTATTCGAATAGCCGTGTCCGCGGTAAAGGACTTCTGGGTTACCTATAACAGTTTATAGACAAGTGAAAGTGGATACTCTAAAATGCGCAAGATAAGCGTGAGTGCTATGGATGGCGTTCTCGTAGGGAGACGGGAGCGGATCCATAGTGGTGTATTGATATGGTGAATATGTGGACTCCCGTGCGCCACCTCAAAAGAGTTACTTGCAGTCGTAGTTTAAGATAGCCACCGAGTCAAAGTTGGCTTGCTGCAGTTAAACTCCCCCACCCCCCTTTGTTGATACCGATGCATATGTAGCTAGTTCTGATGTAAGTCTTGCTGAGTACTTTTGTACTCACGTTTGCTTAATTTATGTTTTGCAGAGAGACTCCAGTCTCGCTAGTAGTTTCGCGTGGACTTCGACGTTAGCTTGATACCTCAGCTACGATCTTGTGCCCTCGGCAGGATCTGGTAGATAGTCAGGCTTCTCAGCCTTTTCCATTTGTAGATGTCTGTACTTAGACATGTTAAGCTTCCGCATGTGTTTGACTTGTATGCTCTGAATGTTGGGTCATGAGACCCATGTTTGTATTATCTCGCTCCTCGGAGCCTAATGAATAAATACTCTGAGTCGTAGAGTCTTGTTGTGATGCCATGTTGTATTGCACATATTGAGCATATTGTGTGTATGATTGAAATGCTTGGTATGTGTGGGATCTGACAATCTAGTTGTTTATCCTTGGCAGCCTCTCTTATGGGGAAATGTAGTCTAGTGCTTCCATGAGCCATAGTAGTCCGCTACAGCCCGGTTCACCGGAGTCCTGCTAGTCCAGCACTACTGCTCAGGACACTTGACTGGCCGGCATGTGCTTCACTTCGTTCCTGTGTCTGTCCCTTTGGGGAAATGTCACGCGGTGACATCCGGAGTCCTGCCTAGCCTGCTACAGCTCGGGTTCCCGGAGTCCTGTTAGCCCAGTGCTACAGCCCGGATTCACATGTTGCTGACCAACATGCTCGATGTGATTCATGTATTCCTGTCCCCATAGGTTAGTGCTGCTTTGGGTTCACGACTAGCCATGTCGGCCCGGGTTCTCTGTCATATGGATGCTAGTGACACTATCATATACATGAGCCAAAAGGCGCAAACGGTCCCGGGCCATGGTAAGGCGACACCGTGGGAATACCGTGCGTGAGGCCGCAAACTGATATGAGGTGGTACCGGCTAGATCGATGTGACTTGGAATTGGGGTCCTGACAGCTTTGGTATTAGAGCCTAACTTCCCGTAGGATTACCAAGCCAAGCTGGTCGAAGTCGTGTCTAGAAATGCTTTAGTTATGTAAGGGAATTGATTGTGGGAGGGAATGTAAGGCTCTTTTTACTCCTTATACCTCATGCCCTCTGATCTGAGTCAACCTCTTCCTTTCTACGGGGATTAAGAACTAGGCCTTCTCATCTATCTATCAGGATGACGTGTTACTAAACCGTAGTTGCCTAGGATTGTTGGGTTCAAGCCTCAGTTCAGTTCCTACCACTTCCATATGTTCATAATTGGTACCAGAACCTTGATATGATGTTGTTGAGTGACTATGCAAATCCTTGTGAATGTCTCAAATATTTTTCTGAGCAGTTACAGCCGTTATGCTGTCCGAGTCATCCCAGGTTTCTAATTAGTCTGATGCATTTGTAAATCCTTCTTCCTATCCCGATGTCCTTTGGGCCAGATTAAGCACACTAATCGATGAGTTGAGGTACTCTATTGCCTCGACATATATGTTGGAGCTATTATTATGACCCTAGGTGTTTTAGGGAGTCACCTAGTAATCTATCAATGCTTTGCATCCCCAGTGTGATGATTCTGGCCATTACTCTCGAAAGCATCCCGTGATGCTACTTAGTAGTAGGTATTCTATTCCTGGGTTCTTGAACCCGAGATTCACCCTACTTACTTCATGCTGATAGTGTTTGTTAGTTTCTTTATAATATTAGTAACCTTTGCGATAGTCCTCGAGGTCCGTGGTATTTCCTTCTTCCAAACACCATGAACTGCTTATGGCAGAAGTTCTTTTGAACCAAAAGATCACAACCAAAGTGCTCTTGAGGAGTTCTCCATTCTAAATTGTGACTCTGCCAGTTCTACCTTTCTGCATGGGTTATCCGAAAGAAATATGTTGAACTCGTTCGACATACTAATCTATGCATTCACACCTCAGAAAGTTATATGTTCCTTTGAGTTGTCCCCCTTCAGTTATATTCCGACCTTCATCTATCAGTTGATAGTCAAGAGTATGTGAGCATTCGTTCATCGGTGCTTGTTGTTCTTGTGGTCCGTCAAGCCATTCTATTTCAGATTGACTAGGAGAAACAAACTCCAGTACCTCATCCATATCCAGGATTGGGTCAAAGTAGTTGTGTTCTGCAGATCAAATGCCATCCATCTTTTGCTCTGTTCTACCCTGGAGTATTACCCCTTTTATGTCAGGTCTGTCATGAGAATTGCACCACCTCTTATGAATTCTTGACGCAGTAATACTTCTTGCCATCATTGTTCTTTCCTCAGTTCCGTGTTATTATAACCAGAATGCCGACAAGTGAACCGTGATGTGTGAAAGCAATATTCCTAGCAACTCCATTGCTTGGTAGTTAATGGACAATACTCTCATTGTTAGTATGCTGGTAATTAAATCACCATCCTAAGATTTATCGTGCTACCTAGTCCATATTTCCGGGTGCACTCATCGACCAATGAGTTAGGACTGTGATAATCCCTCGCTCTTTGATCATATCATCTTGCTCTGAAAAGTGAGATTGTTCTCGAGCTTAGTAACATATTGGTGGTTCGTGATTCTCCGAAGATCTTCTCAGAAGTATTACCAGGTTGTCACCTGACCGCTATGTTGAGTTCGTGATCAAGTTGGTTTCTTGTAGCCACCCTCTTCTCCAGGAATCTGTGTTGGATACCCTGAGCTAGTTGGTTAAGCTGAACAATAACTTGGAGAGTTGGAAAATGAAAGCTTGTCCGGCTCAGTTCATTCCAAGGGATATCCTTGTGTGTGTGTGTGTGTTGAAGAAAGATGATATTTTCATCGATTGTTCCTCGGGATCGGTTGTTGAATCTATCGTCTTGTCCAAACCTTGATTTGAGTGTGTGCTATCGTCAAGTCAAATGAGAACCAACGATGTTCATAATGTTGTCTTACTCGTGGGTTTCCTCGAGCATACACCGTTATATCTTTTCGGGTCTGACCAATGCTGTCACCTTGTTCACATAATTATGGAATTCCATCTTCACGGAAATCTGGATGACCTGTTGTTGAGCCCATCGACAATATTTTCATCTTATCCATGATTCATGTTGAACATTAAGCTAGTGTTGGAAACTTTGAAAGCATTTCTTCATGCTAGCTCATGAAGCATATGTTTGGTATAAGAAGTGACTTCCTCTAGTTCACGTGCATTTGAAGCAAGTTGCCGCCATGAATTTGGGGAAGTTTGTTTTGCTTTCTCTGGAGTCATCCCAAGTCAGTCATGCATACGTGCGAAGTATTATGTGGTCTGGAGACTTGCAACCTTCATTCTATATCAATCCCTAGCACACCAAGCCACTGATTGATTTGTTCAAGGAGAAGAAGTTTCTTCTTAAGAGCTAGACTTACGCAAGGACTTTGATATCCTCGATGATGGTTCCCCATCTGAACTCGGTAGTGTTTTATTATAAGACTACTATGTGGTCATGCTTGTCTGGGATAGCGTGTTCACAGGTTTGTAGCAAAACCGGCTCATGTTTTGGAGCTTACTATCATAGTTCATTTTCTGAGAATCTCGCAACGTCATCTCGTCGGTTTGCGTTCCAAACTTTCTTTTCCAGACATGCTGTCTGAAATATCCTATTACCAACCAGATCTGAATCCCAGGCAGATATGATGGTTGGAACTTTTCTAGGATCTATGATGTAGGTCCCGACAAGGTTGATGTTCTGGCCGACACACCTAGCCGGAAGATCTGTCATTATAGTATCTTGCCCATTTTTCCATGAGGATTTCGTGCGACTTATTATAGAAGTTGTTCCTTAGGAATCCTTGTGCTCTCAGTTTCTTCAATGATTCTATAACCATTGAAACATTGGAAACACTCTCGACTGTTGAGTTTTGCCCCAGTTACCAGAATCATTCCCAGCATTTGCATTTTGTTCCCAGCTTGCACCTCAGTAGTAGTTGTCCAGGATCATCTTCAAAAGTGGACTTACCATGGGTCCCATCCGTCTCCGATGATAAGCAAAGCATCCATTGTGTTGTCTCCAACAAGGTAGTCCACATCATTCATCCTAATCCAAGTATGCCATTTCTTCGAGCTCTTTCAAATGATCAATTGAAAATTGCTTTAAGTTGGTATGAAGAGTTTCAATGATCTATGGATCAAAAGTAATTCTTTTTGCCACTTAAGGGAACAATCCAGCAAGTCACTTTTCCCAAGGTGCCCCATTACGGGACCATGGCAATTATCTCCTCGCCACCTTGACACCATCCACCATATTTCTAAGCGTGGAATTGCTGCCCACAAATCAAACTCCGTCGTTTATTCTTCCATCCCTCTCGATGTGTTCTGTGTCTCAACTCAAGATGTTTCAACATCTCATTCCACGAGTGGATCTTGTATAGCTCGATCTTCAAGAAGATCAATCTTAGTATAGTTTCTTTCTGTCATCATCACGTGGATGAAGATCTCAAAAGCGAGGATGTCAAGATCAACGTATGCAACGAATCAACAATCTTTTGAGGTGCAACCTGGATCGTGAAGATCGTGTTGGTCTTGTGCCCCCCTTCCTTCTTACATCACGTCTTGAATCTCGGGCCGAGATTCTTGTTTAGTGGGGGTGAGTTGTCACATCCCTAGCTTCTGGCATTGCACTAGGGTAACTTCATGTGTGCATCATGTTTAAACTTTGAAAGAAACTTGAAATGGGGATTGCCTAAACCCTAGCATTAAAGGAATTCACTAGGTTCAACCAAAATATTTCCAGTAAATCCAAATGGCTATAAAAAATGTTCATCATTCTTGGAAAAAACTGGAAACAGTAACCAGAGGTGATGCACATTTTTGCATGACATATTTGGGCTCTGGCTTAAATCATATGTTATTTGAATTTGGGCATTTAAATGCTAGTAAATATTTTAAATGCCCAAGTAATCCTAAATTGAAATGTTCCATGTTGGGTATATTCTATACAGTGGGCATGTTCAGTTTGGTGATTTTTGAAAGGGTCTAGGTATTTTTAGAAAAGCCACAAAGATTACAGAAAAATAGAAAAGAAAAATAGAGAGAGAGAGAGAAACCCACCTGGGCCTCACCTGTGCTGGCCCAGCCCACCTGGCTTGTGCCAGTCGTCACCCACCTCTTCCAGTAGGCAGAGGCGTGTCGCCCGCGTGCGCACCCGCGGCCACCTCCTGCTTCCACCTCCTGCTGCCTAACTGTCGTCTCCCCATCTCCCTGGCGTTGCCACGCACCCCCCCGAGACCCCTCTCTCCTCCCCCTCACTCGCTGCTCTCTCTCCCCTCCCCTGTCTTGCTCTCTTCCCCACCATCGAGCGTGCCCGTCGCCGCCGCTCGCTGCCACGGTGTCCACCGGCCACCCCTCGACCCCTCTCCGTCTTCGGGAGCTCCTCCATCGTCTACTACATCTCCTCGACGACGGAAGCAAGCCCGGATGCCCGGAAGCGTCGCCATCAAGCTCGTCCCCGCCGCCTCTGCCCAGAGATCGCCGCCGCCGTTCCGTCGTCACCAAGCCGTCCCCGAGCCCACTTAGCGTCTCATCCGACTCCTCGTGAGCTCCTCTTCCTCTCCCCTCACTCCATGCACTCAATTTCGTCCCCTAGCTAGCTGCCCCGCTAGACCCGAGAGCTCATCGCCGTCGTAGTTCGTCACCGCCGTGGCCAGGGCCACCCCAGCTTGCGCCCGAGCGCGTCACCGTGTTCGCTGCACCCCCAGGAGCCCACAGCACCCTTCAGTTTCCCCTCTAGTGCACCGTAGCGACGAATCCATCATCACCCGAGCTCCGGCCACCGCCGCGAGCTCCGTTCCGGTGAGCTCCGGCGCCCCCACGGCCACCCACCTACCTCCCTGGATGCGGGCGAGCCCGGGCTACGCCCTGATGCCCTTAGCCACCGCCCCCGTCGCCTTTAGCGCAAGTCCGGTGCGTTGCCGCTGCGGGTTTGGTCGCCGCCGGCCAACTCCGGCGACAGCCGACGTGGCGGGGTCATTAGTGCAAATCCCCGCCAGCTGGACCGCACCTAGTCACTGACAGCGGGCCCCGTAGTGGGTCAAAGCCCAGTTAACGCCGGGTTTGACCCGGGGTTGACCTCTGTTCGACCCTTGAGTCACTGACATGCGGACCTCGCCCGGCTAACCAGTTAGTTAGAGCTAAACTTAATTAAGTTAGTTTAGTTAGTCACTGACCAGTGGGCCCAGTGTTGTTTAGTTAGTTTAGTTAACCCAAATAGTTAACTGTGAGACTGACTAGTGGGGCCCAGCCGTCAGGTTTGACCTGGCCACCCACAGTTGACCTGATGACGTCACCCTTACATCATGCTGATGCAGTAAAACCTTTTCTGGATTTTAAATAAATCTAAATGATTTATTTACTTCAGAAAATACCTAAAACTTCTAAAAATCATAGAAAATAATCTATCACTCAGAATGAAATAAATTATATATGAAAAATTATCAGAAAAATTCAAGGAATCCATCTGTACCATTTTCATGCATGTTTGAGAAAGTTAACTACACTGTTTAGGATGAAACATGATTAGGGCAAATTTCATAATAGGTTTGGAGTTGGAATTTGATATAGTTTTGAATTCCACTTCAATTTAAATGACTTTCTATTGCATTAGCCCAAATCACAACATATTGCCATGTCATGATCATGCATCATATTGTTGCATTGCATTTATTGTATTCTTCCTTGTTTGCCGGTAATTGCCCCCTCTCAGGAGACGTTGTTTCCGACGACGTGATCGATGACACCGATGAAGAGCTATTCTATCTTCAGAAGTGCCAGGCAAGCAAAACCCCCTTGTTCATTCTGATACAATCCCACTCTCTCGCTCCTGCTCTCTTTTACTGCATTAGGACAACAACGATTCAACTGTTACATGTTGCGGTAGTTGAACCCCTTTCCTCTGCATGACCTGTCATTGCCACAGTAAATAGATGAAACCCACTAGCATGAGTAGGAGTTGTTTGAGCCCTGATGTGCCTAATCATTCATGCTTGTTTGTCATGCCTGCTTTTGGATAGAGTTGTGTCAGGTCTGGTTCATCGGGGATGAATCGGAGGTGTGTAAACATGTCCTACGGTGTGTGAGCTAAGTGTGTGAACACGATTTGGTAAAGGTAGCGGTGAGAGGCCATGTAGGAGTACATGGTGGGTTGTCTCACTGAAACCGTCCTCAGGAACTGAGTTCTGTGTTTGTGATCCATGAAACAGCTACTACCACACATTGGGCCCTGAAATATGACCCCGCTCGACTTATTGACCCCTCTCGTCCTCTGTCCAGGAGTTGCAACTAGTTTCTGGTGTTTGTAGGTTATGTGTTGTCAGCCGTGCGTAGCGCTGACCCTAGGGGTGGGCTATGATGCGGTAGATACACTCTGGCCGGGTATGCCGGGCGCCCGTTTGGCGTCTCCGGACCCTGTACACATCGTTTGGGGCCGTTGAGGACACCCCGGCCAGATTTCCTTGAGGATGGAACCCGAATAGGCGATAAACCTGGACTAGAGACTTGTGTGGTTAGTCAGGTCGTGGTCTACACCCACGTCGGCTTTCGCTTGAAGTCTGCCGAGCACATGTCATGTGCAGACGCTAAGTGGTGGAAACATGTGTGACGAAGTACACCCCTGCAGGGTTATAAATGATTTATTCGAATAGCCATGTCCGCGGTAAAGGACTTCTGGGTTACCTATAACAGTTCATAGACAAGTGAAAGTGGATACTCTAAAATGCGCAAGATAAGCGTGAGTGCTATGGATGGCGTTCTTGTAGGGAGACGGGAGCGGATCCATAGTGGTGTATTGATATGGTGAATATGTGGACTCCCGTGCGCCACCTCAAAAGAGTTACTTGCAGTCGTAGTTTAAGATAGCCACCGAGTCAAAGCTGGCTTGCTGCAGTTAAACTCCACCACCCCCCTTTGTTGATACCGATGCATATGTAGCTAGTTCTGATGTAAGTCTTGCTGAGTACATTTGTACTCACGTTTGCTTAATTTATGTTTTGCAGAGAGACTCCAGTCTCGCTAGTAGTTTCGCGTGGACTTCGACGTTAGCTTGATACCTCAGCTACGATCTTGTGCCCTCAGCAGGATCTGGTAGATAGTCAGGCTTCTCAGCCTTTTCCATTTGTAGATGTCTATACTCAGACATGTTAAGCTTCCGCATGTGTTTGACTTGTATGCTCTGAATGTTGGGTCATGAGACCCATGTTTGTATTATCTCGCTCCTCGGAGCCTAATGAATAAATACTCTGAGTCGTAGAGTCTTGTTGTGATGCCATGTTGTATTGCACATATTGAGAAATGTAGTCTAGTGCTTCCATGAGCCATAGTAGTCCGCTGCAGCCCGGTTCACCGGAGTCCTGCTAGTCCAGCACTACTGCTCCGGACACTTGACTGGCTGGCATGTGCTTCACTTTGTTCTTGTGTCTGTCCCTTCTGGGAAATGTCATGCGGTGACATCCAGAGTCCTGCCTAGCCTGCTACAGCTCGGGTTCCCGGAGTCCTGTTAGCCCAGTGCTACAGCCCGGATTCACACGTTGCTGACCGATATGCTCGATGTGATTCATGTATTCCTGTCCCCATAGGTTAGTGCTGCTTTGGGTTCACGACTAGCCATGTCGGCTCGGGTTCTCTGTCATATGGATGCTAGTGACACTATCATATACGTGAGCCAAAAGGCGCAAACGGTCCCGGGCCATGGTAAGGCGACACCGTGGGAATACCATGCGTGAGGCCGCAAACTGATATGAGGTGGTACTAGCTAGATCGATGTGACTTGGAATCGGGGTCCTGACACGTTCTGGATGGGGATCCCGTCCTGCGTCTCCAGGCGCGCGGCGCCAGGCCTGGAGACGGGGGAAATCCTAAACGAGCCCTCCCACATGGGCGAGTGCTTATGCAGCCCTTCCTTGGAGAGCACCCGCCTCAGGACGAGATCACCCACCTTGAGCGTCCTTGAGCGGACACTGCGGTAGTGGTACCATCGTAGCGCCTGCTGGTATCTCGCCGCCCGGAGCGAGGCTTGACGGCGGCATCCCTTCGCCAGCACGAGGTCCATCCCCCGCATGGCATCCTGACGTGCCTTGTCAAACACCAGTACCCGCGCGGAGCGATGCTTGACCTCATGAAGGAGAACTGCTTCGGCTCCATAGACGAGGAAGAATGGGGTCTCTCCTGTTGGCATGGTGGCGGTGGTGCGGATGTACCACAGCACGGACTGGAGCTCGTCATGCCAGCCCCTACCACAGGCCTCGAGCCTCTTCTTTAAGGCTATGTCTTGAGGCCTCTCAGGACCTCTGCGTTGGCACACTCGGCTTGGCCATTGCTCGTGGGGTGTGCCGCTGTGGTGTAGCATATCTGCGTTCCAAGGTTAGCACAATATGTCTTGAAGAGATTGCTAGTGAACTGCGAGCCGTTGTCAGTGATGATGCGGTTAGGGACATGAAACAGGCTCACGATGCCCTTGATAGACTTAACTGCTGACCCCGCTGGGATGGTGCGGACGGCTTCCACCTCTGCCCACTTGGTGAACTTGTCGATGACGACGTAGAGGTAGTGGTAGCCCCCGGGCGCTCGACGAAATAGACATAGGATATCCAGCCCCCAGACCGCAAACGGCCACGAGAGTGGGATAGTCTGGAGGCCCTGGGCCGGCTGGTGGATTTTCTTGGCATGGAACTGGCAGCCCTCGCAGGACCTTACCAGCTCGGTTGAGTCGTTGAGTGCCGTGGGCCAGTAGAACCCGATGCGGAACGCCTTGCGAACCAGAGTGTGCGACTACGAGTGATGCCTGTTGTCCCCGCCGTGTATGTTAGCTAGCAGCTCGCTCCCCTGCTTCCTGGAGATGCATCGCAAAGAAACATCATTTGGTCATTTTCTATACAGCTCACCGTCCTGGATGCAATTTGTCGTAGCCTGCCAGGCCGCGCGCTCCGTGTCCTCCTCTTTCTCCGGCAGTGTTCCTTGCACCAGGTATGCCCTGAACTCCTCGGTCCAGCACCCCTCCTGAGGCTCGAGCGCCAGGAGCAGGCGTGCTCCTGAGGTCAGGCCGCAGGCGGGGGCTCCCGAGGCTGGTGGCTAGGGGAGTTCCTCCTGAGACAGCGCAAGCTTCGCAGTCGAGGGGGCCGCCGAGGTCTTGAAAAGTCGCTCTTCGAAGACACCAGGCTCTTGGGGCTGGCGCCTTGATGCTCTCTTGGCAATCTCATCGGCTTCCTTATTGGTGCCGCGTGGCACATGCTGCAATTCCAGGCCCAAGAATTGCTTCTCCATCTTGCGCACATCCATGAGGTACGCCTCCATGTGCTCGTCCCTTGGCTCGTACACCTTGTTGGAGAAGTTAACAAGGAGCTGGGAGTCGCCATTAATGGTGAGATGCTTCATCCCCAAGGCTACTTCAGCCTTGAGGCCGGTGATCAGCCCCTCGTATTCCGCGATGTTGTTGGAGACCTTCTCGCCCCGCTGGAAGCAGAGCTGCACGACGTAGTATAGTTTGTCTTGGGTGGGCGAGATGAGCACGTCACCAGCCCCCGCACCTTGGCGTGCGAAAGCGCCGTCGAAGTACATGACCCAGCCATCTGGCGCTTCACTTCCTGGTGAGAGGGATCGGCCCTCGCCTGCTTCGGGCTCCGGAGCGTCGGTCCATTCTACCACAAAGTCAACGAGGGCGTCTCCCTTGATGACCCTGGTTGTGCTGAACTCCAGCTGAAACACTTGCAGCTCGATGTTCCACTCAGCGACTCTTCCTGCAACGTTGGGGCTCCGGAGCACCCTCTCCAGTGGGTAAGCCGAGACGACCTTAATTGGGTGGCCTTGGAAGTAATGGCGCAGCTTGCGTGAGGCCACCAGGAGCGCGAGCAAAAGCCTCTGTGGCATGGGATATCATGCTCTTGCGTCCCGTAACACCGTGCTGATGAAGTACACCAGGTGCTCAATGAGGGTGGGAGCGTTGATGGAGTGTGTGGCCTCCAGAGGTTGTGGCGCCTCCCGAGGTGGGGGGCCTCAGGAGCTTGGTCCCTCATCGGGGCCTCCGCAGGCCCAGAGATGCCGTCTTGTGGGGCCTGATCATCCTCGGGCGCCGTTGTGACTTTAGCAGCGCCGTCTCGGCGCTGCACCACCCCGGCTAAAGGTGCGGCATTACGCGGCGTGCTCTTGGCCTGACGCTCCTTCCGGACAGCCACCAACGTCGTGCTGGCTGAGTGGGGCGTGGCGGCCAGGTAGAGCACCAGGGGCTTGAGGGGACAATGCAGTACCATCACCGGAGGGCTGGTCAAGTACCTCTTGAGGTCTTGAAACGCCAGGTCAGCCTCTGGGGTCCACTCGAACGGGCCCTTCTTCTTCATCAGCTTGAAGAACGGCAGGGCACACTCCTCCAGCTTGGAGATGAAACGCCCCAGCGAGGTCACGCAACCCACGAGCTTCTGCATTTCCTTGAGAGTTTGCAGCGGGCTCATGTCTTCTATTGCCTTGACCTTCTCCGGGTTGGCCTCGATCCCCCTATGCGACACGAGGAAGCCTAGTAGCTTGCCGGAGGGGACACCAAACACGCACTTCTCTGGGTTGAGCCGCAGGTCCACCTGGCGCAGGCTGGTGAAAGTCTCCTCCAAGTCCTGAATGAGGGTTCTTGCCTCCTGAGATTTTACCATGATGTCTTTGACGTAGGCTTCAACGTTTCTCCCTAGCTTCTCGCCCAAGGTGATGTGCATCAGCCGCTGGAAGGTCGCCCCAGCGTTGCGTAGCCCGAACGGCATGCAGGTGTAGCAGTATACCCCACACGGGGTCAAGAAGGTCGTCTTCTCCACATCCTCAACCGCCATCTTGATCTGGTGGTAACCCGAGAATGCATCCAGGAAACACAGCTGGTCGCACTCGGCGGTGGAGTCGACGATCTGGTCGGTGCGCGGGAGCGGGAACGGGTCTTGGGGGCAGGCTTTGTTGAGGTTGGTGAAGTCGACACACATGTGTTCCTTCCTGCCTTTCTTGGGCATGACGACGGGGTTCACCAGCTATTCCGGGTACTGGAACTCGCGAATGATGCCTGCCGCTTGTAGTTTGTGAGTTTCCTGGACAATAAAGGATTGCTTCTTTGTGGACTACCATTGTGCCTTCTGCTTCATAGGGCACACATTGGGGCACACCCTCAAATGATGTTCGATTACCCCTCGTGGGACCCCTACCAGCTGCTTGGGCTCCCAGGCGAATACCTCCTTGTTCACGCGCAGGAACTTTACCAGTGCCTCCTCTTGATCCGGGTCAAGGTTGGCGCCTATGGTGAAGGTGGCCCCCAAGGACCCGTCCTCCTTGACTAGCACTTGCTTCGTTTCAGCTCGATCTTGAGTGAACAATTGCTTCTTCTTTGCCGGCGTGGCCCCCTTAGCCCCCGGGACGACTTCGTCGTCTGGGCGCGCCCCCTCAGCGGCCCTGAAAGCAAGCTTGAGGGCCGCCAGAGCCTCCTTGGTGTCTCCAGCCACGGTGAGGACACTGCTACAGCCCGACATCTTCATGAGGTTGTAGGCCGGATGGGTCGCCGCCATGAACTGAGCCAGTGCAGGGTACCGGAGGATGGCATTGTATGGGAGGTTGATGCGGGGGATGCCAAAGTCGATCAGCTCGGTGCGGTAGTTGTCCCGGGTACCAAAGGTGACCGGGAGGCGTATTTGCCCCAGGGGGCTGGTGGATCCGCTACTGACTCCGGATAAAGGCT
This sequence comes from Triticum urartu, assembly GCF_056163025.1. Lineage (NCBI taxonomy): Eukaryota > Viridiplantae > Streptophyta > Magnoliopsida > Poales > Poaceae > Triticum > Triticum urartu. The sequence goes on along the minus strand of NC_141873.1, from coordinate 192,065,320 downwards.
TGGTGGGGCGGAGCCGGCCGTGCGGCATGTGAAGCAAGCCAAAAGCTTCCATGGAGAGCACGTTGAGGCGAGCTCCGCCGTCGATGAGGGTCTTGTTCATGGCGACGTTGCAGATGGTGGGCGTGCAGAGCATAGGGATCGTTCTCGAGCCAGCAGTGGTAGCGGGGTGGTCCCCTGAGTCGAAGGTGAGGTCGGCCTTGGGCACCGCCTATCCTAGAGGGGCTCCCAGCTGTACAGAGGCGGTCTTCGCCTGCCAAAGGCTGTGGTGGTGGTGCAGCTATGGGCTCCACGGTGACCTCCGTCCTGCCGTCCTGCTGGTCTTGATCTTGTTGCACTGATGCCTGATGCCTTGCGAATCCTCGTCTGCGCCTACCTCTTTAGCACCGAAGAGGAAACTGGCACTCTGCGCCTGCTAGTGTCCGCGTGACCTCGGTCGTCATGGCTCACGTCACGCGAACCTCGTGAGGTGCCCCCTGCCTTGATTCTCCGCTCCTCAGGAGCCAGCCTAGCGAGGCTGCCCCTAAGTAGGTCTTGTGTCGTCCACCTCGCGAGGGTCTTGAGGGGTTGCTGATGAAGATGGGATGTACCTGGCAGCCGGTAGAGGCACGCCACGGGCCGCTGTAGGATCTTGAAGTAGATATGTCTAGAGGGGGGTGATTAGACACTTAATGCTAAAGTTGCAATTTTTAAGCTTTTTCGGTTTAAGTGGAGTTTTAGGCACAATTTCAACATACACAATACATATCAAGCAAGCATGCAAAGAGTATATGAGCAGCGGAATGTAAAGCATGCAACTTGCAAGAATGTAAGGGGAAGGGTTTGGAGAATTCAAACGCAATTGGAGACACGGATGTCTTTCCCGTGGTTCGGATAGGTGGTGCTATCCTACATCCACGTTGTTGGAGACTTCAACCCACGAAGGGTAACGGTTGCGCGAGTCCACGGAGGGCTCCACTCACGAAGGGTAATGGTTGCGCGAGTCCACGGAGGGCTCCACCCACGAAGGGTCCACAAAGAAGCAACCACCCACGAAGGGTCCACGAAGAAGCAACCTTGTCTATCCCACCATGGCCATCGCCCACGAAGGACTTGCCTCACTAGCGGTAGATCTTCACGAAGTAGGCGATCTTCTTGCCCTTACAAACTCCTTGGTTCAACTCCACAATCTTGTCGGAGGCTCCCAAGTAACACCTAGCCAATCTAGGAGACACCACTCTCCAAGAAGTAACAAATGGTGTGTAGGTAATGAACTCCTTGCTCTTGTGCTTCAAATGATAGTCTCCCCAACACTCAACTCTCTCACATAGGATTTGGATCTGGTGGAAAGAAGGTTTGAGTGGAAAGCAACTTGGGGAAAGCTAGAGATCAAGATTCATATGGTAGGAATGGAATATCTTGGCCTCAACACATGAGTAGGTAGTTCTCTCTCAGAAATAGGATGCTGGAAGTGTAGGCTTAGTCCGATGGCTCCCTCCACGAATGAAGAGGAGGTGGAGGGGTATATATAGCCTTCACACAAAATCCAACCGTTACACATAGTTTTCCAATCTCGGTGGGACCGAATCAACAAACTCGGTCGGACCGAAAAGGTAAACCTAGTGACCGTTAGAGATTTTCGGTGGGACTGACATGCAACTCGGTAGGACCGATATGGTTAGGGTTTGGGCATAACGTAATCTCGGTGAGACCGATTACACAAACTTGGTGAGACCGAGTTTGGTAATAAGCTAACCAGAGAGTTGGTCAGGTAAACTCGGTGGGACCGATTTGCTCTTTCGGTGAGACCGAAAAGTTACAAAAAGGAAACGGAGAGTTTACGCTGCAATCTCGGTGGGACCGATTCGCTCTTTCGCTGAGACCGAAAAGTTACGAAAGGGAAATAGAGAGTTTGCAATCCCATCTCGGTGAGACCGAGATCCCTATCGGTAGAACCGAATTGCTAGGGTTTGGCAGTGGCTTATGACAAGTGAAACTCGGTGGCGCCGGATAGAAAGAATCGGTAGGACCGAGTTTGGCTTAGGGTTTAGGTCATTTGTGGAAGTGGGAAAGTAGCTGAGGATTTTGGAGCATATCATTAAGCATCTTGAAGGAGTTCCCACAACCTTTAGTCCATGCCACTCCATTGTTGAACTTATCTGAAACATACTAGATAGAAACATTAGTCCAACAAGAGATATGTTGTCATCAATTACCAAAACCACCTAGGGAGCACTTGTGCTTTCAATCTCCCCATTTTTGGTAATTGATGGCAACATACATCAAAGCTTTAGATAAAGATATAAAGAACAGCAAGTAAAGCTTTGGAAGGACATGTAACAAGCATAGGCTCCCCCTACATGTATGCACTCATGTAAATATGAAATATAGAGGCATGTGAGAGCATAACCATGACAGAGTAGGCAATGTGTTACATGTATCTTGGCCATATGCATCAGAGCAAAAGATTATCAAGGAAAATACCTTCATGCTCATGAGTCCTTCTTGCAAACAGTATGTACATAAGCAAGAACTCCTCATACTCATGATTTTGATGCATATACTTACCTTGTGGTCTTGAGTTGGCTTAGGATGGAATGAACCTGCACAAACAAAGTTATATAACACAGGTACATCCACTAGCCAGAGCAAACAAAAGAAACCACAAGAATACCAAGACCGGGATGACATGTAGAGAGTGAGTACAAGGTACCACATTGGATTCAACATGTCCCCAAGAATAAAGATATGCAATGAATTTGACTGATTTCTTTCCCTTAGGTGTCTTGCTCCCCTGAATCTTACATGGGATATTGGGAGAAGATAGGGAACAGAAAATCAGAGCTGAAAGATACAAATGGATAGAACTTAATGCAAATACATGTCTTTCCCCCAAAAAGGCATGTGACATCTCTCCTCTTGAACATCAAGCATCTGGGATCCTTGAGTATTCTCTCCCCCTGGAAGTCTCTCTCTCCCCCTTAATACTTTCTCTCTTGTAGGTTTGGTCCTTGAGACTTTTTCTCTCCCTTGATGTGATCTCTCTCTCCTACAAGCTTTGATGTGATCTCTCTCTCCCCCTTGGACATCAATTTCCAAGAAGGGCTTTCTGGAATCCGTCGTATAGGTTTGGTCCTTGAGACTCAGCACAAAGCAACGGATAAAACTGTGATGCTTGAAGAGGACAAGATTCATTGAGTAGAGCTGGATAAGAAGAAATATAGAACAAGTGGCAAACTGTTTTTCCTGTTGCGAAGTCGGTTGCACCGAGTGGTATGTTTCGGTGGCACCGAAAAGATTCGGTTGGAACGAAAATTACAAGTCGGTGAAACCGAGTTCACACAGAGAAAAACACTTGTCACCTCAGCTCACTAGACATGTAGGATCTCACAAAGATTTGCAATGAATTACCTGAAGGATTTGCAAGGAATTAAATGCAGAAAATGCAGTACATAAACAGAAAGAAAAGAGACTGAAAAATCTAGATGGAGTTTTTTTTTTTGAAAAAGAGAAAGAAAATAAACATGCATGAGACAAATGCAATAACACAGAAAAGAACACAAGAGAACTTCATCTAGAGTCGGGCGGTGACATAGTCACCTATGTTAGAGTATATTGACTTAGGAGTCAAGTGAGAACACTTGATCATAGGTCATACTCATCGTTTAAGCTCAAAATGGGGTTACCATTTTTCATTTAAGCATCTTGATGTATTCACATCTTGTTGAGTTGCTTTGACTCATGTCTTGGAGTAAAGCTTCTCTAAGATGGAATAACATACCTTGGGTGGTGGTGTGGTTCTTGCTCATGTAGTTGAACTTGTGTGGGTGCTCAAGGTTGATGTAGCTCATCAAGAGTTGGGAGCACCACTTGGAGTTTGAGTTCATCTACCTACATGGGTTAGTTATTGCAAGGAAGAGCACTTGTGTATCCAAAAATGACAATCATGAAGCTCAACATAGAATTTGTCAAAGGATATGTTTGAATGGTTTTGTGCTTCCTTGTCTTCAACCACCATTGTGTAGAGTCTTGGTGATGTAGAGATTGCTCAAGATGTGAGTGAGTCGCAATCTCATGGAATTAGATTCAACCAAGCACCTACATGGGTCAGACAACATGCAAGGTACAAATATATCCAAGACATAAGATAGTCATCATAAGAGATATATCATGGATTAGTCATAAGCTCATGTCTTGCATGTATCCAATGGAGTTTCTACTCCAAGTTCGAAGCATCAATGATGTTCAATTCACCTCTCAACCTGCAAAATACTTTCTCATCAAGAGGTTTAGTAAATATATCCGCTAATTGCTTATCGGTGCGAACGTGCTTAAGATTAATGTCACCCTTAGCAACATGATCTCGAATGAAATGATGACGAACTTCAATATGCTTAGTTCGACAATGTTGTACAGGATTATGACCAATTTTGATAGCACTTTCATTGTCACAAAGCAGTGGAACATGTTTCATATAAATCCCATAATCTTTAAGAGTTTGGGTCATCCAAAGTAATTGAGCACAACATGAACCAGCGGCAATGTATTCCGCTTCGGCGGTGGATAAGGATACCGAGTTTTGTTTCTTGGAAGACCAAGACACAAGAGATCTACCAAGAAATTGACAAGTACCCGAAGTGGACTTTCTATCAACCTTGTCTCCGGCATAATCCGAGTTGGAATAGCCAACAAGATCAAAAGAAGACCTCTTAGGATACCAAATGCCAAAATTTGGTGTATGGATTAAATATCTCACTATCCTTTTCATAGCCTTAAGATGACATTCTTTAGGAGCAGCTTGATATCGTGCACACATGCACACACTTAGCATAATATCAGGATGTGAAGCACATAGGTATAACAATGAACCAATCATAGAGCGATAAACCTTTTGATCAACCGGTTCACCATCTTTGGTCAAATCATTATGTCCACTAGTAGGCATGGGTGTAGACATACCTTTGCATTCTTGCATATTGAACTTCTTGAATAAGTCCTTGGTGTACTTTGTTTGAGAGACAAATGTACCTTCCTTAGTTTGCTTGATTTGCAAACTGAGAAAGAATTTGAGTTCACTCATCATAGACATCTCAAACTTCTCTGACATTAGCTTTCCAAACTTTTCACTAAAGAGAGGGTTAGTTGAACCAAATATGATATCATCAACATAAATTTGGCATACAAATAGTTCTCCATTAACCCTTTTAGTAAAAAGAGTAGAATCAATTTTACCAATTTCAAAACCACTTGTAGTAAGGAACTTGGTCAAGCATTTATACCATGCTCTAGGAGCTTGTTTAAGACCATAAAGAGCTTTGTGAAGTTTGTAAACATGATTTGGTTTCTTAGGATTGATAAAACCAGGAGGTTGTTTGACATAAACTTCCTCCTCTATTTCACCATTTAGAAAAGCACTTTTGATGTCCATTTGGTACAAGGTGATATTATGGTGATTAGCATAGGCAAGTAAGATGCGAATGGACTCAAGTCTAGCAACGGGAGCATATGTCTCACCATAGTCCATACCTTCGACTTGTGTGTATCCTTGGGCGACGAGACATGCTTTGTTGCGAACCACTTGTCCATCTTCATCTTGCTTGTTGCGAAACACCCATTTGGTACCAATGATGTTGTGGTTGTTGTCGGGCTTCTCAACTAATGTCCAAACTTGGTTTCTCTCAAAGTTGTGTAGCTCTTCATGCATAGCGTTTATCCAATCCGGATCTTCCAATGCTTCTTCAACCTTCATAGGTTCAATGCTAGAGATGAATGAATAGTTTTCACAAAAGTTAGCTAAACGAGTTTTTGAGCGAGTGATTCTCCCGGTTTGTATATCATTGAGGATTTTCTCGATGGGATGATCTTTGGCAATTCTTGCTCAAACTCGTGAGAGCTTTTGCTTGGGTATTCATTGAACATCTTCTTCATCTTGTTCTTCTTCTTGGCCTTCTTCATTGTTGACGTCGTCATTCTCTTGTCGTGGTGGAGAAAGAGGTTGTTGATGTTCGTCTTGATGCATTTCCTTGTCTTCTTCATCTTGGTGTGTCCCACTTGTGGATGCTTCCGTGTCGATTCTTGGTTCACCTTGTCGTGAAGTAGAAGCTTCCACTTGGACGGATGAAGTACTCTCCTTCACCTCCGTTGGACGAATTTTGCCAATGGACAAGTCTTGGATTGCTTCTCAAGGGTCTTTGTCTCCTACATCAATTGGCAATTGCTCTACTTGCGAGCCATTAGATTCATCAAACTTCACATCTACCGTCTCTTCAACCTTTCGGGTGAAATTGTTGTAGACACGGTAAGTGTGAGAGTTTGAGCCATAACCAAGTAGAAAACCTTCATGAGATTTAGGAGCAAACTTTGAACGAAGATGCTTATCAAGAATGTAGCACTTTGAGCCGAATACTCGAAAGTATCCAACTTGGGGTTTGTTACCGGTGAGAAGCTCGTATGCCGTCTTGCCGAGTAGCTTGTGAAGATATAAGCGATTTGTTGCGTGACAAGCTGTCTCAACCGCTTCTGCCCAAAAGTGCTTCGGCGTCTTGTATTCATCAAGCATCGTTCTTGCCATTTCGATGAGCATCCGGTTCTTCCTCTCAACAACTCCATTTTGTTGAGGTGTGTACGTAGCCGAGAACTCGTGTGAATTCCCTTCTTCATCAAGAAAGGTGTCCACATTTGCGTTCTTGAACTCCGTTCCGTTGTCACTCCGAACCTTCTTGATCTTCACGTCAAACTGATTTTGGGCCTTCCTAGCGAAGTTTCTGAAGATCTTCTGGACCTGCGACTTGTCATTAAGAAAGAACACCCACGTAAATCTTGAAAAATCATCAACTATAACTAGACCAAAAGAATTTCCACCGAGACTCTTGTAGGCGTTGGGACCAAAAAGATCCATATGAAGTAGCTTGAGTGGCCTTCTTGTGGTCATGATGTTCTTCACAGGATGCCTTCCTCCAACCTGTTTACCTGCTTGACAAGCACTGCAAAGTCTATCCTTATCAAATATGACATCGTTAACTCCAAGGATATGATTTCCTTTAATAAGCTTGTCAAGGTTTCTCATGCCAACGTGACCTAGTCTTCTATGCCACAACCAACCTTTTGAGGATTTAGCAACAAAGCAAGTTTTAGGTTGTGCCTTTTTAGAGAAATCGACAATGTAAAGATCACCTCTACGCATACCCATAAAGACCATTTTATGATTGTCTCGACGAAATACTTGGCAATCACCTCAGTAAATAGGACATTCAAACTGAAATCAGCAAGTCTAGATACTGAAAGTAAGTTGTAGCTGAGAGATTCAACGAGCATGACATTTTGAATGGAACTATCATGTGAGATGGCCACCTTACCAAGGCCAACCACTTTGCCCTTTGAATTATCACCAAAGGTGACATATTTTCGAGGGCTGTCATTTTCAGCAAGCTCACGAAACATCTCTTCATCTCCGGTCATATGATCAGTACATCCACTATCAAGAACCCATTCCTTTCCTCCTGATTCATATCCCCGAAGATTTGCCATAAGACCAAAATGTCTCATTGCATCATCAAGATCGAAGTCACTATCATCATCATCATCATCATCATCATAGTATCCATGTTCATCATGATCTTGTGACTCATCATTTCCTAGAGAGGGTAATTCATTAGATAAATGATCATCAAAGTGGTCACTTTTATGAATTCTTATAGCTTCGAATATGATATCACTAATGATTCCAACATCTCCTTTAGCATGCTTAAGATTGGTAAGTTCAAATAGACAATTACCAAAACTAGGATCACTAGAGTTCATCTTACTCAAGGCAATAGATTTATGGAGAATTTCATCCAAAGTTTTCAAGGAATGATCGGGAAATCGTTCCTCAAGAAATTTCCATATACTATAGGCACAATTAAGAGTAGGCAAACTAGCAATCAAATTTTTGGGCAATCCTCTAATGATGAGCTCAATAGTTCTAAGATTGCGAATCATGTCAATATCTTCATCTAGGGTAGGATGCAAAGGATCAATATGAGGTGTACAAGGGCTAGCAATATACTTGTTCAAATGATATTGATTGAAAATTACAAGCATCTCATTTTTCCACTCATGAAAATACTCTCCATCAAGAATAGGCACTCTATGTCTAAGACTCCCTAAGGTAGACACATCCATCTTCCTCCAATGGTGATTAAACCAAGGCAATGGAGACCAAAGCTCTGATACCACTTGTAGGATCTTGAAGTAGATGTGTCTAGAGGGGGGTGATTAGACACTTAATGCTAAAGTTTAAGCTTTTTCGGTTTAAGTGGAGTTTTAGGCACAATTTCAACATACACAATACATATCAAGCAAGCATGCAAAGAGTATATGAGCAGCGGAATGTAAAACATGCAACTTTCAAGAATGTAAGGGGAAGGGTTTGGAGAATTCAAACGCAATTGGAGACACGGATGTTTTTCCCGTGGTTCGGATAGGTGGTGCTATCCTACATCCACGTTGATGGAGACTTCAACCCACGAAGGGTAACGGTTGCGCGAGTCCACGGAGGGCTCCACCCACGAAGGGTAATGGTTGCGCGAGTCCACGGAGGGCTCCACCCACGAAGGGTCCACGAAGAAGCAACCACCCACGAAGGGTCCACAAAGAAGCAACCTTGTCTATCCCACCATGGCCATCGCCCACGAAGGACTTGCCTCACTAGCGGTAGATCTTCACGAAGTAGGCGATCTCCTTGCCCTTACAAACTCCTTGGTTCAACTCCACAATCTTGTCGGAGGCTCCCAAGTAACACCTAGCCAATCTAGGAGACACCACTCTCCAAGAAGTAACAAATGGTGTGTAGGTAATGAACTCCTTGCTCTTGTGCTTCAAATGATAGTCTCCCCAACACTCAACTCTCTCTCATAGGATTTGGATCTGGTGGAAAGAAGGTTTGAGTGGAAAGCAACTTGGGGAAAGCTAGAGATTAAGATTCATATGGTAGGAATGGAATATCTTGGCCTCAACACATGAGTAGGTAGTTCTCTCTCAGAAATAGGATGCTGGAAGTGTAGGCTTAGTCCGATGGCTCTCTCCACGAATGAAGAGGAGGTGGAGGGGTATATATAGCCTTCACACAAAATCCAACCGTTACACATAGTTTTCCAATCTCGGTGGGACCGAATCAACAAACTCGGTCGGACCGAAAAGGTAAACCTAGTGACCGTTAGAGATTTTCGGTGGGACTGACATGCAACTCGGTAGGACCGATATGGTTAGGGTTTGGGCATAACGTAATCTCGGTGAGACCGATTACACAAACTCGGTGAGACCGAGTTTGGTAATAAGCTAACCGGAGAGTTGGTCAGGTAAACTCGGTGGGACCGATTTGCTCTTTCGGTGAGACCGAAAAGTTACAAAAAGGAAACAGAGAGTTTACACTGCAATCTCGGTTGGACCGATTCGCTCTTTCGGTGAGACCGAAAAGTTACGAAAGGGAAATAGAGAGTTTGCAATCCCATCTTGGTGAGACCGAGATCCCTATCGGTAGAACCGAATTGCTAGGGTTTGGCAGTGGCTTATGACAAGTGAAACTCGATGGCGCCGGATAGAAAGAATCGGTAGGACCGAGTTTGGCTTAGGGTTTAGGTCATTTGTGGAAGTGGGAAAGTAGCTGAGGATTTTGGAGCATATCATTAAGCACATGAAGCAAGAGGCTCATTAAGCAACACCTCATCCCTCCTTGATAGTATTGGCTTTTCCTATGGACTCAATGTGATCTTGGATCACTAAAATGTAAAATGAAGAGTCTTGAGCTTTAAGCTTTAGCCAATCCTTTGTCCTTAGCATCTTGAAGGAGTTCCCACAACCTTTAGTCCATGCCACTCCATTGTTGAACTTATCTGAAACATACTAGATAGAAACATTAGTCCAACAAGAGATATGTTGTCATCAATTACCAAAACCACCTAGGGAGCACTTGTGCTCTCAGCCGCGGGCAGGCAAGTCTGGGTACCCTCATTCCAAGGACGCTGACATCAGCCTTGATTCTTCGAGCCGCTAATGGCGAGGGGGAGCCGGACTGGTCGAACGGGGCGGCCACCCTTACGTAAAAACCTAGCCCCCTGCCCACTCGCCTATAAAAGGGGATGCGGGGCAAGGTATTTCTGCACACCTCCTTCCCCTCCATCCCTGCAGCAGTCCTTGCCTATCATGGTGAGAGTTCGAGGGTCTGGGGTTGCTCCAGTGGCGACGAGAACTTCTACTCGATAGCGTCTCTCTCCTCCCTCCGAAGATTTGGGGGCGGAGCCCGCCGCAAGTGGAGGTGGGAGGGCGAGGTCATGGTCATCGTGGTGACCGAGGACGAGGAGGATGGGGCGGCACCCTGGTTGCGCCCCCGCTGGCCATCCCTCCTCTGATGGAAGGCCATGTTGGAGACCAGCCTCTGGAGTTCGTCATTAGATTGTACAAGCCTCCACGCGGCCACCTTTGTCTCTCTACTTACAGAACACGTATGGATAAGAAAAGAACTTATCTATTTGGCTTACCGGGGATCACAATGTAGGCTCTTCTTCTCTTCTCTTCATCGGGACCAAGTCCATGGTAAGAGCCTGTAGTTGAATGCAGATGAAAATTATGCCACATGCGATCTTATCTATATGAACATGCTAGGCTCATGATATGCTTATGCATGCATGCAATTTGTCGGGGGGGGCAACGCTTCATTTACTTCTCTATTGCTCGGGGTTTTCGCCTGGCTTTGTACAAGGGGTTACATGCAACATCGACAAGGCCTGTACAAAAGGGTGGCTGCCGGGCAGGGCTCGACAGCCGCGCCTTATGGGTAAAACTTACGGAGATGCTCAATATTCCATGAGTTTTGCAACTGAATGCCATCTCCGGTCTCCAGATGGACCGCGCCAGGTTTGGTGACTCGCTCTACCCGGTAAGGGTGAGGGAGTCCTGGATTAGGGGGGCCACGGGCATCCGCGCTATGTAACATGGGTCGGACTAATGGGTTGCAAAGATATAAGATAGAATGCTTTCCCCCGTGTCCAGATGGGACTCTCCTTTGCGTGGATGGCAAGCTTGGCGTTCGGATATGAAGATTCCTTTCTCTGTAAACCAACTTTGTACAACCCTAGGCCCCTCCGGTGTCTATATAAACCAGAGGGGTTAGTCCATAGGGGCAATCATAATCATATAGGCTAGACATCTAGGGTTTAGCCATTATGATCTCGTGGTAGATCAACTCTTGTAACCCCTATACTCATTAAATTCAATCAAGGAGGATGTAGGGTGTTACCTCCATCAAGAGGGCCCGAACCTGGGTAAACACCGTGTCCCTGTCTCCTTTTACCTTCGATCCTGAGAGGCATAGTTCGGGACCCCCTACCCGAGATCTGCCGGTTTTGACACCAACATTGGTGCTTTCATTGAGAGTTCCACTGTCCCGTCGTTGAAAGGCTCGATGGCTCCATCGATCATCTACAACAATGCTGTCGGGAAGGAGATTTTTTCTCCCTCACCAGATCTTCGTATTCGGCGGCTTCGCACTGCGCGCCAACTCGGTTGGCCACCTGGAGCTGATCGACAGCTACGCCCCTGGTCACCAGATCAGTTTTGGAAATCTGAACTATGTCGCCGATATCCGAGGAGACTTGATCTTCCAAGGGTTCGCGGCTCCAACCACCGCTCTCGCCTTAGATCTGGAGCGCGTCACCAGGTCCGAAGACGGGAGTCTAGAGCCTGCCGGACTCTCTGCGGCTATAGAGCTCAACACTGGGGAAGCGGAGAGGATAGCGCCACCGATAGTCATCACAAAGTCGGGCTCTTCTCCGGACACTAGCTCCGAACCCTCAAAGTCCGCGCCATGCAAGTTCAGCCAGGGAACTTCGGTCCTTGTCCAAACCTCACTCTTAAACGAGGCTCTGGACTTAATGCGATCCCTCGCCATCACAGAGGAACCGCTTCCGCATTGCGCCCAGCCTAGAGTAGGGGCTGAAAATAGGGAATTTTACGTCCCACCCACCACCCACTTTATAGCCACTGTTGACGATCTAACCGACATGCTCAACTACGTCTTCGAAGACATCGACGGTATGGACGGCAATGCCGGAGAGGAGCAGGCCCAAAACCCGCCGTTCACCAGACGCTGGACGGCCACTTCCTCATACAATGTGTACATGGTGGACACACCTAAAAAAGGCGACAGCGATGATGAGAAGGACCCAGTCGAGGATGAACCTCCCGAGATACCACCGAAACGTCGACGTCAGTGGCGCCGCTCTAAATCGCATCGCGGAAAAGACAGCAATAAGGCACCGGAAACAATGATACTCCAGAGAATGCCGAAGACCAAAAGGACCCCATCGAACCAACATCCGAACAGGATGATCGGGAGGACGGGCAAGTCGACCCTAATGAGCAAGCAGGGAACAAAGACTCGGAGGATAGCAACTATCTACCACTCTCCGAGGACGCCATGAGCCTCGGCAACGAAGATTTTATCGTGCCAGAAGAACCCCTCGAATAAGAGTGCTTTAAGCGCCGGCCAGAAGCCTAAAAAAGAAGCAGAAGAAGCTCCAAGCTGACCAAGATCTGCTCAATGACAGATGGACTAATTTCCTGGCAGCCCAAGAATACGGTGTCGAACGCCCAACAAAGAGTTACCCGAAGCGTGAGCTGCTACCCCAATTCGACGATGAGGTGCTAGAGCCCATACCACCCGCGCGTAACACGGCTGATGGACCCGACCGACCACCACATGGTCGGGACAGAATGGCAACTCAAGCCGAACACCATCCCGCACCACCTCGCCATAAAAGCAGAGAAACAATAGCTCGGGGATACACATATGACGTATGACAGGACCTAGAAAATAGAGCAGGTTAGACCAGATCAATCTATGGATCGCGGGGCGTGCCCCGGCACGAGAGGACGGTTATCAATCCTGGCGCGACAAGCACAACCACGCCTAGGCCGAAAACCGCATAGGGACTTCATCCGAACTGTGTCGTGAGATGGCCCGATATAGAAGCTCCGCACACCCCCTATGCTTCACTGATGAGGTAATGGAGCACCACTTCCCAGAAGGGTTTAAACCCGTGAACATTGAATCATACGACGGCACAACAGATCCCGCAGTATGGATTGAAGATTTTCTTCTCCACATTCACATGGCTCACGGTGATGATCTACACGCCATCAAATACCTCCCCCTAAACCTTAAGGGGCCAGCTCGGCACTGGTTAAACAGCCTCCCAGAAAACTCTATCGGAAGCTGGGAAGACCTGGTGAATGCCTTCATAGACAACTTCCAAGGTACCTACATCCGGCCTCCAGATGCTGATGACCTCAGTCATATTATCCAGCAGCCCGGAGAGTCCGCCCGAAAATTCTGGAGTAGGTTCCTCATTAAAAAGAACCAGATTGTCGATTGTCTAGATGCCGAAGCCCTAGTGGCCTTTAAACATAGCATTCGCGATGAATGGCTCGACCGACACCTCGGCCAAGGGAAGCCGAAGTCCATGGCAGCTCTCACGGCACTCATGACCTGCTTTTGCGCGGGCGAAGACAACTAGCTAGCCCGTAGCAGTAATAGTACAATTAAACCTGGCACTTCCGAAGCTAAGAATAACAATGGCAGGCCCGATGGAACAAACACAAGTGCCACAACAATAATTACAATACCGAAGACATGGCGGTCAATGCCGGATTCAGCGGCCCCAAGTACGGTCAGCGGAAGAAGCCATTCAAAAGAAACAGAGAGGGCTCATCCAGCTTGGACTGAATACTCGATCGACCCTGCCAGATTCACGGCACCCCCGACAAGCCTGCCAATCATACCAACTGAAGTTGTTGGGTCTCTAAACAGGCCGGCAAGTTAAACACCGAACATAAGGAGAAAGGGTCACCCAGCGAGGACGACGACAAGGAGCCTCGTCCACCGAACATAGGGGGACAGAAGAAATTTTCCCCTGAAGTCAAAACGGTAAATATGATATACGTCACTCATATCCCCAAGAGGGAGCGCAAGCGCGTGCTAAGGGACGTCTATGCGATAGAGCTAGTCGCCCCAAAGTTCAACCCATGGTCAGCCTGTCCGATCACCTTCGATCGCAGGGACCATCCGACCAGTATCCGTCACGGAGGTTCGGCCGCACTGGTCCTCGACCCAATCATTGATGGATTCTACCTTACGCGAGTCCTCATGGACGGCGGCGGCAGCCTTAACCTGCTCTATCAGGACACAGTCTGCAAGATGGGTATTGATCCGTCAAGAATCAAGCCTACCAAAACTAACTTTAAAGGAGTAATACCTGGTGTAGAGGCCCGCTGCATGGGCTCAATCACATTGGAGGTTGTCTTTAGTTCGCCGGACAACTTCCGAAGCGAAGACTTGATCTTCGACATCGTCCCCTTCCGCAGTGGCTATCATGCACTGGTCGGACGAACCGCGTTCGCTCGCTTCAATGCGGTCCCACACTATGCCTATCTCAAACTCAAGATGCTCAAACCACGCGGCGTTATAACGGTCAATGGAAACACTGAACGCTCCCTCCATACTGAGGAGAACACTGCGGCCCTGGCAGTGGAAGTACAGGGCGGCCTTATCAAGCTGACTATTACATCGCGTCCAACTCCCCGGACACTGTCAAATGAGTCCGGACTACCCCATAGTACGACAGTCCAGCTCGTCAGGAGCTCGATTAGCAATTCGGCCTCCATCTCAGCCCCTACCAAATTGTGGCACATGTACCACGCGTGCATAATTACGCACTAAAGATACCATGGGAAATGATGGAGACATAAGATAAAGTCCACAATACGGCTAGACCCTATTTGGACACTCATATTTCCTTTTTATTTTTATTTTTTGAGGTTCCTTACAACCCACGTCACCTTTTCGACGGTACCAAGGCCTCTTTTTGAGGCCTATCATGAAAACACCGATCGATGATCATCTTGAAGGACAATACACCAAGGGGAAAAACAGCGTAGCCGCGTGGCAGAGTATCTACGGGGTCTTTAAAGATCACCTCATCCGTTTTCAGGACACATACACAGCTTTCCACTGTGCTCGGCATGTAAAATAGCCTCGTTTCTTACTGCACTATTTGTAGCAATACATTTTGATGTATCAATCAGACTATAATCGAAACAGTTTCTAGCCCAACCTATGCGGTATTGGCCTATCTCTTAATCTGTGTCTCCCTATTGTTGTCCAATTGTCATGTACACCTCGGTACGACTTAAATCGCCAGGGGCTCTATTGAGCCATTTACATTTTTTTCAAAAAACTAAACAAAGTCCGAACACTTTCACAGTGCAATTCGGCATCCCGAATATAGCATTATATGCATCGGCTCTGAATCATGTCTTTGGTCAATAGTTGGTTTGCCCGGCTCCTGTGGTTACTACCTTACGTTCCGCTTGTTCGGCTAAGGTAGTAAAGGGAGAACTACTGCGATTGTGTTTCCGGTTTATCCGGACAAACACCTCAGTAGAGAAAGCCGAAAACTGACTGCCATGATGCGGCGAGAGCTGGTCAGCTATTCGATGACTAAGTAGAAATCTCTTGCGATTTTTCCGCATTACGCGAAGGCCGACCTTCACCCGGACGGCCATCCACAGCACCCAAGTTCGGATAACCGAACAATACTAGGGGTTGTGCCTATACTCCCATTATAAAACTCCTATGGCTAAGTGAGAGTGATAAAGCCATATAGTCCGATTGCCAAGTTCGCTGCACTAACACCTCCTTCATGGACCAAGTCACTGGATCAAGTGTGTTTAGGTTCTATCCCAAACACCCCCGTACTACCTAGGTGGGGGCTAAAGCCGACGATTGGCCAACTCTCAGATGTCATAAATAGCCGCACAAGAGGAAAATATTTTAAAATAAGAAAGCAATATATCATACATAAGCCTTGTTTCATAATACAAGATTGGACAACATAGGATACATTTATTCAAAAATGATGTCCTTCGAACACTGGCCCTCTACAATGCGGGATCCTTCCAGGACATCATCGAAATACCGCTCCGGTGTGGGGTGCTCTTTGCCTGTGGGCGGTCCCTCGGTTGCGAGCTTGACGGCGTCCATCTTCGCCCACTGCACTTTGACACGGGCGAAGGCCATCCACGCACCTTCGATGCAGACTGACCGCTTCACGGCATCAAGCCGGGGGCATGCATTGACCAACTGCTTCACGTGCCCGAAGTAGCTGCTGGGTATGGGTTCGGCAGGCCATAGGCGGATTATAAATCCCTCATGGCCAATCCAGCCACCCTATGCAGTTCGGCCAACTGCTTCAGCTGATCACTGAGGGGCACGGGATGCTCGGGCACAAGGAACTGCGACCAGAATAGCTTTTCTGTCGAGCTCCCCTCTTCAGCTCGGAAGAACTCTGCAGCATCGGCAACACTCCGGGGCAGGTCCGCAAATGCTCCTGGAGAACTCCAAATCCAGGTCAGTAAGATGTATTTTTTTCCTCACAAATTTACTCTGCATGTTAAAGGCCTTACTAGCCGCAATTTGCTTCGCCTCCTGGATCTCCCGGTAGGCGTTTTGGGCTTCAGTTCGGGCCTCCTGAGCACATTGGAGGGCCTTTGCCAGATCAGATTTTTGATCCAAAATTTTATGCTCTAAGGACTTACATTTGCTTATAGCATCCTTGAGCTCTTGCTAGACTTCCTCCACCCTTGACTCATGTCTTAGGCGGGCGGCTCGTTCCTCCTCCGCCTCTTTCTTGGCCTCGGCCAGCGCGCTCTTGACGGTATCGACCTCAGACGCGTCAGCTATGAGCAAAATTATAAGAGTCATTCAGATGGCAAATTATTGTTGATATTATTTCATAAGCTTTTTCGGTATCACATACCTTGCTTTTCCACTAACTTCTGCCTCAGCTCAGATGCTTCGGCGCCATGGGTAGCTGACGCCTGCATCGTAGCCTATTTGGTTCAAATAGATATGTGTGTTAATCTCCTGATTGAGTCATGCGATCCTCTGTTCGGCTTTTCCTTGTGAATACCGAACAGAGTCTTAGGGGCTACAATCTATCCATAGACACTTTTTCTCATATAACCAAAAGGTATTACATTATGTACCTCAAAGCCTCTCAAAAGGCCAGTATAGGCCTCATTCAATCCGCTTTTAGCGGACCGAACCCTTTCAACCACCGTACCCATAAGGGTACGATGTTCTTATACAATGATGGCACTCTGAAGTGCTTCCACCAGAGTATCCGGCGCCTCCGGATTGACGGAGGTCGTCGGTGGGATTTGCGCACCCCCTTCTTTCGAAGGAGGCTGCCCACCAGATTCCGGAGCCGTATAGGTCTCCGGAGTAATATTTGGTTGGGGCCGAATTGGGCATGGCCCCCGTTGTCAGTCTCCATGGGGGTTGATTCCCCCATGTTTTCGGTAGCAGGGATATCGCCCTCTAGCGCCACCGTGGCAGCTCCCCGCACCTTCCCTAGACCCAGAACGGTCCTTCGGGACAACACTTTGACATTATCCATAGCTTTGGGGGAGGAGGCCGGCGGAGGCGACCCGCTGTCCATCACGTTCGGATCCAGCGAATTCCCCGAAGATGAGGATTGCTGGGGGGAGGACATGAGCCGGACCGCAGCACGTAATGCAGTATATTAAGATCACAAAGTAGAAGGCCAAATAGATATATAAGTACACACTACAAAAAAATACACTTCCGTGACGATACGTGTTTGTCACAGTAGGTCGCGTTTTTTTCATGCATGTACATCCATGACAATTTTATGACAGAATCAAGATAGTCATACATGTACTGTCGTAGAAGTGTTCCATGACATTACCAAAACTATCATCACGGAAGTGTTCACTTCCATGACGATAAATCGCGCGTCATAGAAGTGCTTTCGTCAAGGGTGACCAACACGTGGCATCCACCATAACGGAATGTCGTTAAGCTATCAGTTCGGGTTTTGGATCCGATAACCCGTTAACAGCCCCGACCAATGGGAAATTTCCACGTGTAAAATTCTTATTGGCCGGACAAAACACGTGTCAGCTCATCAGTGGGTCAGATAGGCGCCTATGATATGTCGACACGTGCCACGGCCCACCACTGGCCCATTTAGCTTACAAAGCCGGCCCGTTTGACTTGGTCAAAAGTTAACAGGCTGGCCCATGAAAAGCCTGTTAACGGTATCTTCACAAATTGCCCATTTTACGGCCCGTTAACTCATGACCCGATATGCATATGGGGTTTTACCGGAATTGTTGTCCGTTGCTTCCGGCCTCATTTAAACTTTCCTAGTTAGGTAGTTTTATTATGCTTCACCCTCTTGCCATGTTAATCAACATGTAATCTTGTTGGGTACATAAACGAGAGAGAACTAACTAAGTCATGTGGTGTTTTCTTCAATATGCAACTTCGTTGCATATTGAGCTCCACTTAAGTTGTAGTGTGGTTTGTCGCACTTTGCCATGCCATGCCATGTATCATTAAACCGGACATGCATCATACTTGGTTGTGCATCATGCCATGTCCATGTGTTGTTTATTAACTATGTTGTGTGCTTCTTTCCAGTGTTGCTTCTTCGGGTTGGTTCCGTTAACGTCACGTTTGTGAGGAACCGTTCGACTACGTCCGTTTGTCTTCTTCATGGACTCGTTCTTCTTCCTTGCGGGATTTCAGGCAAGATGACCATACCCTTGAAATCACTTCTATCTTTGCTTGCTAGTTGCTCGCTCTTTTGCTATGCCTATGCTGCGATACCTATCACTTGCTTATCATGCCTCCCATATTGTTGAACCAAGCCTCTAACCCACCTTGTCCTAGCAAACCGTTGTTTGGCTATGTTACCGCTTTGCTCAGCCCCTCTTATAGCGTTGTTAGTTGCAGGTGAAGATTGGAGTTTGCTCCATGTTGGAACATGGATATTTTGTTGGGATATCACAATATCTCTTATTTTTAATTAATGCATCTATATACTTGGTAAAGGGTGGAAGGCTCGGCCTTATGCCTGGTCTTTTGTTCCACTCTTGCCGCCCTAGTTTTCGTCATATCGGTGTTATGTTCCCGGATTTTGCGTTCCTTACGCGGTTGGGTTATAGTGGGAACCCCTTGACAGTTCGCCTTGAATAAAACTCCTCCAGCAAGGCCCAACATTGGTTTTACCATTCGCCACCTAGGCATTTTTCCCCTTGGGAGTCGCACATCCCGAGGGTCATCTTTATTTAACCACCCCCGGGCCAGTGCTTCTCTAAGTGTTGGTCCGAACCGGGCAGCCTGTGGGGCCACCTCGGGGAAACTCGAGGTCTGGTTTTACTCGTAGCTTGACCAATCTGAGTGTGCCCTGAGAACTAGATATGTGCAGCTCCTATCGGGATTTGTCGGCACATTCGGGCGGCTTTGCTGGACTTGTTTTACCATTGTCGAGGATGTCTTGTAACCGGGATGCCGAGTCTAATCGGATTGTCTTGGGAAAAGGAATATCCTTAGTTGACTGTGAGAGCTTGTGATGGGCTAAGTTGGGACACCCCTGCAGGGATTTGAACTTTCGAAAGCCGTGCCCGCGTTTATGGGCTGATGGGAATTTGTTATTGTCTGGTTGTAGAAAACCTGAAGTTGATCTTAATTAAAATACATCAACTGCGTGTGTAACCGTGATGGTCTCTTCTCGGCGGAGTCTGGGAAGTGAACACGATGTTGGAGTAATGCTTGACGTAGGTTGTTCTAGGATCACTTCTTGATGATAGTTTCTCGACTGTGCTTTGCCTTCTCTTCTCGCTCTCATTTGCGTATGTTAGCCACCATATATGCTAGTCGCTTGCTGCAGCTCCACCTCATACCTTTTACCCTACCTATAAGCTTAAATAGTCTTGATCGCGAGGGTGTGAGATTGCTGAGTCCCCGTGACTCACAGATACTTCCAAAACCAGTTTGCAGGTGCTCGATGATATCATGCAGGTGATGCAACCAAGCTCAGGAGGAGCTCGATGAAGATCGTGTTCGTTAGGTTGTCCCGTTTCTAGTTGATCAGTAGTGGAGCCCAGTTGGGATGATCGGGGATCTGTGTAGCATTTGGGGTAGTCTTCTTTTATTTTGGTTCCGTAGTCAGACCTTGTTTGTATCTAGATGATGTAATGCTTTATTCATGTATTGTGTGAAGTAGCGATTGTAAGCCAACTATGTATCTCTTTCCCTTATGTATTACATGGGTTGTGTGAAGATTACCTCACTTGCGACATTTCTTACAATGCGGTTATGCCTCTAAGTCGTGCTTCGACACATGGGAGATATAGCCGCATCGTGGGCGTTACAAGTTCGTAATCAGAGCCTTCCCCGACCTTAGGAGCCCCCTGCTTGATCGAATCGGTGGCGTTATTGAGTCTACAAATGTTTTGAGTCGTTTAAGAATTATATATATCAGAGAGTTAGGACTTCTTTTTACTCCTCAGTCCCTTCGTCGCTCTGGTGAGGCATCCTGACGTAGAGTTTTGACTCTTCTCTTCTCAAATTTCACTAAAAAAATTTAGGATCACGCGGGTATCTTGGAATCGTTCTGATCGATTTGTGACGAGAACATTGTTCTTGGTGCCTCCTGACATTTAGGGGTTGTGGCAGTGTCCCGAGGAGTTGAGCTCCGAGGTGTTGTCGTCACAATTTTATTGTTGCAGTTCTGGAATAGCTGAGTTTAGTTTCGCCGACATCGAAAATCTCTTTTATGCAGTTGTTGGTGAGATAACCTCGACGCCACCCAGTACTAGGGCGGGAGTTCGGGAGTATCGCCATAACTCATATAAGGGATGCTTTTCGAAGGTTGAGGTAAATGATTTCCGAAGGTTTCTTGGTTATGTGTTGAAGGATGGATACAACTGGATGTAGGATTTGCTAGTTTTGTGTGAGATATTGTGCTTCCCCTGTATCCCCAACACCTGATTGCATAAGTGGAAAGTTTCGGGAGTTTATAAGTGGGAATTCAAGTAGCTCTTAGGATATCTTTCTGACAGATGTATGATATGAAATTGGGGTTCGACGTCTAGTGGTCCGCCTATCCACGGTTGGTTTTACAATGGTCTCGTTGTGTCTTAAAGAGTCCTTGGCTATGCCGACTCGGGGATGCTTCGTATGTCATGTGCACTGCCTTGTACATGATGGTGCTGTACGATCGAGCCCGTGTAGGCCCCACCACAAAAACTTCGGACGAAATCTCTATCATATGTTTGTTCCGGCTTATTCTGCAAGCCAATCCTTTGTTTTGTTTTTGAGTTGTGGTATTCTAGTTTCTTTGAAGTCAAATGTTGATTCCATACCTTTCCTAAGTGGTGTTCTCACATTTCTATGTGAATACAAATCCTTCATGACAATCGAGATTTTCATGTTAATTCCTTTTCAACCGGTGTGTTTTCTCTTCAAGTGGATCCAATCATTTCAACATCCGCAAGATCAATTATCAGTTCTTATCAATGGTGCTCATTTTATCTGTCCCAAGCTGCCTTTGTTTTCCCGCCCACCCACCCTTGTTTTTCTTCGAAGACTCAGATTTCTTAATCAAGTATCATCTCATTGATGAGAAGCATCTCCATTCTTTTCCGTTAATGTTCTTATCCGGTGATTCTCATGAAGATTCTAATGGTGCGTCAAGCTCATCATTCTTTGTTCTTTTCTTCTCCGGTGGATTTAATCCAAGTTTTTCGGTGTTGACCATATCCTTTTTCCTCGTTTCAAATATCTTCTCATGCCGGTGCACCTCATTTGTCATTCCATTTCACGCTATTCATTTGTTCCGGAGTGCTAAAGACATCTCAAGACTCGTCTTGTCATTCAAGATCCGTTCAACTTATTTCGATGTTGTTATCTCATTCAAGCCGTTTAAATTCAACCGGTGCTATCCCCTTTTCAAGCAATCATTTCAACTGTGTTTTCTTCTGAGTGGGCCCTAACCCACAGGTCTTTTCCCAGGATCTTACCTGACTCTTCTAATTATACCAGAGCTAACCTCAATTTCATTTCGAAGTTTGACGTAAGAATGAATTGTCATTAGTCTAATGCCTTTCTCAAAGATCTGTCAAATTCTTATCACCGTTGGCTCACCCTTTAAATTTGTTATTCCGGAGTATCTCAACAATTCATGGTGGTGTTTCTCGTCGTCATTCTCGGATTTTGAAGACCGAAGAAGAGTTTTCCTCCATAACTTGCTCCATTATCTTCAAGATTCGTGATTCTAGCTTGTTGCCATCCTCTCGTAATTGTTTTCGTTTGTGAAATATTCTTTTCATCCTTTCGGAGCAATCCAGTAGTCTTTTCAGTTTGATTCTTTGGAGGCCATCATATCATAATTTTTCATTCTCAGCTTTGCGCTATTGTTCTCAAAATCTTACCGTTGCATCATTCAAATATTCTCTAATCAATTCTTGATCTCTTCGTTCTCATGTATCTAATCCTAGCAAACATTTTCGTTCACTTGCTAATTCTTTCCGGTGATTCATCCTTTTACTTCGTTCATTTTCAATTCTTACGGTGGTTCGTTCAAGATTTTTCTTCCTTGTTTATCATACCAATTCATTCGTTGTTTCAATCCTACCGGTGTTTCGTTGAAGACCTTATCAAGTTATTGATATCTCCCTTAATCCTTTTCAACAGGAATAAGTAGTATGCCAAATCCGTTTATTTTCATCAATCTAAAGGGGTGAAGGATACGCATAATGTAATTCTTATTCTTGTTTCATCGAGTGAACTCAATTCCTTATTCTGGAGGTTCATCAAATTCTTGACTTTCTTTTGTTCATCTTTTCTTTCTCGGAGTTCCAAGCTCTAATTATCACGGAGATCCATCTAAATCATTACAAGGTTTCACCTTGTGTTTTCAACTTCTCTTTCTTTTCGTTATCCTTTTGTTTACCGGAGTTCTTCATGGAGGTGCTACATGTTGGTTCATAAAGGATTTAATTCCTTCTCGAAGTGTTCATCAAGATTCTTTTCAGAGGAGCTCAAGCATTCTTCATCTTGCAATCCGGAGTGCAATTCTTTCTACCATATTATTGGAGGTGGTATTATGCCATTCTTGATAATTTGGGTTCATGTTTCATGATTCACATGTTGTTAGGAATGAGGTATTTTAAATCCATCAATCTCTTCTTTGAAGTTATCTTGGGTTATATTTCACCTAAAGCCTTCCCTAAGGTTTGTTGCTATCTATGGTGCTTGTAAAGGACCCAAGCTCTTCTTTATCCTCCCGGTGAAATACTTTCTCATCTTCTTGTTCATATCAATCCAACTTTTTTCCCGCGAGTGACAAGTTGTCACCTCATAATTTTGAGATGTATTCCATAAGACCATGTCAAGCTTATTCTTTTCGTTGTTGGTTATCCAACAACTCCGTTCTAGCATATGTTGTAAGCGTGCTCTCTCAAGATCTCGTTTCACTCTGTTCATTTCATTTCTTTCTTTCTTTGTTCCGGAGGCATTGTGATGTTGCTCTTTTCTCTCATCATCTCGAATGGTGAGGATTGTGTTCTTTTCGTGCTTACCCATTCAACCGGAGTGTCATGCCCTCTTTTCAAGTTCTTCCCATTTTATCAACCGGAGTGCCGTCTGAAATCGTTCTTACCCATTGTGCCATTCTTTCAATAGTTCCGGAGGCAGTGTGTTGTTGATTTCATCAAGTATCCTCTCGTCTTGTCAAGTTCTAGTTAATTCCTTCCATTTTCAGTCAGAGTGCTGTCCAAATTATATCATTCTTATTCCCTCTCTATTTTGTTTTGACCGGAGTGGCTTCAATGTCTATCTTGTCACTTAAGCTCGTCTTTTTCGCCGTATTTCTGACTCCTTGGCTAACGGAGTGTTTTCCACTTTGTTCATTTCCGTTGAATTATTCTTTTCAATTTGTTCAACCTCTCAAGGCTCGTGGTTTCACTCGTTTGCCAAAGAAGCAACTTAGCTTTACCTCTCCTCTTTCTCTTCCGTTGTCCCTCTGGTGCCATTCTAGTTCTCCGGACGAGATCCCCTCATAGTGGTGGAGTATTGTGATGCCCCGAGACCGTTGCGCCAGGTGTCTTCCAGTTATTCGCCCTCATTGCCATGCCATTCGGTTGTGTGTGCATCTTGTCATTGCATCATGTGCATTGCATCATCATGTTTTCAAAACTTGCATTCGTCCGGGTTATCCCAGTTCTCCCCGTTGTCCATTCTGAGCCCATACCACACTTGCACGCGTCCGCGGCATGTCCGAAATAGTATTTTATAAGTGCCAGAAAATGTTCTCGGAATGGGATGAGAGTTGACGTGTGGTCTTGTTATAGTGTAGGTAGACCGCCTGCCAAGTTTCATCGCAATCGGAGTTCGTTTGATGCCCCAACGATTAACTATAGCGGCAGTATAGCCGGTCTAACGTCGGACGTTTTCGGTCTCCGGAAATAGTTGCCGGGTTGCACTCCTCTCCTCTCATCTCAGCCCAACCTCTTTTTACAACCCACCTGCAGCCCACCTAAACCCCCCTCCGTTCCGGACCGTCAGATCGC
Source organism: Triticum urartu (assembly GCF_056163025.1). Classification (NCBI taxonomy): domain Eukaryota; kingdom Viridiplantae; phylum Streptophyta; class Magnoliopsida; order Poales; family Poaceae; genus Triticum; species Triticum urartu. The sequence continues at coordinate 192,040,864 of NC_141873.1, read as the reverse complement.
GATTGGAGGTTTCGGAAACCCCTCCTAACCCCTCAAACCCTAGCCCCTACCTATAAAAGGAAGCCTCCCTTCCATTTTTGGCAGCAGCCAAACCCCCTCCTCGAAATCCGCGCGCCGCCAGTCTCCTCCCACCTCGAGGGTCGCGCCGCCGCATTCCCCTCTAGATCCGCGCGCCCGAAGCCCTCTCCGCCACTTGGTGCTTCACCACTGGCTGGCGCCGCCGAAGCCACCAGCCTCCACCTCTACGAGACCGCCACATGCCCTAGCCCCGCGCCCTCCACCGCCGCGGCCCGCCGAGCCCAGGCATGGCCCGCCCAGGCCCGCGCGGCCGCCCGAACAACGCTGTACATTCCCCGCGCAGCCCGCGCCTCCTACTGCTCGACCCCGAGCTGGATTGGGGGAGCGCCACCATCACCCCTCCCGTCGGTGACCTCGGGCCCCGCCGCCGTTGTGCACCTCGCCGGCGTGCCGCCATCTCCCCAGGCCAGGTCACGCGCCGCTCTCCTTCCTTCCCCCACCTGCCTCCTCCTTCTCCCACTCATCCTCTTTCTCTCTCTCTCTCTCCCGTAGGCACCCGTCGTCCGCCTTGGTCGCCTCGCTCACCGGAGCTCCCCACCGGCGCCGGAAACAGACGGATCGGGTGGATCACGTCCGGATCCGCACCTCCGGCACTCCTTCGTGCCTCCCCGACGTCAAGCCACCGCCGCCTTCCATGGCTTCCTGCTCGCGCATGAGCACGAGGAGGACGAGTGCCTCAACTCCCTGCAACACTAGCATGTTGGACCGGCCTGCGAGGTCCACCACTGCGCAAGGCCCAGCGCGCTAGCACCCCTCTGCGCCCTGCCTTGGCCTCTCCAGCGACCGGGCCGAAGCCCAAGGGGTGAGCTGCTCCCCAGCGCCTCTCTATTGGCCCAAGAAAAGATTCAGCCCAATGTATTTTTTCCCCTTGTCTGTGATTTTAGCAATTAAACCTGAGACTGCAGTTTTGCAGGAAAACCCTTGCACTTCATGCATATAATAACTTCACAACCGTGCATCGGTTTAAAACAAACCTTATATGAAAGTTGCTTAGAATTTTTTCTATTTTAATAATATGCCACTTTCATCCATGTTTAAAATGCTGTTTGAGTAAATTTCTTAAATGCCATGCTAAAATGATTTATTTCATAAATAAATAACCGTAGCTCCAAAACTAACAAACTTTATATGTAAATGGGGTGGAAAAATTCCTAGTTTAACATGGTGGCATCACTTTGCATCTTTAACAACTCTAAAATTGTGTTTAGGGGAGAACAGTACCAAACCTAAAATATGCATATGAGGTTTTACCGGAATTGTTGTCCGTTGCTTCCGGCCTCATTTAAACTTGCCTAGTTACGTAGTTTTATTATGCTTCACCCTCTTGCCTGTTAATCAACATTTAATCTTGGTGGGTACATAAACGAGAGAGAACTAAATAAGTCATGTGGTGTTTCCTTCAATATGCAACTCCGTTGCATATTGAGCTCCACTTAAGTTGTAGTGTTGTTCGTTGCACTTTGCCATGCCATGTATCATTAAACCGGACATGCATCATACTTGGTTGTGCATCATGACATGTCCATGTGTTGTTTATTTACTGTGTTGTGTGCTTCTTTCCGGTGTTGCTTCTTCGGGTTGGTTCCGTTAACGTCACGTTTGTGAGGAACCGTTCGACTACGTCTGTTTGTCTTCTTCATGGACTCGTTCTTCTTCCTTGCGGGATTTCAGGCAAGATGACCATACCCTCGAAATCACTTCTATCTTTGCTTGCTAGTTGCTCGCTCTTTTGCTATGCCTATGTTGCGATACCTATCACTTGCTTATCATGCCTCCCATATTGTTGAACCAAGCCTCTAACCCACCTTGTCCTAGCAAACCGTTGTTTGGCTATGTTACCGCTTTGCTCAGCCCCTCTTATAGCGTTGTTAGTTGCAGGTGAAGATTGGAGTTTGCTCCATGTTGGAACATGGATATTTTGTTGGGATATCACGATATCTCTTATTTTTAATTAATGCATCTATATACTTGGTAAAGGGTGGAAGGCTCGGCCTTATGCCTGGTGTTTTGTTCCACTCTTGCCTCCCTAGTTTCCGTCATGTCAGTGTTATGTTCCCGGATTTTGCATTCCTTATGCGGTTGGGTTATAATGGGAACCCCTTGACAGTTCGCCTTGAATAAAACTCCTCCAGCAAGGCCCAACATTGGTTTTACCATTCGCCACCTAGCATTTTTTCCCTTGGGAGTCGCGCATCCTGAGGGTCATCTTTATTTTGACCCCCCCGGGCCAGTGCTTCTCTAAGTGTTGGTCCGAACCGGGCAGCCTGCGGTGCCACCTCGGGGAAACTCGAGGGCTGGTTTTACTCGTAGATTGACCTATCTGAGTGTGCCCTCAGAGGCAGCCTCATCAGGCAGGCTCGCGAGGAGGCGGAGAGATCAAGGCAGGGGTACCTCGCGAGGAGCCTGTGACACAAGCCATGACGATCGAGACCAGGCGGGCGCCGGCCTACGCAGTGTCCTTGTTTCCCCTTTGGTGCAATGGGAGAAAGCACAGGCCAAGGCACCGGGCAAAGGTTACCATTCCGGTGCAGCGAGACCAAGACCAACAGAGCGGCAGGAAAAAGGTCACCGCGGAGCCCAAGACGGCGTCATCACTAGTGCTTTTTGCAGCCGAAGACCACCTTTGGTCAGGATAACTTGTACTAGATGTTCCCCTTCAAAATGGCCAATTGTTGGCGCCCTTCCCGCTCATTTTTTGGGGAGAGGCCCAGGGCCTCTATAAATAGAGCTAGCCACCACAGAGTAGAGGACAGACAGAAGGGACCGAAAAAGAGAGATAGAGAGAGAGAGAGGCGATTGAACTCACCCAAGCAGTTCATCGCACCAGCTCAAGAACACCTCTCGCGTGGCTGTTCTTCCCTTGTACTATTCCTCATCAGCCCCTGAGGCAATCCACCACAACACACACTGGTGTAGGGTATTACACCACAACTGTGGCCCGAACCAGTATAAACCTTGTGTCCCTCGTGCTGTTCGTTATTTCCAGCTTAGATCACGCGAGGAGATTGGACGTAGATCGGTAGGGGAGAGATCTCCACACGCACTCCAGTGTTCGAACCTCAAGGGTCTGCCAGAACCTAAAATCCGACAGGGTGCACACGAGTGAGGACAAAGTGCGCAGAAAGGACTAGTATTGATCTGTGGGGCCAGTCTAGATCCTTCCAGGAGTAACGACCACCGGCGGGTTTGTCTGGGGTGTTACAAGTTGGTATCAGAGCCGACCCTCGCGGTTACACGGATGTTTGTGGACAGGTGCGCGGTCATGTTGTTCATGACGTTTGTGACCCGTCGTGGCACAGGGCCTGGTACATGTACCGGACTGGATGCACAGACATATGTGCCAAGAGGGAACGTTCCTATGACCCGACGAGGATGTCGGTTCCTCTGAGTAGGGGTGTATGTGATGGCCTGGCTTATTAGGGATGATATAGACTACTCATATCAATAAGGAATTCCTTCTTTTCCGGGAGCCCATTCGGATAGAACTCCAAAGTTAAGCGTGCTCAGCTTGGAGTAGTGCCAGGATGGGTGACCGACCGGGAAGTTGCTCCCGGGTGCACACGAGTGAGGACAAAGTGCGCAAAAAAGACTAGTATTGATCTGTCGGGCCAGTCTAGATCCTGCCAGGAGTAACGACCACTGGTGGGTGTGTGCGGGGCGTTACATCCTACAACGGCCAAATTCGAAGTGAGACAACTAGTACAAGCTATCCTGGCAAAATTGGTCTTCGCCTGCAAAGGCTCTGGTGGTGACGCTATCTTGGGCTCCATGATGACCTCCTTCTCATTGTCGTGCTGGTCTTGGTCTTGTTGCACTGATATGGAAACCTTTGCCTGATGCCTCAGTACTCCTCATCTGCGCTTGCCTTCTTAGCACCAAAGAGGAAACAAGGACATTGTGCGCGCTGGCACCCGCCTGGCGCCCGCCTGGTCTCAATCGTCATGGCTCACGTCATTGGAACCTCGCGAGGTTTGCCTGGCCTTGATCTCTCCGCCCCTCATGAGCCAGCCTGGTGAGGCCGCTCCTGAGGAGGTCTTGTGTCGTCCACCTCGCGAGGCTTGGCCCCTCGCGAGGGTCTCGAATGATTGTTGGTGAAGATGGGCCGTATGGGCCCGCTTGCAGAGCCATGCCGTAGGCCGCAGGCGGGCAAGTCTAGGGACCCCCGTTCCCATAATGCCGACAGTAGCCCTCGGGCCCAAGGCGCGCTCGTACTTGGCTTCGAGGCGAAGCCAAAGGGCAAGTGTGGAGCGCTGCAGGCCCCAATAGCCTGTGGCCTTGGTTGACGCGTGGCGGTTGATTGGACGTGGGCGTCTCCGCTTCCCCATGCTGCCTCAGCAACTACCTGATTTGACGAGTCCCTGCTGCATGCAAGGAAAAACCATCATTACCTGTGATCGTGGGGGCGCTGGTTGGCCTTCTCTTGCTATAAATGGGAAGGGGGCAGAACCCCCATCTCCCGTCTCTTCCCATTCCGCTCGCTTCTCCCCCTTTGCTCCATCGCCAGTTGCAACACCAATGGCACCGTTGAAGAGGTTCTCCGCCGTGGAGAAGGGGAAGGCCCCTCACGAGGGGCCCGGCTCTCCGGTGCCCAAGCGTGGATGCGGCCGTCCTCTCAAGCACACCGCGACGCCCGCCGTGGCCCCCCGCAGCCGCGGTGGTGCCGCTTCGCGTGGCAGGGGCCGCTCCGGTCGTGGCAGTCATGTCGATGAAGGGAGACATGTCGTGGTCGTGCGGCCTCCCTGGCCGCGCTTCCACTCGGCGGAGGTGCTGCCGGAGTTCGTCGTCTGGTCGGAGAACCCGGCCAGCAACTGGCTTCAGCTCCCGCGCTTCTTCGTCGACGAGCTGCCGATCTCAGGTCCAGGCTCTGGCTACAGGCGGGCGGCTACAACAGCACGGCTTCCTGGGTTGCGGTTGAGGTCTCCGCCACGGGCAAAATAGCCCTGGCCCACGGCTAGCAGGCGTTTGCCCATGCGCGTGGCCTGGGCAGGCGGTGCACCCTCCATTTCAAGTATGACGGTGACGCGGCCCTCTTTATGAGGGTGTTTGGGGATGATGGTTGTCGCGCCGGGTGTTTCCCCGAGGTCAACGTCGGCGAGGAGGTGCTCAGCCTTGGCGATGGTCATGATGAGGATGAGGGCGAACCCGCCCTTGGGGCTGACCACGTCTCGTCCGGCTACGGCGACTCTTCCTCCGGCGACAGCTCCAGCAGCGGCGGTTACGACCAGCCGCCACGCCATCACGCCCGCTTCTAAGTCGGTAGTGGGTCGTCTCGTCGCGGCGCCTCCGTGAAGCGCGAGGAGGGGTCTGGCTGAGCTCGGGACGACGCTAAGAGCCCGCCCTCGCGGATCGCTGTAGGGGCACGCGCCGCTTTTATTTCGCTCTTTCTTTCCTTCCTGTATGACGGAAGAAGCCAGTATGGGCCCCCAAGGGGCATGCAACGAACTATGATTTCTCAAGTATATTGCTATGTTTATCGTTCATGTGTTGTGTCACAACATCGTCATTTTATGTAGACATAACTTAGCTTGGCTTTCTTGGAGTAGTCTCCTCCTCATGAGGCGCTTGCTTCCTAGTGCATGTCGAGGCCTCCTTGGCCTGGTAGGCTCTTAGGAACTGCAAAAAAATCGTTAAGAGGCATGTCGTTCACCCGAGCCTTGGTCACAGGCGCCGCTGGCCTTGACCCAGCGCTTCGTATCACGGAACCCGAGGGGTACAGATTAGGAGAGGTGCACCAGCTTGTGGGCTCGAACGAGGGTGCCTCGCGAAAAGCAGACGAAAGGCAGAAAAAGGAAAAACGCTTATAAGGGCACCCGTGAGGAGTGCGAGAGAGAGTGCATGCCAAACTGAAGACGGAAACAAAGACAGAGGGTGACGGAACCAAATCAGCGAAGAACACCAGAAGAAACTTCAATTAAAAGAGGGCGAGCCAACTACGGAAATCAAATGAAAATCCGCGTTCGGCACCTAGTCTAGTCTTCAAGTCTTCTCACCAGCGCGGAGCTAAGTGCTGCCACTAGGATGTGGGAGGGAGCCCCCGAGGCCCGTGGGCGGCACTCCTGAGACTCCGGGGTGTGTATAGCCCCACTCATTATTATGTGAGAATGTCATGAGCAGAGACCTTCATAGGCATTGGACCTTGCTTCACAGGCAATGGGCCTTTCTTCATGGGTAGAACTTCTGAAGGTGCTGGATGTTCCAGGCGTTCTGGATGGGTACCCTGTCCTGTGTCTCCAGGCGCGCGGTGCCAGGCCTGGAGACATGGATGACCTTGAACGAGCCCTCCAGATGGGTGAGAGCTTATGCAGCCCTTCCCTGGAGAGCACCCGCCTCAGGACGAGGTCACCCACCTCGAGCGTCCTGGAGCGGACGCTGCGCCGGTGGTACCGCCGCAACGCCTGCTGGTATCTTGCCGCCCATAGTGCAGCTTCGCGACAGCGTTCCTCCCCCAGCACGAGGTCCATCCCCTGCGTGGCATCCTGATGCATCTCATCAAACGCCAGGACCCATGCGGAGCGATGCTTGACCTTGTGAGGGAGGACCGCTTCTGCTCCATAGACGAGGAAGAACGGGGTCTCTCCCATTGGCTTGGTGGCGGTGGTGCGGATGGACCACATCACGGACTGGAGCTCATTGTGCCAGCCCCTGCCGCAGGCTTCGAGCTTCTTCTTGAAGGTCCTGGTCTTGAGGCCTCTTAGGACCTCCGCGTTGGCGCATTCGGCTTGACCATTGCTCTGGGGGTGCGCCACTGAAGCGTAGGAGATCTGTGTTCCAAAGTTAGCACAGTACGTTTTGAAGAGATTACTGGTGAACTGCGAGCCATTATCGGTGATGATGCAGTTGGGGACCCCAAAACGGCTCACGAGGCCCTTGATGAACTTGACCGCAGAGCCAGCTGGGATGGTGCGGACGACTTCCACCTCCGCCCACTCGGTGAACTTGTCGATAGCGATGTAGAGGTATCGGTAGCCCCAGGCACTCGAGGGAACGGGCCCAGGATGTCCAGTCCCTAGACTGCGAACGGCCACAAGAGTGGAATGGTCTGGAGGCCCCGAGCTGGCTGATTGATTTGCCTGGCGTGGAATTGTCAGGCCTCGCAGGATTTCACCAGCTCAGCTGCGTCATTGAGCGACGTAGGCTAGTAGAATCCGTTGCGGAATGCCTTGCCGACGAGGGTTCGTGACAACGAGTGGTGCCCGTAGTTCCCGCCGTGTACGTCGGCTAGCAGCTCTTTCCCCTGTTCCCTAGAGATGCAACGCAGTGAAACGTCATTTGGTCGCTTCTTGTATAACTCACCGTCCTGGATGCAGTATGTCGTGGCTTGCCGGGCCACATGCTCCGCGTCTTCCTCCTTCTTCGGCAGCGTCCCTTGCATCAAGTATTCCTTGAATTCCTTGGTCCAGCATCCCTCCTGGGGCTCAAGTGCCAAGAGTAGACGCGCTCCTGAGGTCGGGCCACAGGCTGGGGCTCCCATGGCAGGTGGCTGCGGGAGCTCCTCCCAAGGCTGCGCTATCCTTGAAAGTGGTGGTGTCACCGACAGTTTGAAGAGCCGCTCCTCGAAGACACTAGGCTCCTGGGGCTGTCACTTGGATGCCCTTCTGGCAATGTCGTCGGCTTCCTTGTTGGTTCCCCGAGGCACGTGCTGCAACTCCAAGCCCAGGAACTGCTTCTCCATCTTGCGCACTTCCGCGAGGTATGCCTCCATGTGTTCGTCCTTCAGCTCGTACACCTTGTTGGAGAAGTTGACGAGGAGCTGCAAGTCGCCCCTGATGGTGAGACGCTTCACCCCCAGTGCCGCCGTAGCCTTCAGGCCGGCTATGAGGCTTTCGTACTCTACAATGTTGTTGGAGACCTTCTCGCCCTGCTGGAAGCAGAGCTGCATGGCGTAGTAGAGCTTGTCCTAAGTGGGCGAGATGAGCGTTGCTCCAGCCCCCGCGCCTTGGCGCGCGAAGGCACCATAGAAATACATGACCCAGCCATCGGGTGCCTCACTTCCTGGCGAGAGGGACCGGTCCTCGCCTATTTCAGGCGCCGGGGCGTCCGTCTATTGTGCCACGAAATCGGCGAGCGCGGCTCCCTTGATGACCCTGGTGGTGTTGAACTCCAATTGGAATGCCTGCAGCTCGATGTTCCACTTGGCGACCCTCCCGGCGGAGTTGGGGCTCCTGAGCACCCTCTCCAGTGGGTAGGCCGTGATGACCTTGATGGGGTGGCCTTGAAAGTAGTGCCTTAGCTTACGCGAGGCCACCAGGAGCGCGAGTAGGAGCTTTTGAGGCATGGGGTACCGTGCTCTTGCATCCCGCAACACCGTGTTCACGAAGTATACCGGGTGCTCGACGAGGGTAGGCGCGCTGTTGAGGTTTGTGCCTTCCGGGAGTTGGGATGCCTCCTGAGGTGATGGATCCCCGAACGCTTGATCGCTTGTCGAGGCCCTTGCGGGTTCGGGGGCGTCGTCCTGCTGAGCTTGATCCTCTGCTGTCGCTGTTGCGGCCCTTGCGGCACCCTCCTGGTCTTGCGTCGTCTCCGCTGTGGGCGTAGCTCGGTGCAATGCGACCTTGGCTTGGTGTTCTTCCCGAACCGCCACCAGAGCCACGCTGGCAGAGTGGGGAGTGGCGGCAAGATAAAGCACTAGGGGCTCGAGAGGTCACAGCGCCACCATCACTGGAGGGCTGGTCAGGTATTTCTTGAGGTCTTGAAATGCTTGGTCGGCCTCCGGGGTCCTCTCGAATGGGCCCTTCTTCTTCATCAGCTTGAAGAAGGGTAGGGCGCGCTCTCCTAGCTTGGAAATGAAGCGTCCCAAAGAAGTCACCCGTCCAGCAAGTTTTTGCATTTCCTTGCGGGTTTGTGATGGACTCATGTCTTCAATGGCCTTGACCTTCTCTGGGTTGGCCTCGATCCCCCTGTGGGACACAAGGAAGCCCAGCAGCTTGCCGGAAGGGACGCCGAACACACGCTTCTCTGGGTTGAGTCGCAAGTCCACCTGGCGGAGGCTTTCAAAGGTCTCCTCCAGGTCTTGGATCAAGGTCCTCGCCTCCCGAGACTTCACACCGATGTCGTTGACGTAGGCTTCAGCGTTCCTCCCAAGCTGCCGACCCAAGGCGATGTGCATAAGCCACTGGAAGGTTGCGCCTGTGTTACGCAACCCGAAAGGCATGCAAGTGTAGTAGTACACCCCACACGGGGTTAGGAAGGCTGTCTTCTCCACATCTTCTACCGCCATCTTGATCTGGTGATATCCTGAGAACGCATCCAGGAAGCATAGCAAGCCGCACTCGGCAGTGGAGTCAACGATCTGGTCGATGCGTGGAAGGGGGAATGGATCTTGAGGGCAGGCCCTGTTGAGGTTGGTGAAGTCGATGCACATTCGCTCCTTCCCTCCTTTCTTGGGCACGACGACGGGGTTTGCTAGCCACTCGGGGTACCGAACCTTGCGAATGACACCCGCAGCCTCCAACTTGCGGGTCTCTTGGACGATGAAAGCTTGCTTCTCCGTGGAATGCCGCCTCGCCTTCTTCTTTACGGGGCGTACATTGGGGCACACCTTTAGGTGGTGCTCTATCGCCCCTCTTGGGACCCCTACCAGCTGATCGGGCTCCCAAGCAAACACTTCCTTGTTTGCTCGCAAGAACTTCACCAGTGCCTCCTCCTGATCAGGCTCAAGGTTGGTGCATATGGTGAAGGTTTCCCCCGAGCACCCGTCCTCCTCGACTGGCACGTGCTTGGTTTTTGCCTTGTCTTTAGTGAACAACTGCTTCTTCTTGGTTGGTGCGGCTCCCTTGGCCTTGGAGGCATCCGCGTCGGCGGGCCGCGCTGTCGCGGTGGTCTTGAGGACGAGCTTGAGCGTCATCAAGGCTTCCTTGGTGTCCCCAACTACTGTGAGACACCCTTGCTCCCGGGCATCTTCATGAGGTTGTAGGCCGGATGGGTTGCTGCCATAAACTGAGCCAGGACCGGGTACCCGAGGATGGCGTTGTATGGGAGGCCGATGTGGCGATGTCGAAGTCGACCAGCTTGGTGATGTAGTTGTCGCGCATGCCAAAGGTCACGAGGAGGCGGATCTGCCCTAGGGAGTGGGCGGAGCCTCCACCAAACCCTGAGAAAGGCTTGCTAGGGCGGAGCCGCTCGAGCGGTACGTGAAGAAGGCTGAAGGCCTCGATGGAGAGCATGTTGAGGCCGGCGCCGCCATCGATGAGCGTCTTGGTGATGGACACGTGGCAGTTGGTGGGCGTACAAAGCATTGGGAGCGCACCCGAGCCGACGGTGGAGACAAGATGATCCCCTGAGTCAAAGGTGAGGTTGTCCTCGGGCACGGCCCAGCCCGGCGGAGCCCCCGGGCGCTTGGAAGCGGCGTCGATCTGGCAAAAGAATGGCTTGACATGACGATCCGAGGGTGGTGCTTGTGAGCCGTCGAGGAAGGCGGCAACAGCATGGCGCGCCGGCGCCGCGTAGCGTGCAGCGAAGAGGCTGCGCAACTCCACCCAGGATGCCACCGTGGATCCGGGGACGTTGAGCAGCCAGGCGCGCGGTGCGCCAGTGAGGGTGATGGGAAGCCAGTTGGCCATGACCTTGTTGTCACCCCCGGCCTTAAGATGGCCTTCTCATACGCCAGCACGAAAGCCGACGGGTCTGCCATGCCGTCGTAGCGTGGCGGCATCTCCGGCTTGAACTTGGGTGGCCACTGCACCCGCCGCAAGCCGGGAGCAAGGGCTCGGAGCCCCCGAGCGTCACTGTGGGAACCCATAGATCTGGCCGAGAGGGCGGCGCCAGCCATGGAGAATGGGCGTGAAGATGGTGGAGCGCGAATCGACGGAAGGAAAACTTCGGCGCACCCCTACCTGGCGCGCCAAATGTCGGATTTCGGGTTCCGGTAAAACCCTCAAGGTTTGAGCACTTGGGTGCGCACGAAGATCTCTCCCCCTCTCTAGCTCACGCACTCCACGATCTCACGGCCTAGCTCGACGAACTCACAACACAAGAGACACAAGATTTATACTGGTTCGGGCCACCATTGTCGTGTAATACCCTACTCCAGTGTGGTGTGGTGGATTGCCTCTTAGGCTGAGGATGAACAGTACAAGGGGAAGAATAGCCTCTTGAGGAGAGGTGTTCTTGTGCTTGGTGAGTTTGTGTGGTTGAGGATGATCAGGATGATCCGTCCTTGCTATGGTGGTGGCTAGTCCTATTTATAGAGGCCCTGGTCCTCTCCCCAAATATTTGAGTAGGAAGGGATCCTACAACGGCAAAATTCGAAGGGAGAAAACTAGTACAAGCTATCCTGACAAAAGTGGTCTTTGCCTGCCAAAGGCTCTGGTGGTGACGTCATCTTGGGCTCCACGATGACCTCCGTCTCGTTGTCCTGCTGGTCTTGATCTTGTTGCACCGATATGGAAACCTTTTCCTGATGCCTCGGTACTCCTCGTCTATGATTTCCTCCTTACCACCAAAGAGGAAACAAGGACACTATGCACGCTGGCACCCGCCTGGTCTCGATCGTCATGGCTCATGTCATCGGAACCTCGCGAGGTTTGCATGGCCTTGATATCTCTGCCCCTCGCGAGCAAGCCTGGTGAGGCTGCTCCTTATGAGGTCTTGTGGCGTCCGCCTCGCGAGGCTTGGCCCCTCGCGAGGGTCTCGAATGCTTGTTGGTCAAGATGGGCCCTACGGGCCCGCTTGCAGAGCCACGCCGTGGGCGCAGGCAGGCAAGTCTGGGGACCCCCGTTCCCAGAACGCCGACAGTGGGTGTCACAAATCCGTCAAGCAAATCTCAAATTCTTACCAGTTCTTACCTAGCAGCATGCGGTGATTGGCAACCGTTGTAGTAAAAACTCTCAAAGCTTGGATAGAACAATTACCAGGGAGAGTCAAACGCACGACCTAGATGTATGTGCAGCTAGGAAGGCTTATAATATGGTGGCAAAAAGGGTCAGCAATAATCAATTCAGAGATGCAAAGTTGAATAAACAATCAACGATGGTACTAGGCTAGACCGTACTAGAGACGCGAGCCTAGAACACAAACAAAATCACGGCGCAGCACGTAAACAAGGGAAAAGCACACTCTAGAATTTTTTTGCTCTATTTTTTTTGCGCTCCTCTTTTTGCGAAAAATCACTAGAATGGCGAGTGTCTCAAAACTCTTCCTAGGTCAAAATGACAGGATGGGCACGAAATTTTTTTGACTATTTTTTTGGAAATCAGGGCAGCGACGATGAAAAAGTGTGACAAAAAATCACTATGATGGCATGTAGCTCAAAAGACTCAGAAAAGCCTAAAAATGGGATAGGAAAAAATTGCCTGTGGAAATTTTGGCCTAAAAACTGCCCAGGTGTCTCCAGACTCTTTTTTCGAAACCTACTCAGGCAAGGAAATACGAATCGGAAATTAGATGGATCTCGAAAACAAACCTAATATTAAAGGAACTCAGATTGGTGGTGGATATATGGTGGTAGGATATGGCAGCGGTTGTTGTATATGGCAGCGATGGTGGTAGCGGTGGTGGTATATGGATACGGATCGGTGGTGGTATATGGATACAAATTGGTGGTAGTATATGGATAAGGATCGGTGGCGGATAAGTGGTGGTGGTAGATGGCAAGGGTGATGATGATGGTGCGGTGGCGGGGGCGTGACAACTTATGACCAGAACTCGAAACTCTCAAAGACTAGACGCTAAGACCGGTAACTAGACACGACGATGCAATCGCAAATTCAACAAAGCAAAAACCCTAAAAATATTATGCAAAGGCTCAGATTGGTTCGGATATGATGAACTAACCCTAATTTTTTTTGTGGCTTTTTCGTATGAAGAACAGACCTGATCTAAACTACGAAAAACTGTAAAATCTCACCGAGCAACCTGGAGATCTGATACCACTTGATAGAGGTGAAGGTGTCCCGATGTTTCGATGAGATGGTGGCTAACGTTTTTTGTGGGAGTCGACTAAGGGAGTCCTGGATTAGGGGGTCCTCGGGCGTCCAGACTATGTAACATGGGTTGGACTAATGGGCTATGAAGATACAAGATAGAATACTTCTCCCCGTGTCCGGATGGGACTCTCCTTTGCGTGGAAGGCAAGCTAGGTGTCCGGATGTATTATTTCCTTTCTTTGTAACCAACTTTGTACAACCCTAGGTCCCTATGGTGTCTATATAAACCGGAGGGTTTAGTCCATAGAGGCAAGATCATAATCATACAGGCTAGACTTCTAGGGTTTAGGTACAATAATCTCATGGTAGATCAACTCCTGTAATCCTCATACTAATAAATTTCAATCAAGCAGGACGTAGGGTATTACCCCCATCAAGAGGGCTCGAACCTGGGTAAAGCATCGTGTCCCATGTCTCTTGTTACCATCGACCTTAGACGCAGTTCCGGACCCCCTACCCGAGATCCACCGGTTTTGACACCGACATTGGTGCTTTCATTGAGAGTTCCACTATGTCGTCGCCAGAAGGTTCGATGGCTCCATAAATCATCTACAACAATGCTGCCCTGGGGGAGGTTTTCCTCCCTGGTCAGATCTTTGTGTTTGGCGTCTTCGCACTACGGGCCAACTTGTTTGGCCATCTAGAGCAGATCGAAAGCTACGCCCTAGGTCACCATATTAGTTTTGGAAACTTGGATTATGTCGCTGACATCCGAGGAGACTTGATATTCCAAGGATTCACGACCCCAACCTCTGCTCTGGCCTTAGAGCCAGAGCGCGTCGCCAGGTCTGAAGACAGGATTTCTAAATCCGCCAGACTATCTGTGTTCATTGGGTCGAGTACGGGAGAGCCTGAGAAAGCAGTGTCGCTGGCAACCATCACAAAGCTGGACTCTTCCCCGGACACTAGCTCCGAACTCTCGGAGTCAGCATCGTGTGAGCTCGCCGAGGAATCCCCTTCCCGCCGTTCTCCACGGGTTCTCTTCTCCCTGGCCAAACCTCGCCTTTAAGCGAGGCACTGGACCTGATGTGATCCCTCGTCATTACAGAGGAGCAATGTCCGAACTATGCCCAGCCCTGACTAGGGGCTGAGAATGGGGAATTTTACACCCCACCCACCACCCACTTCATCACCACAGTCGAATACTTAACTGACATGCTCGATTACGGCTCCGAAGACATCAACGGTATGGACGACGATGCCGGAGAGGAGCCGGACCAAAACCCGCCGTTTACCGGACATTGGACGGCCACCTCTTCGTATGATGTGTACATGGTGGATGCACCCAAGGAGGGTGACGGCGATAATGAGAAAAATCCAGTAGAGGATAAACCTCCCGAGATACAACCAAAACACTGACGGTGCTGATCTAAATCACGCTGCAGCAAAGACAGCAATACCGGCACGAGATACAACAATACTCCGGACGATGCCGAAGACCAAGAAAACCCCATCGAGCAAAACTCTGAACAAGACAATTGGGAGGATGGGCAAGTTAGCCCTGATGAATAGGCCGCAAATGAAGACTCGGAGGACAGTAATTACCTTCCACCCTCCGAGGATGAGGTGAGCCTCGGCGATGAACAAGTTATCGTGCCTGAGGAACCTCTCGAGCAGGAGCGCTTTAAGCAACGGCTAATAGCCACTACAGGGAGCCTGAAAAAGAAACATCAGCAGTTTCAAGCTGATCAAGATCTACTCAACGACAGATGGACTAATGTCCTGGGAGCCGAAGAATACGGCCTCGTGCGCCCAACCAAAAGTTATCCGAAGCACAGACTGCTACCTCAATTCGATGATGAGGCACTTGAACCCGTACCAGCAGCACATGGCCGGGAAAAAACGGCAACTCAAGCCAAACACCGGTCCATACTATCTCGCCGTAAAGGTAGAGACACAACGGCTCGGGGACACACATATGATCTGCGGCAGGACCTGAAAAATAACCAGGTCTGGTCAGGTTGATCTATGGGTCGTGGGGGCGTGCCTCCACGCGCGACGACGGCTATCAAGCCAAACATGACAAGCATAATCACGCCCGGGCCGAAAGCCGCAGACGGACTCCATCTGAACTACGTTGCAACCTGGCCTGATATAGAGGAGCTGCACACCCCCTTTGCTTCACTGATGAAGTAATGGAGCATGAATTCCAGAAGGGTTTAAACCCGTCAATACCGAATCATATGATGGAACAACAGATCCCGCAGTATGGATTGAGGACTTTCTTCTCCATATTCATATAGCCCGCGGTGATGATCTTCATGCCATCAAATACCTCCCGCTAAAACTCAAGGGACCAGCTCGGCACTAGTTGAACAGCCTACCCAAAAACTCCATTGGCAGCTGGGAGGACCTGGAAGACGCCTTCCGTGACAACTTCCAAGGAACATACGTCAGACCTCCGGATGCCGATGACTTAAGTCACATAGTTCAACAACCCGGGGAGTCAGCCAGGAAATGTTGTACCAGGTTCTTAACCAAAAAGAACCAGATCGTCGACTGCCTGGATGCCGAAGCCCTAGCGGCCTTTAAGCATAGCATCCATGACGAATGGCTCACCCGACACCTCGGCCAATAAAAGCCGAAGTCTATGGCGACCCTCACGGCACTTATGACCCGCTTTTGTGCGGGTGAAGATAGTTGGCTAGCCCATAGCAATAATAATGCAAGCGAACCTGGCACCTCCGAAGCCAAGAATAGCAATGGCAAGCCCCGACGCAACAGACATAAGCGTCGAAACAATAGTGACAATACTGATGACACGGCGGTCAACACCGGATTCAGTGGCTCCAAGTCTGGTCAGCGGAAGAAGCCATATAAAAGGAACAATTCGGGCTCTTCCAGCCTGGACCGCATAATCGATCATCCATGTCAGATCCATGGCACCCCTAATAAACCAGCCAATCATACCCAGCGGAGTTGTTGGGTCTTTAAACTGGCCGGCAAGTTAAATGTCGAAGACAAGGAGAAGGGGTCGCAAAGCGAGAATGATGACGAGGAGCCCCGTCCGCCGAACACAGGGGCAGAAGAAGTTTCCCCCCAGGTTAAAACAGTGAACATGATATACATTACCCATATCCCCAAGAGGGAGTGCCAATGTGCGCTCAGGGACGTCTATGTGATAGAGCCAGTCGCCCCAAAATTCAACCCATGGTCATCCTGCCCGATCACTTTCGATCGCAAGGACCATCCGACCAGTATCCGTCATGGCGGTTCAGCCGCGCTGGTCCTCGACCCAATCATTGATGGATTCCACCTCACGCGAGTTATCATGGACGGTGGCAGCAGCCTCAACCTGCTCTATCAGGATACAGTCCGCAAAATGGGCATTGATCGATCAAGGATCAAGCCCACAAAAACTACCTTGAAAGGAGTAATACCAGGTGTAGAGGCCCGCTGCACAGGTTCAATCACATTGGAAGTTATATTCAGATCTCCAGACAACTTCCGAAGCGAAGAATTGATCTTCGACATTGTCCCCTTCCGCAGTGGCTATCACGCACTGCTCGGATGAACTGCATTTGCTCGATTCAATGCGGTGCCACATTATGCTTATCTCAAACTTAAGATGCCCAGACCATGCGGTGTCATAATAGTCAACGGAAACACGGAGCGCTCCCTCCGTACTGAGGAACAGACCGTGGCCCTAGCAGCAGAAGTACAGAGCAGCCTTATCAAGAAGAACCTTAATTCGGCGGCCAAGCTCTCGGACACTGTCAAACGAGTCCGGACTACTCTGCAGCAGAATAGTCCAGCCCGTCAGGAGCTCGACTAGCAATTCGGCCTCCGTCTCAGACCCAGCCAACTGGCGGCGTACGTACTGCGTGTACATAACTATGTACTCAAAATACCATGGGCATAGACGGTGGCGTAACTTGATTGTCGTCCATCATACGGCTCACACACATAATTTTCCTTTTCCTTTTTACCATTTCTGGTCTCTTTTTCACAGGCCCCTCCCGACGGCCTGAGCATCGGTCCTTTCGAAGCATAGATGCACCAAGGCGGCAAGCAGTACAGACGTGTGGGGGAATCTCTAGATGTTCTTCTTGCCAATCGTTCTACCTGTTTTCGGCACCCGCACGCAGCTCCCCCTTGGTATTGGCATGTTAAATAGCCAGGTTGCTTATCGCACTATTTGTACAAATACGCTTTGACGTATTAATCAAATTATAATGGAAACAGTTTGTGGCCCAACTTACGTGGCACTAGCTTACTACTTCATTTTATCATTCTTATCGATTGCACCCGTACACTTTGGTATGCTTTGATTTGCCAGGGGCATCATTATGCCCCATACTACGGCAACAAAGTCTGAACACTTTTCACAGTACAGTTTGGCACCCCGAATTTTAGCATTATATGCATTGGGTCCGAATCATGTCTTTGGTCAATAGTTGGGTTGCCCGGCTCCTGTGCTTGCTACCTTACGTTCCGTCCTATTGGCTAGGGTAGTAAAGGGAGAACTATTGCGATTGTGTTTCTGGTTTATTCGAGCAAACACCTCAGTAGAGAAAGCCAAAAACTGACTGTCATGATACGGTGAGAGCTGGTCAGCTATTCGGAGGTCACAAATCTTTTGTGATTTTTCCCGCATTATGCGACGAATCGGCCTCTACCCAATCAGGTGTCTATAGCACCCTAGTCCAGATTAAATACTAACTAGGGGCTGCGCCTACATTTCTATTGTCAAGCTCCTATGGCTAAGTGAGAGTGTTAAAGCCACATAGTCCGATTGCCTGGTTTGTTGCGCGAAACACCTCCTTCAAGGACCAAACTATTGGATCAAGAGTGTTTAGATTTATCCCGAACACCCTCGTACTACCTACGTGGGGGCAGAAGCCAACGACTGGCCAACTCTCAGATTTAACAAAACGGCCGCACAGGAGGTAAAATTTTCAAACAACAAACATTATATTACATAAAGACTTTGTTTCACAATACATGAAGGGACAACTTGAATGAATTCATTCAAAGATAATGTCTTTTGAACATTGGCCATCTACGATGCGGGATCCCTTCAGGACATCCTCAAAATACTGCTCGGGCATGCGGTGCTCCTTGCCCGCGGGTGGTCCCTCGGTGGCGAGCTTGACGGCGTCCATCTTCGCCCACTTCACCTTGGCACGGACGAAGGCCATCCACGCACCTTCAATGCAGACCGACCACTTGATGGCGTCAAGCCGAGGGCAGGCATTGACCAACTGCTTCACGGGCCTAAAGTAGCTACTGGGTATGGCTTCAGCAGGCCACAGGCGGATTATCAAATCCTTCATGGCCAGCTCGGCCACCCTATGCAGTTCGGTCAGTTGTTTCAGCTGATTGCTAAGGGGCACCAGATGCTCTGGCGCAAGGTATTGCGACGAGAACAGCTTCTCTGTCGAGCTCCCCTCTTCAGCTCAGAAGAATTCCGCAGCGTCAGCAGCACTGCACGGCAGATGCGCAAACGCCCCTGGAGAACACCAAACCCGGGTCAGTAAGAGGAACCTTTTCTTCACATACTTGCTCTGCATAATAAAGGCCTTACCCACCGCGATTTTTCTGGCCTCCTGGATTTCCTGGAGGGAGCCCTGGGCTTCAACCCGGGCATCGTGTGCACTTTGGCGGGCCTTGACAAGTTCGGACTCTTGATCTGCAATATTGCGCTCCAAGGACTCGTATTTCTTCACGGCGTCCTGGAGCTCCTGCTGGACCTCACCAACCCTGGCCTCGTGTTTTTCACGAGCGGCTTGTTCTTTTGCCGCTCTCTCATGGGCTTCGTCCAGCACCATCTTGAGGGTCTCCACCTCGGTCGCCGCTCCTACAAAATATCATGGCACAATGGTCAACACAAATCATTCATCCTTTCTGAACCTACATAAGGTCATTGCATACCTTGATGGTCCTCCAACTATTTTTTCATGCGGCCAAGCTCTTCCTTGATCCGCTCCAGACTCTGCTTCAGTCCGGAGACCTCATCAGCATGAGAGGTCGCAGCCAGCAAAGACGCGTGCTTATTCACATAGACATGTATGGTTAGTCTCCTGCAAAAATTAGTTGATCCTCTGTCCGGTTTTTCTTTTCGAACACCGTACAGTGTCTCAGGGGCTACTGTCTATACTATGACATTCCTTTTGCATAAATTGTGTTTTTCATACCTCAAAGCCTGTTAGAAGGCTTGTGTAGGCTTCGGTCAGTCCGCTCTTCGCGGACTGAATCCTCTCCACCACCGTACCCATGAGGGTACGGTGTTCCTCAACAATGGAAGCGCTTCCAGTAGAGTATCCGGTGCCTTTGGATGGATAGAGGTCATCGGTGGAATCGGTGCACCTCCTTCCTTCGAAGGAGGCTACATGCCGGATTCCGGAGCCGTATAGGTCTCCGGAATTGTATTTGGCTGGGGGCCGGATTGAATATGGCCCCCATCGCTAGTCTCCGTGGGGATTTGCTCCCCCATGTGTCTGGCAGTCGAGGGTTCACCCTCTGGCGCCACCCTGACGGCCTCCTGTGTCTCTCCCTGGCCTGGGGAGGTCCTTCGGGACAGCACCTCTGTGTTTTCCATGGCCTTGGGAGAAGAGGCCGCCGGAAGGGACCCGTTGTCCATCACCTTCGGATCCAGCGAGTTCCCCGAAGATGAGGATCGCTCGAGGTCGGAAAGAGCTGGACTGTAGTGCATGATTCAACATGTTAAAACCATGAAGTAAAGGAGCCAGATATGTGTGTGCGTCTTTGAGAACTTACGATTCGGCCAGGGGCTTATCCCTGGGGCGCCACTCGGAGCTGCTGTCGATGTCCCACGCGAAGTTGTCCGTGAGAGAAACCTTCCCCTTTTTGGACGCCTCTGCCTCCAGATGCGTGGAGGCCGCCCTTTTTTCCTTCCCCCCTCCGAGGGAGAATCGCTTCCTCCTCCTCATCATCCTCGGTGTGGGAGGAGTGGGTCTCAGCGTCTTTGGACATCATGTCCGAAGTGCCCTTATGGCGGAGAACACTCCTGGTCTCCTTGGCCTTCTTCTCCAGCGCTTGGTAGGGCGCCGGAACCAGCATTTCGTCAGAAGAGGGATTGCTGGGTTTTTGGGCAGTGGAGCCAGACACTGAATCCGCTCTGCCTTCTTTGTCCAGCCCTGAAAAATGAATGGGGAAGCTTACACATCTTCCTTGAGTATGCAAGTAAAGGGCACACCTTGAAATACGGAAAACTTACCGCACTGGCGGGATGGGCCAGGTCGTGCCCGCGGTCCTCGGTCGTCGCTGGCCACGTCTCGTTGGCCTTAAAGAGCACCCTCCAGATGTCTTCGTGCATAGTGCCGAAGAACTATTGAAAGGTCTGGTGCTTGGCCGGATCGAACTCCCACAAATGGCAAGTCCGGCTTTGGCATGGAAGGATCCGACGAGCAAGAATCACCTGGATCACATTGACAAGCTTGACGTTCTTGTCCACCATGCTCCTGATGCACGTCTAAAGCGCTGGCAGCTCGTCCAACAAAGACCAATCCAGGCCCTTCTCTAGCCAGGAGGTAAGCCGCATCGGGGCACCGGACTGGAATTCAGGAGTCGCGGCCCAGGTGGCGTCACAAGGCTCTGTGACATAGAACCATTGATGTTGCCACCCTTTGACGGTTTCCACGAAGGTACCTTTGGGCCATGTGACATTGGGCCGCTTGCTCACCATGGTGCCTCCGCACTCTACATGTTGACCGCCCACCACCTTCGGCTTCACATTGAAGATCTTTAACCACAATCCGAAGTGGGTGGGATGTGAAGGAAGGCCTCGCACACAATAATGAATGCCGAGATGTTGAGGAAGTAATTGGGGGCCAGATTGTGGAAATCCAGCCTGTAGTAGAACATGAGTCTGTGGACGAATGGGTGGAGAGGGAATCCCAATCCGCAGAAGAATTGGGGGATGAATACCACCCTCTTATGGGGCTCCAGGGTGGGGATGAGCTGCCCTGTTGCTGGAAGCCGGTGGGCGATTTCCTTGGCCAAGTACCCGGCCTCCCAGATCTTGGTGATGTCCCTCTCCTTGATGGAGGAAACCATCCACTTGCCTTGCGCTCCAGGTCCGGACATGGATGGAGTGCTTTTTTGAGGTGGAAAGGATGGAACCTTGGGCAGTGGAGCTCGGGAATGGATGGGCAGAGAGAAGGAAGGCATGGGTGAAAGAGGTGAATCCTTATCCCTTTATAAAGGCGGTGAATATCAAGCGCCTCCCAACTCGCCTATTCCCCAAGGGTCGTGCAGGCGGCGTGGTTGGATTACCCACACCCGTATTGATGAGAATCATGCAATAAGGGGACACGATCTCTGCTTTGACAAGACGTGCCAATAAAACGGCGTCTTGAAACATGGATCGGGAGGCTAGAAAACAGTTCAAAATAAGGATCGGGCAGGGACGTGATGTCACGCTGCAAAAGCTGTCAATGAAATGGACTCGCGAAATATTATGCTCTCGGCGGTTGTGTGTGGTATTTGCTTTGTAGAGCCAGACACGTTTTCTGTGTTCGAAAGCTATTTTGGAGTATTCGGAGGAGGAACCCGCCTTGCAATGCCGAAGACAATTTACGCACCGGACACATCGTCATTGAAGCCTGGTTTAGGGGCTACCGAGGGAGTCCTGGATTAGGGGGTCCTCGGGCGTCCGGACTATGTAACATGGGTCGGACTAATGGGCTATGAAGATACAAGACAGAGGACTTCTCCCCGTGTCCGAATGGGACTCTCCTTCGCGTGGAAGGCAAGCTAGGCATCTGGATGTATTATTTCATTTCTTTGTAACCGACTTTGTACAACCCTAGGTCCCTCCGGTGTCTATATAAACCGGAGGGTTTAGTCCACAGAGGCAAGATCATAATCATACAAGCTAGACTTCTAGGGTTTAGCTACAACGATCTCGTGGTAGATCAACTCTTGTAATCCTCATACTCATCAATATCAATCAAGCAGGACGTAGGGTATTACCTCCATCAAGAGGGCCCGAACCTGGCTAAAACATCGTGTCCCTTGTCTCCTGTTACCATCGACCTTAGATGCACAGTTCGAGACCACATACCCGAGATCCGCCGGTTTTGACACCGACATCGACCTTGACAATCCGACTATGAACGTGCGAGATGTCGCGCCTTAGCAATCGCTAAACCAACTTCTGAGGGGTTATTGACCATGCCGGAGCACGATCAACCTGACTACGAGGTTTTGTTTCCTGCGAGCAAACGAAGAACAAGCAAGAAACTAAGATTGCAATCTGGATATTGCGAATATAAGTGGAAAGCTTTATTAATGGAGGTGTGGTTCTGTGACGTCTTGGTCTGGTCGTTGAACACAAACGAAGTACGCAAAGTTGCAGCTATGGCAAACTCTTAATCTAAACAAAACCCAAAGTCTAAACGATGCCCTAAGGGTTGTATATATGGAGGAGAGAGGGGGGAATTTCGTGGCCCTTGGAGGAGGGTTCAGAAACCAACCCTAACTCTTGTTTCCCCACACATACGGACTCTAAAAACAGCCTATAATCAAGTATTTCGAAATTACATGGTCCTGGCCCAAAAATAAGGTGACGCGGCACCTAGAATAGCCTCTGGACGAAGTTTATGAAGTGGTATCTTGTATATTTCATCCCAGGCTTAATGCGCTCATTATTGTGGCTTCAAAGTCCTGGAATCATCACTTGTAACTCCGTTCTTGTTCGCCTTGCGCATGCCATCATCTCCATGCTTGAACTTGCTTCAAGGTTCATCTGTCTTGTCCAAGCTAGGCCCTTCATTTGTAAGCAAAACAAATGTATCCAATTTAGGCAGCATCATATTCTCATGAACATTAGAATCGTTACCAAGAAATGAAAGTTCATGGTAATTCAATTGGCGTGCGCGAGCTCTAGTAATTGGTCCAGTATGTATAGCAGCAGGGGCTGTGGGTGTAACAATGGTATTGATGTCCTGATCAACTAGTTCAGGGGCTACTAAGGGAGTCCTAGATTAAGGGGTCCTCGGGTGTCTAGACTATTCAATATGGGTCGGACTGATGGCCCATAAGGATAAAGTAGAAGACTATTCCCCGTGTCCGGGTAGGACTCCTATATGCGTGGATGGCAAGTTTGGTGTCTGGATCTGTTGTTTCCTTCCTCTGCAAACCGACTCTATAGAATGCTAGGTCCCTCCGGTGTATATATAAACCGGAGGGTTTAGTCTATAGAGGCGATCAGAACAATCATAGGCTAGACAGCTAGGGTTTAGCCATTACGATCTCGAGGTAGATCAAGTCTTGTAACCCCTATACTCATCGAATATAATTGTCGGCGTTCTGGGAACAGGGGTCCCCAGACTTGCCTGCCTGCAGCCCACGACATGGCTCTTCTAGTGGCCTAGTACAGCCCATCTTCACCAGCAAACACTCAAGACCCTCACAAGGGGCCAAGTCTCGCAAGGCAGACGGCACAAGACCTCCTCAGGGGTAGCCTCGCTAGGCTGGCTCATGAGGAGCGGAGAGATCAAGGTAAGGGGCACCTTGTGAGGTTCCCGTGACGTGAGCCGTGACGACCAAGGCCAGGCGGGTGCCAGGCGGGCGCCAGCAGGCACAGAGCACCAGTTGCCTCTCTAGTTCTAAAGGAGCAGGCGCAGGTGAGGACTCCCGAGGCATCAGGCAAAGGTTTCCATATCGGTGCAACAAGACCAAGACCAGCAGGATGGCAGGACGGAGGTCATCGCGGAGCCCACGACGGCGTCACCTGCCAGGGCCTTTGGCATGCAAAGACCAACTTTTGTCAGGATAGCTTGTACTAGTTGTCCCCCTTCAAATTGGTCGTTGTGGGATCCCTTCCCGCCTAATATTTGGGAATAGGACCAGGGCCTCTATAAATAGGACTAGCCATCACCATAGGAAGGGGATCAGATCCATTCCACCATGATACGCACCAGCTCACCAAGCTCAAGAACACCTCCCCTCTGGAGGCTGTTCTTTCCTTGTACTTGTTCATCCTCAGCCTACAAGGCAATCCACCACACCACACTGGAGTAGGGTATTACACCACATCGGTGGCCCGAACCAGTATAAACTCTTGTGTCCCTTGTTCTTCGAGTTCGGCAAACTAGGTTTTTAGATCGTTGCGAGATCATGAGCTAGGGGGAAGGAAAGATCTTTGTGCCCACCCTAGTGTTTGAATCTTAAAGGTTTTGCCGGAACCCGAAATCTGACATTTGGCGCGCTAGGTAGGGGTGCGATGAAGCTTTCCCTTCGCCCATCCACATTCCGCAGCTCCATCACATCCATGTCAGATGCTCGCCGAGCTCGCGCCGAGTGCCGGGTCGGTCGCGTCCCCCAGATGGCGCCCATTGGCGGACCTCCCCGCCATTCTCCATCACATGTTGCCAACGCCGCTACCAGCCCGGTAGCAAACGAGCAGCAAGCGTCGTTGTGGCACTCCTCTGTGCAGCGGGACGACCGCACCGCCACCTCGTCGCTGACTCCAGCCGGCTCATCGTCCCACGCTCGTCGCACGCCCATGGATGCCTAGGCCACGTTGCTCATGGCACGCGAGCTCCTGCGTTACAGCCCGGTCGACGACCTCTACGAGGACTGGCTGGACCGCATCGCCAAGCTCGTCAGCGCCGCTGGGGGCTCTCCTGCACCATCCCTCTCGCTGCCTCGCCCGCCTCCAGCCGTGGGAGACGTAGCTAATGGAGCGCCTCCGCCGCCCCTGCATCAAGACGGTGCACTCGTGCCGAGACGCGCGGCTCACGGAGCGCCCCCGCCTCCTTCGCACCAAGATGGTGTCCTCGTCCCAAGATGCATCGTCCCTGCGGTGTGATCCGCCATGCCGTGTGCCCGCGCACGAAGAAAGAAGCTGCCAAGAAGTTCCCCGATCGCAGGAAAACACTCCTGCACTCCCTGCACCACCACGTCAAGACCGTGCGCCGCCTGCGGTGGTGGTGCGTGGGTACCAAGACCAGGCTCCACCACCACGACGGGCTCCGTTGACCATAGCAGGCTGTCGAGCCTTCACTCTCGAGCTGTGCACCGTCATTTGGCCAGGCAAGTTCAAGCCGGATCTGCCTCCGCGCTAAGATGGCACCCCCGACCCTGCGGAGTTCCTGCAGCTCTACGAGCTGAGCATCGAGGCAGCCAACGGAGACGGGAAGGTCATGGTGAACTGGTTTCCCATGGCTCTCAAGGATGGTGCTCGTGCATGGCTCGACAACCTGCCCGCGGGATCAATCTCCTCCTGGGGCGAGATGCGCGAGTGTTTCATCGCCAACTTCCAGGGCACTCACGGCCGCCCTCCGGTCGCGGGTGACCTACACCGCATCAAGCAGCAGCCGTGAGAGGCCCTGTAGAAGTACATCCGGTGCTTCAACAGCGTTCCCCTCAAGATCCCCAAGGTCACGGACGAGGCCATCATCTCAGTGTTTTCCGATGGCGCCCGCGATGTCAAGATGAAGGAGGAGCTTGCCATCCACAAGGAGCTATGCACGGCTCTGGAGATGTTCAACATGGCGACCAAGTGCGCAAGAGCTGAGGAAGGGCGCCTCTGCCTCCTCGAGCTCCCTGCTGCCGACCTAGAAGAGAAGAAAGCCAAGGCCAAGGACGTGAAGCTCAAGGGAGTAGCCGTGCTCGTGGAAAAACCAGACACAAAGCGCGGCCGGGACCACCCTGAGTCGTCCAAGAGCAGCCGTCTGTTCTGTGGCTTCCACAATGTACAGAGCCACAACACCAACCACTGTCAAGAGCTCAGGGCCATACGAGATGGACGCTTCGGTCGATGCCCCGAGCGCAATGACCGAGGCTACAGCCAAGGAGGAGGACGAAGTGGAGGATGCTGGGACGACTGTGGCCCCCGCCAGGAGTGGCATGACCGGCCTCATGAGGACCACTGGCAGGAACAGCCTCGTGAGGGCGCCGGAAGGGACCAGCCTCGCGAGGACCGCCCTCAGGGCAATCCTGGCCTCCCTCCGCTGTTGTCAGCACCAAGAAGGAACGACGACCACCATCAGGACGAGGGGGCTGGGGGCTTCCAGGAGCCGCGCGCTATCGCGTGCATCTTGGGCGGCGCTCAGGCCCCAGCTTCCCAGCGCATCCTCAAGCGGTATGCTCGCGAGGTGAACACGGCTGAGGGAGTCCTGGACTAAGGGGTCCTCGGGTGTCCAGCCTGTTATCTATGGCCGGACTGATGGGTTGTGAAGATATGAAGACCGAAGACGGTACCCGTGTCCGGATGAGACTCTCCTTGGCGTGGAAGGCAAGCTTGGCGAACAACTATGAAGATTCCATCTTATGTAACCCTAGATCCCCCCCGGTGTCTATATAAACCGGAGGATGTAGTCCGGAAAAGGATATACTCAATACAGTAGTCATACAGGCTAGACTTCTAGGGTTTAGCCATTACGATCTCGTGGTAGATCAGCTCTTGTAATACTCATATTCGTCAAGATAAATCAAGCAGGAAGTAGGGTATTTCCTCCGTAGAGAGGGGCCGAACCTGGGTAAACATCGTGTCCCCTGTCTCCTGTTACCATCAACCCTAGACGAACAGTTCGGGACCCCCTACTCGAGATCCGCCTGTTTTGACACCGACATTGGTGCTTTCATTGATAGTTCCTCTGTGATGTCGCTGAAAGGTTTGATGGCCCCTTCAATTGTCAATAATGACACTATCTGCGGAGAAACTTTCCTCCCCAGGCAGATCTTCGTGTTCGGCGGCTTCGCACTGCGGGCCAACTTGTTTGGTCATTTGGAGCAGATCGAAAGCTATGCCCCTGGCCATCAGGTCAGATTCGGGAGCTTGAACTACGTCGCGGACATCCGTGGAGACTTAATCTTCGCCGGATTCGATACCGCGGTAGCCGCTCCCGGTCACCCCGATGATCATGACCTAAATCTGTCATCGGGCCGCATCCCGCTCCTGTAACCGCTCTGACCCTAGAGCCGAAGCAGGCTACGCAATCCAAAGACGGGAGGATTAACCCCCCCTCCCCCCCACGGAGGCCGCAGATTCCACGGCATTGGAGCCGCACATGGACCTGGCCTCACACGATGCCTATGCCACCGGAACGCCGGACTCGTCTTCGGCCGTAGGTTCCGAACCACGCGAGCCCACGGACGCCGAGCTTGATCGTTTATCGATCTTAAAATTCAGCGCTGCAGACATCTTCCAGCACTCGCCTTTGGGCGATATGCTAAACTCATTAAAAAACATGTCCTTGGCGGAGGACTCTCAGCCGAAATATATCCGACTCGAACTAGGGGCTGACGATGGAGAATTTTACGTCCCATCCGCCACCCACTTTATAACCACGATCGAGGATTTGACCGACGAACTTGATTATGACTCTGAGGACATCGATGGTATGGACGACGATGCCGGAGAAGAAGAGGCCCAGAACCCGCCGTTCAGCGGACACTGGACGGCCACTTCCCCGTATGACGTATACATGGTGGATGCACCAAAGGAGAACAACAGCGATGATAAGGAAAACCCAGTTGTGGATAAACCTTCCGAAATACAGTCCAACCGTCGGCGTCAGCGGCACGCTCTAAGTCATGTCGTAGTAAAGACAGCAACACCGGCACAGGAGAAGATGACACTCCGGAAGGTGCCGAAGACAACGAAGACCCCGTCGATAAAGCAAACAAACAAGTTGAATGGGAAGATGAGCAGGTTAGACCTGTTAAACAGGCAACGCACGAAGATTCGGAGGATGGTAATTACCTTCCGCTCTCCGAAGACGAGGTGAGCCTCGGCACCGAAGATCTCATCGTGCCCGAGGAACCTCTTGAGCAGGAGCGCTTCAAGCGTCAGCTAATAGCGATGGCAAGGTGCCTGAAAAATAAGCAGCAGTAGCTTCAAGCTGACCAAGATCTGCTCAATGATAAATGGACTGATTTCCTAGCAATCGAAGAATACGGCCTCAAGCGCCCAACCAAAAGCTACCCAAAGTGCAAATTGCTACCTCAGTTCGACGAGGAGGTGCCGGAGTACATACCACCATTGCACAATACGGCCGCCCGGCCACCACGTGGTCGGGAAAAAATGGCAACTCATGCCGAACACCAGCCCGCCCCGCCTCATCACTCAGGCAGAGGTAAATCAGCCCACGGCCATACATATGACCTCCGGCAGAACCTGAACAATAAAGCAGGACATACAAGATCAATCTATGGATCACGAGGACGCGCCTCGACACGTGACAACGGCGACCTATTTGTACATGAGAAACCTAGTCATGTGCGGGCTGAACACCACACACGGACTCCATTAGAGCTGCATCATGATACGGCCCGATATAGAGGCCCCGCACACCCTCATTGCTTCACTGATGAGGTCCTGGATCATGATTCCCTGAAGGATTCAAGCCCGTGAACATAGAATCATACGATGGAACCACGGACCCCGCAGTGTGGATCGAGGACTTCATTATCCACATCCATATGGCCCGCGGAGATGACCTCCACGCCATAAAATACGTCCCTCCAAAACTCAAACGGCCAGCTCAGCATTGGCTAAACAGTCTGCCTAAAAATTCCATTGGCAGCTGGGGGGACTTGGAAGAGGCTTTCCTCGATAACTTCCAAGGTACATATGTTCGACCTTCGGACGCTGATGACTTAAGCCATATAGTTCAACAGCCCGGAGAGTCCGCCAGGAAACTCTGGACAAGGTTCTTAACTAAAAAGAACTAAATTGTCGACTGTTCGGACACCGAAGCTCTAGCAGCTTTCAAGCATAGCATCCACGCGAATGGCTCGCTCGCCACCTCGGCCAAGAAAAGCCAAAACTCATGGCGGCCCTCACGGCACTCATGACCCACTTTTGTGCGGGCGAGGACAGTTGGTTGGCCCGTAGCAAAAACAATGCAAGCGACGCCGGCACCCCTGAAGTTAAAAGCAACAAAGACAAGTCTCGATGCAATAGATACAAGCGCTGAAACTACAATGACAACACCGGGGATACGGCGGTCAACGCTGGATTCAGTGGCTCTAAGTCCGGTCGGCAGAAGAAGTCGTTCCAAAAGAACAATTCGGGCACATCCATCTTGGACCGCATACTTGATCGTCCATGCCATATTCATGGAACCCCCGACAAGCCTCCTAATCATACAAATAGAGAGTGATGGGTTTTCAAACATGCCGGCAAATTAAACGCCAAGAACAGGGAAAAGGGATCGCAAAGCGAGGACGATGACGAAGAGCCACGGCAACCAAACATAGGGGGACAGAAGAAGTTTCCCCCTTAGGTCAAAACGGTGAACATGATATATGCTACCCACATCCCCAAGAGGGAGCGCAAGCGTGCGCTCAGGGACGTATACGCGATAGAGCCAGTCGCCCCAAAATTCAATCCATGGTCGTCATGCCCGATCACTTTTGATCGTCGGGATCACCCGACCAGTATCCGTCACGGAGGCTGGGCCGCACTGTTCTTAGACCCAATAATTGATGGGTTCCACCTGACTCGTGTCCTGATGGACGGCGGTAGCAGCCTCAATCTACTCTATCAGGATATAGTACAAAAAATGGGCATTAGCCCATCAAGGATCAAGCCTACAAAGACCACCTTTAAAGGAGTCATTCCAGGCGTAGAGGCCCGTTGTATGGGCTCAATCACATTTGAGGTTTTCTTCGGATCTCCGGACAACTTCTGAAGCGAGGAGTTAGTCTTCAATATCGTCCCATTCCGCAGCGGCTATCCTGCACTGCTTGGACGAACTGCGTTTGCTCGATTCAACGCAGTGCCACACTATGCTTATCTCAAGCTCAAGATGCCCGGCCCACGCAGCATCATAACAGTCAATGGCAATACGGAATGCTCTCTCCGTATAGAAGAGCACACAGCTGCCCTAGAAGCAGAAGTACAAAGCGGCCTTCTCAAGCAGAACCTTCATTCGGCTGCCCTCAGACACCCTTAAGAGGGTCCGAACTACTCTGCAGCAGGAGAGCTCGTCTCGTCAAGAGCTTGACTAGCAATCCGGCCTCCGTCTCAGTCCCAATCAAGCGGTGGCATGCATGCCGCACGTACATAACTACACACTCAAAATTCCATGGTCATCAACGGAGGCATAGCTAGCTTGTGATCCACGGCACAGCTCAACCGACATCGGATACACACATACTTTCACTTCTGCTTGTTTTCTTTCAGGTTTTAATCCCACAGGCCCCATCGGGTGGTCTGGTTATTGGTCCTCTTGATGGATAAATACACCAAGATGGTGAGGAGCGCAGACATACGGGACTTTTTTAGGTGATTCCGTTAACGATAACTCTACCTGTTTTCCAGGACCCACATGCAGCTCTCCCCTGGTTTCGGCATGTTAAATAGCCTATTGTTTATTGCACTACTTGTATCAATGCGCCTTGACGTACTAATTACATTACAATGAAAATAGTTTGTAGCTGGAGCTATAGGACCCCAGCTTTTTACCTTTACATCTTTTCTGTTTTCTTTCTCTCTTTTCCTTTTTTCAGTTTCCCTGTGGATAACCCCATCAGGTAGCACCCATACACTTTGGTACGTTTTGATGTTTGCCAGCGGCTTTATAGCACCCCACATTACGGCAACAAAAGTCCGAACACTTCTTATAAGTATAGTTCGGCACCCCGAATTTAGCATTATATGCATTGGCTCCGAATCATGTCTTTGGTCAATAGTTGGGTTTCCTGGCTCCTATGCTTGCTACCGTACATTCCGCTACATCGGCTAGGGTAGTAAAGGGAGAACTACTGCGATTGTGCCCTGGTCTAAACTAGATGAGCATCTCTGTAGAGAAAGCCGAAAACTGACTATCATGATGCGGCGAGAGCCGGTTAGCTGTTCGGAGGTTTCAAATTGTTGGAGATTTTTCCGCATTACGCGAAGGATCGGTACTTCCCGATCAGACGCTGACAGCACTCTGGTTCGTATACTAGGGGTTGCGCCTATGTTTTATTATAAAACTCCTATGGCTAAGTGAGGGTGTTCAAGCCGTATAGTCTGGTTGCCTGGTTCGTTGCGCTAAACAACTCCTTCAAGGACCATATAATTGGATCAAGATTGTTTAGATACCATCCCGAGCACCTCCGTACTACCTACGTGAGGGCAGTAGCCGACGACTGGCCAACCCTCAGATTTCATACAACACGGCCGCACAGGAGGATACAATCAAAACATAATAAAAATTATATTACAAAGCGGTCTGTTTTCATCCCACAAGGCAAAATACAAGTGTATTCATTCGAGAATAACGTCCTGCCCGCACTGCGTTGCTGCAAGTCGAGATCACTCCAGGACATCCACAAAATATCGCTTGGGTGTGTAGTGCTCCTTGCCCTTCGACGGCCCCCGGGCCACCTCGACGGCGTCCACCTTCGCCCACCACATCTTGCAACGAGCGAAGGCCATACGGGCACCCTCGATGTAGACTGATCGCTTGACGATGTCTAGCCGCGGACAAGCCTCCACCACCCGCTTCACGAGGCCAAAATAATTGCTAGGTATAGCTTCGGCTGGCCATAGTCGGATTATTAAATCCTTCATGGCCAGTTCGGCCACCCTGTGCAGTCGACCAACTGTTTCAGTTGATTGGCAAAGGCCACCGGAAGTTCTGGCACAGCATACTACGACCAGAACAGCTTCTCCGACAAATCCCCTTCCTTGGCTCAGAAGAACTCCGCAGCATCGGATACACTGCGCGGCAGATCCATAAAAGCCCCTGGGCAACTCCAAATCCGGGTTAGTAAAAGGTACTTCATCTCCGCATACTTGCTTTGCATGTTAAACGCCTTACCCGCTGCGATCTTCTCGCCTCCTAGATCTCCTGGAGAGCATCCCGGGCCTCATTCTGTGCGGCCTCTATGCTCTGACGAGCCCTGGTAAGTTCGGCATCTCGAGCCGACGCCTCGCGCTTCAAAGCTTCACACTTCGTCACCATGTCCTGGAGCTCCTGCTGGACCTCGCCGACCTGGGTCTTGAGCTTCTTACGGGCGGCTTGCTGTTGGACAGCCTTCCCCTCAGCTTCGGCCAGGGCCTTTCTCAGGGCCTCAACCTCGGTCGTCGCTTCTGTACAAATCATGGCATTTTGGTCATCGCATATCATTTTTTCTTTTCGAATATATAGCAGGTTATTGCTTACCTTGTTTCTCCTGGAGCTGCCTCTTCACTTGGCTCAGCTCTCCCTCGGCCTCCGCCAGTTTCTGCTTCAGTCCGGAGACTTCGGCAGTATGTGAGGCCGCGGCCAGCAACGACGCATGTATTTAAGAAAAACTTACTTAGTTTCCTGTCATAGGAGATTGATCCTCTGTCCGGTTTTTTCTTTCCGAACACCGGACAGTGTCTCAGGGGCTGCTGTCTACATTGGGATTCTCTCCTTTTGGCGTCACTTACCTCAAAACCTGTCAGCAAGTTGCCGCAGGCCTCAGTTAGTCCGCTCTTGGCAGACTGAACCCTTTCAATCACCGTGCCCATAAGGACACTGTGCTCATCCATAATGAAAGCGCCTCACAGCGCTTCCAGCAGATTATCCCGTGCCCCTGGTTGGACAGGGGCCACCAGCGGAATAGGCATCCCCCCTTCTTTCAAAGGAGGGTGTGTTCTGGATTCCGGAGCCGCCTCGGTCTACGAAATTGAGTTCGGTTGAGGGTCGAATTGTATACGGCCCTCCCCGCCAGTCTCCGGGGGGATTGATTCCCCTTGGTGTCCGGCGACGGGGATTTCGCCTTCGGGCGCCTCCTGAGCCTCTCCCTTGCCGGGAACAGTCCTTCGAGACAGCACCTCCGCATCACCCCTGGTCTTGGGGGAGTGTGTGGCTGGCGGAGAGTCGCTGGCCATCGCCTTGGAATCTAGCGAGCCTCTTGACGAGGATCGCGGAGGGCTATTGTGGACCGGACTACAATAACATAACCAATCATCTTAATACAATGAGGAGAGGAAACTTCATGGGCGGATAAGGTATTAGTACTTACGATGTGGCCCGAGGCTTAGCGTGGGAGCGTCTCTCCGGACTGACATCAACGTCCCATGCGGAGTTATCCACGAGGGAGCCCTTCCCCCTTTTGGGCACCTTTGCCTCCAGAGTTGCGGAAGCCGCCCTCTTCTTCCTCCCCCCATCAGGGGAGAGTCTCTCTCCTCCTCCTCATCCACGTCGTCTTTGGCGGCGGTGGAATGGGCCTTGTCTACGGACGTCGCGTCCGAGGTGCCCTTGCAGCGGGGGCCGCTCCGGACCCCCTTGACCTTTCCTGTGGCCTTCTTCTATGGTGCCCTATAAGGCACCGGCTCCAGCATCTTTGCTAAGCATGGGATGACTGGCTCCTCGGGCAAGGGATCCGGACACTGGATCTGCTTCGCCTTCTTCAACCAGTACTGAAAAAGCAATGGTAATGAAAGCTTAGATATCATCCTTGAAACAAGCAAGTAAGGGATGTGTTGAAAATAACATACCTCGTTGGGGAGGTGATTTATGTCGTGACCATGGTCCAAGTTAGTGGCTAGCGGTATCTCATTGCCCTTGAAAAGCAACTTCCAGGCATCTTCATGAGTCGTTTCAAAGAGCCTCACCAAGGTATGGTGTTTCTTCGGGTTGAAATCCCATAGAGGACGACTTCGGCTCTGGCAGGGAAGGATCCAGCGCACCAACATCACATGGATTATGTTGACAAGCTTGATGTCCCTATCGATCATACTTTAGATACATGTTTGTGGCAATCAGCTTGTCCGACGAGCACCAGCTTGGGCTCTTCTTGACCCAGGAGGTGAGCCGCACGGGGGCGCCGGAGTTGAATTCGGCAGACGCGGCCCAGGTGGCATCGCGGGTTTCGGTGATGTAGAACCATAGCTTCTGCCATTCCTTGACAGGTTCCCCGAATGTGCCTTTTGGCCAAGAGACATCGGTGCGCTTTCTCACCATGGCGCCCCCGCACTCTGCATGCTGTCCGTCCACCACCTTGGGCTTCACGTTAAAGGTTTTGAGCCACAGCCCGAAGCGCGGGTGGATGCGGAGGAAGGCCTCGCACATGATGATGAATGCCGAGATACTGAGGAAGGAGTTCGGGGATAGATCGTGGAAGTCTATCCCATAGTAGAACATTATCTCGCGGACGAAGGGGTGGAGTGGAAACCCTAGCCTGCGAAGGAAATGGGGGATGAGCACTACCCTCTTGTTGGGCTTCAGTGTGGGGATGATTTGTCCCCGGGCTGGAAGATGGTGGGCGATTTCCTTCGCCAGGTACCCGGCCACCCGAAGCTCGGCGATGTCCTCCTCCTTAACAAAGGAGGCCATCCATTTGCCTTGACCTCCGGATCCAGACATGGTTGAGTGCTTTCTCGAGACAGGGGAAATGAGAACTTGGGCGTTGGAGCTCAAGAATGGAGAGGCAGGAAGAAAGCGTGGGAGAAGAAAGGGGAATCTTATCTCCTTATAAGGGCGGCGAATATCGAATGCCCCCCCATTCGCCTTAAAATTCACCTGCTCCCAAGGGCTGTGTAAACGGTACGGTTGGGTTACCCACGCCCGTGTTGATGAGAATCCTGTAATGAAGGGACACGATCTCTGCTTTGACATGACGTGCCAATGACAACCATGTTTCGAAACGTGGGGCGAAAAACAGTTCGAAATTATAACCGGGCAGGCATGACGTCCCATAGAGTTGATCTACGCGCCAGATACCTTGTCACTGAAGCAAGGTTCAGGGGCTACTGAGGGAGTCCTGGACTAAGGGGTCCTCGGGCACCCGGCCTGTTATCTATGGGTCGGACTGATGGGCTGTGAAGATATGAAGACCGAAGATGGTACCCATGTCCGGATGAGGCTCTCCTTGGCGTGGAAGGCAAGCTTGGCGAACACTATGAAGATTCCATCTTATGTAACCGACTCTATGTAACCCTAGATCCCCCCGGTGTCTATATAAACCGGAGGGTGTAGTCCGGAAAAGGATATACTCAATATCATAGTCATACATGCTAGACTTCTAGGGTTTAGCCATTATGATCTCGTGGTAGATCAACTCTTGTAATACTCATATTCATCAAGATCAATCAAGTAGGAAGTAGGGTATTACCACCTTAGAGAGGGCCCGAACATGGGTAAACATCGTGTCCCCTGTCTCCTGTTACCATCAACCTTAGACGCACAGTTCGGGACCCCCTACCCGAGATCCGCCGGTTTTGACACTGATAACGGCCCTCCCCAAGCTCGAGGCCATGCGCCTGCTCAGGTGGTCCAAGTACACCATCACCTTCAGCTCGGCGGACCAGCTCAAGTGCGCGGCAACCGCCGGCGTCCTCCCGATGCTCTGCTCACCTGTCAGCAGCAACGTCCAAGTCACCAAGACCCTCATCGACGGCGGCGTGGGGCTCAATGTCCTGTCCGTCGAGACGTTCGACAGCCTCCAAGTGCCATATGACCAGTTGCAGCCTACCAAGCCTTTCTCAGGAGTGACCGACGACTCCACCACCCCGATAGGGCAGGTCTGCCTCCCTGTCACCTTCGGCCAGCGGGACAACTATTGCACCGATCTCATTGACTTCGACGTCGCCCACATCCGTATGTCATACAACGCCATCCTTGGGTATCCAGCATTGGCCATGTTCATGGACGTGACCCACCATGGCTACAACGTCCTCAAGATGCCAGGAAGTGGCAGAATCATCACAGTACCCTGTGAAGAAAGAGATGCAGTGTGCTCCCTAGAGTGTGCCTTCCAAGCACCAGCAGTCGAAGACCCCGACAGCGAGGGCACCATGTACCCTCCTGAGGCCATCCCCAAGAAGAATAAGAAGCTACTCCACCTAGGGCCTCAGGAGAGCGCTGTCTCCAGCCGCACCACCTCAGGATCAGCGTCCGCACCTGCGGCGCCTCCCTCCCTCACATAGGAAGGCGTGCCTGGCGCCCTCCTCAGGCAAGGCTCTGGGGCTCTCTTCTGGAGGGCCTCAGACCTAGCCAACGTCACGAGAGAGGCGCTCGGGCACCACGTGGAGGTGTGCTTTGCTGCATGTTTCCCTCAAGAAGGCACATGGCGAGGAGCGCCAGGTACTCAAGAGTTCATCACCCAGGCAGTCCAGGGGCTTTAGGAAGCAAGGACCATATGTGGCGACTGCCGCCCACCACCCGGCGCAGCTCCCCATCCTGGCAAGGATGGCGGGCTGCGCGTCTGTCTCGACATTCCAGGGCTCAATAGGGTTGCATCTCAGGAGCGCTTCTGGCCTTCGCGCATTGGCCGGTGCGAGGGTCCACCTCACAGCTATGTTTGCATGCCGTTTGGCCTGCCGAACGTGGCTGTCACCTACCAGCGTCATCTATGAAGCATCCTGGCGGCTCAGGAGGCCAGGCACCACGCAGTCCTGACGAAAATGGTGACGGTCCTCAAGGAACCACTCGAGCCCCCAGAGCCTCCTGAGGCTTAGGGCCCTGGTGGCTCGTGAGGGGCGGCTCTTCGGCACGCATCATCAGCTACTTCAACACTCCTTCGACAATGGTACCAGGTGACATTTTCCGGTTCACTCAGCTGGGAGCGCCCCTCGGGCTGCATCATTCCCAAGTCGTATAGGTTTGCCCCTGCAGCATGTATCCTTCTGCATCTTTATCTTACTCTGTTGGGGGCGCCCCCCAGGCTGCATCATCCCCAGGCCGCTCGGGTCCGTCCCAGTGGCATGTATCTGTAATGCCCCAAGCTCGAGGCCATGCGCCTGCTCAGGTGGTCCAAGTACACCATCACCTTCAGCTCGGCGGACCAGCTCAAGTGCGCGGCAACCGCCGGCGTCCTCCCGATGCTCTGCTCACCCGTCAGCAGCAAC
Source organism: Triticum urartu (assembly GCF_056163025.1). Taxonomy (NCBI): domain Eukaryota; kingdom Viridiplantae; phylum Streptophyta; class Magnoliopsida; order Poales; family Poaceae; genus Triticum; species Triticum urartu. The sequence goes on along the minus strand of NC_141873.1, from coordinate 192,004,135 downwards.
GTCCAAGTCACCAAGACCCTCATCGACGGCGGCGTGGGGCTCAATGTCCTGTCCGTCGAGACGTTCGACAGCCTCCAAGTGCCATATGACCAGTTGCAGCCTACCAAGCCTTTCTCAGGAGTGACCGACGGCTCCACCACCCCGATAGGGCAGGTCTGCCTCCCTGTCACCTTCGGCCAGTGGGACAACTATTGCACCGATCTCATTGACTTCGACGTCGCCCACATCCGTATGTCGTACAACGCCATCCTTGGGTGTCCAGCATTGGCCATGTTCATGGACGTGACCCACCATGGCTACGACGTCCTCAAGATGCCAGGAAGTGGCAGAATCATCACAGTACCCTGTGAAGAAAGAGATGCAGTGTGCTCCCTAGAGTGCGCCTTCCAAGCTCCAGCAGTCGAAGACCCCGACAGCGAGGGCACCCTGTACCCTCCTGAGGCCATCCCCAAGAAGAATAAGCAGCTACTCCACCTAGGGCCTCAGGAGAGCACCGTCTCCAGCGGCACCACCTCAGGATCAGCGTCCGCACCTGCGGCGCCTCCCTCCCTCACATAGGAAGGCGTGCCTGGCGCCCTCCTCAGGCAAGGCTCTGGGGCTCTCTTCTGGAGGGCCTCAGACCTAGCCAACGTCACGAGAGAGGCGCTCGGGCACCACGTGGAGGTGTGCTTCGCTGCATGTTTCCCTCAAGAAGGCACATGGCGAGGAGCGCCAGGTACTCAAGAGTTCATCACCCAGGCAGTCCAGGGGCTTTAGGAAGCAAGGACCATATGTGGCGACTGCCGCCCACCACCCGGCGCAGCTCCCCATCCTGGCAAGGATGGCGGGCTGCGCGTCTTTCTCGACATTCCAGGGCTCAATAGGGTTGCATCTCAGGAGCGCTTCTGGCCTTCGCGCACTGGCCGGTGCGAGGGTCCACCTCACAGCTATGTTTGCATGCCGTTTGGCCTGCCGAACGCGGCTGTCACCTACCAGCGTCATCTATGAAGCATCCTGGCGGATCAGGAGGCCAGGCACCACACAGTCCTGACGAAAATGGTGACGGTCCTCAAGGAACCACTCGAGCCCCCAGAGCCTCCTGAGGCTGAGGGCCCTGGTGGCTCGTGAGGGGCGGCTCTTCGGCACGCATCATCAGCTACTTCAACACTCCTTCGACAATGGTACCAGGTGACATTTTCCGGTTCACTCAGCTGGGAGCGCCCCTCGGGCTGCATCATTCCCAAGTCGTATAGGTTTGCCCCTGCAGCATGTATCCTTCTGCATCTTTATCTTACTCTGTTGGGGGCGCCCCCCAGGCTGCATCATCCCCAGGCCGCTCGGGTCCGTCCCAGTGGCATGTATCTGTAATGCCCCAAGCTCGAGGCCATGCGCCTGCTCAGGTGGTCCAAGTACACCATCACCTTCAGCTCGGCGGACCAGCTCAAGTGCGCGGCAACCGCCGGCGTCCTCCCGATGCTCTGCTCACCCGTCAGCAGCAACGTCCAAGTCACCAAGACCCTCATCGACGGCGGCGTGGGGCTCAATGTCCTGTCCATCGAGACGTTCGACAGCCTCCAAGTGCCATATGACCAGTTGCAGCCTACCAAGCCTTTCTCAGGAGTGACCGACGGCTCCACCACCCCGATAGGGCAGGTCTGCCTCCCTGTCACCTTCGGCCAGCGGGACAACTATTGCACCGATCTCATTGACTTCGACGTCGCCCACATCCGTATGTCGTACAACGCCATCCTTGGGTGTCCAGCATTGGCCATGTTCATGGACGTGACCCACCATGGCTACGACGTCCTCAAGATGCCAGGAAGTGGCAGAATCATCACAGTACCCTGTGAAGAAAGAGATGCAGTGTGCTCCCTAGAGTGCGCCTTCCAAGCTCCAGCAGTCGAAGACCCCGACAGCGAGGGCACCCTGTACCCTCCTGAGGCCATCCCCAAGAAGAATAAGCAGCTACTCCACCTAGGGCCTCAGGAGAGCACCGTCTCCAGCGGCACCACCTCAGGATCAGCGTCCGCACCTGCGGCGCCTCCCTCCCTCACATAGGAAGGCGTGCCTGGCGCCCTCCTCAGGCAAGGCTCTGGGGCTCTCTTCTGGAGGGCCTCAGACCTAGCCAACGTCACGAGAGAGGCGCTCGGGCACCACGTGGAGGTGTGCTTCGCTGCATGTTTCCCTCAAGAAGGCACATGGCGAGGAGCGCCAGGTACTCAAGAGTTCATCACCCAGGCAGTCCAGGGGCTTTAGGAAGCAAGGACCATATGTGGCGACTGCCGCCCACCACCCGGCGCAGCTCCCCATCCTGGCAAGGATGGCGGGCTGCGCGTCTTTCTCGACATTCCAGGGCTCAATAGGGTTGCATCTCAGGAGCGCTTCTGGCCTTCGCGCACTGGCCGGTGCGAGGGTCCACCTCACAGCTATGTTTGCATGCCGTTTGGCCTGCCGAACGCGGCTGTCACCTACCAGCGTCATCTATGAAGCATCCTGGCGGATCAGGAGGCCAGGCACCACACAGTCCTGACGAAAATGGTGACGGTCCTCAAGGAACCACTCGAGCCCCCAGAGCCTCCTGAAGCTTAGGGCCCTGGTGGCTCGTGAGGAGCGGCTCTTCGGCACGCATCATCAGCTACTTCAACACTCCTTCGACAATGGTACCAGGTGACATTTTCCGGTTCACTCAGCTGGGAGCGCCCCTCGGGCTGCATCATTCCCAAGTCGTATAGGTTTGCCCCTGCAGCATGTATCCTTCTGCATCTTTATCTTACTCTGTTGGGGGCGCCCCCCAGGCTGCATCATCCCCAGGCCGCTCGGGTCCGTCCCAGTGGCATGTATCTGTAATGCCCCAAGCTCGAGGCCATGCGCCTGCTCAGGTGGTCCAAGTACACCATCACCTTCAGCTCGGCGGACCAGCTCAAGTGCGCGGCAACCGCCGGCGTCCTCCCGATGCTCTGCTCACCCGTCAGCAGCAACGTCCAAGTCACCAAGACCCTCATCGACGGCGGCGTGGGGCTCAATGTCCTGTCCATCGAGACGTTCGACAGCCTCCAAGTGCCATATGACCAGTTGCAGCCTACCAAGCCTTTCTCAGGAGTGACCGACGGCTCCACCACCCCGATAGGGCAGGTCTGCCTCCCTGTCACCTTCGGCCAGCGGGACAACTATTGCACCGATCTCATTGACTTCGACGTCGCCCACATCCGTATGTCGTACAACGCCATCCTTGGGTGTCCAGCATTGGCCATGTTCATGGACGTGACCCACCATGGCTACGACGTCCTCAAGATGCCAGGAAGTGGCAGAATCATCACAGTACCCTGTGAAGAAAGAGATGCAGTGTGCTCCCTAGAGTGCGCCTTCCAAGCTCCAGCAGTCGAAGACCCCGACAGCGAGGGCACCCTGTACCCTCCTGAGGCCATCCCCAAGAAGAATAAGCAGCTACTCCACCTAGGGCCTCAGGAGAGCACCGTCTCCAGCGGCACCACCTCAGGATCAGCGTCCGCACCTGCGGCGCCTCCCTCCCTCACATAGGAAGGCGTGCCTGGCGCCCTCCTCAGGCAAGGCTCTGGGGCTCTCTTCTGGAGGGCCTCAGACCTAGCCAACGTCACGAGAGAGGCGCTCGGGCACCACGTGGAGGTGTGCTTCGCTGCATGTTTCCCTCAAGAAGGCACATGGCGAGGAGCGCCAGGTACTCAAGAGTTCATCACCCAGGCAGTCCAGGGGCTTTAGGAAGCAAGGACCATATGTGGCGACTGCCGCCCACCACCCGACGCAGCTCCCCATCCTGGCAAGGATGGCGGGCTGCGCGTCTTTCTCGACATTCCAGGGCTCAATAGGGTTGCATCTCAGGAGCGCTTCTGGCCTTCGCGCACTGGCCGGTGCGAGGGTCCACCTCACAGCTATGTTTGCATGCCGTTTGGCCTGCCGAACGCGGCTGTCACCTACCAGCGTCATCTATGAAGCATCCTGGCGGATCAGGAGGCCAGGCACCACACAGTCCTGACGAAAATGGTGACGGTCCTCAAGGAACCACTCGAGCCCCCAGAGCCTCCTGAAGCTTAGGGCCCTGGTGGCTCGTGAGGAGCGGCTCTTCGGCACGCATCATCAGCTACTTCAACACTCCTTCGACAATGGTACCAGGTGACATTTTCCGGTTCACTCAGCTGGGAGCGCCCCTCGGGCGGCATCATTCCCAAGTCGTATAGGTTTGCCCCTGCAGCATGTATCCTTCTGCATCTTTATCTTACTCTGTTGGGGGCGCCCCCCAGGCTGCATCATCCCCAGGCCGCTCGGGTCCGTCCCAGTGGCATGTATCTGTAATGCCCCAGACACACCCTCCGGTGGTCATTACTCCTGGCGGGATCTGGACTGGCCCCATAGATCAATACTAGTCTTTTCTGCGCACTTTGTCCTCAGTCATGTGCACCCAGGAGCAACTTCCCGATCGGTCACCCATCCTGAAATTACTCCAAGATGAGCACGCTTAACTTTGGAGTTCTGTTCAAATGGGCTTCCAGAAAAGAAAGAATTCCTTATTGATATGAGTAGTCTATCATCTGTATTAAGTCAGGCTATCACATACACCCCCACTCAGAGGAACCAACGTCCTTGTCGGGCCACAGGAACGTTCCCTCTTGGCACATACGTCTGTGCTTCCAGTCTGGCACATGTGCCATGCCGTGTGCCATAACAGGTCACAAACGTCATGCACAACATGACCGCGCACCTGTCCACAAACATCCGTGTAACCGCGAGGGTCAGCTCTGATACCGACTTGTAACGCCCCGGACACACCCATCGGTGGTCTTTACTCCTGGCGGGATCTAGACTGGCCCCACAGATCAATACTAGTCTTTTCTGCGCACCTTGTCCTCACTCATGCGCACCTAGAAGCAACTTCCCGATCGGTCACCCATCCTGAAATTACTCCAAGCTGAGCATGCTTAACTTTGGAGTTCTGTCCGAATGGGCTTCCAGAAAAGAAGGAATTCCTTATTGATATGAGTAGTCTATCATCCGTATTAAGTCAGGCTATCACAGTATCATTCTTACATCTACCTGAGCTAACATGCCGCTTTGCTTAAGTCATTCTATGACTATCACCTGCTTATCTGATACCCCGCCCACGACCGCCCTCGTTATCACGGGAGCCGTGCGTCGGTAGTCTTTCTTTAGGATCCCTCGCATGAGTAGGCTACGTGTAACGCCCCGAGACCGATGTGCCATGTGTCCTCCAGTTACTCGATGTTGTTCCCTTGTCATTGCTTGCGTGTCATGCATTGCATATCATGTCATCATGCGCATTTCATTTGCATACATGTTCGTCTCATGCATCCGAGCATTTTCCCCGTTGTCCGTTTTGCAATCCGGCACTCCTATGTCACCCGGTGTCCCCTTTTACCTCTTTTCGTGTGCGGGTGTTAAACGTTTTCGGATTGGACCGAGACTTGTCATGCGGCCTTGGTTTACTACCGGTAGACCGCCTGTCAAGTTTCGTATCATTTGGACTTCGTTTGTTACTCCAAGGTTAACTGAGGGACCTAAAAGGCCTCGTGTGTGTTGCAGCCCAACACCCCTCCAAAGTGGCCCAAAACCCACCAAAACCTCCTCCATCATCTCGGTCGTTCGATCACGGTCGCGTGGCCGAAAACCGCACCTCATTTGGACTCTCCTAGCTCTCTCTACCTATATATTTGTGTCTCCCCCAAAAATCTCGCAGATGAAACCCTAGCTCCTCCTACCTCGCGCCACCAGACACATTCTCCCGCAGCTCGGACATGTCCGCCCCGCTCTCCCCAGCCACTACCCTCCTGCCACGTGGCAACCCGGCGCCAGCTGCCGCCGCGGCCCACGGAAGCCCGCGGCCGGCCCTCCCATCGCCCGACCGGGCCCGCGCCTCCTCGCTTGCTCCGCCGCCCGCGCATCGCAGCCCTTCGCGCCGGCGCCTTGCTCCTCCGCCGCCATCGCCGCTCCCCGCTCCGGTGGTCGGAGTTCGCCGCGCCGCCGCAAGCGCCGGAGCTCCGCCCCGCACCGCCATCTCCGGTCGCCGCACGCACCGCGCAGAGCCGCCGCCCTCGCCACTCCGCCTCGCCCGCCTTCTCCCGCCGACCTGCGCGCGTCACCGCCTCCAGCCATAGCCGGCGACGCCACCCCGCCGATCCAGCGCGCCGCCTCATTGCCCCGTCGCCGGATCCGACCGTTGGACGAGATCCACTGGTCCAGCGAACCAAACGCGCCTCCACTCCATCCCGAATCCCTCTGTCCCAGATCTTCTCCGTCCACTTTTCGCGAGGTCTAAAATCTGCTAAGTCCCCAGTATTTTTGGGCAATTTTCATCATGTCGTAACTCTACACTCGTAGCTCCGATTCATGCGCATAGCATATCGAAATTTTCGCCTCGATGAGTACATCATTTCATCTCATTGCATCATTTTCAGTTGAGCTCATATTGATGCCCGAAATGCTGTTGGAAGAGGGCTATGTGAGTAATTTGTCAGATCTGTTTCAGCAAATGGCATTTTTTTTCATTTTTGCCATGTTTAATGTATGCATGCTATGATCCTGAGCTCTACATGTGTTTTGTTATATGCCATGCCATATTTACAGGGGTGTATGCCATGTATTTTTGTGACCTTTTTGGTGACTACCACAAGCTTGCAAAGTAGCATAATCGTTAATGCTGATTTCAGGGACTTCGAATTTCACCAAGTCCTTGTCCTCTTCTTGCTTTTATGCCATATGTTCATGTTGTTTCCTAGTGATTCGTGCCTCTTTTGAGGATGATCAGTAAGGATGTTTTGTTAACATTGTGGTACTCTATCCATCCATGTCTTTGTTTGGAATTATAGAGCACCCCAGCTTGAGTCAATCGAGCTCTACTTTTCTATAAAATGTTCCTGGCAGATTGTTAACATGTTTAGCAATTTTGTCGGGCTTGTTGTTATTGATCCATGCATGCTATGTTGTTGTTCCTGCCATGTCTAGCTTCTATGCCATGTCTTCTTGATGGGTGTATGCTTAGTTTGTCATGCCATGCTCTGTAGTGAGTGCATCGAGCTCGTAAACATGCCTACTCGTTAACTGTTTTGCATGCTCCAGTTTTTCACTAAGTCTGAGATCTGTTTATGTTTTTGCCATGTTCACATGCTTGCAATTGTATTTTCTGATCCCTTTTGGCTCAAGGTCACTAAGGAACTTTTGTTAAGTGCTTTGAGTAGCTTATTGCCATGCCTTGATTTTCCATGATATGTTCCTTTAGCATGTAGTTTTGATGCTCCAAAGAATGCTTCCTGATAATAAATCCTAGACTTGTGTTAATTTCACTGTTTGAAACCTGTTATCATTTGCACTTTTGCCATGCTTGTTTGAACCTGTTAATGAGTGAATTAGCTGTAGCTCAGTGTTCATTTTTTGTCAAGCATCCTGATTGGATCCCTGCCATTCCTTTTGTTGCTATGTTTGAGTGCTGTAGCATATTTATCTTGATGCATTTAGTTGGTCACTTGTTGATTATCGCAGACCTGTGCCATATTTGTTTTGCTTGCCATTTCCAAACCGTGCATCCGATTCCCGTGATCTTTATATCGATTTCAACCGAAATCACCTCACCTTTCCAGTGGCACTCTTGGATTTCCAAGTTGAGGCCGGGTTCAATCATTCCTTCCAAATCATGCATATGCACCACATACCGCATCTCGCATATCATACCATGTTCATGTGTGGTTTGTTTACTATGTTGTGTGCTTCTTTCCGGTGTTGCTTCTTCGAGTTGGTTCCGGTAACGTCGCGTTTGTGAGGACCCATTCGTCTACGTCCGTTTGTCTTCTTCATGGACTCATTCTTCTTCCTTACGGGATTTCAGGCAAGATTACCATACCCTCGAAATCACTTCTATCTTTGCTTGCATAGTTGCTCGCCCTTTTGCTATGCCTATGTTGCGATACCTAACACTTGCTTATCATGCATCCCATATTGTTGAACCAAGCCTCTAACCCACCTTGTCCTAGCAAACCGTTGTTTGGCTATGTTACCACTTTGCTCAGCCCCTCTTATAGCGTTGTTAGTTGCAGGTGAAGATTGAAGTTTGTTTCTTGTTGGAACATGGAGATGTTGTTCCTTGTTGGAACATGTTTACTTGTTGGGATATCACAATATCTCTTATTTAATTAATGCATCTATATACTTGGTAAAGGGTGGAAGGATCGGCCTTATGCCTGGTGTTTTGTTCCACTCTTGCTGCCCTAGTTTCCGTCATATCGATGTTATGTTCCCGGATTTTGTGTTCCTTACGCGGTTGGGTTATAATGGGAACCCCTTGACAGTTCGCTTTGAATAAAACTCCTCCAGCAAGGCCCAACCTTGGTTTTACCATTCGCCACCTAGCCTCTTTTTCCCTTGGGTTAGGCCAGCCCAAGGGTCATCTTTATTTTAACCCCCCCCCCGGGCCAGTGCTTGTCTAAGTGTTGGTCCGAAATGGGCAGCCTTGGGGGCCACCTCGGGGAAACTTGAGGGCTGGTTTTACTCGTAGCTTGACCTATCCGATGTTGACCTAAGAACGAGATATGTGCAGCTCCCATCAGGATGTCGGCGCATCGGGCGGCTTTGCTGGACTTGTTTTACCATTGTCGAGGATGTCTTGTAACCGGGATTCCGAGTCTGATCGGATCTTCCTGCTCGAAGGAATATCCTTCGTTGACCGTGAGAGCTTGTGATGGGCTAAGTTGGGACACCCCTGCAGGGATTTGAACTTTCGAAAGTCGTGCCTGCGGTTATGGGCAGATGGGAATTTGTTAATGTCCAGTTGTAGAAAACCTGAAGTTTACCTTAATTCAAATGCACCAACCGTGTGTGTAACCGTGATGGTTTCTTCTCGGTGGAGTCCAGGAAGTGAACACGGTGTTGGAGTAATGCTTGACGTAGGTTGTTCTAGGATCACTTCTTGATCATAGTTGTTCGACCGTGCTTTTGCCTTCTCTTCTCGCTCTCTTTTGCGTATGTTAGCCACCATATATGCTAGTCGCTTGCTGCAGCTCCACCTCATACCTTTACCTTACCCATAAGCTTAAATAGTCTTGATCACGAGGGTGTAAGATTGCTGAGTCCCCGTGACTCATAGATACTTCCAAAACCAGCTTGCAGGTGCCGTTGAACCGTGCAGATGACGCAACCATGCTCAAGGAGGAGCTCGATGAAGATCTTGTCCTTTGTGTTGTTTCGTTCTAGTTGATCAGTAGTGGAGCCCAGTTGGGGTCGATCGGGGATCTGTGTAGCATTTGGGGTAGTCTTCTTTTATTTTGGCTCCGTAGTCGGGCCTTGATTGTAACTGGTTGATGTAATGCTTTATTCATGTAATTGTGTGAAGTGGCGATTGTAAGCCAACTATGTATCTCTTTCCCTTATGTATTACATGGGTTGTGTGAAGATTACCTCACTTGCGACATTGCTTTCAATGCGGTTATGCCTCTAAGTCGTGCTTCGACACGTGGGAGATATAGCCGCATCAAGGGCGTTACAAGTTGGTAATCAGAGCCTTCCCCGACCTTAGGAGCCCCCTGCTTGATCGAATCACTGGCGTTATTGAGTCTAGAAATGTTTTGAGTCATTTAGGATTATATATAACGGAGAGTTAGGACTTATTTTTACTCCCCAGTCCCTTCATATCTTTGGTAAGGCATCCTGACGTAGAGTTTTCACTCTTCTCTTCTCAAATTTCACTAAAAAAAATTTAGGATCACGCGGGTATCTTGGAATCGTTCCGATGGTTTTGTGATGAGAACATTGTTCTTGGTGCCTCTTGTCATTTAGGGGTTGTGGCAGTGCCCAGCGAGTTGAGCTCCGAGGTGTTGTCGTCACAATTTTATCGTTGCAGTTCTGGAATACCCGAGTTTAGTTTCGCCGACATCAAAAATCTCTTTTATGCAGTTGTTGGTGAGATAACCTCGACGCCACCCAGTACTGGGGCGGGAGTTCAGGAGTATCGCCATAACTCGTATAATGGATGCTTTTCGAAGGTTGAGGTAGACGATTTCCGAAGGTTTCTTGGTTATGTGTTGAAGGATGGATACAGCTGGATGTAGGATTTGTTAGTTTTGGGTGAGATATAATGCTTCCCCTGTATCCCCAACACCTGATTGCATAACCGGAAAATTTCGGGAGTTTATAAGTGGGAATTCAAGTAGCTCTTAGGATATCTTTCCGACAGATGTATGATGTGAAATTGGGGTTCGACGTCTAGTGGTCCGCCTATCCACGGTTGGTTTTACAGTGGTCTCTTGTGTCTTAAAGAGTCCTTGGCTATGCTGACTCAGGGATGCTTCGTATGTCATGTGCACTGCCTTGTACATGATGGTGCTGTACGATCGATCCCGTGTAGGCCCCACCACGAAAACTTCGGACGAAATCACTATCATATGTTTGTTCCGGCTTACTCTGCAAGCCAATCCTTTGTTTTGTTTTGAGTTGTGGTATTCGAGTTGCTTCGAAGTCAAATGTTGATTCCATACCTGTTCCTAAGCGGTGTTCTCATACTCCTATGTGAATACCAATGCTTCATGATAATCGAGATTGTCATGCCCATTTCTTTTCAACCGGCGTGTTTCTCTTCAAGTGGATCCGATCATTTCAATTTCCACAAGATCAATTATCACTTCTTCTCAACGGTGTTTGTTTCATCCGTCTGCAAGTTGCCTTTGTTTTTCCCACCCACCCACCCCTTTTTCCTCAAGGACTCGGATTTCCTAATCAAGCATCCTTTTATTCTTGTGAAATCTCTTCATTTTTTTCTTTCAATGTTCTACTCGGTGGCTCACATGAAGTTGCTCTTCTAGTTCGTCATTCCTCACTCGTTTTTCTTCTCCGGTGGATTCAAATCAAGATTTTGGTGTTGATCTCACATCCCTTTTTCCTCGTTTCAAATACCTTCTCATACCGGTGCACCTCATAATAATTCACTTCTCGCTATTCATTTGTTCGGGAGTGCTGAAGATATCTCAGAAGGCTCGTCTTGTCTTTCAAGATCAGTTCAACCTATGTCGAGGTTGTTGTCTCATTCTAGCCATTTAAATCTTACCGGTGCTTTCTCTCTTAAATCGATCAACGGTGTTTCTTTTGAGTGGGCCTAACCCACAGGTCTTTTCCCAGGATTTTACCTGACTCCTCTTTTTTCCCAGAGCTATCCTCAAATTTCTTTTCGAAGTTTGACGTAAGAATGATTTATCATCAGTGAAATGTCTTTCTCCAAGATATTTCAAATTCTTTTCGTCGTTGGCCCAACTTTTCCATTCTTCATTCCGGTGTGCCTCAATAATTCATGGTGGTGTCTCTCATCGTCATTCTCAACATTTGAAGACCGAAGAACAATTTTTCCTTTAAATCTTACTCCATTCTCTTCAAGATTCGTGATTCTAGCTTGTTGCCATCCTCCCTTAATTATTTTTGATTGTGAGAATTCTTTCACCCATCCGGAGCAATTCAGGAGTCTTTACAGTTTGTTTCTCCGAAGGCCATCATTTCGGTTTATTCATTCCAACTTTCAGCTCTCATACTCTAAATCATACCGGTGCTTAAATCAAGGATTCTCTAATCAGCTCGTAATCTCTTTGTTCTCATGTATATAGATTGTCTCAAGTATCTTCGTTCATTTCACAATTCTTACCCGGTGATTCATCCCTTTACTTCATTCATTTTCTTACGGTGGTTCGTTCAAGATTTCGCTTCCTTTATTTTTGTATCAATTCATCCGTTATGTAATCCTACCGGTGGTTCGTTGAAGACCTTCTCAAGTTGGTGCCATATCTCTCTTAATCTTTTCTATGGGAATAAGTAATATGCCAAATCCGTTGGTTGTCATCAATGTAATTGGTGAAGGATGAGCATAATGTAATTCTTATTCTTGTTTCATCGAGTAAATTCAATTCTTTATTCCGGAGGTCCATCAAAATTCTTGGTTTCAATTGTTTCATCTTCTCTTTTTCCCAGAGTTCCAACCTTTACAATTTTTTCACCACGGAGTTTCATCTAAATCGGTACAAGGATTCACCTTGTGTTTTCAACTTCTCTTTCTTTCCGTTTGATCATTCTTTTGTTTAACGAAGTTCTTCATGAAGGTTCTACATGATGGTTCATTAAGAATTTAATTCCTTCTCGAAGTGTTCATCAACATTCTTTTCAGAGGAGCTCAAGTATTTTTAATCTTGCTATCCGGAGTGCAATTCTTCTTCCATATCATTGGAGGTGGTATTATGTCATTCTCAATAATTTGAGTTCATGTTTCATGATTCGCAAGTTGTCAAGTAAGAGATAGTTAAACCCATCAATTCCTTCGAGCATGAGCTCTTCTCAATCCATCAATTTCTTCTTTGGTTTTATCTTGGGTTATATTTCACCTAAAGCCTTCCCTAAGGATTGTTGCTATCTATGGTGTTCATAAATGACTCAAGTTCTTCTTTTATCCTTCCGGTGAATAGGCTTTCTCGTCTCCTTGTTCATATCAATCCAATTCTTCTTCCCGTGAGTGGAAGGTTGTCACCTCATAATTTGAGATGTATTCCATAAGACCATATCAAGATTTTTCTTTTCGCTGTTGGTTTTTCCAACAACTCCGTTCTAGCCTTTGTTGTAAGCGTGTTCTGCCAAGATCTTGTTTTCTACTTTGTTCATTCCATTCCATTCTCTCTTTTTCTTCCGGAGGCATTGTGATGCTGCTCTCTTCGACCCACCATCTTGTTGTCAAGATCTTGCCAACTCCTTTCATTTACAGTCGGAGTGCTGTCCAAATTATATCATTCTTAATCCTTCTCTATCTTGACTTAACGGGAGTGGTTTCAATATATATCTTCCCTTCAACCTCAAGGTTTTTCGCAATGTTCTTTGTCCCTCTTTTCTAACGGAGTGTTTTCGACTTTGTTCACCTTCGTTGTATTCTTTTCTCGAAATTTTCAACCTCTCAAGGTTCATGGTTTCACTCGTTTATCAAAGAAGCAACTTAGCTTTACCTCTTCTCTCCTCTTCCGTTTCCCTTCGGTGCCATTCTAGATCTCGGGACGAGATCCTCGCGTAGTGGTGGAGTGTTGTAACGCCCCGAGACCGATGTGCCAGGTGTCCTCCAGTTATTCGTTATTGTTGCCTTGTCATTGCTTGCGTGTCATGCATTGCATATCATGTCATCATGCGCATTCCATTTGCATACATGTTCGTCTCATGCATCCGAGCATTTTCCCCGTTGTCCGTTTTGCAATCCGGCGCTCCTATGTCACCCGGTGTCCCCTTTTACCTCTTTTCGTGTGAGGGTGTTAAACGTTTTCGGATTGGACCGAGACTTGTCATGCGGCCTTGGTTTACTACCGGTAGTCCGCCTGTCAAGTTTCGTATCATTTGGACTTCGTTTGTTACTCCAACGGTTAACCGAGGGACCGAAAAGGCCTCGTGTGGGTTGCAGACCAACACCCCTCCAAAGTGGCCCAAAACCCACCAAAACCTCCTCCACCATCTCGGTCGTTCGATCACGATCGTGTGGCCGAAAACCGCACCTCATTTGGACTCTCCTAGCTCCCTCTACCTATATATTTGTGTCTCCCCCGAAAATCTCGCGGATGAAACCCTAGCTCCTCCTACCTCGAGCCACCGGACACATTCTCCCGCAGCCTGGACATGTCCGCCCTGCTCTCCCCAGCCACTACCCTCCTGCCACATGGCAACCCGGCGCACGCCGCCGCCGCGGCCCGCGGAAGCCCGCGGCCGGCCCTCCCATCGCCCGACCGGGCCCGCGCCTCCTCGCCTGCTCCGCCGCCCGCGCGTCGCCGCGGCGAACTCCGACCACCGGATCCGGTGCTCGGAGTTCGCCGCGCCGCGCAGAGCCGCCGCCCTCGCCACTCCACCTCGCCCGCGTTCTCCCGGCGACCGGCGCCCGTCGCCGCCTCCGGCCATCACCGGCGACGCCGCCCCGCCGATCCAGTGCGCCGCCTCGTCGCCCCGTAGCCGGATCCGGCTGGTTGGACGAGATCCACCGGTCCAGCGAACCAAACACGCCTCCACTCCATCCCGGATCCCTCCGTCCCAGATCTTCTCCGTCCACTTTTCGCGAGGTCTAAAATCTGCCAAGTCCCCAGTATTTTTGGGCAATTTTCATCATGTCGTAACTCTGCACTCGTAGCTCTGATTCGTGCGTGTAGCATATCAAAATGTTCGCCTCGATGAGTACATCATTTCATCCCATTGCATCATTTTCATTTGAGCTCATCTGATGCCCGAAATGTTGTTGGAAGAGGGCTATGTGAGTAATTTATCAGATCTGTTTCAGCAAATGGCATTTTGTCATTTCTGCCATGTTTAATGTGTGGATGCTATGATCCTGAGCTCTACATGTGTTTTGTTATATGCCATGCCATCTTTACAGGGGTGTATGCCATGTATTTTTGTGACCTTTGTGGTGACTAGCACAAGCTTGCAAAGTAGCGTAATCGTTAATGCTGATTTCAGGGACTTAGAATTTCACTAAGTCCTTGTCCTGTTCTTGCTTTTATGCCATATGTTCATGTTGTTTCCTAGTGATCCATGCCTCTTTTGAGGATGATCAGTAAGGATGTTTTGTTAACATTGTGGTGGTCTATCCATCCATATCTTTATTTGCAATTATGGAGCACCCTAGCTTGAGTCAATCGAGCTCTACTTTTCTATAAAATGTTCCTGGCAGATTGTTAACATGTTTAGCGATTTTGCCGGGCTTGTTGTTATTGATCCGTGCATGCTATGTTGTTGTTCCTGCCATGTCTAGCTTCTATGCCATGTCTTCTTGATGGGTGTATACTTAGTTTGTCATGCCATGCTCTGTAGTGAGTGCATCGAGCTCGTAAACATGCCTACTCGTTAACTGTTTTGCATGCTCCAGTTTTTCACAAAGTCTGAGATCTGTTTATGTTTTTGCCATGTTCACATGCTTGCAATTGTATTTTCTGATCCCTTTTGGCTCAAGGTCACTAAGGGACTTTTGTTAAGTGCTTTGTGTAGCTTCATGCCATGCCTTGCTTTTCCATGATATGTTCCTGTAGCATGTAGTTTTCATGCTCCAAAGTATGCTTCCTGATAATAAATCCCAGACTTGTGTTAATTTCACTAAGTCTGAAACCTGTTATCATTTGCACTTTTGCCATGCTTGTTTGAACCTGTTAATGAGTGAATTAGCCGTAGCTCAGTGTTCATCTTTTGTCAAGCATCCTGAGTGGATCCCTTCCATCCCTTTTGTTGCTATGTTTGAGTGCTGTAGCATATTTGTATTGATGCATTTAGTTGGTCACTTGCTGATTATCGCAGACCGGTGCCATATTTGTTTTGCTTGCCATTTCCAAACGGTGCATCCGATTCCGGTGATCTTTATATCGATTTGATCCGAAATCACCTCATATCATACCTTGTTCAATCATTCCTTCCAAATCATGCATTTGCACCGCATACCTCATCCCGCATATCATACCATGTTCATGTGTGGCTTGTTTACTATGTTGTGTGCTTCTTTCCGGTGTTGCTTCTTAGGGTTGGTTCCGTTAACGTCGCGTTTGTGAGGACCCATTCTTCTACGTCCGTTTGTCTTCTTCATGGACTCGTTCTTCTTCCTTGCGGGATTTCAGGCAAGATGAACATACCCTCGAAATCACTTCTATCTTTGCTTGCTTAGTTGCTCGCTCTTTTGCTATGCCTATGCTGCGATACCTACCTCTTGCTTATCATGCCTCCCATATTGTTGAACCGTTGTTTGGCTATGTTACCGCTTTTCTCAGCCCCTCTTATAGCGTTGTTAGTTGCAGGTGAAGATTGAAGTTTGTTCCTTGTTGGAACATGGAGATGTTGTTCCTTGTTGGAACATGTTTACTTGTTGGGATATCACAATATCTCTTATTTAATTAATGCATCTATACACTTGGTAAAGGGTGGAAGGATCGGCCTTATGCCTGGTGTTTTGTTCCACTCTTGCCGCCCTAGTTTCCGTCATATCGGTGTTATGTTCCCGGATTTTGCGTTCCTTACGCGGTTGGGTTATAATGGGAACCCCTTGACAGTTCGCTTTGAATAAAACTCCTCCAGCAAGGCCCAACCTTGGTTTTACCATTCGCCACCTAGCCTCTTTTTCCCTTGGGTTAGGCCAGCCCAAGGGTCATCTTTATTTTAACCCCCCCCCGGGCCAGTGCTTGTCTAAGTGTTGGTCCGAAATGGGCAGCCTGCGGGGCCACCTCGGGGAAACTTGAGGGCTAGTTTTACTCGTAGCTTGACCTATCCGGTGTTTCCCTGAGAACAAGATATGTGCAGCTCCAATCAGGATGCCGGCGCATCGGGCGGCTTTGATGGACTTGTTTTACCATTGTCAAGGATGTCTTGTAACCGGGATTCCGAGTCTGATCAGGTCTTCCTGCTAGAAGGAATATCCTTCGTTGACCGTGAGAGCTTGTGATGGGATAAGTTGGGACACCCCTGCAGGGATTTGAACTTTCGAAAGCTGTGCCCGCGGTTATGGGCAGATGGAAAATTGTTAATGTCCGGTTGTAGAAAACCTGAAGTTTACCATCATTAAAATGAACCAACCGCGTGTGTAACCATGAAGTGAACACGGTGTTGGAGTAATGCTTGACGTAGGTTGGTCTAGGATCACTTCTTGATCATAGTTGTTTGACTATGCTTTTGCCTTCTCTTCTCGCTCTCTTTTGCGTATGTTAGCCACCATATATGCTAGTCGCTTGCTGCAGCCCCACCTCATACCTTTACCTTACCCATAAACTTAAATAGTCTTGATCGCGAGGGTGTAAGATTGCTGAGTCCCCGTGACTCACAGATACTTCCAAAACTAGCTTGCAGGTGCCGTTGATCCATGCAGATGATGCAACCAAGCTCAAGGAGGAGCTCGATGAAGATCTTGTCCTTTGTGTTGTTTTGTTCTAGTTGATCAGTAGTGGAGCCCAGTTAGGGTCGATCGGGGATCTGTGTAGCATTTGGGGTAGTCTTCTTTTATTTTGGCTCCGTAGTCGGGCCTTGATTGTAACTGGTTGATGTAATGCTTTATTCATGCAATTGTGTGAAGTGGCGATTGTAAGCCAACTATGTATCTCTTTCCCTTATGTATTACATGGGTTGTGTGAAGATTACCTCACTTGCGACATTGCTTTCAATGCGGTTATGCCTCTAAGTCGTGCTTCGACACGTGGGAGATATAGCCGCATCGAGGGCGTTACACTAGGCACGGCGTCTGTGCTTGGGTCCATCCCTGCAACGTCGATAAACCCAATGACTGAGCTTTGTCTAGAGGGTCGGCCCTGTTCACGTCACCTCCAGGGGCCGTTGGTGTCTGGCCTCCTCATGTGACCGCCTCAGGAAATTCGTCTGGCGCAAGTTGCCTAACCATCTTGCAGGACTGCTGAAGCTATCAAGAATCAAGACCGGGCGCAACCCGCCTTGAGGTAGGGCCTCGTGAGTCCCGCGCTGGCTCGCGGGTGCCCAGAAACACCTCGTCTAGCCCTGCCGTGCAAGCCACGTGTCAGGGCGGGGATGTACACGCCCCGGGGACTCCACTCAGAGGGAGCCCTCACCCACGCACTAGTGGAAGCACCATGCTTCGCACTGGCAGTCGACACAGTCGAGGAGCGGCTATGCCCATGCAAGTACGGAAGCGCTATGCTCCGCGCTGGTGATAAAGAACTGAGGGTGGCCCCATGGCCATACCAACCTCAGGGAGCCACCCGGCTTAGTGTCCAGCCTCACCGCAACGTTTTCCCCCTCGGGAGAGTCGCGCGAGGGGGCTGGGAATGGGGGCTACGCTTAGGTCCTGCCTAGCGTACGTCGCCCTGCTAGGTCCCTCGGACCTAGTCGTCGCGCACCACTCCCGAGCGGGACCTCGGCAAGGACAGGTATGAGGGATGTTTGAGTGTCAAGGGGGACTCCTGAGCATCGCGACTCAGGAGCCTAACTGGCCACGTAGCCCCTCACTCCTTGGTCTGTCCTGGTGACCCGGATGGCCCAATGGCGGCGGAGGTATGTGCGGGGTCGGGCCCTGCCGACGTAAAACACCAAGGCCCACCTCAGCGACTCCTTCCCGCAGGATGTTTGAGCATCAAGGGGGACTCCTGAGCATCGCGACTCGGGAGCCTAACTGGCCACATAGCCCCTCACTCCTTGGTCCGTCTTGGTGATCTGGACGGCCCAATGGCAGCTAAGGTATGCGTGGGGTCGGGCCCCGTCGACGTAGAACACTAGGCCTACTTACGCGCCTCCTTTCCGTAAGATGTTTGCGCGTAAAGGGGGACTCCTGAGCATCGCGGCCCAGGAGCCTAACTGGCCATGTAGCCCCTCACCCCTTGGTCTTGTCCTGGTGATCTGGACGATCCAACGACGGCTGAGGTGCGCGCGGGGTCGGGCCCTACCAACACAGAACACCAAAGCAAACGGAAAGGAAATCGCGGAATTTCAAACAAATATTACAAGGCATACTGTTTTTTGAATACCACACATAAGTTTAAACGCATCCACGAGGCATGGTTCATGTTGCAGAAGCAAAGCAGGAAAAGGAGCCGCCAGCAAGCCATCTCATCATCCCTGGACGCCGCCGTCACTTGCAAAAGGTGCCCCTTCAACAGCGACGTTACCCTCACCAGCGCCGCCCGCCGGAGTTGCAGGTTCGGCAGTGCCGCCAGTCGGGGGCGCAGGGTCGAAGGCGCGGAACTTCTTTAGCAAGGCCTTCGCTTGGCTCTTCACGGCTTCGGCAGCGGCTGCGCATCGCTCGTCATCCACGGGCTCGAGCATCTCATCAAGGTTGGCGTCGGGATCGCGAAGATGGAGGTGGCTGAACACGCGCGTCAGTGCAGCAGAGGAGAGCGCATGGGCTTCCCCCTCCACCAAGGGGCCGATCCCGTTGACGACATCTTCAAGCGCCACGACAAGATGAGGAAGCAGCTGGATGGGTCCCTCGTCGTCTGTCACCAGCGGCTCCTCCAGGCCCTTCTCATAGAGTGCCCGCAGCGCCACACGAGACCTGAAGGCCACACGGTCCTCAGCCAGGACCTTCACCTTGGCTTCCATCTCAGCCTTCTCTGCCTTCATCTCCTGTTCCAGCTTCTCCAAGCGGCTGCACTCCGTGGCCTGTACCCTCTCCAACTCCTCCAGCTCGGCGTCGCGACCTCTGACAGTGTCCTCTCGGGCCTTCATCTTCTCCTCCTCCGCCTTGCGGTCTCGAGCCTTGGCCGCGCGCTCGTTGCGCATGGCCTCCAGCTCGGCCTCCAGCAACCGACAGCGATCCTGGGCGGCCCCGGTGTCCTTCAGCGCCACCTCGCGGGCAACCACGGCTAGGGCAGCGGCCTGCTTGTCCTTTTCGGAAGCAGCCACGGCCTGGCGCAGCACCTCCTTGACAGACACGTCGGACTGCAGCCAACCAAAGATCAGTTCAAGGTGTCCCGCCACCAGTCGGCGATCAGCGCCTTGGAGGTCACCACAAAGCCGCGCTAGCATGGAAAGGGCCTCCTCCAAGGCATCGGGCGGAGCAGAGGGATCGCGGGCCAGCGATTCAACCAAAGGAGGAGGTTGTGCCATCGCCAAGACCTGCGAGCTAGAGGCGACAGGAAGTGGAGCTAGGGGCTCCTGAACCTTGGCCGCATCAACTGGCGAGCTAAGGATAGGTGCCTCCGGAGCTGGCTTGGCTGAGGAGATCGCCTTCTCCTAAGGCTTGTCCACTAGGCCTTGCGAGGACGACCGAGCGGGAGAAGTGTGGGCGCCATCGCCACCCTTCTATGCTGGAGGAGGTGCGGCCATGCCAGGCTGCTGGGTCCCCGAGGATGTGGCCGCCCCCTCCTTCTTCTTCTTCAATGACGGCGTCGGCCTGGCAGCACCAAAAGAAACGTCAGGAAGCCTCAACTAAAGCAGGAGCAAGGGCAAGGTCATGACAGGACACTCACTGGTCCACGGCGGCGTAGTCCCACCGCCTCTTCAGAAGTGCAGAGTCGGGGGGGGCTCGGGGCCTGAGGGGCAGGCGCACGGGCCCCGGAAGTCGGCGAGGCCGCGTTGGCCCCGGGCGGCGATGAGGCAGGGGCGTCGCCTCGAGAGACCAGTGACGATCTGCTCTTCGTCGAGACACCGGGCGTCAGCCTCCTCGAGGGGGATGCCCTAGACCTTGTAGTAACCCCAGCAGGGGGCATGACTTCTCTCACTGGGTGGTCATCAACATCGTCGTCGTCAGGCAAGGCGCAGAGGAGATCGGCCTTGCGCGAGGGGGAGGTCTCCCCAGACCCCTCCAGGGTGGCCGTCGAGTCCTCCTCCTCCTCGCCGGAATCGCTGGAGGACACCACCACCAGAGTCAACACCGTCGGGGCTTCTGAGGGAACCGGCGGCACAAGACCACATCCATCAAAGACAAGCAGGGCGGCGGCAATCTTCGCCCCATCCGGACGGCGGTACAAGGGAACGAAGATGTCCGGCGGGTACCCCTGGTCATCCCCAACCAAGGATCGAAGGGCTGCGCCCAGCTCCACGTCAGACAAGGCCTCCGGGCGCAGGCGGAGGTCGTCACCCCAGTCCCCGAGCTTCCACAAGGGCGTGGGCGTGACTAGAGCGGAGCCACGCGCTGCACCATGAACTCCTTGACGATCATGGCCCCCGTCAGCTTCCTCGCTGTTGGATCATTAGGCTTCAGGTCGGCGGTCATCCTCTCCAGCACCAACTCTGCCCGAGGGTCGTTGAGCTTCACGCGGAGCCACCCGTCATGAGACGTGGGCATCACCGTCGGCAGCACCAGCTGGGGGTGAGAGAACTTGGCATCCATCAGGACCCACTTGCTCCGGAAGCCCTCGGCCTTCTTCTCGGCCTTCGAGATCACATTGGTCTTGTTGGCTGTGAGAAAGTTGGCACACCCCGAGCAGGGGACGAAGAGGAGCAATGAAGCATCATAGCCCGCGCCAGCCTTTTGTCAGTCGGGCAGTTGCCGAGGCAGCATGGGGAAGTGGAGACGCCCACGTCTCGTCAGTCGCCACGCGTCAATCGAGGTCGCAGGCTATTGGGGCCTGCGGTGCTCCGCACTTGTCCCTTGGCTTCACCTCAAAGCTAAGTCCGAGCGTGCCTTGGGCCCGGGGGCTATTGTCGGTGTTCTGGGAACGGGGGTCCCCAGACTTGCCTGCCTGCGGCCCATGGCGTGGCTCTTCTAGCGGCCTGGTATGGCCCATCTTCACCAGTAAACACTCAAGACCCTCGCGAGGGGCCAAGCCTCGCAAGGCGGACGGCACAAGACCTCCTCAGGGGCAGCCTCGCCAGGCTGGCTCACGAGGAGTGGAGAGATCAAGGTAAGGGGCACCTCATGAGGTTCCCGTGACGTGAGCCATGACGACCAAGACCAGGCGGGCGCCAGTGGGGCGCAGAGCACTAGTTGCCTCTTTGGTGCTAAAGGAGCAGGCGCAAGTGAGGAGTCCCGAGCATCAGGAAAAGGTTTCCATATCAGCGCAACAAGACCAAGACCGGCAGGACGGCAGGACAGAGGTCATCGTGGAGCCCATGATGGCGTCACCACCAGAGCCTTTGGCAGGCGACGACCACCTTTTGTCAGGATAGCTTGTACTAGCTGTCCCCCTTCAAATTGGCTGTTGTGGGATCCCTCCCCGCCTAATATTAGGGAAGAGGACCAGGACCTCTATAAATAGGACTAGCCATCACCATAGGAAGGGGATCGGATCCATTCCACCCTAATATGCACCAGCTCACCAAGCTCAAGAACACCTCCCCTCAGGAGGCTGTTCTTCCCTTGTACTTGTTCATCCTCAGCCTACAAGGCAATCCACCACACCACACTGGAGTAGGGTATTACACCACATCAGTGGCCCGAACCAGTATAAACTCTTGTGTCCCTTGTTCTTCGAGTTCGGCGAGCTAGGTTTTTAGATCGTTGCGAGAGCGTGAGCTAGGGGGAAGGAAAGATCTTTGTGCGCACCCCAGTGTTCGAACCTTAAGGGTTTTACCGGTACCCGAAATCCGACAATAATCAAGCAGGACGTAGGGTTGTACCTCCTTTAAGAGGGTCCGAACCTGGGTAAAACATTGTGTCCCTTGCGTACCTTGTTACCATCGATCTTCAGATACACAACTTGGGACCCCCAAACCGAGATCTGCCAGTTTTAACACCGACACCCATAGGGGGAGCGGTCGGAGAGTTGCGATTCGCCCCAGAACGAGTGCCGCCGCTGCGGCTGTGCCATTCGGCGAGGCGAAGAGGTGCAAAAGGAATGATATCTCCACCCGTACCTCGTGGAGCATTGCCGCTGGGATGCTGTTGATGTTGTCCTTCTCCGATGCCTCCTGCTCCTGTTTCGGCCGCAGGGGAGGTGGTGACGGCACCGCCCGTGCCGACCAGGTTCCCCGCAGCATCCACATCCCCGTGCATCACCGTCGCCCCTGCGGCATCGGCGGCCGCGTGTGATGGGGCCTTCGAGGTGGACGGGTGAGCTGCAGCGCCGGGCTTCTTCTTGGGTGCCATGGTTGATGGAGTCGTCGATAAAGAAAACGATGATGAAGAATGACGCATTGTGTATGCTTCTCAGGTTTGCGCAAGCGCTTCCCCCTACCTGGCGTGCCAAAGATGTCGTGGGAAACCATGGCCATCAATGGGGCCATGAGCCCCTTGTGGTTCAGTAGGGGGGATGAGCACATTGCACAAATAGCAGAGAAATGTCACACAACACGGCAGAGATCACACCGGCAATTTTACCCAGGTTCGTGCCGCCGCGAGGCGTAGAACCCTACTCCTGCTTTGGTGAAATGATGGTGGGTTGTGGTGTAAACGCAGTGCTCTTGCCCGATAGGGTTGCCTTGGGGCAAGAGTAGCTACCTGCGTACGAGTGTACGAGAGTTTGAATCCTTTCTATGGTTGCCACGGGCCTCCCTTTTTAGATCAAGGGGTCACCACAATGGCAAATCAGTCATTGCATAGTGATTAGATAGCAAACAGTGCTACCATACCTGACTCTGCAAACATGGCAGGGCGCATTAATTGCACTTCTTAGTGTCACATCATGGCGTGCTCGGCAAGCCTTGCCCGGAAGTTTGGCCACCTTCTTGTCTGCCTGCTTGACACATCGCTGGACGGGTGTCATTTGGAGGTTATTTCCATAGGAAGTGGCTGCGATGTGGCAAAAAAAAAGCCACTTAATCATTTGGGGTCTTGACACTGCACCGATCGATGACTTGCGTCGCTGTGAGGTGGAGCGGTGAAGCCTTGGCAAGGTAGTTTGTCCTCATAGGGCCCGGCAGGCCTACCGGGATAGTCTTGAGGCTTGTGTCTGGGGTAACCTCGTCCTCGCTAGGATCGCCTGCCAGCAAGGGAGGTTTCCCCTTGGTGATATCTTACTCCTTTAGCTAGACTTGGTCTTCTTGATCTGCACTCTGATTCCTCAAGGAGCTGATCTCTTCTTCTTGATCTGGTCTTGGATGTTGTAATGTTTGCTCTTAGGCTTGTGCACAGTCTGGGCAACAGACCCAGGGTTTGTTGCACTGGCAAAGTTCTACAAGAGTAGAAGCAAAGAGAGATGTTCCAAGTCAAAGTCCTACAATGACAAAAGATCTTCTAGTCATGATCACAATTGCTACAATTGTGGAAGGCCCGAACACTACTCTAATGAGTGTACGGCTCCCTAGGAGAGAAAAGATTCACCTAAGAGGAGAAGTAAAAGAGATGAATCACCACCAAGAGAGAGAAGGAGTAGAGATGATCGTTATCAACGAACACCCTCTTGTAGAAGCAAGGATTCGTAAAGGAAGGACAAGTCATCAAAGAGCTACACAAGACGAAGACATCAAGCTCAATTTGGTGAATGGATATCCGGTTCCGACTCCGACAACTACTCCGATAGAAGCTATCACTCCAACTCCGAATATGCTCAAGATGAAGGTGTTGTCGGTCTTGCACTTGTGTCATCCAACTCCTACGACATATTTGACTCACCAAATGAAGGAATTGGAGAATGCTTCATGGCTAAAGGCCCTAAGGTATCACACCCCGAGTATGTTGATTTCAATAGTGATGAAGATGATTTTCTAGGTGATGATGATTTACTTGTTGACAACACTAGTGATGAAAACTATGATGAAATTGCTATTAATCATGCTAATCAAGATGAAACGAGTGACAATGATAAGAAGGAGATTGAGCGTCTAACTAAAGAACTAAACACTCTTAAGTTAGCTCATGAAACTACTCTAGAGGATCATCGAACGCTTTTAAAGACTCATGAGAAGCTACACTTCGAGAAGATAAATTTAGAACAAGAGCGTGGGTTCTTAAAAGCAATCAATGATGACCTTCGAAAGAAAAGTTATTCTTACATTGCCAAGCATTTACTCTTGCCTACTTACATGCCACAAGTAAAATCTAGCAACAAGAGTGTCGTGGATTTGTCACGGCAGATGTCCTTGGTGTGAGGACTTAGTCGTGAGGCCAACGCATCTAACTGGTATCTTGAGAGGGGTTGAGTGGGATGAGAGATGCGAGTTTTTACCCAGGTTATGCCCCTCACGGTGGAGGTAAAAGCCTACATCCTACTTCATTGATATTGATGATGATGATGATGATGCTCACGATTACAAGGGTGCTCTTTGCTACCTCTATCTCAAGAGCTATTGACTTGTCTGTCTAAAACTTGTGAAACTTGTCCCTCTTGGGGTGCCCTGCCCCTCCTCATATAAGTTGGAGGGGTGGGTCACATGTAGAGTCCTAGTAGGATTAGGACTAGTCTATCCTCTATTACAAGCTGGATACAAGTCCGGGTCTTGCTTCCTTGTAAGGGAAATATTCCTCATGTCTTTCCTCTTAAGCCGGCCCACCATAATATGAGCCGGCCTTCTGGGCCATCGGGTCTTGTCGCTCCACTGACCTGCCTGTCGGGTCACCAATGAGTCGCCAACTCTGGGCGGGTCACTAGTCAGTAGCCGGGTCAGGGCAGGTCCCAATGAGTCACCAAGTCCGGCGGGTTCATACATCCGGCCGGGTTGCACCACGGGGTATATCCCCGACATTAGCCCCCAGTTTAATTTGGATTTATCCATGTTAAACTCATCTTGCAAAATAAACAGAAGAACCTATTTGACAGGTTGTGCTTTGGGTTAAAAATTTTTATGAACCGACACCTGTTCATCCTTAAGTCCTTGTCATTTGCTTCTTGAAATGTGTTCGTGACCTCATAGCAAATCTCCTTTAGCAGGTATGCTCAAACTTTCCCAATGCAAAAAATCTAGATACTTCTTCTGAAAAATCTGCGTCAACAGGCCAGCTTCATAGTCAATTTGCTGACATTGGTCTCTTGTAGAAAAATATTGTAAGAAATAATACATTTGAGTCAGTCTCCAATGCTCTGATTTGACAAAAATACTGGTCTTGAAATATTCAATTGATACTCAGCCGGTTTGAAGATGTAGAGCTTGCCGAGTTATGATTTCCAAAATTTGCCGGGTCATTGATACATCTCCAACGTATCTATAATTTTTTATTGTTCCATGCTATTATATTGTCTGTTTTGGATGTTTAATGGGCTTTATTATGCACTTTTATATTATTTTTGGGACTAACCTATTAACCAAAGGCCCAGTGCAAATTGTTATTTTTTGCCTATTTCAGTGTTTCGCAGAAAAGGAATATCAAACGGAATTCAAATGGAACGAAACCTTCACGATGATCTTTTTCGGAACAAACGCAATCCAAGAGACTTGGAGTGGAGGTCAAAGAAGCAACGAGGCGGTCACGAGGTAGGGCGGCACTGTAACACCCTCGATGCGACTATATCTCCCACGTGTCGAGGCACGACTTAGAGGCATAATCGCATTGAAGGCATATGTCGCAAGTGAGGTAATCTTCACACAACCCATGTAATATAATAAGGGAAAGAGATACATAGTTGGCTTACAATCGCCACTTCACACAATTACAAGAATAAACATTACATCAATCAAATACACTCATGGTCCGACTACGGAACCAAAATAAAAGAAGAACCCCAAATGCGACAAAGGTCCCCGATCGACCCCAACTGGGCTCCACTACTGATCAACTAGAATGAAACAACACAAAGGACAAGATCTTCATCGAGCTCCTCCTGAGCTTGGTTGCGTCAACTGCACGGTCTCATCGGCACCTGCAAACTGGGTTTGGAAGTATCGGTGAGCCACGGGGACTCAGCAATCTCGCACCCTCGTGATCAAGACTATTTAAGCTTATGGGTAAGGTAAAGGTATGAGGTGGAGCTGCAGCAAGCGACTAGCATATATGGTGGCTAACATACGCAAATGAGAGCGAGAAGAGAAGGCAAAGCATGGTCGATAAAAGTATGATCAAGAAGTGATCCTAGACTACCTACGTCAAGCATAACTCCAACAACCGTGTTCACTTCCCGGACTCCGCCGGAAAGAGACCATCACGGTTACACACGATGTTGATGCATTTTAAATAAGGTCAAGTTCAGGTTTTCTACAACCGGACGTTAACAAATTCCCATCTGCCCATAACCGCGGGCACGGCTTTCGAAAGTTCAAATCCCTGCAGGGTGTCCCAACTTAGCCCATCACAAGCTCTCACGGTCAACGAAGGAATAGACCTCCACCCGAGACGTTCCGATCAGACTCGGTATCCCGGTACAAAAAGACATTTCGACAGGGTAAAACTAAACCAGCAACAACGCCCGATGTGCCGACATCCTAATGGGAGCTGCACATATCTCGTTCTTAGGGCAACACCGGATGACACATCCTACGAGTAAAACCAGCCCTCAAGTTTCCCCGAGGTGGCCCCGTAGTCTAGTCAGTTCGGACCAACACTTAGACAAGCACTGGCCCGGGGGGGTTAGAATAAGATGACCCTCGGGATGCGCGACTCCCATTGGAAAAAAAGGCTGGGTGGCAAATGGTAAAACCAAGGTTGGGCATTGCTGGCAAAGCTTTACTTAAGGCAAACTGTCAAGGGGTTCCCATTATAGCCCAACCGCGTAAGGGACCAAAAATTCGGGAACATAACACCGATATGATGGAAACTAGGGCGGCAAGAGTGGAACAAAACACCAGGCATAAGGCCGAGCCTTCCACCCTTTACCAAGTATATAGATGCATTAATTAAATAAGATATATAGCGATATCCCAACAAGTAAGTAAATGTTTCAACAAGGAACGAACTCCATGTTCCAACAAGGAACAAACTTCAATCTTCACCTGCAACTAACAACGCTATAAGAGGGGCTGAGCAAAGCGGTAACATAGCCAATCAACGGTTTGCTAGGACATGTTGGGTTAGAGGTTTGACATGGCAATTGGGAGGCTGGCAAGCAAAAGGTAGGCATCGTAGCATTGGCATAGTAAAAGAGCGAGCAAACTAGCATAGCAAAGATAGTAGTGATTTCAAGGGTATGATCATCTTGCCTGAAATCCCGCAAGGAAGAAGAACGAGTCCATGAAGAAGATAAACGGACGTAGACGAACGGATCCTCACAACACGACGTTACCGGAACCAACCCGAAGAAGCAACACCGGAAAGAAGCAAACAATCATGGCAAACAACCACCACATAGACATGGCATGATGCACAAACAAGTATGATGCATGTCCGGTTTAATGATACATGTCATGGCAAAGTGCACAAGCAATCCTATAAATTAAGTGGAGCTCAATATGCATCTGGATGCATATTGACTAAACACCACATCAATTATTTAGTTCTCTCTTGTTTATGTACCCAACAATATTAAATGTTATTAAACAGGGCAAGAGGGTGAAGCAAATGAAAACTACCTATCTAGTCAAGGTTAAATGAGGCCGGAAGCAACGAACAACAATTCCGGAAACTCCCCATGAGCATATTATAGATTTGGTACTGTTATGCCCTAAACACAATTTTAGAGTTGTTAAACATTCAAGATGAGTGCAACATGTTAAACTATACAAAATTCTACCCCATTTACATATAAAGATTATTAAAATCGGAGTTACGGTTAATTAGTTATGAATTAAATCATTTTAGCATGGCATAGGAGCAAATTAATGCAAACAACATTTTAAATATTTTAAACATGGTTGAAAATGACATATTATTAATCTACGCAAAATTCTGAGCAAGTTTCATATATAAAACATTTTAATCCGATGCACGGTTCATGAGTTATTAAATGCATGAACATGAGGGTCTAAACTGTAAAACTGCAACCTCCGGAATAATAGACAAATCGCAGCCAAGGAAAAAAAATACTATGGGCCGAATCAAGCTGGGCCAACAGGAGGAAAAAACAGAGGCGGGGCGTTGGGGTGTGCTCACATCGGGCCTAGCAGGCCGAACTGAAGCTGGGCCAGAAAGGAGGCGCACTGGGCGGACGGGGAATCATCGTGGGCCGAGCTGGATCTGACCGATCCGGTCAACGCGGTTGCTGAGCACTCATCGTCTCGCGCGAGCTCAAAGCAGAGGCGCTGGGGCGTGCTCGTTCCCGAGCAGAACGAGTGAGGCGCCGGCGTGGCTTGAAGCAGGAGTTCGGCGGCGAGGAAGAGATGGAGGCGCAGGGGACGGAGGGGCGCGGAGCCAGGCGCGACCACACCCTCCTCGAACAAGAGTTTCTCGATGCAGGGGAAGCAGACGTCGGAGCAGCGGAGCTTGCTGCTGGCGACGCGGGATCCGGGTGAAGAGGGCCTTGGCGCGACGCGGGTGACACGGCGGCGCGAACGGGGCGTCTTGGCGCTGGTCCACGCGGGCGCTGGAACGGGCTACAGATCGACGGGACTTTGGTCTCGGAGCAGCGGGGCGGCGGCCATCCACGGCGTCGGGCAGGGAGGCCCACGGGCGGCGAAGACGGCAAGTGGACAAGGCGCTGCTGCGCTGGCGCGGCGCGCGAGGCTGAGGCCACCGGAAGGAGCAGGTCAGGCGCTGCACGAAGCACCAAGGGGCGGCCATGGCGTGGAGCTCCTGGGTCCTTGTGTTCCCTGCGAGAGAGAGAGAGGGGGCAAGGAGATGAGAGGGAGAGAGAGAAAAGGGAAGGGAAGGGAGAAGAGACACGGGCGCAGGGTGAGGGGGCCGGCCTGATGCAGCGGGCGATGGCTCCGGCGAGGTCGAGGAGGTTGGATCGAGAGGAGGGGATCAGGGGATGGCCTGGTGGTTGGTGCGGGGGGAATGAGAGGATCCCGAGGTGGAAATGAGTGTGGCGGCGGCGGCTGGGGGGATCCCTAAAAATTAGGGATTTGTCCAAAATAGTCTGAGTGGACTATATATATGGCAAAGAGGGAAGTTTAGGGGCTAATCCGTCCCTCCAATTAAAATCGAGCGGTCGAGAATAAAACACTAGGAAGTCCAAATAGGAAAACGATGACGTTTTGTAGACGTTTGGGGATGATCCGGACACAGCGGTAACGACTGTCCGAGTCGGGTCCGGGACAGCTTTCGGGCGCGCGCGAGGAGGATCGCGGGCTGACAAGAGAGGTTAGGTAAGGCCTGGCAGTGAGTAGTGGGCTGTGTAGACGGTCTCGAGCTGAGATAAGAGAAGAGAGAGACCCGGTGTCTGTTTCCGGAGACCGAAAACGTCCGACGTTAGACCGGCTACTATTGCCGCTATATTTATCCGTTGGGGCATCAAACAATCTCCGAATGCGATGAAACTTGACAGGCGGTCTATCTACACTATAATAAGACCACACGTCAACTCTCATCCCATTCCGAGAACATTTTCCGGCCACTTATAAAATAATATTTCGGACATGCCGCGGGCGCGTGCAAGTGTGGCTGGGCTCAGAACGGATAACGGACGGAACGGGGAGACCGGGACAGATGCAAGTTTGAAAACATGATGATGCAATGCACATGATGACATGATAAGATGCAACACGCAAGCAAAGACAACGCAACAACAACGAATAACTGAACGACACCTGGCACATCGGTCTCGGGGCGTTACAACACTCCACCACTACGAGAGGATCTCGTCCCGAGATCTAGAATGGCACCGAAGGGAAAACGGAAGAGAAAGAGAAGCGGTAAAACTAAGTTGCTTCTTGACAAAAGAGTAAAAACAAAGAACCTTGAAGAGGTTAGTCCATATCGAGAAAAGAATACAATGGAGATGAATGAAGTTGAACGCACTCCGTTAGAAAAGAGGGACAAAGAACATTGCGGAAAACCTTGAGGTTGAAGGGAAGATATATATAGAAAAACACTCCGGTTAAGGAAGGGGATCAAGGAAAACCAAAATTCGGGCAGCACTCCGGTTTACAAAGAGATGAAGGACTTGGTAAAATGAAAGAGCTTGAGCAAAAGGGACACAACACTCCGGTTAAATAGACAATCATGAAAAGAACATGATCTTGTCAACACAAGAAGATGGGTTAAAGAGAACAACAACATAATGCCTCCGGAACGAAAGAATAGAAGATAGATAATTGAGATAGAGGAATGGAGAACAAAATGCCAACTTTTGCCATAAAAGAGCTTGAGAAGGCATCCTTAGAAGAAGGGTCGAACGGAGTTGTTGTGAAAACCCACAACAAAAAGAATAAGCTTGATATGGTCTTGTGAAATGCATCTCAACTTATGAGGTGACAACCTGCCAAACAAGATTGGATTGACAAGAACAAGAAGACGAGAAACAATCTCACCGAGAGGATAAAGAAGAACTTGGGTCCTTTATAAACAACATAGATAGCAACAAGCCATAGGGAAGGCTTTAGGTGAAGTATAACCCAAGATAACTCCAATGGCAAGATTGATGAATTTAAAATACCTCATTCTTAACAACGTGTGAATCATGAAACATGAACTCAAATTATCAAGAATGACATAATACCATCTCCAATGATACGGAAGAAAGAATTGCACTCCGGATTACAATATGAAGAAAGCTTGAGCTCCCTAGAAATGAATCTTGATGAAAACTTTGAGAAGGAATTAAATCCTTGATGAATCGTCCTGTAGAACATCCATGAAGAACTCCAGTAAAGAAAATGAATGAAAAGAAAGAGAAATTGAAAACACAAGGTGAATCCTTGCAATGATTTGGATGAACCTCCGTGGTGATATAATTGCGAGAGGTAGGAACTCCGGGAAAAGATAAGATGAACAATTGAGATCAAGAATTTTGATGAGCCTCCGGAATAGGGAATTAATCATTAGGATGAAACAAGAATAAGAATTACATTATGCGTATCCTTCACCAATTAAATTGTGACCAACAACGGCTTCCACATATTACTTATACTCTTTGAAAAAGGATTAAGATAGATATAGCATAAACTCAATGGACCACCGGTAGGATTTGAAAGAACAAAAGAATGCATTGATATGATAACGAATGACGAGAGCTCTTGAATGAACCACCGTAAGAATTTAAATGAACGAAGTAAAGATAAAGAAATATCGGGAAGAATTAGAAAATAAACGAAGATGCTTGAGAGAATTTTGATCCATGAGAACGAAGAGATCACGAGCTGATTAAAGATCACTTGAACAAAGCACCGGTAAAATTGGAGAACGAGAGCTGCAAGCTGAGAATGAATAAATCTTATTTGACGAACTCCGGATAATCAAACTGAGAAGACTCTTGAATTACTCCAGATGGGTGAAAAGAATTCCCACAATCGCAAATAATTATGAGAGGATGGCAACAAGATAGAATCACGAATCTTGAAGAGAATGGAGCAAGATTGAGAGAGAAAAATCTTCTTCGGTCTACAAATCCCCGAGAATGACGACGGAAACACCACCAAGAATTATTGAGGCACACCGGAATGAAGAATGGAAAAGTTGAGCCAACGATGAAAAGAAAATTGAGAGATCTTGGAGAAATACATTTGACTGATGATAACTCATTCTTACATCAAACTTGGAAAAGAATTTAAAAAGCTCAGGAAAATAAGAAGAGTCAGGTAAGATCCTGGGAAAAGGCCTGTGGGTTAGGGCCCACTCAAAAGAAATATCGTTGGAAGGATTTAAAAGAGAGAATGCACCAGTTGAATAAAAAGGCTCGAATGATATAACATCCTCGAAATAGCTTGAATGAAAGAAGAGTGGATACACGAATCTTCGAGATATCTTCAGCACTCCAGAACAATTGAATATCGAGAGGTGAATGATTATGAGGTACACCGGTATGAGAAGGCATTTGAAAAGAGAGAAGGGTATGATCAACAAAGCTTGAATTTAACCACCGACGAAGAAAAATGAGTGAAGAGTGACGAACTTGAAGCTCCGTTAGAATCTTCATGAGAATCACTGAATAAGAACAAGAAGGAAAAGAATGGAGAGACTTCACACCAATAAGATGGTACTTGATTAAGAAATCCGAGTCCTTGAAGAAAACAAAGGGAGGGAGGGTGGGAAAAAAACAAAGGCAACTTGGAGACGGAAGAAATGAACACCGTTGAGAAAACTGAGATTGAATCTTGCGGATGTTGAAAAATAAACGGATCCACTTGAAGAGAAGCACACCGGTTAAAAAAGGATTGACAAAAACAATCTTGATGATCAAGAAGGATTGGTATTCACATAGAAATATGAGAACAACATTTAGGAAAAGGTATGGAATCAACATTTGACTTCGAAGCAACTCGAATACCACAACTCAAAACAAAACAAAGAATTGGCTTGCAAAATAAGCCGGAACAAACATATGATAGAGATTTCGTCCGAAGTTTTCGTGGTGGGGCCTACACGGGCTCGATCGTACAGCACCATCATGTACAACGCAGTGCACATGACATACGAAGCGTACCCGAGTCGGCATAGCCAAGGACTCTTTAAGACACAACGAGACCACTGTAAAACCGACCGTGAATAGGCGGACCACTAGACGTCGAACCCCAATTTCATATCATACATTTGTCGGAAAGATATCCTAAGAGCTACTTGAATTCCCACCTATGAAACTCCCGAAATTTTCCGGTTATGCAATCAGGTGTTGGGGATACAGGGGAAGCATAATATCTCACCCAAACTAGCAAATCCTACATCCAGCTGTATCCATCCTTCAACACATAACCAAGAAACCTTCGGAAATCATCTACCTCAACCTTCGAAAAGCATCCGTTATACAAGTTATGGCGATACTCCCGAACTCCCGCCCCAGTACTGGGTGGCGTCGAGGTTATCTCACCAACGAACTGCATAAAAGAGATTTTCGATGTCGGCGTACTAAACTCAGGTATTCCAGAATTGCAACGATAAAATTATGACGACAACACCTCAGAGCTCAACTCCCCGGGACACTTCCACAAAACCCCTGACAGGAGGCACCAAGACAATGTTCTCATCATAAAACCATCGGAACGATTCCAAGATACCCGCGTGATCCAAAAAATTTTTTTAGTGAAATTTGAGAAGAGAAGAGTCAAAACTCTACGTCAGGATGCCTTACCAGAGCAATGAGGAGACTGGGAAGTAAAAAGAATTCCTAAACTCTCTGATATATAATTCCTAAATGACTCAAAACATTTTTTCTAGACACAACTCGGCCGCTAATAACGATCAAGCAATGGGGCTCCTAAGGTCGGGGAAGGCTCTGATACCAACTTGTAACACCCTCGATGCGACTATATCTCCCACGTGTCGAGGCACGACTTAGAGGCATAATCACATTGAAGGCATATGTCGCAAGTGAGGTAATCTTCACACAACCCATGTAATATAATAAGGGAAAGAGATACATAGTTGGCTTACAATCGCCACTTCACACAATTACAAGAATAAACATTACATCAATCAAATACACTCATGGTCCGACTACGGAACCAAAATAAAAGAAGAACCCCAAATGCGACAAAGTTCCCCGATCGACCCCAACTGGGCTCCACTACTGATCAACTAGAATGAAACAACACAAAGGACAAGATCTTCATCGAGCTCCTCCTGAGCTTGGTTGCGTCAACTGCACGGTCTCATCGGCACCTGCAAACTGGGTTTGGAAGTATCTGTGAGCCACGGGGACTCAGCAATCTCGCACCCTCGCGATCAAGATAATTTAAGCTTATGGGTAAGGTAAAGGTATGAGGTGGAGCTGCAGCAAGCGACTAGCATATATGGTGGCTAACATACGCAAATGAGAGCGAGAAGAGAAGGCAAAGCACGGTCGATAAAAGTATGATCAAGAAGTGATCCTAGACTACCTACGTCAAGCATAACTCCAACAACCGTGTTCACTTCCCGGACTCCGCCGGAAAGAGACCATCACGGTTACACACGCTGTTGATGCATTTTAAATAAGGTCAAGTTCAGGTTTTCTACAACCGGACGTTAACAAATTCCCATCTACCCATAACCGCGGGCACGGCTTTCGAAAGTTCAAATCCCTGCAGGGTGTCCCAACTTAGCCCATCACAAGCTCTCACGGTCAACGAAGGAATAGACCTCCACCCGAGACGTTCCGATCAGACTCGGTATCCCGGTACAACAAGACATTTCGACAGGGTAAAACTAAACCAGCAACACCGCCCGATGTGCCGACATCCTGATGGGAGCTGCACATATCTCGTTCTCAGGGCAACACCGGATGAGACATCCTACGAGTAAAACCAGCCCTCAAGTTTCCCCGAGGTGGCCCCGCAGTCTACTCAGTTCGGACCAACACTTAGACAAGCACTGGCCCGGGGGGGTTAGAATAAGATGACCCTCGGGATGCGCGACTCCCAAGGGAAAAAAAGGCTGGGTGGCAAATGGTAAAACCAAGGTTGGGCATTGCTGGCAAAGCTTTACTTAAGGCGAACTGTCAAGGGGTTTCCATTATAGCCCAATCGCGTAAGGGACGCAAAATCCGGGAACATAACACCGATATGACGGAAACTAGGGCGGCAAGAGTGGAACAAAACACCAGGCATAAGGCCGAGCCTTCCACCCTTTACCAAGTATATAGATGCATTAATTAAATAAGATATATAGCGATATCCCAACAAGTAAGTAAATGTTTCAACAAGGAACGAACTCCATGTTCCAACAAGGAACAAACTTCAATCTTCACCTGCAACTAACAACGCTATAAGAGGGGCTGAGCAAAGCGGTAACATAGCCAATCAACGGTTTGCTAGGACATGTTGGGTTAGAGGTTTGACATGGCAATTGGGAGGCTGGCAAGCAAAAGGTAGGCATCGTAGCATTGGCATAGCAAAAGAGCGAGCAAACTAGCATAGCAAAGATAGTAGTGATTTCAAGGGTATGATCATCTTGCCTGAAATCCCGCAAGGAAGAAGAACGAGTCCATGAAGAAGATAAACGGACGTAGACAAACGGATCCTCACAACACGACGTTACCGGAACCAACCCGAAGAAGCAACACCGGAAAGAAGCAAACAATCATGGTAAACAACCACCACATAGACATGGCATGATGCACAAACAAGTATGATGCATGTCCGGTTTAATGATACATGTCATGGCAAAGTGCACAAGCAATCCTATAAATTAAGTGGAGCTCAATATGCATCGGGATGCATATTGACAAAACACCACATCAATTATTTAGTTCTCTCTTGTTTATGTACCCAACAATATTAAATGTTATTAAACAGGGCAAGAGGGTGAAGCAAATGAAAACTACCTATCTAGTCAAGGTTAAATGAGGCCGGAAGCAACGAACAACAATTCCGGAAACTCCCCATGAGAATATTATAGATTTGGTACTGTTCTGCCCTAAACACAATTTTAGAGTTGTTAAACATGCAAGATGAGTGCAACATGTTAAACTATACAAAATTCTACCCCATTTACATATAAAGATTATTAAAATCGGAGTTACGGTTAATTAGTTATGAATTAGATCATTTTAGCATGGCATAGGAGCAAATTAATGCAAACAACATTTTAAATATTTTAAACATGGTTGAAAATGACATATTATTAATCTACGCAAAATTCTGAGCAAGTTTCATATATAAAACATTTTAATCCGATGCACGGTTCATGAGTTATTAAATGCATGAACATGAGGGTCTAAACTGTAAAACTGCAACCTCCGGAATAATAGACAAATCGCAGCCAGGGAAAAAAAATACTATGGGCCGAATCAAGCTGGGCCAATAGGAGGAAAAAACAGAGGCGGGGCGCTGGGGTGTGCTCACATCGGGCCAAGCAGGCCGAACTGAAGCTGGGCCAGAAAGGAGGCACACTGGGCCGACGGGGAATCATCGTGGGCCGAGCTGGATCTGACCGATCCGGTCAACGCGGTTGCTGAGCACTCATCGTCTCGCGCGAGCTCAAAGCAGAGGCGCTGGGGCGTGCTCGTTCCCGAGCAGAACGAGTGAGGCGCCGGCGTGGCTTGAAGCAGGAGTTCGGCGGCGAGGAAGAGATGGAGGCGCAGGGGACGGAGGGGCGCGGAGCCAGGCGCGACCACACCCTCCTCGAACAAGAGCTTCTTGATGCAGGGGAAGCAGACGTCGGAGCAGCGGAGCTTGCTGCTGGCGACGCGGGATCCGGGTGAAGAGGGCCTTGGCGCGACGCGGGTGACACGGCGGCGCGAACGGGGCGTCTTGGCGCTGGTCCACGCGGGCGCTGGAACGGGCTACAGATCGACGGGACTTTGGTCTCGGAGCAGCGGGGCGGCGGCCATCCACGGCGTCGGGCAGGGAGGCCCACGGGCGGCGAAGACGGCAAGTGGACAAGGCGCTGCTGCGCTGGCGCGGCGCGCGAGGCTGAGGCCACCGGAAGGAGCAGGTCAGGCGCTGCACGAAGCACCAAGGGGCGGCCATGGCATGGAGCTCCTGGGTCCTTGTGTTCCCTGCGAGAGAGAGAGGGAGCAAGGAGATGAGAGGGAGAGAGAGAAAAGGGAAGGGAAGGGAGAAGAGACACGGGCGCAGGGTGAGGGGGCCGGCCTGATGCAGCGGGCGGTGGCTCCGGCGAGGTCGAGGAGGTTGGATCGAGAGGAGGGGATCAGGGGATGGCCTGGTGGTTGGTGCGGGGGGGAATGAGAGGATCCCGAGGTGGAAATGAGTGTGGCGGCGGCGGCTGGGGGGATCCCTAAAAATTAGGGATTTGTCCAAAATAGTCTATGAGTGGACTATATATATGGCAAAGAGGGAAGTTTAGGGGCTAATCCGTCCCTCCAATTAAAATCGAGCGGTCGAGAATAAAACACTAGGAAGTCCAAATAGGAAAACGATGACGTTTTGTAGACGTTTGGGGATGATCCGGACACAGCGGTAACGACTGTCCGAGTCGGGTCCGGGACAGCTTTCGGGCGCGCACGATGAGGGTCGCGGGCTGACAAGAGAGGTTAGGTAAGGCCTGGTAGTGAGTAGTGGGCTGTGTAGACGGTCTCGAGCTGAGATAAGAGAAGAGAGAGACCCGGCGTCTGTTTCCGGAGACCGAAAACGTCCGACGTTAGACCGGCTACTATTGCCGCTATATTTATCCGTTGGGGCATCAAACAATCTCCGAATGCGATGAAACTTGACAGGCGGTCTATCTACACTATAATAAGACCACACGTCAACTCTCATCCCATTCTGAGAACATTTTCCGGCCACTTATAAAATAATATTTCGGACATGCCGCGGGTGCGTGCAAGTGTGGCTGGGCTCAGAACGGATAACGGACGGAACGAGGAGACCGGGACGGATGCAAGTTTGAAAACATGATGATGCAATGCACATGATGACATGATAAGATACAACACGCAAGCAAAGACAACGCAACAACAACGAATAACTGAACGACACCTGGCACATCGGTCTTGGGGCGTTACAGGCACGCCCAGGGGGGTAGGCGCGCGCCCCACCCTCGTGGGCCCCTCGTAGCTCCACTGACCTACTTCTTTCGCCTATATATAATCTTATACCCTGAAACATCCAGGGGATCCATGAAACAACTTTTCCACCGCCGCAACCTTTTGTACCCGTGAGATCCCATCTGGGGACCTTTTCTGGCGATCTGCCGGGGGATTCGATCACGGAGGGCTTCTACATCAACACCATAGCCTCTCTGATGATGTGTGAGTAGTTTACCACAGACCTTTGGGTCCATAGTTATTAGCTAGATGGCTTCTTCTCTCTCTTTGGTTCTCAATAGAAAGTTCTCCTCAATGTTCTTGGAGATCTATTCGATGTAATACTATTTGCGGTGTGTTTGCCGAGATCCGATGAATTGTGGGTTTATGATCAAGTTTATCTATGAATAATATTTGATTCTTCTCTGAATTCTTATATGCATGATTTGATATCTTTGCAAGTCTCTTTGAATTATCAATTTGGTTTGGCCTACTAGATTGATCTTTCTTGCAATGGGAGAAGTGCTTAGCTTTGGAATCAATCTTGCGGTGCTCGATCCCAGTGACAGAAAGGGAACCGACACGTATTGTAGTGTTTCCATCGAGGATAAAAAGATGGGGTTTATATCATATTGCTTGAGTTTATCCCTCTACATCATGTCATCTTGCCTAATGCGTTACTCTATTCTTATGAACTTAATACTCTAGATACATGCTGGATAGCGGTCGATGTGTGGAGTAATAGTAGTAGATGCAGAATCGTTTCGGTCTAGTTGACATGGACGTGATGCCTATGTTTATGATCATGCCTAGATATTCTCATAACTATGCGCTTTTCTATCAATTGCTCAATAGTAATTTGTTCACCCACTGTAATATATGCTATCTTGAGAGAAGCCACTAGTGAAACCTATGGACCCTGGGTCTACTTTACATCATATAAGTTTCCGATCTAAAATTCTAGTTTACTATTTATTTTATTTTGCAATATTTACTTTTCAAACTATACAACAAAAATACCAAAAATATTTATCTTATTATGTCGGCATTCTGGGAACGGGGGTCCCCAGACTTGCCTGCCTGCGGCCCGTGGCATGGCGGAGCCAGCAGGCCGTACGGCCCATCTTAACCGACAAGGCATCCAAGACCCTCGCGAGGGGCCAAGCCTCGCGAGGCGAACGACATGAGACCTCCTCTCGAATAGCCTAGCTAGGCAGGCTCGCGAGGAGTGAAGATATCAAGGCGGGGAAAACCTCACGAGGCTCTCGTGACGTGAGCCATGATGATCGACACCAGGCGGGCACCAGCGCGCGCAGCGTCCTTGTTTCCTCTTTGGTGCAAAGGAGGCAAGCGCAGCCGCGGAGTACTGAGGCCTCAGGCAAAGGTTTCCATTTCAGTGTAACGAGACCAAGACCAGAAGGACGGCAAGACGGAGGTCATCGTGGAGCCCAAGACGGCGTCACCACCAGAGCCTTTTACAGGCAAAGACCGCTTTTGTCAGGATAGCTTGTACTAGCTGTCCCCCTTCAAATTAGCCCGCCATGGTTGCCTCCCTTCCCGCTCAATATTTGGGAAGAGGACCAGGGCCTCTATAAATAGGACTAGCCACCACAGGAGGGGGGACGGCTGTTCTTC
This sequence comes from Triticum urartu, assembly GCF_056163025.1. Taxonomy (NCBI): domain Eukaryota; kingdom Viridiplantae; phylum Streptophyta; class Magnoliopsida; order Poales; family Poaceae; genus Triticum; species Triticum urartu. Next base: position 191,964,818 of record NC_141873.1, on the reverse strand, counting down.
CCTTGTACTGTTCATCATCAGCCCGTGAGGCAATCCACCACCACCACACTGGAGTAGGGTATTACACCACAACGGTGGCCCGAACCAGTATAAACCTCGTGTCTTTCTGTGTTGTGAGTTCGTCGACTTCGTCTGCAAAATCTTAGCGAGCTAGAGCGACAATCGGTAGGAGGGAAAGACTTCACGCGCACCAATGTTCGAACCTTAAGGGTTAGCCGGAACCCCACATCCAACATATTATCTTTATCAGGTCTCACTTTCATAAGTGACCGTGAAGGGATCGAAAACCCCTTTATCGCGCTGGTTGCGAGGTTCTTGTTTGTTTGTGCAGATACTAGGTGATTTGCATGTAGTCTCCTACTGGATTGATACCTTGGTTCTCAAAAACTAAGGGAAATACTTATGCTACTTTGCTGCATCACCCTTTCCTCTTCAAGGGAAAACTAACGCATGCTCAAGAGGTAGCATTCATGACTGGTTTGCTCAAAACTGAGAATTTGAAGGTGTAACTTGAAGGAAATATTCCCTATAGGCCATAATAAAGTTGTTATTTATATTTCCTTATATCATGATAAATGTTTATTATTCATGCTATAATTGTATTAACCGGAAACTTAGTACATGTGTGAATACATAGACAAACAGAGTGTCACTAGTATGCCTCTACTTGACTAGCTCGTTGAATCAATGATGGTTATGTTTCCTAACCATAGGCATGATTTGTCACTTGATTAATGGGATCACATCATTAGAGAATGATGTGATTGACTTGACCCGTCCGTTAGCTTAGCACGATAATCGTTTAGTTTGTTGCTATTGCTTTCTCCATAACTTATACATGTTCCTATGACTATGAGATCATGCAACTCCTGAATACTGGAGGAACACTTGGTGTGCTATCAAACGTCACAACGTAACTGGGTGACTATAAAGATGCTCTACAGGTGTCTCTGATGGTGTTTGTTGACTTGGCATAGATCAAGATTAGGATTTGTCACTCTGAGTATCGGAGAGGTATCTCTGGGCCCTCTCGGTAATGCACATCACTATAAGCCTTGCAAACAATGTGACTAATGAGTTAGTTGCGGGATGATACATTACGGAACGAGTAAAGAGACTTTCTAGTAACAAGATTGAACTAGGTATTGAGATACCGACGATCGAATCTCGGGCAAGTAACATACCAATGACAAAGTGTCAGATTTCGGGCTCCGGCAGACCCTTGAGGTTCGGACACTGGGGTGCGCGCGGAGATTTCGCCCCCTACCTACCTACACCCCTCCGCCATGCTAGGATCTAAACTCAGGAAAGAACAACACAAGAGACACAGGGTTTATACTGGTTCGGGCCACCGTTGTGGTGTAATACCCTACTCCAGTGTGTGGTGTGGTGGATTGCCTCTTGGGCTGATGATGATGAACAATACAAGGGAGAACAGCCTCGCGAGGGTCTGTTCTTGGCTGGGGCGATGAACTGCTCGGTGGAGTTCAGTCACCTTTCTCTCTCTCTCTCTCTATCTCTCTCTCTGCTTTCCTCCAACTAACCGACCCTGATTTCGACCCCAGCTTGTTTTTGGGTTGGCTGATTCTTGATCCTCCCTACCCTGGGGGTTGCTAGTCCTATTTATAGAGGCCCTGGTCCTCTCCCCAAATATTGAGCGGGAAGGGAGCCAACAATGGCGGGCTAATTTGAAGGGGGACAGCAAGTATCAGCTATCCTAACAAAAGCAGTCTTCGCCTGTGCAAAGCTCTAGTGATGACGCCGTCTTGGGCTCCACGGTGACCTCTGTCTCGTAGTCCTCCAGGTCTTGGTCTCGTTGCACCGAAATGGCAACCTTTGCCTGATGCCTCGATACTCCGCGGCTGTGCTTGCCCCCTTTGCACCAAAGAGGGAAGGAGGACGATGCGCGGGCTGGCACCCGCCTACCGCCCTGAGTCATCATGGCTTGCGTCACGGGCACCTCGTGAGGTACCCCGCCTTGATCTCTCCACCTCCTCGTGAGCCAGCCTGACAAGGCCGTGCCTGAGGAAGCTCCGCGTCATCCGCCCCGCGAGGCTTGGCCCCTCGCGAGGGTCTTGGGTTTGTGTTGGTGAAGACGGGCTGTGCTGGGCCCCCCCCTTTGAGCCACGCCGTAGGCCGCAGGCAGGCAAGTCTGGGGACCCCCGTTCCCAGAACGCCGACAGTAGCCCCCGGGCCCAAGGCGCGCCCGGGCTTGGCCGTGCAGGGAGGCGGAAGGGCAAGAGCGAAGCGCCGCGGGCCCTGACAGCCTGCGGCCTTGGGCGCCGCGTGGCGGTTGACTAGACGTGGGCGCCTTAGCAACCGCGCGAGTTGATAAAGGAGTGGCATCCGCCTAGGACCTGCTTCTTGCTTTCTCCGATTGCTGTTCAGATCCCCTTTCTTGCATCTCTCCTTCCTTCCTCTGAGATTTCCAGATCTGCTCTGACCACGCGACCTAGGGAGCCATGGCGCCTCGTCAGTCCCCGGCCGCAGCTTGGTACTCGTCTGCCCTGGACTCGCCGAACGTGTCGGAGGCGGGCCTTGCCCGGTTGCGCCGGATGGCGACGGCGTGGGGCATCGACGGGGCGAAGGTGTTCAAGGCAGGCTCCGCCACCCCTGAGGGTCAAAGGAGCACCTTCTATCCGCTCTTTGTAAGTGCCATTGTTGCTGGCCTGGTGCCTCCCTTCTCCGAGTTCTTCTTCTCTGTCCTCCGCCATTACAAGCTACAGGCTCTGCATCTCCATCCCAACTCCGTCCTTCTCCTGGCAATCTTTGCTTATTATTGCGAAGCACACGTTGGGGTGCAGCCCTTAGTGGCCTTGCTGCGCCACTGCTTCTACCTCCGTACCTCTCGTGGGACTGCTTCCGCGTGCGCGAGCTTCGTCGTGTACGGTGGCGCCATTGCCATCTCGAACTCTGGGAAGAGGATTGAGGGCTTCAGGAGCAAGTGGATCTTGGTGGACGCTGGGCGCATCCACCCTCGGCTGATCCTGCCCACGGAGCAGCCCACGAGCTCCAGCGACTGGGGTCAAGCGGAGCTCGCGGATCCCCGTGCGAAGATGGTGTTGGAGAAGATGGATGCGGATCTGAGGCTGACCGACATGGCGACGGCAAAGCTGACCGGCGCGTCGCTGCTGAGGGAGTTCCTGGAGCACCGGCTGGCTCCGCTTCGGCAGTACTCGCTTCCAATGTGGAGGCCCCGTCCGAGCCCCGCGGCCTTGGCCGACGGAGACCTGGCTGCGGTTCTCCAATCTCTGGTCGGGGGCAATGTGGTGAGGCTGGAGGGCGCTCCTACGCCCTTGTTCCTCCGCAACGACTGGGAGCGGGTGGTGAAGTCCATGCCCGTCTTCAACGGGAATGGGCTAGTGCCCCTGGAAGCTCCCGAGGAACCTGTGGACGTGCCCTCCGGCGACTCCACCGAAGAGGAAGAAGGAGGGGAGCGAGGAAAAGGGCCTGACTCCGAGGCGACTGACGGAGAGTCGAGGGCTCCCCTCCCCCGGCGCAGGTCCTGTGTTCTCCGCCTCTCTCTGAACGATGACGACGAGGATGACGACGAAGACGACGACGAGCAGGACGGAGGGAGCTCGCCCCCGATCCCGAAGAAGGACAGGACCGGGCTGATCTCCCGCGGGTCTCCCCCGGCCCCAGGGCGAACCGCAGACGCACCTTCCGCCTCCAAGCTTCCCGAGGTTGACCCTTCCAGCCGGCTTTCAGGCTTCAAATTTGGCCGGAGGCCGCTTGAGCTCACTAGCGACGACCCGTAAGCATTCAATTCTTGTCTTTATCTCTTGCTCTGCTTCTGAGGCTTGACATCCGCATCTTGGTGCCCGCAGCAAAGAAGCCGAAGGGGGCTCCCGAGGTTCCATCCGTGGCGGCGCTTCTGCCCGCGAAGGAGGGTGACCGTGACGCACAGGCTTCTCCTGCCCGGTCGTCCTCGAGAGGTTTGGCTGAGCCGGCTGGGGCGAGCTCAGCCCCCACGGCCCAAGTGGCTCCCGAGGTGCTCTTGCCTGCCGCCGCCACTACAGCTGTCGGGGCGCGGCAGACTCTGCCTCAGGATGCTGCGGCTGTGCTGCCGCCTTCTCCTCCTACTCCATCGGCCGCTGTCTCTCCGACTCCTTCTGCCGTTCTGGATCGTGCTGTTGCTGAGCTGGACCGACTGCGGCAGGATCTTCTTGGCGCCGACCCCCGCTTGGTGGCCGGGCGTTTGGAGCTGGCTTCTAGATGGGTTCGCTCTGACGCCTCGATTCGAGTGGCACTGGTCCAGGCCTCGATGGCATGCGACGAGGAGAAGCAGGCCGTCCTGGAGGTGAAGGCTGCTCGTGATGCAGCCCTGGGGAAGGTGGTCGATGTCCGTGGTCGCTGCAAGGCGCTGGAGGATGAGCTGCAATGTCTGCGGGATCAGCTCGTGAAAGAGGTCCGCCTTCGCCAAGAGCAGGAAGAGGGCATGAAGGCTCGCGAGGCAGCCGTCGAGGGCCGGGAGGCCAAGCTCAGGAAGCGCCGCGACCGCCTAGGCGTGCTGGAGCAGGAGTTGGGGCGAGGAAGGCCGAGCTGGACGGCAAGGCCCTGGTTCTTGCCAAGGACCGCGCGGCCTTCACGGAGTTGGAGGCGAAGGCTCGCTCCTCGCTGAGGACGCTTTACGACAGCGGCCTGGAGAGCCCGCTGGCTGGCGCCGAGGACGGCCCCGCCAAGCTGCTTCCCTTCCTGGTTCACGCTCTTGAAGATGTCGCCCTTGGCCTTGGCCCCACGGCCGAGGCCGAGGCGCGTGTCCTGTCTTCTACAGCATTGATGCGGGTCCTCACCCACATCTACCTTCGTGATCCCGGTGTCGACCTCGACAGCCTGCTGGAGCCAATGAGTGGTGAGCGTGCCGCTGCCACTGCCGAGGCCGTGAAGGGTCGCGTGGAGGATCTGCTGGGGAAGTTCCGGGCCTTCGGCACCAAGCCGGAGCAAGGCGCTGCCAACCCTGCTGCTCCGTGAGGCGAACCCGCTCCGCGCTGCTCCCCCGCCACCAGTGACTCCGTCGTGGCTCCTGTCTTGCTTTTAATTCCTGCACACGTATCATGCCTCGGAGAGGCGTTTAAACTTGCGTTTGGCATTGAGATAACAGTGTGGACTGTAATATTTTCTTTTGAATTCCTTGAAATTAGCGCTTTTCCTTCCTACTTGCTTATGTTCTACGCCGGCAGAGCCCGGCCCCACACGTACCTCACCCAGCAATAGTCCCGACCAAAAACCAGGACGGGACCAAGGAGTGAGGGGCTACATGACAAGTTAGGCTCCTGAGTCGCGATGCTCAGGAGTCCCCCTTGGCGCACGAACAGCAAGTAGGGAGGTGTGATGCGGTTGGATCTACCGTTCTACATCTGCAGAGCCCGGCCGCGCGCGTGCCTCACCCAGCGATGGTCCCGACCGGAAACCAGGACGGGGCCACGGAGTGAGGGGCTACGTGACCAGTTAGGCTCCTGAGTCGCGATGCCCAGGAGTCCCCCTTGACGCACGAACTGCAAGTAGGGAGGTATGATGTGGGTGGATCCACCGTTCTATGTCTGCAGAGCCCGGCCCCGCGCGTACCTCACCCAGCAATGGTCCCGACCGGAAACCAGGACGGGGCCACAGAGTGAGGGGCTACGTGACCAGTTAGGCTCCTGAGTCGCGATGCTCAAGAGTCCCCCTTGATGCTCAAACGGCCTTCGTACCTTGGCTCTGCTCGGGGAGAGACGCGCGACGAACAAGGCCCGGGGGGGACCTGGCTGGGCGGCGTGTGTCTGGGTGTGACCCAGGCGCAGCCCCCGTGCCCAGCCCCCTCGCGCGGCACTCCCGAGGGGAGGCATTACGATGAGGCTAGACACTGAGCTCTGGGCTCCCTGAGGTTGATTGGGCCCGGAGGCCACCCTCAGTTGTTTATCACCAGCGCGGAGCATAGTGCTACCGTATGCGTACAGGCATAGCCGCTCCTCGGCAGTGTCGTCAGCCAGCGCGGAGCATGGTGCTTCCACTGGTACGTGGGAGGGCTCCCCCTCCGGGAGGAGCCCCCGGGGCGTGTACAGCCCCGCCGTGACACGTGGCTGGCACGGTAGGGCCTGGCGAGGTGTATCTGGGCACCCGTGAGCCAGCGCGGGACTCACGGGGCCCTACCTCTAGGCGGGTTTCGCCTGGCACTGGGCCTTATCTTGTGATGTGTCCCTGCAAATTTGGTTAGATGTCGGCACTCTACGTCCTCGGGTCCCGGCCCTCGAGCTGGTCTCAGCCGTCGCTGGTATGCCAGGTCGCGATGCCATGGACAAGGCCAGAGGGTGAGGGCTGGAGAGCCAGTAAGAGCCCTGAGTCGCGATTCTCAGGTACCCCCCCCCCCCTTTAACGTGCAAGTGGTCGGCATGGAGGAGAAGAGGTGCCATGGACCGGCATCAAATAATCAAGCATGGTGGGTCTAACGCATAATCGGAAATAAACGCAAATGGGATACATGCCACTGGGCCTGGCCCGAGCGGCTTTGGGATCATGCAGCCTGAGGGGCGCCCCCAACAAGGTAAGCTAACAACATGGAATAAAGGGATACACGCCGCAGGGATGGACCCATGCGGCCTGGGAATAATGCAGCCCTGCGGGCGCTCCCAGCTGGAAGTAAAACTCGAAAGATGTCACCTGATGATGTTGAGGACGAAGGGGTGTTGGTGTAGCAGGCTTGGTGGGCTGCGGGAGCCGATCCTCATGAGCCCCCATGCCCAGGGGACTCGGGAGGCTCCGGAGGCGCTGGCGGCTCCTCGCGGGCCATCTCCATCTCTGCCAGGGCTGCGGGACGCCTGGCCTCTCGTGCCTCCGTGATGCCCCTCATGAGGCGCTGGTATGCGTCAGCCGCGTTCGGCAAGCCGTAAGGCATGCGAACGTAGCTATGGGGTGGACCTTCGCAGCGCCCCACTCGCGAGGACCAGAGACGCTCCAGAGAGGCGACCCGGTTGAGCCCTGGTATGTCGATGCAGACGCGCAGCTCACCATCCTCGCCAGGATGGGGGGCCACTGCTGGCAAGAGGCGGCCGCCATTCATGACTCTTGCCTCCTGTAGCTCCTGAATGGCCTTGCTGACGAACTCCTGAGGATCTGGATCTCCTTGCCTTGCTCCTTCTCGAGGGAAACGTGCTTCAAAACACGCCTCCATGTGGTGCCCAAGCGCCTCCCTCGTGATCCAAGCCAGGTCGGTGGCCCTCCAGGGGAGAGCCCCCGAGCCCTGCCTGAGGAGGGCGCCGGGCGAGCTTTCCTATGCGATGGAGGGAGGCTCCGCCTAGGCAGGCGCGGGCCCAGAGGGGCCTGACTCCTGAGTGGTCAGGCCGGACGATGTCTTCTTCTTCTTGGGGGTGGTCTCGGGAGGCCTCCTGCTTCCACGATCCGGGTCTTCTAGTGACGCGGCCTGAAAGGCTCGTTCCAGGGAACACACCGCGTCCTTCTCTTCACAGGGCACCGTGATGACTCCGCCGCTTCCTGGCATCTTGAGGACGTTGTAGCCATGGTGAGTTACGGCCATGAACTTGGCCAGCGCTGGGTACCCAAGGATGGCGTTGTATGGCAGGAGAATGTGAGCGACGTTGAAGTCGATGAGCTCGCTGCGGTAGTTGTCGCGTGCCCCGAAGGTGACAGGGAGGCGGACCTGCCCAATCGGGACCGTGGAGCCATCAGTGATACCGGAGAAGGGCTTGGTTGGCTGAAGCTGGCTGTAGGGCACTTGGAGGTTGTTGAACGTCTCCACGAACAGGACGTTGAGCCCTGCCCCTCCATCGATGAGGGTCTTGGTGACCACCACGTTGCTGATGATTGGGGAACAAAGCACCGGGAGGACTCCGGCTGTAGCCGCACACTTGAGCTGATCTGCTGAGCTGAACGTGATGGCGCACGCCGACCACCTGAGGGGGCGCGTGGCTTCGAGCCTGGGGAGGACTGCATTCACCTCGCGGGCGAACTGCTTGAAGATGCGCTGAGAGGCTGGGGCTTGTGCTCCGCCCAAGATGCAGGCGATCGCGCGTGGCTCCTGGAAGCCCCCAGCCTCCTCGTCCTTGTGGCGGTCCTCGTTTCTCCTTGGTTGCGGCGGCAGCGGTGGGAGGCCTGCATTGCCTTGCGGGCGATCCTCGCGAGGCTGATCCCTCCAGTCTCGCTCGCGAGGCTGATCCCTCCATCCTCTCTCGCGAGGCGGGTCTTGCCAGCGATCCTCGCGAGGTTGGTCGCGCCACCCTTGGCGCGGCCCACGGTCTTCCCAGCGTCCTGCGTTTCTTCCTCCTCCTCGGCCGTAGCCCCGGTCACTGCGGTCGGGGCGATGGCCGATCCTTCCTTCTCGCACGGCTCGGAGTTCTTGACATTCGTTGGTGTTGTGGGTGTGGAGGTCGTGGTACACACAGTACCGGCTGCCCTTGGAGGGTCCGGGCTGATCTCTGCCCCGCTTGGTGTCTTGTTCTGCCGCGAGCACGGCAGCCCCCTTGCGCTTCACGTCCTTGGCCTTGGGCTTCTTCTCTTCTGGGTCCGCGGCAGGCACCTCAAGGAGGGAGAGACGCCCTTCCTCAGCCCTGGCGCACTTGTTTGCCAAGTTGAACAGCTCCAAGGAAGTGCACAGGTCTTCATGCATCGCCAGCTCCTCCTTCATCTTGATGTCGCGCACGCCGTCGGAGAAGGCCGAGATGATGGCCTCCTCAGTCACCTTGGGAATCTTGAGGCGTGCGTTGTTGAAGCGCTGGATGTACTTCTGCAGGGTTTCCCCGGGCTGTTGCTTGATGTGGCGCATGTCGCTCACGGCGGGTGGCCGGTCGCGAGTGCCTTGGAAGTTGGCGACGAAGCGGGTGCGCATCTCCTCTCAGGAGGAGATTGTGCCTGGAGCCAGGTTCAGGTGCCAGGTGCGGGCCCCGTCCTTGATTGCCATGGGGAACCAGTTCGCCATGACCTTCTCGTCTCCCTTGGCAGCTTCGATGCCTAGCTCGTAGAGCTGGAGGAACTCTGCAGGGTCAGTCGTGCCGTCGTAGCGAGGAGGCAGGTCTGGCTTGAACTTGTCGGGCCACGCTACGCTGCGTAGTTCGGTGGTGAAGGCGCGGCAGCCTGCTGTGGCCACGGGAGGCCTTGGGTGACGGAGAGCCTGGTCTTGCATGTCCCCATGCGCTGCAGCTGGGAGCAACGCAGGGTCTTGACGCGCGGGAGCAGGAGCATGGTCGCGACGTGCTGGAGCAGGGAGCGCCCGGGCAGCTTCTTGCGGGCGAGGGACTTCCTGGCAGCTCTGCTCTTGCCGCGCTGGCGCCTGACGGAGCGGGTTCCGCCCAGGGGCCACGCATCATGGGGCAATGGCGTCTTCTTGAGGAGGAGGCGGCCGGGGCGCCACCGGAGCCTCGTCGCCCACGCGGGGCGGGGTGCGGTGAAGTGGAACGGATGGCGCAGGAGAGCCCCCTGCGGCGCGGACGAGCTCGGCGACGCGGTCGAGCCATTCTTCATAGACGTCGTCGACGGGATGGTAGCGCAGGAGCTCGTTTGCCGCGATGAGTGAAGCTCGAGCCTCCATGGGCACGCGGAGCGCGCCGGACGAAGAACAAGCTGGGGTGAGCGAGGGAGTTGCGGTGCGGCCGTCTTGCCGCACGGACGGATGCTGGGACGATGCTTGCTGCCCATCCCCCGCCGGGCCGGTGGCGGCGTTGACGGCAGGTGACGGGGAACAGCATGGATGCCCACCGACAGGGGCCGTCTGGGTGACGTGGGAAGCGAGTGCGGCCCGGCGCTCAGCGTGGGCCCGACGAGCGTCAGACATGGGCGTGATGGTCGGAGGAGAACGGGGCGGTGGAAGACGAATTCCGGCGCACCGCTACCTGGCGCGCCAAATGTCGGATTTTGGGTTCCGGCTGACCCTTGAGGTTCGAACACTGGGGTGCGCGTGGAGATTTCGCCCCCTACCTACCTGCACCCCTCCGCCATGCTAGGATCTAAACTCAGGAAAGAACAACACAAGAGACACAGGGTTTATACTGGTTCGGGCCACCGTTGTGGTGTAATACCCTACTCCAGTATGTGGTGTGGTGGATTGCCTCTTGGGCTGATGATGATGAACAATACAAGGGAGAACAGCCTCGCGAGGGTCTGTTCTTGGCTGGGGCGATGAACTGCTCGGTGGAGTTCAGTCACCTTTCTCTCTCTCTCTCTCTCTCTCTCTCTCTGCTTTCCTCCAACTGACCGACCCTGATTTTGACCCCAGCTTGTTTCTGGGTTGGCTGATTCTCGATCCTCCCTACCCTAGGGATGGCTAGTCCTATTTATAGAGGCCCTGGTCCTCTCCCCAAATATTGAGCAGGAAGGGAGCCAACAATGGCGGGCTAATTTGAAGGGGGACAGCAAGTATCAGCTATCCTGACAAAAGCAGTCTTCGCCTGTGCAAAGCTCTGGTGATGACGCCGTCTTGGGCTCCACGGTGACCTCCGTCTCGTAGTCCTCCTAGTCTTGGTCTCGTTGCACCTAAATGGCAACCTTTGCCTGATGCCTCGGTACTCCGCGGCTGCGCTTGCCCCCTTTGCACCAAAGAGGGAAGGAGGACGCTGCGCGGGCTGGCACCCGCCTGGCGCCCTGAGTCGTCATGGCTTGCGTCACGGGCACCTCGTGAGGTACCCCGCCTTGATCTCTCCGCCTCCTCGTGAGCCAGCCTGATGAGGCCGTGCCTGAGGAAGCTCCGCGTCGTCCGCCCCGCGAGGCTTGGCCCCTCGCAAGGGTCTTGGGTTTGTGTTGGTGAAGACGGGCCGTGCTGGGCCCCCCCTTTGAGCCACGCTGCAGGCCGCAGGCAGGCAAGTCTGGGGACCCCCATTCCCAGAACGCTGACACAAAGGGAACAACGTATGTTGTTATGCGGTTTGACCGATAAAGATCTTCGTAGAATATGTGGGAGCCAATATGAACATCCATGTTCCGCTATTGGTTATTGACCGTAGATTTGTCTCAGTCATGTCTACATAGTTCTCGAACCCGTAGGGTCCGCACGCTTAACGTTCGGTGACGATCGGTATTATGAGTTTATGTGTTTTGGTGTACCGAAGGTAGTTTGGAGTCCCGAATATGATCACGGACATGAAGAGGAGTCTCCAAATGGTCAAGACATAAAGATTGATATATTGGACGGCTATATTCGGACATCGGAAGTGTTCCGGTGATTTTGGAGAAAATCGGAGTGACGGAGGGTTACCGGAACCCCCCCCCCCCAGGAAAGTTGGGCCTTCATGGGCCATAGGGAATAAGGGGAGGCAGCCTACAAGGGGCAGCCGCGCCCCCTCCCTACAGGGAGTACGAATTGGACTAGGGAGGGGGCGCCCCCCCCCCTTTCCTTCTCCTCTTCCTCTCCCTTCCTTCCTTCCCCTTCCCCTCCTAGTTGGACTAGGAAAGGGGGAGTCCTACTCCTACTAGGAGGAGCACTCCTCCCCTCCTTGGCGCGCCCTAGGGCCGGCCGGCCTCCCCCTTGCTCCTTTATATATGGGGGCAGGGGGCACCCTAGAAGACACAAGTTGATTGTTTTCAGCCGTGTGCGGTGCCCCCCTCCACCATAATCCACCTTGGTCATATCGTAGGGGTGCTTAGGCGAAGCCCTATTCCAGTAGCATCATCATCACGCCATCGTGCTGACGAAGCTCTCCCTCGACACTCTGCTAGATCATGAGTTCGTGGAACGTCATCGAGCCGAACATGTGCAGATTGCGCAGGTGTCGTACTTTCGGTACTAGGATCGGTCGATCATGAAGCCGTACGACTACATCAACCACGTTGTCATAACGCTTCCGCTTATGGTCTATGAGGGTACGTAGAAAACACTCTCCCCTCTCGTTGCTATGCATCACCTTGATATTGCATGTGCGTAAGAAATTTTTTGAAATTATTGTGTTCCCCAACATAACTCCCTTATATCCATATTACCTATAGCCCCCAAGTCTTGAGTAGAGAAAAATGGCAACTTAAGACTTGCTTTAATTGAGGCTGCAACTTTGGAGAAATCCAGGTTGTTCATCTAAGCCACTAGTCATAAACTGAATATTTTGCACTTCACATGTGTAGCCCCCAAGTGCCGGGTCATTATGCAATAATGAGCAGGGACTTTGTAGATATGATCATGTAGACTTGAGCAGCAACGTGTAGCCCCCAAGGGCTGACTTAGTAAGATAATACTGAGCAGGGACTTTGCATGTACTTCAAAAAATAACAGCATATGATGTAGCTCCCAAGTTTTGGGTTACCTTTGTCAGGAGCAATTAGTAGCCCCCAAGGGCCGGCTCATCACTATGTGATGGGTCAGGTCTTCAATGAGGTGGGTTAAAATGACTTTGCATTAGCCCCCAAGTGCCATGGTGCATGCTTGCGGCGACATGGCATTTGCATACTTGATAAAATCTTGATTTAAATAATGTAGCCCCCAACTGCCAGGTCGTATGCCTGCAGCGACTCAGGACTAAATAAAACCATATCCATTGTCTAGATGATGTTGCTAAAAGCCTTGCATATTCACTATTGAACCATGCTCTCTGCTATGAGCCGGTATTCTTGGATAAATAAATAATTGCCATTGCTCTGAAGTGGCTTTGAAAACCTCCATCATAATATTGGTTATTGATAACCATAATAAAATCCAGCCATGTTGGCTATTAAAGATTTGAATAATATAACCCGGTTGAAAAACCTCAATCATTCAATACTGGTTATGACAACCATAATAAAAAATCCAGCCATGTTTGGCTATTAAAGATTGGAATAATATAATCTAGCATCAAAACAATCACAAGATCTTGTTTCTTGACAAGTAAATCCAGAGTTAAATACTCAATGGCTCTTGGCCAATGGTGACTTAATGCGCATTCATTGTAATTCATGATTTTTGTAACCCTTTTGAAACACCAATTTTAATCTTTGATGATGGGCTTGAACTTTATCATTTATTTAAGCCATAGCTCTGCATATCCTGCACAAAGTTTAAACAACATATGCCCTGGCGACTTAACGTCAAAAGCTAATGTAGTCTTATGCAATTATGGAAAAGACCAATATTGTGGTTGTTCAAGCTAAAATATACTGGCGACTTAATGTCAAAAGCCAGGGCGGGTTGTCAAACCTCACATATTTATATAACCATTAAACACATACCTGTAAAATTGGCTCATATTGCCGGCTTACATCGCCATATCCAGTGAAGGCGACAGCCCAAGGACTTATAGTGCATATTTCAATGCCGCAATCAAAGTACACTGGCGATATCGCCATATCCAGTGAGGATGACAACCCCAAGATTTATAAGTGCATGATTCCAATGGCGCAATCCAAAGTATACTGGCTACTTTAACGTCCAAAGCCAGGGCGGGTTATCAAACCCCAAATATGCTCAAATATGAGTCATAAAGGTCAAGGCTACATGGCCTGAATTGTTCTAAACCATATGTTAATATGGAACAGGGACGTAAATCCAAACAATGTTCACAGACAATAACAAATCAGAAAAACAAGGCTTTCATAGGCTGCCAAGCCGAAATTTCAAGTGCTATTCATGGGTCGCACAGCCACTGAGTTAATCCTTCATTTAAACCTGTAAGCCGGGCCTCACATGACCAACCGCCATTTTAACTTTGACAAGTTCAGAGTCTTTATAAGATTGACTGTCAAGAGTACAGCGGGCCATTCCAGGATTACCTGGGCGGAGTGGTAGACATACAAGGCAGGATAACCCAGAATTTTGGTGAATACACCTGGCATCCAAGCCGATCACGAGGGTAAATAAAGTTTGTTCTTTGAACAGGAAGCCCTCAAGTAACCTATAACAAGTCATCAAGGCAGGATACCTATGTTTGAACTACACACTGTAGCAAGTTCTCTTTGGCAACCTTTTAATTTGGGCAGGAAATCCCAAGTAATTTGCAACAAGGCGTATAAGCCAGATCAAAAAGGGTAGTCATAGCTATGCTCAATGAGCGAGAAGCCCCCATGAAATTTGTAACAAGGCGTGCAAGCCAGATCAAGAGGGTAGTCACAGCTATGCTCAATGAGCAGGAATCCCCCAAGTTATCTATAATGTGATAAGCCAACAATGTAGGATACCCATGTTTGAACCGCGCATCATGGCAGCAAGTTCTCTTTGGCAACCCTTAATTTTCTAAGAACTCGAACTTTGCGAGAGATAAATTCTTCTTGAGCCAGGATTTTAAACCGGATATTGAGAGCTTCAAAGCTTTGTGAGATGGATTTCTCTCGAGTCGGATGTTAAACCGGAATTCTTCTTTTTAAGCCAAAAATTTTCTGACGGCCTTTAAATTTTCATCAATGTGGCAGTAGCCTCCGGGACCGGGTCATCTTCCCTCCAATGACCCGGGGTTCTTAAATTTGTTGAGTCATGTCATTGTAGCCCCCAAGTCTTAAGACGACTCGAGGAGTTGGCTTGAGATTCTCCATACTTGGCCGTGATGTAAACCGGCGTATAGTTGGAAAGCGAAACGCTGAAATTTATGTAAACCGGAATCTTGAAGCGAGTTGATGATCCTCGCAATATTTGTTATATACTCCCGGTATGAGTCATTCAAAAACTCAGTGACATAACGGTCCCTTTTGCAGTAGACAACTTGTCCTGATATGTTAAGCCGGAAATTATCAGCCACGGAATTGATGATCACTAGAGTGAAGCTGAAATCAATCACGGGCGAATCGGCCGCGGGAGCAGACAGATGAGTTGGCCGTGGTGTTGTAAGCCGGTGCAGACGGGCGAGTCAATTGCAAGTGTGGTAAACCGCACGAATGGGCGAGTCAATTGTGTCGTGTTGATGTAAACTGGGCCACAGATGCGGCAGCTTGGACATATATTCGTCGAGCATCATGGCTCGGTCAGATGCTAGCGCATGATAATGGTGGCGCGAGCTATATATCCATGACCCGGCCATCGCTCTTGCAATGAACAATTATCCTGATTTGTCTGGACGACGGATGATCCATATGTTGGAAATATGCCCTAGAGGCAATAATAAAAGCATTATTATTATATTTCCTTGTTCATGATAATTGTCTTTATTCATGCTATAATTGTGTTATCCGGAAATCGTAATACATGTGTGAATAACAGACACCAACATGTCCCTAGTAAGCCTCTAGTTGACTAGCTCGTTGATCAACAGATAGTCATGGTTTCCTGACTATGGACATTGGATGTCATTGATAACGAGATCACATCATTAGGAGAATGATGTGATGGACAAGACCCAATCCTAAACATAGCACAAGATCGTATAGTTCGTTTGCTAGAGTTTTCCAATGTCAAAGTATCTTTTCCTTAGACCATGAGATCGTGTAACTCCCGGATATCGTAGGAGTGCTTTGGGTCTACCAAACGTCACAACGTAACTGGGTGACTATAAAGGTAGACTACGGGTATCTCCGAAAGCGTCTGTTGGGTTGACACGGATCAAGACTGGGATTTGTCACTCCGTATGACGGAGAGGTATCACTGGGCCCACTCAGTAATGCATCATCATAATGAGCTCAAAGTGACCAAGTGTCTGGTCATGGGATCATGCATTACGGTACGAGTAAAGTGACTTGCCGGTAACGAGATTGAACGAGGTATTGGGATACCGACGATCGAATCTCGGGCAAGTAACATATCGATTGACAAAGGGAATTGCATACGGGGTTGATTGAATCCTCGACATCGTGGTTCATCCGGTGAGATCATCGTGGAGCATGTGGGAGCCAACATGGGTATCCAGATCCCGCTGTTGGTTATTAACCGGAGAGTCGTCTCGGTCATGTCTGCTTGTCTCCCGAACCCGTAGGGTCTACACACTTAAGGTTCGGTGACGCTAGGGTTGTGAAGATATGTATATGCAGTAACCCGAATATTGTTCGGAGTCCCGGATGAGATCCCGGACGTCACGAGGAGTTCCGGAATGGTCCGAAGGTAAATAATTATATATAGGAAGTGCTGTTTCGGCCATCGGGACAAGTTTCGGGGTCACCGGTATTGTACCGGGACCACCGGAAGGGTCCCGGGGGTCCACCGGGTGGGGCCACCTATCCCGGGGGCCCCATGGGCTGAACTGGGAGGGAACCCAGCCCAAAGTGGGCTGGGGAGCCAACCCCCCAAGGGCCCATGCGCCTAGGGTTTGGGGGGAACCCTAAAGGGGGCGCCCCCTTGCTTGGGGGGCAAGCCCCCCACCCTTGGCCGCCGCCCCCCTAGTAGATCCATCTACTAGGGCCGGCGCCCCCCCTTTGGCACCCCTATATATAGTTGAGGAGAGGGGAGGACTTCATACCTGAGCTTTGGCGCCTCCCTCTCTCCCTGTTACGTCTCTCCCTCGTAGTATAGGCGAAGCCCTGCTACTGTGACGCCCTGCATCCACCACCACGCCGTCGTGCTGCTGGATCTTCATCAACCTCTCCTCCTCCCCTTGCTGGATCAAGAAGGAGGAGACGTCTCCCGTCTCGTACGTGTGTTGAACGCGGAGGTGCCGTCCGTTCGGCGCTTGGTCATCGGTGATTTGGATCACGTCGTGTTTGACTACATCATCACCGTTCTTTGAACGCTTCCGTGCGCGATCTACAAAGGTATGTAGATGCATCCGATGTCTCGTTGCTAGATGAACTCCTAGATGGATCTTGGTGAAACGAGTAGGAAAATTTTTGTTTTCTGCAACGTTCCCCACCAGTGGCATCATGAGCTAGGTCTATGCGTAGTTCTTCTTGCGCGAGTAGAACACAATTTGTTGTGGGCGTAGATTTGTCAACTTTCTTGCCGCTACTAGTCTTATCTTGCTTTAGAGGTATTGTGGGATGAAGCGGCCCGGACCAACCTTACACGTACGCTTACGTGAGACCGGTTCCACCGACTAACATGCACTAGTTGCATAAGGTGGCTGGCGGGTGTCTGTCTCTCCCACTTTAGTTGGAGCGGATTCGATGAACAGGGTCCTTATGAAGGGTAAATAGAAGTTGACAAATCACGTTGTGGCTTTAACGTAGGTAAGAAGACGTTCTTGCTAGAACCCTAATTCAGCCACGTAAAACTTGCAACAACAATTAGAGGACGTCTAACTTGTTTTTGCAGCAAGTGGTTTGTGATATGATATGGCCAAAGTTGTGATGAATGATGAATGATCTATATGTGATGTATGAGATGTTCATGCTATTGTAATAGGAATCACGACTTGCATGTCGATGAGTATGACAACCGGCAGGAGCCATAGGAGTTGTCTCTATTCTTTTATATGACCTGCGTGTCATCGAGAATCGCCATGTAAATTACTTTACTTTATTGCTAAACGCGTTAGCCATAGTAGTAGAAGTAATAGTTGGCGAGCAACTTCATGGAGACACGATGATGGAGATCATGATGATGGAGATCATGGTGTCAAGCCGGTGACAAGATGATCATGGAGCCCCAAGATGGAGATCAAAGGAGCTATGTGATATTGGCCATATCATGTCACGTTTATTATTTGATTGCATGTGATGTTTATCATGCTTTGCATCTTGTTTACTTAGAACGACGGTAGTAAATAAGATGATTCCTCATAACAATTTCAAGAAGTGTTCTCCCCTAACTGTGCACCGTTGCTAAAGTTCGTCGTTTCGAAGCACGCCGTGATGATCGGGTGTGATAGATCCTTACGTTCACATACAACGGGTGTAAGACAGTTTTACACATGCAAAACACTTAGGGTTAACTTGACGAGCCTAGCATGTACAGACATGGCCTCGGAACACAGAAGACTGAAAGGTCGAGCATGAGTCGTATAGAAGATACGATCAACATGAAGATGTTCACCGACGTTGACTAGTCCGTCTCACGTGATGATCGGACACGGTCTAGTTAACTCGGATCATGTAATACTTAGATGACTAGAGGGATGTCTAATCTAAGTGGGAGTTCATTAATAATTTGATTAGATGAACTTAATTATCATGAACTTAGTCTAAAATCTTTGCAATATGTCTTGTAGATCAAATGGCCAACGTAGTCCTCAACTTCAACGCGTTCCTAGAGAAAACCAAGCTGAAAGACGATGGCAGCAACTATACGGACTGGGTCCGGAACCTGAGGATCATCCTCATAGCTGCCAAGAAAGATTATGTCCTACAAGCACCGCTAGGTGATCCACCCGTCCCACAGAACCAAGACGTTATGAACGCTTGGCAGACACGTGTTGACGACTACTCCCTCGTTCAGTGCGGCATGCTTTACAGCTTAGAGCCGGGGCTCCAAAAGCGTTTTGAGAGACATGGAGCATATGAGATGTTCGAAGAGCTGAAAATGGTTTTTCAAGCTCATGCCCGGATCGAGAGATATGAAGTCTCCGATAAGTTCTTCAGCTGTAAGATGGAGGAAAATAGTTCTGTCAGTGAGCACATACTCACTATGTCTGGGTTACATAACCGCTTGTCTCAGCTGGGAGTTAATCTCCCGGATGATGCGGTCATTGACAGAATCCTCCAGTCACTTCCACCAAGCTACAAGAGCTTTGTGATGAACTTCAACATGCAGGGGATGCAAAAGACCATTCCTGAGTTGTTCTCAATGCTGAAATCAGCGGAGGTAGAAGTCAAGAAGGAACATCAAGTGTTGATGGTCAATAAAACCACTAAGTTCAAGAAAGGCAAGGGTAAAAAGAACTTCAAGAAGGACGGCAAGGAGGTTGCCGCGCCCGGCAAGCAAGCTGTCGGGAAGAAGCCAAAGAATGGACCCAAGCCCGAGACTGAGTGCTTTTATTGCAAGGGAAGCGGTCACTGGAAGCGGAATTGCCCCAAATACTTAGCAGACAAGAAGGCCGGCAAAACAAAAGGTATATTTGATATACATGTAATTGATGTGTACCTTACCAGTACTCGTAGTGACTCCTGGGTATTTGATACCGGTGCCGTTGCTCATATTTGTAACTCACAGCAGGAGCTGCGGAATAAACGGAGATTGGCAAAGGATGAGGTGACGATGCGCGTCGGGAATGGTTCCAAGGTCGATGTGATCGCCGTCGGCATGCTGCCTCTACATTTACCTACGGGATTAGTTTTAAACCTCAATAATTGTTATTTAGTGCTAGCTTTGAGCATGAACATTGTATCGGGATCTCGTTTAATTCGAGATGGCTACTCATTTAAATCTGAGAATAATGGTTGTTCCATTTATATGAGAGATATGTTTTATGGTCATGCTCCTATGGTAAATGGTTTATTCTTAATGAATCTCGAGCGTATTGCTACACATATTCATAGTGTGAGTACCAAAAGATGTAAGGTTGATAATGATAGTCCCACATACTTGTGGCACTGCCGCCTTGGTCACATAGGTGTCAAACGCATGAAGAAGCTCCATGCAGATGGACTTTTAGAGTCTCTTGATTATGAATCATTTGACACGTGCGAACCATGCCTCATGGGTAAAATGACCAAGACTCCGTTCTCAGGAACAATGGAGCGAGCAACCAACTTATTGGAAATCATACATACTGATGTGTGCGGTCCAATGAGTGTTGAGGCTCGCGGAGGCTATTGTTATGTTCTCACCCTCACTGATGACTTGAGTAGATATGGGTATGTCTACTTAATGAAACACAAGTCTGAAACCTTTGAAAAGTTCAAGGAATTTCAGAGTGAGGTTGAAAATCAACGTGACAGGAAAATCAAGTTTCTACAATCAGATCGTGGTGGAGAATACTTGAGTCACGAGTTTGGCACACACTTAAGAAAATGTGGAATAGTTTCACAACTCACGCCGCCTGGAACACCTCAGCGTAACGGTGTGTCCGAACGTCGTAATCGCACTCTATTGGATATGGTGCGATCTATGATGTCTCTTACCGATTTACCGCTATCTTTTTGGGGCTATGCTTTAGAGACTGCCGCATTCACTTTAAATAGGGCTCCGTCGAAATCCGTTGAGACGACACCGTATGAATTATGGTTTGGGAAGAAACCTAAGCTGTCGTTTCTAAAAGTTTGGGGATGCGATGCTTATGTCAAGAAACTTCAACCTGAAAAGCTCGAACCCAAGTCGGAAAAATGCGTCTTCATAGGATACCCAAAAGAAACTATTGGGTACACCTTCTACCTCAGATCCGAAGGCAAGATCTTTGTTGCCAAGAATGGGTCCTTTCTAGAGAAAGAGTTTCTCTCGAAAGAAGTAAGTGGGAGGAAAGTAGAGCTTGATGAAGTATTACCTCTTGAACCGGAAACTGGCACAACTCAAGAAAATGTTCCTGAGGTGCCTGCACCAACTAGAGAGGAAGTTAATGATAATGATCAAGATACTTCTGATCAAGCTCCTACTAAAATTCGGAGGTCCACAAGGACACGTTCCGCACCAGAGTGGTACGGCAACCCTGTCTTGGAAATCATGTTGTTAGACAACGGTGAACCTTCGAACTATGAGGAAGCGATGGCGGGCCCGGATTCCGACAAATGGCTAGAAGCCATGAAATCCGAGATAGGATCCATGTATGAAAATGAAGTATGGACTTTGACTGACTTGCCCGTTGAACGGCGAGCCATAGAAAATAAATGGATCTTTAAGAAGAAGACAGACGCGGATGGAAATGTGACCATCTATAAAGCTAGGCTTGTCGCTAAGGGTTATCGACAAGTTCAAGGGGTTCACTACGATGAGACTTTCTCACCGGTAGCGAAGCTGAAGTCCGTCCGAATCATGTTAGCAATTGCCGCATTTTACGATTATGAAATATGGCAAATGGACGTCAAAACGGCATTCCTTAATGGTTTCCTTAAGGAAGAATTGTATATGATGCAGCCGGAAGGTTTTGTCGATCCTAAGAATGCTGACAAGGTGTGCAAGCTCCAACGCTCGATTTATGGGCTGGTGCAAGCATCTCGGAGTTGGAACATTCGCTTTGATGAGATGATCAAAGCGTTTGGGTTTACACAGACTTATGGAGAAGCCTGCGTTTACAAGAAAGTGAGTGGGAGCTATGTAGCATTTCTCATACTATACGTAGATGACATACTTTTGATGGGAAATGATATAGAACTCTTGGACAGCATCAAGGCCTACTTGAATAAGAGTTTTTCAATGAAGGACCTTGGAGAAGCTGCTTATATATTAGACATCAAAATCTATAGAGATAGATCAAGACGCCTCATAGGTCTTTCACAAAGCACATACCTTGATAAGATATTGAAGAAGTTCAATATGGATCAGTCTAAGAAGGGGTTCTTGCCTGTATTACAAGGTGTGAAATTGAGCTCAGCTCAATGTCCGACCACGGCAGAAGATATAGAAGAGATGAGTGTCATCCCCTATGCCTCAGCCATAGGGTCTATTATGTATGCCATGCTGTGTACCAGACCTGATGTAAACCTTGCCGTAAGTTTGGTAGGAAGGTACCAAAGTAATCCCGGCAAGGAACACTGGACAACGGTCAAGAATATCCTGAAGTACCTGAAAAGGACTAAGGAAATGTTTCTCGTTTATGGAGGTGACGAAGAGCTCGTTGTAAAGGGTTACGTCGACGCTAGCTTCGACACAGATCTGGATGACTCTAAGTCACAAACCGGATACGTGTATATTTTGAATGGTGGGGCGGTAAGCTGGTGCAGTTGCAAGCAAAGCGTCGTGGCGGGATCTACATGTGAAGCGGAGTACATGGCAGCCTCGGAGGCAGCACATGAAGCAATATGGGTGAAGGAGTTCATCACCGACCTAGGAGTCATACCCAATGCGTCGGGGCCAATCAAACTCTTTTGTGACAACACTGGAGCTATTGCACTTGCCAAGGAGCCCAGGTTTCACAAGAAGACAAGGCACATCAAGCGTCGCTTCAACTCCATTCGTGAAAATGTTCAAGATGGAGAGATAGAGATTTGTAAAGTACATACGGACCTGAATGTAGCAGATCAACACCAGAATTCCATGGGTGTTCGATTCATCACAATGTAACTAGATTATTGACTCTAGTGCAAGTGGGAGACTGTTGGAAATATGCCCTAGAGGCAATAATAAAAGCATTATTATTATATTTCCTTGTTCATGATAATTGTCTTTATTCATGCTATAATTGTGTTATCCGGAAATCGTAATACATGTGTGAATAACAGACACCAACATGTCCCTAGTAAGCCTCTAGTTGACTAGCTCGTTGATCAACAGATAGTCATGGTTTCCTGACTATGGACATTGGATGTCATTGATAACGAGATCACATCATTAGGAGAATGATGTGATGGACAAGACCCAATCCTGAACATAGCACAAGATCGTATAGTTCGTTTGCTAGAGTTTTCCAATGTCAAAGTATCTTTCCCTTAGACCATGAGATCGTGTAACTCCCAGATACCGTAGGAGTGCCTTGGGTCTACCAAACGTCACAACGTAACTGCGTGACTATAAAGGTAGACTACGGGTATCTCCGAAAGCGTCTGTTGGGTTGACACGGATCAAGACTGGGATTTGTCACTCCGTATGACGGAGAGGTATCACTGGGCCCACTCGGTAATGCATCATCATAATGAGCTCAAAGTGACCAAGTGTCTGGTCACGGGATCATGCATTACGGTACGGGTAAAGTGACTTGCCGGTAACGAGATTGAACGAGGTATTGGGATACCGACGATCGAATCTCGGGAAAGTAACATATCGATTGACAAAGAGAATTGCATACGGGGTTGATTGAATCCTTGACATCGTGGTTCATCCGATGAGATCATCGTGGAGCATGTGGGAGCCAACATGGGTATCCAGATCCCGCTGTTGGTTATTGACCGGAGAGTCGTCTCGGTCATGTCTGCTTGTCTCCCGAACCCGTAGGGTCTACACACTTAAGGTTCGGTGACGCTAGGGTTGTGAAGATATGTATATGCAGTAACCCGAATATTGTTCGGAGTCCCGGATGAGATCCCGGACGTCACGAGGAGTTCCGGAATGGTCCGGAGGTAAAGAATTATATATAGGAAGTGTTGTTTCGGCCATCGGGACAAGTTTCGGGGTCACCGGTATTGTACCGGGACCACCGGAAGGGTCCCGGGGGTCCACCGGGTGGGGCCACCTATCCCGGGGGGCCCCATGGGCTGAAGTGGGAGGGAACCCAGCCCAAAGTGGGCTGGGGCGCCAACCCCCCAAGGGCCCATGCGCCTAGGGTTTGGGGGGAACCCTAAAGGGGGCGCCCCCTTGCTTGGGGGGCAAGCCCCCCACCCTTGGCCGCCGCCCCCCTAGTAGATCCATCTACTAGGGCCGGCGCCCCCCCCTTTGGCACCCCTATATATAGTTGAGGAGAGGGGAGGACTTCATACCTGAGCTTTGGCGCCTCCCTCTCTCCCTGTTACGTCTCTCCCTCGTAGTATAGGCGAAGCCCTGCTACTGTGACGCCCTGCATCCACCACCACGCCGTCGTGCTGCTGGATCTTCATCAACCTCTCCTCCTCCCCTTACTGGATCAAGAAGGAGGAGACGTCTCCCGTCCCGTACGTGTGTTGAACGTGGAGGTGCCGTCCGTTCGGCGCTTGGTCATCGGTGATTTGGATCACGTCGTGTTCGACTACATCATCACCGTTCTTTGAACGCTTCCGTGTGCGATCTACAAAGGTATGTAGATGCATCCGATGTCTCGTTGCTAGATGAACTCCTAGATGGATCTTGGTGAAACGAGTAGGAAAATTTTTGTTTTCTGCAACGTTCCCCAACACCATATATATAGCGTCCATGGATAATATCTGATAATTTTAACGGCGTTTAAACCACCCTCTTGAGGCTACAACGGAGATACTGGGTCGTAGCAATAAAGGCGGCTCGCAGCGAAACCACAACGGCTCAGAACACAGCCGCGCAAGGCAGCATGGGATCGCAGTAGCGATAGCGGCGGCTCGTGAAGGCAATGGTTTTGAAAACGCGACCGTAGTAGAACCGGAACTGGGCGGCTCAGAAAGGACCCTCCAAGTTACTCTGGTATGGCTGAGAATTCCTCCAACACTGTAGCCTTGGAAAGAAAAAACTTTGCAAGTATCTTTTTCGAGAGGTCATCCGCTGTAGTTACCAATATTAACTTTTCTTCGGTTTGCGATCCAAGCATCTGACATCCATATGCCTCACACTGGGGGTATCCAGGTACTATACTTGACGCTATTGTTGATAGCATTATCCTTTGGTTCCGTATCTAGTTCGCCATCTTGGGTAGAAGTAGAACTTGACGGGTCAAGGCCATAGCAGCCACAACACGACACCTCGGGGCGGTTCAAGGCGGCTGGTTGCGCGGGAGCCCAGCGGGAGCCGGCGACAGGTGGCTTGAAAGCCTATGGAGGCAGCACTCAGAGCGGCGGCATGACTGAGATTAATCTGGTCATTTGCTGTCAAAACCAAATTTGATCAGGAGCTCTTCAACAACCATGTACTATCGCTTTTGTATGACTGTATTGACATTGTCAATGAATTTCTGAGCACACTATTCTCCCCCAAATACACTAGGTTTATTCTCACTTGAAGTGCTGGCCATTATTCGAGACAAACAATTCGCTCTTGCAGAATGCCATACAGCCTCAATTCTTGTTGACGACACCACACCACGATTTTTTGCAAAATAGCAGCATCACTCAGGTTTGAAGTATTCCTCCAGATATTATATGCGTATATGGTATTCTCAGCAGTCACCTTTTGGAAAGACAAAACATCTTCTGAACAAGCATGTACACGATGCCATTGCGAACATCCACTATACTGTAAACGAGCCAGCAGGCGGATGGCGAGCCGGACTACTGTGCGCATGCACACGCGTAGAGCAAAGGTGAGCCTGGGCGACTCAGCGGCCTAGGAACGACGCAGCAGCGGCTTCGAAGCAACCGCTGAGGCAGGCGTCGCGGTAGCGGAGGTGGCTTGTGGCGGAGGCAAGGCCTTTCGAGGTGGCCCAGGAGAGCGGTGGGTTTACCGACGCCGGCAAGGAGATGCCATAGCGGCGGTTCAAGCTAGCGATTCAAGGCGGGCAGATCGAGGCCGCTCCGGTGAGGGCGGACCCCTGGTCATAGTGGCGGCTCGAAGGCGGGTGGCACAATGCGCCAACGATCCCGTGGTGGCGAGGCTGTGGGAGCAGAGGCGATGGAACTATAGCTCGGACGACGGCGTCTTAGGCATGCCGGTGAGGGCAGCTTGGAAACAAGACAAGGCCATCGGTGTGGCATCCGGCGGAGGTGGCTTGACATGGCCGGCCCGGCGAATTGGCGGAGGTGACGATGATGACTTGAGAACAGCCGGCATCGGCAGCCCGATGGCAACGTCGCCCAAGGGCAACCTGAAGCGGAGGCAGTGGCGGCTCATGGCGGAAGCTGATTTAGCCACGGCGGCTCAAAAGCAGAAATCCGAGGCAAAAACATGGCAGCAGCGACTTGAGGCCATCTGTCCACGAGGCGGAGGCGAGGGCGACTCGACAGGAGAAACCGAGCGCGTGTTCCAATCCGGTTCCGGGTCGTGGGTTGTTTTCCCCTTTTTCTTTCTTTTTAAGTAGATCGGGTCAAGCAAATTTCAACCGGCCGCCGGCTTCCGTCCATAGATGGGATAAAAAATGAGAACCGTACTAGGATTAGTACTAGTCAGATTAGATCACCTTGAGATCTAATCACATGAACTATTACTTGAAGTAGTGTTTTTCCTTCGATCTTCGCTCCCTGCTCATGGAAGTAGCAGCAACAGTGTGTACTGATGATTACGCGTGCGGGTTTATGCCATTGGTGACCCGACTACTTTGATGGATTTGGCACAGCAGCAAATATCTATTTTATTTTGGTCTCGGTATACTACAGATCACGGCGGCAGTGCATAAACGCAACCTTCATTTCCCTTGATCTCAATTCTTGTATATGTCGCTTTGACTGTTTGCCGACGATGTTATCTTCTACGCCGGCTCTTTTTCATCCGGCGCACCACGAGCTTCTCGATCCCTGAAGAAATCCCTCCAAGAACTCAACACCATCATGCGTGGGCCCCACAGTGTGCGCCAACTGTCGTGGATTTGTCACGGCAGATGTCCTCAGTGTGAGGACTTGGTCGTGAGGCCAACACATCTAACTGGTATCTTGAGAGGGGTTGAACGGGACGAGAGACGCGAGTTTTTACCCAAGTTATGCCCCTCACGGTGGAGGTAAAAGCCTACATCCTGCTTCATTGATATTGATGATGATGCTCATGATTACAAGGGTGCTCTTTGCTACCTCTATCTCGAGAACTATTGACTTGTGTGTCTAAAACTTATGAAACTTGTCCCTCTTGGGGTGCCCTCCCCTCCTTATATAAGTTGGACGGGTGGGTTACATGTAGAATCCTAGTAGGATTAGGACTAGTCTATCTTCTATTACAAGCCGGATACAAGTCCGGGTCTTGCTTCCTTGTAAGGGAAATATTCCTCATGCCTTTCCTCTTAAGCCGGCCCACCATAATATGAGCTGGCCTTCTAGGCCATCGGGTCTCGTCGCTCCACTGACCCGCTTGTCAGGTCACCAATGAGTCGCCAACTCTAGGCGGGTAACTAGTGAGTCGCCGGGTCAGGGTGGGTCACCAATGACTCACCAAGTCTGGCTGGGTCATACATTCAGTCGGGTTGCACCGCGGGGTATATCCCCTACAAAGAGCAAGAAAGATTCTTCTTCTAGTAGTAACAATAATCATGTTAAATCCAATGTTGTTGCTTCTAGTAGTTCTCTTGATACCAATAATGATCCTCTTAGCCAAGTTACACTTGAGCAAGAAAATAGCTTATTGAAGGGAATTATAGAGAAATGTGTTTACAAGAGCCTTGCCAGAAATAAGTGAATTGAGGATATTGTACTCAAGCAAGGAAGGCACCGGAAGAATCAAGGTGTTGGCTTTGAACGGAAGTTCAATGCCAATGGAGTTGAGTAGGAAGAAGATCAATATCCCAAGATGAAGTTTGTTCCTCGATAAGAGAAGTATGACCCCACTTCCTTCAAGGGAACACAAGCTCAAGATGATCTTCCACCACAAGACCACAAGCTAAAAGGCAAGGATAAGCTTCAAAAAGAGATTGATTCATTTGAAGAAGCTCCTAAGGCCATGGTCAAGTGGGTTCCCAAGACTACATCAAGTTCTACTTCATCATGTACGACTACAACTTCAAGGATTCCCATCAAGTTGTTGCGGATCCCGAAGAAGAAGAACTAGAGAGTTCTTGAGGGTGACTCCGCCAACATACTTCACTTATATTCATTTTGGCAAGGACAAGTGCAATCAACTTTCATATCTTGCACTAGTTCAAGGAGCCACAAACCCTGTTGTTGGTAAGACAAGGGACAAGGTAACCTAATGCTTTCATGGACATCATCATATGTGTGTTTCACTCTATGTATATGGATATCCTTGTGTGTTCCTTGTGGGACTAACCCTTGTAGGTATTGAAAGTGCAACTCACTCCAATGGATTGCTCCAAATGAACTACATAAACATAGAGCATCCACATCTTCAACACCTACATGAAGTCATCATCGACAAAACCCAAGGTTAGTTCATCCCTCTAAGGGGGGATATCACATCTAGGGGCTTTGCTCTAAAAATTAAGCTAAAGCAACTCTAATGGTGTGAACACAACAATGCTTTATGTAAAATTGGTAACCCCATTTGTGCTTAAACGATGAGTATGACCTACGATCAAATGTTCTCATTTGACTCCTCAGTCAATATACTCATATATAGATGACCTAGTCATCGCAAATTGCTTGATAGATGCTAGAGTGTTTCTGCATGCTTTGGCACATTTTTTATTTACCATCTTATTGTGTGAGCATGTTGTTTGCATAATTTTCTCCATTCGAGGACATCCATTTGTTGCTTTGATTGTTTGGTTTTTCTTTTTGCCAAATGGATGAACAAGAATGCCTAAGTACTCCCTCTAGCTATCTATGCTTTTCTCGTCTCAAACTCTATTCATGCTACATCACAAAGTTTGAACAAGTCGAATTCAGACCCTCCGGGTGAGGAGCACTCGGAGCCACCAACCTGTCAATGGATTAACTTCCGAAACCTCTTAATGCATCTCGGTCAGACCAACTCACTCCAACTCGGTCTCACCGAATTCATTAAGTTGATCTAGGTTTTCATCTCGGTGCAACCGATTTTAACAATTCAATCACACCGAGTTGCAGCAACTGCTAGCAGTTTTGCATCTCGATGCCACCGAGTCGTTCCACTTGGTCACACCGACAGTGACTAGGTATATATACCGCGGGTTGAAATTTTGGAAATTCCTTCAAACACTCGACCGTGCCTCCCAGCTCTGCCACCACCTTGGTCTCCGGATCATCGCTGTCATTGCTAGTGACCCCCTACCACTAGTCTCCGTCGCCGTCAACAAGATTCTCACTGCCGTTGCTGTCGTAGCAAGTCCGTCGCCAAGTTAGGGTATGGATTTGACCCCTTTGTGCCTCCGTTAACTCCGATTCTTGCACAAACTTCATTGCCATTGTTCTTCCCACGTATGAGATCAATATATCCACCAAAACATTCGTAGAATAGATTTCATGCAAAAACTTAGGGTTAGGTTTCCACCGAACTCATCTCGGACCGACTGATCTGAGGATCTTGGTCACACCGATTGGCCTCTGGCCTTTGCACAAGTACAACTAGGTCTGACCGAAGTATACTGATCGGTGCGACCGAAATCACTTTGTTTGTGAAACCCTAGCATCTCGGAGTCACCGAACTGCATTTTGATCTGACTGAAACTATGTGTTTAGACTCTGTTACTGCTTCGGTGTCACCAAATTTGTCAAATCAGTAGCTCCAAACTGCTTTCTACAGAAAACTAAAATTAAGTTTTTGTCTCAGTATTTTTGCAAAATATGATGTGCTTTGTGATGCTCATCCACTCTATCTATACCCAACTATTCACAGGGTCAGTTTCAGCTATGTCAGAGGGCAGTGATAGCCAGAACAAGTCTGAAGAGCAAGTTAACCTCATTGAAGGCACTAGTCACTCAAGCAGCTATGATGATGGAAGCAGAAGCACTCCCAGCAACTTGCCTAAGGCAGCAACAAGGACAAGGAAAAAGAGAACTTCTGAATATGAGGATGAGGACTTTGTCATTGAGGAGGAAGTGGCCTCCAAGAAGAAGGTTCTCAAGAAAGAGTATGTTGCTGCTGCCACAAAGCCTGGTCAGTCAAAAAAAGCTCCACCTAAGAGAGCTCCAATGTCAAAATCCAGAGCCTCAACTCAGGAAACCATGGAATTCACCCTTGAACCAAGAGAAGAAGAGGCTGCTGGAGGAAAGAAGAGGAAGGAGAGGGTCAAAAGGACTATTGCCAAAGTCATTGGCAAACCTTCTATGATGAGAGAGTCTGATGAAGATGATGAGGAGGAAGAGGTTGTTGCAACTCCTACAAAAACTCAAAAGCTTATGGGGGATGCCATAAGGAGTGGGGATGCTCCATCTAAGCCCAAGTCTGCCCCCAAGCCTTCAACTCAAGCTCAAGCCCCAAAACCATCTTCACCCAAGAGATCAGGAACATATCTGTTGTTGAGAAGAATAAGGCCCTAGTGCCTGAGGCTCAAGAAGATGATGAGCCACTAGTGCTCAGAAAACTGAAGCCCGAGATTCCAAATCATAGTGATGATCATTCTGTGGTAGAGAACATGAAAGAAAGGAAGGATGCATGTCTGAGACTCTGGAGACAGATTGATCCCTATGCCACCAGGAGGAGAACTGCTGTGGATTGCCATTTTCACACCAAGGAACATTAGGATTTCTATGAAAATGTCTTGTTAGACAAGAAGCCCATTGTCTGTGATATGAAGTTGGTTGATTGGACATACATTAACGACAATGAGGACTACTTCCCAGGTGTGCATGAGAGCTTCAGAATGAATGAAGTTGACAAATGTGTTGGTCAGAAGTTGACTAAGTGGAACGATGAGATGATCATGCAATTCTACTCCACTGCTCACTTCTACCCGGATGGAAGGATTGTTTGGATGACTAAAGGTACAAAGTATAAATCAACAACCTCTGAATGGTCCAAGTTGATCAATGCCCCAAAGGAAGAGGAAAATGACACTAATGTATATGCCAAGCCCAGGAAGGATCACAACTCCATGGCCAACATGTACAAGACCATTCCTAATGAGACTCTGGAGACACATAAGCTTGCATCAATATACTATATGTTGTCTGGCTTGACCACTATCAACACTATCTTGAGGCACACTCTTTTGCCCAAGTCAGGAGATCATAGAATGATCCATGGTTACTCCATAAACTTGCTCCACATGTTTGATGTACCCCAGAAGTTCAAGGTGATGAGTTTGATTGTTGAAACCGTGAAGAGAACAACTATTGATCAAAAGAAATCGTGTGGATATGCCCCTCACATACAAATGTTGATCAATTACAAGATGGGAACCAAGACATATCTTCTTGATAAAGAGCATCTTCCCCTAAGGCCAGGTTTTGAGGACAATGAGGTTGTCATGGATGCATCCCATCCTACTTATGTAGAAGCCCGGGAGAAGAGAGAGAAAGCAAAAGTTGCAAAAGCAGTGAAGGCAGAAAGTGCACCGGATGCCTCCACAGTGATGCTCAAGACCAAGCAAGATCAACTCAGTTATCTTCTTGAAGCTACAGTGAGAATTGAGAAGGGCTTGGCCACCCTGACTCAAAATCAAGAAAGTCTTGAGAGGATCATAGAGACGAAACTTCATGACCTAGGTGTGAAGGTCACAGAGATACATACCATAGTGGAGAAGCTCCAAGAAGATGCTGAGGAAAGGGATGACAGACGCACCACAGATACTTTCTAGAGAGTGCCAAGGGCACAAAGGTCTACAGTTGTGCCAGTTGCCAAAGACTCCAGGACTACTGCTTCAGCACCTACTCGTCCTCGAGTAGGTAAGTGATAAAAACAGAATTTTTGATGTGGAATGCTGCCTATCATGTCATATCATATTCTTTTCTTTATAGCATGGACAATTGGACTTTTAGTTGTTCAAAGCAATATTCTAGTTTTTACACGATAATTTAGATACTCAAGCATATCAACAAGCAACCATGTCTTTCAAAATATCAATGCTAAAATAAGTTATCCCTAGCCCATCATGCTCAAACATTGATCCATTCATGAAACACATTCGAATATTAGCTACACCCAATACTTAAGTACGATCATATTGCCTCCTAGTTGGTGCTTTTATAAGAGAATATGGAGACTCAAAATAAAAATTGCATAAAGTAAAATAAAGGCCCTTCGCAGAGGGAAGTAGGGATTTGTAGAGGTGCTAGAGCTCAAAGCGAGAAAAACTTAGAGATAAAAACATTCTGGGATGTGTGTCCATCCCACCAAGGAAAATGACTTGGAGTTCCCAATACTTTCCATGCATAGATATAGCATAGGCGGTTCCCAAACAGAAAATAAAGTTTATTCCTTTTTCCACCATACTTTCACTTTCCATGGCTAACCGTGTCCACGGGTGCCCTCCATAGCAACACTTTCCAAGGAATTTATTATTTGACAACATAAAGTAAATTCAAAAAAATTGCATTTCGGGACTGGGCATTGATGTCTACTACACAACCTTCTTCTAGTAGACGTTGTTGGGCCTCCAAGTGCAGAGGTTTGTAGGACAGTAGCAAATTTCCCTCAAGTGGATGACCTAAGGTTTATCAATCTGTGGGAGGCGTAGGTTGAAGATTGTCTCTCTCAAACAACCCTGCAACCAAATAACAAAGAGTCTCTTGTGTCCCCAACACACCCAATACAACGGTAAATTGTATAGGTGCACTAGTTCGGTGAAGAGATGGTGATACAAGTGCAATATGGATGGTAGGTAAAGGTTTTTGTAATCTGAAAATATAAAAACAGCAAGGTAGCAAGTGATAAAAGTGAGCACAAACGATATTGCAATGCTAGGAAACAAGGCCTATGGTTCATACTTTCACTAGTGCAAGTTCTCTCAACAATAATAACATAATTGTATCATATAACTATCCCTCAACATGCAACAAAGAGTCACTCCAAAGTCACTAATAGCTGAGAACAAACGAAGAGATTATTATAGTGTATGAATCCACCTCAAAGTTATTCTGTAACATCCCAAATTTTCAATTTGAAATGTTATACATTAGATCATCATTGCATATCATATTTTATTGCTTTTGGTGGATCCTAGAAATTCTACGCAACTCAAGGACCCTCGGAGAGAGTTGGGGATTTCGTTATTTTCATATTTGAGTTTTTCTCAAATTTTGAAAATAGGATCATTTGATTTGATTTATTTTATCTTCAATTATTTCTATTATCAAAATATGAGAGAGGGAATAAAATGACTTTCCCAAAAATAAAGAAATATTGAGGATTTAATAAAAAATCAAATAATATTTTATTTGCTATTTTATTTGAATTTAGGAAGAATTGCACGTTTTCAAAAATTGCATTTAGAGCCAAAAAAATGTTCATCCTGCTCTAAATATTTTATTTAGACGGAGAAAATTTGTTTTGGCATTTTTAGATTTTTTTTATTTATTTTTCTAGATTTTTTTAGGCGCATCGAAATTGTTAAAAAAAACCCGCGCCCGACTGGGCCAAGGGCCCAGCCGAGCCAGGCCGGCCCGAGCCACCGCCGCCTTCGCCAATCGTGCAGCCGCCGGACTCGGGAGTCCGATCCCGAGCCGCCGCTGCCCGTCGCCCCCTTCCCCAAGCCATGCCCCCCCCTTTATAAACCCCACCGGAGCCCCCCCCATGGAGCCCCGAGCTACCGCCGCCGCCACCCCACGCCGCCCCACTCCGCCTGCCGTTGCCCGCGCCGCCGCAAGCCGCCGCGCCGCCCGCCCCGCCGCCCTGCCAGAGCCCCATCGGAGAGCCGCCGCCGAGGTAGTCGCCGGCCGGTTTTTGGAAAAAAAAACGATTCGGTTTTTTTTTAAACCCTAGTTTTTGTTTTTTTTAATAAATAGATCGGTTTTTTCGGTTTATTTATTTAGCGAGCGCCCGTTCATCCGTTCGTTTTAACGAACGCGTTTTTCGTTTAGTTTCCGTTAACAAACGTTCATTCGTTAACCTGTTTGTCATTTTTTTCCTTTTCTCGGATTAAATCCGCGGTTTTTCTGATCGCGATCTCTGATCTGATGTTCGTTCTAGTTTAACTTTTCGCTCGTTTATCAGAATCAGGCGATTCAAGCGCCTGGAGTTTCGTCTCGAAACCCTCTTTCCGTTTAACCAACTCAAACAAGTTTTTGCCACAGTAAAAATTGCCCTAGATTCAAAATAGTAAACGAAGCTTGTTTCTTTTGCCGTTTATCTTTCGTTGCTTCGTTCGTTTTGATTCTTTTTGTCAACCGAAGTTCTTAAGTTGAACTTTCTGGTTAGATCTCTTGTTCGAGTTTTACCTGTGCATTAGTTGAGTACTTATTGTATGCTTGTTTGTTTGCGATAGAGTACCCGGAGTGCGCCTCTTGCTACTTAGAATCGCTAGGTTTCCCGGATCATTAGCAAGGCAAGTAACACATTGATCATACTTCCAATTACCCAGTTTTATTGCATTAGATCAATCCTCACACATAGCATGTTTAGGATCTAATTAAATTGTGGGTTTGGGAAGTAGTTGAGGTAGAACCTATTACCTGTTCATTTTCAAACCTTTGGGAGTTACTTCTACGTTTGCTTATCGCCATGCTATGCTAGTAGACGTGGATTGGGTGAGTGTATCCATGACAGGTGTGAGATTGTTAATTAATAGTTCATTTAAGGTGGCAACCTAAGCACACATCTGGGTGGATTGAGGCACCTGGGTATTCCAGTGATTGCCTATTTCTTTTGGACCGCCACCCAGGCTCAAAGGGATAGTGAGATTATTCATGCTAGAAACTTCCGTGTGCAGCCACAAGCTACTATGGGCTCTAGCATAGTTGACTAAGTCGTGCGAACTCTTACAGTGGTAGACTAGCAGATGTAGGGGATGTAGGTTGGTATGGTCTACCCGTTCGTAAGGTGCTAGCGCTTCTGAAAGACTATGTCTCGGTCATCCGTTTCTCAAACACCTTGTAGTGCGATAAATCTAACGGAGGAGATCAGGTCTTGTGGGGAAAAGTGCGCAAACCTCTACAGAGTGTATAAACTAATCATGATTAGCCATGTCCCCGGTTATGGACATCTTGAGTATCTAGTACCTAGATTATCATGTGAATCTCATCATGTTACTCTAATTAAGTTTGTTGGGTTTTTAGTGATGATGCTTAATTGGGATTGAGAATGCTGTCAACCATTCTCAATGTTTAACAACTACCATGATAGTTAAATAAAATTTATTCCTTTGCAGTAGGGAAAAATTGGCTTTACGCAAAAAATGTAACCATACAGCTTTCCACCAGCCATATATGCATATAGAATAGCCATATTCTTGTATTACTCTCTATGTGTTACATTGCCAGCATATTCCATGCGCTGACCCGTTTCGGGCTGCAACGTTAATGTTGTAGACTTTTCGGACAACGATTAAGGTGCCTTAGGTCTTGGTTCTATACTCAGTGATGTCGTTGGAGTTGATGGACTCACTTATCTTCCAAGCCTTCCGCCGTTATCGTTATTAGATGGCCTTAAGCCATATTTATTGTAATAAGTTCTCTTTTGAGACACTCGATGTAATAAGTGTGTGATTGCTACTCTGTTATAAATCCTTCAAGTACTGTGTGGTGTTAGCATTACTGATCCAGGGATGACACCTGAGCACAGAGATTGGACCGTTTGAGGTTTGGTCGCTACAAGATTGTATCAGAGCACACGCTGACTGTAGGACACGACCACTAAGCTAAAGCCCTAGATCACTACTCACTCTTCTCCTTCTGACCTCTCATCTTTTCTACTCTTTTAGGATGGCGGATGCAAGGAACAAGTTGATGCAACCGGATGAACATACACCCTTTGGACGTCACTTGAAGGAAGTCACTAGATACCTGAACATAGGAGTACCAAGCTTCACCGGAACCTACAACGCCACTCTACCTGAAGAAGAGCACTGGATGATTCAAGTTCAAGTTCCAGGAAGGACGTTCATGCCAGTCACTGAGCCCATAGAGTTTTTTTTTATGCACCCACTTGGAATCTAGGAAAGAGCATGGCAGCTCACATCGCCATGGGACACATTGGAGAAGTTTACCGCAATGATCTCAAGGATACTATCTACCAGATTTCTGGGCGCCGAGATGAGCACTCGGAGATGATCAGCACCAAGAAGGATAGATCAATTGCAGCTTTTATCTAGGAGTTAAACTAGCACATTCGATGTCAGGAGAACCAGATGTGCGCAGACATGATAGATCTGAAGAAGGCGAGGACAAGAATCAAGGAACTGGAGGAAGAACTCAAGGCTACACGTGAAGATTATGAAGAGGAAATCGAAGTATTACTGGAGAAGAATGACGATCTGATCAAGAAGATTGGAATATTCATGGGAGGCCCTACACCAGTAGAAGAAGACGAAGAACCCAAGGAGATTTGCCCGGAAGACTACATCATCATCGATGACACCGACTCGGATCCAGATGATAGCGATGATGACTATGTTGATGAAGCTGGAGCAGATATCATGCAGTCTGCAACCGAAGAATATTTCTAGTAGACCACCCCATCAGTAGTAGTAGTCCACCATGTAAATATAGTAGTCCGAGCACTTTTGCGATAGTTAGATCGATTGTATGCCCTTGCTTGATTGAATGAAGTGAATTGTTTTCTTTTTCCTGATGTGCATATGGGTAGTATTCTCTCTTTAGACCCCCTCTATTCTTAAATCTCATCTTTTCTAAACCCTCAGATGCCTCCGAGACATGACCCCGGATTTACCTTCCCACCGGAGCTCACCCAGTTGATCCAGCAGCAGAACACATTGATGCAGTTGCTAGTCCAGAATCAGAATCAGGGGAACAACAACAACCCACCACCACCACCACCTGTTGATCACTTAGCCCGTTTTCTTAGGCTGAATCCGCCGGTGTTTTCCTGTAGCATCGAGCCGATAGTAGCAGATGATTGGCTCCGCAAGACAGCAAGAGAGTTGACCACGACAGGATGCACAAATGCAGAAAAGGTGAAGTTTGCCGCACATCAGCTGGAAGGACCCGCAGCATCATGGTGGGAGAATTTCACAGCCACTTTCCCTGTCAACACTGTCACGTGGGACCAGTTTCAGTAGGCTTTTCGTACTGCCCATGTTTCAATAGGAGCTATGGCCATGAAGAAGCGAGAGTTTCGCAACTTGCGCCAAGGAGGATGGACAGTTGGCCAGTATGTGGAGGACTTTAGTAAGCTAGCACGTTATGCCCCAGATGACGTTGCTACGGATGCAGCTAAGCAGGAGGAGTTTCTGGAAGGACTGAATGATGAGTTGAGCATGCAGTTGATGGTAGCAACGTTCAACAACTACCAGGAGTTGGTAGATCGTGCTCTCATGATTGAAGGGAAGCAGCAGCAAATTGAGAACCGCAAGAGGAAGTATGGACAAGGGAAGTACAATTCTGGAGCTCAGCAGAAGCCACGTTTTACCCCTAGACCGGGAGGACATTTTCAGCATACCCATGGAGGAGGTAGCTCGCACAATCACAATGGCCCCAAGAATGGTAATGAGAATGGAGGAAGCAACAGCCAGAACTACACCAACCCATCAACCCCAGCCAAGAAAGACCTGAGCCAAGTCACTTGCTTTAAGTGCCAAAAGACCGGACATTATGCTAATGAATGTCCTGAATCCCAGAAT
Organism: Triticum urartu; assembly: GCF_056163025.1. Classification (NCBI taxonomy): domain Eukaryota; kingdom Viridiplantae; phylum Streptophyta; class Magnoliopsida; order Poales; family Poaceae; genus Triticum; species Triticum urartu. Next base: position 191,928,141 of record NC_141873.1, on the reverse strand, counting down.
GGAAATGGCAATGGAAGCTCTGGGAAGAAGCCGAACCCTTTCAACAGGGGACAGGTGAACCACGTTAACATGGAGGAGGTTGAAGAGCAGCCCAATGCAGTAATAGGTAAGTTTTTGGTTAAGTCATTTACTGCACTCATTCTTTTTGATACTGGTGCATCGCATTCATACATATCAAGGAGATTTGTGGATAAGTATAAACTGCCAACCCAAGCCCTTAGGTCGCCCATGTTAGTAACCTTGCCTGGAGTAGAGTATATGGCTAGTCTATGGTGTGATCAGTTACCATTAAGGATTGGTAACTACGTATTTCCCTCAGACCTAATAGTATTGGAATCTCAAGGATTGGATGTGATATTAGGCATGGATTGGTTATCAAAGTATGAAGGGAATATTGAGTGTGCCAGTAAGTCAATTTTGCTTACAACGCCAGAAGGAAGAAGGATCAAGTATGTATCCCGGCATGTGCCAAAGAGGACTCAAGTAAATTGTTTAACAGGAGTTGTGCAAGAGGAAGTACCAGTGGTGAAGGATTTCCCGGATGTATTTCCAGAGGAATTGCTAGGCATGCCACCGGATAGAGATATTGAGTTTTTGATTGAGCTTTTGCCAGGCACAGGGCCAATATCAAAGAGACCATATAGGATGCCTGCAAAGGATTTGATTGAGATTAAGAAGCAGATTAAGGAGTTACTGGATAAAGGATATATTCACCCAAGTTCGTCACCTTGGGGATAGCCAGTACTTCTAGTGGAAAAGAAGGATGGATCGTTAAGGATGGTTGTCGATTATCGAGGATTGAATGAAGTAACCATCAAGAACAAGTACCCACTACCGATGATAAATGATCTGTTTGATCGATTGCAAGCAGCTAAGGTATTTTCCAAGATCGATCTGCGATCAGGATATCACCAGTTGAAAATTCGAGAACAGGATATACCTAAGACGGCTTTTACCACCAGGTATGGGCTGTACAAGTATACCGTTATGTCATTTGGTCTGACTAATGCACCTGCATATTTTATGAACATGATGAACAAGGTGTTTATGGAGTTTCTGGATGAGTTCGTTGTAGTGTTCATTGATGATATCTTGGTTTACTCGAAGAATGAAGAGGAGCATAAGGAGCATTTGCGTCCGGTACTTGGAAAGCTCAGAGAACATCAATTATATGCCAAGTTTAGCAAATGTGAGTTTTGGTTGAAGGAAGTTGGATTTCTCGGACACGTTATATCGGGAGAAGGTATAGCAGTAGATCCCACTAAGGTTGATACCGTGACAAATTGGGAAGCACCAACAACCGTTGGAGAGATCCAGAGTTTTCTTGGACTCACAGGATACTACCGGAGATTCATTGAGAATTTCTCAAAGATTGCAAAGTCTATGACGGAGTTGTTGAAAAAGGATACCAAGTTCATATAGACTGAAGAATGTGAGGCTAGTTTCCAGGAGTTAAAGAAACTGTTGGTTACATCACCTGTGTTGATTTTGCCAGATCAGACCAAGGATTATGAGGTGTATTGCGACGCTTCACGTCGAGGACTTGGAGCAGTGCTTATGCAGGAAGGAAGAGTTGTTTCCTATGCCTCACGATAGCTTAAGCCTCATGAGTTGAATTATGCTACGCATGATTTGTAGTTAGCAGCCGCAGTGCATGCATTGAAAACCTGGAGACATTTTCTCATTGGAAACCATTGTGAGGTGTACACGGATCACAAGAGTTTGAAGTATATTTTCACGCAGAAAGAGTTGAATCTCAGGCAAAGAAGATGGTTGGAGCTCATCAAGGATTATGATATGAGATTGCATTATCACCCCGGAAAGGCTAACGTAGTAGCTGACGCGTTGAGCCGTAAAAGCCATGTCAACACCTTAATGACGGGAGATTTACCAAGGGAGTTAGTTGAAAATCTTCGTGAGCTATGTTTGGAGATAGTTCCGAGAGGCTATGTAGCAGCATTGGAGATTCAGTCTACCTTGATGGATAAGATTAGAGAAGCTCAAAGGACTGACAAGGATATTGCCTATATTAAGGAGAAAATGAGCAAAGGAAAAGCTAAGGGATTTCGTGAGGATGAGCACGATACCCTATGGTTTGAAGACCGTGTTTATGTGCCTAATGATTCGGAGATCGGGAAGTTAATTCTGCAAGAGGCACATGATTCACCATATTCGATTCACCCAGGAAATACCAAGATGTATTTGGATTTCAAGGATACTTTCTGGTGGACCGGAATGAAGGATATTGCGGAGTATGTAGCAGTTTGTGATGTATGTCAGAGAGTAAAGGCAGAGCATCAGAAGCCAGCAGGATTGCTACAGCCATTGCCGATACCCGAATGGAAGTGGGATAAGTTAGGCATGGATTTTATTACGGGTATACCCAGAACTCGTTCAGGCTATGACTCAATATGGGTTGTAGTCGATCGTTTGACAAAGGTAGCTCATTTCATTCCAGTGAAGACTACCTATACCAGTGCAAAGTTGGCAAAGATATACATGACCAGAATCGTATGTATGCATGGAGTTCCAAAGAGCATTGTGTCAGATAGAGGAACCCAATTCACCTCAAAGTTCTGGAATCAGTTGCATGAAACTTTGGGTACCAGACTAGAGTTTAGTACAGCTTTCCATCCGCAGACAGATGGACAGACCGAGAGAGTCAATCAGATTTTGGAGGATATGTTAAGAGCTTGTGCGCTAGATTACGGATCTAGTTGGGACGAGAATTTGCCATATGCAGAGTCCTCTTACAACAACAGTTATCAATCCAATTTGAAGATGGCCCCTTTCGAAGCTTTGTACGGAAGGAGGTGCAGGACCCCATTATCTTAGGATGAAGTTGGAGACCGTCGGTTGTTTGGACCGGATCTGATTAAGGAGTCTGAACAGAAAGTAAAATTGATTCACGACAAGCTCAAGGTAGCCCAGTCCAGGCAGAAGAGCTATGCAGATTCAAAATGCAAGGAGACAGTTTACGAAGTCGGAGACCGAGTTTATCTTCGAGTATCACCACTTCGAGGAGTTAAGCGCTTTGGAGTTAAGGGAAAATTAGCGCCACGTTTTGTAGGACCATACAAGGTTTTGGAGCGTATGGGAGAAGTAGATTATAAGTTAGAATTGCCTGAAGGATTGTCAGGAGTTCACGACGTGTTCCACGTTTCCCAGTTGAAGAAGTGCCACGCAGAGATGGTTGATATACCACTGAGAGATACAGTGCCACTGGAAGCGATTCAGTTGGACAGTGATTTGACCAATGAGGAGAAACCAGTCAAGATTCTAGAGTATGCCAGTCGAGTCACCCGCAGCAAGGTTATCAAGTTTTGTAAAGTTCAGTGGAGCCACCACACGGAGGATGAAGCCACCTGGGAGCGAGAGGAAGAATTGCTGAAGGACCACCCTCACCTATTTTCTAGCCAACCCGAATCTCGAGGGCGAGAGTCATCTTAAGGGGGGTAGGTTTGTAACATCCCAAATTTTCAATTTGGAATGTTATACATTAGATCATCATTGCATATCATATTTTATTGCTTTTGGTAGATCCTAGAAATTCTACGCAACTCAAGGACCCTCGTAGAGAGTTGGGGATTTCATTATTTTCATATTTGAGTTTTCCTCAAATTTTGAAAATAGGATCATTTGATTTTATTTATTTTATCTTCAATTATTTCTATTATCAAAATATGAGGGAGGGAATAAAATGAATTTCCCAAAAATAAAGAAATATTGAGGATTTAATAAAAAATCAAATAAGATTTTATTTTGGTTTTATTTGCTATTTTATTTGAATTTAGGAAAAATTGCACGTTTTCAAAAATTGCATTTAGAGCCAAAAAATGTTCATCCTGCTCTAAATATTTTATTTAGATGGATAAAATTTGTTTTGGCATTTTTAGATTTTTTTATTTATTTTTCTAGATTTTTTACGCGCAGTGAAATTGTTAAAAAACGCGCCCGATTGGGCCAAGGGCCCAGCCGAGCAAGGCCGGCCCGAGCCGCCGCCACCTTCGCCGCTCGTGGAGCCGCCAGACTCGGGAGTCCGATCCCGAGCCGCCGCCACCCGTCGCCCCCTTCCCCAAGCCATGGCTGCCCCCCTCCCTTTATAAACCCCACCGGAGCCCCCCTGGAGCCCCGAGCCACCGCCGCCACCACCCCACGCCGCCCCGCGCCGCCGCAAGCCGCCGCGCCGCCCGCCCTGCCCGGAGCTGCCGCCCTGCCGGAGCCCCGCCGGAGAGCTGCCGCCGCCGCAGAGGTAGTCGCCGATCGGTTTTTGAAAAAAAAAATGATTCTGTTTTTTTTTTAAAACCCTAGTTTTCGTTTTTTTTAAAATAAATAGATCGGTTTTTTTGGTTTATTTATTTAGCGAGCGCCCGTTCGTCCGTTCATTTTAACGAACGTGTTTTTCGTTTAGTTTTTGTTAACGAACGTTCGTTCGTTAGCCTGTTCGTTGTTTTTTCTTTTTCTCGGATTAAATCCGTGATTTTTCTGATCGCGGTCTCTGATCCGATGTTCGTTCTAGTTTAACTTTTCGCTCGTTTATCGGAATCAGGAGATACAAGGGCCTGGAGTTTCGTCTCAAAACCCTATTTCCGTTTAACCAACTCAAACAAGTTTTTCCCACAGTAAAAATTGCCCTAGATTCAGAATAGTAAACGAAGCTTGTTTATTTTACCGTTTGTCTTTCGTTGCTTCGTTCGTTTTGATTCTTTTTGTCAACCAGATTTCTTAAGTTGAACTTTCTGGTTAGATCTCTTGTTCGAGTTTTACCTGTGCATTAGTTGAGTACTTATTGTATGCTTGCTTGTTTACGATAGAGTACCCGGAGTGCGCCGCTTGCTACTTCGAATCGCTAGGTTTCCCGGATCATCAGCAAGGCAAGTAACACTTTGATCATACTTCCAATTACCCAGTTTTATTGCATTAGATCAATCCTCACACATTGCATGTTTAGGATCTAATTAAATTGTGGGTTTGGGAAGTAGTTGAGGTATAACCTATTACCTGTTCATTTTCAAACCCTTGGGAGTTACTTCTACGTTTTCTTATCGCCATGCTATGCTAGTAGACGTGGATTGGGTGAGTGTATCCACGACATGTGTGAGATTGTTAATTAATGGTTTATTTAAGGTGGCAACCTAAACACACATCTGGGTGGATTGAGGCACCTGGGTATTCCAGCGATTGCCTGTTTCTTTTGGACCGCCACCCAGGCTCAAAGGGATCGTGAGACTATTCATGCTAGAAACTTCCGTGTGCAGCCACAAGCTACTATGGGCTCTAGCATAGTTGACTAAGTCATGCGAACTCTTACAGTGGTACACTAGCAGATGTAGGGGATCTAGGTTGGTACGGTCTACCCATTCGTAAGGTGCTAGCGCTTCTGAAAGACTACGTCTCAGTCATCCATTTCTCAAACACCTTGTAGTGCGAGAAATCCAACGGAGGAGATCGGGTCTTGTGGGGAAAAGTGCGCAAACCTCTGCAGAGTGTATAAACTAGTCATGATTAGCCGTGTCCCCGGTTATGGACATCTTGAGTATCTAGTACCTGGATTATCATGTGAATCTCATCATGTTACTCTAATTAAGTTTGTTGGGTTTTTAATGATGATGCTTAATTGGGATTGAGAATGTTGTCAACCATTCTCAATGTTTAACAACTACCATGATAGTTAAATAAAATTTATTCCTTTGCAGTAGGGAAAATTTGGCTTTACGCAAAAAATGTAACCATAGAGCTTTCCACCAGCCATATATGCATATAGAATAGCCATATTCTTTTATTACTCTCTATGTGTTACATTGCCAGCATATTCCATGTGCTGACCCATTTCGGGCTGCAACGTTAATGTTGTAGACTTTTCGGAAGACGATTAAGGTGCCTTAGGTCGTGGTTCTATACTCGGTGATGCCGTTGGACTTGATGGACTCACTTATCTTCCAAGCCTTCCGCTGTTATCGTTATTAGATGGCCTTAAGCCATATTTATTGGAATAAGTTCTCTTTTGAGACACTCGATGTAATAAGTGTGTGATTGCTACTCTGTTATAAATCCTTCAAGTACTATGTGGTGTCAGCATTACTGATCCAGGGATGACACCTGAGCACAGAGATTGGACCGTTTGAGGTCTGGTCGCTACATATTCTTTCTGATCGATCTATTCAAGAGCCCGTAGTAAAATAACCCGAAGCTATTCTTTCCGTTCAATCTATCCTAGAGTTCGTACTAGAATAACACCTTAAGACACAAATCAACCAAAACCCTAATGTCACCTAAATACTCCAATGTCACCTCAAGTATCCGTGGGTATGATTATACGATATGCATCACACAATCTCAGATTCATCTATTCAACCAACACAAAGAACTTCAAAGAGTGCCCCATAGTTTCTACCGGAGAGTCAAGACGAAAACGTGTGCCAACCCCTATGCATAAGTTCACGAAGACACAAAACTCGCAAGTTGATCACCAAAACATACTTCAAGTGGATCACGTGATATCCCATTGTCACCACAGATAAGCACATGCAAGACATACATCAAGTGTTCTCAAATCCTTAAAGACTCAATCCGATAAGATAACTTCAAAGGGAAAACTCAATTCATCACACGAGAGTAGAGGGGGAGAAACATCATAAGATCCAACTATAATAGAAAAGCTCGCGATACATCAAGATCGTGCGAATCAAGAACACGAGACAGAGAGATCAAACACATGGCTACCGGTACATACCCTCAGCCCCGAGGGTGAACTACTCCCTCCTCGTCATGGAGAGCGTCGGGATGATGAAGATGGCCACCGGAGAGGGATTCCCCACTCCGGCAGGGTGTTGGAACGGGTCTAGATTGGTTTTCGGTGGCTACAGAGGCTTGCGGTGGCGGAACTCCCGATCTACGTTATTTTTTGGAGGTTTCAGTATTTATAGGAATTTTTGGCGTCGGGAACAAGTCAGGGGGGTGCCCGAGTCGTCCATGACGGTGGAGGGCGCACCCTACCCCCTAGGCTCGCCCTCCTATCTCATGGACGGCTCGGGACTCTTCTGGCCCAACTATTTTACCCCGGGGGCTTCTTTTGGTCCATAAAAATCATCAAAAATTGGCACGTCAATTGGACTCTGTTTGGTATTCCTTTTCTGTAAAACTCAAAAACAAGGAAAAAAACAGAAACTGGCACTGGGCTCTAGGTTAATAGGTTAGTCCCAAAAATCATATAAAATAGCATATAAATGCATATAAAACATCCTAGATGGATAATATAATAGCATGGAACAATCAAAAATTATAGATACGTTGGAGACGTATCAAGCATCCCCAAGCTTAATTCCTGCTCGTCCTCGATTAGGTAAATGATAAAAACGGAATTTTTGATGTGGAATGCTACCTAACATAATTATCAAGGTAATTTTCTTTATTGTGGCATGAATGTTCAGATCTGAAAGATTCAAGACAAAATTTTAATATTGACATAAAAATGATAATACTTCAAGCATACTAACCAAGCAATTATGTCTTCTCAAAATAACATAGCCAAAGAAAGCTCATCCCTACAAAATCATATACTTTGGACATGCTTCATTTTCGTCACACAAAATGCTCCCATCATGCACAACCCCGATGACAAGCCAAGCAATTGTTTCATACTTAAGTATTCTCAAACTTTTTCAACTTTCACTCAATATATGAGCGCGAGCCATGGACATAGCACTATGGGTGGAATAGAATATAATGATGGGGGTTGTGTGGAGAAGACAAAAAAAGAGAAAGTCTCACATCGACGCGGCTAATCAACGGGCTATGGAGATGCTCATCGATTGATGTCAATGTGAGGAGTAGGGATTACCATGCAACGGATGCACTAGAGCTATAAATGTATGAAAGCACAACAAAAGAAACTAAGTAGGTGTGCATCCAACTTGCTGTTGGGTTTCGTAGTAATTTCAAAAAAATTCCTACGCACACGCAAGATCATGTGATGCATAGCAACGAGAGGGGAGAGTGTTGTCTACGTACCCAACGCAGACCGACTGCGGAAGCAATCACACAATGTAGATGAAGTAGTCGTACGTCTTCACGATCCAACCGATCAAGCACCGAAACTACCGCACCTCCGAGTTCGAGCACACGTTCAGCTCGATGACGATCCACGGACTCCGATCCAGCAAAGTGTCGGGGAAGAGTTCCGTCAGCACGACGGCGTGGTGACGATCTTGATGAACTACAGCAGCAGGGCTTCGCCTAAACTCCGCTACAGTATTATCGAGGTATATGGTGGCAGGGGGCACCGCACACGGCTAAGGAATAGATCACGTGGATCAACTTGTGTCTTTCTGGGGTGCCTCTGCCTCAATATATAAAGGAGCCAAGGGGGGAGGGGGCACCGGCCAAGGAGAGAGGCGCAGGAGGAGTCCTACTCCTTCCGGGAGTAGGACTCCCCCCCCAATCCTATTCCAACTAGGATTCCCAAGGGGGGAAAGAGAGAGAGGGGGGCCGGCCACCTTCTCCTAGTCCTAATAGGAATAGGGGAGGGGGAAGTGGCGCAGCCACCTTGGGCTGCCCCTTTCTCCTTTCCACTAAGGCCCATGAAGGCCCATATGGCTCCCGGGGGGTTCCGGTAACCTCCCGGTAACCCGGTAAAATCCCGATTTCACCCGGAACACTTCCGATGTCCAAACATAGGCTTCCAATATATCAATCTTTACGTCTCGACCATTTCAAGACTCCTCATTATGTCCGTGATCACATCCGGGACTCCGAACAACCTTCGGTACATCAAAATGCATAAACTCATAATGAAACTGTCATCGTAACCTTAAGCGTGCGGACCCTACGGGTTCGAGAACAATGTAGACATGACCGAGACACGTCTCCGGTCAATAACCAATAGCGGGACCTGGATGCCCATATTGGCTCCTACATATTCTACGAAGATCTTTATCGGTCAGACCGCATAACAACATACGTTGTTCCCTTTGTCATCGGTATGTTACTTGCCCGAGATTCGATCGTCGGTATCCAATACCTAGTTCAATCTCGTTACTGGCAAGTCTCTTTACTCGTTCCATAACACATCATCTCACAACTAACATATTAGTTGAAATGCTTGCAAGGCTTATGTGATGTGTATTACCGAGAGGGCCCAGAGATACCTCTCCGACAATCGGAGTGACAAATCCTAATCTTGAAATACGCCAAACCAACATCTACCTTTGGAGACACCTGTAATGCTCCTTTATAATCACCCAGTTACGTTGTGACGTTTGGTAGCACCCAAAGTGTTCCTCCGGCAAACGGGAGTTGCATAATCTCATAGTCATAGGAACATGTATAAGTCATGAAGAAAGCAATAGCAATATACTAAACGATCGGGTGCTAAGCTAATGGAATGGGTCATGTCAATCAGATCATTCAACTAATGATGTGACCTCGTTAATCAAATAACAACTCATTGTTCATGGTTAGGAAACATAACCATCTTTGATTAACGAGCTAGTCAAGTAGAGGCATACTAGTGACACTTTGTTTGTCTATGTATTCACACATGTATTATGTTTCCGGTTAATACAATTCTAGCATGAATAATAAACATTTATCATGATTATAAGGAAATAAATAATAACTTTATTATTGCCTCTAGGGCATATTTCCTTCAGTCTCCCACTTGCACTAGAGTCAATAATCTAGATTACACTGTAATGATTCTAACACCCATGGAGCTTTGGTGCTGATCATGTTTTGCTCGTGGAAGAGGCTTAGTCAACGGGTCTGCAACATTCAGATCCGTATGTATCTTGCAAATCTCTATGTCTCCCACCTGGACTATATCCCGGATGGAGTTGAAGTGTCTCTTGATGTGTTTGGTCCTTTTGTGAAATCTGGATTCCTTTGCCAAGGCAATTGCACCAGTATTGTCACAAAAGATTTTCATTGGACCCGATGCATTAGGTATGACACCTAGATCGGATATGAACTCGTTCATCCAGACTCCTTCGTTCGCTGCTTCTGAAGCAGCTATGTACTCCGCTTCACATGTAGATCCCGCTACGACGCTTTGTTTAGAACTGCACCAACTGACAGCTCCACCGTTTAATGTAAACACGTATCCGGTTTGCGATTTAGAATCGTCCGGATCAGTGTCAAAGCTTGCATCAACGTAACCTTTTACGGTGAGCTCTTTGTCACCTCCATATACGAGAAACATATCCTTAGTCCTTTTCAGGTATTTCAGGATGTTCTTGGCCGCTGTCCAGTGATCCACTCCTGGATTACTTTGGTACCTCCCTGCTAAACTTATAGCAAGGCACACATCAGGTCTGGTACACAGCATTGCATACATGATAGATCCTATGGCTGATGCATAGGGAACATCTTTCATATTCTCTCTACCTTCTGCAGTGGTCGGACATTGAGTCTTACTCAACTTCACACCTTGTAACACAGGCAAGAACCCTTTCTTTGCTTGATCCATTTTGAACTTCTTCAAAATTTTGTCAAGGTATGTGCTTTGTGAAAGTCCAATTAAGCGTCTTGATCTATCTCTATAGAACTTAATGCCTAATATGTAAGCAGCTTCACTGAGGTCTTTCATTGAAAAACTTTTATTCAAGTATCCCTTTATGCTATCCAGAAATTCTATATCATTTCCAATCAGCAATATGTCATCCACATATAATATCAGAAATGCTACAGAGCTCCCACTCACTTTCTTGTAAATACAGGCTTCTCCAAAAGTCTGTATAAAACCAAATGCTTTGATCACACTATCAAAACGTTTTATTCCAACTCCGAGAGGCTTGCACCAGTCCATAAATGGATCGCTGGAGCTTGCACACTTTGTTAGCTCCCTTTGGATCGACAAAACCTTCCGGTTGCATCATATACAACTCTTCTTCCAGAAATCCATTCAGGAATGCAGTTTTGACATCCATCTGCCAAATTTCATAATCATAAAATGCGGCAATCGCTAACATGATTCGGACGGACTTAAGCATCGCTACGGGTGAGAAGGTCTCATCGTAGTCAATCCCTTGAACTTGCCGAAAACCTTTTGCGACAAGTCGAGCTTTGTAGACAGTAACATTACCATCAGCGTCAGTCTTCTTCTTAAAAATCCATTTATTTTCAATTGCTTGCCGATCATCGGGCAAGTCAACCAAAGTCCATACTTTGTTCTCATACATGGATCCCATCTCAGATTTCATGGCTTCAAGCCACTTTGCGGAATCTGGGCTCACCATCGCTTCTTCATAGTTCGTAGGTTCATCATGATCTAGTAGCATGACTTGCAGAACAGGATTACCGTACCACTCTGGTGCGGATCTTACTCTGGTTGATCTACAAGGTTCAGTAGTATCTTGATCTGAAGTTTCATGATCATTATCATTGGCTTCCTCACTAACTGGTGTAGGTGTCACTAAAACAGTTTTCTGTGATGTACTACTTTCCAGTAAGGGAGCAGGTACAGTTACCTCATCAAGTTCTACTTTCATCCCACTCACTTCTTTCGAGAGAAACTCCTTCTCTAGAAAGGATCCATTCTTGGCAATGAATGTTTTGCCTTCGGATCTGTGATAGAAGGTGTACCCAACAGTTTCCTTTGGGTATCCTATGAAGACACATTTCTCCGATTTGGGTTCGAGCTTATCAGGTTGAAGCTTTTTCACATAAGCATCGCAGCCCCAAACTTTAAGAAACGACAACTTTGGTTTCTTGCCAAACCACAGTTCATAAGGCGTCGTCTCAACGGATTTTGATGGTGCCCTATTTAACGTGAATGCGGCCGTCTCTAGAGCATAACCCCAAAACGATAGCGGTAAATCAGTAAGAGACATCATAGATTGCACCATATCCAGTAAAGTACGATTACGACGTTCGGACACACCATTACGCTGTGGTGTTCCGGGTGGCGTGAGTTGCGAAACTATTCCGCATTGTTTCAAATGTAGACCAAACTCGTAACCCAAATATTCTCCTCCATGCTCAGATCGTAGAAACTTTATTTTCTTGTTACGATGATTTTCAACTTCACTCTGAAATTCTTTGAACTTTTCAAATGTTTCAGACTTATGCTTCATTAAGTAGATATACCCATATCTGCTTAAATCATCTGTGAAGGTGAGAAAATAACGATATCCGCCACGAGCCTCAACATTCATCGGACCACATACATCTGTATGTATGATTTCCAACAAATCTATTGTTCTCTCCATAGTACCGGAGAACGGCATTTTAGTCATCTTGCCCATGAGGCACGGTTCGCAAGTACCAAGTGATTCATAATCAAGTGGTTCCAAAAGTCCATCAGTATGGAGTTTCTTCATGCGCTTTATACCGATATGACCTAAACGGCAGTGCCATAAATAAGTTGCACTATCATTATCAACTCTGCATATTTTGGCTTCAACATTATGAATCTGTGTATTACTACTATCGTGATTCATCAAAAATAGACCACTCTTCAAGGGTGCATGACCATAAAAGATATTACTCATATAAATAGAACAACCATTATTCTCTGATTTAAATGAATAACCGTCTCGCATTAAACAAGATCCAGATATAATGTTCATGCTCAATGCTGGCACCAAATAACAATTATTTAGGTCTAATATTAATCCCGAAGGTAGATGTAGAGGTAGCGTGCCGACCGCGATCACATCGACTTTGGAACCGTTTCCCACGCGCATCGTCACCTCGTCCTTAGCCAATCTTCGCTTAATCCATAGCCCCTGTTTCGAGTTGCAAATATTAGCAACAGAACCAGTATCAAATACCCAGGTGCTACAGCGAGCATTAGTAAGGTACACATCAATAACATGTATATCACATATACCTTTGTTCACCTTGCCATCCTTCTTATCCGCCAAATACTTGGGGCAGTTCCGCTTCCAGTGACCAGTCTGCTTGCAGTAGAAGCACTCAGTTTCAGGCTTAGGTCCAGACTTGGGTTTCTTCTCTTGAGCAACAACTTGCTTGCCGTTCTTCTTGAAGTTCCCCTTCTTCTTCCCTTTGCCCTTTTTCTTGAAACTAGTGGTTTTGTTAACCATCAACACTTGATGCTCCTTTTTGATTTCTACCTCCGCAGCTTTCAGCATTGCGAAGAGCTCGGGAATAGTCTTGTTCATCCCTTGGATATTATAGTTCATCACGAAGCTCTTGTAGCTTGGTGGCAGTGATTGGAGAATTCTGTCAATGACGCAATCATCTGGAAGATTAACTCCCAATTGAATCAAGTGATTATTATACCCAGACATTTTGAGTATATGCTCACTGACAGAACTGTTCTCCTCCATCTTGCAGCTATAGAACTTATTGGAGACTTCATATCTCTCAATCCGGGCATTTGCTTGAAATATCAACTTCAACTCCTGGAACATCTCATATGCTCCATGACATTCAAAACGTCGTTGAAGTCCCGATTCTAAGCCGTAAAGCATGGCACACTGAACTATCGAGTAGTCATCAGCTTTGCTCTGCCAGACGTTCATAACATCTGGTGTTGCTCCAGCAGCAGGCCTGGCACCCAGCGGTGCTTCCAGGACGTAATTCTTCTGTGCAGCAATGAGGATAATCCTCAAGTTACGGACCCAGTCCGTGTAATTGCTACCATCATCTTTCAACTTTGCTTTCTCAAGGAACGCATTAAAATTCAACGGAACAACAGCACGAGCCATCTATCTACAATCAACATAAACAAGCAAGATACTATCAGGTACTAAGTTCATGATAAATTTAAGTTCAATTGATCATATTACTGAAGAACTCCCACTTAGATAGACATCCCTCTAATCCTCTAAGTGATCACGTGATCCAAATCAACTAAACCATGTCCGATCATCACGTGAGATGGAGTAGTTTCATCGGTGAACATCATTATGTTGATCATATCTACTATATGATTCACGCTTGACCTTTCGGTCTCCGTGTTCCGAGGCCATATCTGCATATGCTAGGCTCGTCAAGTTTAACCTGAGTATTCTGCGTGTGCAAAACTGGCTTGCACCCGTTGTAGATGGACGTAGAGCTTATCACACCCGATCATCACGTGGTGTCTGGGCACGACGAACTTTGGCAACGGTGCATACTCAGGGAGAACACTTCTTGATAATTTAGTGAGAGATCATCTTATAATGCTACCGTCAATCAAAGCAAGATAAGATGCATAAAAAGATAAACATCACATGCAATCAATATAAGTGATATGATATGGCCATCATCATCTTGTGCTTGTGATCTCCATCTCCGAAGCACCGTCATGATCACCATCGTCACCGGCGCGACACCTTGATCTCCATCGTAGCATCGTTGTCGTCTCGCCAATCTTATGCTTCCACGACTATCACCACCGTTTAGTAATAAAGTAAAGCATTACATCGCGATTGCATTGCATACAATAAAGCGACAACCATATGGCTCCTGCCAGTTCCGATAACTCGGTTACAAAACATGATCATCTCATACAATAGAATTCAGCATCATGCCTTGACCATATCACATCACAACATGCCCTGCAAAAACAAGTTAGACGTCCTCTACTTTGTTGTTGCATTTTTTACGTGGCTGCTACGGGCTTAAGTAAGAACCAATCTCACCTACGCATCAAAACCACAACGATAGTTTGTCAAATAGACTCCGTTTTAACCTTCGCAAGGACCGGGCGTAGCCATACTTGGTTCAACTAAAGTTGGAGAGACAGTCGCCCGCAAGCCATCTATGTGCAAAGCACGTCGAGGGAACCGGTCTCGCGTAAGCGTACGCGTAAGGTTGGTCCGGGTCGTCTCGTCCAACAATACCGCCGAACCAAAGTATGACATGCTGGTAGGCAGTATGACTTGTATCATCCACAGCTCACTTGTGTTCTACTCGTGCATATAGCATCAACATAAATAACCTAGGCTCGGATGCCACTGTTGGGTTTCGTAGTAATTTCAAAAAAATTCCTACGCACACGCAAGATCATGTGATGCATAGCAACGAGAGGGGAGAGTGTTGTCTACGTACCCAATGCAGACCGACTGCGAAAGCGATCACACAACGTAGAGGAAGTAGTCGTACGTCTTCACGATCCAACCGATCAAGCACCGAAACTACGGCACCTCCGAGTTCGAGCACATGTTCAGCTCGATGACGATCCCCGGACTCCAATCTAGCAAAGTGTCGGGGAAGAGTTCCGTCAGCACGACGGCGTGGTGACGATCTTGATGAACTACAGCAGCAGGGCTTCGCCTAAACTCCGCTACAGTATTATCGAGGTATATGGTGGCAGGGGGCACCGCACACGGCTAAGGAATAGATCACGTGGATCAACTTGTGTCTTTCTGGGGTGCCTCTGCCTCAGTATACAAAGGAGCCAAGGGGGGAGGGGGCGCCGGCCAAGGAGAGAGGCGCAGGAGGAGTCCTACTCCTTCCGGGAGTAGGACTCCCCCCCCAATCCTATTCCAACTAGGATTCCCAAGGGGGGAAAGAGAGAGAGGGGGGCCGGCCACCTTCTCCTAGTCCTAATAGGACTAGGGGAGGGGGAAGTGGCGCAGCCACCTTGGGCTGCCCCTTTCTCCTTTCCACTAAGGCCCATGAAGGCCCATATGGCTCCCGGGGGGTTCCGGTAACCTCCCAGTAACCCGGTAAAATCCCGATTTCACCCGGAACACTTCCGATGTCCAAACATAGGCTTCCAATATATCAATCTTTACGTCTCGACCATTTCGAGACTCCTCGTTATGTCCGTGATCACATCCGGGACTCCGAACAACCTTCGGTACATCAAAATGCATAAACTCATAATGAAACTGTCATCGTAACCTTAAGCGTGCGGACCCTACGGGTTCGAGAACAATGTAGACATGACCGAGACACGTCTCCGGTCAATAACCAATAGCGGGACCTGGATGCCCATATTGGCTCCTACATATTCTATGAAGATCTTTATCGGTCAGACCGCATAACAACATACGTTGTTCCCTTTGTCATCGGTATGTTACTTGCCCGAGATTCGATCGTCGGTATCCAATACCTAGTTCAATCTCGTTACTGGCAAGTCTCTTTACTCGTTCCGTAACACATCATCTCACAACTAACATATTAGTTGAAATGCTTGCAAGGCTTATGTGATGTGTATTACCGAGAGGGCCCAGAGATACCTCTCCGACAATCGGAGTGACAAATCCTAATCTTGAAATACGCCAACCCAACATCTACCTTTGGAGACACCTGTAATGCTCCTTTATAATCACCCAGTTACGTTGTGACGTTTGGTAGCACCCAAAGTGTTCCTCCGGCAAACGGGAGTTGCATAATCTCATAGTCATAGGAACATGTATAAGTCATGAAGAAAGCAATAGCAATATACTAAACGATCGGGTGCTAAGCTAATGGAATGGGTCATGTCAATCAGATCATTCAACTAATGATGTGACCTCGTTAATCAAATAACAACTCATTGTTCATGGTTAGGAAACATAACCATCTTTGATTAACGAGCTAGTCAAGTAGAGGCATACTAGTGACACTTTGTTTGTCTATGTATTCACACATGTATTATGTTTCCGGTTAATACAATTCTAGCATGAATAATAAACATTTATCATGATTATAAGGAAATAAATAATAACTTTATTATTGCCTCTAGGGCATATTTCCTTCACTTGCTTGCTCACGAAGACCTAGGGCATTTGAGGAAGCCCATTGTTGGAATATACAAGCCAAGTTCTATAATGAAAAGTTCCCACTAGTATATGAAAGTGACAAAACAAGAGACTCTCTATCATAAAGATCATGGTGCTACTTTGAAGCACAAGTGTGGAAAAAGGGATAGTAGCATTGCCCCCTTTTATTTCTTTTTCTTTTTGTTATTTGGCCTTTCCTTTTTTTCTTTTTTTGGACTTTCTTTTTTTCTTTTTTTCCGGGACAATGCTCTATTAATAATGATCATCACACTTCTATTTATTTACAACCCAAAGATTACAACTCGATACTAGAACAAAGTATGACTCTATATGAATGCCTCCAGCGATGTACCGGGATGGGCAATGAATCAAGAGTGAAATGTACGATAAATTATGCATGGTGGCTTTGCCACAAATACGATGTCAACTACATGATCATGCAAGGCAATATGACAATGATGATGTGTGTCATGATGAATGGAACGGTGGAAAGTTGCATGGCAATATATCTCGGAATGGTTATGGAAATGCCATAATAGGTAGGTATGGTAGCTGTTTTGAGGAAGATATAAGGAGGTTTATGTGTGACAGAGCGTATCATATCACGGGGTTTGGATGCACCGGCGAAGTTTGCACCAACTCTCGAGGTGAGAAAGGGCAATGCACGGTACCGAAGAGGCTAGCAATGATGGAAGGGTGAGAGTGTGTATAATCCATGGACTCAACATTAGTCATAAAGAACTCACATACTTAATGCAAAAATCTACAATTCATCAAAAACCAAGCACTACGCGCATGCTCCTAGGGGGGTAGATTGGTAGTAAAAGACCATCGCTCGTCCCCGACCGCCACTCATAAGGAAGGCAATCAAAGAAACACCTCGTGCTTCAAATTTGTCACGCAACGGTTACCATACGTGCATGCTACGGGACTTGCAAACCTCAACACAAGTATTTCTCAATTTCACAATTACTCAACTAGCACAACTGTAATATCACCATCTTTATATCTCAAAACAATTATCAAGTATCAAACTTCTCATAGTATTCAATGCACTCTATATGAAAGTTTTTATTATACCCATCTTGGATGCCCATCATATTAGGACTAGTTTCATAACCAAACCAAACTCCATGTTGTTCTAAAGACTCTCAAAATAATATAAGTGAAGCACAAGAGTACATATGTTTCTTCAAAATAAAACCACCGTCGTGCTCTAAAAGGATATAAGTGAAGTACTAGAGCAAACGGCAAACTACTCCAAAAGATATAAGTGAAGATCAATGAGTAGTCGAATAATTATGAAACTATGTGAAGACTCTCTAACATTTAAGAATTTCAGATCTTGGTATTTTATTCAAACAGCAAGCAAAACAAAATAAAATAAAATGACGCTTCAAGCAAAACACATATCATGTGGTGAATAAAAATATAGGTCCAAGTAAAGCTACCGATGAACGAAGACGAAAGAGGGGATGCCATCCGGGAATCCCCAACCTTAGGCTCTTGGTTGTCCTTTAATATTACCTTGGGGTGACTTGGGAATCCCCAAGCTTAGGCTCTTTCCACTCCTTATTCCATAGTCCATCGAATCTTTACCCAAAACTTGAAAACTTCGCAACACAAAACTTAACAGAAGACTTGTAAGCTCCATTAGTATAAGAAAATAAATCACCACTTAGGTACTGTTGTGAACTCATTCTAAATTCATATTGGTGTAATATATACTGTATTCCAACTTCTCTATGGTTCATACCCTCCGATACTACTCATAGATTCATCAAAATAAGCAAACAACACATAGAAAACAGAATCTGTCAAAAACAGAACAGTCTGTAGCAATCTGTATCATTTGAATACTTATGTAACTCCAAAAATTCTGAAATAAATTGGTGGACGTGAGTAATTTGTATATTAATCATCTGAAAAAATAATCAACCTAATCGCACTCTCCAGTAAAAAATGGCAGCAAAACTCATGAGTGCTAAAGTTTCTGTTTTTTACAGCAGGATCGCAAAGACTTCGCCCAAGTCTTCCCAAAGGTTCTACTTCGCACAAACACTAATTAAAACATAAAACCACATCTAAAAATAGGCTAGATGAATTATTTATTACTAAACAGGAGCAAAAAGCAAAGAACAAAAATGAAGCTGGGTTGCCTCCCAACAAGCGCGATCGTTTAACGCCCCTAGCTAGGCATGATTATTTCAATGATGCTCACATAAAAGATAAGAATTGAAACATAAAGAGAGCATCATGAAGAATATGACTAGCACATTTAAGTCTAACCCACTTCCTATGCATAGGGATTTTGTGAACAAACAACTTATGGGAACAATAATCAACTAGCATAGGAAGGCAAAACAAGCATAACTTTAAAACTTTATGCACATAGAGAGGAAACTTGATATTATTGCAATCCCTACAAGCATATAATCCTCCCTCATAATAATTTTGAATGGAATCATGAATGAATTCAACAATATAACCATCACATAAAGCATTCTTTTCATGATCTACAAGCATAGAAAATTTACTATTCCCCTCATAAGAAAAATTCTTCTCATACGGAATAGTGGGAGTATCATAAGAAACTCGAATACTATAAATTGTTTCCACATTAAAAGAGTAATGTTAAAAAAGAGGGTAATCGTAATCATGACAAGTTTTATAAATATAATCATCACTACTTTTTATAGCATAAGTGTCATCACAATAATCATCATAAGTAGCAACTTTGTTCTCATCATAATCAATTGAAACCTCTTCCAAGATAGTGGAATCATTACTAAATAAAGTCATGACCTCTCCAAATCCACTTTCATCAATATAATCATCATAAATAGGAGGCATGTTATCATCATAATAAATTTTCATATCAAAACTTGGGAGGTTAAATATATCATGTTCATGAAACATAGCATCCCCAAGCTTGGGACAAACATTAATTGCAGCAAATAAATTCTCAAACATGTCATGCTCATCAAACATAGCATCCCCAAGCTTGGGCCTTTTCATATCAAAAGCATAATCACTCTCATCATTAATAGTATGGACAGCACCAATAGTATAGCAATTATCATCATCGCAATGAGTAATAGGAGCAACATCATTTGGGAGGGATACCTTTTTACCTTTGCTTCTACGTCTTTTCTTTTGCTTCTTCGCATCATGTGTGGGTTCAAACATCTTTTTGGAGCTCCTTATTAATGAGATTGGTTGGATAGAAAGCTCTTCCTCGTTACCTGATTCATCATAAGAAATAATAGGAGGATATTGGGAAGTCGCTTCCCTTTCATTAGTATTCTATTCATCTTCTATTTGTTTTCTTGTCTTTATGTAATTGGCAATATAAGGATTTTCAATGCAATTCACCACACAGTACATACAAATTTCCTCTAGATCAAAATCAAGAACTTTATCAAGGGCAAAATTTGGAATATCCTTAGTTATACGTTTCATTTCTTCATAACCCAGAAGCAAACTAAGTTCATTATGATGCGCAAGGGAAATCAAGTCATCACAACTTTTCGACATGATTCGATCATGAAGAAATTTTCATTGGATATTTAAATGACCACGTTCATTGCAAAGTTCACAAGGATGGCTAAGAAAATATAAATTTTCAGCACAAACATCTATCCTTTCTTGCAACCATTTAGTTTCTAAATACATATGCCTCTTGCAAAATCTATCTTCCCTATTTGGTGTGTACTTGCAAACTCTATGCACTCCACAAAAATCGACATGCTTATAAGAGACATTTTCATCATGACTAGTGCAAGCATCATTAGTACCATGGATATTCAAGGAATTCATACTAACAACATCGCAGTCATGCTCATCATTCAAATATTTAGTGCCAAACTTTCTAATGCATTCTTCTTCTAACACTTTGGCACGATTATCGGAATCCTTATTTTCATGAAAGACATTAAAAAGATGAAGCATATGAGGTACCCTCAATTCCATTTTTTGTAATTTTCTTTTATAGACTAAACTAGTGATAAAACAAGAAACAAAAAGATCCGATTGCAAGATCTAAAGATATACCTTCAAGGGCTAACCTCCCCGGCAACGGCGCTAGAAAAGAACTTGATGTCTACTACACAACCTTCTTCTTGTAGACGTTGTTGGGCCTCCATGTGCAGAGGTTTGTAGGACAGTAGCAAATTTCCCTCAAGTGGATGACCTAAGGTTTATCAATCCGTGGGAGGCATAGGTTGAAGATGATCTCTCTCAAACAACCCTGCAACCAAATAACAAAGAGTCTCTTGTGTCCCCAACACACCCAATACAACGGTAAATTGTATAGGTGCACTAGTTCAGCGAAGAGATGGTGATACAAGTGCAATATGGATGGTAGATAAAGGTTTTTGTAATCTGAAAATATAAAAACAGCAAGGTAGCAAGTGGTAAAAGTGAGCACGTATTGCAATGCTAGGAAACAAGGCATAGGGTTCATACTTTTACTAGTGCAAGTTCTCTCAACAATAATAACATAATTGGATCATATAACTATCCCTCAACATGCAACAAGGAGTCACTCCAAAGTCACTAATAGCGCAGAACAAACGAAGAGATTATTGTAGGGTACGAATCCACCGCAAAGTTATTCTTTCTGATCGATCTATTCAAGAGCCCGTAGTAAAATAAAACGAAGCTATTATTTCCGTTCAATCTATCCTAGAGTTCATACTAGAATAACACCTTAAGAAGCAAATCAACCAAAACCCTAATGTCACCTAGATACTCCAATGTCACCTCAAGTATCCGTGGGTATGATTATACGATATGCATCACAGAATCTCAGATTCATCTATTCAACCAACACAAAGAACTTCAAAGAGTGCCCCAAAGTTTCTATCGGAGAGTCAAGACAAAAATGTGTGCCAACCCCTATGCATAAGTTCACGAGGTCACGGAACTTGCAAGTTGGTCACCAAAACATACATCAAGTGTATCACGTGATATCCCATTGTCACCACAGATAAGCACATGCAAGACATACATCAAGTGTTCTCAAATCCTTAAAGACTCAATCCGATAAGATAACTTCAAAGGGAAAACTCAATTCATCACAAGAGAGTAGAGGGGGGAAACATCATAAAATCCAACTATAATAGCAAAGCTCGCGATACATCAAGATCGTGCGAATCAAGAACATGAGAGAGAGAGATCAACATTAAAAAAATACACTTCCGTGATGATACGTGTTTGTCACAGTAGGTCACGTTTTCTGTCATGCATGTACATCCATGACAATTTTATGACAGAATCAAGATAGTCATACCTATGCTGTCGTAGAAGTGTTCCATGACATTACCAAAATTATCATCACGGAAGTGTCCACTTCCATGACGATAAATCGCGTGTCACATAAGTGCTTTCGTCAAGGGTGACTGACACGTGGCATCCACAATAACGGAACGTTGTTAAGCTATCGGGTCCGGTTTTGGATCCGATAACCCGTGAACAGCCCCGACCAATGGGGATTTTCTGTGACGACCGCATAATCAAGTTACAGTTAACCTCTGCTAATGGTGCCACGTCACCTCGGTTACTGTTGATAAACTCGAGCTAGTTCAAAAACTGATTCAAATTAAAATTCAAAATATAGGCAACCAGTAAAATTCTCAAATTTCAAAACTAAAATGATCGTGTTGTGTCAAATAAATCGTAAGTAATTATGGTGGAGAAACCAAACTTTGATAAAATGTTTAAAGGCTCTAAAACAATTAAAACAGTAGTGAAAACAATTAAACAAATGCCTATTGAATTTATAAAATGCTAAAACTATTTTATTATGGGTTAAGAATTAATCTCACAGTAGTTTGTTGATAATACAAATTTAGGCACTAGTGGTAATTTTTATATAAAACTAAAAATAAAAGAAACTACTTATAAGAAAGAAAAGAAAATATAAAAACAGAAAACAAAACTAACACAGAAAACAAATAGAAGAACCCCCTCCCCCCCCCGGGGCCAACCGACCCAACCTGCCGGCCCAGTTGGCCACTTCGGCCGGCCCAGCCGAGCCTACTAAGCCCCCCCCCACTATCCAGAAACCCTAACCCGTAACCCCCACTCCTCCACTACGCTCTCCTCCCCCTGATCCGATCTGTATCGGGGTCGACCCCATCGCTGCGCCGCTGCCCGCCGCCCTCCTCGTCGCTGACGTCAAGCCCTGTCGCCGGATCTCCTCCCCTCCGCCGTTGCCTTGCCTCCCCTCTCGCACCTGTTCCCCGACCTGATATGGATCGGGAAGGGGCAACGAGCCCGACGCCCTCCCTTCACCGATGCCATCGCCAAGCGCCACTACGCCGTCGTCGAGCGCCACCACCGCCGTCGCCGAACTTCGCGTTGCCTCCTTGTCTCCCTCCCCGAGCCCCACTGCCTTGTCCCTACGCGCCTCCGTGAGAACCCCATTGAGGGAGTCCTGGATTAGGGGGTGTTCGGATAGCCGAACTATACCTTCAGCCGGACTCCTGGACTACGAAGATACAAGATTGAAGACTCCGTCCCGTGTCCGGAAGGGACTTTCCTTGGCGTGGAAGGCAAGCTTGGCGATACAGATGATTAGATCTCCTACCATTGTAACCGACTTTATGTAACCCTAACCCTCTCCGGTGTCTATATAAACCGGAGGGTTTTAGTCCGTAGGACAACATACACATCAACAATCATACCATAGGCTAGCCTCTAGGGTTTAGCCTCTCTGATCTCGCGGTAGATCAACTCTTGTAATACCCATACCATCAATATTAATCAAGCAGGACATAGGGTTTTACCTCCATCGAGAGGGCCCGAACCTGGGAAAAACTTCGTGTCCCCTGCCTCCTGTTACCATCCGGCCTAGACGCACAGTTCGGGACCCCCTACCCGAGATCCGCCGGTTTTGACACCGACATTGGTGCTTTCATTGAGAGTTCCTCTTTGTCGTCGCCATCAGGAAGGATGCCTCGCCCCGTCTTTAAAGACGGCACCGTTGCTAAGGGAGCTTTGGCTGTCGGCCAAACCCTCCGGCTAGGTGGTTTTCTTATGACCACCTGTTCGGCTTCTACGCCGACGATGACCTCTCGAGCCATCGAAAACAATCTTCATGTCAACTCGGAACTTGCCGAGCAGTTAGATCCAATAGAGCTTTCCTCCATAAACGAGCTCTTGGATCGCTTCGCGGCCCTGGGAGTCGCTACGGATTACGACCAGATTGGGCCTAAAACCGATCTGAGAGAGATTAACTCTCCCCAAGCCACCCATCATGTTGCCGTGGTAGAGGGACAGTGCGGCGACCCTTCATCTATCCTAAGGACTCGCTATGTCCGGATTCCCGATCCCTCCAAGCCGGATGTCCGCGGAGGGAAGGATATCACTCAAGACCTGAACCTAGAATTAGGCGACGGACTGGATTCATTGGACGACATCCAGAAATCCAAATTTTCGAGTTCGGAAATTCCTCGGCCTCTGAGCCTCAGAAGGGGTAAGGCTTTGGACTTAATTCCACCCACCCACCTGAACATTAGCGATCTATCCCAAATCAGGCAAGAGCCCAAAGAAACAGTACATCATTACTGGGCCAGATTCCTCCTGGCTATGCATAGGATAAAGGGCCGAGGAAGACGCAATTTCATCCTTCTGCAATAATTGCACGGACAAGGGAATACTCAACGCCATAAGTCGCCGTGATATTACACGCTTCGTTGACTTAGCGTCCATCTTACGAAAGTACTGTGCGATGGAAAGCGCTCGGAAAACTGAAACAAAATTTTGGGACAATCCGGCCCTTAATGCAAGCCCAGTCCGAAATAAAAGGGTGCATCATCGCCAGACACCCGGGTCAAACACCAAAAGGCAAAAACCCTCTACAGGGCATGGAACCGTACTGGAAGGATGGCTTAATGGACCCTGTAAAATTCATAGTACAGAGGACGCCACACCAACTCACAGTCTTAGAGCATGTTGGATACTCCGGCAGGTGGCCAAAATTGGCGAAAACCTCCTAATCCCGGAGGCCACAGAAAGCCACCCCAGAGACACCAATACGGTATTAACAGTCTTCGAGACCTTTGCATCAAATAATATGCGAAAAAGGACACTCCGCAGCCTTGCCGAAGTCTACGAAGTAGCAACAATAAACCCATGGAGTGACACGGCCATTACCTTTAACGCTAGTGATGAACCTAAAATCCGAACAGCCCGAGCACCAGCTGCATTGGTTCTCAGTCCAATAGTGGATGGGTTTCGTCTCACCAAGGTACTCATGGACGGCGGCAGCGGATTGAACCTCATCTATGAGGAAACTCTTCAAAAAATGGATATAGACTGGAACCGCATCATGCGAAGCAGCACAACCTTTAGAGGAATAATCCCCAGTCGGGAAGCGCGCTGTACGGGAAAAATCACACTAGATGTGGTGTTCGGCACACCGGACAATTACAGGTCCGAAGAGGTCATGTTCCATGTGGCCCCGTTCAGCAGCGGATACCACGCCTTGTTAGGGTGGGAAGCATTCACAATCTTCCAAGCAATACCCCATTACGGGTACATGAAGCTCAAGATGCCCGGGCCTAACGGGATCATCACCCTCGCTAGTGATCCGGACGTAGCACTCCACGCCGAAAACAAGACAGCCGCACTGGCCCTCGAGGCACTATCCGAAGCCCTAGCGGCTGAGGAGCTGACTACGCTGCGCTCTACAGTGAATAGGGACGATGTGGTACTCGACAAAAGATCCAAATCTACCTCCTTTAAACCAGCAGACAAAATAGTCAAATTCCAAGTCCACCCAACGGTCCCCAATAAAATAGCTTCCATCGGGGCACAGTTAAACCCTGATGTCGACGCCGCATTGCGAGAGTTCCTACGAGAGAACTGGGACATCTTCGCCTGGCACCCTTCAGACATGCCAGGAATCCCATGCAGGCTGGCCGAGCACAGCTTAAATATCCAAACAGGATTCAAACCTGTCAAACAGGCTCTTCGGCGTTTTTCCGAACCTAAGAGACAGGCTATGGGAGAGGAGCAGGCAAAGCTATTAGAGGCCAAATTCATTAGAGATATAAAACATCCGGACTGGCTAGCAAACCTGGTGATGGTACCAAAGAAGGACAAATCCTGGCGCCTATGTGTTGATTTTAAAGACCTTAACAAGGCTTGCCCAAAGGATCCCTTCCCCCTCCCCCGCATCGATCAAATTATCGATGCTACCGCAGGACACGATTCGTTGTGTTTCCTCGACGCATATTCTGGCTACCATCAAATCAAGATGGCAGAACCAGACCAAGCCGCAACAGCATTTATAACACCATACGAGCCATTCTGCTTCAACACGATGCCCTTCGGGCTCAAAAACGCCGGTGCAACATATCAGCGCATGATTCAGACATGTCTGGCAAGCCAGATCGGTAAAACAATGGAGGCATACATAGATGATGTGGTCATCAAAACAAGACATGTTGAATCTCTAATAGACGACTTGAGGCTCACATTTGATAATCTCCGAACATACGACATCAAGCTCAACCCGGAAAAATGCGTTTTCGGCGTTCCAGCCGGAAAGCTCTTGGGCTTCATTGTATCCAATAGAGGAATTGAAGCAAATCCAGCCAAGATCCGAGCTCTGTCGCAATTGGATATCCCAAAGGACCTCAAACAAATACAAAAGTTAACCGGATGTGTGGCGGCTCTAAGCCGCTTCATCTCCCGCCTGGGAGAAAAGGCCCTTCCCCTTTACCGCCTCCTTCGGCGCACCGAACACTTCAAATGGTCGGATGCAGCCACGGCCGGACTCGACGAAATAAAAGCCATACTGGCAACAAACCCAGTCCTGGCCGTGCCAAACACCGGTGAACCAATGCTATTGTACATCGCAGCAACACATCAGGTTGTAAGCGCAGTGCTCGTCGTCGAACGAGAAGCGGACAGACACAAATTCCCCCTTCAAAGGCATGTCTATTATGTGTCCACTGTCCTCACTCCCTGCAAATCACGGTACCCGCATTATCAAAATATTGCGTACACGGTATTCATGGCATCCCGGAAGCTACGACACTACTTTCAAGAGTATTCAATAACAGTAGCCTCGGAAGTACCACTTAACAACATTATCAACAACCATGACGCAACGGGCCGGATTGCGAAATGTGCCATCGAGCTCCTCCCGTTCGACATAACTTATAAGCCACGACGAGCCATCAAGTCACAAGTTTTGGCCGATTTCGTCGCAGAATGGACGGAGGCCGAACTCCCTAAAGAGTACGGCACATATTCAAATTGGATCATGCATTTCGACGGCTCCAAAATGTTGGCCGGACTGGGGGCTGGCGTCGTTCTGACGTCCCCCACAGGAGACACAATTCAATACATACTACAGATTCTGTACACGGACTCCAACAACGCAACCGAATATGAGGCCCTTCTACATGGTCTCCGAATGGCAGTATCCATGGGCATCCAACGCCTAGAGGTGCTCGGGGACTCAAACCTCGCAATATCCCAAATAAACGGAGACTTCGATGCCAAGGATCCGAAAATGGCGGCTTACCGCAACGCCGTCCTAAAAATGTCAGCTCGGTTCGAGGGGCTTGAATTTCACCATATAGCCCGGGAAAATAATCAGGCGGCAGATGTCCTGGCATGCATCGGCGCAAAACGCGATGTAGTCCCCCCCAACATCTTCTTGGAAAGGCTTTTTAAGCCATCCGTGGCATGGGAAGGGGAGCCGAACAATAACAGCCCGGACCCAACCGCACCGCCCGACTCCGAACATTCTGACACAATCGGTGGCTCTGCCATTGAAGTAACACCTTCAGCCCACGTAATAATGGCCGTCATTGCCCCATGGACGAAACCATTCCTCGCCTACCTTACTAGGTAGGTACTCCCCGAGGACCAGAATGAGGCACGCTGCATAGTGCGGTGATCCAAAGCCTACAGAGTCCACGAGGGGAGCTTTATAAGAAAAGCACTACCGGAGTCCTTCAAAGGTGCATCTCCGAAGAGGAGGGGCGGAATCTCCTGGCTGAAATCCATGCCGGACTCGGCGGCCATCACACTGCAGCCCGATCTCTGGTAAGCAAGGCCTTCCGTACAGGTTTTTATTGGCCGACGGCCCGGGCAGACGCTCAGGACTTAGTCCAGCGATGCACTGGTTGCCAGCTCTTTGCAAACCAAAGCCATATGCCACCCACCGCCCTCCAAACTATTCCCATCACTTGGCCCTTTGCGGTCTGGGGGCTTGATATGGTTGGACCCCTTAAAGGCGGAACCCACAAGCACAAATACCTACTCATCATGGTGGATAAGTTCACTAAATGGATAGAAGCCAAGCCTGTTAAGACGGCTGAATCCGGGCCTGTGATAGACTTCATATCCGGGGTTGTACACCGTTATAGCGTCCCGCATAGCATCATCACTGATAATGGCACGAACTTTATGGCCGACGAGGTAAAACTCTGGTGCAAAAACTTGGGCATCAAGCTCGATTACGCTTCTGTCTATCACCCACAGACTAACGGCCAGGTCGAACGTGCAAACGGTCTTATCATGAGCGGCATTAAACCCAGATTAGTACGATCCCTCAAGGAATCTAACACACACTGGGTAGAGGAGCTCGACTCCGTACTCTGGGGGCTGCGGACCACACCGAATCGCACCACCGGATATACACCATTCTTCATGGTGTACGGCGCTGAGGCAGTTTTGCCTTGCGACATAATTCATGACTCACCTCGAGTGCGCATGTACGGAGAAAGAGAAGCCGAGCTCGATCGGCAGGACAGTTTGGACGCATTAGAGGAGGAGCGCGACGTGGCAAAAGCCCGTTCCGCATTTTATCAACAGCAGGCTCGAAGATACCAAAGCAGAGAAGTACGGGCCAAAAATTACAACGTTGGCGAATTAGTTCTACGCCTGCCGGACAAGAAAAAGGACAAACTCAAGCCCAAGTGGGAAAGTCCCTTCATCATCGACCAAGTCCTGACTGGTGGTGCGTACCGCCTGCAAAGTGCATCGGATAACCGACTCGAGCCGAACCCATGGAATGCATCCCGCCTCCGAAGATTCTATGCCTAGCGCCGGATCCTGTGTTCGTCTCCTTACTCTGTCCATTTTTTATATGTACCTTCTGTCTTACATTTCTCTCCTTCTCTCTCTCTCTTTCCCTCTTATAGCCTTTAGAGGCTCACAAAGTGACGCGCTATCCGCGCTCAGCAAACCTGGGGGCTTCTTTTGACAGAAGCTTATTTCTACGGGCTTCACGCCCAACACATGTGTCAAACTTCCGCATGTACCTTTTATTCACCACTATATGCATCGATATGACTTAAGTTTTGGCCAAGCTGGGTTGCCTGGCTCCTGTGCTTACCCCTACGTTCCCGATTGTTCGGCTAGGCAGTAAAGGGAGCACCTCTGTGATTGTTACTGCCGGGTCAGCCGGACGTGTACCTCAGACTGGGTGAAGCCGAAAGCTAGCGTTCTTAAGGGAATATTCGGTCGGTGAACTAAAGACGATCTTCTTTATTTTTCCACGTGCCCCCAGATGTTTTTCTTGCGTTTCTCTTCGCATCATGGACATGCACTTTAGGGCATGCCTCCGAGGGAAAGGAACCCCTAACGGAACTATTCTCCCTGGAAGATGTTTCTTACTAACCATGTAATATAACATAACTAGTCGGGCACTTGTCTGTTCACGCCATAATGACCCCTACGCCTGGTCTCCACGCATTCCCCGATTCCTATATAACCGCATGGGAATTCGGACACACTCCAGACCGTCAGGTCCCGAGGCTGAAGCGAAAAGGTCGGCCATGACAAATGACCTACAATCCGGCTAGAACGCATTATAAATGTCAATTAAACTACAGAGTCATTTTGACTAATTGTACTCCTCTTCAATACCATCTAACAGGCTGTCTAATTTACAGTCCTGCTGGGAATACTTTGCGGCCAACTCTACTTGGCCGTATACTAAGCTCACAGGGATCTCCTTCCCATCAGGCCCGACAGGACCAACCTCGCCATATGGTTGGGGTCGGCCTATGAATACCGCGTCTTCACCATGGCCCAGGCCTCCCTAGCGCCTAGACAGCAGGCTGATATCTTCCACAACTAGAAGCGCCGCCGTGCTCCCCTCAGCTTCTCCGCAAGCTCTCCAAGACCTTCGGGCTTGGAGATGGATGGCCACAGGGCTTGGGCGACGCCTCGCATCGCCTGCCGAACTCGATCGAGCAATTGCAAGAGCTCGGGAAGAAGGTCATCCGTAGAACCGGGCATCTCCTCTGCAGGACGACCTGTTAACATACCTACGGATGTTGCTCTGTTAATCGACGGCACCGCCGAACTTTCTTTCAAAAGGTTCGTTCAAGCACTTACTAAATATGCCGCGCCGAAGCCGCTGATTCTCCTTCATGGAGTCTGACAGCTGGGCACGAACATCTTTTAGCTCGACGCCCAGCCGGGTATTGGCATCTTGGAGAACGTTCTTCTCCCTCATCACCTTTAATAGCACCCTCTCACCAGCCTTTAGCTGGCGTAGGAGGTGTTGCCCTTCCGGATTCAATCCGGCGCCATCTGCAAAGCCGTGCTTCGCCACATACTTATCTTTCGAAATGTATATTACCAGAGGGGGTCTCCTTAGGCTCCCCTGCCGCGGCTAGTGCGGCCTCCAGTTGGGATTTGCACTCTTCCAGCTCCTGGGACAGTAGGGAATTCTTTTCTGTAAGAACCTGCATTTCAAATGATCCTTAAAACAGTTATTCTAACTGTTTTCAGTCTCGGGGGCTATTGCTACATATATATTTACCAAAAATTTCTTACCAGTATGTCTTTTACATATTGCTCCGTGGCTCTGGCTAGACCATTTTGAGTGGCACGGAGGTGTGCATCTCCCGAATTGAAGGCATCTAATGCCTCTTGGGAGAAGCAAGCGTCGCGAAGAATTGTCCGGCGACGCCTGTGGTTCATGGCACTTTCCACCTCAGAGTTGGTGGCAGATAACCCGTCTGCATCCTCCGTCGGAGGAACGTCTGGCACACGCCTTGCGTTCGCTTCCGCCCCCGGACCAGGCTTTGGAGCCTAGCTGGTGGAGGCACGATTAGCAGCCTCTCCGGATATAGTCTGGCGAGGTCTCTTTGTCCTGAAAAAGGGCACGAGTGTCAAATGTGCCTCGAAGGTATAACAACTGGGATAAAGAGGCGTGCCATACCTTCACGTTGATGCCTCAGTCCGGACTGCACCTCTTTTCTGCCCATGGGGTCCTGCGGCCCCTGGTTGGTTTGTCGCCGCAGGTTCGGCCATCCGCCTTAGAAACCTCCCCTGCAAAGTTCGGTTGCAATCAGGAAATTGAACACGCGTGGACGGACCCCTGTCCGGGGTACAGGGACTTCGGTCTCAGGTACCTGGGGTGTTCGGATTAGGCCTGGGTAATCGGCCGTAATGGCCACCAAGGCGTTGTCCTCGCTCAATTGATGGAACACTCCATCAATCAGCTCCACAAATATGTCTGAATCCTCTTGAGAGGCCGGGTCGAGAGACCGTCCTGGGTCCTCGGGTTGTGGAGGCGGGCTGCTTATGTCCTTAACGGCCCGGCGCAGTTCCTGTGTTGAAGTCATCAGACTAAGTATTTAACAATGGGAACACTAAACGGATGAGCTAGTAAATGCGACCAC
Source organism: Triticum urartu (assembly GCF_056163025.1). NCBI lineage: Eukaryota > Viridiplantae > Streptophyta > Magnoliopsida > Poales > Poaceae > Triticum > Triticum urartu. The sequence goes on along the minus strand of NC_141873.1, from coordinate 191,896,817 downwards.
TTACCCAGCTTGGGGGATTGTGCATAGAGAATCCACCCTGTGGGTTGACGCGGAGAAATTCCTCCTCTTCTCCCTTGTACAAAGTGGACAAGATCTTTAATAGAGCGGCAACTGAATCTGGCCCTTTACGGCCGTAGCGGGTGGCGTCGTCCTCCCCGTTGAAATCCCACAGGGGGTGGCTTCTGTACTGAAGCGGCTGCACCCCCCTCATGATGCATTCGGCCATAACTCCGATCATGGTTAGTCCGGAATGGGCCAACAATCTTATTCGGCCCACGAGATAAATGATGTCCCTGTCACTTTCCCTTCGAGGGCTCCGTGGACGCCAGCTTAGGCGCTTCTTTAAAGGAGCACTATCGAACTCTGGGAGGCCGATCCGGACAGGATTCGGCAGTGGGACGTCTTCTATATAGAACCATTCCGAGGGCCAATCTTCGGACGCCTTCTTTGGGGTTCCGGATAGATATCCGGTCCCGGCGATGCGCCATACTTCGGCTCTGCCCACTTGATACATTGACCCTTTCTTGGAACGGGGCACGAGGCAAAATAGCTCCTTCCACAGTCCGAAATGAGCTTCAATACCCAAGAACAGCTCGCAGAGGGCTACAAAACCCGCGATATGCAATACTGAGGCAGGCGTGAGATGATGAAGCTGGAGGCCGTAGAACTCCAGCAGCCCCCGGAGAAACGGGTGGATGGGAAATCCGAGCCCCCTTATTAAGTAAGGGACAAGGCACACCCGCTCTCCTTTGGATGGATTAGGGGCATTTTCTGCTTGCTCTCCGCCATTGTAGACGGCAAGACCGGCTCGGACCGGGACCATATAGGCCGGGGGGAGAAATCCCTTGGTCTTAAGCGTCACTAGCTCGCTATGCGGAGTAGAACATCTCTCCCAATATCCAGGCTAAGGGCTAGAAGGGCGAGCGGAGGAGTTGCGGTGGCTGGCCATGGTGGAATGGACCTTTGTCGGATGCGCTCTGATGAACACTCGTGGAGGGGAGAAGATGTGGATTGGATCTAAATCCTCGTCCCCTTAAAAAGGGCAACTCATTTACGCGGTTAGGGGTGTGAGCATAAAAACACTCAGGCTTTTCATATTCGTTTGACACGTGGAAAACTGTCATTAATGGGCGTAGAAGCCAAGGGGCGCAACATCTACAAGAAACCGGACTTTATTCAAACAGGTACACGGAATTTGGAGGAGAACCCGCCTTGCAATGCCGAAGACAAATCTGCGCGCCGGACTCATCGTCATTGAAGCCTGGTTCGGGGGCTACTGAGGGAGTCCTGGATTAGGGGGTGTTCGGATAGCCGAACTATACCTTCAGCCGGACTCCTGGACTACGAAGATACAAGATTGAAGAATCTGTCCCGTGTCCGGAAGGGACTTTCCTTGGCGTGGAAGGCAAGCTTGGCGATACGGATGATCAGATCTCCTACCATTGTAACCGACTTTATGTAACCCTAACCCTCTCCGGTGTCTATATAAACCGAAGGGTTTTAGTCCGTAGGACAAAATACACATCAACAATCATAACATAGGCTAGCCTCTAGGGTTTAGCCTCTCTGATCTCGCGGTAGATCAACTCTTGTAATACCCATACCATCAATATTAATCAAGCAGGACGTAGGGTTTTACCTCCATCGAGAGGGCCCGAACCTGGGTAAAACTTCGTGTCCCCTACCTCCTGTTACCATCCGGCCTAGACGCACAGTTCGGGACCCCCTACCCGAGATCCGCCGGTTTTGACACCGACACCCCTCCTCTCCCACCTCCCTCTGGCCACGCTGCTCGCCGCCGGCCGCACTTGCTGCGCGCCCTGGCCGCACACGCCCCACGCCGCCGTCAACCTCCTGGCCCCGCTCCCGCCATCGCCTGCTTGGCCTCTCCCCGCTCCCCGCCTCCACCGCCGCGCCCCCCCTGCTTCACCGCGGCCCCTCCCTGCGCTCGCCCGCGCGCACAGCCGCGCGCCCGCGGCCACGCTGCTGCCCGCTAGCCCTGCTGCCGCGTCGCGCCCATGGCCACGCCCTGCGCACGCCTTGCCCTGCACGCCGCCCGTGCATTGGGCCCCTCCCCTCACCCCTGCGCGCATCGCGCCGCCCCTCGCCCCTAGCCTCCGTCGCCCTGACCGCCGCCGCTCCCCGCATCGCCGTCTACTGTCGCCGTCCCCGTGCACTGCGCCACGACCGCCGTCAAGCATGGCGCCCGGCGCCAGCGCCATGATGGCTCCTAGGCACGCCCGTTCGGGCGGGCGCCCGCATCACCGCTCGCCCACCACCCGCTTGGCCCTATGGCCACTGACCAGTGGGCCCACGCCCTAGAAACGAAAATAAAAAAAGAATTAAAATTAAATAATAAATAAAATTATTAATTAAATAAATAAATGATTAATTGACTTAATTAATTTTGATTAATTAAACTAATAAATTAACTAAACTAATTAAACTATTAGTCAATTAATTAATCAGTCATTGACAGATGGGACCCACCTGTCAGGTTGACCAGGTCAATGCTGACGTCATGATGACGTCAGCAAACACTGTTCTGGACAATGTTGAATTAAATAAATAAATAAATCCTAAAATGATTTAAATCTTTTAAAATTAATATAAAATAAACCATAGCTCGGATGAAAAAACTTTGTACATGAAAGTTGCTCAGAACGACGAGACGAATCCGGATACGCAGTCCGTTCACCCGGCACGCATCCCTAGCATAGCGAACACGCAACTTTCCCCCTCTGATTCATCTGTCCGAAAACGCGAAACACCGAGGATATTTTCCTGGATGTTTCCCCCATTCACCGGTATCACCTCGTACCATGTTAGGGTACCCCTAGCACCGCTACTTGTGTTGTCATGCATTGCTATGCATCTGTTTGCATTATATTCATTGTCTTCCCCCTGTTCTCTCTGGTAGACTACGAGGATGACGCCGCTGCTGGTGCCCCGATCGACTACGGTATTGACGAACCCTCTCTCTTGCCAGAGCAACCAGGCAAGCTCCCCCTCTTGATCACCAGATATCGCCTACTCTTCTCTATACTGCTTGCATTAGAGTAGTGTAGCATGTTACTGCTTTCCTATAATCCTATCCTGATGCATAGCCTGTCATTGTTACTACAACTGTTGATACCTTACCTGCAATCCTACATGCCTAGTATAGGTTGCTAGTACTTCATCAGTGGCCCTACATTCTTGTCCGTCTGCCATGCTATACTATCGGGCCGTGATCACTCGGGAGGCGATCACGGATATATACATACTATACAGGTGGTGACTAAAGTCGGGTCAGCTCGTTGAGTACCCACAAGTGATACTGATGTGGGGGCTGAAGGGGCAGGTGGCTCCATTCCGGCAGAGGTGGGCCTGGGTTCTTGACGGCCCCCGACTATTACTTTGTGGCGGAGCGACAGGGCAGGTTGAGACCACCTAGGAGAGAGGTGGGCCTGGCCCTGGTCGGCGTTCGCGGATACTTAACACGTTTAACGAGATCTTGGTATTTGATCTGAGTCTGGCCACTGGCCTATACGCACTAACCATCTACGCGGGGACAGTTATGGGCACTCGACGTCGTGGTATCAGCCGAAGCCTTCGTGACGTCAGCGACTGAGCGGCGCGCGCCGGATTGGACCGTAAGCCTGCTCTTGTATTAAGGGGGATAGTTCTGCTTCCGGCCGCATACGCAATGTGCAGGTGTGCAATGGGCGATGGGCCCAGACCCCTGCGCCATAGGATTTAGACCGGCGTGCTGACCTCTCTGTTGTGCCTAGGTAGGGCTGCGACGTGTTGATCTTCCGAGGCCGGGCATGACCCAGAAAAGTGTGTTCGGACAAAGGTGATCGAGCATGTTGGGAAATGCGGTGCACCCCTGCAGGGAAGTTAATCTATTCGAATAGCCATGTCCCTCGGTAAAAGGACGACCCGGAGTTGTACCATGACCTTATGACAACTAGAACCGGATACTTAATAAAACACACCCTTCCAAGTGCCAGATACAACCGGTGGTCGCTCTCTCATAGGGCGACGAGGAGAGGATCATCGGTTAGGATTATGCTACATGATGCTACTTGGTGAACTTACCATCTACTCTCTTCTCCTGCTGCAAGATGGAGGTTACCAGAAGCATAGTGTTCGACAGAACTAGCTATCTCTTTCTGCTGTTCAGTCCACATATGATACCCTTATTCCATTTGATACCAATGCATACATATGTAGTGTAGCTCCTTGCTTGCGAGTACTTTAGATGAGTACTCACGGTTGCTTTGCTCCCTCTTTTCCCCCTTTCTATACTCGATTGCTGCGACCAGACGTTGGAGCCCAGGAGCCAGACGCCACAGTCGACGACGACTACTACTACTCGGGAGGTGCCTACTACTACGTGCAACCCGCTGACGACGACCAGGAGTAGTTTAGGAGGATCCCAGGCAGGAGGCTTGCGTCTCTTTCGATCTATATCCCAGTTTGTGCTAGCCTTCTTAAGGCAAACTTGTTTAACTTATGTCTGTACTCAGACATTGTTGCTTCCGCTGACTCGTCTATGATCGAGCTCTTGTATTCAAGCCCTCGAGGCCCCTGGCTTGTAATATGATGCTTGTATGACTTATTTTATTTTTAGAGTTGTGTTGTGATATATTCCCGTGAGTCCCTGATCTTGATCGTACATGTTTGCGTGTATGATTACTGTACGGTCAAATCGGGGGCGTCACATTTTCCACGTGTAAAATCATCATTGGCTGGAGGAAACACGTGTCGGCTCACCGTTGGGACAAATGCCATCCACTCATTGGACCCAAAGCGCGTATGATACGTCGACATGTGGCACGGCCCAACAGACGCCCATTCTTGTGAAAAGGCCAGCCTGTTTGACTTGGTCAAAAGGTGGCGGGCCGGCCCATGGCAAGCCTATTAACGGCCTGTTCGCATATAGCCCATTTACAGCCTGCTAACCCAGGGCCTGTTTACGGCCTATCCGAGTTAGGCCCAGTATCGTCATCTGGGGCGTCCAATATAATTCCAGCCCGTTTTAACTTCCGGCCCATGTATGGCCCATGACGTCTTTCGGCCCATATGAGGCCCTTAGTAACTCTCGGCCCATTAACGGCCCGTGGTAAAACTGGCCCGTAATGAATAGTGTATCACTTTATACCCATTAACGGCACGTGGTGAAACTGGCCCGTAATGAACAATGTATCACGTTATACCCATTAATGGCCCATTATTCCGTTGGACCATTTCCAGTCCATGTTATCTTTCGGCCTTCTCATGGCCCATTTATTCTTGGGCTCATTTCCAGCATTCGCTTACTTATGGCCCATTACTGTCATTTTATGCTTGTGGGCCAAATTCAGCCCGTGCTTACAGTCGGCCCGTTTGTGGCCCGTTAATACGTTGGGCCGTTTTCATAGCGTCATCAAATACGGCCGATTAACGACGGCCCATTATGGTCGGCTCAGGAACGGACGATTTCAACTCTAGCCCATTTACGACCATAATGTGGTCTGTTATTGGCCCATGTTTGGCCAACCGATCATACGGCCCGTAGAAGGCGCATTGATGATACGGCCCATAGAAGGCCCATTGTGTCTACGGCCCGTATAAGGCCCATTGTTTCTATGACGCAGAAGGTCCATTGTTTCTACGGCCCTTAGAAGGCGCATTGTTTCTACGGCCCGTAGGAGGCCCATGTTAACTACAGTAAATATGTAGCCCATGGTTATTGTGGCCTAGTTTTAACAAATAGGTTATTGCAGCCACTAGCAAACCATGGAAAAAGAACTGCACTCACTACAAGAAAACAAATAAACAAGACAATAAGGAAATAAATAAGAAAGCAACTTACGCTAGGCTATCACGGCTATTACACATATTACATCCACTGGGCATCAAAGTTCGCCACCAGTGCAAATATAGGGAACAAAGCAGCATATAAACGCCTGAGCAAAACAAGTCCAGAACTGAAACCACTTCAGAAGAGCTCAAGAAACAATATCATGGGTACCCATAATGCTGGCAAGATGCTTAGCAAGCTTATTAACTTTCTCTTGTTTGGCGCTTAAATCCACCAGCACTTGCTGTTGCACCAGAAAGTATGCATCTGAATTCTGCACAGACTTCCTCAGTCCTTCGGCTTCCTGTCACATAACATCTGATCGATGTATTTCAACTTGAAGTTGAGACTCAAGAAGCCGAACTAATTCACGCAGTGAGTTCGAAGAGCTGGTGCTAGCAGTAGTAGCCAGTAACTCGAACACTACATCAAGACAGGACTTTGGGGTTGTCTCAGTGTCTTCAATATAGTTTTTATCAGCTTTCTTGGAGACCAACAGGGATGTCTCGCTATCTTGAACCTTATCTTCATTACTTCCTTTACCATTGCATAACGGGGTACTCTTCTCCAATATTTTATCCGCGTTCTAAAAGAGAAACAAACAAACACATCACAAGTTTACAATGTAGTATATGAAACTCATTTTGGTAAACTAGTTCAGTAGTAAGGTGGACAGGATAACAACATGAAACAAACATATATCTATGTAGTATGGCCACTGTATGGTCTATATCATTCTAGTTTATGTTGCCAAATCAAGATAGATACAGTTCAAATCATATCTATTTAAGACAAAGCAGCGTAGACAGAATATAAGTGTGGGAAACTACACAGCAATAACAACACTTGTAATGTGCATGGCATGAGAACATAATTGTGTTTATTCAATTGAAACTGAAATCAACATAGAGCAAGTTACAACAGCAAACACGTTAAAGAAACAGGTTTAAAACATACCTATTGCGCCATTGGAGTTTCAATTGCATCCTTCAAATTTGAAATTAGTTGGTATTAGTAAATACAGTGATGCAAGAGCAAAGTAGTATGAACCATAGCTACGGAACCTGACCTGAGAACAATTCTTCTTCTTCTTTAAGCGTTGACTTGGGGTTCGGAGTGGTGGTCCTCGTGCTTTGGGCACTGCAGTTGCCTTACTAACTACTCGTGTTTGGGTGCTCTGTGGTGGAGACGGTGTTGTGTCAACGGGAACTGGGTTACTATCTGCTAGGGTTGGGGTTAGAAGGGGTGTAGCTGGTTCTCTGTCCAACTGGGTAGGGGTACAATCTGCGTGAGTCTGGGTTATGTGTGGTGGGGCTGGTTCTTGGGCAAGTACAACTGTGGTTCTATCTCCATCGACAGGTAGCATGATCTTTTCTGAAGACCGTGTTTTTACTCCCACAGATACTGCCATCACCCCCTCCAACTGAAATGGCTGATAAACAAGAAAAGTAATTGAATGTACAGACATTGTAAGATAGACAGGTGCAATGGATAATAGGGAAGAAAACAGGGCATGAAATAATTCACATTTATGTTGTCTAACCAAACAGAATAGTAGGACATAATTTCACATATATGATGGCTAATTAAACAGGATAGCATGACACAATTTCACATGTATGATGGCTAACTAAACAGGATAGAATGACATACTTCAAAATATGATGACTATGTAAATAGGATGACATGATATAACTATATGATGTGTCTATTAAAGTGGTTGGCATGCCATAAATCACAAACATGCCGTCGATGGAAACATGATGGCATGATATAATTCACGGATAGAATGACATAATTCAAAATATGATGACTATGTGAACAGGATGAGATGATATAACTATATTATGTATTTAGAAAATGGGTTGGCATGCCATAATTCAGATACATTCTATCTATGTAAACATCATGGCATGATATAATTCAAATATATGATTTATATACTAAGGAAGTGAGCAGAGGGCAATCGCATATATGATGTGTCAACTAAGGAGATGGCATTCAATATCGTGTATATGATGTAAAAACTAAGCATTGCAATACAACATATGCATGATATGAGTAATATAACCCTGCCAAGTTTGAGCATACACCTCAGGGGGATAATAGGACTGGTCATCTGCCTATGAATCCTCCTCTCAAGAGCTATCTGTAACCAGCAAGATATCTGCTTCAGCAGGTAGCATTATCTGCTCTAAAGACCTTGTTTTCACTCCAGATTTCTCCATCCCCAATTCAAATGGCTGATGCATATGAAGAGCAGTTGAATATACAAACATTTTCAACAAAAGCAATGAGAAATACAAAAAAAAGGACGGCATGATATAATACACATATATGACGCTTGGCTAAACAGCATGGCATTGCATAATTCACATATATAATGCCTTGCAACAAGATAGCATTGCATAATTCACATATATAATGTCTTGCAACAAGATGGCATTGCATAATTCACATATATGGTAATTAGACACTAAATAGGTGGCATTCACACAAAGCATGTCTAAACTAAGCAAATGACATAGCAATGCAAGATACCATACGCACGATATGAGCAACATAACCCTGCCAAGTTAGAGCATGCACCTCGGGGGGAAATAGGACTGGTCATCTGTCTCTGAATCCTCCTCTGAGGAGCTATCTGTAACTAGCAAGACATGCGCTTCGTTAGATAGCATTGTCTGCTCTAAAGACCTTGTTTCCACTCTAGATTTTTTCCAAGACCATGCTGAATGGCTGATGCACAGGAAGAGTAATTGAATGTACTAAAATTGTTGACAAATTTAACACGTAATAAAAAATGATGTCACGATACAATTCACATATAAGATGACTGGCTAACCAGGATGGCGTTGCAAAATTCACATATATGATGCTAGCTAAACAAGATGGCATTGCATGATTCACATATATGATAAAGAAACTAAACAGATAGCATTGACACAAAGCATGTCTAAACTAAGTAGATGACATCTTTGATGTATACAGTAAGCAATGCAAGGCACCATATGCATGATATTACCAACATCAGCATGCCAAGTTAGAGCGATGACCACATGGGGTAAATAGGAGTGGTCTTCTCCTTCTGAATCCCCCTCAGAATAGTTATCTTCCTCTTGATTACGATCCGAAATGGGTGGAGGGGGGTGCTGCCTTTGCGCCCACCATGGAGTGACGTCTGCATGAAATTTTATTGCCACGCAAGGCTCGTCTCTTTTGCTCTACATGTTCAGTTCCATTGTGTACAATAACTGACATGCATAGGAATAAAACATAGTGAGATTATGTAAGGAGTGCATGCACAAATCCAAAGTGATGGTAGCAAACTGTGGATAGACCCAAAACCAATGATAGCAGGTAGATAATAGCTTTAGTTAAAAAAATACAAATAATGGCTCCTTTAATGTTTGTTTGCACCCAACAAGAAACTCATAGTAGACACCCAAGAGTAACCAGATAGTAGACAGATAGTACTGATTGCTGCCCCAATATGTACCCCACAACCATTTAAAAACTCAAGTTTCATCATAAGTTTGAACTTGACTCGGGGTCTAATAGGTGAACACGATGATAAAGTAGCATGTCATCATATTAAGCGATGCATAACGTAAGCAGACATGGAAGAGTGCGACCTCTCTTGCGGACCCGTGTAGTCCTCAAGGTCATCTGCTTAGTTGATGATGGTAATGCAGTTATCGTGGCTGCCGGCGGCGGGGAGGAAGATCTGAGGCTGCGAAAGACAGTCTTGAGAGCGGATCCCTGCTGTGGTGAACCCTTCTGTCGTTGGAGCAGCTGAGCTGGGGTGGAACACAGCACCACAGGAGCAGGACAAACTACACAAGGTTTTCTTTGACACATATCTGTAACAGAAGTAATTGTGTAAGGGCTTGTTTGAATTTGAGGATTCTAACAATGCAGGGATAGGAAATAGAGAGGAATAGGATAGGAATGCATGTGCAAAACAGAGAATTTAAAAACACAGGATTTCTGCCAATCTGGGTGTTTGGTTCACAAGAATTGGAAGATCGCAGGATGCAAAGAAGCATGGTGAGATTAAGTCAAACCATAAGAAAATGTATGGTTATAATGCTATTATGCTACTATCTCTTAGTCTTGTGCTTCATGAATAGGAATTTGAAAAGGAGGACAAGTGGAAATTAAAATTCCTACGGTTTTTCTTTCAAGGAGACACTAAAGGAACAAATCCTACAGTTTTCCTTTGCTCCATTCCTTTGCACCAAATTCATGAAAAGTAGTACCATACGAAACTTTCCAATTCCCATGTTTTTCATTCACTTTTCCTTTCAAGCACTGGCGATTCTAGTAGGCAGGCTTGAGCAAGGAAAAGCCTACACTAAAAAAATGTTTTTGTGCTACTTCTATTACTTTGGACCCAGGCCACTGCCCTACTAGCTCAACTCCCACGGCCATCGACAAATGCACAGCTCAAACGCGCAAAGATAAATAATGATGGCGTTCAAGAGAGTCCATCACGGATAACTAAGTTGCTTGGTACCTCACTGCTTGTCATATAGTAGGATAAAATAATCGTATTTCCAGTTACTCGTGTGCTCAGTGGACAATATATATAACATGTAGAGTAAAAAAGATATGCAACAAGTGTACAACCTCTTTGGCAAAGCCATGTCGATCTCAGCGTGATTGGGTTGGCTGGTGAGGATGCTCCGGTTGACTTGGCTATCGGAGGAGGGGAAGAAGATCTTAGGCATCTGGAGATGGAGCCCAAGGTACTGCTCTGTTGTGATGGAGGGTTTCGTCGTTGGAGCAACTCCGGTGAGTTGTACGACGCTGAGGCTGAAGCGGGACAAGAGAGACAGCATTAACCTGAGTGGAATTCTAATAGCATCTCCAATAGATGATGTAAAATACATAACCACAAAGTGCTAGATGTAAAATACATCAACCGCTCATCTCTGAACTTAACTGTCGAAACTGAACTTGATTGTCAAAACTGAATTTTGCTGTCAAAACTGAATTTTACTGTCAAAACTGAACGCACTAGAGGTGAGGCTACACGTCGGTCGACTGACTTTTTCATCTCTGGTCAGTCGATTTTGCAGTCGTTGGATACGAAATCAAGGGCCTTCAGTTCATCTTCAACCTCCACCCCCCTGAGCCGCCAGCCACCACCGGCCAAACAGCCGCCCGCGGCTGGCGATGCGCCGCCCCGCCCGCCCCGAAAACACTCCCCACCGCCGGTCTGCCGCCGCCCCGGCCTTCCCTCTAGCCCCCCCCTGTGCCGAGCTTTTTCTCCGGCGATCCCCACGCCACCGCCCCACCACCGCCGGCGACCACTGCCCCCACCCTAAACCCTAAGATAGATAGTGGGGTACCTCTCCGGTGAGCCCCCCTCCCCGCTGCGGCTGGTTCTTCCTTAACTCCGGCGAGCCCCCCACCCCCTGAAAATCGACTGACCCAAAAGTCGATTTAGTCGACTGAAGTGTAGCTAAATTAGAGCAGCATCGCAAGCAAGAGCAAGAGCGAGAGCAGTAGCAAGAGCAAGAGCAAGAGCAAGAGCAGATAAGGCAGGGGACCGAGAGCAAGAGCAGAGCAGCAGCGCGAGCGAGAGCTAAAGCAGCAGCTCCTACTGATATGGACGTCGCCGCCGAGGGAGCGACGCCGTGGAGGAAGTGGCCACCAACGCTGCCGTGGATGGAGCCGCGCCGTGTCGGCTCGGGACTGAGCGTCGGCAGCACCGTGAGATCGAATCAAGAAGAAAATGTGGTGATTAGTGTACATCCTCTTTGGTGGCACCGATTAGGCCGCAGCTTCATCCGAGGAAACGGTGATGATGATGCTCTTCCGGTAGTGCAAGTGAAGACAGCGGTCTGGGAATGGAGGTGGCGTGAAAGATGAGGGGAATGTCGAGGCAGCTCATTGGAGGTGGAGGACGGGCTGGCTGAATCGGCGGGACGACCAGATCAACGACGGATCCTCATTCGGTACGGTGGATGAGGGACGTCGAGGTGTTGATGTGGACGAGTCGTTGGGGAAGAGGCTCCGGCTGGGTGGCGGACGGAGGAGGCCGTGGGGCTTCATGGGTTTTCCCGGCCTCGGTGTACAAATGGGTGGATGGATGGGATGGGAGTGGGGAACCATGGCTTAGGGACGCGCTTGTCCGAAATGTGGGGTAAGTTATGAAAGTACCCCCACCAATTTGAGGCAGTTCTTTCGGTTCAGGGGTATCACGGGCATTTCGCCTGTCGGGATTTCACAGGAGGTGGGAGTTTTCGCGCGTGTTGTAATTTTGGAATAGCAAGGCGCGGGTTGAGATGGAGGGAGTTGTCGAAGCACAACGAGAGAAAGATTTACTATCTTAAATATTTCGGGGTAACAAGGCGCGGGTTGAAGAGGCAGGAGTTTCGCAACACGGTAGACAGAGACGCTAGCTTGAAATTTTGGCATAACAAGGTGCGGCTTGAAATTTCGGGAGAACAAGCTTAACGTGTACCCAAAAAAGACAATTTAGACTAGTATGATATACTACGTACAATGTGTTTAACACGCACAACACACACACAGAGAGACACCTTTTAGACTAGTAAGGTACACGTGCATTCCACGCATGAGATTTGGCAACCAAATTATGAATAAATACCACATTATAGCATGTAAGCTTTGAGTCATATATGCATGATGTAGATGTTCGTTTAATTCGTATAGTTCATTTCATTCAAAATCATCTAGTGTTTATAAGAAAACTAACTTTCTCTCATGCATGCATGCACACACACTACCAGCCAGCATTATCCATCACACACATGCAATCTTTTTCTTCAGGTCGGTCTCCCATGAAGGCACACACACACACACATCTATCTCTCACGTGCATGCGCAACGATCGATGTTCCTCTATGTGTGTGTGTATAGCTAGGTCTTTCATAGTTTTCCACATAAACCGATCAATCTATATATCTAGTGAGGTCTCACCCTCTTTCCCACATCCACATCGATCAATCTATACCTCTCTATATAGGATTACATATATAGCTAATACTCCCACATTAATTATATATCCAACGCCCCCCTCTCATCATCCATGCCTTTCTCTTCATCTCCCAAACGCGCGCACAATGGCGAAGACAAGGGGCAGCAAGGGCCCTGCCCCCCCCCCTAACATCACTATATATCGAGGCTAATATGAATGTGATCATTAGACAATTGCTGGTAAAATTGGTTTAAGTTGATGATTTGGCCCTCCTCGTAAAGGATTAGCAATGCTTGGCCCCCTAGCTCATGGGACATTTTTCATGGCTCTGCCACTGCGCGCAACAACGCATGTTCTCGCCCCCTCTCTCTCTAAATATTGATGTCGCAGTTGTGCACTCCTTCATATTCATTCGCACTAGATTTCATAGGAAACATCCCATCCACTCAAACCTCTTTGAAAGAATTCTGCGTTTTTTCTATGCACACTCAAACACTCGTACAATCCTGTAGGATTCAAGACGACATTCCACTCTAATCCCATGTTCTTCCTATTCCCGTGTTTTGGAAATCCTACGAATCAAAGAGGCCCTAGGTCTTTTATAAAAACTAATTGATTCTGAATGAGATGAACTATAAGAATTAAAGGAAGGTCTACATCAGGCATATATGACTCAGAGATTACATGCTATAGTGTGGTATTTATTCATAATTTGGTTGCAAAATCTGACGCGTGCAATGCACGTGTACCTTACTAGTACTTCGAGTATGTGAAAAACACAATGGCATGCTACATAGTGTCTCTCTTATAGTTCATGAAGCCACGTGGCACATGTGGAGGCGTTGTCGCAACATCCTTGTGTGGATTGATCATAGTGACGTGCTGCTGGTTCCAGAAGAATGTACTCGTCCTCCTTGAGCCACACATTTGGTACATGCACGAAGCGAAGATGTGCACGCACGCCACGCACGCCCTCATTCCCTCGCACGCACACGCGGGTACACGGGCGGACGCCATTTTGTACCAAGATCCACCCCATGTGATAATTTGACACGTGTAAAGTCCTTCACTTCATTGATGATCAATTAATACAGCGCATGCAATTGAGTGGACGTGAGGGCGGAAGAAAGACATTACTACTCCACTGCGCGCATGCGAGTAGTTAAATCATGGGTTGCTAGTAGTACTTCCATTGGTCTCCTTTGTATTTTGTGCCAATTTTTGGAAGTAACATAATATTTACGCATCTGAGCAGTGTAGTCTACTTGAAATTTATGTTCCACTAAACTCATCGGGAGCCGTTTCGGACCTCGAAACCAAAACCCATCAATTTATCTTTACCTTGTTCCCATCACATTCGAAAGTACTAGTGCTAAAATTAAGTGCAAGCCTGCTCACACCTACTAGTACCTACCAAACCTGAACGTGTTCCCACTATGCAGGTATTAGTACTAGTGCTAGTACTTAGGTTATAAAAAGGGGAACTACCTAACCGAAAATTACTCTACCTTTCCTCATCATAAGTGCTTCTTCTTCGTCCGTCCCTGCCATGTCCGGTGCGCAGAGCTCTAGGTCGAGAACCACTCGTAACAAGGGAGCAGCAACCAAGGTTGTAGAAAAAAAAGAGGGCTCGCCGCCACGCAGAGACCTTGAAAGATCTCTCACGGGCTGGCGATGGCTCCCAGAAGCGCCCTAGCCGCGGAGGCAAACATGCCGAGATGGCGGCGTTGGAGTCGTTATCCCTTGACGGCATGCCTGATCAGCTCAATAAGCACCTCAATAAGCAGAAGGAGTTCATCCACGGCTTGGTGGAGCTACTGAAGGAGAGCCTCGACGACATGCCCGCTGAGCTCAATAAGTAGGGGGAGTTTACCACTGGCTTGGTGATGCTGCTGAAGAAGAGCATTGCCTCGGAGAAGAAGGCAACCGGTGAAATCATGTAACTTCAGGAGGACAAGGCGAAGCTCTACCACAAGCTCGACCTGCTGAAGGAGAAGAACGCCGGCTGGAAGAAGCTGCATGAGAGTAGTAGTTCCTCAATGAAGATGTTGCAGGCCCTCATCATGGAACAGAAGGAGGAGTTGGCGAAGCTCCGCATCGAGCACCCGACTGCTATCAAGGTACGTAATGCGGTCGTCGAACAGATGATGAAGGCTCGCATCGAGAAATCTCGCATCATGGACAGAATGAAGAAGATGGTGGAGGAGACGCGCAAGGAGATGGAGGTCATGGAGGCGATGAAGAAGCAGTTACGACTCCATGGAGAATTAGATCATTTGGGGTGATAATCTTCCTTCTTCTTTTGCTCCTGTGTTTCTTCTTTTGCTTCGGGTGTTTCGCCGCACGTGTCACGTTCTCTGCGAGGCATGAATAGAACAATGCTAACAATGAGACGACTAGCAAATTTGATCATTTTTTATCGCCATATGGCACTGGGCTACCGTGTTTCGTGCTCCTCCCTTGTAGTACTACTCCAGTGGAAAACTTGAGTATATCGCACGGTTCTTTGCTCCTCCTCAGGTCATCGGCACATTTATACGAGTAGTCAAATCACAAGGCCCTGTCTTCCAGCAATAATGAGCCGTCAAATCACAAAGGCCCTCGCCTCTCGTGAAAAGGACCAAGCTAGACTGCCCCGCCCTTTAGCCTTTTAAAAATGTATACATTTGTATAGTAGTAGTATCGATGGTTTGCGCCATGGAGCAAAACTAACAAGATGAAATTAAAGAAAAAAGGTGGTACATATAGAGAGCGCTCATCGCCAAATTATGCATATACTATATGACACTACCCACTATGAAGGTACTAGTAACATAGACTAGTAACTAGTCTATGTTACTCTCCACTATGACCAGCCAAAGTCGAGGCACGGATACCAACGAGGGCCTGGTTGTGTCTATACATGGACAACTCACCCGACTGCATGCGCACCAGGCAGACGAAGCTCGTGTCGTGTTGGTGCCGTGTGCGGCCCTCACATTAACCAAAACCTCGCGCCTCCATCTTAGCCTCCGCGTTTTAAACTTCTCAATCTCAAGGCCAAGGAGCAACGTGAAACATATGATAGAGCCAATCGGATGGTTGAGAACACTACAATTCATAGCTACAGATGCGTGTGTGAGAGAGGACGAGTGTGTGCATGCACCTCTTCTCAGAGTACAAGTGTATGTGGGTGGCATCGACCTAGGGAGCAGTGATGGTGCGTGCGAGAAGTCCTGAGAGATAGGTGTAATGCGTCTGAAAAAAGACTAGTCTATAGCTCGCCACGAGGCTATTCCTGTCGAACGCCAAGCGTAAGATATGTATCCGACGGTGCTAGTTATTACGCGTGCATAGCAGTAGAAAAAGAACTAGTACCATGGCATATGCTACACCACGGCCGAGAAAACGTGCCGACATTACACCATCCGGGAATAGTGCCACACTTCGAAACTAGAACCGTTAATAAATTTTGAGCGAGTCTCGTCACATTCCAAATTACTACTACTACCACGCTATATTTAATTGCAAACCTGTTCACACCGATCACAACCTAAATGGTTTCCCACTTAGGAGCATATTAGTAGTACTCGGTTATAAATACTACTATGCTAAGATGACTACACATTCCTCCTCAACTCCTCATCCACAAAAAACAATCAAGTCAATCAAGCCATGGCCAGAGTGAGTTCTGGGTCGAGAAATTTCCACCAGGGAGAGGTGAGCATGGAAGAGGAAGCACGAGAGATGTCCCGTCTCACCGTGAAAGTAGCCGACATGTCCAGCCGCGCAGCAGTAGCAGCACAGAGGTCTCGTCGGGCCGCCGAAGCAGCACAGAGGTCCCGCCGCGTCATCGATGTAGCAGACTAGTCCGGCCATGCCGTGGAAGCAGCAGAGATGTCCCGCCGCACAGCCGAAGCAGCACGAAGGTCCCGCCACGCCGCGGCGGCCTGGGAAAATTTCTCGCGGGCAGGCGAGGACTCTTACAGGCGCATGCATGCGATGGTCCATAGCCAAATGGATCAGATCTTCGGCTGGGTGAGATTGCAGGAAGAGGCTACCGGCGTCATCCGGCAACTAGGGGAGGGCAATGCAAAGCTCTGGGGCGAGCGCGACCTGCTGAGGGCGAAGATCGCCAGAAGGGCGAAGCAGGAGAAGGAGATCGCTGCCTTGTTGCAGAGGACGGGCATCATCATCAAGAAACTTATGGATGAGAATGCCATGCTCCGCATCGAGCGCAACAGGCTGGTGGAGGAATCCATGGATGCTGCCAAGCAGCGTATTAAGGACATGAAACTAATGAAAGAGATCATCTCTTGCCGTGAGAACTAGTCTTCGCGACTTGCAGCGCATAAAGAAAGTAGAGATCAGCGAGCCAGATCGTTGTATGCATCTTCCTTCTTCTTTTGCCCTTGTGTATTTCGGGCGTAGCCGCATGTGGCTTTTTTAATTATCTTCCTGATTATGTAAGACAATTATTATCCACTCGCGTCGTCCTTATATATATTCATCAGTCTTGCTATAAGTCACAGTAGATGCTATATAGGTCTGTCGGATCTTACATCAAGATCCATGCAAAATTTTCTTTTCAGATTTTCTTTTTTCTCTCTTAAATCTCAGTCCAGTGAGACATTGCCATGCCATTAAACAGAGGCTCGGGCGCCATTAATGGAGACCTTGGGAGAGAGGTGGACGACAGATGGAGGTCAAAGGGCTCTCCTCCCGATAAGAACGCGCAGGGGTCTGATCGCACGCCTCCCGTACTCAAATAGCTACCCTGCATGATGCCTCCTAGCTAATAAGAAAGGGGACGCGTGGCAGCACGTAAATGGTAAATAGAACACCCACGGTTTCAATAATACTTGTGTTTCCGATTGTAACGTGACAGCACTTGTTCCAAAATGACTTTGTTGATTGTTAATGTGTGCGCCTTCGCAAATTGGACAGCAAAATTACCACAGCATGTTGGTGCCATGTCATGACACCAAGCCAAGTTTCATGATTTTCATGCGTTTTTTGGATTTACAGGAATTAAAAAACCAAGTTTCTTAATGTTTCCAGCCGAGCCATGACGCCCAGATGTTTGAATTTCATTCCCGTTTCTGGCATGGGACCTAGAAATTTACCCAAGGACACACATGTGATTTTTCAACCAGCTTTGGTGCACTGGAGCATTGCTTGTATTTAAAATTTCAATTATGCACACAAAGGTGACACGTTCCCTCTCAGAACCACGAGCCTTCTTGAGAGAAGCTCCGGTTTGCAAGAAACTTATACCAAAACTTGTTCCTATTCTGCAAAAAAAATTACCACAGCATGGTAGTACCATGACATGATACCATGCCAGGTTTCATGATTTTCAGGTGTGTTTTGGATTTACTAGAATTTTAAAACCAAGCTTCTCAATGTTCTCGGCCGAACCATGATGCCCAGATGTCTGAATTTCATTCCCATTTCTTGCATGGGACCTAGGAATTCACCCGAGGACACACGTGTCATTTTTCAATCAACTTTGGTGCACTGGAGCATGTGCTTGTAGTTCAAATTTGAATTATGCACACTAAATGACCAGAAAGTCAATTAATGTATAAAAAAGGTCAAACGAACCCGGAATAATTCCAAAAATTTAACAGGGCACTCATATAGTTCTATGTTGCCTCTGTAAAGAAAATCTAGGGGGAGGCGGCATATATTGTTTCGCACACAGAGGTATAAGAAATAAAGAAATAAATAAATTAGCATACCTATTTAATTCTTGGGTTCTTATTATTTATGCCACTAGTTGTGTATCACTACTCAGTTTTGCCATTAGAAGTTACAACTACTCAAAAAATGCCATCGATCCGTGAGATGTCTGCTCAAAATGCAATTAGATATCTAAAAAATGTGATCGTTAAGTTAGATGTTTGCTCAGAAATGCCATTAGACATTGTTATTTTCACATCAAACCCGTTGACCATGTTACATGACAAAAATAAGCCGATTCTCACAATGATAAGTTAATGGTGTCCAGCACAACACACCCCTCAAATAAAACTAAGCACCCTGGAATTCTTTGACAACTAAACTGCTAGCTATATGATGTTGGCCATATATATTGTACGTATATATTGTGAAGAAACGAGTGGTAGTACTATACCAACTAAAACATGAAATGTACGAAATATAACGAGAAGAAACATAACATAGTTCTGCTGGGGGCTTAGCACAACACACCCCTCAAATAAAACTAATCACACCAGAAATTAAACTAAGCAACTAATCCGGTAGACACTGCATTAGAACCACCATGAGCAACGACACTGCCACCTTACTCGGAGTCCTCGTCCACGTCTTCGACTTCGTCCTTGTCCCTCTTCCTCTTGGGCGATACTTCTTTGCTTGAACCGCACTCTTGGCTCTTGCTCTTCATCCAACCCTTGTAGATATTGAAACAAAGGTAGCCATCCATTGCAGCGTAGTGGATGTGGTCTATATCTAGTACAGTCCACTGCCATGCATGATGAAACGTGTGTCAAGGTTTGTTCAGTTCACCGTACGAAGGATGAACCATGGCTCCTGCCAGGGTCAGCTTGAAGGTTGATCACGGGAGGGCGGCAGCCCTTGCTTCTGGAGGTCGAAGGGGTCGCCTACAATGAGGCCTATCCAACCCAGGATTTAATTGTCGTTCCCAATGTCTACACTAACGAATTTGACTCGGACGCCCTTGAGGAACTTCTTAAATTCCTCGCACTCAACGTCGGCATGGCATATGTGGTAGACCAAGCATAAGTCATGCACGCAAACTTGGATCACGGTAGGCTTCTTCTTCTCTGCCTCCTTTAGATTATTCTTGCTTCCCAGGACTATGGTGTACTCAACATCTAGCCCAGCGACCCACTCATCATTTGAGTTTTCAAACATGCGTTTGAAGCAAGCAAGGCATTCTTTCACTGTTGCAGAAGAACGGGTGTAGATGATGTCGAACTCATCGCCGGTGATGGTTCTAACCTTGTACTCACTGCCGATCATGGAGATTTGGGACGCCATGGATTTGGGAGGAGGGTTAGGATTAGTGGAACTGCCGTAATGTGAAAGGATGGGACAACTAGGAGCGGTTTATCGATTGTAAAAATGTCGAGTGGGGGCGTGTGCAAATGGCAGGGTAGTGGCTTGCCTGGTGGATAAATGGATTCATGCACAATACTATGGGGGGCCAATTAGATGGCATGTCTACTCGACGCCTAATTAAATGGCTTTCGATGTCATGTCAAGCGTCGGGAAAATTACAGGTGATACAAAGCTTTCCATTCTCCCATGATACGGGCTTCCGAGAGCCCTTGGATCTAAGATCGAACAGTTGCATGGCGTGATTCTAGACCTATGGGTGAATATCCTATCCTGGAGGGTTATTCTACAAATTTTCAGCAACTTAGCATGCAACCGTTTGATCTCAGATCCAAGGGCTGCGAGCAGCCCGTATCATGGTCGTGCCTACCACGACCATCGCCTCGCTCGCGCGGTCGCACCCTTGGAGATTTAACACGGTGTGTTAGGCTATCTGATGTTGGCATGTCATACATAGTCATCACTTAGTCACTCATACAACAAGGTTAGCTATAAGGTTGGCTATAAGAGTATTTTTTTTGTTTACTTCTCTCTATCTCTTTCTTCGTAGTATTTATTGCATTTGCTAAGGAGTGGCCTCTTCCAATGAAATGGTGCTTAGATGAGGTGCTTAGTTTTTTTTGCTAAGTTTGCTTCATCTAGGTACACACGCTTATCACCGTTTCTTCCTGGAGTCACCAAACTAGTCTCTCTCTTCTTAATTAACTTGCCACATCAGACTTTATGCCTATGTGGCAGGCTTAGCACCTGTAGGATCAAGTACAATAGTGGGCTATAAGCCCGCTTTACATGGCATTTTTGCATATATGGGGGAAAGAGGCAAGGAAAAAGTGGAGGAGTGGGCTCTCAAGCAAGAGCCAACCTCTACATGGTGGAGCATCGGGAGAGGCACCTGTATGGAGGTGGTCAAGAATCGGGAGACTCACGCCGGTCATAGCGCCGCAGTTAAAATGATAATGACAAGTCAAATCACCGGGCCCCACCTGTCCAGTAGTAACTCACTGTCAAATCACACAGCCCTACGTTTGCAGCAGCCTACTCCCTCATCTTCTCGCGTCTCTGTCGAACCGACTAGGCGGAACTGCCCCGCCTACCGTGCGGGAGAAGCCCCGCCCTCGACTTTTAAATAGTATAGTATACTAATTTTGTATCCATGGATTGCGCCACGGAGAAAAGCCTCAAGAAAACGACAGTACACATGTACGGAGTATACAGCACGCCCATCGCGTTCGCGTCGCACCCCAGACGGTCGGTCGGTCTGGAACACCGCTCTCCGAATGGAACGCGTGTCATATTGCGTTTGCACACACATGTGGTGTCACACCCTAGCTAGTTCAAGCATTAGAGTGTGCATCATGTTTAAATTCCTCTTAAATTTGAAATGGGGAAGACAAACCCCCAGCACCCCCCCCCTGGAACAACTAGGGTTTACTAAAAACTTTTCCAATGAACCTGAAATGCCCTTCTAAAAAGCCCACCCTTTTTGTTTTGGGTTAAAACCTTTGACAAAAATGGTGCACATTTTTCTAGGACATCAAAGGTCATTGGATTAATCCTTATGGTATTTGCATTTGGGCATTTAAATGCTATAAAATATTTTAAATGCTCAAATAATCATAAACTAAAATGTTTGCTATTGGATATATTCTAAGCAGTGGCCATGATTAATTTTATGATTTTTGGTAATGCCCTGGCATTTTTAATAAAGCCCTGAAGTTACAGAAATAATAAATAAACAGAAAAGGAGAGAAAGAACAGGGACTTACCTGGCGCAGCCCACCAGCCCACCCGGCTCGGCCAGTCCACTGGCTTATGCCAGTCGTCCCCCTCCTCTCGCCAGGAGGACGAGGAGCGCGTGGCCGGCGCCCGCGGCCACACGCCGGCCACCTCCTGCTTCCGCCGACGCCCTGGAGGCGTCCACGAGTGCCATGCCGACCCCCACGTCTCCCTCACTTTCTTCCCACTCTCCCCGTGGCCTCTCCCCCTCTCTGGCTCTCTCCCCATCTTCCTGCCGAGCGCAGCCGTCGCCGCCGACAAGCTTCACCGCAGCCACCGCCGTCCATTCGTTGCCCCGTCATGCCAGGAAGCTCCGCCGTCGTCGACTACATCAAGTAGGCCGAGCCCCGAGCGCTCGCTCGCCCCGGAGACGCTGCACCGAGCTCGTCCTCAACTCCGGCCACCGGAGATCCCCTTCGCCGCCCCGCTCGCTCCATCCCTTCCCCGAGCTCGCCGTTCGCTCCCCTGCAACCGCTCTGAGCTCCGCCACTGTTTCCCCCTCTCCCCGCGCTCGTCCGCGTCCTCTAACCACCTCTGCCATCAAAGCCGAAGCTCACCGCCGCCACCGCACGTCGCCGTCGTGGCCATAGCCACGTTGGGACTCCACCGAGCACGCCTTCGTCTTCCACGCACTCGCAGGAGCCCGTAGCACCCCCGCATGCCCCTCGCCGTGCCCCTAGCGACTAGCTCGACCTCACCCGAGCTCCGGCCGCCGCCAAACTCATCGCCGGCGACGTTTCTGGCCACCCCAGCTCCACCCACTGCCACCACTTGACGCGGCTTCCTCCCCGCATCACGTAGATAGTCTCCGCCGCCCATTTGGTCGCCGGAGTGCAAATCCCGCACTGCTCCGCCGTGTCTGGCCTCGCCGACGGCTAGACGCCGGCGAGTTTGACTCTGTTTGACCCTTGTGTGGGCCCAGGTTGACCCCCCTGAGTCTATTACAGGTGGGGCCGGTCTGCTAATTAGTTTAGGATTAGTTTTAACTAAATTTCATTAGTTTAGTCACTGACATGTGGGCCCAGGCCCCACTGACAGCTAATTAGTGTTAATTTAATTCTGTTAATTAGTTGTGACACTGACAGACAGGGCCCACCACTCAGGTTTGACCTGGCCGACCCAGTTGACCGCTGATGTCACACCTATGTCATGCTGACGCATTAATTCAATTACTGATTTATTCTTTAATAGGAAATTCCAGAAAATAGCCAAAACTTCTAAAAATCATAGAAAATCAACCATAGCTCCAAATGCAAAGATTTATATATGAAAAATGATCAGAAAAATTCAATCTATCCATCTGTAATGGTTTCATGCATGACAAAACAAGTTAACCTTGCTGTTTAAGCAGAATAAGGTAATGCACTAATAAGGCCATGTTAAATGAGCTAACATTTGAATCTTTGATTCAAATGAGTTCATTCCATCCTGTTTTAGCTTGCATTAGGCCAAGACACATTCATTTTGCCATGTCATAGCATGCATCATATTGTTGCATATTGTCATGTGTTGATTATGTTCGGTGTGTCTTTCGTGGTAGGTTCTGCCTCCGAGGATAACCCCGAGTATCCGTCTGAAGGGCAGTACCCTACTACCACTACAACAGGCAAGCAACCCATTGATCATTCCGATACAAACCCATGTTCTCGCCTCTGCTCTTGTTTACTGCATTAAGACAACGCGATTCAAGCTGCTGTGTGCTACGGTAGTTAAACCCTTATCCTCTGCATGACCTGTCATTGCCACAGTAACTAGATGAAACCCACTAGCATGTGTAGGAGTTGATTGAGCCATGTATGTGATTCCTACCTTGCTATGCCTGCTATGCTTAGAGTTATGTCAGGCCTGGTCCATCCGGGTGATGGGCTAGAGTGAAATGATTATGTCGGTAATGTGAGGGATGTGTTGAACATGTTTTGGTAAAGGTATCGATGAGAGGCCATGTAGGAGTACATGGTGGGTTGTTTCATTGAGGCCGTCCATAAGAACTGAGATCTGTATGCGTGATTTAAGATTCAGCTACTACCACACATTGGGCCCTGAAATATGACCCTGCTCGACTTACTGACCCCTCTCGCCCTCTGTCTAGGAGTTGCAACTAGTTTCTGGTGTTTGTAGGTTATGTGTTGGCGGCCGTGCGTAGCGCTGACCCTAGGGGTGGGCTATGATGCGGTAGATACACTGTGGCCGGGTATGCCGGGCGCCCGTTTGGCGTCTCGGGACCCTGTACACATCGTTTGGGGCCGTTGAGGACACCCCGGCCGGATTTCCTTGCGGATGGAACCTGAATAGGCGATAAACCTGGACTAGAGACTTGTGAGGTTAGTCAGGTCGTGGTCTACACCCACGTCGGTTTTCGCTTGAAGTCTGCCGAGCACATCTCGTGTGCAGACGCTAAGTGGTGGAAACATGTGTTATGAAGTACACCCCTGCAGGGTATAAAACTATTCGAATAGCCGCGTCCGCGGTAAGGGACTACTTGGTTGCCTATACAGTTCATAGACAAGTTAATGGTTACTACTAAAAGACTCAAGATAAGTGTGAGTACCGAGGATGGCCCTCTCGTAGGATGACGAGGGAGGATCCCCGGTGGAGTATTGTGTTGGTGAGTAGTGGACTCGTGTGCGAAAACTATTTTACTAGTGGAGTTCCATAGGATAGCCTAGCCAAGAGTCAAAGCTGGCTTGCTGCAATAACCCCACCACCTTCTTGAGAATGAGCATGTATAGTAGGTTCTCTTGTAAGACTTGTTGAGTACCTTTGTACTCATGTTTGCTTAATTACTGTTTTCAGATGACAACACCGCCCCCTCCGATGGGTTCTACGTAGACCTTGATGTCGACGAGTGACTAGCCACCCAGGTGGTGATCCTGGCCATGGAGGGCCCTATGTAGATAGACAGGCTTCGAAAGCCTTCTTGCTTTCTAATGTCTGTACCCAGACTATTTACTTCCGCTTGTGCTTGTATGATTGTATGACTTGAGTGTTGGGTCGTGTGGCCCCTACTTGTATGAATATGTGATGTATGGCTCTCTGGAGCCTTTAAATAAAGTACTTGAGTTGTAGAGTTTTGTTGTGATGCCATGTTGTATGTACTCATATCGGGCATATTGTGTGTATGATTGAAATGCTTGGTATGAGTGGGATCCGACAATCTAGTTGTTTATCCTTGGCAGCCTTTCTTATGGGGAAATGTAGTCTAGTGTTCCTCGAGCCATAGTAGTCCGCTACAGCCCGGTTCACCGGAGTCCTGCTAGCCCAGCACTACTGCTCAGGACACTTAACTGGCCGGCATGTGTTTCACTTCGTTCCTATGTCTATCCCTTCGGGGAAATGTCACGCGGTGACATCCGGAGTCCTGTCTAGCCTGCTACAGCCCGGGTTCCCCGGAGTCCTGTTAGCCCAGTGCTACAGCCCGGAATCACTCGCTGATGACCGACATGCTCGATGTGATTCATGTATGCCTGTCTCCATAGGCCTGTGCCGCTTTGGGTTCACGACTAGCCATGTCGGCCCGGGTTCTCTGTCATATGGATGCTAGCGACACTATCATATACGTGAGCCAAAAGGCGCAAACGGTCCCGGGCCATGGTAAGGCGACACCCGTGGGATACCGTGCGTGAGGCTGTAATTTGATATGAGGTGTTACTGGCTAGATCGATGTGACTTGGAATCGGGGTCCTGACATGTGGGACCGCAATTGAGAACCGACCATAGGCACACTCCTCGGCCCCGCGAGTCGGGTGAGTTAATAGAAGAGAGAGACGAGTGATAGTACTACTAGAGAAGTGTTGTAGGAGTACATACGTTGGTAGCTGGACGATCCCTGCAAGACACGAAAGATCAGTTCGTCCATGTTGTGACCAGACTCCAGCAGACACGCCTGGATTGGCTATCGTCTACATATTGTGCAGGCTGTGTTGTACAGGGCTGTAGTTCTGGTGAGAAATCTAAAAAAGGTTTCTTGTCATCTCACAAAATTAGGTGTCATGTGCTTCAGATCACTGCGAGGGTTAAACAGCGGCACCTGAGTTGGGCTAGTCATTGGGGGCACATGCACGAAGACTACTCGGTTGCCATCTAGGTCAAGCTGGCTATGTTAATTAGGACATCTATCGACGGACCCCTTTTCTACGAGTTTATCTTTTATTTGAGCTTAGATCCTCGTCTAGTTTGTCCGTCGGGATTCATCTTGTCTCCTTTGGGCAATGAGGTTATGATTTCTTGTCATGTGGCATTTTTTCGTGTTATATGTTATAATCCGGTGCTTCAGATCGAAATGACGACAAATGCGCCTCCGGGGCACGTGCATGAAGACTTCTTGACAGTCATTGCCGAGGTCAAGCTGGTTCCGGCCGGTAGACAAAAGAAAACTAGTACTCCACTATATAGGCAGGAGCATCCGCGCTTGCTTGCTAGTGTTGCTCTCTTCACACTGTCTCGTCCTCTCCAGATCTAAACACAACAGCGGTGGCCACACTCTCTCTCTCTACTCACCGCTGGTCACAGATCCAGTCGGATCCTCTCCGCCGGGGATGGAGAGAAGGTGCAACGTTCACGCGGTCATCCTCGGCGACGGCTCTTACCCACTGCCGGCGCGTCTCGATCAGTGTGCCTTGCCATTCTCTCCCAAGCATCGCTGGCGAGGGAGGGCCTCCCACCCCTTCTTCCTCGCTGCCGTAGTGTGGGCAGATCCGGCCTCCCGCCGCCCACCTAGCGACATCCCGGCAACCCTCAGGTATAAATTCCTCCGAAACCGGCCTTGCTCTACTTCCCGAGCTCCTGACGTCGCTGCATTTGTATCTTTTACTATTTCTCAGGCCCCCTCGTAGATAGGATCGATCAGTTGTTCGAAAACCACCTATTTTTTACTGTTAAGAGGTAAAACTAGTTCATGCACTCGAATCTAGTACTACTTGGTTCAAACAAGGAAGAAAGGGGGTGGGGTGGGGGAAGATTTCTTACCTGAATCTAGGACTTGGTCGAAAGAGGAAATAATGGGGGCGAAAAGTAGCAGAGACTGGCTATCCAACTGGTCTCTAGGTCTAATAGGGAAATAAAGGGAACGCAGTACAAACTCAATATAAACCCGATCTATTGGTTGAAAAAGGAAAGAAAGTGGGGACTGGGGGACAAGTCAACAGAGTAAGTCTAGCACTAGATTTGCTAGCCTCACATAGTATAAGGTGGCTATATACTGAACAAAAATGG
The DNA here is from genome assembly GCF_056163025.1 of Triticum urartu. Taxonomy (NCBI): domain Eukaryota; kingdom Viridiplantae; phylum Streptophyta; class Magnoliopsida; order Poales; family Poaceae; genus Triticum; species Triticum urartu. Next base: position 191,869,962 of record NC_141873.1, on the reverse strand, counting down.
GACCAACCCAGATATCCTCTTCAGATGTTTGTTGCCCCGGGCCGCTCTTATGTAATGCCACTGGTAAAATGTAGCAGTCGCACTGTTAAAAGTAAGGACGCGTTAAACCAATGTTGTTTTCAATGTAATGCCTCCAGTAATATGAATCAATGGCACTTTTTTCATGTCCTGCTAAATTTCCCATTAAGATAAGTTGCTTCTTTTCGTTAGAGATGCAACTGTCCTGGTCCGCCTACTCTCTCGTGCCCAAATACTGACTTTGTAGCAGCTGTTAATGTAATGTTGCTAGTAGAATGAAGCAATGGCACCATTAAATTAATGTCGTATTTAACGGTTGTCATAGTTAATCCTAATGCCCACACTAATATCTAGCAATGCTGCTAGAAATTGCTACTGTCCTTGTACGATTGCCATTCAGATAAGGAACATGCTTTTTTTTCATTTGATGCATGTTTCATCACTTGTTAGTCACCCTCCTTTCCACCTTTTTGTGCAAACAGAGATATACATTTCACGCTTGATCTTAGTAGAACTGCACAAATGATATCCAAATTATAGTTGAACATTCCAGGAGCTTCACGACCAACCTTGATGTTGCTCAATTTTATTGCAACTAATGAAGAAGAAGCTCTATGGGTTTCGTTTTCTGATGGAAATGGAACCGGGGCTGGAGCCTGTTCTTAAAAAAATAAGAAGAAGCTGCTAGCTCATGGGACATTGCTTCATTTTAGGTGAACTACACCAAAAGGTCCCATGAATTGAATCATCCATGTTGGTGACTGGTGTCATCCCTTCTACGATGGCGTTGACTGCAGATATGGTTCCCATCACGAGGTATGCTCCTTTTTGGTCTGACCGTTTGCCAAAGATCCTGCATGTTGATCCTACTCTTGTGCTACTGTTTTGGCACTGCCATGATAAAGCAGTAATGTTATTATTTTGCACCTTAATCTAGTGGCACTATTAATTTGAGGCAATGTTTTGGCACCGGTAGTGCCACTGATTTTTTTATATATCGAAAGAGTGGGTTCCCTCTGATTTCATTAAAGAAACCCAACCATAGAGAACCATTATCCAACAACATCTCAGTGTAAACGGGCAGTTATGCAACTACTACTAGAACGGACTGAGTACTAGCAGGAGACAAGTTCACCACATAAGCTAGGCAGGTAGGGGGATGCAGCACCAGCTCGACCAAGTTTGGATTACAACCCAAATGCTACCACAGAAACATCAGGGGGAGATAGGGACTGAAAGAGCCAGCTTCAGCATCCCAGTCTAAGCACCCCCGGCCTTCATCCTTGCGACGCACGGTACACCTCGTTTGCCACCTGCTCGACCCTAGTCTCACTGATAAAATGAAGTAATAATACAGTTAAAATAGAGCGAGTGTCCTCTCTATCATTTCATTTCCAATGTAGATAAAGAAAGTGCTTCTCTTCGTTAATGTATGTTTCATCAACTAGTCCGATTGTTAATGTTTAAGCGTTTCTGCAAACTTGGGTGCTTAATTTTAGTTGATCTGCACAAAAATAGAGATTTGAATGTCTCAAGGCCCCTCCTTGTACTACCCCTGTACACTGATGTTCATCACTGGCAGAAGGTGTATCGGGGAGACTTGGGACGATTTCTAGTATGAGGCGTGGCGTACCGTATGAGGTGCCGCAGGGCCCATCTTGCCCTCGCAGCATGGCATACTATGATACTATCGCAATATTTTCTTATATTTATTTTGCGTGTTTCATAAACTAGTGCCACTATAATGTAATCACGCTTTTTCATTATCTGTGCAAACAGGGTTATTCAGCTGCATTTTGGTGGAACTGCACAAATGTACGGATGGAACCGGCATATATGCAGAGTGCGAGGTGTTCCAAGTAAAAATTACCGACACCAACCATGCTCCATGCACGCATTAGCATCCACCACCACCAGTGGGATGTTTGGCGCTCTCTGTGGATGGATCTTTCTCAGCAGCAAATCCTCTAACCAAATACTAGTAGCTTATATTGGCAGTTTTCTAGGGAGTACTCTTTTCTGAACGAAGCACCAATCTATTTTTTATTTATTTGTACACAGTGTCACAACTTTGACCCAAAGTTCCAGAGCTATTTAAGGGTGATTGGGATAGTACTCAGAGACTGATTGTAAGCATGATTTTCACTAGCTGTCACACTGATTGTAAGCATGAGCAGGTGGAAGATTAGGTTAGCGTGAAGCTTACCTTAAACCCTACCGCCGCCGTTAAAACAAGGCAAGCGTCCAGGGAACCGTGGAGAACAGCGGGGAAGCAACGTCGCACCATCCGGCCTCCTCTTGCGGTGGGAGAACGAATACTCATGTGGCTCCGACTGGCTCTGCACCCTCACGAACGGCACACCGTACTCGATCGATTCGTTATCCTCTGGGTGCTCGACCTTCGACCTGTACGCCCACCACCTCCGCCTGACTTTCGCCTTGGGCAAATCAGTCTGCTCCATCACCCAGAGGAGATACTCGATGAACTCAAAGGACTGCGGCGTGACTGCCGACGAGGAGTACATGTACATCGCTTCCCTCATCGCCGTCGTCTCGCTCTTTCGCATACATTGCCATGTGGCCCTCACCGTCCTCAAAATCTCCCACTCATTGTCAAACCAAGTAAGGATCTCCTTCAACCTGGCTAACTTTGCCTGGTCGCCGCCGGCGATCTGCCTGATTCACTGCTGCATCCTCTCCATAAATGTCCTTCTGAGTGGTCCAGTGCTAGCTTTGGAAGATGAGAGTGAAGGAAATATTCCCTAGAAGAAATAATAGAGTTATTATTTATTTCCTCATATCATGATAAATTATTCATGCTAGAATTGTATTAACCGGAAACATAATACATGTGTGAATACATAGACAAACATAGTGTCACTAGTATGCCTCTACTTGACTAGCTCGTTGATCAAAGATGGTTATGTTTCCTAACCATAGACATGAGTTGTCATTTGATAAACGGGATCACATCATTAGGAGAATGATGTGATTGACTTGACCCATTCCGTTAGCTTAGCACTTGATCGTTTTAGTTTACTGCTATTGCTTTCTTCATGACTTATACATGTTCCTATGACTATGAGATTATGCAACTCCTGATTACCGGAGGAACACTTTGTGTGCAACAAAACGTCACAACGTAACTGGGTGATTATAAAGGTGCTCTACAGGTGTCTCCGATGGTACTTGTTGAGTTGGCATAGATCGAGATTAGGATTTGTCACTCCGATTGTCAAAGAGGTATCTCTGGGCCCTCTCGGTAATGCACATCACTACAAGCCTTGCAAGCAATGTGACTAATGAGTTAGTTATGGGATGATGCACTACGGAACGATTAAAGAGACTTGCCGGTAACGAGATTGAACTAGGTATTGAGATACCGACGATCGAATCTTGGGAAAGTAACATACCGATGACAAAGCAACAACGTATATTGTTATGCGGTTCGACCGATATGGATCTTCGTAGAATATGTAGGAGCCAATATGGGCATCCAGGTTCTGCTATTGGTTATTGACCAGAGAAGTGTCTCGGTCATGTCTACATAGTTCTCGAACCAGTAGGGTCCGCACGCTTAACGTTTGTTGACAATATAGTATTTATGAGTTATGTATGTTGGTAACCGAATGTTGTTCGGAGTTCCGGATAAGATCACGGACATGATGAGGAACTCTGGAATGGTCCGGAGATAAAGTTTGATATATGGGATAATAGTGTTTGGTCTCCGGAAGGGTTTCGGAATTCACCGTAAGGAGTTCCGGATGTTTCCTGAAATGTTTGAGTACGAGAACACTTTATTTGGGCCAAAGGGGAAAGCCCACAAGGTTTTTGGAAAGCGCAAAAGGAAGTTTTGCGGAGTCCGGGGGCCAGATGCCAGGGTCCCTAGCGTCTGGCCCTGGAGTCCGAGAAGGACTCTTGCCTTTCGGGTGAAACCGACTTTGTGGAGGCTTTTACTCCAAGTTTTGACCCCAAGGCTCAACATATAAATAGAGGGGTAGGGCTAGCACCCAAGGCACATCAAGAAACACCAAGCCGTGTGACGGCAACCCCGTCCCCTCTAGTTTATCCTCCGTAATAGTTTTCGTAGTGCTTAGGCGAAGCCCTGCGGAGATTTCTCTTCACCAACACCGTCACCACGTCGTCGTGCTGCCGGAACTCATATACTACTTCGCCCCTCTTGCTGGATCAAGAAGGCACGGCCGTCATCGAGCTGAACGTGTGCTGAACGCGGAGGTGCCGTACGTTCGATACTTGATCGGGACGGATCGTGAAGGTGTACGACTACATCAACCGCGTTGATAAACGCTTCCGCTTTCGGTCTACGAGGGTACGTAGACATATTCTCCCCTCTCGTTGCTATGCATCACCATGATCTTGCGTGTGCGTAGGAAATTTTTTGAAATTACTACGTTCCCCAACAATGGTAGCAGAGCCAGGTTTATGCGTAGATGTTATATACACGAGTAGAACACAACTGAGTTGTGGGCGATACAAGTCATACTTCTTACCAGCATGTCATACTTTGGTTCAGCGGTATTGTTGGATGAAGCGGCCCGGACCGACATTACGCGTACGCTTACGCGAGACTAGTTCTACCGACGTGCTTTTCACACAGGTGGCTGACGGGTGTCAGTTTCTCCAACTTTAGTTGAACCAAGTGTGGCTACGCCCGGTCCTTGAGAAGGTTAAAATAGCACTAACTTGACGAACTATCGTTGTGGTTTTGATGCATAGGTAAGAACGGTTCTTGCTCAGTCCGTAGCAGCCACGTAAAACTTGCAACAACAAAGTAGAGGACGTCTAACTTGTTTTTGCAGGGCATGTTGTGATGTGACATGGTCAAAACATGATGCTATATTTATTGCATGAGATGATCATGTTTTGTAATGGAGTTATCAGCAACTGGCAGGAGCCATATGGTTGTCGCTTTATTATATGCAATGCAATCGCCCTATAATTGCTTTACTTTATCACTAAGCGGTAGCGATAGTCATAGAAGCAATAGATGGCGAGACGACAACGATGCTACGGTGGAGATCAAGGTGTCGCGCCGGTGATGATGGTGATCATGACGGTGCTTTGGAGATGGAGATCAAAGGCACAAGATGATGATGGCCATATCATATCACTTATATTGATTGCATGTGATGTTTATCCTTTATGCATCTTATTTTGCTTTGTTTGATGGTAGCATTATAAGATGATCTCTCACTAAATTTCAAGGTAAAAGTGTTCTCCCTGAGTATGCACCGTTGCCAAATTTCGTCATGCCGAGACACCACGTGATGATCGGGTGTGATAAGCTCAACGTTCATCTACAATGGGTGTAAGACAGTTTTACACACGCAGAATACTCGGGTTAAACTTGACGAGCCTAGCATATGCAGATATGGCCTCAGAACACTAAGACCGAAAGGTCGAGCGTGAATCATATAGTAGATATGATCAACATAGAGATGTTCACCATTGAAAACTACTCCATCTCACATGATGATCGGTCATGGTTTAGTTAATATGGATCATGTGATCACTTAGATGATTAGAGGGATGTCTATCTAAGTGGGAGTTCTTAAGTAATATGATTAATTGAACTTAAATTTATCATGAACTTAGTACCTGATAGTATTTTGCTTGTCTATGTTATTGTAGATAGATGGCCCGTGTTGTTGTTCCGTTGAATTTTAATGCATTCCTTGATAAAGCAAAGTTCAAATATGATGGTAGCAATTACACGGACTAGGGCCGTAACTTGAGGATTATCCTCATTGTTGCACAGAAGAATTACGTCCTGGAAGCACCGATGGGTGCCAGGCCTGCTGCAGATGCTATTGACAGCGTTAAGAACGTCTGGCAGAGCAAAGTTGATGACTACTCGATAGTTCAGTGTGCCATGCTTTACGGATTAGAACCGGGACTTCAATGACGTTTTGAACGTCATGGAGCATATGAGATGTTCCAGGAGTTGAAGTTAATATTTCAAGCAAATGCCCGGATTGAGAGATATGAAGTCTCCAATAAGTTCTACAGCTTCAAGATGGAGGAGAATAGTTCTGTCGGTGAACATATACTCAGAATGTCTGGGTACCATAACCACTTGACTCAACTGGGAGTTAATCTTCCTGTTGATAGTGTCATTGACAGAGTTCTTCACTCACTGCCACCAAGCTACAAGAGCTTCGTGATGAACTATAATATGCAAGGGATGGATAAGACGATTCCCGAGCTCTTCGCTATGCTAAAAGCGGCGGAGGTAGAAATCAAGAAGGAGCATCAAGTGTTGATGGTTAACAAGACCACCAGTTTCAAGAAAAAGGGTAAAGGGAAGAAGAAGGGGAACTTCAAAAAGAACGGAAAGCAAGTTGCTGCTCAGGGGAAGAAACTCAAGTCTGGACCTAAGCCTGAGACTGAGTGCTTCTACTGCAAACAAAGTCACTGGAAGCGGAACTGCCCCAAGTATTTGGCGGATAAGAAGGATGGCAAGGTGAACAAAGGTATATGTGATATACATGTTATTGATGTGTACCTTACTAGAGCTAACGGTAGCACCTGGGTATTTGATACTGGTTCTATTGCTAATATTTGCAACTCGAAACAGGGACTACGGATTAAGCAAAGACTAGCTAAGGACAAGGTGACGATGCGCGTGGGAAATGGTTCCAAAGTCGATGAGATCGCCATCGGCACACTACCTCTACATCTACCTTCGGGATTAGTTTTAGACCTAAATAATTGTTATTTGGTGCCAGCGTTAAGCATGAACATTATATTTGGATCTTGTTTGATGCAAGACGGTTATTCATTTAAATCTGAGAATAATGGTTGTTCTATTTATATGAGTAATATCTTTTATGGTCATGCACCCTTGAAGAGTGGTCTATTTGTGTTGAATCTCGATAGTAGTGATACACATATTCATAATTTTGAAGCCAAAAGATGCAGAGTTGATAATGATAGTGCAACTTATTTGTGGCACTGCCGTTTGGGTCATATTGGTGTAAAACGCATGAAGAAAGTCCATACTGATGGACTTCTGGAATCACTTGATTATGAATCACTTGGTACCTGCGAACCATGCCTCGTGGGCAAGATGACTAAAACGCTGTTCTCCGGAACAATGGAGCGAGCAACAGATTTATTGGAAATCATACATACTGATGTATGTGGTCCGATGAATATTGAGGCTCGCAGCGGGTATCGTTATTTTCTCACCTTCACAGATGATTTGAGCAGATATGGGTATATCTACTTAATGAAACATAAGTCTGAAACATTTGAAAAGTTCAAAGAATTTTAGAGTGAAGTGGAAAATCATCGTAACAAGAAAATAAAGTTTCTATGATCTGATCGTGGAGGAGAATATTTGAGTTACGAGTTTAGTCTACATTTGAAACAATGTGGAATAGTTTCGCAACTCACGCCACCCGGAACACCACAGTGTAATGGTGTATCCGAACGTCGTAATCGTACTTTACTCGATATGGTGCGATCTATGATGTCTCTTATGGATTTACCGCTATCATTTTGGGGTTATGCTTTAGAGACGGCTGCATTCACGTTAAATAGGGCACCATTGAAATCCGTTGAGATGACGCCTTATGAACTGTGGTTTTGCAAGAAAGCAAAGTTGTCGTTTCTTAAAGTTTGGGGCTGCGATGCTTATGTGAAAAAGCTTCAACCTGATAAGCTCGAACCCAAAACGAAGAAATGTGTCTTCATAGGATACCCAAAGGAGACTATTGGGTACACCTTATATCACAGATCCGAAGGCAAGACATTCGTTGCTAAGAATGGATCTTTTCTAGAGAAGGAGTTTCTCTCGAAAGAAGTGAGTGGGAGGAAAGTAGAACTTGATGAGGTAACTGTACCTGCTCCCTTATTTGAAAGTAGTTCATCACAGAAACCGGTTCCTGTGACACCTACACCAATTAGTGAGGAAGCTAATGATAATGATCATGAAACTTCAAATCAAGTTACTACCGAACCTCGTAGGTCAACCAGAGTAAGATCTGCACCAGAGTGGTACGGTAACCCTGTTCTGGAAGTCATGTTACTTGACCATGATGAACCTACGAACTATGAATAAGCGATGGTGAGCCCAGATTCCGCAAAATGGCTTGAGGCCATGAAATCTAAGATGGGACCCATGTATGAGAACAAAGTATGGACTTTGGTTGACTTGCTCGATGATCGGCAAGCCATCGAGAATAAATGGATCTTCAAGAAGAAGACTGATGTTGACGGTAATGTTACTGTCTACAAAGCTCAACTTGCTGCGAAAGGTTTTCGACAAGTTCAAGGAGTTGACTACGATGAGACTTTCTCACCCATAGCGATGCTTAAGTTTGTCTGAATCATGTTAGCAATTGCCGCATTTTATGATTATGAAATTTGGCAAATGGATGTCAAAACTGCATTCCTGAATGGATTTCTGGAAGAAGAGTTGTATATGATGCAACCAGAAGGTTTTGTCGATCCAAAGGGAGCTAACAAAGTGTGCAAGCTCCAGCGATCCATTTATGGACTGGTGCAAGCCTCTCGGAGTTGGAATAAACGTTTTGATAGTGTGATCAAAGCATATGGTTTTATACAGACTTTTGGAGAGGCCTGTATTTAAAAGAAAGTGAGTGGGAGCTCTGTAGCATTTCTAATATTATATGTGGGTGACATATTGCTGATTGGAAATGACATAGAATTTCTGGACAACATAAAAGGATACTTGAATAAGAGTTTTTCAATGAAAGACCTCGGAGAAGCTGCTTATATATTGGGCATCAAGATCTATAGAAATAGATCAAGACGCTTAATTGGACTTTCACAAATCACATACCTTGATAAAGTTTTGAAGAAGTTCAAAATGTATCAAGCAAAGAAAGGGTTCTTGCATGTGTTACAAGGTGTGAAGTTGACTAAGACTCAATGACCGACCACTGCAGAAGATAGATAGAAAATGAAAAGTGTTCCCTATGCTTCAGCCATAGGCTCTATCATGTATGCAATGCTATGTACCAGACCTGATGTGTGCCTTGCTATTAGTTTAGTAGGGAGGTACCAAAGTGATCCAGGAGTGGATCACTGGACAGTAGTCAAGAACATCCTGAAATACCTGAAAAGGACTAAGGATATGTTTCTCGTTTATGCAGGTGACAAAGAGCTCGTCATAAATGGTTACGTCGATGCAAACTTTGACACTGATCTGGATGATTCTAGATCGCAAACCGGATATGTGTTTATATTGAACGGTGGAGCTGTTAGTTGGAGCAGTTCTATACAAAGCGTCGTGGCGGCATCTACATGTGAAGCGGAGTACATAGCTGCTTCAGAAGCAGCAAATGAAGGAGTCTGGATGAGGGAGTTCATATCCGATCTAGGTGTCATACCTAGTGCATCGGGTCCAATGCAAATCTTTTGTGACAATACTGGTGCAATTGCCTTGGCAAAGGAATCCAGATTTCACAAGAGAACCAAGCACATCAAGAGACGCTTCAATTCCATCCGGGATCAAGTCCAGGTGGGATACATAGAGATTTGCAAGATACATACGGATCTGAATGTTGCAGACCCGTTGACTAAGCCTCTTCCACGAGCAAAACATGATCAGCACCAAGACTCCATGTGTGTTAGAATCATTACTGTGTAATCTAGATTATTGACTCTAGTGCAAGTGGGAGACTTAAGGAAATATGCCCTAGAGGCAATAATAAAGTTATTATTTATTTCCTCATATCATGATAAATGTTTATTATTCATGCTAGAATTGTATTAACCGGAAACATAATACATGCGTGAATACATAGACAAACATAGTGTCACTAGTATGCCTCTACTTGACTAGCTCATTGATCAAAGATGGTTATGTTTCCTAACCATAGACATGAGTTGTCATTTGATAAACGGGATCACATCATTAGGAGAATGATGTGATTGACTTGACCGATTCCGTTAGCTTAGCACTTGATCGTTTTAGTTTACTGCTATTGCTTTCTTCATGACTTATACATGTTCCTATGACTATGAGATTATGCAACTCCCGATTACCGGAGGAACACTTTGTGTGCTACCAAATGTCACAACGTAACTGCGTGATTATAAAGGTGCTCTACAGGTGTCTCCGATGGTACTTGTTGAGTTGCCAAAGATCGAGATTAGGATTTGTCACTCCGATTATCGGAGAGGTATCTCTAGGCCCTCTCGGTAATGCACATCACTACAAGCCTTGCAAGCAATGTGACAAATGAGTTAGTTACGGGATGATGCATTAGGGAACGAGTAAAGAGACTTGCTGGTAACGAGATTGAACTAGGTATTGAGATACCGACGATCGAATCTCAGGCAAGTAACATACCGATGACAAAGGGAACAATGTATATTGTTATGCGGTTCGACCGATATAGATCTTCATAGAATATGTAGGAGCCAATATGGGCATCCAGGTTCCGCTATTGGTTATTGACCAGAGAAGTGTCTCGGTCATGTCTACATAGTTCTCGAACCCGTAGGGTCCGCACGCTTAACGTTCGTTGATGATATAGTATTTATGAGTTATGTATGTTGGTAACCGAATGTTGTTCGGAGTTCCGGATAAGATCACGGACATGACAAGGAACTCCGGAATGGTCCGGAGATAAAGTTTGATATATGGGATAATAGTGTTTGGTCTCTGGAAGGGTTCTGGAATTCACCGGAAGGAGTTTCAGATGTTTCGCGAAATGTTTGGGTACGAGAACACTTTATTTGGGCCAAAGGGGAAAGCCCGCAAGGTTTTTGGAAAGCGCAAAAGGAAGTTTTGTGGAGTCCAGGGGCCATACGCCAGGGTCCTTAGCGTCTGGGTCCAGACGCCGGGAACCCTGGCGTCTGGCCCTGGAGTCCGAGAAGGACTCTTGCCTTTCGGGTGAAACTGACTTTGTGGAGGCTTTTACTCCAAGTTTCGACCCCAAAGCTCAACATATAAATAGAGGGGTAGGGCTAGCACCCAAGACACATCAAGAAACACCAAGCCATGTGCCGGCAACCCCGTCCCCTCTAGTTTATCCTCCGTAATAGTTTTCGTAGTGCTTAGGCGAAGCCCTGTGGAGATTGCTCTTCACAAACACATCACCACGCCATCGTGCTACCGGAACTCATATACTACTTCGCCCCTCTTGCTGGATCAAGAAGGCGAGGACGTCATCGAGCTGAACGTGTGCTGAACGTGGAAGTGCCATACGTTCGGTACTTGATCGGGACGGATCGTGAAGGTGTACGACTACATCAACCGCGTTGATAAACACTTCCGCTTTCGGTCTACGAGGGTACGTAGACATACTCTCCCCTCTCATTGCTATGCATCACCATGATCTTGCGTGTGCGTAGGAATTTTTTTGAAATTACTATGTTCCCCAACAGGAAGGAGAGACGGTGGTCTTGCAATAGAGAAGAGGGAGAGGCGAGACGGTGGTTTTGGAATGGAAATGATGGAGAGGAGAGGAGGTGGTTTTGCAATGGAGAAGAGGGACAGGCGATACGGTATTTTTGGAATGGAGATGATGGAGGTGAGGGGAGGTGGTTTTGCAATGGAGAAGTGGGAGAGGCGAGACGGTGGTTTTTGAATGGAGATGATGGAGAGGAGTGGAGGTGGTTTTGCAATGGAGAAGAGGGAGAGGAGTGTGCGGCAGCAATTTAGGATTGGACGAGAGGGCCGGCGTGCTGTGACTGGATCAAAATCAAAATCAATTTACCCTTCAATTAAGAAAGCGACCCCACATTAACTAGTCTCCCTTTTATTCTGGGTCATAATTGACCATGATTTTTGCAAATAAAATATATGTTATACGTTGCAAAAATAATATAATTTGAAAGTACATTCAGATATGAACCAAACGATACAATTTTTGGTGACATGCATTCACATTTTGCTTGTAAAATACAGTACGTGGTCAAACTTTGACCCAAAATATGCAAAACAAAAAAATACTTCCAAGACCAGCGCCGCTCTTCTCCTCTTAAACCACCGCCGCTACTCTCCTGTTCCAATCTAAATGCAGCACCGCTCCTCTCCTCTTCCATTTCAAAACCACCGCCCCTCCTCTCATGTTCCAGTCCAAAACCAGCATCGCTCCTCTCCCGTTCTAATCCAAAACCAACGCTGCTCCTCTCCTCTTCCATTCAAAAACCACCGCCGGCGAGTGAAGGTGCTGTGGAGAAGTAGATCGATGGAGGAGTACAACCGATACATGAGGATCACAGACGGCGACCCTGTGAAGCTAGTTAGGATGTTGGAGATACAGTCTTGGTTTGACAACAAGGACCAACTAGCGGTGACGGCGACATCCATGGCCAAATATCTGCAACAGAGCGAAAAGGCATCGATACTCCTGGAGGGAGTCGTGCCGGAGTACATAGAGCTGCTCCTCTAGGACATGGAGCAAACAGATTCACCGAATCCGATCATGAGGGAGCGGTGGTGGGAGTATTGATCCCAGATGGAGCATCCACCAGAGACTGAAGGATCGAGCATCTACAAGGTGCCGTTTGTGAGGGTGTCATGCCAGAGCGAGCCAGTGGAGTCTTCGTCGACCGAACCCAACTGCAAGAGGAGAAAAGCAGTTGGCCCGGTGACGCTTCCCCGCCATCCTCTCCCTCGTCGTTCAAAAATCTCACGGGGCAGCTGTCTGCCGCCGAGGAATAGGAGGGACTGCCCCCCCCCCAGCCCAATAGTCGGGCAGGTTGTGAATTGTGAGGAGGAGCTTAGGGTTGTCAGTATTTGCAGGTTGTGAATTGTGTTTGGTGTTGTGTATTTCGAGAGTACTTTCAGATATGAATGTCTTTTGAATTTCAGATTTGCAGTATTGAGCATATGAAGTATTTTATGAATTCTAGAGATCTATTTTTAGCACTTAAAAAATGTAGTTTTATAGGAGTATAAAAGTGCAGACAATGTGATTCTTAGAGAAGAAACTGCAAGTTTCAGTTTCAGATAAGAAACTCCAAGTTCAGTTTCAGATAAGAAACTGCAACTTTCAGAGGCAGAGCATTTATATTAACATGGCCTTTTCAAACAGTGTTAACATCATGTTGTAAGTTTTATTCATGGTCGAAATTGGAACTACCAGCCAGTTAACATCATGCTGATCAACATTCATGCATAGCACATCTTCATATGATGCACAGTCAAAAAGATATGCTATTTTCAAAATGCCCACACAATGTCGAGTGTGCGAAAAACAGAGAAAATGAGGGACGAAGTTTTGGCAAGTGTTGGACATGGTGTGCGTAGATGACAACTGGGACCCACATGTCAATAAAGGCAGATGCAAAAATTTTGGAGATATTTTCTCTGCATAGGTGGAATCGAACCCGAGCGAAACAGCTGTCGGGTAGTGTCACTCGGCCACTAGGCTAGTTCAGTTGTTTCGTTACTAATAAGGCACTTCCTCAGGTGGTCGGATCTCCTCCTGTGCCTTTGTGTGCTCGCCGTGATGCCGCTGTCTGCCGTTGTGAACATGCTGAACAAACGAGAGGAATCTGGAGAGGACTGTACGTGGAGAGGCGGACAGTCAGGACCCACCAGGTCTATGGTCGTACGCAAGCAAGTGCCTCATCGAAAAAATACTTCCTCCTAATGCTATACTGACGTTGGGGCCCACGGGTTTGTCAACATAGTTACATTTTTTTAGGTGCTTCAACGTAGTTACTATAGGAGATAAATTCACAACGAAGCCGAGGAGCTGGCAGGTATCATTTATTATCACTGGGGCAGCAAGTATCAGCTGGGTTTTGGGTTGCCCTGTCTAGGCTTTCTTTTTTAACATGTGCAGCCCACGACATCGACCGGCCTATGAACCTCCCATCCGAGGTTTTATTTTTCCTGAAACATCGGCAGCCCAATTTATGTATTTTTTTTTGAAGAAAACGCAGAGGTCTGTTCTATTTTTCTATGTAAGAATAGGAACGCCTGATCCAACTTATGTTTCCCTTCTAACTATATTATATATATTTAAATTATTTTATATGTTATTATATATTATTGTTATTGTCATCATATATTTAATAGATACTTACATATGTAAGAAAACAATATCCCGCATCTTATTAACTTATAAAAATAATTTTTTAACAATAAAATCCTGGATTGTTTTGCCAACGAAAATCCTGGTGATTGTGTACAAAAGCTTGGTAAGATTTAAGGACAAATGTAATAATAAACCACTTATTATTTAAATATAAATATATATACATATAACAAAATGCTTAAACCCTGTTTATTTTTTGATAACATTGTTGCGTCCACCCCAACATTGTAATTAGAATCAGCCCAGCAAAATCATGTATTTCGAGAAAGTGCAAATGGCCTGTAATTTTTTAGGAAAAACATAAATGGGCCGTATGGATGCTACATTATTTGTTCATCCAACCCAGCTAATGGACTGTAATTCAAAAAAAAATAGATCAGATTGATTATAAATTCTACCCCACAAAAAAGACCGTAAATTCTGAAAAAATGGGTTGAATATGTGCCACATTTTTTGGAGGCTGAAATGTGGGCCAATAGGACGAAGCCAATGCAAGTCGTTGTCAACTTAGTCAACAAATAATTCTGACATCGTTAGCCGTTGGATTTACATCCAACGACCGGCATCCATCTTTAATCTCTTGTCTTCTTCCTCCAGCGCAGCAGGGACCACCTGCTCCCGCCTCCTGCTGCTAGCAGCTCTGCTTAGCACGCTTCGCTATGAAGCACTACTCCACCATTGGCCAGGCCATCCTTCCACCCCTCCACACCTTCTATTCTTCTCCACCGACTACCGAACCACACTGCACCAGAACCAGTTAACCCTCGTACACCTCTTCGTCTGCGACTCTACTCCCGCGTCTTCCCATCTCCGACTCGTTGTTGTCCCGGGCCTCGCCGTCGTCCACCACCTTGGATGCGCTCGGCGCGGAGTGGTCAATGTGGTCAACGAACAACACCATCGGAAGTAGACTATGTGTGGAGGGGCTGACAGCTGGGTCCACGGCCGCACGCAAGGAAATGCCTCCTTATTACGCGCAAAATAATGATTCCTCCACTTGACAGCTAGGACGCACCGGAAGGGCCTCTGTATTTCGCGAAAAAAACATTCCCACCGCTGATAGGTCAGACCCACCAGCTATATCTTCGCACGCAAGGAAGTTCCTCCTTATTACGCACAAAAAAATGAATACCCCCCTACTAGCTGGGACCCAAAATAGTGGGAGGATGACTTGTGGGCCAACTAAGTTGACGGGGACGGGGGGCTTTGTCAACTTAGTCAATATGAATGATTCTAGCTCCAGTGACCGTACGATGTCCATCCAACGCCCGTAGTGCTTCTTCGACCTCTGGTCTTCTTGCTCCAGCCGCCCAAACCAGCGCCGGTCATGCCTTGTGCTCCTGCCTCCCGTGGCCGGCTGCGATGCTGCGGAGGCCTCACCGCCCCCTACTACTCCCACCGCTGGCCAGGCCATCCTCTACTCACCCACACCCCTTGTTATTCTGCGGCGACGGCAGCCTCACACCGCAGTGAACCAGTGAACCCTCATACTCCTCTATGTGTGGGCATCCACTGACATGTCTTCCCCGGCTCCGCGTCGTCCCCTTCCTAGGCCTCGCCGTCGTTCACCACCCTCGTGCTCTCAGCATGGCATGCTCAACGTGGTCAAGGAACGGCTTCCATTGGACGTGGACTGTACATGGAGAGGCTGACAGCTGGGTCCACGGCCGCAGCAAGGAAGTGCCTTGTGACGCCCCAAGACCGGAGCTTCAGACGCCTTCCATGTTTTCCGGGTTTCGTCGTGTGATTTGTTTGGTTCATTGCATTCATCATTGCATCATGTGCATTGCATCATGCCATCACGTCATTTCTTTTTCTTAACTCAACTAAATAAATGGCATGGATCTTTGATCCATTTAAATCGAGGGAAATGCACATGGTGATTTTCTCTTTATAACATATCCTCCCGATATTAGGGAGCTATATTAAATATTTCTTTAATTTGGAATTCACCATAACAAACTTGCAAATTATCCCAATGCCTTTGTTATCTTAATTCTTGGTCTCCAACCTTGCCATATATTCTTTCATCATATTCCGGAGCTCCACCAAAAATCTCAACATTTTTGGACCTTCCCAACCCTCACTTCCTATTCTAACCATTTGAATTAAATTCAAATGCTTTTGAATTTAAACTTTGCAATGTTGGCCATTCCTATTTTTCATGGACCGTGCACATTTTTGTGAGTCCGGGGAAATTATCCCCGTGCCCAAAGTCCTTCTCCAACTTTTTCCTTCTCTTATTTCTTTCTTTGTTATTTGTTGTTTTTGGCAAATAAAGGGAAATGAGAAAGAGAGTAGGAGAGAGTAGCCCAGCCCAGGCCGGCCTCCCTGGGCCTCCCTAGGCCAAACTCCAGCTAGCCGGCCGATCTGCAGGCCCAGGCGAACCCCCCTCCTAATCCCTCTCCTAAGGCCCCTGGACTTTTGCCTCCCCACTGGGCCGACCTCTAAGGCCCAGCCCGCACCAGCTCTAACCCTAACCCTCGCTCCCTCTCCCCTTTTCGATCTCTCCCTCCACGCCGCCGCTCACGCACGCATCGAGCCAGGAGAGCCTCGCGCTCATTCTTTCTCTCCCTCGAACCCCCTCATCCCCTCGATCCCTCTCCTTCTCACTGCGCCTCCTCCTTCTGCAGAGCACCACGACGCCATCTCCTGCGCCTCCTCGAGCAGGAGCTCCGCCTCCCCGTTGTCACAGCCCTAGAGTTTGATTGCACTTAGTTTCATAAGCATTCATGTCATCATCTTCAATTTAATAAATTTGAAATGGGGATTGATAAACCCTAGCACAAATGCAATTCAAATAGGTTCAACCAAAATATTTTCAATGACCTCAAAATATCCTTTTAAAAATGTTCATGATTTATGGAAAAAGGTGAAAGCCTCTACCAGAGATGATGCATATTTTTCCAGGACATTTTGGTCATTGAATTAAATCATTATGGTATTTGAGTTGGAGTTTAAAAGTTACCATTAAATATTGGTTGCTCCAAATATTCTAAAATTTATTGTGTGGTTTGAAAATAATTCAAATATTCCTCACAAAAATTTACAGAATTAACCAAAGTGTTTTGGTTAGTATTTTATTTACAAACATAAAGCAGAAAAATAGAAAAACAAAATAAAATTAGAAAGGACAGAGAGAGAGAGAAGCCCAGCCACTTACCTAGAGCTGGCCCAGTTGGCCCAGCCAACCAACCCCTGCCAGTCGTCTCCTAGCTTCTGCCAGGAGGACGACGCCGTGTCAACGCGCGCGCAACCGAGCTCCACCTCCTACTTCCACCTCCTGCTCCCCCTTCGCCCTGTCCTCGCGACGCCACGGAGATGCCAGAGACCCCTGTCCTCTCTCTCCCTCGCCCGCAAACTCTTCCTCCCCTCTGCTCTCTCTCCCATGGCCGACCGAACGAGCCGGAGCGCACCGACGCCGTTCACCGTGGCTGCAGCCACTCCCTCGCTCCCTCTCTGCGTCCCCAAGCTCCGCCACGACCCCGTGGAGCAACACACCGACGCACGCGACCAGAAGAGGCCCCAGTCGACCGGAGCGTCGTCGTCTTCACCTCTGGTGCCTGGAGATCGACTCCATCGATTCGCCTCATCCAGAGCGTCCCCGAGCCCGCTGAGCTTGTCTACGTGACCGCTATGAGCTCACCGTCTTCTCCCCCTCGTTATCTTCGTCGTTTGCGACCTCCAGCGTCCATAACCGCCGTGGCCGAGATTCCCCTGCTGTCGGCCATGTCGCCGTCGTCGTTGCAGCCAATGCAGCTCGAGCCTGGGAGCGTCACGGTGCTCAGCGTGTCTGCAGGAGCACGAAGCACCCCACCGCTCGAACCGCCGTGCACTACAATGCTGATTCCGAGCTTGACCGAACCACGGCCGCCGCAAACCTCGTCGCCGGCATTGATTCCGGCGAGCCCCGCGCCCAACTCCGCCTCCTCTTGATGCGGGCGAGCAAGGGCTATGCCCTGGTGCCCTCAGCGCACTAACCCGATGCCTCTAGCGCAAATCTGGCGCGCCCCGCCGTGTTCTGTGGTCGCCGCCGGTTGAACTCTGGTGAGATGACGTGGCCCGTCATTAGTAGCTAACAACCCCACTAATTAACCCTCCAGTGACACCGACATATGGGCCCCACACCCTTAATTAACCATAGTTTAGTTTCTGATTAGTTTTAACTAATAACCGTAGCCCCACCAGTCAGAGTTGACCCTGCTGACATGGCCGTTGACCGGACCCACCTGTCCGTGACACTGATGACCCGGGTCACTGACCAGTGGACCCCACTAGTCAGGTTTGACCTGGACCGGCCTGTTGACCCTGTTGACGTCACCCAGACGCAATGCTGATGCAGTAATTGATTTTCTGGATTTAAAATAATTAGAAAATTCCAGAAAATGCCCAAAACTTCTAAAAATCATAGAAAATTATCTATAACTCCAAATAAGATAAATTATATATGAAAAATTATCAGAAAAATCCAATCTATCCATTTATGCTAGTTTCATGCATATTAGAACACTTTAACCTTGCTGTTTAGGTGAAACAAGTTAATGCACTTATATGACTTCATAAAATGGGTTTGCATTTGAATCCTTGGTTCAAATGGACTCATTTCAATATGTTCTAGCTTGCATTAGCCCAAAACACATTCATATTGCCATGTCATAGCATGCATCATATTGTTGCATATCGTCATGTGTTGATTGAGTTCTTTCTCAGTTGCCGGTGTTTGTCCCCCCTCAGTAGACGTTGATCCAGCGATGAATTCGATGACACCGATGAAGAACTATACTATCTTCAAAAGTGCCAGGCAAGCAAAACCCCCTTGTTCATTCCGATACAATCCCACTCTCTCGCTCCTTCTCTCTTTTACTGCATTAGGACAACAACGATTCAATGTTACATGCTGCGGTAGTTGAACCCCTTTCCTCTGCATGACCTGTCATTGCCACAGTAAATAGATGAAACCCACTAGCATGAGTAGGAGTTGTTTGAGCCCTGATGTGCCTACTCATTCATGCTTGTTGTCATGCCTGCTACTGCTTAGAGTTGAGTCGGGTCTGATTCATCGGGAATGAATTGGAATGTGGTGAACATGTCCTACTATTGAGAGCTAAGTGTGTGAACACGATTTGGTAAAGGTAGCGGTGAGAGGCCATGTAGGAGTACATGGTGGGTTGTCTCATTGAAACCGTCCTCAGGAACTGAGTTCTATGTTTGTGATCCATGAACAGTTACTACCACACATTGGGCTTCGGGCGCTCCAAGCTCTCTCGACTTATTAATCAACTTGATCTCTGTCCAGGAGTTGCAACTAGTTTCTGGTGTTTGTAGGTAGTGTTAGTAGTCTACCAAGTGGCACCCGATACAGGTGAGCTTGGGACAGACTAGGCACAGTGGCCCGGTGTACCAAGTGGCACCCGGATGGTGGGCTTGGGAACCCTGTACACATCGTTTAGGGCCGTGAGCGACACCCGGCCGGATCTCCTTGCGGATGGAACCCGAATAGGCGATAAACCTGGACTAGAGACTTGTTGGTTAGTCAGGTCGTGGCCGACTCCCTCGCCCGGCTTCCGCTTGAAGGTTGCCGAGGTACATGACGCGTACAGGGCGATAAGTGGTGAGAGCGTGTGTGAAGAAGTACACCCCTGCAGGGTTATCATTATCTATTCGAATAGCCGGATTCCTCGGATATGGAAACTTGGACCCCTTGCATAGTTCATAGACAAGTGAAAGTGGATACTCTAAAACTCGCAAGATAAGCGTGAGTGCTATGGATGGCGTTCTCGCAGGGAGACGGGAGCGGATCCATAGTGGTGTATTGGTATGGTGAATTTGTGGACTCGTGTGCGCCACCTCAAAAGAGTTACTTGCAGTCGTAGTTCAGGTTAGCCACTGAGTCAAAGCTGGCTTGCTGCAGTTAAACTCCACCACCCTCTTTGTTGATACCGATGCATATGTGGTTAGTTCTGATGTAAGTCTTGCTGGGTACATTTGTACTCACGTTTGCTTATTTTATGTTTTGCAGAGAGACTTCAATCTCGCTAGTAGTTCCACGTGGGCTTCGACGTTTAGCTTGTTACCTCAGCTACGATCTTGTACCCTTGGGAGGGTCTGGTAGATAGTCAGGCTCCTCAGCCTTCTTCATTTTTAGTTGTCTGTACTCAGACAAGTTAAGCTTCCGCATGTGCTTTGACTTGTATGCTCTGAATGTTGGGTCATGAGACCCATGTTTGTAATATCTCGCTCCTCGGAGCCTAATGAATAAATACTTGAGTCATAGAGTTATGTTGTGATGCCATGTTGTATTTACACATATCGAGCATATTGTGTGTATGATTGAAATGCTTGGTATGTGTGGGATCCGACAACCTAGTTGTTTATCCTTGGTAGCCTCTCTTATGGGGAAATGTAGTCTTGTGCTTCCATGAGCCATAGTAGTCCGCTACAGCCCGGTTCACCAGAATCCTGCTAGCCCAGCACTACTGCGCAGGACACTTGACTGGCCAGCATGTGTTTCACTTTGTTCCTGTGTCTGTCCCTTCGGGGAAATGTCACGCGGTGACATCCGGAGTCCTGCCTAGCCTGCTACAGCCCGGGTTCCCGGAGTCCTGTTAGCCCAGTGCTACAGCCGGATTCACACGCTGCTGACCGACATGCTCAATGTGATACATGTATGTCTGTCCCCATAGGTTGGTGCCGCTTTGGGTTCACGACTAGCCATGTCGGCCCGAGTTCTCTGTCATATGGATGCTAGCGACACTATCATATACGTGAGCCAAAAGACGCAAAAGGTCCCGGGCCATAGTAAGGCGACACCCGTGGGAATACCGTGCGTGAGGCCGCAAAGCGATATGAGGTGTTACATGCTAGATCGATGTGACTTGGAATCGGGGTCCTGACAGCTTTGGTATCAGAGCCTGACTACCTGTAGGATTACCAAGACAAACTGGTCGAAGTCGTGTCTACAAATGCTTTAGTTATATAAGGGAATTGATTGTGGAAGGGAACGTAAGGCTCTTTTTACTCCTTATACCTCATGCCCTCTGATCTGAGTCATCCTATTCCTTTCTACGGGGATTAAGAACTAGGCCTTCTCATCTATCTATCAGGATGACGAGTTACTATGCTAGAGACTTATAGGATTGATGGATTTAAGCCCCAGTTCAGTTTCTACCACCCCCGTGTGTTCATAGTTGGTCTCGAAACCTTGATTTTGTGCTTCTGAGTGGTTATGCCACCATTTTGCAGGATGCCTCAAATCTTTTTGAGCATTTACAGTCGTTATGTTGTCCGAGTCATCCCAGGTTTCTAAACAGTCTGATGCATTTGCAAATCTCTTCATCCCATTTCCGATGTCCCTTTAGGCCAGTTCAACCACACTAATCCGTGAGTTGAGGTACTCTATTACCTCGACATATATGTTGGAGCTATTATTATGACCCTAGGTGTCTTAGGGGGTCACCTAGTAATTTAGCCATGTTTTGTGTTCCCGGTGTGATGAATCTGGCCATCATTTCCAACTTAGTAGTAGGTATTCTATTCCTGGGTACTTGAACCCGAGATTCACTCTACTTGCTTCATGTTGATAGTGTTTGCTAGTTCCTTAGGACATTAGTAAACCTTGTGATAGACCTCAAGGTTCGTGGTACATCATTCTTCCAGTACCATGAACCAATATGGCAGAAGTTCTTGAACCAAAGATCACGACTAGAGCTCTTGATGAGTTCTCGATTCTATATTGTGACTCTGCCAGTCCTACCGTTCTGCATGGGTTGTCCGGAAGAAATGTTGAGCTTTGCTCGACATACTAATCTATGCATCCACAACTCAGAAAATTATATGTTCCTCGAGTTGTTCCTCTTCAATTGTATCCCGACCATCCTCTATCAGTTGATAGCAAAGAGTATGTGTGCATTTGTGTTCATCAATGCCCTTTTATTCTTGTGGTCCGTCAAGCCATTCTATTCCGGATTGACTAGGAGAAACAAACTCCGGTATCTCATCCATATACAGGATTGGGTCAAAGTAGTTGTGTTCTATTCTGCAGATCAAATGCCAATCCAGCTTTTGCTCTGTTCTATCCTGGAGTATTACCCCCTTTATGTCAGGATTGTCATGAGAATTGCACCATCTCTTATGCACTCTTGACGCAGTGATACTTCTCGCCATCATCATTCTCTCCTCGGTTCCGTGTTGTTGCAACCAGAGTACCGACAAGTGAACCATGATGTGTGAAATCAATACTCCTAGCAACTGTGTTGCTTGGTAGTTATGGACATTATTATCATTCTTAGTGTGTTGGTTATCAAATCACTATTCTAGGATTGATCGTGCTACCTTGTCCTTATTTCTGGTGCACTATTCGATCAATGAGTTAGGATTGTGTCAAACCCTTGCTCTATTGGTCACATCGTCTTGCCTTGCAAAGCAAGATTGTTCTTGAGCTTCGTAACATATCGGTGGTTCGTGAATTTCCGAATATCTTCTCGGAAGTGTTACCAGGTTGTCACCTGACCGCTATGTTGAGTTCGTGATCAAGTTGGTTTCTTGTAAACCACTCCTTCTCCAAGAATCTGTGTTGGATACCCCTGAGCTAGTTGGTCAAGCTAAATAACAACTTGGAGAGTTGGAAGAAAAAAACTTAATCCACTTAGTTCACTCCAAAGGGGATATCTTGTGTGTGTGTTGACGAGAGATGATACCTTCATCGATTGTTCCTCGTGATCGGTTGTTGAATCTATCATCTTGTCCAAACCTTGATTTGAGTGTGGGCTATCGTCAAATCAAGTTAGAGCCAACATTATTCATAATGTTGTCTTACTCGTGGTTGTTCCTCGAGCATACACCATTACATCCTTTGGTCTGACCAATACTATCACATTGTTCACATAATGGTGGAATTCCAGTGATATGGAAATTCCGATGAGTTGCTGTTGAGCCCATCAGCAGCATCTTGTCTCCTCCATGATTCATGTTGAACATTGAGATAGTGTTGGAACTTTTACAATCATTGCCTTCGTGTTCAGCTCATGAGGTATATGTTTGGGTGAAAGAAGTGACTTTCTCTAAGTTCACGTGCATTAGGTGTAAGTTGCCGCCATGAATTTGAGAAAGGATTGTTTTGTTTCCTCTAGAATCATCCCAAGTCATTCATGCATTCCTGCGAAGTATTCTATGGTTTGGTAGATTAATTACCTCCACTCCATATGTGTTCCTAGCACACCAAGCCACTGATTGACTTGTTCAAGGAGAAGAAGTTCCTTCTTAAGAGCATGCCTTATGCAAGGACTTCGATACCCTCGTTGATGGTCCCCAACCAGAACTCGGTAGTGTTTTCTTGTAAGACTTCTACATGGTCATGCTTGTCTTGGACAATGTGTTCCCATGTGTGTAGCAGAACCAGCTCATGTTTTGGAGCTTGCCATCGTAGTTCATTTCCCGAGAATCTCGCAACATCATCTCGTTGATTTGTGTTGCAAACTTTCTTTTCCAGACATGATGTCTGAAATATCCTGTTACCAACCAGATCTAAATCTCAGGTAGATATGATGGTTGGAACATCTCCAAGATCTATGATGTAGTTCCCGACGAGGTTGATGCTCTGGCCGACACACCTAGCCAGAAGATCTATCATTGTAGTATCTTGATTAAGCTATTTGACCATCTTCTCCATGAGTACTTAGTGTGACCTATTCTTGAAGTTGTTCCTTAGGGATCCTTGTGCTCTCAGTTTCTTCGATGATTCTATAACCATTGGAACGTTGGAAACACTCTCGACTGTTGAGTTCTTCCCCAGTTACCAGAATCATTCCCAACATTTGCATTTTGTTCCCAGCTTGCACCTCAGTAGTTGTTGTTCAGGATCATCTTCAAAAGTGGACTTACCATGGGTCCCATCCATTTCCAATGATAAGCTAGAAATCATCCATTGCATTGTCTTCAACAAGGTAGTCCGCATCATCCATCCTTGTCGGAGTATGCCATTCTTTCGAACCCCTTCCAACAATCGATTGTGATTACCTTAGGCTGGTATGAAGAGTTTTAATGATCTATGGATCAAAAGTAATTCTTTTTGCCACTTAAGGAAATAATTCTACGAGTCACCTCCCCTAAGGTGCCCCATTATAGAATCATGGTGATTATTTCATCGCTATCTTGAGATCTTGCCCCACCCATTTCAGCGTGGGATTTTTGCCTACCAGTAGAACCTTGTCATCTACTTCTTTCCATCACTCCTGATGTGTGCTTCGCGTCTCAGCTCGTGAGATGTATCTATGGCTCATTCCGTGATTTAATCCTGAGTTGCTCGATCTTCGAGAAAATCGATCCCTCTAGAGTTTCCCCTTTCCTCTCGTTGCCATGTTGGTTGGAGTTCTCAGAGCAGGACATTGAGACAATGATGGCGATCGAATCAACGCTCTAAAAGCAGTGCAAGTTGGGTCGAGAAGCTTATGTTAGCTTTGTGTTCCCTCTGTCTTCTTACCCCACGTCTTGAATCTCGGGACGAGATCCTTGTTTAGTGGGGGTGAGTTGTCACAGCCCTAGAGTTTGATTGCACTTAGTTTCATAAGCATTCATGTCATCATCTTCAATTTAATAAATTAGAAATGGGGATTGATAAACCCTAGCACAAATGCAATTCAAATAGGTTCAACCAAAATATTTTCAGTGACCTCAAAATATCCTTTTAAAAATGTTCATGATTTATGGAAAAAGGTGAAAGCCTCTACCAGGGATGATGCATATTTTTCCAGGACATTTTGGTCATTGAATTAAATCATTATGGTATTTGAGTTGGAGTTTAAAAGTTACCATTAAATATTGGTTGCTCCAAATATTCTGAAATTTATTGTGTGGTTTGAAAATAATTCAAATATTCCTCACAAAAATTTACAGAATTAACCAAAGTGTTTTGGTTGGTATTTTATTTGCAAACATAAAGCAGAAAAATAGAAAAACAGAATAAAATTAGAAAGGACAGAGAGAGAGAGAAGCCCAGCCACTTACCTGGAGCTGGCCCAGTTGGCCCAGCCCACCAACCCCTGCCAGTCGTCTCCTAGCTTCTGCCAGGAGGACGACGCCGTGTCAACGCGCGCGCAACCGAGCTCCACCTCCTGCTTCCACCTCCTGCTCCCCCTTCGCCCTGTCCTCGCGACGCCACGGAGATGCCAGAGACCCCTGTCCTCTCTCTCCCTCGCCCGCAACCTCTTCCTCCCCTCTGCTCTCTCTCCCATGGCCGATCGAACGAGCCGGAGCGCACCGACGCCGTTCGCCGTGGCTGCAGCCACTCCCTCGCTCCCTCTCCGCGTCCCCGAGCTCCGCCACGACCCCATGGAGCAACACACTGACGCACGCGACCAGAAGAGGCCCCAGTCGACCGGAGCGTCGTTGTCTTCACCTCCAGTGCCTGGAGATCGACTCCATCGATTCGCCTCGTCCAGAGCGTTCCCGAGCCCGCTGAGCTTGTCTACGTGACCGCTGTGAGCTCACCGTCTTCTCCCCCTCATTATCTTCATCGTTTGCGACCTCCGGCGTCCGGAACCGCCGTGGCCGAGCTTCCCCTGCTGCAGGCCATGTCACCATCGTCGTTGCAGCCACTGCAGCTCGAGCCTGAGAGCGTCACCGTGCTCAGCGTGTCTGCAGGAGCACGAAGCACCCCACCGCTCGAACCGCCGTGCACTACAACGCTGATTCCGAGCTTGACCGAACTACGGCCGCCGCAAACCTCGTCGCCGGCATTGATTCCGGCGAGCCCCGCGCCCAACTCCGCCTCCTCTTGATGCGGGCGAGCAAGGGCTATGCCCTGGTGCCCTCAGCGCACTAACCCGACGCCTCTAGCGCAAATCCGGCGCGCCCCGCCGTGTTCTGTGGTCGCCGCCGGTTGAACTCCGGTGAGATGACGTGACCCGTCATTAGTAGCTAACAGCCCCACTAATTAACCCTCCAGTGACACCGACATATGGGCCCCACGCCCTTAATTAACCATAGTTTAGTTTCTGATTAGTTTTAACTAATAACCGTGGCCCCACCAGTCAGAGTTGACCCTGCTGACATGGCCGTTGACCGGACCCACCTGTCCGTGACACTGATGACCTTAGCGAGCCGACCCGAATGGATCGAGTCTTTGTGCTTAAGTGTCATCCCTGGATCGGTATGCTGACACACACAGTACTCGAGGATTTATAACAGAGGTAAATCACATGTATAAAATAACGTAAATACTATTACCTCAATCCAAAATAGCGGAAGTAACAAGGTTGTGGATTCCCATCAACACCAACGGCAAAGTTGAGTGTAGAAATCGTAACCCTAACGTATCACTTACTCGTCGTAAGATAATCCTGCAACATGAGACGTTGCAGCCACAGAGGGTCAGTACATTGAATGTACTGGCAAATTCACACCATAGAGAATGATGAATAAAGGCTATCACTACATGCATATTTGGCTGGTGGAAAAGCTCTATGGTTATAAGGTTTTTGCGTAAAGCCAATTTTTCCCTACTGCAAAGGAATACATTTTAATTAACTATCATGGTGGTTGTTGAACATTGAGAATGGTTGACAGCATTCTCAATCCCAATTAAGCATCATCATTAAAACCCAACAATATTCATTTAAAGTAACATGATGAGATCAACAGGATAATCCAAGAACTAGATACTCAAAATGTCCATAACCGGGGACACGGCTAATCATGATTAGTTTATACACTCTGCAGAGGTTTGCGCACTTTTCCCCACAAGACTCGATCGCCTCCATTGGATTTCACGCACTACATGGTGTTTGAGAAACGGATGGCCGAGACATAGTCTTTCAGAAGCGCTAGCACCTTACGATCGGGTAGACCGTACCACCTACATCCCCTACATCTGCTAGTCTACCACTGTAAGAGTTCGCACAACTTAATCAACTATGCCAGAGCCCATAATGGCTTGTGGCTGCACACGGAAGTTTCTAGTATGAATAATCTCATGATCCCTTTGAGCCTGGGTGGCTGTCCAAAAGAAAAACAGGCAAGTCCTGGATTACCCAGGTGCCTAGACAGGCAATCCTAGAATAACCAGGTGCCTCAATCCACCCAGATGTGTGTTTAAGTTGCCACCTTAAGTAAACCATTAATTAACAATCTCACATCTGTCATGCATACTCTCAAAACCGAATCCACGTCTACGAGCATAGCATGGCCATGTAAGCATAACGTAAAAGTAACTCCCAAGGTTTGAATGCAGGGCAATAGGTTCCTACCTCATCAACTACTTCCCAATACCCCCAATTTAATTAGATCCTAATCATGCAATGTTTGAGGTTTGATCTAATGCAACAAAAACTGGGTATGAAAGAGGATATGATCAAAGTGTGAACTTGCCTGCAATGTTGATGAAGATGATTCGCACTCAAAACTCTTGATAGCTCTACTCGTCACACTCCAGTCAATCTATCGTAAGCAAGCAATAGTAACCACACATAAGCAATCACTCAAAAGATCAAAAAGATCGAAGAAGACAATTCGGAAAACATCAAAACCAAGCAAATAGCTCTTGCAACATAAAACAATTTCTAACAGTACCAAAATTAAGTGAATTTGGCCTTATCAGAAAGTTTAGGTCAAGAGCTTCGATTTGCAAAAAGAATCAACTCAAACGGAGCTACGAAACTCAAGTTATGATCAAACGAAGTTTGAATTCAAATCTGATCTAATTCAAATTTTAAAATTTTCAAAAAAACATGTTTGAGTTGGATTACTGGATAGAGGAGATCATAACGAAGAAGTGGGCGTTGGTTTCGTTGGATTTGGACTAACGAGTAAAAAGTTGTGCTTGTTTGAAGAACAGGGACTATTATGTAAATAAAGTATTCACAAACGGGTCCCTGGCCGAAAACTGAAATAAAAGAAAAGGCTAAATAGCGAACGTTCACTGCGGAAGCCTATAAGACGAAAACCGTTCGCTACTGAACCCTAAATAGCGAACGCCCGCTGGATAACCAACCGATCGATTTTTTTAAGAACCAAAAATAAACCGTAGCCTAAATAAAACCGGATCGGGGCGGTTTTACCTTTCCGGTCAACACCGACGAACGACGGTGGCTTGGCGTCGAGGCGGCAAGCAGTGGGCGGCGGCTCGGTGCGGGAAGTGCGGTGGCGATGCGGCGTGGACAGCGTGGGCGAGCAGCACGGCAAGGGGTGCGGCGGCGCGGGGCGACGCTCTGTGCAGCAGCAGCGGGCGGCGGCATGGCGAGGCGTTGCGGCAGCGGCAGCGAGATGCGAGCGAGGCGAGGCGGCGCGAGCGGCGAGGAGGAGAGAAGCCGGGGCGGCGGCGGCTTTATAGGGGAGGGAGGAGAGGGCGGCTTGGGCGAGGGGGCTGAGAAGAGGCGGCGGCGGAGTCCGGGTACAGGACGGCGGTGGCGACGCCGTGCGGGCGCGGGAGTCCGGCGGGAGCTCGGGGACGGGTGCGGGCGCGCTGGGCCGCTGCTGGGCTGGCGCGGGGAGAGAGAGAGAGCAGTGCTGGGCTTCGGCCTGGCACTGTTCGAAGAGTTTTTTTTAACATTTTTCACAGACAACAAAAATAACAAAAACAAAAAGAAATATTATATAGGCATATAATATATCAAAATTTTCAGAAAAAGATTTCCAACAACATGGTCGTTTTTATAATGCCAAATAAAATCCACACAAAATCAAATAAATCAAAGAGTGTTACTCGTCTACTAAAACCCAACAAAAATCATTTTAAGAATACCAAATGTTTTCAAATTAATTTTTCTCAAATTTTCTAATGTAGGGAATCATGTTACCCTATTTTCCATATATTTTATTTTTTGAGAAAAATAATTTGAATAAAACTCAAATAACTCCAAATTGAAAATAAATTCAAAAGAACTTTGAATTTAATTCTTTGAAACTCCCAACTCATATTTCATATAATTTGAAGAAGTCATTTTATCTTCTCTCATGAAAATCATTGAGCTGCATGAAGTTTATGAATTGAAATATTTCCAAATGAAATTCAATTATTTTCAAATACCCTTTCATTTAATTTAAATGGAAGAAGCCATATCATCTTCTCTCGAGGATTTTGTATTTGAAAAGAATTTGAATTCATGGAGATCAGAAAGCAAATATGAAAGTTTGGGAAAGTCCTTTTATTCCCTCTCATTTAACTTTCAAAAGTTTCGAATTCACTCACTTTCAGACAATCAATCAAACAATCAATCAAATCTATCTATTTATTATAACATTCCAAAATTTAGAATTTTGGGATGTTACAAACCTACCACCCTTAAAATGAATCTCGTCCTCGAGATTCGGAGAGGCTAGCAAGAAATAGGTTAGGGTTTGGGGGTCTCCTCAAAATCCATCGATCATCACACGGGGTCTGGGGTGCTACCACCCTTAGAAGCATGGTTACGGTTCCATCAAACTCATATACTCCATCCTTATTCTTGACAGTGTCGGTCTTCTCAGATCATAAGGATAATTCCCTATCCGGGCTCTTCCGGTAGTGGCATAACCTTACCACAATTTTTCTATCCTTTCATCTTGGTAAGGTTCTTCCGAGGTTGGGTCTTCTTAGCTGACGGGTCTGGCGCCAAAACTAAACAACTATCGATATCTCATGGTGGTCAACAATTTGTGGTTTCTCCTGCGGGAAATGGGTCTGGTTGATCCTCACCGTATAACCTACGGTTGGCAACAACTGCCGTGTACAAGGGAAAAATTTCTTATACCATTCTAAGGTTTAGACAGGGTTTTGATCATCGTCTCTCTACTATAGGCAAGTCACTCAGATTTACCATCCCATATAGCAAGGCGAATAATAAGAGTAAGTCGGTATGGTGATCAATCCATCCCGCACCCAAATCATTACCTTGTATACAATTTAGCGAATCTCGCATTCTAACACTCGGTCATCCTCACAAGCATTGCAGAATATCTCTTGTCGACGAACCAAGTTCGGATAACTCCATAGATTCTGCAAGCCAAACAACCATCTATCGTTCCTTCACAACTCTCAGGTTTTGCGTAACTCCTATAAGATCGTCTGTCGATAAAATCGTAACTTCTTTCAGGGTTTTTTTCCTTCAGCAAGAATGTGCTTGCTTCTTGGCAGGTCCTGGGCCTGTGGGTTATGGCCCATCTCATCACTTGTAAACCTTGAACTTATCCTCTGGGCAACTAGTCATTATTCCAACATCCAGCTTCCAGCTTCCTAGCATACTTAAATCATTCCAATTGTACTGTCTTCCTTCCTTCTATTGGCACCAAACTAGGACATGATTACTCGGACTCATCATGGAATTTCCATTGATCCATATTTCCAACATCATACCTCCTTTATATCCAATAGTAATTCATCTCTTCATCCTCGTGGGATATCCCTCATACCGAGATAAAAACTTATACTTATGAAGTCAATATTCCACTTCGTGGAACATCATTGTCCTTTTCGCGGTCAAGCGTCCTTACACGGAATATTGGCCATCTCTGCATGGCACTTCTTCAACTGGAACCGTGAAACACATCCTGAACTCCTGACATTCCTTCGGGTAACTCCAACTTGTAGGCCACTTCTCTCATACGCTCCAAAACTCGGTATGGTCCTACAAATCTCGGGGCTAACTGTCCCTTAACTCCAAATCATTTAACTCCTCGCAGAGGGGACGAAGACATGTTTTGTCTCCAATCTCATAGACTACCTCCTTGCGTTTTTAAGTCTGCATAACTCTTCTGCCTGGACTGAGCTACCTTCAGTCTATCTCGAATAAACTTAACATTCTCTTCTAACTCCTTTGATCACCTTTGGTCCAAACAACTGTCGGTCTCCAACTTCATCCCACATACTCTTGGGGCATCACACATATCGAGACAAAACTCGTATTCATTTTGTCCGAAATCCATTACAGGGTACTACCACCCTTAAAATGCACAAATCTTCCATAGACCATATTTCTCTTATCCTCAAAAATGGTCAAAATCCTTCTTCATAGAGTAACAACTCATAAAATCCATATCAGTACCAACGATGCTACTTTATTCATTCTCAAATGACTACAATCTCTTGCTTTTCCATTACAAGTCTCAACTCACCATCTCAATATAAAAGAAAATGTTCTCACTTCTACTACTCCATTACTTTTGTTGCAAACTCAACTATCTAGCACAAGTTTCCTTCTCCTTGGGGCATTCTCTGGCAAAGTGCCCTGCTCCATTACCACTAAAACATATTACTTCTGACAAGTATCGAGGTTTCCTTTTTTTGGGCAATTGTTGAGGTAGTGCCCTGACTCCTTGCACCTGTAACAGGTGATGTGACTCAGGTCCTTCCTGGATCCAATCTGCTTCTCTTCCTGGACCTTTCCATGCCAAT
The DNA here is from genome assembly GCF_056163025.1 of Triticum urartu. Classification (NCBI taxonomy): domain Eukaryota; kingdom Viridiplantae; phylum Streptophyta; class Magnoliopsida; order Poales; family Poaceae; genus Triticum; species Triticum urartu. Next base: position 191,838,531 of record NC_141873.1, on the reverse strand, counting down.
CATGGCTTCTATTTCCTGTGGGTCATATTCTACTTTCTCTGTCGGGAATTCTACTAGATCCCCATTCAAACAATTTTGGGAGATGTGTCCTTCTTCTCCGCATGAATAGCATGACTTAGTGCAGGGTTTACTCGGGTCTTCTTTAGGTGTGTCCTCCACCTTTTCCTTCATCGAAGTTTCTTCTAAATTTTCCATGAGGGCTCCTTTCATTACTTCTTTCCTCTGCTGGATGGTTCATTGTCCCATGGGGTGAATGTGACACTGAGCAGGATAGTGGGTAGTCCCTTCACACAAGAAACAAGTAATCTGCCTAGTTGGGCATTCTTCAACTGGGTGACTTCCTTCACCATTAGGGCATTCATCCTTGTGTTCTTTATGGGTGTGTCCGATTTCTCCACAAATCTTGCATGCACAAGGTTTCTTCATATCCTTTCCATAAGGTTTCAACTTCTGGGACACAAACCGAGACTTTGGCAAAGTCAACTTAAATTCTTTCGAAGTGGTTACTCCTTGTCATCCATTCATGGTTTGGTACATCCTCCACCAAGTAGCAGCACCTCTTTCAAAGCACTGAAGAGCATGCTGGGTCATATCATGTCCAACTATAGGGTTATTCTCCATGTGAGCCTCCATGTTCTGAATCCATCGGTCCGTCTCCAATTGACTCATCGATCCAGAAAATACAAGCTCATCTCCATTCATCCTCTATTGGGTCCATGGGTTTGGGGCAAGATAAGAGAGATAGAGAGGGATGCACACAATACAAACAAAAGTTTTGAAAAGACAGATTTTTGTTGTGGCTGTCGAAAAACATCAAACAAATGACAGCTCACAAACGTCGCATCTAACGTAGGTATATAACAGGGGTTTGGTCTTCTAAGGTCAATAAATCTTCAACGTCTCCAAACTCTTCAAGCCTTGTTCATGCCTCCAATGGCTTCTTCCGATCATGCTTGTCTTTCTCAAGTTCTTTTGCCAGATCAATCTCTGTTGACGTGAAATCTCTCGTGACATCCTTTAATATTCCGGAGTTGCATTTCAAACTTCTGGTTTCAACATCCTTCACATGAACCATGTGTTGGGTTTCGTAGTAATTTCAAAAAATTTCCTACGCACACGCAAGATCATGTGATGTATCGCAACGAGAGGGGAGAGTGTTGTCTACGTACCCACGCAGACGACTAAGGAAGCGCTGACACAACGTAGAGGAAGTAGTCGTACGTCTTCACGATCCAACCGATCAAGCACCGAAACTACGGCACCTCCGAGTTCGAGCACACGTTCAGCTCGATGACGATCCCCGGACTCCGATCCAGCAAAGCGTCGGGGAAGAGTTCCGTCAGCACGACGGCGTGGTGACGATCTTGATGCACTACAGCAGCAGGGCTTCGCCTAAACTCCGCTACGGTATTATCGAGGACTATGGTGGCAGGGGGCACCGCACACGGATAAGGAATAGATCACGTGGATCAACTTGTGTGTTTCTGGGGTGCCTCTGCCTCAGTATATAAAGGACTAGAGGGGGGAGGCTGGCCGGCCATAGGAGGCGCGCCAGGAGAGTCCTACTCCCTCTGGGAGTAGGATTCCCCCCCCCAATCCTAGTTGGAATAGGATTCCTTGAGGGGGGAAAGAGAGAGAGGGGGGCCGGCCACCTCTCCTAGTCCTAATAGGACTAGGGGAAGGGGGGAGGCGCGCGGCCACCTTGGGCTGCCCCTTTCTCCTTTCCACTAAGGCCCATATGGTTCCCGGGGGGTTCCGGTAACCTCCCGGTACTCCGGTAAAATCCCGATTTCACCCGGAACACTTCCGATATCCAAACATAGGCTTCCAATATATCAATCTTTATGTCTCGACCATTTCGAGACTCCTCGTCATGTCCGTGATCACATCCGGGACTCCGAACAACCTTCGGTACATCAAAATGCATAAACTCATAATATAACTGTCATCGTAACCTTAAGCGTGCGGACCCTACGGGTTCGAGAACAATGTAGACATGACCGAGACACGTCTCCGGTCAATAACCAATAGCGGGACCTGGATGCCCATATTGGCTCCTACATATTCTACGAAGATCTTTATCGGTCAGACCGCACAACAACATACGTTGTTCCCTTTGTCATCGGTATGTTACTTGCCCGAGATTCGATCGTCGGTATTCCAATACCTAGTTCAATCTCGTTACCGGCAAGTCTCTTTACTCGTTCTGTAATACATCATCCCGCAACTAACTCATTTAGTTGCAATGCTTGCAAGGCTTAAGTGATGTGCATTACCGAGAGGGCCCAGAGATACCTCTCCGACAATCGGAGTGACAAATCCTAATCTCGAAATACGCCAACCCAACATCTACCTTTGGAGACACCTGTAATGCTCCTTTATAATCACCCAGTTACGTTGTGACATTTGGTAGCACCCAAAGTGTTCCTCCGGCAAAAGGGAGTTGCATAATCTCATAGTCATAGGAACATGTATAAGTCATGAAGAAAGCAATAGCAACACACTAAACGATCGGGTGCTAAGCTAATGGAATGGGTCATGTCAATCAGATCATTCAACTAATGATGTGACCTCGTTAATCAAATAACAACTCATTGTTCATGGTTAGGAAACATAACCATCTTTGATTAACGAGCTAGTCAAGTAGAGGCATACTAGTGACACTTTGTTTGTCTATGTATTCACACATGTATTATGTTTCCGGTTAATACAATTCTAGCATGAAAATAAACATTTATCATGATTATGAGGAAATAAATAATAACTTTATTATTGCCTCTAGGGCATATTTCCTTCAGTCTCCCACTTGCACTAGAGTCAATAATCTAGATCACACTGTAATGATTCTAACACCCATGGAGCCTTGGTGCTGATCATGTTTTGCTCGTGAAAGAGGCTTAGTCAATGAGTCTGCAATATTCAGATCCGTATGTATCTTGCAAATCTCTATGTCACCCACCTGGACTAGATCCCGGATGGAATTGAAGCGTCTCTTGATGTGCTTGGTTCTCTTGTGAAATCTGGATTCCTTTGCCAAGGCAATTGCACCAGTATTGTCACAAAAGATTTTCATTGGACCCGATGCACTAGGTATGACACCTAGATCGGATATGAACTCCTTCATCCAGAAATCCTTCGTTCGCTGCTTCTGAAGCAGCTATGTACTCCGCTTCACATGTAGATCCTGCTACGATGCTTTGTTTAGAACTGCACCAACTGACAGCTCCACCGTTTAATGTAAACACGTATCCGGTTTGCGATTTAGAATCGTCCGGATCAGTGTCAAAGCTTGCATCAACGTAACCTTTTACGACGAGCTCTTTGTCACCTCCATATACGAGAAGCATATCCTTAGTCCTTTTCAGGTATTTTAGGATGTTCTTGACTGCTGTCTAGTGATCCACTCCTGGATTACTTTGGTACCTCCCTGCTAGACTTATAGCAAGGCACACATCAGGTCTGGTACACAGCATTGCATACATGATAGATCCTATCGCTGATGCATAGGGAACATCTTTCATATTCTCTCTATCTTCTGTAGTGGTCGGGCATTGAGTCTTACTCAATTTCACACCTTGTAACACAGGCAAGAATCCTTTCTTTGCTTGATCCATTTTGAACTTCTTCAAAATTTTGTCAAGGTATGTTGTTTGTGAAAGTCCAATTAAGCATCTTGATCTATCTCTATAGATATTAATGCCTAATATGTAAGCAGCTTCACCGAGGTCTTTCATTGAAAAACTCTTATTCAAGTATCCCTTTATGCTATCCAGAAATTCCATATCATTTCCAATTAACTATATGTCATCCACATATAATATCAGAAATGCTATAGAGCTCCCACTCACTTTCTTGTAAATACAGGCTTCTCCAAAAGTCTGTATAAAACCAAATGCTTTGATCACACTATCAAAACGTTTATTCCAACTCCGAGAGGCTTGCACCAGTCCATAAATGGATCGCTGGAGCATGCACACTTTGTTAGCTCCCTTTGGATCGACAAAACCTTCTAGTTGCATCATATACAAATCTTCTTCCAGAAATCCATTCAGGAATGCAGTTTTGACATCCATCTGCCAAATTTCATAATCATAAAATGCGGCAATTGCTAACATGATTCGGACAGACTTAAACATCGCTACGGGTGAGAAGGTCTCATCGTAGTCAATCCCTTGAACTTGCCGAAAACCTTTTGCAACAAGTCGAGCTTTGTAGACAGTAATATTACCGTCAGCGTCAGTCTTCTTCTTGAAGATCCATTTATTCTCAATTGCTTGCCGATCATCGGGCAAGTCAACCAAAGTCCACACTTTGTTCTCATACATGGATCCCATCTCAGATTTCATGGCTTCAAGCCACTTTGCGGAATCTGGGCTCACCATCGCTTCTTCATAGTTCGTAGGTTCATCATGATCTAGTAGCATGACTTCCAGAACGGGATTACCGTACCACTCTGGTGCGGATCTTACTCTGGTTGATCTACGAGGTTCAGTAGTATCTTGTTCTGAAGTTTCATGATCATCATCATTAGCTTCCTCACTAACTGGTGTAGGTGTCATAGAAACAGTTTTCTGTGATGTACTACTTTCCAATAAGGGAGTAGGTACAGTTACCTCGTCAAGTTCTACTTTCCTCCCACTCACTTCTTTCGAGAGAAACTCCTTCTCCAGAAAGTTTCTGAATTTAGCAACAAAAGTCTTGCCTTCGGATCTGTGATAGAAGGTGTATCCAATAGTTTCCTTTGGATATCCTATGAAGACACATTTCTCCGATTTGGGTTCGAGCTTATCAGGTTGAAGCTTTTTCACATAAGCATCGCAGCCCCAAACTTTCAGAAACGACAACTTTGGTTTCTTGCCAAACCACAGTTCATAAGGCGTCATCTCAACGGATTTTGATGGTGCCCTATTTAACGTGAATGCGGCCGTCTCTAGAGCGTATCCCCAAAACGATAGCGGTAAATCAGTAAGAGACATCATAGATCGCACCATATCTAGTAAAGTACGATTACGACGTTCGGACACACCATTACGCTGTGGTGTTCCGGGTGGCGTGAGTTGCGAAACTATTCCACAATTTTTCAAATGTACACCAAACTCGTAACTCAAATATTCTCCTCCACGATCAGATCGTAGAAACTTTATTTTCTTGTTACGATGATTTTCAACTTCACTCTGAAATTCTTTGAACTTTTCAAATGTTTCAGACTTATGTTTCATTAAGTAGATATACCCATATCTGCTTAAGTCATCTGTGAAGGTGAGAAAATAACGATATCCGCCACGAGCCTCAATATTCATCGGACCACATACATCGGTATGTATGATCTCCAAAAAATCGGTTGCTCTCTCCATAGTACCGGAGAACGGTGTTTTAGTCATCTTGCCCATGAGGCACGGTTCGCAAGTACCAAGTGATTCATAATCAAGTGGTTCCAAAAGTCCATCAGTATGGAGTTTCTTCATGCGCTTTACACCGATATGACCTAAACGACAGTGCCACAAAAAAGTTGCACTTTCATTATCAACTCTGCATCTTTTGGCTTCAACATTATGAATATGTGTGTTACTACCATCGAGATCCAACAAGAATAGACCACTCTTCAAGGGCGCATGACCATAAAAGATATTACTCATATAAATAGAACAACCATTATTCTCTGATTTAAATGAATAACCGTCTCACATCAAACAAGATCCAGATATAATGTTCATGCTCAACGCTGGCACCAAATAACAATTATTCAGGTCTAATATTAATCCCGAAGGTAGATGTAGAGGTAGTGTGCCGACTGCGATCACATCGACTTTGGAACCGTTTCCCATGCGCATCGTCACCTCGTCCTTAACCAATATTCGCTTGATCCGTAGTCCCTGTTTCGAGTTGCAAATATTAGCAACAGAACCAGTATCAAATACCCAGGTGCTACTGCGAGCATTAGTAAGGTACACATCAATAACATGTATATCACATATACCTTTGTTCACCTTTCCATCCTTCTTATCCGCCAAATACTTGGGGCAGTTCCGCTTCCAGTGACTAGTCTGCTTGCAATAGAAGCACTCAGTTTCAGGCTTAGGTCCAGGTTTGGGTTTCTTCTCTTGAGCAGCAACTTGCTTGCCGTTCTTTTTGAAGTTCCCCTTCTTCTTCCCTTTGCCCTTTTTCTTGAAACTAGTGGTCTTGTTGACCATCAACACTTGATGCTCCTTCTTGATTTCTACCTCCGCAGCTTTCAGCATCGCGAAGAGCTCGGGAATAGTCTTGTTCATCCCTTGCATATTATAGTTCATCACGAAGCTCTTGTAGCTTGGTGGCAGTGATTGAAGAATTCTGTCAATGACGCTAACATCTGGAAGATTAACTCCCAATTGAATCAAGTGATTATTATACCCAGACATTTTGAGTATATGCTCACTGACAGAACTATTCTGCTCCATCTTGCAGCTATAGAACTTATTGGAGACTTCATATCTCTCAATCCGGGCATTTGCTTGAAATATTAACTTCAACTCCTGAAACATCTCATATGCTCCATGACGTTCAAAACATCGTTAAATTCCCGATTCTAAGCCGTAAAGCATGGCACACTGAACTATCGAGTAGTCATCAGCTTTGCTCTGCCAGACGTTCATAACATCCGGCGTTGCTCCTGCAGCAGGCCTGGCACCCAGCGGTGCTTCCAGGACGTAATTCTTCGGTGCAGCAATGAGGATAATCCTCAAGTTACGGACCCAGTCCGTGTAATTGCTACCATCATCTTTCAACTTTGCTTTCTCAAGGAACGCATTAAAATTCAACGGAACAACAGCACGAGCCATCTATCTACAATCAAACATAAGCAAGATACTAATCAGGTACTAAGTTTCATGATAAATTTAAGTTCAGTTAATCAAGTTAATTAAAGAACTCCCACTTAGATAGACATCCCTCTAATCCTCTAAGTGATTACGTGATCCAAATCAACTAAACCATAACCGATCATCACGTGAGATGGAGTAGTTTTCAATGGTGAACATCGTTATGTTGATCATATCTACTATATGATTCACGCTCGACCTTTCGGTCTCCGTGTTCCGAGGCCATATCTGTATATGCTTGGCTCGTCAAGTATAACCTGAGTATTCTGCGTGTGCAACTGTTTTGCACCCGTTGTATTTGAACGTAGAACCTATCACACCCGATCATCACGTGGTGTCTCAGCACGAAGAACTTTCGCAACGGTGCATACTCAGGGAGAACACTTCTTGATAATTTAGGGAGAGATCATCTTATAATGCTACCGTCAATCAAAGCAAGATAAGATGCATAAAAAGGATAAACATCACATGCAATCAATATAAGTGATATGATATGGCCATCATCATCTTGTGCTTGTGATCTCCATCTCTGAAGCACCGTCGTGATCACCATCGTCACCGGCGTGACACCTTGATCTCCATCGTAGCATCGTTGTCGTCTCGCCAAGCTTATGCTTCCACGACTATCACTACCGCTTAGTAATAAAGTAAAGCATTACATCGCGATTTCATTGCATACAATAAAACGACAACCATAAGGCTCCTGCCAGTTGCCAATAACTCGGTTACAAAACATGATCATCTCATACAATAAAATTCAGCATCATGTCTTGACCATATCACATCACAACATGCCCTGCAAAAACAAGTTAGACGTCCTCTACTTTGTTGTTGCAAGTTTTACGTGGCTGCTACGGGCTTAAGCAAGAACCAATCTCACCTACGCATCAAAACCACAACGATAGTTTGTCAAATAGACTCCGTTTTAACCTTCGCAAGGACCGGGCGTAGCCATACTCGGTTCAACTAAAGTTGGAGAGACAGTCACCCGCAAGCCACCTATGTGCAAAGCACGTCGGGGGAACCGGTCTCGCGTAAGCGTACGCGTAAGGTTGGTCCGGGTCGTCTCGTCCAACAATGCCGCCGAACCAAAGTATGACATGCTGGTAGGCAGTATGACTTATATCGCCCACAACTCACTTGTGTTCTACTCATGCACATAACATCAACATAAATAACCTAGGCTCGGATGCCACTGTTGGGTTTCGTAGTAATTTCAAAAAAATTCCTATGCACACGCAAGATCATGTGATGTATCGCAACGAGAGGGGAGAGTGTTGTCTACGTACCCACACAGACTGACTGCGGAAGCGCTGACACAACGTAGAGGAAGTAGTCGTACATCTTCACGATCCAACCGATCAAGCACCGAAACTACGGCACCTCCGAGTTCGAGCACACGTTCAGCTCGATGACGATCCCCAGACTCCGATCCAGCAAAGCATCAGGGAAGAGTTCCGTCAGCATGATGGCGTGGTGACGGTCTTGATGCACTACAGCAGCAGGGCTTCGCCTAAACTCCGCTACGGTATTATCGAGGACTATGGTGGCAGGGGGCACCGCACACGGCTAAGGAATAGATCACGTGGATCAACTTGTGTGTTTCTGGGGTGCCTCTGCCTCAGTATATAAAGGACTAGAGGGGGGAGGCTGGCCGGCCATAGGAGGCGCGCCAGGAGAGTCCTACTCCCTCTAGGAGTAGGATTCCCCCCCCCCCCCAATCCAAGTTGGAATAGGATTCCTTGAGGGGGGAAAGAGAGAGAGGGGGGCCGGCCACCTCTCCTAGTCCTAATAGGACTAGGGGAAGGGGGGAGGCGCGCGGCCACCTTGGGCTGCCCCTTTCTCCTTTCCACTAAGGCCCATCAAGGCCCATATGGTTCCCGGGGGGTTCCGGTAACCTCTCGGTACTCCGGTAAAATCCCGATTTCACCCGGAACACTTCCGATATCCAAACATAGGCTTCCAATATATCAATCTTTATGTCTCGACCATTTCGAGACTCCTCGTCATGTCCGTGATCAGATCCGGGACTCCAAACAACCTTCGGTACATCAAAATGCATAAACTCATAATATAACTGTCATCGTAACCTTAAGCGTGCGGACCCTACGGGTTCGAGAACAATGTAGACATGACCGAGACACGTCTCCGGTCAATAACCAATAGCGGGACCTGGATGCCCATATTGGCTCCTACATATTCTACGAAGATCTTTATCGGTCAGACCGCACAACAACATACGTTGTTCCCTTTGTCATCGGTATGTTACTTGCCCGAGATTCGATCATCGGTATTCCAATACCTAGTTCAATCTCGTTACCGGCAAGTCTCTTTACTCGTTCTGTAATACATCATCCCGCAACTAACTCATTTAGTTGCAATGCTTGCAAGACTTAAGTGATGTGCATTACCGAGAGGGCCCAAAGATACCTCTCCGACAATCGGAGTGACAAATCCTAATCTCGAAATACGCCAACCCAACATCTACCTTTGGAGACACCTTTAATGCTCCTTTATAATCACCCAGTTACGTTGTGACGTTTGGTAGCACCCAAAGTGTTCCTCCGGCAAACGGGAGTTGCATAATCTCATAGTCATAGGAACATGTATAAGTCATGAAGAAAGCAATAGCAACACACTAAATGATCGGGTGCTAAGCTAATGGAATGGGTCATGTCAATCAGATCATTCAACTAATGATGTGACCTCGTTAATCAAATAACAACTCATTGTTCATGGTTAGGAAACATAACCATCTTTGATTAACGAGCTAGTCAAGTAGAGGCATACTAGTGACACTTTGTTTGTCTATGTATTCACACATGTATTATGTTTCCGGTTAATACAATTCTAGCATGAATAATAAACATTTATCATGATTATAAGGACATAAATAATAACTTTATTATTGCCTCTAGGGCATATTTCCTTCACCATGGTCATACTGTCCTTCAGTTCCTGACAATTCTCCGGTATCTCGAGGTTGTAGCTCCTCTAGCTTGGCTACTCTCATCTTCAGGATCCTGAGTTCCTCATGAAATACTTCCTTGTCTAATACGACTTCCTGGAGCTCCATTTTAAACTTCTTGATGTACTACTCCAGATCTTGGTGATACACCAGCTAAGTTTAAAACTGCATCCTTTGCTGATAGATGCTCCATCAGCCTTCTACCATCCAATCCTTCCGAAGGAATGCATGCTTAGCTCAGCTCGGTGACCACAGTATCAATGGTGATGACATCACGGATAACCGTGTTTCTGCCCTTGTCATTGCCATGAGCTATCTTGCCAGTTGATATCTCCTGCCTGAGGGTTTTCCTTGACAAAACTTCGAGTTATCATGCTCCTTGTTTCAGTCTTTCTCTGATACACCTTGATCTCGGGTATTGACAACTTCCATAATCTGTTAAGTTCCATCAGGGTAGCCTTCCTAGGTCATACAAATCTAGGGATTCTTCAGAGCCTTCAAATTCTACTTGTCTTCGGTCTTCAACCGTTGTAGGTTCCATTATTCATATGCACGGAAAATACTCTTCATTCCGAAGTGGTCTTAGTTGTCCGATATCTTGTACTTCTTGGAGTGGTCTCATCAGTTGAATCTTCGAGTGGTCAAAAGGGAAAGGGGTATGGTTTCACTAAAGGGAAATTTGAATAAACTCAGAAGAGAAGAGAGGTAAAAGATCTTTTTGAAAGGGAAAGTTGTAGAGAAAAGTCTTTTCTATGGGCTTGCCAGTTTCTAGGGTCACGTCCTACAGTCAACATGTGCTCTGATACCATCTTGTAGCGACCCGACCCGAATGGATCGAGTCTCTGTGCTTAAGTGTCATCCCTGGATCGGTATGCTGACACACACAGTACTCGAGGATTTATAACAGAGGTAAATCACATGTATAAAATAACGTAAATACTATTACCTCAATCCAAAATAGCGGAAGTAACAAGGTTGTGGATTCCCATCAACACCAACGGCAAAGTTGAGTGTAGAAATCGTAACCCTAACGTATCACTTACTCGTCGTAAGATAATCCTGCAACATGAGACGTTGCAGCCACAGAGGGTCAGTACATTGAATGTACTGGCAAATTCACACCATAGAGAATGATGAATAAAGGCTATCACTACATGCATATTTGGCTGGTGGAAAAGCTCTATGGTTATAAGGTTTTTGCGTAAAGCCAATTTTTCCCTACTGCAAAGGAATACATTTTAATTAACTATCATGGTGGTTGTTGAACATTGAGAATGGTTGACAGCATTCTCAATCCCAATTAAGCATCATCATTAAAACCCAACAATATTCATTTAAAGTAACATGATGAGATCAACAGGATAATCCAAGAACTAGATACTCAAAATGTCCATAACCGGGGACACGGCTAATCATGATTAGTTTATACACTCTGCAGAGGTTTGCGCACTTTTCCCCACAAGACTCGATCGCCTCCATTGGATTTCACGCACTACATGGTGTTTGAGAAACGGATGGCCGAGACATAGTCTTTCAGAAGCGCTAGCACCTTACGATCGGGTAGACCGTACCACCTACATCCCCTACATCTGCTAGTCTACCACTGTAAGAGTTCGCACAACTTAATCAACTATGCCAGAGCCCATAATGGCTTGTGGCTGCACACGGAAGTTTCTAGTATGAATAATCTCATGATCCCTTTGAGCCTGGGTGGCTGTCCAAAAGAAAAACAGGCAAGTCCTGGATTACCCAGGTGCCTAGACAGGCAATCCTAGAATAACCAGGTGCCTCAATCCACCCAGATGTGTGTTTAAGTTGCCACCTTAAGTAAACCATTAATTAACAATCTCACATCTGTCATGCATACTCTCAAAACCGAATCCACGTCTACGAGCATAGCATGGCCATGTAAGCATAACGTAAAAGTAACTCCCAAGGTTTGAATGCAGGGCAATAGGTTCCTACCTCATCAACTACTTCCCAATACCCCCAATTTAATTAGATCCTAATCATGCAATGTTTGAGGTTTGATCTAATGCAACAAAAACTGGGTATGAAAGAGGATATGATCAAAGTGTGAACTTGCCTGCAATGTTGATGAAGATGATTCGCACTCAAAACTCTTGATAGCTCTACTCGTCACACTCCAGTCAATCTATCGTAAGCAAGCAATAGTAACCACACATAAGCAATCACTCAAAAGATCAAAAAGATCGAAGAAGACAATTCGGAAAACATCAAAACCAAGCAAATAGCTCTTGCAACATAAAACAATTTCTAACAGTACCAAAATTAAGTGAATTTGGCCTTATCAGAAAGTTTAGGTCAAGAGCTTCGATTTGCAAAAAGAATCAACTCAAACGGAGCTACGAAACTCAAGTTATGATCAAACGAAGTTTGAATTCAAATCTGATCTAATTCAAATTTTAAACTTTTCAAAAAAACATGTTTGAGTTGGATTACTGGATAGAGGAGATCATAACGAAGAAGTGGGCGTTGGTTTCGTTGGATTTGGACTAACGAGTAAAAAGTTGTGCTTGTTTGAAGAATAGGGACTATTCTGTAAATAAAGTATTCAGAAACGGGTCCCTGGCCGAAAACTAAAATAAAATAAAAGGCTAAATAGCGAACGTTCACTGCGGAAGCCTATAAGACGAAAACCGTTCGCTACTGAACCCTAAATAGCGAACGCCCGTTGGATAACCAACCGATCGATTTTTTTAAGAACTGAAAATAAACCATAGCCTAAATAAAACCGAACCGGGGCGGTTTTACCTTTCCGGTCAACACCGGCGAACGACGGCGGCTCGGCGTCGAGGCGGCGAGCAGCGGGCGGCGGCTCGGTGCGGGAAGTGCGGTGGCGATGCGGCGTGGGCAGCGTGGGTGAGCAGCGCGGCAAGGGGTGCGGCAGCGCGGGGCGGCGCTCTCTGCAGCAGCAGCGGGCGGCGGCATGGCGAGGCGCTGCGGCAGCGGCGGCGAGATACGAGCGAGGCGAGGCGGCGCGAGCGGCGAAGAGGAGAGAAGCCGGGGCGGCGGCGGCTTTATAGGGGAGGGGAGGAGAGGGCGGCTTGGGCGAGGGGGCAGAGAAGAGGCGGCGGTGGAGTCCGGGTACAGGACGGCGGTGGCGACGCCGTGCGGGCGCGGGAGTCCGGCGGGAGCTCGGGGACGGGTGCGGGCGCGCTGGGCCGCTGCTGGGCTGGCGCAGGGAGAGAGAGAGCAGTGCTGGGCTTCGGCCTGGCACTGTTCGAAGAGTTTTTTTTTAACATTTTTCACAGACAACAAAAATAACAAAAACAAAAAGAAATATTATATAGGCATATAATATATCAAAATTTTCAGAAAAAGATTTCCAACAACATGGTCATTTTTATAATGCCAAATAAAATCCACACAAAATCAAATAAATCAAAGAGTGCTACGGGTCTATTAAAACCCAACAAAAATCATTTTAAGAATACCAAATGTTTTCAAATTAATTTTTCTCAAATTTTCTAATGTAGGGAATCATGTTACCCTATTTTCCATATATTTTATTTTTTGAGAAAAATAATTTGAATAAAACTCAAATAACTCCAAATTGAAAATAAATTCAAAAGAACTTTGAATTTAATTCTTTGAAACTCCCAACTCATATTTCATATAATTTGAAGAAGTCATTTTATCTTCTCTCATGAAAATCATTGAGCTGCATGAAGTTTATGAATTGAAATATTTCCAAATGAAATTCAATTATTTTCAAATACCCTTTCATTTAATTTAAATGGAAGAAGTCATATCATCTTCTCTCGAGGGTTTTGTATTTGAAAAGAATTTGAATTCATGGAGATCAGAAAGCAAATATGAAAGTTTGGGAAAGTCCTTTTATTCCCTCTCATTTAACTTTCAAAAGTTTCGAATTCACTCACTTTCAGACAATCAATCAAATCTATCTATTTATTATAACATTCCAAAATTTAGAATTTTGGGATGTTACATGACCCCAGGTCACTGACCAGTGGACCCCATTGGTCAGGTTTGACCTGGACCGGCCTGTTGACCCTGCTGACGTCACTCAGACGCAATGCTGATGCAGTAATTGATTTTCTGGATTTAAAATAATTAGAAAATTCCAAAAAATGCCCAAAACTTCTAAAAATCATAGAAAATTATCTATAACTCCAAATAAGATAAATTATATATGAAAAATTATCAGAAAAATCCAATCTATCCATTTATGCTAGTTTCATGCATGTTGGAACACTTTAACCTTGCTGTTTAGGTGAAACAAGTTAATGCACTTATATGACTTCATAAAATGGGTTTGCATTTGAATCCTTGGTTCAAATGGACTCATTTCAATATGTTCTAGCTTGCATTAGCCCAAAACACATTCATATTGCCATGTCATAGCATGCATCATATTGTTGCATATCGTCATGTGTTGATTGAGTTCTTTCTCAGTTGTCGGTGTTTGTCCCCCCTCAGTAGACGTTGATCCAGCGATGAATTCGATGACACTGATGAAGAACTATACTATCTTCAGAAGTGCCAGGCAAGCAAAACCCCCTTGTTCATTCCGATACAATCCCACTCTCTCGCTCCTGCTCTCTTTTACTGCATTAGGACAACAATGATTCAATGTTACATGCTGCGGTAGTTGAACCCCTTTCCTCTGCATGACCTGTCATTGCCACAGTAAATAGATGAAACCCACTAGCATGAGTAGGAGTTGTTTGAGCCCTGATGTGCCTACTCATTCATGCTTGTTGTCATGCCTGCTACTGCTTAGAGTTGAGTCGGGTCTGATTCATCGGGAATGAATTGGAATGTGGTGAACATGTCCTACTGTTGAGAGCTAAGTGTGTGAACACGATTTGGTAAAGGTAGCGGTGAGAGGCCATGTAGGATTACATGGTGGGTTGTCTCGTTGAAACCGTCCTCAGGAACTGAGTTCTGTGTTTGTGATCCATGAACAGTTACTACCACACATTGGGCTTCGGGCGCTCCAAGCTCTCTCGACTTATTAATCAACTTGATCTCTGTCTAGGAGTTGCAACTAGTTTCTGGTGTTTGTAGGTAGTGTTAGTAGTCTACCAAGTGGCACCCGGTACAGGTGGGCTTGGGACAGACTAGGCACAGTGGCCCGGTGTACCAAGTGGCACCCGGATGGTGGGCTTGGGAACCCTGTACACATCGTTTGGGGCCGTGAGCGACACCCAGGCCGGATCTCCTTGCGGATGGAACCCGAATAGGCGATAAACCTGGACTAGAGACTTGTTGGTTAGTCAGGTCGTGGCCGACTCCCTCGCCCGACTTCCGCTTGAAGGTTGCCGAGGTACATGACGTGTATAGGGCGATAAGTGGCGAGAGCGTGTGTGAAGAAGTACACCCCTGCAGGGTTATCATTATCTATTCGAATAGCCGGATTCCTCGGATATGGAAACTTGGACCCCTTGCATAGTTCATAGACAAGTGAAAGTGGATACTCTAAAACTCGCAAGATAAGCGTGAGTGCTATGGATGGCGTTCTCGCAGGGAGACGGGAGCGGATCCATAGTGGTGTATTGGTATGGTGAATTTGTGGACTCGTGTGCGCCACCTCAAAAGAGTTACTTGCAGTCATAGTTCAGGTTAGCCACTGAGTCAAAGCTGGCTTGCTGCAGTTAAACTCCACCACCCTCTTTGTTGATACCGATGCATATGTGGTTAGTTCTGATGTAAGTCTTGCTGGGTACATTTGTACTCACGTTTGCTTATTTTATGTTTTGCAGAGAGACTTCAATCTCCCTAGTAGTTCCACGTGGGCTTCGACGTTTAGCTTGTTACCTCAGCTACGATCTTGTACCCTTGGGAGGGTCTGGTAGATAGTCAGGCTCCTCAGCCTTCTTCATTTTTAGTTGTCTGTACTCAGACAAGTTAAGCTTCCGCATGTGCTTTGACTTGTATGCTCTGAATGTTGGGTCATGAGACCCATGTTTGTAATATCTCGCTCCTCGGAGCCTAATGAATAAATACTTGAGTCGTAGAGTCATGTTGTGATGCCATGTTGTATTTACACATATCGAGCATATTGTGTGTATGATTGAAATGCTTGGTATGTGTGGGATCCGACAACCTAGTTGTTTATCCTTGGTAGCCTCTCTTATGGGGAAATGTAGTCTTGTGCTTCCATGAGCCATAGTAGTCCGCTACAGCCCGGTTCACCAGAGTCCTGCTAGCCCAGCACTACTGCGCAGGACACTTGACTGGCCGGCATGTGTTTCACTTTGTTCCTGTGTCTGTCCCTTCGGGGAAATGTCACGCGGTGACATCCGGAGTCCTGCCTAGCCTGCTACAGCCCAGGTTCCCAGAGTCCTGTTAGCCCAGTGCTACAGCCGGATTCACACGCTGCTGACCGACATGCTCGATGTGATACATGTATGCCTGTCCCCATAGGTTGGTGCCGCTTTGGGTTCACGACTAGCCATGTCGGCCCGAGTTCTCTGTCATATGGATGCTAGCGACACTATCATATACGTGACCAAAAGGCGCAAACGGTCCCGGGCCATAGTAAGGCGACACCCGTGGGAATACCGTGCGTGAGGCCGCAAAGAGATATGAGGTGTTACATGCTAGATCGATGTGACTTGGAATCGGGGTCCTGACACATATGGCGCCCTCATCCCCCACCGTATCTGCCATCGCCTCCTCGACCCGCCACCAGGAACCACGCCACGCCGCTCCGGCGATCCAGCCCGCCGGCGACCTCGACCAAGCTGGAGCCTCCTCTCCTCCCTCTGCGCCGTGCCTCCCAAGCAGTGCCTGGTTGCTCTTTCCTCTCATTGGGACCAGGAGCCCCCGCGCCCGATTCCCCCCAGCGCCGACGGCAACAACCGAGCCTCCCCCCAGCGTGCCCCTTCTCCTCCTCCGCCTGGTGCCTACGCAGCCAGCGCCAGGGACCTGCAGGCTGCCAAGTCCAACGCAAGCCGACGCCCCTTCGCTCGACTGCTCCTCTGCCTCATCCCAGGTCGCCCTGTCATGGCTTTGGATTCGGCCAGAGACATCCATGGCCCGACGCCCGCCTCTGTTGCTTCGTCGCTAGCCTCCTATCCGCGAGATCCGGCGATGCCGGCCACCAGCACCCGCTGCTGCTTCCTGCCGCTGAACACGACCTCTTTGCTGAACGACCGAGACGTCCCCGCACATGAGCATTTTGGTTTTGCAAGACCCGTACCTGGATCGTCAAGTAATGCTCCGGTCGTTCAGCAAGTTTGACCACTGCACGGATACTCCAAGTTCGCCTAAGAAAACGTGCACCCTACCATCTACCCCGTGCACGTCAAGATCCTCGCCGTGACCTCGAACATCTACGGAATGTGTACGACTACAAAATGTGTACCACTACCGTTGTCGAAGACCCGTGTAACGGAACTGTCAAGTTCGACTACCGTTGCGTGAACAACTACTTCCTCTACCATCGCCGAGTACCACTACTTCCTACGACGATCGTGAACAACTACACTGCTTGACCCGAACCGCTCCGAGAACGCACGCTTAGAAGGTATAACCGCCGAGAACAACCGCCCGTGGACGAATGCTTGTGTTGTATGAGATGCATGGTTGGCTGTTGTATTCGCCCGTGAATGTTAGTTATTCCTCCTCGTTGCCATGCCGTCGACACGTGGGAACCCGGTAACCGGGAGCACCCCACCGTTCATCGCATGACACGCTCCCGTCACACTTGTTCTTTTCCACCGGCATCTCAATCGAGTTTCTGAAACCGGAACGTTGTCGTGGCACCGTTTTCGTTATCGTCACCGTGGCACCCTTTCTTTCCGCCACAATGAAAAATGCTCCATATTATGCTCTTATCAACATTTTCCTAAAAATTGCTTAAAACTTGCATATGTCATCCACATCATGATAACAACACCAAGTATGTTTAAATTGTTGTTTGCATTAATTGCTAACTGCATATGGGGATTTACCGGATTTCTTGTTTGTTATATCTGGCCCCATTTAAATTGTTTAGATAGTATAGTTTTGTGTGCTTCACCTCTTGCCATGTTAACCAACATTTAATATTGTTGAGTACCTAATCGGGAGTGAACTAAATAATTGATGTGGTGTTCCATCAATATGCAACTCGTTGCATCTTGAGGTCCACTTAATTTGTAGGATTGCTTGTGCACTTTGCCATGCCATGCATATTTAAACCGGACATGCATCATACTTGGTTGTGCATCTTGCCATGACTATGTGATGGTTGTTTACTATGTTGTTTGCTTCTTTCCGGTGTTGCTTCTTCGGGTTAGTTCTGATAACGTCACGTTTGTGAGGATCCGTTCGACTACGTCCATTTGTCTTCTTCATGGACTCGTTCTTCTTCCTTGCGGGATTTCAGGCAAGATGACCATACCCTCGAAATCACTTCTATCTTTGATTGCTAGTTGCTCGCTCTATTTGCTATGCTCCGATACCTACCATTTGCTATATCATGCCTCCCTTATTGCCATGTCAAGCCTCTAACCCACCTTACCCGGCAAACCGTTGTTTGGCTATGTTACCGCTTTGCTCAGCCCCTCTTATAGCGTTGCTAGTTGCAGGTGTAGATGGAGTTTGTTCCTTGTTGGAACATGGATATTTGTTGGGATATCATTATTATATCTTAGTTACTTAATGCATCTATATACTTGGTAAAGGGTGGAAGGCTCGGCCTTATGCCTGGTGTTTTGTTCCACTCTTGCCGCCCTAGTTTCCATCATACCGGTGTTATGTTCCTTGATTTTGCGTTCCTTACATGGTTGGGTGTTATGGGGACCCCTTGACAGTTCGCTTTGAATAAAACTCCTCCAGCAAGGCCCAACCTTGGTTTTACCATTTGCCTCACCACCACCTACTTTTTCCCTTGGGAGTCGCTCTCCCGAGGGTCATCTTTATTTTAACCCCCCCGGGCCAGTGCTTGTCTAAGTGTTGGTCCAAACCGGGCAGCCTGCGGGGCCACCTCGGGGAAACTCGAGGGCTAGTTTTACTCGTAGCTTGACCTATCCGGTGTTGCCCTGAGAACGAGATATGTGCAGCTCCTATCGGGATGTCGGCGCATCGGGCGGCTTTGCTGGTCTTGTTTTACCATTGTAGAAATGTCTTGTAACCGGGATTCCGAGTCTGCGGGTCTTCCTGGGAGAAGGAATATCCTTCGTTGACCGTGAGAGCTTGTGATGGGCTAAGTCGGGACACCCCTGCAGGGTTTGAACTTTTGAAAGTCGTGCTCGCGGTTATGGGCAGATGGAAATTTGTTAATGTCTGGTTGTAGAGAACTTGAAACTTAACTTAATTAAAATGCATCAACCGCGTGTGTAGCCATGATGGTCTCTTTCCGGCGGAGTCCGGGAAGTGAACACGGTTCCTGTGTTATGCTTGAACGTAAGTAGATTCAGGATCACTTCTTGATCACTTCTAGTTCACGATCGTTGCATTGCTTCTCTTCTCGCTCTTATTTGCGTATGTTAGCCACCATATATGCTTAGTGCTTGCTGCAGCTCCACCTCGCTACCCTTTTCCTACCCATAAGCTTAAATAGTCTTGATTTCGCGGGTGTGAGATTGCTGAGTCTTCGTGGCTCACAGATACATCCAAAACCAGTTGCAGGTGCCATTGATACCAGTGCAGATGACGCAGCTGAGCTCAAGTGGGAGCTCGATGAAGATCGTGTTCGTTGTGTTGTTCTGTTTCCTTTCGATTAGTAGAGGAGCCCAGCCGGGGCGATCGGGGATCTAGCATTAGGGGTGGTCTTTCTTTATTTTGGTTCCGTAGTCGGACCTTGATTTTATCTGGATGATGTAATGCTATATTCATGTATTGTGTGAAGTGGCGATTGTAAGCCAACTCTTTATCCCTTTCATATTCAGTACATGGGATGTGTAAAGATTACCCCTCTTGCGACATGCCTACTACGCGGTTATCCCTCTAAGTCGTGCTTCGACACGTGGGAGATATAGCTGCATCGTGGGTGTTACAAGCCTCCTTATTACGCGGAAAATAATGATTCCTCCACCTGACAGCAGGGACCCACCGGACAGGCAACCGTATTTCGCGAAAAAATGTTTCCCCCTGACTGTTGGGACCTACCAGCGACATCTTCACACGCAAGGAAGTGCGTCCGGGCAAAAAAAATGATTCGCCCTGATAACCCACAAGTATAGGGGATCGCAACAATTTTCGAGGGTAGATTTGACACAAGGGGAGCCAAAGAATATTCTCAAGTATTAGCAGCTGAGTTGTCAATTCAACCACACCTGGAAACTTAGTATCTGCAGCAAAGTGTTTAGTAGCAAAGTAATATGATAGTGGTGGTAGCGGTAGCAAAAGGTAACGGTAGCAAAAGTAATGTTTTTGGTATTTTGTAGTGATGATAGCAATAACAATGAAAAAGTAAATAAGCGAAGAACAATATATGGAAAGCTCATAGGCAATGGATCGGTGATGGAGAATTATGCCGGATGCGGTTCATCATGTAACAATCATAAGATAGGGTGACACAGAACTAGCTCCAATTCATCAATGTAATGTAGGCATGTATTCCGAATATAGTCATACGTGCTTATGGAAAAGAACTTGCATGACATCTTTTGTCTTACCCTCCCGTGGCAGCGGCGTCCTAACGGAAACTAAGGGATATTAAGGCCTCCTTTTAATAGAGTACCGGACCAAAGCATTAACACATAGTGAATACATGAACTCCGCAAACTATGGTCATCACCGGTAAGTATCCCGATTAATGTCACTTCGGGGTTAACGGATCATAACACATAATAGGTGACTATAGACTTGCAAGATAGGATCAAGAACTCTCATATATTGATGAAAAGATAATAGGTTCAGATCTGAAATCATGGCACTCGGGCCCTAGTGACAAGCATTTAGCATAGCAAAGTCATAGCAACATCAATCTCAGAACATAGTGGATACTAGGGATCAAACCCTAACAAAACTAACTCGATTACATGATAGATCTCATCCAACCCATCACCGTCCAGCAAGCATACGATGGAATTACTCACGCAGGGCGGTGAGCATCATGAAATTGGTGATGGAGGATGGTTGATGATGACGATGGCGACAGATTCCCCTCTCCGGAGCCCCGAACGGATTCCAGATCAGCCCTCCCGAGAGGTTTTAGGGCTTGGCGGCGGCTCCATATCGTAAAACGCGATGAATCCTTCTCTCTGATTTTTTTCTCCTCGAAACCAAATATATAGAGTTGGAGTTGAGGTCGGAGGAGCTCCAGGGGGCCCATGAGGTAGGGGGCGCGCCCCCACCCTCGTGGACAGGTGGTGGGCCCCCTGGTCTTCATCTTTTGCAAGGATTTATTATTATTTCCGAAACGATGTTCCGTGAAGTATCAGGTCATCCCGAGAACTTTTGTTTCTGCACATAAATAACACCATGGTAATTCTGCTGAAAACAGCGTCAGCCGGGTTAGTTCCATTCAAATCATGTAAGTTAGAGTCCAAAACAAGGGCAAAAGTGTTTGGAAAAGTAGATACGACAGAGACGTATCAACTCCCCCAAGCTTAAACCTTTGCTTGTCCTCAAGAAATTCAGTTGATAAACTGAAAGTGATAAAGAAAAACTTTTACAAACTCTGTTGGCTCTTGTTGTTGTAAATATGTAAAGCCGGCATTCAAGTTTTCAACAAAGATTATGACTAACCACATTCACAATAACGCTTAGGTCTCAAGTTTACTCA
Source organism: Triticum urartu (assembly GCF_056163025.1). Classification (NCBI taxonomy): domain Eukaryota; kingdom Viridiplantae; phylum Streptophyta; class Magnoliopsida; order Poales; family Poaceae; genus Triticum; species Triticum urartu. The sequence goes on along the minus strand of NC_141873.1, from coordinate 191,816,999 downwards.
TATCAATGGCATAATCAACTAGCGAGCAATAATAATAAATCTCGGATGACAACTCTTTCTCAAAACAATCATAATATGATATAACAAGATGGTATCTCGCTAGCCCTTTCTGAGGCCGCAAAACATAAATGCAGAGCAACTTTAAAGATCAAGGACTGAATAGACATTGTAATTCATGGTAAAAGAGATCCAGTCAAGTCATACTCAATGTAAACTAACAGTAATAAATGCAAATGACAGCGGTGCTCTCCAACTGGTGCTTTTTAATAAGAAGATGATGACTCAACATGAAAGTAAATAGATAGGCCCTTCGTAGAGGGAAGCAGGGATTTGTAGAGGTGCCAGAGCTCGGTTTTGAAATAGAGGTGAATAATATTTTGAGCGGTATACTTTCATTGTCAACATAACAACCAAGAGATGGCAATATCTTCCATGCTACACCATTATAGGCGGTTCCCAAACAGAATGGTAAAGTTTATACTCCCCCTCCACCAACAATCATCAATCCATGGCTTGCTCGAAACAACGAGTGCCTCCAACTAAAAAGAGTCCCAAGGGGAGTTTTGTTTGCAATTATTTTGATTTGATTTGCATAAAGCATGGGACTGGGCATCCCAGTGACCAGCCACTTTCTCGTGAGTGAGGAGCGGAGTCAACTCCTCTTGAGAATAACCCGCCTAACATGGAAGATACGGACAGCCCTAGTTGATACATGAGCTATTCAAGCATACAAAACAGGATATTTATTTGAAGGTTTAGAGTTTGGCACATACAAATTTACTTGGAACGGCAGGTAGATACCATATATAGGTAGGTATATATGGTGGACTCATATGGAATAACTTTGAGGTTTATGCAGTTGGATGCACAAGCAGTATTCCCGCTTAGTACAGGTGAAGGCTAGCAAAAGACTGGGAAGCGACTAGCTAGAGAGCGACAACAGTCATGAACATGCATTAAAATTAATCAACACCGAATGCAAGCATGAGTAGGATATAATCCACCATGAACATAAATATCGTGAAGGCTATGTTGATTTTGTTTCAACTACATGCGTGAACATGCGCCAAGTCAAGTCACTTAAATCATTCAGAGGAGGATACCACCCTATCATACCACATCACAACCATTTTAATAGCATGTTGGCACGCAAGGTAAACCATTATAAGCTCCTAGATAATCAAGCATGGCACAAGAAATTATGATCTCTGGTTGTCATCGCAAACATGTTTATTCATAATAGGCTGAATCAAGAACGATGAACTAATCATATTTACAAAAACAAGAGAGGTCGAGTTCATACCGGCTTTTCTCATCTCAGTCAGTCCATCATATATCATCATAATTGCCTTTCACTTGCACGACCGAATGATGTGGATAATAATAAGAGTGCACGTGCATTGGACTAAGATGGAATCTGCAAGCATTCAATAAACAGGAGAACACAAGGCAATATGGGCTCTTTTGTCAGATCAACAATAATGCACATAAGAGCTACTTCAACAATTTAATCATGGTCTTCTCCGATCGACCCCCAAAGAAAAGAAAAGAAATAAAACTATTTACACGGGAAAGCTCCCAACAAGCAAAAGAAGAACAAGAAACCTTTTTGGGTTTTCTTTTTAATTATTACTACAAGCATGGAAAGTAAACTAATTAAAAGCTACAACTAATTTTTTTGGTTTTTCTTAAGGTTTATTAAACACACAAGAAGAAAGCATAAAAAGGAAATAAACTAGCATGGATGATACAATGAAAAAGTATGAGCACCGACATCTAGCAATGAGTGTGTGAACATGAGTGTAATGTCGGTGGGAAATACGAACTCCCCCAAGCTTAGGCTTTTGGCCTAAGTTGGTCTATGGCCACGGTTGGCCTGGCAGATATCCATAGTAATAGTTGGGGTCGTACTGAGATGCAGCGGCTATCGCCTCCTGAGCTGCAGCGTGGCGACGAGCGGCCTCCGCCCTCCTCTCGTACTCATCTGCCTCCTCTCTGGTAATAACATATCTTCCTTTTGCCTGATAATCAAAGAAGGCAGGAGCAGGGAGAGTAATACGGACAGCACGGCGTCTGTCAAAGATTAAGCGATACTGGAGAGGTGATTCATTCCTCTCGACAAACTGGTGGTGAACCATAGCATTAAAGTCTAGGTAAGCAGGAGGTAATTCAATATCATCTTCACGTATGGCTATACCAAGAAAATTAGCTATGCGGGTTGCATAAATTCCACCAAAGAAATCTCCATTAAATCTATTAAGATGCAACCTACGTGCAACAATGGCTCCCAAATTATAAGATTTATCTCCTAACACAACACTCCTAAGAATACTGAGGTCAGGAACACACATGTGACATGCCTCATCTTTACCATTAATGCATCTACCTATGAAGAGAGCAAAATAATGTATAGTAGGAAAGTGAATGCTCCCTATGGTAGCTTGTGTTATATCTCTAGATTCTCCCACAGTTATACTAGCAAGAAAATCTCTAAATTCATATTTGCGAGGTTCCCTGACACTACCCCATTGTGGAAGTTTGCAAGCAGTGGTAAAATCCTCTAAGTCCATAGTGTAAGAATTTTCATAAAGATCAAACAGGACAGTTGGAGAATTACGTGAAGATGAAAATTCAAACCTCCTCACAAAGGAACTAGTGAGATAGTGATACTGGCTTCACTTTTCTTCCTCGAAGCTCACAAGATCAGCTTTACACAAATATGCATTAAGTTCTTCCTTAATTCCCGCTCGATCCATAAAATTTTCCGAAGGCCATTCACAAGGACGCACTGTCGGTGCGAAGGACACCTATGGGATCACAAGAATCCCTACTAGGGTTGCGGGGCACGGGGTTGCGAGAAGAGCGGATCAAACAGATAGCACACGGTTCGTTTATCCAGGTTCAGGCCGCGAGGATGCGTAAAACCCTACTCCTGCTTTGGTGGATTGTATATCTGTGTTCTTGAGCTAGCTATGGGGCGTGAGGAGCTCCAAAAAGCCGAATCCCTCTCCTGGTCGCCTCAGGCCACCTTTTATAGGAAAAGGGGTGGCCACAGTGGCACACAGGAGGTGGAAAGGAAACAGTGATGCGAGGTTATCCCTCGCATTACATGACAAGGTGCATTTAATGCGTCCTGCTTAGGTTTCCTTGCTTTATAGGGGACGGGGGAGAGACCTGTCTCATCTGTCACCGCTCCCTCTCGTGTCGACACGCGTCCTGGCCAGCGGTGCCCGCAGTGCCATGTAGGCAGGCAGGCAACTGAGGTGGCGCAGTGGTGGGTCTCCACGAAGATCCGCATGCCGCCACGCAGGTGCCTGCCCAGCTGGTTGGGTCGGCAGCTGCATGCGAACGGCGGTGGAGGTTTGACTGGCGTGGGCCTGATGGTGGCCCTACGGGTGTTCTTGGCAAGGGCCTTGCTGGGGCCTCGGCAAGGGTCTTGCCGTGGCGCCTGCTGTCATCCCCGGCAAGGCTCTTGCCGGGGGCCTTGTGGTTCTCCTTGGCTGGGATCCCACCAAGGATCATCATCTTCTAAAGGGTGTATCTGATCTTGAATGTCTTCACAAAGATCTGCATGCCACCACGGGGATGTCTCCCGAATCCTTGCCCCATGGGGGCAGTGGACTCAAGGGTGACTCACTCCGTAGGTGTGGGGCGAGTTGCCACGGCAAGGGTCTTGCCGGGTTTGCTAAAACCGCCTCCCGGCAAAGGATATTGCCGGGGGGGTCCGCTTCGTCCCGTTTTGCTCTTTGTGGTCTTGGTCTTGGCGTCGTTCTGCTTCTCCTGAGCTTCGGCCTTACCTTGGCTCACCTGCCTTGCCTTGCTCAGTGTGGTGGTGCCCGTGGCTCAGACTGCCCGTGCACAGTTATAGGGGTACAAAAAGTGTACCCCTCTTTTTGTACACCAACAGGAGCCCCCGGGCCTGGGCCACACGTAAGCGCAATCGCGTCGTTGGGCTAGGCCCAAAAACGGTGCGCGGGCAGGCGGGGCGGTTTTTACCGCGGTAAGTCTCTTCGTGCGTTGTGCTTCCCATGCTTCCCGTGCGTGGCGCGGCGTGGGGAGGCGTGTGTGACGTGGGCGGCATGCATGGGGCTGAGCTCTGCATGCATGCGTCACGTCGTAGTAAAGGGGGCGGTTCGCGCCTTCCCCATAAACGGAGGGAGGCATGGAGGCGCGGCCCATTTACTGAACGGGGCCGAGGCGTGGTCTTCAAGGCGTCCACTCCCCACGATCACGGGGTGGGGAGAGGTCGCCTCACCCGTCGCCTCGGTCCTGCATGCCTGCCACGTGGCTGACATGCGCTTGGGGCGGCGAACGATGGAGGCGGGAAACCGGGCCACCGCGGACTGGGGCGGCAGGACGGTCCCAGTTCCCTACGCCTTCCGCGTCTTGATTGGCTGAGCGGGGCGGCCGAGCCCCCACCCCGTTCCTTTATAAAGAGCGGGAGGGGGGATGGCGTCCCGCATTCTTTCATCTCCTCCTTCCTTCAGCTTCTGCTCCCCCCTTCCATCTGCCATGGAGAGAGGGAATCTTGGTCCTTCAACGGTGGCGGCAAGGGTCGCCGCTCGACAATGCGTCCCTCCTTCTCCTGCACCCGCGGTGGCAGAGCCGGCCGCGAGGGGAAGGGGGAGGGGGCGAGGCCGTGGGCGAGGCCGAGGTGCTCGGGGAAGAGGAGGACGGGGCGGCGCGCCGGCCTCGCCTCCGCCAGCAGTTCCTCCCCCCATGGAGGGCCACGTTGCGGATGACCCTTGCGAGTTCTTCATCAGGCTGCGCCGGCCGCCTTGCCGTCGCCTTCGTCTCCCAACTCCATTCGCGCGGGAGATGGAGTTGGATCCGCCGGAGTTGCTGCGGCTGCACATGAGGGGCTGTGGGATCAGCGGCACGCGGGTTCGCGTCGACTTCCCAGCCCCTCACGTGATGCATCTTCGTCGAGGATGGAAGACGTTCGCTCATATCCACCGCTTGACGGAGGGGCTCACTCTCCATTTCAAGCTGATGGAGGGTGGCCTTCTCTCTGTCAAGGTCTTTGGGTGCTTTGGGACCCATGCAAGGTGCTGCGTGGAGAGCTCTTCTGATAGCGAAGACTCCTCCTCGGGCAAGAGTGACGAGGAGGACAGCGGCAGCGACGACGAGGGTAGTAGGCGGCAGGATGACGGGTCCGATTAGGTGTCGGGCGCCGCTCCGTGCGGCACCGGCGACCCCATCATCCGTGTCGCCGGCTCCCTGAACTTCTCGGGGTCGTCTCCTTGGGCGGCTGGCGTTGGGAGGCTGCGGAAGAGGAAGAGGGCGGGCGGCAAGGCCGTCAAATCGGAGTACGCGGGCACCGACGCCTTCGACGCGTCCTGACGTCCTGCCGCCTCGTCTTCGAGCTCTGCTTCCGGCGCTGCCATCACCATCCAGCCTTCGGACGGCCACCAAGATGTTCTCTTGGTGTCTTCTGCCACCCGTAGCTCGCCTAGGCACCCCTTTTTCCCTTTTCACCTCCTTGACCTGCCTCCTGAGGAGAGGGACAAGAAAGGGATTACGGGCACCTTATCTCTTTTTAGTTTGTAAGCCTTCGGGCCTTAGCTGAATTTAAAACTTGTAATCCCATCATTCATGTTTTTCATTCTCTATGGACTGTACCTGAGTGGAATGTTTTAATGAAAAAGGGATGCTTGCCGGGTCATTTGTTTGTGGGTAGAACCCACGACAAGGAGTAAATCCTTGATATCTTTAAGATAAACATTTCCTTGCCCGGCGACAGGCCTTGTCGTCTCCCCACTTCGCTCGACCTTTCTCACACCTTTGGCGGAGGCAGGGATGAGGTGGGTTCAGGCTCCTCGTTTCATCCTCTCACTGCCGCGACTACGACCAAACCTGGCCCCAGGAACGAGCCCTAGGGCCTGGAGTTAGGGGAGCATGGTAGCTTTAGGAAAAAACGAGGTTTCACATACCTCAGTCCATAAGGGAATGCATGATAAGGGATGAAGAACTTATCTGAAGCTGTAGCCCCCGGCAACTCTGGTTTTCCGTGGGTGAATCTTTGCTCTTGCAGCCCCCGGCAATACTGGCTTGCCGGGGTGTAGATGTTGGTCTGTCCCTCTTCTCTTTTTCGTCCTCAAGTGATCCGGCGAGGATATCTGTGAGTCCTGCGAACCAAAGAAGACGAAAGAACGGCAAAGAGACGCACACTCGACCTCTAAGCTAGGGGTTAGTCGCCGCTAAGCACTATCAACCCTAACCAAGGACGAGACTCGACCTAGCATGCATGCTATAACTTAGGGCGCCAGCGCTTCATTTACTTGTGCTCAGGGTCTGCGCCTGGCTTTGTACAAAGGGTTACATGCATCATCGGAAATGCTTGTACAAAAGGTGGCTTGCCAGGGGGCCCGGCAAGCCGCGCCTCATGGGTAAAACTTGCGAAGATGCTCAATGTTCCAGGAGTTACTCACCGGAACGGCATCTTCGGTCTCCAGGCGGACTGCGCCGGGCCTGGTGACTCGTATTACCCGATAAGGGTCTTCCCACTTTGGCGTCAACTTGTTGGAATTCTTGGCCGATTGAACGCGCCGAAGGACAAGGTCGCCTTCCTCAAGGCTTCGGGCATGAACCTTGTGGCTATGGTAGCGGCGCAAGGCTTGCTGGTAGCGTGCTGCTCTCACAGTCGCCCAAAGACGATCCTCCTCAAGGAGCATTGCGTCATCTTGCCGCAGTTGCTCTTGCTCAAGCTCATCATAAGCGAGCACTCGAGGTGACCCGTATATGAGTTCAGTGGGGAGAACTGCTTCTGCCCCGTATACTAGGGCAAAGGGTGTCTGGCCGGTGGATCGATTTGGCGTCATCCTGATCGACCAAAGAACCATCGGCAACTCATCAATCCAGCGCCTTCCACTCTTGTGCAGCCTGTCAAAGGTCTTGGTCCTTAAGCCTCGCAGTACTTCAGCGTTTGCCCTCTCAACTTGACCATTGCTTCGTGGGTGAGCAACGGAAGCGAAACAGACTTTGCTGCCGAGGTCTTGGATATATTGCATGAAGGTTCGGCTTGTGAACTGTGTGTCGTTGTCGGTGATGACCCTGTTGGGTACACCAAAACGGCACACTAGTCCCTTGAAGAACTTGACGGCTGACTGAGCTGTGACCTTCCTCACTGCCTCCACCTCCGGCCACTTTGTGAACTTGTCGATTGCAACGTACAAGTACTCAAAGCCCCCGACAGCGTAGGGGAAAGGGCCCAGTATGTCGAGCCCCCAGACCGAGAAGGGCCAGGAGAGAGGAATGGTTTGAAGGGCTTGAGCTGGCTGATGAAGCTTCTTTGAATGGAACTGACACGCTTCACACCTGGTGACTAGTGTCGTCGCATCCTGGAGGGCGGTGGGCCAGAAGAAGCCTTGCCGAAATGCCTTGCCGGCAAGGGCCCTTGACCCGATGTGGGATCCACATATGCCTCCGTGTATCTCCGCCAACAGCTCCAGTCCTTCCTCCCGAGGGATACACTTCAATTTCACACCGTTCGGCCTCTTTCTGTACAGGACGTCATCGACGAACTGGTACATGGTAGAGCGACGGGCTACTTTTTCCGCTTCTTCCTGCTCTTCAGGAAGTTCCCCTGTTTGGAGGAATCGGACGGTATGTTGTGCCCATGCTGGAGCCTGGGGATCGACGGCGAGGACTAAAGGTATTTCCTCCGCTATAGGAGCGGCTGTCTCGACGGCAAGAGCTTGACGCTCCACCGGAGCTAGCCATCCCGTGGCGGGCTCAGTGTCCCCGGCAACATCCTTGCCGGCAGCTCCGGGGAGCTCGGCGGGAAAGTACTTGCCGGGTCCTGGCATCTTCAGGGTGTTGTAGGCGTAGTGTGACGCCGCCATGAACTTGGCCAGCGCTGGGCGGCCAAGGATCCCATTTTAGGGCAAGGGGATCTTGGAAACATCAAACACGATCCTCTCCGTCCTGTAGTTTAGATCGCTTCCAAAAGTCACGGGTAGCGTGACCTTTCCCTTAGGTTGGCTTCTTCCCGGGTTGACCCCCTGAAACGTGCCCGTCTCTTCGAGGTCTCCATCAGGAATCAGCAGTTTCTCAATCACGGCAGGCGAGATCAAGTTCAGACCGGCCCCGCCGTCGACTAGCATCTTTGTCACCTTGAGGTTGCATATTGTTGGTGAAACCAACAATGGCAAGCACCCAACCGCAGTAGTGCGATCAGGGTGATCCTCAGTGTCAAAAATGATAGGTGTGCTGGACCACTTCAGTGGCCTTTGGGCATCAAAAGACGGCTCTGCCGCTGTAATCTCTCGCGCCCACTGTTTAAGCTGGCGGTGAGAAGTATGCAGCGAGGTGCCGCCGTTGATGCACATGGCCTCTGTAGCTTTCTGAAACTCTTGGTCGTCGAATTCGTCGTCCTCTTCGTGATCGTCGTCTTCTGGCTTTTTGTCACGGCCCCGAGCGGGCCTCTCCTGTTGTTTATCCTCGCCGCGACGGCCCGCCTGGCTGTCACGCTTCTTGCTGGACCCCTTAGCACCGTCTTGGCCCTTCTCCTTGTCCCGCCTCTCATATTCAGCCCTCTGCTTCTCAGCGAGGAGCTCAACCTGTTGGCAGTCTTGGAGAGCGTGGCCTTTGGTGCGATGGATCTTGCAGTATCGCTTGTCGGAGTTTCCTGGCTTCTCTGCAACCGCCAAGGCCCGGCAGGCGACACATCCGGCAATTTCCTTGCCGGGGTCATCTGCCTTGGTTTTCTTGGTGGAGCCGGTGTCATCAAATCCCTCGACGGCAAGCACGGATTTACCTTTGCGCTTCCAGTTGCGGCGCCAGCCCTTCTTCGCCGGGGTGGCAGTATCTTCATCTGAGGAGTCGGTTTCCACGCTGGCGTCTTCGCCGGGGTACTTCCTTCCCTCTTCAGCCCGGGCACATCTGTCAGCAAGAACATAGAGTTCTTCTACATCTTTCACCTTGTTCATTGCCAGCTCTTCGCGCATCTTGTGGTTACGCACGTTCTGATGGAATGCGCTGATGATGGCGGCAGGGTGAACATCAGGGATATTGTACTGTATCCGGCTGAACCTCTATATATACTTGCGGAGACTCTCGCCTCCCTTCTGGGGAATGACGTGCAGGTCGCTCGCTTGGCCATGGGCTTGGTGGCCTCCAGTAAAGGTGCCCACAAACTCATGGCACAAATCCGACCAGGTGGAAATAGATTCTACCGGCAAGTGCATCAACCATGACATGGCGTTGGGTTTAAGAGCCAATGGAAAGTAATTCGCAAGCACCTTATCGTCGCGAGCTCCGGCAGCTTGCATCGCAATGGTGTAGATGCTGAGGAACTCGGACGGGTGGGTCTTGCCGCTGTACTTTTCGCCCACGTCAGGTTTGAAGGTGCGGTGAGTGGGCCACTGGAACTGCCGCAGCTCAGGGGTAAAAGCCGGACAGCCTACCTCGTAAGGTAGGCCTCCAGGGCTCTCCGGTGTCGGGTGGTTCACGGCAGGCCCTGCTCGCCTGTCTGACTGGTGGCGCACTCCACGCCGGTGCTCGATAGTGGTTCGAGCGTCTTCATGTTCTCGTTCCCGAAGGACTTGGCGCTGGTCACAGTGGGTCCGCGGGTCGGACGACGCTATGGAGATTTCATCGCCCGTAACATCGCGGCGGGCTGGCGTCCGCGGTACCGGGCGGGGAGGAGGCGAGTGCACCGTGGTCACGGCGCCGCTGGCTTTCCTTCCACTGGTGCATGGGACTCCGTCAGAGCGTCGACTCGGGGGCTCCACCGGACTCGGTTCGTCTTTGTTGGCCACCACAACAAGGCTTCGGATAGTGGCTCTCCATTCGTCGAGTTTCCCCGTAGTGGGAGGAAAATCGAGGAGCAACTGCGCGCGCGCCAGGGCTTCTGCTGGCGTTGGTGGCAGCGAAACCTGCACGGATCGCGAAGCGCTTCGACTTCTGACCATGTCAGAAGGAGCTCTATCACGACCCCGCGGTCGCATGCCATCTTCACCAGCGCCTCGGCGAGCGGGTAGGTCTTCTACCTCCCGGGAGTGGCGCTCGGGGCTCTTCCCGCAGCGACGCGCGGGGTCTTCGGCATGATTATGTCGTTCGTCGCGCGCCGCTTGAGAGGAGCGCGCCGTCAGCGCCGGTGTGGGAGTCTTGGAGGCCCTCGCATCGCCTTCGGGCGGGGTGGCAGTGATCTTGGAAGTCCCCACACCACCCGCGGAGGGCCTGGCTCCGTCTTTGGATTTGGCGGCGTGCGGCCCGTTACCAGGTGCACGAACATCGCCGCCTCCCAAACTCCGGCTGCTGGGACGGTGTTGGTGTTCGCGAACGGCGCCCTGGGTCCTTTCTACGACCGGTCCGCTGCTCGCCCGCGTCGGGATGGGATGTCCGGCTTCCGATGGGCCAACCGCCACCGTCGTCTTCTTCTTGGGCGCCATGACGATGAAGAAGTGTCGAACTAACTGCTAAAGCGGATTCTCACAACTGCGCCCCCCTACCTGGTGCGCCAAAGATGTTGGTGCGAACGACACCTATGGGATCACAAGAATCCCTACTACGGTTGCGGGGCGCGGGGTCGTGAGAAGAGCGGATCAAACAGATGGCACACGGTTCGTTTATCCAGGTTCGGGCCGCGAGGATGCGTAAAACCCTACTCCTGCTTTGGTGGATTGTATATCTATGTTCTTGAGCTAGCTATGGGGCGTGAGGAGCTCCAAAAAGCCGAATCCCTCTCCTGGTCGCCTCGGGCCTCCTTTTATAGGAGAAGGGGTGGCCACAGTGGCACACAGGAGGTGGAAAGGGAACAGTGATGCGAGGTTATCCCTCGCATTACATGACAAGGCACATTTAATGCGTCCTGCTTAGGTGTCCTTGCTTTATAGGGGACGGGGGAGAGACCTGTCTCGTCCATCGCCGCTCCCTCTCGTGTCGACACGCACCCTGGCCAGCGGCGCCCGCGGTGCCATGTAGGCAGGCAGGTAGCTGAGGTGGCGCAGTGGTGGGTCTCCACGAAGATCCGCATGCCGCCACGCAGGTGCCTGCCCAGCTGGTTGGGTCGGTAGCTGCATGCGAACGGCGGTGGAGGTTTGACTGGCGTGGGCCTGATGGTGGCCCTACGGGTGTTCTTGGCAAGGGCCTTGCCGGGGCCTCGGCAAGGGTCTTGCCATGGCGCCTGCTGTCATCCCCGGCAAGGGTCTTGCCATGGCGCCTGCTGTCATCCCCGGCAAGGCTCTTGCCGGGGGCCTTGTGGTTCTCCTTGGCTGGGATCCCGCCAAGGATCATCATCTTCTAAAGGGTGTATCTGATCTTGAATGTCTTCACAAAGATCTGCATGCCACCACGGGGATGTCTCCCGAATCCTTGCCCCATGGGGGCAGTGGACTCAAGGGTGACTCACTCCGTAGGTGTGGGGCGAGCTGCCACGGCAAGGGTCTTGCCGGGTTTGCTAAAACCGCCTCCCGGCAAGGATATTGCCGGGGGGTCCGCTTCGTCCCCTTTGCCCTTTGTGGTCTTGGTCTTGGCGTCGTTCTGATTCTCCTGAGCTTCGGCCTTACCTTGGCTCACCTCCCTTGCCTTGCTCAGTGTGGTGGTGCCCGTGGCTCAGACTGCCCGTGCACAGTTATAGGGGTACAAAAAGTGTACCCCTCTTTTTGTACACCGACACGCACTGGAGCATTTCTTGGTGGCTCAACATCAGCATCACGCATTGCAATCCTGGGCTCTTGTTTCCTTGAAGAGCCACCTTGGTACATTTTCCTAAACATGTTTCTTCCGTTGAAAAATTTCTAAAAAATTTAGTAACTTCAAAAATAAAAGTAAACCAAACTCAACAAAATTGATCGTAACTACTCCTACAAGTGCCTAGAGCCTATATCATGCATCAAAACTACTTTTGACCATATAAATTAGACATGCAAGCTCAAGAACAGGGTCACCTAATGTAACACCCCGGATATGATTTACCCAATATGTACTCCAACTCTTGCCGTTTCCGGCGTCAAGTTATTTTATTTTCTCGGGTTCGGGTTTTTGTCTCTGTGTGTTGTTGTCGTTGTCATGCATCTCATATCATGTCATCATGTGCATTGCATTTGCATACGTGTTCATCTCATGCATTCGAGCATTTTCCCCGTTGTCCGTTTTGCATTCCGGCGCTCCGTTCTCCTCTGGTGGTCATTTCTACCTTTCTTTCGAGTGTGGGGATTAAACATTTCCGGATTGGACCGAGACTTGCCAAGCGGCCTTGGTTTACTACCGGTAGACCGCCTGTCAAGTTTCGTACCATTTGGACTTCGTTTGATGCTCCAACGGTTAACCGAGGGAGCGAAAAGGCCTCGTGTGTGTTGCAGCCCAACACCCCTCCATTTTGGCCCAAAACCCACCAAAACCTTCTCCATCATCTAGAGCGTTCGATCACGATCGCGTGGCCGAAAACCGCACCTCATTTGGACTCTCCTAGCTCCCCCTATGTCTATATATAGACCCACTCCCGAAAATTCGGATCTCTCCCCCGAAATCCTCCTCTTCTTCCTCCGTGCACCGGACAACGTCCGCCGACGCCGGACGTGTCCGCTGCGCCCGCTGCCGCCACGTGGCACCTCCCCATTCACCCGGCCGCCTCCCTCCGCCGCCGGCCCGCCGGGCCCAAGGCCGGCCCCCGAGGCCCGCGCGTCGCGCCCCGCCCCCCGGATCCTCCCGCGCCTCCTTCCTCTCCGCCGGCTGCCGCAGACGCCATCGCCGGCGAGCTCCGGTGCTCCCTCCGGCCGGCGCCGCACCGAGCCGCCACGGCCATCGCCGGCCCACGCCGCCCGACGTCTTCCTCCTCGACGTCGCGTCGTCCGCCGCCTCCTCCGGCCACCGGCGCTGCGGATCCGGCGTCCCTACTTCCTCCTACGGCGAGCTACAGTGTGATCCGGCCAACCTCGATCCGCGTGTCGCCGGATCTGGATCTGGAAAATTGCGCAGTTGATTTTTTTGCCCGAAACCCTAATTATTTTGCCCTTGTTTATCGTGTCGTAACTTTGCATCCGTAGCACCATTTTGGGCATATAGCATATCTAAATGTTCGCCTCAGAGAGCACATCAGTCTCATTGCATCATTTTCATTTGAGTTCATCTTGATGCCCAAAATGCTGTTAGAAGAATGCTATTTGAGATAATTGTCAGATCTGCTGCTCCAGTTAGATATTTGTCATTTTTGCCATGATTAATGTGTGCATGATATGCCCCTGAGCTCTTCATTAGTTTTGTTATATGTTTTTCCATCTATCCAGAGGTGCAACCCATGTATTTTTGTGATGTGTGTGGTGACTAGCACAAGCTTGCAAAGTGGTGCATTCGTTAATGCTGATTTCAGGGACTTAGCATTTCCACTAAGTCCTTGAACTATTTATCTCAATATGCCATATGTTCATGTTGCTTCCTAGTGATCCGTGCCTCTTTTGAGGGTGATCACTAAGGATGTTTTGTTAATCTTGTAGTGCTCTATCTATCCATGTCTTTTTTTGCAATTATGGAGAACCCTAGCGTGAGTCAATCAAGCTCTACTTTTGCCATTTCGTGAATCTGGGCAGATTGTCTACTTGTTAGCGATTTTGCCGAGGATGTTGTAGTTGATCCGTGCATGCTATGTTATTGTTCTTGCCATGTCTAGATTATATAATGTGTATTCTTGATGGTTGTATGCTTAGATTTTCATGACATGCTCTGTAGTGAGTGCATCGGGCTCGTAAACATGCCTACTTGATACCTGATTTGCATGCCAGTTTTTCACTAAGTCTGTGATCTGATTATGTTTTTGCCATGTTCACATGCTTGCAAATGTATTTTCTGATCCCTTTTCGCTCAAGGTCACTAAGGGACTTTTGTTAAGCTCTTTGAGTAGCTCCATGCCATGCTTTACTTTGCCATGTTCAGGTCCTGTAGCATATTGTTTTCATGCTCCAAAGAGTGCTATCTGATCTGAAATTCCAGACAAGTGTTAATTTCACTAAGTCTGAGATCTGTTTGCCAAATGCATTTTTGCCATGCTTGTTTGAACCTGTTAATGGATGAATTGGTCGTAGCTCTGTGCTATTCTTTTGTTAAGCATCATGAGTGGATCCCTACCACGTATTTTGTTGCCATGTTTGAGTGTTGTAGCATGTTCATCTTGTTGCATTTAGATGGCTACTTGCTGTTTATCGCAGAACGTGGTCATATTTGAATTGCTTGCCATTTCCAAACCGTAACTCCGATTCCGGTGATCTTTATATCGTTTTCAAGCGATTTCATCTCACCTCTCCAGTGGAACACTTGGATTTCCAAGTTGAGGCCAGGTTCATTCATTCCTTGTCAAATCTTGCATATGCATCGCATATTGCATCCTCCATATCATACCATGTTTGCATCATATTGTTTGAGCTTGCACGTGGTTGATTGTGTCCTTGTTGCTTGTTTGTCTTGTTTGGGTAGAGCCGGGAGACGAGTTCGCTAACGAGTAGCCCGTTGAGTTTTCTTTTGAGGATCCAGTCAACTCTGATAACTTTGCAGGCAAGATGATCATACCCTCGAAATCACTACTATCTTTGCTTTGCTAGATGCTCGCTCTTTTGTTATGCCTATGCTACGATGCCTACCATTTGCTTATCATGCCTCCCAAATTGCCATGTCAAACCTCTAACCCACCATGTCCTAGCAAACCGTTGATTGGCTATGTTACCGCTTTGCTCAGCCCCCCTTATAGCGTTGCTAGTTGCAGCTCCTATCGGGATTTGTCAGCACATTCGGGCGGTGTTGCTGGATTTGTTTTTAACTTGTCGAAGTGTCTTGAAGAACCGAGATACCGAGTCTGATCGGAACGTCTCAGGAGGAGGTCTATTCCTTCGTTGACCATGAGAGCTTGTCATGGGCTAAGTTGGGACTCCCCTGTAGGGATTTGAACTTTCGAAAGCCGTGCCCGCGGTTATGGGCAGATGGGAATTTGTTAATGTCCGGTTGTAGATAACTTGAACCTTAATTTAATTAAAATGAATCAACTGTGTGAGTTACCGTGATGGTCTCTTCTCGGCGGAGTCCGAGAAGTGAACACGGTGTTGGAGTAATGCTTGCTGCAGGATGCCCTCTAGTTACTCGCTCACGCTTTGCCTCCTCTTCTCGCTCTCTTTTGCGAACAGGATAGCCACCATATATGCTAGTCGCTTGCTGCAGCTCCACATATTTTCCTTTGCCTTACCTATTAAGCTTAAATAGTCTTGATCGCGAGGGTGCGAGATTGCTGAGTCCCTGTGGCTCACAAATTACTTCCAAATCAGATGTAGGGCCTGATGATTCCGCTCCAGATGACGCGCTTGAGCTCAAGTGGGAGTTCGACGAGGACTCACGCCGATACTACGTGTCTTTCCCTGATGATCAGTAGTGGTGCCCAGTTGGGGTGATCGGGACCGTGTCGCATGTTGGGTTTATCTTTTATTTTGGCGCCGTAGTCGGGCCATGAGTGTTTGAATGTTGTAATCCTATTTATGTACTTTGATTGACGTGGCGAGTGTAAGCCAACTATGTATCTCCCCTTTTATTATCTATATTACATGGGATGTTGTGAAGATTGCCTAACTTGCGACATTCCTTTCAATGCGGTTATGTCTCTAAGTCGTGCCTCGACACGTGGGAGTTATAGCCGCATCGAGGGAGTTACAAGTTGGTAATCAGAGCCTTCCCCGACCTTAGGAGCCCCCATTGATTGATCGTTTTTAGCACCCGAGTTTGAGTCTAGAAAAAAAGTTTTGAGTCATTTAGGAATTATATATCGGAGGGTTTGGGAATTCTTTTTACTCCCCAGTCTCCTCATCGCTCTGGTAAGGCATCCTGACGTAGAGTTTTGACTCTTCTCTTCTCAAATTTCACAAAAAAAAATTCAGGATCACGCGGGTATCTTGGAATCATTCCGATGGTTTTGTGACGAGAACATTGTTCTTGGTGCCTCCTGTCTTTAGGGGTTGTGGCAGTGTCCCGGGGAGTTGAGCTCCGAGGTGTTGTCGTCACAATTTTATCGTTGCAGTTCTGGAATACCTGAGTTTAGTACGCCGACATCAAAAATCTCTTTTATGCAGTTCGTTGGTGAGATAACCTCGACGCCACCCAGTACTGGGGCGGGAGTTCGGGAGTATCGCCATAACTTGTATAACGGATGCTTTTCGAAGGTTGAGGTAGATGGTTTCCGAAGTTTTTTCTCGGTTATGTGTTGAAGGATGGATACAGGTGGATGTAGGATTTGCTAGTTTTGGGTGAGATATTATGCTTCCCCTGTATCCCCAACACCTGATTGCATAACCGGAAAGGTTCGGGAGTTTCATAGGTGGGAATTCTTGTAGCTCTAGTTCTTCTTCCACGGATATTTGGTTTGAGATTGGGATTTCTTACCGAGTATTCGTTCTTGATCCGTACCTTGTTGTTTTATTTCTCTACCTAAATTCTAAGTGGCTTCTCAATTTATGGATATGTGACCATTTCAAGTGGAATGCATTCGTTCATTTTGTTCGGATGTGAAGACTTTATGTTGCAATTTTCATTTCGTTGGATTCAGCTTCATTTTATCTGTCAATGTGCTAACGGATGTCACCCTCTTCAGGATGGCTCCCGCTAAGAGCACCAATCAGAATCAGAATCAGGATCCGCCACCACCTCCACCTCCTCCGGAGGCATGGCAAGCTGTGATGGCCGCAACCAATGCAAACACGCAGTTGATCATGCAAATTCTTCAAGAGCGCAATCAAGCGAACCAAGGCAACAATCAGAATCACTTTGCTACACTCAACCAGTTCCTTGCTAACGGGCCAAAGACTTTCAGCAATTGTGTTGAGGCAACTGATGCTGACGATTGGCTCATGGATCTATGCAAGCATTTCGAGTGCAGTAACGTCAGGCCTGAGGACTTCGTCAAGTTCGCTTCCTTCCAACTCAAAGACCAAGCTGCAGAATGGTTCTAGCAGTACAAGGATTCCAGAGGAGGCCGTGTGATTACTTGGGATGAATTCCGTCAAGATTTCAAAGCTCATCATATTCCTTAGAGCATGGTTGAAAGCAAGCGTGAGGAATTCCGCAACCTGAAGCAAGGCTCTTGGTCTGTCTATGACTACAACAAGTTGTTTCAGAAGCTCGCCCGCTTTGCTAAGCAGGACGTACCTCATGAGAAGAGCATGATATACCAGTTCAGGGGTGGTCTCAGAGAAGAAATCCAGCTAGCTCTTGTTCTCTTTGAGCCCTTGAGGTACGATGAGTTCTACAACATGGCATTGAAGCAAGAGGCTGCTCAACTGAGGTGTAATGCTTCCAAGAAGCGAGTCAGAGACACTACTCCTTCTTCCTCTACTCAAGTGGCCAAGCAGCAGAAGTATTGGCTTCCTCCTCCTCCGTTTCGTCAGCCGTATCAGAAGAGCAAAGGTGGCAGTGGATCTTCCCACCCACCCAACCCTGGCTTTCAGAACAAGACTTCGTCTCAAGCTCCAAGATCAAGTGCTCCATATCACCGTCCGCTTTCAGAGGTCACGTGCAACGAGTGCCAACAGAAGGGTCACTATGCCAACAAATGCTTCAATCAGAGGCGTCTTCCTCCTCCTCCTGTGAGATCGGCAAGTACAGCTGTGGTCAAGCATAACCCCAAGCACGCCAAGGTCAACTTGATGAACGCAGCTCAGGCAGAGGACTCGTCAGATGTCATCATGGGTAACCTTCCTGTTAACGATGTTCCTGCAAAAGTTCTTTTTGACACTGGTGCATCGCATTGTTTCATCTCAAAACCTTTTGCATCTAAGCATGAGTTGACTTCCCATCGCATTGTTTCAAGTTTCTGGCTTCTCCAATGGTCCTTGGTAAATCGGATATTGATCTTATTCTCGGGATGGATTGGCTTTCTAAGCACAAGGCTCAGCTTGATTGTGCAGCCAGACAGATTCAATTGACTCATTCGTCTGAGGATGTAATTGTCTTTGCCGCTCGGGATAATACTATCCGTCTGTTTTCTCTCAATGAGAAGGGTGAACTGGATGCCATCTCGCAAATTCCAGTCATTTGCGAATATCAAGACGTCTTTCCAGAAGAGCTTCCAGGAATGCCTCTGCACCGGCCAGTTGAATTCGTCATCGATCTTGAGCCTGGCATGGAACCAGTGTGCAAGCGTCCTTACAAGCTCGGACCTGAAGAGTTGAAGGAGCTGAAGAAGCAACTCGATATTCAAGAGAGAATGGGTCTCATCTGGCCTAGTTCTTCTCCGTGGGGTTGTGTTGTTCTTTTTGTGAAGAAGAAGGATGGAACGGACCGACTTTGTGTTGATTACCGTCCATTGAACAAGAAGACCATCAAGAACAAATACTCACTTCCCAACATCAACGAGCTGTTCGAACAACTCAAAGGTGCCCAAGTATTCTCCAAGCTTGATCTCCATATGGGTTATCATCAGATTCGAATCCGTGAGCAAGATATTCCCAAGACGGCTTTCAGGACAAGCTATGGTTCATATGAATACACTGTCATGTCTTTTGGCCTCGTCAACGCTCCTCCGACTTTCTCTCGCATGATGAACTTCATCTTCAACGCCTACACCAATGACTTCGTTTTGGTCTATCTCGACGATATTCTGGTCTTTTCAAAGAACAAGGAAGATCATGCCAAGCACTTGCGTTTGGTACTCGATAAGCTCAGGGAACACCAGTTCTACGCCAAGTTCTCCAAGTGCGAATTTTGGCTCCATGAGGTTCTTTATCTTGGACATATCATCTCTACCAAGGGCATTGCGGTGAATCCTGAGAAGGTGTCTGCAATTGTGAATTGGGAACCTCCTCAGAACGTGAAGCAACTCCGTAGCTTCCTCGGTCTCGCAACCTACTATTGAAGATTCGTTGAAAACTTTTCTAAGATCGCGAAGCCTCTCTCAAATCTTCTCCAGAAGCACGTCAAGTACGTTTGGACTCCGGAGTGTGACATTGCTTTCAACACTTTGAAAGAGAAATTGGTCACTGCTCCAGTTCTAACTCCGCCTGATGAATCCAAACCGTACGAGGTCTTTTGCGATGCCTCTCTCCAAGGTCTCGGCGCAGTGTTGATGCAAGAGAAGAAAGTTGCGGCTTATACCTCTCGCCAGTTGAAGCCCAATGAGAAGAACTACCCCACTCATGACCTCGAGTTGGCGGCAGTTGTGCATGCTCTTTTGACTTGGAGACATCTCTTATTGGGAAGAAAAGTGGACATTTTCACTGACCACAAGAGTCTCAAGTACATCTTCACTCAGCCTAATCTCAACCTCAGGTAGACTCGATGGGTCAAAATGATTCAAGAGTATAATCCGAGTATCGAGTATACTCCAGGCAAGGCCAATGTGATTGCTGACGCGTTGAGCAGGAAGGCTTATTGCAACACTCTGATTCTCAAGCCTTATCAACCCGAGCTTTGTGAAGCTTTCCGCAAACTTAATCTGCAAGTTGTTCCTCAAGGTTTCCTCGCCAACCTTCAAGTCTCTCCTACCTTGGAAGACCAGATTCGCCAAGCCCAGCTTCTTGATGCTATGGTGAAGAAGGTGAAGATTGGGATTGCCAAGAGTCAACCCAAGTACAAGTGCTACCGCCTTGATGACAAGGATACTCTCTTCTTCGAGGATCGTATTGTTGTGCCCAAAGGTGACCTTCGTAAAGTGATCATGAACGAGGCTCACAATTCTCTCCTCTCCATCCACCCTGGGAGCACGAAGATGTATCAGGACCTCAAGCAGGCTTATTGGTGGACTCGAATGAAGCGCGAGATTGCTCAGTTCGTGAATGAGTGGGATGTCTGCAGAAGAGTGAAGGCAGAACACCAAAGGCCAGCTGGTCTCCTCCAACCTCTTGCCATTCCAGAATGGAAGTTTGACCACATTGAGATGGACTTCGTGACTGGGTTTCCAAAGTCCAAACGTGGCAATGATGCTATATTCGTTGTCATCAACAAACTCACTAAAGTGGCTCACTTTTTGCCTATCAAAGAGTCAATCACTGCAGCTCAATTGGCGGAGCTCTATACCTCTCGGATTGTCTCTCTACACGGTATTCCACAAGTGATCTCTTCAGACCGTGGCAGCATCTTTACCTCCAAGTTTTGGGATTCTTTTCAGAAGGCCATGGGCACCCACTTCAGCACAGCTTTCCATCCTCAAACTAGCGGTCAAGTCGAGCGTGTCAATCAGATTCTTGTAGATATGCTCAGGGCTTGTGTGATCTCCTTCGGCATGAAGTGGGAGGATTGTATTCCATATGCTGAATTCTCCTACAACAACAGTTTTCAAGCAAGTTCAGGTAAGGCCCCATTCGAAATTCTGTATGGTAGGAAGTGCCGTACCCCTCTCAACTGGTCTGAAACCGGTGAACGTCAGCTTTTGGGAAATGACTTAATCACAGAGGCAGAGGAAATGTGCAAAGTCATTCGAGATAACCTCAAAGCAGCCCAATCCCGCCAGAAGAGCTACTATGATAGTAAGCACCGTGATTTGGCTTTCGAGATCGGAGATCATGTTTACCTCCGCGTCTCTCCTATGAAAGGTACTTGCCGCTTCGGTATCAAAGGGAAGCTTGCCCCCAGATACGTGGGACCTTTCAAGATCGTCAGCAAGAGAGGCGATCTCGCTTATCAACTCGAGCTTCCTTCAAACTTTGCAAATGTGCATGACGTGTTCCATGTCTCTCAGCTCCGCAAGTGCTTCAAGACTCCTGATCGCACCGTCAACTTCGAGGACATTGAGCTCCAAGAAGATCTCTCTTATCGTGAGCACCCCGTGGCTATTCTTGAAGAGACTGAACGCAAGACTCGCAACAAGTCAATCAAATTCCTCAAAGTCAAGTGATCGCACCATTCCGACCGTGAAGCCACCTGGGAACGCGAGGATCACCTCCGTTCTGAGTACCCGGTGTTCTTTCAGTCCTAGATCTCGGGACGAGATCCTTTCGTAGTGGTGGAGTGTTGTAACACCCCGGATATGATTTACCCAATATGTACTCCAACTCTTGCCATTTCCGGCGTCAAGTTATTTATTTTCTTGGGTTCGGGTTTTTGTCTCTGTGTGTTGTTGTCGTTGTCATGCATCTCATATCATGTCATCATGTGCATTGCATTTGCATACGTGTTCATCTCATGCATTCGAGCATTTTCCCCGTTGTCCGTTTTGCATTCCGGCGCTCCGTTCTCCTCCGGTGATCATTTCTAACTTTCTTTCGTATGTGGGGATTAAACATTTCCGGATTGGACCGAGACTTGCCAAGCGGCCTTGGTTTACTACCGGTAGACTGCCTGTCAAGTTTCGTGCCATTTGGACTTCGTTTGATGCTCCAACGGTTAACCAAGGGACCGAAAAGGCCTCGTGTGTGTTGCAGCCCAACACCCCTCCATTTTGGCCCAAAACCCACCAAAACCTTCTCCATCATCTAGAGCGTTCGATCACGATCGCGTAGCCGAAAACCGCACCTCATTTGGACTCTCCTAGCTCCCCCTATGTCTATATATAGACCCACTCCCGAAAATTCGGATCTCTCCCCCGAAACCCTAGTCCTCTTCTTCCTTCGTGCGCCGGACAACGTCCGCCGGCGCCGGACGTGTCCGCTGCGCCCGCCGCCGCCACGTGGCACCTCCCCATTCGCCCGGCCGCCTCCCTCCGCCGCTGACCCGCCGGGCCCAAGGCCGGCCCACGAGGCCCGCGCGCCGCGCCCCGCCTCCCGGAACCTCCCGCGCCTCCTTCCTCCCGGCCGGCCGCCGCAGACGCCATCGCCGGCGAGCTCCGGTGCTCCCTCCGGCCGGCGCCGCACCGAGCCGCCGCGGCCATCGCCGGCCCGCGCCGCCCGGCGTCTTCCTCCTCGACGCCGCGTCGTCCGCCGCCTCCTCCGGCCACGGGCGCTGCAGATCCGGCATCCCTACTTCCTCCTCCGGCGAGCTACAGTGAGATCCGGCCAACCTCGATCCGCGTGCCTTCAGATCTGGATCTGGAAAATTGCTCGGTTGATTTTTTTTGCCCGAAACCCTAATTATTTTGCCCTTGTTCATTGTGCCGTAACTTTGCATCCGTAGCTCCGTTTTGGGCATATAGCATATCAAAATGTTCGCCTCAGAGAGCACATCAGTCTCATTGCATCATTTTCATTTGAGTTCATCTTGATGCCCGAAATGCTGTTAGAAGAATGCTATTTGAGATAATTGTCAGATCTGCTGCTCCAATTAGATATTTGTCATTTTTTCCATGATTAATGTGTGCATGATATGCCCCTGAGCTCTTCATGAGTTTTGTTATATGTTTTGCCATCTATCTAGAGGTGCAACCCATGAATTTTTGTGATGTGTGTGGTGACTAGCACAAGCTTGCAAAGTGGTGCATTCGTTAATGCTGATTTTAGGGACTTAGCATTTCCACTTAAGTCCTTGAACTGTTTATCTCAATATGCCATATGTTCATGTTGTTTCTTAGTGATCCGGGCCTCTTTTGAGGGTGATAACTAAGGATGTTTTGTTAATATTGTAGTGCTCTATCTATCCATGTCTTTGTTTGCAATTATGGAGCAACCTAGCGTGAGTCAATCGAGCTCTACTTTTGCAATTTCGTGAATCTGGGCAGATTGTCTACTTGTTAGCGATTTTGCCGAGGATGTTGTAGTTGATCCGTGCATGCTATGTTATTGTTCTTGCCATGTCTAGCTTGTATAATGTGTATTCTTGATGGTTGTATGCTTAGATTGTCATGACATGCTCTGTAGTGAGTGCATCGAGCTCGTAAACATGCCTACTTGATACCCGATTTGCATGTTCCAGTTTTTCACTAAGTCTGTGATCTGGTTATGTTTTTGCCATGTTCACATGCTTGCAAATGTATTTTCTGATCGCTTTTCGCTCAAGGTCACTAAGGGACTTTTGTTAAGCTCTTTGAGTAGCTCCATGCCATGCTTTACTTTGCCATGTTCAGGTCCTGTAGCATATTGTTTTCATGCTCCAAAGAGTGCTATCTGATCTGAAATTCCAGACAAGTGTTAATTTCACTAAGTCTGAGATCTGTTTGTCAAATGCATTTTTGCCATGCTTGTTTGAACCTGTTAATGGATGAATTGGTCGTAGCTCAGTGCTATTCTTTTGTTAAGCATCATGAGTGGATCCCTGCCACGTATTTTGTTGCCATGTTTGAGTGCTGTAGCATGTTCATCTTGTTGCATTTAGATGGCTACTTGCTGTTTATCGCAGAACGTGATCATATTTGAATTGCTTGCCATTTCCAAACCGTAACTCCGATTCCGGTGATCTTTATATCGTTTTCAAGCGATTTCATCTCACCTCTCCAGTGGAACACTTGGATTTCCAAGTTGAGGCCAGGTTCATTCATTCCTTGTCAAATCTTGCATATGCATCGCATATTGCATCCTCCATATCATACCATGTTTGCATCATATTGTTTGAGCTTGCACGTGGTTGATTGTGTCCTTGTTGCTTGTTTGTCTTGTTTGGGTAGAGCCGGGAGACGAGTTCGCTAACGAGTAGCCCGTTGAGTTTGCTTTTGAGGATCCAGTCAACTCTGACAACTTTGCAGGCAAGATGATCATACCCTCGAAATCACTACTATCTTTGCTTTGCTAGATGCTCGCTCTTTTGCTATGCCTATGCTACGATGCCTAACAGTTGCTTATCATGCCTCCCAAATTTCCATGTCAAACCTCTAACCCACCATGTCCTAGCAAACCGTTGATTGGCTATGTTACCGCTTTCCTCAGCCCCTCTTATAGCGTTGCTAGTTGCAGGTGAAGATTGGAGACCGTTCCTCGTTGGAACATTATTTACTTGTTGGGATATCATTATATTTCCATGTTATCTTAATGCATCTATATACTTGATAAAGGGTGGAAGGCTCGGCCTCTCGCCTAGTGTTTTGTTCCACTCTTGCCGCCCTAGTTTCCGTCATATCGG
This sequence comes from Triticum urartu, assembly GCF_056163025.1. Lineage (NCBI taxonomy): Eukaryota > Viridiplantae > Streptophyta > Magnoliopsida > Poales > Poaceae > Triticum > Triticum urartu. The sequence continues at coordinate 191,793,113 of NC_141873.1, read as the reverse complement.
TGTTATGTTCCCGGATTTTGCGTTCCTTGCGCGGTTGGGTTATAATGGGAACCCCTTGATAGTTCGCCTTGATTAAAGCTTTTCCAGCAATGCCCAACCTTGATTTTACCATTTGCCACCTAGCCTCTTTTTCCCTTGGGTTTCCGGAGCCCGAGGGTCATCTTATTTAAACCCCTCCCCCCGGGCCAGTGCTCCTCTGAGTGTTGGTCCACCTTGTCAGCCGCCGGTGGCCACCAGGGGCAACTCTGGGCTGGCCTACCGGAAGTTTGGACAATCTGAGTGTGCCCTGAGAACGAGATATGTGCAGCTCCTATCGGGATTTATCGGCACATTCGGGCGGTGTTGCTGGATTTGTTTTTAACTTGTCGAAGTGTCTTGAAGAACCGAGATACCGAGTCTGATCGGAACGTCTCGGGAGGAGGTCTATTCCTTCGTTGACCGTGAGAGCTTGTAATGAGCTAAGTTGGGACTCCCCTGCAGAGATTTGAACTTTCGAAAGCCGTGCCCACGGTTATGGGCAGATGGGAATTTGTTAATGTCCGGTTGTAGATAACTTGAACCTTAATTTAATTAAAATGAATCAACTGTGTGAGTTACCGTGATGGTCTCTTCTCGGCGGAGTCCGGGAAGTGAACACGGTGTTGGAGTAATGCTTGCCGCAGGATGCCCTCTAGTTACTCGCTCGCGCTTTGCCTCATCTTCTCGCTCTCTTTTGCGAACAGGATAGCCACCATATATGCTAGTCGCTTGCTACAGCTCCACATATTTTCCTTTGCCTTACCTATTAAGCTTAAATAGTCTTGATCGCGAGGGTGCGAGATTGCTGAGTCCCTGTGGCTCACAGATCACTTCCAAACCAGATGCAGGGCCTGATGATTCCGCTCCAGATGACGCGCTTGAGCTCAAGTGGGAGTTCGACGAGGACTCACGCCGATACTACGTGTCTTTCCCTGATGATCAGTAGTGGTGCCCAGTTGGGGTGATCGGGACCGTGTCGCATGTTGGGTTTATCTTTTATTTTGGCGCCGTAGTCGGGCCATGAGTGTTTGAATGTTGTAATGCTATTTATATACTTTGATTGACGAGGCGAGTGTAAGCCAACTATGTATCTCCCCTTTTATTATCTATATTACATGGGATGTTGTGAAGATTGCCTAACTTGCGACATTGCTTTCAATGTGGTTATGTCTCTATGGCGTGCCTTGACACGTGGGAGCTATAGCCGCATCAAGGGCGTTACAAGTTGGTAATCAGAGCCTTCCCCGACCTTTGGAGCCCCCATTGATTGATCGTTTTTAGCAGCCGAGTTTGAGTCTAGAAATAAAAGTTTTGAGTCATTTAGGAATTATATATCGAAGAGTTTAGGAATTCTTTTTACTCCCCAGTCTCCTCATCGCTCTGGTAAGGCATCCTGACGTAGAGTTTTGACTCTTCTCTTCTCAAATTTCACAAAAAAATTAGGATCACGCGGGTATCTTGGAATCGTTCCGATGGTTTTGTGACGAGAACATTGTTCTTGGTGCCTCCTGTCTTTAGGGGTTGTGGCAGTGTCCCGGGGAGTTGAGCTCCGAGGTGTTGTCGTCACAATTTTATCGTTGCAGTTCTGGAATACCTGAGTTTAGTACGCCGACATCGAAAATCTCTTTTATGCAGTTCGTTGGTGAGATAACCTCGACACCACCCAGTACTGGGGCGGGAGTTCGGGAGTATCGCCATAACTTGTATAACGGATGCTTTTCGAAGGTTGAGGTAGATGGTTTCTGAAGTTTTTTCTCAGTTATGTGTTGAAGGATGGATAGAGCTGGATGTAGGATTTGCTAGTTTTGGGTGAGATATTATGCTTCCCCTGTATCCCCAACACCTGATTGCATAACCGGAAAGGTTCGGGAGTTTCATAGGTGGGAATTCTTGTAGCTCTAGTCCTCTTCCGAGGATATTTGGTTTGAGATTGGGATTTCTTACCGAGTATTCGTTCTTGATCCGTACCTTGTTGTTTTATTCCTCTACCTAAATTCTAAGTGGCTTCTCAATTTATGGATATGTGACCACTTCAAGTGGAATGCATTCGTTCATTTTGTTCGGATGTGAAGACTTTATGTTGCAATTTTCATTTCGTTGGATTCAGCTTCATTTTATCTGTCAATGTGCTAACGGATGTCACCCGCTTCAGGATGGCTCCCGCTAAGAGCATCAATCAGAATCAGAATCAGGATCCGCCACCACCTCCACCTCCTCCGGAGGCATGGCAAGCTGTGATGGCCGCAACCAATGTAAACACGCAGTTGATCATGCAAATTCTTCAAGAGCGCAATCAAGCGAACCAAGGCAACCAAGGCAACAATCAGAATCACTTTGCTACACTCAACCAGTTCCTTGCTAACGGGCCAAAGACTTTCAGCAATTGTGTTGAGGCAACTGATGCTGATGATTGGCTCGTGGATCTGTGCAAGCATTTCAAGTGCAGTAACATCAGGCCTGAGGACTTCGTCAAGTTAGCTTCCTTCCAACTCAAAGACCAAGCTGCAGAATGGTTCCAGCAGTACAAGGATTCCAGAGGCGGCCGTGTGATTACTTGGGATGATTTCCGTCAAGATTTCAAAGCTCATCATATTCCTCAGAGCGTGGTTGAAAGCAAGCGTGAGGAATTCCGCAACCTGAAGCAAGGCTCTTTGTCTGTCTATGACTACAACAAGTTGTTTCAGAAGCTCGCCCGCTTTGCTAAGCAGGACGTACCTCATGAGAAGAGCATGATATACCAGTTCAGGGGTGGTCTCAGAGAAGAAATCCAGCTAGCTCTTGTTCTCTTTGAGCCCTTGAGGTATAATGAGTTCTACAACATGGCATTGAAGCAAGAGGCTGCTCAACTGAGGTGTGATGCTTCCAAGAAGCGAGTCAGAGACACTACTCCTTCTTCCTCTACTCAAGTGGCCAAGCAGCAGAAGTATTGGCTTCCTCCTCCTCCGTTTCGTCAGCCGTATCAGAAGAGCAAAGGTGGCAGTGGATCTTCCCACCCACCCAACCCTGGCTTTCAGAACAAGACTTCGTCTCAAGCTCCAAGATCAAGTGCTCCATATCACCGTCCGCTTTCAGAGGTCACGTGCAACGAGTGCCAACAGAAGGGTCACTATGCCAACAAATGCTTCAATCAGAGGCGTCTTCCTCCTCCTCCTGTGAGATCGGCAAGTACAGCTGTGGTCAAGCATAACCCCAAGCACGCCAAGGTCAACTTGATGAACGCAGCTCAGGTAGAGGACTCGTCAGATGTCATCATGGGTAACCTTCCTGTTAACGATGTTCCTGCAAAAGTTCTTTTTGACACTGGTGCATCGCATTGTTTCATCTCAAAACCTTTTGCATCTAAGCATGAGTTGACTTCCCATCGCATTGTTTCAAGTTTCTGGCTTCTCCAATGGTCCTTGGTAAATCGGATATTGATCTTATTCTCGGGATGGATTGGCTTTCTAAGCACAAGGCTCAGCTTGATTGTGCAGCCAGACAGATTCAATTGACTCATTCGTCTGAGGATGTAATTGTCTTTGCCGCTCGGGATAATACTATCCGTCTGTTTTCTCTCAATGAGAAGGGTGAACTGGATGCCATCTCGCAAATTCCAGTCATTTGTGAATATCAAGACGTCTTTCCAGAAGAGCTTCCAGGAATGCCTCTGCACCGGCCAGTTGAATTCGTCATCGATCTTGAGCCTGGCACGGAACCAGTGTGCAAGCGTCCTTACAAGCTCGGACCTGAAGAGTTGAAGGAGCTGAAGAAGCAACTCGATATTCAAGAGAGAATGGGTCTCATCTGGCCTAGTTCTTCTCCGTGGGGTTGTGTTGTTCTTTTTGTGAAGAAGAAGGATGGAACGGACCGACTTTGTGTTGATTACCGTCCATTGAACAAGAAGACCATCAAGAACAAATACTCACTTCCCAACATCAACGAGCTGTTCGAACAACTCAAAGGTGCCCAAGTATTCTCCAAGCTTGATCTCCATATGGGTTATCATCAGATTCGAATCCGTGAGCAAGATATTCCCAAGACGGCTTTCAGGACAAGCTATGGTTCATATGAATACACTGTCATGTCTTTTGGCCTCGTCAACGCTCCTCCGACTTTCTCTCGCATGATGAACTTCATCTTCAACGCCTACACCAATGACTTCGTTTTGGTCTATCTCGACGACATTCTGGTCTTTTCGAAGAACAAGGAAGATCATGCCAAGCACTTGCGTTTGGTACTCGATAAGCTCAGGGAACACCAGTTCTACGCCAAGTTCTCCAAGTGCGAATTTTGGCTCGATGAGGTTCTTTATCTTGGACATATCATCTCTACCAAGGGCATTGCGGTGAATCCTGAGAAGGTGTCTGCAATTGTGAATTGGGAACCTCCTCAGAACGTGAAGCAACTCCGTAGCTTCCTCGGTCTCGCAACCTACTATTGAAGATTCGTTGAAAACTTTTCTAAGATCGCGAAGCCTCTCTCAAATCTTCTCCAGAAGCACGTCAAGTACGTTTGGTCTCCAGAGTGTGACATTGCTTTCAACACTTTGAAAGAGAAATTGGTCACTGCTCCAGTTCTGACTCCGCCTGATGAATCCAAACCGTACGAGATCTTTTGCGATGCCTCTCTCCAAGGTCTCGGCGCAGTGTTGATGCAAGAGAAGAAAGTTGTGGCTTATACCTCTCACCAGTTGAAGCCCAATGAGAAGAACTACCCCACTCATGACCTCGAGTTGGCGGCAATTGTGCATGCTCTTTTGACTTGGAGACATCTCTTATTGGGAAGAAAAGTGGACATTTTCACTGACCACAAGAGTCTCAAGTACATCTTCACTCAGCCTAATCTCAACCTTAGGCAGACTCGGTGGGTCGAAATGATTCAAGAGTATAATCCGAGTATCGAGTATACTCCAGGCAAGGCCAATGCGATTGCTGACGCATTGAGCAGGAAGGCTTATTGCAACATTCTGATTCTCAAACCTTATCAACCCAAGCTTTGTGAAGCTTTCCGCAAACTTAATCTGCAAGTTGTTCCTCAAGGTTTCCTCGCCAACCTTCAAGTCTCTCCTATCTTGGAAGACCAGATTCGCCAAGCCCAGCTTCTTGATGCTATGGTGAAGAAGGTGAAGATTGGGATTACCAAGAGTCAACCCAAGTACAAGTGCTACCGCCTTGATGACAAGGATACTCTCTTCTTCGAGGATCGTATTGTTGTGCCCAAAGGTGACCTTCGTAAAGTGATCATGAACGAGGCTCACAATTCTCTCCTCTCCATCCACCCTGGGAGCACGAAGATGTATCAGGACCTCAAGCAGGCTTATTGGTGGACTTGAATGAAGCGTGAGATTGCTCAGTTCGTGAATGAGTGTGATGTCTGCAGAAGAGTGAAGGCAGAACACCAAAGGCCAGCTGGTCTCCTCCAACCTCTTGCCATTTCAGAATGAAAGTTTGACCACATTGAGATGGACTTCGTGACTGGGTTTCCAAAGTCCAAATGTGGCAATGATGATATATTCATTGTCATCGACAAACTCACTAAAGTGGCTCACTTTCTGCCTATCAAAGAGTCAATCACTGCAGCTCAATTGGCGGAGCTCTATACCTCTCAGATTGTCTCTCTGCACGGTATTCCACAAGTGATCTCTTCAGACCGTGGCAGCATCTTTACCTCCAAGTTTTGGGATTCTTTTCAGAAGGCCATGGGCACCAACATCCGCTTCAGCATAGATTTCCATCCTCAAACTAACGGTCAAGTCGAGCGTGTCAATCATATTCTTGTAGATATGCTCTGGACTTGTGTGATCTCCTTCGGCATGAAGTGGGAGGATTGTATTCCATATGCTGAATTCTCCTACAACAACAGTTTTCAAGCAAGTTCGGGCAAGGCCTCATTTGAAATTCTGTATGGCAGGAAGTGCCGTACCCCTCTCAATTGGTCCGAAACCGGTGAACGTCAGCTTTTGAGAAATGACTTAATCACAGAGGCAGAGGAAATGTTCAAAGTCATTCGAGATAACCTCAAAGCAGCCTAATCCTGCCAGAAGAGCTACTATGATAGTAAGCACCGTGATTTGGCTTTCGAGATCGGAGATCATGTTTACCTCCGCGTCTCTCTTATGAAAGGTACTCGCTGCTTCGGTATCAAAGGGAAGCTTGCCCCCAGATACGTGGGACCTTTCAAGATCGTCAGCAAGAGAGGCGATCTCGCTTATCAACTCGAGCTTCCTTCAAACTTCGCAAATGTGCATGACATATTCCATGTCTCTCAGCTCCGCAAGTGCTTCAAGACTCCTGATCGCACCGTCAACTTCGAGGACATTGAGATCCAAGAAGATCTCTCTTATCGTGAGCACCCCGTGGCTATTCTTGAAGAGACTGAACGCAAGACTCGCAACAAGTCAATCAAATTCCTCAAAGTCAAGTGATCGCACCATTCCGACCGTGAAGCCACCTGGGAACGCGAGGATCACCTCCGTTCTGAGTACCCGGTGTTCTTTCAGTCCTAGATCTCGGGACGAGATCCTTTCGTAGTGGTGGAGTGTTGTAACACCCCGGATATGATTTACCCAATATGTACTCCAACTCTTGCCGTTTCCGGCGTCAAGTTATTTTATTTTCTCGGGTTCGGGTTTTTGTCTTCGTGTGTTGTTGTTGTTGTCATGCATCTCATATCATGTCATCATGTGCATTGCATTTGCATACGTGTTCATCTCATGCATTCGAGCATTTTCCCCGTTGTTTGTTTTGCATTCCGGCGCTCCGTTCTACCTTTCTTTCGTGTGTGGGGATTAAACATTTCCGGATTGGACCGAGACTTGCCAAGCGGCCTTGGTTTACTACCGGTAGACCGCCTGTCAAGTTTCGTACCATTTGGACTTCGTTTGATGCTCCAACGGTTAACCGAGGGACCGAAAAGGCCTCGTGTGTGTTGCAGCCCAACACCCCTCCATTTTGACCCAAAACCCACCAAAACCTTATCCATCATCTAGAGCGTTCGATCACGATCGCGTGGCCGAAAACCGCACCTCATTTGGACTCTCCTAGCTCCCCCTATGTCTATATATAGACCCACTCCCGAAAATTCGGATCTCTCCCCCGAAACCCTAGTCCTCTTCTTCCTCCGTGCGCCGGACAACGTCCGCCGGCGTCGGACGTGTCCGCTGCGCCCGCCGCCGCCACGTGGCACCTCCCCATTCGCCCGGCCGCCTCCCTCCGCTGCCGGCCCGCCGGGCCCAAGGCCGGCACCGAGGCCCGCGCGCCGCGCCCCGCCTCCCGGATCCTCCCGCGCCTCCTTCCTCCCGGTCGGCCGCCGCAGACGCCATCGCCGGCGAGCTCCGGTGCTCCCTCCGGCCGGCGCCGCACCGAGCCGCCGCAGCCATCGCCGGCCCGCGCCGCACCGAGCCGCCGCGGCCATCGCCGGCCCGCGCCGCCCGGCGTCTTCCTCCTCGACGCCGCGTCGTCTGCCGCCTCCTCCGGCCACCGGTGCTGCAGATCCGGCGTCCCTACTTCCTTCTCCGGCGATCTACAGTGAGATCCGGCCAACCTCGATCCGCGTGCCGCCGGATCTAGATCTGGAAAATTGCTCGGTTGATTTTTTTGCCCAAAACCCTAATTATTTTGCCCTTATTCATCGTGTCGTAACTTTGCATCCGTAGCTCCGTTTTGGACATATAGCATATCAAAATGTTCGTCTCAGAGAGCATATCATTTCATCTCATTGCATCATTTTTATTTGTGTTCATCTTGATGCCCGAAATGCTGTTAGAAGAATGCTATTTGAGATAATTGTCAGATGTGCTGCTCCAATTAGATATTTGTCATTTTTGTCATGATTAATGTGTGCATGATATGCCCCTGAGCTCTTCATGAGTTTTGTTATATGTTTTGACATCTATCCAGAGGTGCAACCCATGTATTTTTGTGATGTGTGTGGTGACTAACACAAGCTTGCAAAGTGGTGCATTCGTTAATGCTGATTTCAGGGACTTAGCATTTCCACTAAGTCCTTGAACTGTTTATCTCAATATGCCATATGTTCATGTTGTTTCCTAGTGATCCGTGCCTCTTTTGAGGGTGATCAGTAAAGATGTTTTGTTAATATTGTAGTGCTCTATCCATCCATGTCTTTGTTTGCAATTATGGAGCACCCTAGCTTGTGTCAGTCGAGCTCTACTTTTGCCATTTCGTGAATCTGGGCAGATTATCTACTTGTTAGCGATTTTGCCGAGAATGTTGTAGTTGATCCATGCATGCTATGTTATTGTTCTTGCCATGTCTAGCTTGTATAATGTGTATTCTTGATGGGTGTGTATGCTTAGATTGTCATGACATACTGTGTAGTGAGTGCATCGAGCTCGTAAACATGCCTACTTGATACCTGATTTGCATGCTCCAGTTTTTCACTAAGTCTGTGATCTGATTATGTTTTTGCCATGTTCACATGCTTGCAAATGTATTTTCTGATCCCTTTTGGCTCAAGGTCACTAAGGGACTTTTGTTAAGCTCTTTGAGTATCTCCATGCCATTCTTTACTTTGCCATGGTCAGGTCCTGTAGCATATTGTTTTCATGCCCCAAAGAGTGCTATCTGATCTGAAATTCCAGACAAGTGTTAATTTCACTAAGTCTGAGATCTGTTTGCCAAATGCATTATTGCCATGCTTGTTTGAACCTGTTAATGGATGAATTGGCCGTAGCTCAGTGCTAGTCTTTTGTTAAGCATCATGAGTGGATCCCTGCCACGTATTTTCTTGCAATGTTTGAGCGCTGTAGCATGTTCATCTTGTTGCATTTAGATGGCTACTTGCTGTTTATCGCAGAACATGGTCATATTTGAATTGCTTGCCATTTCCAAACCGTAACTCCCATTCCGGTGATCTTTATATCATTTTCAAGCGATTTCATCTCACCTCTCCAGTGGCACACTTGGATTTCCAATTTGAGGCCAGGTTTATTCATTCCTTGTTAAATCTTGCATATGCATCGCATATTGCATCCCGCATAGCATACCATGTTTGCATCATATTGTTTGAGCTTGCACGTGGTTGATTGTGTCCTTGTTGCTTGTTTTTCTTGTTTGGGTAGAGCCGGGAGACGAGTTCGCTAATGAGGAGCCCGTTGAGTTTGCTTTTGAGGATCCAGTCAACTCTGACAACTTTGCAGGCAAGATGATCATACCCTCGAAATCACCACTATCTTTGCTTTGCTAGATGCTCGCTCTTTTGCTATGCCTATGCTACGATGCCTGCCATTTGCTTATCATGCCTCCCAAATTGCCATGTCAAACCTCTAACCCACCATGTCCTAGCAAACCGTTGATTGGCTATGTTACCGCTTTGCTCAGCCCCCCTTATAGCGTTGCTAGTTGCAGGTGAAGATTGGAGACCGTTCCTTGTTGGAACATTATTTACTTGTTGGGATATCATTATATTGCCATGTTATCTTAATGTATCTATATACTTGGTAAAGGGTGGAAGGCTCGGCCTCTCGCCTAGTGTTTTGTTCCACTCTTGCCGCCCTAGTTTTCGTCATATCGGTGTTATGTTCCCGGATTTTGCGTTCCTTACATGGTTGGGTTATAATGGGAACCCCTTGATAGTTCGCCTTGATTAAAGCTTTTCCAGCAATGCCCAATCTTGGTTTTACCATTTGCCACCTAGCCTCTTTTTCCCTTGTGTTTCCGGAGCCCGAGGGTCATCTTATTTAAACCCCCCCGGGCCAGTGCTCCTCTGAGTGTTGGTCCACCTTGTCAGCCTCCGGTGGCCACCAGGGGAAACTCTGGGCTGGCCTACCGGAAGTTTGGACAATCTGAGTGTGCCCTGAGAACGAGATATGTGCAGCTCCTATCGGGATTTGTCGGCACATTCGGGCGGTGTTGCTGGATTTGTTTTTAACTTGTCGAAATGTCTTGAAGAACCGAGATATCAAGTCTGATCGGAACGTCTCGGGAGGAGGTCTATTCCTTCATTGACCGTGAGAGCTTGTCATGGGCTAAGTTGGGACTCCCCTGCAGGGATTTGAACTTTTGAAAGCCGTGCCCGCGGTTATGGGCAGATGGGAATTTGTTAATGTCCGGTTATAGATAACTTGAACCTTAATTTAATTAAAATGAACCAACTGTGTGAGTTACCGTGATGGTCTCTTCTCGGCGTAGTCTGGGAAGTGAACACGGTGTTGGAGTAATGCTTGCCGCAAGATGCCCTCTAGTTACTCGCTCGCGCTTTGCCTCCTCTTCTCGCTCTCTTTTGCGAACAGGATAGCCACCATATATGCTAGTCGCTTGCTGCAGCTCCACATATTTTCCTTTGCCTTACCTATTAAGCTTAAATAGTCTTGATCGCGAGGGTGCGAGATTGCTGAGTCCCTGTGGCTCGCAGATTACTTCCAAACCAGATGCAGGGCCTGATGATTCCGCTCCAGATGACGCGCTTGAGCTCAAGTGGGAGTTCGACGAGGACTCACGCCGATACTACGTGTCTTTCCCTGATGATCAGTAGTGGTGCCAAGTTGGGGTGATCGGGACCGTGTCGCATGTTGGGTTTATCTTTTATTTTGGCGCCGTAGTCGGGCCATGAGTGTTTGAATGTTGTAATGCTATTTATGTACTTTGATTGACGTGGCGAGTGTAAGCCAACTATATATCTCCCCTTTTATTATCTATATTACATGGGATGTTGTGAAGATTGCCTAACTTGCGACATTGCTTTCAATGCGGTTATGTCTCTAAGTCGTGCCTCGACACGTGGGAGCTATAGCCGCATCGAGGGCGTTACACCTAAGCAGCAAAAATTTGCAATTAATAAAGCACTAGAACAAAACTAATTGGACCAATGGAGGAGTCACATGCCAAAGAACAATCTCTTCAAGCAGTTTTCTGAGAGGTGCTTTGAGCAAGGAGATCGAAAATGGCAGCAAAATGAGCTTGGACTCGGATATGAACTGGATATTCGTGTTTGTGGGATGAAGAAGGGGTGTGTGGGTGCAAGGATAAGTGGAGGAGGGCCACCGTGGGCCCACGAGGCAGGGAGCGCACCCAGGGGGTAGGGCGCGCCCCTGACCCTCGTGGCCAGGTGCCAACTCCTCCTGCTGTGTTCTCACTGCCAAATATTCTCAAATATTCCAAAAAAATCATATTTAAATTTCAGGGCATTTGGAGAAATTTTATTCTCGGGGTATTTTTATATTGCACGGATAAATCAGATAACAGACAGAAAATTATTTATTTTTATTTTATTTATTATAAATAACAGAGAGTAAAAGAAGGGTACAGAAGGTTGTGCCTTCTAGTTTCATCCATCTCATGATTATCAAAAGAAATCTACTAACAAGGTTGATTAAGTCTTGTTAACGAACTCATTCCGAATAACATGGAACCGGAGAAATTTCGAATAACACTATGTTACCTCAACGAGGATATGCACATCCCCAATAAGCCAACTTGCATGAAGAAGGCTCCCCCGATTGCAGCCTTCTCGACCGTCGGATCTGCCCTTTTGGCATGTCCCGGTCGTTGGATCTTCACCTCCCGGTCGTTTTGATTGGCCAATGACGAGTGGGCTCGCGCCTCGTGTTCATTGGCTGGGTTGGCCGTTTCAGCGTGAACGACACTTTGCCCAATCTGGTCCGCGCGCTACGCACCCAATCTCGCTCGCACACCAGCCGCCGCACAACCCTAGCTCCCACATTCCCCTCGATCCACTGCTCCTCCCTCCTTCCCGCTCGTCACCAGGGCCTCGCCGCCGCCTACTCCTCCTCCCCCACCGTTGCTGCTTCCCCACCTCGACTTCCCTCTCTCCGTTGTTTATCCGGTCGTCGGCGGCGCCTTGTTCCAGATCTGGCGCAAGTTAGGCCCGGTGGTGGGGCGAAGGGGCAGTGGAGGTGGGCGACCAGGACAAGCAGCTGTCGGCCCGTCGCGGGTGAGGCTCCAAGAGGGAAGAGGCGGGGACAGGAGGCTCGAGGGAAGAGGGATGAGGCGGGGACAGGTGAAGGAGCAGGCTGGTCCTCGTGGAGGCGGCGCCGCCGGCCAGGGGCCATTCACCGTCGCCGGCCTCACTCGCCTCGTCTATTCTCTCGTCACCAACTCGACAATGGAGGATGGGACAAGCATGCCGGTGGCCATCCAGTGGAGCCCCACCACAGGTGGTGAGATTTTTCTCTGCTGTCTTCTTACTCTGGGGCGTGCCCTGGAAGAACTCACCCACACCAGCCAAGGTAGGCTTCCACCTTCTTTCTCACGTTCGTGGTCCAGGCGACCGAGGCGAGCCAGCCCGCTCGAGCTGTCCGAGGTGAAACTACTTGAGGTTTCAGTGCACATTCTTAGATTTTTCCTTCCATGATGGCTTGATGTAGGAGGATCCATGATGTGTGTGAGGTAGAGGTGGATCATTGGAGGTGAAGCAGGTCTCCTTGAGTTGTGCTTCATCTGAGGTGAGTTGTTTTGGTGATTCTCGATCTACTCTGTCATTTCCTGAGTAAATTTTAAGTTGTCAGGTTATATTTAGGTGTTTTTAGTTTCACATGATTGTCATTTACAGAAAAATATCACTGCAGATTTAGGTAAATTTGGGTATTGGTATATTTTACTATGTCAAACTTTCATTTTCAGTTTCACGGGGTACTTAAGCAATGGTTGCACCCCGCCACATCACATACCAGGTGAGATTAACGGGGACAATGATAGTTGAGTTCCGACGAGAGTTAAACAAATAGTTCACTAACATTGATAATGATTGGGTAATTCCATTCTGTAAGTTGCTCTGCTGTTGAAAGCTATGATGTGGAATCTCATTATGCTTTTCTTCATTTGAATTCTTTGACAGATGCTCAGATTATAAGAAAGAGAATTTTATAAGTCAGGCATCGATTGCTCACCTTTGAAAGTTACAGATTCAAGTGCTAGGCTTTAAGAATGAAGCAAATCCCAATCTAGAAACATGTTAGTCTATCTTGATGCGATTGTACTTCTTGAACCATTTGTGCACCTGTATTTTTCACCATGGCAATTGAATGTGCAGGTTTCGTGCACCATATATTTGTCACCAGAAACGAATGCGCAGGCGACAGCCATTTGATTAGTGTTATATCCAACTAAGGTATCCTTCCACCAAATGACCACATCTGAATTTGTTTAACTACAATCCGATGCAATAGAGTTATGTATTGTTCTCATAGTCCATCCATTATATTTTGGCTTTCAAGGCTAGCTGACTGCAGTTTGATTATCGATTCATCTATGGCAGCACAGACAGGTAAAAATGTTTTTTTTCTTGTTTTACAGTTTTAGGTCAAAGTTCTCTTTTACCTTAACTTTTCAATTGTACTCTGCTTTGTAGGTTCTCATCATACCGATTTAGTGACTTACTACAGTTTGATTGCTAATTCATATTTTATTCTTTTATATTATGCAGCTTCCTCTGTGTACTGTTGGGATAAATTCCATGACTTTGTATCTTGTTTAAATGGCTAGGATTTGAGATTGTTTGAATCCATTATGACACAATGTTCTGACCATTAACTAGGGTGCTCAATGCGCAATAGATAGCTTTTGGTTGTCACCATTAGGACAGAAAAGTACTAGATTTTGAGGTTTTTAATAGCTCAAATATGCTAACTGCAGAGCAACATGGCAGTTACAATGGTTCCATGTCCTAATTAGTTATTTTATTTCGTTTTGCAGGCGTATTATCTTGGAGGTTGCTTCTTATTTTTACTATAGATCAAGTTTCTTTGTTTCCTTTCTAGCTACCTCTGCTGCATTTGTTTTATATATCCTATATGCTTTAAATATCCTATACGCTGTCATGATCCTTGCTTCAGTGATCATGTTGATTTTCCAGATTTGGTCGGGTGTTGTGTTTTTTTTGGCCCTTGTGCGCTTTGATCGATGTGCTCTGGCTCTGTGACTGATGATGCACAGGCAATGGCAGCATCGGTGGCACGAGAGGAAGGATGGGAATCAGCTACTTGCATTCGCACGGAGGAGGCAATGTCGACGCGATGGCACAGCAGAGGAGGCTGGGCTCGTTGTGGAGCTTCTTGAGGCAGCAGGACGTCGGCGAGAGCATCGCTGCCGGCAACGGCTCGAGTGACCTCTTGAGGATCTTCTCCATGAGCACATGTGACGACACCAACTCCAACGTCATCTTCTCAGCGCCCGGCAGCAAGAAGGCCGAGGTGCTCGGCGACAGCGATGTCGGCATGGTCACCAGCTTCAGCAACATCGACTCCCAGGTAGGACAAACATCACATATATACACTTCACATCCATCCAGACTCTCCCGCCTGCCAATTGTTTAATGCTACACTTCTACTAACACCTTGGTCCAGATTCAGTTAGCCCTCTCGAGCTGGACATGCCCAGCATGGACGACTACCTGCAGCTGCAGCAGGACTCCGCCGACTGCAGAGTCCACGCCAAGCGTGGCTGCACCACTGACCAGCCTCCTTAGCCTCTTATTGGTCCTTGTTCTTCTTTCCTAAACAGCATAAGCAAGAAAAAATGTTCAGTATAAACATCCGACACCAAGACGAATACCGAAAATGTTGCAGGAAACTAACTAACCCTCCCAAGCGATGCTCTGCGGGTCAGTGGTGCAGCCACGCTTGGCGTGGACTCTGCAGTCGGCGGAGTCCTGCTGCAGCTGCAGGTAGTCGTCCATGCTGGGCATGTCCAGCTCGAGAGGGCTAACTGAATCTGGACCAAGGTGTTAGTAGAAGTGTAACTGAATCTGGAGGCTAAAGAGGCTAAGGAGGCTGCATATTTAGCGATAAAACTGAATACTAAAGTACTAAATTTGGTGTTCCTCACCCGAGTCGGAAGTGTTGCCCACGAAAATCGGTAGTTATCAATAACTCGGACCTTAGTTACTTCAGATTTCAGAATTGCAAAAGTGGCAACTCAAAAAAAACTTAAATGTTGGCTATACCTTCTGTCGTTATCATGATACTGCAATACTTTGTAGTTGATTCTCTTCGAATCCTTCTCTAACAAGGTTATGGTAGTAATTTGGACAAAAGTTTCTATGATTTTTTGATTCTCAGTTTATTCTACCATGGATTCCCTCTGGTATGTGCATGTTTCAGAACTGAATATACACGTAGGAGAAACTTGAGAGCCAATATTAGTGCTGAAGGATTACTCTGATTGCTGATCTATGTTGTCGCGGCAACACAGGCCAATACACATTCAGGAAATATGTGACCAGCTTCCCCAAGGTCCCGCATCGTCTACTCAGGTTAATTCTCGGTCTACAACCTCCAAAACCTGCAGTTCTATTTTTTAAAATGCTTAAGCCCATTGCTCTAAGCGTCAACCTATCGCTTCGCTTATGCTTCATGCTTTCCTGAACATTGATTTCTATCAAACTTGTTTTTTAAGTTTTCATGCTGATTACTGATTGTGGGAGCTGAACTGTGCTCCGGTGGAGGTGTTAGAGTGTAGCATTTTTGTAAGCATAATCTATATCCATTCCTATTGGGAGCATACCCATGTAGGTTTTTGTAAGAATCTTGTAGGAGCATGCTACTAGGACTTATGCAGATTGGCTATTTTAATAGCCTTGTTTTGTGATAAAAAGAGAATTTAGGGCAATGGTAATACTGTACAGATTGGTGATGTAATTATGTCATGCTCTACTGCTCTCTAATTATTTTACATTGTGTTCTCCTTTGTTGCAGTAAGCCAAGGTGGAGGTTGGGAAACAAAGAACTTGCCCAACTGTGGAAATGGGCAGAACTAAACCCTGTATGTTTTAGCTAGAACTTCCTGCTATTGTCCTATTTGAAGGAGCAACAATGCATTAAGCGCAAAAAATACGTCAGTTAGGCCTTTTTTGTCTTACTATCCAATTTTACTTCTATATACAAATGTTAAAAGAGTCTGAGTGGGGACACTCTATTTGGAAAGGGATTTTGTACAGTTTTTCTGCAAGTTACTACTTCATTAGTGGATTGGCCTACATAGTATTCATAAAAATTAATCATCCAATTCCCTCTATGTGTCCTTGGTCACATTTCTTGTCTGTTCAATTTTTGGAAACCCGCATCTTATTTGAATTGAAACTGCTGAGTGCTTTGACTGATCCTGACCGAGTCCACACACCATCACTTACAGAATACTGGAAGCCACTTGCAGAAGATGTAAACCCTTTACCTTTTCTTTCATAGTTACTCCCTCCGTCCCAAAATAAGTGACTCAACTTTGTACTAGCTTTAGTACAAAGTTAGTACAAAGTTGAATCACTTATTTTGGGACGGAGGGAGTACTTTGCACCAATGGTTCTAATACTGGGTTTTCAAGATAAACTTGCAGATGGACACATCTGCCAGAGAGACGGCGGCCATGAGAGCCGGAAGATCACAAGAGATCGACCTTTTGGGTGGTCTAATACTTCCTGTATGGGCACATAGAAAAGCCACTACGTAAGTAGTTCAGTCTTTTCTTTAAAAACTGCTTTCTCTTACTACACAACCAGGCTCAATTCATACGTATGTAAATTTTACATCATACTTCTTCCCTTCCCAAAACAAGGGTATTATTTCTCTCCTTCCTAAATCAGTGTTTCAGACCTTTTTTTTTTTGAACAGAGAAAGGCACCCGAAGATACCAATATATTCAGCTCACAGAACATTTTACAGTCGAGATTACACCATCTGCTAGAATAAAGAGAAAGAAGAACTGCAGATGTAAAGAAAGAAGAGCTGAATAAAGACATATGAGAGAGCAAGGAACAAGATCCTTGTTGAAGAACAGCATGTCCTAAGAAACAAAGGAAGAGAAAGGGAAAAGAAAATTCCAGCTTTGACAGCAATCTCCTTCTTTCCAACAACCGAGCATAGACCATCATATCATGTTGAGATGAGGAACTTCCCAGAGCTATCAACTTTCTCCTAAAAGCAATACACCTTATGAAGCTGAATTCCTACAAAATTAAAATCAACAAGAGAGGCAGCTACAGGACATGATTCAGTGACATGAGAGTGAGAAGAGCAATTGAGTGTAGGTCCTCCAGCCATTTGAAAAACTTGATGAGCTAAATTGTGAGCCACCCCATTCAAATTCCTAGAAATATGAAAAACTTGGGGATTAAGATTAGAAGTAGAGTTTACAAAAGAAGCCACTTCTTTTCTAATATTCTAAGGAGTAGAAGAGTGAGCAATATTCCTGGCAGCAGCAACAGTGGCAAGAGAAAGAGAATCAATTAAAAAAGTAGGAGTTTGAATGTTAAGGCAAGCCGCCAATTGAGCTGCACAAGCAAGAGCAATTGCTTCAGCTTGAAGAGGAGTGTCCGTCGAAGGGCCTGAAGCTTGAACTTGAATATTTATTTCCCTATTAGAAGAAGGAAGACAAAAGTAAACTCCCACACCTGTGCGCGATTGACCTTGCTGAAATCCTGGAACTCTAGAAGTTCTGAAAGCAGCATCAGAAAACACTTTAGCACCATTAATGAGAAGGTCTGATTTGAGAGTATTGCCTTGCTTAGGAAGAGGAGAATTATCAGGTTGAGAAGCCTGCAAAGACTGAATATTAGTAGAAGGCAGAATCTCCTCTTGGAGAATATTATTCAAACTAGTAGCAGTAATTTTAATTTGGTAGGGAAAAGAAAATTTCCTCTCAAAGAGAAAATCATTTCTAGCCTTCCAAATGCATCACATAAAATTGAAAATATTTTGCAAAGATGCATAAGGATGGCCCATAGAAGCAAAGTGAATCAGAAGGGAATGCATTGAAGAGTGACCTTGCACAAGGATGTCAGATCTAAGAAACCAAGGAGCAGAGAACCAGGCCGCTCTAGTAAAGTCACAAAGAAAGAAAAGGTGAAACTCATCTTCTTGTTGAGCACATCTACAACAATTCTGCGAAATGTGAATAGAAAAACGGCCTGCTCTCATTCCTGTGGGCAAAGCTTTGCTAAGCATCCTCCAAGCAAAAGTTTTAACCTTGGGCAATAAATCATTCTGCTTCCAAATAGTTTTAAGAAAAGCTTTCAAATCCAAAGGAACATCCAGAGGAGCAGTTCTAGGATTAGTATGAATGTCTTGTAAGCAAAGTTTATAAGCAGCTTTGGAAGAGCAAATACTATTGGGAGCCAAAGGCCAACAAAGAATATCAGCATTATCATCATCGAGAATATCAATGTTGATAATCTGAGTAGCCAAAAGTTGCTGAAAAAGAGAGAAAATGAGTTGACGATTCCATTGCCTTTGCCCAGGCTGCCAAAGATCCCTAACCAAGGAGGGATAAATAAAGCCTGATGGTTGAGGAATGAGAAAATCATGAATAGAGTTTCAAAGATTGCACCAAGGCATGCTCCAAATAGAAACATTACCTTGGGTGAGTTGATAGAAGGCATGCTCTTTAAGTTTAGGAAGCATTTTTAAAATGGAAGACCAAAAGGCAGATTTAGGTGGATTATTAGTAGCTTTCCAAATAGAAGTGGTAGAAAAATATTTGGCTTGAAGAACACAATATAATTGGGAGGAGGGGTTTTTAGCTAACCTCCAAGCCGCAGCAAGAATAAGACTCTCATTGACGGCTTTTAGATTTCTGATTCCAAGACCACCTTCAGACTTGGAGTTGGTAATATCCTTCCATGCTCTAAGACAAAGACTCCTCTTAGAATCTGTTTCTCTAATCCCTGTCCACCAAAAATTCCTAATGATAGAAGTGAGCTTGGCAATAAATTTTTTTGGAAACAGAATGTTTGCCATATAATAAACAGGGATAGCAGAAAAGACAGAGCGAATAAGTTCAAGACGGGCAGCATGAGATAGCATGTTAGCTTTATAAGAGGGGAGCTTATTTAAAAATTTATCCAAAACAAAGTTATAAGCAGCATCCCTATTCTTAGCAGGCAAAATTAGAGGATGACCAAGATGAGTGAAATTAGCATCAAGATTAGCAACAGGAAAGACTTGCTTAATATCATTAATAATATTCTGAGAAACATGATTGCTAAAGAGAATGGCAGATTTATTCCAGTTAGGAGTTTGACCAGAAAGAGCACAAAAGTGTTGAATAAGACTGGCCATCGTCTGAGCCTCCTGATAAGTATCGTGCCCACACACCAGAAGATCATCTGCAAATAGAAGAGAATGGACAGAGGGGCAGTTTGGTCCAAGAGAAATTCCTTGCAATTGGTTAGCCTGCAAAGCTTCATTAAGCAAGATGGAAAGTTCATTAATTGCAAGAACAAATAAGTAAGGAGACATGGGACAGCCTTGTCGTATTCCTTTGAAGCTCTTAAATTTAGGAGAGGGCCGGCCATTAATGAGAACAGAGAATGAGGGAGATGAGATGCATGCATGAACCAAATTAACAAAATGACCATACAGCCTTTTACGAGCCAGAGCAGAAACAATGAAATTCCATTCTAAACGATCAAAAGCTTTGGCAAGGTCAATCTTAAGCATAAAGGCATCATATTTCTAGGATTTAAGAGAAAATGAGTGAGCAATTTCCTGAGCAATGATAATGTTGTCACTAATACGTCTACCCTCAATAAATGCTTGTTGAGCTTGGTCAATGTAATCAGGAAGATGATGCTTAAGTCTATTCGCAAGAGACTTAGCAATGATTTTATAAAGCACATTACAAAGACTAATAGGACGGTAGTCCATGGGCACAAGAGGAACCAACTTCTTAGGGATAAGAGCAATATTGGTATCATTGATGTGAGGGGGAAGTGTAGCAGTATTATAGAAGTGAGTGACAAGCTGAGTTACCTCATCTTACCTCATCCCCAATCCAATCCCAAGTAGCTAAATAAAATTCTACATTGAACCCATCAGAACCAGGAGAAGCATTAAGCTTCATGTCTTTAAGAATCCGCAAAAGTTCAGTCTTGTCCGGAATAGAATAAGTAGGATTATTGTTGTCATTAGTCCAAATAGGGGAAGAAAAAGGCCTGCCAGCATAAGTGTTAGGAGAGGAAAATATGTGTCTGAAATAATTAACAAACGTTTGCATCATGGCCTCCGGTTTGAAATGAAAATTGTCATGCTCATCTTTGATAGAACAAATAGTATTTCTTTTTCTACGTTTGAGCACAGACTGATGGAAGAATTTTGTGTTGCGATCACCTTTTACAGCCCAAGACTTTTTACTTCTTTGCCTGTAAAACTGATTGAGTTTGGAAAGCGTAAGTTCATACCTATTAGTAAGAGTACTTTCCAAAACATGGTCCTGTTGGTGGAGAGGCAGCTGTTGCAAATCCTTGATTCTGGATTCTAGCTCAGCAAGTTCTTGTTGGAGAGGTTTTTTCTTCTTGCACCAGACTTTTAAAGATCCTGCCAAAGAAGATGACTTTGCAGCAAAAGAGGTCAGGGAACTAGAAATCCAATTATTTTTAGCAAAAGAGTGAAAATCTTTTTCCATAAGCCACCAGTTTTCAAATTTAAAAGATTGTCTAGGCCTAACAAGTTTACCTTCCGAGGAAATTAAAATGGGAGCATGGTCACCAAGAATAATAGGAAGATTCAGCACTTTAGTATTAGGATAAAAAGTGCACCAATCAGAATTGACCAAGCATCGATCAAGACGTCTATGAATGGGCTTAGAAGTATGTTGCCTACCACGCCAAGTATAAACAGGACCACTATAACCAATATCAAACAGCCCACAATTTTTAACAAGAGACCTGAATTTGAGTTGAGAATCTCACCTACAGCACATCAATTGTCGGTAAATAAATGTAACGTGAATCACTCTCCAAAATCCTTGAAACTTGAGCTTCGACGAATATGAAGGTCTTTGTGTTGGCATACACTCCTTTATTCCAAATGGTGCTGATATAAAAACACCATCAGGGATTCCATGTGTACCATGTATGTCCATAAAAACAGCGTCGATATATCAGCATACTAATGTGCTGATCTAAAAACGTTTTTTTCTAAGTGACGGTTTCGAGTCGGTAAATTTGTGGGTGTTCAGGCATTTTCTAAGTGGCCTTTCTTAAGGGTGTTCAGGCATTTTTGTCCTTCTGTAAATTAGTGGCATTAAATTAGTGGTCTTCTATTCGTGTTGCGAACCCCAATATGGCATCTCACCATTCCCCACGATCCACATGTTAATTGTGGATTTATTTAATGATAATAGGATATCAATTGCCTTTTCTTCAGGATAAGCCGACACCTAATAAGGATTAGGAGAACAACAGATATGCTAAGAGACAACCTTTTGGGGTTAAGGATATAAACAACAACAGGGCTTATGAGGCCAAAGAGAGCTCGAGTGGCGTCTTTTGGTTCTTGAAGACCTGCACGTTCCTCGTGGAGTAGAGCAAAATAATTTGGAGGCTTTAAAGCTACTGCACTCTTCATGTAGTTAGGATCAACTCTTTGTTTTAGTTTGAAATATTCCCCATTTCCTCCTATTTGATTGATTCATCTGATGGACATTTTGTCAGGCAAATAAACAAAAGGCATATGTATTATTACGAGTGAAGCCATCCATACTCCCATGTGGAATTCAAGAAATAGAGAAATGTTATTGTTTTTCTACTAATTGTTTGCTTGGCCAAATGTACTGTAAATGATTTATTATTGTTCAAGGTATAGAGAAATGTTATTGTTCTTCATTGTAGTGGATGATATCTATCCCAATTATTGAGGTGATGGAAGTACTACTGAGGAGTTTTGTCTTTGACTGAATGAAGCTGTCAAGGAAGAAGGAATAGGTGTTGAGGAAGAAGGGATAAATAAATCGCTTGATTCATGGGCCGAACTAGCTGCCATATGATTGCTTGGAAATATACACGTGTCTAAGAGACACGTGAATACTTTTTTTTCAAACACACAAAAACAAAGTTGATAGAAACACTACTCTTTTGAAATGTGTTTTTAATACATATTTCATAATAGGCGTATCTACACCTAGGAGAACCAAAACGCTCTCTCCTTAACTGGTTTTATACATGGTGTTTAGTATACATATATTCTTAGGTTTCTCATCTTTTTCCCTCTTTTTTTGCGGGAAAAATATGCATGGTCAGATTTCTCATCATGATAACCATGTTTCCGAACTTGCTAAAAGTGCCCATATTTTCAAACTGAACCTATTCATATTATGCAAAGTTTCCCTTTTCCCAGACTATTATTTAACAACATAATAAACATGTTTAAAAAATAGCATGGTTTAGTTGAAGGTTCTTGCAGCATGAAACTATTTTCATCGACAACATGTTTTCAGCAGGTCTCTGCGCCATTTGGCACAACGGGTCAACTAGTAAGAATATCATATTTCTTCTTGACAGTAGGAAGAGGAAATTCAAAACCTCCAAATATAATAGACGGAATTTTTCCAATAGAATTGATATTATGAACTTGAGGTTGTTTCCTCGGAAAGTGTACCGTATGCTCATTACCATTAACATGAAAAGTGACATTGCCTTTAGTGCAATCAATAACAACCCCTGCAGTATTCAAAAAGGGTCTTCCAAGAATAATAGACATACTATCGTCCTCGGGAATATCAAGAATAACAAAGTCCGTTAAAATAGTAACATTTGCAACTACAACAGGCACATCCTCACAAATACCGACAGGTATAGCAGTTGATTTATCAGCCATTTGCAAAGATATTTCAGTAGGTGTCAACTTATTCAAATCAAGTCTACGATATAAAGAGAGAGGCATAACACTAACACCGGCTCCAAGATCACATAAAGCAATTTTAACATAGTTTCTTTTAATGGAGCATGGTATAGTTGGTACACCGGGATCTCCTAGTTTCTTAGGTATTCCACCTTTAAAAATATAATTAGCAAGCATGGTGGAAATTCTAGCTTCTGGTATCTTTCTTTTATTTGTAACAATATCTTTCATATACTTAGCATAAGGATTCATTTTGAGCATATCAGTTAATCGCATACGCAAAAAGATAGGTCTAATCATTTCAGCAAAGCGCTCAAAATCCTCATCATCCTTTTTCTTGGATGGTTTGGGAGGAAAAGGCATGGGTTTTCGAACCCATGGTTCTCTTTCTTTACCATGTTTCCTAGCAAAAAAGTCTTTCTTGTCATAACGTTGATTCTTTGATTGTGGGTTATCAAGATCAACAGCAGGTTCAATTTCTATATCATTATCATTACTAGGTTGAGCATCATCATGAACATTATCATTAACATTATCACTAGTTTCAGGTTCATTACCAGATTGTGTTTCAGCATTAGAAATAGAAATATCATTTGGATTCTCAGGTGTTTCAATTAAAGGTTCACTAGAAGCATGCAAAGTCCTATCATTTTTCCTTTTCTTCCTTTTAGAAGGACTAGGTGCATATATATTATTTCTCTGAGAATCTTGCTCAATCCTTTTAGGATGGCCTTCAGGATACAAAGGTTCCTGAGTCATTTTACCACCTCTAGTCATAACTCTAACAGCATTATCATTATTCTTACTATTCAATTCATTGAGCAAATTATTTTGAGTTTTAAGTACTTGTTCTACTTGAGTGGTAACCATAGAAGCATGTTTACTAATAAGTTTAAGTTCACCTTTAACATTAGCCATATAATTACCCAAGTGTTCAAGCATATTTGAATTGTATTTCAATTGTCTACCAAAATAAGCATTAAATTCTTCTTGCTTAGCCATAAATTTATCAAACTCATCTAAGTATGGGCTAGCAAACTTAGTAAATGGGATTTCAGCTTTATCATATCTATAGAGAGAATTTACCTTTACTACCTGTGTCGGGTTATCAAGACCATGAGTTTCTTCAATAGGTAATGGATTAAGATCATATGTTTCTTTAACAGGCGGTAAATTAAGACCATGTATTTCTTCAATAGGAGGTAAATTCTTAACGTCTTCAGCTTTAATACCTTTTTCTTTCATAGATTTCTTTGCCTCTTGCATATCTTCAGGACTGAGAAATAGAATACCTCTCTTCTTCGGAGTTGGTTTAGGAATAGGATCAGGAGATGGCTCACGAACTGGTTCAGGAAGTGTCCAATTATTTTCATTTGTCAACATATTATTCAATAGAATTTCAGCTTCATCTGGTGTTCTTTCCCTGAAAACAGAACCAGCACAACTATCCAGATAATCTCTGGAGGCATCGGTTAGTCCATTATAAAAGATATCAAGTATTTCATTTTTCTTAAGAGGATGATCAGGCAAAGCATTAAGTAACTTGAGAAGCCTCCCCCAAGCTTGTGGGAGACTCTCTTCTTCAATTTGCACAAAATTATATATATCCCTTAAAGCAGCTTATTTCTTATGAGCAGGGAAATATTTAGCAGAGAAGTAATAAATCATATCCTGGGGACTATGCACACAACCAGGATCAAGAGAATTAAACCATATCTTAGCATCACCCTTTAATGAGAACGGAAATATTTTAAGGATATAAAAGTAGCGAGTTCTCTCATCATTAGTGAACAGGGTGGCTATATCATTTAATTTAGTAAGATGTGCCATAGCAGTTTCAGATTCATAGCCATGAAAAAGATCAGATTCAACCAAAGTAATTATATCAGGATCAACAGAGAATTCATAATCCTTATCAGTAACACAGATAGGTGAAGTAGCAAAAGCAGGGTCAGGTTTCATTCTAGCATTAAGAGATTGCTGGTTCCATTTAGCTAATAACCTCTTGAGCTCGTATCTATCTTTGCAAACTAAAATAGCTAGAGAAGCTTCTTTTCCAAAAACATAACCCTCAGGAATAACAGGCAAGTCTTCATCATCACTTTCATCAATATTATCAGACTCAATATTTTCATTCTCTCTAACCCTAGCAAGTTGTTCATCAAGAAATCCACCAAGTGGCACAGTAGTATCAAGCATAGAAGTAGTTTCATCATAAGTATCATGCATAGCAGAAGTGGCATCATCAATAACATGCGACATATCAGAACGAATAGCAGAAGCAGGTTTAGGTGTCACGAGCTTACTAAAACAGAAGGTGAATCAAGTGTAGAGCTAGATGGCAGTTCCTTACCTCCCCTCGTAGTTGAGGGATAAATCTTGGTTCTTGGATCTTTCAAGTTCTTCATAATGATAAGTAGATATAAATCCCAAGTGACTCAAAGAATAGAGCTATGCTCCCCGGCAACGGCGCCAGAAAATAGTCTTGATAACCCACAAGTATAGGGGATCGCAACGGTTTTCGAGGGTAGAGTATTCAACCCAAATTTATTGATTCGACACAAGGGGAGCCAAAGAATATTCTCAAGTATTAGCAGCTGAGTTGTCAATTCAACCACACCTGGAAACTTAGTATCTGCAGCAAAGTGTTTAGTAGTAAAGTAATATGATAGTGGTGGTAGCGGTAGCAAAAGGTAACGGTAGCAAAAGTAATGTTTTTGGTATTTTGTAGTGATGATAGCAATAACAACGGAAAAGTAAATAAGCGAAGAACAATATATGGAAAGCTCATAGGCAATGGATCAGTGATGAAGAATTATGCCGGATGCGATTCATCATGTAACAATCATAACATAGGGTGACACAGAACTAGCTTCAATTCATCAATGTGATGTAGGCATGTATTCCGAATATAGTCATACATGCTTATGGAAAAGAACTTGCATGACATCTTTTGTCCTACCCTCCCGTGGCAGCGGGGTCCTAACGGAAACTAAGGGATATTAAGGCCTCCTTTTAATAGAGTACCAGACCAAAGCATTAACACATAGTGAATACATGAACTCCGCAAACTATGGTCATCACCGGTAAGTATCCCGATTATTGTCACTTCGGGGTTAACGGATCATAACACATAATAGGTGACTATAGACTTGCAAGATAGGATCAAGAACTCTCATATATTGATGAAAACATAATAGGTTCAGATCTGAAATCATGGCACTCGGACCCTAGTGACAAGCATTAAGCATAGCAAAGTCATAGCAACATCAATCTCAGAACATAGTGGATACTAGGGATCAAACCCTAACAAAACTAACTCGATTACATGATAGATCTCATCCAACCCATCACCGTCCAGCAAGCCTACGATGGAATTACTCACGCACGGCGGTGAGCATCATGAAATTGGTGATGGAGGATGGTTGATGATGACGATGGCTACGGATTTCCCTCTCCGGAGCCCCGAACGGACTCCAGATCAGCCCTCCCGAGAGGTTTTAGGGCTTAGCGGCGGCTCCGTATCATAAAACGCGATGAATCCTTCTCTCTGATTTTTTTCTCCCCGAAACCAAATATATAGAGTTGGAGTTGAGGTCGGAGGAGCTCTAGGGGGGCCACGAGGTAGGGGCGCGCTGAATTTTTTATCTTTTGCAAGAATTCTTTATCCCTTGTGGACAGGTGGTGGGCCCCCTGGTCTTCATCTTTTGCAAGAATTTTTTATTATTTCTGAAACGATGTTCCGTGAAGTTTCAGGTCATTCCGAGAACTTTTGTTTCTGCACATAAATAACACCATGGTAATTCTGCTGAAAACAGCGTCAGTCCGGGTTAGTTCCATTCAAATCATGCAAGTTAGAGTCCAAAACAAGGGTAAAAGTGTTTGGAAAAGTAGATACGACAGAGACGTATCATGCCCCCCTAACTGTTGGGATCCACCAGCTACATCTTCGCACACAAGGAAGTGTCTGACAGTCGAGACCCACCTGGTCGAAGCGTACGTAGCGTTGTCATTCTGGTCACGAACGTGTACATACATACTGGTCGATGTAGAGGCGCACACATGTCGTAGTAGAGGCGTGCACGTAGCATGTACACGTACGTACAACGACCAGTGTGCAAGAAAGAAAATACGGCCATGTACGTACGTACGGGTGGGGTCTCGAACGCCTACTCGCACATACGTACAGCCGGGCCTCGTGTACATGGCTGGGTCGGAACAGAGAAACAACATCGGCATCGCCCGCAAAAAAAACAACAGCGTCATCGCCGTTTTCATGGGGAGGCAACAGAATGCGCCGTGTTCATCGGGAGGCAACGGTACGCGTGGGAGCCAACCGGCTTGGACGGAACAGCCGATGGAAACGAGGCCTGGTGTACCGCAGAATGGAGGAAATGGCCTTGTGTTAGACTGGCCACGTTCGAAACGGGATCCTGTTCGTCGGGAGGGGTCTGCCATACCGCAAAACGGAGGAAACAGACCTCCTACGGTCGAAACAGGGTCCTGTTGATCGGGAGGGGTGTGGCGTATCGCAAAACGGAGGAAACAGACTTGTGTTGGAGCGCTATGGTCGAAACGGGGGTCATGTTCATCGGGAGGGGTGTGGCGTACCGCAAAACAGGATTCCACGGGATATTGTTCATCTCCGCCGTCGACCCCCTCCAGCCTCCACGGGCTACTGTTCATCCACCGTCGACCTCCTCCAGCCTCCACCTGCGACTGTTCATCCACGGGCTCATGTTCATCCAGCCTCCACCGCGCGCTACTCCACGGGCTACTGTTCAACCAGCCCTCTCCACGGGCTCCTGTTCAACCACCCCTCCACGGGCTACTGTTCATCCAGCCCTCCACCGTCTACTGTTCATCCAGCCCTCCACGAGGCCCTGTTCATCCAGCCCCAACCGGCTCGATCGATTGGGGTCCTGTTCATCCAGAGGCAACACCACGGGGTCCTGTTCATCCACCCCCACCAGGAACTGTTCATCCAAACCCCCCAACAACACTCACTGTTCATCCAGAGGCAGTATCGATCGGCTTCAGTTAGCAGTAGTAGTGAAGGAATCGCTCGGTCGGGTTCAGTTAACAGCCATCGATCGATCGCTCAGGTTCAGTAACGTGTAGCCTGCAGTGCAATCGCCCGGGTTCAATAGGCGAATGCCTCGCTCGGGTTCAGTTAGATCCCAACGCCTCGCACCCACACGCGTGTGTGTACGAGAGAAACACGCAAAACTCCATGCATCGCTCGGCCCTGGCCACCCACAGTAACCGGGAACACCCCGATATTTTCCTTGCCCTTGCTTCTACCACGGTTTTTTCCGTCATGGACGGCCCAAAGAATGTCATGCAGCTGCGTCTCCGGCCCGCCCAGGATGAAAAGCCCATTTTCTGTCATGAATTTTTGTCATAGAAGTAGGATCCCACCACATCTATGATGATACCGGGTTTTGTCGCAATTATCGTCATAGAAGTGTCATAAGTATGACAGAAAATTTTTCCGTTCGGCCCAAAATGTCACGCATGTGTCTTTTTTTGTAGTGCAAACACATAGCTACTGGTACATAACCTTAGCCCCGAGGGTGAACTACTCCCTCCTCGTCATGGAGAGCACCGGGATGATGAAGATGGCCACCGGAGAGTGATTTCCCCCTCTGGCAAGGTGCCGGAACGGGTCTAGATTGGTTTTCTGTGGCTACGGAGGCCTGCGGTGGCGGAACTCCCGATCTAGGTTATTTTCTGGAGGTTTCAGTATTTATAGGAATTTTTGGCATCGGGAACAAGTTAGGGGGGTGCTCAAGTCGTCCACGAGGGTGGAGGGCTTGCCCTCCTATCTCGTGGACGGCTCGAGACTCTTCTGGCCCAACTATTTTACTCCGGGGGCTTCTTTTGGTCCATAAAAAATCATCAAAAATTGGCACGTCAATTGGACTCCGTTTAGTATTCCTTTTCTGTAAAAATCAAAAATAAGGAAAAAACAGAAACTGGCATTGGGCTCTAGATTAATAGGTTAGTCCCCAAAATCATATAAAATAGCATATAAATGCATATAAAACATCCTAGATGGATAATATGATAGCATGGAACAATCAGAAAATATAGATACGTTGGAGACATATCAGGCATCCCTAATACCTTTGCCTTACTCTCGTGTAATGACAAGTGAATAAACACTCATCTTGAGAATAACACATCTAGCATGGAAAATATTAGCCACCCCTCACCGCTCCGCGAGCGAAACAAACACACGAAAGAGAAGTTTATTTTGAAAATTAGAGATGGCACATGCAAATTCTAGTTCTAGGAAAGTGTTCCATACCCTTCCTCAAAGGAAATTGGAACTTAATATTGCCTTCTTTCATATCAATCACGGCACCAATAGTGCGTAAAAACGGTCTACCAAGAATAATTGGACAAGACGGATTGCAATCAATATCAAGAACAATAAAATATATGGGCACATAATTCATATTTTCAAGAATAAGAACATCGTTAATTCTTCCCATAGGCTTTTTAATAGTAGAATCCGCCAAGTGCAAATTTAAAGAGCATGATTCAAGATCGGTAAGACCAAGCACATCACATAAAGATTTCAGAAATGTAGAAACACTAGCACCCAAGTCACACAAAGAAAAACACTCATAATTTTAATCTTGACTTTGATAGTAGGTTCCCATTCATCATGCAAATTTCTAGGAATTGAAACTTCCAATTCCATTTTTTCTTCAAGAGCTTTCATCATAGCATCAACAATATGTTTAGTAAAAGCTTTATTTTGTTCATAAGCATGGGGTGAATTTATCATGGATTACAACAAAGAAATAGAAGCAATCAAAGAGCAACTATCATAATTGAAGTCTTTGTAATCCAAAAGAGTGAGCACATCACTAGCTAAAATTTTGACCTCTTCAAACCCACTTTCATCAATTTTTTCAACAAGATTTTCACCCTCTGAAATATTAGAGCGCCTTCTACGTAAAGTTGACTCTTCTCCAGTCCCTTTTTCATCAATATTAACTTTACTAAACAAGGAATCAATAGAATAAATACCAATCATTTTAAGATCTTCATCACTTTTGCGAAAGAAATCACTAGAAAACACTTCTTCTAAAAACTCTCTTTTAGCTCTAAGCATAGCGGTTCTTTTCTTACTTTCATCCATAGAAACATAAAGAGCTTTAATTGATTCATCAACCTTAGGCACAAAAAATTTCAACTTGAGATTTCCACATCATGAGCAATTCTATCAACACTTCTAGACAAATCATCAATCTTATTCAACTTTTCTTCTATGGAAGTGTTGAAAACTTTTTGCGTGTTGATAAATTCTTTAATACTATTCTCAAGATTAGTGGTGTTCCTATTGTTATTATAAGATTGATTTCCATAGGAATTACCATAATTATTAGAGGAATTACAAGGAAAAGGCCTATGATTAAAATTACCTCTATAAGCATTGTTGTTGAAATTATTTCTAGAAATGAAATTCACATCGATGGCATCACTATTTTGCTCAATTAAAGTAGACAAAGGCATATCATTAAGATCAATAGGAGCACTTCTAATAGCAACCAATTTCACAAGAGCATCAACTTTTTCACTCAAAGAAGAAATTTCTTCAACTGAATTAACTTTTTACTAGTAGGAGCCCTTTCGGTATGCCATTGCGAATGATTTGCCATGATATTGTCAAGCAATTTGGTGGCTTTTCACCCAAAGTAATTTCCATAAAAGTACCACCCGCGGCGGAATTTAAAAGACTACGAGAAACAAAATTCAACCCCGCATAAACTTTTGTATGATCATCCAAAGATTTAACCCATGAGTTGGGCAATTCCTTAGCATCATTTTCATCCTTTCCCAAGATTGTGCAACATGCTCATGTTCAAGTTGCTTGAAATTCATGATCTAGGTTCTAAGAGAAATAATTTTTGCGGGCGAAAAATACTTAGTGATAAAAGCATTTTTGCACTTATTCCAAGAATCGATACTATTGCGAGGCAAAGAAGAGAACCAATTTTTTGCAGAATCACGCAAAGAAAACAGAAATAATTTCATCTTGACCACATCATTGTTCACATCTTTTTTCTTTTGCATATCGCATAATTCCACGAAGGTATTAAGATGGGACGCGACATCCTCATTAGGAGTATCAGAAAATTGGTCTTTCATAACAAGATTTAGCAAAGCAGTATTAATATCACAAGTCTCTGCACTAGTAGCGGGAGGAGCAAGCGGAGTGCCAATAAAGTCATTGTTGTTGGTATTTGAGAAATCACATAACTTGGTGTTCTCTTGAGTCATGATGACCACACAACAAGATTGCACTCAAAAACAAATCCAGCAAGAAAACGGCGAACGAGAAAGAGAGGCAAATAAAACGGCAAATTTTTGTGAAGTGGGGGAGAGGAAAACGAGAGGCAAATGGAAAATAATGTAAATTGCGAGGAGATGAGATTTTTGATTAAGAACCTGGTTATGAAGAAGATCCTCCCCGGCAACGACGCCAGAAATTCCTTTTGATTTCTCTCTGACTATAGCGCCAGAAAAGCTCCTATCTGCTAGGACTACGTCGGTATTTCCCCAAAGAGGAAGGGATGATGTAGCACAACGACGGTAGGTATTTCCCTTAGTGAAGAAACCAAGGTTATCGAACCAGTAGGAGAACCAAGCAACACAACATAAACAACACCTGCACACAAATAACAACACATCGCAACCCGACGTGTTAAAGGGGTTGTCAATCCGTTTCGGGTAACGATGCCAGAAAATTGTAGTAGATTGAAATAATAGATCGCAAATAAAATAAAGTGTAGCAAAGTATTTTTGTATTTTTGGTTTAATAGATCTGAATAAAAATGCAAAGGAAAAGTAGATCGCAAGCAAATATATGAGGAAGAATACCCGGGGGCCGTAGGTTTCACTAGTGGCTTCTCTCGAGAAAGATATCAAACGGTGGGTAAACAAATTACTATTGGGCAATTGGTAGAAACTCAAATAATTATGATGATATCCAGGCAATGATCATTACATAGGCATCACGTCCAAGATTAGTAGACCGACTCCTGCCTGCATCTACTACTATTACTCCACACATCGACTGCTATCCAGCATGCATCTAGTGTATTAAGTTCATGGAAAAACGAAGTAATGCAATAAGAACGATGACGTGATATAGACAAGATCCGTTTATCTATTGCGTAGATATAGATTCCATCTTTTTATACTTAGTAGCAACGATACATACGTGTCGGTTCCCTTTCTGTCACTGGGATCAAGCACCGTAAGATCGAACCCACTACCGGGCACCTCTTCCCATTGCAAGATAAATATATCAAGTTGGCCAAAAAAACAAATATATGAGAAGAAATAGGAGGCTATAAGAGATCATGCATATAAGAGATCAAAGAAACTCAAATAAATTTCATGGATATAAAAAGATATGACTGATCATAAGCTCAAAGTTCATCAGATCCAACAAACACATCGCAAAAAGATTTACATCATATGGATCTCCAAGAGACCATTGTATTGAGAATAAAGAGAGAGAGATGAATCCATCTAGGTACTAACTACGGACCCGAAGGTCTACAAAGAACTACTCACGCATCACCGGAGAGGCACCACTGGAGGCGGTGAACCCCATCCGAGATGGTGTCTAGATTGGATCTGGTGGTTCTGGACTCTGCGGCGGCTGGATGAATATTGCGTCGACTCCCCTAGGGTTTTGGGGACATTTGGGTATTTATAGAGCAAAGAGGCGGTCCGGAGGGCACCCAAGGTGGGCACAGCCCACCAGGGCGCGCCTAGGCCTCCTGGTGCGCCCTGGTGGGTTGTGCCCCCCTCAGGGCACCCGCCAGGCGCAGCCAGGGCCCATTGTGTTCCTTTTGGCCCATAAAAGTTCTCCGTAATGTTTCATGGCATTTGGACTCTGTTCGATATTGATTTTCTGCGATGTAAAAAACACAGAAAAAACAGGAACTGACACTTGGCACTATGTCAATAGGTTAGTACCAAAAAATGATATAAAATGATTATAAAACATCCAAGATTGATAATATAATAGCATGGAACAATCAAAAATTATAGATACGTTGGAGATGTATCACACCCCCCAGCATTGTCGCTTCCACGTGAGGCTTTTGGTCCTTTCTCGAAGCTTTGGGGGTCTTTCTTGGTCAACAAAAAACCACTGTGAATTTTTAGCCCATTCCAAGAACTTTTATTTCTGCACAAAAAACAACATCACTGTAGTTCTGCTGAAAATAGCGTCAGTCCGGGTTAGTTCCATTCAAATCATACCAAACCCATAGAAAATTGTTGTAAACATGGCATGAATACTTTCTAAATTATAGATACATTGGAGACGTATCAGCATCCCCAAGCTTAATTCTTGCCCATTCTCGAGTAGGTAAATGATCAAAGGAATAATTTATGAAGTGTGAATGCTAGCATAGTGCATAAGCATGATCAATGATAATTTCAGTCACTTTTTCTAGCATCATAATATCAACATTTTGTCACAAAACTCATCATGATAAAGTAGCAATAAATTCACATGTTATGGTTCAAACAATGCATTCTCTCGAAACTTAACAACCTATGTTCTTAGTCACCAAACAATTGCAATTCAACTTATTTTCAACAAAGTCTAAGTAAGAGTTCCACATACTCAATTATCATATAGTCTTCTATGATTGCAAGTACTCAAAGCATATTTTTAGAACAAATAGCACACATCGAACACAGAGAAAGATAGGGGCTTAATGTTTCACGTCCCAACTCATTTATCATAGAGGTAACTTTCAACAATAATAATTGATGATCAAATATATTTGAATGGCCATATGTGCCTGTATATTCCCCCACCACATGATGTTTGCCAACTAGAGAATAATTGAGGTTGTGATGAGAATGAACACCTATTAACTCTTGCATAAAAGTAAAAGTTGATTAAAATATAGGCCCTTCGCGTAGGGAAGTAGAGGTTGTCATGCGCTTTTGAATTTGTTGATGTGCATGTCCTTAATGCAAAGGAACGTCATGTTATACTGCCCCTTGTGATAGAAACCTTTATTATGCAGTCCATCGCTTTTATTTCTTTACCATCGCAAGTTCGTACAATGCTTATTTTTCCTTGCAATAAAGGATCATACATATTTTAGGAGCAATTTTTATTGCCTTTTGCATCGATCACACTTACTTGAAGGATCTTATTCAATCCATAGGTAGATATGGTGGACACCCATGGCAAGAAACTAGGTTTAAGGGTTTTTGGATTCACAAGTAGTATCTCTACTTAGTACGAATTTTTGGCTAGCAAAATATCCTAAGCAAGCACCACATGTTGGAGGATCCATAACAATATAACTTCTATGCAAATATACCCAAACATAACTCATTACGTTGTCTTCCTTGTCCAACTTCAACTAATTTGCTCAAGTTTTAAATAATTAATTCGTATTCACAATCATAAAAGATGTCCAAGATAATATATTTATATGTGAAAGTTCTCTCCATACGCTAATCATTCATGAATTGCTTGTATGACCAATATTGTGATTGTCAAGCTTCAATAGATTTTACTTTCTAAACCCAATGTGAAGCTGCTACTAGGCATGACACAAGCATATGAAGCACATATAAATTTAACTTTATGATATTAAGATAATTCAACAATTTACTCTTAGGATATAAGTGAAGAACGAGAGTAAATGACAAACTATTCCAAAAAGATATAAGTAAAGATCAATGAGTAGTTAAATAATTGAGTAGCTATGTGAGGAATCTCTCTCATTTAAATTTTTTAGATCTTAAGTATTTTATTCAAATAACAAACAAAAATAAAAGGGCACTCCAAGAATAGCACATATCATGTGAACAAGTAAAAACTTAGGCTCAACGAAAACTGAATGATAGTTGTTGAAGAAGAAAGGTGGGATGCCTACTGGGGCATCCCCAAGCTTAGAAGCTTGAGACTTCTTGAAAAATTAACTTTGGATGCCTTGGGAATCCACAAGGTCGAGCTCTTATGTCTCCTTAATTCCTCTCATATCACGGTTTCCCTAAATCTTAAAAACTTCATCCACACAAAACTCAACAAGAACTCGTGAGATAAGTTAGTATAAATCAATGCAAAACATTATCATTCTCTATTGTAACAAATCACTAAAATTAATGTTAAGCATTGCATACTAAATGCCTCTACATATTTAATACTCCTATCCTCAAATAGAATCATTAAACAAGCAAACATATGCAAACAATGAAAACATAACAACAATTTGTCTAAACAGGACAATTTGTAAAGGATGAAGAAAGATTCATACTTCTTTAACACCAAAAATTCTGAACAATTACCACACTGTAGAAAATTTGTTATAGCTTACTGTGTAAAAATCCAAGATTTTATCATGTTCTGAATTTTCTGAAGAATTCATACAACAATAGAAAACTTTATGTTT
The DNA here is from genome assembly GCF_056163025.1 of Triticum urartu. Taxonomy (NCBI): domain Eukaryota; kingdom Viridiplantae; phylum Streptophyta; class Magnoliopsida; order Poales; family Poaceae; genus Triticum; species Triticum urartu. The sequence continues at coordinate 191,758,070 of NC_141873.1, read as the reverse complement.
TGAAACAACAACTCATATACTTGCAAACTGAGCATGGTAAAGGCTATAGTTGATACTTTTATTGAAATAAATGATGCAAAACATTATTCTAAAATAATAGCAAGCAAATCCTAAAAAAACGATGCTCCAAGCAAAACACGTATCATGTGATGAATAAAAAATTAGCTCCAAGTGAGGTTACCAATAGTTTTAAAGACGAAAGAGGGGATGCCTTCCGGGGCATCCCCAAGCTTGGACACTTGGTTATTTCTTGAATATTACCTTGGGGTGCCTTGGGCATCCCCAAGCTTAGTTTCTTACCACTCCTTATTCTCCTCATATTGATATCTCACCCAAAACTTGGAAACTTCAATCACACAAAACTTAACGAAACTTCATGAGATAGGTTAGTATTGTAAAGAGCAAATCATTCAGTTTGGTATTGTCAAGACAAGTTTCATAATTTTTCTCACACAATTCATACTATACCCTATCATTTATACAATTTATATTAACCAATATAAGTCATGGAAACTATAAAACAAGCAAACTATGCATCGAAAATAGAATCTGTCAAAAACAGAACAATTTGTAATGATCTGAACAAAGACCATACTTCTGTAACTCCAAAAAAATCTGAAAAACTAGGAAAACGTAGGAAATTCGTGTATCAATCATGTGTAAAAAAATAAGAATTTTATCACATCCCAGTTAATTATGGTAATTCCAGAACTGGGTGCAAAAGTTTCTGTTTTTGCACAGAATCAAGTCAACTATCATCCACACTATCCCAAAGGCTTTACTTGACACTTTATTGAAACAAAAGCTATAAAACATGATTACTACAGTAGCTTAATCATGTGATCACACAAAAATAGTAGGTATAAGTATTAGGTTGTCTCCCAATAAGCACTTTTCTTTAATGTCTTTTTAGCTAGGCGTGAAGATTTCAATGATGCTCACATAAGAATAGTAATTGAAACATGCAAGAGAGCATCACGAATCACATGGCAAGCACATTGTAAGCCTAACACACTTCATATGGATGGGTATTTTGTGAGCAAACAACTTATGGGGGCAAGAATCAACTAGCATAGGAAGGCAAAACAATCATAACTTCAAAAATTTAAACACAAAGAGAGGAAACTTGATATTATTGAGATATGTAGAAGCATATGTTCCTCTCACATAGTAATTTTCAGTATCATCATGAGTGAATTCAACAGTATAGCTATCACATAGAGCATTCCTTTCATGATCCACAAGCATAGAATTTTCATTACTCTCCACATAAGCAAATTTATTCTCATTCGTAATAGTGGGAGTATCATATGAAACTTGAATACTATAAATTGTTTCCACAATTAAAGAGTAATGTTTAGCAGAAGGATATTCATAATTATGACAATCATTATCACTACTTTCTATAACATAAGTATCATCACAATAATGTTCTCATCATAATCGATTGAAACCTCTTCCAAGATAGTGGAATCATTACTAAATAAAGTCACGACCTCTCCAAATCCACTTTTATCATTATAATAAGATTTAACACCCTCCAAAATAGTGGGATAATAATTATCTAAAGTTGACACTCTCCCAAACCCACTTTCGTCTTTGTAATCATAATAAATATTATCATCAATACCTGGGGCACCAAAAAGATCATTTTCATCAAACATAGCATCCCCAAACTTATGGCTTTGCATATCATTAGCATCATGGATATTCATAGAAATCATACTAACAACATTGCAATCATGCTTATCATTCAAATATTTTATGCCAAACATTTTATCGAATTCTTGTTCTATTATTATGGCACAATTTTCCGATCCATCATTTTCAAGGAAGACATTATAAAGACGAAGAATTTGAGGCAACCTCATTTCCATTTTTTGTAGTTTTATTTTATAAACCAAACTAGTGATAAAACAAGAAACTAAAAGATTCAATTGCAAGATCTAAATATATACCTTCAAGCACTCACCTCCCTGGCAACGGCGCCAAAAAAGAGCTTGATGTCTACTACACAACTTTTATTCTTGTAAACGTTGTTGGACCTCCAAGTGCAGAGTTTTGTAGGACAACAACAAATTTCCCACAAGTGGATGACCTAAGGTTTATTAATCCATGGGAGGCGTAGGCTAAAGACGGTCTCTCTCAAACGATCTTGCCATCAAATACAAGAAATCTCTTGTGTCCCCAACACATCCAATACAGTGGTAAATTGTATAGGTGCACTAGTTCGGTGAAGAGATGGTGATATGTAGTATGCATAGTAGATATAGGTTTTTGTAATCTGAAAATATAAAAACATCAAGGTAGCAAGTGATAAAACAGAGCACAAACGGTATTGCAATGCTTGAAAACAAGGCCTAGGGTTCATACTTTCACTACCGCAATATCTCAACAGTGCTAACGTAATCGAATCATATAACAATCCCTCAACATGCGACAAAGAATCACTCCAAAGTTCTTATTTAGCGGAGAACATAAGATGAAATTGTTGTAGGATATGAAACCACCTCAAAGTTATATTTTCCGATCAATCTATTGATCCATCCTATAAGTGTCACAAACATCCCTAGAGTTCGTACTAAAATAACACCGTATGATACGCATCAACCAACTCTAATGTCACCTAGATACTCCAATGTCACCACAAGTATCCGTGAGTTGATTATTCGATATGCATCAAACAATCTCAGATTCATAATATTCAATCCAACACAAAGAATTTCAAAGAGTGCCCCAAGTTTTCTACCGAAGAAAGAAGGACGAGAACGTGTATCAACCCCTATGCATAGATTACCCCAATGTCACGATAATCCGCAAGTTGAATACCAAAACATATATCAAGTGACTCAATAGAACACCCCACTGTCACCACGGGTATCCACATGCAAGACATACATTAAGTGTTCTCAAATCCAAAAAGTATTCAATCCGATAATAGTGAAACCTCAAAGATAAAAACTCAATTCATCACAACAAGATAGAGAGGGAGAAACGCCATATGATCCGACTATGTTAACAAAGCTCGCGGTACATCAAGATCATGCCAAATCGAGAAAACGAGAGAGAGAGAGAGATCAAACACATAGCTACTGGTACATACACTCAATCCCGAAGGTGAACTACCCCCTCCTCGTCATGGTGACCACCAGGATGATGAAGATGGCCTCCAATGATGATTCCCCCCTCTGGCAGGGTGCCGAAATAGGGCTACAAATGAGATCACTACGATACAGAGGCTTGCGGCGGCGGAGCGGAAGTTCTAGGTTTCTTTCTAGGGTTTTTGGTATTTATAGGATTTTTTAGCATTGGTTTCACGTCAAGGGGCCCACGAGGGAGCAACATGCTCAGTAGGCGCGCCCTGGGGGGAAGGGGTGCCCCCAGGCTTGTCGCTTCATCGTGAAGCTTCTGGTCCTTCCTCGAAGCTTCATGGGTCTTTTTTGGTCCACAAAAAATCACTGTAAATTTTCAGCCCGTTCCGAGAACTTTTATTTCTGCACAAAAAACAATACCATGGTAGTTCTGCTGAAAACAATGCCAGTCCGGGTTAGTTCCATTCAAATCATACCAAAAGCATATAAAATTGTTGTAAACATGGCATGAATACTTCATAAATTATAGATACGTTGGAGATGTATCAGGCCCGCACGAGGAGGTGGTGGCGGCATGCGGCTGGAGGGCATAGAAAACGAGGGAGGAGGCTTAGGGTTCCATTTTTGGAAGGGAGGTGCAACTTAAATAGGCAGGGGTCTAGGGTTGGGGGATTAGGGGTTTTCAGAGCCCTCTGATCGTGATCTGATGGCTTTGGTTGGAGGGGTAGGCTAGGTGGGCTGGTTGTGGCTGAATAGGGTGTGTGGGTTGAGAAGAGAGGGAAGAGAAGAGAGGCCTGACAACAGGTTTATTCTAAAAACATTCGACAATTTGACCGGCTATAGTGCCACTATAGTTTAAAGTTGGGGTATCAAAAGACCTCCGAATGCGACGAAATTTGGCAGGTGGTCTACCTACAATATAACAAGACCGTACACCAACTTTCAACCCATGCCGAGAACATTTTATACCCATTTAGGTAATAATATTTTAACGATGTCGCGGATGCATGAAAGTGTGGTTGATCTCGAAATGGTTAACGATGACAACAGAGAGAAGCGACAACTATGAACAGATGCAAGTTTTAAAAAATGACAGCAATGGAGTACTAATGCAATGAAAATGATGCGATGATGAATGCAACAAACAAATAATTAACACGACGATAACGAAAACATAGAAGGCATATAGAACGTCGGTCTTGGGCTGTTACATATATCCTATAGCTTCCAATCATGATTACAAAAATTAAAAAGAATTAGTCTGAACAAAGGGAGCTGACCAAGCATAACAAACTCATGAAAAGTTGAAAATCCTCGGCTATTCTCATCTGCGGCGATGCTTTGGATCAGCAAAGAGTCACGACATTACTCCAGTGCAACACTGCTGAATTCGCATGCAGGCATTGGGACTGCAACTTGCAATTAGGCAGCTTACTAGAGCCAAATGGCAGCCGCTGTTGGACTAGACAAAGAAATTCGTTCCAGGCTAGCAGAGGGGTCTATTCTAGAGGCCTGGTCGTTTAGTCTTTTTTTTTGCAAGTAGGCCGGGTCATCCAGTCCTAGTCAAGTCCGTCATTGTAGCTAAACCAATCCACCACTTCATGGTCATGGATGCATCGATTTGGGTTTTGAATAGTTGGAGCGATGGATGAGATCTTTTTTTGGGCAGGCAAGGAGAACGCTAATGGAGGTTAGTGCCTCATCACATGGAATAGCATTTGTAGACCCACATGCTTTGGAGGTCTCGAGGTGAAGAAATTGTAACTACAGGCTCTACCGCCGCGAGTGAGATGGGAGTGGCTCTGCAGAACTGACCCAACAAGGCCATGACAGGAATCCCAATACTAAAGATAAGGATGCAAGGCAAGTGTTTGATAGTCTGGTCAGTATCTCAGTTGGTGACGAAACCAATGTATGTTTTGGAGAGACATATGGATTCATGGGTTCGCAAGTGCTGACATAGCTTCGATGATCTTGAGCTGTGTGGACACACACATAAGAAACAGGCACACAACCAGCCAAGCATTGGAAAGCAACATATGGACCCAGGATATCGTGGGCGACCCATCCTTCATGACACATCTGTGACTAATGCAGCTAAACCATGCCATACACACTGTTCACAGGGATCCGATGACCACTGATGTATTCTCCTGGCTGTGTGACACTTCTGGCATTTACATTGCTAGATCTACATACCAAAGTTTATGCGTGGGATTGATGATATCACCCTTTGCCACGTGCATTTGGAGAAGCTGGGTGCCACTTAAGTGCAAAAGAATTGCATGGCTAGCCGCTCAACATCATCTGTGGACTTCTGATCGGCGATCTAGACATGGATTTCAAGATCATCCCTACTCTTGTTGCACATGCTTACAAGATGAGGATAATGATGACCATATCATTGTGCAATGTGTTTATGCCATGACGCCCTACACCTGGATGTACAGTGTCCGAATCAGCATGAGAACCTTCTTGGCTGGTGGCTGCAAGCTAGGCGAAGCTTTAACAAAGCAGACAAGCGAGGCTTCAACGCTCTCACCATTGCAGTTGCTTGGGCCTCATGGAAACAACGCAATGCACGAGCGTTTAACAAAACAGACCAATCAAGATGAGACATGAATTAAAAGAATATTATCCTAGGAGAGTTAGCGGATTGCGAATGTGCAAGTGTTGGAGTAGGATGTTTACAATGTTTTGTGAGAGTAGGCATATTATATTAGTGTTGGAGGCGTGTGCGTGACTTGTAAGGATATTCACATCTTCTATATCTTCTATAAGTCTGTTCTAAATTAACCTTAATCTTCTATAAAAATATTTTTTTGAACATCAGTACAGACACAAGCGCTCATACATACGCGCATACACTCACCCCTATGAACACACACACACCCTACCCTACCCCTATGAGCACCTCCGAGACCGAGCCGACATGTCATCTTGAAATTTACAAAGTCGCCGTAGACGCCTTGTCGTCAATGGGAACGTCTCCTCCCACTGAAAGCACATCGGCGAAAATCCTGAAATAAATCCAGAAATAATGTGAGCACCAGGACTTAAACCCTGGTGGGCTGGGGATACCACAATCCCTCTAACCATCCAACCAAAGGTTGGCTAGCGTATTCAAGAAAAAAAGGAGCACTTTGTCTGCACCGGCTGCAGCCGTGTTACTCATAGTTTAGCAAATACTCGTGCACCAACCTGTGGTTGGGGTTGTTAGGTGGACAGTAGTATTCTCAGCCCACCAGGGTTCAAGTCCTGGTGCTAGCATTTATTCTGGATTTATTTCAGGATTTTCGCGATACGCTTTCAGTGGGAGAAGACATCCAGTCGACTATGAGGCGCCTAGGGTGACTTCGTAAAATCTCAAGATCATATGCTGGCTCAGTCTCTTGGAGGTGCTCATAGGGGTAGGGTGTGCGTGTGTGCGTTCATAGGTGTGAGTATATGCACACTTATATGAGCGCTTGCGTATGTACTGTGTTCAAAAAAGTTTGGCAAATACTCATCCGTATATTAGTATAATCACTACTCCTATAGATATGCTTCATTAATCCCACCCGTAGCCAATTTACTTGCTCTCGTAAAGAAACCCCTGGCGGTTGGAACCCTAGCCGCTGCCAGGAGAGGCCATCTTTCAGCGCCGTTCTCCAGCGGCTCCCCTCCACCGGCGACCTCGTTCGTCTATGGTAGGGGGGTCGCCGGATCCACGCGCGTGAATCATTTTTACTCCCTTATTATAGTCTAGGTTTTTAGGCTGTTCATCGTCTTGGCTTCGGCGATGACGATGATGACACTGAATAAAGATTCTTCGGATCCTTCCCTGACGAGGCCATCGGTCCTATGGTTGGGGATGGATTTGGAAACTAGCCCATTCAAGTAAGGATGGCGTGGGGGCGGCGGCATCCTCGTGGTGGACCTGTGTCCTCGGGCTCTGCCGTTGCGACGACGTTTGCTCCAGCGTTGACGCGGAGCTTGAGAGGTAGTCCAGGAGTGGATGCAGATTGTAGTCGGCATCGACGACATCTGGAAGACGGAACGTGTGCTCGGTTCGTGGTTCGTGGATGGCGGGTATGGTTTTCTCCTTCGGCGTCTTAGTCGTGGTAGGGTGCCAGATCTGGAGTTCGATGGCGTGTCCGGGGTGTTGCCCCCGTCTGATTCGTTCAACGACAATGACTTCACTTTTGGTGAGCCACCTTGGAGGTCCGCAAAGCTGCATATCAGCGATGGAACTGCGTCGAGCTTCGATGAGGAGGTGATCCGTTATTCTTTTCTTCGGTGGCTGTTGTGGTGGTGTCGGAGGCAGGTGACGGGCGTTGGTGCCAAGCTTAAAAATATTCTACTATCTTTTTAGTTTTTTCATGTTGACCATATGTGACTTGTACTTTGTTCTTTATGATACAAATGGGACACGTATTATCATGAAAAAGAAATCCCACCCGTAGCCGCCGCTGCTCAACACACATCAATCGACACCACTTTCATTAAAGAGAGAATTTCTTATTTGGCCCTTTCTTAAAATTTGCTTCTCTTTTTGGCCTTAAAAATATCTTTTTCCTTTTCTGACACACAAATTTTATTTTGTTCCCTATATGACACTTTCATTAATTTTGGCACATAACAGTGTTAAGTATAACATGAAAAGACCATTCTACCCCTGATATATTATGTAATCAAAATTATTTACAAGTCAAAAGCAGCCGTGATGTGATATGTTTTGTCTTTTGACTACATGATTAATGAAACCAAATCTACTACTCCACGTATTTCAGTACCACGTAACAGATTTGAGCTCACCAGATTCCTGCCACACAAAAAAAGAATTTGAGGCCATGGGTGTTGCAGATCCGACGTCCGTGCGTCCATGGGCCTATCCAGCTTTGTTTTTTGGATTATAGGCCCATGTAGCTGTACGTGCAAGGCGCACACACATGTAGTTGTGCATACATTTTCTAAAAAAAAAGCAGTTGTACGTGTAAGATTGTACGCTCTCATCCTCACGCTGCCGTCGCTATTTGCCTCGTATGGACGTACCGCTACCGCCTTACGTTTAGCGCTCGGGTGGACTTAGCAGAGAATGTGTGATGGGTTTTTTTGCCAGTGAGCTAAAGCAGGGGTAAAAGCGACTTTTCATGTTGCACTTCACGATGTTAGTCGCCAAAACTCACAGAAGTGTCATGAAGGGAACAAAATAAATTTTATGTGTTAAAAAGGAAAAAAATATTTTTCAGGGCCAAAAAAGAAACCAAATTTAAGAAAGGAGCAAATAAAGAATTCTCTCTTCATTAAACCCCCCTCACTTTCCGCGTCTTCACCATTTCCGCCCACTCACATCCGCGATCACATCGCCAAACTGAAATAACCAAGAGAGGAAATATTTTCGAAACCCAAACCCTAGGTGCTCGTGGGGAGCGCCATGAAGATCCCGTTTGTGACCAAGTGGTCGCACAGATCCAGCGAGCCCGCGGGGCCGTCGAATTCGGCTGCAGCGCAGCAGCAGCAGCAGCAGCAGGCGCCGTCGTCTCCATCGTCGCCGTCTCCTCCTCCTCCCGTGGCGTCGACAGAGGCGGCAGGGGATGAGTTCATTTTGCAGGAGGAAGAGTACCAGATGCAGCTGGCGTTGGCGCTATCAGCGTCGGCGTCGGGCGCCGAGGGCGCTGGGGATCCCGACGGGGAGCAGATCAGAAAGGCGAAGCTGATGAGCCTCGGGAAGGGCCACCCGGTCATCAACAGCGATCGTGGCGGGGGAGACACCCCGGAGTCGCTCTCCCGCCGTTACAGGGCGAGTATCCAAATCCTGTTAATTCCTTCAGTAGAGTTGCTGGTGACTACAATCATTTTTGTATTAGAATATATTATCTCCTGGACGCATTAACACCAAACAAGGCCAATTTATCCCTTTCTAGGGAACCAAGGCTTAACAGTATGTGAGATAAGCATTTAGAAGGTAGGGTTCAGCTAATTGGAGATCTTATTGCAGTTGTAACACTTCCATCGATAAATTCCATCATGTCAAGCAGAAAATTGAAAATTGAGTAAATATGAATTCTGCTTTGAAAAATGAACATAGAAATAAAGGTTGCAGCATTGCTTGGTTGACCACACACATTCATTTGAGCAGACACTTGTAGTTGCACGATGATTACATGAATGAACGTATGTGGAGAGACAAACACAACATGCTCACAGTGACATAAACATGCACATGAGACAAAACAGCAGGCACGACAATGTGTCCATGCTTCCTTGAGAAAATTGCTTGTGTTGTTTTGTGTCCTTCAACCACGCAATGTTTATGTGTTGAACTCTCTCCCTTGCCATGCTTTTGACTTATAAACTGGACCTGGACTCATTTGTTACTGAACTTTTAGAAAATCCTTTGGTCTTCATTCGTGTTCTATCATCCATTTTGAGCATAATATGCCAAAGTGATATTATCATATAGAAATGGCTCACCTTGTCGGGGAAGTTTTGCAAACCACTAGGCAATATTTTGTGCTATCTTACAGGCAGGATCTTCATTGCCAACTACCTGTTCATAGTTACAGGACACTTGATGAGCGGGTGTTGTTCACCTCTGATTTCTGTATATTTTGGTGCTAGCTTTGTTGATCTGTCCATTCTAACTATTATTTCTATTTTGTTTAGGACTATAACTTTCTTGATTACAATGAGAAAGTAATTGATGGATTCTACGACGTATTTGGCCTCTCTGCGGGATCATCTGGGCAGGGCAAAATACCTTCACTGGCAGAGCTTCAGATGAGCATTGGGGATCTTGGATATGAAGTAATTGTGGTCGACTATAAATTTGATAATGCTCTGCAGGAGATGAAGGAAGTAGCAGAATGCTGCCTGTTGGGCTGTCCTGACACTACAATATTGGTGCGACGAATAGCTGAAGTTGTTGCAGATCACATGGGTGGTCCAGTGATCGATGCAAATGAAATGATCACTAGGTGGTTGAGCAAAAGCATTGAGCAGAGGACATCACACCAGACAAGCCTTCTGCATATTGGCAGTATAGAGATAGGCTTGTCTCGCCATCGTGCCTTACTTTTCAAGGTCATCTCTCTCTCTCTCTCTCTGAGTGAAAATGTTCCTTCTCCCAAAGTTACGGAAGACGTGTGGAGTGGCCATGACCAATTCTTCACTTGCTTCCTGGCTACTAACAGATGAGAATTTAACAAAAATGCTTATGTTTTATCTTTTATGTAATAAACAAATTAAACCAGAAATTTAGCACTGTGTTTATATCCATAAGCAATTTAGTAAGGATATTGGTCATTATGCTGCAAATTGTCGTATCTATGAACAGTTTATTTCCGCCACCTTCTGTGATGTTATTCCTTTGAGGCATCTTATGGATTAGACTGTGTTACTGTCCCATGAATGATTACAGTGTCTACCTTTATTTAGAGTGAAGTGCACCATAGGCACCTAAACTTGCAAGAGTATCACTTGGATCTTGAAAATTTACATACATTTATGTCCCTAAACAAGTGGTCACAAAGGTCCTACTCCTATTTGCTTGGATGGAGATAAGATTTTTAAGCTTCATGCACTAGCCAACGCAACCAAAAGTCCGACTAATGGAAAGGGCTAGGCAATCCACATATACACTTCAACAAAGATAATGCCTGGGCTTAATCTTTTTTGGTATTACTTAGCAAGCATATGCTGATATTTTAGCTTCGTCAGTTTGCCATTGCCATGCCATAAGTTATGACACACTTACAGTTTTAGGGATCTAGATATGCAACCTGCAAGCTCGTAAGTGATACATTAGTGCTTGCACAGTGACGAATGGTGCATTTTATCTTTTATTTTCTTTGGTAAATAAGTTTGGAACCATATTGTTGGTTTTAAGCAGAATTATGAAGTGACTTTGTTCACTTAGATTTTTGTAAATGATTTGAACATTAGATAACCAAACCTGGTGAAGTAATGTAGGAATTTGTTTGCATATGTGTGAACTCTCTTCCACATGGCTTGACAACTAGCGCATGATCATGGAGCATATTTGCTCATGTCTTACATTTATGTGTTATTGCAGATTCTTGCTGATATTGTTGGTATCCCTTGTAAGCTGGTTAAAGGGAGTCATTACACTGGTGTTGAAGATGACGCTATTAACATAATAAAGATGGATGACAAAAGGTATTTACATATTTAATCATCAATTATTAGCAGTTTTATCATTTGTGCCACCAGTTGTGTGCCACTACTCAGTTTTGCCACTAGAAGTTTCAGCTGCTAAAAAATGATCATTCTGTTAGATGCGTGCCAACAAATGCCATCCTGAACTGTTACAGTCCGGCCCAAGGCTGTTGACCATGAAAATTGGCGAAAACTACTTGCCAGCCGCGCCGTCTCTCTATCTTACTATGTCGTGTGGGTCCTACTATCAGCCAACAGACAAAGAAATTAGTTGGAAAGTAATAGAAGAAAAAAATAGACGACGCATGTCGACCCTAAGAGACCTCAGGTGTGCCTCATACAGAGGAACAAACCACTCAAACTGAAGCCAAGTTTTGTTTAGTCTAGGTAAGGCAATTTCAGGTGACAATAATCATGCTATGCATGAGAATAGGCATCGGAACTCACTACAACATTGTAGGGAGAAAGCATAGGATGTGTTGAAATGTTCGAGGTTTTGCTTGCCTGTTGAACAAGTAGCCTGGTACATGGTCAGTCCTTGCTCGTAGCTCACGTCATCTTCGGATCCTATTCGAGAAAAATCATAAACACTGAATCAATGTTTTTGGCTACTCATTTGCTTTAAAAGCGGTGTTTTTTTGGTTACCCTAGCCACATATGCGGTGGTTCTGAGCAATTTACTCTTGTGGTTTGAAGCTCGGGGTCGATTGTACTTGTTTTTCCCGAAAAAGAGGATAAACCCCGGCCTCTGCATCAGAACGATGCATGCAGCTATATATTGTTAACAGTGCAAAATCCAGCGGCCGAACACCATCGACCCGGAAATAAAGCGGAAAACAAACCCTGAGGCCGTATACCTTGCGACAGTAACTCCCCCAGATAGCCACTAACCCTATGATACAAGACACAACATAAACGAAAAATACACAACTGCTAGGCTACGCCTTCAAGAAGGAATCGCCGCACGTGCGCCAATGATGGTTGAGTCCACCACAAGGTTGAACTCCGGATTCTCATCCCCAAAGCCAAGCTTCAATCCACCACCTTCAGCAAGGACACGACACATGAGCGCGACGACATAGCCCGATTAGAGATCTTGTGTTTCCACCGGAGTGCATAAACTCGTCGTTGAAGTTGTTTGTACCATCCGTCCATATCCGTCTACCGACGCCTCGATAGCGGATACCTTCAGAGGAGACAACGGAAGACAAAGACGTCCCATACCGCCCGCCTCCTGCTATTGTCGCACCACCTTCGATCCAACAACAATTGGCTAAACATGACACCTCCGCCAAAGCCATCGTGCATCACCTGCCGGAAGCAGGCATGGCTTGACGTCTTCGTATAAGATGTCGTGCGTAGCATCCGCCGGTAGCGCATCCACCGGTGGCTTCACCTGCCGACGACAGGCACCGCCCGACAACTCCGAAAGAGGCACATGTGTCATCTGCCGAGCCGCATCGAACCCGATCTATTGATGGAAGGGACGTCGAATACCGCCACCAGCCTCAGAAGGCCGTTACTACCTCGAGATCCTGTCTCTGAGTCGCTCACACGACCCCGGAGTCCGCCGCCGTTGATGAAGAGGGGCCGCCACCCCGATTCCGGGCACTACATGGAGCACCCACCGTCGCGCCAGCCGCTGTCGTCACCCATACAATGACAACCGCTGTCGCGATCCCGCATCAAGCGCCGTCGATGCCGGAGGAAGCTCCGGCCGCCACACGGGTCCTGCGACGAGCCCGGACTCGGGATCCCAAGATCCGCCACAAGGACCCACCACCTGGCTATCATCCTTGATAGAGGGGACGCCGCCACCACCATGGCCGGATCCGGGCCAGCCGTCGCCGTTGCCACGCCAAGACCGGATCCGGGCTGGACGCCGCCAGCCCCACCTCCATCCTCTAGCCACGCCAAGCGGAACGCCACGCCATGCCCAGCCGATCTCCACCCGCCTTGCTAAACGCCGCCGCCGGGAGCCGCCGTGCCGCCGTGCCTTGGATCAACATGACACCATCGTCGAAGCCGTTGTTCCGCGCCGCGTGACATCGAGCGAGGAGAAGGGAAATCCCCGCCGCCGCCTACGCCGACCAGATCGGCGGCGCGCACCGGCGGCGGCGAGGGAGGGAGCTGGAGGAGGACTAGCCCCGGCGGCGGCTAGGGTTCGCCCCCTCGGTCGCTCGCGGGAGCGACTCAAGGCGGTACGCGAGGGGCTTGAGGGGGTACTTGTGGAGGTCCAGGTCTTTGAGTGAGGCAGCGACGATGGCAGGGTTTCAGATCTGGGAAGAATGTGGTGATCCAACGATGTGATTGGTGAAGCGGGCAGTGGCAGTCGGGCCCATGTCGTACGTCGTGGCAGCGGAGGTGTTGCTCGCTGGAAGAGGGCGGCAGGGGCGCGAAACTACTGTTGCAGACGAAGGTGAAGGGGGGGTCTGGCTTGTCGAGTTGTGGAGGTGGTGGTGCATGGGGCAGTGGGAGATGACGAGGCTCAGTCAAGGAGGGCCGGTGCTGCTCGAGGTGGAGGATCCATGGCCGGTGTCGGTTGGAGGACGCATAAGGAGGGTCGGCACCGGTGGCTGGATGGCCAAGCTCGGGCATGGCGCTTGGCCTGTCGAGAAAGGAGAGAGGAGCGAGGCAAGGCACGGTGGCCAGTGGCGGATGGGGAGCCGAGTGGCGGAGGCGAGCGCGGTGCAACCTGCTTGGGTAAGCAGAGAAAAACGAGAAAAGGAGCGAGAGGGAATGGAGGTGGAGGCGTCGGGGAAGTGCGGGATGGGCCGGCCTAATGTGCGTCTGTGAGCTAAACTGTGCCTAGGTGTTGGACAACTAAGAAGCGCCCAAATGGGCCGGCTGTGAACATTGACAAGAATTTTTTCCCCCATTTCTTTTCAGAAATAAATAGGATAGGACTGGAATGGTCAAGATCAGTGCCAAGTAGACACACAAGGATCAGGGGGAGAATGTTAGCAGTAATCATTGTGTTATTTTTTAATGCTCCTTCCGTACCAAAATATAAGACCGTCTTATATTTTGGTACGGAAGGAGCATTACTTAGCTAGGGAGTAGTAGTAGGTCAGCTGGAGCATCCTTAGTAAGTAGGGCAGTGTATGCATCTAGACAGCTACTACATCCATCCGGGTTTATAGAGCCCTTGAGCCACCAAACAGCGTCCGGATTTACTAGGCCGCATGCGAGTAATTCACGGGAGTTGTTAACTAAGCCTAATTAATGGACGCTCTCGTTTCTCTCTTCCAGCCAATGCATGCAGCAACCACATGAGAGAGGACTGGGCATGCATGTGGCCCTCAGACAGAAACCTGGGGGATGCAAGCGGCCGCCCCGATTTTCTAGCGATTAATGCGATGCTCTCTTTCCATGAGTGCTCCACGCTGGTTGGTTGTTGCCACGACCGATACTTTGCCTTGGTCCTGCTGCTTTGGCTCTCAGGACCTATAAACCAGGATGGAGGTAGTAGTAGTCAATTTGGCCTTTGCATGTAATAGCAGCTGCTAGAGCTGCATGGTTGGTTTAGCATTAGGAACCGGCTTCCCCATGTACTATATATAGACCTGAGCGCAGCAGTACAAGCCACAGCTTCAGAAATCAAATTATCCTGTGTTCAGCCCCAGCTCCCCAGCTCCCCTCTACTTCTATACTTCAGCCTATTTCTAACACAAAACATGTTGGGGTAGGCTAGAGGTGAAACCCATAAGATCCCGCAACCAACTCATGGCTCTGGCACATGGATAGCTAGCTTCGACTCATGGCTCTTTGGTGATGCTCCAATCCTTCAGGTCTCTCTTAACGGACTCCTCCCATGTCAAATTCGGTCTACCCCGCCCTCTCTTGACATTCTCCGCACGCTTTAGCTGTCCGCTATGCACTGGAGCTTCTGGAGACCTGCGCTGAATATGCCCAAACCATCTCAGACGATGTTGGACAAGCTTCTCTTCAATTGGTGCTACCCCAACTCTATCTCGTATATCATCATTCCATACTCGATCCTTCATTTCTAACACAATGCACAATATACACAAAACATAGACATTCTCATTTGTTTTGGAATATTCTGTACTTTAACTTCATATTTTTTTTCCAACATAACATCTTCCTAAATGCCTTTTCAGATGTAGTACTTAGCCGCTATTCTTTTATATTTAACTTGAGTTTTGTAGTATATATCACAGAGCCATCGAATATTCTTTAGCTATAACTTGATTTTCAACGATATGAATGATAGGAATCAAATCTACACTTCATACTTAATGCAAATGTGACTCTGAATATGGACGTTACCCTATTATAATAAGTTATATCAATATTTGCTTATCGTAACTCGCGAGGCACGTGTAACTTACTACTCCCTCCGTCTGGAAATACTTGTCATCAAAATGGATAAAAGGAGATGTATCTAGATGTATTTTAGTTCTAGATACATTCCTTTTTGTCCATTTTGATGACATGTATTTTCGGACGGAGGGAGTAGTTATTAATAGTTCATAGGACTAGATTCTGAGTGTCAAAATAACGCATGAATAACCATCCACCCCTATTGTAAACATTAAGCTTTAGTTTAATTGTCAGTTGCTTCTGCTGATTTGTTGTCTGTATTTGCAGGGAGTTTTTGGTGGATGTTATGGCTGCTCCAGGGACTCTCATTCCAGCAGATGTCTTTAATTCAAAGGGTACTCCATTCAACTTCAGTCAAACATTGGGTCAGAATCAGGTGGTGGAGTCAGCAAGTAACATCGAAGATGACCCAGTTGCATTACAGTCAGAGCATAAACATAACCAAGGGCATATGTTTGCCAATAATAATCGGATCTCAGTCAATCTATCAAGCTATGAGAATACAATGACCGCTGGAAGTAGTGCTAGTGAACCTGGGACATTGGACCCTAGGATGCAATTAGGTAAAACATCAACTTTGCCTAGTGCTCCTTCCAAGCAGAAGAAGAATCTGCAATTGATTACAGACTCTCATGAAACTGAAGAGTCCCGAAAACTATTTGTGGAGTTCGATCCTTTCAATGCTATTGAATCTGGGAAAAGCTCATTGGCATTCAAGGGATTAAATAATAGAAACAATGAATTCCAAAGGCGTAGAGAGAATGTAGTCCCACCATCTGTAAGATCTCAACAGCCATTGGTGATGAAAAACTGGTCTGCTTGCAATGACATTTCCAACAACAAGCAATACAATGTTGCTGATGGGTCAGTTCCTCGGAGAAATGCCACTGACAATGCATCGTCATCTCAGTTGGCGTTGTCAACTGCAAAGCATTACAATTCCAATGTTAGAGAGCTAAACGATAGAGTGTATGCAGCACCTGCTCGTAATTATGACAACAAGATAGTTGGTACCTCGGCTATGGCCAAAGCATTGACTGGAGAGTGCCCTGACAGATCACAGGTGCCACCTGGTCTTTATTATGACAAGATGCTTGGTACCTCTTCTATGAATGCAGCTTCTACATCCGGAATCGGGAAAGTTGCCGAAAAGGACCCTCATAATGATCCGGGAAAAGGTCCCATCTATTCTAGATTTGATGGTGAACTTTCTAAAAATGCTCAAGGATTTACTTCCGAAAGGGATGAGCACAAGGAAAATTGTGGCAGTCATGACCACAAAATGTTACATCCTGATCCAAGAAAGTCCCTTCTTGACAGATTCATGGACAGGCCAAGGCAGAGCATAGAATGTGTTTTTCCATCCCAAGTTGGATCAAATAAGGCTGACATGGTGTTGGATGAAGTGTCTGAATGTGAAATCCTTTGGGAAGATCTTGTAATCGATGAAAGAATTGGCATAGGTACATAAATCCATTTTGACCTATCGTCTAGTTATATTTTCACTTATTGAGTTGAATGTAGGTTGCAGGGTCACTTGCCATACAAATTGACAAGGAGTTTGCACTGAGCACAAAAACATACTCTAAATTTCTTGTACTGTAAAATCATAAGCATGTATAATCCTTTTGTCTATTGCGTGATATGAACCATTTTGTTCCTATGTTGTATCATATGGCGACTAAAGGAGCATTTCTTGCAACTTTTAGGTTCATATGGAGAAGTCTACCATGCTGATTGGAATGGAACTGTAAGTAGTTTGTCTTGTTTAACTTTATTGGAAGATACCGTTGAGCTTAGTGCTCCAAAGCTCATTTACAAGCATTATCAACTGATTACATAACTGAAAAGTAACATACAGATAACCTTTCAAAGCATGGTCTGTTCTGCTATTTCTTCTGATGGGTCTGCTTATCATGATGGTAAATTTGACGTTTTTTAATATACAGGAAGTAGCTGTAAAGAAGTTCTTGGATCAAGAGTTCTATGGTGATGCTTTAGAGGAATTTCGTTGTGAAGTAGGTGAAAGATGATGCTTTTTATAACCAATACTTCCCTGAAAATTGAACTTCTACCGTCATTTGATTTCACTTTTTTTGAAACCTTTGCTAATCCAGATATCTTTCCATTTAATAGGTGAGGATTATGCGTCGGCTCCGTCATCCAAATATTGTTCTCTTTATGGGTGCAGTAACACGGCCTCCACACTTATCTATTGTATCAGAATATCTTCCAAGGTATTGAAAGTTTGTGTTTTTACATATGAGCTAGGACATAACATGTGTAGTCATTTAGCTTGGTCAAGATAACGGGGCACCAGTTATAGTGGGTACTGATGCAACAATGCAAATACTACATGCATGTTTAAAATTTTGAATGAGAGAATGCTGAATATGATGCATGTAATGAATGAGATAACATTATGGCACCCAGCTTTACATTAATGTATGTACGTACTCTGGCCGTTGATTAAGGTTGGAGATGTTTAATGCACAGCTGATAAATTGAGAATGTTATGAGAGAAGAGTACCCTCCCATAATTTCTTTGGAACAGAGACAGAGAGGGAATACATTGTGTGCTAGTGTGTGCCTGTGTGGTGATGAATAAATAAAGGGAGAGAAGACAAATAGTTGCATGGTGTGAAAAATATCACTGTACATGCATAGTTGCACACCCGAAATGGAGTAACTACTTTACGATTTTACATCATTCCTTGGGCTATGTAAATGTACTGAAAATTTCCACAAAATAATGTTCAGTTATGCACTATGTCACTTTCATAATATGTGAAGCTTTTAATTAATGTGCATATTTAAGCAATATTTTTCATGTCGAAGTACACGGAAGGACCCTTAAGTAGTATCTCGAGCACGTAAAAATGTGTAATAAAGTAGGGGGCATTGTAGGTTTGATAGGGGCATTTTGATTTTTTTCTTTGGTATTTTGGGATAGATCTTGTGAATAAAACTTGGAAGTACCAAGTATTGTGAAGCAGACAGTTTATAAGTCGAACCTATTATTACCATTCCATTCAACACTTCTGTTTTGGCCGGTGATGAATCAAACAGTTCCCATTTCAACATTGACATTCATCTAACTGTTATTTTCTTTCAGGGGAAGCTTATATAAGATCATTCATCGCCCTAATTGCCAAATCGACGAGAAGCGTAGGATTAAAATGGCCCTTGATGTGGTAATGGTGAAACTTGGATGTTATAGTTTCATGTTTATTTCCATGTGTATGTCCATATTATGATTATGCTCTCTCTGTAGGCCAGAGGCATGAATTGTCTTCATACCAGTGTACCAACAATTGTTCACCGGGATCTAAAATCACCAAACTTGCTGGTTGACGATAATTGGACTGTGAAGGTATCTACCTGCTTCAGGACCAAAGCATGAACTCTTATTCCTTTAGTTTCTAGATAGTTGTTACTGTTAGCTAACAAAGTACATCTACACAGGTCTGTGATTTCGGACTTTCACGTCTGAAGCACAGTACATTTTTGTCATCAAAATCCACTGCCGGGACTGTAAGTAATTAATAGTCATTGTGGAATGACTTTTGTATATTAGTTCTTACAGAAACTTAAATTGATCCTCTGTTAAAATTTGTCGTTTCCCCTTATACCAGCCTGAGTGGATGGCACCAGAGGTTTTGCGGAATGAGCAATCCAATGAGAAGTAAGTGATCTTTGAGGTCTTTCTCAAATACTTATATTTGCGAGCTTTTAATATTTTCACAAATTTCGTATGCATTGCTTGAGTTTAGCCTAGATAAAATCTCAGTTTGACCTAAATAAGCTTAAGGCTAAATGCTGTATGTGCTAAGTATGCCTTTGTTGGTCAACTGCTGGTCATGTTCATACCTGTGATTTGTCATGCAAGTACATTGCTATCTTTCTGAAACATGCTATTTGTAGCTCCTACGATATTCCAAATTCCACAAACTCCGCTTGTCTAAGTCTCTCTTCTCCATTCATTATAGTACAAGTTGTGATAGAGAGATGGATGGTTATTATGCACTCCCTCTGTTCCTAAATATAAGTCTTTTTAGAGATTCCAATACGGACTACATACGGAGTAAAATGAGTGTATTTTTAGGAACGGAGGGAGTAGGTAACTAGGTACTGTGGATTATGAGGTGTATTGCTAAGTTTGGTGAGGTATTTTGTGATCTAAGTTTAGTTGCATGTACCATGTAGCATTTTTAGATTTATTTACATCACTTGTATCCTGTCATGGCGTCAGGCTGTTGTCTAGAAGCTGATAACTTGTCATGTGAGATCACCTGTTCCCCAGTTCTCTCTTCGTGGTCTAGACCGTTTGAGGGGCTCATGCCTTCGAACGATCTGATCTTCGTAAAACATTGTAACCCCCCCCCCAAAGAGCACAGAACTATGTGTGGCCGAACATCAAATGTGAAGGACCTGTATGAATAAGAACTGTTATTATGTGTTAGAACTCGGATATGTGTGAAAATTCAGCTTAATATCTACACTGGCCCATTATTTCTCTTTGCGCACTGCAAACATCACATTTACAACTACACTCATTCTTGAAAGTTTTCCAGGTGTGATATTTACAGCTTTGGTGTTATCCTGTGGGAGCTAGCAACACTAAGAAAGCCATGGCATGGGATGAACCAAATGCAAGTTGTGGGCGCAGTTGGCTTCCAGGACCGACGGCTTGACATTCCAAAAGAAGTAGATCCTATAGTTGCATCAATTATACGTGATTGCTGGCAGAAGTAAGTTTTCTCAGTATAAGCTAAGTTCTTCTCTTTAAAGAAAAATCTTTACATGCAAACTTACACGTGTTTTTCTACCATCATTTTCATTTGCCAGGGATCCAAACTTGCGTCCTTCTTTCATCCAATTAACTAGCTACCTGAAGACATTGCAAAGGCTTGTAATCCCTTCACATCAGGAGACAGCGAGCAACCATGTACCCTATGAAATATCTTTATATCGGTGAACCGCACATCTCTACCCCGGGGTTGTCACCCACCAAGTGTGAATAAGCAGTAATTATGATTTTGTCACCATATTCGGGTCCAGTAGTCTGCAAATGCATGGCTTGATTGAGAGCCCCAGTCCCAGTCTAGATAGCATTCACCCCGCTGTTGCAAGCAAAAGCTCTGCTGCGGGGTATGTACAGTACATATAGGCGGATCAGATGAAACGGCAAGAGGAGAAAATTATACCGTTCCACATTTAGGTGGAACTGTGGATTGTGGAGTGACAGGGAGAGGGAAATGTGTAACTGTGGGACGAGTTAGTTGCATCACAAATAAGCTGGCAATCTGGAGCAGTGTGCATTGCGTGGTTGATTACTTTCTGCCATACTGAAATAAAGGTCACTTCAGTTTGTGTTTTGGTTGGAAAGATACCAAGTAGTAGTAGTTGAAAATAAAAATACTCAATTTGATTCGTTGAGGCTGTGCATTTAGTTAAAATTTGTTTCAAGCAGCTGTTTATGTTTGATAATTCCTGAAATTCACATGTTTTGCATATTTTTCAATGCTATTCAAGGGTAATTGCATCGCAAGAATTTAGATAGTTTTAGTGTACAACATTTTCCCACAGTTCTGAAGAGTAATATTTTAAGGTATTACGTAACAGTACCTATTATGCAACGAGATGATGATCACTAATGTGCACAAGTCTCGATAGGATAGGTACGCAAAATGGTCTATGGTGGTTATCAATGCAATGAAAAGGAAGTACACAAAGGTGTTGTCGAGTTTACTGTCCTTGCTTACGGTTGAGGGTGTCAAAATGATGTGGTCGTTGTCGATGGCGAGTCCGTGGCGAAGATGAGTGGTGATGGTGTCGATGTCAAACCGTCTCTAAGTTGCCGAAACGCGTTAGGAAACAAAAATCGCAACTCAAATTCTCAAAACAAAGCGTGTCAAAATTGTAAAGAGTTGGTAGCGGGTAAGCGGTGGTGGTATGCGGAAGTGATGGTGGTATGCCCGGTCAAAAATTTGCGAGAGTTAGGCGGGAAACGGAGCGGTGGATGGGGCTGTTGCTGCCAGGGGCGGATGTGCAGGCTAGCGGGCCGGATGTCCTGGTCCTGGCTCCGTGGACGAACTCGGTGGATCTCGTGGAAAGAGAAAATTTTGGGGCAAAAACCGAGAGATTGCATGGATGGATTTGGGAGAAAATTTAGGGGAAGCTAGATCTACGAGTAACACATCAAATCCACCAATCAAATCCAACAAAACTTCATCACACCAACAAATCACAAAAAATTTGGGAGGGCTATTTTTGCGGGGATTTTCAAAATTGGGGCAAAAATCAACAAAACAAGGCTAGAAAACAAGGGTAGGGGCTCCAAATTCATGATCAACCAAGGCTCATGATACCAAGATGATCATGAGCAAGCTGGCTCTGATACCAAGATGATGTAGGGTGGAAACCCTAGGGCCGATCTTTCATGATTGGAGCGGATCCTACAAAGAACACAAGGGGAAACGCAAGGGAAACGAGAGGAAACACTCAAACCAATGAGGGACGATCACACATGTGCTAGATCCATGAACATAAAGAGTGATACAAGATCCAAACGCAACAAAGGACGATACAAGAGGCGGTAGTTCTTCTTCGTGAGGAGGTCTTGAGGGGTCTTCCAGTTAGGGGTCTTGAATCCACTTGGGGGATCTTCTCCATAGAGGTCGTGAACTCCGATGGAGAATGTATCAAGTGGATGAGCAAAGCTCTGTCTCTCAAATGAGCTAATCCTTTGCTAACCCTAGAAAAGTGGAGGAGGGGTAGTATATATAGTCTAGGGGGGCGAAGGGGTACACTTTGCGCAGACAGGGGAGGCCGGATGTCCGGGCATCGGGCCGGATGTCCAGGCCTTCGCGAGGAGCCGGATGTCCGGGCTGGCGGGGTCCGGTCTTGGTGCTCTCTGGATAGGCGTGGTCCGGATTTCCAGGCCAGGGGCCGGATGTCCGGCGGCTCACGAAGAGCCGGATGCCGAGGCCTTTTACCGGATGTCCGGGCTGACGGGGTCCGGCTTCAGTGGTGTTTTGTGATGGGCGTCGGATTTCGGGCGGGGGCCGGATGTCTGGGCTAGAGTCGGGCCGGATGTCCGGGCCCTGTAGCTCGACGGCTGGGCGGCTGCTGGTGACACTTCCAAGGGCCGGATGTCCGGGTCCTGGGAACTTCTCCGGTTCCTTCCGTCGTTCCTCCTCATCCTTGTACTTTGGGACTTGTTCGTCTTCACGCGCATCTTCGAGAGGGCCTTCTTGATACCTGATCATGCACAACATCCCGGACTTAGGTAGTAGGCATGTCTCGAGTGGATCATATGGGATATCACTAAGGAGAGATGTCACCTCGGTCTTGAGATCTCTAGCTCGTGCTCGTGTCATTGGTCCTCTTGGCACTTGATGAGACGATGGTAGGTCCATGGGGATGACCATAGGATGCTCCACATCACTAGAGTTAGGAATCATCTCACTAATGAAGAGAATAAACTGCCACTCTCTGTCTCCAAGGGATATCAAACCGTATGATTCAAACGTACCTGCAATAAGTTCAGTAAATGTGATTAGGTTTATGGAACCCTAACCCTAGGGTGGGTAACTGTTGCAAATCAGCAAATGATTGAATATAGAAAATGTGAGACAGTGGAGTGGTTGCGGGGTCCGCACTATAGTATTGTGGATAGATAGTAAACACACAAATACGAGTAGGACATTGGATGCGTTTGGTTGCAAGGGTGGCCACGGGTGGGTTGGGATTGTCTAAAAAATAGATGTGTTTGGTTACAAATCACTTAAATGGTTCGAGTCAAAAAAAGAGAATATGCTTCGAAGATGCTGAACCGTTTCACCCAACCAAATTGGTCGAATAAAATGGCCACCCTTTGCATGCATGACCATGTGAGCATGATTGGTGGTCCCATCCTAAATAATTAGCTCATCTCTTATATTGAGCCAAACACATGAATTGCATGGTTCACTCCAAAAAAATTGAACGGTCCCAATCCATTCATACCACACCTTCAACCAAACGCATCCTAAGAATACCGAGCATCATGAAGGCCTTTATTTTGAAAAATTCAAAATTCAAAGAGTTTATTTTCAAAAAATGCTGAAAAGAAGTACACATGTATGCAAGGATGTAATGTGTGTGTGAAACAATTCAGGATGAAATACCTTAAATTACGAGCTGCAAAAAAAAGTCATGGACTTTGAGGATCAACAATACACATGCTAAAAGGCCTGAGATGTCTTTCTTTTTGTTCTCATTTTAGCGTATCTCATTCAGGATGAAAATTTGTACACATGTACATTATGCATCTAGGTATGTGTATTTATTTTCATAATTTTTTGATAGATGCGAGGGTGTCCCGATCTTTCGATGAGATGATAACTATCGATTTGGTGGAGACGACTTTGACGATCCGACTACAAACGTGCACGACATTGCGCCTTAGCAATCGCTAAACCAATCTCCTGAGGTTACTGACGATGCTGGAAGTACGATCAGCCTGACCACGAAGGTCTGTTCCTGCACGCAATCGAAGAACAAGCAAGAATATGATAATGCAATCTGAATATTGCGAATATATATGAAGTAGTGACAATGGTGGGGATCCGTAAGCGGTCTTGGTCTGGTCGTTGGACACAAACGAAGTACACGAAGTTGCAATGGCTAACTTTTAACTAAACAAATCCCAAGAAAAAAGCTACTAGATGGATCTACTTATATAGGAGCAAGGGGTGGCGGCCAAGGAGGTGGAAGGACGTCCCAAGGCAGCCTAAAACTAACCCTAGGTCGTACAAGGCTCATGGGCCCAAGTGGAGGTGATGCAACACCTTTGGACTTGTTATTTGACTCGGATTCTGCTGCAATGTCAGATTGTTTCGTCGATATCTCAATGCTCCGGATGAATTTGAAGGTGAATCCAATTGGATTGGAAACAACACGAAATCTAGTTTCCAATAAAAAAAGGATCACCCAATTCGGAGTCCGTATGAAAAAGTTGTTGGCGTTTTGAGTCAGGTATGTCTGTGCAGTCCGAATCTGAATGCAGAACGTGAGAGACTTGGACTCTATCTTCTCTTGGGCCAAAAGTGACATGAGAGAACTTTTTGAACAGCAAGTAAACATCTCTTTCTCCCTTATCTTCATATGTGGATTGTACAAATGTCCCATATACCCGCAATTAGACAGAACACAAAAGTGTGTGAAGTATTTTTGTTCTGGATAACATAAATAGATTATTGAATAGTTTGCACTAGAAATCACCTGACAAATATGCATGTATGCAATATTTTTGGTCGTATCCAAGTTATTCATGTCCTCATCATTTTTTGAAACTAAATTTTTTCAATTTTAAACTTTTCAAATTAAGCCCTCCATGGAGCTCGGTCTCCATTTGGGCCCACGAAAAGGCACTACTGCACAGATCCCCATGTGCATGTTAGGCATTGGTGTTGGTAAGTGTAGCACTGGTGAGCACCTATCCAATACTCGTAGCAACATAAAAAAAATGTTGTGTTTCATCATCAACGAAGGTAGTAGCACCCGAGATGGTTGGAAGGAGAGTAGGCGGTGCCACTGCATCTAAGCGCATGCAAGGAACATTGTTATCGGTATTTTGAGAAAAAAATTCTACTCTTTTAGGATGTCCTTTAGGATACAAGGGTTCTTGAGTAAAAGAACCTCCTCTAGTACAAACATAGGCTTCAGACTTTCTAACAGATCTTGCCATATCACACAATAAATCTTGTTGATCACTCATCACTTGTTTAAGTTGAACTTGTATCATATCACAATGTTTAATAATACCTTTAACATCCTGAGAGGTTCTTTCAAGATCTTGTAAATATTTAACAACCATAAAATTATCATTCAATTGCATTTGCATGTCCATATTAGATTGATGTTGTTTAATCACAAAGTTATCAGTTTCATCAAGCATAAATCAGGAGGTTTAGGATAAATAATATCACCTTCATCAAATTTATATAGAAAATGTACATCAACCATAGGACTATGAGTAATAGGCTCATATAATTTTTCAATAGGAGGTAAAATTTTAACTTCTTTAGCCTTGGTACTTTTTTCCCTAGTGCACTTCTTTGCTCCTTTCATATCTTCTCGACATAAGAAAAGCAGACCTTTCTTCTTTTGAAGAGGTGAATATTCAGGTTCAGGTTCAGAGATAATCCAATCACTATTATTGTTTGTTATATTTCCAATAATTCCATGGCTTCTTTTAAAGCCTTTCCCATGAAAACACTCCCTGCACAACTATCTAGGTATGTCCTAGACTCAGAGGTTAGTCCATCATAAAATATATCAAGTAATTCATTTTCTTTAAGAGGATGGTTGGGAACATTGCTTACAAGTATACAAAAAGCTCCCCCAAGCTTGAGGGTCTCTTCCTCAAGTTGAGTGAAATTATGAATAGCCTTAAAAGTTGCCAATCTCATATATAAAGGATACTATTTATCTACGAAAGTAGTAAAGAAATCTTGCGGAGTAGTGAAACTCTCAGGTTTTAAACTATCATACCACTCCTTACCATTATATTTCAATTAAAAAGGGAAAACTTAGTCATTAAATATTTCCTGTTCATATATTTCTTAACAAAAAGATCAGTAATAGTATCAACCTTATTAAAGTGATCAAGTGCTTTTTCATTTTCATAGCCATGGAAAGAATCAAATTCAACCAAAGTAATTATTGTAGGATCAACAGAGAATTCATAAGCATCATCCTGAATGTATATAGGAGAAGACCAAACTTAGGACCGAGACAAAAATTATCTTTTAGTTCCTTGTTCTTAAATATTTCAATAAGGCATTTGATTCCACCTTCATCATTATAATCTAAGAATTCCCTAGTGAATTCTTCATCAAGTTATACAAGTGTAGTAGGTAAATCAGGAAGGTATCTTTTAGTAGGTCTAACAGACGGTGTTTCAAGATTTTTAGCATTTCCTTCTCTTTAGCTTTAGCAATATGAGCATCTAAAAGATCTCCAACTGGAACAAAAGTATCAAACAAACTAGAAGCATCATGTGTATCATCATAGTTTTCACTAGAAGCACAAGCAGTATCAATTATATGTGACATAGTAGTGTGAAGTACATGGATGTGGTGGTGGAGATGTCGCAATAACATGTGAATCATAAGCAACTTGAGTACACAGAGCAATACCTTTTCTTGTAGTAGATGGGAGGATTGTTGGTTTGAGATCCGGTTGTCCCCCCGTGATGGATAACAAATTCAACAACAAATAACTCTCCAAGTGAACTTATATAAATAGAGCTATACTCCCTGGGAACGATGCTGCAAAATAGTCTTGATATCTCACAAGTGTAGGGGATCAACAGTCTTCAAGGGAAGTATTACAACCCAAATTTATTGGTTCGACAGATGGGGAAAAGAATATTTATAAGCCTTAGCATTTGAGTTTTCAATTCGATCACACCTGAAAACAAATACTTCCTTGGCAACATTTATTAGTAGGAAAAGCAATGAAGTGAATGGAGCGGTGATTGCAAAGTACTAACGTAATCAACAATTCTCAGCAGTTGCCAAGAACAAAAGTGACTTAAAGAAAACAATAAGTACGGGAAGTGTAGGCATGGGTGAAATCATGTTGTAATAGCCGTAACTCAAGGTGATAACAAACTAGTCCCAATTCATCAATCATGTGTTGGCATGTATTCAATATGTACTTGTAGTAAGAATTTGCATAACATCTTTTGTCCTACCAGCTGTTTCAATGGGATCCTAATGGAAATTATGGGTAACTAAGGTACTCCTTTTACAAAGTACTGGAGAAAATCATTAACAAACAATGAGTACATGTAATCCTGAAATCATAGTCATCCCCGTCGATACCACGGTAGTTGTCAATTCAACGTCTAGGGTTCAGAACTATAGCAGGTGCATATAACTTGCAGATAAACATCCAAATCACACACACACACATTCATGAAAACATAAAGTGTTCATATCTGAAATCATGGCACTCGGACCCTAGTAGTTTTGGTAAGTGGAGGTTAAGGCTTTTTTTGTAGAAAGCAATAATAGTTTTCTCCTATCTTTGTATATAGGGGGATCTACTCTATACATATGACACACTAGTAAACCCTAGCTATCCATAGCATACCGAGACACTTCCAGCACACCTCAGTCATAGCCTTGGACATAGAGGTACACTCTCTGGTAGTCCTATCACATGTTCAACCCATCAAGTTTCAAATTTAAGAATAGGTGATGAGATCAAGGTGATAGTTATTGACCAAGTTGCTCAAAGTTGTCCATAACCAAGGACACGACTAATCATGATCAATTTTATACACTTTGCAGAGGTTTGTGTACTTTACTCGTGAGATCTAGTCACATGCTTTTGCTACTAAGCTCATCTATAGAGTAGCCAGGTAGACCAGGACGAGACTTTTGGGAAGCAGTAGCCGATGCCACCAGGTGAACCCAGTCCAACCGACAATCTGACTACATTTGCTGGTCCACCGGGCCAGGTTCCCACAAATTAATTGGTCAAGACATATCCCATATTCACTCACGATTACATAGGGATGCTACTCAATTTGGAACTCGTACAATCCCTTTGATACCTGGGCGACAACCCCCACCAATTTCACACTCGATGACCCAATCAATGCCAATCCCCCAAGATGGTTCATTAATTAAGTTCTCATTAAGTATCCATCCAAATATAGTAACCTGTAAACTAGTGTAGTTCCCACCCCGTTACATTGTAGCAAGCTAAGGATTTCCTAGTTATGGTTGCAAGAACAAGGTAATGAACCTATAACTTTGCTACTAGGTATCCTGTCTACAACATACAATAAATATTTCCCTAATCATGCATTCCTATTTGGAAAGTTTGACATGCAAGAAAATTATAGGTGATTGTTGGAAATATGCCCTAGAAGCAATAATATTGTGTTATTATATTTCCATGTTCATAATCGAGGGTTTATATTCTATACTATAACTGCTATGATCCTAGAATATGCGATTCAGTGGAAAACTCATATGCACATGTGGATTGATAAACGGTAAAATTAGGTTCCTAGTCTCACCTCTAAGACTAGCTCAATTGTAACGATAGACCTAAAAAAACATTGAGAGTATGGCATTGGAAGAACAATCATATTGAATTGACCCAAACTTGTTTGTTATACTTTGACATAATATCATCAGAA
Organism: Triticum urartu; assembly: GCF_056163025.1. Classification (NCBI taxonomy): domain Eukaryota; kingdom Viridiplantae; phylum Streptophyta; class Magnoliopsida; order Poales; family Poaceae; genus Triticum; species Triticum urartu. Next base: position 191,729,264 of record NC_141873.1, on the reverse strand, counting down.
GTCAATTGTAATAACATGGAGTGTTAATGTGTGATTTAGTTCCTTGGACCATCAGAGTATCGTAGTCACTTCTTACTGTATGATGGACTCACGGGTTTCTCAAACGCCATCTGTAATATGGTGATCATAACGACAACTTACAGGTTCATTAGAAAGTTGGACAAGGGACTAGATAGCTCGAGAGTGGAATTTGCTCCTACGACGATGGAGAGATATTCTTAGGTCCCTCTCGGTGTGATGGCATCCGTCATTGTCTAGCCAGATATATGTGACTATGTCACGGGATGCCGACACATGTCAACGAGAAATAAGAACAAAACCGGCAACGAGGAAAACGGTATACGGAGCATGTGCATGACTCAAGAGGATACCGATATATCTCACCTCAGTTTTTGTAAAGTACCGCGAAGCAAAGGGAATAGCACATGATAACAAAAGGTTCACTCGGATGTCATTCATGTACTCAGAGGGATCAATATGGATGTCCACGGTTCCGCTATCGGTCATTGAACAAAAGGGGTTTTGTTCATGTCCATGTTTTACCAATCCTACAGGACAAGAGTAATGAGAAATATTTTTTAAATAGTTTCACTAATATCCGAAATAGTTTCGAGAAGAACCGGAAGCGTTTCGGGGTCACCGGAAGGGTTCCAGAGTTTATCGGGCAATACCGGGTATTACCGATAAATAATATATAGGTGGAGAATGTTTTCAGAGATGTTAAATTAATAATAAAATCTCTACTAATAGTTAGGAGCTTTTTTTATTTAATTAAATATCAACGGGGCTTAAAAGGCCAAGTGGTGGAAGGAGAATTGGGCCACAAGGGCCTAATAGGGGGAGGCACCCCCTTTCCCACTTGGGAGGCCTAATTGGAGTTGGGGGAAGGATTCCTCCTCCCCCTAGGGCCGACGCAAGGAGGGAGGCCTCCTCCCCCTTGTGGCGCCCCTCCCCTCTCCCCTACAACTATATATACTATAGGATTTTGTCCATTGAGACACACAAGTTTTGGAGCCTCACCTGGTTCTCTAGTTCCGGTTCTAGTTGATCCTAGTTGATATAAACTAGAGCTATAACTAGATCCTCTAATCCTCATAATTAGAAGCCCAGTATGGTTCTATTCTCCTCCCTCTAATTCTATGGCAATGATTAACTCTGGACGGTGAAGCACTACAGGATCGTGAAGACCATACGCTTGCAACCCGTAGAGAGGCCATGCTTTCGGTCTTCCTTTCGAGGGATCACTCATTTATGGTTCGAGGGACTCCAAGTATGATCTACACCGAATCGTCTTCTTCCACTGCAACTCAGAGTTGGTAACAATTGCTACTTCTTGAGCTTGCGTTGATTTTCCCTTGAAGAGGAAAGGGTGATGTAGCAAAGTAGAGATAAGTATTTCCCTCAGTTAAGAATCAAGGTATCAATCCAGTAGGAGGCACAAGCAAGTCTCCAATCTATGAACCTGCACAAACTAACAAACACTTGCACACAACGTGAAGAAGGGGTTTTCAATCCCTTCACGGTCACGAACAAGAGTGAAATCTAATAGAGATAGGTATAAAAGAATAATAAAAAAGCAAACTAAAGTAAATCTAAATAAATTGCACCAAGGTATTTTTGGGTTCTTTAGTTTATAAATCTGAAAATATATAATGGAAAATAGACCTGGGGGCCATAGGTTTCACTAGAGGCTTCTCTCTCGAAAGAAAACATATGGTATGTGAACAAATTACTGTCGAGCAATTGATAGAAAAGCATAAAGTTATGACGATATCCAAGGCAATGATCATGAATATAGGCATCACGTCCATGTCAAGTAGACCAAAACGATTCTGCATCTACTACTATTACTCCACACATCGACCGCTATCCAGCATGCATCTAGAGTATTAAGTTCATAAGAATGGAGTAATGCCTTAAGTAAGATGACATGATGTAGAGGGATAAACTCAAGCAATATGATGAAAACCCCATTTTTTACCCTTGATGGCAACAATACAATACGTGCCTCGCTACCCCTACTATGTCATTGGGTGAGGACACCGCAAGATTGAACCCAAAACTAAGCACCTCTCCCGTTGCAAGAAAAACCAATCTAGTCGGCCAAACTAAACCAATAATTAAAAGAGAAATACAAAGATATTTGATCATGCATAAAAGAGTTCAGAAAAGACTCAAATAATATTCATAGATAATTTGATCATAAATCCACAATTCATCGGATCTCGACAAACACACCGCAAAAGAATATTACATTGGATAGAACTCCAAGAACATCGAGGAGAACATGGTATTGAAGATCATAGAGAGAGAAGAAGCCATCTAGCTACTAGCGCTGGACCGTTAGGTCCATGATAAACTACTCACGCTTCATCAAAAGGGCAGCAAGGTTGATGTAGATGCCCTCCGTGATTGAATTCCCCTCCGCCAGGGTGCCGAAAAAGGCCCCAAGATGGGATCTCACGGGAACAGAAGCTTGCGATGACGGAAAAGTATTTTGGTGGATGCCTCTGATGGTTTGGGAATATTTGAGAATTTATAGTGCAAGAATTAGGGTTGGAGGACTCCTGAGGGCCCCACAAGCCCTTAGGGCGCCCCCTAGGGCACGCCTAGGAGGCTTGTGGCCTCCTTGAGAAGCTTCTGCCCCCCTCTCCAAGTCATACGGGTTTCTTCTGGTCCAAGAAAAATCATCGTGAAAGTTTATTCCGTTTTGACTCCGTTTGATATTCCTTCTCTATAAAACTCAAAAACAAGGAAAAACAGAAACATGCACTGGGTTCTAGGTTAATAGGTTAGTCCCAAAAATAATATAAAATAACATATTAATGCATATAAAACATCCAAAAAGATAATATAATAGCACGGAACAATCAAAAATTATATATACGTTGGAGACGTATCAAGCATCCCCAAGCTTAATTCCTGCTCGTCCTCGAGTAGGTAAATGATAAAAACAGAATTTTTGATGTGGAATGCTACCTAACATATTTATCCATGTAATCTTCTTTACTGTGGCATGAATATTCAGATCCATAAGATTCAAAACAAAAGTTTAATATTGACATAAAAACATAATACTTCAAGCATACTAATAAAGCAATCATGTCTTCTCAAAATAACATGGCCAAAGAAAGTTATCCCTAAAAAATCATATAGTCTGGCTATACTCCATCTTCATCACACAAAGTATTTCATCATGCACAACCCCGGTATTAGTCAAGCAATTGTTTCACACTTTAGTATTCTCAAACTTTTTCAACTTTCACGCAATACATGAGCGTGAGCCATGGATATAGCACTACAGGTGGAATAGAATATGGTGGTTGTGGAGAAGACAAAAAAGAAGGAGAAAGTCTCACGTCAACTAGGCATATTAACGGGCTATGGAGATGCCCATCAATAGATATCAGTGTGAGTGAGTAGGGATTTCCATGCAACGGATGCACTAGAGCTATAAGTGTATGAAAGCTAACAAAGAAACTAAGTGGGTGTGCATCCAACTCTCTTGCTCACGAAGACCTAGGGCAATTTGAGGAAGCCCGTCATTGGAATATACAAGCCAAGTTCTATAATGAAAATTTCCCACTAGTAGATTAAAGTGGCAAAATAGGAGACTCTCTATCATGAAGAACATGGTGTTACTTTGAAGCACAAGTGTGGAAAAAGGATAGTAACATTGTCCCTTCTCTCTTTTCTCATTTGGGCTTCTTTGGCCTCTTTTCTTTTATTTTGGATCCTTTGGCCTCTTTTATTTTTTATAAAGTACGGAGACTTAACCCAACTTCTGAGGGAATCATAGCTTCCATCATCCTTTCCTCACATGGGACAATGCTCTAATAATGATGATCATCACACTTTTATTTGCTTACAACTCAAGAATTACAACTCGATACTAGAACAAAATATGACTCTATATGAATGCCTCCGGTGGTGTACCGGGATGTGCAATGATCTAACGTAGCAAATGACATCAAAAAATGGACAAGCCATGAAAACATCATGCCAGCTATCTTACGATCATGCAAAGCAATACGACAATGATGGTGCATGTCATAATAAACAGAACGGTGGAAGTTGCATGGCAATATATCTCGGAATGGTTATGGAAATGCCATAATAGGTAGGTATGGTGGCTGTTTTGAGGAAGGGTATATGATGGGTTTAATGCACCCGCGAAAGTTGCGCGGTACTAGAGAGGCTAGCAATGGTGGAAGGGTGAGAGTGCATATAATCCATGGACTCAAGATTAGTCATAAAGAACTCACATACTTATTGCAAAAAAATATTAGTCATCGAAACAAAGTACTACACGCAAGCTCCTAGGGGAGAGGTTGTAGGAGTTAACCATCGCGCGCTCCCGACCTCCACACAAAGGATGACAATCAAAAAATAAATCGTGCTCCGACTTCATCACATAACGGTTCACCGTACGTGCATGCTACGGGAATCAGAAACTTTAACACAAGTATTTCTACCAATCCACAATTACTCACTAGCATGACTCTAATATCACCATCTTTATGTCTCAAAACAATATGCAAGGAATCAAACTTCTCAAAGTATTCAATGCTCTTTATATGAAAGTTTTTTTACTATATCCCTCTTGGATGCCCATCATATTAGGACTAAATTCATAACCTAAGCAAATTACCATGATGTTTAAAGACTCTCAAAATAATATAAGTGAAGTATGAGAGTTCAACAATTTCTATAAAATAAATCCACCTCCGTGCTCTAAAAAGATATAAGTGAAGCACTAGAGCAAACTGCCTAGCTCTAAACATATAAGTGAAGCACATAGAATATTCTAATAAATTCACGATTAATGCATGTCCCTCTCAAAAGGTGTGTACATCAAGGATGATTGTGGCAAACTAAAAAGCAAAGAGTCATATCATACAAGACGCTCCAAGCAAAACACATATCATGTGGTGAATAAAAATATAGCCTCAAGTAAATTTGGAGGCTCGGGAAAATATGTTCGGATCTTTGGTGGAGCTCGGGAAAATATGAAAGAATTTGCGGCAAAGTTGGAGGCTAAGAATTGAGAAGGAAAAGGCATGGAACTTAAACTGTAAGTGTGTTATGGTTTATTCCTAAGAAATGGAATATTTATTATAGCTCCCTAATATTGGGAGGATATGTTATAAAGAGAATCACCATGTGAATTCCCTCGGTTTAAATGGACCAAAGATCCATGCAATTTATTTAGTTGAGTTGGAAATATTAAAGACATGATGGCATGATGACATGATGCAATGCACATGATGACATGATGAAATGCAACACTCAAGCAAATGACATGGCAACATTGGGGAATAACTGGAAGACACCTGGCGCATCGGTCTTGGGGCGTTACAAAACTGGCGCGCAAAGTGTCATCAGACACGGTCCCTTATTCAGAGCGGGTTGTGGACTGTAGCTGTCGCACCTTCTCGCATTAGCCGTATGCGTACTATACTCCGATGGTGCTCCAAGATATTTTCTGCTGCATCTCACACGATTGGTTATAATAAACTGTGTGGGATCTACTTGATTTTTCATCTTGATTTGAATTACATAATGGGGTCACAGCGGCCATGGACGGTGTTTCAATTGCTAGACCTTTTATCTGCAGTGATCATGCAACTATATGTGTCGCGTCAAAAAAATTGGAATTATTCAGGGGTCGTTTGGACATTTTTATACATTAACTGGGTTTTCTAGGCATTTTATGCGAATAATTAAAATTTGAACTACATGCACATGCTCCGGTGCATATAAACTAGTTGAAAAATCAAATATGTGTCCTTGGTTGCATGCTTAGGTCCCATGCAAGAAATGGGAATGAATTTCAAACAACAGTGCATCGTTGATTGCAGGCAAAACATTGAGATGCCTGGTTTTTAAATTCTAGTAAATCCAAAACTCACCTGAAATTCATGAAACTTGGCATGCTATCATGGAGCGGCATCAACATGTCGTGGTAAATTTTTTGTCCCATTTGGGGCAGGTTTGGGTATATGCTTCTCACAAACCAGAGCTTCTCACAACAAGCATGATGGTTTCGATAGGGAACACCCCACCTTTGGGGACAAAACCATATCCATTGCCTCTTATTGCTTAAAAAAATATCGTGTCAACATAGAATAACAGGAGTGTTGTGTTATTTTTTGTAATTTTTCAGGGTTCGTTTGGACATTTTTATGCATTAACTGAGTTTTCAATGCATTTATGTGCATAATTCAAATTTGAACTCCATGCACATGCTCGAGTGCATATAAATTGGTTGAAAATGAAATCCGTGTCCTTGGGTGCATGCTTAGGTCCCATGCAAGAAATGGGCATGAATTTCAAACACCGGGGCACCGTTGATTGCCGGCAAAACATTGAGATGCCTGGTTTTTAAATTCTAGTAAATCCGAAACTCGTCTAAAATTCATGAAACTTGGCATGCTATCATGGAGCGGCATCAACATGCCGTGGTAAATTTTTTGTCCCATTTGGGGCAGGTTTGGGTATATGCTTCTCACAAACCAGAGCTTCTCACAACAAGCATGAGGTTTCAGTAGGGAACGCCCCACCTTTGGGGATGAAACGATATCCATTGCCTCTTATTGCTTTCAAAAAATTTCTCATGTCAACATAGAACAACAGGAGTGTTGTGTTATTTTTTGTGATTTTTTGGGGTTCGTTTGGACATTTTTATGCATTAACTGAGTTTTTAATGTAGTTATGAGCATAATTCAAATTTGAAATACATGCACATGCTCCAGTGCATATAAATTGGTTGAAAAATCATATCTTGTCCTTGGGTGCATGCTTATGTCCCATGCAAGAAATGGCAATGAATTTCAAACACCAGAGCACCGTTGATTGCCGGCAAAAAATTGAGATGCCTGGTTTTTGAATTTTAGTATATCCAAAACTCATCTAAAATTCATGAAACTTGGCATGCTATCATGCAGCGGCATCAACATGTTGTGGTAAATTTTTTGTCCCATTTGGGGCAGGTTTGGGTATATGCTTCTCGAAAACCAGAGCTTCTCACAACAAGCATGATGGTTTCGGTAGGGAACGCCCCAACTTTGGAGGCGAAACGATATCCACTGCCTCTTATTGCTTTCAGATTTTTTTTCTCGTGTCAACATAGAACAACAGGAGTGTTCTGTTATTTTTTGTGATTTTTCGGGGTTCGTTTGGACATTTTTTATGTATTAAGTGAGTTTTCAATGCATTTATGTGCATAATTCAAATTTGAACTACATGCACATGCTCCGGTGCATATAAATTGGTTGAAAATCAAATCTTTTGTCCTTGGGTGCATGCTTAGGTCCCATGCAAGAAATGGGAATGAATGGCAAACACCTGCCACCGTCACTCGGCCGCAAACATTGAGATACCTGGTTTTTTAATTCTAGTAAATCTAAAACTCGTCTGAAATTCATGAAACTTGGCATGCTATCTTGGAGCAGCATCAACATGCCGTGGTAAAAAATTTGTCACACTTGGGGCAGGTTTGGGTATATGCTTCTCACAATCCAGAGCTTCTCACAACAAGCATGATGGTTTTAGATAGAACACCCGTATGCAAAGTGAGAGCAGGATTTGTGCATCTCTTAAACACAAACGGTTCTTTTGGATGACCCGTGTGAACCACTTACAAACAATTTGGTGCGATTTGCATCTGTCATATTGGGTATGTTGCCATTTGTCAAACTAGAAAGATTGACATTTGTTGACCTAGTAACATTGCCATTTGCCAACCTTGTAACACTGCGATTTGTCAAAATATGAAGCTAAAATCACTAGCAGTATCTAATTTTTGCATCTAAAATTCAATAATTAAGCATAGATGGAGGCGAGGAGGCGTGTTCAGCCAGGCGTGCAGTGGGCGGCGCAGTACTATTCGATTTGACAGCGGGCGGCGCAGTTCCCGATACGGCTTTAATGCAGATGAAGGAGAGGGTAGTTGTTCCCGAAATGTTGAACGGCCAATGATGCATCCTCCTTCAATTAGCATTGTGTGAATGCATGAGGGAAGTAATGGGAGGACCGGGAAAAGAGGCAACACGATGTGAATGCAACGCATTTTGCACTCATATAAAGGTGCCCCTCCATTCCAATGCATCTACCACATCGTACGCACCTGAGCATTTGCCTAAGCACCTAGACTAATAAGCGCAAAAGTGCCCACTCCAGGCCCATGGCGGCGATGTGCGCGAGCAGCTAGCGGCTGTGCCAAATGGTCCACGATGGCTACCTGCGGCATGGCACCATGGATCGTCTCCATACGGTGTTGGCGACCGGCTGGTGGATGGCCGCCATCGACGCCAGCTACGACTCTTAGTTGGACCAGATGATCGTTCGCACCACCAACAGGTTCACTGTCGTCAAGAAGCTCTTGGACAACATCGCCGTACTCCTCCAGCCCGCGCGCCTGGGCTCCTCATTGCCTGCCACCCTAATCGGCCTCCATGGTCGGAACCTCTTTCCAGCACTGGTGGCCGTGTGGCTGCTCGTCGACGCCAAGAAGAATGTCCATCTGGAGGTCGCGCTCGCCGCGAGGCACCTCGCCCTGCAAGAAACCGTCGACCTACACATCCATGTGTACGAGCGAATCATGTACATAGGTATCTACAAGGCCAGTGAGGATGCTACGACGTTGGCCTTCTTCAGCCGGCTGGAAGCCTTGGATGCCTTTGTTGAGAAGAACCTTGACCTCGCCACAAAAGCCGCCACTCCTTAGCCGCCGGTCGGTGGCCCGGCCGACGCACTGAGTTGAGGAAGAGGAGGTCGTACGTTGATGGATGCATCTTTCTTCTTGCCTCCTGTAACCACCACTATGATTGCATCATCGTGGCCTTAATTCTTATTTTGCTATTGCATTCTCATTCCAGTCAATACAGACATGTGTGATCCCTTTGCTCAATACAGACATGTCTGTTCCATTCTTATCCAGAGTTTTACCTCGTCGGCCGTGAAGTTCGTGCCATTGTCAGTGATGATGTCGTGGGGGACGCCACAACAGTGTACAACCCCAGATATGAAGTCTATCACCGGTCCGGATTTGGCTATTTTAACAGGTTTGGCTTCTATCCATTTGGTGAATTTATCCACCATGACCAGTAAGTATTTTTTCTTATGGGTTCCCCCTTTAAGGGGTCCAACCATGTCAAGCCCCCAGACCGCGAAGGGCCAGGAAATGGGGATTTTTGGAGGGTGGTGGGTGGCATGTGGCTTTGGTTTGCAAAAAGCTGGCAACCGGCGCAGCATTGGACCAAGTCCTGTGCGTCTGCCCGGGCCGTCGGCCAATAAAACCCTGTACGGAAGGCCTTGCTTACAAGGGCCCGGGCTGCGGCGTGGTGGCCGCCGAGTCCGGCGTGAATTTCTGCCAAAAGCTTCCGCCCTTCCTCTTCAGAGATGCACCTTTGAAGGACTCCAGTAGTGCTTTTTTATACAACTCTCCCTCATGGACCCTGTAGGCTTTAGATCGCCGCACTATGCAGCGTGCCTCATTTTGGTCCTTGGGAAGTTCCTGCCTAGTTTGGTAGGCCAAGAATAGTTCTGTCCACGGGGAAATAATAGCCATTATGACGTGGGCTGAAGGTGTTATTTCGGTGGCAGAGCCTCCGATTATGTCAGAGTGTTCGGTATCGGGCATTGTGGTCGGGTCCGGACTATTGTTACCGGTGTCCCCTTCCCATACCACGGATGGTTTAAACAACCTCGTCAAAAAGATGTTGGGGGGACCGCATCGCGTTTTGCGCCGATGCGGGCGAGGATATCCGCCGCCTGATTGTTTTCCCGGGCCACATGGTGAAATTCGAGCCCCTTGAACCGAGCTGACATCTTTAGGACAGCGTTTCGATAGGCCGCCATCTTCAGATCCTTGGCATCGAAGTCTCCATTTATTTGGGATATTGTGTGACGCCCCGAGACCGATGCGCCAGGTATCTTCCAGTTATTCGTCGTTGTTGCCATGTCATTTGCTTGCATGTTGCATCTTGTAATGTCATCATGTGCATTGCATCATCATGTTTCAAAACCTGCATCCGTCCGGGTCTTCCGGTTCTCTCCGTTGTCTGTTCTGAGCCCAGACACACTTGCACGCGACCGCGGCATGTCCGAAATAGTATTTTATAAGTGGCCGGAGAATGTTCTCGGAATGGGATGATAGTTGGCGTGTGGTCTTATTATAGTGTAGATAGACTGCCTGTCAAGTTTCATCGCATTCGGAGTTTGTTTGATAGCCCAACCGTTAAACTATAGCGGCAGTATAGTCGGTCTAACGTCGGACGTTTTCGGTCTCCAAAAATAGTCGCCGGGCCCCCCTCTCTTCTCTTCTCTCAGCTCGAGACCGTCTACACAGCCCACTACCTACCGCCAGGATAACCTAACCTCTCTCGTCAGCCCGCGGCCCTCCTCGCGCGCGCGTCCGAAAATTGTCCCGGACCCGACCCGAGCAGTCGTCACCGTTGGATCCGGATCAACCCCAAACATCTACAAAACGTCACCGTTTTCTTGTTTGGACTCCCTATCTATTTTATTCGTGACCGTCTAATTACGATCGTAGGGATGAGGTAGCCCCTAACCTAATCCACCTGGTGTATATATATTGTCCAACCCTAGAAATTAGGAGGCTTGTCCCTTCACCCGCCGCCGCACTCTCCACCAAGTCCTCTTCCTCGGGATCCCCTCACCCGATCTCGCTCGATCCCCTCGCCCAGCCAACAACCAAAGCCTGCATCCTCCTCCCACCTTGGGATCATCGGCTGGCCAACCCGAGCCCCTCCTGCGCCCCTTCTTCCCATTCCCTGCCGTCTACTCCCTCCTCTCACATCTCTCTCTTTCTCTCTGTACTGCTGCAACAGGGAGCATGCCAGGCGCCATGGCCGCTGAACGGACTCCGCCGCCTCACCGAATCCACGCCTCCACCTCTCTCCTGCATCAAGGCCGCCTTCTGCAGTTCGTCGTCGCCGGAAAACTCCGTCCTCGTCAGGACCCCGCCACCCTCCGCTGCTGCCTCCCCGTCGCCGCTACATCACTAGAGAAACCAAGTCCATGGCTTCCTCTACTTCACAACAAGGCGCCGGCCATCGGATCCGAACCCAGTTGATCCCCTCGCCTGCTCCCGCGTCTGGTCGCCGTCGTCCTCGCCCTGCTGACCCTGCCGGAGTCGTCCTCCTCGCCTGCATCCACGGCAGCACCAAGTTCCTGCACCCGCGACCCCTGCCTCGACTGCCCCCTGTTCGTCTCGAGCGCGCCCTACGCGTTGACCGCGGCCCCCGCACCCCCTCGCTCGATCCAGGCGGGATCGAGGAGCGGGACGAGCCCAGTTCCAGACAGCCTGCCTCCCGCGTGCCTGGGCCGCATTCGGCGCCAAGGCCCAGCGCACCAGCCGGCCACTACTCCATCCAGCTGGGCCGAGGCCCATGGTGAGAGACCCCCCCAGCCCCTCCTGTGCACTGATGGGCCAACCAGATCCGGCCCGTATCCTGTTTTTTTCTACATAGAATGTTTTCCTATTTTTCCCAGAGAACGTCAGTTTTGCAGAAAAGACCCTCATGTTCATGCATTTAATATCTCACAAACCGTGCATCGGTTTAAAATACATTATATATGAAAGTTGCTTAGAATTTTGTCTAGTTTAATAATATGCAACTTTCATCTATGTTTGAAATGTTTAAAATGTTGTTTGTTTAAATTTGCTTAAATAACTTGCTAAAATGTTTAAATTCATAACTAATTAACCGTAGCTCGGTTTTAAATAATCTTTATATGTAAATGGGGTAGAATTTTACCTAGTTTAACATGATGGCATCATCTTGCATGTTTAATAACTATAAAATATGGTTTAGGGCAGAACAGTACCAAACCTAATTTATGCATGGATTTATCGGAATTGTTGTTCGTTGCTTCCGGCCTCATTTAAACTTGACTAGATAGGTAGTTTTACTTTGCTTCACCCTCTTGCCATGTTTAACAACATTTAATATTGTTGGGTACATAACCGAGAGAGAACTAAATAAGTCATGTGGTGTTTCGTCAATATGCAACTCCGTTGCATAATGAGCTCCACTTAATTTGTAGGATTGTTTGTGCACTTTGCCATGCCATGCTTCTTTAAACCGGACATGCATCATACTTGTTGTGCATCATGCCATGTTGTTGTAATGGTTGTTGACTATGTTGTGTGCTTCTTTCCGGTGTTGCTTCTTCGGGTTGGTTCCGATAACATCGCGTTTGTGAGGAACCGTTCGACTACGTCCGTTTGTCTTCTTCGTGGACTCGTTATTCTTCCTTGCGGGATCTCAGGCAAGATGACCATACCTTCGAAATCACTTCTATCTTTGCTTGCTAGTTGCTCGCTCTTTTGCTATGCCTATGCTGCGATACCTACCACTTGCTTATCATGCCTCCCATATTGTTAACCCAAGCCTCTAACCCACCTTGTCCTACCAAACCGTTGTTTGGCTATGTTACCACCTTGCTCGGCCCCTCTTATCGCGTTGTTAGTTGCAGGTGAAGATTGATGTTTGTTCCCTGTTGGAACATGGAGATGTTGTTCCTTGTTGGAACATGTTTACTTGTTGGGATATCACAATATCTCTTATTTAATTAATGCATCTATATACTTGGTAAAGGGTGGAAGGCTCGGCCTTATGCCTAGTGTTTTGTTCCACTCTTGCCGCCCTAGTTTCCGTCATATCGGTGTTATGTTCCCGGATTTTGCGTTCCTTACGCGGTTGGGTTATAATGGGAACCCCTTGACAGTTCGCCTTGAATAAAACTCCTCCAGCAAGGCCCAACCTTGGTTTTACCATTCACCACCTAGCCTTTTTCCCTTGGGAGTCGCGCATCCCAAGGGTCATCTTTATTTTAACCCCCCGGGCCAGTGCTTGTCTAAGTGTTGGTCCGAACTAGAGCCACTTGCGGCGCCACCTCGCGGAAACTTGAGGGCTGGTTTTAGCTGTACGTAGTGTTCATCCGGTGTTGCCCTAAGAACGAGATATGTGCAGCTCCTATCAGGATGTCGGCGCATCGGGCGGTCTTGCTGGACTTGTTTTACCATTGTTGAGGATGTCTTGTAACCGGGATTCCGAGCCTGATCGGGTCTTCCCGCTAGAAGGAATATCCTTCGTTGACCGTGAGAGCTTGTGATGGGCTAAGTTGGGACACCCCTGCAGGGTTTTGAACTTTCGAAAGCCTTATGGGCAGATGGGAATTTGTTAATGTCCGGTTGTAGAAAACCTGAAGTTGATCTTAATTAAAATACATCAACCGCGTGTGTAACTGTGATGGTCTCTTCTCGGCGGAGTCTAGGAAGTGAACACGGGGTTGGAGTAATGCTTGACGTAGGTTGTTCTAGGATCACTTCTTGATCATAGTTGTTCGATCATGCTTTTGCCTTCTCTTCTCGCTCTCATTTGCGTATGTTAGCCACCAAATATGCTAGTCGCTTGCTGCAGCTCCACCTCATACCTTTTACCCTTCCTATAAGCTTAAATAGTCTTGATCGCGAGGGTGTGAGATTGCTGAGTCCCCGTGACTCACAGATGCTTTCAAAACCAGCTTGTAGGTGCTGTTGAACCGTGCAGATGACGCAACCAAGCTTAAGGAGGAGCTCGATGAAGATCTTGTCCCTTGTGTTGTTTTGTTCTAGTTGATCAGTAGTGGAGCCCAGTTGGGGTCGATCGGGGATCTGTGTAGCATTGGGGTAGTCTTCTTTTATTTTGGTTCCATAGTCGGACCTTGTTTGTATCTGGATGATGTAATGCTTTATTCATGTATTGTGTGAAGTGGCGATTGTAAGCCAACTATGTATTTTTCCCTTATGTATTACATGGGTTGTGTGAAGATTACCTCACTTGCGACATTGCTCTCAATGCGGTTATGCCTCTAAGTCGGGCTTTGACACGTGGGAGATATAGCCGCATCGAGGGCGTTACAAGTTGGTATCAGAGCCTTCCCCGACCTTAGGAGCCCCCTGCTTGATCGAATCATTGGGGTTGTTGAGTCTAGAAAAATGTTTTGAGTCATTTAGGAATTATATATCGGAGAGTTTAGCAATTCTTTTTACTCCCCAGTCCCTTCATCGCTCTGGTGAGGCATCCTGACGTAGAGTTTTGACTCTTCTCTTCTCAAATTTCACTAAAAAAATTTTAGGATCACGCGGGTATCTTGGAATCGTTCCGATCGATTTGTGACGAGAACATTGTTCTTGGTGCCTCCTGGCATTTAGGGGTTGTGGCAGTGTCCCGAGGAGTTGAGCTCCGAGGTGTTGTCGTCACAATTTTATCGTTGCAGTTCTGGAATACTTGAGTTTAGTTTCGCCGACATCGAAAATCTCTTTTATGCAGTTGTTGGTGAGATAACCTCGACGCCACCCAGTACTGGGGCGGGAGTTCGGGAGTATTGCCATAACTCGTATAACAGATGCTTTTCGAAGGTTGAGGTAAACGATTTCCGAAGGTTTCTTGGTTATGTGTTGAAGGATGGATACAGCTGGATGTAGGATTTGCTAGTTTGGGTGAGATATTATGCTTCCCCTGTATCCCCAACACCTGATTGCATAACCGGAAAGGTTCGGGAGTTTCATAGGTGGGAATTCAAGTAGCTCTTAGGATATCTTTCCGACGGATATATGATATGAAATTGGGGTTCAACGTCTAGTGGTCCGCCTATTCACGGTTGGTTTTACAGTGGTCTCATTGTGTCTTAAAGAGTCCTTGGCTATGCCGACACGGGGACGCTTCGTATGTCATGTGCACTGCCTTGTACATGATGGTGTTGTACGATCGAGCCTGTGTAGGCCCCACCACGAAAACTTCGGACAAAATCTCTATCATATGTTTGTTCCGGCTTATTCTGCAAGCCAATCCTTGTTTTGTTTTGAGTTTTGGTATTCGAGTTGCTTCGAAGTCAAATGTTGATTCCATACCTTCTCTAAACGGTGTTCTCATACTCCGATGTGAACACTAATCCTTCATGATAATCTAGATTGCCATGTCAATCCTTTTTCAACCGGCGTGTCTCTCTTCAAGTGGATCTGATCATTTCAACATTTGCAAGATCCAATCTCAGTTTTTCATCAACGTTGTTCGTTTCATCCATCTTCAAGTTAACTTTGTTTTCCCTCCCTCCCACCCTTTTTCTTCAAGGACTCATATATCTTAATAAAATATCCATTTTATTCATGTGAAGAATCTTCATTCTTGTCTTTGAATGTTCTTATCCGGTGATTCTCATGAAGATACTAACGGAGCTTATAGTTCATCATTCTTCATTTCTTTTATCTTCTCCGGTGGTTTCAAGTCAAGCTTTGTTGATCTTACCCCTTTCCTCATTTCAATGCCTTCTCATACCGGTGCACCTCATAATAATTCACTTCTCACTATTCATTTGTTCCGGCGTGCTCAAGCTTTCTCAAAAGGCTCGTCTTGTCATTCAAGATCCGTTCAACCTATTTCGAGGTTGTTATCTCATTCTAGCCATTTAATTCAACCGGTGCATTCTCTCTTTTAAATTGTTCTACGGTGTATCTTTTGAGTGGGCCCTAACCCACAGGTCTTTTCCCTAGGATCTTACCTGACTCTTCTAATTTCCGGAGGTATTCTCATATTCTTTTCGAAGTTTGGAGTAAGAATGATTCATCATCAGTCACATGTATTTCTCCAAGATTTTTCAGATTCTTTTCATCGTTGGCTCAACCTTTCCATTCTTCTTTCCGGTGTGCCTCAATAATTCTTGGTGGTGTTTCTCGTCGTCATTTGTCAGTGGGAACGACACCTATGGGATCACAAGAATCCCTACTACGGTTGCGGGGCGCGGGGGTCGTGAGAAGAGCGGATCAAACAGATAGCACACGGTTCGTTTATCCAGGTTTGGGCCGCGGGGATGCGTAAAACCCTACTCCTGCTTTGGTGGATTGTATATCTGTGTTCTTGAGCTAGCTATGGGGCATGAGGAGCTCCAAAAAGCCGAATCCTCCTCCTGGTCGCCTCGGGGCTCCTTTTATAGGAAAGGGGTTGCCACAGTAGCACCAGGAGGTGGAAAGGGGAACAGTGATGTGAGGTTATCCCTCGCATTACATGACAAGGCGCATTTAATGCATCTTGCCCAGGTGTCCTTGCTTTATCGGGGATGGGGGAGAGCCCTGTCTCGTCCGTCGCCGCTCCCTCTCGAGTCGACACGCGCCCTGGCCAGCGGCGCCCGCGGTGCCATGTAGGCAGGCAGGCAGCTGAGGTGGCGCAGTGGTGGGTCTCCACGAAGATCTGCATGCCGCCACACAGGTGCCTGCCCAGCTGGTTGGGTCAGCAGCTGCATGCGAACGGCGGTGGAGGTTTGACTGGCGTGGGCCTGATGATGGCCCAACGGGTGTAAGGGCCTTTCCGGGGCCCCGGCAAGGGGTCTTGCCGTGGCGCCTGCTGTCATCCCCGGCAAGGCTCTTGCCGGGGCCTTGTGGTCCTCCTTGGCTGGGATCCCGCCAAGGATCATCATCTTCTGAAGGGTGTATCTGATCTCGAATGTCTTCACAAAGATCTGCATGCCACCATGGGGATGTCTCCCGAATCCTTGCCCCATGGGGGCAGTGGACTCAAGGGTGACTCACTCCGTAGGTGTGGGGCGAGCTGCCACGGCAAGGGTCTTGCCGGGTTTGCTAAAACCGCCTCCCGGCAAGGATCTTGTCGGGGGGTCCGCTTCGTCCCCTTTGCTCTTTGTGGTCTTGGTCTTGGCGTCGTTCTGCTTTTCCTGAGCTTTGGCCTTACCTTGGCTCACCTCCCTTGCCTTGCTCAGTGTGGTGGTGCCCGTGGCTCAGACTGCCCGTGCACAGTTATAGGGGTAAAAAAAGTGTACCCCTCTTCGTTGATTACTTTTCTTGCGGGTTATGCCCTCCTTTCTCCGATTTCTTCTACGACGTTATGCGCACCTTCGGCTTTCGCCTCTTGGATTTTACTCCGAATGCGGTGGCGTGCATGGCTTTCTTCGCGCATCTTTGCGAAGGCTTTGCCGGGGTGCGGCCCAACATGGCGCTCTTCCGCCATTACTTCTTCCCTCAAATCCAGCCGTGAGGAGCCGTCTCCGGTTGCGTCACCTGGATCCCAAGATCCAAGGGGGCGTACCCGGATGGTGCCATGAAGGAGAGGTGGGAGGAATGGCGTGGCCAGTGGTGCTGGATTGAAGATGAGAACCCGCCGGAATTCTGCAAGGTCCGCCGAGTGCCGCCGGTCCGCGGCAGTGATTGGAGCGATGTCGACGCCGCCGATGGGAGGCTCACCATCGCCACCACCAGGATTCTCTGGCTCACCCAGGCCGGACTCAACCTTGAGATGATCGGGCGGACTTCATTCGCCGCCGGATCGCCCCGTTGCACATCAAGGGGAGGCCAGCTTGGCTCTTCACGAACCCGGCTGACATTATGCGACTCCGCCACGGCCTCGATCACAACTTCACAGTGCTGGCGCATGCCCACTTCTACCAGCGGCTTTTCTAGCTTGATGTGTGTCGCGATGGCGAGGTCGAGCGGACCGGCAAGGCCGCGAGGGCTGCCGCAAAGGTTGGCAAGGCCCTCGAGGGGCCATTTTTCAAGTTGTCGGCGGGGGTGGTCCCGTTGTGCAACAATTCGCGTTGGTCCGAGATCGTCGCCATGATGCCGGACTGTAATGCGCACGGCCCTATCCCGAGCTGGAAGGAGCCGAAGGTCGAGGATGTGCAACAATTCTTCGACACCCTGATCGAGGTGTATGTCAATGCCGACGCCGAGCGGTGGCTTATCATGGACACCACCCAGGCAGAGCTGGACTACATCGCCACTAGGGCGAGGGAGGCACAGCTTGCCATGGAGGCCGGCAGCGCCGGGGGCGTGGAGGACATGGCCGCAACGGCGGCGGAGGAAGAGGAGCTCTCTCGGTGGGCGGTGGCCTCCGGGGAGGTCAGCAGCGCCAACACTGGATCTCCGCTCGTCGAAGACGCGGCCGACGAGTCATCGGGGGAGGAGGAGGACGCGGCGGCGGGCTCGACGCCAACCAGGGGAAGAGGGCGAGTCCCGCCGCGGGCTGGCTCCGGTGAGCCGGCCCGGCCCGGCAGGGCTGCGCGGCCTCAATTGACCCTGGAGGGGTCTGGGCGCCACACGAGGGCCACGGCAGCCAAGAGGCTGACGAAGGCTGCTGAGAAGAAGAAGACAATAGCCCCTTCCTCATCCGGGCACACACAAACCCCGCCGCCTCCTTCGCCTCCTCCGGCAGGCGTCGACTCGGATGATGATGCGGAGCTCCCTTTTGATCTCGGGCCTCTCAGCCCGGAGAGGTAAAGGAAACTGGTGGAAGAGGAGGAGACGGATGACGAGTAAGTTCTCCGTTCCTTACTGTCATTTCCATTTCCTTGAATTGGGTCGCTTGTCTTGATCCATTTTTGCTTCCGTAGGGAGATAGAGACGTTGGCCCAGAGGGCGAAGAGGGCGAGGACCTCGGCGAGCAGCCAGCCCCCGGCTGGGGCTTCGAAGACACCACTGGTGGTGCTGAGCAGCCCGGACAGCAGCCCCCGACGCAGCCCCCAGCGTACGTTCGTCACCCTCTTCTTACTCGACATGTGGTAGGTGCTCGATGCCGTGACGCTGACCTTGCCGGGTTTGCAGGAGGGGAGCAGTAGCAGGAGGAGCCACAGAGGGCTACTCCCAATACACCACCCCCATCGACTACGCCGCCGCGGGGGGCGTCCCCGGCAAGGGCATCAGGCATGGAGCCCACACCCATGGAGGAAGAGGGGAACTTGGGCGCTGGTGGCTCTGCCACGGCGCCAAATGCTGGCGGAGAGGGGACTTCTGCTTCATAGCCTGGCACTGGTGAGTCGCCTGTCCTTCATCTCTGTTTTTCCCTTATTCTTTTCTTGGCTTCATTGCTCCCGTTGCTGCCCAGGCCCTCCTTCAACAGGTATGGAGGACGTGGATACCGTTGCTGGGAACATTGCTGAGGAGGCCGCCAAGGATGCTGCCGAGGACACCGCGGCGGGGGCCGCCAAGGCAACCGGCGAGGCTTCTGCCGAGGGCACCAGCGCTGGACCTGCCGATGGGGCCGGCAAGGCCTCCGCCGAGGAAGAGGTGGGGGGGCCATCCTCCCTCCTCCTCAACCTCGGGCCCCGGTAGGTATCTGAAGGTGGGCGACGATCTCTTCGTCCACCTCCCAGGGGCGTCAAGCCGGGCGCCCGCTGAAGGGGAAGTTTTCGACGGCGAGGTGCTTGCCGCCACCGGGCTTGAGGTGGTTGATGAGCTGGGGATTGGTGGCGACGGTTTTCCAGAAGAGCAGCTTTTCCGTGCCATGGGGGCCAATTTCCGGAAGCTCCAAGTGCTCTACCGTGCTCGCCTGGACAAGGTCAAGTCCAGGATGGCAACGGTGGACAACGCGGAGGTAGACTCCAAGGCGTGCGTTGCCGAGACGCAGACTTGGTTCCACCAGGCTCGCAAGGAGCAGAGGGCCTATCAGGAGAAATTGGCTGAGCGCGATGTGGAGCTCACCATGAAGATGGCCGACATCGAGAAGGCCCAGGAAAAGGCGGCGAACTTGGCTGCCGCGGCCGAGGCTGACCGGAACCAGCAGCAAGCCACCTTGGATTCCCAGGAAGAGGACCTCACCGCGCGTGAGGCGAAGCTTGCCGCAGCGCTCCATGGCAAGGATGAGGAGCTCGAGGCCCTTGTCGCGCGGCGGACTCGCGAGCTGGAGCAGAGGCACAAGGAGGAACTCGATGCCCAGGCTCTGGCCCATGCCGGCAAGGTAAGGGAATTGGAGGTGGCGCAGGACGAGCTGAAGGAGCAGGCCCTCAAGCTGTCCAACGAGAAGAGCACGCTCAACAGCGCCTTGGTGGAGGCGCAAGGAGCGGTCATCAGCAGGGCTGGGGAGCTCTCCGAAGCGCAAAACTCCGTCAGAGACCTCAAGCTGAAGCTGGAGGATCTCGAGAAGATGCTGTCGGAGAGCAGGGCTTGGGAGGAGACCTTGACCAGGAGGCTGGAGGAGGAGAAGCAGCTGCAGGCGAACGAGGCCGCCTCCCACCAGGATTATGTGGCGGGCGAGAACAGATGGATCAGCCGCCTGGAGGAGGTCGCCGGCAGGGTCACCTCGCAGTTGGCCACCATGGGGATGCCACACGTGAGGTACGCCCCTAAGAGCAGCGGGACCGTCAACACCAAGTTGACCCTGTTCTTCGAGGGCGTCCTCGGAGCCTTGGCGTATCTTCACTCCAACAGGATGGCCACGCTGGCCGAGGTGGCCCGGCGACTTTGCCGGAGGGTCATGACCAAGGTCCTCACCAAGACGGCGTACTGGAATCCTGATCTTGACTTCACAGCCGCGATGAAGAGCTTGCCGGATGGGGCTGACCTCACGGTGCTCAAGGAGCGCATCAAGCCCATCACCGACTGCATCGACGAAATCAAGAGGGTGGAAGGACAGCGCCGGGATTAGGCATCCCGTTCATCTTCGCCGCTGCGGGTTCCCGACCAAGACAAATTTTATCTTTAGTTAGAACCGCAGCTATGATGTGATGTAATATAACTTTGAAGTACTCTTAATTTTCATGCATGTTATTTCCCCATTCGATTCCTCTTTGTATGCGTGCCCTACATCGATCGGGAAGGCTTGCCGGTGCGGAAGCCCCTAGCGGCGTTTTGGGGACGGATCCCCATGGCCAGCCGGGTACGCGTGCTGCCGGACGAGCCACCTTTCTGTTCTGAACGCGGCTGCTCGAACTGTCGAGCTTGACTCGAGTCAGAATCGGGGGCGTTGCAGATCGCGGAAGGCTACTCTGCCATTATCGACGCAGCCGCTTGAGCTGTTGAGCGGACTCAAAATAGGGCAAGGGTGTTTCCGATCATGGTAGAGCCCCCTGGCGTGCAGGTTTCTCATACAAAGCAAATATCTCCGGGGGGAATAACCTCAAATAAGAAGGGTAGCACAAATAAGGGTTCAGTGCAACTTAGCTTCTGTTTGCGATCTCTCGAGTGTCGATCTTCTGGCCTCCTTTCTTCTTCAAGGATCATGAAGATGAAGGAGTGCCGGGCTAACTGCTAGAGCCGATTCTCACAATTGCGTCCCCTACCTGGCGCGCCAAAGATGTCGGTGGGAATGACACCTATGGGATCACAAGAATCCCTACTACGGTTGCGGGGCGCGGGGGTCGTGAGAAGAGCGGATCAAACAGATAGCACACGGTTCGTTTATCCAGGTTCGGGCCGCGGGGATGCGTAAAACCCTACTCCTGCTTTGGTGGATTGTATATCTGTGTTCTTGAGCTAGCTATGGGGCGTGAGGAGCTCCAAAAAGCCGAATCCTCCTCCTGGTCGCCTCGGGCCTCCTTTTATAGGAAAGGGGTTGCCACAGTAGCACCAGGAGGTGGAAAGGGGAATAGTGATGTGAGGTTATCCCTCGCATTACATGACAAGGCGCATTTAATGCGTCTTCCCCAGGTGTCCTTGCTTTATCAGGGATGGGGGAGAGCCCTGTCTTGTTCGTCGCCGCTCCCTCTCACGTCGACATGCGCCCTGGCCAGCGGCGACCGCGGTGCCATGTAGGCAGGCAGGCAGCTGAGGTGGCACGGTGGTGGGTCTCCATGAAGATCTGCATGCCGCCACGCAGGTGCCTGCCCAGCTGGTTGGGTCGGCAGCTGCATGCGAACGGCGGTGGAGGTTTGCCTGGCGTGGGCTTGATGATGGCCCAACGGGTGTTTTTGGCAAGGGCCTTGCCGGGGCCCCGGCAAGGGGTCTTGCCGTGGCGCCTGCTGTCATCCCCGGCAAGGCTCTTGCCGGGGCCTTGTGGTCCTCCTTGGCTGGGATCCCGCCAAGGATCATCATCTTCTGAAGGGTGTATCTGATCTCGAATTTCTTCACAAAGATCTGCATGCCACCACCGGGATGTCTCCCGAATCCTTGCCCCATGGGGGCAGTGGACTCAAGGGTGACTCACTCCGTAGGTGTGGGGTGAGCTGCCACGGCAAGGGTCTTGCCGGGTTTGCTAAAACCGCCTCCCGGCAAGGATCTTGATGGGGGGGTCCGCTTCGTCCCCTTTGCTCTTTGTGGTCTTGGTCTTGGCGTCATTCTGCTTTTCCTGAGCTTCGGCCTTACCTTGGCTCACCTCCCTTGCCTTGCTCAGTGTGGTGGTGCCCGTGGCTCAGACTGCCCGTGCACATTTATAGGGGTACAAAAAGTGTACCCCTCTTTTTGTACACCGACATCATTCTCAACATTTGAAGACCGAAGAAGAGTTTTACCTCCATATCTTATCCGTTCTCTCAGAGATTCATGATTCTAGCTTGTTTCCATCCCCTCTTAATTGTTTTGGTTATGAGAATTCTTTTCACCCATCCGAAGCAATTCAGGAGTATTTTTCAGTTTGTTTATCCGGAGGCCATCATCTCAGAATTATTCATTCTCAGCTTTCAGCTCTCTTTCTCTAAATCTTACCGGTGCATCATTCAAATATTCTCTAATCAGCTCGTGATCGCTTCGTTCTCATGTATCTAAATTCTCTCAAGCTTCTTTGTTCATTTGCTAATTCTTCCCGGTGTTGTCCTTATCTTTTCCTCGGTCATTTTAATTCTTACGGTGGTTCGTTCAAGACTTCTCTTCCTTCATTATCATATCAATTTATTCGTTGTTTCAACCCTACCGGTGGTTCGTTGAAGACCTTCCCAAGTTTGAGCTATATCTCTCTTTAATCCTTTCTACGAGAATAAGTAGTGTGCCAAATCCATTGGTTGTCATCAATTTAATTGGTGAAGGATAAGCATAATGTAATTCTTATTCTTGTTTCATCGAGTGAATTCAATTCCTTATTCCGGAGGTTCATCATATCACATTCTCGGTTCGAGAGGCTTCATCTTTTCTTTTCCCCGGAGTTCCAAGCTCTCTCAATTTTCTCATCATGAAGATCCATCTAATCATTGCAAGTCTTCACCTTGTTTTTTCAACTTCTCTTTCATTTCGTTTGATCATTTCTTTTATTACCGGAGTTCGTCAGGGAGGCTCTACATGGTGGTTCATCAAGGATTTCTTTTGTTCTTCAATTGTCCTCAAGATTTCCCTCGAAGTTAAGATCCGCCAAGCTATACTCTCAAATAAAGATGGTGTTCAACACATGTCTTGTTTTGAGGAGTTTTATCTTTCTTCATCTTGCAATCCGGAGTGCTATTCTTTCAACCGTATCATTGGAGGTGGTATTATGTCATTCTTGATAATCTGAGTTCATGTTTCATGATTCACATGTTGTTAACAATGAGGTATCTTAAATCCATCAATCTCTTCATTGGAGTTATCTTGGGTTATATTTCAACTAAAGCCTTCCCTAAGGATTGTTGATAACTATGGTGCTCATAAGTGACCCAAGTTCTTCTGTTATCCTCCCGGTGAAATAGCTTTCTTGTCTCCTTGTTGATATCAATCCAATTCTTTTCCCGTAAGTGGCAGGTTGTCACCTCATAATTTGAGTTGTATTCCATAAGACCATATCAAGCTTATTCTTTTCGTTGTTGGTTTTCCAACAACTCCGTTCTAGCATTTGTTCTAAGCGTGCTCCCTCGAGATCTTGTTTCCCTTCGTTCATCCCATTCCATTCTTACTTTTGTTCCGGAGGCTTTGTGATGTGGCTCTCTTCTACCCTTCTTCTTGTTCTTGTCAGAACCTTGTTCTTTTCATGATTATCCATTTAACCGGAGTGTTGTGACCTTTTTGCTCAAGTTCTTTTCGCCTTATCAAGCCTTGCATCTCTTTTCAATCGGAGTGCTGTCTGAGATCTTTCTTACCCCTTGTTCTATTCATTCAATAGTTCTGGAGGCAGTGGGTTGTGATTTCATCAAGTATCCTCTCATCTTATCATGTTCTTATTCAATTCCTTTTATTTTTAGTCGGAGTGTTGTCCAAATTATATCATTTTTAATCCTTCTCTATCTTTTTTTAACCGGAGTGGTTTCAATATATATCTTGCCCTTCAACCTCACGGTTTTTCGCAATGTTCTTTGTTTCTCTTTTCTAATGGAGTGTTTTCGACTTTGTTCACCTTCGCTGTTTTGTTTCTCGAATTTGTTCAACCTCACAAGGTTCTTTGGTTTCACTCATTCGTCAAAGAAGCAACTTAGTTTTACCTCTTCTCTTCCTTTTCCATTTCCCCCGGTGCCATTCTAGATCTCAGGACGAGATCCTCTCGTAGTGGTGGAGTGTTGTGACGCCCTGAGACCGATGCGCCAGGTGTCATCCCGTTATTCGTCGTCGTTGCCATGTCATTTGCTTGCATGTTGCGTCTTGTAATGTCATCATGTGCATTGCATCATCATGTTTCAAAACCTGCATCCGTCCGGGTCTTCCGGTTCTCTCCGTTGTCTGTTCTGAGCCCAGACACACTTGCACGCGCCCGCGGCATGTCTGAAATAGTATTTTATAAGTGGCTGGAGAATGTTCTCGGAATGGGATGATAGTTGGCGTGTGGTCTTATTATAGTGTAGATAGACCGCCTGTCAAGTTTCATCGCATTCGGAGTTTTTTTGATAGCCCAACCGTTAAACTATAGCTCGCAGTATAGCCGGTCTCACGTCGGACGTTTTCGGTCTCCGAAAACAGTCGCCGGGCCTCCCTCTCTTCTCTTCTCTTCTCTCAGCTCGAGACCGTCTACACAACCCACTACCTACCACCAGGCCAACCTAACCTCTCTCGTCAGCCCGCGGCCCTCCTCGCGCGTGCGTCCGAAAATTGTCCCGGACCCGACCCGAGCAGTCGTCACTGTTGGATCCGGAACAACCCCAAACATCTACAAAACATCACCGTTTTCTTGTTTGGACTCCCTATCTATTTTTTTGCGACCATCCGATTACGATCGTAGGGATGAGGTAGCCCCTAACCTAATCCACCTGGTGTATATATATTGTCCAACCCTAGAAATTAGGAGGCTTGTCCCTTCACCCGCAGCCGCACTCTCCACCAAGTCCTCTTCCTCGGGATCCCCTCGCACGATCTCGCTTGATCCCCTCGCCTAGCCAACCACCGAAGCCTGCAGCCTCCTCCCACCTTGGGATCATTGGCCCGCCAACCCGAGCCCCTCCTGCGCCCCTTCTTCCCCTTCCCTGCCGTCTACTCCCTCCTCTCACATCTCTCTCTTTCTCTCTGTACTGCTGCAACAGGGAGCATGCCAGGCGCCATGGCCGCCGAATGGACTCCGCCGCCTCACCGAATCCACGCCTCCACCTCTCTCCTGCATCAAGGCCGCCTTCTGCAGTTCGTCGTCGCCGGAAAACTCCGTCCACGTCAGGACCCCGTCGCCCTCCATTGCTGCCTCCCCGTCGCCGCCGCATCACTAGAGAAACCAAGTCCATGGCTTCCTCTACTTCACAACAAGGCGCCGGCCACCGGATCCGAACCCATCTGATCCCCTCGCCCGCTCTCGCGTCCGGTCTCCGTCGTCCTCGCCCTGGTGACCCCGCAGGAGTCGTCCTCCTCGCCTGCATCCACGGCAGCACCAAGTTCCTGCGCCCGCGACCCTTGCCTCGACTGCCCCCTGTTCGTCTCGAGCGTGCCCTGCGTGTTGACCGCGGCCCCCGCACCCCCTCGCTCGATCCAGGCAGGATCGAGGAGCGGGACGAGCCCAGTTCCAGACAGCCTGCCTCCTGCGTGCCTGGGCCACATTCGGCGCCAAGGCCCAGCGCACCAGCCGGCCACTACTCCATCCAGCTGGGCCGAGGCCCATGGTGAGAGACCCCCCCAGCCCCTCCTGTGCACTGATGGGCCAACCAGATCCGGCCCGTATCGTGTTTTTTCTACATAGAACGTTTTCCTATTTTTCCCAGAGAACGTCAGTTTTGCAGAAAAGACCCTCATGTTCATGCATTTAATATCTCACAAACCGTGCATCGGTTTAAAATAAATTATATATGAAAGTTGCTTAGAATTTTGTCTAGTTTAATAATATGCAACTTTCATCTATGTTTGAAATGTTTAAAATGCTGTTTGTTTAAATTTGCTTAAATAACTTGCTAAAATGTTTAAATTCATAACTAATTAACCGTAGCTCGGTTTTAAATAATCTTTATATGTAAATGGGGTAGAATTTTTCCTAGTTTAACATGATGGCATCATCTTGCATGTTTAATAACTATAAAATATGGTTTAGGGCAGACAGTACCAAACCTAATTTATGCATGGATTTATCGGAATTGTTGTTCGTTGCTTCCGGCCTCATTTAAACTTGACTAGATAGGTAGTTTTACTTTGCTTCACCCTCTTGCCATGTTTAACAACATTTAATATTGTTGGGTACATAACCGAGAGAGAACTAAATAAGTCATGTGGTGTTTCGTCAATATGCAAATCCGTTGCATAATGAGCTCCACTTAATTTGTAGTATTGTTTGTGCACTTTGCCATGCCATGCTTCGTTAAACCGGACATGCATCATACTTGTTGTGCATCATGCCATGTTGTTGTAATGGTTGTTGACTATGTTGTGTGCTTCTTTCCGGTGTTGCTTCTTCGGGTTGGTTCCGATAACGTCGCATTTGTGAGGAACCGTTCGACTACGTCCGTTTGTCTTCTTCGTGGACTCGTTATTCTTCCTTGCGGGATCTCAGGCAAGATGACCATACCCTCGAAATCACTTCTATCTTTGCTAGCTAGTTGATCGCTCTTTTGCTATGCCTATGCTGCGATACCTACCACTTGCTTATCATGCCTCCCATATTGTTAACCCAAGCCTCTAACCCACCTTGTCCTACCAAACCGTTGTTTGGCTATGTTACCGCCTTGCTCAGCCCCTCTTATCGCGTTGTTAGTTGCAGGTGAAGATTGATGTTTGTTCCCTGTTGGAACATGGAGATGTTGGTCCTTGTTGGAACATGTTTACTTGTTGGGATATCACAATATCTCTTATTTAATTAATGCATCTATATACTTGGTAAAGCGTGGAAGGCTCAGCCTTATGCCTGGTGTTTTGTTCCACTCTTGCCGCCCTAGTTTCCGTCGGTGTTATGTTCCTGGATTTTGCGTTCCTTACGCGGTTGGGTTATAATGGGAACCCCTTGACAGTTCGCCTTGAATAAAACTCCTCCAGCGAGGCCCAACCTTGGTTTTACCATTCGCCACCTAGCCTTTTTCCCTTGGGAGTCGCGCATCCTGAGGGTCATCTTTATTTTAACCCCCCCGGGCCAGTGCTTGTCTAAGTGTTGGTCCGAACTAGAGCCACTTGTGGCGCCACCTCGGGGAACTTGAGGGCTGGTTTTAGCTGTACGTAGTGTTCATCCGGTGTTGCCCTGAGAACGAGATATGTGCAGCTCCTATCAGGATGTCGGCGCATCGGGCGGTCTTGCTGGACTTGTTTTACCATTGTCGAGGATGTCTTGTAACCGGGATTCCGAGCCTGATCGGGTCTTCCCGCTAGAAGGAATATCCTTCGTTGACCGTGAGAGCTTGTGATGGGCTAAGTTGGGACACCCCTGCAGGGTTTTGAACTTTCGAAAGCCGTGCCCGTGGTTATGGGCAGATGGGAATTTGTTAATGTCCGGTTATAGAAAACCTGAAGTTGATCTTAATTAAAATACATCAACCGCGTGTGTAACCGTGATGGTCTCTTCTCGGCGGAGACCGGGAAGTGAACACGGTGTTGGAGTAATGCTTGACGTAGGTTGTTCTAGGATCACTTCTTGATCATAGTTGTTCGGTCATGCTTTTTCCTTGTCTTCTCGCTCTCATTTGCGTATGTTAGCCACCAAATATGCTAGTCGCTTGCTGCAGCTCCACCTCATACCTTTTACCCTTCCTATAAGCTTAAATAGTCTTGATCGCGAGGGTGTGAGATTGCTGAGTCCCCGTGACTCACAGATGCTTTCAAAACCAGCTTGCAGGTGCCGTTGAACTGTGCAGATGATGCAACCAAGCTTAAGGAGGAGCTCGATGAAGATCTTGTCCCTTGTGTTGTTTCGTTCTAGTTGATCAGTAGTGGAGCCCAGTTGGGGTCGATCGGGGATCTGTGTAGCATTGGGGTAGTCTTCTTTTATTTTGGTTCCATAGTCGGACCTTGTTTGTATTTGGATGATGTAATGCTTTATTCATGTATTGTGTGAAGTGGCGATTGTAAGCCAACTATGTATTTTTTCCCTTATGTATTACATGGGTTGTGTGAAGATTACCTCACTTACGACATTGCTTTCAATGCGGTTATGCCTCTAAGTCGGGCTTCGACACGTGGGAGATATAGCCACATCGAGGGCGTTACATATTGCGAGGTTTGAATACCCACGCACCTCCAGGCATTGAATGCCCATGGAAACTGCCATTCGAAGATCATGTAACAGGGCTTCGTATTCAGATGCGTTGTTGGAGTCTATATACAGTATCTGCAGTACGTATTGCACTGTATCTCCAGTTGGGGACGTCAGGACGATGCCAGCCCCCAGACCAGACAGCATTTTGGAGCCGTCTAAGTGCATGATCCAATTGGAGTATGCGACGTACTCTTTAGGCAGTTCGGCTTCCATCCATTCAGCGACAAAGTCGGCCAATACTTGCGATTTAATGGCTCGCCGAGGTTTGTATGTTATGCCGAACAGGAGGAGCTCAATGGCCCATTTGGCAATCCGGCCCGTGGCGTCGCGGTTGTTTATAATATCATTAAGTGGCACTTCCGAGGCTACTGTAATCAAACACTCTTGAAAGTAGTGTCGTAGCTTCCGGGATGCCATGAATACCGCATAGGCTATCTTTTGATAATGTGGGTACCATGATTTGCATGGAGTGAGGATGGTGGATACATAATATACCGGCTTTTGAAGGGGGAATTTATGCCCGTCCGCTTCTCGTTCGACGACGAGCACTACGCTTACAACCTGATGAGTTGCCGTAATGTATAACAGCATTGGTTCGCCAATGTTTGGCGCGGCCAGGATTGGTTTGGTTGCCAGTATGGCTTTTATTTCTTCCAATCCGGCTGTGGCAGCGTCCGTCCACTCGAAGTGTTTGGTGCGCCGAAGGAGGCGATAAAGGGGTAATGCATTTTGTCCTAAGCGGGAGATAAAGCGGCTTAGATCCGCCACACATCCAGTTAATTTCTGGATTTGTTTGAGGTCTGTTGGGGTAGCCAACTATGACAAAGCTCGGATTTTGGCCGGATTAGCTTCAATTCCTCTACTGGAGACAATGAAGCCTAGGAGCTTTCCGGCTGGTACGCCAAAAACGCATTTTTCCGGATTGAGCTTGATGTCGTATGTTCGGAGGTTGTCGAATGTGAGCCTCAAGTTGTCTATTAGAGAGTCGGCATGTTTGGTTTTGACGACCACATCATCTACGTATGCGTCTACTGTTTTGCCGATCTGTTTCTCCAGACATGTCTGAATCATGCGCTGATATGTTGCGCCGGCGTTTTTGAGCCCAAAAGGCATTGTGTTGAAACAGAAGGGGTCGTATGGTGTGATAAATGTCGTTGCGGCTTGGTCGGACTCCGCCATCTTGATTTGGTGGTAGCCGGAGTATGCGTCGAGGAAACACAATGACTCGTGTCCTGCGGTAGCATCGATAATTTGATCGATGCGGGGGAGGGGGAAGGGATCCTTTGGGCAAGCCTTGTTGAGGTCCTTGAAATTGACACATAGGCGCCAGGATTTGTCCTTCTTTGGTACCATCACCAGGTTTGCTAGCCAGTCCGGGTGTTTTATTTCTCTAATGAATCCGGCCTCCAATAACTTGGCTAGTTCCTCTCCCATAGCTTGTCTCTTAGGTTCAGAGAAACACCGAAGAGCCTGCTTGACCGGCCTGAATCCCTTTAGGATATTGAGGCTATGCTCGACCAGCCTGTGTGGGATTCCTGACATGTCTGAGGGGTGTCAGGCAAATATGTCCCAATTCTCGCGCAGGAACTCTCGTAGTGCGGCGTCCATGGCGGGGTTTAACTGTGCCCCGATGGAGGCTGTTTTTGTAGGGTCCGTTGGGTGGACTTGGAATTTGACTATTTCATCCGCTGGTTTAAAAGAGGTGGACTTGGATCTCTTGTCAAGTATCACGTCGTCCCTGTCCACTATGGAGCGTAGCGCAGTTAATTCCTCGGCCGAAAGGGCTTCAGATAATGCCTCGAGGGCCAATGTGGATGTTTTGTTTTCAGCGCGGAGTGTTGTATCCGCATCACTAGCGAGAGTGATGATTCCGTTGGGCCCGGGCATTTTGAGCTTCATGTACCCATAATGGGGTATGGCTTGGAAGATCGTGAATGCCTCCCGTCCTAAAAGGGCGTGGTATCCACTACTGAACGGGGCCACTTGGAATGTAATTTCTTCGGACCTATAGTTCTCCGGCATGCCGAATACCACATCTAATGTGATTTTCCCAGCACAGCGTGCTTCCCGACTGGGGATGATTCCTCTGAAGGTTGTGCTGCTTTGCTCAATGTGGTTCCAGTCTATTTCCATTTTTTGAAGAGTTTCCTCATAAATGAGGTTTAATCCACTGCCACTGTCCATGAGTACTTTGGTGAGTCGAAAGCCGTCCACAATTGGACTAAGGACCAGTGCAGCTGGTGCTCAGGCTGTTCGGAATTTGGGTTCGTCACTGGCATTGAAGGTAATAGCTGTGTCACTCCATGGATTCATTGCTACCATGTGGCAGATTTTGGCGAGGCTGCGGAGTGTTCGCTTGCGCCTATTATTTGATGCGAAGGTTTCAAAGACTGTTAATACCGTATTGTTATCCACGGGATGGTACTCTGTGGAATTTAGGATGAGAAGATCCTCACCACTTTTGGCCACCCGCCGGAGTATCCAACATGCTCTAAGGTTGTGTGTTGGTATGGTATCCGATGTACTATGAATTTTGCAGGGTCCGTTAAGCCATCCCTCCAATACGGTTCCATGCCCTGTAGAGGGTTTTTGTTTCTTTGTAACT
The DNA here is from genome assembly GCF_056163025.1 of Triticum urartu. NCBI lineage: Eukaryota > Viridiplantae > Streptophyta > Magnoliopsida > Poales > Poaceae > Triticum > Triticum urartu. The sequence goes on along the minus strand of NC_141873.1, from coordinate 191,698,394 downwards.
AGTTCGGGTGTCTTATGATAGTGCATCCTTTTACTTCGGACTGGGTGTATATTCTGAGCCGGATTATCCCAAAATTTCGTTTCAGTTTTCCAGGCGCTTTCCATCGCGCAGTACTTCCGTACTATGGACACCAAGTCAGCGAAGCGTGATATGTCATGGCGACTTAAGGCGTTAAGGATTCCCTTGTCCGTGCAATTATTGCAGAAGAATGAGACTGTGTCTTCCTCACGACAGTCCTTAACCTTGTTCATCACAAGGAGGAATCTGGCCCAATAATGATGTACTGTTTCATGGGGCTCTTGCCTAATGTGGGAAAGATCGTTTATGTCTGGGTGGGTGGGTGGATTTGAGTCCAAACCCCTACCCGATCTAAGACCCAAGGGCCAAGGAGTTTCTGATCTTGGAAGTTCGGATTCCGGAGTGTTGCCCGATGAGTCTGGCCCGCTGCCTGACTCTAGGTTCAGGGCTTGGGTGATGTCCTCCCTTACACGGGTATCCGGCTCGGAGAGCTCAGGAATCCGGACATAGTGAGTCCTCAAGGTAGAGGCTAAATTGCCGCATTGTTCCTCCACCACCGCAATATGTTGGGTGACCGATGGAGAATAAATCTCCCTTTGGTCGGGTTTAAGCCCAATTCGATCATAGTCTGTAGCGACTCCCAAGGCGGCGATACGATCCAAGAGCTCATTTAGGGAAGAGAGCTCTATTGGATTCATCTGCTCAGTGAATTCTGAGCCAACGTGGAGGCTGTTTTTGATGACCCGAGAAGTCATCGTCGGTGCAGCGGCCGAACTGGCGGTCATGATGAAACTACCAAGCCAGAGAGTTTGGCCGACAGCCAGGCTCCTCCGGCGGTAATGTTGTTTTTAACAACGAGACGAGGCATCCTTCCTTACGGCGACGACACAGTGGAACTCTCAATGAAAGCACCAATGTCGGTGTCAAAACTGGCGGATCTCGGGTAGGGGGTTCCGAACTGTGCGTCTAAGGCGGGTGGTAACAGGAGGCAGGGGACACGATGTTTTACCCAGGTTCGGGCCCTCTTGATGGAGGTAAAACCCTACGTCCTGCTTGATTATTCTTGATAATATGAGTAGTACAAGAGTTGATCTACCACGAGATCGGAGAGGCTAAACCCTAAAAGCTAGCCTATGGTTTGATTGCATGTTGTCCTATGGACTAAAACCCTCCGGTTTATATAGACACCGGAGGGGGCTAGGGTTACACAAGGTCGGTTACAAAGGAGGAGATATACATATCCGTATTGCCTAGCTTGCCTTCCACGCCAAGTAGAGTCCCATCCGGACACGGGACGAAGTCTTCAATCTTGTATCTTCATAGTCCAACAGTCTGGCCAAAGGTCATAATCCGGCTGTCCGGATACCCCCTAATCCAGGACTCCCTCAGTCATCGTGACCGATCACTTTTGATCGTCGGGATCATCCGACCAGTATCCAGCATGGCGGATCAGCCGCACTAGTCCTAGACCCAATCATTGATGGATTCCACCTGACGCGAGTCCTCATGGACGGTGGCAGCAGCCTCAATCTGCTCTATCAGGATACAGTGCGCAAAATGGGCATTAACCCATCACGGGTCAAGCCCACAAGGACTACCTTTAAAGGAGTCATACCAGGCGTAGAGGCCCACTGTACGGACTCAATCACACTAGAGGTTGTCTTTGGATCTCCGGACAACTTCCGAAGTGAGGAGTTAATCTTCGACATCGTCCCCTTTCGCAGCGGCTATCACACACTGCTCGGACGAACCGCATTTGCTCGATTCAATGCGGTACCTCACTACGCTTATCTCAAGCTCAAGATGCCCGGTCCACGCGGCGTCATAACAATCAATTGAAATACGGAACGCTCCCTCCGTACCGAGGAGCACACAACGGCCTTAGCAGCAGAAATACAGCGTGGCCTTTTCCAGCAGAACCTTAGTTCAGCGGCCAAGCCCCCGGACACCATTAAAAGAGTTTGGACTATTCTGCAGCAAGACAGCCCGGCTCGTCAAGAGCTTAACTAGCAATTTGGCCTTCGTCCTAGTCCCGATCAAACAGCGGCATTCGTACCGCGCGTACATAACTACGCACTCAAAATCCCATGGGTATCGATGGAGGCATAGTGTGGCTCGACCGACCCTAGGATTCGCACACTTTTACTTTTCCTTTTCCTTTCGGGTTTTTTCTCTTTTCGAGGTTTCTCCTGACGACCCGTTTGTCGGACACACCAAGGAGGCAAGGAGCTTTGGCATACAAGGGAATCCCCAGGTGGTCTCTGCTAACGATTGTTATACCTGTTTTACATACCCGCACGCAGCTCGCTCTTGGTCATGGCATGTTAAATAGCCTTACTTTCTTATCGCATTACTTGTACAAGTACGCCTCGATGTGCTAATCACATTACAAATGGTAAATAAATGGTAGCGTCAGCTTATTACTTAATTTTCCCTTTTTCCTTACATTTGTATCTATTACACATTGCACCCGTACACTCTGGTACATATTACTTCGCCAGGGGCTTCATCGCGGCCTGCAATACGGCAACAAAGTCCGAACACTTTTTACAATATAGTTCGGCACCCCGAACTTATAGCATTATATGCATCGGCTCCGAATAATGTCTTTGGTCAATAGTTGGGTTGCCCGGCTCCTGTGCTTACTACCTTACGTTCCGCTATATCGACTAGGGTAGTAAAGGGAGAACTACTGCGATTGTGTCCTGGTTCTTCCGGACGAGCACCTCAGTAGAGAAAGCTGAAAACTGACTGTCATGATGCAGCAAGAGCTGGTCAGCTGTTTGAGAGGTTTCAAATCCTTAGAGGGTTTTTTTCCGCTTCACGTGAGGAATTGGTTTTTATCCGATCAGGTGTGTATAGCGCCCCTAGTTCGGCCTTCCAAATACTAGGGGCTTCGCCAAAATTCTCATTGTCAAACTCCTATGGCTAAGTGAGGGTAATAAAAGTCGTATAGTCTGATTGCCTTGTTCGTTGCGCTAAACACCTCCTTTAAGGACCAGAATGTGGAGTAAAGAGTGTTTAGATTTATCCCGAACACCCTCGTACTATCTACGTGGGGGCAGAAGCCGACGACTGTCTAACCCTCAGATTTCATAAACGGCCGCACAGGAGGTAAAATTTTAAGAGTCACAAGCACTGTATTACATAACGACCGTGTTTCATATTACAGGACAGGACAACATGAATGTTTTCATGGGAATATAACATCCTTCGCACATTGCTCTGCCACAAGGCGGGATCCCTCCAGGACACTATCAAAATATAGCTCGGGGTGTCGGCGTTCTGGGAACTGGGGTCCCCAGACTTGCCTGCCTGCGGCCTGCGACGTGGCTCAAAGGGGGGCCCAGCATGGCCCATCTTCACCAACACAAACCCAAGACCCTCGCGAGGGGCCAAGCCTCGCGGGGCGGACGACGCGGAGCTTCCTCAGGCACGGCCTCGTCAGGCTGGCTCACGAGGAGGCGGAGAGATCAAGGCGGGGTACCTCGTGAGGTGCCCGTGACGCAAGCCATGAAGACTCAGGGCGCCAGGCGGGTGCCAGCCGCGCAGTGTCCTCCTTTCCTCTTTGGTGCAAAGGGGGCAAGCGCAGCCGCGGGGTACCGAGGCATCAGGCAAAGGTTGCCATTTCGGTGCAACGAGACCAAGACCAGGAGGACTACGAGACGGAGGTCACCGTGGAGCCCAAGACGGCGTCATCACCAGAGCTTTGCGCAGGCGAAGACTACTTTTGTCAGGATAGCTGATACTTGCTGTCCCCCTTCAAATTAGCCCGCCAATGTTGGCTCCCTTCCCGCTCGATATTTGGGAAGAGGACCAGGGCCTCTATAAATAGGACCAGCCACCCACATAGCAAGGGGGTCGGTCGGGTCGGTCGGTTGGAGGAAGCAGAGAGAGAGAGAGAGAGAGGGAGAAAGGAGACTGAACTCCTTCGAGCAGTTCATCGCCCCAGCCAAGAACAGACCCTCGCGAGGCTGTTGTTCCTTGTATTCATCATCATCATCATCAGCCCAAGAGGCAATCCACCACACCACACACTGGAGTAGGGTATTACACCACAACGGTGGCCCGAACCAGTATAAACCCTGTGTCTCTTGTGTCGTTCTTTCCTTAGTTTTAGATCCTAGCACCGCGGAGGGGTGCAGGAAGGTAGGAGGCGAAATCTCCGCGCGCACCCCAGTGTTCGAACCTCAAGGGTCTGCCGAAACCTGAAATCCGACATTTGGCGCGCCAGGTAGGGGTGCGCCGGAATTCATCTTCCACCACCCCGTTCTCCTCCGACCATCACGCCCATGGCTGACGCTCCTCGGGCCCGCGCTGAGCGCCGGGCCGCACTCGCTTCCCGCGTCGCCCAGACGTCCCCTGTCGGCGGGCATCCACGCTGTTGCCCGTCACCTGCCGACAACACCGCCACCGGCCCGGCGGGGGACGGGCAGCAAGCGTCGTCCCGGCATCTGTCCATGCGGCAAGGTGGCCGCACCGCAACTCCCTCGCTCACCCCAGCTGGTTCTTCGTCCGGCGCGCTCCGCGCGCCCATGGAGCCCCGCAACCTCTCCCCCACCTATCGCGCTGCACCAACACCCCCGGTCGTCGCAGCCCTCTTGGGTGGCTCGCAGGCGCCGCCTACAAGTCACCACGTCAAGCCGTTCATCCGCCGGGTCAGCGCCGCTTCCACGCGGCAGGGGGCTCCCCTGGATCGGGCGGCGCACGAGACCGGCCTGACCTTCAGTTCGGAGGACCACCCCTCCAACTCGGCCTGCTCGGGTGCGCTACCCATGCTGTGCACCCCCACCATATGCCAGGTGGCCGTCACCAAAACCCTCATTGATGGCGGCGCGGGCCTTAGCATGCTCTCGGTCGAGGCCTTCAATCTCCTCTGCATACCCCAGGAACGGCTGCGACCCAGCCGGCCCTTCTCAGGCGTTGGGGGCGGATCGTCCAGCTCCTTGGGACAGATCCGGCTCCCAGTAAACTTCGGCACCTACGACAACTTCCGCACGGAGCTGGTCGACTTCGACATCGCCCCCATCAGCCTCCCCTACAACGCCATCCTCAGCTACCCAGCACTGGCCCAGTTCATGGCCGCGACTTACCCGGCGTACAACCTCATGAAGATGCCTGGGAGCAGCAGAGTCCTCACCGTGCACGGGGACACCGGGGATGCTCTGCAGGTGCTCAAGCTCGTCTTCAAGACGGCGGCGTCGGCACAGCCCGCCGACTTGGAGGCCCCCTAGCCCAAGGGAGCTACGCCCGCCAAGAAGAAACAGTTGTTCACCCAAGACAAGGCAGAAACCAAGCAGATACCCGTCGATGAGGACGGGTCCACCAACACCACTTTCACCATAGGCGCCCACCTCAAACACGAGCAGGAGGAGGCCCTGGTGGGGTTCCTGCGTGCAAACAAGAAGGTATTCGCTTGGGAGCCAGACCAGTTGGAAGGGATCCCCAGGAGTGTAATCGAGCATCACCTCAACGTGTGCCCCAACGTGCGCCCTGTGAAGCAGAAGGCCAGGCGGCAGTCCACAGAAAAGCAAGCCTTCATTGTCCAAGAGACCCGCAAATTAGAGGCCGCTGGGGTCATTCGCGAGGTCCGATACCCAGATTGGTTGGCCAACCCTGTCATTGTGCCAAAGAAGGGAGGGAAGGAACGCATGTGTGTCGACTTCACCAACCTCAACAAAGCGTGCCCGCAAGATCCGTTCCCGCTCCCCCGCATCGACCAGATCGTCGATTCCACTGCGGAGTGCGACCTGTTATGCTTCCTGGATGCCTTCTCTGGGTATCACCAGATCAAGATGGCGGTAGAATACATCGAGAAGACGGCCTTCCTAACCCCGTGTGGGGTGTACTGCTACACATGCATGCCATTCGGGCTGCGTAACGTAGGGGTGACCTTTCAGCGGTTGATGCACATCGCCTTGGGCCCGTAGCTCGGGAAGAATGTTGAAGCTTACGTCGATGACATCGTGGTAAAATCTTGGGAGGCCAGGATCTTGATACAAGACCTGGAGGAAACCTTCGCTCGCCTGAACGCAGTGAACCTACGGCTCAACCCAGAGAAGTGTGTGTTCGAAGTCCCCTCGGGCAAGCTCTTGGGTTTCCTCGTGTCCCACCGAGGCATCGAGGCTAACCCGGAGAAGGTCAAGGCAGTGGAAGACATGAGCCCGCCAAAGACCCTCAGAGAAATGCAGAAGCTCACGAGCTGCGTGACTGCGCTAGGGCGCTTCATCTCCAAGTTGGGGGAGCGAGCCCTACCCTTTCTTCCAGCTAATGAAGAAAAAGGGGCCCTTCGAGTGGACTGAAGAGGTCGACAAGGCGTTCCAGGATCTCAAGAGGTACCTGACCAGTCCACTGGTCATGGTGGCTTAGCGCCCTCAAGAGCCCCTGGTGCTTTACCTCGCCGCCACTCCCTACTCTGCCAGCACGGCCTTGGTGGCAGTCAGAGAGGAGCGTCGAATCAAGACCGCGGCAGCGGCCCGGGACAAGGCGGAACAGGAACGGGGAAGGCCCACAGAAACCGCCACAGCGGCTGAGGAGGATCAGCCGCCGCAGAGGGGCGCACCGGAGGCGGAAGAGGCCCCACTCCCAGATGGCCAGTCTCAGGAGGCCTCATTGCCTCAAGAGGCGCCAAGGTCTCCGAAGGGAGCCACCAGCACTGAAGCACTCCACCTCGTTGACCACCCAGTGTACTTCGTCAGCACGGTGCTGCGGGATGCAAGGGCATGGTACCCCATGCCTCAGAAACTCCTCCTCGCGCTACTGGTGGCCTCGCGCAAGCTGTGGCACTATTTTCAGGGTCACCCCATCAAGGTTGTCTCGTCATACCCCCTGGAGAGAGTGCTCAGGAGCCCCAATTCAGCTGGGAGGGTCGCTGAGTGGAACATAGAGCTGCAAGTGTTTCAGCTCGAATTCAGCACGACCAGGGTCATCAAGGGAGCAGCGTTGGCGGATTTTGTGGTAGAATGGACAGAGGCGCCAGGCCTCAAGGCCGACGAGGATCGGTCCCTGTCCCCGGGAAGCGAGGCGCCAGAAGGCTGGGTCATGTACTTCGATGGGGCGTTCTCTAGGCACGGCGCTGGGGCTGGGGCGGTGCTTATATCGCCCACTCAGGACAAGCTCTATTACGCCGTGCAGCTCTGCTTCTAGCAAGGTGAAAAGGTCTCCAACACATAGCAGAGTATGAAGGTTTAATAGCAGGCTTGAAGGCCGTAGCTGCCCTGGGGTAAAACGCCTCACCATCAAGGGCGATTCGCAGCTCCTTGTCAATTTCTCCAATAAGGTGTACGAGCCGAAGGATGAGCACATGGAAGCCTACCTGGCGGAAGTCCGTAGGATGGAGAAGCAGTTCTTGGGGTTGGAGTTGCAGCATGTGCCTCGTGGCACCAATCAGGAAGCCGATGACATCGCCAAACGCGCGTCCAGGCGGTTACCTCAGGAGCCTGGCGTCTTCGAGGAGCGGCTCTTCAGGCCTTCAGCCCTGCCGTCATTATCAAACATGGCTCAGCCCCGGGAGGAGCTCCCCCAGCCACCTACCTCAGGAGCTCCGGCCTGTGGCCCAGCCTCGGGAGCATTCCTGCTCCTGACAATGGAACCTCAGGAGGGATGTTGGATCGCGGAGCTCCGGAGCTACTTAACGCAAGGGACCCTGCCGAAGAAGGAGGAGGAAGCAGAGCGAGTGGCACGCCAGGCCACGGCATACTGCATCAAAGATGGAGAGCTCTACCGGAAGCGACGAAATGATGTATCCTTGCGCTGCATCTCCAGGGAGCAAGGGAAGGAACTACTGGAAGATATACACGGCGGAGACTGCGGACATCATTCATCATCACGGACCCTCGTCGGCAAGGCGTTCCGCAGTGGGTTTTATTGGCCCACCGCACTCAATGACGCCGTCGAACTAGTGAAAGCTTGTGAGGCCTGCCAGTTCCACGCTAAGCAGATCCGTCAGCCAGCAGGGGGCTTGCAGACTATCCCCCTTTCGTGGCCATTCGCAGTCTGGGGGCTGGACATCTTGGGCCCGTTTCCTCGGGCGCCAGGGGGCTACCGCTACCTTTACGTTGCCGTGGACAAGTTCACCAAGTGGGCTGAAGTAGAGGCTGTCCACACCATTCCCACGGGTACCGCGGTCAAGTTCATCAAGGGCATCGTGAGCCGGTTCGGGGTGCCGAATCGCATCATCACGGACAACGGTTCGCAGTTCACCAGTAACCTGTTCAAAACATACTATGCTAACCTTGGAACGCAGATATGCTACGCTTCAGTGGCGCACCCCCGAAGCAACGGCCATGCCGAGCGGGCAAACGCGGAGGTCCTGAGGGGCCTCAAGACCAGGACGTTCAAGAAGAAGCTGGAGGCCTGCGGCGGAGGTTGGTACGACAAGCTTCAGTCCGTGCTGTGGTCCATCCGCACCACCGCGACCAAGCCGACTGGAGAGACCCCGTTCTTCTTGGTCTACGGAGCGGAAGCGGTCCTCCCTCACGAGGTGAGACGTCGCTTTGCGTGGGTCCTGGCGTTCGACGAGGCGCAGCAGGACGCCATGCGGGGGATGGACCTCGTGCTGGGGGAGGAACGTCGCCGAGAAGCCGCGCTGCAAGCGGCGAGGTACCGACAAGCGCTGCGGCGATATCACTGCCGCAACATCCGCCCCAGGACTCTTGAGGTAGGAGACCTCGTGCTTAGGCGGGTTCTCTCCAGGGAGGGACTGCACAAGCTCTCTCCCATGTGGGAGGGCCCGTTCAAGGTTGTTCATGTTTCCAGGCCCGGCTCCGCGCGCTTGGAGACTCAGGAGGGAGTGCCGGTCCAGAATGCATGGAACATCCAGCACCTCCGGAGGTTCTACCCCTAAAAAGGCCCAGAGCCTGTGAAGCAAGGCGAGTGCCTGTGAAGCTATCGCGTTTTGGAAAAGGCCCAGAGCCTGTGAAGCTATCGCGTTTTGGAAAAGGCCCAGAGCCTGTGAAGCAAGGCGAGTGCCTGTGAAGCTATCACGTTTTGGAAAAGGCCCAGAGCCTGTGAAGCAAGGCGAGTGCCTGTGAAGCTATCGCGTTTTGGAAAAGGCCCGAAGCCTGTGAAGAAGGCCAACGCCTGTGAAGCTCACCTCCCATGACACTCTCATGTAATAATGAGTTGGGGCTGTACACGCCCCGGAGTCTCAGGAGTGCCGGCCTCAGGCCCTGGGGCTCCCTCCCACCCCCAGTGGCAGCACTTAGCTCCGCGCCGGTGAGAAGACGTCGAAGACTAGATTAGGTGCCGGACGCGGCTTTTCATTTGCTTTCCGCAGTTGGCTTGTTCCTTCTCATTTGAAGTTTTATTGAAGTTGTCGCGTCTTTGGCTTGCGGTTCTTCGACCTTTCATTCTCCTGCCTTGATTTCTCTGGTGCAAAGCCTCGCGAGGGGGGCAGCCGAGCGCCCTCGAGAGAGTCCCTATCCTAGTCATTCAAAGGGTTCGCGACCTGGGCCCCTCGCAGGAGCACCCCTCCAGTCCGTGCCCCTCGGGCACCACGACACAGACACAGGGCCTGGGTCGGTCGCCCCCACGGCTGGGGCCGGGAACCATCCATGCGTGGGCACGTAGCCGGAAGGTACGATAAAGAAAGCAAAATGATGATTAATAGCCATAACCCATACACGCCCCCGCGGGGCTCCACACTACTGTCCTTTTTACGGAGGAAAAAGGGAAAAGGAAGAACAAATCTGGTGCAGCTCGCCTCGCACCGGCCCGCAGGGAAGCCCGAACTGCCTCCGGAGCTCAGGCGGACTCCCTCTCGCGCTTCACCAGGGCGCGACGGTGGGCAGACACGCTACCACCTCCCAGGCAGATACGACGGCGTGGAGGCTGACCACGGCCACCGCTAGAAGAGTCGCCGCCTGAAGAAGAACCAGAGAAGCTTGAAGAACCCTGAGCGCCGCCCGCCGCGCGAGCGCTGCCCTCTCCGTCATCGCCGGAGCCGGGTACCCAGCCGCGGTCGTCACCCTCGGGGCAACACCCTGCGCGGCGACCATCTTCCCCAAACACCCTCACGTAGAGGGTGGCATCACCGTCGAACTTGAAGTGTAGGGTGCACCGATGGCCCAGGCTGTGCGCGCGGGCAAACGACTGCCAACCGCGGGCCAGGGCCAGGCTCCCGGCTGCGGAGACCTCCAGTGAAACCCATGAGGCCCGGCTGCAGCAGCCGTCGGCCTGAAGCCAGAGGCCGCCCGGGGCGCCGGCCGGGAGTTCACCAAGGAGGAAGCAAGGAAGAGGAAGCCGGGTGCTAGTCGGCTCCGCCGACCACACGACGAACTCCGGCAGCACCTCGGCAGCGCGGAAGCGCGGCATGGGGGGACGCGCAGCCGGAGCGCACCCCCCGGTCGCAGCAATCCGCCTGCCACCATGCTGGGAAGCGTCTCCGCGGCCGCGGGAAGCTGCCGTCGTGGCCACAGGATGTTTGCGGGGGCGCCCTCGGCCGCGCTTGGGCGGAGGAGAGGCATGCCCAACCTGGCAAGCCTTCCCCTTCTCCGCGGCCGAAAACCTCCTCGATAGGGCCATGAAGAAGAAGGAGAAGCGAGGGGAGATAAACTGGAAGGGCGCGCGTCGATCAGTACTTATAGCTGGCGAGGGCCAACCGACGGCCCCCACGATCGTAGGTAATCATGACCCGCTTTGCATGCAGGGACTTGTCTAATCCCTGCAGTTGCCGAGGCGCCATGGGGAAGTGGAGACGCCCACGTCCAATCAACCGCCACGCGGCGCACAAGGCTGCAGGCTGTTAGGGCCCGCGGCGCTTCACTCTTGCCCTTTCGCCTCCCTGCACGGCCAAGTCTGGGCGCGCCTTGGGCCCGGGGGCTACTGTCGGCGTTCTGGGAACGGGGGTCCCCAGACTTGCCTGCCTGCGGCCTGCGACATGGCTCAAAGGGGGGCCCAGCATGGCCCATCTTCACCAACACAAACCCAAGACCCTCGCGAGGGGCCAAGCCTCGCGGGGCGGACGACGCGGAGCTTCCTCAGGCACGGCCTCGTCAGGCTGGCTCACGAGGAGGCGGAGAGATCAAGGAGGGGTACCTCATGAGGTGCCCGTGACGCAAGCCATGACGACTCAGGGCGCCAGGCGGGTGCCAGCCGCGCAGCGTCCTCCTTTCCTCTTTGGTGCAAAGGGGGCAAGTGCAGCCGCGGGGTACCGAGGCATCAGGCAAAGGTTGCCATTTCGGTGCAACAAGACCAAGACCAGGAGGACTACGAGATGGAGGTCACCGTGGAGCCCAAGACGGCGTCATCACCAGAGCTTTGCGCAGGCAAAGACTACTTTTGTCAGGATAGCTGATACTTGTTGTCCCCCTTCAAATTAGCCCGCCAATGTTGCCTCCCTTCCCGCTCGATATTTGGGAAGAGGACCAGGGCCTCTATAAATAGGACCAGCCACCCACATAGCAAGGGGGTCGGTCGGGTCGGCCGGTTCGGTCGGTTGGAGGAAGCAGAGAGAGAGAGAGAAAGGAGACTGAACTCCTCCGAGCAGTTCATCGCCCCAGCCAAGAACAAACCCTCGCGAGGCTGTTCTTCCTTGTATTCATCATCATCATCAGCCCAAGAGGCAATCCACCACACCACACACTGGAGTAGGGTATTACACCACAACGGTGGCCCGAACCAGTATAAACCCTGTGTCTCTTGTGTCGTTCTTTCCTTAGTTTTAGATCCTAGCATGGCGGAGGGGTGCAGGAAGGTAGGAGGCAAAATCTCCGCGCGCACCCCAGTGTTCGAACCTCAAGGGTCTGCCGGAACCCGAAATCCGACATGGGGCGGCGGTGCTCCTTTCCCTCAGGCAGCCCCTCGGTCATCAGCTTCTTGGCATCCATCTTCGCCCAGTGCGTCTTGGCGCGGGCAAAGGCCATCCGTGCACCTTCAATGCAGACCGACCGCTTCACGACTTCAAGCCGTGGGCAGGCACCCACAAGCCGCTTCACAAGTCCGAAGTAGCTGCTGGGCATGGGCTTGGAAGGCCATAGTCGGACAATTAGATCCTTCATGGCTAGCTCGTCCACCTTGTGCAACTCGACCAGCTGTTTTAGCTGGTCGCTGAAGGGCACTGGATATTCTGGCCAAGGTATTGAGACCATAACAACTTCTCCATAGAACTCCCTTCTTCGGCTCGATAGAACTCGGCACCATCCAATACGCTGCGCGGCAAATCCGTAAATGCCCCTAGATAGCTCCAAATTCGGGTAAGTAAAAGGAACGTTTCCTTCGTAGACTTGCTTTGCATAACGAAAGCCTTACTAGCGGCGATCTTCTTGGCCGCCTGGATTTCCTGAAGGGCGCTCTGGGCTTCGGCTCGGGCATCTTGTGCGCTCTGGCGGGCCTTCGCAAGTTCAGACCCTTGCATCTTAGAATCACGCTCCAGGGACTCGTACTTCTCGATGGTGTCCTGGAGCTCTTGTTGGACCTCGCTAATCCGGGGCTCGTGCTTCTCGCACGCGACGCGTTCCTTGGCCGCTTTGTCCTCGGCCTCGGCTAACGCCTTCTTGAGGGCCGCCACCTCGGTCGTGGCCCCTAATAAAGTCCATGGCACTTTAGTCAGCACGAAACATTCATCCTTCCTAAATATACACGCAGGTTACTTCATACCTTGGCTATCCTCCAGCTGCTTCTTCACGAGGCCGAGCTCTTTCTTGGCCTGCTCCAGGTTCTGCTTCAGTCCGGAGACTTCCGCAGTATGAGCGACAGCAGCCAGCAACGATGCCTGCTTATTCACATAGACATCTTATGTTAGACTCCTGCGAAAATTATTTTGATCCTCTGTTCGGCTTTTCCTTTCCGGACACCGAACAGAGCATCAGGGGCTACTATCTACACTGTGATATTCTCTCCACAATTACATTACTTACCTCAAAGCCTGTTAGAAGGCTAGCGCAGGCTTTGGTCAGTCCGCTTTCGGCGGACTGAATCTTCTCGATTACCATGCCCATAAGGGCACGGTGCTCATCCACAATGGAAGCGCCTCGCAGCGCTTCCAGCAGATTATCCGGTGCCCCGGGTTGGACAGGGGTCACCGGCGGAATACGCATACCCCCTTCTTTTGAAGGAGGTTGCGTGCCAGATTCGGGAGCCGCATTGGTCTCCGGAATCGAGTCCGGATGAGGGCCGGACCGAACACGGCCCTCCTCACCACCAGTCTCCATGGGGATCGGCTCCCGCTGGTGTCCGGCGACGGAGGAATCGCCTTCTGGCGCCTCCTGAGCCTCTCCTTGGCCCGGGAAAATCCTTCAGGACAACACCTCCGCGTCATCCTTGGCCTTGGGGGAGTGAGCGGGCGGCGGTGACACGCTGGCCATCTCCTTTGAATCTAGCAAACCCTCTGTCGAGGATCGCAGGAAGCTGTCGCCGGCTGTACTGTGATGGCATAGTTTAAACATATTAATATTACAAAATGGAAAGGCCAGGCATTTGGACGTCCATAAGGTTTTTTGTACTTACGAGGCGGCCCGAGGCTTGGTCCGGGGCATTCGCTTCGGACAGCTATCTACATCCCACGCGGAGTTATTAGCACGGGAGCCCTTCTCCCTCTTGGGCGCCTTTGCCTCCAAATTTGGGGAGGCCCCCCTTTTCTTCCTCCCCCCAGGGGGGGAGTCGCTCTCTTCCTGCTCCTCGTCGTCGTCTTCGGTGGCCGAAGAGTGACTCCCATCTTCGGACGTCACGTCTGAAGCGCCTTTTTGGCGAAGGCCAATCCAGATCCCCTTTGCCGTTTTCTTGGCCTTCTTCTCTGGCACATCATAAGGCATCGGAAACAACATCTTCGTCAGAAAAGGGGTTTCTTGGTCTTCGGGCAGCAGAGCCGGACAGTTAATCTGCCCCGCTATGTCGATCCAGGCATAAAAATTGATAGGAAGGCTTAGACTCCTTCTCAAAATAGGCCAGTAAAGGCTATACCTTTAACACATGAAAGAACTTACCGAATTAGCCTGGCGTTTTAAGTTGAGCCCGTGATCCTCGGTCGTAGGCTATGGTGTCTCGCCGGCCTTAAAGAGCACTTTCCAGATGTCTTCGTGCGTTGTGCCGAAGAGCTCTAGCAGCATCTGGTGCTTGGCCGGGTCGAACTCCCAAAAATAGCAAGTCCAGCGTTGGCACGGAAGGATCCAGTGAATGAGCATAACCTGGATCACGTTGACAAGTTTGATTCTCTTGGTTATCATGTTTTGGACGCATGTCTGGAGCCCAGTAAGCTCGTTCGAAGAACCCCAGGTTAGGCCCTTCTCTTGCCAAGAGATGAGCCGCAGCGGAGCTCCGGATCGAAATTCGGGGGCCGCCGCCCAGTTAGTGTCGCGTGGCTCGGTGATGTAGAACCACCCCGACTGCCACCCCTTCACGGTGTAACACCCACAATGCGGCTATATCTCCCACGTGTCGGGGCACGACTTAGAGGCATAGCCGCATGGTAGGCTTGTCGCAAGAGGGGTAATCTTTACACATCCCATGTACTGAATAAGAAAGGGATAAAGAGTTGGCTTACAATCGCCACTTCACACAATACATAAATAATCCATACATCATCCAAGGTACAATCAAAGGTCCGACTACGAAACCAAAATAAAGAAAGACAACCCCAAATGCTAGATCCCCGATCGTCCCAACTGGGCTCCACTACTGATCATCCGAAAAAGAAACATAGTAACGGCTCGAATCCTTGTCGAACTCCCACTTGAGTTCGGTAGCGTCCCCTGCACTGGCATCATCGGCACCTGCATCTATTTGGAAGTAACCATGAGTCACGAGGACTCAGCAATCTCACACCCGCGAGATCAAGACTATTTAAGCTTAAGGGTAGGAAAGGGTAGTGAGGTGGAGCTGCAGCAAGCACTAGCTTATATGGTGTCTAACATACGCAAAAGAGAGCGAGAAGAGAAACAATGCACGGTCGAGAAGCTAGAAGTGATCAAGAAGTGATCCTGAAACTACTTACGTTCAAGCATAACACAAGACTGTGTTGTCTTCCCGTACTCCGCCTAAAAGAGACCATCACGGCTACACACACGATTGATTCATTTTAATTAAGTTAAGTGTCAAGTTCTCTACAACCGGATATTAACAAATTCCCATCTGCTACATAATCGTGGGCACGGCTCTCGAAAGTTTATACCCTGCAGGGGTGTCCCAACTTAGCCCATCACAAGCTCTCACGGTCAACGAAGGATATTCCTTCTCCCGGGAAGATCCGGTCAGTCTCGGAATCCCGGTTACAAGACATTTCGACAATGGTAAAACAAGACCAGCAAAGCCGCTCAATGTGCCGACAAATCCCGATAGGAGTCGCACGTATCTCATTCTCAGGGCACACCGGATGAGCACTCCGTACAACTAAAACCAACCCTCGAGTTTCCCCGAGGTGGCGCTGCAAAGGACTCTAGTTCGGACCAACACTCGGAGGAGCACTGGCCCGGGGGGTTTAAAATAAAGATGACCCTTGAGTCTGCAGAACCCAAGGGAAAGGTATATGGTGGTAGGTAGGAAAATGGTAAAACCAAGGTTGGGCCTTGCTGGAGGAGTTTTATTCAAGGCAAACTGTCAAGGGGTTCCCATAACACCCAACCGCGTAAGGAACGCAAAATCAAGGAACATAACACCGGTATGACGGAAACTAGGGCGGCAAGAGTGGAACAAAACACCAGGCATAAGGTCGAGCCTTCCACCCTTTACCAAGTATATAGAAGCATTAAAGTAAATAAGATATAATAATGATATCCCAACAATATCCATGTTCCAACATGGAACAAGCTTCAACTTCACCTGCAACTAGCAACACTATAAGAGGGGCTGAGCAAAAGCGATAACATAGCCAAACAACGGTTTGTTAGGAAAGGTGGGTTAGAGGCTTTACATGGCACCATGGGAGGCATGATATAGAAAGTGGTAGGTAGCGCGGCATAGCAATAGAGCGAACAACTAGCAAGCAAAGATAGAAGTGATTTCGAGGGTATGGTCATCTTGCCTGCAATGTTCTCAGAGTTGTCGAAAGTTTGATCCTTGTTAGTGTACTCAATAGGTTCCTTGATCACGTACTCGTCTCCCGGCTCTACCCAAAGCAAGAACACAAGCAAAGGACCAACAATCAATCACGGTGCAATGCACAAGCAACATGATGCAAAACATGGCATGATATGCAAGACACGATATGCAATGCATATGCGTGCTTCGGAAGGAAAAGAATGATCAACGCATCAACTTAGCAAACCAAGTATGCCGCGGGAAAGATGAGATGGTTTCGGTCGAAATCGATATAAAGATCACCGGAAAAGGATGCACGGGTTGCAAATGGCAAGCAAAACAAGAATGGCACAATTCTGCGATTAACAGCACAATGCCATCTAGAATGCAACAAGAAACTAAGCTACTGCACTCCAACATAGCAACAAAGCATATGCCAGTGATGTACACAAGATGCTTGACAAAACATGAACATTGAGCTACGGCTAAAACACACAAGAGCACGTACAAACAAGCATGTCAAAAGTGCAAAAGATATCAGCTTCACAGACTTTGTGAAAATACTAACATGCCAGAAATAACATCAGGAAGCACTATTTAGGGCAAGCAAACAACATGCTACAGGAACATATCGTAGCAAACAAAGGTACGGCATGAATCTACTAAAAGCATAGATCAAAAGTCCCTTACTGATCATGAGACCAAAAGGCACATAAGTTATGATGGCATCCATGTAAACATAGCAAGTTTTATTAATAGTTTCAGACTTAGCAGAAAAACAGAGCATGGCATAAACAGAATTATGATAGCAACTTTGCGAGCTCATGCCAGTCACCACAAAGCATTTCATGACAATATAAGCATACCAATAGCAAGATGACATGATCATGAAGCTAACCATTTCAATAGAAAGTTCATAGGATGCATGGATCACTAACAACAACCATGGCAAAATTGATTAACACGTTAACATTCTGCCAGGAATATTTTATAGCAAATGTAGAGCAAGAACAAGACACGCTAGGGCACTCCATAATTGCAAACAGGGGCATGGATGGATAGAGCATAACCACATGTTCAAAACATCCTTACTGAAGCAACTCAAAAAAGCATGGATATCACTGTAGCATCATGTTTACATGGCATCAAAATAACAGCAGGAAAAGGACTTAGCAAAATCTTAAGTCCCTGAAAACAGCAACATTGCGGAGGCTACTTTGCATGCTTGTGCTAGTTACCACATAGATCACAAAAATACAAGAAAAGCACCCCTATAAATATGGCATGGTGTAGTTCAAAACTCATGCACACCTCAAGCTCATATGATGCACACATCAAATGCAACAAAAATGACAAAACCTCATAACTGATAAGTACCAGCAGTTAACATTTTATAGCACTCTTGCATCAATGATTAGAGCATCAATATGAACTCAAACAAGCATGCCACAATGGAATGAAATGAAGAGCATCACATGATGAACATTTTGATATAACATATGCAGGATTTGGAGCAGCACACACAAAGTTATGGCATGACAAAGTGTGCACCAGAATGCAATAATTAAGGGACAGTGAAAAAACACCTCTGGGAAAAATGAACAGGGCGAGCGGGACGGAGAGATCCGGGCGTGAGGGGGGCAACCGTTTGGTTTGCCGAGCTGGTGGATCTGGTCCACCTGACAAGATCCGGCCGGCGAGGATCTCCGGCGAGGGGCGGAGGACTCCGGCGAGGGGCGGCGGACTCCGGCGAGGTCGGGGGGCGGCGGGCGGCGCTGTGGGATCCGGCGGGCGGTGGGGCATGCCGCAGGCGCGGGGGCGCGGAGCGGGCGGCGCAGCGGCGGGGTCCGGCGGGCGGTGGGGCGGCGCCGGCGAGGCTCGGCGGAGCGGCGGGCGACCGAGCGGCGTGGGCGGCGGGGTCGGTTGGGCCGGGGGGCGCGCCTAGGCCCGGGTGGCAGGACGGCGGCGCCACGTGGCGGACGCCGGTTCGCTGCGAGCGCGGCGGCGGATGCGTCCGGCCCGATCCGGACGTGTCTAGCGGCGGAGAGGGCTAGGTAGGTTAGATGTGGGCGAAAATTCGGGGAGGGCACCTATTTATAGGTAGGAGGAGGTAGGAGTGTCCAAATGAGGTGTAGTTTTCTCCCACACGATCATGATCCGACGACGGGGGACATGGAGATGGTTTAGATGGGTTATTGGGCCGTTTTCGAGGGGTGTTGGGCTGCACACACAAGAGGCCTTCGTGGTTACCTGGTTAACCGTTGGAGTATCAAACGGACTCCAAATGGAATGAAATTTGACAGGCGGTCTACCGGTAGTGTACCAAGGCCACTTGGCAAATCTCGGTCCATTCCGAGAACGTTTAACACCTGCTCACGAAAAGAGGCAAGAGCGGTGCGCTGGTGCAAGTGGGAGTGTCGAATTGCGAAACGGACAACGGGGAAAATGCTCGAATGCATGCGACGAACACGTATGCAAATGCGATGCACATGATGACATGATATGAAATGCATGACATGAACAAAATGCAAAACGAAGACAAAACCCAACCACGAAGGGAAATCTCATAACTTAAAGCCGGAAATGGCAAGAGTCGGAGTTACAAATATGGCAAGTTACATCCGGGGTGTTACAACACTCCACCACTATGAGAGGATCTCGTCCCGAGATCTAGGACTGAAAGAACTCCGGATATTCGGAACGGAGGTGATCCTCGCGTTCCCGGATGGCTTCTCGGTCGGAATGCTGTGACCACTTCACTTTCAGGAATTTGATAGACTTGTTGCGAGTCTTGCGCTCAATTTCTTCAAGAATAGCAACGGGATGCTCATGATAAGACAGACCTTCTTGGAGATCAATCTCTTCGAAGTTGATGGTGCTCTCAGGAGTCTTGAAGCACTTGTGAAGCTGTGACACGTGAAAAACATCATGCACGTTGCGAAGTTGG
The DNA here is from genome assembly GCF_056163025.1 of Triticum urartu. NCBI lineage: Eukaryota > Viridiplantae > Streptophyta > Magnoliopsida > Poales > Poaceae > Triticum > Triticum urartu. The sequence goes on along the minus strand of NC_141873.1, from coordinate 191,679,478 downwards.
ATGGAAGCTCAAGTTGATAGGCGAGATCGCCTCTTTTGCCAATGATCTTGAAAGGACCCACGTATCTAGGGGCAAGCTTCCCTTTGATACCGAAGCGACGAGTACCTTTCATTGGAGAGACGCGGAGGTAAACATGGTCTCCTATCTCGAAAGCCAAGTCACGGTGCTTGCTATCATAGTAACTCTTCTGGCGTGATTGAGCGGCTTTGAGATTTTCACGGATGACTTTACACATTTCTTCAGCTTTTCTGATTAAGTCATTGCCAAGAAGTTGGCGTTCACTAGTCTCTGACCAATTAAGAGGAGTACAATCTGCCATAGAGAATTTCGAATGGGGCCTTGCCCGAACTCGCTTGGAAACTGTTGTTGTAGGAGAACTTGGCATATGGAAGACAATCTTCCCACTTCATACCAAAGGAAATGACACAAGCCCTGAGCATATCTTCAAGGATTTGATTGACTCGCTCGACTTGGCCACTAGTTTGAGGATGGAAGGATGTGCTGAAGCGAATGTTGGTGCCCATGGCCTTCTGGAAGGAGTCCCAGAACTTAGAAGTGAAGATGCTTCCACGATCTGAAGATATCAATTGCGGAATGCCGTGCAAAGAGACAATCCTGGAGGTGTATAGCTATGCCAACTGAGTTGTTGTGATAGATTCTTTGATTGGAAGGAAATGAGCCACTTTAGTAAGCTTGTCGATGACAACGAAGATAGCATCATTTCCATGCTTGGACTTGGGAAATCCAGTCACGAAGTCCATCTCAATATGGTCAAACTTCCATTCTGGAATGGCAAGTGGTTGGAGGAGACCAGTTGGCCGTTGGTGTTCTGATTTCACTCTTCTGCAGACATCACATTCATTCACGAATTGAGCAATTTCTCGCTTCATTCGAGTCCACCAGTACGAGTGCTTGAGGTCATGGTACATCTTCGTACTTCCAGGATGAATGGATAGAAGGGAATTGTGTGCCTCGTTCATAATGACTTTCCTTAGATCACCTTTAGGAACCACAATTCGATCCTCGAAGAGTAGAGTGTCTTTGTCATCAATGCGATAGCACTTGTATTTGGGTTGGCTCTTGGCAATCCCATTTTTCACCTTCTTCACCATGGAATCCAGGAATTGTGCCTCACGAATTTGATCTTCCAAAGTAGGAGAGACTTGGAGATTGGCAAGAAAGCCTTAAGGAACAACTTGGAGATTCAGTTTGCGGAAAGCTTCACAAAGGTCCGGTTGGAAGGGCTTGAGAATTAAGTTGTTGCAGTAAGCCTTCCTGCTCAAAGCATCTGCAATGAAATTGGCCTTTCCTGGAGTATATTCGATACTCGTATTGTATTCTTGAATCATTTTGACCCATCGAGTATGTCTGAGGTTGAGGTTGGGCTAAGTGAAGATGTACTTGAGGCTCTTATGATCTGTGAAGATGTCCACTTTCCTTCCCAACAAGAGATGTCTCCACGTTAATAATGCATGGACAACTGCCGCCAACTCAAGGTCATGAGTGGGGTAGTTCCTTTCGTTGGGCTTCAGCTGACGAGAGTTATAAGACACAACTTTCTTCTCTTGCATCAACACAGCACCGATACCTTGTAAGGAGGCATCATAGAAAACTTCAAATGGCTTGGATTCATCAGGAGGAGTCAAGACAGGAGCTGTGACCAGCTTCTCTTTGAGGGTGTTGAAAGCAATGTCACATTCAGGCATCCAGACATACTTGACATGCTTCTGGAGGAGGTTGGAAAGAGGCTTTGCAATATTAGAGAAATTCTCAATGAATCTTCGACAATAGCTTGCAAGCCCAAGAAAACTGCGGAGCTGCTTGACATTCTGAGGAGGTTCCCAATTCACAATTGCAGACACCTTCTCAGGATTAACAGCGATGCCTTTGGCGGAGATGATATGACCAAGGTAAAGAACTTCGTCAAGCTAGAACTCACACTTGGAAAACTTCGCATAGAATTGATGATCTCTGAGTTTATCGAGTACCAATCTCAAATGCTTGGCATGATCCTCCTTATTCTTAGAAAAGACCAAGATATCATCGAGATACACCAGGACGAAATCATTTGTGTAAGGGTTGAAGATGAAGTTCATCATGCGAGAGAACATTGGAGGAGCATTGACAAGGCCGAAAGACATGACAGTATATTCATACGAACCATAGCTTGTTCTGAATGTTGTCTTGGGAATATCTTGTTCACGAATGCGAATCTGATGATAACCCATACGGAGGTCAAGCTTGGAGAATACTTGGGCACCTTTAAGTTGCTCGAAAAGCTCATTGATGTTGGGAAGTGGGTACTTGTTCTTTATTGTTTTCTTGTTCAATGGACGGTAGTCGACGCAGAGTCATTCTGTTTCATCCTTCTTCTTTACAAAAAGAACACCACAACCCCATGGAGATGAACTCGGTCTGATCAGACCCATACGCTCTTGTTCATCGAGTTGTTTCTTCAACTCCTTCAACTCCTCTGGTCCAAGCTTGTAAGGACGCTTGCAAACAGGTTATGTGCCAGGCTCAAGATCGATAACGAATTCAACTATCCGATGAGGAGGCATTCCTGGAAGCTCTTCTGGAAAGACGTCTTGGTATTCACAAACAACTGGAATCTGAGAGATGGCATTCAACTCACCCTTCTCATTGAGAGAAAACAGTCGAATGGTTTCGTCATGAGCAGCATAGATGATCACATCCTCAGACGAGTGTGTCAATTGAATTTCCCTGGCAGCACAATCAAGCTGAGCCTTGTTCTTAGAAAGCCAGTCCATGCCGAGAATTAGATCAATATCCGAGTCACCAAGAACAATTGGAGAAGACAGAATTTATAGTTTCCCATCTTGATAGAAACTTCCGGGACGCAATTATTAGCTAATATTTGCTTACCCGGGGACACAATTGATAAAGTTCTAGGAAATTCTTGATAACCCCACTCATGCTTTGATGCAAAAGGTCTTGAAATGAAACAAAAGAACTTTAGCAGGAATGGAGTTAACTGGAAGTTTACCCATGATCACATCTGAAGAATCCTCTGCCTAAGCTGCGTTCATCATGTTCACTGTAGCATGCTTGAGATTATGCTTGACCACTGCATTGCTGGCAGATCTCACAGGAGGAGGAGGCGGAAGGCGCCTTTGGTTGAAGCATTTGTTTGCATAGTGCCCTTTCTGCTGACACTTGTTGCAAGTAACCTCTGAGAGCGGACAGTGATAAGGAGCACTTGACCTTGGAGTATGAGACTGAGCTTTGTTCTGATAGCCTGGGTTGGGTGGGTGGGAAGATCCATTGCCACCTTTGCTCTTCTACTGATAAGGCTGACGAAACGGAGGAGGAGGAGGCAACCAGAACTTCTGTTGCTTAGCTGCCACTTGTGATGAAGAAGAAGATTGAACTGCATCCCTGACTCTCTTCTTAGATGCCTCACACTTGAGCTGAGCAGCTTCTTGCTTTAGTGCCATGTCATAGAATTGATCAAACTTAGTCAGCTCAAGAAGCACGAGAGCTAATTGCAGATCTTCTCTGAGGCCACCTCTGAATTGATAAACCATACTCTTTTCGTCAGGAACGTCTTGTTTAGCGAAGCGAGCGAGTTTTTGAAACTAGATATTGTATTGATACACAGACATGCTGCCTTGCTTATTGCGGAACTCCTCATGCTTGCTCTCAGTAACACTTGGTGGGATGTGATGAGCTTTGAAGTCTCAGTGGAAATCATCTCAGGTAATCACACGACCTCCTCTGGAATCTCTATATTGTTGATACCACTCAGCAGCTTGGTCCTTGAGTTGAAACGAAGCAAACTTGACAAAGTCCTCAGGCCTGACATTGCTACATTCAAAATGTTTGCAAATGTCCACGAGCCAATCGTCGGCGTCTGTGGCCTCGACACAGTTGCTGAAAGACTTCGGCTGGTCTGCGAGGAACTGGTTGAGGGTAGCAAACTAAGGCTGATTGTTGCCTTGGCCTTGATTTCCTTGGTTGCCTTGCCCTTGGTTGTGCTCTTGCAAGAGTTGCAAAAGCATCTGAGTGTTGGCGTTGGTGGCTGCCATGACAGCTTGCCATGGCTCCGGAGGTGGAGGTGGTGGCGGAGGGTTTGACTGTTCCCCATCATTGCGGTCCGGATTCTGATGCGTTGGAGGAGCCATCCTGAAGAGGTTTACATCCGTTAGCATCTTGAAACACATATATTCAGCTGAATCAATGGATCGAAATTGCAACATAAAGTCTTAACATTCAAACAAGGATGAACAAATGAATTCCAAAGTAAAACATCACACGTCCATAAGTTGAGAAGCCACTTAGATAAAGGTAGAAGAATAAAGCAACAAGGTATGAATATGAAGAAATAAGTGGTAAGGATTACCCAATCACAAACCAAATATCTGCGGGAAGAAATACTAGAGCTACATGAATTCCCACCTATAAAACTCCTGGAACTTTCTGGTTATGCAATCAGGTGTTGGGGATACAGGGGAAGCATAATATCTCACCCAAACTAGTAATTCCTACATCCAGCTGTATCCATCCTTCAACACATAACCAAGAAACCTTCAGAAATCATGTACCTCAACCTTCGAAAAGCATCCGTTATACGAGTTATGGCAATACTCCCGAACTCCCGCCCAGTACTGGGTGGCGTCGAGGTTATCTCACCAACAACTACATAAAAGAGATTTTCGATGTCGGCGAACTCAGGTATTCCAGAACTGCAACGATTAAATTGTGATGACAACACCTCGGATCTCAACTCCCCGGGACACTGCCACAACCCCCAGGAGGCACCAAGAACAATGTTCTCGTCACAAGACTATCAGAACGATTCCAAGATACCCGCGTGATCCTAAAAAAATTTAGTGAAATTTGACAAGAGAAGAGTCAAAACTTCTACGTCAGGAGGCCTCACCAGAGCGATGAAGGGACTGAGTAGTAAAAAGAATCCTACTCTCCGATATATATAATCCTAAGACTCAAAACATTTTGTTCTAGACTCAACAAGGTCAGCGATTCCTAAGTAGGGGAAGGCTCTGATTACCAACTTGTAACACCCACAATGCGGCTATATCTCCCACATGCCGGGGCACGACTTAGAGGCATAGCCGCATGGTAGGCTTGTTGCAAGAGGGGTAATCTTTACAAATCCCATGTATTGAATAAGAAAGGGATAAAGAGTTGGCTTACAACCGCCACTTCACACAATACATAAATAATCCATACATCATCCAAGGTACAATCAAAGGTCCGACTACGGAACCAAAATAAAGAAAGACAACCCCAAATGCTAGATCCCCGATCGTCCCAACTGGGCTGCACTACTGATCATCCAAAAAAGAAACATAGTAACGGCCCAAATTCTCGTCGAACTCCCACTTGAGTTCGGTAGCGTCCCTTGCACTGGCATCATCGGCACCTGCATCTGTTTGGAAGTAACCATGAGTCACGAGGACTCAGCAATCTCACACCCGCGAGATCAAGACTATTTAAGATTAAGGGTAGGAAAGGGTGGTGAGGTGGAGCTGCAGCAAGCACTAGCACATATGGTGTCTAACATATGCAAAAGAGAGCGAGAAGAGAAGAGCCGCACGGTCGAGAAGCTAGAAGTGATCAAGAAGTGATCCTGAAACTACTTACGTTCAAGCATAACACAAGACCGTGTTCTCTTCCCGGACTCCGCCGAAAAGAGATCATCACGGCTACACACGCGTTTGATTCATTTTAATTAAGTTAAGTGTCAAGTTCTCTACAACCGGATATTAACAAATTCCCATCTGCCACATAACCGCGGGCACAGCTCTCGAAAGTTTATACCCTGCAGGGGTGTCCCAACTTAGCCCATCACAAGCTCTCATGGTCAATGAAGGATATTCCTTCTCCCGGGAAGACCCGATCAGTCTCAGAATCCCGGTTACAAGACATTTCGACAATGGTAAAACAACACCAGCAAAGCCGCCCGATGTGCCGACAAATCCCGATAGGAGTCGCACGTATCTCATTCTCAGGGCACACCGGATGAGCACTCCATACAACTAAAACCAACCCTCGAGTTTCCCCGAGGTGGCGCTGCAAAGGACTCTAGTTCGGCCAACACTTAGAGGAACACTGGCCCGGAGGGGTTTAAAATAAAGATGACCCTTGAGTCTACATAACCCAAGGGAAAGGTATATGGTGGTTGGTAGGAAAATGGTAAAACCAAGGTTGGGCCTTGCTGGAGGAGTTTTATTCAAGGTGAACTGTCAAGGGGTTCCCATAACACCCAACCGCGTAAGGGATGCAAAATCAAGGAACATAACATCGGTATGACGAAAACTAGGGCGGCAAGAGTGGAACAAAACACCAGGCATAAGGCCGACCCTTCCACCCTTTACCAAGTATATAGATGCATTAAAGTAAATAAGATATAATAATGATATCCCAACAATATCCATGTTCCAACATGGAACAAGCTTCAACTTCACCTGCAACTAGCAACGCTATAAGAGGGGTTGAGCAAAAGCAGTAACATAGCCAAACAATGATTTGCTAGGAAAGGCGGGTTAGAGGCTTTACATGGCAACATGGGAGGCATGATATAGCAAGTGGTAGGTAGCGCGGCATAGCAATAGAGCGAACAACTAGCAAGCAAAGATAGAAGTGATTTCGAGGGTATGGTCATCTTGCCTGCAATGTTCTCAGAGTTGTCAAAAGCTTGATCCTTGTTAGCGTACTCAATAGGTTCCTCGATCATGTACTCGTCTCTCGGCTCTACCCAAAGCAAGAACACAAGCAAAGGACCAACAATCAATCATGGTGCAATGCACAAGCAACATGATGCAAAACATGGCATGATATGCAAGACATGATATGCAATGCATATGCGTGCTTCGGAAGGAAAATAAGGATCAATGCATCAACTTAGCAAACCAAGTATGCCTCTAGAAAGATGAGATGATTTTGGTCGAAATAGATATAAAGATCATCGAAAACGGATGCACGGGTTGCAAATGGCAAGCAAAACAAGAATGGCACAATTCTGCGATTAACAACACGATGCCATCTAGAATGCAATAAGAAACTAAGCTACTGCACTCCAACATAGCAACAAAGCATATGTCAGTGATGTACACAAGATGCTTGACAACACATGAACACTGAGCTACGGCTAAAACACACAAGAGAAGGTTCAAACAAGCATGGCAAAAGTGCAAAAGATATCAGCTTTACCAACTTTGTGAAAATACTAACATGCCAGAAATAACATCAGGAAGCACTATTTAGAGCAATCAAACAACATGCTACAGGAACATATCATAGCAAAGAAAGGCACGGCATGAATCTACTAAAAGCATAGATCAAAAGTCCCTTACTGATCATGGGCCAAAAAGGCTCATAAGTTATGATGGCACCCATGTAAACATAGCAAGTTTTATTAACACTTTCAGACTTAGCAGAAAAATAGAGCATGGCATAAACAGAATTATGATAGCAACTTTGCGAGCTCATGCCACTCACCACAAAGCATTTCATGATAATATAAGCATACCAATAGCAAGATGACATGATCATGAAGCTAACCATGTCAAGAGCAAGTTCATAGGATGCATGGATCACTAACAACAACCATGGCAAAATTGATTAACACGTTAACATTCTGCCAGGAATATTTTATAGCAAATGTAGAGCAAGAACAAGACACGCTAGGGCACTCCATAATTGCAAACAGGGGCATGGATGGATAGAGCATAACCACATGTTCAAAACATCCTTACTGAAGCAACTCAAAAAAGCATGGATATCACTGTAGCATCATGTTTACATGGCATCAAAATAACAGCAGGAAAAGGACTTAGCAAAATCTTAAGTCCCTGGAAACAGCAACATTGCGGAGGCTACTTTGCATGCTTGTGCTAGTTACCACATAGATCACAAAAATACAAGAAAAGCACCCCTGTAAATATGGCATGGTGTAGTTCAAAACTCATGCACACCTCAAGCTCATATGATGCACACATCAAATGCAACAAAAATGACAAAACCTCATAAACTGATAAGTACCAGCAGTTAACATTTTATAGCACTCTTGCATCAATGATTAGAGCATCAATATGAACTCAAACAAGCATGCCACAATGGAATGAAATGAAGAGCATCACATGATGAACATTTTGATATAACATATGCAGGATTTGGAGCAGCACACACAAAGTTATGGCATGACAAAGTGTGCACCAGAATGCAATAATTAAGGGACAGTGAAAAAACACCTCCGGGAAAAATGGACGGGGACGAGCAGGATGGAGAGATCCGGGCGCGAGGGGGAGAAACCGTTTGGTTCGCCGAGCTGGTGGATTTGGTCCACCTGACCAGATCCGGCCGGCAAGGATCTCCGGCGAGGGGCGGCGGACTCCGGCGAGGTCGGGGGCCAGCGGGCGGCACTGCGGGATCCGGCGAGGCGCGCGGAGGGCGGCGGCACTGCAGAGGCGAGGCAGCGGAGCGCGGAGCGGTCGGCGCGGCGACGGGGTCCGGCGAAGGGCGGCACCGGCGAGGCTCGGTGGAGCGGCGGTCGACCGGGCGGCGCGGGCGGCGGGGTCGGTCGGGCCGGGGGGGGGGGGGGGGGGGCGCCTGGGCCCTGCGGGCCGACGGCGGGTGGCGGGACGGCGGCGCCATGTGGCGGACGCCGGTTGGCTGCGGGCACCGCGGCGGACGCGTCCGGCCCGATTCGGACGTGTCCGGCGGCGGAGAGGGCTAGGTTAGGGTTAGATTCGCGCGAAAATTCAGGGAGGGGCACCTATTTATAGGTAGGAGGAGGTAGGAGTGTCCAAATGAGGTGTAGTTTTCGCCCACACGATTGTGATACGATGACGGAGGACATGGAGACGGTTTAGATGGGTTATTGGTCCATTTTGGAGGGGTGTTCAGCTGCACACACAAGAGGCCTTCGCGGTTACCCGGTTAACCGTTGGAGTATCAAACGGACTCCAAATGGAACGAAATTTGACAGGCGGTTTACCGGTGGTGTACCAAGGCCACTTGGCAAATCTCAATCCATTCCGAGAACGTTTAACACCCGCTCACGAAAAGAGGCAAGAGGGGTGCGCCGGTGCAAGTGGGAGTGTCGGATTGCGAAACGGACAACGGGGAAAATGCTCGAATGCATGCGACGAACACGTATACAAATGCGATGCACATGATGACATGATATGAAATGCATGACATGAACAAAATGCAAAACAAAGACAGAACCCAACCACGAAGGGAAATCTCATAACTTAAAGCCAGAAATGGCAAGAGTCGGAGTTACAAATATGGCAAAGTACATCCGGGGTGTTTACACACGGTCTCCACAAAGGAGCCTTTGGGCCATGTGATGTTGGGCATCTTGCCCACCATGGCGCCTCCGAACTCTGCTTGTTGGCCTCTCACCACCTTCGGCCTTACATTGAAAGTCTTCAGCCATAGGCCGAAGTGAGGTGGGATACGGAGAAAGGCCTCGCAAACGACTATAAATGCCGAGATGTTGAGGATAAAGTTGGGGGCTAGATCATGAAAGTCCAGCCCGTAGTAAAACATCAGTCCGCGGACAAATGGGTGGAGAGGGAATCCCAGCCTGCGGACAAAATGTGTGAGAAACACAACCCTCTCATGGGGCTCTGGGGTAGGGATGATCTATCCCTCGGCCGAGAGACGGTGAACGATCTCCTTGGCCAGGTATCCGGCCTCTTAGAGCTCCTTGATGTCTTTCCTCTTAACAGAGGAGGCCATCCACGTGCCACCGGCTCCGGATCCGGACATGGTTGGAGTGCTTTCTCCGGCGTGGGAAGCTAGAGCTTGGGCGCTGGAGCACAAGAATGGATGGGCAGAGGAAGGAGAAGGCAGGGGTGAGTGAGGACGAATCCTTATCCCCTTATAAAGGCCGCGAATGTCAAACGCCTCCCTACTCGCCTTAAAACTTGCCTATTCCCAAGGGCTGTGTAAACGGCACGGTTGGGTTACCCACACCCGTATTGATGAGAATCCCGTAATAAGGGGACACGATCTCTGCTTTGACAAGACATGCCAATGGCAACCGTGTCTCAAGACGTGGGGCGACAAACGAAAAACGGTTCGAAATTATGACCGGACAGATGTGATGTCATGTTATGGAAAGTTGTCAGCAGATTGGACTCGTGTAAAATTATATTCTTTCTGCGGTTGTGTGTGTGGTGTGTGTTACAGGTCCAGACACGTCGATACGTCCGAAGACTATTTTGGAGTTCGGAAGGTGGAACCCGCCTTGCAATGCCGAAGACAGGCCTACACGCCGGATACCTTATCATTGAAGCCAGGTTCAGGGGCTACTGAGGGAGTCCTGGACTAAGGGGTCCTCGGGCGTCCGGCCAGCTAGCCATGGGCCGGACTGAGGGGCTGTGAAGATGCGAAGACCGAAGACTGCACCCGTGTCCGGATGGGACTCTCCTTGGCGTGGAAGGCAAGCTTGGCGACCAAATATGTAGATTCCTTTCTTTGTAACCAACCTTGTGTAACCCTAGATCCTCCCGGTGCTTATATAAAGCGGAGGACTTAGTCCGGAAAGGATAGATAATCGTTACCATAGTCATACAGGCTAGACTTCTAGGGTTTAGCCATTACAATCTCGTGGTAGATCAACTCTTGTAATACTCGTACTCATCAATATCAATCAAGCAGGACGTAGGGTATTACCTCCATAGAGAGGGCCCGAACCTAGGTAAACATCGTGTCCCATGTCTCCTGTTACCATCGACCTTAGACGCACAGTTCGGGACCCCCTACCCGAGATCCGCTGGTTTTGACACCGACAGACGGCCCAAAGAATGTCATGCAGGTGCATCTCTGGCCCGCCCAGGATGAAAAGCCCATTTTCTATCATGATTTTTTGTCATAGAAGTAGGAGCCCACCACATCTATGATGATACGTGTTTTTGTCACAATTATCGTCATAGAAATGTCATAACCATCACAGAAAAAGTTTCATTCAGGCCATATTGTCATAGATGTGTCTTTTTTGTAGTGTTTTGATGGGACATGCCAATGAGAATCGCCTTGGTCCATGATACATCTAGCATTAACTATTGATGGCCTATTTCAACCGCTAGCGGTGGCTTTTCGGTTCTCGAATAAAAGAGGTTGCCAGAGTTTGACCCGGGCAGGCCTCCCTTCGCGGCTAAGAAGGTAGGAATATCATGTTTTGTTGAAATTACTATGGTATGCCTAAGAGGAGGGATTGTTAAAATATACCCCTCTTATCTGATCGACACGAAGACACATGGTCACGATTAGGGAAGCCAAGAAGACCTTGAAATCGGAAGCCGACATGGAGGATGGAACTTGCCTGCGGAGCCGAAGAGTCAAGCATATAAAGTCATCTCGAAGAAGATATCCAACATCCTTGGCTTGAAGACTAGCTCAGGGGCTATTGTTGGTGTCCTGGATTAGGGGGTACTTGCCACGTCGGCTTGCCAGTGATGGGCCGGGCCGAGGACCCATTGAAGACTGTTGATGTAGCCATACTAGACCTGTCCCTTGGCGTAATCAAGACGAAGTTCTCCTGGAGGCTTGGCGTACACTCCAAGTGTATTTTGCATAGTTGGCATGTTATCCCTATTGTAAGTGCATCTAGTGCCACCCCTAGTTGGTTTTGGAGTATTGACGACAAACCTAGTTGAGGGACTAATGTGTTTGTGAGAATTGCAGGATAACACAGGTAGAAGTCCCTCATTGATTCGGTTTTCCTACCAGAGATGACCCCTAAAAATGTATGAAGACATTGAAGTCAAAGGTGGTATATGAAGATATTCACATTGAAGACTATGACAAGAGAAGACACCACATGAAGCCTATGGAGCTCAAAGACTTAGATCTTTTGTAGTTCTCTTTCTTCTGTGTTGAGTCATAGGAACCACCGTACTGTATAGTGGGGTCCAAGAGAACCAGACAGAATGACTGAAGTGATGCTTAAACAAAACCTATGTCTTCGAGTGAAGACTTTGAGAGCGAATCTTGTCCAGAGTCGGGCAAGTCAGCTTTGCTTGAAGCCCAAGTAAAGTTATCGTGTGAGTTTGAAATCTGACCGTTGGAACACGTGTCAGTTCCTTAGTGACCCAGGGTCATTTCGGACAAATCAGGTCGGGTTGCCAAGTGGCTATAAATAGCCCACCCCCTACAACCATAAACGGTTGGCTTCTCAGATTCAGAGTACGGCTTTTGTCGTTTGAGAGCAACCCACCTCGAAGCCTTTGAGAGAGAATTCCTTGCGAGGATAAAGCCCTAACCACCCAGAGCCAAAGAGAATTAGGCATCACTTAAGTCTTCTTGTCTGTGTGATCTGAAGACTTATTACACTTGAGGACTGTGCATCCTCCAGCCGGTTAGGCGTCGCATTCTGAGCATCCAAGAGACATTGTGGATTGCCGGTGAACGAAGTCTGTGAAGGTTTGGGAGTCTACCTTGAAGACTTACCAGAGTGATTGGGCGAGGTCTGTGTGACCTTAGCTCAAGGGGAATACGGTGAGGACTGGGTGTCCTGAGCTGCGTGTTCAGGACTGGGTGTCCGGGACTGTGTGTCCTAAGGTTTAAATACCTAGCCGCCCTAACCAGACGTACAGTTGTCACAGCAACTGGAACTGGTCCAACAAATCATTGTCTTCAGCGAGTCACTGGTTTCATCTTCCCTTCCCTTTACTTACTGTTACTCCTTGTGAAGTCATTGTATGTTTGCACTATCTTTTGTCTTCACTGAGTGACTGCGTGTTCTGTGTGGCTTCACAATATCTTCCTACCTGATCCTTACTACATTGCTGCTATTAGTCATTGTGCTTTCACTCTATTGAATACTTGACTATGGCTTGCCTAGTGTAGTCTACCTTCCACTGCAGGGTAATAGGTTTATTTCTATCGTTTGTCTTCATAACTTCCACGTTTTGAAGACTTTCATAAAAATCGCCTATTCACCCCCCCTCTCTAGTCGATATAACGCACTTTTACCTATATTGTAACCAACCATCTGTAAACCCTAGGTACCCCCAGCGTCTATATAAGCCGTGGGGTTTAGTCCATAGAGGCATGTGCCTTCACATTCGCAAGGTTTAAACTTAGACAAATTCATACGTTCTCGAAGTAGATCAATCTGTAATTTGTACCCCCGTCACAATCAATATATAAGTAGGACGTAGGGTTTTACCTCATCAAGAGGGCCCGAACCTGGGTAAAACATCATGTTCCTACTCTCCCTGTTACCATCAAGATTAGGACCCCCTACCTGAGATATGTCAGTTTTAGCACCAACACTTGGCACTCTAGAGCACGATCCTCTCATTATGTTTATCAATCATAAAGATTCAACCAGATAAATAACACCTAATCAATTTCAATAGGAAATATGGAACCATGGGCCATTATTCTACAACTATAATGCAAACAACACATGCACATTGTTCATAATTAATTTGCACTAATGATTAACCTAATTTTAATATAAAGTGCGCTCTCACTCAAATCAATATATTTCATAATTGAAACTGAGTGATTCAAGATCCTGATCTTATTCGCGGCCATTGATGGTAGCATCACTGATGACATGAACTGCAATCGGTAGGTAAACTTGCCGACCATATCTCCATATGACTCTTGTTCATCTTTCTATGCTTTGTGCTTTGAGCTCAGAACGTTTCTGCCAGACCTTCAAGATAACTGAGTGTTTCTAGTGTGAGGTCTTACCTTCACCTGCCTTACACTTCACCTTCATTTGTACCCATGGTAGCATGACGCACTCTAAAAAGCTATGTGATCTAGATGGTTGCTACACTAGGAAGAGCATTAACTACTAGATATTTTCATGTGAGAGATCACCCTAATAATTGACTATTGCACAATCAAAGGGTGCAAACAAAAAAGGGATGAACATCTTGGGATATTCATCATAGCATGATATGCTATAGCCCTGGCTGCCAGGAACATATCCATGGTCCTCCAAGGTCTTCATGAAAATTCTCCGAAAATGTTGCCGTGGAGACAATTTTGAACACTGTCGTCGTGGCAATGCTTTTGTTCTCGTGCGCCTGGTGAAGCTCCAGGATCCTACATGCTACTTTCATGGAATAAATAATGAGGTTGACATGCAGGTGATTAAAATGACAATCCCTTGGCTCCGGCCATCATGTCGTACTGTGGCGCGCAAGCCACTTAACATTACAACATATAACCATCTCATACATAAACTCGTTATCATGATGAAGAGTATACCACATCACATACAACCTGCAAAACCAAGTTAGACGTCCTCTAGTCAGTTTGAAAAAAAAATTAATTACGTGGCTTCTAGGGTTTATGGATAACACTAGCTACCTGCGTCCACCATCAAGGCGATAATTCGTGTTGCTAGATTAACTTTTATGGTGTGTGAGGGATGAGACTAATTAAAAATCTCTAGCCCCACACTAAACTTCGTCAATACGCATGGCCCCCTAGAAGATCGAACATCTTCATCACCCTCTCGTTTTTGCGATAGTTCACTATTCTTGAGTCTTGACTATGATGAAGCCCAAAGAACTGTTAGCAGATCATCGATAGCCAGAGCCTATAGATTGTCGGAACTTTGTGCAAAGCTACATCATGCCGTCAATGAACTGAACCAAAGCAAAACTGAAGCGAAGCATAGCAAGAACATCAAACCCTCACATCCAAATGTGATCTAGATCGAAACCTACATCTACTCATAGAACCGCTCATGATGCCATTGTTGGGAAACGTAGTAGAAAACAAAAAAATCACCCTACGATCAACCAAGAACACTATGAAGATGCAATAAAAGTTTGGATCAGATTGTTGATACGTCTCCAATGTATCTATAATTTTTTATTGTTCCATGCTATTATATTATCTATTTTGGATGTTTTATATGCTATTTTATATTATTTTTGGGACTAACCTATTAACCTAGAGCCCAGTGCCAGTTTTTGTTTTTTCCTTGTTTTTGAGTTTTACAGAAAAGGAATATCAACCGGAGTCCAAACGGAGTCCAAGCGGAATAAAACTTTGAGATGATTTTTCTTGGACTAGAAGACACACGTAGGACTTGGAGAGGACATCAGAAGCTTCCCGAGGAGGACACAAGCCTCCTAGGCGCGCCCCAGGGGGGTGCCCTGAGGGCTTGTGGGCCCCTCAGGGGTCCTCAAACCCTAATTCTTGCACTATAAATTCCCAAATATTCCCAAACCATCAGAGGCATCCACCAAAATACTTTTCCGCCGCCGCAAGCCTCTCTTCCCGTGAGATCCCATCTTGGGGCCTTTTTCGACACCCTATCGGAGGGGGATACGATCACGGAGGGGATCTACATCAGCCTTGCTACCCTTCCGATGAAGCGTGAGTAGTTTACCATGGACCTAAGGGTCCATAGCTAGTAGCTAGATGTCTTCTTCTCTCTCTATGATCTTCAATACCATGTTCTCCTTGATGTTCTTCAAGTTCTATCGATGTAATATTCTTTTGCGGTGTGTTTCTCGAGATCCGATGAATTGTGGATTTATGATCAGATTATCTATGAATATTATTTGAGTCTTTTCTGAACTCTTTTATGCATGATCAAATATCTTTGTATTTGTCTTCGAATTATCGGTGTGGTTTGGCCAGCTAGATTGGTTTTTCGTGCAATGGGAGAGGTGCTTAGTTTTGGGTTCAATCTTGCGGTGTCCTCACCCAGTGAGATAGTAGGGGTAGCGAGGCATGTATTGTATTTTTGCCATCAAGGGTAAAAGGATGGGGTTTTCATCATGTTGCTTGAGTTTATCCATCTACATCATGTCATCTATACCTACTAATAAAGAAAATAGGTATGCTTAGTCTGTCATACTATTTTATAGAAAGACCCCTGATGTTTCTGACATTAAACCCGCAGTATATATCAAATAGTTTTTTAAAAATACTCATATCTTCTAAACCGTAACTCCAAATTTAACATGTTATATATGAAATTTGATTACAAAACTATATAGAATCTGTATATGATGTTATTTTACCTATTAACCATTTAAAAAATACTATCTAGAGTGCAATCTTAATCAACAGTGTATTATCAGTCTTTTTTTCATATCGGTACTGATCCAGATTGTGGAATTATGGATGAACATCTCAGCAAAATCAGGATTTGAGACAAAACTGAAGATCACTTGCCCGTTTCTTTGTACATATTAAATCTACATGCAAGCCATATTTAAATAGAAGACATGTGGAATGTTGAAATTGTGCTTTTCTAGGCAAAGACCAACTTTGTTTGTGACATAGCTACAAATACTCAGATTATAGACCATTTTTTGTAAATTAAGAGCGGGTGGCCCTTTTGCTAGTCTTACTTAAGGCGTTACTCCATTCTTATGAACTTACTACTCTAGATGCATGCTGGATAGCGGTCGATGTGTGGAGTAATAGTTTTAGATGCAGAATCGTTTCGGTCTACTTGACACGGACGTGATGCCTACATTCATGATCATTGCCTTGGATATCGTCATACCTTTGCGCTTTTCTATCAATTGCTCTATAGTAAGTTGTTCACCCATCGTATGTTTTCTTTCAAGAGAGAAGCCTCTAGTGAAACCTATGGCCCCCGGGTCTATTTTCCGTCATATATTTTCAGATCTATAAACCAAAAAACCCAAAAATACCTTGCTGCAATTTATTTAAATTTACTTTAGTTTGCCTTGTTATTGTTCTTTTATACCTATCTCTATTATATTTCACTCTTGTTCATGACCATGAAGGGGTTGACAACCCCTTCTTCGTGTTGTGTGCAAGTGTTTGTTAGTTTGTGCAGGTGCATAGATTGGAGACTTGCTTGTGCCTCCTACTGGATTGATATCTTGGTTCTTAACTTAGGGAAATACTTATCTCTACTTTGTTGCATCATCTTTTCCTCTTCAAGGGAAAAATCAACGCAAGCTCAAGAAATAGCAGGAAGAATTTCTGGCGACGTTGCCGGGGAGGTTCTACATCAAGCCTACCAAGTACCCATCATAAACTCTCATCTCTTGCACTTACATTATTTGCCATTTGCCTCTCGTTTTCCTCTCCCCCACTTCTAAAACATTTTCAGAAAAACACAAAAATATTTGCCTTTTTCTTCGCCCTTCTTTCGTCTTTTCGTTTGCTTTTTGTTTGCTTGTGTGCTAGATTGCTTGCTTGCCTTCATGGCTCGACCTAAGAGCCTTGATTTTTACTATAGAAAGTTGGAAGAGATTGTAAACAATGCTAAAAGCTTCATGTCCATACAATTTGAGCATAATAGTTTCTTTAGGAACGAACTTAAAGAACAAAAAACTATGATGGAATATATTAATAAAGAGCTCGATGATGTTACTAAGGAAATATATGGCCTTAAATCTCAATTTTCTCATGTTGAAAATTTAGTAGGCCAAATTTCCGATAAGCAAACCACTTTGGTAAATTAGATGGCCAATGAGCCGGAGTACCTTGAAAATAATGATGAAGATCTTAAAGTAATTGATGTGACTCCTATTGAATCTTTGTTTTCTAATATAAATCTTGATAAATATGGCAATGGAGATGAGTCAACTTTAACTAGAAGGCGTCCCAATCATTTGGAGTTTAAAGATCTTAATGAAAAAATCTATAAAAGTGGGATTGGAGAGGTCAGAACTTTAAGTAGCGATGAACCCAGTCTTTTGGATTTCAAGAATTTTAATTATGATAATTGTTCTTTGATAGATTGTATTTCCTTTTTGCAATCCATGTTGAATCCACCACATGCTTATAATCAAAACAAAGCTTTAATAAACATATTGTTGATGCTATGATGAAATCTTTTGAAGAAAAACTTGAGTTGGGAGTTTCTATCCCTAGAAAGATTTATGATGAGTGGGAACCTACAATTAAGATTAAAATTAAAGATTATGAGTGTAATGCTTTGTGTGATTTGGTGCTAGTGTTTCCATGATTCCAAAAACTTTATGTGATGTGCTAGGTTTCCATAAACCTGATGATCGTTCCTTGAATTTGCATCTAGCGATTATACTGTTAAGAAACCTATGGGAAGGATTGATGATGTTCTTATTGTTGCAAATAGGAATTATGTGCCTGTAGATTTTATATTGCTTGATATAGATTGCAATCCTACATGTCCTATTATTCTTGTTAGATCTTTCCTTAGAATGATTGGTGTGATTCTTGATATGAAAGAAGGAAACATTAGATATCAAATGTATGAAGACATTGAAGTCAAAGGTGGTATATGAAGATATTCACATTGAAGACTATGACAAGAGAAGACACCACATGAAGCCTATGGAGCTCGAAGACTTAGATCTTTTGTAGTTCTCTTTCTTCTGTGTTGAGTCATAGGAACCACCGTACTGTTAAGTGGGGTCCAAGAGAACCAGACAGAATGACTGAAGTGATGCTTAAACAAAACCTATGTCTTCGAGTGAAGACTTTGAGAGCGAATCTTGTCCAGAGTCGGGCAAGTCAGCTTTGCTTGAAGCCCAAGTAAAGTTGTCGTGTGAGTTTGAAATCTGACCGTTGGAACACGTGTCAGTTCCTTAGTGACCCAGGGTCATTTCGGACAAATCAAGTCGGGTTGCCAAGTGGCTATAAATAGCCCACCCCCTACAACCATAAACGGTTGGCTGCTCAGATTCAGAGTACGACTTTTATCGTTTGAGAGCAACCCACCTCGAAGCCTTTGAGAGAGAATTCCTTGCGAGGATAAAGCCCTAACCACCCAGAGCCAAAGAGAATTAGGCATCACTTAAGTCTTCTTGTCTGTGTGATCTGAAGACTTATTACACTTGAGGACTGTGCATCCTCCAGCCGGTTAGGCGTCGCGTTCTGAGCATCCAAGAGACATTGTGGATTGCCGGTGAACGAAGTCTGTGAAGGTTTGGGAGTCTACCTTGAAGACTTACTAGAGTGATTGGGCGAGGTCTGTGTGACCTTAGCTCAAGGGGAATACGGTGAGGACTGGGTGTCCTGAGCTGCGTGTTCAGGACTGGGTGTCCGGGACTGTGTGTCCTAAGGTTTAAATACCTAGCCGCCCTAACCAGACGTACAGTTGTCACAACAACTGGAACTGGTCCAACAAATCATTGTCTTCAGCAAGTCACTGGTTTCATCTTCCCTTCCCTTTACTTACTGTTACTCCTTGTGAAGTCATTGTATGTTCGCACTATCTTTTGTCTTCACTGAGTGACTGCGTGTTCTGTGTGGCTTCACAATATCTTCCTACCTGATCCTTACTACATTGCTGCTATTAGTCATTGTGCTTTCACTCTATTGAATACTTGACTATGGCTTGCCTAGTGTAGTCTACCTTCCACTGCAGGGTAATAGGTTTATTTCTATCGTTTGTCTTCATAACTTCCACGTTTTGAAGACTTTCATAAAAATCGCCTATTCACCCCCCCTCTAGTCGATATAACGCACTTTCAATTGGTATCAGAGCAAGGTGCTCCCTTGTTCTGTGTGATTCGGTTTAACCACCTGGAGTTTTAGCTATGTCGACTGCATGGATAATTAAAGTCTCCGCTGCGTGCCCCGTCTTCGATGGAACTGGATATCCCTACTGGAAGAATAAGATGCGCATGCATCTTGAAGCCATTGACGTCGACCTATGGTATGTCGTCAAGAACGGCGTTCCCAAGGCTGGAGAAGGTGTCACTGCTGCTGATGTCAAGAAGTTCATTCAACTGGACTCTACTGCCAAGAATATCATCTGTGGTCATCTGACCAAAGGACAGTATGGCCGTGTGAGTGCTTTGGAAACATCTAAGCTGGTCTGGGACTGGCTCTCCAAGGTCAATGAAGGCGTCTCAACCCAAAGAGATCAGAGAATCAGTGTCCTTCGCAACCTCTTCAACCGCTTCAAGCGAAATGACAATGAGAATGTCCTGCTCACATTTGACCGACTCACTGACATCACAAATGAGCTTCAAGCCCTCGGCGCTACTGAGATCACCAAACATGAAGTCGTCAAGACACTACTGAGATAACTTGATAGTTCGTTTGACACCCTAGCCCTGATGATTCAAGAACGTCCTGATTTCAAGACACTCGATCCGTCTGACATACTTGAGAGGCTCAACACACATGAGTTTCAGCTTTCTGAGAAAAGAGATATCTACGGTCCAAACTATGGGCGAACTCGTGCCTTGAAGGCAAAAGCTGTCTCCTCATCTGAAGAAGAATCTGATAGCAGTTCGGATGATCCTGAAGACATTGGAAGGGAACTTGCTATGCTTGTGAAGAAGTTCCAAAAATTCACCAAGAAGAAAGGTTTCAGAAAGTCTTCCCGATCAAGCTCAAGGAATGATGAAGCTTCTGCTCACGACTACAAGAAGAAAACATGTCACAAGTGCAAGAAACCTGGCCACTTCATCTCTGAGTGTCCACAGTGGGACAATGAGAACAAAAAGAAGAAGAAGAGCAAGGAATATGACTCTGACGACAAGAAGAAGAAGAAATACTCAAAGTCTTCTTCCAGGTCTTCCTCAAAGTCTTCATCACACAAGAAGAGCTCATCTGGCAAGGCACGTGCGTTTGTTGGCAAGGAAATGGATTCAGAGGAGGAGTCCGCTTCTGAGGAGGCGGAGGTGGAGTCTGAGGAGGAGTCCGATTCAGGCGTCGCAAGTCTGGCTACAACATACGTTGCCAAGTCCATCTTCAACACTGAAGACAATGACTTCATCACCGACACCGATGCAAATGACAAGGACTACTCCGCTTCTACCTACTGCTTCATGGCACACGGTGCCAAGGTAAACACACGCACTACTCACTATCAAACATCTAGTGACGATGACTCTGATTGTGGTTCAAAACCCAGCTACAAAACACTTGCTAAAATTGCAACTGAACAACAGAAAGCTATGGAACATATTCAAAAACTATTAGACAGAAGCGATGATCTGTTAGGTGCTGAAATGACTCGATCTGAATCCTTAATTGAAGACATAAAAAATCTTCACGTTAAGTATGAGGAACTTGAAAGTCATCATGAAACTCTCTCAACAACTCATGAAAAGCTTTCCTATGATTATCTTCAAAGGAAGCAAGATCTTGAGAAATTGAGAGCGGCTCATGAAGATCTTCAAAAGGAAAACGAGTCACTTCGCGCCAAACAGATCAGTTCCGCTCAGGAAGGATTTGAACCACCATGTCTTAAATGCATTGAGCGTGATAATGCTACTTCTGTTGCTGAATGTTCTACTGCTACTACTGTTGCAATATCTTCAACTGTTGATGTGGTAACTAACCCCTCTGCTGAGGATACCACTGCTATTGCTGATGAGAATGCTAGGTTGAAGACATTGCTTGAAACAGGGATGTACAAAAGTCTTAAAGGGCATCAGACACTATGTGATGTCCTCAAAAAGCAGATTCTGAACCGAAACCCGAGGAAAGAGGGTGTTGGGTTCGTAAGGAAAATGAATGCTGATGGCTCTTACTGGAAACCTGAGTAGTACCCCAAAACCACGTGGGTTGCTGCAAAGGAACCTTCAGCAAATCCATCCAATCTATCTGGCTTCACTTGTGCTAACCCCATTATCATTGATGAATCCCTTGATGCAAACTATAAACTGTTTAAGAATCAGAATGGTGAAGTGTTTGCCAGGTACATTGGTACTAACTGCAGGAATGGACCGCCTATGAAGAAGATCTGGGTTCCGAAAAGGTATCTGGAGAATCTTCCTATGAATGTCATCATGACACCTCATGTGAAGAAGACAAACCTCAGACCAAAGGCTTCATACGGTCCAAAGGCTTCATACAGACAGAGGACTCACCTGAGTCGCACTAACGCAAATGTTTTGCATGGAAACCATACTCAGGCATATGAATATGAGAGCGGTTCATCAAACCGCCATGTTCATAAGACCAAGAACTATTCTGCTTATTCTTATGAGTACTATTGTCCGCCTGCAAGACTGTTTGCTAGGGCTCCAAAGCCAAAGTTCTTAGATGCTGCACTTAGACTTATTGCTTCTAAGCCACCCTTGAAGATGTGGGTGGCTAAGAAAGCTTAACTCTCTTTTGCAGGGAAAGGTCTCCAGCAGAAAACCAAAATCGTCTGACGCTATTGCTGGGGACCTTAAACATCTTGTAGGGCGCAAGATCAAATGCCTGAATGGTCTTACTATGTACTTCATTCCTGAATTGCTTGCTACTCTACCTATTAGTCCTAATCTGGATCTAAGCTTTCATAACCCACTGGTTCGTCAAATGTTTTTGCTTCACAATGCTCTTTGTGAAGCCTATCCCCCTAACTGCACTGTAGGGTACGACACCAGCGTCTTCAGAATGGATTATTGATAGTGGGTGTACAAATCACATGACTGGCAAAAGAAGCCTTCTTATGGACCCAACCTTACGTCCATCCGACAAGAGCCACATCACATTTGCTGACACTGGTAAAAGTAAGGTATTGGGTCTAGGTAGAGTTGCAATCTCAAGGGATCAACACATGGATAAAGTCATGCTTGTTGAATCCCTTGGCTTCAACTTAATGTCTGTCTCAATGCTTGGCGATTTAAACATGATCGTAATATTTGGAAAATATCGTTGCCTTGTTCTAATGGAATCTGACAAGTCTCTAGTATTTGAAGGGTATCGAAAAGATGATTTGTGCGTGGTAGATTTCTCAGCAGGACCACAGCTTGCCGTATGTCTTCTAGCAAAAGCTTCAGAATGCTGGCTCTGGCATCGGAGGCTTGGGCATGCTGGCATGAGGAACCTCCACACCCTGGCAAAGAAGAAGAATGTCATAGGCATCGAGGGCGTCAAGTTCAAGAAAGATCACTTATGCGGTGCCTGTGAGGCAGGAAAGATGACGAGGGCCAAACATCCCTCGAAGACAATCATGACCACTACTCGACCCTTTGAACTGCTTCACATGGATCTTTTCGGTCCCACTCACTACTCAACTCTTACTACTACTTCTTGTCTCTATGGCTTTGTCATTGTTGATGATTATTCTAGATATACTTTGCTGCACATAATCCTTTACAAGACTGAAGTGCAGGATGTCTTCAGACGCTTCGCCAATCGAGCAATGAACAACTATGGCGCCAAGATAAAGCATATCAGAAGTGACAATAGCACTGAATTCAAGAACACTGGCCTTGATACATATCTTGATACCTTGGGCATCACACATGAATTCTTAGCCCCGTACACGCCACAGCAGAATGGGGTCGTCGAACGCAAGAACAGAACACTCATTGAGATGGCCAGAACGATGCTAGATGAATACAAGACTCCAAGAAAATTCTGGCCTGAAGCCATTGATACTGCATGCCATACAATCAATCGTGTTTATCTTCACAAGCTTCTGAACAAGACATCTTATGAGCTCCTTACTGGCAAGAAGCCAAATGTCAGTTACTTCAGAGTATTTGGCGCCAGGTGCTGGATCAAGGACCCACATCACACCTCAAAGTTTGCACCAAAAGCACATGAGGGTTTTATGCTTGGATATGGAAAGGATTCGCACTCCTACAGATTCTTCAATCTATTTCATTACAAAGTGGTTGAAACAGTGGATGTGCGGTTCGATGAGACCAACGGTTCACAAAGAGAGCAACTGCCAAATGTGCTAGATGAAGTTCCATCCAGTGAATCAATCAAGCTAATGGGAACTGGAGAAATTATACCTTCTGAAGCTCATCCTGTAGAAGAACTTATCATCTCAGCACCTGATCAACATGAAGACAATGCTCAGCCTGAAGACATTCCTTCTAACAACGACAATGATCAGCAAGAGCAAAATCTTCGCCCTGTACATCCTCGCGTTGCCAATGAAGTGCAGATTGAAAGAATAATTGATAGCATCAATGCACCCGGTCCACTCACTCGTTCAAGGGCAACTCAGCTAGCAAATTTCTGTGGGCACTTCGCATTCGTCTCAATAACAGAACCCAAGAAAGTTGAAGATGCCTTCATGGAACCTGAATGGATTCAAGCTATGCAAGACGAGCTTCAACAGTTTGAGCTAAATATCCTGGAATCCTCAAATGTCCTGTGATCAGGCACACATCCTAACCCTTATGCATATTGATGACTTAGATGTGCAACACACGAAGTAAAGTATATCTTCAATCAATGAAGACATATATTCTAAGTGTGAATACATTAATGTGGAATTTGACTTCGGAGCGCCACGATAATTGTGCGCCGTGTCTGGGTCTAATACTTCCTATACGATGGGTAACGCCACCACCAAATGTTCTATTTTGAAGTGTTTCACTCATGGCGTTACCTTGCTATGTCTTCACATTTGGTTTGGCTTCAATCTCAACATGTCTTCATGATTATCTTCACTATGTTGATTATATATATATATATACTAGTGTTCTGTCCTCTACAGCATTCACTTATAGCTATGTCTTCTTGTTGAATCTTTTGAACTAAGTGAATGTGATCGGACCCTAACCTCTCTATGCTATCTATCTCAAACTCTATCTCTCCAAATCATATGCATTCTATTGAAACTGTCGAATGTCTTCTCTGCGTCCTTATCAGCAGAAGATACAAAGACAAATCTTAAGTCCACTTTCAATGCTCATTCCTCCACATGAAACCCGGAGAAGTAGGAACGACCACCCGACAATCCAGGCGTGCGTGGGACGTGGAACAAACCCCAAAATTCTGCATGATGGCCACGTGTTCCTCAGATGCGAATCGCCAGGGGCACCTGTGTAATAACGCAGTGCCGCCCCTGTACCTATAAATACACACTTCACGGCAGTCATTATCTCTTCTTCCACTCTCGCACGAACCCTAGCGCCACCGCTAGCCCTCGACGACGCCGGCGACGAAGCGCTTCGCTGCCGCAACCTCTCCGACGCCGTCTTCACGCCGACCGTGGACATCGTCCTCTCCGCCGTCGCTGTAGGTGTCCTCCGTCGCCAAGTTAGGGCATGGAAGATCAAACTGCTCGGCCTCATCTTCCACTCCGTCTAGCAGTTCTTAGTGTGGTAAATAAAACTTCCTTTTTACGGCACCGTTGATCCTATGGCTTTGTCACTTTCTACCACAAGCAGTTTCTATTCACACAAGTTAGATCTCTCTCATACTGCGTCTCATAACATGCCTAGTATATTCACTTATGCTTCACAAAGTAGTTAGATTCCTCACTTGTAGTGATCTCTGGATTCGTACAAATCTGGAACCAACTCCTTATCTATGAGTGAATGTCTTCGCACGATGAGGTCAATGTCTTCTAAACTGATTTATATTCAAAATCTTCTGAGAATGCATATGACCTCTTCCCTTTCCCTCGCACCTTAATGCTGTCACAGGTACATGTCCGTGGGAGAATCCCTTGGTTCTCATAGTCTGCATTCATTTGCAGAATTCTTACAGCATCATATAGATTCTCCCGAAGCAAGTTCCTGTTTGTCCAGCAAGCGAAAATCTTTGAAGCCTTTGAACGTGTTGAAGCCTTTCAGTTTAAAGTTCATGGCTTCAGAGAAATCAGCAAGGAAGGGTGGCAGAAAGCGTCGTGGAGAAACATCTAGAGATCTGCCAGATGACCTCTCAGAACTGTACAAGACAGATCCTAAAGAGGATTACAATCAGCGCAAGACCCGAATCCAATGGATTCGAAGATATTGGGCAGAATAATGGTTCAAATACCGATTTGTAACCCAGGAATATGCTGAGAAAACTGCCATCAAGAGACCGTGGGCAGACATCCTATACAAGAATCTTCAACCCAGGTCTAGAGATGAAGCCATTGAACAAGGCTTCTATCCCTGCATGGTCCGTGGGCCATAGCCTGTTGATGCACACCCATCGTCACTACTATGGTGTCGTGACGACATTCTGTTCAAGCGCAACTTTCAGTTTTCCCAGAACTCAGCGAAGCAAAACAAGAAGACATTGGGACTAGACTTCAACCCTGGTCCCTCGGCTCCAAGGGCTGATGGCACACGAGATGCAGAACCCAATGTCGTCGGTCCTTTCTACAACCTTGAAGCCCTCATCACCCATATCTTGGTTCAAGGGACTGCAGTGAATGAGCCTGCAGCTGACGCTGAATCAGATGAAGCGCCTCCAGCGCGGAAGCCAAAGAAGTTGAAGAAGCCTAAAGCTTCAAAGCCTGCCCCTTCACCAAAAATCTCACGGGCGAAGCCACTGGCAACTGCACCTCCTGAAGACAGTGTGCAGTCCGAAGATTTATCACGCATCTCCAAGCCCAGAAGGTCAAGATGCCTCTGCCACACACCGGCCAAGAGCTAACAGCTGCTGCCATTCTGCGCAATGATGCCATTGATCTGTCAAGTGATGAAGATCTTGCAGATGACGCTCTTGAGCAACTCATCAAGAGCAAAGAAGAAGCAGAAATCTTCAATGATCTGCCTCTCTTTGATGTAACAATCATCCACAACTTCATTGATGAATGGTTTGACACGCCAAACATCAGCTTCGACGATCTCCAACTACCCATTGGCCTCAGTGTCGCCTTCCATGGCGCCATTGCTTTAGAGTTAGCTATCGCCCATCGCATTGTTGAACTGAAGCAGAAGATTGACTTTGAGAAATCTCAGTTCAAGAAGCATATGGCCAAGCTCAGCGTGCAAGACGTGAAGAATTTCAAGATTATGCTGCACGAGCTCAAGGAAGCCTTCCTAAAGAAACATGCAGAAGCTCAGGGTTCTCGTGAGCGCATGAAGGTCCTGGCTGATAGGTGTGTGCAAGCCTACAATGAGGCTGAGAAGCGCAAGGCCCTTGGGCGTCCTGGCATCGACCCCAGGATGGCTGCCAAGAAGCAGAAGAAGCCCGCTATGGCTGAACCTGAAGCACCAAGGCAGGAGGCAGATCCCCTTGTCTTCCCAACTAGCATGACTGGCCCGAAGCCAAAGGTCAGGTCAACCGCTTCAGAACTGAAGAAGACCAGGACTTCTAAGGCTGAAGCAAGGAAGAGAAAACATCCTGAAGCCTCTGCTACTGCCCCCGCCAAGAAGAAAAGAATGACCAAGAAGGAACGGGCTGCTCCCACAGAGCCCTTGATTGTTGAACCCATTTCCATGGTTCACCATGACGCCGATCCACAAGAACGTCAACTGACTGTCCATGAGCCTGCTTTCACAGAGGCTCATGAAGCTGAAGACTTTCCAGCAGCTGATCCCATCGCTGCTGAAGACATTGGTCATCATGACCATGTTGAAGATGATGCAGCCCTTCCTCCGCTAGAACACCAACAGGTATCATCGCCTGTGCTAACGCACAGCAAACTCATCAGCATTGGTCTTCCACTGACGCCAATTGCATAGGATGCTTCATGGGCGGATCGCCCACAAGAGAATGAAGACCTTGAGGCCCAGCCAACAGCAACTCCATAGGCGTCACCCGCATTGCGCAGGCTTCGCAAAGATCCAAGGCCTCAAGTCTCTGCTGAAGACAATCCGGCTACATCAGCCGCGGAAGAAGAAGTCCCACAAGTTGCCACTCCCCTGTCCCACCAAGAAGCAGTTCTCAAGGAGAACGTGATCGTGACCGATCCTCCTGCTCGTCAAGTGGAGGTTGAACATCTTGAGGCTGCCACCACCAACACCACTGAAGCCACTGACGCTGTCATGGCTGAAGCTAATGTGGAGCCCTCACCAACAAAAGCACCAGAAGTCAGCGAAGCCACTGATCCCGCCACTTCTGTTCCTGAGTCTGCTGCCGGTCCCCAGTTCGATTATCATGTTGAGCACAGGCCTCAGGTACAGAAGCCAATCCCAAGATTGCCAAGGTTCCCAGGTCCTGCATCAGCACCTGGCTCCTTCAATATCAATGGCTTCAGAGCAGACAACACATTCTTCAACAGCTCCAGGAACCCCTACTCCAGGGAAAGAATATCATCTGATTGGTTCTGGAGTTATCCGCAGTGAAGCTATTACTCATGCGTTCTTTACAACCAAGGTTGCATCTTCCCACACAAGCGCCTTGACATTGAAGCAATAGCTGGTCTGCCCTGTCTGGAAGAAGCTCTGGATTGCTTCAAAGAGGTTGGACTGCTGCCGTTCGTCACTGACCAAGAGCATTGGAATGAAGAGTTGCTGCTCCAATTCTATGCCACACTTCACATCCGCGGGTATAGTAGAGATCCGAAGACTTGGGTCCTAGAGTGGATGACAGGAAATGTTCATCACGAAGCCAAAGCCTTTGACATCATTGAGCTCACTGGTTTGCCCACTCCTGGCGATCTCTACGAGCATGGCTGTCAGCTTCATAGTGAAGCTATTGAGAGCATCTTTCAGAAGACTGAACCTAATATGAGTCAGATGCTCAGTATGATGAAGCCATTGCCCCAAGATGCTGCTTATCCCACGGAGTTCTTCGTTGAAGACCTTGAGTATCTGCCAAGAACCATTTATCACATCATAAGGCGAACTCTCTGGCCAATCAAAGGACATTCTCCCCATGCCAAGCTGGAAGGTGCAATGAAGACTTTGGTCTTCTACATTCTTCATGGAAAATGCTTCAATACACAGGATTTCTTCATTCGCCAACTTGCTGCATCTGGCTCTGATCTGTTTGGTTTGAAGTTCTACGCCCCTTGGGTGATGCGGCTGATCAAACTTCACTCCGCTGTCTCATATCAGCCTCGTCCCACAACCATCGGATCTTTTTGCCTGATGTGGATATGTCTATTGAAGCCATCTATCCTGAGCCTGCCAAGGAACCTCTCAGTCTTCAGAATGCAGAGCATCAAAGTTTCACTCAGAACGTTGAAGGCGTGGAAGCCGTAACTCGTGTGTATCCTTTGGCTGGCACTACACGTGCACCGCATCCTGCTCTCACTGAAGCCACTGACAGTACAACTGCTCCACGACCCAAGAAGCGCACTCGTGTTCTCAACGAACGAGAGCTTCTTGTGGCTCTTCATCAGAAACAGGATAGGCATCATGACTAGCTGAAGCGTCAGATGCAAAGCCTCTTGGTGGATGTTAATCGCATTCGCAATCTTGCCACCAAGAATGCTTTTGTTGCCCATGAAACCTCTCACCGCACATGGAAAGGGCTAACGCTGATGTGTTCTGAAGATGATCTTCAAGAGGATGGCTTCACTGAGTGATTCAAGTTTGACTCCACACCTCCTCGAAGGGCAGTGCTGCGATGAACTCCATCCCTTGAAGACTCTGAGTTCTCTTCCTCTGCTGCAACTGTGAATGCCAGAGTGATCGAGGATGAAGACGATGCTACTTCACCACCACCTCCTTCAGCACGCTTCGACTCTGCTCCAAGCTCTTCAGCACCGCCAAACACCACCAACGACCCTGCTGCTTCACCTACTCCTCATGGGAACGAGTAGATACTCTATGTCTTCAAACCTTTTTGGTCCTTACTGACAAAAGGGGGAGAAGCATATGAGGTTGATAGTCTTCAAGCGGGTCCATATGGGCGGGTGATTTATATTTTGCTTCGTGCTTACAACTCTTGTTTTGCTACATTTGGTTCTTTGAGTTGTAACACTTAAACTCGTGGTCGTCTGCTACTTATCTGCCACCTTGTGTTGCGATGATAAATTCCGCATGTGCGACGATAAATTCCGCACTTAGATCATTCTGCAGACGTCCATTTTCCATTATGCATGTCATTATCTTCATATACTTTCACATGCATAGTGGATTGTCATCATAAGTTGAAGTGGATCTCCACAAGTACAACCTGCCATGTGTATTTGCATTCCAAAAGCAAATTACTTATATGCACATCTTCAGGGGGAGCCCTTGCAACTTATGAAGACAATTCCTTATCCTTTACAATTTCACAGATCTCGTTGAAAACTTCAACTAGTTTGTCATCAATCACCAAAAAGGGGGAGATTGTAAGTGCATCTAGTGCCACCCCTAGTTGGTTTTGGAGTATTGACGACAAACCTAGTTGAGGGACTAATGTGTTTGTGAGAATTGCAGGATAACACAGGTAGAAGTCCCTCATTGATTCGGTTTTCCTACCAGAGATGACCCCTAAAAATGTATGAAGACATTGAAGTCAAAGGTGGTATATGAAGATATTCACATTGAAGACTATGACAAGAGAAGACACCACATGAAGCCTATGGAGCTCAAAGACTTAGATCTTTTGTAGTTCTCTTTCTTCTGTGTTGAGTCATAGGAACCACCGTACTGTATAGTGGGGTCCAAGAGAACCAGACAGAATGACTGAAGTGATGCTTAAACAAAACCTATGTCTTCGAGTGAAGACTTTGAGAGCGAATCTTGTCCAGAGTCGGGCAAGTCAGCTTTGCTTGAAGCCCAAGTAAAGTTATCGTGTGAGTTTGAAATCTGACCGTTGGAACACGTGTCAGTTCCTTAGTGACCCAGGGTCATTTCGGACAAATCAGGTCGGGTTGCCAAGTGGCTATAAATAGCCCACCCCCTACAACCATAAACGGTTGGCTTCTCAGATTCAGAGTACGGCTTTTGTCGTTTGAGAGCAACCCACCTCGAAGCCTTTGAGAGAGAATTCCTTGCGAGGATAAAGCCCTAACCACCCAGAGCCAAAGAGAATTAGGCATCACTTAAGTCTTCTTGTCTGTGTGATCTGAAGACTTATTACACTTGAGGACTGTGCATCCTCCAGCCGGTTAGGCGTCGCATTCTGAGCATCCAAGAGACATTGTGGATTGCCGGTGAACGAAGTCTGTGAAGGTTTGGGAGTCTACCTTGAAGACTTACCAGAGTGATTGGGCGAGGTCTGTGTGACCTTAGCTCAAGGGGAATACGGTGAGGACTGGGTGTCCTGAGCTGCGTGTTCAGGACTGGGTGTCCGGGACTGTGTGTCCTAAGGTTTAAATACCTAGCCGCCCTAACCAGACGTACAGTTGTCACAGCAACTGGAACTGGTCCAACAAATCATTGTCTTCAGCGAGTCACTGGTTTCATCTTCCCTTCCCTTTACTTACTGTTACTCCTTGTGAAGTCATTGTATGTTTGCACTATCTTTTGTCTTCACTGAGTGACTGCGTGTTCTGTGTGGCTTCACAATATCTTCCTACCTGATCCTTACTACATTGCTGCTATTAGTCATTGTGCTTTCACTCTATTGAATACTTGACTATGGCTTGCCTAGTGTAGTCTACCTTCCACTGCAGGGTAATAGGTTTATTTCTATCGTTTGTCTTCATAACTTCCACGTTTTGAAGACTTTCATAAAAATCGCCTATTCACCCCCCCTCTCTAGTCGATATAACGCACTTTTACCTATATTGTAACCAACCATCTGTAAACCCTAGGTACCCCCAGCGTCTATATAAGCCGTGGGGTTTAGTCCATAGAGGCATGTGCCTTCACATTCGCAAGGTTTAAACTTAGACAAATTCATACGTTCTCGAAGTAGATCAATCTGTAATTTGTACCCCCGTCACAATCAATATATAAGTAGGACGTAGGGTTTTACCTCATCAAGAGGGCCCGAACCTGGGTAAAACATCATGTTCCTACTCTCCCTGTTACCATCAAGATTAGGACCCCCTACCTGAGATATGTCAGTTTTAGCACCAACACTTGGCACTCTAGAGCACGATCCTCTCATTATGTTTATCAATCATAAAGATTCAACCAGATAAATAACACCTAATCAATTTCAATAGGAAATATGGAACCATGGGCCATTATTCTACAACTATAATGCAAACAACACATGCACATTGTTCATAATTAATTTGCACTAATGATTAACCTAATTTTAATATAAAGTGCGCTCTCACTCAAATCAATATATTTCATAATTGAAACTGAGTGATTCAAGATCCTGATCTTATTCGCGGCCATTGATGGTAGCATCACTGATGACATGAACTGCAATCGGTAGGTAAACTTGCCGACCATATCTCCATATGACTCTTGTTCATCTTTCTATGCTTTGTGCTTTGAGCTCAGAACGTTTCTGCCAGACCTTCAAGATAACTGAGTGTTTCTAGTGTGAGGTCTTACCTTCACCTGCCTTACACTTCACCTTCATTTGTACCCATGGTAGCATGACGCACTCTAAAAAGCTATGTGATCTAGATGGTTGCTACACTAGGAAGAGCATTAACTACTAGATATTTTCATGTGAGAGATCACCCTAATAATTGACTATTGCACAATCAAAGGGTGCAAACAAAAAAGGGATGAACATCTTGGGATATTCATCATAGCATGATATGCTATAGCCCTGGCTGCCAGGAACATATCCATGGTCCTCCAAGGTCTTCATGAAAATTCTCCGAAAATGTTGCCGTGGAGACAATTTTGAACACTGTCGTCGTGGCAATGCTTTTGTTCTCGTGCGCCTGGTGAAGCTCCAGGATCCTACATGCTACTTTCATGGAATAAATAATGAGGTTGACATGCAGGTGATTAAAATGACAATCCCTTGGCTCCGGCCATCATGTCGTACTGTGGCGCGCAAGCCACTTAACATTACAACATATAACCATCTCATACATAAACTCGTTATCATGATGAAGAGTATACCACATCACATACAACCTGCAAAACCAAGTTAGACGTCCTCTAGTCAGTTTGAAAAAAAAATTAATTACGTGGCTTCTAGGGTTTATGGATAACACTAGCTACCTGCGTCCACCATCAAGGCGATAATTCGTGTTGCTAGATTAACTTTTATGGTGTGTGAGGGATGAGACTAATTAAAAATCTCTAGCCCCACACTAAACTTCGTCAATACGCATGGCCCCCTAGAAGATCGAACATCTTCATCACCCTCTCGTTTTTGCGATAGTTCACTATTCTTGAGTCTTGACTATGATGAAGCCCAAAGAACTGTTAGCAGATCATCGATAGCCAGAGCCTATAGATTGTCGGAACTTTGTGCAAAGCTACATCATGCCGTCAATGAACTGAACCAAAGCAAAACTGAAGCGAAGCATAGCAAGAACATCAAACCCTCACATCCAAATGTGATCTAGATCGAAACCTACATCTACTCATAGAACCGCTCATGATGCCATTGTTGGGAAACGTAGTAGAAAACAAAAAAATCACCCTACGATCAACCAAGAACACTATGAAGATGCAATAAAAGTTTGGATCAGATTGTTGATACGTCTCCAATGTATCTATAATTTTTTATTGTTCCATGCTATTATATTATCTATTTTGGATGTTTTATATGCTATTTTATATTATTTTTGGGACTAACCTATTAACCTAGAGCCCAGTGCCAGTTTTTGTTTTTTCCTTGTTTTTGAGTTTTACAGAAAAGGAATATCAACCGGAGTCCAAACGGAGTCCAAGCGGAATAAAACTTTGAGATGATTTTTCTTGGACTAGAAGACACACGTAGGACTTGGAGAGGACATCAGAAGCTTCCCGAGGAGGACACAAGCCTCCTAGGCGCGCCCCAGGGGGGTGCCCTGAGGGCTTGTGGGCCCCTCAGGGGTCCTCAAACCCTAATTCTTGCACTATAAATTCCCAAATATTCCCAAACCATCAGAGGCATCCACCAAAATACTTTTCCGCCGCCGCAAGCCTCTCTTCCCGTGAGATCCCATCTTGGGGCCTTTTTCGACACCCTATCGGAGGGGGATACGATCACGGAGGGGATCTACATCAGCCTTGCTACCCTTCCGATGAAGCGTGAGTAGTTTACCATGGACCTAAGGGTCCATAGCTAGTAGCTAGATGTCTTCTTCTCTCTCTATGATCTTCAATACCATGTTCTCCTTGATGTTCTTCAAGTTCTATCGATGTAATATTCTTTTGCGGTGTGTTTCTCGAGATCCGATGAATTGTGGATTTATGATCAGATTATCTATGAATATTATTTGAGTCTTTTCTGAACTCTTTTATGCATGATCAAATATCTTTGTATTTGTCTTCGAATTATCGGTGTGGTTTGGCCAGCTAGATTGGTTTTTCGTGCAATGGGAGAGGTGCTTAGTTTTGGGTTCAATCTTGCGGTGTCCTCACCCAGTGAGATAGTAGGGGTAGCGAGGCATGTATTGTATTTTTGCCATCAAGGGTAAAAGGATGGGGTTTTCATCATGTTGCTTGAGTTTATCCATCTACATCATGTCATCTATACCTACTAATAAAGAAAATAGGTATGCTTAGTCTGTCATACTATTTTATAGAAAGACCCCTGATGTTTCTGACATTAAACCCGCAGTATATATCAAATAGTTTTTTAAAAATACTCATATCTTCTAAACCGTAACTCCAAATTTAACATGTTATATATGAAATTTGATTACAAAACTATATAGAATCTGTATATGATGTTATTTTACCTATTAACCATTTAAAAAATACTATCTAGAGTGCAATCTTAATCAACAGTGTATTATCAGTCTTTTTTTCATATCGGTACTGATCCAGATTGTGGAATTATGGATGAACATCTCAGCAAAATCAGGATTTGAGACAAAACTGAAGATCACTTGCCCGTTTCTTTGTACATATTAAATCTACATGCAAGCCATATTTAAATAGAAGACATGTGGAATGTTGAAATTGTGCTTTTCTAGGCAAAGACCAACTTTGTTTGTGACATAGCTACAAATACTCAGATTATAGACCATTTTTTGTAAATTAAGAGCGGGTGGCCCTTTTGCTAGTCTTACTTAAGGCGTTACTCCATTCTTATGAACTTACTACTCTAGATGCATGCTGGATAGCGGTCGATGTGTGGAGTAATAGTTTTAGATGCAGAATCGTTTCGGTCTACTTGACACGGACGTGATGCCTACATTCATGATCATTGCCTTGGATATCGTCATACCTTTGCGCTTTTCTATCAATTGCTCTATAGTAAGTTGTTCACCCATCGTATGTTTTCTTTCAAGAGAGAAGCCTCTAGTGAAACCTATGGCCCCCGGGTCTATTTTCCGTCATATATTTTCAGATCTATAAACCAAAAAACCCAAAAATACCTTGCTGCAATTTATTTAAATTTACTTTAGTTTGCCTTGTTATTGTTCTTTTATACCTATCTCTATTATATTTCACTCTTGTTCATGACCATGAAGGGGTTGACAACCCCTTCTTCGTGTTGTGTGCAAGTGTTTGTTAGTTTGTGCAGGTGCATAGATTGGAGACTTGCTTGTGCCTCCTACTGGATTGATATCTTGGTTCTTAACTTAGGGAAATACTTATCTCTACTTTGTTGCATCATCTTTTCCTCTTCAAGGGAAAAATCAACGCAAGCTCAAGAAATAGCAGGAAGAATTTCTGGCGACGTTGCCGGGGAGGTTCTACATCAAGCCTACCAAGTACCCATCATAAACTCTCATCTCTTGCACTTACATTATTTGCCATTTGCCTCTCGTTTTCCTCTCCCCCACTTCTAAAACATTTTCAGAAAAACACAAAAATATTTGCCTTTTTCTTCGCCCTTCTTTCGTCTTTTCGTTTGCTTTTTGTTTGCTTGTGTGCTAGATTGCTTGCTTGCCTTCATGGCTCGACCTAAGAGCCTTGATTTTTACTATAGAAAGTTGGAAGAGATTGTAAACAATGCTAAAAGCTTCATGTCCATACAATTTGAGCATAATAGTTTCTTTAGGAACGAACTTAAAGAACAAAAAACTATGATGGAATATATTAATAAAGAGCTCGATGATGTTACTAAGGAAATATATGGCCTTAAATCTCAATTTTCTCATGTTGAAAATTTAGTAGGCCAAATTTCCGATAAGCAAACCACTTTGGTAAATTAGATGGCCAATGAGCCGGAGTACCTTGAAAATAATGATGAAGATCTTAAAGTAATTGATGTGACTCCTATTGAATCTTTGTTTTCTAATATAAATCTTGATAAATATGGCAATGGAGATGAGTCAACTTTAACTAGAAGGCGTCCCAATCATTTGGAGTTTAAAGATCTTAATGAAAAAATCTATAAAAGTGGGATTGGAGAGGTCAGAACTTTAAGTAGCGATGAACCCAGTCTTTTGGATTTCAAGAATTTTAATTATGATAATTGTTCTTTGATAGATTGTATTTCCTTTTTGCAATCCATGTTGAATCCACCACATGCTTATAATCAAAACAAAGCTTTAATAAACATATTGTTGATGCTATGATGAAATCTTTTGAAGAAAAACTTGAGTTGGGAGTTTCTATCCCTAGAAAGATTTATGATGAGTGGGAACCTACAATTAAGATTAAAATTAAAGATTATGAGTGTAATGCTTTGTGTGATTTGGTGCTAGTGTTTCCATGATTCCAAAAACTTTATGTGATGTGCTAGGTTTCCATAAACCTGATGATCGTTCCTTGAATTTGCATCTAGCGATTATACTGTTAAGAAACCTATGGGAAGGATTGATGATGTTCTTATTGTTGCAAATAGGAATTATGTGCCTGTAGATTTTATATTGCTTGATATAGATTGCAATCCTACATGTCCTATTATTCTTGTTAGATCTTTCCTTAGAATGATTGGTGTGATTCTTGATATGAAAGAAGGAAACATTAGATATCAAATTCTGTTAAGGGAGGGTACGGAACACTTTCCAAGAAATAAAATTAAGTTGCCATATGAATCTATTATGAGGGTTGCTTATAAATTTAATACCAAAGATGACAATACCTAGATCTATGTTTTATGCCTAGCTAGGGGCGTTAAACAATAGCACTTGTTGGGAGGCAACCCAATTTTATTTTGTGTTTTTGTTTTTGGTTCTGTTTTTCAATAAATACACATTATTACTTATGTAGTAATTGTGGTTTAGTGTTTTAGTTAGTGTTTGAGCCAAGTAAGACCTTTGGGATGGTTTATGGTGATAGTTGATTTGATCTTGCTGGAAAATAGAAACTTTTGCGCTCATTGAAAGAATTTTCAAAAATCACAGAAGCATGATTTTGTGAGTCCGGGAAAATTATATGCGTGCGCAAATTCTTTCCCTAACCCCCTCTTTCTTTTTCTTCTCTTTGATGGCCTTTCGGTTAAAGTTTACGCCCGCCGGCCTTATGGGCCTCTCAATCATCCGCGCCGGCCCACCTAGGCCACCCGCACCCAGGCCGGCCCATCCAAACCCTAGGCCCACTCCCCCTAACCCTAGTAACCCCTGGTTCGATCCCCTCCTCTCCCTCTCGTTTTCCCCTCGCGCCGCCAGGAGGCAGTGATGCTCGATCCCCTCGTCTCTCTCCTTCCCTCGTCCTCCTCCCGACCGCATCATGCTTGGAGCCGCTACCTCCCAGCGCCCTTGCAGCCCCGCGCTGTCCGGCCGCCGTCGGCGACCACCACCTTGCCCCGCCGAAGTGCTGCCTCCTCTGCTAGGACGCCTGGAAGCTGCCGCCCACAACTCCCTCTCCTTCCCCTGCGCCGGTCAATGCCGAACCGCCGTCCTCAGCCACCCCGACGCGCCCCTCTTCTTCCCTCCTGCTTCGTACCCATGGCATCGTCGTTGTCTCGGCGCTCCGCCCTTCACCATCACGCCGCCGAGGGCCCGCCTATATTTTCCTCCCTCGACCTGGCCTCGCCGGAGCCCCGGGCTCGCCGGAGCGCCGCCAGCAGCAGGTCGTCGCCTCCCCTTCCCTTCACCGGAGCCCAAGTCCGGCGCCGCCTCGCCGTCGTGATCCCACCGTCCGTTGCCCGCTCCTCGCAGGGTTTCACCTGGAGCTACTCCGGCGAGCTCCCTTCTGTGCCCTCCGGCGACCCCAACATCTGGTCGTCACTTTGTCATCTCCAGCCACCTGCACCCTCACCTCTTCTACTCAACGACTGTTGTGCCGCTCGCTTTGGACGTCATTGCGCCTCTGTTCGTCGTCATTTTCACCACGAGCCCCGTGCCCGCTTCCTGTCGCTGCTCACGCACCACCTGGCCTTGCTGCTGCCCACCAGAGGCCTTTTGGGCTCACGTTGTTTTGGAACGACAAGGACGAGAATGCTAAGTACCACAACTACAGCCGGTGTGCATTTTTGTCAAGTCCGACTATGACAAACGAGACGCCAAGTACCACTACACCCGGAGACCTTGGACCCGTCAAGTCCAACAACGATTGTGCACAACTACCGTCACCCCCGGGAACATCAGATGTGTCAAGTACCCTTTTCGGAAAGTGTACCACTACCTCCATCTTCAGAATCGCTAAGAACGACAAGTACCTTGACGCCCGATGCATATAACAACTACCATCGTCGATGACCCGGGTAGCAGAAATGCCAAATACCCCTTCGAGTTGACGAGACCGGCAAGTTCGAAGACCCCAAGTACCTTTTCGAAACGATCGAGTACCACTACCGTTGACCCTCGAAGACCCCATGGAAGTCAAGTTCCTCGTTGTGACCGCGAACACCTACAGAGTGTGTACAACTATGAAGCGAGAACGACTACTTCCACTACGAACGTCCCGAGAACGTCTACTTCCTCTACTTTGCACCGAACGAGAACTGTCCCGTTTGCATACTCTGAAGGTATAATCCCGAGACGACCGCCTGTGAACGAATGCATGTGTTGTATGAGATGCATGTTTGGTTGTTGTATCCTCCTGTGAACGTTAGTTCTTTCCCTCGCTTGGCACCGTCGTCGACCCGTGGGAACCCGGTATCCGGGATCACCCCACCATTCTTGCATGACATGCTCCCGTCGCTTTTTCTTTTGCACTGACATCTCGATGAGTTGTCGGATCATCGGAATGTTGCCGTGCATCATTTCCGTTGTCGTGGTCGTGGCACCCCTTTCTTTCCGCCGTGGTGACAAAATGCCCCACACCTTATAACTTGCCAACATCTTCATAAAATTGCATATAACTTGCATATGTCATCCGCATCATGATAATAACATTTAAAATGTTTAAAAATTGTTGTTTGCATTAAATTGCTAATGCACATGAGGATTTACCAGAATTGTTGTTTGATGTTTCCGGCCTCATTTAAAAAATGCCTAACTGTGTATTTTACTCAGGTTTCACCTCTTGCCATGTTTAACAACATTTAATAATGTTGGGTACATAAACGAGAGAGAACTAAATAATCGAATGTGGTGTTTCGTCGATATGCAACTCGTTGCATATTGAGCTCCACTTAATTTGTAGTATTGTTTGTTGCACTTTGCCATGCCATGCCTCTTTAAACCGGACATGCATCATACTTGGTTGTGCATCATGCCATGTTTATGCTTGTGTGTTTACCATGTTGTTTGCTTCTTTCCGGTGTTGCTTCTTCTTGATAGTTCCAGTAACGTTGCGTTTGTGAGGATTCGTTCGACTACGTCCGTTTGCCTTCTTCATGGACTCGTTCTTCTTCCTTGCGGGATTTTAGGCAAGATGACCATATGTAACGCCCTCGATGCGGCTATAGCTCCCACGTGTCGAGGCACGACTTAGAGACATAACCGCATTGAAAGCAATGTCGCAAGTCAGGCAATCATTACAACATCCCATGTAATATATATAATAAAAGGGGGAGAAACATAGTTGGCTTACACTCGCCACGTCACATCAAAGTACATAAATAACATCCATCATACAAACACTCATGGCCCGACTACGGCGCCAAAATAGAAAATGACCCAACATGCGACAAGGTCCCAATCAAACCCCAACTAGGCACCACTACTGATCATCAGGAAACGACACGTAGTAACGCTGAGAGTCTTCATCGAACTCCCACTTGAGCTCGTACTCGTCACCTGGAGCGGAATCACCTGGACCTGCATCTGGAGTTATAGTAATCTGTGAGCCACAGGGACTCAGCAATCTCGCACCCTCGCGATCAAGACTATTTAAGCTTACAGGAATGTCAAGGCAATATATGTGGAGCTGCAGCAAGCGACTAGCATATATGGTGGCTATCTTATTCACAAAAGAGAGCGAGAAGAGGAGGCAAAGCGCGAGCGTGAAAAACTAGAGGAACAACCTGCGCAAACATTACTCCAACACCGTGTCCGCTCCCCGGACTCCGCCGAGAAGAGGCCATCACGGTAACACACTCAGTTCATTCATTTTAATTAATTAAGGTTCAAGTTATCTACAACCGGACATTAACAAATTCCCATCTGCCCATAACCGCGGGCACGGCTTTCAAAAGTTCAATCCCTGCAGGGGAGTCCCAACTTAGCCCATGACAAGCTCTCACGGTCAACGAAGAAATAGACCTCCTCCCAAGACGTTCCGATCAGACTCGGTATCTCGATAATTCAAGACACTTCAACAGGTTAAAACAAATCCAGCAACACCGCCCGAATGTGCCGACAAATCCCGATAGGAGCTGCACATATCTCTTTCTCAGGGCACACTCAGATGAACACTGCGTACAACTAAAACCAACCCTCAAGTTGCCTCGAGGTGGCGCTGCAAGAGGCTCTATTTGGACCAACACTCAGAGGAGCACTGGCCCGGGGGGTTTAAAATAAGATGACCCGCGGGCTCCGGAAACCCGAGGGAAAAGAGGCTAGGTGGCAAATGGTAAGACCAAGGTTGGGCATTGCTGGAAAAGCTTTAATCAAGGCGAACTATCAAGGGGTTCCCATTATAACCCAACCGCGTAAGGAACGCAAAAATCCGGGAACATAACACCGATATGACGGAAACTAGGGCGGCAAGAGTGGAACAAAACACTAGGCGAGAGGCCGAGCCTTCCAACCTTTATGATGTATATAGATGCATTAAGATAACATGGCAATGTAATGATATCCCAACAAGTAAATAAATGATGTTCCAACAAGGAACGGACTCCAATCTTCACCTGCAACTAGCAACGCTATAAGAGGGGCTGAGCAAAGCGGTAACATAGCCAATTAATGGTTTGCTAGGACATGGTGGGTTAGAGTTTCAACATGGCAATTGGGAGGCTGACAAGAAAAAGGTAGGCATCGTAGCATTGGCATAGCAAAGAGCGAGCAAACTAGCATAGCAAAGATAGTAGTGATTTCGAGGGTATGATCATCTTGCCTGCACAGTTGTCAGAGTTGACTGGATCCTCACAAGCAAACTCAACGGGCTCCTCGGTAGCGAACTCGTCTCCCGGCTCTACCCAAACAAGACAAACAAGCAACAAGGATACAATCAACCACGTGCAAGACCAAGCAATATGATGAAATGATGGCATGCTATGCGGGATGTGATGCGGGATGCAAAATGCAAGATATGACAGGAAATGCATGAACCTGGCCTCAACTTGGAATTCCAAGGGTGCCACTGAAAAGATGAGATTAAATCGCTTGAAAACGATATAAAGATCATCGGAATCGGAGTTACGGTTTGGAAATGGCAAGCGTTTTAAGAATGACATCGGTCTACGATTTACAGCAAGTAGGCATCTAAATGCAATGAGATGAACATGCTACAGCCACCAAAAATGACAACAAAATACATGGCAGGGATTCACACAAGATGCTTAACAAAATACTAGCACTGAGCTACGGCCAATTCATCCATTATGAGGTTCAAACAAGCATGGCAAAAACGCAAATGCAAAACAGATTCCAGACTTAGTGAAATTAGCACTTGTCTGAAATTTCAGATCACGAAGCCCTCTTCGGAGCAGCAAAACAACATAATACATGACCTGATTAAGACAAGTAAGAACATGGCATGGAGCTACTCAACAAGATTAACAAAAGTCCCTAAGTGACCTGGGGTCAAAAGGGATCACAAAATATACTAACGGGCACACGAACATAGCTAAAACACAATCAGTTTTCAGACTTAGTGAAAACTGAGACATGCTGAAATATAACTCACGAAGGCATGTAAACGATCTTGATGCACTCACCACAGTGCAAGTCATGGCAAGGAAAGCATACATTCATTAATAAGGCACAAAATACAAGCTAGACATGGCAAGAACAATGGCATAGCATGCACGGATCAACTACAACAACGCCGGCAAAATCGCAAACGAGTTGACGATCTGCCCAGATTCACAACGAAGCAAAAGTACAGCTCGATTGACTCAAGTTAGGGTGATCCATAATTCCAAACAAAGACATGGATGGATAGAGCATAACATGATTAACAAAACTCCTTTACTGATCATCCTCAAAAGAGGTACGGATCACTAGGAAACAAGCTGAACATATGGCATCATGAACTAAATAATCCCAGACTTAGTGAAAACTACTAAGTCTCTGAAAACAGATTTCCCAGGTGCCTCACTTTGCAAGCTTGCACAAGTCACCACACACATGCTAAAAATGCATGGGTTGCACCTCTGGAAAGAAGACAAATCCTTAACAAAACATATGAAGGACTCACAGGCATAGCATGCACACAATAATCATGGCAAAAATGACAAAAGTCTAAGATGAACTAGCAGATCTGACAATTAACTCACGAAGCCTCCTTCTAACAGCATTTTGGGCATCAAGATGAGCTCAAATGAA
Source organism: Triticum urartu (assembly GCF_056163025.1). NCBI lineage: Eukaryota > Viridiplantae > Streptophyta > Magnoliopsida > Poales > Poaceae > Triticum > Triticum urartu. Next base: position 191,637,216 of record NC_141873.1, on the reverse strand, counting down.
AATGATGCAATGGAATGAAATGATGTACTCGTCGAGGCGAACATTTTGATATGCTATACGCCCAAATCGGATGTACGGATGCAAAGTTACGGCAGGTCAAAGTTTGCATAAAATTAGGGTTTTGGGAGGAGAAAGTCAACCGAGATTCCAGATCTGGATCCAGATCACTGTAGCAGTACTGTTCACGCGCGCAAAAATCAAGGTTCGCCGGGGTTGAAGACGACGGCGGCCGGAGTTGGAGGGGTCGCCGGGGTAGGAGAGGAGGAGGCCGGAGAGGGCGGCGGAGAGGCGGCGCCGGCCGGTGGCGGCGAGGGGCGGCCGCGGTGGTGCGGTGCGGCAGCCGGTGGCGTGGAGGCGGCGGTGGTCGCGGCGAGGCGGAAGCCAGCATCGTCGGGCGAGGCGGCGAGCGGCGGCGGGGCGGCGTTCGGCGTCGGAGAAGAAGCCGAGGGGCGGCGCGGCCTCGCGCGGTCCGGGGAGGGCCTCCCGCGGGCCGGCGGGCTTCGGCGGCGCCGAGAGGAGAGAGAGGGCGGCGGCGAATCGGGGAGCGCCACGTGGCGGCGGAGGTCGGGTCGGACACGTCCGGCCCGGCAGTTTTTGTCCGGCGGCGGCGTGGGAAATGGATCTAGGGTTTCGGGGAGGGAGAGAGATCCGAATTTCGGGGGGCCTTTATATAGGCATAGAGGGAGCTAGGAGAGTCCAAATGAGGTGCGGTTTTCGGCCACGCGATCGTGATCGAACGCTCTAGGACATGGAGTAGAGTTTGGTGGGTTTTGGGCCAAATTGGAGGGGTGTTGGGCTGCAACACACACGAGGCCTTTTCGGTCCCTCGGTTAACCGTTGGAGTATCAAACGAAGTCCAAATGGCACGAAACTTGACAGGCGGTCTACCGGTAGTAAACCAAGGCCGCTTGGCAAGTCACGGTCCAATCCGGAAATGTTTAATCCCACACACGAAAGAAAGCTAGAAATGACCGCCGGAGGAGAACGAAGCGCCGGAATGCAAAACGGACAACGGGGAAAATGCTCGAATGCAAGAGATGAACACGTATGCAAATGCAATGCACATGATGACATGATATGAGATGCATGACAATGAAAACAACACACGGAGACAAAGACCCGAACCCGAGAAATAAATATAACTTAACGCCGGAAACGGCAAGAGTTGGAGTACAAAAAGGGAAAGTTACATCCGGGGTGTTACAACACTCCACCACTACGAAAAGATCTCGTCCCGAGATCTAGGACTGAAAGAACTTCGGGTACTCAGAACGGAGGTGATCCTCGCGTTCCCAGGTAGCTTCACGGTCGGAATGGTGTGACCACTTGACTTTGAGAAATTTGATTGACTTGTTGCGAGTCTTGCGTTCAGTCTCTTCAAGAATAGCAACTGGGTGCTCACGATAGGAGAGATCTTCTTGGAGCTCAATGTCCTCGAAGTTGACGGTGCGGTCAGGAGTCTTGGAGCACTTTCGAAGCTGAGATACATGGAACACGTCATGAACATTTGCAAAGTTTGAAGGAAGTTCGAGTTGATAGGCGAGGTCGCCTCTCTTGCTGACAATCTTGAAAGGTCCCACGTATCTAGGGGCAAGCTTCCCTTTGATACCGAAGCGACGAGTACCTTTCATAGGAGAGACACGGAGGTAAACATGATCTCCAATCTCAAAAGCCAAATCACGGTGCTTACTATCATAGTAGCTCTTCTGGCGGGATTGGGCTGCTTTGAGGTTATCACGAATGACTTTGCACATTTCTTCTGCTTCTGTGATTAAGTCATTACCCAAAAGCTGACGTTCACCGGTTTCAGACCAGTTGAGAGGGGTACGGCACTTCCTGCCATACAGAATTTCAAATGGGGCCTTGCCCGAACTTGCTTGAAAACTGTTGTTATAGGAGAATTCAGCATAAGGAAGACAATCCTCCCACTTCATGCCGAAGGAGATCACACAAGCCCTGAGCATATCTTCAAGAATCTGGTTGACACGCTCGACTTGACTGCTTGTTTGAGGATGGAAAGCAGTGCTGAAGCGGATGTTGGCTATGTTACCGCTTTTTCTCAACCCCTCTTATAGCGTTTCTAGTTGTAGGTGAAGTTGAAGTTTTTTCCATGTTGGAACTTGGATATGTTGGGATATCACAATATCTCTTATTTAATTTAATGCATCTATATACTTGGTAAAGGGTGGAAGGCTCGGCCTTTTTCCTGGTGTTTTGTTCCACTCTTTCCACCCTAGTTTCTGTCATACCGGTGTTATGTTCCTTGATTTTGCGTTCCTTACGCGGTTGGGTGTTATGGGAACCCCTTGACAGTTCACCTTGAATAAAACTCCTCCAGCAAGGCCCAACCTTGGTTTTAACATTTGCCACCTAAGCCTTTTCCCTTGGGTTCCGCAGACTCAAGGGTCATCTTTATTTTAAACCCCTGGGCCAGTGCTCCTCTGAGTGTTGGTCCAAATTAGAGCACCGTGCGGGACCGTCCCTTGGCAACTTGGGTTACGTTGGTACCTGTACGCTAAGCTTATCCGGTGTGCCCTGAGAACGAGATATGTGCAGCTCCTATCGGGATTTGTCGGAACATCCGGGTGGTCTTGCTGGTCTTGTTTTACCATTGTCGAAATGTCTTGTAACCGGGATTCCGAGACTAATCGGGTCTTCCTGGGAGAAGGAATATCCTTCGTTGACCGTGAGAGCTTGTGATGGGCTAAGTTGGGACACCCCTGCAGCGTTTAAACTTTCGAAAGCCATGCCCACGGTTATGTGGCATATGGGAATTTGTTAATATCCGGTTGTAGAGAACTTGACACTTGACTTAATTAAAATGCATCAACTGCGTGTGTAGCCGTGATGGTCTCTTTTCGGCGGAGTCTGGGAAGTGAACACGGTTTTGTGTTATGTTTGAACGTAAGTAGTTTCAGGATCACTTCTTGATCACTTCTAGTTTCACGACCATTGTGTTGCTTCTCTTCTCGCTCTTATTTGCGTATGTTAGCCACCATATTTTGCTTAGCACTTGCTGCAGCTCCACCTCATTACCTTGTCCTACCCATAAGCTTAAATAGTCTTGATCTCGCGGTTATGAGATTGCTGAGTCCTCGTGACTCACGGATACTTCCAAACAGTTGCAGGTGCCGATGATACCAGTGCAGGTGACGCAATCGATCTCAAGTGGGAGCTCGATGAAGATCTTGATCATTGTTTTGTGTCTTTACCAGATGATCAGTAGTGGAGCCCAGTTGGGACGATCGGGGATCTAGCATTTGGGGTTGTCTTCTTTTATTTTGGTTCCGTAGTCGGACCTTGATTGTACTCTGGATGATGTATGTTTAACTTGTTTTTTGTGTGAAGTGGCAATTGTAAGCCAACTCTTCATCAATTTCTTATTCAGTACATGGGATTGTATGAAGATTACCCCTCTTGCGACAAAACTACCATGCGGCTATGCCTCTAAGTCGTGTCCCGACACGTGGGAGATATAGCCGCATTGTGGGTATTACAAGTTTTTTGGCTGAAGCAATTCCAAATTTTCGGTTTCCGTAGAAATATCTACCTCCCTGCCCCCTCCCCCCTTACCAAAAGCCACATTTCCCCTATTTCCGCCTTCCTTTCCAAGTTGAAACCTTCACTCCTTGCTTTCAGCGCTGCCGCCTCCTCGCCGGCGACCCTCCTTCACGCTGCTCGGCCTTGCCTATCCAGGCAGGTAATCCACACCCTACCCCCATCCTCCTCCTCCTTCCACATCCCACATGCCCTAACCACCGGCGCGAGCGCGACACCTTCCAGCCAAATCACCGACCCCTCCACCAAATAAGTGTCGGCCTAAGCCATGGTGTACGCAGTATAGCCAGGACCTTAAGGAGCATTTGGCAGCGGAGATGCAAATCACAGCCGCACGCGTGGATGAGGTCGCGATGGCTGCCATTCGTGCCAACCCCCAGATCTTGGAGGAGCACCTCGCTGTCGAGGCCACCGTTGACGCGTTGCGCGCTGACGCCGCGACGCGGTTGGCTGCTTTAAACGGCAGTTCATGGCGTTTTCTTGAGGCCACTATTGGTGACTTCGACGAAGACTACAAGGTGTTTTCTCAACGTGCACGTGCTTACCTCATCTCAAGAGCCAGCAGGTTGGTGCCCGGAGCGGCCAGGCAACTCACCACTACAACGAGGGCACCCACGATGCGGAGGCCTCACCCTCTTCCATGTCAAAGGAGCCAATCATCATTGATATATCTGACAATGAGGAGTAGCTTGTCTTATTAGCTCACTATAAGGACCCATGTTCAGTTTGCTAGCTACTGCCTTTCCTTAACAAATTCTAGTGAATTGTGCCATCTACTTTTACCATGCAATCTTATGCTATAGTGTACATGTTATATATGTCGTGCAATGTGGTGTTCAATTAACTCCTTGGTTCAATTATGCAAATGTGATGTTCAATTCTTCAGGGTGCAATATTTCAAGTTGTTAAGCATGCTTGGTTTGGTTAATTGTCTGATCTTCTATTAGGAGTATGTTATATTGTTTAATTGGTGTTTAGTTAACTGCTTGGTTCATTTGTTGTGGCTTGGTTCACTTGCTGTGGTGTTTAGTTAACTGCTTGGTTCAATTCTGCAATGCGATGTTCAATTGCTGTGGCTGTATTCTGTTATTGTATACCATGTGAGGAATAAATCGAATTTGGCTGTACTAAATACATGAGAAACAAATACAATTGCCATATTTCCAAGTTGTTAAGCATGCTTAGTTTGGTTAAAAATTTGATCTTCTGTTAGGAGTATGTTATATTGTGCAATGTGGTGCTCAGTTAACGTTTGGTTCATTTGTTGTGGTGTTTAGTTATCCTCTTGGTTCAATTCTACAATGCGATGTTCAATTTCTGTGGCTGCATTCTGTTACTGTATACCATGTCAGGAATAAATCGAATTTGGCTGCACTTAATACATGAGAAACATATACAAGTGCTATATTTCCTAGTTCTTAATCATGCTTGGTTTGGATAAATGGGTTTTCCATGTGGCTTGAATTAATCTGATGAATCTGCAATGTGCTTATTTTTCATCAACATATTTTACCGATAGCATGCGAACCCTTACTTAAGCTGATGACTAACTACCTTATATGTGTTGCAAGATGGTACTAACTATTATACCTTGCCTTTTTTTATTCCTTTGCCCCGTTTCCAATATAGAGAAGATATTTATGCACATCCTTGTTTTTAGGGTTCACTGATGATTACCTCTCAAACCACCTCTGTGGTCAGGAGGCGAGGAAAGTTTTCATACAATACCCATGGTTCAATATTGAAGTGTTCCTGAAGAGGTCGAAGGATGGAGGGTAAATCATCCACAGGCATTGGCCTAAAGTTGGAAAGACCTTCAACATGAATGAAGGCTCAATATTCGCCTTCCGCTTCAGCAGTTTTCCAGATGAGATGCATCTCTGTATGTACCGTCTATGATGCTAATTTCAAAAGGTTCTAGATGTTGCATGTGAAACTTGCTGCTGGTGCAGTTGTGTAATGGGGTAGCTGAGTGCTGAAGCTATATCATGTTGTACTCCGATGTATTTCAATTATGAAATCCTGCTTCCTTAATATGGAAATGGAATATATTATATGCTTAATATGAATGTCAATTAGATTAGTAAATGGATAATTAATAATAGGGCAATTAGCCCGCTAATTGGCCAATTAGCTTGCTAATTGGGTTTTCCTATTGCAAACGGTTAATGAGAAAACACCAAGGGCGATGACCTCAGGCAAACCACACAGTTTCTAGGAATAAACCGTGTTGGATCAATGAACAATCACACACGACATTCTCTTCAAAACTGTTTGCATTACGCCACCTTGCGCAAACGTTTTCCTTGTAGTGACTGTGTGGGATGTATATACGAACAGAAACGTTTATTGGTGACTGACTGTGTGGGATGTACATACGACCGAAAATGATTTTGCCTGTATAATTGTATTTTTTGAGCACTGTTGTACGTATTTCTGTATTTGAGTGCTCGCCGGTCGCACACGACCTCATTTTGCCGAGCTTGTGTGACAGGAGGGCATATCCCCAACGGTTTCTGGGTCGTGTGGGAAGGACCCCCCTATCACCCACACTCACTTGGCGACGGTTCCGAATGTGTCGCGGAAAGGGGTTAAAAACCGTTTGTTTAGGACCGACGCGTACCAGTGAACACCGAATAATGCACCACAAGTAGGATGTAATTTCATCGCATGACTATTAACTTTCGTGCTTGCATAAGGAATCACAAACCTTAACACCAATATTCTTACTAAATCATAATTACTCACCAACATGACTCACATATTACTATCTCCATATCTCAAAACTATTACAAGGAATGAAGTTTATAATATCCAATGATCTTCATGAAAGTTTTTATTATATCCCCCTTGGATATCTATCACTATGGGACTAATTTCGTATATTACCATTGCTAATAACAAGCTCTCAAATAAGTTTAAGTGAAGAACATGAGCATAAATAATTTTTTCATCTCTCAAAATAATATAAGTGAAGCATGAGAGAATTTCTTCAAAAATTTGCTAACTCTCAAATTGATCTAAGAGAAGCATGAGAGTATTTCTTATAAAATTAAAGCACCACCATGTTCAAAAAGATATAAGTGAAGCACTAGAGCATTTCCACAGCTCAAAAATTTAAGTGAAGCACATAGAGCAATTCTAACAAATCATATCATCATTATGGACGTGAGAAGTATGCCGAGTGAGTATCTCTCATTATGTTTCCTCTTCTTTTCTTCTGTTGTTTCTAACTGCTAGATAAATATGACCTGAACTGCTCATTTTATATAACTTGAACTGCTATGAATGCCTTATCTTGCTTCCCCTGCTTTTTGTTCTTGTGTGTGCTGCAGGACTGTGTTCTCAATGATACCTCAGCCCGATGATAATGTAACTAGCTTCACTAGCAAACGCATCTGGGAAGGTTTTGCACCTGGACAGCTAATGGTGATGTAATGACTTCCTCATTAATGATTGGAAGCGAGATCCCGATATGTTGATTTCGCATCTGGAAAAAGGATCTTGCTGAGTCCATATTTCATCATGGTAATGAATCAGATTGTTTGTTTTTCTGTGAAACAAGACTGCCTATTGTTTTATGAGTTTTTAAAATACTTTCCTTGTTGATCCTTTTCCCCTGTCTATTTCTTTTTGGCTTTTCGCAGGTTGTGCTTGACTATTCGTTCTACGGTGATGAAGATAAAGACTTTAATGTGGAGAGTGCAGCGAGAGATTTCAAGAGCTATGTTCAAGATGGGGAAGACTTGCTCAGTGCCGACCTTGTGAGATCTACTAGCTGATTTTTGGTTTTATTTGTTTGCTATGATGCTGGTTTTTATTTTGAATATTTAATATCTCTTTTTGGTCATTTGTTTTTAGGTCATGATGCCTCTATTCAAACCAATGGTTTATCAAAGGATTTGAAAGTGTCACACTTTTCCTTATATGTCATGAATCGATACCGAAGTACCTTTGACATCCTTGACCCTTTACCTTATGCAAAGAACCATCGTCCTTCAAAGAACACCTATCACAAAGACTGCGAGAAGATTGTGAGGGATATTTATTATCTGTACTAGATTAATTTTTCCGCCTCTTGTTTCTGCTTTTCCGAGACCTGAAAATGTGTGGTTTCTTTTCTTTTTTTATAAATCTCTAGATTGGTCCAAGTAATGAAGGTTGTGTATGGTGATGCTTAATATAATGCGAGCAAGCCGCCCAAATGGGAGGTTTTAGCAAAGAAGCCAATGTATGTCAAGGTTCCATTTCAAGGGCCGAATGAATGTGGCCATTATACTCTGAAGTATGCGGGAACCTATGGTGGTGAAAAGATCGTTGAGAACATTCTAAATAATGATGTGGGTTCTAGTTTAGCTTTCACTTTCTGTGTTTGGTTGATTGTCTATTCCTTTTTTATGTGTCATGATTTTTGATAGTTTATTTTATTGTTTTGCAGCCGCGTATTGTTGATAGGAATGCTAAGGATCTATATACAGTTGTGTTCAACCGGAATAACCAGGTTTTGGTGACGGAGCTTGATACGTCTCCAACGTATCTATAATATTTGATTGTTCCATGCTATTATATTATCTGTTTTGGATGTTAATGGGCTTATTTATACAATTCTATATTATTTTTGGGACTAACCTACTAACCCAACGCCTAGTGCAAATTGCTATTTTTTTGCCTATTTCAGTGTTTCGCAAAAAAGGAATATCAAACGGAATGAAACCTCCAGGAGAGTTATTTTTTTGGAACAAACGTGATCCAGGGGACTTGGAGTGGACGTCAAGAAATCAACGAGGAGGCCATGAGGCAGGGAGGCGCGCCTGCCCCCCTGGGCGCGCCCCCACCCTTGTGGGCCCCTCGCAGCTCCACCGACCTACTTCTTCCTCCTATATATGTCCATATACCACGAAAACATCTAGGAGCACCACGAAACTCTATTTCCACCTCCTCAACCTTCTGCACCCAAGAGATCCCATCTTGGGGCCTTTTCCGGAGCTCTGCCGGAGGGGGAATCGATCACAGAGGGCTTCTACATCAACACCATAGCCTCTCCCATGATGTGTGAGTAGTTTACCACAGACCTTCGGGTCCATAGTTATTAGCTAGATGGCTTCTTCTCTCTATTTAAATCTCAATACAATGTTCTCCTCGATCTTCTTGGAGATCTATTTGATGTAATTCTTTTTGCGGTGTGTTTGTCGAGATCCAATGAATTGTGGGTTTATGATCAAGTTTATTATATATTAACAATATTTGATTCTTCTTTGAAATCTTTTATGTATGATTGGTTATCTTTGCAAGTCTCTTCGAATTATCAGTTTGGTTTGGCCTACTAGATTGATCTTTCTTGCAATGGGAGAATTGCTTAGCTTTGGGTTCAATCTTGCGGTGTCCTTCCCCAGTGACAGCAGGGGCAGCAAGGCACGTATTGTATTGTTGCCATCGAGGATAAAAAGATGGGGTTTATATCATATTGCTTGAGTTTATCCCTCTACATCATGTCATCTTTCCTAATGTGTTACTCTGTTCTTATGAACTTAATACTCTAGATGCATGCTGTATAGCGGTCGATGTGTGGAGTAATAGTAGTAGATGCAGAATCGTCTCGGTCAACTTGTCGCGGACGTGATGCCTATATACATGATCATGCCTAGATATTCTCATAATTATGCACTTTTCTATCAATTGCTCGACAGTAATTTGTTCACCCACCGTAATACTTATGCTATCTTGAGAGAAGCCACTAGTGAAACCTATGGCCCCGGGTCTATCTTTTATCATATAAGTTTCCCATCTATTTTATTTTGCAATCTTTACTTTCAATCTATATCATAAAAATACCAAAAATATTTATCTTGTTATTATTATTATCTCTATCAGATCTCACTCTCGTAAGTGACCCTGAAGGGATTGACAACCCCTTTATCGCGTTGGTTGCGAGGTTCTTATTTGTTTGTGTAGGTACGAGGGACTTGCGTGTAGTCTCCTACTGTATTGATACCTTGGTTCTCAAAAACTGAGGGAAATAGTTACGCTACTTTGCTGCATCACCCTTTCCTCTTGAAGGGAAAACCAACGCAGTGCTCAAGAGGTAGCAAGAAGGATTTATGGCAGCGTTGCCGGGGAGATCTACGCACAAGTCAAGACATACCAAGTACCCATCACAAACTCTTATCCCTCGCATTACATTATTTGCCATTTGCCTCTCGTTTTCCTCTCCCCCACTTCACCCTTGCCTTTTCTTCGCCCTTCTTCTTTTCGTCTTTTCGTTTTCCTTGATGTCTTACTTGGCTCGTTTGCTCGTTTGGTTGGAATAATTGTTTATTTATTGCTAAACAGAGAACCTAAGATCTATGCATCCTCACCCGCTTGCTAATATTTTTAAGAGATCCCATTATGATGAACCAATTGCTAGTGAGTTTTGTGCACTAGATTATCTTTGTGAAGTTTTGCTTGAAATTCGTGAATCTAAAAATTGTGATGAAGTACTTTATGAAGTGATTCATGATAGATCTTTAAATAAAAAGCATGATTGCAATGATGACATTATAAATTCTATTAATATTATTGTGCTAATAATATTCAAAACCCTAAGCTTGGGGATGCTAGTTTTGCTATGTCCATTACTTGTTGCAATGATCATGATTGGGATGATTCTTCTTATGATCTTGAAAATTTACTTAAGACCCATGATGAATATGAGATTAATAATAGTGTTTGCAATAATATTGAAAGTGGGTTTGGAAGAGTGTCGACTTTAGATCCCACATATTTAGAGAATGTTCAATCTTATGAATCTTTTGATAAAAGTGGGTTTGGAGAGGTCACGACTTTAGTTAATGTTAATCCCACTATTTTGGAAGAGTGTCAACTTTGCATGCATGTGGATCGTGTTGAGAATATGTTATGTGATAGCGATATTGTTGAATTTGAATATGATCCCACATGTAATTATTATTAGAGAGGAAAATATGGTTGTAGAAATTTTCATCTTACTAAATTACCTCTCGTCATGTTGAGATTGCTATCGTCTCTTACTTCTTCCTTGCATATGCTAATTTTTGCTTGCTATGATAATTTGTTTTCTTATAAAATGCCTATGCATAGGAAGTATGTTAGACTTAGATGTGTTTGTCACATGCTTTATGAAGCTCCTTTTGTGCTTCAATTCTTGTCTTTCATGTGAGCATCATTAAAATTATCAATGCCTAGCTAAACGGCTTTAAAGAAAAGCGCTTGTTGGGAGACAACCCAATATATTTACTTTCTGTTTTTGAATAAATAATTCATCTAGCTTATGTTTATATGTGGTTTTATGCTTTTAATTAGTGTTTGTGCCGAGTAGAACCTTTGGGAAGACTTGGGGGGAGTTTTTGCGATCTTGCTATAAAGAACATAAACTTTAGCGCTCACGAGATTTTCTGCCATTTTTTACTGGAGAGTGCGATTAGGTTGATTCTTTTTGAAGATGATTAATAGACTAATTACTCACGTCCACCAATTTATTTCAGAATTTTTGGGGTTACAGAAGTATTCGAAACCTACAGATTACTACAGACCGTTCTGTTTTTGACAGATTCGGTTTTTCGTGTGTTGTTTGCTTATTTTGATGAATCTATGGCTAGTATCGGGGGGTATGAACCATAGAGAAGTTGGAATACATTAGGTTTAACACCATTATAAATAAATAATGAGTTCATTATAGCACCTTAAGTTGTGGTTTGTTTTCTTATACTAACGAAGCTCATGAGATTTTCTGTTGAGTTTTGTATTGTGGAGTTTTCAAGTTTTGGTTAAAGATTTGATGGATTATGGAATATGGAGTGGCAAGAGCCTAAGCTTGGGGATTCCCAAGGCAACCCAAGGTAAAATTCAAGGAAAACCAAAAGCCTAAGCTTGGGGATGTCCCGGAAGGCATCCACTCTTCCGTCTTTGTCCATCGGTAACTTTACTTGATGCTATATTTGTATTCACCACATGATATGTGTTTTACTTGGAGCGTCTTGTATGATTTGAGTCTTTGCTTTTTATTTTACCACAATCATCCTTGATGTACACACCTTTTGGAGAGACACACATGAATCAGAATTTATTAGAACACTCTTGGTGCTTCACTTATATCTTTTGAGCTAGATAATTTTGCTCTAGTGCTTCACTTATATCTTTTTAGAGCACGGTGGTGGTTTTATTTTATAGAAATTATTGATCTCTCATGCTTCACTTATATCATTTTGAGATTCCTCTAGAACATCATGGTGGTTTACTTTGGCTATAAAATTAGTCCTAATATGATAGGCATCCAAGATGGGTATAATAAAAACTATCATAAAAAGTGCATTGAATATTATGAGAAGTTTGATACTTGATGATTGTTTTGAGATATGAAGATGGTAATATTAGAGTCATGCTAGTTGAGTAGTTGTGAATTTGAGAAATACTTGTGTTAAAGTTTGTGATTCCCGTAGCATGCACATATGGTGAACCGTTATGTGATGAAGTCGGAGCATGATTTATTTATTGATTGTCTTCCTTATGAGTGGCGGTCAGGGACGAGCGATGGTCTTTTCCTACCAATCTACCCCCCTAGGAGCATGAGGGTAGTACTTTGTTTCGATAACTAATAGATTTTTGCAATAAGTGTGTGAGTTCTTTTTGACTAATATTGAGTCCATGGATTATACACACTCTCACCCTTCCACCATTGCTAGCCTCTATAGTACTGTGCAACTTTCGCCGGTACCGTAAACCTACCATATAACTTCCTCAAAACAGCCACCATACCTACCTATTATGGCATTTCCATAGCCATTCCGAGATATATTGCCATGCAACTTACCACCGTTCCGTTTGTTATGACACGCTTCATCAGTGTCATATTTCTTTGCATGATCATGTAGTTGACATCGTATTTGTGGCAAAGCCACCTTTATAATTCTTTCATACATGTCACTCATGAGTCATTGCACATCCCAGTACACCGTCGGAGGCATTCACATAGAGTCATATTTTGTTCTAAGTATCGAGTTGTAATTTTTTGAGTTGTAAGTAAATAAAAGTGTGATGATCATCATTATTAGAGCATTGTCCCATGCGAGGAAAGGATGATGGAGACTATGATTCCCCCACAAGTCGGGATGAGACTCCGGATGAAAAAAAGAGAGGATAAAGGCCATAAAAAGAGAAATCCCAAAAAAAGAGAAAAAAATGAAAAAAAAGATGAGAGAAAAAGAGAGAAGGGACAATAACTATTCTTTTACCACACTTGTGCTTCAAAGTAGCACCATGATCTTCATGATAGAGAGTCTCTTATGTTGTCACTTTCATATACCAGTGGGAATTTTACAATATAGAACTTGGCTTGTATATTACAATGATGGGCTTCCTAAAAATGCCCTAGGTCTTCGTGAGCAAGTAAGTTGGATGCACACCCACTTAGTTCTTTTGTTGAGATTTCATACACTTATAGCTCTAGTGCATCCGCTGCATGGAAATCCCTACTCACTCACATTGATATACATTGATGGGCATCTCCATAGCCCATTGATACGCCTAGTTGATGTGAGACTATCTTCTCCTTTTTGTCTTCTCCACAACCACCATTATATTCCACATATAGTGCTATGTCCATGGCTCACGCTCATATATTGCGTGAAGATTGAAAAATTTTGAGAATGTTAAAAGTATGAAACAATTGATTGGCTTGTCATCGGGGTTGTGCATGATTTAAATACTTTGTGTGATGAAGATAAAGCATAGACAGACTATATGATTTTGTAGGGATAACTTTCTTTGGCCATGTTATTTTGAGAAGACATGATTGCTTTGTTAGTATGCTTGAAGTATTATTATTTTTATGTCAATATTAAAATTTTGTCTTGAATCTTTTGGATCTGAAAATTCATGCCACAATAAAGAAAATTACATTGACAATTATGCTAGGTAGCATTCCACATCAAAAATTCTATTTTTATCATTTACCTACTCGAGGACAATTATGCTTGGGGATGCTTGATACGTCTCCAACGTATCTATAATTTTTGATTGTTACATGCTATTATATTATCTGTTTTGGATGTTAATGGGCTTATTTATACAGTTTTATATTATTTTTGGGACTAACCTACTAACCCAAGGCCTAGTGCAAATTGCTGTTTTTTTGCCTATTTCAGTGTTTCGCAGAAAAGGAATATCAAACGGAATGAAACCTTCGGGAGAGTTATTTTTGGAACAAACGTGGTCCAGGGGACTTGGACTGGACGTCAAGAAATCAACAAGGAGGCCACGAGGCAGGGATGCGTGCCTACCCCCTGGGCGCGCCCCCACCCTCGTGGGCCCCTCGCAGCTCCACCGACCTACTTCTTCGTCATATATATTTACGTATACCCCGAAAACATCCAGGAGCACCACGAAACCCTATTTCCACCGCCGCAACCTTCTATACCCAAGAGATCCCATCTTGGGGCCTTTTTCGGAGCTCAGCCTAAGGGAAATCGATCACGGAGGGCTTCTACATCAACACCATAGCCTCTCCGATGATGTGTGAGTAGTTTACCATAGACCTTCGGCTCCATACTCATTAGCTAGATGGCTTCTTCTCTCTCTTTGGATCTCAATACAATGTTCTCCTCGATCTTCTTGGAGATCTATTTGATGTAATTCTTTTTGCGGTGTGTTTGTCAAAATCTGATGAATTGTAGGTTTATGATCAAGTTTATTATCTATGAACAATATTTGGTTCTTCTTTGAAATCTTTTATGTATGATTGGTTATCTTTGCAAGTCTCTTTGAATTATCAGTTTGGTTTAGCCTACTAGATTGATATTTCTTGCAATGGGAGAAGTGCTTAGCTTTGGGTTCAATCTTGCGGTGTCCTTTCCCAGTGACAGCAGGGGCAGCAAGGCACGTATTGTATTGTTGCCATCGAGGATAAAAAGATGGGGTTTATATCATATTGCTTGAGTTTATCCCTATACATCATGTCATCTTGCCTAATGTGTTACTCTGTTCTTATGAACTTAATACTCTAGATGCATGCTGGATAGCGGTCGATGTCTGGAGCAATAGTAGTAGATGGAGAATCGTCTCGGTCTACTTGTCGCGGACGTGATGCCTATATACATGATCATGCCTAGATATTCTCATAATTATGCACTTTTCTATCAATTGCTCGACAATAATTTGTTCACCCACCGTAATACTTATGCTATCTTGAGAGAAGCCACTAGTGAAACCTATGGCCCCGGGGTCTATCTTTTATCATATAAGTTTCCCATCTATTTTATTTTGCAATCTTTACTTTCAATCTATATCATAAAAATACCAAAAATATTTATCTTATTATTATTATTATTATTATTATTATCTCTATCAGATCTCACTCTCGTAAGTGATGGTGAAGGGATTGACAACCCCTTTATCACGTTGGTTGCGAGGTTCTTATTTGTTTGTGTAGGTACGAGGGACTTGCGTGTAGTCTCCTACTAGATTGATACCTTGGTTCTCAAAAACTGAGGGAAATACTTATGCTACTTTGCTGCATCACCCTTTCCTCTTCAAGGGAAAACCAACTTAGTGCTCAAGAGGTAGTAGAGCTTCCCAAGGAGGTTCAGGCTTTGGCTCCTCGTGCATAGAAGAAATGGATATCATTTGCGCAGTGAATGGGATACTTGTGTGATTTATGTCTTGAAAGCATTGTAGGCTTTGTATGTAGTGTTTGGATGTCTTGTCAACTATGTAATAACCAGTATACTTTCTGATGTTTTTAAGTGTGGCACAACATTTTACAAACATTTTCCATGATGAGAATGTGGTTGAATAGCTGTTTCACTCGTGTATGTTTTCCCGGGTATTTGTTTTGGTTAAGTTTTATTTTTGCACTGAAGTCTTATACACTAGTTGAACTGAAACACTTTTTTCAAGTGCATTACGAGTTGTTGCTAAAAAGTGAGATTTAGTTTATTTTCATCTGTCCCAACCTAAGTTGGTCCTTTATAGTTTCTGTACCCTATTTTCTTGTACTTATGGTATAGTTCTGTGAGTACTGAATTGTAATTTCATACAGCGTAAGGCTTTTCACATTGGTGTCACAATAGTATTTGTGGATGTAGCGTGAGTGGAGTGACCCTTCCTTGTTATGTAGAACTGATGTCATATAATGTGTTAGAACTGAATTTTTTTGGATTGAGATTATTTACGATGAAATTGTGACATGATCTCTAGCCAGATTTTATTTAAATATAAGAAATTTAACAAAATTGAGAGCCAAATATTTGCTTGAACTTCTTGCATTTTAGTAGTTGAACTTCAGATTAAAAGTTAAAACACTGGTTTAAATTAGCTACATTTAATAGATAGCCCTATTAAGTTCATAATTATTTTTGTAGCATATTTAGTTGAACTTCAAAGTATTATTGTTTTTGTAGCATATTTTTAATCCTTTTACCTGTGCTGAAGAGGTAAATTTATTTTATTTTTATATTTGAATTTAGAATTATTTTTCCTGCGAACATGTATTTGAACTTTTCTATATTCAGTTTTCAAACTTTTTTGTACTAGTTTATATTTCTTCGCCATGCGCTCTGGTTTTATACAATGGGCCTTATGGGGTGGGGTGAGGAGAGTTTGGAGAGGAGGGAGTAGCAGTCGTATTGGGCCCTTTTCCGGCCCAAATGGACCATGCATGCGACTGTGGACTGTTGGCTGTGCGTGCGCTCTGAGTTTAGTCCCACCTCGCTAGCCGAGGGGTGCTACCTCTTGAGCACTGTGTTGGATTTCCCCGAAGAGGAAGGGATGATGCAGCAAAGTAGCGTAAGTATTTCCCTCAGTTTTTGAGAACCAAGGTATCAATCCAGTAGGAGGCTACGGTCGAGTCCCTCGTACCTACACAAAAACAATAGCTCAATGCAACCAACGCGCTTAGGGGTTGTCAATCCCTTCACGGTCACTTACGAAAGTGAGATCTGATAGAGATGATAAATCATATTTTTGGTATTTTTGGTATAGAGATGCAAAGTAAAAAATAAAAGCAAAGTAAAATCAAAGCAATAATAAAGTGATGGAGATTGATATGATGAGAAAGAGACCCGGGGGACATAGGTTTCACTAGTGGCTTCTCTCAAGAGCATAAGTATTCTACGGTGGGTGAACAAATTACTGTTGAGCAATTGACAGATTTGACATAGTTATGAGAATATCTAGGTATGATCATGTATATAGGCATCACATCCGAGACAAGTAGACTGAAACGATTCTGCATCTACTACTATTACTCCACTCATCGACCGCTATCCAGCATGCATCTAGAGTATTAAGTTAAAAACAGAGTAACGCCTTAAGCAAGATGACATGATGTAGAGGGATAGTTTCATGCAATATGATAAAAACCCCATCTTGTTATCCTCGATGGCAACAATACAATATGTGCCTTGCTGCCCCTTCTGTCACTGGGAAAGGACACCGCAAGATTGAACCCAAAGCTAAGCACTTCTCCCATGGCAAGAAAAACCAATCTAGTAGGCCAAACCAAACTGATAATTCGAAGAGACTTGCAAAGATAACCAATCACACATAATAGAATTCAGAGAAGATTCAAATATTATTCATAGATAGACTGAATCATAAACCCACAATTCATCGGTCTCAACAAACACACTGCAAAAAGAAGATTACATCGAATAGATCTCCACAAGAGAGGGGGAGAACATTGTATTGAGATCCAAAAAGAGAGAAGAAGCCATCTAGCTACTAGCTATGGACCCGTAGGTCTGAAGTAAACTACTCACACTTCATCGGAGGGGCTTGTATGATGATGTAGAAGCCCTCCGTGATCGATGCCCCCTCCGGCGGAGCTCCGGAACAGGCCCCAAGATGGGATCTCGTGGATACAGAAAGTTGCGGCGGTGGAATTAGGTTTTTGGCTCCGTCCCCGATTGTTTGGGGGTATGTGGATATATATAGGAGGAAGAAGTACGTTGGTGGAGCTTCGAGGGGCCCACGAGGCAGGGAGGCGCGCCCTAGGGGGGGGGCGCCCTCCACCCTCGTGACCACCTCGTGGCTTTCTTGACGGAGAGTCCAAGTCTCTTGGATCTTATCTGATGAGAAAATCACGTTTCCGAAGGTTTCATTCCGTTTGGACTCCGTTTGATATTCCTTTTCTTCGAAACCCTAAAACAGGCAAAAAACAGCAATTCTGGGCTGGGCCTCCGGTTAATAGGTTAGTCCCAAAAAATAATATAAAAGTGGATAATAAAGCCCAATAATGTCCAAAACAGTAGATAATATAGCATGGAGCAATCAAAAATTATAGATATGTTGGAGACGTATCAAGCATCCCCAAGCTTAATTCCTGCTCGTCCTCGAGTAGGTAAATGATAAAAACACAATTTTTGATGCGGAGTGCTACTTGCCATAATTTTAATGTAATTATTCTTAATTGTGGTATGAATATTCAGACCCGAAAGATTGAAGACAAAAGTTCATATTGACATAAAAATGATAATACTTCAAGCATACTAACTAAGCAATTATGTCTTCTCAAAATAACATGGCCAAAGAAAGTTCATCCCTACAAAATCATATAGTTTAGTCATGTTTCATTTTCGTCACACAAGAATGCTCTCATCATGAACAACCTCGATGACAAGCCAAGCAATTGTTTCATACTTTAGTAATCTCAAACCTATAAACTTTCACGCAATATATGAGCGCGAGCCATGGATATAACACTATGAGTGGAATAGAATAATGAGGGGGTTATGTGGAGAAGACAAAAAAGAAGAAAGTCTCACATCAACGAGGCTAATCAATGGGCTATGGAGATGCCCACCGATTGATGTTAATGCAAGGAGTAGGGATTGCCATGCAACGGATGCACTAGAGCTATAAATGTATGAAAGCTCAACAAAAGAAACTAGTGGGTGTGCATCCAACTTGCTTGCTCACGAAGACCTAGGGCACTTGAGGAGGCCCATTGTTGGAATATACAAGCCAAGTTCTATAATGAAAAATTCCCACTAGTATATGAAAGTGATAATATGGAGACTCTCTACTATGAAGATCATGGTGCTACTTTGAAGCACAGGTGTGGTAAAAGGATAGTAACATTGTCCCTTCTCTCTTTTTATCTCATTTTTTGGGCCTTCTCTTTTTTATGGCCTTTTTTATACCTCACTTGGGACAATGCTCTAATAATGATGATCATCACACTTCTATTTATTTACAACTCAATGATTACAACTCGATACTAGAATAAAGATGACTCTATATGAATGCCTCCGGCGGTCTACCGGGATATGCAATGAACCAAGAGTGACATGTATGAAAGAATTATGAACGGTGGCTTTCCCACAAATACTATGTCAACTACATGATCATGCTAAGAAATATGACAATGATGAATGTGTCATGATGAACGGAATGATGGAAAGTTGCATGGCAATATATCTCGGGATGGCTATGGAAATGCTATAATAGGTAGGTATGGTGGATGTTTTGAGGAAGATATAAGGAGGTTTATGTGTGAAAGAGCGTATCATATCACGGGGTTTGGATGCACCAGCGAAGTTTGCGCCAACTCTCAATGTGAGAAAGGGCAATGCACGGCACCGAAGAGGCTAGCAAGGATGGAAGGGTGAGAGTGCGTATAATCCATGGACTCAACATTAGTCATAAAGAACTCACATACTTATTGCAAAAATCTACAAGTCATCAAAAACCTCGGCACAACGTGCATGCTCCTAGGGGGATAGATTGGTAGGAAAAGACCATCGCTCGTCCCCGACCGCCACTCATAAGGAAGACAATCAAATAACACCTCATGCTTCAAATTTGTTGCATAACGTTTACCATACGTGCATGCTATGGGACTTGCAAACTTCAACACAAGTACTTCTCAATTTCACAACTACTCAACTAGCATGACTTTGATATTATTACCTCCATATCTCAAAACAATCATCAAGCATCAAACTTTTCTTAGTATTCAACACACTCATACGAAAGTTTTATAATTAATCTTGCATACCAAGCATATTAGGATTTTAAGCAAATTACCATGCTATTAAGACTCTCAAAATAATCTAAGTTAAGCATGAGAGATCAATAGTTTCTATAAAACAAATCCACCACCGTGCTCTAAAAGATATAAGTGAAGCACTAGAGCAAAACTATAAAGCTCAAAAGATATAAGTGAAGCACATAGAGTATTCTATCAAATTCCAAATCATGTATGGCTCTTTCAAAAGGTGTGTACAGCAAGGATGATTGTGGTAAACTAATAATAAAAGACTCAAATCATAAAAGACGCTCCAAGCAAAACACATATCACGTGGTGAATAAAAATATAGCTCCAAGTAAAGTTACCGATAGAAGTAGACGAAAGAGGGGATGCCTTCCGGGGCATCCCCAAGCTTTGGCTTTTATGTATCCTTAGATTATCTTGGGGGTCCCATGGGCATCCCCAAGCTTAGGCTCCTGCCACTTCTTGTTCCATAATCCTTCAAATCTTTACCCAAAACTTGAAACTTCACAACACAAAACTTAAAGTAGAAAATCTCATGAGCTCCGTTAGCGAAAGAAAACAAAAGACCACTTCAAGATACTGTAATGAACTCATTATTTGTTTATATTTGTGTTATACCTACTGTATTCCAACTTCTCTATGGATAATAAACTATTTTACTAGCCATAGATTCATGAAAATAAGCAAACAACACACGAAAAACAGAATCTGTCAAAAACAGAACAGTCTGTAGTAATCTGTAGCTAGCGCAAGATCTGGAACCCCAAAAATTCTAAAATAAATTGATGGACGTGAGGAATTTATCTATTAATCATCTTCAAAAAGAATTAACTAAATATCACTTTCCAAATAAAAATGACAGCAGTTCTCGTGAGAGCTAAAGTTTCTGTTTTACAGCAAGTTCAACAAGACTTTCCCCAAGTCTTCCCAACGGTTCTACTTGGCAAAAACACTAATTAAACACAAAAAACACAACCAAAACAGAGGCTAAATAATTTATTTATTACTAAACAGGAGCAAAAATCAAGGAATAAAAATAAAATTGGGTTGCCTCCCAACAAGCGCTATCGTTTAACGCCCCTAGCTAGGCATAACAAGCAAGAATAGATCTAGGTATCGCCATAATAGTAAGATAGATTATTAAAACTCATTTCATATTCTCTATGTTCGACAGAAAGTTTTCTTTGAGGCAAGCAAAAGTAATCAAAAGGGATAAATTAAACGGGACAAAAGTCCCCAAGATCAACCTTGGGAGGTATAGGTTCCTCCTTTGGTCCTTCATAATGCACAACCAATTCATCATTATAAGCATTCTTTTGACAGAACTTTGTGAGCCTATATTCAAGAGAATATCCTAGTTCATTATTTCGAACAGCCAAATCATCATTAAGTTCAGAAATTCTATCAACTAAAACATTGGTAGGAACACTTTTTCTAAGATTTTCATTGAAAGCAACATAGTCTAGAGACTAAAAACGCATTATTCTTCTTGATCAAAGAGGATATCCTCTATGGGAGGACGGCAAGCGTCCACCCTATAATGCGCAAAGATTTCTTTGGCTTCTTTTATTATGAATCTAAACTCATGAGCCAAAAAGATAGTAGTAGCACGCTTAACAGAAGAATGCTCAGTATTAGAAAATTCCAGAAAAATCCTTTGTATGGAAGGATGCATGTGCATGAATTGTCTTTCAAGTTCAACTACAACCATGGCAATAGCGTCCACAAGACTACTAGTTCTGTGAAGGATAGAACTACCCATAGAAGGTAAAGCACCAGCACAAGTAAAGAAATCTTGAATAACTACTTTTCCAATAATATTACCACTACCAACACGGAATATTTTTGTATGAAAGATGGTAGGTTCTTTAGCAGGAGCATTATAATTTTTCATGATATTATTATTGTCCATATCAACAATAATTTCCCCAATTTCAGACATAGAGGCAGAAGGTAAAGGACTTGACATAACGACAAGCTAGCAAACTAACACACGAGCAAACAAAAAGGCAAACGGAGAAAGAGAGGGCGAATAAAACGGCAAGGGTGAAGTGGGGGAGAGGAAAACGAGAGGCAAATGGAAAATAATGTAATGCGGGAGATAGGGATTGTGATGGGTACTTGGTATGTTGACTTTTGCGCAGACTCCTCGGCAACGGCGCCAGAAATTCTTCTTGCTACCTCTTGAGCACTGAGTTGGATTTCCCCGAAGAGGAAGGGATGATGCAGCAAAGTAGCGTAAGTATTTCCCTCAGTTTTTGAGAACCAAGGTATCAATCTAGTAGGAGGCTACGCTCGAGTCCCTCGTACCTACACAAAAACAATAGCTCAACGCAACCAACGTGCTTAGGGGTTGTCAATCCCTTCACGGTCACTTACGAAAGTGAGATCTGATAGAGATGATAAATCATATTTTTGGTATAGAGATGCAAAGTAAAAATAAAATAAAAGCAAAGTAAAAGCAAAGCAATAATAAAGTGATGGAGATTGATATGATGAGAAAGAGACCCGGGGGCCATAGGTTTCACTAGTGGCTTCTCTCAAGAGCATAAGTATTCTACGGTGGGTGAACAAATTATTGTTGAGCAATTGACAGAATTGAGCATAGTTATGAGAATATCTAGGTATGATCATGTATATAGGCATCACGTCCGAGACAAGTAGACCGAAACGATTCTGCATCTACTACTATTACTCCACTCATCGACCGCTATCCAGCATGCATCTAGAGTATTAAGTTAAAAACAGAGTAACGCCTTAAGCAAGATGACATGATGTAGAGGGATAGTTTCATGCAATATGATAAAAACCCCATCTTGTTATCCTCGATGGCAACAATACAATACGTGCCTTGCTGCCCCTTCTGTCACTGGGAAAGGACACCGCAAGATTGAACCCAAAGCTAAGCACTTCTCCCATGGCAAGAAAAACCAATCTAGTAGGCCAAACCAAACTGATAATTTGAAGAGACTTGCAAAGATAACCAATCATACATAAAAGAATTCAGAGAAGATTCAAATATTATTCATAGATAGACTGGATCATAAACCCACAATTCATCGGTCTCAACAAACATACCGCAAAAAGAAGATTACATCGAATAGATCTCCACGAGAGAGGGGGAGAACATTGTATTGAGATCCAAAAAGATAGAAGAAGCGATCTAGCTACTAGCTATGGACTCGTAGGTCTGAAGTAAACTACTCACACTTCATGGAGGGGCTTGGATGATGATGTAGAAGCCCTCCGTGATCGATGCCCCCTCCGGCGGAGCTCCAGAACAGGCCCCAAGATGGGATCTCGTGGATACAGAAAGTTGCGGCGGTGGAATTAGGTTTTTGGCTCCGTCCCCGATGGTTTGGGGGTACGTGGATATATATAGGAGGAAGAAGTATGTCGGTGGAGCTTCGAGGGGCCCACGAGGCAGGGAGGCGCGCCCTAGGGGGGGCCTCCACCCTCGTGACCACCTCGTGGATTTCTTGACGGAGGGTCCAAGTCTCTTGGATCTTATCTGATGAGAAAATCACGTTTCCGAAGGTTTCATTCCGTTTGGACTCTGTTTGATATTCCTTTTCTTCGAAACCCTAAAACAGGCAAAAAACAACAATTCTGGGCTGGGCCTTCGGTTAATAGGTTAGTCCCAAAAATAATATAAAAGTGGATAATAAAGCCCGATAATTTCCAAAACAGTAGATAATATAGCATGGAGAAATCAAAAATTATAGATACATTGGAGACGTATCAAAGGGGCTCTCGACCGGTTTATAAGCATTGTCGTGCCTTGTGTGTCGAACTCCTCTGTATACTGACCTGGGCGCTTATACACGGTGCTCTCTATCTAGTCCATGACCTGTGGGCCCTTGTCGGCTGGCCTGCACAGTCTCGACTACTATGGATTCGCTAATGGTTCCTCTGTGGGCTCGAGTCCAAGTGTATCCTCCAGTGCGTGGCTGGCCTGTCCTTGGTCGGTCATCATTTTTTGTTGTTGTTTGAAACTAGTACCTCACTGGTCAATGTGGACTGATGCTTCTGTTGTTTGTTCTTGTGATTTTTGTCCTTGGTTGAATTGTAATCTTTTTTATTGAGTTTTGGCCTCCTTTTTCTATGCTGTGATTATTCTCAAGGCATTATTTGGTAACATCATAGTACTTGCCATATAAACTAAGTTGTACTGAGATTTCAATTGTACTAGCACTGTGGTCATTTTATTTTTATAGTTTGAACCTCACTAGTCAATGTGGACTGATGCTTCTGTTGTGGTTCTTGTGATTTTTCTCCTTGGTCAAACTGATATCTTTTTGATTTAGTTTTGGCCCTCTTTATTCTAGGTTGTGATTATTCTCAAGGCATTATTTGTATCATCATAGTACTTGTCGTATAAACTAAGTTGTACTGAGATTTCAATTGTACTAGCACTGTTATTCTTAGTGTGTCACTGTTTTAGGGAATGCGAACTGACGCTTCCCATTCCTTTTTATTTTTTAGTATAGATGTACTATGTGTTCAAGTGTACCAGTACTTTCACTACTAGTATGCTAGTGACTATGGAATACGTACTGATGGTTCTTGGCTTTTCCTGTTGCAGTACTTAGTAATTTTCTAACGACTATAAGCATGATGTTGTTAGTACTGAATGTTGTCCTCGGCTGGAACTTAGTCATTTTAGTGTTCTTCTAAAACTAAAAACTAATTTTTAGTGTGATAGTACTACCGTACAGGACTAAGCTGTACAGAGCGTCCAAGGCTACTATTTGCTGTTGTCCTTAGTCTGCCACTATTTTTGTGAAAATATCCCTGTGTGATTT
Source organism: Triticum urartu (assembly GCF_056163025.1). NCBI lineage: Eukaryota > Viridiplantae > Streptophyta > Magnoliopsida > Poales > Poaceae > Triticum > Triticum urartu. Next base: position 191,612,844 of record NC_141873.1, on the reverse strand, counting down.
GTTGCTCCATGACTAGTGTTGCATAGCAGCTGTCAGATTTCGGGTTCCGGTAAAACCCTTGGGGTTCGAACACCGGGGTGTGCACAAAGATCTCTCCCCCTCTCTAGCTCGCACACTCTACGATCCATGGCTTAGCTCGACGAACCCAAAGGACACGAGACACAAGAGTTATACTGGTTCGAGCCATCGTTGTGGTGTAATACCCTACTCTAGTGTGGTGTGGTGGATTGCCTCTTGGGCTGAGGGTGAACAGTTACAAGGGAAGAACAGCCTCGCGAGGAGAGGTGTTCTTGTGCTTAGTGAACTTGAGTGGTTGGGGTGCTATGGTTCGATCTAGGTCCCCATCAGCCTCCCTTATATGGTGGTGGCTAGTCCTATTTATAGGGGCCCTGGTCCTCTTCCCAAATATTGAGCAGGAAGGGATCCCACAATGGCCAAATTCGAAGGGAGACAACTAGTACAAGCTATCCTGACAAAACTAGTCTTCGCCTGCCAAAGGCTCTAGTGGTGACGCCGTCTTGGGCTCCACGGTGACCTCTGTCCTGCCGTCATGCTGGTCTTGGTCTTGTTGCACCGATATGGAAACATTTGCCTAATGCCTCGGGACTCCTCGTCTGCGCTTGCCCCTTTAGCACCAAAGAGGAAACGAGGACATTGCACGCGCTGGCGCCCGCCTGGCTCCAGGCGTCATGGCTTGCGTCACAGAAACCTAGTGAGGTGCCCCTCGCCTTGATCTCTCCGCCCCTCGCGAGCCAGCCTGGTGAGGCTACCCTGAGGAGGTCTTGCATCATCCGCCTCGCGAGGCTTGGCCCCTCGTGAGGGTCTTGAATGTTTGCTGCTGAAGATGGCCCCTGCAGTCGAGCCCGCTATTGGCCGATCGCGGGTGCTCAATGAGGACGCCATGGACAAAGTCCACCTTGCGCTCGCTACCAGCTTCAACGAATGGGGTAGTATGGCACCCTGGCCGGCGCCCCGAGCTTCTGTCGATAGAGCAACCCCGAGGTCCAGTTCTTCGTCGACACCCTATGGGCCGGTCTGGTTCCCCCCTTCTCCGCCTTCTTCAACGCCATGCTTTCCCATTACTAGATTCATCTGCTGCACTTAGATCCCCAATCTGTCGCTCTTCTTGTCGTCTTCGCCTTTGCCTGGGAGGCCATGGTGGGCATCGCGCCCTCCATGGCCCTTCTGCGCCATTTCTTCTCGCTACACCTGACCGACCCCCGGCAACTCTCGGGGTGCCTGAGCTTCCAGGCCGTGGCGGCGATGACCGACTCATGGATTGACTTCGAGCTCCTGCCGTCCGCGAACGGGTTCCGGACGCGGTGGGTGTATGTGGATGTCGGAGTGCTCAGCCCTTTGCTCTCGCCTCCGTCTGCGCGCGCCGTTCCCAGCTCTAGCTAGGCTCACAAGAAGCTTACGAGCCCCCGCCTTGCCTTCGTCTGGCTTCGGATGAGGAGGTTGAAAGACCTTGGCTTGACCGCGCCCATGTTGATGAAGGAGTTCCTCCGACGCCGCGTCGCCCCACTTCAGCGCCATTCCCAGCCGATGTGGGCCTTATCTATCGGCCCGGATCGCATGATGCTCCAGGAGTTAGAGCTTCCGCTTGAGGCACGAAGAATAGTGCTCGAGGTCCTGGCAGGCAACCCCTCGCCAGCCGATATGCCACCGTGGGCTGTCTCTTGTACTGTTGCCCGAACAGGGTGGAGTTCGCGGGACAGATGCCCCCCTTTGACGAATGGGGACTGCGTCTGGTTGGCCTTGAGGGGTCCCGTGAGAACCCCATCACCATGGTTCCCATATTTGCTGCCGGCGCCGAACTTGCCCCAAGAGTGGACACAAGGGGGAAAGCATCACCGGAAACTGGAGGCGTGGGTGGCGCGGCGTTGGAGCCGCCCGCAGTTCCTGAGGCATCAACTTCGGGAGCCCACAACTCTGCGCTAAGGAAGCAGTTGAGGGGGCGACGCAGACAGCTGGTCCCGAGGCCAGAGCTCCCAAGGCCTGTGGAGGCCGTCATGAGGCGGTACTTGATGGCTCTCCCCAGCTTGGTGCTCCTGAGGTCATCCCCTCGGGCGCTTCACCAGCCGCACCCTGCGCTGGTCGCCATGTCTAACGCTTTGGCCGGCTCCGTGTAGACTTTGATGCGCTCCGCAAGAGGAAGGGGTCCCCAAGCAGCGGCAGTGGCGCTTTCCGGCCGTTGAAATAGAGGAAGTACATCGCCATAGATGAGTAAGTACCTTATCTTTGTAATCCCTTGAGTGCTGCTTCCCTTCCTGGCGGTGGTTCTTCAGGATCCCATCTGCTAAGGCCGCGATGCCCCTTGGGAAGCAAGCTCCTCCTACCTCGGATCTTCTGCTGGCCTTGAGCGTCCCAGGCCAATATGCTGCCCCCGTCGCTGGGTCGGCTGGAGAGGCAGATGCACTGGCTTGGCGCCTTGAGCCTGCGCTCCTGTTGTCTCTTCTTCGTGGCCTCATCGGGGGTGTGACGAGCGTGCCAAGGTCTCCTCCTCTAGTTATAGACGGGGACCGGATGGCTTCGGTCTTGGTTCCTTCTTCAAGCAGCAAGCCTCATCCTAATCGGGCTCCTGCCGAAGCCCAGTCGGCGTCCGGAGGGGCGCCAGCCCCCAGCCCCCTATAGGAAGGGGGCGAGCTACTTCGGGTCCCGTCGACGGCCCCTGCCGTGGAGGCCGGAGTCGGCCGCACGCTCAAAGCGGCGCACGAGAGGAGCATCGTCCGCCACGAGCTCTTTCGGGAGGCGATGGGCGCAATGAACCGGCTTGGCGGGGAGCTCGCAGATGTAGACGCGTGCCTCGAGGACGAGGGTCTTCGGCTGGTGGAAGAGTGGCATCAACTGAAGGTGGCTATCAACCTCGGGCGCCGCCAACGTGAGCTTGATAACATGAAGGCCGAGGCGTCTCTTATGACCTTGCGCGAAGCTTGTGCCCGAGCCTTGGAAGAAGCCCGGGAAGCCGATCGACGTCGCGAGATCGCGGAGAAACATGCGTGGGAGCTCCAAGTCTGGAGTGCCTCCCTAGAGCGGCAAGTGGAGGCGCGCAAGGCTGCCCTAGCGTCAATGAAGGGGACACCTGCCGAGGAGGAAGAGATCCTGAGGCGCGAGGAAGTGCTGGCGCTGGAAGCCACAGAGTGCAGCCTTGAGCTCGAGCGGTTGGAGACGAGGCAGCGCCAGGTTGCCCAAGCTGAGGATGATGTCAGCGTGCGCGAGGCGAAGGCCCATGAGGAAGTCGATCACCGGGCGGCTGAGGCTTGCACGGATCTTGTGGGCATGTACAACGTGAAGTTGAAGCTTGTGGAAGCCGAGGCTGTGGGCAGGACCAATGCCCTCAGGTCAGGGTTGGATGAGGCTGAATGTCGCGAGAAAGCCACCGCAACCGCCCTGTCTTCAGTGCAAGACGAGCTGGCTTCCGCACGTGTCGAGCTGTTTTCCCTTCAGCAGCGGGTCGCCGGTGCCGAATTCTCCACGTAGCAGGGCAGGGAGGAAGCGCTCCGGTGGCGGACGCTGGAGCGCGAGCACGCCCCCATGCTCCAAAACCTCAGGGTCAGAGCCAACACGGTGCTCGGCACCGTCTATGACGAAAATGAACCTCATCCACACTCGGATGACTATGTCATTCACCTCCTTTTCTTCATCGATTTGGTGACACGCCTGGAGAATCGATCCGAGAGGGCTCGCGTGCTTGTTGAGGAGACGAGCCGCAGCCTGCTCAAGCGCGCGTTCTCCCGTGTCTTCAGCCACCTCCAGAACACCTACCCCAACTTTGACTTTGATGCCGCCTAAGGGAGTCCTGGATTAGGGGGTCTCCAGGCAGCCGGACTATATCCTTTGGCCGGACTGTTGGACTATGAAGATACAAGATTGAAGACTTCGTCTCGTGTCCGGATAGGACTCTACTTGGCGTGGAAGGCAAGCTAGGCAATACGGATATGTATATCTCCTCCTTTGTAACCAACCTTGTGTAACCCTAGCCCTTTCCGGTGTCTATATAAACCGGAGGGTTTTAGTCCGTAGGACAACATACAATCATACCATAGGCTAGCTTCTAGGGTTTAGCCTCTCCGATCTCGTGGTAGATCAACTCTTGTAATACTCATATCATCAAGAATAAATCAAGCAGGACGTAGGGTTTTACCTCCATCAAGAGGGCACGAACCTGGGTAAAACATCGTGTCCCCTGCCTTCTGTTACCATCCGCCTTAGACGCACAGTTCGGGACCCCCTACCCGAGATCCGCTGGTTTTGACACCGACATTGGTGCTTTCATTGAGAGTTCCTCTGTGTCGTCGCCGTTAGTCTCGATGGCTCCTACGATCATCGATAGCGATGCAGTCCAGGGTGAGACTTTTCTCCCCGGACAGATCTTTGTGTTCGGCGGCTTCGCACTGCGGGCCAACTCACTTGGCCATCTGGAGCAGATCGAAAGTTATGCCCCTGGCCATCAGATCAGGTTTGGAAACTTAAACTACATGGCCGATATCCATAGAGACTTGATCTTCGACGGATTCGAGCCCCTGCCTTGTGCGCCACGTGGTCACGATGAGTACGATTTAGCTCTACCATGAGACCGTATTCAGGAGATCGCACCGGCAGCCGCTCCGACCCTCAATTCGGAGCCAGTTTCGCCATCCGTGGATGGGTGGATAGACCCTGTCACGGAGGCCATACCCTCTGAGGCGATCGAGCCGAATATCGACCTTACCCTTCACGAGAGCCGTGTTGCGAAATTGCCGGATCCTTCTCCGGCCACAGACTCCGAACCGCCTGCGCCCGTTCTTGTCGAATCCGATTGGGTGCCGATCATGGAGTTTACCTCCACAGATATTTTTCAGCACTCGCCCTTTGGCGGCATACTGAACTCATTAAGGTCTCTCTCCTTGTCAGGAGAGGCCTGGCCGAACTACGTCCGGCAGGATTGGGATGCGGATGACGAAGAAATTCGCCGCCCACCCACCACCCACTTAGTAGCCACTGTCGATGACTTTACCGACATGCTCGACTTCGACTCCGAAGACATCGACGGTATGGACGACGATGCGGGAGGCGAAGAGGAACCACTGCCCACAGGGCACTGGACGCCCATTTCATCACATGACGTATACATGGTGGACACAGCCAATGAAAATAACGACGAGGAACGGAAGGACGCAACGAAGGGTGGTTCCCTCGAGCAGCAGTCAAAGCGGCGGTGTAAACGCCGCTCCAAATCCCGCCTCAGCAGAAATAACGATCACATAGACCTAGCGTTAGAGCAGGGTGAACCATTGCCGGACCACGGCAACACGGAAAATCAAGCCGAACAACCCAACCCCGTCGAAGATAACAGTCTGGACAACATCACACCGGATAGGCACCAGAAGCAACATAATGCCCACCTAAGGCTTGTTGCCACGGCGAGGAGTCTGAAAAAACAGAAGCAAAGGCTCAAGGCTGCACAAGACACACTCAAAAGCAAATGGAGTGAACTACTCAACACATCAGTGAAGTACGGCCGTAATCGCCACACCAAGAGCTATCCGAAGCGAAAGTTGCTACCTGAATTCGATGAGGAGGCCTTAGATCCTCCACAATTAAAAAATAAAACGGCCATCCGGTCTAATAGACGACCTCATAGCCAACATAAAGCGGCAATCGACGCCGCACATAAACCAGTACGCGATCCACATAAGGGCTCACATCAAATGGATGGCGCAACCAGATCCATCTATGGACCACGCAGGCGCGCTCCAACATACAATGCGACACAACAAACATCCGAATACCACGGTACACCCAAATACAGGGGCATCGCACACCCTCTATGTTTCACCGATGAGGTGCTGGATCATGAATTTCCAAAGGGATTCAAACCCGTAAACATAAAGGCATACGACGGAACAACAGACCCTGGGGTCTGGATTGAGGGTTACATCCTCCATATCCATATGGCTCGAGGAGATGATCTCCACGCCATCAAGTACTTACCCCTCAAGCTCAAAGGGCCAGCTCGACACTGGCTTAAAGGCCTCCCCGAAAACTCCATCGGAAGCTGGGAAGAGCTCGAAGACGCCTTTCGGGCAAATTTTCAAGGGACATATGTCCGACCACCGGATGCAGACGATTTAAGTCATATAACTCAACAGCCCGGTGAGTCAGCCCGAAAGCTTTGGAACAGGTTCCTCACTAGAAAGAACCAAATAGTCGATTGCCCGGACGCTGAAGCCTTAGCAGGTTTTAAACATAGCGTCCGAGACGAATGGCTTGCCCGACACCTCGGTCAAGAAAAGCCGAGAACAATGGCAGCATTAACAAGCCTCATGACCCGTTTTTGCACGGGCGAGGACAGCTGGTTAGCCAGATGCAGCACCAGTGACCCAAGTACATCCGAAGTCAGGGATGGAAACGGGAAATCACGACGCAGCAAGAACAAGCGCCGGAATAAGGAAGACAGCCCGAAGAGCACGGCGGTAAATGCCGGATTTAGAAGCTCTCGGCCAGGCCAGCAGAAGCCGCCCTCCAAAGGCAACAGAGACGAACTGTCCAGCCTAAACAAAATTCTGGATCAAATATGCCAAATCCATAGCACCCCGGATAAACCTGCAAATCACACCCACAGAGAATGTTGGGTCTTCAAATAGTCCGGCAAGCTCAATGCCGAACACAAGGGGCGGGATACACCAAGTGAAGACGAGGATGAGCCTCACAATCAAAGCACAGGGGAATAGAAGAAATTCCCACCAGAAGTCAAAACAGTCAACGTGTTACACGTGATAAAAGGAAGAAACAAAGCGGCACCCTTAAAGGAACATGCCCCAGGGCCTATCACTGCGGAGCTCCGCCACTGGTCGTCCCAACTGATCACCTTCGACCATCAGGATTACTTGGCAAGTATCCGGCGTGCAGGATGGGCTGCCTTGGTATTAGATCCAATAATTGACGGATACCACTTCACCCGAGTCCTGATGGACGGTGGCAGCAGTTGAAATCTAATTTATCAGGACACAGTCCGCAAAGTGGGGATAAACCCAACAAAAATTTTCTGCAGCAATGCTACCTTTAAAGGAGTAACGCCAGGCCCGGAGGCTCACTGCAGGGGCTCCCTACTACTAGAGGTTATATTTGGCTCCCCCGACAACTTCCACAGCGAAAATTTAACCTTCCATGTCGCTCCGTTCCAAAGTGGCTATCAAGCACTACTTGGACGCGAAGCTTTTGCTCGCTTTAACGCAATACTGCATTACGCTTCCCTCAAGCTCAAGATGCCCGGTCCACGTGGCATCATTACAGTAAATGGAAATATTGAGCGCTCCTTGCGCGCCAAAGACGGTGCGGCCGCCTTGGCCGCAGCACACTAAACGGCCTCACCAACTCAAGCATTTGACAGGTCGTTAAGACCACGGACACGGCTAGACGAGTCCGGCTCAGCTATATGTAATTAATACAGGTTTGATGGCTATACCCCTATTACAATACAAGGGGCTCAACGCGCGCGCAAAAGTGGCAATAAGGTTTGCCTTCACTCATTTTCAACTGTATATTGTTTATTTAGTATAACTTAACTTTTGCACAACAACTTTTCAATTAAGTTCCTCTCTTTTTCAGATGACCATCATGCTACACCCGTCCAGAATACGGCACAACGGAGACACAGGCGCATACGTGCAGCAGGGACCCGTTCCAAGGATTCTTTATAGATTAAGACCCTGCGTAAACCTTTTTTACTGTCTCTTGTTGATTTACATCCCTCGGATTCTCAGTACAACCAAGAAGGATGCTGACGTCTTGGCATGTGGCCACGCCAGAATAATGCACGTACCTGGACACCAGGGGCTTATTACAAAGGGTACTGTTTAGACCCGGTTTACACCATAAAGACCGAATACCTTAGGGAGTGTTCAGCATCGCGAGTTTGGCCTTATATGCATCAGCTCCGAATCATGTCTTTGGTCAAATGTTGGGTTTGCCCGGCTCCTGTGTTTTGGTGCCTTGCGTTCCGCTCCATCAGCTAGGGCGGCACCAGGAGAACTACTGCGATTGTTCCCTGGTTCATCCGGACGAGCACCTCAATAGAGAAAGCCGAAAACTGACTGTCATGATATAGCGTGAGACTGGTCAACCACTCGATGACCTATCGGAATCTTCGGAATTCCTCCACATTAACGAAGGGCCGTTTCCCGGCCAGGCATGTATGCACCCCGAATCCGGGCGAGTGCGAAGCCACCAGGGGCTATATAGTAGACCCACTGTCAAACTCCTATGGCTAAGTGAAAGTGTTAAAGCATTATAGTCTGGTTGCCTAGTTCGCTGCACTATCACCTCCTTACTAGGACCAAGACGTTGGATTAAGTGTGAATACGCGTCTTCTACGAACACCCCCGCATTGTATGCGTGGGGGCTGAAGCCGACGACTGCAATCTTTCAGGTTATATACATATATACATAAACGGCCGCACAGGAGGCATCACAATACTTTCGGGCAAAAGTATAAACACAGCCTTGATAAATTTAATAAAACATTGTTTCTACAATGGGAATACATGTCACTCAAACATAATATTCTTCGAGCACTAGGCCTTTATCAAACGAGCACCATCAAGAACTTCTTCAAAATAGTGCTCGATAGCCACTCGGCCTATGGCCGAACCCTGCGCCGCGACAGTGGTAGCATCCATCTCCGCCCAGTATGCTTTGACACGGGCAAGGGCCATCCGTGAGCCTTCTATGAACGCCGACCTCTTCATCACATTGATGCGCGGCACCGCACCAAAGAACTGCTGCACCAGGCTAAAATAACTGTTCGGCTTTGGCCTTTCCGGCCACAGCTGATCCATGACAGACCTCATGGCGAGTCCGGACAACCTATCGAGTTCGGCCCATTCGGCTAGCTGATCGGTCAATGGAAGCGGACGCTCTGGAACGTTAAACTGCGACCAGAACAGCTTGTCCACTTCACGATCTGTTTGATCTCGGAAGTATTCGGCCGCATCGACAGCGCTCGCCGCCAAGTCCAGATATGCGTCTGCCGAACTCCACAGCCGATCTAAAGGGGCATACCGCGGATCTCCGAACTTCCTCCGCAGCAGAAAGGGCTTCCCAGCCACAATGTCACACGCTTCACGCAACTCCTCCTTCTTCGCTCTCATGGCAGAACGGATGTCTTTAGTCGCCATCATGGCCTTTTCAAGGTCCGTCGCCTTCGCTCGGTTTTCTTCCTTGAGGAACTGGCAATAGTCGGCAGTGTCTTTCAACTTTACATCCATCTTGGCCATTTTCTCTTTGCTCTCGCAATGCGCGGCCTTCTCGGCTCTTAACTCTTCGGCCGCCTTCAAAGCAGCCGCATTACTACTCCTTGCTTGTTCTTTGGCCTGGGCAAGTTCCGCCCAAAGGGTCTCCACGGTGGCAGCTCCATCTGCAGTCACAACATATTAAAGATACCGGCATCACGCTGCTCTTACTATGTGACATTCGCCAGAAAATATCACTTACCCTGTGCCTCGTCAAGCCGCTTGTTAACAAGCTCGATGTCGGCATCCGCCGCATCCAGTTGCCGCTTTAGTTCGACAAAATCATGAGTTCGGCTAGCCACCGGAGCTTCCACTACCCGCACATAAAGGCGGTATGGTTATTACCTGGGACTACGATCCTCTGTTTGCCACCGTTCTCGGTGACAACCAGAGTCTCAGGGGCTACTATCTACACAGGGCACACCTAGCAATGTGCGGTACTATCACAAAGGTATATCATTCTACGTACCTCAAAACCCGTTAGTAGACTCATAAAGGCGTCATGCAAGCCGCTTTCGGCGGACGAAATCTATTCCATCACCGTACCCATCAACGTACGGTGTTCTTCCGAGATGGTCGCTCGCTTCAGCAGATCCCTTAGTGCGTCCGACCACATACCAGACGGCGCCAGACTCTTTTGTTTGCCCTCTTCAAGAGCCGGATGCTGGGGACTTCGGGTGACTATAGGATTATCTTCTGGCCTCACCGGATCCGGAGAGGCCCTCCGTGACGACACTTCAAGGTCGCCCGCTTCTTGAGCGGAAGAGTCCGGGGGAGGCGTTTCGCTCTCCATCATCTCTGGAAGAAGATCCCTTGAAGACGAGCTCTGTTGAGAAGGGCTAAGATCCGAACTGCAAGATAATGCTTCGATAAGTAAGGTAGAATATCTCTACTATTAAGTAGATTTTGATCACTTACGACTCGTTAGAGGGCTGATCCCCGTGTGGGCTTTGTGCGGCAAGAGCACCTTCCAGGGGAGGACCCTCTGCTAGAGACTTCTTCTCCCGTTTGGAAGCCTTGGTTTCCGGATCTTCAGAGGCAGTCCTCTTCCTTCCACGGAGCGATAGAAGGTCAGATTCTTCCCCTTGGTTATCCTCCCTCACGGAGGCGCTCATTCCCTCGGTTGGAATTGGTAGCGATGGGGGCCCACTTTCGCCCTCATTATTCCCCCCTTTATCTTCCTTTGAGGGCTCCGGGCAAGGTGCTAGCTCGAGCATCTTTTCCAGTACCAGATTGTCCAAACCCTCAGGAAGGGGGGCCGAACACCGAATCATCTTCGCCTTTGTTAGCCAGTCCTGGTCAGAGAGCAATTTCTCAGAATGACGTCATGATAAACAAAATACGGTGTGTTCGGCTAGAGAATTACTTACTTGGTCGGCGGTGCGGTTGCTGCTCAGGCCCACATCCTCGGTAGTATCCGGACACTCTGTTTGGTGTCCGAAGAATGATTTGTACATCTCCTCGTACGTCAGGCCGAGGAAATTCTGAATAGCGCGCGATCCTTCTGGGTTAAATTCCGACAAACAGAGGGGCCGGCGTTTGCAAGGCTGGACTTGACGAACCAGCATGACTTGCACTACCATGACCAAACTAAAATCTCCCTCGAAGAGATCCCGGATGCGGCTCTGCAGTATGGGCACATCCTTGGCTGGACCCTAGCTCAGCCCCCTGCTGATCCATGACATCAGTTGTGGTGGAGGGCCCGAGCGAAAGGCGGGGGAAGCTACCCACTTGGCACTTCTGGGAGCAGTGATGTAGAACCACTCCCGTTGCCATAATCCGGACACATCTGGAAAGGAACCTTTTGTCCACGGAGCTCTAGCAATCTTGCTTACTAATGCACCCCCCGCACGCTGCATACTGCCCCTCAACCGTCTTCGGCTTCACATCAAAGGTCTTGAGCCACAGGCCGAAGTGAGGGGTAATGCGGAGGAAGGCCTCACATACGACAATAAATGCCGAGATGCGGAGAAAGGAATCCGGGGCTAGATCGTGGAAATCAAGCCCGTAATAGAACATCAAACCCCTTACGAAGGGATCCAGAGTTAGGCCTAGTCCTCGGAGGAAGTGGGAGATGAACACGACGTCTTCATGGGGTTCAGGAGTAGGGACAACCTGCCCTCGGGCGGGCAGCCGATGTGAGACTTCGGCGGTCAGGTATCTTGCCTCCCTCAACCTCTTGATATCCTCTTCCGTAACGGAGGAGGGCATCCACCGGCCCTGGAGGCTGGATCCGGACATGATTGAAGATCCGAAGCACCTAACCTAGGCTTTGAGTGTTAGAACTCGAGGTGGGGGAGGGATTAGATTGAGCACGGGAGGAAAAAAGTAAAAGCCTTGACCCTTTATAAAAGGGTGAATATCAAGCGTCCTCCTCATGAATCCAGGAGTCCTAGGCGTGGTCGGGTTACCCATGCCCGTATTGATGAGAATCCCATACTAAGGGGAACACGATCTCTGCTTTGACAAGACGTGTCAAGAAACTGCCTCGCGTTATGTGCGGGGCTAGTTAAAGGAAACGGTTCGAATAATCACCGGGCCATGGCATAATGTCATGTTGCCGAAACAAGTCAGCAGATTAGATTTGTGGAAATATTATTCTCTCTACGGTGGTATGTGGAACTTATTTTGTAGGGTCAGACACTATCCTTGTATTCAAATTCTTCCGTGGTGTATTCGGAGGAGGAACCCACCTTGCAATGCCAAAGACAATACTGCGCGCCGGACTCATCGTCATTGAAGCCTCGTTCAAGGGCTACTGAGGGAGTCCTGGATTAGGGGGTCTCCGGATAGCCGGACTATATCCTTTGGCCGGACTGTTGGACTATGAAGATACAAGATTGAAGACTTCGTCTCGTGTTCGGATAGGACTCTACTTGGCGTGGAAGGCAAGCTAGGCAATACGGATATGTATATCTCCTCCTTTGTAACCGACCTTGTGTAACCCTAGCCCTTTCCGGTGTCTATATAAACCGGAGGGTTTTAGTCCATAGGACAACATACAATCATACCATAGGCTAGCTTCTAGGGTTTAGCCTCTCCGATCTAGTGGTAGATCAACTCTTGTAATACTCATATCATCAAGAATAAATCAAGCAGGACGTAGGGTTTTACCTCCATCAAGAGGGCCCGAACCTGGGTAAAACATCGTGTCCCCTGCCTCCTGTTACCATCCACCTTAGACACACAGTTCGGGACCCCCTACCCGAGATCCACCGGTTTTGACACTGACACCGCCATTGCCCCCGTGCCCGAGGCCATCCGGGACGACCTGGCGCACTTGGTAGAGGACAATGTGGACGCTCTAGTCAGAGCCTTCACCTTCGAGGATGCCGCGGTGGTGGTCGTTGCGGATGAAGGCGACGTGGTCGATGATGGTGCGGGCGACGTCGGCAATGGTGACGGTGATGCTGGGGACGAGGATGGTGGCGCCAGCGATGGTGACGAAGATGCCAGCGACGCGTCCGAGGGTGTCCCGGAGGACGCGGCGAGCGATATGTCCGATTGAGCCCGTGCTCCCTCATTGCTGAGCCTGTAAGTGAAAACTTAGTCACGGCCCTGAAAGTTGTGAGAGCATTTTGAGAGGGGATCCCCTCATGTAAACAGATTACTGCCTCTATTCCTTAGGCCAAGCTGAAGATGTGTTTTTTATGGGCTCGCGAGTCATGCCGCGAGTTTACTACTAAAATTTACATTGGTCAGGATCGGTTTTCGGCCAGCTCATGAGGTCGTGAGCTCCTGAAGGGCCTGCTGGTCCGCCCGAGAGGGCGTCGCAAGGAGCAAGCGCCAGCCATGGAAGGGCGTGCGCGCAGCGTGCGCGTGCCGCGCCCAGCCCCCGCTCTCGAGGGGCTCACGAGTGATACGTCTCCAACGTATCTATAATTTTTGACTGTTCCATGCTATTATATTATCTGTTTTGGATGTTAATGGGCTTATTTATACACTTCTATATTATTTTTGGGACTAACCTACTAACCCAAGGCCCAGTGCAAATTACTATTTTTTTTGCCTATTTCAGTGTTTCGTAGAAAAGGAATATCAAACGGAATAAAACCTTCAGGAGAGTTATTTTTGGAACAAATGTGATCCAGGGGACTTGGAGTGGACGTCAAGCAACCAACGAGGAGGCCACGAGGCAGGGGGCGGGCCTACCCCCTGGGTGCGCCCTCCATCCTCGTGGGCCCCTCGTGGATCCACCGACCTACTTCTTCCTCCTATATATGTCCACATACCCCAAAAACATCCAGGAGCACCACAAAACCCTGTTTCCACCGCCGCAACCTTCTGTATCCAAGAGATCCCATCTTGGGGCCTTTTTCGGAACTCCACAGGAGGGGGCATTGATCACGAAGGGCTTCTACATCAACACCATAGCCTCTCCGATGATGTGTGAGTATTTTACCTCAGACCTTCGGGTCCATAGTTATTAGCTAGATGGCTTCTTCTCTCTCTTTGGATCTCAATACAATGTTCTCCTTGATCTTCTTGGAGATCTATTTGATGTAACTCTTTTTGCGGTGTGTTTGTCGAGATCCGATGAATTGTGGGTTTATGATCAAGTTTATCTATGAACAATATTTGATTATTCTCTGAAATCTTTTATGTATGATTGGTTATCTTTGCAAGTCTCTTCGAATTATCAGTTTGGTTTGGCCTACTAGATTGATCTTTCTTGCAATCAGAGAAGTGCTTAGCTTTGGGCTCAATTGTGACGCCCCGAGACCGATGCGCCAGGTGTCTTCCAGTTATTCGCCGGCGTTGCCATGTCATTTGCTTGCGTGTTGCATTTCATCTTATCATCATGTGCATTGCATCATCATGTTTTCAAAACTTGCATCCGTCCGGGTTCCCCAGTTCCGTCCGTTGTCCGTTCTGAGTCCAGACACACCTGCATGCGCCCGCGGCATGTCTGAAATATTATTTTATAAGTGGCCGGAAAATGTTCTCGGAATGGGATGAAAGTTGACGTGTGGTCTTGTTATAGTGTAGGTAGACCGCCTGCCAAGTTTCATCGCAATCGGAGTTCGTTTGACGCCCCAACGGATAACTATAGCGGCATTATAGTCGGCCAAAACGTCGGACGTTTTCGGTCTCCGGAAACAGTTGCCTGGCTGCACTCCTCTCCTCTCATATCAGCCCAACCTCTTTTCACAACCCACTTGCAGCCCACCTAAACCCCCCTCCGTTTCGGACCGTTAGATCACGATCGGAGGCTCTGAAACACTCCTAAAACCCCTCCTAACCCCTCAAACCCTAGCCCCTACCTATAAAAGGAAGCCTCCCTTCCATTTTTGGCAGCAGCCAAACCCCCCTCCTCGAAATCCGCACGCCGCCAGCCTCCTCCCACCTCGAGGGCCGCACTGCTGCCTTCCCCTCCAGATCCGGCGCGCCCGAAGCCCCCTCCGCCACTTGGCGCTTCTCCACTGGCTGGCACCGCCGAACCCACCGGCCTCCACCTCTATGAGACCGCCACGTGCCCAGCTCAGCGCCTCCACCGCTGTGGCCCGCCGAGCCCAGGCGCGGCCCACCCAGGCCCGCGCGGCCGCCCGACCGACGCTGTTCGTTCCTTGTGTAGCCCGCGCCTCCTCCTGCTCGACCCCGAGTTGGATCGGGGGAGCGCCGCCATCACCCCTCCCGTCGGCGACCTCGGGCCCCGCCGCCGTTATGCACCTCGCCGGCGTGCCGCCATTTCCCTAGGCCAGGTCACCGCGCCGCTCTCCTTCCTTCCCCTACCTGCCTCCTCTTTCTCCCACTCATCCTCTTTCTCTCTCTCTCCCGTAGGCACCCGTCGTCCTCCTTGGTCGCCCCGCTCACCGGAGCTCCCCACCGGCGCCGGAAACGGACGGATCGGGTGGATCCCGTCCGGATCCGCACCTCCGGGAACTCCTCCGTGCCTCACCGACGTCAAGCCGCTGTCGCCTTCCATGGCTTCCTGCTCACCCAGGAGCACGAGGAGGACGATGACGTTCCTCCTATCGCCCTAGGTGGGCCACGCACAGGCCAGTGCGCCTAAGCAGGCCTGCCTCCTCTTCTCCGTACGGGCCGAGGCCCATGGGTGAGCTGCCTTCCCCGCGTCTATTTCGGTTGGGCCAGCCAGATCCGGTCCGTTATGTTTTTTTCCTGTCCAGTGATTTTAGTAATTATCCAGTTTCTGCCTGTTTTGCAGAAAAGACCCTCATGTTCATGCATTTAATATCTCACAAACCATGCATCGGATTAAAATAAGTTATATATGAAACTTGCAAGGAATTTTGTGTAGATTAATAATTTCCAACTTTCATGCATGTTTGAAATGGTTAAAATGTTGTTTGGTTAAATTTGCTCCTATGCCATGTTAAAATGGTTTAATTCATAACTAAATAACCGTAACTTGGATTTTAATAAACTTTATATGCTTTTGGGGTAGAAAAATTCCTAGTTTAACATGATGCACTCATCTAGCATGTTTAACAACTCTAAAATTATGTTTAGGGCAGAACAGTACCAAACCTAATATATGCATATGAGGAGTTTCCGGACTTGTTGTTTTGTTGTTCCGGCCTCATTTAAACTTGCCTAGATTAGATAGTTTCATCATGCTTCCCCTCTTGCCATGTTTAACAACATTTAATATTGTTGGGTACATAAACGAGAGAGAACTAAATAAGTCATGTGGTGTTTTCTTCAATATGCAACTCCGTTGCATAATGAGCTCCACTTAATTTGTAGGATTTCTTGTGCACTTTGCCATGCCATGCTTCATTAAACTGGACATGCATCATACTTGTTTGTGCATCATGCCATGTTGTGCTTGGTTGTTTACTATGCTGTTTACTCCTTTCCGGTGTTGCTTCTTTGGGTTGGTTCCGATAACGTCGCGTTTGTGAGGAACCGTTCGACTACGTCCGTTTGTCTTCTTCATGGACTCGTTCGTCTTCCTTGCGGGTTTTCAGGCAAGATGACCATACCCTCGAAATCACTTCTACATTTGCTTGCTTAGTTGCTCTCTCTTTTGCTATGCCTATGCTGCGATACCTACCACTTGCTTATCATGCATCCCATATTGTTGAACCAAGCCTCTAACCCACCTTGTCCTAGCAAACCGTTGTTTGGCTATGTTACCGCTTTGCTCAGCCCCTCTTATAGCGTTGTTAGTTGCAGGTGAAGATTGAAGTTTGTTCCTAGTTGGAACATGGAGATGTTGTTCCTTGTTGGAACATGTTTACTTGTTGGGATATCACAATATATCTTATTTAATTAATGCATCTATATACTTGGTAAAGGGTGGAAGGCTCGGCCTTATGCCTGGTGTTTTGTTCCACTCTTGCCGCCCTAGTTTCCATCATATCGGTGTTATGTTCCCGGATTTTGCGTTCCTTACGCGGTTGGGTTATAATGGGAACCCCTTGACAGTTCGCCTTGAGTAAAACTCCTCCAGCAATGCCCAACATTGGTTTTACCATTTGCCACCCAGCCTTTTCTTTCCCTTGGGTTCTGCAGACTCAAGGGTCATCCTTATTTTAACCCCCCCGGGCCAGTGCTCCTCTGAGTGTTGGTCCAACCTGTCAGCTGCCGGTGGCCACCAGGGGCAACTCTGGGCTGGCCTACCCGTACCTAAGACAATCCGAGTGTGCCCTGAGAAAGAGATATGCGCAGCTCCTATCGGGATTTGTCGGCACATTCGGGCGGTGTTGCTGGTTTAGTTTTACCTTGTCGAAATGTCTTGTAACCGGGATTCCGAGCCTGATCGGGTCTTCCCGCTAGAAGGAATATCCTTTGTTGACCGTGAGAGCTTGTGATGGGCTAAGTTGGGGCTCCCCTGCAAGGATTTGAACTTTCGAAATCCGTGCCCGCGGTTATGGGCAGATGGGAATTTGTTAATGTCCGGTTGTAGAAAACCTGAAGTTGACCTTAATTAAAAATGCATTAACCGCGTGTGTAACCGTGATGGTCTCTTTCCGGGGGAGTCCGGGAAGTGAACACGATGTTGGAGTTATGCTTGACGTAGGTTGTTCTAGGATCACTTCTTGATCATAGTTTCTCGATCGTGCTTTGCCTTCTCTTCCCGCTCTCTTTTGCGTATGTTAGCCACCATATATGCTAGTCGCTTGCTGCAGCTCCACCTCATACCTTTACCTTACCCATAAGCTTAAATAGTCTTGATCACGAGGGTGCGAGATTGCTGAGTCCCTGTGGCTCACAGATTACTTCCAAAACCAGCTTGCAGGTGCCGTTGAACCGTGCAGATGACGCAACCAAGCTCAAGGAGGAGCTCGATGAAGATCTTGTCCTTTGTGTTGTTTCGTTCTAGTTGATTAGTAGTGGAGCCCAGTTGGGGTCGATCGAGGACCTTTGTTGCATTTGGGGTTCTTCTTTTATTTTGGTTCCGTAGTCGGACCTTGATTGTGTTTGGATGTTGTAATGCTTTATTCATGTAATTGTGTGAAGTGGCGATTGTAAGCCAACTATGTATCTCTTTCCTTTATGTATTACATGGGTTGTGTGAAGATTACCTCACTTGCGACATTGCTTTCAATGCGGTTATGCCTCTAAGTCGTGCTTCGACACGTGGGAGATATAACCGCATCGAGGGCGTTACATCAATCTTGCGGTGTCCTTTCCCAGTGACAGCAGGGGCAGCAAGGCACATATTGTATTGTTGCCATCGAGGATAAAAAGATGGGGTTTATATCATATTGCTTGAGTTTATCCCTCTACATCATGTCATCTTGCCTAATGCATTACTCTGTGCTTATGAACTTAATACTCTAGATGCATGCCGGATAGCGGTCGATGTATGGAGTAATAGTAGTAGATGCAGAATCGTTTCAGTCTACTTGTCGCGGACGTGATGCCTATATGCATGATCATGCCTAGATATTCTCGTAATTATTCACTTTTCTATCAATTGCTCGACAGTAATTTGTTCACCCACCGTAATACTGATGCTATCTTGAGAGAAGCCACTAGTGAAACCTATGGCCCCGGGTCTATCTTTTATCATATAAGTTTCCAATCTATTTTATATTGCAATCTTTACTTTCAATCTATAGCATAAAAATACCAAAAATATTTATCTTACTATTATTATCTCTATCAGATCTCACTCTCGTAAGTGACTGTGAAGGGATTGACAACCCCTTTATCGCATTGGTTGCGAGGTTCTTATTTGTTTGTGTAGGTACGAGGGACTTGTGCATAGTCTCCTACTGGATTGATACCTTGATTCTCAAAAACTGAGGGAAATACTTACGTTACTTTGCTGCATCACCCTTTTCTCTTCAAGGGAAAACCAACGCGGTGCTCAAGAGGTAGCAAGAAGGATTTCTGGCGCCGTCGCCGGGGAGGTTGCACCAAGTTCAGTCAAGATTTGATGTCCCATGAACAAGCCTTTTCTGGCGCCGTTGCCGGGGAGATCTACCACAAGTCAAGACATACCAAGTACCCATCACAAACTCTTGTCCCTCGCATTACATTATTTGCCATTTGCCTCTCATTTTCCTCCCCCCACTTCACCTTTGCCTTTGCCTTTTCTTCGCCCTCTTCCCATATGTATTTTTGTTTGTGTTTCCACGTGCCTTCTATTTGCTTGCATCTTTGCTCGCTAAAAATCTATTGATATGGATCCACTTAATGTGTTCTACTTGGATCATCTTCAGTCCTTATGCGCTCGTGCTGAAACCCCAACTAGCCTAGTTGATGGGAAATCTTTAGATGGGCATGCTCATTTTGTGCGTCACCGTTTATCTGAAAAAGGGAAACTCTTATGGGATCAAATAAACAGATTGTTGTGTTATGCTTGGAATCTTTGTGAAATTTATGATTTTACTTGTTTCTCTAAGAACCCTAAAAAACACCTTCCCTACCTATGTGAGTTTAATGAAAATGAAATCTTATCTTCTTATGCAAAGGGTGTTTATAGTTACTACGATATCGAACAAATTGAAGAATTTGTTGCTTTTAAGGGTGCTTATGAAGTTGCTTCTTTGATTGAAAAGTATGATATTACTCTCTACGAATCTGAAAATCTTGACATACTTAAATATTGCTATGAAAACTATGCTCACAATGCCTATGTTAAGGAATTTATTGAGAGAATGACCGTTGGTTTGGATGAAAATAATGATATGCACAAATCTATAGATAATTATGATTCCAATGATTTGATTGAAATATCCCTTGATGAACATGATGCTTGCTATTCTTATAGCCATGATGCCAATATTTATGGAGATGAATTTGCTATAGTTCCTTATGTTAAACACGAGCTTATTGCTATTGCACCCATACTTGATAGTTCCTTGAATCAAAAGCAAGATTGCAATGATTTTACTATAAATTCTGTTGATGTCAATTGTGCTAATAATATGCAAAACCCTAAGCTTGGGGATGCTAGTTTTGCTATGTCTACTACTTTTTGCAATGATCATGATTGGGGTGATTCTTCTTTTGATCTTGAAAATTTATTTCAGCCCCATGATTAATATTAGATCGATAATAGTGCTTGCAATATTTTTGAAAGTGGGTTTGGAAGAGTGTCAACTTTAGATCCCACATATTTGGAGAATGTTCAATCTTATGAATTTTTTGATAAAAGTGGGTTTGGAGAGGTCATGACTTTAGTTAATGTTAATCCCACTATTTTGGAAGAGTGTCAACTTTGCATGCATGTGGATCATGTTGAAAATATTTTATGTGATAGCTATTTTGTTGAATTTGCTTATTATCCCACATGTAATTATTATGAGATAGGAAAATATGATTGTAGAAATTTTCATGTTACTAAATTACCTCTCATTATGTTGAGATTGCTATTGTTTCTTTCTGCTTCCTTGCATATGCTAGTTTTTGCTTGCTATGATAATTTGTTTGCCTATAAGATGCCTATGCATAGGAAGTATGTTAGACTTAGATGTGTTTGTCACGTGTTTTATGATGCTCTCTTTTGTGCTTCAATTCTTGTCTTTCATGTGAGCATTATTGAAATTATCAATGCCTAGCTAGGGGCGTTAAATGATAGCGCTTGTTGGGAGGCAACCCAATTTTATTTTTGTTCCTTGCTTTTTGGTTCTGTTTAGTAATAAATAATTCATCTAGCCTCTGTTTAGATGTGGTTTTATGCTTTTAATTAGTGTTTGTGCAAAGTAGAACCTTTCGGAAGACTTGGGGAAAGTCTTTGCGATCTTGCTGTAAAAAACAGAAACTTTAGCGCTCACGATATTTGCTGACATCTTTTACTGGAGAGTGAAATTAAGTTGATTCTTTTTGAAGATGATTAATAGATCAATTCCTCACGTCCATAAATTTATTTTAGAATTTTTGGGGTTACAGAAGTATTCGAAACCTACATATTACTACAGACTGTTCTGTTTTTGACAGATTCTGTTTTTCGTGTGTTGTTTGCTTATTTTGATGCATCTATGGCTAGTATCGGAGGTTATGAACCATAGAGAAGTTGGAATACAGTAGGTTTAACACCAATACAAATAAAGAATGAGTTCATTACAGTACCTTAAGTGGTGGTTTGTTTTCTTATACTAACGGAGCTCATGAGATTTTCTGTTTAAGTTTTGTGTTGTGAATTTTTCAAGTTTTGGGTAAAGGTTTGATGGATTTTGGAATAAAGAGTGGCAAGAGCCTAAGATTGGAGATTCCCAAGGCACCCCAAGGTAAAATTCAAGGACAACCAAAAGCCTAAGCTTGGGGATGCCCCGGAGGGAATCCCCTCTTTCGTCTTCTTCTATCGGTAACTTTACTTGAGGCTATATTTTTATTCACCACATGATATGTGTTTTGCTTGGAGCGTCTTGTATGATTTGAGTCTTGGATTTTTAGTTTACCACAGTCATCCTTGCTGTACACACCTTTTGGGAGAGACAAACATGAATGGTAATTTATTAGAATACTCTATGTGCTTCACTTATATCTTTTGAGCTAGATAATTTTGCTCTAGTACTTCACTTAGATCTTTTAGAGCACGGTGGTGGTTTTATTTTATAGAAATTATTGATCTCTCATGCTTCACTTATATTATTTTGAGAGTCCTTTAGAACAGCATGGTAATTTTCCTTGGTTATAAAATTAGTCCTAATATGATAGGCATCCAAGATGGGTATAATAAAAACTATCATAAAAAGTGCATTGAATACTATGAGAAGTTTGATACTTGATGATTGTTTTGAGATATGAAGATGGTGATATTAGAGTCATGCTAGTTGAGTAGTTGTGAATTTGAGAAATACTTGTGTTGAAGTTTGTGATTCCAGTAGCATGCACGTATGGTGAGCAGTTATGTGATGAAGTCGGAGCATAATTTATTTATCGACTGTCTTCCTTATGAGTGGCGGTCGGGGACGAGCGATGGTATTTTCCTACCAATCTATCCCCCTAGGAACATGCGCGTAGTACTTCATCTTGATAACTAATAAATTTTTGCAATAAGTATGTGAGTTCTTTATGACTAATGTTGAGTCCATGGATTATACGCACTCTCACCCTTCCACCATTGCTAGCCTCTCTAGTACCGTGCAACTTTCGCCGGTGCCATAAACCCACCATATACCTTCCTCAAAACAGCCACCATACCAATCTATTATGGCATTTCCATAGCCATTCCGAGATATATTGCCATGCAACTTCCCACCGTTCCCTTATTATGACACGCTTCATCGTTGTCATATTGCTTTGCATGATCATGTAATTGACATCGTATTTGTGGCAAAGCCTCCGTTCATAATTCTTTCATATATGTCACTCTTTATTCATTGCATATCCCAGTACACCGCCGGAGGCATTCACATGGAGTCATATTTTGTTCTAAGTATTGAGTTGTAATCTTTGAGTTGTAAGTAAATAAAAGTGTGATGATCATCATTATTAGAGCATTGTCGCAAGTGAGGAAAGATGATGGAGACTATGATTCCCCCACAAGTCGGGATGAGACCCTGGACAAAAAAATAGGCCAAAAAAGAAGAGAAAAGGCCCAAATAAAAAAAAGGAAAAAATGAAAAAAGAGAGAAAAAGAGAGAAGGGACAATGTTACTATCCTTTTACCACACTTGTGCTTCAAAGTAGCAGCATGATTTTCATGATAGAGTCTCCTATGTTGTCACTTTCATATACTAGTGGGAATTTTACGTTATAGAACTTGGATTGTATATTCCAATGATGGGCTTCCTCAAAATGCCCTAGGTCTTCGTGAGCAAGCGCGTTGGATGCACACCCACTTAGTTTCTTTTTGAGCTTTCATACACTTATAGCTCTAGTGCATCCGTTGCATGGCAATCCCTACTCACTCACATTGATATCTATTGATGGGCATCTCCATAGCCCGTTGATACGCCTAGTTGATGTGAGACTATCTTCTCCTTTTTTCTTCTCCACAACCACCATTCTATTCCACCTATAGTGCTATGTCCATGGCTCACGCTCATTTATTGCATGAAGATTGAAAAAGTTTGAGAACACCAAAAGTATGAAACAATTGCTTGGCTTGTCATCGGGGTTGTGCATGATTAGATGCTTTGTGTGATGAAGATAGAGCATAGCCAGACTATATGATTTTGTAGGGATAACTTTCTTTGGCCATGTTATTTTGAGAAGACATAATTGCTTTGTTAGTGTGCTTGAAGTATTATTATTTTTATGTCAATATTAAACTTTTGTCTTGATTCTTTCAGATCTGGACATTCATGCCACAATAAAGAAAATTACATTGAGAAATATGCTAGGTAGCATTTCACATCAAAAATTCTATTTTTATCATTTACCTACTTGAGGACGAGCAGGAATTAAGCTTGGGGATGCTTGGTACGTCTCCAACGTGTCTATAATTTTTGATTGTTCCATGCTATTATGTTATCTTTTTTGGATGTTAATGGGCTTATTTACACACTTTTATATTATTTTTGGGACTAACCTACTAACCCAAGGCCCAGTGCAAATTGCTGTTTTTTTTGCCTATTTTAGTGTTTCATAGAAAAGGAATATCAAACGGAATACAAACGGAATAAAACCTTCGGGAGAGTTATTTTTGGAACAAACATGATCTAGGGGACTTGGAGTGGACGTCAAGCAACCAACGAGGAGCCCACAAGGCAGGGGGCGTGCCTACCCCCTGGGTACGCCCTCCACCCTCGTGGGCCCCTCGTGGCTCCACCGACCTACTTCTTCCTCCTATATATGTCCACATACCCCGAAAACATCCAGGAGCACCACGAAACCCTATTTCCACCGCCGCAACCTTCTGTACCCTAGAGATCCCATCTTGGGGCCTTTTCCAGAGCTCCTCCAGAGGGGGCATCGATCACGGAGGGCTTCTACATCAACACCATAGCCTCTCCGATGATGCGTGAGTAGTTTTCCTCAGACCTTCGGGTCCCTTGTTATTAGCTAGATGGCTTCTTCTCTCTCTTTGGATCTCAATACAATGTTCTCCTGGATCTTCTTGGAGTTCTATTTGATGTAACTCTTTTTGTGGTGTGTTTGTCGAGATCCGATGAATTGTGGGTTTATGATCAAGTTTATCTATGAACAATATTTGATTCTTCTCTGAAATCTTTTATGTATGATTGGTTATCTTTGCAAGTCTCTTCGAATTATCAGTTTGGTTTGGCCTACTAGATTGATCTTTCTTGAAATGGTAGAAGTGCTTAGCTTTGGGTTCAATCTTGCGGTGTCCTTTCCCAGTGACAGCACGGGCAGCAAGGCAAGTATTGTATTGTTTCCATCGAGGATAAAAAGATGGGGTTTATATCATATTGCTTGAGTTTATCCCTCTACATCATGTCATCTTGCCTAATGCATTACTCTGTTCTTAGGAACCTAATACTCTAGATGCATGTTGGATAGCGGTCGATGTGTGGAGTAATAGTAGTAGATGCAGAATCATTTCAGTCTACTTGTCGCGGATGTGATGCCTATACACATGATCATGCCTAGATATTCTCATAATTATTCACTTTTCTATCTATTTCTCGACAGTAATTTGTTCACCCACCGTAATACTTATGCTATCTTGAGAGAAGCCAGTAGTGAAACCTATGGCCCCCGGGTCTATCTTTTATCATATATGTTTCCAATCTATTTTATTTTGCAATCTTTACTTTCAATCTATATCATAAATATACCAAAAATATTTATCTTACTATTATTATCTCTATCAGATCTCACTCTCGTAAGTGACCGTGAAGGGATTGACAACCCCTTTATCACGTTGGTTGCGAGGTTCTTATTTTTTTGTGTAGGTACGTGAGACTTGCGCATAGTCTCCTACTGGATTGATACCTTGGTTTTCAAAAACTGAGGGAAATACTTACGCTACTTTCTTGCATCACCCTTTCCTCTTCAAGGGAAAACCAACGCAATGCTCAGGAGGTAGCAGCGAGGGGGGAGGCAGCAGGTGCGAACTCCGAGTCGGGCAAGGAACCACATGGCAAGAAATCGAACGAACAAGAAAGTCACCCCGCGCATAGAAATGAAAATTCAACTTCAACTTAAATCCAAAGCTAGAAACTGGGCTACAGAAAAGAGGTTAAGAGCAAATGGCTGCGTCCGGCACCTAGTCTAGTCTTCTTGTCTTCTCACCAGCACGGAGCTAAGTGCTGCCACTAGGCATGGGAGGGAGCCCCCGAGGCCCGAGGGCGGCACTCCTGAAACTCCGGGGCGTGTACAGCCCCACTCATTATTACGTGAGAGTCTCATGAGCGAAGATCTTCACATGCGTGAGCCTTACTTCATATCGCCAGACGAGGGCCCCGCCTTGCGCCGCCCTTGACCACCGTTGGTTCAACCGAAAACCAAGACGAAACCAAGGGGCAAAGGGGACGCTAGCGGCGCCTTTGGCGACCACGGGTCCTCTGCCGGGGGAAGGCTCATCAGCACCTCCCCGACAGAGGGTCTACCTCTGGGGGGCGCCTTGCTCCGTGCGATGCGGGGAGGGACCTGGCTCCCGGCCTCTCCCCTGCAGCCCCTAGTGCGCTCCTCCTGGCGGGAGGGAGGCCGTTGAGCTGGGGCCGCCGTCCACCGTTGTGACCTGATCCTCCTACGACCCATGGTTAGCATAAGCTTGCTCCTGAGAGATTAGTGGTACCCTATAGCTATCGTCGCCGGCATGGTTGGTGAGGCTCACGGCGCGCTCGGGGGGCTCCTGGAAGGCCCCAGCTTCCAGTGTCTGATCCTCCCAGCCCGGCTCAAGGAACGAGCCAAGGTCGTCTTCCAGCGCATACTCCTGGTCTATCATGCGGGGCACATAGGCCTCCGAGGCCGCCGCACCGAAGACCTCGCCAAATTTCCCCACGCTCCATGTTGTGCCGCCCTAAGGATGGTAGGGCGGCATTCCGCCGAGGCCGCGGGTGGTAACGCTCGTGCCCGCGCCCATCAGAGGTGGCGCGAGCACGAGTGGGAGCCCAACGCTTCTGGTTGCGCCGGTGTTGATGAAGCCTCCTGGCGCACCTGGGGGTGCGCGGGCGCGGCGAGGCCCACCATGCGATCCGGTCATGGCCTGAGGCGTGAGCAAGGAGTAGAAGGGCGGTGCTCCCGAGGCCACGACGTCCAGTAGCTCGGCGACACACTCCAGCAATGCGTCCCGGCCGCTCTCCATCAGCCGGCATCACAACAGCTCCCGAGCCACCGTGAGTGCGGCCCTCATGTTTGCTTGTTCCCATCAGGTGTGCGGCACCGTGGCCGCAGCATGGCTTGACGCCCTTGCGGCCGCTCGCACTTGTCGTGGAGTGAGGGTGGACGATGTTTGACTGCGCCGCCCGTGCCCTGTGGCGCTTGGCGGTGCGCGCGCCACCTGGGCCGCTGGGTTGAGGTCTTCTTGGGCAGACGGCGCTGCCCGGGCCGGCCAAGCTGCCCAATGGTCAGCCTTGGTCCTCGGGTCGGTGGACATCAGACCCACGGGACATAAGCGGATCAACCGGGGGAAGAGAAGCTCTGGCGCACCCCTACCTGGTGCGCCAAATGTCGGATTTCGAGTTCCGGAAAAACCCTTGAGGTTCGAACACTGGGGTGCGCACAAATATCTCTCCCCCTCTCTAGCTCGCACACTCTAGGATCCCACAGCTTAGCTCGACGAACCCAAAGAACATGATACACAAGATTTATACTGGTTCGGGCCACCGTTGTGGTGTAATACCCTACTCTAGTGTGGTGTGGTTCCGAGGATGAACAGTTACAAGGGAAGAACAGCCTCGCGAGGAGAGGTGTTCTTGTGCTTGGTGAACTTGAGTGGTTGGGATGCTATGGATTCGATCTAGGTCCCCATCAGCCTCCCTTCTATGGTGGTGGCTAGTCCTATTTATAGGGGCCCTAGTCCTCTTCCCAAATATTGAGCGGGAAAGGATCCCACAACAGCCAAATTCGATGGGAGACAACTAGTACAAGCTATCCTGACAAACGTAGTCTTCGCCTGCCAAAGGCTCTGGTGGTGACGCCTTCTTGGGCTCCACGGTGACCTCCGTCCTGCTGGTCTTGGTCTTGTTGCACCGATATGGAAACCTTTGCCTGATGGCTCAGGACTCCTCGTCTGTGCTTGCCCCTTTAGCACCAAAGAGGAAATGAGGACACTGCGCACTGGCGCCCGCCTGGCTCCAGGCGTCATGGCTTGCGTCACAGAAACCTCGTGAATTGCCCCTCGGCTTGATCTCTCTGCCCCTCACAAGCCAGCCTGTTGAGGCCGCCCTTGAGGAGGTCTTGCGTCGTCCGCCTCGCGAGGCTTGGCCCGTCGCGAGGGTCTTGAATGTTTGCTGGTGAAGATGGGCCGTACAGGGCCGCTGGAGGAGCCACGCTGCGAGCCGCAGGCCGCTGGAGGAGCCACGCTGCGAGCCGCAGGGCCGCTGGAGGAACCAAATGCTTCAGCAAGTTCAAGAACCTATAACTAGACTCAATGATCTATGTGCTTCTTACTGCAAGTTTAGTTTTCTTTTTTTGAATAAAAGACCTATACCAGTGCTTCACCAAGTTCTTACTTTATTTTTTGCTACTGAAAATAACATCAGACCAGGTTCAGAAACTACTTTTGTACATCAAGTTTAGAAACATCTTTTAATACATCAAGTCTATAAACTACACTAGTGCGTCAAGATTAGTGCATCAGGTTCAAAGTATATTATAGTACATCTACTTGAGAAACATGTACTCGTGCATCCACTTCACAAACTATAGTAGTTTATCTAGTTGGGAAAAAAGTTTAATGAAATTTCGAGGGAGTAGTACTAATAGAACAGATGAATGAAGAGTAGTATGGTCCACCATTTTGTGGCTGCTGCGATGCGGTACACCAAGCAGAGTTCCTCCATGCATAACTGCTGCTCTCTGCGGAGGTTCATCTTTTTTGGTAAACTCCACATCAACTCCGATGAAGCTAGGATACAAGCCGCCGCCCTTCATCCTGAGCCTACTGATCATCTCATTAGCCTTGTCTGGTTCGCTAGTGCACACGACCTCCAGCGTCTCCTTGCCATGCACCTCAACCCCTGTGAGGGTTCGAGTGTACTCGCGCTTCTCGCCGGGGACGTGAACGTCGTCGAGGTTGCTGCTCTTGTCGGACGTCTCGCCACAATGACGCTTGTCAGACGGTTCCTGCACCATTGCCCTCCTCTAGTGACTGTGATCTTGGAAGAGAGATGTTTGTGGGTTGTTTGTAGTTGAGGTGGAAGCGTCAATGGTGGTTTTTGGAGACGTGGCAAGGATGGAGTCGATTTGGGGCTTTTTGAGGGCGTGGTTTGGGATGTGGGGGAGGTGGTTCATCCCGGTCATGGGGGTAGTGGTCATGGGGTCGCCATTGCTGTCCGTCGTGGGAACCACCCAGTGGGTGGCGCGGGCGGTGGCCTGGAAGAACCAACCGTCCAAGCCAATTTCTTTGCCAGGGTACTCACTAGTCGCACTGACGAGTCTTGTTAAGCTGTACTTATCAACTGCTTATCCCACTTGCATGTCTCAAGGTCGGTGATGATGGCGCTTTGTACTCCTCTACTGTTGGGTACTTGGGCTGGTGATTGACATGTAGTTGAACTTACCAAATACAAGTTCAGACTATGTGTGTCATGCTAATCTTTTAAAACTTTTTTCTTTTTGAAATGATTGTTTATATCAACATAATCTTTGAAAGTATTTATTACAGAGAAATTAGTTTTTCATCAGTACAAATGTATTATTTTTGCACTTTCAATTTTTTCTGTTTGCTTGAGGTAATTGTTTTTATGTACTGATGGGCTTTCTGAACTAGGAGTGGCAGAACTAGTCATAGCTTGTTTGAAATGATGTTTTTTGAGGTGTTGATGGGTTTGTTTGGTTACTCTACCTTGAACTGATGAGTCAGAATTATTAGTACTGATGTACTATCAGAGTTTAAATTTTCTTTAACAATTTTTTGCTGAGTTACTGGTCGGCACTAGTGTTGACATTACATAAATCCAGATCAATTTTTTCAAATATATTTGTGACTGCATTCAAAAGGTTTATCAAATGGTTTACATAATAATGTCACTGGTCCAGCATGCACAAATCACAAATTATATCTTAACTATAGTACTGATCAAGAAATCGATGATAAAGCTAAATAAGTTTTGGTAACGATGGTGTTTCTGATATGATTCCTCAATGTGTACCGAGGCAACCGAGAGTGCAAGCTTATTTTTGAATTGATGCAACAACATAACCACTATGGATTCTTCAGTCTTGAGCTCCTTCTAACTGGCCCCGAATGTTGTCCCTTGTCGGCGTCCTTTCCTGCTTGAGCCTTGGCAGCTTCATTGTCAGTTTCAGTTTCCTTGTCCCGAATACTGTCATCTTCATTGTCTTCGTCTGATTGGTCATCATTATCGTCAAACTCTTCTTCTTCATCCTCTTCTTTTGATTTTTTGGAACTCTGGACCTTGCCCTGTTTCTGTTTAGTGCCATTAACCTCCCTGCCCACTTTGCATGTGCGGGCATTATGTCTGTCACCCCCCCCACACTTGCTACAAGTGTAGCTATTACGTGTGTCGTCTCCATTGGTAGAAACCTGGGCGGCTCCAATCTGCTTGTACAGCTTTTGCTAGTTGACAATGGCATCTGTGTGGTGTGGGCATGTGCGGCAATTATGATTGGTCACCACGTTACAGAATCCACATGCCCTTATCCCGAGAGGTTTGCCGTTTGGGCCGAATTCCACGCGTCTGATGGGGTGTGGCAGCTTTTTGGCTGCTGCTTTCGCTGCTCGCGTCTTACTCTTCCTCCCCTTTGTGCATGAGTATATGGGTGGTTTAATTACCCTTTGTTGCTGCTGCTGGTAGGATCTCCTGTTGTCATGTCATTCGCCTACAGCACTGTCAAGCTCATGATCTTGCACATGAGCATGTTGCTGCTCTTGAGTGTGCACATGGGCAAGCTCTGGTTGTTGTTGCTCCTCCTCCTCGTTCTCGTATGGGTCAATAGCTCCTAGATGGCTCATGTCGGATAAGAATGTAGTGATATCCTACTCAATTTTTTCTTCTTCATTGTCCGCGACATCTCCGTTTTCAGCATAATGCATGGCGTCGAGTTCTTGTTCAAGTCTTTCCATGACGACCCATGACCTTGCCATTTGGTCTTGACTTCTCAAGCTTTTTCTGTGCACCCTCATGTTCAGCTGCAGCAGTGCGCTTTCAATGCAGTATTGGGAGGCCTTGTTTGATGCTACTATCCTCAAGTCATTTCTATTGAAGGTTGGCTGGATGTTCTGGTGTTTGGTGTATCTCCGGAGGATGTATTTCTCCGAAACGCTGTCAGCCTCAATTGTTTGCATCATGCACATGACATGCAGGCAGAAAATACATGTTTTTTGGAAGAGGTGCATGTTTTCTGTCATTTCATTCGAACAAAAACTTTACAAAAATAAGTACAACAGTCTATAACATCTTTTTAGTCATCACCTGTGTGGTCCCACAGCTTGCACTTGAAGTCATATATTTCTCCCACGGGGTCTGCAACCACCTAGAACGCGTGCTGAGACCACGCAAACGATTTTTGTGGTTTGTTATAGTGCACAAGGTACTTTGTCGACTCTTCCGTCCCTATCACCATGAAGAGGGTGCTCAGTTTTAGCCTTTTTGTGATCTCGCTGTACACATCTCGTGAGTAAAGCTTTGCCATCTAAGTGTTGAAACCATAGAAGGTCAGTGTGTTTTGTTCTTTCTGCGCAAGCAAGAGTGATGAACAAATTATTAGTTTTCTCGCAGCAAAAACTTGTCTAACTAAGAAAGATTTACTTTAGTAAGCACGCTTGATGAGGACATCAATACCATTGTTACACCCACAACCCCTGCTGCTATACATACTGGACCAATTACTAGAGCTTGCGCACGCCAATTGAATTATCAGGTACTTTTGTTTCTTGGTAATGATTCTAATGTTCATGAGAATATGATGCTGCCTAAATTGGATACATTTGTTTTGCTTACAAATGAAGGGCCTAGCATGGATAAGAGGGATGAACACTAGAGCAAGACCAAGCATGGAGATGATGGCATGCGCAAGGGGATCAAGAACGGAGTTACAAGTGATGATTTCAGGACTTTGAAGCCCCCATAAGGAGTGCATGAAGCCTTGGATGAAATATACAAGATGCCACTTCATAAATTTCGTCCAGAGGCTATTCTAGGTGCTGCGTCACCTTATTATTGGGCCAGGCCCATGTATTTTTGAAATACTTAAGTATAGGCTGTTTTTGAGTTCGTATGTGTGGGGAAACAAGAGTTAGGGTTGGTTTCGGACCCCTCCTCCAAGGGCCACGAAATTTCCCCCTCTTCCTCCATATATACAGCCCTTAGGGCGTCGTTTAGACTTTGGGTTTTATTTAGATTGAAAGTTCGCCATAGCTGCAACTTCGCGTACTTCATTTGTGTCCAACGACCAGACTAAGACGTCACAGAACCCCACCTTCATTAATAAGCTTTCCTCTTTATTCGCAATATCCAGATTGCAATCTCAGTTTCTTGCTTGTTCTTCGTTTGCTCGCAGGAAACAGACCATCGTGGTCAGGTTGATCGTGCTCCGGCGTGGTCAATAACCCTCGGAAGTTGGTTTAGCGATTGCTAAGGCGCGACGTCTTTGCACGATCGTAGTCGGATCGTCAAAGTCGACTCCCACAGAAAACGAAATCTATCTCATTGAAACATCGGGACACCTTCGCCTCTATCAAGTGGTATCAGATTTTCAGGTTGCTCGGTGAGATTTTACAGTTTTTCGTAGTTTAGATCGAGTCTGTTCTTCATAACTACAGTCCACGAAAAAGCCAGAAAAAAATTAGGGTTAGTTCATCCTATCCGAACCAATTTGAGCCTTTGCATAATCTTTTTAGGGTTTTGCATTGTTGAGTTTGCGGTTGCATCGTCGTGTCTAGTTGCTAGTCTTAGTGTCTAGTCCTTTAGAGTTTCGAGTTCTTTTCACAAGTAGTCACGCCGCCGCCACATCATCATCATCACCGCTGCCATATACCACCATCATCGTCACCGCTGCCATATACCACCATCGTCATCACCGCTGCCATATACCACCATCGTCATCGCCGCTGCCATATACCACCTATCCACCGCCATCACGATAATCTGAGTCCACCTCCATCACAGATTCACCATGAGTCCGTGTTCTACCACCCTACATATATTTGCCACCAGTCCGAGTTCCACCAGATTCACCTCCGCCATCAGTCCTAGTCCGAGTCCAGTATTTGTTGCCTTGTGTTCGAGTTCCAGATCACGCGATACTTCGAGTCATGATAGAGTAGGACTCCCCAACTTCCGTGCTACCCATAGTAGAAAAATAGTTCCAAACTAAAAAAATATTTGTAGACCATTTGTAAAATTCTGGTTAGGCAGTTTTTAGACCATTTGTAGACTTTTTCGAAAAAAATTTGTTGCGGAGCAAAAAAAAGAGAGGAAAAAAGTGCAAAAAAAAGAATAAAAAAATCAGAGTGTGCTCCTCCTTTGTTTCCATACAGCGTCGTGATTTTGTTAGTGTTCTAGGCTCGCGTCTCTAGCACGGTCTAGCCTAGGACCAGCACAGTACCGTCGTTGAGCGTTTATTCAACTTTGCATCTCTGAATTGATTATTGTTGACCCTTTTTGCTACCATATTATAAGCCTTCCCAGCTCCACATACATCTACGTCATGCGTTTGACTCTCCCTGGTAATTTCTCTATCCAAGCTTTGAGAGCTTTGACTACGACGGTTGCCGATCACCGCCTGCTGCTGGGTAAGAACTGGTAAGAATTTGAGATTTTCTTGACGGATTTGTGACACCCACCACCACCTCTTGTTAGTAGTCTATAGGATCATATTCTTGTGTGTTTCTATTGCTGCTAACCATGGCGAGATCACAAGCCGACGAGACTGACTGGCAGAACATGATGAATAAGGAGTTGCATGATAAATTTCAGCAAATGATGAGTGGACAGGTGCAAGATGTGCTAAACAGATTTGAAGAGGCCATGAGAAGATAGATGGCATGGAGAAGACGTTTGAAACAAAGCTCGATAATAGGTTTAATGAATTGCTCGCGCGTCTTCCACTACCACAACTGGCTGCACCTAATGCACCTCTACCACCACAACAACAACGACTACCTCCACGTCACGAAACAGCCCTCCGCCGGGCGAGCCGTCTCCCTCTTGCACCTAGCCAAACTGTTGGTGCTGCTATTGGTACTTCTGTGGCTCCTGCTGCTGATGCAGAGGAGGATGATTTTGCGGGAGATTACGAGGATGAGGTTGATCAAAATCAGAACTACGTGCAACCACCAGCACCACAACCACCAGGTCGTCCACATGCAAATAATGGCAATGGTAGGGCTCCCCCTCAGGTACGAGATCATGACCATCTCCCTAAACTGAAATTGAATATCCCACCATTTGAGGGTAGATATGTTCCTGATATATATCTTACTTGGGAGTTAGAAACTGAACAACGATTTACATGTTTACAATATCCCGAGGAGAGACGTGTTCCTGCTGCTGTTTGTGCTTTCACTAGTTTTGCATGTGTTTGGTGGTCTGAGCATTGTAGATTATATCCTATTCCAGCTACTTGGGCTGCTTTGAAAACTGCTATGCATACTCGTTGGGTTCCACCATATTATCAACGTGAATTACTTCAAAAATTGCAGCATTTAAGACAAGGGAAAATTCTATAGAAGAATATTATCAAGAATTACAAACTGGCATGATTAGATGTGGTATTGTTGAGGAGAATGAAGCTATGCTTGCACGTTTTATGGGTGGATTAAATAGAGAGATTCAGACCATTCTAGAGTATAAGGAGTATACTAATATCACTCGTTTATTCCATCTTGCTTGTAAAGCTGAATGTGAAGTGCAGGATCGACAGGCATTGGCGCGAACTAATTTTTCTGTAGGTCGACCTTCATCATGGACACCACGTGCATCCTCTACTTCCACTGCACCAACATCTCCATCAGGTGCCACCTCCGGCCGTGATACAAGAAAGCAGGCACAACCACCACTATCTGCCAAGAGCACACCTGCTGGGCCTGCGCAGAGATCTTCTTCTCCCATGGCATCAACAGGGCACACAAGTGATATTATTTGTCGTCGTTGTAAGGGAAGAGGACATTTTGCGAGAGAGTGCAAATCTCAGCATGCGATGATTGCTACTGAGGTTGGTGGGTATGAGTCCGCTAGTGACTATGATGAGGAGACTTTGGCTCTTATTACACGTGAAGAACACGGTGGAGATGATTCTGATCATGAGACACAATACATGGCTCCTGAAGATGCTGACAGGTATGAATGTTTAGTTGCTCAACGTGTTTTGAGTGTGCAGGTCACACAAGCTGAGCAAAATCAGAGGCATAATTTGTTCCATACAAAGGGAGTTGTGAAGGAACTCTCTGTTTGCGTCATCATAGATGGAGGGAGCTGCAACAACTTGGCTAGCATGGAGATGGTGGAGAAGCTATCTCTCACCACAAGACCACATCCACATCCTTACTACATCCAATGGTTCAACAACAGCGGCAAGGTTAAGGTAACACGTACTGTTCGTGTGCATTTTAGTATCTCTACATATGCTGATTATGTTGATTGTGATGCGGTACCTATGCAAGCTTGTTCCTTATTACTTGGTAGACCATGGCAATTTGGTAAAAATTCTGTACACCATGGTAGAAACAATCAGTATACTCTTGTTCATAAGGACAAAAATATTACTTTGCTTCCTATGACTCCTGATTCCATTTTGAAAGATGATATTAATAGAGCTAATAAAGCAAAACAAGAGCAAAATAAGAGTGAAAATTAGATTGTGGCAAAAGAATTTGAGCAACAAATGAAGCCTAATAATAAACCATCTAGTGTTTCTTCTGAAATTAAATTGAAAAGTGCATGTTTACATGCCACCAAATCTAATATTGATGGTCTAGATTTTAGCAAATCTGTTTGCTATGCTTTTGTGTGCAAAGAGGCATTATTTTCATTCGAGGACGTGCCTTCCTCTTTGCCTCCTGCTGTCACTAACATTTTGCAGGAGTTCGTTGACGTCTTTCCACAAGACGTGCCACCGGGATTACCACCTATTCGAGGGATTGAGCATCAAATTGACTTAATTCCCGGTGCATCATTACCCAACCGTGCACCATACCGTACCAATCTAGAGGAGACGAAGGAGATTATGCGTCAAGTACAAGAGCTGCTCAACAAAGGTTATATACGTGAATCCCTTAGTCCTTGTGCTGTTCCTATCATTTTAGTGCCGAAAAAGGATGGTACGTCGCGTATGTGCATTGATTGTAGAGGCATTGATAATATTACTATTCGTTATCGTCATCCTGTTCCTAGTCTAGATGATATGCTTGATGAATTGAGTGGCTCTACAATTTTCTCCAAAGTTGATTGCATAGTGGAAACCATCAAATTCGTATGAAATTGGGAGATGAATGGAAAACAACATTTAAAACTAAGTTTGGATTATGTGAGTGGTTAGTCATGCCTTTTGGGTTAACTAATGCACCTAGTACTTTCATGAGATTAATGAACAAAGTTTTACGTGCTTTCATTGGACGATTTGTGGTAGTTTACTTTGATGACATATTGATTTATAGAAAATCTTTGGAGGAATATTTGGAACATCTACGTGCTGTTTTTATTGCTCTACGTGATGCACGTTTGTTTGGTAACCTTGGAAAGTGCACCTTTTGCACCGATCGAGTATCTTTTCTTGGCTATGTTGTTACTCCACAGGGAATTGAAGTTGATAAAGCCAAGATAGAAGCTATTGAGAGTTGGACACAGCCCAAAACGGTCACACAAGTGAGGAGTTTCCTTGGCCTCGCTGGTTTCTATAGGTGTTTTGTGAGAGATTTTGGCACCATTGCTACACCTCTCAATGAGCTTACAAAGAAGGATGTGCCTTTTGTTTGGGGTACCGCACAAGAAGAAGCCTTCACGGTATTGAAAGATAAGTTGACACATGCTCCTCCAACTTCCTGATTTTAATAAGACTTTTGAGCTTGAATGTGATGCCAATGGAATTGTATTAGGAGGTGTGTTATTAAAAGATGGAAAACCCGTTGCATACTTTTCTGAAAAAATTGAGTGGGCCTAGTCTGAACTATTCTACTTATGATAAAGAATTATATGCTCTTGTTCGGACCTTAGAAACATGGCAACATTATTTATGGCCCAAGGAATTTGTTAAACATTCTGATCATGAATCTTTGAAACACATTAAAAGTCAAGAAAAACTGAACCGTAGACATGCTAAATGGGTTGAATTCATTGAGGCTTTCCCTTATGTCATTAAACAGAAGAAGGGTAAAGAAAATGTTATTGCTGATGCATTGTCTGGTCGTTATACTATGCTTTCACAACTTGACTTTAAAATATTTGGTTTGGAGACCATCAAAGATCAATATGTGCATGATGCTGAATTTAAAGATGTATTGCATAATTGTAAGGAAGGGAGAACTTGGAACAAGTTCGTTCTTAACGATGGATTTATGTTTCGTACTAACAAGCTATGCATTCCAGCTAGCTCCGTTCGTCTTTTGTTGTTGCAGGAGGCGCATGGAGGAGGATTAATGGGACACTTTGGCGTCAAGAAGACGGAGG
Source organism: Triticum urartu (assembly GCF_056163025.1). Taxonomy (NCBI): domain Eukaryota; kingdom Viridiplantae; phylum Streptophyta; class Magnoliopsida; order Poales; family Poaceae; genus Triticum; species Triticum urartu. The sequence continues at coordinate 191,576,507 of NC_141873.1, read as the reverse complement.
ATATACTTGCTACACATTTCTTTTGGCCAAAGATGAGACGGGATGTTGAGCGTTTTGTTGCTCGCTGCACTACATGTCAAAGAGCTAAGTCACGACTCAATCCTCATGGTTTATATATGCCTTTGCCAGTACCTAGTGTTCCTTGGGAGGATATATCTATGGACTTTGTTTTAGGTTTACCTCGAAGAAAGAAGGGGAGGGATAGCATATTTGTTTTCATGGATAGGTTCTCGAAAATGGCACACTTTATACCATGTCATCAAAGCGATGATGTTGTTAATGTTGCTGATTAGTTCTTTCGTGAAATTATTCGCTTGCATGGTGTGCCAAATACTATTGTTTCAGATCGTGATACTAAATTTCTTAGCCACTTCTGGAGATGTTTATGGGCTAAGTTGGGGACTAAATTGCTTTTTAGTACTACTTGTCACCCCCAAACTGATGGACAAACTGAAGTAGTCAATAGAACATTGTCTACTATGCTTAGGGATGTTTTGAAGAATAATAAGAAAATGTGGGAAGAATGCTTGCCTCATATTGAATTTGCTTATAATCGTTCATTGCATTCTACTACTAAGATGTGCCCTTTTGAAATTGTGTATGGTTTCCGACCTCGTGCACCTATTGATTTGTTGCCTCTTCCATCTTCGGAGAAGGTTAATTTTGATGCTAAAGAACATGCTGAATTGATTTTAAAAATGCATGAGTTAACTAAGGAAAACATTGAGCGTATGAATGCTAAATATAAACTTGCCGGAGATAAGGGTAGAAAACATGTTGTGTTTGCACCTGGAGATCTTGTTTGGTTACATTTGTGTAAGGGTAGATTTCCTAATTTGCGCAAATCAAAGTTAATGCCACGTGTTGCTGGTCCTTTTAAGGTGTTGGAGAAAATAAATGTTAATGCATATAAACTTGAGCTGCCTGCAGATTTTGGGGTTAGTCCCACTTTTAACATTGCAGATTTGAAGCCTTATTTGGGTGAGGAAGATGAGCTTCCGTCGAGGACGACTTCATTTCAATAAGGGGAGGATGATGAGGACATCAATACCATTGTTACACCCACAGCCCCTGCTGCTATACATACTGGACCAATTACTAGAGCTCGCGCATGCCAATTGAATTATCAGGTACTTTCCTTTCTTGGTAATGATTCTGATGTTCATGAGAATATGATGCTGCCTAAATTGGATACATTTGTTTTGCTTACAAATGAAGGGCCGAGCATGGATAAGAGGGATGAACACTAGAGCAAGACCAAGCATGGAGATGATGGCATGTGCAAGGGGATCAAGAATGGAGTTACAAGTGATGATTTCAGGACTTTGAAGCCCCCATAAGGAGTGCATGAAGCCTTGGACGAAATATACAAGATGCCACTTCATAAATTTTGTCCAGAGGCTATTCTAGGTGCTGCGTCACCTTATTATTGGGCAGGCCCATGTATTTTTGAAATACTTAAGTATAGGCTGTTTTTAGAGTCCGTATGTGTGGGGAAACAAGAGTTAGGCTTGGTTTCGGACCCCTCCTCCAAGGGCCACGAAATCCCCCCTCTTCCTCCATATATACAGCCCTTAGGGCATCATTTAGACTTTGGGTTTTGTTTAGATTAAAAGTTCGCCATAGCTGCAACTTCACGTACTTCGTTTGTGTCCAACGACCAGACCAAGACGTCACAGAACCCCACCTTCATTAATAAAGCTTTCCTCTTTATTCGCAATATCCAGATTGCAATCTCAGTTTCTTGCTTGTTCTTCATTTGCTCGCAGGAAACAGACCCTCGTGGTTAGGTTGATCATGCTCCAGCATGGTCAATACCCCTCGGAAGTTGGTTTAGCGATTGCTAAGGCGCGACGTCTTCGGACGATCATAGTCGAATCGTCAAAGTCGACTCCCATAGAAAACGAAATCTATCTCATTGAAACATCAGGACACCTTCGCCTCTATCAACGCTATTTGCCTGACAACAGGTGATAGAGCTATACCCGGTTACCCATTGTCTCCTGGTTCTCTGCCTGCCTCCTGGTTTTGACGCAGGTGTTTACCTGGTGAGAAACCAGTGCAGGTTTTCTCTCTCACTTACAAAGTTCTTCTTGAGCAAGAATAGATCTAGGTATCGCCATAATAGTAAGATAGATTATTAAAACTCATTTCATATTCTCTATGTTCGACAGAAAGTTTTCTTTGAGGCAAGCAAAAGTAATCAAAAGGGATAAATTAAACGGGACAAAAGTCCCCAAGATCAACCTTGGGAGGTATAGGTTCCTCCTTTGGTCCTTCATAATGCACAACCAATTCATCATTATAAGCATTCTTTTGACAGAACTTTGTGAGCCTATATTCAAGAGAATATCCTAGTTCATTATTTCGAACAGCCAAATCATCATTAAGTTCAGAAATTCTATCAACTAAAACATTGGTAGGAACACTTTTTCTAAGATTTTCATTGAAAGCAACATAGTCTAGAGACTAAAAACGCATTATTCTTCTTGATCAAAGAGGATATCCTCTATGGGAGGACGGCAAGCGTCCACCCTATAATGCGCAAAGATTTCTTTGGCTTCTTTTATTATGAATCTAAACTCATGAGCCAAAAAGATAGTAGTAGCACGCTTAACAGAAGAATGCTCAGTATTAGAAAATTCCAGAAAAATCCTTTGTATGGAAGGATGCATGTGCATGAATTGTCTTTCAAGTTCAACTACAACCATGGCAATAGCGTCCGCAAGACTACTAGTTCTGTGAAGGATAGAACTACCCATAGAAGGTAAAGCACCAGCACAAGTAAAGAAATCTTGAATAACTACTTTTCCAATAATATTACCACTACCAACACGGAATATTTTTGTATGAAAGATGGTAGGTTCTTTAGCAGGAGCATTATAATTTTTCATGATATTATTATTGTCCATATCAACAATAATTTCCCCAATTTCAGACATAGAGGCAGAAGGTAAAGGACTTGACATAACGACAAGCTAGCAAACTAACACACGAGCAAACAAAAAGGCAAACGGAGAAAGAGAGGGCGAATAAAACGGCAAGGGTGAAGTGGGGGAGAGGAAAACGAGAGGCAAATGGCAAATAATGTAATGCGGGAGATAGGGATTGTGATGGGTACTTGGTATGTTGACTTTTGCGCAGACTCCTTGGCAACGGCGCCAGAAATTCTTCTTGCTACGTCTTGAGCACTGAGTTGGATTTCCCCGAAGAGGAAGGGATGATGCAGCAAAGTAGCGTAAGTATTTCCCTCAGTTTTTGAGAACCAAGGTATCAATCTAGTAGGAGGCTACGCTCGAGTCCCTCGTACCTACACAAAAACAATAGCTCAACGCAACCAACGTGCTTAGGGGTTGTCAATCCCTTCACGGTCACTTACGAAAGTGAGATTTGATAGAGATGATAAATCATATTTTTGGTATAGAGATGCAAAGTAAAAATAAAATAAAAGCAAAGTAAAAGCAAAGCAATAATAAAGTGATGGAGATTGATATGATGAGAAAGAGACCCGGGGGCCATAGGTTTCACTAGTGGCTTCTCTCAAGAGCATAAGTATTCTACGGTGGGTGAACAAATTATTGTTGAGCAATTGACAGAATTGAGCATAGTTATGAGAATATCTAGGTATGATCATGTATATAGGCATCACGTCCGAGACAAGTAGACCGAAACGATTCTGCATCTACTACTATTACTCCACTCATCGACCGCTATCCAACATGCATCTAGAGTATTAAGTTAAAAACAGAGTAATGCCTTAAGCAAGATGACATGATGTAGAGGGATAGTTTCATGCAATATGATAAAAACCCCATCTTGTTATCCTCGATGGCAACAATACAATACGTGCCTTGCTGCCCCTTCTGTCACTGGGAAAGGACACCGCAAGATTGAACCCAAAGCTAAGCACTTCTCCCATGGCAAGAAAAACCAATCTAGTAGGCCAAACCAAACTGATAATTTGAAGAGACTTGCAAAGATAACCAATCATACATAAAAGAATTCAGAGAAGATTCAAATATTATTCATAGATAGACTGGATCATAAACCCACAATTCATCGGTCTCAACAAACATACCACAAAAAGAAGATTACATCGACTAGATCTCCACGAGAGAGGGGGAGAACATTGTATTGAGATCCAAAAAGATAGAAGAAGCGATCTAGCTACTAGCTATGGACTCGTAGGTCTGAAGTAAACTACTCACACTTCATGGAGGGGCTTGGATGATGATGTAGAAGCCCTCCGTGATCGATGCCCCCTCCGGCGGAGCTCCAGAACAGGCCCCAAGATGGGATCTCGTGGATACAGAAAGTTGCGGCGGTGGAATTAGGTTTTTGGCTCCGTCCCCGATGGTTTGGGGGTACGTGGATATATATAGGAGGAAGAAGTATGTCGGTGGAGCTTCGAGGGGCCCACGAGGCAGGGAGGCGCGCCCTAGGGGGGGCCTCCACCCTCGTGACCACCTCGTGGATTTCTTGACGGAGGGTCCAAGTCTCTTGGATCTTATCTGATGAGAAAATCACGTTTCCGAAGGTTTCATTCCGTTTGGACTCTGTTTGATATTCCTTTTCTTCGAAACCCTAAAACAGGCAAAAAACAACAATTCTGGGCTGGGCCTCCGGTTAATAGGTTAGTCCCAAAAATAATATAAAAGTGGATAATAAAGCCCGATAATTTCCAAAACAGTAGATAATATAGCATGGAGAAATCAAAAATTATAGATACATTGGAGACGTATCAAAGGGCCTCTCGACCGGTTTATAAGCATTGTCGTGCCTTGTGTGTCGAACTCCTCTGTATACTGACCTGGGCGCTTATACACGGTGCTCTCTATCTAGTCCATGACCTGTGGGCCCTTGTCGGCTGGCCTGCACAGTCTCGACTACTATGGATTCGCTAATGGTTCCTCTGTGGGCTCGAGTCCAAGTGTATCCTCCAGTGCATGGCTGGCCTGTCCTTGGTCGGTCATCATTTTTTGTTGTTGTTTGAAACTAGTACCTCACTGGTCAATGTGGACTGATGCTTCTGTTGTTTGTTCTTGTGATTTTTGTCCTTGGTTGAATTGTAATCTTTTTTATTGAGTTTTGGCCTCCTTTTTCTATGCTGTGATTATTCTCAAGGCATTATTTGGTAACATCATAGTACTTGCCATATAAACTAAGTTGTACTGAGATTTCAATTGTACTAGCACTGTGGTCATTTTATTTTTATAGTTTGAACCTCACTAGTCAATGTGGACTGATGCTTCTGTTGTGGTTCTTGTGATTTTTCTCCTTGGTCAAACTGATATCTTTTTGATTTAGTTTTGGCCCTCTTTATTCTAGGTTGTGATTATTCTCAAGGCATTATTTGTATCATCATAGTACTTGTCGTATAAACTAAGTTGTACTGAGATTTCAATTGTACTAGCACTGTTATTCTTAGTGTGTCACTGTTTTAGGGAATGCGAACTGACGCTTCCCATTCCTTTTTATTTTTTAGTATAGATGTACTGTGTGTTCAAGTGTACCAGTACTTTCACTACTAGTATGCTAGTGACTATGGAATACGTACTGATGGTTCTTGGCTTTTCCTGTTGCAGTACTTAGTAATTTTCTAACGACTATAAGCATGATGTTGTTAGTACTGAATGTTGTCCTCCGCTGGAACTTAGTCATTTTAGTGTTCTTCTAAAACTAAAAACTAATTTTTAGTGTGATAGTACTACCGTACAGGACTAAGCTGTACAGAGCGTCCAAGGCTACTATTTGCTGTTGTCCTTAGTCTGCCACTATTTTTGTGAAAATATCCCTGTGTGATTTGTTGCTCCATGACTAGTGCTGCATAGCAGCTGTCAGATTTCGGGTTCCGGTAAAACCCTTGGGGTTCGAACACCGGGGTGTGCACAAAGATCTCTCCCCCTCTCTAGCTCGCACACTCTACGATCCATGGCTTAGCTCGACGAACCCAAAGGACACGAGACACAAGAGTTATACTGGTTCGAGCCATCGTTGTGGTGTAATACCCTACTCTAGTGTGGTGTGGTGGATTGCCTCTTGGGCTGAGGGTGAACAGTTACAAGGGAAGAACAGCCTCGCGAGGAGAGGTGTTCTTGTGCTTGGTGAACTTGAGTGGTTGGGGTGCTATGGTTCGATCTAGGTCCCCATTAGCCTCCCTTATATGGTGGTGGCTAGTCCTATTTATAGGGGCCCTGGTCCTCTTCCCAAATATTGAGCGGGAAGGGATCCCACAATGGCCAAATTCGAAGGGAGACAACTAGTACAAGCTATCCTGACAAAACTAGTCTTCGCCTGCCAAAGGCTCTAGTGGTGACGCCGTCTTGGGCTCCACGGTGACCTCTGTCCTGCCGTCCTGCTGGTCTTGGTCTTGTTGCACCGATATGGAAACATTTGCCTAATGCCTCGGGACTCCTCGTCTGCGCTTGCCCCTTTAGCACCAAAGAGGAAACGAGGACATTGCACGCGCTGGCGCCCGCCTGGCTCCAGGCTCATGGCTTGCGTCACAGAAACCTAGTGAGGTGCCCCTCGCCTTGATCTCTCCGCCCCTCGCGAGCCAGCCTGGTGAGGCTGCCCTGAGGAGGTCTTGCATCATCCGCCTCGCGAGGCTTGGCCCCTCGTGAGGGTCTTGAATGTTTGCTGCTGAAGATGGCCCCTGCAGTCGAGCCCGCTATTGGCCGATCGCGGGTGCTCAATGAGGACGCCATGGACAAAGTCCACCTTGCGCTCGCTACCAGCTTCAACGAATGGGGTAGGATGGCACCCTGGCCGGCGCCCCGAGCTTCTGTCGATAGAGCAACCCCGAGGTCCATTTCTTCGTCGACACCCTATGGGCCGGTCTGGTTCCCCCCTTCTCCGCCTTCTTCAACGCCATGCTTTCCCATTACTAGATTCATCTGCTGCACTTAGATCCCCAATCTGTCGCTCTTCTTGTCGTCTTCGCCTTTGCCTGGGAGGCCATGGTGGGCATCGCGCCCTTCATGGCCCTTCTGCGCCATTTCTTCTCGCTACACCTGACCGACCCCCGGCAACTCTCGGGGTGCCTGAGCTTCCAGGCCGTGGCGGCGATGACCGACTCATGGATTGACTTCGAGCTCCTGCCGTCCGCGAACGGGTTCCGGACGCGGTGGGTGTATGTGGATGTCGGAGTGCTCAGCCCTTTGCTCTCGCCTCCGTCTGCGCGCGCCGTTCCCAGCTCTAGCTGGGCTCACAAGAAGCTTACGAGCCCCCGCCTTGCCTTCGTCTGGCTTCGGATGAGGAGGTTGAAAGACCTTGGCTTGACCGCGCCCATGTTGATGAAGGAGTTCCTCCGACGCCGCGTCGCCCCACTTCAGCGCCATTCCCAGCCGATGTGGGCCTTATCTATCGGCCCGGATCGCATGATGCTCCAGGAGTTAGAGCTTCCGCTTGAGGCACGAAGAATAGTGCTCGAGGTCCTGGCAGGCAACCCCTCGCCAGCCGATATGCCACCGTGGGCTGTCTCTTGTACTGTTGCCCGAACAGGGTGGAGTTCGCGGGACAGATGCCCCCCTTTGACGAATGGGGACTGCGTCTGGTTGGCCTTGAGGGGTCCCGTGAGAACCCCGTCACCATGGTTCCCATATTTGCTGCCGGCGCCGAACTTGCCCCAAGAGTGGACACAAGGGGGAAAGCATCACCGGAAACTGGAGGCGTGGGTGGCGCGGCGTTGGAGCCGCCCGCAGTTCCTGAGGCATCAACTTCAGGAGCCCACAACTCTGCGCTAAGGAAGCAGTTGAGGGGGCGACGCAGACAGCTGGTCCCGAGGCCAGAGCTCCCAAGGCCAGTGGAGGCCGTCATGAGGCGGTACTTGATGGCTCTCCCCAGCTTGGTGCTCCTGAGGTCATCCCCTCGGGCGCTTCACCAGCCGCACCCTGCGCTGGTCGCCATGTCCAACGCTTTGGCCGGCTCCGTGTAGACTTTGATGCGCTCCGCAAGAGGAAGGGGTCCCCAAGCAGCGGCAGTGGCGCTTTCCGGCCGTTGAAATAGAGGAAGTACATCGCCATAGATGAGTAAGTACCTTATATTTGTAATCCCTTGAGTGCTGCTTCCCTTCCTGGCGGTGGTTCTTCAGGATCCCATCTGCTAAGGCCGCGATGCCCCTTGGGAAGCAAGCTCCTCCTACCTCGGATCTTCTGCTGGCCTTGAGCGTCCCAGGCCAATATGCTGCCCCCATCGCTGGGTCGGCTGGAGAGGCAGATGCACTGGCTTGGCGCCTTGAGCCTGCGCTCCTGTTGTCTCTTCTTCGTGGCCTCATCGGGGGTGTGACAAGCGTGCCAAGGTCTCCTCCTCTAGTTATAGACGGGGACCGGATGGCTTCGGTCTTGGTTCCTTCTTCAAGCAGCAAGCCTCATCCTAATCGGGCTCCTGCCGAAGCCCAGTCGGCGTCCGGAGGGGCGCCAGCCCCCAGCCCCCTATAGGAAGGGGGCGAGCTACTTCGGGTCCCGTCGACGGCCCCTGCCGTGGAGGCCGGAGTCGGCCGCACACTCAAAGCGGCGCACGAGAGGAGCATCGTCCGCCACGAGCTCTTTCGGGAGGCGATTGGCGCAATGAACCGGCTTGGCGGGGAGCTCGCAGATGTAGACGCGTGCCTCGAGGACGAGGGTCTTCGGCTGGTGGAAGAGTGGCATCAACTGAAGGTGGCTATCAACCTCGGGCGCCGCCAACGTGAGCTTGATAACATGAAGGCCGAGGCGTCTCTTATGACCTTGCGCGAAGCTTGTGCCCGAGCCTTGGAAGAAGCCCGGGAAGCCGATCGACGTCGCGAGATCGCGGAGAAACGTGCGTGGGAGCTCCAAGTCTGGAGTGCCTCCCTAGAGCGGCAAGTGGAGGCGCGCAAGGCTGCCCTAGCGTCAATGAAGGGGACACCTGCCGAGGAGGAAGAGATCCTGAGGCGCGAGGAAGTGCTGGCGCTGGAAGCCACAGAGTGTAGCCTTGAGCTCGAGCGGTTGGAGACGAGGCAGCGCCAGGTTGCCCAAGCTGAGGATGATGTCAGCGTGCGCGAGGCGAAGGCCCATGAGGAAGTCGATCACCGGGCGGCTGAGGCTTGCACGGATCTTGTGGGCATGTACAACGTGAAGTTGAAGCTTGTGGAAGCCGAGGCTGTGGGCAGGACCAATGCCCTCAGGTCAGGGTTGGATGAGGCTGAATGTCGCGAGAAAGCCACCGCAACCGCCCTGTCTTCAGTGCAAGACGAGCTGGCTTCCGCACGTGTCGAGCTGTTTTCCCTTCAGCAGCGGGTCGCCGGTGCCGAATTCTCCACGTAGCAGGGCAGGGAGGAAGCGCTCTGGTGGCGGACGCTGGAGCGCGAGCACGCCCCCATGCTCCAAAACCTCAGGGTCAGAGCCAACACGGTGCTCGGCGCCGTCTATGACGAAAATGAACCTCATCCACACTCGGATGACTATGTCATTCACCTCCTTTTCTTCATCAATTTGGTGACATGCCTGGAGAATCGATCCGAGAGGGCTCGCGTGCTTGTTGAGGAGACGAGCCGCAGCCTGCTCAAGCGCGCGTTCTCCCGTGTCTTCAGCCACCTCCAGAACACCTACCCCAACTTTGACTTTGATGCCGCCTAAGGGAGTCCTGGATTAGGGGGTCTCCAGGCAGCCGGACTATATCCTTTGGCCGGACTGTTGGACTATGAAGATACAAGATTGAAGACTTCGTCTCGTGTCCGGATAGGACTCTACTTGGCGTGGAAGGCAAGCTAGGCAATACGGATATGTATATCTCCTCCTTTGTAACCAACCTTGTGTAACCCTAGCCCTTTCCGGTGTCTATATAAACCGGAGGGTTTTAGTCCGTAGGACAACATACAATCATACCATAGGCTAGCTTCTAGGGTTTAGCCTCTCCGATCTCGTGGTAGATCAACTCTTGTAATACTCATATCATCAAGAATAAATCAAGCAGGACGTAGGGTTTTACCTCCATCAAGAGGGCACGAACCTGGGTAAAACATCGTGTCCCCTGCCTTCTGTTACCATCCGCCTTAGACGCACAGTTCGGGACCCCCTACCCGAGATCCGCCGGTTTTGACACCGACATTGGTGCTTTCATTGAGAGTTCCTCTGTGTCGTCGCCGTTAGTCTCGATGGCTCCTACGATCATCGATAGCGATGCAGTCCAGGGTGAGACTTTTCTCCCCAGACAGATCTTTGTGTTCGGCGGCTTCGCACTGCGGGCCAACTCACTTGGACATCTGGAGCAGATCGAAAGTTATGCCCCTGGCCATCAGATCAGGTTTGGAAACTTAAACTACATGGCCGATATCCATAGAGACTTGATCTTCGACGGATTCGAGCCCCTGCCTTGTGCGCCACGTGGTCACGATGAGTACGATTTAGCTCTACCATGAGACCGTATTCAGGAGATCGCACCGGCAGCCGCTCCGACCCTCAATTCGGAGCCAGTTTCGCCATCCGTGGATGGGTGGATAGACCCTGTCACGGAGGCCATACCCTCTGAGGCGATCGAGCCGAATATCGACCTTACCCTTCACGAGAGCCGTGTTGCGAAATTGCCGGATCCTTCTCCGGCCACAGACTCCGAACCGCCTGCGCCCGTTCTTGTCGAATCCGATTGGGTGCCGATCATGGAGTTTACCTCCGCAGATATTTTTCAGCACTCGCCCTTTGGCGGCATACTGAACTCATTAAGGTCTCTCTCCTTGTCAGGAGAGGCCTGGCCGAACTACGTCCGGCAGGATTGGGATGCGGATGACGAAGAAATTCGCCGCCCACCCACCACCCACTTAGTAGCCACTGTCGATGACTTTACCGACATGCTCGACTTCGACTCCGAAGACATCGACGGTATGGACGACGATGCGGGAGGCGAAGAGGAACCACTACCCACAGGGCACTGGACGCCCATTTCATCACATGACGTATACATGGTGGACACAGCCAATGAAAATAACGACGAGGAACGGAAGGACGCAACGAAGGGTGGTTCCCTCGAGCAGCAGTCAAAGCGGCGGTGTAAACGCCGCTCCAAATCCCGCCTCAGCAGAAATAACGATCACATAGACCTAGCGTTAGAGCAGGGTGAACCATTGCCCGACCACGGCAACACGGAAAATCAAGCCGAACAACCCAACCCCGTCGAAGATAACAGTCTGGACAACATCACACCGGATAGGCACCAGAAGCAACATAATGCCCACCTAAGGCTTGTTGCCACGGCGAGGAGTCTGAAAAAACAGAAGCAAAGGCTCAAGGCTGCACAAGACACACTCAAAAGCAAATGGAGTGAACTACTCAACACATCAGTGAAGTACGGCCGTAATCGCCACACCAAGAGCTATCCGAAGCGAAAGTTGCTACCTGAATTCGATGAGGAGGCCTTAGATCCTCCACAATTAAAAAATAAAACGGCCATCGGTCTAATAGACGACCTCATAGCCAACATAAAGCGGTAATCGACGCCGCACATAAACCAGTACGCGATCCACATAAGGGCTCACATCAAATGGATGGCGCAACCAGATCCATCTATGGACCACGCAGGCGCGCTCCAACATACAATGCGACACAACAAACATCCGAATACCACGGTACACCCAAATACAGGGGCATCGCACACCCTCTATGTTTCACCGATGAGGTGCTGGATCATGAATTTCCAAAGGGATTCAAACCCGTAAACATAAAGGCATACGACGGAACAACAGACCCTGGGGTCTGGATTGAGGGTTACATCCTCCATATCCATATGGCTCGAGGAGATGATCTCCACGCCATCAAGTACTTACCCCTCAAGCTCAAAGGGCCAGCTCGACACTGGCTTAAAGGCCTCCCCGAAAACTCCATCGGAAGCTGGGAAGAGCTCGAAGACGCCTTTCGGGCAAATTTTCAAGGGACATATGTCCGACCACCGGATGCAGACGATTTAAGTCATATAACTCAACAGCCCGGTGAGTCAGCCCGAAAGCTTTGGAACAGGTTCCTCACTAGAAAGAACCAAATAGTCGACTGCCCGGACGCTGAAGCCTTAGCAGGTTTTAAACATAGCGTCCGAGACGAATGGCTTGCCCGACACCTCGGTCAAGAAAAGCCGAGAACAATGGCAGCATTAACAAGCCTCATGACCCGTTTCTGCACGGGCGAGGACAGCTGGTTAGCCAGATGCAGCACCAGTGACCCAAGTACATCCGAAGTCAGGGATGGAAACGGGAAATCACGACGCAGCAAGAACAAGCGCCGGAATAAGGAAGACAGCCCGAAGAGCACGGCGGTAAATGCCGGATTTAGAAGCTCTCGGCCAGGCCAGCAGAAGCCGCCCTCCAAAGGCAACAGAGACGAACTGTCCAGCCTAAACAAAATTCTGGATCAAATATGCCAAATCCATAGCACCCCGGATAAACCTGCAAATCACACCCACAGAGAATGTTGGGTCTTCAAATAGTCCGGCAAGCTCAATGCCGAACACAAGGGGCGGGATACACCAAGTGAAGACGAGGATGAGCCTCACAATCAAAGCACAAGGGAACAGAAGAAATTCCCACCAGAAGTCAAAACAGTCAATGTGTTACACGTGATAAAAGGAAGAAACAAAGCGGCACCCTTAAAGGAACATGCCCCAGGGCCTATCACTGCGGAGCTCCGCCACTGGTCGTCCCAACCGATCACCTTCGACCATCAGGATTACTTGGCAAGTATCCGGCGTGCAGGATGGCCTGCCTTGGTATTAGATCCAATAATTGACGGATACCACTTCACCTGAGTCCTGATGGACGGCGGCAGCAGTTGAAATCTAATTTATCAGGACACAGTCCGCAAAGTGGGGATAAACCCAACAAAAATTTTCTGCAGCAATGCTACCTTTAAAGGAGTAACACCAGGCCCGGAGGCTCACTGCAGGGGCTCCCTACTACTAGAGGTTATATTTGGCTCCCCCGACAACTTCCGCAGCGAAAATTTAACCTTCCATGTCGCTCCGTTCCAAAGTGGCTATCAAGCACTACTTGGACGCGAAGCTTTTGCTCGCTTTAACGCAATACTGCATTACGCTTCCCTCAAGCTCAAGATGCCCGGTCCACGTGGCATCATTACAGTAAATGGAAATATTGAGCGCTCCTTGCGCGCCAAAGATGGTGCGGCCGCCTTGGCCGCAGCACACTAAACGGCCTCACCAACTCAAGCATTTGACAGGTCGTTAAGACCACGGACACGGCTAGACGAGTCCGGCTCAGCTATATGTAATTAATACAGGTTTGATGGCTATACCCCTATTACAATACAAGGGGCTCAACGCGCGCGCAAAAGTGGCAATAAGGTTTGCCTTCACTCATTTTCAACTGTATATTGTTTATTTAGTATAACTTAACTTTTGCACAACAACTTTTCAATTAAGTTCCTCTCTTTTTCAGATGACCATCATGCTACACCCGTCCAGAATACGGCACAACAGAGACACAGGCGCATACGTGCAGCAGGGACCCGTTCCAAGGATTCTTTATAGATTAAGACCCTGCGTAAACCTTTTTTACTGTCTCTTGTTGATTTACATCCCTCGGATTCTCAGTACAACTGAGAAGGATGCTGACGTCTTGGCATGTGGCCACGCCAGAATAATGCACGTACCTGGACACCAGGGGCGTATTACAAAGGGTACTGTTTAGACCCGGTTTACACCATAAAGACCGAATACCTTAGGGAGTGTTCAGCATCGCGAGTTTGGCCTTATATGCATCAGCTCCGAATCATGTCTTTGGTCAAATGTTGGGTTTGCCCGGCTCCTGTGTTTTGGTGCCTTGCGTTCCGCTCCATCAGCTAGGGCGGCACCAGGAGAACTACCGCGATTGTGCCCTGGTTCATCCGGACGAGCACCTCAATAGAGAAAGCCAAAAACTACCTGTCATGATATAGCGTGAGACTGGTCAACCACTCGATGACCTATCGGAATCTTCGGAATTCCTCCACATTAACGAAGGGCCGTTTCCCGGCCAGGCATGTATGCACCCCGAATCCGGGCGAGTGCGAAGCCACCAGGGGCTATATAGTAGACCCACTGTCAAACTCCTATGGCTAAGTGAAAGTGTTAAAGCATTATAGTCCGGTTGCCTAGTTCGCTGCGCTATCACCTCCTTACTAGGACCAAGACGTTGGATTAAGTGTGAATACGCATCTTCTACGAACACCCCCGCATTGTATGCGTGGGGGCTGAAGCCGACGACTGCAATCTTTCAGGTTATATACATATATACATAAACGGCCGCACAGGAGGCATCACAATACTTTCGGGCAAAAGTATAAACACAGCCTTGATAAATTTAATAAAACATTGTTTCTACAATGGGAATACATGTCACTCAAACATAATATTCTTCGAGCACTAGGCCTTTATCAAACGAGCACCATCAAGAACTTCTTCAAAATAGTGCTCGACAGCCACTCGGCCTATGGCCGAACCCTGCGCCGCGACAGTGGTAGCATCCATCTCCGCCCAGTATGCTTTGACACGGGCAAGGGCCATCCGTGAGCCTTCTATGAACGCCGACCTCTTCATCACATTGATGCGCGGCACCGCACCAAGGAACTGCTGCACCAGGCTAAAATAACTGTTCGGCTTTGGCCTTTCCGGCCACAGCTGATCCATGACAGACCTCATGGCGAGTCCGGACAACCTATCGAGTTCGGCCCATTCGGCTAGCTGATCGGTCAATGGAAGCGGACGCTCTGGAACGTTAAACTGCGACCAGAACAGCTTGTCCACTTCACGATCTGTTTGATCTCGGAAGTATTCGGCCGCATCGATAGCGCTCGCCGCCAAGTCCAGATATGCGTCTGCCGAACTCCACAGCCGATCTAAAGGGGCATACCGCGGATCTCCGAACTTCCTCCGCAGCAGAAAGGGCTTCCCAGCCACAATGTCACACGCTTCACGCAACTCCTCCTTCTTCGCTCTCATGGCAGAACGGATGTCTTTAGTCGCCATCATGGCCTTTTCAAGGTCCGTCGCCTTCGCTCGGTTTTCTTCCTTGAGGAACTGGCAATAGTCGGCAGTGTCTTTCAACTTTACATCCATCTTGGCCATTTTCTCTTTGCTCTCGCAATGCGCGGCCTTCTCGGCTCTTAACTCTTCGGCCGCCTTCAAAGCAGCCGCATTACTACTCCTTGCTTGTTCTTTGGCCTGGGCAAGTTCCGCCCAAAGGGTCTCCACGGTGGCAGCTCCATCTGCAGTCACAACATATTAAAGATACCGGCATCACGCTGCTCTTACTATGTGACATTCGCCAGAAAATATCACTTACCCTGTGCCTCGTCAAGCCGCTTGTTAACAAGCTCGATGTCGGCATCCGCCGCATCCAGTTGCCGCTTTAGTTCGACAAAATCATGAGTTCGGCTAGCCACCGGAGCTTCCACTACCCGCACATAAAGGCGGTATGGTTATTACCTGGGACTACGATCCTCTGTTTGCCACCGTTCTCGGTGACAACCAGAGTCTCAGGGGCTACTATCTACACAGGGCACACCTAGCAATGTGCGGTACTATCACAAAGGTATATCATTCTACGTACCTCAAAACCCGTTAGTAGACTCATAAAGGCGTCATGCAAGCCGCTTTCGGCGGACGAAATCTATTCCATCACCGTACCCATCAACGTACGGTGTTCTTCCGAGATGGTCGCTCGCTTCAGCAGATCCCTTAGTGCGTCCGACCACATACCAGACGGCGCCAGACTCTTTTGTTTGCCCTCTTCAAGAGCCGGATGCTGGGGACTTCGGGTGACTATAGGATTATCTTCTGGCCTCACCGGATCCGGAGAGGCCCTCCGTGACGACACTTCAAGGTCGCCCGCTTCTTGAGCGGAAGAGTCCGGGGGAGGCGTTTCGCTCTCCATCATCTCTGGAAGAAGATCCCTTGAAGACGAGCTCTGTTGAGAAGGGCTAAGATCCGAACTGCAAGATAATGCTTCGATAAGTAAGGTAGAATATCTCTACTATTAAGTAGATTTTGATCACTTACGACTCGTTAGAGGGCTGATCCCCGTGTGGGCTTTGTGCGGCAAGAGCACCTTCCAGGGGAGGACCCTCTGCTAGAGACTTCTTCTCCCGTTTGGAAGCCTTGGTTTCCGGATCTTCAGAGGCAGTCCTCTTCCTTCCACGGAGCGATAGAAGGTCAGATTCTTCCCCTTGGTTATCCTACCTCACGGAGGCGCTCATTCCCTCGGTTGGAATTGGTAGCGATGGGGGCCCACTTTCGCCCTCATTATTCCCCCCTTTATCTTCCTTTGAGGGCTCCGGGCAAGGTGCTAGCTCGAGCATCTTTTCCAGTACCAGATTGTCCAAACCCTCAGGAAGGGGGGCCGAACACCAAATCATCTTCGCCTTTGTTAGCCAGTCCTGGTCAGAGAGCAATTTCTCAGAATGACGTCATGATAAACAAAATATGGTGTGTTCGGCTAGAGAATTACTTACTTGGTCGGCGGTGCGGTTGCTGCTCAGGCCCACATCCTCGGTAGTATCCGGACACTCTGTTTGGTGTCCGAAGAATGATTTGTACATCTCCTCGTACGTCAGGCCGAGGAAATTCTGAATAGCGCGCGATCCTTCTGGGTTAAATTCCGACAAACAGAGGGGCCGGCGTTTGCAAGGCTGGACTTGACGAACTAGCATGACTTGCACTACCATGACCAAACTAAAATCTCCCTCGAAGAGATCCCGGATGCGGCTCTGCAGTATGGGCACATCCTTGGCTGGACCCTAGCTCAGCCCCCTGCTGATCCATGACATCAGTTGTGGTGGAGGGCCCGAGCGAAAGGCGGGGGAAGCTACCCACTTGGCACTTCTGGGAGCAGTGATGTAGAACCACTCCCGTTGCCATAATCCGGACACATCTGGAAAGGAACCTTTTGTCCACGGAGCT
The DNA here is from genome assembly GCF_056163025.1 of Triticum urartu. Taxonomy (NCBI): domain Eukaryota; kingdom Viridiplantae; phylum Streptophyta; class Magnoliopsida; order Poales; family Poaceae; genus Triticum; species Triticum urartu. Next base: position 191,559,614 of record NC_141873.1, on the reverse strand, counting down.
CTAGCAATCTTGCTTACTAATGCACCCCCCGCACGCTGCATACTGCCCCTCAACCGTCTTCGGCTTCACATCAAAGGTCTTGAGCCACAGGCCGAAGTGAGGGGTAATGCGGAGGAAGGCCTCACATACGACAATAAATGCCGAGATGCGGAGAAAGGAATCCGGGGCTAGATCGTGGAAATCAAGCCCGTAATAGAACATCAAACCCCTTACGAAGGGATCCAGAGTTAGGCCTAGTCCTCGGAGGAAGTGGGAGATGAACACGACGTCTTCATGGGGTTCAGGAGTAGGGACAACCTGCCCTCGGGCGGGCAGCCGATGTGAGACTTCGGCGGTCAGGTATCTTGCCTCCCTCAACCTCTTGATATCCTCTTCCGTAACGGAGGAGGGCATCCACCGGCCCTGGAGGCTGGATCCGGACATGATTGAAGATCCGAAGCACCTAACCTAGGCTTTGAGTGTTAGAACTCGAGGTGGGGGAGGGATTAGATTGAGCACGGGAGGAAAAAAGTAAAAGCCTTGACCCTTTATAAAAGGGTGAATATCAAGCGTCCTCCTCATGAATCCAGGAGTCCTAGGCGTGGTCGGGTTACCCATGCCCGTATTGATGAGAATCCCATACTAAGGGGAACACGATCTCTGCTTTGACAAGACGTGTCAAGAAACTGCCTCGCGTTATGTGCGGGGCTAGTTAAAGGAAACGGTTCGAATAATCACCGGGCCATGGCATAATGTCATGTTGCCGAAACAAGTCAGCAGATTAGATTTGTGGAAATATTATTCTCTCTACGGTGGTATGTGGAACTTATTTTGTAGGGTCAGACACTATCCTTGTATTCAAATTCTTCCGTGGTGTATTCGGAGGAGGAACCCACCTTGCAATGCCGAAGACAATACTGCGCGCCGGACTCATCGTCATTGAAGCCTCGTTCAAGGGCTACTGAGGGAGTCCTGGATTAGGGGGTCTCCGGATAGCCGGACTATATCCTTTGGCCGGACTGTTGGACTATGAAGATACAAGATTGAAGACTTCGTCTCGTGTTCGGATAGGACTCTACTTGGCGTGGAAGGCAAGCTAGGCAATACGGATATGTATATCTCCTCCTTTGTAACCGACCTTGTGTAACCCTAGCCCTTTCCGGTGTCTATATAAACCGGAGGGTTTTAGTCCATAGGACAACATACAATCATACCATAGGCTAGCTTCTAGGGTTTAGCCTCTCCGATCTAGTGGTAGATCAACTCTTGTAATACTCATATCATCAAGAATAAATCAAGCAGGACGTAGGGTTTTACCTCCATCAAGAGGGCCCGAACCTGGGTAAAACATCGTGTCCCCTGCCTCATGTTACCATCCACCTTAGACACACAGTTCGGGACCCCCTACCCGAGATCCACCGGTTTTGACACTGACACCGCCATTGCCCCCGTGCCCGAGGCCATCCGGGACGACCTGGCGCACTTGGTAGAGGACAATGTGGACGCTCTAGTCAGAGCCTTCACCTCCGAGGATGCCGCGGTGGTGGTCGTTGCGGATGAAGGCGACGTGGTCGATGATGGTGCGGGCGACGTCGGCAATGGTGACGGTGATGCTGGGGACGAGGATGGTGGCGCCAGCGATGGTGACGAAGATGCCAGCGACGCGTCCGAGGGTGTCCCGGAGGACGCGGCGAGCGATATGTCCGATTGAGCCCGTGCTCCCTCATTGCTGAGCCTGTAAGTGAAAACTTAGTCACGGCCCTGAAAGTTGTGAGAGCATTTTGAGAGGGGATCCCCTCATGTAAACAGATTACTGCCTCTATTCCTTAGGCCAAGCTGAAGATGTGTTTTTTATGGGCCCGCGAGTCATGCCGCGAGTTTACTACTGAAATTTACATTGGTCAGGATCGGTTTTCGGCCAGCTCATGAGGTCGTGAGCTCCTGAAGGGCCTGCTGGTCCGCCCGAGAGGGCGTCGCAAGGAGCAAGCGCCAGCCATGGAAGGGCGTGCGCGCAGCGTGCGCGTGCCGCGCCCAGCCCCCGCTCTCGAGGGGCTCACGAGTGATACGTCTCCAACGTATCTATAATTTTTGACTGTTCCATGCTATTATATTATCTGTTTTGGATGTTAATGGGCTTATTTATACACTTCTATATTATTTTTGGGACTAACCTACTAACCCAAGGCCCAGTGCAAATTACTATTTTTTTTTGCCTATTTCAGTGTTTCGTAGAAAAGGAATATCAAACGGAATAAAACCTTCAGGAGAGTTATTTTTGGAACAAATGTGATCCAGGGGACTTGGAGTGGACGTCAAGCAACCAACGAGGAGGCCACGAGGCAGGGGGCGGGCCTACCCCCTGGGTGCGCCCTCCATCCTCGTGGGCCCCTCGTGGATCCACCGACCTACTTCTTCCTCCTATATATGTCCACATACCCCAAAAACATCCAGGAGCACCACAAAACCCTGTTTCCACCGCCGCAACCTTCTGTATCCAAGAGATCCCATCTTGGGGCCTTTTTCGGAACTCCACAGGAGGGGGCATTGATCACGAAGGGCTTCTACATCAACACCATAGCCTCTCCGATGATGTGTGAGTATTTTACCTCAGACCTTCGGGTCCATAGTTATTAGCTAGATGGCTTCTTCTCTCTCTTTGGATCTCAATACAATGTTCTCCTTGATCTTCTTGGAGATCTATTTGATGTAACTCTTTTTGCGGTGTGTTTGTCGAGATCCGATGAATTGTGGGTTTATGATCAAGTTTATCTATGAACAATATTTGATTATTCTCTGAAATCTTTTATGTATGATTGGTTATCTTTGCAAGTCTCTTCGAATTATCAGTTTGGTTTGGCCTACTAGATTGATCTTTCTTGCAATCAGAGAAGTGCTTAGCTTTGGGCTCAATTGTGACGCCCCGAGACCGATGCGCCAGGTGTCTTCCAGTTATTCGCCGGCGTTGCCATGTCATTTGCTTGCGTGTTGCATTTCATCTTATCATCATGTGCATTGCATCATCATGTTCTCAAAACTTGCATCCGTCCGGGTTCCCCAGTTCCGTCCGTTGTCCGTTCTGAGTCCAGACACACCTGCATGCGCCCGCGGCATGTCCGAAATATTATTTTATAAGTGGCCGGAAAATGTTCTCGGAATGGGATGAAAGTTGACGTGTGGTCTTGTTATAGTGTAGGTAGACCGCCTGCCAAGTTTCATCGCAATCGGAGTTCGTTTGACGCCCCAACGGATAACTATAGCGGCATTATAGTCGGCCAAAACGTCGGACGTTTTCGGTCTCCGGAAACAGTTGCCTGGCTGCACTCCTCTCCTCTCATCTCAGCCCAACCTCTTTTCACAACCCACTTGCAGCCCACCTAAACCCCCCTCCGTTTCGGACCGTCAGATCACGATCGGAGGCTCTGAAACACTCCTAAAACCCCTCCTAACCCCTCAAACCCTAGCCCCTACCTATAAAAGGAAGCCTCCCTTCCATTTTTGGCAGCAGCCAAACCCCCCTCCTCGAAATCCGCACGCCGCCAGCCTCCTCCCACCTCGAGGGCCGCACTGCTGCCTTCCCCTCCAGATCCGGCGCGCCCGAAGCCCCCTCCGCCACTTGGCGCTTCTCCACTGGCTGGCACCGCCGAACCCACCGGCCTCCACCTCTATGAGACCGCCACGTGCCCAGCTCAGCGCCTCCACCGCTGTGGCCCGCCGAGCCCAGGCGCGGCCCACCCAGGCCCGCGCGGCCGCCCGACCGACGCTGTTCGTTCCTTGTGTAGCCCGCGCCTCCTCCTGCTCGACCCCGAGTTGGATCGGGGGAGCGCCGCCATCACCCCTCCCGTCGGCGACCTCGGGCCCCGCCGCCGTTATGCACCTCGCCGGCGTGCCGCCATTTCCCTAGGCCAGGTCACCGCGCCGCTCTCCTTCCTTCCCCTACCTGCCTCCTCTTTCTCCCACTCATCCTCTTTCTCTCTCTCTCCCGTAGGCACCCGTCGTCCTCCTTGGTCGCCCCGCTCACCGGAGCTCCCCACCGGCGCCGGAAACGGACGGATCGGGTGGATCCCGTCCGGATCCGCACCTCCGGGAACTCCTCCGTGCCTCACCGACGTCAAGCCGCTGTCGCCTTCCATGGCTTCCTGCTCACCCAGGAGCACGAGGAGGACGATGACGTTCCTCCTATCGCCCTAGGTGGGCCACGCACAGGCCAGTGCGCCTAAGCAGGCCTGCCTCCTCTTCTCCGTACGGGCCGAGGCCCATGGGTGAGCTGCCTTCCCCGCGTCTATTTCGGTTGGGCCAGCCAGATCCGGTCCGTTATGTTTTTTTCCTGTCCAGTGATTTTAGTAATTATCCAGTTTCTGCCTGTTTTGCAGAAAAGACCCTCATGTTCATGCATTTAATATCTCACAAACCATGCATTGGATTAAAATAAGTTATATATGAAACTTGCAAGGAATTTTGTGTAGATTAATAATTTCCAACTTTCATGCATGTTTGAAATGGTTAAAATGTTGTTTGGTTAAATTTGCTCCTATGCCATGTTAAAATGGTTTAATTCATAACTAAATAACCGTAACTTGGATTTTAATAAACTTTATATGCTTTTGGGGTAGAAAAATTCCTAGTTTAACATGATGCACTCATCTAGCATGTTTAACAACTCTAAAATTATGTTTAGGGCAGAACAGTACCAAACCTAATATATGCATATGAGGAGTTTCCGGACTTGTTGTTTTGTTGTTCCGGCCTCATTTAAACTTGCCTAGATTAGATAGTTTCATCATGCTTCCCCTCTTGCCATGTTTAACAACATTTAATATTGTTGGGTACATAAACGAGAGAGAACTAAATAAGTCATGTGGTGTTTTCTTCAATATGCAACTCCGTTGCATAATGAGCTCCACTTAATTTGTAGGATTTCTTGTGCACTTTGCCATGCCATGCTTCATTAAACTGGACATGCATCATACTTGTTTGTGCATCATGCCATGTTGTGCTTGGTTGTTTACTATGCTGTTTACTCCTTTCCGGTGTTGCTTCTTTGGGTTGGTTCCGATAACGTCGCGTTTGTGAGGAACCGTTCGACTACGTCCGTTTGTCTTCTTCATGGACTCGTTCGTCTTCCTTGCGGGTTTTCAGGCAAGATGACCATACCCTCGAAATCACTTCTACATTTGCTTGCTTAGTTGCTCTCTCTTTTGCTATGCCTATGCTGCGATACCTACCACTTGCTTATCATGCATCCCATATTGTTGAACCAAGCCTCTAACCCACCTTGTCCTAGCAAACCGTTGTTTGGCTATGTTACCGCTTTGCTCAGCCCCTCTTATAGCGTTGTTAGTTGCAGGTGAAGATTGAAGTTTGTTCCTAGTTGGAACATGGAGATGTTGTTCCTTGTTGGAACATGTTTACTTGTTGGGATATCACAATATATCTTATTTAATTAATGCATCTATATACTTGGTAAAGGGTGGAAGGCTCGGCCTTATGCCTGGTGTTTTGTTCCACTCTTGCCGCCCTAGTTTCCATCATATCGGTGTTATGTTCCCGGATTTTGCGTTCCTTACGCGGTTGGGTTATAATGGGAACCCCTTGACAGTTCGCCTTGAGTAAAACTCCTCCAGCAATGCCCAACATTGGTTTTACCATTTGCCACCCAGCCTTTTCTTTCCCTTGGGTTCTGCAGACTCAAGGGTCATCCTTATTTTAACCCCCCCGGGCCAGTGCTCCTCTGAGTGTTGGTCCAACCTGTCAGCTGCCGGTGGCCACCAGGGGCAACTCTGGGCTGGCCTACCCGTACCTAAGACAATCCGAGTGTGCCCTGAGAAAGAGATATGCGCAGCTCCTATCGGGATTTGTCGGCACATTCGGGCGGTGTTGCTGGTTTAGTTTTACCTTGTCGAAATGTCTTGTAACCGGGATTCCGAGCCTGATCGGGTCTTCCCGCTAGAAGGAATATCCTTTGTTGACCGTGAGAGCTTGTGATGGGCTAAGTTGGGGCTCCCCTGCAAGGATTTGAACTTTCGAAATCCGTGCCCGCGGTTATGGGCAGATGGGAATTTGTTAATGTCCGGTTGTAGAAAACCTGAAGTTGACCTTAATTAAAAATGCATTAACCGCGTGTGTAACCGTGATGGTCTCTTTCCGGGGGAGTCCGGGAAGTGAACACGATGTTGGAGTTATGCTTGACGTAGGTTGTTCTAGGATCACTTCTTGATCATAGTTTCTCGATCGTGCTTTGCCTTCTCTTCCCGCTCTCTTTTGCGTATGTTAGCCACCATATATGCTAGTCGCTTGCTGCAGCTCCACCTCATACCTTTACCTTACCCATAAGCTTAAATAGTCTTGATCACGAGGGTGCGAGATTGCTGAGTCCCTGTGGCTCACAGATTACTTCCAAAACCAGCTTGCAGGTGCCGTTGAACCGTGCAGATGACGCAACCAAGCTCAAGGAGGAGCTCGATGAAGATCTTGTCCTTTGTGTTGTTTCGTTCTAGTTGATTAGTAGTGGAGCCCAGTTGGGGTCGATCGAGGACCTTTGTTGCATTTGGGGTTCTTCTTTTATTTTGGTTCCGTAGTCGGACCTTGATTGTGTTTGGATGTTGTAATGCTTTATTCATGTAATTGTGTGAAGTGGCGATTGTAAGCCAACTATGTATCTCTTTCCTTTATGTATTACATGGGTTGTGTGAAGATTACCTCACTTGCGACATTGCTTTCAATGCGGTTATGCCTCTAAGTCGTGCTTCGACACGTGGGAGATATAACCGCATCGAGGGCGTTACATCAATCTTGCGGTGTCCTTTCCCAGTGACAGCAGGGGCAGCAAGGCACATATTGTATTGTTGCCATCGAGGATAAAAAGATGGGGTTTATATCATATTGCTTGAGTTTATCCCTCTACATCATGTCATCTTGCCTAATGCATTACTCTGTGCTTATGAACTTAATACTCTAGATGCATGCCGGATAGCGGTCGATGTATGGAGTAATAGTAGTAGATGCAGAATCGTTTCAGTCTACTTGTCGCGGACGTGATGCCTATATGCATGATCATGCCTAGATATTCTCGTAATTATTCACTTTTCTATCAATTGCTCGACAGTAATTTGTTCACCCACCGTAATACTTATGCTATCTTGAGAGAAGCCACTAGTGAAACCTATGGCCCCGGGTCTATCTTTTATCATATAAGTTTCCAATCTATTTTATATTGCAATCTTTACTTTCAATCTATAGCATAAAAATACCAAAAATATTTATCTTACTATTATTATCTCTATCAGATCTCACTCTCGTAAGTGACTGTGAAGGGATTGACAACCCCTTTATCGCATTGGTTGCGAGGTTCTTATTTGTTTGTGTAGGTACGAGGGACTTGTGCATAGTCTCCTACTGGATTGATACCTTGATTCTCAAAAACTGAGGGAAATACTTACGTTACTTTGCTGCATCACCCTTTTCTCTTCAAGGGAAAACCAACGCGGTGCTCAAGAGGTAGCAAGAAGGATTTCTGGCGCCGTCGCCGGGGAGGTTGCACCAAGTTCAGTCAAGATTTGATGTCCCATGAACAAGCCTTTTCTGGCGCCGTTGCCGGGGAGATCTACCACAAGTCAAGACATACCAAGTACCCATCACAAACTCTTGTCCCTCGCATTACATTATTTGCCATTTGCCTCTCATTTTCCTCCCCCCACTTCACCTTTGCCTTTGCCTTTTCTTCTCCCTCTTCCCATATGTCTTTTTGTTTGTGTTTCCACGTGCCTTCTATTTGCTTGCATCTTTGCTCGCTAAAAATCTATTGATATGGATCCACTTAATGTGTTCTACTTGGATCATCTTCAGTCCTTATGCGCTCGTGCTGAAACCCCAACTAGCCTAGTTGATGGGAAATCTTTAGATGGGCATGCTCATTTTGTGCGTCACCGTTTATCTGAAAAAGGGAAACTCTTATGGGATCAAATAAACAGATTGTTGTGTTATGCTTGGAATCTTTGTGAAATTTATGATTTTACTTGTTTCTCTAAGAACCCTAAAAAACACCTTCCCTACCTATGTGAGTTTAATGAAAATGAAATCTTATCTTCTTATGCAAAGGGTGTTTATAGTTACTACGATATCGAACAAATTGAAGAATTTGTTGCTTTTATGGGTGCTTATGAAGTTGCTTCTTTGATTGAAAAGTATGATATTACTCTCTACGAATCTGAAAATCTTGACATACTTAAATATTGCTATGAAAACTATGCTCACAATGCCTATGTTAAGGAATTTATTGAGAGAATGACCGTTGGTTTGGATGAAAATAATGATATGCACAAATCTATAGATAATTATGATTCCAATGATTTGATTGAAATATCCCTTGATGAACATGATGCTTGCTATTCTTATAGCCATGATGCCAATATTTATGGAGATGAATTTGCTATAGTTCCTTATGTTAAACACGAGCTTATTGCTATTGCACCCATACTTGATAGTTCCTTGAATCAAAAGCAAGATTGCAATGATTTTACTATAAATTCTGTTGATGTCAATTGTGCTAATAATATGCAAAACCCTAAGCTTGGGGATGCTAGTTTTGCTATGTCTACTACTTTTTGCAATGATCATGATTGGGGTGATTCTTCTTTTGATCTTGAAAATTTATTTCAGCCCCATGATTAATATTAGATCGATAATAGTGCTTGCAATATTTTTGAAAGTGGGTTTGGAAGAGTGTCAACTTTAGATCCCACATATTTGGAGAATGTTCAATCTTATGAATTTTTTGATAAAAGTGGGTTTGGAGAGGTCATGACTTTAGTTAATGTTAATCCCACTATTTTGGAAGAGTGTCAACTTTGCATGCATGTGGATCATGTTGAAAATATTTTATGTGATAGCTATTTTGTTGAATTTGCTTATTATCCCACATGTAATTATTATGAGAGAGGAAAATATGATTGTAGAAATTTTCATGTTACTAAATTACCTCTCATTATGTTGAGATTGCTATTGTTTCTTTCTGCTTCCTTGCATATGCTAGTTTTTGCTTGCTATGATAATTTGTTTGCCTATAAGATGCCTATGCATAGGAAGTATGTTAGACTTAGATGTGTTTGTCACGTGTTTTATGATGCTCTCTTTTGTGCTTCAATTCTTGTCTTTCATGTGAGCATTATTGAAATTATCAATGCCTAGCTAGGGGCGTTAAATGATAGCGCTTGTTGGGAGGCAACCCAATTTTATTTTTGTTCCTTGCTTTTTGGTTCTGTTTAGTAATAAATAATTCATCTAGCCTCTGTTTAGATGTGGTTTTATGCTTTTAATTAGTGTTTGTGCAAAGTAGAACCTTTCGGAAGACTTGGGGAAAGTCTTTGCGATCTTGCTGTAAAAAACAGAAACTTTAGCGCTCACGATATTTGCTGACATCTTTTACTGGAGAGTGAAATTAAGTTGATTCTTTTTGAAGATGATTAATAGATCAATTCCTCACGTCCATAAATTTATTTTAGAATTTTTGGGGTTACAGAAGTATTCGAAACCTACATATTACTACAGACTGTTCTGTTTTTGACAGATTCTGTTTTTCGTGTGTTGTTTGCTTATTTTGATGCATCTATGGCTAGTATCGGAGGTTATGAACCATAGAGAAGTTGGAATACAGTAGGTTTAACACCAATACAAATAAAGAATGAGTTCATTACAGTACCTTAAGTGGTGGTTTGTTTTCTTATACTAACGGAGCTCATGAGATTTTCTGTTTAAGTTTTGTGTTGTGAAGTTTTCAAGTTTTGGGTAAAGGTTTGATGGATTTTGGAATAAAGAGTGGCAAGAGCCTAAGATTGGAGATTCCCAAGGCACCCCAAGGTAAAATTCAAGGACAACCAAAAGCCTAAGCTTGGGGATGCCCCGGAGGGAATCCCCTCTTTCGTCTTCTTCTATCGGTAACTTTACTTGAGGCTATATTTTTATTCACCACATGATATGTGTTTTGCTTGGAGCGTCTTGTATGATTTGAGTCTTGGATTTTTAGTTTACCACAGTCATCCTTGCTGTACACACCTTTTGGGAGAGACAAACATGAATGGTAATTTATTAGAATACTCTATGTGCTTCACTTATATCTTTTGAGCTAGATAATTTTGCTCTAGTACTTCACTTAGATCTTTTAGAGCACGGTGGTGGTTTTATTTTATAGAAATTATTGATCTCTCATGCTTCACTTATATTATTTTGAGAGTCCTTTAGAACAGCATGGTAATTTTCCTTGGTTATAAAATTAGTCCTAATATGATAGGCATCCAAGATGGGTATAATAAAAACTATCATAAAAAGTGCATTGAATACTATGAGAAGTTTGATACTTGATGATTGTTTTGAGATATGAAGATGGTGATATTAGAGTCATGCTAGTTGAGTAGTTGTGAATTTGAGAAATACTTGTGTTGAAGTTTGTGATTCCAGTAGCATGCACGTATGGTGAGCCGTTATGTGATGAAGTCGGAGCATAATTTATTTATCGATTGTCTTCCTTATGAGTGGCGGTCGGGGACGAGCGATGGTATTTTCCTACCAATCTATCCCCCTAGGAACATGCGCGTAGTACTTCATCTTGATAACTAATAAATTTTTGCAATAAGTATGTGAGTTCTTTATGACTAATGTTGAGTCCATGGATTATACGCACTCTCACCCTTCCACCATTGCTAGCCTCTCTAGTACCGTGCAACTTTCGCCGGTGCCATAAACCCACCATATACCTTCCTCAAAACAGCCACCATACCAATCTATTATGGCATTTCCATAGCCATTCCGAGATATATTGCCATGCAACTTCCCACCGTTCCCTTATTATGACACGCTTCATCGTTGTCATATTGCTTTGCATGATCATGTAATTGACATCGTATTTGTGGCAAAGCCTCCGTTCATAATTCTTTCATATATGTCACTCTTTATTCATTGCATATCCCAGTACACCGCCGGAGGCATTCACATGGAGTCATATTTTGTTCTAAGTATTGAGTTGTAATCTTTGAGTTGTAAGTAAATAAAAGTGTGATGATCATCATTATTAGAGCATTGTCGCAAGTGAGGAAAGATGATGGAGACTATGATTCCCCCACAAGTCGGGATGAGACCCTGGACAAAAAAATAGGCCAAAAAAGAAGAGAAAAGGCCCAAATAAAAAAAAGGAAAAAATGAAAAAAGAGAGAAAAAGAGAGAAGGGACAATGTTACTATCCTTTTACCACACTTGTGCTTCAAAGTAGCAGCATGATTTTCATGATAGAGTCTCCTATGTTGTCACTTTCATATACTAGTGGGAATTTTACGTTATAGAACTTGGATTGTATATTCCAATGATGGGCTTCCTCAAAATGCCCTAGGTCTTCGTGAGCAAGCGCGTTGGATGCACACCCACTTAGTTTCTTTTTGAGCTTTCATACACTTATAGCTCTAGTGCATCCGTTGCATGGCAATCCCTACTCACTCACATTGATATCTATTGATGGGCATCTCCATAGCCCGTTGATACGCCTAGTTGATGTGAGACTATCTTCTCCTTTTTTCTTCTCCACAACCACCATTCTATTCCACCTATAGTGCTATGTCCATGGCTCACGCTCATTTATTGCATGAAGATTGAAAAAGTTTGAGAACACCAAAAGTATGAAACAATTGCTTGGCTTGTCATCGGGGTTGTGCATGATTAGATGCTTTGTGTGATGAAGATAGAGCATAGCCAGACTATATGATTTTGTAGGGATAACTTTCTTTGGCCATGTTATTTTGAGAAGACATAATTGCTTTGTTAGTGTGCTTGAAGTATTATTATTTTTATGTCAATATTAAACTTTTGTCTTGATTCTTTCAGATCTGGACATTCATGCCACAATAAAGAAAATTACATTGAGAAATATGCTAGGTAGCATTTCACATCAAAAATTCTATTTTTATCATTTACCTACTTGAGGACGAGCAGGAATTAAGCTTGGGGATGCTTGGTACGTCTCCAACGTGTCTATAATTTTTGATTGTTCCATGCTATTATGTTATCTTTTTTGGATGTTAATGGGCTTATTTACACACTTTTATATTATTTTTGGGACTAACCTACTAACCCAAGGCCCAGTGCAAATTGCTGTTTTTTTGCCTATTTTAGTGTTTCATAGAAAAGGAATATCAAACGGAATACAAACAGAATAAAACCTTCGGGAGAGTTATTTTTGGAACAAACATGATCTAGGGGACTTGGAGTGGACGTCAAGCAACCAACGAGGAGCCCACAAGGCAGGGGGCGTGCCTACCCCCTGGGTACGCCCTCCACCCTCGTGGGCCCCTCGTGGCTCCACCGACCTACTTCTTCCTCCTATATATGTCCACATACCCCGAAAACATCCAGGAGCACCACGAAACCCTATTTCCACCGCCGCAACCTTCTGTACCCCAGAGATCCCATCTTGGGGCCTTTTCCAGAGCTCCTCCAGAGGGGGCATCGATCACGGAGGGCTTCTACATCAACACCATAGCCTCTCCGATGATGCGTGAGTAGTTTTCCTCAGACCTTCGGGTCCCTTGTTATTAGCTAGATGGCTTCTTCTCTCTCTTTGGATCTCAATACAATGTTCTCCTGGATCTTCTTGGAGTTCTATTTGATGTAACTCTTTTTGTGGTGTGTTTGTCGAGATCCGATGAATTGTGGGTTTATGATCAAGTTTATCTATGAACAATATTTGATTCTTCTCTGAAATCTTTTATGTATGATTGGTTATCTTTGCAAGTCTCTTTGAATTATCAGTTTGGTTTGGCCTACTAGATTGATCTTTCTTGAAATGGTAGAAGTGCTTAGCTTTGGGTTCAATCTTGCGGTGTCCTTTCCCAGTGACAGCACGGGCAGCAAGGCAAGTATTGTATTGTTTCCATCGAGGATAAAAAGATGGGGTTTATATCATATTGCTTGAGTTTATCCCTCTACATCATGTCATCTTGCCTAATGCATTACTCTGTTCTTAGGAACCTAATACTCTAGATGCATGCTGGATAGCGGTCGATGTGTGGAGTAATAGTAGTAGATGCAGAATCATTTCAGTCTACTTGTCGCGGATGTGATGCCTATACACATGATCATGCCTAGATATTCTCATAATTATTCACTTTTCTATCTATTTCTCGACAGTAATTTGTTCACCCACCGTAATACTTATGCTATCTTGAGAGAAGCCAGTAGTGAAACCTATGGCCCCCGGGTCTATCTTTTATCATATATGTTTCCAATCTATTTTATTTTGCAATCTTTACTTTCAATCTATATCATAAATATACCAAAAATATTTATCTTACTATTATTATCTCTATCAGATCTCACTCTCGTAAGTGACCGTGAAGGGATTGACAACCCCTTTATCGCGTTGGTTGCGAGGTTCTTATTTTTTTGTGTAGGTACGTGAGACTTGCGCATAGTCTCCTACTGGATTGATACCTTGGTTTTCAAAAACTGAGGGAAATACTTACGCTACTTTCTTGCATCACCCTTTCCTCTTCAAGGGAAAACCAACGCAATGCTCAGGAGGTAGCAGCGAGGGGGGAGGCAGCAGGTGCGAACTCCGAGTCGGGCAAGGAACCACATGGCAAGAAATCGAACGAACAAGAAAGTCACCCCGCGCATAGAAATGAAAATTCAACTTCAACTTAAATCCAAAGCTAGAAACTAGGCTACAGAAAAGAGGTTAAGAGCAAATGGCTGCGTCCGGCACCTAGTCTAGTCTTCTTGTCTTCTCACCAGCACGGAGCTAAGTGCTGCCACTAGGCATGGGAGGGAGCCCCCGAGGCCCGAGGGCGGCACTCCTGAAACTCCGGGGCGTGTACAGCCCCACTCATTATTACGTGAGAGTCTCATGAGCGAAGATCTTCACATGCGTGAGCCTTACTTCATATCGCCAGACGAGGGCCCCGCCTTGCGCCGCCCTTGACCACCGTTGGTTCAACCGAAAACCAAGACGAAACCAAGGGGCAAAGGGGACGCTAGCGGCGCCTTTGGCGACCACGGGTCCTCTGCCGGGGGAAGGCTCATCAGCACCTCCCCGACAGAGGGTCTACCTCTGGGGGGCGCCTTGCTCCGTGCGATGCGGGGAGGGACCTGGCTCCCGGCCTCTCCCCTGCAGCCCCTAGTGCGCTCCTCCTGGCGGGAGGGAGGCCGTTGAGCTGGGGCCGCCGTCCACCGTTGTGACCTGATCCTCCTACGACCCATGGTTAGCATAAGCTTGCTCCTGAGAGATTAGTGGTACCCTATAGCTATCGTCGCCGGCATGGTTGGTGAGGCTCACGGCGCGCTCGGGGGGCTCCTGGAAGGCCCCAGCTTCCAGTGTCTGATCCTCCCAGCCCGGCTCAAGGAACGAGCCAAGGTCGTCTTCCAGCGCATACTCCTGGTCTATCATGCGGGGCACATAGGCCTCCGAGGCCGCCGCACCGAAGACCTCGCCAAATTTCCCCACGCTCCATGTTGTGCCGCCCTAAGGATGGTAGGGCGGCATTCCGCCGAGGCCGCGGGTGGTAACGCTCGTGCCCGCGCCCATCAGAGGTGGCGCGAGCACGAGTGGGAGCCCAACGCTTCTGGTTGCGCCGGTGTTGATGAAGCCTCCTGGCGCACCTGGGGGTGCGCGGGCGCGGCGAGGCCCACCATGCGATCCAGTCGTGGCCTGAGGCGTGAGCAAGGAGTAGAAGGGCGGTGCTCCCGAGGCCACGACGTCCAGTAGCTCGGCGACACACTCCAGCAATGCGTCCCGGCCGCTCTCCATCAGCCGGCATCACAACAGCTCCCGAGCCACCGTGAGTGCGGCCCTCATGTTTGCTTGTTCCCATCAGGTGTGCGGCACCGTGGCCGCAGCATGGCTTGACGCCCTTGCGGCCGCTCGCACTTGTCGTGGAGTGAGGGTGGACGATGTTTGACTGCGCCGCCCGTGCCCTGTGGCGCTTGGCGGTGCGCGCGCCACCTGGGCCGCTGGGTTGAGGTCTTGTTGGGAAGACGGCGCTGCCCGGGCCGGCCAAGCTGCCCAGTGGTCAGCCTTGGTCCTCGGGTCGGTGGACATCAGACCCACGGGACATAAGCGGATCAACCGGGGGAAGAGAAGCTCTGGCGCACCCCTACCTGGTGCGCCAAATGTCGGATTTCGAGTTCCGGAAAAACCCTTGAGGTTCGAACACTGGGGTGCGCACAAATATCTCTCCCCCTCTCTAGCTCGCACACTCTAGGATCCCACAGCTTAGCTCGACGAACCCAAAGAACATGATACACAAGATTTATACTGGTTCGGGCCACCGTTGTGGTGTAATACCCTACTCTAGTGTGGTGTGGTTCCGAGGATGAACAGTTACAAGGGAAGAACAGCCTCGCGAGGAGAGGTGTTCTTGTGCTTGGTGAACTTGAGTGGTTGGGATGCTATGGATTCGATCTAGGTCCCCATCAGCCTCCCTTCTATGGTGGTGGCTAGTCCTATTTATAGGGGCCCTAGTCCTCTTCCCAAATATTGAGCGGGAAAGGATCCCACAACAGCCAAATTCGATGGGAGACAACTAGTACAAGCTATCCTGACAAACGTAGTCTTCGCCTGCCAAAGGCTCTGGTGGTGACGCCTTCTTGGGCTCCACGGTGACCTCCGTCCTGCTGGTCTTGGTCTTGTTGCACCGATATGGAAACCTTTGCCTGATGGCTCAGGACTCCTCGTCTGTGCTTGCCCCTTTAGCACCAAAGAGGAAATGAGGACACTGTGCACTGGCGCCCGCCTGGCTCCAGGCGTCATCGCTTGCGTCACAGAAACCTCGTGAATTGCCCCTCGCCTTGATCTCTCTGCCCCTCACGAGCCAGCCTGTTGAGGCCGCCCTTGAGGAGGTCTTGCGTCGTCCGCCTCGCGAGGCTTGGCCCGTCGCGAGGGTCTTGAATGTTTGCTGGTGAAGATGGGCCGTACAGGGCCGCTGGAGGAGCCACGCTGCGAGCCGCAGGCCGGCAAGTATGGGGACCCCCGTTCCTAGAACGCCGACAGCAGCCACAAATTTTCATTCACAACCTACTTCAACTTCAAATGATGGATAAACAAAATAGGAAGCTAGCAAACTTGTTCATCAACATAAGCAAATGATGTACTTGATGACATAAGCAAACTTGTTCAACCCTGACACGCATGACATAAGCAAGCTAGTTCAACCTAACAAAAGCAAACTACAAATTTGAAACAACAAGATAAAGGACAAGCACAAGCGCAAGCAACACGAAGGCATACTTTTATGTCTCTTCATCCCACGTAGTGGTAGTGGTAGTAGGGATTCACTTCCTGCTCTTTCGAAATTTCCAGACCTGTTTTGATGTTGTCAACTATCTTCCATGACTTGTACGTGGGGTACGCATCTATTCCTGCGCACTCGATGAGCTTGTTTAGCAGCAGGCTGATCCCCCACAGTTTGCGATCTTCCACCTTATCGATCTTCTTCTTCATGCCTTTGTAGAATTGGTGGATGACGCTGGCTGCAACATCAACCAAGGAGCCGTACTCTTTTCTGGTGGATGGAACTCTCTAGTTGCGTTGAATGTCGATGAAGTTCTTGGGGTTGATCTCCAAACCAGACTTTCTTCAGCATCTGTTTGTCATCTTTAATGCTGAAATCGACAAAGGTGTACAAATTCTGCTCTACAGGAGCTCTTTGAGGGCTTGGGCCTGCAAGGGGAGACATATATTGAAGATCAATGTTCTTTTTTGAAGATTTAATTCCCCGGGTTTTGGGTTACAAGTGACAATCCATGAGGTAGATGCTTATATAGTATAAGTCATGGATGAATGTAGTTTAGAAACTAGTACACAAAGTTCTGAAATTAAATTCAAGTACACCATGTTATTTTTCTTTTTTGGTATCTTCAGTTCTTCACCAAATGCTTCAGCAAGTTCAAGAACCTATAACTAGACTCAATGATCTATGTGCTTCTTACTGCAAGTTTAGTTTTCTTTTTTTGAATAAAAGACCTATACCAGTGCTTCACCAAGTTCTTACTTTATTTTTTGCTACTGAAAATAACATCAGACCAGGTTCAGAAACTACTTTTGTACATCAAGTTTAGAAACATCTTTTAATACATCAAGTCTATAAACTACACTAGTGCGTCAAGATTAGTGCATCAGGTTCAAAGTATATTATAGTACATCTACTTGAGAAACATGTACTCGTGCATCCACTTCACAAACTATAGTAGTTTATCTAGTTGGGAAAAAAGTTTAATGAAATTTCGAGGGAGTAGTACTAATAGAACAGATGAATGAAGAGTAGTATGGTCCACCATTTTGTGGCTGCTGCGATGCGGTACACCAAGCAGAGTTCCTCCATGCATAACTGCTGCTCTCTGCGGAGGTTCATCTTTTTTGGTAAACTCCACATCAACTCCGATGAAGCTAGGATACAAGCCGCCGCCCTTCATCCTGAGCCTACTGATCATCTCATTAGCCTTGTCTGGTTCGCTAGTGCACACGACCTCCAGCGTCTCCTTGCCATGCACCTCAACCCCTGTGAGGGTTCGAGTGTACTCGCGCTTCTCGCCGGGGACGTGAACGTCGTCGAGGTTGCTGCTCTTGTCGGACGTCTCGCCACAATGACGCTTGTCAGACGGTTCCTGCACCATTGCCCTCCTCTAGTGACTGTGATCTTGGAAGAGAGATGTTTGTGGGTTGTTTGTAGTTGAGGTGGAAGCGTCAATGGTGGTTTTTGGAGACGTGGCAAGGATGGAGTCGATTTGGGGCTTTTTGAGGGCGTGGTTTGGGATGTGGGGGAGGTGGTTCATCCCGGTCATGGGGGTAGTGGTCATGGGGTCGCCATTGCTGTCCGTCGTGGGAACCACCCAGTGGGTGGCGCGGGCGGTGGCCTGGAAGAACCAACCGTCCAAGCCAATTTCTTTGCCAGGGTACTCACTAGTCGCACTGACGAGTCTTGTTAAGCTGTACTTATCAACTGCTTATCCCACTTGCATGTCTCAAGGTCGGTGATGATGGCGCTTTGTACTCCTCTACTGTTGGGTACTTGGGCTGGTGATTGACATGTAGTTGAACTTACCAAATACAAGTTCAGACTATGTGTGTCATGCTAATCTTTTAAAACTTTTTTCTTTTTGAAATGATTGTTTATATCAACATAATCTTTGAAAGTATTTATTACAGAGAAATTAGTTTTTCATCAGTACAAATGTATTATTTTTGCACTTTCAATTTTTTCTGTTTGCTTGAGGTAATTGTTTTTATGTACTGATGGGCTTTCTGAACTAGGAGTGGCAGAACTAGTCATAGCTTGTTTGAAATGATGTTTTTTGAGGTGTTGATGGGTTTGTTTGGTTACTCTACCTTGAACTGATGAGTCAGAATTATTAGTACTGATGTACTATCAGAGTTTAAATTTTCTTTAACAATTTTTTGCTGAGTTACTGGTCGGCACTAGTGTTGACATTACATAAATCCAGATCAATTTTTTCAAATATATTTGTGACTGCATTCAAAAGGTTTATCAAATGGTTTACATAATAATGTCACTGGTCCAGCATGCACAAATCACAAATTATATCTTAACTATAGTACTGATCAAGAAATCGATGATAAAGCTAAATAAGTTTTGGTAACGATGGTGTTTCTGATATGATTCCTCAATGTGTACCGAGGCAACCGAGAGTGCAAGCTTATTTTTGAATTGATGCAACAACATAACCACTATGGATTCTTCAGTCTTGAGCTCCTTCTAACTGGCCCCGAATGTTGTCCCTTGTCGGCGTCCTTTCCTGCTTGAGCCTTGGCAGCTTCATCGTCAGTTTCAGTTTCCTTGTCGCGAATACTGTCATCTTCATTGTCTTCGTCTGATTGGTCATCATTATCGTCAAACTCTTCTTCTTCATCCTCTTCTTTTGATTTTTTGGAACTCTGGACCTTGCCCTGTTTCTGTTTAGTGCCATTAACCTCCCTGCCCACTTTGCATGTGCGGGCATTATGTCCGTCACCCCCCCCCCCCCACACTTGCTACAAGTGTAGCTATTACGTGTGTCGTCTCCATTGGTAGAAACCTGGGCGGCTCCAATCTGCTTGTACAGCTTTTGCTAGTTGACAATGGCATCTGTGTGGTGTGGGCATGTGCGGCAATTATGATTGGTCACCACGTTACAGAATCCACATGCCCTTATCCCGAGAGGTTTGCCGTTTGGGCCGAATTCCACGCGTCTGATGGGGTGTGGCAGCTTTTTGGCTGCTGCTTTCGCTGCTCGCGTCTTACTCTTCCTCCCCTTTGTGCATGAGTATATGGGTGGTTTAATTACCCTTTGTTGCTGCTGCTGGTAGGATCTCCTGTTGTCATGTCATTCGCCTACAGCACTGTCAAGCTCATGATCTTGCACATGAGCAT
Source organism: Triticum urartu (assembly GCF_056163025.1). Classification (NCBI taxonomy): domain Eukaryota; kingdom Viridiplantae; phylum Streptophyta; class Magnoliopsida; order Poales; family Poaceae; genus Triticum; species Triticum urartu. The sequence goes on along the minus strand of NC_141873.1, from coordinate 191,540,235 downwards.
GTTGCTGCTCTTGAGTGTGCACATGGGCAAGCTCTGGTTGTTGTTGCTCCTCCTCCTCGTTCTCGTATGGGTCAATAGCTCCTAGATGGCTCATGTCGGATAAGAATGTAGTGATATCCTACTTAATTTTTTCTTCTTCATTGTCCGCGACATCTCCGTTTTCAGCATAATGCATGGCGTCGAGTTCTTGTTCAAGTCTTTCCATGACGACCCATGACCTTGCCATTTGGTCTTGACTTCTCAAGCTTTTTCTGTGCACCCTCATGTTCAGCTGCAGCAATGCGCTTTCAATGCAGTATTGGGAGGCCTTTTTGATGCTACTATCCTCAAGTCATTTCTATTGAAGGTTGGCTGGATGTTCTGGTGTTTGGTGTATCTCCGGAGGATGTATTTCTCCGAAACGCTGTCAGCCTCAATTGTTTGCATCATGCACATGACATGCAGGCAGAAAATACATGTTTTTTGGAAGAGGTGCATGTTTTCTGTCATTTCATTCGAACAAAAACTTTACAAAAATAAGTACAACAGTCTATAACATCTTTTTAGTCATCACCTGTGTGGTCCCACAGCTTGCACTTGAAGTCATATATTTCTCCCACGGGGTCTGCAACCACCTAGAACGCGTGCTGAGACCACGCAAACAATTTTTGTGGTTTGTTATAGTGCACAAGGTACTTTGTCGACTCTTCCGTCCCTATCACCATGAAGAGGGTGCTCAGTTTTAGCCTTTTTCTGATCTCGCTGTACACATCTCGTGAGTAAAGCTTTGCCATCTAAGTGTTGAAACCATAGAAGGTCAGTGTGTTTTGTTCTTTCTGCGCAAGCAAGAGTGATGAACAAATTATTAGTTTTCTCGCAGCAAAAACTTGTCTAACTAAGAAAGATTTACTTTAGTAAGCACGCTTGATGAGGACATCAATACCATTGTTACACCCACAACCCCTGCTGCTATACATACTGGACCAATTACTAGAGCTTGCGCACGCCAATTGAATTATCAGGTACTTTTGTTTCTTGGTAATGATTCTAATGTTCATGAGAATATGATGCTGCCTAAATTGGATACATTTGTTTTGCTTACAAATGAAGGGCCTAGCATGGATAAGAGGGATGAACACTAGAGCAAGACCAAGCATGGAGATGATGGCATGCGCAAGGGGATCAAGAACGGAGTTACAAGTGATGATTTCAGGACTTTGAAGCCCCCATAAGGAGTGCATGAAGCCTTGGATGAAATATACAAGATGCCACTTCATAAATTTCGTCCAGAGGCTATTCTAGGTGCTGCGTCACCTTATTATTGGGCCAGGCCCATGTATTTTTGAAATACTTAAGTATAGGCTGTTTTTGAGTTCGTATGTGTGCGGAAACAAGAGTTAGGGTTGGTTTCGGACCCCTCCTCCAAGGGCCACGAAATTTCCCCCTCTTCCTCCATATATACAGCCCTTAGGGCGTCGTTTAGACTTTGGGTTTTATTTAGATTGAAAGTTCGCCATAGCTGCAACTTCGCGTACTTCATTTGTGTCCAACGACCAGACTAAGACGTCACAGAACCCCACCTTCATTAATAAGCTTTCCTCTTTATTCGCAATATCCAGATTGCAATCTCAGTTTCTTGCTTGTTCTTCGTTTGCTCGCAGGAAACAGACCATCGTGGTCAGGTTGATCGTGCTCCGGCGTGGTCAATAACCCTCGGAAGTTGGTTTAGCGATTGCTAAGGCGCGACGTCTTTGCACGATCGTAGTCGGATCGTCAAAGTCGACTCCCACAGAAAACGAAATCTATCTCATTGAAACATCGGGACACCTTCGCCTCTATCAAGTGGTATCAGATTTTCAGGTTGCTCGGTGAGATTTTACAGTTTTTCGTAGTTTAGATCGAGTCTGTTCTTCATAACTACAGTCCACGAAAAAGCCAGAAAAAAATTAGGGTTAGTTCATCCTATCCGAACCAATTTGAGCCTTTGCATAATCTTTTTAGGGTTTTGCATTGTTGAGTTTGCGGTTGCATCGTCGTGTCTGGTTGCTAGTCTTAGTGTCTAGTCCTTTAGAGTTTCGAGTTCTTTTCACAAGTAGTCACGCCGCCGCCACATCATCATCATCACCGCTGCCATATACCACCATCATCGTCACCGCTGCCATATACCACCATCGTCATCACCGCTGCCATATACCACCATCGTCATCGCCGCTGCCATATACCACCTATCCACCGCCATCACGATAATCTGAGTCCACCTCCATCACAGATTCACCATGAGTCCGTGTTCTACCACCCTACATATATTTGCCACCAGTCCGAGTTCCACCAGATTCACCTCCGCCATCAGTCCTAGTCCGAGTCCAGTATTTGTTGCCTTGTGTTCGAGTTCCAGATCACGCGATACTTCGAGTCATGATAGAGTAGGACTCCCCAACTTCCGTGCTACCCATAGTAGAAAAATAGTTCCAAACTAAAAAAATATTTGTAGACCATTTGTAAAATTCTGGTTAGGCAGTTTTTAGACCATTTGTAGACTTTTTCAAAAAAAATTTGTTGCGGAGCAAAAAAAAGAGAGGAAAAAAGTGCAAAAAAAGAATAAAAAAATCAGAGTGTGCTCCTCCTTTGTTTCCATACAGCGTCGTGATTTTGTTAGTGTTCTAGGCTCGCGTCTCTAGCACGGTCTAGCCTAGGACCAGCACAGTACCGTCGTTGAGCATTTATTCAACTTTGCATCTCTGAATTGATTATTGTTGACCCTTTTTGCTACCATATTATAAGCCTTCCCAGCTCCACATACATCTACGTCATGCGTTTGACTCTCCCTGGTAATTTCTCTATCCAAGCTTTGAGAGCTTTGACTACGACGGTTGCCGATCACCGCCTGCTGCTGGGTAAGAACTGGTAAGAATTTGAGATTTTCTTGACGGATTTGTGACACCCACCACCACCTCTTGTTAGTAGTCTATAGGATCATATTCTTGTGTGTTTCTATTGCTGCTAACCATGGCGAGATCACAAGCCGACGAGACTGACTGGCAGAACATGATGAATAAGGAGTTGCATGATAAATTTCAGCAAATGATGAGTGGACAGGTGCAAGATGTGCTAAACAGATTTGAAGAGGCCATGAGAAGATAGATGGCATGGAGAAGACGTTTGAAACAAAGCTCGATAATAGGTTTAATGAATTGCTCGCGCGTCTTCCACTACCACAACTGGCTGCACCTAATGCACCTCTACCACCACAACAACAACGACTACCTCCACGTCACGAAACAGCCCTCCGCCGGGCGAGCCGTCTCCCTCTTGCACCTAGCCAAACTGTTGGTGCTGCTATTGGTACTTCTGTGGCTCCTGCTGCTGATGCAGAGGAGGATGATTTTGCGGGAGATTACGAGGATGAGGTTGATCAAAATCAGAACTACGTGCAACCACCAGCACCACAACCACCAGGTCGTCCACATGCAAATAATGGCAATGGTAGGGCTCCCCCTCAGGTACGAGATCATGACCATCTCCCTAAACTGAAATTGAATATCCCACCATTTGAGGGTAGATATGTTCCTGATATATATCTTACTTGGGAGTTAGAAACTGAACAACGATTTACATGTTTACAATATCCCGAGGAGAGACGTGTTCCTGCTGCTGTTTGTGCTTTCACTAGTTTTGCATGTGTTTGGTGGTCTGAGCATTGTAGATTATATCCTATTCCAGCTACTTGGGCTGCTTTGAAAACTGCTATGCATACTCGTTGGGTTCCACCATATTATCAACGTGAATTACTTCAAAAATTGCAGCATTTAAGACAAGGGAAAATTCTATAGAAGAATATTATCAAGAATTACAAACTGGCATGATTAGATGTGGTATTGTTGAGGAGAATGAAGCTATGCTTGCACGTTTTATGGGTGGATTAAATAGAGAGATTCAGACCATTCTAGAGTATAAGGAGTATACTAATATCACTCGTTTATTCCATCTTGCTTGTAAAGCTGAATGTGAAGTGCAGGATCGACAGGCATTGGCGCGAACTAATTTTTCTGTAGGTCGACCTTCATCATGGACACCACGTGCATCCTCTACTTCCACTGCACCAACATCTCCATCAGGTGCCACCTCCGGCCGTGATACAAGAAAGCAGGCACAACCACCACTATCTGCCAAGAGCACACCTGCTGGGCCTGCGCAGAGATCTTCTTCTCCCATGGCATCAACAGGGCACACAAGTGATATTATTTGTCGTCGTTGTAAGGGAAGAGGACATTTTGCGAGAGAGTGCAAATCTCAGCATGCGATGATTGCTACTGAGGTTGGTGGGTATGAGTCCGCTAGTGACTATGATGAGGAGACTTTGGCTCTTATTACACGTGAAGAACACGGTGGAGATGATTCTGATCATGAGACACAATACATGGCTCCTGAAGATGCTGACAGGTATGAATGTTTAGTTGCTCAACGTGTTTTGAGTGTGCAGGTCACACAAGCTGAGCAAAATCAGAGGCATAATTTGTTCCATACAAAGGGAGTTGTGAAGGAACTCTCTGTTTGCGTCATCATAGATGGAGGGAGCTGCAACAACTTGGCTAGCATGGAGATGGTGGAGAAGCTATCTCTCACCACAAGACCACATCCACATCCTTACTACATCCAATGGTTCAACAACAGCGGCAAGGTTAAGGTAACACGTACTGTTCGTGTGCATTTTAGTATCTCTACATATGCTGATTATGTTGATTGTGATGCGGTACCTATGCAAGCTTGTTCCTTATTACTTGGTAGACCATGGCAATTTGGTAAAAATTCTGTACACCATGGTAGAAACAATCAGTATACTCTTGTTCATAAGGACAAAAATATTACTTTGCTTCCTATGACTCCTGATTCCATTTTGAAAGATGATATTAATAGAGCTAATAAAGCAAAACAAGAGCAAAATAAGAGTGAAAATTAGATTGTGGCAAAAGAATTTGAGCAACAAATGAAGCCTAATAATAAACCATCTAGTGTTTCTTCTGAAATTAAATTGAAAAGTGCATGTTTACATGCCACCAAATCTAATATTGATGGTCTAGATTTTAGCAAATCTGTTTGCTATGCTTTTGTGTGCAAAGAGGCATTATTTTCATTCGAGGACGTGCCTTCCTCTTTGCCTCCTGCTGTCACTAACATTTTGCAGGAGTTCGTTGACGTCTTTCCACAAGACGTGCCACCGGGATTACCACCTATTCGAGGGATTGAGCATCAAATTGACTTAATTCCCGGTGCATCATTACCCAACCGTGCACCATACCGTACCAATCTAGAGGAGACGAAGGAGATTATGCGTCAAGTACAAGAGCTGCTCAACAAAGGTTATATACGTGAATCCCTTAGTCCTTGTGCTGTTCCTATCATTTTAGTGCCGAAAAAGGATGGTACGTCGCGTATGTGCATTGATTGTAGAGGCATTGATAATATTACTATTCGTTATCGTCATCCTGTTCCTAGTCTAGATGATATGCTTGATGAATTGAGTGGCTCTACAATTTTCTCCAAAGTTGATTGCATAGTGGAAACCATCAAATTCGTATGAAATTGGGAGATGAATGGAAAACAACATTTAAAACTAAGTTTGGATTATGTGAGTGGTTAGTCATGCCTTTTGGGTTAACTAATGCACCTAGTACTTTCATGAGATTAATGAACAAAGTTTTACGTGCTTTCACTGGACGATTTGTGGTAGTTTACTTTGATGACATATTGATTTATAGAAAATCTTTGGAGGAATATTTGGAACATCTACGTGCTGTTTTTATTGCTCTACGTGATGCACGTTTGTTTGGTAACCTTGGAAAGTGCACCTTTTGCACCGACCGAGTATCTTTTCTTGGCTATGTTGTTACTCCACAGGGAATTGAAGTTGATAAAGCCAAGATAGAAGCTATTGAGAGTTGGACACAGCCCAAAACGGTCACACAAGTGAGGAGTTTCCTTGGCCTCGCTGGTTTCTATAGGCGTTTTGTGAGAGATTTTGGCACCATTGCTACACCTCTCAATGAGCTTACAAAGAAGGATGTGCCTTTTGTTTGGGGTACCGCACAAGAAGAAGCCTTCACGGTATTGAAAGATAAGTTGACACATGCTCCTCCAACTTCCTGATTTTAATAAGACTTTTGAGCTTGAATGTGATGCCAATGGAATTGTATTAGGAGGTGTGTTATTAAAAGATGGAAAACCCGTTGCATACTTTTCTGAAAAATTGAGTGGGCCTAGTCTGAACTATTCTACTTATGATAAAGAATTATATGCTCTTGTTCGGACCTTAGAAACATGGCAACATTATTTATGGCCCAAGGAATTTGTTAAACATTCTGATCATGAATCTTTGAAACACATTAAAAGTCAAGAAAAACTGAACCGTAGACATGCTAAATGGGTTGAATTCATTGAGGCTTTCCCTTATGTCATTAAACAGAATAAGGGTAAAGAAAATGTTATTGCTGATGCATTGTCTGGTCGTTATACTATGCTTTCACAACTTGACTTTAAAATATTTGGTTTGGAGACCATCAAAGATCAATATGTGCATGATGCTGAATTTAAAGATGTATTGCAGAATTGTAAGGAAGGGAGAACTTGGAACAATTTTGTTCTTAACGACGGATTTGTGTTTCGTGCTAACAAGCTATGCATTCCAGCTAGCTCCGTTCGTCTTTTGTTGTTGCAGCAGGCGCATGGAGGTGGATTAATGGGACACTTTGGCATCAAGAAGATGACGGATATACTTGCTACACATTTCTTTTGGCCAAAGATGAGACGGGATGTTGAGCATTTTGTTGCTCGCTGCACTACATGTCAAAAAGCTAAGTCACGACTCAATCCTCATGGTTTATATATGCCTTTGCCTGTACCTACTGTTCCTTGGGAGGATATATCTATGGACTTTGTTTTAGGTTTACCTCGAAGAAAGAAGGGGAGGGATAGCATATTTGTTTTCATGGATAGATTCTCGAAAATGGCACACTTTATACCATGTCATCAAAGCGATGATGCTGTTAATGTTGCTGATTAGTTCTTTCGTGAAATTATTCGCTTGCATGGTGTGCCAAATACTATTGTTTCAGATCGTGATACTAAATTTCTTAGCCACTTCTGGAGATGTTTATGGGCTAAGTTGGGGACTAAATTGCTTTTTAGTACTACTTGTCACCCCCAAACTGATGGACAAACTGAAGTAGTCAACACAACATTGTCTACTATGCTTAGGGATGTTTTGAAGAATAATAAGAAAATGTGGGAAGAATGCTTGCCTCATATTGAATTTGCTTATAATCGTTCATTGCATTCTACTACTAAGATGTGCCCTTTTGAAATTGTGTATGGTTTCCGACCTCGTGCACCTATTGATTTGTTGCCTCTTCCATCTTCGGAGAAGGTTAATTTTGATGCTAAAGAACATGCTGAATTGATTTTAAAAATGCATGAGTTAACTAAGGAAAACATTGAGCGTATGAATGCTAAATATAAACTTGCCGGAGATAAGGGTAGAAAACATGTTGTGTTTGCACCTGGAGATCTTGTTTGGTTACATTTGTGTAAGGGTAGATTTCCTAATTTGCGCAAATCAAAGTTAATGCCACGTGTTGCTGGTCCTTTTAAGGTGTTGGAGAAAATAAATGTTAATGCATATAAACTTGAGCTGCCTGCAGATTTTGGGGTTAGTCCCAATTTTAACATTGCAGATTTGAAGCCTTATTTGGGTGAGGAAGATGAGCTTCCGTCGAGGACGACTTCATTTCAATAAGGGGAGGATGATGAGGACATCAATACCATTGTTACACCCACAGCCCCTGCTGCTATACATACTGGACCAATTACTAGAGCTCGCGCATGCCAATTGAATTATCAGGTACTTTCCTTTCTTGGTAATGATTCTGATGTTCATGAGAATATGATGCTGCCTAAATTGGATACATTTGTTTTGCTTACAAATGAAGGGCCTAGCATGGATAAGAGGGATGAACACTAGAGCAAGACCAAGCATGGAGATGATGGCATGTGCAAGGGGATCAAGAATGGAGTTACAAGTGATGATTTCAGGACTTTGAAGCCCCCATAAGGAGTGCATGAAGCCTTGGACGAAATATACAAGATGCCACTTCATAAATTTCGTCCAGAGGCTATTCTAGGTGCTGCGTCACCTTATTATTGGGCAGGCCCATGTATTTTTGAAATACTTAAGTATAGGCTGTTTTTAGAGTCCGTATGTGTGGGGAAACAAGAGTTAGGCTTGGTTTCGGACCCCTCCTCCAAGGGCCACGAAATCCCCCCTCTTCCTCCATATATACAGCCCTTAGGGCATCATTTAGACTTTGGGTTTTGTTTAGATTAAAAGTTTGCCATAGCTGCAACTTCACGTACTTCGTTTGTGTCCAACGACCAGACCAAGACGTAACAGAACCCCACCTTCATTAATAAAGCTTTCCTCTTTATTCGCAATATCCAGATTGCAACCTCAGTTTCTTGCTTGTTCTTCATTTGCTCGCAGGAAACAGACCCTCGTGGTCAGGTTGATCATGCTCCAGCATGGTCAATACCCCTCGGAAGTTGGTTTAGCGATTGCTAAGGCGCGACGTCTTCGGACGATCATAGTCGAATCGTCAAAGTCGACTCCCATAGAAAACGAAATCTATCTCATCGAAACATCAGGACACCTTCGCCTCTATCAACGCTATTTGCCTGACAACAGGTGATAGAGCTATACCCGGTTACCCATTGTCTCCTGGTTCTCTGCCTGCCTCCTGGTTTTGACGCAGGTGTTTACCTGGTGAGAAACCAGTGCAGGTTTTCTCTCTCACTTACAAAGTTCTTCTTGAGCACATAGTTCATGCTCTCACTCCGTTGTGTGGACGTCATTCTGGCACGGAAAATTTCTTTGAAGTAAGCTGATATCCATTTCTCGTGATCGTTCCACATTGCCACCATCATGGCATTATCATGGAGGTTGTACTTATCCAAGAGTGCTTTCGAGGCAGCCTCAAACTGAGTTGGCATGAGGAGCCAATTGAGGATTGGTGTGAATTCATCCTTAAAGGTTTCATGGAGGTTGTACAGGTATGCGAGGTGTTCCATGTACTTCTTCATAATGTGCTAGCGGCATAGCTTGTGTACTGTGTCCCCGAAAGCATCTGGGATCGCCAAAGCCATTGTCGGGCACTGGTCTGGTAATGAGAAAAGAGACGTGGAGTGGTCAGCAGATGGTAGTGCATATATACAAATAGAACTGACACAAAAAATTTACTGTGTTATTTTCCTTTGGGGGGTGGCGGTTGTACCTGTGAGGATGCATGTAGGAGCCTTCCCTCTCATGCACCTTAAAAATGTTTTGAAAAGCCATCTGAATGAACCTGCATCCTCATCTCTTATTAGGGCGAAAGCAAAGAATGTAGTCTGTAATTGGTCGTTAGTACCCACAAACACCCCAAGTGGCATATGGTACTTGTTGGTCTTATATGTGGTGTCAAACATCACGCAGTCACCAGAGTCTTGATATGCCCCTCGGCAGCTTGCATTCACCCAGAATATGTTCTTCACTCTGTCGGACTCATCAAGTTTTATGTCGTAGAAGAATTCCTTGTTTACCTCTTTCATCTCCCTAAAGAAGTCGACAGTCTTTAGGACATCATCCACATCATCCATCCTTGATTCTTTGCTTTGCTGCATATTAAAAGTGAACAATCATTCAAAAATGCATGTTGAACTGGCATCAGGTCATGCGTTGCGCAATATGTTTGTACTCACAGAGGAAAAAAGATGGAGGGGGGGTTCTGGGAGGAGAACAAGTTTGTACTTACATGTTAATCAGGTCTTTGGCATTCATTTTGAGAAAGTAGCTACCGGGGTCATCGTCGCCCAGTATGCTCATGATTTGTGCATCTTCAATGCCTTTGAACTGCAGGTACTTGACGTACTCCAAGATTATTTTGTCAAAGTTTTTGTGGGAGTGCAAGAAGACACACATTTGGGGGGGTGACCATTAGCCTATGGTTGTGTTCCCAGCATATCTCTTTTACAACAAGTATTCCATCATTTTCCCTCTTCAGCCTCATTTTAGCCCCGCAGTTAGTTCTGGCCGTGGTCTTGTTCCGCTATCTATTCGCATCTGGAACCTTCGATTCATAGAGTCCATAGAAGGTGCAATAAAGGTAGACTCTGCTGTTAACCTTGGAGCCTTTCTGGACAGCAAAACCCGGGTGCTTTGCATAGACATTGTAGAAGTTCTTTACTTCTTTGAAAGTTTCAAAGCGCATCTCTAGCCTTGGTAGAATGGTAGCTTTAATGTTAGGGGGCTGCACAAAACAACGAGCAAACAAAAACACAGTGATGAAAATGTTAGATGGGGTGGTCACAGTACTAGGCATGGAATGTGCTTGTATATTTTTTTCTGAATGGATACTTACATGTGTATAGCTCTGTGCTGCATCTTGTGTTTGCTGCTCACCCTGGTGTATGGGCGCGGGTGGTGTCACCCCCGGAACATGCATCAATGCATCTCTTGGAGGGAGCAATGTCGATGAAGCTCTCTGTCTCTCATTGTATGGTCGTCTTCCCTCAGATTTGTTGTGAGGTTGCTCTTGTCTATATGGCTCATATCTTCTACTTTGCACCCTGCTAGAGTGGTGAACATTCCTATCTCTTTGGCTTGGTCTTCCCACTGAAATCGCTTTTGCAGAACGGATGATTGATGTTGATGGAGCGACTGGTGGAAGCCTGGGTGTCCTTGACTTTCTGCATGCGGTAGGGAAGGAAAATATTTGTTGTTGGGGACATTGTGGACCTTGTTGGACCCCAGCAGTGGCAAAGCATGTATTCCCAACAATCGGTGTTTGCTGCAGACAAGACCAGTCCGTGCTTCTGATGATTCTGGTGTAGCATGAAATCTCCTGTGTTGTTGAAGTATCCGGGTGTTATTTCTGGGTTACCCAACCATGCGGTGTCTCATATCTTCTTGGCTCATTAAACCCTCCCTACATGTGCTGCCTTGCATGTTTCTGCAATGACATTCAACAGTTTTGGGATTAATCTTTTCTGCATTTTGTCGTATACATGATATGGGTAACATGTCATGTACTGAAGGTAACGTATAAGTTGAACTTGCATCGCCGGGTGTTATTAAACTTTATGTCTATTTTGTATCTGATGTAGTTTCAGTCGAACTGATGAATGGACATGTTCAACACTGATGTGCTGATGTGTTGTTTTTAGCACTGATGCATCTGTTATGCATAGTTTTTTTTATCTTTTTCCCTATAACTAATGCATGAACATTTGGTGCACTGCTTGTAAACTGAACATTGAACTTTGGAACAGTATGCATATATATATATAACTGATGCATGTCTTCTTTGTTTTTCATCTAGAGCTTATGCCTCTACCTTAGAAGTACTCCTAGTTTCTGTATCATTGAACTTACTGTGTAACAAGTGTATATTTTTTTCAACAACAGTCTTTTAATCGTTCGAACTAACACAACTACATGACATGTACTATTAGAAATAACAACATACAACTTGCAGTGGTAGCAGAACCTTAGTAGTAGCTACTTGGACTGATGCATAAGTTTATGTTTTTTGACTGGAATTGAAGCTAGCATATAAAGGTACTGACAGTAATCTCGACATCCAAATTGTGCATCAAGTGGTAGGGGTGTAATGAACTGATGGAAGCATTTGCAATGTTCTATCAGCTTTCACATCATAGGAACATGTGTCACTGATGCAGCACACATGTAGTACTAATGAACCTAATAGTGTAACATGTAGGCAGAGAGTAGTGTGTGCAATTTTTAAATATAATTATTTTCATAGCAGGACTGATGAGATGACACAAACGTGGTATTTTTCTTCAGGCAAACCCAGATCTAAAAACATTTTTTGAACTGATTGTTTGTGCTTGGATTTGACATTTTCTTCTTCCTCTGTTGGAGGCGTACTGGCATAATCTTAGAAGGTGGCTCCATTGATGCTGGCAAGGAGCTTGGGGAGACGACGACGCACCTGCTTGTGGTGGAGCTCCGGCGACGAGGTCCAGGGAGGCAGCAGCTGGTGGCGGAGATCACAGATCCGTCGAAGGAGCTCCGGCAAGGGGGAGGCTGGTGGCGGAGATCACAGATTTGTTGAAGGGGCTCCAGCAAGGGGGAGGCGGGGATCACGGCCCCATCGAAGGAGCTCCGGCGAGGAGGGAGGAGGGAGGCGAGGATCACGGTCCCGGCGAAGGAGCTCTGGCGAGGGAGGGAGGCACGAAGCGGGGATCACAGCCCCGGCGTTTCTTTGCTTGTGAGGACGGGGATGGAGACGGTGGATCCGTCGGCGGCCAGTCACGGCGCCATGGGCTCCCTCGCTCCGACTGACGCCGTCGCTCGCTCGCCCATGACGGCTGCTTTCGGCGGAAGGAGGTGGGTTAGGTTCGGGCTGGCTCGAGGAGTTTCTATAGTGTAGGCGCATCGCACTCTTACAGGGCCGAGGGGTAAAAAAATAATATTCTGTTACTTGTAACAGAGCATCAAGACCGTGCCGCAAGTAAACGTGGGTGTTAGCAAGAACATTTGTGTGTCGCTTTGCGAGTTTTCATTCATTGTCTAAGAAACAAGAATAATTTTCAAACATTTCGGCCTCGGGGTGCAGCCACACGCATAGGCCTTGTTGGTATTTCAATTAAATGAAATGCATATAGAGTCCGAATATCACGAAAATCGATGTGTCACCGTGGGGTGCTACCATGACCCCATGGAATTTTTTTTGGTAAAGTTTGGCACAAGTTTTGATGCTCGCACTTTGGAAACTGGAGCATCTCATGCTACTTCTTGAGCTTGCGTTCGTTTTTCCCTTGAAGAGGAAAGGGTGATGCAGCAAAGTAGAGTAAGTATTTCCTTCAGTTTGAGAACCAAGGTATCAATCCAGTAGGATACAATGCTCAAGTCACCGAATACCTGCACAAACAAACACCAACTTGCACCCAACGCGATAAAGGGGTTGTCAATCCCTTCACGGTTATTTGCAAAGTGAGATCTGATAGAGATGGATAACGGTAAAGTAATATTTTTCGTATTTTTGGTTTATGGAACGAAAAGTAAAGAAAGCAAATAGGAAACTAAAATAGTAGATCGGAAACTTATATGATGGAAAATAGAATATTATATGATGGAAAATAGACCCGGGGGCCATAGGTTTCACTAGAGGCTTCTCTCAAGATAGAAAATATTATGGTGGGTGAATAAAATTACTTCCGAGCAATTGATAGAAAAGCAGAAAGTTATGACAATATCTAAGGCAATGATCATGAATATAGGCATCACGTCCGTATCAAGTAGACCAACTCCTGCCTGCATCTACTACTATTACTCCACACATCGAGCAACTCCTTCCTGCATCTAGAGTATTAAGTTCATAAGAATAGAGTAACACTTTAGGCAAGATGACATGATGTAGCAGGATAAACTCAAGCAATATGATGAAAACCACATTTTGTTATCCTCGATGGCAACAATACATTACGTGTCGGTTCCCCTTCTGTCACTGGGATCAAGCACCGCAAGATTGAACCCAAAGCTAAGCACTTCTCCTATTGCAAGAAAACCCAATCTAGCTGGCCAAACCAAATCAATAGGTCAAAGAGACTTGCAAAGATATCAAATCATGCATATAAGAATTCAGAGAAGATTTAAATAATAATCATAGATAAGCTGATCATAAATACACAATTCATCAGATCTCGCAAACACACCGCAAAAGAGTATTACATCGAATAGATCTCCAAGAACATCGATGAGAACACGGTATTGAGAAGCATAGAGAGAGAAGAAGCCATCTAGCTAGTAGCTATGGACCCATAGGTCTGTGATAAACTACTCACGCTTCCTCGGAGAGGCAATGGTGTTCATGTAGAAGCTCTCCGTGATCGAATCCTCCTCCGGCAGGACGCCGGAAAAGGCCCCTAGATGGGATCTCACTGGTACAGAAGGTTGCGGTGGTGGAAAAGTGTTTTCGTGGCTCTCCTGGTTGGTTTGAGAATATTTGAGAATATATAGGTGGAAGAAATAGGTCGGTGGAGTCATGAGGGGCCCACAAGGGTGGGGGTGCGCCCTACCCCCTGGGCATGCCCTCCATCCTTGTGGCCGCCTAATGGCTTGTCTGACATGCACTCCAGGTCCTTTAGATGTCTTCTCGTCCAAGAAAAATCATCGCGAAAGTTTTATTCCATTTGGACTCTGTTTGATATTCCTTTTCTGCGAAACCCTAAAACAAGGAAAAACAGAAACTAACACTGGGCTCTAGGTTAATAGGTTAGTCCCAAAAATAATATAAAATAGCATAATAATGCATATAAAACATCCAAAATAGATAATATAATAGCATGGAACAAAAAAAATTATAGATACGTTGGAGACCTATCAAGCATCCCCAAGCTTAATTCCTGCTCATCCTCGAGTAGGTAAATGATAAAAACAGAATTTTTGATGTGGAATGCTACCTAACATATTTATCCATGTAATTTTCTCTATTGTGGCATGAATGTTCCGATCTGTATGATTCAAAACAAAACTTTAATATTGACATAAAAACAATAATACTTCAAGCATACTAACAAGATAATTATGTCTTCTCAAAATAACATGGCCAAAGAAAGCTTATCCCTACAAAATCATATAGTCTGGCTATGCTCCATCTTCATCACACAAAATATTTAAATCATGCACAACCCCAATGACAAGCTAAGCAATTGTTTCATACTTTTGATGTTCTCAAACTTTTTCAACATTCATGCAATAGATGAGCGTGAGCCATGGACATAACACTATAGGTGGAATAGTTGGTGGTTGTGGAGAAGACAAAAAGAAGGATATAGTCTCACATCAACTAGGCGTATCAACGGGCTATGGAGATGTCCATCAATAGATATTAATGTGAGTGAGTAGGGATTGCCATGCAATGGATGCACTAGAGCTATAAGTTTATGAAAGCTCAAAAAGAAACTAGGTGGGTGTGCATCCAACTTGCTTGCTCATGAAGACCTAGGACAATTTGAGGAAGCCCATCATTGGAATATACAAGCCAAGTTCTATAATGAAAAATTACCGCTAGTATATAAAGTGACAATATTGGAGACTCTCTTATCATGAAGATCATGGTGCTAATTTGAAGCACAAGTGTGGTAAAAGGATAGTAGCATTGCCCCTTCTCTCTTTTCTCTCATTTTTTATTTGGGCCTTCTCTCATTTTGTTGGCCTCTTTTTTTGTATCCGTCAGGAATCTCATCCCGACTTGTGGGGGAATCATAGTCTCCATCATCCTTTCCTCACATGGGATAATGCTCTAATAATGAAGATCATCGCACTTTTATTTACTTACAACTCAAGAATTACAACTCGATACTTAGAACAAATATGACTCTATGTGAATGCCTTCGGCGGTGTACTGGGATGTTCAATGAATCAAGAGTGACATGTATGAAAGAATTATGAATGGTGGCTTTGCCACAAGTACGATGTCAACTACATGGTCATGCATAGCAATATGACAATGATGGAGCGTGTCATAATAAATGGAACGGTGGAAAGTTGCATGGCAATATATCTTGGAATGGCTATGGAAATGCCATAATAGGTAGGTATGGTTGCTGTTTTGAGGAAGATATATGGTGGGTTTATGGTACCGGCGAAAGTTGCGCGCCACAAGAGAGACTAGCAAAGGTGGAAGGGTGAGAGTGCTTACAATCCATGGACTCAACATTAGTCATAAAGAACGCATATACTTATTGCAAAAATCCATTAGTTACCTAAACGAAGTACTACACGTATGCTCCTAGGGGGATAGATTGGTAGGAAAATACCATCGCTTGTCCCGACCGCCACTCATAAGGAAGATAATCAATAAATAAATCATGCTCCGACTTCATCACATAACGGTTCACCATACGTGCATGCTACGGGAATCACAAACTTTAACACAAGTATTTCTCAAATTCACAATTACTTAATACCATGACTCTAATATCACCATCTTCATATCTCAAAACAATCATAAGGAATCAAACTTCTCATTGTATTCAATGCACTTTATATGAAAGTTTTTATTATATCCCTCTTGGATGCGTATCATATTAGGACTAAATTTATAACCAAATAAAATTACCAGGCTGTTTAGAGACTCTCAAAATAATATAAGTGAAGCACGAGAGTTCATAAATTTATTTAAAACAAAATCACTGCCGTGCTCTAAAACGATATAAGTGAAGCACTAGAGCAAAATTGCCTAGCTCAAAAGATATAAGTGAAGCACAAAGAATATTCTAGTAAATCATGATTCATGCATGTCTCTCTCAAAAGTGTGTACAGTAAGGATGATCAGGGCAAACAGAAAAGCAAAGACTCAATTATACAAGACGCTCCAAGCAAAACACATATCATGTGGTGAATAAAAAAAGCCTCAAGTAAAGTTACCGATAGACGAAGATGAAATAGGGGATGCCTTCCGGGGCATACCCAAGCTTAGGCTCTTGGTTGTCCTTGAATATTACCTTGGGAATCCCCAAGCTTAGGCTTTTCCACTCCTTATTCCATAGTCCATCAAATCCTTACCCAAAACTTGAAAACTTCACAACACAAAACTCAACAGAAAATCCCATAAGCTCCATTAGTATAAGAAAAATAAATCACCACTTTTGGTACTGTTGTGAACTCATTCTTTATTTATATAGGTGTAATATCTATTGTATTCCAACTTTTCAATGGTTCATACCCCCCGATACGAGCCATAGATACATCAAATAAGCAAACAACACATAGAAAATAGAATCTGTCAAAAACAGAACAATCTGTAGCAATATGGAGATTTTGAATACTTATGTAACTCCAAAAATTCCAAAAACTTAGGATGACCTAATAAATTTGTTTATTAATCTTCTTCAGAAAGTATCAGTATTTTATTGCACTTCTGCTAAAATGAAAATTAATTTCCTGAGTGCAAAAGTTTCTATTTTTCAGAATTAACTATCACCTTAAGCTATCCCAAAGGTCTTACTTGGCACAAACACTAATTAAAACATAAAACCACTTCTAACCAGAGGCTAGATAAATTATTTAATACAAAACATAACCTAAAAAGCAAAAACAAAAATACAATTGGGTTTCCTCCCAACAAGCGCTATTGTTTAATGCCCTTAGCTAGGCATAAAACACGAATAGATCTAGATGTAATCATAATAATGATAAGGCAAATCTCGAAAAATCATCTCATATTCTCTTCGTTCAATAGCAAGTTTTCTTTGAGGCAAGAAAAAGTAATCAAAAGGGCTAAATTTAATAGGATAAGAATCCCCAAGATTGATTTCGGGAGGAATTGGTTCCTCCTTCGGCCCTTCATATTGTATGACCAACTCATCATTAGAAGCATTATTTTGACAAAAAGTCATGAGCTTGTGACCAAGAGAAAAGCCCAATCCGTTGCTTTGTATAGCAAAATTATCATTAAGCTCGGAAATCTTATTAACCAGAACATCGTTAGGGACCCTCTTTCTTAAATTTTCATTATAAGCAACATGGTCTAAAGATCGCAAACACATTATGTCCTCTTGATTAAAGAGAATTCCTTCTATGGGAGGACGACCACCATCTACTTTATATTGCGCGAAAATTTCACTAGGTTCTTTCATAATAGATCTAAACTCATGTGCTAGGAATATAGTGGCGGCACACTTTAACAGAAGAATGCTCAATATTAGAAAACTCTAGAAAAATCCTTTGAATGGATGGATGCATGTCAACAAATTGTCTTTCAAGTTCAACTATGAGCAAAGATATATCATCCATGAGACTACTAGTTTTATGAAGAATAGACCCACCCAAAGTGGGAAGTGCACCAAACAAGTAAAGAAATATTGAATAACCCCTTTTCCAATAATATTTCCGCTATCAATGCGAAATTTCTTTGTGTGCAAGATAGTAGATTCTTCATGAGGATTAGGATTAGCATCAAAGTTTTCCTCGTCCTTACTACTATCTTTTTCAGTGATAACCTCCCCAATTTCAGACATGGTCGTAGAAAACAGATCTAGCAGATGGGCAACCAAAGGGCAAATGAAGAAGACGAATGGAAGAGGGGCGAAGAAAAGGCAAATCTTTTCGAAAATCATTTTAGAAGTGGGGAGAGGAAAACAGGAGCCGAATGGCGAATAATGTAATGCAAGGGATGAGAGTTTATGATGGGTACTTGGTATGTCATGGCTTGGCGTAGATCTCCCCGGCAACGGCGCTAAAAATTCTTCCTGCTACATCTTGAGCTTGCGCTGGTTTTCCCTTTAAGAGTAAAGGGTGATGCAGCAAAGTAGAGTAAGTATTTCCCTCAGTTTTGAGAACAAAGGTATCAATCCAGTAGGAGACAATGCTCAAGTCACTAAATACCTACACAAATAAACACCAACTTGCACCCAATGCCATAAAGGGGTTGTCACTCCCTTCATGGTTATTTGCAAAGTGAGATCTTATAGAGATGAATAACGGTAAAGTAATATTTTTGGTATTTTTGGTTTATGGAGCAGAAAGTAAATAAAGTAAATAGGAAACTAAAATAGTAGATCGGAAACTTATATGATGGAATATATATATATATGATGGAAAATAGACCCCCGGGGCCATAGGTTTCACTAGAGGCTTCTCTCAAGATAGAAAATATTACGGTGGGTGAACAAATTACTACCGGGTAATTGATAGAAAAGCGCAAAGTTATGACGATATCTAAGGCCATGATCATGAATATAGGCATGACGTCTGTATCAAGTAGACCGACTCCTGCCTGCATCTACTGCTATTACTCCACACATCGACAGACTCCTACCTGCATCTAGAGTATTAAGTTCATAAGAACAGAGTAACGCTTTAAGGAAGATGACATGATGTAGCGGGATAAACTCAAGCAATATGATGAAAACCTCATCTTGTTATCCTCGATGGCAACAATACAATACATGTTGATTCCCCTTCTGTCACTAGGATCAAGCACGGAAAGATTGAACCCAAAGCTAAGCGCTTCTCCTATTGCAAGAAAAACCAATCTAGCTGGCCAAACCAAATCGATAGTTCGAAGAGACTTGCAAAGATATCAAATCATGCATATAGGAATTTAGAGAAGATTCAAATAATATTCATAGATAAGTTGATCATAAATCCACAATTTATCAGATCTCGGCAAACACACCGCAAAAGAGTATTACATCGAATAGATCTCCAAGAACATCGAGGAGAAGATGGTATTAAGAATCAAAGAGAGAGAAGAAGCCATCTAGCTACAAGCTATGGACCCGTAGGTCTGTGGTAAACTACTCACGCTTTATCGGAGAGGCAATGGTGTTCATGTAGAAGCCTTCCATGATTGAATCCCCCTCCGGGAGGACGCCGGAAAAGGCCCCTTGATGGGATCTCACGGGTACAGAAGGTTGCGGCGGTGGAAAAGTGTTTTGTGGCTCTCCTGGTTGGTTTGGGAATATTTGAGAATATATAGGCGGAAGAAAGAGGTCAGTGGAGTCACGAGGGCCCCACAAGGATGGGGGGTACGCCATACCCCCCTAGGCACGCCCTCCGTCCTTGTGGCCTCCTCATGGCTTCTCTAACTTGCACTGCAAGTCCTCTGGATGTCTTTTGGTCCAAGAAAAATCAACGCGAAAGTTTTACTCCATTTGGACTCCGTTTGATATTCCTTTTCTGCGAAACTCTAAAACAAGGAAAAAATAGAAACTGGCACTAGGGTCTAGGTTAATAAGTTAGTCCCAAAAATAATATAAAATAGGATAGTAATGCATATAAAACATCCAAAAGTAATAATATAATAGCATGGAACAATAAAAAATTATAGATACGTTGGAGACGTATCATCTCACAAGAATTATCATAGTTTCCAAACGGAGATGTGGCAATTTAGACTCCAATCGTCGGTGACTTCATCGTTCTACCTCAATTTTTTCCATGACAATCAATCACGGATATACCCTAGGTATGATTTTCTCGCCCATTTCAGGTCTCGTCTGCTATATTTAAGCCATTTTTTGCATTTATCATGCATTTATTGCATATATAATCAAAACACTACTACTACTACTACTACATGTGGGTGTTAGCAAAGAGGGTGTACAAATCATTTTGGTGTCGCTTTGTGAGTTCTCATCCATTGTACGAGAAGCGAGGAGAATTTTCAAACATTTCGGCTATGAGGTGCGGCCATCGTCGAATGTCGGATTTCGGGTTCCGGCAAAACCCTTGAGGTTCGAACTCTGGGGTGCGCACGAAGATCTCTGCCCCCCTAGCTTCACGCTCTCACCATGATCTCAAATCTCGGCACGTCAAACTTGTATAACAAAGGTGTCGGGGGGATGGACCCCGGGCAGGCAACGGAACCCAAATCCTCTTCAAAAAAAACAACGGGGTTGGCACCGCCCCTCAATACCGGCACGCGCTTGGCCGGGTCGCTCGACCCGGCCAAGCCCCGCAAGCCGGCCAGACTAGCCGACCCGGCAAGACACGTCGAGTCGGCCCCAACAACTAGCGCAAGACAGTCGAACCCGGCACAACCAAGGCCTCCTCAACAAGCCAGCGCCACCCGTGGCATGCTACGCAATCCATCCACGGGTCAACTCCCATCCCATCCAGGCCGTATGATGGGGACGAGACTTTAATCAACGGTGACTGAGGAAATAGTTCCCCGCCCATGCCTCTGGTCAGCAGGAACGTGGCAACAATGCCCCTCACCTACCCGCTGACCAGGGCCGACGTGGCTACAGTGCCCCTCCTTCACCGCTGACGACAGCAAGCGGCAACCTGACGGAGAGCACTGTACGTGACTCGACTCGGCCACGCCTTGACGATCGACAAGACGGCGCACAGTCCCCCTAGGCATGCGGTGCCCGCACATAGGGGAACCTGGCGAACCACGAGCCCTCAGTGGGACCTAGCCCGGGTCCCCGCACACCGACAATACGGACCCACCGACCTGTAACAGTACCATTGTACCCCCGGGGGTTGGACTATAAAACCCCCCGGGAGCCCGCGATCATACAGAGGTGAGTGAGCGAGAGGGCAACCAGAAAACACGTACGAGAGAAAAGCATGTAAGCATAGGACTAGCCACAAAACAGCAACACTGGAGAGAAGGAGCAACCCAAGCCTTGGCCAGCTTCCTTCCGCCTCCATACAACTCCAGGAGCAACATTGTTCTATCGATCATCCAACTACACTCGGCAGGACTAGGGGTATTATCTCTCCGGGGAGCCCCGAACCTGGGTATGTCCAGCGTCCCGCACCCGCTCATGCCAACCTCGCCTCTGGATTCCACCAACGCCCTCGAGCCTCCTCCTCTCTTTAGCCATCCCTTGGCATCTGTCGTGCGCCCACCACGACAGTTGGCGCCCACCGTGGGGCAGCTCGAGGAGCTGGTTGGGAGCATTCTTCAGACGGGGCCCTTCTCCTACACCGACGAGTCCGTCGCGCTGGTGGACGATGTCGTCTGTGCGCTTGCCGCCTCCTTCACCGCGTTGCGCATCTCCGATGCATTCGCGGCCGACGAGTACCCCAGCGAGGTGCTCAGCTACTCCAACTCTCCCCTCTCCCTCGGCGGCGGCATTTCCGCCAGGGCAATGGACGTCCATGTGGAGGTCTTCGTCACCGGTGACGGCGCTTGCTCCGTCGAGCAAGACGAGGAAGGCTACCAAAGCCAGGGCCGCAGCGGAACGGATCCAGCCATCCGATCCGTTGCGCACCATGTTGCAGAGCCTCCGCATCCCCATCGGCACCGACGTCGACGCCACCAACATCACAGAGGCCCGAACCCAGCTCGAGGAAAGGCACCAGCAGATGCTGGACCTGTCCGAGATGCTCGCCGCCACTCAGCGTCGCCTGGACGCCGCTCAGCTGGAGCACGATGCCGCCTACGGATTCACGCCCGCCGCGGCCAAGCCAAGCCGAGTCGCCAATGTTTATGCCCGGGGAGGAGCGATCGGGCGGGCCCTCAGCGCCGTCCCAACCGTCTACGAGACCCCAGCGAAGAACATGCGCGCTGCCTAGGCAGCCGCAGCCGGCCTAGATGAGCTTGCGGGTGAGGAGCTGAAAGAGCGCATCGGGCGGATGCGCGAACTCCTCCACGCCGCCAACACCCAGCAGTACCACCTCAACCAGCTCGCCGAGCTGGCGGGATCCGGCTCCATCCGCCTTGGCGGGTCCGGCGAACTTCTGCACACCGCTTCCTCACCACCCGGCGAGGCGCACTCCGGCCGAGCCCGGACTCGGCACGACCCGGCCGCTACAGCCGCCGGCAGATTGGGCGACGAGCCCATCCTAGAGATCCAGCATGGACCCGGCCAGCATGGCCGGTGTCCGGCTCCAACCGACCCGCCCCCCCATGGACTGGCCGCAAGTCGACTCGGCCCTCGCGCCATCGACGACGCTGACGCTCGCCACCGCCTCGATCAGCTCGCTCGCTCCCTGGAGGTGGAGGAGAGCGGCGCTATCGGGCCGGCGTGCTTCGGCCCGCGCATCCGGGAGGAGCCCTTCCCCAAAGGATTCATGCTCCCCCGCAACACCCCCAAGTACAACGGGACGGTGAAGCCAGAAGACTGGCTCACCGACTACACCACGGCCATTGGCATCACCGGTGCCAATCGTCATCTCGCCGTGCGCTACGCACCGCTCATGCTCCAAGGGTCGACCCGCACGTGGTTGAACAGCCTGCCGATGGGCAGCATCAACACGTGGGTGGACTTCGAGGAAGCCTTCGTCCGCAACTTCACGGGGACCTACAAGCGACCCGGCCGCCCTAGTCAGCTCGCCATGTGCGTGCAAGGGCCTACGGAGACCGGTCGCGAGTACCTCGCACGCTGGACCGAGCTCCAGAACAGCTGTGAGGGCGTCCATGAAGTCCAGGCGATCTAGTACTTCATCAGCGGGTGTCGATACGGCACCCTCCTCAAGCACAAGCTCTTACGCTCCGAGCCGGCCACCATGGCCGCGCTCATGGTGACGGCGGACAAGTACGCCAACGCCGACTCCGCCATGAAGATCCAGGTGGCGCTGGATGAAGCCGGCAAGGCGAAGCCGGTTCCCCCTCCGAAGCCGGCCGGCGAAAGCAGCCGGCAGTAGCATCACCAGAACGACAAGTGCAAGGCCGACCAGCCGGCGCCGCATCACGACAACCGGCTCGTCGCGGCCACCGAGCCCGCGGCGGACCCGGCGGCGAAGCACCGGCAAACCGGCAAGACGGCATGGCAACCCGCCATGAGCTTCGAGCAGATGCTCTACGCCTCCTGCAAGCACCACAGCAGCGCAAGACCCTCCATGCACATGCTTCGGCAGTGCACCATCACCAAGCGCATCATGAGGGGTGACGTCCTGCCCCCTCCGGCTCCGGCTCCAGGTGCGGGACAGTTGCCTCTGCCTCCACCGCCGCCTCCAGCTAGCGGCGCGATGCGCGACGATGCCTACCCGGACCAGAACGCGGCCTATGTCGTCTTCACCAGCCTCGGCGACGACAAGCGCAGCGAGCGCCTCCTTTGGCAGGAGGTGAACACCATCGTCCCGGCCAAGCCGGAGTTCATGCATTGGGCGGATCGCCCGATCACCTAGACCCGAGGATATCACCCGACAGTCATGCCGAGTCCGGGTGGTTACGCCCTCGTCCTCAACCCCACCATCGTCGCACCGCGCACATGCAAGTTCTCCCGAGTCCTCATCGACGGCGGCAGCAACATCAACATCCTCTACCGCGACAATGACCAAGCTCGGCCTCAAGGCCGAGGACCTGGAGCCGACCCGAACGATCTTCCACGGCATCGTGCCCGGCCTCTCCTGCTCCCCCATTGGCCAGGTCCGGCTAGATGTCCTAATCGGTGACAGCAGCCACTTCCGGCGCGAACCGATCTGGTTCGAGGTGGTGGACCTGTCCAGCGCGTATCATGCGTTGCTGGGCCGGCCCGCGCTCGCCAAGTTCATGGCGGTTCCCCACTACGCGTACCTGAAGATGAAGATGTCGGGTCCCAAGGGCCTCATCGGTGATTACCGCAAGTCCCTAGAGTGCATCCGAGACGGCGCCAAGTTGGCTGAGTCGCTGGTCATTGCCAAGGAGCGGCGCCAGCTCGACCGGATCATCGCCCTGGCAGGCGAGGCCTCCGCCACGTTGATCCCGACCCCGGACCCGGCCGACGAGGCCGCCATCAAGCCCTCCAAGGAGACCAAGAAAGTGAAGCTCAACCCAGCAGACCCCAGCTGCAGCAAGTACGTTGTCATACGCGCCTGCCTCGACAGCAAATAGGAAGGCGAGCTCGTCGACTTCCTCTGTGAGAATCGGGATATCTTCGCATGGACCCCAAGGACATGCCGGGTATCCCGAGGAAGTACGGCGAGCACAAACTTCATGTCTGCAAGGACGCCAAGCCTGTCTGTCAACCCCTACGACGATTTTCCGAAGAGAAGAGAAGAACCATTGGTGAAGAGGTCGCCAAGCTTTTGGCGGCCGGCTTCATAATGGAAGTGTTTCACCCTAAGTGGCTGGCCAATCTAGTCCTCGTCCTGAAGAAGAACAAGACCTGTCGCATGTGTATCGACTACACCAGCCTCAACAAGGCCTGTCCCAAGGATCCGTTCGCCCTCCCGCGGATGGACCAAGTCATCGACTCGACCGCCGGGTGTGAGCTCCTGTCCTTCCTGGACGCTTACTCTGGCTACCACCAGATCAAGCTGGACCCGGCCGAAGCCCTGAAGACGTCCTTCATCATGCCCTTTGGGGCGTATTGCTACATCACCATGTCGTTCGTCTTGAAGAACGCCAGCGCTGCATGCAGAAATGCCTGCTGCCGCAACTCAGCCACAATATCCACGTATACATGGACGACATCATGGTGAAGACCAAGCAGCACCTCACGCTCCTGGACGATTTGAAGGAAACATTCGCCAACCTCCACGAATACAAGGTCAAGCTTAACCCAGAAAAATGCGTCTTCGGCATCCCGACCGGAAAGCTACTCGGCTTCCTCGTCTCGGAACGCGGCATTGAGGCGAACCCGAAGAAGATCAAGGCCATCGAGCGCATGCGCAAGCCGGCTCGGATGCGCGATGTCCAGAAGTTCACCGGATGCTTGGCCTCGGTCAGCCGGTTTCTGAGCTAGCTGGGTGAGAGGGCGCTACCCCTGTACCAGCTGATGAAGAAGACGAGCCCATTCGAATGGAACGGCAAGGCAGACGAGGCCTTCCAAGACCTCAAGCGCATGCTCTCCACCGCACCAGTCCTGGTCACGACGACCGACAAGGAGCCGCTGTTGCTCTACATAGCCGCGATCTCGCGGGCGGTCAGCATGGTGCTGGTGGTCGAGCAACCAGAGAAGGGCAAGATCCAAGCCGTCCAGCGCCCAGTTTACTACCTGAGCGAGGTGCTCTCCATCTCCAAGCAGAACTACCCACACTACCAGAAGATGTGTTATGGCGTGTACTTCACCGCCAAGAATCTGAAGCAGTATTTCCAAGAGCACGTTGTCACCGTGGTCAGCACGGCGCCTATCGGAGAAATCATCGGGTGCCGGGATGCCTCTGGCCGGGTTGCCAAGTGGGCGATCCAGCTAGCCGGCCACACCATCCTCTACGAGCCCCGCACCGCGATCATGTCTCAGGCCCTAGCCGACTTCCTCGTCGACTGGACCGAGACCCGGTACTTGCCACCGCCTCCCGACTCGACGCATTGGCGCATGCACTTCGACGGATCCAAGATGAGACTCGGCTTGGGGTCGGCATCGTACTGTCGTCCCCGAAGGGCGACCGGCTCGGCTATGTGCTCCAGATCCACTTCGCCGCCTCCAACGACGTCGCCGAGTACTAAGCCCTTGTGCACGGCCTCCGTCTTGCCAAGGAACTCAGCATCCGGCGCATCCTGTGCTACGGCGACTCAGACCTGGTGGTGCAGCAGTGGTCCGGCAAATGGGATGCCCGCGACTCTAACATGGAAAGCTACCGCTTCCTTGTCCAGAAGCTGTCCGGATCCTTCGAGGGCTGCGAGTTCCTCCATGTCCCGCGCGCGAAGAACGAAGCAGCCGACACGCTCGCCAAGATTGCCTCGTCACGACAAGCCATCCCGTCCGGCGTCTCCCTCAAGCACCTGCGCAAGCCGTCCATCAAGCCATCACCGGACTCCGAGTCCATCCACGTTCCAAATGGCCCGGCCGCACCCCAACCCAGCCCAGGGACTGCTGAACCCGGCCCAGGGGCTGCTCAGCTCGACCCGGCCACCAACGACTAGGACCCGGCCGTCGCCATCCCCGACCTAGGGGCTGCTCAACCGGCTCGGGGGCTGCCGACTCAGAACCCACCCTGGTGGCCGACTTCGCCGTGGTTATGGCTCCATCTTGGGCCCTCCCAATATCAGAATTTTTGGAGCATGGGGTTCTCCCCATGGACGAGACCGAAGCTCGGCAAGTGCAGCGTCGGGCGTTCGCCTACAACATCATCAACAACGAGCTCGTCAAGCGCAGCTCCACCATCGTGTTCCAGCGCTGCGTCGAGCAGGAACGGGGCATCAACATCCTCCTCGACACACATCAGGGCGAGTGTGGGCACCACGCCGCATCACGATCCCTGGTGGCCAAGGCGTTCCGCCATGGTTTGTACTAGCCCACGGCCCTCCAAGATGCCGAGTCACTCATCCTCAAGTGTGAGGGATGCCAGCACTTTAGCAAACGCAGCCACCAGCCGGCGTCAGCACTCCGCACCATACCGATCGCCTGGCCCTTCGCGGTTTGGGGACTCGACATGGTGGGGCCCTTCAAAACCGCTCGAGGCAGCATGACGCACTTGCTGGTGGCAGTGGACAAATTCACCAAGTGGATCGAGGCAAGACCAATCAAGAAACTGGACGGGCCAACAGCCGTCCGGTTCATCAAGGACATAGCGGTGCGCTACGGCATGCCGAACAACATCATCACCGACAACGGCACCAACTTCGCCAAGGGCGTGCTCGAGCAATATTGCTCCGTCCCTGGCATCCGCCTCGACCTGGCCTCCGTTGCGCAACCGAAGTCCAACGGGCAGGTCAAGCGGGCCAATGGACTCATCATGTCTGGCATCAAGCCACGACTCGTCGAGCCACTCATCCGCTCACCTGGCAGCTGGCTTGACGAGTTGCCAGCCGTTCTCTGGAGTCTACGCACCACGCCAAATCGGTCGACTGGGTTCACCCCGTTCTTCCTCGTCTACGGAGCCGAAGCCATCATCCCGGCCGACGTCGAGTTCGACTCGCCGCACGTCGCGATGTACACCGAAGCCGAAGCTAGAGAAGCCCGCGAAGATGGCGTCGACCTGCTCGAAGAAGCACGCCTCCTGGCGCTCAGTCGCTCGGCCATCTACCAGCAAGGCGTGAGGCACTACCACAACAAGAAGATCATGCCCCTCGCGTTCCGCGAGGGCGACCTCATCCTCCGACTCGTCCAAGAGCAGGCAGGCCAGCACAAGTTGTCCCCTATATGGGAGGGCCCATTCATCGTGAGCAGGGCCTTCCGCGACCGCAACGCCTACTACCTCATCGACGCATGCAAGTCAAGGAAGCGCAAGAAGGACACCGCCGGTGAAGAAACGACCCGGCTGTGGAACGCAGAACTCCTCCGCCCATTTTACAGTTAGCCGCACGAGCGTATGTATCGTCGCCTTTTGTAAACGCACAAAACCATGGGGTCCCCGAACGAGACTCGGGGGTTGCCTTTTGTCGACCAATTTATTGTGTCCTATTTTCTTGCATCACTATACCACTGAACCCGGCCACCGGTCCGACTTGCTCGACCCGGGGGCTCGGGGGCTGGCCGGCTCGGTTGCCGCCCCGCCGCCTTACTTGGTGATTCCTGATAAAGTTAGGATGTCGTGGTCCCCCACTTCGCCCTAAAGCCACAGATCCAGCTTTGGCTGTCGGCTGGCAAGCACAACGGGCCAAAGCTCCTTTACGCATCATACACTAAGTCAAAGGCTGCCGGGTCGATCAACCCAACCCACCATTCATCAAATAAACAGCCGCACAACCGGCTGCTCGCCAACCGGCTTCGCCGGATTGCCGCCAGCCGGCCCAGTGGGTGTTTCGCTCGCGCTCAACGTTTCGAGGGACCCAAGTCCTGCGCGCTCCTCTCAAAGAACCGAACTCCTTGTCATGGACCGGAGCCTCGGCCGTCTGACTCGCGGGGGGGGGGGGTGTTTGAGAAAGGAAAAACGCATGAAATCGGTCCAAAAACGGAAGGGACAAGGCAAAAGCACCCACGACATCTACACAAGTATTTAAGAAAAGGCCCACGGCCCGAGTTCATTACACCCTAAAACCCCAAGTGGGTGAGTGGACCTGCTATTTAACATATTTTACACAAAGTGTCTCAGGCATCTCCAGCGCTGCGTCGCGACGTCGACGGCTCTCCCCTGGCGGCCTCCTGGTCCAGCGAGGTGCCGGTGTCCTCCTCAGCACCTGCGTCGCGGTAGACGCCCGTCTCCTCCGAGCTCCCCTCTGGATCGTGGAGGAGCAAGCCGTAGTCGTCGCCGTCCACGGCCCTGCCATCTTCCGACTGCTTCGGATCGAACTCGTCATGGAAGGCGAAATCAGCGATGTAGCTGGCCCGAGAGGCGATTCGGCCGGCTTGCTCCTGCAAAAGCTGCTCCGAACCGGCCCGCTGGACCATCAACGCGTCCAGCTGCAGGTCCGGATGCCAGGACAGCGCGAACCGAAGCGTCGTCTCAGCACCGGCACGAGCGGCGGAGACGCACCACTCGCCAAGCCGGTCCGGCCCCACCTCCAACCAACGCGCCAGGCGCGAGAAGCTGCTCGGTTGGACGGAGTCCGGCCATAGGGCCGCCGTCATTGCGGTGCCGGCCTGGGACATCCGCCCCAACTGCGTTCCCAGGACCTGCAGGCGGGCCTCAGCGGTGGCGATGATCTCCAAGAAGGTCCAGGCCACCCGCGGATCCGTCCCAGACCCAACGACGTCGGTCGGGTCGTGCTGATAATGGACGGCTTCCTCCGCCAGCCGTTGCGTCTCCGGGAAGGCCCCTGCCGCAAAGGAAGAAGCGCGTTAGAAGAAGAACAACAAGAAAGAAAGGCCGGATCTCGATCCCGCAAACGACAAGAAAAAGCACTTACTGGAGAAGGACTCTTCCACAAGCTGCGCCTCAAGCAACGTACCACGCCGCTCCCGTTCGATGGCGCGATCGCGCTCCTTGAGCTCCTTCTCCAGATCGGCCGCCTTGGCATGGGCCGCCTTCAGCTCAGCGTCCTTGTCTTCGGCCGCCTTCTCGGCCGCCTCGCGGCGACGGGCCTCGTCCTGACGGGCCCCCTCAGCCGTGGTGACCTGCCCCCGCAGGCGATCCACCTCGGCCTGGAGCCGGCCCTTGTCGTCGGCCAGCTGGCCGCGCTGCTGGTCCGCCTCCACCAGGGCCTGCTGCGCCTTTGCCACCTTGGCAGCTTCCGCCTTAAGGAGCTCCACCTCGGCCTCGAGGCGGCTCTTGTGACCCGCTAGCTGCTCATGCAGCCGGTTGGCCTCGTCGAGAGACCGCTGTGCCGCGGCCGCCTCCGCCCTCGCCTGCGCTGCCTCGACGCCAAGACGGCCGGGGTCGGCAACGAGCCAGTTGTAGTGATGACCGTCCCGGAGCAGACGAGTCCGCTAGGACAGCACCTCGGCTGCGAAAAAGAAGGACTCAGTAGAAGAAAAAAGCAAGACCTAAGATTTGGTCCAACCATTACACAGTTGGCCCGAATCTCGAGGGCTACACCCAGTGGGTGCGCTAGCGCGCCCCCACTAGAAAAGAGCACAAGACTACCTGCGGCGACGCGGAGCTCCTCCTCCTTGGCGGCAAGCTGCTCCATGAGCTCCCGGTGCTTGCCCAGGAGACGATTGTAGGCGGCGACCCGGAAGGCATCGAGATGCTGAAGAAAGCAAAAATCAGAACAAGGCCAACACTCTAAAGATTCGACCCAACTACTACGTAGTTGGCCCGAACGTCGGGGGCTACACCCAGTGGGTGCGCTGGCGCGCCCTCACAAAGAAGAAATTACAAGAAGACTTACTAGAACCGCGCGCTCCAGGTCACGCGTCCGCTCCACCTCGGCCTGGGCGAAGGCCTCGAGCCGTTCCATCTGGCCTCATAGGCGGCGACTGACGGCGTCCAGTGCCGCCTCCTCCTGGGTCTGAGGCCCAAAGACAACAACGCCCCCACTCCGCGCCGGTTGCGGAACGGCAGCTCGACGCCCTCCCTGCCGGGGCACCAAGGTGTACTCCCCGCTGGCCGCTCGTGACGCGGCCATTGCCTCCTCCGACGCCCCTCCCAGCGCCGACGACGACCCGGACGCTGGGACGCCCCGCGTCGCCGTCTCTGACCCGGACGTCGGGACACCCTGCGTCGCCGTCTCCGGCCCAGCTGCCGGTCCACAGCCGCGCTCCCTCACCGACGACGGCTCAAAGACGGTCGCCGCCACCACCGTGCCCTCCGGCATCTCGCGCCGGCTCGCGCCCATGCCACCGCCGCGTCGGTCCAAGCATGGACCGACGCTGCCTCCAGCTCCGCCTCGACCCGGTTCCTGTCCTGCCAGGCCAAGGCTTCAGCGTTGTTCGGATCCAGGCCGAGCTCCGAGTCGGCCCATCCCTCCACCTCAGCCTGGTCGGCGAGGTCGGACAGGCTCCTGCGGAACGCGGCCCCTTCGGCGGCCGCGACTTCCGTCGCCGCCTTCACCAGTGCGATTGGCGACCTGAAGAAGAAGACAGAATGAGCAGAAAAGAAACAAGACTAGCTCAAGAAAAGAAAAGCCGAGCGCAAACGAGAGATGAAGCTTACCCCGCCAAGACCGGGACCAGAGTTGGCCTCCCGTGCCCACCGCCGCGCTTCCTCTTGGCCGGCCTCCCGGCCCCGGCCGGGTCCGCCGTGCGCTTCGGGGCCCGGGGTCATGGCGCGACGCTGTCTTTCCTGCGAGGACCCGGCTCCGCCCGCATCGCCGCCTCCCCCGCCCAACGCCACTACACCGACAACTGGCGTCAGCACCGCCCGTTCCGTGCCGCGGTCAGCAATTCAAGACACATGAAGAAAAACACGAGACTTACCCACGCGACGCTCAGCGCCGGCGTCGGACTCGGCATCCTCCTCCCCGCCATGAGCTGCGGGCTCCTCTGGCGCCGCCAGCGCCACCTACGACGGGGCCCAGGCGTAAGGATGCCGAATCGCGTTCAGAAGTACCCCCCGCGTCGCGTCAGGACGGATGAGAAGGTGCGCGGTAGCAAAGTAAGAAGACCGGACACTCACCTGCGGCGCCGGGTTCGACTAGCTGTGCGGCGCCTTGCCGAACCGCCAGTCCTCCCCAAGGTTGGCCTTGGAGATGTCATTCACGCCGCACGCGATCTGCTCCGTGGACAGCCGCGTCGACCCCGTGCGGTTGGGGTCTTGAAGGCCGACCATTTCGCCGATGAGGCAGGAGCGCCCCTGAAGCGGAAGGACCCGCGCATGATGAACGCGGCGAGGAGGTCGGTGCCGGTGAGCCCCTCCTGCGTCCTCATCACCATCACCCGCTCGTAGAGATTGACGATCTCCTACGACGGGCGCCTAGGCGAGTAGCCCCAGTTCGTCTTCGCCCGCGGCGGTGCGATGGCGAAGGCCGGAAGGTTGATGCGATCCGCACCAAGGTTGCGGACGTAGAAGAAGGAGTTCTGCCACTTCTTGGTAGAATCCTCCAGTGGGGTCTTGGGGAAATATGCCCCCGACCGCTTCAAGGTGACGGCGGCGCCGCAATCGGCGAACTCCCCCGCCGACGGGCCCTGCTGCTTCAAGGAGAAGAAGCGCGCCCAGAGGTCGATCGTAGGCTCGACCCACAGGTACCCTCGCAGAGGGTAACGAAGCTGGAGAGCTAGACGATGGCGCCGGCCCCAAGATGATGCGGCTGGAGCCCGAAGAACTCTAGGAACGCACGGAAGAAGGTGCTCGCTGGCAGCCCGAACCCGCGCTCGAAGTGCGTGAGGAAGACTACGCGCTACTGCCCCTCGGGCCGAGGCCTCTGCTCACAGCGCGGCAGGCGGACGCCGACGTCCGTCTCCCATGGCAGGCGCTGCGTCGCCCGGAGTTGGGTGATGTCCTCGGAGGTGACATTCGAACCCATCCAGGAGCCCGATGGCAGCGACATGATCAAAGGAAGAAGAAGGAAGATGGACGACGAAGGAGTTCTGCTCGAAGCAGCGGGCGCCGCAGTGCGTCATTTGCAAAGAGCGGCGGGAGAGCAAAGGGACAGGAGGACGCGAGGGAGAATAATGTCCGCCGCTGATATGTCTCCATCGTATCTACTTTTCCAAACACTTTTGCCCTTGTTTTGGACTCTAACTTGCATGATTTGAATGGAACTAACCCGGACTGACGCTGTTTTCAACAGAATTACCATGGTGTTATTTATGTGCAGAAACAAACATTCTCGGAATGACCTGAAACTTCACGGAGCAACTTTTCAGAAAATATGAAAAATACCTGCAAAAGATGAAGGCCAGGGGGCCCACCACCTGCCCACGAGAGTGGGGGCGCGCCCCCTACCTCGTGGGCCTCCTGTTGCCTCTCCGACTCTAACTCCATATATTGTGTTTTGGGGAGAAAAAAATCAAAGAGAAGAAATCATCGCCTTTTACGATATGGAGCCGTCGCCAAGCCCTAAAACCTCTCGGGAGGGCTGATCTGTAGTCCGTTCGGGGCTCTGAGAGGGGAATCCGTCGCCATCGTCATCATCAACCATCCTCCATCACCAATTTCATGATGCTCACCGCCGTGCGTGAGTAATTCCATCGTAGGCTTGCTGGACGGTGATGGGTTGGATGGGATCTATCATGTAATCGAGTTAGTTTTGTTAGGGTTTGATCCCTAGTATCCACTATGTTCTGAGATTGATGTTGCTATGACTTTGCTATGCTTAATGCTTGTCACTAGGGCCCGAGTGCCATGATTTCAGATCTGAACCTATTATGTTTTCATCAATATATGAGTGTTCTTGATCCTATCTTGCAAGTCTATAGTCACCTATTATGTGTTAGGATCCGTTAACCCTGAAGTGACAATAATCGGGATACTTACAGGTGATGACCGTAGTTTGAGGAGTTCATGTATTCACTATGTGTTAATGCTTTGTTCCGGTTCTCTATTAAAAGGAGTCCTTAATATCCCTTAGTTTCCGTAAGGACCCCGCTTCCACGGGAGGGTAGGACAAAAGATGTTATGCAAGTTCTTTTCCATAAGCACGTATGACTATATTTGGAATACATGCCTACATTACATTGACGAACTGGAGCTAGTTCTGTGTCACCCTAGGTTATGACTGTTACATGATGAACTGCATCCGGCATAATTCTCCATCACCGATCCATTGCCTACGAGCTTTCCATATATTGTCCTTCGCTTATTTACTTTCCCGTTGCTATTGCTATCATCACTACAAAATACCAAAAACATTGCTTTTACTACCATTACCTTTTGTTACCGTTAGCACTACTATCATATTATTTTTCTACTGAATACTTTGCTGCAGATACTAAGTTTCCAGGTGTGGTTGAATTGACAACTCAGCTGCTAATACTTGAGAGTATTCTTTGCCTCCCCTTGTGTCGAATCAATAAATTTGGGTTGAATACTTTACCCTCAAAAACTGTTGCGATCCCCTATACTTGTGGGTTATCAGCCGCCCGCCTGCCCCCCGATTTATAACCCTTCGTTTGAACGTGGGGAAGTGGGGAAGTGGGATCATCTGCATGCGCCCGTTCCACTACCCCGTAATAAGTGCGCACGTACACACGCAATAACTGCCCGAGGAAGAGCAACCGGCCCCCGGACGCCGCAATAAATCCGCGCGCTTGGGCCGAGGGCGCGCGGCGGTGGGCCCCATCCCGTCGCCCGGTCACATCACACGCGTGGCCTGTCAGGCCCCTCCGACTTCCGGGCACCACGTGGCGCCCGCGCAAAGCCCGACGGATTGCCCCAAGATTCGGCAGACTTCTCGGTTCCCGCCACGGCCGGGATGCCACGATCCGGTTTCCAAGGAAACTAGCACATAGTGGGTGTTGCCGGACCCGGCGCTCGCAGAATCCACCTTGCTTAAGGGGGAATCTGCGAAGGCCCACTCATCCGAAGATGGCGGACCTTCATAGCTTCGGGGACTACTGTCGGGGGATGGACCCGGGCAGGCAACGGAACCCGGATCCTCTTCAAAAAACAACGGGGTTGGCACCGCCCCTCAATACCGGCACACGCTCCAGGTCGCTCGACCCGGCCAAGCCCCGCAAGCCGGCCAAACTAGCTGACCTGGCAAGACACGTCGACTCGGCCCCAACAACTAGCGCAAGACAGCCGAACCCAGCACGACCAAAGCCTCCTTAACAAGCCAGCGCCACCCGTGGCGTGCTACGCAATCCAGCCGCGGGTCAACTCCTGTCCCATCCAGGCCGTATGATGGGGACGAGACTTTAATCAATGGTGACCGAGGCAACAGTGCCCCGCCCATGCCTCTGGTCAGCCGGAACGTGGCAACAGTGCCCCTCACCTTCCCGCTGACCAGGGCCGGCGTGGCTACAGTGTCCCCGCCTTCACCACTGACGACATCAAGCGGCAACCTGACGGAGAGCACTGTATGCGACTCGACTCAGCCACGCCCTGACGATTGACGAGATGGCACACAGTCCCCCTAGGCATGCGAGGGCCGCACCTAGGGGAACCCGGTGAACCACGAGCCCTCAGCGGGAACCAGCCCGGGTCCCCGCAAACCGACAATACGGACCCATCGACTTGTAACATTACCATTGTACCCCCGGGGGATTGGACTATAAAACCCCCCGGGAGCCCGCGATCATACAAAGGAGAGCGAGCGAGAGGGCAAGCAGAAAACACGTACGAGAGAAAAGCAAGTAAGCATAGGACTAGCCACAAAACAGCAACACCAGAGAGAAGAAGCAGCCCAAGCCTTGGCCAGCTTCCTTCCTCCTCCATACAGCTCCAGGAGCAACATTGTACTATGGATCATCCAACTACACTCGGCAGGACTAGGGGTATTATCTCTCAGGAGAGCCCCGAACCTGGGTATGTCCGGCGTCCCGCGCCCGCTCATGCCAACCTCGCCTCTGGAGTCCACCAGTGCCCTCGAGCCTACTCCTCTCTTTAGCCATCCCTTGGCATCTGCCGTGCGCCCACCATGACAAAAGGACATAGGGTTTATACTGGTTCGAGCCACCGTTGTGGTGTAATACCCTACTCCAGTGTCATGTGGTGGATTGCCTCTTAGGCTGAGGATGCACAAGTACAAGGGAAGAACAGCCTCCTCAGGGGAGGTGCCTTCAGCTCGATGAGCTGGTGAGATGGCCTTGGTGGAGTGGATCCAATCCAAGATGATCCGATTGCTACCTCTTGAGCACTGTGTTGGTTTCCTTTGAAGAGGAAAGGGTGATGCAGCAAAGTAGCGTAAGTATTTCCCTCAGTTTTTGAGAACCAAGGTATCAATCCAGTAGGAGGCTACGCGTGAGTCCCTCGCACCTACACAAAACAAATAAATCCTCGCAACCAACGCGATAAGGGGTTGTCAATCCCTACACGGTCACTTACGAGAGTGAGATCTGATAGATATGATAAGATAATATTTTTGGTATTTTAGGATAAAGATGCAAAGTAAAATAAAATCAATGAAAATAACTAAGTATTGGAAGATTAATATGATGAAGATAGACCCGGGGGCCATAGGTTTCACTAGTGGCTTCTCTCAAGAGCATAGGCATTTTACGGTGGGTGAATGAATTACTGTTGAGCATTTGACAGAATTGAGCATAGTTATGAGAATATCTAGGTATGATCATGTATATAGGCATCACATCCAAGACAAGTAGACCGACTCCTGCCTGCATCTACTACAATTACTCCACACATCGACCGCTATCCAGCATGCATCTAGAGTATTAAGTTCAAGAGAACAGAGTAATGCTTTAAGCAAGATGACATGATGTAGAGGGATAAATTCATGCAATATGATAAAAACACCATCTTGTTATCCTCGATGGCAACAATACAATACGTGCCTTGCTGCCCCTACTGTCACTGGGAAAGGACACCGCAAGATTGAACCCAAAGCTAAGTACTTCTCCCATTGCAAGAAAGATCATTCTAGTAGGCCAAACCAAACTGATAATTCGAAGAGACTTGCAAAGATAACCAATCATACATAAAGGAATTCAGAGAAGATTCAAATATTGTTCATAGATAAACTCGATCATAAACCCACAATTCATCGGTCTCAACAAACACACCGCAAAAGAAGATTACATCGAATAGATCTCCACAAGAGAGGGGGAGAACTTTGTATTGAGATGCAAAAAGAGAGAAGAAGCCATCTAGCTAATAACTATGGACTCAAAGGTCTGAAGTAAACTACTCACACTTCATCGGAGAGGCTATGGTGTTGATGTAGAAGCCATCCGTGATCGATGCCCCCTCCGGTGGAGCTCCGAAACAGGCCCCAAGATGGGATCTCATGGATACATAAAGTTACGGCGGTGGAATTAGGGTTTTGGCTCCGTATCTGATCGTTTGGGGGTACGTAGGTATATATAGGAGAAAGACGTACGTCGGTGGAGCAACAGGGGGCCACGAGGGTGGAGGGCGCACCTGGGGGGGTAGGCGCGCCCCCTACCTCGTGGCCTCCCTGTTGGTTGCTTGACGTAGGGTCCAAGTCTCCTGGGTCTTGTTCGTTCCAAAAACCACGTTCCTGAAGGTTTCATTCCGTTTGGACACCGTTTGATATTCCTTTTCTTCGAAACCCTAAAATAGGCAAAAAAACAACAATTCTGGGCTGGGCCTCCGGTTAATAGGTTAGTCCCAAAAATAATATAAAAGTGTATAATAAAGCCCAATAATGTCCAAAAGAATAGATAATATAGCATGGAGCAATCAAAAATTATAGATACGTTGGAGACGTATCAAGCATCCCCAAGCTTAATTCCTGCTCGTTCTTGAGTAGGTAAATGATAAAAACAGAATTTTTAATGTGGAATCTACTTGGCATAATTTCAATGTAATTCTTCTTAATTTTGGTATGAATATCCAGATCCGAAAGATTCAAGACAAAAGTTTAATATTGACATAGAAATAATAATACTTCAAGCATACTAACTAAGCAATTATGTCTTCTCAAAATAACATGGCCAAAGAAAGTTATCCCTACAAAATCATGTAGTCTGGCTATGCTCTATCTTCACCACACAAAGTACTTAAATCATGTACAACCCCGATGACAAGTCAAGCAATTGTTTCATACTTTTGGTGTTCTCAAACTTTTTCAATCTTCACGCAATACATGAGCGTGAGCCATGGACATAGCACTTTAGGTGGAATAGAATGGTGGTTGTGGAGAAGACAAAAAGGGAGAAGATAGTCTCACATCAACTAGGCATATCAACGCGCTATGGAGATGCCCATCAATAGATATCAATGTGAGTGAGTAGGGATTGCCATGCAATGGATGCACTAGAGCTATAAGTATATGAAAGCTCAAAAAGAAACTAAGTTGGTGTGCATCCAACTTGCTTGCTCACGAAGACCTAGGGCATTTTGAGGAAGCCCATCATTGGAATATTCAAGCCAAGTTCTATAATGAAAAAATTCCCACTAGTATATGAAAGTGATAACAAAGGAGATTCTCTAATATGAAGATCACGGTGCTACTTTGAAGCACAAGTGTGGTAAAAGGATAGTAGCATATTCCCTTCTCTCTTTTTCTATAATTTTTTTGGGCTTCTTTGGCCTATTTTATTTTAGTTTATTTTTCGTCTGGAGTCTCATCCCGACTTGTGGGGGAATCATAGTCTCCATCATCCTTTCCTCACTTGGGACAATGCTCTAATAATGATGATCATCACACTTTTATTTTCTTACAACTCAAGAATTACAACTCGATACTTAGAACAAGATATGACTCTATATGAATGCCTCCGGCGGTGTACCGGGATATGCAATGACTCATGAGTGTCATGTATGAAAGAATTATGAACGGTGGCTTTGCCACAAATACAATGTCAACTACATGATCATGCAAGGCAATATGACAATGATGGAGCGTGTCATAATAAACGGAATGGTGGAAAGTTGCATGGCAATATATCTCGGAATGGCTATGGAAATGCCATGATAGGTAGGTATGGTGGCTGTTTTGAGGAAGGTATATGGTGGGTGTATGATACCGGCGAAAGGTGCGCGGTATTAGAGAGGCTAGCAATGGTGGAAGGGTGAGAGTGCGTATGATCCATGGACTCAACATTAGTCATAAAGAACTCATATACTTATTGCAAAAATCTACAAGTTATCAAAGAAAAGTATTACACGCATGCTCCTAGGGGGATATATTGGTAGGAAAAGACCATCGCTCGTCCCCGACCGCCACTCATAAGGAAGACAATCAATAAATAAATCATGCTCCGACTTCATCACATAATGGTTCACCATACGTGCATGCTATGGGAATCACAACCTTTAACACAAGTATTTCTCAAATTCACAAATACTCAACTATCATGACTCTAATATCACCATCTCCATATCTCAAAAAAATTATCAAGCATCAAACTTCTCTTAGTATTCAACACACTCATAAGAGAATTTTATTATTAATCTTGTATACCTAGCATATTAGGATTATTTAAGCAAATTACCATGTTATTTAGGACTCTCAAAATAATCTAAGTGAAGCATGAGAGATCAATAGTTTCTATAAAACAAATCCACCACCGTGCTCTAAAAGATATAAGTGAAGTACTAGAGCAAAACTATATAACGCAAAAGATATAAGTGAAGCACATAGAGTATTCTAATAATTTCCGAATCATGTGTGTCTCTCTAAAAAGGTGTGTACAGCAAAGATGATTGTGGTAAACTAAAGAGAAAAGACTCAAATCATACAAGACGCTCCAAGCAAAACACATATCATGTGGTGAATAAAAATATAGCTCCAAGTAAAGTTACCGATAGAAGTAGACGAAAGAGGCGATGCCTTTCGGGGCATCCCCAAGCTTTGGCTTTTAGGTGTCCTTAGATTATCTTGGGGGGTACCATGGGCATCCCCAAGCTTAGGCTATTGCCACTCCTTTTTCCATAATCCATTGAATCTTTACCCAAAACTTGAAAACTTCACAACACAAAACTTAAAGTAGAAAATCTCGTGAGCTCCGTTAGCGAAAGAAAACAAAAGACCACTTCAAGATACTGTAATGAACTCATTTTTTAATTATATTGGTGTTAAATCTACTGTATTACAACTTCTCTGTGGTTTATAAACTATTTTACTAGCCATAGATTCATCAAAATAAGCAAACAACACACGAAAAACAGAATCTGTCAAAAACAGAACAGTCTGTAGTAATCTGTAGCTAGCGCAAGATCTGGAACCCCAAAAATTCTAAAATAAAATGATGGACGTGAGGAATGTATCTATTAATCATCTTCAAAAAGAATTAACTAAATATCACTTTCAAAATAAAAATGACAGCAGTTCTCGTGAGGGCTAAATTTCCGTTTTTTACAGCAAGATTAACAAGACTTTCCCCAAGTCTTCCCAACGGTTCTACTTGGCACAAACACTAATTAAACACAAAAAACACAACCAAAAAAGATTCTAGATAAAATATTTATTACTAAACAGGAGCAAAAATCAAGGAATAAAAATAAAATTGGGTTGCCTCCCAACAAGCGCTATCATTTAACGCCCCTAGCTAGGCATAAAAAGCAAGGATAGATCTAGGTATTGCCATCTTTGGTAGGCAATCCATAAGTGGCTCTCACAATAGATTCATAAGGTAATTTAATTTTCTTTCTAGGAAAGTGTTCCATGCCTTTCCTTAACGAAAATTGGAATCTAATATTTCCTTCCTTCATATCAATAATTTCACCAATCGTTCTAAGGAAAGGTCTACCAAGAATAATAGGACATGAAGGATTGCAATCTATATCAAGAACGATAAAATCTACGGGCACATAATTCCTATTTTCAACAATAAGAACATCATTAATTCTTCCCATAGGTTTCTTAATAGTGGAATCCGCAAGGTGCAAGTTTAGAGAGCAATCATCAAAATCACGGAAACCTAACAAATCACACAAAGTCTTTAGAATTGTGGAAACACTAGCACCCAAATCACACAAAGCATAGCATTCACGATTTTTATTTTTAATTTTAATAGTACGTTCTCACTCATCATAAAGTTTTCTAGGGATAGAGACTTCCAACTCAAGTTTTTCTTCATAAGATTACATCAAAGCATCAACGATATGTTTGGTAAAAGCTTTATTTGGGCTATAAGCATGAGGAGAATTTAGCACGGATTGTAACAAGGAAATACAATCTATCAAAGAGCAGCTATTATAATTAAATTCCTTGAAATCCAAAATAGTAGGTTCATTAACATCTAGAGTTTTGATCTCTTCAATCCCACTTTTATCCAATTTAGCATCAAGATCTAAAAACTCCGAATTTTTGGAACGCCTTCTAGGTAAAGGTGGATCATATTCAGTCCCATCATTATCAAGATTCATATTGAAAAACAAAGATTTAATAGGGGACACATCAATAACTTTTTGATCTTCATCTTTTTTATCATGGTAACTAGAAGAACATGCTTTTATAAAGGAATCTCTCTTAGCACGCATCCTAGCGGTTCTTTCTTTGCACTCATCAATGGAAATTCTCATGGATTTGAGAGACTCATTGATATCATGCTTAGGTGGAATAGATCTAAGTTTCAAAGAATCAACATCAAGAGAAATTCTATCAATGTTCCTAGCCAACTCATAAATCTTAAGCATTTTTTCTTCAATCAAAGCATTGAAATTCTTTTGCGAAGTAATAAATTCATTAATATTAGATTCAAAATCAGAGGGCATCTTATTATAATTTCCATAAGCATGGTTGTAGGAATTACCATAATTATTAGAGGAATTACTACGATAAGGCGTAGGATTAAAGTTTCCTCTATACGCGTTGTTACCAAAATTGTTCCTACCAACAAAATTCACACCCATAGATTCATTATTATTCTCAATCAAAGTAGACAAAGGCATATCATT
Source organism: Triticum urartu (assembly GCF_056163025.1). Taxonomy (NCBI): domain Eukaryota; kingdom Viridiplantae; phylum Streptophyta; class Magnoliopsida; order Poales; family Poaceae; genus Triticum; species Triticum urartu. The sequence goes on along the minus strand of NC_141873.1, from coordinate 191,499,128 downwards.
AGGATCAGAAGAAACACTTTTATTAGCAAATAATTTCATAAGTTCATCCATCTTTCCACTCAAAACATTAATTTCTTCTATCGCATGCACTTTCTTATTAGTAGATCTTTCAGTGTGCCATTGAGAATAATTAACCATAATATTATCTATGAGTTTAATAGCTTCTCCTAAAGTGATTTCCATAAAATTGCCTCCCGTGGCTGAATCTAAAAGATTTCTAGAAGCAAAATTCAATCCGGCATAATTTTTTTGTATAATCATCCACAAATTCAAACCATGAGTTGGGCAATTACATATCATTAATTTCATCATCTCCCAAGCTTGTGCAACATGTTCATGATCAAGTTGCTTAAAATTCATAATATCGTTTCTAAGAGAGAGGATCTTAGCGGGAGGAAAATACTTAGAGATAAAAGCATCTTTGCACTTATTCCACAAATCAATACTATTTTTAGGCAAAGACGAAAACCATGCTTTAGCACGATCTCTAAGCGAAAAAGGAAATAGCTTCAATTTAACAATATCATTGTCCACATCTTTCTTCTTTTGCATATCACACAAATCAACGAAGCTATTTAGATGGGTAGCGGCATCTTCACTAGGAAGGCCGGAAAACGGATCTTTCATGACAAGATTCAGCAAGGTAGCATTAATTTCACAAGATTCAGCATCGGTAAGAGGAGAAATTGGAGTGCTAATAAAATCATTGTTGTTGGTATTGGTAAAGTCACACAATTTAGTGTTATCTTGAGCCATCGTGACAAGCAAGCAATCCAACACACAAGCAAAAAAGAAACGGGCAAAAAGAGGCAAATAGAGAAAGAGAGGGAGGATAGAGAGAGAGAGAGGGGGCGAATAAAATGGCAAGGGTGAAGTGGGGGAGAGGAAAACGAGAGGCAAATGGAAAATAATGTAAAGCGGGAGATAAGGGTTTGTGATGGGTACTTGGTATGTTGACTTTTGCGTAGACCTCCCCGGCAACGGCGCTAGAAATCCTTCTTGCTACCTCTTGAGCACTGCGTTGGTTTTCCCTTGAAGAGGAAAGGGTGATGCAGCAAAGTAGCGTAAGTATTTCCCTCGGTTTTTGAGAACCAAGGTATCAATCCAGTAGGAGGCTACGCGCCAGTCCCTCGCACCTGCACAAAACAAATAAATCCTCGCAACCAATGCGATAAGGGGTTGTCAATCCCTACACGGTCACTTACGAGAGTGAGATCTGATAGATAGGATAAGATAATATTTTGGGTATTCTTATGATAAAGATGCAAAGTAAAATACAAGCAATGAAAATAACTAAGTATTGGAATATTAATATGATGAAGATAGACCCGGGGGCCATAGGTTTCACTAGTGGCTTCTCTCAAGAGCATAGGTATTTTAGGGTGGGTGAACGAATTACTGTTGAGCATTTGACATAATTGAGCATAGTTATGAGAATATCTAGGTATGATCATGTATATAGGCATCACGTCCAAGACAAGTAGACCGACTCCTGCCTGCATCTACTACTATTACTCCACACATCGACCGCTATCTAGCATGCATCTAGAGTATTAAGTTCAAGAGAACAGAGTAACGCTTTAAGCAAGATGACATGATGTAGAGGGATAAACTCATGCAATATTATAAAAACACCATCTTGTTATCCTCGATGGCAACAATACAATACGTGCCTTGCTGCCCCTACTGTCACTGGGAAAGGACACCGCAAGATTGAACCCAAAGCTAAGCACTTCTCCCATTGCAAGAAAGATCAATCTAGTAGGCCAAACGAAACTGATAATTCAAAGAGACTTGCAAAGATAACCAATCATACATAAAAGAATTCAGAGAAGATTCAAATATTGTTCATAGATAAACTTGATCATAAACCCAAAATTCATCGGTCTCAACAAACACACCGCAAAAGAAGATTACATCGAATAGATCTCCACAAGAGACAGGGAGAACTTTGTATTGAGATCCAAAAAGAGAGAAGAAGCCATCTAGCTAATAACTATGGACTCGAAGGTCTGAATTAAACTACTCACACTTCATCGGAGAGGCTATGGTGTTGGTGTAGAAGCCATCCGCAATCGATGCCCCCTCCGGTGGAGCTCCGAAATAGGCCCCAAGATGGGATCTCGTGGATACAGAAAGTTACGGCGGTGGAATTAGGGTTTTGGCTCCGTCTTTGATCATTTGGGGGTACGTAGGTATATATAGGGGGAAGAAGTACCTCGGTGGAGCAACAGGGGGCCCACGAGGGTGGAGGGCGCGCCTGGGGGGGAGGGGGTAGGCGCGCCCCCCTACCACGTGGCCTCCATGTTGGTTGCTTGATGTAGGGTCCAAGTCTCCTGGGTCTTGTTCGTTCCAAAAATCACGTTCCCGAAGGTTTCATTCCGTTTGGACTCCGTTTGATATTCCTTTTCTTCGAAACCCTAAAATAGGCAAAAAACAGCAATTCTGGGCTGGGCCTCCGGTTAATAGGTTAGTCCCAAAAATAATATAAATGTGTATAATAAAGCTCAATAATGTCCAAAACAGTAGATAATATTGCATGGAGCAATCAAAAATTATAGATACGTTGGAGACGTATCACCGATCCCCGATGTAACGCCCTGAGACCGTTGCGCCAGTTGTCATCCAATTATTCGTTGTTGTGGCCTTGTCATTTGCTTGCGTGTTGCATCTTTCCATGTCATCATCCGCATTGCATCTGCATGTTTTCAAAACTTGCATTAGTCTGGGTCTCCCAGTTCCGTCCGTTGTCCGTTCTGAGCCCAGACACACTTGCACGCGCCTGCGGCATGTCCGAAATATTATTTTATAAGTGGCCGGAAAATGTTCTCGGAATGGGACAAAAGTTGGCGTGTGGTGTTTTTATGTTGTAGGTAGGCCGCCTGTCAATTTTCATTGCATTCGGAGTTCGCTTGACGCCCCAACGGATAAATATAGCGGCAATAGTAGCCGGCCTAACGTCGGACGTTTTCGGTCTCCGGAAACAGTCATCGGGCCCCTCTCTCTTCTCTTCTCTTAGCTCGAGACCGTCTACACAGCTCACTACCTACCGCCAGGTCCAACCAAACCTCTCTCGTCAGCCCGCAGCCCCCCTCGCGCTCGTCCGAAAGTTGTCCCGAACCCGACCCGGACTGTCGCCACCGTTGTGTCCGGATCATCCCCAAACATCTACAAAACATCACCATTTTCTTATTTGGAATCCCTAGCTATTTTTTTCGCGACCGTCCGATTAAGATCGGAGGGACCAAATGCCCCTATCCAAAAATCCACTTGTTATTTATATATCAGATCAAACCCTAAAACCTAGGAGTTTGTCCCATCGCCGCTGCCACCTGACCAAATCCCCCATCGGGATCCTCCCATTCCTCCTCCCACCAACCAGAGCTCGAGCCCGATCTCTTCGATTTGAAGCCACCAGAGAACCCCACCGCCTCGATCGAGAGCCTCCTCCTCCCTCTTCGATCCAGAGGAGTGGAGCTCCTCTGTGCCCTCACCTGCGCCCCTTCCTCCTTCCCCGTGCTTTCCCCTCTCTCTCACATCGCTCCCTTTGTCTCTATTCGTCAACAGGAGACCCATGGGCGCCCGAACCACTCGAAGCTCCAAGCCTCATCGTTGTTGCTTCCGTTTCGCCTGTCTCGCGCCCAATTCCCTTGCGGCTCCGTCGGAAGCTGCTCCATCGCCGCGCCAACTCCCTCTGCAGGAGCCGCGCCTGTCCACTGCTGATCCTCTTCGTTGCCCCGCCAAGTCCGGATGCCATGGCCATCGGAGTTCCTCCATGCCGGCCTGCTACCTCGCCTCCTCGACACGAACTGGCCTGATTTGGCCATCTCCGAAGCCTCCTCGCCGACCCGCTGCGTCCCGCGCCGCCGGACCCTGCAGGTCGCCGGCCCCTTCTCTCCGTCCTCGGGTCCTCCTCTGTTTTTCCTCTCTCTCAGTTGATTGTCTCTCTGTCTCAAGGACGAACCGCCCTCTGCTTCGATCACCTGGACTGCGCAGCCGGTCGCCCCGTTGACCGCGACCATCATCCGCTTGGGCCAGATCCAGCAAGGTCCAGCCGCCCAATTCGCCAGCCCAAGCCGCCCAGGCCTGCAGCCACCTCCACTAACCTGGGCCGAGCCAGTGAGCAGGCCCAGCGCTCCCTTCCAGCCTCCCTCTCCTAGCCGACCGGCCTCAAGCCCAATGTGAGCAGCCCAGTCCCAGTAGATCTGGCCCGTGTCATGTTTTTTTTAGTTCTGCGAATTTAGCTAATTATCCAGAGTTGGCAGTTTTGCAGAAAAGCCCTCATATTTCATCCATTTAATAACGCCCAAACTGTGCATCATATGTAAAAACTCCAAATATGAAACTTGCTTAGAATTTCATCTAGTTTAATAATATGCAACTTTCATCCATGTTTGAAATGTTTAAGATGTCGTTTGGTTAAATTTGCTCCTATTTCATGCTAAAATGCTTTATTTCATAACTAAATAACCGTAGCTCCGAATTAATAATCTTTATATGTAAATGGGGTAGAAAAATTCCTAGCTTAACATGGTGGATTTACTTTGCATGTTTAACAACTCTAAAATATTGTTTAGGGCAGAACAATACCAAATCTATAATATGCTCATGAGGATTTTTCTGGACTTGTTGTTTTGTTGTTCCGGCCTCATTTAAACTTGCCTAGATAGATAATTTCATCATGATTCACCTCTTGCCATGCTAACAACATTGAATATTGTTGGGTACATAAACGAGATCGAACTAAATAACTCGAATGTGGTGTTTCGTCAATATGCAACGGAGTTGCATGTTGAGCTCCACTTAATTTGTAGGATTGTTTGTGCATTTTGCCATGCCATGCTTCATTAAACCGGACATGCATCATACTTGATTGTGCATCATGCCATGTTTATGTGGTGGTTGTTTACTATGTTGTTTGCTCCTTTCCGGGGATTGCTTCTTCGGGTTGGTTTCGATAACGTCGTGTTTGTGAGGATCCGTTCGACTACGTCCGTTTGTCTTCTTCATGGACTCGTTCTTCTTCCTTGCGGGATTTCAGGCAAGATGACCATACCCTCGAAATCACTTCTATCTTTGCTTGCTAGATGCTCGCTCTTTTGCTATGCCTATGCTGCGATACCTACCATTTGCTTAGCATGCCTCCCATATTGTTGAACCAAGCCTCTAACCCACCTTGTCCTAGCAAACCGTTGATTGGCTATGTTACCGCTTTGCTCAGCCCCTCTTATAGCATTGTTAGTTGCAGGTGAAGATGAAGTTTGTTCCTTGTTGGAACATGGAGATGTTGTTCCTTGTTGGAACATGTTTAATTGTAGGGATATAACAATATCTCTTATTTAATTAATGCATCTATATACTTGGTAAAGGGTGGAAGGCCTGACCTTTTGCCTAGTGTTTTGTTCCACTCTTGCTGCCCTAGTTTTCGTCATATCGGTGTTATGTTCCCGGATTTTGCGTTCCTTACGCGGTTGGGTGATAATGGGAACCCCTTGACAGTTCGCCTTGATTAAAACTCTTCCAGCAATGCCCAACTTTTGTTTTACCATTCGCCACCTAGCCTCTTTTTCCCTTGGGTTCCGCGGACTCAAGGGTCATCTTTATTTAAACCCCCCTGGGCCAGTGCTCCTCTGAGTGTTGGTCCGACCGAGCAGACTGCGGGCCCACCTCGGGGCAACTTGAGGTTTGGTTTTACTCGTAGGATGTCTCATCTGAGTGTGCCCTGAGAACGAGATATGTGCAGCTCCTATCGGGATTTGTCGGCACATTCGGGCGGTGTTGCTGGACTTGTTTTACCATTGTTGAAGTTGTCTTGTAGAACCGGGATGCCGAGTCTGATAGGAATGTCTCGGGAGAAGGTTTATCCTTCATTGACCATGAGAGCTTGTGATGGGCTAAGTTGGGACACCCCTGCAGGGATTGAACTTTCGAAAGCCGTGCTCGCGGTTATGGGCAGATGGGAATTTGTTAACGTCCGGTTGTAGAAAACCTGAAGTTGACCTTAATTAAAATGCACCAACCGCGTGTGTAACCATGATGGTCTCTTTCCGGCGGAGTCCGGGAAGTGAACACGGTGTTGGAGTTATGCTTGACGTAGGTTGTTCTAGGATCATTTCTTGATCATAATTTCTCGATCGTGCTTTGCCTTCTCTTCTCGCTCTCATTTGCGTATGTTAGCCACCATATATGCTAGTCGCTTGCTGCAACTCCACCTCATGCCTTTTACCTTACCCATAAGCTTAAATAGTCTTGATCGCGAAGGTGTGAGATTACTGAGTCCCCGTGGCTCACAGATACTTCCAAAACCATCTTGCAGGTGCCGTTGAACCATGCAGATGACGCAACCAAGCTCAAGGAGGAGCTCGATGAAGACCTTGTCCTTTGTGTTGTTTTGTTCCAGTTGAGTAGTAGTGGAGCCCAGTTGGGGTCGATCGGGGATCTGTGTAGCATTTGGGGTAGTCTTCTTTTATTTTGGCTCCGTAGTCGGGCCCTGATTGTATTTGGATGATGTAATGATTTATTCATGTATTTGTGTGAAGTGGCGATTGTAAGCCAACTATGTATCTTTTCCCTTATTGTATTACATGGGTTGTTTGCGAAGATTACCTCACTTGTGACATTGCTTTCAATGCGGTTATGCCTCTGAGTCGTGCTTTGACACGGGGGAGATATAGCCGCATCGAGGGCGTTACAAGTTGGTATCAGAGCCTTCCCCGACCTTAGGATCCCCCTGCTTGATCGAATAGCTGGCTTTGTTGAGTCTAGAAAAATGTTTTGAGTCATTTAGGAATTATATATATCGGAGAGTTAGGACTTCTTTTTACTCCCCAGTCCCTTCATCGCTCTGGTAAGGCATCCTGACATAGAGTTTTGACTCTTCTCTTCTCAAATTTCACTAAAAAAATTTTAGGATCACGCGGGTATCTTGGAATCGTTCCGATGGTTTTGTGACGAGAACATTGTTCTTGGTGCCTCCTGACATTTAGGGGTTGTGGCAGTGTCCCGGGGGTTGAGCTCCGAGGTGTTGTCGTCACAATTTTATCGTTGCGGTTCTGGAATACCTGAGTTTAGTTCGCCAACATCGAAAATCTCTTTTATGCAGTTGTTGGTGAGATAACCTCGACGCCACCCAGTACTGGGGCGGGAGTTCGGGAGTATTGCCATAACTCGTATAACGGATGCTTTTCGAAGGTTGAGGTAAACGATTTCCGAAGGTTTCTTGGTTATGTGTTGAAGGATGGATACAGGTGGATGTAGGATTTGCTAGTTTTGGGTGAGATATTATGCTTCCCCTGTATCCCCAACACCTGATTGCATAACCGAAAAATTTCGGGAGTTTATAAGTGGGAATTCAAGTAGCTCTTAGGATATCTTTCCGACAGACGTATGATATGAAATTGGGGTTCGACGTCTAGTGGTCCGCCTATTCACGGTTGGTTTTACAGTGGTCTCGTTGTGTCTTAAAGAGTCCTTGGCTATGCCGACTCGGGGACGCTTCGTATGTCATGTGCACTGCCTTGTACATGATGGTGCTGTACGATCGAGCCCGTGTAGGCCCCACCACGAAAACTTCGGACAAAATCTCTATCATATGTTTGTTTCGGCTTATTCTGCAAGCCAATCCTTTGTTTTGTTTTGAGTTGTGGTATTCGAGTTGCTTCGAAGTCATATGTTGATTCCATACTTTTCCTAAACGGTGTTCTCATACTCCTATGTGAATGCAATCCTTCTCGATCATCAAGATTGTCATGTCAATCTTGTTCTACCGGCGTGTTTCTCTTCAAGTGCATCCAATCTTTGTCAACATCCGCAAGATCAACTCAAGTCCTCTCAACGGTGTTCATTTCATTCGTCCCAAGCTGCCTTTGTTTTCCCGCCCTCCCACCCTTTTTCTTCGAGGACTAAGATTTCTTTATCAAGTATCCATGTTAGCGATGGAAGTCTCCATTCTTTTCTTTCAATGTTTGCATCCGGTGATTCTCATGAAGATTCTAACGGAGCTTCAAGTTCGTCACTCCTCACTCATTTTTCTTCTCCGGTGGTTTAAAATCAAGCATTATTGATCATATTTTTTTCCTCGTTTCAAATACCCTCTCATGCTGGTGCTCCTCATATTCATTCACTTCTCGTTATTCATTTGTTCCGGAGTGCTGAAGATATCTCAAAAGATTTGTGTCTCCACTACCAATCCATCCAGGATATCTCGAGGTGTTATCTCATTCAAGCCGTTTAATTCAACTGGTGTTATCTCCTTTGCAAGTAATCGTTCAACAGTGTATCTTTTCAGTGGGCCCTAACCCACAGGTCTTTTTTCTAGGATCTTACCTGACTCTTCTAATTCTCCCGGAGTTATTCTCAAATTCTTTTCCAAGTTTGATGTAAGAATGAATTATCATAAGTCTTATGTTTTCTCCAAGATCTGTCGAATTCTTTTCATTGTTGGCTCAATCTCTTCGTGTTTGATTATTCCGGAGTACCTCAATAATTCTTGGTGGTGCTTCTCATCGTCATTATCAACATTTGAAGACCGAAGAAGAGTTTCTCTTAAATCCTGCTCCGTTCTCTCAAAGATTCGTGATTCTAGCTTGATGCCATCCTCTCATAATTATTTTCAATTGTGAGAATTCTTTTCACCCATCCGGAGCAGTTCAGGAGTCTTTTCAGTTTGATCATCCGGAGCCCATCATCTCAGATTTATTCATTCCAGCTTTCATCTCTTGCTCTCCAAATCTTACCGGTGCATCATTCAGGTATTCTCTTATCAGCTCGTGATCTCTTCATTCTCATGTATCTAAATTCTCTCAAGTATCTTCATTCGTTCCCTAATTCTTTCCGGTGTTTCTCTATCTTTTCTTCGTTCATTTTCAATTCTTACGGTGGTTCATTCAAGAGTTCTCTTCCTTGGTTATCATATCAATTTAGTCGTTGTTTCAATCCTTCCGGTGGTTCGTTGAAGACCTTCTCAAGTTTGCGCTATATCTATCTTAATCCTTTCAACGAGAATAAGTAGTATGCCAAATCCGTTGATTGTCATCAATTTAATTGGTGAAGGATAAGCATAACGTAATTCTTATTCTTGTTTCATCGAGTGAACTCAATTCCTTATTCCGGAGGTTCATCCAATTCCTGATCTCAATTATTTGTCTTTCTTTCTCGGAGTTCCAAGTTCTCTCAATTATATCATCGTGAAGATCCATCTAATCGTTGCAAGGTTTCACTTTGTGTTTTCAACTTCTCTTTCTTCTCATTATCCTTTTGTTACCAGAGTTCTTCATGAAGGTTCTACATGATGGTTCATCAAGGATTTAATTCCTTCTTGAAGTGTTCATCTACATTCTTTTCAGAGGAGCTCAAGTATTCTTTCATCTTGCTATCCGGAGTACAATTCTTTCTAACGTATCATTAGAGGTGGTATTATGTCATTCTTGGTAATTTGAGTTCAAGTTCCATGATTCACATGTTGTCAAGAATGAAATATCTTAAATCCATCAATCTCTTCATTGGAGTTATCTTGGGTTATTTTTTCACCTTAAGCTTTCCCTAAGGATTGTTGCTATTTATGGTGCTCATAAATGACCCAAGTTCTTCATTTATCCTCCCGGTGAAATAAGTTTCTCGTCTTCTTGTTGATATCAATCCAATCTATTGTTTCCGTTAGTGGAAGAATTTCACCTCAAGTTCTTGAGATGTTTTCCATAAGCCCTCAACAAGCCTGTTCTTTTCGTTGTTGATTTCCCAACAACTCCGTTAAATCCTTATTTTTAAGGATGCTCTCTCAAATTCATTTGAGGTAGAACATGTCGTTTTCTTCTCCGTTCTTTACATTGCATTCTTTCATTTGTTCCGGAGGCATTGTGATGCTGCTCTCTTCGACCCATCATCTTGTTTTGTCAAGATCATGTCCAATTCTTTCCATTTACAGGCGGAGTGCTGTCCAAATTATATCATTCTTATTCCTTCACTATCTTGTTTTAACCGGAGTATTGTGCCCCTTTGCTCAAGTTCTTTTCCCCTTATCAAGCTTTGCATCTCTTTTCAACCGGAGTGCTGTCCGAGTTTGTTTCTTCCTTATTACTCTTCCCTACCGGAGTGCTTTCAACTTTGTTCTTCCTCGTTCCTCTTTCCTAACGGAGTGCTTTCAACTTCACTCATCTCCGTTGTATTTTTTCTTGAAATTACTTAACCTTTTCAAGGTTCTTTGGTTTCACTCGTTTGTCAAAGAAGCAACTTAGTTTTACCTCTTCTCTTTTCTCTTCCGTTTTCCCTCCAGTGCCATCCTAGATCTCGGGACGAGATCCTCTCGTAGTGGTGGAGTGTTGTAACACCCTGAGACCGTTGCGCCAGTTGTCGTCCAGTTATTCGCTGTTGTGGCCTTGTCATTTGCTTGCGTCTTGCATCTTGCCATGTCATCATCCGCATTACATCTTCATGTTTTCAAAACTTGCATTAGTCTGGGTCTCCCAGTTCCGTCCGTTGTCCGTTCTGAGCCCAGACACACTTGCACGCGCCTGCGGCATGTCCGAAATATTATTTTATAAGTGGCCGAAAAATGTTCTCGGAATGGGACGAAAGTTGGCGTGCGGTGTTTTTATGTTGTAGGTAGGCCGCCTGTCAATTTTCATTGCATTCGGAGTTCGCTTGACGCCCCAACGGATAAATATAGCGGCAATAGTAGCCGGCCTAACGTCGGACGTTTTCAGTCTCCAGAAACAGTCGTCGGGCCCCTCTCTCTTCTCTTCTCTCAGCTCGAGACCGTCTACACCGCTCACTACCTACCGCCAGGTCCAACCTAACCTCTCTCGTCAGCCCGCAGCCCCCCTCGCGCGCGTCCGAAAGTTGTCCCGAACCCGACCCGGACTGTCGCCACCGTTGTGTCCGGATCATCCCCAAACATCTACAAAACATCACCATTTTCTTATTTGGAATCCCTAGCTATTTTTTTCGCGACCGTCCGATTAAGATCGGAGGGACCAAATGCCCCTATCCAAAAATCCACTTGTTATTTATATATCAGATCAAACCCTAAAACCTAGGAGTTTGTCCCATCGCCGCCGCCACCTGACCAAATCCCCCATCGGGATCCTCCCATTCCTCCTCCCACCAACCAGAGCTCGAGCCCGAGCTCTTCGATTCGAAGCCACCACAGAACCCCGCCGCCTCGATCGAGAGCCTCCTCCTCCCTCTTCGATCCAGAGGAGTGGAGCTCCTCTGTGCCCTCACATGCGCCCCTTCCTCCTTCCCCGTGCTTTCCCCTCTCTCTCACATCGCTCCCTTTGTCTCTGTTCGTCAACAGGAGACCCAAGGGCGCCCGAACCACTCGAAGCTCCAAGCCTCACTGTTGCTGCTTCCGTTTCGCCTGTCTCGCGCCCAATTCCCTCGCGGCTCCGTCGGAAGCTGCTCCATCGCCGCACCAAGTCCCTCTGCAGGAGCCGCGCCTGTCCACTGCTGCTCCTCTTCATCGCCCCGCCAAGTCCGGACGCCATGGCCGCCGGAGTTCCTCCATGCCAGCCTACTACCTCGCCTCCTCGACACGAACTGGCCTGATCTGGCCATCTCCGAAGCCTCCACGCCGACCTGCTGCGTCCCGCGCCGCCGGACCCCGCACGTCACCGGCCCCTTCTCTCCGTCCTCGGGTCCTCCTCTGTTTTTCCTCTCTCTCAGTCGATTGTCTCTCCGTCTCAAGGACGAACCGCCCTCTGCTTCGATCGCCTGGACTGCGCAGCCGGTCGCCCCGTTGACCGCGGCCCTCATCCACTTGGGACAGATCCAGCAAGGTCCAGCCACCCAATTCGCCAGCCCGAGCCGCCCAGGCCTGCAGCCACCTCCACTGACCTGGGCCGAGCCAGTGAGAAGGCCTAGCGCCCCCTTCCAGCCTCCCTCTCCTAGCCGACTGGCCTCAAGGCCCAATGTGAGCAGCCCAGTCCAAGTAGATCTGGCCCGTGTCATGTTTTTTTTCAGTTCTGCGAATTTAGCTAATTATCCAGAGTTGGCAGTTTTGCAGAAAAGCCCTCATACTTCATCCATTTAATAACTCCTAAACTGTGCATCATATGTAAAAACTCCAAATATGAAACTTGCTTAGAATTTCATCTAGTTTAATAATATGCAACTTTCATCCATGTTTGAAATATTTAAGATGTCGTTTGGTTAAATTTGCTCCTATTTCATGCTAAAATGCTTTATTTCATAACTAAATAACCGTAGCTCCGAATTAAATAATATTTATATGTAAATGGGGTAGAAAAATGCCTAGCTTAACATGGTGGCTTTACTTTGCATGTTTAACAACTCTAAAATATTGTTTAGGGCAGAACAGTACCAAATCTATAATATGCTCATGAGGATTTTTCCGGACTTGTTGTTTTGTTGTTCCGGCCTCATTTAAACTTGCCTAGATAGATAATTTAATCATGATTCACCTCTTGCCATGCTAACAACATTGAATATTGTTGGGTACATAAACGAGATCGAACTAAATAACTCGAATGTGGTGTTTCGTCAATATGCAACGGAGTTTCATGTTGAGCTCCACTTAATTTGTAGGATTGTTTGTGCATTTTGCCATGCCATGCTTCATTAAACCGGACATGCATCATACTTGATTGTGCATCATGCCATGTTTATGTGGTGGTTGTTCACTATGTTATTTGCTCCTTTCCAGGGATTGCTTCTTCGGGTTGGTTCCGATAACGTCGTGTTTGTGAGGATCCGTTCGACTACGTCCGTTTGTCTTCTTCATGGACTCGTTCTTCTTCCTTGCGGGATTTTAGACAAGATAACCATACCCTCAAAATCACTTCTATCTTTGCTTGCTAGATGGTCGCCCTTTTGCTATGCCTATGTTGCGATACCTACCATTTGCTTAGCATGCCTCCCATATTGTTGAACCAAGCCTCTAACCCACCTTGTCCTAGCAAACCGTTGATTGGCTATGTTACCGCTTTCCTTAGCCCCTCTTATAGCGTTGTTAGTTGCAGGTGAAGTTGAAGTTTGTTCCTTGCTGGAACATGGAGATGTTTTTGTTGTTGGAACATGTTTACTTGTTGGGATATCACAATATCTCTTATTTAATTAATGCATCTATATACTTGGTAAAGGGTGGAAGGCTCGGCCTTTTGCCTAGTGCTTTGTTCCACTCTTGCCGCCCTAGTTTCCGTCATATCGGTGTTATGTTCCCAGATTTTGCGTTCCTTATGCGGTTGGGTGATAATGGGAACCCCTTGACAGTTCGCCTTGATTAAAACTCTTCTAGCAATGCCCAACTTTGGTTTTACCATTCGTCACCTAGCCTCTTTTTCCCTTGGGTTCTGCGGACTCAAGGGTCATCTTTATTTAAACCCCCCTGGGCCGGTGCTCCTCTGAGTGTTGGTCCGACCGAGCAGACTACGGGGCCACCTCGGGGCAACTTGAGGTTTGGTTTTACTCGTAGGATGTCTCATCTGAGTGTGCCCTGAGAACGAGATATGTGCAGCTCCTATCGGGATTTGTCGGCACATTCGGGCGGTGTTGCTGGACTTGTTTTACCATTGTCGAAGTTGTCTTGTAGAACCGGGATGTCGAGTCTGATTGGAATGTCTCGGGAGAAGGTTTATCCTTCGTTGACCATGAGAGCTTATGATGGGCTAAGTTGGGACACCCCTGCAGGGATTGAACTTTCAAAAGCCGTGCCCGCGGTTATGGGTAGATGGGAATTTGTTAACGTCCGGTTGTATAAAACCTGAAGTTGACCTTAATTAAATGCATCAACCGCGTGTGTAACCATGATGGTCTCTTTACGGCGGAGTCCGGGAAGTGAACACGGTGTTGGAGTTATGCTTGACGTAGGTTGTTCTAGGATCACTTCTTGATCATAGTTTCTCGATCGTGCTTTTCCTTCTCTTCTCGCTCTCATTTGCGTATGTTAGCCACCATATATGCTAGTCGCTTGCTGCAGCTCCACCTCATGCCTTTTACCTTACCCATAAGCTTAAATAGTCTTGATCGCGAGGGTGTGAGATTGCTGAGTCCCCGTGACTCACATATACTTCCAAAACCAGCTTGCAGGTGCCGTTGAACCGTGCAGATGACGCAACCAAGCTCAAGGACGAGCTCAATGAAGACCTTGTCCTTTGTGTTGTTTCGTTCCTGTTGAGCAGTAGTGGAGCCCAGTTAGGGTCGATCGGGGATCTGTGTAGCATTTGGGGTAGTCTTCTTTTATTTTGGCTTCGTAGTCGGGCCCTGATTGTATTTGGATGATGTAATGCTTTATTCATGTATTTGTGTGAATTGGCGATTGTAAGCCAACTATGTATCTTTTCCCTTATTGTATTACATGGGTTGCTTGCGAAGATTACCTCACTTGTGACATTGCTTTCAATGCGGTTATGCCTCTAAGTCATGCTTCGACACGTGGGAGATATAGCCGCATCGAGGGTGTTACACCCGACTACGGTGGTGGCTAGTCCTATAGAGGCCCTAGTCCTCTTCCCAAATGTAGGCGGGAAGGGATCCCACAACGGCCAAATTTGAAGGGGGACAACTAGTATAAGTTATCCTGACAAAAGGTGGTCTTCGCCTGCCAAAGGCTCTGGTGGTGACGCCGTCCTGGGCTCCACGGTGACCTCGGTCCTGCTGTCCTGCTGGTCTTGGTCTTGTTTCACCGATATGGAAACCTTTGCCTGATGCATCGGGACTCCTCGCCTGTGCTTGCCTACTTAGCACCAAAGAGGAAACGAGGGCACTGCGCGCGCTGGCACCCGCCTGGCCTTGGTCGTCATGGCTTACGTCACAGGGACCTCGCGAGGTGCCCCTCGCCTTTATCTCTCTGCCCCTCGTGAGCCAGCCTGGTGAGGCCGCCCCCGAGGAGGTCTTCCGTCTGCCTCACGAGGCTTGGCCCCTCGCAAGGGTCTTGAGTGTTCGCTGATGAAGATGGGCCATACAGGGTCACTGGTGGAGCCACGTCGTGGGTTGCAGGCAGGAAAGTCTGGGGATCCCCGTTCCCAGGATGCCGACAGTAGCCCCCGGGCCCAAGGCACGCTCGGACTTGGCTTCGAGGCGAAGCAAGGGGCAAGTGCGGAGCGCCGCGGGACCCAATCAGCATGCGGCCTCGGTTGACGCATGGAGATTGATGGGACTTGGGCATCTTTGCTTCCCCACGCTGCCTTGGCAACTGCCCGACTGACAAAAGGCTGGCGCGGGTTGCATTTTCCTTCATTGCTTTCCATCGCCTTGCTCCAGATCCCCTTTCTCGCTCCTTGCTTCCAAAGACTCCAGATCTGCCCGGATCCTCCTTCAAGCCTGCCGCCAATGGCGCCCAAGAAAGCTCGGGCCACTCCCTTGTAATCTTGGTACGAGCCTGCGCTCGATGCGCCGAGCGTTTCGGAGAAGAACCTTGCCGCCATGCTCCTGATGACGATGGAGGGTGACGAGAAGAGGAAGACTGCGCTCTGGGCTGGCTCCGTCGAGCCGGAGGCCTCAGGAAGCACCTTCTACCCCTTCTTGAAGGACAGGAAGAAGGCCGAGGGCTTCAGGGGCAAGTGGGTCTTGATGGATGCCAAGCGCGCCCACCCCCGGCTGGTGCTGCCGACGGATATGCCTATGTCCCAAGAGGGGTGGCTTCGCGCGAAGCTCACTGACTCCCGGGCGGTGCAGGTGTTGGAGAGGATGACCGCCGACCTGAGGCCTGGTGATTCAAGTGCGGCAAAGCGGACGAGGGCCATGATCGTCAAAGAATTCATGAAGCAGCGCATGGCTCCCCTCCAGTCACGCCTGCGCCCCTTGTGGAAGCTTGGAGACGAAGGGAACGACCTCCGCCTGGGCCCAAAGGCCCTTTCTGACAAGGAGCTGTGCTCGGCCCTCCGCTCCTTGGTCGGGGACGACCAGGGGTACTCGTCGGACATCTTCGTTCCCTTGTACCGCCGTCCGGATGGGGCGAAGGTTGCTGCCGCTCTGCCTGTTTTCGATGGGCGTGGGCTTGTGCCGCCTACGCCCTCGAACATCCCGGTGATGACGACTCTGGTGGACGTGTCTTCCGACGAGTCTCGCGAGGAGGAAGAGGAGGAAGAAGAGGAGGAAGAGGAGCGTGACTCGGTGGCGACCCGCGAAGGGGTGGGGGAGACCTCCCCTTTGTGCAAGGCCGACATCATGCGCACCCTTCCTGATGACGATGACAAGGCCGATGTCCTCCTGGAAAGGGGGGAGCTGTGCACGGCAGGGGGCTCCACGAGGTCCAAGGTCAGTCCTCGGAGGAGGTAACCAGCCGAGGTTCCGACGAAGGGAAGGTCGGTGCTGATCTCCCAAGACGACGCCCCCATTCTAACGGTGCTTGGAGCTGCTTCCGGCCTATCTGTTGCCCCCTCTTCAGCGCCTGGAGGCTGCGCGCCCGCGCCTCAGGCTGTGAGGCTCTCAGGTTTCAAGCTTAGGAAGCGGGGAGACTACGCCACGGTGGACCTGTAAGTATTCTTGTCCTGCCTTGTTCTTGCTTCTGCTGCTGATTCTTGATGCTTCTCCATTGCGCAATTAGGGCGATGCCCGCGGTGAAGAAGAGGAAGGAGGAAGCAGCGGTACTTCTCGGGACCAAATGGCCTACAGCGGCCGCACCCTCTTCCGCGGGGAAGGGCAATGAGAGTGCTCGCGCTTCCCCGGCCTGATCGTCCTCGCGAGATTTGCGGGAGAGTCCTCCAGAGGAGGCATCCCCCATAGCCCCGCTGGCTTCGGAGGTGCCGACGTCCGGCTCGGTTGCTGGGGTCCCCCAAGTTCAGGAGGTCCTAGCCTCTTAGGCCATGGTGACGATGTTGTCTCCTCCTTCCGCCGTAATGTTGACCCCGGATCCTTCCGCCTCCCCTAACGTGTTGGAGCATGCTCTCTCTACGCTGACCCTACTGCGAGAGGATCTTCAAGGCACCGACCGTCACCTGGCGGCCGGGCGCCTGGAGCTGATCTCTGGCTGGCTTCACCCCGATGTGTCCGTCCGGGCGACATTGAGCCAGGCTGCGGCGGCCTCCGAGAAGGACAAGCAGGCCGTCGCCCAAGCCGCGGCTGCTCGAGAGGTGGAGCTGAAGGATGCCGAGGATGCCCATGATTGCTGTCGATCGCTCGAGGCCGAGCTGGAGACCGTGCACAACGAGTGTGCGACCGAAGATCGCGACCATAAAGCGGAGGAGGAGAAGATGAAGGCCCGAGAGGACGCTGTCAGGGGTTGCGACACCGAGCTGGAGCAGCTGGCGAAGGCGCAGGCCGCGGAGCGCAGCCGGCTAGGGAAGCTGGAGCAGAAGATGAAGGCGGAGAAGGCCGAGCTAGAAGTCAAGGCGAAGGTCCTGGCCGAGGACCGCGTGGCCTTCAAGTCCCTTGAGGAGAGGTCCCACGTGGTGCTGCAAGCACTCTACGAGAAGGGCTTGGAGGAGCTGCTGGCGACAGCCGACGAGGGACCCACCCAGCTGCTTCCTCATCTGGTTGCGGCGCTTGAAGATGTCGTGGACAGGATCGGCCCCGTGGTGGAGGGGGAAGCCTGCACGCTTTCCTCGGCCGCGCTGACTCATGTCTTCAGCCATCTCCATCTTCGTGATCCTGATGCCAACCTTGACGAGCTGCTGGAGCCTGTGGATGACGAGCACTGCGCAGCTGCTGCCAAAGCCGTGAAGGGCCAGGTGGAGGCTTTGCTGAAGAAGTTCCACGCCTTCGACCCTACGCCCTCAACTGGTGGTGCTGCTGAACCTATAACTCAAGTGGGCGGCTCAGGTGAGGGCAACATCTCCGTCGAAGGGACACCTTCTGCGAGTGATGGCGGCATCCAGGGATGACGAGATGGCTTGCTGGCGGCTCCTTTTCCTGCTTTGCTTCTACAACATGAACCATGCCTTGTGGATGCATTTAAACTTGTATTTGATATTCGAGAAACGATATGTCTTGTAATATTTGTTTGAAATTCTGCGATTTCCTTTCTGTTTGCTTTGGTGTTCCGAGTCGGCAGGGCCCGACCCCGCGCATACCTCCGCCGCCATTGGACCGTCCGGATCACCAGGACGGACCAAGGAGTGAGGGGCTACGTGGCCAGTTAGGCTCCTGAGTCGCGATGCTCAGGAGTCCCCCTTGACGCAGAAACAGCTCACAGAGAAATGCAGGAGTAGGCCTAGTGTTCTACGTTGGCAGGGCCCGACCCCGCGCATACCTCAGCCACCATTGGACCGTCCGGATCACCAGGACGGACCATGGAGTGAGGGGCTACGTGGCCTGTTAGGCTCCTGAGTCGCGATGCTCAGGAGTCCCCCTTGACGTCCAAACGACCTTCATACCTTGGCTCCACTTGGGAGGGCGAGCGACGACCAGGCCTGAGGGACCTGGCAGGGTGGCGTACGCTTGGGCGTGACCCAAGCACAGCCCCCGTGCCCAGCCCCCTCGCGCGACTCTCCCGAGGGGAGGTGTTGCGATGAGGCCAGACACTGAGCCCGGAGGCTCCCTGAGGTTGACACGGCCATGAGGCCGCCCTCAGTTGTTTATCACCAGCGCGGAGCATAGCGCTTCCGCACTTGCACGGGCATAGCCGCTCCTCAGCAGTGTCGATTGCCAGCACGGAGCATGGTGCTTCCACTGGTGCGTGGGTGAGGGATCCCTCTGAGTGGAGCCCCCGGGGCGTGTACAACCCCGCCCTGACATGTGGCTTGCATGGCAGGGCTGGACGCGGTGTGTCTGGGCACTCGTGAGCCAGCACGGGACTCACGAGGCCCTACCTCAATGTGGGTTGCGCCTGGTCTTGGCTCTTGATGACTGTGGTGGTCCTGCAAGATGGTTAGGCAACCTGTGCCGAGCGAATCTCCTGAGGCTATTTCATGAGGAGGCCAAGCACCAACGACCCCAAGAGGTGACGTGAACGGGGCCGGGCCGCCAGACAGAGCTCAGCCATTAGGTTTATCGATGCTGTAGGGATGGACCCAAGCACAGGCGCCGTGCCTAGTCTTCTCATGCGAAGGATCCTAAAGAAAAACGATCGACGCACGTCTCCCGTGGTGGGTGGCAATCAAGCAAGAGATGACTATAAATAAATCATGCATGGGAACCAGCTAGCTTAGATAGATGCGAGAACAATACATGCCACTGGGACGGACCCAAGCGGCTTGGGGATGATGCAGCCCGATGGGCTCCCCTAGTAGGGTAAGCTAATGATGCAAGAGGATACATGCGGCAGTGACAAGCCCATGCGACCTGGGAATAATGTAGCTCAAGGGGCGCTCCCAGCTGAATAAGCTTTGGAAAGTGTCACCTGGTTTCGTTGCCAAAGGAGTGTTGGGGTAGCTGAAGGCACGCGCTGAAGAAGTCGCTCCTCACGAGCCGCCAAGACCCTGAGCCTCGGGAGGCTCTGGGGGCTCAGGTGGCTCCTCAATGACCGTCTCCATCTACACCTGGACCGCATGATGCCTGGCCTCCTGGGTTGCCAGGATGCTCCGTAGGTTGCACTGGAAGGCGGCTGCCACGCTCGGCAGGCCAAATGGCATGCGAACATAGCTGTGAGGTGGACCGTCGCACCGGCCAGCGCGCGAAGGCCAGAAGCGCTCCTGAGATGCGGCCCTGTTGAGCCCTGGGATGTCGATGCAGACATGCAGCTCGCCACCCTCGCCTGGATGGGGAGCTGCACCAGGTGGGCGGCGGTCGCCACACATAGCCCTTGCTTCTTGAAGCTCCTGGGTGGCCTTGATGATGAACTCCTGAGCGCCGGGCTCTCGTCACTCGGTGCCCTTATGAGGGAAATGTGCCACGAAGCACGCCTCCACGTGGTGCCCGAGCACCTCCTCATGATGTTGGCCAGGTCTGAGGCCCTCCAGAAGAGAGCCCCCGAGCTTCGCCCAAGGAGGGCGCCGGGTGCGCCTTCCTATGCGACGGAGGGAGGCGCCCCAGGTGCGGGCGCTAATCCTGAGGCGGCGTCGCTAGTGACACCGCCCCTCTGAGGCCCTGTGCGGAGTAGCTGCTTCTTCTTCTTGGGGACGGCCTCAGGAGGATACTGCATGCCCTCGCTGTCACGGTCTTCGATTGCTACAGCTTGGAAGGTGCGCTCCAGGGAGCACACCGCATCTATTTCTTCGCAGGGGACTGTGATGATTCTGCCGCTTCCTAGCATCTTGAGGACGTTGTAGCCATGGTGGGTCACTACCATGAACTTGGCTAATGCTGGGTACCCGAGGATGGCATTGTACGGCAGACGGATGTGGGCGACGTCGAAGTCCGCGAGCTCGGTGTGGTAGTTGTCGCGTTGGCCGAAGGTGACAGGGAGACGAACTTGCCCTATCGGGGTGGTGGAGCCGTCGGTCACTCTGAGAAGGGCTTAGTTGGCTGCAGCTGATGATAGAGTACTTGAAGGCTGTCGAACATCTCGACGGATAGGACATTGAGCCCCGCGCCACCATCGATGTGGGTCTTGGTGACATGGACATTGCTGATGACGGGTGAACAGAGCATCGGGAGGCGCCGGTGGTCGCCGCGCATTTGAGTTGGTCCACCGAGCTGAAGGTGATGGCATACTTGGACCACCTGAGTGGGCGCGTGGCCTCGGGCCTGGGGAGGGCTGCATTCACCTCGTGAGAGAACTGCTTGAAGATGCGCTGGGAAGCCGGGGCCTGAGCACTCCCAAGATGCAAGCGATGGCGCGTGGCTCCTGGAAGCCCCCAGCCTCCTCGTCCTGATGGTGGTCGTAGTTCCTTCTTGGTGGTGGTGGCAGCGGAGGGAGGCCAGGATTGCCCTGAGGATGGTCCTCGCGAGGTTGGTCACGCCAGGCACCCTCACAAGGCTGCTCCTGCCAGTGGTCCTCACTAGGTCGGTCGCATCACTCCTGGCGGGGGCCGCGGTCATCCTAGCGTCCTCCACCTCGTCGTCCTCCTCGGCCGTAGCCCCGGTCGTTGCGCTCGGGGCGTCAACCGAAGTGTCCATCTCGGGTGGCCCTGAGCTCTTGACAATCGTTGGTGTTGTGGCTGTGTACATTGTGGAAGGCACAGAATGGACGACTGCTCGTGGGACAACTCGAGGTGGTCCCGGCCGCACTTCGTTTCTGGCTCCGCCGCGAGTATGGCTACTCCCTTGCGCTTCACGTCCTTGATCTTGGCTTTCTTCTCTTCTGGGTTGGCAGCAGGGAGCTCGAGGAGGGAGAGACGCCCCTCCTCAGCTCTTGCACACTTGGTTGCTATGTTGAATAGCTCCAGAGTCGTGCATAGCTCCTCGTGGATGGAGTGCTCCTCCTTCATCTTGACATCGCGGACGCCATCGGAAAACGCTGAGATGATGGCCTCGTCCGTCACCTTGGGGATCTTGAGGCGAACGATGTTGAAGCGCTGGATGTACTTCTGCAGGGTCTCTTCTGACTGTTTCTTGATGCGGCGCAAGTCACCCGTGGCCGGAGGGCGGTCTCAAGTGCCCTGGAAGTTGGCGATGAAGCAGTCGCGCATCTCACCCCAGGAGGAGATTGATCCCGCGGGTTGGTTCAGGAGCCACGAGCGAGCGCCATCCTTGAGAGCCATGAGAAACCAGTTCGCTATGACCTTTTTGTCGCCGTTGGCCGCCTCGATGCTCAGCTCGTAGAGCTGCAGGAACTCCGTGGGGTCGGGGGTGCCATCGTAGCGCGGAGGCAGATTCAGCTTGAACTTGCCTGGCCAAATGACGGTGCGTAGCTCGGGAGCGAAGGCGTGGCAGCCTGCCGTGGCCACCGGGGCCCTCTGCAGGGGCGGAGCCTGCTCTTGATGTCCGCGCACTACCGCCGCAGGTGGCACGTGGTCTTGTCGTGGTGGTGGCGGGAGCGCTGGAGCGTTTTCTTGCGGCCGGGGAACCTCTTGGCAGCTTCCTTCTTCTCGCGCGGGCGCCCGACGCGGTGGGTCGTGTCGCGGGACCGTGCGTCTCGGAGCGAGGACGCCTTCTTTGTGTGGAGGAGGCGGGGGTGCTCCAGGTGCCGCACGTCTCGGTGTGAGGGCGCCGTCTTGATGCAGGGGCGGCGGAGGCGCCTCATGAGCTACATCTCCCACGGCCGGAGGCGGGCAAGGCAGCGAGAGGGATGGTGCAAGAGAGCCCCCAGCGGCGTTGACAAGCTCGGCGATGCGGTCCAGCCAGTCCTCGTAGAGGTTGTTGACCGGGGGGTAGCATAGGAGCTCGCGTGCCATGAGCTGTGCGGCCTGCGCGTCCATGGGCGCGCGACGAGTGTGAGATGATGAGCCGGCCGAAGTCAGCGACGGGGTGGCAGTGCAGCCGTCCCGCCGCACGGAGGGGTGCAGTGACGATGCTTGCTGCTCATTTGCTGCTGGGCCGGTAGTGGCGTTGGCAACAGGAGATGGAGAACGACGGGGAGGCCCGCTGACAGGGGCCGTCTGAGCGACACGGGCGACAAGGGCGGCCCGACGCTCGGCGCGGGCTAGACACGCGTCTGCCATGGATGTGGTGGAGCGGTGGAACGTGGATCAACGGAAGGAAAACTTTAGCGCACCCCTACATGGCATGACAAATGTCGGATTTCGGTTTCTGGCAAAACCCTTGAGGTTCGAACTCTGGGGTGTGCATGAAGATCTCTCCCCCTAGCTTCACGCTCTCACCACGATCTCAAAGCTCGGCAGGTCGAACTCGCAGAACAAAGGACATAGGGTTTATACTGGTTTGGGCCACCATTGTGGTGTAATACCTTACTCCAGTGTGGTGTGGTGGATTGCCTCTTGGGCTGAGGATGCACGAATACAAGGGAAGAACAGCCTCCTGAGGAGAGGTGTCCTTGAGCTCGATGAGCTGGTGAGATGGCCTTGGTGCAGTGGATCCAATCCAAGATGAGCGGATACCCGACTACGGTGGTGGCTAGTCCTATTTATAGAGGCCCTGGTCCTCTTCCCAAATGTAGGTGGGAAGGGATCCCACAACGGCCAAATTTGAAGGGAGACAACTAGTACAAGTTATCCTGACAAAAGGTGGTCTTCGCCTGCCAAAGGCTCTGGTGGTGATGCCGTCCTGGGCTCCATGGTGACCTCGTCCTGCTGTCCTGCTAGTCTTGGTCTTGTTGCACCGATATGGAAACCTTTGCCTGATGCTTCGGGACTCCTCGCCCACGCTTGCCTCCTTAGCACCAAAGAGGAAACCAGGACACTGCGCGCGCTGGCACCCGCCTGGCCTTAGTCATCATGGCTTATGTCACAGGGACCTCGCGAGGTGCCCCTCTCCTTAATCTCTCCGCCCCTCGTGAGCCAGCCTGGTGAGGCCGCCCCCGAGGAGGTCTTACATCGTCTGCCTCTCAAGGCTTGGCCCCTCGCGAGGGTCTTGAGTGTTCGCTTATGAAGATGGGCCGTACAGGGTCGCCGGTGGAGCCACGTCATGGGCCGCAGGCAGGCAAGTCTGGGGACCCCCGTTCCCAGGACGCCGACATCATAGGCCTACTTGTTATTTTAATTACAGGAAATTCAGATGGAGTCTGGAAATCATGAAAATCAATGTGTGACCGTGACGTGCTATCATGACCCCGTGGAAAAAAATTGGTAAAGTTTGGCACAAGTTTTTATAATCGCTCCTTGGAAACCGGGTCATCTCACAAGAAGGATCATGGGTTCCAAAAGGAGATGTGGCAATTCAAGCTCAAGTGGTCGGTGACTACATCGTTTGGTCTCATAAAATTTCCACGGTGCGCAATCACCATTATACCACAGGTTTGATTTTCTGGCGCATTTCAGGTATCGTTTGCTACATTTAAGCCTTTTTTGGAATTAAATGTGCATTTCGTGCATATAAATCAAATCCCAACCACAACTGCATGTGTTGATGAAAGGGACGAGGATTGTCGTTCAATCTGGGAGCATCCAACGGTGCAGACGTACGATCAGTGGGGTTTGGGTGTTGGCTAATACGAATGCATGACTCACATCATGCATGCAGTAGGTGGGGGCGGGTAGCGAACACGGTTTGGTAGGCACACAACTTTCCTGAATGAACAGTGTGCTATTTGAAGCCATTTACATCAACTAAAAACATATTTTCATTTGAATGAAGACGTGAGTTCATTGTTTTGCCTTGAATTTTGTTTCACGGTTAGCAATCACCATTGTACCTTAGGTTGGATTTTCTGATGCATTTCAGGTCGCGTTTGCTATATATATATATATATATAAGAACCATGTCATAACTACACGTGGATGTTAGCAAGATCATTTGTATATCTCTTTGCAAGTTTTCATTCATTGTCCAAGAGACCGAAACAATTTTCAAACATTTTGGCCTCAGGACGTTAACATGCATAGGCCTTGTATGTATTTTAATTACAGGAAATGCATATAGAGTCCACAAATCACGTAAATTGTCGTGTCATCATGGCATGCTCTCACGACCACATGGACATTTTTTGGTAAAGTTTGGCACAAGTTTTGATGCCCGCACCTTGGAAACTGGAGCATCTCACAAGAAGGATCATTGTTTCCAAAAGGAGATGCGGCAATTCAGACTCCATTCGTCATTGACTTCATTGTTCCGCCTTGAAATTTTGTGGCCCATTTCAGGTCTCGTTTGCTATATTTAAGCCATTTTGCATTTACCATGTATTTAGTGCATATAAAATCAAAAACCTACTACATCTAGTTGTGGGAGCTAGCAAAGAAGGTGTATAAATCATTTGTGTGTGTCTTTGCCAGTTTTCATCCATTGTCCAAGAAGCAGGGAGACTTTTCAAACATTTCGGCTGCAAAGTGCGGCCACCGGCGTAGGCCTAGTTGGTATTTCAATTAAGGAAATTCAGATGGAGTCCAAAAATCATGAAAATCGGTGTGTGGCCATGGCGTGCTCGCATGACCCCGTGGAAAAAATTGGTAAAGTTTGGCACAAGTTTTGATAATCGCTCTTGGAAACCGGAGCGTCTCCCAAGAAGGATCATGGGTTCCAAAAGGAGAAGTGGCAATTCAAACTCCAATGGCCGGTGATTCCATCGTTTGGCCTCATACAAATTTCCACTGTACGCAATCATCATTATACCACATGTTTGATTTTCTCACGCATTCCAGGTATCTTTTGCTATATTTAAGACATTTTTTGAGTTTAACGTGTGTTTTGTGCATATAATAAAATCCCAACCGCAACTACATGTGCTGATGAAAGGGATGAGGATTCTCGTTCGACGGGAGCATCCAACGGTGCTGACATACGATCCGTGGGGTTTGGGTTCTGGCCAATCAGAACACATGACTCACATCGCATGCGTGGTTTGATAGGCACACGACTTTCATGAATGAACCATGTGCTATTCGAAAACAAGATTGCATATATTCTGTTCATACATTGTAACACCCTGGATTTTGGCCCTTTTCTTTTTCTTTTGATTTATTGTGTTTTTGCTCCGTTTTTCTTTTTGGAGTGGTTCTGTGGCCTTGCCACCTGGGAAATCATCTTCATTTCCTCTCCCAAGTGGCTTGACATCCTAAAAACTTTCTGATCAAACATGTGGAAAATCAAGGCCAGGTGTGGCCAAGTTATTTCAGTAAGGTATTCTACCAAAGAAAATCATGACCGTTAAAGGGTGAGACTGACAGCAAAGGTACGATGATTTTTGCGCGACCATCAGGGTCCGGGTACCCCAGTCAGTTGGAGGCCATAATTCCATATGGATCCACAAAGGCATACTTTCAATGGCCTACTCTGTTTTACAAGGATCTCATATCCCGCTGACCCGCTGGGAATGGTTAATATGGAAAATCCAAATAGGTATCCCACAAAATGAGAAAATCAAAAGCCTAACAATCACCTCAGACCCGGTATACTCATAGATGAAATCAAGTACATGGTCAGTCTGTCAGGAAAAGGATTTGTCTGTCAGCCCCTGTCAGGCCAGTCCCAAGATGTAAATATTTGAGGTATGACACAGTTATAACTCTTCCATACACCGTTATGTTGCTCCTTACAAAAGGCAGTCAGATCTTTGGTACACATCTCACGCTCGAGCCAAAGAAATAAATCAAAATCAGTACCACCTATGAGCAGTCAGATCCTGTCAGAAGATTGCCATGATCAATTCTCAGTATTTATTGAAACCAGAAGGCCTGCATTTATTTGAAGAAACCCCCTGACAGAAGTAAAAAGGTTTTTATGAAAAAGGAAATTTATGCTCAGATCCATTGGATATCACCACAGGTATGGAGAATCAACGTCAGTAAAAATAAATTAGTAAATGAGCAAAGACGTGTCAGGATTTGGGGAAAGGTGAAGCAAACCACCCCAGAGCAAGGGAAGAAAATCATATGAAATTCTTGGGGGAACAATAAATAAAGGAAAAAGGATACCCGAGCTGGAAACGGTGTACTCAAGTCATAATTGTTCCCTGAGCAACTAAATCTCGAGGACGAGATTTCTTTAAGGGGGTAAGAGTTGTAACAGCCTGGATTATGGCCTTTTCTTTTTCTTTTGATTTATTGGGTTTTTGCTCTGTTTTTCTTTTTGGAGTGGTTTTGTGGCCTTGCCGCTTGGGAAATCATCTTCATTTCCTCTCCCAAGTGGCTCAACATCCTAAAAAAATTTCCAAGATCATGTCACTCCACTGCTTGACCAAACCCTAATTTCTTTTTCTAGGGAAAATTCCTTTTTCTATTAAAGGAATAACCCTATCTGTCCTAGGTTGTGAAGCAACCCATATTTCTGCCCATCCAAAAATCCCCAAATAATTTTTATAATTTTTTTGGGTCATATCTCCCTCAAATATGGCAAAAATATTTCATTGGCCATATTTCTCATCATGCTCAATAAATTCATTTCCTATTCTGTCCTAAATGGCACATTGTGAAGCAAGTGCTATTTATGTTTTCCCACTTAACCCCAAACTTTTCAGACATCTTCTCCTGTCCAAATAATTTCCCTGTGCGAAAATTCAACTTTATTTGCCTAGCCAAACTTCCTCAGTGATTTTTCAAAGTTCCTGTCTAAGGGAAGGCTTTGTGAAGGAAGTGCTATCTAGGCTTATCCAAATGCGTTGAACTTTTGCACACTCCTTCATGTGCTCATATTATCAAACTCCTCCAAATTTCAGCTCCATCCAATCATCTAGGTGAGCACAAGGTCAAAACTTTGATTCTGTCAATATTTTCAGGTTGTGAAGCAAGTGCATTTTATATTGCTTCAAAAATCCTGAAAATTTACCAGAGCATTCTCCCACCCAAATAACTTCTCTCCACCAAATTTGGCATCAATTCTTAAAGCCAATATTTCTCTACAATTTTTTGCAAGTTTCTGGACAGAGGGAATAGCTGTGAAGGAAGTACCATTTTGGTAAAACCAATTAGTATGAAATTTTTACAGCACTTTTATCTGGCCAAATCACCAAGCCCTGCCAAATTTCATCTCAAGTGGTTACTCTATGTGAGTGAACCATCATGATCTTGATTCTGAACCCATAATGTGAGTTACAAAGCAAGTATATCAGTTTGTGCTCCATTATGCCCCAAAACCTCTAGGATCATAGTCCTTCCTTAGTTAATCATCGCAGACAACTCCATTTGACCCAATCAAATCCCTGTAAATCACCAGTGCATGTTCAAGTTTACTGCAATAAACTTCAAAGCTTAGTTACCATTTAACCAGAGCCTTTTTCACCGAGCTACCACCGCAGTTGCAACCTCCCCTGGATGGAGTATCAGCTAGACAACGTTTTGTGTAATGTAGAGCATTGAATGCCCCGGTTCACATGGTGACTACGACGATGGCATCACAGTGCGCGCGTCTGTGCGCTGTGGCCACGTCCAGCGCGTCGTTTCTTCTTCGTCCTCTTCCCTCCTATCGTCTTAGCGCGCGTGAGCATGTCCCTTGTCTTCCTCTCGTCGTCATCGTTACCCTAGACCCCTCTCCCCCTCCTTCCGGTTCCTCACCGACGCAAACCGCCGCATGCCCACGGACGTACAGTGGCGTTTTGGCTCGGTTCATCACCGTCGTCTTCCTCCCTGTGCTCCGTTGGCCTCCTCTACCCCGTGAGAACTTCCACTACTCCTCCCTCGTCATCTACCCGCGAGCTCATGCACATGCACACGCGTCCGCGGCGCCGGCGATGCGTCCGCGTAGACGCCAGCACGGCTCCCCTCCCCGCGGCTATATAAGCCCACCACGAGGGCTCTCGACCTCACTCACTCCTAGAAACCTCCCCGACCCATCCGTTCGACTCCAGAGCACCTCATCGCCTCGGTTGGCCGCCATGGCCGCCGCGGCCACGCTCCCCGATTGGCTCAAGCCAGAGCCCCTCTCCTCATTCCTCCTCCACCAGAAGCTCAACCTGACCCCGGTGAACCTCTCGCATCCCTCTTTTCCTCGCCGGAGCCGCTGTGGCCACCCTCCCAAGTTTCGGCCGCCGCCCTCGTTCTTGGTGGACGCAAGCCGCCGTCGTTCTGCTCAGTCTTGGCGCTGCTGCGGGGTCCATACGGGTGCGGCACAACTCGATGCACTCGCCGGTGCCCTCACTTCGGCGGGAGGTGGCCGAAGATGGCTGGGCCGGCGCCGGCCTCGCTGCTGCCTCCTCTGCCCTACGGGCGCGCGTCGGGCGAGAGGAAGGAGATGAGGCCACTCCCTGCCAGCTGGCCGTGGACCCGCAGTCCCACCTGGCACTGGCTCAAGCCGCGGCCCCGCCTCTACTAACCAGGATAAGTGGAAGCGTATTACGCTGGAATACGTCTTCCCTATTCGAAAGCGTACTCTGGCTCTGTTGCGGTCTAGTTTACTCTTTCTCAGTCGAAAAGCATATTCTGTCAAAAGGCGCTTCTTGTTTTCTCTCTCAGGGGCCTGTTTGTGGATATATTTTTACAGATAGGTCCATGGCAGTCAAACACTCATATCTTTTTGCTCCTAACTCCAAATCAGGTGATTCCAAAGCCTACTTCTTCGTTTCGTCGAGCCCGTTCTAATGGAACCATTTTCACCATGTTTTGACATTCTGAAAATGACCATTATTCCCTTGCCCTTATTCATCCCCCTCTGAGAGAGTACGTTTTCCGATGATTCTTTCCGCGAGCTTCTTGCACTTCTTCTCGGTGATTTCTTCCACCCCAGACAAGCCACACCCTCCATTTGCATGATTGCAATGCAGTGACATGGTTTATTTATTTGAACTTGATTAAAATATTGCTTTAGCTATGTATGATGTGTTCATGGCATTTCTCGGAGTATTGTTTTGATCTTGATATTGCCATGATATTGCTTGGAGTTCTAGGGCTTATGTTTTGATGATTATGTGGATGACATGTGCCTTTGGATTCTTAGTGGCTATTATGATTATTTTCATGATGGTATCTGGTATTATTTTGGAGCATTACTTTGGATAGCATGTTGCCTTTGGATTATTAGTGGCTAGTGGCATTTCCATCATCATGCTAGATGATATTATGTTTGGAGTATGATATGGGAGATGATGCTTGCATGTGGATCATAGATGGATAGTTAGTTCTTGATATTTGAGTAGTAGTATTAGCTTTCTTGGATTCATCATGATAGTAGTGTTATACTGTCCTCAGAGTATCTTGGTATGATGTTATGATGCTTGGATTATTTGTTGGATATTGCTATGACATGGATTATAGGTTGATAGTTGATATCGGAGTATCAGTTATCACGGTTATATTTTGGGGATAAATTCCGTCATTAAGTTGGTCAGGTGCCACTGAACCGGGCTTTCTCCAGTGCAACCACATTTGCCTTTATGGGAAGGCCCTAATGTGATGCTATTGTCGTGCCTCTCGCCAGTGCCTCCAACGAGGGAAGGTTATGGGCGCGCGCTACCCTGATCAGGTAGGTGGACATATGCCTTGTGTGCTCGTACTTGGATTTTGCGCGCGTGTATCCCTGTGTGGGACAATTTATGTTTTGGCCACGACGGTGGTCGTTGTGTCTTTGGTAGACACAGGGGCCACCCAGGACTAGCCCAGTGGGGAGTGAGTCGGAGTGGCTGGGAGAGTGCCATGGCAATAGATCAGTTTTGTCGGAACGCCGTTAGTCCACCTGAATGGGAGTGGGAGGCCATGGGTTCCATGGTGTGGGTAAAGTGCGCTACCTCTGCAGAGTGTGTATTTAAATCTATCGATAGCCACGTCCTTGGTCATGGGCATGGGTTCGTACTAGGTCACACCGTTCGATCAACACTCACATGTTGGAATTACTTATAGGTGATTTATATGTTGATATGTTGAGCACTACAGATTGGCAGTATGTTGATGATGATGTTGGAGACCAAGTGTTGGTCATGGTAGTGATCGCCGGAAAGATCACCGTTTGAGATCAAGTGTTGGTCATGGTTGTGATTGCTAGAAAGATCACCATTTGGTTTTGATCATGAGGTGATCGAGATGGTATATTGCTTGGCCGGTTAGCCAAGAGAGATATGGTTATGGAGATCTGAGATGGTGATTTATTAGTATTGTAGTAGTTTCATACCATGCTTAGTAGTTGTTTCATCATAATAGTTGTTAATTTAATTAACCAATTAAATGCTATGTGATTGTCTTGCCTTGATGTTTATGGTTGTTGTGAGCTTGCAAGTACATTCAATGTACTGACCTGGCGTGTCATGCTAGATTGCAGGTGATGCCATGATTGCTTGATTGCTTGTCGATGGTTGCCGTGCGTGCAAGCTAAATTGTGTCCCGGCTAGACACAGACATGATCATACGGAAAATCAAGGCCAGGTGTGGCCAAGTTATTTCAGTAAGGTATTCTACCAAAGAAAATCATAACCGTTAAAGGGTGAGACTGACAGCAAAGGTATGATGATTTTTGCGCGACCATCAGGGTCCGGGTACCCCAGTCAGTTGGAGGCCATAATTGCATATGGATCCACAAAGGCGTACTCTTAGCGGCCTACTCTGTTTTACAAGGATCTCATATCACGCTGACCTGCTGGGAATGGTTAATATGGAAAATCCAAATAGGTATACCGACAAAATGAGAAAATCAAAAGCCTAACAATCACCTCATACCCAGTATACTCACAGATGAAATCAAGTACATGGTTAGTCTGTCAGGAAAAGGATTTGTCCGTCAGCCCCTGTCAGGCCAGTCCCAAGATGTAAATATTTGAGGTATGACACAGCTATAACTCCATACACCATTATGTTGCTCCTGACAAAAGGCAGTCAGATCTTTGGTACACATCTCACGCTCGAGCCAAAGAAATAAATCAAAATCAGTACCACCTATGAGCAGTCAGATCCTGTCAGAAGATTGCCATGATCAATTCTCAGCATATATTGAAACCAGAAGGCCTGCATTTATTTGAAGCAACCCCCTGACAGAAGTAAAAAGGGTTTTATGAAAAAGGAAATTTATGAAAAAGGAGTTCACCACCTTCGTCGTTGTTTCGCTGCTAGAAGTATCCCGCTGCTACGAGTTGTTTCGCTGCTAGCATAGAGCAAGTGTAGTATCGTAGGCGTAGTGTCGCCGTGGTGATGTGCTTCTTTGTAACATCAGACCCTTGTATTATTATTCTTGTAATAAGAGCTGATTTGTTCTATGTCAAGTAGTGTCGTATTCCAGAGACTTCTCCTCGATCTCTGGGCTGGAATAGGGGGCGTTCCGGTCTCTCTGAGCTGGGGTGCCACATACATACTAGAGTGAGATCAACTGAGTGTGCTACCTCTAGATAATAATCATAAACAGTTCAAATTCGTTTCATGAGCTGACAACATATCAAGGTATTAACCGTTCCAACATCAACAGAAGACCGGGCATAACCCACAAATTCAATACACACGACCGTTCTAAATTGAATGAATTAAGTTGCAGAATAGGCATACAAACTAGTGTTACGGCTTAATTCCCATATACATGGGGGAACTGGCATCATTAGGTTGACCCCGAATGAACTTATGTTGTTTGATGATTTTACGCTTCTCTGTTTGGATGGTGTGTGATCCCTTGGCTGGCAACTCAACAAATTCATCGTACTCGTCCTCATCCTCATCAGCAACATACTTGACGCCCAGTACGTTCCTCTTCATGTGCATCAATGCATGGCAGCTCTTATGCAAGGGGTCTGTCACATAGAAAATCTGGGTAGCATCGCTGGCTGATGCGGCTTGAAGCTACATCGGTATTTCCCCAAAGAGGAAGGGATGATGTAGCACAGAGACGGTAGGTATTTCCCTCAGTGATGAAACAAAGGTTATCAAACCAGTAGGGGAACCAAGAAACAACACGTAAACGACACCTGCACACAAATAACAACTACTCGCAACCCAACATATTAAAGGGGTTGCCAATCCTTTTCGGGTAATGGTGCCAGAAATTGGCAAAACCGACGTGAATAAATTGTAGTAGATTGATAGATCGAACGCCAAATAAAATAAATAAGAATAAATTGCAGCAAGGTAATTTTGTATTTTTGGTTTAATAGATTTGAAAATAAAAGGAAAATAAAATAGATTGCGAAGGAAAATATATTAAAGAAGAGACCCGGGGCCGTAGGTTTCACTAGTGGCTTCTCTCGAGAAAAATAGCAAACGGTGGGTAAACAAATTACTATTGGGAAATTGATAGAACTTCAAATAATCATGATGCTATCCAAGCAATGATCATTATATAGGCATCACGTCCAAGATTATAGACCGACTCCTGCCTGCATCTAGTACTATTACTCCACACATCGACCACTATCCAGCATGCATCTAGTGTATTAAGTTCATGGGGAAACAGAGTAATGTAATATGAATGATGACATGATGTAGACAAGATCTATCTATGTAGAGATATACCCCATCGTTTTATCCTTAGTAGCAATGATACATACCTATCGGTTCCCCTTCCGTCACTGGTATCAAGCACCGTAAGATCAAACCCACTACAAAGCACCTCTTCCCATTGCAAGATAAATGGATCAAGTTGGCCAAACAAAACCCAAATATCGGAGATGAAATACGAGGCTATAAGCAATCATGCATATAAAAGATCAAAGAAGATTCAAATAACTTTCATGGATAAAAAGATAGATCTGATCATAAACTGAAAGTTCATCCGATCCCAACAAACACACCGCAAAAAGAGTTACATCATATGGATCTCCAAGAGACCATTGTATTGAGAATCAAACGAGAGAGAGGAAGCCATCTAGCTACTAACTATGGACTCGAAGGTCTACAAAGAACTACTCACGCATCATCGGAGAGGCACCAATGGAAGTGGTGAACCCCTCCGTGATGGTTTCTAGATTGGATCTGGTGGTTCTGGACTCTGCGGCAGCTGGAATTGATTTTTGTTGACTCTCCTAGGGTTTCTGGAATATTGGGGTATTTATAGAGCAAATAGGCGGTTCAGGGAGCACCCGAGGTGTGCACAACCCACCAGGGCATGCCTGGGCCTCCTGGCGCGCCCTGGTGGGTTGTGCTCCCCTCGGAGCACCCCCCAGGTGCTTCTTCGGCCCATTGGTTGTCTTCTGGTCCAAAAAAATCTCCAAAAAGTTTCGCTGCGTTTGCACTCCGTTTGGTATTGATTTCCTGTGATGTAAAAAACTTGGCACTATGTCAACAGGTTAGTACCAAAAAATGATATAAAATGACTATAAATGATTATAAAACATCCAAGATTGATAATATAACAGCATGGAACAATCAAAAATTTTAGATACGTTGGAGACGTATCACTAGCAAGAATGAACGGGTCTGTGTGGTATGACATCATTGTCTTGTTAACACAAGTCTTCCTTTAATCATCAACCTTTACCTAACTAAGAGGGATCCATGTGCACCTGAATAATGCCACCTTAACTTTCACATATTTTAGCTCCCAAATCTCTTTGATAGTTCCATAGTATACCCTTTTATTAGCTTCATCCGTAGTCATGCATTCAATTCGTACAGAGCTATTCTTTTATGAGGCCTTATCATCACGTTCCTCAGTGTGGAACATGTAGCCATTTATGTCATACACTTGGTACATCAACACCATAGGTGATAGCTTTTGTGCCAACCACGTAGCAATGTCATCCATGGATCCATGTGCCAAACTATCCTTCAGCCATCTAGCGTAGTACTTATTGTGCTCCTTCATCTCGACATCTAAAGGATGCACCATTGGTAAGAAGATTTTGGCATATCTCCTCTAAGTGTTCCTTAGCATAAGCATTGATAACTGGGCTATTAAGCAGTACCGTCAAATGGGCTTTGTCGTCCAAATCTTTGGGTGCAGCCTTTTGCGTGCCAGCAAGGACAGACTTACCTTTTAGCCTTCCCTCATGGAGATAGAGGGGCAAACATCATGTATTCGGTGCAAAACTCAACCACCTCCTTCCTGGTATAACCTTATAGGATGCTTGCCTCTGGATGACTGTGGTTCTAACAATAGCGCTTCAGTATTCCCATGAACCGCTCGAAGGGATACATGTTGCAAAGAAACACAGGACCACAATACTTTATCTCATCGACAAGGTGCACAGTGAGATGAACCATGACATCAAAGAATGATGGTGGGAAAACATCTCTAGGATGGACAATATTCTTGCAATATCCTCTTGCATATAATCCAGCTATTCAGGATCTACCACTTTCTGCCATAGTTTGTTGAAGAAATCATAGAGCTCAATGAGTGTATTTCTTATATCTGTGTCCATCCGATTCTTGATGGCCACCGGGAGGATTTGTGTCAACATTATGTGCCAATCATGTGAATTCATGTGTGCCAACTTCATTTTACATGAGCTCACATCCACGAGACTTCTGATGTTTGCGGAGTAGGAAGAGGGTGTCTTAACTGACAATAAATAGCTGAAGAACTCTTTTGCTTCTTTTGTACTGAAATTGTAACTCTGGTGAGCGTGGAGGAATTTTTTTATCATCTTGTGCTTCACTCTTTCGTTTTGATTGATAACCAAGCATATCGAATCGTGCACCATCACCACTCTTTGTTTTACCTTTAATCATGAGAAGACTACCAATGATGCTTTCACATACATTCTTCTCTACGTGCATGACATCGGTGTAGTGACGTACACATAGAATCTCCCAGTAAGGTAATTCCCAAAACACATATTTCTTCTTAAACACTTGATCCCTGGGTGTTTGTTTCACCGTCAAAGCGTGGTTCTTGCCAAGCACAACATTTATTTGTTTAGCCATGTTGTGTACCAACTCCCCAGTATAAGGTCTTGGGCCAAAACCTACAACTGTCGAACCATCAAATTCAGCTTTCATCTTTCGGTACAGGTGATCTTTTCATAAGAACCTACGATGATGCAGATACATGGTTTTGTGCGAGTTGGGAAGAAATCTGCTCGCTGCCCTATCGATGCATGTGACACACCCTATATCTCCCCTTGTTTTCTGCCCCGATGTGTTGCCTAATGCTAGCATATCTTGAATGGTGTGCAGTAGCATCACATGTAGATCGAAAAACTCCTCTTTGTAAGCATCATAACATTTTACAGCAGGCTTTTGTACCAACAATGTCAGTAGTTCTTCTACCAATAGCTGAAAGTAAATGTCGATGTCATTTCCAGGTTGCTTCGGGCCTTGGATAATCATTGACATCATGATGTATTTTTTCTTCATACACAACCAAGGAGCAAGGTGATGTCTACTACACAACCTTCTTCTTATAGACGTTGTTGGGCCTCCAAGTGCAGAGGTTTGTAGGACAATAGCAAATTTCCCTCAAGTGGATGACCTAAGGTTTATCAATCCGTAGGAGGCATAGGATGAAGATGGTCTCTCTCAAGCAACCCTGCAACCAAATAACAAAGAGTCTCTTGTGTCCCCAACACACCCAATACAATGGTAAATTGTATAGGTGCACTAGTTTGGCGAAGAGATGGTGATACAAGTGCAATATGGATAGTAGATAATAGTTTTTGTAATCTGAAAATATAAAACAACAAGTTAACTAATGATAAAAGTGGGCGTAAACGGTATTGCAATGTGTGGAAATAAGGCCTAGGGTTCATACTTTCACTAGTGCAAGTCCTCTCAACAATAATAACATAATTGGATCACATAACTATCCCTCAACATGCAACAAAGAGTCACTCCAAAGTCATTAATAGCGGAGAACGAACGAAGAGATTATGGTAGGGTACGAAACCACCTCAAAGTTATTCTTTCCAATCAATCCGTTGGGCTATTCCTATAAGTGTCACAAACAGCCCTAGAGTTCATACTAGAATAACACCTTAAGACACAAATCAACCAAAACCCTAATGTCACCTAGATACTCCAATGTCACCTCAAGTATCCGTGGGTATGATTATACGATATGCATCACACAATCTCAGATTCATCTATTCAACCAACACATAGAACCTCAAAGAGTGCCCCAAAGTTTCTACCGGAGAATCACGACGAAAACGTGTGCCAACCCCTATGCATAGGTTCATGGGCGGAACCCGCAAGTTGATCACCAAAACATACATCAAGTGAATCACGTGATATCCCATTGTCACCACAAATATCCACGGCAAGACATACATCAAGTGTTCTCAAATCTTTAAAGACTCAATCCGATAAGATAACTTCAAAGGGGAAACTCAAATTACAAGAGAGTAGAGGGGGGAAGAAACATCATAGGATCCAGCTATAATAGCATAGCTCGCAATACATCAAGATCGTACCACCTCAAGAACATGAGAGAGAGATCAAACACATAGCTACTAGTACATACTCTCAGCCCCGAGGGAGAACTACTCCCTCCTCGTCATGGAGAGCACCGGGATGATGAAGATGGCCACCGGAGAGGGATTCCCCCTCCGGTAGGGTGCGGGAACGAGTCTAGATTGGCTTTCGGTGGCTACGGAGACTTCTGGCGGCGGAACTCCCGATCTATTGTGCTCCCGGATGTTTTTAGGCTATATGGAGATATATATAGGCGGAAGAGGTACGTCAGGGGGCCACGAGGGTGGAGGGCGCGCCCTAGGGGGTGGGCGCGCCCCTGCCTCGTGGCCTCCTCGTAAGTCCCCTAGCGTGCACTCCAAGTCTTCTGGGCTTCTTTCCTTCCAAAAATGAGTTCCGTGAAGTTTCAGGTCAATTGGACTCCGTTTGATTTTCCTTTTCCTCGAAACCCTAAAACAGGGTAAAAACAGAAACTCACACTGGGCTCTGGGTTAATAGGTTAGTCCCAACAATAATATAAAAGTGGATAATAAAGCCCAATATTGTCCAAAACAGTAGACAATATAGCATGGAGCAATCAAAAATTATAGATACGTTGGAGACGTATCAAGCATCCCCAAGCTTAATTCCTGCTCGTCCTCGAGTAGGTAAATGATAAAAACAGAATTTTTGATGCGGAGTGCTACTTGGCATAATTTCAATGTAATTCTTCTTAATTGTGGTATGAATATTCAGATCCATAAGATTCAAGACAAAACTTCATATTAACATAGAAATAATAATACTTCAAGCATACTAACTAAGCAATTATGTCTCTTCAAAATGACATGGCCAAAGGAAGTTATCCCTACAAAATCATATAGTCTGGCTATGCTCCATCTTCACCACACAACATATTTAAATCATGCACAACCCCAATGACAAGCCAAGCAATGGTTTCATACTTTTGATGTTCTCAAACTTTTTCAATCTTCACACAATACATGACCGTGAGCCATGGACATAGCACTATAGATGGAATAGAATGGTGGTTGTGGAGAAGACAAAAAGGAGAAGATAGTCTCACATCAACTAGGCATATCAACGGGCTATGGAGATGCCCATCAATAGATATCAATGTGAGCGAGTAGGGATTGCCATGCAACGGATGCACTAGAGCTATAAATTTATGAAAGCTCAAAAGAAACTAAGTGGGTGTGCATCCAACTTGCTTGCTCACGAAGACCTAGGGCATTTTGAGGAAGCCCATCATTGGAATATACAAGCCAAGTTCTAAAATGAAAGATTCCCACTAGTATATGAAAGTGACAACATACGAGACTCTCTATCATGAAGATCATGGTGCTACTTTGAAGCACAAGTGTGGTAAAAGGATAGTAGCATTGTCCCTTCTCTCTTTTTTTCATTTTTTCATTTGGGCCTTTCTCTTTTTTTATGGCCTCTTTTATTTTTTTTGTCCGGAGTCTCATCCCGACTTGTGGGGGAATCATAGTCTCCATCATCCTTTCCTCACTGGGACAATGCTCTAATAATGATAATCATCACACTTTTATTTACTTACAACTCAAGAATTACAACTCGATACTTAGAACAAGATATGACTCTATATGAATGCCTCCGGCGGTGTACCGGGATGTGCAATGACTCAAGAGTGACATGTATGGAAGAATTAAGAATGGTGGCTTTGCCACAAATACAATGTCAACTACATGATCATGCATAGCAATATGACAATGATGAAGCGTGTCATAGTAAACGGAACAGTGGAAAGTTGCATGGCAATATATCTTGGAATGGCTACGGAAATGCCATAATAGGTAGGTATGGTGGCTGTTTTGAGGAAGGTATATGGTGGGTTTAAGGTACCGGCGAAAGTTGTGCGGTACTAGAGAGGCTGGCAATGGTGGAAGGGTGAGAGTGTGTATAATCCATGGACTCAACATTAGTCATAAAGAACTCACATACTTATTGCAAAAATCTATTAGTTATCGAAACAAAGTACTACGCGCATGCTCCTAGGGGGATAGATTGGTAGGAAAAGACCATCGCTCGTCCCCGACCGCCACTCATAAGGAAGACAACCAATAAATAAATCATGCTCCGACTTCATCACATAATGGTTCACCATACGTGCATGATACGGGAATCACAAACTTCAACACAAGTATTTCTCAAATTCACAACTACTCAACTAGCATGATTCTAATATCACCATGTCCATATCTCAAAATAATCATCAAGCATCAAACTTCTCTTAGTATTCAATACTCTATATGAAAGTTTTTACTATTCTTGGATGCCTTAGCATATTAGGATTTTAAGCAAATTACCATGCTATTTAAGACTCTCAAAAATAATCTAAGTGAAGCACTAGAGTAAATGACAAACTACTTCGAAAGATATAAGTGAAGATCGATGAGTAGTCGAATAATTATGCAACTATGTGAAGACTCTCTAACATTTAATAATTTCAGATCATGGTATTGTATTCAAACAGCAAGCAAAACAAAAGTAAATAAAATGACGCTCCAAGCAAAACACATATCATGTGGTAAATAAAAATATAGCTCCAAATAAAGTTACCGATGAACGAAGACAAAAGAGGGGATGCCTTCCGGGGCATCCCCAAGCTTAGGCTCTTGGCTATCCTTGAACATTACCTTGGGGTGCCTTGGGCATCCCCAACCTTAGGCTCTTTCCACTCCTTATTACATAGTCCATCGAATCTTTACCCAAAACTTGAAAACTTCACAACACAAAACTTAACAGAAAACTCGTAAGCTCCGTTAGTATAAGAAAGTAAATCACCACTTCAAGTTACTGTAATGAACTCATTCTTTATTTATATTGGTGTTAAACCTACTGTATTCCAACTTCTTTATGGTTTATAAACTATTTTACTAGCCATAGATTCATCAAAATAAGTGAATAACACATCGAAAACAGAATCTGTCAAAAACAGAACAGTCTGTAGTAATCTGGATCAAACGTATACTTATGCAACTCATAAAATTCTCAAATAAATTTCTGGACCTAAGGAATTTATCTATTAATCATCTGCAAAAATAATTAACTAAATAGCACTTTCGAAATAAAAATGGCAGCAATTCTCGTGAGCGCTAAAGTTTCCGTTTTTTACAGCATGATCATAAAGACTTCACCCAAGTCTTTTCAAAGGTTCTACTTGGCACAAACACTAATTAAAAGTATAAAACCACATCTAAACAGAGGCTAGATGAATTATTTATTACTAAACAAAAACAAAAGGCAAGGAATAAAAATAAAATTGGGTTGCCTCTCAACAAGCGCTATCGTTTGACGCCCCTAACTAGGCATGATGATTTCAATGATGCTCACATTAAGGACAGTAAAACTGAGCCTAATCCCTGCCCTCTCACGCCATTAGATGTTTGAGCTGTTCATTTTCGAGATTGCACTATTTCTGGCCGCTGGATGCACGTGGATCTCTGTTTTTCTTTGAACGTGACCACAACCTGGGCCTGCTGTCCCAAAGACGGCTATTCCGGTAGCTTTTTTGGACAATTCTGGTTGATTGGGCCAGGCAGCCCATCTAGCGAAGCCGCTGAGAGAAAAGGGTCCATGAAAAAAACTGCAACGAACGGAACAGTCGTGGACGATTGCTATGCTCCTTTCTCCCAAACCCTAACCAGACCAGGCGGCGGCGGTGAAGTTGGCATGGACGAAAGAGATGGGAGCATACGTGGCGTGTAGTGTGTCAACAAGTTTCGCGAGTTCTTCTAAAGGATTTTGCGGACCCGACGATGGGCTGCCCGGTGCTGGTCGCTGGTGGCGAGGCTGTAGCCCCGCCATCGTTGAGGCCGTCACCGTGGCGTGGGAGTGCGGCATCTTTGCCGTTTGGGTAATTCCATTCGTCTTTTCTAATAAAACTGGGGTATACATATGAGTAATCCATTCTAATTCCTGCTCTACGTGACCTCCTTTTTGCCTGGTACTACGGTTCCTATTTTGCTGGTTTGGTTTGGTTAATCTTGCAATTTCCCATGTATGCGTGATGAAGACGAATTCGCAATACTATCTACTCACCTTCGATCCAGCGGCAGAGCGGTTGTTCTATCTGTTCATATCACCGTCCGTGTGTCCTGCCAGAGTTGATTCCAGCGGCGCCAATATCTACCGCCAACTCTCCACCTTGGGTTCTTCCCGTATGATTTCATTCACCGTCCGCTAGCACTCCTCCTGGCCAGATGGTTCCGGCAGCGTGTGTACCTGCAGAAAAATCCTCCTTTTTAGGCCAGTGATTGTTCTTGGGATTTAATTTATGCGGAGGCAACGGGTACAAACCGGTGCCCGGTGGCTCCATGAGTTAGAAGGTGCGTTTCTTGATCTCTTTCCCTGGTAGTTCAATTATCATAGTATTTTTCTAATGTGATTTGAAAAGTCTCATCAAATCCAGTGAACATACGAGACTGCAATACTTGGTTTATGCTCTAGAATTAAATGACTTGCTTATAAGTCTGCTTACCTTTTTATGTGAACTATCATTATTTTTCTTTATCCAACCACATTGAAATTTGTCGATGAAGATCATCGTCAATACCATGATTTATGATTTGGCACATGAGTGGGACCCAAGGGAGGATGTTGTTCTGACTTTACTTTAAGATGTGAGTACATTCTACTTGACATTTCTCATGTTCAACCGGCAATGAGCATCTGCTCTATCTTGATGTTTCTTTAATCATTATTTCCAAACTGTGCACCTAAGGGTAGGATAAAAGTATTGAAGTTGAACATGTTGATATTTGGTTATCAAGCGATGAAGTAGAATCATAATATGCTGACTGGTGCGGTATGAAAGTGGACTAAAGTGATTTTTCCGTATTCTTAGATGTCCTGTTCGTTTCTGGTCCAAGAATTTTCTCTCTCAAATTATAATCCACCTAATAGCTTGCATGATGTTTGTATAGATGTTTCCTCCATAATTAGCTGCGTGCATGATATCTTTTCTGAAGGTAGCTGCATATTATCAGGTAGCTGCTCTTGCTATGGCGAATGGCTTGGGTACTGTGTTTTTATAGGTTCAATCTTGCACAATGAGTTGTGTGCATGCTCTCTTTCATCAGGCCATGATTTGATATGGTAGCTACTCTGTAGGTTTGTTCAAGTCCATATATATGCATGTCCCATAAATGTGGAAATTGGTACAGCATGACTTAGAGATTGCATCATCAGATACCAAAAACGAAGGTCTTCATCCCATTAAACAATCTCATCGCAAGAAGACAGTCGTTTAAAATTTATATGATTTCACTGGACTTATTCTCCTATCAGATTCCAAATGTGGTTCGTGTACAATGGACTTCATGGAGAAATAGAGAGCATAATATTTCTTTTTTAATGTTTCTCTTGGAAGGTGTGCCTTCATGTTGTTCGACCACTTTGGATACTTGCAAGATGAATAAGATTTAATGGAGTGGATTATGGTAACAAAGATTAAGTGGTGCCCATGTTGAACTATTATATATTGGAAGCTGAGTTTCATACACAACTTTGTCGCATAAGTAATCACATAAAAAATGCATTTACTGATCTATAGTATGTGATACGGAAGGAATATTCCAGCTAACATGTTATGCACATTTATAGTAATCATACTGTAACTCTTTTTGGTTGTACTGAATCACATGCAATTCTAAATTCCGCTAAACATGCTTTGTGATACTAATTCTTGCAACATTAGTAACAAGGGTACATCACTAATGTTGCTGCAAGCATGCAAGATATATTTCTGGGTGCTGAAAAGATTCATACAACCCATGTACATCGAATAATTAATTCTTGCATCCTTACAGAATGCATATTCCCGAACCTTCTGTTTGTTACATCTCATTGTCCAGTGATAAGATGACATTTGAGCCTTACATTTGTTTTGGGTTTAGGTATGTTTTAGGTTTCACTTGGTGATTATAATGATTTCCCTTTATTATTAGTGTCATGCTTTAACCTTCTCCTCTTACAAAAGCTTGATTGACGTATTGTGGAGATCACTTAGTTAGGGCCTCTCACTGCTTCTCCTATGCATTTTCTCTGTCGTTGCTTCCACTAAACTGTTAGACACTTGAGACCCTCAACAAGATTCTATCGGATTTGTGAGGGCTATTTCCGAACCAGTGATTAATCATAATAGCTTATGAGATAATGCGCCACTACATCAAATTAAACAAGAATGTCTCATGGATGGAACATGTATTTTA
Organism: Triticum urartu; assembly: GCF_056163025.1. Classification (NCBI taxonomy): domain Eukaryota; kingdom Viridiplantae; phylum Streptophyta; class Magnoliopsida; order Poales; family Poaceae; genus Triticum; species Triticum urartu. The sequence continues at coordinate 191,456,377 of NC_141873.1, read as the reverse complement.
TTTCATCGAGAGCATATGTGACATATGTATGAAAATGTAACTTCAATTTTGTTCCTACCTCAAAAACTATGCTTGGTTTGTCCTTTATTTTTTATGGACATGAGCTGATATTACTGGTTCATTAAAAAAGTAACTTGATGACATGTTAAAAAATTCCAGTCAAACCAAGATTATTCATGGCTGTGAAAATTACATTCCATCTACTGATGGGTCTATCGATCTAGGTATGAGATGACAGCAAAAAGATCTACTACTTTTGATACAAGCATTGGACACTTTAACAACCAGGGTACAGCGGAGCAAGTCATGTCAAAAAATTACTAAGAAAAGACACACACACACACACACACACACACACATATATATATATATATTACTATATATAGTGATACAATCCATCATTCAGGTTGTAGAATAAGTTATTCTTCATCTAAGGTAATCTTACGATCATTTCATAATTAAATTACGTTTGGAATTCAAATAGTTACATTCCTATTGATTCACTACGTAAAATTTGACATAAGAAAATAAAAATATAGGTCATAAGACAATTTTTTTTGCAGTTTATGCGTATTTTACACTATGTTTTTATGTTTGTAATTTTATATAATATAATATATATTTTACGACGATTATATATTTTCTTACGGTCTCTTTTTACTTTGGAAGTAAGACAAAACTTATGGAACGTAAAATTACGGTGCATTGATGGTAATATAGAGGGGGGGTGAAGAATAACTATTCCTCATCCAAGATGACGAATAGCGTGACCCTTACTATATATATATATATATATATATATATATATATATATATATATATATATATATATAGAGGGGGGGTTGAAGAATAACTATATATATATTGCCTCATACAAACATCGGTCCTTAATATTACAATGTCAAAATAGACGGGCGCAGCAACGCGCGCCTTCAATGATCTAGTAAAAGATAAGAATTGTAACATAATAAAGAGAGCATCATGAAGAATATGACTAGCACATTTAAGTTTAACATATTTTTTATGCATAGGGATTTCGTTAGCAAACAACTTATGGGAACAAGAATCAACTTGCATAGGAAGGTAAAACAAGCATAACTTCAAAACTTTAAGCACATAGAGAGGAAACTTGATATTATTGCAATTCCTACAAGCATATATTCCTCCCTCATAATAATTTTCAGTAGCATCATGAATGAATTCAACAATATAACCAACACCTAAAGCATTCTTTTCATGATCTTCAAGCATAGAAATTTTATTACTCTTCATATAAGCAAAATTCTTCTTATTCAGAATAGCGGGAGTATCATAAGAGACTCGAATATTATAAATTGTTTCCACATTAAAAAAGTAATGTTCAGAGAAGGGGTAATCATAATCATGACAAGTTTTATAAATATAATCACTACTTTTTATAGCATAAGTATCATCACAATAATCATCATAAGTAGGAGGCATGCTATCATCATTATAACTTGCATATCAAAATTTGAGAGACTAAAAATATCATCTTCATTAATCATAGCTTCCCCAGGCTTGGGACAAAGATTAATTACAGCAAATATATTCTCAAAAACATCATCTTCATCAAACATAGCATCCCCAAGCTTGGGCCTTTTCATATTATAAGCATAATCACTCTCATCATTAATAGTATGGATAGCACCAATAGTATAACAATTATCATATTCTTTCAAGCAAGTGCCAAAAAGATTTTCAAGATCATAAGAAGTATCATTATCTTCCACAATTATATTTTATGAGGCACAATAGTAATAGGAGCAGCATTATTTGAGGGAGATATTTTTTTACCTCTCTTCCTTTGTCTTTTCTTCTTTTTCACCACATTGTGTGTGGGTTCAATCCTCTTTTTGGAGCTCCTTATTAATGAGATTGGTTGAATAGGAGGCTCCTCCTCGTTACCTGATTCATCAAAAGAAATAATAGGAGGGTATTGGGAAGCCTCTTCCCTTTCATTAGTATTCTCTTTATCCTCTATTTGTTTTCTTTTCTTTATGTAGTTGGCAATATAAGGATTTTCAATGCAATTCACCGCACAATACATATAAATTTCCTCAAGATCAAAACCAAGAAGTCTATCAAGATTAAACTTTGGAATACCCTCAGTTATACGTTTCATTTCCTCATACCCCAAAAGAAGACTAAGCTCTTCATGACGCTCAAGGGTAATCAAATTATCACAATTTTTGGATACAATTCGATCATGAAACAATTTGCATTGGAGATTTAAATGACCATGTTCATTGTAAAGTTCACAAGGGGTGCGGAAAATATTGAATTTTTCAACACAATCATCAAGACTTTCTTGCAATAATTTAGTTTCTAAGTACTTATGCCTCTTGCAATATCTATCTTCCCTATTTGGTGTGTACTTACAAACCCAATGCACTCCATAAAAATTGACATGTTTATAGGAGACATTTTCATCATAATGATACGTCCATTTTGCATCATGCTTTTATATCGATATTTATTGCATTATGGGCTGTTATTTCACATTATGTCACAATACTTATGGCTATTCTCTCTTATTTTACAAGGTTTACATAAGGAGGGAGAATGCCGGCAGCTGAAAATTCTGGGCTGGAAAAGGAGCAAATATTAGAGACGTATTCTACACAACTCCAAAAGTCCTGAAACTCCATGGAACACCTTATAATAAATAATGAAAAATCCTCGCCAAAGATGAAGACCAGGGGGCCCACACCCTTCTCACGAGGGTGGGGGGCGCCCCCCTAGGGCGCGCCCCCCTCCCTCGTGGGCCCCTTGGTGGCTCTCCGATGACCATCTTCTCCTATATGAAGTCTTTTGCCGAGAAAAAAAATAGGAAGCAACCTTTCGGGACGAAACTCCGCCGCCACAAGGCGGAACCTTGGCGGATCCAATCTAGAGCTCCGGCAGAGCTGTTCTGCCGGGGAAACTTCTCTCCTGGAGGGGGAAATCATCGCCATCGTCATCACCAACGCTCCTCTCATTGGGAGAGGGAAATCTCCATCAACATCTTCAACAACACCATCTCATCTCAAAACCCTAGTTCATCTCTTGTATCCTATTCTTGTCGTCAAGTCCGGGATTGGTGCTAGTAGGTTGCTAGTAGTGTTAATTACTCATTGTAGTTGATGCTAGTTGGTTTAATTGGTGGAAGATCATATGTTCAGATCCTTTATGCATATTAATACCCCTCTGATTATGAACATGTTTATGCTTTGTGAGTAGTTACGTTTGTTCCTAAGGACAAGGGAGAAGTCTTGCTATTAGTAGTCATGTGAATTTGGTATTCGTTCGATATTTTGATGAGATGTATGTTGTCTAGACTCTAGTGGTGTTATGTGAACGTTGACTACATAACACTTCACCATTATTTGGGCCTAGAGGAAGGCATTTGGAAGTAATAAGTAGATGATGGGTTGCTAGAGTGACAGAAGCTTAAACCCTAGTTTATGCGTTGCTTCGTAAGGGGCTGATTTGGATCCATATGTTTCATGCTATGGTTTGGTTTACCTTAATACTTTTGTTGTAGTTGCGGATGCTTGCAATAGAGGTTAATCATAAGTGGGATGCTTGTTCAAGTAAGAACAACACCCAAGCACCGGTCCACCCACATATCAAATTATCAAAGTACCGAACGCGAATCATATGAATGTGATGAAAACTAGCTTGACGATATTCCCATGTGTCCTCGGGAGCACTTTTCCTTATATAAGAGTTTGTCCAGGCTTGTCCTTTTCTACAAAAAGGATTGGGCCACCTTGCTGCACTTTATTTACTTTTGTTACTCGTCGCTCGTTACAAATTATCTCATTACAAAACTATCTGTTACCACTTATTTCAGTACTTGCAGAGAATACCTTGCTGAAAACCATTTACCATTTCCTTCTACTCCTCGTTGGGTTCGACACTCTTACTTACTGAAAGGACTACGATAGATCCCCTATACTTGTGGGTCATCAAGACTCTTTTCTGGCGCCGTTGCCGGGGAGTGAAGTGCCTTTGGTAGGTGGAATTTGGTAAGAAAAAATTTATATAGTGTGCTGAAATTTACTGTCACTTGTTACTATGGAAAGTAATCCTCTGAGGGGCTTGTTCGGGGTATCTTCACCTCGACCAGTAGAGCAAAGAGTTGCTCCTCAACCTACTGAACCTATTGAAAATGAAATTCCTTATGAGTATCCTTCGAGTATAATAGAAAAACTGCTAGCTAATCCTTTTACAGGAGATGGAACAAAGCATCCTAATGAACACCTAATATATGTGGATGAAGTTTGTGGATTATTTAAGCTTGCAGGTATTTCCGATGATGTTGCTAAGAAGAAGGTCTTCCCTTTATCTTTAAAAGGAGACGCATTGACATGGTATAGGTTATGTGATGATCTGGAATCGTGGAACTATAGAAGATTGAATTGGAATTTCATCAAAAGTATTACCCTATGCATCTTGTTCATCGTGATCGCAATTATATATATAATTTTTGGCCTCGCGAAGGAGAAAGCATCGCTCAAGCTTGGGGGAGGCTTAAATCAATGTTATATTCATGCCCCAATCATGAGCTCTCAAGAGAAATGATTATTCAAAAATTTTATGCTCGGCTTTCTGATAACAATCGCACCATGCTCGATACTTCTTGTGCTGGCTCTTTTATGATGAAGACTATTGAATTCAAATGGGATTTATTGGAAATAATTAAACGCAACTCTGAAGATTGGGACCTCGACAAAGGTAAGGAGTCAGGTATGACACCTAGTTTTGATTGTGTTAAATCTTTTATGCATACCGATGTTTTCTGTAAATTTAGCACTAAATATGGACATGACTCTGAGATAGTAGCTTCTTTCTGTGAATCTTTTGCTACTGACGTAGATCTCCCTAAGAAGAAGTGGTTTAAATATCATCCTCCCATAGAAGTAAAAGTAGCTGCACATATTAAAGTTGAAGAAAAGACTATCACTTATAATGATCCTATTGTTCCTACTTCTTATGTTGAGAAACCACCTTTCCCTATTAGGATAAAGATCATGCTAAAGCTTCAACTATAGTTCGTAAAAGCAATATTAAAACATATACACCTCCTGAGCAAGTTAAAGTTGAACCTAATATTGCTATTGTTAAAGAGCTCTTGTCTGATAATATTGATGGGCATGTTATCCAGTTCTGCGGTGAAACTGTTAGAATTGCTAAACCTTGTGCTAAAGATAAACATATACCTGTGGTAGGCGTGCCTGATATTTCTGTTAAAATAGGAGATCATTGTTATCATGGCTTATGTGATATGGGTGCTAGTGCTAGTGTTATACCTTATGACTTGTATAAAGAAATCAAGCATGAAATTGCACCTGCTGAGTTAGAAGATATTGATGTCACAATTAAACTTGCTAATAGAGATACTATTTCAACAATGGGAGTTGTTAGAGATGTTGAAGTCTTGTGCGGGAAAACTAAATATCCTGGTGATTTTCTTGTTCTTAGTTCTCCGCAAGATAGCTTTTGTCCCATTATATTTGGTAGACCCTTCTTGAATACAGTTAATGCTAGGATAGACTGCAAAAAGAATGTTGTTACTATTGGCTTGGATGATATGACTCATGAGTTTAATTTCTCTAAATTTAGTAAACAACACCGTGAATAAGAATTGCCTAGTAAGGATGAAATTATTGGTCTTGCTTCTATTGCCGTACCTCCTAATGATCCTTTAGAACAATATTTGCTAGACCATGAGAATGATGTTTTTATGAATGAAAGAAGGGAAATAGATGAAGTATTCTTTGAACAAGAACCTATGCTAAAACACAATTTGCCTGTTGGAATCCTAGGGGATCCTCCTCCACCTAAGGCTGATCCCGTGTTTGAGCTTAAACCGTTGCCTGATAATCTTAAATATGCTTATCTTGATGAAAAGAAGATATATCCTATTATTATTAGTGCTAACCTTTTAGAGCATGAAGAAGAAAGATTATTGAGAACTCTGAAGAAGCACCGTGCTGCTATTGGATATACTCTTGATGATCTTAAGGGCATTAGTCCCACTCTATGTCAACATAAAATAAATTTGGAAGCAGATGCCAAACCAGTTCGTGATCCTCAACGACGTCTAAATCCTAAAATGAAAGAAGTGGTAAGAAAAGAAATACTAAAGCTTCTGGAGGCAGGTATAATTTATCCCGTTGCTGATAGTCAGTGGGTAAGTCCTGTTCGTTGTGTCCCTAAGAAGGGAGGTATTACTGTTGTTCCTAATGATAAAGATGAATTGATTCCACAAAGAATTATTATTGGTTATAGGATGGTAATTGATTTCTGCAAATTAAATAAGGCTACTAAGAAAGATCATTACCCCTTACCTTTTATCGATTAAATGCTAGAAAGATTATGCAAACATACACATTATTGCTTTCTAGATGGTTATTCTGGTTTCCCTCAAATACATGTGTCGGCTAAAGATAAATCAAAGACTACTTTTACATGCCCTTTTGGTACTTTTGCTTATAGACGTATGCCTTTTGGTTTATGTAATGCACCTACTACTTTTCAAAGATGCATGATGGCTATATTCTCTGACTTTTGTGAAAAGATTTGTTAGGTTTTCATGGATGACTTTTCCGTCTATGAATCTTCTTTTGATGATTACTTGAGCAATCTTGATCGAGTTTTGCAGAGATGTGAAGAAACTAATCTTGTCTTGAATTGGGAAAAGTGCCACTTTATGGTTAATGAAGGTATTGTCTTGGGGCATAAAGTTTCTGAAAGAGGTATTGAAGTTGATAAAGCCAAGGTTGATGCTATTGAAAAGATGCCATGTCCCAAGGACATCAAAGGCATAAGAAGTTTCCTTGGTCACGCCGGATTTTATAGGAGGTTCATCAAGGACTTCTCAAAAATTTCTCGGCCTCTGACTAATTTATTAAAAAAAGATATACCATTTGTCTTTGATGATGATTGTGTAGAAGCATTTGAAATACTTATGAAAGCATTAGTCTCTGCACCTATTGTTCAGCCACATGATTGGAATCTACCCTTTGAAATTATGTGTGATGCTAGTGATTATGATGTAGGTGCTGTTCTAGGGCAAAGAGTTGATAAGAAATTAAATGTTATCCATTATGCTAGTAAGACTCTAGACAATGCTCAAAGAAATTATGCTACTACTGAAAAATAACTTTTAGCAGTTGTATTTGCTTGTGCTAAGTTCAGACCTTATATTGTGATCCTAAAGTAACTACCCACACTGATCATGCTGCTATTAAATATCTTATGGAAAAGAAAGACGCTAAACCTAGACTTATTAGATGGGTTCTCTTGCTACAAGAATTTGATTTGCATATTGTTGATAGAAAAGGAGCTGAAAACCCCGTTGCAGACAACTTATCTAGGTTAGAGAATGTTCTTGATGACCCACTACCTATTGATGATAGTTTTCCTGATGAACAATTAAATGTCATAAGTACTTCTCGTAGTACCCTTGGTATGCTGATTATGCTAATTACATAGTTGCTAAATTTATACCACCTAGCTTCACATACCAACAAAAGAAAAAGTTCTTCTATGATTTGAGACATTACTTTTGGGATGACCCACATCTTTATAAATAAGGAGTAGATGGTGTTATTAGACATTGTGTACCTGAGCATGAACAGGAACAGATACTACGCAAGTGCCACTCCGGAACTTATGGAGGACACCACGCAGGAGATAGAACTGCACATAAGGTATTGCAATCCGGTTTCTATTGGCCTACTCTCTTCAAGGATGCCCGTAAGTTTGTCCTTTCTTGTGATGAATGTCAAAGAATTGGTGATATTAGTAGACGTCAAGGAATGCCTATGAATTATTCACTTGTTATTGAACCATTTGATGTTTGGGGCTTTGATTATATGGGACCGTTTCCTGCCTCTAATGGATATACACATATTTTAGTTGCTGTTGATTATGTTACTAAGTGCGTAGAAGCTATTCCAACTAGTAGTGCTTATCATAACACTTCTATTAAAATGCTTAAAGACATTATTTTTCCGAGGTTTGGAGTCCCTAGATATTTAATGACAGATGGTGGTTCACATTTTATTCATGGTGCTTTCCGTAAAATGCTTGCTAAATATGGCGTCAATCATAGAATTGCATCTCCGTATCACCCACAGTCTAGTGGTCAAGTAGAATTGAGTAATAGAGAACTCAAATTAATTTTGCAAAAGACTTTCAATAGGTCTAGAAAGAATTGGTCCAAGAAACTTGATGATGCATTATGGGCCTATAGAACTGCATATAAAAATCCTATGGATATGTTTCCGTATAAAATGGTATATGGAAAAGCATGTCACTTACCTCTCGAACTAGAACATAAGGCATATTGGGCTATTAAAGAGCTCAACTATGATTTCAAACTTCCCGGTGAAAAGAGGTTATTTGATATTAGCTCACTTGATGAATGGAGAACCCAAGCTTATGAAAATGCCAAGTTGTTTAAAGAAAAGGTTAAAAGATGGCATGACAAAAGGATACAAAAGCGTGAGTTTAATGTAGGTGATTATGTATTGCTATACAACTCTCGTTTAAGATTTTTTGCAGGGAAACTTCTCTCTAAATGGGAAGGCCCCTATGTTATCGAGGAGGTCTATCGTTCCGGTGCCATAAAAATCAACAACTTCGAAGGCACAAATCCGAAGGTGGTAAACGGTCAAAGAATCAAACATTATATCTCAGGTAATCCCATAAATGTTCAAACCAATATTATTGAAACCGTAACCCCGGAGGAATACATAAGGGACACTTTCCAGAATGTTTCAGACTCTGAAAAGGAATAGGTATGTGCTAGAGTAAGTACACCGACTCAAAAACAATTTTAAGGCAATATTTCTCCGTTTTGGAATATTTAGAAAAATAGAAAATTAAGTGGCAGTCCGGGAAGGACATGAGGGCCTCACGAGGGTGGAGGGCGCACCCCCCTAGGGCGCACCCCCTACCTCGTGAGCTCCTCGTGTGCCTTCCGGACTCCGTTTTCTTGCACGGTACGTATTTTGGTCGGTAAAAATTCATTATATATTCTCCCGAAGGTTTTGACTCCCGTATCACACAAAAATCCCTTGTCTTTGTTTTTATCTGTCCTGCTGCAGACAGAGCAACATGTCATCCCAGGATTCGGAAGGAGAAAGCTATGTGGCTGATTACCTTGCAGATCCTAAGGTTTGTGGGGATGTGGAGCCTTGTGGTTGGACTACGGAAGAAGAAGAAGACTATGAACCCAAGAGAAAGGAGGAGACGAGCTTAGATGAAGATGAAGTCCCGCTACCTCAACCTGGGGACATGCATGTGGAGTTCAAAAAGTCAAGCCTCCTGGATAGGGTAAAGAAACCTAAGATTGAGTTTATCCCTTTTCGCCTCTTGCAGGAGAACAAGCAGGAACTATGCAAAAAGATACTGAGCTTGGAGCAGGAGATCAAGGACCTAAGGGACCAAAATTCTGTCCTCAAACGCAAATTAAGGAAGAAGCCTACGCCATCAAAAAAATCACCACCGTCTCCTCCAACAAAGAAGAATTGAGTATCCGGGTATGGGCACTCCACTTGGCAACTGCCAAGCTTGGGGGATTGCCCCGGTATCGTATCACCATCACTCCTATCTTTACCGTTTTCCTTAGTTCGATCTTATTAGTAGTATTTTGATCTAGTAGAATAAAGTTTATGGCATGATCTAGTTGTGAGTTTTGCTTTATTATCCTTCTATGTAATCGAGTCTGTGAGCTATATAATAAAGATTAGTGTTGAGTCAAGGGCTTGATTTTTTTGCCATGATCCTAAGTGAATAAAAGAAAAGAGAAATAAATAAAAAGAAACAAAGAGATCATATGGATCTCATGGAGAGTAATGATGTAACGCCCTTGATGCGGCTATAGCTCCCACGTGTCGAGGCACGACTTAGAGACATAACCGCATTGAAAGTAATGTCGCAAGTTAGGCAATCTTCACAACATCCCATGTAATATAAATAATAAAGGGGAGATACATAGCTGGCTTACACTCGCCACATCAATCAAAGTGCATAAATAACATTACAACATTCAAACACTCATGGCCCGACTACGGTGCCAAAATAAAAGATAACCCAACATGCGACACAGTCCCGATCACCCCAACTGGGCACCACTACTGATCATCAGGGAAAGACACGTAGTATCGTTGAGAGTCCTCGTCGAACTCCCACTTGAGCTCAAGCACGCCATCTGCAGCGGAATCATCAGGCCCTGCATCTGGTTTGGAAGTAATCTGTGAGCCACAGGGACTCAACAATCTCGCACCCTCGCGATCAAGACTATTTAAGCTTATAGGTAAGGCAAGGAAAATATGTGGAGCTGCAGCAAGCGACTAGCATATATGGTGGCTACCCTGTTCGCAAAAGAGAGCGAGAAGAGGAGGCACAGCGCGAGCGAGAAACTAGAGGGCATCCTGCGGCAAGCATTACTCCAACACCGTGTTCACTTCCCGGACTCCGCCGAGAAGAGACCATCACGGTAACTCACACTGTTGATTCATTTTAATTAAATTAAGGTTCAAGTTATCAACAACCGGACATTAACAAATTCCCATCTGCCCATAACCGCGGGCACGGCTTTAGAAAGTTCAAATCCCTGCAGGGGAGTCCCAACTTAGCCCATGACAAGCTCTCACGGTCAACGAAGGAATAGACCTTCTCCTGAGACGTTCCGATCAGACTCGGCACCTCGGTTCTTCAAGACACTTCGACAGGTTAAAACCAATCCAGCAACACCGCCCGAATGTGCCGACAAATCTCGATAGGAGCTGCACATATCTCGTTCTCAGGGCACACTCAGATTGTCTAAACTTCCGGTAGGCCAGCCCAGAGTTGCCCCTGGTAGCCACCGGCGGCTGACGAGTTGGACCAACACTCAGAGGAGCACTGGCCCCGGGGGGGGGGGGGGTTAAATAAGATGACCCTCGGGCTCCGGAAACCCAAGGGAAAAAGAGGCTAGGTGGCAAATGGTAAAAACAAGGTTGGGCATTGCTGGAAAAGCTTTAATCAAGGCGAACTATCAAGGGGTTCCCATTATAACCCAACCGCGTAAGGAACGCAAAATCCGGGAACATAACACCGATATGACGGAAACTAGGGCGGCAAGAGTGGAACAAAACACTAGGCGAGAGGCCGAGCCTTCCATCCTTTACCAAGTATATAGATGCATTAAGATAACAAGGCAATATAATGATATCCCAACAAGTAAAATAATGTTCCAACAAGGAACGGTCTCCAATCTTCACCCGCAACTAGCAACGCTATAAGAGGGGCTGAGCAAAGCGGTAACATAGCCAATCAAAGGTTTGCTAGGACATGGTGGGTTAGAGGTTTGACATGGCAATTTGGGAGGCTTGAAAGCAAGTGGTAGGCATCGTAGCATAGGCATAGCAAAAGAGCGAGCATCTAGCAAAGCAAAGATAGTAGTGATTTCGAGGGTATGATCATCTTGCTGCAAAGTTGTCAGAGTTGACTGGATCCTTGAAAGCAAACTCAACGGGCTACTCATTAGCGAACTCGTCTCCCGGCTCTACCCAAACAAGACAAACAAGCAACAAGGACACAATCAACCACGTGCAAGGCTCAAACAATATGATGCAAGGATGGTAAGCTATGCGGGATGCAATATGTGATGCATATGCAAGATTTGACAAGGAAAGCATGAACCTGGCCTCAACTAGGAAAACCAAGTGTGTCACTGGAAAGATGAGATGAAATCGCTTGAAAACGATATAAAGAACACCGGAATCGGAGTTACGGTTTGGAAATGGCAAGCGATTCAAATATGACCACGTTCTGCGATTTACAACAAGTAGCCATCTAAATGCAACAAGATGAACATGCTACAGCACCCAAACATGGCATCAAAATACATGGAAGGAATCCATTCAAGATGCTTAACAAAAGAATGTTCCAACAAGGAACGGTCTCCAATCTTCACCTGCAACTAGCAACGCTATAAGAGGGGCTGAGCAAAGCGGTAACATAGCCAATCAAAGGTTTGCTAGGACATGGTGGGTTAGAGGTTTGACATGGCAATTTTGGAGGCTTGAAAGCAAGTGGTAGGCATCGTAGCATAGGCATAGCAAAAGAGCGAGCATCTAGCAAAGCAAAGATAGTAGTGATTTCGAGGGTATGATCATCTTGCCTGCAAAGTTGTCAGAGTTGATTGGATCCTCGAAAGCAAACTCAATGGGCTACTCGTTAGCGAACTCGTCTCCCGGCTCTACCCAAACAAGACAAACAAGCAACAAGGACACAATCAACCACGTGCAAGGCTCAAACAAAATGATGCAAGGATGGTAAGCTATGCGGGATGCAATATGTGATGCATATGCAAGATTTGACAAGGAAAGCATGAACCTGGCCTCAACTTGGAAAACCAAGTGTGTCACTGGAAAGATGAGATGAAATCGCTTGAAAAAAATATAAAGAACACCGGAATCGGAGTTACGGTTTGGAAATGGCAAGCGATTCAAATATGACCACGTTCTGCGATTTACAGCAAGTAGCCATCTAAATGCAACAAGATGAACATGCTACAGCACCCAAACATGGCATCAAAATACATGAAAGGAATCCATTCAAGATGCTTAACAAAAGACTATCACCGAGCTACGGCCAATTCATCCATTAACAGGTTCAAACAAGCATGGCAAAAATGCATTTGGTAAACAGATTTCAGACTTAGTGAAATTAACACTTGTCTGGAATTTCAGATCAGATAGCACTCTTTGGAGCATGAAAACAATATGTTACAGGACCTGAACATGTCAAAGTAAAGCATAGCATGGAGCTACTCATAGAGCTTAACAAAAGTCCCTTAGTGACCTTGAGCCAAAAGGGATCAAAAAATACATTTGCAAGCATGTGAACATGGCAAAAACATAATCAGTTCTCAGACTTGGTGAAAACTGGAGCATGCTGAAACAGATATCAAGTAGGCATGTTTACGAGCTCGATGCACTCGCTACAGAGCAAGTCATGACAATCTAAGCATACACCCATCAAGAATACACAAAATACAAGCTAGACATGGCAAGAACAATAACATAGCATGCACGGATCAACTACAACATCCTCGGCAAAATTGCTAACAAGTAGACAATCTGCCCAGATTCACGAAACGACAAAAGTAGAGCTCGATTGACTCAAGCTAGGGTGCTCCATAATTTCAAACAAAGACATGGATGGATAGAGCACTACAAGATTAACAAAACATCCTTACTGATCATCCTCAAAAGAGGCACGAATCACTAGGAAACAACATGAACATATGGCCATATGAGATAAACAGGTCAAGGACTTAGTGGAAATGCTAAGTCTCTGAAATCAGCATTAACGATTGCACCACTTTGCAAGCTTGTACTAGTCACCACACACATCACAAAAATACATGGGTTGCACCTCTGGAAAGATGGCAAGGCATATAACAAAACTCATGTAGAGCACCTGGGCATATCATGCACACATAAATCATGGCAAAAATGACAAATATCTAATTGGAGCAGCAGATCTGACAATTATCTCAAATAGCATTCTTCTAACAGCATTTCGGGCATCAAGATGAACTCAAATGAAAATGATGCAATGAGATGAAATGATGTTCTCTCCGAGACGAACATTTCGATATGCTATATGTCCAAAACGGAGCTACGGATGCAAAGTTACGATGGAATGAACATGAGCAAATAAATCTGGGACTTGCGGAAAAAAAGTCAACCCCTAGGGTTTTAAATCCAGATCTGAGATCCCGACGCGTGGATCGAGGTTCGCCTGAGAGGGAGGTCACCGGAGGAGTTCCTGTTCGCCGGAGTTGGAGAGGCGGCCGGATCTGGGCGGGGAGGTGAGGCCGGAGCCGGCGGTGGCGGCGGTCGACCGCGGCGAGGCGGCGGCGGAGACGGCGCCTTGGTGCGGCGGCGTTGGTGACGTCGAGGTGGCGGCGCGGCGAGGTCGTTGGCCGGTGCGAGATGAGGGCGGCGGCGAGCGGCCCGACGACTGCGAGGCGGCGACCGCGGGCGGGCGGCGCCCGTGTGGCGGCGGGATGGGCCGCGGGGGCCCTCCTCGGGCCCAGGCGGGCCGTGGTGCGGGAGGCGGCCGACGGGACACATGGCGCGACGCCAGTGGCTGCGGGGCGGCGGCGCGGCCCGGATGTGTCCGGCGTGCGGATGGAGGGGGGCTAGGGTTTGGACAGCGGAATTTTCGGAGGGGATCACATATTTATAGGTAGAGGGAGCTAGGAGAGTCCAAATGAGGTGCGGTTTTTGGCCACACGATCGTGATCGAACACTCTAGATGATGGAGAGGCTTTTCGTGGGTTTTGGGCCAACTTGGAGGGGTGTTGGGCTGCAACACACACGAGGCCTTTTTGGTTCCTCGGTTAACCGTTGGAGCACCAAACGAAGTCCAAATGGTACGAAACTTGACAGGCGGTCTACCGGTAGTAAACCAAGGCCGCTTGGCAAGTCTCGGTCCAATCCGGAAATGTTTAATCCCCACACACGAAAGAAAGGTAGAAATGACCACCGGAGGAGAACGAAGCGCCGGAATGCAAAACGGACAACGGGGAAAATGCTCGAATGCATGAGATGAACACGTATGCAAATGCAATGCACATGATGACATGATATGAGATGCATGACAACGACAAGAACACACGAAGGCAAAAACCCGAACCCGAGAAAAATAAAATAACTTAAGGCCAGAAACGGCAAGAGTTGGAGTACATATTGGGAAAAACATATCCGGGGTGTTACAACACTCCACCACTACGAAAGGATCTCGTCCCGAGATCTAGGACTGAAAGAACGCCGGGTATTCAGAACGGAGGTGATCCTCGCGTTCCCAGGTAGCTTCACGGTCGGAATGGTGTGACCACTTGACTTTGAGGAATTTGATTGACTTGTTGCGAGTCTTGCGTTCAGTCTCTTCAAGAATAGCAACGGGGTGCTCACGATAAGAGAGATCTTCTTGGAGCTCAATGTCCTCGAAGTTGACGCGGTCAGGAGTCTTAAAGCACTTTCGGAGCTGAGAGACATGGAACACGTCATGCACATTTGCAAAGTTTGAAGGAAGCTCGAGTTGATAGGCGAGATCGCCTCTGTTAATGACAATCTTGAAAGGTCCCACGTATCTAGGGGCAAGCTTCCCTTTGATACCGAAGCGACGAGTACCTTTCATTGGAGAGACGCGGAGGTAAACATGATCTCCGATCTCGAAAGCCAAATCACGGTGCTTACTATCATAGTAGCTCTTCTGGCGGGATTGGGCTGCTTTGAGGTTATCTCGAATGACTTTGCACATTTCCTCTGCCTGTGTGATTAAGTCATTACCGAGAAGCTGACGTTCACCGGTTTTGGACCAGTTGAGAGGGGTACGACACTTCCTGCCATACAGAATTTCAAATGGGGCCTTGCCCGAACTTGCTTGAAAATTGTTGTTGTAGGAGAATTCAGCATAAGGAAGACAATCCTCCCAGTTCACGCCGAAGGAGATCACACAAGCCCTGAGCATATCTTCAAGAATCTGGTTGACACGCTCGACTTGACCGCTAGTTTGAGGATGGAAAGCTGTGCTGAAGCGGATGTTGGTTCCCATGGCCTTTTGAAAAGAATCCCAAAACTTGGAGGTAAAGATGCTGCCACGGTCTGAAGATATCACTTGTGGAATACCGTGCAGAGAGACAATCCGAGAGGTATAGAGTTCCGCCAATTGAGCTGCAGTGATTGACTCTTTGATAGGCAGAAAGTGAGCCACTTTAGTGAGTTTGTCGATGACAACGAATATGGCATCATTGCCATGTTTGGACTTTGGAAACCCAGTCACGAAGTCCATCTCAATGTGGTCAAACTTCCATTCTGGAATGGCAAGAGGTTGGAGGAGACCAGCTGGTCTTTGGTGTTCTGCCTTCACTCTTCTGCAGACATCACATTCGTTCACGAATTGAGCAATCTCACGCTTCATTCAAGTCCACCAATAAGCCTGCTTGAGGTCCTGATAGATCTTCGTGCTTCCAGGGTGGACGGAGAGGAGAGAATTGTGAGCCTCATTCATGATCACTTTACGGAGGTCACCTTTGGGCACAACAATATGATCCTCGAAGAAGAGAGTATCCTTGTCATCAAGGCGGTAGCACTTGTACTTGGGTTGACTCTTGGCAATCCCAATCTTCACCTTATTCACCATAGCATCAAGAAGCTGAGCTTGGCGAATCTGGTCTTCCAAGGTAGGAGAGACTTGAAGGTTGGCGAGAAAACCTTGAGGAACAACTTGCAGATTAAGTTTGCGGAAAGCTTCACAAAGCTCGGGTTGATAAGGCTTGAGAATCAGACTGTTGCAATAAGCCTTTCTGCTCAAAGCGTCAGCAATCACATTAGCCTTGCCTGGAGTATACTCGATACTCGGATTATACTCTTGAATCATTTCGACCCATCGAGTCTGCCTGAGGTTGAGATTAGGCTGAGTGAAGATGTACTTGAGACTCTTGTGATCAGTGAAAATGTCCACTTTTCTTCCCAATAAGAGATGTCTCCAAGTCAAAAGAGCATGCACAACTGCCGCCAACTCGAGATCATGAGTGGGGTAGTTCTTCTCGTTGTGCTTCAACTGGCAAGAGGTATAAGCAACAACTTTCTTCTCTTGCATCAACACTGCGCCAAGACCTTGGAGAGAGGCATCACAAAAGATCTCGTACGGCTTGGATTCATCAGGCGGAGTCAGAACTGGAGCAGTGACCAATTTCTCTTTCAAAGTGTTGAAAGCAATGTCACACTCCGGAGACCAAACGTACTTGACGTGCTTCTGGAGAAGATTTGAGAGAGGCTTCGCGATCTTAGAAAAGTTTTCAACGAATCTTCGACAATAGCTTGCGAGACCGAGGAAGCTACGGAGTTGCTTCACGTTCTGAGGAGGTTCCCAATTCACTATTGCAGACACCTTCTCAGGATTCACCGCAATGCCCTTGGCAAAGATGATATGACCAAGATAAAGAACCTCATCGAGCCAAAATTCACACTTGGAGAACTTGGCGTAGAACTTGTGTTCTCTGAGCTTATCGAGTACCAAACGCAAGTGCTTGGCATGATCTTCCTTGTTCTTCGAGAAAACCATAATGTCGTCGAGATAGACCAAAACGAAGTCATTGGTGTAGGCGTTGAAGATGAAGTTCATCATGCGAGAGAAAGTCGGAGGAGCGTTGACGAGGCCGAAAGACATGACGGTGTATTCATATGAACCATAGCTTGTCCTGAAAGCCGTCTTGGGAATATCTTGCTCACGGATTCAAATCTGATGATAACCCATACGGAGATCAAGCTTGGAGAATACTTGAGCACCTTTGAGTTGTTCGAACAGCTTGTTGATGTTGGGAAGTGGGTATTTGTTCTTGATGGTCTTCTTGTTCAATGGGCGGTAATCAACACAAAGTCGGTCCGTTCCATCCTTCTTCTTCACAAAAAGAACACCACAACCCCACGGAGAAGAACTAGGTCGGATGAGGCCCATTCTCTCTTGAATATCGAGTTGCTTCTTCAGCTCCTTCAACTCTTCAGGTCTGAGCTTGTAAGGACGCTTGCACACAGGTTCCGTGCCAGGCTCAAGATCGATGACGAATTCAATTGGCCGGTGCGGAGGCATTCCTGGAAGCTCTTCTGGAAAGACGTCCTGATATTCGGAAACGACTGGAATTTGCGAGATAGCATCCAGTTCACCCTTCTCATTGAGAGAAAATAGACGGATGGTATTATCCCGAGCGGCAAAGACAATTACATCCTTAGACGAATGAGTCAATTGAATCTGCCTAGCTGCACAATCAAGCTGCACCTTGTGCTTAGAAAGCCAATCCATCCCGAGAATAAGATCAATATCCGAGTTACCAAGAACCATTGGAGAATCTAGAAACTTGAAATCACCCATCGAGATAGAAATATCCGGAACCTCGTAGTTAGCGAGCAAACATCTACCCGGAGAGACAACTGCTAACGGTTTATGCATGACTTGAGAAAACCACCCATGCTTAGATGCAAAAGGTCTCGAGATAAAACAATGCGATGCACCAGTGTCAAAAAGAACTTTTGCGGGAACATCGTTAACAGGAAGGTTACCCATGATGACATCTGATGAATCCTCTGCCTGAGCTGCATTCTCCATATTGACCTTGGCGTACTTGGGGTTATGCTTGACCACAGCTGTACTTGCCGATCTCACAGGAGGAGGAGGTGGAAGACGCCTCTGATTGAAGCATTTGTTGGCATAGTGACCCTTTTGTTGGCACTTGTTGCACGTGACCTCTGAAAGCGGACGGTGATACGGAGCACTTGATCTTGGAGCTTGAGATGAAGTCTTGTTCTGAAAGCCAGGGTTGGGTGGGTGGGAAGAACCACTGCCACCTTTGCTCTTGTGATACGGCTGATGAAACGGAGGAGGAGGAAGCCAATACTTCTGCTGCTTGGCCACTTGAGTAGAGGAAGAAGGAGTAGCATCTCTGACTTGCTTCTTGAAAGCATCACACCTCAGTTGAGCGGCCTCTTGCTTCAATGCCATGTTGTAGAACTCATCTTACCTCAAGGGCTCAAAGAGAACAAGAGCTAGCTGAATTTCTTCCCTGAGACCACCCCTGAACTGGTATATCATGCTCTTTTCATCAGGTACATCCTGCTTAGCAAAGCGCGCGAGCTTCTGAAACAACTTGTTGTAGTCATAGACAGACAAAGAGCCTTGCTTCAGGTTGTGGAATTCCTCACGCTTGCTTTCAACCACGCTCTGAGGGATATGATGAGCTTTGAAGTCTTGGCGGAATTCATCCCAGGTAATAACACGTCCACCTCTGGAGTCCTTGTACTGCTGGAACCATTCTGCAGCTTGGTCTTTGAGTTGGAAGGATGTGAACTTGACAAAGTCCTCAGGCCTGACGTTACTGCACTCGAAATGCTTGCACAGATCCACGAGCCAATCGTCAGCATCAGTTGCCTCAACACAATTGCTGAAAGTCCTTTGCCCGTTAGCAAGGAACTGGTTGAGTGTAGCAAAGTGATTCTGATTGTTGCCTTGGTTGCCTTGGTTCGCTTGATTGCGCTCTTGAAGAATTTGCATGATCAACTGTGTGTTTGCATTGGTTGCGGCCATCATAGCTTGCCATGCCTTCGGAGGAGGAGGAGGTGGTGGCGGATCTTGATTCTGATTCTGATTGGTGCTCTTAGCGGGAGCCATCCCGAAGAGGTTGACCACCGTTAGCACATTGACAGATAAAATGAAGCTGAATCCAACGGAATGAAAATTGCAACATAAAGTCTTCACATCCGAACAAAATGAACGAATGCATTCCTCTTGAAATGGTCACATATCCATAAATTGAGAAGCCACTTAGAATTTAGGTAGAGAAATAAATCAACAGGGTACGGATCAAGAACGAATACTCGGTAAGAAATCCCAATCTCAAACCAAATATCCGTGGAAGAAGAACTAGAGCTACAAGAATTCCCACCTATGAAACTCTCGAACCTTTCCGGTTATGCAATCAGGTGTTGGGGATACAGGGGAAGCATAATATCTCACCCAAATCTAGCAATTCCTACATCCAGCTGTATCCATCCTTCAACACATAACCGAGAAAACTTCGGAAACCATCTACCTCAACCTTCGAAAAGCATCCGTTATACAAGTTTGGCGATACTCCCGAACTCCCGCCCCAGTACTGGGTGGCGTCGAGGTTATCTCACCAACGAACTGCATAAAAGAGATTTTCGATGTCGGCGTACAAAACTCAGGTATTCCAGAACTGCAACGATAAAATTATGACGACAACACCTCGGAGCTCAACTCCCCGGGACACTGCCACAAAACCCCTGACAGGAGGCACCAAGACAATGTTCTCGTCACAAAACCATCAAAACGATTCCAAGATACCCGCGTGATCCTAAATTTTTTTTAGTGAAATTTGAGAAGAGAAGAGTCAAAACTCTATGTCAGGATGCCTTACCAGAGCGATGAGGAGACCGGGAAGTAAAAAGAATTCCTAAACTCTCCGATATATAATTCCTAAATGACTCAAAACATTTTTTTCTAGACTCAACTCGGCTGCTAAAAACGATCAAGCAATGGGGCTCCTAAGGTCGGGGAAGGCTCTGATTACCAACTTGTAACGCCCTCGATGCGGCTATAGCTCCCACGTGTCGAGGCACGACTTAGAGACATAACCGCATTGAAAGCAATGTCGCAAGTTAGGCAATCTTCACAACATCCCATGTAATAACATTACAACATTCAAACACTCATGGCCCGACTACGATGCCAAAATAAAAGATAACCCAACATGCGACATGGTCCCGATCACCCCAACTGGGCACCACTACTGATCATCAGGGAAAGACACGTAGTATCGTTGAGAGTCCTCGTCGAACTCCCACTTGAGCTCAAGCGCGCCATCTGGAGCGGAATCATTAGGCCCTGCATCTGGTTTGGAAGTAATCTGTGAGCCACATGGACTCAGCAATCTCGCACCCTCGCGATCAAGACTATTTAAGCTTATAGGTAAGGCAAGGAAAATATGTGGAGCTGCAGCAAGCGACTAGCATATATGGTGGCTACCCTGTTCGCAAAAGAGAGCGAGAACAGGAGGCACAGCGCGAGCGAGAAACTAGAGGGCATCCTGCGGCAAGCATTACTCCAACACCGTGTTCACTTCTCGGACTCCGCCGAGAAGAGACCATCACGGTAACTCACACTGTTGATTCATTTTAATTAAATTAAGGTTCAAGTTATCTACAACCAGACATTAACAAATTCCCATCTGCCCATAACCGCGGGCACGGCTTTCGAAAGTTCAAATCCCTGCAGGGGAGTCCCAACTTAGCCCATGACAAGCTCTCACGGTCAACGAAGGAATAGACCTTCTCCCGAGACGTTCCGATCAGACTCGGCACCTCGGTTCTTCAAGACACTTCGACAGGTTAAAACCAATCCAGCAACACCGCCCGAATGTGCCGACAAATCCCGATAGGAGCTGCACATATCTCGTTCTCAGGGCACACTCAGATTGTCTAAACTTCCGGTAGGCCAGCCCAGAGTTGCCCCTGGTAGCCACCGGCGGCTGACGAGTTGGACCAACACTCAGAGGAGCACTGGCCCGGGGGGGTTTAAATAAGATGACCCTCGGGCTCCGGAAACCCAAGGGAAAAAGAGGCTAGGTGGCAAATGGTAAAACCAAGGTTGGGCATTGCTAGAAAAGCTTTAATCAAGGCGAACTATCAAGGGGTTCCCATTATAACCCAACCGCGTAAGGAACGCAAAATCCGGGAACATAACACCGATATGACGGAAACTAGGGCAGCAAGAGTGGAACAAAACACTAGGCGAGAGGCCGAGCCTTCCACCCTTTACCAAGTATATAGATGCATTAAGATAACAAGACAATATAATGATATCCCAACAAGTAAAATAATGTTCCAACAAGGAACGGTCTCCAATCTTCACCTGCAACTAGCAACGCTATAAGAGGGGCTGAGCAAAGCGGTAACATAGCCAATAAAAGGTTTGCTAGGACATGGTGGGTTAGAGATTTGACATGGCAATTTGGGAGGCTTGAAAGCAAGTGGTAGGCATCGTAGCATAGGCATAGCAAAAGAGCGAGCATCTAGCAAAGCAAAGATAGTAGTGATTTCGAGGGTATGATCATCTTGCCTGCAAAGTTGTCAGAGTTGACTGGATCCTCGAAAGCAAACTCAACGGGCTACTCGTTAGCGAACTCGTCTCCCGGCTCTACCCAAACAAGACAAACAAGCAACAAGGACACAATCAACCACGTGCAAGGCTCAAACAGTATGATGCAAGGATGGTAAGCTATGCGGGATGAACCTGGCCTCAACTTGGAAAACCAAGTGTGTCACTGGAAATATGAGATGAAATCGCTTGAAAACGATATAAAGAATACCGGAATCGGAGTTACGGTTTGGAAATGGCAAGCGTTTCAAATATGACCACGTTCTGCGATTTACAACAAGTAGCCATCTAAATGCAACAAGATGAACATGCTACAGCACCCAAACATGGCATCAAAATACATGGAAGGAATCCATTCAAGATGCTTAACAAAAGACTAGCACTGAGCTACGGCCAATTCATCCATTAACAGGTTCAAACAAGCATGGCAAAAATGCATTTGGTAAACAGATTTTAGACTTAGTGAAATTAACACTTGTCTGGAATTTCAGATCAGATAGCACTCTTTGGAGCATGAAAACAATATATTACAGGACCTGAACATGGAAAAGTAAAGAATGGCATGGAGCTACTCATAGATCTTAACAAAAGTCCCTTAGTGACCTTGAGCCAAAAGGGATCAGAAAATACATTTGCAAGCATGTGAACATGGCAAAAACATATTCAGTTCTCAGACTTAGTGAAAACTGGAGCATGCTGAAACAGATATCAAGTAGGCATGTTTACGAGCTCGATGCACTCGCTACAGAGCATGTCATGACAATCTAAGCATACACCCATCAAGAATACACAAAATACAAGCTAGACATGGCAAGAACAATAACATAGCATGCACGGATCAACTACAACATCCTCGGCAAAATTGCTAACAAGTAGACAATCTGCCCAGTTTCACGAAACGACAAAAGTAGAGCTCGATTTACTCAAGCTAGGGTGATCCATAATTGCAGACAAAGACATGGATGGATAGAGCACTACAAGATTAACAAAACATCCTTACTGATCATCCTCAAAAGAGGCACGGATCACTAGGAAACAACATGAACATATGGCCATATGAGATAAACAGGTCAAGGACTTAGTGGAAATGCTAAGTCCCTGAAATCAGCATTAACGATTGCACCACTTTGCAAGCTTGTACTAGTCACCACACACATCACAAAAATACATGGGTTGCACCTCTGGAAAGATGGCAAGGCATATAACAAAACTCATGTAGAGCACCTGGGCATATCATGCACACATAAATCATGGCAAAAATGACAAATATCTAATTGGAGCAGCAGATCTGACAATTATCTCAAATAGCATTCTTCTAACAGCATTTCGGGCATCAAGATGAACTCAAATGAAAATGATGCAATGAGATGAAATGATGTGCTCTCTGGAACGAACATTTCAATATGCTATATGTCCAAAACGGAGCTACGGATGCAAAGTTACGATGGAATGAACATGAGCAAATAAATCTGGGACTTACGGAAAAAAAGTCAACCCCTAGGGTTTTGAATCCAGATCTGAGATCCCGGCGCGCGGATCGTTGTTCGCCTGAGAGGAAGGTCGCCGGAGGAGTTCCTGTTCGCCGGAGTTGGAGAGGCGGCTGGATCCGGGCGGGGAGGCGAGGCCGGAGCCGGCGGTGGCGGCGGTCGACCGTGGCGAGGCGGCGGCGGAGACGGCGCCTTGGAGCGGCGGTGTTGGCGACGTCGCGGTGGCGGCGCAGCGAGGTCGGCGGCCGGCACGAGATGAGGGCGGCGGCGAGCGGCCCGGCGACTGCGAGGCGGCGACCGCGGGCGGGCGGCGCCCGTGCGGCGGTGGGATGGGCCGCGGGGGCCCTCCTCGGGCCCAGGCAGGCCACGGTGCGGGAGGCGGCCGACGGGACATGTGGCGCGACGCCAGTGGCTACGAGGCGGCGGCGCGAAACGTCCGCGCGGCCCGGACGTGTCCGGCGCGCGGATGGAGGGGGGCTAGGGTTTGGACTGCGGAATTTTCAGAGGGGATCACGTATTTATAGGTAGAGGGAGCTAGGAGAGTCCAAATGAGGTGTGTTTTTCGGCCATGCGATCGTGATCGAATGCTCTAGATGATGGAGAGGCTTTTGGTGGGTTTTGGGCCAACTTGGAGGGGTGTTGGGCTGCAACACACACGAGGCCTTTTTGGTCCCTCGGTTAACCGTTGGAGCACCAAACGAAGTCCAAATTGTACGAAACTTGACAGGCGGTCTACCGGTAGTAAACCAAGGCCGCTTGGCAAGTCTCGGTCCAATACGAAAATGTTTAATCCCCACACACGAAAGAAAGGTAGAAATGACCACCGGAGGAGAACGAAGCGCCGGAATGCAAAACGGACAACGGGGAAAATGCTCGAATGCATGAGATGAACACGTATGCAAATGCAATGCACATGATGACATGATATGAGATGCATGACAACGACAACAACACACGAAGGCAAAAACCCGAACCCGAGAAAAATAAAATAACTTAAGGCCGGAAATGGTAAGAGTTGGAGTACATATTGGGAAAAACATATCCGGGGTATTACAAATGAGCTCACATAGAAAAAGTATGATGATTAAAAGTTGTTGAGAGTTGACAAGCATAGTTTTGGTCATCGTTGCAATTAATAGGAAGTAATAAAGAAAGAGAGGTCTTCACATATAGATATACTATCTTGGACATCTTTTATGATTGTGAGCACTCATTAAAATATGACATGCTAAAGAGTTGACATTGGACAAGGAAGACAACGTAATGGGTGATGTTTTCTTACATCTGAGATAAATTATATTGTCTTGGATCTTCCAACATGTTGAGCTTGCCTTTCCCCCTCATGCTAGCCAAATTCATTGCACCAAGTAGAGATACTACTTGTGCTTCCAAATACCCTTAAACCAGTTTTTCCATGAGAGTCCACCATATCTACCTATGGATTGAATAAGATCCTTCAAGTAAGTTGTCATCGGTGCAAAGCAATAAAAAATACTCTCTAAATATGTATGATTGATTGGTGTGGGAGAAATAAGCTTTATACGATCTTGTGATGTGGAAGTAATAAAAGCGACGGACTGCATAATAAAGGTTCATATCACAAGGGGCAATATAAAGTGACGTTCTTTCGCATTATGATTTTCTGCATCCAACCACAAAAGCGCATGGCAACCTCTGTTTCCCTCTGTGAAGG
Source organism: Triticum urartu (assembly GCF_056163025.1). Classification (NCBI taxonomy): domain Eukaryota; kingdom Viridiplantae; phylum Streptophyta; class Magnoliopsida; order Poales; family Poaceae; genus Triticum; species Triticum urartu. The sequence goes on along the minus strand of NC_141873.1, from coordinate 191,431,447 downwards.
GCCTATCTTTTATCATTATCTTCTACCTTATGCAAGAGTCATGGTGATTTTCACCTTTCCTTTCCTTTTTACACTTTATCCTTTGGCAAGCACAGTATGTTGGAAAGATCCTGGTATATATGGCTAATTGGATGTGAGTTTTCATGAACTATTACTGTTGACATTACCCTTGAGGTAAAACGTTGGGAGGCAAGACTATAAGCCCCTATCTTTCTCTGTGTCCGATTAAAACTCCATACCCATACGTATTGCGCGAGTGTCAGCAATTGTGAAAGATTATATGATAGTTGAGTATGTGGACTTGCTGAAAAGCTCTTATACATTGACTCTTTCCTATGTTATGATAAATTCCAATTCCTTAAATGACCGAGATTGTAGTTTGTTAGTTTTCAATGAAGTTTACGATTCATACCTGATATTGTGATTGAATTATTACTCTAGCATTAGAGATCATATGACAAAAAATATATAAGTTGCTGTTATAAGAATGATCATGATGCCCTCATGTCCGTATTTTATTTTTATCAACACCTTCATCTCTAAACATGTGGGCATATTTTTTGATTTCAGCTTTTTGCTTGAGGACAAGCGAGGTCTAAGCTTGGGGGAGTTGATACGTGCATTTTGCATCATGCTTTTATATCGATATTTATTGCATTATGGGCTGTTATTTCACATTATGTCACAATACTTATGGCTATTCTCTCTTATTTTACAAGGTTTACATAAGGAGGGAGAATGCCGGCAGCTGGAATTCTGGGCTGGAAAATGAGCAAATATTAGAGACTTATTCTGCACAACTCCAAAAGTCCTGAAACTCCACGGAACACCTTATAATAAATAATGAAAAATCCTCGCCAAAGATGAAGACCAGGGGGCCCACACCCTTCTCACGAGGGTGGGGGTGCGCCCCCCCTAGGGCGCGCCCCCTGCCTCGTGGGCCCCCTGGTGGCTCTCCGATGACCATCTTCTCCTATATGAAGTCTTTCATCGAGAAAAAAATAGGAAGCAACCTTTCGGGACGAAACTCCGCCGCCACGAGGCGGAACCTTGGCGGATACAATCTAGAGCTCCGACAGAGCTGTTCTGCCGGGGAAACATCCCTCCCGGAGGGGGAAATCATCGCAATCGTCATCACCAACGCTCCTCTCATCGGGAGAGGGCAATCTCCATCAACATCTTCATCAGCACCATCTCATCTCAAAACCCTAGTTCATCTCTTGTATCTGATTCTTGTCTTCAAGTCCGGGATTGGTGCTAGTAGGTTGCTAGTAGTGTTAATTACTCCTTGTAGTTGATGCTAGTTGGTTTAATTGGTGGAAGATCATATGTTCATATCCTTTATGCATATTAATACCCCTCTGATTATGAGCATGTTTATGCTTTGTGAGTAGTTACGTTTGTTCCTGAGGACAAGGTAGAAGTCTTGCTATTAGTAGTCATGTGAATTTGGTATTCGTTCGATATTTTGATGAGATGTATGTTGTCTAGCCTCTAGTGGTGTTATGTGAACATCGACTACATAACACTTCACCATTATTTGGGCCTAGAGGAAGGCATTGGGAAGTAATAAGTGGATGATGGGTTGCTAGAGTGACAGAAGCTTAAACCCTAGTTTATGCGTTGCTTCGTAAGGGGCTGATTTGGATCCATATGTTTCATGCTATGGTTAGGTTTACCTTAATACTTTTGTTGTAGTTGCGGATGCTTGCAATAGAGGTTAATCATAAGTGGGATGCTTGTTCAAGTAAGAACAGCACCCAAGCACCGGTCCACCCACATATCAAATTATCAAAGTACCGAACGCGAATCATATGAACATGATGAAAACTAGCTTGACGATATTCCCATGTGTCCTCGGGAGTGCTTTTCCTTATATAAGAGTTTGTCCAGGCTTGTCCTTTGCTACAAAAAGGATTGGGCCACCTTGCTGCCCTTTATTTACTTTTGTTATTCATCGCTCGTTACAAATTATCTCATTACCAAACTATCTGTTACCACTTATTTCAGTACTTACAGAGAATACCTTGCTGAAAACCGTTTATCATTTCCTTCTGCTCCTCGTAGGGTTCGACACTCTTACTTATCGAAAGGACTACGATAGATCCCCTATACTTGTGGGTCATCACATAACTAGTGCAATCATCATTAGTATTATGGATATTCAAAGAATTCGTACTAACAACATTGCAATCATGCTCATCATTCATATATTTTATGCCAAGTATTCTATATAATTCTTCTTCTAGCATTGGGCACAATTTTCCTTTCCATCATACTCACGAAAGATATTAAAAAGGCGAAGCATATGAGGCAAACTTAATTCCATTTTTTTATAATTTTCTTTTATAAACTAAACTAGTGATAAAACAAGAAACTAAAAGACTCGATTGCAAGATCTAAAGATATACCTTCAAGTGCTAACCTCCCCAGCAACGGCACCAGAAAAGAGCTTGATGTCTACTACACAACCTTCTTCTTCTAGAAGTAGTCGGGCCTCGAAGTGCAGAGGTTTGTAGGATAGTAGCAAATTTCCCTCAAGTGGATGACCTAAGGTTTATCAATCCGTAGGAGGCGTAGGATGAAGATGGTCTCTCTCAAGCAACCCTGCAACCAAATAACAAAGAGTCTCTTGTGTCCCCAACACACCCAATACAATGGTAAATTGTATAGGTGCACTAGTTCGGCGAAGAGATGGTGATACAAGTGCAATATGGATAGTAGATAATAGTTTTTGTAATCTGAAAATATAAAAACAGCAAGTTAACTAATGATAAAAGTGGGCGTAAACGGTATTGCAATGTGTGGAAATAAGGCCTAGGGTCCATACTTTCACTAGTGCAAGTCCTCTCAACAATAATAACATAATTGGATCCACATAAATATCCCTCAACATGCAACAAAGAGTCACTCCAAAGTCACTAATAGCGGAGAACGAACGAAGAGATTATGGTAGGGTACGAAACCACCTCAAAGTTATTCTTTCCAATCAATCCGTTGGGCTATTCCTATAAGTGTCACAAACATCCCTAGAGTTCGTACTAGAATAACACCTTAAGACACAAATCAACCAAAACCCTAATGTCACCTAGATACTCCAATGTCACCTCAAGTATCCGTGGGTATGATTATACGATATGGATCACACAATCTCAGATTCATCTATTGAACCAACACATAGAAACTCAAAGAGTGCCCCAAAGTTTCTACCGGAGAATCATGATGAAAACTTGTGCCAACCCCTATGCATAGGTTCATGGGCGGAACCCGCAAGTTGATCACCGAAACATACATCAAGTGAATCACGTGATATCCCATTGTCACCACAGATATCCACGGCAAGACATACATCAAGTGTTCTCAAATATTTAAAGACTCAATCCGATAAGATAACTTCAAAGGGGAAACTCAATTCATTACAAGAGAGTAGAGGGGGGAATAAACATCATAGGATCCAACTATAATAGCAAAGCTCGCGATACATCAAGATCGTACCACCTCAAGAACACGAGAGAGAGAGAGAGATCAAACACATAGCTACTGGTACATACCCTTAGCCCCAAGGGAGAACTACTCCCTCCTCGTCATGGAGAGCACCGGGATGATGAAGATGGCCACCAGAGAGGGATTCCCCCTCCGGCAGGGTGCCGGAACGGGTCTAGATTGGCTTTCGGTGGCTACGGAGGCTTCTGGCGGTGGAACTCCCCATCTATTATGCTCTCGGATGTTTTTAGGGTATATGGAGATATATAGGCGGAAGAAGTACGTCAGGGGGCCACGAGGGGCTCAGGAGGGTGGAGGGCGCGCCCTAGGGGGGTGGGCGCGCCCCCTGCCTCGTGGCCTCCTCGTAAGTCCCCTGGCGTGCACTCCAAGTCTTCTGGGCTTCTTTCCTTCCAAAAAAGAGTTCCGTGAAGTTTCAGGTCAATTGGACTCCGTTTGATTTTCCTTTTCTTCGAAACCCTAAAACAGGGTAAAAACAGAAACTTGCACCACTACAGAAAAAATACACTTCCATGATGATACGTGTTTGTCACAGTAGGCCGTTTTTTTGTCATGCATGTACATCCATGACAAATTTATGACAGAATTAAGATAGTCATACCTGTGCTGTCGTAGAAGTGTTCCATGACATTACCAAAATTATCATCACGGAAGTGTCCACTTCCATGACAATAAATCGCGCGTCACAGAAGTGCTTTCGTCAAGGGTGACTGACACGTGGCATCCACCGTAACGGAACGCCGTTAAGCTATCGGGTCGGGTTTTGGATCCGATAACTCGTTAACAGCCCCGACCAATGGGGATTTTCCACGTGTAAAATCATCATTGGCTGGAGGAGACACGTGTCAACTCATCCAATGGGCGAGATGCGCCTATGATATGTTGAGATGTGGACCGGCCCATCAAGTGTAAATGGGCCGGCCCAACTGAAGGCCCACAAGATTTTGCGGACCATAATGGGCCGGCCTAGCTAAAGGCCCACGAGATTTTGTGGACCATAATGGGCTGGCCCAGCTAAAGGCCCACAAGATTTTGCGGGCCATAATGGGCCGGCCCAGGTAAAGGCCCACAAGATTTTTTTGTGCCATAATGGGCCGGCCTAGGTAAAGCCCACAAGATTCTTGCGGGTCATAATGGGCCGGCACAGCTAAAGGCCCACGAGATTTCGCCAACATTAACAGGCTGGCCCAGCTGTAGGCCCACAAGATTTTGTGGACCCTAGTAGGTCGGCCCATTAACTGCCTGCCATGTTTTGGGCCAAATGCCGGCCCATATCTGATCCGGTCCATTAATGGCCTGCCACGCTCCGGGCCTAATAGTGGCCCATATGAGATCCGGCCCGTTAATGGCCTACCACGTTCTGGGCCAGATTACGGCCCAGATCAGGTCCGGCCCTTTAAGAGGCTTTGGGCTCAATTATGCCCTGTATCAGATTCGGCCCGTCAACTGGACACTATGCTTTTGGGCCCACTTGCTAAAGGCCCACTTAGTAATTCGGCCTGATATTAGTTTTGGCCTGTTAAGGGCCTTTTTAACATTTCGGCCCTATATTAATTTCAGCCTGTTAAAAGCTCGTCATATAGTTGGGCCTAACTACTGCCCGGTTTGCATCCGGCCTGCTCGCAGCCGATATCTGATTGGGCCAAACAAGGACCGAGACAATTTTTCGGCCTGTTAAAAGCCTGTGATTTGATTCGCACAATCATGGGCCGGGGTTCATTTCAGGCTGCTGCCGGCCCATGAGCTGATCGGCACGTTTCAGGCCCAACCTACATCGTGATTGCATGACGGCCCGATTATGTACCGTAATTTTACGGTTTGGCTGGTTTACTGCGAAGACAGGATATATATATAGTAAAATAACTGCAGCATCGTGAATAAGAAAAAACCTATACTATACAATAAAGAAATTATGACATATTACATCCACTGGGCATCAAAGTTCGCCACTATGATAATAAAGCACAAGCAGACGGCAGATTACATACACTGGGCATCAAAGATCGCCACCAGTGCAAATAAACACACTGACAAAATAATATACAAAACCGACAGCACTTAAATAGAGTTCAAGAAAGGTTATCCCTGCTGGGGAGCTGCAGCGCAAGCAGCTGAGCAAGATGATGAGACTGCGCTTGTTCAACACTTATATCTTCCTCACTCTGAAAGATAAACAAGCAGACAGATGACAGGTTTTGCACATAAAAGTATCAGTGCTGACAATTCATCACATTTCTTACTGACGAATTAAGTGACACAGTTTAAATTTGCATTAACACAATATGGTATTGTTCAGGCCAAGACACGGCAGGAAATGACATTGTGAAGGAGTTGGCAGCTTCACGACACCACTGGATTACAGATCAAGAACTCATAAGTATCAATGGTTAGTGTGCTGTCAATTTATACCATTTAAGATTGGCAAATAAAGAGACAGTTTAAATAATACTAGAATGATATGACATTGTTCATAGTTAAGACATTGCAGAATATGACATTGTGTTGTAGTGGGTAGGTTCACCACACCACTGGATTATAGATGAAGAACAAAAGCATACATGCAGTGCAAAAGAAGATCACTTGCTCTGTATAGTTTAATTTACATGGTATGAAGAAGGAACTTGGTTGTACAACTGAAAACTTAAATTGTGAAAGGACGAACTTTTGTTTATGAACTACATATAATAAACTTTAAACAAGCAATTTGATGCAAACACCAAAAATAAACAGCTGTTGCAGTCATGCATAACCAAATATATACAACAAAGTTTGAAGGCTTGAGATGGACAAACTTACATTATTGGTGAAGACAGGCTCTATAAAGACCTTGTCCATGCTGATGGGGGGGCAATTCAAGAAGTTTACCATAGAATCTTCTTCAAAAGCATTTCCTTTATTCTACATTTTGTTAAGAGTAAATATAGATGTGATAATATACGAAAAAATGGAGAATATTTAAGATAAGATGAAGAGTAATGCTACATAACCAAGTAGCTATAAATGTAATTGCAGCGATACAGGCAAAAGGTACAACCAAGAGCAATGCACAACTAAACTTCTTCAGTACCAACCTTATGGTAAGAGTAAATATAGATCTGATGTGTAGAAAATGGAGGGCAAAGGAAAATAAGCTGCAGAGTGATGGTACATGAACACCTACCTGTCATTATAAGTACACTGATAAAGGACAACATGTACTTACAAGAACAATGCAGAGCTAAAAAAACATTGGCATTGGATATATTCTACACTAATGTAACCATTCATACAGATCAGATAATTTGGAGCGAACAATTGATAGAAACATTGGCATTGGATATATTCTACACTAATGTAAGCATTTGAGTGGAAAAACATGGTACGATGACAGATGGAATATGTATTGATAATGGATGGGCATGGAATCTCGACATATATGATGAGTAAACTAAGCAGATGGCGGTGCAACAACATATGCAAGACAACGCAATCAATAAAACCTTGCCAAATAAATGCAAGACAACATATATAGAAGAAATGCAAGACAACATATGCAAGATACGCGCAATCAATAAAACCTTGCCAAATTAGAACAGGCACCTTGATGGGTGAACAGGACAAGCCATCTGCCTTTGACTCCTCAAGGTTAGAATAGTCATTAGGATGATATTCTGAACAAGAATCAACAGGTGGGGAGCGTACGAGTTTCATTGCTTCCAGAATGGCACTCAATGCCTTGGTGCCAATTTTGTAAGTCATTGCAGTGTTCGACAATATTCTTCTGATGCGCGGATTCTGATATTCACTGTAATTGCATATGATATCTGAGAACCATGAAAACATAAATAGTTGTGAGATTATCTTTGTAATGCAGATGATATTCTAATATAGGGGCGCCCCTGTAAACACTTGTGTGCTATCACTGGATTCTGATGAGAGAGCTCATGTGTGCTGTAATATGGTGCGTGCATTTATATAATCTGGCACAAGTACACGAAAAATAGGCTCCAAAAGTAAGGATAGCTGGCAGATGATAGGTTCATAATATACAGTATAGAGAGTTTATTGCCAAACCATGATAACAAGAGCACACAACAACTAGGCAAATCATAGTGTACATAACAGGGGTACACCATAACCAGGATATATAAATCAGGAAAGTGGAACTGGCTAGAAATTACGGTGTTGTATTGCTGCTAGTAATTGAAAGCCTATCGATCACGTACAGGCCAGCTCTATCAGCTGTTAGACTACAGATGTCCCTGCTCCCCTTCCTGACAAGGAACATACTGTGCTTCTCATACAGAACACCGCACGGGCCGCCGGCCGAACCACCGGCCCCACCGCCTGTGTTCCTCTGCCACCCCCACCCCCACCCCCGCCCCACCCGCGTCGAGTTTTCTTTGTTCGACGAGGCCCCACCACTGCCCCCCAAAACCACCATCCCCACCCGAGCCCCTTCGATCGCACCGACGAACTCCGGCGAGCTCTAAAAAATCGACTGACCCAATTTTGAAATTTAGTCTACTGTGATTTAACTAGTGTGGAATATAAAAGGGGAAAACCATGAGCATTGCGAGTATGGTGTTGAGTGTGGCATGGCGGATCTGAAGGTGCAAACCAGACAAAGGCAACCTCGCAACCAAGACAAGAAATCAGAGTAAAGCAGTGGCGATCTATTTTCTTGCTGTGATAAATAAGTTGAGCAGATACGAAAGAGTACCGCCTCTGGTGCAGCGCCGTGTACGCATCTGCTGAGAATTTGACGATGCTGCGGTAGCGATGGCTGTCGGCAGCGTGGAAGCAGATCTAGGAGGGTAGACGGTGGCGGCGGGGCGCGGTGGATGAGACGGTCGTAGGAGCGGCGCCGGCAAGGTGGACGACAGCGGGGATGAAGCGAGAGGACGGGATGCAAGGATACCGGTCCGAAGCCGTGGTTGAGAGAGGTCGATCTCTCATAATGGACGGCGGCGTCGGGGTATCAGCTCCGGCATGGTGGAGGAGGACGGCAGTGGATGGGATGGCGGATGGCGGTGGACAGAGGAGGGTGGGGTGGAGAGGGTGTTTTGGCGCCCACGGAGTACGAATGGGGAAAAGGGAGGTAGAGAGGAAGGGGGGAACCATGTATTCAGGGCGCGCTTGTCTCAAGTGCGAGGAAATTTACAAACTTTGCCCCCGTTTCAAATTTCTACTACATCACAGCAACACTAGTCGGTTGGGGATAGGACTGTAATCTCGCACACATCGAATATTTGCCGACGAGAGTTTGTTTTTGGCGCCCACCGTGTATGAATATGAATCGGGGAGGGAGTCGATTTCGGCCGAGGACACACTGTGTTTTGGCGCCCACCGTGTATGAATCTGGGTGAGAGGCGGTTACGTCACGTTTGGGTGAAATTACAAACCTACCCCTATAGAAACCTATAGAAATCCAGCATATAGGCTTTGCGTGGCAGGGATAGCCAGTAGTGATTTCCATCTTGCAGATTTTGGTTTCGGGCAGTTACTGCGACTTTCCCCGCTTCGTTCAAATTTTGCAGAGTGCACGTTTACCGTGCCAACTCAATTCGAATCCCGTTTGTATTCTTTTTTTCCCGGGCGGGATCCATTTTCAATTGGAATTACATTCTATATACATCATTTATATATATATATATACTTTCAAAAGCACAACACCATTTATACATAAATATGGTTTACAAATGGCATGATCTCAGATTCATAAGGTTGTATCCATCAATTTGGATTTTCAAATATTTGAAACCACTTTATGTTGAAATCCAATGTATGCATTCCTCGCTAACTTTCTCCAATTAATGTGTGTTTCATGCGGGTTTTTTTACTTCTCAAACATGTATAATGTGTTTCACACACGCAACATATAGTGTAATCCCGTTTAGACATTAATTGCATATAAACCATGCATTGTTTGTAATTGAAGAATCTATGGATCACCAATATTGATAAACTATATAACATTACACGTGTGCCCAAATTCAAATGAATATGCATGTTTGATACACCAATTTGCGTTATGATATTATCGATGTCGTGATCTCCAGTTTAAATATTTGAATCCCCTTTAATCCAGATATTCGTCTCATATAGCTATCACTCATGCTTATATAGGACTATCTCTCTGGACCTATACGCGTTCATCGTCTCTTAGGTATCTCTCGTGCTACCTGTATGTCGACAATGATCTTTTATCTTCGTAACACAATGATGGTACTCTCTCCCTCGACCTTCATCACTCTATCTCTCTCTAAGTATATCTCGCTCCCTGCTATGTGTCTCTAACTATGATTCTCCATGTGGAATCTCTTTCTCTCACACAAACACAAAACTTTGTCTCCCGGGGTCTCATTTCTCTCTACTATTCCCATGTGTGCCACTCGCACACCCCTCATACAGAGATGTCTTTTGCTCCTTAGATATGAGAACCTATGACTCTTCCTCTTCAATATCTCTTTCTCACACACAAACACAAACTCTGTCTCCTAGGGTCTCATATTTCTCCATTGTTCTCTTGTATGTCGCTCACACACACCCTCTCTCCCTAGAGATATCTTGCGTTCCCTCATATGTCTCTCTAGCTATCACTCTTGTTGTGAAATATCTTTATCTCTCGCAGACACAAAACCCCGTCTCTCTGGATCTCATTTCTCTCTGATATCTGTTTGTATGTGACTCACACGCACCCTCTCTCTATCTCTCTCACACCCACACACATAACCCAGCCTTCTGATCCACTATACTCCTATCTCTAACGCACACTAGCTAGCATCTTTATCTTTCTATTTATCTGTTTCTCCATCAACCTTCTTTCTCGCCCTCACTCTTGATTCCTATCATGCACACTACATATGTTTCTCTCTACATGCAGTGAAGTACCCTCTCACACACATATATAACTTCACCCTTTGAACCACCCGACAGTCATCTCCAACACCCAAACTAGCGGATGTCCCTCTAGCTAGCATCTCCATCTCTGTATCTATCTGAATTTCTTCGTCAACATTTCTTTCTTGCACGGAGTCTTGCTTCCTATCACCCACACTATATATGTCTCTCCATACATATGCATTTATAGGTTGGTCTCTTTTGCACAATCATTGCGCCTCACTCCCTCTGCTCGCCATAGATGCATACTCCAGCCCACGCCACTATCTATTAAAGACACAAACACATGCTCAATTGTCGGGACTTCTCCATGCATTCTCACATGCATGCATATTGTCATACCGATCCGTCTCTCCCATGTCGTTGATCTTATGACTTATGTCTTCCTTCTTTTATCTCGGTCATGCACGCGCGCGCGCACACACACATCTCACGTATACATGTATACCTATCACACATGCACATTCAAGGTCTCTATGTCTCCATACGTAGTTAATTACCCTCAATCCTAACGCCACATTGAATCGTTCTCCTCTTTTGTGCACATAACTTCCGCCTGGATGGGTAAAACACACACTCACACTTAACAATCTCCTTCTAGCTACCCCCCCGCCTCTCACTCTTCCCCTATATACCTGAAACCAATAAGACCATCCATTAGTTTAATTCCCGCCTAAATGCACCATTGATATATAGTAGTGTTCCTCGGTGTCTCTCGAACAAACACGTTCTCTCGAAGTCGACTCCTCTCACGCGCACACACCTTCTCTTCCCTCTCTACGGGAATTTTCTCTCTCGCACCCCATCGTTGGTGGCCTCTGCCATACACATCACCTCTCTATGATGAAAGCCATGGACACTTAAATTACATCCGCCACAGAGGACCCCGCGACACACACACACACACGCACACCCCCCCCAACACACACACACACACTAAGACTCCATCTCTCTCTCTCTCACACACACATAAACACACACACACGCAAGCACGCACGCCCCCCCACACACACTAAGACTCCATCTCTCTCCCTCTCTCTCACACACACACAAACTAAGACTCCATCTCTCTCTCTCTCTCACACACACCCCCCCCCCCACACACACTAAGACTCCATCTCACACACACATGCTCTAGGTGGAGCATTTGTTCCTACCACCATTCATCCAACCTTACCCGTATGATGAACAATCAACTTTATTTACTTGCATAACATGGACAAATTCCACTTTACTTTAGTAGTCAGCAAACTTATCATCTGTACCCTTATAAAAAATGAGTTGGTGGTGATGGTGTGCCTGCCATCTTGTAATACAGACCGTATGATCTATATCTGAGGATAGAAAGCAAACCATGATAATTTTACAAAAGATACCCGCACCTCTCTCCACATCATTATCTCCCGCAACCTCATTGCTCAGCAATTAAAAAAGGAATAAGTCTCTGGAACAATCTAGCATGCATGGTGGCCACTGCCGCTTGCCGGCGCCGTCCATCCCCATGCCTCCGCCCATTCCGACTACCAGTCACCACCATGCTCCACTCCTCCTCGTCTTATCTCTCATCTTTCATTTTTTCGATGACATTCTCGAGATACCAGTTTTTCGATAAAATTCTCGAGATATCATTAGTTTTTACACATGGGATTACTCCTGCATGGGTCAATCACAACAGGTGTTCTGTAAAAAAATGCATATTGATGTTCTGTGCAATGCATGAGAATCTTGCTTGTAATTATATAACGCAAATCACGAGCAGGAAGTGACAATTTTTTTGACACAACCACGTTAACATGGCCACGTAAATCACTAGCTAAAGTAAATACCATTATACTTATATCCCGATGCAAAAGGTCAAGTACATGTACGAAGAGTAGAGTCACACACACGCACTCTGTCTCTCAGAATCTCTCACACACACACACCAGTTACGTGACGCCCACTTAAGCAGACACATATGTTACAATTTGTGCACCCGCGGGTACACGTGATGCTACGCATTCATTTAAGCCGGAAGGCGAACCCAAACAGTAGCTGCATTCATTCCCCTCCCGCCGCCTCTTCTCTGGTCACCGTCGCCTGGTAGCCATGGGCCGACCGAAGGTAACAACATACGCCATACTCCCGTCGGAGTGACGCTTTAATGTGGAAATTTTAGTGGCCATGCATGCATCTTTTTGTGCTAGCACTCCTGTATAAGGGTTGACCGGTCGCTTCCCGCAGACGTGCGCGGGCAGTGGAAGAGGAAGGAGAAGGGAAGCGGGCTGTGGAGTAACGTTTTTTACCACAATTTCCTAGGAAACCGAGTGCAATAATTGAGTAATTTTGCAAACTACCAGTACTACACCTGAAACAGTTCAAAACCTATACTCCCTTGCCAGCGCGTGCTTCCCGCGTGGAACGGTCAGCGTCGCCCTAGAGCGTCAGTGCCGCATTAATGCCCGGCCAGAGCGGAGGTGACCTCTCACTGGCACCGGCTTTGAAGTGGCGCGACGGCCGAGAGAGCGCCGCTTCCCGGTGCACGCAACTGCTCCACGTCGAGACTGGCCATAGGCCCTGTTTGAATCCATGGGTTAGAGTTAGTTTGAGCTAGTTGGGGCTCAAATAGCCCGAAACTATCCAAGCATGAGGGTTTAAATTGGAGCAAGTTGCACCGAACCCACCAAAAAAAACTATCCCACCCATGAGGGTTTAAACTGGAGATAGTTCTCATTGGGACCACTGAAAAATCACTTTTCTCTCTCCATGAAGTGCATTTATTGTGAATCTAACCCTGTCACCCAAACACCTATTTGGCTACAGTTAGTTCAGGGTTAGTCATGAGTTAGTCTAACCTCTAGCTAAGTTAGAGTATCAAACAGGAGCAGTATAGGACATGCAAGTTGCTCAAATCATACAGGAAAATTCGTACGTGAAAGGATTTTTTTCTTTTTGAAAACGGAACATGAAAGGAATTTTTTTTAGAATGCTCTTGGCATGTCGCTAACATGTGATAGTTAACCGACCTCAATAGACGGTAGAAACGCCAGCCCACCGCACTTTGATAGAGACGAGGAGGGAGAAGCGATACAGGCTGCTGGATTACTAGAGATAGGTGTCGCACGGAAGCCAAGAAATATGGTGATAGCGTGGGTTAGCCATGTACTAGTATGATGTAACTACACTTGGCTGCCGTGTTTCTTACTCTTCCAGTCCACTGTGGAGATGATTGGTTAATTTTATATCGCTGAATAATATTAAATATTATGAGTGCAGACGCTCCACCACGAGGTTCCTTGCTCCTTCTCTGTCGTCCGGAATCTATGTTCTTCCACTCTATTTTTTTACGTGAGCTTTGTTCATCCTTTTGCCAACACGCGAGACATCTAGCATCAAGGTTCACGTGTTATGCAAGGATCGTTCCATCTATATGAAGAACACGTGGTACTGGAACTACGAGACGAACATGTACCCAGGAGTGGACGTACGAACCTGAGTAATGTAGCGCAATAAGTGAAGTAGAAAGGCACAAATCGTATGAACATGCATGGCATATAGGGTGTGTTTGGTTGCGTTCTCGTCTCAGCATAGTTGTTCCCTCTTCAGGCATGCTCAACTCAACACCCCTCTTCATGCATGCTCTCTTCATGCATGCTTCTAGTGTATTTGTGCTAAACTAGTGTGGACTCATGCACCCTCCATACACTCTACCAAACACCCAAAAGTAGGTCGAGAAGGGAACTCTTGGGCGGCATTTGTCTCTTACTACGTACTACCACTAAATGTTGTACGTGCAATGCACGGTGATGTTATGGAGTACGTGCCTAAGTACTCTACTAATACTATATTAGTTGGAGGCACATATTAACTTTTATATTTGTTTACGTGTATGCCCCGAGACCTTCCAACTAGACGTGTCTTTGTCTCTATTTTTTTGCGGAAAACGTGTATTTGTCTCCAAGTCGCACTTTGTATCGTTCATACCACTAAGTACTACTACGTGTGGTCTCCGACCCAAAACTGGAAGAAGTGGAGACGCTCTACCACGCCGTTTTTCTACGCTGGGCTCTACCACGATGTTCATGTCCCACTCCTTTCGCTGACGTGTGGGACATCCAGCACGTGCCTTGTTTGGCACCCTTCGTCATAAGAGTTGAAACGCTAGCATTCATCAGAAATAAAAATTAATTATAAATCGGCAGTGATACTATTTTTTGCGAACCAATCAGCAGTGATACTATACCTCGATATCGGAAAGAATACTACTCCATTCGCCAACATGTGGGACGTCGACCATCCTGGTCCACTTGCCATGCACGCAGAACTCCAAGGGAGTCACCCAGGTCGTCGCGCCGCAGTAACAGTGACTAATGAGCCGTCAAATCACAGGCCCACTTCCCACTTTGAAGTTGCTTGGACGAAGGAACCATCATGACTTCATTGAATTCCGCTTCTTGAAGAAAACTACTGTTCCAGCAGTACTTCTAGCTACAGTAGTTACTACAACAGAGGCCTCCTTTCGTTCATAGGATAGGAATATGAAAATCATAGGAAGTGAGATGACATGCATGTCAATTCCTATAGAGAAAGAGATGCCATTTGATGCTTAGGATAGGAATTTTCCATTTAGTCTAGGCTAATGTATTGGTAATTTGCTCTAAAAACTATAGTAGTAACTACTAGTACTGGTACATGCTCGTACTCAGACACACACACACACACACACTAACTACTAGTACTACTACTTCACACATGCTGGCCAGACGTCGTCGTTCTCCTTCCCGGCTTTGTCGGTGACACCCCACCGTGCTTGGATCTCCGCCGACCTCTCCGCAGCAGCGCGTGCGTCCTTTTCTTTCTTGCGGCGGCGGGCCTCTCTTTTCCGCTCCCTCTGTGTGGCTTTGGCCGCCTCTTGCTCTACCGCCCATTCGGCCTTGGCATCTTCAAATTCCTCCCACATAGTTGTGAGGTCACGAGCAGCGATGAACTCGGCACGGCGGGATGCCATCGCTTCCCTACCATTTTGTGTGCGGTCGTGGGCGGTGAGGAACTCGGCGCGGCAGGATGCCATCACTGCCTTACCGGTTAGTGTGCGACGCGGTGGCATGAACGACGCTTGGTGAGAGCTCTGGGGTGGAGTGGCCGGACAACTGTATAGTGCATTGGTTTGTCAAGAGCTCAAGGACAGAAGATGAAGCAAATTTGGATTCCCCTTCAATCCTGTTCATTTATTACCGAGTAAAATGCATTGGCGGTCATCGAACTTGTCTTGGTAGCTCACTTTGATCATTGTATACGAGATATGGTGATTATACGGTCACTGGCTCAGCGTATAGCTCCGTATTTGTCTGGTTGACCAGTCAAACAGTCCGCATGCGCCTCATCAGCTCGTGTTCTTTATCTATCTGCGCGGGCCTACCTGTCAATGGAGAAGGAAATACTGTAAAAACCAAAATTATGCTAAAGTCTGGACCGCTTCCGGAGCCCGCTCTCACCTCCCTGGCCCCTCAAGATGCCAGCTGCCCGCCACATGCATGCATAACAAGTAGTACTCCTTATGTGGAGGAGAGAGAGGCATTGACAAAGACAAGGAGTGGGCTCTGCAAGAGCCCGTCTCTACACGTGCTCCTAGGTATAAAAAAATAATTCTAACAAAGGCATAAAAAACAATTGTGTCTTAAAAAAAGAAAGGTAAAAAACATTTGAGAGGAAATATATAGAGAGAAAGTGAGAAAAAGCTGTAACCTGGGCATTACATGAGGAAGGAGGGAGTGGTGCACATGCCAAGTTCACTGGGCTGCCGTGTTTCACACTCCTCCGTCGTTACAGTGGAGACAATAGCTTTCATCAAAAATAAACAATGAGTACTCGTTGATCGTCCTCTATATCGGAAAGAATACTTTCATTCGCCGACATGTGGGACGTCGACCATCCTGGTCCACCTGCCATGCACAAAATTATCCTGGTCTACCCCGGTCATATCGCAGGCCCAACCTTTCCCACTGTAAGTTGTTCGGACGAAGGAACCATCATGACTTCGTTGAATTCTGCTTCTTCAAGAAAACTTACTGTACCCGCAATACTGCTACCACATGCGAAGACTGGACGGCACTGTACCACGTCATATCACTGAAACCCACTAGGCCAAACTAGCCCGCCTAGGTCATCTATTTTGGAACGGAGGGAGTACGTCTCTACACTGCTATGATTTTGTGTTGCACGTCATATCACTGAAACCCACTAGGCCAAACTAGCCTGCCTAGGTCATCGATCGCTAAGCCTACAATTTTAGGAGCTAGGGCTATTGGTCGATCGACGAGGGATAAGTATAAGCATACCACGAGCTCATCAGCCCCAACGTTTCTCTTCGGTGAGTGTTTTGCAAGTACTATAGCTCGCACAGTAGCTAGCCTACTAACACCAAGAATCATCAAACAAGCCCTGCTGATATGATAAACAGTTCAAACTTACATCTAATCATGCCATATATTACAGCAAAAGCTGGTGAGGATACATCTGTTTCCATAACTCGGAGAGGGTTCGCATGATTCACTATCAAACAAAAGTAGCAAGATCCGCCCACACAAGACAGTGCACTAGCCCTAAGATGGTTTGATAACACGCATCGTTCTGGTAATTAAACACAAGGCAATGCAAACTACCCTAAAGGATTAGTGCGACCAACTATTTCTTGTCATTGTTCTCTCGGGCAATGACCAAAGCACGGACAGCGGCATGGGAATCGATTTCTAGGGCGATGTCCGGAGGACTGACCGCGACATCGGAATCGATCTCTGGGGCGATGTCCACAGGATGGAGAGCTGCATCGGAATCGATCTCCGGGGCGATGCCAACAGGACGGGCCACAACATCGGAATCATCAAGGACGTCCACCGGCACCTGCACAACCCTAACATATTAGCAAACACATTGCAAATAATCAAAAACCACAACTATGGTAATAAGCCATTATTTTTTACCTTGTGCAGATCACTGGGGATCAATGAACTGACAAACAAAAAGCAATCAAAAGGAAACCACAATCGCAATGAAAACAGGAAAAGAATAGGATGTGAGAATCGGTCGGTGCTTCGCAAAAAGAAGATTCTTGGAATGAAAATACAGCAGCATAACTGATTCGCCCACCTTTCCTTCGTTGGTACAGAAGAAAAATGGCAGAAGTGAGTAGCCTGGAGTGAGGTTTTCTTCAAGAAAGGGAAGAAAGGGCTTGAACGAGCGTTCCAGTGAAATGATGGTTGCTTTGTCTAGTCCAACTTGGAGGCCGCCTTACCACTGCTGGTAAAGGTGTGCGTTTTGTGATATGACGGGTCATGACGGCCACACCAGGGTGACAGGTGAGTCTTGACTGTAGCACCTCGCTGTGATTTGGTGGATGGCACACGGGCCCGGATGCTTTGAAATGACCCGGATGTAGATAGAGCGGCTAGTCATATACTCCCTCCTTTCTGGTTTATAGGGCTCAATTCAAAAATTTCACCAACCAAGGTAGATGGTGAGTGGTGGAATCCTTTTTGTAATTTGCAAAAGCACCCAATTAATGCTCTTGTTTTCTTCAAAAATGTATGTTTACCAATGTATTAATTGCAATGCATGCATGCATAAAGTACATGCATTGGTCAATTTTCTCTTAATACCTGCATGCAATTATTTAATGCACCTTGGAATCTGAACTTGTGATGGGGAACAACCAAATTGAGCCTTATAAAATGAAAAAACTAAGATTTTGAGATAAGCCCTATAAACCGGAAAGGAGGGAGTAGGAGTGCTCAATATTGTGCACCACGACCAAGGCGGAGAGGAAAACGAGAGAACTACGTAGTTAATGCATGAGTTTAATTAGGGTAGTTTTGTAAAGTATGAGATACATATCTCCAATCAGAAAATGCCTTGGTTCATGAGATTTGAGATTTGAGCCCTATAAACCGGAAGGGAGGGAGTACTGCACACGGTGTAGTATAGTCACTTGTTGAAATCTCTAGAAAGGCAAATACTCCTTTCCGGTTTACGGGGCTATACTACTCCCTCCGTCTAGGTGTGTAAGTCATCTTATGAAAACCAAATACGTAGTCCCAAAACACTTAGGCGCGGTGCATTAACTTCTACCTTGTTTCTTGTTTCTTGACATATCAACCAATAAGAGATGAGAGGTGTGCATGCTTTTAATGACTTGCAATGGCTAGTTCATTGCATGCAATGCTATTAATTAGCAAATAAACATTGGTGACCCCAGGAGGAAACGGTGCTAAGCGCGTGGACCTATGTAGAATGAGTATCAACCAATGGATAATGGAGTTTAATTGTTAAATAATAGCAATTTTGTCTCATGCAAGAGCCTGGCTAGTACTCCAAGGAACCGCACCACGCGAGCGTTCGCAACTGCCATGTTCGGGTTGCGCTTGGCTCTTCGCCTCTTCGAGAAGACGAACAATGATGTTACTCCTACTTCTACAGTATCGAATCCACTGCTGCATGTCCGTCCACCTCATGCGGGTGGGATAGCGTGTAGCGAAAGCTTCTACTTACTGCTCATGCCTTTGCGTCTATGACAGGTGGGCCCAACAGGTGGTTGGCCTCCTGTCATGCAGCCAAAGGCAGGTGCAGTTAAGGCACCGGAGCTCAGTCCGCGTGGGAGAGGGTGTTGTAGTAATCAAATTTCTCGGTCTTGTACGAGTTGATGAAGATAGGGGTTGCTTGCTTGCTACGGTTGCTTGCTAGGGTTGCTCACTACGTATATATAGGCCGGAGCCTCCGTGCTTGCTTGCTTGCTAGGGTTGCTCTATTCACACACTCTCATCCTCTCCAGATCTAAACAAGATAGGGGTAGTAACACTGTCTTTGTCCCTTCAAAAAACACTGGCTTTCTATCCTCACCACTGGTTACAGATCCGGACGTATCCCCCTCCGCCGGTGAAGGGGAGGAGGGGTAGTGTTTAGGCCGTCGTCGACAGCGAGGGAGTTGACCCACTGCCAGCCGCACCGTTATCTCTGGTCGAGTGCCGGCGCGGGAGGTCCTCCGATCCCTTCGTCATTGCCTGTGGGCGGATCCGGCCTCCCGCCGCCCACCTATCCACATCCCAACGACCTTTAGGTATATCTTCGTTCGAAACCGCCTTAGCTCTACTTCCCCAGCTCGCTATGTCACTGCATGTGCATCATTTTCTACCTCTCAGCCCCTCTCGATCGAATGGTCCAACGTCACATATTTTTTTCTTCTATTGTTAGAGGTAAAGCTACTTCATGGAGTCGAATCTTGTACTACTTGGTTCAAACAAGAAATAAAGTGGGGGTGGGGGAATTTAGTATGTACATCAGACTTGGTACAAACAGGAAGGAAAGGGGGTGAAATTAGTACAGACTAGTCATCCAACCGGTCTCTTGGTCGAAAAGGGAAATACAGGGGTAACGCTGTACACAGTGGTATGACCAGGACTAGATTTGCTATCCACACATAGGAGTAGGTGGCTAGAGTGAACAAAAATGGGACCAACCCAGATATGTTTCTTGGATGTTTGTTTCTCGGGGCAACAAACTATGAATCACCACTTTATGCCCCTGTTTACGTACATGGTGCTGGACTGCTGGTGCTCCCACTGTCCCATGCCCTTATACCAAATATTTAGGCTCCGTTCGGAATAAAGGGGCATAAGACATAGGTCTTGATGAAAATAGAGGAATAGGAAAGGAATGTA
This sequence comes from Triticum urartu, assembly GCF_056163025.1. Classification (NCBI taxonomy): domain Eukaryota; kingdom Viridiplantae; phylum Streptophyta; class Magnoliopsida; order Poales; family Poaceae; genus Triticum; species Triticum urartu. The sequence goes on along the minus strand of NC_141873.1, from coordinate 191,411,375 downwards.
GGTATAAAACTATGGAACAGCGAACCGGAGGAAACTCTCAAGAGAATGTGTTCGGATGGACTACGAAATGTACATATTTGTTTTTTTAGAGTAGCATGCTTGGCAGTATGAGATGCTATTTGTTTATTCAGCTGCACAGTGACTACTCTTGTCCTCACCTCACGTACCACACATAGGTTGATTTTTCTATTACGGCAACATAGCACAACAACCTCTCTATCGCATGGCAGCGAGCGCCTGCCTCGGGCTTCCGCCCAAAAAATGAGCAGCACATGGATGTTTCTAATCCTATGGAATCAGTACTACCAGACCAGCTTTCCTATGAAACACTATTCACCTTTCCCGTGTTCCGAATAGTTGGAAGGGAAAGAATACCGTAGGAATATGTTCCTACGAAAATCCTGCACCAAACCTGTGAACCGAACGCAGCCTTAGCTGTTCTTAATCTAATGTCCCTGGTAAAAATGAAGCCATGCCATTGTTATAAGCCATGACAAGTTTAGCCAAATGTTTTTGCCTGTAATTGTTTGAGACTCTGACTGTTTCCTTTGTGCCTTTTTGTGCAAACAGGGATATCCAATTCACCTGGTTGCTGTTGTAACCTTTTGGTGCACTGCACAAAACTCTTCTTAAAAGAAGTGACTTTTGTGCTGTTTAACTGGAATGTCAGAATGGAACAGTTGGTTCATTTTGGTGGAACTGCACAAAGGGAGATCTGTGTTCCAATCCTCATCATCCATATTGGCGCTATAACCTTCCTTTAGGTAAGAATGATATTTAATGCATGTGTTCATCTCTATTTTCCGACTGCCATGAGAAAATAATGCTGTTTTTTACTAGTACACTTGTACTCCCTCACTGACAAAACCAATTCTGAATTAGAAGGACAATCATGTACTTGGTTTCACCAACTAGTGAGGAGAAAGAGAAACAGAGCATGAAGAGGAAGAAGAAGAAGAATAAACAGTGCCAAGGCGATCTTGCTGAAGCCAGAGGCCTCAAGTCGAGGCCATTCAAGGGCTCCGGCAACGACTACCATACATGTGAGATGATCCTCCAGGGAGCCCTTCCACTTCTGCTGCCTCACTTAATTAATTAGGAGTACTTATGTACCACTAATTTATTACTGCCTAATTTTCCTGTTGGAGTTAAACAAATCTTTAGTAGGACCCTATGCTGAATCATGTACGTGTGTATGTTTGTCTATGGAGGTGAATCATGTGGTGGAGCAGGGAGGGAATATTATTAGTGTCATGACATAATAGTGCTATTGTTTTGCATGTCAATTTATTTCCATTGGTTCAATGAGGCAATGTTTCACGTATTGTCCATCATGAATTTGATGCTACTGGTTGAGTAATATGCTAATGTCTTCCTATCCTTCCTCACTAAGATAATGAAGGTTTCACCTTGTTCCTACTTGTGAAAACAGGGATCATGTTGTGCCAATCATACATTAAATGGAACTACACAAGACAATACAATGAACTGTATCCCAGCCAGTGCTTTAACTCTGCTGGAAGTTCTTGATAATCTTTCGATATAATCTCAGCACTAGTAAACAAGAGTGATTTCAACCATACATTTGAAGTGCAAAAAATATATACTATTGTGTGATTCTAGTGAGTGCTTTATCATCTCTTATGGGACTACATGAATAAGCTTTTTTTTCTCATGTTGGTACGGGCCTAAGGCCTTCATCCATATTAGTTTGCTGTCATCTCTATTTGTATCGTGCTACTGTCATGAGAAACTCCTTTATCTTTGCACGTTAAAGTTTTACAACCTATGATAAATGGCAATGCTTTGAGTGTTGAGTTGAGCTAATTGGCACTGATTAAATAAACTAATACCTCTCTTTAAGCAAGACTACTATGTTGCTAACTTTACCCATTAAGGTAATGAGGGTGCTTCTATTTGTTAGTGTATGTTTCATAAACTAGTCCCACTATTACAGTAATCTCACTCTCTCAATATATGTGCTAACAGGGATGCTCGATTTTGGTGGAACTGCACAAAAACTTTGGGTGCTTCATTGCCTCGACAGCTTCCGTCCTTTCCTGTCAGTCGCTAAACTCTGCATGCTTTCTTCCTTTGCTGTCAGTCGCTTGGCTTATCTCGGCTTCCAGTCAAAGGAAATAGTAATTGATATGCTACCTCACACAGGTTGGTACTGGTCTTTATCCTGATTATTGTGCCTGTCATATGTATTGGTAATTTGGTATTGTGCTACTGTTTGCCGATTTCATAAAGGAGTAATTTGGAGCCTGAACTCGCAGGCAAATCATTACATTGGGTGATTTTAGTAGAACTGCACAAAATGATCAGATGTTGACAAGAAGTGCCTATATTCATTCGAGTATCAACCAGCGTCAACCAATTGTCAAACTCCAAGTGTTAGGAGAGTGAACGCCAAAAATATTGCTTGGTGCATAGCCTAGAAAAACGCAGTCCAGTCTTTGGTCCCAACTTGTGCCTTTTGGTTATCGACACATATGGTAGCGAACTATATGGCATGGAGTCTAAAGATTCCAGACAAGTTGGTTGACGGTTATATTCATCTGGCACTTAATCAGTCTGCACGCCAAGGATGCTCCATTTCAGTCAAACTGCACAAAAAATTTGGGTGGTTCATTTTCTCAACTGCCTCCTTTCTCGTCTGCAATGTAGAATTTTGGCGAGATACATGACCAAGATGGGCCAGTAAACTGGTTGGATGAAAGTAGTGGCCAAGTTTCTCAAACCTCACTCGGCACGAGGCCACTATTTGAGGATAAACCTACAAGCAAAGTTCAGATTGTATGTGCTACCTCTTATGTACTCGAAAGTTTACTCGTACAAGAACTAATTTTAGCAAGAAGTACCTCCGATTGAACACCATTTACCAGTCCTTACCCTAGGTAATTAAAGTTCGTCCATGGATCATATTGGCTGTGATCTCAATCATTTGGATGCATAAACATACTGAACATGTGTATATCTGAATCTTTTTGTAAATTATGTATGAATATTGTCGTGTGATCTATCAATCATATGGATGCATAGATATGCTGATCTTGTGTATATATGAATCTTTTGAGTTGTTGATTGTGAATGTTGGCTATGGATATGAACGTGTCCTGTGAACTTGAGTTTGATATGAATGTTTACCTTTTCTGTTGTATTTGTGTGTGAACTTGTTAGTATGCCTACTATGGGGTATAAAACGCAAGTCTCTTATAAAAGTAATGCCGTGTCCAATTTATGTTTTCCCTTCTAACCACATTATATATATATTTATATTATTACTATTATCGTATATTTTATAGAGACTTATATATACATTATAAAAACATCCCAACTTATAAAAGTAAATGTTTAACGGAAGTTGGCAAGGAAAATCCTGGTTGTTTTTGACTCACAGGCAAGGAAAATCCTGGTTGTTTTTGACTCACAGGCAAGGAAAATCCTAGTTGTTTTTGACTCACACGCAAGGAAAATCCTGGTGATTGCGAAGATTTTAAGGACCAATTTAATAATAACGCGCTCATTTTTATTTTGAGCAATAACTCGCTAATTTCTTAATTATATATATAAAAATGTGCCTCTCCCGTTTATTCTTTGATATTAATTGCTCCTTCTAACATAACATTATACGTATATATAACGAGCCCACCTAATACGTGTATTTCAAGGAAGTGCAAATGGGCTGGGATTTCTTAGAAAATATAAATGGGACTGATTGACGCGAAATTATTTGTTCACCCAGCCCAGCAAATGGACTGTACATTCTAGAAAACATGGGTTAAATATATGCCACATTTTTGCAGGCTGACATGTGGGCCAATAGGTCGAAGCCTACGCAGGGCGTTGTCAACTTGGTCAACAAATGATTGTGTCATCCACAACCATTGGATTTATATCCAACGGCCAGCATGCACCTTCAATCTCTCGTCTTCTTCCTGTAGCGTCGCCGGGACCGCCTGGTGCGGCCTCTGGCGGCTAGCAGCTCTGCTTAGCACGCATCGCTGCGAAGCGCTACCCCACCGCCGGCCAGGCTATCCCTCCACCCCTCGACACCACCTGTTATTCTCCATAGACTACAGCCCCACGCCGCAACAGAACCAGTTATAACCCTTCTCCTCCTCTCAATCTGCGACTCCACTGCCGCGTTTTCCCATCTCCGAATCGTTCCCGCCTGAGGCCTCACCGTCGTCCACCGCCTCGCTGTGTTCGGTGTGGCCTGGTCAACAAACGAGTCATCAGAAGAGGACTTTACGTGGAGAGCCTTACGGCTGGGACCCACGAGGTCCATGGTCGCACGCAAGGAAAGTTCCTCCTTATTAAGCTGAAAACAATGTTTCCTCCACCTGACAGCTGGGACCCACCAGCTGTATCTTTGCACGGAAGAAAGTGCCTTCTTGTTTTGCGAAAAAAATTATTCATCCCGTTGACAGCTGGGACCCGTCAGATTTGGTGACTGACTTGTGGGCCTACTAAGCGGATGTGTACACTCAGTAGTATATTTCGTCTGTTTGCTGCTGCTGTTTTTTTGAATGTACAATCAGTAGTATATTTCGTCTGTTGGTTGAATAAATGTGTTGTTAAAACGACAAACACAATGTTTTGGAAGTCGTTGCACGGTACGATCCTTTAGTGCCCCGTACCGTACGTAGCGCATACTATTTATCGTATGAAACACATTTTTTTGAAACTCGGAACACATTTTCCACTTGTTGATAACATGCAGCCCACTGATGAAGGCCCAATAGAGAAGCCCATAATTAACTGGAATGGAGGCTCTCACATGAATCCGGCCCAGGTACATGCTCATGGTCCCCTAAACATAAATAAGTAAATAAATAAATAAATAAAGCTAAATGCTCATGCATTAGTTCTTTGGGAAAATAGCTAGCCCAGTATTTCTTTTTGAAGAATAACCAAGCTAGGCCTATTTGTTTTCTCTGAATTACTGGGCTGCAAATCTTTCAAGACGAGGAGGGATGCATTCCGGCCTAGCTTAAGAGTATGGTCAATGTCTGTTAAAAGTAATATCAAAAGGGGTTGAAAATTCCAAAAAATTTATAGCAAATGGGATATAAGTTTCCTTTTTTGTTTTTGTTCTTCACTGATATCTTATACGTATTTCATTGGATTTAACATGACATAGTACTAATTTATTTTTAAATTTGTTTTACTATGGCTATTAATTTTTGGATTAAGAATATTTCGTTCCCCAGCAAAAATTTGCGAATTTTCAAAATTTCCCACATATTTAGTTAATTTTTTGACCCTGGTACTGACCAGAAAATGGCCAGCAATTCTAAAAATGGAAAACGGGCTGCAATAAATTCCATATGAATTAGAAAATGAGTAAAAAATATAAAAATAATAGCAAATGGGCTGTACACGCCACGAATTTCGAGGCTGACTTGTTTACGAATGGCTTTGTCAGTGAACACACGATTCTAGCAGCAGTTAGTGTTGGATGTCCATCCAACGGCCGATGTGCTTCTTTAATCTCTGATCTTCCTGCTCCAGCCGCCTAAACTAGCGCCGGCGGGACTGCCTGCTCCCTCCTCTTGTGGCCGGCTGTGATGCCGCACAGGCTTCCCCGACCCACCCTACTCCCTCCGCTGGCCTGGCCGCACGCAATCAACTACCTCCTTATTACGCAAAAAAATGATTCCTCCCACTGACATCTGGGGCACACCGGTTGGGAGGCTAACCTATGGGCCTACTAAGTTGACGCGTACGCAGGGCTTGTCAACTTAGTCAACAAACGATTCTAGCAGCAGTAACCATTGGATTTGAATTGAACGGTCCTGCTGCTTCTTCAATCGCTGCTCTTCTTGCACCAGCCGCCCAAACCAGCGCCGGGGAGACCGCCTGCTCCTGCCTCCAGTGGCAGGCTATGCTGCCGATGAGGCCTCATCGCCCCCTACTACTCCCACCGCTAGCCAGGCCCTGCGGCGACGGCAGCCTCACACCGCAGCCGAACCAGTGAACCCTCGTACTCCTCTCCACGTGGGCATCCACTACCGTGTCTTCCCCGGCTCCGCGTCGTCCCCTTCCTAGGCCTCGCCGTCGTCCACCGCCTTGGTGCTCTCGGTGCGGCGTGGTCAACGACATTCCATTGGAAGAGTACTATATGTGGAGAGGCTGACAGCTGGGTCCACGGCCACAACCCAGTTTTTTTTGTGATTTGCCAAGTAAGTCGCTTTGCCAGGCCTGTTGGGCTGCAAATCTTTCAAGACGAGGAGGAGAGCTTTCATTCGGCTGTACATTTTTAAAACACATCAAACCGGAAATTAGTTTCAAATATCTTTTTTTCATTTCGAGATTTGAAATTACATTAATTTTTATGTGTGGAGAATTTGTTGGATTTTATATTGATATACATTTATTTTTAAAATCAGTTTGAATGTGAGTCGAAATTTCGGGATTAAAAACAGTTCGGACCGCACCGAAATATGCAAAATTTCGTATAATTTTTTAACCGTGGCCACAATATGGGCTGTAATGATAACAAAAAGAATATGGGCTCCAAAAAAACCTTAATAATTAGCAAATGGGTTGTACATTATTAGAAATAATGGCAGATGGGTTGTATGTTGTTTCCCACAGATTTGAGGCTTTCCTAAAAAAAAGGTTGACGCACAAGTAGTGACTGTTGGATGGCCATCCAACGGCCGTCGTGCTTCTTCAATCTCTACTCTTCCTGCTCCAGCCACTCAAATAGGCGCCGGCGGGACTGCCTGCTCCCTCCTTCCCGCGAACGGCTCTGCTTCTGCGTAGGCCTCACCGCCCCACTGTACTCCCATCGCTGGCCTAGCCATCCCTCTACTCACCCACACCTGCTGTTATTCTCCGACGACGACAGATGAACCAGTAAACCCTCGTACAGTCGTACTCCCCTCCATGTGGGAAACAACTGCCGAGTCTTCCCTACCTCCGTGTCGTTCCCTTCCTAGGCCTCGCCGTCGTCCACCGCCCTGGTGCTCTCAGCGCGGCCTGGTCAACATGGTCAACGACCAACATGCATCTGAAGTGGACTTTAGGTGGAGAGGTCGACAGCTGGGTCCACGGCCGCACGCAAGGAAATGCCTCCTTATTACACGCAAAATAATGATTCCTCCACCTGACATCTGGGACCCACCGAAAGGGCCTCTATATTTCACGAAAAAAACATTACCGCCGCTGACAGCTCAGACCCACCAGCTATATCTTCGCACGCAAGGAAGTGCCTCCTTATTACGCACAAAAAAAATGAATACTCCCCCTGTTAGCTGGGACCCAGTATAGTGGCAGGCTGACTTGTGGGCCTACTAAGTTGACGGGGATGGAGGGCTTTGTCAACTTAGTCAATATGCACGATTCTAGATCCAGTGACCGTACGATGTCCATCCAACGGCCGTCGTGCTTCTTCAACCTCTGGTCTTCTTGCTCCAGCCGCCCAAAGAAGCGCCGGTCGTGCCTCGTGCTCCTGCCTCCCGTGGCCGGCGGCGATGCGGCGGAGGCCTCACCGCCCCTACTACTCCCACTGCTAGCCAGGCCATCCCTCTACTCACCCACACCCCCTGTTACTTTGTGGCGACGGCAGCCTCACACCGCAGCGAACCATTGCCCTCGTACTCCTCTACGCGTGGGCATCCACTGCCGCGTCTTCCCCGGCTCCGCGTCGTCCCCTTCCTAGGCCTCGCCGTCGTCCACCGCCCTGGTGCTCTCGGCGCGGCGTAGTCAACGTGGTCAAGGAACGACTTCCATTGGACGTGGAATGTACGTGGAGAGGTTGACAGCTGGGTCCACGGCCGCAGCAAGGAAGTGCCTCCTTATTACATGCAAAATAATTATTCCTTCACCTGACAGCGAGGACCCACCGGACGGGCCACCGTATTTCGCCCCCCTGACTGCTGGGACCCACCAGCTACATCTTCGCAGGCAAGGAAGTGCTTGACAGTCGGGACCCACCTGGTCGAAGCGTATGTAGCGTTGACATTCTGGTCGCGAACGTGTACGTACATACTGGTCGATGTAGAGGCGCGCACGTGTCGTAGTAGAGGCGCGCACGTAGCATATACACGTACGCACAATGGCCAGGGTGCAAGAAAGAAAATACGGCCACGTATGTGTACATACGGGCGGGGTCTCGAATGCCTACTCGCGCATACGTACGGCGAGGGCTCGTGTATATGGCTGGGTCGGAATGGAGAAACAGCGTCGTCATCGTGTTCATGGGTCGAGAACGGAATGCGTGGTCGTGTTCATCGGGAGGGCTTGGACGGAAGAGGCAATGGAAATGAGGCCTGGTGTACCGCACAACGGAGGAAACAGACCTCCTACGGTCGAAACGGGGGTCCTGTTGATCGGGAGGGGTGTGGCGTACCGCAAAACGGAGGAAACGGACCTCCTACGGTCGAAACGGGGGTCCTGTTGATGGAGAGGGGTGTGGCGTACCACAAAACGGAGGAAACGAACATCCTACGGTCGAAACGGGGGTCCTGTTGATCGGGAGGGGTGTGGCGTACCGCAAAACGGAGGAAACAGGCTTGTGGTGGAGCGCTACGGTCGAAACGGGGGTCCAGTTCATCGGGGGGGGGGGGGGTGGCGTACCGCAAAATGGGACTCCACGGGATACTGTTCATCTCCACCGTCAACCCCCTCTAGCCTCCACGAGGTACTGTTCATCCACCGTCGACCTCCTCCAGCCTCCACGGGCTCCTGTTTATCTAGCCTCCACCGCACGCTACTCCACCGGCTACTGTTCAACCACCCCTCCACCATCTACTGTTCATCCAGCCCTCCACACCACGGGGTCCTGTTCAACCACCCCTCCACGGGCACCCCTCCACCGTCTACTGTTCATCCTGCCCTCCACACCACGGGGTCCTTTTCATCCACCCCTCCATGGGCACCCCTCCACCGTCTACTGTTTATCCAGCCCTCCACCACACCACGGGGTCCTGTTCATCCAGAGGCAACGCCACCGCTCACTGTTCATCCACCCCCCCCGCAACGCTCACTGTTCATCCCATCGATCGGCTTCAGTTAGTAGCAGTAGCCAAGGAATCACTCGATCGGGTTCAGTTAACAGCCATCGATCGATCGCTCAGGTTCAGTAACGCGTAGCCTGCAGTGCAATCGCTCGGGTTCAGTTAGAGCCCGACGCCTCGCTCGGGTTCAGTTAGAGCCAACGCCTCGCACACACGCGTGTACGTGTACGAGAGAAACGCGCATCACTCGGCCCCCGACCTCCCACCGTAACCGGGAACTCCCCGAAATTTTCCTCCCCCTCGCTTCTACCACGATTTTTTCCGTCATGCACGGCCCAAAGAATGTCATGCAGCTGCGTCTCCGGCGCGCCCAGGATGAAAAGCCCATTTTCTGTCATGATTTTTTGTCATAGAAGTAGGAGCCCACCACATCTATGATGATACCGGGTTTTCTCACAATTATCATCATAGAAGTGTCATATGTATGACAGAAAAGTTTTTCGTTCGGCCCAAAATGTCACGGATGTGTCTTTTTTTTGTAGTGCACTGGGCTCTAGGTTAATAAGTTAGTCCCAAAAATAATATAAAAGTGGATAATAAAGCCCAATATTGTCCAAAACAGTAGATAATATAGCATGGAGCAATCAAAAATTATAGATACGTTGGAGACGTATAACAAGGTTATATATGCACAGAAGCACCGACCATGTGTGTGTTTGGTGCTCATATCGCCAAAAGGATTCATCCCGTCAGTACACTCCCCGATCCTTATGCTTCTAGGATCCTTGGCAAATTCTTCAAACTTGTTGTCGATTAATTCCCACTGAGCCCCATCTTTCGGGTGCCTCATATATTTATCCGTAGTTTGCTCATCATGATGCCACCGCAACCTCTTTGCCTCTCTAGGGTTTGCAAACAAACGCCTCAACCTTGGAATTAAAGGTAATTACCAAACAACCTTGAACGTGATCCCTGTCTTGATCTTGTCATCCAATTTGTACTTGTTCTTTGCTCTCCTACATTTTTATCTTGCATGCTTGCATGTGGGATATGCATGCAAATCTTTGCACTCACCACAGTACAATATGCAATCATTCACACAAGTGTGTATCTTCTGTACTTCAAGTTCCAATGGGCAAACAGTTTTATTCGCTTTGTTCGTGCTTTTGGGGACCACATTATCTGGACGCCTCATCCCCGATCTTAGATTCAACATCCATGTGACTGTGATCGGGGTTTTGCATGTCGCAGCCCTGGGTATATTCATCCATGACCGGCTCTTCACCGTATCTGGTCCAATGTGTATATCCATCCATGAATCCCTGAGTGACTAAGTGAAACTCGACAATTGTAACTTCATGTGACTCTGTATTGGCACAACGACTGCATGGACATAGGATGTAATCCTTATTACCAATTCTCTTCTTTGTACTTTCAGCCAAATTGATGAACTCCGTCACGCCATTGATAAAATCTAAGCTTCTCCAAGCCTTCATCCATTCAGATCGTTGCATCTACACCACACGAGGGGTTATTAAAAACAAAACAACAACATTTTCGTAAATCACAAGATTTTATTTTCATAATTATTGAGGCACTCCAGATTGTTATCCAGCTGTGCGATGACAAAAAATAATGGCCAGTCAATTTACATGCACAGTACTAAAGTACTACCCTTATGAATTGAATACCTTAATTAAGCCACTCAATGAAAATAATACCTTAATTAATTAGCCGCTTAGCGACCTCCACCCACCAGACAGAGAAGCGCGATTGGTGGCACGCCAAGATAGCAGGGTCGATGAACAAAGCTTAGTGGGGCAACCACTTGAAGTTCGAGCTCCACTATCCTGCCATCGACCGTGATGGATCTATTCCAATCATGCCGCTATTGACCTCGATGGTTGAGCCCCTCCTATCTCCTACCGCAAACCAAGGATTGACCTCCTATGATGCCGCCACTGCCGACTAACCGAGGATTGACCTCTAATCCAGTAGCTGATGCCTTGGCCGCCGCCGCCATCTCTATGTATAGAGAGGATGTTTTTATTTTTTGATGGGTATCCGCAGAGCGGCTGTTTACCCTAAGTATTATTGTAACTCAATTATTGTATCCCCATCTGTACAGGGTAGTACATCACATACGGTTATGTCACAACAATTGTGTCTCACCTACATTGTCTTCTCACATGGTTTGGTGCGGAAATCGTGTGTGAAGTTGTAATACCCAACACAAATGACACGTATAAACCATGTGCCACATACAACATAGTGCGATAAGTAGTTCCCGACCATTAGCATATCCCCACAGTTTCCCTATTTCCCCCAAATCCCTAGATAGCCTACAAATCCCTAGCCCCCAAATTCCCTCGCATGGCGCTAGCATTGGGGGAATGCAGACAAGTGGTGCTGATGGTTTCGGTGCTACTGCTCCTGCTCGTATCACCGCTCTCGGTAGTACCACCATGATGGCGGTCACCGTCGAGCACTTGCGTAAGGTCATCAGACGGCAGGTGTACTGTAGATTCGAATTGTCCTGTTAGGTTCCAATCTATCCTGATATTTTTAGCATGTCCAAAGTAGCTCCCTGCTCAATCCGTCCTAAATGCCCCCCCAGGCAAGCGATCAACCGCCGGATCCGGAGTATGACTCCAAACTCCTGCAACATGAGTTCGACTCTGAGTTTTGCACCACCGAGAAGTACCAAAAGCTGAGTTGTGTGCACGGACACACTACCGCTCGACGTGTATGCACGGAGGGATTCGACATTGGCAGGCAGTTTCTCAGTTGTCCCTTAGAGGTTAGTGCTAAGTTCATCATTTTAGTTGAGTTAATGTCACCGTTCATCCTGAATACTTTAACATTGGCAGGGATATGAGGCTTGCACCTTTGTTAACTAGCTGTATGAAGAATGGCATGACAGTGCTCGGAGTGTTATCACCAAGCTTGTAGAAGATAATATAGAGCTGAAGAAGAAACTGATTGATCTAGAGTGTACAATCAGTACGATGAACCATGAAAGAATCAATCACAGGCAAACAGATGAAAGAAAGAGACAAGAAGGAACTAGCATGTGTAGTTGTGGTTGTCGCATTAGCCATCTTCTATGCGATGTTTGCAATGATGATTAGGGGTTTTATCTGATTACTACTGGCTTAATCAATCAGAAGAGCTCAATATATTTCTTGCCAACTGTCCTACTACATTCTTACCGGTGCATTAGTCACATTACAAAAACCAAATAATCCCAAAGCTCGTTCCCTATTTTCTTTGCCCTAAAAAAAATCAGCCAATAGGAGTTGATGCGGAGCATCCTATGGACATCACCATCTCAAGAGTCCGTTTGGCAAGTGACACGTGCGGCATCTACTTCACATACATAAAGGTGAATCATCTCCTTTACACGTGCTCACTTGACCCCTTCGAGGATGGTATACTACTTGACACTTCTCCCGTGTGCATGCATAGGTATTGTCGGAGCTTCACGGATGTTGAGGAGGAGTGCAAGCGCCAAGGAACAACTACACCATCCGCGAGGGAAGCATGGATGCGACGACGGAAGAAGACGGAGAACAGCTCCCAGGCCCCGGACATCCGGCCTCGCCAGCCCGGACATCCGGCCGTTCTCGAGCCCCCGGACATCCGGCTCCCAGCCCGGAAATCCGTCCCCTCCGAACCCGAGAGCAACAAGTTCCACCACTCCAGCCCGGACATTCGGCCTCCCCATCCCGGACATCCGGCATTGCCTGAAAGCCCGGACATCCGGCCCGACCAGCCCAGACATCCGGCCTCCCCTGTCTGCGCACAGTGAAGGGCCGAGGCCCGTGTATCCCTTCTCCCCCCTAGACTATATATACTCCACCTCGTCGAACTTTCTAGGGTTAGCGTTGTGTTAGCTCATTTGTGAGATAGAGCTTCGCTCATCCATATCGGATCTACTCCATGAGAGAGACCGCGACCCCTCTTCGGAGAAGATCCACCTTGGATTCAAGACCTCCTTGCGGAGAACATCATCAAGACCTCCTCACAGAGAAGACCGTTACCTCTTGTATCGTCCGTTGTCGACTTTGGATCTTGTATCTCTCTTTGTGTTCATGGATCTAGCGCATGTGTGATCATTCTTGTTGGTTTGAGTGTTCTCTTGTGTTCCCCTCGTGATTTTCCCCTTGTTTTCCCCCTCGTGTTCTTCGTGTTCATCGCAGGATCCGCTCTTTTCGTGAAAGATCGGGCCACTAGGGTTCTACCCTACATCATCTTGGTATCAGAGCCAGGTTGATCACGATTTCGGAGCCTCCCTGTCGGTGTCAAAACTGGCAGATCTCGTGTAGGGGGTCCCGAACTGTGCGTCTAAGGCGGATGGTAACATGAGGCAGGGGACATGATGATTACCCAGGTTCGGGCCCTCTTGATGGAGGTAAAACCCTACGTCCTTCTTGATTATTCTCGATAATATGAGTAGTACAAGAGTTGATCTACCACGAGATCAGAGAGGCTAAACCCTAGAAGCTAGCCTATGGTATGATTGTCTCTTGTCCTATGGACTAAAACCCTCCAGTTTATATAGACACCGGAGGAGGCTAGGGTTACACAAGGTCGTTTACAAAGGAGGAGATATTCATATCCGTATTGCCTAGCTTGCCTTCCACGCCAAGTAGAGTCCCATCCGGACACGGGACGAAGTCTTCAATCTTGTATCTTCATAGTCCAACAGTCTGGCCAAAGGATATAGTCCGGCTGTCCGGAGACCCCCTAATCCAGGACTCCCTCGGTAGCCCCTGAACCAGGCTTCAATGATAATGAGTCCAGCACGCAGTGTTGTCTTCGGCATTGCAAGGCGGGTTCCTCCTTCGAATACACCACGGAAGAGTTTGAATACAAGGATAGTGTCCGACCCTGCAAAATAAGTTCCACATACTACCATAGAGAGAACAATATTTCGAAAAATCTAATCTGCTGACACGTTTTGGCAGCATGACATCACGCCACGGCCCGGTAATTATTTGAACCGTTTTTCTTTAACCAGCCCCGCACATAATGCGAGGCGGTTTCTTGACACGTCTTGTCAAAGAAGAGATCGTGTTCCCCTTATCACGGGATTCTCATCAATACAAACGTGGGTAACCCAACCGTGCCTATTGGTATGACTCCTAGATTTTAGGTAAGTCTCGAACGGCCACGAGGAGGACGCCTGATATTCATCCCCTTCATAAAAGGACAAGGCTTTTCCTTTTTTCCCCGTGCTCAATCGAATCCTTCCTCCGCCTCGAGTTCTAACACCCAAAGCCTAGGTCAGGTGCTTCGGACCTTCAATCATGTTCGGATCCAGCCTTCAAGGCCGGTGGATGCCTTCCTCCATCACGGAGGAGGACATCAAGAAGTTGAGGAGGCTAGATATCTGACCGCCGAAATTTCGCATAGGCTGCCCCCCCGAGGGCAGGTCATCCCTACTCCCGAACCCAACAAGAGCGTTGTGTTCGTCTCCCACTTCCTCCGAGGAGTAGGCCTCAATCTGGATCCCTTTGTTAGGGGTCTTATGTTCTATTACAGGCTAGATTTTCACGATACCCCGGATTCCCTTCTTCACATCTCGTCATTTATTGTCGTTTGTGAGGCCTTCCTCCGCATTACCCCTCACTTCAGCCTATGGCTCAAGACCTTCGATGTGAAGCCGAAGATGGTCGAGGGGCAGTACGCAGCATGCGGAGGTGCTCTAATAAGCAAAATTGCTGATGCTCCATGGCCAAAGGGTTCTTTTCCAGAGGTGTCCGGATTGTGGCAACGGGAGTGGTTTTACGTCACACCTCCCCGAAGTGCCAAGTGGGTAGCTGCCCCCACCTTTCGCTCGGGCCCTCCACCACAACTGATGTCATGGATCAGCAGGGGGCTGAGCCGGGGTCCAGCCAAGGATGTGCCAGTACTACAGTGCCGTATCCGAGATCTCTTCGAGGGAGATTTCAGTCTGGTTATGGAAATGCAAGTTATGCTGGTTCGTCGAGTCCAGCCTTGCAAACGCCAGCCCCTCCGTATGTGGGAATTCAACCTGGAAGGACTGCGTGCTATTCATAATTTCCTTGGCATGACGCACGAGGATATGTACAAATCGTTCTTCAGACCCCAAATAGAGTGTCCGGACACTACCGAGGACGTGGGCCTGAGCTGCAACCGCCCTGCTACCCAAGTAAGTAATCCCATGGCCGAACACACTACCTTTTATTTATCATGACATCATTCTGAAGAATCGCTCTTTGACCAGGACTGGATAACAAAGGCAAAGATGATCCAGTGTTCGGCCCCCCTTCCTGAAGGCTTGGGCAATCCGGTGCTGGAAAAGATGCTCGAGCCAGCACCTTGTCTAGTGCCCTCAAAGGAAGATGAAGGTGGGAATAAAGAGGGTGAAAGTGGGCCTCCACTGCTACCTATTCCAATCGAGGGAATGAGCGCCTCCGCGAGGGAGGATAACCATGGGGAAGAATCTGACATTCTCTCTCCCCGGGGAAGGATGAGGACTACCTCTGAAGATCCGGAAACTAAGGTTTCCAAACGGGAGAAGAAATCTCCGCCAGAGGGTCCTGCCTTGGAGGGTATTCTTGCCGCACATTGTCCGCGCGGGGATCAGCCCTCTACCGAGCTGTAAGTAATCAAAAAGTACTTACTAGTGAAGATATCCTACCTTACTTTCGAAGACAATAACCGATGCTTGTAAATTGTAGTCCGGATTGCAGCCCTTCTCGACAGAGTTCATCTTTGGGGGATCTTCTTCCGGAGATGATGGAGAGCGAAACGCCTCCCCCGGACTCCCCAGCTCAAGAAGCGGGCGTCCTTGAAGTGTCGTCGCGAAGGGTATCTCCGGATCCAATATCGCCAGAGGATAACCCTTTGGCTGCCCGGCATCCCCAGTATCTACTGTGTGCGGTCGGACGCGCTGAAGGATCTTATGGGGAAAGCTGTCGTCTCGGAAGCGCATCGTACGCTAATGGGTATGGTAATTGAAAGGGTTTCATCCGCCGACAGCGGTTTGCACGAAGCTTTTATGAGTCTGCTGAAAGGCTTCGAGGTACGTAAAATAATGTATGCCTTTAATAGTATCGCATACGTTAGGTATGCCCATGCAGATAGTAGCCCCTGAGACTCTGGTTGTCGTCGAGAACGGCGGTAAACAGAGGATCATAGTCCCAGGTAATAACCAGACCGCCTTTATGTGCAGGTGGTTGAAGCTCCGGTGGCTAGCCGGACTGATGGGTTTGCCAAACTAAAGCGGCAACTGGATGCGGCAGATGCCGACATCGTGCTTGTGAACAAGCGGCTTGACGAGGCACAGGGTGAGTGATTTTTCTGGTGATCATCACATAATAAGAGCAGCATGATGCCAGTATCTTTAATATGTTGTGACTGCAGGCGGAGCTTGCCCGAGCCAAGGAGCAAGCAAGGAGTAGCAATGCGGCCGCTTTACAGGCGGCCAAAGAGTTAAGGGCCGAACAGGCCGCACATTGCAAGAGCAAATAGAAAATTGCCAAGATGGTCGTGGAGTTAAAAGATGCTGCTGACCGTTACCGGCTTCTTTAATAGGAAAATCGGGCAAAGGCGACGGACCTAGAGAAGGCCCGGGTGGCTGCCAAGGAAGCCCGCTCCAAAATTAGAGCGACGAAGGAGGAGCTGAATCAAGCTGCAGATATCGTGTCTGGGAAGCCCTTCTTGTTGCGGACTAAGTTGAGAGATCCAAAGTATTCTCCTCTAGACTGGCTATGGAGTTCTGCGGACGCATACATGGATTTGGCTGCAAGTGCTGCTGATGCAGCCGAGTACTTCAAGGATCAGAAATGTCCCGAAGTGGAAAAGCTGTTCTGGTCACAGTTTCATGCTCCAGTCCGTCCGGTGCTGCTGAATGAGCAATTGACCGGTTGGGCCGAGCTCCATAGGTTGTCCGGAATTGCCATGAGGTCCGTTGTGGATCACCTGTGGTCGGGAGGGCCAAGGCCGAGTAGCTACTTTAGCTTAGTTCAACAATTCCTTGACGTTGTGCCACGCATCGATGCTGTAAAGAGATCAGCGTGCATAGAAGGTGCGCGGATGGCCCTTGCCCGTGTCAAAACATACTGGGCGGAGATGGAGGCCACCATTGTTGCAGCACAGGGTTCGGCCATAGGCCGAGTGGCTGCCGAGCACTACTTTGAAGAAGTCCTTGAAGGCGCTCGTTCGATAGAGGCTCAGTGCTCGAAGAATATTATTTTCTAGTGACATGTAGTCCCATTGTACAAACAATGTTTATTGAATTTATCAAGGCTGTATTTATACTTTTTCCTGAAAGTGCTATGATGCCTCCTGTGCGACCGTTTATGTATATATGTATATAACCTGAAAGATGGCAGTCGTCGGCTTCAGCCCCCACGCATATAATGCGGGGGTGTTCGCAGAAGACGCATGTTCACACTTGATCCAACGTCTTGGTCCATTAAGGAGGTGATAGCGCAGCGAACTAGGCAACTGGACTATAATGCTTTAACACTTTCACTTAGCCAGAGGAGTTTGACAGTGGGGCTACTATATAGCCCTTGGTGGCTCCACGCTCATCCGGATTCGGGGAGCGTACATGCCTGGCCAGGAAACGACCCTTCATTAAGGCGGAGGAATCCTGAAGATTCCGCTAGGTCATCGAGTGGTTGACCAGTCTCAAGTTATATCATGACAGTCAGTTTTCGGCTTTCTCTACTGAGGTGCTCGTCCGGATGAACCAGTGCACAATCGTAGTAGTTCTCCTGGTGCCGCTTTAGCCGATAGAGCGGAACGTAAAGCAGCAAAACACAGGAGCCGGGCAAACCCAACATTTGACCAAAGACATGATTCGGAGCTGATGCATATAAGGCCAAACTCGCGACACCGAAAACTCCATAGGGTATTCAGTCTTTATGTTGTAAACCGGGCTTAAGCAGTGCCCTTTGTAATAAGCCCCTGGTGTCCAGGTATGTGCAATATTCTGACGTGGCCACATGCCAATATGTCATCATCCTTCTCAATTGTACTGAGAATCCTAGGGACGTGTATCAACAAGAGACAGTAAAAAAGGTTTACGCAGGGTCTTAATCTAAAAAGAATCCTTGGAACGGGTCCCTGCTGCACGTCTGCGTCTGTGTCTCTGTTGTGCCGTATCCTGGACGGGTGTAGCACGATGATCATCTGTAAAAGAGAGGAACTTAGTTGAAAAGTTGTCGTGCAAAAAGGTAGGTTATACTAAATAAACCATGTACAGTTCAAAATGAGTAAAGTTGAGCCTAATTGTCACTTGTTTGCGCGCGTTGAGCCCCTTGTATTGTAATAGGGGTATAGCCATCAAACTTGTATTAATTACATATAGCTGCACCGGACTCGTCCAACCGCGTCTGTGGTCTTAATGACCTGTCAGATGGTTTAGTTGGTGAGGCCGTTTAGTGTGCGGCTGCCAAGGCGGCCGCACGGTCTTCCGCGCGCAAGGAGCGCTCAATATTTCCATTTACTGTAATGATGCCACATGGACTGAGCATCTTAAGCATGAGAGAAGCGTAATGCGGTATTGAGTTAAAGCGAGCGAAAGCTTCGCGTCCGATTAGTGCTTGATAGCCACTTTGGAACGGAGCGATATGGAACGTTAAATTTTCGCTGCGGAAGTTATCAGGAAAGCCGAATATAACCTCTAGTAGCAGGGAGCCCGTGCAATGGGCCTTTGGGCTTGGCGTTACTCCTTTAATGGTAGTATTGCTACGGCTAATTTTTGTTGGGGCTATCCCCATTTTGCGGATTGTGTCCTGATATATCAGGTTTAAACTGCTGCCGCCGTCCATCAGGACTCGTGTGAAGTGGTATCCATCAATTATTGGGTCTAATACCAAGGCAGCCCATCCTGCATGCCGGATACTTGCCGAGTAATCCCGATGGTCAAAGGTGATTGGTTGGGACGACCAGTGGCAGAACTCCGCGGTGATAGGCCCTGGGGCATGTGTCACTAGGAGTGCCGCTTTGTTTCTCCCCTTTGTTACGTGTAACACGTTTACTGTTTTGACTTCTGGTTAATTTCTTCTGTTCCCCAGTGCTTTGCTTGCGAGGCTCGTCCTCATCTTCGCTTGGTGTATCCTACCCCTTATGTTCGGCGTTGAGCTTGCCGGACTGCTTGAAAACCCGACATTCTCTATGGGTATGATTTGCAGGCTTATCGGTGGTGCTGTGGATCTGACATATTTTATCCAGAATCATGTTTAGGCTGGACAGTTCGTCTCTATTGCCTTTGGAGGGCAGATTTTGTTGACCTGGCCGAGAGCTTCTAAATCCGGCATTTACCGCCGTGCTCTTTGGGTTGTCTTCTTTATTCCGGCGCTTGTTTTTGCTGCGTCCTGGTTTCCCGTTTTCGTCCCTGACTTCGGATGTACTTGGGTCGCTGGTGCTGCATCGGGCTAACCAGCTATCCTCGCCCGCGCAAAAGCGGGTCATGAGGCTTCTTAATGCTGCCATTGTTCTTGGCTTTTCTTGGTCGAGGTGTCTGGCAAGCCATTCGTCTCGAACGCTGTGCTTAAAAGCTGCTAAGGCTTCGGCGTCCGGGCAGTCGACTATTTGGTTCTTTTTAGTGAGTAACCTGTTCCAAAGCTTTCGGGCTGACTCTCCGGGCTGTTGACTTATATTACTCAAATCGTCTGCATCCGGTGGTCGGACATAGGTCCCTTGAAATTTTTCCTGAAAAGCGTCTTCGAGCTCTTCCCAGCTTCCAATGGAGTTTTCGGGGAGGCTTTTGAACCAGTGCCGAGCTGGCCCTTTGAGCTTGAGGGGTAGTACTTGATGGCGTGGAGATCGTCTCCTCGAGCCATATGGATATGGTGGATGTAGTCCTCAATCCAGACCCCATGGTCTGTCGTTCCGTCGTACGCCTCTATGTTTACGGGTTTGAATCCCTCTGGAAATTCGTGGTCCAACACCACATCAGTGAAACATAGGGGGTGTGCGGCACCCCTGTATTTGGGTGTACCGTGGTGTTGGGATGTTTGTTGTGTTGCATTGCATGCTGGAGCGCGCTTGCGTGGCCCGTAGATGGATCTGGTTGCGTCGTCCTTTTTATGCGAGCCCTCACGCGGATCGCGTACTGGCTTATGTGCAGCGTCGTTTGCCACTCTATGTTGGCCATGAGGTCGTCTATCCGACTGGATGGCTGTTTTGTTTTTTGATTGTGGGGGATCTAAGGCCTCCTCATCGAATTCAGGTAGCAACTTTCGCTTCGGGTAGCTCTTGGTGTGGCGATTACCGCCGTATTTCGCTTCAGTGTTGAGTACTTCACTCCATCTGATTCTGAGTGTGTCTTGTGCAGCCCTGAGCCTTTGCTTCAGCTTTTTCAGACTCCTCCCAGTGGCAACAAGCCTTTTATGGGTATTATGTTGCTCCGGGTGCCTGTCCGGTGTGATGTTATCTGGACTGTTATCTTCGACGAAGTCGGGTTGTTCGGTTTGATTCTCCGTGTTGCCGTGGTCGGACGATGGTTCAATGCCGTGTTTGCCGTCCGCTGGCTCGCCTTGCTCTATCGCTGGGTTTATATGATCGCTGCTTCTGCCGAGGCGGGATTTGGAGCAGCGCTTACACCGCCGCTTTGACTGCTTCTCGAGGGAACAACCCCCGCTGCGTTCTTTCGTTCCACGTCGTCGTTTTGTTTGGGTGTGTCCACCATGTATACGTCATATGATGAAGTGGGCTTCCAGTGCCCTATGGGCAGTGGTTCCTGTTCGTCTCCTGCATCATCGTCCATATCATTGATGTCTTCGGAGTCGAAGTCGAGCATGTCGGTCAAATCGTCGACAGTGGCTACTAAGTGGGTGGTGGGTGGGAGCGAATTTCTTCGTCATCCGCGTCCCAATCCTGCCGAACATAGTTCGGCCAGGACTCTCCTGACAGGGAGAGAGACCTTAATGAGTTCAGTATGTCGCCGAAGGGCGAGTGCTGAAAGATATCCACGGAGGTGAACTCCATGATTGGTGCCCAGTCGTATTCAATAGGCACGGGTGATGAAGCTATGTACCTAGGGTAGGGTCACGGACCTGTCCTAACTGACCTACCCAAGGACACCTCTAGAATAAATCACCTTTCAATCGACTTGGAGGTGTTCCACTCGACAGACTCGAAGACATTCAACCAAGAAGCAATTACTCGACCAAGATCCAACCACTCGACGGCCAGGAGGCCTAAAGTCACTCCGCACGCTAACGGTCGGTCATTAAGTAGCTTTTATGGTCATCATAGCACTTTATTACTAGCATTATCAGTAACGCCCTACCTTAATGTACATTGAACCCTTCGTAACGTGGGTTGGCCGGGGTCCTGGTGCACTCTATATAAGCCACCCCCTCCTCCGAGACAAGGGTTCGCACCTCTGTAACTCATACACACATAATCCAGTCGACCGCCTCCGGGCTCCGAGACGTAGGGCTTTTACTTCTTCCGAGAAGGGCCTGAACTCGTAAACCTTGTGTCCTTACAACCTCTCCATAGCTAAGACCTCGCCTCTCCATACTTACCCCCCTACATCACTGTCAGAGTTAGAACCATGACAGTTGGCGCCCACCGTGGGGCCAGGAGTCTTAGCGCCTAGTTTGAGAAGTTGCGATTTTTTCCGATCTCCTTGATCATGGTTTCGGGCGGAGCTTTGGTGGAGGGCCGCGAGATCCGTCTCGGCGCGCTCACGTTCATCGCCGACGACTCCGCTTGGCTTCAGGAGGCTCCACTCGACGTCGACGCGCTCCCCGTCCGCGGGGCGACGCACTTTCACGCATGCGTCCGTGGTGTCCTCCTGCGGCAGCCGTCGACCCAGTATCGGTTGGCTCCCGTGGCATCTCCCCTCCCTGTTTCTCGTTGGCGCAAGAGCTCCGGTCGGTCGAGGCTTCAGAGGTGGGTGAGGCCTGCGGTGGCCCGCCAGTCGGCCACCCCACAAGTCGCGGCAATCGAGCCCGACGAATCCCTCTATGGCCTGTTCGACCTGTCGACTAGCTCCACAGAGACCGCATCCGAAGGCGACAGCAGTGACCCAGCTGCAGAGGTTCTGGTGATCGATGGGCCACACAGTCCTCCCGGTTTCCCCCGCACTGACGGAGGCGCAGATGGGGGCGACCCGTCGCGTCCTCACGAGGACTATCTCCCCGAGCCTCTCACGTCGTTGCAGCGGGAGGAACTTCGCCGCCGGAACATGGATGCACTCCACACTCCTATCGTTGGAGAAACCCCCGAGGCCCGAGCCTTGGAGGACGCGCGCTTGCCTAACTTGGCCGAGCGCACACGACTGGAGAATCTCCAGCGAATACTCGACGGGCGAGCGCATCAATGGGCTCCAGAATCCAGTCGACGTCAACTCTTCCCGCCCCCGCAGGTATATCGTACTCCGATTCAGAATTTGGCGGCTGCGGCCCGTATAGCAGAGTCGATTCAGCCCTCCCAGTCAGAGGCTGGCAGAGGCTTGCTGCAAATCAGAGCGTTGCTCCGGGCAGCAGGAGACCAGAATTCCGCTGTTTCTCAGTCACGGAACAGGATCCACAGTCGATCCGTTGCAGCGGATACAGTCCAGTCGGCTCATAGCCCAAGATCGCCTCCGAGGCGTGAGGGACGTGGAGACCGGCGTGATCAGTACAGAATGAATGAGCAGTATGATCACCGATTCGATCGTGATGATCGACGTCGAGTGCCAACCCCTCCCCCGAGGAGTGGGTCATATGTGCCTCGACAGCAGGTGGACAGACGCCCTCATAGTGTTGGGCGGAGAATTCCAGTCGACCCCAGGGAACCAGGCTTTGATGCGAGATACATTCTCGTTCAAGGTTTGGTCGACAGGAATAGAGCTCACCGAGATGCCACGACAGAGATGCGCCTACCAGTAGCAGAGTACATGTTTCAGGGCCGGAGTGTTTCAGTCGAGCCATCAGAGCCGCTGTAATTCCTCCCAACTTCAGGTTGGCGACTGGAGTTAGTAAGTTCACCGGTGAGTCCAAGCCCAATACTTGGCTCGAAGATTACCGAGTGGCTGTCCAGATTGGCGGTGGGAACGATGAGGTAGCCATGAAGCACCTGCCTCTCATGTTAGAAGGCTCGGCCAGAGCGTGGCTGAATCAGTTAGCACCCAGCAGCATTTACACTTGGGAGGATCTCTCCCGGGTGTTTGTCACCACATTTGAAGGAACATGCAAGCGACCTGCAGGCCTTACGGAATTGCGGTCTTGCGTGCAGAAACCGAATGAAACTCTGAGGGATTACATCCAGAGGTGGATCACATTGCATCACACAGTTGAAAATGTACCAGATCATCAAGCAGTTTGTGCCTTTAAAGAAGGCGTTAAGTACAGAGAATTGAATCTGAAGTTCGGTCGAACCGGAGAGATGTCTCTAAATCGGATGATGGAGATTGCCACCAAATACGCTAATGGTGAAGATGAGGATCGACTCCGGAGTGGCAAGCATAAAGCAGTCGCCCAGGAAACCGGAGGAAATTCCAGTCGCAAATAGAAGCGGAAAGCCGAGCCAGCCGCTCCTGGGGAGGCCCTGGCCGTAACCCAGGGAAAATTTAAGGGAAAACCCAAAGGACCTTGGAACCCCAAGAAAGTTAAAGACCAAGATGGAAATGATGTTTTGGATCTACCATGTCACATCCATAGAAAGAAAGATGAAGAGGGTAAACTCATTTACCCAAAGCATACCACTCGACAGTGTCGGCTTCTGATCCAGCAGTTTCAGGGCAAGCAGTCCAAAGATAAGGAAAAGGAGTCGGACAAAGTTGAGGACAAGGAAGATCGTGACGATGGGTACCCCCAGGTCAATTCCACCCTGATGATTTTTGCTGATGTTGAGAGCAAAATTCGACTGAAGGTTATTAACCGTGAGGTAAATATGGTTGCTCCGGCAACACCCAATTATCTGAAGTGGTCCCAGACTGTCATCACATTTGACCAGTCTGATCACCCTACGCACATTGCCACCCCTGGGAGGCAAGCTCTGGTGGTCGACCCAGTTGTCAAAGGCACTCGACTGACCAAAGTCCTGATGGATGGAGGCAGCGGTTTGAACATACTGTATGTAGAAACATTGAAAGGGATGGGCATTCCGATGTCCAGGCTCAGCACCAGTAACATGAGTTTCCATGGAGTCATTCCTGGGAAGAAAGCCGAGTCACTCGACCAAATTGCTCTTGATGTGGTTTTCGGTGATTCCAAGAATTACCGCAAGGAAAAGTTGACATTCAAAGTTGTGGATTTCCAAAGTGCTTATCACGCTATTTTGGGCAGGCCAGCTTATGCACGCTTCATGGCTCGACCATGTTATGTGTATCTCAAATTCAAGATGCCTGGTCCCAAAGGTGTGATCACTATTACAGGCAATCGGAAGAAAGCAGAAGAGTGTTTTCAGAAAGGCTCAAATATTGCTGACGCTCAGATGGCAGTGGTCGAGCTGCAAGAGCATCAGAAGACTGCAGATCCGAGTGAGTTGCTATGAGCTAAGAAGCCTGCTTCAGAATCAGCTTTTCAGTCGTCCGGTGAAACGAAGGCAGTTCACATTCACCCGACCGATCCAAACGCTGCTCCGACTCACATCTCAACGACGGTCGACTCCAAATAGGAAGAAGCGCTCATCTAGTTCCTCCGTGAGAACTGGGACATCTTCGCATGGAAGCCTGATGACATGCCTGGAGTTCCCAGGGGGCTGGATGAGCACCGTCTACGAGTCGACCCAAAATTTAAACCTGTGAAAGAATATCTTCGACGGTCCACCGTCCAGAAGAGGAAGGCCATTGGCGAGGAGGTGGCTTGGCTCTTAGCAGCGGAGTTCATCCGAGAAATTTACCACTCCGAGTGGCTCGCCAATGTTGCCATGGTCCCCAAGAAGGACAAGTCACTTCGCATGTGCATTGATTTCAAGCATGTCAATCGGGCCTGCCCGAAAGATCATTTTCCTCTCCCCCGCATCGACCAGATAGTCGACTCGACTGCGGGATGTGAGCGTTTGTCTTTCCTAGACGCCTATTCCGGGTACCATCAGATCCGTCTGTACGGGCCCGACGAGATCAAAACAGCTTTCATCACTCCATTCAGGTGCTTCTGTTATGTCACCATGCCGTTCGGCCTCAAGAATGCCAGAGCCACGTTCATGAGGATGATTCAGAAGTGTTTGCTCACTCAAATCAGTCGGAATGTGGAGGCATACATGGATGATATTGTGGTCAAGTCACGGAAGGGTTCCGACCTGCTGACTGACCTTGCTGAAACCTTTGCCAACCCCAGGAGGTATGATATCAAGCTCAATCCATCAAAGTGCACGTTCGGAGTTCCAGGTGGGAAGTTACTCGGTTTTCTTGTTTCCGAACGGGGAATCGACGCCAATCCTGAAAAAATTGGTACTGTACTCCGGATGAAATGTCCTGTGCGTGTGCATGACGTCCAGAAGCTTACAGGATGCTTAGCCGCTTTAAGTCGATTCATCTCTCGCCTCGGTGAAAAGGCATTGCCTCTTTACCGACTGATGAAGAAGTCCGACAAGTTCGAGTGGACTCTAGAAGCTTGCAGTGTTTACAGAGCTCAAAGCTCTGCTCTCCACCCAGTCGGTGCTTGTTGCCCCAATCAGCAAGGAGCCTTTGCTGATTTACATTGCAGCCATAGGACAAGTTGTCAGTACAGTACTTACGGTCAAGCGGGAAGAAGAAGGAAAGGCCTTCAAAGTTCAGCGCCCAGTATATTATGTTTCTGAAGTTTTGACTCCTTCAAAGCAAAGATGTCCTCATTACCAGAAGCTTGTATATGGGATTTATATGACCACGAAGAAGGTTGCACATTACTTCTCTGATCATTCCATTACAGTCGTCAGCGACGCTCCACTATCAAAGATTTTGCACAACAGAGATGCAACTGGTCGAGTGGCCAAATGGGCGATTGAACTTCTTCCCCTAGATATCAAGTTTGAGGCAAAGAAAGCTATCAAGTCCCAAGCAATTGCAGATTTCATCGCCGAGTGGATCGAACAGCAACTTCTGACTCAAGTTCACTCGGAGCACTGGACCATGTTCTTCGATGGATCTAAGATGCTGAATGGTTCCGGTGCTGGGGTAGTATTGGTTTCCCCCCGAGGAGATAAGCTCAGATATGTTCTCCAGATTCACTTCGATTCCTCCAATAACGAAGCAGAATATGAAGCACTTTTGTATGGGTTGCGCATGGCCATTTCAATCGGCATCCGTCGCCTCATGGTCTATGGCGACTCAGATTTGGTGGTTAATCAGGTGATGAAAGAATGGGACGTCAGAAGTCCAGCTATGACTGGTTATTGCAATGCAGTGAGAAAGTTAGAGAAGAAATTCGAGGTGTTAGAGCTTCATCACATCCCCCGACTGAAAAATCAAGCGGCTGATGATTTGGAAAAGATAGGCTCCAAGAGAGAAGCCATCCCCAGCAATGTGTTTTTGGAACACATCCACTCGCCATCACTCCAAGAAGATCCTTTTACAGATGAAGCCCCGCAGCCAAAGAGTGCCACGGATCCGACTGAAGTTGAAATTCCAGCAGTGGTCGACCTAATCATGGAAGTTTTGGCAATCACCCCTGACTGGACGATACCGTACATCGCGTATATCCTGAGAAAGGAACTCCCGGAGGACGAAGAAGAGGCTCGACAGATCGTCCGTCGATCCAAGGCCTTTACAGTCATAAAGGGACAGTTGTATAGAGAAAGCGCGACTGGAGTCGGTCAGATAATCCTTGATGATATCCACTCGGGGACCTATGGTCATCATGCGTCCTCTCGGACCATTGTGGCTAAAGCATACCGAGCGGGATTTTACTGGCCAAGAGCGAATGAAATGGCAAAAGAGATAGTCGACAAGTGTAAAGGGTGCCAGTTCTACTCCAACATGTCGCACAAGCCTGCATCAGCCCTGAAGACCATTCCACTCGTTTGGCCCTTCGCTATTTGGGGACTAGACATGGTTGGCCCATTGAGAACAGGCAGGAGCGGTTTCACACATGTGCTTGTGGCAGTCGACAAGTTTACCAAATGGATTGAAGCTAAGCCTCTCAAGAATCTTGATGCTTGCACTGCTATCAGTTTCGTCAGAAAGTTAACATTCAAATATGGAGTCCCGCATAGCATCATCACCGACAATGGGTCAAACTTTGATTCAGACAAGTTCAGAGCTTTTTGCGCCTCTCAAGGCACACGAGTCGACTACGCATCGGTCGCCCACCCCCAGTCGAATGGACAAGCAGAAAGGGCAAATGGTCTGATTCTCAAAGGACTAAAGCCTCGGCTGATGCGTGATCTCAAGCATGCAGCAGGCGCTTGGGTCGACGAGCTTCTGTCGGTTCTGTGGGGATTGAGGACTACCCTGAATCGGTCGACTGGAAGAACTCTGTTCTTTCTAGTTTATGGAGCGGAAGCAGTCATGCTGAGTGATCTACTTCACAATGCACCCCGAGTCGAGCTTTATACCGAAGATGAAGCAGAACAAGCCCGGCAAGACGCAGTCGACCTCCCAGAAGAAGAAAGAGAAATGGCTATGATCCGATCGACCATTTATCAGCAAGACTTGCGTCGATTCTATGCCAGAAATGTGAAGAGTCAAGCCTTCCAAGAAGGAGATTTGGTCCTCCGAGTGGATCAACAGAAACCACACAAGCTTGCTCCTACTTGGGAAGGTCCCTTCATCGTCACCAGAGTCCTCCACAATGGAGCGTATCACATTTACAATGCTGATCGCCAGATTGATGAGCCACGAGCTTGGAATGTAGAACTGCTCCGCCCCTTTCACACTTGAATTCTCACTCAGATGAGATGTAATAAGAAAAACTTCTGTAGTCTATTTATCAAAGACAAGAGCGTTACAAATTTTCCTATAATTGTTGTTGCTTTTGTTTGCGTGTGAAATCCCCCAGTGGGTGGCTTAGCTGCGAATCCGTTTTGCCTAAGTTTGTAAAAAAATTCCTACCGAGTGGCGAGCCAGACTCCCACTCGGAGGCTTAGCTGCAGCTCAGTGCTCGCCTAAGTGTTTAAAAATCCTACCGAGTGGCGAGCCAGACTCCCACTCGGAGGCTTAGCTGCAGCCCAGTGCTCGCCTAAGTGTTTAAAAATCCTACCGAGTGGTGAGCCAGACTCCCACTCAGAGGCTTAGCTGCAGCCCAGTGCTCGCCTAAGTGCTTAAAAATCCTATCGAGTGGTGAGCCAGACTCCCACTCGGAGGCTTAGCTGCAGCCCAGTGCTCGCCTAAGTGTTTAAAATTCCTACCGAGTGGCGAGCCAGACTCCCACTCGGAGGCTTAGCTGCAGCTCAGTGCTCGCCTAAGTGTTTAAAAATCCTACCGAGTGGTGAGCCAGACTCCCACTCGGAGGCTTAGTTGTAGCCTAGTGCTCGCCTAAGTGTTTAAAAATCCTACTGAGTGGAGAGCAAACCTCCCACTGGGAGGCTTAGCTGCAGCCCAGTGCTCGCCTAAGTGTTTAAAAATCCTACCGAGTGGTGAGCCAGACTCCCACTCGGAGGCTTAGCTGCAGCTCAGTGCTCGCCTAAGTATTTAAAAATCCTACCGAGTGGTGAGCCAGACTCCCACTCGGAGGCTTAGCTGCAGCCCAGTGCTCGCCTAAGTGTTTAAAAATCCTACCGAGTGGAGAGCAAACCTCCCACTCGGAGGCTTAGCTGCAGCGCAGTGCTCGCCTAAGTATTTAAAAATCCTACCGAGTGGTGAGCAGACCTCCCACTCGGGGGGCTTAGCTGCAGTCCAGTACTCGCCTAAGTTTGAAAAAATCCTACCGAGTGGAGAGCAGACCTCCCACTCGGGGGGCTTAGCTGCAGTCCAGTACTCGCCTAAGTTTGAAAAAATCCTACCGAGTGGAGAGCAGACCTCCCACTCAGGGGCTTAGCTGTAGTCCAGTACTCGCCTAAGTTTGAAAAAATCCTACCGAGTGGATAGCAGACCTCCCACTCGGAGGCTTAGCTGCAGTCCAGTACTCGCCTAAGTTCTCTCACTAGAAGACTTAGCTGCAGTCAGGCACTCGCCTAAGTTTCAAAAAATCCTACCGAGTGGAGAGCAATCCTCCCACTTGGGGGCTTAGCTGCAGTCCAGTACTCGCCTAAGTTCTCCCACTTAGAGGCTTAGCTGTAGTCAGGCACTCGCCTAAGTTTGAAAAAATCCTACCGAGTGGAGAGCAATCCTCCCACTCGGGGGCTTAGCTACAGTCCAGTACTCGCCTAGGTTCTCTCACTAGGAGACTTAGCTGCAGTCCGGCACTCGCCTATGTTTGGAAAAAAATCCTATCGAGTGGAGAGCGATCCTCCCACTCGGGGGCTTAGCCGCAGTCCAGTACTCGCCTAAGTACGAAACACATCTCAATCCTCAAGGACGACGACGGGCGGGTCGACTGCCACCTTCTCCTGGAGAGCTTCGCCACAAATACAAGACATGGGTCGACTGCTTCCCTCTCCTTCGGAACTGCACTGCGAGTGCAAAAGTTGTCTCAAATGAAGAATGGGTTCACTCAGCAGGAGATTCATAAAGATATTCAAAGGTAAACCAAGTTCAGATAAATTCTAAAG
Source organism: Triticum urartu (assembly GCF_056163025.1). Taxonomy (NCBI): domain Eukaryota; kingdom Viridiplantae; phylum Streptophyta; class Magnoliopsida; order Poales; family Poaceae; genus Triticum; species Triticum urartu. The sequence goes on along the minus strand of NC_141873.1, from coordinate 191,381,853 downwards.
GTTCCAGACCACAGATCGAAGTACTCGGGCATGCAGCCCGAAAAAGTTTAACGGTTACAAAAACCACTCGGCATTCCGAGGCAAATTTAAGGTGGGACATAAGAGTTTGTTCACTCCGCGGGAGGAGGGCTGGCAGGCTCGACGAACTCATCCAGGTCGACATCGTCGGCTATCCGAGTGGCTGCAGCGATGAAAGTCTCCATAAAGGTTCGGAAGTCATGCTTCTGGGTGTTGGCGACCTTGATTGCTGCCAGCTTGTCTTGTCGCACCTCTTTGCAGTGGACACGAAACAAGGACAGAGCCACATCAGCGCCACACCGAGCAGAAGACTTCTTCCACTCCTGCACTCGGTCAGGGATTCTGTTAAGTCGAGTCATCAGAGACTCGAGATCATTTTGGAGCGTAGCCTCTGGCCAAAGTGCCGGGTCGATCCGTGACATGGCGACCTTCAGTCGAGCCAAGTAGTCCACGGCACCGTCGATGCGAGATTCCAGTCGGAGCAGATTCATGGCAGTTTCATCTTTCACAGGAGAGTTGATTGGATCCAAACCTGGTTCGATCCGCCCAGTCTCCTCTTCAAAGTTCTGGCAAAACTCTGCATTCACGATCCAAGGATAAGTCAATTTTCATACACTGAGTCGACACAAAAAAAACACCAGTCGGAACTGAATGTGCACCTTCAAGCTTGATGTACAACTTCTTGGCGAGGCTCCTCAAGTAGCTCTCCAGATCGTCCCTCCTGCGAGTGATGCCTTCCATATTTTCGTTCAGGTTGAGGTTATCCTTCTTCCAACGTGTACACTCCCTGTTGGCTTCATTCAGAGCGGTCTTCAGCCTGGTATTATCTTCTTCTAACTGGCCGACCGAAGCCAGCTTCTGTTCGGCCAGAGCGGTCTTGTCGTCAGCCTCCTTACGGGCAGCAGCCAAGTCCTGATCCTTCTTCGCTAGAGCTTCTCTCAGTTTTTCTACAAAGAAATGATGATTGATTCGGAAATAGCAGAAGGGTACTCAAGCCTAAAAACTAGCCAGTCAACAAAATCGTCTTACCTGCGGCGCCGTCTCTGACCTTTTGCAGCTCTGTCCTGGCCAGCTCCAAATCAAGGTTCAGTTGAATCTGCTGCTTCTCCAAGTCAGCAAAGCGAGCTCCAAGATCGCAAGATTTCTGAAATCAAAGGGGAGAAGTTATCGTTACAGCAAAAAAACAACAAAGGCAATAAATACTAAGACTACGGTCGACTGCCAGCAGTCCACCATAGTCTCGGGGACTACACCTAGTGGGTGCACTTAGCGTGCCCCCACCGGTTCTGATCCCACTCGACCGGCCCGCCGAAGTCGAGTTCAAAAAAAAAGAGAGAGAAAGAAAGTAGAACTCAGACTACAGTCGACTGCCAGCAGTCCACCATAGTCTCGGGGACTACACCCAGTGGGTGCACTTAGCGTGCCCCCACCGGTTCTGATCCCACTCGACCGGCCCGCCGAAGTCGAGTGGAAGAGACAAACTACCAGTTTGGTTTATACATTCGGCAGAATACAAAGACTACAGTCGACTGCCAGCAGTCCACCGTAGTCTCCACTAGTCCAAAACTTCAATCGACGCACCCAGTGGGTGTACAGACGCAAAGATTTTTGGAAAGAATCTTTAGATAGCCGACTAACCTGAACGTTGCTCTGGAGAGCCGAGCTGGCATCATAGGCGGCTTGGCTGGCGTCCCGCACCATCTTCATCTTCTCCATCATAATGCCCGCCTGGCGTATGGCTTCCGTAGCAGCATTCACCTCGTCCTCTGGGACATGATGGGTCGCAAAAACTGAAGGCGGGTCGACAGGGGCCTGAGCAGTCGAAGAAGAAGGCAAGGCACTCGACAGGGGCTCCGCGAAGGTAACAGAACCCCGATTGACGTCACCAGTGTCCTGAACGACTGGTTCCACCCTCGGCATCGACTGTAGCGCCTCACATGCAGGTGCTCGCCTACTCTTCCTCGTCAAAGACCTCTCGGGCTCTTCATCATCATCAGGGAGGTCAATAATGTTGGGAGCTGTGCAAAGTTCAAATTGCCAAAATCACGTCACCCAATGATGCACGACGTAGTTGAATCGACCAAAGAACGATAGTATGGCGGAAATCATACCTGGATTAGAAGTGACCGCATCCTCCATCACCTCATCATCATTCCTGTAAGCTGAGGTCCCGGAAGTGGCAGCGCTAACAATTCCAAAGTTCATCCAGTTAAAAGAAGAAAAACAAACAGCGCGGAGCGTCGAGTGAATACAAGGGGAGAGACTCACGCGGAGGCGACAGGGATATCGATCTTGATCTTTGGCAGCGCCTTCCGAGTCTTCAGCTCTGCAACTTTGGGGTGCTTTGGCGCCTTCTCAGTCGGGGTTGGTGAAGAGACCCGAGGGCGCTTCGAAGACTGGCCAGCCTGAGCAGTTGCCTTGTCACGGGCACTTGGCCGTTCTTGGTCAAGCTTGGATCGTCTCTCTATGCGAGGAGGCGACTCGACTTCTTCCCCATCACTTGAGTCATCACTTCCACCATCCCCTTCACCATCAGAAGTCCACTCGCCACTTTCGCCACCACTCGCCTCGCCTTCCAGAGCTTGCTCTTGCTCCCCGTTGGGCATCGAATACATTTCAGTAATGGCCTGAAACAAAGCAGGGAGAACAAAGTCAGTCGACGCAATATAGACAGCTGCGCGAGTGAATTCGGATTACAAGCAAAAACTCAGAATTAGACCTGCTCTGGTGCACGCGACTGGTCGAATGGGGGAACTCTCCTGGCTCCTCTGGGATTGTCTTTGTTCCCGGTAATGATCGACAGCCACTTCTCCAGCGTGTCGTCATCGACCTCCTCCGGGTAGATCCGAGTGGAGTCTTCTAGACCCGAATACATCCACATCGGGTGGTCTCGGGCTTGGAGAGGCTGGATGCGCCGCTGAAGGAAGACCTCCAAGAGATCCGTACCAGTGACCCCGTCACGAATGAGCTGGACCACTCAGTTGACCAACACCTTCACGTGCGCCTTCTCCTCCGGGAGCACCTTCAAAGGGGAGGGTTTTTCCACTCGGTCCATTGTAAAGGGAGGGAGGCCAGTCGATTACCCTGGCGTCGACTGGTCTTTGCAGTAGAACCAGGTCGACTGCCATCCGCGAACTGAATCGGGAAGAATCATGGCCGAAAAGGAGCTTTTTCCCCTCGTCTGGATGCCAAGACCCCCACACATCTGGATCACTTGGGTGCTCTCGTCACTCGGATTAGCCTTTTTCACTGTCTGGGAGCGACAAGTGAAAATATGCTTGAAAAGACCCAGTGAGGTCGACAACCCAAGAAGTTCTCACACAAGGAAATGAACGCGGCAAGATAAATGATTGAGTTGGGGGTAAAATGGTGGAGTTGAGCCCCAAAGAAGTTCAGAAACCCTTGGAAGAAAGGATGAGGAGGCAAGGAAAACCCACGGTCGACGTGGGTGGCAAGAAGAACGCGCTCACCCTCCCGGGGTTGCGGCTCGGATTCCTTCCCCGGAAGCCGCGCCGAGTCGTAGGGGATCAGCCCTCCCTCGGCCAGGTCATCGAGGTCTTCTTGGGAGATCCTCGAGTGGATCCAGTCGCCCTGGATCCAACCCTTCGGCAGGCTAGTCCGCGAGGAAGATCCGCCCCGGCTCGTCGCCTTCCCCTTTGACCTCGCCGTCGCCTTCTTTGCCCGCTCCAGAGCTGCTGTCTTCTCCTTCACCATTGTCGCCGATGAGACACGTGTGGTGCGGTGGCGCTGGAGCAAGAGCGAGCGCAGAGAAGAGGCATGAGGAGGAGAAGAGATAATGGGGCGCACTGTTCGGGAGACTCCGGTCCAACACCTTATATGAGGCCGCTTCCGAGTGGCTGACAGGTAGGCCCAGATGGCTCTGTCAAAACCTGTAACGACCGCATGAGCGATACGTGGCAAAATAGGTGGCACGGGGATCGAGGCAGCTCCGCTCTATCTCGTCCGATTACTGCGGCCTCCCCCGTCCCGCGCGCTTCCAAAAATTCGGATCCCACTAAATCCGCGGGCAGCAAATAACTTGTCAGACCAAAGATCTCCTCCGCACCGTCACTCGGAGCCTTACAAGTAAAGAAACTCACTCGGTGAAGAATTAAGAATGGATCAAGGCGACTGAAAAGGGAGTTGCTGTCATCACTCAGGTCCGTTGATCCGAAACAAGATATGATCACGGCACAGAAAACGAGTCGGAGAAGTCCTCAACTCCTTCCCCACTCAAACCTTGATCCATTCGGGGGCTAATGATGAAGCTATGTACCTAGGGTAGGGTCACGGACCTGTCCTAACTGACCTACCCAAGGACACCTCCAGAATAAATCACCTTTCAATCGACTTGGAGGTGTTCCACTCGACAGACTCGAAGACATTCGACCAAGAAGCAATTACTCGACCAAGATCCAACCACTCGACGGCCAGGAGACCTAAAGTCACTCCGCACGCTAACGGTCGGTCATTAAGTAGCTTTTATGGTCATCATAGCACTTTATTACTAGCGTTATTAGTAACGCCCTACCTTAATGTACATTGAACCCTTCGTAACGTGGGCTGGCCGGGGTCCTGGCGCACTCTATATAAGCCACCCCCTCCTTCGAGACAAGGGTTCGCACCTCTGTAGCTCATACACACATAATCCAGTCGACCACCTCCGGGCTCCGAGACGTAGGGCTTTTACTTCTTCCGAGAAGGGCCTGAACTCGTAAACCTTGCATCCTTACAACCTCTCCATAGCTAAGACCTCGCCTCTCCATACTTACCCCCCTACATCACTGTCAGAGTTAGAACCACGACAACAGGCGCAGGCGGTTCGGAGTCCGTGGCTGGGGAAGAATCCGGCAGTTTGGCGTCACGGCTCTCGTGAAGGGTAAGGTCGATACTCGGCTCGATCGCCGATGAAAACGCGGCCTCTGCGGCGGGGTCTATCCAGTCGTCACTGGATGGCGCAATTGGCTCCGATTTGAGGGTCGGACCGGTCGCCGGTGCGATCTCCCAAACATTATCCGATGGTAGAGCTAAGTCGTGCTCATCGTGACCGTGCAGCGCACTCGGCAAGGGCTCAAATCCGTCGAAGATCAAGTCTCCGTGGATGTCGGCTGTGTAGTTCAAGTTTCCAAATCTGACCTGATAGCCAGGGGCGTAGCTCTCGATCTGCTCTAGATGGCCAAGCGAGTTGGCCCGCAGTGCAGAGCCGCCGAATACAAAGATCTGTCCAGGGAGAAAAGTCTCACCCTGGACTGCATCGCTATAGATGATCGAAGGAGCCATCAAGCCTAATGATGACGACACAGAGGAACTCTCAATGAAAGCACCAATGTCGGTGTCAAAACCGGCGGATCTCGGGTAGGGGGTCCCGAACTATGCGTCTAAGGTGGATGGTAACAGGAGGCAGGGGGCACGATGTTTACCCAGGTTCGGGCCCTCTTGATGGAGGTAAAACCCTACGTCCTACTTGATTATTCTCGATAATATGAGTAGTACAAGAGTTGATCTACCACGAGATCAGAGAGGCTAAACCCTAGACGCTAGCCTATGGTATGATTGTCTGTTGTCCTAAGGACTAAAACCCTCCGGTTTATATAAACACCGGAGGAGGCTAGGATTACACAAGGTCGGTTACAAAGGAGGAGATATGCATATTCGTATTGCCTAGCTTGCCTTCCACACCAAGTAGAGTCCCATCCGGACACGGGACAAAGTGTTCAATCTCGTATCTTCATAGTCCAACAGTCCGGCCAAAGGATATAGTCCAGCTGTCCGGAGACCCCCTAATCCAGGACTCCCTCACTCCCCGTTGTGTTCTCTAGCCTAATTTTGTTGATTTCATCCTAAATTCCGAAAATCCCCACCAAAAATAGCCCCATTTTTTGTGATTTGTTGGTTTGATGAGGTTTTGTTGGATTTGATCCATGGATTTGCTTGGTTTCAAGTGGATCTAGCATATCCCCAAGTTTCCCCACTTTCCATCCACGAAATCCATCAATTTTTGCCCTTGAAATCATCAATTTCCGCCCTGAATTCAAAAATTTCTGCCCCAAACGAGATCTGGAATCGTCGGGCCGGACATCCGGGCCTCAGGCCGGACATCCGGGCCATCGGGCTGGACATCCGGGCCCCAAGCCGGACATCATGCTCCTGGAGTGCCAAATATGCATGGTTCTGGACATCAGGTCCCGGATTTCCGGCCCCGAGCCCGAATGTCCGGCCCCTGGCATTTCAGCCTTCGGTGTTTCATCGTTTTGACCATAACTAATTCATCCGGAGTCCGTTTTTGACGTTCTTTAGCTCGTTTTGAAGATCTTGACATCCCCCTTCCCACAAAACTACTACCATCACCATTTGACTCCATCAAATTTTGGAACTTTGGCATCTTTGCCTAGGGCTTCCACCACAACCTCTGCATAACCACCACCGATGTCGCAACCTAACCAATTTTGTCCCCCTTAGCATTAGTGGTTGTTTGAGTTGTGATTTGAGTCTCCTAAGGTTTTTAGGCTACTTAGGGATGGTTGCTTCTTCATCAACCACCAACACCACCATAACTTCCACATAGGCTTACCCACAGTACACTTCTGCCACCGCAACTTAACCCAATTTTGTTTGTGTTGTGAGTTGTGTCTCCTAAGGTGTTTCGGCTACTTAGGGACCGTGCTTCCAACTTCGACACCGTGTATAGTCCACCACCTTACCCTCCATTTCCGCATTGCGTACTCCACAACCCATCATTGCCATTCCGCAATCCCATTGAGCTTCCGCAACCACCATCGCATTCCCGCTACCACCATTTGACATTTGACATTTGAGATTTTGAGTTCACAGTTTTTCCGTTTCCTAAGGTGTTTCGGCTACTTAGGGACGAGTCTCCATCATCTTGGTATCTCAATCAAGATTACCGCCACTCATCATCGACACGGACGGTAACCTCCATATCATCTTGGTATCGTGGTATCCCTCCATTGTATATTCCCTTGCCATTGCATTGATAACCCCTAGCCCATTTTGCGTCACTTGCCTATCGAGACTAGCCATTTGAGTATTGCCGGCAGCGTTACTTGTGCACATTAGTGATCTACACCATACATTGAATACATACCATATCATATCGGTATCATATCATCCCTTGTGCCTCAAGTTTGTTCCCGCATATACACAATAGCTATCTTGGTTTTTGCATTTTGCAAAGTGGCCATACAAAAAAAGAAGAATAAAGCTTTTAAGCAAAAGAGAAAAAGCAAAGAAGCTTGTAAGCAAGTGCCATAGCATCATACCACATTGCATATAAGATCATCTTGGATCATAACACCGGGAGCCATATATACATAGCATACTTGGGATAGAAGTCGTTGCATTTTTGTCTCCTATAGGTTGTGCACAAGCGTCGTATCCGCCTATAGAGCAATCGTGCTAGCGTCTCTCTTGAGTCGTGCAACACGAGCGTTTTCCGTGGATTCCACATTTTGTGCTCATTCCTTGGTTGCACGACCCCTGCGTGTGTGTTTTCGTGTGCCATTCATTGCTATTGGTCTACTTGTTACACTTGCGAATTTGTGAATCTCTTTCAACATTATTGACTCTTGCTAACATTTTACATCAAATTTTTGTGCCACTATCCTCACCGAGCTCCACCATAAGCCTTATTTGTGTAGGTGTGAGAAACCGACAAGAATTGGACCAATTGTGCTATTTCCTTGTCCACATTGGAGTGATCATTGATCCACTTTCAAATTCGGTCAAGGTACATTTGGTATTCGTTCTTATCTTTCCACCACTCACATTTTTCTCTTGGAGTGATGGATAGGCAAGGCATTTCATCTTCGGTCTAAAACAACAATGACGAGTTTGATGCCATGAACAACTCCAATGACGCCAAGATGCAAGCTCAAATGGAGGAGATCAAAGCCCTCATCAAGTCCTACAAGCGGTCTTCCTCATCTTCGAGAAGACGCTCAAGAGCACAAGCCTCCGAGCTACCATCTCCGGCAAGGTCACATCGGCATCGACACCATCACCACCACGAACATGAAGGTCAAGAGCTCAACACCAACAACCGCTCAACGACTTCACCATCGCCCTTGGCATCTTCGCCAAGCGACTTCAAGGCATCTTCGCCTTCAGATATATGGCATCTTCGCCAACAAGCACCGCAAGACTACGCTCAAGAGAAGCTCCCCAAGCTAAAGTCCGTGACTTCCACGAGCTACTACGACCTCGACATCGACCATGAGATTCCTTTCTATGGGACTCTATAACCCGAGGAGTATCTCGAGTGGGAGCGTTTGATGGACGACTACCTCAAGCTACATCATGTTCCTCCCGAAGATCAAGTGAAGTGCGCCACAAGGAACTTCCACGACTACGCGTCCACATGGTGGCTTCATGCACCTTCGGAGACCTATGACATGAGTTGGCCCAAGATGAAGAGAGCTTTGCGGCATGAGTTCGTGCCTCCAACCTACATGGAACAACTTCAACGCCAATTGGAGAACACCATCCAAGGATCCAAGTCCATCGACGAGTACTTCAAGGAGATGAAGATTTCCTTGCGACGAGGCGGCATGGACGACCCAATTTTGATGAAGTTCCACTACATGATGGGATTGCACAACAACATCTCCAAGACGATCTTCCTCAAGAACTGCAAGTCCCTCGACGACAACTACATTGGTGCTCTCAAGGCGGCACAAGAACTCATGAAGGCCAAAGCTTCTCCACCCCAAGCTCACTTCACGACGACCAAGCTCCATGAGAACGAGCATGGGGCTAGTACCACCATGATGTCCAAGCCCGACGAGCTCCAAGACGACGCTCCCAAGTTCGTCTTCACTGCCATCCCTCTTTGTGGCATTGATGATGCCAAGTCCTCCATGACTCTTTTTCAAGATGGTGCAGCGACGAGTACAACTACGGAGACCCTCAAGGACCAAGCTTTGGAGGCGAGCGACAAGGTGGGGAGCAAGGATGATGCTTCCATCTTAGGAGGCGAGTGTGATGATGTGCCATCTTCGTCCTTCATCCATGGCGACGACGATGATATGGTTGAGCATGGTATTTTCCCTTCGACCACGGCGACATATGATGACTTGAGTGGCTTTTGCCACCATATTGAGAGTGAGAGTGACTTCACCACTAGCCCCATATATGACGAGTTGCCCCAATTCCCATGTGAGGAGAGCCACAACCCCCACTTGAGTGAGATGAGTGACTCCACCATATGTGACATTGAGTGCACCTACCTTGAGCGAGTGAGTGAACCACCACATAGAGAGAGTGAGAGAGTTGATAGGTCATGTGAGGCCACTTTCAACACTAACGACTTGACCTCTACCTCTATTGTGTCTTCTCATTTGGTGCTAGGTACCATCTATGATGACGCGCCGATTCGCGATGACTTCGTCCTCCCTTTGGACAAGACGATGGCCATGGTGGAATATGATGCACCCCCACATGGTTCCATCAAGATGTAGATGACCACCATTTGGTCTTTCCCACCTCACCTACACCACATGAGTGGAATGACAAAGGTAACATAGGTGAAGGTGATGCTCTAGTCCCACTAGTGGACATTCTTGACGTTGATTGCTTGCATGATGTTGATCAACCTATTTCCATGCTTCATGCTAGTGTGACTTCCCCATGCAATGATTTACCCATTTATGATGAGTATGATGATTGCCATGTGGAGTCTATTAGTTGTGATGCCATGTTACATAGGATTTCTTGTGCTAATTCTCTCGGTCACATCATGTTTTCCAATCCGCTTGACTTGTCATATGCTATGCATGAGATCAATCATATGTCATATTTGCAATCTCTTCATAGTGACTATGCATATGCTATTAAAATAAACCCAATTTGCACATATGGCATAGATGACAAGCCCATGGTTATTGGCATTTGTTTTTCTTGTGATGATATTGATATGCTCCCATTGCATCATTTATCACATATGCCAGGCCATGAACACCTAGCTTCGGATATGCATTGTTTTGGATGTTGTCCATTTTCTCCATATGATGTTTCCAATATTGCTCATGAGGAGACCCCCATAGTTTCCTCATACATTTTAGGAGATTTTGATCACTCCCATCCATTGCATGATCCTTATACTTGTATGCTCAATTTGCACCCCCATCGTGTTATACACAATAACTATTCTTTCATGATGGATGACATGTTCATATACCATGCATCAAATTTCTTCGAGCATTGCTTATCTTGTGCTAACTCACACGTACACATACACATCATGATGGATGATGTGTACATTTACCACACACACAATCTCTTTCGTTTGTGTCTCTTTTGTGTAGGTACCCATGAATTCTTGTCAACCTCGCAACCCCAGGAGTTGACAGAATGAGCTCTAGAGAGCAATGATGACTTGGGATTCCATGGATTGTCTTTCCCACCGCTCTCTTCACGCAAAGACTTCGCTCATTTATTCTCCTTGGCTCTCACTTGGCTATGGGTTATTGTCCATTACATATTATATGCCCATCTTGCGATGTTCACTTTGCATGATATGCTCATTACTATGCCTTTGCCATGCATTCGTGACCCATGCTTTGCATTACACATGATGATTGATTCTCATACTTGTATGTGCATACACAAGCTTGGTGGAGATATCACTTGTTATTGCCATGTTTGCTTTGTGCCCCATGCCTGTAATGATACTTTCATCTTGCTTTGTGTTCGTGCTTGTGATATGTCATGTGCATTGCCTTTGCCTATTATTTGCTCACATGACATGATTGCCATGATTTCCTCTAGTGCATTGCACCTTCGCTCCACTAGTTTGCACGACATGATTGATATGCTCGCTTATGTTGCATCACCAATGATTCATACTTGCTCATTTCATGCGGTTGATGACAACCATCTACATGCTTTGCACGACATGATTGTTATTGCTTCTTGTCATATCTCTCCATATGTTGCCTCTCTCATGCTAGATGATTTGCCATGTATTGAGTGCAATTATGCCTTTAGTCTTGATAGTGAGTTTGCCCCCATAGCATTCTCACATATATTTGGAGATTTTGACATATTTCTTGTGAAGCATGCTTGCCTTCCTTCTTTGCTCCATATACCTCATGCCATGAATATTACCATTTTTGCATCATATTATTCATGCACTTGTGCTTCTAATGGTTATGTGCAAAAGAAGAGAACCATCATGATGGATGATGTGTTTATCTACCATGCGCATACATTCTTTGCTTTCTTGTGTGCATGTGTAGGATACTTGGACTTTGTGTCGACTTCGGCTTCACGTGAGTTGACCATTCGAGCTCTTGAGAGCGAGCCGCATACATTCAACAATGACTCGCTTCTACACCACCTTTCATACCACTTCGGCATTGTGAAGGATGCACAAGGACACACCTTCAAGGTGACATCTTTCTTGAGCATGGATATGATGGATCATACTACTTGTGTTGCTTGCACCATGAGACTTCTTGTTCATATTGGACCACTTGATTGCACACATGTTAGAGATCTTGCTTCCACTTGTCACTCTCACCGTTCCATGCATCATGATATATATGCCTTGTGTGTTGCATCCAATTCTTGGTTTACTTGCTCCTCTCATATGATTGGTTGCAACAATGTCATCACTTCACATATGCCATGTCCCATTGATTGCTACATGCTTGCCATGATTGCCTCACACATGATGAACAATTGCTCTTTCCATTGTGTTGAGTGCCACATGATATTCACTACACCCAATGCACATTATGCTTGGATTGTCTTGCACTTGACCCATGTGTTTAGACACTTCATTTTATTTGGTGTTGTGAATGATTCCTATGCCTACCATAGACCTTTCATTGAGCAATTTGCCCATGCTTGATATGATCTTGAGGTAGATGCTTATTCTCTTGTTACACATATTTGCATCACTACCTCACAGTTACATGCTTGTCCCCATGATATCTTTGATTGTGCTCAATTTATATGCTTATATGCCATGCCACAATCCTTTGTCAAACCATATGCTTTGCATGATGACGACACTAGTTTGGTGAATCACCTCTTGAATGCTTGGTTTTGCACTAACGCTAACCACATTTGTTTTTCCAAGTGTTTGTTGTCTTTGCTACTTGTGAAGGAATCCCAAGATGGTGCGACATTGGAGAGTGCCCATTTCGAGCTTCAAGATTACGAGAACTTCGTGATCAACCACTCCTACACGGCGACGCCATCTCTTTACCATGGTGATTTGGATTTCGATCCGAGGTCGGATCTTTCCCAAGGGAGGGGAGATGATGCGGAGCATCCTATGGACATCACCATGTCAAGAGTCCATTTGGCAAGTGACACGTGCGGCATCTACTTCACATACGTAAAGGTGAATCATCTCCTTTACACGTGCTCACTTGACCCCTTCGAGGATGGTATACTACTTGACACGTCTCCCGTCTGCATGCATAGGTATTGTCGGAGCTTCACGGATGTTGAGGAGGAGTGCAAGCGCCAAGGAACAACTACACCATCCGCGAGGGAAGCATGGAAGCGACGATGGAAGAAGACAGAGAACAGCTCCCAGGCCCCGGACATCCGGCCGTTCCCGAGCCCCCGGACATCCGGCTCCTAGCCCGGAAATCTGGCTCCTCCGAACCCGAGAGCAACAAGTGCCACCACTCCAGCCCGGACATCCGGCCTCCCCAGCCCGGACATCCGGCCTCCCCAGCCCGGACATCCGGCATCGCCTGAAAGCCCGGACATCCGGCCCGACCAGCCCGGACATCCGGCCTCCCCTGTCTGCGCACAGTGAAGGGCCGAGTCCCGTGTATCCCTTCTCCCCCTAGACTATATATACTCCACCTCGTCGAACTTTCTAGGGTTAGCGTTGTGTTAGCTCATTTGTGAGATAGAGCTTTGCTCATCCATATCGGATCTACACCTTGAGAGAGACTGCGGACCCTCTTCAGAGAAGATCCTCAAGACCCCCTGTTGGGCGGCCCCCTCAAGACCTCCTCACGGAGAAGACCGTTACCTCTTGTATCGTCCGTTGTTGACTTTGGATCGTGTATCTTCCCCTTTGTACTCGAGGATCTAGCACATGTGTGACTATTTGTTGTTGGTTGAGTGATTCTCTCATGATTTCCCTCGTTTCCCCCGTCGTGTTCCTCGTGTTCTTCGCGGGATCCACTCCTTTCGTGAAAGATCGGGCGATTAGGGTTTTACCGTACATCAAGAGTCGTGGGCTTGTATGCATTCAATGATTTTAGACTACTTAGCATAACATGCATTGGTCAATTCTCTGCACGCAATTGTATTGATTAGCAAATAAACATCAAGTTCTCTCTTTTTTCCCCCACCTAGGTCGCCGGTACGCAGGGAGTATGAAAAATGCTTGTTTCATATTTGGATGCTCCAACGCATGTGCATAATTATCAAATTGAGAACTCCGCAACCCTGGGAATTTGGAGCGACTGGGTACAAATAACTGCGACTGATTATATCAGTGTTCTAACTGCCTACCAAGGCGGTCAGATAGTACGTCAATCCCGGCCACGCTACACACTTGCAAACACTCTACAATCTCACTTTCTCGTTGTTTGTATACGTAGCGCAGCCATGTCGAGCCACGGCGAGGACGACAGTTTCGCCAATAGTCTGGCGCCCGATGATAGGTCAACATCGGAATCATCCCGCTCATCTTCCATGAGTTCGAGGTCAAGCCTAGACCTCCATTTTATTCGGATCATGGAAGGGACACTGCCACCCGAGCCGTCAAACGACAAACAGACGGACAAGGAGCCGCCGGTGGACGAAGAACAAGACGGCGATGATGATGACGACGAGGACAACGACAACGACAATAATGACGATGAAGACGGTGGAAGCGATGAAAAGCCAACGGTCAGCGGCAAGAAGTGTCCTCGCCAAGACGATGTCACGGGGCCATCCAACAACAACAAGAAGAAGAAGGACTAAATTAAGCAGACTGTATATATATCTCTATCACTGGTACGTGTCGGTGCTATACAAACGGTTTTTAACCCCTTTCCGCGACAACATTTGGAACCGTCGCCTAGTGAGTGACGGCGATAGGGGGTCCTTCCCACACGACCTAGAAACTAGCGGGGATATGCCCTCCTGGCACACACGCTCGGCAAAATGAGTTCGTGTGCGACCGGCGAGCACTCAAATACGGAAATACGTACAGTAGAGCTAAAAAATACAATTATACATGCGAAATTGTTTCCGGTCGCAAGTACATCCCACACAGTCAGTCCCTGCTAAATGTTTCTGTTCGTATGTACATCCCACACACTCGCTCCAAGGAAAACATTTCCGTTCATAGTTACATCACACACAATTTTTCCTGTTAAATCGTTTGTGATAGCGTTGCCATTGCACATGATATTAACAACTTTATTGTTTCCGTTAGTGAATGCATCACACATGGTCCGTAGAAGAAACTGTGTGGAAAAGGTTGTCCATCACACACAGTTTTTATGTGTTAAACGTTTGCGCAAGGTGGCCTAATGCAAACAGTTTTCAAGATAAAGTCGTGTGTGATTGTTCATTGGTCCAACACGGTTTATTCCTAGAAACTATGTGTGTTACCCGAGGTCATCACCCATGGTAGTTTTTCAATAACTGTTTGCAATAGCAAAACCCAATTAGCAGGCTAATTCGCCATTAGAAAGCTAATTGCCCTATTATTAATAATCCATTTATTAATATAATTTACATTCATATTAAGCACATAACATATTTCATTTCCATATTAAGCAATCAGAATTTCATAATTGAAATACATCAGAGTACAACATGATATAGCTTCAGCACTCAGCTACCCCATTACACAACTGCACCAGCACCAAGTTTCACATGCAACATGTAGAACCTTTTGAAATTAGCATCATAGATGGTATATAGACAAATCCATCTAATCTGCAAAACTGCAGAAGTGGAAGGCGAATATTGGTCCTTCATTCATGTTGAAGGTCTTTGCAACTTTAGGCCAGTGCATGTGGATGATTGACCGTCCGTCCTTCGTCCTCTTCAGAAACACTTCAATATTGAACCATGGGTGTTGTATGAAAACCTTCCTCACCTCTTGACCATAGAGGTGGTTTGAGAGGTAATCATCAGTGAACTGCTTTGGAAAGGCCAGAGAACAAGGATGTGCATAAATATCTTCTCTATATTGGAAATGGGGCAAAGGAATAAAAAAAGGCAAGGTATAATAGTTAGTAACATATTGTAGTGAACTGATGTCTTCTTCATTGTGTAGACAAAGATCTTCTTATTTTTTCGCTAATTTCTTTATCCTAACAATTTTTCTGAGTTTCTTGACTTGATTGATATTCATGGACAAGTCATTTCCGCATAAGCAAAAATGGTCGAACAGTGGGTCAAAACCTCTGACAGCAGGACCTACATGTGCAAGACCAAATTGTTAAAAACCTAAATATTAGAATGATTCCTGCAATTTCACAATAACAAATGAACCAAACATTAACTGAGCACCACATTGCACCAGATCAGACAGTTAACCAAACCAAGCATGCTTAACAACTTGGAAATATAGCAATTGTATTTTTTCGCATGTATTTAGTACAGCCAACTTCAATTTATTTCTCATATGGTATACAATAACAAAATGCATCCACAACAATTGAACATCGCATCGCAGAATTGAACCATACAGCTAAGTAAACACCACAACAAATGAACCAAATGTTAACTGAGCACCATATTGCACAATATAACATACTCCTAATAGAAGATCAGAAAGTTAACCAAACCAAGCATCCTTAACAACTTGGAAATATAGCAATTGTATTTGTCTCTCATGTATTTATTACAACCAAATTAGATTTATTTCTCACATGGTATACAATAACAGAATGCAGCCACAACATTGAACATCGCATTGCAGAATTGAACCAAATAGTTAACTAAACGCCACAACAAATGAACCAAACGTTAACTGAGCACCACATTGCACCATATAGCATACCCCCTGTAACATCCCAAATTTCCAATTTGGAATGTTATACATAGGTCATCATATGCATATCATATTTCTTTTGCATTCTTGCTTTGCGATCCTGAAAATACTAAGCAACTCAAGGACCCATGAAGAGAGTTGGGGATTTCACCGTTTACATATTTGAATTTTCTCAAATATCGAAACAAGGATCGTTTTGGTTTTATTATTTTTCTCCCCAAAAATATTTCATAATAAAATATATGAGAGGAGATAATATGACTTCTCCAAACTAAATGAAATATTGGAGGAAAAATGTTAAAATCAAATAAATAATTTTATTCGGATTTTATTGCTATTTTATTTGAATTAGAAAAATATGCATTTTTCAAAATTCCATTCTTAGCCCAAATAAATGTTCACTTTGTCTGAAATATTATTAGAGGACCGTGAAAATTTATTACAGGATTTTTGGACTCCATTTGGTATTTCTTTTATTAATTTTTACTCCCTTTTTTTAAACTTCCAACCGACCTAACGGGCCATGCCCGAGACAGACTCCGTCCGGCCAGGCTTTATAAGCCAGCCCGAGGCCTCCCTCGAGGCCCAAGTCACCGCGCCCTAAACCCTAACCCAAGCCACGCCGCCACCCGTGCCGCCGCCTGGGACACCGCACCACCGCCGGCGCCGCCGTCCGCCACCCCGCCGTAGCGCCGCCTCGCCGGAGTTCGTCGTCGCCGGTTTTTCACTAGTCTTCGTCGATTTTATTTTCGGTAAAAACCTAGATCGGTTTTTCGTTTAGATTTCGTTTTATTTCGGTTATTTTTCCGGTTTAGTCTATTTGACGAACGTTCGTTCGTTTAGAGTTGTTAGTGAACGATTTTCTTCGTTTTTCACCAGTCTTTTTATTTTATTTTATTTTCAGCTAGGGACCTATCCGCGATTATTTTTATCGCAGATTAGCCCCTGATCTTCAAACCCTCATAACTTTTCAACCGTTTGTCCAAATCTAGTGAAACCAATGCCAACATCTTCGTCTCGAACCCCTCTTTCTGTTTAATCAACTTGAACAAGGTTTTGATAATTTAAAATTTGTTTTCAAGCAGATTTGTTTTCGAAGTTCTTTTGACCATAGTTTCAGTTCCTTAGCTTCGATTCGATTGATTCTTTTTGCAGATCGAATCTATTTAGTTGTGTTTTCAGATTCAATATTCTTATTTGAGTTTTACCCGTGCATCTTTGCTTGATTGGTTATGTATGCTATTGTTTGTCTATGATAGAATTCCCAGAGTTCGTAGGGTGCTACTACGAGTCACTAGGTTTTGCGGATCATGAGCAAGGCAAGTAACACATTGATCATACTCTTCTCTTACCCAGTTTTTATGCATTAGTTACAACCCTCAAACATTGCATGAGAAGGATCTCTTAGCATGTGGGTTTTGGGAAGTAGATGATGAGGTAGAACCTATTGCCCTTTTATTATCAGACCCTTGGGAGTTACTTCTATGTTATGCTTATATTGCCATGCTATGCTCATAGACGTGGATTGGGTTTGAGTGTATCTATGACAGATGTGAGATGGTTAATTAATGGTTAACTTAAGGTGGCTACTTAAAAACACATCTGGGTGGATTGGTTGCAGGCACCTGGAGAATCCAGTGTTGTCCTAGGATATATCAGAGTACCCATGTGATCATCCTATGGTTCGCCACCCAGGCTCAAAGGGATCATAAGATTATTCATGCTATAAACTTTCGTGTGCAGCCACAAGCTATTATGGGCTCTAGCATAGTCGAGTAAGTTTCATGATCTCTTCCAATGGTAGGCTAGCAGATGTAGGGGATGTAGGTTGGTATGGTCTACCCGGGGTTAGAGTTAATGCTTCCGAAAAACTGTGTCTCGGTCTTCCGTTTCTCAAACATCATGTAGTGCGAGAAATCCAACGAAGGAGACTGAGTCTTGTGGGGAAAAGTGCGCAAACCTCTGCAGAGTGTACAAACTAATCATGGTCAGCCGTGTCCCCGGTTATGGACATCTTGAGTATCTGGATCTTGGGTTATCATATTGATCTCATCACTCTATTACTTAATTTGTTAGGTTTTTAATTACTTCCTAATTGGGATTGAGTTGGAGGAACCTTCTCAATGTTTAACAACTACCATGATAGTTAAATAAAATATATTCCTTTGTTGTAGGGAAAAATTGGCTTTTCGCAAAAACATTATAACCATAGAGCCTCCATCAGCCATATATGCACATAGTGATAGCATTTACCTGTTCATTGCTCTACTGTGTTATATTGCCAGCATATTCCATGTGCTGCCCATTTTCGGGCTGCAACATATCATGTTGCAGACTTTTCAGACGAAGGTAAGGTGCGCTAGGTCGTTGTCGTGCACTCAGCTATGCCGTTGGAGTTGATGGACTCACTTTACCTTCCAAGTCTTCCGCTGTTATCTTATATAGATGGCCTTAAGCCATATTATTGTAATACGTTCTCTTTTTGAGACTTTCAATGTAATAAGTTGTGATTGCTACTCTGCTATAAATCCTTCGAAGTACTGTGTGTGTCAGCATTACCGATCCAAGGATGACACTTATGCACAGAGACTTGACCATCTCAGGTCGGGTCGCTACAAGATGGTATCAGAGCACACACTGAATGTAGGACACGACCACTAAGATGAGCCATAGGACACTCTACTCTACTCATTTCTGACTCCTCTCCATTTTCTACTCCATAGGATGGCGGACACAAGGAATAAGTTTACACAGCTGGATGAAGACACACCTTTTGGACGACACTTGAAGGAAGTCACTAGGTACCTGAACATTGGAATACCAAGCTTCACCGGGACCTACACTGCCACTTTACCAGAAGAGGAGCGTTGGATGATTCGAGTTCAAGTTCCAGGAAGGACATTCATGCCAGTCACTAAGCCCATAGAGTTTTCCTTTGATGCACCAACCTAGAGTCTAGGCAAGAGCATGGAAGCCCACATTGCTATGGGACGCATTGGAGAAGTCTACAAACAGGAGCTGAAGGACACTATCTACCAGATATGTGGGCGCCGAGATGAGCAATGGGAGATGATCAGCACCAGGAAGGACAGGACCATTGCCGCTTTCATCTAGGAGTTAAAACAACACATTCGTCAACAGGAGAACCAGATGTGTGCAATCATGATAGATTTGAAGAAATTGATGACTAGGAACATGGAGTTGGAAGAGGAACTCAAGTCTACATGCGACGGATACGAGGAAGAAATCACAATACTAGTGGAGAAGAATGACGACCTCACAAGGAAGCGAGGAGTATTCATAGGAGACCCTGCGCCAGGAGGAGATGACGACCATCCCAAGGACTACATCATAATCGACGACACCGATTCCGACCCCAGTGATGATGATTATGAAGACGAAGCTGGAGCAGATATCATGGAGTCCTCCACTGATCAAAATTTCTAGATGACCACCATATGATCAGTAGTATTTCCCCATCTAATTAGTATAGTCCGAGCACTGTAACAATAGTTAGATTAATTGTATGCCCTTGTTTGAAATTTATTTGGTGTGATATGATTGTGTTTGACTCATGTGCATATGGGTAGTGCGTTCTCATTAGACCTCATTCTATTCTAATATCTCCCCTCTAAACCCATCAGATGCCTCCGAGACGTGACCCCGGATTTTTCTTCCCACCGGAGCTCACTCAGTTGATCCAATACCAGAATACACTGATGCAATTGCTAGTCCAGAACCAAGGCAACAACAACAACAATAATAACAACCCACTGCCCCCCTCCAGTTGACAACCTAGCCCGCTTTCTAAGGTTGCAGCCGCAGGTGTTTTCCAGTAGCACCGAGCCGATAGTTGCTGATGATTGGCTACGCAGGATTGGAAGGGAGTTACCCACCGCAGGTTGCATAGATGCGGAGAAGGTGTGTTTTGCCTCATGCTACCTCTTGAGCACTGCGTTGCTTTTCCCTTGAAGAGGAAAGGGTGATGCAGTAAAGCAGTGTAAGTATTTCCCTCAGTTTTTGAGAACCAAGGTAATCTAGTAGCAGGCCACGCACGAGTCCCTCGCACCTACACAAACAAATAAAATCCTTGCAACCAACGCAATAAAAGGGCTTGTCAATCCCTTCACAGTCACTTATAAAAGTGAGATCGGATAGATATGATAAGGTAATATTTTTTGGTATTTTTTATGATAAATATGCAAAGTAAAGAAAGAAAAATAAAAAGTGCTAGAAATAGCTTGTTGACGGGAGATTAATATGATGGAAAATAGACCCGGGGGCCATAGGCTTCACTAGTGGCTTCTCTCGAGAGCATAAGTATTACGGTGGGTAAACAAATTATTGTTGAGAAATTGACAGAATTGAGCATAGTTATGAGAATATCTAGGTATGATCATGTATATAGGCATCACGTCCGAGACAAGTAGACTGACTCCTGCCTGCATCTACTACTATTACTCCACACATCGACCGCTATCCAGCATGCATCTAGAGTATTACATTCAAAAGAACAGCGTAACGGTTTAAGTAAGATGACATGATGTAGAGGGATAAACTCATGCAATATGATATAAACCCCATCTTGTTATCCTCGATGGAAACAATACAATACGTGCCTTGCTGCCCCTACTGTCACCGGGAAAGGACACTGCAAGATTGAACCCAAAGCTAAGCACTTCTGCCATTGCAAGAAAGATCAATCTAGTAGGCCAAACCAAACTGATAATTCGAAGAGACTTGCAAAGATAACCAATAATACACAAAATAATTCAGAGAAGATTCAAATATTGTTCATAGATAAACTTGATCATAAACCCACAATTCATCGGTCTCAACAAACACACTGCAAAAGAAGATTACATCCAATAGATCTCCACGAGAATCATGGAGAGCTTTGTATTGAGATCCAAAGAGAGAGAGAAGAAGCCATCTAGCTAATAACTATGGACCCGAAGGTCTGAGGTGAACTACTCACACATCATCGGAGAGGCTATGGTGTTGATGTAGAAGCCCTCCGTGATCGATGCCCCCTACGGCGGAGCTCCGAAAAAGGCCCCAAGATGGGATCTCATGGGTACAGAAGGTTGCGGCGGTGGAATTAGGTTTTTGCCTCCGTATCTGGTAGTTTGGGGGTACGTCGGTATATATAGGAGGAATAAGTACGTCGGTGGAGCAACATGGGCCCCACGAGCGTGGAGGGTGCGTGTAACGCCCTTGATGCGGATATATCTCCTACGTGTCGAAGCACGACTTAGAGGCATAACCGCATTGAAAGCAATGTCGCAAGTAAGGTAATCTTCACAACAACGCATGTAAATAGATAAAAGGGGAAAGGATACATAGTTGGCTTACACTTGCCACGTCACACAAATACATTAATAACATTACAATCATCCAATACACTCATGGTCCGACTACGGTACCAAAATAAAAGATCAACCCCAACATGCGACACGGTCACCGATCGCCCCAACTGGGCACCACTACTGATCATCTGGGAAAGACACATAGTAACGACGAGAGTCTTCATCGAACTCCCACTTGAGCTCAAGCGCATCATCTGGAACGGTATCATCGGTCCCTGCATCTGGTTTTGGAAGTAAACAGTGAGTCACAGGGACTCAGCAATCTCGCACCCTCGCGATCAAGACTATTTAAGCTTATAGGTAAGGCAAGGTAATATGTGGAGCTGCAGCAAGCGACTAGCATATATGGTGGCTATCCTGTTCGCAAAAGAGAGCGAGAAGAGAAGGAAAAGCACAGACGAATAACTATGATCAAGAAGTGATCCTAGAACAACTTACGTCAAACATTACTCCAACACCGTGTTCACTTCCCGGACTCCGCCGAGAAGAGACCATCACGGTTACACACGCGGTTGATTCATTTTAATTAAGTTAAGTTTCATGTTATCTACAACCGGACATTAACAAATTCCCATCTGCCCATAACCGCGGGCACGGCTTTCGAAAGTTCAAATCCCTGCAGGGGAGTCCCAACTTAGCCCATCACAAGCTCTCAGGGTCAACGAAGGATATTCCTTCTCCCGAGACATTCCGATCAGACTCGGCATCCCGGTTTTACAAGACATCCTCGACACGAATGTGCCGACAAATCCCGATACGAGCTGCACATATCTCGTTCTTAGGGCACACTCGGATAAGCAATCCGTACAACTAAAACCAGCCCTCGAGTTTCCTCGAGGTGGCGCTGCAAGGGGCTCTAGTTTGGACCAACACTCAGAGGAGCACTGGCCCGGGGGGGTTTAAATAAGATGACCCTCGGGCTCCGGAAACCCAAGGGAAAAAGAGGCTAGGTGGAAAATGGTAAAACCAAGGTTGGGCATTGCTGGAGGAGTTTTATTCAAGGCGAACTGTCAAGGGGTTCCCATTATCACCCAACCGCGTAAGGAACGCAAAATCCGGGAACATAACACCGATATGACGGAAACTAGGGCGGCAAGAGTGGAACAAAACACTAGGCAAAAGGCCGAGCCTTCCACCCTTTACCAAGTATATAGATGCATTAAGATAACAAGATAATATGGTGATATCCCAACAATAAACAATGTTCCCACAAGGAACGATCTCCAATCTTCACCTGCAACTAGCAACGCTATAAGAGGGGCTGAGAAAAGCGGTAACATAGCCAATCAACGGTTTGCTAGGACATGGTGGGTTAGAGGTTTGACATGGCAATTTGGGAGGCATGATAAGAAAGTGGTAGGCATCGTAGCATAGGCATAGGAAAAGAGCGAGCATCTAGCAAGCAAAGATAGAAGTGATTTCGAGGGTATGATCATCTTGCCTGCAAAGTTGTCAGAGTTGACTTGATCCTCGTAAGCAAACTCAACGGGATCCTCATTAGCGAACTCGTCTCCTAGCTCTACCCAAACAAGACAAACAAGCAAAAGGAACACAATCAACCACGTGTAATGCTCGAACAACATGATGCGGACATGGTATGCTATGCGGGATGCGGTATGTGATGCATATGCAAGATTTGACAAGGAATGATTGAACGTGTCCTCAACTTAGAAATCCAAGAGTGCCACTGGAAAGGTGAGGTGATTTCGGTTGAAATCGATATAAAGATCACCGGAATCGGATGCACGGCTTGGAAATGGCAAGCAAAACAAATATGGCATCGGTCTGCGATAATCAGCAAGTAGCCATCTAAATGCATCAAGATAAGTATGATACAGCACTCAAACATAACAACAAAATACATGGCAGGGATCCACTCATAATGCTTGACAAAATATGAACACTGACCTACGGATAAATCATCCATTAACAGGTTCAAACAAGCATGGCAAAAATGCAAATGATAACAGGTTTCAGACTTGGTGAAACTAACACAAGTATGGAATTTATCATCAGGAAGCCCACTTTAGAGCATGAAAACTACATGCTAGAGGCACTTAACATGGCAAAGAAAGGCATGACATGAAGCTAATCAAAGCACTTAACAAAAGTACCTTAGTGACCTTGAGCCAAAAGGGATCATAAAATACAATTGCAAGCATGTGAACATGGCAAAAACATAAACAGATCTCAGACTTAGTGAAAAACTGGAGCATGCAAATCAGTTAACGAGTAGGCATGTTCACGAGCTCGATGCACTCACTACAGAGCATGGCATGACAAACTAAGCATACACCCGTCAAGAATACATATCATAGAAGCTAGAATTGGCAAGAACAACAACATATCATGCACGGATCAATAGCAACATCCTCGGCAAAATCACTAACAAGTCAACAATCTGCCAGGATTCACGAAATAGCAAAAGTAGAGCTCGACTGACTCAAGCTAGGGTGCTCCATAAATGCAAACAAAGACATGGATGGATAGAGCACCACAATGTTAACAAATCATCCTTACTGATCATCCTCAAAAGAGGCACGGATCACTAGGAAACAACATGAACATATGGCATATTGACAAAATCAGATCAAGGACTTGGTGAAATTCTAAGTCTCTGAAATCAGCATTACCGATTACGCTACTTTGCAAGCTTGTGCTAGTCATAAAACATATCACAAAAATACATGGTAAGCACATCTGTAAAGATGGCATGGCATATAACAAAACTCATGTAGAGCTCAGGAGCATATCATGCACACATTAATCATGGCAAAAATGACAAATATCTATTTGATGCAGCGGATCTGACAAATATATCACATAGCCCTCTTCCAACAGCATTTCGGGCATCAAGATGAGCTCAAATGAAAATGATGCAATGAGATGAAATGATGTACCCTCTGAGACAAACATTTTGATATGCTACACGCGCAAATCGTAGCCACGGTTGCGGAGATTACAGCATGATGAAGTATGCATAAAAACTAGGGTTAGGGCAAAAAGTCAACTGAGGTTAGGGTTCCAGATCTGGATCCGGATCGGGCACTGTAGCAGCACGGAAAAACGATGATTGCCGGAGTTGGAGTCCGAGGTCGTCGGACTTGGAGACGCTCGCCGGCGCGAGGGGATGGCCAGAGCGGGTCGCCGGAGCGGCGAGGGGCGGCGCGGCCGGCGCGGCCACGGTGGTGGTGCGGCGAAGAGGTGGCGGTGGTGCGGCCGCTGGAGCGGCCTGCGACGTCGATGGCGGGCAGCGGCGCCGGGCGGAGGCTCGCCAGCTCGGGGGAGGATATGGGGCGGCGCGGTGAGGGGCGCCTCGCCCGGGGCGAGTGGCGGCGGTGGCGGGCCGCGGGGGCTCACCGCGGGCCGAGCGGGCCGCGTGGCTGCGGGTGGAGGCGTGCCACGTGGCGGCGCGCCATGTGATGGCCTGTGGTTGGCGGCGGCAGGGATGTCCGGCACGGCCCGGACATTGTCCGGCGCGCAAAGAGGCGGGGAGCTAGGTTAGGGTAGGAAGAGAGGGGATCTGGAATTTTCGGGGAGAGGCCTTTATGTAGGCATAGAGGGAGCTAGGAAGCTCCAAATGAGGTGCAGTTTTTGGCCACGCGATCGTGATCGAACGCTCTAGATGATGGAGAGGGTTTAGATGGGTTTTGGGCCAAATTGGAAGGGTGTTGGGCTGCAACACGAACGAGGCCTTCTCGGTCCCTCGGTTAACCGTTGGGGTATCAAACGAAGTCCAAATGGCACGAAACTTGACAGGCGGTATACTGGTAGTAAACCAAGGCCGCATGGCAAGTCTCGGCCCAATCCGGAAATGGTTAACCCCCACACACGAAAGGAGGTAGAAAGGGCACCGGAGGAGATAGGAGCGCCGGAATGCAAAACGGACAACGGGGAAAAAGCTCGGATGCATGAGACGAACACGTATGCGAATGCAATGCACATGATGACATGATATGAGATGCATGAAAAAGGCAACAACACACGAAGACAAAAACCCGAACCCGAGGAAAATAAAATAACTTAGCGCCGGAAACGGCAACAGTTGGAGTACATATAAGGTAAATTACATCCGGGGTGTTAGAGTGCGCTTGGGGATGGGGGGTAGGCGCGCTCCCTACCTCGTGCCTTCCTGGTAGCTTTCTTGACGTAGGGTCCAAGTCCTCTGGATCACGTTCGTTCCAAAAATCACGTTCCCGAAGGTTTCATTCTGTTTGGACTCCGTTTCATATTCTTTTTTGCGAAACTAATTAATAGGCAAAAAACAGCAATTCTGGGCTAGGCCTCCGGTTAATAGGTTAGTCCCAAAAATAATATAAAAGTGTATAATAAAGCCCAATAATGTCCAAAACAGTATATAATATAGCATGGAACAATAAAAAATTATAGATACGTTGGAGACGTATCAAGCATCCGCAAGCTTAATTCCTGCTCGTCCTCGAGTAGGTAAATGATAAAAACAGAATTTTTGATGTGGAATGCTACTTGGCATAATTTCAATGTAATTATCTTAATTGTGGCATGAATATTCAGATCCGAAAGATTCAAGACAAAAGTTTAATATTGACATAAAAATAATAATACTTCAAGCATACTAACTAAGCAATTATGTCTTCTCAAAATAACATGGCCAAAGAAAGTTATCCCTACAAAATCATATAGTCTGTCTATGCTCTATCTTCACCACACAAAGTATTTAAATCATGCGCAACCCCGATGACAATCCAAGCAATTGTTTCATACTTTTTTTGTTCTCAAACTTTTTCAATCTTCACGCAATATATGAGCGTGAGCCATGGACATAGCACGATATGTGGAATAGAATGGTGGTTGTGGAGAAGACAAAAAGGAGAAGATAGTCTCACATCAACTAGGCGTATCAACGGGCTATGGAGATTCCCATTAATAGATATCAGTGTGAGTGAGTAGGGATTTCCATGCAACGGATGCACTAGAGCTATAAGTGTATGAAAGCTCAACAAAAGGAACTAAGTGGGTGTGCATCGAACTCGCTTGCTCACGAAGACCTAGGGCATTTTGAGGAAGCCCATCATTGGAATATACAAGCCAAGTTCTATAATGAAAAATCCCCACTAGTATATGAAAGTGATATCATAGGAGACTCTCTATTATGAAGATCATGGTGCTAATTTGAAGCACAAGTGTGGTAAAAGGATAGTAACATTGTCCCTTCTCTCTTTTTCTCTCATCATTTTTTTGATTTAGTCTGGAGTCTCATCCCGACTTGTGGGGGAATCATAGTCTCCATCCTCCTTTCCACACTTGGGACAATGCTCTAAAAATGACGATCATCACAATTTTATTTACTTACAACTCAACAATTACAACTCAATACTTAGAACAAAATATGACTCTATGTGAATGCCTCCGGCGGTGTACCAGGATATGAAATGAATCAAGAGTGACATGTATGAAAGTATTATGAATGGTGGCTTTGCCACAAATACAATGTCAACTACATGATCATGCAAGCAATATGACAATGATGGAGCGTGTCATAATAAACGGAACGGTGGTAAGTTGCATGGCAATATATCTTGGAATGGCTATGGAAATGCCATGATAGGTAGGTATGGTGGCTGTTTTGAGGAAGGTATATGGTGGGTATATGATACCGGTGAAAAGTGCGCGGTATTAGAGAGGCTAGCAATGGTGGGAGGAAGAAAGTGCGTATGATCCATGGACTCAACATTAGTCATAAAGAACTCATATACTTATTGCAAAATTCTACAAGTTATCAAAGCAAAGTATTACGCGCATGCTCCTAGGGGGATAGATTGGTAGGAAAAGACCATCGCTCGTCCCCGACCGCCACTCATAAGGAAGACAATCAATAAATAAATCATGCTCCGACTTCATTACATAAGGGTTCACCATACGTGCATGCTACGGGAATCACAAACTTTAACACAAGTATTTCTCAAATTCAAAACTACTCAACTAGCATGACTCTGATATCACCATCTTCATATCTCAAAACAATTATCTACTATCAAACTTCTCATAGTATTCAACCCACTCATAAGATTTTGTTACTAATCTTGAATGCCTAACATAATTAAACCAAATTACCATGCTGTTTTGTAGGAATCTCAAAATAATCTAAGTGAAGCATGAGAGAACAATAGTTTCTATAAAACAAATCCACCATTGTGCTCTAAAAGATATAAGTGAAGCACTAGAGCAAAAAACTATATAACTCAAAAGATATAAGTGAATCACACAGAGTATTCTAACAATTTCCGAATCATGTGTGTTTCTCTCAAAAGGTGTGTACAGCAAGTATGATTTTGGAAAACTAACAAATAAAGACTCAAAAAATACAAGACGCTCCAAGCAAAACACATATCATGTGGTGAATAAAAATATAGCTCCAAGTAAAATTACCGATGGAAGAAGACGAAAGAGGGGATGCCTTCCGGGGCATCCCCAAGCTTTGGCTTTTAGGTGTCCTTAGATTATATTGGGGTGCCATGGGAATCCCCAAGCTTAAGCTCTTGCCACTCATTGTTCCATAATCCATCAAATCTTTTACCCAAAACTTGAAAACTTCACAACACAAAACTTAACATAAAATCTCGTGAGCTCCATTAGTGAAAGAAAACAAAATACCACTTCAAGGTACTGTAATGAACTCATTCTTTATTTATATTGGTGTTAAACCTACTGTATTAGAACTTCGCTATGGTTTATAAACTCTTTTATTAGCCATAGATTCATCAAAATAAGCAAACAACACACGAAAAACAGAATCTGTCAAAAACAGAACAGTCTGTAGTAATATGTAGATAATGCAAGTTATGGAACCCCAAAAATTCTAAAATAAATTGTTGGACGTGAGGAATTTATCTATTAATCATCTACAAAAATAATTAACTAAATAGAACCTTCCAAATAACAATGGCAGCGATTCTCGTGAGCGCTAAAGTTTCTGTTTTCTACAGCAAGATCAAAAAGACTTTCCCCAAGTCTTCACGACGGTTCTACTTGGCACAAACACTAATTAAGAACAAAAAACACAACCAAGACAGAGGCTAGATAAATTATTTATTACTAAACAGGGGCAAAAATCAAGTATTAAAAATAAAATTGGGTTGCCTCCCAAAAAGCGCTATCGTTTAACGCCCCTAGCTAGGCATAAAAGCGAAGATAGATCTAGGTATTGCCATCTTTGGTACGTAATCCATAAGTTGCTCTCATAATAGATTCATATGGTAATATAATTTTCTTTCTAGGGAAGTTTTCCATGCCTTTCCTTAACGGAGATTGGAATCTAATATTCCCTTCCTTCATATCAATAATTGCACCAATCGTTCTAAGGAAAGGTCTACCAAGAGTAATAGGACATGAAGGATTGCAATCTATATCAACAACAATGAAATCTACGGGCACATAGTTCCTATTTGCAACAATAAGAACATCATTAATTCTTCCCATAGGTTTCTTAATAGTGGAATCCGCAAGGTGCAAGTTTGAAGAACAATCATGAAAATCACAGAAACCTAGCAAATCACACAAAGTTTTTGGAATCATGGAAACACTAGCACCCAAATCACACAAAGCATAGCACTCATGATCTTTAATTTTAATTTTTATTGTAGGTTCCCACTCATCATAAAGTTTTCTAGGGATAGAAACTTCCAACTCAAGTTTTTCTTCATAAGATTGCATCAAAGCATCAACGATATGTTTAGTAAAAGCTTTTTTTGACTATAAGCATGAGGAGAATTTAGCACGGATTGCAACAAGGAAATACAATCTATTAAAGAGAAATTATCATAATTAAATTCCTTGAAATCCAAAATAGTGGGTTCATTGATATTTAAAGTTTTAACCTCTTCAATCCCACTTTTAACAATTTTAGCATCAAGATCTAAAGACACCAAATTTCTGGAACGCCTTCTAGGTAAAGGTAGCTCATCTCCAGCCCCATCATTATCAAGATTCATACTGAAAAACAAAGATTCAATAGGAGACACATCAATAACTTTTAGATCTTCATCTTTATTATCATGAAAACTAGAAGAACACACTTTTATAAAGCAATCTTTCTTAGCACGCATCCTAGCGGTTATTTCTTTGCACTCATCGATGGAAATTCTCATGGCTTTGAGAGACTCATCGATATCATGCTCAGGTGGAATAGATCTAAGTTTCAAAGAATCAACATCAAGAGAAATTATATAAACGTTCCTAGCCAACTCATCAATCTTAAGCAATTTTTCTTAAATCAAAGCATTGAAACTCTTCTGCGAAGTAATAAATTTTTTAATATTAGATTCAAAATAAGAGGGAATCTTATTATAATTTCCATAAGAATTTTTGTAGGAATTACCATAATTATTAGAGGAATTACTAGGATACGACCTAGAATTAAAGTTTCCTCTATATGCGTTGTTACCAAAATTATTCCTACCAACAAAATTCACATCCATAGATTCATTATTATTCTCAATCAAAGTAGACAAAGGCATATCATTAGGATCAGAAGAAACACTTTTATTAGCAAATAATTTCATAAGTTCATCCATCTTTCCACTCAAAACATTAATTGCTTCTATCACATGCACTTTCTTATTAATAGATCTTTCAGTGTGCCATTGAGAATAATTAACCATAATGATGTAGGGTAGAACCCTAATCGGCCGATCTTCCAAGAAAGGAGCGAATCCCGTGATGAACACGAAGAACACGAGGAGGGAAATGAGGGAAAACACAAGAGGAACACTCAAACTAACAAGAACAAGTCACACATGTGCTAGATCCTCGAGTACAAAGGGGACGATACACGATCCAAAGTCAACAACGGACGATACACGGTAACCGGTCTTCTCCGTGAGGAGGTCTTGAGTTCTTCCCTAAAGAGGGGTCTTGAATCCGCTTGGGGGATCTTCTCCGTAGGAGGCTCGAATCTCCGAGGAGAAGGTAACCAAGTGGATGAGCAAAGCTCTCACACGAAATATGAGCTAATCCTTTGCTATCCCTAGAAAGTTGGCGAGGTGGAGTATATATAGTCTAGGGGGGAGAAGGGATACACGGGCCTCGGCCCTTCACTGTGCGCAGACAGGGGAGGCCAGATGGTCGGGCTGGTCGGGCCGGATGTCCGGGCTGGTCGGGCCGGATGTCCGGGCTTTCAGGCGACGCCGGATGTCTTGGTTGGAGTGGTGGCATTTGTTGCTCTCGGGTTCGGAGGGGCCAGATTTCCGGGCTGGCGGCCGGATGTCCAGGGGCTCGGGAGAGGCCGGATGTCCGGGCTGTTGCGGTTGGATGTCCGGGGCCTGTACCTTCTAGCGGTTGTGCTATTGTAGTGGACAACGCTCCAGGGGCTGGATGTCCGGGGTCATGGCCGGATGTCCTGGGCCTGGGATATGTTCTTGGCTCCTTCCGTTGGTTCTCCCCACCCGTGGACTTGGGAACTTCTACATCTTCATGTGCATCTTCGGGAGGGCCCTCTTGGTGCCTAATCATGCACAACACCTCGGACTTAGGTAGTAGCCATGTCTCATGCATAGAAAGTGGAAGTTAGGAGAGGAGTGAGTTCACCTTATCTTCGATAGCCTTGGCTCAGGCTTGTGTCATTGGTCCAAGTGGTGTCGTTGGAGGTGTAGGTGCGTCCATGGGGATGATCTTGGGATGCTCCGCATCATCTCCCCTCCCTTGGGGAAGATCCGTCCTCGGATCGAAATCCTCATCACCATGGTAGGGAGAGAGATCTTTGATGTTGAAGATGTCGCTCACGGAGTACTTGTCACGAGGGATGTCGATCTTGTATGCCTTGATGTTGTAGCGTGCAAGCACCTTGAATGGTCCATCCGTGCGTAGTCGAAGTTTGGACTTGCGTTCTTGGGGAAAGCGGTCCTTGCGAAGGTGTAGCCACACAAGGTCTCCAATGTTGAATGTCATAAGGTGCTTGATGACGTTGAGCTTGGTCGCAAGGCGTTGTACTTGGCGCTCTATGGTGTTTCTTGAATCTTCATGCACCTTCTTGAGATGGGTCGATCGTGCACTTGCGTCCAAATTGATGCGCTCTTGGAGTGGTAGAGAGAGAATATCCAATGGTGACAAAGGGTTGAATCCGTAGACGACCTCAAAGGGGGACTTGCCGGTTGTTGAGTGTCTTGCGCGGTTGTAGGCGAACTCGGTGATAGGTAGGCACTCCTCCCACTCTTTGATGTTCTTCTCGATGAGTACTAGAAGTAGGGTGGAGAGTGTGCGGTTGGTAACTTCCGTTTGGCCCTCGGTTTGAGGATGGTAAGCCATGGAGAATAGTAGCTTGATTCCGAGCTTGGCGCATATGGTCTTCCAAAAGTAGCTAAGGAACTTGACGTGGCGGTCTGAGCCGATAGTCTCTGGCACTCCATGTAGACGCAATATTTCCCTACAAAAGATATTAGCAACATGTGAAGCATCGTCTATCTTGTTGCAAGGAATAAAATGTGCCATTTTTGAGAAACGGTCCACAACGACCCACAACGACAAATATTGAATCTTTCCCATTTCGAGTCCTAGGCAAACCAAGTACAAAGTCCATGCTAGTGTCTTCCCATGGTTGGTATGGAATTGGTAGAGGCATATAGAGGCCATGAGATTGAGCTTTGGACTTAGCTTTGCGACATGTAGAGCATCGGTTGGTGAAACGATTGACGTCCTGAAACATCTTGGGCCAAAAGTAGTTCTTTGAGAGCGTGGAGAACGTCTTGTCGCGTCTGAAATGTCCCATTAAGCCTCCTCCATGAGATTCCTGCAAAAGCAACAAACGAAGAGAAGACTCGGGGATGCAAAGTTTGTTAGCTTGCATAAGATATCCATCCTTGATGTAATAGCGTTCCCAAGATGTATGCGACAAACACTTGGCATAAGGAGTAGCAAAAGTTGCATCATGCTCATACAAGTCTTTGATATGCTCGAAGCCAATGACATCTAACTCAAGTTGTGTAACAAGCATGCATATGCGGGAAAGAGCATCCGCTACGATGTTTTCTTTACCCTTGATGTACTTGATGACATAAGGAAAAGACTCAATAAATTCACTCCATTTAGCATGACGCTTGTTCAACTTGGTTTGACCCTTAAGATACTTGAGAGTCTCATGATCGGTATGAATGATAAACTCATGGGGACGAAGGTAATGTTCCCATTCATGCAAAACGCGGACTAAAGCATATAGCTCTTTGTCATAGATGGGGTAATTGAGTTGCGCTCCAGAAATTTTCTCACTAAAGTAAGCTATGGGGCGCTTTTCTTGCATTAACACACCTCCTATGCCATTACCACTAGCATCACAATGAATCTCAAAAGGCTTGTTGAAGTTGGGTAAAGCAAGCACGGGAGCATGAGTAAGCAAATTCTTAAGCTCATTGAATGCGGTATCTTGGGATGGTGCCCAAACAAAAGGTGCATTCTTCTTTCTCAAAGCATGCAAATGCGAAGCAATGGTGCTAAAATCCTTCACAAAGCAACGATAGAAACCCGCAAGGACAAGAAAACTACGCACTTGATGCGACTTGGTTGGTTGTGGCCAAGTCTTAATAGCATTGATCTTGGACTCATCAACATGAACACCCCTAGAGGAAAGAAGAAAACCTAAGAAAACGAGCTTATCAACACCAAAAAGGCATTTCTCCATATTAGCATAGAGGCGCTCTTTTCTAAGAGTTTGCAAAACGGTGTGGACATGGGTGACATGCTCTTTGATAGATTTGCTAAACACAAGAATGTCATCGAAGTAAACCACAACAAATATACCAATGTAAGGGCGAAAGACATGATTCATAAGGCGCATAAAAGTGCCCAGTGCCTCCGAGAGACCCATAGGCATGACTAACCACTCATACAAACCAAACTTGGTTTTGAAGGCGGTTTTCCATTCATCACCCTCTTATATGTGGATTTGATAGTAACCAATCTTAAGATCAATTTTGGAAAAGATAGTGGCACCACTAAGCTCATCAAGCATATCATCTAGGCATGGAATGGGATACCTATAGCGAACGATGATAGCGTTGATAGGTCTACAATCGGAGCACATGCGAAAGCTACCGTCATGTTTTGGCACAAGAATGACCAGGATGGCACAAGGGCTCAAACTTTCACACACATGTCCATGGTCTATGAGATGCTTTATTTGCCTTTGTATTTCTTTCGTTTCTTCGGGATTGACGCGGTAGGGAACTTTGTTCGGAAGCGGTGCTCCGGGGATGAGGTCGATGCGGTGCTTAATGCCTCGTAGCGGAGGTAGTCCCGGAGGTAGCTCGTCAGGGAAAACATCTTGAAATTCCTGCAGAAGAGAAGACAACACTAGAGGAAGAGTGTGAGAAGTGTTAGTTTGTGGTGCATTGTCCTTGCACAGGAGGACGTAGTGTAGGATAGTAGATGGGTTCTCACACACTCCTCTTATCTCACTTTTGGTGGCAAATAGGACTAGGTTCTTCTTTTCGCTCATCGTGGAGGTGTTCGATTTGGGCTTGTGGCGCTCACTCTCATTTTGGTGGCTCGCTCTCTCACTATGATCTCCACGATGGGTGGCTTGCTTGTCGGTGATCACTTGACTTGGCGACATTGGATGGAGGACGTACTCCTTGCCTTTCATCTTGAAGATGTAGTGGTTCGTTCGGCCGTTGTGGACGACTCCTCTATCGAATTGTCATGGCCGTCCAAGGAGAAGATGACAAACGGTCATCGGAACGACATAGCACTCCAAGGTGTCTCGGTAGGCGCCAATTTTGAAGGAGACTTGTACTTGGTGCTCGACTTGGATGGTGACGGAGTCACTAAGCCATTGCACTTTGTATGGATGTGGATGCTTCGTCTTGGGCAATTGGAGCTTCGAGCAAAGTTCTTCACTTGCGAGATTATGACAACTCCCTCCATCGATGATGACCTTGACGGATCGTCCATTGATGCCGGCCTTGGTGTGGAATATGTGGCATCTTTGGTCTTCTTCTTGGTGATGTTGGAGGGTCAAGACTTTGGAGACAACAAGTGCGGGACTTGAGTCTTCATCGCAAAAGACTTGTTCTTCTTCATTGTTCACTTGGTGGTGCATGGCGACTTGCTCAAGGGCTTCCATTTCGCCGTCACTCATGGATTCATAAGTGCCATCGTCATTGAAGACCATGGTTCACTTGTTGGTGCACTCGTAGGACTTGTGGCCTCGGCCTCCGCAAGTGAAACACTTGAAGGAATTCGTCTTGACGGTCTCATCGGTTGGGGTTGATGATGATGAAGCTCTCGGCTTGAAGTTGCTCGTAGTAGAATGGCTTGTAGTTGACGAAGCTTTCTTGGAACTCGACTTGTCAATGTTGGTAGTAGAAGGCTTTGTAGTCGGTGTTGGAGTCGTTGACGCTTGGGTGTTGGAGAAGCCGTAGGACTTGGATGAGAACTTGGCATACTTGAAATCATCTTGCACTTGGCGTCCCGCTGTGGTAGCTTGGTGCACTAGCTCGATGAGATTTGAGTATGGTTGGAAGTCGGCGATCTTCTTGATTGGATGATTGAGTCCATTCAAGAAACATGCCATAGTGTGCTCATCATCTTCCATGACATTGGCTCGTATCATTGCAATCTCCATCTCCTTTTAGTACTCTTCAACGCTCTTTGTTCCTTACTTGAGTAGTTGGAGTTTCTTGAAGAGGTCGTGGTTGTAGTAGGTAGGTACGAAGCGTGCTCTCATGACATCCTTAATTTGCGCCCAAGAAGTGATGGGTGGTTCACCTCGTGCCTCTCGGCGCTCGGTAGCTTGTTCCCACCAAATGAGCACATAGTCTTGGAACTCAAGGGATTCCATCGCGATCTTCTTCTCTTCTTCATAATTGTGCAAACGGAAGATCTTGTCAACTTTCAATGCCCATGAAAGGTACTCTTTGGGATCGTTGCTTTCGTTGAACTTGGGCATGGTGAACTTGAGCTTTTCATAGCGTTGCTCTTCATTGTATTGGGGTTGGGGATGACGACGCCCATGTTGTTGATGATTTTTCAACTCATGGTGCTCTTGGCGTGGAGGGTTGTCATCCTCATGTTGCTCTTGTCGTGGAGGATCTCCATTGTCTTCATGATCTTGAGGAACTTGTTGTTCTTGAACTGCTTGTGGAGTAGCCTGTCGAGCTCGAGGAGGGACTTGACGGTGCACGCGAGCTTGATAAATCCTCTCGCGGACTTCTTCGCAAAGTGCTTCGGCATGTTCACGAGCTTGTCGGCCTCGGTCGGCTACGACTCGACTTGAATCGCGTAGAGCTTATTGTGCCTCAAGTGCTTGAGCGTCACGGAGTTGTTGTTCTTGACGTTGTGCCTCGGCATCTTGAGCATTTTGGTGTAGACACGCTCGCTCTTCCTCTTCATGTTGTCGTCGTTGCCGTTCTTGTGCTAGCGCAAAGGCCTCTTGAGTTTGATGTTGACGGCGCTCGTGAGAGTCAGTGTCGCATAGGGGATTGAGGCTTGCTGGACGATCGTTGCGTGCGGCTCAACAAAGAGTGTTCGATGTCGGTGTACTTGAGCCGGACAAGGTGAAGTCGGAGTGGCAGCTTGAACGACTCCTTGAAGTGGAAGAAGAGCAGTTGAGCAACAAAGCGCGAATCTCGTCCATCCTTGCATCATTCTCTTGCTTGTGATCGTCGAGCTTGTGGTCGAAGTAGTCCCTTGTACGTTGCTCGGAAAGTCGCAAGTCGGCGGCAAGGTTGTCGATGCGTTCACTCATGGCTTGTTGCTCTTGATGCAAAGCACGTTGTGCACCAAAGAGGTGACTCTTGGTGACGAAGGAGTTCATGTCGTCATCTTGCTCCATGAAGAGTGGGTTGGTAGAAGTACTTGGCCTGTGCATCATTCCAAGAAAAATGTGAGTGGTAGAAAGAGAAGAACGAGTACCAAATGTACCTTGACCGAAGTTGAAATTGGATCGAGGATCACTCCAATGTAGGACAAGGAAATAGTACAATTGGTACTAGCTCTTGTCAGTTTCTCACACCTACACAAGTAAAAGCTTTTGGTGGAGCTTGGTTAGGATGGTGGCACATAATTTGATGCAATTGTAAGTGAGCTTCAATATTGTTGGAAAAGATTCGCAAGATGCAATGTAACAAGTAGACCAAGCATATAAGGTACACGGAAACACACACACAAAAAGATAAGTGGGGTCGTGCAACCAAGGGTGAGCCAAAACATGGAATCCATAAAAATGCTCTTGTTGCACAACACTAGAGAGACGCTAGCATGATTGCACAAAAGGCGGATACAAGAACTTGTGCACAATCTACTTAGCAAAAATGGAACGACTTCTATCCCAAGTATGCTCTATGCAAGGAGTTGCTATGATATGATCCAAAATGATCGAGTATGACAATCTTAATGTTGTATGATGCAATGGTTCTTGCTTAAAAGCTCTTTGCTTATCTTTCTTCTTTTCTTAAAAGCTTGTTTGGCTCTTTGATGTTTGAGCTCTTTTCTCATGCAATGCTTGACGAACCGATATAGCAAGTGATTATGCGATGAAAACTTTGTGACACAAGAGATGATACCAATATATGCAACAATGATATATGGATGATATGAGAAGTATGATCACTAATGTGCACAAGTCTCGTTGCCGGCAATACTCAATGGCTAGTCTTCATGGGTAAGCAACGCAAAGGAGTAAGGCTATAATGGCTATCAATGTAATGGCAAGAGTGATATGTCCAATACCATGATGAGGTTACTGGTCTTGCTTCCGGTATGGTGTCAAAATGGTGGCACGAATACCAAGGTGTAGTCAAGGTGGTCGTTGTTGATGACAATGTAGGGCGGCGGTGATGATGTAGGACGCGTCCGTGGCGAAGAGGAGCGGTGGTGATGTCGATGTCGAACCGTACCTAGATAGCCGAAACACAAAAGGATATGGTACCGCAACTCAAATTCTCAAACCTCGAAGTAGCAAATGTGTCGGAGAGCGAAACGGTCCAAAAATGGTTGGGCTAGGCGGAAGTGGTGGAGGTATGCGGAAGTATATGTGGTATATGGCGGGCACCGGAACAAAATTTGGTGAAAAATGGATGGAAAATGGGGCGGTGGATGGAGATGTTGCTGCGGGGGGTCGGATGGCCGGGTGGAAGGCCGGATGTCCGGGCTTGACGGGCCGGATGTCCGGGCTCTGGATCCGGGGACGAACGGGATGAACACCGTGTGGAGAGGTAAAATTCAGGCGAAATTCGGGGGAATTTGTGGATGGAAATTGGGGGAAAAAGGATGGAAAGCAAGATCCACTCAAAACAAAGCAAATCCACGGATCCAAACCAACAAAATCTCAATACACCAACAAATCACAAAAAAAATTGGGGCTATTTTTGGTGGGAATTTTCAAATTAGGACGAAAAACAACAAAACAAGGATAGAAACACAACGGGGAGGCTCCGAAATCATGATCAACGTGGCTCTGATACCAAGATGATGTGGGGAGGCTCGGAAATCGTGATCAACGTGGCTCTGATACCAAGATGATGTAGGGTAGAACCCTAATTGGCCAATCTTTCACGAAAGGAGCGGATCCCGCGATGAACACGAAGAACACGAGGAGGGAAACGAGGGAAAACACAAGGGAAACACAAGAGGAACACTCAAACTAACAAGAACAAGTCACACATGTGCTAGATCCTTGATTACAAAGGGGACGATGCACGATCCAAAGTCAACAACGGACGATACAAGGTAACTGGTCTTCTCCGTGAGGAGGTCTTGAGTTCTTCCCTAAAGAGGGGTCTTGAATCCGCTTGGGGGATCTTCTCCGTAGGAGGCTCGAATCTCCGAGGAGAAGGTAACCAAGTGGATGAGCAAAGCTCTCACACGAAATATGAGCTAATCCTTTGCTAACCCTAGAAAGTTGGGCGAGGTGGAGTATATATAGTCTAGGGGGGAGAAGGGATACACAGGCCTCGGCCCTTCACTTTGCGCAGACAGGGGAGGCCGGATGTCCGGGCTGGTCGGGCCAGATGTCCGGGCTTTCAGGCGACGCCGGATGTCCGGAATGGGGAGGCCGGATGTCCGCGCTGGAGTGGTGGCATTTTTTGCTCTCGGGTTCGGAGGGGCCAGATTTTCGGGTTGGCGGCCAGATTTCCGGAGGCTCGGGAGAGGCCGGATTTCCGGGCTGTTGCGGTCGGATGTCCGGGGCCTGTAGCTTCTGGCGGCTGTCCTGCTGTAGTGGACGACGCTCTAGGGGGCGGATGTCCGGGGTCATGGCCGGATGTCCGGGGCCTGGGAGATGTTCTTGGCTCCTTCTGCTGGTTCTCCCCGTCTGTGGACTTGGAAACTTGTACATCTTCATGCGC
The DNA here is from genome assembly GCF_056163025.1 of Triticum urartu. Taxonomy (NCBI): domain Eukaryota; kingdom Viridiplantae; phylum Streptophyta; class Magnoliopsida; order Poales; family Poaceae; genus Triticum; species Triticum urartu. Next base: position 191,343,163 of record NC_141873.1, on the reverse strand, counting down.
ATCTTCGGGAGGGCCCTCTTGGTGCCTAATCATGCACAACACCTCGGACTTAGGTAGTAGCCATGTCTCATGCATAGAAAGTGGAAGTTCGGAGAGGAGTGAGTTCACCTTATCTTCGATAGCCTTGGCTCGGGCTCGTGTCATTGGTCCAAGTGGTGTCGTTGGAGGTCTTTAGGTGCGTCCATGGGGATGATCTTGGGATGCTCCACATCACATGATATTATCTAGGAGTTTAGTATCTTCTCCTGATGTGATTTCCATAAAAGTGCCTCCCACGGCCGAATCTAAAAGATTTCTAGAAGCAAAATTCAATCCGGCATAAATTTTTTGTATAATCATCCACAAATTCAAACCATGTGTAGGGCAATTACGTATCATTAATATCATCCTCTCCCAAGCTTGTGCAACATGTTCATGATCAAGTTGCTTAAAATTCATGATATCGTTTCTAAGAGAGAAGATCTTAGCGGGAGGAAAATACTTAGAGATAAAAGCATCTTTGCACTTATTCCAAGAATCAATACTATTTTTAGGCAAAGACGAAAACCAAGCTTTAGCATGATCTCTAAGCGAAAAAGGAAATAGCTTCAATTTAACAATATCATTGTCCACATCTTTCTTCTTTTGCATATCACACAAATCAACGAAGCTATTAAGATGGGTAGCGACATCTTCACTAGGAAGGCCGGCGAATTGATCTTTCATGACAAGATTCAACAAAGCAGCATTAATCTCACAAGATTCGGTATCGGTAAGAGGAGCCATCGGAGTGCTAAGAAAATCATTGTTGTTGGTATTAGTAAAGTCACACAATTTGGTATTATCTTGAGCCATCGTGACAAGCAAGCGATCCAACACACGAGCAAACAAGAAGCACGGCTAAAAGAGGCGAACGGAAAAGAGAGAGGGCGAATAAAATGGCAAGGGTGAAGTGGGGGAGAGGAAAACGAGAGGCAAATGGCAAATAATGTAATGCGGGAGATAAGGGTTTGTGATGGGTACTTGGTATGTTGACTTTTGCGTAGACTCCCCGACAACGGCGCCAGAAATCCTTCTTGCTACCTCTTGAGCACTGCGTTGGTTTTCCCTTGAAGAGGAAAGGGTGATGCAGTAAAGCAGCGTAAGTATTTCCCTCAATTTTTGAGAACCAAGGTATCAATCCAGTAGGAGGCCACACATGAGTCCCTCGCACCTATACAAACAAATAAAATCCTTGCAACCAACGCAATAAAGGGGTTGTCAATCCCTTCATGGTCACTTACGAAAGTGAGATCTGATAGATATGATACGATAATGTTTTTGGTATTTTTATGATAAAGATGCAAAGTAAAGAAAGCAAAATAAAAGTGTCAGAAATAGCTTGTTGACGGGAGATTAATATGATGGAAAATAGACCTAGGGGCCATAGGTTACACTAGTGGCTTCTCTCGAGAGTATAAGTATTACGGTGGGTAAACAAATTACTGTTGATCAATTGACAGAATTGAGCATAGTTATGATAATATCTAGTTATGACCATGTATATAGGCATCACGTCCGAGACAAGTAGACCGACTCCTTCCTGCATCTACTACTATTACTCGACACATCGACTGCTATCCAGCATGCATCTAGAGTATTAAGTTCAAAAGAACAGAGTAACGCTTTAAGTAAGATGACATGATGTAGAGGGATAAACCCATGCAATGTGATATAAACCCCATCTTGTTATCCTCGATGGCAACAATACAATACGTGCCTTGCTGCCCCTACTGTCACTGGGAGAGGACACCGCAAGATTGAACCCAAAGCTAAGCACTTCTCCCATTGCAAGAAAGATCAATCTAGTAGGCCAAACCAAACTGATAATTCGAAGAGACTTGCAAAGATAACGAATAATACATAAAAGAATTCAGAGAAGATTCAAATATTGTTCATAGATAAACTTGATCATAAACCCACAATTCATCGGTCTCAACAAACACACCGCAAAAGAAGATTACATCGAATATATCTCCACGAGAATCATGGAGAGCTTTGTATTGAGATCCAAAGAGAGAGAATAAGCCATCTAGCTAATAACTATGGACCCGAAGGTCTGAGGTAAACTACTCACACATCATTGTAGACGCTATGGTGTTGATGTAGAATCCCTCCGTGATCGATGCCCCCTCCGGCGGAGCTCCGGAAAAGGCCCCAAGATGGGATCTCACGGGTACAGAAGGTTGCGGCAGTGGAATTAGGTTTTTGGATCCTTATCTGGTAGTTTGGGGATACGTAGGTATATATAGGAGGAAGAAGTACATCGGTGGAGCAACCCGGGCCCCGCGAGGGTGGAGGGCGTGCTTGGGGGGGGGGGTAGGCGCGCCCCCATACGTCGTGCCTTCCTGGTAGCTTTCTTGATGTAGGGTCCAAGTCCTCTAGATAACGTTCGTTCCAAAAATCATGTTCCCGAAGGTTTCATTCTGTTTGGACTCCGTTTGATATTCCTTTTCTGCGGAACTCTGAAATAGGAAAGAACAGTAATTCTGGGCTGGGCCTCCGGTTAATAGGTTAGTCCCAAAAATAATATAAAAGTGTATAATAAAGCCCAATAATGTCCAAAACAGAATATAATATAGCATGGAACAATCAAAAATTATAGATACGTTGGAGATGTATCACCGCACACCAATTGTATGGACCTACATCATCATGGTGGGAGAATTACATAACCACTTTTCTTATAGCCAATGTCACTTGGGAACAGTTTCAGCAAGCGTTCCACACTGCTCATGTTTCGACTGGAGCTATGAGCATGAAGAAGCATGAGTTTTGCAACTTACGCCAGGGCAACCATACTGTGGGGCAGTATGTGGATGAGTTTAGCAAGTTAGCTCGTTATGCCCCAGATGACGTGGCCACCGATGTCGCGAAACAAGAGGAGTTTATGGAAGGGCTGAATGATGAGATGAGTATGCAGTTAATGGTGGCAACATTTAACAACTACCATGAGTTGGTAGATAAGGCTCTTATGATTGAAGGGAAGCAACAACAAATTGAGAGCCGCAAAAGGAAGAATGGACAAGGGAGGTACAATTCAGGAGCTCAGCAGAAACCTCGTTTCACCCCGAACTCGGGAGGATATATCCATAACCATGGAGGGCATAACCACAATGGAGGAAGTTCGCATAACCATAGTGGACCCAAGAATGGAAATGGGAATGGAGTAGGCAGTAAACAGAACCGCTCTAACCCAGCCACACCCGCCAAGAGGGATCTAAGTCATGTTACTTGCTTCAAGTGCGGGAAGACTGGACATTACGCCACTGAATGTCCTGAAGCAAAGAATGGAAATGGAAATGGAAGCTCTGGGAAGAAGCCCAACCCTTTCAACAAGGTACAAGTGAACCACATGAACGTGGAGGAGGTTGAAGAGCAGCCATATGCAGTTATCGGTAAGTTTTTGGTTAAGTCATTTGCCGCTCTCGTTCTTTTTGATACTGGTGCATCGCATTCATACATTTCAAGGGGATTTGTGGACAAGTTTAAGTTACCCACCTTAGCCCTTAGGACACCCTTGCTAGTAAGCTCACCAGGTGAAGAGTATATGGCCAACAGATGGTGTGAACGGTTACCCTTAAACATTGGCAGCCATGGTTTCCCCTCAGACCTAATAATTCTGGAGTCACAAGGATTGGACGTGATACTGGGTATGGATTGGCTATCGAAGTATGAAGGAAACATCGATTGTGCTAGTAGGTCAATTCTGCTCACCACCCCGGAGGGAAAAAGGATTAAGTATGTATCTAGGCATACACCAAAGAGGACTCACTTAAACTCCCTCACGGGCGTTGTTCAAGAGGAGGTGCTTGTAATGAAGGATTACCCGGATGTATTTCCAAAGGAACTACCAGGCATGCCACCTGATCGGGACATTGAGTTTTTTATAGAGCTATTGCCAGGCACCGGACCCATATTGAAGAGACCATACCGGATGCCCGCAAATGATCTAGAGGAGATTAAGAAACAGATTAAGGAGTTATTGGAGAAAGGTTACATTCGACGAAGGTCGTCGCCATGGGGATCCCCAGTGCTCTTGGTTGAGAAGAAGGATAAATCTCTGAGAATGGTGGTTGACTATTGTGCATTGAATGAAGTGACGATCAAGAACAAGTACCCAATGCCGATGATCAATGATTTGTTTGACCAGCTGCAAGGAGCTAAAGTATTTCCAAGATCGATCTACGATCAGGGTACCATCAGCTGAAGATCCGAGAACAAGATATACCTAAGACAGCTTTCACCACAAGGTACGGGCTATACGAGTACACGGTTATGTCATTTGGATTAACTAACGCCCCTGCCTATTTCATGAGTATGATGAATAAGGTGTTCATGGAGTTCTTGGATAAGTTTGTTGTGGTGTTCATTGATGATATTTTGGTATAATCGAAGAATGAAGAGGAGCACAAGGAGCATCTGCGTTTAGTTCTCGAGAAGCTCAGGGAACATCGGTTATATGCCAAGTTCAACAATGCGAGTTTTGGTTGAAGGAAGTTGGATTCCTTGGACATGTTATATCAGGAGAAGGTATAGCAGTAGACCCTACTAAGGTTCAGCCGGTCACTGAGTGGTTGGCACCCACTTCAGTTGGAGAGATCCGCAATTTTCTGGGACTCGCAGGATATTATCGGAGATTCATTGAGAATTTCTCAAAGAATGCAAAGCCCATGATAGAGTTGCTAAAGAAGGACACCAAGTTCAAATCGATAGATGAATGTGAGGCAAGTTTTCAGGAGTTGAAGAAACGTTTGACTACAGCCCCAATGCTGATTTTGCCAGATATACGCAAGGATTTCCAAGTGTATTGCGACGCGTCTCGCTTAGGACTTGGAGGTGTACTTATGCAAGATGAAAGAGTTGTTTCATATGCCTCGCGTCAGCTTTGACCGCATGAGTTGAATTATGCCACACATGATTTGGAGTTAGCAGCAGTAGTGCATGCGCTCAAGACCTGGAGACATTTTCTTATTGGAAATCATTGTGATGTGTACACGGATCATAAGAGTTTGAAGTACATTTTCACACAGAAGGAGTTGAATCTCAGGCAAAGGAGATGGTTGGAGCTTATAAAGGATTATGATATGAAGTTGCACTATCATCCAGGCAAGGCCAATGTCGTAGCAGAGGCTTTGAGCCGGAAGAGTTATGCCAATACCCTCGTAAACGGAGGATTACCAACAGAGTTAGCCGAAGGTCTCAGGGAGCTACGTTTGGAAATAGTCCCTAGAGGTTTTGTTGAAGCTTTAGAAATTCAGTCGACATTATTGGGAAAGATTCAAGAAGCTCGGAAGGATGACAAAGAAATTGCTGAGATAAAGGAGAAAATGAGTAAGGGAAAGGCCAAAGGTTTTCGTGAGGATGAGCACGACACCTTGTGGTTTGAGGACCGTGTTTATGTACCCAATAATGCAGAGATCAGGAAGTTGATACTTTAGGAGGCTCATGACTCGCCATACTCGATACACCCCGGAAACACCAAGATGTATTTGGATTTGAAGGAGCGTTTCTGGTGGACTGGTATGAAGAAGGATATTGCCGAGTATGTAGCCGTATGTGATGTATGTCAGAGAGTGAAGGGAGAACATCAAAAGCCAGCATGATTACTACAGCCTATGCCGATACCCGCATGGAAGTGGGATAAGCTTGGCATGGATTTTATCACCGGATTACCTAGGACCCGATCAGGATATGACTCTATCTGGGTAGTAGTTGATCGGTTGACCAAAGTGGCTCACTTTATCCCAGTGAAAACCACCTATACAAGTGCGAAGTTGGCCAAGATATATATGACCAGGATCGTATGTCTGCATGGAGTTCCGAGGACTATCGTGTCGGATAAAGGAACCTAGTTTACTTCAAAGTTTTGGCACCAGCTGCACCAGACTTTGGGAACCAGACCGGAGTTTAGTACGACATTTCATCTGCAGACAAATGGACAGACCGAGAGAGTCAATCAGGTTCTAGAGGACATGTTGAGAGCTTGTGTGCTAGATTATGGATCCAGTTGGGATGATAATTTGCCCTACGTAGAGTTCTCTTACAACAATAGTTATCAAGCCAGTCTGAAGATGGCACCTTTCGAAGCTTTGTATGGAAGAAGGTGCAGGACACCGTTGATGTGGGATGAAGTTGGAGACCATCAGTTGTTTGGACCGGATTTGATTAATGAGTCAGAAGAGAAGGTTAAATTGATCCGAGATAGACTGAAGGTAGCTCAGTCCAGACAGAAGCGTTATGCAGGCTCAAAACGCAAGGAGGTAGTCTACGAAATCGGGGATAGAGCGTATCTTCGGGTGTCACCTCTGCGATGAGTTAAACATTTTGGAGTCAAGGGAAAGTTAGCCCCGAGATTTGTAGGACCATACCGAGTTTTGGAACGTATGAGAGAGGTGGCCTACAAGTTGGAGTTACCCGAAGGACTGTCAGGAGTTCATATGTGTTTCAGGTTTCCCAGTTGAGGAAGTGCCATGCAGAGATGGCCGATATCCCTCTGAGAGATACAATGCCCCTGGAAGCAATTCCTCAATTGGGAAATTCTCGAGTTTGCCAGCCGAGTTACCCGCAGTAAGGTTATCAAGTTTTGCAAAGTTCAGTGGAGCCACCATACCGAGGATGAATCCACCTGGGAACGAGAGTAAGATCTATGGAAAGACCACCCACACCTATTTTCTAGCCAACCCGAATCTCGAGGACGAGATTCATCTTAAGGGGGGTAGGTTTGTAACATCCCAAATTTCCAATTTGGAATGTTATACATAGGTCATCATATGCATATCATATTTCTTTTGCATTCTTGCTTTGCGATCCTGAAGATCCTAAGCAACTCAAGGACCCACGGAGAGAGTTGGGGATTTCACCATTCTCATATTTGAATTTTCTCAAATATCGAAACAAGGATCGTTTTGGTTTCATTGTTTTTCTCCCCAAAAATATTTCGTAATAAAATGACTTCTCCAAACAAAATGAAATATTGGAGGAAAATGTTAAAATCAAATAAATAATTTTATTCGGATTTTATTGCTATTTTATTTGAATTAGAAAAATATACATTTTTCAATATTGCATTCTTAGCCCAAATAAATGTTCAGTTTGTCCGCAATATTATTAGAGGACCGGGAAAATTTATTTCAGGATTTTCAGACTCCGTTTGGTATTTCTTTTATTTATTTTTACTCCGTCTCTCTTTTTTAAAAAACTTCCAACTGACCTAACGGGCCGTGCCCAAGCCAGACTCCGTCCGGCCAGGCTTTATAAGCCATCCTGAGGACCCCCCCCCCCTCAAGGCTCAAGTCACCGCGCCCCAAACACTAACCCTAGCCGCGCCGCCACCCGCGCCGCCGCCGCCGCCCGCCCCGCCGTCCGCCACCCGCGCCGCCTCGCCGGAGTTCGTCGTCGCCGGTTTTTCACCGGTTTTCGTCGGTTTTATTTCCGGTAAAAACCTAGATCGGTTTTTCATTTAGATTTCGTTTTATTTCGGTTTAGTTTATTTAACGAAAGCTTGTTCGTTTAGAGTTGTTAGTGAACAATTTTCATTAGATTAGTTCTGTTAGCGAACGTTCGTTCGTTAGTCTTTTCTTTTTATTTTATTTTCGACCAGGGACCTATCCACGATTAGTCTTTTCAACCGCTTGTCCAAATCCAGTGAAACCAACGCCAAAATCTTCGTCTTGAACCCCTATTTCTGTTTAACCAACGCCAAAATCTTCGTCTCGAACCCCTATTTCTGTTTAATCAAATTTGGTTTCAAGCAGTTTTGTTTTCGAAGTTCTTTTGACCGTAGTTTCAGTTCCATAGCTCCAATTCAATTGATTCTTTTTGCAGATCGAATCTCTTTAGTTGAGTTTTCAGATTCGATCTTCTTATTTGAGTTTTACCCGTGCATATTTGCTTGATTGCTTATGTATGGCATTGTTTATCTGCGATAGAATTCCTGGAGTGCGCAGCGTGCTACTATGAGTCACTAGGTTTTGCGGATCATCAGCATGGCAAGTAACACATTGATCATACTCTTTTCTTACCCAGTTTTTATGCATTAGTTACAACCCTCAAACATTGCATGAGTAGGATCTCTTAACATGTGGGTTTTGGGAAGTAGATGGTGAGGTAGAACCTATTGCCCTTTTATTATCAAACCCTTGGGAGTTACTTCTACGTTGTGCTTATATTGCCATGCTATGCTAGTAGACGTGGATTGGGTTTGAGTGTATCCATGACAGATGTGAGATGGTTAATTAATGGTTAACTTAAGGTGGCTACTTAAACACACATCTGGGTGGATTGGTTGCGAGCACCTGGAGAATCCAGTGTTGTCCTAGCATATCCCGGAGTACTCGTGTGATCATCCTATGGTTTGCCACCTAGGCTCAAAGGGATCATAAGATTATTCATGCTAGAAACTTCCGTGTGCAGCCACAAGCTATTATGGGCTCAAGCATAGTGGAGTAAGTTGCATGACCTCTTCCAGTGGTAGGCTAGCAGATGTAGGGAATGTAGGTTGGTACAGTCTACCCGGGGTTAGAGTCAATGCTTCCGAAAAACTATGTCTCGGTCATCCGTTTCTCAAACACCATGTAGTGCGAGAAATCCAACGGAGGAGATCGAGTCTTGTGGGGAAAAGTGTGCAAACCTCTGTAGAGTGTACACACTAATCATGGTTAGCCGTGTCCCAGGTTATGGACATCTTGAGTATCTGGTTCTTGGATTATCGTATTGATCTCATCACTTTGTTGGGTTGTTAATTACTTCCTAATTGGGATTGAGTTGGAGGAACCTTCTCAATGTTTAAAAACTACCATGATAGTTAAATAAATTATATTCCTTTATTTTAGGAAAAAATTGGCTTTTCGCAAAAACATTATAACCATGGAGCCTCCACCAGCCATATATGCATGTAGTGATAGCATTTACCTATTCATTGCTCTAGTTTGTTATATTGCCAGCATATTCCATGTGCTGACCCGTTTTTGGGCTACAACATATCATGTTGCAGATTTTTCAGACGAAGAGTAAGGTGCGCTAGGTCGTTGTGGTGCACTCAGCTATGCCATTGGAGTTGATGGACTCACTTTACCTTCCAAGTCTTCCGTTGTTATCTTATTTAGATGGCCTTAAGCCATATTATTGTAATAAGTTCTCTTTTTGAGACTTTCAATGTAATAAGTGTGTGATTGCTACTCTGTTGTAAATCCTTCGAAGTACTCTGTGTGTCAGCATTACCGATCCAGGGATGACACTTATGCATAGAGACTTGGCCATCTGTGGTCGGGTCGCTACACCCCTAATAGAAGATCAGACAGTTAACCAAACCAAGCATACTTAATAACTTGGAAATATAGCAATTGTATTTGTTTCTCATGTATTTTGTAGAGCCAAATTCGATTTATTTCTCACATGGTATACAATAACAGAATGCACCCACAACAATTGAACATCGCATTGCAAAATTGAACCAAACAGTTAACTAAACACCACAACAAATGAAGCAAATGTTAACTGGGCACCACATTGCACAATATAACATACTCCTAATAGAAGATCAGACTGTTAACCAAACCAAGCATTCTTGACAACTTGGAAAATTGCACCCTAAAGAATTGAACATCACATTTGTAGAATTGAACCAAATAGTTAACTGAACACCACATTGCACGACATATAGAACATATACTCTAGAGCAGAAGATTGCATGGTATAAGTAGATAGCACAATTCATTGAATTTGTTAAGGAAAGGCAGTAGCTAGCAAACTGAACATGGGTCCTTATAGTGAGCTAATAAGACAAGATACTCCTCATTGTCAGAGATATCAATGACGATTGGCTCCTTGGACATGGAAGAGGGCGAGGCCTCCGCTTCATGGGTGCCCTCATCATAGTGGTGAGTTGCCTGAGCTGCTCCGAGCACCAACCTGCTGGCTCTCGAGATGAGGTAGGCACATGCATGCTGAGAAAACACCTCGTAGTCTTCGACGAAGGCACCGACAGGGGCCTCGAGAAAACGCCATGAACTATTGTTTAAAGCAGCCAACCTCATCGTGTCATTGGCGCGCGAGGTGTCGATAGTGGCCTCGACGGTGAGGTGCTCCTCCAAGATCCGGGGGTCAGCACGAATGGCAGCCATTGCTACCTCATCCGCGCGTGCGGCCGCGATTTTCTTCTCCGCTGCCAAATGCTCCTTGAGATCCTGGATATACTGCATGCACCATGGCTTAGGGAAACACTTATTTGGTGGAGGGCTCAGTGATTTGGGTGGAAGGTGTCACGCTCGCACCGGCGGTCGGGGCATGTGGGATGTGGAAGGAGGAGGAGGATGGGGGTCGGGTGTGGATTACCTGCCTGGATAGGCGAGGCCGAGCAGCGTGAAGGAGGGTTGCCGGCGAGGAGGCGACGCTGCAAGCAAGGAATGAAGGTTTCAACTTGGAAAGGAAGGCGGAAACATGGGAAATGTGGCTTTTGGTAAGGGGGAGGGGGCAGGGAGGAAGATATTTCCGCGGAAGCCGAAAATTTGGAATCGTTTCAGCCAAAAAACTGGCGCGCAAAGTGTCATCACACACGGTCCCTTATTCAGAGCGGCCTGTGGACTGTAGCCGTCGCACCTTCTCACGTAAGACGTTTGTGTACTATAATCCGACGGTGCTCCAAGATAATTTTTGCTACATCTCACACAGTTGGTGATAATAAACTGTGTGGGATCTACTTGATTTTTCGTCTTGATTTGTATTACATAACGGGGTCACAACGACAATGGATGGTGTTTGAATTGCTAGACCTTTTATCTGCAGTGAACATGCAACTATATGTGTGTCGTAAAAAAATTGGAATTATTCAGGGTTCGTTTGGAAATTTTATACATTAAATTGGTTTTCTAGCCATTTCAGGTGCACAATTCAAAATTAAAGCACATGCACATGGTCCGGTGCACCAACATGGGTTGTAAATTCAGATATGTGTCCATGGGTTTATGCTTATGTCCCATGCAAGAAATGGGGATGAATTTTGAACACCACAGCACTGTGGCTCTCCGGCAAATGTTGAGGTACTTGCTTTTGTAATTCTAGTAAATCCAAAACCCGTCTGAAATTCATGAACCTTGGCATGCTATCATGGAATGGCATCAACATGCCGGGGTAAAAATATTGTACCATTTGGGGCAGGTTGTGGTATAAGCTTCTCACAAACAAGAGCTTCTCACAAGAAAGCCTCATGGTTCCGTTAGGAAAACGTGTCACCTTTGTGGACAAAACGATATTCGTCGCCTCTTCTGCATTTCAATTTTTTCCTGGTGTCAACATAGAACAAAAGGAGTGTCGTATTAAATTTTGGATTTTTTCAGGGATCGTTTGGATATTTTTATACGTTAATTGAGTTTTCTAGGCATTTATGTGCATAATTAAAAATTGAACTACATGCACATGCTCCGTCCATAAAAACGGGTTGCAAAATCAAATGTTTGTCCTTTGTTGCAAGATTAGGTCACATGCAAGAAATGAGAACGAATGTCAAACACCTTGACACTGTCGCTCGGCTGCTAACATTGAGATACATGGTTTTAAAATTCTAGTAAATAGAAAAATCATCTGAAATTCATGAAACTTGACATGATATGATGGAACGGCAGCGACATGCAATGGTAAAAATATCGTCCCATTTGGGGCAGGTGTTCGTATAAGCTTCTCGCAAACTAGAGCTTCTCTCACAACAAGCCTGATGGTTTCGGTAGGGTACGTGCCACCTTGGGGGACGAAATGATATCTGTTGCCTCTTATTGCTTTCAAAATTTTTCTCGTGTCAACATAGAACAACAGGAGTGTCGTGTTAAATTTTTGATTTTTTGGGGATTGTTTGGACATTTTTATACGCTAGTTGAGTTTTCTAGGCATTTATGTGCATAATTCAAAATTGAACTACATGCACGTGCTCCGTCCATAAAAACAGGTTGCAAAATCAAATGTTTGTCCTTGGTTGCATGCTTATCCCATGCAAGAAATGGGAATGAATGTCAAACACCCTGCCACGGTCACTCGGCCGCAAACATTGAGATACCTGGTTTTTAAATTCTAGTAAATCCAATGCTTGTCTGAAATTCATGAAACTTGGCATGCTATCATGGAGCGGCATCAACATGCCATGGTAAATTTTTTGTCCCATTTGGGGCAGGTTTTGGGATATGCTTCTCACAAACCAAAGCTTCTCACAACAAGCCTGATGGTTTCGGTAGGGAATGTCCCACCTTTGGGGACGAAACGATATCCATTGCCTCTTATTGATTTCAAATTTTTTCTCATGTCAACATAGAACAACATGAGTGTTGTGTCAATTTTTGGGATTGTTCGGGGTTCGTTTGGACATTTTAGTGCATTAATAGAGTTTTCAATTTGGGGTAGGTTTGGGGATATGCTTCACACAAACCAGAGCTTCTCACAACAAGCCTGATGGTTTCGGTAGGGAACGTCCCACCTTTGTGGACGAAAGGATATCCATTGCCTCTTATTGCTTTCAAAAAATTTCTCGTGTCAACATAGAACAACATGAGTGTTGTGTCAATTTTGGGGATTTTTCGGGGTTCGTTTGGACATTTTATGCATTAATTGAGTTTTGAATGCATTTATGTGCATAATTCAAATTTGAACTACATGCACATGCTATAATGCATATAAATAGGTTGAAAAATAAAATATGTGTCCTTGGGTGCATGCTTAGGTCCCATGCAAGAAATGGGAATGAATTTCAAACACCAGTGCATGGTTGATTGCCAGCAAAACGTTGAGATACTTTGTTTTTTAAATTCTAGTAAATCAAAAACTCGTCTGAAATTCATGAAACTCGGCATGCTATCATGGAATGGCACCCGACATGCTATGGTATTTTTCGTGTCCATTTTGAGAGAAGGCGCACTCGAATAATAACCAACAAAGGCATTTAAAAAATAGCTACCACTTTAATATATCAAACGTTTGTATAATTAAAATCATGTGCGTTCTGTAAACCATTCACATGACACCACATGTCTTCGTTTTGATGGCTATAGGAGGTGCCGTGCGGACAACTACTTGACCTTGACTGAACGGGAGGCGTGCGAGCGGAGTTTGGTGCGCAGGCTGACCTAGAGGCATGCAAGCTGTCCTCCAATGCGCATGCTCACCGAGAAGCATGCAAGTTGTACGCTGCACAGGCTCACTAGGAAGCGAGCCCTTTGACTTTGATGGCCTGCCGCCTTCCTCTCCATTAATGGCGCCCGAGCCGCTGTTTAATACTGGTGGCCTTACTGTTTGCCTCCCATTCCCCTCCCTCCCGCAGACCTCCACAAACTCCATGACGCGGAATGATCATTTGCCACTAGTCTTCCAGTTTGGTGAAGTCGACTCCGAGCCAGAGGAGATAGAAAATAAGGAGGAATAGGGCCTGATGGACGTGGACCCCGCTCCCGTCCCAGGTCCCATCCCCGCGCCTGCGCGAGTGACCATCCCCGTAGCATTGACGGGCTGGTCGCCGAGCACTAGCGCAGAGCTGGAAGCCGCAGTTGTCAGCGAGGTCTCCGCGGACCTGCGCGAGCTCGTGTACATGCTAGCGCTCGTGCCGGTGTCCGTGCACGCCCCTCTGATGTCTACTACACAACCTTCTTCTTGTAGACGTTGTTGGGCCTCCAAGTGCAGAGGTTTGTAGGATAGTAGCAAATTTCCCTCAAGTGGATGACCTAAGGTTTATCAATCCGTAGGAGGCGTAGGATGAAGATGGTCTCTCTCAAGCAACCCTGCAACCAAATAACAAAGAGTCTCTTGTGTCCCCAACACACCCAATACAATGGTAGATTGTATAGGTGCACTAGTTCGGCGAAGAGATGGTGATACAAGTGCAATATGGATAGTAGATAAAGGTTTTTGTAAACTGAAATTATAAAAACAGCAAGGTAACTAATGATAAAAGTGAGCACATACGGTATTGCAATGCGTTGAAATAAGGCCTAGGGTTCATACTTTCACTAGTGCAAGTTCCCTCAACAATAATAGCATAATTGGATCATATAACTATCCCTCAACATGCAACAAAGAGTCACTCCAAAGTCACAAATAGCGGAGAACAAACGAAGAGATTATGGTAGGGTACGAAACCACCTCAAAGTTATTCTTTCCAATCAATCCGTTGGGCTATTCCTATAAGTGTCACAAACAACCCCAGAGTTCGTACTAGAATAACACCTTAAGACACAAATCAACCAAAACCCTAATGTCACGTAGATACTCCAATGTCACCTCAAGTATCCGTGGGTACGATTATACGATATGCATCACACAATCTCAGATTAATCTATTCAACCAACACATAGAACCTGAAAGAGTGCCCCAAAGATTCTACCGGAGAGTCAAGACGAAAACGTGTGCCAACCCCTATGCATAGATTCCCAAGGTCACGGAACCTGCAAGTTGATCACCAAAACATACATCAAGTGGATCATAGAATACCCCATTGTCACCATAGGTATCCCACGCAAAACATACATCAAGTGTTCTCAAATCCTTAAAGACTCAATCTGATAAGAGAGTAGAGGGGGAGAAACATCATAAGATCCAACTATAATAGCAAAGCTCACGATAAATCAAGATCGTACCACCTCAAGAACACGAGAGAGAGAGAGATCAAACACATAGCTACAGGTATATACCCTCAGCCCCGAGGGAGAACTACTCCCTCCTCGTCATGGGGAGCTCCATGATGATGAAGATGGCCACCAGAGAGGGATTCCCCCTCCGGCAGGGTGTCGGAACGGGTCTAGATTGGTTTTCGGTGGCTACGAAGGCTTCTGGCGGTGGAACTCCCGATCTATTGTGCTCCCCGATAGTTTTAGGGTATATGGATATATATAGGCGGAAGAAATACATCAGGGGAGCCACGAGGGGCCCATGAGGGTGGAGGGCGCGCACAGGGGGGTGGGCGCGCCCTCCTGCCTCGTGCCTTCCTCTTGGATTCCCTTACGTACACTCCAAGTCTTCTGGATTGCTTCAGTTCCAAAAATAAGTTCCGTGAAGTTTCAGCTCAATTGGGCTCCGTTTGATTTTCCTTTTCTGCGATACTCTAAAACAAGGAAAAAAACATAAACTGGCACTGGACTCTAGCTTAATAGGTTAGTACCAAAAATCATATAAAATAGCATATAAAACATCCAAGGATGATAATATAATAGCATGGAACAATCAAAAATTATAGATACGTTGGAGACGTATCATCATCCCCAAGCTTAATTCCTGCTCGTCCTCGAGTAGGTAAATGATAAAAACAGAATTTTTGATGTGGAATGCTACCTAACATATTTATCCATGTAATTCTCTTTATTGTGGCATGAATATTCAGATCCATAAAATTCAAGAAAAAATTTTAATATTGTCATAAAAACAATAATACTTCAAGCATACTAACAAAGCAATCATGTTTTCTCAAAATAACATGGCCAAAGAAAGCCATCCCTACAAAATCATATAGTCTGGCTATGCTCCATCTTCACCACATAAAGTATTTAAATCATGCACAACCCCGATGACAAGCCAAGCAATTGTTTCATACTTTTGATGTTCTCAAACTTTTTCAATCTTCATGCAATGCATGAGCGTGAGCCATGGACATAGCACTATAGGTGGAATAGAATGGTGGTTGTGGAGAATACAAAAAGGAGAAGATAGTCTCACATCAACTAGGTGTATCAACGGGCTATGGAGATGCCCATCAATAGATATCAATGTGAGTGAGTAGGGATTGCCATGCAACGGATGCACTAGAGCTATAAATGTATGAAAGCTCAACAAAATAAACTAGTGGGTGTGCATCCAACTTGCTTGGTCACGAAGACCTAGGGCACTTGAGGAGGCTCATTGTTGGAATATACAAGCCAAGTTCTATAATGAAAGATTCCCACTAGTATATGAAAGTGACAACATAGGTGACTCTCTATCATGAAGATCATGGTGCTACTTTGAAGCACAAGTGTGGTAAAAGGATAGTAGCATTGCCCCTTCTCTCTTTTTCTCTCATTTTTTATTTTTATTTTTATTTTTATTTTTTTATTTAGGCCTTTTCTCTTTTTTATGGCCTCTTTTTTTTATTTTTTTATTTTTCGTCCGAAGTCTCATACCGACTTGTGGGGGAATCATAGTCTCCATCATCCTTTCCTCACTGGGACAATGCTCTAATAATAATGATCATCACACTTTTATTGACTTACAACTCAAGAATTACAACTCGATACTTAGAACAAGATATGACTCTATATGAATGCCTCCGGCGGTGTACTGGGACGTGCAATGACTCATGAGTAACCTGTATGAAAGAATTACAAACGGTGGCTTTGCCACAAATACGATGTCAACTACATGATCATGCATAGCAATATAACAATGATGGAGCGTGTCATAGTAAACGGAACAGTGGAGAGTTGCATGGAAATATATCTCGGAATGGGTATGAAAATGCCATAATAGGTAGGTATGGTGGTTGTTTTGAGGAAGATATGTTGTGGGTTTATGGTACCGGTGAAAGTTGCGCGGTACTAGAGAGGCTAGCAATGGTGGAAGGGTGAGAGTGCGTATAATCCATGGACTCAACATTAGTCATAAAGACCTCGCATACTTATTGCAAAAATCTGTTAGTTATCGAAACAAAGTACTACATGCATGCTCCTAGGGGGATAGATTGGTAGGAAAAGACCATCGCTCGTCCCCGACCGCCACTCATAAGGAGGACAATCAATAAATACATCATGCTCCGACTTCTTAACATAACCGTTCACCATACGTGCATGCTACGGGAATCACAAACTTTAACGCAAGTATCTCTCAAATTCACAACTACTCACTATCATGACTCTAATATTACCATCCTCATATCTCGAAACAATCATGAAGTATCAAACTTAGTATTCAATGCACTTTATATGAAAGTTTTTATTATATCCCTCTTGGACGCACATCATATTAGGACTAGTTTCATAACCAAAGCAAACTACCATGCTGCTCTAAAGAATCTGAAAATGATATAAGTGAAGCATGAGATTTCATTAATTTCTATAAAATAAAACCATCACCGTGCTCTAAAAGATATAAGTGAAGCACTAGAGCAACAACAAACTAATCCGAAAGATATAAGTGAAGATCAATGAGTAGTCGAATAATTATGTAACTATGTGAAGACTCTATAAAATTTAATAATTTCAGATCTTGGTATTTTATTCAAACAGCAAGCAAAACAAAAGAAAATAAAATGATGCTCCAAGCAAAACACGTATCATGTGGTAAATAAAAATATAGCTCCAAGTAAAGTTATCGATGAAAGAAGGCGAAAGAGGGGATGCCTTCCGGGGATCCCCAAGCTTAAGATTTTGGTTGTCCTTGAATATTACCTTGGGGTGCCGTGGGGCATCCCCAAGCTTAGGCTGTTGCCACTCCTTATTCCATATTCCATCGAATCTTTGCCCAAAACCTGAAAACTTCACAACACAAAACTTAACAGAAAACTCGTAAGCTCCATTAGCGAAAGAAAATAAAACACCACTTCAAGGTACTGTAATGAACTCATTCTTGATTTATATTGGTTTTAAACCTACTGTATTCCAACTTCTCTATGGTCTATAAAATCTTTTACTAGCCATAGATTCATTAAAATAAGGAAACAACACACGAAAAACAGAATCTGTCAAAAACAGAACAGTCTGTAGTAATTTGTAACTAACGCAAATTTCTGGAACCCCAAAAATTCTAAAATAAATTTCTGATCGTGAGTAATTTATCTATTAATCATATTCAAAAAGAATTAACTAAATAGAACTCTCCAATAAAAAATGGAAGCAATTCTCGTGAGCGCTAAATTTCTGTTTTTACAACAAGATCAACAAGACTTTCCCCAAGTCTTCCCAACGGTTCTACTTGGCACAAACACTAATTAAACATAAAAACTCAATCATAACAGAGGCTAGATAAATTGTTTATTACTAAACAGGAGAAAAAAGCAAGGAATAAAAGTGAAATTGGGTTGCCTCCCAACAAGTGATGTCGTTTAACGCCCCTAGCTAGGCATGATGATTTCAATGATGCTCACATAAAAGATAAGAATTGAAACATAAAGAGAGCATCATGAAGAATATGACTAGCAAATTTAAGTCTAACCCACTTCCTATGCATAGGGATTTTGTGAGCAAACAACTTGTGGGAACAAGAATCAACTTGCATAGGAAGGTAAAACAAGCATAACTTCAAAACTTTAAGCACATGGAGAGGAAACTTGATATTATTGCAATTCCTACAAGCATATATTCCTCCCTCATAATAATTTTCAGTAGCATCATGAATGAATTCAACAATATAACCAGCACCTAAAGCATTCTTTTCATGATCTACAAGTATAGAAATTTTATTACTCTCCACATAAGCAAAATTCTTCTCATTCGGGATAGTGGGAGTATCATAAGAGACTTGAATACTATAAATTGTTTCCACATTAAAAGTGTAATGTTTAGAAAAAGGGTAATCATAATCATGACAAGTTTTATAAATATAATCGTCACTACTTTTTATAGCATAAGTGTCATCACAATAATCATCATAAGTAGCAATTTTGTTCTCATCATAATCAATTGAAACCTCTTCCAAGATACTGGAATCATTACAAAATAAAGTCATGACCTCTCCAAATCCACTTTCATAATTATCATAATAAGATTCAACATCCTCCAAAATAGTGGGATAATTACTTCCTAAAGTTGACACTCTTCCAAACCCACTTTCATCAATATAATCATCATAAGTAGGAGGCATGCTATCATCATTATAAATTTGCATATCAAAACTTGGGAGACTACAAATATCATATTCATTAAACACAGCTTCCCCAAGGTTGGGACTAACATTAATTTCAGAAAATATATTCTCAAAAACATCATCTTCATCAAACATAGCATCCCCAAGCTTGGGCATTTTCATATCATAAGCATAATCACCCTCATCATTAATAGTATGGATAGCACCAATAGTATAGCAATTATCATATTCTTCCAAGCAAGTGCCAAAAAGATTTTCAGGATCATAAGAAGTATCATTATCTTCCCAATTATAATCATCACAACAAGCAATCGGCATAACGAGATCATCATCAAGTGCGTCATCTTCCACAATTATATTTTCATGAGGCACAACAGTAAAAGGAGCAAAATTATTTGTGAGAGATATCTTTTTACCTCTCTTCCTTTATCTTTTCTGCTTCTCCACCACATCATGTGTGGGTTTAGTCATCTTTTTGGAGCTCCTTAATAATGATATTGGTTGAATAGAAGGCTCCTCCTCGTTACCTGATACATCATAAGAAATAATAGGAGGGTGTTGGGAAGTCTCTTCCCTTTCATTAGTATTCTCTTCATCTTCTATCTGTTTTCTTTTCTTTATGTAGTTGGCAATATAAGGATTTTCAATACAATTCACCGCACAATACATATAAATTTCCTCTAGATCAGAGCCAAGAAGTTTATCACGGGCAAATACTGGAAGATAGTTAGTTATACGTTTCATTTGTTCGTAACCCATAATCAAATTAAGTTCATTATGATGTGCAAGAGAAATCAAGTCATCACAATTTTTGGAAACAATTAGATCATGAAACAATTTGCATCGGATGGTTAAATGACTATGTTCATTGCAAAGTTCACAAGTATGGCCAAGAAAATTTAAATTTTCAGCACAAACATCTAGCCTTTCTTGCAACCATTTAGTTTCTAAATGCTTATGCCTCTTGCAATATCTATCTTCCCTATTTGGTGTGTACTTGCAAACCCAATGCACTCCACAAAAATTGACATGTTTATAGGAGACATTTTCATCATAACTAGTGAAATCATCATTAGTACTATGGGTATTCAAGGAGTTCATACTAACAACATTGCAATCATGCTCATCATTCAAAGATTTAGTGCCAAACATTTTAATGCATTCTTCTTCTAATATTTTGGCACTATTTTCCTTTCCATCATACTCACGAAAGATATTAAAAAGATGAAGCGTATGAGGCAAACTCAATTCCATAATTTTTTGTAGTTTTCTTTTATAAACTAAACTAGTGATAAAACAAGAAATAAAAAGATTCGATTACAAGATCTAAAGATATACCTTCAAGCAGTAACCTCCCCGGCAACGGCGCCAGAAAAGAGCTTGATGTCTACTACACAACCTTCTTCTTGTAGACGTTGTTGGGCCTCCAAGTGTAGAGGTTTGTAGGATAGTAGCAAATTTCCCTCAAGTGGATGCCTTAAGGTTTATCAATCCGTAGGAGGCATAGGATGAAGATCGTCTCTCTCAAGCAACCCTGCAACCAAATATGGTAGATTGTATAGGTGCACTAGTTCGGCGAAGAGATGGTGATACAAGTGCAATATGGATAGTAGATAAAGGTTTTTGTAATCTGACATTATAAAAACAGCAAGGTAAGTAATGATAAAAGTGATAACAAACGGTATTGCAATGCGTTGAAATAAGGCCTATGGTTCATAATTTCACTAGTGCAAGTTCCCTCAACAATAATAGCATAATTGGATTATATAACTATCCCTCAACATGCAACAAAGAGTCACTCCAAAGTCACAAATAGCGGAGAACAAACAAAGAGATTGTGGTAGGGTACGAAACCACCTCAAAGTTATTCTTTCCAATCAATCCGTTGGGCTATTCCTATAAGTGTCACAAACAGCCCTAGAGTTCGTACTAGAATAACACCTTAAGACACAAATCAACCAAAACCCTAATGTCACCTAGATACTACAATGTCACCTCAAGTATCCATGGGTATGATTATATGATATGCATCACACAATCTCAGATTCATCTATTCAACCAACACATAGAACCTCAAAGAGTGCTCCAAAGTTTCTACCGGAGAGTCAAGACGAAAACGTGTGCCTACCCCTATGCATAGATTCCCAAGGTCACGGAACCCGCAAGTTGATCACCAAAACATACATCAAGTGGATCATAGAATACCCCATTGTCACCACAGGTATCCCACGCAAAACATACATAAAGTGTTCTCAAATCCTTAAAGACTCAATCTGATAAGAGAGTAGAGGGGGAGAAACATCATAAGATCCAGCTATAATAGCAAAGCTCGCAATACATCAAGATCGTACCACCTCAAGAACACGAGAGAGAGAGAGAGAGAGATCAAACACATAGCTACTTATACATACCCTCAGCCCCGAGGGAGAACTACTCCCTCCTCGTCATGGAGAGCGCCAGGATGATGAAGATGGAAACCGGAGAGGGATTCCCCCTGCAGCAGGGTGCCGGAACGGGTCTAGATTGGTTTTCGGTGGCTACGGAGGCTTCTGGCGGCAGATCTCCCGATCTATTGTGCAACCCGATAGTTTTAGGGTATATGGATATATATAGGCGGAAGAAATACATCAGGGAGCCACAAGGGGCCCACGAGGGTGGAGGGCACGCCCAGGGGGGTGGGCGCACCCCCCTACCTCGTGCCTTCCTCGTTGCTTCCCTTACGTACACTCCAAGTCTTCTGGATTGCTTCCGTTCCAAAAATAAGTTCTGTGAAGTTTCAGGTCAATTGGACTCCGTTTGATTTTCCTTTTCTGCGATACTCTAAAACAAGGAAAAAACAGAAACTGGCACTGGGCTCTAGGTTAATAGGTTAGTCCCAAAAAATCATATAAAATAGTATATAAATGCATATAAAACATCCAAGGATGATAATATAATAGCATGGAACAATCAAAAATTATAGCTATGTTGGAGACGTATCAGCATCCCCAAGCTTAATTCCTGCTCGTCCTCCAGTAGGTAAATGATAAAAACAGAATTTTTGATGTGGAATGCTACCTAACATATTTATCCATGTAATTCTCTTTATTGTGGCATGAATATTCAGATCCATAAGATTCAAGACAAAAGTTTAATATTGACATAAAAACAATAATACTTCAAGCATACTAACAAAGCAATCATGTTTTCTCAAAATAATATGGCCAAAGAAAGCTATCCCTACAAAATCATATAGTCTTTCTATGCTCCATCTTCACCACACAAAGTATTTAAATCATGCACAACCTCGATGACAAGCCAAGCAATTGTTTCATACTTTTGTTGTTCTCAAACTTTTTCAATCTTCATGCAATGCATGAGCGTGAGCCATGGACATAGCACTATAGGTGGAATAGAATGGTGGTTGTGGAGAAGACAAAAAGGAGAAGATAGTCTCACATCAACTAGGCGTATCAACGGGCTATGGAGATGCCCATCAATAGATATCAATGTGAGTGAGTAGGGATTGCCATGCAACGGATGCACTAGAGCTATAAATGTATGAAAGCTCAACAAAAGAAACTAGTGGGTGTGCATCCAACTTGCTTGCTCACGAAGACCTAGGGCATTTGAGGAGGCCCATTATTGGAATATACAAGCCAAGTTCTATAATGAAAAATTCCCACTAGTATATGAAATTGACAACATAGGAGGCTCTCTATCATGAAGATCATGGTGCTACTTTGAAGCACAAGTGTGGGAAAAGGATAGTACCATTGCCCCTTTTCTCTTTTTCTCTCATTTTTTTATTTTTATTTTTTTATTTGGGCCTTTTCACTTTTTTATGGCCTCTTTTTTTCGTCCGGAGTCTCATCCCGACTTGTGGGGGCATCATAGTCTCCATCATCCTTTCCTCACTAGGACAACGCTCTAATAATGATGATCATCACACTTTTATTTACTCACAACTCAAGAATTACAAATCGATAGTTGGAACAAGATATGATTCTATATGAATGCCTCCGGCGGTGTACCGGGATGTGCAATGACTCATGAGTGACATGTATGAAAGAATTACGAACAGTGGCTTTGCCACAAATACGATGTCAACTACATGGTCATGCATAGCAATATGACAATGATGGAGCGTGTCATAGTAAATGGAACGGTGGAGAGTTGGATGGCAATATATCTCGGAATGGCTATGGAAATGCCATAATAAGTAGGTATGGTGGTTGTTTCGAGGAAGATATATTCTGGGTTTATGGTACCTGAGGGAGTCCTGGATTAGGGGGTGTTCGGATAGCCGAACTATACCTTCAGCCGGACTCCTGGACTATGAAGATACAAGATTAAAGACTCTGTCCCGTGTCCGGAAGGGACTTTCCTTGGCGTGGAAGGCAAGCTTGGCGATACGGATGTTCAGATCTCCTACCATTGTAACCGACTCTATGTAACCCTAACCCTATCCGGTGTCTATATAAACCAGAGGGTTTTAGTCCGTAGGACAACATACACATCAACAATCATACCATAGGCTAGCTTCTAGGGTTTAGCCTCTCTGATCTCGTGGTAGATCTACTCTTGTACTACCCATATCATCAATATTAATCAAGCGGGATGTAGGGTTTTACCTCCATCGAGAGGGCCCAAACCTGGGTAAAACTTCGTGTCCCTTGCCTCCTGTTACCATCCGGCCTAGACGCATATTTTGGGACCCCCTACCCGAGATCCGCCGGTTTTGACACCGACATTGGTGCTTTCATTAAGAGTTCCTCTGTGTCGTCGCCATCCGGATGGATGCCTCGCACCGTCTTTAAAGACAGCACCGTTGCTAAGGGAGCTTTGGCTGTCGGCCAAACCCTCCGGCTAGGTGGTTTTCTTATGACCGCCTGTTCGGCTTCTGCGCCGACGATGACCTCTCGAGCCATCGAAAACAATCTTCATGTTAGTTCGGAACTCGCCGAGCAGTTAGATCCAATGGAGCTTTCATCCATAAACGAGCTCTTGGATCGCTTCGCCACCCTGGGAGTCGCTACGGATTATGACCGGATTGGGCCTAAAATCGATCTGAGAGAGATTAACTCTCCCCAAGTCACCCATCACGTTGCCATGGTAGAGGGACAGTGCGGAGACCCTTCGTCTATCTTAAGGACTCGCTATGTCCGGATTCCCGATCCCTCCAAGCCGGATACCCGCGGAGGGGAGGATATCACTCAAGACCTGAACTTAGAGTCAGGCGACGGGCTGGATTCATTGGACAAGACCCATGGATCCAAATTTTCGAGTTCAGAAATTCCTCGGCCTCAGAGCCTCAGACGGGGTGAGGCTTCGGATTTAACTCCACCCACCCCAACATAAGCGATCTATCCAAAATCAGGCAAGAGCTCGACAAAACAGTACATCATTACTGGGCTAGATTCCTCCTGGTTAAGAACAGGCTAAGGGACTGCCGCGAGGAAGACGCAATCTTAATCTTCTGCAATAATTGCACGGACAAGGGAATACTCAACACCATAAGTCGCTGTGATATCACACGCTTCGCTGACTTGGCGTCCATTGTACAAAAGTATTGTGCGATGGAAAGCGCCTGGAAAACCAAAATAAAATTTTGGGACAATCCGGCCCTATATACAAACCCAGTCCGAAATAAAAGGGTGCAGCATAACCAGACACCCAGGTCAAATACCAAAAAGCAAAAACCCTCTATAGGGCATAGAACCGTACTGGAAGGATGGCTTAATGGACCCTGTAAAATTCACAGTATAGAGGACGCCACACCAACTCACAGCCTTAGAGCATGTTGGATACTCCGACAGGTGGCCAAAATTGGCGAAAACCTCCTAATTCCGGAGGCCACAGAAAGCCACCCCAGAGACACACATACGGTATTAACAGTCTTCGAGACTTTCGCATCAAATAATATGCGAAAAAGGACACTCCGCAGCCTTGCCGAAGTCTACCAAGTAGGAACAATAAACCCATGGAGTGACACGGCTATTACCTTTAATGCCAGTGATGAACCTAAATTATGAACAGCCCGAGCACCAGCCGCATTGGTCCTCAGCCCAATAGTGGACGGCTTTCGTCTTACCAAGGTACTCATGGACGGCGGCAGTGGATTGAACCTCATTTATGAGGGAACCCTTCAAAAAATGGAAATAGACTGGAACCGCATTGAGCGAAGTAGCACAACCTTTAGAGGAATAATCCCCAGTCGGGAAGCGCGCTGCACAGGAAAAATCACACTAGATGTGGTGTTCAGCACGCCGGATAATTACAGGTCCGAAGAGATCACGTTCCATGTGGCTCCGTTCAGCAGCGGTTATCACGCTCTGCTAGGGCGGGAAGCGTTTACAATCTTCCAAGCAATACCCCATTATGGGTACATGAAGCTCAAAATGCCCGGGCCTAACGGGATCATCACTCCCGCTAGTGATCCGAACATAGCACTCCGCGCCAAAAACAAGACAGACGCACTGGCCCTCGAGGCACTATCCGAAGCCCTAGCGGCTGAGGAACTGACTGCGCTGCGCTCTATGGTGAATAGGGACGATGTGGTACTCGACAAAAGATCCAAGTCCACCTCCTTTAAACCGGCGGACGAAATATTCAAATTCCAAGTCCATCCAACGGACCCAAATAAAATAGCTTCCATCGGGGCACAGTTAAACCCTGATGTAGACGCCACACTACGAGAGTTCCTACGAGAAAACTGGGACATTTTCGCCTGGCACCCTTCAGACATGCCAGGAATCCCATGCAGGCTGGCCGAGCACAGCTTAAATATCCAAACAGGATTCAAACCTGTCAAACAGGCTCTTCGGCGTTTTTCCTAACCTAAGAGACAGGCTATGGGAGAGGAGCTAGCAAAGCTATTGGAGGCCGGATTCATCAGAGATATAAAAACATCCGGACTGGCTAGCAAACCTGGTGATGGTACCAAAGTAGGACAAATCTTGGCGCCTGTGCGTTGATTTTAAAGACCTTAACAAGGCTTGCCCAAAGGATCCCTTCCCCCTCCCCCGCATCGATCAAATTATCAACGCTACTGCAGGACACGATTCGTTGTGTTTCCTCGACGCATATTCCGGCTACCATCAAATCAAGATGGCAGAATCTGACCAATCCACAATGGCATTTATCACACCATACGACCCATTCTGCTTCAACACAATGCCCTTCGGGCTCAAAAACGCCGGCGCAACATATCAGCGCATGATTCAGACATGTCTGGCAAGCCAGATCGGCAAAATAGTGGAGGCATATGTAGATGATGTGGTCGTCAAAACAAGACATGTCGAATCTCTAGTAGATGACTTGAGGCTCACATTTGATAACCTCCAAACATACGACATCAAGCTCAACCTGGAAAAATGCGTTTTCGGCGTTCCAGCCGGAAAGCTCTTGGGCTTCATTGTATCCGGTAGAGGAATCGAAGCAAACCCGGCCAAGATCCGAGCTCTATCACAACTGGATATCCCAAAGGACCTCAAACAAATACAAAAGTTAACCGGATGCGTGGCGGCTCTAAGCCGCTTTATCTCCCGCTTGGGAGAAAAGGCCCTACCCCTTTACCGCCTCCTTCGGCACACCGAACACTTCGAATGGATGGATGCAGCCACGGCCGAACTCGAGGAGATAAAAGCCATACTTGCAACAAACCCAGTCCTGGCTGCACCAAATATTGGTGAACCAATGCTATTATACATTGCAGCAACACATCAGGTTGTAAGCGCAGTGCTCGTCATCGAACGAGAAGCGGACGGACACAGATTCCCCCTTCAAAAGCCGGTCTATTATGTGTCCACTGTCCTCACTCCTTGCAAATCATGGTACCCACATTATCAAAAGATCGTGTACGCGGTATTCATGGCATCCCGGAAGCTACGACACTACTTTCAAGAGTGTTCAATAACAGTAGCCTCGGAAGTACCACTCAACGATATTATAAACAACCGTGACACAACAGGCCAGATTGCAAAATGGGCCATTGAGCTCCTCCCGTTCGACATAACTTATAAGCCATGGCAAGCCATCAAGTTGCAAGTCTTGGCCGACTTCGTCGCGGAATGGACGGAGGCCGAACTCCCTAAAGAGTACGACACATATTCAAATTGGATCATGCATTTCGACGGCTCCAGATGTTGGCCGGACTGGGGGCTGGCGTCGTTTTGACGTCCCCCACAGGAGACACAGTTCAATACGTACTCCAGATTATGTACACGGACTCCAACAACGCAGCCGAATATGAGGCCCTTTTACATGGTCTCCAGATGGCAGTATCCATGGGCATTCAACGCCTAGAGGTGCGCGGGGACTCGAACCTCGCTATATCCCAAATAAATGGAGACTTCGATGCCAAGGATCCAAAAATGGCAGCTTACCGCAACGCCGTCCTAAAAATGTCAGCTCGGTTCGAGGGGCTTGAATTTCACCATATAGCCCGGGAAAATAATCAGGGGGCAGATGTCCTAGCACGCATCGACGCAAAACGCGATGTAGTCCCCCCCAACATCTTCCTGAAAGGCTGTTCAAGCCATCCGTAGTATGGGAAGGGGAGCCGAACAATAACACCCCGGACCCAACCGCACTGCCCGACACCGAACATTCTGACACAATCGGAGGCTCTGCCAATGAAATCACACCTTCAGCCCACGTAATAATGGCCGTCATCGCCCCATGGACAGAACCATTCCTCGCCTACCTCACTAGGCAGGAACTCCCGGAGGACCAAAATGAGGCACGCTGCATAGTGCAGCGATCCAAAGCCTACAGAGTCCATGAGGGAGAGCTTTATAAGAAAAGCACTACCGGAGTCCTTCAAAGGTGCATCTCCGAAGAGGAGGGGTGGAACCTCCTGGCTGAAATTCATGCCGGACTGGGCGGTCATCACGCTGCAGCTCGGTCCCTCGTAAGCAAGGCCTTCCGTACAGGCTTTTATTGGCCGACGGCCCGGGCAGACGCTCAAGACTTAGTCCAACGATGCACCGGTTGCCAGCTCTTTGCAAACCAAAGCCATATGCCACCCACCGCCCTCCGAACCATCCCCATTACTTGGTCCTTCGTGGTCTGGGGGCTTGGCATGGTTGGACCCCTTAAAGGCGGAACCCACAAGCAAAAATACTTACTGGTCATGGTGGATAAATTCACCAAATGGATAGAAGCCAAGCCTGTTAAGACGGCCGAATCCGGACCGGTGATAGACTTTATATCCGGGGTCGTACACCGTTACAGTGTTCCCCACAACATCATCACTAATAATGGCACGAACTTCACGGCCGACGAGGTAAAACTCTGGTGCAAAAACATGGGCATCAAGCTCGACTATGCTTCCATCTATCACCCACAAACTAACGGCCAGGTCGAACGTGCAAATGGTCTTATCATGAGCGGCATTAAACCCAGATTAGTGCGGTCCCTCAAGGAATCTAACACGCACTGGGTAGAGGAGCTCGACTTCGTACTCTGGGGGCTGCGGACCACACCGAATCGCACCACCGGATACACCATTCTTTATGGTGTACGACGCAGAGGCAGTGTTGCCCTGTGACATAATCCATGACTCACCTCGAGTGCGCATGTACGAAGAAAGAGAAGCCGAGCTCGATCGGCAGGACAGCTTAGACGCATTAGAGGAGGAGCGTGACGTGGCAAAATCCCGTTCCGCATTCTATCAATAGCAGGCTCGAAGATACCAAAGCAGAGAAGTACGGGCCAAAAATTACAACATTGGCGAATTAGTTCTACGACTACCGGACAAGAAAAAGGATAAACTCAAGCCCAAGTGGGAAGGTCCCTTCATAATTGACCAAGTCCTGACTGGTGGAGCGTACCGCCTGTGAGATGCATCGGATAACCGACTCGAGCCGAACTCATGGAATGCAGCCCGTCTCCGAAGATTCTATGCCTAGCGCCGGACTCTATGTTCGTCTCCTTCCTCTGTCCATTTTTTATATATTTTCTGTCTTGCATTTCTCTTCTTCTTTTCTCTCTCTCTCTCTTATAGCTCTTAAAGGCTCATACAGTGACGCGCCATCCGCACTCATTAAACCTGGGGGCTTCTTTAAACAGAAGCTTATTCATACGGGCTTCATGCCCAACACATGCGTCACACTTTCGCATGTACCTTTTATTCACCATTATATGCATCGATATGACTTAAGTTTTGGCCAAGCTGGGTTGCCTGGCTCCTGTGCTTACCCCTACGTTCCCGATTGTTCGGCTAGGTGGTAAAGCGAGCACCTCTGCGATTGTTACTGACGGGTCAGCCGGATGTGTACCTCAGACTGGGTGAAGCCGAAAGCTAGCGTTCTTAAGGGAATATTCGGTCGGTGAACTAAAGATGATCTTTTTTATTTTCTATGCCCCCAGATGTTTTTCCTGCGTTTCTTTTCTCAGCATGGACATGCACCTTAGGGCATGCCTCCCAGGGAAAGGAACCCCTAACGGAACTATTCTCCCTGGAAGATGTTTCTTACTAACCATGTAATATAACATAACTAGTCGGGCACTTGTCTATTCACGCACTAATGACCCCTATGCCTGGTCTCCATGCATTCCCCGGTTCCTATATAACCGCATGGGAATTCGGACACACTCTGGACCGTCAGGTCCCGAGGCTGAAGCGAAAAGGTCGGCCATGAAAAATGATCTACAATCCGGCTAGAAGGCATTATAAATGTCAACTAAATTATAAATTACATAGTCATTTTGACTGATCGTATTCCTCTTCAATACCATCTAACAGGCTGTCTAATTTACAGTCCTGCTGGGAATACTTTGCGGACAACTCTACTTGGTCGTATACTAAGCTTACAGGGATCTCCTTCCCATCGGGCCCTATAGGACCGACCTCGGCCATGTGGTTGGGGTCAGCCTTTGCATACCGCGTCTTCACCATGGCCCATGCCTCCCTAGCGCCTTGACGGCAGGCTGATATCTTCCACAATCGGAAGCGCCGCCGTGCTCCTTTTAGCTTCTCCGCAAGCTCTCCAAGACCTTTGGGCATGGAGACGGATGGCCATAGGGCCTGGGCGACGCCTCACATCGCCTGCCGAACTCGATCGAGTAGTTGCGAGAGCTCGGGAAGAAGGTCACCCGTAGAACCGGGCATCTCCTCTGCAGGACGGCCTATCAGCACACCTACAGACATTGCTTTGTTAGTCGACTTCCCCGCCGAACTTTCTTTTAAAAGTTTCATTCAAGAACTTACTAAATATGCCGCGCCGAAGCCGCTGATTCTCCTTCACGGAGTCTGACAGCTGGGCACGAACATCTTTCATCTCGACGCCCAGCTTGGTGTTGGCATCTCGGAGATCGTTCTTCTCCCCCATCACCTTCAACAGCACCCTCTCACCAGCCTTTAGCTGGCGTAGGAGATGTTGCCTTTCCAGATCCAATCCGGCGCCATCTGCAATTTCATTTGTCAGATTCGCACCAAAGCCATGCTTCGCAAAATACTTATCTTTCAAAGTGTATATTACCAGCGGGGGCCTCCTTAGGCTCCCCTGCCGCGGCTAGTGCGGCCTCAAGTTGGGCTTTGCACTCTTCCAGCTCCTTGGACAGTAGGGAATTCTTTTCTGTAAGAACCTACATAACAAATGATCCTTAAATCAGTTATTTTAACTATTTCAAGTCTCGGGGGCTACTGGTATATATAAAATTACCAAAATTTGCTTACCCGTATGTCTTTTACATATTGCTCCGTGGCTCTGGTTAGACCATTTTGAGCGGCACGGAGGTACGCATCTCCCGACTTAAAGGCATCTAACGCCTCTTGGGAGAAACAAGCGTCGCGAAGAATTATCCGGAGACGCATGTGGTTCATGGCACTCTCCACCTCAGAGTTGGTGGCAGACAACCTGTCCACATCCTCCATCAGAGGAGCATCCAGTGCGCGCCTTGTGTTCGGCCCCGCTTCCGGGCCAGGCTTTGGAGCCTGGCTGGTGGAGGCGTGATTGGCGGTCTCTCCGAATATAGTTCGGCGAGGTCTCTTTGTCCTGAAGAGGCCACACGTGTTAATATGCCCTGAAGGTATGACACCTGGGATAAGGGGGTGCGCCATACCTTTGCGCTGACGCCCCGGTCCGGACTGCACCTCTTTTCTGCCCACGGGGCCCTGCGGCCCCTCGTTGGCTTGTCGCCGCAGGTTCGGCCTCTCGTTTTTGGGAGGCCGGGATTAGCCCTGGATAATCGGCCGTAATGGCCACTAGGGCGTTGTCCTTGCTCAATTGATGGAACACTCCATCAATCAGATCCACCGAAAGCTCCGGATCCTCTTGCGAGTCCGGGTCAAGGGACCATCCTGGGTACTCGGGTTGTGGAGGAGGGCTGTTTATTTCTTTAACAGCGTGGCGTAGTTCCTGCGTCGAAATTGCTAAGATTAAATATTTAACAATGGGGATATAAAACGGATGGGCAAGATGTGATCACTCACCCAGTTGGAGGATTGTACATGGAAAATCCACCCTTTGGGTTAACGCGGAGAAAATCCTCCTCTTCTCCCTTGTACAAAGCGGACAGGGTCTTTATTAGAGCGGCAGCCGAATCCGGCCCCTTACGGCCGTAGCGGGTGGTGTCGTCCTCCCCATTGAAATCCCACATGGGGTGGCTTCTATACTATAGCGGCTGCACCCCTCGCATGATGCATGCGGCCATGACCCCGATCATGGTTAGTCCGGAATGAGCTAACAATCTTATCCGGCCCATCAGGTAAACAACGTCCCTGTCACTTTCCCTCTGAGGGCTCCATGGGCGCCAGCTTAGGCGCTTCTTTAAGGGAGCATTGTTGAATTCAGGGAGGCCGATCTGGACAGGATCCGGCAGCGGGACATCTTCTATGTAAAACCATTCCGAGGGCCAGTCTTCGGATGCCTTCTTTGGGGTTCCGAACAGATAGCCGGTCCCGGCGATGCGCCATACTTCGGCTCTTCCCACTTGATACATAGGCCCCTTCTTGGAACGGGGCACGAGGCAAAATAGCTCCCTCCACAGTCCGAAATGAGCTTCAACACCCAAGAACAGCTCGCAGAGGGCTACAAAGCCTGCGATATGCAATATTGAGGCAGGCGTGAGATGATGTAGCTGGAGACCGTAGAACTCCAGCAGCCCCCGGAGAAATGGATGGATGGGAAATCTGAGCCTCCTTATTAAATAAGGGACGAGGCACACCCGCTCTCCTTTGGAGGGATTAGGGGTGCTCTCCGCTTGCCCTCCGCCGTTATAGACGGCAAGACCGGCTCGAACCGGGATCATATAGGCCGGGGAGAGAAATCCCTTGGTCTGGAGCGTCACTAACTCGCTATGCGGGATGGAGCATCTTTCCCAATGTCTAGGCTTAGGGCTGGAAGGGCGGGAGGAGGAGTCGCGACGGCTGGCCATGGTGGAATGGATCTTTGTTGAATGCGCTCTCATGAACACTCGCGAAGGGGGAAGGTGTGGTTTGGATCTAAATCCTCGTCT
Source organism: Triticum urartu (assembly GCF_056163025.1). Lineage (NCBI taxonomy): Eukaryota > Viridiplantae > Streptophyta > Magnoliopsida > Poales > Poaceae > Triticum > Triticum urartu. Next base: position 191,310,901 of record NC_141873.1, on the reverse strand, counting down.
CTTTAAATAGGTCAACTTGTTTACGCGGCTAGGGGTGTGAATGTAAAAACACTCAGATCTTTCATATTCGTTTGACATGTGGGGAGCAGCCATTATTGGGCACAGAAGCCAAGGAGCGCAACATCTACAAGAAACCGGACTTTATTCAACAGGTACATGGAATTTGGAGGAGAACCCGCCTTGCAATGCCGAAGACAATCTGCGCGCTAGACTCATCGTCATTGAAGCCTGGTTCGGGGGCTACTGAGGGAGTCTTGGATTAGGGGGTGTTCGGATATCCGAACTATACCTTCAGCCGGACTCCTGGACTATGAAGATACAAGATTGAAGACTCCGTCCCGTGTCCGGAAGGGGCTTTCCTTGGCGTGGAAGGCAAGCTTGGCGATACGGATGTTCAGATTTCCTACCATTGTAACTGACTCAATGTAACCCTAAGCCTATCCGATGTCTATATAAACCGGAGGGTTTTAGTCCGTAGGACAACATACACATCAACAATCATACCATAGGCTAGCTTCTAGGGTTTAGCCTCTCTGATCTCGTGGTAGATCTACTCTTGTACTACCCATATCATCAATATTAATCAAGCAGGACGTAGGGTTTTACCTCCATCGAGAGGGCCCAAACCTGGGTAAAACTTCGTGTCCCTTGCCTCCTGTTATCATCTGGCCTAGACGCACAGTTTGGGACCCCCTACCCGAGATCCGCCGGTTTTGACACCGACAGTACCTGTGAAAGTTGCCCGGTACTAGAGAGGCTAGCAATGGTGGTAGGGTGAGAGTGCATATAATCCATGGACTCAACATTAGTCATAAAGAACTCACATACTTATTGCAAAAATCTATTAGTTATCGAAACAAAGTACTACACGCATGCTCCTAGGGGGATATATTGGTAGGAAAAGACCATCGCTCGTCCCTGACTGCCACTCATAAGGAGGACAATCAATAAATACATCATGCTCCGACTTCTTAACATAACGGTTCACCATACGTGCATGCTATGGGAATCACAAACTTTAACACAAGTATCTCTCAAATTCACAACTACTCACTAGCATGACTCTAATATTACCATCCTCATATCTCAAAACAATCATCAAGTATCAAACTTCTCATAGTATTCAATGCACTTTATATGAAAGTTTTTATTATATCCCTCTTGGGTGCCCGTCATATTAGGACTAGTTTCATAACCAAAGCAAACTACCATGCTGTTCTAAAGACTCTCAAAATGATATAAGTGAAGCATGAGAGTTCATTAATTTCTATAAAATAAAACCACCACCGTGCTCTAAAAGATATAAGTGAAGCACTAGAGCAAAAAAAACTTCTCCAAGAGATATAAGTGAAGATCAATGAGTAGTCGAATAATTGTGCAACTATGTGAAGACTCTCTAACATTTAATAATTTTAGATCGTGGTATTTTATTGAAACAGCAAGCAAAACTTAACAGAAAACTCGTAAGCTCTGTTAGTGAAAGAAAATAAAACACTACTTCAAGGTACTATAATGAACTCATTCTTGATTTATATTTGTGTTTAACCTACTGTATTCTAACTTCTCTATGGTCTATAAACTCTTTTACTAGCCATAGATTCATTAAAATAAGCAAACAACACACGAAAAACACAATCTGTCAAAAACAGAAAAGTCTGTAGTGATCTGTAACTAACGCAAACTTCTGGAACCCCAAAAATTCTAAAATAAATTACTGATCGTGAGGAATTTATCTATTAATCATCTGCAAAAAGAATTAACTAAATAGCACTTTCCAATAAAAAATGGCAGCAATTCTCCTGAGCGCTAAAGTTTCTATTTTTACAGAAGATCAACAAGACTTTCCCCAAGTCTTCCCAACGGTTCTACTTGTCACAAACACTAATTAACACATAAAAACTCAATCATAACAGAGGCTAGATAAATTTTTGTTACTAAACAGGAGCAAAAAGCAAGGAATAAAAGTGAAATTGGGTTGCCTCCCAACAAGCGCTATCGTTTAACGCCCCTAGCTAGGCATGATGATTTCAATGATGCTCACATAAAAGATAAGAATTGAAACATAAAGAGAGCATCATGAATAATATGACTAGCACATTAAAGTCTAACCCACTTCCTATGCATAGGGATTTTATGAGCAAACAACTTCTGGGAACAAGAATCAACTTGCATAGGAAGGTAAAACAGACATAACTTCAAAACTTTAAGCACATGGAGAGGAAACTTGATATTATTGAAATTCCTACGAGCATATATTCTTCCCTCATAATAATTTTAATTAGAATCATGAATGAATTAAACAATATAACCAGAAACTAAATCATTCTTTTCATGATCTACAAGCATAGAAATTTTATTACTCTCCACATAAGCAAAATTCTTCTCATTCCAGATAGTGGGAGTATCATAAGAGACTTGAATACTATAAATTGTTTCCACATTAAAAGAGTAATGTTCATAAAAAGGGTAATCACAATCATGACAAGTTTTATAAATATAATCATCACTACTTTTTATAGCATAAGTGTCATCACAATAATCATCATAAGTAGCAACTTTGTTCTCATCATAATCAATTGAAACCTCTTCCAAGATAGTGGAATCATTACTAAATAAAGTCATGAACTCTCCAAATCCACTTTCATAATTATCATAATAAGATTCAACATCCTCCCAAATAGTGGGATCATTACTTCCTAAAGTTGACACTCTTCCAAACCCACTTTCATCAATATAATCATCATAAGTAGGAGGCATGCTATCATCATTATAAATTTGCATATCACAACTTGGGAGACTACAAATATCATCTTCATTAAACATAGCTTCCCCAAGATTGGGACTAACGTTAATTGCAGAAAATATATTCTCAAAAACATCATCTTCATCAAACATAGCATCCCCAAGCTTGGGCCTTTTCATATCATAAGCATAATCACCCTCATCATTAATAGTATGGATATCACCAATAGTATAGCAATTATCATATTCTTCCAAGCAAGTGCCAAAAAGATTTTCAAGATCATAAGAAGTATCATTATCTTCCCAATCATAAACATCACAACAAGCAATAGGCATAACGAGATCATCATCACGTGCATCATCATCCACAATTATATTTTCATGAGGCACAACAGTAATAGGAGCAACATTATTTGGGAGAGATATCTTTTTTACCTCTCTTCCTTTTTCTTTTCTTCTTCTTCTTCACCACATCATGTGTGGGTTCAATCCTCTTTTTGGAGCTCCTTATTAATGAGATTGGTTGAATAGAAGGCTGCTCCTCGTTACCTAATTCATCATAAGAAATAATAGGACGGTATTGGGAAGTCTCTTCCCTTTCATTAGTATTCTCTTCATCTTCTATCTGTTTTCTTTTCTTTATGTAGTTGGCAATATAAGGATTTTCAATACAATTCACCGCACAAACATATAAATTTCCTCTAGATGAAAGCAAATACTGGAAGATAGTAAGTTATAGTTTCATTTCTTCATAACCAATAATCAAACTAAGTTCATTATGATGTGCAAGAGAAATCAAGTCATCAAATTTTTTGGAAACGATTAGATCATGAAACAATTTGCATCGGATGGTTAAATGACCACGTTCATTGCAAAGTTCACAAGTATGGCCAAGAAAATTTAAATTTTCAGCACAAACATTTAGCCTTTCTTGCAGCCATTTAGTTTCTAAATGCTTATGCCTCTTGCAATATCTATCTTCCCTATTTGGTGTGTACTTGCAAACCCAATGCACTCCACAAAAAATGACATGTTTATAGGAGACATTTTCATCATAACTAGTGCAATCATCATTAGTACTATGGGTTTTCAAGGAGTTCATCCTAACAACATTGCAATCATTCTCATCATTCAAAGATTTAGTGCCAAACATTTTAATGCATTCTTCTTCTAACATTTTGGCATAATTTACCTTTCCATCATACTCACGAAAGATATTAAAAAGATGAAGCGTATGAGGAAAACTCAATTCCATAATTTTTTTGTGTAGTTTTCTTTTCTAAACTAAACTAGTGATAAAACAAGAAACAAAATGATTCGACTACAAGATCTAAAGATATACCTTCAAGAGCTAACCTCCCCAGCAACGGCGCCAGAAAGGAGCTTGATGTCTACTACACAACCTTCTTCTTGTAGACGTTGTTGGGCCTCCAAGTGCATAGGTTTGTAGGACAGTAGCAAATTTCCCTCAAGTGGATGACCTAAGGTTTATCAATCCGTAGGAGGCGTAGGATGAAGATGGTCTTTCTCAAGCAACCCTGCAACCAAATAACAAAGAGTCTCTTGTGTCCCCAACACACCCAATACAATGGTAGATTATATAGGTGCACTAGTTCGGTGAAGAGATGGTGATACAAGTGCAATATGGATAGTAGATAAAGGTTTTTGTAATCTGAAATTATAAAAACATCAAGGTAACTAATGATGAAAGTGAGAACAAACGGTATTGCAATGCGTTGAAATAAGGCCTAGGGTTCATACTTTCACTAGTGCAAGTTCCCTCAACAATAATAGCATAATTGGATCATATAACTATCCCACAACATGCAACAAAGAGTCAGTCCTGTCGGATTTCGGGTTCCGGCAGACCCTTGAGGTTCGAACACTGGGGTGCGCGCGGAGATTTGGCCTCCTACCTACCTGCACCCCTCCGCCTCGTTAAGGCCTAAGCTATGGAAAGAATAACACGAGGGACACGAGGTTTATACTGGTTCGGGCCACCGTTGTGGTGTAATATCCTACTATAGTGTGTGGTGTGGTGGATTGCCTCTTGGGCTGATGATGATGAACAATAGAAGGAAGAACAGCCTCGCGAGGGTCTGTTCTTGGCTGGGGGGGTGAACTGCTGGGAGGAGTTCAGTCACCCTTCTCTCTCTCTCTCTCTGATCCTTTGATCCTTCTATCCCTCTATCCTTCTCTCCTTCTGTCCTTCTCTCCTTCTCTTCTCCTCTTCTTCCCTTCTTCTCTTCTTCCCTTCTTCTCTTCTTCTCTCCCCTTCCCTTCTTCTCTTTCACCCTGCGGGTGGCCGGTCCTATTTATAGAGGCCCTAGTCCTCTTCCCAAATATCGAGCGGGAAGGGAGCCAACAATGGCGGGCTAATTTGAAGGGGGACAGCTAGTATCAGCTATCCTGACAAAAGTAGTCTTCGCCTGCGCAAAGCTTTGGTGATGACGCCGTCTTGGGCTCCACGATGACCTCCGTCTCGTAGTCCTCCTGGTCTTGGTCTCGTTGCACCGAAATGGCAACCTTTGCCTGATGCCTCGGTACTCCGCGGTTGCGCTTGCCCCCTTTGCACCAAAGAGGAAAGGAGGACACTGCACGGGCTGGCACCCGCCTGGCGCCCTTGGTCGTCATGGCTTGCGTCACGGGCACCTCGTGAGGTACCCCGCCTTGGTCTCTCCGCCTCGTCGTGAGCCAGCCTGACGAGGCCATGCTTGAGGAAGCTCCGCGTCGTCCGCCCCGCGAGGCTTGGCCCCTCGCGAGGGTCTTGGGTTTGTGTTGGTGAAGATGGGCCGCGCTGGGCCCCCTTTTTGAGCCACGCCGCAGGCCGCAGGCAGGCAAGTCTGGGGACCCCCGTTCCCAGAACGCCGACAGTAGCCCCCGGGCCCAAGGCGCGCCCGGACTTGGCCGTGCAGGGAGGCGGAAGGGCAAGAGCGAAGCACCGCGGGCCCTAACAGCCTGCGGCCTTGGGCGCCGCGTGGCGATTGATTGGACATGGGCGTCTCCACTTCCCCATGGCGCCTCGGCAACTGCACGGACTGGACAAGTCCCTGCATGCAAAGTGGGTCATGATTACCTGCAATCGTGGGGGTCGGCGGTTGGCCTTCGCCGGCCATAAGTACGGAACAGCGCGCGCCCTTCCAGTCCATCCCTCCTTGCTTCTCCTTCTTCCCGATCCTTGCTCCGTCTTGCTGCGATGGCTCCGATCCGCCGGTTCTCGACGGCGGAGAAGGGAAAGGCTCCCCGAGAGGAACCAGACCCACTCCCACCGGAGAAACGGCTCGTTCCCCGTGGCCCGGACGAGGGGGCCCTTCAGGTGGTGTCGAGGCCTTGGTGCGAGCGGGCGCTGCCGGGGTTCCCTCTTCCATTGTACGCCCATGTCGAGGGCCCTGAAGGAGCTGATGCTGACCGCCACGGGTGGCGCCGCCGTCGGCGACGACGGGTCACGAAGGTGTGGGTTGTCCCCCCTGGGGTCCACACTGAGGTCTCCTCCCGAGAGTTCGTGCTCCACGTCACCATTCCTCTTCAGTCTTGGATCCGCCTTCCTCCCTTCTTCACATCCATCATCCCGTAGGGGGAGCCCCTGGAGCTTTGGCTGCAGCACACCGGCTGCAGCACCCTCGCGACTGAGGCAGAGGTCGCGGTCGTTGCCCCGGGCGAGGTCTTCATGACTCGAGGCTGGAGAGAGATCGCCCGGGTTTGCAGGATAAGGGGCGTCTTCGCGGTTCACTTGGATTACGACGGTGCTTCGGTGATGCTCTTCAAGGTCTTCGATGCGAGCGGGCGCCGGCTGGAGTGCTGCCCCGGGAGAGGTGGCCGGAGCCCTGCTGCGACGAGGACTGGGCCCGCCAACCGCTCCCTTGGTGGCTCCTCAGGCGGTGGAGGCGTCGGAGGTTCCAGAGACTCCGGTGAGCTCTTCGCGACTCCGGAGACAAGCGACGACAGCTACGAGCCCCCGAGCCGACGCCCCTACTGGAGCAGGGCGGGCTCGTCAGGCCGCCGCCGACTCTGATCTGGATGGGGATGGCGTCGGTGCTTGACGGCCCACTGTTGATGATGGAATCTTTTGCAGGGACGCGCGTAGTTTGTGTCCCTTTAGGATCTGTTCCCTGCGAGGAATCAAAAACGCGTCCCGTGGGGGCTTGGAAGGTGCCTGTGATCCTGTTTTGTTAATATAACCCTTGTCGTAGAATTGTGCGAGTTGCTCATTCCGTGTTAGCTCAGTCCTCCCTTTCGAACCTCACGAGGGCTTGGTGCTCTGCACCGATAGGTCCCAGTCCCAAGGCGGCTTCAGCCGTCGCTGGTATGCCAGGTCGCGATGCCGTGGTCAAGGCCAGGAGGTGAGCGACCCGGAGTCTGGTAAGAGCCCCTGAGTCGCGATGCTCAGGAGGTCCCCTTTGGCGCCCAAGCAGCCGTCGTTTGGTGAGAAAGGAGAGCGGCATCGCTAACACGGGATAGCATTAGGTGCGGGGATGGTGCCACGGTAGCTGGCGCTTCCGGGTGATGACTTATCTCAAGAATCAGGGGTCGCTCTCTGGTGTGTCGTCGGGTCCGTGCATCGGTAGGCGCGAGGTTGCTTGGTGAGGTCCTCGTGTGTCTCTCCCCTCTCGCCTTTGCTCCCCTTTTTGCTCTACGTCCTCGGTTCCCGGCCCTCGAGCGAGTCTCAGCCATCGCTGGTATGCCAGGTCGTGATGCCATGCTCAAGGCCAGAGGGTGAGGGCTGGAGAGCCAGTAGGAGCCCTGAGTCGCGATGCTCAGGCACTCCCCCTTTAACGTGCAAGCAGTTCGCGCGGACGAGAGCGAAGGAGACACCGCAAGGGCCTCGCCTGACGCAGCTCCTTCAGGAGGTCCTGCAGGTCCATCATAGAAAAAACAAGGGGTTGCCATGACAATTGACAGTCAGCCGTTGGTTGCTTCCGAGGGGTAGTGAGGCACTGAAGGCTTGACGAGGTGACGCTATGCGGGGCTGCCGCGGCCAGAGCTCAGCCATCCAGGTTTGTCGGCGTTGCAGGGACGGACCCATGCGCAAGCGTCGTGCCGTTTGGGAGCAGCTCCGTTAGTTGGCGTCAACTGAGCAGGAAACTAGGTAAAACACATTAGCCGCGAAGGAGTGGATTCGTTCAAATAGATGCTGGGAAGGCGGACATCACTGGGTTAGGCCCGAGCGACTTGGGGGGTCATGCAGCCCGAGGGGCGCCCCCAACAAGGTAAGCTAACAACATAAAATAAAAAAGGGATACACGCCATAGGGACGGACCCACTTGGCCTGGGAATAATGCAGCCCTGGGGGGCGCTCCCAGCTGGAAATGAAACTCGAAAGATGTCACCTGATGACGTTGAGGATGAAGGAGCATTGGTGTAGCAGACTCGGTGGGCTGCGGGAGCCGATCCTCACGAGCCCCCAGGCCCAGGGGCCTCAGGAGGCTCCGGAGGCGCTGGCGGCTCCTCGCGGGCCATCTCCATCCCTGCCAAGGCTGCAGAACGCCTGGCCTCTCGTGCCTCCGTGATGCCCCTCATGAGGCGCTGGTACGTGGCAGCCGCGTTCGGCAAGCCGTAAGGCATGCAAACGTAGCTGTGGGGTGGGCCTCTGCAGCGCCCCACTCGCGAGGGCTAGAGGCGCTCCAGAGAGGCGACTCGGTTGAGCCCTGGTATGTCGATGCAGACGCGCAGCCCACCTTCCTCGCCTGTATGGAGAGCCACTGCTGGTAGGCGGCGGCTGCCTTTCATGACTCTTGACTCCTGTAGCTCCTGAATGGCCTTGCTGACGAACTCCTGAGGGTCTGGATCTCCTTGCCTTGCTCCTTCTTGAGGGAAACGTGCTTCGAAACACGCCTCCATGTGGTGCCCAAGCGCCTCCCTCGTGACCCTAGCTAGGTCGGTGGCCCTCTAGGGGAGAGCCCCCGAGCCCTGCCTGAGGAGGGCGCCGGGCACGCTTTCCTATGCGATGGAAGGAGGTCCCCCTGGGCAGGCACGGGCCCAGAGGGGCCTGCCTCCTGAGTGATCGGGCCGGATGATGTCTTCTTCTTCTTAGGGGCGGTCTCGGGAGATCTCCTGCTTCCGCGTTCTGGGTCTTCCAGTGACGCGGCCTGAAAGGCTCGTTCCAGGGAACACACCGCGTCCTTCTCTTCACAGGGCACCGTGATGACTCCGTCGCTTCCTGGCATCTTGAGGACGTTGTAGCCGTGGTGAGTTACGGCCATGAACTTGGCCAGCGCTGGGTACCCAAGGATCGCGTTGTACGGCAGGCGAATGTGAGCGATGTCGAAGTCGATGAGCTCGGTGCGGTAGTTGTCGCGTGCCCCGAAGGTGACAAGGAGGCGGACCTGCCCAATCGGGACCGTGGAGTCGTCGGTGATACCGGAGAAAGGCTTGGTTGGCTGAAGCTGGCTGTAGGGCACTTGGAGGTTGTTGAATGTTTCCACGGACAGGACGTTGAGCCCTGCCCCGCCATCGACGAGGGTCTTGGTGACCACCACGTTGCTGACGATTGGGGAACAAAGCATCAGGAGGACTCCGGCTGTAGCCGCACACTTGAGCTGATCTGCTGAGCTGAACGTGATGGCGCACGCCGACCACCAGAGATGGCGCGTGGCTTCGAGCCTGGGGAGGACTGTGTTCACTTCGCGGGCGAACTACTTGAAGATGCGCTGAGAGGCTGGGGCTTGTGCCCCGCCCAGGATGCAGGCGATCGCGCGCGGCTCCTGGAAGCCCCCAGCCCCCTCGTCCTGGTGGCGGTCCTCATTTCTCCTTGGCTGCGGCGGCAGCGGTGGGAGGCCTGCGTTGCCTTGCGGGCGATCCTCGCGAGGCTGATCCCTCCAGCCTCCCTCGTGAGGCGGGTCTTGCCAGCGATCCTCGCGAGGTTGATCGCGCCACCCTTGGCGCGGGCCACGGTCTTCCAAGCGTCCTGCGTTCCTTCCTCCTCGACCGTAGCCCCGGTCACCGCGGTCAGGGCGACAGCCAATCCTTCCTTCTCGCACGCCTCAAAGCTCTTGACATTCGTTGGTGTTGTGGGTGTGGAGGTCGTGGTACACACAGTACCGGCTGCCCTTGGAAGGTTCGGGCTGATCTCTGCCCCGCTTGGTGTCTGGTTCTGCCGCGAGCACGGCAGCCCCCTTGCGCTTCACATCCTTGGCCTTGGGCTTCTTCTCTTCTGGGTCTACGGCAGGCAGCTCGAGGAGGGAGAGACGCCCTTCCTCGGCCCTGGCACACTTGGTTGCCAGGTTGAACAACTCCAAGGAAGTGCACAGGTCTTCATGCATCGCCAGCTCCTCCTTCATCTTGACGTCGCGCACGCCGTCGGAGAAGGCCGAGATGATGGCCTCCTCAGTCACCTTGGGAATCTTGAGGCGTGCGTTGTTGAAGCGCTGGATGTACTTCTGCAGGGTCTCCCCGGGCTGTTGCTTGATGCGGCGCATGTCGCTCACGGCGGGTGGCCGGTCGCGAGTGCCTTGGAAGTTGGCGATGAAGCGGGTGCGCATCTCGTCCCAGGAGGAGATTGTGCCTGGAGCCAGGTTCAGGAGCCAGGTGCGGGCCCCGTCCTTGAGCGTCATGGGGAACCAGTTCGCCATGACCTTCTCGTCTCCGTTGGCAGCTTCGATGCCCAGCTCGTAGAGCTGGAGGAACTCCGCAGGATCAGCCATGCCGTCGTAGCGAGGAGGCATGTATGGCTTGAACTTGCCGGGCCACGCGACACTGCGTAGCTCGGCCGTGAAGGTGCGGTAGCCTGCTGTGGCCACGGGAGGCCTTGGGTGACGGGGAGCTTGGTCTTGCATGTCCCCACGCGCTGCAGCTGGGAGCAGCGCGGGGTCTTGACGCGCGGGAGCAGGAGCATGGTCGCGACGTGCTGGAGCAGGGAGCGCCCGGGCAGCTTCTTGCGGGCGAGGGACTTCTTGACAGCTCTGCTCTTGCCGCGCTGGCACCTGAAGGAGCGGGTTCCGTCCAGGGGCCACGCGCCTTGGAGCCATGGCGCCTTCTTGAGGAGGAGGCGGCCGGGGCGCCGCCGGAGCTTCATCGCCCGCACGGGGCGGGGTGCGGTGCAGCGGAATGGACGGCGCAGGAGAGCCCCCTGCGGCGCGGACGAGCTCGGCGACGCGGTCGAGCCATTCTTCGTAGACGTCGTCGATGGGACGGTAGTGCAGGAGATCGTTTGCCGTGATGAGTGCAGCCCGAGCCTCCATGGGCGCGCGGAGCACGCGGGACGAAGAACCAGCTGGGGTGAGCGAGGGAGTTGCGGTGCGGCTGTCTTGCCGCACGGACGGATGCTGGGACGATGCTTGCTGCTCGTCCCCCGCCGGGCCGGTGGCGGCGTTGACGGTAGGTGACGGGGAACGGCGAGGACGCCCGCCAACAGGGGCCGTCTGGGCGACGCGGGAAGCGAGTGCGGCCCGGTGCTCGGCGCGGGCCCGACGAGCGTCAGACATGGGCGTGATGGTCGGAGGAGAACAGGGTGGTGGAAGACGAATCCCGGCGCACCCCTACCTGGCGCGCCAAATGTCGGATTTCGGGTTCCGGCAGACCCTTGAGGTTCGAACACTGGGGTGCGCACGGAGATTTCGCCTCCTACCTACCTGCACCCCTCCGCCTCGTTAAGGTCTAAGCTATGGAAAGAATGACACGAGGGACACGAGGTTTATACTGGTTCGGGCCACCGTTGTGATGTAATACCCTACTCCAGTGTGTGGTGTGGTGGATTGCCTCTTGGGCTGATGATGATGAACAATACAAGGAAGAACAGCCTCGCGAGGGTCTGTTCTTGGCTGGGGGGGATGAACTGCTGGGAGGAGTTCAGTCACCCTTCTCTCTCTCTCTCTCTCTCTCTCTGATCCTTTGATCCTTCTATCCCTCTATCCTTCTCTCCTTCTGTCCTTCTGTCCTTCTCTTCTCCTCTTCTTCCCTTCTACTCTTCTTCCCTTCTTCTCTTCTTCTCTCTCCTTCCCTTCTTCTCTTTCACCCTGCGGGTGGCCGGTCCTATTTATAGAGGCCCTGGTCCTCTTCCCAAATATCAAGCGGGAAGGGAGCCGACAATGGCGGGCTAATTTGAAGGGGGACAGCTAGTATCAGCTATCCTGATAAAAGTAGTCTTCGTCTGCGCAAAGCTCTGGTGATGACGCCGTCTTGGGCTCCACGATGACCTCTGTCTCGTAGTCCTCCTGGTCTTGGTCTCGTTGCACCGAAATGGCAACCTTTGCCTGATGCCTCAGTACTCTGCGGCTGCGCTTGCCCCCTTTGCACCAAAGAGGAAAGGAGGACACTGCGCGGGCTGGCACCCGCCTGGCGCCCTTGGTCGTCATGGCATGCGTCACGGGCACCTCGTGAGGTACCCCGCCTTGGTCTCTCCGCCTCCTCGTGAGCCCGCCTGACGAGGCCATGCCTGAGGAAGCTCCGCGTCGTCCGCCCCGTGAGGCTTGGCCCCTCGCAAGGGTCTTGGGTTTGTGTTGGTGAAGATGGGCCGCGCTGGGCCCCCTTTTTGAGCCACGCCGCAGGCCGCAGGCAGGCAAGTCTGGGGACCCCCGTTCCCAGAACACCGACAACTCCAAAGTCACAAATAGCGGAGAACAAACAAAGATATTGTGGTAGGGTACGAAACCACCTCAAAGTTATTATTTCCAATCAATCTATTGGGCTATTCCTATAAATGTCACAAACAGCCCTCGAGTTCGTAATAGAATAACACCTTAAGACACAAATCAACCAAAACCCTAATGTCACCTAGATACTCCAATGTCACCTCAAGTATCCATGGGTATGATTATACGATATGCATCACACAATCTCAGATTCATCTATTCAACCAACACATAGAACCTCAAAGAGTGCCCCAAAGTTTCTACCAGACAGTCAAGACGAAAACGTGTGCCTAACCCTATGCATAGATTCCCAAGGTCACGAAACCCGCAAGTTGATCACCAAAAACATACATCAAGTGGATCATAGAATACCCCATTGTCACCACAGGTATCCCACGCAAAACATACATCAAGTGTGCTCAAATCCTTAAAGACTCAATCCGATAAGAGAGTAGAGGGGGAGAAACATCATAAGATCCAACTATAATAGCAAAGCTCGCGATACATCAAGATCGTACCACCTCAAGAACACGAGAGAGAGAGAGAGATCAAACACATAGCTACTGGTACATACCCTCAGCCCCGAGGGAGAACTACTCCCTCCTCGTCATGGAGAGCGCCGGGATGATGAAGAGGGCCACCGAAGAGGGATTCCCCCTCCAGCAGGGTGCTGGAATGGGTCTAGATTGGTTTCCGATGGCTACGGAGGCTTTTGGCGGCGGAACTCCCGATCTATTGTGCTCCCCGATAGTTTTAGGGTACATGGATATATATAGGCGGAAGAAATTCATCAGGGGAGCCACGAGGGGCCCACGAGGGTGGAGGGCGCGCCCAGGGGGGTGGGCGCCCCCCCTGCCTCGTGCCTTCCTTGTTGCTTCCCTTACATACACTCCAAGTCTTCTGGATTGCTTCCGTTCCAAAAATAAGTTCCGTGAAGTTTCGCTTCAATTGGACTCCGTTTGATTTTCCTTTTCTGCGATACTCTAAAACAAGGAAAAAACAGAAACTGGCACTGGGCTCTAGGTTAATAGGTTAGTCCCAAAAAATCATATAAAATAGTATATAAATGCATATAAAACATCCAAGGATGATAATATAATAGCATGGAACAATCAAAAATTATAGCTACGTTGGAGACGTATCAGCATCCCCAAGCTTAATTCCTGCTCGTCCTCCAGTAGGTAAATGATAAAAACAGAATTTTTGATGTGGAATGCTACCTAACATATTTATCCATGTAATTCTCTTTATTGTGGCATGAATATTCAGATCCATAAGATTCAAGACAAAAGTTTAATATTGACATAAAAACAATAATACTTCAAGCATACTAACAAAGCAATCATGTTTTCTCAAAATAATATGGCCAAAGAAAGCTATCCCTACAAAATCATATAGTCTTTCTATGCTCCATCTTCACCACACAAAGTATTTAAATCATGCACAACCCCGATGACAAGCCAAGCAATTGTTTCATACTTTGGATGTTCTCAAACTTTTTCAATCTTCACGCAATGCATGAGCGTGAGACATGGACATACCACTATAGGTGGAATAGAATGGTGGTTGTGGAGAAGGAAAAAAGGAGAAGATAGTCTCACATCAACTAGGTGTATCAACGGGCTATGGAGATGCCCATCAATAGATATCAATGTGAGTGAGTAGGGATTGCCATGCAACGAATGCGCTAGAGCTATAAATGTATGAAAGCTCAACAAAAGAAACTAGTGGGCGTGCATCCAACTTGCCTGCTCACGAAGACCTAGGGCACTTGAGGAGGCCCATTGTTGGAATATACAAACCAAGTTCTGTAATGAAAGATTCCCACTAGTATATGAAAGTGACAACATAGGAGACTCTCTATCACGAAGATCATGGTCCTACTTTGAAGCACAAGTGTGGTAAAAGGATAGTAGCATTGCCCCTTCTCTCTTTTTCTCTCATTTTTTATTTTTATTTTTTTTATTTTTATTTTTTTATTTGGGCCTTTTCTTATTTTATGGCCTCTTGTTTTTTTTCTTTTTTATTTTTCATCCGAAGTCTCATCCCGACTTGGGAGGGAATCATAGTCTCCATCATCCTTTCCTCACTGGGACAATGCTCTAATAATGATGATCATCACACTTTTATTTACTTACAACTCAAGAATTAAAACTCGATACTTAGAACAAGATATGACTATATGAATGCCTCTGGCGGTGTACCGGGATGTGCAATGACTCATGAGTGACATGTATGAAAGAATTACGAACGGTGGCTTTGCCACAAATACGATGTCAACTACATGATCATGCATAGCAATATGACAATGATGGAGCGTGTCATAGTAAACGGAACGGTGGAGAGTTGCATGGCAATATATCTCAGAATGGGTATGGAAGTGCCATAATAGGTAGGTATGGTGGTTGTTTTGAGGAAGATATATGGTGGGTTTATGGTACCGGCGAAAGTTGCGCCGTACTAGAGAGGCTAGCAATGGTGGAAAGGTGAGAGTGCGTATAATCCATGGACTCAACATAAGTCATAAAGAACTCACATACTTATTGCAAAAACCTATTAGTTATCGAAACAAAGTACTACGCGCATGCTCCTAGGGGGATAGATTGGTAGGAAAAGACCATCGCTCATCCCCGACCGCCACTCATAACGAGGACAATCAATAAATACATCATGCTCCGACTTCTTAACATAACGGTTCACCATACGTGCATGCTACGGGAATCACAAACTTTAACACAAGTATCTCTCAAATTCACAACTACTCATTAGCATCACTCTAATATTACCATCCTCATATTTCAAAACAATCATCAAGTATCAAACTTCTCATAGTATTCGATGCACTTTATATGAAAGTTTTTATTATACCCCTCTTAGATGCCCATCATATTAGGACTAGTTTCATAACCAAAGCAAACTACCATGCTGTTCTAAAGACTCTCAAAATTATATAAGTGAAGCATGAGAGTTCATTAATTTCTATAAAATAAAACCACCACCGTTCTCTAAAAGATATAAGTGAAGCACTAGAGCAACAACAAACTACTCCGAAAGATATAAGTGAAGATCAATGAGTAGTCGAATAATTATGCAACTATGTGAAGACTCTCTAACATTTAATAATTTCAGGTCTTGGTATTTTATTCAAACAGCAAGCAAAACAAAAGAAAACAAAATGACGCTCCAAGCAAAACACATATCATGTGGTAAATAAAAATATAGCTCCACGTAAGTTACCGATGGACGAAGACGAAAGAGGGGATGCCTTCCGGGGCATCCCCAAGCTTAGGCTTTTGGTTGTCCTTGAATATTACCTTGGGGTGCCTTGGGCATCCCCAATCTTAGGCTCTTGCCACTCCTTATTCCATAGTCCATCGAATCTTTACCCAAAACATGAAAACTTCACAACACAAAACATAACAGAAAACTCGTAGGCTCCGTTAGCGAAAGAAAATAAAACACCACTTCAAGGTACTGTAATGAACTCATTCTTGATTTATATGGGTTTTAAACCTACTGCATTCCAACTTCTCTATGGTCTATAAACTCTTTTACTAGCCATAGATTCATTAAAATAAGCAAACAACACACGAAAAACAGAATCTGTCAAAAACAGAACCGTCTGTAGTGATCTGTAACTAACGCAAACTTCTGGAACCCCAAAAATTCTAAAATAAATTTATGATCATGAGGAATTTATCTATTAATCACATGAAAAAAGAATTAACTATCTCTCTCCAATAAAAAATGGCAGCAATTCTCGTGAGCGCTAAAGTTTCTGTTTTTACAGCAAGATCAACAAGACTTTCCCCAAGTCTTCCCAACGGTTCTACTTGGCACAAACACTAATTAAAACATAAAAAATCAATCATAACAGAGGCTAGCTAAATTATTTATTACTAAACAGGAGCAAAAATCAAGGAATAAAAGTGAAATTGGGTTGCCTCCCAACAAGCGCTATCGTCTAACGCCCCTAGCTAGGCATGATGATTTCAATGATGCTCACATAAAAGATAAGAATTGCAACATAAAGAGAGCATCATGAAGAATATGACTAGCACATTTAAGTCTAACCCACTTCCTATTCATAGGGATTTTGTGAGCAAACAACTTGTGGGAACAAGAATCAACTTGCATAGGAATGTAAAACAAGCATAATTTCAAAACTTTAAGCACATGGAGAGGAAACTTGATATTATTGAAATTCCTACAAGCATATATTCCTCCCTCATAATAATTTTCAGTAGCATCATGAATGAATTCAACAATATAACCAGCACCTAAAGCATTCTTTTCATGATCTACAAGCATAGAAATTTTATTACTGTCCACATAAGCAAAATTCTTCTCATTCGGGATAGTGGGAGTATCATAAGAGACTTGAATACTATAAATTGTTTCCACATTAAAAGAGTAATGTTCAGAAAAAGGGTAATCATAATAATGACAAGTTTTATAAATATAATCATCACTACTGTTTATAGCATAAGTGTCATCACAATAATCATCATAAGTAGCAACTTTGTTCTCATCATAATCAATTGAAACCTCCTCCAAGATAGTGGAATCATTACTAAATAAAGTCATGACCTCTCCAAATCCACTTTCATAATTATCATAATAAGATTCAACATCCTCCAAAATAGTGGGATCATTACTTCCTAAAGTTGACACTCTTCCAAACCCACTTTCATCAATATAATCATCATAAGTAGGAGGCATGCTATCATCATTATAAATTTGCATATCAAAACTTGGGTGACTACAAATATCATCTTCATTAAACATAGCTTCCCCAAGATTGGTACTAACATTAATTGCAGAAAATATATTCTCAAAAACATCATCTTCATCAAACATAGCATCCCCAAGCTTGGGCCTTTTCATATCATAAGCATAATCACCCTCATCACTAATAGTATGGATAGCACCAATAGTATAGCAATTATCATATTCTTCCAAGAAAGTGCCAAAAAGATTTTCAAGATCATAATAAGTATCATTATATTCCCAATCATAATCATCACAACAAGCAATAGGCATACCGAGATCATCATCAAGTGCATCATCTTCCATAATTATATTTTCATGAGGCACAACAGTAATAGGAGCAGCATTATTTGGGAGAAATATCTTTTTACCTCTCTTCCTTTTTCTTTTCTTCTTCACCACATAATGTGTGGGTTCAATCCTCTTTTTGGAGCTCCTTATTAATGAGATTGGTTGAATAGAAGGCTCCTCCTCGTTACCTGATTCATCATAAGAAATAATAGGAGGGTATTGGGAAGTCTCTTCCCTTTCATTAGTATTCTCTTCATCTTCTATCTGTTTTCTTTTCTTTATGTAGTTGGCAATATAAGGATTTTCAATACAATTCACCGCACAATACATATAAATTTCCTCTAGATCAAAGCCAAGAAGTTTATCACGGGCAAATACTGGAAGATAGTTAGTTATATGTTTCATTTCTTCGTAACCCATAATCAAACTAAGTTCATTATGATGTGCAAGAGAAATCAAGTCATCACAATTTTTGGAAACGATTAGATCATGAAACAATTTGCATCGGATGGTTAAATGACCACGTTCATTGCAAAGTTCACAAGTACGGCCAAGAAAATTTAAATTTTCAGCACAAACATCTAGCCTTTCTTGCAACCATTTAGTTTCTAAATGCTTATGACTCTTGCAATATCTATATTCCCTATTTGGTGTGTACTTGCAAACCCAATGCACTCCACAAAAATTGACATGTTTATACGAGACATTTTCATCATAACTAGTGCAATCATCATTAGTACTATGGGTATTCAAGGAGTTCATACTAACAACATTGCAATCATGCTCATCATTCAATGATTTAGTGCCAAACATTTTAATGCATTCTTCTTCTAACATTTTGGCACAATTTTCCTTTCCATCATACTCACGAAAGATATTAAAAAGATGAAGCGTATGAGGCAAACTCAATTCCATATTTTTTGTGTAGTTTTATTTTATAAACTAAACTAGTGATAAAAGAAGAAACAAAAAGATTCGATTGGAAGATCTAAAGATATACCTTCAAGCGCTAACCTCCCCAGCAACGGCGCCAGAAAAGAGCTTGATGTCTAGTACACAACCTTCTTCTTGTAGACGTTGTTAGGCCTCCAAGTGCAGAGGTTTGTAGGATAGTAGCAAATTTCCCTCAAGTGGATGACCTAAGGTTTATCAATCGGTAGGAGGCGTAGGATGAAGATGGTCTCTCTCAAGCAACCCTGCAACCAAATACAATGAGTCTCTTGTATCCCCAACACACCCAATACAATGGTAGATTGTATAGGTGCACTAGTTAGGCGAAGAGATGTTGATTCAAGTGCAGTATGGATAGTAGATAAATGTTTTTGTAATCTGAAATTATAAAAATAGAAAGGTAAGTAATTATAAAAGTGAGCACAAACGGTATTGCAATGCGTTGAAATAAGGCCTAGGGTTCATACTTTCACTAGTGCAAGTTCCCTCAACAATAATAGCATAATTGGATCATATAACTATCCCTCAACATGCAACAAAGAGTCACTCCAAAGTCACAAATAGTGGAGAACAAAAGAAGATATTATGGTAGGGTACGAAACCACCTCAAAGTTATTCTTTCCAATCAATCCGTTGGGCTATTCCTATAAGTGTCACAAACAGCCCTAGAGTTCGTACTAGAATAACACCTTAAGACACAAATCAACCAAAACCCTAATGTCACCTAGATACTCCAATCTCACCTCAAGTATCCGTGGGTATGATTATACGATATGCATCACACAATTTTAGATTCATCTATTCAACCAACACATAGAACCTCAAAGAGTGCCCCAAAGTTTCTACCGAAGAGTTAAGACAAAAACGTGTGCCAACCCCTATGCATAGATTCCCAAGGTCACGGAACCAGCAAGATGATCACCAAAACGTACATCAAGTGGATCATAGAATATCCCATTGTCACCACAGGTATCCCACGCAAAACATACATCAAGGGTTCTCAAATCCTTAAAGACTCAATCTGATAAGAGAGTAGAGGGGGAGAAACATCATAAGATCTAACTATAATAGCAAAGCTCGCGATACATCAAGATCGTACCACATCAAGAACACGAGAGAGAGAGAGATCAAACACATAGCTACTGGTACATACCCTCAGCCCCGAGGGAGAACTACGCCCTCCTCGTCATGGAGAGCGCCAGGATGATGAAGATGGCCACCGGAGAGGGATTCCCCCTCCGACAGGGTGCCGGAACGGGTCTAGATTGGTTTTCGGTGGCTACGGAGGCTTCTGGCGGCGGAACTCCCGATCTATTGTGCTCCTCGATAGTTTTAGGGTATATGGATATATATAGGCGGAAGAAATACATCAGGGGAGCCACGAGGGTGGAGGGCGCGCCCACGGGGGTGGGCGCGCCCCCTGCCTCGTGCCTTCCTTGTTTCTTCCCTTACGTACACTCCAAGTCTTCTGGATTGCTTCCGTTCCAAAAATAAGTTGCGTGAAGTTTCAGGTCAATTGGACTCCGTTTGGTTTTCCTTTTCTGCGATACTCTAAAACTAGGGAAAAACAGAAACTGGCACTGGGCTCTAGGTTAATTGGTTAGTCCCAAAAAAATCATACAAAATAGCATATAAATGCATATAAAACATCCAAGGATGATAATATAATAGCATGGAACAATCAAAAATGATAGATACGTTGGAGACGTATCACCCTCCACCCATCGTGGCACCGGCCCCCGTGCGTTTGGCTGGACCCACCGCAGCCGTGCCCCTGCCCGTGCATGCCCCTCCACCCACCACGGCTCTGGTCCCCGTGCGTTTGGCCGCACCGGTGCCCGTGTGCGCACCCCCTCAGCGACATGGGACCTTACCGTCGACTGCTACCTCTGAGCGGCGCCGGTTGCCGTCCTCCTGTGCCCCGCCCGTCGATCGCGCGATGACATGATGTTTGACTTACAAGTGAAGAACATTTTGTGCTGCTTTGAAGACTTCAACAACGGCGTCCCGGAGGGTGACAACGACAATGACGGCGCGGCACGCCGCCTCCGCCGCCATCGGAAATAGTTTTTTTGGGGTTTAATACTGTATCTCAAATTCTCGATCATATGAATATAAATTCGCAGTTTGACTGAATGAAAGATATGGTTTGAATGAACTTACGTTTTTCTCTCTTAATGTACAAACTTATCAAACGAATTTCTTTTGAAAAAAAACATCAACGGGTTTTAAATATAAAACACTCATCGCAAATGTTTTAGTTAGAACACCCGTATGCAAATTGACAGCTTCCCTAGGAAGCCAAGGGAAAATATGCCGATAAGGATTTGTGCAGCTCTTGATCGCAAGCGTTTTAGACAGAACACCCGTATGCAAAGTGAGAGCAATGGTCTTCCCCCTTAAGTCAATGGAAAATTCCGAGTGCAGGATTTGTGCATCCCTTCAACGCAAATGGTTGTTTTGGATGACCCGTATGCAACCACGTAGAAACAATTGGGTAAGATTTGCATCTGTCATATTGGGTATTGTAGCGACCAGACCTCAGACGGTCCAATCTCTGTGCTCCGGTGTCATCCCTGGATCAGTAATGCTGACACCACACAGTACGTGAAGGGTTTATAACAGAGTAGCAATCACACACTTATTACATCGAGGGTCTCAAAAGAGAAATTATTACAATAAATATGGCTTAAGGCCATCTAATAACGACAACAGCGGAAGGCTTGGAAGATAAGTGAGTCCATCAATTCCAACGGCATCACCGAGTACAGAACCATGACCTAAAACTCCTTAATCGTCGTCTGAAAAGTCTGCAACATTAACGTTGCAGCCCGAAACGGGTCAGCACATGGAATATGCTGGCAAAGTAACACATAGAGAGTAATGGAATGAAACAACTATTCTATATGCATATTTGGCTGGAGGAAAGCTCTATGGTTATAGTTTTGCGTAAAGCCAATTTTTCCCTACTGCAAAGGAATAAATTTATTTAACTATCATGGTGGTTGTTAAACATTGAGAATGGTTGACAACATTCTCAATCCCAATTAAGCATCATCATTAAACAAAACCCAACAAAATTAATTTTTGAGTAACATGTTGAGATTCACATGATAATCCAGGTACTAGATACTCAAGATGTCCATAAGCGGGTACTCGGCTAACCATGATTAGTTTATACACTCTATAGAGGTTTGCACACTTTTCCCCACAAGACTCGATCGCGTCCGTTTGGTTTCTCGCACTACACGGTGTTTGAGAAACGGATGACCGAGACATAGTCTTTCAGAAGCACTAGCACCTTACGATGGGTAGACCATACCACCTACATCCCCTACATCTGCTAGTCTACCACTGTAAGAGTTCGCACGACTTAGTCAACTATGCTAGAGCCCATAATAGCTTGTGGCTGCACACGGAAGTTTCTAGCATGAATAATCTCATGATCCCTTTGAGCCTGGGTGGCGGTCCATAAAGAAAAACAGGCAATCCTGGAATACCCAGGTACCTCAATCCACCCAGATGTGTGTTTAAGTTGCCACCTTAAATAAACCATTAATTAACAATCACACATCTGTCATGGATACACTCCCCCAATCCACGTCTACTAGCATAGCATGGCAATAAGCAACGTAGAAGTAACTCCCAAAGGTTTGATAATTAAACAGGTAATAGGTACTACCTCAACTACTTCCCAAACCCACAATTTAATTAGATCCTAATCATGCAATGTGTAAGGATTGATCTAATGCAATAAAACTGGGTAGTAGGAGGTATGATCAAAGTGTTACTTGCCTTGCTGATGATCCGGGAAACCTAGCGATTCGAAGTAACAAGCGGCGCACTCTGGGTACTCTATCGCAAACAAACAAGCACACAATAAGTACTCATCTAATGCATAGGTAAAACTCGAATAAGAGATCTAACCAGAAGGTTCAACTTAAGAACTCCGGTTGGCAAAAAGAATCAAAACGAACGAAGGAAAGAAAGACAAACGGCCAAAGAAACAGGCTTTGTTTACTATTCTGGATCTAAGGCAATTTTTACTGTGGGAAAAACTTGTTTGAGTTAGTTAATCGGAGAGAGGGTTTCGAGAAGAAACTCCAGGTGCTTGAATCGCCTGATTCCGATAAACGAGTGAAAAGTTATACTAAAACGAAAATTGGATCAGAAATCGCGATCAGAAAAATCGCGGATTTAATTCGAGAAAAAGGAAAAACGGCGAACATTCGTTAAAACGAACGAACGGACGAACACTCACTATTTAAATAAACCGGAGAACCGATCTATTTAAAAAAAACCGAAACAAAAAATCGAGCAAAACCATTGGAAAACCGAACGTTTTTTTTCGAGAAAAACCGGCGGTGGCGAGGTCTACCTCTGGCGACAAATCCGGCGGGCGGCGACGGGCGGCGGCGGTGCTCCGGCGGGCGGCAGAGGTCGGCGGCGGCGGGGAGGCGGTGGCGCGGGCGGGAGGCGCAACGCGGCGGCGGCGGCAGCGGGGCTAGGCGGCACGGGGCGGCGGCTAGGGTTTGGGGGGGGTGGTTCCGGCTGGGCCTCCCCAGCTTTTAAAGCCGGACGGGCCTTAGTGTCTGGGTCGAACACGGCCCGTAGGTCGGTTGCGTTTTTTTTTAAAAATAGTTATGCTCAGAAAAAAACAAAAGGACTACTAAACGGACTCCAAAAATCCCGAAATAAATTTTACCCGGCTTATAAAATTAAGCCGCACAGGATGAACATTCATTTGGGGCCTAAATGCAATTTTGAAAAACGTGCATTTTTCCTAAATTCAAATAAAATAGCAAATAAAACCAAATAAAATCTTGTTTGATTTTTTTATTAAATCCTCAATATTTCTTTATTTTGGGAAAGTCATTTTATTCCCTCCCTCATAATTTTTATAATAGAAATAATTGAAGATAAAATAAATAAAATAAAAAGATCCTATTTTCAAAATTTGAGACAACTCAAATATGAAAATAACGAAATTCCCAACTCTCTCCGAGGGTCCTTGAGTTGCGAAAAATTTCTAGGATCAACCAAAATGCAATAAATATGATATGCAATGATGATCTAGTGTATAACATTCCAAATTGAAAATTTGGGATGTTACAAACCTACCCCCCTTAAGATGAATCTCACCCTCAAGATTCGGGTTGGCTAGAAAATAGGTGAGGGTGGTCTTTCAGCAATTCTTCCTCTCGTTCCCAGGTGGCTTCATCCTCCGTGTGGTGGCTCCACTGAACCTTGCAAAATTTGATAACCTTGCTGCGGGTGACTCGACTGGCATATTCTAGAATCTTAACTGGTTTCTCCTCATAGGTCAAATCACTGTCCAACTGAATTGCTTCCAGTGGTACCGTATCTCTCAGCGGTATGTCAGCCATTTCTGCGTGGCACTTCTTCAACTGGGATACATGAAACACGTCGTGAACTCCTGACAGTCCTTCGGGTAATTCCAACTTGTTGGCTACTTCTCCCATACGCTCCAAAACTTTGTATGGGCCTACAAAACGTGGCGCTAGTTTTCCCTTAACTCCAAAGCGCTTAACTCCTCGAAGTGGAGATACTTGAAGATAAACTCGGTCTCCGACTTCGTAAACTGTCTCCTTGCGTTTAGAATCTCCATAACTCTTCTGCCTGGACTGAGCTACCTTGAGCCTATCGCGAATCAATTTCACTTTCTGTTCAGACTCCTTTATCAGATTCGGTCCAAACAACTGGCGGTCTCCAACTTCATCCCAAGACAATGGGGTCCTGCACCTCCTTCCGTACAAGGCTTCGAAAGGGGCCATCTTCAAACTGGATTGATAGCTGTTGTTGTAAGAGAACTCTGCATATGGCAAATTCTCATCCCAACTAGATCCATAATCTAGGGCACAAGCTCTTAGCATACCCTCCAAAATGTGATTGACTCTCTCGGTCTGTCCATCTGTCTGCGGGTGAAAAGCTGTGCGAAACTCCAGTCTGGTTCCCAAAGTCTCATGCAACTGATTCCAGAACTTTGAAGTAAACTGGGTTCCTCTATCTGATACAATGCTCCTTGGAATTCCATGCAGACATACGATCCTGGTCATGTATATCTTTGCCAACTTTGCACTGGTGTAGGTAGTCTTCACTGGAATGAAATGAGCTCCCTTTGTCAAACGATCGACTACAACCCATATCGAGTCATAGCCTGAACGTGTTCTGGGCAATCCTGTAATAAAATCCATGCCTAACTTATCCCACTTCCATTCGGGTATCGGCAATGGTTGTAGCTATCCGGCTGGCTTCTGATGCTCTGCCTTTACTCTGTGACATACATCACAAACTGCTACATATTCCGCAATATCCTTCCTCATTCTGGTCCACCAGAAAATATCCTTCAAATCCAAATACATCTTGGTATTTCCTGGGTGAATCGAATACGGTGAATCATGGGCCTCTTGTAAAATTAACTTCCTGATCTCCGGATCATTTGGTACATAGACACGGTCTTCAAACCATAAGGTATCGTGCTCATCCTCACGAAATCCCTTAGCCTTTCCTTTGCTAATTTTCTCTTTAATAGAAGCAATCCCCTTGTCAGTCTTTTGGGCTTCTCTGATTTTATCCATCAACATAGACTGAATCTCCAATGCTGCTACATAGCCTCTTGGAACTATTTCCACACATAGCTCTCGAAGATTTTCGGCTAACTCACTTCGTAAATCTCCCGTCATTAGGGTGTTGACATGGCTCTTACAGCTCAACGCGTCAGCTACTACGTTAGCCCTTCCGGGGTGATAATGCAATTTCATATCATAATCTTTGAAGAGCTCCAACCATCTCCTTTTTCTGAGGTTCAACTCCTTCTGTGTGAAAATATACTTCAAACTCTTGTGGTCCGTGTACACCTCGCAATGGTTTCCAATCAGAAAATGTCTCCAAATCTTCAATGCATGCACTACGGCTGCTAACTCCAAATCGTGCGTAGCATAATTCAACTCATGAGGCTTAAGCTGTTGTGAGGCATACGAAACAACTCTCCCTTCCTGCATCAGCACCGCTCCAAGTCCTCGACGTGAAGCGTCGCAATACACCTCATAATCCTTGGTCTGATCCGGTAAAATCAACACTGGTGAGGTAACCAAATGTTTCTTCAACTCCTGAAAACTAGCCTCACATTCCTCCGTCCATATGAACTTGGTATCCTTCTTCAACAACTCCGTCATAGGCTTCGCAATCTTTGGGAAATTCTCAATAAACCTCCGGTAGTATCCTGCGAGTCCAAGAAAACTCCGGATCTCTCCCACGGTGGTTGGTGCTTGCCACTTGGTCACGGTATCAACCTTAGTGGGATCTACTGCTATACCTTCTCCGGATATAACGTGTCCGAGAAATCCAACTTCCTTCAACCAAAACTCACATTTGCTAAACTTGGCATATAATTGATGTTCTCTGAGCTTTCCAAGAGCCAAACGCAAATGTTCCTTATGCTCCTCTTCATTCTTCGAGTAAACTAGGATATCATCAATGAACACTACGACGAACTTATCCGAGAACTCCATAAACACTTTGTTCATCTTGTTCATAAAATATGCAGGTGCGTTAGTCAGACCAAATGACATAACAGTATACTCGTACAGCCCATACCTGGTGGTGAAAGCCGTCTTGGGTATATCCTATTCCCGAATCTTCAACTGGTGGTATCCTGATCGCAGATCGATCTTGGAAAATACCTTAGCTCCTTGCAATCGATCAAACAGATCATTGATCATCGGTAGTGGGTACTTGTTCTTGATGGTTACTTCATTCAATCCTCGATAATCGACAACCATCCTTAACGATCCATCCTTCTTTTCTACTAGAAGTACTGGCGATTCCCAAGGTGAAGAACTTGGGTGAATATAACCTTTATCCAGTAACTCCTTAATTTGCTTCTTAATTTCCACCAAATCCTTTGCAGGCATCCTATATGGTCTCTTTGATATTGGCCTTGTGCCTGGCAAAAGCTCAATCAAAAACTCAATATCTCTATCCGGTGGCATGCCTGGCAACTCTTCTGGAAATACATCAGGGAAATCCTTCACTACTGGTACTTCCTCCTGCACAACTCATGTTAAGAAATTTACTTGAGTCCTCTTTGGCACATGTCGGGATACATACTTGATCCTTCTCCCTTCTGGGGTGGTAAGTAAAATTGACTTACTGGCACATTCAATACTCCCTTCATACTTTGACAACCAATCCATGCCTAATATCACATCCAATCCTTGGGATTCCAACACTATTAGGTCTGAGGGAAAAACATAGTTACCAATTCTTAATGGTAACCGATCAAACCATAGACTAGCCATATATTCTGCTCCAGGCGAGGTTACTAACATGGGTGACCTAAGGGCTTGGGTTGGCAGTTTATACTTATCCACAAATCCCCTTGATATGTATGAATGCGATGCACCAGTATCGAAAAGAACGAGTGTAGTAAATGACTTAACCAAAAACTTACCGATTACTACATCTGGCGGCTCTTCAACCTCCTCCACGTT
Source organism: Triticum urartu (assembly GCF_056163025.1). Taxonomy (NCBI): domain Eukaryota; kingdom Viridiplantae; phylum Streptophyta; class Magnoliopsida; order Poales; family Poaceae; genus Triticum; species Triticum urartu. Next base: position 191,284,068 of record NC_141873.1, on the reverse strand, counting down.
AACGTGGTTCACCTGTCCCCTATTGAAAGGGTTCGGCTTCTTCCCAGAGCTTCCATTGCCATTTCCATTCTGGGATTCAGGACATTCATTGGCATAATGTCCGGTCTTCTGGCACTTAAAGCAAGTGACTTGGCTCAGGTCTTTCTTGGCTGGGGTTGATGGGTTGATACGGTTCTGGCATTGCTTCCTCCATTCCCATTACCATTCCTAGGGCCATTGTGATTGTGCGAGCTACCTCCTCCATGGGTATGCTGAAAATGTCCTCCCAGCCTAGGGGTAAATCGTGGCTTCTGCTGAGCTCCTGAATTGTACTTTCCTTGAGCATACTTCCTCTTGCGATTCTCAATTTGCTGCTGCTTCCCTTCAATCATGAGAGCACGATCTACCAACTCCTGGTAGTTGTTGAAGGTTGCTACCATCAACTGCATGCTCAACTCATCATTCAGTCCTTCCAGAAATTTCTCCTGCTTTGCTGCATCCATAGCAACGTCATCTGGGGCATAACGTGCTAATTTACTAAAGTCTTCCACATACTGGCCAACTGTCCGTCCTCCTTGGTGCAAGTTGCGAAACTCTCGCTTCTTTATGGCCATAGCTCCTGCTGAAACATGGGCAGTACGAAAAGCCTACTGAAACTGGTCCCATGTGATAGTATCAACAGGGAAAGTGGCTTTGAAATTCTCCCACCATGATGCTGCGGGTCCTTCAAGCTGATGTGCGGCAAACTTCACCTTCTCCGCATCCGTGCATCCTGCTGTGCTCAACTCTCTAGCTGTCTTAAGGAGCCAATCATCTGCTACTATCGGCTCGGTGCTACTGGAAAACACCAGCGGATTCAGCCCAAGAAAACGGGCTAAGTGATCAACACGTGGTGGTGGTGGTGGTGGGTTGTTGTTGTTGTTGTTGTTGTTCCCCTGGTTCTGATTCTGGACTAGCAACTGCATCGATGTGTTCTGCTGCTGGATCAACTGAGTGAGCTCCGGTGGAAAGGTAAATCCGGGGTCACGTCTCGGAGGCATCTGAGGGTTTAGAAAAGATGAGATTTAAGAATAGAGAGGGTCTAAAGAGAAAACACTACCCATATGCACATGAGGCAAAAGCAAACAATTCACTCAATCAAACAAGGGCATACAATTGATCTAACTATCGCAAAAGTGCTTGGACTATAATATTTACATGGTGGACTACTACTACTGATGAGGTGGTCTACTAGAAATATTCTTCGGTTGCAGACTCCATGATATCTGCTCCGGCTTCATCAACATAGTCATCATCGCTCTCGTCGGGATCTGAGTCAGTGTCGTCGATAATGAAGAGCTTGTGATGGGCTAAGTTGGGACACCCCTGCAAGGTCTTCAACTTTCGAAAGCCGTGCCCGCGGTTATGGGCAGATGGGAATTTGTTAATGTCCGGTTGTAGAGAACTTGACACTTAACTTAATTAAAATGAATCAACTGCGTGTGTAGCCGTGATGGTCTCTTTTCGGCAGAGTCCGGGAAGAGAACACGGCCTCGTGTTATGTTTGAACGTATGTAGCTTCAGGATCACTTCTTGATCAATATTACCTTCTCGACCGTGTGTTTCCTCTCTTCTCGCTCTCTTTTGCGTAAGTTAGCCACCATATATGCTAGTGCTTGCTGCAGCTCCACCCCACTACCTTTTCCTATCCATGAGCTTAAATAGTCTTGATCGCGAGGGTGCGAGATTGCTGAGTCCCCATGTCTCACAGAAACTTCCAAACAGATGCAGGTGCCGATGATGCCAGTGCAGGGGACGCTACCGAACTCAAGTGGGAGTTCGACGAGGATTCGGGCCGTTACTATGTTTCTTTTCTAGATGATCAAGCCCAGTTGGGACGATCGGGGATCTAGCATTTGGGGTTGTCTTTCTTTATTTCGGTTCCGTATTCGGACCTTTGATTGTACCTTGGATGATGTATGACTATTTATGTATTGTGTGAAGTGGCGATTGTCGGTGTCAAAACCGGCGGATCTTGGGTAGGGGGTCCCGAACTGTGCGTCTAAGGCGGAACGTAACAGGAGGCAGGGGACACGATGTTTACCCAGGTTCGGGCCCTCTTGATGGAGGTAATACCCTACGTCCTGCTTGTTTGTTCTTGATGATATGAGTATTACAAGAGTTGATCTACCACGAGATCGAAGAGGCTAAATCCTAGAAGCTAGCCTATGGTATGATTGTCTGTTGTCCTACGGACTAAAACCCTTCGATTTATATAGACACCGGAGGGGGCTAGGGTTACACATGGTCGGTTACAAAGGTGGAGATATATATATATCCGTATTGCCTAGCTTGCCTTCCACGCCAAGTAGAGTCCCATCTGGACATGAGACGAAGTCTTCAAACTTGTATCTTCATATTCCAAAAGTCCGGCCAAAGGATATAGTCCGGCTGTCAGGAGACCCCCTAATCCAGGACTCCCTCAGTAGCCCCTGAACCAGGCTTCAATGATGATGAGTCCGGCGTGCAGTGTTTTCTTTGGCATTGCAAGGCGGGTTCCTCCTCCAAACTCACCACGGAAGAGTTTGAATACAAGGATAGTGTCTGACCCTGCAAAATAAGTTCCACATACCACTGTAGAGAGAATAATATTTCCACAAATCTAATCTGCTGACATGTTTCGACAGCGTGACATCACACCATGACCCGGTCATTATTCAAACCATTTCCCTCAACCAGCTCCACTCATAATGCGAGGCGGTTTTCTAGACATGTCTTGTCAAAGCAGAGATCGTGTCCCCCTTATCACGAGATTCTCATCAATACAAACGTGGGTAACCCAACCGTGCCTGTTGGTATGACTCCTAGATCTTAGGTAAGTCCCAAACGGCCACGAGGAAGACGCCTGATATTCACTCTCTTTATAAAGGGGACAAGGCTTTTTCTTTTTTCCCTCCCGCGCTCAATCGAATCCTTCCCCCGCCTCGAGTTCTAACACCCAAAGCTCAGGTCAGCTGCTTCAGACCTTCAACTATGTCCGGATCCAACCTTCAAGGTTGGTGGATGCCTTCCTCCATCACAGAGGAGGACATCAAGAAGTTGAGGGAGGCCAGATATCTGACCGCCGAAATTCCGCATAGGCTGCCCACCCGTGGGCAGGTCGTCCCTACTCCCGAACCCAAAGAGAGCGTTGTGTTCGTCTCCCACTTCCTCTGAGGTCTAGGCCTCGCTCTGGATCCCTTTGTTAGGGGTCTTATGTTCTATTACGGGCTGCATTTTCATGATCTGGCCCCGGATTCCCATCTTCACATCTCGTCATTTATTGTTGTATGTGAGGCCTTCCTCCGCATTACCCCTCACTTCGGCCTGTGGCTCAAGACCTTCGATGTGAAGCCGAAGATGATCGAGGGGCAGCACGCAGCGTGTGGAGGTGCTTTAATAAGCAAGATCGCTGACGCTCCATGGCCAGAGGGTTCCTTCCCAGAGGTGTACGGATTGTGGCAGCGGGAGTGGTTTTACATCACAGCTCCCCGAAGTGCCAAGTGGGTAGCTGCCCCCGCCTTCCGCTCGGGCCCCCCACCACAACTGATGTCATGGATCAGCAGGGGGCTGAGCTGGGGTCCAGCCAAGGACGTGCCAATACTGCAGAGCCGTATCTGAGATCTCTTCGAGGGAGACTTCAGTCTGGTTATGGTAATGCAAGTTATGCTGGTTCGTCGAGTCCAACCTTGCAAACGCCGGCCCCTCCGTATGTGGGAATTCAACCCAGAAGGACCGCGAGTTATTCTGCATTTCCTCGGCATGACGCACGAAGAGATTTACAAATCGTTCTTCGGAGCCCAAACAGAGTGTCCGGACACCACCGAGGATGTGGGCCTGAGCTGCAACCGCCCCGCTACCCAAGTAAGTAATCCCATGCCGAACCTGCTGTCCTTTCATTTATCAAGGCATCATTCTAAAGAGCCGCTCTTTGACCAGGACTGGATAACAAGGGCGATGATGATCAGGTGTTTAGCCCCCTTCCTGAGGGCTTGGACAATCCGGTATTGGACAAGATGCTCGAGTCGGTGCCTTATCCAGTGTCCTCAAAGGAAGATGATGGGGGGAATAAAGACGGCGGAAGCGAGCCCCACTCTCTACTTATTCCAGCTGGGGGAATGAGCACCTCTGCAAGGGAGGACAAACAAAGGGAAGAACCTGACATTCTCCCTCCCTGGGGAAGGAAGAGGACTACCTCTGAAGATCCGGAAACTAAGGTTTGAAAACGGGAGAAGAAATCTTCATCAGAGGGTCCTGCCTCGGAGGGTATTCTTGCCGCACAATATCCGTGCGGGGATCAACCCTCTACCGAGTTGTAAGTAATCGAAAAGTTCTTAATAGTGAAAACATCCTACCTTACTTCCTAAGACAATAACCGATGCTTATAAATTGTAGTTTGGATTGTAGCCCTTCTCGACAAAGTTCATCTTCGGGGGATCTTCTTCCGGTGATGATGGAGAGCGAAAGGCCTCCCCTAGACACCCCATCTCAAGAAGCGGGCGACCTTGAAGTGTCGTCGCGAAGGGTATCTCCGGATCCACTAGGGCCAGAGGATAACCGTTTGGCTGCCTGGAATCCCCAGTATCCGGCTCCTAAGGAGAGCGATAGCAAGGGTCCGTACAGTGTGCGGTCGAACGCGCTGAAGGATCTTTTGGGGCAAGCGGCCGTCTCAGAAGCGCATCGTATGCTAATGGGTACGATAATTGAAAGGATTTCATCCGCTGAAAGCGGTTTGCATGAAGCCTTCCTGAGTCTGCTGAAAGGCTTCGAGGTACGTGAAATAATGTATGTTTTTAACAGTACCGCATACGTTAGATATTCCCTATGCAGATAGTAGCCCCTCAAACTCTGGTTGTTGTCGGAAACGGTGGCAAACAGAGGATCATAGTCCCAGGTAATAACCAAACCGCCTTTATGTGTAGGTGGCTGAAGCTCCGGTGGCTAGCTGGACTGATGGTTTTGCCGAGACAAAGCGGCAACTTGATGTGGCAAACACCGACATCGTGCTTGTCAACAAGCGGCTTGACGAGGCACAGGGTGAGTGATTTTTCTGGTGATCGTCACATAATAAGAGTAGCATGATGCCAGTATCTTTAATGTGTTGTGACTGCAGATGGAGCTGCCACCGTGGAGACCCTTCGGGCATAGCATGCCCGAGCCAAGGAGCAAGCAAGGAGTAGCAATGCGGCCGCTTTAAAGGCGGCCGAAGAATAAAGGGACGAACAGGCCGCACATTGCGAGAGCAAGGAAAAATAGCCAAGATGGCTGTAGAGTTAAAAGATGCCGCTGACCGTTACCAGCTTCTTGAAGAAGAGAACTGGGCGAAGGCGACGGACCTGGAGAAGGCCCGGGTGGCTGCCAAGGAAGCCCGCTCCAAAATTAGAGCGACGAAGGAGGAGCGGAATCAAGCTGCAGATATCGTGTCTGGGAAGCCCTTCTTGTTGCGGACTAAGTTCGGAGATCTGAAGTATGCTCCTCTGGACCGGCTATGGAGTTCTGCGGACGCGTACATGGATTTGGCTGCAAGTGTTGCTGATGCGGCCGAGTACTTCAAGGATCAGAAAGGTCTCGAAGTGGAAAAGCTGTTCTGGTCATAGTTCCATGCTCCAGTCCGTCTGCTGCTGTTGAATGAGGGATTGGCCGAGTGGGCCGAGCTCCATAGGTTGTTTGGACTTGCCATGAGGTCCATTGTGGATCCCCTGTGGCCGGGAGGGCCAAGGCCGAATAGCTACTTTAGCTTAGTGCAACAATTCCTTGGTGTTGTGCCACACATCGATGTTGTAAAGAGATCGGCGTGCATAGAGGGTGCGCAGATGGCCTTTGCCCGTGTCAAGACATACTGGGCGGATATGGAGGCCACCACTATTGCGACACAGGGTTTGGCCGTAGGCCGAGTGGCTGCTGATGAAGCTATGTACCTAGGGTAGGGTCATGGATCTCTTCAAGATACCCTCCCCAAGGACATCCCTAAAGGTGCCAGGAGCATTCGAATAAAAATCATCATCCACTCGACCATGAAGTTATGTTCCACTCGACAATCCTGAAGACACTCGACTGTACGGATAATCACTCGACTACCAGAAGATCTAGAGCCACTCCACTCTGCAACGGTCGAGAATTAAGTCATAGCTTTAATGGTCATTATGTATCTTTATTGCAGGCGTTACCAGTAACGCCCCCATCTTTTATGTACCTTAAACCCTCTGTGACGTGGGCGGGCTGGGGTCCTGGCGCACTCTATATAAGCCACCCCCTCCACAGGCACAAGGATTCGCACTTTCTGTAACACACACGCATATAATCCAGTCGACCGCCTCCGGGCTCCGAGACGTAGGGCTATTACTTCCTCCGAGAAGGGCCTGAACTCGTAAAACTCCTGAGTACAACCCCTCCATAGCTAAGATCTTGCCTCTACATTCCTACCCCCCATTCTACTGTCAGACTTAGAACCACGACAGTTGGCGCCCACCGTGGGGCAGGTGTCTTAGAGACTAGTTGGAGAAGTTGCAATTTTTCCGATCCCCTTCATCATGGTTTCAGGCGGAGGTTTGGCTGAGGGCCGCAAGATCCGTCTCGGCGCGCTCGTGTTTGTTGCCGACGACTCCGCTTGGCTTCAGGAGACTCCACTCGACGTCGACGCACTCCCCGTCCACGGGGCAACGCACTTTCGCGCGTGCGTCCGTGGCATCCTCCTGCGGCAGCCATCGACCTAGTATCGGTCGGCTCCTGTAGCTTCCCCCCTCCCTGCGGCCCGCCGTAGCAAACGTTCCGGTCAATCGAGGCTTCGGCGGTGGGTGAAGCATGCGATGGCTCGCCAGTCGGCCACCCCCCAAGTCACGGAAATCAAGCCCAACGAAATCCTCTACGGCCTGTTCTATCTGTCGACTGGCTCCGTAGAGACTGCATCCGAGCGCGACAGCAGTGAACCTGCGGCGGAAGTTTTCATGGTCAATGGACAACATAGTCCTCTTGGCTTCACCAGTGAAGACGGAGGCGATGGGGGCGGTGATCTGTCGCGTGTTCATGAAGAGTACTGCCGCGAACCTCTCTCTTCGCAGCGGAGAGAAGAACTTCGCCGCCGGAACATGGATGCACTTCCCACTCCTATCGTTGGAGAAACCCCTGAGGCCCAGGCCTTGGAGGAGGTGCACCTTGCCAAATTGGCTGAGCGCACTCGACTGGAGAACCTCCAGCGTGCACTCGACGAGCGTGCTCGGCAGCGTGCTCCCGAATCCAGTCGACGTCAACTTTTTCCGCCTCCGACTCAGGTATACTGAACTCCAATCCAGAATCTCGCAGCTACGGCCCGAATAGCGGAGTCAATTCAACCTTCCCAGTCAGAAGCTGGTCGGGGTTTGGTGCACATCCGATCCTTGCTCCGAGCCGCGGGTGAGCAGAACACAGTAGTATCTCAGTCGCAGAATAGGATTCACAGCAGATCCGTGGTTGCAGACACAGTCCAGTCGGCTCACAGCCCAAGATTGCCCCCGAGGCATGAGGGACGTGGAGATCGACGAGATCTGTACAGAAACCGTGAGCAGTATGATCACCAAATCGATCGCGATGATCGTCGTCGAGTGCCCACACCTTCCCCAAGGAGTGGGTCATACGTGCCTCGACAACATGATGACAGGCGCCCTCACAATGTTGGGCGAGGGATTCTAGTCGACCCCAGAGAGCCAGGCTTTGATGCGAGATCTATTCTCGTTCAGGGCTTGGTCGACAGAAACAGAGCTCACCGAGAAGGTCATGACAGAGATCTACCATCCAGCAGCAGAGTGCATGTCTCAGGTCCGGAGTGCTTCAACAGAGCCATCAGGGCTGTAGTGATTCCCCCCAACTTCAGGTTGGTGACTGGAGTCAGTAAGTTCATTGGTGAGTCCAAGCCTGACACTTGGCTTGAAGACTACCGAGTGGCTGTTCAGATTGGTGGCGTCAATGATGAAGTGGCCATGAAACACCTTCCTCTGATGCTGGAGGGCTCGGCCAGAGCATGGCTGAATCAGTTAGCACCTGGTAGTATTTATACTTGGGAAGATCTTGCTCGAGTATATGTTAGGACATTTGAAGGTACTTGCAAGCGGCCAGTAGGGCTGACAGAATTACAATGTTGCGTTCAGAAACCGAATGAAACTTTGATGGATTATATCCAGAGATGGATCACATTGCACCACATGGTGGAGAATGTGTCTGATCATCAGGCAATTTGTGCCTTTAAAGAAGGCGTCAAATATCGGGAGTTGAATCTGAAATTCGGTCGGATGGATGATGGAAATTGCCACCAAGTACGCCAACGGTGAAGAAGAAGACCGACTCCGGAGTGGCAAGCACAAAACAGACGCCCACGAAACCGGAGGAGGAAACTCCAGTCGGAAGCAGAAGCGCAAAGCCGAGCCAGCCGCTCCTGGTGAAGCCTTAGCCGTGACTCAAGGAAAGTTCAAGGGGAAGCCCAAAGGGCCGTGGAACCCCAAGAAAGTAAAAGATCAAGATGGAAATGATGTGCTGGATTTACCATGCCACATTCACACCAAAAAAGATGAAGAGGGTAATTTCATTTACCCGAAGCATACCACTCGACAGTGTTGACTCCTAATCCAGCAATTCCGAGAGAAACAACCCAAGGAAAAGGAGAAAGAAGTAGACAAGGTTGAGGACGAGGAAGAGGATGATGATGGTTATCCCCACGTGAATTCCACTCTAATGATTTTCGCTGACGTTGAGAGTAAGAGTCGATTGAAAGTCATCAACAGAGAAGTGAACATGGTCGCTCTGGTGACACCCAGTTATTTGAAGTGGTCCCAGACTGCCATTACATTCGACTAGTCCGATCACCCAGCGCACGTAGCCACCCCTAGAAGGAAAGCGTTGGTGTCCAACCCAGTAGTCGAAGGCACCCGACTGACTAAGGTTCTGATGGATGGTGGCAGTGGCCTGAATATACTATATGCAGAGACATTGAAAGGAATGGACATTCCGATGTCCAGACTCAGTGAAAGCAATATGAGTTTCCATGGGGTCATTCCCAGCAAGAAGGCTACATCACTTGGCCAGATTCCTCTCGGCGTGGTTTTCGGTGATTCCAAGAATTACCGCAAAGAAAAGTTGACATTTGAAGTTGTGTATTTCCAGAGTGCCTATCATGCTATTCTAGGCAGGCCAGCTTATGCACGTTCTATGGCTCGACCATGTTACGTGTACCTCAAATTGAAGATGCCTGGTCCCAAAGGGGTGATCACTATCACTGGTAGTCGGAAGAAGGCGGAAGAGTGCTTCCAGAAGGGCTCAAAGATCGCCGATGCACAGATGGCCGTAGTAGAATTGCAGGAATATCAAAAAAATGCAGATCCGAGTGATTTGTTGCGAGCCAAGAAGCCTACCACGGATTCAGCATTCCAGTCGTCTGGCGAAACAAATTCGATTCACATTCACCTGACGGATCCCAATGCTGCTCCGACTCACATTTGAACAACACTCGACTCCAAATAGGAAGAAGCGCTCATCCAGTTCCTCCGTGAGAACTGGGACATCTTTGCATGGAAACCTTCGGACATGCCAGGTGTTCCTAGGGGACTGGCTGAGCATCGTTTGTGAGTCAACCCAAAAGTGAAACCAGTCAAAGAACATCTTCGACGGTCCGCCGCACAGAAGAGGAAGGCAATCGGTGAAGAGGTGGCTCGGCTTTTGGCAGCTGAGTTTATCCGTGAGATTTATCACTCCGAGTGGTTAGCTAATGTTGTCATGGTCCCAAAGAAGGACGACTCACTTCGCATGTGCATTGACTTCAAGCATATCAATTGGGCCTGCCCGAAGGACCACTTTCCTCTCCCTCGCATCGACCAAATAGTCGACTCGACTGCGGGGTGTGAGCGTTTGTCGTTTTTGGACGCCTATTCCGGGTATCATCAGATCTGTCTGTACGGACCCGACGAGATAAAAACAGCTTTCATCACCCCATTTGGGTGCTTCTGTTATGTGACTATGCCATTCAGTTTGAAGAACGCTGGAGCCACATTCATGTGGATGATTCAGAAGTGCCTGCTCACTCAGATCAGTTGGAATGTGGAAGCATACATGGATGACATTGTGGTCAAGTCACGTAAAGGTTCCGACCTACTGGCTGACCTTGCTGAAACCCTTGCCAACCTCAGAAGGTATGATACCAAGCTTAATCCATCAAAGTGCACGTTTGGAGTTCCAGGCAGAAAATTACTCGGTTTTCTCATTTCTGAACGAGGGATCGATGCTAACCCAGAGAAAGTGGGTGCCATACTCCGGATGAAACGCCCCGTGCGTGTGCATGATGTCCAGAAGCTTACTGGTTGTTTGGCCGCCCTAAGTCGATTCATTTCTTGTCTCGGTGAAAAGGCCCTGCCTCTTTACCGACTGATGAAGAAATCAGATAAGTTCGAGTGGACTCCTGAAGCTGATGCAACATTTGCAGAGCTAAAAGCCCTGCTTTCCACCCAGCTGGTGCTTGCTGCCCCAATCAGCAAAGAGCCTTTACTACTTTATATAGCAGCCACTGGACAAGTCGTCAGTACAATACTTACGGTCGAGCGGGAAGAAGAGGGAAAAGCCTACAAAGTTCAGTGCCCGATTTATTATGTTTCTGAAGTTCTGACTCCGTCAAAGCAGAGATATCCACACTATCAGAAGCTTGTTTATGGGATTTACATGACCACGAAGAAGGTTGCACACTATTTCTCTGATCACTCTGTTACAGTTGTCAGCGACGCTCCATTGTCGGAGATTCTGCACAACAGAGATGCAACTGGTCGAGTGGCAAAATGGGCGATTGAACTCCTTCCTTTAGATATAAAGTTTGAGGCAAAGAACGCTATCAAGTCCAAAGCAGTGGCAGATTTCCTCGCCGAGTGGATCGAACAACAACTCACGACTCAACTTCACTCGAAGCACTGGACCATGTTCTTTGATGGATCCAAGATGCTGAATGGTTCTGGTGCTGGGGTGGTAATGGTACCCCCCCCCCCCCCCCCGAGGAGACAAGCTCAGATACGTCCTCCAGATTCACTTTGATGCCTCCAATAACGAAGCAGAATATGAAGCACTCCTATATCGGTTACGTATGGCCATTTCACTCGGTGTGCGTCACCTCATGGTTTACGGCGACTCAGATTTGGTGGTCAATCAAGTGATGAAAGAATGGGACGTTAGAAGCCCAGCTATGACTGGTTACTGCAATGCGGTCAGGAAGTTGGAAAAGAAGTTTGAGGGGTTAGAGCTCCATCACATACCCCGTCTGAAAAATCAAGCAGCCGATGATTTGGCAAAGATAGGTTCCAAGAGAGAAGCCATTCCCAGCAATGTGTTTTTAGAACATATTCACACACCGACAGTTCAGGAAGATCCTTTTACTGAAGAGCCCCCGCAGCCTAAGAGCGCCACAGATCCGACTGAAGTCGAGGTCCCAGCCATGGTCGATCTAATCATGGAGGTTCTGGCCATTACTCCCGACTGGACAGTGCCATACATTGCGTACATCCTTAGGAAGGAACTCCCAGAGGACGAAGAAGAGGTTCGACAGATCGTCCGTCGATCCAAGGCCTTTACTGTGATAAGAGGACAACTGTTTAGGGAAAGCATGACTGGAGTCGGTCAGAGATGCATAACGCCAGAAGAAGGTCGAATGATCCTCAACGACATCCACTCGGGGACCTGTGGTCACCATGCGTCCTCTCGGGCCATCGTGGCTAAAGCATACCGAGCCGGATTTTATTAGCCACGAGCAAATGAAATTGCGAAAGATATAGTCGACAGATGTGAAGGCTGCCAGTTTTACTCTGACATGTCTCACAAGCCAGCGTCAGCCCTGAAGACCATTCCCCTCGTCTGGCCCTTTTCTGTTTGGGGATTGGATATGGTTGGACCACCGAGAACTGGTAGGAGCGGCTTCACTCGTGTGCTCATAGCAGTCGACAAGTTTACTAAATGGATTAAAGCTAAACCTATCAAGAATCTTGAAGCTAGCACTGCTGTCAGTTTTATCAGAGAATTGACATTCCGATATGGAGTTCCACACAGCATGATCACTGACAACGGGTCAAACTTCGATACTGATGAGTTTAGAGCTTTCTGCGCTTCTCAAGGCACACGAGTCGACTATACTTCAGTCGCTCACCCGCAGTCGAACGGACAAGCAGAAAGAGCAAATGGACTAATTCTCAAAGAACTGAAACCTCGACTGATGCGTGATCTCAAAAACGCAGCAGGCGCTTGGGTCGATGAACTTCCGTCAGTTCTTTGGGGTTTGAGGACAACTCCCAATCGATCGACTGGATGAACTACTTTCCTTTTGGTCTATGGAGCTGAAGCTGTTCTGCCAAGTGACCTGCTCCACACCGCACCCCGAGTCGAGCTCTTCTCTGAAGAGGAAGCAGAACAGGCCTGGCAAGATTCAATCGATCTCTTAGAGGAGGAAAGAGAGATGGCCTTGATCCGGTCGACCATTTATCAGCAAGACTTGCGTCGATTCCATTCCAGAAACATGAGGGGTCGAACCTTTCAAGAGGGAGACTTGGTTCTTCGAGTGGATCAACAGAAACCACACAAGCTCGCCCCTACTTGGGAAGGCCCCTTCATCATCACCAGAGTTCTCCACAATGGAGCATACCATCTTTACAACGTCGAGCATCAGAAGGGCGAGCCACGGGCTTGGAACGCGAAGCTACTCCGCCCCTTTTATACTTAAGCACTCGTTCGAATAAAATGTAATAAGAACTACCTTTGTAATTTGTTCATCAAAGACAAGAGCTTTACAGTCTTCTCGCACGATTGTTGTTGTTTTTACCTCTGAAATCCCCCAATGGGTGGGCTTAGCCGCGAATCCGGTTCGCCTAAGTTCAAAAGAAAATCATACCGAGTGATGAGCAAGCCTCTCACTCGGGGGCTTAGCCGCAAATCTGTTTCGCCTAAGTTCGAAAGAAAATCCTACCGAGTGGTGAGCAAGCCTCCCACTCGGGGGCTTAGCTGCAGTCCAGTACTCGCCTAAGTTTTTAAAATCCTACCGAGCGGTGAGCAAGCCTCCCACTCGGGGGCTTAGCTGCAGTCCAGTACTCGCCTAATGTTATAAAATCCTACCGAGTGGTGAGCAAGCCTCCCACTCGGGGGCTTAGCTACAGTCCAGTACTCGCCTAAGGTTATAAAATCCTACCAAGTGGTGAGCAATCCTCCCACTCGGGGGCTTAGTTGCAGTCCAGTACTCGCCAAAGTTTGTAAAATCCTACCGAGTGGTGAGGAATCCTCCCACTCGGGGGCTTAGCTGCAGTCCAGTACTCGCCTAAGTTTAAAAAATCCTACCGAGTGGTGAGCAATCCTCCCACTCGGGGGCTTAGCTGCAGTCCAGTACTCGCCTAAGTTTAAAAAATCCTACCGAGTGGTGAGCAATCCTCCCACTCGGGGGCTTAGCTGCAGTGCAGTGCAGTTTAAGAAAAGTTTACGTGCTCTAGAGTTGGGGGCCTCGACCACCGCCCAAACCTCGACGTATCGCCACCAAACCATGTATTTATGATTAAATAGGTACTTATGTAACTAGAAATGATTTTTGGACAAAATAAATAGCAAACTATGAGGCAGCTGCAGTTCAAATTTGACCCGCTTCCTGCTAAATCGGCGGGAATTTGTCTTTTTCACCAGAGGTGGATCAAAACTTTTGACACCCAACCATTTTTTCAATTGTGCATTATATATGGCCTAGTATTTTATAAAATTTATTAGGTCCAATTTTGCAACAAATATATGGTAGGTCCTTCACAAAAAAACTCATTTTGGGCACTCAGAAAAATGGAAAATGAATTTTTCGTGCAAAGATAATGAAAACTTCCTTAGGCAACATTGTTTGGAATTCCAAGATGCACCCTTGTGCACAATATGAGATCATTTGAACAAACTATGCCATGAATGTGGCCATAAGATTGATCATTTGGCTTGAAAGCCATGAATCTTCGCACATGATAGCTCATTTCTGAGAACACTTTTTTAAAAGAATTGCCGAATTACAAGTTTATTATTTTTCCTGGGAACTTGGCCATATATAATGACACAATGCGAAGGTTTCCCAATTTATTTATTTTTTGAACTTTTTATGCCCATTTCAAAATGCGGTCAAAACGGCGGGAATGACCGTTCCTAGCTAGTGGTTGAATCTTGAATTTTTTTTGGTGTTTCTCTGATTAAATAGATACTTATGTACCTAGAAATGATTTTTGGAAAAAATAAAGAGCAAACTACGAGGTAGCTACAGTTCAAATTTGACCCGCTTCCTGCTGAATCGGCAGGAATTTGTATTTTTCACAAGAGGTGGATCAAAACTTTTGACACCCAAATATTTGGTCAATTGTGCATTAAATATGTCCTAATATTTTATAAAATTGATTTGGTGCAATTTTGCAACAATTATTTGGGAGGTCCTTCACAAAAAAACCTCCTTTTGGGCACTCGAAAAATGGAAAATGGTTTTTTCGTCCAAAGAAAATGGAAACTTCCTTAGGCAACATTGTTTGCCATTCCAATATGCACCCTTGTGCACAATATGAGATCATTTGAACAAACTATGCCATGAATGTGGCCATAAGATTGATCATTTGGCTTGAAAGCCATGAATCTTCACGCATGATAGCTCATTTCTGAGAACACTTTTTTAAAAGAATTGCGGTATTACAAGTTTATTATTTTTCCTGGGAACTTGGCCATATATAATGACACAATGCGAAGGTTTCCCAATTTTTTGATTTTTTTTGAACTTTTTATGCCCGTTTCAAAATGTGGTCAAAACGGCGGGAACGACCGTTCCTAGCTAGTGGTTGAATCTTGAATTTTTTTGGTGTTTCTCTGATTAAATAGATACTTATGTACCTAGACATGATTTTTGGAAAAAATAAAGAGCAAACTACGAGGTAGCTACAGTACAAATTTAACCTGCTTCCTACTGAATCGGCAGGAATTTGTCTTTTTCACGAGAGGTGGATCAAAACTTTTGACACCCAAACATTTGGTCAATTGTGCATTAAATATGTCCTAATATTTTATAAAATTGATTTGATGCAATTTTGCAACAATTATTTGGGAGGTCCTTCACAAAAAAAACCTCCTTTTGGGCACTCGAAAAATGGAAAATGGTTTTTTCGTCCAAAGAAAATGGAAACTTCCTTAGGCAACATTGTTTGCCATTCCAATATGCACCCTTGTGCACAATATGAGATCATTTGAACAAACTATGCCATGAAAGTGGCCACTGATGAAGGAATGTACCTAGGGTAGGGTCACGGACCTGTCCTAACTGCCCTATCCAAGGACACCTTTAGAATAAATCACCTTTCAATCGACTTGGAGGTGTTCCACTCGATAGACTCGAAGACATTCGACCAAGAAGCAATTACTCGACCAAGATCCAACTACTCGACGGCCAGGAGACCTAAAGTCACTCCGCACGCTAACGGTCGGTCATTAAGTAGCCTTTATGGTCATCATAGCACTTTATTACTAGCGTTATCAGTAACGCCCTGCCTTAATGTACATTGAACCCTTCGTAACGTGGGCTGGCCGGGGTCCTGGCGCACTCTATATAAGCCACCCCCCTCCTCCGAGACAAGGGTTCGCACCTCTGTAACTCATACACACATAATCCAGTCGACCGCCTCCGGGCTACGAGATGTAGGGCTTTTACTTCCTCCGAGAAGGGCCTGAACTCGTAAACCTTGCGTCCTTACAACCTCTCCATAGCTAAGACCTCGCCTCTCCATACTTACCCCCCTACATTACTGTCAGACTTAGAACCACGACAGTTGGCGCCCACCGTGGGGAAGGTGTTTTAGCGTTTTGTTGGAGGAGTTGCGATCTTTTCCGACCCGAATCATCATGGTTTTCGATGGAGTTTTGGTGGAGGGCCGTGAGATCCATCTCGGCGCGCTCACATTCATCGCCGACGACTCCGCCTGGCTTCAGGAGGCTCCGCTCGACGTGGACGCGCTCCCTGTCCGCGGGGCAACGCACTTTAGCACGTGTGTCCGCGGCGTTCTCCTGCGGCAACCGTCGACCCCCCTACCGGTCGGCTCCTGTGCTGTCCTCCCTCCCCGTTTCCCTCTGGCGCAAGCACTCCGGTCGGTCGAGACTTCAGCGGTGGGTGAGACACGCGGTGGCCCGTCAGTCGGCCACCCCTCAAGTCGCGGCGATCGAGCCCGACGAATCCCTCTACGGCCTGTTCGACTGGCTCCGAAGAGACTGCATCCGAGTGCGACAGCAGCGATCCGGCAGCGGAGGTTCTGATGGTCGATGGGCCGCCCAGTCCCCCGGTTTTACCCGCACCGACGGAGGCGCAGGAGGAGGCGACCCGTCGCGTCCCCATGAGGAATATCTTCCCGAGCCTCTCACATCACTGCAGAGAGAAGAACTTTGCCACCGGAACATGGATGCTCTACACACTCCTATCGTTGGGGAAACCCACGAGGCTCGCGCCTTGGAGGATGCATGCCTGGCAAACTTGGCCGAGTGCACTCGACTGGAGAACCTCCAACGAGCACTCGACGAGCGTGCGCGACAACGGGTTCCCGAATCCAGTCGACGTCAGCTCTTCCCGCCCCCGTAGGTATATCGGACTCCGATTCAGAATTTAGCAGCTGCGGCCCGTATAGCGGAGTCGATTCAGCCTTCCCAGTCGGAGGCTGGAAGAGGCTTGATGCAGATCAGAGCGTTACTCCGGGCAGCAGGAGATCAGAATTCCGCTGTTTCTCAGTCGCGGAACAGAATTCACAGCAGATCCGTTGCCGCGGACACAGTCCAGTCGGCTCACAGCCCGAGATCGCCCCCGAGGCATGAGGGACGTGGAGACCGGCGTGACCAGTATGGGAACCATGAGCAGTATGATCACCGAGTCGATCGTGACGGTCGGCGTCGAGTGCCCACGCCTCCCCCGAGGAGCGGGTCGTATGTGCCTCGCCAGCAGGATGACAGGCGCCCTCATAGTGGTGGGCGAAGGATTCCAGTCGACCCCAGAGGGCCAGGCTTTGACGCGAGATCCATCCTCGTCCCGGGTCTGGTCGACAGGAACAGAGCTCACCGAGAAGGCCACGACAGAGATGCGCTTGCCAGCGGCAGAGTACATGTTTCGGGGCCAGAGTGCTTTAGTAGAGCCATCAGGGCTGCTGTGATTCCTCCCAATTTCAGGTTGGCGACTGGAGTCAGTAAGTTCACTGGCGAGTCCAAGACAGATACTTGGCTCGAGGACTACTGAGTGGCCGTCCAGATTTGCAGCGGCAATGATGAAGTGGCCATGAAGCACCTGCCTCTCATGTTGGAGGGCTCGGCCAGAGCGTGGCTAAACCAGTTAGCGCCTAGCAGCATTTACACTTGGGAAGATCTCTCCCGAGTGTTCATCACCACATTTGAGGGCACATGCAAGCGACCAGCAGGACTGACGGAACTGCGGTCTTGTGTGCAAAAGCCGAATGAAACTTTGAGAGATTACATCCAAAGATGGATCACGTTACATCACTCGGTGGAGAATGTGCCTGACCACCAAGCAGTTTGTGCCTTCAAGGAAGGCGTCAAGTACAGAGAGCTGAATTTGAAATTCGGTTGAACCAGAGATATGTCCCTGTATCAGATGATGGAGATTGCCACCAAGTATGCTAATGGTGAGATGAGGATCGACTCAGAAGTGGCAAGATCAAGTCAGTCGCCCAAGAAACCAGAGGCAATTCCAATCGAAAACAGAAGCGGAAAGCCGAGCCAGCGGCTCCCGGGGAAGCCTTAGCTTTGGCCCAAGGAAAGTCTAAAGGGAAACCTAAAGGGCCTTGGAATCCCAAAAAGGTTAAAGACCAGGAGGGAAATGATGTGTTGGACTTACCATGTCTCGTCCACACGAAGAAAGATGAAGAGGGTAATTTTATTTACCCGAAACACACCACTCGGCAGTGTCGACTCTTGATCCAGCAGTTTCAGGGCAAGCAGCCCAAGGGTAAGGAAAAGGAGTCAGACAAGGTCGAGGACAAAGAGGACAGTGATGACGGATACCCTCAAGTCAATTCCACCCTGATGATGTTTGCTGATGTTGAGAGCAAAAGTCGACTGAAAGTTATTAACCGAGAGGTGAATATGGTCGCTCTGGCGACACCTAGTTACCTGAAATGGTCTCAGACTGCCATAACATTCAACCAGTCCGACCACCCAACGCACATCGCAACCCCTGGGAGGCAAGCTTTGGTGGTCGACCCAGTTGTTGAAGGCACTCGACTGACCAAAGTCCTGATGGATGGTGGCAGTGGTTTGAACATATTATACGCTGAGACGTTGAAGGGGATGGGCATTCTGATGTCCAGACTCAGTGCCAGCAAAATGAGTTTCCATGGAGTCATTCCTGGGAAGAAGGCTGAATCACTCGGCTAGATTGCTCTTGATGTGGTTTTCGGTGATTCCAATAATTACCGCAAAGAAAAGTTGACATTTGAAGTTGTAGACTTCCAGAGTGCCTATCATGCTATTTTGGGCAGGCCGGCTTATGCACGCTTCATGGCCCGACCATGTTATGTGTATCTCAAATTGAAGATGCCTGGCCCCAAAGGTGTGATCACCATTACGGGCAATCGGAAGAAAGCGGAAGAATGTTTTCAGAAGGGTTCGTAGATCGCCGACGCGCAGATGGCTGTGGTGGAGTTGCAGGAATACCAGAAAACTACAGATCCGAGTGATCAGTTGCGAGCCAAGAAGCCCGCTACAGAGTCAGCTTTCCAGTCGACTGGCGACACGAAGACAGCTCACATCCACCCGACCGACCCCAGCGCCGCCCCGACTCATATCTCGACAACACTCGACTCCAAATAGGAAGCAGCGCTCATCCAGTTCCTCCGTGAGAACTGGGACATCTTCGCATGGAAGCCTTCTGACATGCCAGGTGTTCCCAGGGAGCTGGCTGAGCATCGCCTGAGAGTCGACTCAAAGGTAAAACCTGTCAAGGAACATCTTCGACG
The DNA here is from genome assembly GCF_056163025.1 of Triticum urartu. Lineage (NCBI taxonomy): Eukaryota > Viridiplantae > Streptophyta > Magnoliopsida > Poales > Poaceae > Triticum > Triticum urartu. The sequence goes on along the minus strand of NC_141873.1, from coordinate 191,265,091 downwards.
GTCCGCCGTCCAAAAGAGAAAAGCTATTGGTGAAGAGGTGGCTCGGCTCTTAGCAGCGGAGTTCATCCGAGAAATCTACCACTCCGAGTGGCTCGCCAACGTTGTCATGGTCCCTAAGAAGGACAAGTCACTTCGCATGTGCATTGACTTTAAACATATCAATCGGGCCTGCCCAAAAGATCATTTTCCTCTCCCCCACATCGACCAGATAGTCGACTCGACTGCGGGATGTGAACGACTATCTTTCTTAGACGCCTATTCCGGGTACCATCTGATCCGTCTGTATGGACCTGACGAGATCAAGACAGCTTTCATCACTCCATTCGGGTGCTTCTGTTATGTTACCATGCCGTTCGGCCTCAAGAATGCCGGAGCCACATTCATGAGGATGATTCAGAAGTGTTTACTCACTCAAATCAGTCGGAACGTGGAAGCATACATGGACGATATTGTGGTCAAGTCACGGAAGGGTTCCGACCTGCTGACTGACCTTGCTGAAACCTTTGCCAACCTCAGGAGGTATGATATCAAGCTTAATCCATCAAAGTGTACATTCGGAGTCCCTGGCGGAAAGTTACTCGGCTTTCTCGTTTCCGAACGGGGAATCGACGCCAATCCAGAAAAAGTTGGCACTATACTCTGAATGAAAAGCCCTGTGCGAGTGCACGACGTCCAGAAGCTTACTGGTTGTTTGGCCGCCCTAAGTCGATTCATATCTCGTCTCAGTGAAAAGGCATTACCTCTTTACCGATTGATGAAGAAGTCCGACAAGTCCGAGTGGACTCCTGAAGCTGATGCAGCATTTGCAGAGCTCAAAGCTCTGCTCTCCACCCAGCCTGTGCTTGTTGCCCCAATCAGCAAAGATCCTTTGCTGCTTTACATTGCAGCCACAGGACAAGTCGTCAGGACGGTACTTACGGTCGAGCGGGAAGAAGAAGGGAAAACCTTCAAAGTTCAGTGCCCAGTATATTATATTTCTGAAGTCTTGACCCCATCGAAACAAAGATATCCTCACTATCAGAAGCTTGTATATGGGATTTATATGACCACCAAGAAAGTTGCTCACTACTTCTCTGATCATTCCATTACAGTCGTTAGCAACGCTCCATTGTCAGAGATCCTGCATAACAGGGATGCAACCGGTCGAGTGGCAAAATGGGCGATCGAACTCCTTCCCCTAGATATTAAGTTTGAGGCAAAGAAAGCTATCAAGTCCCAGGCAATCGCGGATTTCGTCGCCGAGTGGATTGAACAACAACTGCCGACTCAGGTTCACTCGGAGCATTGGACCATGTTCTTTGACGGTTCCAAGATGCTAAATGGTTCCGGTGCCGGAGTGGTGTTGATCTCCCCCAGAGGAGATAAACTCAGATATGTTCTTCAAATCCACTTTGATTCCTCTAACAATGAGGCAGAATACGAAGCACTTTTATATGGGCTGTGCATGGCCATTTCACTCGGCGTCCGTCGCCTCATGGTCTATGGCGACTCAGATTTGGTGGTCAATCAAGTGATGAAGGAATGGGACGTCCGAAGTCCAGCCATGACTGGTTATTGCAATGCAGTGAGAAAGCTGGAGAAGAAATTCGAGGGGTTAGAGCTTGACCACATACCCCGACTGAAAAATCAAGCAGCTGATGATCTGGAATAAATAGGTTCCAAAAGAGAAGCCATTCCCAGCAATGTGTTTCTGGAACATATCCACACACCATCAGTCCAGGAGGATCCCTTCACGGAAGAGGCCCCGCAGCCAAAAAGCGCCACGAATCCGACTGAAGTTGAAATTCCAGCTGTGGTCGACTTGATAATGGAGGTGCTGGTTATCACTCCCGTCCGGACAGAACCGTACATCGCGTACATCCTAAGGAAAGAACTCCCAGAAGACGAGGAAGAGGCTCGACAGGTCGTCCGTCGATCCAAGGCCTTTACAGTCATAAAGGGACGGTTATATAGGGAAAGCGCGACTGGGGTCGGCCAGAAGTGTATCACACCAGAAGAAGGTCAGATGATCCTTAACGACATCCACTCGGGGACCTGTGGTCATCATGCGTCCTCTCGTACCATTGTGGCTAAAGCATACCGAGCGGGGTTCTACTGGCCAAGGGCCAATGAGATGGCTAAAGAGATAGTCGACAAATGTGAAGGATGTTAGTATTACTCCAATATGCCGCACAAGCCCGCGTCAGCCCTGAAAACCATTCCACTCATCTGGCCCTTCGCTGTTTGGGGGCTGGACATGGTTGGACCACTGAGAACAGGCAGGAGCGGCTTCACTCACGTGCTGGTAGCAGTCGACAAGTTCACCAAATGGATTGAAGCCAAGCCTATCAAGAATCTTGATGCTTGCACCGCTATCAGTTTCATCAGAGAGTTGATATTCAGATATGGAGTTCCACACAGCATCATCACCGACAACGGGTCAAACTTCGATTCCGACAAATTTAGGGCCTTCTGCGCCTCTCAGGGCACTCGGGTCGACTATGCTTCAGTCGCTCACCCCCAGTCGAATGGGCAAGCAGAAAGGGCAAACAGCCTAATTCTCAAAAGACTAAAACCCCGATTGATGCGCGATCTCAAGCACGCAGCAGGTGCATGGGTCGACGAGCTTCCATCAGTCCTTTGGGGATTGAGGACAACCCTGAATTGATCGACCGGAAGAACCCCATTCTTTCTGGTCTACGGAGCCGAGGCAGTCTTACCGAGTGACCTGCTTCACAATGCTCCCAGAGTCGAGCTCTACTCAGAAGATGAGGCGGAACAAGCCCAGCAGGACGCAGTCGACCTCCTAGAAGAAGAAAGAGAAATGGCTTTGATTCGATCGACCATCTATCAGCAAGACTTGCGTCGATTCCATGGCAGAAACGTGAAGAGTCGAGCCTTCCAAGAAGGAGACTTAGTCCTCCGAGTGGATCAGCAGAAACCACACAAGCTCGCTCCTACTTGGGAAGGCCCCTTCATAGTCACCAGAGTCCTCCACAATGGAGCATACCACCTCTACAATGTCGATCGCCAGATTGATGAGCCACGAGCCTGGAATGCGGAGCTACTCTGCCCCTTTTATACTTGAATTCTCACTCGGATGAGATGTAATAAGAAAAACTCCTGTAGTTTATTTATCAAAAACAAGAGCGTTATAATTTTCCTAGTGATTATTATTGTTTTTGTTTGCGTAAGAAATCCCCCAGTGGGTGGCTTAGCTGCGAATCCGCTTCGCCTAAGTTTGTAAAAACAGTTTCCTACCGAGTGGCGAGCCAGCCTCCCACTCGGGGGGCTTAGCTGCGAATCCGATTCGCCTAAGTTTGAAAAATCCTACCGAGTGGAGAGCAATCCTCCCACTCGGGGGCTTAGCTGCAGTCAAGTACTCGCCTAAGTTCTCTCACTTGGATACTTAGCCGCAGTCAGGCACTCGCCTAAGTTTGAAAAAATCCGACCGAGTGGAGAGCAATCCTCCCACTCGGGGGCTTAGCTGCAGTCCAACACTCGCCTAAGATCTCCCACTTAGAGACTTAGCTGTAGTCAGGCACTCGCCTAAGTTTGAAAAAATCCTACCGAGTGGAGAGCAATCCTCCCACTCGGGGCTTAGCTGCAGTCCAGTACTCGCCTAAGTTCTCCCATTTAGAGACTTAGCTGCAGTCAGACACTCGCCTAAGTTTGAAAAAATCCTACCGAGTGGAGAGCAATCCTCCCACTCGGGGGCTTAGCTGCAGCCCAGTACTCGCCTAAGTTCTCCCACTTAGAGACTTAGCTGCAGTCAGGCACTCTCCTAAGTTCGAAAAAATCCTACCGAGTGGAGAGCAATCCTCCCACTCGGGGGCTTAGCTGCAGTCCAGTACTCGCCTAAGTTCTCCCACTTAGAGACTTAGCTGCAGTCCGGCACTCGCCTAAGTTTGAAAAAAATCCTACCGAGTGGAGAGCGATCCTCCCACTCGGGGGCTTAGTTGCAGTCCAGTACTCGCCTAAGTACGAAACACATATCAATCCTCAAGGACGACGAGGGACGGGTCGACTGCCACCTTCTCCTGGAGAGCTTCGCCACAAATACAATGTGCGATTCATCCCGCTCTACAGTAACGAAGTGCGGGTCAACTGCCACCTTCTCCTGGAGAGCTTCGCCACAAATACAATGTGTGCTCCGTCCCACTCTGCAGTAACAGGGTGTGGGTCGACCGCCGCCTTCCCTTGGGGAGCTTCGCCACAAATACAAGACATGGGTCGACTGCTTCCCTCTCCTTCGGAACTACGCTGCGAGTGCAAAAGTTGTCTCGAATGAAGAATGGGTTCACTCAGCAGGAGATCCATAAAGATATTCAACGGTAAACCAAGTTCAGATAAATTCTAAAGGTCCTAGACCACAGATCGAAGTACTCGGGCATGCAGCCCGAAGAAGTTTAACGGTTACAAAAACCACTCGGCATTCCGAGGCAAATTTAAGGTGGGACATAAGAGTTTGTTCACTCCGCGGGAGGAGGGCTGGCAGGCTCAACGAACTCATCCAGGTCGACGCTGTCGGCTATCCGAGTGGCTGCAGCGATGAAAGTCTCCATAAAGGTTCGGAAGTCATGCTTTTGGGTGTTGGCAACCTTGATTGCTGCCAGCTTGTCATGCCGCACCTCCTTGCAGTGGACACGAACCAAGGACAGAGCCACATCAGCGCCACGCCGAGCAGAAGACTTCTTCCACTCCTGCACTCGGTCAGGGATTCCGTTAAGTCGAGTCATCAGAGACTCGAGATCGTTTTGGAGCGTAGCCTCTGGCCAAAGTGCCGGGTCGATCCGTGACATGGCGACCTTCAGTCGAGCCAAGTAGTCCACGGCACCGTCGATGCGAGATTCCAGTCGGAGCAAATTCATGGCAGTTTCATCTTTCACGGGAGAGTTGATTGGATCCAAACCTGGTTCGATCCGCCCAGTCTCCTCTTCAAAGTTCTGGCAAAACTCTGCATTCACGATCCAAGGATAAGTCAATTTTCATACACTGAGTCGACATAAAAAAAACACCAGTCGGAACTAAATGTGCACCTTCAAGCTTAATGTACAACTTCTTGGCAAGGCTCCTCAGGTAGCTCTCCAGGTCATCCCTCCTGTGAGCGATGCCTTCCATCTTTTCGTTCAGGTTGAGGTTATCCTTCTTCCAGCGTGTACACTCCCTGTTGGCTTCATTCAGAGCGGTCTTCAGCCTGGTGTTCTCTTCTTCTAACTGGCCGACCGAAGCCAGCTTCTGTTCGGCCAGAGCGGTCTTGTCGTCAGCCTCCTTACGAGCAGCAGCCAAGTCCTGATCCTTCTTCCCCAGAGCTTCTCTCAGTTTTTCTGCAAAGAAATGATGATTGATTCGGAAATAGCAGAAGGGTACTCAAGCCTAAAACTAACCAGTTGACAAAATCGTCTTACCTGCGGCGCCGTCTCTGACCTTTTGCAGCTCTGTCCTGGCCAGCTCCAAATCAAGGTTCATTTGAATCTGCTACTTCTCCAAGTCAGCAAAGCGAGCTCCAAGATCGCAAGATTTCTAAAATCAAAGGGGAGAAGTTATTTTTACAGCAAAAAACAACAAAGGCAATAAATACTAAGACTACGGTCAACTGCCTGCAGTCCACCATAGTCTCGGGGACTACACCCAGTGGGTGCACTTAGAGTGCCCCCACCGGTTCTGATCCCACTCGACCGGCCCGCCGAAGTCGAGTCCAAAAAAAGAGGCAGAAAGAGAGAAAGTAGAACTCAGACTACAGTCGACTGCCAGCAGTCCACCGTAGTCTCGGGGACTACACCCAGTGGGTGAACTTAGCGTGCCCTCACCGGTTCTGATCCCACTCGACCGGCCCGCCGAAGTCGAGTGGAAGAGACAAACTACCAATTTGGTTTATACATTCGGCAAAATACAAAGACTACAGTCGACTGCCACCAGTCCACCGTAGTCTCGGGGACTACACCCAGTGGGTGCACTCAGCGTGCCCCCACTAGTCCAAAACTTCAATCGACGCACCCAGTGGGTGTACAGATGCAAAGATTTACGGAAAGAATATTCAGATAGCCGACTAACCTGAACATTGCTCTGGAGAGCCGAGCTGGCATCATAGGCGGCTTGGCTGGCGTCCCGCACTATCTTCATCTTCTCCATCATAATGCCTGTCTGGCGTATGGCTTCCCTAGAAACATTCACCTCATCCTCTGGGACATGATGGGTCGCAAAAAACTGAAGGCGGGTCGACAGGGGCCTGAGCAGTCAAAGAAGAAAGCAAGGCACTCGACAGGGGCTCCGCGAAGGTAACAGAACCCCGATTGACGTCACTAGTGTCCTGGACGACTGGTTCCGCCCTTGGCATTGACTATAGCGCCTCACTTACAGGAGCTTGCCTACTCTTCCTTGTCAAAGGCCTCTCGGGCTCTTCATCATCATCAGGGAGGTCAAAAATGTTGGGAGCTGCGCAAAGTTCAAATTGCCAAAATCACGTCACCCAATGATGCACGATGCAGTTGAATCGACCGAAGAAAGATAGTATGGAAGAAATCATACCCGGATTAGAAGTGACCGCATCCTCCATCACCTCATCATCATCCCTATAAGCTGAGGTCCCGGAAGTGGCAGCGCTGACAATTCCAAAGTTCGTCCAATTAAAACAAGAAAAACAAACAGCACGGAGCATCGAATGAATACAAGGAGAGACACTCACGCGGAGGCGACAGGGATATCGATCTTGATTTTTGGCAGCGCTTTCCGAGTCTTCGGCTCTGTAACTTTGGGGTGCTTTGGCGCCTTCTCAGTCGGGGTTGGTGAAGAGATCCGAGGACGCTTCGAAGACTGACCAGCCTGAGCAGTTGCCTTGTCGCGAGCACTCGGCCGTTCTTGATCAAGCTTGGATCGCCTCTCTATGTGAGGAGGCGACTCGACTTCTTCCCCATCGCTTGAGTCATCGCTTCCTCCATCCCCTTTGCCATCAGAAGTCCACTCGCCACTTTTGCCACCACTCGCCTCGCCTTCCAGAGCTTGCTCTTGCTCCCCGTTAGGCATCGAATACATTTCAATAATGGCCTGAAAGAAAGCAGGGAGAACAAAGTCAGTCGACGCAGTACAGGCAGCTGTGCGAGTGAATTCAGCTTACAAGCAAAAACTCAGAATCAGACCTGCTCTGGTGCACGCGACTGGTCGAATGGGGGAACTCTCCTGGCTCCTTTGGGATTGTCCTTGTTCCCGGTAATGCTCGACAGCCACTTCTCCAGCGTGTCGTCATCGACCTCCTCCGGGTGGATCCGAGTGGAATCTTCTGGACCCGAATACATCCACATCGGGTGGTCTCAGGCTTGGAGAGGCTGGATGCGCCGCTGAAGAAAGACCTCCAAGAGATCCATACCAGTGACCCCGTCGCAAATGAGCTGGACCACTCAGTTGACCAACACCTTCACGTGCGCCTTCTCCTCCGGGAGCACCTTCAGAGGGGAGGGTTTTTCCACTCGGTCCATGGTAAAGGGAGGGAGGCTAGTCGATTGCCCTGGTGTCGACTGGTCTTTGCAGTAGAACTAGGTCGACTGCCATCCGCGAACCGAGTCAGGAAGAATCATGGCCGGAAAGGAGCTTTTTCCCCTTATCTGGATACCAAGACCCCCACACATCTGGATCACTTGGGTCCACTCGTCACCCGGATTAGCCTTTTTCATTGTCAGGGAGCGACAAGTGAAAATATGCTTGAAAAGACCCCAGTGAGGTCGACAACCCAACAAGTTCTCACACAAGGAAATGAACGCGACAAGATAAATGATTGAGTTGGGGTTAAAATGGTGGAGTTGAGCCCCAAAGAAGTTCAGAAACCCTCGGAAGAAAGGATGAGGAGGCAAGGAAAACCCACGGTCGACGTGGGTGACAAGAAGAACGCGCTCACCCTCCCGGGGTTGCGGCTCGGATTCCTTCCTCAGAAGCCGCGCCGAGTCGTAGGGGATCAGCCCTCCCTCGGCCAGGTCGTCGAGGTCTTCTTGGGAGATCCTCGAGTGGATCCAGTCGCCCTGGATCCAACCCTTCGGCAGGCCAGTCCGTGAGGAAGATCCGCCCCGGCTCGTCGCCTTCCCCTTTGACCTCGCTGTCACCTTCTTTGCCCGCTCCAGAGCCGCTGTCTTCTCCTTCACCATTGTCGCCGATGAGGCGCATGTGGCGCGGTGGCGCTGGAGCGAGAGCGAGTGCAGAGGAGAGGCGTGAGGAGGAGAAGAGATAATGGGGCGCACTGTTCGGGAGACTCCAGTCCAACGCCTTATATGAGGCCGCTTCCGAGTGGCTGACAGGTAGGCCCAGATGGCTCTGTCAAATCCCGTAACGACCGCACGAGCGATACGTGGCGAAAGAGGTGGCATGGGGATCGAGGCGGCTCGGTTCTATCTCGTCCGATTACTGCGGCCTCCCCCGTCCCACGCGCTTCCCAAAATTCAGATCCCACTAAATCCGCGGGCAGCAAATAACTTGTAAGACCAAAGATCTCCTCCGCACCGTCACTCGTAGCGTTACAAGTAAAGAAACTCACTCGGCGAAGAATTAAGAATGGATCAAGGCGACTAAAAATGGAGTTTCTGTCATCACTCAGGTCCTTTGATCCGAAACAAGATATGCTCACGGCATAGAAAATGAGTCGGAGAAGTCCTCAACTCCTTCCCCACACAATCCTCGATCCATTCGGGGGCTAATGATGAAGGAATGTACCTGGGGTAGGGTCACGGACCTGTCCTAACTGCCCTACCCAAGGACACCTTTAGAATAAATCACCTTTCAATCGACTTGGAGGTGTTCCACTCGACAGACTCGAAGACATTCGACCAAGAAGCAATCTCGACCCAGATCCAACCACTCGACGGCCAGGAGACATAAAGTCACTCCGCACGCTAATGGTCGGTCATTAAGTAGCCTTTATGGTCATCATAGCACTTTATTACTAGCGTTATCAGTAACGCCCTGCCTTAATGTACATTGAACTCTTCGTAACGTGGGCTGGCCGGGGTCCTGGCGCACTCTATATAAGCCACCCCCCCTCCTCCGAGACAAGGGTTCGCACCTCTGTAACTCATACACACATAATCCAGTCGATCGCCTCCGGGCTCCGAGACGTAGGTCTTTTACTTCCTCCGAGAAGGGCCTGAACTCGTAAACCTTGCGTCCTTACAACCTCTCCATAGCTAAGTCCTCGCCTCTCCATACTTACCCCCCTACATTACTGTCAGACTTAGAACCACGACAGCCATAAGATTGATCATTTGGCTTGAAAGCCATTGATCTCCATACGTGATAGCTCGTTTCTGAGAATATTTTTTTTAAACAATTGTCGTATTACAAGTTTGTTATTTTTCCTGGGAACTTAGCCACATATAATGACACAATGCGAAGGTTTCCCAATTTTTTGATTTTTTATGCCCGTTTCAAAATGCGGACAAAACGACGGGAATGACCGTTCCTAGCTAGAGGTTGAATCTTGGAATTTTTGTGGTGTTTCTCTGATTAAATAGATACTTATGTACCCAGAAATGATTTTTGGAAAAAATAAATAGCAAACTATGAGGCAGCTGTAGATCAAATTTGACCCGCTTCCAACTGAATCGGTGGGAATTTGTCTTTTTAATGAGAGGTGGATCAAAGCTTCTGACACTCAACCATTTGGTCAATTGTGCATTAAATATGTCCTAGTATTTTAGAAAAATAATTCCGTCCGCTTTTGCAACAAATATATGGTAGGTCCTTCACACAAAAAACTCATTTTGGGCACTCAAAAAATGGAAAATGAATTTTTCGTCCAAAAAAATGTATTTTTTAGGCAACATTGTTTGCCATTTCAAGATGCACCTTTGTGCAAAGTATGATATAATTTGAACAAATTATGCCATTCCAAAATGCACCCTTGTGCAAAAAATATAATAGAAACACATAGAAAAACACAATTATGTATGCTTTGTTCTCATTGGTTGAAATGTTTGTGCCATGGATTGATGACATGGAATCCATCCATCCATCCACCCATCCCATTTATCTAAAGAAAAAAAGAGAGAGAAAGAAAAAGAACCCTATCCCCTCCCACCCCCGGGCAGCCCAACCACCCAAACCCTATCGCCTCCCACTCCATCGCCTCCGCCCTCTTCTCCCCAGATCCATCGCCGCCGCCCCCTTCTCCCCCCTCATCGCGCACGCTCAAGCCGCTCGCCGCCACCACGCTCCTCCACCTCCAGGCGACGCCGAGCCTGTGTTCTCCCTCCCCAAGATCGCGCCGGAGCCCGCGGTCCTCTTGCACCTACAGCTCGGCTCTCCTCCTCCCCTTCCAGATCGCGCCGCCACCATCACCCCGCCTTCCAGATACGACGCCATCCCCACCCACCACCGCCACGCCACCCACCGTCGACCTCGTCTCCTCCATCCCCCTCCCCTCACCTTCCCCATATCCACTAGTCCAGGCAGGGCCATGGCGTTCCCCCTCCTCCTCTCTGCTAGGGTTAGGATTTCCACCTAACCTTCCCCTGATCTGGCAGCCACCGGCGACCTCCCTGCCCGTCTCTGGTCTCCCCCACCGGTGCTGTCCCCACCCTCGATGCCCTCGCCCTGGGCGGCGCAACACCCTCTTCCCCTCCCCCACTCTCTTCCCTTGGCGCGCCCCACCCCAAACCCTACCCACAACCGCCGCCGTGCTCCATCACCAGCGACCTTGCCGCCGCCGCCCCTATCCCCTCGCCCTATCTCCATACCCGTGACGCCGAGCCGGACGGGAGGAGCCACCGCCCCGCAGCACGCTCGCGCCGGTATGTACAGGCGGTGCCCCCGTCGGATCTGAACAAGAACACCGAGTGGTTCATGTACCTGGCGTTCCTAGATCCATCCGCCCCACCCTCTGCTCACCCTATCTCCCTCGGTGTTGGGGCATCCAGATCGAGCAGGTCAGGTGCCGGCGCTCCACGATCTCCATGCGATGCGCCGGCGAGGCGACGGTGATGCTTGTGGTGGACGCCTCCACCGTCTTCCACTGACGCACAGCCGCGCCCTCCGACGCCGCTCTTCCACGCGACGAGAGGCCTGGGTGCCGCTCGGCTGGGACAGAACCCCACGCTCGACGATGCCATGGACATGGAGGTCTTCAAGGTACCCTCTTCCTCTCCTTCTCTGTCCCTCACCTCCAATACTTGCCACTGAGCTCGTGACAACGCCATGTCTCACTTGGGCCCTCTGATGCTTGCTCGCTACGGTCTCTCGATGAACACAATTTCTTACTCCTAAAATCCCTAATTCCTAGGGTTTGCTCTTGCTCTTCTACATACTTTCATGTACCACTATCATACTCCAGGCTTGCTTAGAATTGCAATTCCACGCTTAGAATCATGACACCATCGAGTCACAGGGACATCTCAACTTCTGAACGAAAAAAAACATTATTGTTTGCTGCATTGCATATACCATTACAGTTCTTGATTGAGTTTTGGACTTGCGTAATTCCATCATCAGGGGAAGATGATACCCACACAGCCAGCTCGTGCTCACTGTGTTTGACCGCCAGCTCGTGCTCTACTGTGACGAGTACCGATGCCCACACAAGTATGACCTGCATGCCCCCCATGACCTTGCACCAGTGCTATGTGCGTGAGCGCGCGCGCTTGCTGCAATGTCGGGTGCGGTGGTGTGCTGCAAACTTGCGATGGGGGCGGCCAGGTGGTGCGTGCCCGTGTGTGTGGCGATATATGGAGCTCCAGAGATTCCTATTGGATTGCCGAGACTTGGTCTTGGTTCTGCCGTTGGCGTGTTGTCTTTGCTCTAATCTGGTTAAAACTGTGTGATTAGACTAGTAGCATCAGCTCTTTATCTGGAAAAAGAATACTATCAAGTCCTTAGCTAGCTAGCTAACTAGTACAAGCTGCAACCCAATAGGAACAGTAGCTTTCATGCACACATCTAGCTAGCTAATTAGTAATTACACTACTAGTATTCAGAAACAACTTCACTTTGAAACTCTGAATCACTTCTCCCTGACAGACACTTCACCAAAATGTATCATGTTCCAAACTCTTATTTGTATCATTATTTACCGAATGTTATTTTATTATTTTTGTTGAACTAATCCTGTCTGAATCATCCCTCTTTTGTAGGTCTTTATGAAGCTTTGGAACTGAGGGACGATGGATATGACTACATGGGAAAGGGTGTTTCCAAGGTTCCATTTGAGCGAATTTTATATTAGCATGAATAACGAAATCCCGGGCTACAGTCTTAATGTAATTCTGTTACCTAGTTAGTGTTTGGAAGCAGCTGGAGTGAATGTGAGAAAAGTTGAACAGCTTACACATTTTCCTAAAATGGTATAGCTTAATTTGTTTTTTAGCTACTGCAGCATTTCTTGAAATGATTTTTATTCTAAGATTTTTTGTCATACTCAATAAGCTAGTTCCTGAATCAAATTTGACAACCGAATGTTTCTATAGCAAGCTATAGTTAATTAGTTGGCAAGTGTGATGTCCATTCACGCCTCCTCTGTTTTTTGCAGGTCTGGCAGCACCGCCGTGTCGACGATAAAGGTGGTGACCGCAGCAGCGAGCGGCGCGAGTTGGTGGCTACGGGACTCGACGGCACGACTCATATATGCGCGAGCTGGGCATTACTTTGAGTTCATATATGTGCTTGTCACTCCATAGGTTATAGTGATTCCCTCTGTTTCCTTATATGTTCTTGTAGTTTGGTTGCTTTCCTGTTCATGCATGTTTGTACAGCTATATATAGTTATGCTGTGAATCTGTAATGCATGTATTGAAATGCAGGAAATGTTTAATACATGTTCACTCTCAGTTGGGATATTGAATTGTACATAGTTATGTGATTCGTGTCTGCTTCTTATCTTATTAAGTGATTATCTTTATGTCCTTGCTACCAGTAGGATGGTTAATAGCTTGTTTTGTAGTTCTCTACTTTATGCAAATAGCTTCTTATAAGGCAATATAATTGGTTGTTTTGTGCTGCTGGCCTAATTAAACATGATCAGTATGTATACTTGTTTGAGATAGACATTTCATGGATGTTTATGAGGTACGAATTCTACAGATGTCACAAAATATTGGTGGCAAAGTGTCTTCTTATCTTTATATTTACTTAGCTAAAATCTTAGAGTAACAATAACTGTACTTGACAAGTAAACATTAGCATCTTAAATGATCATCTTAAATCATTAGCTAAAATGATGTAGGAGTAGTAGAAACTTCATGGTTGATCCTGATTGCTGAACATGGGAGATGCATCTTCTTTTGCATATCAATTACATAGTAGTACTATATAATGCTTGCCGATGTGGTACATTCAATACTGGCAGCACTGGCCATTAATTACACTGGCCATTTTACGCCAGGCTTTAGATTCTGCCGAGCCAGACCCGTTGACCCGCGGTTTGATTCATGGCGTGCGAGATTTGTTCCTGGGCTGACGTGGTGTGTTTGCCGGTGTGATTTTCGCAGGCCTTGGACAAGATCAGTACGTTGCCGATGGAGGCCCTCGCCGCCAGTGCCGATGTGTCCAGGATTGGGCAGTTTGGTGTTGGCTTCTACTCCGCCTAACTTGTTGCTGAGAGGGTCGTCGTCACCATGAAGCACAACAACGACGGGCAGTACGTGTGGGAGTCCCAGACCGGTAGCTCCTTCACCGTCACTCGTGATACGTTTGGGGAGCAGCTCGGCAGGGGTACCAAGATGGTCCTCTACCTCAAGGACGACTAGGTATGCAGTCCAATCCTCCTATATTATGATGGCTTACTCTTCATGTCTTGATGTGGTTCTCTGCTTAGTGTAGCTGTATTAGACTCACTATGAGATGTCCACTCTTGTTTTGTTAAAAAACATGAACTATTAAGTCATCTATTCATGGCCGTTGCTTTTGTTCAGTATATATGTGTGCTTTCTGATTTGTATGCGTAGGTGGTTATAGGTTGCTGTGATGAATATAAATATTAACAAGTGCTCATGCATGCCGGTATACTAGAGCTAGTTGTATGTGCTCATTACCTTCCTGTTGTCACTTTGTCAGCATCAATCCAATCCAACCCAGCCCAATGAATCTAACCTGCTCGTTTAGTTCTCGCCATCGGTGGTAGCCAACAACTAACCGATCTTAGCTGCTGCCGGCTGTTTGGCATCCCATGTATTTTTTGCTGCTAGTCTCAGAAATAATGCATGAATGGCATCAAAACTGCTTCATGCTATCTTTCGGGCAAAGTAGATGCTAGTTTGGTTACTATCTGTGCATCATCAGGTCTACTTTATGCAAGTCTCTATTTTTTGTTTATTCTATTTTTTGTTTGTCTCTCTTTGACATATTGCTTTTTCTTTTTGAATGTGCAGGTTATTTGCATCTTGATTAGGAGATGATGGTGATCATCTTTTGTTGCGGGGAACCTGTTAGATAAAGTTTATGTGATTTGAACCTGCAAGATACAGTTCTGTATAATGTTGTGTGAGATAAAAGTTATGTACTTGTGAACATATGAGATAAGTTATTGATATGTGTTGGTCTGTCTAATGTTATGCGAGATAAAGTTGTGTGAGAAAGATTTCTATACTTGTGTTATTACTGTGGAAAAGAAGTACTGTTACTATACTGATTTGAGAATATTGGCTGTAAATAAAAGAGGGCTTGGCCCACTATTGGATTGTAAAAAGGCCCTATCCAGAATTTATATTGCACTCAATACTTGGGCTCTAAAAAGGCCATGGCCCAAACTATGTTGGACTTGTTTCTAAAAAGAGCAATATAAATTTCAGATTCTAAAAGGGTTGGGCCCCAAAAAATGGATTGTAAAAGACTGCATCTCAGAAAAAAAAAGTCCTAATTGTTGGGCCAGGCCTATTTAGCTAATCAAAGCACAGGGAAAAATAAATTAAATGGGCTGAATTAATGGGCTCGGCCCATGTAAAACGCCGAATTGGACTGGGCTGAAACTTGTGCCACATCAGCTTGCCACGCTGGATGCCTACGTGGCCTGGGGAGGTTGCTAGTGACCAAAACGCCACAGTAGACGTATTTTGGTCATAAACGTCTTCGACCATTCCAGAAGAAAGGTCGCTATAGTCAGTTTATGACGGCCAGCTTTTGACCTTATGTTTTTGGTCACAAAAAGGTCACAAATGGAAATTTGTGACCATTCAGTGACCAATAGTGGTGGTCACAAGTTGACATAGTTCTTGTAGTGCATTGCCATCCCTGACTTTGGATGTGCTTGGGTCGCTAGTGCTGCTACGGGCCAACCAGCTGTCCTCGCCCGCACAAAAGCGGGTCATGAGGCTTGTTAGGGCTGCCATTGTTTTCGGTTTTTCTTGAATGAGGTGTCTGGCGAGCCATTCGTCTTGTACGCTGTGTTTAAAAGCTGCTAAGGCTTCGGTGTTCGGACAGTCGACAATTTGGTTCTTCTTGGTGAGGAACATGTTCCAAAGTTTTTGGGCGGACTCTCCGGACTGTTGGATTATATGATTTAAATTGTCTACATCCGGAGGTCGGACATAAGTCCCTTGAAAATTGGCCCGAAAAGCGTCCTCGAGCTCCCCCCAACTTCCAGTAGAGTTTTTGGGGAGGCTTTTCAGCCAGTGCCGAGCTTTCCCTTTAAGCTTGAGGGGAAAGTATTTAATGGCATGGAGGTCGTCTCCACGAGCCATATGAATATGGAGGATGAAGTCCTCTATCCAGACTACAGGGTCTGTGGTTCCATCATACGCCTCTATGTTCACCGGTTTGAATCCCTCTGGGAATTCATGATCCAACACCTCATCAGTGAAACATAAGGGGTGTGTGGCGCCCCTGTATTGGGATGCGCCATGGTGTTCGGACGGTAGTAGTATTCGGTGTTGGTTGTGTACCGTAGCGTGCTTCCTACATCCATAGATAGATCTGGTCGCGCCGAATTTTTGACGCAAGTTCTCACGTAGATCGTGTGTTGACTTATGCGCAACTTTGTTATCCGCTCTATCGTGTTCGCAGGGTGGTGGATCCGGCCGGTTGGTCCTATCACTTTTCGGCTGTATGGGCTCTAAGGCCTCATCGTTGAATTTCGGTAATAGCTTGCGCTTTGGATAGCTATTTTTATGGTAAATTCCACCATACTTTGTTACTTTGTTCCACTTGCTATTGAGCGTATCTTGTGCAACCTTGAGCCTTTGCTTCTGTTTCTTCAGGCTCCTCGCTATGGCAATAAGCCTTCTGCGGAGGTTCTCTTGCTCCAAGTGTGTTTCCGGGATGATGCGTGCATCTTCGTCCGGACTATTTTCTTCCCCATACGGGGTTTGATGAGGCTTATCCTTGGCGTCATCGTGTTCAGACTTCGGATCCGTACTATGTTTGCAGTTTGCATCTTGATCGTTTTCTGCCACCGGGGTGGTGCAGTTGTCGTTTCTTCCAGAGTCGAGTGGACTATTATTCCCTCTTGCGCTGTTATCGCTATTTTTGCTATGGCGGGACTTAGGGCGGCGCCGCTAACGTCGACGCTTGGGTTGCTTGGAGGGTGCATCCCCCGCTGTCTCTTCGCCATTGCCCTCTTTGGGTGTATCCACCATGTATACGTCATGTGATGAAGTGGTGGTCCGGCGCCCTGTGGGCGGTGGTTCCTGTTTGTCTCCGGCATCGTCGTCCATACCGTCGATGTCTTCGGAGTCGAAGTCGAGCATGTCGGTTAAGTCGTCGACAGTGGCTACTAAGTGGGTGGTGGGTGGGCAGTGAATTTCTTCGTCGTCCGCATCCCATTCTAGCTGGACATAGTTCGTCCAAGGTTCTCCTGACAGGGAGAGGGACCTTAATGAATTTAGCACATCTCCGAAAGGTGAGTGCTGAAAGATATCCGCGGAGGTGAACTCCATGATCGGCGCCCAGTCGGACTCGACGGGCACGGATGTGAGCGGCTCAGAGTCCATGGCCGGAGATGAATCCAATGGTTCGGTGACACGGCTCTCGTAAGGGGTGAAGTCAGTATCCGGCTCTATCGCCACTGAGAGTGTGGCCTCCATGGCGGGGTCCATCCCTCCGCTCTCGGATGGTGCGATCTCCCAGAAATCGTTCGGCGGCAGATTTACATCATGCTCGTCGCGACTGTGCGGCGCGTCCGACATGGGCTCGAATCCGTCGAAGATCAAGTCTCCACGGATGTCGGCCATGTAGTTCAAGTTTCCAAATCTGACCTGATGGCCAGGGGCTTAGCTTTTGATCTACTCCAGATGGACAAGCGAATTGGCCCGTAGAGTGAAGCCGCCGAATATGAAGATCTGTCCAGGGAGGAAAGCCTCACCCTGGACCGCATCGCTAGCGATGATCGAAGGAGCCATCAAGCCTTGCGGTGATGGCATAGTGGAACTCTCAATGAAAGCACCAATGTCGGTGTCAACACTAGCGGATCTCGGGTAGGGGGTCCCGAACTGTGCGTCTAAGGCGGATGGTAACAGGAGGCAGGAGACACGATGTTTACCCAGGTTTGGTCCCTCTTGATGGAGGTAATACCCTACGTCCTGCTTGATTGTTCTTGATGATATGAGTATTAAAAGAGTTGATCTACCACGAGATCGAAGAGGCTAAACCCTAGAAGCTAGCCTATGGTATGATTGTCTGTTGTCCTACGGACTAAAACCCTCTGGTTTATATAGACACCGGAGGCGGCTAGGGTTACACAAGGTCGGTTACAAAGGTGGAGATATACATATCCGTATTGCCTAGCTTGCGTTCCACGCAAAGTAGAGTCCCATCTGGACACGGGACGAAGTCTTCAAACTTGTATCTTCATATTCCAACACTCCGGCCAAAGGATATAGTCCGGTTGTCCAGAGACCCCCTAATTCAGGACTCCATCAGCGATTGTAAGTCGACTCTTTATCCCTTTCTTATTTACTACATGGGATGTGTAGAGATTACCCCTCTTGCGACATGCCTACCATGCGGCTATGCCTCTAAGTCGTGCCCCGACACATGGGAGATATAGCCGCATTATGGGTGTTACCAGTTGGTAATCAGACCCTTCCCTGACTTAGGAGCCCCCTGCTTGATCGAATCACTGATGTTGTTGAGTCTAGAAGAAAATGTTTTGAGTCTAGGATTATATATATCGGAGAGTAGGATTCTTTTTACTCCTCAGTCCCTTCATCGCTTTGGTGAGGCCTCCTGACGTAGAATTTTCACTCTTCTCTCCTCAAATTTCACGGAAAAAATTTAGGATCACACGGGTATCTTGGAATCGTTCTGATGGTTTTGTGACGAGAACATTGTTCTTGGTGCCTCCTGACATTTAGGGGTTGTGGTAGTGTCCCAGGGAGTTGAGCTCCGAGGTGTTGTCATCACAATTTTATCATTGCAGTTCTGGAATACCTGAGTTCGCCGACATCGAAAAACTCTTTTATGCAGTTGTTGGTGAGATAACCTGGATGCCACCCAGTACTGGGGCAGGAGTTCGGGAGCATTGCCATAACTTGTATAATGGATGCTTTTCGAAGGTTGAGGTAAATGATTTCTGAAGGTTTCTTGGTTATGTGTTGAAGGATGGATACAGCTGGATGTTGGATTTGCTAGTTTTGGGTGAGATATTATGCTTCCCCTGTATCCCCAACACCTGATTGCATAACCAGTAAGTTTCGGGAGTTTTATAGGTGGGAATTCAAGTAGTTCTAGTATTTCTTCCAGTAGATATTTGGTTTTTGATTGGGTAATCCTTACCAATTATTTGTTCATATCCATACCTTGTTGATTTATTCATCTACCTTTCTATAAGTGGCTTCTCAACTTTATGGAACTGTGATGGTTTACTTTGGAATTCATTCGTTCATTCTTGTTCGGATGTTAAGGCTATATGTTTCAATTTCGATCCATTGATTCAACTTGAATATATGTCTTTCAAGATGCTAACAGATGTCAATCTCTTCAGGATGGCTCCTCCAACGCGTCAGAATCCGGACCGCAATGATGGGGAACAGTCGAACCCTCCGCCACCACCTCCACCTCCGGGGGAATGGCAAGCTGTCATGGCAGCCACCAACGTGAACACTCAGATGCTTTTGCAACTCTTGCAAGAGCGCAACCAAGGGCAAGGCAACCAAGGAAATGAAGGTCAAGGCAACAATCAGCCTCAGTTTGCTACCCTCAACCAGTTCCTCGCAAACCAGCCGAAGTCCTTCAGCGACTGTGTCGAGGCCACAGAC
Source organism: Triticum urartu (assembly GCF_056163025.1). NCBI lineage: Eukaryota > Viridiplantae > Streptophyta > Magnoliopsida > Poales > Poaceae > Triticum > Triticum urartu. The sequence continues at coordinate 191,245,955 of NC_141873.1, read as the reverse complement.
GCCGACGACTGGCTCGTGGATATCTGCAAACATTTTGAGTGTAGCAATGTCAGGCCCGAGGACTTTGTCAAGTTTGCTTCGTTTCAACTCAAAGACCAAGATGTTGAGTGGTATCAACAATACAGAGATTCCAGAGGAGGTCATGTGATTACCTGGGATGATTTCCGCCGAGACTTCAAAGCTCATCACATCCCACAAAGTGTTGCTGAGAGCAAGCATGAGGAGTTCCGCAGTCTCAAGCAAGGCAGCATGTCCGTGTATCAATACAATATCCAGTTTCAGAAACTCGCTCGCTTTGCTAAAAAGACGTCCCTGATGAAAAGAGTATGATTTATCAATTCATAGGTGGCCTTAGAGAAGATCTGCAATTAGCTCTCGTGCTTCTTGAGCCGACTAAGTATGATGAATTCTACAACATGGCACTAAATCAAGAAGCCGCTCAGATTAAGTGTGATGCTTCTAAGAAGTGAGTCAGGGATGCAATTCAATCTTCTTCTTCAACTCAAGTGGCAGCTAAACAACAGAAGTTCTGGTTTCCTCCTCCTCCGTTTCGTCAGCCTTATCAGCAGAAGAGCAAAGGTGGCAATGGATCTTCCCACCCACCCAACCCAGGCTATCAGAACAAAGCTCAGTCTCATACTCCAAGGTCAAGTGCTCCTTATCACCGTCCGCTCTCAGAGGTTACTGGAAACAAGTGTCAGTAGAAAGGGCACTATGCAAACAAATGCTTTAACCAAAGGCGCCTTCCGCCTCCTCCTCCGGTGAGATCTGCCAGCAATGCAGTGGTCAAGCATAATCCCAAGCATGCTAAGGTCAACATGATGAACGCAGCTCAGGCAGAGGATTCTTCAGAAGTGATCATGGGTAACTTTCCAGTTAACTCTATTCCTGCAAAGTACTTTTTGATACTGGTGCATCGCATTGTTTCATGTCAAGACCGTTTTTTGCCAAGCATGACTTCAATACTTCACTTTTGGTTAAACCCATGGCTGTCATTTCTCCGGGTAAACATTTGAGCTCTAGCATGATAGATCCTAATGTGACAATCGAGATGGGCAGCTATAAATTTCTGTCTTCTCCAATTGTTCTCGGCGACTCTGATATTGATCTAATTCTCGGCATGGACTGGCTTTCTAAGCACAAGCTCAGCTTGATTGTGCTGCCAGGAAGATTCAATTGACACACTCTTCTGAGGATGTGATCATCTATGCCGCTCGTGATGATACCATTCGGCTGTTTTCTCTCAATGAGGAGGGCGAGTTGAATGCCATCTCTCATATTCCAGTCATTTGTGAATATCAAGACATCTTTCCAGAAGAGCTTCCGGGAATGCCTCCTCACTGACCAGTTGAATTCGTCATCGATCTTGAGCCTGGCACGAAACCTGTTTGCAAGCGTCCTTACAAGCTTGGACCAGAATAGTTGAAGGAGCTGAAGAAACAACTCAATGAACAAGAGCGTATGGGTCTGATTAGAGCGAGTTCTTCTCCATGGGGTTGTGGTGTTCTTTTTGTCAAGAAGAAGGATGGAACGGAACGACTCTGTGTCGACTACCACCCATTGAACAAGAAGACAATAAAGAACAAGTATCCACTTCCCAACATCAATGAGCTATTCGAGCAACTTAAAGGTTCCCAAGTTTTCTCCAAGCTTGACCTTCGTATGGGTTATCAACAGATTCACATTCGTGAACAAGATATTCCCAAGACAGCATTTAGAACAAGCTATGGTTCTTATGAATATACTGTCATGTCTTTCAGCCTTGTCAATGCTCCTCCAACATTCTCTCGCATGATGAACTTCATCTTCAACCCTTACACAAATGATTTCGTCCTGGTGTATCTTGATGACATCTTGGTCTTTTCCAAGAATAAGGAGGATCATGCCAAGCATGCGAGATTGGTACTCGACAAACTCAGAGAGCATCAATTCTATGCAAAGTTTTCCAAGTGTGAGTTCTGGCTTGATGAAGTTCTCTACCTTGGTCATATCATCTCCGCCAAAGGCATCGCTGTTAATCCTGAGAAGGTGTCTGCAATTGTGAATTGGGAGCCTCCTCAGAATGTCAAGCAGCTCCGCAGTTTTCTTGGGCTTGCAAGCTATTGTTGAAGATTCGTTGAGAATTTCTCTAAGATTGCAAAGCCTCTTTCCAACCTCCTCCAGAAGCATGTCAAGTATGTCTGGACGCCTGAATGTGATGTTGCTTTCAACACCCTCAAAGAGAAGTTAGTCACAACTCCTGCCTTGACTCCTCCTGATGAATCCAAACCATTCGAAGTTTTCTGTGATACCTCCCTGCAAGGTCTCGGTGTTGTGTTAATGCAAGAGAAGAAAGTTGTGGCTCATACCTCTCGCCAGTTGAAGCCCAACGAAAATAACTACCCCACTCATGACCTCGAGTTGGTGGTAGTTGTCCATGCATTATTAACGTGGAGACATCTCTTGTTCGGAAGGAAAGTCGACATCTTCACGGATCATAAGAGCCTCAAATACATCTTCACTCAACCCAACCTCAACCTCAGGCAAACTCATTGGGTTGAAATGATTCAAGAATACAATCCGAGTATCGAGTATACTCCAGGCAAGGCCAATGTCATTGCAGATGCTTTGAGCAGGAAGGCTTACTGCAACAGCTTAATTCTCAAGCCCTTCCAACCGGACCTTTCTGAAGCTTTCCGCAAATTGAATCTCCAAGTTGTTCCTCAAGGTTTTCTTGCCAACCTCCAAGTCTCTCCTACTTTGGAAGATCAAATTCCTGAGGCACAACTTCTTGATGCCATGGTGAAGAAGGTGAAAAATGGGATTGCCAAGAGCCAACCCAAATACAAGTGCTATCACATTGATGAAAAAGATACTCTATTCTTCGAGGATCGAATTGTGGTTCCTAAAGGCAATCTAAGGAAAGTCATTATGAACGAGGCTCACAATTCCCTTCTATCCATTCATCCTAGAAGTACAAAGATGTACCATGACCTCAAGCAGTCGTATTGGTGGACTCGAATGAAGCGAGAAATTGCTCAATTCATGAATGAATGTGATCTATGCAGAAGAGTGAAAGCAGAACACCAATGACCAGCTGGTCTCCTCCAACCTCTTGCTATTCCAGAATGGAAGTTTGATAGTATTGAGATGGAGTTCGTGACTAGATTTCCCAAGTCCAAGCGTGGAAATGATGCTATCTTTGTTGTCATCGACAAGCTTACTAAAGTGGCTCATTTCCTTCCAATCAAAGAATCTATCATAGCAGCTCAGTTGGCAGAGCTATACACCTCCCGGATTGTCTCTTTACATGGTATTCCGCAATTGATATCTTCATATCGTCGAAGCATCTTCACTTCTAAGTTCTGGGATTCCTTCCAGAAGGCCATGGGCACCAACATTCGCTTCAGCACAGCCTTCCATCCTCAAACTAGTGGCCAAGTCGAGCGAGTCAATCAAATTCTTGAAGATATGCTCAGGGCTTGTGTCATTTCCTTCAGTATGAAGTGGGAAGATTGTCTTCCATATGCCAAGTTCTCCTACAACAACAGCTTCCAAGCGAGTTCGGGCAAGGCCCCATTCAAGATTCTCTATGGCAGGAAGTGTCGAACTCCTCTTAATTGGTCAGAGACTGGTGAACACCAACTTCTTGGCAATGACTTAATCACAGAAGCTGAAGAAATGTGTAAACTCATCCGTGAAAATATCAAAGCCGCGCAATCGCGCCGGGAGAGTTACTATGATAGCAAGCATCGTGACTTGGCTTTCGAGATCGGAGACCATGTCTACCTCCGCGTCTCTCCAATGAAAGGCACTCGTCGCTTCGGTATCAAAGGGAACCTTGCCCCTAGATACGTGGGTCCTTTCAAGATCATTGGCAAAAGAGGCAATCTCGCCTATCAACTTGAGCTTCCGTCAAACTTCGCAAATGTGCACGACGTGTTTCACATGTCACAGCTTCGCAAGTGCTTTAAGACTCCTGAGCGCACCATCAACTTTGAAGAGATTGATCTCCAAGAAGACATGTCTTATCATGAGCATCCCGTTGCTATTCTTGAAGAAACCGAGCGCAAGACTCACAACAAGTCTATCAAATTCCTGAAAGTGAATTGGTCACACCATTCCGACCAAGAAGCAACCTGGGAACGCGAGGACCACCTCCATTCTGAATATCCATAGTTCTTTTAGTCCTAGATCTCGGGACGAGATCCTTTCGTAGTGGTGGAGTGTTGTAACACCTCGGATGTAACTTGCCATATTTGTACTCCGACTTTGCCATTTCCGGCTTTAAGTTATGAGATTCCCTTCGTGGTTGGGTTTTTGTCTTCGTTTTGCATTTTGTTCATGTCATGCATTTCATATCATGTCATCATGTACATCTCATTTGCATACGTGTTCGTCTCATGCATCCAAGCATTTTCCCCGTTGTCCGTTTCGCGATCTGACACTCCCACGTGCACCGGCGTTCCCCTTTTGTCTCTTTTTGTGAGCGGGTGTTAAACGTTCTCGGAATGGACCGAGATTTGCCAAGTGGCCTTGGTACACCACCGGTAGACCGCCTGTCAAATTTCGTGTCATTTGGAGTCTGTTTGATGCTCCAACGGTTAACCGGGTAACCGCAAAGGCCTCGTGTGTGTTGCAGCCCAACACCCCCCCCCAAAACAGCCCAATAACCCATCCAAACCACTCCATTGTCCTCTGTCGTCGGATCACAATCGTGTGGGCAAAAACTACGCTCCATTTGGACACTCCTACCTCCTCCTACCTATAAATATGTGCTCCTCATCCAAATCCGGGTCCAGAAAACCCTAGAAATCGCCCCCGCCGCCACCGGACGAGGTCGCTGCCACCCCGCAGCCACTGGCGTCGCGCCACGTGACTCCCCAGCAGCCGTCGCGGCCCGCCGAGCCTGCGACGGGCCCTCCCGTCCCGTGCGCGCCGCCGCCACCCGTCCCGCACCCCGCCGCCCGCGTCCGCGCCCCGCCGCCTCCCGTGCGCGCCGCCGCCGCCCGGGATTCCTCCGCCACCTCCACGACGCTCTCGCTGTCCTGCTCGCCGCCAACCGCGCCGCCAATATGCCGCGCACCTCCGCCCGCCGCCCATCGGATGGATCTGGTGCCGGCGACCGGATCCGCCTCTCCACCTCGCCGGCGCACCTCTCGGCGAAGCTCCGGCCACCGCGGCGATGAACTCCGACGATCCTCGTTTTTCGCGCCGAGCCCTAGATCTGATCTGGAGGTCGTTTTTCCTCCAAGTACTTTTCCCTACACATATTTTATGGCCCTGTTCATTGCATCATAACTCCATGACCGTAGCTCCATTTCATGCGCATGATAAATTAAAATGTTCATTGGGAGATGCTCTTCATTTCATCCCATTGTGGCACGCTTGTTTGAGTCCATCTTAATGCCCAAATCGTTGATGCAAGAGTGCTACAAAATGTTTACTCCTATTACTTAGCAGATTATGATGTTTTGTCATTTTTGTCACATTTGTTGTGTGCATCATATGGGCATGAGCTCTACATGTGTTTTGAACTATGCCATGCCATCTGTACAGGGGTGCTTGCCATGTATTTTTGTGATCTATGTGGTGACTAGCACAAGCATGCAAAGTAGTTCGTGATATTGCTGTTTTCAGGGACTTAGGATTTTGCTAAGTCCTTGTTCTGCTATTATTTTTATGCCATGTAAACTAGATGCTAAAGTGAGATCTATGCTTGTTTTGAGTTGCTTCAGTAAGTATGTTTTGGACATATGGTTATGCTCTATCCATCCATGCCCATGTTTGCAATTGTGGAGTGCCCTAGCATGTCTTAATCTTGCTCTACTTTTGCTATAAAATGTTCCTGGCAGATTGTTTACATGTTAATCAATTTTGTCATGGTTGTTGTTAGTGATCCATGCATGCTATGATCTTTATCTTTCCATGGTTATCTTCATGAACATGTCATCTTGCTGATGCTATGCTTGTTTTGTCATACAAGTCTTTGTGACGAGTGATTTGAGCTTGTAAAGATGCCTTCATAATTCTGTTTATGCCATGCTCAATTTTCTGCAAAGTCTGAAACTGTTAATAAAACTTGCTATGTTTACATGGGTTCCATCATATCTTCTGTGCCTTTTTGGCTCATGATCGGTAAGGGACTTTTGTTCTATGCATTTAGTAGATTCATGACATGCCTTTGTTTTCTATGATATATTCATGTACCATGTTGTTTGCTTGCTCTAAACATGGCGTCCTGATGTTATTCCTGGCATGTTAGTATTTTCACTAAGTCTGTGAAGCTGATATCTTTTGCACTTTTGCCATGCTTGTTTGAACCTGCTCTTTTGTGATTTAGCCGTAGCTCAGTGTTCATGCTTTGTCAAGCATCTTGTGTTGATCACTGCCATATGATTTGTTGCTATGTTGGAGTGCAGTAGCTTAGCTTCTCGTTGCATTCTAGATGCCATCGTGCTGTTAATGGCAGAATTGTGCCATTCTTGTTTTGCTTGCCATTTGCAAACCGTGCCTCCATTTCCGGTGATCTTTATATCAATTTCGACCGAAATCATCTCATCTTTCCAGCGGCACACTTGGTTTGCCAAGTTGATGCCTTGATCAATTTTTCCCTTCCGGAGAACGCATATGCATTGCATATCATGCCATGTTTGCATCATGTTGCTTGTGCATTGCACCGTGATTGATTGTTGGTCCTTTGCTTGTGTTCTTGCCTTGGGTAGAGCCGGGAGACGAGTACATAATCGAGGAACCTGTTGAGTATGCTAATGAGGATCAAGCTTTCGTTAACTCGGAGAACTTTGTAGGCAAGATGACCATACCCTCGAAATCACTTCTATCTTTGCTTGCTAGTTGTTATTTCTATTACTATGCCGCGCTACCTACCACTTGATTTATCATGCCTCCCATATTGACATGTCAAGCCTCTAACCCACCTTTCCTAGCAAACCGTTGTTTGGCTATGTTACCGCTTTTGCTCAGCCCCTCTTATAGTGTTGTTAGTTGCAGGTGAAGATGAAGTTTGTTCCATGTTGGAACATGGATATGTTGGGATATCACATTATATCTTATTTAATTAATGCATCTATATACTTGGTAAAGGGTGGAAGGCTCGGCCTTATGCCTGGTGTTTTGTTCCACTCTTGCTGCCCTAGTTTCCATCATACCGGTGTTATGTTCCTTGATTTTGCGTTCCTTACGCGGTTGGGTGTTATGGGAACCCCTTGACAGTTTGCTTTGAATAAAACTCCTCCAGCAAGGCCCAACCTTGGTTTTACCATTTGCCTACCTACCACCATATACCTTCCCTTGGGTTCTGCAGACTCAAGGGTCACCTTAATTTTAAACCACCCCGGGCCAGTGCTCCTCTGAGTGTTGGTCTAAAACGGGCAACCTGTGGGGCCACCTCGGGGCAACTTGAGGGTTGGTTTTACGTGTAGCTTGACCTATCGGTGTGCCCAGAGAACGAGATACGTGCCACTCCTATCGGGATTTGTCGGCACATCGGGCGGCTTTGCTGGTCTTGTTTTACCATTGTCGAAATGTCTTGTAACCGGGATTCCGAGACTGGTCGGGTCTTCCCGCGAGAAGGAATATCCTTCGCTGACCATGAGAGCTTGTGATGGGCTAAGTTGGGACACCCCTGTAGGGTTTTGAACTTTCAGAAGTCTTGCCCCGCGGTTATGGGCAGATGGGAATTTGTTAATGTCCGGTTTTAGAGAACTTGACACTTAATTTAATTAAAATGAATCAACTGCGTGTGTAGCCGTGATGGTCTCTTTTCGGCGGAGTCCGGGAAGAGAACACGGCCTCGTGTTATGTTTGAACGTAAGTAGCTTCAGGATCACTTCTTGATCACCATTAGCTTCTCGACTGTGCGTTTCCTCTGTTCTCGCTCTCTTTTGCGTAAGTTAGCCACCATATATGCTAGTGCTTGCTGCAGCTCCACCCCACTACCTTTTCCTACCCATGAGCTTAAATAGTCCTGATCGCGAGGGTGTGAGATTGCTGAGTCCCCATGACTCACAGATACTTCCAAACAGATGCAGGTGCCGATGATGCCAGTGCAAGGGACGCTACCGAACTCAATTGGGAGTTCGACGAGGATTTGGGCCGTTACTATGTTTCTTTTCGGATGATCAGTATAGGAGCCCAATTGGGACGATCAGGGATCTAGCATTTGGGGTTGTCCTTCTTTATTTTGGTTCCATAGTCGGACCTTTGATTGTACCTTGGATGATGTATGACTATTTATGTATTGTGTGAAGTGGCGATTGTAAGCCAACTCTTTATCCCTTTCTTATTCAGTACATGGGATGTGTAAAGATTACCCCTCTTGCGACATGCCTAACATGCGGCTATGCCTCTAAGTCGTGCCCCAACACGTAGGAGATATAGCCGCATTGTGGGTGTTACATGGACAATATACATGAGCAAGGCGTCGAGTCACATGTATGATCGTTGGTGTTGAGCCAGGTGAATACATGCTCGGTGTTTGCGGAGGCCTCCAGCAAACGTCTAAGCAGTAATGTCACATATGCATAAGTTTGGTTTTTATTTCTTTCTCCACTGACAGGTAGGCTTGCATAGATAGATAGATAAAGAACACGAGCTGATGAGGCGCATGCGGATTGTTTGACTGGTGAACCAGACAAATACGGAGCTATACGCTGAGCCAATGACCCTATAATCACCATATCTCGTATACAATGATCAAGGTGAGCTATCAAGACAAGTTCAATGACCGCCACTGCATTTTACTGAGTAATAAATGACCAGGATTGAAGGGGAATCCAAATTTCCTTCGTCTTCTGTCCTTGAGCTCTTCACAAAACAATGCACTTTACAATTGTCCGGCCACTCCACCCAGAGCTGTCACCAAGCGTCGTTCATGCCACCGCGCCACACACTAACCGGTAAGGAGGCGATGGCATCCCACCGTGCCGAGTTCCTCACCGCCCACGACCGCACACAGAATAGTAGGCAAGCGGTGGCATCCCACCGTGCCGACTTCATCGCCGCTCGCGACCTCACACCTATGTGGGCGGAATTTGAAGCTGCCAAGGCCGAATGGGCGGTAGAGCAAGAGGTGGCCAAAGTTGCACAGAGGGAGCGGAAAAGTCAGAAAGCACTCAAGAAAAGAGAGGCCCGCCGCCACAAGAAAGAAGAGGAGGCACGCACTGCTGCAGAGAGGTCGGCGGAGATCCAAGCACGGTGGGGTGTCGCTGTCAAAGCCGGGAAGGAGAACGACGGCGTCTGGCCAGCATGTGAGAAGTAGTAGTACTAGTAGTTAGTGTGTGTGTCTATGTCGCCCGTACGTTTGTTTAGTTAATTACGAGCATGTAACATTACTACTAGTTACTACTGTAATTTTTAGAGCAAATTACCAGTACATTAGCCTAGACTCAATGGAAAAATTCCTATCCTATGCATCAAATGGCATCTCTTTCTCTATAGGAATTGATATGCATGTCATCTCACTTCCTATGATTTTCATATTCCTATAAAATTCCTATCCTATCAACCAAAGGAGGCCTCTACTGGAGTAACTACTGTAGCTAGCGGTACTGCTGGTACAGTAGTTTTCTTCAAGAAGCGGAATTCAACGAAGTCATGATGGTTCCTTCGTTCGAGCAACTTCACAGTGGGTAAGGTTGGGCCTGTGATTTGACGGCTCATTAGTAATTACTGTGGCGTGACGACCAGGGTGACTCTCCCTTGGAGTTCTGCGGGCATGGCAAGTGGACCAGGATGCTCGACGTCCCACATGTCGGCGAGCCGATATCGAGGAGCAAGGAAACATCGTGGTATAGTATCACTGGTGATTTATATTTATTTTTTATTTCTAATGAATGCTGGCGTTTCAACTCTTATGACGAAGGAGTGCCAAACACACGGCACGTGCTGGATGTTGCACACGTCAACGAAAGGAGTGGGATATGAACAACGTGGTAGAGCGTCTCCACTTCTAGGTCGGAGACCACACGTAGTAGTACTACTGTACTAGTGGTATGAACGATACAAAGTGCTACCCGGAGAGAAAGACATGTCTAGTTGGAAGGTCTCGGGGGATACACGTAAACAAATATAAGACCTAATATGTGCCTCCAATTAATATAGTAGTAGTAGAGTACTTAGTCACGTACTCCATAACATCACCAGGCATTGCACGTACAACATTTAGTGGTAGTAAGAGACAAATGCCTATATCCCACGCATGTTCATACTATTTGTGTCTTTCTACTTCACTTATTGCGCTACATTACACGGGTTCGCACGTCCACTCCTGGGTACATGTTTGTCTCGTAGTTCCAGTCCCACGTGTTCTTCATATAGATGGAACGATACTTGCATGACACGTGCACCTTGATGCTAGATGTGTCGCGTGTTGGCAAAAGGATGAACAAAGCTCACGTAAAAAAAAGAGTGGAAGAACATAGATTCCCGACGACCGAGAAGGAGCAAGGAACCTCGGGGTGGAGCATCTGCACTCATAATATTTTATATTGTTCAGCGATATAAAATCAACCAATCATCTCCACAGTGGACTGGAAGAGTACGAAACACGGCAGCCTAGTGTAGTTACATCATACTAGTACATGGATAACCCATGCTATCACCATATTTCTTGGCTTCCGTGCGACATCTATCTCTAGTAATCCAGCAGCCCATATTGCTTCTCCCTCCTCGTCTCTCTCAAAGTGCGGCGGGCTGGCGTTTTTGCCGTCTATTGAGGTCGGTTAACTCATCACATGTTAGCGACATGCCAAGAGCATTCTAAAAAAATTCCTTTCACGTTCCGTTTTCAAAAAGAAAAAAATCCTTTCACGTACGAATTTGACTGTATGCTTTGAGCAACTTGCATGGCCTGTACTGCTCCTGTTTGGATACTCTAACTTAGCTAGAGGTTAGACTAACTCATGACTAACCCTGAACTAGCTGTAGCCAAAGAGGTGTTTGGGTCACAAGGTTAGAATGACAATAAATGCACTTGATGGAGAGAGAGAGAAGTGATTTTTCAGTGGTCCCAATGAGAACTATCTCCAGTTAGCACCTCTTGGGTGGGATAGTTTTTTGGTGGGTTCGATGCAACTTGCTCCAATTTAAACCCTCATGCTTGGATACTTTACGGCTATTTGAGCCCCAACTAACTCAAACTAACTCTAACCCATGGATCCAAACAGGGCCTATGGCCAGCCTCGACGCGGAGCAGTCGGTGCACCGGGAAGCGGCGCTCTCTCGGCCGTTGCGCCGCTTCAAAGTCGGTGCCAGTGAGAGGTCGCCTCTGCTCTGGCCGGGCATTAATGCGGCACTGACGCTCCAGGGCGACACTGACCATTTCACGCGGGAAGCACGCGCTGGCAAGGGAGTATAGGTTTTGAACCGTTTCATGTGTAGTACAGGTAGCTTTCAAAACTACTCAATTATTGCACTCAGTTTCCTAAGAAATTGTGGTAAAAAATGTTACTCCACAGCCCGCTTCCATTCTCCTTCCTCTTCCACCGCTCGCGCACATCCGCGGGAAGCGACCGGTCAACCCTTATATAGGAGTGCTAGCACAAAAAGATGCATGCATGGCCACTAAAATTTCCAGATTAAAGAGCCGCTTGATATGTCTCCAACGTATCTATAATTTTTGATTGCTCCATGCTATATTATCTACTGTTTTGGACTATATTGGGCTTTATTTTCCACTTTTATATTATTTTTGGGGCTAACCTATTAACCGGAGGCCCAGCCCAGAATTGCTGTTTTTTGCCTATTTCAGTGTTTCGAAGAAACGGAATATCAAACGGAGTCCAAACGGAATGAAACCTTCGGGAACGTGAATTTCTCACCGAACGTGATCCAGGAGACTTGGACCCTACGCCAAGGCATCAGAGAGGCGGTCACGAGGGTGGGGGGCGCCCCCCCCTAGGGCGCGCCCCCTGCCTCGTGGGCCCCTCGATGCTCCACCGACGTACTCCTTCCTCCTATATATACCTACGTACCCCCAAACGAACAGATACGGAGCCAAAAACCTAATTCCACCGCCGCAACTTTCTGTATCCACGAGATCCCATCTTGGGGCCTGTTCCGGAGCTCCGCCGGAGAGGGCCGTCATCACGGAGGGATTCTACATCATCATAGCCTCTCCGATGAAGTGTGAGTAGTTTACCTCAGACCTTCGGGTCCATAGTTAGTAGCTAGATGGCTTCTTCTCTCTTTTTGGATCTCAATACAAAGTTCTCCCCCTCTCTCGTGGAGATCTATTCGATGTAATGTTCTTTTTGTAGTGTGTTTGTTGAGACCGATGAATTGTGGGTTTATGATCAAGTCTATCTATGAATAATATTTGAATCTTCTCTGAATTCTTTTATGTATGATTGGTTATCTTTGCAAGTCTCTTCAAATTATCCGTTTGGTTTAGCCAACTAGATTGGTAGTTCTTGCCATAGGAGAAGTGCTTAGCTTTGGGTTCGATCTTGCGGTGTCCTTTCCCAGTGACAGAAGGGGCAGCAAGGCACGTATTGTATCATTGCCATCGAGGATAACAAGATGGGGTTTATTTCATATTGCATGAATTTATCTCTCGACATCATGTCATCTTGCTTAAGGTGTTACTCTGTTTTTAACTTAATACTCTAGATGCATGCTGGATAGCGGTCGATGAGTGGAGTAATAGTAGTAGATGCAGAATCGTTTCGGTCTACTTGTCACGGACGTGATGCCTATATACATGATCATGCCTAGATATTCTCATAACTATGGTCAATTCTGTCAATTGCTCAACAGTAATTTGTTCACCCACCGTAGAATACTTATGCTCTTGAGAGAAGCCACTAGTGAAACCTATGTCCCCCGGGTCTATTCTCGTCATATTAATCTCCATCACTTTAATCTTGCTTTGCTTTTTTACTTTGTCTTTACTTTTTACTTTGAATCTCTATACCAAAAATACCAAAAATATTATATCTATCAGATCTCACTCTCGTAAGTTACCGTGAAGGGATTGACAACCCCTAATTGCGTTGGTTGCGAGTAGCTGTCGTTTTGTGCAGGTACGAGGGACTTGACCGTGGCCTCCTACTGGTTTGATACCTTGGTTCTCAAAAACTGAGGGAAATACTTACGCTACTCTGCTGCATCATCCCTTCCTCTTCGGGGAAATCCAACGCAAGCTCAAGAGGTAGCAAGAACGATTTCTGGTGTCGTTGCCAGGGAGTCTACGCAAAAAGTCAACATACCAAGTACCCATCACAATCCCTATCTCTCGCATTACATTATTTTCCATTTGCCTCTCATTTTCCTCTCCCCCACTTCAACCTTGCTGTTTTATTCACCCTCTCTCTCTATCCTCCCTCTCTTTTCCGCTTGCCTTTTTGTTTGCTCGTGTGTTGGATTGCTTGTTTGTCGCGATGGCTCAAGATACTACCAAATTGTGTGACTTCACCAATACCAATAATAATGATTTCCTTAGCACTCCAATTGCTCCTCTTGCCAATATTGAATCTTGTGAAATCAATACTGCTTTTTTGAATCTTGTTATGAAAGATCAATTCGCCAGCCTTCCTAGTGAAGATGCCGCTACTCATCTGAATAGCTTCGTTGATTTATGTGATATGCAAAAGAAAAAAGATGTCGATAATGATGTCGTTAAATTAAAGCTATTTCCTTTTTCGCTTAGAGATCGTGCTAAAGCTTGGTTTTTGTCTTTGCCTAAAAATAGTATTGATTCTTGGAACAAGTGCAAAGATGCTTTTATCTCTAAGTATTTCCCTCCCGCTAAGATCATCTCTCTTAGAAACGATATTATGAACTTTAAGCAACTTGATCATGAACATGTTGCACAAGCTTGGGAGAGAACGAAATTAATGATACGTAATTGACCTACTCATGGTTTAAATTTGTGGACGATTATACAAAAATTTTATGCCGGATTGAATTTTGCTTCTAGAAATCTTTTAGATTCGGCCGCGGGAGGTACTTTTATGGAAATCACTTTAGGAGATGCTACTAAACTCCTAGTTAATATTATGGTTAATTATTCTCAATGGCATACTGAAAGATCTTCTAATAAAAAAGTGCATGTGATAGAAGAAATCAATGTTTTGAGTGGAAAGATGGATGAGCTTATGAAATTATTTGCTTCTAAGAATGTTTGTTCTTATCCTAATGATATGCCTTTGTCTACTTTGATTGAGAATAACAATGAATCTATGGATGTGAATTTTGGTGGTAGGAATAATTTTGGTAACAACGCTTATACAGGGAACTTTAATCCTAGGCCATATCCTAGTAATCCTTCTAATAATTATGGGAATTCCTACAACAACTCTTATGAAAATTATAATAAGATTCCCTCTGAATTTGAGAATAGTGTTAAAGAGTTTATGAATTCACAAAAGAATTTTAATGCTTTGCTTGAAGAGAAATTGCTTAAAGTTGATGATTTGGCTAGGAACGTTGATAGAATTTCTCTTGGGATTGATTATTTAAAGCTTAGATCTATTACTCCTAAGCATGATATCAATGAGTCTCTCAAAGCCATGAGAATTTCCATTGATGAGTGCAAGGAAAGAACCGCTAGGATGCGTGCTTCCAAAGATGCCTTTATTAAAGCGTGTTCTTCCAATTCCTATGAAAATCAAGATGAAGATCTAAAAATTATTGATGTGTCCCCTATTAAATCTTTGTTTTGCAATATGAATCTTGATGAAACTGACTATGATCTTCCTTTACCTAGAAGGCGTTCCAAAAAATTCGGAGTATTTAGATCTTTATGATGAAATTGATGAAAGTGGGATTGAAAGAAAAAATTCTAGATGTTGCTAAACCCACTATATTGGACTTCAAGGAATTTAATTATGAAAGTTGCTCTTTAATTGATTGTATTTCCTTGTTGCAATCTGTGCTAAATTCTCCACATGCTTATAGTCAACATAAAGCCTTCACCGAACATATTGTTGATGCCTTGATGCAATCTTATGAAGAAAAAGTTGAGTTCAAAGTTTCTATCCCTAGAGAACTCTATGATGAGTGGGAACCAACTATTAAAATTAAAGATCATGAGTTTTATTCTTTGTGTGATTTGGGTGCTAGTGTCTCTACTATTCCCAAGACTTTGTGTGATTTGCTAGATTTCTGTAATTTTGATGATTGCTCTCTAAACTTGCATCTTGTGGATTCTACTATTAAGAAACCTATGGGTAGAATTAATAATGTTCTTATTGTTGCAAATAGTAATTATGTGCCCATAGATTTCATTGTTATTGATATAGATTGCAATCCTTCTTGCCCTATTATTCTTGGTAGACCTTTCCTTAGAATGGTTGGTGCGATTATTGATATGAAGGAACGGATATTAGATTTCAATTTCCATTAAAAAGGGCATGCAACACTTTCCTAGAAAGAAAATAAAATTTCCATATGAAACTATCATAAGAGCCACTTGTGGATTGCCTACCAAAGATGGCAATACCTAGATCTATCCTCGCTTTTATGCCTAGCTAGGGGCGTTAAACGATAGCGCTTGTTGGGAGGCAACCCAATTTTATTTTAGTTCCTTGCTTTTTGCTCCTGTTTAGTAATAAATAAATTATTTAGCCTCTGTTTTGGTTGTGTTTTTTGTGTTTAATTAGTGTTTGTGCCAAGTAGAACCGTTGGGAAGAGTAGGGGAAAGTCTTGTTGAACTTGCTGTAAAATACAGAAACTTTAGCGCTCACGAGAACTGCTGTCATTTTTATTTGAAGAGTGCTATTTAGTTAATTATTTTTCATATGATTAATAGTTAAATTACTCACGTACAGAAATTTATTTTAGAACTTTTGGGGTTCCAAATCTTGCGCTAGCTACAGATTACTACAGACTGTTCTGTTTTTGACAGATTCTGTTTTTCGTGTGTTGTTTGCTTATTTTGATGAATCTATGGCTAGTAAAATAGTTTATAATCCATAGAGAAGTTGGAATACAGTAGGTTTAACATCAATATAAATAAAGAATGAGTTAATTACAGTACCTTGAAGTGGTCTTTTGTTTTCTTTCACTAACGGAGCTCACGAGTTTTGTACTTTAAGTTTTGTGTTGTGAAGTTTTCAAGTTTTGGGTGAATTCTTTTGATGGATTATGGAACAAGGAGTGGCAAGAGCCTAATCTTGGGGATGCCCATGGCACCCCCAAGATAATCCAAGGAGACCAAAAAGTCAAAGCTTGGGGATGCCCCGGAAGGCATCCCCTCTTTCGTCTACTTCCATCGGTAATTTACTTGGAGCTATATTTTTATTCACCAACATGATATGTGCTTTGCTTGGAGCGTCTTGTATTATTTTTGTCTTTGTGTGTTAGTATGCCACAATCATCCTTGCTGTACACACCTTTTGAGAGAGCCATACATGAATTAAAATTTGATAGAATACTCTATGTGCTTCACTTATATCTTTTGAGCTAAGTAGTTTTGCTCTATGTGCTTCACTTATATCTTTTGAGCTATGTAGTTTTGCTCTATGTGCTTCACTTATATCTTCTTGAGCTAAGTAATCTTGCGCTATGTGCTTCACTTAGATTTTTTAGAGCACGGTGGTGGATTTGTTTTAAAGAAACTATTGATCTCTCATGCTTCACTTAAATTATTTTGAGAGTCTTAATAGCATGGTAATTTGCTTAATAACAACATGCTTGGTATTCAAGATTTGTGAAACTTTCTTTTGAGTGTGTTGAATACTAAGAAAAGTTGGATGCTTGATAATTGTTTTGAGATATGGAGGTAATAATATCAAAGTCATGCTAGTAGAGTAATTGTGAATTTGAGAAGTGCTTGTGTTGAAGTTTGCAAGTCCCGTAGCATGCACGTATGGTAAACGTTATGCAACAAATTTGAAACATAAGGTGTTATTTGATTGTCTTCCTTATGAGTGGCGGTCGTGGACGAGCGATGGTCTTTTCCTACCAATCTATCCCCCCAGGAGCATGCGCGTAATACTTTGCTTTTTGATGGCTTGTAGATTTTTGCAATAAGTATACGAGTTCTTTATGACTAATGTTGAGTCCATGGATTATACGCACTCTCACCCTTCCATCCTTGCTAGCCTCTTCGGTACCGTGCATTGCCCTTTCTCACATTGAGAGTTGGTGCAAACTTCGTCGGTGCATCCAAACCCCGTGATATGATACGCTCTTTCACACATAAACCTCCTTATATCTTCCTCAAAACAGCCACCATACCTACCTATTATGGCATTTCCATAGCCATTCCGAAATATATTGCCATGCAACTTTCCACCATCCAGTTTATCATGACACATCCATCATTGTCATATTGCCTAGCATGATCATGTAGTTGACATAGTGTTTGTGGCAAAGCCACCGTTCATAATTGTTTTCATACTTATCACTCTTGATTCATTGCATATCCCGGTACACCGTCGGAGGCATCCATATAGAGTCATACTTTGTTTTAGAATCGAGTTGTAATCATTGAGTTGTAAATAAATAAAAGTGTGATGATCATCATTTATAGAGCATTGTCCCAAAAAAAGAGAAAGGCCAAAGAAAAAAAGAAGGCCCAAAAAAAGAAAATAAATAAAAAGGGGCAATGCTACTATTCCTTTTTCCACACTTGTGCTTCAAAGTAGCATCATGTTCTTCATATAGAGAGTCTCTTGAGTTATCACTTTCATATACTAGTGGGAATTTTCATTATAGAACTTGGCTTGTATATTCCAACAATGGGCCTCCTCAAGTGCCCTAGGTCTTAGTGAGCAAGCAAGTTGGATGCACACCCACTTAGTTTCTTTTGTTGAGCTTTCATACATTTATAGCTCTAGTGCATCCGTTGCATGGCAATCCCTACTCCTTGCATTAACATCAATTGATGGGCATCTCCATAGCCCATTGATTAGCCTCGTTGATGTGAGACTTTCTCCTTTTTGTCTTCTCCACATAACCCCCATCATTCTATTCCACCCATAGTGCTATATCCATGGCTCACGCTCATGTATTGCATGAAAGTTTATGAGTTTGAAATTATTAAGGTATGAAACAATTGCTTGGCTTGTCATCGGGGTTGTGCATGATGAGAGCATTCTTGTGTGACGAGAATGGAGTATGACTAAACTATATGATTTTGTAGGGAGGAACTTTCTTTGGCCATGTTACTTTAAGAAAACATAATTGCTTTGTTGGTTTGCTTGAAGTATTATTATTCTTTATGTCAATATGAACTTTTTTCTTGAATCTTCCTAATCTGAATATTCATACCACAACTAAGAAGATTTGCATTGAAATTATGCCAAGTAGCACTCCGCATCAAAAATTCTCTTCTTATCATTTACCTACTCGAGGACGAGCAGGAATTAAGCTTGGGGATGCCTGATACGTCTCCAACGTATCTATAATTTTTGATTGCTCCATGCTATAGTATCTACTATTTTGGACTATATTGGGCTTTATTTTCCACTTTTAGATTATTTTTGGGACTAACCTATTAACCGGAGGCCCAGCCCAGAATTGCTGTTTTTTGCCTATTTCAGTGTTTCGAAGAAACGGAATATCAAACGGAGTCCAAACGGAATGAAACCTTCGGGTACGTGATTTTCTCACCGAACGTGATCCAGGAGACTTGGACCCTACGCCAAGGCATCAGAGAGGCGGTCACGAGGGTGGGGGCGCCCCCCCCAGGGCGCGCCCCCTGCCTCGTGGGCCCCTCGATGCTCCACCGACGTACTCCTTCCTCCTATATATACCTACGTACCCCCAAACGAACAGATACGGAGCCAAAAACCTAATTCCACCGCCGCAACTTTCTGTATCCACGAGATCCCATCTTGGGGCCTGTTCCGGAGCTCCGCCGGAGAGGGCCATCATCACGGAGGGCTTCTACATCATCATAGCCTCTCCGATGAAGTGTGAGTAGTTTACCTCAGACCTTCGGGTCCATAGTTAGTAGCTAGATGGCTTCTTCTCTCTTTTTGGATCTCAATACAAAGTTCTCCCCCTCTCTCGTGGAGATCTATTCGATGTAATGTTCTTTTTGTAGTGTGTTTGTTGAGACCGATGAATTGTGGGTTTATGATCAAGTCTATCTATGAATAATATTTGAATCTTCTATGAATTCTTTTATGTATGATTGGTTATCTTTCCAAGTCTCTTTGAATTATCCATTTGGTTTGGCAAACTAGATTGGTAGTTCTTGCCATGGGAGAAGTGCTTAGCTTTGGGTTCGATCTTGTGGTGTCCTTTCCCAGTGACAGAAGGGGCAGCAAGGCACGTATTGTATCGTTGCCATCGAGGATAACAAGATGGGGTTTATTTCATATTGCATGAATTTATCTCTCTACATCATCTCATCTTGCTTAATGTGTTACTCTGTTTTTAACTTAATACTCTAGATGCATGCTGGATAGCGGTCGATGAGTGGAGTAATAGTAGTAGATGCGGAATGGTTTCGGTCTACTTGTCATGGATGTGATGCCTATATACATGATCATGCCTAGATATTCTCATAACTATGCTCATTTCTGTCAATTGCTCAACAATAATTTGTTCACCCACCGTAGAATACTTATGCTCTTGAGAGAAGCCACTAGTGAAACCTATGGCCCCCATGTCTATTCTCATCATATTAATCTCCTTCACTTTAATCTTGCTTTGCTTTTTACTTTTCCTTTACTTTTTACTTTGCATCTCTATACCAAAAATACCAAAAATATTATATCTATCAGATCTCACTCTCGTAAGTGACCATGAAGGGATTGACAACCCCTAATCGCGTTGGTTGCGAGTAGCTATCGTTTTGTGCAGGTATGAGGGACTTGAGCGTGGTCTCCTACTGGATTGATACCTTGGTTCTCAAAAACTAAGGGAAATACTTACGCTACTCTGCTGCATCATCCCTTCCTCTTCGGGGAAATCCAACGCAAGCTCAAGAGGTAGCACCGCTCCAGCGGGAGTATGTCGTATGTTGTTACCTTCGGTCGGGCCATTGCTACCGGGCGATGGCGACCAGAGAAGAGGCGGCGGGAGGGGAATGAATGCAGCTACTGTTTGGGTTCGCCGTCCGGCTTAAATAAATGCGCAGCATCACGTGTACCCGCGGGTGCACAAATTGTAACATACGTGTCTGCTTAAGTGGGCATCACGTAACTAGTGTCTGTGTGTGTGTGTGTGATTCTGAGAGACAGAGTGTGTGTGTGTGACTCTACTCTTCAGACATGTACTCAACCTTTTGCATCGGGATATAAGTATAATGGTATTTAGTTTAGCTAGTGATTTACGTGGCCATGTTAACGTGGTTGTGTAAAAAAAACGTGGCTAGTGATTTACAAGCAAGATGGTCGTGCATTGCACGGAACATCAATATGCATTTTTTACAAAACACATGTTGTGATTTACCCATGCAGGAGTAATCCCATGTGTAAAAACTAATGATATTTCGAGAATTTTATCGAAAA
This sequence comes from Triticum urartu, assembly GCF_056163025.1. Lineage (NCBI taxonomy): Eukaryota > Viridiplantae > Streptophyta > Magnoliopsida > Poales > Poaceae > Triticum > Triticum urartu. Next base: position 191,225,547 of record NC_141873.1, on the reverse strand, counting down.
ACTGGTATCTCGAGAATGTCATCGAAAAAATGAAAGATGAGAGATAAGGTGAGGAGGAGTGGATCGTGGTGGTGACTGGTGGTAGGAATGGGTGGAGGCATGGGGATAGACGGCGCCGGCAAGCGGCAGAGGCCATCATGCTAGATTGTTCCGGAGACTTTCTTTTTTAATTGCTCGGCAATGAGGTGTGGGAGATAAGGATGTGGAGAGAGGTGTAGCTATCTTTTGTAAAATTATCATAGTCTGCTTTCTATCCGTCAGATATAGATCAGACGGTCTATATTACAAGATGGCAGGCACACCATCATCTCCAACTCCGTTTTTTATAAGGGTACAGATGATAAGTTTGCTAACTACTAAAGTAAAGTGGAATTTGTCCATGCTATACAAGTAAATTAAGGTGATTGTTTATCATATGGGTAAGGGTGGATGAAGGGTGGTAGGAACAAATGCTCCGCCTAGAGCATGTGTGTGTGAGATGGAGTATGAGTGTGTGTGTGTGTGAGAGAGAGAGAGATGGAGTCTTAGTGTGTGTGTTTGTGTGTGCGTGTGTGTGTGATGGAGTCTTACTGTGTGTGGGTGGGTGGGTGGGTGGGTGCGTGCGTGTGTGTGTGTGTGTTTGTGTGTGTGTGTGCGTGTGTGTGTGTCGCGGGGTCCTCGGTGGCGGATGTAATTTAAGTGTGCATGGCTTCATCATAGAGAGGTGATGTGTATGGCAGAGGCCACCAACGATGGGGTGCGAGAGAGAAAATGCCCGTAGAGAGGGAAGAGAAGGTGTGTGTGCGTGAGAGTAGTCGACATCGAGAGAACGTGTTTGTTCGAGAGACATCGAGGAAGACTACTATATATCGATGGTGCATGTAGGTGGTAATTAAACGAAGGGATGGTCTTATTGGTTTCGGGGATATATGGGAAGAGTGAGAGGGGGGTAGCTACAAGGAGATTGTTAAGTGTGAGTGTGTGTTTTACCCATCCAGGTGGAAGTTATGTGCACACAAGAAGAGAACGATTCGATGTGGCATTAGGGTTGAGGGTAATTAACTACGTATGGAGACATAGAGACCATCAACATGCATGTGTGAGAGGTATACATGTATACGTGGGATGTGTGTGTGTGCGCGCGCATGATCGAGATAAAAGAAAGAAGACATAAGTCATAAGCTAAGATCAATGACATGGGAGAGACGGATCGGTATGACAATATGCATGCATGCGAGAATGCAGGGAAGAAGGCCCCACAATTGAGCATGTGTTTTTTTCTTTAAGAGATAGTGGTGTGGGCTGGAGCATGCATCTATGGCGAGCAGAAAGAGTGAGGCACAACGATTGTGCAAAAGAGATCAACCTATAAATGAAAGAAGGTTGATGGAGAAACAGATTAGAAAGATAAAGATGCTAGCTAGTGTGCGTTAGATATAGGATTTGAGTGGATCAGAAGGCTGAGCTCTGGGTGTGGGTGTGAGAGAGATGAAAAAAGGGTGCATGTGACTCACATACAAACAAATGTCAGAGAGAAATGAGATCCCGAGAGACGGAGTTTTGTGTCTGCGAGAGAGTAAGATATTTCAAAACGAGAGTGATAGCTAGAGAAACATATGAGGGAACGCAAGATATATCTAGGGAGAGAGAGTGTGTGTGAGCGACATACAAGAGAATGGTGGAGAAATACGAGACCCTGGGAAACAGAGTTTGTGTTTGTGTGTGAGAAAGAGATATTTAAGAGGAAGAGTCGTAGGTTCTCATACCTAAGGAGCGAAAGACATCTCTGTATGAGGGGTGTGCGAGTGGCACACAGGGGAATAGTAGAGAGAAATGAGACCCCGTAAGACAAAGTTTTGTGTTTGTGTGAGATAAAGACATTCCACATGGAGAATCATAGTTAGAGACACATAGCAGGGAGCGAGATATACTTAGAGAAATATAGAGTAATAAAGGTCAAGGGAGAGAGTACCGTCAGTGTGTTACGAAGATAAAATATCACTATCGACATACAGGTAACACGAGAGATACCCGAGAGACGATGAATGCGTATAGGTCTAGAGAGATATTCCTATATAACCATGAATGATACTTATATGAGACGAATATCTGGATTAAATGGGATTCAGATATTTAAACTGGAGATCACGACATCGATAATATCATAACGCAAATTGGTGTATCAAACATGCATATTCATTTGAATTTGGGGACACGTGTAATGTTATATAGTTTATCAATATTGGTGATCCATAGATTCTTTAATTAGAAACAATGCATGGTTTATATGCAATTAATGTCTAAATGGTATTACACTATATGTTGCATGTGTGAAACACATTATACATGTTTGAGAAGTAAAAAAAACCCCATGAAACACAAATTAATTGGAGACAGTTAGCGAGGAATGCATACATTGGATTTCAACATAAAGTGGTTTCAAATATTTGAAAATCCAAATTGATGTATACAACCTTATGAATCCGAGATCATGCCATTTGTATACCATATTTATGTATAAAGGGTGTTGTGCTTTTGAAAGTATATATAAAAAAATGATGTATATAGAATTTTATTCCAATCGAAAATGGATCCCGCCCGAAAAAAATAGAATACAAACGGGATTCGAATTGAGTTGGCACGGTAAATGTGCACTCTTCAAAATTTGAACGAAGCGGGAAAATTTGCATTATCCGCCCAAAACCAAAATCTGTGAGATGGTAATTACTACTGCCTATCCCTGCCACGCAAAGCCTATCTGCTCGATTTCTATAGGTTTTGTGTAGCGACCAGACCTCAAACAGTCTAATCTCTGTGCTCCGGTGTCATCCCTGGATCAGTAATGCTGACACCACACAGTACTCGGAGGATTTATAGCAGAGTAGCAATCACACACTTATTACATCGAGTGTCTCAAAAGAGAACTTATTAAAATAAATATGGCTTAAGGCCATCTAATAACGATAACATCGGAAGGCTTGGAAGATAAGTGAGTCCATCAACTCCAACGGCATCACTGAGTATAGAACCACGACCTAAAACTCCTCAATCGTCATCTAAAAAGTCTGCAACATTAACGTTGCAGCCCAAAAACGGGTCAGCACATGGAATATGCTGGCAAGGTAACACATAGAGAGTAATGGAATGCAACAGCTATACTATATGCATATTTGGCTGGTGGAAAGCTCTATGGTTACTGTTTTGCGTAAAGCCAATTTTTCCCTACTTCAAAGGAATAAAATTAATTACTATCATGGTGGTTGTTAAACATTGAGAATGGTTGACAGCATTCTCAATCCCAATTAAGTAACGTCATTAAAACCCATCAAAATTAATTTAGAGTAACATGTTGAGATTCACATGATAATCCAGGTACTGGATACTCAAGATGTCCATAACCGGGGACACGGCTAACCATGATTAGTTTGTTACACTCTGCAGAGGTTTGCGCACTTTTCCCCACAAGGCTCGATCGCCTCCGTTTGGTTTCTCGCACTACAGGGTGTTTGAGTAGACGGATGACCGAGACACAATCTTTCAGAAGCGCTAGCACCTTACGACGGATAGACTGGTACACCTACTTTCCCCTACATCTGCTAGTCTACCCTGTAAGAGTTCGCACAACTTAGTCAACTATGCCAGAGCCCATAATGGCTTGTGGCTGCACACGGAAGTTTCTAGTATGAATAATCTCATGATCCCTTTGGGCCTGGGTGGCGGTCCAAATAAAAACAGGCAAGTCCTGGAAACCCCAGGTGCCTCAATCCACCCAGATGCGTGTTAGGTTGCCACCTTAGATAAACCCTTAATTATTAATCTCACATCTGTCATGGATATCACTCACCCAATCCACGTCTACTAGCATAGCATGGCATAATAAGCAAACGTAGAAGTAACTCCCAAAGGTTTGATAATAAACAGGTAATAGGTACTACCTCATCTACTTCCCATCCCACAATTTAATTAGATCCTAATCATGCAATGTGTGAAGATTGATCTAATGCAATAAAACTGGGTTGTAGAAAAGGTATGATCAAAGTGTTACTTGCCTTGCTGATGATCCGCGTAACCTAGAGATTCAAAGTAACAGGCGGCGCACTCCGGGTATTCTATCGCAGACAAACAACAAGCATACAATAAATACTCATCTAATGCACAGGTAAAACTCAAATAAGAGATCTAACCAGAAAGTTCAACTTAAGAACCCTAGTTTGCAAAAAGAATCAAATCGAACGAAGCAAAAGAAATCAAACGGCGAAAGAAAACAACTTCGTTCTAGTAATCTGGATCTAGGGAAAATTTTACAGTAGCAAAAACATGTTTAAGTTGATTATTCGGAAAGAGGGTTTCGAGACGAAACTCCAGGCGCTTGAATCACCTGATTCCGATAAACGAGCGAAAAGTTATACTAAAACGAAAATCGGATCAGAAATCGCGATCAGAAAATAACCGCGAAAAATCCGACGAAAAAGAAAAACGACGAAAAAAAAATTTTTTTAACAGCACGGAAAACGAGGCGGCGGCGAACCTCGGGCAGCGCGCACTCCGGCGAGTCGGCGGCGGGGCGGCGGCTGGAGGCGGCGGCTAGGGTTAGGGCAGGGGCGGCTGGCGGCTGGGCTTTCGGGCCCCGGGGCGGCGGCTTATATAGCCTTGGCCGGCGGTGTCCTGGCCGAGTACGGCCCAAAGTCGGTTCCGCGCGTTTTTTTTAAATAATTCCGCTCGGAAGAAAAATAAAAAGAAATACCAAACGGACTCCAAAAATCATGAAATAAATTTTGCCGGGTTTCTAAAATCAAGCCCGATAAAGTGAACATTTATCTGGGCCCAAACTACAACTTTGAAAAACGCGCATTTTTTCTAAATTCAATTAAAAATACCGAAAAACTCCGAAATAAAACTTATTTGATTTTTTTTATTAAATCCTCAATATTTCTATATTTTTGGAAAGTCATTTTATTCCCTCTCTCATAATTTTGTAATAGAAATAATTGATGATAAAATAAATAAAATCAAATGATCCTGTTTACATAATTTGAGAAAACTCAAATATGTAAATAACGAAATCCCCAACTCTCTCCGTGGGTCCTTGAGTTGCTTAGGATTTTCTAGGATCGAAACCAAAAGCAAAATAAAATATGTTATGCATGATGACCTAATGTATAACATTCCAAATTGAAAATTTGGGATGTTACATTTCGATAGGGGTAGGTTTGTAATTTCACTCAAACATGACATAACCACCTCTCACCCGGATTCATACATGGTGGGCGCCAAAACACAGTGTGTCCCCGGCCGAAATTGACTCCCTCCCCGATTCATACACGGTGGGTGCCAAAAACAAACTCTTGTCGGCAAATATTCGGTGTATGCGAGATTACCGTCCTATCCCCAACTGACTAATATTGCTGTGATGTAGGAAATTTGAAACGGGGGCTCAGTTTGTAAATTTCCTCGCATTTGAGACAAGCGCGCCCTGAAGACATGGTTCCCCATTCCTCTCCACCTCCATTTCCTCATTCGTACTCCATGGGCGCCGAAACACCCTCTCCACCCCAGCCTCCACCGTCCGCCACCCCATCCACCGCCGTCCTCCTCCACCATGCCGGAGCTGATACCCCGACGCCGCCGTCCTTTACAAGAGATTGACCTCTCTCATCCATGGCTTTGGACCGGGATCCTTGCATCCTGTCCTCTCGCTTCATCCCCGCCGTCGTCCACCTTGCCGGTGCTGCTCCTACGACCGTCTCGTCCACCACGCCCTGCCGCCACCGTCTACCCTCCTAAATCTACTTCCACGCCGTCGAAAGCCATCGCTACTGCATCACCATCAAATTCTCAATAGATGCATACACAGCGCCGCACCAGAGGCGGTACTCTTTGTATCTGCTCAACTCATTTATCGTAGCAAGAAAATAGATCGCCACTGCTTTACTCTAATTTCTTGTCCATCACTTACTTGCTAGTTGAAAGCAAACATTGGTTGTGAAGTTGCTGTTGTCCGGTTTGCACCTTCAGATCCGCCATGGCACGCTCAACACTATACTCCCAATGCTTATGGTTTTCCCCTTTTATATTCCACACTAGTTAAATCACAGTAGACTAAATTTCAAAATTGGGTCAGTCGATTTTTTAGAGCTTGCCAGAGTTCGCCGGCGCGAACGAAGGGGCTCGGGTGGGGACTTTGGTTGTGGGGGTGGTGGTGGGGCCTCGCCGAACAAATAAAACTCGACGCGGGTGGGGGCGGGGTGGGGGTGGGGGTGGCGGAGGAACAGAGGCGGTTGGGGCCGGTGGTCCAGCCAGTGGCCTGTGCGGTGTTCTATATGGGAAGAATCAGAGACGAGGAAGAAGAAGGGTTAGGAGACGTAGGATCTTCATCCAACTGCCTGAAATGGTGGAATGACCCAAATGACAAAAGTCACACAACTTGCATGCAGACATGCCTTTATATTCAGTACCATCATCGTACCTGCTTAGCACTGCTCCTGAATCCATCAAGCTAAACAACGTGCCACTCATAATTCCAAACTTGTTGCTCAAGTACGAATCTGATATGATGCTGATATTACTAAAACAGATAACATTTAATTGGTCAGCTAATGTTCCTACTTTACTTTCGAAAAAGCACGTGCACCACATATATAGAGACAACATGGAGTTGCTTTCTTAATGTGCTCTGGTTCATCATGTGTGGGCACTGCGCAACGAACATTTTATTATCCAAAATCCGCTTGCTCTTCTTTGGCATGTTCCTCTTTCGTTCTTCTTTAATAAGTACTCTCTCCGTTCCTAAATACAAGTCTTTGTATAGATTCTACCATCGACTACATATGGAGCAAAATGAGTGAATCTACACACTAAAATGTATTTGGATACATCTGTATGTGATCCATAGTGGAAATCTCTACCAAAACTTATATTTTGGAACGGAGGGAGTATGATAGTAGTACAGTATGTTCCTTGTAGTGAAGATGAGCAGGGACATTTGCAGTGTAGAGGTCTATGCGGTCGGTTGGTATGGACACTTTGAACTCTTCGGGCCTCTTTGATTCGTAGGATTTTGTAAACATGGGAATAGGATTTGTAGTGGCCTGCCCACTTGAATCCTATAAGAATAGAAAGGAAATGCGGGGAGCTGTATCGCCTTTGAGAGTTACACTGATATTAACAGTACCGCACCTTCAGTTGAAGAGAGCTGGTATCTGAAGCCTTTCTTGCCGTACCGGCAATACTAGCACATATATTCCAACAAGTTCCACTTTGCTAATTTTACTTTGATGCTTAAGGTTTTCCCGTTATATCTACACTATGATCTGTGTAGCTGCTTTGTGTCGCACTAGCAGCAGTCCACTCTTGAACCTAAACACTGCAATGACTTACAAAATTGGCACCAAGGCATTGAGTGCCATTCTGGATGCAATGAAACTCATATGCTCCCCACCGGTTGACTCTTGTTCAGTATATGATCCTAATGACTCTTGTTCAAAATTGCCACATATAGAGAGACAGCATGGAATTGCATTTCTTTGGGCGCTATGATTCATCATGAGTGGGCAACCAATATTGTATGCAATTAAGCGGAACCTCAAGAATATGCTTCCTCTCCTGTTCTTTAACATGTTCCTCTCTTGTTATTCTGTACTTAGTACGTATAGTATGTTCCTTGTCAGGAAGGGGAGCAGGGACATCTACAGTCAACAGCGGATAGAGCTGGCATGTGCTTGATCGACATGATTTCAATTACTAGCGGCAATACAACACCATATTTTCAAGCCAGTTCCACTTTCCCGATTTATATATCATGGTTATGGTGTACCCCTTTTATGTATACTATGATCTGCCTAGTTGTTGTGTGCTCTTGTTATCATGTTTTGGCAATAAACTCTCTATACAGTATATTTTGAACTGATCATCTGCCAACTATCCTTACTTCTCGAGCCTTTTTTTGTGTACTTGTGCCAGATTATATAAATGCACGCACCAAATTACAACACACATGAGCTCTCTCATCAGAATCCAGTGATAGCACACAAGTGTTTACAGGGGCGCCCCTATATTAGAATATCCTCTACATTACAAAGATAATCTCACAACTATTTATGTTTTCATGGTTCTCAGATATTATACGTAATTACAGTGAATATCAGAATCCGCGCATCAGAAGAATATTGTGGGAAATTGCAATGACTTACAAAATTGGCACCAAGGCATTGAGTGCCATTTTGGATGCAATGAAACTCATACACTCCCCACCTGTAGATTCTTGTTCAGAATATGATCCTAATGACTATTCTAACCTCGACGACTCAAAGGAAGATGGCCTGTCATATTCACCCATCAAGGTGCCTACTCTAATTTGGCAAAGTTTTATTGATCGCGCGTATCTTGCATATGTTATCTTGCATTTCTTCTACTTTGTTGCACCACCATCTGCTTAGTTTACTCGAGATGTCATGCCCATCCATTATCAATACATATTCCATCTATCATCATACCATGTTTTTCCACTCAAATGCTATTCTTGTGCATCAGACATCAAAAAGGAAGAGGGTGATTGCCGAACCTAAAGGAGCACCAGCAAAGTCCTTGAAAAACGTAGTTGTGCCGGCAAAATCAAACAGCACCCCACTTATATTGGTTGTACAACCAGTGACACAAAACGTAGGACCGACTCCGGTAGACTATACCCATACTTCACTGGCCACACCACTAGCCCCACCACATAGGACCTGCACTCCAGCAAAAGGTATGCCGATTTCAGTTGCCATAGCACCCACTGTACCACAGAAAAATCCCACTCCAACAAAAAGTACAACAAGTCCACCGGCCGAAGACCTATCCCAACTGCACAGACGACCAATTCCTGCAGATTGGAACCCCATTCCAGTTATTCCCAGTTTAAAAGACAATGCTTTCAATGTTGTTAGGGACTATGTGCATATATTCCCATCATTGGAAGATTATAGTGAAGACAAACACCATTTTCACGTCTTCATGTCCCACTTACGTGTAACTGCTATTATTCATGGTGATTATTTTCTTGTTTTCTGCTGATTGAACACATCAATGATTTACATTACATTGTTGTAAGTAGGTGAGGGACAATCTGGATAGTCATGATGAGCAAAGCTTGCTTGTGCTTTTCAAGGAAGCATTGCAGCAGTATTGGTGTTACCTGAGGAAATCACACTTTGATGGCAAGTTTATAAACAAATTTCTGGTGAAGTCTCATGTGCTAAATTTAGAAGACATTGAATGGAAAAACCTTGTTATGCACTGGTCTCGTTCTGAGGATGAGGTACTGTTTATGATATCGCATGACAATTTGAACTTCTACTTTTCTGCATGTGCCTTACGGATCTTTTTTGCAGGAAATCTACTCGAAAAAGAATTCCGATTTGAAAAGAACGACAGGATATCGCAAATATGTTGCCCGCCGCTTTGCTCTTGTTAGTACCTGCTGTCCTATATCACTGTACTTGCATACATACCTGGTTCATTATGTGATAGCAGTATGCATGATAGCTTGCTTATCAATTGTTCGCTCCAAATTATCTGATCTGTATGAATGGTTACATTAGTGTAGAATATATCCAATGCCAATGAAATTTTTTAGCTCTGCATTGTTCTTGTAAGTACCTGTTGTCCTTTATCAGTGTACTTATATTGACCGGTAGTTGTTCATGTACCATCACTCTGCATCTTAGTTTCCTTTGCCCTCCATTTTCTACACATAGGATCTATATTTATTCTTACCATAAGGTTGGATAACACCGATGGCACTGAAGAAGTTTAGCTCTGCATTGCTCTTGGTTGTACCTTTTGCATGTATCGCTGTACTTACATTTATAGCTACTTGGTTATGTAGCATCGCTCTTCATCTTATCTAAAATATTCTCCATTTTTCTTATATTGTCACATCTATATTTACTCTTAACAAAATGTAGAATAAAGGAAATGCTTATGAAGAAGATTCTGTGGTAAACTTCTTGAATCCCCCCCCCCCCCCGTCAGCATGGACAAGGGCTTTATAGAGTCTGCCTTCACCAATAATGTAAGTTTGTCCTTCTCAAGCCTTCAAACTTTGTTGTGTATATTTGGTTAGGCATGACTGCAACAGCTGTTTATTTTTGGTGTTTGCATCAAATTGCATGTTTAAAGTTTATTATGTACTCCAAATCATAAACAAAAGTTTGTCCTTCTCAATTTAAGTTTTCAGTTGTACAACCAAGTTCCTTCTTCATACCATTTAAATTAAACTATATAGAGCAAGTGATCTTATTTTGCCAATCTGAAATGGGATAAATTGACAACACACTAACCATTGATACTTATGAGTTCTTGATCTGTAATCCAGTGGTGTCGTGAAGCTGCCAACTCCTTCACAATTTCCTGCCATGTCTTGACCTGAACAATACCATATTGTGTTAATGCTATTTTAAACTATGTCACTTTATTCGTCAGTAAGAAATGTGATGAATTGTCAGCACTAATACTTATATGTGCAAAACATGTCATCTGTCTGCTTGTTTATCTTTCAGAGTGAGGAGGATATAAGTGTCAAACAAGTGCAGTCTCACCAGCTTGCTCAGATGCTTGCACTGCAGCTCCCGAGCAGGTCTAACCTTTCTTAAACTCTATTGAAGTGTTGTCGGTTTTGTATATTATTTTGTCAGCGTGTTTAGTTGCACTGGTGGCGATCTTTGATGCCCAGTGTATGTAATCTGCTGTCTACTTGTGCTTTTATTATCATAGTGGCAAACTTTGATGCCCAGTGGATGTAATATGCCATCATTTCTTTATTGTACAGTCTAGATTTTTTTCTTATTCACGATGCTGCAGTTATTTTAGTGTATATATATCATGTCTTCTTAGTAAAATGGCCTAACTGTAAAATTACGGTACATAATCGGGCCGTCATGCAAATCACCATGTATGATCCGCATCATGGGCCCCGTCATCTTGGTTCATTAACAAGCCTAAATGTAAACTGTCCCACTAGTAGATTCGGGCCTTTAATAGGCCGAGTAAACCACCAGCCCTATTTTCCCAGGAAAACTCAATGGGCCTTTAGGAGGCTGAAAAGTAGGTTGGGCCTGAAACGTGCCGAACAGCTCACGGGCCGGCAGCAGGCCGAAATAGACCCCGGCCCATGAATGTGCCAATCAAATCATGGGCTTATAACAGGCCAAAATTGTCTCGGTCCTTGTTTGGCCCAATCAGATTATCGGCTGCGAGCAGGCCGGATGCAAACCGGGCCGTAGTTAGGCCCAACTATATGACAGGCTTTTATCAGCCAAAATTAATAAAGGGCCAAAATGTTAAACGGGCCCTTAACAGGCCAAAACTAATATCAGGCCGAATTACTAAATGGGCCATTAGCAAGTGGGCCCAAAAGCATAGCGTCCAGTTGACGGGCCGAATCTGATATGGGCCATAATTTAGCCCAAAGCCTCTAAAAGGGTCGGACCTGATCTGGGCCGTAATTTTTCCCAGAACGTGGTAGGCTTTTAACGGACTGGATCTCATATGGGCCATTATTAGGCCCGGAACGTGGTAGGCCATTAATGGACCGGATCAAATATGGGCAGGCATTTGGCCAAAAACATGGCAGCCAGTTAATGGCCCGGCCTACTAGGGTCCTCAAAATCTTGTGGGCCTATAGCTGGGCCGGCCCATTAATGTTGGCAAAATATCATGGGCCTTTAGCTGGGCCGGCCCATTATGGTCCACAAAAATCTTTTGGGCCTTCACCTGGGCCGGCCCATTATGGCCCGCAAAAATCTTGTGGGCCTTTACCTGGTCTGGCCCATTATGGCCCGCAAAATCTTGTGGGCCTTTAGCTGGGCCGGCCCATTATGGTCCACAAAATCTTGTGCGCCTTTAGTTGGGCCGGCCCATTTAAACTTTATGGGCCACTTTTGGGTCGGTCACGTGTTAACATATCATAGGCGCATCTCGCCCATTGGATGAGTGACACATGTGCCAACACGGAGCTGACACGTGTTTCCTACAGCCAATGATGATTTTACACGTGGAAAATACCCATTGGTCCAGGCTGTAAACGGGTTATCGGATCCAAAACCGGACCCGATAGCTTAATGCCGTTCCGTTACGGTGGATGCCACGTGTCGGTCACCCTTGACCAAAGCACTTCTGTGACGCGCGATTTATCGTCATGGAAGTGGACACTTCCGTGATGATAATTTTGGTAATGTCATGGAACACTTCTACGACAGCATAGGTATGACTATCTTGATTCTGTCATAAATTTGTCATGGATGTACATGCATGACAGAAAATGTGACCTACTGTGACAAATACGTATCATCACGGAAGTGTATTTTTTTGTAGTGAGAGTCGCAAGTCGGCGGCGAGGTTGTCGATGCGTTCACTCATTGCTTGTTGCTCTTGATGCAAAGCACGTTGTGCACCAAAGAGGTGGCTCTTGGTGACGTAGGAGTTCATATCGTCGTCGTGCTCAATGAAGAGTGGGTTGGTCGAAGTACTTGGCCTATCCATCATTCCAAGATAAAAATGTGAGTGGTAGAAAGAGAAGAACGAATACCAAATGTACCTTGACCGAAGTTGAAAGTGGATCAATGATCACTCCAATGTGGTCAAGGAAATAGCACGATTGGTACCAATTCTTGTCGGTTTATCACACCTACACAAGTAAAAGCTTATGGTGGAGCTTGGTTAGGATGGTGGCACAAAATTTGATGCAATTGTAAGTGAGCTTCAATAATGTTGGAAAAGATTCGCAAGATTGCAATGCAACAAGTAGACCAAGCAATGTAATGTACACGGAAACACACACGCAAAGAGATAAGTGGGGTTGGGCAACCAAGGTTGAGCCAAAATGTGGAATCCACAAAAATGCTCTTGTTGCACAACACTAGAGAGATGCTAGCACGATTGCACAATAGGAGGATACAAAGACTTGTGCACAACCCACTAAGCAAAAATGCAACGACTTTGATCCCAAGTATGCTCTATGCAAGGTGTTTCTATGATATGATCCCAAGTATGCTATGGTGCTTTCTTAAAAGCTCTTTGCTTATCTTTTCCTTTTGCTTAAAAGCTTGTTTGGCTCTTTGATGTTTGAGCTCTTTTCTCATGCAATGCTTGACGAACCAAGATAGCAAGTGTGTATGCGATGACAACCTTGTGACACAAGAGATGATCCCAAGATATGCAACAATGATGTATGTATGCTATGGGAAGTATGATCACTAATGTGCACAAGTCTCGTTGCCGGCAATACTCAATGGCTAGTCTCGATGGGTAAGCAACGCAAAGGAGTAAGGCTATGATGACTATCAATGTAATGGCAAGATTGATGTATCACAATACAAAGACGAGGTTGCCGTTCTTGCTTACGGTATGGTGTCAAAATGGTGGAACGAATACCAAGATGTAGTCGAGGTGATCGCTGTTGATGACGCGTCCGTGGCGAAGTTGAGCGGCGGTGATGTTGATGTCAAACCGTACCTAGCTAGCCGAAACACAAGTAGGACACGGTACCGCAACTCAAATTCTCAAAGATCGAAGTAGCAAACGTGTCGGAGAACGAAACTGGTAAGCAATGGTGGTGGTATGCGGAAGTGGTGATGGTGTAAAGGTGGTAGGAGTGCGTACGCGGAAATGTGGGCGGTGGTGGTCACCAAAACTGAAGAAAATTCAGTTTCTTCAGGTAACTCCGGACGTCAGGTGGTGAGCGGTCGTCTAGTTGTCGGACGACCGGTGGCGAGCGGACGTCCGGTGCCTGGGCACTGTTCGGGCATGGGATGAACTTCACGTGTACGAGGTGGATCAGGTGAAAATCGTTGAATCCGGGCAATTTTGTGGATGGAAAGGGTGGGGAAAGGGGGGAAAAGCTAGATCCACTCAAAACAAAGCAAATCCACAGATCAAATCCAACAAAATTTCAACACACCAACAAATCACAAAAAAAATTGGGGTTATTTTTGTGGGGAATTTTCGAATTTGGGACAAAATCAACAAAAACTAGGCTAGCAACACAACAGGGAGGCTCCGAAATCATGATCAACGAGGCTCTGATACCAAGATTATGTAGGGTAGGAACCCTAACCGGGCGATCTTTCACGAAAGGAGCGGATCCCGTGATGAACACGAAGAACACGAGGAGGGAAACGAGGAAAAACACGTGGAAAATACAAGAGAACACTCAAACCAACAAGTATGATCACACATGCGCTAGATCCATGAACACAAAGGAAGATACAAGATCCATGGTCAACTAGGGATGATACAAAGGTAGCCGATCTTCTCTGAAAGGAGGTCTTGAGGTTCTTCCCGTAAAGGGGTCTTGTATCCGCTTGGGGGATCTTCTCTGTAGGAGGCGCAATCTCCGAGGAGAAGGTAACCAAGTGGATGAGTAAAGCTCTCACACGAAATATGAGCTAAACCTTTGCTAACCCTAGCTAGGATGAATAGGAGGTCTATTTATAGTCTTAGTGCAAATGGGGGGCGAAAGGAGGGGTAAATGGGCTTCGGCCCCGAAACTGGACACAGCCAGGTACCGGATGTCCGCTGGGTACCGGTCGTCCGGGGTCTCATGAGAAACCGGTCGTCCGGTGGCTTCCGGACATTCGCTGGATCCGTTCTGTGATGGGGGTGCCGGAGGTCCGGTCTCTTCGGACTTCCGCTGATACGGGCTCGGGTTCGATCGCGCCGGTCGTTCGGTCTAGGCCGGACGTCCGCTCATTTGGCTCGGGTGCAGGGGCAACGGTCGTCCGGTCTGGACCGGACGTCCACTCGCTGGGGCTCGGCTATTGCTTCAGGCTCCGGACGTCCGGTCCCGGCCGTTCGTCCGTGGGCTGGGACTGTTCCTGCAGCTCTCCTTCTTCTCAGTCTTCACGTCGATCTTCCTCTTCTTCTTCTCCTTGCTCCTTAGCTTCTCCATGATACCTGACTATGCACATTGTGTCCGTATGAGGTAGTAGCCATGTCTCATGTGCATCAAAGTGAAAATGTGAGAGGAGAGATGTCACCTCGATTTCAAGGGCTCTTGCACGTGCTCGTGTCATGGGTCCGCTAGGCACTTGGTGAGACGATGGTAGGTCCATGGGGATGACCTTGGGATGCTCCGCATCAACTAGCCAACAAAATGGCAAAGCGGAACGTATCCTCCGAGCCCTCAACAATGGCGTTTGCGTGCTCCTGTTCTATGCCTCCATGCCACCGCACTTCTGGGCCAAAGCCCTCAGCACCTCCACTTACTTGCTCAACCGCCGACCGTGTCACTCCACTGTGCCGCGGTCACCACACGAGCTACTTTTAGGCGTGCCACTCGACTACTCCATCCTATGTGTATCCAGTTGTCTCTGCTTCCCTAACCTCACCTCCACAGCTCGCCACAAACTAGATCATCGCTCCACTGCATGTGTCTTCCTAGGATAGCCTCCCGATCACCGCAGGTACCGGTGCTTTGATCCTGTCTCGCGACATGTGTTCACCTCTCGGCATGTTCTCTTCCATGAAGATGTGTTCCCCTTCGCCACATCCCCTGCCACTAACACCGCCGCGCCAGCCGTCTCTGCGCCGCCCATTGTTTTGCAAGGTGCCAATCACACTCCCGCGCCCGCATGTGCGCGCGCTTCCGGTTCCTTCAACCATGGCAGCCCGATCTGCATCCGACAGCGCCCCGCGCGATCCCTCGCGCGCGGATTCGTGGCTTTCAAGCTCCACCGTCAGATCGATGGCGGACGGCTCCACGGGACCGCCTGATCGCGTGCCCTCGCCACGTTCAAGAGTGGGTGTTGGATGCCCACAGAACGGCTCCACGGCGTCATCATCCACGGGGGCACTCTCTAGCACGACGTCGACCAGCTCGCCCTCGTTGAAAAGGCAAGATGGGTCATGCGGGGCTTCCGGCAACGCGCCACCGTTGACTATGGTGAAACCTTCTCGCCCGTCGTCAAACCCGCCACCATCCGCACGGTCCTCACTCTCGCCGTGTCACGCGGGTGGCCTATACATCAACTCGACGTCTCCAATGCCTTCCTCCATGGCACGCTCGACGAGGAGGTCTACTGCCTCCAGCCTGCCAGCTTTGTCGACCCCGAGCACCCGCACCATGTCTACCGCCTCTCCAAGTCGCTCTACGACTGGAAGTAGGCCCCGCGCGCTTGGTTCCTTCGCTTCGTCGGCTTCGTCGCGACCATTGGATTCGTGGACACGCGATCGGACTCGTCGCTGTTCGTCTACCGCCACGGCCCCGACACAGCGTTCCTCCTACTCTAGGTCGATGACATAGTGCTCACCGCCTCGTCCACGGCTGTTCTCTGACTCGTCATGACCCAGCTATAACACCCACGATGCGGCTATATTTACCACGTGTCGAGGCATGACTTAGAGGCATAACCGCATGGTGGTTTAGTCGCAAATGGGGTAATCTTCACACAATCCCATGTACTAAATAAGAAAGGGATAAAGAGTTGGCTTACAATCGCCACTTCACACAAATAACAAGTTAAACATACATCATCCAGAGTACAATCAAGGTCCGACTACGGAACCAAAATAAAAGAAGACAACCCCAAATGCTAGATCCCTGATCGTCCCAACTGGGCACCACTACTGATCATCTAGAAAAGACACATAACAACGACCAAGATCTTCATCGAGCTCCCACTTGAGCTCGGTTACGCCACCTTCACTAGTATCATCGGCACCTGCAACTGTTTGGAAGTATCCATGAGCCACGAGGACTCAACAATCTCACACCCACGAGATCAAGACTATTTAAGCTTATGGGTAGGATGGGGTAAAGAGGTGGAGCTGCAGCAAGCGTTAAGCAAATATGGTGGCTAACATACGCAAGTAAGAGTAAGATGAGAATCTACGCAACGGTCGTGAAGCTACAAGTGATCAAGAAGTGATCCTGAAACTACTTACGTTCAAGCATAACACAAGACCGTGTTCACTTTCCGGACTCCGCCGAAAAAAGACCATCACGGCTACACACGCAGTTGATTCATTTTAATTAAGTCAAGTGTCGAGTTCTCTACAACCGGATATTAACGAATTCCCATCTGCCACATAACCGCGGGCACAGCTCTTAAAAGTTTATACCCTGCAAGGGTGTCCCAACTTAGCCCATCACAAGCTCTCATGGTCAACGAAGGTGCAACAAACAATACTACAAATTAAGTGGAGCTCAATATGCAAAGAGTTGCATATTGACGAAACACCACATTTGATTATTTAGTTCACTCCCGGTTATGTACGCAACAATATTAAATGTTATTAAACATGGCAAGAGGTGAGGCAAAAGTAAACTACACATTTTAGGCAATTTTAAGTGAGGCCGGAAACAACAAATAACCATTCCCGTAAATCCCACATCTCATTTAGCAATTGAAGCAAACAACAATTTAAACATTCTTTATATTGTTATCATGATGCAGATGACATTTGCAAGTTTTATGCAATATTTATGAAAATGTTGATAAGAGCATGTTATGAAGCATTTGTCATCATGGCGGAAATGAAAGGGGTGCCATGGCAACGAATCCGAAAATGATGCCACGACAACATATCGGTTCCGGTAGCTCATGGAGATACGGGTGCAAAAGGAAATGTGACGGAAGCGTGTCTTGCAAGGATGGTGGGGTGCTCTCGGATACCGGGATCCCGCGGGTCGACGGCATGGCAACCGAGGAGGAACGACAATCATTCATGGGCCGATACAACATCTAAACATGCATCTCATACAACACATGCATTCATCCGCGGGCGGTCGTTCTCGGCGGTTATACCTTCAAAGCATGCATTTGAGACGGTTCGGGTTAGATGGGACGTAGGGGAAGTAGACGTTCACAGGGTGTCATCCAAGCAATCTTACACGTTCGGGATGGAACTTGGCGTTTCCATGTTCTTCAGAGTCATCGTGTAGTCGTTTGTGTCGTAGTCAGACTTGACGAAATACACACCGTCTGTAGTGGTACACGGATCGTAGATGTTCGGGTCATCGGTAGGGGTACTTGGCGAAATGCACGTTGACGGTAGTTGTTCTCGTATCATCGTGGAAGTAGTCGTTCGCTTGACGGTCTTATCGGAAACTCATCAACGGTAGAGTTCCTCCTTGGCGATCCGAAGGGGTACGTGGCGCAATGCACGGGATCGTAGTCCAAAAATTGTCAAAGAGGGACTTAACGCGTCAAAGGTCTTCGGTGCCACAGTACTGTACCGGTCATCATGTAGACGTACTTCTGAAGAGGAACTTGGCGTGTCCAAAATCTTCGGGGATTGTCCTTGAACTCGGCGGTGTCGGTCTCCTTGGTTCAAACGTGATGCGCAAGGGCCAGAGCGACTGACAACTTGGGTGGCTCCTCAAGCCCATGGAGATGACAGGCAGCAGGAGGCTGCTGGTGGAGGCAGAGCCATGACGAGGAGGTCCTGCTACGTTAGCTGCAAGTTGTGGGCGAACGCAAGCAGCAACAAGGCTTCGGCGCGAGGGAGAAAGAGTTAGCACGTGGGAAGGAGAAATAGGGGAAGCGAGCGATGGAGCAAGATGGTGTTGGTGGGTGAGCAGAGTACAGGGTCGCCGAAGAAGGGGCTCGCCGATGGGCGAGGCACGGTGGCTCCGGCGAGGGCATCGGTGGCCGGGGACGGGCGAAGCGGTGACGAGGAGGCCGGGGTGCAGAAGACGGCGTGGATGCGCAGAAGATGAAGGAGGCGGGAGGCGAGCTGCGCGTGAGGGAGGAGATCGAGGGCGGTGCTGGTCGGCGTTGTGGCGGCGTCCTGCTAGTCGCCGGAGCAAGCGGCGGCGAGGTGCGGTGCTGGGGCACGCAAGATCGAGCGAGGAGGGCTGCGGGGATGGAGCTGTGCGGGCATGGGGCTTGACCGCAGGGATGGGTCGAGGGAAGAGCGAGAGAGATGGGGATCGAGGCTGCGTGCGTGGGATCGTGCAAGCGGCGGCGAGCAGAGGGAATGAGGGGAAGGGGGCGAGGGGTGAGATGGGCATTTGGTGTGGGCTAGGGTTAATTAGAGTAACTAGGCCTTAGAGGCTGGCCCAGTAGAGAGGGGGGCTGCGCCTAGGCGTAGATGGGTCTTCTTGGCTGGGCTGATAATCTTCTCACCGAACTCTCACTACTCACTAATCTAAAAAACAGGAAAAAGAAAGGAAAGGAGAAGAAAAGGAAGGGGTTAGGGGTAGAATTTGGCATGAGGTTAATTTCCCCAGACTCATAAAAATGTGCTTGATCCGAGAAAATAGAAATGGCCAAGATTGAAAGATGTGAATTCAAACTCATTTGAATTTAATTCAAATGGGTTTGAACTAGGACTTGGTTTTTGAAGTGTCAAAAAATGTTGAAATTTTTGGAGGAACCTCGACAAACGGGAAGAGAATTGCGGGAAAGGTTTTGAAGTCGAACTTGAAGTAGAAAAGACATGGGGAATATTTGCAAGTGTGTTTATGGGTGATTCCAAATTATTGGAATATTTTTAATAGCTCCCTAATAATAGTAGGAGACTTTGGTATGTTTTAAAGAGAATTTCACCATGTGAATTCCCTTGATTTAATGGATCGAAAATCCATATGGTTTATTTAGTCGAGTTGGAAAGATTACATACATGATGGCATGATGACATGATGCAATGCACATGATGCAATGATGAATGCAACAAGCAAAAACAAATCACACAATGAATCTCGGAAACCATGGAAGGCATCTGAAGCTCCGGTCTTGGGGCGTCACAACTCTCCTCCACTTACAAGAGATCTCGTCCCAATATCTAGGGATGGCACCGTAGAGAAATAGAAGAGGAACAGGTAAAAAAAAGTTGCTTCCTTGACAAATGAGTGAAACCAATGAACCTTGAGAGGTTGAAAACTTAAAGAAGAACACACAGAGTTAAACCGAATTGAGAGCACTCCGGTAGAAAAGAGAAACAAGGAACACCATGTGAACCTTGGAGGTTGCAGGGCTATGAATGCCGAGCACAATGGACAAGAATGAATTGAAACCACTCTAGTTGGAACGAGATAAACAAGGAACGAGGAAGAACAAATTCGAACAACACTCCGGTTGAAAAGAGATGGAAGACTTGATAAGATGAAAAGAACTTGAGCAGAGGACCCAACACTCCTGCTAAACGGATAAGCAAGGAAAAGAACATGATCTTGACAAAAGAAGATGATGGGTGAAGAGAGCAACAACACAATGCCTCTGGAAGAAATGAAAGAATGGAATGGAATGAAGGAGGAAAACAAGATCTTGAAAGAGCACGCTTACAGGAAATGCTAGAACGGAGTTGTTGAAAAATCAACAACGAAAACAATAAGCTGCTTGTGGGCTTATGAAAACATCTCAAAACTTGAGGTGAAATTCTGCCACGAACGGAAACAAAAGATTTGATTGATATCAACAAGGAGACGAGAAACTTATTTCACCGGGAGGATAAATGAAGAACTTGGGTCAATTATAAGCACCATAATAGCAACATTCCTTAGGGAAGGCTTTAGGTGAAATATAACCCAAGATAACTCCAACGAAGAGATTGATTGGTTGAAAAGATGTCTTGAGCGAGGAGAAAATGATGGATTTAGATATGTCACTCTTGAAAACTTGTGAATCATGAAACACGAAGGGAAATTATTAATAATGACATAACACCATCTCAAAAGATAAGAGAGAAATAATTGCACTTCGGAATGCAAGATGAATAATGCTTGAGCTCCTCAAAACAAAACATGTGTTGAACACCATGTTTATTTTAGAGTATAGCTTGGCAGATCTTAGCTTCGAGAGAAATCTTGAAGAACAATTTGAGAATGAAAAGAATCCTTGACAAGCCACCATGAAGAAACTCTCGAAGAACACTGGATATATAAAAGAAGGTCGCAAGGAAAAGAAGCTTGAAAAGAATAAGATGAATCCTTACATTGATTAGATGGAGCTACGCGATGATATAACCGAGAAAACTTGGAACTCCAGAAAGAAAGATGAACAAATGAAATCAAGAATTTTGATGAACCTCCAGAATAAGGAATTAATCACTTGGATGAAACAAGAATAAGAATTGTGTTATGCGTATCCTTCACCAATTTAAATTGATGACAAGCAACGGATTTGGCATACTACTTATTCTCGTAGAAAGGATTAAGACAGATATAGCGTAAACTTGGGAAGGTCTTCAAAGAACCACTGGTAGGATTTAAAAACGAACAAAGAAAAGATAACGAAAAACCGGGAAGAATTAGAAAATGAAGGAAGATACTTCAGAGAATTTAGATGCAAGTGAACAAAGAGATCCTGAGCTGATTAGAGAATACTTGAACAATGCACCAGTATGATTTGGAGAACGAGAGTTGAAAGCTGGAATGAATAATTGTGAGACGATGGGCTCCAGAGAATCAAACTGAAAAGACTCCTGAATTGCTCCGGATGGGTGAAAAGAATCCTTGATGATCGGAGCAATTATGAAGATGGCATGAAGCTAGAACCATGACTCTTTTAGAGAATGGATAAGATTGAAGATAACCTCTTCTTCGGTCTTCAAATGTTGAGAATGATGATTGGAAACACCACCATGAATTGTTGAGGCACTCCGGAATGAAAATTAGAAAGGTTGAACCAACAATGAAAAGAATTTGAAAGATCTTGGAGAAAGACATTTGACTGATGATAATTCATTCTTACGTCAAACTTGGAGAAGAATTTGAGAGTTACTCCGGGAAAATTAGAAGAGTTAGGTACGATCCTGGGAAAAGACCTGTGGGTTAGGGCCCACTCAAAAGATACACTGTTGAAAAGATTGCTTGAAAAGAGAGATTGCACCTGTTGAATTAAATGGCTTGAATGAGATAACATCCTCGAAAGAGCTTGAACAAATGCAGAGTGGAAACACGAATCTTTGAGATATCTTCAGCACTCCGGAACAATTGAATAGCGAGAAGTGGATGATTAAGAGGTGCACCGGCATGAGAAAACATTTGAAACGAGGAAAGGATATGATCGACAAAGCTTGAATTGAATCCACCGAAGAAGAAAAGAGAGAAGAATGACGAACTTGAAGCTCCATTAGTATCTTACTGAGAATTACCGGATAAGAACATTGAAAGAAAAGAAAGAAGAGACTTCACATCAATAAGATGGATACTTGACTAAGAAATCTGAGTCCTTGAAGAAAAGGGTGGGAGGGCGGGAAAAACAAAGACAACTTGGAACGGATGAAACGAACACCGTCGGGGAAACTGAGGGGTGATCTTGCGAATGGGAAAAATGATAGGATCATGTTGAAGGGAAACGCACCGGTTGGAAAGAATTGACATGACAATCTCGATGATCAAGAAGGATTAGCAACCACATAGAAACATGAGAACACCGTTTAGAAAAGGTACGGAATCCACATTTGACATTGAAGCAACTCGAATACCACAAACCAAAACAAAATAAAGATTTGTCTTGAAGAATAAGCCGGAAACAAACATATGATAGATCCCATACCGTATCATGTGTCTGTTGGAAATATATTATAGGAGCTACTTGAATTCCCACCTATAGAACTCCTGAAACTTTCTGGTTATGCAATCTGGTGTTGGGGATACAGGGGAAGCATAATATCTCACCCAAACTAACAATCCCTACATCCAGTTGTATCCATCCGTCAACACATAACCAAGAAACCTTCGGAAATTGTGTACCTCAACCTTCGAAAAGCATCTGTTATATGAGCTATGGAAATACTCTCGGAAATTGTGTACCTCAACCTTCAAAAAGCATCCATTATACGAGCTATGGAAATACTCCTGAACTCCCGCCCCAGTACTGGGTAGCGTCGAGGTTATCTCACCAACAACTGCATAAAAGAGATTTTCGATGTCGGCGAACTCAGGTATTCCAGAACTGCAATGATAAAATTGTGGCAACAACACCTCGGATCTCAACTCCCCAGGACACTGCCACAACCCCTAAATGTCAGGAGGCACCAAGAACAATGTTCTCGTCAAAAGAATATCGGAACTATTCCAAGATACCCGCGTGATCCTAAAAAAAATTCGTGAAATTTGAGGAGAGGAAAGTCAAAACTTCTACGTCAGGAGGCCTCACTAGAGCGACGAAGGGACTGAGGAGTAAGAAGAATACAACTCTCCGATGTATATAATCCTAAGACTCAAAATGTTTTGTTCTAGACTCAACAACGGCAGTGATTCGATCAAGCAGGGGGATCCTAAGTCGAGGATGGCTCTGATTACCAACTTGTAACACCCATGATGCGGCTATATCTCCCACGTGTCGAGGCACAACTTAGAGGCATAACCGCATGGTGGTTTAGTTGCAAGTGGGGTAATCTTCACACAATCCCATGTACTGAATAAGAAAGGGATAAAGAGTTGGCTTACAATCGCCACTTCACACAAATAACAAGTTAAACATACATCATCCAGAGTACAATCAAGGTCCGACTACGGAACCAAAATAAAAGAAGACAACCCCAAATGCTAGATCCCCGATCATCCCAACTGGGCACCACTACTGACACATAACAACGACCAAGATCTTCATCGAGCTCCCACCTGAGCTCGGTTACGCCACCTGCACTGGTATCATCGGCACCTGCAACTGTTTGGAAGTATCCGTGAGCCATGAGTACTCAGCAATCTCATACTCACGAGATCAAGACTATTTAAGCTTATGGGTACGATGGGGTAAAGAGGTGGAGCGGCAGCAAGCGTTAAGCAAATATGGTGGCTAACATACGCAAGTAAGAGTAAGATGAGAAGCTATGCAACGGTCGTGAAGCTACAAGTGATCAAGAAGTGATCCTGAAACTACTTACGTTCAAGCATAACACAAGACCATGTTCACTTCCCGGACTCTGCCGAAAACAGACCATCACGGCTACACGCGCAGTTGATTCATTTTAATTAAGTGAAGTGTCAAGTTCTCTACATCCGGATATTAACAAATTCCCATCTACCACATAACCGCGGGCACGACTCTCTAAAGTTTATACCCTGCAGGGGTGTCCCAACTTAGCCCATCCAAGCTCTCACGGTCAACGAAGGATATTCCTTCTCCTGGAAACACCCGATCAATCTCGGAATCCCGGTTACAAGACATTTCGACAATGGTAAAACAAGACCAACAAAGCCGCCCGATGTGCCGACAAATCCCGATAAGAGTCGCATGTATCTCGTTCTCAGGGCACACCGGATGGGCAAGACGTCGGGTTGGCATAGACCCTGGTTGCCCAGGGGGCGCCGGACATCGCCATGTTTGGACCAACACTCCGAGGAGCACTGGCCTAGGAGTTTAAAATAAAGATGACCCTTGAGTCTACAGAACTCAAGGGAAAAAGGCTTAAGTGGCAAATGTTAAAACCAAGGTTGGGCCTTGCTGGAGGAGTTTTATTCAAAACAAACTGTCGAGGGGGTCCCATAACCCCAACCGCGTAAGGAACGCAAAATCAAGGAACATAACACCAGTATGACGGAAACTAGGGCGGCAAGAGTGGAACAAAACACCATGCATAAGGCCGAGCCTTCCACCCTTTACCAAGTATATAGATGCATTAATTAAATAAGAGATAATATGATATCCCAACATATCCATGTTCCAACATGGAACAAACTTCAACTTCACCTGCAACTAACAATGCTATAAGAGGGGCTAAGCAAAAGCGGTAACATAGCCAAACAACGGTTTGCTAGGAAGGTGGGTTAGAGGCTTGACATGGCAATATGGGAGGCAGGATAAACAAGTGATAGGTAGCGCGACATAGTTATAGAGAGAACAACTAGCAAGCAAAGATAGAAGTGATTTCAAGGGTATGGTCATCTTGCCTGAAATCCCGCAAGGAAGAAGAATGAGTCCATGAAGAATACAAATGGACATAGTCGAACGAATCCTCACAAACGCGACGTTACCGGAACTAACAAGAAGAAGCAACACCGGAAAGGAGCAAACAACATGGTAAAACAACAAGCATAAACATGGCATGATGCACAATCAAGTATGATGCATGTCCGGTTTAAAGAGGCATGGCATTGCAAGGTGCAATAAACAATACTACAAATTAAGTGGAGCTCGATATGCAAAGAGTTGCATATTGACGAAACACCACATTCGATTATTTAGTTCACTCCTGATTATGTACCCAACAATATTAAATGTTATTAAACATGGCAGGAGGTAAGGCAAAAGTAAACTACACATTTTAGGCAATTTTATGTGAGGCCGAAAACAACAAATAAACATTCCGGTAAATCCCACATGTCATTTAGCAATTGAAGCAAACAACAATTTAAACATTCTTGATGTTATTATCATGATGCGGATGAAATTTGCATGTTTTATGCAATATTTATGAAAATGTTGATAAGAGCATGTTATGAAGCATTTATCATCGTGGCAGAAATGAAAGGGATGCCACGGCAACGAAACCGAAAATGATGCCACGGCAACATATCGGTTCCGGTAGCTCATGGAGATACGGGTGCAAAACGAAATGTGACAGGAGCGTGTCATGCAAGGATGGTGGGGTGCTCCCGAATATTGGGTTCCCACGGGTCGACGGCATGGCAACCGAGGAGGGACGACAATTGTTCACGGGCGGATACAACATCCAAACATCCAAACATGCATCTCATACAACACATGCATTCATCCACCGGCGGTCGTTCTCGGCGGTTATACCTTCGAATCATGCGTTTGAGACGGTTCGGGTTCGATGGGACGTAGAGGAAGTAGACGTTCATGGGGTGTCGTCGAAGCAGTCGTACACGTTCGGGATGGAACTTGACGTTTCCATGTTCTTCGGAGTCATCATGTAGTCGTTTGTGTCGTAGTTGGACTTGACGAAATACACACCGGCTGTAGTGATACACGGATCATAGATGTTCGGGTCATCGGTAGGGGTACTTGGCGAAATGCACGTCGGTAGTAGTTGTTCTCTTATCGTCGTGGAAGTAGTCGTTCGCTTGACGGTCTTATCGGAACCTCTTCAACGGTAGAGATCCTCCTTGGTGATCCGAAGGGGTACTTGGCGCAATGCACGGGATGGTAGTCCAACAATTGTCGAAGAGGGACTTAACGCGTCAAAGGTCTTCGGTGCCATGGTACTTGACTGGTCATCATGTAGACGTACTTCCGTAGAGGAACTTGGCGCGTCCAAAATCTTCGAGAATCGTCCTTGGACTTGGCGGTGTCGGTCTCCTCGGTTCAAACGTGATGCGCAAGGGCCAGAGCGACCGACAGCTTGAGTGGCTCCTCGAGGCCATGGAGATGACAGGCAGGAGGAGGCTTCTTGTGGAGGCAGAGCCACGACGAGGAGGTCCTCCTCCGTCAGCTGCAGGTGGTGGCGAACGCAGGCAGCAGCAAGGCTTCGGCACGAGGGAGAAGGAGTCGGCACGTGGGGAAGGAGAAACAGGGGAGGCGGGCGATGGAGCAAGATGGTGGTCGTGGACGCGCGCGAGGCAAGGCGGGCGAGCAGAGTACGGGATTGCCGGAGAAGGGGCTCGCCGGCGGGCGAGGCAAGGTGGCTCCGGCGAGGGCACCGGTGGCCGGGGACGGGCGAAGCAGTGACGAGGAGGCCGGGGTGTGGAAGACGACGTGGAGGCGCAGAATATGAAGGAGGCGGGAGGAGAGCCGCGCGTGAGGGAGGAGGTCGAGGCCGGCGTTGGTCGGCGTTGCGGTGGCGTCCTGCTAGTCGCCGGAGCAAGCGGCGGCGAGGTGCCGCGCTGGGGCGCTCAAGATCGAGCGAGGAGGGCTGCAGGGATGGAGCTGTGCGGGCGTGGGGCTTGACCGTGGGGATGGGTCGAGAGAAGAGCGAGAGAGATGGGGATCGAGGCTACGTGCGTGGGATCATGCAAGCGGCGGCGAGCAGAGGGAACGAGGGGAAGGGAGCGAGGGGTGAGATGGGCATTGGGTGCGGGCTAGGGTTACAATGGTTGGGCCTTAGAGGCCGGACCAGTAGAGAGGGGGGGCTGCGCCTAGGCGTAGATGGGTCTGCCTGGCTGGGCTGATGGCCTTCTCATCGAACTCTCACTACTCACTAATCTAAAAAAACAGGAAAAATAAAGGAAAGGAGAAGAAAAGGAAGGTGTTAGGGATAGAATTTGGCATGAGGTTAATTTCCCCGGACTCATAAAAATGTGCTTGATCCGAGAAAATAGAAATGGCCAAGATTGAAAGATGTGCATTCAAACTCATTTGAATTTAATTCAAATGGGTTTGAACTAGAACTTGGTTTTTGAAGTGTCCAAAAATGTTGAAATTTTTGGAGGAACCTCGGCAAATGGGAAGAGAATTGCGGGAAAGGTTTTGAAGTCAAACTTGAAGTAGAAAAGACATGGGGAATATTTGCAAGTGTGTTTATGGGTGATTCCAAATTATTGGAATATTTTTAATAGCTCCCTAATAATAGTAGGAGACTTTGGTATGTTTTAAAGAGAATTTCACCATGTAAATTCCCTCGATTTAAATGGATCGAAAATCCATACGGTTTATTTAGTTGAGTTGGAAAGATTAAAGACATGATGGCATGATGATATGATGCAATGCACATGATGCAATGATGAATGCAACAAGCAAAAGTAAATCACACAACGAATCTCGGAAACCATGGAAGGCATCTGAAGCTCCGGTCTTGGGGCATCACACCAGCTCACCAATGAGTTCGCCATGAAGGACCTTGGAGCGCTTCATTTCTTCCTCAACATCCACGTGACACGGACCGCGGCTGGGTTCTTCCTCTGCCAACAGCAGTACGCCGAGGAACTCCTGGAGCGTGCTAGCATGGACACCTGCCGCCCCTCGCCCACGCCGATCGACACCAAGGCCAAGCTGCCCGCCTCCGACGAGCCTCGCGTCGATGATCCTTCTGCCTACATGAGCATTGCTGGTGGCTGCAGTACCTCACCATCAGCCGCCCCGAGCTCGCCTACGCCGTCCAGCAAGTCTGCTTGCACATGCACGACCCGCGTGAGTGTCACCTCGCCCTGGTCAACCGTATGCTGCGGTACGTGCGTGGAACGGCATCGCTCGACCTGCATCTCTGCGCCTCTGCCACACTGGATCTCCGTGCCTTCACCGACGCCGACTGGGCGGGCTGCCCCGGCACGCGCCGCTCCACCTCTGGCTTCTGCGTC
This sequence comes from Triticum urartu, assembly GCF_056163025.1. Lineage (NCBI taxonomy): Eukaryota > Viridiplantae > Streptophyta > Magnoliopsida > Poales > Poaceae > Triticum > Triticum urartu. The sequence continues at coordinate 191,197,445 of NC_141873.1, read as the reverse complement.
TACCTCGGCGACGCCCTCGTCTCCTGGTCCTCCAAGCGCCAGGCGACGGTGTCACGCTCCAGTGCAGAGGCCGACTACCGCGGTGTTGCCAACGCGGTCGCCGAGTGCGTCTGGCTCCGGCAACTCCTCGGCGAGCTCCTCACGCTGGTGCACAAGGCGACGCTGGTGTACTGCGACAATGTGTCCGTTGTCTACTTGTCCGTCAACCCAGTTCATCACCGCCGGACGAAGCACGTCGAGCTCGACATCCACTTTGTGCATGAGCGTGTGGCGCTTGGCGAGTTCCGTGTTCTCCACGTCCCCACTCAGCAGTAGCTCGCCGACATCATGACCAAAGGCTTGCCCTCGGATGTTTTCTTTGAGTTCAGGTCCAGTCTTTGCGTCGCCAGTGACGACGTCACGACTGCGCGGGGGTGGGGGTGTTAGACTGTATACGTAGTCTATATCGTATGTGCCTGCCTCATGTATAGTACACGGCACATACGACCTGTAGCCTAGCAGATCGTGCTGCCGGTTGTCTCTGGTAGTGGCGCACGATCGTGGTTCATGGGACGCCCCCATGATATCTCCTGGCCTTTGTAATCTGTATATAACCCGGCCAAGAGCCTAACCAAAGTGTGATGCATTTTCCTCCTAAATTCTCACTCAAACAGTTGTAAGCCAATGGCAGAAGTATTTGCACATCTTTTTTATTTTATTGTTAAAAAGGAGGATGACCACTGGCCTGTGCATCTGGGCAACGCATGCAGTCATGCAGTCATTTTACTAATTATTTATCAAGACCTTACAAAGTAATACATTAGTAAGTCTGAAGCCACCGTCTTGGCAACACTTGTCGTTACTCCTATCCAACTGATGAAGGGGTGCCGAATACGGAACGAATCTCGCACCAAAGTCTAACATCTAAAAACGAAGGCCCCATCCAAGCCACTACCAGGTCTAGGGCACATACCGGTTTGGCGCCCGCTCAAAGGCCGCCGCCGCCGTCTTCCACCGATCCAACTTCAGAGCAGGCACTGACTCATCGATTGTCAGGCCTGCCGCCGACGCCACCACAGCGCCATACAGCGCCACCTCCCTATGCGCGTCCATCATCACACATCCATCGCTGAGAACCTGCTACGCCACGCCGCCGAGACTCCACATTGTCGATGCGTGACATGAAACACCGCTCCACAGCTAAAACCGTTCACCGGTCCCTCGAGCCAATTCACCACTCCAAGAATGACGCCCCCAAGGAGGGAACAACACAAGTGCGCCGCCATCATCCATTGAACTAATCAAGGGTTTCCCTTGGAGGTCGCGGGTGTGACGTCCGGATAATTAAGCTACAGTGATTCCCCGCTAATGATGCCACGTCACCACGGTTACTGTGATAAACCCTCGATAGTTCAGAACCGAAACAAATTCAAAATTTAAATAAAAGAAAACAATAAGAGTTTTCAAAAATTAAAACAAAAATGTTCGGTGGTTGCCAAATATTACAAAGATAATTATGGTGTAAGGTTCACAATTTTATAAAATGCCTAAGTGTTTGTAAATAAATAAAAACAGAAAAGAAAATAAATAAAAAGAAAACAGAAAACAATACAAAAAAAAGGAAGAGAAACCCCCCCCCCCCCGGCCAAACTGGGCCAAGCCCACCTGGCCCAGCCGGCCAGCCCCTGGCCCGGCCCACCCCCTCACTCCCATAACCCCCCCCCCCCCGGTCGGCGGAAACCCTAGCCGACCCCCATTCCCCCCCGATCCCCTTCTCCTCCCTCCCCCGCCGATCTGGATCGGGATCCGCCCGATCCCGTCGCCCCCGACGCCGGCGCCCCACCCCACCGGCGCTCGTCCTCCTCCCCTCCTCCCCGACCGGCCGCGCAGGACGCCCGAACCCCCCCCCTCGTCGCCTCGGGACCGTCCCCGACTCCCACCTCGCCAGATCCGCATCGCCGGACGGCCGCCGCCTCGACCTCCTCCCCGCCGGACGCCCCCGACCGCCCCGAGCCCGCTTCCGAGACCCCACGCGTCCCCCCCCCCCCCGTGAGCTCTTCCCTCCCCTGCTTCGCTCTGTAGCCGTAGGGGTCGACCCCCGCGCTCGGTCGCCATGGCCGGAGCTCGCTCCGGCGCCGCGCTCGTCGCGCTCCGGCTCGCGCCGGCTCGCCGCGCCCCACGTACCCCCCTCCCCTCGCGCCTCCTCCGCTCGGTCGAGGCCCCCCTCCTCTTCCCCCTCATTCCCCTCCGTACCCGAGCGCCCCCGTCGCGAATCTCGTCGCCGGCGCCCTTCCAGTGACCAAATGGTCACGGGGCCGAGCCCCTTGTGCTCAGCGCGTCGCGCAGCCCCCTGGCCTTCCCGTTAGCCCCGTAGCGCGATCCCGACGCGGTCCCGAATCCCACCGCCGCCTCCGCCGCTCGCCGGCGTCGTTTCCGGCCAAGTCCGGCCGTGCCTCTGCCACCGTTGGACGCGGCATCCCCTCCACGTTCGAACGCACCCGCCCGCGGCCATTTTTGCCGCCGGACGGCGAATCCCGGCGAGGTCCGGCGCCCCTCCACCGCGGGAACGCTCCCCGGAGCTCCCCAACGCCGGCCGCCGACGTGGCCGACCTGGGGCCACCCCTGGGTCACTGACCCGTGGGCCCTAGGGGCCCGGCCGGCCTGTTGACCCGGTCAGCCTTGCTGACTGGACCGGCCATGCCACTGACTGCAGGCCCCCCCCAGAATGTTAAAAATAAAAATAAATGATAATTAAAATATTAATTAATTAATTAAGTAAATACTTAATTTAATTAATCCTGATTAATTAACCTAATGGCTAATTAACCTAATTAACTATTGTTAATTAACTAACAGAGTATGACGAACGGGACCCACACGTCAGGTTGACCAGTCAACCACTGTTGACTGCTGACGTCAGCATGATATCATGCTGATGTCATAAATCCATTTTCGAATTAAATTAAAAAAATAATTAAATTCCAAAAATTAATAAAATCTTTAGAAAATCATATCTTTTAATCCGTAACTCGGATTAAATTATTTTCAACATGTAAGTTGCTCAGAACAACGAGACGAATCCGGATACGCAAACCGTTCGTCCCCCACACACCCCTAACATATCAAACTCGCAAGTTTCCCCCTCCGGCTCCTCTGCCCGAAATCGCGAAACAACGGGAATACTTTCCCGGATGTTTCCCCCCTTAACCGGTACCACCTCATACCACGTTAGGGCACGCATAGCATCGTTACTTGTCGTGTCATGCTTCACTATGCATATGCTTGCATTATATTTATTGTGTCTTCCCCCTCTTCTCTCTCTAGACACCGAGACCGACGCCGCTGCTACCCCGTACGACTACGGTGTTGACGACCCCTCTCTCTTGCCAGAGCAACCAGGCAAGCCCCCCCTTTTGATCACCAGATATCGCCTACTCTTCTCTATACTGCTTGCATTAGAGTAGTGTAGCATGTTACTGCTTCCCGTTAATCCTATACTGATGCATAGCTTGTCCTTGCTACTACTGTTGTTACCTTTACCTGCAATCCTAATGCTTAGTATAGGATGCTAGTATTTTCATCAGTGGCCCTACATCCTTGTCCGTCTGTCATGCTATACTATCGGGCCGTGATCACTCGGGAGTTGATCACGGGTATATACTATATGCTTTATACATGATACATGTGGTGACTAAAGACGGGTCGGCTTGTGGAGCACCCGCGAGTGATTCACGGATTGGGGGCTGAAAGGACCTTTGTCCCAACGGCCCTCTGTGTGGATCTTTGAGGCGGAGCGACAGGGCAGGTTCCGACCACCTAGGAGAGAGGTGGGCCTGGCCCTGGTCGGCGTTCGCGGATACTTAACACGCTTAACGAGATCTGGGTATTTGATCTGAGTCTGGCCATTTGGTCTATACGCACTAACCATCTACGCGGGAGTAGTTATGGGTATCCCGGCGTCGTGGTATCAGCCGAAGCCTTCTTGACGTCAGCGACGGAGCGGCGCGCGCTGGATTGGACTGGAACGCCACTAGGCTAGGTCTGCTTCCGGCCGCCCACGCAACGTGCAGGTGTGCTAAGGGCGATGGGCCCAGACCCCTGGGCGCTTAGGTTTAGACCGGCGTGCTGACCTCTCTGTTGGTCTAGGTGGGGCTGCGACGTGTTGATCTTCCGAGGCCGGGCATGACCCAGGAAAGTGTGTCCGGCCAAATGGGATCGAGCGTGTTGGGGTATGTGGTGCACCCCTGCAGGGAAGTTAATCTATTCGAATATCCGTGATCTTCGGTAACAGGACGACTTGGAGTTGTACCTTGACCTTATGACAACTAGAACCGGATACTTAATAAAACACACCCTTCCAAGTGCCAGATACAACCGGTGGTCGCTCTCTCACAGGGCGACGAGGGGAGGATCATCGGTTAGGATTATGCTATACGATGCTGCTTGGAGGACTTCAGTCTACTCTCTTCTACATGCTGCAAGACGGAGGCTGCCAGAAGCGTAGTCTTCGAAAGGACTAGCTATCCCCCTCTTATTCCGGCTTTCTGCAGTCCAGCCCACATATAATAGCCTTATTCCAGTTGATACCAATGCATACATATGTAGTGTAGCTCCTTGCTTGCGAGTACTTTGGATGAGTACTCACGATTGCTTTCTCCCCCTTTTCCCCCCTTTCCTTTCTTCCTGGTTGTCGCAACCAGATGTTGGAGCCCAGGAGCCAGACGCCACCGTCGACGACGACTCCTACTACACCGGAGGTGCCTACTACTACGTGATGCCCGCTGACGACGACCAGGAGTAGTTAGGAGGATCCCAGGCAGGAGGCCTGCGCCTCTTTCGATCTGTATCCCAGTTTGTGCTAGCCTTCTTAAGGCAAACTTGTTTAACTTATGTCTGTACTCAGATATTGTTGTTTCCGCTGACTCGTCTATGATCGAGCTCTTGTATTCGAGCCTTCGAGGCCCCTGGCTTGTAATATGATGCTTGTATGACGTATTTTATTTGTAGAGTTGTGTTGTGATATCTTCCCGTGAGTCCCTGATCTTGATCGTACACGTTTGCGTGTATGATTAGTGTACGGTCAAATCGGGGGCGTCACAGCGGGAGGAGTTGGGAGCTTCACCTCGATGATGCCTTCATGAAGGAAACGACGCCAATGGCGTCACCATCACCAGCTCCGGCCACTGGCCGAAGACCAAGTTTTCACCCGGATTTGTCCCAAGAAATCCAACCGACAACCTGTGCACCGTCCCGACCACCTTCAAAGCCCCAGATCTAGCTTCCTAGATCCGCCGACCATCCGCGGCAAGACTGCCACCGTGGGAAACCTAGCACACTGGCCATTGCCTAAGAGTGCCACCATTGGAGCCTAGGAGGAGGGCTGCCACCCCACCTTGCCAAACCACGGGAGCCGCCGAGAGGGATCCCACGCGCTCGTCACCGTCTCTGATCCGTACCAATCCAGAGCCAAAGCCACTAGATCGCCGGTGCAGATCCACGTTGGACAGGGACAGCACCACGCCATGCTGCCGCGGGTAGCCCGAGCTTCACCTGCCGCCACCCCGGGATCCAGGCTAAACGCCGCCACTGAATCGCCGAGCCATCGGCCACCGCAGCAATAGTCGTCGTGACCATGCAGACGCGTCGAGCGGTCAGCACCACCCGATCTTCCACGTCGCCTTGCAGCTCCGCCGCCTCTACCCACCACCGCGTCGCCGCATTGCATCGTTGCCAGAAGTGAGCCACCGCGCCGCCACGACCCAGATCAGGGAGAAGTGCCCGACGCCGTTGGGTGGCCTCTCACCTGATTCGGACGCGGGAGGGAAGAGGTCCTCCGCCACCGCCGTCGGCCGCCCGAGGCTTCGCCCGGCGGCTTCCTCCAACAGCGACGGAGGGGAGGACGGGGATGGAGGCGGAGGCGGCCCGGCGGTGCAGTTGAGGGTCTCTGCCCGAGTCAGCCCTAGCGGGGGACAACACGGGGGACCCGGGCATTCTGTGTGGTGCACATCTTTTTTATATCCATGGCATCTAGTTCTCAAATCATCGTGTGTGACATTGTACTTTGGAAATCTGATTCCATTTTGCAGTCTTCTTTGAATTTACATGCTTCCTGCCTTCTCTAACCAAGCCCATGGGAAGGCATTGTCTATGATTTAGATGAACTAAGATTGGTACTAAAGGCTTCGCAAGGTGCTGTTGCATCAAGTATTGTTCCTTTGGTACATCATCTTTGCTTAACTGCAGTGTATTTGTTACAGTAAATGATTCTTGTTGATGTACATATGGCCTGTAGTAGCTTCTTAATAAGTACACTGTATTTTCATTTGAATATGTTCATTTAGAGTATCTCGAAGCTGGGGCAAGCGTTTTGATGACAGGTTCATATCAGGTATTCATTTTTTAATATGACATCCTTCAGGCAAGTAAATTCTCAACTAAATGACTGCCATCGCTTGTAACAATGCTATCACAGGCAACAATTCAGGGTTTTCTTTCGAGGGGATTTTCTCAGGAGGAAAGTGAACATATTCAAAAGACTGGAACTAGCACGTGTAGCACGGGATACATATATAGGAAAATGTTCTAGTAGTTCTGATGAGCCCAAAGATGGAATAATATATAGGGAGCGCCCCATACTAATAGCGGCATTAATTGGAAGTTATGGAGCATATCTGGCTGATGGCTCTGAGTATAGGTTGGTTCCTTATTTGGAATAATAAAAGATGATATAAGCAAAACTCAATAATGGTTTGGAATACTCTTGTGAGAATTGTTGGAGCTCGCCCACAAGATCGATCACATCAAATCACACGATGAACACGCGCACGAAAAACTTTTGCCGAAGGCACATATCAAGCCTCTCTTTTTCCTTTTTATTTTTTTCTTGTTTTCTCAATGATAAAAAACTCACGCCCCAGCTGCCTTTATATATACAAGCAGCCGATCCAAACAACACTTCTAAACCTACACGTACTAGACCTCCTAATACTATCAAAACTCATACTCTCTCCATTCCACAATGTAGTGCTTCCTCTATCTTCATGTTTCAACTTTGACCGTAAATTTAACTACCAAGACCGATTGCGGCGGGAGCAAAAGTTATATCAGTGAACGCGTATTCGAAAGAAGTTTTAAATTTTGTAATTTTTTTCTCCCGCCGCAGTCGGTCTCGTTCGTTAAATATATGGTCAAAATTTGATCTCGGAAACCGCGGGCGCACTATATTTTGGAATGGAAGGAGTATTCAACTAGACACGTACAGCAACCTAGCACGTGTACTACTTGGACTCTGACCAGCCATGCACTTGGCCCAAGACCAAGGACTACACGTCCTAGCATAACTCGTACATGCACGTGCTAGTACTTCACTAACACATGCACTGCCACTAATTGAACATATAACTCTAGCTATCCAACCCGCCTAACGAGAGCCATCGAGAGTTGAAATCGACCTCGCGCGCACGATTTACCTCGCTGTCCAGCGCGACCGTACTTTCCGTCGCTCTGGTCAAAATCGCGCCGTCCGTTTTCCTGTACGCATCGTTATCGCACAAGAATCGCTGAAGGCTGGGCCAAGGTTGCGTGTGGGTCCATCTCGCAGTGGCGCTGTGTGTGCGTGTGTGTGTCGCCCAAAAGCCTGCTCGGTCAAAACGGGCGTCGATCGTGGGTTTGCAGCACTGGCAGCCCCGCTCATGGGTTGGTTTGATTTTTTTACCTCTCGCGCTTGCACCCAGCTGCGGCCGTTCTGCTTCATCCGCGTCGGGCCCATTTGTCGGTCTCTTGGGTGCGCGGGGGTTAGGTTCGTGCTTGCTGGCGTGGCTGGCCCGCTTCGGTCCGCTGGGTAAAGAGGCGTTTCGCCTGTTTCGTGTTGCTACACGGGGTCTCTTCTCTCTGTGACGCTGCGGGTGGCCCCTTTCTATCCTTGGTCCCACGCGTCGTGCTGGTTGGGTTCCTTTTTAGGTTTCCCTAGGAGTTACAGCGCCTGGGGGAGAGGTTCGTGACCCGGTTCGTGGTTTCCTTCTGCTCCTCTCTGCCTCTCTGCCTCCTCGCTCGCCCCACTCCCCCCCGCCTGCGTCTCCTCGTCTTGCTCTCATCCACCGTGCAGCCGCCATTGTCTCTCGTCATCGTTGGTCACCCATCGCCGGCCGTTTGCTCGTTGCCTGCTTAGCCCGTGGTTGGCTTCTTTCGCCATGGCTCCTCGCGCTGCTGCTGTTGCGTTTGGCTAGGGTCAGTTTCCTGATTTGATTGGTTGATTCCTGCTGCTTCTCGTTGTAGATTGATCTGTGCTAACTTGTTCTTATCTGTTCCCTCTCCTTTGTTTATTCTTGGAGGCTTGGTGCGTCTCGTCTGTTTCCTGCTTGTGCGTTGCCTTCCTCGTTCTTTGTCAGGTGAGATTCTTCCCTGCTTATCATGTGCTCGATGAAATGCCTGCATGGGTTTTCCCTGGTTTGAATGGTCTTTCTGTTCTCCGGGTCATGGATTTGTGTTTTCCATGTTGGGTCTGTCATGTAATGGTTCTAGTAGATGCTTTTCCCCAGTTTAAATGGTTCTTTTAGCCGAGTCATGGATTTGTGTCTGTCGTGTTAGATCTATCATGTGATGCTTTTAGGAGATGCTTGTCGTCTTCGATCTGTCGTGCTGATGCTTTTAGGAGATGCTTCTCGTCTTCGGTCTGTCATGTCTAGGCTTGGATGCTCATGGGGTCTGTTGTAGGCGAATTCTGTTTGGGCTTGTTCCTGGGATGTGTGGGCTTTAATGAATTCTGATTGGGCATGTTCGTTGGACGTCTAGGCTTTAATGCTTTCTGCCTTCTTGTCTAGAGGTTGTGGTTGTTCATTAAATTTTTGCCTGCTCTCGTTACTCAGGTTTCTGTCTTCTTGTCTGGAGCTTGTGGCCGTTCGTTAGATTTTTGTCTGCTCTTGTTAAGCAACTGTGTGTTGCGTCTGTCGTCTTTCTTTCTCTTTCTTCTTCCTGTTTGTTTGGTCTATGCAGTCTGGTCTATCTGAGTTCAATCATGTATATTTATTTCCATGTAATAAAGATATTGGAAAGGGTTGTTGTGTGAGAGTCCAGACCACGTGGTTGTGCATGTTTGCTTATGTTCGTTTGCTTTTCCATCTGTTGCAGGTCTTCCTTTGAAACGCCCGGCTGCTTCATCGTCTAATTTCCTCACTGCCAGTTCGCCAAGCTGCCACTACGCTTTGGTTCACGCGAAGGCTTGCGGCCTGCCTTTCGTCTTACCAAGGTTCCACCTTTTCGTTGCCTTATCCTTTGCTGCACTCATTTATCCTTCTGCTTTGTTCTAATCATGTGTGTTGCTTGTGTCGTGTGGTTTCGTGTTTTTGTTTGCTATTGCTTATTATTCATTATTCTTTGTGGCTGTTCTTACTGCCTACTCCTTTATGTCCTTTTCTGCTCATAATTCTATCATTACTTTGCATGTCCAGGATGTCTACTACGATGTCTTTTGTTGTGCCATTCTAGAGACCGTCATAGCCCACTATGAGCTTCCTCCTGCTAGCTATCTGTGTGAGATTGATGGGCATGGCGATGTTCTTGCTGGGGTAGAGGTCGAGGTTCCTGGGGACGGTGTCGTGTCGATGTAGAAGAGAGTTTTCTTTTGGAGCTCTGTGTGTCTGGGTTCCGCAGAGGCGTACGAGCGGGTTGTTCTTCAGGCAATTAGGTTTCTGCAGGGGTTCTATGGATTTGTAGTTAGAGATTACAATTATGAATGTGTTGTTGTCTATAGGAATTGTGGAAATGCCGCCATTGCTGTTGCTGCATCAGTTGTTCGCTATGCAGCTTATTTAGAAAGAGTTCTTGCCTTCCCGCACTCATTAGGCATAGATTCCTCTGTTAGTGTCCCTCGTGCCCAGGCGCATCCCCCTCCTAACTTAGCGTTGCTGTACTCGAGGCTTCTAGCGTTTGTGTGTTCCATTTAATCATCATGGGGTGTTGTTGTTGTATTATTGTACTCATTTAGTAATAATAATAAATAGTAATTTTATCAGCTGCTTGTAGATCCAGTGTAAACAATTAGTTCCCTCTGTGAAGTCTTACTACTTTTCATGATACGTGCGCCCATGGTGCTGTCTTCTATGCTCTTAGGTTGTGCTCCTCTTATTTATATTCCACCAGAGCAATTTCAATGTTCTGTTGATTTTTGTTTCCTCTCTGTTTACAGCAGTATGGTGTACGCTTTTTCCTGCTTTTAGTTCCTCTGCTCACGGTATGCCTCTGCGTCGTCCTGTTCCAACACGGCCAGCTGTCCCTTCGGGACGTGCTTCTGGTCGTGCGGTCCCTGCCCGTCTTCCACGCCGAGCAGCTCGTGCTGCACCTGCTTTGCCTGTTATTTCGGTCGTGCATGCTGCTCCCCTTGTTCGAAAGAGGAAGCGTACGTTCTGTTCCTCTTGTCATAATTTGGATGCTATTGGATACTTACTCTTAGCCAGGTCATGTTGCTTCAGCGTGTTTTTCTTTTTCTACTTCCTTAGGAGATGGCTACTTTCCATTCCTTAGTTCTGCTGAGACTGCACGCAATCGTAAAAGGTGCAAGTTCTTGTTGCTAAGGTTGCGCGCTCATAACAAGGGTGGTTAGTTCGTATTCCCTTCGTTGTACATGGGTTTCTTCCTTTCCTCAATATGTCGTATTAGTACCTTCTCCTTATGGCTCTCGCAGAGCATGTCCTTGTGTCACCTCTGCATCCTGATTGGGTTGGTTTTTCTCCTGATGAGGTGGACATACTTAAAGGTATGCCTGTGTCCTCTCGTCGACCGTGCTTCTTTCTACCAGCACAATGTCGTGTGCCCTTACATGCGAGACGTTCTGCAACCTTTTATCCAAAAAGATCATACTACGGAGGCCCAGACTACCAATGCAACCGCTTCCAGGCTAGCTTTTGGTGGCGCGAGAGGGTGAAGTCGAAGTCTGCTATTACAAAAAGACGAGTTGTTTACAACAACTGTTGTAAATCTGGGAAGGTATTCATTAAACCCTTTGAACCCCCCCCCCCCGTTTTTAGCAACCCTGCTTGATTATACAGGCCCACCACGCAGCCTCAGATTTATTAAACAAATTCGTCAGTACAATTGCCTGTTTGCGTTTACATCCATGGGGGCGAAAATTGACCGGTCTGTTAATGATGGCGGAGGTCCAATTTTTTTTAAAATAAATGGTCAGGTTTGTCATCGTATAGGCTCGTTGCTTCCCAATGAAGGTGATACACCCAAGTATGCAGAGTTATATATACATAATAGAGAAAATGAGGTTAATAATAGAATTCAAGCTTTAAACCACCATGATGAAAAAGGCGCCGGGTTAGATAAGGACACTGTGAGGGGTCTTATGCAAATGCTTGATACAAATAATTCTTTAGTCAAAAAGTTTCGTATGGCTGCGGAGATATTAGAACAAAATAAACATGAGGTGATTTCAATAAGGCTTATAGCTCCTGGCGAGAATGATAGCCCTCAGTTTAGTTTACCGGCGACAGATGAGCTAGCGGCTTTGGATTATGGTGAGTTCATGTTAGAGGCACCATGTCGAGATCTGATCATACGGACTAAAGGCGACAGGCTGCACCGTATTTCTTCTCTGGATACCACCTACATGTCCTTGCAATACCCTTTACTATTTCCATATGGCGAGCGTGGTTTTCAGCTCGGTGTGCACTACATGGGTGCTGATATTGATGACACGAACAAGAGGGTAAAAATGACCATGCAAGATTATTACTGCTTTTGTTCACATTATAAACCAAAGCAGCACAATCCATATCTTTGATGTGGCCTATTGTCATCACAGGCTGCTGTTGACTTCCGTGCTTGCATTGATGAGTGCCGTCTCAATTTTATTCTTAAGTGTAATGATGAAATGCGGGCTGAAAATCTTCAGGGGGTTGTTGACGCAGTAGACCAGGGTATGGTTGATGGGTCAGAGGTTGGGAAGAAAAATATTCTTCCATCAACCTACACTGTCGGTCGTCGGTATATGTATGAAAATTTCCAAGATGCTGTTGCTATCTCCCGGGTTCATGGGTCGCCGGACGTTTTTACAACTTTCACATGTAACCCAAAGTGGAACGAAATCCTTGATTCTATTGAGCCTAGGCAAACAGCAATAGATAGGGCTGACATTGCTATTAGGGTGTACCACATGAAACTTATGCAGTACCTTCATCGGATCAAAAAAGGGAATGCCTTTGGTCCTATTGTTGCTGGTACTGTCCCTTGCAAGCCTCTTTCATTTTGATCTTTCTCTTTCTACGTTGTTCTTACATCTTTTATGTCACCTTTCTCTCCTATTTTCAGTCTTGCACACTATTGAATTTCAGAAGAGGGGATTGCCACACGCACACATCCTTGTTTGGCAAAAGAAGGATGATGATAGAGTTGTCACGCCGACTCTGATAGATTCTTATATTTCGGCTGAAATACCTGATCCTGTACAGGATCCTTTAGGATATGCGCTTGTCGCTGAGTTCATGATGCATGGGCCCTGTGGCATTGATGGCCCAAAGTGTCCTTGCATGAAAAAGGGTGTTTGCTCAAAAAAAATTCCAAAATCGTTTCAGAATGAAACTTCTATTGATGAGAGTGGGTTTCCCTTATATAGGCGCCCTGACAATGGTCGTTTCATCATGAAGAATAATGTCAGGCTTGATAATAGACATGTGGTTCCTTATAACATGCTAATATTGAAAAAGTGGCAGGCGCATATTAATGTTGAATGGTGTAACAAAACTTATGTTATCAAATACCTATACAAGTACGTCACCAAAGGACCAGACAAGGCTAAAACCCTATTTGAGAATGTTAGGAATGGTAGCAGCCAGGATGTTGATGAGATCAAAGAGTATAGGGAGTGCCGTTATATTGTTGACTATGATTCTTTTTGGAGGGTCTATGGGTTTGACATACATAGTAAAACACCCTCTGTTGAGAGATTGCCTGTTCATCTCCTAAACATGCATGTCGTGCGATCTCACACTAAAGCCACACTGAACTCAGTTGTTAATAATGCCTGGATGCAAGAAACAATGTTGACAGAATGGTTTGTAGCAAACATGCTATACCCTGCTGCTAGAACCTTAACTTATTGTGATTTCCCTACTAGATGGTCGTGGATAGCTGAGGACAAAAAGTGGAAACGTAGGACACGAAGTGATAGAATTGGTAGAATATACTCTGTCCATCCAGCAAGTGGAGAACCTTTTTATTTTAGAATGTTGCTTATGATTGTCAAAGGTGCAAAATGTTATGAGGATGTTAGGACCTACAATGGCATCATGTACTCAACCTTTAGAGAGGCATGTGGGGCAAGGGGTTTGCTTGGTGATGATATAGAATGGTACAATGCTTTTGATGAAGCTATCAAATGGGGTATGGGGAATCAATTGCGCCAGCTCTTTGTTACTATGATACTTCACTGTGTTGTTAATGATGAGGGTGCTTTCTTTGAGAAGTATGAACCTTACCTAGGCGATGATATTGCACGTAGGATTCGGCAGTCTAGAAATGATTTTACGCATGTCGTGCCTCCTGTAGCATTGAGGGACATGGTACTTGATGAATTAGCTGCTGTATTTTCTAAGAACAGTGCCTGCATCCTGGATCATCAATTGCCTTTGAAATCTGCATGCCATGATGCTACAGTGCAAACTGATATGCTTTCGGATGCACTAGATGTTGATGTTGTTAGTCTTCTTAAAAAGGCGAAGTTGCTGTATGCCAAGTTAAACAAAGACCAGCTCTATGCTTACTCTGCTATAGTTGACCGCATTAGATCCGGAAAGCCTGGTTTTTTATTTGTCTCTGGTTATGGTGGTACTGGAAAAACGTTTCTCTGGAATGTGCTCGATGCTTATCTTAGAGGTAACGAGAGGGTGGTTCTGTCGGTTGCTTCCTCGGGGGTTGTGGCCTTGCTTTTACCAGCTGGCAAAACAGCGCATTCTAGGTTTAAAATACCTGTTGACTTACCTGATCATGACATCTGTGAAATTAAACGATCTACCATGCTCTCCACCCTAATAGAATCAGCTGATCTTATTATATGGGACGAAGCATTGATGTCCCATCGGAAATGCTTTGAGGCCCTGGACAGATCATTTCCTGATATCCTGTCTGCCAATGATCCTTCTTTAGCTAACGTTCCATTCGGCGGTAAGGTTGTTGTGTTGGGTGGGGACCTTAGACAAATATTGCCTATCATTGAGGGCGGGTCTCGAGCGCAGATTCTTGTTGCTGCTATCACTAACTCCCCTCTGTGGAATATTGTAGATGTTTTGCACCTAAACATTAACATGCGCTTGACTACACACACAAATGATCCAATCCTCCAGTCTGAGGTTGCTGCCTTTGCTGAGTGGGTCCTCAGTTTAGGTGATGGTACAACACCTGCTATGGCTCATGAGGGGGAATCTGAACCCTCTTGGATAACTATCCCTGATGAGCTCTTAATACAAACCGACAGTGACAAAATTGATGCCATTGTTCAGGCCATATATAAAGATATCTCTACAAGGTATTCTGATGTTAGTTATCTAAAAGAAAGGGCAATACTAACACCGACAAATGAGGTTGCCGAGAAAATAAACGAGCATGTCTTGTCTTTAGTGCCTACCAATGAGAGGGAGTACCTTAGCTGTGATACTATAGGGAATTCTGCTGACGCAGTTTGCAATCAAGATGCTTTCTATCCTGTCGAGTACTTGAATGGGATTAAGGTCAATAACTTTCCATACCATAGGTTGGTGCTCAAGGTAGGCGTTCCCATCATGCTTTTGAGGAATCTGAACCAATCAACAGGCTTATGCAATGGTACAAGGCTCATAGTCATAAAGCTTGCTGATAAGATTATTGAAGCGGTTGTCATCACTGGTTCAAACATAGGTGATGTTGTTTTCATACCAAGGATAGGCCTGACTTCAAAGGATCCTAAATGGCCTTTCACTTTGCATCGTCGTCAATTTCCTGTTAGGGTGTCATATGCGATGACTATTAACAAAAGTCAAGGGCAGACTCTTTCAAATGTTGGTTTATATCTGGATACACCTGTGTTCACACACAGGCAACTCTATGTGCCTGTATCGCGTGTCACTTCAAAAAAATCTTTGAAGATCTTAATCAAAGGAGAGGATGATAAGACTACTTCTCAGACAAGGAACATCGTGTTCCCTGAGATTTTTCAGTCCATTCGTTAGGTGCTATCGATAATAGTCTATAGTATATATCATAAGATTTTGCTGATCTATGTTTTGTTTCTCCTATAATCTTCCTATGATATAATTGCAGTTTTTACATGTTCTTAACTTATTTTGGCTTCCATCCTATCTTATGCAACTTCATCCCCCAAATCACTTTTGCGATTGCATGTTATGCTTCTTTGTCACATGAACCCCTCATTTTGCTTTGTCTTGACTTCGTGCCTCATCGAGTAAGTATGTATAAATGGCCTCTTCAGATTTAAACTTTCTTTCCCTTCATCTGTTAATCACTTTGACTTTTGCTTCCGCACTGCAGATGTCAAGCGGAAAGTTTAGCCTTCTCTCACAGGTCCATACCAAGGAACTGTACTGGAATACGAAGGTTCTGGTGTCTCGCCTGTGGGAGTACCGAGGTGCAACTGACGATGGCCCACTTGTGCACACTGGCATTGTGGTGCTTGACCAAGAGGTTTGTTTTGACTTGTGTCATCTTTGCTTACACTGCTGTTGTTGACCTCTGGCCCTAATTACTGATGTGGATATGTAGGGCACCCACATGTATGGTCAGATCCCTCCAGAGCCATCAGAACTTCTAAGAAATGTCTTAAAGGAAGGCGAGGTCTATTTGATAAACAGATTCGTGTGCAAACAATCCAAGTAGACTTACAAGGCTGTTGAAAGTCCATATATGATGCAGTTCACTTGCTTTACTACCGTGATCCCTCAACCTGGTGATGAAGGCCCACACACTCCTCGCTTTCTTGGTTCGTAATTCTATGCTTCCTTTATGTATGCTCTCTTTACTGCTGGTCCTTTATGTATGGTCTCTTTACTACTGGTCTTTCATAATGTCATGCTAATGTTGTTTTGTTTCTTACAGATGTCATTGGTAGAATTACTGCGGTCACAGACATTGTTATTGTCCACTCTCAATACCAGCCCGAACCTTCGGATACTAGGACTATAGTTCTTCAAAATGAATTGTGAGTTGCTAGCTTACTTCTTCTTTCTTCCTCTTGTCTTCTGCCCTTTCCCTTTCGTAACATGCTCGTGTTGATTTATAGAGGAAATGAAATCAACCTTGTTCTCTGGGGTTCTCGATCTCGTTCGTTTGAAGCAGAAGAGGTTCGTGTTGCAAGTGAAACAGGAGCTGTTGTTACTATCTTCGTAGGGACACTGCCAAAAATATACCGAGGTAATTCTTTCGTTTGCACCTTGCTTGTCGTATTGCTTCCTCTGCCACCTTAATACAGAATTTTACTTACCTATATCAACAGGCCTGAAGGGACTGAGTGGTAGCTCTGCTTGCTGCTGGTATATTAATGAGGATTTGCCAGAGATTAATGTCTTTCGTGCTAGGTATTTTCTCCTTGTATGACATTATCATTCGTGAAGATCTTTACAGATGTTCCATTCCTAATTCAATTGCCTGTTCTTCATCCAGCCTTCCAAAAGGTCTTGCTGTTGTCACTGCTCACATCCTAGGAGAACAGGCAGTGGTTGGCACGCCTGTTCGTGAACCTCCTGTTGAGATGAGCGTTCGGGAGCTGCTTTCTCTTGACCCGTTTGATAATATGGTATTCTCTCCTTCTCTTCATTTCCCTTGTGACGTTCCTGCTCTGTTTTTTACTTGCTTCTCACTGAGCTTGTATTTCTCATCAGCGCAGAAAAAACAGTTCATGGTCAAGGTTAATATTACAGGTCTGGGCACCGACAATCGCTGGTGGTTTCTCTCATGCAGGGATTGCCATAAAACAGCATATACCTGTGGCAGACGGTATCGATGCTCAGACAACACATGCTCTTCTGTCGTAGCAGATCCTTCGTGAGTGCTTTTCCCACGAGAGCTTCTGTTCTGGTTTATTTGGTAAATTATTTCTCAATCCGTTTGCCTTGCAATGTCTAGATACTGTTTATGCACCTTTGGAAGCGATGGTGCAGATGAGGCGGAATTTATGTTCTTTGATAGGGCTGCAAAGAGTGCTGTTGGCAAGCCACTCATGACTTTGATCTACCGCAAGTACCCAGGTTTTACAAGTGCACTTGATCTTGCCTAGATAGGAGGTGCTGATGTAGGTTTTCCTGTTGAAATTTCCCGTCTTGTTACCCGGAAGTTTACCCTTGTCATCACTATCTCCACGAAGAGCTTCCAGCCTTCAAGCACCCAGCTGTCCTTTCAAGTTAGCAGGATTGCTCAAGCCTTTAAGCCTGATCTTGTGCCCTTGGGAATTGCTAGTGCGTCACATGCATCTGGCGCATCATCTTTTGCTGATAGCTCAGGCACGACCATGCCTATCCTCACTTCTTACCCTACAGGATCGTCTATGCTTGTCATGTTGCCTCCCAATGAGGTATATCTGCTACTGATTCTCTTTCTAAAATTTCCTTTCAGTCGTTTGACTCCTGCACTGTTTGTTTGGCAGATGAACACTCCTATATCTGCGTTCAAAGGAAAAGGACATGGTATAAAGCCTAAAACACCCAGGTACTGTCATTGTCTTTGCCATGTCATGCATCTTGAAAATTCAATGTGTTCTCCTGCAAATAACTATTTTTTTTATAGAAAATCACCGTGTCCTAAGAATGCTCGCCGCAAGCTCCTTGTTGGACCACGCAGTGTCAGGACGCCACCCTATCTGACTCGACTGTGAATGTGGATCCCCAGGCTAAAGGCGATGCTTCTGCTGGAAAAGCTGTTCAGCCTACATCCGTGACAAATGTTCGTGGCTATTTTTACTATGCAAATATGTTTCTGCTTCTGTGCAGACAAAGCTTCATTTTCAATAGAATTTAATGCTGCTAAACTCAACAGATTAGCGAGGAAACCGGAGCTACAGCTGTTGAGGATTCAAAGGGCGTTCCTGTTGTCCAGTCTATAACCAAAAGGTTAAAATTCAAAATTGTTATATTCAGTGCCTTTAGCATAGAATGTGACTTCATTCTCCTTACTTTACATTACTACATGCACATGCCATTTTCCTTGTCCCATGCAAGATAACTTGATTCGTGAACTCGAGTTGATGAACCATACAGTGGAATTAGCTGTGTGTTAGCGTTTGGTTTCCTTTCTGCTTATTTATGGCATCGTCCATTTCATCTGCCTAATCTTTATGACCTTGTTGTTTTTATTGCATTCTATGCCTTTGGGTCCTTTTCAATGCAATTATACTTGCTAACACGCCTCTTCGTTTTGCCAATGGGCAAAACTCAGGGCAAACCCTGCTGCAAAGGGGACTGGCGCTCCAAAGAAGGCAAGACAGTAGTTCTTCCATGAACTGCACTAGATATGTACATACGGTATGACTAGCGTGCTTTCTGTTCGCTTTTTCATGTTACCATGGTGGATGAAATTTAATCATACAAAGCTTGTGCTTTCTGTTCTCCTCAGGGCTACTTCTGTGTTCTATCTACTTATCAAGCTACATTTACCGCTGGATGGTTGTGTTGCTGACGAGAGATTTCGACTTTGCTGCACCACAAGAACGATCTAGACAGCAGATTTGAAGGTCGTCAACTCAGCACACTTTTGGACATGCAGTTGATATATTTTGTGCGTCTTTGTAAGGCAAGGCTTTGACACCTACAGACATATGTCAAGCCACTGCCGTAACAATTCCTCTATCTAAGCCGTTAAAAAGACCAGCTACTATGCATTGTAAATATCACCTTTATCCCCTCCTACCTTATCCTCCTTCGCATGACACTTTCTGCTCTCTGTAAATGCCGCTAGGATATCCTGCTTTATCTAGATCTTACCGTTGTTGCTATATTATGTGTGTTTGCTTGTGATTTTCATTTACTGCTAGGCTTGATGATCTAAAAATGGTTATCCTTTACTGGTTTATCTCACATTGCCAGACATACTAATTTTTCCAGTTGATTAGCTGCAGCACTGCATCATTCAAATCTTGTTTTCCTCTTCTCTCTGTGTCAGTACAAGCATTAGGAATTAAAAGCTATGGCATCTTAATATTCAGAATAGATAGTATCATCCTTACTTCATTTTCCTTGTGTCCTTAACTGGTTATTACCTGCTACCAGATGTTTTTCCCAGCACTTATGCAGCTCATCCTTCCTATTTAGATTTAAGTAGATCCGTATGCTCGCTGCCTGTCGTGTCCCGGTCCTTCACAAAGCTTGATTTCTGCTGTTCATTTATTTTTTCCCCATACCATTCTTACAATGTATTACTTGCAATAGTGCACACCCTTAGGATCACCTACATAACTAACCACTCATTCCGTTGAACTAACTAAACGTCCGAGCAAGGTGGTGGGTTCGCCTTTGAGCCTGCCTATGCTCCGCGCTCTACATTGCTTCTCCATTTTGCAAGAGTTGCTCTGTCAAAGACAATGCCATTCTGGTGCTTGCATACTTCCTGTAGTCCGTGCTGAGCATGCTTGTTGATGTCCTGTCCCAAAGAAGGACAAGCTCCTGTAGTTTCTCCCCATCCATGTCCGCTCCTACCTCGAGCGCACAAGCTCCGCCTTGTGTTGTATCAGAGATTGTAGGTTTATCTAAGATCACATCAAATGCGGCGCTAATTTTTAAGTCCTCACTCCTTTAATCAGATCAATATTAGTTACCTCACAACACGAGCATAGAATGCATGTTCACCCCTGCAAGGATTTTGTACAATTATATTTATATACTATAAACATATAATTAATTATGAGAAAAACTTATTCTAATGTTTCTATATCTGTACAGTAGATAAATTATTTATACCTCTTATTATTTTATCACAATACAGCAATTACCGTATTTAAACATCAAATAAATGTAAACTCAATTTAATTGTTCTACTGATTATAATAACACACAAAATTATATAACCTTAATCTATTATCAACCTTACATTCTACAGACTATTTTTATAACTAATCGCTGTGTTTCAACTATATTTAAAATATGCACTATATATATTATAATGTAAAATATTATTCGTCTTTATCCTTATACTTTATAGTACCAATATATTGCAATATTGTCTAATATTACTCTATGGCCCAATGGCATTCCTATCGATCCATAACCGAGGCCCTTCTTCTAGCCTGCCACATCCACCCAACCTTATCCTGTTGCTCTAAAAAAATAGTCCTGTCTGCTTCCCCGTTCTTATCTCCTTCCCACATCTGCTCACCCTCGTCCACTCACCCTCGTCTGCTCTCTACCTGCACTGTACCTGTGGTCGCGTGGATCCCCCGCAAGCAGAGGAGCTCCCAGCCAGCCAAGTTGCAGGTAATCCTCATGAAAACCTCTCGCTCCCTCCTTCTCATTCCCCCGTGGTGTTTCTGGCTAGAGAAATCCCCATCCCTCTCTTTCTCTGACTCGTTTTGATTTCTTGCATCTTAGATCCGTTCATCCGTTCTGATGCTCACCAAGGGCAACAAGATCCTCCACCCAGGACAAATCTAATTACCAAGGTATTTTCTTATACTTTAACTCCAGCCGTACTCTTGCTTTACAATACGCTGTCCATATAAATGCTTTCTTATTATTTTCTTATGCACATAAAATCGGTTGGAGGAATGGTCTGATAAGTTTCGTTTCCTGTCCTGGTACATGCTTGGCTCTCCCGATGTCCTCATGATACTAAAATTCCGTTTTCCCATAGGTTCAGTACAAAGTTCTTTAATTGTTAGTGCATATATATGATCTAAAGCTCAGTGCTTACTATTAATGGAAGCTGTGTTTATACCTTCTGCCAGCCCTCTGAGTGTATCTTGTGGATCTATTCTCATGGAGTTGGTTGAGCTATCCAGCACATCACTGGCTGAAGCAATGTTCATGAAACTCGGTCTCCCTAAACCAGTGTACTTTGTGCATCATCTTCCACAAGATCGATTTAGAACATAGATTCAGTTTCATCGCACAAAAGCACGGTACCATGCTTCAGCGCACCGGACAAAATTATCAAGCCGTATATGTCGCAATGGGGTAGCATCACTGAATCATGCAGCCGAGAAGGCCATCGAATACATGCAGAACAAAGAGGGTAAGGTGCTTGTGGACTATAACTATTATCAGCTAGAGCAAATGAAGATGGCACATACAAGAGTATCAGCCAGGTTGCTAGAACAGTCAGATGAAATCAACCAGCACAGCAAAACCATCAAGCAGATAACTAAAGATGCATGCAACTATGTGGAGCAAGTGCGCAATGCATCAAACAGAATCCAAGACCTTGCTGCCGTTTTCTTGGACCCTGCTACCTCAATGTGTGTTTCTGATATGAAGCAAGCTATCATGGAGATTCACAGTTCAATTGTCACACTTCAAAGCTCTACAACTACGACATATCAGTTCCTAGGGGAAAAAGGCATGTACTCAGATGATGAAGTGCCTGAACAGAGCTACAGTGGTCACTTAGATGAAGATTCAGCCGACGATATTCATCACCACATGGATGATGACTATGCCCCATCCCCATGAGCGTCATATTGAGCCTGCTGAACTGTCTCGTTGACATGTGAAGCTGTATATGTATGGCTTCACCGCTAGGAAGCGGCTGTGTGTTTGTTGTGTTTAGTCTCCTAGGTTGCTTAAATAAGATGCGAAGCTGTCTACTCATAGCTTCGACCTAGAAATCTTTATCCTTTCTAAACTTCAATCTGGACATGTATAAGTGTAAAGTCTATGTCCTCGTGTTAAGACAGTGTTATTTATCTGTGCTACGCCTATGGTTTCATCCGCTGTGATTCTTCCTTTCAATATCTCCGCTATGAACATACATTCATTTTCTTTAATCTTCCAAGATCAAATCAATGAACATTTGCTAGTGTAATATACAGATAACTATTTGCCCTTTTTACTCAATTCTCCTTGTTCATCAATAGATAAAAAACAACCCTCTTCACCCATCGATTCAGTGTTACCAGAGAGCATCTCATGGAGAAGAACAAATCCTGGCCTTTCGACCTACCCACAGGTGTATGCATTTACTAATGCTATACCAAGTGCCATTTGAGCAGGCATACATATCTTTTCATCTTTCTAACTTCCTAACACATTTATTGCTACCACAGCCGATCAATTGAGCGAGTGGATGTTAACAGAGAGATACATGATTGATAATATTTCTTCTTCACAAGGTTTTATAAGCGCAGTAGAACACAAGACCAGAGAGGTTGTGGAGCTGTTTTCCCACTACATACTAGCACGGTGGGATGGATTGCCTATGGATGAGCACCACATCACGCCCCTCATTTCGGAACATCTTCATCTGCCATATCAACCATATATGTATCCTCCATATGCGAACGCATCCTGGTTGGTGCTAGATTTAATGAATGTGACAAAAACAGCTTATGCACGTGTGGTTCTGTCCAGTGGAGTGACCATGGCACTAGATGGGACTGAAGTTCTATGTTACCCTGTGAAAAATGTTGGTGTGCCAATGGAAGAAATACTGTACGATTTTCAGATTGAGGAAATGATGGAGACAGCGACTGCACATCTAAAGGTAAAGATCTATGGTTTGCCATTACATCTTTGGACGAGAAGAGCAATTGAGCGTGTCCTGCAGCCACATTGCATTGTTGAGAATGTTAGTCAAGCCAATCTTAGCTTTCGCAAGCTTCGCTCAGTAAATTGCATGGCATGGGCTGTTAGAACTGCTGTGCCATTCCCATGGTATATACTTGTTCATGTCTCCAGCAAGTATGACAAAGGAAGAAACCAAAGCAGTGGCCACAAGAACACAGAGACATTTTGTATTGGTGTTGACAGAATTAATATTGGAACTCCTCATAACAAGTCTCTTTAAAGAACACACAGGAGGATTCCTTCTTTCTTGCAGGCACTAAAGAAAGGAATGGTTTCCCATTCATATTTAAATGATGTTGACATACCAGCTGACCAAATGCGGATATTGGAATCATCATTCCTCCTGACGTCTTGCAACGAGGGAAAAATTATCACAGAGGATAAGTTAACACGCTGTTTGCAGCAAATGCAGATTGAATGTCCTGGAAAAGCCATAGTCAAGCAAGTTGGCAGGTTCAAATACCTTGTATATTTCCAAGGGCCAATAACTACAACTTTGTTTCACACGTTGTCTACTGATGCTGCTGGAATCCATCTACCTTTTGGTGTGTTCTTAGTTCAGAAATGGTCAACATCTGCTGGAGCTGTATCTTCTAGCCTCTCTCGAAAAGAACAAATAAGAGTTACAGGGCTGCCAACTGAGTTTTACACCCCGGCTATAATTAAAGACATACTGAGCCCTCACTGCATGTTACAAAACAGCAGCCATCAAGTTGATGATTCTCCTGATGTTTGGTTCTATGACTGTGCCATGTGGGCAAATGAAAACAAAAATATTCCAGAGGTCATATCTATTTGGACTGCTCCAAATGGATTAACAATGGAGCAGTCACCTGTTCAAGATCTTTAGGTTCCTCTGTAGTTGTACCATGCAAGAATTATTATCCGCTAATATCACCATGCTTTAGGAGCTCAGATCACAGTGTCGGCATATCTACCTCAACTGGGCAGCCTTCATTATTTACGTGTTTCTGTAAATAAGTAGAAGTCAGATTACTATGTCTACGCTTTTGCACCATGCAATTTGTCGCTTGCTGCCTACTACTTCTCCCTCGCGTATCTTTTTCTTTTTATGTTCTACCTATGCCACTCCAGGGCTTCCCTCCTAAGGATAACTCTTATCGATCTTCCTTTTTAATTAACCAGCCCATTTCGCAAAACAGATGTTGTGTTGTTTAAAATTCACATGCGCGGTACTGGATTTTAATTACACTTCTTTGAACCCTTCCAATATAAGTATTTTCCCTCTAATATATAACTGATATATGCGTACTGCAGTAGAAATTACAGAATGGTGATCCACCTGATTATTCATTACTGAGGAAATGTTTTGTTTTTCACATGTTATCTTCAGTCTTAACTTACATTCTTAGTGCCTTCATACAATTTATGATGCAAAAAAGGCTGCCCAAATAAAAAATAAGCAGTCCAGTTATTTGTATTTCTTTCATTATTACTTGATCTTTTATTCCCTTTCTTTCTTTCTTCGGTTTTCTTCAATTTATCTTTGTTTCTTTGTTGTGCTTTTTCTTTTCCATTGGTTTCCCTTGTACATTTTTTCTATATACCAAGAACATTTATACATATACAGTTTTTGTTTTTCCCAAAAAAATGATTAGAAAATCTGATTTTTTTCCATGTCTACGTTTTCCATACACATTGTACATATTTTGTATACATCAGGAATATTTTTGTATACACGTTAATTTTTTGCAAATGCATGATTAAGATACTTTAGAACTTATACTTCTTAATGTATAACTTTTCATGAAAATTGTACATTTTTTTGCAGTAGGAATTTCTAATATATACACTTATTTTTTTCATATACATGATTACTGATTTCTAACACATATATTTTTTATGCTGCTTTTTACATACACATTAACTTTTTTTCTGCATCTGGGACATTTTTTATATGCACGCTTAGTTTTTTTAAAATCCATGATTAACATTTTTGAAAACTTATATTTTTATGCCCATTATTTCCACACACACAGAGTATGTTCTGCATACATCGGATACTTCTATTAGTTTAGACTCGCGATATAATACGTGTCCTATAAAACTAATGATTAGCCCTATAATAAATCACGTCTATTTTCATACTCTGCAAGCACACCTTCGCTCACGCCCACAAAACAGAAAGGGCACGTACATAAACTTCAGCATATATATAAAGGTTCGACCCGCCAGCCCATATGCAGGCCCATTATTCCATGGGCTAAGAACCTCATGACAAATACAACCTTTTTACCAGGTCTGTTCCTTCTGCCTTATCCTCTCCTTCAGACCAACCGAAACCGAATCCTCTCTGCTTCGGGTGAGTTCGTCCCTTCTTCGATGCTCTCTTACCATTGCAGCACCAGATTTCTAGGCCTCCTTACTTTCCTGTAAATTTACTGTTTGTTTCAATCTGCAGACTTTCGTCCGCCCTTCTGTCTTCCTTGACGGCGATTTCTACCGCTTGCTGCCCCATCCGTTGTGCCTGTAGAGGTATTTTTGTAGACATCAGATTCAGCTTATCTCGCTCCACCGTTTAATGCGCCTGTGCTTGCCTTCGTTACATTGAAGATTATCAACGGCGTATGAAAATGAGAGAAACCCCTGTTTATTCACTGGCTCAGTCAAATAGCCTGATATTTACCCTTGACTTTGTCTAGGTGACCAAAGCACTTCGCTCGAGTTCATGGTTTTCCTATACTGTAGCAAATTCTTTATTTCCCTGGCTTGTTCATGCTCATAAAGTTACATATAGCAGCTACTGAATCGACTGTTACTCAGCAAGCACCGCACATTTTGCTTCATCCATCTATACATATAGAAGATTCATCTGCTTATATTAACCATAGATTGCTTGCTATCCTGTCATCTCTGCTTGCTATTTACCTCGTGCATGTGCATTCCTTCCTTCGATGAAACACCATTACACCACTGCATGATATTCTCACTTCTCAACTAACATCCTGTAAAAATCTCCAGGACAACATGAACACTGAAAATCACCAGTATGTTGCTGATGCTAATGGATTTGATAGAGTTACCAAGTCTGAGGTCAACAAGAAAAATATAATTCCAGCATCTTATGCGGGCAAACTTCGCTGCATGACTGAAAACTTCCACGATGCTGTCGCTGTTTCACGTGTCCATGGCTCACCTGATATATTCACAGACTTCACGTATGATCCAAACTGGCCTGAGATAGTTCAGGGTCTTGAGCATGGACAACAGGCGGTCGATGAGGCTGATTTTACTGCTCAAGTGTATCAACTGAAACTCCTTGAGTACGTGGAAAAAATTAAGGCCGGACAGGTGTTTGGGCTTGTAGTTACTGGTAATGTAGCCAGTGTCTTCCCTTGGTTTCCTTAATTTTTTTCTTCTCCATGCATCTTAATTTCCCTGTTCTTCACTTGCCCTCTTGTTTCCCAGTCCTCCACTCCGTGGACTTCCACAAGAGGAGTCTTCCCCATGCGCATATCCTTGTTTGGCAGGAAAAAGATTATGGGCAGGTCATAACGCCAACTTCCCTAAATCCTCTCTTTCTTCTGCTATTAGTATTTCTACCAAATTTAGATTCTTCTTTATTTTCCATGGTTTCTTCTAGCAGAATTCCTAATAATTAAGTTGCCCATGCCATAGGGATCTGCGTCCACTAATGTTGATGATGATGCTCTTGCGATTGCACATGCTAATGCCATGGAGGCTGCACTTCGCTGATTTGGATCTAACAACTAAAGCCATGTCCACAAAGACAAGTGAAAACTGCTTTGCCATTGCTGTTTTCACACGATTA
Organism: Triticum urartu; assembly: GCF_056163025.1. Taxonomy (NCBI): domain Eukaryota; kingdom Viridiplantae; phylum Streptophyta; class Magnoliopsida; order Poales; family Poaceae; genus Triticum; species Triticum urartu. Next base: position 191,170,922 of record NC_141873.1, on the reverse strand, counting down.
GCCAAGTGCCCAGAATAGCCTGTTACTATGTTTGTCGCATGTTTGTAAACCAAGTGTTTGGCAACCCCCAATCATACATTCCCTTATTTATGATCTGAACTAGGCTATTTTCATGCTCTATGGATATCGTTATTAACCCTTTGTTGGTGTGCCCTCTGTACCTCATGACTATTTCAATTTACTAAGATACCTGCTCTAAAGAAGAAAATCCCATTTAGGATAAACCCACACCAGCTTTTCTTCATGTTTAGAATAAACCTACACCCAGATTTTCCTTGGCCGTTGCATCTCTAGGCCTAGGTATGTGCAATTATGATGGTAGTCTCGTCCCTACCACACTCATAAACCCTACATGCTCAACCTAACTATATATCTTACCAGGCTTAAGTAGCAGAAAACAGTAGAAGAAAATAGAAAACAAGGAAAAACAAATAATAAATGAAGAAAGGGACAAAGGAAAAAGATTCAGTGAACCCGTTCGCTGCCGCTTTATATTCGGCTCCTCACGGGTCACAAGCGTCGCTGCTTGTGGGTTGTCCAAATGATACACGGGCCATCAAAAAACTGTGCGGCCCAGCCGCAGCCTACCTAAGGCCCGATGACGGTAACTCTCACCTCCGAGCCCCCCACCAGCCGAGACGCCCTTATCCATCTTCTCCTTCTCCTATCGTCTTATCCATCCATCTCCTCACACTCTTCCTCATCACCTGCTCAGATCTAACCTGCGGCAGCACTGACGCCAAGCTCAACATGGAAGCCACGAAGGCTGCTGCCAATTGACTCTTCCACACGGTATTCCTTCCGCACCGTTGTGTTTTACTCCCCTCTGATCCTTTCTCATACCTTTTCCCTCATGCTTGTTCTAGATCCACGATTTCTCTGCCGACCTGACCAGCGCCCCTTCTCCCACCGGTCAGCATCGTCTTTCTCGGCAGGTAAACTCCTATTCCGGCCCACTTTTCTTCAGCGTGTAACTGCCTTTGAGGCACCAATGCATAATGCACCTAAAGGCGCTTGAGCCTAAATCTGGAAATGTTTTTTGATTAACCGGTTAAATTGGTTTGGTTTTCTGTTATGGGTTAAATTGGTTCAAGTTCATATGGGCCAAGCCATCTAACAGTTGGGTCTGGTTTGGTTTTATGGTGGAAAGAGTTAGTTATGGTTGGGTCTGGGCCTAAACAATTCGGTTCCCCGTAGTTAATTAAAAACTATGGTCCAAAACCAGTTCTGTAGATTGGTTGGATGGAGACAATGAAGTCGACTTTAAAAGCTTGGGACTATTAGTTTTGTCTCAGCCGCTCGTCGATGGCGCCAGCGTGCTGCTGCTTCTTAGAACTAGCACTTGGTGAGTTGGCAGGTGCAACCGTGCGTGGTGGATAACTGATCTCAAACCATAAGCTAAAACCATGGTTCCTGTCAATAGTTTAGTTTGGTTTGGGTGGAGATCGTAAGTAGTTTAGTTTGAATTGGGTGCTGCTCAACAATTAGGTTGGTCAGTTTGGTTTTGATTGCTGAAATTACCCATGTGGGTTCAGTTTAGATATGGTTCAGTTCTTCAACCGTTGCTAGGTTTACTTGAGCCTATGCTTTCGATTATCCTAAACTTTTTCCTGCCCGATATAAACAAACTAGGTGAAAACGATAGGTCTCCCTAATAGTTTTCTTTCATTTCAGCAACCCTGTCCAATATAGATTATAGAAAATTGATCCTGGGCATCTTTATCTACTTAGAATCACTTTTCTCGTTGCAAAATTCAACCCGAAGAAACAACTCCTCGCCAACCGTTTTTCCTTCTTCTTCCTACCCATATAGACCTGCAGGTGGTCCTATACTTAGAGCCAGATTTTTCAGCAGTGACATTTTGTCTTGCCTGCGTCAGGTCCCAGCAATGGCTTCCGTTCCAATTTCGTCTAAGATTCTGCTTGATGCTATGTTAGAGAAGGTTGGCCTTCCAGCGGCCACCTACTCAGCGCGCCCAACAGACGGCACGCGTCTGGAGGTTACCGTTACCTTTTACCCAATCAAGATCAAGCTCGGGAGGTCACCTGTCAAAGTTTCCTTGTCTACCTCACAGCACCAGGATCTAGCAAAAGCTCGGGATTATGTGGCTGCTGCAGCAATTAAGTACATGGATGCTTACGAGGGTGTGGTTCCAAAATATTACCATTATGATCAACTAAGGACTGTGGAAAAGGCGAATGTACTATTGGGTCAGCAGCTTAAGGCAATGAAGAGGGACAATGCATCTCTAAAACAAGAGCTGAAAGAGAGCCTTGGCAAAAACAAGCTCCTGAGCAAAGGATGGGATGGATCCTTGAGCATGGAACAGACCATCGTCAGCAACCTTAACCATCTGGTCAACAGCAGGCTAAGCCCAGGTTCTACTCCAGATGACCTGGAGCTCAATAATGTTCTTCTCAATGTAGAGGCCAGCTGTGAATACCTTCAGCAGTACATTGATGAGGCCATGGTCAACCTTCAAGAAACTGGTGTCTATCCTTATGGCCAGGAGCAATCAACAGACGACGATGAGGACCTGCCAACCTCACTTGATGATGAGCAGATCTTCGACAATGAAGGACTGCTCTACTGATTTCTGTGTTGTACCTGAAGATCACTTCTAACAGCCTTGCAAGAATCTTTAGATCACTGCTATCACCATTAGAGCCAGCTGTTGCTCCCTACTAATATAGTTATCTATATCCATATGTAATATATATCCTATCGCACCATGGCACAGTCGGTTCTTCCAAATCTATCTGCTGAGCCTTAATGATCTATATGTGTATGTGAACCTAATGATGTAATATGTCCTATCGAACCATGCCACTCTCCATTATGCTAAATCTACTGCTGGATGTTCGTGCTTTATTTATTTGTTTCGCTACGCTCTACTGTGTTTAAAGCATATGTCTAATAACATTCTTGTGCTTCCAAGTTTATCTCAGCATTATGCCATGTTTTTTTACATTTAGTTATGTAGGTATGTGTGCTAACTGAATAATTATGCCACGTTATGCCTTCCGAATCCAACGAGCAAGCGGCGGCGTCAAACAAAGTCCATGCATGCCTCTTCTACCAACTCTTTCCTTTCAGCAGTCTCATCTGCGGTTTATAATAACACACGCTGTCACCTAATTACATCATCCCACAAGGGAAAAATAACACAGATCGGCGAAAATCTCACCAAAGCCTACCACCTCTGTCAAAAGAAATGTTATAAATTGTCAGCAATTATACATCCTAAATGCACCTGTACCTTATAAACTATGTGATTTAGGCTAAAGATAAAGTAATTATAATATTTTGCCACTATGATAAATACATAAAGAACATATCCTTAGCTATTATTATAGATCATCATTCTTTCACGCAGAGTTTCCATTATAGATGTTTACTGTTGTGCACTTTATTATTAGATGCTCATACCGTCTCACCTTATGCCAATTGGATAAAATTACCTGCTCCTGCTTACAGCCTGATGGGCCAATGTATGTGAACAACTGCCTTCTAACCTCGCTAACCACTTATCGCTGCAGGGTCAAATCCTTCTCGCCATGGATGACAACTTATTCGTGCCTCTGCTCCCGAAGGTAAGATCGCCTGACATAACCTGTTGTTGCCACCTACTCGTTTCTGCAGCATCTTCAAGGAATCCTTTTCATTGTTAACTATTCGTTCCACAGCTTGCAGCAACACTGGTCACCGTCAGCAGGCAGCACGTGCTACAGTTATCCGTAAATGCCCTTAGAGTTACAACAAGCCAATCAGTACACTATGACGAAGATGATGACAATTTCTTTGCCACTGTTGAAATACATGTTCCAGCACATGAAAACATTCCTCAGTTTAAAACAACCATATTTGCTGGACACAACTGCCAAACAACAAAAGCGGCTCATGAATCAGCGAGTACTGCTGCTCTGCATTACATGCAGCAAGCAGGCATTCTAATTATCGATGACCTGAATTTCCCTGAGCTTCAAAAGTGCAAAAAAGAGGTGGTCAGAGCCAAGTCATGGTCAGACATATTTGAGCATGAAACAGTCAAGCTAAAGAGAAAAATAGGTTCCTTAGAGAGGGAATTAGCATCTCTTAAAGAGAACAGTGTTGTTCGTAAGCCAATCCAGCAACCCTAGGCAACAGAAGAGCTAGACCAACAGGTATAGGCTGAACCTTCTACATCATGCAATTTAGTTATTCTTTACTTAGTTCTTCCTAATTAGTGAATAACCTCTAAAAAATATAAATGGTACAGATATGTACCTCATACGATTTAGCTTAAATTTTTTGTTATGCTACTGAGAAAATTGAACAATTTTTCCTTTGTGTTTTGAAAACACGCGCCACCATTTTCATCTAAGAACTTCTATGCACAAACTGATTTCATTCAACGGCTTGAATCTCAGCTTTACTAAGCATTTTATGTTTTCCACTGTCTTCCTACCTGATGCTTCTTTGCCTCTGTGTTTAAAGCCCTCAGCTGCATTGCAAATGTCAACACTGCCTACTGAACAATAGTTTATACAGCCTATTCCAGTTGCAGACACGGTCAGTCATATCCTGTGTTTTAGCGTGATATATGTCTTTCAACGGCACTTCGTATCCCACTACAACCACATATAATTCCACTTCTGGTACAAACAGAGGATGCACAATACCAATGAACCAATGCATGTATTTTCTAACTTCTCACTTCAGCCTTTTTAACTCTATATTTAAAAACCTCAAATGAATTATAGGTGTCAATACCACCACATGAACATCATTGCACTGAACTTTTCACTGTTGCCAATAAGGTCAGTTATTTCCCCTTTTCAGCTAATCTATATGCATGCTACAAGTGCGCTTTCAATACCTGTGTAATAACATGTCCTGACCATGTGCAGCCCAAAGAGAACAACAAAGGCGATGGCCCCTTCCTGTCAGCTACAACATCAGCTCATAAATTACCTTCTTCTAGGTAAGCGATTACATGCACACATTTCCAATATCTTATCACTCAAAAACTCACAAATTATCTTCTCAGTGCCAGAACCCTAACAAGAAAGCATGGCGTTGGTGCAAGAAGGGCTTTGTTTGCCAGCAAGCGAAAAGACACCAATGCTTAGATGCCAAGGGATCAATTAGCAACAGCACAAGTTCTATTAGTTCGTGTAGTATATGCTGGAGCTCTTGGTTGTACGCTTTTGAGTAGCCTATATGAGCTAACAAACAGAACACCTCTTCTCTATCAATGTATTATACTTTCATGATTTCATCTACTAAAAATGCTTCTACAATCTATTTATCATTTGTATGCTTTTATAAGCCATAGTAACAGATTGCTATTAACAAGGTGGATTAAAGTTCCAGAGCCAGGTACCCACAATAGCCAATTACTATGTTTGTCACATATTTGAAAAACCAGTGTTTGCCACTCATAAAGCCATGGTCAAACCCCAGTCATACATTTCCTTATTTAAAATTCAAACTAAGCTATTTTCATATTCTATGGATATCATTGTAAGGCATTCAAATCTGTTATAAAATATTTATTTAACATATCTATAATTACCAGTGTAATGTTTCCTGCTTTAGAATCCATGCTTGTATGGTAAACTTTACAAACTTAATATTTAATCCTAAGGTTTAGGCTCTCAATAACCTAATACTGATGCCAGTCGACAAGCAAATCGTGACAAACTCACGCGCTGTTATTATGAAATTTAGCTAGGTATGGCCCTCCTTACAACCATGAAATCAATAGCCAACCTCCGTATAGAAAGCATATCAAATAAAAGGTAGGATGTGTACACTAAAAAAGAAAACAAGAAGTAGAAAAAATGGGAAAACGGAAAAGGAAAAGGGATCTTCCCCTGCACCCTGGGCCACGCCAGCCCAACAGGCCAAGTTGGCCTGGCCTCCCCCTCATCTCCCTCCCCGCACACTGTTCCTCCAACCGAGACCCCTTCCTCCCCGCTCGTCCCCGCCGGACCAGGCGCGGCGCCCGGCGCCGCCACGTCGCCGGCGAGAGGATAAGATGCCCCCGCCTCCTCGGTCCTCTCACACCTGCTCCACCCACTCCCACTCGTCCCCTCGCCCCCTCCAAGGCCTCTTCTCCCTCCCCCCCTCCGCCTCGCCGTACACCCAGCCTTCCCCCCTACTCAGCGACGGCAGCAAGAGTCATCCACGCCTGTGGCAACAAAGGTAATTCACCACCCAGGTTCATTGATCCCTCATTCTCCACTTTCCCCTCACCTCAATTTATTTCTTCCAGCTCAGATCCAACAAATCACGCATGGACGACATGGACATTGGAGCTGTATGTGACGAGGGATCTTCAGCCTCGGCATTATCGAGGAAAAGAACACCTGAACCCGGGGTAACATTCTAAATCCCTATTGTAACTCATTTCTCAGAGGAAGAGTTTCATATGAACAGTGCAAGCGTTTTCCGTGAAACAACCAGCCTCCAAGAAAACAAACTACATCTACATACGTACATCACAAATCTGCATGTTCTATATCTTTCGGAAGTGCCAGGCCACTTGATCACACTTAATCCACAAATATTTCAGATTTTAGAATGTTCCACTTTAATATCTGATGCGGCTCTGTTACACATTATTTGGTCCTAGAGATGTCAGATTTCGCAAGTTCTTAGTGCGCAAAGCATTATTATTCTACATTTTGAATGTACTGGTCATGCCACTCTTTATTCCCTTTCTCTGTGGCTAAAGCCTTACTGAGAATGTTTAGATTGATTTTTCACTTTGTAGCACTTATTCCATGTGAGACACATAGCGCATTTATGTCATTCGTACATAATAGTGACATGTCAACTAAAGAAACTTGAAAGGGTGAATTGTTTCAAATCAATGATGTACTTCAAACTCAGAAGACTCGAAAAAACATAATTCTCCTTGCCCTCTCTTATCCTTTAGGAAATGTTTGAAATACTACTTCCATATTGAGATGGAATACATATAGTCAGTGAAACGCTTTTGAATTCATATAGACAGTTCATCATAAAAAATATACTGCGCTATATTTTGCGTTGTATATGCATTTAGAATACATCGTTACTATTTTATCAATCATTCTTACAGGTTTCTAATTATGATATTTGACATACCATTACTTTTCCTCCACAGGAAGATGCCTACCTGATAGTAATTCCTTATGCCCACATATTTGACCTTATGCTAAAAGCTTTGAAGTTGCCCCCTGCAAGTTACTATCACAAGATATGTCCAGGCAGCAAGAATCGTGTGACGGTTACTTTCAATTCTTCGCTGCAATCGATTGATGGTTTGCTTGTTCCGACCTCAATATCGGGTGCAATTTTACATGCCTATGAAGATGCGGAAGACAGTGCTGCTATCGCAGCTATTAGGTACATGGAAAATGCATACGGCAGACAAATAAGAGACTACCACTACACCCATGTCAAGAAGCTAGAAAATGAAGTCAAGCATCTGGTCAGATGGTTAGTAGCAGCGAACAAGACAATCAAAAAACTACGCAAAGGGTGGTACTACGCCGTCAGATATATGAGTTCATATTCTATTCAAATGCAAAACACAACGACTGCTCGACACTTGAAAGGGCATGATAACACCAAAGGGGCTATGAAATCATCACTTGCAAGCATTGAAAAACTGACAGAGAGGCTGCGCTATATTAGTATGAAGTCTGAACAGCGCCTGGAGACTACAAGAGATAGCTTTTGGTGAACTTCGGTCAATATGCGCTCACCAGGATGCTTCTAAGCTTACTAGAACAGCTTCCTTTTGTTTCATATCAAGCAGCATGGTCTATTGATGCTTTTGGAGCACTCTAAGTAAGATACGTATTGTAGCCTTCCATTGCTGCCTCTTTGGCTAAAAGAAGTGTAAAACCTTAAATTCCATTGTTATCTCTACGGTTAAACTCACTTTCTCATCGCTTGTTCTCTATGTAAATAATTGCCTTTCTCCTGCTATTTTCAGAAGAATACATAGTTAAACCACCTCTTTACTGTCCATGTATTGAGGTCCATGACCATATTTACTCACATACTGTGTACGCTTTTGAGTAGCCCACGAGCTAGCGAACAAAATACCTTTTCTATATCAACGCCATGTACTATGAATGCTCACCAAAAAAATATCTGTCAAGAACAATCTAAGAAACTTAAAAGAAAAACATGGCTTACAAAAAAACATAAGTCCCCCAAAAAATGTTAATTCAGAAAAAATTCACAAACAGTTCTAAAAGATTTCATAAATTTTATGGAAAATACTAACTAAACTAAGAACAACTCATCCATTCTTCACAAGAAGAAAAATACCTCCTCCATTCCTCGCAGAGGGAAAAAACCCTCATCCATTCGAAACATGGTAGTGTCACCCACTGCTGCACCGCAAGTCACCCCAGGCCCATATACACCGGCCCAGCGCGAGTAAAATAGGAGCAGACACCTCCGCTTCCGGCCCCTACTGCCCACAAACGCCCTTCTCCCCATTTCACTCACCCTCTGCCTCTAGGGTTTCCCCCGATACAATGGCGAAGTGCAGGATCTGCCGCCAGTACTGGAGACACCTTGTCAAGCACCACGGCTACGCAGATCCAAGACGCTGTCGCGCACCCAGTCATCATCGCCAGTCATCGTCTTCTTCTGCAGCAATGACCCAATCTCGCGCGCGGGTGGAGCCCCGTCGACAAGCGCCGGTTTCTTCTTCCTCAACGACGGCCACCAATTCCGAATCCCAACAGGTGCGAATCACACTGAGTTTTAGAATCACCCAATCTTATTTTATCCATGGATCCACTACCTCATCTTTGACCTGCGTCTCCATCCTTTGGCAAATACTTCAGATTTTCACAAATTTTTAGACTTTTCTGGCATAATTACATATAGCCCCTGTCATTATTTACTTCAGTGATTTATATACCTGCTATGCATCACATGACCCATACTGTGGGCGTGGTGCTGAAAATTTAAACTGTAGGTGGTCAAAGAAAGGATATTGTTGTGTTGCTCTAGCAGAATACTTTACTATCGAGTAAACACTTGTGGTGAAAAATCTTCAGTTTTTGTTTCTGTACCCCCAAAATATCCATCATCTGTTCCTCTTTTATTTCTGTATGTCTCTAAATATTGGGCAACCTCGCTAAGAGAAGGGCACACGTAAATGTTTCCCCTATATTTTTTTCGTTTGCTTGCCTGCCTAAAATAGTATGGTGATGGTATGGATTAATCATATCCGAAGATCATTATATTCAAGCCTTATCTTTCCTGAGAGGCAAATAATCGGCTAATAATTAGAAACATGGTTCTTTACTATTTCAGGTATAATTTTCATCTTTGTCCTGCTGCTTGATACCAAAGAGGGTTTGGTATGCTTAAGGTGGGGGTGTTTTGGTTGTCACAACACTTGGGTTCTCCATATGAAATCAAGGGAGGAATACCTTTAATTTTAAAAAATTTCCTCGTTGTCAGAGTATTGCCTAAGATGGTCAAAGCTAATTATTTTAGGCATCTACTCCTTCAGTTCGTGTCTTACTGACGAACTGGTTTAAAACCCTTGTTGGAACTTACCAGGTTTGGTCCTTCGCCTACCCCACTCCCTATAGTACTATTTCTGAAACTTCGTTGCGCTTGCTTCCCCCCCCCAACAAGCACTAATCCAATCACGGGTGCATCCAGTACTACGTGTGAGAGCATCAAACTGCTCATTCATAAGACAGAATTTCCATTTGACTGCTCTTTTACAGTGCATGATTTCATTGTACACCCACAATTGCTATTCCATCAACCAAGTATCTAATGTCTCACACTAACAATTCCCACGGTATTTATACAGGGTGAAGAATACGAACATCTAGAGTACATCATTCGAGGTGAGTCAATGCCAGGCTATTGTGCTTAACAAACTGTTCTGTTATTCTCCATGGTTTACCTATTCTTCACAACTTAAGATATGTATATATGGTGGTTAGATTGGTGAATTTGAATTGGGGCTTGAGAGGTTGTGGTACCTTGACTTATGTTTCTGATGCTACGCGAAATCAAGGGCAATTGTTTTCCATTTTAATTCACTACCGATCATAGAAAAACATATATAAGGCCAATCAATAATACTCAACTTAACTAATTTGCTTACTATGCTCTTCCTACCATAGGTTTAAAGTTTAACTCTACTATTCTCTTGATGAAATCTTAGTCTCCTAACAATAGATAGTATTCGACCTTTGTACTTGTACCGCTTCATTTCGATCTTACCAAAACGAAACTAAATTCAGGACCACCCCCTGCTATCCAATACTGCGGAGAGCTTGAAAAGTACTGTCACTGGGGCAATGAAGTGAAGCTCTATCGGCGCCATGTGGACAAGTTGTATGCAATGTTCCCCCGCAAAAAACCAGATATCAAATACTATGTCTGCACCGTCAACAAAACATTCGCACAGCAAGGCCAACGGATGGTACACTCCTTCCTTCCACTTAATTCAAAAAAAGGATTATCTTTACTTATGCCCAACAACTAAACTTTATTGCGAAATATTGGAAAACCTTTGTACACTGCTATTAGCACTAATATTCATATTGTCTGGTATACATGTTTCCATCCTTGCTATATTTGTTCTGCTTCACTACAGTTCCATACATCCATAAACAACCAATTTACAACTTATATTCTACATACGAGATAATGTAGCTCTGCACCCTTCTTTTCTTTCCTGCCATTATTTACTTATAATTGTTCTCACTGACTATATTTAAACTGTGTTCATTCGAAACTTTTTATTCAAAGTCAAACAATGCTCTGCAATCCACTTAATTAGTTCCTTTGGTGTACCAGTATTTTCAGGTCCACTACACCAAAGAAAACCTGAAAAAGTACATTAATCCAGATGATGACATGCTCAAGGTCAAGCTCGTAAACAGCAGTCTGCACACCAATTGTTGTATCATGTTGGGAACGGAAAAGAGAGCAACAATAACCAGAAACTGGTCAGAGTTCCGCCGTTGTGCAAACATCCATGAAGGAGATATCTGCGCCTTCCATTTCAACCTTACCACAGAGCACCGCCTGACTCTCATCATCCATGTGCTCTAAATGGACCATCAACAGCAACACAGGCCTTCTGCACGCATAGCTTGTGGGTTTAATAACATCTAATTTGGCTCTATGATAGGATGAACCTTACCTTGGTCTCCAATGCTGCCATGCATTGCTTTTGTACAACTGTCGCCTATATTATAATCTATGTAACCCCAGATGCTATTACTCATGTGCACCTCATCCATCTACTGAACTTTCGCCAGGCATAATGCTTATTCCTTTCTTTCTAATACCATTATAAATATTATGTGTACCAATCTACCCCTAAATATTTTTATGTTTACTCTCACAATACATGCCTTACTCTCGCCCCTTGCACCATCGGCGCAACGGGTCATCTAGTGCACTATAAAGTCAAGATGACTCTAACATTCTCTCCTTAATCTTGACTTGTCATCTTCCTCATGCTTCTTCGATCTTGATGCGCATTGACGATTCATCCTTTGTCGACTCATCCACTCACACTATGACAAGTTAAATTGATAGGCTTCATTGACCGTAACAATTTCTTCCCAATCTCAACTTAGCGAATTTACGAATCACTTCAAATATGCCTTGGACTACCCAGCCTTGCTAGTAACCTGTGGTAAACACCACTCGGTGGACTACACCATCCACCCTAACAAGACACATGCCGGCTCCTTATGGATCATACCACCCTATGCACTACACCATGCACTTCAGCCTCATGTAGAGACATGGCCTCATTGAAGAGACTCACCTTCACTGGTTTACCGACCCCACATAGTTGAACTTGATCCTCTCGTCGAGACAAATAGACGACCTGGATGCGCTTCATCTTCAATGCCTCCTCACAGAGACAAGCACTTGGACATGACGACGACACGACGACGGCCCACCGACCGACCGACTGACCGTGCTAACCTGCGCGACTCCTTGACTCTAACTCCCGGATGACGATCTTGGCGACTTTCCGGCACCGCATCACCGCACCACCGCTCCTGTCAACGATCTCCATCCACCGCCTTGCCGATGACAGACCGTTGTCTCCCTCCTTTTTGCTCCATCGAACGACGATCACATAATCCTCCTCGTCGCTGCAGCACCCAGCGACAACATCGCCCGCTCTTCCTCGTCGCTGCACCACCCGGCGACCATATCGCCCGCCCCGAGGCGCTAATCGGGTCGCGACCCCGGGGCAAGCGCGGCTTCAAATCGACCTAGCTCTGATATCAAATGTTGGAGCTCGCCCACAGGATCGATCACATCAAATCACACGATGAACATGTGCACGGAAAACTTTTGCCAAAGGCACGTGTCGTGCCTCTCTTTTTCCTCTTTATTTCTTTTGTTGTTTTCTCGGTGATACAAAACTCATGCCCCGGCTGCCTTTATATACTAGATGATACTCCGCGCGTTGCTGCGGGAATTTGATGCTTATAATGTTTAATAAACTATTTTATAGAATAGTAGCATGTCATTGAAAAAAATGATTGGGAACGTGTATATAGTGTGTTGGGTACAGTTCTATGGGCAAAGGCGGATTATAAAGTGTCCCATATAAACTGTCAAATATACATGGTCCGTAGATGATAGCATGAACTATTCATAAGTTGTTTTTGCGGGTGAACTATTCATAAGTTTTGATCAGGTGCACAAAAAATATGGTAATATGATTAATAAAAAAGCATTCCAATACAAATGGCATCGCCATGCATGTGGTATATTCCACAATCTTTTCTCGGTAAGCACATGCCAATTGGCAATCCAGTATAGTTACCCTCCAACATACAGCAGCTTACACAGCAACAAAAATAGTTGAATATTATTTGCTATGAAAAAAGGCAGGAGGGACATTATTGCTACTGGTTTACGCATGTAGAAAAGACTTCTACCTAGAAGCAAGGAAGAAGTACGCTACCTGAAGGTACTGAATAGCAGCTCATGGATTCACTATCTTTTTGGATAATAGCACGGAGATCGGGGAAAAACAAAAGGTAGTAGGAAGAAACTTCATTACCAACATTGATATCATTAGTATCAAAAGGCATTGATATCATCAAATGTAATTAGGTTAGCAGAGAAATAACAATGCGGCTATAAGAAGACAGCAGCCAACTTCCAACATAGCAAAATATTGATGTAAGAGGACAGAAAATGTTGATAAGAATAAGATGTAAGCGTGCAACATCTACGGAGCTTTCTTATTAAGGGTGGCATGTAGATAATAAGCAACCATGTAAAAAACTGGAGCAGCGTCAGGGAACTCGACCATGCAGGACATACTCGCGAGACAAAAGAGAGAGAGTTGGAGAAGCAGATGCATCTTGTTGGAATTTTGCCAGTAGGTCTTTGGTCCAAAATTCAACTAAAATTCTAAAATTCTCTTGGCCCATTCATGCACACATGTGAGTGGACTGAGTGAGACTAAAGTTTAGTCTCACCCCGGAAGTTGAGAGAGAGTTGCACCTCTTTATAAGGTGAGCTCTTCTACCACTTGTATGAGCATGAGAAAAGGAGACCTACACGCGCGCTGCTCCTCCTCGCTCGCCTCGCCCCGCCACGCCTCGTCACGACGCGCCGCGGGATTGAGCCAAGCCGAGGACAGAGCTATGCACGTTATTTATATTTTTGCTACTCGGGAAAAATTAATGAGTCATTAATTAATAATTAATAGACGCGTTAATTACTGAACCGTTTCCAATTTTTTTGGATCGTGACGACTCAAACATGGGGTTTACCCCCACGACCTACCCGGCTCGCATTATATAGTCAGGCAGGCGTCTACCCTAGCCGCCGCTTCGTATGGTTTCTCACCATCGTTTCAGATCATTGCGCCGCCAAGAAAGTCTTCTCCATCCCTTCTTTCGGCGTGCACCGGGAGAAAGGACAGCAGGCCTCCGGAACCCCGCCTCTCGTGATCCTGTACGGGGGAGGGGCGATCAGGTTTTTGGGGAGCGCACTCGCGCCACTGCTGGCAGCGACGACTTCGTGAACGACGACTTCTTCCCCGACCTCGGGAACCTCATCCTCGAAGACATGGGCGACAACGTCAACGCCGGCGGTGCTGCTCCCGCTGCACCGTATGTGATTCTATCCTTCTTGTTCGAGATCGTGGTAGAATTCATGTTTCTAGTATGTGCCCTAGATGTGATCTGCTCATCTGCTATGCTAGTTTGCATGATTAGTTTAATCTCTGCTACTGTAGTCATGATTTATCTTCTAATTATTCGGATTAAATCTCGTAGTAACTTGCTCATATTTCCAACAATCCAAAAACCTGATTATAGGCAATTTACTCCGAGTGGTTTTGCTGCGCATCTGAAGCCGCCTGCCTTTAAGGGGGCGCAATATAAGAGGTGGCGCATGAGAGCAGTCTACTGGTTTCAGACCATGGGCTGCTATGACGCCACCAAGGGCAAGCCTGAGGGCGATCTTAATCCAGCACAGCTGGAAGCTTTCGATAAGATCGATACCCTCTTTAAAGGCATTCTTGATGACTCCATTGTGGATTCGTATATGTCGTTTGACAACGACAAGGACATGTGGGCTGCGCTCGAGGCCAAGTTTGGTGCCTCGGACGTTGGCAGCGAGTTGTACGTCATGGGCCAATTCTATGACTACAAGATGACTGATGAGCGCCCTGTTGTACAACAGGCTCATGAGATACAGTCGCTCGCAAAAGAAGTTGAGTACTTCAAGTGTGTGTTGCCGGACAAATTTGTTGCCGGAGGCATCATTGCCAAGCTTCCACCTACGTGAACAATTTTGCTACTTCCCTGAAACACAAGAGACAGGAGTTTTCCATTGCGGATCTCATTGGTACTCTTGATGTTGAAGAGAAGGCGAGAGCAAAGGACACACGTGCTCGAGTTGCTGAGGGAGGTTCTAGTGCCCACATGGTACAGAAGAAGAACTCTCAGCCCAACAAGTTCAAAACCAATAAGAACAAAACTCAGGGCAAAGGCAAGTTTGATACAAAGAACAAGCCATCACATTCTACCAACTTCAAGAAAAATTCTCATAAGGGGAAGGGACTTTGCCATGTCTGCGGTGATCCTAATCACTGGGCTCTGAAATGTCCTAACTGCTTTGAGGAGCGCGAACATGAGAAGAGCAGCAAGTCCGTTGATGTTGTCATCGGTGAAATTGATATGAAGGAATCAGGGTACGGTATTTTTCCTATCATCCTTTCAGTATTTCAATCCCCTGATTGGTTAATTGACACCGGTGCCAATGTACATGTTTGTGCTGACGCTTCCATGTTCTCTTCTTACCAGGCAACAGGGACTTCACTCATGCTGATGGGGAACGGGTCACATGCCATCGTTGGAGGTGTTGGTACGGTTGATCTGAAGTTTACTTCGGGGAAGACTGTGCGTCTGAAGAACATTCATCATGTGCCGTCCATAAATAAAAATCTTGTTAGCGGTTCCCGTTTATGTCGAGATGGTTTCAAGTTGGTTTTTGAATCCAATAAAGTTGTAATTTCTAAGTATGGACAATTTGTTGGAAAAGGCTATGAGAGCGGAGGCTTGTTCCGCCTGTCTTTGTCAGATATTTGCACTAAAGTTATTAATAATGTTTGGCACAACAATGAGTCTGATATTTGGCATTCATGACTTTGTCACATTAACTTTGGTTGCATGACGCGGCTAGCCAATATGATTTAATTCCGAAAATCTCTACTGTCAAAGGCTCCAACCTCGCAAGTCCCATAAGACTGCAGAGGCAAGAGACTTGGCGCCACTAGAGCCTATACATTCTGATCTTTGTGAGATGAATGGCGTGTTGACAAAAGGTGGAAAGAGATACTTCATGACATTGATTGATGACTCCACTAGATATTGTTATGTGTATCTTCTGAAATCAAAAGATGAGGCTTTGACTTTCTTCAAAAACTATAAAGCTGAAGCAGAGAACCAACTTGATCGAAAAATTAAACGGCTTAGGTCCAATCGTTGTGGAGAGTATTTTTCCAATGAATTTGATCTGTTTTGTGCGGAACATGGTATAATCCATGAGAGGACGCCTCCCTACTCACCCCAGTCAAATGGGGTAGCCGAAAGAAAGAACCGAACTCTAACTGATATGGTTAACACCATGTTAGACACTTCGGGTCTATCCAAGGAATGGTGGGGGGAGGCGCTAATGACTGCGTGTCATGTCCTAAACCGAGTTCTCACAAAGCATAAGACCATGACTCCATTTGAGGAATGGGAAAGGAAAAGGTTGAAACTCTCTTACCTACGTATTTGGGGTTGTTTGGCGAAAGTCAATATACCAATTCCCAAGAAGCGCAAACTTGGACCAAAAACTGTGGATTGTGTTCTTCTGGGCTATGATTTTCATAGCATCGGCCATGGATTTTTGATAATAAAATCTGAGGTATCCGACATGCATGTTGGTACGATTATGGAGTCGAATGATGCAACTTTCTTTGAGGACATATTTCCTATGAAGGATATGTCGAGTTCACCAAATCTGGAGATACCTACTCCATCTAGTGAGGAATTCACTGTAATTCCTGAACCCACCATTGCGATGGAACACGTTGAGAATCCTGTTGAGGGTGACAATGGAACTCCTGTGAGAAGTAAGAGACAGATGACTGCAAAGTCCTTTGGTGATGATTTCATTGTGTACCTCGTGGATGACACACCCAGGACTATTTCAGAAGCCTATGCATCTCCTGATGCTGACTACTGGAAGGAAGTTGTACGTAGCGAGATGGATTCCATCTTAGCTAACGGTACCTGGGAGATCACTGACCGTCCTTATGGGTGCAAACCTGTAGGATGTAAGTGGGTGTTCAAGAAGAAGCTTAGACCTGATGGTACGATTGAAAAGTACAAGGCACGGCTTGTGGCCAAGGGTTATAACCAGAAAGAAGGTGAAGACTTCTTTGATACTTACTCACCCATGGCTAGACTGACCACAATTTGGGTGCTACTATCATTGGCTGCTTCCCATGGTCTTCTCGTTCATCAAATGGACATTAAGACAACTTTCCTCAATGAAGAGTTGAAGGAGGAAATTTACATGGATCAGCCAAATGGTTTTGTAGTACCTGGTCAGGAAGGAAAGGTGTGCAATTTATTAAAGTCTTTATATGGCCTTAAACAAGCTCCTAAAGAGTGGCATGAGAAGTTCGAAAGAACATTAATTGCTTCCGACTTTCTAGTAAACGATGGTGACAAGTGCGTGTACTATCGCTATGGTGGGGGCGAAGGAGTTATTCTTTGTCTGTATGTCGACGACATACTGATCTTTGGAACCAAACTTGATTTAATCAAGGAGGTTAAGGATTTCTTCTCTCGTTGTTTTGAGATGAAGGATCTAGGAGTAGCTGATGTTATCTTAAACATCAAGCTGTTGAGAGATGAGAATGGTGGGATCACAGCGCTTCAGTCTCACTATGTGGAAAAGGTCTTGAGTCGTTTCGGGTATAGCGATTGCACGCCTTCTCCAACTCCATATGATGCTAGTGTTTTTCTTTGAAAGAACTGACGGATTGCTAGAGATCAACTGAGGTATTCTTAGATTATTGGCTCACTTATGTATTTGGTGAGTGCCACGAGGCCTGACATCTCTTTTGCTGTGAGCAAGCTAAGTCGGTTTGTGTCAAAACCGGGAGATGATCATTGGCATGCGCTTGAGAGAGTTATGCGCTATTTGAAAGGCACCACGAGCTATGGGATTCACTACACCGGGTATCCAAGGGTACTGGAGGGTTATAGTGACTCAAACTGGATATTTGATGCTGATGAGATTAAGGTCACAAGTGGTTATGTTTTTACACTTGGTGGTGGCGCTGTTTCCTGGAAGTCTTGCAAGCAGACCATCTTAAGGAGGTCAACTATGAAAGCAGAACTCGCAGCATTAGACACTACCACTGTTCAAGCAGAGTGGCTTCGTGAGCTCTTGATGAACTTACCTATGGTTGAAAAACCAATACCCCCTATCCTGATGAACTATGATAATCAAACTGTGATCGTCAAGATAAACAATTCTAAGGACAATATGAAATCCTCAAAGCATGTGAAGAGGAGACTGAAATCTGTCAGAAAATTGAGGAACTCCGGAGTTATTACGTTGAATTATATCCAAACGTCGAAAAATTTGGCCAATCCCTTCACAAAGGGTCTATCACGTAATGTGATAGAGAATGCATCAATGGAGATGGGTCTGAGACCCACCGCATGAGTTGTCCATAGTGGTAATCCACTCTATGTGATCAGAGATCCCGTGAAGTAGATGTGGGAGACAAGCTGTTGGTCAGCTAGGAGGAGAGTATCCCTATATTACCTATCCCACTCCATGAAGATGCAATACTCTCCTGATCTGCATGGCAGGTTGATACTTATCTTAATGTGTTCCAAGTGGTTTATTCGGGTAAGCAGAGATGTTGTCCTGCAGAACATCTTCTGAGGAACACACCTATATGAATTTGACTGTTAACGTCGCAGTCTGTGAGAATTGGGTGTTCCCTAATAAATTCATGAAAAGGCCCTGGAGTATGACGTATACGCTCCACCCGCGGGGAAGCCTTGCGACAGCCTAGTATCGGTCAAGAATTTGTGTGAAACTAGTCTCGCGGAAAACTTGTAGTTCAAGGCATAGTCCACTATTCAAGTTGTGATCTAGTGTCGCATAAATCTCTAAGTGGAAGTTCAACTTCAGATTCTCCACTAAGCACCGGTATATAAACAATGTTTTGGAACTAAATGATGAGATGTGCCAATGAGACTTTGTGGGGGATTGTTGGAATTTTGCTAGTAGGCCTTTGGCCCAAAGCCAAACTAAAATTATGAAATTCTCTTGGCCCATTCATGCACACATGTGAGTGGAGTGAGTGAGACTAAAGTTTAGTCCCATCCCGGAAGTTGGGAAAGAGTTGCACCTCTTTATAAGGTGAGCTCTTCTACCACTTGTATGAGCATGAGAAGAGGAGACATACACCCGCGCTCCTCCTCCTCGCTCGCCTTGCCACGCCACGCCTCGTCACGACGCGCCGCGGGATTGAGCCGAACCGAGGACAGAGCTATGCACGTTGTTTATATTTTTGCTGCTCGGGAAAAAATAATGAGTCATTAATTAATAATTAATGGACGCGTTAATTATTGAACCATTTCCGATTCTTTTGGATCGTGATGACTCGGACGTGGGGTTTACTCCCACGACCTACCCGTCTCGCACTATATAGTCAGGCAGGCGTCTACCCTAGCCGCCGCCGCCGCTTCGTATGGTTTCTCATCATCGTTCCAGATCATTGCGCCGCCAAGCAAGTCTTCTCCATCCCTCCTTTCGGCGTGCATCGGGAGAAGGGACAGCAGGCCTCCGGAACCCCGCCTCTCGTGATTCTGTACGGGAGAGGGGCGATTAGGTTTTTGGGGAGCGCACTCGCGCGACTGCTGGCAGCGACGACTTCGCGAACGACGACTTCTTCCCCGACCTCGGGAACCTCATCCTCGACGACATGGACGACAACGTCAACGCCAGCGGTGCTGCTCCCGCTGCACCGTATGTGATTCTATCCTTCTTGTTCGAGATCGTGGTAGAATTCATGTTTCTAGTATGTGCCCTAGATGTGATCTGTTCATCTGCTATGCTAGTTCACATGATTAGTTTAATTTCTGCTATTGTAGTCATGATTTATCTTCTAATTATTCGGATTAAATCTCGTAGTAACTTGCTTATATTTCTAACACATCTTGTAGAAGCCATTCGGCTGATGCTTACGCGCGGCAACACTAACGGCAACCTTAGAGAAACCATGGAAGAGTGCGATGAAGAAGAGGATATGTTGAAACCGTGAGTCCCTCGCCGCTGCCCTTCTCTCTCTATCACTCAGCTCTCTCTCTCTCTCGTCGTGGCTCACCCAAGGAAGAAGGGAAGAGGAGGAAAAACACAGTGGACACAGGGATGTTTCCGGCGCACGAACGCCTCCTTGATTCCTCAAGCACGAACACAACTGTGTCGATCCATTACAACGTCACCATGCGGCTATATAGCCCCGAGTTGGTGCCCTGGACACGCACCCATGCCTCCACTCGCCCGCGATCATCTTCACGTCCTGCATGCTCCGGCCGCGCCCGCTACGCACCTGCGCGCCCCCGCGTCTCGCAGTGAGCACCAGACGAACGACCCCGATCGCCCCCGCGTGGCTCACCAACAGACAACACACACACACACCTACGATGTACTGGCCCACGGACACGCCCGTGCACCCCACATGCACGCACACACTCGACTCGCCGCGGACCTGACGCGTCCAACTCGCCCGGCGCGCGCCCATACACGCGTCCGACGGGTTCGACACCTCGCGGCGGCTTATTGCCCAACACACGCGCCCTAAGCCGCGGCTCAGAGCAGTCTAGCGTTCTCCACGTCGTCCACGAGCAGGGCTCGTTCTGCCACCCGCGCCTTCTTGAGCTGCGGGCACTCGCGCTTGAAATGCCCGTGTTCGCCGCACTTGTAGCACCGTCCCCGCCGGTTGCCGCCGAGGCCCGAGGCTTTGCTGCGCACGTCTTCGTCGTCGTCCTGCGCTCCACCTCGTCGCTGCTCCCGCGCCCGCCATTGTGCCGCCGTGTATAGCAGCTCGCCGCCTGCCCGCTCACCGCCCGCCTGCCCGCGCGGACGCAGCCGCTCGCCGAATGCCTTCAGGCGTCCCAGCTCGTCCTCGAACAGCAGCATCGAGAGGTCGCTCCCAGCCCAGCGTAGCGCGCCGCCATGCCGCTAATCTTCCCGGCGAAGGCGTCCAGTGACTTCCCGCCATCCATCCGTAGGAGTTCGAACTCGCTGCGCAACATGCCCAGCCGTGCCGCCCGGACGCGATCGGCCCCGACAAACTGGGCCTTGAAGCTGCTCCAAATTCCGCCGTCGTCTTCTTCGCAGCCACCTGCAGCAACAGATCGTCGATGAGCACCCGGAGTAGGTAGGCCCGCGCCGGCTTATCCTTCTCGGCGATCACCGCCGACGCCGCGTCCTCCGGCGGCACCACCGCCTCCCATAGCCCGGCGACGTCCAGGCCGGCCTCCACCTTGATGGCCCAGGTGGTGTAGTTCTCCCCCGTGAGCACAGGCGCCAGATGCGACACCGAACTGCCCGCTCCCCCGCTGTATGGGACGATCGACATCGCCGGCACACCCTGACCTTCACGTGGCTCTGATGCCAATTGTTGGAACCGCGAGTCCCTCGCCGCTGCCCTCCTCTCTCTGTCACTCAGCTCTCTCTCTCTCCCGCTGTGGCTCACCCAAGGAAGAAGGGAGGAGGAGGAAGAACACAATGGACACAGGATTCCTCGAGGATGAACTCGACTGTGTCGATCCATTACAACATCACCACGCGGCTATATAGCCCCGAGCCGGTGCCCTAGGCATGCACCCACGCCTCCACTCGCCCGCGATCGCCTCCACGTCCTGCATGCTCTGGCCGCGCCCGCTACGCACCTGTGCGCGCCCGTGTCTCATGGTGAGCACCAGCCGAACGACCCCGGTCGCCCCCGCGTGGCTCGCCAACAGACAACACACACACACACACCTATGGTGTACTGGCCCACGGACGCGCCCGTGCACCCCACACCCACGCACACACTCGACTCGCCACGGACCCGACGCGTCCAACTCGTTCGGCACGCGCCCATACACGCGCCCGATGGGTTGGACACCTCGCCGCGGCTTATTGCCCAACAGGATAATGACCACAACAGTTGAAAATTTCAATCGGAATATGCATATACACCCAGCCATCATGGGGACAACAGGGATGAAGCCGATCGACTACTTAAAGTGGAGAAGCTGTTACAACACCCCATCAATTACTCTTTCTCGGAGAAGATGAATAGGTAGAGAAAAAACCCACCAGTAACTTGTGCCAATGAGTTGAAGGGGAGGTGACCAAGACGAAGGAAATTAAGGAGATAAAAGAGCACAGAGTGCCAATCAGAGTAAGGCAAGGGAAACAAATAGTACCGGCGTATCATGGAGGAGATGAGTAGTCAATCCGCCCGTGAGTCTTTGAGGCAGATTTTATACCTACAATATGCATGCAGGGTAAAGGGAGGAGGGGCTGAGGGTCTGCAGCAGAGGTAGCAGCAAGGTTTTCGTGGCTCTACGATGGCCTCGGGATGGGGTGTGGAGGGCAGCTGCGGCTGGGCCAGGCTGATATAGTGATATGGATGGTCGGAGGAGACCGCCTGGGCAAAGCCGACGGTGGTATCCATGGAGAAACTATTGGCATGCGGAAGGAGCGGCGTCACAACACGCATCGAGTCTCCTTTTTGGGTAGTGGCGAGGCCGCTCGTGCCGGAGCTCACTTCCGGCGGCAGCATAACCAGAGGGAAGATGTGGTGCAGTGCAAAAGGCGGCAGCGTTCGCTGGAGAGAAAATGCGATGGGAGGGCGTGGAGACTTTAAGACTGCCTCGTACGTTACAGAAAATGAAAGAAGAAAGGGAGAAGAAACGGCGACTTGGCAGCGCGGTAAACAAAAATTGAATGGAACGATTTGTTGGTCTGCTAGTCTTCTTGTCTTCGGCTTGGTAACAGAATGCTTGAAAAAGTTGTTGCTGTGGCAGGGAGTGATGATGAGGTGGGGTCGTTTTGTTAGGTGTATAGAATAGGAAAAATAAAATAATTAATGATGTGGCATGTATGATTAGGTGGATAAGCTGCATGTCAAAAGAAATACGGAAACACTAACGCCTACACGTGTGGCACTTTTGCAACTCGTCTACACGTGTGAATCATCGTCCAGTGCAGTTTGCATGAATCTTGACACATTGAGAAAGAATTTACATGCCACGTGGGATAGGCTTGGTGTATGGGTGTTGGAGAGTTTGCCCACACGCCCGCATCACGCTGTTTGCCAGCTGTATTGTGTGGGCGAATTAGTTTCTGCCCACACAGCCATCACCTAGTCCATGCGCGTGTGGGCGAATTGTTTTTCGCCCACACGACACTCCTATATTATGGATGACAACTGCAGTTACGCGAACGTGGCAACTAGGTAAACACACATAGCAACTGTGATTCTTTGCTAGACGGCAACTGCAGTTGCGCGTACGTGGCAACCAGATAAACACACATGGCATCTGTGATTAACCATACATGGCAATTACGATTGGATCACACGTGGCAACTAGATAAACACACACGGCAACTACTGTTTGACCATATGTGGCAAGTAGTTAATCACACACGGCAACTACGGTTTGATTACACGCGGCAACTACCATAAATTACACATGACAACTATAGTTAATCAAAACAGATAGAGTTACCATGCTTTTACAACTACATTTGCCATCTCAGATAACTACATCTGTCAACCAGGATGACAACTAAATCGTCATCCCCGCAGGTACCTAACGTAGCTGCACCAGGACGTGTGGGCATTTTTGTTTCATGCCACACGCGCGGGGTGGAGATGAGTAGTATTTGTTGGGCGTGTGGCACGAAGTAGTCTCGCCCACACGTGTGGGCAATTCTAACGTCCGCCCACACACAACCCATGTGGGCGGTCTTCTACTCACACCACACACGATGTGTTGGCGCATGTCGAATATACCACACGTGTGACAGTTATCATTGTCAAAAAAATACAATAATGTGGATGAACTATTTACGTATTGTAGATTATAGATACAAGCAGCCGATCCAAACAACGCTTCTAAGCCTACACGTACGTACTAGACCTCCTAATACTATCAGGACTCATATTCAACCAGACACGTACAGCAACCTAGCACCTGTACTACTTGGACTCTGACCAGCCATGTACTTGGCCCAAGACCAAGGACTAAACGTCCTAGCACAACTCGTACATGCACGTGCTAGTACTTCACTAACACATGCACTACCATTAATGCGCTATAAACTCAAGATTACTCTAACAGGAATGATTATCTGTTCTTATTTTTATTAGAGTTTTCGGGATAGTTTACATCTGACTGAATGCTTGCAATGGTGACTATGGAAAGGAGGGTAATTTAGAGTATCTGAAAGACTTCCTTAGAAGGAGGCTTTAAGTTCTTGCTGAAGCAGGGCCCGATGTTATTGTTTTCGGAACGATTCCAAAAAAAATTGAGACATAGGTATGTTTGGGAACTGGAATTGGATTTGATAACATGATGCAGATTTAAACTAAATACATAAAATGGATACACAAAACTATGTCCATTTTGTGCATAGGTACGTATATTCTCAATGAACCTAGCATTGTGACTTGCTTGATCAACGCTTGATAATTAGTTTAACTTTCATCCTATGTGATCAAACGTATTTGCTTAATACATGTTGTGCACATTAAGCATTTGATAAACCATTGTTTAGCCCTCCTTGTGCTGTGATGATTCCGTTTATAGAGCATAATTAACATATAAATGTTTGCTTAATGTACATCTCAAGTACGAGTTGATTTCTGTGAAACATCCCTAAATCTAATTGTTGAGTATTGCTGACCTGATCAACATATTTGTAATACATCGTATGGTCTTCTGCAGGCATATGTTGAGTTGCTAGAAGAGTCTAATTTGTGTATTCCAGCATGGTTTGCTTTCCCTTCGAAGGATGGAACTAATGTAGTAAGCGGTGATTCCCTGACGGAGTGTGTTTCTATTGCAGATTCATGCAAGGAGGTTGGCCTAGTTGGTATCAACTGCACTCCCCCGAGATTTATCCATGCATTAGTCCTATCAATCCAAAAGGTATCTCCCGTCATGGTTGCATTGACCCTTAAACATCGCTGTACAAGTGTACATGTTATGCCTGATGTATTTCTACTTTATGCTGTGCAGGTAACGAACAAACCAATATTGATATATCCAAATAGTGGTGAGAGCTATGATCCTGTAAGGAAGGAATGGGTGGTAAGTATCAGCTAAAGAATCATGATAATTTAGCTCCTGTTCTTGTAGAAAAGAAAATTGATAGGAAAACAAAGCAGCTTCTGTTCTTACCAAGGCAACATGTGTGTTCCGGATTCCGTAGATGAGGACAAGTGGTCGAATTTGTTCTAGTAAAATTACAAATAACGAACAGTGTCCATATGCAGTCCATAACCACAAGCTCATGGATACTTTATGCAGGCTTGCTCAGGCGTTTCAAATGAAGATTTTGTTACACATGTGAGAAAATGGCATGAGGCTGGAGCCTCCCATATAGGGGGTTGCTGTAGAACAAGCCCGGACACAGTACTAGGCATATCGAAGGCTCTGCATCTGCATGGACTATAATCAGTGGAGACTGGAGAGTGCTAGAGTTGACAACTGTTTTGGGCAAAGTTGCTAATTCCATTCATGTGTGCACCACTGCCAACTTCTTATGGGCTACGCGTGAGTTTTTATCTTGAAAAGCTGCTGAAGACAGGAAAAACTGATATTGTGTTACTCTTTAGTTAGTTTGAGCCACCATTTCCTTATACTGATGAGATGATGTGAGGCTAATTGGGGATCTAGGACAGCTGTGACTCCCTTGTGCTTTTCAAATTCTTTTTCCCCTATTTTACCTCCAGTATTCAACTTTTCATGCCCAAATTTGAAGCCAAATATATGAAGCACCTAGACTGGAAGCAGTCATGCTGGCTTTAACTTGACTTCATAAATGGTAAGTTAATTTGGGCACATGCTTCGTAGGGTGGTTAGCAGAAGGAAAAATATCCTAGTCTCGAGCGGAGGAGATGGCATAAGATGACTTCGATTGAGTGGTGCTGCTTGAGCACCTAGTTTCGAGCTCCGAGGTGAAAACCCTAGGTATGACCCTAGTTGGTTGTACCCGACAATGACGGTGTTTTTTGCACCATTACCTGTTGATTGTTCGGAGGTTGCTCGGACTAGATCTTAAGGGTGAAAACCCATGATCCGGAGGTGGTTGGATCCGGCGATGACGGTGTTTGCATGTCGCTCCCTTCCTGGAGGCATTGCTTTTGAAGAACTTTTCTGATAGTCCTTGTTTGTGCTGATGGTCGTTGTTGTATATCGTTGATCGTTGTTTTGATCGCTTCAGGTTTTTTTCCTTTTCTCCCTCCGCATGGCATAGCTTTGGTCTTCTATGACTTTATTTTTTGCCCGCGGGGTTTTTTGTGTGTGTGCGTTGTTGTTGGCTGTGTGCATCCTAGTTATGCAGAGGCCGGGTGTGCTCATTATGTTTGTATCCCCTTGATGCTTCATTATAAATCAATAAAAGACACCCTTTATTGAAAAAAAGAAGGAAAAATATCCAAGAACCGAGAAGTGTGGCTTAGATCGCTAAAGTGGGTGTCTTGCTTCTCTCTCTGTTTTTTTACACACCCACAAAGGTTTATATTAGATAAAACGATAAGGTATAGACAACCTTAGAACTAAACTCAGGAACACAGAAATTATTGTCGTGACGCCACGTTTTGGGTCATACTAGCATATACTCTTGTTATCTGCACCGCAGGACCAGGTGGATTGCTTTTCTTTGCATGGTAATACGTGTCTCATCTATAATACCTAAATAGTTCATCCCCACTATCTTATTTCTCTTGACATGCAACCTATTCACATCAGCAAGTTTGCCACATCATCATTCTACAACCGGCTTACATGCGGGGCCAACCAAAGTTCAGCAACGCATAGAACAGCCACCTCAGCGATAAGTTATATCAGTTTACAGGAGAATCCAGCGGACGCTCGCCAGTGGTACATTTTATAGAAAGTTTATAAAAAATAAAGAGTACAGGAGAAAGTCCACCCACCTCGTGCGTGAATCATCTCCCCAATTAACTTCCCACCCATCTCCAAGTTAACTCCCTCGCCCATTGATTTCCATAAGATCCTATTCAACTTCTCCGCATAATTGCAGGGGTAACAGATGGAGCGTTCTCCCCTTTAAGCTTCCGTCCAGGTTTCGTGCTTACCATGCTGGAGACGATGAATTTTGAGTCCCAGCAATGCACGACGTCGCCTGCATGTAAATCTTGAGAGGAGGCGTAGTGTGAGGCTTCTAGAACCAGTCCGTCATCAATGGGAGACGCCCGCCTCCGTTGCGCCACCATCGCCCTGCAGCGTCGCTCTCCTCCTCCTACCTGACTCTAACTGTGTTCAACAACTGTCCGCCTCATCGTCACCGTTCCTATTCGCCATGGCCAGTCCATCAACATCTGCACCTCACCACAAGGTACCCTCACCCGCCCTAACTTGCCATTTGCCGCCGGCTGGACCCGATACATGTATGGGTAGATTGATCCCATCCCTTAGCGCCACGAGCAGCGGAAAACTCACGCTGCAACTCCCCACAAGCAATTGACTACCTTGGCTAGCTCTTGAAGCCATGAATAAGAGTAAATGATGTCGCTCCTGTACTGATGTTTGGGTATTGTATCGTCAAATCTTTGCGTGCGTGAATATCCTTCCGTGCAGGTTGATTCCCCAAATTGATTATTTTGTGTTCCATTAAAAGTTCAGTTATCAACTTTTCTTTGTTTTAGATTGTAAATTTATTGTAGACTTGCTACTGGTCTGATTTGTTAGAAGGGTTGTATCATCCTTTCACAGATTGTACCATCGTGTGCATTGCTAAAAAGGACCACTGAAGAAATTGCCTTAGAAAATGCACAAAGAATTTTTTATGGTAATGATGCCCATAATCTTCTTTGTTGTTCAACACATCTACTATTTGTAAATACTGGTGTGTGCTGAATGTACTTCTGATTAATCAAAATACCTTATGTTTGCAGGTTACTTTTTCCTAAAGTTTGCAGTTGTCTTCCGGTCATCCTCATATGATACTTCATGAGTTAATTTAGCACATATGTGGAACAGAGAATGTTGACAAGAAGTATGGGTCCGACCCATTGAAGGAAGGTGATTAAAAAAACATTTGAAGGAATTTTTTTCATATGCTTTTTCTATTTGTTATCTACGATGACAACTTTGGTGTTCGTGCTCTCAAATGCTAATTTCCCATCTATAGAGGTAAGATCATGTCCTCCTATAATTATCATTACTGATTGTCATTCTTTGATTGCTATTAAATTGTTTCAGTTCTACATCTTCAGTTCGGCTTTGTACAATTTGTAAGATTTAATTTACTAATGCCTCTTTGTTGTCATAGTTGTTCGACTTAGGCTAGTCACAATGGGCAAGAACATAAGCTAGTAACTTATACACTTCCCTAGACTATGTTACTACCTCCATAGTGGGTAGGAACATCTATGTAGTGTCATGCAACGATGTATTTATTAGGTTGTAGACTCATTGTTTCTTGGAGTGTGTGATGTTCCGGTAACTTAGCTAGTTACCACAAGCACCTCTCTCTTCATTAAATATGTGCCACATAAGCAAAGTTGTATTGGAGTGTGTGATGTTACTCCTAAGTTCCTCTCCATTGTGACCAGCCTTAACGTGCATGTCCTTATTTTCAAACAGGTTAACCCAACTAACAAACCTGGAATAGAATAGAGATAATTTGTAAAATGCTTATGGGATACCATGTTTAGTTATTGAACAAAAGTTTCATCACCGTGCTAATTTTAACAGTCTTCTCCCTTGATTGGTTTTGCCTTACTAAGTCAAATTGTATTACAACTTTTTTCTATCCCGAAACTTAATTTTCTACCTGATATTCTATAATATTGATTTCACAAATTTTAGTAGGGGTTCAATCTTTTTGCATAAATTATGGTACTACCTAAAATGGTATGGTTCTGTTCTTACCATCATGCAACTCACACTATATTTTTTTTCACTTCTCCACTGCCAGCACTATGTCCTCTGTTAATGCGGGTGGCTGTTTGTTATCCTCATCAAATGAAGATAAATAGTGAGATATGATGTGGGCAACTGAGAAGAATCATTACCACCTCCCAAGCAAACCTCCAACTCCTATTTGAATTGTGGTATATTCATTTGGTCTTTGTAAGTGAGATGTTCCGGATGTACAGATGAATGGCGGGGTCACTGTATTTAGTAAATGGGAACTGACGCACTAGCTAATGTTCATATTTTATTAAAGGAAATCTTTTGTATTTTTTCTAAGCTGGGAGATGATGTGGTTAACACGTATCTTCAAATTATTTATATTTCATTTGTCTAATACATATATCTATTTTTTTACTATAATCTTCGTAACAACGTGCGGGGTATTCATCTAGTTTACATAAAATAAAGATCAAGTTACAAGGCACGTAAGCATCGACCATACATAACTGAAAAGATAAAAAAATCCTATGTAAAATACCAACGTCTGTCCCTTTTCTTGGACACCACCGAAGCGGCCACCAAAGGATAAAAAGACAGATCACCTTTTCATCCAAGCTCAGTGCGGCTCCATCGCTGAGCAGCAGCTTTACGGACCTCCAAAGTAGTTTGCCAGAAGAAAAACAACAGCCGTTGAAAGAATTAGACCAGGGCAACATGTCCCCGGACACGCCATCGAACATCAGAACTGACACCCCCGCATGACTACGACGTTGGAGGAGGAAACCAGAATTGTCAGCCTTCGACCACATACCCAACACAAGATACTCCATCTTCTAGCTGTCACTTGTGTAGACAACCGCTTGCACGTACTCCTGAATAACAAAACCTCTCTGCTCCACCATGACGTTGGTGACAACGCCACATCAACGGGGACAGAGCAGAAGGAGAGACACACCTGATGGAGTCACCGCCGCCGCCTCGCCAACACCATCCATGAAACCTAACGCTGCTGATCTGAGGGATCGACGGAGCCACGATGCCATCAACTCCGAGACGCCGTCATGAAAAACACCACCGGTGTGGGAGTGGAGTTGAGGCAGATTTATTCGTCCAGGCGCCACTCCCACCACCCCAACGACGCACCACGACCTACAAATCCAAACCCTAACTACAGAACGGGGCACCCTCCCTCCTGCCGCTGAAGCAGCGGCCGAAGGGAGAGGGGGTCAGCGCCCCAGCCGATGGAGATCGGAGGAAAGAGATTGCCTCTCCCTAGTCGCCTGGTGGTGGCGGCGGCTAGGGTAGGAAAATTGCGTATCGTGTGTCTTTAACCAGGTTGATCACTGTGCGGCGTCGTCATTAATGGTACAGGTGTGATCCCCCGAAATTCATGTATTGGGCTCCTTTGCGGTATGCGTAAGAATACGTAGCTGTCTACTCGCAGGGATGGTTGGATGGTACAGAATTTTTGGCAGGCGTGGTCAAGCGGGCTGAAACAATTTCCAGAGAACACATGAACATCATTTTTACACGCATAACATTTTAAGAAGTACATCATTTTATAAAAGTACATGCA
Source organism: Triticum urartu (assembly GCF_056163025.1). NCBI lineage: Eukaryota > Viridiplantae > Streptophyta > Magnoliopsida > Poales > Poaceae > Triticum > Triticum urartu. The sequence continues at coordinate 191,140,630 of NC_141873.1, read as the reverse complement.
CATGTTATTTATTTGTAAATAAACAATATATATTTTTGAAGTACATGATGAACAGTTTTGATACACATTCAAAATTTGTGAAATACACATGAAACATTTTCGCATAAACATTAACATCTCTTTGGATATATATATGAACGATTATTTTTATATGCATGATGTTTTTGTAAAACATATGAACTCTCTTTTCATCACATACAAACCTTCTTTTTAAAAATTGCTGAACATACTTTTACACGGGCCTAAAAAAATTGTTCTCCTTTTCTCTTTCTAATGTTTTCTTTACAACACATAAACACTATTTTACACCCACAATTTATAAAGTACATGAACATATACTTTATTCTCAAATATATGATGAGCATTTCTTAACACATGCTGACCATTTTCTAGATACACAATGAACATTTTTAAATACATGATAAAATATTTATTTATTTATTTGAGAATCACCAGGGGAGGAGTTCCTCCACCTGGATATATTACTCAAAATGGCCATAATGCCAGGAGAGTGATCGAGTTTATAAGGAAAACCAGATCGAAAACCTTAACAAGATGACCCCGTTTATGGGAAAACCAGGCCGAAAATAATACAAGAAGGATAAAAGAAGAAGAGAGAGAAAATGCCTAAGACAAAGCTCGACCTAGGTAGCATACAATTGACCATCACCACGAAGAGACACAAGTAGATGTGGGATGTCCTCAAAGGATCACAACACCAAGACTTCGCAATTGGCCTAATGCACCACACACCGGCGTGCCTATCAAACCTCACGGCACAATAGAGGAGCATACATAGTTAACGAGTGCCACAACCAAACACAAACCTTGATAGGGAGCCCCACCGTGGGTATTCGAAACGATTAACAAGCTGGGGAGGCATCATGCGTCATCATTAAACAAAGATGAACCGAGATAACACCAAGAGCACGAAGCTCGCCGCAACATAGCAGTAGCCATGGGGGGGGGGTCTTGAGCATGCACACCAAAGGAAATTGCTTGGTCCGGGACTTGCCGAGCACGCCACACTGAGGAAACCAATACTGCAAGGGGAAGGGGAAAGATGGCAATGCTTCCAAGGAAGAGCACGACGCCCACATGCGCCGTCATTACCAGCGCTGACCAAGTCAGAGCGGAGCTTTCGCTCAATCCCTATCTATCCCCGACAGACGACCGCGAGCAAGAGAGGGGGTCCAACGCGACGCCTGCAAGTAGGTCAACGACGCCCGTAGGGGACGCCATCGGTGAGCTTTCGCCTGGATCCCCACCTCAACCTGAGAAGCCCGGATAAACCAACATTCGAACAGCCAACAGACGTAGGAAGTCGGAGACGAGGCCCAACCACAGGACACCAACTCTGGCGGGAGGGAGTATACTACGGTGGACGGAGTGAGGTGGCGCGAGGACGAAGTTGGATCTGCTGGGAGAGACGGGGAGGACAATAGCCACGGGGAAGCCCCACGGGAACCGTCGATGCAGAAGCAGGGCAACGAGATGGCAACAGGGTCATGGCGTCTATGGCGGCAGACGACTGGGATCCCACACAGCAAACACACGCAGAAGCAGAGCATTCCGTTGGAGGCCACCAACCGCATCTGGGAGCAAGGGTGTAAAAAACGCTCTTATATTTTAGGACTTAGGGAGTAATATAAGAGCATTTAGATAACTACTTTAGTGATCTAAATGCTCTTATATTTCTTTTCGGAGGGAGTATTGTGTTTCTTAACTACTGAACACTCTCCATTTGACTCTATAGTGTAGATTTCTTTGTGCTTAATGGCAACCTAGGTTCTCCCTCTATCCCATAATTCTTACTAAAACCACGACAAGAATTATGGAACGAAGGGGGTAGCATTCTTTGTGGACGGAGATATCATTTTGGATGAAGGGTAGAACGGAAAAAAAATTATCATTGTTTTTTGGAACTGCTATTATAATTTAAATATTTTAGAAAATTTACTCAGTCGCTCCATCCAGGGCGACACAGGCGGCCCGGACAAACCCTAGCCGCCGGCCGATCCTGCCCTCGCCGCTGCCGAAGGAGGCCACCAGGCGAAGCCCCAGGGGCGGACGGCGGCGGTGGGGTACCTCCTGCTCGGCTCGCGGCGGTTGGCGGCAGACTCACGAGTGCTGCAGCGGCATCGATGAGTGTGGCGGCACGGCTGGGCGGCTTGATTTGCCGGTGTGGCGGCGCCTGGTGCTGGCGGTGGCCAAAAATGCTTTTATATTTTGGGACGGAGGGAGTAGTTTACAGAGGGAGTACTAGCTACAAAATAAGGTTTTGCAAGTTTTTGTTCTCTTTGACAGAACAAAGTTTTGCTAGCCATGAGCATTTCTTAAAAAAATATGGGGGTGTAAAATTTGAATGCAACGTCACATTGCATTGGACATGAGCACTGCCAACACCGATCCGCCTCCGTCTTCCGGCAAGACAAGCTTCCTCAAGACTCGTTTCAATGGAATCAATGCGCTCTCAGGTTAATCCCTAGCTAAAATTTCTTCCTCTGTGATCTGAATGATCCTAATTTTAATTTCAGAAACCACTAGTTGGATCCGCTCCTAGCGCCCCGCCGTGTGCCACTCCGGCCACAGCGGCCACCATAGCCTCGCCGCTCGTCCACCATTGTTCTGCCGCCCCAGTTACAGTGATCTCTGCCATCCCCATCATCTCGCCGTTTTCTTCACCATGTCTCTCTCCGATCTCAACTTTGAGGTAGGACGAAAGTTTGAAGAGGAGGTTTGTAACAAGTGGGACGTCCGCACCAATGGAGATGGTTCCGAAGCCGCGGGTTTTCTTTTGGTGGCTGAATTCACTCGATCCAAGATCAAACTCTCTCCTCAATCTGTGGGTACCATTCTTCTTGCTTGTTTTGGAGGCAGAGCTTCATCCTTTCAAGTACAACAACTTCAAAATTGGTCGTTCAAATTTTCGGTTTCATCCCAAGAGGTTGGCTACTCCATTATCAAAGGAGGTAATATCTCTACTCCTGAGTTCAATCTTAATATCCTTCTACGGGGTAGTGGAGGTCCAAATTCTTGCTATGAACTTGATCAATATCTTCAAGAGAAGGAGGACGAATGGACTCATATTTTCCGTAGACATCCACGCAAATCATATGCTCAAGCTCTTACCACGCCTACATCTTTCCATGATCCGATTAGATCTAAGGCACGTTCATCGGATTTTCAAATTCGTGATTCAAATGGAGCATTTACTTCGGTGCGTAATCGTCTCACTCATGCTACGTCCATTAATGCTCTAGGAGGTAATAAAGAGGTGCATTTGCCCACATCTATGGCAGCTAGACAAACTCAATCACGGCCTGCCAATTCTAATGACACGACCACTCCATATTGTGTCCGATGCCTTGACACGGGACATTTACGCCCTGCATGCTCTAATAAAATCAAATGCCACAAATGCAAACGGTCGGGCCACATTGCAAAAGACTGCTTCTTCTCGGATCGGCAGCCCACTAACAATCAGTAGGCCCATCTTCCGAATCAGCTGAACTCTGCACATACGGGGCAGTCCATTCTGATTTCCTCAGCACAGCCCACGACGACTCCCTCGATTCCTCCCAATCCTTTTAGGCATCAAAATATCAGTGCACAATTGCAGTCAAATCACGCGCCCCTTCCCAATATCGCCTCATCCCGGGTTGGTACCTGCCATAACGCTGCCGCTCCATCTTCCAATGCTCTCCCTCTCTGCTCTCCTCCCATGTTTCCCTCTCCACCTCGCCGTGCTCCATCAACCATGACCTCTCCGGCGACCACGCTCACTCCTCCGACGATGGCCACCTTCCCGTTTGATCCTACCCCGTTCATTCCACCAAACCACCAGCGCATTGATGTTGAAGGGAGACCTGCTAGGGTTCAAGTGTTGGCAGGCGCCGCTGCTCTTACCCATGAAAACCGGGCGATTGCGTCCATCGTCCCGATGCCAGTTCTTCAGGTGACTTTCAACACTATCCGAGAGGTGCTAGCTGATTTTCTCACTGGGGCTATGCATATGGGTTTCTCTGAAATCAGTCCATGTCCTTTCGGTCAAGCATATGTTAGAATGGATAGTACCTTTGATCGCAATGATTTAGTGCTCAACAGCCCGCATGCCTTCACGGATGTTCATGTCATCTTCCAAAAGCATAATGAGGGCTTGAACTAGAGGATATTGGTGATGAATAGAGAAGTTTGGTTATTGCTATGTGGTTTTCCTTTCGACAGAAAATGCATGCATGAGGTGGCCAATGCAGTCAGAGGTTTTGGCAGACTGATTGAGTGGGATAGGAACAAAAGTACTAGAGCGAATCTGATGGTCAAAGTGAGAGTGGAGGAACTTAGGCACATCCCTAGAAGTATTGTGATTGGGGAAGGTGATGATTTCCAGTCTGGCTCTCATACTGTTCCTGTGGTTATCCTGCAGCAAAGAATTTTTGGTGCAGAACCGCCAGATGAGGACCCAATCCCTCCCAATGGTAATCCTCACCCAGTTCCTCATCAGCCACATTTTCATGCTAACAAAACAATCATTTCCTAGGTCCTTTGCAACACCATGAACATGATGATGTTCATCTGCCAAATCTGAATCAAGATGCAGAGCATCCCAACTTGAACTTAGCTTTATAGCAGCCTGAAAATGCAGACTGGGACCAAGAAGAAGAGGAACAGGAGATGCCTGGTTGGGGACACTGGGCTCTACCTCAGCCAAATCCTCTTATTGATCAAGAACTTCATCAGGGAGAATTTTTAGAGCTGCAAGAGATTGAACAAGTGCCTTTGCCAGATATGGTTAATAACAGTGAGCTTACTCTATCACTGGTTGGCTCACATAATTCTGCTCCTTCTGCTGAGTCAGCCAATGGGCCTGATGCTGTCCCTGATGCTCTTCTCCTGCCTGATCTGAATATGGCTCAACCTGTGCAACAGTTGCCTCCACAAGAACCACCTATGGTGTAGAACTTACCAGTCCAACAACCAGATGATCCTTAAGATGCTCTGCCATATGAAAATTTCACTTACAGCAATTTGGATGCTATTCTGATGCAACACAGCACTTATGATAATTATCATTCTGAGGATCCAATGTACCAGGAGTTCATGGTTTCTGCAAGGCCACTCACTCCACACCCACCACAGGAACCCATCATGGCTCAATTTCAGCAGCATTCTCAGACTTTGATGGCTCCTGTTACTGAAACTGTAATTTCTGTGGACATTCAGGGCAACAATGATACTCTCAAAGACTCCTCTGCTCCAGTGCAACTGACAACAGATGATTCTAATGTGTTTCAAGCTAAGGAAATTGGTGAGTCTTCTCTCTCTAGTTTGTCTGCTCCACCTGGTTTCTCATTTCCTATTTACAAAGAGCATGAACAGAATTCTTTGGTGGGCTTTGTCCACCTACCATATGATGCAGACCCTGTGATCATGGAGAAGGGAGTAGTTCCTACTGCTATTCAGAAAGAGGCAGTCTCAGATGAAGCTATCCTGGGAAAGGAAGGGGCACACATTTGGAAAACCCACTTTGCCCCCACTTCTGATAACAAACAGGTAATCCAAGTACCCTTTGAGTGGGTTAATTTCCTTTCGGTGGCTCTATTATCATGAGATAAGTTTGACTGGGCAAAGAAATTCATTACTTCTCAAGTATGGAGTTATATTCTTCAAGGAACTGAACCTCAATGCTGCAAATCTTTTGATATACCTGAAAAATATCTTTCTTCTTCCTTTGAACTATGTGTTGATTCATCTGATAACTCTCAGGAAGTTGATTAGGAAAATGTGAGCACCCCATCCCACAGTGTCAAGGACAACCATGGACCTACTACCTCTTCTAATTATACCATCCACAAGAACAGAAAGAGGAAAGATAAACTACCTCTGGTGGAAACAGAAGTAAGGAGGAGCTTTAGATTACAGGAACTTAACAAGGGTTTAAAAAATCAGTATGCAAGGATAAGAATTGTCTGCCCTGTACCTCTTTGCCCCCACCTATTCCAACTAGAGTTGTTAAAAATCTCAACTCTTATTTTTGTAAGGTGAATATGCAAGACACTGCTGAAGAGAAAATCAGAAATGGGGGCAAGAAGCTCAAGACCACTGCAAGGAAGGCTGGATCCAAGGACAGCTAATCCAAGGAGGCAGCTTAGTTTTACTCCTTTACGTTCTATGTTGAACAGTGAACCTTTTGTAAAAATGATCTCTAGTTTGCTATGTAAGCGGATGGTTAAAGTTGTGGACTCAGTTTCATCTGGTGCTACTTGTAACAGAATGGTTATGTGTTCAGTATTCAAGACTCTGTTTCTGCTATGGCCAAATCCTGGAATGTTTTAAATTGGAATATTAGAGGTATTAATGACAGTAAGAAATGGCTAGCCCCGTCAAATAAAATTGCAGAATCTGCTTATGATATTCTTTGCCTTCAAGAGACCAAGAAAGATCATTTTGACAGTCATTTCCTCAAGAATTTTTGCCATAAGAAGTTGAATAAATTTGATTTCATACCTTCAATCGGTGCCTCAGGAGGACTATTGGTTGTATGGAATGAGCAAGTGTTTGAGGGCCTCACCATTCACAAAAATGAATTCTCTATCTCTATTGATTTCACCTCAAAACATTCAGGAGAACATATCCTGCTCACTAATGTCTATGGGCCCTGCCAAAATCCAGCTAGATCTGATTTTTTTCAATTGGTTCCAAGATTTTCAAATTGAGGATGATGTTAATTGGCTTGTGTTGGGGGACTTCAATTATGTCAGGTATCCACATAACAGAAATAGAAGTGGGGGCAACATACAAGATATGTACTCTTTCAATGAAGCCATTAACAAATTAGCCTTGATTGACATTCCACTCAAAGGCAGAAATTTTACTTAGAGCAACATGCAAGATGCACCTCTTCTTGAGAGAATTGATTGGTGTTTTACCTCTGAGTTATGGACTTTAGCTTATCCTAATACCATGGCTATTCCACTTGCTAGAACAACATCTAATCATGTTCCTATTGTCATTAAAATTGGTACTTCCATTCCCAAATCAAAGATCTTCAGATTTGAGAATTTCTAGCTTCAGCATCCACAGTTCAAAGAGGTAGTTAAGAACATCTGGGAGCAACAAGTGTTTGAAACTGATAGTGCTAAGAGCATTTCTGCTAAATTCAAGAGACTGAGAAAGGGACTGAAAATTTGGTCTAAAAGCTGCTCAAACCTAAAGCTCTCCATTTACAACTGTACTGAAGTCATTCTTATGTATGATCATATTGAAGAATGGAGACAACTATCAGTTGAAGAACACAATGGTAGATTTATTCTTATCAAACACCTTGAATCTCTTCTTCATATGCAAAAGATCTATTGGAACAGAGAGCCACTATCAGGAATATTAAGTTTGGTGAAGCTAATACTAAATTCTTCCAGGCCAAGGCTACTATTAAGCACAGAAGCAACCACATTACCATGATGGAAGATGAGAATGGCATTGAACATCAAGATCATCACACTAAAGAAGCCATCCTCTTTAAAGCCTTTAAAGATAGGCTTGGGACTACCCAATCCACTGATAATCCACTTTTTTGGAATCTTTGATCAATGCTAATGTGGATTTACAGTCTTTAGAGGCCCCTTTCACTAAAGAAGAAATTGATAAAGTGATCTCACAGATGCCTGGTGACAAGTCTCCAGGACCAGATGGTTTCAATGCTGCTTTTCTGAAATCTTGTTGGGAAATTATTGCACCTGACTTCTACAAACTGATTGCTGATTTCCATGAGGGTAACATCAACATGCAAAGCATCAACTACTCATTCATCACCCTCATCCCTAAAAAAGACTTAGCTGTTGTTCCAAGTGATTTCAGACCCATCTCACTGCTGAATTGTACACTCAAAATTATCACAAAGCTGCATGCAAATAGACTTCAGAAAGTCATCCTATCTATGGTGCATCAGAATCAATACAGTTTCTTAAATGACAGAAGCATTCAGGACTGCCTAGCCTGGGCATTTGAATATCTACATCGGTGCCACCACTCTAGGAAGGAGATTATCCTACTTAAGTTGGATTTTGAGAAAGCTTTTGATATGTTAAGTCATGATACCATTTTCAAGATACTGCAAGCTAAAGGCTTTGGGAAAAAGTGGATTCAGTGGATTAAAATGATTTATAGCACTGTATATTCATCAGTAATCCTTAATGGATTTCTTGGCCAACAATTTTTGTGCAAAAAAGGAGTTAGGCAAGGAGATCCCCTCTCCCCTCTGATTTTTGTACTGGCTGCAGATATCTTGCAATCTATGTTGAATGAAACTATGCAAGCTGGCATGATAGAGGATCCCATTGTACATCACTCCTGCACTGATTTCCCAGTTATCCAATATGCTGATGAAACCATCTTAGTCATTCCTGCAGAAGAGAGACAAATTATGCACATTAAGAATCTACTGCTGCACTTTGCTGGCTTCACTGGGCTCAGAGTGAACTATTCCAAATCTACTATGATTGCTATAAACACACCTAAGGAGAAAATTAACAGGTTGTCCAACTTGATGGGGTGCCAGGTTGGCACTTTGCCTCTCACTTATCTTGGTCTGCCATTAAGTACTTCCAAGCCTAAGGTAGAAGATTTTACCCCATGCTCTATAGAATTGAGAAGAGTCTTCTGGGTTGCTCCACACTCCTATCATTTGGAGATAAACTGGTTTTGGTTAAATCAGTTTTTGCAAGCATGCCCATCTACTTCATGAGTTCTCTGTCTATTCCAAAAACTGTTCTCACCCACATCAACAAACTCCTCAGATACTGTCTATGGAAGAAATATGGGAGTACAGAACAGGGGCCGGCATTAATTTCTTGGAAAAAGGTGTGTCAGCCAAAAGAGCATGGAGGTTTAGGTGTCCTGGAGATTCAAACACATAACCAGGCTCTTCTAATGAAATTCATTCATAAATTCCTCAATAAGGAGAACATACCATGGGTCAAGATTGTCTGCGAGGCATACTACAGCAACAGTCAGCCGGGTGAAAGACTGCTAGGCTCTTTCTAGTGGAAGGATATTCTCAAACTGTTTCCAAAATACAAGCAATTTTATCAATGCAAGGCTGGCTTAGGGGATACAATCCAATTCTGGCATGATCGATGAAGGCAAACTGGACTGAAGGACAAATTCCCTGAGTTATTTTCCTTCACCACTCAAGTAAACATCTCCCTTCAGCAGGTGATTACTCAACACTCTTTTGAAGATATGTTCTGTAGACCATTGTCTAGCCAGGTATACGATCAGTTTATTCAACTGCAAAATATTCTTGCTGAGCTCCAAGTGCAAGATCAACCTGACAAGTGGTCATTGAAAGTAAACACTCCGAAGTTCTCAGCCATTCAAACATACAATTCCATCAAGGGTCCATCTAGGAGCCATCACCTCTTCAAGCTGTTATGGAAGAGTTCAAACATGCTTACTCACAAAATTTTCTTCTGGCTGCTACTTCATGATAGAGTCAATACCAGAAACCTCCTGAAGAGGAAAAAGGTGCCTCTCCAGTCCTACAATTGTGCTCTTTGTGCTGAAAATACGGAGGAAACCCTGTCTCACCTTTTCCGGGACTGCAATTTTGCCATGCACTGTTGGAACAAATTAGTCCCACAAAGAAATAGAGGCATCAGAAGTTTTGATGAATGTTGTTTATTGGCTGAACATTTCCCCAGAGACATAGCTTTTGACATCATTGTGGCAGCAAGATGGAGTATCTGGCTCGTTCGAAATGAAAAAAATCTTCCGCCAAGCACAAGCTCACATAGGGGGATGGAAATACTATCTCCAAGAAAGATTGAAAGCAACAGAGATCAGAGGAAGATCAGATATTGCACAACAAATTAAGGACTGGTCTGAACAGCATTTGATATAATTTTCATCATGTTACCCAAACAAGGAATTGGTTGATTTAGTACCCTTTTTGTATTTTCTTTTGTATTGTAAATATTTATTATTAATATAAAATTACCGTAGAACATTCTGTTCTACGGTCTTCTCTTTCAATTTTTTTTGAAAAGCATAAACCAAAGAGAGAGAAGAAAGAAAAAAAGAGAAAGAGAAAACAATAAAAATTGTTTACAGTAGGGCCGTTCGAACTGGCAACCTGTTGACAAAACAGAAGATTATATTACGACCAGAGAGCACGATCGTGATTGCCACGGCATTTATTAGTGTCATCGCTTTTTTCCTTTTTGAGTCAACTACCATCGTTATGCATGCCCGGACCATGTGTGAGAAATTCCCGGTCCAGAAAAAACTGCACCCGGGAAGACTGTACATGACCAACGTGTAACCCATCATTTATGGAGCAGTCATGGGCAGGGAGTAATGTTCATAATATTGCCAGTACCATTAATACATGAGTATATATAGCTCTTGTCTCAGATCCCAAAGAGGGCCATCGGCTCTGATAATGCTAGCATACAAAAGTATGACCCGTATCAAATTTCGGAACGGGAGTCTGTCTCTGATTTAGAGCATCTCCACCCGCGTCCTCAACAGACACCCCAGGGCGACTTTTTTAGCATCGGCGCCAAAAAAATCACCCAGTCGCGCCCCGAGGACGCCGAAATCCACCGGCTCGGTCCGTTTTGGCCCCGGCGAACCCAACACACTGGGGGGCTGGGGGCTTCGGCGGAAGGGAAAAATGCGTCTGGGCTACCACTGTTAGGCGAAAACGCATCTTGCAAGTCCAGGTCCCCCTCCCCCGCGCGCACGTCATCCCGCTGCCTTGCCGATCCCGATGCCGCCCACCCACCCACCACCGCTAGAGAGGCCATTCCCCACCGGATAAGAGAGAGAGTTCCGCCGCGACATCCTCCATGCCGTTCCTGAGGGAGCTTTCCAGCGCTCCGGCCGCACAGGGCTGGAATACCGGCGGTTGCATGTCTACCATGCCCACAAAGTGTTCGGCGATTTGTCTGCTCGGCAATAGACTCGGACCACGAGGAGGCGCTCACGGCGCTGCTGGAGGAGGAATCCGAAGGCGACGCCCAGGACGAAAATCATCTCATGGTCCTCGCCGCCCTGGCCAGCCTGCTTGCAAGCAATGCAAAGCCTTGGCGAGGTGGCTCGGCGCCGTGTTGGATGAAGGCAAAGAACCGGCATCGACTGAAAGGCTATTGCTTGCTCTACTCCAACTACTTCGCCGACGCTCCACTACACGGAGACAAAGTATTTCGGCGCCATTATCGGATGAGTTGAAAGCTCTTCCTCAAGATTGTTAATTCCATCTGGGAGTTCGACAGCTACTTCAAGTGCAAGAAGGATTGCACCGGCACCCTTGGATTCACCGCAATCCATAAGTGCACGACAGGTATGATGATGCTTGCATACGGAGCTCCCGATGATTCACTGGAAGACTATGGACGCATGGCCGAGTCCACGACCATTAAGTGTTTCTACAAGTTCTGCAGGGCAGTGGTGGCAGTGTTTGGACAGCAATACTTGCGATCACCCAATGCTGAAGACACTGCTCGGATCCTAGCACAGAATGCAGCAAGAGGATTTACAGGGATGCTTGGAAGCATCGACCACATGCATTGGAAATGGAAAAACTGTTCATTTGCTTGGTAGGGGATGTACAAAGGCGCCAAAGGCGGTTGTAGTGTGGTACTTGAGGCAGTGGCCGCACACGACCTACGGATTTGGCACTCCTTCTTTGGTATGCCAGGAACTCACAATGACATCAACGTACCGCAGTGCTCCTGTAACGACCCGAGAACGACGCTCCAGATGCATTCCATGTATTCTGAGTTTTGCCGTGCGATTTATTTGTTTGCTGCATTCTTCATTGCATCTTTTGCATTGCATCATGTCATCATGCTTCATCTCATTTAATTTCGCAACTCAAATAAATAAATCGAATGGATCTTTGATCCATTTAAATCGAGGGAATTCACATGGTGATTTCTCTTTATAACATACCATCCCAATATTTTGGGAGCTACTATAAATATTCCATTAGTTTGGAATTAACCGCAACCCACTTGCAATTTAATTTTCATGCCTTTTGCTTCATTCTTGTCCTCCAAACATTCTCCATAATTCTTTCTCCATTTATTGAGGCTCCTCCTAAATTATCAACCTTTTTGGACCTACCGAATACCCACTTCTTTCTCACACTCATTCGATTTAAATTCAAATGAGGAGGAATTCAACTCCACGCCCACGCTGACTTTCTATTTTATTGGATCAAGCTTATTTTTTTGAGTCCAGGAAAATTGACGTCGTGCTCAAATTCCTTTCCCTAACCCCTCTTCCTTTTCCCTCTCTCTAATGCTTTCTGTTAAAGAAAATTAAAGGGAGAGAGAGAAGAGAGCCAGCCGAACTGGGCCTCCCATATACCACAGCCTGCTCCCAGCAACCAAGCCCGCCCATTAGCCTAGCCAGCTACCCACCTGACCCTATAACCTAGCTCCTCTCGTCCTCCCACTCTCCTCCTGATCCCCATCTCTCCCTATGCGCCGTCGCCACACACATCCAGCGCCAGGAGGCCGCGCCCGTGCCCGAACCCTCCTCTCGCTCGATCCCCTCAGCCTCTCCCTCTGGCCATGGCACTCGCACCCTATCTCGCACCCACGGACCTTTTTGATCCGGTGCCACCTAGCATGCTCCGACGACCCCATTATCACGCCGCCGCGGCCCACCTCTGCTCCGGCCCCTCCTCTACTATGGCCTGCCTCGCCTCCCCGCCTTGCCGCAGGTCCAAGCCGCTCGAGCCTCGTCGCCGCTGCCTCTGCTTCACCTGAGCCGCAGCGGGAGCCCTCTTCTTTGTGCACACGCTCATCCCGCATCACCTGACCACTCCTCGACCTACCGCGGGGGCCGCCTACTTCACCGACGCCTCAAGCCACGCCCATGAAGCCACCGCCGACTTCCCGCACCGCTACCGGGAACGGGTTTGCTGCCTGGATCCGTCCAACTCTGTGCTCTCCTACAGCTCTCTTACACGCAACCCTCATTGGCCTTCGATCCCCTGCCCAACGCCAAGACCGCAGCTCCATGTCCCCGTGGATGCCAAGTTCTCTTTCGGAGACCTCCTCAAGACCAGGAACGCCCTGACCGAGACCGACAAGTACCACTACAACCATCCCTCACCAAGACCGACCCTGAAAGACTCGGATTCGTCAAGTGTGCAACGACCCGTGTACAACTACACGGATTCGCCAAGTACGACTACAAAGAGAATACCATGTACCACTACTGTTCCCGTGGATTTTGGCAAGTACCCCTACGCACGGATACGCCAAGGTCGACTATGCCCAATGATGCGACAAGTAGCTCCACCGATGACTCGAACGTCTATGATCCGTGTACGACTACCGTCGCCAATATTGCGAGTACCTCTACCGTTGTCGTGTACCACTACTTCCACTACCGTCGCTGAGGACCGATAGTACCATGATACGCCCAGTTTGCATCATGCTTTTATATTGATATTTAATGCATTATGGGCTGTTATTACAAATTATATAACAGTACTTATGCCTATTCTCTCTTATTTTACAAGGTTTACATGAAGAGGGAGAATGCCGGCAGCTGGAATTCTGGGCTGGAAAAGGAGCAAATATTAGAGACCTATTCTGCACAACTCCAAAAATCTTGAAACTTCACGGAACATGTCTTTGGAATAAATAAAAAGTATTGGGCGAAGAAAGTACCAGAGGGGGCCACCAGCAAGCCACAAGGGTGGAGGGCGTGCCCTACCCCCTAGGCGCGCCCCCCGACCTTGTGGGCCCCCTGGCAGGCCTCCGGTGCCCATCTTTGGCTATATGGTGTCTTTTACCCTGGAAAAAAAATCAAGAAGAAGCTCTGGGGATGAAGCGCCACCGTCTCAAGGCGGAACCTGGGCAGATCCAATCTAGGGTTCCAGTGGAGCTGTTATGCCGGGGAAACATCCCTCCGGGAGGGGGAAATCATCGCCATCATCATCACCATCGGTCCTCTCATCGAGAGGGGGTCTATCTCCATCAACATCTTCAATAGCACCATCTCCTCTCAAACCCTAGTTCATCTCTTGTATTCGAGCTTGGTCCCAAAACCTCAGATTGGTACATGTGGGTTGCTAGTAGTGTTGATTACTCCTTGTAGTTGATGCTAGTTGGTTTATCCGGTGGAAGATTATATTTTCAGATCCTCAGTGATAATTAATACTCCTCTGATTATGATTATGAATATGCTTTGTGAGTAGTTATGTTTGTTCCTGAGGACATAGGAGAAGTTTTGTTATAACTAATCATGTGAATTTGGTATTCGTTCGATATTTTGATAAGATGTATGTTGTGTTTCCTCTAGTGGTGTTATGTGAATGTCGACTACATGATACTTCACCATTGTTTGGGCCTAGGGGAAGGCATTTGGAAGTAATAAGTAGATGATGGGTTGCTAGAGTGACAGAATCTTAAACCCTAGTTTATGCGTTGCTTCATAAGGGGCTGATTTGGATCCATATGTTTCATGCTATGGTTAGGTTTACCTTAATTCTTCTTTCGTAGTTGCGGATGCTAGCGAGAGGGGTTAATCATAAGTGGGAGGCTTGTCCAAGGAAGGGCAGCACCCAAGCACCGGTCCACCCACATATCACATTATCAAAGTAACGAACGTGAACCATATGAGCATGATGAAAACTAGCTTGACAATAATTCCCATGTGTCCTTGGGAGTGCTTTGCTTTATATAAGAGTTTGTCCAGGCTTGTCCTTTGCTACAAAAAGGATTGGGCCACTTTGCTGCACCTTGTTTACTTTTATTATTTGTTACCCGTTACAATTTACCCTATCACAAAACTATCTATTACCGATAATTTCAGTGCTTGTAGAGAATACCTTGCTGAAAACCGCTTGTCATTTCCTTCTGCTCCTCGTTGGGTTCGACCCTCTTAATTATCTAAAGGACTACGATATATCCCCTATACTTGTGGGTCATCAAGACTCTTTTCTGGCACCTTTTCCGGGGAGTGAAGCGCTTTTGGTAAGTGGAATTTGGTAAGGAAACATTTATATAGTGTGCTGAAATTTACTGTCACTTGTTACTACGAAAAATAATCCTTTGAGGGGTTTGTTCGGGGTATATTCACCTTGACCAGAACCATAATTAACTACTCCTCAACCTACTGCACCTACTGAAAATATTTATTATGAAATCCCCTCGGGTATGATAGAGAAACTGCTAGCTAATCCTTATGCAGAGATGAAACATTACATCCTGATATGCACCTAATCTATGTGGATGAAGTTTGTGGATTATTTAAGCTTGTTGGTATGCCCGAGGTTGTTGTCAAGAAGAAGGTCTTCCCTTTATATTTTCAGGGAAGGACATTGACATGGTATAGGCTATTGGATGATATTGGATCATGTAACTACAACTGATTGAAATTGGAATTTCATCATAAGTTTTATCCTATGCATCTGGTTCATCGTGATCGTAATTATATATATAATTTTTGGCCTCGTGAAGGAGAAAGTATCTCTCAAGCTTGGGGGAGGCTTAAGTCAATGTTATATTCATGCCTGTATCATGAGCCCTCAAGAGAAATTATTATTCAAAAAATTTATGCTCGGCTTTCTCATAATGATTGATCCATGCTCGATACTTCTTATACTGGTTCCTATATGAAGAAGGATATTGAATTCAAATGGGATTTATTGGAAATAATTAAACGCAACTCTGAAGATTGGGAACTCGACGAAGGTAAAGAGTCAGGTATAAACCTTAAGTTTGATTGTGTTGAATCTTTTATGGACTTGACTCTGAGATAGTAGCTTCTTTTTGTGAATCTTTTGCTACTCATGTTGATATCCCTAAGGAGAAGTGGTTTAAATATCACGCTCCCATTGAAGTTAAAGTAGTTGAACCTATTAAAGTTGAAGAAGAAATTATTATTTATAATGTTGATCCTATTGTTCCTACTGTTTACATTGTGAAACCACCTTTCCTTGTTAGAATAACGGATCATGCTAAAGCTTCAACTGTGGTTCATAAGAGTTATACTAAAACACCTACACCCTCTGAGCAAATTAAAGTTGAACCTAGTATTGCTATGGTTAAAGATCTCTTGATCGATAATATTGATGGGCATGTTATTTATTTCTGTGATGAAGCTACTAGAATTGCTAAACCCGATATGAAAGATAAACATAGACCTATTGTTGGCATGCCTGTTGTTTCTGTTAAAATAGGAGATCTTTGTTATCATGGCTTATGTGATGTGGGTGCTAGTGTGAGTGCAATCCCTTATACCTTATACAAAGAAATTATGAATGAAATTGCACAAGATAGAAGATATTGATGTTACTATTAAGCTTGCTAATAGATACACTATATCACCAATTGGGATTGTTAGAGATGTTGAAGTCCTGTGTGGGAAGATAAAATATCCTCCTGATTTTCTTGTTCTTGGTTCCCGACAAGATAATTTTTGTCCCATTATATTTGGTAGACCTTTATGGAATACTGTTAATGCTAAGATATACTGCGAGAAAAGGTATTGTTACTGTTGGTTTAGGGGACATGTCTCATGATTTTAATTTCTCTAAATTTCATAGACAACCCCATGATAAATAATTGCCTAGTAAATATGAAATTATTGGTCTTGCTCCTATTGCCGTGCCTCCTGCTGATCCTTTAGAACAATATTTGCTAGACCATGAAAATGATATGTTTATGAATGAAAGAAGAGAAATAGATGAAGTATTCATTAACCAGGGGCCTATTTTGAAACACAATTTTCCTGTTGAAATCCTTGGAGATCCTCCTCCACCCAAGGGTGATCCCGTGTTTGAGCTTAAACCATTACCTGATACTCTGAAATAAGCTTATCTTAATGAAAAGAAGTTATATCCTGTTATTATTAGTGCTAACCTTTCAGAGCATGAAGAAAAGAAATTATTAAAAACTCTAAAGAAGCACCATGCCGCTATTGGATATACTTTTGATGATCTTAAGGACATTAGTCCCACTCTATGTCAGCACAAAATTAAACTGGATAAAGATGCAAAACCGGTTGTTCATCATCAATGAAGGTTAAATCCTAAGATGAAAGAAGTGGTAAGAAATGAAATACTAAAGCTTATGGAGGTAGGTATAATTTATCCTATTGCTGATAGTCAATGGGTAAGTCCTGTTCATTGTGTCCCTAAGAACGGAGGTATTACTGTTGTTCCTAATGATAAGAATAAATTGATTCATCAAAGAATAGTTACAGGTTATAGAATGGTAATTGACTTCCGCAAATTAGATAAAGCTACTAGAGAAGATCATTACCCCTTACCTTTTATTGATAAAATGTTATAAAGACTATCCAAACATACTCATTTTTGCTTTCTAGATGGTTATTCTGGTTTCTCTCAAATACCTGTGTCAAAAGATGATCAAGAGAAAACCACTTTTACTTGCCCTTTCGGTACCTTTGCTTATAGACGTATGCCTTTTGGTTTATGCAATGCACCTGCTACCTTTCAAAGATGTATGACTGCTATATTCTCTGATTTTTGTGAAAGGGTTTTTGAGGTTTTCATGGATGATTTCTCCATTTACGGAACTTCTTTTGATGATTGCTTAAGCAACCTTGATCGATTTTTGCTGAGATGTGAAGAAATTAATCTTGTCTTGAATTGGGAAAAGTGCCACTTTATGGTTAATGAAGGTATTGTCTTGGGGCATAAAGTTTCTGAAAGAGGTATTGAAGTTGATAAAGCTAAAGTAGATGCTATTGAAAAGATGTCGTGTCATAAAGATATCAAAGGTATAAGAAGTTTCCTTGGTCATGCTGGTTTCTATAGGAGGTTTATTAAAGACTTCTCTAAAATTTCTAGGCCTCTCACTAATCTCTTACAAAGATGTTCCTTTTGTTTTTGATGATGATTGTGTTGGGTTTCGTAGTAATTTCAAAAAATTTCCTACGCACACGCAAGATCATGGTGATGCATAGCAATGAGAGGGGAGAGTGTTGTCTACGTACCCACGCAGACCGTCTGCGGAAGCGTTGACACAATGTAGAGGAAGTAGTCGTACGTCTTCACGATCCAACCGATAAAGCACCGAATCTACGGCACCTCCGAGTTCGAGCACACGTTCAGCTCGATGACGATCCCCGGACTCCGATCCAGCAAAGTGTCGGGGAAGAGTTCCGTTAGCACGACGGCGTGGTGATGATCTTGATGCACTATAGCAGCAGGGCTTCGCCTAAACTCCGCTACAGTATTATCGAGGAATATGGTGGCTGGGGGCACCGCACACGGCTAAGGAATAGATCACGTGGATCAACTTGTCTGTTTCTGGGGTGCCTCTGCCTCAGTATATAAAGGAGCCAAGGGGGAGGGGGCCGCCGGCCAGGAGGAGGGCGCAGGAGGAGTCCTACTCCTCCCGGGAGTAGGACTCCCCCCCAATCCTACTTGGACTAGGATTCCCCGAGGGGGAAAGAGAGAGAGGGGGGCCGGCCACCTCTCCTAGTCCTAATAGGACTAGGGGAGGGGGGAGGCGCGTGGCCACCTTGGGCTGCCCCTTTCTCCTTTCCACTAAAGCCCATTAAGGCCCATATGGCTCCCGGGGGGTTCCGGTACTCCGGTAAAATCCCGACTTCACCCGGAACACTTCCGATGTCCAAATATAGGCTTCCAATATATCAATCTTTATGTCTCGACCATTTCGAGACTCCTCGTCATGTCCGTGATCACATCCGGGACTCCGAACAACCTTCGGTACATCAAAATGCATAAACTCATAATACAACTGTCATCGTAACCTTAAGCGTCGGACCCTACGGGTTCGAGAACAATGTAGACATGACCGAGACACGTCTCCGGTCAATAACCAATAGCGGGACCTGGATGCCCATATTGGCTCCTACATATTCTACGAAGATCTTTATCGGTCAGACCGCATAACAACATACGTTGTTCCCTTTGTCATCGGTATGTTACTTGCCCGAGATTTGATCGTCGGTATCCAATACCTAGTTCAATCTCGTTACCGGCAAGTCTCTTTACTCGTTCTGTAATACATCATCCCGCAACTAACTCATTAGTTGCAATGCTTGCAAGGCTTATGTGATGTGCATTACCGAGAGGGCCCAGAGATACCTCTCCGACAATCGGAGTGACAAAACCTAATCTCGAAATACGCCAACCCAACATGTACCTTTAGAGACACCTGTAGTACTCCTTTATAATCACCCAGTTACGTTGTGACGTTTGGTAGTACCCAAAGTGTTCCTCCGGTAAACGGGAGTTGCATAATCTCATAGTTACAGGAACATGTATAAGTCATGAAGAAAGCAATAGCAACATACTAAACGATCGGGTGCTAAGCTAATGGAATGGGTCATGTCAATCATATCATTCACCTAATGATGTGATCCCGTTAATCAAATAACAACTCTTTGTCCATGATTAGGAAACATAACCATCTTTGATTAACGAGCTAGTCAAGTAGAGGCATACTAGTGACACTCTGTTTGTCTATGTATTCACACATGTATTATGTTTCCGGTTAATACAATTCTAGCATGAATAATAAACATTTATCATGATTATAAGGAAATAAATAATAACTTTATTATTGCCTCTAGGGCATATTTCCTTCAGTCTCCCACTTGCACTAGAGTCAATAATCTAGTTCACATCGCCATGTGATTTAACAGCAATAGTTCACATCACCATGTGATTAACACCCATAGTTCAGATCGATATGTGATAAACACCCAAAGGGTTTACTAGAGTCAATAATCTAGTTCACATCGCTATGTGATTAACATCCAAAGAGTACTAAGGTGTGATCATGTTTTGCTTGTGAGATAATTTTAGTCAACGGGTCTGTCACATTCAGATCCGTAAGTATTTTGCAAATTTCTATGTCAACAATGCTCTGCACGGAGGTACTCTAGCTTATTGCTCCCACTTTCAATATGTATCTAGATCGAGACTTAGAGTCATCCAGATCTGTGTCAAAAACTTGCATCGACGTAACTTTTTACGACGAACCTTTTTGTCACCTCCATAATTGAGAAATATTTCCTTATTCCACTAAGGATAATTTTGACCGCTGTCCAGTGATCTACTCTTAGATCACTATTGTACTCCCTTGCTTAATACAGTGTAGGGTATATAATAGACCTGGTACACATCATGGCATACTTTATAGAGCCTATGGCTGAGGCACAGGGAATGACTTTCATTCTCTTTCTATCTTCTGCCATGGTCGGGCTTTGAGTCTTACTCAACTTCACACCTTGTAACACAGGCAAGAAACTTTTTCATTGACTGCTCCATTTTGAACTACTTCAAAATCTTGTTAAGGTATGTACTCATTGAAAAAACTTGTCAAGTGTCTTGATCTATCTCTATAGATCTTGATACTCAATATGTAAGCAGCTTCACCGAGGTCTTTCTTTGAAAAACTCCTTTCAAACACTCCTTTATGCTTTGCAGAATAATTCTACATTATTTCCGATCAACAATATGTCATTCACATATACTTATCAGAAATGTTGTAGTGCTCCCACTCACTTTCTTGTAAATACAGGCTTCACCGCAAGTCTGTATAAAACTATATGCTTTGATCAACTTATCAAAGCGTATATTCCAACTCCGAGATTCTTGCACCAGTCCATAGATGGATCGCTGGAGCTTGCATATTTAGTTAACACCTTTAGGATCGACAAAACCTTCTGGTTGTATCATATACAACTCTTCTTTAATAAATCTATTAGGGAATGCAGTTTTGTTTATCCATTTGCCAGGTTTCATAAAATGCGGCAATTGCTAACATGATTCGGACATACTTAAGTATAGATATGAGTGAGAAAATCTCATCGTAGTCAACACCTTGAACTTGTCGAAAACCTTTTGCGACAATTCTAGCTTTGTAGATAGTAATACTACTATCAGCGTCCGTCTTCCTCTTGAAGATCCATTTATTTTCTATGGCTTGCCGATCATCGGGCAAATCCATCAAAGTCCATACTTTGTTCTCATACATGGATCATATCTCAGATTTCATGGCCTCAAACCATTTCGCGGAATCTGGGCTCATCATCGCTTCCTCATAGTTCGCAAGTTCGTCATGGTCTAGTAACATGACTTCCAGAACAGGATTACTGTACCACTCTGGTGCGGATCTCACTCTGGTTTACCTACGAGATTTGGTAGTAACTTGATCTGAAGTTACATGATCATCATCATTAGCTTCCTCACTAATTGGTGTAGTAGTCACAGGAACAGATTTCTGTGATGAACTACTTTCCAATAAGGGAGCAGGTACAGTTACCTCATCAAGTTCTACTTTCCTCCCACTCACTTCTTTCGAGAGAAACTTCTTCTCTAGAAAGACTCCGAATTTAGCAACAAAAGTCTTGCCTTCAGATCTATGATAGAAGGTGTATCCAATAGTTTCCTTTGGATATCCTATGAAGATTTACTTCTCCGATTTGGGTTCGAGCTTATCATGTTGAAACTTTTTCACATAAGCATCGCAGTACCAAACTTTAAGAAACGACAACTTTGGTTTTTTGCCAAACCACAGTTCAGATTGTGTCGTCTCAACGGACTTAGATGGTGCCCTTTTAAACGTGAATGCAGCTGTCTTTAATGCATAACCCCAAAACGATAGTGGTAGATCGGTAAGAGACATCATAGATCGCACCATATCTAATAAAGTACGGTTATAATGTTCGGACACACCATTATGCTGTGGTGTTCCAGGTGGCGTGAGTAGTGAAACTATTTCACATTGTTTTAACTGAAGACCAAAATTGTAACTCAAATATTTGTCTCCGCGATCAGATCGTAGAAACTTTATTTTCTTGTCACGACGATTTTCCACTTCACTCTGAAATTCTTTGAACTTTTCAAATGTTTCAGACTTATGTTTCATCAAGTAGATATACCCATATCTGCTCAAATCATCTGTGAAGTTCAGAAAATAACGATACTTGCCGTGAGCCTTAACACTCATCGGACCGCATACATCAGTATGTATTATTTCCAATAAGTCAGTTGCTCGCTCCGGAGAACGGAGTCTTAGTCATCTTGCCCATGAGGCATGGTTCGCAAGCATCAAGTGATTCATAATCAAGTGATTCCAAAATCCCATCAGCATGGAGTTTCTTCATGCGCTTTACACCAATATGACCTAAATGGCAGTGCCACAAATAAGTTGCACTATCATTATTAACTTCGCATCTTTTGGTTTCAATATTATGAATATGTGTATCACTACGATCGAGATCCAATGAACTTGTTTCATTGGGTGTATGACCATCGAAGGTTTTATTCATGTAAACAGAACAACAATTATTCTCTGACTTTAATGAATAACCGTATTGCAATAAACATGATCAAATCATATTCATGCTCAACGCAAAAATCAAATAACACTTATTTAGGTTCAACACTAATCCCCAAAGTATAGGGGAGTGTGCGATGATGATCACATCAATCTTGGAACTACTTCCAACACACATCGTCACTTCACCCTTAACTAGTCTCTGTTTATTCTGCAACTCCTGTTTCGAGTTACTAATCTTAGCAACTGAACTAGTATCAAATACTGAGGGGTTGCTATAAACACTAGTAAAGTACACATCAATAACATGTATATCAAATATACTTATGTTCACTTTGCCATCCTTCTTATCCGCCAATCACTTGGGGTAGCTCCGCTTCCAGTGACCAGTCCCTTTGCAGTAGAAACACTCAGTCTCAGGCTTAGGACCAGACTTGGGCTTCTTCACTTGAGGAGCAACTTGCTTGCTGTTCTTCTTGAAGTTCCCCTTCTTCCCTCTGCCCTTTTCTTGAAACTAGTGGTCTTGTCTACCATCAACACTTGATGTTTTTCTCGATTTCTACCTTCGTCAATTTTTGCATTACAAAGAGCTTGGGAATCGTTTCTGTTATCCCTTGCATATCATAGTTCATCACGAAGTTCTACTAACTTGGTGATGGTGACTAGAGAATTCTGTCAATCACTATCTTATCTGGAAGATTAACTCCCACTTGATTCAAGCGATTGTAGTACTCAGACAATCTGAGCACATGCTCACTAGTTGAGTGATTCTCCTCCATCTTTTAGCTATAGAACTTGTTGGAGACTTCATATCTCTCAACTCGGGTATTTGCTTGAAATATTAACTTCAACTCCTGGAACATCTCATATGCTCCATGATGTTCAAAACATCTTTGAAGTCCCGATTCTAAGCCATTAAGCATGGTGCACTAAACTATCAAGTAGTCATCATATTGAGCTAGCTAAACGTTCATAACGTCTGCATCTGCTCCTGTAATAGGTCCTTCACCTAGCGGTGCATCAAGGACATAATTCTTCTGTGCAGCAATGAGGATAAACCTCAGATCACGGATCCAATCCGCATCATTGCTACTAACATCTTTCAACACAATTTTCTCTAGGAACATATCAAAATAAACACAGGGAAGCAACAACGCGAGCTATTGATTTACAACATAATTTGCAAAATACTACCAGGACTAAGTTCATGATAAATTTATGTTCAGTTAATCAAATTAATTAAAGAACTCCCACTTAGATAGACATCCCTCTAATCTTCTAAGTGATTACGTGATCCAAATCAACTAAACCATAACCGATCATCACGTGAGATGGAGTAGTTTTCAATGGTGAACATCGTTATGTTGATCATATCTAGTATATGATTCACGCTCGACCTTTCGGTCTCCGTGTTTCGAGGCCATATCTGTATATGCTTGGCTCGTCAAGTATAACCTGAGTATTCCGCGTGTGCAACTGTTTTGCACCCGTTGTATTTGAACGTAGAGCCTATCACACCCGATCATCACGTGGTGTCTCAGCACGAAGAACTTTCGCAACGGTGCATACTCAGGGAGAACACTTCTTGATAATTAGTGAGAGATCATCTTAAAATGCTACCGTCAAAATAATCAAAATATGTGACATGATATGGCCATCATCATCTTGAACCTTTGATCTCCATCTCCAAAGTACTGTCATGATCTCTATCGTCACCGGCATGACACCATGATCTCCATCATCTTGATCTATATCAATGTGTCGTCACACGGTCGTCTCGCCAACTATTGCTCTTGCAACTATTGCTATCGCATAGCGATAAAGTAAAGCAATTATTTGGTGCTTGCATCTTATGCAATAAAGAGACAACCATAAGGCTTTTGCCAGTTGCCGATAACTTTAACAAAACATGATCATCTCATACAACAACTTATATCTCATCACGTTTTGACCATATCACATCACAACATGCCCTGCAAAAACAAGTTAGACGTCCTCTACTTTGTTGTTGCAAGTTTTACGTGGCTGCTACGGGCTTAAGTAAGAACCAATCTCACCTACGCATCAAAACCACAACGATAGTTTGTCAATTTGACTCCATTTTAACCTTCGCAAGGACCGGGCGTAGCCACACTTGGTTCAACTAAAGTTGGAGAAACTGTCACCCACAAGCCACCTCTGTGCAAAGCACGTCGGGAGAACCGGTCTCGCGTAAGCGTACGCGTAATGTCGGTCTGGGCCGCTTCATCCAACAATACCGCCGAACCAAAGTATGACATGCTGGTAGGCAATATGACTTATATCGCCCACAACTCACTTGTGTTCTACTCGTGCATATAACATCAACATATAAAACCTAGGCTCTGATGCCACTGTTGGGTTTCATAGTAATTTCAAAAAATTTCCTACGCACACGCAAGATCATGGTGATGCATAGCAATGAGAGGGGAGAGTGTTGTCTACGTACCCACACAGACCGACTGCGGAAGCGTTGACACAACGTAGAGGAAGTAGTCGTACGTCTTCACAATCCAACCGATCAAGCACCGAAACTACGGCACCTCCGAGTTCGAGCACACGTTCAGCTCGATGACGATCCCTGGACTCCGATCCAACAAAGCGTTGGGGAAGAGTTCCGTCAGCACGACGACGTGGTGATGATCTTGATGCACTATAGCAGCAGGGCTTCGCCTAAACTCCGCTACAGTATTATCGAGGAATATGGTGGCTGGGGGCACCGCACACGGCTAAGGAATAGATCACGTGGATCAACTTGTCTGTTTCTGGGGTGCCTCTGCCTCAGTATATAAAGGAGCCAAGGGGGAGGGGGCCGCCGGCCAGGAGGAGGGCGCAGGAGGAGTCCTACTCCTCCCGGGAGTAGGACTCCCCCCCCAATCCTAGTTGGACTAGGATTCCCCGAGGGGGAAAGAGAGAGAGGGGGGCCGGCCACCTCTCCTAGTCCTAATAGGACTAGGGGGGGTGGGAGGCGCGCGGCCACCTTGGGCTGCCCCTTTCTCCTTTCCACTAAAGCCCATTAAGGCCCATATGGCTCCCGGGGGGTTTCGGTAACATCTGGGTACTCCGGTAAAATCCCGATTTCACCCGGAACACTTCCGATGTCCAAATATAGGCTTCCAATATATAAATCTTTATGTCTCGACCATTTCGAGACTCCTCGTCATGTTCGTGATCACATCCGGGACTCCGAACAACCTTCGGTACATCAAAAATGCATAAACTCATAATACAACTGTCATTGTAACCTTAATCGTGCGGACCCTACGGGTTCGAGAACAATGTAGACATGACCGAGACACGTCTCCGGTCAATAACCAATAGCGGGACCTGGATGCCCATATTGGCTCCTACATATTCTACGAAGATCTTTATCGGTCAGACCGCATAACAACATACGTTGTTCCCTTTGTCATCGGTATGTTACTTGCCCGAGATTCGATCGTCGGTATCCAATACCTAGTTCAATCTCGTTACCGGCAAGTCTCTTTACTCGTTCTGTAATACGTCATCCCGCAACTAACTCATTAGTTGCAATGCTTGCAAGGCTTATGTGATGTGCATTACCGAGAGGGCCTAGAGATACCTCTCCGACAATCGGAGTGACAAAACCTAATCTCGAAATACGCCAACCCAACATGTACCTTTAGAGACACCTGTAGTACTCCTTTATAATCACCCAGTTACGTTGTGACGTTTGGTAGTACCCAAAGTGTTCCTCCGGTAAACGGGAGTTGCATAATCTCATAGTTACAGGAACATGTATAAGTCATGAAGAAAGCAATAGCAACATACTAAACGATCGGGTGCTAAGCTAATGGAATGGGTCATGTCAATCATATCATTCACCTAATGATGTGATCCCGTTAATCAAATAACAACTCTTTGTCCATGATTAGGAAACATAACCATCTTTGATTAACGAGCTAGTCAAGTAGAGGCATACTAGTGACACTCTGTTTGTCTATGTATTCACACATGTATTATGTTTCCGGTTAATACAATTCTAGCATGAATAATAAACATTTATCATGATTATAAGGAAATAAATAATAACTTTATTATTGCCTCTAGGGCATATTTCCTTCAGATTGTGTAGAAGCATTTGAAATACTTAAGAAAGCCTTGATTTCTGCATCTATTGTTCAGCCACCTGATTGGAATTTACCCTTTGAAATTATGTGTGATGCTAGTGATTATGCTATTGGTGCTTTTCTAGGACAAAGAGTTGATAAGAAATTAAATGTTACTCAGTATGCTAGTAAAACTCTAGACAGTGCCCAGACAAATTATGCTACCACTGAAAAAGAATTTTTAGTAGTTGTTTTTGCATGTGATAAGTTCAGACCTTATATTGTTGATTCCAAAGTAACTGTTCACACTGATCATGCTGCTATTAAATATGTTATGGAAAAGAAAGATGCTAAACCTAGACTTATTAGATAGATTCTCTTGCTACAAGAATTTGATTTGCATATTGTTGATAGAAAGGGAGCTGAGAACCCTATTGCAGACAACTTGTCTAGGTTAGAGAATGTTCTTGATGACCCACTACCTATTGATGATAGCTTTCCTAATGAGCAATTCAATGTCATAAATGCCTCTCATAACACTCCATGGTATGCTGATTCTGCTAATTATATTGTTGCTAAACTTATACCACCTAGTTTCACATACCAGCAAAAGAAAAGGGCTTTCTATGATTTAAGACATTACTTTCGGATGACCCACACCTTTATAAAGAAGTAGTAGATGGTGTTGTTCGACATTGTGTACCTGAGCATGAACATGAACATATCCTATGCAAGTGCCACACCGAGTCTTACGGAGGACACCACGTTGGAGATAGAACTGCACATAAGGTATTGCAATCTGGTTTCTATTGGCCTACTCTCTTTAAGGATGCTCGTAAGTTTGTCTTGTTTTGTGATCAATGTCAAAGAATTGGTATTATTAGTAGACGTCAGGAAATGCCTATGCACTATTCACTTGTTATTGAACCATTTGATGTTTGGGGCTTGAAAGTACGTTATATCGACAAGAGGGGGGGTGAATAGGCAATTTTTATGAAAGTCTTCAAGACGTGGAAGTTATGAAGACAAACGATAGAAATAAACCTATTACCCTGCAGCGGAAGGTAGACTACACTAGGCAAGCCATAGTCAAGTATTCAATAGAGTGAAAGCACAATGACTAATAGCAGCAATGTAGTAAGGATCAGGTAGGAAGATATTGTGAAGCCACACAGAACACGCAGTCACTCAGTGAAGACAAAAGATAGTGCGAACATACAATGACTTCACAAGGAGTAACAGTAAGTAAAGGGAAGGGAAGATGAAACCAGTGACTCGCTGAAGACAATGATTTGTTGGACCAGTTCCAGTTGATGTGACAACTGTACGTCTGGTTAGGGCGGCTAGGTATTTAAACCTTAGGACACACAGTCCCGGACACCCAGTCCTGAACACACAGCTCAGGACACCCAGTCCTCACCGTATTCCCCTTGAGCTAAGGTCACACAGACCTCGCCCAATCACTCTGGTAAGTGTTCAAGGTAGACTCCCAAACCTTCACAGACTTCGTTCACCGGCAATCCACAATGTCTCTTGGATTCTCAGAACGCGACGCCTAACCGGCTGGAGGATGCACAGTCCTCAAGTGTAATAAGTCTTCAGATCACACAGACAAGAAGACTTAAGTGATGCCTAATTCTCTTTGGCTCTGGGTGGTTAGGGCTTTATCCTCGCAAGGAATTCTCTCTCAAAGGCTTCGAGGTGGGTTGCTCTCAAATGACAAAAGCCGTACTCTGAATCTGAGCAGCCAACCGTTTATGGTTGTAGGGGGTGAGCTATTTATAGCCACTTGGCAACCCGACCTGATTTGTCCGAAATGACCCTGGGTCACTAAGGAACTGACACGTGTTCCAATGGTCAGATTTCAAACTCACACGGCAACTTTACTTGGGCTGCAAGAAAAGCTGACTTGTCCGACTCTGGACAAGATTCGCTCTCAAAGTCTTCACTCGAAGACATAGGTTTTGTTTAAGCATCACTTCAGTCATTCTGACTGGTTCTCTTGGACCCCACTTAACAGTACGGTGGTTCCTATGACTCAACACAGAAGAAAGAGAACTACGAAAGATCTAAGTCTTCGAGCTCCATAGGCTTCATGTGGTGTCTTCTCTTGTCATAGTCTTCAATGTGAATATCTTCATATACCACCTTTGACTTCAATGTCTTCATACATTTTTAGGGGTCATCTCTGGTAGGAAAACCGAATCAATGAGGGACTTCTACCTGTGTTATCTTGCAATTCTCACAAACACATTAGTCCCTCAACTAGGTTTGTCGTCAATACTCCAAAACCAACTAGGGTGGCACTAGATGCACTTACAATCTCCCCCTTTTTGGTGATTGATGACAAACTAGTTGAAGTTCTCAACGGGGAATATAATCTGTGAAATTGTAAAGGATAAGGAATTGTCTTCATAAGTTGCAAGGGATCCCCCTGAAGATGTGCATATAAGTAATTTGCTTTTGGAATGCAAATGCACATGGCAGGTTGTACTTGTGGAGATCCACTTCAACTTATGATGACAATCCACTATGCATGTGAAAGTATATGAAGATAATGACATGCATAATGGAAAATGGACGTCTGCAGAATGATCTAAGTGCGGAATTTATCGTCGCACATGCGGAATTTATCATCCAACACAAGGTGGCAGATAAGTAGCAGACGACCATCGAGTTTAAGTGTTACAACTCAAAGAACCAAATGTAGCAAAACGAGAGTTGTAAGCACGAAGCAAAATATAAAGCACCCGCCCATATGGACCCGCTTGAAGACTATCAACCTCATATGCTTCTCCCCCTTTTGTCAGTAAGGACCAAAAAGGTTTGAAGACATAGAGCATCTACTCATTCCCATGAGGAGTAAGTGAAGCAGCAGGGTCGTTGGTGGTGTTTGGCAGTGCTGAAGAGCTTGGAGCAGAGTCGAAGCGTGCTGAAGGAGGTGGCGGTGAAGTAGCATCGTCTTCATCCTCGATCACTCTGGCAGTCACAGTTGCAGCAGAGGAAGAGAACTCAGAGTCTTCAAGGGATGGAGTTTGTCGCAGCACTGCCCTTCGAGGAGGTGTGGAGTCAAACTTGAATCGCTCAGTGAAGCCATCCTCTTGAAGATCATCTTCAGAACACATCAGCGTTAGCCCTTTCCATGTGCGGCGAGAGGTTTCATGGGCAACAAAAGCATTCTTGGTGGCAAGATTGCGAATGCGATTAACATCCACCAAGAGGCTTTGCATCTAACGCTTCAGCCAGTCATGATGTCTATCCTGTTTCTGATGAAGAGCCACAAGAAGCTCTCGGTCGTTGAGAACACGAGTGCGCTTCTTGGGTCGTGGAGCAGTTGTACTGTCAGTGGCTTCAGTGAGAGCAGGATGCGGTGCATGTGTAGTGCCAGCCAAAGGATACACACGAGTTACGGCTTCCACGCCTTCAACGTTCTGAGTGAAGCTTTGATGCTCTACATTCTGAAGACTGAGAGGTTCCTTGGCAGGCTCAGGATAGATGGCTTCAATAGACATATCCACATCAGGCAAAAAAAATCCGATGGTTGCGGGCTGAAGGCTGATATGAGATAGCGGAGTGAAGTTTGATCAGCCACATCACCCAAGGGGCGTAGAACTTCAAACCAAACAGATCAGAGCCAGATGCAGCAAGTTGGCGAATGAAGAAATCCTGTGTATTGAAGCATTTTCCATGAAGAATGTAGAACACCAAAGTCTTCATTGCACCTTCCAGCTTGGCATGGGGAGAATGTCCTTTGATTGGCCAGAGAGTTCACCTTATGATGTGATAAATGGTTTTTGGCAGATACTCAAGGTCTTCAACGAAGAACTCCGTGGGATAAGCAACATCTTGGGGCAATGGCTTCATCATACTGAGCATCTAACTCATATTAGGTTCAGTCTTCTGAAAGATGCTCTCAATAGCTTCACTATGAAGCTGACAGCCATGCTCGTAGAGATCGCCAGGAGTGGGCAAACCAGTGAGCTCAATGATGTCAAAGGCTTTGGCTTCATGATGAACGTTTCCTGTCATCCACTCCAGGACCCAAGTCTTCGGATCTCTGCTATACCCGCGGATGTGAAGTGTGGCATAGAATTGGAGCAGCAACTCTTCATTCCAATGCTCTTGGTCAGTGACGAATGGCAGCAATCCAACCTCCTTGAAGCAATCCAGAGCTTCTTCCAGACAGGGCAGACCAGCTATTGCTTCAATGTCAAGACGCGTGTGTGGGAAGATGTGACCTTGATTGTATAGAATGCAGGAGTAATAGCTTCGCTGCGGATAGCTCCAGAACCGATCAGATGATATTCTTTCCCTTGAGTAGGGGTTCCTGGAGCTATTAAAGAATGTGTTGTCTGCTCTGAAGCCATTGATATTGAAGGAGCCAGGTGCTGATGCAGGACCTGGGAACCTTGGCAATCTTGGGATTGGCTTCTATACCTGAGGCCTGTGCTCAACATGATAGTCGAACTGGGGACCGACAGCAGACTCAGGAACAGAAGTGGCGGGATCAGTGGCTTCGCTGACTTCTGGTGCTTTTGTTGGTGAGGGCTCCACATTAGCTTCCGCCATGACAGCGTCGGTGGCTTCAGTGGTGTTGGTGGTGGCAGCCTCAAGATGTTCAACCTCCACTTGACGAGCTGGAGGGTCAGTCACAATCACGTTCTCCTTGAGAACCGCTTCTTGGTGGGACAGGGGAGTAGCAGCTTGTGGGACTTCTTCTTCATCAGCTGATGCAGCCGGAATGTCTTCAGCAGATTCAATTTCAGACGCAGAGACTGGAGGCCTAGGTACTTTGCGAAGCCTGCGCAACGCAGGCGACGCCTGTGTAGTTGGAGTTGGCTAGGCCTCAAAGTCTTCTTCCTCTTGTGGGCGATCATCCCATGAAGCATCCTGAGCAATTGGCGTCAGAGGACGACCAATGCTGATGAGTTCGCTGTTCTCGAGCTGAGGAAGGACTGCACCATCTTCTACATGGTCATGTTGACCAATGTCTTCAGCAGCGACGGGATCAGCTGCTGGAAAGTCTTTAGCTTCATGAGCCTCTGTGAAAGCAGGCTCATGGATTGTCAGTTGGCGTTCAGCGTCAGGACGAACCATGGAAATGGGTTCAACTATCAAAGGCTCTGTGGGAGTAGGCCGATCTTTCTTGGTCTTCCTCTTCTTCTTGGAGGGGGCAATAGGAGAGGCTTCAGGATGTTTCCTCTTCCTGGCTTCAGCCTCAGTAGTCCTCGTCTTCTTGAGCTCTGAAGCGGTTGACCGGCTTTTTGGCTTCGAGCCAGTCATTCTAGTTCGGAAGACAATGGGATCTGCTTCCTGCCTTGGTGCGTCAGGTTCAGCCGTAGCAGGCTTCTTCATCTTCTTTGCTGCCATCCTGGGGTCGATGCCAGGACGCCCAAGGGCCTTGCGCTTCTCAGCCTCATTGTAGGCCTGCACACATTTTTCAGCCAGAACCTTCATGCGCTCACGAGAACCTTGAACTTCTGCACGTTTCTTGAGAAAGGCTTCCTTGAGCTCGTGCAGCATAATCTTGAAGTTCTTCACCTCTTGCATGCTGAGCTTGGCCATATGCTTCTTGAACTGAGCCTTTTCATAGTCAATCTTTTGCTTCAGTTCAACAATGCGCTGGGCGATAGCTAACTCTGAAGCAATGGCGCCATGGAAGGCGACACTGAGGCCAATGGGTAGTTGCAGATCTTCGAAGCTGATGTTTGGCGTGTCAAACCATTCATCAATGAAGTTGTGGATGATTTTTACATCAAAGAGAGGCAGATCATTGAATATTTCTGCTTCTTCTTTGCTCTTGATGAGTTGCTCAAGAGCGTCATCTGCAAGATCTTCATCACTTGACAGATCAATGGCATCATTGCGCAGAATGGCGGCAGCTGTTAGCTCTTGGCCGGTGTGTGGCAGAGGCATCTTGACCTTCTGGGGCTTGGAGATGCGTGATAAATCTTTGGACTGCACACTGTCTTAAGGAGGTGCAGTTGCCAGTGGCTTCGCCCGTGAGATTTTTGGTGAAGGGGCAGGCTTTGAAGCTTTAGGCTTCTTCAACTTCTTTGGCTTCGGCGCTGCAGGCGCTTCATCTGATTCAACGTCAGCTGTAGGCTCATTCACTGCAGTCCCTTGAACCAAGATATGGGTGATGAGGCCTTCAAGGTTGTAGAAAGGACCGACGACATTGGGTTCTGCATCTCGTGTGCCATCAGCCCTTGGAGCTGAGGGACTAGGGTTGAAGTCTAGTCCCAATGTCTTCTTGTTTTGCTTCGCTGAGTTCTGGGCAAACTGGAAGTTGCGCTTGAACAGAATGTCGTCACGACACCATAGTAGTGACGATGGGTGTGCATCAACAGGCTGTGGCCCACGGACCATGCAGGGATAGAAGCCTTGTTCAATGGCTTCATCTCTGGACCTGGGTTGAAGATTCTTGTATAGGATGTCTCCCCACGGTCTCTTGATGGCATTTTTCTCAGCATATTCCTGGGTTACAAATCCGTATTTGAACCATTGTTCTGCCCAATATCTATTGGAAATATGCCCTAGAGTCAATAATAAATTGATTATTATTATATTTCCTTGTTCATGATAATCGTTTATTATCCATGCTAGAATTGTATTGATAGGAAACTCAGATACATGTGTGGATACATAGACCACACCATGTCCCTAGTAAGCCTCTAGTTGACTAGCTCATTGATCAATAGATGGTTACGGTTTCCTGACCATGGACATTGGATGTCATTGATAACGGGATCACATCATTGGGAGAATGATGTGATGGACAAGACCCAATCCTAAGCATAGCACTAGATCGTGTAGTTCGTATGCTAAAGCTTTTCTAATGTCAAGTATCATTTCCTTAGACCATGAGATTGTGCAACTCCCGGATACCGTAGGAGTGCTTTGGGTGTGCCAAATGTCACAACGTAACTGGGTGGCTGTAAAGGTACACTACGGGTATCTCCGAAAGTGTCTGTTGGGTTGGCACGAATCGAGACTGGGATTTGTCACTCCGTGTGATGGAGAGGTATCTCTGGGCCCACTCGGTAGGACATCATCATAATGTGCACAATGTGACCAAGGAGTTGATCACGGGATGATGTGTTACGGAACGAGTAAAGAGACTTGCCGGTAACGAGATTGAACAAGGTATCAGGATACCGATGATCGAATCTCGGGCAAGTATCATACCGATAGACAAAGGGAATTGTATACGGGATTGATCGAATCCTCGACATCGTGGTTCATCCGATGAGGTCATCGTGGAACATGTGGGAACCAACATGGGTATCCAGATCCCGCTGTTGGTTATTGACCGGAGAATGTCTCGGTCATGTCTGCATGTCTCCCGAACCCGTAGGGTCTACACACTTAAGGTTCGATGACGCTAGGGTTATAAAGGAAGTTTGTATGTGGTTACCGAATGTTTTTCGGAGTCCCGGATGAGATCCCGGACGTCACTAGGAGTTCCGGAATGGTCCGGAGGTAAAGATTTATATATAGGAAGTCCTATTTCGGCCATCGGGACAAGTTTCGGGGTCATCGGTATTGTACCGGGACCACCGGAAGGGTCCCGGGGGTCCACCGGGTGGGGCCACCTATCCCGGAGGGTCCCATGGGCTGAAGTGGGAAGGGATCCAGCCCAAAGTGGGCTGGGGCGCCACTTTCCCCTAGGGCCCATGCGCCTAGTGTGGGGGAAACCCTAAAGGAAGAGTCCCAGAAGGGGAAGGCACCTCCTAGGTGCCTTGGGGAGGAGGGATTCCTCCCTTGGCCGCCGCCCCCCTAGGAGATTGGATCTCCTAGGGCCGGCGCCCCCCCTTGGCCCCCCTATATATAGTGGGGGAGATGGAGGACTTCTTACCTTTTGCCTTTGGTGCAGCCCTCCCCCTCTCCCAAGTCCTTCTCCTCTCCCGTGGTGCTTGGTGAAGCCCTGCAGGATTCCCACGCTCCTCCATCACCACCACGCCGTTGTGCTGCTGCTGGATGGAGTCTTCCTCAACCTCTCCCTCTCTCCTTGCTGGATCAAGGCATGGGAGACGTGTCCGGGCTGTACGTGTGTTGAACGCGGAGGTGCCGTCCGTTCGGCACTAGGATCTCCGGTGATTTGGATCACGACGAGTACGACTCCATCAACCCCGTTCACTTGAACGCTTCCGCTTAGTGTCGGTGTACTAGAGTAGGGGTACCCTTGTACCCCGAACTTGTGCACGGGCAGTCGCAGCATCCCGCGGCAAGGCCTGCCGGGTCACTGCCAAGATTCCCCGTGGTCCCCCTGAAGACCATTCAAGAACAAAGTACTCAAGACAAGACCCCGGCAAGAGGAGCTTGCCGGGAAGAAGGCAAGGCCCCGGCAAGAGGAGCTTGCCGGGAAGGCCATCGGAAGCGTCCCAAGACCCCGGCAAGAGGCGCTTGCCGGGAAGGCCGTCCGAGGCATTCCAAGGAACTTGCCGCGGCGCGCTACGCGCCCCGACAAGGCCCGGTGAGCGACAAGCTCCTGGAAGCGACAAGACGACGGCCACGGCAAGGTGCTTGCCGCGACAAGCCCCCACTCCACGCCCGCGCTCCAGCACATCCACCCACGTGTCGCTCCGGGGCCCCTCCCGAGCGCACGTGGCAGGAGGCTGTGCAGCTAGGGGCGTGCGGTGGCACGCAGGCGCTGACAAGACAACCATCGTGGCAAGACGGTGGCATCCCTAGCGGTCCCTTTCGGTGCTGTCTAGGTGACACAGACGGGCATTTAATGCCCTTGTCCCCTGCCGTCAGGGTTAGGTATGATAACACTGTAGCAGCTAGCTGTGCCTACTACAGCACCTAGCTGTGCCTACCCACGGCACCCTTTCCATTTTTTCCCTTGGCCCCCGTTGCTCTATGTCGGTAACCCCTTGAGTATAAAAGGAGGCCCGTGTGCAACGTAAGGGGGGGTCGGCCATCTCGAGAGCTCTCGCGAGGTTCAGCAATTCCACGCACCCACGCTCGCTCCCGAGCAAGAAATCAATACCAATCCACAAAGCAGGAGTAGGGTTTTAGGCATCCGTGCGGCCCGAACCTGGGTAAATCGCTCGCGTGCTTCGCCTCGATTTACTCCTGGCACGACCAACCGCCCTCTTGCTTCGCCTCGATCTGCTCTTTGTGCAACCTCCGCCCCCCGCCGAACCAAAAGGGACCCGGTCCGCCGGTCCCATAGGTGCCCGTGGATCAGAAACTCCGGCACTTAGCGATCTACAAGGGTATGTAGATGCACTCTCCTTCCCCTCGTTGCTGGTTTCTCCATAGATAGATCTTGGTGACACGTAGGAAAATTTTGAATTTCTGCTACGTTCCCCAACAATATCTTCGAATCCATTGGATTCGGGTCTTGCGCTGATTGTAATCCTCTTCAGGATCTGTCTTGTACAGTTCTGAGAGGTCATCTGGCAGATCTCTAGATGTTTCTCCATGACGCTTTCTGCCACCCTTCCTTGCTGATTTCTCTGAAGCCATGAACTTTAAACTGAAAGGCTTCAACACGTTCAAAGGCTTCAGAGATTTTCGCTTGCTGGACAAACAGGAACTTGCTTCGGGAGAATTTATATGATGCTGTAAGAATTCTGCAAATGAATGCAGACTATGAGAACCAAGGGATTCTCCCACGGGCATGTACCTGTGACAGCATTAAGGTGCGAGGGAAGGGGAAGAGGTCATATGCATTCTCAGAAGATTTTGAATATAAATCAGTTTAGAAGACATTGACCTCATCGTGCGAAGACATTCACTCATAGATAAGGAGTTGGTTCCAGATTTGTACGAATCCAGAGATCAGTACAAGTGAGGAATCCAACTACTTTGTGAAGTACAAGTGAATATACTAGGCATGTTATGAGATGCAGTATGAGAGAGATCTAACTTGTGTGAATAGAAACTGCTTGTGGTAGAAAGTGACAAAGCCATAGGATCAACGGTGCCGTAAAAAGGAAGTTTTATTTACCACACTAAGAACTGCTAGACGGAGTGGAAGATGAGGCCGAGCAGTTCGATCTTCCGTGCCCTAACTTGGCGACGGAGGACACCTACGGCGACGACGGAGAGGACGATGTCCGCGGTCGGCGTGAGGACGGCGTCGGAGAGGTTGCGTCAGCGAAGCGCTTCGTCGCCGGCGTCGTCAAGGGCTAGCGGTGGCGCTAGGGTTCGTGCGAGAGTGGAAGAAGAGATAATGACCACCGTGAAGTGTGTATTTATAGGTACAGGGGCGACACTGCGTTATTACACAGGTGCCCCTGGCGATTCGCATCTGAGGAACACGTGGCCATTATGCGGAATTTTGGGGTTTGTTCCACGTCCCACGCACGCCTGGATTGTCGGGTGGTCGTTCCTACTTCTCCGGGTTTCATGTGGAGGAATGAGCATTGAAAACGGACTTAATGGTTGTCTCTGTATCTTCTGCTAACAAGGACGCAGAGAAGACATTCGACAGTTTCAATAGAATGCATATGATTTGGAGAGATAGAATTTGAGATAGAAAGCATAGAGAGGTTAGGGTCCGATCACATTCACTTAGTTCAAAAGATTCAAGAAGAACACATAGCTATAAGTGAATGCTGTAGAGGACAGAACACTAGTATGTATATATATATATAATCAACATAGTGAAGATAATCATGAAGATATGTTGAGATTGAAGCCAAACCAAATGTGAAGACATAGCAAATGTAACGCCATGAGTGAAACACTTCAAACAGAACATTTCGTGGTGGTGTTACCCACCGTATAGGAAGTATTAGACCCAGACACGGCGCACAATTATCGTGGCGCTCCGAAGTCAAATTCCACGTTAATGTATTCACACTTAGAATGTATGTCTTCATTGATTGAAGATATACTTTACTTCGTGTGTTGCACATCTAAGTCATCAATATGCATAAGGGTTAGGATGTGTGCCTGATCACAGGACATTTGAGGATTCCAGGATATTTAGCTCACACCGTAACTTGCAAAATCTCTTCTCATCCAAGGGCTTGCTGAAGATATTTGCCAATTGCTCTTCAGTGTTGACGTGTATGATATCAATACTTTCCTTCACAACATGATCTCTGAGAAAGTGATGACGAATTTCAATGTGCTTTGTCTTCGAGTGCTAAACTGGCTTGTTGGAAATCTTGATGGCGCTTTCGTTGTCGCAGTAGAGTGGCACTTGCTTCAGATGAATGCCATAGTCTTTGAGCGCTTGCTTCATCCACAGAAGCTGAGCGCAGCAAGATCCAGCAGCAATGTATTCAGATTCAGCAGTGGAGAGAGATACACAGTTCTGCTTCTTTGAAGACCAACATACAAGTGATTGTCCCAGAAAGTGACATGTGCCTGATGTAGACTTGCGATCAACTTTGTCACCAGCATAATCAGCATCCGAGAATCCAACCAGATCAAACTCTGAGCCCTTTGGATACCATAATCCTAGAGTTGGGGTGTGAGCCAAATATCAAAGAATTCGCTTCACAGCTAAGTGATGCGACTCCTTTGGTGCCGCTTGAAATCGAGCACACATGCAAACACTAAGCATAATATCTGGCCTAGATGCACATAGATAAAGTAAACAACCAATCATGGAGCGGTATACCTTTTGATCGAACTCTTTACCATTGTCGTCAGGACCCAGATGATGCTTGGCTGGCATTGGCGTCGTGAAGCCTTTGCAGTCTTGCACACCGAACTTCTTCAGGCAATCTTTGAGATACTTCTCTTGAGATATGAAGATGCCGTTGCGTTGCTGTCGTATTTGAAGACCGAGAAAGAACTTCAGCTCTCCCATCATAGACATTTGATATTGCTCTTGCATCATATATCCAAACTCTTCATTGTACTTCTGATTGGTGCAGCCGAAGATAATGTCATCCACATATATTTGGCACACAAACAGTTCACCATCATATGTCTTCGTGAAGAGAGTGGGGTCGAGAGAACCAGGTATGAAGCCTTTGCTCTTCAGGAAGTATTTGAGTGTGTCATACCAGGCCCGAGGGGCTTGTTTGAGGCCATACAGTGCCTTGTTGAGCTTGTATACCATGTCAGGATGTTTTGGATCTTCAAAGCCAGGAGGTTGTGCAACATACACTTCTTCTTCAATCTTGCCATTGAGGAAGGCGCTCTTCACATCCATTTGATAAATAAGTATGTTGTGATGATTTGCATAGGCCAGCAGTATGCGTATGGCTTCAAGTCTAGCCACAGGAGAAAATGTTTCATCGAAGTCAACGCCTTCCACTTGAGTATATCCTTGAGCAACGAGACGAGCTTTGTTTCTGACAAATTGACCATGCTCATCTTGCTTGTTGCGGTATATCCATTTGGTGCCTATTATGTTGTGCTTCCAAGGATCGGGACGCTTGACCAGTTCCCATACATTATTCAGCTCAAACTGTTGAAGCTCGTCTTGCATAGCTTGAATCCATTCAGGTTCCATGAAGGCTTCTTCAACTTTCTTGGGTTCTGTTATTGAGACGAATGCGAAGTGCCCACAGAAATTTTCTAGCTGAGTTGCCCTTGAACGAGTGAGTGGACCGGGTGCATTGATGCTATCAATTATTCTTTCAATCTGCACTTCATTGGCAACACGAGGATGTATAGGGCGAAGATTTTGCTCTTGCTGATCATTGTCGTTGTTAGAAGGAATGTCTTCAGGCTGAGCATTGTCTTCATGTTGATCAGGTGCTGAGATGATAAGTTCTTCTTCAGGATGAGTTTCAGAAGGTATAATTTCTCCAGTTCCCATTAGCTTGATTGATTCACTGGATGGAACTTCATCTAGCACATTTGGCAGTTGCTCTCTTTGTGAACCGTTGGTCTCATCGAACTGCACATCCACTGTTTCAACCACTTTGTAATGAAAGAGATTGAAGACTCTATAGGAGTGCGAATCCTTTCCATATCCAAGCATAAAACCCTCATGTTCTTTTGGTGCAAACTTTGAGGTGTGATGTGGGTCCTTGATCCAGCACCTGGCGCCAAATACTCTGAAGTAACTGACATTTGGCTTCTTGCCAGTAAGGAGCTCATAAGATGTCTTGTTCAGAAGCTTGTGAAGATAAACATGATTGATTGTATGGCATGCAGTATCAATGGCTTCAGGCCAGAATTTTCTTGGAGTCTTGTATTCATCTAGCATCGTTCTGGCCATCTCAATGAGTGTTCTGTTCTTGCGTTCGACGACCCCATTCTGCTGTGGCGTGTACGGGGCTGAGAATTCATGTGTGATGCCCAAGGTATCAAGATATGTATCAAGGCCAGTGTTCTTGAATTCAGTGCCATTGTCACTTCTGATATGCTTTATCTTGGCGCCATAGTTGTTCATTGCTCGATTGGCGAAGCGTCTGAAGACATCCTGCACTTCAGTCTTGTAAAGGATTATGTGCACCCAAGTATATCTAGAATAATCATCAACAATGACAAAGCCATAGAGACAAGCAGTAGTAGTAAGAGTTGAGTAATGACTGGGACCGAAAAGATCCATGTGAAGCAGTTCGAAGGGTCGAGTAGTGGTCATGATTGTCTTCGAGGGATGTTTGGCCCTCGTCATCTTCCCTGCCTCACATGCACCGCATAAGTGATCTTTCTTGAACTTGATGCCCTCGATGCCTATGACATGCTTCTTCTTTGCCAGGGTGTGGAGGTTCCTCATGCCAGCATGCCCAAGCCTCCGATGCCAGAGCCAGCATTCTGAAGCTTTTGCTAGAAGACATACGGCAAGCTGTGGTCCTGCTGAGAAATCTACCACGTACAAATCATCTTTTCGATACCCTTGAAATACTAGAGACTTATCAGATTCCATTAGAACAAGGCAACAATATTTTCCAAATATTACGATCATGTTTAAATCGCAAAGCATTGAGACAGACATTAAGTTGAAGCCAAGGGATTCAACAAGCATGACTTTATCCATGTGTTGATCCCTTGAGATTGCAACTCTACCTAGACCCAATACCTTACTTTTACCAGTGTCAGCAAATGTGATGTGGCTCTTGTCAGATGGACGTAAGGTTGAGTCCGTAAGAAGGCTTCTTTTGCCAGTCATGTGATTTGTACACCCACTATCAATAATCCATTCTGAAGACGCTGGTGTCGTACCCTACAGTGCAGTTAGGGGGATAGGCTTCACGAAGAGCATTGTGAAGCAAAAACATTTGACGAACCAGTGGGTTATGAAAGCTTAGATCCAGATTAGGACTAATAGGGAGAGTAGCAAGCGATTCAGGAACGAAGTACATAGTAAGACCATTCGGGCATTTGATCTTGCGCCCTACAAGATGTTTAAGGTCCCCAGCAATAGCGTCAGACGATTTTGGTTTTCTGCTGGAGACCTTTCCCTGCAAAAGAGAGTTAAGCTTTCTTAGCCACCCACATCTTCAAGGGTGGCTTAGAAGCAATAAGTCTAAGTGCAGCATCTAAGAACTTTGGCTTTGGAGCCCTAGCAAACAATCTTGCAGGCGGACAATAGTACTCATAAGAATAAGCAGAATAGTTCTTGGTCTTATGAACATGGCGGTTTGATGAACCGCTCTCATATTCATATGCCTGAGTATGGTTTCCCTGCAAAACATTTGCGTTAGTGCGACTCAAGTGAGTCCTCTGTCTGTATGAAGCCTTTGGACCGTATGAAGCCTTTGATCTGAGGTTTGTCTTCTTCACGTGAGGTGTCATGATGACATTCACAGGAAGATTCTTCAGACACCTTTTCGGAACCCAGATCTTCTTCATAGGCGGTCCATTCCTGCAGTTAGTACCAATGTACCTGGCAAACACTTCACCATTCTGATTCTTAAACAGTTTATAGTTTGCATCAAGGGATTCATCAATGATAATGGGGTTAGCACAAGTGAAGCCAGATAGATTGGATGGATCTGCTGAAGGTTCCTTTGCAGCAACCCACGTGGTTTTGGGGTACTGCTCAGGTTTCCAGTAAGAGCCATCAACATTCATTTTCCTTACGAACCCAACACCCTCTTTCCTTGGGTTTCGGTTCAGAATCTGCTTTTGAGGACATCACATAGTGTCTGATGCCCTTTAAGACTTTTGTACATCCCTGTTTCAAGCAATGTCTTCAACCTAGCATTCTCATTAGCAATAGCAGTGGTATCCTCAGCAGAGGGGTTAGTTACCACATCAACAGTTGAAGATATTGCAACATTAGTAGCAGTATAACATTCAGCAACAGAAGTAGCATTATCACGCTCAATGCATTTAAGACATGGTGTTTCAAATCCTTCCTGAGCGGAACTGATCTGTTTGGCGCGAAGTGACTCGTTTTCCTTTTGAAGATCTTCATGAGCTGCTCTCAATTTCTCAAGATCTTGCTTCCTTTGAAGATAATCATAGGAAAGCTTTTCATGAGTTGTTGAGAGTGTTTCATGACGACTTTCAAGTTCCTCATAGTTAACGTGAAGATTTTTTATGTCTTCAATTAAGGATTCAGATCGAGTCATTTCAGCACCTAACAGATCATCGCTTCTGTCTAACAGTTTTTGAATATGTTCCATAGCTTTCTGTTGTTCAGTTGCAATTTTAGCAAGTGTTTTGTAGCTGGGTTTTGAACCACAATCAGAGTCATCGTCACTAGATGTTTGATAGTGAGTAGTGCGTGTGTTTACCTTGGCACCGCGTGCCATGAAGCAGTAGGTAGAAGCGGAGTAGTCCTTGTCATTTGCATCGGTGTCGGTGATGAAGTCATTGTCTTCAGTGTTGAAGATGGACTTGGCAACGTATGCTGTAGCCGGACTTGCGATGCCTGAATCGGACTCCTCCTCAGACTCCACCTCCGCCTCCTCAGAAGCGGACTCCTCTGAATCCATTTCCTTGCCAACAAACGCACGTGCCTTGCCAGATGAGCTCTTCTTGTGTGATGAAGACTTTGAGGAAGACTTGGAAGAAGACTTTGAGTATTTCTTCTTCTTCTTGTCGTCAAAGTCATATTCCTTGCTCTTCTTCTTCTTTTTGTTCTCATTGTCCCACTGTGGACACTCAGAGATGAAGTGGCCAGGTTTCTTGCACTTGTGGCATGTTTTCTTCTTGTAGTCGTGAGCAGAAGCTTCATCATTCCTTGAGCTTGATCGGGAAGACTTTCTGAAACCTTTCTTCTTGGTGAATTTTTGGAACTTCTTCACAAGCATAGCAAGTTCCCTTCCAATGTCTTCAGGATCATCCGAACTGCT
Organism: Triticum urartu; assembly: GCF_056163025.1. Taxonomy (NCBI): domain Eukaryota; kingdom Viridiplantae; phylum Streptophyta; class Magnoliopsida; order Poales; family Poaceae; genus Triticum; species Triticum urartu. The sequence goes on along the minus strand of NC_141873.1, from coordinate 191,098,060 downwards.
GTCAGATTCTTCTTCAGATGAGGAGACAGCTTTTGCCTTCAAGGCACGAGTTCGCCCATAGTTTGGACCGTAGATATCTCTTTTCTCAGAAAGCTGAAACTCATGTGTGTTGAGCCTCTCAAGTATGTCAGACGGATCGAGTGTCTTGAAATCAGGACGTTCTTGAATCATCAGGGCTAGGGTGTCAAACGAACTATCAAGTGATCTCAGTAGTGTCTTGACGACTTCATGTTTGGTGATCTCAGTAGCGCCGAGGGCTTGAAGCTCATTTGTGATGTCAGTGAGTCGGTCAAATGTGAGCTGGACATTCTCATTGTCATTTCTCTTGAAGCGGTTGAAGAGGTTGCGAAGGACACTGATTCTCTGATCTCTCTGGGTTGAGACACCTTCATTGACCTTGGAGAGCCAGTCCCAGACCAGCTTAGATGTTTCCAAAGCACTCACACGGCCATACTGTCCTTTGGTCAGATGACCACAGATGATATTCTTGGCAGTAGAGTCCAGTTGAACGAACTTCTTGACATTAGCAGTAGTGACACCTTCTCCAGCCTTGGGAACGCCGTTCTTGATGACATACCATAGGTCGACGTCAATGGCTTCAAGATGCATGCGCATCTTATTCTTCCAGTAGGGATATTCAGTTCCATCGAAGACGGGGCACGCAGCAGAGACTTTAATTATCCCTGCTGTCGACATAGCTAAAACTCCAGGTGGTTAAACCGAATCACACAGAACAAGGGAGCACCTTGCTCTGATACCAATTGAAAGTACGTTATATCGACTACAGGGGGGTGAATAGGCGATTTTTATGAAAGTCTTCAAAACATGGAAGTTATGAAGACAAACGATAGAAATAAACCTATTACCCTGCAGCGGAAGGTAGACTACACTAGGCAAGCCATAGTCAAGTATTCAATAGAGTGAAAGCACAATGACTAATAGCAGCAATGTAGTAAAGATCGGGTAGGAAGATATTGTGAAGCCACACAGAACACACAGTCACTCAGTGAAGACAAAAGATAGTGCGAACATACAATGACTTCACAAGGAGTAACAGTAAGTAAAGGGAAGGGAAGATGAAACCGGTGACTCGTTGAAGACAATGATTTGTTGGACCAGTTCCAGTTGCTGTGACAACTGTACGTCTGGTTAGGGCGGCTAGGTATTTAAACCTTAGGACACACAGTCCCGGACACCCAGTCCTGAACACGCAGCTCAGGACACCCAGTCCTCACCATATTCCCCTTGAGCTAAGGTCACATAGACCTCGCCCAATCACTCTGGTAAGTGTTCAAGGTAGACTCCCAAACCTTCATAGACTTCGTTCACCGGCAATCCACAATGTCTCTTGGATGCTCAGAACGCGACGCCTAACCGGCTGGAGGATGCACAGTCCTCAAGTGTAATAAGTCTTCAGATCACACAGACAAGAAGACTTAAGTGATGCCTAATTCTCTTTGGCTCTGGGTGGTTAGGGCTTTATCCTCGCAAGGAATTCTCTCTCAAAGGCTTCGAGGTGGGTTGCTCTCAAACGACAAAAGCCGTACTCTAAATCTGAGCAGCCAACCGTTTATGGTTGTAGGGGGTGGGCTATTTATAGCCACTTGGCAACCCGACCTGATTTGTCCGAAATGACCCTGGGTCACTAAGGAACTGACACGTGTTCCAACGGTCAGATTTCAAACTCACACGGCAACTTTACTTGGGCTGCAAGCAAAGCTGACTTGTCCGACTCTGGACAAGATTCGCTCTCAAAGTCTTCACTCAAAGACATAGGTTTTGTTTAAGCATCACTTCAGTCATTCTGACTGGTTCTCTTGGACCCCACTTAACAGTACGGTGGTTCCTATGACTCAACACAGAAGAAAGAGAACTACGAGAGATCTAAGTCTTCGAGCTCCATAGGCTTCATTTGGTGTCTTCTCTTGTCATAGTCTTCAATGTGAATATCTTCATATACCACCTTTGACTTCAATGTCTTCATACATTTTTAGGGGTCATCTCTAGTAGGAAAACCGAATCAATGAGGGACTTCTACCTGTGTTATCCTGCAATTCTCACAAACACATTAGTCCCTCAACTAGGTTTGTCGTCAATACTCCAAAACCAACTAGGGGTGGCACTAGATGCACTTACAGGGCTTCAATTATATGAGACATTTTCCTTCCTCTAATGGGCATACACATATTTTAGTTGCTGTTGATTATGTTACTAAGTGGGTAGAAGCTATTCCAACTAGGAAGGGAAGCACCCAAGCACCAGTCCACACACATATCAAATTATCAAAGTAACTAATGCGAATCATATGAGCATGATGAAAACTAGCTTGACAACAATTCCCATGTGTCCTCGGGAGCTGTTTGCTTTATATAAGAGTTTGTCCAGGCTTGTCCTTTGCTACAAAAAGGATTGGGCCACCTTGATGCACCTTGTTTACTTTTGTTATTTCTTACCCGTTACAATTTACGCTATCACAAAACTATCTATTACCGATAATTTCAGTTCTTGGAGAGAATACCTTGCGGAAAACCGCTTGTTATTTCCATCCGCTCCTCGTTGGGTTCGACACTGTTACTTATCGAAAGGACTACGATAGATCCCCTATACTTATGGGTCATCATACCACTACTTCGACTACGCACCGTGTACATATACACCGCTTCGACTAGATCCGTTCTGAAAATGCACGCTTCGTAGGTGTAGCCCCAAGACAACGCCCGTGAACGAATGCATGTGTGTTGTATGAGATGCTCGTGTGTGCATCGTGTCCGAGTTGTCATTGCATGTTCCTCCTGTTTTCCTTGCCGTCGACCCGTGGGAACCCAGTACCCGGGATCACCCCACCATCTCTAGCATGTTTCGCACATCCACACTTTCTCTTTCGCACTGATATCTCAATGAGTTGTTGGATCATCGAAATGTTGTCGTGGCACCATTTCCGTTGTCGTTGCCGTGGCACACCTTTTGTTCCGCCATGGTAACCAAATGCTTCATAACATGCTCTTGTCAACATTTGCAAAAATTGCATAAAACTTGTATATGTCACCCACATCATGATAACAACATTTAAAATGTTTAAAATGGTGTTGCATTAAATTGCTATATGACATGTGGGGATTTACCGGAATTGTTGTTTGTATTTCCGGGCTCATTTTGACTTGCCTAAATAATTAGTTTAGTTATGCCTCACCTCTTGCCATGTTAACCAACATTTAATATTGATGGGTACATAACCGAGAGTGAACTAAATAATTCGAATGTGGTGTTTCGTCAATATGCAAATTGTTGCATATGGAGCTCCACTTAATTTGTAGTATTGTTTGTTGCACTTTGCCATGCCATGCCTCATTAAACCGGACATGCACCATATTTGATTGTGTATCATGCCATGTTTATGTGATGGTTATTTACCATGATGTTTGCTTCTTTCCGATTGCGCTTCTCCTTGATAGTTCTGATTACGTTGCGATTGTGAGGATCCGTTCGACTATGTTGGTTCATATACTTCATGGATTCGGTCTTCTTCCTAGAGGGATTTCAGGCAAGATGACCATCACCTTGGATCTCGCTACTATCTTTGCTATGCTATTTTTCTCGGTGCTACCGGTATGTCGCACTACCTACCACTTGTTTATCATGCCTCCCCATTTGCCATGTTAGCCTCTAAACTTTTCCACCATCCCAGCAAACCGTTGTGTGGCTATGTTACCGCTTTGCTCAGCCCCTCTTATAGCGTTACTAGTTGCAGGTGCAGTTGCTCCATGTTGGGACATGGATATCATGGGATATCACAATATCTCTTATTTAATTAATGCATATATATACTTGGTAAAGGGTGGAATGCTCGGCCTTTGGCCTAGTGTTTTATTGCACTCTTGCCGCCCTAGTTTCTGTCATACTAATGTTATGTTCCTTGAATTTTGCATTCCTAACGCTGCCGGGGTTTATGGGCCCCCCTTGACAGTTCGCTTTGAATAAAACTCTTCCAGCAAGGCCCAACATTGGTTTTACCATTTGCCTAATAACAACTAAAACTTGCATAGGGATCGGCTAGAACCCGAGGATAATTAATCAACAACCCGGACCAGTGCTCCTCTGAGTGTTGCTCCAACCTCGGCGATGTCCGATGCCCCCTGGGCAACCAGGGTCTCAGCCAGCCCGACGTCTGGCCCATCCGGTGTGCCCTAAGAATGAGATACGTGCGGCTCCTATCTGGATTTGTTGGCACATCGGGCGGACTTGCTGGTTTTGTTTTACCATTGTCGAAATGTCTTGTGCACCGGGATTCCGAGTTTGATCGGGTTGTCCCGAGATGGAGGATTGCCTCGGCGGATCGTGAGAGCTTATCATGGGCTAAGTTGGGACACCCCTACAGGGTTTAAACTTTCGAGAGCCGTTTCCACAGTTATGTGGAAGATGGGAGTTTTTAATATCCGGTTGTAGAGAGCTTGACACCAGATCCGAATTAAAATACACCAACTGCGTGTGTAACCGTGATTGTCTCTTTTCGACGAAGTTCGGGAAGATAACATGGTTGGGTTATGTTGGAACGTAAGTAGTTCAGGATCACTTCTTGATCATTACTAGTTTGCAACCGTTTGCGTAGTTTCTCATCTTATTCTTGTACTCATAAGTTAGCCACCAAACATTGCTTAGTGCTTGCTGCAACCTCACCACTTATCCATTCCATACCCATTAAGCTTTGCTAGTCTTGATACCCATGGTAATGGGATTGCTGAGTCCTCGTGGCTCACAGATTACTACAACAATAGGTGCAGGTACAGGTAATGCGATGATCTGATGAGAGAACGACACATGCTTGTTTGGAGTTCTTCTGCTTCTTCTTCTTCGATCAAGGGATAGGTTCCGGGTCGGGTGCCTGGGATTAGCAGGGTGGATGTTGTTCTTCTTTTTCGTTCGATATCATTCGCAGTTAGATCCTGCTCTTCTGTATGATGGTTGCTATGTATTGATGAACTGTTGTATTCATGTTGTAGCTTGTGGCGAGTGTAAGCCTTTATCTTGTATTCTCATCTATTCAGTACATGGTACGTTGTAATGATATCCACCTTGTTATGCGCTCGAAATGCGATTGTGCCCCAACCATGAATTCATCATGTGATCGGGATAGAATCACATCTTGGGAGCTACAAGTTGGTATCAAAGCCTTACCGACCTTAGGAGCCCCCTTGATTGATCGAACCGCTGCCGTTGATGAGTCTAGAAGAAAACTATTTTGAGTCTAGTTATATATATAAGAGTAGGAATTCTTTTTACTCCTTATCCCCTTCATCACTCTCGTGAGGACTCGTGACATTGGTGGTTTTCCACTCTTCTATCATTTTTACTCATTTTTTTAAGATCATGCGGGTATTGTGGAATCGACCTGATATCATTGTGACGGCAATTCTGTCATGGTGCCTCGTGATATTTAGGGGTTGTGGCAGTGTCCCGGGGAGTTGAGCTCCAAGGTGTTTTTGTCATAGTTCTTATCATTTCAATTCCGGAATACCAGAGGACGCCGACATCGAAAGCGCTTCTATGCTACTAGTGGACAGAGTAGTTTTGCGACACCCAATACTGGGGAGAGCGATCGGATGTATTGCCACAACTAGTATATTGGCTGTTTTTCGAAGGTATAAGGTATACAATTTCCGAGGTTTTCTTGGTTATGTGTTGACTGGTGGATACAGTTGGAGTGCAGGATTTGTTAGTTGTGTGAGATATTTGTGCCTCCCTGTATCCCCAACACCGGATTGCATAACCAGAAAGTTTTGGGAGTTAATAGGTGGGAATTCAAGTAGTTACCCATGATTTCTTTTCGACACATGTATGATTTGAGATTGGGGTCCAACGTCTAGTGGATCGTTTTTCACGGTCGATTTACAGTGGTCGCTAGGCATCTTAAAGAGTCCTTGTCTATGCTAATTCAGGGATGTCTCGTTTTTCATTCATGATGTCCGTTGTACGTTGTGCCTGTGGGGCCTCATCGCGAACACTTTGGGCGAAATCTCTATCACATGTTTGTTTCTGGCTTATTTCCGCAAGCAAAATCCCTTGTTTTGTTTTGAGTTGTGGTATTCGAGTTGCTTCAATATCAAGTGTTGATTCCATACCTTTCCTAAGCAGTGTTCTCATATTTCTATGTGAATGCTAATCCTTCTTGATCATCGAGATTGTCATGCCATTTCTTTTCCAACCGGTGCATTTCCCTTCAAGTATCCCATACATGCATTGTTGAGAAGCCTGAGGATTGTCTGTTTCATCCGTCCCAAGTTGCCTTTGTTTTCCCACCATCCCACCCTTTTCTTCAAGGACTCAGATTTCTTAATCAAGTATCCAATTTATTCATGTGAAGTGTCTTCATTTTTCCCTTCAATTTTCTTATCCGGTGTTTCCTCATGAAGATGCTTAGGAGCTTCAAGCTCATCATTCATCATTCTCGTTTTCTTTTCCGGTGGACTAATTCAAGCTTCGATGTTGATCATATCTCTTCCTTTTGTTTCACATATTTTCCCATGTTGCAATTTCTTATCGAAGGCTCTCTTGTTTTTTCAACTTTCTCTATTTTCTCTCCGGAGTGTGGACAATATCTCAGAATATTTGTGTTTCCATTCTTAATCCGTTCAAGCTATTTCGAGGTTGTTATCTCATTCGAGCCATTTAACTCAACCGGTGCATCTCTCTTTCGAGTAATCATTTCCAATAGTGTTTTCTTTTGAGTGGGCCCTAACCCATAGGTCTTTCACAGAATCATATCCGACTCTTCTAATTCTTTTGGATTTATCCTCAATTTCTTTTCAAAAGTTTGTGTAAGTGCATCTAGTGCCACCCCTAGATGGTTTTGGAGTATTGACGACAAACTTGGTTGAGGGACTAATGTGTTTGTGAGAATTGTAAGATAACACAGGTAATAGTCCCATATTGATTCGGTTTACCTACCAGAGATGACCCCTAAAAATGTGTGAAGACATTGAAGACAATGGTGGTCTGTGAAAACATTCACATTGAAGACTATGACATGAGAAGACATCGCATGAAGATTATGGAGTACGAAGACATAGTTGTTTCGTAGTTTCCTTTTCTTCTTTATTGAGTCATAGGAACCACTGTACTGTTAAGTGGGGTCCATGTGAACAAAGTCAGAGTGACTGATGTGATGCTCAACCAAATCCTATGTCTTCGAGCGAAGACAATGAGAGCAAATATTATCCAGAGCTGGATAAGTTAGCTTTACTTGTAGCCCAAGTCAAGCTGCCGCGTGTGTTTTAAATCTGACCGTTGGACACGTGTCAGTTCCTTAGTGACCCAGGGTCATTTTGGACAAATTAGGTCGAGTTGCCTCCTGGCTATAAATAGCCCACCCCTACACCATAAATTGGTGGCTGCTCACAGTTAGTGCATGGCTTTTGACGTTTGAGAGAAACCCACCTCTGAAGAATTTGATGGAGAGAGAGATCCTTGCGAGGACAAAGCCCAAAACACCCAAAGCCAAAGAGTGTCAGGCATCACTGAAGTCTTTCTGTCTATGTGACCTGAAGAGTTGTTACACTTGAGGACTGTGAATCCTCCAGCCGGTTAGGCATCGCGTTCTGAGCGTCTAAGAGTCATTGTGGATCGCCGGTGAACGAAGTTTGTGAAGGTTTGGGAGTCTACCTTGAAGACTTACCAGAGTGATTGGGCGAGGACTATGTGTCCTTAGCTCAAGGGGAATAAGGTGAAGACGCAGTCTTCTGAGTTGAATCTCAGCCTCCCTAACCAGACGTACAATTGTCACAGCAACTGGAACTGGTCTACCAAATCCTTGTCTTCATCAAGCTACTGGTTCAATCCTTCACTTCCTTTTACTTTATAGTTTTTCTTCGTGAAGTCATTGCTTTCTTGCATGATCTGATTAACTTCACTATGTGAAGACTATTGTTGTTTGGTTTCATACTATCTTCCATTCTGATCCATTCTACCTAGCTGCTGATAGTCTTTGTGCTTTCACTTCATTGCTTACTTGACTATGGCTTGTCTAGTGTAGTCTACCTTCCGCTGCATACCAATAGGTTCATTCCTATTGTTTGTCTTCAAAGCCCTCGTGTTTTGAAGACTTCCATAAGAATCGCCTATTCACCCCCTCTAGTCGATAACTAGCACTTTCAACTAGTATCAGAGCAAGGTGCTCCCTTGTTCTGTGTGATTCGGTTTAACCACCTGGAGTTTTAGCTATGTCGACTATAGGGACAATCAAGGTCTCCACTATGTGCCGCATTTTCGATGGTCATGACTATCCCCGATGGAAGGCTATGATGAGGAAGCACCTTCTAGCTATGGACAGTGAACTTTGGACTGTAACGGATATTGGTCTCACCGATTTATGCAAGATGGCGCGTGCTGATGATATTCGGAAGTACACCTTTCTGGATACAAAGGCGAAGGCTGTTATATGCTCCTGTCTGTCAAGAGATGAGTTCAGGTGCGTCATGCATCTATGCAATGCAAAGCTTATGTGGGACCGGATCTCTGACGTCTATGAAGGTCATCGAACATGTCAGGACCCATGGTTCCTCGAATTCAAGGAGTCTCTCAAAACAATGACTCCCAAACCTGAGCCATCTTCTCCTACCTACTGCTTCATGGCACGTGGTGCCAAGGTAAACTCACGCGATGCTTACTTTCATACTTCAAGTGAAGATGACTCTGAATGTGAATCTAAACCTAGCTATAAAACACTTGCTAAAATTGCAAGAGAGCAACAAAATGCTATGGAACATAGTCAAAAGTTGATATACAAAAGTGATGACCTGTTGGACGCAGAAATGACTTGAACTCAGTCCTTAATTGAAGACATTAAAAGTATTCATGTTAAGTACGCGGAACTTGAAAGTCGTCATGAAACGCTCTCAACTTCTCATGAAAAGATCTCCTATGATTATCAAGGAAGCAACAGCTTGAGAACTTGAGATTGGCTCATGAAGATCTTCAAAAGGAGAACGAGTCACTCCGCGCTCAACAGATCAGTTCCACTCAGGAAGACTTTGAGCCACCATGTTTAAAATGTCTTGAGCGTGATAATGCTGCTTCTGTTGCAGGATGTTCTATGGATACTACTACTGCTATGTCTTCAACTGCTGATGTGGAAACTAACCCCTCTTCTGAGGATCCCACTACTATTTCTGATGAGAATGCCAGGTTCAAGACATTGCTTGAAACAGGGATGTACAAAAGCCTCAAAGGTCATCAGACACTGTGCGATGTCCTCAAGAAACAGATTCTGAACCGAAACCCTAGAAAAAAGGGTGTTGGGTTCGAGAGGAAAATGAATGTTGATGGTTCCTACTGGAAGCTTGAGCAGTACCCCAAAACCACATGGGTTGCTACAAAGGGACCTTCAGTGGATCCATCTACCTTATCTGGATTCACTTGTGCTAACCCTATTATCATTGATGAATCCTTTGATGCAAACTATAAACTGTTTAAGAATCAGAATGGTGAAGTGTTTGCCGGGTATATTGGTACTAACTGCAGGAATGGACCCTCTTTGAAGAAGATCTGCATGCCCAAGAGTTGTCTTGAAAATCTTCAGGTGAATGTCATCATGACACCACCTGGGAAGAAGACAAACCCCAGACCAAAGGCTTCATATGGTCAAAAGGCTTCATATAGACAGAGGACTCACCAGAGTCACCCTAACGCCAATGTTTTGCAGGGAAACCATACTCAGACTTATGAATATGAGCGTGTTTCATTAAACCACTATGTTCATAAGACCAAGAACTATTCTGCGTATTCTTATGAGTATTATTCTCCTCCTGCAAGGCTATTTTCTAGGGCTCCAAAGCCAAAGTTCTCAGATCCTACACTTAGACTCATTGCTTCTAAGACACCCTTGAAGATGTGGGTGGTTAAGAAGAATTAACTCTCTTTTGCAGGGAAAGGTCTCCAGCCAAAAGTCAAAGGCATCTGATGCTTATGCTGGGGACCTAAAACATCTTGTGGGGCGCAAGATAAAATGCCCAAATGGTTTACTATGTATTTTTTTCCTGGATTCCTTGAAAATCATCCTATCTGCCCCAACCAGGTTGATAATATGCTTGGTCATCAAATGTTTATGCTTCACATTTTACTTGGTGAAGCCTATCCCCCTAACTGCACTGTAGTGTACGATACCAAAGGCTTATGAGTGGATTATGGACAGTGGATGCACTAACCACATGACTGGTGATCGAAGTCTTCTCATGGACTCAACCTTACGTCCATCTGACAAGAGTCACATCACATTTGCTGACACAGGTAAAAGCAAGGTATTAGGTCTAGGTAGAGTTGCAATCTCAAAGGATCAGCACATGGACAAAGTGATGCTTGTTGAATCCCTTGGTTTTAACTTAATGTCTGTCTCAATGCTTTGTGATCTGAACATGGTTGTGATATTTGGAAAATATCATTGCCTTGTGCTTATGGAATCTGACAAATCTCTAGTCTTTGAAGGATATCGAAAAGATGATTTGTACATGGTAGATTTCTCAGCAGGACCACAGTTGGCTGTATATCTTCTAGCAAAAGCTTCAGAGTGCTGGATCTGGCATCGGAGGCTAGGGCATTCTAGCATGAGGAACTTGTACACACTCGCGAAGAAGAAGCATGTCTTAGGCATCAAGGGCGTCAAGTTCAAGAAAGATCATCTGTGTGGTGCCTGCGAAGCTGGAAACATGACTAGGGCCAAGCATCCCTCGAAGAAAATCATGACTACATCACGTCCCTTCGAGCTACTTCACATGGACTTATTCAGCCCTACTCACTACTCTACTCTTACTACCACTGCTTTCCTCTATGGTTTCATCATTGTTGATGATTACTCGAGATATACTTTGGTGCATATAATCCTCTACAAGAATGAAGTGCGGGATGTCTTCAGACGATTTGCCAATCATGCCATGACGAACTATGGCATGAAGATCAAGCACATTAGAAGTGACAACGACATAGAGTTCAAGAACACAGGCCTCGACACTTATCTTGATACATTGGGCATCACTCATGAGTTCTCAGCACCGTACACACCGTAGCAGAATGGCATCATGGAGCGCAAGAACAAAACCCTCATTGAGATGGTTCGGACGATGCTTGATGAGCACAAGCCTCCAAGAAAATTCTGGCCCGAAGCCATTGATACTGCATGCCACGTAATCAACCGTGTTTATCTTCACAAGATTCTAAAGAAGACATCATATGAGCTACTAACTGGTAATAAGCCAAACGTCAGTTACTTCAGAGTATTTGGTGCTAGGTGCTGGATCAAGGATCCACATCACACTTCCAAATTTGCACCAAAAGCACATGAAGGTTTTATGCTTGGTTACGGAAAGGATTCGCACTCCTACAGAGTCTTCAACCTCTTTCACTATAAAGTGGTTGAAACTATGGATGTGCGGTTCGATGAAACTAACGGCTCACGAAGAGAGCACCTGCCAAATGTGCTAGATGAAGTTTCACCATGTGAATCCATCAAGCTTATGGGTACTGGAGAAATCATACCTTCAGAGGCTCGAGCTGAATAAGAACTCATCATTTCTGCACCTAATCAACCCGAAGACAATGCTCAGCCTGAAGTCAATGCCGACAATGAAGATAATGATCGGCAAGACCAAAGTCTTCGTCCAGTTCATCCTCGTGTTGCAAATGAAGTGTAGATTGAGAAGATAATCGATAGCATCAATGCACCTGGTCCGCTCACTTGTTCAAGAGCAACACAGCTAGAAAATTTCTATGGGCACTTTGCATTTGTCTCTATATCTGAACCCAGGAAAGTTGCTGAAGCCTTCATGGAACCTGAGTGGATTCAAGCGATGCAAGAAGAGCTTCAACAGTTCGAGCTGAACAATGTGTGGGAATTGGTTAAGCGTCCTGACCCTCGCAAGCATAACATCATCGGCACCAAATGGATCTATCGCAACAAACAAGATGAGCATGGTCAAGTTGTAAGAAACAAGGCTCGTCTCGTTGCTCAAGGTTACACTCAAGTAGAAGGAATTGACTTCAATGAAACCTTTGCTCCGGTAGCTAGGCTTGAAGCCATTCGCATACTACTAGCCTATGACAACCATCACAACATCCTCCTGTACCATATGGATGTGAAGAGTGCTTTTCTGAATGGCAAGATTGAAGAAGAAGTGTATGTCGCACAACCACCTGGTTTTGAAGACCCAAAACATCCTAACATGGTATACAAGCTCAACAAGGCACTGTATGGCCTCAAACAAGCCCCTCGCGCTTGGTATGACACACTCAAATACTTCCTGAAGAGCAAAGGATTCAAATCCAGTTCACTAGATCCTACACTTTTGACGAAGACATACGATGGAGAACTATTTGTGTGCCAAATCTATGTGGATGACATTATCTTCGGCTGCACCAACAAGAGATACAGTGATGAGTTTGGACACATGATGCAAGAGCAATATCAGATGTCCATGATGGGTGAGCTGAAATTCTTCCTAGTTCTTCAAATTCGTCAGCAGAGCAACTACATCTTCATATCACAAGATAAATACCTCAAAGATTGACTGAAGAAGTTTGGAATGCAAGACTGCAAAGGATACAGGACGCCAATGCCAACCAAAAGTCATCTGGGCCCCGACGACAATGGTAAAGAGTTCGGTCAAAAGGTATACCGCTCCATGATTGGTTCTTTACTCTATTTATGTGCATCTAGGCTAGATATAATGCTTAACGTTTGCATGTGTGACCGATTCCAAGCGGCACCAAAGGAGTCGCATCACTTAGATGTGAAGCGAATTCTTCAGTATTTGGCTTACACCCCAACACTAGGATTATGGTATCCAAAGGGCTCGGAGTTTGATCTAGTTGGATTCTCAGATGCTAATTATGCTGGTGACAAGGTTGATCGCAAGTTCACATCAGGCACATGTCACTTTCTTGGACGATCTCTTGTCTGTTGGTCGTCAAAGAAGCAGAACTGTGTATCTCTCTCCACTGCTGAATCTGAATACATTGCTGCTGGATCTTGCTGCGCTCAGCTTCTGTGGATGAAGAAAAATCTCAAGGACTATGGCATCCACCTGAAGCATGTGACACTCTACTGTGACAATGAAAGTGCCATCAAGATTGCCCATAACCCAGTTCAGCACTCGAAGACAAAGCACATTCAGATCCTTCATCATTTTCTCAGAGATCCACTACTAGGGAAAACCGTAGTAGTAGCGCGGGCTACCGTGCTACTAATAAGGCGCTACAGCTATTACTTAGCAGTAGCGCGTGCGACACGCGCTACTACTAAGACACATAGCGGCAGCGCTTGTTCTCTCCTGCGCTGCTGCTAATCTAGCTAGTTGCAGCGTGTTTACTATCCATCGCTACTAGTATTCTTTTTTTTTCATTTTTAGTGTATTTATACGCTGTTATACAGTACAATACCAATTATGAGGTTTATATCATTATGTCCATAATAGTGTGTCAAATGAAGGTGGATTATGTAACGCCCTCGATGCGGCTATAGCTCCCACGTGTTGAGGCACGACTTAGAGGCATAACCGCATTGAAAGAAATGTCGCAAGTTAGGCAATCTTCACAACATCCCATGTAATATAGATAATAAAAGGGGAGATACATAGTTGGCTTACACTCGCCACATCAATCAAAGTACATAAATAGCATTACAACATTCAAACACTCATGGCCCGACTACGACGCCAAAATAAAAAGATAACCCAACATGCGACACGGTCCCGATCGCCCCAACTGGGCACCACTACTGATCATCAGCGAAAGACACGTAGTATCGGCGTGAGTCCTCGTCGAACTCCCACTTGAGCTCAAGCGCGTCATCTGGAACGGAATCATCAGTCCCTGCATCTGGTTTGGAAGTAATCTGTGAGCCACAGGGACTCAGCAATCTCACACCCTCGCGATCAAGACTATTTAAGCTTAATAGGCAAGGCCAGGTAAAGTACGTGAAGCTGTAGCAAACGACTAGCATATATGGTGGCTATCCTGTTCGCAAAAGAGAGCGAGAAGAGGAGGCAAAGCGCGAGCGAGTATCTAGAGGGCAACCTGCGGCAAACATTACTCCAACACCGTGTTCACTTCCCGGACTCCGCCGAGAAGAGACCATCACGGTAACTCACACAGTTGGTTCATTTTAATTAAGTTAAAGTTCAAGTTATCTACAACCGGGCATTAACAAATTCCCATCTACCCATAACCGCAGGCACGGCTTTCGAAAGTTCAAATCCCTGCAGGGGAGTCCCAACTTAGCCCATGACAAGCTCTCACGGTCAATGAAGGAATAGACCTCCTCCCGAGACATTCCGATCAGACTCGGTATCTCGGTTCTACAAGACACTTTGACAAGTTAAAAAAAATCCAGCAACACCTCCCGAATGTGCCGACAAATCCCGATAGGAGCTGCACATATCACGTTCTCAGGGCACACTCAGATTGTCTTAGCTACGGGTAGGCCAGCCCAGAGTTGCCCCTGGTGGCCACCGGCAGCTGACAGGTGGACCAACACTTAGAGGAGCACTGGCCCGGGGGGGGGGGTTTAAAATAAGATGACCCTCGAGCTGCGGAAACCCAAGGGAAAAAGAGGCTAGGTGGCAAATGGTAAAACCAAGGTTGGGCATTGCTGTAAAAGCTTTAATCAAGGCGAACTATCAAGGGGTTCCCATTATAACCCAACCGCGTAAGGAACACAAAATCCGGGAACATAACACCGATATGACGGAAACTAGGGCGGCAAGAGTGGAACAAAACACAAGGCGAGAGGCCGAGCCTTCCACCCTTTACCAAGTATATAGATGCATTAAGATAACAAGATCATATAATGATATCCCAACAAGTAAATAATGTTTCAACAAGTAACGGACTCCAATCTTCACCTGCAACTAGCAACGCTATAAGAGGGGCTGAGCAAAGCGGTAACATAGCCAATCAACGGTTTGCTAGGACATGGTGGGTTAGAGGTTTGACATGGCAATTTGGGAGGCATGATAAGCAAGTGGTAGGCATCGTAGCATAGGCATAGCAAAAGAGCGAGCATCTAGCAAAGCAAAGATAGTAGTGATTTCGAGGGAATGATCATCTTGCCTGCAAAGTTGTTAGAGTTAACTGGATCCTCGAAAGCAAACTCAACGGGCTCCTCGTTAGCGAACTCGTCTCCCGGCTCTACCCAAACAAGACAAACAAGAAACAAGGACACAATCAACCACGTGCAAAGCTCAAGCAATATGATGCAAAGATGGTATGCTATGCGGGATGCGATATGGGATGCATATGCAAGATTTGACAAGGAATGAATGAACCTGGCCTCAACATGGTAATCCAAGTGTGCCACTGGAAAGGTGAGATGAAATCGCTTGAAAGCAATATAAAGAACGCCGGAATCGGAGTCACGGTTTGGAAATGGCAAACAATTCAAATATGGCACAGGTCTGCGATTTACAGCAAGTAGACATCTAAATGCAACAAGATGAACATGCTACAGCACTCAAACATGGCAACAAACTACATGTCAGGAAGCCATTCATGATGCTTAATAAAAGATGAACACCGAGCTATGGCCAATTCCTCCATTAACAGGTTCAAACAAGCATGACAAAAATGCATTAGGCAAACAGATTTCAGACTTAGTGAAATTAACACTTGTCTGGAATTTCAGATCAGATAGCACACTTTGGAGCATGAAAACTATATGCTACAGGACCTGAACATGGCAAAGTAAAGCATGGCATGGAGCTACTCAAAGAGCTTAACAAAAGTCCCTTAGTGACCTTGAGCCAAAAGGGATCAGAAAATACATTTGCAAGCATGTGAACATGGCAAAAACATAATCAGTTCTCAGACTTAGTGAAAAACTAGAGCATGCAAATCAGATATCAAGTAGGCATGTTTATGAGCTCGATGCACTCACTACAGAGTAAGTCATGAAAATCTAAGCATACACACATCAAGAATACATATTATACAAGCTAGACATGGCAAGAACAATAACATAGCATGCACGGATCAACTACAACATCCTCGGCAAAATCGCTAACAAGTAGACAATCTGCCCAGATTCACGAAATGAGAAAAGTAGAGCTCGATTGACTCAAGCTAGGGTGCTCCATAATTGCAAACAAAGACATGGATGGATAGAGCACTGCAAGATTAACAAAACATCCTTACTGATCATCCTCAAAAGAGGCACGGATCACTAGGAAACAACATGAACATATGGCATACTGAGATAAACAGATCAAGGACTTGGTGGAATTGCTTAGTCCTTGAAATCAGCATTAACGAATGCACCACTTTGCAAGCTTGTGCAAGTCACCAAACACATCACAAAAATACATGGGTTGCACCTCTGGAAAGATGGCAAAACATATAACAAAACACATGTAGAGCTCAGGGGCATATCATGCACACAATAATCATGGCAAAAATGACAAATATCTAATTGGAGCAGCAGATCTGACAATTATCTCAAATAGCACTCCTCCAACAGAATTTCGGGCATCAAGATGAACTCAAATGAAAATTATGCAATGAGATGAAATGATGTGCTCTCTGAGATGAACATTTTGATATGCTATATGCCCAAAACGGAGCTACGGATGCAGAGTTATGATGCGATGAACATAGCAAAGAAATTAGGGTTCGGGCAAAAAGTCAACCGGGGTGTTGTGGATCTGAGATCCAGATCTGGCACAGATGAAGAGGTCCACCGGCTAGGCTCGCAGGAGATGACCAGAGAGGAAGAAGAAGACCGGAGGGGCGGCCGGACCCGAGGTCGACGATGAGAGACGCCGGCGGAGATGAGGCGCACGCCGACGCGGGGCGGACGGCGGCGGCTCGCGCCTGCGGGTGTGGCTGCGCCGGCGATGGAGAAGGGCGGCGGAAGGTGGCGGAGATGGCAGCTGGCGCGCGGGATGGGCGGCGTGGTGGTTCCCAGGCGGCGGGGCGCGCGATGGGCCTCGGGGGCCCGGTTCGGGCCTCCCGGGCCGGCGGCGGGGAGAGGTCCCGGCGGGACACGTGGAAGCTCCCGGTTGGGCGGCGGTGGCGGCGGACGTTGTCCGGCGCCGGCGGACACGTCCGGCACGCGGAGAGGAGCGGGGCTAGGGTTTGGGGACAAAGGAGATCCAGATTTTTGGGGAGAGACCTATTTATAGACATAGGGGGAGCTAGGAGAGTCCAAATGAGGTGCGGTTTTCGGCCACGCGATCGTGATCGAACGCTCTAGATGATGGAGAGGGTTTTGGGCCAAAATGGAGGGGTGTTGGGCTGCAACACACACGAGGCCTTCTCGGTCCCTCCGTTAACCGTTGGAGCATCAAACGAAGTCCAAATGGTACGAAACTTGACAGGCGGTCTACCGGTAGTAAACCAAGGCCGCTTGGCAAGTCTCGGTCCAATCCGGAAATGTTTAATCCCGACACACGAAAGAAAGGTAGAAATGACCACCGGAGGAGAACGGAGCGCCGGAATGCAAAACGGACAACGGGGAAAATGCTCGAATGCATGAGATGAACACGTATGCAAATGCAATGCACATGATGACATAATATGAGATGCATGACAATGATAACAACACACGGAGACAAAGACTTGAACCCGAGAAAATAAAATAACTTAACGCCGGAAACAACAAGAGTTGGATTACATATTGGGTAAATCATATCCGGGGTGTTACAACAGTTTCAAATGGAGGTAATATGTGGTGCATGTCAAAAGTATACTACTAATCCAAACTTGATCTAGTTTGGACTAGTAGTACTTTCGATATGCACCACATGTTGCCTCCACTTGAATCTAATCCGCCAGCACAAGATATTTAATCATCATCATAGTCATTACCACCAACAGTATTTATTTAACCACCATAGTCATAGTGTAGTACATCATCATCCGATCAAACTCATTCTAGCTAGCTAATCACCACCAACACTAGATGCGGTAGCTATCTAATCACCACCAACACTAGCTAATAATAATCATCATAGTCATTACCACCAACACTAGCTATTTAACCATCATAGTCATAGTGTAGCACATCATCATCTTCAAACTCATTTCTAGCTAGCAAATCACTCCTGCTGCTCTCTCTCAGGTAAAATAACATAAAACATGTGTAGCTCTCCTCCTTCATCAAGTTGGAGCATGCAGATGAACCTGTCTCCTAATCGTGGGCTGCGCTTCTGATTGCTTCCCCCTAGTACTTCTCTGCGCTCCTCCATCAGAAATTTGGTCCAGTCTTTCACTATTAAGCATTGCTCGCTATTAGAAATCCTGAATGCACTAAAGTGCATTGTAGGATATCTTGGCCGTAAGCTAATAATACTCATGGTACCTTTAGTCTCGATCCCATGAGGCACAACATTCATCGGGAGTCCCTATTGAAGAACATCGTATAGTAACATACTTAGCAATGAAGTTTAGCTTAAAAAATAATGTATGCAAAAGATGCACTAAGGACAAATAGTAAAAATCTTACCATCCTTCCTAAATAGACGTGACCGTAGTTCATTACGAACACTATTGTCGCATGTTTTCAGTACTAACATTTCTAACTGCAGGAATTTTATTTGTCTTGACAGTATCAAGATCGTCAAGCCATGAGACATAATGACTTAGCTCCTCGCAGTTTAGTTCAGCCCTGGGACAATAGTAGGTCTTATCTACCAAGCGCTGGACATGTTTGCTTGAACGGAAATAAGCAGATGTCATGCTTAATTACGAAAAAGACTTGTCGTTGTGACTTACTGTATCCACTTAGAAGTTCACGTCCAGCTTGATGCTGAAGTGCCTATCATCATCTAGGAAGATTCCGTCGCACAGGCTGCGCTCGTCTTCGCAGTATTTGCAAATACCGAAATCCTTTTTGTTGTCAGACGTTTCCTATGTTCATAGTTGAAACATTAATTGAAAATCGATCGAAGACAACTACAGGATACTCAAAATATCTTATTGGACTCATATTGACATGAGCATTCAATAAGCAAAACCAAATCATAAAATAAATAAGTATTCAAATTAGCATGCAT
Source organism: Triticum urartu (assembly GCF_056163025.1). Lineage (NCBI taxonomy): Eukaryota > Viridiplantae > Streptophyta > Magnoliopsida > Poales > Poaceae > Triticum > Triticum urartu. The sequence continues at coordinate 191,079,032 of NC_141873.1, read as the reverse complement.
TCAATAAGCAAAACTAATCATCTCATGCGTCCGTACATCATCGAATATTATCACTAATACATCCCGAATATTATCATACATATAACATCACTAATACAACTAAAACCCTAGCACACAACGGGTATCGGCGTGGGCGGTGGACAGCCAAAGAGAAGGAACAATCACAGGATCATAGCTCCAGTGAGATCCCTGGAGAACCTGCTAGGTATTGGAGAACCTGTGCTCCAACGCAAACAAGTAGCGACGGACGTGCGCGTCAACGGTGACGCACCACCGCCGCGGGGTCCTCGAGCCTCTGGATCGTTACTGGCCCACGGGACCGCCACCAAAGAAGGTTTGGGTCAACGACAGGCTGGCTCCTCACCAACCTGCGCCCCCTGGTAGGTAGCGCCTCCCAGTACCACCCCGGCGGAGCCCAGTCTCGGACATGGCCCATCGGGTGACGCAGGCGTCCTCCGCCGACTCGATGACGAGGATGCGGGATAGGAATCGTGGACATCGATGCGGGAAAAATTGCTTTAACTAAATAATAACAACAAATGTAACAACCTAATAAAATGAATAATGACATAAAAAAGGCCTATGCTTTGCAGGAATGTTGACTCCTTCCCGGTGCGGCAAATCCCGGGCACTTGATATGTCCTAGTTTGTAGCACAAGTCATGCCGAAATTCACGGAAAATTTCGGCATGACTTTTACTAAAAAGTGGACAAATCGAGAACCTGAAATTTGCCAGAACGGAAATGAATCAACATTCCGGCAAAACATAGGCCACTCGACTTCATTCCCTAGAAACAACAAAGCCACTTGGGCACAATCGAACCACTTCAATAATGGAATGTGCAAATGAACATCAATGACATATAACATATAACAACAACCTTGTTTTTTGGTTACATAACAACAATTAGTTTAACAAAGTTTTTGAAAGAAAAAAAATTCTGTTTTTTGTTTTTTGAATGAAATTACTGTTTAGGCATTTTCATAAAAATTTGCCCTAGCTAATTTCCTAAAAAAATTGCTAATCATTTTTCCTAAATGCTAAAAAATGCCTACTGCCCTAAACAAATCTAGGGCTCATATGAACACCTAGGGTTCATATGAACATCAACACAGCATCAACACATATATGAATTGCCCTAGCAGAGAGAGAGGAGGGTAGGGAGAGGAGAGGCAGAGCCTTACGGTGACTGCGGCGAGGGCCTGGCTGGCGGCGTCGAGGACGGGGTCAGGGCTCGGGCGCACGACGGAGGGCGGCGTCTATGTCAGGGTCGGGGGCGACGTTGAGGTCGGGGGCGGCGTCGAGGGTGTGCGGCGGGCGGTGGCGGTGGTGAGGTTGAGGGCGGCGGCGGTGAGGTCGAGAGTGGCAGGGCGACGGCGGCGATGGAGCAGTTGGGGGAGAGGGGGAAGTGGAGGGGAAGGACTTAGCGAAATTTTGAGCCTGCGCGGCCGGGGGTTAAGTCAAACTAGCAGCAGCGCGTTTTGCCTGAACGCGCTATAGCTAAGTTAGCTATAGTGTGTCAAGCAAAACGCGCTACAGCTATTCCTTTCTGTTTTATAATATCAGTAGCACTTTGCCCTGAAAACTCGCTACTTCTAAGTCTAAGCATGTAAAAACTTCAGAAATATACATTGGTCATCATTGATCTTTTTGTGTAGAATCTAAATAGTCAACATGAATCCTCACAGTACCTGTATAGGCACAAGTGAAGATTCATATTGCAGCCACAAATCCTACACATATAGTTCAATGAAGACCAAGTGCTCGAGATAGTTTGAGAAGTAACATATTTAAGGTGGTAAACACCTTGTTTGCTTAGCAGTATGGGACTAAACTTAATTAGGTGCAATACTTAGCAGTAGCGTGTTTTGAAGAAAAACGTTGCTACTAAGTACTTTAGCAGTAGAGCATCCTCGGAAGGGCGCTACTACTATATCTAGACTTGGGGCAACGCCGTGGCAATTATAGTAGTAGCGCTTGTTTCACCTAGACCGCTACTGCTACCGTGCTATTAGTAGCGCGGTTTTCTGAAGCTCGCTACAGCTAATTAGCAGTAGCGTCTGTTTTTAGACCGCGCTTCTACTAAAATTCTTTGTATAAGGTTTTCCCTAGTAGTGATCATGTCATGAAGGAAGATATTGATATCATTCACATCAACACTGAAGAGCAATTGGTAGATATCTTCACAAAGCCCTTGGATGAGAAAAGATTTTGCAAGTTGTGGTGTGAGCTAAATATCTTAGAATCCTCAAATGTCCTGTAATTGGACACACATCCTAACGCCTATGCATGTTGACGACTTAGATGTGCAACACACAAAGTAATGTATATCTTCAATCAATGAAGACACACACTCTAAGTGTGAGTACATTCGGAATTTGACTTCGAGCGCCACGATAATTGTGCGTCGTGTCTGGGTCTAATACTTCCTATACGGTGGGTAACGCCACCACAAAAATTATTTTGAAGTGTTTCATGTGGCATCATAATCGCATAGTCTTCGCTTTTGGTTTGTCTTCAACATTGATTTGACTTCAAGGTTTATCTTCGCAATGTTGAGTTGGTCTGATATATATATATATATGTATGTATATCCGTGTTCTATCCTCTACAACATTCACTTATTGCTGTGTCTTCATGCTTGAATCTTTTCTTGATCTAAGTGAATGTGATCAGACCCTAACCCCCTCTGTACTTCTATCTCAAACTCTATCTGTCCAAATCATATGCATTCTATTGAAACCTGTCGATTGTCTTCTCTGAGTCCTTGTTAGTAGAAGACATAGAGACAAACATTTGAATCTGGTTTAATTGCCATATCCTTTTTCCTGAATACCAGAGAAGCCGGAACGACCACCCGACAATCCAGGCGTGCGTGGGAACATGGATAAACTCCCAATGAGTTGCATGCAGGCCACATGTCCTTCGTATGTGAACCTCCAGGGGCACCTGCGTAATTACGCTGTGCTATCCCTATCCCTATAAATACATAACTCACCGCGGTCATTATCTCTTCTTCCACCTCTCCGCCTCACAAAAACCCTAGCGCCTCTACTAGCTCGCGTCGACGCTGGAGACAAAGCGCTTAGCTGCCGTGACCTCTTCGACATCGTCCTCACGCTGGCCGCAGACCTCATCCTCTCCGCCACCACCGTAGGTGTCTTCTGCCAGTTAGGGCGCGGGAGAATGAACTGCTTGGCCTCTCTCTTCACCTTGTCTAGCAGTTCATCAAGCGGTAATTAAATCTTACTTTTTACTGCATTTTAGATCCGTCAGATCCATCCACTTGAACAAAAAGTGGTTTCTTCACTTCCAAATATAGATCCATCCTTATCTGCATCTCATATCATGCCAAGTATATTCACTTATGCTTCATAACTAGTCAGATTCCTCACTTGTACTTATTCATGGATTCGTACAAATCTGGAACCGACTCTCTTCAAACAAGTGAATGTCTTCGCGCTATGAGGTCAATGTCTTCAAAACTAATTTATCTTCAAAATCTTATGAGAATGCATATGACCTCTTCCCCTTCCCACACATCTATAATGCTGTCACAGGTACATGTCCGTGGGAGAATCCCTTGGTTCTCATAGTCTGCATTCATTTGCAGAGTTCTTACAGTGTCATATTCACCCACCTGAAGCCAGTTCATGTCTGACTAGTAAGAGGAAGCCATTCACTATCTTGAAGCCTTTTAATCTGAATACAATGGCAACACAGAAATCAGCTAGAAAGGGTGACAGGCAGCACCGTGGAGATGAGCTATACAAGTCCAATCATGAGGAGAGCTATGGCGGGCGCAAGACCAGAATCCAATGGATTCGAAGGTACTGGGCAGAGTAATGGTTCATGTACAGATTTGTGACTGTTGAATATGCTGAAAGGAACGCCATCAAGGGCCCCTAGGGAGATATTCTATACAGAAATATGCATCCCAAGTCCAAGTCTGAAGCCATTGCTCAAGGCTTCTACCCTTGCATGTTCCGAGGACCACAACTAGAGAATGCCAACCCTTCATCACTGTTACGGTGTCGCGACAACAATCTCTTCAAGCGCGATTATCAATTTGCCAAGGAGTCTGCTGTCAAAAACAAGACGGACCTTGGACTCGACTTCAACCCTGGCCCATCTGTTCCAAGGGCTGATGGCACCCGTGATGCCAATCCAAATGTCATCGGCCCCTTCTAGAACCTCGATGGCCTTCTTACTCACATTGCTGTACAAGGGGCTACAGTGGAGCACTCTGCTGATGACGCAGACTCGGAAGATGCGCCAGCACCACCAAAGCCGCAGAAGATGAAGAAATCAAAGGCTTCAGAGCCCCCTGCGCCACCAAAAGCTTCGCGTGTGAAGCCATTGGCCACTGCACCTCCTGAAGCCAGTGTACAGTCCGAAGATTTATCTCGTGTCTCCAAGAAGGCCGAGAAAACAAAGAAAACCAAGAAGGCCAAGAAGATTTCTGGGCATGAACTGACTTCAGCTACTGTTCTCAGGAACAAAGAAGGCATCATTGATCTGTCAAGTGACGAAGATCTTGGTGATGACGCCCTTGAGCAACTCATCAAGAGCAAACAAGAGGCCGAGATCTTGAACGATCTACCCCTCTTTGACGTGGATATTCTAAACAACTTCATTGATGAGTGGTTTAACGACCAGAGCATAAGCATCGATGATCTTCAGCTTCCCGTGGACATCAACGTCACCTTCCACGGAGCTATTGCAAATGAGCTGGCTGTGGCTCAGAAAATTGTTGAGCTAAAGAACAAAATTGACTATGAGAAGGCTCACTTCAAGAAGAACATGGCCAAGCTTAGCGTGGAAGATGTTGCATGGGCTCAAGGAGCAGTTTCACAAGAAGCATGAAGAAGCTAAAGGTTCAAGAGAGCGCATGAAGTATTTTGCGCAGAAATGTGTTCAAGCACACAATGAGGCTGAGAAGCGCAAGGCTCTTGGCTGTCCTGGCATCGACCCAAGAATGGCTGCCAAGCAAACAAAGAAGTTTGCTGTGGTCCGAATTGAAGCACCAAGGCAGGAAGAACCTCGTATTGTCTTCCCTTCCAGCATGACAGGCTCTTAGCCTAAGGTCCCCTTAGCAGCTTCAGAACTGAAGAAGACTAGGGAAGCTGAAGCTGATGCCAGGAAGCGCAAGAACAAGAACACCTCTGATGAAGCCCCATCGAAGAAGAAGCTGAAGACAAAGTCTTGAAAGAAAGAGCGTGCTGTGGCTTCTGAGCCCCTTGTGATTGAGCACATCTCTGTTGCTCGGCCATCCTGCACCAACCAAGAGCGTCGCCTAGTGATTCACGAGCCTGCTTTCACAGAGGCTCCTGAAGATGACGAAGTTCCAACTAGTGACCCCACCACATCTGAACACATTGATCGTGAAGACAATGTAGAAGATGATGAAGTCCTTCCTCAACTCGAGCATCAAGTGGTATCATCGCCTGTTCTTACGAACAACGAACTCATCAGCATTAGTCGTCCATTGACGCCAATTGCTCAGGATGATTCATGGGAAGATCGCCCTCCAGAAGACACCCTCATTCATGAAGACACACCCAGAACTCCAACACCTCAAGTCACCACTCCGGTGCTTGACGATGATAACTACATGGTACAGACCTCTCCGTCACCACAGGCGTCGCTCGCTTTCCGCAGGCTTCGCAAAGGCCCCAGGCCACAGGTCACCATGTCAAGCATTCCAAAAGGGGAAGTGCAACAAAGATCAGTAGCACATCAAGTGTTTCCTAAAGCCACCCCAACTGTGAATGTCTTCGAATCTGAAGCTAAAGCTACTGAAGACATTCCAGCTGCATCAGTCGATGAAGAAAAAGAAGAACCAAGAGAAGAAGAAAGAGTTGCTACACCCCCTCCTATTGAACCAATCATTCTCGGGGAGAATGATTTTGTGCCTGACCCTCCTGTTAGAGAACAAGCGGAGGTTGAAACTACTGAGGTGCCATAAACAATGATGCTGAAGCTAATGCCACTGTCATGGCTGAAGACAATGTGGCGCCCGAAGACAATATGGCTCCTAAAGCCACTTTGGACATTGAAGCCCCAGTTCCCCCTCCAAGGCCTCGCACCATTGAACATGCCTATAATGGTGGTGAACTTTTCATAGTTCGATGGCCCGTTATGGTGCCTCCCACTGCTCTCGGACCTTAATATGACTATCATGTGGAGCAGAGGCCACAAGTTCAGAAGCCAAAGCCCAGGCTACCAAGGCTTCCAGGTCCTGCCACATTCCCAGGATTGTTTGACGTGAACAGCTTCAGGGTGCACAATACCTTCTTCGATAGCGCCAAGAATCCTTACTCAAAGCCAAAGATCTCATCTGATCGATTCTGGAGCTATCAGCATCGCAACTACTACTCCTGTATTTTGTGCAATCAGGGGCGAATCTTTCCTCACATGCGCCTTGATTGTGAGGCCATTATCGGGCTGCCCTGTCTTGAAGAAGCCCTTGACTGTTTCAGTGAGGTTGGTCTTCTCCCATTCGTTACTGATAAGGAGCACTGGAATGAAGAGCTTTTGCTGTAGTTCTATGCCACTCTTCACATTCGTGGCTACAATAGGGATCTGAAGACATGGGTCCTTGAGTGGATGTCAGGAGATGTACATCATGAAGCCAAAGCTCAAGACATCATTGAGCTTACTTCCTTTCCCACTCTAGGCGAGTTCTATGAGCCTGGTTGTTAGCGTCATCACGATGAACTGCAGAGTGTCTTTCAAAGGCCTGGACCCAATATGAGTGAGATGATGAGTATGATGATGCCATTGCCTTCTGATGCTGAATATCCCAAGGAATTCTTCATCAAGGATCTCAAGTACTTTCCCCGCACAGTCTCTCTCTTTTCTTCCTGATGAGGGTGATGTACTCTGGGTACGTGATCATCATGACAGGAATTCAAGAGGATTCCTTGAGTACTCGTTACTTCTAGGTCAAATGGTGCGATGGTATTCATCCAAAATAGGAAACTGGTAGCGACTTGCATTTGATGGACTCTTCCTTCCTTTCCGGTTCGTAGTGGTTACGAGCAGAAGTGCAATTCAAAGCACATTAACATTCTGAGGCGTACCCTATGGCCAATCAAGGGATATACTGCTGAAGCCAAACTTGAAGGAGCCATGAAGACTTTGGTGTTTTACATCATCAATGGCATCAGATTCAACACCCGGGATTTCTTCATCAGACAACTTGCTGCATTTGGGATTGAACTGTTTGGCCTGAAGTTTTATGCTCCATGGGTGATGCGCCTAATCAAGCTCCACTCCTTTGTTGACTATCAGCCCTCAGCGTGCAACCATCTTGTCTTTCTTCCTGAGGTTGATTTGTCCATGAAGCCATCTACCCAGAGCCTGCCAAGGAGCCGCTATATCTTCATAATGTTGACCATCAAAGCTTCATGCAACCAATAGAAGGCATTCATGTCCCCAATGTTGCAACTCCTGCTTATCCTCTGGCTGGCAATATACGTGTGGCTCATCGTGCCAACACTGAAGCCACTAACAGTACAATAACTCAAACACCTCGGAAGCATCCTCGTGTTCTCAATGACCGAGAGATTCTTGGCCTTACATCAGAAGAAGGATATGCATCACGATTGGCTCAAGCGTCAGATGCAGAGTATCTTGGTGGACGTCAATCATAAGAAACTTGGCCACTAAGAACTCGTTCGTAACCCATGAAGCCCGTCGGCGATCTTGGAAGAGTCTCACACTATTATGCCCAGAAGAAGATCTTCGCGAAGATGGCTTCACTGAGGGTTTCAAATTTGATTCCAGACCTCCACGCAATGCAAGTTGGCGCCGCACTCCATCAATAGAAGATTCTGAGTACTCGTCTTCGGCTACAACTATTGTTGCGAGAGTCGTCGATGAAGAAGATGACGCCACTTCACCAACCATGGCTTCACTACATCTCGACACTACACCTAGCCCTTCTGCACCACCGAAATCCAATGTCGACCCTGCACCTACATCTACTCCTGATGGGAACAAGTAGATACTCTATGTCTTCAAATCTTTTTGGTCATTACTGACAAAAGGGGGAGAAGCATATGAGTGTTGGGGAACGTAGTAATTTCAAAAATTTCCTACACACACGCAAGATCCATCTATGTGATGCATAGTAACGAGAGAGGATAGAGTGTTGTCTACATACCCTCGTAGGCCATAAGCGGAAGCGTTATGACAACGCGGTTGATGTAGTCGTACGTCTTCACGATCCAACCGATCCTAGCACTCAAGGTACGACACCTCCGTGATCTGCACACGTTCATCTCGGTAACGTGCCACAAACTCTAAATCTAGCTGAGTGTCGAGGGAGAGTTTCGTCAGCACGACGGCGTGATGATGGTGATGATGAAGTTACCGACGCAGGGCTTCACTTAAGCACTACAACAATATGACCGAGGTGGAAATCTGTGGAGGGGGGGGGGCACCGCACACGGCTAAGAGATCAACTTGTGTGTTCTAGGGTGCCACCTGCCCCCGTATATAAAGGAGCAAGGGGAGGGGGCCGGCGGCCTCATAGGGTGCACCCCAAGGGGGGAATCCTACTCCTACTAGGAGTAGGTTCCCCTTTTCCTTGTCCAACTAGGAGGGGAAGGAAAGGGGAGGAGGGGAGAAGGAAAGAGGGGGCCGGCCTCCAAAGCCCTAAACCAATTCGATTTGGGCCTAGGGGGGCGCGCCCCATAGCTCCCTTGCTTCCCTCTATTTCCACTAAGGCCCATGAAGGCCCATTGACCCCCCGGGGGGGTTCCCGTAACTCCCGGTACTCTGGTATTTATCCGATGGCCCACGGAACCTTTCCGGTGTCCGAATATAACCTTCCAATATATCAATCTTTATTTCTCGACCATTTCGAGACTCCTCGTCATGTACGTGATCTCATCCGGGACTCCGAACAACCTTCGGTACATCAAAACACATAAACTCATAATACCGATCATCATCGAACGTTAAGCTTGCGGACCCTACGGGTTCGAGAACTATGTAGACATGACCGAGACTCATCTCCGGTGATGCGGAGCATCCTACGATCATCCCCATGTACACTCAAGCATACGCCTTTGGACCTAAGGTGAACTCCCTTCTTTCCGAATCTTCCCTGTCCGCATGTAAGACATGGATGCTACTTCATGCGCGGACCTTGTGCATACTCAGGTACACCCGAGGAGTCCAAGGAGAGCCCAAGGACCAAGGCCAAGCGTGCACGGGAGCGAAGGAAGGAGAAGGAAGAAGAGTCTGCTCCTACAGCAGCCGGACATCCGGCCATGGCCCGGACATCCGGCCCTTCACGAGCCGCCGGACATCCGGCCCAGGTCTCGGAAATCCGGACACCGCCGAACCCGAGAGCAACAAGACCAACCCAGCCAGGCCGGACATCTGGCCCCTCCAGCCCGGACATCCGGCCCCTCCGCGAACGCCCGGACATTCGGCCCGTCGCCCGGACATCTGGCCTTCCCTGCCTGCGTGCAGTGCATCTGGGCCAAGGCCCATGTACCCCTTCGCCCCTCAGACTATATGTACTCCCCCTCCACCTACATTCTAGGGTTAGAGTTGTGATAGCTCATTTGAGAGATAGAGCTTCGCTTATCCATATCGGATCTACTCCACAAGAGAGACCGCGGCCCCTCTACGGAGAAGATCCACCTTGGATTCAAGACCCCTCACGGGAAGATCCCCTTGTGGATTGAAGACCTCCTCACGGAGAAGAACTGGTTACCTCTTGTATCGTCCATTGTTGACTTTGGATCTTGTATCTTCCTTTGTGTTCATGGATCTAGCGCATGTGTGATCATTCTTGTTGGTTTTAGTGTTTCTCTCGTGATTCCCCTCGTTTTCTCCTAGTGTTCCTCGTGTTCTTCGTGGGATCCGCTCCTTTCGTGAAATATCGGGCGATTAGGGTTCTACCCTACATCATCTTGGTATCATGAGCCACGTTGATCACGATTTCGAAGCCTCCCCGTTGTGTTTTCTAGCCTAATTTTGTGGATTTCGTCCTAAATTTGAAAATCCCCACCAAAAATAGCCCCAATGTTTTTTTGTTATTTGTTGGTTTGATGAGGTTTTGTTGGATTTGATACATGGATTTGCTTGGTTTCAAGTGGATCTAGCATATCCCCAAGTGTCCCCACTTTCCATCCACGAAATCCCATCAATTTTGCCCCCAAATTCATCTATTTCCGCCCCCAAATCGAGTTTTGATGTCCCAATCGAGATCTGGAATCGTAGGGCCGGACATCCGGGCCATCGGGTCAGAAATACGGGCCCCAAGCCGAACATCCGGCTCCTGGAGCATAAAACCCGCACGGTTCTGGACATCAGCCCCTGGATATCCGGGCCCCACCCCCGGATGTCCGGCCCCTGGCATTTCAACCTTTCCCATTTCACCGTTTTGTCCATAACTAATTCATCCGGAGTCCGTTTTTGATGTTCTTTAGCTCGTTGAAAAGCTCTTGACATCCCCCTTCCCACAAAAATACTGCCATCACCATTTGAATCCATCAAATTTTTGGAACTTTGGCATCTTTGCCTAGGGCTTCCACCACAACCTCTGCATAACCACCACTGACTTCCGCAACCTAACCAATTTTGTTGCCCATCACATTAGTGGTTGCTTGAGGAGTGATTTGAGTCTCCTAAGGTGTCTAGGCTACTTAGGGACGGTTGCTTCTTCATCAACCACCACCACCACTACCGCATAGGCTTGACCACCATACACTTCCACCACCCCAACTTAACCCGATTGTTCGTGTTGTGAGTTGTGTCTCCTAAGGTGTTTCGGCTACTTAGGGATCGTGATTTCAACTCCGACACCGTGTATAGCCAACCTTACCCTCCACTTCCGCATTGCCTACTCGCAAAACCCATCATTGCATTTCCGCAATCCCATTGATCTTCCGCAACCACCACCGCATCACGCTACCACCATTTGACATTTGAGATTTCGAGTTCGCGGTGTTTCCGTTTCCTAAGGTGTTTCGGCTACTTAGGGACAAGTCTCCATCATCTTGATATCTCCATCAAGATCACAGCCACTCATCATCGCCAAGGACGGTAACCTCCATATCATCTTGGTATCGTGGTATCCCTCCATTGTATATTCCCTTGCAATTGCATTGATAACTCCTAGCCCATTTTGTGTCACTTGCCTATCGAGACTGGCCATTTGAGTATTGCCGGCAACGTTACTTGTTCACATTAGTGATCTACACATTACATTGCTTACATACCATATCATATTTGTATCATATCATCTCGTGTGCCTCAAGTTTGTTCCCACATATATACAATTGCTACCTTGGTTTGTGCATTTCGCAAAGTGCCCATACATAAAAAGAGAAAAGAATAAAGCTTTTAAGCAAAGAAAAAGAGTGAACAAAGAGCTTGTATGCAAGTGCCATAGCATCATACCACATTGTCATATACGATCATCTTGGATCATACCACCGGAACATCATATACATAGTATACTTGGGATAGAAGTTCATACATTTTGCATCTTATAGGTTGTGCACAAGTGTTGTATCCGCCTATTGAGCAATCGTGCTAGCGTCTCTCTTGAGTTGTGCAACACAAGTGTTTTCCGTGGATTCCACATTTTGAGCTCATTCCTTCGTTGCACGACCCCGTTTATCTATCCGTGTGTGTGTTTCCGTGTGCCACATATTGCCATTGGTCTACTTGTTTCACTTGCGAATTTGTGAATCTCTTTCAACATTATTGACTCTTGCTAACATTTTACATCAAATTTTTGTGCCACAATCCTCACCGAGCTCCACCATAAGCCTTATTTGTGTAGGTGTGAGAAACCGACAAGAATTGGTACCAATTTTGCTATATCCTTGTCCACATTGGAGTGATCATTGATCCACTTTCAACTTCGGTCAAGGTACATTTGGTATTCATTCTTCTCTTTCTACCACTCACATTTTTCTCTTGGAGTGATGGATAGGCAAGGGATTTCATCTCTGGTCTTCCACAACAACGACGGCGTGAACAACTACATCACCAAAACGTCAATCTTCGATCTACAACGACAAATGCAAGGCGCACAAATAAGATTGCGAGAGCACATCGAGAAACTCTCCATTGACATCCGCCACTACGAAGCGAGGAAAAGGGACTACATCGACAACAAGCTTTCCGCACAAAAGGAGGAACAAGATGCAAGGATGGAGGAGATTCGAGCCTTGTTGATCAACCATTCTTCCCCTTCATCATCCTCAAGGCGGCGGCGTTCAAGTCACAAGTCTTCGGAGCGCAAAAATGATGCAAGCGGAAGTCGTCCACGTCCACATCTCCATGGCGACCACCAGCACGTTCGTGATCCACATCGTCATGAAGGGCAAGTCACCTCCAAGCATCATGTGCATGAAGACGACGAATGCCATCGAGCTCAAGTACGACAACCACACCATAAACATGAAGATGCTCGAGATGCGCCTACCTACAAGTCCCAACAAGCCCTACTTCACGCCAAGTCCAAACTTCATGACCATAAGAGAAGACCGTGAGACGAGCACAACCAAGACGGCGCTACGGCTACTACCACCACTACTTTGGCATCTTCGCCAAGTGCTATCAAGGCATCTTCGCCTTTGGACGTATGGCATCTTCGCCTACTTCCCGTGAGTTCGCCTACATCGACATCTTCACCAACGAGGCAACCACCTACGAGCGAGGGCGACACTTCCATCTTCGGAAGCCCATCAAGGAAGATGGCCGAGCATGGGAATTTCCCTTCGGTTGTGGAGACGAGCTATGAGGTGCCACATCATATGGACCTCCTACAATAAGAAGGCGACAAGAAGGTCGAGCTAGGGCCATCCCCTTCGACCACAGTGACGAGCATGAACTTCTTCAACAACATGAAGACGGCGCCCATATTGGACTCATACTCCGAGTCAAGCTACGAGACCGCAAATGAGACCTTATCTTTGCTCTTGGAGGAGAGTGATGATGTGCCATCTTCGGCCTTCATCCACGGCTACGACTATGACGTGATTGAGCATGGAGACATTTGCACCAACATCTCTCCGACACCCACATATAAAGAGATGCCCCAATTCCCATGTGAGGAGAGCCACCCCACGTGGAGTGACATGAGTGACTCCACCATACGTGACATTGAGAGCATTTCCAATGAGAGGATGAGTGTGACCAGCACTAGCCCCACACTTGAGAGCATGCCACACATCCTATGTGAGGTTGAGAGCCATTTGAATGACTCCACCAACCATATGAGTGAGAGCATCCGAGAGGGAGTGGGTGAGCCACAACACTTAGTGAGTGAGGTAGTTGACATGACATGTGAGGCCGCTTTGATTTCTAACGGCTTAACCTCTACTCCTAGTGTGTTTTCTTCTTTGGTGCTAGGTCTCCTACATGATGACACACCTATCCTCGACGAGTCCATGCCTCCAATGGAGACAATGATGGCCATGGTGGAAGAAGATGCACCCCCACATGGTTCCATCAAGATGAAGATGACCATGACTTGGTCTTCGACACCTCACCTACAACACATGAGCGATGCTCCAAATGTAACATAGGTGATGGTGCTTCTCTTATCCCACTAGTGGACTATTTTATGAATGATTGCTTGCATGATGTTGACATACCTATACCCATGCTTCATGCTAGTGCGACTTCTTCATGTCATGACTTACCTATTTATGATTAATATGATGATGAGCATGTCGAGTTGCCTAGTTCTGATGCTATGCTCCATAGGATATCATGTGAAAATTCTTTTGGTCACACCATGTTTGACAATCCATTAACCTTGTCATATGCTATGAGTGAGATATCCCATATTGTATCATTTCAATCTCAACATAGTGACTATGCATGCCCCATTACCATAAATCCCATTTTCACTTATGGCATAGATGACGAGATGATGGCCATTGGCTTTTGTTTCTCTTGCGACGATATTGCTATGCTTCCTTTGCATGATTTGCGCAATTCATCTACTATGCCATGCCATGATCACATTGTTCCAAATATGCATTGTTTGGGATGTTTTCAATCTTCTCTGTGTGATGTTTCCATTAATTCTCATGAGGAGACCCCCATAGTTTCCTCATACATATTAGGAGATTTTGATGCATTCCATACTTTGCATGATTCCCATAATTGCTTGCACCATATGCATTCCATGAATAACAATGCTCTACATATTTCTCATGATGCATTGCACAATTTGAGTCTCCATTATGCTATACATAATAACAAACCTCTCATGATGGATGACATGTTTCTATATCACGCATCTCATTTATTTGAGCATTGGATATTTTGTGCTAACCAACACAAGCACGTGCGCATCATGATGGATGATGTGTACATCTACCATGCACACACAATTTTCCCTTTGTCTTTGTTTTGTGTAGGTACTCACGTATACTCGTCATCTCTCAATCCCAAGAGTTGACAAAATGAGCTCTTGAGAGCAAAGATGACTTGGGATCCCGTGAACTATCCTTACCATTGCTCTCTTCATGCAACAACTACGCGCATCTCTCTCACTTGGCTCTCACACGGCTATGGGCTATATACCGCTTATCGTTTCATGCTCATTTTACCGTGTTCACTTTGCATGCTATGCTTACTTCTATGCCTTTGCCATGCAATTGTGACCCTTGCGTGCATCTACACATGATTCACCATTATGCTACTCCTATGTGTATTTGCATGCTTGGTGGAGATCCTTGTTGCTATTGCCATGTTTATCATATGCCTCATGCTATTGATGCTATTTTTCTCATATCATCCTTTCATGCTTGTGCTATGTCATGTGAATTATTCATGCACACTATTTGCACCCATGACATGCTTGCTATGATTCCTTCTAGTACGTTGCATCTTCACACTACTAGCTTGCTTGCCTTGATTCACATGATTGCTTGTTTTGTCGCATCACCCATGTTCCATTCTTACTTGCTTTCTTGGGTTGATGACGTCTATGTTCATGCCTCTCACATGATATATTTTGTTCATTGTCGCTTGCCTCTATTTGTTGCATCTATGCTTATTGATCGTGGAGACTTGGGATCTTTACTTGTGATGCATGCTTGCTTGATTGAGCCTATTGTATTTGGTTGTTCTCGCATCATCATCTGCCTCCATACTATGAAATGCTCCCTTGTCCTTTCTTATGATGAGCATGATGCATACACTTGTTGGGTATTTTACCACACGAATGATAGGTTTTGCATCTCCTCTAACCTCATTTGTTTTTCTGAGTGTTTGTCATGTTCTTTCATGTTGAAGGATTCACAAGGCGATACCGTCATGAGACAATTTGGTCATGTGAAGGAATACACGATGCGCAACACCAACATTTGCGAGAATCTCCTAAAGGTGAACTCCTTCCCTTTGAGCCATCCTCAATTACGCATATTGGATGGGTCACTCTTTCATTGTTGTCTCCTTCTTGTTGTCTACATGTTACATCTCGCTTATGGAAGAGCTACATGGGAGATTGGCTCTATGGCCTTCAAGTTGAGGAGCGCTCGGATTTATTGGATGCACCTTCGAACCTCCACTCATGCCACGACATCGAGCATTGGTAACCAACACCTCCTTATTTGTTGATTGTGCTCACACATGTCATGCTCGATGGACATATCATACACATGACAAATTTGCATCTTATGCATGGATTGACTCACATCATGATTGCCTTGTTGCATCTTGTATTCCCATGTCATCCATGATATATGAGCTTGTGCACTTTCTTACCAAATTTATTGTGATCTTCCTTGATGGCATATTCATACATCATGATCATATTGCCCATCATCAATTGCATGATCACATACTCATCTTGAGAATCCATTACCATATTCATGCTATTGATAAACCGTCTCACTATGACATCATTTTGCACCGTGGTTACATTCATCATATTCACAACACATTTGTGTGCGTAATGAATGTTTTTCCTCCCATGAATGCTTTGCATACCATTCCATATCTTTTGGATAAGCTTCATGCACCTTGTCATGCTCAATCTTGTCGCACGGACTCATTCTTACATGATGGACCCTTTGTGTGCGCTAACCATTGTATTTCCGAGTGTTGTTCGTGTTTGCTCTTTTTGCATGTATACTCCTCCGGCGACAATTTGGAGTACTTGGATTGTGCCATGTCTTCCTCTTCGTCCAACTACAAGACCGTCCACAACAACCATTTCCATGGTGATGAGGTTTTCAATCCAAGGTCGGATCTTCCCCAAGGGAGTGGAGATGATGCGGAGCATCCTACGATCATCCCCATGCACACTCAAGCATATGCCTTTGGACCTAAGGTGAACTCGCTTCTTTCCGAATCTTCCCTGTCCGCATGTAAGACATGGATGCTACTTCAAGCGCGGACCTTGTGCATACTCAGGTACACCTGAGGAGTCCAAGGAGAGCCCAAGGACCAAGGCCAAGCGTGCACGGGAGCGAAGGAAGGAGAAGGAAGAAGAGTCTTCTCCTACAACATCCGGACATTCGGCCATGGCCCGGACATCCGGCCCTTCACGAGCTGCCGGACATCTGGCCCAGGTCTTGGAAATCCAGACACCGACGAACCCGAGAGCAACAAGACCAACCCCGCCAGACCGGACATACGGCCCCTCCAGCCCGGACATCCGGCCCCTCTGCGAACGCCCGGACATCTGGCCCGTCGCCCGGACATCCGGCCTTCCCTGCCTGCGTGCAGTGCATCTGGGCCGAGCCCATGTACCCCTTCACCCCTTAGACTATATATACTCCCCTCCACCTACGTTCTAGGGTTAGCATTGTGATAGCTCACTTGAGAGATAGAGCTTCGCTCATCCATATCGGATCTACTCCACAAGAGAGACCGCGGCCCCTCTATGGAGAAGATCCACCTTGGATTCAAGACCCCTCACGGGAAGATCCCCTTGTGGATTCAAGACCTCCTCACGGAGAAGAACCGGTTACCTCTTCTATCGTCCGTTGTTGACTTTGGATCTTTTATCTTCCTTTGTGTTCATGGATCTAGCGCATGTGTGATCATTCTTGTTGGTTTTAGTGTTTCTCTCGTGTTTCCCCTCGTGATTCCCCTCATTTTCCCCTCGTGTTCCTCAGGTTCTCCATGGGATCCGCTCCTTTCGTGAAAGATCGGGCGATTAGGGTTCTACCCTACATCATCTGGTCAATAACCAATAGCGGAACCTAGATGCTCATATTGGCTCCTACATTTTCAATGAAAGTCTTTATCGGTCAAACCGCATAACAGCATACGTTGTTCCCTTTTTCAACGGTATGTTACTTGTCCGAGATTCGTTCATCGGTATCTCAATACCTAGTTCAATCTCGTTACCGACAAGTCTCTTTACTCGTTCCGTAATGCAACATCCCGTAAATAACTCATTAGTCACATTGCTTGCAAGGCTTATAGTGATGTGCATTACCGAGAGGTCCTAGAGATACCTCCCCGATACATAGAGTGACAAATCCTAATCTCTATCTATGCCAACTCAACAAATACCATCGGAGATACCTGTAGAGCATCTTTATAGCCACCGAGTTACGTTGTGACATTTGATAGCACACTAAGTGTTCCTCCGGTATTCGGGAGTTGCATAATCTCATAGTCAGAGGAACATGTATAAGTTATGAACAAAGCAATAGCAACAAACTAAACTATCATCGTGCTAAGCTAACGAATGGGTCAAGTCAATCACATCATTCTCTAATGATGTTATCCATTAATCAAATGACAACTCATGTCCATGGCTAAGAAACTTAACCATCTTTGATTAACGAGCTAGTCAAGTAGAGGCATACTAGTGACACTCAGTTTGACTATGTATTCACACATGTACTAAGTTTCCGGTTAATACTATTCGAGAATGAATAATAAAAATTTATCATGATATAAGGAATATAAATAACAACTTCAATATTGCCTCTAGGGCATATTTCCTCCAGTCTCCCACTTGCACTAGAGTCAATAATCTAGTTCAAATCGTCATGTGATTTCACACCAATAGTTCACATCTTCATGTGATTACTTCACATCTCCATGTGACTAATACCAAAGGGTTTACTAGAGTCAATAATCTAGTTCACATCGCTATGTGGTTAACACCCAAAGAGTGATCATGTTTTGCTTGTGAGAGAAGTTTAGTCAATGGGTCTGCCACATTCAGAGTCGTATGTGTTTTGCAAATTTTCTATGTCTACAATGCTCTGCACGGAGCAACTCTAGCTAATCGCTCCCACTTTCAATATGTATCTAGATCGAGACTTAGAGTCATCCTGATTGGTGTAAAAGCTTGCATCGGCGCAACTCTTTACGACGAACTCTTTATCACCTCCATAACCTAGAAATGTCTCCTTGGTCTTCTAAGGATAATTTTGACCGCTATCAAGTGATCCACTCCTGGATGAATATCGTACCCCCTTGCCAAACTCATGGCAAGGTACACAATAGGTTTGGTACACATCATAGCATACTTTATAGAACCTATGGGGCAATGGCTTTCATTCTCTTTCTATTTTCTTCCGTGGTCATGTTTTGAGTCTTACTCAAGTTTACACCTTGCAACACAGGCAAGAAGTCCTTCTTTGACTGTTCCATTTTGAACTACTTCAAAAACATGTCAAGGTATGTACTCATTGAAAATTTTATCAAGCGTCTTGATCTATCTCTATATATCTTGATGCCTAATATGTAAGCAGCTTCACCGAGGTCTTTCTTCGAAAAACTCCTTTCAAACACTCCTTTATGCTTTCTAGAAAATTCTACATAATTTCCGATCAACAATATGTCATTCACATATACTTATCAGAAAGGCTGTAGTGCTCCCACTCACTTTCTTGTAAATACAGGCTTCACCACAAGTCTGTATAAAACTATATGCTTTCATCAACTCATCAAAGAGTATATTCCAACTCTGAGATGCTTGTACCAGTCCATAGATGGATCGCTGGAGATTGCACATTTTGTTAGCACCTTTAGGATTGACAAAACCTTCTGGTTGCATCATATACAACTCTTCTTTAATAAATCCATTAAGGAATACAATTTTGACATCCATTTGCTAGATTTCATAAAATGCGGCAACTGCTAACATGATTCGGACAAACTTTTAAGCATCGATACGAGTGAGAAAATCTCATCGTAGTCAACACCTTAAACTTTTCGAAAACCTTTTACGACAATTCGAGCTTTCTATATAGTAACACTACTATCAACATCTGTCCTCCTCTTGAAGATCCATTTATTCTCAATGGCTCACAGATCATTGGGCAAGTCAATCAAAGTCCATACTTTGTTCTCATACATGGATCCCATCTCAGATTTCATGGCCTCAAGCCATTTCACGGAATCTAGGCTCATCATCGCTTCCTCATAGTTCGTAGGTTCATCATGGTCAAGTAACATGACCTCTAGAATAGGATTACCGTACTACTCTGGGGCGGAACGTACTTTGGTTGACCTACGAGGTTCGGTAGTAACTTGATCTGAAGTTTCATGATCATCATCATTAACTTCCACACTAATTGGTGTAGGCATCACTGGAACTGATTTCTGTGATGAACTACTTTCCAATTCAGGAGAAGGTACAATTACCTCATCAAGTTCTATTTTCCTCCCACTCACTTCTTTCGAGAGAAACTCCTTCTCTAGAAAGGATCCACTCTTAGCAACAAAGATCTTACCTTCGGATCTGTGATAGAAGGTGTACCCAATAGTTTCTTTTGGGTATCCTATGAACATGCACTTCTCTGATTTGGGTTTGAGCTTATCAGGCTAAAACTTTTTCACATAAACATCGCAACCCCAAACTTTAAGAAACGATAGCTTAGGTTTATTGCTAAACCACAGTTCATATGGTGTCATCTCAACGGATTTTTAGACGGTGCCCTATTTGACGTGAATGCAGCTGCCTCTAATGCATAACCCCAAAATGATAGTGGTAAATCGGTAAGAAGCATCACATATCGCACCATATCTAATAAAGTACGGTTATGATGTTCGTACACACCATTACGCGGTGGTGTTCCAGGTGGCGTGAGTTGCGAAACTATTCGACATTGTTTCAACTAAAGGCCAAACTCGTAACTTAAATATTTCATCTCCGCGATCAGATCGTAGGAACTTTATTTCCTTGTTACGATGATTCTCCACTTCACTCTGAAATTCTTAGAACATTTCAAATGTTTCAGACTTATGTTTCATTAAGTAGACATACCCATATCTGCTCAAATCATCTATGAAGGTAAGAAAATAACGATACCCGCCGCGAGCATCAACACTCATTGGACCACATACATCAGTATGTATTATTTCCAATAAGTCCGTTGCTCACTCCATTGTTCTGGATAACAGAGTCTTAGTCATCTTGCCCATGAGGCATGGTTCGCAAGCATCAAGTGATTCATAATCAAGTGATTCCAAAAGCCATCAGCATGGAGTTTCTTCATGTGCTTTACACCAATATGACCTAAATGGCAATGCCGCATATAAGTTGCACTATCATTATTAACTTTGCATCTTTTGGCTTCAATATTATGATATTTGTATCAGTACGATCGAGATTCAATAAACCATTTATATTGAGTGTATGACCATAGAAGGTTTTATTCATGTAAATAGAACAATAATTATTCTTTGACTTAAATGAATAACCGTATTGCAATAAACATGATCCTATCATATTTATGCTCAATGCAAGTATCAAATAACATTTATTTTAGGTTCAACACTAATACCGAAGGTAAAGGGAGTGTGCGATGGTGATCTTATCAACCTTAGAATCACTTCCAACACACATCGTCACCTTGCCCTTAACTAGTCTCTGCTCATTTTGCAACTCCTGTTTCTAATTACTAATCTTAGCAACTGAACCGATATCAAATACCCTCGGGTTACTATGAACACTAGTAAAATACACATCAATAACATGTATATGAAATATGACTTTGTTCACTTTGCCATCCTTCTTATCCACCAAGTATCTATGGCAGTTCCACTTCCAGTGACCATTTCCTTCATAGTAGAAGCACTCAGTTTCAGGCTTGGGTATATCTTTGGGCTTCTTCATGGGAGTGGCAACTTGCTTGCCATTCTTCTTGAAGTTCCCTTTCTTTTCGTTGCCCTTTTACTTGAAACTAGTGGTTTTCTCAACCATCAACATTTGATGCTTTTCTTGATTTCTACCTTCGTCGATTTCAGCATCACGAAGAGCTCGAGAATCGTTTTTATCATCCCTTGCATATTATAGTTCGTCACGAAGTTCCATTAACTTGGTGATAGTGACTAGAGAACTCTGTCAATCACTTATTTTATCTAGAAGATTAACTCCCAATTGATTAAAGTGATTGTAGTACTCAGACCATCTGAGTACATGCTCACTGGTTGTGCTATTCTCCACCATCTTGTAGGCAAAGTACTTGTCAGAGGTCTCATACCTCTCGACTCGGGCATGAGTCTGAAAACCAATTTCAGCTCTTAGAACATCTTATATGCTCCGTGGCGTTCAAAATGTTTTTGAAGTCCTGGTTCTAAGCCGTAAAGCATGTCACACTATACTATCAAGTAGTTATCATACCGAGCTTGCCAAACGTTCATAACGTCTGCATCTGCACCTGCAATAGGTCAGTCACCTAGCGGTGCATCAAGGACATAATTCTTCTATGCAGAAATGAGGATAATCCTTAGATCATGGACCCAATCCGCATCATTCCTACTATCATCTTTCAACATAGTTTTTCTCTAGGAACATATCAAAAATAAACAGGGAGCTACATCGTGATCTATTGATCTACAACATAGTTATGCAAATACTACCAGGACTATGTTCATGATAAATTAAAGTCCAATTAATCATATTACTTAAGAACTCCCACTTAGATAGATATCCCTCTAATCATCTAAGTGACCATGTGATCCATATCAACTAAACCATGTCCGATCATCACGTGAGATGGAGTAGTTTTCAATGGTGAACATCACTTTGCTGATCATATCTACTATATGATTCACGCTCGACCTTTTGGTCTCAGTGTTCGGAGGCCATATCTGCATATGCTAGGCTCATCAAGTTTAGCCCGAGTATTCTGCATGTGCAAAACTGGCTTGCACCCGTTGTATGTGAACGTAGAACTTATCACACCCGATCATCACAAGGTGTCTCGGCACGACGAACTATCGCAACTGTGCATACACAGGGAGAACACTTGTACCTTGAAATTTAGTGAAGGTTCATCTTATAATGCTACCGTCGTACTAAGCAAAATAGGATGCATAAAAGATAAACATCACATGCAATCAAAATATGTGACATGATATGGCCATCATCATCTTGTGCCTTTGATCTCCATCTCCAAAGTACCGTCATGATCTAATAGAGGCAAAGGTGTCTCTGGTGTTCTGTGAATGGGGGTCCCCAGACTTGCCTGCCTGCGGCCCGCAACGTGGCTGCACCAGTGGCCCCGTACATCCTATCTTCACCAGCAAACATTCAAGTCCCTCGCGAGGGGCCAAGCTTCATGAGGCGGATGATGCAAGACCTCCTCAGGGGCGGCCTCACCAGGCTGGCTCGCGAGGGGCGGAGAGATCAACGAGAGGGGCACCTCGCGAGATTTCTATGACGCAAGCCATGCGACTGGAGCCAAGCAGGCGCCAGCGGGCAGTGTCCTCGTTTCCTCTTTGGTGCTAAAGGGGAAAGCGCAAACGAGGAGTCCTGAGGCATCAGGCAAAGGTGTCCATATCGGTGCAACAAGACCAAGACCAGCAGGACGGAGGTCACCATGGAGCCCAAGACGGTGTCACCACCAGAGCCTTTGGCAGGCGAAGACTACTTTTGTCAGGATAGCTTGTACTAGTTGTCACCCATCGAATTTGGCCATTTTGGGATCCCTTCCCACTCAATATTTGGGAAGAGGACCAGGGTATCTATAAATAGGACTAGCCACCACCATAGGGAGGCAGCGGATTCGGACCTAGATCGAATCCATAGCACCCCAACCACTCAACTTCACCAAGCACAAGAACACCTCTCCTCGCGAGGCTGTTCTTCCCTTGTAACTGTTCATCCATAGCCCAAGAGGCAATCCATCGCACCACACTAGAGTAGGGTATTACACCACAACGGTGGCCTGAACCAGTATAAATACTGTGTCTCATGTTCTTTGGGTTCGTCGAGCTAGGCCGTGAGATCGTAGAGTGTGCGAGCTAGAGAGGGGGAGAAATCTTTGTGCACAACCTAGTGTTCAAACCTCAAGGGTTTTGCCGGAACCCGAAATCCGACATTTGGCGCGCCAGGTAGGGGTGCGCCGAAGCTTTCCTCTTCGTCGACCTGTGCTTCACCACTCCGCCAAGTTCATGGCCAATGCTCTCCGGGCCTACGCTGAGCGCCGGGCCAGTCTCGCCATCCGTGTCGCTCAGACAGCCCCTGTCGGCGGACCTCCCCGTCGTTCTCCGTCACCCGCCGCCAATGCCGCCACCGGCCTGGCGGCAAACGAGCAGCAAGCCTCTTCACTGCACCCCTTTATGTGGCGAGATGGTCACACTACCACCCCGTCGCTGACTCCGGCCGTCTCATTGTCTTACGCTCATCGCGCCCCCAAGGACGCACAGGCCATGCTGCTCACGGAACGCGAGCTCCTGCGCTACTGCCCGGTCAACGACCTCTACGAGGACTAGTTGGACCGCATTGCCGAGCTCGTCAGCGCCACAGGGGGCTCTCTTGCACCATCCCTCTCACCGCCTCGCCCGCCCCCGGCTGCGGGCGATGTGGCTCACGGAGCCCCTCCGCCCCCTCAGCACCAAGATGGCGCCCTTGCGCTGAGGCGCGCGGCTCATGGAGCGCCACAGCTTCCCCCGCGTCAAGACGACATCCTCGCTCCAAGATGCCCGGCCCAGCAGCGTGATCCGCCACGCCATGTGCCCGCACACGAAGAAAGAAGATGCCAGGAGGTTCCCTGTCCGCAAGAAGACACTCTACTGCTTCCAGCACCACCACACCAGGATCGCTTGCTGCGGCAGGGCCATGTGCCACTTGTCGTGGCAGCACAGGGCCGCCAAGGTCAAGCTCCGCCTCCACGACGGCCCCGGTGGCCACGGCGGGTTGCCGCGCCTTCACTCCTAAGCTGCGTAGCATCGTCTGGCCGGGCAAGTTCAAGCCGGATCTGCCTCCTCACTACGACGACACCCCTGACCCTGCGGAGTTTCTGCAGCTCTACGAGCTGAGCATCGAAGCGACCAACGGCGACGAAAAGGTCATGGAGAACTCGTTTCCCATGGCTCTTAAGGACGGCGCCCGCTCATGGCTCCTAAACCTGCCCCCAGGCTCGATTTCCTCCCGGGATGAGATGCGCAGCCACTTCATCGCCAACTTCCAGGGCACTCGCGACCGCCCCCTGGTCGCGGGTGACCTGCGCTGCATCAAGCAACAACCAGGAGAAACCCTGCAGAAGTACATCCAGCGCTTCAACAACGCGCGTATTAAGATCCCCAAGG
The DNA here is from genome assembly GCF_056163025.1 of Triticum urartu. Lineage (NCBI taxonomy): Eukaryota > Viridiplantae > Streptophyta > Magnoliopsida > Poales > Poaceae > Triticum > Triticum urartu. Next base: position 191,054,524 of record NC_141873.1, on the reverse strand, counting down.
TGACGGACGAGGCCATCATCTCAGCGTTTTCCGATGGTGTCTGCCATCAAGATGAAGGAGGAGCTCGCCATCCATGAGGAGTTGTGCACGACCTTGGAGCTGTTCAACATAGCAACCAACTGTGCAAGGGCTGAGGAGGGGCGTCTCTCCCTCCTCAAGCTCCCTATTGTGGATCCATAGGAGAAGAAGGCCAAGTTGAAGGACGTGACGCGCAAAGGAGTGATCGTACTCACAGCAGAACCGGACACCAAGCACGGCTGAGATCTTCTCGAGTCGTCCAAGGGCGGCCAAACGTTCTGCACCTTCCACAACATTCACGCGCACAACACCAACGATTGTCAAGAGCTCAGGGCCATTCGAGATGGACGCCCAGAGCGCAATGACCGGGGCTACGGCCGAGGAGGTGGACGTGGTGGAGGACGTTGGGACGACCGTGGGCCCCGCCAAGAGTGGCACAACCAGCCTCATGAGGATTGTTGTCAGGACCAGCCTCGGCGCCTGGAGGGACCAGCCTCATGAGGATCGTCCTTAGGGCAACCCTGGTCTCCCTCCGCTGCCGCCGCCAAGAAGGAACAACTACCATCAGCAGGACGAAGGGGCCCGTGGCTTCCAGGAGCCACGCGCCATCGCCTGCATCTTGGGTGGCGCTCAGGCCCCAGCCTCCTAGCGCATCTTCAAGCAGTTCTCCCATGAAGTGAATGCAGCCCTCCCCAAGCTCGAGGCTATGCGCCCGCTCAGGTGGTCCAAGTATGCCATCACCTTTAGCTCGGCGGACCATCTCAAATGCGCGGCAACCGCTGGAGTCCTCCCGATGCTGTGTTCACCCATCATCAACAATGTCCAAGTCACCAAGACCCTCACCGATGGCGGCGCAGGACTCAGTGTCCTGTCCGTCAAAATGTTCGACAGCCTTCAAGCGCCATACGATCAGCTCTAGCCCACCAAGCCTTTCTCAGGAGTGAAAGACGGCTCCACCACCCCGATAGGGCAAGTTCGCCTCCCTATCACCTTCAGTCAGGGAGACAACTACCACACCGAGCTCATCGACTTCGATGTCGCTCACATCCGCCTGCCGTACAATGCCATCCTCGGGTACCCAGCACTGGCAAACTTCATGGCAGTCACCCACCATGGCTACAACGTCCTCAGATGCCGGGAAGCGGCGGAATAATCACGGTCCCTTGCGAAGAAAGAGACGCGGTGTGCTCCCTCGAGCGCGCCTTCCAAGCTGCATCAATCGAGGACCCTGACAGCGTGGGTGCGCAGTACCCTCCTAAGGCCAACCCCAAGAAGAAGAAGCAGCTACTCCGCACTGGGCCTCAAGGGAGCGACACCTCCAACAGCGCCACTTCAGGATCCGCGCCAGCTCCTGTGGCGCCTCCCTCCCTCACATAGGGAGGCGCACCCGGTGCCCTCCTCAGGCAGGGATTGAGGGCTCTCTTCTAGAGGGCCTCGGACCTGGCCAACATCACGAGGGAGGCACTCGGGCACCACGTGGAGGCATGCTTCGCAGCACGTTTCCCTTAGGAGGACACCGGGCGAGGAGTGCCCGGCGCTCAGGAGTTCATCAGCAAGGCATCTCAGGAGCTTTAGGAAGCAAGAGCAATTCGTGGTTACCACCGCCCACCTAGCGTTGCTCCCCACCAGGCGAGGGTGGTGAGCTGCGCGTCTACATCGACATCCTAGGGCTCAAAAGGGCCGCATCTCAGGAGTGCTTTTGGCCTTCGCGTGGTGGCCGGTGTGAGGTCCCGTCTCACAGCTACGTTCACATGTCGTTCGGCCTGCCGAGTGTGGCTGCCGCCTTCCAGCACAATCTGTGGAGCATCCTGGCAGGTAAGGAGGACATGCACCACGCGGTCCTGGCGGAGATGGAGACGGTCCTCCGGAGGTCACCTAAGCCTCCAGAGCCTCCCGAGGCTCAGGGTCTCGGCGGCTCGTGAGAAGCGACTTCTTCGCTACGTGTCTTCAGCTACCCCAACACTCCTTCGGCAACCAAACCAGGTGACATTTTCCAAGTTTATTCAGCTGGGAGCGCCCCCTGGGCTGCATCATTCCCAGGCCGCGTGGTCCGTCCCTGTGGCACGTATCCACTTGCATCTTTAGTTCACCTTGCTGGGGGCACCCCTCGGGCTGCATCATCCCCAGACCACTCGGGTTGACCTAGTGGCATGTATCGTTCTAGCATTTACCTAAGCCAGTTGCTTTTCATGCATAATCCATCTATGGTTATTACTTGCTTGATTGTCACCCACCATGGGAGCCGCGCGCTGATCGTCTTTCTTCAGGACCCTTCACGTAAGAAGGCTAGGGACGGCGTCTGTGCTCGGGCCCGTCCCTGCAGCGTTGAAAAATCCAACGGCTGAGCTCTGTCTGGCGGGCCGGCCCCGTTCATGTCACCTACTGGGGCCGTTGGTGCTTGGCCTTCTCGTGTGATAGCCTCAGGAAATCCATTCGGCGCAAGTTGTCTAACAATCTCGCAGGAATGTCACAGCCATCAAGAACCAAGGCCAGGCGCAACCCGTCTTGAGGTAGGGCCTCGTGAGTCCCGCGCTGTCTCATGAGTGCCCAGATACACTTCGTCTAGCCCTGCCGTGCAAGCCATGTGTTAGGGCGGGGCTGTACACACCCCGGGGGCTCTCCGAAGTAGGGAGTCACCTCCCATGTGCCAGTGGAAGCACCATGCTCTGCGCTGGCAGTCGACACTGCCGAGGAGCGGCTATGCCCGTGCATGTACGGAAGCACTATGCTCCGCGCTGGTGATAAACAACTGAGGGCGGCCTCACAGCCGTATCAACCTCAGGGAGCCTCCGGCTCAGTGTCTGGCCTCATCGCAACGCCTCCCCTCGGGAGAGCCGTGCGAGGGGGCTGGGCACGGGGGCTGCGCTCGGGTCACGCCCAAGCGTATGCCACCCTACCAGGTCCCTCGGACCTGGTCGTCGCGCGCCCTCCCAAGCGGAGCTAAGGTACGAATGTCGTTTAAACGTCAAGGGGGACTCCTGAGCATCGCAACTAAGGAGCCTAAGTGACCACATAGCCCCTCACTCCTTGGACCGTCCTGGTGATCCGGTCAGCCCAATGGCGGCTGAGGTATGCGTGGGGTCGGGCCCTGCCGACGTAGAACACTAGACCTACTCCCAGATCTCCTTGCTATAAGTTGTTTGCGCGTCAAGGGGGAATCCTGAGCATCGTGACTCAGGAGCCTAACTGATCACGTAGCCCCTCACTCCTTGGTCCGTCCTGGTGATCCGGACAGCCCAACGGCGGCTAAGGTATGCGCGGGGTCGGGCCCTGCCGACGTAGAACGTAAAGCAAATAGAAAGGACATCATAGAATTTCAAAGCAAATATTACAGGACATATTGTTCCCTTGAAATCAAGTACGAGTTTAATGCTTCCACGAGGCATGGTGCATATTGCAGAAACTAAAATAGGAAAGGTGCGCTGCCAGCAGGTTGCCTCGCCATCCCTGGACGCCGCTGTCACCTACAAGGGATGCTTCTTCTCCAACGGCGTCGCCTTCACCTGCACCACCAGCAGGAGTTGCAGGATCGGTAGCACCGCCGGTCGGTGGCGTAGGAGTGAAGGCGCGGAACCTCTTCAGCAGGGCCTCCACCTGACCCTTCACAGCTGCATCAACGGCCTCGTAATGCTCGTCTTTCACAGGCTCCAGTAGCTCGTCAAGGTGGGTGGCGGGATCGCGAAGGTGGAGGTGGCTAAAGACGCGCGTCAGCGTGGCTGAGGAGAGAACGCGGGCTTCTTCCTCTGCCATGGGGCCGATGCCGCTCACAACGTCCTGCAGTGCACCAACCAGATAAGGAACCAGCTAGTTGGGGCCCTCGTCATTGGCAACAAGCAGCTCCTCCAAGCCCTTCTCATAGAGCAACTTCAGCGCTGTCCGAGCCTTCTCTTCAAGGAGCTTGAAGGCCGCACGGTCCTCAGTCAGGACCTTCGCCTTAGAGTCGACCTCGGCCTTCTCCGCCTCCAGCTTCTGCTCCAACTCGTCTAGCCGGCTATGCTCCATGGCCTACGCCTTCGCCAACTGCTCCAGTTCGGCATCGCGATCCTTGACGGCGTCCTCTCAGGCTTTCATCTTCTCCTCCTCCGCCTTGCGGCCTCGGGCTTCCTTCATGTGCTCCCTCCGCACAGTCTCCAGCTCGGCCACCGGCTTCCTTCAGCGCCACCTCACGGGCGGCCACAGCCTGGGCGACGGCCTCCCTGTCCTTCTCGGAGTCAGCAGCAGCTTGGCTCAGTGCTACCTGGACGGACGCGTCGGAGTGCAGCCAGCCAGAGACCAGTTCCAGGCGTCCGGCCACCAGGCGACGGTTGGTGCCCTAAAGGTCTTCTCACAGTAGGGCCATCGCAGAAAGAGCCCGCTCCAGGACGTCAGGAGAGGCGGAGGAACCTGGGGTCAGCAGTATGGCAGAAGGAGGAGGAAGAGGTGTCGTCATCACCATGGCTCGAGAGGCCAGAGGCACCTGAGCCTCAGGGACCCCAGCGCCTGAGCCGGATGCTGGCACCTCCAGAGCCGGCGGGGCCTCAGGGGCTGACTCCTCCCGAGGATGCTCCACCAAGCCTCGCGAGGATGATCGGGCTGGAGAGGCACTGTGATGGCCTGGCTTATTAGAGATGATAGACTACTCATATCAATAAGGAATTCCTTCTTTTCTGGGAGCCCATTCGGACAGAACTCCAAAGTTAAGCGTGCTCAGCTTGGAGTAGTGTCAGGATGGGTGACCGACTGGGAAGTTGCGCCCGGATGTGCACGAGTAAGGACATAGTGCGCAGAAAAGACTAGTATTGATCTGTGGAGCCAGTCTAGATCCCACCAGGAGTAACGACCACCGGCGAGTGTGTCCGGGGCGTTACAACTTGGTATCAGAGCCGACCCTCGCGGTTACACGGATGTTTGTGGACATGTGCGTGGTCATGTTGTTCATGATGTTTGTGACCCGTCGTGGCACCCGGCATGGCACATGTACCGGACTGGATGCACACACGTATGTGCCAAGAGGGAACATTCCTGTGGCCCGACGAGGACGTCGGCTCCTTTGAGTGGAGGTGTATGTGATGGCCTGGCTTATTAGGGATGATAGACTACTCATATCAATAAGGAATTCCTTCTTTTTCAGGAGCCCATTCGGACAGAACTCCAAAGTTAATCATGCTCAGCATGCAATAGTGTCAGGATGGGTGACCGACCGGGAAGTTGCTCCCGGGTGCGCACGAGTGAGGACAAAGTGCATAGAAAACACTAGTATTGATCTATGGGGCCAGTCTAGATCCCGCCAGGAGTAACGACCACTGGCGGGTGTGTCTGGGGCATTACAGGCACGAGCGCCGTCACCCCCTTTACTCATGGAGAGGGGTGCGGCTGCAGGAAGCGATCTGGGCTCAAGCAGTATCACCTCGCCCTCCCTTCTCCTCTTTGCCACAGGTGTCGGCCTAGTTGCGCAACGAAGAAGAAGAGTCAGAAACGAGCAGTGGAAGCGAGAATAAGGCAGGACGAGCACTTACTGGTTCACTGCGGCGTAGTCCCTCCGCTTCGTAAGCTTGAAGCCGAAGAGCTTCGCAACCCGAGGAGCGGACGCACCAGCTCCGGGAGCAGAAGCAGTGGCAGCAGGTGGACCGGAAGCAGCTCCAGGTGGCGGTGAGGCAGGAGCGTCGTCCCGGGAGAGCAACGCCGACCTGCCCTTCGTCGGAACCACGGGCGGCTCCCCCTTCTCCAGGAGGATGTCGGCCTTGCCATCGTCGTCAGGAAGTAGTCGGAGGATGTTGGCCTTGCACAAGGGGGAGGTCTCTCCCATCCCCTCGGGGGCTGCCTCTGAGTCGCGCTCCTCGTCCTCCTCCTCCTCCCTGTCCCTCCGGGAATCGCTGGAAGACATGTCCACCGTCGCCGTCGCCACCGGGACTTCAGAGGGCGCCAGCGGCACTAGGCTGTGCCCGTCAAAGGTGGGCATGGTGGCCGCGATCACTGCCCCGTCCTTCCGAAGGAACAAAGGAGCGTGGGCACTCGATAGATACTCTTGGTCGTCCCTGACCAAGAGGCGGAGAGCCACGGCCAGCTCCCCTTCAGACAAAGCCTCCGGACTCAGGCGAAGCTTGTCATCTCCATCCCCGAGCGTCCACAAGGGGTGTGAGCGCGCCTGGAGAGGAGCCACCTGCAGCGTCAGGAACTCCCTCAGAAGCATGGCCCCCATCAGTTTCGTCGCCTTCACGTTGCCTGGCCTCAGGTCGACGGTCATCTTCTCCAGCACCGCCTTTACCCGGTTGTCGGTAAGCTTCGCACGAGACTACCCCTCGTCAGACTAGGGCATCTCCGTCGGCAGCTTCAGCCGTGGGTGGACGCACTTGGCATCCATCATAACCCACTTGCTCTGGAAGCCATCATCCTTCTTGTCGGCCTTTCGGATTGCGTTGGCCTTGCCAGCTGCGACGAAGTTGGCTCACCCCATGGTGTGGCCGTCGTTGATTCGGAGAAAGAAGTGGTGTAGCAGTGCCACAGACGACATCACCCCGACAGACGCCTTGGAGTAGAAGGCACAGATTGACAAGAGAATAACGGAGTTGGGATGGAGGTGGATGATACGTCCATTTTGCATCATGCTTCCATATCAATATTTATTGCATTATGGGCTGTTATTACACATTATGTAACAATACTTAGGCCTTTTCTCTCTTATTTTACAAGGTTTACATGAAGAGGGGGAATGCCGACAGCTGGAATTCGGGGCTGAAAAAGGAGCAAATATTAGAGACCTATTCAGCACATCTCCAAAAGTCCTGAAACTTCACGGGGGCATGTTTCGGAATATTTTAAAAATATTGGGCGAAAGAAGTACCAGAGGGGGGCCACCCACCATCCACGAGGGTGGGGAGCGCGCCCTACCCCCCTGGGCGTGGCCCCTCCCTCGTGGGCCCCCTGGTGGCCCTATGATGCCCATCTTTGGCTATATGGAGTCTTTTGTCGGGAGAAAATTCATAAGGAAGCTCACGAGATGAAACTCCGCCGCCACGAGGCGGAACCTTGGCGGAACCAATCTAGGGCTCCGGCGGAGTTGTTCTGCCGGGGAAACTTCCCTCCGGGAGGGGGAAATCATCACCATCGTCATCACCAACGATCCTCTCATTGAGAGGGGGTCAATATCCATCAACATCTTCACCAGCACCATCTCATCTCAAACCCTAATTTATCTCTTGTATCCAATCTTTGTATGCAAACCTCAGATTGGTACCTGTGGATTGCTAGTAGTGTTGATTACTCCTTGTAGTTGATGCTAGTTGGTTTATTTGGTGGAAGATCATATGTTCAGATCCATTATGCATATTAATACCACTCTAATTATGAACATGAATATGATTTGTGAGAGGACATGGGAGAAGTCTTGCTATAAGTTGTCATGTGAATTTGGTATTCGTTCGATATTTTGATGAGATGTATGTTGTCTCTCCTCTAGTGGTGTCATGTGAACGTCGACTACATGACACTTCATCATTGTTTGGGCCTAGATGAGGGCATTGGGAAGTAATAAGTAGATGATGGGTTGCTAGAGTGACAGAAGCTTAAACACTAGTTTATGCGTTGCTTCGTAAGGGGCTGATTTGGATCAATATGTTTCATGCTATGGTTATGTTTACCTTAATACTTCTGTTGTAGTTGCGAATGCTTGCAATAGGGGTTAATCATAAGTGGGATGCTTGTCCAAGTAGGGATAGTTCCCAAGCATCGGTCCACCCACATATCAAATTATCAAAGTACCGAACGTGAATCATATGAGCGTGATGAAAACTAGCTTGACGATAATTCCCATATGTCCTCGGGAGCGCTTTCCTTTATATAAGAGTTTGTCCAGGCTTGTCCTTTGCTACAAAAAGGATTGGGCCATATTGCTACACCTTATTTACTTTTATTACTTATTGCCCATTACAAATTACCTTATCACAAAACTATCTATTACCGATAATTTCAGTTCTTGCAGATAATACCTTGCTGAAAACCGCTTATAATTTCCTTCTGCTCCTCGTTGGGTTCGACACTCTTACTTATCGAAAAGGCTAAATAGATCCCATACACTTGTAGGTTATCAATGGAGAGCCTGTAACCCGTAGTGTTGGAGGACTACGTAGAAGAAGTCGGAGAAGGGGGGAACGAGGCCGGTGATGACGCTGCTCATGAAGAAGGGGTAGAAGGAGCCCTTCGAAGCTTCGGGCACGACGGAGCCAGCCAGGAGCTCGGTCTTCCCCTTCTCTTTGTTCTCCCCCGCCATCATCAGGCACGTGGCGACGAGGTTCTTCGCCGAGACATTGGGTGCCTCCAGAGCCGGCTCGTACCAGGCAGGCGGCGGATCAACCTTGGGCTTTCGGAGCGCCATTGGACGGAAGCCCGGTTGGAGATCAGAGCAGAACTGGAGATTTCGGAAGTGTGGAGCGAGAGAGGATCTTGAGGAAGGCGGAGGAAAGCATGGAAGGGAAGCGTTGCCCGCACCAGCCTTTTTGTCAGTCGGGCAGTTGCCGAGGCAGCGTGGGGAAGCGGAGATGCCCACGTGCAATCAGTCGCCACGTGCCAACCGTGGCCGCAGGATGACGGGGCCCGCGGCGCTCCGCGCTTGCCCTTTGGCTTCGCCTCGAAGCCAAGCCCGAGCGCGCCTTGGGCCCGGGGGCTACTGTCAGCATTCTGGGAATGGGGTCCCCAGACTTGCCTGCCTGCGGCCTGCAGCGTGGCTCCACCAGCGGCCCCGTACGACCCATCTTCACCAGTAAACATTCAAGACCCTCACGAGGCGGACGACGCAAGACCTCCTCAGGGGTGGCCTCACCAGGCTGGCTCGCGAGGGGCGGAGAGATCAAGGCGAGGGGCACCTCACGACATTTATGTGATGCAAGCCATGATGAATGGAGCCAGGCGGGCGCCAACGCACAGTGTCCTTGTTTCCTATTTGGTGCTAAAGGGGCAAGCGCAGACGAGGAGTCCCGAGGCATCAGGCAAAGGTTTCCATATCGATGCAAAAAGACCAAGACCAGCAGGACGGCAGGACGGAGGTCACCGTGGAGCCCAAGACGGCGTCACCACCAAAACCTTTGGCAGGCGAAGACTACTTTTATCAGGATAGCTTGTACTAGTTGTCTCCCTACGAATTTTGCCATTGTGGGATCCCTTCCTGCTCAATATTTGCGTAGAGGACCAGGGCCTCTATAAATAGGACTAGCCACCACCATAAGGAGGCAGCGGATTCGGACCTAGATAGAATCCATAACACCCCAACCACTCAAGTTCATCAAGCGCAAGAACACCTCTCCTCGCAAGGTTGTTCCTCCCTTGTAACTATTCATCCATAGCCCAAGAGGCAATCCACCGCACCACACTGGAGTAGGGTATTACACCACAACGGTGGCCCGAACCAGTGTAAATCCTGTGTCTCATGTTCTTTGGGTTCGTCGAGCTAGGCCATGAGATCATAGAGTGTGTGAGCTAGAGAGGGGGAGAGATCATTGTGCGCACCCCAGTGTTCGAACCTGAAGGGTTTTGCCGGAACCCGAAATCCGACAGGTGTCCCGTCTTTCGATGAGATGGCGGCTATCATTTTGGAGGAAGTCGACTTTGACGATCCGACTACGAACGTGCGAGGACGCCACGCCTTAGCAATCACTAAACCAACTCCGAGAGGTTGTTGACCACGCCGGAGCATGAACAACCTGACCACGAAGGTCTGTTTCCTGCAGGCAAATGAAGAACAAGCAAGAAACTAATATTGCAATTTGGATATTGCGAATATAAGAGGAAAGCTTTATTGATAAAAGGTGGGGTTCTGTGATGCCTTTGTCTGGTCGTTGAACACTAATGAAGTACGCGAAGTTGCAGCTATGGCGAACTTTAATCTAAACAAAACCCAAGGAAAAAGCTACTAGATGGATCTACTTATATAGGAGCAAGGGGTGGCGGCCAAGGAGGTGGGAGGACGTCCCAAAGCAACCTAAAACTAACCGTAGGTCGTGCAAGGCTCATGGGCCCAAGTGGAGGTGATGGAACACCTTTGGGCTTGTAGTTTGACTCAGATTCTGCTGCAATGTCAGATTGTTTCGTCCATAACTCAACACCCCGGATGAATTTGAAGGTGAGTCCAATTGTGTTTGAAATAGCATGAAATATACTTTCAAAAAAAAGAATGACCCAATTCGGAGTCCTTATGAAAATGTTGTTGGCATTTTGAGTTAGTTATGTCTATGTAGTCCGAATCTGAATCCAGAACATGAGATACTTGGACTCTATCTTCTCTTGGACCAAAAGTGAAATGAGAGGACTTTTTGAACATCACCTAAACTTCTCTTTTTCCCTTATCTTCATATGTGGATTGTACAAATGTCCCATGCACCTGCAATTAGACATGACACAAAAGTTTGTGAAGTATTTTTGTCCTGGATGACATAAATAAATTATTGCATAGTTTGCATTAGAAATCACCTCACAAATATACATGTATGCAATAGTTTCGGTCGTATCCAAGGTAGTTATGTCCTCATCATCCTCCCCTTCTTGAAAACAAAGCCGTCCTCGGCATTGCTTAATCTGAAATGTGGCTAACAAAAGAGACAAGGTGTACATGTTGTATATGTATATGTCGTCCATTTTTACTTCCCTTGTTTTTTTGCAAAAATGACGCATGTATACATGAGTAATTTTCATAGTTCATAAAATCTAAAGTCGAAATATTATCACAAGAAGTAGAAGGCATGAAACTATTGCAACTCAGTTTGCACATATAAGTGAAGCTCTTATTCGTATCAATGGATTGACAATGTTCATCATTAAACCATCCCAACATTGGTGAATAAACCTTACTTGCATCAAATTTACATGCTACAACATGCTTAAATAAGCAAACATGCAATAAGTCATTTGACACAGAATCATCACCAAGATTAGAGGTCATATCAAAATGATTAAACATTGGTTCTTTTGCTTCAACAGTTAATTCAATGGGTGCACTCAAAATTGTTGGTATTTTAGTTGTTTGATCACATGACGCATTCATGACAGTAACAAGATTCTCTAAAATAGGTGGTGTGCTCAAATCGAGAGGTAAACTCAACACATGATGCATTCAAGTTAACTAGGCATGCATCATTCTCATGTGAAGTTATATCATAAATACCTTTACTGTTACCTTGTCGCAAAGACGTAGCTGATGTAGGTACGGACGTTGACAATGTTCCATACTCTTGAGATGATGTCGCACTCACAATCCAGGGTGGGGCTGCTCTAGTAGGTGCAACGGTGGAGTAACCAACCGGCAGTGGTGAGCATGAACTGGAATAGTAGTTGCTCTAGTCACCCAATGCATCCTTTTGTATCTGTCTCTCAAAGGTACAAGCACGAACATACATACCAGCAATGTAACGAGGAATATACTGAAATCTTGCCTGAATATCATGGTTCAAACCACCAAAAAATCTATTCATTGTATTATCCTCAGATTCCTATATGTCACAATGATGCATATAAGATTTGAACACTTGGTAGTAAGCAGGAATAGGGTTGTTGCCTTGTTTAAATTGTTCAAATTTACGAAGCAATTCACGATGATAGTAAGGAGGGAAAAATTGTTGTCTCATTACATATTTCAAATCTTTCCAAGTTGTGGGTTGGTTATCAATGTTTTCTTACAATGCACACTCCACAAAACAGAAGCAAAACCAGTAAATGCTCTAGTGGCAGCTCGTACTTGCTCAAGTTCAGAAAAGCCATGGTGACTAAAAACTTGTTCTACTTCAAGCTCCCAAGCTAGATAAATAGCAGGATTAAATCTACCCTCAGATGACGGTAAAAAGATAACCTGACCATGTGCTTGTGTGTGTTGTCCCAACTCTCGTGATGGTGAAGATGTGTCCGTCGTCCAAGAACTTCTATCTCCGGAACCTGTCATGATTAGTAGAAACAAGAAACAAAAGTCGAGAATAATGTTCCTATGAACTACTAGGATGTGGTTGTAAAGTGCTCACAGTAAAGCAAATATCAATATCTTACAAGTTCTTACCATGCGGCAGGTGGTGACAGGCAACCAGCGGTGTTAAATAACTCTGAAGATTGTGTAAACCGATTGCCAGGGGAACATACGTATACGCAATGTAGAAATATGTGGAGCTGGGTTGGCTATATATGGTAGCAAATTATTAGCAATAATCAATTCAGAGATGCAATGTTGAATAAACGCTCAATGACGGTACTGTGCTAGTCCTAGGCTAGACCGGACTAGAGACGCGAGCCTAGAACACTAATGAGGTCACGCCATAGCATAACTAGCATTAATAAAGGATATGAAGTAGCTCTGGACAACAAAATATAAGTGAAGATCACAATAGCCGTACAGATAATGATGTGAAACAACAGCCAAGCAAGATATATGAACAACTTTCTCTCCAACTTTCCTCTGGAAAAGTTTGTGCCAATTTTTTGATAATTTTTTTCAAGAATGGCATTGACTCAAGCTTTCAAACACAAAAGAAATCACTCAATTTGAGCTGATATGACGAGTCAAAAAATTCTAAAACTGAATTGAAAAATTGGAATAAGCTATGTTCGTGAACTTCGGAGGGCAAAAAGACCTATTTAGAACAAGATATTGAGGTGCCAAATATTGAACTAGCTTCTGCAACTATTTAGATGCGGCTCGTCGCGAGCTTTCATTTGAGTACTCGCAGAGCAAAAACGGACATCGTATGAGGAAGTTATGCATGTTTTACTGAACTGTGCACAAAACAGATTCCAATCCGAATTCAACAACGAGATTGAGTCTAGATAGATCTAAATTTTCTTTTTTTTCTTCTCTCTTTTTTTCCTCACACTTTTTTTCTTTTTTAATTTCTCTTTTTTTCTCTGACCTTTTTTTACTTTTTTTTCTCTCTTTTTTTCTGTCTCCCTCTTTCCAAAACAAACTAGATAAGATGCAGATTATATCAAACGAAGATGTGAACGATCTCAACTATGATTATGAAAATGAAAGGTGGGTACCACGTGGTGGAAATTGATGGATGGGTGGTGGACAGCAGAAGATATAACGATGCAGCGGCGGCATGACTAATGTTAACAGAACTCAAAACTCTAAATGAACTAGACAGTAAGATCAGCAACTCGACACGATGATGCAACCGATAATTCAACTATGCAAACAATGAAAAGAAAATTGCAAAGGATCATATTGGCTTGGACAAAGGATGAATAGATCTAACTTTTTTGTGGCTTTTTCTTGGACAATAGGTAAGAAAATAAATCTAATCTAGGAAAAACTAGAAATTCTCAACGAGCAACCTGAAAACTGACACCACTTGATAGAGGCAAATGTGTCCCGTCTTTCGATGAGATGGTGGCTATTGTTTTGGAGGAAGTCGACTTTGATAACCCGACTACGAACGTGCGAGGACGTCGTGCCTTAGCAATCACTAAACCAACTCCGAGAGGTTATTGACCACGCCGGAGCACGAACAACCTGACCACGAAGGTTTGTTTCCTGCAGGCAAACAAAGAACAATCAAGAAACTAAGATTGCAATCTGGATATTGTGAATATAAGAGGAAAGATTTATTGATCAAAGGTGGGTTCTGTGATGCCTTTGTTTGGTCGTTGAACACAAACGAAGTACGCAAAGTTGCAGCTATGGCGAACTTTAATCTAAACAAAACCCAAGGAAAAAGCTACTAGATGGATCTACTTATATAGGAGCATGGGGTGGCGGCCAAGGAGGTGGGAGGATATCCCAAGGCAGCCTAAAACTAACCCTAGGTCATACAAGGCTCATGGGCCCAAGTGGAGGTGATGCAACACCTTTGGGCTTGTAGTTTGACTCAGATTCTGCTGCAACGTAAGATTGTTTCGTCCATAACTCAATGCTCCTTATGAATTTTAAGGTGAATCCAATTGTGTTGGAAAGAGCACGAAATCTAGTTTCAAAGAAAAAAAGAATCACCCAGTTCAGAGTCCGTATGAAAATGTTGTTGGCATTTTGAGTCAGGTATGTCTATGCAGTCCGAATCTGAATCCAGAATGTGAGAGACTTGTACTGTATCTTCTCTTGGCCCAAAAGTGACTTGAGAGGACTTTTTAAACAACACCTAAACTTCTCTTTTTCCATTATCTTCATATGTGGATTGTCCAAATTTCCCATACACCTGCAATTAGACAGGGCACAAAAGTTTGTGATGTATTTTTGTCCTGGATGACATAAATAAATTATTGCATAGTTTGCATTAGAAATCACCTCACAAATATACATGTATGCAATATTTTTGGTCGTTCCCAAGGTAGTCATGTCCTCATCATGATCTCCATCGTCATCGGCATGACACCATGATCTCCATCATCTTGATCTCTATCAACGTGTCGTCACATGGTAAAGCAACTATTGCTTTTGTAACTATTGCTTTTGTAACTATTGCTATCGCATAGCGATAAAGTAAAGCAATTATATGGCGCTTGCATCTTATGCAATAAAGAGACAACCATAAGGCTTCTTCCAGTTGCCGATAAATTCAACAAAACATGATCATCCCATTCAAAAATTTATATCTCATCACGTCTTGACCATATCACATCACAACATGCCATACAAAAACAAGTTAGACATCCTCTACTTTGTTATTGCAAGTTTTACGTGGTTGCTACGAGCTTAGCAACAACCGTTCTTACCTACGCATCAAAAACCACAACGTGGTATAGTGATTGCTTTTTGATCTTCAGAAAGAACCCTGTTCATTGAATCCGATTCAACTAAAGTTGGAGAAACTAACACCCACTAGCCACCTGTGTGCGAAGCACGTCGGTAGAACCAGTCTCGCGTAAGCGTACGCGTAATGTCGGTCTGAGCCACTTCATCCAACAATGCCCCTGAATCAAGAATCAACTAGTGACAGCAAGCACTATATATATATATACCCACGCCCATAGCTCCTTTGTGTTCTACTCGTGCATATAACATCTACGCATAGAGCTAGCTTGGATGCCACTATTGGGGAACACAGTACTTTCAAAAATTTCCTACGCACACCCAAGATCCATCTAGGTGATGCATAGCAACGAGAGGGGATAGAGTGTTGTCTACGTACCCTCGTAGACCGTAAGCGGAAGCGTTATGACAACGCGGTTGATGTAGTCGTACGTCTTCACGATCTGAACGATCCTAGCACCAAAGGTATGGCACCTCCGCGATCTGCACACGTTTAGCTCGGTGACGTCCCACGAACTCTAAATCCAGCTGAGTGTCGATGGAGAGTTTCGTCAGCACGACGGCGTGATGGCGGTGATGATGAAGTTACCGACGCAGGGCTTCGCCTAAGCACTACACCGATATGACCGAGGTGGAAATCTGTGGAGGGGGGCACCGCACACGGCTAAGAGATCAACTTGTGTGTTCTAGGGTGCCCCCTGCCCCCGTATATAAAGGAGCAAGGGGAGGGGGCCGGCGGCCTCATAGGGTGCGCCCCAAGGGGGGAATCTGTCGAATCATGGGTTCCGGCAAAAACCTTAAGGTTCGAACACTGGGGTGCGCACGAAGATTTCCCCCCTACCGATCCACGTCCTAACTCAGCTAAGATCTTACGAACTACTCGACGAACTCGCAACACAAAGGACACAAGATTTATACTGGTTCAGGCCACCGTTGTAGTGTAATACCCTACTCCAGTGTGGTGGTGGTGGATTGCCCCTCGGGCTGAGGATGAACAATACAAAGGGAAGAACAACCTCCTGAGGTTGAGGTGTTCTTGTGCTTGGTGGATGTGATTGTGGGGATGAACTAGTTCTAGTCTAAGATGAGGTCGCCCTAGTCTCAGATGAGGTCGCCACTAGTCTCAGATGAGGTCGCCACTAGTCTCAGATGAGGTCGCCCTAGCTACGGTGGTGGCTAGTCCTATTTATAGTGGCCTTGGTCCTCTTCCCAAATATTGAGCGGGACGGGAGCCAACAACGGCCAGTTTGAAAGGGGACAGCTAGTACAGCTTATCCTGACAAAAGTGGTCTTCGCCAACAAAAGTCTCTGGTGGTGACGCCGCCTTCGGCTCCATGGTGACCTCCGTCTTGCCGTCCTGCTGGTCTTGGTCTCGTTGCACCTATATGGAAACCTTTGCTTGATGCCTCGGTACTCCGCGCTTGCGCTTTCCCCCTTAGCACCAAAGAGGAAACAAGGACGCTACGCGTGCTGGCGCCCGCCTAGCACCCGCCAGGTGTCGATCGTCATGGCTCACGTCACGAGAACCTCGCGAGGTTTGCCTGGCCTTGAACTCTCCGCCCCTTGCGAGCCAGCCTGGTGAGGGTGCTCCTAAGGAGGTCTTGCGCCATCCGCCTCACGAGGCTTGGCCCCTCACGAGGGTCTTGAATGCCTTGTTGATGAAGATGGGCCGTACAGGCCTGCTAGCAAAGCCATGCCGTGGGCCGCAGGCAGGCAAGTCTGGGGACCCCCATTCCCAGAACGTCGACAGTAGCCCCCGGGCCCAAGGCGCGCTCGGACTTGGCTTCGAGGCGAAGCCAAAGGTAAAGTGCGAAGCGTCACGGGCCCCAATAGCATGCGGCCTTGGTTGACGCGTGGCGGTTGATTGGATGTGGGCGTCTCCGCTTCCCCACACTGCCTTGATAACTGCCCGACTTGACAAGTCCCTCATATGGCCCACTGTTGTTGATGGCGTCGGCGACATTTGGTGCGTGTAGATAGAACTCCTAGGAATTCCTTCCCTTTCCTTCCCGTGGGGGCGTGTAAAGCATCTGTAATGCCTTTTGTCAACATAGCCCTCATTATGAAGATTTGCGTGCGCATATCCTGCCGAGGTTCAGCCTCCCCTTTCCAATCCTGAGGCAGCTTGGTGCTCTACGCTGACAGGTCCCGGTCCCCAGGCAGGCTGCAGCCGTCGCTGGTATGCCAGGTCGCATGCCGTGGTCAAGGCTAGGAGGTGAGTGGCCCGTGGTCCAGTAAGAGCTCCTGAGGCGCGATGCTCAAGAGGTCCCCTTTAGCACGCAAGAAGATGTCTTAGGATGGGAAAGGAAGAAAACGTCGCCGTAGTAGGGCAGCGAAGGGAGTGAGCGAGGGTCTCGTGCCATAGCGACTGGTGGATCCAGAGTGAGAACTTATCTTGGCTATCTGGGGTCGGCTCCTCGAGTCAGGCCGGACTCATGTGTCGGCCACTGTAGTGTAGCTTGGTCAGGCCCGTGCGGGCCTCCCCTCCCCTCCATGTTATTCTTGGTGCTCTGCGTCCTTAGGTCCTGGCCCTCGAGCGAGCTTAGCCGCTGCTGGTATGCCAGGTCGCATGCCATGGTCAAGGCCAGGGGATGAGGGCTGGGGAGCCAGTAAGAGCTCCTGAGGCACGATGCTTAGGAGCCCACCTTTTAACGCGCAAGTGAATCGCATGAGAGAAGAGGGAGAGTCCACGGTACCGCCTGCTGTGGCCCTCAGGAAGTTTAGCGCGAGGAAGGGCACCAGTCATCGTGGTGATTGCTGATTCCCTTCTGACGCGTGAGAGGGGACTCCCTACTGCGGAGAGCCCCCGGGGCGTGTACATCCCCGCCCTGACACATGGCTTGCATGGTAGGGCTAGACGATGTGTGTCTGGGCACTCGTGAGCCAGCGCGGGACTCACGAGGCCTATCTCAAGGCGGGTTGTGCCTGGTCTTGGTTCTTGTTCGTTGTCTTGGTCCTGTGAGGTGGTTAGACAACCTGCGCCGAATGAATCTCCTGAGGTCATCGCATGAGAAGGCCAAGCACCAACAGCCCCAGGAGGTGACGTGAACGGGGCCGAGCCACCAGACAGAGCTCGACCGTTGGATTTATCAACGCTGCAGGGACGGGCCCGAGCACAGACGCCGTGCCTAATCCTCTCACGCGAGGGGTCCTGAAGAAAGACGACCGGCGCACGGCTCCCGTGATGAGCAACAATCAAGCAGGCGATAGTCATAGATAGATTAAGCATGAAAGGCAACCTAGCTCAGGTAAATGCATAATGATACGCGCCATTGGGTCCGGCCCGAGCGGCTTGCGGATGATGCAGCCCGAGGGGCGCCCCCGGCAAGGTAAGCTAAAGACATAAACAAGGAAAGATACATGCCACAGGGACGGACCCACGCGACCTGGGAATGATGCAGCCCTGGGGGTGCTCCCAGCTGAATGAACTTGGAAAATGCCACCCGGTTCTGTTGATGAAGGAGATTTGGGGCAGCTGAAGGTATGTGGCAAAGGGGTCACTCCTCATGAGCCACCAGGGCCCTGAGCCTTTGGAGGCTCTAGAGTCCAGGGGGTACCTTGAGGACCGTCTTCATCTCCGTCAGCACAGCATGGTGCCTGGCCTCCTGAACCGCCAGGATGCACCGCAGGTTGCGCTGATAGGCGGTCGCCACGCTCGGCAGGCCAAAAGGCTTGCGAACGTAGCTGTGAGGTGGGCCCTCGCAACGTCCCACGCGCGAAGGCCAGAAAAGCTCCTGAGAGGCGGCCCAGTTGAGCCCTGGGACGTCGATGCAGACACGCAGCCCGGCATCCTCGCCTGGATGGGGAGCTGCGCCTGGTGAGCGGCGGCCGTCACGTATGGCCCTTATGTCTTGCCGTTCCTGAATGGTCTTGGTGATGAACTCCTGAACGGTGGGAACTCCTTGCCATGTGTTCTCCTGAGGGAAACGTGCCGCGGAGCACGCCTCCAAGTGGTGCCCAAGCACCTCCCTCGTGATGTTGGCAAAGTCTGAGGCCCTCCAAAAGAGAGCCCCTGAGCCCTGCCCGAGAGGGGCACTGGGCGTGCTTTCCTATGCCATGGAGGGAGGTGCCCCAGGCGCGGGCGCCTATCCGGACGAGGCGCCGCCTGCCTGAGGCCCTGCATGGCGCAACAGCTTCTTCTTCTTGGGGGTGGCCTCAGGAGGGCGCTCGCCCTGGCTGTGGGGGTCGTCGATTGCTGCAGCTTGGAAGGCACGCACGAGGGAGCACACCACGTCTCTTTCCTCACATGGGACTGTGATGATTCTGCCGCTTCCCGGCATCTTGAGGACATTGTAGCCGTGATGGGTCACCGCCATGAACTTGGCCAGGGCCGGATACCCACGGATGGCGTTGTATGGCAGGCAGACGTAGGCGACGTCGAAGTCGATGAGTTCGGTACAGTAGTTGTTGCGTTCTCTGAAGGTAACGGGGAGGCAAACCTGCCCGACCGGGGTAGTAGAGCCGTCGGTCACTCCTGAGAAAGGCTAGGTAGGCTGAAGCTGGTCATATGGCACTTGGAGGTTGTCGAATGTGTCGACGGACAGGACATTGATCCCTGCGCCGCTGTCGATGAGGGTCTTGGTAACTTGCATGTTGCTAATGACTGGTGAACAAAGCATTGGGAGGACGCCTGCAGTAGCTGCACGCTTGAGCTGATATGCCGAACTGAACGTGATGGGGCACTTGGACCATCTGAGCGGGCGTGTGGCCTCGAGCTTGGGGAGGACTACATTCACTTCGCGAGCAAACTGTTTGAAGATACGCTGCGAGGCTGGGGCTTGAGCTCCGCCCAAGATGTAGGTGATAGCGCGCGGCTCCTGGAAGCCCCCAGCCCCCTCGTCTTGATGGTGGTCGTCATTCCTTCTAGGTGGTGGCGGTAGTGGAGGAAGGCCAGTATTGCCTTGAGGACGATCCTCACGAGGTTGGTCCCTCCAGGCGCCCTCGCGAGGCTGATCCTGCCAGCGGTCCTCACGAGGCCGGTCGCGCCACTCCTGGCGCGGGCCACAGTCGTCCCAGGGTCCGCCACCACATCCTCCTCCTCAGCCATAGCCCCAGTCGCTGCGCTCGGGGCGTCTACCAAAGCGTCCTTCTTGAATGGCTCTGAGCTCTTGACAGTCGCTGGTGTTGTGGGTATGCAGGTTATGGAAGGCGCAGAACGGTCGACTGCTCTTGGATGACTCGTGCTGGTCTCTACCGCGCTTGGTGTCCGGTTCCGCCACGAGCACGACTGCTCCCTTGCGCTTCATGTCCTTGGCCTTGGCTTTCTTCTCCTCTGGGTCCACAGCCGGGAGCTCGAGGAGGGAGAGGCGCCCCTCCTCAGCTTTGGCGCACTTGGTCGCCAGGTTGAACAACTCCAGAGATGTGCACAGCTCCTCGTGGATGGCGAGCTCCTCCTTCATCTTGATGTCACGGACGCCATCAGAGAACACGGAGATGATGGCCTCTTCCGTCACCTTGGAGATCTTGAGACGAACGTTGTTGAAGCGCTGGATGTACTTTTGGAGGGTCTCTCCTGGTTTTTGCTTGACGCGACGCAGGTCACACGCGGCCAGGGGCGGTCGCGAGTGCCCTGGACGTTGGTGACGAAGCGGTCACGCATCTCGTCCCGGGAGGAGATCGATCCTGGAGGCAGGTTCAGGAGCCAGGAGCGGGCGCCATCCTTGAGGGCCATGGGAAACAAGTTTGCCATGACTTTCTCATCGCCGTTGGCCGCCTCGATGCTTAGTTCGTAGAGCTGCAGGAACTCTGCGGGGTCAGGGGTACCGTCGTAGCGAGGAGGCAGATCTGGCTTGAACTTGCCCGGCCAGGCGACGCTACGCGGCTCGGGGGTGAAGGCGCGGCAACCGGCCATGTACACCGGGGCCCGCCTTGGAGGTGGAACTTGGTCTTGGCGCCCGCACGCCGCTACGGCAATCGGCGCGGGGCCTTGCCGTAGCAAACGATCCTGGCATGGCAGTGCGAGGAGTGGCAGAGCGTTCTCTTGCGGTCGAGGGACTTCTTGACAGCTTATTTCTTCACGCGCGGGCGCCGGACGCGGTGGGTCGCGCTGTGGAGCCGTGCGCCTTGGCGCTAGGGCGCCGTCTTGGTGCAGAGGTGGTGGAGGTGCTTCGTGAGCTGCGTCGCCCATGCCTGGCGGAGGGCGAGGCAGAGAGAGGGACGGTGCAGGGGAGCCCCCTGCGGTGCAGACAAGCTCGGCGATGCAGTCAAGCCAGTCCTCGTAGAGGTCGTCGACTGGGTGGTAGCGCAGGAGCTCATGCGCCATGAGGAGCGCGGACCGTGCGTCCATGGGAACGCGACGAGCGTGAGATGACGAACCAGCGGGAGTCAGCCATGGAGTGGTGGTGCGGCCGTCCTGTCGCACCAAGGGGTGCAGCGAGGATGCTTTCTGCTCATACCCCGTCGGGCCGGTGGCAGCATTGGCGGCAGGCGACGGAGAACGATGGGGTGGCCTGCCAATAGGGGTCGTCTGAGCAACGCTAGAGACGATGAAGCGACGTGACACGGAGTGACGGAAGGGAAGTTTTGGCGCACCCCTAACTGGTGCGCCAAATGTCGGATCACGGGTTCTGGCAAAACCCTTAAGGTTCGAACACTGGGGTGTGCGCGAAGATTTCCCCCCTACCGATCCACGTCCTAACTCAGCTAAGATCTTACGAACTACTCGACGAACTTGCAACACAAAGGACACAAGATTTATACTGGTTCGGGCCACTGTTGTGGTGTAATACCCTACTCCAGTGTGGTGGTGGTGGATTGCCTCTCGGGCTCAGGATGAACAGTACAAAGGGAAGAACATCCTCCTAATGTTGAGGTGTTCTTGTGCTTGGTGGATGTGATTGTGGGGATGAACTAGTTCTAGTCTAAGATGAGGTCGCCCTAGTCTCAAATGAGGTCGCCACTAGTCTTAGATGAGGTCGCCCTAGCTACGGTGGTGGCTAGTCCTATTTATAGTGGCCTTGGTCCTCTTCCCAAATATTGAGAGGGAAGGGAGCCAACAACGGCCAATTTGAAAAGGGACAACAAGCAACTAGTACAGCTTATCCTGACAAAAGTGGTCTTCGGCTGCAAAAGGCTCTGGTGGTGACGCCGCCTTGGGCTCCATGGTGACCTCCGTCTTGCCGTCCTGCTGGTCTTGGTCTCGTTGCACTGATATGGAAACCTTTGCTTTATGCCTCGGTACTCCACGCTTGCGCTTGCCCCCTTAGCACCAAACTGGAAACAAGGATGTTGCGCACCCTGGCGCCCGCCTCGCGCCCGACTGGTCTCGATCGTCATGGCTCACGTCATGAGAACCTTGCGATGTTTGCCTGGCCTTGAACTCTCCGCCCCTCATGAGCCAGCCTGGTGAGGCCACTCCTGAGGAGGTCTTGCATCATCCGCCTCACGAGGGTCTTGAATGCCTTGTTGATGAAGATGGGCCGTACAGGCCTGCTAGCAAAGCCACGCTGTGGACCGCACGCAGGCATGTCTGGGGACCCCGTTCTCACAACGCCGAAAGAATCCTACTCCTACTAGGAGTAGGTTCCCCTTTTCCTAGTCCAACTAGGAGGGGAAGGAAAGGGGAGGAGGGGAGAAGGAAAGAGGGGGCCGGTTCCCAAATCCCTAAACCAATTCGGTTTGGGCCTAGGGGGGTGCGCGCCATAGCTCCCTTACTGCCCTCTATTTCCAGTAAGGCCCATGAAGGCCCATTGAACTCCCTCGGGGGTTCCGGTAACTCCCGGTACTCCGGTATTTATCCGATGATCCCCAGAACCTTTCCGGTGTCCGAATATAACCTTCCATGTATCAATCTTTATGTCTCGACCATTTCAAGACTCCTCGTCATGTCTTTAATCTCATCCGGGACCACGAACAACCTTTAGTACATCAAAACACATAAACTCATAATACCGATCTTCATCGAACGTTAAGCGTGCAGACCCTACGAGTTCGAGAACTATGTAGACATGACCGAGACTCATCTGCGGTCAATAACTAATAGCGGAACCTGGATGCTCATATTGGCTCCTACATTTTCTATGAAGATCTTTATCGGTCAAACCGCATAACAGCATACGTTGTTCCCTTTGTCATCGGTATGTTACCTGCACGAGATTCGATCGTCGGTATCTCAATACCTAGTTCAATCTCGTTACCGACAAGTCTCTTTACTCGTTCCGTAATGCAACATCCCGTAACTAACTCATTAGTCACATTGCTTGCAAGGCTTATAGTGATGTGCATTACCGAGAGGGCCCAGAGATACCTCCCCGATACACAGAATGACAAATCCTAATCTCGATCTATGCCAACTCAACAAATACCACTGGATATACCTGTAGAGAATCTTTATAGTCACCCAGTTACGTTGTGACATTTGATAGCACACTAAGTGTTCCTCCGGTATTCGGGAGTTGCATAATCCCATAGTCATAGGAACATGTATAAGTTATGAACAAAGCAATTGCAACAAACTAAACGATCATCGTGCTAAGCTAACGGATGGGTCAAGTAAATCACATCATTGTCTAATGATGTCACCCTGTTAATCAAATGACAACTCATGTCCATGGCTAGGAAACTTAACCATCTTTGATTAACGAGCTAGTCAAGTAGAGGCATACTAGTGACACTCAGTTTGTCTATGTATTCACACATGTAATAAGTTTTCGTTTAATACAATTCTTGCATGAATAATAAACATTTATCATGATATAAGGAAATATAAATAACAACTTTAATATTGCCTCTAGGGCATATTTCCTTCAATGAGTTGATAGTCTTTAAGCGGGTCCTTATGGGTGGTTGCATTATTCTTGCCAAGTGTTTACAACTCTCATTTTTTTGATACATTTGGTTCTCTGGGTTGTAACACTTATACTCGATGGTCGTCTGCTACTTTTTCTGCTACTCTGTGATGCGATGATAAATTCCGCATGAAGTCATTCCGTAGACGTCCATTTTTCATTATTTATGTCATTATCTTCGTTATATCTTTATATGCATGATGAATGGTCTTCATGAGTTGAAGAGGATCTCCACAAAGTAAAACCTAGCATGTGCATTTGCATTCAAAAGCAAACTACTTATATGCACATCTTCAGGGGGATCCTTTCACTACTTATGAAGACAATGCCATAATTCTCAACTTTCACATACTTTTATCGCCGTTGAAAACTTCAACTAGTTTGTCATCAATCACCAAAAAAGGGGGAGATTGTAAGTGCATCTAGTGCCACCCCTAGTTGGTTTTGGAGTATTGATGACACACTTGGTTGTGGGAGTAATGTGTTTGTGAGAATTGCAGGATAACACAGCTAGTAGTCCCATATTGCTTCGGTTTACCTACCAGAGATGACCCCTAAAAATGTGTGAAGACATTGAAGACAATGGTGGTCTGTGAAAACGTTCACATTGAATACTATGACATGAGAAGACATCGCATGAAGACTATGGAGTACGAATACATAGTTGTTTCGTAGTTTCCTTTTCTTCTTTGTTGAGTCATAGGAACCACCGTACTGTTAAGTGGGGTCCAAGTGAACAAAGTCAGAGTGATTGATGTGATGCTCAACCAAATCCTATGTCTTTGAGCGAAGACAATGAGAGCAAAAATTATCCAGAGCTGGATAAGTCAGCTTTACTTGTAGCCCAAGTCAAGCTACCGCGTGTGTTTGAAATCTATTTATTGCATAAGATGTATGTAGGAGATGCATAGCAATGAGAGAGGAGATTGTGTCTATGTACCCTCGTAAACCGAAAGTGGAAGCGTTTAGGAATGCAGTTGATGTAGTCGAATGTCTTCGTGATCCAACCGATCCAAGTACCGAACGTATGGCACCTCCGCGATCTGCACACATTCAGCTCGGTGATGTCCCTCGTACTCTTGATCTAGCGGAGGCCGAGGGAGGGTTTCATCACCACGACGGCGTGATGACGGTGATGATGAAGTTACCGACGCAGGGCTTCGCCTAAGCACTACAACGATATGATCGAGATGGAATTCTGTGGAGGGGGGCACCACACACGGCTAAACAATCAAATTGTGTGTCTATGGGGTGCCCCCCTCCCTCTATATAATGGGGTGGAGGAGGGGGCCGGCCGGTCACCTCGGGTGCGCCCCCAAGGGGGAAATCCTACTCCTACTAGGAGTAGGTTCCCCCCTTTCCTAGTCCTAATAGGAGGGGGAAGGAAGGGAGAGAGGGGAGGAAGGAAAGGGGGTCCGACCCCCTCCCAATTCGATTGGGCTTGGGGGGCGCATCCCTCCTCTTGGCCTTCTCCCCTCTCTTCCACTAAAGCCCATGTAGGACCATTAAGCTGCCGGGGGGTTCCGGTAACCTCCCCGTACTCCGGTAAATGCCCGAACTCATCCGGAACCATTCTGATGTCCAAACATAGCCTTCCAATATATCGATCTTTATGTCTCGACCATTTTGAGACTCCTCGTCATGTCCGTGATCACATCCAGGACTCTGAACTACCTTCGGCACATCAAAACAAATAAACTCATAATATCGATCATCATCGAACGTTAAGCGTGTGGACCCTACGGGTTCGAGAACAATGTAGACATGACCGAGACTCACTTCCGTTCAATAACCAATAGCAGAACCTGGATGCTCATATTGGTTCCTACATATTCTACAAAGATCTTTATCGGTCAAACCGCATAACAACATACGTTGTTCCCTTTGTCATCGGTATGTTACTTTCCCGAGATTCGATCGACGGTATCATCGTACCTAGTTCAATCTCTTTACCAGCAAGTCTCTTTACTCGTTCTATAATGCATCATCCTGCAACTAACTCATTAGTCACATTGCTTGCAAGGCTTATAGTGATGTGCATTACCGAGAGGGCCCAGAGATACCTCTCCGACAAGCGGAGTGACAAATCCTAATCTTGATCTATGCCAACTCAACAAACACCATCGGAGACACCTATAGAGCATCTTTATAATCACCCAGTTACGTTGTGACGTTTGATAGCAAACTAAGTGTTCCTCCGGTATTCGGGAGTTGCATAATCTCATAGTCATCGGAACATGTATAAGTCATGAAGAAAGCAATAGCAACAAACTAAAAGATCATATTGCTAAGCTAATGGATGGGTCTAGTCCATCACATCATTCTCTAATGATGTGATCATGTTCATCAAATGACAAAACATGTCCTTGGCTAGGAAACTTAACCATCTTTGATTAACGAGCTAGTCAAGTAGAGGCATACTAGGGGCACTCTGTTTGTCTATGTATTCACACATGTACTAAGTTTCCGGTTAATACAATTCTAGCATGAAAAATAAACATTTATCATGATATAAGGAAATAAATAATAACTTTATTATTACCTCTAGGGCATATTTCCTTCAGTCTCCCACTTGCACTAGAGTCAATAATCTAGTTCACATCGTCATGTGATTTAACACCAATAGTTTCACATCTTTATGTGATTAGTTCACATCTCCATGTGACTAATACCCAAAGGGTTTACTAGAGCCAATATCTAGTTCACATCGCTATGTGATTAACACCCAAAGAGTGATCATGTTTTGCTTGTGAGAGAAGTTTAGTCTACCAGTCTGCAACATTCTGATCTGTATGTATTTTGCAAATTTTTATGTCTACAATACTCTACACAGAGCTACTCTAGCTAATTGCTCCCACTTTCAATATGTATCTATATCGAGACTTAGAGTCATCTAGATCGGTGTCAAAGCTTGCATCGATGTAACTCTTTACGACGAACTCTTTTATCACCTCCATAACTGAGAAATATTTCCTTGGTCCTCTAATGATAATTTTGACCACCGTCTAGTGATCTACTCCCAGATCACTATTGTACTCCCTTGCCAAACTCATGGTGAGGTACACAATAGGTCTGGTACACAGCATAGCATACTTTATAAAACCTATGACTGAGGCATAGGAAATGACTTTTCATTCTCTTTCTATTTTGTGCCGTGGTCTGGTTTTGAGTCTTTACTCAACTTCACACCTTGCAACACAGGCAAGAACTCCTTTGACTGTTCCAGTTTGAACTACTTCAAAAACTTGTCAAGGTATGTACTCATTGAACACATTTATCAAGAGTCTTGTTCTATCACTATAAATCTTGATGCTCAATATGTAAGCAGCTTGACCAAGATCTTTCTTTGAAAAACTCTTTTCAAACACTGCTTTATGTGTCGGGGTATGGGGTCCCGGCAAACCCTTAAGGTTCAAACACCGGGGTGCGCGCAAAGTCTTTCCCTTCAAGCGATCTACGCTCTAGCTTGCTAGGATCTCGCGGACGAACTCGACGAACTCACAACACAGATGGACACACGGTTTATACTGGTTCGGGCCACCATTGTGGTGTAATACCCTACTCTAGTGTGGTGGTGGTGGATTGCTTCTTGGGCTGATGATGAACAATACAAGGGCAGAATGGCCTCCTGAGGTTAAGGTGTTCTTGTGCTCGGTGAGCTTGTGTGTGAGGTGGTCTCTCTTGAGCTAGATGATCTCGTCCTCTCTCTCACTCTGCTCTCCCCTTTTCCACTTTGGTGGCTAGTCCTATTTATAGAGGCCCTGGTCCTCTTCCCAAATATCGAGCGGGAAGAGATCCAACCATGGCGAGCTAATTTGAAGGGGGACAGCTAGTACAAGCTATCCTGACAAAAGTAGTCTTCGCCTGCACAAAGCTCTGGTGGTGACGATGTTCTGGGCTCCATGGTGACCTCCGTCTTGCATTCCATGGTCTTGGTATTATTGCACCGAAATGGCAACCTTTGGCTGATGCCTCGGTACTCCGCGGCTGCGCTTGCCCACTTTGCACCAAAGAGGAAACAAGGACGCTGTGCGTGCTGGCGCCCGCCTAGCGCCCGCCTGGTGTCGATTGTCACAACTCACGTCATGAGAGCCTCGTGAGGTTCGCCTGGCCTTGATATCTCTAATCCTCGTGAGCTTGCCTAACTAGACCACTCTAGAGGAGGTCTTGCGTCATCCGCCTCGCGAGGGTCTTGGGTGCTTTGTTGGTGAAGATGGGTCATACGGCCTGCTGGCTCAGCCACGCCGCGGGCCGCAGGCAGGTAAGTCTGGGGACCCCCGTTCCCAGGACGCCGACATTATGCTTTCCAGAAAATTCTACATTATTTCTGATCAACAATATGTCATTCACATATACTTATCAGAAATGTTGTAGTACTCCCACTCACTTTCTTGTAAATACAAGCTTCACCTCAAGTCTGTATAAAACTATATTCTTTGATCAACTCATCAAAGCGTATATTCCAACTCTGAGATGTTTGCACTAGTCCATAGATGGATCGCAGGAGCTTGCACACTTTGTTAGCACCTTTAGGATTGACAAAACTTTCTTGTTGTATCATATACAATTCTTTTTCAAGAAATCCATTAAGGAATGCAGTTTTGGCATCCATTTGCCTGATTTCATAAAATGTGGCAATTGCTAACACGATTCAGACAGACTTAAGCATCGTTACGAGTGAGAAAATCTCATCGTAGTCAACACCTTGAACTTGTCGAAAACCCTTTTTGCGACAATTCAAGCTTTGTAGATAGTAACACTACTATCAGCGTCCGTCTTCCTCTTGAAGATCCATTTATTCTCAATGGCATGCTGATCAATGGGCAAGTCCACCAAAGTCCACACTTTGTTCTCATACATGGATTCTATCTCAGATTTCATGGCCTCAAGACATTTTGCGGAATCTAGGCTCATCATCGCTTCCTCATAGTTCGTAGGTTCGTCATGGTCAAGTAACATGACCTCCAGAATAGGATTACCATACCACTCTGGTGCGGATCTTACTCTGGTTGACCTACGAGGTTCGGTAGTAACTTGATCAGAAGTTTTCATGATCATCGTCATTAGCTTCCTCACTAATTGGTGTAGGAATCACTGGAACGATTTCTATGATGAACTACTTTCCAATAAGGGAGCAGGTACAATTACCTCATCAAGTTCTACTTTTCTCCCACTCACTTCTTTCGAGAGAAACTCCTTCTCTAGAAAGGATCCACTTTTAGCAACAAAGATCTTGCCTTCGGATCTGTGATAGAAGGTGTACCCAACAATTTCTTTTGGGTATCCTATGAAGACGCACTTCTCCAATTTGGGTTTGAGCTTATCAGGTTGAAACTTTTCACATAAGCATCGCAACCCCAAACTTTAGGAAACGACAGCTTAGGTTTCTTGCTAAACCATAGTTCATACGATGTCGTCTCAGCGGATTTTAGACGGTGCCCTATTTAACGTGAATGCAGCTGTCTCTAATGCATAACCCCAAAACGATAGTGGTAATTCGGTAAGAGACATCATAGATTTCACCATATCTATAAAAGTACGGTTATGATGTCCGGACACACCATTTCATGGTGGTGTTCCAGGTGGCATGAGTTGCGAAACTATTCCACATTGTTTCAAATGAAGACCAAACTTGTAACTCAAATATTTGTTTCCACAGTCAGATTGTAGAAACTTTTTTTTGTTGTTATGATGATTTTCCACTTCACTCTGAAATTCTTTGAACTTTTCAAATGTTTCAGACTTATGTTTCGTCAAGTAGATATACCCATATCTACTCAAATCATCTGTGAAGGTCAAAAAATAACGATACCCGCTGCGAGCCTCAACACTCATTCGACCGCACACATCAGTATGTATTATTTCCAACAAGTCTGTTGCTCGCTCCATTGTTCCAAAGAACGGAGTCTTAGTCATCTTGCCCATGAGGCATGGTTCGCAAGCATCAAGTGATTCCAAAAGTCCATCAGCATGGAGTTTTTTCATGCGCTTTACACCAATATGATCTAAATGGTAGTGCCACATATAAGTTGCACTATCATTATTAACTTTGCATCTTTTGGCTTCAATCTTATGAAGGTTTTAATAACATTTATATTGAGTGTATGACCATAGAAGGTTTTATTCATGTAAATAGAACAACAATTATTCTTTGACTTAAATGAATAACTGTATTGCAATAAACATGATCCAATCATATTTATGCTCAACGCAAACACCAAACACCATTTATTTTAGGTTCAAAACTAATCCCGAAGGTAAAGGGAGTGTGCGATGGTGATCTTATCAACCATGGAATCACTTCCAACTCACATCATCACCTCACCCTTAACTAGTCTCTGTTTATTTTGCAACTCCCGTTTCGAGTTACTACTCTTAGCAACTAACCAGTATCAAATACTGAGGGGTTGCTTTAAACACTAGTAAATTACACATCAATAACATGTATATCAAATATACCTTTGTTCACTTTGCCATCCTTCTTATCTGCCAAGTATCTAGCGCAGTTCCACTTCCAGTGACCATTTCCTTTGCAGTAGAAGCACTCAGTTTCAGGCTTGGGTCTAGCTTTGGGCATCTTCATGGGAGTGGCAACTTGCTTGCCATTCTTCTTGAAGTTCCCTTTCATTCCCTTGCCCTTTTTACTTGAAACTAGTGGTCTTGTCAACCATCAACACTTGATGCTTTTCTTGATTACTACCTTCGCTGATTTCAGCATCGCGAAGAGCTCGGGAATCGTTTTCGTCGACCCTCACATATTATAGTTCATCACGAAGTTCCATTAACTTGGCGATAGTGACTAGAGAACTCTGTCAATCACTATCTTATCTGGAAGATTAACTCCCACTTGATTTAAGCGATTGTAGTACTCACACAATCTGAGCACGTGCTCACTGGTTGAGCTATTCTCCACCATTTTGTAGGCAAAGTACTTGTCAGAGGTCTCATACCTCTCGACTCGGGCATTAGCCTGAAATACCAATTTCAGCTCTTGGAACATCTTATATGCTCCATGGCGTTCAAAACGTTTTTGAATTCCCGGTTCTAAGCCATAAAGCATGGCGAACTAAACTATCAAGTAGTCATTGATACGTCCATTTTGCATCATGCTTTTATATTGATATTTATTACATTATGGGCTGTTATTACACATTATGTCACAATACTTATGTCTATTCTCTCTTATTTTACAAGGTTTACACGAAGAGGGAGAATGCCAACAGCTGGAATTCTGGCCTGGAAAAGGAGCAAATATTAGAGACCTATTCCGCACAACTCCAAAAGTCCTGAAACTCCACGGGAGTTATTTTTAGAATATATAAAAAATATTATGCGAAGGAAGCACCAGAGGGGGGCCACCCACCATCCACTAGGGTGGGGGGGGGGGGCGCCCCCTTGTCTCACGGGCCCCCTGGCAGGCCTCCGGTGCCCATCTTTGGCTATATGAAGTCTTTTGACCTGGAAAAAAATCATAAGCAAGCTCTCAGGACAAACTCCACCGCCATGAGCCGGAACGTTGGCGGAACCAATCTAGGGCTTCGGCGGAGCTGTTCTGCCGGGGAAGCATCCATCCGGGAGGGGGAAATCATCACCATCGTCATCACCATCGATCCTCTCATCGGGAGGGGGTCAATCTCCATCAACATCTTCACCAGCACCATCTCATCTCAAACCCTAGTTCGTCTTTTGTATCCAATCTTTGTCCCCAAACCTCAGATTGGTACCTATGGGTTGCTAGTAGTGTTGATTCTTCCTTGTAGTTGATGCTAGTTGGTTTACTTGGTGGAAGATCATATGTTCATATCCTTTATGCATATTAATACCCCTCCGATTATGAACATGAATATGATTTGTGAGTAGTTATGTTTGTTCCTAAGGACATGGGAGAAGTCTTGCTATAAGTAGTCATGTGAATTTGGTATTCGTTCGATATTTTGATGAGTTGTATGTTATCTTTCCTCTAGTGGTGTCATATGAACGTTGACTACATGACACTTCACCATTGTTTGGGCTAGGGGAAAGCATTGGGAAGTAATAAGTAGATGATGGGTTGCTAGAGTGACAGAAGCTTAAACCCTAGTTTATGCGTTGCTTCGTAAGGGGCTGATTTGGATCCATATGTTTCTTGCTATGGTTAGGTTTACCTTAATACTCCCTTTGTAGGTGCGGATGCTTTCAAGATGGGTTAATCATAAGTGGGATGCTTGTCCAAGTAAGGGCAGTACCCAAGCACTGGTCCACGCACATATCAAATTATCAAAGTACCGAACGCGAACCATATGAGCGTGATGAAAGCTAGCTTGACAATAATTCCCATGTGTCCTCGGGAACGTTTTCCTTTATATAAGAGTTTGTCCAGGCTTGTCCTTTGCTAGAAAAAGGATTGGTCCATCTTGGTGCACCTTATTTACTTTTATTACTAGTTACCCGTTACCAATTACCTTATCACAAAACTATCTGTTACCAATATTTTCAGTGCTTGCAGAGAATACCTTACTGAAAACAGCTTATCATTTCCTTCTGCTCCTCGTTGGGTTCGACACTCTTACTTATCGATAGGACTATGATAGATCCCCTATACTTGTGGGTCACCAAGACTCTTTTTTGGCGCCGTTGCTGGGGAGTGAAGCGCCTTCGGTAGGTGGTATTTGGTAAGGAAAAATTTATATAGTGTGCTGAAATTTACTGTCACTTGTTAATATGGAAAGTAATCCTTTGAGGGGCTTGTTCGGGGTATCTTCACCCCGACCAGTAGAGAAAAGAGTTGCTCCTAAACCTACTGAAAATGTTTACTTTGAAATTCCTTCGGGTATGATAGAGAAACTGCTCGCTAATCCTTTTACAGGAGATGGAACATTGCATCTCGATTTGCGCCTAATCTATGTGTATGAAGTTTGTGGATTATTTAAGCTTGCAGGTATGCCCGAGGATGTTATCAAGAAGAAGGTCTTCGCTTTATCTTTGAAGGGAGGATTAGGATATGTGATGATATTGGATCATGGAACTACAACCGATTAAAATTGGAATTTCATCAGAAGTTTTATCCTATGTATCTAGTTCATCGTTATCGTAGTTATATACATAATTTATGGCCTCGCGAAGGAGAAAGCATCGCTCAAGCTTGTGGGAGGCTTAAGTCAATGTTATATTCATGCCCCAATCATGAGCTCTCAAGAAAAAATATTATTCAAAACTTTTATGCTCGGCTTTCTCTCAATAACCGCTCCATGCTCGATACTTCTTGTACTGGATCTTTTATGATGAAGACTATTGAATTCAAATGGGATTTATTGGAAAGAATTAAACGCAACTCTGAAGATTGGGAACTTGATGAAGGTAAGGAGTCAGGTATAACACCTAAGTTTGATTGTGTTAAATCTTTTATGGATACCAATGCTTTTCGTGAATTTAGCACTAAATATGGACTTGACTCTAAGATAGTAGCTTCTTTCTGTGAATCATTTGCTACTCATGTTGATCTCCCTAAGGAGAAGTGGCTTAAATATCATCCTCCCATTGAAGTAAAAGTAGTTGAACCTATTTAAGTTGAAGAAAGGACTATCACTTATAATATTGATCCTATTGTTCCTAACGCTTATATTGAGAAACCACCTTTCCCTACTAGAATAAAGGATCATGCTAAAGCTTCAACTGTGGTCAACAAAAGTAACATTAGAACACCCAAACCCTCTAAGAAAATTAAAGTTGAACCTAGTATTGCTATGGTTAAGGATCTCTTGGTCGATAATATTGATGGGCATGTTATTTACTTCTGTGATGAAGCTACTAGAATTGCTAGACCCGATACTAAAAATAAACATAGACCTGTTGTAGGCATGCCTGTTATTTCTGTTAAAATAGGAGATCATTGCTATCATGGCTTATGTGATATGGGTGCTAGTGCGAGTGCAATACCTCATTCTTCATATGAAGAAATTATGCATGATATTGCAACTGCTGAGATAGAAGGTATTGATGTTACAATTAAGCTTGCCAATAGAGATACTATTTCACCGATTGGGATTGTTAGATATGTTGAAGTCTTGTGTGGGAAAGTTAAATATCCTTCTGATTTTCTTGTTCTTGGTTCCCCACAAGATGACTTCTGTCCCATTATATTTGGTAGACCCTTCTTGAATACTGTTAATGCCAAGATAGAATGCAAAAAGGACATTGTTTCTGTTGGTTTAGGGGATATTTCTCATGATTTTAATTTTGCTAAATTCCGTAGACAACCCCATGATAAAGAATTTCCTAGTAAAGATGAAATTATTGGTCTTGCTTCTACTGCCATGCCTCCTAACGATCCTTTAGAACAATATTTGCTAGACCATGAAAATGATATGTTTATGAATGAAAGAAGGGAAATAGATGAAGTATTCTTTAAACAAGGACCTATTTTGAAACACAACTTGCCTATCGAAATCCTAGGGGATCCTCCTCCACCCAAGGGTGATCATGTGTTTGATCTTAAACCATTGCCTGATACTCTTAAATATGTTTATCTTCATGAAAAGAAGATATATCCTGTTATTATTAGTGCTAACCTTTAAGAGCAAGAAGAAGAGAAATTATTGAAACCTCTGAAGAAGCACCGTGCTTCTATTGGATATACTCTTGATGATCTTAAGGACATTAGTCCCACTCTATGCCAGCACAAAATAAAATTGGAAAAAGATGCTAAACCAGTTGTTGATCACCAATGACGGTTAAATCCTAAGATGAAAGAAGTGGTAAGAAAATAAATACTAAAGCTTCTTGAGACAGGTATAATTTATCCCATTGCTGATTGTCAGCGGGTAAGTCCTGTCCATTGTGTCCCTGAGAAAGGAGGTATTACTGTTGTTCCTAATGATAAAGATGAATTGATCCCACAAAGAATTGTTACAGGCTATAGAATGGTAATTGACTTCCGCAAACTAAATAGAAATACTAAAAGGGATCATTACCTTTACCTTTTATTGATCAAATGCTAGAAAGATTATCCAAACATACACATTTTTGCTTTCTTGATGGTTATTCTGGTTTCTCTCAAATACCTGTGTCAAAAGAGGATCAAGAAAAGATCACTTTCACTTGCCCTTTTGGTACCTTTGCTTATAGACGCATGCCTTTTGGTTTATGTAATGCACCTGCTACCTTTCAAAGATGTATGACAGCGATATTCTCTGACTTTTGTGAAAAGATTGTTGAGATAGTCATGGATGATTTTTTTGTATATGGAACTTCTTTTGATGATTGCTTAAGCAACCTTGATTGAGTTTTGCAGAGATGTGAAGAAACTAAACCTGTCTTGAATTGGGAGAAGTGCCACTTTATGGTTAATGAAGGTATTGTCTTGGGGCATAAAATTTCTGAAAGAGGTATTGAATTTGATAAAGCTAAAGTGGATGAAATTGAAAAGATGTTGTGTCCTAAAGACATTAAAGGTATAAGAAGTTTCCTTGGTCATGTCGGGTTTTATAGGAGGTTAATTAAAGACTTCTCAAAAATTTCCAGGCCTCTGACTAATCTCTTACAAAAAGATGTTCCTTTTTTCTTTGATGATGATTGTGTAGAAGCATTTGAAATAATTAAGAAAGCTTTGATTTCTGCACCTATTGTTCAGCCTCCTGATTGGAATTTACCCTTTGAAATTATGTGTGATGCTAGTGATTATGCTGTAGGTGTTGTTCTAGGACAAAGAGTTGATAATAAGTTAAATGTTATCCAATATGCTAGTAAAACTCTAGACAGTGCCTAGAGAAATTATGCTACTAATAAAAAAGAATTTTTAGCAGTTGTATTTGCTTGTGATAAGTTCAGACCTTATATTGTTGATTCTAAAGTAACTGTTCACACTGATCATGCTGCTATTAAATACCTTATGGAAAAGAAAGATGCTAAACCTAGACTTATTAGATGGGTTCTCATACTACAAGAATTTGATTTGCATATTATTGATAGAAAGGGAGCTGATAACCCCGTTGCAGACAACTTTTCTAGGTTAGAGAATGTTCTTGATGACCCACTACCTATTGATGATAGCTTTCTTGATGAACAATTAGCTGTCATAAATGCTTATCATACTGCTCCATGGTATGCTGATTATGATAATTACATTGTTGCTAAATTTATACCACCTAGTTTCACATACCAATAAAAGGAAAAAAAATTCTATGATTTAAGACATTTCTTCTGGGATGACCCACACCTTTATAAAGAAGGAGTAGATGATGTTATTAGACGTTGTGTACCTGAGCATGAACAGGAACAGATCCTACGCAAGTGTCACTCCAAGGCTTATGGAGGACACCATGTTGGAGATAGAATTGCACATAAGGTATTGCAATCCGATTGTTATTGGCCTATTCTCTTCAAGGATGTCCGTAAGTTTGTCTTGTCTTGTGATGAATGTCAAAGAATTGGTAATATTAGTAGACGTCAAGAAATGCCTATGAATTATTCACTTGTGATTGAACCATTTGATGTTTGGGGCTTTGATTATATGGGACCGTTTCCTTCATCTAATGGGTATACACATATTTTAGTTGCTGTTGATTACGTTACTAAGTGGGTAGAAGCTATTCCAACTATAGTAGTGCTGATCATAACACCTCTATTAAGATGCTTAAAGAAGTTATTTTTCCGAGGTTTGGAGTCCCTAGATATTTAATGACTGATGGTGGTTCACATTTTATTCATGGTGCTTTCCGTAAAATGCTTGCTAAGTATGATGTTAATCATAGAATTGCATCTCCTTATCACCCATAGTCTAGTGGTCAAGTAGAATTGAGTAATAGAGAACTCAAATTAATTTTGCAAAAGACTGTTAATAGATCTAGAAAGAATTGGTCCAAGAAACTTGATGATGCATTATGGGCCTATAGAACTGCATATAAAAATCCTATGGGCATGTCTCCATATAAAATGGTTTATGGAAAAGCATGTCACTTACCTCTCAAACTAGAACATAAGGCATATTGGGCTGTTAAAGAGCTCAACTATCACTTCAAACTTGCCGGTGAGAAGAGACTATTTGACATTAGCTCACTTGATGAATGGAGAACCCAGGCCTATGAGAATGCCAAACTGTTTAAAGAAAAGGTTAAAAGATGGCATGACAAAAGGATACAAAAACGTGAGTTTAATCTAGGTGATTATGTATTGTTATACAACTCTCGTTTAAGATTTTTTGCAGGAAAACTCCTCTCTAAATGGGAAGGTCCTTACGGTATCGAGGAGGTCTATCGTTCTGGTGCCATAAAAATCAACAACTTCGAAGGCACAAATCCGAGGGTGGTGAATGGTTAAAGAATCAAACATTATATCTCAGGTAATCCTATATATGTTGAAACTGATGTTATTGAAACCGTAACCCCGGGGAGTATATAAGGGACACCTTCCAATACGTTTCAGCCCCTGAAAAGGAAGAGGTATGTGGTACGGTAAGTAAACCGACTCCAAAACAGTTCTAATAGCGATTTTTCTCCGTTTTGGAATAATTAAGAAAATAGGAAAATAAGAAGCAGTCCGGAAAGGACATGAGGCGTCCACGAGGGTGGAGGGCGTGCCCTACACCCCTGGGCGCGCCCCCTGCCTCGTGGTCACCTCGTGTGCCCTCCGGACTCTGTTTTCTTGCATGATACTTCTTTTGGTCGGTAAAAATTGATTATATAATCTCCCGAAGGTTTTGACCACCGTACCACACAAATATATCCTGTCCTTGTTTCGAGCTGTTTTTCGGACAGATGTAGATCACCATGATGTCTTCAAGCGCCCCAAGGACAAGTTTTTCGAGAGGGTCATCAACCCCTACCTCGCGGAGGTGCCGCAACACCCTCAAACCATTGAGTTGCGTGAGGGGGTGCTGCACATTCGTGATGTTGAGGGATCAAGGAGGGCCGGAAGTGTGGAGGCAAGACTCGAAGCAATGGAGCAACAAGTTTTCAAGTGCCAGGGGATGGTTGAACGCGGACTTGATGCCAACAACATGATGATCGCGGAGTTCACCAACAAGCACAAGTTGGATGACAAGGACATTGGGGAGACCATCTTCAAGCTTCATGAGAAAATCGAGCACCTCCAAGCCTAGATCTATGACCTGCAAAACCAAAACTGTGAGTATGAATATAGATTCAAGAGGATGAGTTTGGCTGCAGATTTGAGGATCCCGGAGACTCGAGCATCCTTCTATGATGGTGAGCCTATGCCTTGGAAGATGGACGACAAGCCTACATCATCAACAACTCCATCATCACTACCACCAAAAGAGACATAAATACACGGGTATGGGCACTCCCCTTGGCAACTGCCAAGCTTGGGGGAGTTCCCCGGTATCGTATCACAATCACACTTTTATATTTACTATTTTTCTTAGTTCGATCCTTTTGGTTATATCTTGATCTAGTAGAATAAAGGCTTAGTATGATTTAGTTTTGAGTTTTGTGTTGATCCTTATCTATGTAATCGAGTCCGTGAGCTATATATAATAAAGATTAGTTTTGAGTCAAGGGCTTTGCCATCTTGCTATGATCTTCAGGGAATAAAAGGAATAATTAAAAGAAATAAAGAGATCATATGGATCTTATGGAGAGTAATGACTTCACATATAAAGAGTATGATGAATAAAAGTTGTTGAGAGTTGACAAACATAGTTTTGGTCATCGTTGCAATTAATAGGAAGTAATAAAGAAAGAGAGGTTTTCACATATAAATATACTATCTTGGACATCTTTTATGATTGTGAGAACTCATTAAAATATGACATGCTAAAATGTTGATGTTGGACAAGGAAGACAACGTAATTGGTTATGTTTTCTTACATCCGAAATAAATTATATTATCATGGATCATCCAACATGTTGAGCTTGCCTTTCCCCCTCTTGCTAGCCAAATTCTTTGCACCAAGTACATATACTACTTGTGCTTCCAAATATCCTTAAACCCAGTTTTTTCATGAGAGTCCACCATATCTACCTATGGATTGAGTAAGATCATTCAAGTAAGTTGTCATTGTTGCAACCAATAAAAATTACTCTCTAAATATGTATGATTTATTAGTGTGGAGAAAATAAGCTTTATACGATCTTGTGATGTGGAAGAAATAAAAGTGACGGACTGCATAATAAAGGTCCATATCACAAGTGGCAATATAAAGTGACGTTCTTTTGCATTAAGATTTCATGCATCCAACCATAAAAACACATGACAACCTCTGCTTCCCTCTCCGAAGGGCCTATCTTTTATTCTTGTCTTATACTTCATACAAGAGTCATTGTGATCTTCACCTTTCCTTTTTACATTTTATCCTTTGGCAAGCACTGTGTGTTGGAAAGATCCTAATATATATAGCTAATTGGAAGTGGATTTTCATGAACTATTATTGTTAACATTACCCTTGAGGTAAAAAGTTGGGAGGAAAAACTGTAAGCCCCTATCTTTCTCTGTGTCCGATTAAAGCTTCATACCCATAAATATTGCGTGAGTGTTAGCAATAGTGAAAGACTAAATGACAGTTGAGTATGTGGACTTGCTGAAAAGCTTTTATATTGACTATTTTCGATGTTATGATAAATTATAATTGCTTCAATGACTGAGATTATAGTTTGTTAGTTTTCAATGAAATTTCTGATTCATACTTGAAAATTGTGAATGAATTGTTACTTTATCATAAGAAATCATATGATAATATATATATATAGGGTGGGTCTATTCTAATAACACCCTTAAGACCTTATTCTAATAACACCTATCCTTATTGTGATAACAAAACAACCAACTTCACGCGACTCCGAAAACTGCACGATGCGAGAGAAAAAGCCCCTGTCCCCCACCTGCTCCACTTCCTCCCACCCACCCAACCTCCCGCACAGCCACATCCACCCCGATCGGAGCCTCACCCGTCCCCTCACCTCCACCTTCCTCGCCGGCCTCCCACGGCCTCGTCCCGCGATGCCGCCCGATCCCGCCCACGGCCATGGCTCTGGCCCCGCGACAGCTGGCCTGGGTGGTCCCGTCCGCCCTCACAACACCGCCCCACCCCTGGCCACGGCTACGGCCCCGCCCCTCGGCGGCCCCGGCCCCGCAACGCCGCCCCATCCCTGCCGCGGCTACGGCCCACCCCGCGACGGCTGGCCTCAGCGGCCCTGCAATGCCACCCACCCCCGTAGCCGTCCAACAGGCACAGCCCATGAGCCGCGGCACGGACCGCGTCGAGGATCTTCCTCTCCCTGGATTCGTCCGGCGAGCCTCCATGTCCTGAGCTCCGATTCGAGGACCCGCCTCCCTCCTACATGGATAGGTCCGGTGAGCCTCCACCCCGACTCCCAACTATGCAGATCCACTAACTTCGACGTGGG
This sequence comes from Triticum urartu, assembly GCF_056163025.1. Taxonomy (NCBI): domain Eukaryota; kingdom Viridiplantae; phylum Streptophyta; class Magnoliopsida; order Poales; family Poaceae; genus Triticum; species Triticum urartu. The sequence continues at coordinate 191,014,688 of NC_141873.1, read as the reverse complement.
TGACCTTCTCTGATGCGTGCCTCACCCAGCGGTGGGGCCCCACATCACCGACGTCGTCCTCCAATGAGCAGTGGCCTGAGCTTGTCTCTTCATCTCCCTGCTGTTCGTGGGCGCAAGTGATGCGGTCCACTATGTTGAGATAGTGCAGTGCGCTAGAAGCCCTTTTGTCGGCGGTGACCTTTTCTTGGGGATGCTCGAGGCTGGATCCAGGCGGCCCGGTGCTCAGCGGGGGGAGGCAAAAAGGGATCCCATCGTTGGCCGCCTGGCTCGCTGGAGGAGGAGGTCGGGAAAGGATGGCTGACGTGGTGCAGCTCATTCCCACCTAATGAGCAGTTCCAGCAGCATTCCATGCCGCATCCACCACGGTGGCTCACCCCCATGCACGCTATTTTTGCGTTTTTCTGTAAATAAATCTAAGTGCAAATTGCAGCTCACTGTTGTTAGCTCTTGAGGTTCACTTAACTGATTTTTGCAGGAAGAACGTGGTGCACTTCAGTTGGACGCCGCATTGCATCTTTTTGCAGGTTCCCTGGTCATTCAGTTTGCACGGCGAAGCCCCCCTCCGTGTAGTCTGCCGGTGCAGCCATGCAGTACAGCAAGTCCGTTGTGTGCAGTACGTGTAATTCTGTGTTCTGTTTGTGCAATGTAGCGTGCGTGATCATGCAGTTCAGTAGTGGTTTGTGCGTGTGTATCTTTGAACCTCACTTTGATCTCTCGCGCACTTTGGTATAAAAACTCCTCTATTGTCCACTTGGTAAACAGAAAATAAAAACATCTGAAAGAAGGAAGCTCCCTTCTATATTAGATGAAGTTCACTCGCTCAGTACTTGCAGCCCACTTGCCGGTTCTACGCGCATAAAGAAAAATAAGTATGCAAAAGGACAATAAAAAACTCTTGTGTTTCATTTTCGGTAGTGTCGCGGTTCGTTTTGGGTAGTGTCGCGGTTTACTTGTTCCTAATGTGTAGTGCAAAGAAAATCTTACGGAAATGACAAATAAAAAGTAATGCGGTTCACTACTCGATAGTGTTGCTTCCACTTCCTCGCTTGAGAAAAATTATGCTTGACAAAAAGAAACATGCAGTTTGCTTGGCCATCCGATGCAGTGCGGTTTTCAGTCTTAAGCAGTGCATTCTTTTGCCTGATGCCGATAGTGTTGCTTCCAGTTCCTCGCTTGAGAAAATTTATGTCTGACAAAAGAAATTATGCAGCTCACTTGCCCGTCCGATGCAGTGCGGTTTTCATTCTGAAGCAGTGCGGTCGGTCGTATGATGTTGTTCACCCCGTAAGTGCAAAAAATTGTTAAGAAAGCGAAAAAAGTAATGCGGTTCACTTCTTGATAGTGTTGTGGTTCATTTACACCCGATGTGAAGTGCACTCTACTTTCTCGTCCTTGAAAAAACGACGATAGTATGATGTTGTTCACCGCATACAGTTCTTCATCCGATGCAGTGCAGTTTTTCATCCGATGCAGTGCGGTTTTCAGTCGGTTGAAGTACCCACATCGATTTGGGTGTCGCGAAAAACAGAGTGTCCGCATTTCGGTAAATTTAAAACTGCTCTTAAACCATAAGGAATTAGAGAGAGTGTTCTATATGAAAAAGTTGCGTCTCATCGATATCTTTCCAATGGCATATCATTTGAATCATTTTGATGACCGGTTTGTAAAAATTTCATGAAAAACGGCCGCTGCCATAGCTTTAAGGAATCTCAAAACCATTTCTACATGTGAAAGTTGCGCCTTGTCCATAGCTTTCCAAGGACATATTACACGCCTCGTTTTGACAAACAGTTAAAAAACTAGAGCGAAAACAGTACCGAAAATTTGATTTTTTTTGAAAAACAGAATTCCGCGATTTAGTAAATTAGAAACTGCTCTTAAACCGTAACGAATTAAAGAAAGAAATAGATATGAAAAAGATGCGCCTCGACGATATCTATCCAACGGTATATCATTTTCTTCATTTCGACGAGCGGTTTAGAAAAAAATACGAAAAAATGCTCGCTGCCACTCGTTGTGGGCCGCACCATTTTCAGAACTGCTCTTAAACCGTTAGGAATCTCGAAAAGTGTTCAACATGGTGAAGTTGCATCTAATCCATAGCTTTTCAACGATATATTACACGCCTCGTTCTGACAAACGGTTAAAAAACTAGATCAAAAACAGTACCAGAAAAAACACTGCGTGCAGTTTTTTTGCCACGGGAAGTTCACTCGCCTCAATATTGCAGCACACTTGGTTCAAACAATGATGTGCACTTGCATTGAGCGTGCAATGCGGAAATGTTATCAGAATAGTTATTCTGATAATATTATCAGAATAGACCGGCTATATATATATATATGTATAAAATGTTGCTGTTCTAAGAATGATCATGATGCCCTCATGTCCGTATTTTATTTTATCGACACCTCTATCTCTAAACATGTGGGCATATTTTTCGATATTGGCTTCCACTTGAGGACAAATGAGGTCTAAGGTTGGGGGAGTTGATACGTCCATTTTGCATCATGCTTTTATATCGATATTTATTGCATTATGGGCTGTTATTACACATTATGTCACAATACTTATGTCTATTCTATCTTATTTTACAAGGTTTACACAAAGAGGGAGAATGCCGGCAGCTGGAATTCTGGCCTGGAAAAGGAGAAAATATTAGAGACCTATTCTGCACAACTCCAAAAGTCCTGAAACTCCACGGGAGTCATTTTTAGTATATATAAAAAATATTAGACGAAGGAAGCACCAGAGGGGGGCCACCCACCATCCACAAGGGTGGGGGGCGCGCCCTACCCCCTGGGCGCGCCCCCTGTCTCGTGGGCCCCCTAGCAGGCCTCCGATGCCCATCTTTGGCTATATGAAGTCTTTTGCCCTAGAAAATATCATAAGAAAGCTCTCGGGACAAAACTCCGCTGCCACGAGGGGGAACGAATCTAGGGCTCCGGCGGAGCTGTTCTGTCAGGGAAGCATCCCTCCGGGAGGGGGAAATCATCACCATCGTCATCATCATCAATCCTCTCATCGGGAGGGACTCCATCTCCATCAACATTTTCACCAGCACCATCTCATCTCAAACCCTAGTTTATCTCTTGTATCCAATCTTTGTCGCAAAATCTCAGATTGGTACCTATGGGTTGCTAGTAGTGTTGATTACTCCTTGTAGTTTATGCTAGTTGGTTTACTTGGTGGAAGATGATATGTTCAGATCCGTTATGCATATTAATACCCCTCTGATTATGAACATGAATATGATTTGTGAGTAGTTACGTTTGTTCCTGAGGATATGGGAGAAGTCTTGCTATAAGTAGTCATGTGAATTTGGTATTCGTTCGATATTTTGATGAGTTGTATGTTGTCTTTCCTCTAGTGGTGTCATATGAACGTTGACTACATGACACTTCACCATTGTTTGGGCCTAGGGGAAGGCATTGGGAAGTAATAAGTAGATGATGGCTTGCTAGAGTGACAGAAGCTTAAACCCTAGTTTATGCGTTGCTTCGTAAGGGGCTGATTTGGATCCATATATTTCATGCTATGGTTAGGTTTACCTTAATACTCCTTTTGTAGCACCGGTCCAACCACATATCAAATTATCAAAGTACCAAACTCCAATCATATGAGCGTGATGAAAACTAGCTTGACGATAATTCCCATGTTTCCTCAGGGATGTTTTCCTTTATATAAGAGTTTGTCCAAGCTTGTCCTTTGCTACAAAAAGGATTGGGCCATCTTGCTGCACCTTATTTACTTTTATTACTAGTTACCCGTTACCAATTACCTTATCACAAAACTATCTGTTACCAATAATTTCAGTTCTTGTAGAGATACCTTACTAAAAACTGCTTATCATTTCCTTCTGCTCCTCGTTGGGTTCGACACTCTTACTTATCGAAAGGACTACGATAGATCCCCTTTACTTGTGGGTCATCAGTCATCATACTGAGCTTGCCAAACGTTCATAACGTCTGTATCTGCTCCTGCAATAGGTCCATCACCTAGTGGTGCATCAAGGACATAATTCTTCTGTGCAGCAATGAGGATAATCCTCAGATCACGGAGCTAGTCCGCATCATTTCTACTAACATCTTTCAACATAGTTTTTTCTAGTAACATATCATAAATAAAACATGAAAGCTATACACGAGCAATTAATCTACAACATAGATATGCAAATACTATCAGGACTAAGTTCATGATAAATTTAAGTTCAATTAATCATATTACTTAAGAACTCCCACTTAGATAGACATCCCTCTAATCATCTAAGTGATCACGTGATCCATATAAACTAAACCTTGTCCGATCATCACGTGGTGTCTCTGCACGATGAACTGTCGCAATGGTGCGTACTCAGGGAGAACACTTATACCTTGAAATTTTAGTACGGGATCATCTCATAATAGGATGCATAAAAGATAAACATCACATGCAATCAAAATATGTGACATGATATGGCCATCATCATCTTGTTCCTTTGATCTCCATCTCCGAAGTACCGTCATGATCTCCATCGTCACCGGCAAGACACCATGATCTCCATCATCTTGATCTTTATCAATGTGTCGTTACATGGTCGTCTCGCCAACTATTGCTTTTGCAACTATTGCTATCGCATAGCGATAAAGTAAAGCAATTATATGGCGCTTGCATCTTATGCAATAAAGAGACAACCATAAGGCTCCTGCCAGTTGCCGATAACTTTAACAAAACGTGATCATCTTATACAACAATTTATATCTCATCACATGTTGACCATATCACATCACAAAATCCCTGCAAAAACAAGTTAGACGTCCTCTACTTTGTTGTTGCAAGTTTTACCTGGCTGCTACGGGCTTAGCAAGAACCATTCTTACCTATGGCGTAAAAACCACAACATGGTGTAGTGATTGCTTTTTGATGTTCAGAAAGAACCCTGTTCATTGAATCCGATTCAACTACAGTTGGAGAAATAGAACTAGTGAACGCGGTCAGCCACCTGTGTGCAAAGCACGTCGGTAGAACCAGTCTCATGAACGCGGTCATGTAATGTCGGCTCGGGCCGCTTCATCCAACAATACCCCTGAATCAAGAAACAACTAGTGACGACAAGTAGTATGTATATACCCACGCCAACAACTCCTTTGTGTTCTACTCGTGCATATAACATCTACGCATAGACCTGACTCTGATGCCACTTTTGGGGAACGCGGTATTTCAAAATTTTACCTACGATCACGCAAGATCTATCTAGGAGATTCATAGCAACGAGAGGGGAGAGTGTGTCTACGTACCCTTGTAGACCGAAAGCAGAAGAGTTTAGTAACGCGGTTGATGTAGTCGAACATTGATACGTCTCCAATGTATCTATAATTTTTGATTGCTCCCTGCTATATTATCTACTGTTTTGGACATTATTGGGCTTTATTATCCACTTTTATAGTATTTTTTGGACTAACCTATTAACCGGAGGCCTAGCCCAGAATTGCTGTTTTTTGCCTATTTTAGGGTTCCGAAGAAAAGGAATATCAAACGGAGTCCAAACGGAATGAAACCTTCGGGAACGTGATTTTCTCAACGAACAAGACCCGGGAGACTTGGACCCTACGTCAAGAAAGAAAAGAGGAGGCCACGAGGTAAGGGGCGCGCCTACCCCCCGAGGCGCGCCCTCCACCCTCGTGGGCCCCCTGTTGCTCCACCGACGTACTCCTTCCTCCTATATATACCTACGTACCCCCAAATGATCAGATACGGAGCCAAAACCCTAATTCCACCGCCGTAACTTTCTGTATCCATGAGATCCCATCTTGGGGCCTATTCCGGAGGGGGCATCGATCATGGAGGGCTTCTACATCAACACCATGGCCCCTCCGATGAAGTGTGAGTAGTTTACCTCAGACCTACGGGTCCATAGTTAGTAGCTAGATGGCTTCTTCTCTCTTTTTGGATCTCAATACAATGTTCTCCCCCTCTCTTGTGCAGAACTATTCGATGTAATCTTCTTTTTGCGGTGTGTTTGTTGAGATCGATGAATTGTGGGTTTATGATCAAGTCTATCTATGAATACTATTTGAATCTTATATGAATTCTTTTATGTATGATTGGTTATCTTTGCAAGCCTCTTCGAATTATCAGTTTAGTTTGGCCTACTAGATTGATCTTTCTTGCAACGGGAGAAGTGCTTAGCTTTGGGTTCAATCTTGTGGTGTCTTTTCCCAGTGACAGTAGGGGCAGTAAGGCACGTATTGTATTGTTGCCATCGAGGATAATAAGATGGGGTTTTCATCATATTGCATGAGTCTATCCCTCTACATCATGTCATCTTGCTTAAGGCGTTACTCTGTTTTTAACTTAATACTCTAGATGCATGCTGGATAGCGGTCGATGAGTGGAGTAATATTAGTAGATGCAGGCAGGAGTCGGTCTACTTGTCTCGGACGTGATGCTTATATATATGATCATACCTAGATATTCTCATAACTATGCTCAATTCTGTCAATTGCTCAACAGTAATTTGTTCACCCTCCGTAGAATACTTATGCTCTCGAGAGAAGCCACTAGTGAACCCTATGGCCCCCGGGTCTATCTTCATCATATTAATCCCCTAATACTTAGTTATTTCCTTTGGCTTTATTTTACTTTGCATCTTTATCATAAAAATACCAAAAATCTTATCTTATCATATCTATCACATCTCACTCCCGTAAGTGGCCTTATAGGGAGTGACAACCCCTATTTGCGTTGGTTGCGAGGATTTATTTGTTTTGTGCAGGTACGAGGGACTCGCGCATAGCCTCCTACTGGATTGATACCTTGGTTCTCAAAAACTAAGGGAAATACTTACGCTACTTTGCTGCATCATCCCTTCCTCTTCGGGGAAACCAACGCAGTGCTCAAGAGGTAGCAAGAAGGATTTCTGGCGCCGTTGCCGGGGAGGTCTACGCAAAAGTCAACATACCAAGTACCCATCACATACCCTTATCTTCCACAGTACATTATTTGCCATTTGCCTCTGGTTTTCCTCTCCCCCACTTCACCCTTGCCGTTTTATTCTCCCTCTCTCTCTATCCTCCCTCTCTTTCTCTATTTGCCTCTTTTTGCCCGCTTGCTTTTTGTTTGCTTGTGTGTTAGTTTGCTTGCATATCACGATGGCTCAAGATAATACTAAATTGTGTGACTTCACCAATACCAATGACAATGATTTTATTATTACTCCGATTGCTCCTCTTACCGATGCGGAATCTTGTGAAATTAATACTGCTTTGCTGAATCTTGTCATGAAAGATCCGTTTTCCAGCCTTCCTAGTGAATATGCCACTACCCATCTAAATAGCTTCATTGATTTGTGTGACATGCGAAAGAAGAAAGATGTGGATAATGATATTGTTAAATTGAAGCTATTTCCATTTTCGCTTAGAGACCGTGCTAAAGCTTGGTTTTCGTCTTTGCCTAAAAATAGTATTGATTCATGGAATAAGTGCAAAGATGCTTTTATCTCTAAGTATTTTCCTCCCGCTAAGATCATATCTCTTAGAAACGATATTATGAATTTTAAGCAACTTGATCATGAACATGTTGCACAAGCTTGGGATAGAATGAAATTAATGATACGTAATTGTCCTACTCATGGTTTAAATTTGTGGATGATTATACAAAATTTTTATGCCGGATTGAATTTTGCTTCTAGAAATCTTTTAGATTCGACCGCGGGAGGCACTTTTATGGAAATCACTTTAGGCGAAGCTACTAAACTCCTAGATAATATTATGGTTAATTATTCTCAATGGCATACTGAAAGATCTACTAATAAAAAGGTGCATGCGATAGAAGAAATTAATGTTTTGAGTGGAAAGATGGATGAACTTATGAAATTATTTGCTAATAAGAGTGTTTCTTCTAATCCTAATGATATGCCATTGTCTACTTTGATTGAGAATAATAATGAATCTATGGATGTGAATTTTATTGGTAGGAACAATTTTGGTAACAACGCGTATAGAGGAAATTTCAACCCTAGGCATTATCCTAGTAATTCCTCTAATAATTATGGTAATTCCTACAACAATTCTTATGGAAATTATAATAAGATGCCCTCTGATTTTTATCTAATATTAAAGAATTTATTACTTCGCAAAAGAATTTTAATGCTATGATTGAAGAAAAAATGCTTAAGATTGATGATTTGGCTAGGAACGTTGATAGAATTTCTCTTGATGTTGATTCTTTGAAACTTAGATCTATTCCACTAAGCATGATATCAATGAGTCTCTCAAAGCCATGAGAATTTCCATTGATGAGTGCAAAGAAAGAACCGCTAGGATGCGTGCTAAGAAAGATGCCTTTATAAGAGCATGTTCTTCTAGTTCATATGAAAATAAAGATGAAGATCTAAAAGTTATTGATGTGTCCCCTATTAAATCTTTGTTTTGCAACATGAATCTTGATAATGATGGGACTGAATATGATCCACCTTTAACTAGAAGGCGTTCCAAGAATTCAGAATTTGTTGATCTTGATGCTAAATTTGATAAAAGTGGGATTGAAGAAATTAAAACCCTAGATGTTGCTAAACCCACTATTATGGATTCCAAGGAATTTAACTATGAAAATTGCTCTTTGATTGATTGTATTTCCTTGTTGCAATCTGTGCAAAATTCTCCTCACGCTTATAGTCAAAATAAAGCGTTTACTAAACATATCGTTGATGCCTTGATGCAATCTTATGAAGAAAAACTTGAATTGGAAGTTTCTATCCCTAGAAAACTTTATGATGAGTGGGAACCAACTATTAAAATTAAAGTTAAAGATCATGAATGCTATGCTTTATGTGATTTGGTTTCTAGTGTTTCCACGATTCCAAAGACTTTGTGCGATTTGTTAGGTTTCCATGATTTTGATGATTGCTCTCTAAACTTGCACCTTGCGGATTCCACTATTAAGAAACCTATGGGAAGAATTAATGATGTTCTTACTGTTGCAAATATGAATTATGTGCCCATAGATTTTATTATTTTTGACATAGATTGCAATCCTTCATGTCCTATTATTCTTGGTAGACCTTTCCTTAGAACGATTGGTGCAATTATTGATATGAAGGAAGGAAATATTAGATTCCAATTTCCATTAAGGAAAGTCATGAAACACTTTCCTAGAAATAAAATTAAATTACCTTATGAATCTATTGTGAGAGCCACTTATGGATTGCCTACCAAAGATGGCAATACCTAGATCTATTCTTGCTTGTTATGCCTAGCTAGGGGCGTTAAACGATAGCACTTGTTGGGAGGCAACCCAATTTTATTTTTATTCCTTGATTTTTGCTCCTGTTTAGTAATAAATAATTTATCTAGCCTCTGTTTTGGTTGTTTTTTTGTGTTTAATTAGTGTTTGTGCCAAGTAGAACCGTTGGGAAGACTTGGGGAAAGTCTTGTTGAACTTGCTGTAAAAAACAGAAACTTTAACGCTCACGAGAAATACTGCCATTTTTATTTGGAAAGTTCTATTTAGTTAATTATTTTTGCAGATGATTAATAGATAAATTCCTCACGTCCAGCAATTTATTTTAGAATTTTTGGGGTTCCAGATCTTTCGCTAGCTATAGATTACTACAGACTGTTCTGTTTTTGACAGATTCTGTTTTTCGTGTGTTGTTTGCTTATTTTGATGAATCTATGGCTAGTAAAATAGTTTATAAACCATAGAGAAGTTGGAATAAAGTAGGTATAACACCAATATAAATAAATAATGAGTTCATTACAGTACCTTGAAGTGGTATTTTATTTTCTTTCGCTAACGGAGCACACGAGATTTTCTACTTTAAGTTTTGTGTTGTGAAGTTTTCAAGTTTTGGGTAAAGATTTGATGGATTGTGGAACAAGGAGTGGCAAGAGCCTAAGCTTGGGGATGCCCATGGCACCCCCAAGATAATCTAAGGACACCTAAAAGCCAAAGCTTGGGGATGCCCCGGAAGGCATCCCCTCTTTCGTCTACTTCTATCGGTAACTTTACTTGGAGCTATATTTTTATTCGCCACATGATATGTGTTTTGCTTGGAGCGTCTTGTATTATTTGAGTCTTTGATTTTTAGTTTACCACAATCATCCTTGCTGTACACACCTTTTGAGAGAGCCATACATGATTTGGAATTTGTTAGAATACTCTATGTGCTTCGCTTATATCTTTTGAGTTATATAGTTTTGCTCTAGTACTTCACTTATATCCTTTAGAGCACGGTAGTGGATTTGTTCTATAGAAACTATTGATATCTCATGCTTCACTTAGGTTATTTTGAGAGTCTTAATAGCATGGTAATTTGCTTAAAATCCTAATACGCTTGGTATATACGATTAGGAATAAAACTTTCTTATGAGTGTGTTGAATACTATGAGAAGTCTGATGCTTGATAATTGTTTTGAGATATGAAGATGGTGATATTAAAGTTGTGCTAGTTGATTAGTTGTGAATTTGAAGAATACTTGTGTTAAAGTTTGTGATTCCCGTAGCATGCACATATGGTGAACCGTTATGTGATGAAGTCGGAGCATGATTTATTTTTTGATTGTCTTCCATATGAGTGGCGGTCGGGGACGAGCGATGGTCTTTTCCTACCAATATACCCCCCTAGGAGCATGCGCGTAATACTTTGCTTTGATAACTTGTAGATTTTTGCAATAAGTATATGAGTTCTTTATGACTAATGTTGAGTCCATGGAGTATACGCACTCTCACCCTTCCACCTTTGCTAGCCTCTCTAATACCGCGCACGCTTTGCCTGTATCATACACCCACCATATACCTTCCTCAAAACAGCGACCATACCTACCTATTATGGCATTTCCGTAGCCATTCCGAGATATATTGCCATGTAACTTTCCACCGTTCTGTTTATTATGACACACTCCATCATTGTCATATTGCTTAGCATGATCATGTAGTCGACATCGTATTTGTGGCAAAGCCACCGTTCATAATTCTTTCATACATGTCACTCATGAGTCATTGCATATCCCGGTACACCGCCAGAGGCATTCATATAGAGTCATATTTTGTTCTAAGTATCGAGTTGTAATTGTTGAGTTGTAAGAAAATAAAAGTGTGATGATCATCATTATTAGAGCATTCTCCCAGTGAGGAAAGGATGATGGAGACTATGATTCCCCCACAAGTCGGGATGAGACTCCGGACAAAAAAAGAGAAAAAAAGAGGCCATAAAAAAATAAGAAGAAGAAGATAAAAGGCCCAAATAAAAAAATGAGAGAAAAAGAGAGAAGGGGCAATGCTACTATCCTTTTACCACACTTGTGCTTCAAAGTAGCACCATGATATTCATGATAGGGAGTCTCCTATGTTATCACTTTCATATACTAGTGGGAATTTTTCATTATAGAACTTGGCTTGTATATTTCAATGATGGGCTTCCTCAAAATGCCCTAGGTCTTCATGAGCAAGCAAGTTGGATGCACACCCGCTTAGTTTCTTTTTAAGCTTTCATATACTTATAGCTCTAGTGCATCCTTTGCATGGCAATCCCTACTCACTCACATTGATATCTATTGATGGGCATCTCCATAGCCCATTGATACTCCTAGTTGATGTGCGACTATCTTCTCCCTTTTTGTCTTCTCCACAACCACCATTATATTCCACCTATAAGTGCTATGTCCATGGCTCACGCTCATGTATTGCATGGATATTGAAAACGTTAGAGAGCACCAAAAGTATGAAAAAATAGCTTGGCTTGTCGTCGGGGTTGTGCATGATTTAAATATTTTGTGTGGTGAAGATGGAGCATAGCCAGACTATATGATTTTGTAGGGATAACTTTCTTTGGCCATGCTATTTTGAGAAGACATAATTGCTTTGTTAGTATGCTTGAAGTATTATTATTTTTATGTCAATATTAAACTTTTGTCTTGAATCTTTCGAATCTGAATATTCATACCACAATTAAGAAGAATTACATTAAAATTATGCCAAGTATCACTCCGCATCAAAAATTCTGTTTTTATCATTTACCTACTCGAGGACGAGCAGGAATTAAGCTTGGGGGTGCTTGATACGTCTCCAACGTATCTATAATTTTTGATTGCTCCATGCTATATTATCTACTGTTTTGGACATTATTGGGCTTTATTATCCACTTTTATATTATTTTTGGGACTAAACTATTAACCGGAGGCCCATCCCAGAATTGCTATTTTTTTGCCAATTTTAGGGTTTCGAAGAAAAGGAATATCAAACGGAGTCCAAACGGAATGAAACCTTCGGAAACGTGATTTTCTCAACGAACAAGACCCGGGAGACTTGGACCCTACGTCAAGAAAGAAAAGAGGAGGCCACGAGGTAGGGGGGCGCGCCCTCCACCCTCGTGGGCCCCCTGTTGCTCCACCGACGTATTCGTTCCTCCTATATATACCTACGTACCTCCAAATGATCAGATATGGAGCCAAAACCCTAATTCCACCACCGTAACTTTCTGTATCCACGAGATCCCATCTTGGGGCCTGTTCTGGAGCTCCGCCGGAGGGGGCATCGATCACGGAGGGGTTCTACATCAACACCATTGCCCCTCCGATGAAGTGTGAGTAGTTTACCTCAGACATACGGGTCCATAGTTAGTACCTAGATGGCTTCTTCTATCTTTTTGGATCTCAATACAATGTTCTCCCCCTCTCTTGTGGAGAACTATTCGATGTAATCTTCTTTTTGCGGTGTGTTTGTTGAGACCGATGAATTGTGGGTTTCTGATCAAGTCTATCTATGAATAATATTTGAATCTTCTCTGAATTCTTTTATGTATGATTGGTTATCTTTGCAAGTCTCTTCGAATTATCAGTTTGGTTTGGCCTACTAGATTGATCTTTATTGCAATGGGAGAAGTGCTTAGCTTTGGGTTCAATCTTGCGGTGTCCTTTCCCAGTGACAGTAGGGGCAGCAAGGCACGTATTGTATTGTTACCATCGAGGATAACAAGATGGGGTTTTCATCATATTGCATGAGTTTATCCCTCTACATCATGTCATCTTGCTTTAGGCGTTACTCTGTTTTTAACTTAATACTCTAGATGTATGTTGGATAGCGGTCGATGAGTGGAGTAATAGTAGTAGATGCAGGCAGGAGTCGGTCTACTTGTCTCGGACATGATGCCTATATACATGATCATACCTAGATATTCTCATAACTATGCTTAATTCTGTCAATTGCTCAACAGTAATTTGTTCACCCTCCATAGAATACTTATGCTCTCGAGAGAAGCCACTAGTGAAACCTATGGCCCCTAAGTCTATCTTCATCATATTAATCTCCTACTACTTAGTTATTCCTTTGCTATTTAATTTGCCTTTATTTTACTTTGCATCTTTATCATGAAAATACCAAAAATATTATCTTATCATATCTATCAGATCTCACTCTCTTGAGTGGCCTTATAGGGATTGACAACCCCTATTTGCGTTGGTTGCGAGGATTTATTTGTTTTGTGTAGGTACAAGGGACTCGCGCGTAGCCTCCTACTGGATTGATACCTTGGATCTCAAAAATTGAGGGAAATACTTACGCTACTTTGCTGCATCATCCCTTCCTCTTCGGAAAAAACCAACACATTGCTCAAGAGGTAGAAAATGTCTTCATGATCCAATCGATCCAAGTACAGAACATACGTCACCTCCGTGATCTGCACACATTCATCTCGGTGACGTCCCTTGTACTCTTGATCCAGCTGAGGCCGAGGGAGAGTTTCATCAGCACGATGGCGTGATCACGGTGATGATGAAGTTACCGACGCAGGGCTTCGCCTAAGCACTACAATGATATGACAGAGGTGGAATTCCGTGGAGGGGGCACTGCACACAGCTAAACAATCAACTTGTGTGTCTATGGGGTGCCCCCTCCCCCGTATATAAAGGGGTGGAGGAGGGGGCCGAAAGGGAGAGAGGGAAGTAGGTTCCCGCCTTTCCTAGTCCTACTAGGAGTGGTAGGAAGGGAGAGAGGGGAGGAAGGAAAGGGGGCCGGCCCCTCTCCTCTTGGCCTTCTCCTCTCTCTTCCACTAAAGCCCATGTAGGCCCATTAAGCTCCCGGGGGTTCCGGTAACCTCCCGGTACTCTAGTAAATGCTCGGACTCATCCGGAACCATTCTGATGCCCAAACATAGCCTTCCAATATATCAATCTTTATGTCTCGACCATTTCGAGAATCCTCGTCATGTCCATGATCACATCCAGGACTCGAAACTACCTTCGGTACATCAAAACATAAAAACTCATAATACGGATCGTCATCGAGCGTTAAGCGTGCTGACCCTATGGGTTCGAGAACTATGTATACATGACCGGGACTCACTTCTGGTCAATAACCAATAGCAGAACCTGGATGCTCATATTGGATCCTACATATTCTACGAAGAACTTTATCGGTCAAACTGCATAACAACATAAGTTATTCCCTTTGTCATAGGTATGTTACTTGCCTGAGATTCGATCATTGGTATCATCATACCTAGTTCAATCTCGCTACCGGCAAGTCTTTTTAATCGTTCTGTAATGCATCATCCCGCAACTAACTCATTAATCACATTGCTTGCAAGGCTTATAGTGATGTGCATTACCGAGAGGGCCCAGAGATACCTCTCTGACAATCGGAGTAACAAATCCTAATCTTGATCTATGCCAACTCAACAAACACCATCGGAGACACCTATAGAGCATATTTATAATCACCCAGTTACATTGTGACGTTTGATAGCACACTAAATGTTCCTCCGGTATTCGGGAGTTGCATAATCTCATAGTCATAGGAACATGTATAAGTGATGAAGAAAGTAATAGCAATAAACTAAACGATCATAGTGCGAAGCTAACGGATGGGTCTAGTCCATCACATCATTCTCTAATGATGTGATCCCGTTCATCAAATGACAACACATGTCCATGGCTAGGAAACTTAACCATCTTTGATTAATGAGCTAGTCAAGTAGAGGCATGCCAGGGACACTCTGTTTGTCTATGTATTCACACATGTACTAAGTTTCCAGTTAATACAATTCTAGCATGAATAATAAACATTTATCATGATATAAGGAAATAAATAATAACTTTATTATTGCCTCTAGGGGATATTTCCTTCAGTTGCTATTGTGGTGCTTATTATGTTCCAAGTTTTCTCCTTAACTGTCACCTCGGTGGACGGAGCTTTCTATCTTTTCTGGCTCTCAATCAAATCATTTGTTAGCGTTGGTGGCAGAAGCTCAACTCATAATTTTGAGATATCTCCATAAGCCCACGAGGATCATATCCCTTCGTATTGATCTTAGAACAAATCCGTTCAATCCTTCTTTTAAGGATGCTCTCTCAAATTCATTTGAGGTAGAACATGTTGTTTTGTTCTCCATTCTTTTCATTCCATTCTTTCATTTCTATCGGAGGCATTGTGATGTTGCTCTCTTCGTCCCATCATATCGTTTTGCCAAGATCACCTTCCTTTCTTTGCTTATCCATTTAATCGGAGAGTTGTGTCATCTCTTCAATTTCTTTTCATCTTATCAAGTTTTGCTCCTCTTGTCAATAGGAGTGCTACCCAAATTCGTTCTTTCACATTTGTTGAATATCTCATTTCAACCAGAGTGCTTTCAATTCACCTTGTCCCTTGTGTTCTTTTCATGTGTTTGCAACCTTTAAGGTTCGTGGTTTCACTCGTTTGTCAAAGAAGCTACTTAGTTTTACCTCTTCTCTTCCTCTTCCGTTTACCATCCCTACATCTCAGGGTGAGATCGCATGTAAGTGGAGGAGAGTTGTAACGACCCGAGACCGACGCTCTAGATGCCTTCCATGTATTCTGAGTTTTGTTGTGCTATTTATTTGTTTGTTGCATTCTTCATAGCATATTTTGCATTGCATCATGTCATCATGCTTCATCTCATTTAATCTTGCAACTCAAATAAATAAATCGTATGGTTCTTCGAGCCATTTAAATCGAGGGAATTCACATGGTGATTTCTCTTTATAACATATCCTCTCGATATTTAGGGAGCTAATATAAATATTCCATTAGTTTGGAATTAACCGCAACCCACTTGCAATTTAATTCTCATGTCTTTTGCTTCATGTTTGTTCTCCAAACTGTCTCCATAATTCTTTCTCCATTTATCGAGGCTCCTCCTAAATTCTCAACATTTTTGGACATACCAAATACCCACTTATTTCTCACATTCATTCGAATTAACTTCAAATGAGGTGGAATTCAACTCCAGTCCCACGCTCACTTTCTATTTTATTGGATCAAGCTTATTTTTATGTGTCCAGGAAAATTGTCCTCGTGCTCAAATTCCTTTCCCTAACCCCTCTTCCTTTTCCTTCTCTCTAATGCTTTCTGTTAAAGAAAATTATAGGGAGAGAGAAGAGAGCCAGCCTAACTGGGTCTCCTGTCTACCGCAGCTCGGCCTGCTCCCAGCAACCAAGCGAGCCCATTAGCCTGGCCCCTACCCACCTGACCCTATAACCTAGCTCCTCTTGTCCTCCCACTCTCCTCCTGATCCCCATCTCTCCCTGTGGGCGGTCACCACACACAACCAACGCCAGGAGATCGCACCCGTGTCTGAACCCTCCTCTCGCTTGCTCCCCTCAGCCTCTCCCTCTGGCCATGGCGCTCGCGCCCCATATCGCACCCTCGGACCTTTCCGATCCGGTGCCACCCCAGCACGCTCCGACGACCCCATCATCACGCCTCCGCAGCCCACCTCAGCTCTGCCCCCTCCTCTACTCCAGCCTCCCTCTTCTCCCCACCGTGTCGGAGGGCCAAGCTGCTCGAGCCTCATCACCGCTACCTCTGCTTCACCTGAGCCGCGCCGAGAGTCCTCTACTTCACGCACGTGCTCGTCCCGCATCGCCTGACCGCTTCTCGACCTGCCACGGGGACCGCCTCCTTCACCGACGCCTCAAGCCACACCCATGGAGCCACCACCGTCTTCCCGCACCACTGCCAGGAAAGGTTCTGCTGCCCGGATCCCTCTCCTGCAACACTCTTACACGCAACCCTCATTGGCCTTCGATCCCCTTCCCGACACCAAGACCACAGCTCAATGTCCCCATGGACGCCAAGTTCTCTTTCGGGGACCTCCCCAAGACCAGGAACGCCCTGACCGAGACCAACAAGTACCACTACGACCATCCCTCGCCAAGACCGACCCTGGAAGACCCGGATTTGTCAAGTGTGCAACGACCCGTGTACAACTGCGCGGATTCGCCAAGTCTGACTACAAAGCGAAGACCATGTACCACTTCTGTTCCCGTGGATTTTGGCAAGTACCCCTACGCACAGATACACCAAGGTCAACTACGCACGATGATGCGACAAGTACCTCTACCAATGACTTGAACGTCTATGAACTGTGTACGACTACCATTGCCAATATCGCGAGTACCTCTACTGTCGTCTTTTACCACTACTAGCACTACCGTCGTTGAGGACCGATAGTACCACTACTTTGACTATGTACCATGAATATCTACACCACTTCGACTTGGTCCGTTCCAAGAATGCATGCTTCGAAGGTATAGCCCCGAGACGACGCCCGTGAACGAATGCATGTGTGTTGTATGAGATGCTCTTGTGTGCACCTTGTTCGAGTTGTCATTGCACGTTCCTCCTCGTTTGCCATGCCGTCGACCCGTGGGAACCCGTTACCCGGGATCACCCCACCATCTCTAGCATTTTTCACACCTCCACACTTTCTATTTTGCACCGGTATCTCAATGAGTTGTCGGATGATCAGCATGTTGTTGTGGTACGATTTCCGTTGTCGTTGTCGTGGCTCCCCTTTTGTTCCGCCATGGTGACCAAATGCTTCATAACATGCTCTTGTCAACATTTTCAAAAATTGCATAAAACTTGTATATGTCATCCGCATCATGATAATAACATTTAAAATGTTTAAAAGGGTGTTGCATTAAATTGCTATATGACATGTGGGGATTTACCAAAATTGTTTTTTGTATTTCTGGCCTCATTTAAACTTTCCTAAATAATTAGTTCAATTATGCCTCACATCTTGCCATGTTAACCAACATTTAATATTGATGGGTACATAATCGAGAGTGAACTAAATAATTCGAATGTGGTGTTTCATCAATATGCAACTTGTTGCATATTGAGCTCCACTTAATTTTCAATGTTGTTTGTTGCACTTTGCCATGCCATGCCTCATTAAAACGGACATGCATCATATTTGAAAGTGCATCATGCCATGTTTATGTGATGGTTGTTTACCATGATGTTTGCTTCTTTCCGGTTGCGCTTCTCCTTGATAGTTCCGGTTACGTTGCGATTGTGAGGATCCGTTCGACTATGTTGTTCATCTACTTCATGGATTTGGTCTTCTTCCTAGAGGGATTTCAGGCAAGATGACCGTCACCTTGGACCTCACTACTATCTCCGCTATGCTATTTCTCTCGATGCTATCGCTATGTCGCACTACCTACCACTTGTTTATCATGCCTCCCCATTTTCCATGTTAGCCTCTAACCTTTCCACCATCCCAGCAAACCGTTGTGTGGCTATGTTACAACTTTGCTCAGCCCCTCTTATAGTGTTACTAGTTGCAGGTACAGTTGCAGGTTGTTCCATGCTGGGACATGGATATCATGGCTCAAGAAGGGCCTAGATTGGGCGTCATCCGACGAGGTGATGACGCTGCAAAAGCGTATCAAGAGCATGGTGGAGAAGAAAACCAGCCTTGCCAGTGTAATCTAGGTGATGCTGTTTCGCCGGATTCTCCCCTGCCAACACCTGACTCTCCATATGTGGGAGTTTGATTCGGCAAGTCCCCGGATCTTGCATCGGTTCTTCGGCACGGAGCACGAAGATATATGGAAGTTGCTTTTTAAGACCCAAAAGATGTGGCCGCCAACGATCGAAGACCTCGGCCACGACTACGCTCATCCAGCCACTCTAGTGAGTTTTTCACATTTCTACTCATATCTTTGATTTGTGGATCCAAATAGTAAGTTTAAACCTTCCCCTTGCCCCCCGGGGGTGGACGAAGAAGGCAGAGCAGATCAAGTGTCCGGCTCCCCTGCTCGAAGACCCAGCTATTCCTCTTCTGACTATGATGCTGGTTTCGGCGCCGTACCTGGGGCCGGAAAAGGAGGCCAAGAAGAAGAGCAAGGAGACCTGAAGTGGCCTTCGCCGCAAAGGTACTTTGGACATATCATCCGAAGATACCGGAGCTCTCTCCTCCCACGATGAAGACGAGGAGGAAGTGGAGGAGAACAATTCTCCCCTTATGGGGGAAAGAAGAAAAGGGGAGCTTCCGCAGATCTAGAGGCAGAAGTGTCCAAGAAGGGGAAACTCTCCCTTTCAGACGATTCAGAATCGGACGCCGAAGCCGTCCCCGAATGGAACCCCAGGACAAAGCCTTCGGCCGAATCATAAGTATTTAAGGATAATGTATGTATCCGGCTTTATGCCTTGTGATCCTAACACAAAGAATCACGTATTGCAGTACGACCCGCGATCTTGATACGTCTCCAACGTGTCTATAATTTTTGATTGCTCCATGCTATATTATCTTCTGTTTTGGACATTATTGGGCTTTATTATTCGGTTTTATATTATTTTTGGGACAAACCTATTAACCGAAGGCCCTGCCCAGAATTGCTATATTTTGCCTATTTCAGAGTTTCGCAGAAAAAGAATATCAAACGGAGTCCAAACGGAATGAAACCTTCAGGAACGTGATTTTCGTAACGAACATGATCCAGGAGACTTGGACCCTACGTCAAGCAACCAACAGGGAAGCCACGAGGTAGGGGGCACGCCTACCCCCCCAGGCGCGCCCTCCACCCTCGTGGGCCCCCTATTGCTCCACCGACGTACTCCTTCCTCCTATATATACCTACATACCCCCAAACGACCAGAGACGGAGCCAAAACCCTAATTCCACCGCCATAACTTTCTATATCCACGAGATCCCATCTTGGGGCCTGTTCCGGAGCTCCGCAGGAGGGGGCATCGATCCTAGAGGGCTTCTACATCAACACCATAGCCTCTCCGATGATGTGTGAGTAGTTTACCTTAGACCTTCGGGTCCATAGTTATTAGCTAGATGGCTTCTTCTCTCTTTTTGGATCTCAATACAATGTTCTCCCCCTCTCTCATGGAGATCTATTCGATGTAATCTTCTTTTGCGGTGTGTTTGTTGAGACCGATGAATTGTGGGTTTATGCTCAAGTTTATCTATGAACAATATTTGAATCTTCTCTGAATTATTTTATGTATGATTGGTTATCTTTGCAAGTCTCTTCAAATTATCAGTTTGGTTTGGCCTACTAGATTGATCTTTCGTGTAATGGGAGAAGTGCTTAGCTTTGGGTTCAATCTTATGGTGTCCTTTCCCAGTGACAGTAGGGGCAACAAGGCACGTAATGTATTGTTGCCATCGAGGATAACAAGATGGGTTTTTTATCATATTGCATGAATTTATCCCTCTACATCATGTCATCTTGCTTAAAGTGTTACTCTGTTCTTATGAACTTAATACTCTAGATGCATGCTGGATAGCGGTTGATGTGTGGAGTAAAAGTAGTAGATGTAGGCAGGAGTGGGTCTACTTCTCTCGGACGTGATGCCTATATACATGATCATACCTAGATATTCTCATAACTATGATCAATTCTGTCAATTTCTCAACAGTAATTTGTTCACCCACCGTAAAATACTTATGATCTTGAGAGAAGCCACTAGTGAAACTTATGGCCCCAGGGTCTATCTTCCATCACATTAATCTTCTAATACTTAGTTATTTTCATTGCCTTTTATTTTACTTTGCATCTTTATCATAAAAATAACATAAATATTATCTTATCATATCTATCAGATCTCACTCTCGTAAGTGACCGTGTAGGGATTGACAACCCCTTATCTTGTTGGTTGCGAGGATTTATTTGTTTTGTGTAGGTGCGAGGGACTCACGCGTAGCCTCCTACTGGATTGATACCTTGGTTCTCAAAAACTGAGGGAAATACTTACGCTACTTTGCTGCATCACCCTTTCCTCCTCAAGGGAAAACCAACGCAGTGCTAAAGAGGTAGCAAGAAGGATTTCTGGCTCCGTTGCCGGGGAGGTATACGCAAAAGTCAACATACTAAGTAGCCATCACAAACCCTTATCTCCTGCATTACATTATTTGCCATTTGCCTCTCCTTTTCCTCTCCCCCACTTCACCCTTGCCGTTTTATTTGCCCTCTCTCTCTATCCTCCCTCTCTTTCTCTATTTGCCTCTTTTTTACTTTTGCACTTTCTTCCACCATGTCTGAATCAAAAAGGGTTGGGGGTTCTCTCCCGAGTTTTAGTAGTTTGGACAATCCTTGTATTCTCGCTAAGCTCATAAATAAGGATACTATGGAAAAACCTACCTGAGTTATAAATGAGAATCTTAATAATTTTGATGAAGATGATTCCGGAATTTTTCGTAATTTACTTGATGAATCTTTGAAAGATGCTTGGTATAGACTATTAAGGATCAGGGTTAGCTATGTGCCTCAATACCAAATTGAAATTTACTTAAAAAGCTTTTATTTTGCCCTTCCTTCTTCTTTTAAGCATGTCTTAGATTCTATATTTGAAGAAGGATTTCTTGAAGGGGATGCCATAGAAACTTATGAGAATATGAAAACCATATTTGGGCACCCAATGAATGAGAATGTTGAATCTACATCTCTTTTTCTCTCTTACCAAAACAAATCTATCAAAGAGATGAAGGCTAGCTTGGATACAAATTTCCGTAACATACTTAATCTTTCTTATACCATTAATAGCCATTTACTTTATCAAAATAGAAAGATTAATTCCATAGATAGCAACTTTGCTCTTTTCTTCTCTAAAACCAAAGATGGCAACACCTAGATATATCCTTGCTTTTTATGCCTAGCTAGGGGCGTTAAACGATAGCGCTTGTTGGGAGGCAACCCAAACTTTTTTTATTCCTTGATTTTTTCTCCTGTTTAGTAATAAATAATTTATCTAGCCTCTGTTTTGGTTGTTTTTTGTGTTTAATTAGTGTTTGTGCCAAGTAGAACCATTGCGAAGACTTGGGGAAAGTCTTGTTAATCTTGCTGTAAAAATCAGAAACTTTAGTGATCATGAGAACTGCTGCCATTTTATTTGGAATGTGATATTTAGTTAATTCTTTTTGCAGATAATTAATAGATAGATTCCTCACGTACAGAAATTTATTTTAGAATGTTTGGGGTTCCAGATCTTGCACTAGCTACAAATTACTACAGACTGTTCTGGTTTTGACTGATTCTGTTTTTCGTGTGTTGTTCGCTTATTTTGATGAATCGATGGCTATTAAAATAGTTTATAAACCATAGAGAAGTTGGAATACAGTAGGTTTAACACCAATATAAATAAAGAATGAGTTCATTACAGTACCTTAAAGTGGTGTTTTGTTTTCTTTCGCTAACGGAGCTCACGAGATTTTCTACTTTATGTTTTGTGTTGTGAAGTTTCCAAGTTTTGGGTAAGGATCTGATGGATTATGGAACAAGGAGTGGCAAGAGCCTAAGCTTGGGGATGCCCATGGCACCCCCAAGATAATCTAAGGACACCAAAAAGCCAAAGCTTGGGGATGCCCCGGAAGGCATCCCCTCTTTCGTCTACTTCCATCAGTAACTTTACTTGGAGCTATATTTTTATTCACCACATGATGTGTGTTTTGCTAGGTGCGTCTTGTATGATTTGAGTCTTTGCTTTTTAGTTTACCACAATCATCTTTGCTGTACAAACCTTTTGAGAGAGACACACATGATTCGGAAATTATTAGAATACTCTATGTGCTTCACTTATATCTTTTGAGTTATATAGTTTTGCTCGAGTACTTCACTTATATCTTTTAGAGCATGGTGGTAGATGCATTTTATAGAAACTATTTGATCTCTAATGCTTCACTTAGAATATTTTGAGAGTCTTAAATAGCATGGTAATTTGCTTAAATAATCCTAATATGCTAGGCATTCAAGATTAGTAAAAACTTTCTTATGAGTGTTTTGAATACTAAGAGAAGTTTGATGCTTGATGATTGTTTTGAGATATGGAGGTAGTGATATTAAAGTTGTGCTAGTTGAGTAGTTGTGAATTTGAGAAATACTTGTGTTGAAGTTTGGAAGTCCCGTAGCATGCACGTATGGTAAATGTTATGTAACAAATTTGAAACATGAGGTGTTCTTTGATTGTCCTCCTTATGAGTGGCGGTCGGGGACGAGTGATGGTCTTTTCCTACCAATCTATCCCCCTAGGAGCATGCGCGTAGTGCTTGGTTTTTGATGACTTGTAGATTTTTGCAATAAGTATGTGAGTCCTTTATGGCTAATGTTGAGTCCATGGATTATACGCACTCTCACCTTTCCATCATTGCTAGCCTCTTCGGTACCGTGCATTGCCCTTTCTCACATTGAGAGTTGGTGCAAACTTCGCCGGTGCACCCAAACCCCGTGATATGATACACTCTTTCACACATAAACCTCCTTATATCTTCCTCAAAACAGCCACCATACCTACCTATTATGGCATTTCCATAGCCATTCTGAGATATATTGCCATGCAACTTTCCACCATCCCTTTATCATGACACGTTCATCATTGTCATATTGTTTAGCATGATCATGTAGTTGACATAGAATTTGTGGAAAAGCCACCATTCACAATTCTTTCATACATGTCACTCTTGGTTCATTGCATATCACGGTACACCGCCGGAGGCATTCTTATAGATTCATACCTTGTTCTAGTATCGAGGTGTAATCATTGAGTTGTAAATAAATAGAAGTGTGATGATCATCATTTAATAGAGCATTGTCCCAATAAAAAAAGAGAAAGTCCAAAAAAAGAGAAATGAAAAGGGACAATGCTACTATCCTTTTTCCACACTTGTGCTTCAAAGTAGCACCTTGATCTTCATGATAGAGAGTCTCTTATTTTGTCACTTCCATATACTAGTGGGAATTTTTTCATTATATAACTTATCTTGTATATTACAACAATGGGCCTCCTCAAGTGCCCTAGGTGTTCATGAGCAAGCAAGTTGGATGCACACCCACTAGTTTCTTTTGTTGAGCTTTCATACATTTGTAGCTCTAGTGCATCCATTGAATGGCAATCCCTACTCCTTGCATTAACATCAATCGATGAGCATCTCCATAGCTCATTGATTATCCTCATTGATGTGAGACTTTCTCCTTTTTTGTCTTCTCCACATAACCCCCATCGTTATACTCTATTCCACCCACAGTGCTATATACATGGCTCACGCTCATGTATTGCGTGAAGGTTTATAAAGTTTGAGATTACTAAAGTATGAAACAATTGCTTGGCTTGTCATCGGGGTTGCGCATGATGAGAGCATTCTTGCATGATGAAAATGGAGCATGACTAAACTATATGATCTTGTAGGGATGAACTTTCTTTGGCCATGTTATTTTGAGAAGACATAATTGCTTAGTTAGTATGCTTGAAGTATTATTATTTCTATGTCAATATTAAACTTTTATCTTGAATCTTTCGGATCTGAATATTCATGCCACAATTAAGAAGAATTACATTGAAATTATGCCTAGTAACATTCCACATCAAAAATTCTGTTTTTATCATTTACCTACTCGTGGAGGAGCAGGAATTAAGCTTGGGGATGCTTGATACGTCTCCAATGTATCTATAATTTTTGATTGCTGCATGCTATATTATCTTCTGTTTTGGACATTATTGGGCTTTATTATTCACTTTTATATTATTTTTTGTACTAACCTATTAACCGGAGGCCCAGCCCAGAATTGTTGTTTTTTGCCTATTTCAGAGTTTTGCCGAAAAAGAATATCAAATGGAGTCCAAACGGAATGAAACCTTCGGGAACGTGATTTTCGGAACGAACATGATCCAGGAGACTTGGACCCTACGTCAAGCAACCAACAGGGAAGCCACAAGGTAGGGGCGCACGTCTACCCCCCCCCCCCCCCAAGGCGCGCCCTCCACCCTTGTGGGCCCCCTATTGCTCCACCGACGTACTCCTTCCTCCTATATATACCTATGTACCCCCAAACGATCAGAGACGGAGCCACAACCCTAATTCCACCGCTATAACTTTCTGTATCCTCGAGATCCCATCTTGGGGCCTGTTCTAGAGCTCTGCCGGAGGGCCATCGATCACGAAGGGCTTCTACATCAACACCATAGCCTCTCCGATGATGTGTGAGTAGTTTACCTCAGACCTTCGGGTCCATAGTTATTAGCTAGATGGCTTCTTCTCTCTTTTTGGATCTCAATACAATGTTCTTCCCCTCTCTCGTGGAGATCTATTTGATGTAATCTTGTTTTGGGGTGTGTTTGTTGAGAATGATGAATTGCGAGTTTATGATCGAGTTTATCTATGAAGAATATTTGAATCTTCTCTGAATTCTTTTATGTATGATTGGTTATCTTTGCAAGTCTCTTCGAATTAGATTGATCTTTCTTGCAATGGGAGAAGTGCTTAGCTTTGGGTTCAATCTTGCGGTGTCCTTTCCCAGTGATAGTAGGGGCAGCAAGGCACGTAATGTATTGTTGCCATCAAGGATAACAAGATGGGGTTTTGATCATATTGCATGAATTTATCCCTCTACATCATGTCATCTTGCTTAAAGCGTTACTCTGTTCTTATGAACTTAATACTCTAGATGCATGGTGGATAGCGGTCGATGTGTGGAGTACTAGTAGTAGATGCAGGTAGGAGTCGGTCTACTTGTCTCCGAAGTGATGCCTATATACATGATCATACCTAGATATTCTCATAACTATGCTCAATTCTATCAATTGCTCAACAGTAATTTGTTCACCCACCGTAAAATACTTATGATCTTGAGAGAAGCCACTAGTGAAACCTATGGCCCCCATATCTATCTTCCATCACATTAATCTACCAATACTTAGGTATTTTCATTGCCTTTTATTTTACTTTACATCTTTATCATAAAAATACCAAAAAAATTACCTTATCATATCTATCAGAGCTCACTCTCGGAAGTGACCGTGTAGGGATTAACAACCCCTTATCTCGTTGGTTGCGAGGATTTATTTGTTTTGTGTAGGTGCGAGGGACTCGCGCGTAGCCTCCTACTTGATTGATACCTTGGTTCTCAGAAGCTGAGGGAAATACTTACGCTACTTTGCTACATCACCCTTTCCTCTTCAAGTGAAAACCAACGCAGTGCTCAAGAGGTAGCAGATTTCCCCTGGCAATCATCGTCTTCTGGTAATTCTCTAGGCTCACACATGATGGAGAGCGAGTCGCCTCCGCCGGCGTCCCCACCCACTGCTACGGACAACACCGAAGTGTTGTCCCGAGGGACCTTTCCAGGCCATGGAGAGGTGTGGGAAGCCGTCAAGGTGGCGCCAGTGGGTAATACCTCTGCTGCCGAAAACATGGGGGAACCGACCCCCATGGAGGCCGGAACGGGGGCCACGCCCAATTCAGCCCCCAACCGAATATCATTCCGGAGACCAATATGGCTCCGGAATCAGGCGAGAAGCCTCCTTCGAAAGAAGGGGGTGCGTTGACTCCACCGGCGACCTCTGTCAATCTGGAGGCGCCGGACACTCTGATGGAAGTGCTTTAGAGCGCCTCCATTATTGAGGAACAGCGTACCCTTATGAGTAAGGTGGTTGAAAAGGTTCGGTCCACTAAAAGCAGATTGAATGAGGCCTATACTAGCCTTCTGACAGGCTTCGAGGTACGTGATGTAATATTTTTTAACTATAAAAAGAATGCATGTGTATAGTCAGTAGCCCCTGAGACTCTGTTCGGCGTTTGTTAAGAAAGGCCAAACATAGGATCAAACAGTCTTCACAGGATATTAACATACACGTGTATTTGAACAAACAGGCATCGAAGTTAGCGGCAGCCGCCCATGCCGATGAAGTGTCCGAACAAGTGGCGGCTGGAACGGGCCGATGAAGAGCTAATCCGCACCAACAAACTATTGGAGAATAAGCAAGGTACTCGATACCTATTCACATCTGACATGATATGGCTTGTTGTTGTGCTATCTTGCGAGTTTTATAATTATGCTCACAGTTGATGCGTCTGAGGTCGAGACCCTCAAGAACGCGCTGGCCGAGGCCAAGAAGGAGGCGGAGGGGGAACGAGCCGCCCACCAAAAGCATGAATCATGGGT
Source organism: Triticum urartu (assembly GCF_056163025.1). NCBI lineage: Eukaryota > Viridiplantae > Streptophyta > Magnoliopsida > Poales > Poaceae > Triticum > Triticum urartu. The sequence continues at coordinate 190,987,512 of NC_141873.1, read as the reverse complement.
GGAGGAAGTCCAGCAAGAGCTCCGGGATGCCATACGAAAATGTGAGTCCTTCACTACTAGGAAAATGCTTACCAGTAGCGCTGGTTTTTAAGCTACCAGTAGCGCGGGCACTAGCGCTACTACTACGGTGCTACAGCTATTTTGTAGCAATAGAACGTTTTTAGGCCAGCGCTACTGGTAAGTTCAAGTACTAGTAGCGCGTTTTTAGGCCCGCGCTATTGCTAACTTTTATGTTTTTTTAGCATTTTGGCGATGTACATGTTTAAACAGATATATCTTTTATACAATAACAACTCATCATGAACTAGTCTGTCTAAATAGCATATTCATTACCACTTGTCATCACCATCAAACAATGTTCCTCAATGAGACATCATATAACAAGTTGGTCACTAGTCATAATCACAACTCCTCCTCAGCATCATCAACTCTAACACATTGTAGCACATAATAACACATTCTAGCTATGACCTACTCCTCTCATAGGACCTACTCTACCCTCTCTTAGGTAAAATATCATAAAACAAGATAGGCATTGACGCTGCATTAAGGAAAATTGACTCTTCATAATAAGGAACAGGGATCATCCTGTCTCCAAGTCTTGGCCTACGCACACTGTTGCTTCCAAGTAGCTCTCTACGATGGTTCAAACATTTTTTGAAATCATCTATTATCATGGCTTCCTCGCTTTGAGAAATCCGGTATGGCAGCAGTGATGTGGATACCGCGGCTGACCTGGCAGTGGTGGTCGTAAGCTCATAACATTAACGTGAGCTCTCGTCAACATCAGATGAGGCACACAATCCATCGGGATTTTCTGTTCAAAAACATAGTAATAACTTTGTAGTTATCAATATAGTTTAGTTTTAGAAGAATTTATGCAAAAGATGCACAGATGTCGTAATAGTAGAAAATTTACCATGATATCTCCATTGATGTTACCATAGTTCAACACGTTCATTAGTGGCACGTATTCAACATAATGTGGAGGAGTTTGATAATAGCTATTGTAATTCTCAATATCAGTAAAAAATGCGATAAGACCATCTTGCTCCTTATAAGATAATTGTGCTTCATCATTGTAGTAGTAGATTCTGTCTACTATTTTCCGTACATTTTTTGAAGAATGAAAATAAGCTGTCAATGGAAATAAACTGTCAAATATTTTGAAATAAACAATATAAATTACTTAGTAAATATGTTTAAGAACCTCACACAGCGTAGAATTGGAAGTGTGTCAACAAGGACCCAAATGGTCATATAATTTTCGTCGACATCAGGATCACCGGATCTAAGGTGAGAAGCATACCCTCATGAAAATCATACGCCTTGCAAAGGGCTTCCCAATTCAGGCAACCAAAATTGGATGAGTTCACATAATTGTATAGATTTACAGCAAAATCATAACCATGATGGGTCCTTAGTTGAATTATCTTTGTCTCCATTCTTTCATGATCTTCAAAACCCATCTTCTCCAAGACATAGCGTCTTGCATGGCATGGGATAAGCTAGTAGAATTGTAAAAGACGGAAATTACACGTTGAAGAAGTAGAGAAGCCGTGCAAAAAATAACAAAAAACACTTGTCGTCGTTGCGTACCGTTTCAACATCGAAGGTCTCTTGGAGCTTGATGCTGAAGCGCCGACCTTCTACCAAGTGAGGCATGTCGCACAGACCGCGCTCATCTTTGCAGTACTCGCACATAGCGAATTCCCTTTCGTCGTCAGACATTTCCTAATAGGTAATTAATAATCCATCATCGAATACATATATAGTAGTTTATAGCAAAGATCATCATATAACAACTAAAACACCTAAAATTTGTAGTTTGTAGTAGTTTGTAGCAAAGATCATCATATAATCCATCATGAATACATATATAGTAGTAGGGATAATTAGATTTATGCCCCTAGTTGTGTCCCACTCGTCTGTTTTACCCCTAATTCCCAAAAGTCACCGATTCTGTCCAAATCATCTTGGTGCTCTTATGCTTTTGCCCTTTGACCGTCAGTTTGAAAAATTCATAACTAATTCATACTAAATCAGAAAAATGCGAATAAGATACCAAAATGTTCAGAAAACATCACCTATATGTCAGTGTCATTTGCATTGATGCAAAAAGTGTTGGAAAGTGCCCATCCGAGTTTTAGCTCTTATGCTACCACCATGAATAGTAAAATCTAAAAAAGTTCAAAAAAAATTCAAAAATAATTTTGTGGCAAAGAATGACAAATGTTTTAAGTGACTGCCAAGTTTCATTAGGGAATAACATTCACGGGTGCCGCGGCAAAAAAGAATAAACACTCCAAAATAGATTATTTTTTTGCCACGACTTCCACGAATGCCGTTCCCTAATGAAACTTGGCAAGCACTTAGAACACTTGTCGTTCTTTGCCACCACATTTTTTTGAATTTTTTTAGAGTTTACTATTCATGGTGGTATCAAAAGAGTTAAAACTCGGATGTGCACTTTCCAGCACTTTTTCATGAATGCAAATGACACTGACATATAGGTGATGTTTTTTTGATTTTGTATGAATTAGTTATGAAGTTTTCAAACTAACGGACAAACGGTCAAAGGGCAAAAGCATAAGAGGATCAAAGTGACTTGGACAGAACCGGTGACTTTTGAGAATTAGGGGTAAAACAGACGAGTGGGACAGAACTAGGGGCATAAATCTAATTATCCCGTAGTAGTTTGTAGCACAAACCGGCCTCATCTTTTGCATTCAATAAGCAAATAACTAATAGGTAATTAATAATCCATCATCAAATACATATATAGTAGTTTGTAGCAAAGATCATCATATAATATCACTAATACATCTCGAATAATAGCTCCTCTAGGTTCAGTGGGCCGCGGTGGACACCCAAAGAGAAGGAACCATCACCGGATCATAGCTCCGGTGAGATCCTTAAAGAATCTGCCAGGTATTGGAGAACCAGCCGTTCGCCAACGCAACCAAGTAGCGCTGGACGTGCGCGTTCTCCTCCGTGACACGGTGCTGTACCACCTGCACGGGGGACTCAAGCCTCTCCACCGATGCAGGCCCACGTGACCGCCACCAAAGAAGCTCCGGGTCGACGACGGGCTGGCTTGTCACTAAGCTGCGCTCACCAGAAGGTAGCACAACCTAGTACCAGCCCGGCGGAGCCCAGTCCCGGACATGGCCCCTCGGCTCAACCAGGAGTCCTCCGCCGAGTCGATGACGAGGATGCGGGATAGACATCGTCGACGTCAAGAACAAAATGCTTAATTATGAAAACAAAATTAATAAACACTTAGCAAAATTTGGCATGACCTTTGCTAAAAACAGGACATATCGAGCGCCTGAAATTTGCCAGAACGTAAACGAATTGACATTTCTGGCAAAACATAGGCCACTCGGACAAATATGACATGTCCAAAATGTGACATGTTCAAAATATGACATGTCCACTCCAAATTTGCATATAACAGGAAAAATTGCTTTAACTAAAAAAATAACAACAATTGCTTTAACTAAAAAAATACCTAGAATTCTCTTAACTACACCTAAAACAACTAAAACACCTAAAATTCTGTTAACTACACCTAAAACAACTAAAACGCCTAAAACTCTTTTAAATACACTTAAAACACCTAAATTCTATTAACTACACCTAATTAAAAACCTAGCTAAATATCTGTCCTAACTTTAAAACCTAGCTAAATTTAAAACCTAGGGTTCATACGAATTAACTAGGGTTCATACCTAGTCTGTCCAAGAAAGGGTTCGACCATGCATAACCTAAATTATTCTAATAACCTACATTTTTTCAACTATAGAATTCAAAATAACTACTCTAATAACTATAACTAGGGAGGGAGGGACGAGGAGGAAGGAGGGAGGAGTACCTCTCGGTGGAGGAGGGCCGGCGCAGGAGGAGAGCCGGCGCGGGGGCCGGGGCGGCAGGCGGAGGAGGGATACCGACGCGGGGGAGCTGGGCGGCCGGATGGGAGGAGGGATGGCGCGGGCGAGGGCGGCCGACGCAGGGAGGAGGGCCGACACGGGGGACGACAGTGCGGGGGTCAACGGCGGCGCACGGGGGATCGAGAGGGCCGGAGGAGTGTGGGAGTGTGAGTGAGAGTGAGATGAGGCCGGCCGGGCCGAGGGCGCGGGGAGGGGGGGGTAGTGGGCTTAACAGCAGCACGAGAAATGGGCCAGCGCTGCTGCTAGGCCCACTAGCTGTAGCACAGGTTGGACGACAGGCGCTGCTGCTATTTTTTGACCGAGGGGTGTGGTTTATTACACTTAGCAATAGAGTGGGGCTGTGTAACAAGCACTGCTGCTAACTGATACCAATAGCGCTCTTTATAGCAAGCGCTACTACTTACTAGTAGTAGCGTGGGGTTATAAACAAACGCTACTGGTATACTTCTATCTATAAGCGTTTTCCTAGTAGTGCTTGGAGCGCAAGATTACAGATCAAGATGCCGAACTTGCTTAGGCCCTCCAAAACCCGTAGGAGGCCCGGGTTGAAGCCCAAGGCGCCTGCTGGGAGATTCAAGAGGCCAAGAAGATCGCGGCGGGTAAGGCCTTTATTAGGTAGAGCAAATTTGTGAGGAGAAGGTACCTCTTACTGGCCCGGTTTTGGAGTTCTCTAGGAGCGTTTGCGGATCTGCCCCGGAGTATTGCTGATGCTGCAGATTTCTTCTGAGCCAAAGAGGGGTGCTTGACGGAGAAGCTGTTCTGGTTGCAGTATCTTGCGCCAGAGTATCCGGTGCCCCTCAGCGATCAGCTAAAACAGTTGACCGAACTACATAGGGTGGCCGGATTAGCTATGAGGGATATTATAATCCGTCTCTAGCCCGCCGAGCCCATACCCAGCAGCTACTTCGGGCTCGTGAAGCGGCTAGTCAGTGCCTGCCCCTGGCTGGATGCCATAAAGCAGTCGGTCTGTATCGAAGGTGCCCGGATGGCCTTCGCCCGCGTCAAGGTACAGTGGGTGAAGATGAACGCCGTCAAGCTGCCAACCGAGGGACCGCCCGCAGGCAAGGACCACCGCACACCGGAGCAGTATTTTGATGAAGTAGTGGAAGGTTCACGCATTGTAGAGGGCCAGTGTTCGAAGGATTATCTTCGAACGAATGTATTCATGCTGCCCGAACTTTGTATTATGAAACAAGGCTTATGTATAATATGTTGCTTGTTTTACCTCTAATTCTTTTCCTCCTTTGTGGTTGTTTATGGTATCTAGAAGTTGGCCAGTCGTCGGCTTCAGCCCCCACATGGGTAGCACGGGGGTGTTCAGAATAGCACCTGGCCACACTTGACCCAACGGCTTTGTCCTTGAAGGAGGTGTTAGTGCGGTGAACTAGGCAATCAGACTATTTGGCTTTATCGCTCTCACTTAGCCATAGGAGTTTGATAATAAAATTGTAGGCGCAGCCCTTGGTATTATTCGATTATCCGAACTTGGGTGCTGTAGACGCTTGCCCGGGTGGAGACCGGTCCTTCGCATAATGCGGAAAAAATCACGATAGATTTATATTTAGTCACCGAATAGCTGACCAGCTCTCGCCGCATCATAACAGTCAGTTTTTAGCTTTCTCTACTGAGGTGTTTATCTAGATGAATCGAAAACACAATCGCAGTAGTTCTCCCTTTACTACCATAGTCGAACGAGCGGAACGTAGGGTAGTAACCACAGGAGTCAGGCAACGACAAGCATCGAGGCTATTTTACAAATGGTGCGATAAGCATCGAGGCTATTTTACATGTCGGGCACCAAGGATAGCTGTGTGCGGGTACTAAAAAGGAAGAGGTGATCTTAAAAGATCCTTTAGATACTCTGCCGCACGTCTATGTAGTTCTTCCTCCTTGGTGTATTATCCTTCGAAAGGATCAACGATCAGTTCTCATGAGGGACCTAGAAAAGGGCCCTTGGTACTGTCGGAAGGTGATGGTGGTTGTAAGGAACCTGGAAAAGAAAAAATCAGAGAAAAGAAACATGAGGGTCCAGATAGGGTCGAGCCGTACTGTGGACTTTGTCTTTACTATGCCTCCATCTTGGCCCATGGTATCTTTAGTGCGTAGTTATGTACGCGTGGAACATATGCCGCAATTTGGTTGGGGCTGAGACGGAGGAAAAATTGCTAATCAAGCTCCGAACAAGCTGGACTATCGCTCTGACGAGTAGTCCGGACGCATTTAAAAGTGTCCGGGTGCTTGACTGCTGATGTAGTTTTTGGCTTGATAAGGCCGCCCTGGACTTCCGCTTCAAGGGTCACGATGTGCTCCTCAGTACGGAGGGAGCGCTCTGTGTTTCCATTGACTGTTATAACACCGCGTGGTCCGGACATCTTCTGTTTGAGATATGCATAATGCGGGATCGCATTGAAGCGAGCAAACGCAGTGCGTCCAAGTAGTGCATGATAGCCGCTACGGAAGGGGACGACGTCGAAGATCAAGTCCTCACTTCGGGTATTGTCCAATGAACCCAAGACGACTTCCAATGTGATTGAGCCCGTGCAACGAGCCTCTACACCAGGTATTACTCCTTTAAAGGTAGTTTTGGTTGGTTTAATTCTTGACGAATCAATACCCATTTTGCAGACCGTGTTCTGATAGAGCAAGTTAAGGCTGCTGCGGCCATCCATGACGACCCACGTAAGGTGGAATCCATCGATAATTGGGTCGAGTACCAACACGGCCGAGCCTCCGTGATGGATACTAGTTAGATGGTCTCTGCGATCGAAGTGATCAGACAGGCTGACCATGGATTGAATTTTGGGGCGACTGGCTCTATCGCATAGACGTCCCTTAGAGCGCGCTTGTGCTCCCGCTTGGGGATGTGAGTAGCGTATATCATATTCACCGTTTTGACCTCGGGGGGAATTTCTTCTGTCCCCCGGTGTTCAGTGGGTGAAGCTCATCGTCGTCGTCCTCACTAGGCGATCCCTTCTCCTTATGTCCGGTGTTTAGCTTACCGGCTTGTTTAAACACCTAGCAGCTTCTGTTGGTATGGTTGGCAAGCTTGTCGGGGGTGCCGTGAATTTGGCAAGGTCGATTGAGTATTCGGTCAAGGTAGGATGAACCGTCTTTATTTCTTTTAAATGGCTTCTTCCGTTGACCGGATTTGGAGCCACTGAATCCGGCATTGAGCGTCGTGTCTTCGGTATTATCATTGTTACTCCGACGCTTGTGTTTGCTGCGTCGGGCCATGCCGCTGCCGTTTCTGGTTTCAGAAGTACCAGGGTCGCTGGTACCATTGTTGCTACGGGCTAACCAGCTATCCTCTCCCACGCAAAAGCGGGTCATGAGTGCTGTAAGTGCTTCCATGGACTTTGGCTTCTCTTGGCCAAGGTGTCGGGTGAGCCATTCGTCACAGATGTTGTGTTTAAAGGCCGCTAGGGCTTCGGCGTCAGGACAGTCGACGATTTGGTTCTTTTTAATTAAGAACCTTGTCCAAAATTTTCGGGCTGACTCTCCGGGTTGCTGGACTATGTGACTAAGGTCATCGGCGTCCGGGGGCCGTACATAGGTACTTTGGAAGTTGCCTCTAAAGGCATCTTCCAAATCTTCCCAGCTGCCAATAGAATTTTTTGGGTGGCTATTTAACCAGTGCCGAGCTAGCCCCTTAAGCTTTAGGGGGAGGTATTTGATGGCATGTAGATCATCACCGCAGGTCATGTGAATGTGGAGAAGAAAATCCTCAATCCATTCTGTGGGATATGTTGTAATGTCATATGATTGAATGTTCATGGGTTTAAACCCTTCTAGGAACTAGTGCTCCATAACCTCATCGGTGAAGCATAGGGGATGTGCGGCGCTGTGACGCCCTGAGACCGATGCGCCAGGTGTCTTCTAGTTATTCGCTGTCTTTGCCGTGTCATTTGCTTGCGTGTTGCATCTTTCCATGTCATCGTCCGCATTGCATCTGCATGTTTTCGAAACTTGCATCCGCCCGGGTCTTCCAGTTCCGTCCGTTGCCCATTCTGAGCCCAGACACACTTGCACGCGCTCGCGGCACATCCGAAATATTATTTTATAAGTGTCCGGAAAATGTTCTCGGAATGGGTTGAAAGTTGGCATGCGGTGTTGTTATGTTGTCAGTAGGCCGACTGCCAAGTTTCATCGCATTCGGAGTTGGTTTGATGCCCCAACGGATAACTATAGCACTAGTATAGCCGGTCAAACGTCGGACGTTTTCGGTCTCCGGAAACAGTCACCGGGCCTCTCTCTCTTCTCTTTTCTTAGCCCAAGGCTTTCTGCACATGCCACTACCACCAACCGCCGGTACCACCTAACCCCTCCTTGCACAGTGCATTGACCCCTCACGCGCGTCCGGCAACTGTCTCGAACCCGACCCGGACAGTCGTCACTGTTTGGTTCGGATGATCCCCATACGTCCCTAAAATGTCTTCAGTTTTTCTTTTGGTCTCCCCTAGCATTTTATCTCAACCGTACAGTTTTAATCGGATGGTCCTTATACCCCTTCCTTTCCCTATATAAAAGCCACTAGTCCTAATCTAGTCTAACCCTAAAACCTAGGGGATCTGTCCCATCCATCCCGTGCCCGCCGCCGCCAGCCACTCGAAATCTCTCGGGATCCATCCTCAATTTCTTTGTCCCATCGATCCATCCAGCCGGTGCACCCGTCCTGTTCCTCGACCCCCAAACCCCGCGCCTCCTGAGCTACTTCTTCCGCCGGTGATTGGAACCACCACTGCCAAGCCCCACCATCCCCGCCGATGACCAAGGCAAGCAAGCCAGCGCCTCCAAGTCTCCAACGTTGCCGGCAACCGTGCCACCAGGGCCCTGCGGCCACAAGCACACACGCTGTGGAGCCCCTCTGCCATGCCTCTGCTTCACCGGAGACCGGCTCCCTTGCGCGCCCGAGCTCCTTCCTCCAACCAGAATGAGCGCCACCGCTGCCGTTTGGAGCGCTGCCATGCCGGAGATTGAGCCATGGCGCTGCCCCAGTCTTTTCCCCGACGCCATGGTTGCCCACCACCGGGTCGTCCCGGCCTCCCCGCTGCATCCTCGTAGGAGCCTCCATGGACGCCATGCCGCTGGTCTCCTCCGCGACCCTGCGTCCCTGCCGAAGCCCGCGCCAAGTCCCTCGCAAGCCGCCGCCCGGATTAGCCGTCCTCGTCCACGCGCTCGAGTCCATGAGCGAGGACCTCACCGTGTCCCTGCCCAAGGACCACCCGGTCCGCCTCCTTCGGCCACCTTCCTGACTTGGCGCCCTTGGAATCTGCCGTCGGCAGCCGCCTTCCCCGGACCACGGCGCCCCCTCCAGGCACCTCCCCGCGCTCTGTTCCGCCCATTCCGGCCAGTTCCCACCAACCACGTCGCGAGGAACCCCTGCCGTCGATATCTGCATCGCCGTGAGGTGTTGCTGTTTCTCTCTTCAGAAACGAGCAGGTTGCCAGCTCGCCCGCGCCTCGCGTTGACCGAGCGCCCGCCTCAAGCGCCATCATGGGCCAGTGCCTCCCCAAGGCTCATGAGGCCTGGTGAGAACCCCAGCGCCCTCCTTTTTTGTCTTAATGTTGCGCCTGTTGCCCTGTTGGGCCTCTGCTTAGTTTTAGCCTGTTATGTTTTTTTCCTGTCCAGCGATTTTAGTAATTATCGAGATGCTGCCTATTTTGCAGAAAAGCCCCTAGAGTTCATGCATATAATATCTCACAAACCGTGCATCGGAATTAAACAAACTTAATATGAAAAATGCTTAGAATCTGGTCTAGTTTCATTATATCAATATTTCATGCATGTTTAAAATGTTGTTTGTTTAAATTTTTGCTTAAATAATTTGTTAAAATGGGTTATTTCATAACTTAATAACCATAGGTCCAAACTTAATAAAATTTATATGTAAATGGGATAGAAAAATGCCTAGTTTAACATGGTGGCATCACTTTGCATCTTTAATAACTCTAAAATATGCTTTAGGGTAGAACAATACCAAACCTAAAATACGCATATGGGGATTTACCAGAATTGTTGTTCTTTGTTCCGGCCTCATTTAAACATGCCTAGATGTGTAGTTTACTTTTGCTTCACCTCTTGCCATGTTAATCAACATTTAATATTGTTGGGTACATAAAAAAGATCGAACCAAATAACTTGGATGTGGTGTTCCATCAATATGCAACTCGTTGCATATTGAGCTCCACTTAATTTGTAGTATTGATTGTGCATTTTGCCATGCCATGCCTCATTAAACCGGACATGCATCATACTTGGTTGTGCATCGTGTCATGTTTATGTGATGGTTGTTTACTATGTTGTTTGCTTCTTTCCGGTGTTGCTTCTTCTAGTTAGTTCCAATAACGTCGTGTTTGTGAGGATTCGTTCGACTACGTCCGTTTGTCTTCTTCATGGACTCGTTCTTCTTCCTTGCGGGATTTCAGGCAAGATGACCATACCCTCGAAATCACTTCTATCTATGCTTGCTATTTGCTCAATCTATTGCTATGCCGCGATACCTACCACTTGCAATATCATGCCTCCCATATTGCCATGTCAAGCCTCTAACCCTCTTTTCCTAGCAAACCGTTGTTTGGCTATGTTATCGCTTTGCTCAGCCCCTCTTATAGCGTTGTTAGTTGCAGGTGAAGCTAAAGTTTGTTCCATGTTGGGACATGGATATGTTGGGATATCACAATATCTCTTATTTAATTTAATGCATCTATATACTTGGTAAAGGGTGGAAGGCTCGGCCTTATGCCTGGTGTTTTGTTCCACTCTTGCCTCCCTAGTTTCCATTATACCGGTGTTATGTTCCTTGATTTTGATTCCTTACACAGTTGGGTGTTATGGGGACCCCTTGATAGTTCGCTTTGAATAAAACTCCTCCAGCAAGGCCCAACCTTGGTTTTACCATTTGCCTCACCACCACCTACTTTTCCCTTGGGAGTCGCGCTCCCCAGGGTCATCTTTATTTTAACCCTCCCGGGCCAGTGCTTCTCTAAGTATTGGTTCGAAGCGAGCCGCCTGGGGGGCCACGTTGGGGAAACTCGAGGTCCGGTTTTACTCGTAGCTTGTCTCATCCGGTGTTGCCCTGAGAATGAGATATGTGTAGCTCCTATCGGGATGTCGGCGCATCGGGTGGTCTTGATGGTCTTGTTTTACCATTGTCGAAATGTCTTGTAACCGGGATTCCGAGACTGATCGGGTCTTCTCGGGAGAAGGAATATCCTTCGTTGACCGTGAGAGCTTGTGATGGGCTAAGTTGGGACACCCCTGCAAGGTATAAACTTTCGAAAGCCATGCCCGCGGTTATGGGCAGATGGGAATTTCTTAATGTCCGGTTGTAGAGAACTTGACACTTAACTTAATTAAAATGAATCAACCACGTGTGTAGCTGTGATGGTCTCTTTTCGCGGAGTCCGGGAAGTGAACACGGTTTTGGTGTTATGCTTGAACGTAAGTAGTTTCAGGATCACTTCTTGATCACTTCTAGTTCACGACCGTTGCTTTGCTTCTAATCTCGCTCTTATTTGTGTATGATAGTGTAACGCCCCAAGACCGATGTGCCAGGTGTCCTCCAGTTATTCGCTATTGTTGCCTTGTCATTGCTTGCATGTCATGCATTGCATATCATGTCATCATGTGCATTGCATTTGCATACATGTTTGTCTCATGCATCCGAGCATTTTCCCCGTTGTTCGTATTGCATTCTGGCGCTCCTATGTCCTCCGGTGTCCCTTTCTACCTCTTTTCGTGTGCGTGTGTTCAACGTTTTTGGTTTGGAATGAGACTTGTCATGCGGCCTTGGTTTACTACCGGTAGACCGCCTGTCAAGTTTCGTGTCATTTGGACTTCGTTTGATACTCCAACGGTTAACCGAGGGACTGAAAAGGCCTCGTGTGTGTTGCAGCCCAACACCCCTCCAAAGTGGCCCAAAACCCATCTAAACCTCCTCCATCATCTCGGTCGTTCGATCATGATCGCGTAGCCAAAAACCGCACCTCATTTGGACTCTCCTAGCTCCCTCTACCTATAAATATGTGGCCTTCCCCGAAATTTTCGCGGATGAAACCCTAACCTTCTTCTCCATCGCGCCGCCGGACATGTCCGTCTCGCCGGCGGACACGTCCACCCCGCCGCCACGTCGCCCCGGCCAACTGGGAGGCGACACGTCAGCTCGGCCGCCGCTCCCAGCCTCTCAACGCCTGCCACGTGGCCTCCGCCACCGCGCACCGCCGCCTCCTCGCCAGGACGTGCTCGAGACCGCCACTGCCGCGTGCTCCTCCCGCCGGCACTGCGCCGCCGAGCCGCGCCCCGCGCGTCGTCCGTCCCCTCTGCCGTCCGCACTCACCGCCGGCCGCCGCCTTGCCTCATGCCTCGCCGCGCCGCCTCGTCTCGCATGCGATGCCTCGCCCACCGGACCTCGCTGGCGTACCTCGCCGCCTCTCCTCGCCGATCCCGGATCCGGCCACCTCCAAGTCCGGCGAGTTCTTCAACTCCGGCGAGCCCAACTCTGGCGAACGCCTCGATCCGCATGCCCGATCTAGATCTGGGAGGTTGACCTAACTTTTGCGCCGTTTCCAGTATTTTTTTGCATTTTTCATCATGCCATAACTCCCTCATCGTTGCTCCGATTCGTGCGTGTAGCATATCAAAATGTTCATCTCGACGAGTACATAATTTCATCTCATTGCAATATTTTCATTTGAGCTCATCTTGATGCACGTAATGCTTTTGGAAGAGGGCTATGTGATGATTATGTCAGATCTATTTCAGCAAATGGCCTTTTGTCATTTTTTCCATGATTAATGTGTGCATGCTATGATCTTGAGCTCTACATGTGTTTTGTTATATGCCATGCCATCTTTACAGGGGTGTATGCCATGTATTTTTGTGATCTTTGTGGTGACTAGCACAAGCATGCAAAGTAGCTTACTCAATGATGCTGATTTCAGGGACTTAGAATTTCACTAAGTCCTTGTCCTGTTTTTACTTTTATGCCATATGTTCATGTTGTTTCCTAGTGATCCGTGCCTCTTTTGAGGATGATCAGTAAGGATGTTTTGTTAACATTGTGGTGCTCTATCCATACATGTCTTTCTTTGCAATTATGGAGCACCCTAGCTTGAGTCAATCAAGCTCTACTTTTGCTATAAAATGTTCCTGGCAGATTGTTAACATTTTAGCGATTTTGCCGAGGATGTTGCTATTGATCCGTGCATGCTATTTTGTTGTTCTTGACATGTCTAGCTTCTATGCCATGTCTTATTGATGGGTGTATGATTATATTATCATGCCATTCTCTGTAGTGAGTGCATCGAGCTCGTAAACATGCCTACTTGTTAATATGTTTTGCATGCTCCAGTTTTTCACTAAGTGTGAACCTGTTTATGTTTTTGCTATGTTCACATGCTTGCAATTGTATTTTCTGATCCCTTTTCGCTTATGGTCACTAAGGGACTTTTGTTATATGCTTAGAGTAGCTTCCTACCATGCCTTGCTTTGCCATGATATGTTCCTGTAGCATGTAGTTATCATGCTCGTAAGATTGCTTCCTGATGATAAATTCCTGACATGCTGTTAATTTCACTAAGTCTGGAACCTGTTATCATTTGCACTTTTGCCTTGCTTGTTTGAACCTGTTACTGGGTGAACTAGCCATAGCTCAGTTTTCATGTTTTGTCAAGCATCATGAGTGGATCCCTACCATGTATTTTGTTGTCATGTTTGAGAGCTTTAGCATATTTATCGTGATGCATTTACATGGCTATTTGCTGATTATCGCAGACGATGCCATATTTGTTTTGCTTGCCATTTCCAAACCGTGCATCCGATTCTGGTGATCTTTATATCGATTTCAACCGAAATCAACTCCTCTTTCCAGTGACACTATTGTATTTCCATGTTGAGGCCAGGTTCAATCATTCCTTTCCAAATTATGCATATGCATCACATACCGCATCCCGCATATCATGCCTTGCTCATGTGTTGGTTGTATCTGGATGATGTAATGCTTTATTCATGTAATTGTGTGAAGTGCCGATTGTAAGCCAACTATGTATCTCTTTCTCTTATGTATTACACGGGTTGTGTGAAGATTACCTCACTTGCGACATTGCTTTCAATGCGGTTATGCCTCTAAGTCGTGTTTCGACACGTGGGAGATATAGCCCCATCGAGGGCGTTACAGTTAGCCACCATATATGCTTAGTCCTTGTTGCAGCTCTACCTCACTACCTTTTCCTACCCATAAGCTTAAATAGTCTTGATCTCGCAGGTGTGAGATTGCTGAGTCCTCGCGGCTCACAGATACTTCCAAACAGTTGCAGGTACCGACGATACCAGTGCAGGTGACGCAATCCAGCTCAAGTGGGAGCTCGATGAAGATCGCGTTCGTAGTGATCAGTAGTGGAGCCCAGTTGGGATGATCGGGCATCTAGCATTTGGGGTTGTCTTCTTTTATTTTGGTTCTGTAGTCGGACCTTGATTGTATTCTAGTTGTTGTATGTTTAACTTGTATTTGTGTGAAGTGGCGATTGTAAGCCAACTCTTTATCCCTTTCTTTTTCAGTACATGGGATTGTGTGAAGATTACCCCTCTTGCAACAAACCTACCATGCGGCTATGCCTCTAAGTCGTGCCCCGACACGTGGGAGATATAGCTGCATCGTGGGTGTAACAAGTTGGTAATCAGAGCCATCCCCGACTTAGGAGCCCCCTGCTTGATCGAATCGCTGATGTTGTTGAGTCTATAACAAAATGTTTTGAGTCTTATAGGATTATATATATCAGAGAGTAGGATTCTTTTTACTCGTCGCGCTGGTGAGGCCTCCTAACGTAGGGTTTTGACTCTTCTATCCTCAAATTTCACGAATTTTTTTAGGATCACGCGGGTATCTTGGAATCATTCTGATGGTTTTGTGACGAGAACATTGTTCTTGGTGCCTCCTGACATTTAGGGGTTGTGGCAGTGTCCCGGGGAGTTGAGCTCCGAGGTGTTGTCGTCACAATTTTATCGTTGCAGTTCTGGAATACCTAAGTTCACCGACATCGAAAATCTGATTTATACAGTTGTTGGTGAGATAACCTCGACGCCACCTAGTACTGGGGCGGGAGTTGGAGTATTGCCATAACTCGTATAATGGATGCTTATCAAAGGTTGAGGTAAATGATTTCCGGAGGTTTCTTGATTATGTGTTGAAGGATGGATACAGCTGGATGTAGGATTTGCTAGTTTTGGGGTGAGATATTATGCTTCCCCTGTATCCCCAACACCTGATTGCATAACCAGAAAGTTTCGGGAGTTTATAAGTGGGAATTCAAGTAGCTCTTAGGATATCTTTCCGACAGATGCATGATATGAGATTGGGGTTCGACGTCTAGTGGTCCTCCTATCCACGGTTGGTTTTACAGTGGTCTCATTGTGTCTTAAAGATTCCTTGATTATGCTGACTTGGGGACGCTTCGTATGTCATGTGCACTGCGTTGTACATGATGGTGTTGTACAATCGAGCCCGTGTGGGCCCCACCACAAAAACTTCGGACGAAATCTCTATCATATGTTTGTTCCGGCTTTTTCTGCAAGCCAATCCTTTGTTTTTTTGGTTTATGGTATTTGAGTTGCTTCAATGTGAAGTGTTGATTCCATATTTTTCCTAAGCGGTATTCTCATACTCCTATGTGAATACCAATCATTCTTGATCATCAAGATTGTCATGTCAATTCTTTCCAACCGGTGTGTTTCTCTTCAAGTGGATCTGATCATTTCAACATCTGCAAGATCACCTCTCGGTTTTCCCAACGTTGTTTGTTTCATCTGGCCCCAAGTTGCCTTTGTTTTTCCCACCCTCCCACCCTTTTTTCTACAAGGACTCATATATCTTAATCAAGTATCCATTTTATTGATGTGAAGTCTCTCCATTCTTTTCCATCAATGTTCTTACCCGGTGATTCTCATGAAGATTCTAACAAAGCTTCTAGTTCGTCATTCCTCATTCTTTTTCTTCTCCGGTGGATTCAAGTCAAGCTTTGTCGATCATATCTTTTTCTCGTTTCAAATGTGTTCTCATGCCGATGCACCCCTGAATCGTTCACCTCTTGCTATTCTTTTGTTCCGGAGTGCTGAAGATATCTCAGGAGATTCGCGTTTCCATTGCTAATTCGCTTAAGCTATCTCGAGGTTGTTATCTTATTCAAGCCATTTAATTCAACTGGTGCATTCTCCCTTTGAAGTAATTGTTCAACGGTGTTTCTTTTCAGTGGGCCCTAACCCACAGGTCTTTTCCCAGGATCTTACCTGACTCTTCTAATTTTTTGGAGTAATTTTTGAATTCCTTTCAAAGTATGATGTAAGTATGAATTGTCATCAGTCATATGTCTTTCTCTAAGATCTCTCAAATCCTTTTTGTCCTTGGTCCAACCTTTCCATTCTTCATTCCGGAGTGCCTCAACAATTCTTGATAGTGTTTCTCGACGTCATACTCGGATTTTGGAAGACCAAAGAAGAGTTTCTCTTCAATCTTATCCGTTCTCTCGAAGATCCATGGTGCCAGCTTTATGCCATCCTCTCATAATTGTTTTCGTTTGTGAGAATTCTTTTCACCCATCTGACGCAATTCAGGAGTCTTTTCAGTTTGATTCTCCGGAGCCCATCATCTCAGGATTATTCATTCCAGCTCTCAGCTCTCATTCTCCAAATCTTACCGGTGCATCATTCAAATATTCTCTAATCAGCTCGTGATATCTTCATTCTCATGTATCTAAATTCCCTCAAGTATCTTCACTCATTCTCTAATTCTTCCTGGTGTTTCCTTATCGTTTCTTCGTTCACTTTCAATTCTTACAGTGGTTCGTTCAACATTCCTCTTCCGTTATCGTATCAATTCATTCATTGTTTCCAAATCCCACTGGTGGTTCCATCAAGACCTCTTCAAGTTTGCGCTATATCTTTCTTGATCCTTTCTACTAGAATAAGTAGTATGCCAAATCTGTTGCTTGTCATCAATTTAAATTGGTGAAGGATACGCATAACATAATTCTTATTCTTGCTTCATCCAAATGATGGATTCTTTCTTCCGAAGTTTGTTCACGATGAGTAAATTCTCGGTTCAACTGCTTCATACTTTTCAGGAGTTCTGAGATCTCTCAACTATATCACCACGAAGCTCCATCTAATCATTGCAAGGCTTCTCCCGGAGTTCTATTCAACTTTCCTTTCGCTCGATCATTCTTTTGTTACCGGAGTTCTCACGAAGGCTCAACATGGTGTTCCATCAAGGATTCTTTTCATTCTTCAATTATTTTTCAAGATTTCTCTTGAAATTATGTTTCGCCAAGCTATACTCTCAAATAAACATGGTGCTCAACACATGTTTTGTTTTGAGGAGTTCAAGCCTTCTTCATCTTGCATTCCGAAGTGCAATTCTTCCTACCTTATCTTTTGAGGTGGTGTTATGTCATTGGTGATTATTTTCCTTTGTGTTCATGATTGACAAGTTGCCTGGAACGACATATTTTAAACCCATCATTTTCAGTTCATTAATGAGATCCTTTGAAACCCATCAGTCTCTTCGTTGGAGTTATCTTGTGTCATGTTTCACCTTAAGCCTTCCCTAAGGATTGTTGCTATCTACGGTGCTCATAAATGAGCCAAGTTCTTCATTTATGCTCCCGGTGAAATAAGTTTCTCGTCTCCTTGTTCATATCAATCCAATCTATTGTTTCCGTTAGAGGCAGAATTTCACCTCAATTTTGAGAAGTTTTCTTCCATAAGCCCACATCAAGCTTTTCCTTTCGTTGTTGATAATCCAACAACTCCGTTCTAGCTTTTGTTGTAAGCGTGCTCTCTCAAGATCTTGCTTCCCGCCATTCATTCCATTCCATTCCATTCTTTCTTTTCTTCCAGAGGCATTGTGATGTTGCTCTCTTCTCTGACCATCTCAAGTTGGGAGGATCATGTTCTTTTCATGCTTATCTATTTAACCAGAGTGTCGTGTTTTCATTCGAGCTCTCTCATCTTATCAAGCTTTACCTCCCTTCTCAACCGGAGTGCCGTCTGAATTCGTTCTTACCCCTGGTGCCATTCTTTCTATAGTTCCGGAGGCAGTGTGTTGTTGATTTCGTCAAGTATCATCCAATCTTCCCAAGTTCATGTTGAATTCTTTCCAATTACAGTCAGAGTGCTGTCCAAATTATATCAGTCTTATTCTTCTCTATCTTGTTTTAACCGGAGTGTTGTCATATTTGATCCTTATCATTCTTTGTACATCTAGTTTCAACCGGAGTGCTTGCGTGTACTAATTGTCCATTGCAACCCTTTTTCTTATGTATTTCAACCTACAAGACTCTAGTAATGTTCCTTGTTCCTCTTTTCTAACAGAGTGTCTTCAACTTCGTTCATCTCCGTTGTATTCTTCTTTCAAATTGTTTAACCTCTCAAGGTTCATGGTTTCACTCATTTGTCAAAGAAGCAACTTAGTTTTACCTCCTCTCTTCATCTTTCGTTTCCCTCCGGTGCCATTCTAGATCTTGGGACGAGATCCTCTCGTAGTGGTGGAGTGTTATGACGCCCTGAGACCGACGCACCAGGTGTCTTCCAGTTATTCGCTGTCTTTGCCATGTCATTTGCTTGCGTGTTGCATCTTGCCATGTCATCATCCGCATTGCATCTGCATGTTTTCGAAACTTGCATCTGTCCGGGTCTTCCAGTTCCGTCCGTTGTCCGTTCTAAGCCCAGACACACTTGCACGCGCTCGCGGCACGTCCGAAATATTATTTTATAAGTGGCTGGAAAATGTTCTCGGAATGGGTTGAAAGTTGGCATACGGTTTTTCTATGTTGTCAGTGGGCCGCCTGCCAAGCTTCATCGCATTCAGAGTTCGTTTGATGCCCCAATGGATAACTATAGCACTAGTATAGCCGGTCAAACGTCGGACGTTTTCGGTCTCCGGAAACAGTCGCCAGGCCTCTCTCTCTCTTCTCTTTTCTTAGCCCAAGGCTTTATGCACAGCCCACTACCACCAACTGCCGGTACCACCTAACCCCTCCTTGCATAGTGCATTGACCCCTCACGCGCGTCCAGCAACTGTCCCGAACCCGACACGGACAGTCGTCACTGTTGGGTTCGGATCATCCCCAGACGTCCCTAAAACGTCTTCAGTTTTTCCTTTGGTCTCCCCTAGAATTTTATCTCAACCGTACGATTTTAATCGGATGGTCCTTATAACCCTTCCTTTCCCTATATAAAAACCCCTAGTCCTAATCTAGTCTAACCCTAAAACCTAGGGGATCTGTCCCATCCATCCCGTGTCCGCCGCTGCCACCCACTAGAAATCTCTCAGGATCCATCCCCAATTCCTTGTTCCCATCAATCCATCCAGCCGGTGCACCCCTCCTGTTCCTCGATCCCCAAACCCCGCGCCTCCTGAGCTACTTCTTCCGCCGGCGATTGGAACCACCACTGCCAAGCCCACCATCCCCGCCGACGACCAAGGCCAGCAAGCCAGCGCCTCCAAGTCTCCAACGTTGCCGTTGTGGACCCCCTCTGCCGCGCCTCACCTTCACCGGAGACCGGCTCCCTCGCGCGCCCGAGCTCCTTCCTCCAACCAGAACGAGCGCCACCGCTGCCGTTTGGAGCGCCGCCGTGCCGGAGATCGAGCCATGGCGTTGCCCCAGTCTTTTCCCCGACGCCATGGTTGCCCACCACCGGGTCGTCGCGGCCTCCCCGTTGCATCCTCGCAGGAGCCTCCATGGACGCCAAGCCGCCGGTCTCCTCCGCGACCCTGCGTCCCTTCCGAAGCCCACGCCAAGTCCCTCGCAAGCCGCCGCCCGGATCAGCCGTCCGCGTCCACGCGCTCGAGTCCATGAGCGAGGACCTCGCCGCGTCCCTGCCCAAGGACCACCCAGTCCGCCTCCTTCAGCCACCTTCCCGATGTGGCGCCCTTGGAGAACGCCGTCGGCAGCCGCCTTCACCGGATCACGCCGCCCCCTCCAGGCACCTCCCCGCGCTCCATTCCGCCCGTTCCGGCCAGTTCCCACCAACCCCGTCGCCAGGAACCCCTGCCGTCGATCTCTGCATCGCCATGAGGTGTTGTTGTTTCTGTCTTCAAAAACGAGTAGGTTGCCAGCTCGCCCGCGCCTCGCATTGACCGAGCGCCCGCCTCCAGCACCATCATGGGCCAGTGCCTCCCCAAGGCCGATGAGGCCTGGTGAGAACCCCAGCGCCCTCCTTTTTTTGTCTTAATGTTGCGCGTGTCACCCTGTTGGGCCTCTGCTTAGTTTCAGCCCATTATGTTTTTTTTCCTATCTAGCGATTTTAGGAATTATCCAGATGTTTCCTATTTTGCAGAAAAGCCCCTAGAGTTCATGCATATAATATCTCACAAACCGTGCATCGGAATTAAACAAACTTAATATGAAAAATGCTTAGAATCTTGAGTAGTTTCATTATATCCAACTTTCATGCATGTTTAAAATGATGTTTTTTTAAATTTTTGTTTAAATAACTTGTTAAAATGGGTTATTTCATAACTTAATAACCATAGCTCCAAACTTAATAAACTTTATAAGTAAATGGGGTAGAAAATGCCTAGTTTAACATGGTGGCATCACTTTGCATGTTTAATAAGTCTAAAATATGCTTTAGGGCAGAACAGTACCAAACCTAAAATATGCATATGGGGATTTACCGGAATTGTTGTTCGTTGTTCCGGCCTCATTTAAACTTGCCTAGATATGTAGTTTGCTTTTGCTTCACCTCTTGCCATGTTAATCAACATTTAACATTGTTGGGTACATAAACAAGATCGAACCAAATAACTAGGATGTGGTGTTCCGTCAATATGCAACTCGTTGCATATTGAGCTCCACTTAATTTGTAGTATTGATCATGAATTTTGCCATGCCATGCCTCATTAAACCGGACATGCATCATACTTGGTTGTGCATCATGTCATGTTTATGTGATGGTTGTTTACTATGTTGTTTCATTCTTTCTGGTGTTGCTTCTTCGGGTTAGTTCCGATAACGTCGCATTTGTGAGGATTTGTTCGACTACATTCGTTTGTCTTCTTCATGGACTCGTTCTTCTTCCTTGCAGGATTTCAGGAAAGATGACCATACCCTCGAAATCACTTCTATCTTTGCTTGCTAGTTGCTCGATCTATTGCTATGCCGCGATACCTACCACTTGCTATATGATGCCTCCCATATTGCCATGTCAAGCCTCTAACCCTCTTTTCCTAGCAAACCATTGTTTGGCTATGTTACCGCTTTGCTCAGCCCCTCTTATAGCGTTGTTAGTTGCAGGTGAAGCTGAAGTTTGTTCCATGTTGGGACATGGATATGTTGGGATATTAGAATATCTCTTATTTAATTAAGTGCATCTACATACTTGGTAAAGGGTGGAAGGCTCGGCCTTATGCCTGGTGTTTTGTTCCACTCTTGCCGCCCTAGTTTCCGTCATACCGGTGTTATGTTCCTTGATTTTGCATTCCTTACACGGTTGGGTGTTATGGGGACCCCTTGACAGTTCGCTTTGAATAAAACTCCTCCAGCAAGGCCCGACCTTGGTTTTACCATTTGCCTCACCACCGCCTACTTTTCCCTTGGGAGTCGAGCTCCCGAGGGTCATCTTTGTTTTTACCCCCCCCCCCGGGCAAGTGCTTCTCTATGTATTGGTCCGAACTGAGTCGCCCGCGAGGCCACCTCGAGGAAACTCGAGGTCTGGTTTTACTCGTAGCTTGTCTCATCCGGTGTTGCCCTAAGAACGAGATATGTGCAGCTCCTATCAGGATTTCGGCGCATTGGGCGGTCTTGCTGGTCTTGTTTTATCATTGTCGAAATGTCTTGTAACCGGGATTCTAAGATTGATCGGGTCTTCCCGGGAGAAGGAATATCCTTCATTGACCATGAGAGCTTGTGATGGGCTTAGTTGGGACACCCCTGCAGGGTATAAACTTTCGAAAGCCGTGCCCGCGGTTATGGGCAGATGGGAATTTGTTATTGTCCGGTTGTAAAGAACTTGACACTTAACTTAATTAAAATGAATCAACTGCGTGTGTAGCCGTGATGGTCTCTTTTCGGCGGAGTCCGGGAAGTGAACACGGTTTTGGTGTTATGCTTGAACATAAGTAGTTTCAGGATCAATTCTTGATCACTTCTAGTTCACGATCGTTGCTTTGCTTCTCTTCTCGCTCTTATTTGTGTATGTTAGCCACCATATATGCTTAGTGCTTGCTGCAGCTCTACCTCACTACCTTTTCCTACCCATAAGCTTAAATAGTCTTGATCTCGCGTGTGTGAGATTGCTGAGTCCTCGTGGCTCACAGATACTTCCAAAGAGTTGCAGGTGCCAGCGATACCAGTGCAGGTGACGCAATCCAGCTCAAGTGGTAGCTCGATGAAGATCGCATTCGTAGTGATCAGTAGTGGAGCCCAGTTGGGACGATCGGGGATCTAACATTTGGGGTTGTCTTCTTTTATTTTGTTTCTGTAGTCAGACCTTGATTGTATTCTGGTTGATGTATGTTTAACTTCTATTTGTGTGAAGTGGCGATTGTAAGCCAACTCTTTATCCCTTTCTTTTTCAGTACATGGGATTGTGTGAAGATTACCCCTCTTGTGACAAACCTACCATGCGACTATGCCTCTAAGTCGTGCCCCGACACGTGGGAGATATAGCCGCATCATGGGTGTAACAGGCACCTTTGTACCGGGCGAGATCACGGCGTAATTTGGACGGGGGTCGTATGCGGCTTTCGGCCCATGCGAGGTTGTGTCTGTCCCGTCAAGTATGAAGGCCGCCCTCGCGCGTTGGAGCACGCCCCTGGATCCGTAGATTGATCTTGTCAGATAGGCTCTATTGTCCAGGTCCTTGTGTAAGTCGTAAGTATAGCCCGGGGCCGTTACCTCCTTGCCTCGAGGGAGGGGTGGCGCGGGCTGGTGTTCGATGTGAGTAGCCGGTCTGTCCTGTCCACGTGGCGGTTGGTCGGGCTCGTCAGTAGTTCTATGCTTTAGCAGTGTGGGCTCGAGGGCCTCCTCATCAAATTGAGGCAGTAGCTTGCACTTTGGGTAACTCTTAGTTGGGCGTTCGAGGCTATATTCCTCTACAGCCAGGACGTTAGTCCATCTGTCATTGAGTAGATCCTGATCAGCTCGAAGCTACTGCTGCTGCTTCTTTTTCAGGCTTCTTGTAGTGGCGATTAGCCGACGTTTAAAGCGCTCTTGTTCGAGGGGTTCCTCCGGCACGATAAAATCTTCATTGCCGAGGCTCGTATCCTCTTCGGAGTTCGGTAGGCAGTTACTGTCCTCCGAGTCCTCGTTCTCGACAGGATCGTCGAGGTTTACTTGCCCATCCTCCCAATCATCCTGTTCAGATGTTGGCTCTATAGGGGCTTCAGGGTCTTCGGCATTCTCCGGAGTATTGTTGTCTTCGGACCCGGTATTTCCATCTTTTTGGCAACACGATTTTGAGCGGCGCCGCAGATGTCGATGTTTCGGAGGTGCTTCGGCAGGCTTGTCCTCAACCGGATTCTCCTTGCCGTCGTCGCCATCCTCTTTGGGTGTGTCCATCATGTACACGTCGTATGTGGAGGTGGTCGTCCATCGTCTGGTAAATGGAGGGTTTTGGCTTTGTTCGTCTCCGGCGTCGTTGTCCATACCGTCGATGTCTTCGAATGCGTCGTACAACATGTCGGTTAGATCCTCGATAGTGGCTATGAAGTGGGTGGTGGGTGGGACATAAAATTTCCCGCTCTCAGCCCCTACTCTGGGATGGGCATAATTCGGAAGCGATCCTTCCGTAATGGCGAGTGATCGCATTAAGTCTAGAGCCTCATTTCAAGGCGATGGTTGGACAGAGAAGCGAGGGTTCGTGGGGCTGCCAGAGTTGGAGCCTCCTGGCGGCGCCCACTTAACACAGACCTCGAGAGTTCAGACTTAGAGTCCGGCGGAGTGTCCGGTGCTTGAGTGACAATGGGAGTTCGGTTCGTCTTTGGCTTAGCCGACGACGCCGTCCCCTCCGCATCTCAGGTAACAAGTTCCATAATTGCAGAGGATCCGGTGGGCTCTGAACTCCCGTCTTTGGACCTGACAGCTTGCTTCGGATCTAAGGCCAGAGCGGTGATTGGGGCCACGAACCCTTCGAAGATGAAATCTCCTCATGTATCGGCGACATAGTTTAGGTTCCCGAAACTGATCTGATGACTAGGGGCATAGATGTTGATCTGCTCGAGGTGGCCAATCGAGTTGGCACGCAGCGTGATGCTGCCAAATACGAAAATCTGGCCCGGGGGAAAAATCTCCCCCAAAGCAGCATCATTGTGGATGATTGAATGAGCCATCGAATCCTTTGTCGACAGCACAGCGGAACTCTCAATGAAAGCACCAATGTCGATGTCAAAACCGGCAGACCTCGGGTAGGGGGTCCCGAAATGTGCGTCTAAGGATCAAAGGTAACAGGAGGCAGGGGACACGATGTTTACCTAGGTTCGGGCCCTCTTAATGGAGGTAAAACCCTACGTCCTGCTTGGTTGACTTTGATGAGTATAGGGGTTACAAGAGTTGATCTACCTCAAGATCATAATGGCTAAACCCTAGATGTCTAGCCTGTATGATTATGACTGCCTCTATGGACTACACCCTCCATTTTATATAGACACCGGAGGGGGCTAGTGGTTTGTACAGAGTCGGTTTACAGAGAAAGGAATCTTCATATCCAAACGCCAAGCTTCCCTTCCACGCCAAGGAGAGTCCCATCTGGACACGGGGGGAAGCCTTCTATCTTGTATTTTCACGGTCCATCAGTCCGGCCCACGTCATATAGCCCAGACGCCCGGGGACCCCCTAATCCAGGAATCCCTCAGATGCCTTTAGAGACAACTTCCAAGGAACCTATATTCAGCCTCTAGACGCCAATGACCTTAGTCACATAGTCCAGCAACCCGGAGAATCAGCCCGGAAGCTATGGACCAGGTTCTTAATCAAAAAGAACCAAACTGTGGACTGTCCAGATGAGTGGCTCGCCTGACACCTCGGCCAAGAAAAACCAATGTCCAATGCAGCCCTTACCGCACATATGACCCGCTTTTGCACGGGAGAAGATAGCTGGCTAGCATGTCGAAGCAACATCACCAGCGACCCTGGCACATCCGAAGCCAGGGATGGTAACGGCAAGCTATGACACAACAAACACAAGCGTCGAAGCAATAACGAAGATACTCAAGACACGGTGTTCAACGCCGGATTCAGTGGCTCTAAACCCGATCAGTGGAAGAAGCCATTCAAAGGAAACAAGGATGGTCCATCTAGTTTGGATAGAATACTCGATTGGCCTTGCAAGACTCATGGCACCCCTGGTAAGCCTGCTAATCATACCAACATGAATTGTTGGGTCTTTAAACAGGCCAACAAGCTAAACGCTGAACATAAGGGGAAGGGGCTGCCCAGCGAGGACGATGATGAAGAGCCTCGTCCACCGAACACAGGGCGATAGAAGAAATCCCCCCCCCCTCGAGGTAAAAACGCTGGATATGATATACGCTACACATATCCCTAAAAGGGAGCGTAAGAGCGCACTAAGGGACGTCTATGCCATAGAGCCAGTCACCCCAAAATTCAATCCTTGGTCAGCCTATTCGATCACTTTCGATCGCAGAGACCATCCGACCAGTATCCATCATCGAGGTTCGATAGCATTGGTCCTTGATCCAATTATCGACGGATTCCACCTCACGCGCGTCCTTATGGACGGCGGTAGCAGTCTTAACCTACTTTACCAAGGCACTGTCCGCAAAATGCGCATCGATCAGTCAAGAATCAAGCCAACCAAAACCACCTCCAAAGGAGTGATACCTGGCATAGAGGCCTGCCGCACACGATCCATAACGCTGGAAGTCATCTTCGACTCACCAGATAACTTCCGAAGCGAAGACTTGATCTTTGACATCGTCCCCTTCCGCAGTGGCTATCATGCACTGCTCGGACGAACAACCTTCGCCCGTTTCAATGCAGTCCTGCACTACACTTATCTAAAGCTCAAGATGCCTGGACCACGTGGCGTTATAACGGTCAACGGAAGTACAGAGCGCTCCCTCTGTACTGAGGATCATACGGCGGCCCTCACAGCCGAAGTACAGGGTGGCCTCATTAAGCCGAATACTACATATGCAGTCAAGCCCCCGGACACTGTCAAACGAGTCCGTTCTACCCTGCAGGATGAAAGTTCGGCTTGTCTAGAGCTATATTAGCAATCCCACCTCCGTCAACACCCAAGTTGATAGTGGCATATGTACCACGCGTACATAACTACGCACTAAAAATACCATGGGCAAGGACGGAGGCCTACTAAAAATAAGGTACACAATACGGTTCGACCCTATTCGGACCCTCATATTCTTCCTTTTCTACTTCTTATTTTTATTTTTCAGGTTCTCTACAACCCACATCACCTTTTGATGGTACTAAGGGCCCCTTTTCTAGGCCCCTTATGTTTACTCGGTCGCTGATCCTCTCAAAGGATCATATACCAAGGTGAAAAGCAGCACAAATGTGCAACAGAGTGTCCAAAGGATCTTCAAGATCATCTTTTCCTTTTTAGGACCTGTACACAACTTTCCCTTATGTACGACATGTAAAATAGCCTCGAAGCTCATCGCATCCTCTATAAAAATACGTTTTGACATATCAAACAGATTATAGTGGAAACGGTTTTACCCTACCTCATTCTGTATTGGTCTACTACATCATCTATATCCCGTCTTAATGACTGATTGAAATATACACATTGGCATTAATCGTCAAGGGCTTTATTCGGCCACAAATATTCAAAAACAAAAAGTCCGAACACTTTCATAGTACACTTCGGCGTCCCGAGTATTGTAGTATATGCATCGGCTCCGAATCATGTCTTTGGTCAATAGTTGGGTTGCCCGGCTCATGTGATTACCACCTTACGTTCCGCTTGTTTGGCTAAGGTAGTAAGGGGAGAACAACTGCGATTGTGTTTCTGGTTCATCCGGTTAAACACCTCACTATAGAAAGCCGAAAACTGATTGTCATGGTACGGCGAGAGATGGTCGGCTATTCGGTGACCTAATGTAAATCTCTTGCAATTTTTTCCATACTACACGACCGACTGGCTTCGGCTTGGTTTTGCGCCTAAGGCATACCAGTTCAGACAGCCACATGCGCACCAGGGGCTAGTTCTTAGTCCCACCGTCAAACTCCTATGGCTAAGTGAAAGTGCTAAAGCCGCATTGTTTGATTCCTTGGTTCACTACGTAAATCATGTCCTTTACGGACCAAGATGTTGGGTCAAGAGTGATTACACGTTATTCCGAACACCCCCGTAGCATCTACGTGGGGGCTGAAGCCGACGACTGGCAAACTTTTAGAATAATAATATATGGCAGCACAGGAGTAACGCAGTTCAGATAAAAATATAAAATATATTACACAACCTTGGTTTATGATACATTGTCTGGGTAGCCCGGATACATTTACTCAACCATCATATCCTTCGAGCACTGGCCCTCTATCAAGCGGGCACCCTCTAGGACATCTTCAAAATAGCGCTTCGGTGTGCGGTGGTCCTTGCCTCCTGGCGGACCCTCAATGGCCACGACGTCGGCCTTCATTTTCACCCAGTGCATATTGACACGGGCAAAGGCTAGCCGCGCACCTTCTATACATGATGACCGCTTGACCGCATCAATTCGGGGCAGCACGTCGACGAGTCGCTGCGCCATGCCAAAATAGCTTCTTGGGACAGGTTCGGTCGGCCACAGCCGGACTACGAGGTCCCTTATGGCCAGTCCGGACATCCTGTGCAGCTCGGCCAATGCGCCATCTGGTCATTCAACCCCACTGGGTGTTCCTGCACTGCGAGCTATGGCCAGAATAGTTTCTCCGTTGTATGCCCCTCCTGGGCCTAAAAGAACTATGCGGCATCAGCAGCACTATTCGGATGATCCGCAAATGCGTCTGGAGCAGTCCACAGTCAAGTGAACAAGACATAATTCTGATTGCCGAATTTACTCTATAAGAGAAAGGGCTTACCAGCCTCTATCTATCCGGCCTGCTTGATCTCCTCACGCGCTACTCGAGATTCAGCTTGCGCCTCCTCAGCCTCTTGAAGGGCCTTGGCAAGGTCGGTTGCCTGGGCTTTATCCTTCTCCTCTAGGGACTCACACTTGCTGGCAGCGTCCTTGAGCACTTCCTCCACTTTGGTCACCCGCTCGTCGTATTGATGGCGGACGACTTGCTCGGACTTCAAGTCCTCGGTCGCTTTGTTCACCCTGGCCTGCTCCTTGGCCTGGCCAAGTTCACCACTAAGGCTCTCGACCACAGTAGCACTGCCTGCAATCATCATAGCATTGCATGAGCTTCGACTCAGAATCTGCATATTAAATATAGGCATGAATGAGATATTCTAAAGCATACCTTGCGCTTCATCAAGCCTCTTGTTGATGCAGACGAAATCCTTGTCGGCTAGCCTCAGCTTATGCTTGAGCTCGGACACTTCGGCGGCCTGGGCGGTTGCCGCTAACAGTGAAGCCTGCTTCTCAAAATAGAAAAGCACATTATCTCCTGCAAGTGTTATCGATCCTCTACTCGGCCTCTTTTCAAAAGCCGAACAGAGTCTCAGGGGCTACTATCTATATAGAGGCATACTTTTTATATGGAAAGTGGCCAAGAATATTACATCGCCTACCTCTAAGCCTGTTAGCTGGCTAGTGAAGGCTTCGTTCAGCCCGCTCTTGGCGGACTGAACCTTCTCAGCCACCAGACCCATTAGGGTGTGGTGCTCCTCTATGATGGAAGCACGTTGCAATGCCTCCATCAGTATGTCAGGCACCTCCGGATTAGTGGAGGTCGCTACTGGAGTTGGCACTCCTCCCTCCGAAGGGGCCGCTTATTCTGTTCCGGAGCCACTTGGGTTTCCGGAACGGTGTTTGACTGGGGGCTGGACTGGTCAAGACTCCCAGTCTCCATGGGGGTAGCTCCCCTCGTGTTTTCGTTGACCGAGGTATTACCCTCTGGCGCCGTTTTGGCAGCTTCCTGTACCACCCCGTGCCCTAGAGAGGCCCTTCGAGACAACACCTTGGTGTCATCCGTGGCAATAGGAGGGGAGGCTCGCGAGGGTGAATCACTCTCCATCATCCTCGGATCCAAAGAGTTCCCCTCCGATGATTGTTGGGGAAGATCACGGGCCGGGCTACACCATACAAAATGTCAAATACCATAATCATCAAAATTAAACTCATGTGCGGCATCTTCGGATACTTACGATTCGGCTAGGGGCTTCGGCCTGGGGTGCCACATGGGGATGGCATCGACGTTCGAGTCCGAGCCGTCTGGGAGGGATATTTTTCCCCTTTTGGGCACCTCCGCTTTGAAGGCCGCCCATTTCTTCTTATTCCCCTTCAGGGAAAGGTTGCTGTTAGCCTCCTCCTCCTCTTCGTCCTCATCCTCCTCGAAGGAGTGAGTTTCAGTCTCTCCGGAGATCACGTCCGAAGTACCTTTGCGGCAGAGGCCCTCTTTGGCTTCCTTCTTCTTCTGGATCTTTTTCTCCGTCGCCTGATAGGGTGCCAGGACTAGCATCCTCATTAGAAGAGTATCTGCTGGGTTTTCGGGCAATGGAGCTAGAAATTTGATCCGTTCCGCCTTCTTTGTCCATCCCTGTTTTTCAGGATAGAATTCTTAGTGCACTCCCTCTTGTGATTAAATGAACTATATTATGTTTGGAAATGTAGCATTTACTAGGGAGGCTGGATGATTGCAGTCGAGGCTGATATCCTCGGATGTCCCTGGCCACGACTTTTGAGTCTTGAAAAGTAGCTTCCAGATCACTCCGTGCGTCATGCCGAAGAATCGCTTTACGCATGGCCCTTCTGGATTGAACTCCCACATGGGGAGAGGCCGGCACTGGCAGGGAAGGGACCAGCGAATGAGCATTACCAGGATTACATCTGTGAGGTTGGCGCCCTTCTCCATGATATTTTTATGCGCTTCTTTAGCATCAGCACCTCATCGGATGATCCCCAGTCTAGACCCTTGTTAGTCCATGATGCAAGCTGCAGCGGGGGTCCAGATCGAAATACAGGGCGGCCGCCCACTTGGTGCCACAAGGTTCAGTGATATAAAACCACTCCTACTGCCATATGTTGACAGTCCCCACAAAGGCCCCTTTGGGCCAGATAACTTTGGGAAGTTTTCTCACCATGGAACCGCCACAATCTGCGTGTTGCCCGTCAACCACCTTCGGCTTCATGTTGAAAATCTTAAGCCATAGACCAAACTGTGGAGGGATGCAGAGGAATGCCTCACACACGACGATAAACACCAAAATATGAAGGAATGAGTTCGGGGGCAGATCGATAAAGTCCAGCCTGTAATAGAACATGAGACCACAAACAAAGGGGTGGAAGGGAAATCCTAGCCCATGGAGAAAGTGAGGGAGGAACATGACCCTCTCACAGGGCTCTGGAGTGGATAACTTGCTCCTTGGCCTGGAGTCTGTGTCTGATTACCGCTGTCAAGTACCGCGCCTCCCAGAGCTCCTTGATGCCCTTCTCCGTCATGGAGTAGGCCACCCACTTGCCTTGCGAGCTGGATCCGGACATGGACGAAGTATTTGGTGGCAATGGGAAAGATTGGGACTTGGGCACTGGTGCTCGAGGACGGATGGGCTGAGGAAGGAGAAGGCATGGGAGAAGAGATGGATTCTTATCCTCTTATAAAGGCCGTGAATATCAAGCGCCCCCCCACAAGACTTAAAACTCGCCTATTCCCAAGGGGTCATGCAAAACAGCACGCTTGGATTACCCAAACCCGTATTGATGAGAATCCCGCAATAAGGGGACATGATCTCTGCTTTGATAAGACGTGTCAATAAGGACCGCGCCTCGATATACAAAGCGGGAGGCTAAAAAATGGTTCGAAATAATAATAGGGCCAGAACATAATGTCTTGCCGAAAAAATTGTTAGTGGACATAGCCTATTTATGTTTAAGTATTTTGCCCTTGTGGTTCGGGGTTGTGACTGTTATGCAGAGCCGAACATAGTTCTTTTGACCAACTGCTTTGGAGTATTTGGAGGAGGAACCAGCCTTGCAATGCCGAAGACAATCTGCGCGCCGAACACATCATCATTGAAGCCTGTTTCAGGGGCTAGTGAGGGAGTCCTGGATTAGGGGTCCCTGGGTGTTCGTGCTATGTGATATGGGCCGGACTGATAGGCCAAGAAGATACAAGATAGAAGGCCTTCCCTCGTGTCCGGATGGGACTCTCCTTTGCGTGGATGGCAAGCTTGGCGTTCGGATGTGAAGATTCCTTTCTCTATAAACCGACTCTGTACAACCCTAGGCCCTCCGATGTCTATATAAACCGAAGGGTTTAGTCCGTAGAGACAATCACAATCTTACAGGTTAGACATCTAGGGTTTAGCCATTACGATCTCGAGGTAGATTAACTCTTGTAACCCATATATTCATCAAAGTCAATCAAGCAGGAAGTAGGGTATTACTTCCATTAAGAGGGCACGAACCTGGGTAAAACAT
Organism: Triticum urartu; assembly: GCF_056163025.1. NCBI lineage: Eukaryota > Viridiplantae > Streptophyta > Magnoliopsida > Poales > Poaceae > Triticum > Triticum urartu. Next base: position 190,956,018 of record NC_141873.1, on the reverse strand, counting down.
CGTGTCCCCTGTGTAACACCCACGATGCAGCTATATCTCCCACGTGTCGGAGCACGACTTAGAGGCATAACCGCATGGTAGGCATGTCGCAAGAGGGGTAATCTTTACACATCCCATGTACTGAATAAGAAAGGGATAAAGAGTTGGCTTACAATCGCCACTGCACACAATACATAAATATAGCATACATCATCCAGAATACAATCAAGGTCCGGCTATGGAACCAACATAAATAAAAGACAACCCAAATGCCAGATCCCCGATCGCCCCGACTGGGCTCCACTACTGATCAACAGGAAACAAAACAACATAACAAACAATATCTTCACCGAGCTCCCACTGGAGCTAGGTTGCGTCATCTACACTGGTATCATCGGCACCTGCAACTGTTTGGAAGCATCTGTGAACCACGAGGACTGAGCAATCTCACACCCGCGAGATCAAGACTATTTAAGCTTATGGGTAGGAAAGGGGTAATGAGGTGGAGCTGCAGCAAGCACTAGCATATATGGTGGCTAACTTACGCAAATGAGAGCGAGAAGAGAAGCAAAGCACGATGGTGAACTAGAAGTCATCAAGAAGTGATCCTGAAACTACTTACGTTCAAGCATAACACAAGAACCGTGTTTACCTCCCAGACTCCGCCGAGAAGAGACCATCACGGCTACACACGCGGTTGATGCATTTTAATTAAGTTAAGTTTCAAGATCTCTACAACCGGACATTAACAAATTCCCATCTGCCCATAACCGCGGGCACGACTTTCGAAAGTTCAAAACCCTGCAGGGGTGACCCAACTTAGCCCATCACAAGCTCTCACGGTCAACAAAGGATATTCCTTCTCCCAGGAAGACCCGATCAGACTCGGAATCCCGGTTACAAGACATTTCGACAATGGTAAAACGAGACCAGCAAGACCGCCCGATGCGCCGACATCCTAATAGGAGCTGCACATATCTCGTTCTCAGGGCAACGCCGGATGAACACTACGTACAGCTAAAACCAGCCCTCAAGTTTCCCCGAGGTGGCACCGCAAGTGGCTCTTGTTTGGACCAACACTTACACAAGCACTGGCCCGGGGGGGTTAAAATAAAGATGACACTCGGGAGCTCGACTCCCAAGGGAAAAGTAGGTGGTGGTGAGGAAAATGGTAAAACCAAGTTTGGGCCTTGCTGGAGGAGTTTTATTCAAAGCGAACTGTCAAGGGGTCCCCATAACACCCAACCATGTAAGGAACGCAAAATCAAGGAACATAACACCAGTATGACGGAAATTAGGGCGGCAAGAGTGGAACAAAACACCAGGCATAAGGCCGAGCCTTCCGCCCTTTACCAAGTATATAGATGCATTAATCAAATAAGAGATATTGTGATATCCCAACATATCCATGTTCCAACATGGATCAAACTTCATCTTCACATGCAACTAGCAACGCTATAAGAGGGGCTGAGCAAAGCGGTAACATATCCAAATAACGGTTTTCTAGGAAAGGTGGGTTAGAGGCTTGACATGGCAATATGGGAGGCATGATATAGCAAGTGGTAGGTATCATGACATAGCAATAGAGCGAGCAACTAGCAAGCAAAGATAGAAGTGATTTGAGGGTATGGTCATCTTGCCTGAGATCCTGCAAGGAAGAAGAATGATTCCATGAAGAATATAATTGGACGTAGTCGAACGAATCCTCACAACTCCAGAACGAAACCGAAGCTAACGAGAGAAGTAACCCAGAAAAAAGCAAGCAACAAAGTAAACAACCATCACATAAACATGGCATGATGCACAATCAAGTATGATGCATGTCTGGTTTAAATATGCATGGCATGGCAAAGTGCACAAACAAAACTACAAGTTAAGTGGAGCCCAATATGCAACGAGTTGCATATTGACGGAACACCACATCAATTATTTAGTTAACTCCCGGTTAGGTACTCAACAATATTAAATGTTGGTTAACATGGCAAGAGGCGAAGCATAAAAAACTATACTATCTAAACAATTTAGATTGGGCTGGATATAACAAACAACAAATCCGGTAAATCCCCATATGCATTTAGCAAATTAATGCAAACAACAATTTTAAACATTCTTGATGTTGTTATCATGATGCGGATGACATGTGCAAGTTTTATGCAATATTTATGAAAATGTTGATAAGAGCATGATATGGAGCATTTGTCGTCATGGCGGGAGGAAAAAAGGGGCCATGACAACGAATCCGAAATGATGCCACGGCAACATAACGGTTCCGGTAGCTCATGGAGATACCGGTGCAAAGGAAGTTTGGCAGGAGCGTGCAAAATATGGTGGTGTGATCCCGACTACCGGGTTCCCATGGGTCAGTGGCATGGAAAACGAGTGACAATTCGGACACGGTGCAGACAAAGGGTGCACCTCATACGACACAAGCATTCATTCTAGGACGTTCGTTCTCGGCGGTTATACCTTCAAAGCATGCAAACGAGACGATTCGAGTTCGTCGAGGGAAGTAGAGGAAGTAGTTGTTCCGCGACGGTAATAGAAGTAGTGGTACACATCTCAATGAGGAACTAGTCATTTTTGATCGCGAAGCGGTGGTGGTACATGGTCATCGAGGAACTTGATGAATCCATGTTCAACAGTAGTCATTCACGACGCTTGTGAACCACGGTTCTTTGGGCAACGGTAGTCGTACATGTCCGTAGCCGTTTGGATCTTCCGTAGAGGTACTTGACGCATGCGTTACACGGGTCTTCGATGACGGTAGTGGTGTACGGGTCTTTTGGCCCTGGTAGTCGTACACACATCCGAAGAGGAACTCGGCGTTCCGATGCGGTGTAGGGGTACATGCCGATGGTTGTCGTGGTACTTGGCTTTTTGTTCAGCACTCGTTCGAGCATCTGTGTGGTCTTGTCGGTGGTGTACTTGGCGATCTCCGAGGCGGCCTTGACGTATCCGTTCATAGAGGTACTTGGCGCTTTCGTTCCTTCAGTCTTGCCGGTCTCGGTAACGTGCTTGTACCATAGCGTCATCGAACTTGTTGAACCCGAACTCTTCGGGGGGGCGTCGTGGTACTTGGCGAATCCGCGTAGTCATGCACGTTCCAACATCAAACTTGGAGGAACACCGACGGCGTGGTACTTGACGAATCCTGGACTGTCTTGGCGGTCTCCGATGGAGGCGTTTGTTCCTTTGACCAAGGAAAAACAGTGGCGGCAGCAGGCATCGCAGGAGCTAATGGGCGGCTGCGTGTCTACAGGAGCAAAGTAGGGGTGCAGGCGCGCGTGGAGAGGAGCATGGCGCGGGACCTGTGGGCACTGGAGACGACGCCGGTCATCGGACGACGAGGCGGGGTGAAGAAGCACAAGGAGGCGACCCCATGGACTTGGCGAGGCGGCGGGGAACTGAGTTGGTCCGGCCGGAGTTGAGGCAGAGGAGGTCACGGGAAGCTGCTCCACAACAGGAGGTGGGGTCGGTTGGGGCTGTGAAGCGGCAAAGACAGGGACGAACTCTCGGTTCCCATGGCAGGGGCGGAGGCGCCGCGCTCCGTGTTGCCGAAGTCCAGCAGGGCCGCGGCGATGGCCTCCGGCAAGGGAGCCGAACAGATGCGGGGCGAGGCACAGGTGGGACTCGCGCGAGGCAGCCATGGCCGTCGAGCGCAAGGAGCTCTAGCTCCTTCCTGCGAGCATGACGACACTAGAGAGACGGGCGTGTGGCGCTGGGATGGGGGCGCTGGTTGAGACGGGCGTCAACGCACAGGGAAGATGGGGATCGCGGAGAGGAGATGAGGGCGTTGGGCCTGGAAGAAAGAGGTTGCGAGGGAGAGTTGGGGGATCGGGCTGCGTGCGTGTGGCGCTGCTGGCGGCGGAAGGGGAATGAGGAGGGGTGCGCTGGCTAGGGTTGGGAGGGCGGCTGGGCCAATGGGCCGACCTAGCTAGGAGGCCCAAGTGACCAGCTGGGCTCTGCTCTCTCTCTCTCTATATATATTCCCTTTAACAGAAAGCATAGAGAGGAGAAAAAGGAAGAGGGGGGGTTAGAGAAAGAATTTGGGCATGCGGTTAAATTCCCCGGACTCATAAATGAGTACGATCCAAGAAAAATGGAGTGGGCATATTTCAAAGTTTAAATTCAAAAGGTTCGAATAGGAAGTGAGGGTTAGGAAGGTCCATAAATGTTCGGATTTTTGGTGGAGCTCCGGAAAATGATGAAAGAAAAAATGGCAAGGTTTGAGGAGCAACTCGAAGCAGAAACGACTTGAGAGTTTAAATTGCAAGTGTGTTTGTGGTTAATTCCAAACTAATGGTATATTATTTTATAGCTCCCTAATAATATTGGGAGGATATATGTTATAAAGAGAAAATCACCATGTGCATTCCGTCGGTTTAAATGGACCGAAGATCCATGCAATTTATTTATAAAAGTTATAAGATTAAAGAAATGATGGCATGATGACATGATGCAATGCAAGAGGTGACATGATGAAATGCAACACACAAGCAAAAGAGAAGGCAACAACAACGAATAACTGGAAGACACCTAGCGCATCGGTCTCGGGGCGTCACACCCTGCCTCCTGTTACCTTCGATCCTCAGAAGCACAGTTCGGGACACCCTACGCGAGATCGGCTGGTTTTGACACTGACAGGGGGCACGATGGCGCCGACAAAGTCAAGATCGTGCTGCTGCCCATGCGACTCCTCGTCGGCAGCAACGACAACCTCTTTACCGAGCTTCACGCATTGCGTGGGTGCTTCACGAGCCCCGGTGTCGCCACTCCCTCCGATGGTGTGCTTCGGCGGCATCCTCATACACTCTAGACGGCGGTGACCACTATGGACCAGGGGTGCGGCCATCTATTATGTCTAGCGGCCTAGGCGCGCCATTAATATGTAGCAGTGGGAGCGAGGCAGGCGGCGGTCAAAGGTTGTCTCGCCTCCCGGTGAGCTTGTGTGGCGGACTCCTGGCATGCCTACCATCATTTCACATAGCTACTCGCACACCTCCCGGTGACACTACGCAATGGAAATGCCTCCTATCAATTCACACACCAGCGCTCATGCCTCCCGGTCTACCTACGGACGTACTGCTCACATGTGTCCCGTCTACTCATACCTGCCCGCACGGCACACGGCGCGCATGGCGGCCCATATATTGTTTTTCTTTTTTTGATGATTAGTTCTACCGCTTTATTGCTTAACTGAAGCATGTCATGTATACATTATTGGTGTAACGCACATGATCCAAATAAATAATCCATATGCGATATTGGTTGCCAATTATTAACAATCTCCTATTTGTAAGAAGATTATATCAAAACTTGTCTCAAAAATGATGAAAAAATACAGTATCATAGTCTACTAGTGTAGATATGACACCACGATAAGTTTCATGAATTTCAACTATGTTTTGGATTTACTGAATTTTAAAAATCAATATTCTCAATGTTTTGAAATCTCTTGCACGGGGAAACATGCACCTAGGGACACACATATGATTTTGCAATCCATTTTGGTGCACATGTTGTTCAAATTTGATTTCATCACATTAAATCCCTAGGAAATCAATCAATGTATAAAAACGATCGAATGATCTCTATTTTTTCAAATTTTAACACGACACTCCTTTGGTCACATGCATTTTCACTACAAAAAAAGTTTGACATGCCTCAGAGTGGCGGTGGTGGTGCGGGATGTGTGTGTCTGTGTGTATGTGGGGGGGAGGGTCTGCAGTACACTACGAGTCGTGAGCCTCCGTGTGGGATTGATCATTTTATGAGTCATGTATGCCACATAAAAGTCATGAATTGGTTATTTAAAACATTACACAACCCTTTCTTACATACGTGTTTGGGCCATATGCATGCATTAATTGATGGTCCTCTCACACACTCCCTTGTGTTGTTATTAGCGATGTGCCCATTCGTTAGCCCGCAAAGGTTTTCAGTTTCCACCGACAATGAGAGGCATTTCACCAAACTAAATGTGGATTCATCTTGGCATGTGTGTTACGGTGTGGATCATGGTGAGATTCATATCAAAGTTCGGGCACGTGCGTACACATGAGCCCCTCCCACTGGCTCGAAGTGAGGGTGCTACACGTCGTGAACCTCCATATAGTGCGTTTCTGGTTTGTGAAGCATGCACGTGCCACTTTAAAGTTGTGAATTGGGTATTCTAACATCACACAACACACCTCTTTTGGGCAGATGCACGCGGTGGTTGTCCTATGACACTCACTCGCTTGTGACTCTCTCCATGGGCCCGCGAGGTCATCCTCGATCACTTGAACCTACAGCGATGGTTCGTTTTTGGTTTGTGTTACATATATGCACGGTAGGAGTATGTAGTACATGTCAAAGAGGGGGCAACTTGTATAATATATATGCGTCATAACCTCGCTCCATGTGGGGACTTTACAGTTCCAGAGGCAGGTGCCACATCAAAGCTGTGCAATTGTATTCAAACATCACGTAACACCCTGTAGGTGGTGGTTGCCCTATAGGAACTCACTCACGTGCAGCGCTTCCATCTATGGGCCCGCGAGGTTGTCCTCCATCACATTGACCCATCAAGGAATGATTCTTTTTGGTTTGTGCTATAGTAGGAGTATATATATACCACGTGTCAAATGGGGGGGGGGGTAGCACATACCACGCATCATGAACCTTGCTCTTTGTGGAGACTTTTCGGTTTCTGATATATATATATACATATATATATATACATGTGCCACATCAAAGTTATACATTGCGTATTCAAACATCACACAAACACCTCTTTGGGCCACATGCATTCGGTGGTTGTCCGATATAGCACGATCACTCGCGTGTGACATACGCTTCGCTCTTGTGGGGCCACGAGGTCATCGTCCATCACTTTGACCTAACGAGAGAGAGGTATATATAGTTTGACGAACAAGGAGGATTAATTCTTTTAGGGCTGTTACGGTAGGAGTATATATATTGTATGTGTCAAAGGGGGATGGGACCAGCACATACTAGGTGTCATGAACCTCACTCCTTATGGACTTCAAGGTAGAGATGCCACATCAAAGTTGTACATTAGGTATTCAAAACATCACAACCACACACCTCTCCATGTATATGTTTGGCACACATGCAAGCGATGGTAGTTGTCCTCTCGCACTCACTAACGCAATTACCGGTGATGCTTCCATATGTGGGCCTGCTTGGTCCATCACTTTCATCGACAGCGAGTGAGGGTTAATTAATTTGACTTAGGAGGGGATTAATTTTTGTTTGTCTCATGGTATAGGTCATAATTAATAGTGCATGTGTACACATGAATCCGTCCCACGGGATCGAAGTGGGGGGGGGGCGAGCACACGACACGTCATGAACCTCTTGCTCTGTGTGGGGACCTGTGCGATTTTCAACGCATGCACCACATAAATGTTGTGCATTGGGTATTCAACACATATGCATGCATCACGCATCTCCATAAATATGATTGGAACACATGCATGCAATGGTTGACTTTGGAAACTCTCACTCGCTTGGTTACCGGCAGCAGGGTGGGTTCCTCTTCTTTGGTTTGTGTTACCGTATAGTAGGTCGATCATTCCAGACCTAATTAATTAAGTTTGAGCACATGTTATGCGTCTTGAACCCTCGCTCACTGTGGGGATTTTACGGTTCCAAAGCTGGTGCCACATCAAATTTGCGCATTGGGTATTCAAACACCACACACTGCTTCCATACATATGTTTGGGCCACATGCATAGATGGTTTTGTCTTCAAGCACTGCCTCGCGAGGTTATCAACGACAAAAGCTAGCCCATTTTGTGGGGCCGTGTGGACGTCCATCACTTTGACCAAAAACGAGCTAGAGAGGTTATAAGACCATTTTGGATTCTGCTTGGTCTGTGTTATAGTATGTCTTGGTGAGATGCGCTCCCCCCTGATGTGTGTGTGTGGGGGGGGGGGCTACTTCACACTACCTGCAACCTCCGTGGGGTCGGTGAAGTCCACTTAATGTGCGAGGCACATGTGCCACATCAAAGATGTGAATGTAGTTAAATATCACACCGCACCCTTTTCATACATATAGTAGGGCCACCTGCAAGTGGTTCGTATGTGGTCTAACCCATCTTGCGCCACAAAGCACACATTTGTGGGTCGGCACACGATCCACCTTTGTCCGGAAGCGACAGGGGAAGTTTCACCATGATGGACTCCTATAGGTTTTATGCAACCTCAGGAAGCGCGCGCAATCTAGAAAATATCTACCGCCTGGAAGGGTTTTATGTTTGATAGCACAGGATTAGTATGTTACTCCCGCTCAGCTTCTATCCCTTGAATCAAAATTTCAGTAGCCCTGACATTTTATTTCCGTCTCTGCATCCCTCAGAATCTCAAAAATATATGCTCGCCCATGATTCAAATTTTTTGTAGCCCCGACTTATTACTCCCACCTCTACATCCCTCGCAATCTCAAAAATATCTGTTCGCCCTTGATCCAAATTTTCAGTAGCCCCGACATTTTACTCCCGCCTCTCCATCCCTCGCAATCTCAAAAATATTTGCTCACCCTTAATCCAAATTTTCAGTAGCCCGGCATTTTACTCCGGCCTAGTAAAATTTTCAGTTGCCGTGGTATTTCCTGAAACACCACCTTGCCCCCGTCCACACACACCACACACACCCCAAAAGCTCCACTCACACAGACACACACCACCCCTCCCTCGCTCGACACCATTGGTAGGTCACCGCCATCGCCGCCGCAGCTTACATCCTCAACCTCTGCCTGTGTGCCAAGGACCTCGAGGGGCCAATGGCCCAAAAGAGGTTTATTGCGGCCTCTTCCAGCGACGTCGGCGAGGTGGCCACTGAGGTGTCCCCATTGTCCTCTGCGGGCTCTTTATCGAGCCACCGTTGTCAGTCGCCCGATCCGCCCGCCGTCGCGCCCCTACGTAGGTTTGAGGACTTCCCCGTCCTCCCTTGGGCCCGGCCGCCGATGAGGTCCTACCACGGGGTTCAGCGGCGGAGGTGTGGGACATGGGTCGCCGAGATTACAGATCGGGAGACCCACATCTGTCGGTGGCTCGGTAGCTTCCATACGGCCGAGCTCGACGCCATACAGTACGACCGCTGGCAGGTCCACTACCATGGCGCGGCGGCTAGGATCAATTTCCCCTTCGGCACATGTCTGGTCGAACTCGTACCACTAGAGCCAGGGGTGGTGAGCTCATCTATGATGTGGGAGGACCGCGAGGTGAGGAAGTGCCGCGAGGCCGAGGACGCTGACTAGGCCTACATGCAAGAGTTCCACCGGCAGCATCCGGAGCTTGTGGAGGTGGAGCAGACGATATCTGCCGGTGCAAAAGGCGGTGAGGTTATCGTGCTCTCCTCCGATGATAAGGTCGAAGGCGTCAAGGACGGTGGCAAAGGTGAGGAGATCGACATCAACGAGTGGAGGAGTGTCGTCCCGAATGACCCTGACGACGGCACCGGCCCGGACCTGGCTTGCGGCACATCGTACCTAACAAGGAAGGATTGGCTCGACCTCCACTTCGACCGAACGTAGTTTTTTTTAGTTTAAATTTATGTTTTACGTTCGGTTATGCAAAACTATCTTTGTTTATGTTTGAATGCATGCTACTTTCGGTTGAACCTGTTTTGAACTTGATCAAATTGAAGTTTACAACGTTAAGTTTAGGGATCGACTAGAAACAACCAAAAATTGCTGGAGCATATATATACTCACTAAGGGTTTTACTCTGTTAACTTTTAGGGGATCGGCTAGAGATGTCCTTTTGCCTTGTTTATTTCAGTTATTCACAATGTGATGCTCTATATGTGCAACTATTTGCCGTGCAGTTCAATTTCATGAATAACAGTTTTAACAATACCACTATGAATTACAATATTTGGTTGCTGATGACCCACAATTATAGGGGATCAGTCATAATCCTTTGGATAATTAAGAGTGTCCAACCCAACGAGCAGTAGAAGGAAATGACAAGTGGTTTTCAGCAAGGTAGTCTCTGCATGCACTGAAATTGTAGGTAACGAGTAGTTTGACAATGAGATAATTCGTAATGAGCAAGTAATGATAATGGTAAATAAATTGCAGCAAGGTAGTTGATATGTCTCCAACGTATCTACGATTTATGATTGTTCCATGTTCTTATATTATCATTCTTGGATGTTTTATAATAATTTTATATCATTTTTTGGTACTAACCTATTGACATAGTGCCAAGTGCAGTTGTTGTTTTTTGCATGTTTTTTACATCGCAGGAAATCAATATCAAACGGAGTCCAAACACAGTGAAACCTTTTGTGGATTTTTTTGACCAGAAGACATCCAATGGGTCAGAGAAATTCCGGGGGGTGCTCCGAGGGGAGCACAACCCACCAGGGCGCACCTGGAGGCCCAGGCGCGCCCCCGTGGGTAGTGCCCACCTCAGGTGCCTCCCGAACCACAATTTTACTCTATAAATACCCCAATATTCCAGAAACCCAAGGGGAGTCGATGAAAATCAATTCCAACTGCCGCAAGTTCCAGTAACACCAAATCCAATCTAGACACCATCATAGAGGGGTTCATCATGTCCATTGGTGCCTCTCCGATGATGCATGAATAGTTCTTTGTAGATCTTCGGGTCCATAGTTAGTAGCTAGATGGCTTCCTCTCTCTCTCTCTCTTGTTTGATTCTCAATACAATGGTCTCTTGGAGATCCATAGGATGTAATTGTTTTTGCGGTGTGTTTGTTGGGATCCGATGAACTTTGAGTTTATGATCAGTTCTATCTTTTTATCCTTAAAGTTATTTGAGTCTTCTTTGATCTCTTATATGCATGATTGCTTATAGCTTCGTATTTCTTCTCCGATATTTGGGTTTTGTTTGGCAACTTGATCTATTTATCTTGCAATGGGAAGAGGTGCTTTGTGATGGGTTCGATCTTACGGTGCTTGATCCCGGTGACAGAAGGGGAACCGACACATATGTATCATTGCTATTATGGATAACAAGATGGGGTCTATTTCTACATAAATAGATCTTGTCTACATCATGTCATCATTCTTATTGCATTACTCCGTTTCTCCATGAACTTAATACACTAGTTGCATGCTGGATAGCAGTCGATGTGTGGAGTAACAGTAGTAGATGAAGGCAGGAGTCGGTCTACCAATCTTTGACGTGATGCCTATATAATGATCATTGCCTGGATATCGTCATGATTATTTGAAGTTCTATCAATTTCCCAATAGTAATTCGTTTACCCACCATTTGCTATTTTTCTCGAGAGAAGCCACTAGTAGAAACTACGGCCCCCGGGTCTCTTCTTTAATATACTTTTCGTTGCCATCTATTTTCCTTTGCTTGTATTTTCAGATCTATTAAACCAAAAATACAAAAATACCTTACTGCAATTTATTTTATTTGCGTTCGATCTATCAATTTATTACAACTCTGTCACGTCCATTTGCCAATTTCAGGCGCTGTCACCCGAAAGGGATTGACAACCCCTTTAGTACGTCAGGTTGAGAGTATTTTATATTTGTGTGCAGGTGATGTTTACGTTGAGTTGCTTGGTTATCCTACTAGTTCAATAACCTTGGTCTCATCACTAAGGGAAATACCTATCGTCGTTGTGCTGCATCATCCCTTCCTCTTTGGGGAAATACTGACGTAGTTCTAGCAAACATCATTAGCCCAATCCTTTTATGGGAAAGGATAGGCCAAAACAGTATCTTATAATAAGCAAAGCGTTCTTGAGGGTACACGGGAATTTCATCTAGTCACTTTCATCATGTTGGTTTGATTTGTGTTCGCTACTCTGATAATTTGATATGTGGATGGACCAGTGCTTAGGTGTTGTTCTTACTTGAACAAACCTTCTACTTATGATTAACCCCCTCGCAAACATTCGCAACTACAAGAAAAGTATTAAGATAAAATCTAACCATAGCATTAAACTTTTGGACCCAAATCGGTCCCTTACGAAGTAGCGCATAAACTAGGGTTTAAGCTTCTGCCACTCTAGCAACCCATCATCTAATAACTACTCCACAATGGATTCCCTTAAGCCCAAATATGGTGAAGTGTCATGTAGTCGACGTTCACATGACACCACTAAGGGAATCACAACACACATATCATCAAAACTTCTCATGAGCAAGTAACAACTCGTCACAATACCGAAGTAGAAGCATAAACTCTATTGAAAACCAACAAACTAGGTTATGAGTCAACTTTGCAACTACAATTCATCATCTTTTCAGGAAGGTTCTTGTATCGGAGCCTTTTGGCAAGTCTACATACTCAACCATCATATAGTCTTCTATGATTACTAACACTCACCAAATACACATGAGCAAAAAGTTTCAACCGAACACATAGAAAGATAGGGGCTTATAGTCTCGCCCCCCAATGTATTCACTTCAAGGGTGATGTCAACAATAATAAATCATGCTCATCCAGATCCAACTGGATATATGTGCCTAGATCTTTCCTCATCACATGATGCTTGCAAAAGAGAAAATAAAAATGAATAGGGGGAGTACTTTGACTCTTGCATAAAAGTAAATACATAAAAGTAAAAGATAGGCCCTTCACAGAGGGAAGCTGTAACGCCTCGTATGTAACTTACCATATTTGTATTCCAACTCTTGCCATTTCCGGCTCTAAGTTATGATATTCCCTCGTGTTTGGGTTTTGTCTTCGTTTTGCATTTTTTCCATGTCATGCATCTCATATCATGTCATCATGTGCATCGCATTTGCATACGTGTTCGTCTCATGCATCCGAGCATTTTCCCCGTTGTCCGTTTGCATTCCCACACTCCTATGTCCTCCAGCATCTCCTTTTACCTCTTTTCGTGTGTGGGTGTTAAACGTTCTCGGATTGGACCGAGACATGCCAAGCGGCCTTGGTATACCACCGGTAGACCGCCTGTCAAGTTTCGTGCCATTTGGAGTTCGTTTGATAATCCAACGGTTAACCGAGGAACCGTAAAGGCCTCGTGTGTGTTGCAGCCCAACACCCCTTCAAAGTGGCCCAAAACCCATCTAAACCCCCTCCATCCTCTCGGCCGTTCGGTCACACTCGCGTGGCCGAAAACCGCACCTTATTTGGACACTCCAAACTCCCTCTAGCTATAAATATGTGCCCCCCTCCGAAAATCCCGGGTCCAAACCCTAAAATTCTTCCCCGCCGCCGCCGGACACGTCCGAGACGGCCGGACGCGTCCGCCCGCCACCGCTCGGCCAATCGGAAAGTGCCATGTGGCACCTCCGCCGCCACCCACCGCCGCGGCACGGCGAGCCCGCAGCGGGCCTGCCCGGCCCATCGCTGTCCCGCGCCTCCACGCGCCTCGCCCCGCCGCCCGGCTCCGCTCCGCCGCCCCTTCATCGGCGCTTCTCGCCGCCGCGCCGGCGCTCGCCGCCTCTTCGCCGGCTCCTCTCCGGTCGCCTCCCCGCCGCCCGCCGCCCGCCTTCACGCGCCGCTGCCCACCGGTGCCCGCACGCCGTCCCCGCGACTCCGGCCGCGTCGTGCCTCTCAGGTCGCCGCCGTCCACTGCCGGCACCGCCTCGGCTTCCTCTACTCCAGCGAGCTCCCCTAGCTCCGGCCACCGCGGGTCCATGCTGATGAACCTCGAAAACCGTGCCAGATCTGGATCCAAAAATATCTAGGGTTGACCCGTTCTCTTCCTAAGTCTTTTTCTGCATATTTTTCTAGCTATGTTCATCGCATCATAAGTTTGTGCTCGTAGCTCCGTTTTGTGCGTGTGATATATCGAATTGTTTGTTAGGATGTCCTCTTCATTTCATTCAATTGCACCATTCTTGTTTGAGTCCATCTTGATGCCCTAAATGCTGTTGAAAGAGTGCTTCATAATGTTTGTTCCTGGTACTTAGCAGATCTTGAGCATTTGTCATTTTTGCCATGATTATTGTGTGCCTCCTATGAACTTGAGCCCTACATGTGCTTTGGGCTATGCCATGCCATATTTACAGGGGTGTATGCCATGTATTTTTGTGATCAATGTGGTGACTAGCACAAGGATGCAAAGTAGCTCTCGTGATGTTGCTGATTTCAGGGACTTAGAATTCTTCTAAGTCATTTCCCTGATGTTATTTTTATGCCATGTATTCATGTTGCTATAGAGTGATCCATGCCTCTTTTAAGCATGTTCAGTAAGGATGATTTTGAGATATTGTTATGTTCTATCCATCCATGTCTTTGTTTGCAATTATGGAGTACCCTAGCATGACTCAATCTTGCTCTTGCTATAAAATGTTCCTGGCAGATTGTTTACGTGTTAATCAATTTTGCCGAGGTTGTTGTAGTTGATCCATACATGATATGAGATTGTTCTTGCCATGTTTAGCTTCTTGAACATGTCTTCTTGCTGGGTGTATGCTTTGTTTGTCATCCAATGCCTTGTAGTGAGTGCATCGAGCTCGCAAACATGCCCACGTAACTCTGTTTTTGCTATGTCCAGTTTTCTGCAAAGTCTGAATATGTTAACGAAACTTGCTATGTTTACATGGGTGCCATCATATCTTATGATACTTTTTGGCTTATGGTCAGTAAGGGACTTTTGTTATATGCATTGAGTAGTTTCATGACATGCCTTGCTTTGCCATGATATGTTCTTGTAGCATGTTGTTATCTTGCTCTAAACATTGCTTCCTGATGTTAAATCCTAACATGTTATTTTCACTAAGTCTGTGAACCTGATATCTTTTGCACTTTTTCCATGCTTGTTTGAGCCTGCTTTTGTGTGAATTAGCCATAGCTCAGTGTTCGTCTTTTGTCAAGCATCTTGAGTGGATCACTACCATGTGCTTTGTTGCTATGTTAGAGTGCAGTAGCTTAGTTTCTTGTTGCATTCTAGATGGCATCATGCTGTTAATTGCAGAATAGTGCCATTATTGTTTTTCTTGCCTTTTGCAAACCATGCATCCGATTCCGGTGATCTTTATATCGATTTCGACCGAAATCAACTCATCTTTCTAGGGGCGCTCTTGGTTTGCCAAGTTGAGGCCTGGTTCAATCTTTTCCTTCCGGAGCACGCATATGCATTGCATATTACATCCCGCATATCATGCCATGTTTTGCATCATGTTGCTTGCGCATTGCACCGTGGTTGATTGTGTTTCCCTTGCTTGTGTTCTTGATTTGGGTAGAGCCGGGATACAAGTACGTGATTGAGGAACCCTTTGAGTATGCTTACGAGGATCAAGCTTACGCCAACTCGAAGAACTTTGCAGGTAGGATGACCATACCCTCGAAATCACTTCTATCTTTGTTTGCTAGTTGCTCGCTCTATTGCTATGCCTATGTCGCGATACCTACCACATGCTTTATAATGCCTCCCATATTTCCATGTCAAACCTCTAACCCACCTTGTCCTAGCAAACCGTTGTTTGGCTATGTTACCGCTTTGCTCAGCCCCTCTTAAGCATTGCTAGTTGCAGGTGAAGATTGGAGTTTGTTCTTTGTTGGAACATGTTTATTGTTGGGATATCATTATTATCTCTTGTTTACTTTAATGCACCTATATACTTGGTAATGGGTGGAAGGCTCGGCCTTATGCCTGCTGTTTTGTTCCACTCTTGCCGCCCTAGTTTCCGTCATACCAGTGTTATGTTCCTTGATTTTGCATTCCTTACGCGGCTGGGTTATAATGGGAACCCCTTGACAGTTCGCCTTGAATAAAACTCCTCCAACAAGGCCCAACCTTGGTTTTACCTTTGGCCACCTAGCCTTTTTCCCTTGGGTTTCGCGGACTCAAGGGTCATCTTTATTTTAACCCCCCGGGCCAGTGATTCACTAAGTGTTGGTCCGGCCTGAGCGATGTCCGGCGCCCCGGGCAACCAGGGTCTATGCCAACCTGACGTCTGGCTCATCTGATGTGCCCTGATAACGAGATACGTGCGACTCCTATCAGAATTTGTCGGCACATTGGGCGGCTTTGCTGGTCTTGTTTTACCATTGTCGAAATGTCTAGTAACCGGGATTCCGAGTCTGATCGGGCCGTCCTGGGAGATGGAATATCCTTCGTTGACCGTGAGAGCTTGTGATGGGCTAAGTTGGGACACCCCTGCAGGGTTTTGAACTTTCGAAAGCCGTGCCCGCAGTTATGGACAGATGGGAATTTGTTAATGTCCGGTTGTAGAGAACCTGAAACTTAACTTAATTAAAATGGATCAATAGCGTGTGTAGCCGTGATGGTCTCTTTTTCGGCGAAGTCCGGGAAGAGAATGCGGTCTTGTGTTATGCTTGAAAGTAAGTAGTTCTAGGATCACTTCTTGATCATAGATTCTCGACTGTGCTTTGCCTTCTCTTCTCGCTCTCATTTGCGTATGTTAGCCACCATATATGCTAGTGCTTGCTGCAGCTCCACCTCACATACCTTTGCGTACCCATAAGCTTAAATAGTCTTGATCGCGAGGGTGTGAGATTGCTGAGTCCCCGTGACTCACAGATTACTTCCAAAACCAGATGCAGGTGCCGAAGATGCCATTCCAGGAGATGCGACTGAACTCAAGTGGGAGTTCAATGAGGACTCAGGACGTTACTACATTTCCTTTCCAGACAATCAGTAGTATAGCCTAGTTGGGACGATCGGGGATCTTATGCATTTGGGGTTGTCTTTATTTTGGTTCCGTAGTCGGACCTTGATTGTATTCTGGATGACATAATGCTATATTTATGTACTGTGTGAAGTGGCGATTATAAGGCAACTCTGTACCTCTTTCTTATTCAGTACATGGGATGTGTAAAGATTACCCCTCTTGCGACATGCCTACAATGCGGTTATGCCTCTAAGTCATGCTCCGACACGTGGGAGATATAGCAGCATCGTGGGTGTTACAAGTTGGTAATCAGAGCCTTCCCTGACTTAGGAGCCCCCTGCTTGATCGAATCGCTGGCGTTGTTGAGTCTAGAAATTTTTTTTGAGTCTTTTAAGATTATATATATATCGGAGAGGAGGATTCCTTTTAATCCTCAGTCCCTTCGTCGCTCTGGTGAGGCATCCTGACGAAGAGTTTTGACACTTCTCTTCTCAAATTTCACTAAAAAAAATTTAGGATCACGCGAGTATCTTGGAATAATTCCGATGGTTTTGTGACGAGAACATTGTTCTTGGTGCCTCCTGACATTTAGGGGTTGTGGCAGTGTCCCGGGGAATTGAGCTCCGAGGTGTTGTCGTCACAATTTTATCGTTGCAGTTCTGGAATACCTGAGTTTCCCCGACATCAAAAATCTCTTTTATGCAGTTGTTGGTGATATAACCTCGACGCCACCCAATACTGGGGCGGGAGTTCGGGAGTATTGCCATAACTCGTCTAACGGATGCTTTTCGAAGGTTGAGGTAAATGATTTCCGAAGGTTTCTTGGTTATGTGTTGAAGGATGGATACAGCTGGATGTAGGATTTGCTAGTTTTGGGTGAGATATTATGCTTCCCCTGTATCCCCAACACCTGAGTGCATAACCAGAAAATTTCGGGAGTTTCATAGGTGGGAATTCATGTAGCTCTAGTATTTCTTCCGCAGATATTTGGTTTGTGATTGGGTAATCCTTACCAAGTATTTGTTCATATCTGTACCTTGTTGTTTTATTCATCTACCTCTCTCTAAGTGCCTTCTCAATTTATGGAAGTGTGAACATTTAATTTGGAATTCGTTCGTTCATTCTTGTTCGAATGTTAAGGCTATATGTTGCAATTTTGATCCATTTGATTCAGCTTGAATATATGTCTTTCAAGATGCTAACAGATGTCACCCTCTTCAGGATGATTCCTCCAACGCGTCAGAATCCGGAACCTCCGCCACCACCTCCACCACCGGTGGCATGGCAAGCTGTGATGGCCGCTACCAACGCCAACACACAGCTGATTATGCAACTCTTGCAAGAGCGCAACCAAGGAAATCAAGGCCATGGCAACAATCAAACTCAGTTTGCTACCCTCAGCCAGTTCCTCGCAAACCAGCCAAAGACCTTCAGTAACTGTGTCGAGGCCACAGACGCTAATGATTGGCTCGTGGATATCTGCAAACATTTTGAGTGTAGCAACGTCAGGCCTGAGGACTTTGTTAAGTTTGCTTCGTTCCAACTCAAAGACCAAGCTGCTGAGTGGTATCAACAATACAAAGATTCCAGAGGAGGTCGTGTGATTACCTGGGATGATTTCTGCCAAGACTTCAAAGCTCACCACATTCCTCAGAGTGTTGTTGAGAGTAAGCGTGAGGAGGTCCACAATCTGAAGCAAGGCAGCTTGTCTGTTTACCAATACAACATCCTGTTCCAGAGGCTCGCTCGCTTCGCCAAGCAAGACGTCCCTGACGAGAAGAGCATGATTTATCAATTCAGAGGTGGCCTCAGAGAAGATCTGCAACTAGCCCTCGTGCTTCTTGAGCCGACCAAGTATGATGAGTTCTACAACATGGCATTAAAGCAAGAGGCTGCTCAGCTCAAGTGCGATGCTTCCAAGAAGAGAGTCAGGGATGCAACTCCTTCTTCTTCAACTCAAGTGGCAGCTAAGCAGCAAAAGTATTGGTTGCGTCCTCCTCCTCCGTTTCGTCAGCCTTATCAGAAGAAGAGCAAATGTGGCAATGGATCTTCCCACCCACCCAACCCAGCCTTTCAGAGCAAAACTCCGTCTCATGCTCCAAGGTCAAGTGCTCCGTATCACTGGCCGCTCTCAGAGGTTACGTGCAACAAGTGTCAGCAGAAGGGTCACTATGCAAACAAATGCTTCAACCAGAGGCGTCTTCCGCCTCCTCCTCTTGTGAGATCTGCCAGCAATGCGGTGGTCAAGTATAATCCCAAGTCTGCAAAGGTCAACTTGATGAACGCAGCTCAGGCAGAGGACTCATCAGAAGTGATCATGGGTAACCTTCTTGTTAACGATATTCCTGCAAAAGTCCTTTTTGATACTGGTGCATCGCATTGTTTCATTTCAAGACCATTTGCATCTAAGCATGAGTTGCCTTTCAAAGATTTGCCTAGGCAATTATCAGCTGTCTCTCCGGGTAAATTCATGAATGCAAGATCTATGGTTCCAGATGTTTCTATCATGATGGGTGACTATAAGTTTCTGTCCTCTCCAATTGTTCTTTGTAACTCGGATATTGATCTAATTCTCGGCATGGACTGGCTTTCTAAGCACAAGGCTCAACTTGATTGTGCTGCCAGGCAGATTCAATTGACACACTCGTTTGAGGATGTGATCGTTGCCGCTCATGATGATACCATTCGACTATTTTCTCTCAATGAGAAGGGCGAGTTGAATGCCATATCTCAGATTCCAGTCGTTTGTGAATATCGAGACGTCTTTCCAGAAGAGCTTCCAGGAATGCCTCCTTGCTACCTCTTGAGCACTGTGTTGGATTACCCTGAAGAGGAAGGGATGATGCAGCAAAGTAGCGTAAGTATTTCCCTTAGTTTTTGAGAACCAAGGTATCAATCCAGTAGGAGGCTACACTCGAGTCCCTCGTACCTACACAAAAACAATAGCTCAACGCAACCAACGCGCTTAGGGGTTGTCATTCCCTTCACGGTCACATACAAAAGTGAGATCTGATAGAGATGATAAATAATATTTTTGGTATTTTTGGTATAGAGATGCAAAGTAAAAATTAAAAGCAAAGCAATAATAAAGTGATGGAGATTGATATGATGAGAAAGAGACCCGGGGGCCATAGGTTTCACTAGTGGCTTCTCTCAAGAGCATAAGTATTCTACGGTGGGTGAACAAATTACTGTTGAGCAATTGACAGAATTGAGCATAGTGATGAGAATATCTAGGTATGATCATGTATATAGGCATCACGTCCGAGACAAGTAGACCAAAACGATTCTGCATCTACTACTATTACTCCACTCATCGACCGCTATCCAGCATGCATCTAGAGTATTAAGTTAAAAACAGAGTAACGCCTTAAGCAAGATGACATGATTTAGAGGGATAGTTTCATGCAATATGATAAAAAAACCATCTTGTTATTCTCGATGGAAACAATACAATACGTGCCTTGCTGCCCCTTCTGTCACTGGGAAAGGACACCGCAAGATTGAACCCAAAGCTAAGCACTTCTCCCATGGCAAGAAAAACCAATCTAGTAGGCCAAACCAAACTAATAATTCGAAGAGACTTGCAAAGATAACAAATCATACATAAAAGAATTCAGATAAGATTCAAATATTATTCATAGATAGACTGGATCATAAACCCACAATTCATCGATCTCAACAAACACACCACAAAAAGAAGATTACATCGAATAGATCTCCACGAGAGAGGGGGAGAACATTGTATTGAGATCCAAAAAGAGAGAAGAAGCCATCTAGCTACTAGCTATGGACCCGTAGGTCTGAAGTAAACTACTCACACTTCATCGGAGGGGCTTGGATGATGATGTAGAAGCCCTCCGTGATCGATGCCCCCTCCGGCAGAGCTCCGAAACAGGCCCCAAGATGGGATCTCGTGGATACAGAAACTTGCGGCGGTGGAATTAGGTTTTTGGCTCCGTCCCTGATCGTTTGGGGGTACGTGGATATATATAGGAGGAAGAAGTAGGTCGGTGGAGCTTCGAGGGGCCCACGAGGCATGGGGGCGCGCCCTAGGGGGGGCGCCCTCCACCCTCGTGACCACCTCGTGGCTTTCTTGACGGAGGGTCCAAGTCTCCTGGATCTTATCTGATGAGAAAATGATGTTTCTGAAGGTTTCATTCCGTTTGGACTCCGCTTGATATTGCTTTTCTTCGAAACCCTAAAATAGGTAAAAAACAACAATTTTGGGCTGGGCCTCCGGTTAATAGGTTAGTCCCAAAAATAATATAAAAGTGGATAATAAAGCCCAATAATGTCTAAAACAGCAGATAATATAGCATGGAGCAATCAAAAATTATAGATACGTTGGAGACGTATCACTCCTCACCGGCCAGTTCAATTCATCATTGATCTTGAGCCTAGCACGGAACCTGTTTGTAAATGTCCTTACAATATTGGACCAAAAGAGTTGAAGGAGCTGAAGAAACAACTCGATATACAAGAGCGTATGGGTCTAATCCGGCCGAGTTCTTCTCCATGGGGTTGTGGTGTTCTTTTTGTCAAGAAGAAGGATGGCACGGACCGACTCTGCGTTGACTACCATCCATTGAACAAGAAGACCATAAAGAACAAGTACCCACTTCCCAACATCAAGCTATTCGAACAACTCAAGGGTGCTCAAGTATTCTCCAAGCTTGACCTCCGTATGGGCTATCATCAGATTCGCATTCGTGAACAAGATATCCCCAAGACAGCATTCAGAACAAGCTATGTTTCCTACGAATACACTGTCATGTCTTCCGGCCTTGTCAATGCTCCTCCAACATTCTCTCACATGATGAACTTCATCTTCAACCCTTACACAAATGACTTCGTCTTGGTCTATCTCGATGACATTTTGGTCTTTTCCAAAAACAAGGAGGATCATGCCAAGCACTTGAGATTGGTGCTGGACAAACTCAGAGAACATCAGTTCTATGCAAAGTTTTCAAAATGCGAGTTTTGGCTCGATTAGGTTCTCTACCTTGGGCATATCATCTCCGCCAAGGGAATAGCTATTAATCCTGAGAAGGTATCTGCAATTTTGAATTGGGAACCACCTCAGAATGTGAAGCAACTCCACAACTTCCTTGGGCTCGCAAGCTATTGTCGAAGGTTCGTTGAGAATTTCTCTAAGATCGCGAAGCCTCTTTCCAACCTTCTCCACAAGCATGTGAAGTATGTCTGGACGCCTGAATGTGAAATCGCTTTCAACACCCTCAAAGAGAAGTTAGTCACAGCTCCAATTCTGACTCCTCCTGATGAATCCAAACCATTCGAGGTTTTCTGTGATGCTTCCCTGCAAGGTGTCGGTGCTGTGTTAATCCAAGAGAAGAAAGTTGTGGCCTATATCTCTCGCCAGTTGAAGCCCAATGAAAAGAGCTACCCCACTTATGAACTCGAGTTAGCGGCAGTTTTCCATGCTCTTTTAACATGGAGACATCTCTTGTTGGGAAGGAAAGTGGACATCTTCACTGATCATAAGAGCCTCAAGTACATCTTCACTCAGCCCAAGCTCAACCTCAGGCAGACTCGTTGGGTAGAAATGATTGAAGAGTATAATCCGAGTATTCAATATACTCCAGGCAAGGCCAATGTAATTGCTGGCGCTTTGAGCAGGAAGGCTTACTACAACAATTTGATTCTCAAGCCCTTCCAACCGGATCTTTGTGAAGCTTTCCGCAAACTTAATATCCAAGTTGTACCTCAAGATTTCCTTGCCAACCTCCAAGTCTCTCCTACATTGGAAGATCAGATTCATGAGGCTCAACTTCTTGATGCTATGGTGAAGAAGGTGAAGATTGGTATTGCCAAGAGCCAACCCAAGTACAAGTGCTATCGCCTTGATGACAAAGATACTCTTTTCTTCGAGGATCGACTTGTTGTTCCTGAAGGAGACCTTCGTAAAGTCATTATGAACGAGGCTCACAATTCCATTCTATCTATTCATCCTGGAAGTACAAAGATGTACCATGACCTCAAGCAGTCGTATTGGTGGACTCGAATGAAGCGCGAGATTGCTAAGTTCGTGAATGAATGTGATGTCTGCATAAGAGTGAAAGCAGAACACCAATGGCCAGCTGGTCTCCTCCAACCTCTTGCCATTCCAGAATGGAAGTTTGACCATATTGAGATGGACTTCGTGACTGGATTTCCCAAGTCCAAGCATGGCAATGATGCTATCTTTGTTGTCATCGACAAGCTCGCTAAAGTGACTCATTTTCTTCCTATCAAAGAATCTATCACAGCAGCTCAGTTGGCAGAGCTATATACCTCCAGGATTGTCTCCTTGCACGGCATTCCGTAGTTGATATCTTCAGATCGTGGAAGCATCTTTACCTCTAAGTTCTGGGATTCTTTTCAGAAGGCCATGGGCACCAACATTCGCTTCAGCACAGCCTTTAATCCTCAAACTAGTGGCCAAGTCGAGCGAGTCAATCAAATTCTCGAAGATATGCTCAGGGTATGTGTCATTTATTTCGGTATGAAGTGGGAAGATTGCCTTCCATATGCCGAGTTCTCCTACAACAACAGCTTCCAAACGAGTTCGGGCAAGGCCCCATTCGAGATTCTCTATAGTAGAAAGTGTCGTATTCCTCTTAATTGGTCAGAGACTGGTGAACGCCAACTTCTTGGCAATGACTTGATCACAGAGGCTGAAGAAATGTGCAAAGTCATTCGTGAAAATCTCAAAGCCGCGCAATCATGCCAGAAGAGTTACTATGATAGCAAGCATCGTGACTTGGCTTTCGAGATCAGACACCATGTCTACCTCCGCGTCTCTCCAATGAAAGGTACTCGTTGCTTCGGTATCAAAGGGAAGCTTGCCCCTAGATACGTGGGTCCTTTCAAGATCATTGGCAAAAGAGGCGATCTCGCCTATCAATTTGAGCTTCGATCCAACTTTGCAAATGTGCACGACGTGTTTCACGTGTCTCATCTTCGCAAGTGTTTCAAGACTCCTGACCGCACCATCAACTTCGAAGAGATTGATCTCCAACAAGACCTGTCTTATCATGAGCATCCCATTGCTATTCTTGAAGAAACTGAGCGCAAGACTCACAACAAGTCTATCGAATTCCTAAAAGTGAAGTGGTCACACCATTCCGACCGTGAAGCCACCTGGGAACGCGAGGACCACCTCTGTTCCGAATATCCGGAGTTTTTCCAGTCCTAGATCTTGGGACGAGATACTTTCGTAGTGGTGGAGTGTTGTAATGCCCCATATGTAACTTACCATATTTGTGTTCCAACTCTTGCCATTTCCGGCTCTAAGTTATGATATTCCCTCGTGGTTGGGTTTTGTATTCATTTTGAATTTTGTCCATGTCATGCATCTCATATCATGTCATCATGTGCATCGCATTTGCATACGTGTTTGTCTCATGCATCCGAGCATTTTCCCCATTGTCCGTTTTGCATTCCGGCACTCCTATGTCCTCCGGCATCTCCTTTTACCTCTTTTCGTGTGCGGGTGTTAAACGTTCTCGGATTGGACCGAGACTTGCCAAGCGGCCTTGGTATACCACCGGTAGACCGTCTGTCAAGTTTCGTGCCATTTGGAGTTCGTTTGATACTCCAACGGTTAACCGAGGAACCGTAAAGGCCTCGTGTGTGTGTTGCAGCCCAACACCCCTTCAAAGTGGCCCAAAACCCATCTAAACCCCCTCCATCCTCTTGGTCGTTTGATCACAATCGCGTGGCCGAAAACCGCACCTCATTTGGACACTCCAAACTCCCTCTAGCTATAAATATGTGCCCGCCTCCGAAAATCTCGGGTCCAAACCCTAAAATTCATCCCCGTCGCCGCCGGACACGTCCGAGACGGCCGGACGCGTCCGCCTGCCACCGCCCGGCCAATCGGGAAGTGCCACGTGGCACCTCCGCCGCCACCCGCCGCCGCGGCCCGGCGAGCCCGCAGCGGGCCCGCCCGATCCATCGCCGCCCCGCGCATCCACCCGCCTCGCCCCGCCGCCCGGCTCCGCTCCGCCGCCCCTTCGCCGGCTCTTCTCGCCGCCGCGCCGTCGTTCTCTGCCTGTTCGCCGGCTCCTCTCCGGTCGCCGCCCCGCCGCCCGCCGCCCGCCTCCGCACGCCGCTGCCCGCGCGCCATCCCCGCAACTCCGGCCGCGTCGCGCCTCTCTGGTCGTCGCCGTCCACTGTCGGCGCCGCCTCAGCTTCCTCTACTCCGGCGAGCTCCCCTAGCTCCGGCCACCGCGGGTCCATGCCGACGAATCTCGAAAACCATGCCAGATTTGGATCCAAAAATATCTAGGGTTGACTCCGATCTTTTCCTAAGTCTTTTTCTGCATATTTTTCTAGCTATGTTCATCGCATCATAACTTTGTGCTTGTAGCTCCGTTTTGCGTGTGTGATATATCGAATTGTTCGTTAGGATGTCCTCTTCATTTCATTCCATTGCACCATGCTTGTTTGAGTTCATCTTGATGCCCTCAATGCTGTTGCAAGAGTGCTTCATAATGTTTGTTCCTAGTACTTAGCAGATCTTTAACATTTGTCATTTTTGCCATGATTATTGTGTGCCTCCTATGAACTTGAGCCCTACATGTGTTTTGGGCTATGCCATGCCATCTTTACAGGGGTGTATGCCATGTATTTTGTGATCAATGTGGTGACTAGCACAAGGATGCAAAGTAGCTCTCATGATGTTGCTGATTTCAGGGACATAGAATTCTTCAATGTCATTTCCCTGATGTTATTTTTATGCCATGTATTCATGTTGCTACAGAGTGATCCATGCCTCTTTTGAGCATGTTCAGTAAGGATGATTTTGAGATATTGTTATGCTATATCCATCGATGTCTTTGTTTTCAATTATGGAGTACCCTAGCATGACTCAATCTTGCTCTACTTTTGCTATAAAATGTTCCTGGAAGATTGTTTACGTGTTAATCAATTTTGCCGAGGTTGTTGTAGTTGATCCTTGCATGCTATGAGATTGTTCTTGCCATGTTTAGCTTCTTGAACATGTCCTCTTGCTGAGAGTTTGCTTAGTTTGTCATGCAATGCCTTGTAGTGAGTGCATCGAGCTCGCAAACATGACTACGTAATTCTATTTTTGCCATGTCCAGTTTTCTGCTAAGTCTGAATCTGTTAACGAAACTTGCTATGTTTACATGGGTGCCATCATATCTTCCTATCCTTTTTGTCTTATGGTTAGTAAGGGACTTTTGTTATATGCTTTGAGTAGTTTCATTCCATGCCTTGCTTTGCCATGATATGTTCCTGTAGCATGTTTTTATCTTGCTCTAGACATTGCTTCCTGATGTTAACTCCTGACATGTTGTTATTTTCACTAAGTTTGTGAACCTGATATCTTTTGCACTTTTGCCATGCTTGTTTGAGCCTGCTTTTTTGTGAATTAGCCGTAGCACAGTGTTCATCTTTTGTCAAGCATCTTGATTTCATCACTACCATGTGCTCTGTTGCTATGTTAGAGTGCAGTAGCTTAGTTTCTTGTTGCATTCTAAATGGCATCATGCTGTTAATCACAGAATATGCCATTATTGTTTTGCTTGCCTTTTGCAAACCGTGCATCCAATTCTGGTGATCTTTATATCGATTTCGACTGAAATCAACTCATCTTTCCAGCGGCGCTCTAGGTTTGCCAAGTTGAGGCCTGGTTCAATCTTTTCCTTCCAGAGCATGCATATGCATTGCATATTACATCCCGCATATCATGCCTTGTTTTGCATCATGTATCTTGCGCATTGCACCGTGGTTGGTTGTGTTTCCCATGCTTGTGTTCTTGCTTTGGGTAGATCCGGGAGACGAGTACGTGATCGAGGAACCCGTCGAGTATGCTTACAAGGATCAAGCTTACGTCAACTCGGAGAACTTTGCAGGCAAGATGACCATACCCTCGAAATCACTTCTATCTTTGCTTGCTAGTTGCTCGCTCTATTGCTATGCCTATGCTGCGATACCTACCACATGCTTTATCATGCCTCCCATATTGCCATGTCAAACCTCTAACCCACCTTGTCCTAGCAAACCGTTGTTTGGCTATGTTACCGCTTTGCTCAGCCCCTCTTATAGCATTGCTAGTTGCAGGTGAAGATTGGAGTTTGTTCCTTATTTGTCATGGAATTGTCACGGCAGATGTCCTAGAGCAAGGACTTAGTCGTAGGGCCATCGCACTAGGAAGCTTAAAGGGGTTAATCGGGACAAAGGACACAGGAGAGCTTTTATACTAGTTCGGCCCCTTACGATGAAGGTAAAAGCCTACGTCTAGTTGGGACTGGTATTGCTGGGGTTTCGATCTCCAAGAGGCTCAACTCGCTGGCTTGGTTATCGATTTTGTTTTCTTGCCCTAAGCCGCCACCGGGTCGTCCCCTTATATACATGGGCCGACGCCTGGTGGCCTACAGAGTCCCGGCCGGCTCATAATCGTGTCCGGCTCGGTGACTTCCTTTACATGCCTTTCTTTACAAGTCTTTCCTTACATATGGCGGTTCATAATTTTAGGCCTTAAACCGCCTTCAGGCCATTGGGCCTTCTATAAGACTTAATAAACTACAATCTTGAATGTTTACTGGGCTTCTTGCGTAACCCGCCATTGGGGCTGACCCGGCCCCTCCCGGGCGGGTCTCAACTGATAGTAATATCCCCAACATTAGGCCCCAGGTTGACTTTGAACTTTGTTCTTTGTCAATCTTCCATACTTAGCAAAAAATCCATCTTATCTTTACTGAAATTTCCTTGTAACCTGCCGTGATGTCAAATCTTGAAAACACAAAAAACTTTCATGATGTCATCTTCCAATGGATCTTTTATCTTTAATGTTTCCTGAGAATCGAGGTGCCTATATAGCTGGATAACCATTATTCGGTTCTCCCTTGATTTTTCATGCCCGTCTTTTCGCATCTTTCCTTATAAATAGGCTCGCCCCGGCCTTCCTCATTCTTCTCTCTCTTTGTATTCTTCCTCCCGCGTCCCTGCCGCTGCTCGAGCTTCGCCGTCGTCGCGCCTCATCTCTGCCGTCGACTCTAGCCACTACATCGACCTGAACCGATCCAGAGAACCCGCGGCGACCTCCGCAGTAGACCTGCAACCGTAAGTTTCCTTTCCTTCGTGTCTCAGATCTTCATTAGGGTTTCCAAGCTCCTGCTTCTTCTTCGTAGTTCATCATAGCTTCTTCGTAGTTCTTCCACTGCCTCCTCTTTTTGATCCAAAAGAGATGTATGTTTATGCAGTAGTTGTTTGGTGCCTCCTTTTGATACTAGCAGACTCCTTTTTCTGGTACAAGAGCCATATTTAGATCTAATCAACTCATCTGGGCTGTATTTTTAGGTCTAGGATTTTTTTCATTTTGAACATCCATTTGATCTGAAATAATATCAAGTATTTTGGGAAACTTGTTTGTCCCAACACTTAGCTGAATCCGCTTCCTGAAAGAATCTGTAGTCATGGCGGCTTACCGCACCGGCTTTCTTTTCCTTATATGCCATTAGCCCTTAGTTAAGCCGCCATTACTTGTTTTGTATCTTCATCCTTTAACTGTTAACCTCACCATAAAACTGAACCGGCATGTTTCTTTTCTTTTCAGTTCCTTGCACATCATGCCGTCAAAGACACCAACCATCTGTAACTGGGTCCCCTCAACCATAACTGAGGAACGTTTAAAAGAGTTCTTCATCATAGGATTTCTGCCATCAAAATCCATCATGTCTTATCGTGCCCCTGACCCGGAAGAAGAACAGCCCAATCCGAGAGATGGTGAGGTGACCGTTTTTACTGACCACATGAACCGTGGCTTCTCACCGCCCGACTCAAAGTTGCTCAGAGTGGTCCTCCATTTTTTCAAACTCCACCCT
Organism: Triticum urartu; assembly: GCF_056163025.1. Taxonomy (NCBI): domain Eukaryota; kingdom Viridiplantae; phylum Streptophyta; class Magnoliopsida; order Poales; family Poaceae; genus Triticum; species Triticum urartu. The sequence goes on along the minus strand of NC_141873.1, from coordinate 190,927,632 downwards.
CAAGATATCGGGCCCAACTCCATATCTAACATCTGTAACTTCCAAGTGCTCTGTGAGGTATATCTTCAACAAGAGCCGACCGTGGAATTGTTCAGAGAATACTTTTATCTGAACCGGCAGAATGAGTGCACCAACGGCCTTAGTTTAGAACTTGGAGGTGTATCAATCTAGCGCCGGCAGGATGCCGTCTTTCCCCTTATTTTCTTACCAAGCCACCCAAAGGACTGGAACCGGACTTGGTTCTACTGTCAGGACACTTCACCAGCAAACGAGAAGCCACTGCCAGGTTATCGCCCCGATCGCCTTGACTCCAAGTTCGCGCTTCTTGATAAGCCGACTATCGCTGAATGCAAGAGGCTGCTTCCATCCATCAAAAGGATCAACACTCTATTGGGGAACGGGTTAACTCGAGTTGATCTGACCCGCTGCTGGATCTCATGGCGGGTCATCCCTTTGAGCCGCTGGTCAAAGCTGGTGTATGAGTATGGTGGAGGCCCGGATGAATCCCTTTGTCACAGCCCCGTTCAATTGACAGAGGAAGATATTGTCTCAATGTCAACTCTTCTGGTGAACGGGAAATATGAAGATTGCAGTGTTGTCGGGTTAAACCCCATCTGTCAGCTTAACCCGGTTCTAGAAGTAAGATTGTCATTATTTATCTCTTTTGTATTTCTCCAGCCGTATTGTTTTACTACTTGCCTGACTCTTTACCTTGTTTTTACCTGTCTGCAGGCCAACTCTGACTTCTGGAAAGTTAAGTATGACCAAGAGGCGGCGAAGAAAGCGAAAGCCGCCGCCATAAATGCCAAGAAAACGACCCGGAGGTCAAAAAAGAAGAAAAAGAGTACTGCTGAAGACCTGATGAAGCTTGATGATACATCTAACTCAGAGGTAGCCCTTGATTCCATTGGACAATTTTTTAACAATCTTATTGACACTGATCATTACCAGGATGACACTGGGGCCAGTCAGGCCGGGGAAGCAGAGGTAACTATCATTTCCTCCGACTCAGAGCCCTTACCAAGACACAAAGTTCGACGAGTGATCCATAAAGTAAGGTTTTCTAACCCTTTAGCTCACTTGGATCCCAACTTTCGTTTGAAAAAGCAACAACATGAAAGTCGCCATCAAGCTGGGATTGAAGATGAACCGGCTGTCGTTCTTCAACAAACTCCTCGGAAACGTCTGAATGAGGTTTACTTATTTCTGTCTTTAACTCTGTTTAATGGATCCTTCTCCTTGAATTTCTTTTAACACTATTTTATCCTTTCAGGAGGTGTCTCGCTCTTCTGGCGACTCATAGCAGACGCAATTCCCGGCTTTCAAGACTGCTCCCGGGTAATTAGAAATCCTCCTTTCTTTTGAGTTTGTTTAATTGTATCTTTATACTAACAACCCTGCAACATTTTTTCTTAGTGGCCAAGCTAAATCCAAGAAAGCGAAGGCAGCTAAGTCGGCGGAAGACCCGCCGGCGCTGGCATCTGACCCGGCTAGGCCTTCTTCTCCGTTAACTGACGCTCCAGAAGACCCGCCTATTGACACCGAAGCAAATCCTCTTGAGTCGTCATTTGACGAAACCACTGTGAACCCTTCCACAACCGGACCATCAAGCTCAGCCAACCTGCCATCTCCGTCTGCACAAGATGTTCAGATTACCGGGAGCCGCTTTATTGAACCGGGGAACCCAACCGTACTGGCTCGGTGTACAGCAAAACAAGAGGCGTTGGAGAGGCAGAAAGTTCGCTTTGACGTTGCCAACTATGACTGGCTCAATGCCAATGATATTTTATCCGGCTATCTTAACCATGTACACTCCAGCCGCGACTCTGAGATTGAAATGGTCAAACAACTGCAGTTGAAATATGAGGTATGTTTTTCCGGCTTATCTCTATTCCTTCATCCCCCAAGTCTTCAGTTTATGAGAGAACCGGAATGACCTGTAGACTTTAAAATATAGGCCGAGACCTTTACCTTTGAAACTTTTCTTGACTTTAAGAGATCAAAGCTTCACCTGTAATCCCTAAGGGCCGGTTCATTTTGATAATAAATGAACCGGTACTTTAAATTGTTTGGTTCCATATTCAAAAGACTTAATATTCCAGCTTAACCTTTGAGAAACATGCTGAACTACATACATTAGCCCCAAGTGCCAAGTGTTGTTACTTTGTAAGGTACTTGGGACTTAAATATGTCTGCGGAGTCATAGAAATTTGATTTGGCATACATTATCCCCCAAGTGTCAAGTGGTTTTTTGTAAAGTACTTGAGACTTGAATCTTGATTTTTGAATTTGAAACCAAATCTTGACTCATCTGAATATTTTGCAGAATGCCTTATCTGAATTGAAGTCTCAATTGACTGACGCGAAGACCCGGCTAGCGAGTCAGGAGACAGAAATCAAATCCGCTAACTCCAAACTGCAAATAAGGCTCTCTGCAACGGAAAATTTAAAGACCAGCTTTGCTGCCAAGAAGAAAACTTGGGAAGAGGAAAAAACGCTTCTGACCCAACGTGCCGAGACGGCCGAAACAGCTCTGAAAGAGATTTCAACTGAGTTAAACGGGTTATAGGGCCGTGTGTCTCAAATGGTAGCTGCTATCTTTGGTAAGCTGTCTGACTTTAACTTTCGTGTGCTTTTTGCCGATCTGGGGTACAATACGCCAACTGACTTTGCGTGTAAAATTTATGCAGGTCCACGAAGCAAAAAATCTGAGCCAAGACCCGTTGATTAAACTGATGGCAGTATATACTTTGGTTGAACAACTGTATGTTGGAGCACAGCAGGCTCTGGCCGCCATCTCTCCTGCTAATCAAGGACCCAACCGGCTCAGCGACGTCCTGAAGAAACTGTCCATCCTTCCTGCCAGGTTTCAAGAAGTAAAACGGTCCTACGCGCGAGCCGGAGCTTTGACTGCCCTGAGCCGCTCCCAGGCTTGGGTGCCACACCTAGACCCGGTAAACGTGGCTAGAGGCTATCCCACCGTGAAGGAAGACGGGTCTCCTATTGATCAGGATAACTTCATGGCTTGCGTGCGCGGAGTCCGGCCTCAGGAAACTACCCTTGGAGATGATACAAATGTTGATAAATACCAGCCAGGTTTTGATAGTGAAAATAAGAAGATGGCCACTCCCTCATACAAGGTAACATATTTGATCCCACCAGTGAGAGAAGACACATTTGCCCTGGAAGTTGACCCGGTCGGCCTGATCGACGACGAAGCCGAATTTGTCGCCGTGAATGGTTTTGATTGGTCAAAACCCAACTTACAGCCAATAGAAGGTGGTAAACTGGCGAGGGAGGAACAATGATCATCTTCATGGGCTCATAAAGCCTTGTAATAACTTAGTTGTGAAAATACTGTATGCTTTGCTTATGCCATCGCGCATAAAACACTTTTTATGTGAGTCTGTTTCCTGATGCCAATGTATGCATTGTATTTAATGTTTGTTTCTGCAATGTTTGAACTCCGTTCCTGTAAATACAAAGAAAAGACTGGCTTGGCGGCTTAGAACGAAACGGGTTAAAACACCCAATGATAGCCAATACGTTTACCACAGTAAGAACTAGACACATATATAAATAAAGGACAAGGGCTAACTCTTTAGTTAATGCAGTAGGTAAGTGCGTATAAGTAATAACCATACCTTGTCCCTTTTGATCCTTAGACTGTCGGTTTAGATAACTCGGGTGATGTATTTGATAATTCAATCTTTATGAGAAGCCAATGCTTTTTTGAATACTCAATGATTACTATACCTTGGTAGGTTGCACCTTTTGATCCGTAAGCCGCCGGTGTGAATGACCCGGGCGGCTGTGTTGTCAAATAGTCGAGCCGGTGAAGAAGACTAGGCTAATTGTTTGTAATATTGAAACAACAAAAAACTAAAAGGCAAGCAATAGAAAATAAGCATAATTTAACCCTGTATTCAAAAGGTTGGGGGTTTCTGATTCGAATACGATCGGTAAACCGGACCAAAGGGGTTAAGCTAAGGTTCGAATACGACTATATAGCCCCCAGTGGCTTTGGCATTGCGCCGATCAAGAGGGTACCGACAGCTATGTTCTCTTTGGTTCGAATATGACCTATGATTGAATAGGAAGCCCCCAAATGACCTTGATAGGTTTTTAACGACCCTGATTCGAATACGATCCAAGTCGGACCCAAAAGGGGTTAAGCTATGATTCAGATACGATCAAGAAGCCCCCAAGTGAGTTTGGCCTTGAGCCGATCAAGAGGGTTACGACAGCTATGTTCTCTTTGGTTCGAATACGACCTATGTTTGAACAGGAAGCCCCCAAGTGACCATGAGATTGCAGCTAGATTCGGATACGATCATAAGCTGGACCAAAAAGGTTAATCTTGATTCAAATATGATCAGCTCCATAATAGTCATTTGAAAAATAAGAAATAACAAAATGCATAATCTTTGAAAAGAAAAGAGACCGATGGTCTTACTTTATTGCTTAACATGGTATATACAATGTTAAAGTATGTACATGATGAGAGCCGGCGACTCAGGTGCAGTATGGCCGAAGTTGAGCAATATTCCACGGCCGGCGGGTCTCTTCCTCCGACTTACGTGAGTCTTGGTGCTCTCGAACGTCAATGAGGTAATATGACCCGTTGTTTAAGTTCTTACTGACCACAAAGGGTCCTTCCCAAGGTGGGGATAACTTGTGTGCATCTGACAGATCCTGAATGATCCGGAGCACCAAGTTGCCTTCCTGAAAAGTCCCGGACTTAACCCGGCGGCTGTGATAACGGCGCAGGTCCTGTTGATAAATTGTTGACCGGGCTGCTGCTAATTCTCTTTCTTCGTCCAACAAGTTAAGTGCATCATGTCTGGCTTGTTCATTATTGGCTTCAACATAAGCCGCCACACGGGGCGAGTCATGATGGATGTCACTAGGAAACACTGCTTCTGCTCCATAAACCATGAAGAAAGGTGTGTAACCTGGAGAACTGTTGGGTGTGGTGTTGATACTCCACAACACCGAGGGTAATTCCTCTACCCAACAACCTGGCGTTCGCTGTAAAGGAACCATAAGCCGGGGTTTGAGCCCTTTCAAAATTTCCTGATTGGCTCTCTCAGCTTGACCATTGGATTGAGGATGAGCTATAGAAGAAACATCAAGCCGGATGTGCTCTCGTTGACAAAACTCCTCGATAGCCCCTTGGGACAGATTAGTGCCATTGTCAGTGATAATACTGTGTGGAAAACCAAAACGGAAGATCACCTTTTTCATGAACTGAACTGTCGTGGCCGCGTCACACTTACTCACAGGCTCCGCCTCAACCCACCTGGTGAATTTACCAACTGCCACCAGGAGATGTGTCTTTTTATCCTTAGACCTTTTGAAAGGGCCCACCATGTCAAGCCCCCAGACCGCAAACGGCCAAGTGATTGGAATCATCCGGAGCTCTTGAGCCGGCACATGCGCTCGTCGTGCAAACTTTTGACATCCATCACATCTACTGACCAGATCTTCTGCATTAGCGTGAGCCATCAACCAGTAAAAACCGTGACGAAACGCCTTGGCCACCAAAGATTTGGACCCAGCGTGATGACCACAATCGCCTTCATGGATCTCACGAAGGATTTCTTGACCTTCTTCGGGGGAAACACACTACTGAAAAGCTCTGGAAACACTGCGATGATATAACTCTCCATCGGAAATCGTCATTGACTTAGACCGTCGGGTTATCTGTGGAGCCAGGGTCTCATCCGCTGACAACTCTCCCCGGGTCATGTAAGCCAAGAACGGTACTGTCCAATCTGGGATGACATGAAGAGCCGCCACCAACTGCACATCCGGGTCAGGAACAGCTAAATCTTCTTCTCTGGGCAACTTGACAGAGAGGTTATGCAAAACATCCAAAAAGGTGTTAGGTGGCACCGGCTTATGCTGAGACCCCAACCAGCTTAAGGCATTAGCCGCTTCATTCTTTCGACGGTCAATATGCTCCACCTGATAACGTTTAAAATGCCCTACAACAGCATCAACCGCCCGGTGATAAGCCGCCATGAGAGGGTCCTTGGAATCCCACTTGCCAGATACCTGTTGAGCCACTAGATCTGAGTCGCCAAGACATCTGACCCGGCTCAAACTCATCTCTTTCGCCACTCAAAGACCATGGAGCAAGGCTTCATACTCTGCTGAGTTGTTGGTGCAAGGAAACATCAACCGTAACACATAACAAAATTTGTCACCTCATGGAGAAGTTAACACAACTCCAGCCCCCGAGCCTTCCAATAGTCTGGACCCATCAAAATGAATAGTCCAATACGTGTTGTCTGGTTTCTCTTCTGGCATCTGCATCTCTGTCCAGTCATTGATGAAGTCAACCAGTGCTTGAGATTTGATTGCAGTACACGGCACATACTTCAACCCATGAGACCCAAGCTCAATTGCCCACTTGGCGACTCGCCCAGTGGCTTCTCTGTTTTGAATGATGTCTCCCAAAGGAGCAGAGCTGACCACAGTGATTGGGTGACCCTGGAAATAATGTTTAAGCTTCCGGCTTGCCATGAATACCCCATATACGAGTTTCTGCCAATGCGGATATCGTTGCTTGGATTCAATCAACACCTCACTAACATAGTAAACCAACCGCTGAACCGGATGTTCCTTGCCAGCCTCCTTGCGCTCCACCACCATAGCCACACTAACAGCCTGTGAGTTGGCAGCCACATATAATAACAACAGCTCTTTTTCAACTGGAGCAGCAAGAAGCGGCAGCTTAGCAAGCTGTGTCTTCAGATCCTCAAAAGCAGCATTTGCAACATCACTCCAAATAAAAGCATTTTTTTCATCATCTGATACAAAGGCATTGCCTTCTCCCCTAACCGGCTTATGAACCAGCTCAGGGCAGCAACATGACCCGCCAACCGCTGAACGTCATTGATGCACGTTGGTTTGGCTAAGGACGTAATTTCTTTGATTTTCTCCGGGTTATCTTCAATACCTTGGTTGGACACCAAAAAACCCAAGGGCTTGCTAGCTGGGACTCCAAAAAAACACTTGGCCGGGTTAAGCATCATTTTGTAGATTCGGAGATTATCGAAAGTCTCTTTCAGATCTGTGACCAAGGTTTCCTCCTTCCTGGATTTTACCACTATATCATCCACGTAAGCATGAACATTGCGCCCAATTTGATCGTGAAGTCGCATGGGCACTCTTAAGCCCAAAAGGAGTAATAAAAGCTGTCTTCTCTTGATCCTTGACCGCCATCTTAATCTGATGATAACCGGAATAAGAATCCAAGAAACTCAAACATGCGCAACCCGCCGTAGCATCAATGATCTGATCAATACGGGGGAGAGCAAAAGGATCAGCCGGACAAGCTTTGTTCAGATCGGTGTAATCTACACACATACGCCAGGTGCCATTCTTTTTGAGCATGAGCACCGGTTTAGCTAACCACTCTGGGTGAAAGACCTCTACAATGAACCCGGCCGCCAAGAGCCGGGCCACCTCTTCTCCAATGGCCTTGCGCCTTTCTTCATTGAACCGTCGGAGAAACTGTCTAACAGGTTTGAACTTTGGATCAATATTAAGAGTGTGCTCAACGAGTTCCCTCGGGACACCCGGCATGTCTGAAGGTTTCCATGCAAAGATGTCCCAGTTCTCATGGATGAACTCGATGAGCGCGCTTTCCTATTTTGGATCCAAGTTTGCACTGATAATGAACTGCTTGGATGAGTCGCCAGGGACAAAGTCAACCATCTCGGTGTCCTCAGCTGATTTGAATTTCAACACCAGCTCATGCTCTGTTGTTGGTTTCTTTAATGACGTCATGTCTGCCGGGTCAACATGATCCTTATAAAACTTTAACTCCTCTATTGCACAAACAGATTCAGCATAGGCGGCATCACCTTCTTCACACTCCAAGGCTATCTTCCGGCTCCCATGTACTGTAATGGTGCCCTTATGACCCGGCATCTTGAGCTGTAAATACACATAACACGGCCGAGCCATGCACTTGGCATAAGTCGGTCGCCCGAACAGAGCATGATATGGACTTTTGATTTTAACCACCTCAAAGGTTAATTTTTCTGCTCTGGAGTCGTACTCATCCCCAAAGGCTACTTCCAGTTTAATCTTACCAACTGGGTATGCTGATTTACCTGGTACCACACCATGAAAAATAGTGTTGGATTGTTTAAGATTTTTATCAGTCAATCCCATCCGGCGAAACGTCTCATACTAGAGGATGTTGATGCTGCTGCCTCCATCCATGAGAACCTTAGTGAACTTGTATCCACCAACCTAAGGTGCCACTACCAAGGCCAAGTGACCCAGATTATCAACCCGGGGCGGGTGATCCTGTCTGCTCCACACAATAGGCTGCTCTGACCAACGTACATAACGTGGAACCGCTGGCTCAACGGCATAAACGGCCCTCTTGTGAAGCTTCTGGTCCCTCTTACATAAACTAGTGGTAAATACATGGTATTGCCCACCACTCAGCTGCTTCGGGTTGCTCTGATAACCGGTCTGCTGCTGATTACCTTGGCCGGGTTGTTGATAATATCCTCCTTGATGACCAGGATATCCCTGACCGTGGAAACCTCCTCCACCTGAACCAGCGCCCGGGCCGTGAAAACCGCCTCCTCCTGAACCGCCACCTGGGCTGTGACCTCCATCAAACACGTTTGAATTTTTAAACGCCTTCATGATCGTACAATCTTTCCACAGGTGGGTGGCTGGCTTCCCCCGGGTGCCGTGCTTTGGTCAAGGTTCATTTAATAACTGCTCAAGGGTGGGACCTGACCCGCTCGACCAAGGGGCCTGTCTGCCCTTGCACCGTTGATTACCGCCCTGTGCATTGCTGTTAGCAACAAACTCATCAGCCTTACGTTTATTACCTCCCTGATTTACGGGTTATGCTGGTGACCCTTGTCGTTGCCATTCTTCTTTCCCTTTGTTGCCTTTTCTTCATCAGACACCGGGTTTTTGGTAGTATCAGAATCAGCATACTTGACGAGAGCTGCCATCAACGTTCCCATGTCGTTACAGTCACGCTTGAGCCGCCCCAGCTTTTGCTTCAGAGGTTCAAAATGGCAATTTTTCACCAACATTAAAACTGCTGAGCCAGCATCCATCTTATCAGATGAATGTATTATCTCCTTGACCCGATGCACCCAATGGGTTGTGGATTCACCATCCTCTTGCTTGGAATTGGTCAGGTCCACAATCGACATAGGCTGCTTACACGTGTCCTTAAAGTTCTGGATGAACCGGGCTTTCAACTCCGCCCATGAGCCGATAGAATTGGGTGGCAATCCTTCAACCAAGTACGAGCTGTTCCATCTAACATCATGGTGAAACACTTGGCCATTGCAGCATCGCTGACCTCCAATAATTCCATAGCCATCTCGTAACTCTCAATCCAAGCCCCCGGCTGTAGGTCAGCTGTGTAATTAGGCACTTTACGAGGCCCCTTGAAGTCCTTTGGCAAACGCTCATTGCGTATGGCTGACACCAAGCAAGGCACACCTCCGGTTCTTGTGGCCACTCCTGCCTCAACCGAGGTTGCTGGATAAGCTGGAAAGGTTTGATGAGCTGCCTGATCTACTGCCATTTGAGCTGCTCGTTCCGCCTCTTGACGAATCCTCTCCTGATCCGCCAAGTTAAGGGCTCCAGCCCGCACCGGCTCATGCCTGTATGGCCGGTTGTGGCGTTGAGCATTGCTTGACATATCTGCGGACTCCATATGCATACTATAACTCGGGCTCCGGCTTAGGGTAGGAGTTGAATGGATCCTATCTCGACTGTAGGAGTATGCATCCTGCTGCGCTAGAGCCGTTTGAAGGAGTTCTCTTACCCTCCGTGTCTCAATTGCCACCAGTGAGTCGCCTTCCATCGGGAGAGCCGCCAAACGAGCCGATGTTGCGATGAGGTTTTCCAAGGGGTTGGAGAAGTGACCCGGCGGCGTTGGCATGTAATGAGGTGGAGCGGTAATTATACGAGGTGGTTCCATGGCATGCGGCTGAACCGGTGCGCCAGGTGTGGTGATCCGGTTTGCCTCCGGCGGGTTGCTTCCCCCAGCCCGGGGTGTATGGAATAGGTTCCTAGGATCAAGCGTTAGAGGTAGACGTGACTGAGTTTTCTGATGCCTCCTCCTCATGACCTCGTTTGACGCATTAAGATCCGCCAAGAGCCGGAAAGTCTCCGCTTGAAGCTGTTGAGCATGAACATCCAAAGCTGCCCGCTCTGCCACCATCCTGGCTTTCTCTGCGGCTAGATTTTCCTTAGCTTGCACCATCTCTTCATGTACGCGTGCCACCTCTGCGTCATGCTGGGCTTTATCCGCCGGCTCTACCACAGCTGTCAACAGAGTCGTCAGTTTATCCATGAGGTCCATTAGAATCTAAGCCGGTGGGCGTGCGGGGTCTCCTGACCCGGCAGCAGCTGACCCGGTACCTGTTGCTGCCGCTGCTGTAGAGTTCTTCCCGGGTTGCGTCCCTGCCATGAAGACTCCGGCCCAATTCAGCGGCTCAAGAGGGTCCGGAATACTGCTGCCATCAGAACAGCCCCCGAGCATGCCGTCTTGCAGCTGATACAAAGAGTCCGTCTCGTCCGTTGATGATGCAGTGTCAGAACAGATGGCCGTCTCACCGCCCTCCACCGATCCTTCAGAGTATTCACCACCGTGGACGCAGCCTACGAAGGAATGCTTCATGACAGATTGAACATGGGTGGTCTTTACGCGCTGAGCCATTTCGATGAGGTTGGTGTGGACGTCCGGCTCAGGGCCTGACTCGCCGATCCGGCCGATGAAGACGTGAATTCCATCGAAGGGGACCCGGTACCCGTACTAAATTGAGCCGGCCTCGGGGCCCCAGCCTTCGTCGTCGATGTAGAGCTTGCCGCGACGACTCTTGGTCATCCGGCCCATAGTGTATCCCTTGAGCCCTTCCAAGCTGCCCTTCAAGAACTCAAATCCACCGTGCACTGGCCCCACGGTGGACGCCAACTGTCGTGGAATTGTCACAGCAGATGTCCTAGAGCAAGGACTTAGTCGTAGGGCCATCGGACTAGGAAGCTTAAAGGGGTTAATCGGGACAAAGGACACGGGAGAGCTTTTATACTAGTTTGGCCCCTTACGATGAAGGTAAAAGCCTACGTCTAGTTGGGACTGGTATTGCTGGGGTTTCGATCTCCAAGAGGCTCAACTCGCCGGCTTGGTTATCGATTTTGTTTTCTTTCCCTAAGCCGCCACCGGGTCGTCCCCTTATATACATGGGCTGACACCTGGTGGCCTATAGAGTCCCGGCCGGCTCATAATCGTGTCTGGCTCGGTGACTTCCTTTACATGCCTTTCTTTACAAGTCTTTCCTTACATATGGCGGTTCATAATTTCAGGACTTAAACCTCCTTCGGGCCTTTGGTCCTTCTATAAGACTTAATAAACTACAATCTTGAATATTGACTGGGCTTCTTGCGTAACCCGCCATTGGGGTTGACCCGGCCCCTCCTGGGTGGGTCTCAACTGATAGTAATATCCCCAACATTATTGGAACATGTTTATTGTTGGGATATCATTATTATATCTTGTTTACTTTAATGCACCTATATACTTGGTAAAGGGTGGAAGGCTCGGCCTTATGCCTGGTGTTTTGTTCAACTCTTGCCGCCCTAGTTTCTGTCATACCGGTGTTATGTTCCTTGATTTTGCGTTCCATATGCGGTTGGGTTATAATGGGAACCCCTTGACAGTTCGCCTTGAATAAAACTCCTCCAGCAAGGCCCAACCTTGGTTTTACCTTTCGCCACCTAGCCTTTTTCCCTTGGGTTTTGCAGACTCAAGGGTCATCTTTATTTTAACCCCCCCCGGGCCAGTGCTTCTCTAAGTGTTGGTCCAACCTGAGTGATGTCTGGCTCCCCCGGGGAAACCAGGGTCTATGCCAAACTGACGTCTGGCTCATTCGGTGTGCCCTGAGAACGAGATACATGCGACTACTATCGGGATTTGTCGGCACATCGGGCGGCTATGCTGGTCTTGTTTTACCATTGTCGAAATGTCTTGTAACCGGGATTCCGAGTCTGATCGGGCCGTCCTGGGAGAAGGAATATCCTTCGTTAACCGTGAGAGCTTGTGATGGGCTAAGTTGGGACACCCCTGCAGGGTTTTGAACTTCTGAAAGTCGTGCCCGCGGTTATGGGTAGATGGGAATTTGTTAATGTCTGGTTGTAGAGAACCTGAAACTTAACTTAATTAAAATGGATCAACATCGTGTGTAGCCGTGATGGTCTCTTTTTGGCAGAGTCCGGGAAGAGAACACAGTCTCGTGTTATGCTTGAACATAAGTAGTTCTAGGATCACTTCTTGATCATAGATTCTCGACCGTGCTTTGCCTTCTCTTCTCGCTCTCATTTGCGTATGTTAGCCACCATATATGCTAGTGTTTGCTACAGCTGCACCTCACATACCTTTGCCTACCCATAAGCTTAAATAGTCTTGATCGTGAGGGTGTGAGATTGCTGAGTCCCCATGACTCACACATTACTTCCAAAACCAGATGCAGGTGCCGAAGATGCCATTCCAGGAGATGCGACTGAACTCAAGTGGGAGTTCGATGAGGACTCAGGATGTTACTGCGTTTCCTTTCCAGACGATCAGTAGTGGAGACCAGTTGGGATGATCGGGGATCTTATGCATTTGGAGTTGTCTTTATTTTGGTTCCGTAGTCGGACCTTGATTGTATTCTGGATGATGTAATGCTATATTTATGTATTGTGTGAAGTGGTGATTGTAAGCCAACTCTGTACCTCTTTCTTATTCAGTACATGGGATGTGTAAAGAATACCCCTCTTGCGACATGCCTACAATGCGGTTATGCCTCTAAGTCTTGCTCCGACATGTGGGAGATATAGCCGCATCATGGGTGTTACAGAAGCAGAGGTTGGCATGCACTTTTTGGTTGTATGCTCAATATCTTAGTGCAAAGGAACGTCACATTATATTGCCCCTTATGATAGCAACCTTTATTAAGTAGTCTGTCGGTTTTATTATTTTTCCATCACAAGTTCATACAACACTCAATTTTCTCTTACACTAAATGATCTAACACATTTAGAAGCAATTTATATTGCCTTTTTGCACCGATGACAACTTACTTGAAGGGTCTTACTAAACCCATAGGTAGGTATGGTGGACTCTCAAAACATGATTTGGGTTTAAGGGTTTTTTGATGCACAAGTAGTATCTCTACTTAGTGAGGAATTTTTGGCTAGCAAAGATGGGGGCAAGCACCACATGTTACAGGATCTATGACGATATGACTTCTATGTGAATATGAACAAACATAAATCATTATGTTGTCTTCCTTGTCCAACGTCAACAATTTTGGCATATAATATTTTGATGGGGGCTCACAATCATAAAACATGTCCAAGATAGTATATTTGCATCTGAATCTTCTTTTCCCTTAATAATTCTTTCATGAATTGCATCAATGACAAATGCTATGTTTGTAAATCTCAAATAAAATTTTACCACTTATACTTTTCCTTATGTGATGTCATTACTTACCATGAGATTAGCATATAATCTTTTTCATTTATTTTCCTTTCTTTTTACTGGAACATGTGATACATGACGTATCTATAATTTTTTATTGTTCCATGCTATTATATTATCGGTTTTGGATGTTTTATATGCATTTACTATTTTATACTATTTTTGAGACCAACTTATTAACCCAGAGCCCAGTGCCAGTGTATGTTTTTCCTTGTTTTTGAGTTTCGCAGAAAAGGAATATCTAACGGAGTCCAAACGGAATAAAACTTTACGATGATTTTTCTTGGACCAGAAAACACCTACGAGACTTAAAGATGCAGTCAAAAGAGCCACGACGCGACGACAAGCCATAGGGGCACGCCCTAGGGGGTGCCCCTGGCTTGTGGCCACCTCGGGAGTCCACCGACCTCCCTCTGAGTCCTATAAATTCCCAAATATTCCCGAACCCTCAGAAGCATCCATGAGAATACTTTTCCGCCGTCGCAACCTTCTCTTCCCGTGAGATCCCATCTTGGGGCCTTTCCCGGCGATCTACCGGAGGGGGATTTGATCATGGAGGGCATCTACATCAACCCTATTGCCCTTCGGATGAAGCACAAGTAGTTTACCTCAGACCTACAGGTCCATAGCTAGTAGTTAGATGGATTCTTCTCTCTCTATGATCCTCAATACCATGTTCTCCTCAATGTTCTTAAAGTTCTATCCGATGTAATCTTCTTTTGCGGTGTGTTTGTCGAGATCCGATGAATTGTGGATTTATGATCAAATTATCAATGAATATTATTCGAATACTATCTGAATTCATATATGCATGATTTGATATCTTGGTATTTCTCTTCGAATTATTAGTTTGGTTTGGCTAACTAGATTCATATTTCTTGCAATGGGAGAGGTGCTTAGTTTTGGGTTCAATCTTGCGGGGTCCTCACCCAATGACATAGTAGGGGTAGCGAGGCATGTCTTGTATTGTTGCCTTCAAGGATAAAAAGGTGGGGTTTTCATCATATTGCTTGAGTTTATCCCTCTACATCATGTCAACTTACTTAAGGCATTACTCCGTTCTTTATGAACTTAATACTCTAGATGCATGCTGGATAGTGCTCGATGTGTGGAGTAATAATAGTTGATGCAGGCAGGAGTCGGTCTACTTTACATGGACAGATGCCTATATGCATAATAATTGCCTTGGATATCGTCATATATTTGCGCTTTTCTATCAATTGCTCGACAGTAATTGGTTCACCCACCATATTATTTGCCTTCAAGAGATAAGCCTCTAGTGAAACCTAGGGCCCCAGGGTCTATTTTCCATCATATTTTTTTCAGATCTATAAACCAAAAATACAAAAGGGAAAAACCAACATGTGATCTCTACTTTGCTGCATCACCGTTTCCTCTTCAGGGCAAAAACCAATGCAAGCTCAAGAAGTAGCAGGAAGAATTCCTGGCGCCGTTACCGGGGAGGTCTACATCAAGCTACCAAGTACGCATCATAAACTACCATCTCTTGAATTAAATTATTTGCCATTTCCCACTCATTTTCCTCTCCCCCACTTCTAAAATGATTTTCAAAAAAATACAAAAAGATTTGCCTTTTTATTTTCCTTCTTTCCATATGCCTTTTTGCTCGTTTGCTATCTTTGCTTGTGTTGCCATGTGCCTTCTATTTTCTTGCATCTTTGCTTGCTAAAAATCTATTGATATGGATCCACTTAAACTTTTCTACTTGGATCATCTTTGATCCATATGTGCTCGTGCTGAAACTCCAACTAGTTTAGTTGAGGGAAATCTTTAGATGAGCATGCTCATTTTGTGCGTCACCGTTTGTTTGAGAATGGGAGACTCTTATGGAATCAAATAAATTGTTTGCTGTGTTATGCTTGGAATCTTTGTCAACTTTGTGATTTTACTTGTTGCTCTAAGAACCCTAAAAAACACCTTCCCTACCAATGTGAGTTTAATGATAATGAAATCTTATATTCTTATGAAAAGGGTGTTTATAGTTACTATGATAACGAACAAATTGAAGAATTTGTTGATAATAAGGGTGCTTATGAAGTTGCTATTTTAATTGAAAAGGATGATATTTACTCTATGCTCATAATGCCTATGTTAAGGAATTTATTGAGAGAATGACCGTTGCTTTAGAAGAAAATAACTATATGCATGAATCTGTAGATAATTATGATTATGTTTGTTTGATTGAGGTATCCTCCCTTAATGAGCATGATTTTTGCTATTCTTATGGCCATGATGCCAATATTAATTATGCTTATGGAGATGAATTTGCTATAGTTCCTTATGTTAAACATGAGATTATTGCAATTGCACCCATACTTGATAGTTCCTTGAATCAAAAGCATTATTGCAATGATATTATTATAAATTATATTAAAGTTAATTGTGTTAATAATATGCAAAATCCCAAGCTTGGGGATGCTAGTTTTGCTATGTCTGCTACTTATTGCAATGATCATGATTGTGGTGATAATGCTTCTTATGATCTTGAAAATTTATTTAAGCCTCATGATGAATATGTTTGCGATAATATTGGAAGTGGGTTTGGAAGAGTGTCAACTTGAAGTAAAAGTAATCCAACATATTTGGAGAGTGTTCAATCTCGTGAAATTTTTGATAAAAGTTGGCTTGGAGAGGCCAAGACTTTATTTGATGATAATCCTACTATTTTGGAAGAGTGTAAACTTTGCATGCATGTGTATCATGAAAAATATATTTTATGTGATAGTTATATTGTTGAATTTGAATATGATCCCACATGTAATTATTATGAGAGAGGAAATTATCATTGTAGAAATTTTCATGTTACAAAATTACCGCTAGTTATGTTGAGATTGCTATTATTTCTTTCTTCTTCCTGGCAGTATGGTAGTTTTTGCTTGTCTTGATAATTTGTTTGCTTATAAAATCCCTATGCATAGGAAGAATGTTAGACTTAAACTTGTCTATCACATGTTTTATGATGCTCTCTTTGTGTTTCAATTGCTATCTTTCATGTGTGAGCATCATGAAAATTATCAATGCCTAGCTAAAAGGCTTTAAAGAAAAGCGCTTGTTGGGAGACAACCCAATATACTTCCTTTCATTATGTGAATCATTTTTTCATCTAGACTCTGGTTAGATGTGTTTTCATGTTTTAGTTAGTGTTTGATCCAAGTAAGACCTTTCGGATGGCTTACGGTGATAGTTGATTTGGTCTTGCTGAAAAACAGGAACTTTTGCACCCAGTAAAATAATTTTCATTTTTAACATAAGCGAGATAAAATACTGATTCTGTTTGCAACATATTTATATACAAATTGCTTCTATTGCCCTAATTGTTCAGATTTTTTGGAGTTACAGAAGTAAAAGTTTACAGATTGCTACAGGCTATTCTAATTTTGACAGATTCTTTTTCTATGTGTTGTTTGCTTATTTTTATGAATCTATGGGTAGTATCGGGGGGTATGAACCATGGAGGAGTTGGAATACAGTATATATTACACCAATATAAATAAATAATGAGTTCGCACAGTACCAAAAGTGGTGATTTTATTTTCTTATGCTAACGGATCTCATGAGTTTTCTGTTGAGTTTTGTGTTGTGAAGTTTTCAAGTTTTGGGTAAGATTTGATGAACTATGGAATAAGGAGTGGCAAGAGCCTAATATTGGGGATGCCCAAGGCACCCCAAGGTAATATTCAAGGACAATCGAGAGCCTAAGCTCGGGGATGCCCCAAAGGCACTCCCTCTTTCGTCTTCAATCCATCGGTAAATTTACTTGAGGCTATATTTTAAATCACCACATGATATGTGTTTTGCTTGGAGCGTATTGTATGATATGAGTCTTTTCTTTTTAGTTTCCACAATCATCCTTGCTGTATACACATTTTGAGAGGGACACATAGGAATCGTGAATCTATTAGAATACTCTTTGTGCTTCACTTATATATTTTGAGCTAGGCAATATGCTCTAGTACTTCACTTATATCTTTTTAGAGCACGATAGTGGCTTTATTTTATAGAAATTATTGAACTCTCTTGCTTCACTTATATTATTTTGAGAGTCTCTCTAAACATCATGGTAATTTGCTTTGGTTATGAATTTAGTCCTAATATGATGGGCATCCATGAGGGATATAATAAAAACTTTCATATGAAGTGCATTGGATACTATGAGAAGTTTGATTCTTTATGATTGTTTTGAGATATAAAGATGGTGATATTAGTGTCATGACAGTGAGTAATTGTGGGTTGGTAGAAATACTTGTGTTAAAGTTTGTGATTCTCGTAGAATGCACGTATGGTGAACCGTTATGTGATGAAGTCGGAGCATGATTTATTGATTGATTGTCTTCCTTATGAGTGACGGTCGGGGACGAGCGATGGTATTTTCGTACCAATCTATCCCGCTAGGAGCATGCGTATAGTACTTTGTTTCAATAACTAATAAACTTTCGCAATAAGTATGTGAGTTCTTTATGACTAATGTTGAATCCATGGATTATACGCACTCTCAGCCTTCCACCATTGCTAGCCTCTCTAGTACCGCGCGACTTTCACCGGTGCATTACACCCACAATTTACCTTCCTCAAAACAGCCACCATACCTACCTATTATGGAATTTCCATAGCCATTCTGAGATATATTTCCATGCAACTTCCACCATTCTATTTATTATGACACACTTCATCATTGTCATACTGATTTCCATGATCATGTAGTTGACATCGTATTTGTGGCAAAGCCACCATTCATATTTTTTATACATGTCACTCTTGAGTCATTGCACATCCCGATACACCGCCGAAAGCATTCATATAGAGTCATATTTTGTTCTAGTATCGAGTTGTAATTCTTGAGTTGTAAAGTAAATAAAAATGTGGTGATCATCATTATTAGAGCATTGTCCCATGTGAGGAAAGGATGAAGGAAGCTATGATTCCCTCACAAGTTGGGATGAATCTGCGGGCTTTACAAAAAAATAATAAAAGAGGCCAAAGAAGCCCACAAAAAAGTGAGAGAAAAGAGAGAAGGGGCACTTCTACTATCCTTTTTCCACACTTGTGCTTCAAAGTAGCACCATGATCTTCATGATAGAGAGTCTCCTATTTTCTCACTTTCATATACTAGTGGGAAATTTTCGTTATAGAACTTGGCTTGTATATTCCAATGATGGGCTTCCTCAAATTGCCCTAGGTCTTCATGAGCAAGAGAGTTGGATGAACACCCACTTAGTTTCTTTTTGAGCTTTCATACACTTATAGCTCTAGTGCATCTGTTGCATGGCAATCCCTACTCACTCACATTGATATCTATTGATGGGCATATCCATAGCCCGTTGATACGCCTAGTTGATGTGAGACTATCTCTTTCCTTTTCTCTTCTCCAATACCACCATATTCTATTCCACCTATAGTGCTATATCCATGGCTCACACTCATGTGTTGCATGAAAGTTGAAAAAGCTCGAGAACATCAATAGTATGAAACAATTGCTTGAATTATCATTGGGGTTGTGCATGATTTAATATTTTGTGTGATGAAGATGGAGCATAGGCAGACTATATGATTTTGTAGGGATAACTTTCTTTGGCCATGTTATTTTGAGAAGACATGATGTCTTTTTTAGTATGCATGAAGTATTTGTTTTTATGTTAATATTAAACTTTTGTTTTGAATATTATGGATCTGAATATTCATGCCACAAAAAAATAAAATTACATTGATAAATATGTTAGGTAGCATTCCACATCAAATATTCTGTTTTTATCATTTACCTACTCGAGGACGAGCATGAATTAAGCTTGGGGATGCTTGATACGTCTCCAATGTATCTATAATTTTTTATTGTTCCATGCTATTATATTATCTATTTTGGATGTTTTATATGCATTAATATGCTATTTTATATTATTTTTGGGACTAAATTATTAACCCAGAGCCCAGTACCAGTTTATGTTTTTTCCTTGTTTTTGAGTTTTGCAGAAAAGGAATATCAAATGTAATCCAACCGGAATAAAACTTTATGATGATTTTTCTTGGACCAAAAGACCCACGAGGCGATGACAAGACGTACGGGGACGCCCTAGGGGGGCGCCCCATGACTTGTGTCCCCGTCGGGAGTCCACCGACCTCCCTCTGAGTCCTATAAATTCCAAAATATTCCCAATCCCTCAGAAGCATCCACGAAAATACTTTTCTGCCGCCGCAACCTTTTGTTCCCATGAGATCCCATCTTGGGGCCTTTCCCAGCGATCTGCCGAAGGGGGATTCGATCACTGAGGGCATCTACATCAACCCTATTTCCCTTCCGATGAAGCACAAGTAGTTTACCTCGGACCTACTGGTCAATAGCTAGTAGCTAGATGGCTTCTTCTCTCTCTATGATCTTCAATACCATGTTCTCCTCGATGTTCTTGGAGTTCTATCCGATGTAATCTTCTTTTGCGGTGTGTTTGTCGAGATCCGATAAATTTTGGATTTATGATTAGATTATCTATGAATATTATTTGAATCTTCTCCAAATTCTTATATGCATGATTTGACATCTTTGTATTTCTCTTCGAACTATCGGTTTGGTTTGGCCAACTAGATTGGTATTTCTTGGAATGCGAGAGGTGCTTAGTTTTGGGTTCAATCTTGCGGTGTCCTCACTCAGAGACATAGTAGGGGTAGCAAGGCACGTACTGTATTGTTGCCATTGAGGATAAAAAGATGGGGGTTTCATCATATTGCTTGAGTTCATCCCTCTACATCATGTCATCTTACTTAAGGCATTACTCCGTTCTTTATGAACTTAATACTCTAGATGCATGCTGGATAGCGGTCGATGTGTGGAGTAATAGTAGTAGATGCAAGCAGGAGTCGGTCTACTCGACACGGATGTGATGCCTATATGCACAATCATTGCCTTGGATATCGTCATAACTTTGTGCTTTTCTATCAATTGCTCGACAGTAATTTGTTCACCCACTGTATTATTTGCCTTCGAGAGAGAAACCTCTAGTGAAAACTATGGTCCCCGGGTTTATTTTCCATCATATTTGTTCAGATCTATATGCCAAAAATACCTTGCAGCAATTTATTTACTTTTATTTTGTTTTAGGTTTTAGCAATCTTTTATACCTATCTCTATCAGATCTCACCTTTGTAATTGACCGTGAAGGGATTGATAACCCCTTTATCGCGTTGGGTGCAAGTGTTTGATTGTTCGTGCAGGTGCATAGATGGTAGACTTGCTTGTACCTCCTACTGGATTGATACCTTGGTTCTCTAACTCAGGGAAATACTCATCTCTACTTTGCTACATCACCCTTTCCTCTTCAAGGGAAAAACCAACGCAAGCTCAAGAAGTAGACCGACTCACCGGTCCTCCCTAAACATCTCGGATGTGGAGCACCCCCTCACGCATCTTGATGGTTTGAGGGTGCTTCAACACCTCCGACAAGTGGGGGTTGACTACCCTTTCGAAGAACTTGTCCTTGGAGGAGCTCGAGGCGGCCATGGCGATCTAGATCTATCAGAAAACAACAAGAAATAAGAACATGAGATTTCTCTACGATACGATGGTCAATGCGTTTGGGGGGTATATTAATATTTTTTATCTTGGGGACAAGAAACGGCAGAAAAACAAAGTCTGGAACATAACCGAGGTGGGCACAACCTACCTGGTCGCGCCTGGCTTGCCAGGCGCACCCTGGTGTCTTGTGCCCACCAGGGTCGCCTTCCTGGTTGTTTCTTATTTTCCTAATTTATGTAATATTCCAAAACTGACATAAAATATTTTTGCGGATTTTTCGGAGTGTGTTTACTTACGGTCACATACCTCCTCTTTTTTCACGATTGTGGACTGTTCCAGAAGGTTTCTTTTATGTTTTACTCCAATGTCATGGTTTGGATAATATTGCTTTCAACATTAATAGGCATACCTGAGATATAATGTTTGATTCTTCGCCCATTGACGACCTTCGGGTTAGTACCTTCAACATTATTTATTTTCACAGCTCCAGAGCGATAAACCACTTCGACAATATATGGACCTTCCCATTTGGAGAGAAGTTTTCCCGCAAGAATCTAAAACGAGAGCTGCACAAAAGAACATATTCACCCACTCGCTTTTGGATTCTTTTGTCATGCCATCTCTTAACTTTTTCTTTGAATAGTTTGGCATTTTCATAAGCTTGGGTTCTCCATTCATCTAGTGAGCTAATATCAAATAACCTCTTTTCACCAGCAAGTTTGAAATCATAGTTGAGTTCTTTAATTGCCCAATATGTTTTATGTTCTAACTCAAGAGGTAAATGAAAAGCTTTTCCATAAACCATTTTATAAGGAGACATACCCATAGGATTTTTATAAGCTATTTGGCAGGCCCAAAGTGCATCATCCAATTTCTTAGACCAATTCTTTAAAGACCTATTGACATTTTTTTGTAATATTAGTTATATTTATCTATTGCTAAGTTCAACATGACCACTACACTGAGGATGATAGGGTGAAGCAATTCTATGGTTGACGTCATATTTAGCAAGCATTTTACGGAAGGCGCCATGAATAAAGTGTGAACCACCATCAGTCATTAAATATCTAGGGACTCCAAACCTTGGGAAAATAACTTCTTTAAGCATTTTAATGGAACTTTTATGATCAGCACTACTAGATGGAATAGCTTCTACCCACTTAGTAACATAATGAACAACAACCAAAATATGTGTATACCCATTAGAGGAAGGAAAAGGTCCCATATAATCACAACCCCATACACCAAATGGTTCAACAACAAGAGAATAATTCATAGGCATTCTGTGACGCTTACCGATATTACCAATGTGACGCCCGGATAACTAAGCTATAGTAACCCTCTGCCACTGATGCCACATCACCACGATTACCATTGTTAACCTCGCGATGATTCAATCACGTTGATATTCAAAATTCAAAATTAAATCAAACGACAAAAGTAAATAAAATAAAAAGAGAAAAAAACCCGGCCAATTGGGCCAACAGGCCCAGCTAGCCACCCACGTGGCCCAGCCGGCCCACCACCGCTGCCCCTGGCCTATTAGGCCACAACCCACCGAAGCCTAACCACCTGATCCTCCCACTTCCCCCACGCCCCCACGCTCCTTCCCCTCTCCTCCCCCGATCAAGATCGGGGGGCAGCCACCCCGATCCTGCGTCGCCCCTTCCCCACCTCGTCGGCGCCCGCCTCTCTGTCTCCTCCCGCACAGCGCCCGCCCGCCCTCGACCCATACTGGATCAAGGGCTCGACCCCGCGGCGCCCCGAGCCCCCACGCCACGCAGTCGCCGCTCGCCGTCACCCCGACGCATCGCCGGTGCCACCCCGCCCGTCGATCGCCGTCCCTGACCTCCTCCTCAACCGGCCTCCTTGAGCCTCGCCGGCGTACCCCTACATCAGGGGTGAGCGCCTTCCCTCCTCTCCTCTCTGTCCCGTCGTAGGACGCCGTCCGCCGCGTTCCCCCGCTCGTTGATCGCACGCGCCCGCACCTGCAACCCCTCCATGGTCGCGCCCTCCCACTCCTCGTCGGCAGCCCACGCTCGCCGCATCCTTGCCTCGACCGCCCCTGTCTCGCCTCTCTGCCGCTGGCATCCCATAGCTGTCGCCGATTCCGGCCGCCATCATCAGCCGATGTCCTCGCCGACCCCTGCTTGCCCGGGCGAGCCGTAGCCGCCTAGTCCCGCGGCCGCACTCGCCCCGCCGGCGGCCAACTGCCCGCGGCAACCCCTAGCCACACCCGGGTTCGGCCTACGCTCGAGCGCTCGCACGCCTGCACGCCCCAGCGACCGCAACGGCCTCACCCGTGCCCGCTAGGGCCCTGGGGCCATTGACAGTTGGGCCCCGCCCCTAGGCCACTTACAGGTGGGGCCAACCTCCCCGTTTTAACAGAAAACGAAAATGTGAAAATAATAATAATAAATTAACTTAATTAATCCTATTAATTAACCTAATTAACTTTTAAGTAATTAAACTATTAATTAGTTGTCAGTCTATGAGAGAATGGCCCCACCCGTCAGTTTAACCCAGTCAACACCCTATTGACAGCTCACATCATGCTGATGTCATAACCCTGTTTTCCATTTAAATTAAATCTGTTAATTCCAAAAAATGATTTAAAACTTTGGAAATTAATAAAAAAATAAACCGTAACTTGGATTTAAATACTTTGCACATGAAAGTTGCTTAGAAAAATGAGATGAATTTGCATCCGTGATGTCTATTACACAACCTTCTTCTCGTAGACGTTGTTGGGCCTCCAAGTGAGGTTTGTAGGACAGTAGCAAATTTTCCTCAAGTGTATGACCTAAGGTTTATCAATCCGTAGGAGGCGTAGGATGAAGATAGTCTCTCTCAAACAACCTTGCAAGCAAATAACAAAGAGTCTTGTGTCCCGAACACAACCAATACAATTGTAAATTGCATA
Organism: Triticum urartu; assembly: GCF_056163025.1. Lineage (NCBI taxonomy): Eukaryota > Viridiplantae > Streptophyta > Magnoliopsida > Poales > Poaceae > Triticum > Triticum urartu. Next base: position 190,903,662 of record NC_141873.1, on the reverse strand, counting down.
GGTGCACTAGTTCGGCGAAGAGATGGTGATACAAGTGCAATATGGATGGTAGATAAAGGTTTTTGTAATCTGAAAATATAAAAACAGCAAGGTAGCAAGTGGTAAAAGTGAGCACAAACGGTATTGCAATGCTAGGAAAGAAGGCCTAGGGTTCATACTTTCACTAGTGCAAGTTCTCTCAACAATAATAACATAATTGGATCATATAATTATCCCTCAACATGCAACAAAGAGTCACTCCAAAGTCACTAATAGCGGAGAACAAATGAAGAGATTATTGTAGGGTACGAAACCACCTCAAAGATATTCTTTCCGATCAATCCGTTGGGCTATTCCTATAAGTGTCACAAATAGCCCTAGAGTTCGTAGTAAAATAACACCTTAAGACGCAAATCAACCAAAACCCTAATGTCACCTAGATACTCCAATGTCACCTCGAGTATCCGTGGGTATGATTACACGATATGCATCACACAATCTCAGATTCATCTACTCAATCAACACAAAGAACTTCAAAGAGTGCCCCAAAGTTTCTACCGGAGAGTCAAGACGAAAACATGTGCCAACCCCTATGAATAAGTTCACGAGGTCATGGAACTCGCAAGTTGATCACCAAAACATACATCAAGTGGATCACGTGATATCCCATTGTCACCACGGATAAGCACATGCAAGACATACATCAAGTGTTCTCAAATCCTTAAAGACTCAATCCGATAAGAGAACTTCAAAGCGAAAACTCAATTCATCCCAAGAGAGTAGAGGGGGAGAAACATCATAAGATCCAAATATAATAGCAAAGCTCGCGATACATCAAGATCGTGCCGACTCAAGAACACGAGCAAGAGAGAGAGATCAAACACATAGCTACAGGTACATACCCTCATCCCCGAGGGAGAACTACTCCCTCGTTGTCATGGAGAGCGCCGCGATGATGAAGATGGCCACCGGAGAGGGATTCCCCCCTCCGACAGGGTGCCAGAACGGGTTTATATTGGTTTTCGGTGGCTACGGAGGCTTCTGGGGGGGACTCCCGATCTAGGTTTCTTTCTGGAAGTTCCTGTATATATATAAGAGGTTTTGGTGTCGAGAACAAGTCAGGGGGGTCCCCGGGCTGTCCACGAGGCGGGGAGGTGCGCCCAAGGGGGTGGGCGGGCCCCCCCACACTCGTGGGCAGCCCGAGACTCTTCTGGCCCAACTCTTTTACTCCATGGCCTTCTTCTGGTCCAAAAATAAGCTCCATCAAGTTTCAGGTCAATTGGACTCCGTTTGGCTTTCCTTTTCTGCGATACTCAAAAACAAGGAAAAACAGAAACCCGCACTGCGCTCTAGGTTAATAGGTTAGTCCCAAAAATCATCTAAAATAGCATATAAATGCATATAAAACATCCTATATGGATAATATAATAGCATGGAACAATCAAAAATTATAGATACGTTGGAGACGTATCAAGCATCCCCAAGCTTAATTCCTGCTCGTCCTCGAGTAGGTAAATGATAAAACAGAATTTTTGATGTGGAACGCTACCTAACATAATTATCAATGTAATTTTCTTTATTGTGGCAAGAATATTCAGATCCATAAGATTCAAGACAAAAGTTTAATATTGACATTAAAATAATAATACTTCAAGCATACTAACCAAGCAATTATGTCTTATCAAAATAACATAGCCAAAGAAAGCTTATCCCTACAAAATCATATAGTTTGACCATGCTTCATTTTCGTCACACAAAATGCTCCCATCATGCACAACCCCGATGACAAGTCGAGCAATTGGTTCATACTTTTTAAAGCGCTTCAGCCTTTTCAACCCTTACGCAATACATGAGCGCAAGCCATGGACATAGCACTATGGGTGGAATAGAGTATGATGATAGGGGTTATGTGAGAAGACAAAGAAAAGAAAGTCTCACATTGACGCGACTAATAAACGGGCTATGGAGATGCCCATCAATTGATCTCAATGTGAGGAGTCGGGATTGCCATGCAACAGATGCACTAGAGCTATAAATATATGAAAGCTCATCAAAAGAAACTAAGTGCGTGTGCATCCAACTTGCTTGCTCACGAAGACCTTGGGCATTTTGAGGAAGCCCATCATTGGAATATACAAGCCAAGTTCTATAATGAAAAATTCCCACTAGTATATGAAAGTGACAACATAAGAGACTCTCTATCATGAAGATCATGGTGCTACTTCTAAGCACAAGTGTGGAAAAAGGAAAGTAACATTGTCCCTTCTCTCTTTTTCTCTCATTTTTTTATTTGGGCCTTCTCTCTTTTTTTCTTTTGGCCTCTTTTTCTTCTCTTTTTTTATTTCATCTGGAGTCTCATCCCGACTTGTGGGGGAATCATAGTCTCCATCATCCTTTCCTCACATGGGACAATGCTCTAATAATGATGATCATCACACTTTTATTTACCTACAACTCAAGAATTACAACTCGATACTTAGAACAAAATATGACCCTATGTGAATGCCTCCGGCGGTGTACTGGGATATGCAATGAATTAAGAGTGACATGTATGAAAAAGTAGCATGGTGGATTTGCCACAAATACGATGTCAACTACATGATCATGCATGGCAATATGACAATGATGATGCGTGCCATAATAAACGGAACGGTGAAAGTTGCATGGCAATATATCTCGGAATGGCTATGGAAATGCCATAATAGGTAGGTATGGTGGCTGTTTTGAGGAAAATATAAGGAGGTTTATGTGTGATAGAGATTATCGTATCACGGGGTTTGGATGCACCGGCGAAGTTTGCACCAACTCTCAAGGCGAGAGACGGCAATGCATGGTACTGAAGAGGCTAGCAATGATGGAAGGGTGAGAATGCGTAATATCCATGGACTCACATTAGTCATAAAGAACTCATATAATTATTGCAAAAGTTTATTAGCCCTCGAAGCAAAGTACTACTACGCATGCCCCTAGGGGGATAGATTGGTAGGAAAAGACCATCGCTCGTCCCCGACCGCCACTCATAAGGAAACCAATCAAAGAACACCCCATGCTTCAAATTTGTCACACAACGTTTACCATACGTGCATGCTACGAGACTTGCCAACCTCAACACAAGTATTTCTCAATTTCAAAATTACTCAACTAGCACAACTCTAATGTTACCACCTTTATATCTCAAAACAATTATCAAGTATCAAACTTCTCATAGTACTCAAATTCATAGTACTCTTGGATGCCTACCATATTAGGACTAAATTCATAAAAAAAGCAAATTGCCATGCTGTTTAGGACTCTCAATATGATATAAGTGAAGCATGAGAGTTCATCTAATTCTATAAAATAAAACCACCACCGTGCTCTAGAAAGATATAAGTGAAGCACTAGAGCAAATTGTAAACTACTCCGAAAGATATAAGTGAAGATCAATGAGTAGTCGAATAATTATGCAACTATGTGAAGACTCTAACATTTAAGAATTTCATATCTTGGGATATTATTCAAACAACAAGCAAGAGTAAATAAAATAAAATGACACTCCAAGCAAAACACATATCATGTGGTGAATACAAATATAGCTCCAAGTAAAGTTACCGATGAACGAAGACGAAAGAGGGGATGCCTTCTGGGGCATCCCCAAGCTTAGGCTCTTGGTTGTAGTTGAATGCTAACTTGAGGATGCCCTCTTGCCACTCTTTATTCCATAATCCATTGAATCTTTATCCAAAACTTGAAAAACTTCACAACACAAAACTCACAAGAAAACTCTTAATCTCCGTTAGTATAAGAAAATAAATCACCACTTAGGTACTATTGTGAACTCATTCTAAATTCATATTGGTGTAATATCTATTGTATTCCAACTTCTCTCTGGTTCATACCCTCCGATGCTACTCATAGATTCATCAAAATAAGCAAACAACACATAGAAAATAGAATTTGCCAAAAACAGAACAGTCTGTAGTAATCTGGATCAAACGTATACTTCTGGAGCCCCAAAAATTCTAAAATAAATTGCTGGACGTGAGGAATTTATCTGTTAATTATCTTCAAAAATAATCAACTAAGCAGCTGTAACACCCACGATGCGGCTATATCTCCCACGTGTCGGAGCATGACTTAGAGACATAACCGCATAGTAGGCATGTCGCAAGAGGGGTAATCTTTACACATCCCATGTACTGAATAAGAAGGGATAAAGAGTTGGCTTACAATCGCCACTTCACACAAAACATAAAATTAGTATTACATCATCCAGAATACAATCAAGGTCCGACTACGGAACCAAAATAAAGAAAGACAACCCCTAATGCAATAGATCCCCGATCGCCCCGACTAGGCACCACTACTGATCAACTGGAAAACGAAACAACACAACGAACACGATCTTCTTCGAGCTCCTCCTTGAGCTCGGTTGCGACACCTGCACGGTATCATCGGCACCTGCAACTGGTTTTGGAAGTAATTTGTGAGTCACGGGGACTCAGCAATCTCACACCCTCGTGATCAAGACTATTTAAGCTTATGGGTAGGAAAAGTGGTAGTGAGGTGGAGTTGCAGCAAGCACTATCATATATGGTGGCTAACTTACGCAAATGAGAGCGAGAAGAGAAGCAAAGCACGGTCGAGAAACTAGAAGTGATCAAGAAGTGATCCTGAAACTACTTACGTTCAAACATAACACAAGTACCGTGTTCACTTCCCGGACTCTGCCGGAAAGAGACCATCACGGCTAGACACGCGGTTGATGCATTTTAATTAAGTTAAGTGTCAGGTTTTCTACAACCGGATATTAACACATTCCCATCTGCCTGTAACCGCGGGCACGGCTTTCGAAAGTTCAAAACCCTGCAGGGGTGTCCCAACTTAGCCCATCACAAGCTCTCGCGGTCAAAGAAGGAAATTTCTTCTAGCGGGAAGACCCGATCAGCCTCGGAATCCCGGTTACTTGACATTTCAATAATGGTAAAACAAGACCAGCAAAGCCGCCTGATGCGCCGACATCCTGATAGGGGCTGCACATATCTCATTCTCAGGGCAACACCGGATGAGCAATCCGTACAACTAAAACCATCCCTCAAGTTTCCCCAAGGTGGCGCTGCAAGGGGCTCTAGTTCGGACCAACACTTAGACAAGCACTGGCCCGCGGGGTTAAAAAAAGATGACCCTTGAGTCTACAAAACCCAAGGGAAGGTGATAGGTTGTTAGTGCAAATGGTAAAACCTAGGTTGGGCCTTACTAGAGGAGTTTTATTCAAGGCGAACTGTCAAGGGGTTCCCATTATAACCCAACCGCGTATGGAACGCAAAATCAAGGAACATAACACCGGTATGACGGAAACTAGGGCGGCAAGAGTTGAACAAAACACCAGGCATAAGGCCGAGCCTTCCACCCTTTACCAAGTGTATAGATGCATTAATTAAAATAAGAGATATTGTGATATCCCAACAATAACCATGTTCCAACATGGAACAAACTCCATCTTCACCTGCAACTAGCAATGCTATAAGAGGGGCTGAGCAAAGCGGTAACATAGCCAAACAATGGTTTGCTCGGACAAGGTGGGTTAGAGGCTTGACATGGAAATATGGGAGGCATGATATAGCAAGTGGTAGGTATCGCAACATAGCAAAAGAGCAAGCAACTAGCAAGCAAAGATAGAAGTGATTTCGAGGGTATGGTCATCTTGCTTGCAAAGTTCTCCGAGAAGAAGAAAGCTTGATCCCCGTAAGCGTACTCAATGGGTTCCTCAAACACGAACTCGTCTCACGGATCTACCCAAGACAAGAACACAAGCAAAGGAAACCACAATCAACCACGGTGCAATGCGCAAGCAACATGATGCAAAACAAGGCATGAATGCGGGATGTGCTATGCAATGCATATGCGTGCTCCGGAAGAAAAAGATTGAACCAGGCCTCAACTTGGCAAAACAAGAGTGCCGCTAGAAAGATGAGTTGATTTCTGTCGAAATCGATATAAAGATCACCGGAATCGGATGCACGGTTTGCAAATGGAAAGCAAAACAAGAATGGCACAATTATGCGATTAACAGCAAGATGCCATCTAAATTGCAACAAGAAACTAAGCTACTGCACTCTAAAATAGCAATAAAGCACATGGCAGTGATCTACTCAAGATGCTTGACAAAAGATGAACACTGAGCTATGGCTAAATTACACAAGAGCAGGTTTGAACAAGCATGGCAAAAGTGCAAAAGATATCAGCATCACAGACTTAGTGAAAATAACATGTCAGGAATTAACATCAGGAAGCAATGTTTAGAGCAAGATAGCAACATGCTACCGGATCAGATCATAGCAATACAAGGCATGGCATGAATCTAATCAAAGCATGTAACAAAAGTCCCTTACTGACCATAAGCCAAAAAGGATCATAAGATATGATGGCACCCATGTAAACATAGCACGTTTCGGTAACAGATTCAGACTTAGCAGAAAAGTGGACATGGCAACAACAGAATTATGAAGGCATGTTTGCGAGCTCGATGCACTCAACACAAGGCATTGCATGAAAAACTAAGCATACACACAACAATAAGACATGATCAAGAAGCTAACCATGGAAAGAACAATCTCATAGCATGCATGGATCAACTACAACAACCCTGGCAAAATTGATTAACATGTAAACAATCTGCCAGGAACATTTTATAGCAAAAGTAGAGCAAGATTGAGTCATGCTAGGGTACTCCATAAATGCAAACAGGGACATGGATGGATAGGGCACAAGCATATGCTCAAATCATACTTACTGAACATATTCAAAAGAAGCATTGATCACTCTGTAGCAACATGAATACATGGCATTAGAATAACAGCAGGGAAATGACTTAGTGAAATTCTAAGTCCCTGAAATCAGCAACATCACGAGACCTACTTTGCATGCATATTCTAGTCACCACATTGATCACAAAAATACATGGCATACACCCCTGTAAAGATGGCATGGCATATAACAAAACACATGTAGAGCTCATGCTCATATGCAGCACACAATAATCATGGCAAAAATGACAAATGCTCATAAACTGATAAGAATCAGCACCTAACATTTTATAGCACTCTTGCAACAGATATTAGGGCATCAAGATGGACTCAAACAAGCATGGTGCAATGGAACAAAATGAAGAGAACAACTTGAAGAAAATTTCGATATATCATATGCATGATTTGGACCACCGAGCATGGAGATACGACCTCATGAACATGCACACAAAATATGAGAAAACTGGGACTTAGAGAAAAATAGACCTCCGAAAAGTCAACGCGGGATGAGACGGAGCGGGACGGAGGGATCCAGACGTGGCCGCGGCGTTTGGATGGACGAGCCGGTAGATCTCGTCCCGATCTGGGTCAACTCCAGCTCCGGCGAACCCTAGGCTCCGGCGACCGCCGGAGACGGCGTGGAAGGGAGCGGGTGGCCGGATCCGGTCCGGCCCGACCGGATCCGCGATGAGGCGGCGCGGCCACCGGCGATGAGGGCGGCACGAGGCGCGGTTCCGGCGGACGCATGGTGGCGGAGCACTCCGGCGAGGCGCCGGCGACGGAGGTGGCCGGTGCGGCTTGGCGGCGGGCGGTGGCGCACTCGGCGGGTCGGTGGCGCTCGGAGGCGGCCGGGTGCACGGGCGGCGGTTCGGGCCTCGCGGGCCCGACGCGGGCTCGCAGGCCGGCGGCGGGGACGAGCGTGGTGGCTCCACGTGGCGGCGGAGGATTGGGCGCGGGACGGCATCGGACATGTCCGTCGGCGAAGATCTTTGTCCGGCGGCGCGAGAGGAGCGAGGTTAGTGTTCATCCGCGAAAATTTCGGGGGGGGGGCACATATATATAGGTAGAGGGAGCTAGGAGTGTCCAAATGGAGTGCGGTTTTCGGCCACGCGATGGTGATCGAACGAATGAGAGGATGTAGGGGGTTTGGATGGGTTGTTGGGCCACCTTGGAGGGGTGTTGGGCTGCAACACACACGAGGCCTTTACGGTTCCTCGGTTAACCATTGGAGTATCAAACGGACTCCAAATGGCACAAAACTTGACAGGCGGTCTACTGGTGGTAAACCAAGGCTGCTTGGCAAATCTTGGTCCAATCCGAGAATGTTTAACACCCGCACACGAAGAGAGACAAAAGGGGGCGCCAGAGGACATAGGAGTGTCGGATTGCAAAATGGACAACGGGGAAAATGCTCGGATGCATGAGACGAACACGTATGCAAATGCTATGCACATGATGACATGATATGAAATGCATGACACGCAAACAAATGACAAGGCAAAAAATGAATAACTGGAAGACACCTGGCACAACGGTCTCGGTGCGTTACAGTAGCACTCTCTAGTAAAACATAGTAGCTAATCTCGTGAGCGCTTAAGTTTCTGTTTTTTACAGCAAGATCGCAAAGACTTTCCCCAAGTCTTCCCAAAGGTTCTACTTGGCGCAAACACTAATCAAAACATAAAAACTCAATCATAATAGTGGCTAGAGAAATTATTTATTACTAAACAGGAACAAAAAGCAAGGAACAAAAATAAAAATTGGGTTGCCTCCCAACAAGCGCTATTGTTTAACGCCCCTAACTAGGCATGATGATTTCAATGATGCTCACATAAAAGATAAGAATTGAAAAATAAAGAGAGCATCATGAAGAATATGACTAGCACATTTAAGTCAAACCCACTTCCTATGCATAGGGATTTTGTGAGCAAACAAATTATGGGAACAAGAGTCAACTTGGATAGGAAGGAAAAACAAGGATAACTTCAAGATTTTCAACACATAGAGAGGAAACTTGATATTATTGCAATTCCTACAAGTATATATTCCTCCCTCATAATAAATTTCAGTAGCATCATGAATGAATTCAACAATATAACTATCACCTAAGGCATTCTTTTCATGATCCCCAAGCATATAAATTTTATTACTCTCCACATAAGCGAATTTCTTCTCATGAATAATAGTGGGAGAAAAGTCAACAAAATAATTACCATGTGAGGCATAATCCAATTGAAAAGTAAAATCATGATGACAAGTTTCATGGTTATCATTATTCTTAATAGCATACAAGTCATCACAATAATCATCATAGATAGCAACTTTGTTCTCATAATCAATTGGAACCTCTTCCGAAATAGTGGAATCATTACTAAATAAAGTCATGACCTCTCCAAATCCATTTTCATCAATATAATCATCATAAATAGGAGGCATGCTATCATCATAATAAATTTGCTCATCAAATCTTGGGAGACAAAAAATATCGTCTTCATCAAACATAGCTTCCCCAAGCTTGTGGCTTTGCATATCATTAGCATCATAGATATCCAAGGAATTCATACTAACAACATTGCAATCATGCTCATCATTCAAATATTTAGTGCAAAACATTCTAATGCACTCTTTTTCTAGCACTTGAGCACAATTATCGGAATCCTTATTCTCACGAAATACATTAAAAAGATGAAGCATATGAGGCATCCTTAATTCCATTTTTTGTAGTTTTCTTTTATAGACTAAACTATTGATAAAACAAGAAACTAAATGATTCGATTGCAAGATCTAAAGATATACCTTCAAGCACTAACCTCCCCAGCAATGGCACCAGAAAAGAGCTTGATGTCTACTTGTAACGCCCTGGACACACCCGCCGGTGGTCGTTACTCCTGGCGGGATCTAGACTGGCCGCACAAATCAATACTAGTCTTTTTTGCGCACTTTGTCCTCACTTATGCGCACCCGGGAGCAACTTACCGGTCGGTCACCCATCCTGACACTACTCCAAGCTGAGCACGCTTAACTTTGGAGTTCTGTCCGAATGGGCTCCCGGAAAAGAAGGAATTCCTTATTGATATGAGTAGTCTATCATCCCTAATAAGCTAGGCTATCACATACATCCCCACTCAGAGGAATCGACATCCTCGTCGGGCCACAGGAACGTTCCCTCTTGGCACATACGTCTGTGCTTCCAGTTCAGTACATGTGCCATGCTGTGTGCCACGACGGGTCACAAACGTCATGAACAACATGACCACGCACCTGTCCGCAACCATCCGTACAACCGCGAGGGTTGGCTCTGATACCAACTTGTAACACCCCGGACACACCCGCCGGTGGTCGTTACTCCTGGCGGGATCTAGACTGGCCCCACAGATCAATACTAGTCTTTTCTGCGCACTTTGTCCTCACTCATGCGCACCCGAGAACAACTTCCCGGCCGGTCACCCATCCCGACACTACTCCAAGCTGAGCATGCTTAACTTTGGAGTTCTGTCCGAATGGGCTCCCAGAAAAGAAGGAATTCCTTATTGATATGAGTAGTCTATCATGCCTAATAAGCCAAGCTATCACACTACTACACAACCTTCTTCTTGTAGATGTTGTTGGTCCTCCAAGTGCGGAGGTTTGTAGGACAGTAGCAAATTTCACTCAAGTGGATGACCTAAGGTTTATCAATCCGTTGGTGGCGTAGGATGAAGATGGTCTCTCTCAAACAACCCTGCAACCAAATGACAAAGCGTCTCTTGTGTCCCGAACACACCCAATACAATGTTAAATTGTATAGGTGCACTAGTTCGGCGAAGAGATGGTGATACAAGTGCAATATGGATGGTAGATAAAGGTTTTTGTAATCTGAAAATATAAAAACAGCAAGGTAGCAAGTGGTAAAAGTGAGCACAAACGGTATTGCAATGCTAGGAAACAAGGCCTAGGGTTCATACTTTCACTAGTGCAAGTTCTCTCAACAATAATAACATAATTGGATCATATAACTGTCCCTCAACATGCAACAAAGAGTCACTTCAAAGTCACTAATAACAGAGAACAAACGAAGAGATTATTGTAGGGTACGAAACCACTTGAAAATTATTCTTTCCGATCAATCCGTTGGGCTATTCCTATAAGTGTCACAGACAGCCCTAGAGTTCATAGTAAAATAACACCTTAAGACGCAAATCAACCAAAACCCTAATGTCACCTAGATACTCCAATGTCACCCCAAGTATCCGTGGGTATGATTATATGATATGCATCACACAATCTCATATTCATCTATTCAACCAACAAAAAGAACTTCAAAGAGTGCCCCCAAGTTTCTACCGGAGAGTCAAGACGAAAATGTGTGCCAACCCCTATGCATAAGTTCATGAAGTCACGGAACTGGCAAGTTGATCACCAAAACATACATCAAGTGGATCACGTGATATCCCATTGTCACCACAGATAAGCACATGCATGACATACATCAAGTGTTCTCAAATCCTTAAAGACTAATCCGATAAGATAACTTTAAAGGGAAAACTCAATTCATCACAAGAGAGTAGAGGGGGAGAAACATCATAAGATCCAAATATAATAGCAAAGCTCGCAATACATCAAGATCATGCCGACTCAAGAACACGAGAGAGAGCGAGAGAGAGATCAAACACATAGCTACTGGTACATACCCTCAGCCCCGAGGGAGAACTCCTCCCTCCTCATCATGGAGAGCGCCGGGATGATGAAGATGGCCACCGGAGAGGGATTCCCCCCTCCGACAGGGTGCCGGGATGGGTCTAGATTGGTTTTCGGTGGCTACGGAGGCTTCTGGCGGCGGAACTCCCGATCTAAGTTTCTTTCTGGAAGTTTCTGTATATATAAGAGGTTTTGGTGTCAAGAAGAAGTCAGGGGGGGTCTCCTGGTTGTCCACGAGGAAGGGAGGCGCGCCTAGGGGGGTGGGCACGCCCCCCACCCTCGTGGGCAGCCCGAGACTCTTCTGGCCCAACTCTTTTACTCCATGGCCTTCTTATGGTCCAAAAATAAGCTTTATCAAGTTTCAGGTCAATTGGACTCCATTTGGTTTTCCTTTTCCGCGATAGTCAAAAACAAGGAAAAAACAAAAACTGGCACTGGGCTCTAGGTTAATAGGTTTGTCCCAAAAATCATATAAAATAGCATATAAATGCATATAACCATCCTAGATGGATAATATAATAGCGTGGAACAATCAAAAATTATAGATACATTGGAGACGTATCAATAGGCAGCCTGTACGTCTACGACACGTCCCTATCATAGCAAGCATGGAACCGCCCCTCCGTTTCATCAGTCCAAAAAATGCAAGCTTCGGGAAAACATTCCCGGATGTTTTCCCCCTTCGCCTGTATCGCGTAACACCACGTTAGAACACCCCATAGAGCTGCATGTTGCCCTGTCATGCATCTGTGTTACATCTGTGTGCTTTATGTTTATTGTTTCTTCCCCCTCTTGTCTTCGGTAGACCTGGAGACTCCTGCTGATGCCACTGTGATCGACTACGTCATTGAGGACCCTTCTTCCCTTTCAACAGAGCTTCCAGGCAAGCCCCCCCTTGATCACTGTTATATCGCCCATTCTATTCTCTCTCATGCTTGCATTAGATTTCGCTACGGTAATTGATTGCTCCTATTTTGATGCATAGCCTTCTTTTGTAACATGTCGTTGTAATTTACCTGCTTTTCCTAAATTGCTTAGTATAGGTTGGTTAGTGATCCATCAGTGACCCCCACCTTCTCCTTGTTGCCCCTGCTTCATCATTGATGACTCGATCAATGTGATCGACGACCAGAGCCCGACACCTCACATCACCGCATGCCCCCTTAGTTGTACGACTACATAGTTACTACCGAGTGCCGAGGGTGATACATCATAACGTACTCCTGATGATAACTCTGTGGTGTAGTTATTCGGTGCTGGTCATCGAGGGTGATTCCTCCTTCACCATTCCTGATACGACTCTGTCATGCAACACCTCAAGTGTGGACCTCGAGGGTGATTCCTCCCACATTCACCTTGATGATTACATCGAGTGGAATCCACTGAGGGTGATTCCTCGGGTTTTCCCCCTTGATGTTTTGGACACATGGTTACCCGAACTTTACTTGAGACCATTAATGAAGTCAGGTCAGCCCTGAGGGGTACCCGTGAGTTGATGTGAAAGACGGGCGGGCTCGTAGAGCTCCCGCGAGTTTTCTACGAGGCACAACCGGGTATTTTGGGCCCTCGCCGTAAGTCCATGAGACAGGGCGACGGGGTCACATTATCGTGAGTCTCTGCTCCTCCCCACGAGCTCCCAATGCACTAAGAGGTTTGTGTATTTGTTCTGAGTTGGCCTCTCACCTTTACGCACTAACCACCACGTGGGAATATTTATGGGCTTCAGTGTTTTGGTATCAGCCGAAGCTTTGTCAGATATCCAGTTCAGCTTTGCGGCACGGCTGGGCCGGCACCATCCTGTAGTGGTGGAGCTTGGTCCGCCCTGCTACAACGACCCATAGCACAACGGGCGATGGGCCCAAGACCCCAGAGTACTTAGGATGTAGACCGGCGGGGACCTCTCTGCTGAGCCTAGGTAGGGCCATGACGTGTTGATCTTTCGAGGCCAGGCATTGACTTAGAAAAGTGTGTCCGGCCAAAGTAATCAAGCATGTTGAGTAATGTGGTGCACCCCTGCAGGGAAGTTGTCTATTCGAATACCGTGTCCATGGTAATGGATGTTCAGACTTGTATCCTGATCTATTACAACTAGAACTGGTTACTTCAGACATGTGATGGGTATGTGGCTCCGGGATTGCTTTCTTGCAGGGAGTCGAGGAACGATCTATGGGCGTTAAAGCTACAACATGCTTGAAGATGCTAGTCTTCGATAGGCTAGGCTTTCCCCTCTATTCTACCATTCTGCAGTTCAGTCCACAGATACATACCTTCCTTTGATATCAATTCATACTTAGTATAGATCTGATGCTTGCGAGTACTTTGGATGAGTACTCATGGTTGCTTTGCTACCCCTTTCCCCCCTTCTTCCTTCCTTCCGGTTGATGCAACCAGATGGCAGAGACGAGGAGCCAGATGCCACCGCCGACGGATAGTACTACCCTGGAGGGTACCTACTACGACATGGAGACCGCCGACGACCAGGAGTATTTAGGAGGTCCCAAGCAGGAGGCCTTTCCTCTTCGATCATTGATGTTTGTGCTAACCTTCTTAAGGCATCCTTGTTTAACTTATATCTGTACTCAGATATTGTTGCTTCCGCTGACTCTCTTGTGTATTCGAGCCCTCGAGGCCCCAGGCTTGTAACATAAAGCTTGTATTATTTTGATTTGTGTCTAGAGTTGTGTTGTGATATCTTCCCGTGAGTCCTTGATCTTGATCGTACACATTTGCGTGTATGATTAGTGTACGGTTGAATTGGGGGCGTCACAAGTTGGTACCAGAGCCGACTGCCTATAGGAACCCCCATTTCCAAATCCTTGGCCGAAGTTGAGTCTAATCACTGAAAAACCTTTTCTGTCATGGCTGTGTGCCTTACGGGCCCACATCACCATTGGTTGGTATTAGTATCTTTTATTCCTCATCTATACTCTGGGAATCTGATCTCTCTTCTATTCGGGTTAAATGATTTTGCTTACTCTAACTCTAGGTTCTAGTAAACACTTTCCTTCGGAGAGCCCCTCACTCCAGATGATTGGTTGGTGCACCAGAAGATTCTGAAGATACTCTCCGATGTTTTCTCGAGACCCTTGTGCCCTTCGCCGTTGCGATCTCTACCACCAATAAATCCGTTCGTTCATACCTTCATCCCTAATTGATCTTGTTATTACAAGATACCCCGAAATTCTCCTTATTGTTCCGAGAATACTTTCTGCCTACTGCCTTGTAGTTCTTTGCCACATGAATACCCCTACAGATGATTACTCATGCTTGTCGAGTATCCGTTCGTCCACCGCTGTTCATGGGTTTCACAAAATTCTTTGGACTACTATTTGATCTTCCGAAAATCATCAGTAGCCTATTACTCTTGTTCCTCTTTACTTTCTTACATTATGGTTTCTTCCATATGTCTAGCAATATTTATTAGCATATTTTGTCATTGTAATTTTGAGCATTTGATACTATATGTTTGTGAATGCTGCAGTCATCGGTCGTAATTAAAATTCTTTCCTTTGCTCAGACATCACCCCAGACATGAGCTGGTGTTCAGCAAATCAAACCTTGTTTGATTGTCATTCTGAGTTTATTCAACTTATCCATTCTTAATCAGACCGTTTGCTTTTGATCCCTTGGATTGGAAATCGTAATTCCGTTACATTTGAGCTTTGGACTAGTCAGTTGTTGGTATAATCTAATCTCCTTGCATTATTTCTTCTTTGAGTTGAGTACCGTTGCTCACATCAGATCCCTCGTGGACCACCAGATCCTTTGTTGGGTTTTATCGGACATCGTCCTTCATATTTAGTAACCTTGTGATCCTTTTGTTGGATACATAATGCGTTTGGTAAATTGTATCCCCCGCTCTTGTGAACCATACTCAGCTTCTAGGCTTGAGTTATTTACTCGTGAAGTTTGTGGTATATGTCCTAAGATGCCCTAGTGTGTTGAACCTACGCCTTCCCAATCTGTGTGAACCTGAAGATTATGCGGGTTATACCTACTGGCTTTTCTTTGAATAAAATTTTCAATTCTACAACGTTGTCGAAGACGAGAAGTAAATGGAAGGTTATGCATTGATGAAGTGGGAGTAGACCTTGAACCTTTGTGTTCATGCCCATGGAGCTGATGTGGAACTTATCATGGAAGCTTCTTCTTATAATAATAATTACCTTGTGATAAGTTCATCTAGTACCTATATTTGGTCCTCTGCAACCGTGGTTCTGACCATATTGTTCTTCTTTGATCCCCTTTCTCGGACAAGTTAAAGAACATGCCTTCTGTAGATCTTTTTCACCTGTCCAACCTCTATCCTGTTCTAGCTTCGAGTATTACCCTCCGGTATCTCGAGAATATCATGGAACTATGTAACTTCTTATGAGTTCTTCATCAACTATTATTCCTCGCCCAAACATGATGACCCACAAGTATAGGGGATCAATTTAGTCCTTTCGATAAGTAAGAGTGTCGAACCCAATGAGGAGCAGAAGGAAATGACAAGCGGTTTTCAGCAAGGTACTCTCTTCAAGCACTGAAATTATAAGTAACAAGTAGTTTGATAGCAAGATAATTTGTAACAAGCAAGTAATGGTAACGGTAACAAAAGTGCAGCAAGATAGGCCAATCCTTTTGCGGCAAAGGACAAGCCAAAATGATCTCTTATAATAAGCAAAGCATTCTTGAGGGTACACGGGAATTTCATCTAGTCACTTTCATCATGTTGGTTTGATTTGTGTTCACTACTTTGATAATTTGATATGTGGGTGGATCGGTGCTTAGGTGTTGTTCTTACTTGAACAAACCTCCAACTTATGATTAACCCCCTCGCAAGCATCTGCAACTACTAGAAAAGTATTAATAGTAAATCTAACCATAGCATTAAACTTTTGGATCCAAATCAGTCCCTTACGGAATAGCACATAAACTAGGACTTAAGCTTCTGTCACTCTCGCAACCCATCATCTAATAACTACTCCACAATGCATTCCCTTAGGCCCAAATATGGTGAAGTGTCATGTAGTCGACGTTCACATGACACCACTAAGGGAATCACAACATACATACCATGAAAATATCGAATACATATCAAGTTCACATGATTACTTGCAACAAGATTTCTTCCATGACCTTAAGAACAAAAGAAACTAATCACAAATGATAATCATGCTCAAGATCTATAACAACCCCAAAATTGGGTTATCAATTTTTGTGCTGTTATTCCTTCCTAACAATCATTTTTCAAATCTTTCTCCTGAGTTTGCAGGATGACTCTGACAATTCTTGTCATTTTCAACCTTTCAAAACCTTGCTCATGTGTTTGTTAGTGGGCAAAACCTCATTTGACTCTATCAAAATCTATCCAAACCCTAATTCCAATTTTTTGAATTTTAATATTTCCTTTGTGCTTACAAAGGAGCCATCATTTCCATTGATCTGTTGATCCTCCCAATTGTTCCCAGAGACCCTCCTACCTTTTCAAATCTTGGATATGCAAAAATATTGTTAAGTCTTATGCAATATTTTCCATTTGGGATTTATTCCTTGTTTTGCCTTTCTGTGGAATAAAATCCAAAGGCATAGGTAGTCACTTCACAAATTCATGAGAATTGGTGGAGATGATACTTGTGTCTAATCTTAGCTCTGGGAAAAATATTGGCCACATTTAAATAAGGAAAATTGCCTTTTCCTATTTTAAGCCAACATTGCATTTCTGCCATTTTCCAAAGGAGCTACCATTTTTATAGCAAGGAAAATTCCCAAATAATTTGTGGAGCTTGTACTTGCTGTATCTTCACCATTTCCATCCAAACCTAGGCTTCAAAGGTCATAATTTGAGCACATGATCCAACGCAAGTTTCTGTCCTTTCTGAAATTTTTGCAAAGAAAGTGCTTGAGCCATTGATGCATTTGAGCTGAAATTTTTCAGGGTGATTAACATTGATAAATCACCTCTGGATACCAAAAATCAACTCAATCCGTCTATCCAATCTTCCTTCGCAATTTTCTCAAGTTTCTATTCAGATTACTTGTCTGTGAAGGAAGTACCTTCATGGGTGATCAAAATGAGCTTAAACTTTTCCAGCAGTCTCTAGTGATCATATAATCACCCTCCTCCAAGATTCATCTCATCCTATTGATCCATATGAACCCAGGATCAATTCTTTATTTCTGTCCAAATTTTCAGTTTGTGAAGCAAGTATATTTTATCTTGCTCCATTATGACTGAAAAGTTTCCCAAGCCTTCTCCTATCCATATAACGTATCTCCACAAGATTTTGGCTCATTTCATCTAGCAAATATTTCCCCATAATTTTCTCAAGTTTTTGGGCAGAAAGATAGTTGTGAAGGAAGTACCATATTGGCAAGTCCATTTGGTATGAAAATTTTACAACATCATTATATGATCAAATCATAAAGCTTTGCCAAGTTTCAACCCAATCCAACACTCCTAGTGAGTGTTGCTTCATGACTTTGCTTCTGGGCCAGATTTGGCAGTTGCACAGCAACTATGTTAAATAGTTGTCCAAATCATCTCCAAATTAGTAGGACCGTAGTCCTTACTAGCCTAAGCCTCCCAGATAACAAGTTTACTTTTTAACCTCTCTGGTTTGATCTCAAGGATGTGGCCAAGTTTGCTACAACAAACTTGTGGAGCTTGGTTTACTCCACTCCCTGTGTCTTTGCTCGTCTATTTACCGCAGTATTGCTCTATTTTGGACGGACTATGCTGTAGACATGAGATGGCATCAGAAGGCGTCTAGAGCGTGCCGTGTCTGTGGTGACCACGAGAGTAGCCGGCCAAAATGGTGTTCTGCGTACTGTGGTCGTCGGTAGCGTCACTCCGACCGTTTTTGGCGCCCTCATCAATGTCCTACAGCTCCCCCTCGACATTGTCTTCTCGCTGGAACCCTCTCCCCCTCCGTTTTCTTCTCCGGTGAGTCGTTCCAATGGCCGCACAGTGCGCTCCCGCGGCCGTCGTCCCCTTCCTCCCCTCTATCCTCTTCCTCCTCTCGTCTCCGAGCGCTTCTTGTCTCCATGACCCTCTGGCGCTCGTCTTCTTCCTCCTCGTCACCTTCCCGCCGCTTTCCGTGAGCCTTGGCCACGCCTGCCGACAGTGCACCCCTCGCTGGCGCACGGACACATCGCCTCCCACGTGCCACCTCCTCCCCTCCCCCTGAGCCTTCCTCGCGGCTATTTAAGCACGCCCTCGAGCCCCTCGTAGTCCACAGTGCCTCCCCGAGCAACCCATCCCTCCCCAGAGCTTCTCCGTGATCTCCACCACCGTCGTCATTGTCGCCTCAGTCCTCACTGATTCCGGTGACCTCGGGTCCCCTCTCTGCTCCACAGCCACCCAGGGCCTTCCTCTACCACCCAGGTCCCATCCTGTGCTCGTCCCCATCCATTTCCCTCACCAGAACACCATATACACCGGCGGCCGAACCCCTCTCCGCCGTAGGCCCTGCTGCTCCTGCTACAGCGCTCGTCGGCGGCAGCGGCTAACACCATTAGATCTGTCTCTTCCTCCTAAGAAGATCGCTAGGTCGCCCGTCTCCGATGGTGGCCGGATGCGCCGGTGGTCACCGTCGGGGTGAGCCTGCTCCCTCGGCCAGGCGAGCACCACACAGGAGGAAGAAGAAGACCGACTGGGAGGGCCCCACCTCCATGTGGGCCCTGCAAGTCAGCCACTCAGGGGTTGACCTAACTCGCTGATCTAGCGTAAGTGGAGACGCCCCGCATTGGATACATTTTTCGTCTTTCAAAAGCGTATTTCGCCGTGCCTTCAGATAGAAATACGTTTTTTTTCTTCTGAAAACGTACTTTGTGTCGCCTTTGGTCTGTAATATGCATTTCTTTCTCTGGAAACGTATTTTCTTTAGTGCACTTTTAACCGACAAGGGTTTGTCTATAAATATTTATTTCACAGATTAGTCCATGTCATTCAATCGGTCGTATCTTTCCAACCATAACTCTGATTGAGGTGATTCCAACGCTCATGTTCTCTGTTCGTCGAGCTCTTTCTATTGGTATCATTTTCATTATGTTTTCACACAGTGAAAATGACCTCTTTGCCCTTGCCCATAAACAGCCCCCTCCGTGAGAGAATTGTTTCCGACAAATCTTTCCGTGATCCTTCTATACTTTTTCCCGGAGTATTCCTCGACCCCAGGCAAGCCAACCTCTTATCATGAGCCCCAAACTGGCATGTTGACTTTGCTTCCACCCTGTGTGTGCGTGTAGTTGCAGTATTTTCTTGCCTGTTTCGTCTGCAGTTATTTCAGTTATGTTATATGTTCTATGGCTTGCCATGTCATGCTTACCTTTCATGATATCTTTTGCCATGCGAGTTAGTATGTTGTTACAATAATATCATGCCTATGTTGTAGATTAGTTACATGCCCTTAGAATTGATGTTATGATGATCTGTTACACCGTTGTTATGCTAGTTCCTTGTATTGCCATGTTCCATATGCTATAGTTGTTCACTTGAGAAGCTTGGTATTTTGTTGATGCATTTGTATGTTGCATGCTCATTGTTGCATTCATGTTAAATATTCTCATGATGATGGAGAAGATAATAACATGACTTGACGATAACAAACCTCCTCCGTCATCGATGGGATCGAGTCATAGTGCCACCAAATCGAGCTTCTCCTGCGCAGCCACACTTGCCTTTATGGGAGGGACCTAATGTGATCTATTGTCATGCCTCTCGCCAATGCCTCCAACGATGAAAGGTTATGGGCGCGCGCTACCCTCATCAGGTAGGCGGACATAAGCCTTGTGAGCCCGAGTTTGGTTATGTGCACCTGTCCCTGTTTGCGACCGTTTATTGTTTTGCCACGACAGTGGTCGTTGATGCCTATGGTAGGCACGGGGCCACCCATGACTTAGCCCAAAGGGGAGTTGGTCGGAGTGGCCGGGAGAGTGTCATGGAAGTAGAGCGGTTTTGTCGGAACATCGTTGGTCCACCCGAATGGGAGTGCGAGGCCATGGGTTCCATGGTGTGGGTACAATGTGCTACCTCTGTAGAGTGTTTATTAAGTCTCTAGGTAGCCGCACAGTTTGTAGTAGGTCACACTATCGGGTCTCGGTCGAAATGGAGGATAAACCTAAAATAACTAAGTTGATAACTAATGTGGGATAAATAATGTGGTGACTTGATTGGCTCAGTCTTCGTCTTCCAGGAGAACCCCGGCAAGACCAGCCCCCTGAGCGACCTCAATCACGCAGTCAGGTGATTCTGCGAGTAGAACAATCTGTCTGTTCATCCTCGATATGAGGATAGAACGATGTATCTTGGAGTGAGTTGTTTCCTCTAGTGCGTAGCGCCTTCGTGCTTTGTTGTATGCTTGTACTGTTTGTAATCCGTATGTTGTGTTTTATGTATGCTTTCTTGCATGTTGGTTTTGTTTTTGGTTGTATCCCAGCCAAGCAGAAATGTTTGACAGTGCTAGCAATGTGTTTCTAACAAGAGTTTAATCAGTAGATCACATCCACTAAACAACATTGACTCGTCTCGAGTCCATAATAAAATGCGCGCTGGTGTACGTATATGTATACCAGGAGTACATATACCCACTAGCATTAAAGCACTTTAGTATTATTTGTCTGATGTGTTTTTCCTTTGCGTATTTGTTTCATTTGTATATTTGTTAGTTTAAATTGTATTGCATACTGCATGCTACCCGGTTCACTCATGAGTACATTTGGGCAGTACTCGAGAGAATGCAAAATCATCTATCTATCTCTATCTGTGCATACCTCGTGTGCCAGATTTCCAGACCCAGAGCCTCAAAGAGGCATTTCCATCTGGCCATTCTTCATCCCTATTTTTTTCGATAGCCCCAATTGTATTTCCGGAGGAACACTGCCAACTTTCTTTCACTCAATCCAGTACATCTACCCCAATATAGATTTCAACTCCGATTATACCTCGACACCTACTCTTCATTGAACAATCCGCGAAATTTTCCCATGCCCGAGTATGCTTCCTGAGCTGGTGCAGCCACCTCACCTGCATTTGGACCCCATCACCACCACCGTCACCGCCTTGCGTGGAGCAGGCAAGTCGCCACCACCACTCCATCGTAGCACGCGATTACTCAGCCAACACAGACTGGCGGAGAATCAAGCGTGGCGGAGGAACACCCACCGCACCATCTTCTTCTGCATCTCGAACCCCCATCCCCGGATGTGCGTTGTCTCGAGCTCGCTCCTCCATGACGATCATCAGTAGGATGATCGACCAGCCGATCAACGTGCCTAGCAGTGCAGCGAGGAACCACCGTAGCCCTACCAAGAACACCGCCTTGCCAAAGGAGCTCAGCTTGATCTTGTCCAAACCGAATAGGTAGTAGAGCGGCATTGTGTTTGCATGTTGGAGAAGAGCCACATTGCCATCTTTTATAACCTGACCCCGGTGTACGATGAGCAAGGTCCAGGAGAACCACTCATTGCCCGATCACTGGCGTCCAGGAGGCGAATCCTCGAGCAGTGCCGACAAGGTGCTGGCCCACAATGTGAGTGCTCGCTGCACTGGCACCGTGCATGCCGCACACTACGACACTAGGGTCCTCACTGCCCTAGAAGCTAGATGCAGGCTGCGCCAAGCCGCACGCGGAGCAGTGATGAAGAAGAAGCAACAAGTTGGAGGTAGAAGAAGGAGGCTGCCAGCGGGCCCTGGACCCATGTGTCAGCAGGAGAAACCACTGTTCATTGGGGTACATCCAGCATTTTTTCGGGAATCTGATCTCGTGTACCCCTAGCCGTGGAGGTAACGCTGCTTTGCCCATATCTCCCCTGGGTGTACCAGTTATCGGTATCCCAACACATCTATATCTGACCAAAGGATTAAAATTAACCCAGAGGTTTTTCCCCGGAGTGGCTATCTTTTCATTGTTGCTGTAACCCTAGGAATCTCGAGGACGATATTCTTCTAAGGGGGAAGAGTTGTAACAGCCCCCAAATTGGGTTATCAATTTTTGTGCTGTTATTGCTTCCTGGCAATCATTTTTAAAATCTTTCACCTGAGTCTGCTGGATGACTCTGACAATTCTTGTCATTTTCAACCTTTCAAAACCTTTCTCATGTATTTGTTAGTGGGCAAGAACTCATTTGACTCTATCAAAATATATCCAAACCCTAATTCCAATTTTTGGAATTTGAATATTTCCTTTGTGCTTACAAAGGATCCATCATTTCCCTTGATTTGTTGATCCTCCCAATTGTTCCCAGAGACCCTCCTACCTTTACAAATCATGGATATGCAAAAATATTGCTAAGTCTTATGCAATATTTTCCATTTGGGATTTATTCCTTCTTTTGCCTTTCTGAGTAATAAAATCGAAAGGCATAGCTAGTCATCTCATAAATTCATGAAAATTTGTGGAGATGATATTTGTGTTTAACCTTAGCTCTGCCAAAAATATTGGCCACTTTAAAATAAGGAAAATTCCCTTTTCCTATTTTAAGCCAATATTGCATTTCCGCCATTTTCCAAAGGAGCTACCATTTTTATGGCAAGGAAAATTCCCAAATAATTTGTGGAGGTTGTACTTGTTGTATCTTCACCATTTCCATCTTAATGAGTTCTAATATGCAGCGCCAAGAAGTTCCGCTTTCTCGGTCCGAGAAATGCATTGTTGGAACTCGATTGGAATGCCAAACAGCTCTAGATTCGAGGGTTTCCATTATAGCCGAACGCGAGGGAAAGATCATTTCTGCTGATAGTCATAAGATACTTTTATCAAGTAGTGGGAAGACTATAAGTATTCCTTTAGTTAACCACCGTAGCTCTAACAAAAATACTTGTATGCACCAAAAACCCCGGGTTCCACGGGGTAAATCCATTAAAAAGGACAAATTTTAGCAGAAGGAGCTCCTACAGTTGGGGGCGAACTTGCTTTCGGAAAAAAGTGGGAAACCGAGGAAGATGACAGATATATCCTGATGGTAGCAAGAGTAACAATCTATGCTTCAAAAGACATAATTTGAGCACATGATCCAATGCAAGTTTCTGTCATGTCTGAAATTTTTGCAAAGAAAGTTCTTGTACCATTGATCCATTTGAGCTGAAATTTTGCAGGGTGATTAACATTGATAAATCACCTCTGGATACCAAAAATCGAGTCAATCCATCTATCCAATCTTCCTTGGCAATTTTCTCAAGTTTCTGTTCAGATTGCTTGTTTGTGAAGGAAGTACCTTCATGGATGATCAAAATGGGCTTAAACTTTTCTAGCATTCTATAGTGATCATATAATCACCCTCCTCCAAGATTCATCTCATTCCATTGATCGATATGAGCCCAAGATCAATTCTTTATTCCTGTCCACATTTTAAGTTTGTGAAGCACGTATATTTTATCTTTCTCCATTATGAATTAAAATTTTCCCAAGCCTTCTCCTATCCATATAACGTATCTGCACTAGATTTTGGCTCATTTCATCTAGCCAATATTTCCCCAGAATTTTCTCAAGTTTTTGGGCAGAAAGGATAGATGTGAAGGAAGTACCATTTTGGCAAGTCCATTTGATATGAATTTTTTTACAACATCATTATATGAATAAATCATAAGGCTTTGCCAGGTTTCAGCCCAATCCAACACTCCTAGTGAGTGTTACTTCATGACTTTGCTTCTGGGCCAGATTTGGCAGTTTCACAGCAACTATGTTAAATAGTTGTCCAAATCATCTCCAAATTAGCAGGACCATAGTCCTTACTAGCCTAAGCCTCCCAGACAACAAGTTTACTTTTTAACCTCTCTGGTTCGATCTCAAGGATGTGGCCAGGTTTGCTACAACAAACTTGTGGAGCTTTGTTTACTCCACTCCCTATGTCTTTGCTCGTCTATTTACCGCAGTATTGCTCTATCTTGGACAGACTACATTGTAGACATGAGCTGGAATCATTAAGGCGTCTAGAGTGTGCCTTGTCCGTGGTGACCACAAGAGCAGCCGGCCAAAACAATTGTCTGCGTACTGTGGTCGTTGGTAGCGTCGCTCCGACCATTTCTGGCGCCCTCATCAATGTCCTACATCTCCCCCTCGACTTCATCTTCTCGCTGGAAACCTCACCCCCTCCGTTTTCTTCTTCGGTGAGTCATTCCAATGGCCACATAGTGCGCACCCGTGGTCGTCGTCCCCTTCCTCCCCTCTATCCTCTTCCTCCTCTCGTCTCCGAGCGCTGCTCGTCTCCATGACCCTCTGGCGCTCGTTCACTTCCTCCTTGTCACTGTAACGCCCCGAGTCTGATGCAGCAGGTGTCTTCCAGTTATTCGCTGTTGTTTCCATGTCGTTCGCTTGCGTGTTGCATCTTGTCATGTCATCATGTGTATTTCATCATCATGTTTTCAAAACTTGCATCCGTCCGGGTTCCCCTAGTTCCGTCCGTTGTTCGTTCTGAGCCCAGACACACTTCCACACGCCCGCGGCTCATCCGATATATTATTTTATAAGTGGCCGGACAATGTTCTCGGAATGGGTTGAAAGTTGGCATGCGGTGTTGTTATGTTTTCAGTAGACCGCCTGCCAAGTTTCATCGCATTCAGAGTTGTTTGATGCCCCAACGGATAACTATAGCGGCAGTATAGTCGGTCAAATCATCGGACGTTTTCGGTCTCCGGAAACTGCTGCCGGGTCTCTCTCTCTTCTCTTCTCTCATCCCACTGGTCCACTTGCACAGTCCATCTAGCGCACCTACCTACCGCCAGGCCCAATCTAACCTCTCTCGTCAGCCCGCGGCCCTCTTCGCGCGCGCGTCCGAAAACTTCCCCGAACCCGACCTGGGCAGTTGTCACCGTTGGACTCAGATCATCCCCCAAACATCTAAAAAACATCTCCGTTTTCTCTTTTGGGCTCCCTACCTATTTATTTCTCGTCCGTCCGATTGCGATCGGAGGGCCCGAGTAGCCCCTACCTAAAAAATCCACCTGCTATATATAGTCTAACCCTAGATTTTAGCGACTTGTCCCATCCTTTCTATTCTGCGCCGCCACTCCACCAAATCCTCTCGGGATCCCCCCCTCGATCCCACAACCTCCCCGACCAACTCCTTTCTCTCTTGGGATTCTCCTAGATCGGATCCAGCCAACCCATGCCTCCCTCCTCCCTTGTAGTCCGCACCACACCATCCCACCTCCTCCTCTCGATTCCCTCCTCCCGAGCCTCGCCAGATTGCGCTCCCGCCGGCGACCAGCAGGGCGTCGAGCCCATCCGAATGCCGCTGCTGCTGCTGTTCCCCTGTCATGGCACCCGAGCTGCACAGGAGCAGGAGCACCTCGAAGCCGCCGACCACACCGGGCCTCCACTTCTCCTCCTGTGCACCTCTGCTCGTCCTCTCGCATCGCCGGCAAGCTCCGGTGAGCCGCAGGCGTCGCCATGCTCTGCCTCTCCTTGTCTCCCTTTCCCTCTCTTTCACTCACATGTCTCTCTCTCTCTCTGTCTTGCCGTAGCAGGGAACCACCACCACCAGGGAGCCTCCCATGCCCAGCGGCTCCTCCTTCCTTGCTTTGCCGGCCTCTCCTGCTTCACCCTGCGTCCCTGCTGTCGGAGCCTGGCCAAGTCCCTGCGCCGCTGGCCCTGCCGCTGCGCCACCGTCAGTCCAGCAAGACCCGCCTCTGCTTCGCTCGAACAGGGAAGAGGACGCCCTGCCTCCGCTCATTTGGTTCGCCCGCGAATTGACCGCGCTGTCGCCTCGTCAGGCCGCCCCATCTAAGCCTTGTGCGTGGCCCAGATCCATGTTGCTTCCCCCGTTGGCCCAGCGCCTCCTCCCTCGTCTCAATCTCGATTTTGTCTCATGGTGAGGCCACCCCTGCGCCCTTCCTCTGGTTTTTTTGTGTTGGGCCAGTCCGCCTCTGTTTCGGCCCGACTGTGTTTTTTACCTGTCCATGCGATTTTAGCTATTTATCCAGTAAAAACAGATTTACATAAAACCCCTTCATGATCATGCATTTCATAACTCCACAACCGTGCATCGTTTTAAAATGATTTATATATGAAAAATGCTTAAAATTGTGTCTAGTTTCATAATATGCAACTTTCAACCATGTTTAAAATGTTTAAACTACTGTTTGTTTAAATTTGCTTAAATAACTTGTTAAAATGATTTATTTCATAACTAAATAACCGTAGCTCCAAATTTAACAAACTTTATATGTAAATGGGGTACAAAAATGCATAGATTATCATGGTGACTTTAATTTGCATGTTTAACAAATATAAAATATGGTTTAGGGCAGAACAGTACCAAACCTAAAATATGCATATGGGGATTTACCGGATTGTTGTTCGTTGTTTCCGGCCTCATTTAAACTT
Organism: Triticum urartu; assembly: GCF_056163025.1. NCBI lineage: Eukaryota > Viridiplantae > Streptophyta > Magnoliopsida > Poales > Poaceae > Triticum > Triticum urartu. Next base: position 190,876,913 of record NC_141873.1, on the reverse strand, counting down.
GCCTAGATAGGTAGTTTTGTTGTGCTTCACCCCTTGTCGTGTTAATAAACATTTAATATTGTTGGGTACATAAACGAGATCGAACTAAATAACATGAATGTGGTGTTCCGTCAATATGCAACTCGTTGCATATTGAGCTCCACTTAATTTGTAGGTTTGTTTGTGCACTTGGCCATGCCAAGCCTCATTAAACCGGACATGCATCATACTTGGTTGTGCATCATGCCATGATTATGTGATGGTTGATTACCATGTTGTTTGCTTCTTTCCGGTGTGCTTCTTCGGGTTGGTTCCGTTAACGTCGCGTTTGTGAGGATTCGTTCGACTACGTCTGTTTGTCTTCTTCATGGACTCGTTCTTCTTCCTTGCCGGATCTCAGGCAAGATGACCATACCCTTGAAATCACTTCTATATTTGCTTGCTAGTTGCTCGCTCTATTGTTATGCCGCGGTACCTACCACTTGCTATATCATTCCTCCCATATTGCCATGTCAAGCCTCTAACCCACGTTTCCTAGCAAGCCGTTGTTTGGCTATGTTACCGCTTTTGCTCAGCCCCTCTTATAGCGTTGTTAGTTGCAGGTGAAGATGAAGTTTGTTCCATGTTTGGAACATGGATATTGTTGGGATATCACAATATCTCTTATTTAATTAATGCACCTTTACTTGGTAAATGGTGGAAGGCTCGGCCTTATGCCTGGTGTTTTGTTCCACTCTTGCCGCCCTAGTTTCCGTCATACCGGTGTTATGTTCCTTGATTTTGCGTTCCTTACGCGGTTGGGTTATGATGGGAACCCCTTGACAGTTTGCTTTGAATAAAAATCCTCCAACAAGGCCCAACCTTGGTTTTACCATTTGCCGCCTAAGCCTTTTTCCCTCGGGTTTCCGGAGCCCGAGGGTCATCTTTATTTTAAACCATCGGGCCAGTGCTCCTCTGAGTGTTGGTCCAAACTAGAGCACCGTGCAGGGCCGTCCCTTGGCAACTTGGGTTACGTTGGCTCCTGTACGCTTAGCTTATCCGGTGTGCCCTGAGAATGAGATATGTGCAGCTCCTATCGGGATTTGTCGGCACAGCGGGTGGTCTTGCTGGTCCTGTTTTACCATTGTCGAGATGTCTTGTAACCGGGATTCCGAGTCTGATCGGGTCGTCCTGGGAGAAGGAATATCCTTCGTTGACCGTGAGAGCTTGTGATGGGCTAAGTTGGGACACCCCTGCAGGGTTTTAACTTTCGAAAGCCGTGCCCGCGGTTATGGGCAGATGGGAATTTGTTTATGTTTGGTTGTAGAGAACTTGACACTTAACTTAATTAAAATGCATCTACCGCGTGTGTAGCCGTGATGGTCTCTTCTCGGCGGAGTCTGGGAAGTGAACACGGTTCTTGTGTTATGCTTGAACGTAAGTAGTTTCAGGATCACTTCTTGATCACTACTAGTTCACGACCCTTGCGTTGCTTCTCTTCTCGCTCTTATTTGCGTATGTTAGCCACCATATTTGCTAGTGCTTGCTGCAGCTCCACCTCTTTACCCCTTCCCTACCCATAAGCTTAAATAGTCTTGATCTCGTGGGCGTGAGATTGCTGAGTCCTCGTGACTCACAGATACTTCCAAACAGTTGCAGGTGCCGATGATACCAGTGAAGGTGACGCAACCGAGCTCAAGTGGGAGTTTGATGAAGATTGTGTTCGTTGTGTTGTTTAGTTTCCTTTTGATCAGTAGTGGAGCCCACTTGGGACGATCGGGGATCTTTTGCATTAGGGGTTGTCGTTCTATATTTTGGTTCCGTAGTCGGACCCTGATTGTATTCTGGATGATGTAATGCTATATTTATGTATTGTGTGAAGTGGCAATTGTAAGCCAACTCTTTGTCCCTTTCTTATTTAGTACATGGGATGTGTAAATTACCCCTCTTGCGACATGCCTACTATGTGGTTATGCCTCTAAGTTGTGCTCCAACACGTGGGAGATATAGCTACATCGTGGGTGTTACAAGTTGGTAATCAGAGCCATCCCCGACTTAGGACCCCCTGCTTGATCGAATTGCTGATGTTGTTGAGTCTAGAACAAAATGTTTTGAGTCTTAGGATTCTATATATCGGAGAGTAGGATTCTTTTTTATTCCCCAGTCCCTTCGTCGCTCCGGTGAGGCATCCTGACGTAGAGTTTTGACTGTTCTCTTCTCAAATTTCACGGAATTTTTTTTAGGATCACGCGGGTATCTTGGAATCGTTTCGATGGTTTTGTGATGAGAACATTGTTCTTGGTGCCTCCTGACATTTAGGGGTTATGGCAGTGTCCCGGGGAGTTGAGCTACGAGGTGTTGTCGTCACAATTTTATCATTGCAGTTCTGGAATACCTTAGTTCGCCGACATCGAAAATCTCTTTTATGCAGTTGTTGGTGAGATAACCTCGACACCACCCAGTACTGGGGCAGGAATTCGGGAGTATTACCATAACTTGTATAACGGATGCTTTTCAAAGGTTGAGGTAAATGATTTCCGAAGGTTTCTTGGTTATGTGTTGAAGGATGGATACATCTACATGTAGGATTTGCTAGTTTTGGCTGAATATTATGCTTTCCCTGTATCCCCAACACCTGATTGCATAACCAGAAAGTTTTGGGAGTTTATAAGTGGGAATTCAAGTAGCTCCTAGGTTATCTTTTCCGACAGATGCATGATATAAGATTGGGGTTCGACGTCTAGTGGTCCGCCCATCCACGGTTGGTTTTACAGTGGTCTCGTTGTGTCTTAAAGAGTCATTGGCTATGCTGTCTCGGGGACGCTTTGTATGTCATGTGCACTGCCTTGTAAATGATGGTGTTGTACGATCGAGCCCATGTGGGCCCCACCATGAAAACTTCGGACGAAATCTCTATCATATGTTTATTCCGGCTTATTCTGCAAGCCAATCCTTTGTTTTGTTTTCAGTTGTGCTATTCGAGTTGCTTCAAAGTCAAGTGTTGATTCCATACCTTCCTTAAGCGATGCTCTCCTATTTCTATGAGAGTATTAATCCTTTTTAATCATCAAGGTTATCATCCCAATTCTATTTCCAACCGGTGTGCTTCTCTTCGAGATGATCCTATCATTTTTCAACATCCGCAAGATCAACTCAAAGTCTTCTCAACGTTATTTGTCTCATCCATCCCAAGTTGCCTTTGTTTTTCCCGCCCTCCCACCCTTTTTTCTTCTTGGAGTCAGATTATCCAATCAAGTATCCTCTTATCGATGAGAAGTCTCTCCGTTCTTTTCTGTCAATGTTCTTATCTGGTGATTCTCATGAAGATGCTCTACAAGCTTATCATTCTTCATTCTTTTCTTCTATGGTGGATTCAAGTCAAGCTTTGTCCATCATATCTTTTCCTCATTTCAAATGTTTTCTCATGCCGGTGCACCTCTTAATCATCCACTTCTCGCTATTCAATTATTCCGGAGTGCTGAAGATATCTTAGAAGATTCAAGTTTCCATTCTCAGTTCGCTCAAGGCCTTTTGAGGACGTTATCATTCAAGCCATTTAAATCAACCGGTGCAATCTCCTTTTCAAAGTAATCATTCAATGGTGTTTCTTTTGAGTGGGCCCTAACCCACAGGTCTTTTCCCAGGATCTTACCTGACTCTTCTATTTTTCTGGAGCTACTATCAAATTCTTCTCCAAGTTGACGTAAGAATGAATTTTCATCAGTCAATTGCATTCTCCAATATAGTTTTTCAAATTCTTTTCTTCGTTGGCTCAACTTCTTCATTATTCATTCTCCCGGAGTATCTCAATGATTCATGGTGGTGTTTCTCGTCGTCATTCTCGGATTTTAACACCGAAGAAGAGTTCCTCTTAAATCCTTACCCGTTCTTTCAAAGATTCGTGATTCAAGCTTGATGTCATTCTCTCATAATTGTTTTCGATTGTGAGAATTCTTTTCACCCATCCAGAGCAATTCAGGAGTCTTTTCAGTTTGATTCTCCGAAGGCCATCATTTCAGATTTATTCATTCTCAGCTTTCAGCTCTCATTCTCGAAATCTTACCGGTGCATCATTCAAGTATCCTCTAATCATCTCGGGATCTCTTCCTTCACTTGTATCTAAATTCCCTCAAGTATCTTCATTTGTTTTTGCAATTCTACCGGGTGATTGGTGCCTTTGCTACTCTCATTTTCAATTCTTACGGTGGTTCATGCAATAGTTGTATTCCTTGGTTATCATATCAATTCATTCGTTCTTTCAAATCCTAACGGTGGTTCGTTGAAGCCTTTTCTCAAGTTTACGGTATATCTATCTTAATCCTTTCCACGAGAATAAGTAGTATGCCAAATCCGTTGCTTGTCATCAATTTAAATTGGTGAAGGATACGCATAACATAATTCTTATTCTTGCTTCATCCAAATAATGGATTCTTTTCTTTCGGAGATTGTCCATGATGAGTTAATTCTTGATTACAAGTGAGTCATCTTTCTTTTCCAGAGTTCCAAGGTTTTCCGCTTTATCTCGTCCCGAAGCTCCATCTAAATCATTACAAGGCTTCACCTTGTGTTTTCAACTTCCCTTTTTTTATCAGCATTTTGTTACCGGAGTTCTTCATGGAGGCTTGACATGGTGGTTCGTCAAGGATTCTTTTCATTCTTCAATTGTTCTTCAAGATTTCTCTCAAAGTTATGATCCGCCAAGCTATACTCCAAAATAAACATGGTGCTCAACACATGTTTTATTTTGAGGAGTTCAAGCATTCTTCTTGCATTTCAAAGTGCAATTCGTTCTACCTTATCATTTGAGGTGGTTTTATGTCATTGTTGATAATTTCCCTTCGTGTTTCATGATTCACAAGTTTTCAAGAGTGACATATCTAAATCCATCATTTTCTCTTCGCTCAAGACATCTTTTCAACCAATCAACCTCTTCGTTGGAGTACCTTGGGTTATATTTCACCTAAAGCCTTCCCTAAGGAGTTTTTCTATTGTGGTTCTTATCAATGATCCAAGTTTTTCTCCTATCCCCTCGGCGGAGGAAGTTTTTCATCTCTTCGTTGATCTAAAGCACGCAATTGTTTCCGTTTGTGGCAAGGTTTCACCTCATGTTTTTGAGATGTTTTCCATAAGCCCTCAACAAGCCTGTTCTTTTCATTGTTGATTTCCCAACAACTCCGTCCAATCCTTCTTTTTAAGGATGCTTTTCAAATTCAATTGTGCTAGAAGATGTCATTTTCTTCTCAATTCTTTCCTGTCCAATGATCCAACTTCTATTCTTTCATTCCTAAGGCATTGTGATGTTGCTGTCTTCACTCATCATCTCGGATTATGAGGACCATGTTCTTTTCATGCTCATCCATTTTACCGGAGTGTTGTGCCCTCTTTTCATGTTTTTCCCATTCTGTCAAGTTTTGACTCCCTTATCCACCTTAGTGCTGTCTGAAATCTTTCTTACCCCTTGCGCCATGCTTTCAATAGTTCCGGAGGCAATGTGTTTTTGTTTTCGTCAAGTATCATCCCATCTCCTCAAATTCATGTTCAATTCCTTTCATTTCCGACCGGAGTGTTGTCGTAATTGATCTTTATCGTTCCTTGTACATCTCATTTCAACCGAAGCACTTGCATGTACTTCTTGTCCATTGCAACCCATTTTCTTATGTCTTTCAACCTACAAGGTTCTAGTAATGTTCCTTGTTCCTCTGTTCTAACGGAGTGTTTTCAACTTTGTTCATCTTCGTTGTATTTCTTTCTTTCAATTTATTCAACATCGCAAGGTTTGTTGGTTTCACTCATTTGTCAAAGAAGCAACTTTGTTTTACCTCTTCATCTTCCATTTCTCTCCGGTGCCATTCTAGATCTCGGGACGAGATCCTCTCGCAGTGGTGGAGTGTTGTAACGCCCCAAGTCCGATGCACGGGGTGTCTTCTAGTTATTCGCTGTTGTTGCCATGTCGTTCGCTTGCGTGTTGCATCTTGTCATGTCATCATGTGCATTGCATCATCATGTTTTCAAAACATGCATCCGTCCAGGTTCCCCCAGTTCCGTTTGTTGTTGGTTCTGAGCCCAGACACACTTGCACGCGCCCGCGGCTCGTCCGAAATATTATTTCATAAGTGACCGGAGAATGTTCTCTGAATGGGTTGAAAGTTGGCATGCGGTGTTGTTATGTTGCCAGTAGACCGCCTGCCGAGTTTCATCGCATTCAGAGTTCGTTTGATGCCCCAATGGATAACTATAGCGGCAATATAGTCGGTCAAATCGTCGGACGTTTTTGGTCTCCGGAAACTGCTGCCGGGTCTCTCTCTCTTCTCTTCTCTCAGCCCACTAGTCCACTTGCACAGTCCATCTAGCCCACCTACCTACCGCCAAGGCCAATCTAACCTCTCTCGTCAGCCCGCGGCCCTCTTCGCACGCGCGTCCGAAAACTTCCCCGAACCCGACCTGGGCAGTTGTCACCGTTGGACTCAGATCATCCCCCAAACATCTAAAAAACATCTCCGTTTTCTCTTTTGGGCTCCCTACCTATTTATTTCTCGTCCGTCCGATTGCGATCGGAGGGCCCGAGTAGCCCCTACCTAAAAAATCCACCTGCTATATATAGTCTAACCCTAGATTTTAGTGAGTTGTCCCATCCTTTCTATTCTGCGCCGCCACTCCACCAAATCCTCTCGGGATCCCCCCCTCGATCCCACAGCCTCCCCGACCAACTCCTTTCTCTCTTGGGATTCTCCTAGATCGGATCCAGCCAACCCACGCCTCCCTCCTCCCTCGTATTCCGCACCACACCATCCCACCTCCTCATCTCGATTCCCTCCTCCCGAGCCTCGCTGGACTGCGCTCCCGCTGGCGACCAGCAGGGCGTCGAGCCCATCCGGATGCCATTGCTGTTGCCGTTCCCCAGCCGTGGCACCCGAGCTGCACAGGAGCAGGAGCACCTCCAAGCCGCCGACCACGCCAGGCCTCCACTTCTCCTCCCGTGCACCTCCGCTCGTCCTCTCGCATCGTCGGCAAGCTCCGGTGAGCCGCAGGCGTCGCCATGCCCTGCCTCTCCTTGTCTCCTTTTCCCTCTCTTTCACTCACATGTCTCTCTCTCTCTCTTTCTCTGTCTTGACGTAGCAGGGAACCACAGCCACCAGGGAGCCTCCCATGCCCAGTGCCTCCTCCGCCCCTGCTTTGCCGGCCTCTTCTGCTCCGCCCTGCGTCCCTGCTGTCAGAGCCTGGCCAAGTCCCTGCGCCGCTGGCCCTGCCGCTGCCCCGCCGTCAGTCCAGCAAGACCCGCCTCTGCTTCGCTCGAACCGGGAAGAGGACGCCCTGCCTCCACTTGTTTGGTTCGCCCGCGCGTTGACTGCACCGTCGCCTCGTCAGCCGCCCAATCTAAGCCTTGTGCGTGGCCCAGATCCGCGCTGCTTCCCCGTTGGCCCAGCGCCTCCTCCCTCGTCTCGATCTGGGTTTTGTCCCATGATAAGGCCACCCCAATGCCCTTCCACTGGTTTTTCCCTGTTGGGCCAGTCCGCCTCTGTTTCGGCCCGACTGTGTTTTTTTCCTGTCCATGCGATTTTAGCTATTTATCTAGTAAAAACAGATTTACATAAAACCCCTTCATGATCATGCATTTCATAACTCCACAACCGTGCATCGGTTTAAAATGATTTATATATGAAAAATGCTTAAAATTGTGTCTAGTTTCATAATATGCAACTTTCAACCATGTTTAAAATGTTTGAACTGCTGTTTGTTTAAATTTGCTTAAATAACTTGTTAAAATGATTTATTTCATAACTAAATAACCGTAGCTCCAAATTTAACAAACTTTATATGTAAATGGGGTAGAAACTGCATAGATTATAATGGTGACTTTAATTTGCATGTTTAACAACTATAAAATATGGTTTAGGGCAGAACAGTACCAAACCTAAATATGCATATGCGGATTTACCGAAATTGTTGTTCGTTGTTTCCGGCCTCATTTAAAATTGCCCAGATAGGTAGTTTTTTTGTGCTTCACCCCTTGTCATGTTAATCAACATTTAATATTGTTGAGTACATAAACGAGATCGAACTAAATAAATTGAATGTGGTGTTCTGTCAATATGCAACTTGTTGCATATTGAGCTCCACTTAATTTGTAGGTTTGTTTGTGCACTTCGCCAAGCCATGCCTCATTAAACCGGACATGCATCATACTTGGTTGTGCATCATGCCATGATTATGTGATGGTTCTGTTAACGTCGCGTTTGTGAGGATTCGTTCGACTACGTCCGTTTGTCTTCTTCATGGACTCGTTCTTCTTCCTTGCGGGATCTCAGGCAAGATGACCATACCCTCGAAATCACTTATATATTTGCTTGCAAGTTGCTCGCTCTATTGCTATGCCCTAATACCTACCACTTGGTATATCATGCCTCCCATATTGCCATGTCAAGCCTCTAACCCACCTTTCCTAGCAAACCGTTGTTTGGCTTTGTTACCGCTTTTTCTCAGCCTCTCTTATAGCGTTGTTAGTTGCAGGTGAAGATGAAGTTTGTTTCATGTTTGGAACATGGATATTGTTGGGATATCACAATATCTCTTATTTTATTAATGCACCTATACACTTGGTAAAGGGTGGAAGGCTTGCCGCCCTAGTTTCCATCATACCGGTGTTACGTTCCTTGATTTTGCGTTCCTTACGCGGTTGGTTTATAATGGGAACCCCTTGATAGGTTGCTTTGAATAAAACTCCTCCAGCAAGGCCCAACCTTGGTTTTACCATTTGCCACCTAAGCCTTTTCTCCTCGGGTTTCCGGAGCCCGAGGGTCATCTTTATTTTAAATCCCCGGGCCAGTGCTCCTCTGAGTGTTGGTCCAAACTAGAGCACCGTGCAGGGCCGTCCCTTGGCAACTTGGGTTACGTTGGCTCCTGTATGCTTAGCTTATCCGGTCTGCCCTGAGAACGAGATATGTGTAGCTCCTATCGGGACTTGTCGGCACAGCGGGTGGTCTTGCTGGTCTTGTTTTACCATTGTCGAGATGTCTTGTAACCGGGATTCCGAGTCTGATTGGGTCGTCCTAGGAAAAGGAATATCGTTCGTTGACCGTGAGAGCTTGTGATGGGCTAAGTTGGGACACCCCTGTAGGGTTTTGAACTTTCGAAAGTCATGCCCGTGGTTATGGGCAGATGGAAATTTGTAAATGTCCGGTTGTAGAGAACTTGACACTTAACTTAATGAAAATGCATCAACCGCGTGTGTAGCCGTGATGGTCTCTTCTCGGCGGAGTCCGGGAAGTGAACACGGTTCTTGTGTTATGCTTGAACGTAAGTAGTTTCAGGATCACTTCTTGATCACTTCTAGTTCACGACTGTTTCGTTGCTTCTCTTCTCGCTCTTATTCGCGTATGTTAGCCACCATATATGCTAGTGCTTGCTGCAGCTCCACCTCTTTAACCCTTTCCTACCCATAAGCTTAAATAGTCTTGATCTCGCGGGCGTAAGATTGCTGAGTCCTCGTGACTCACAGATACTTCCAAACAGTTGCAGGTGCCGATGATACCAGGCAAGTGACGCAGCCGAGCTCAAGTGGGAGTTTGATGAAGATCGTGTTCATTGTGTTGTTTCATTTCCTTTTGATCAGTAGTGGAGCCCAATTGGGACGATCGGGGATCTTTTGCATTAGGTGTTGTCTTTCTTTATTTTGGTTCCATAGTCGGACCCTGATTGTATTCTGGATGATGTAATGCTATATTTATGTATTGTGTGAAGTGGCGATTGTAAGCCAACTCTTTATCCCTTTCTTATTAAGTACATGGGATGTGTAAAGATTACCCCTCTTGCGACATGCCTACTATGTGGTTATACTTCTAAGTCGTGCTCCGACACATGGGAGATATAGCCGCATCGTGGGTGTTATAGTCACCTTCCCGCCGCTCCCCATGAGCCTTGGCTGCGCCTGCCAACGTTGCGCCCCTCGCAGGCGCACGGACACGTCGCCTGCCACGTGAAACCTCCTCCCCTCCCCCTCGAGCCTTCCCCACGGCTATTTAAGCACTCCCTCGAGCCCCTCGCAGTCCACAACGCCTCCCCGAGCCTCGGTCCTCACTGATTCCGGTGACCTTGCGTCCCATCTCTACTCCGCAGCCACCCAGGGCCTTCCTCTACCATCCAGGAGCCATCCCGTTCTCGTCCCCATCCATTTTCCCCACCAGAACACCATATCCACTAGCGGTCGAACCCCTCTCTGCTGCGCGCCCTACTGCTCCCGCTACATCGCACGCTGGCGGCAGCGGCTACCACCATTAGATGCGTCTCTTCCTCCTAAGAAGATCGGTAGGTCGCCATCTCCGATGGTGGCCGGATGTGCTGGCGGTCACCGTCGGGGCAAGCCTGCTTGTGGGTGTGAAAACCGACGGATCTCGGGTAGGGGGTCTCGAACTGTGCATCTAGGATCGATGGTAACAGGGGATAGGGGACACAATGCTTACCCAGGTTCGGGCCCTCTTTATGGAGGTAATACCCTACGTCCTGCTTGATTGATATTGATGAATATGGGTGTTACAAGAGTTGATCTACCACGAGATCATGATGACTAAACCCTAAAAGCCTAGCCTATATGACTATGGTAATGAATGGTGTCCTTTCCAGACTGTCCCCTCTGGTTTATATAGACATCGGGGGGATATAGGGTTTACATAGAGTCAGTTACATAAGAAGGGATCTTCATAGTCGGTCGCCAAGCTTGCCTTTCACGCCAAGGAGAGTCCAATCTGGACTCAGGTATAGTCTTCGGCCTTCATGTCTTCACAGCCCATCAGTCCGACCCACAGATAATAGGCCGGATGCCCGAGGACCCCTTAGTCCAGGACTCCCTCAGTAGCCCCTAAACCCGGCTTTAAATGACGATGAGTTCGGCGCGCAGATTGTCTTCGGCATTGCAAGGTGGGTTCCCTTTTTTCCGAACTTCAAAATAGTCTTCGGATGCAATGATAGTATCCAAACCTGTCACACACACCATACAAAACAGTAGAGAGAATATATATATTTTAGCACGAGTCTAATCCACTGACAGCTTTTATAATATGACATCACGCCTATCCGGTCATAATTTTGGACCGTTTTTCGCCTGCCGCTCCATGTTTCGAGACGCGGATGCCATTGGCACGTCTTGTCAAAGCAGAGATCGTGCCCCTTATTACCGGATTGTCATCAATATGGGCATGGGTAACCCAACCGTGCCGTTTCTACAACCCTTGGGAATAGGCGAATCTTAAGGCGGGTGAGGAGGCATTCAATATTCATTGCCTTTATAAGGGGATAAGGATTTCCTCTTCCTCCCTCATGCCCTCTCTCTGTACTTCCAATCTCGAGCTCCAGTGCCCAAGTTCTCATCTCTTTCCCACCCAACCAACCATGTCCGGATCCGGAGGTCAGGGAAAGTGGATGGTTTCCTCTGTCAAGGAGGAGAACATTACGGAGCTTCGGGCAGCCGAATACTTGGCGAAGGAGTTCGCTCACCGCCTGCCGGCGGAGGGACAAGTCGTCCCCACGCCGGAGCCCGCCGAGAGGGTGGTGTTCCTTCCCTATTTCTTCCACGGGCTAGGGTTTCCACTCCACCCTTTCGTCCGCGGGCTGATGTATTCTTATGGGAGAGATTTCCATGATCTGTCCCCGAATTCCTTCCTCAACATCTCAGCGTTCATCGTCGTGTGTGAGTCATTCATCCGCATCCATCCCCATTTCGGGTTGTTGTTCAAAGGCTTCAACGTGAAGCTGAAGGTGGTGGACGGCCAGCACGCGGAGTGCGGAGGAGCCATGGTGAGCAAGCTATCCAACGTATCCTGTCCCAAAGGCACTTTTGTGGACACAGTGAAGGAGTGGCAGAAGCAGTGGTTCTACATCACAGAACCTCGCGGCACCACCTGGGCCGCAACTGCCGAATTCCGCTCCGGCGCCCCCACGCGACTCACCTCCTGGGTTGAGAAGAGTTCGGACTGGGGCTCCCCTGACAAGGTGATAGCGTTGCAGACGCACGTCCAGAGCATGTCCACCAAGAAGGTCAAGCTCATTGATGTGATCCAGGTGATGCTGGTTCGCCGGATCCTTCCATGCCAGCGCCGAAGCCGTCCTCTGTGGGAGTTCAACCCAAAGAAGGATCAGACTCTGGTAAGGCTCTTCGAGACTACTCACGAAGGTGCATGGAAGTTGCTCTTTAAGGGCAATGAGAAGCAGCCGGCACAGATTCAGACAGTGGTCACGATTGTAGACACCTAGCCAGCGAGGTATGCTATTTTCTGATGCATCCCAAATTTAATCATTTCAAGGATGATGTCTGAGCTTATTATTACATTTCTAGGACTGGATGGAGAGGGCGAAGCGGATCCAGTGTCCGGATCCGCTACCTGAAGAACCGGTCATCCCGCATCTAGTGAAGATGCTGGTGACGGCGCCTTATAAGGCGCTGGAGAAGAATGCCAAGAAGAAGGCCAAGGGGGCCAAGGGTGGCCCCCGTCGCAAGGGCACTTCAAACACGGCGTCCGAAGATGACGAAGCCCATTCCTCTGTCCCTGAGGACAATGGCGAGGAAGAGGAGGAGGAGGAAAACAACCCTCTCCCTAAGGAGAGAAAGAAGAAGAGGGCAGCTTCGGCGCATCCGGAGGCGGACACACCCACGAAGGGGAAAAGCGTCCCAGTGGTCAACACCGCGTGGGACATTGACAACACTCCGGAGAGAAGCCCCCGCGCCAAGCTCCCGGCCGCATCGTAAGTGACATGGCTCTCTCATGCGCACATCCGGCCCTTTCTCTTTATTATTATGACAAGATTAATTGTGCTATTGTAATCCGGCTCGCGACCTTACCCAACGATCCTCATCTGGAGGCTCGCTGGCGCCGTTGGAGATGGCGAGCATGTCGCCACCGCCTGCTTATTCTCCAGGGCCAGGGACGACACCGAGGTGTTGTCCCGGAGGACTGCACCGAAGCGGGGAGGAGGCCAGGGCGCTTTCCGGGAGGCGCCATGGGGCGAGACCTCCACTGCCGGACACATGGGGGAATCGATCCCCATGGAGATTGGCGTAGAGGGCCGCATATAGTTTGTCCCTCAACCAAATATGATTTTGGAGGCCCGTATGGCCCCAGAGTCGGGCGAGCGGCCCCCTATAAAGGAGGGGGATGCGCCACTCTCACCGGTGGCCCTTGTCCGACCAGGGGCGCCGGATAACCTAATGGAGGCGCCTCGAAACGCCTCTGTCGTGGACGAGCACCGTGTCCTTATGGGTGCAGTGATCGAGAAGATTCAGTCTGCCAAGGGTGGACTGGACGAAGCCTACGGTAGCCTGTTGACAGGTTTCCAGGTAAGAAAGAGAAAAACCCCGTGTAGCTAGTAGCCCCTGAGACACTGTTCGGTGTTCAGCAGGAATAACCGAACAAAGGATCCATTCGTCTGTTGTAGGAGACTAATGTAGTATGTATGAATGAGCAGGCATCACTATTGGCCGCGACCTCCCATGCTGCCGAAGTCTCTGAGTTGAGGCAGAGGCTGGAGCGGACCGAGAACGATCTCGGCGAGGTTAAGGTTCGGCTCTAGGAGAAGCAAGGTGAGTGACTACTTGTTGTGTGTTAGAAAGGAAAGGCGTTGTATATTGACCGTTGTGTCGTAATATGTGTAGGAGCCGCGACTGAGGTCGAGGCCCTGAAGAATACCCTGGGCGAGGGCGAGGAGAAGGCTATCCAGCAGTAGGCCGCTCGTAAGAAGTCCAAGGCCCGGGTCAAGGAAATCCAGCAGGAGCTCCAAGATGTGGTCAAGAAATACGAAGCCTTGGAGCATGATGCGTCGGTTCAAGGGACCGAACTCGCCAAGGCTCGTTAGAGCATGGAGACCGCACGGAATGAGTCCCGGGCTGCCCTCCAGGAGATCCAGGAGGCCAAGAAGATCACGGCGAGTAAGGCATTTAAGATGCAAAGCAAGTATGCGGAGAAGCAGTACCTTTTACTAACCCGGGTTCGGAGTTCCCCAGGAGCGTTTGCGGATTTGCCACGCAGTGTATCAGACGCCGCGGAGTTCTACCGAGCTAAAGTAGGGGGTTCTACGGAGAAGCTATTCTGGTTGCAGTATGCGGCGTCGGAGCATCCCGTGTCCTTCACCGATCAGCTGAAACAGCTGGTGGAGCTGCATAGGGTGGCCGAACTAGCCATGAAGGATGTCATAATCCGGCTATGGCCAGCCGAAGCTATGCCAAGCAGCTACTACGGACTCGTGAGGCAAATGGTGAGCGCCTGTCCTCAGCTGGACGTCGTCAAGCGCTCGACCTACATTGAAGGTGCGCGCATGGCCTTCGCCCGTTGCAAGATGTGGTGGGCAAAGATGGACGCCGTCGAGGTGACCAGAGGGCCACCGGAGGGCAAGGAACACCGCACACCCGAACGGTATTTTGCGGATGTCTTGGAGGGTTCCCATCTTGCGGTGGCGCAATGTTCGCAGGATATTGTATTTGAGTAAATGTATGCGTGTTGCCATTGCCTTGTATTACTGGAACAAAGCCTGTTTTGTAATATAATATTGTTATGCTTTGAATTGCCATTGCCGTTTAGTATGTAATCTGAGGGTTGGCCAGTCGTCAGCTTCTGCCCTCACGTAAGTAGTACGGAGGAGTTCGGGATGGAATCTAAAAAATCTTGATCCAATTGTATGGTCCTTGAAGGAGTTGTTTGGCGCAACGAACAAGGAAATCAGACTGTACGGCTTAAATGCCCTCACTTAGCCATAGGAGTTTTATAATAAAGCGTAGGTGCAGCCACTGGTTCGAACCAGGGGGCTGTCATTATCTGATCGGGAAGTGTCGATCTTTCGCATAATGCGGAAAAAATCTCCAACGATATGTGACCCTCAAACAACTGATCGGCTCTCGCCGTATCATGACAGTCAGTTTTCGGCTTTCTCTACTGAGGTGTTCATCTGGTCAAGGCCAGGGCACAATGGCAGTAGTTCTCCCTTTACTACCCTAGCTGATTTAGCAGAACGTAGGGTAGCAAGCACAGGAGCCGGGCAACCCAACTATTGACCAAAGACATGATTCCGAGCCAATGCATATAATGCTAAATTCGGGGTGCCGGACATATCTTTAGGGATTTTTTAGGCTTTGTTGCCGTATCATGGGGCGATGGGGAGCCCCTGGCAAATATGACACGTACCCGAGTGTACGGCTGCTAGGAAATAAGAAATATAAAGGAAACGGAGGGAGAACAGAGATAGGGTCCAGAGCCCTTGAACTTCGATCATGAACTGTTTCCATTATAGTTGGGTTTATGCATCCAAGCACATTAGTACAAAATAATGCAAAAAGCAACCGTCTATTTGACATGCCATACCCGATGGCGGATTGCGCGTGGATCCTGAAAACGGTTAGCCTCTAGGGCTTCCCATGTACGCCTGTGCTCCGTGTAAATCTGGTGTGTTTTTCCTTTGACGAGGTCGTTAATCAGGCCGTCGAAGGAGACCCTCATAGGGGAAACCTGAAACAAGGAAAAATAGATAGTAAAGCTATGTGTGTCCAGGATCGGTCTGGCCGAACTGTGGATCCGGGATAGCCTGTGCCTCCGTCGATGCCCATGGAATTTTGAGTGCGTAGCTATAGACGCGTGGTATGAATCCCACTACCTCATTGGGGTTGGGACGGAGGCCGAATTGCTAATCGTGCTCTTGACGAGCCATGCTGTCCTGTTGCAGTGTGGTACGGACCCTCTTAATGATGTCCAGGGGCTCGGCAGCCAGATTATGATGTTGCTAGAGGAGGCTGCTTTGTACCTCTGCTGCTAGGCCGGCGGTGTGCTCCTCGGTCCGGAGGGAGCGTTCTCTCTTTCCGTTGAATGTTATGACGCCGCGCGGACCCGGCATCTTTAGCTTGAGATAGGCATAGTGTGGTACTATGTTGAATCTAGCAAACGCGGTTCATCCGAGTAATGTGTGGTAGCCACTACGGAAGGGGACGATATCGAAGATTAACTCCTCGCTTCGGAAGTTATCCGAGGAACCGAATACCACCTCCAGCGTGATTGAGCCCGTGCAGCAGGCCTCAACGCCTGGTATGACTCCTTTAAAGCTAGTCTTTGTGGGTTTGATTCGTGAGGGATTAATGCCCATCTTCCGCACTGTATCCTGATAGAGCAGGTTGAGGCTGCTATCGCCGTCCACTAGGACTCGTGTTAGGTGAAAGTCGCCGATGATTGGGTCGAGGACCAATGCAGCTGAGCTGCCATGCCGGATACTAGTTGGATGATCTCGACGATCGAAGGTGATCGGGAATGACGACCATGGATTGAATTTTGGGGCGACTGGCTCAACCACGTAGACGTCCCTAAGTGCTCGCTTACGCTCCCTTTTGGGGATGTGTGTAGCGTATATCATGTTCACCGTTTTGACTTGAGGGGGGAATTTCTTCTGCCCTCCAGTGTTCTGCTACTGGGGCTCTTTGTCCTCGTCCTCACTTTGTGATCCCTTTTCTTTGTTTTCGGCGTTTAACTTTCCAGCCTGTTTAAAAACCAAACAGTCTCTGTTGGTGTGATTGGCTTGTTTGTCTGGGGTACCATGTATTTGGCACAGACGATCGAGTATGCGATCCAGGCTGGATGGACCCTCGTTGTTCCGTTTGTATGGCTTCTTTCGCTGTTCGGACTTGGAGCCGCTGAATCCGGCATTGACGGTGGTCTCGTCAGTGTTGTCGCCATTGCTTCGACGTTTGTGTCTGTTGTGCCGGATCTTTCCAGAGTTGTTCTTGGCCTCGGAGGAGCCTGTCTCACTGGCTGTGTTTTTGCTATGAGCTAGCCAGCTGTCCTCTCCCGCGCAAAAGTGGGTCATGAGTGCCGTAAGGGCTGCCATGGACTTCGGTTTCTCTTGGCCGAGGTGGCGTGCTAGCCATTCGTCATGGATGATGTGTTTCAAGGCTGCTAGGGATTTGGCATACGGACAATCAATGATCTGGTTCTTTTTGGTTAGGAACCTAGTCCAGAATTTTCTAGCTGATTCTCTAGGTTGTTGAACTATGTGGCTTAAATCATCGGCATCGGGTGGCCGAACATATGTACCTTGGAAGTTGTCAAGAAAGGCTTCTTCGAGATCCTGACTGCTGCCGATGGAATTCTCGGGCAGACTATTCAGCCAGTGTCTAGCCTGCCCTTTGAGTTTCAGTGCGAGGTATTTGATGGTGTGGAGGTCGTCTCCCCGGGCCATGTGGATGTGGAGAATAAACTCCTCAATCCATGCTGCGGGGGCGGTTGTTCCGTCGTATGTTTCAATATTGACGGGCTTGAATCCCTCGGGGAATTCATGATCCAGCACCTCGTCTGTGAAGCAGAGAGGGTGTGCGGCGCCTCTACATCGGGCTGCATCACGGCGCATCTCCGATGGAGTGCGTCTGCGGTTATCGGCCCGGGTGTGACTAGGTTTGTCGCGCCCGAATAGGTAGCTGTCATCCTGAGTTGGGAAGCGTCCTCGCGATCCGTAGATTGATTTGGTGTGTTCTGCTCACTGTCCAGCTCCTATCGAAGGTCGTATGTAAGGTCCCGAGCTGCTCTGTCCCTGTTTTTGCAAGGTGGTGGGGAGGGCTGTTGTTCGACCTGAATTGCCACTTTATCCCGACCGCGAGGTGGTCGGCCCGCTCCATTATCTCGTCCGCGTGGTGGTCGGTCCGCATTGCGTGAGGGAGGTATGGGGTTTAGTGCCTCCTCATCAAACTAAGGTAGCAGTCCACGCTTTGGGTAACTCTTGGCTAGGCGCTTGAGGCCGTATTCTTTGGTTGCCAGGACATCGGTCCACCTACCAATGAGCAGGTCTTGATCGGCCTGAAGCTGCTGCTGCTTTTTCTTCAGGCTTCTTGCGGTGGCTATTAGCTGACGCTTGAAGTGCTCCTTCTCGAGGGGTGCCTTAGGTATGATGAAGTCCTCATTGCTGAGGCTCTCATCATCCTCAGAGACTGGACGATAACTGTCATCGTCTGAGTCCTTGGGCATGGTCTAATTAGCAGGGTTATCCTGCCCATTGTCTTGTTCCTCCTGTTCGGATGTAGCCCCGACAGGGTCTTCGTTATATTCGGCGTTGCCTGGAGTGCTATTCTCTCTGGTGCCATTATTCCCGTCGTTCGAGCGATGAGGCTTATAGCGGCGTTTAGGGCGCTAGGGCTTGGACTGTGTCTCAGGAGGTTTATTCACAACTGGATCTCCTTTGTCATCGTCGCTAGCTTTTTTAGGTGTGTCGATCATGTACACATCGTACGAAGAGGTGGCCGTCGACCGTCCAGTAAATGGCGGGTTTTGGCTTTGCTCATGGTAGGCATCGTCATCCATACCGTCGATGTCTTCGGAGCCATGATGGCTACTACACAACCTTCTTCTTGTAGACGTTGTTGGGCCTCCAAGTGCAGAGGTTTGTAGGACAATAGCAAATTTCCCTCAAGTGGATGACCTAAGGTTTATCAATCCGTAGGAGGCGTAGGATGAAGATGGTCTCTCTCAAGAAACCCTACAACCAAAATAACAAAGAGTCTCTTGTGTCCCCAACACAACCAATACAATGGTAAATTGTATAGGTGCACTAGTTCGGCGAAGAGATGGTGATACAAGTAGTATATGGATAGTAGATAAAGGCATTTGTAATCTGAAATTATAAAAACAGCAAGGTAACTAATGGTAAAAGTGAGCGTAAATGGTATTGCAATGCTAGGAAATAAGGCCTAGGGTTCATACTTTCGCTAGTGCAAGTTCCCTCAACAATAATAACATAATTGGATCATATAACTATCCCATGGGCTTGGAAGTAGTGGCGCAGTTTCCTTGAGGCCATAATGAGACCAAAGATCAACTATTGCACGCGAGAGTACCTCGATCTAGCCCCCTATAACAAGGAACTGATGAAGTACACTAGCGCTGCACCACTTTCTTCCTTGCCGCGTCCTTAGGGTTGCTCTCGTTGCCATGCTCGCTGCTGTCCTGACCCTTTCCTGACTCTGTCGTGATCTGGCTGCTTTCTACCTCATCCACCTCTCGCTGCGGTACCAAAGCTGCACTGGCTACTTGGTTGGTTGCCGCCAAGTATAGCAACAATCATTCTTGGGGTTCGAGTGCAACCAAGGTAGGCATAGATGATAGGTAGGCTTTCAACTCTTGTACAGTCGCATCTGCTTCCGGGGTCCACTTCATAGGTCCCGCCTTCTTCAAAACCTTGAAGAATGGCAGGGCATGCTCGACAGACTTGGAGATGAATCTGCTCAGCATGGCAACGCATCCCGTCAAGTCCCTCACATCCTTAACTATCCTTGGCGCTTGGATATGCTCAATGGCCTTGTTCTTGTCGGGGTTGGCTTTGATCCCCCGATGAGACATGAAGAACCCAAGTAGCTTATCGGAGGGAACACCAAGCACACACTTCTCCGGGTTAAGCTTCAGATTGATCTTGTGCAGATTAGCAAATGTCTCTTCCAAGTCTTGGATGAGGGTGGCCTTATCCTTGGTTTTGACCACAATATCATCCATATAGGCTTCTATATTTCTATGCAATTGTGGCTCAAAACCAATCTGGACTACCCTTGCAAAAGTGGACCCATCACTCCTTAATCCGAACGGCATGTAGACAAAGCAGTACGTACCACATGGAGTGATGAATGACGTCTTCTCTTCGTCTTCCTTAGACATGAAGATCTAATGATAACCTAAGTATGCATCTAGAAAGGAGAGCAAATCACATCCAAAGTAGAATCCACGATCTGGTCGATGTGCGGCAAGGGAAATGGATCCTTCGGGCAAGCTTTGTTGAGGTCTGTGAAGTCAATGCAAAGCCTCCACTTCCCATTAGCTTTCCGGACAACTACTGGATTTTCCAACCATGTAGGATGCAGTACGCCTCTGACCAAACCAGCTGCTTCCAAATTCTTGATCTCTTCGGCAATGAACTGCTGCCTCTCCAAGGCCTGCTTCCGTACTTTCTGCTTGACAGGTCAGCATGTGGGCAGACAACAAGGTGGTTCTCAATTACCTTCCTGGGAAGACCAGGGATATCAGATGGTTTCTAAGCAAACACATCGATATTCGCCCATAAGAAGGCAATGAGCATGCTTTCCTGTTAGTCATCGAGGGTGGCATTGATAGTGAAAGTACCATCAACGCCAGCCAACCCTATCGGGACCTTCTTCACTTGGGGTGCAGCAACCTTGGACCTCTTGCTGTCGGAACACTCCAGCACGTCGTCAACGGGTGCACTCAGAGGGGGCACGCTGCCCGGACTCCTTGCCGGAGGTGCTACAATCCCTCTTATTTCCCTTGATTTCCTTGGTGGGAACTACTACCGCCGCAGCCTCTATTGTGACTGCATCCCGATACATCTTGTCCACACAGATAATTGCATCCTTCTCATCTGACAGGATAGTGAGGACTCCCAATGGCCTAGGCCTTTTCAGGGTGTTGTAAGCATAGTGGGATGGTGCCATGAACTTGGCCAGGGCTGGTCGTCCAAGAATCCCATTGTACAGCAGGGGGAGATCAACCACATCAAACACAATCTTCTCAGTCCGAAATTTCAGCTCTCCCCCAAATTTCACTGGCAACGTGATCTTCCCCTTAGGATGACTCCTGCCGGGGTTAACTTCTTGAAACATGCTGGTGGCCTCTAGCTCCTCTTCTCCTATCTGTAGCTTGCTGATAACTACTGGGGAAATGAGATTCAACCCGGCCCCGCCATCCACTAACATCTTTGTGACCTTGAGGTTGCAAATTGTTGGGCAGACCAACTAATGAAAACACCCTACCAGTGTGGTGCGGCAAGGGTGATCCTCCTCATCAAAGATGATGGGCGTCCGGGACCACTTGAGCGGCTTCTGGGCCAACGGCGCTGGTTCCACAACATTGACCTCTTGAGCCCATCGCTTGAGTTAGCGATGAGAGGTGTGTAAAAATGCACCTCCATCAATGCATAGGTGATGTAGAGCATCCTACGATCATCTCCTTGTACACCTTCATAACACCTCAAGCCCCAAGTGGACCTACCAGACATAAGGCGAACCCACTCCTCTTCGAGATTTACATGAATATCCATTGGACATGGTTGCTACCTCACCATGGAACATAGTGCATCATTAGGTATGACGGAAACAGCCACCAAGTAGCTAGGAAGCTTCCCGGAGGCCAAGGAGAAGGACCCCAAGACCCCAGAGCTGACCGAAAGCATCAAGATGAAGAAAAGGAAGCGTGTAGAAATTGCACTGCCGGACAGTCCGGTCCCCATAGCGGACAGTCCGGTCACACTGAAATTGCACTACGAGATAGTCCGGTCCCCATAGTGGACAGCCCGGTGCCACGTGAAAATGCATCTGTCCTCACCGGACTGTCCGGTCCTTACCACCGGACTGTCCGGTCCGCCCAGTTTTGCTATGAATTAGGCTAAAAAGCCCATGTAACCACCGAGGCCCATACCCTTTTGCCCCTAGCTATATATTCCATGCTCCTCTCAGTTTTTAGGGTTAGCAAAGTATTTGATAAACAAAGAGAGATCTTTACTCATCTTCCTCCTCTTGGAGATCTAGACCTCCTCTTGGAGAAGCTCCTCTTGGAGATCAAGCCCTCCTCTTGGAGAAGATCCTCTTGTGGATATCAAGACCTCTCGGAGAAGGATCCCCATCATAGGATCATCAAGACCTCATCTCCCTTGGATTTGGGATGAACTTTACCTTGTATCTTTCCCTTTGTTGTTCTTGTACCTTTGTGGATCTTGTGTGATTGTGAGTCTAGTGGATGTGTGATTGGACTTGTTTTTGAGTGTTTTCCTCTTGTGATTTCCCCTCTTTTTCTTCGTGTTCTCCTCGTTCTTTGTGGATTCCCCTCCAATTCATGAAAGATCTAAGCTTAGGGTCTCCACCCTACAACATCTTTGTATCTTGAGCCACGTTGATCACGAATTTGGAGTCTCCCCCACCCATTTCTAGCCTTGTTTTGCTTGATTTCGTCCTAAAATCCGAAAATACCCACCAAAAATAGCCCCATTTTTTGTGATTTGTTGGTTTGATGATGTTTTGTTGATTTTGATCCATGGATTCATTGTGTTTCGAGTGGATCTAGCTTCCCCACAAGTTACCCTGCCTTCCATCCACGAAATCTCCTCAATTTTGACCCCAAAATCATCCATTTCCGTCCAAAAAATTCAATTTCGTGCCTTCCCAACCCGCACCGGACTGTCCGGACCCCCGTACCGGACTGTCCTCTCGCATCAGGAGCAAATCGCTCACAGATCAGACTGTACGCTCCCCAATACTAGACTGTCCACTCGAATCAGAAGGTTTTCAGATGAAGACCGGACTGTCCGCTAGTTCAAAAACTGCTTCGGCTGATTTCTTGTTTCGGTCATATCTTCCACATCCGGAGTCCGATTTTGACATTCTCTAGCTCGTTGAGTAGCTATTGACATCCCCCATCCATATAGGTATGTTCCAAAATCATTTGACTCCATCAAAATTTTGACATTTTGACATCTTTGCCTAGGCCCTCCACCATATCATCCATAAAACCACCATAGCTTTCCTCGACCTAACCCATTTTTGATCCATATAGAAATTGTGGTTGCTTGAGTGGTGGCTTGAGTCTCCTAAGGTGTTTCGGCTACTTAGGGATGGTTTCTTCTTCATTAACCACCACCACTTCCGCATTGTCAACTCCAGAACCACCATCGCATTCCGCTACCACCATTTGACATTTGACATTTGAGATTTTGAGTTTGCAGTTTTCCCATTTCCTAAGGTGTTTCGGCTAATTAGGAACGGTTGTACATCAAGAACACTGCCACTCATCATCGCCATGAGGTCGTCATCGATATTGACCACTTCACCATTTTCACAACATAACCGTAACCAAGAATGGTAACCTCTATATCATCTTGGTATCGTGGTATACCATCATTGTACATTCATTCTTGCCATTGCTTTGTTAACCCCTAGCCATTTTGTGTCACTTGACTATCGAGAATAGCCATTTGAGTATTGTCGGCAACTTTACTTGTGCACATTAGTGATCCGCACCTTCCATTGCATACATACCACATCATCTGGGTATCCTCATCTTGGTATCATCATATCATCTCTTGTGTCACAAGATTGTTCCCGCATATACACAATTGCTATCTTGGTTTGTGCATTTTGCATAGTGGCCATACAAAAAAGAGAATAAGCTTTTAAGCAAAGAGAAAACAAAGAGCTTGTAAGCAATAGCCATAGCATCGCCACATTGCATATCATACTACCATATTGACCATCTTGGATCATCGTGTGCGAAACACCGGGAACCATACATAATAGCATACTTGGGATAGAAATTTTATCCATTTTGCATCTTATAGGTTGTGCACAAGTGTCGTATCCACCTATTGAGCAATCGTGCTAGTGTCTCTCTTGAGTTGTGCAACACGAGCGTTTTCCGTGGATTCCACATTTTGTGGTCATGCCTTGGTTGCACGACCCCATTTTATCTATCCATGTGCGTGTTTCCGTGTGCCATTCTTTGCTATTGATCTACTTGTTTCACTTGCAAATTTGTGAATCTCTTTCAACATTATTGACTCTTGCTAACATTTTGCATCAAATTTTTGTGCATCTATCCTCACCGAGCTACTCCATAAGCATTACTTGATAGGTGTGAGTGAACAAGTCCGGTACCAATTCCACTATTCTTTCATTTCACATTGAGTGAAACAAGATACATCTCAACTTTGGGAAAAGGTAACTTGGTATTGTTTATCTCATTTCCTACTCACCTCTACTCGAGTCTTGTGATGGATAGGCAAGGCATTTCACCTTCATTCTACAACAACAACGACGAGTTCGATGCCATGAAAAACAACTTGGACGCCAAGATGGATGCTCAAATGGAGGAGATCAAATCCCTCATCAAGGCCTACAAGCGATCTTCCTGATCTTCTAGAAGATGCTCAAGAGCACATGCTTCCGAGCTACCATATCCGGCAAGATCACATTGGCATCGACACCATCAACGACAAGAACATGAATGTCAAGAGCTCAACACCAACAACCGCTCGACGACTTCACCATCTACCTTGGCATCTGCACCAAGTGACTTCAAGGCATATTCACCTTTGGACATGCGGCATCTTCGCTAAAAAGCACCTCAAGACTACGCTCAAGAGAAGCTCCCCAAGCTCAAGTCCGCGACTTCCACGAGCTACTACTACCTCGACACCAACCACAAGATTCCTTTCTATGGGACTCAAGAACCTGAGGAGTATCTTGAGTGGGAGCGCCTCATGGATGACTAGCTCAAGCTACATAAAGTTCCCGCCGAAGATCAAGTGAAGTGTGCCACAACGAACTTCCACGACTACGCTTCGGCATGGTGGCTTCACACACATTTGGAGAGCTATGACATGAGTTGGCCCAAGACCAAGAGTGCTTTGCGGTAAGAGTTCGTGCCTCCAACCTACATAAAACAACTTCTACACCAATTGGAGAACAGCTTCCAAGGATCCAAGTCCATCGACGCGTACATTACGGAGCTGAAGATTGCCTTGTGACGAGCCGGCATGAATGACCCCATTTCACTGAAGTTCCACTTCATGATGGTATTACACAATGACATCTCCAAGACTATCTTCCTCGAGAACTACAAGTCCCTCGACGACTACTACATTGGTGCTCTCAAGGCGGAACAAGAACTCATGAAGGCAAAGGATTCTTCACCCCAAGCACAGTTCTCGGTGACCAAGCTCCATGAGATCGAGCATGAGGCTAGTACCACAAAGATGTCCAAGCCTGACGAGTTCCAAGATGATGATGCTGAGTCTACTTTGACTTTACCGCCATCCCTCTTTGTGGCATTGATGATGCTGAGTCTACTTTGACTCTTTTTCAAGATGGTGCGGCGACGAGTACGACTACGGAGACCCTCAAGGACCAAGCTTTGGAGGCGAGCCACAAGGTGGCGAGCAAGGATGACGCTTCCTTATTTGGAGCCAAGAGTGATGATGTGTCATCTTCGTCCTTCATCCACGGAGACGGTGATGAGATAATCGAGCATGGGATTTTCCCTTCGGTCATGGAGGAGAGCGATGATGTGCCATCTTCGTCCTTCATCCACGGGGATGACAACAAGATGGTTGAGTATGGGATTTTCCCTTCGACCACGGTGATGTATGATGACTTGTGCTACCATATTGAGGATGAGAGTGACTTCACCACTAGAGCCTTATATGACGTGTTGCCCCAATTTCCATGTGAGGAGAGCCACAACCCCCACCACTTGAGTGAGATGCGTGACTACACCATACGTGAGATTTAGTGCACCTACCTTGAGGGAGTGAGTGAACCACCACATAGAGAGAGTGTGATAGTTGATAGGTCGTGCGAGGCCATTTGCATTTCTAACAACTTGACCGCTACCTCTATTGTGTCTTCTCATTTGGTGCTAGGTCGCATATATGATGATGCGCCGATCCTCGACGATTTTGTCCTTCCTTTGGACAAGACGATGGCCATGGTGGAATATGATGCACCCCCCACATGGTTCCATCAAGATGAAGATGGCCACCATTTGGTCTTTCCCACCTCACCTACACCACTTGAGTGGAATGAAAATGGTAACATAGGTGACGGTGATGCTCTAGTCCCACTAGTGGACATTCTTGACATTGATTGCTTGCATGATGTTGATCAACCTATTTCCATGCTTCATGCTAGTGCGATTTCCCCATGCGATGATTTACCCATTTATGATGAGTATGATGATTCCCATGTGGAGTCTATTAGTTGTGCTGCCATGTTACATAGGATTTCTTAAGATAATTCTTTAGGTCACATCATGTTTGACAATCCTCTTAACTTGTCATATGCTATGCATGAGATCAACAATATGTCATATTTGCAATCTCATCATAGTGACTATGCATATGCCATAAAAATAAACCCAATTTGCACATATGGCATAGATGACAAGCCCATGGTTATTGGCATTTGTTTTTCTTGTGATGATATTGATATGGTCCCTTTGCATCATTTACCTCATATGCCATGCCATGACAACCTAGCTTCGGATATGCATTGTTTTGTATGTTGTCCATTTTCTCCATATGATGTTTCCAATATTTCTCATGAGGAGACCCCCATAGTTTCCTCATTCATTTTAGGAGATTTTGATTCATCCCATGCATTGCATGCTCCCCATGAATAAATATGCTATTGATGTGCCATACACTTTGATGCTAAATTTGCATCCCCATCGTGTCATACATAATAACTATTCTTTCATGATGGATGACATGTTCTTATACCACGCATCAAATTTCTTTGAGCGATGCTTATCTTGTGCTAACTCTCATGTGCACATACACATCATGATGGATGATGTGTACATTTACCACGCGCACAATTTCTTTGGTTTGTGTCTTTTTGTGTAGATACCCATGAATACTTGTCAACCTTACAATCCCATGAGTTGACAAAACGAGCTCTAGAGAGCAATGATGACTTGGGATCCCATAGATTGTCTTTACCACCGCTCTCTTCGCGCAACGACTTCGCACATTTCTTCTACATGGCGCTCGCTTGGCTTTGGGTTATTGCCCATTACATATTATATGCCCATCTTGCCTTGTTCACTTTGCATGATATGCTCATTCCTATGCCTTTGCCATGCATTTGTGACCCATGCTTTGCATTACACATGATGATTGATTCTAATATTGTATGTGTATTTGCAAGCTTGGTGGGGATATCACTTGTTATTGGCATGTTTGCTTTCTGCCCCATGCCTATGATTATACTATGATCTTGCTTTGTGTTCGTTCTTGCGATACGTCATGTGCATTGTCTATGCCTATTATTTGCACACATGACATGATTGCCATGATTTCCTCTAGTGTGTTGTATCTTCGCTCCACTAGTTTGCATGACACGATTTCTATGATTGCTTGCCTTGTTGCATCACCAATGATTCATACTTGCTTATTTTATGCGGTTGATGACAACCATCTACATGCTTTGCACATGATTGTTATTGCTTCTTGTCATATATCTCCATGTGTTGCCTCCCTCATGCTAGATGATTTGCCATGTATTGAGTGCAACAATGATTTTAGTCTTGCTAATGAGATTGCCCCCATAGCATTCTTGCATATATTAGGAGAATTTGACATATTCCTTGTGAAGCATGCTTGTCTTACCTCTTTGCACCATATACCTAGTGCCATGAATATAGTCATTGTTGCATCATATTATTCATGCACTTATGTTCCTAATGGTTAAGTGCAAGAGAAGAGAACCATCATGATGGATGATGTGTTTATCTACCATGCGCACACATTCTTTATTTTGTTATGTGCATGTGTAGGATACTTGGAGTTCGTTTCAACTTCCACTTCACGTGAGTTGACCATACGAGCTCTTGAGAGCGAGCCACCTTCTACCACGACGATTCTACACCGCATTTGCTTGCGCTTCGACATTGTGAAGAATGCACAAGGACACGCCTTTAGGGTGACATCTTTCTTGAGCATGTATATTGAGGATCATACTACTTGTGTTGTTTGCACCATGAGACTTATCGGTCATCTTGGACCACTTGATTGCACACTTGTTAGAGATCTCGCTTTGACATGCCATTTTCACACTTCCATGAATCATGATATATATACCTTGCGTGTTGCATCCAATTCTTGGATTACTTGCTCCTATCACATGTTTGGTTGCAAAAATGTCATTCCTTCACATATGCCATGTCCCATTGATTGCTACATGCTTGCCTTGATTGCCTCACACATGATGAACAATTTCCCTTTCTATTGTGTTGAGTGCCACACTATCTTCAATACACCCTATGCCCGTTATGCTTTGATTGTCTTGCACTTGACCCATGTGTTTAGACACTTCATTAATATCGGTGTTGTGAATGATTCTTATGCCTACCATCGACCATTTGTCGAGCTCTTTATGCATGATTTCTATGACCATGAGCTAGATGCTTATTCTATTGTCCCAAATATTTGCATCACTACCTCACATTTACAAGCTTGTTTCCATGATGACCTTGATTGTGCTCAATTTATATGCTTACTTGCCATGTCACAATCCTTTGTCAAACCATATGCTATGCTTGATAATGACACTTGTGTGGTGAATCACCTCTCGAATGCTTGGTTTTCCCTAACGCTGACCACATTTGTTTTTCCAAGTGTTTGTTGTATTTTCTCCTTTTGAAGGAATCACTAGACGGTGCGACATTGGAGGGTGCCCTTTTCGAGCTTGAAGATGATGAGTATTTGGTGATCGTCCACTCCCACATGGCGAAGCCATCTCTTTCCCATGGTGATTTGGTTTTTGATCCTAGGTCGGATCTTTCCCAAGGGCGAGGGGATGATGCGGAGCATCCTACGGTCATCTCCTTGTACACCTTCATAGCACCTCAAGCCCCAAGTGGACCTACCGGACTTAAGGTGAACCCACTCCTCTTCGAGATTTACATGAATCTCCATTATACTTGGTTGCTACCTCACTGTGGAACATTGTGCATCATTAGGTACGAGGGAAACAGCCACCAAGCAGCTAGGAAGCTTACCGAAGGCCAAGGAGAAGGACCCCAAGACCCAAGAGCTGACCAGAAGTGTCAAGATGAAGAAAAGGAAGCGTGCAGAAATTGCACTACCGGACAGTCCGGTCCCCACAGTGGACAGTCCGGTCACACTAAAATTGTACTACCGGACAGTCCGGTCCCCATAGAGGACAGTCCGGTGGCACATGAAAATGCATCTGTCCTCACCAGACTGTCCGGTCCTTACCACCGGACTGTCCGGTCTGCCCAGTTTCTCTACGAATTGGGCTAAAAAGCCCATGTAACCACCGAGGCCTATACCCTTTCGCCCCTAGCTATATATTCCGTGCTCCTCTCAGTTTTTAGGGTTAGCAAAGTATTTGATAAAGAAAGAGAGAGCTTTGCTCATCTTCTTCCTCTTGGAGATCTAGACCTCCTCTTGGAGAAGATCCTCTTGTGGATATCAAGCCCTCCTCTTGTAGAAGGATCCCCATCATAGGATCATCAAGCCCTCATCTCATTTGGATTTGAGATGAACTTTACCTTGTATCTTTCCCTTTGTTGTTCTTGTACCTTTGTGGATCTTGTGTGATTGTGAGTCTAGTGGATGTGTGATTGGACTTGTTCTTGAGTGTTTTCCTCTTGTGATTTCCCCTCTTGTTCTTCGTGTTCTCCGCATTCTTCATGGATTCCCCTCCAATTCGTGAAAGATCTATGCTTAGGGTCTCCACCCTACAACAATAGGGCGTCAGTGGCCTTCTGAAATTCCTGCTCACTAATTTCCTCTTCATCCCCTCCATCACTGGCATCATCATAGGTTTCCTTATCTCGGCCCCTGGCGGGCTTTCCTTGGCTCCAAAAGGGATTTTCGAGGACATTTGCTTCACCGCCTCGGCCCTTATCGCTAGCAGCATTCTGACCTTTCTCCTTATCATGCTTATAGTCTGCTCTCTGTCTCTTGACAAGCTGCTCAACCTGATAACACTCCTGAAGGTCGTGGTCTTTGGTCCGATGGATCTTGCAGTATGGCCCATCACCTTTCCCAACTTTTTCCACGGCAGCGGCCTCCTGGCAAGATTAGTTTGCTCACATCTCTGCAAAACTCGATCAAGGTTGCTTAAGCAATCATAAAAAGAAGTTTCATAAATGGAAAAGTCATCCATGAAAACCACAACAATCTTTTCACAGAAAATCAAAGAATATAGCAGTCATAGATCTTTGACAGGTAGCAGGTGCATTGCATAAACCAAAAGGCATACATCTATAAGCATAAGTTCCAAAAGGACAAGTAAAGGTGGTTTTCTCTTGATCAGGTTGTGAAACATGTATGTGAGAAAACCAGAATATCCATCAAGAACATAAAAGTGTGTGTGCTTAGATAATCTTTCTAGCATTTGATCAATAAAAGGCAAAGGGTAATGATCTTTTCTAGTTCCTTTATTTAATTTTCTAAAACCACTTAACATTCGATAGCCAATGACAATTCTCTGTGGAATAAGTTCATTTTTATTATTAGAAACAACAGTAATACCTCCCTTATTAGGGACACAGTGAATGGACTTACCCATCTACTATCAGCTATGGGATAGATTATACCTGGTTCCAGAAGTTTTAGTATTTCAGTTCTTACCACTTCTTTAATCTTAGGATTTAAACGTAGTTGATGATGAACAATGGGTTTAGCATCAAGTTCCATATTAATCATGTGCTAATAGAGAGTGGGACTAATTCCCTTAAGGTCATTAAGAGTATACCCAATAGAAGCTCGGTGCTTCTTCGGAATTTTCAATAATCTTTCTTCTTCATGTTCTGAAAGGTTAGCACTAATATACCAGGATATATATTTTTCTCATCAAGATAAGCATATTTCAAAGTGCCAGGCAATTATTTAATTCAAACACAGGATCACCCATAGGTGGAGGAGGACCTCCTAGAGTTTCAATAGGCAAATTGTGTTTAAGCAGAGGACGTTGTTCAAAGAAGATTTTATCTATTTCATTTATTTCATGCATATGCATATCATTTTCATGGTCTAGCAAATATTGTTCTAGTGGATCAGTAGGAGGCACGACAATAGAAGCAAGACCAATTATTTCATCCTTACTAGGTAATTATTCACAATGAGGTTGTCTATTAAATTTGGAGAAATTAAATTCATGAGACTCATCACCAAAGCTAACACTGATAGTTCTTTATGACAATCTATAGTAGCATTGACAGTGTTCAAGAAAAGCCTACTAAAGATAATGGGACGAAAGTCATCTTGTGGGGAACCAAGGACAAGAAAATCAGTAGGATATTTTGTTTTCCCACACAAGACTTCAACATCTCTAACAATCACAAGCGGTGTTATGGTGTCTCTATTAGCAAGTTAAATAGTAACATATGTGTCTTCTATTTCAGCGGGTGCTAAGGTAAAAGGAATAGCACTCAAACTAGCACCTAAATCACTTAACCCATGATAACAATGATCTCCTATTTTGACTGAGACAATAGGCATGCCAACAACAGGTCTATGTTTATCTTTCTCATCGGGTTTGGCAAATCTAGCAGCTTCATCATAGAGTAAACAACATGCCCATCAATATTTTCTACCAGGAGATCTTTAAACATAGAAACACTAGGTTCTACTTTGATTTGCTCAGCAGGTTTGGGTGCTCTAATATTAATTTTGCGAACCACAGTTGAAACCTTAGCATGTTCCTTTATCCTAACAGGGAAATGTGGGTTTTTAATATAAGCAGTTGGCACAACTAGATCAACATTGTAAATGATAGTTTCATCTTTAACTATGACCGGTTATTTAATTTCTTATTTAATAGGGGGATGATATTGAAACCACTTCTCCTTACGGAGGTCAACGTGAGTAGCTAATGATTCACAAAACAAGGCTACTATCTCAGAGTGAAGTCCATATTTCGTGGTAAACTTTGAAATGCGTCGGTATTTATAAAAGATTTAACACAATCAAACTCAAGCTTAATACCCGACTCTTCACCTTCATTGAGTTCCCAATATTTGGAGTTGCTTTTAATTCTTTCCAAAAGATCCCACCTGAATTTAATAGTCTTCTTCATAAAAGAACCAGTACAAGAAGTATCAAGCATGGATTGATCATCACGAGAATGCCGAGCATAATATTTCTGAATGGTAATTTCTCTCGAGAGCTCATGATTGGTGCATGAATATAACATTGACTTCAGCCTCCCCCAAGCTAGAGCGATACTTTCTCCATCACGAGGACAAAAATTATATAGTAATTCCGATCACGATGAACTAGATGCATAGGATAATTATTTTTGGTGAAATTCCAATTTCGATCGATTCCAATTCCAAGATCCAATATCATCGCATAGCCTATATCATTTCAATGCTTTTCCCTTTAAAGATAAATGGAAAACCTTCTTCTTAGCTTCATCTCTGGATAAACCTGCAAGCTTAAATAATCCATAAATTTCATCCACATATATCAAGTGCATATCAGGATGTTCAGTTCCATCTCCTGCATAAGGATTAGCTAGCAGTTGTTCTATCATACCCGAAGGAATTTCATAACCAATATTTTCAGTAGGTGCAGTAGGTTGAGGGGCAACTAATTATGGTTTCAGTCGAGGTGACGATATCGCGAACAAACCCCTCAAAGGATGGTTCTCCATAGTAACAAGTAACAAGCACGAAGTAATAAGTTTTCCTTACCAATTTCCACTAACCAAGAGCGCTTCACTCCACGGCAATGGCGCCAGAAAAGAGCCTTGATGACCCACAAGCATAGGGGATCAATCATAATCCTTTCAATAAGTAAGAGTGTCGAACCCAGCGAGGAGTAGAAGGAAATGACAAGTGGTTTTCAGCAAGGTAATCTCTACAATCACTGAAATTGTAGGTGGCGAATAGTTTGACAACGAGAAAGTAACAGTAACGGTAAATAAAGTGCAGCAAGGTAGCCCAATCCTTTTATGGCAAAGGACATGCCAAAACATTCTCTTATAATAAGCAAAGCACTCTTGAGGGTACACGGGAATTTCATCTAGTCACTTTCATCATGTTGGTTTGATTTGTGTTAGCTACTCTAATAATTTGATATGTGAGTGAAGCGGTGCTTAGGTGCTATTCTTACTTGAACAAACCTCTTACTTATGATTAACCCCCTCGCGATGATGTCCTATGGTGGTAAACTCTCTTGGCTTAATGCTACTGTCACATCCCTCCTCATCTATGCCATGTGCACACTCATGTTCTCGCCCAAAATGATTGAGATTCTCGATAAAATCGGAAGGAGATGTCTCTGGACCAAAAAGATGGAGCCGGGGGACAAATGCAACTCCCTTGCTGCATGGGACATGGTTTGCAAACCCAACAAGCATGGTGGCCTGGGTGTTATCAACATAAAGGTGCAAAATGATGCTCTGCTCATGAAATTCTTACAAAAGTTTTACAACAAGCTCGACGTCCCTTGGGTGCATCTTGTTTGGAACACATACTATGTCAACAAAGTTCCTCATGCCACGAATCCAGTTGGCTCGTTCTGGTGGCATGACATCCTAAAGCTCACCCCTATCTTCCGAGGTATCACACAAGTCCGGGTGGTTTCGGGCACAACTGCTCTAGTTTGGAAAGTTCTTTGGGCTGAGGACGTTTTCGAAAGCTTGCATCCCCACGCGTTCTCCTTTTCCATGCATGAGGATGAGACCGTCAAAGATTTCTTGGAGAGCATGACGCTGTCGGAGGCCTTTCACCTACCGCTCTCTCCACAAGCCTTGGACGAGGTACGAAACATTCAACGGCTCTCCACGCACATGCACCTGTCTACATCTGACAACGATGTCTAGTACTATACCTGGGGTAAATCTGTTTATCAACCAGCCGACTACTACAGGTTCTATTTTTGACACACCAACGCCCATCCAACTTTCTCTCTTCTCTGGCGCTCTTGATGCATCATGAGGATTAAAGTTTTTGGCTGGCTTCTCATGAATGACAGATTAAACACACATGACATGCTCAAACACCGACACTACAATATAGGTGATGACCAAAGCTGTCTGCTCTGTGGCATCCACGAAGAGGAAACGGTGGGTCATATGATTTTCATTTGCCCCTTTGGTCAATAATGCTGGCAAAAACTTGGAATTAATTGGCCATCCTTCACCTACCCTCTCCGACTTCTTCAATAGGCTAAAAACTCTTGGGGGCGCCCGCTCTTCTTTGAAATCTTTTTGGTGGCTGCTTGGAATCTATGGAAGGAAAGAAACAATAAACATTTTAGGAGGATTGCTCCAACCATCAGTGGCTGGCTGAAACAATTTAAGGATGACTTTGGCCTTCTCCAACATAGGACTAGGGGTGTTCACCCTTCTTTCATTTCTTATTTTATTTCTGAGTTGCAATAGTGGTAGCACACCCCCTCTTTCCCTGACCCAATCTGTCTAGGCAGGTTGAGACCCACCTGTAAAAGTGTAACAACACTTGTAACAGCCCATTCATATATATATATATGAAAAATACAGTAGGAGCCTTTCCTACTATCATTTCTTCAAAAAAAAGCATCCACAACTACGAGAAAAGTATTAATATAAAATCTAACCATACCATTAAACTTTTGGATCCAAATCGGTCACTTACAAAGTAGCACATAAACTAGGGTTTAAGCTTCTGTCACTCTAGCAACCCATCATATAATAAGTACTCCACAATGCATTACCTTAGGCCTAAATATGGTGAAAGTGTCATGTAGTCGACGTTCACATGACACCACTAAGGGATTCACAACATACATATCATGAAAATATCAAACACATATCAAGTTCACATGATTACTTGCAACAAGATTTCTCCACTGACCTCAAGAACAAAAGTAACTACTCAGAAATGATAATCATGCTCAAGATCAGAGGGGTATTAAATAGCATAATGGATCTGAACAAATAATCTTCCAGCAAATAAATCATATAGTAATGAACTACTAGATGTAATCAACACTACTAGTCACCCACAAGTACCAATCTGAGGTCCCGGCACAAAGATTGAGCACAAGAGATGAACTAGGGTTTGATAGGAGATAGTGTTGTTGAAGATGTTGATGGAGATTGCGCTCCCCAAGATGGGAGAGTTGTTGGTGATGATGATGACGATGATGATTTCTCCCTCCGGGAGGGAAGTTCCCCCGGCGGACTCGCTCCGCCGGAAGGCAAAAGTGCTCCTGCCCAAGTTCTGCCTTGAGATAGCGGCGCTCCATCCCGAAAGTCCTCTCCTTATTTTTTTCTAGGTCAAAATGACTTATATACCAGAAAAGGGGCACCAGAGGTGGGCCGAGGAGGGCATAACCTACCAAGGCGCGCCTGGGCTGCCTGGCACGCCCAGGTGGGTTGTGCCCACATAGTGGGCCCCCTTCGGTAGTTATTTGCTCCAATATTCATCATATATTCCAAAACAGTTCTCCATAAATTTTCATCTCATTTGGAGATGTGCAGAATAGGTATCTCTGACGTAGCTTTTTCAAGTCCAGAATTCCAGCTGCCGCATTCTCCCTCTTTGTGTAAACCTTGCATATTATGAGAGAAAAGGCATTAGAATTACTCCATAAAGCATTATTATGCATAAAAACATTGTAAATAATAGTAGGAAAACATGATGTAAAATGCACGTATCAGTTGTTGATAAGGATGTTGAAGTTAACACGCCTTTCCATTTTTTAACAATAACTAGTGTACTTTAGACCTGAACAATACCAGTTTGAATGACTATATTTGCTTTTTATTAAATGTTATGCATGTTGCAGTTAACACACCTTTCCACTTCTTGTTTTGCTTAACAAGCGTGCTTAAACCTGCACACTGAAGCTACCATTTGGAGATTATGTTGTCTATCATGGATATATTTGGTTGATGTTTAGCCTGTTGTGCTTAACATGCCTTTAGATGTACTCACACAGGACAATATTAGGAACAACTAATGTTTTCCATCGAGGTTAGTTTCATCGCATTGCTTATATATACTCACTATTCAGGATATCGGTAGATGGTACCATATAGCCCAGGGGCTGATAAGGGATTAATCGTCGAATCGGACATTTCACTAAATATATTTATAACCCATTTGTCGGTAGGTTAACTAGGGCCATATTTAATATATTTGAGGTGACATAGCAACATGCATTGCACTGAATGACTAAATATGCAATCCCAGGCTACATACCAACAAGGATGAGTGTTACCTTATTGTTCTGATGATGTCTAGATATACATGTAATAAAATCTTATATAATGGGATGTAGGGAGTGTTGTACTACGTCATTTTGCAATTGTTGTTTAGCTTCTAATATTAACTTGGTGCTTTTAGGTACATATGTCATTGACGAAGATCCAAGCTTCGACCCTTTCTGCATATGGGGCAATGAGATATTCATGAACCAGCATCAAGTGAGGAAACTGATAAAGATTGTTATTAAAATGGGTCAAAATATGTCAATCGAACTATTTGCTTCCACTTTATGCAAGACAACAGTGAACTGCAGGATGGTAAGTAAGAACTCCATGGCCTTGTTTTTACTGCCCATAACGAGTTGTGTTAGATGACAATGTCTGATTCTTCTTCCTTTGAAGTGGTTCCCGAAGCAGTTTACTTAAGATTGGCTCTCAAACAACATAATTGGCGGTCGGCCTTCACGAGGGGCTGGACTAGAGTTGTGTGTGCCTTCTGCATGGAGGAGAACACAATAGGGGCATTCCGCTTCACCTTGTTCAGCAACCAGAATGTCTTTCGCATCTTTCTTTACCATCTTTAATAGTACAAGTATACAACCCTTGTTCATCATTCTTTTTTCGGGGCTTATGTAATTCTTTTTTTGTGTAATTCTTGAACATACGTACCTGTGAATGGAATAATGCATTGGTTATTTGAACCTAATGGATATGAATAAAGCTATAGCCAACTTGCAAATTCAAATTCGGTACAATTTTAAATAGCAGCAATTAAATTCAGGTGAAATTACACTCTGCAGGTCATTACGACGCACACAGTGTATAAAGCACAGCGTGTGTGATACACATCATAATCCGACAAAGTTCACAGAGAGGAAACATGTGTAACCATGCACAAAGTTGCTGTTTGCAAAGCATGTGTGATGTCAGACAATATCACAAAAGGCGCCAGAAAACTAAATGTGTGTGATTGTTGCCTTATCATACACTATTTACAATCATGAACTGTTTGTGATGTGGCATGCATCGTAAATGTAGAGCTAGTTTGGTATGTGCCTGGAAAATTCCCGTGCATGGACTAGGCCTGGACTGCGCCTGGTATAAGGTAAAACCACAGAAGTCCGACTGCGATGGTAACGTTAGCACAAACGAGTAGCAAGGACAAAGCATTTTGGATAGGTGTCGGCATCGCATACGCTCTGTTCTGGAAAACGTATGCATTCCTACTCCCTATACCCGACGGTTTCTGGGTCGTGTGTGAAGGACCCCCCTATCGGCCACACTCACTAGGCAACGGTTTAAAATGACGTCGTAGAAAGGGGTTAAAAACCATTTGTATAGCATCTCGATGTACCAGTGCAGCCCTCACTCGGACATAGTGTAGTGCGAGTGCCCGGTGCACAGTTCTCGATGCTAACAGCCAGCGGGGCACTGCTGCTGCATTCTCCCAATGCATCGTGACAGCTGCTTCATGCCCCCATTGTGCCATAGCTGCCACTTCACGTGCTCCGTATGTAGGTTCGGGGTCCATTGTGACCATTTTACCTTTTCCTTGATCTTCTATGGGAAATTGTTGAATGCAGAGCAGTGATGTTACATAGATATGCATGAATCGTCAAGAGGCTTCTGTCTGTAAGGAACTTTCGGATGCATGATCTAGTTGTGGATGCGCCACATGGCCATCAAGAGCGCCATGCGGGACATGTGCGAGAGTGTCTCAAGCACGTCAAAGATCCATTCTGGGATTGTGTGGAACACCAACTTGATGTCTGGGATCGTCCATTCTTTAGCCATCGCCCTCCAAAGCTCGACCGCATTAGGGAACCCACACATTGTGTGTAATCCATCCTCGTATTCCAGACCACACAGGGGGCATATGTTAGTGGTTTCCAAATGACAGGAGAATTTATTCGTCCATATTACAAGATAATTTGTCACAAGCCACCAAGCAAACACATGTACCTTAAGGGAGCATGGTACCCCCATATGGCCATATGAACTCGAGACAAGAAAGAAACTTTTGGGGAAAGGAGAACTCTCTAATTTTGGTTAAGATAACAAACATCTCACCTTGTAGCATCAATGTCCTTAACAGAGTGTATTGTTGTGTTGGAAATGACAGCCAAGCTAACCCTCGTGTGGCATACGATGTTTAGGGAAATTGAAATGACAATCAACTCAAGAAACCCAATCTATCATCTAGTGACAAGATGTCAGGACCCCGATTCTAAGTCACACCAATCTAGCATATAACACCTCATATCACTTTGCGGCCTCACACAAGGTATTCCCACAGGTGTCGCCTTACCATGGCCAGGGACCATTTGCGCCTTTTGGCTCACGTATATGATAGTGTCGCTAGCATCCATATGACAGAGAACCCGGGCCGACATGACTAGTCGTGAACGCAAAGTGGCACTAACTTACGGGGACAGGCATACTTGAATCAACTTTGAGCATGTCGGTCAGCAGCGTGTGAATCTGGGCTGTAGCACTGGGCTAACAAGACTCTGGTGAACCGGGCTGTAGCAGGCTAGACAGGACTCCGTATGTCACCGCGTGACATTTCCTCGAATGGACAGACACAGGAACAAAGTGAATCACATACCGGCCAGTCTAAGTGTTCCGGAGCAGTAGTGCTGGGCTAGCAGGACTCCGGTGAACCGGGCTGTAGCAGACTACCATGGCTCAGTGGAAGCACTAGACTACATTTCCCCATAAGAGAGGCTACCAAGGATAAACAACTAGGTTGTCGGATCCCACACATAGCAATACACGTCACACGTACGCATAACATGCAAGTATGTGTTGTACAACATGGCATCACAACATAACGCAAACTCATATAGATAAAGGCCCAGAAGAGCCACATAGCATTAAATACAAACAGGGGTCACATGACCCATCATTCAGAGCATACAAGCAACGGAAGCATTACATGTCCGAGTACAGACAACTACAAAAGAAAAAGGCTGAGAAGCCTGACTATCTACAAGTCCCTCCCAAGGGTACAAGATCGTAGCTGAGGTAACAAGCTACTCGTCGAAGTCCAAGCGGTACTACTAGTGAGACAGATGTCTCACCTTCAAAACATAAATAAAGCAAATTTGAGTACAAAGGTACTCAGCAAGACTTACATCAGATCCTATCATAAATGCATTTGTATCAAGCAGGTAATGTGGGGTTTAGTTGCAGCAAGCCAGCTTTGACTCAATGGCTATCCTGTTCTGCGACAATGAGAAACTTCTTTGAGATGAGGCAGCGCAGACGAGTCCACTGATCACCACATCAATACACTACTATGGATTCATCCCTGTGTCCTTACGAGAAGGCCATCCATAGCACTCACACTTGTCTTGAGCATTTTAGAGTATCCACTTTAAGTTGTCTATGTACAACGTAAGCATCCAAGAAGTCCATAACTGAGGACACGGCTATTCGAATAGATCATGATAACCCTGCAGGGGTGTACTTCTTCACACACGCTCTCACCACTTATCCATGTCATGTATCTCGGCAACCTTCAAGCGGAAGCCTGGCGAGGGTGTCGGCCACGACCTGACTAACCACACAAGACTCTAGTCCAGGTTTATCGCCTATTCGGGTTCCATCCGCAAGGAGATCCCTCCGGGGTTTCGCTCACGGCCCCAAACAATGTGTACAGGGTTCCCGAGCCCACCATCCGGGTGCCACTCGGTACACCGGGCCATGTGTGCCTAGTCTGTCTCAGGTCCACCTTGCCGGGTGCCACTCAGTAGAAAAATAGCACTACCTACGAACACCAGAAACTATTTGCAACTCCTGGACAGAGATCAAGTTGGCTAATAAGTCGAGAGGGGTCGAGTTGCCGGAACCCAATGTGTGGTAGTAGCTAGTCCTTGGACAACATACACAGAACACAGTTCTTAGGGACGGTTCCAGTGAGACAACCCACCATGTACTCCTACATGGCCTCTCACCGCTACCTTTACCAAATCGTGTTCACACACTTAACTCTCAGCATCAGAACATAGCATTGCACTCCAATTCATTCCCAATGAATCAGACCTGACATACTCTAAGCAATAGCAGGCAAAGCATGGTAGGAACACAACATGGCTCAATCAACTCCTACACATGCTAGTGGGTTTTAACTATTTACTGTGGCAATGACAGGTCATGCAGAGGAATGGGTTCAACTACCGTAGCATAAAAGTAGCAGTTGAATCATTGTTGTCCTAATGCAATAAATGAGAGCAGGAGCGAGAGAGTAGGATTGTATCGGAATGAACAAGGGGTTTTGCTTGCCTGGTAGATCAACAGGGGGGCACTGCTCCACTGACAGGTACTCTGGATCGGTCTCCGGAGCAGGACCTATCGAGAAGGAACTGTGTCAAAAATCATACACAAGCATATGCCACAATATGATGCATGAACATGGCATGAGTATGTGATGTTGTTTGAGTTAACGCATCTAGCATTTATTTGGTTGAAGTCCATTTGAACCAAGGGTTCAAATGCAACTCCAAATTAAGCTCTTAAATATGCCATTTATATGTTTTCATATATACAGCATGTATAGGTTGGTTTTTCATGCACGAAAATGGTACAGATGGATAGATTGAATTTTTCTAATCATTTTTCATATATAAATTATTTCAATCTGAGCTACGGTTGAATTTCTATGAATTTTTGAAGTTTATAACATTTTCTGGATTTTCCTGATTTATTTTAAATCCAGAAAACCATTACTGCATCAGCATTGCGTCATGCCTGCGTCAGCAGGTCAACGGCGGTGACCAGGTCAAACCTGACGTGTGGGGTCCACCCGTCAGTGTCACAGGTTAAACAGGGGGGTTGTTTTCTAATTTAACTAAAAGATTAAGGCGCCAGGGCCCACTGTCAGTGTCACTAATGGGGGGATTAGTCCTAAACTAATCTTGCCACGTCAGCGTCACCGGATTAAGCACCAGCGACCACATCTCACGGCGGAGGCTCGCAGGACTTGCTCAGGCTCGCGCTACAGGCGGCGGTTTGCGACGCGGTTGGCCTCTACGGCTAGCTGGGGGTCGCGCGCAGCTAATGGAGCAGGCATGGGGGCCTACGGTGGCCTGTGGTGGCGGCAGCAGCAAGCTTGGCGGCAGACGGAGCTCGGGTGAGCTTGGGGTCAAGGCTACAACGGCCGTGGCGATGCGGGGTTAGCACCTAGGGCTTCTACGCGGTGCGGTGAAAACATTGGACGCATGCCCGGGACCAAGTGATCACCGGAGTGTCGCCGGCGTCGAGCTCATGCGGCGGTGCGTCTCGGCTCCGATGGAGGAGGCAGCTAGAGCTTGAAATCGGGCATGGAGTTAGGGGTAAACGAAGCAGGGGCTCACATGGAGTCGGTAGGGAGGCTCAGCAAGCTCGGGGAGGACCAGACGGCGGCGTAACGGCGATGGCAATCCGGCGGCCATGCGCAGAGAAGACGGGTCGATGGTGAGGCAGCAGGGCGTCCGGTGGTGCGTGGCTCGTCAGGGACGAAGAGGAGGTCGTAGCGGAGCTTGCAGACACGGAGAGAGGGAGAGGGGGAGGCGGTAGCTACGACGGCGACGAGCTACAGCGACGGCAGCGCTCGGGCGCGGGAGAAAGAGCGAGGGGGAGAGATAGAGGAAAGGGGATCGACTCGGGGAGAGAGTGAGAGGTTTTCAGGGGGGTGTGTGTCGCCCTCGGGTGCCTCCAGCGGCGAGCAGGGAAGAAGGAGGTGGCCGGCGTGTGCTCGCGCGCGGCGGCCACGCGCGCGCTGTCCTTCTGTCAAAGGAGGAAGAAGACCGGGGAGCCCCTGGTGGGCCGGGCCACTTCTGCCACGTAAGGCCCAGGTGAGGTGCACAGGTAAGTTTCTCCCTTTTTTCTATTTTTCTTTCTGTTTTCTATTTTCTATCATTTGTTTTGACTTAGTAATAATACTAAATCATTTTATTTAATTGTGTCAAATTTTGCAGGGACCTAAGGGATTAATCCAAAGGCCCTCACCAAAATTCA
The DNA here is from genome assembly GCF_056163025.1 of Triticum urartu. Lineage (NCBI taxonomy): Eukaryota > Viridiplantae > Streptophyta > Magnoliopsida > Poales > Poaceae > Triticum > Triticum urartu. The sequence goes on along the minus strand of NC_141873.1, from coordinate 190,835,224 downwards.
GAATTTTTGGACATATATTATATATATAGCAAATATATATCCAAAGCAAATAATTACTGGATTAATTCCAAATGCCCAAAATAAATACTTATGAGCTCTTAAAAATATTGGTTTGATTTTTATCTCTGTCCAATATTTTTAGAGAGCAACATGAGCATTTTCTTGGACCCTTTGGGAGCAATTTTTTTACTTGGGTCATTTCCAGAAATGATTCTGAGGGTTTCACAAATCCCCATTTCAAATTTAAATGGAATTTAGACATGATGCAAACATGAAGGCTAGCCTAGGTCATACCAGAACTAGGGATGTGACAACTCGCCCTCACTCGGAAGAACCTCGTCCCGAGATTCAGGAGTTGGCGGAAAGAAAGCGGGGTACTCAAGTCGAAGACGATCTTCACGCTCCCAGGTAGCTTCTCTCTCGGAATGATAAGACCACTGAACCTTGAGAAACTTGAAGTTATGACGTCGAGTGACACGCTCTGCTTGATCCAGAATGTGGATGGGGTACTCTCGATAAGTGAGGTTATCTTAGAGATCAAGCGTTTCATGGTCCACTCCGTGGATGGGATCCGAGAAGCAACACCTGAGTTGAGAGACGTGGAAGACATCATGAACTCGAGAAATATGTGGGGGTAGTTCCAACTGGTAGGCAACCTCTCCTCGTTTAGCAAGAATGAGAAAGGGACCAATGTAACGAGGATCCAACTTGCCCTTGATACCGAATCGATGGGTGCCCTTCAAAGGGGTAACCCGAAGGTAAGCTTTGTTGCCAACTTCATAAGCCACTTCCTTATGACTACGGTCATACTGGCTCTTTTGACGAGATTGGGCTGTTTTCAAATTCTCACGAATGATGCGAACTTGCTCTTCTGCCTCCTGGATCATATCCGGTCCAAAGAATTGTCTTTCACCGGTTTCTGACCAGTTCAAAGGTGTTCGACATATTCGTCCATACAGAACCTCAAAAGGAGCTTTCTTGAGGCTGGATTGGTAGCTATTGTTATAAGCAAACTCGGCGAAGGGAAGGCACTTCTCCCAATCCATACCGAATGAGATAAAACAAGCTCTAAGCATGTCTTGGAGAATTTGGTTGACCCTTTCCACCTGACCACTTGATTGAGGGTGGAAAGCGGTACTGAAGGAAAGATGGGTGCCCATGGTAGTTTGGAAACTCTCCCAGAAATGAGAAGTGAAAAGACTACCACGGTCTGAATTGATCTCTAGTGGCACACCATGAAGTGACACTATTCGAGAAATATATAAGTCAGCAAGCTAACTAGCAGTGATACTCTCTCGAACAGGTAGGAAGTGAGCCACTTTGGAAAGACGATCAATGACTACGAAGATAGCATTATTCCCTCTCTTGGTCCTGGGAAAGCCGGTGATGAAGTCCATACCAACTTTATCCCATTTCCAGTCAGGAATAGCTAAAGGCTGAAGGGTGCCAACAGGCCTTTGATGTTCTGCCTTAACGCGACGACAAACATCACAGTTAGCAATGAACTCAGCGATTTCTCTTTTCATCCTAGTCCACCAGAACGTTTGGCGTAGGTCCTGATACATTTTAGTACTGCCGGGATGAATCGTGAGAGGAGATTCATGCTCCTCCTTAAGGATTAGTTGCCGAAGATGCTGCTTCTTGGGGACCACCAGGCGATTCCCGAAGAAAACAACACCTCGATCATCTATAGAGAAATACCAGCAATGCCCTTGACAATGTTTCTCTTGATCCGGGTAATCCCCGTATCATGCTTCTGGGCTTCTATGATATGATCCACAAGAGTAGGTTTCGCCACCAAGGTAGAAAGGAATCCGTGAGGAGCAATGTGAAGGTTGAGCTTACATAATTCCTCATGGAGAAGTGGTTTGTAACACCCTCGATGCGACTATATCTCCCATGTGTCGAGGCACGACTTAGAGGCATAATCGCATTGAAGGCATATGTCGCAAGTTAGGCAATCTTCACAACATCCCATGTAATATAGATAATAAAAGGGGAGAAGGAGATCCGGATTTCGGGGGGGGGGGGTTCTATTTATAGGCATAGAGGGAGCTAGGAGAGTCCAAATGAGGTGCGGTTTTTGGCCACGCGATCGTGATCGAACGATCTAGATGATGGGGAGGCTTTAGGTGGGTTTTGGGCCAACTTGAAGGGGTGTTGGGCTGCAACACACACGAGGCCTTTTCGGTCCCTCGGTTAACCGTTGGAGCATCAAACGAAGTCCAAATGGTACGAAACTTAACAGGCGTTCTACCGGTAGTAAACCAAGGCCGCTTGGCAAGTCTCGGTCCAATCTGGAAATGTTTAATCCCCACACACAAAAGAAAGCTAGAAATGACCACCGGAGGAGAACGAAGCGCCGGAACGCAAAACGGAGAACGGGGAAAATGCTCGAATGCATGAGATGAACACGAATGCAAATGCAATGCACATGATGACATGATATGAGATGCATGACAACGATAAAAACACACGGAGGCAAAGACCCGAACCCGAGAAAATAAAATAACTTAAAGCCGGAAACGGAAAGAGTTGGAGTACAAATTGGGTAAGTCATATCCGGGGTGTTACAACACTCCACCACTACGAAAGGATCTCGTCCCGAGATCTAGGACTGAAAGAACGCCGGGTACTCAGAACGGAGGTGATCCTCACATTCCCGGGTAGCTTCACGGTCGGAATGGTGTGACCACTTGACTTTGAGGAATTTGATTGACTTGTTGCGAGTCTTGCATTCAGTCTCTTCAAGAATAGCAACTGGGTGCTCATGGTAAGACAGATCTTCTTGGAGCTCAATGTCCTCGAAGTTGACGGTGCGTTCAGGAGTCTTGAAGCACTTTCGGAGCTGAGAGACATGGAACACGTCATGAACATTTGCAAAGTTTGAAGGAAGCTCGAGTTGATAAGCGAGATCGCCTCTCTTGCTGACAATCTTGAAAGGTCCCACGTATCTGGGGGCAAGCTTCCCTTTGATACCGAAGCGACGAGTACCTTTCATAGGAGAGACACGGAGGTAAACATGATCTCCGATCTCGAAAGCCAAATCACGGTGCTTACTATCATAGTAGCTCTTCTGGCGGGATTGGGCTGCTTTGAGGTTATCTCGAATGACTTTGCACATTTCCTCTGCCTCTGTGATTAAGTCATTACCCAAAAGCTGACGTTCACTGGTTTCAGACCAGTTGAGAGGGGTACGGCACTTCCTGCCATACAAAATTTCAAATGGGGCCTTGCCCGAACTTGCTTGAAAACTGTTGTTGTAGGAGAATTAGCATAAGGAAGACAATCCTCCCACTTCATGCCGAAGGAGATCACACAAGCCCTGAGCATATCTTCAAGAATCTGGTTGACACGCTCGACTTGACCGCTAGTTTGAGGATGGAAAGCTATGCTGAAGCGGATGTTGGTGCCCATGGCCTTCTGAAAAGAATCCCAAAACTTGGAGGTAAAGATGCTGCCACGGTCTGAAGAGATCACTTTTGGAATACCGTGTAGAGAGACAATTCGAGAGGTATAGAGTTCTGCCAATTGAGCTGCAGTGATTGACTCTTTGATAGGCAGAAAGTGAGCCACTTTGGTGAGTTTGTCGATGACAGCGAATATAGCATCATTGCCACGATTGGACTTTGGAAACCCAGTCACGAAGTCCATCTCAATGTGGTCAAACTTCCATTCTGGAATGGCAAGAGGTTGGAGGAGACCAGCTGGCCTTTGGTGTTCTGCCTTCACTCTTCTGCAGACATCAAATTCATTCACGAACTGAGCAATCTCGCGCTTCATTCGAGTCCACCAATAAGCCTGCTTGAGGTCCTGATACATCTTCGTGCTCCCAGGGTGGATGGAGAGGAGAGAATTGTGAGCCTCGTTCATGATCACTTTACGGAGGTCACCTTTGGGTACAACAATATGATCCTCGAAGAAGAGAGTGTCCTTGTCATCAAGGCGGTAGCACTTGTACTTGGGTTGACTCTTGGCAATCCCAATCTTCACCTTTTTCACCATAGCATCAAGGAGCTGGGCTTGGCGAATCTGGTCTTCCAAGGTGGGAGAGACTTGAAGGTTGGCGAGGAAACCTTGAGGAACAACTTACAGATTAAGTTTGCGGAAAGCTTCACAAAGCTCGGGTTGATAAGGCTTGAGAATTAGACTGTTGCAATAAGCCTTTCTGCTCAATGCGTCAGCAATCACATTGGCCTTGCCTGGAGTATACTCGATACTCGGATTATACTCTTGAATCATTTCGACCCATCGAGTTTTCCTGAGGTTGAGATTAGGCTGAGTGAAAATGTACTTGAGACTCTTGTGATCAGTGAAAATGTCCACTTTCCTTCCCAATAAGAGATGTCTCCAAGTCAATAGAGCATGCACAACTGCCGCCAACTCGAGATCATGAGTGGAGTAATTCTTTCATTGGGCTTCAACTGGCGAGAGGTATAAGCAACAACTTTCTTCTCTTGCATCAACACTGCGCCAAGACCTTGGAGAGAGGCATCACAAAAGACCTCGTACGGTTTGGATTCATCAGGCGGAGTCAGAACTGGAGCAGTGATCAATTTCTCTTTCAAAGTGTTGAAAGCAATGTCACACTCTGGAGACCAAACGTACTTGATGTGCCTCTGGAGAAGATTTGAGAGAGGCTTCGCGATCTTGGAGAAGTTTTCAACGAATCTTCGGCAGTAGCTTGCGAGACCGAGGAAGCTGCGGAGTTGCTTCACATTCTGAGGAGGTTCCCAATTCACAATTGCAGACACCTTCTTAGGATTCACGGCAATGCCCTTTGCAGAGATGATATGACCAAGATAAAGAACCTCATCGAGCCAAAATTCGCACTTGGAGAACTTGGCGTAGAACTGGTGTTCCCTCAGCTTATCGAGTACCAAACGTAAGTGCTTGGCATGATCTTCCTTGTTCTTCGAGAAAACCAGAATGTCATCGAGATAGACCAAAACGAAGTCATTGGTGTAGGCGTTGAAGATGAAGTTCATCATGCGAGAGAAAGTCAGAGGAGCGTTGATGAGGTCAAAAGACATGACAGTGTATTCGTATGAACCATAGCTTGTCCTGAAAGCCGTCTTGGGAATATCTTGCTCACGGATTCGAATCTGATGATAACCCATACGGAGATCAAGCTTGGAGAATACTTGGGCACCTTTGAGTTGTTCGAACAGCTCGTTGATGTTGGGAAGTGGGTATTTGTTCTTGATGGTCTTCTTTTTCAATGGACGGTAATCAACACAAAGTCGGTCCGTTCCATCCTTCTTCTTCACAAAAAGAACAGCACAACCCCACGGAGAAGAACTAGGCCGGATGAGACCCATTCTTTCTTGAATATCAAGTTGCTTCTTCAGCTCCTTCAACTCTTCAGGTTTGAGCTTGTAAGGACGCTTGCACACAGGTTCCGTGCCGGGCTCAAGATCAATAACGAATTCAACTGGCCGGTGCAGAGGCATTCCTGGAAGCTCTTCTGGAAAGACGTCTTGATATTTGCAAACGACTGGAATCTGCGAGATGGCATCGAGTTCACCCTTCTCATTGAGAGAAAACAGACGGATGGTATTATCCCGAGCGGCAAAGACAATTACATCCTCAGACGAATGAGTCAACTGAATCTGCCTGGCAGCACAATCAAGATGTGCCTTGTGCTTAGAAAGCCAATCCATTCCGAGAATAAGATCAATATCCGAGTTACCAAGAACAATTGGGGAAGAAAGGAAGTTGTAGTCGCCCAAGGTGATAGTAACCTCCGAGACGCAGGTGCTAGCTGTCATCTGCTTGCCTGTGACACAATTTGCAAGGAACTTTGCAGATACTGATAATCGCACTCATACTTTGATGCAAAAGGTTTGGAAATGAAGCAATGCGATGCACCAGTGTCAAAAAGAACTTTTGTGGGAATATCGTTAACTAGAAGGTTACCCATAATGACATCTGATGAATCCTATGCATGAGCTGCATTCACCATATTGACCTTGGCGTACTTGGGGTTATGCTTGACCACAGCTGTACTTGCCGATCTCACACGAGGAGGAGGAGGAAGACGCCTCTGGTTGAGACACTTGTTGGCATAGTGACCCTTCTGTTGGCACTTGTTGCACGTGACCTCTGAAAGCGGACGGTGATACGGAGCACTCGATCTTGGAGCTTGAGACGAAGTCTTGTTCTGAAAGCCAGGGTTGGGTGGGTGGGAAGATCCATTGCCACCTTTGCTCTTTTGCTGATACGGCTGACGGAACGGAGGAGGAGGAAGCCAATACTTCTGCTGCTTGGCCACTTGAGTAGAGGAAGAAGGAGTAACATCTCTGACTCGCTTCTTGGAAGCATCACACCTCAGTTGAGCGGCCACTTGCTTCAATGCCATGTTGTAGAACTCATCTTACCTCAAGGGCTCAAAGAGAACAAGAGCTAGCTGAATTTCTTCTCTGAGACCACCCCTGAACTGGTATATCATGCTCTTCTCATCAAGTACGTCCTGCTTAGCAAAGTGGGCGAGCTTCTGAAACAACTTATTGTAGTCATAGACAGACAAAGAGCCTTGCTTCAGGTTGCGGAATTCCTCACACTTGCTTTCAACCACGCTCTGAGGGATATGATGAGCTCTGAAATCTTGATGGAATTCATCCCAAGTAATAACACGTCCACCTCTCGAATCCTTGTACTGCTGGAACCATTCTGCAGCTTGATCTTTGAGTTGGAAGGAAGCGAACTTGACAAAGTCCTCAGGCCTGACGTTACTGCACTCGAAATGCTTGCACAGATCCACAAGCCAATCGTCAGCATCGGTTGCCTCAACACAATTGCCGAAAGTCTTTGGCCCGTTAGCAAGGAACTGGTTGAGTGTAGCAAAGTGATTCTGATTGTTGCCTTGGTTCCCTTGGTTTCCTTGATTGCGCTCTTGGAGAATTTGCATGATCAACTGTGTGTTTGCGTTGGTTGCGGCCATCATAGCTTGCCATGCCTCCGGAGGAGGTGGAGGTGGTGGCGGATCAGGATTCGGAGTCGTGCGCGTTGGAGGACCCATCCTGAAGAGGTTGACATCCATTAGCACATAGACAAATAAAATGAAGCTGAATCCAACGGAATGAAAATTGCAACATATAGCCTTCACATCCGAACAAAATGAACGAATGCATTCCTCTTGAAATGGTCACGTATCCATAAATTGAGAAGCCACTCAGAATTTAGGTAGAGAAATAAATCAACAAGGTACGGATCAAGAACGAATACTCGGTAAGAAATCCCAATCTCAAACCAAATATCCGTGGAAGAAGAACTAGAGCTACTAGAATTCCCACCTATGAAACTCCCGAACCTTTCCGGTTATGCAATCAGGTGTTGGGGATACAGGGGAAGCATAATATCTCACCCAAAACTAGCAAATCCTACATCCAGCTGTATCCATCCTTCAACACATAACCGAGAAAAAACTTCGGAAACCATCTACCTCAACCTTCGAAAAGCATCCGTTATACAAGTTATGGCGATACTCCCGAACTCCCACCCCAGTACTGGGTGGCGTCGAGGTTATCTCACCAACGAACTGTATAAAAGAGATTTTCGATGTCGGCGTGCTAGACTCAGGTATTCCAGAACTGCAACGATAAAATTATGACGACAACACCTCAGAGCTCAACTGCCCGGGACACTTCCACAAAACCCCTGACAGGAGGCACCAAGATAATGTTCTCATCATAAAACCATCGGAACGATTCCAAGATACCCGCGTGATCCTAAAAAATATTTAGTGAAATTTGAGGAGAGAAGAGTCAAAACTCTACGTCAGGATGCCTTACCAGAGTGATGAGGAGACTGGGAAGTAAAAAGAATTCCTAAACTCTCCGATATATAATTCCTAAATGACTCAAAACATTTTTCTAGACACAACTCAGCCGCTAATAACGATCAAGCAATGGGGCTCCTAAGGTCGGGGAAGGCTCTGATTACCAACTTGTAACACCCTCGATGCGACAATATCTCCCACGTGTCGAGGCACGACTTAGAGGCATAATCGCATTGAAGGCATATGTCGCAAGTTAGGCAATCTTCACAACATCCCATGTAATATAGATAATAAAAGGGGAGAAGGAGATCCGGATTTCGGGGGGGGTTCTATTTATAGGCATAGGGGAGCTAGGAGAGTCCAAATGAGGTGCGGTTTTCGGCCACGCGATCGTGATCGAACGATCTAGATGATGGGGAGGCTTTAGGTGGGTTTTGGGCCAACTTGAAGGGGTGTTGGGCTGAAACACACACGAGGCCTTTTCGGTCCCTCGGTTAACCGTTGGAGCATCAAACAAAGTCCAAATGGTACGAAACTTGACAGGCGGTCTACCAGTAGTAAACCAAGGCCGCTTGGCAAGTCTCGGTCCAATCCGGAAATGTGTAATCCCCACACACAAAAGAAAGCTAGAAATGACCACCGGAGGAGAACGAAGCGCCGGAACGCAAAACGGACAACGGGGAAAATGCTCGAATGCATGAGATGAACACGAATGCAAATGCAATGCACATGATGACATGATATGAGATGCATGACAACGATAAAAACACACGGAGGCAAAGACCCGAACCCGAGAAAATAAAATAACTTAAAGCCGGAAATGGCAAGAGTTGGAGTACAAATTGGGTAAGTCATATCCGGGGTGTTACATGGTTGGCCCTGCTGCAACATGAGATTGCTGCAATAGGACTTACGACTTAGCGCATCAGCCATGACATTTCCCTTGCCTGGGGTGTAGGTAATCCCTAAGTCGTAATCTGAGATCAACTCCAACCAACGCCTTTGCCTAAGGTTCAAATCTGGTTGGGTGAAGATATACTTGAGACTCTGGTGATCGGTGTAAATCTCGCAACGTTTACCAAGAAGGTAATGTCGCCAGGTCTTAAGTGCATAGACTACGGCTGCAAGCTCTAGATCATGTGTAGGATAATTCTCCTCATGTGGATGCAACTGTCGAGATGCATAGGCAATCACATGGCGATCTTGCATAACAATGCAACCTAGTCCCTGTCGTCAGGTGTCGTAGTAGATAACAAAGTCTTTAGTGAAATCCGGTGGCACAAGTATGGGAGCAGAAGTCAGGCGTCTTTTCAGTTGCTGAAAATTGTACTCACACTATGGGGACCACTCAAACTTTTTATCTTTCTTGAGAAGTTCCGTGAGAGGTTTGGCCACTTTGGAGAAGTTCTCAACAAAGTGTCGACAGTAACTGGCTAGGCCAAGGAAACTCCTAACTTGCTTAACCATTTCAGGTGGAGTCCAATCAAGAACAGCCTGAACTCTCTCGGGATTGACAGCAATGCCCTTACCAGAGATCACGTGGCCGAGATAGGTCACTTTTGGCAACCAAAATTCGCACTTGGAGAATTTGGCATAAAGGCGGTGTTCTCTGAGTTTTTCTAACACAAGTCTAAGATGTTCGGCATGCTCTTCCCCATTATTCGAGTAAATAAGAATATCATCGAGGTAAACCATGACAAACTTATCTAAGTACTCTATGAAGATCGAGTTCATCAAGCGAGAGAATGTAGCTGGAGCATTGGTTAGACCAAAGGGCATGGCGGTGTACCCGTACTGACCATAACGAGTGACAAAAGCCATCTTAGGAATGTCCCCATTTCTAATCTTGATTTGGTGGTAGCCTAACCTCAAATCCATCTTGGAAAAGACTGAGGATCCAGCGAGCTGATCATACAGATTGTTGATCCTGGGGAGCGGATACTTGTTCTTTATCGTGACCAAATTAAGGGGATGATAATCTACAACCATCCGGTCCGTACCATCCTTCTTCTTGACGAAGAGGACGGGGCAAGCCCAGGGAGAAGAACTAGGATGGATGAAACCCTTTTGCAAGGATTCATCGAGTTGTTTCTTAAGCTCAGCTAGTTCTAAGGGTGCCATGTTGTAAGGTCTCCTAGAGATTGGAGCAGTTCCTGGGATAAGATCTATGAAAAACTCTACATCTCTGTCAGGTGGAATACCTGGCAGTTCCTCTAGAAAGACATCCGGAAAGTCACGGACTACCGGGATATCTTCAAGGTATGGAAGAGGGTTGGCATTAAGAGAATAGAGCTGACGCTTTGCAACTCTAGTGGAGACGGTGACTATCTTGCCAGATGGGTGTGTAAGCTGAACAGACCTTGTGTAACAATCAATCTTGGCATGATGAGCTTTCATCCAGTCCATACCCAAGATGATGTTAATATCCGTAGACTTGAGGGCTATAAGTGATGCAAGGAATACAAGTCTGTCAACAAGGATTTCATTACCATGGCTTATTCTGGTAGTTTGCCATCTAGACCCTAGAGTTTGGATTTCAAGTGGAGTTGGCATATCACAAAATGACATGTCGTGCAAACGAGCATAGCCTTCAGAGATGAAGGAGTGAGATGCTTCGGTATCGGACAGAACCGAAGCTGGATGATAGTTGACAAGGAGTGTACCAAGAACGACATCTGGATCATCGTGATCGTCTTTAGCTGAAACGTGATGCACACATCCACGTTCAGTGGGAGCTAACTTGACACTGATCATCTTGTGTGATGGCTTACCACGGCCAACAGACTTCTCAGGCTGGGGTGGAGCATAGTTGGTTAGAGAGCAGTCACGTGCATAGTGTCCTGGCTCTCTGCATGTGAAGCAAGTCCCTGAAGTAGGACATGGACCCGCATTGACAAGCGGTCTACCAGTAGGCCTAGGTGGAGCACATAACTAAACTAGGTGAGGCGCCACATAAGAGGGTCTCGGTGAATAACCGGGTGGAAGAGCGGAGTTCGGAACCCAAATCCGGCACTTCTGAGAAGTAGAACCGGAGGAAGAACCCAAACCACGGTTGTGCTTACGAGACTCCTCGTAAGTGAGTTGAGTTGTCTCTGCATTAATGGCCTTGTTGACAAGAGCCTGGAATGTATTGCAATGATGCAAGTGGAGATCACGATGCAACTTGGGGTTGAGACCCTTCCGGAACCTAGCCTACTTCTTGGCGTCCGTGGACACCTCTTCTGTAGCATAGCGGGCAAGGTTCTCAAACTCTCTACTGTAAGCATCGACAACCATGTTACTCTGGGTGAAACTACATAACTCTTCTCTCTTGCGGTCGATGAGAGCCTGAGGAATGTGATGCTCGCGAAAAGCCTCGGTGAAATCTCTCCAGGTGGTTATCTGGCCAGCTAGAAGCATAGCCTCATAGTTCTGCCACCAAATACTAGCAGGACCTTTCAGGTGATATGTAGCATAGGTGACTTGTCACCTTCAGCTACGTTTGCAGAATGCAGCTTGTGTGTGATACTACGGAGCTAGTCATCTGCATCGAGTGGTTCAATGGAATGATGGAAGGTAGGTGGTTTCAGACCAATGAAATCATAGATGATCGCTGACTCTTTGCACTGATGGGAGGTGTTCTCCTCAATATGTGCTAACAAGCGGTTAGTCTCTCGCTTGTTCTTCTCCATCTCTAACATGAACTCAGCCAACGAAGACTGGTCGGGAGGATCCTCATCCCTACCATCTCAGTGGTTCCGACTACGAGCAACAGAACTTCGGTTAACCGGCAACATCCTGAAGAACGAAACCAAGGAGAACAAGGATGGATTCAGCACCAACTATAGGATGCAGAAGGTAGCACAAGAAATTAGTATCTCTAGAACTCCTAGGACAATTCCGGCAGCATAACGGCAGTAAAATGCTCAAAATGAGACATTCTGCAAAAGGCGGGGTAGCACCATACTCAACATCATCACTCAAGGCTCTGGGAAATTACTAAACAGACTACACCGGAAGTACTCGAACTGGGATATGACTCTGATCAACCAATCCTAAGAGACTACAGAGTAGTAACACGTGATCCTGATAGACAGAAGAGAAAGCCTAGTTCCTTAACCCCATAGGAAAGATAGGATGACTCAGATCACAAGGCATGAGGTATAAGGAGTAAAAAGAGCCTTACGTTCCTTTCCACAATCAATTCCCCTATATAGCTAAAGAATTTATAGACTCAACTTCGACCAAGTTGGCTTGGTAATCCTACAGGCAGTCAGGCTCTGATACCAAAGCTGTCAGCACCCCGATTCTAAGTCACACCAATCTAGCATGTAACACCTCATATCACTTTGCGGCCTCACGCACGGTATTCCCACGGGTGTCGCCTTACCATGGCCCGGGACCGTTTGCGCCTTTTGGCTCACGTATATGATAGTGTCGCTAGCATCCACATGACAGAGAACCCGGTCCGACATGACTAGTCATGAACCCAAAGTGGCACTAACTTATGGGGACAGACATACATGAATCAACTTCGAGCATGTCGGTCAGCAGCGTGCGAATCCGGGCTGTAGCACTGGGCTAACAGGACTCTGGTGAACCGGGCTGTAGCAGGCTAGACAGGACTCCGGATGTCACCGCTTGACATTTCCCCGAAGGGACAGACACAGGAACGAAGTGAATCACATGCCGGCCAGTCTAAGTGTTCCGGAGCAGTAGTGCTAGGCTAGCAGGACTCCGGTGAACCGGGCTATAGCAGACTACCATGGCTCGGTGGAAGCACTAGACTACATTTCCCCATAAGAGAGGCTACCAAGGATAAACAACTAGGTTGTCGGATCCCACACATAGCAATACACGTCACACGTACGCATAACATGCAAGTATGTGTTGTACAACATGGCATCACAACATAACGCAAACTCATATAGATAAAGGCCCAGAAGAGCCACATAGCATTAAATACAAACAGGGGTCACATGACCCATCATTCAGAGCATACAAGCAACGGAAGCATTACATGTCTGAGTACAGACAACTACAAAAGAAAAAGGCTGAGAAGCCTGACTATCTACAAGTCCCTCCCAAGGGTACAAGATCATAGCTGAGGTAACAAGCTACTCGTCGAAGTCCAAGCGGTACTACTAGTGAGACAGATGTCTCACCTGCAAAACATAAATAAAGCAAACGTGAGTACAAAGGTACTCAGCAAGACTTACATTAGATCCTATCATACATGCATTTGTATCAAGAAGGTAATGTGGGGTTTAGTTGCAACAAGCCAGCTTTGACTCAGTGGCTATCCTGTTCTACGACAACGAGAAACTTCTTTGAGATGAGGCAGTGCACACGAGTCCACTGATCACCACATCAATACACTACTATGGATTCATCCCCGTATCCTTACGAGAAGGCCATCCATAGCACTCACACTTGTCTTGAGCATTTTAGAGTATCCACTTTGAGTTGTCTATGTACCACGTAAGCATCCAAGAAGTCCATAACTGAGGACACGGCTATTCGAATAGATCATGATAACCCTGCAGGGGTGTACTTCTTCACACACGCTCTCACCACTTATCCCCATATACACGTCATGTATCTCGGCAACCTTCAAGCGGAAGCCTAGCGAGGGTGTCGGTCACGACCTGACTAACCACACAAGACTCTAGTCCAGGTTTATCGCCTATTCGGGTTCCATCCGCAAGGAGATCCGGACAGGGTTTCTCTCATGGCCCCAAACGATGTGTATAGGGTTCCCGAGCCCACCATCCGGGTGCCACTCGGTACACCGGGCCACGTGTGCCTAGTCTGTCCCAGGTCCACCTTGCCGGGTGCCACTCGGTAGAAAAATAGCACTACCTACAAACACCAGAAACTATTTGCAACTCCTAGACAGAGATCTAGTTGGCTAATAAGTCGAGAGGGGTCGAGTTACCGGAACCCAATGTGTGGTAGTAGCTAGTCCTTGGACAACATACACAGAACTCAGTTCTTAGGGACGGTTCCAGTGAGACAACCCACCATGTACTCCTACATGGCCTCTCACCACTACCTTTACCAAATCGTGTTCACACACTTAACTCTCAGCATCAGAACATAGCATTGCACTCCAATTCATTCCCAATAAATCAGACCTGACACACTCTAAGCAATAGCTGGCAAAGCATGGTAGGAACACAACATGGCTCAATCAACTCCTACACATGCTAGTGGGTTTTAACTATTTACTGTGGCAATGACAGGTCATGCAGAGGAATGGGTTCAACTACCGTAGCATAAAAGTAGCAGTTGAATCATTGTTGTCCTAATGCAATAAATGAGAGCAGGAGCGAGAGAGTAGGATTGTATCGGAATGAACAAGGGGTTTTGCTTGCCTGGTAGATCAACAGGGGGGCACTGCTCCACTGACAGGTACTCTGGATCGGTCTCCGGAGCAGGACCTATCGAGAAGGAACTGTGTCAAAAATCATACACAAGCATATGCCACAATATGATGCATGAACATGGCATGAGTATGTGATGTTGTTTGAGTTAACGCATCTAGCATTTATTTGGTTGAAGTCCATTTGAACCAAGGGTTCAAATGCAACTCCAAATTAAGCTCTTAAATATGCCATTTATATGTTTTCATATATACAGCATGTATAGGTTGGTTTTTCATGCACGAAAATGGTACAGATGGATATATTGAATTTTTCTGATCATTTTCATATATAAATTATTTCAATCTGAGCTACGGTTGAATTTCTATGAATTTTTGAAGTTTATAACATTTTCTGGATTTTCCTGATTTATTTTAAATCCAGAAAACCATTACTGTGTAAGCACTGCGGCATGCCTGCGTCAGCAGGTCAACGACGCTGACCAGGTCAAACCTGACGTGTGCGGTCCACATGTCAGTGTCACAGGTTAAACAGGGGGGTTATTTTCTAATTTAACTAAAAGATTAAGGCGCCAGGGCCCACTGTCAGTGTCACTAATGGGGGTTGGGGGGATTAGTCCTAAACTAATCTTGCCACGTCAGTGTCACCGGATTAAGCACCGGCGACCACATCTCGCGGCGGAGGCTCGTCGGAGTTGCTCGGGCTCGCGCTACAGGCAGCGGTTTGTGACACGGTTGGCCTCTATGGCTAGCTGGAGCTCGCGCGCACCTAATGGAGGAGGCATGGGGGGCTATGGTGGCCTGTGGTGGCGGCAGTAGCAAGCTTGGTGGCGGCCGGAGTTCGGGTGAGCTCGGGGTCAAGGCTACAATGGCCGTGGCGATGCGGGGTTTGCACCTAGGGCTTCTACGCGGTGCGGCAAAAACATTGCACGCATGCCCGGACCAAGTGATCACCGGAGTGTCGCCAGCGTCGAGCTCGTGTGGTGGTGCGTCTCGGCTCCGGTGGAGGAGGCAGCTAGAGCTCGAAATCGGGCATGGAGTTAGGGGTAAATGAAGCAGGGGCTCACATGGAGTTGGTAGGGAGGCTCAGCAAGGTCGGGGAGGACCAGACGGCAGCGTAACGGCGATGGCGATCCGGCAGCCGTGCGCGGAGAAGACGGGTCGATGGCGAGGCAGTAGGGCGTCCGGCGGTGCGTGGCTCATCGGGGACGAAGAGGAGGTCATAGGGGAGCTTGCAGACACGGAGAGAGGGCGAGGGGGAGGCGGTAGCTACGCCGACGACGAGCTGCAGCGACGGCAGCGCTCGGGCGCGGGAGAAAAAGCGAGGGGGAGAGACAGAGGAAAGGGGATCGACTCGGGGAGAGAGTGAGAGGTTTTCAGGGGGGGTGCGTGTCGCCCTCGGGTGCCTCCAGTGGCGAGCAGGGAAGCAGGAGGTGGCCGGCGTGTGCTCGTGCGTGGTGGCCACGCACGCGCTGTCCTTCTATCAAAGGAGGAAGAAGACCGGGGAGCCCCTGGTGGGCCGGGCCACTTCTGATGGTGAGGTGCACAGGTAAGTTTCTCCCTTTTTTATTTTGTTTCTGTTTTCTATTTTCTATCATTTGTTTTGACTTAGTAATAATACTAAATCATTTTATTTAATTCTGTCAAATTTTGCAGGGACCTAAGGGATTAATCCAAAGCCCCTCACCAAAATTCAGAATTTTTGGACATATATTATATATATAGCAAATATATATCCAAAGCAAATAATTACTGGATTAATTCCAAATGCCCAAAATAAATACTTATGAGCTCTTAAAAATATTGGTTTGATTTTTATCTCTGTCCAATATTTTCAGAGAGCAACATGAGCATTTTCTTGGACCCTTTTGGAGCAATTCTTTTACTTGGGTCATTTCCAGAAATGATTCTGAGGGTTTCACAAATCCCCATTTCAAATTTAAATGGAATTTAAACATGATGCAAACATGAAGGCTAGCCTAGGTCATACCAGAACTAGGGATGTGACACAAGAGTCGAGACCTGAAACTAGGGATGTTTTTTAGGAGGAACATGCTTTATTTTATTGCTCACTTGGGTAAATATATAGGGATTACAGAAACATCGAAAGGGGCTAACAACCACAAGTGGTGTCGTTCAGCTAAATGCAAATGTCTTGCTAGGTGATGTGCTTCCATATTGGATGCGCGTCCTTCATGGACAAACAAACAAGCTTTAAATTCACCTATTGATAGCGAGATTTCCTTGATGACCGACCCAACTGGCCCTAAAGTGCCCCTCTCAATATTATAGATTGAGAATCAGTGGTAATGTTCAATGCGGCTGCATTAGGTACTTCTCTAGGGCAAGAGCTTCTCGGAAAGCTTGGGCCTCAAATGTCGCTGGCTCACTCAAGCCAATGATACATTCCTTGCAAGTTTGCTCGAAAAGCGTCCTCTAGGGCCTCCCAGCTGCCAATAGAATGAGAAGGTAGGTTGTTAATCCAATGCCTCACCAACCCCTTTAATTTGAGCGGCAAATATTTAATGGCATGGAGATATATCCGTTCTCCATGTGTATGTGGGCAAGGAAGTCCTTGATCCATACTGCTAGGTCGGTGGTGCCATCATATGATTCTATATTGATGGGCTTAAATCCTTCAGGGAATTGATGTTCCATTACCCTATATGTAAAGCAGGTTGGGTGTGCCAGACCTCGGAACCAAGGAGCATCTCGTTAGATGTCGGGAGGGAGTCGTGAGTAGGCCTGATCTCGGACGCAGCCGTTCCTGTCCATCCAGGCATCCTAGCCATCAAGCCCGGTGGGCACTCGCCCTCTTGATCCGTAGATGGATTGAGGAGGTGCCCTATTTGCCTTGATGCGACATCAAACATCATGCGGATCTAGGTAATTCACTGGGTCCTTGCCATGATGGCATGGAGGTGTCGGACATTGAGGTTTTCCCGCATTGTCCTATCCTGGCCTCTAGGGGGTCGGTCATGGTCATCGGCAAGCTCCTCATCAAACTCTGCTAGGAGACGCCTGCGTGGGTATGAGTTTGGTGCGCTACGGCGGTGGTCTTCCATGTCTTGCTCAATGGAGAGCACTTCGATACACTTTTCATTTAGTTCATCGGTGTTGTCCTGCAGCAGCTGCTGCTTACGTTTCATGCTCCGAGCCGTCGCAATGAGGCGCCGCTGAAAGCGCTCTTATTCGAAAGGGTCTTTGGGGATGACAAATCCTCGGTGCCGAGGCTCTCGCCTTCCTTGGATTCCGACATGTAGTTTTCATCGGCCCCTTCAAAGAGGTTGTCGGGATCTAGGTCCTCAAGATGTCCTTTGGGTGTGTCGTTCCACCTTTGGGGAAGCCTCATGGTCTTCCTCGGGCTAATCGACACCGCCGACATTTGTGTCGCCATTATTGACGATTGAATTATTGCCGCTAGGCTCCTCGTTGTTCCCTCTTCTGTGTCTTCAACATTCCACCTACCTTTTTTTACCAGGGGCAAGGTGTCTTCTGCGGGATCACCGGCATCTTCATGCATGTGTGTGGCCTCCCGTAGTCTAGGACGTCGGTTAAGTCATCGACCGTGGCGACTAGGTGGGTGGTGGGTGGGATGTAAATTTTTGGATCGTCGGCTTTAAGTCTGACCTGATCATAAACCGAAGGCTTGCCGTCCGAGATGGACTTGCTCTGGATACGGTCGAGCATCTCATTGAGGTGAGACATCTCCTTAGGATTCATCACCAGTCAGGACCCTGATCCTAAGTCACACCGATCTAGTAAGTAACACATCATATCACGTTGCGGCCTCACGCACGGTATCCCCACGGGTGTGACCTTACCTGGACCGGGACCATTTGTGCCTTTTGGCTCACGTATATGATAGTATCGTTAGCATCCATATAACAGAGAACTCGGGCCGACATGACTAGTGATAAACCCAAGGTGGCACTAACTTACAGGGATAGGCATACATGACCCAACAATGCACGTGTCGGTCATCAACGTATGAACCCAAGTCATAGCAAGCTACAAGGACTTAAAAGGAACAACATGTGACATTTCCCCGAAGGGACAAACACAGGAGCAAAGAAGGACACATGCCGATCATCCCATCTGTTCCGGAGCAGTAGCAAGCTACCACGGCTCAGTGGAAGCACTAGGAGACATTTCCCCATAAGAGAGACTACCAAGAATAAACAACTAGATTGTCGGATCCCATACATACCAAGCATTTGAAAATCATACACACAATATGCTCGATATGTGCA
Organism: Triticum urartu; assembly: GCF_056163025.1. Classification (NCBI taxonomy): domain Eukaryota; kingdom Viridiplantae; phylum Streptophyta; class Magnoliopsida; order Poales; family Poaceae; genus Triticum; species Triticum urartu. The sequence goes on along the minus strand of NC_141873.1, from coordinate 190,816,827 downwards.
GATACAACATGGCATCACAACAAAACTCTACGACTCAAAGTATTTATTCAGAAGGCTCCAAAGAGTCATACATATTAGGAATTACGATCATGGGTCACATGACCCAACATATAGAGCATACAGGTAACGGAAGCATAAACATTTCTGGGTACAAACATCTGAAAAGGAAGAAGACTTTAGAGCCCGACTATCTACAGGACCCTCCCGAGGGTCCAAGATCGTAGCTGAGGTAACTAGCTAAACGTCGAAGTCCATGCGGAACTACTAGTGAGACTGAAGTCTCTCTACATAAACATAAATTAAGCAAACATGAGTATAAATGTAACCAGCAAGACTTACATCAGAACTATATACATATACAGCAGTATCAACAAAGGGGGGACAATTAACAAAACAGAGATAAAACACAATCAATGCAATGCAACAATATGATGCATGGATGTGACATGGCAGTATGCTATGATTTGAGATAATGCAGCTAGCAACGATTTAAATGGAGTTGGTTTGAGCACTAGATTCAAATTCAAACTCCCTATAAGACATTTCGAATGCCATTTATTTGATTTGTCTAATTCAGCAACTATAAATTGTTCAAACATGCATGAAAATTCCGTAAACAGATTCCTCATATTTTTCTGATAATTTTTCATATATAAATTATTTCATTTGGAGTTAAGGTTGAATTTCTATGTTTTTAGAAGTTTTGGGCACTTTTTGAAATTCATAAATCATTTTCCGATTTATTTAAATTCCAGAAAACATTTACTACGTCAGCATGACTTCACTGTGATGTCAGCAGTCAACAGGGGAAGTCCAGGTCAAACAAGACATGTGGGGCCCATAGTCATCCACACACTGTTTAACAATGGTTTAATTAACTTCTAACTAAATTAATTAGTCGGGCTAGGCCCACGGTCATTGAGTCAGAGGGGTTATTGGGGTTCATTATGAACTTAGCCCGGAATTAGGAGGGTCGGAGCCCACATGTCAATGACCTAGGGGGTCAAACCCTGGTCAACTCGGGTCAAACCCGTTGGCGGCTCGACGCCGGCGACGAAAAATGTGGCGGAGGGGTGCGGGCTTCGCGCTCCTATGACCAAACCAAGGGCCGAGGCCATCTATGTAGAAAGGATGCTCCGCCAAATCGACTAGTGCCATTGGTTTCGCCAAAGGTGGCCTAGAACGACGGCGGCGTCCACTCCTGCGGCGGTCGGAGTTCGGGCAAGGTTGGGAATGGTGCCGTGGGGCACGGCAGAGTGAACAGGCGGGTGCTATGGCCTCCTGGTGATGTGCTAAGCCCAGTGACGCGCTCGGTTTCGAGCTTACGCGTCTGTGGCCACGGCGGAGACATGGCCGGCGGAGCAGATCTCTCGGTCGTGATGGCCAACGGGGTTAGGGGGCAGCTCGAGCGACGTGGCTAAAGGGAGAAGTAAGAGGAGCTCACTGTGAGTGCAGCGGTGGCATCAGCGAGCTCGAGGAAGGGCTGGTGATGGCAGGAGGTTGCTGCAGATGTCAGCCTCCGGGGGGAGAAGAGCTTGGGGTCGTCGTCATGGAGCTCCTGGCGGCGCCTGGCTTGGTGTAGAGGACGTGGGTGAGGGTGTCCTGGATTAGGGGGTGTTCGGATAGCCGGACTATACCTTCCGCCGGACTCCTGGACTATGAAGATACAAGATTAAAGACTTCGTCCCGTGTTCGGGAGGGACTTTCCTTGGCGTGGAAAGCAAGCTTGGTGATACGGATATGCAGATCTCCTACCATTGTAACCAACTCTATGTAACCCTAACCCTATCCGGTGTCTATATAAACTGGAGGGTTTTAGTCTGTAGGACAATATAGACAACAACAATCATACCATAGGCTAGCTTCTAGGGTTTAGCCTGTCCGATCTCGTGGTAGATCTACTCTTGTACTACCCATACCATCAATATTAATCAAGCAGGACATAGGGTTTTACCTCCATCGAGGGGGCCCGAACCTGGGTAAAATTTCATGTCCCTTGCCTCCTGTTACCATCCGGCCTAGACGCACAGTTCGGGACCCCCTACCCGAGATCCACCGGTTTTAACACCGACATTGGTGCTTTCATTGAGAGTTCCTCTGTGTTGTCGCCGTCAGGCTCGATGGCTCCTACGATCATTGATAGCGATGCAGTCCAGGGTGAGACCTTCCTCCCCGGACAGATCTTCGTCTTCGGCGGCTTCGCACTGCGGGCCAATTCGCTTGGCCGTCTGGAGCAGATCGAAAGCTACGCCTCTGGCCATCAGGTCAGATTTGGAAATTTAAACTACACGGCTGACATCCACGGGGACTTGATCTTCGACGGATTCGACCCACTGTCGAGCACGCCGCACTGTCACGACGAGCATGATCTAGCTCTGCCGCTGAACAGTGCCTAGGAGGCCGCACCCGCATCGGCTCCGACCCTTAATTCGGAGCCAACAACGCTGATCGAGGATGAGCGGTTGGACGTCACCTCGGGGGCTGCGACCCCAATGGCTATTGAGCCAAGCACCAGCCCCGCACTCTGCGAGACTCCTGACTCCAAAGAACCGGACTCCTCTCCAGACTCCGAACCCTCCGCGCCCCTACCGATCGAATCCGATTGGGCGCCGATCATGGAGTTCACTACCGCGGACATCTTTCAGCACTCGCCTTTCGGCGATATCCTGAAGTCACTGAAGTCTCTCTCTTTATCAGGAGAGCCCTGGCCGGACTACAGTCAGCAAGGTTGGGGTACGGACGATGAAGAAATTCAAAGCCCACCCACCACCCACTTTGTAGCCACTGTCGACGACTTAACCAACATGCTCGACTTCGACTCCGAAGACATCGACAGTATGGACACCGATGAAGGAGATGATGAAAAACTAGCGCCTACTAGGCCCTGGAAAGCCACCTCATCATATGACATATACATGGTGGACACCCCAAAAGAGGGAGATGGGGATGGAACAATGGAGGATGACCCCTCCAAGAAACAGCCTAAGAGCCGGCGTCAGCGGCGCCGCTCAAAATCCCGCCAAAACAAACAAGGTGATTCCAGCATGGGAGATAATAATACTCCGGAAAGCGCCAAAGAAAACCCCCTCCAGCAAGATTTAGGACAGGAGGATGGAGAAACCAGCCCTCATGAGAGAGCGGCAGACAAAGAGGTCGAGGACGATAATTATATGCCTCCCTCCGAAGACGAGGCAAGCCTCGACGACGACGAATTCGTCGTGCCAGAGGATCCCGTCGAGCAAAAGCATTTTCAACGCAGGCTTATGGCCACGGCAAGAAGCCTCAAGAAAAATAGCAACAGCTTCGAGCTGATCAAGATTTGCTAGTCGACAGATGGACTGAAGTCCTTGCGGCCGAAGAGCATAAACTCGAACGCCCCTCCAAGAGCTACCCAAAGCGCAGGTTTCTACCCCGATTAGAGGAGGAAGCACTTGATGCGGCTGACCGGCCACCTCATGGTCGCGACAGAGAGGCCTCTCGGACCTCCACTCAAGCTGCACCCCGTACCAAGGCATGGGAATATGCGTCGGACTTACAAGACATGTTGGAGGACAAGGCAAGGCAAACAACATCGATCTATGGATCGCGTGGGCGCCCCACGGCTCGAGACGGTAACCGTCACGCCGGCCACAAATTCGCCGGGGCCGAACACAGTAGACAAGGCTCATTGGAGCTACGTCATGATATAGCCCAGTACAGAGGCGCCGCACACCCACTCTGCTTTACAGACGAAATAATGAATCATCAAATCCTCAAGGGTTTCAAACCCGTAAACATCGAATCATATGATGGCACAACAGATCCTGCGGTATGGATCGAGGATTATCTCCTTCATATCCACATGGCCCGCGGCGATGATTTCCACGCCATCAAATACCTCCCACTCAAGCTTAAAGGACCAGCTCGGCATTGGCTTAACAGCTTGCCAACATGATCAATCAGTTGTTGGGAGGACCTGGAAGCCGCATTCCTCGACAATTTCCAGGGCACTTACGTGCGACCCCCAGACGCCGATGACCTAAGTCACGTAATTCATTAGCCAAAGGAATCGGCCAGGCAATTCTGGACATGGTTCCTAACAAAGAAAAATCAAATAGTCGACTGTCCGGATGCTGAGGCCCTAGCAGCCTTCAAACACAATATCCGTGACGAGTCGCTAGCCCGGCACCTTGGACAGGAAAAGCCGAAATCTATGGCAGCACTCACGACACTCATGACCCGCTTTTGCGCAGGAGAAGACAGCTGGCTTGCTTGTAGCAACAATATGACCAAGAACCCTGGTAATTCGGACACCAAAGACAGTAGTGGCAGGTCGCGTCGCAACAAGCAGAAGCGTCGCATTAACGGCGACAATGCTGAGGATACGGCAGTTAATGCCGGATTCAGAGGCTCTAAATCCGGTCAGCGGAAAAAGCCATTCAAAAGGAATCCTAGGGGCCCGTCCAGTTTGGACCAAATACTCGACCGCTCGTGCCAGATACATGGCACCCCCGAAAAGCCAGCCAATCACACCAATAGGGATTGTTGGGTGTTCAAGCAGGCAGGCAAGTTAAACACTGAAAATGAAGACAAGGGGCTGCATAGCGATGACGACGAGGAGCCCCGGCCGCCGAACAACAGTGGACAGAAGGGTTTTCCCCCACAAGTGCGGACGGTGAACATGATATACGCAACGTATGTCCCCAAAAGGGAGCGGAAGCGTGCATTAAGGGACGTATACGTGGTAGAGCCAGTCGCCCCAAAGTTCAACCCATGGTCCTCCTGCCCGATCACCTTTGATCGAAGGGACCATCCCACTAGCATCCATCATGGCGGATTCGCCGCATTGGTTCTAGACCCAATTATTGACGGATTTCATCTCACTAGAGTCCTTATGGACGGCGGCAGTAGCCTGAACCTGCTTTACCAGGATACAGTGCGGAAAATGGGCATAGATCCCTCGAGGATTAAGCCCACCAAAACGACCTTTAAAGGCATGATACCAGGTGTAGAGGCCAACTGTACAGGCTCAGTCACACTTGAAGTGGTCTTCGGATCTCCGGATAATTTCCGAAGCGAGGAGTTAATCTTCGACATAGTACCGTTTCGCAGTGGCTATCATGCACTGCTCGGGCGAACCGCATTCGCTAAGTTCAATGCGGTACCGCATTACGCATACCTTAAGCTCAAGATGCCAGGACCTCGAGGAGTAATTACGGTCAATGGAAACACCGAACGCTCCCTCCAAACGGAGGAGCACATGGCGGCCCTTGCAGCGGAAGTTCAAAGCAGCCTCTCCAGGCAGTTCTCCAGTCCGGCCACTAAACGACCGGACACCATCAAGCGCGCCCGGAGTAACCTACAACAAGACCGCCTGGCACGATCCGAGCAGGCGTAGCAATGCGGCCCCAACCCCAACCCTCGCAAAAAGGCGACATTAGTGCTTCGCGTACATAACTACGCTCTAAAAATACCATGGGTATAGGGAGAGGGGCACCATCACGGCACGCCCGAAACACGGCTTAAACCGCACCAGGGGTTGCCGATATTTTAATTTTCTCTTACTTTCAGGACTCCATTCTTCGGAAGGCCTGTTCGGCAGTTCAATTGCCGCACAAACGATGCAATAACCAGGGAGATAGACAAGCCACGCCGCATTACGGAACTCACAGGTGGTCTCTATCACGAGCAGTATACCTGTTTCGCATACTATTCCGCAGCTTGCCCCTGGAGCAGACATGTTAAATAGTCCAACTTTTTGTCGCATTATTTGTATCGTGCTGCTTTGATCGCAGCTATTTCTAATAAACAATGCATAGCTTTTGTCTATTTTTGCATTACCTTTTTTCTTTATATATGTTCCTTAACGACATGTTGCACCCGTACACGTTGGTACGGCCAAAATACGCCAGGGGCTTTAGTACCCCTCAATATGGTGCGAGAAGTCCGAACACTTTAACAAGTGCGGCACCCCGAACTTATAGCATTATATGCATCGGCTCGGAATCATGTCTTGGGTCAATAGTTGGGTTTGCCCGGCTCCTATATTTTGGTGCCTTACGTTCCGCTATATCGGCTAAGGTAGCACTAGGAGAACCACTGCGATTGTGCCCCGGTTGAGCTGGGTCGAGCACCTCAGTGGAGAAAGCTAAAACTGACTGTCATGATGAAGCGAGAGCTGGTCGCTGTTCGAGAGGTTTTTTCGAGTCCCTAAAGACTTATGCCGCTTAGGGCGAGGAGCCGGCTCTGTCCGGCCAAGGCATGGATAGCGCCCCGAACTCGGTCTTCTGAATACCAGGGGCTTCGCCGCAATTTAAAATTATAGAATTCTATGGCTAAGTGAGAGTGTTCACGCATTATAGTCTGATTGCCTTGTTCATTGGGCCGAGCGCCTCCCTCGAAGGACCCAAACATGGGAAAAAGAGCGCTCAGGTTTATCCCCGAACACCCCAGCACTAGCGGCACGGGGGCAGAAGCCGACGACTCGCCATCTCTCAGAATTGATAAACAGCCGCACAGAAGGTAATATTTTAAATTCAAACAGCATTGCTCAGCGCATATGAACAAGTTTTCAGCGCACAGGACAAAACGAGCGAGTTTTACTCAAAAATTACATCCCTAGAACATTCATCCGCCACAAGGCAGGCACCCTTCAGAACATCCTTATAGTAATTCTCGGGCTTGCGATGCTCCTTCCCCGGCGGTGGCCCGTCCTTCACAAGCTTCTCGACATCCAGCTTGCCCCAGTGCACCTTAGCACGGGCAAGGGCCCTACGGGCACCTTCAATGCAGACGGAGCGCTTGATGACTTCGAGCCATGGACAGGCCTCCACCAGCCGCCGCACCAGCCCGAAATAGCTCCAAGGTGAAGCTTCTCCAGGCCACAGCTGGACCAAGAGGCCCTACATGGCCTGTTCGACCGCCTTGTGGAGCTCGACCAGTTGCTTCAGCTGGTCGCTCAGGGGCACGGGGTGTCCGGCCTCAGTGTACTGAGACCAGAACACCTTCTCCGTCGAGCTGCCCTCCTCGGCTCGATAGAATGCGGCGGCATCGGCCACACTCCGGGGAAGATCTGCGAACGCTCCTGGAGAGCTCTGGATTCGGGTAAGTAACAAGTAACTCATGTTTATGTGTTTGCTTTGCATAAAGAATGCCTTACCCACCGCTCTCTTCTTCACCTCATCCAACTCCTGGAGGGTCTTCTGGGATTCGGCCTTGGCAGACTTGGCATTTTCAACAGGCACCGCGAGCTCGGACGCTCGTGTCTTTGAGTCAAGCTCCAAACTCTCATGTTTTTCCATGAGAGCCTGGAGCTCTTGCCACACCTTGCCAACTTCGGCCTCATACTTCTCCCGCTCGGTGCGCTCCGAGGCTGCCCTCTTCTCGGCCTTGTCCAGTGCTTGCTTAAGGGTCGCCACCTCAGACGTGGCCCCTACAATAGCCACGATAACCCTGTCATTTTTTGCAATTGCACCTTTTTTATATATATTTAAACAAGGTATTTCTTACCTTCATTGTCCTCGATCTGCTTCTTGGCACGACCGAGCTCTTGCTCGGACCGCTCGAGGTTCTGCTTTAGCGTGTCCACTTCCACCGTCAGTGCGGCGGACGCAAGCAGAGAAGCCTGCATACGCATATTGACTCATTTTTGTTAGACTCCTGTGAATTCTATTTGATCCTCTATTCGGCTTTTCTTACCGAACGCCAAACAGAGCATCAAGGGCTACTGTCTACGCGGTAATATTATTTACACATTCTTTACTTACCTCAAAGCCTGTCAAAAGGCTAGTACAAGCTTCAGTCAGTCCGCTCTTTGCGGACTGAACCTTCTGGACCACCGCACTCATAATAGCGCGGTGCTCCTCGTCGATGGAGGCGCTTTGGAGCGCCTCCAGCATATTGTCCGGCGCCTCCGGTTGGACGGGGGCCACTGGCATAGTAGGCTGGCTCCTCTTGGAAGGAGGTCGCGCGCCGGACTCTGGAACCTTTGAAGGTTCCTGAGCAGTGTCCAGCCTAGAGCCGGACTTGGAGCCCTGGGGGGTTTCATCCCCTTTGCTCCTGGAGTCCGAGAGGTCGCCTTGCGGCGCCTCCAGGACCACCTCCTCCCGGGTTGGAACCTGTTGGGACAACACTTCGGTGTCATCCGTAGGGCGGGGGGAGGAAGCCATCGGAAGTGAGTTCACATCCGACGAGTCTAGTGAGCCGCTCGACGACGCGTCGAGCCGGTCTTTGGGTGGGTTGCATAAACATATTCGACATGAGGGAAAGCTGTGCAATAAACGAATACTATGAATTACTCTGGTATCCGGATACTTACGATTTGGCCAGGGGCTTGGCCCTAGGCGCCCACTCCTCTCCTCCACCGTCGGCGTCGGTGGAACAGTCCGGAGGAAGGGTTTTCCCCTTCTTGGACCCTTCGGCCTCCCCAGTTGGGGCGACCTTCCTTTTCTTCCCTTCCCCCGCTGGAGGGGGAGGGGTCTCTTCTTCCTCCTCCTCATCTTCACGAGAGGAGCGCGTCTTGGATTCGTCGGATGATGAATCCGACACCTCCGGGCGTCGGGCACTCTTTCGAGTCCCCGTGGCCTTATTCTTGACCTTCTTCTCCGGCACCAATAGGGTGCCGGAACCAGCAGCCTCGCCAAGCGAGCGTCCGCTGGGCCTTCGGGCAAAGGGGCCGGACAGTTGATCTGTCCGGACGTCACCTGCCAATCCTGTCATAGGAAAGGGAGCTTATATCCCGCATGGAGTCAAACTATGAAAAACTGATACCCTGTAAAAGGAAAAAACAGCTTACCGCGAGAGCGTGACGCTGCACGCTGAATCCGCGATCCTCAGTAGAAGATGCGGGAGCCTCGGCGCCCTTGAAAAGCACCTTCCAGGCATCTTCGTATGTCGTGTCGAAGAGCCTGCTCAGAGTTTGGTGCCGCGCCGGGTTGAACTCCCACAGGTTGAAAGCCCGTTGTTGGCACGGGAGGATCAAGCGGATGAGCATAACCTGGACTACGTTGACAAGTTTGAGCTTCTTGTCTGCCAGGGTTTTGACGCATGTTTGGAGTCCGGTCAGCTCTCCTTTTTTACCCCACGACTGGCCCGTCTCTTTCCAGGACATGAGCCGCGTTGGGGGTCCGGACCGGAACTCGGGGGGTGCAACCCATTCGATGTCGCGCGGCTCGGTGATGTAAAACCACCCCGATTGCCATTCCTTCAGGGTCTCCACAAAGGAGCCCTCGAGCCAGAGGACGTTGGCCATCTTGCCCACCATGGCGCCTCCACACTCCACCTAGTTGCCGTGCACCACCTTCGGCTTGACGTTGAAAGTCTTGAGCCATAGGCCGAAATGGGGGCGGATGCGGAGGAAGGCCTCGCACACGACGATAAATGCCGAGATGTTGAGGACGAAGTTCGGGGCCAGATCGTGGAAATCTAGGCCGTAGTAGAACATGAGCCCCGGACAAATGGGTGGAGAGGGAAGCCCAGTCCGCGGAGGAAATGGGGGAGGAACACCACCCTCTCATGGGGCCTAGGGGTGGGGATGAGCTGCCCCTTTTCGGGGAGCCGGTACACGATGTCGTTAGACAGGTATCCGGCCTTCCTCAGCTTTTTGATATGTCCCTCCATGATGGAGGAGACCATCCACTTGCCTCCTGCTCCGGACATGGCTCGAGAAGGTGGAGGTGTGAGTGTGGACTTGGACGCAGGAGCTCGAGTGCGCAAGAATGGATAGGCAAAGGAGAAAGAAGGCGTAGGTGGAAAGGTGGATCCTTATCCCCTTATATGGGTGGACGCAACTACATGTCCCCACCAGCCTGGTAAAACTCGCTTATCTCCAAGCGCCGTAATCAATGGCGCGGTTGGGTTACCCACGCCCGTATTGATGAGAATCCCGGAATAAGGGGACACGATCTCTGCTTTGACAAGACGTGCCAAGGAAACCGCCTCGCATAATGCGCTTAGGTGGGATAATGAAACGACTCGGATAAAGGCTTGGCCGTGGTGTGTCGCACTTCGGAATACGTCAGCAGATTGGATTTGTGTAAATATTATTCTCTCTATGGCAATATGTGGAAACTTATTTTGCAGAGCCGAACACTATCTTTGTGTTCAAAATCTTCTATGGAGTACTTGGAGGTGGAACCCGCCTTGCAATGCCGAAGACGAACTACGCGCCGGACTCATCATCATTGAAGCCCGGTTCAGGGGCTACTGAGGGAGTCCTGGATTAGGGGGTGTTCGGATAGCTGGACTATACCTTTCGCCAGACTCCTGGACTATGAAGATACAAGATTGAAGACTTCGTCCCGTGTCCGGGAGGGACTTTCCTTGGCGTGGAAGGCAAGCTTGGCGATACAGATATGCAGATCTCCTACCATTGTAACCGACTCTATGTAACCCTAACCCTATCCGGTGTCTATATAAACCGGAGGGTTTTAGTCCGTAGGACAACATAGACAACAACAATCATACCATAGGCTAGCTTCTAGGGTTTAGCCTCTCCGATCTCGTGGTAGATCTACTCTTGTACTACCCATATCATCAATATTAATCAAGCAAGACGTAGGGTTTTACCTCCATCGAGAGGGCCCAAACCTGGGTAAAACTTCGTGTCCCTTGCTGTCAGGACCCCGATTCCAAGTCACATCGATCTAGTCGGTAACACCTCATATCACTTTGCGACCTCACGCACGGTATCCCACGGGTGTCGCCTTACCATGGTCCGGGACCGTTTGCGCCTTTTGGCTCACGTATATGATAGTGTCGCTAGCATCCATATGACAGAGAACCCGGGCCGACATGGCTAGTCGTGAACCCAAAGCGGCACAGACCTATGGAGACAGGCATACATGAATCACATCGAACATGTCGGTCATCAACGAGTGATTCCGGGCTGTAGCACTGGGCTAACAGGACTCCGGGGAACCCCGGGCTGTAGCAGGCTAGGCAGGACTCCGGAAGTCACCGTGTGACATTTCCCCCAAGGGACAGACATAGGGACGAAGTGAAACACATGCCGGCCAGTCAAGTGTCCTGAACAGTAGTGCTGGGCTAGCAGGACTCCGGTGAACCGGGCTGTAGCGGACTACTATGGCTCGAGGAACACTAGACTACATTTCCCCATAAGAAAGGCTGCCAAGGATAAACAACTAGATTGTCGGATCCCACTCATACCAAGCATTTCAATCATACACACAATATGCCCGATATGAGTACATACAACATGGCATCACAACAAAACTCTACAACTCAAGTACTTTATTTAAAGGCTCCAGAGAGCCATACATAACATGTTCATACAGATAGGGGTCACATGACCCGACACTCAAGTCATACAAACATACAAGCACATGCGGAAGCAACTAGTCTGAGTACAGACTCTAGAAAGAAAGAAGGCTTCTCGAAGCCTGTCTATCTACATAGGGCCCTCCATGGCCAGGATCACCACCTGGGTGGCTAGTCACTCGTCGACGTCAAGGTCTACATAAAACCCATCGGAGGGGCAGTGTTGTCGTCTGAAAACAGTAAATAAGCAAACATGAGTACAAAGGTACTCACCAAGTCTTACATCAGAACCTACTATACATGCTTATTCTCAAGAAGGCGGTGGGGTTGATGCAGCAAGCCAGCTTTGACTCTTGGCTAAGCTATCCTACGGAACTCCACCAGTAAAATAGTTTTCGCACCAACACAATACTCCACCGGGGATCCTCCCTCGTCATCCTACGAGAGGGCCATCCTCGGGACTCACACTTATCTTGAGTCTTTTAGTAGTATCCATTAACTTGTCTATGAACTGTATAGGCAACCAAGTAGTCCTTTACCGCGAACGCGGCTATTCGAATAGTTTATACCCTACAGGGGTGTACTTCATCGTACACGCTTTCACCACTTACCGCCGTTTACACGACATGTACTCGGCAACCTTCAAGTGGAAGCCCAGCGAGGGTGTCGGCCACGGCCTACCTAAACACTTCAGTCTCTAGTCCAGGTTTATCGCCTATCCAGGTTCCATCCGCAGGGAGTCCGGCTGAGGTTTCCACATACGGCCCCGAACGATGTGAACAGGGTTCCCGAGACACCAAACGGGTGACTCGGTACACCGTGCCACAGTGTATCTACCGCAACATAGCCCACCCCTAGGGTCAGCGCTACGCACGGCCGCCAACACATAACCTACAAACACTAGAAACTAATTGCAACTCCTGGACAGAGTACTAGGGTGAATAAGAAGCCGAGAGGGTCCATTGGTTTCGGGCCCAATGTATGGTAGTAACTGCATTTTAAATCACACATACAGATCTCAGTTCTTATGGACGGCCTCAATGAAACAACCCACCATGTACTCCTACATGGCCTCTCGTCGATACCTTTACCAAAACATGTTCAATACATCCCTCATATTACCGACATAAGCATTTGACTCTAGCTCATCACTCAGATGAACCAGACCTGACTCAACTCTAAGCATAGCAGGCATAGCAAGGTAGGAATCACATACATGGCTCAATCAACTCCTACACATGCTAGTGGGTTTCATCTAGTTACTGTGGCAATGACAGGTCATGCAGAGGATAAGGGTTCAACTACCGTAGCACACAGCAGTTTGAATCGCGATGTCTTAATGCAGTAAACAAGAGCAGGAGCGAGAACATGGGTTGTATCGGAATGATCAATGGTTGCTTTCCTGATGGAGTGGTAACGGGATACTGCCCTTCAGTTGGATACTCGTGAATATCCTCAGAGGCAGAACCTACCACAAAGGACACATCGGAACACAATCAACACATGACGATATGCAACAAAATGATGCATGCTATGACATGGCAATATGATTGTGTCTTGGCCTAATGCAAGATAAAATAGGAAGGGAGGAACCCATTTGAATCAAAGATTCAAATATTAGCTCATTAAACATGGCATTTATAATGCATTTCCTTATTCTGCTTAAAAAGCAAGGTAAACTTGTTTTGTCATGCATGAAACCATTACAGATGGATAGATTGAATTTTTCTGATAATTTTTCATATATAATTTATCTCATTTGGAGCTATGGTTGAATTTCTATGAATTTTTGAAGTTTGAACTATTTTCTGGAATTTCCTGAATAAGAATAAATCTAGAAAATCAATTACTGCGTCAGCAACGCGTCAGGGTGACGTCAGCAGGTCAAAGGCGCCAGTCCAGGTCAAACCTGACTGGTGGGGTCCACTGGTCAGTGTCTCTGTGCACTAACTACGTTTAGTTAGCCTAATTGACTGGCAGGGCCCACTAGTCAGTGACTATACTAATTAACTAACCTATTTAGTTAGCACTAACAGAGTAATTAGTCGGGCGGGGCCCGCATGTCGGTGAGAGAGGGGGGAGGTCAACCCACGTCAGCAGGTCAACCTCACCGGTCAGCGGGTCAAAACCTGCCGGCGTTTAGCCGCCGGCGAGGCCACACGTGGTGGCGCGCTGCGGAAATCGCCCACAGGGCACCAATTGATGTGCGGAGAGCAGCTACGGGTAGTTGGGAATGAACCGCGGCGTTTGGTGGTGGTGGTTGGGCTCGGGGTGGCCGGAAACGTCGCCGGCGACGAGCCTTGCAGTCGCCAGAGTCGGGCGAAAGTGAGCCCGAGGCTACGGGGCACGGCGAGGCATGTGGTGAGGTGCGTTGTGCCCCTAGGGATGAAGTGAAGTAGTTAGACTAGGTGGCGTGGTCGGTGTTTGGCCGGAGACACGTCGGCGACGAGCTCCACGGCGGAGGATGGGGAGGTGCAGCAGCTCACGGCGATCACGTAGAGGCAGACGGCGCGGTCGGGGACGAGTCGATGCGGCGACGACGTCGAAAGGGATCTCCGGCGATGCTCGGTGAAGATGAGGTCGAAGAAGATGTTGTAGAGCGTGTGAGCGCTCGGGGCTCAGCTGCTCGACGGAGTCGACGATGGCGGAGAGGATGGACACGGTGGTGCAACACGGGGACGACGGTGGACGCGGTTTCACGGTGGCGCGAGCACGACAGCGTCGGCCATGGCGGAGGAAGAGCGATGGAGAGGGACCAGGGGGAAAGTGCGGTGTCTGCGAGGTCGGAGGATGCAAGGGAGTTCGTCCCACGTCGACAGGTCGACGAGGGGAGCGGCGAGGCGGCGGCAGCAGCGTGGCGCGCATGCGGTGCTCGCCGTCGAGCACCTACCTGCTTGGCCAAGCCAAGCTGCTCGCTGGCGGGGTGGCTGGGCTGGGCCGGCAGGTGGGCTTGGTAGGTGGCGCCAGGTAAGTTTTTCTGTTTTTTTTTTTGTTTTCTTTTCTATTTTTTTCTGTAGCTTTAGGGCTTTATTTAAAATACCTAGGCACTTTCTAAAATCCTGAAAATAATTCTGGGCTCTGTTGGGATTATTCTTAACAGCCCTGACTTAATTCCAGAATTATTTGAACATTTAAAATATTTATTAGCATTTAAATGTCCAAAGGCAACATACATATGATTTAATCCAGTAAACTTTTGTTGACCTAGAAAATTGTGCACCTATTTTGCCAGAGATTCTAACCCAAGGCAAAGAGGGTGAACATTTTAGAAGGGCATTTCAGGTTCATTGAAATTATTTTTAGTAAACCCTAGTTGATTTCAAGAGGGGGGCTGGGGGTTCTGCCTTCCCCATTTCAATTTTGTGATGAAAAATAAACATGATGCACACTCTAATGCATGGACTAGCTAGGGTGTGACAACTCACCCCCACTCAAAAGAATCTCGTCCCGAGATTTAGGATCCTCTGGGAAGAAGGTGGGGTACTCGAGTCGAAGACGATCCTCCCTTTCCCAAGTGGCTTCTTCCTCGGAATGATGTGACCATTGAACCTTGAGAAACTTGATATTATGACATCGAGTGGTACGCTCGGCTTGATCAAGGATACGAACGGGATATTCCCAATAAGAGAGGTTATCTTGTAGATCAAGCGTTTCGTGGTCCACTCCACGGATAGGATCCGCGAAGCAACGCCTGAGTTGTGAAACATGGAAGACATCGTGAACTCTGGAAAGATGCGGAGGTAGTTCCAATTGGTAGGCAACTTCTCCTCGTTTAGCAAGAATGCGAAAGGGTCCAATGTAACGAGGAGCCAATTTGCCTTTGATACCGAAACGATGGGTTCCCTTTAACGGGGTAACCCGAAGGTAAGCCTTCTCGTTGACTTCATAAGTCATAGGCTTATTTTTACGATCATATTGACTCTTTTGACGAGATTGGGCTGTTTTCAATTTCTCACGAATAATGCGAACCTGCTCTTCTGCTTCCTGAATCATATCCGGGCCAAAGAGTTGTCTTTCCCCGGTTTCTGACCAGTTAAGAGGCGTTCGGCATTTTCGTCCATAAAGAACTTCGAAAGGAGCTTTGCCCAAGCTAGCTTGATAACTATTGTTATAAGCAAACTCCGCGAATGGAAGGCATTTCTCCCAACTCATTCCGAACGAGATAACGGAAGCTCGGAGCATATCTTCCAGAATTTGATTGACTCGCTCTACTTGACCACTTGATTGGGGATGGAAGGCGGTACTAAAGGAGAGACGAGTTCCCATAGCATTTTGGAAACTTTCCCAAAATCGAGAGGTGAAGAGACTCCCACGGTTTGAGTTAATTTCCAATGGAACACCATGAAGAGACACTATTCGGGAGATGTATAACTCAGCTAGCTGGCTAGCGGTGATACTCTCACGAGCAGGTAGAAAGTGGGCTACTTTGGAAAGTCGGTCGATCACAATGAAGATGGCATTATTCCCTCTCTTGGTCCTGGGAAACCCAGTGATGAAATCCATACTGATTTTATCCCATTTCCATTCAGGGATAGCCAAAGGTTGAAGGGTGCCAGCAGGCCGTTGATGCTCTG
This sequence comes from Triticum urartu, assembly GCF_056163025.1. NCBI lineage: Eukaryota > Viridiplantae > Streptophyta > Magnoliopsida > Poales > Poaceae > Triticum > Triticum urartu. The sequence continues at coordinate 190,800,997 of NC_141873.1, read as the reverse complement.
CTTTAACACGACGACAAACGTCGCAATTACCAATGTATTGAGTGATTTCTCTCTTCATCCTAGTCCACCAAAACCTCTGGCGTAGGTCTTGATACATTTTGGTACTACCGGGATCAATGGTGAGAGGGGATTCATGAGCTTCCTTAAGGATCAGTCGCCTCAGGTTTCGCGCCTTTGGAACCACTAGGCGATTCCCAAAGTATACGACACCTTGATCATCAATGGAGAAACAATTCGCGACTCCTTTCTTAATGTTTCTCTTAATACGGGAGATTCCCGGATCTACCTTATGTGCCTTGATGATCTGATCCGTAAGGGTAGGTTCTGCCACCAGGGTGGATAGGAATCCTCGAGGAACAATGTGAAGGTTTAGCTTAAGAAATTCCTCATGGAGAAGTGGTTGACTTTGTTGTAACATCAGGTTGTTACAATAGGACTTACGGCTTAGCGCATCAGCCATGACATTGGCTTTTCCCGGGGTGTAAGTTATTCCTAAGTCGTAGTCTGAGATCAACTTGACCCAACGTCGTTGCCTGAGATTCAAATCTGGTTGGGTGAAGATATATTTCAAACTTTGGTGATCGGTGAAGATCTCGCAACGATTACCGAGAAGGTAATGTCACCAGGTTTTAAGTGCATGGACTACAGCTGCAAGCTCTAGATCATGTGTAGGATAATTTTCCTCATGTGGGTGTAATTGCCGTGAAGCATAGGCAATTACCTGACGATCTTGCATGAGTATGCAACCTAGTCCTTGTCGCGAGGCGTCGCAATAGATAATAAAGTCCTTGGAGAAGTCTGGTGGTACCAGTACGGGGGCAGATGTCAGGCGTCTTTTCAGTTCTTGAAAACTGATCTCGCACTGTGGAGTCCACTCAAACTTTTTATCTTTCTTGAGGAGTTCAGTTAGAGGTTTAGCAACCTTGGAGAAATTTTTGACGAAGCGGCGGCAATAGCTCGCTAAGCCAAGGAAGCTCCGAACTTGCTTGACCGTCTCAGGTGGAGTCCAATCATGGATGGCTTGAACTCGCTCGGGATTGACAGCAATACCCTTACCAGAGATTACATGGCCTAGATAGGTCACTTCTGGCAACCAAAATTCACACTTGGAGAATTTGGCATAAAGGCGATGCTCTCGAAGTTTCATCAATACCAGCCTTAGATGTACGGCATGTTCCTCTTCATTCTTGGAGTAGATGAGTATGTCATCGAGGTATACTACGACGAATTTATCCAAGTACTCCATGAAGACCGAGTTCATTAACCGAGAGAAGGTAGCTGGGGCATTGGTTAAACCGAAGGACATGACGGTGTACTCGTATTGGCCATAACGAGTAACAAAGGCCGTTTTGGGAATGTCCCCGTTTCTGATTTTGATTTGATGGTAACCCAACCTCAAATCCATCTTGGAGAAGACTGAGGATCCAGTGAGCTGATCATACAGATCGTTGATCCTGGGAAGCGGATATTTGTTCTTGATGGTGACCAAGTTGACAGGTCGGTAAACCACAACCATTCGATCCGTTCCATCCTTCTTCTTAACGAAGAGGACGGGGCAAGCCCAAGGAGAGGAACTAGGACGGATGAAACCCTTGTTCAAGGACTCATCGAGTTGGTTCTTAAGCTCGGCTAGTTCTAGGGGTGCCATCTTGTAAGGTCTTCTAGAAATTGGAACAGTTCCTGGAACAAGGTCTATCACAAACTCGACATCCCTATCAGGTGGAACACCTGGCAGTTCTTCTGGAAAGACATCCGGAAAGTCTCAGACTACCGGAACATCTTCAAGGTCTGGAAGGGGGTTGGCATTTAGGGAGTAAAGTTGGCTCTTGGCCACTCGAGTTAAGACATTAACTGTCTTGCCCGAGGGGTGGGTAAGTTGAACGGTTCTAGTGGCACAATTGATCTTAGCATAATGAGCTGACATCCAGTCCACACCCAAGATGATATTTATGTCGGAGGACTTGAGAGCTATTAAGGATGCAAGGAAGACAAGTCTATCGACAAGAATTTTGTTCCCATGGCTTACTCTAGAAGTTTGCCATTTGGAACCCGGAGTTTGAATTACCATGGAAGTGGGCATGTCGCAGAATGTCGTGTTATGCAATCGAGCATAGTTCTCGGATATGAATGAATGAGATGCTCCAGTATCGAAAAGAACAGATGCCGGATGGCAGTTAACAAGGAGCGTACCAAGGACGACGTTAGGATCCTCATGAGCCTCCTCGGCTGAAACATAATTGACATGGCCACGTGCAGTGGTGGCCGGCTTGGCGTAGGAAGTCTTCCCCGCTGGCTTACCACGGCCAACGGACTTTCCAGTTTGATTGGGGTTGTTGTTCTGGGGACACTATCGGCTATAGTGACCTGGCTCGCCACACTTTAAGCATGTCACCACATTGGGGCGTGGAGCAGCATTAGCAGCGGGGCCACCATAGGGCTTGGGCGGTGCAAATTGTTGGTTGGGACGAGGCGCCTCAAAGGATGGCCTCGGAATGAACCTGGGTGGCAGTGCCGTGCTTGGAATCCACACCCGGCGCTTCTGAGCCCCAGAGCCGGATGAAGAGCCAAAATCACGGGAGTGCTTGCGTGAAGCGTCATAATCAGTCTGGCATGTCTCAGCACTAATGGCTTTATTGACCAACTTCTGAAAGGATGTGCACTCATGCAGACGGAGATCGCGGCGAAGCTTAGGGCTAAGTCCCTTGCGGAACCTTGCCTGCTTCTTAGCGTCAGTAGATACCTCTTTAGGAGCATAACGTGCCAGATTCCCAAATTCACGACTGTAAGCATCCACAGTCAGTCTTCCTTGGGTGAACTTGCAGAACTCCTCCCTCTTGCGATCCATGAGACCTTCCGGAATGTGATGCTCACGGAAAGCCTCACTGAATTCAGCCCAAGTAGTGATTTGACCGACCGGGCGCATAGCTTCGAAGTTTTCCCACCAAAGGCTAGCAGGGCCTTCGAGGTGATAGGCAGCATAAGTAACCTTGTCGGCTTCGGCTACGTTGGCAGAATGTAGCTTGTGGGTGATGCTGCGAAGCCAGTCATCCGCGTCGAGGGGCTCGACGGAATGGTTGAACTTTGGTGGGTACAGCTTGATAAAGTCATTGATTGACACCAAGTCATTTCGCAGGTGGCGTGCAGTGTTCTGCTCAATCCGCTCCAGCAGGCGGTTAGTCTCACGCTTGTTTCTTTCCGCCTCTAGCATCACTTCGGCCCGAGAAGGCGGGTGAGGCAGATTTTCACCTCTAGCTGCACTAGCTTCCCCCTGCTCCAGGACAGTAGGGTTGCCGCGGGTGTTGACCATCCTAGGAGAAAACAAGACAGCGGTTTAGACAAGGATGGCTCAAACTTAGCAAGGAAGTGCAGAATGTAATGGATAACACGGAATGCAGAGATGTTCATCCGTATGTCATGGTAATATAAAACTACCATATATATACCAACGGTCATACACATCATACATAGTTTAGTACAAGCCCAGGCTACAGTACAACTATGATGAAAGACGTTACATCTCATCGGAGGCATTCCAAGCTCATATACATTATTTGTCTACACCTCCGGAATCGATTACACGCCAAGTCATATTCCACAAGTCACGCAGAACAGTGGAGATACAACTACTACAATACTAGTGGTATTACTACTAACTCAGACAGCTCCGTAGTAGTCCTCACAGAAGTCACCTCCATAGCCTGGAAGTTCAACGTGACCATCCGGAAACAGACGGTCCTGAGGAGCCTGTGGACCATAGGGGCTAGGATGAGGTCTTGGACCAACAAACGGTGGCCTGCGGGGACCACGGGGTGGGGTGATGCCTCCCACATCACGCCAATCCACCATGTCTGGCAGAGCTAATCTCACAGGATACAGATCCCTTGTATCCATACATCCAGCTTGCACCGCAGGTGCAAACCGAGTCAATGTGGCCCAGTGATCAGCACGGGTATTGAAAAGCTCCAACCTCAAGGCCCGATTCTCTCGGTCCTTATCTTTGAGCATCTCGGCAGTGGTATGAGTTAATGAGTCCTCCTGAGTGGAGTCAGCATAGATGGCCTGAAGATACCCTTGCGCTCCCGGAAGTGAAGCTGGCATGTAACGGAAGTCGGTGTTCCAAAGCAGGCCAGTCCGGACTCGCATGATGGTCATCATGGAATAGGCAGCATCCTGCACAGCCATCTCAACGGTAACCCCGAGTCCGTAGGAACAGTGAAGGGGCTCGGTAGATCCAGGATAAGAAGGAAATATCCTGACAGTGCAGAAATACTGGCTTTGGTTAAAGTCGCGGAACTGCTCTTCGACAGTGTATTCGGGATACCAACGGTAACCTGTCTCGATCATGACCCGGACTAACATAGCAGTATGACCGGGCACGTCGAGGCACCTGGTCAGGCGAACCACTTGGTTTTGAGGACGGTTGGCCATCTGAAAGCACAACCACAATGCAAAGACATTAGAATTTCTAGGGAAAATTGGACAGCATAACGGCTGTAAATGCTCAGAAAAAGATTTGAGACATCCACAACAGTTCACAATACCACTCAACAACATGATATCAAGGTTCTGATTCAATTAGCAACATAGTAAGAATAGTAGAAACTGAACTGGGACTTGTAACAACAATCCTATAAGCTACTACGGATTAGTAACACGTGAACCTGATAGAGGAAGAGAGCCTAGTCCTTAACCCACGTTGAATGAGGAGAGAATGACTCAGATCAGAGGCATAGGTAAAGGAGTAAAAGAACCTTACGTTCCCTCCCACAATCAATTACCCTACATATAACTAGAGCATTTCTAGACTCGACATCGACCAGTTTGGCTCAACGAACCTACAGGCAGTCCGGCTCTGATGCCAACGCTGTCAGGACCCCGATTCCAAGTCACATCGATCTAGTCGGTAACACCTCATATCACTTTGCGGCCTCACGCACGGAATCCCACGGGTGTCGCCTTACCATGGTCCGGGACCGTTTGCGCCTTTTGGCTCACGTATATGATAGTGTCGCTAGCATCCATATGACAGAGAACCCGGGCCGACATGGCTAGTCGTGAACCCAAAGCGGCACAGACCTATGGAGACAGGCATACATGAATCACATCGAACATGTCGGTCTCAACGAGTGATTCCGGGCTGTAGCACTGGGCTAACAGGACTTCGGGGAACCCCAGGCTGTAGCAGGCTAGGCAGGACTCTGGAAGTCACCGTGTGACATTTCCCCGAAGGGACAGACATAGGGACGAAGTGAAACACATGCCGGCCAGTCAAGTGTCCTGAACAGTAGTGCTGGGCTAGCAGGACTCCAGTGAACCGGGCTGTAGCGGACTACTATGGCTTGAGGAACACTAGACTACATTTCCCCATAAGAAAGGCTGCCAAGGATAAACAACTAGATTGTCGGATCCCACTCATACCAAGCATTTCAATCATACACACAATATGCCCGATATGAGTACATACAACATGGCATCACAACAAAACTCTACAACTCAAGTACATTATTTAAAGGCTCCAGAGAGCCATACATAACATGTTCATACAGATAGGGGTCACATGACCCGAAACTCAAGTCATACAAACATACAAGCACATGCGAAAGCAACTAGTCTGAGTACAGACTCTAGAAAGAAAGAAGGCTTCTCGAAGCCTGTCTATCTACATAGGGCCCTCCATGGCCAGGATCACCACCTGGGTGGCTAGTCACTCGTCGACGTCAAGGTCTACATAAAACCCATCGGAGGGGGCAGTGTTGTCGTCTGAAAACAATAAATAAGCAAACATGAGTACGAAGGTACTCAGCAAGTCTTACATCAGAACCTACTATACATGCTTATTCTCAAGAAGGCGGTGGGGTTGATGCAGCAAGCCAGCTTTGACTCTTGGCTAAGCTATCCTACGGAACTCCACCAGTAAAATAGTTTTCGCACACGAGTCCACTACTCACCAACACAATACTCCACCGGGGATCCTCCCTCGTCATCCTACGAGAGGGCCATCCTTGGTACTCACATTTATCTTGAGTCTTTTAGTAGTATCCATTAACTTGTCTATGAACTGTATAGGCAACCAAGTAGTCCTTTACCGCGGACGCGGCTATTCGAATAGTTTATACCCTGCAGGGGTGTACTTCGTCATACACGCTTTCACCACTTACCGCCGTTTACACGACATGTACTCGGCAACCTTCAAGCGGAAGCCCAGCGAGGGTGTCGGCCATGGCCCACCTAAACACTTAAGTCTCTAGTCCAGGTTTATCGCCTATCCAGGTTCCATCCGCGGGGAGTCCGGCCGAGGTTTCCACATACGGCCCCGAACGATGTGAACAGGGTTCCCGAGACAACAAACGGGTGACTCGGTACACCATGCCACGGTGTATCTACCGCAACATAGCCCACCCCTAGGGTCAGCGCTACGCATGGCCGCCAACACATAACCTACAAACACCAGAAACTAATTGCAACTCCTGGACAGAGTACTAGGGTGAATAAGAAGCCGAGAGGGTCCATTGGTTTCGGGCCCAATGTACAGTAGTAACTGCATCTTAAATCACACATACAGATCTCAGTTCTTATGGACGGCCTCAATGAAACAACCCACCATGTACTCCTACATGGCCTATCATCGATACCTTTACCAAAACATGTTCAATACATCCCTCATATTACCGACATAAGCATTTCACTCTAGCTCATCACCCAGATGAACCAGACCTGACTCAACTCTAAGCATAGCAGGCATAGCAAGGTAGGAATCACATACATGGCTCAATCAACTCCTACACATGCTAGTGGGTTTCATCTAGTTACTGTGGCAATGACAGGTCATGCAGAGGATAAGGGTTCAACTACCGTAGCACACAGCAGTTTGAATCGCGATGTCTTAATGCAGTAAACAAGAGCAGGACCGAGAACATGGGTTGTATCGGAATGATCAATGGTTGCTTGCCTGATGGAGTGGTAACGGGATACTGCCCTTCAGTTGGATACTCGTGAATATCCTCGGAGGCAGAACCTACCACGAAGGACACATCGGAACACAATCAACACATGACGATATGCAACAACATGATGCATGCTATGACATGATTGTGTCTTGGCCTAATGCAAGCTAAAATAGGAAGGGATGAACCCATTTGAATCAAAGATTCAAATATTAGCTCATTAAACATGGCATTTATAGTGCATTTCCTTATTCTGCTTAAACAGCAAGGTAAACTTGTTTTTTCATGCATGAAACCATTACAGATGGATAGATTGAATTTTTCTGATAATTTTTCATATATAATTTATCTCATTTGGAGCTATGGTTGAATTTCTATGAATTTTTGAAGTTTGAACTATTTTCTGGAATTTCCTGAATAAGAATAAATCTAGAAAATCAATTACTGCGTCAGCAACGCGTCAGGGTGACGTCAGCAGGTCAAAGGCGCCAGTCCAGGTCAAACCTGACGGGTGGGGTCCACTGGTCAGTGTCTCTGTGCACTAAGTACGTTTAGTTAGCCTAATTGACTGGCAGGGCCCACTAGTCAGTGACTATACTAATTAACTAACCTATTTAGTTAGCACTAACAGAGTAATTAGTCGGGCGGGGCCCGCATGTCGGTGAGAGAGGGGGGAGGTCAACCCACGTTAGTAGGTCAACCTCACCGGTCAGCGGGTCAAAACCTGCCGGCGTTTAGCCACCGGCGAGGCCACACGCGGTGGCGCGCTACGGAAATCGCCCACAGGGCACCAATTGATGCGCGGAGAGCAGCTACGGGTAGCTGGGAACGAACCGCGGCGTTTGGTGGTGGTGGTTGGGCTCGGGGTGGCCGGAAACATCACCGGCGACGAGCCTTGCGGTCGCCGGAGTCGGGAGAAAGTGAGCCCGAGGCTACGGGGCACAACGAGGCGTGTGGTGAGGTGCGTTGTGCCCCTAGGGATGCAGTGAAGTAGTTAGACTAGGTGGCGTGGCCGGTGTTTGGCCGGAGACACGTCGGTGACGAGATCCACGGCGGCGCGTGCGAGTGAGCTTCGTGTGCTCGTTGTGGTGCACGAGAAGAAGAACGGGGAGGATGGGGAGGTGCAGTAGCTCACGGCGATCACGTAGAGGCAGACGGCGCGGTTGGGGACGATTCGATGCGGCGGCGACGTCGAAAGGGATCTCCGGCGATGCTCGGTGAAGATGAGGTCGAAGAAGATGTTGCACAGCGTGTGAGCGCTCGGGGCTCAGCTGCTCGACGGAGTCGACGATGGCGGAGAGGATGGACACGGTGGTGCAACACGGGGACGACGGTGGACGCGGTTTCACGATGGCGCGAGCACGGCAGCGTCGGCCATGGCGGAGGAAGAGCGATGGAGAGGGACCAGGGGGAAAGTGCGGTGTCTGCGAGGTCGGGGGATGCAAGGGAGTTCGTCCCATGTCGACAGGTCGACGAGGGGAGCGGCGAGGCGGCGGCAGCTGCGTGGCGCGCATGCGGTGCTCGCCGTCGAGCACCTGCCTGCTTGGCCAAGCCAAGCTGCTCGCTGGCGGGGTGGCTGGGCTGGGCCGGCAGGTGGGCCTGGTAGGTAGCGCCAGGTAAGTTTTTCTGTTTTTTTGTTTTCTTTTCTATTTTTTTCTGTAGCTTTAGGGCTTTATTTAAAATACCTAGGCACTTTCTAAAATCCTGAAAATAATTGTGGGCTCTGTTGGGATTATTCCTAACAGCCCTGACTTAATTCCAGAATTATTTGAACATTTAAAATATTTATTAGCATTTAAATGTCCAAAGGCAACATACATATGATTTAATCCAGTGAACTTTTGTTGACCTAGAAAATTGTGCACCTATTTTGCCAGAGGTTCTAACCCAAGGCAAAGAGGGTGAACATTTTAGAAGGGCATTTCAGGTTCATTGAAATTATTTTTAGTAAACCCTAGTTGATTTCAAGAGGGGTGCTGGGGGTTCTGCCTTCCCCATTTCAAGTTTCTGATGAAAAATAAACATGATGCACACTCTAATGCATGGACTAGCTAGGGTGTGACACTTGCCTCCTGTTACCATCCGGCCTAGACGCGCGGTTCGGGACGCCCTACCCGAGATCCGCCGGTTTTGACACCGACAGCGGGGGTCAAGGCAGAGCTCGTGGCATAGCTGGATGGGCATGGGCAGGTCGGTGGCAGCGACAAATGGCAATGGTTGCACCGGCTCTGTTCGGTGGTGAGAGAGAGTGGTCTAGGGGAGGGTGAGGACGAGGGGGAGTGGTAGGGGGTTGAGGGGATGCGTGGCATCGTCCAGAGCCATCCAAGGCGAGCACGCAGGCTGGAGGTGGCTGGGCGCGTGCTAACTGGTCGGCCACGCACGCTCCAGTCCTTCTGGCGCGAGCTGGAAGAAGACAAGGGAGAGAGATGGGCTGGGCCAACAGCGTTGGGCCAGGTGGGCTGTCAGGTGAGCGCCAGGTACTCTCTCTATCCTTTATTTCTTTATTTCTATTTATTTTTCTTTGTTTTGACTTTGCTTGAAAACTAAACCATTTGATAAAATGCTAAAAATAATTGTGGGCACTTGTGAAATTATTTACAACAACCCTCAAATACTTTCAGAATTATTTGGAGATGTATTTTTTTATAGTATTTAAATGTCCAAATGCGAATACTTTATGGATTAATTCAATAATCCCGAGTGTCCTAGAAAAATGTGCACCATTTTTGCCAGAGGTTTTAGCCCAATCCAGAAATGATTAACATTTTGTGAAGGGCATTTTGGGTCCATTGAAACCATTTTTGGTTGAAACTAGTAATTCAAAGGGGTGCAAGGGCTTGTTAAATCCCATTTCAAGTTTAAATAAAATTTAAACATGATGCAACATGATGATCAAGAAAGGACAAACAAGGGTTGATCTAGGCCTGTGACAACACTGTTCCGAGATTCAAGACATAGGGTAAGAAGACAGAGGGGACACAAATCTAACACAATCTTCACGATCCAGATTGCACTTCAAAGAACGTTGATCCATTGCCTTATATTGGTCTTGATGTCTTTGCTTTTGGGATCTTCATCCAACACGATGACGATAGAAGGAAACTCTACAGAAAATCATCTCCTTGAAGATCGGGCATTCAAGATCAACTCATGGAGTGAGAGGTAAGAACATCTCTTGAGTTTAGACCTAAACACACATCAGGGGTAATGGAAAGAGGTAGAGATGACAAGGTTCAGTTGGATGGGCAAAAATTCCAGGCTGAAGAAGATGGTGTATGATTTTAGGATAGCGATGAAATAATTACCATGATTCCATAATGGGGCACCTTAGAGGAGGTGACTCATTGGAATATTCCCTTAAGTGGCAAAAAGAATTACTTTTGATACAAAGATCATTGAAACTCTCTATACCAGCCTGAGGCAATCACAATCGATCATTTGAAGGAGACCCAAAGAACGACATACTCAGACTAGGATGGATGATGTGGACTACCTTGTTGAAGACAACGCTATGGATGATTTTTGCTTAACATCAGAAATGGATGGGACCCATGGTAGGACTGTCGGTGTCAAAACCGGCGGATCGCAGGTAGGGGTCCCGAACTGTGCGTCTAAGGATGATGGTAACAGGAGACAGGGGACACGATGTTTACCCAGGTTCGGGCCCTCTCTATGGAGGTAATACCCTACTTCCTGCTTGATGGATATTGATGAATATGAGTATTACAAGAGTTGATCTACCACCAGATCACAATGGCTAAACCCTAGAAGTCTAGCCTGTATGATTAAGGTATTGAGTATATCCTATCCGGACTAAGTCCTTAGGTTTATATAGACACCGGGAGGATCTAGGGTTACACAAGGTCGGTTACAAAGATGGGAATTTACATATTCTGTCGCCAAGCTTGCCTTACACGCCAAGGAGAGTCCCATAGATAACAGGCCGGACGCCCGAGGACCCCTTAGTCCAGGACTCCCTCAGTAGCCCCTGAACCTGACTTCAATGACAAGGTATCCGAAGCGTAGTGCTGTCTTCGGCATTGCTAGGCGGGTTCCTCCTTCCGTACTCCCGAATAGCCTCCAGACAAATTGATTGTGTCCGGACCTGTAACACACACCGCACACAACCGCAGAGAGAATATAATAACACACGAGTCCAATCTGCTAACAACTTTAGTAATGTGACGTCATCCCTGTCCGATCATAATTTCGAACCGTTTTTCGCCCCACGTTTCGAGACGCGGTTGTCATTGGCACGTCTTGTCAAAGCAGAGATCGTGTCCCCTTATTATGGGATTCTCATCAATACGAGCATGGGTAACCCAACCGTACCATTTACACAGCCCTTGGGAGAAGGTGAATTTAAGGCGAATGGGGGGTCGTTCGATATTCACCACCCTTATAAGGAGATAAGATTCCCCTCCTCATTGTATTGAGATGATTGGTTATGTTATTGTAGGCCGGCTCACAATAGCCCTCCGCGATCCTCGTCGGGAGGCTCGCTGGATTCCAAGGCGATGGCCAGTGACTCCCCGCCATCCGCACACACTCCCGCAAGACCAGGGATGATGTAGAGGTGATGTCCCGAAGGACTGTTCCTGGCGGGGGAGAGGCGCAGGAGGCGCCCGAAAGCGAAACCCCCGTCGCCGGACACCAAGGGGAATCAATCCCCCCAGAGACTGGCGGGGAGGGCCGTATACAATTCGGCCCTCAACCGGACTCCATTCCGGAGACCAAGGCGGCTCCGGAATCTAGCATGCACCCTCCTTCAAAACAAGGGGGGAATGCATGTTTCGCCGGTGGCCCCTGTCCAACCAGGGCATCGGATAATCTGTTGGAAGCGTGGTGAGGCGCTTCCATCATGGATGAGCACCGTGTCCTTATGGGCACGGTGATTGAAAGGGTTCAGTCCGCCAAAAGCGGACTAACCGAGGCCTGAGGCAACCTGCTGACAGGTTTTGAGGTAAGTGACGCCAAAAGGAGAGAATCCCAATGTAGACAGCAGCTCCTGATACACTGTCCGGTGTTCGGAAAGAAAAAACCAGACAGAGGATCAATCCCCTGTGACAGGAAACTGACTAAATTTTTCTTTAAATACAGGCGTCATTGCTGGTCGCGGCCTCACATACTGCCGAAGTCTCCGGACTGAAGCAGAAATTGGCGGAGGCCAAAGGAGAGCTGAGCCAATAAAGAGGCGGCTCCAGGAGAAACAAGGTAGGCAATAACCTGGTGTATATTCGAAAAGAAGAAAATGATATATGATGACCAAAATGCCATGATTGGTACAGAAGCGATGACCGAGGTCGAGGCCCTGAGGAAGGCCCTGGACGAAGCCGAGGGGAAGGCTGTCCAACAGCATGCCGCCCGTAAGAAGCTCAAGGCCCGAGTCGGCGAGGTCCAGCATGAGCTCAAGGACATGGTTAAGAAGTGTGAAGCTTTGGAGCGCGAGACGTCGGCTCGAGAGGCCGAACTTACCAAGGCTCGTCAGAGCGCAGAGGCCGCACGGAAGGAGGCCCGGGACACTCTCCAGGAGATCCAGGAGGCGAAGAAGATCATAGCAGGTAAGGCGTTTAACATGCAGAGCAAGTATGCGGAGAGGAAGTACCTTTTACTAACCCGGATTCGGAGTTGCCCAGGTGCTTTTGTGGATCTGCCGCGCAGTGTATCCGATGCTGCAGAGTTCTTCCGAGCCAGGGAAGGGGATTCTCCGGAGAAGCTATTCTGGTCACAGCATGTTGTGCCAGAGCATCCGGTGGCCTTTGCCGATCAACTGAAACGGTTGGTCGAGCTGCATAGGACGGCCGAACTGGCCATGAAGGATTTAATAATCTGACTGTGGCCAGCCGAAGCCATACCTGGCAGTTATTTTGGCCTCGTGAAGCGGGTTGTGGAGGCTTGTCCGTGGCTAGACATCGTCAACCAATCAGTCTGCATCGAGGGTGCCTGCATGACCTTCGCTCGTTGCAAGATGTGGTGGGCGAAGATGGACGCCGTCGAGGTGGCCCGGGGGCCGCCGGAGGGCAAGGAGCACCGCACACCCGAGCGATATTTTGCGGATGTCCTGGAGGGATCTCGACTTGTAGCAATGCAGTGCAGGAAGGACGTTATTCTCGAATGAAAACATTCATATTTTGCCTTGTATGATGAAAACAAATCCGCTTTGTAATATAATTTTTATTATGTTTTGATTGTATCCTCCTGTGCGGCTGTGTTGTATGAAATCTAAGGGTTGGCCAGTCGTCGGCTTCTGCCCTCATGTAGGTAGTACGGAGGTGTTCGGGATGGTATCTAAACAATCTTGATCCAATTATATGGTCCTTGAAGGAGTTGTTTAGCGCAACGAACCAGACAACTAGACTATACGGCCTGAATGCCCAAACATAGGCGCAGCCCCTGGTATACGAACCAGAGTCCTGTCAGCGTCTGATCAGGAAGTACGATCCTTCGCAAAATGCGGAAAAACCTCCAATGATTTGAGAGCTCCGAACAGCTGACCGGCTCTCGCCGCATCATGACAGTCAGTTTCGGCTTTCTCTACTGAGGTGCTCATCCGGTTTAGACAAGGGCACAATAACAGTAGTTCTCCCTTTACTACCCTAGACGATGTAGCGGAACATAGGGTAGCAAGCACAGGAGCCGGGAAACCCAACTATTGACCAAAGACATGATTCGGAGCCAATGCGTATAATGCTAAATTCGGGGTGCCGAACTATACTTATAAGAAGTGTTCGGACTTTTGTTGCCATAATGTGGGTGCTATAAAGCCCTTGTCAAACATCAAAACGTACCAAAGCGTACGGGTGCTACCTGATAAGTTTATCCACAGGGAAACTGAAAAAAGGGAAAAAAACAAAACAAAAAAGATGTAAAGGTAAAAAGCTGGGGTCCTACAGCTCCAGCTACAAACTATTTTCATTGTAACGTAATTAGTACATCAAGGCACATTGATACAAGTAGTGCAATAAGCAACAGGCTATTTAACATGCCGAAACCAGGGGAGAGCTGCACGTGGGTCCCGAAAGACAGGTAGAGTTATCGTTGACGGAATCACCCAAAAAGTCCCCGTATGTCTGCGCTCCATGCCATCTTGGTGTATTTATCCTTCAAGAGGACCGATAACCAGACCACCCGATGGGGCCTGTAGGATTAAAACCTAAAAGAAAACAAGCAAAAGTGAAAGTATGTGTGTATCCGATGTCGGTTAAGCCGTGCCGTGGATCACAAGCTAGTTATGCCTCCGTCGATGCCCATGGAGTTTTGAATGCGTAGTTATGTATGCGCGGCACGCAGGCCACTGCTTGATCGGGACTGAGACGGAGGCCGGATTGCTAGTCGAGCTCCTGACAAGCCGAGCTCTCCTGCTGCAGAGTAGTTCAGACCCTCTTAAGGGTGTCCGAGGGCTCGGCAGCTGAATGAAGGTTCTGCTTGAGAAGGCCGCTTTGTACTTCTGCTGCTAGGGCAGCTGTGTGATCTTCTATACGGAGAGAGTTTTCTGTATTGCCATTGACTGTTATGACGCCGCATGGGCCGGGCATCTTGAGCTTGAGATAAGCATAGTGTGGCACTATGTTGAATCGAGCAAACGTAGTTCGTCCGAACAGTGCATGATAGCCGCTGCGGAATGGGGCGATATCAAAGACTAACTCCTCGCTTCGGAAGTTGTCTGGAGATCCGAAGATAACCTCTAGTGTGATTGAGCTCGTACAACGGGCCTCTACGCCTGGGATGACTCCTTTAAAGGTGGTCTTTGTAGGCTTGATCCTTGATGGGTTAATGCCCATTTTTCGGACTGTATCCTGATAGAGCAGATTCAGGATGCTACCGCTGTCCATAAGGACACGAGTCAGGTGGAACCCATCAATTATTGGGTCTAAGACCAGTGCGGCTGAGCCTCCGTGACGGATGCTGGCCGGGTGATCCCGATGACCAAAGGTGATCGGGGATGAAGACCATGGATTGAATTTTGGGGCGACTGGCTCTATCGCGTAGACGGCCCTGAGCGCACGCTTGCGCTCCCTCTTGGGGATGTGGGTAGCATATATCATGTTCTCCGTTTTGACCTAAGGGGGAAACTTCTTCTGTCCCTCTGTGTTCAGTTGACGTGGCTCTTCGTCATTGTCCTCGGTTTGCGATCCCTTTTCCCTGTTCTCGGCGTTTAATTTGCCGGCCTGTTTGAAAGCCCAGCACTCTCTATTTGAATGATTAGGAGGCTTGTCGGGGGTGCCGGGAATCTGGCACGGACGATCAAGTATGCGGTCCAAGGTGGATGGGCCCGAATTGTTCTTTTGGAACGGCTTCTTCCGCTGACCGGACTTAGAGCCATTGAATCTGGCGTTGACCGACGTATCCTCGGTGTTGTCACTTTTGTTTCGGCGCTTGTATCTATTGCGTTGAGACTTTCTTTGTTGCATTTAACTTCAGGGGTGCCGGCGTCTCTTGCATTCTTTTTCCTACGGGCCAACCAACTGTCCTCGCCCACACAAGAGCGGGTCATGAGTGTCGTGAGGGCTGCCATGGATTTTGGCTTTTCTTGGACGAGGTGGCGAGCGAGCCATTCATCACGGATGCTATGCTTCAAAGCTGCTAGAGCTTCAGCGCCCGGACAGTCGACAATTTGGTTCTTTTAGTTAAGAACCTTGTCCAGAATTTCCTGGCGGACTCTCCGGGCTATTGAACTATATGGCTTAAGTCATCACCGTCTGGAGGTCGAACATATGTACCTTGGAAGTTATCGAGGAAAGCCTCTTCCAAGTCCTCCCAGCTGCCAATGGAATTTTCAGGCAGACTGTTTAGTCAATGCCGAGTTGTCCCTTTGAGCTTTAGCGGGAGCTATTTTATGGCGTGGAGGTCATCTCCGCGGGCCATATGGATGTGGAGAATGAAGTCCTCGATCCACACCGCGGGGTCCGTTGTTCCATCGTATGATTCTATGTTCATGGGCTTGAATCCTTTGGGGATTTCGTGATCCAGGACCTCATCAGTCAAGCAATGAGGGTGTGCAGGGCCTCTATATCAGGCTATATCGTGACGTAGCTCTGATAGAGTCCGTCTGCGGTGTTCGCCCCCGCAAGACTAGGTTTGTCACGTCCGAATAGGTGGTCGTGGTCACGTGTCGAGGCACGTCCTCGCGATCCATAGATTGATCTTGTATGTCCTGCTTTATTGTTCAAGTTTTGCCGGACGTCATATGTATGACCGTGGGCTAATTTACCTCTGCCTGAGTGAGGAGGCGGGGCGGACTGGTGTTCGGCATGAGTTGTTGTTTTGTCCCGACCACGTGGTGGTCGGTCGGCCGTATTGTGCGATGGTGGTATGTACTCTGGCGCCTCCTCGTTGAACTGTGGTAGCAATTTGCGCTTTGGGTAGCTTTTGGTTGGGCGCTTGAGGCCGTATTCTTCGGCTGCTAGGACATCAGTCCATTTATCATTGAGCAGATCTTGGTCAGCTTGAAGCTGCTGCTGCTTCTTTTTCAGGCTCCTTGCCGTGGCTATTAGCTGGGGCTTGAAGCGCTCCTGCTCAAGAGGTTCGACAGGCACGATGAAATCTTCGGTGCCGAGGGTCACCTCATCTTCGGAGAGCGGGAGGTAATTATCATCCTCCGAATATTCGTGTGTGGCCTATTTAACAGGTCTAACCTGCTCATCTTCCCATTCATCTTGTTTGTTTGCTTTATCGACGGGCTCTTCATTGTCTTCGGCACCTTCCGGAGTGTCATCTTCTCCTATGTCGGTGTTGCTGTCGTTACTGTGGCGTGACTTAGTGAGGGGCCGCTCACGCCAGTGCTTGGACTGTATTTCAAAAGGTTTATCCTCCACTGGGTCTTCCTTATCATCGCCGTTGTTCTCCTTTGGTGCATCCACCATGTATACGTCATACGAGGAAGTGGCCATCCAGCATCCGGTGAACGGCGGGTTCTGGGCCTCTTCTTCTCCGGCATCGTCGTCCATACCGTCGATGTCCTCGGAGTCGTAATCAAGTTCGTCAGTCAAATCCTCGATTGTGGCTATAAAGTGGGTGGCAGGTGGGAAGAAAAATTCTCCATCGTCAGCCCCTAGTTCAAGACGGATATAGTTCGGCTGAGAGTCCTCCGCCAAGGACAGGTTTTTTAATGAGTTTAGCACATCGCCCAAAGGCGAGTGCTGGAAGATGTCTGTGGTGCTGCATTTGAAGATCGATAAACGATCAAGCTCAGCGTCCATGGGCTAGCGTGGTTCGGAACCTACGACCAGAGACGAGTCCGGCGTTCCGGTGGCATAGGCATCGTGTGCGACCAGGTCCATGTGTGGCTCCAACATCGTGGAGTCTGCGGCCTCCGAGGTGGGTTAATCCTCCCGTCTTTGGATGGCATGGCCTGCTCCGGCTCTAGGGCCAGAGTGGTTACAGGAGTGATCTCCCAGATGCGGCCCGATGATAGATTTAGGTCATGATCATCGGGGTGACCGGGAGTGGCCACCGCGATATCGAATCCAGCGAAGATCAAGTCTCCACGGATGTCCGCGACGTAGTTCAAGCTCCTGAACCTGACCTGATGGCCAGGGGCGTATCTTTCGATCTGCTCTAGATGGCCAAACGAGTTGGCCCGCAGTGCGAAGCCGCCGAACACGAAGATCTGTCCGGGGAGGAAAGTTTCTCCACAGACAGCATCATTATTAACGATTGAAGGGGCCATCGACCCTTTCAGCGACAGCATAGAGGGACTCTCAATGAAAGCACCAATGTCAGTGTCAAAACCGGCGGATCTCGGGTAGGGGATCACGAACTGTGCATCTAAGGTTCATGGTAACAGTAGACAGGGGACACGATATTTACCCAGGTTTGGGCCATCTCTATGGAGGTAATACCCTACTTCCTGCTTGATTGATATTGATGAATATGAGTATTACAAGAGTTGATCTACCACGAGATCACAATGGCTAAACCCTAGAAGTCTAGCATGTATGACTAAGGTATTGAGTATATCCTATCCGGACTAAGTCCTCCGATTTATATAGACACCGGGAGGATCTAGGGTTACACAAGGTCGGTTACAAAGAAGGGAATTTACATATTCCGTTGCCAAGCTTGCCTTCCACGGGAAGGAGAGTCCCATCCGGACACGGGTGTAGTCTTCGGTCTTCGTATCTTCACAGCCCATCAGTCCGGCCGATAGATAACAAGCCGGACGCCTGAGGACCCCTTAGTCCAGGACTCCCTCAAGGACCACTTTTGAAGATGCAGCAATTACTGAGAGGGGCAGCCCATGGGAAATTGTCACAATGGCGGTGCAAGCTAGGAACAAAATGCAAATGCTGGGATTGATTCTGGTAACTGCGGAAAAGCTCAATAGTAGAGAGTGAATCCACTATTTGAATGGTTATAGGATAACCGAAGAAACTGGTAGCACAAGAATCTGTAAGTAACAACTTCTAGAATAAGTCACATGAAATCCTCATGGAGAAGATGGTCAAATTGCTCACTCAAGATACTGCAATAATAGATCTTCCAGCCAGGTGCATCCACTTTACCAAAAACTACATCATAGATCTAGGAATTATTCCAACCATCATATCTACCTGAGATTCAGATCTAGTTGGTGGTTAGATGCTTCAGAGTCAGCATGTCTGAAAAAGAAAGGTTGCAACACAAATCGACGAGATGACGTTGCAAGATTCTCGGGAGATGAACTACGATAGCAAGCTCCAAAACATGAGCTAGCTCGGCTACACACATGTGAACATGCTATCCCATTCAGGCATGACCAAATGGTAGTCTTACAACAAAACACTACCAAGTTCTGGTTGGGAACCATCATTGCGGATAACGAAGTCCTTACATAAGTCATATGATTAGCTCTTGTGAAGGAACTTCTTCTCCTTGAACAAATCACTCAGTGGCTTGGTGTGCTGGGGAATACATATGGAATGGAGATGATCGGTCTATCAAACCATAGAATACTTCGCACATGCATGACTAACTTGGAATGATTCCAAAGGAGGCATAAATAAACTTTCTCAAATTCACGACGACAACTTGCATCGAATGCACATTAATTAGAGGAAGTCACTTCTATCATCCAAACATATGCTTCATGAGCTAGCATGAAGAAATGCTTTCAAAAGTTTCCAACACTAGCTAAATGTTCAACATGAATCATGGAGGAGATAAAATGTTGCTGATGGGATCCACAACAACTCATCGGGATTTCCATATTACTGGAGTTCCACCATTATGTGAACAAGGTGATAGCACTGGTCAGACCCAAGGATATAATGGTGCATTCTCGAGGGGTCAACCATGAGTAAGACAACATTACGAATATCATTGGTTCTGAGTTGATTTGACAATAGCCCACACTCAAATAAAAGTTCGGACAAGACAATAGATCCAGCAATTGGTCATGGAGATCAACCGATGAAGATATCATCTTTCTTCAACACACATATACAAAGAGATATCCCTTTGGAATGAACTAAGTCAGATTAAGCTTTTATCTTCGAACCCTCCAAGTTGTTGTTGAGCTTAACCAACTTGCTCAGGGATAACCAACACAGATTCTTGGAGAAGGGGTGGTTTACAAGAGACCAACTTGATCACGAGCTCCACATAACAGTCAGGGGACAACCTAGTGATACTTTCGAGAGGATATTCAGAAAATCATGAACCATCGATATGTTATTAAGCTCAGGACCAATCTTGCTTTCGAGGAAAGATGATGTGATCAAATAATAAAGCGATTGACACAATCCTAACTCTTTGATTGGAGAGTGCACCATGAAATATGGACTAGGTGGCATGATAAATCTTAGGATGATGATTCAATAACCAGCACACAAAGAATGAGTGTATTGTCCATTAACTACCAAGCAACGAAGTTGCTAGGAGTATCGATTTCACACATCACGATTCACTTGTCGGTATTCCGGTTACAATAACATGGAGACCTAGGAATGAACGATGATGGCGAGAAGTAACGCTGTATCAAGAGTTCATAGGAGGTCGTGCAATTCCCATGACATTCTTGACATAAAGATGGTAATACCCCAATGTATAACAGAACATGAGCTCAATTGGCATTTTGATATACGAAATACAACTACTTTGACTAGTCCAAGAAATGCATGAGGTGCTGGGTTTTTTTTGCTCCTTGTCATTCTGAAATAGAGCTGCTTGACGGACTACAAGAATAATAGGCATCGATGAACACGAATGCATCCATACTCTTCACTATCAATTGATAGATGATGGTCATAATATAGCTGAGGAGGGACAGCTCAAGGAACATATAACTTTCTGAGTTGTGGATGCATAGATTAGCATGATGAACCATGTTCGACAGGTTTCTTCCGATAACCCATGCGGAAAGGTAGGATTGGCAGAGTCACAAATATAACGGAGAACTCATCAAGAGCACTCTTATTGTGATCTTTTGGTTCAGGAGAATTTCTGCCATGAGGATTCGTGGTATTTGGAAGAATGATATACCACGGACCTTGAGGACTATCACTAAGGTTACTAATATCCTAAAGGAACGAGCAAACACTATCAACATGAAAGAGTAGGGTGAATTTCGGTTCACGAACCCAGGAATAGAATGCCTACTAACTATATGGCATCACGGGATGCTTTCAAGAGTGACGGCCAGAATCATCACACTGTGATAGAGGCGAAGGTGTCCAGATGTTTCGATGAGATAGATATCATTTTCTGTGGGAGTCGACTTTGACGATCTGACTACGAACGTGCAGAGACGTTGCACCTTAGCAATCGCTAAACTAACTTCTGAGGGTTACTGACCACGCCGGAGCATGATCAACCTGACCACGAGGGTCTATTTCCTGTGAGCAAATGAAGAACAAGCAAGAAACTAAGATTGCAATCTGGATATTGCGAATAAAAGAGAAAAGCTTTGTTAATTAAGGTGGGGTTCTATGACGTCATGGTCTTGTCGTTGGACAAAAACGAAGTATGCGAAGTTGCAGCTAAGGCGAACTTTTAATCTAAACAAAACCCAAAGTCTAAACGATGCCTAAGGGCTGTATATGTGGAGGAAGAGGGGGGAATTTTGTGGCCCTTGGAGGAGGGGTCCGAAACCAACCCTAACTCTTGTTTCCCAACACATACGGACTCTAAAAACAACATATACTTAAGTATTTCAAAAATACATGGGCCTGGCCCAATAATAAGGTGATGCATCACCTAAATAGCCTATGAACAAAATTTATGAAGTGGCATCTTGTATATTTCGTCCAAGGCTTCATGCACTCCTTATGGTGGCTTCAAAGTCCTGAAATCATCACGTGTAACTCCGTTCTTGATCCCCTTGCGCATGCCATCATCTCCATGCTTGGTCTTGCTCCAGTGTTCATCCCTCTTATCCAAGCTAGGCCTTCATTTGTAAGCAAAACAAATGTATCCAATTTAGGCAGCATCATATTCTCATGAACATTAGAATCATTACCAAGAAACGAAAGTATCTGATAATTTAATTGGCATGCACGAGCTCTAGTAATTGGTTCAGTATGTATAGCAGCAGGGGCTGTGGGTGTAACAATGGTATTGATTTCCTCATCATCCTCCCCTTCTTGAAATGAAGTCGTCCTTGACGAAAGCTCATCTTCCTCACCCAAATAAGGCTTCAAATCTGCAATGTTAAAAGTGGGACTAACCCCAAAATCTGCAGGCAGCTCAAGTTTATATGCATTATCATTTATTTTTCTCTGACACCTTAAAAGGACCATCAACACGTGGCATTAACTTTGATTTGTGCAAATTATGAAATCTATCCTTACGCAAATGTAACCAAACAAGATCTCTAGGTGCAAACACAACATGTTTTCTACCCTTATCTCCAGCAAGTTTATATTTAGCATTCATACTCTCAATGTTTTCCTTAGTTAACTCATGCATGTTTAAAATCAATTCAGCACGTTCTTTAGCATCAAAATTAACCTTCTCCGAAGATGGAAGAGGCAACAAATCAATAGGTGCACGAGGTAGGGAACCATACATAATTTCAAAAGGGCACATCTTAGTAGTAGAATGCAATGAACTATTATAAGAAAATTCAATATGAGGCAAGCATTCTTCCCACATTTTCTTATTATTCTTCAAAACAGCCCTAAGCATAGTAGACAATGTCCTATTGACTACTTTAGTTTGTCCATCAGCTTGGGGGTGACATGTAGTACTAAAAAGCAGTTTAGTCCCCAACTTAGCCCATAAACATCTCCAAAAGTGGCTAAGAAATTTAGTATCACGATCTGAAACAATAGTATTTGGCACACCATGCAAGTGAATAATTTCACGAAAGAACAAATCAGCAACATTAACAGCATCATCGCTTTTATGACATGGTATAAAGTGCCATTTTCGAGAACCTATCCATGACAACAAATATGGTATCCCTCCCCTTCTTTGTTTGAGGTAAACCTAAAACAAATTCCATAGATATATCCTCCCAAGGAACACTAGGTACAGGCAAAGGCATATATAAACCATAAGGATTGAGTCGTGACTTAGCTTTTTGACATGTAGTGCAGCGAGAAACAAAACGCTCAACATCCCATCTCATATTTGGCCAAAATAAATGTGTAGCAAGTATGTCCTACGTCTTCTTCACGCCAAAGTGTCCCATTAATCCTCCTCCATGCTCCTCCTGCAACAACAAAAGACGAACGGAGCTAGCTGGAATGCATAGCTTGTTAGCACGGAACACAAATCCATCATTAACGACAAGCTTGTTCCACGTTCTTCCTTCTTTACAATTCTGCATTACATCTTTAAAATCAGCATCATGCACATATTGATCTTTGATGGTCTCCCAACCAAATATTTTGAAGTCAAGTTGTGATAGCATAATATAGCGACGAGACAATGCATCAGCTATAACATTATCTTTACCCTTCTTGTGTTTAATGACATAAGGGAAACTCTCAATGAATTCAACCCATTTAGCATGTCTATGATTCAATTTAGCTTGACTTTTAATATGTTTCAATGATTCATGATCAGAATGTATAACAAATTCTTTGGGCCATAAATAATGTTGCCATGTTTCTAAAGTACGAACAAGAGCATATAATTCTTTATCATAAGTAGAATAATTCAGACTACGCCTACTCAATTTTTCAGAAAAGTATGCAACAGGTTTGCCATCTTGTAATAACACACCTCCTAATCCAATTCCACTAGCATCACATTCAAGCTCAAAAGTCTTATTAAAATCAGGAAGTTGGAGTAAAGGAGCATGTGTCAACTTATCTTTCAATACCGTGAAGGCTTCTTCCTGTGCGGTACCCCAAATAAAAGGTACATCCTTCTTTGTAAGCTCATTGAGAGGTGCAGCAATGGTGCTGAAATCTCTCACAAAACGCCTATAGAATCCAGTGAGGCCAAGAAAAGTCCTCACTTGTGTGACCGTTTTGGGCTGCGGCCAACTCTCAATAGCTTCTATCATAGCTTTATCAACTTCAATTCCCTGTGGAGTAACAACATAGCCAAGAAAATATACTCGATCGATGCAGAAGGTGCACTTCCCAAGGTTACCAAACAAATGTGCATCACGTAGAGCAATAAAAACAACATGTAAATGTTCCAAATGTTCCTCCAAAGATTTGCTATAAATCAATATGTCATCAAAGTAAACTACCACAAATGAAAGCACGAAAAACTTCATTCACTAATCTCATGAAAGTACTAGGTGCATTAGTTAACCCAAAAGGCATGACTAACCACTCATATAATCCAAACTTAGTTTTAAATGATGTTTTCCATTCATCTCCCAATTTCATACGAATTTGATGGTATCCACTACGCAAATCAACTTTGGAGAATATTGTAGAGCCACTCAATTCATCAAGCATATTATCCAGCCTAGGAATAGGATGACGATAACGAATAGTAATATAATTAATGCCTCTACAATCAACACACATACGCGACGTACCATCCTTTTTAGGCACTAGTATAATAGGAACAACAAAAGGACGAAGAGATTCGCATATGTAACCTTTGTCGAGCAGCTCCTGTACTTGACGCATAATCTGCTTCGTCTCCTCTGGATTGGTACGGTATGGTGCACGGTTGGGTAGCGATGCACCGGGAATTAAGTCAATTTGATTCTCAATCCCTCGAATAGGTGGTAATCCCAGTGGCACGTCTTGTGGGAAGACGTCGGCGTATTCCTGCAAAATGTTAGTGACAGCAAGGGCAAAGAGGAAGGCACGTCTGTGAATGAAAATAATGCCTCTTTGCACACAAAAGCATAGCAAACTGATTTGTTGAAATCTAGCTTATCCATATCAGATTTTGTGGCAAGTAAAATGCACTTTTCAATTTAATTTCAGAAGCAACACTAGATGGTTGATTATTAGGTTTCATTTGTTGGTCAAATTCTTTTGCCACAATCTGATTTTCACTCTTATTTTGTCCTGTTTTGCTTTGTTAGCTCTATTAATATCATCTTTCAAAATGGACTCAAGAGTCATAGGAAGCAAAGTAATATTGCTATCCTTATGAACAAGAGTATACTGATTATTTCTACCATGGTGTACAAATTTTTTATCAAATTGCCATGGTCTACCAAGTAATAAGGAGCATGCTTGCATGGGTACCACATCACAATCAACATAATCAGCATATGTAGAGATACTAAAATGGACACGAATAGTATGTGTTACCTTGACCTTGCCGCTGTTGTTGAACCTTTGGATGTAGTAAGGATGTGGATGTGGTCTTGTGGTGAGAGATAGCTTCTCCACCATCTCCATGCTAGCCAAGTTGTTGCAGCTCCCTCCATCTATGATGACGTGAACAGAACGTTCCTTCACAACTCCCTTTGTATGGAACAAATTATGCCTCTGATTTTGCTCAGCTTGTGTGATCCGCACACTCAAAACACGTTGAGCAACTAAACATTCATACATGTCAGCATCTTCAGGAGCCATGTATTGCGTCTCATGATCAGAATCATCTCCACCGTGTTCTTCACGTGTAATAAGAGCCAAAGTCTCCTCATCATAGTCACTAGAGGACTCATAGCCACCATCCTCTGTAGCAATCATCACACGCTGTGATTTGCATTCTCTCACAAAATGTCCTCTTCCCTTACAACCACGACAAATAATATCACTTGTGTGCCCTGTTGATGCCATGGAAGAAGAAGAGCTCTGCGCAGGCCCGACAGGTGTGCTCTTGGCAGATAGTGGTGGTTGTGCCTGCTTTCTTGTATCACGGCTGGAGGTGGCACCTGATGGAGGTGCCGGTGCAGTGGAAGTAGAGGATGCACGTGGTGTCCATGCTGAAGGTCGACCTGCAGAAAAATTAGTTCACGCCAATGCCTGTCGATCCTGCACTTCACATTCAGCTTTACAAGCAAGATGGAATAAACGATTGATATTAGTATACTCCTTATACTCTAGAATGGTATGAATCTCTCTATTTAATCCACCCATAAAACATGCAACCATAGCTTCATTCTCCTCAACAATACCACATCTAATCATGCTAGTTTGTAATTCCTGATAATATTCTTCTATAGAATTTTTTCCTTGTCTTAAACGCTGTAATTTTTGAAGTAATTCACGTTGATAATATGGTGGAACCGAAAGAGTATGCATAGCAGTTTTCAAAGCAGACCAAGTAGTTGGAATAGGATATAGTCTAGAATGTTCAGACCACCAAACACATGCGAAGCTAGTGAAAGCACAAACATCAGTAGGTACACGTCTCTCCTCAGGATATTGTAAACATGTAAAACATTTTTCAGTTTCTAACTCCCAAGTAAGATATATATCAGGAACATATCTACCCTCAAATGGTGGAATATTCAATTTTAGTTTAGGAAGATGGTCACGATCTCGTACCTCATATGGTGGTGCAGCCCTACCGTTGCGATGATATACCCGAGGACGACCTGGTGGAGGTGGTGCCGGTGGTTGCACGTAGTTCTGATTTTGATCAACCTCATCCTCGTAATGGTCCTCCACCTCTGCAGTAGCAGCAGGAGCTACAGAAGCATCAACAGCGGCACCAGAATTTTGCCCAGGGTCAATGGGAACGTGTTGTGCTCGTCCCACTTTATTTGGAAGGTGATGTTGTTGTTGTTGTTGTTATTGTTGTAGAGGTGCGTTAGGTGCAGCCGATGGTGGTGGTGGAAGACGTGCGAGCAATTCATTAAACTTGTTATCGAGCTTTGTTTCGAACGTCTTCTCCATGGCCTCTGCAAATCTGTTTAGAACATCTTGCACCTGTCCACTCATCATTTGCTGAAATTTATCATGCAACTCCTTATTCGTCATGTTCTCCCAGTCAGTCTCGTCGGCTTGTGATCCTGCCATGGTTAGCAGCAATAGAAACACACAAGAATATGATCCTACAGACTACTAACAAGAGGTGGTGGTGGGTGTCACAAATCCGTCAAGCAAGTCTCAAATTCTTACCAGTTCTTACCCAGCAGCAGGCGGTGATCGGCAACCGTCGTAGTCAAAACTCTCAAAGCTTGGATAGAGCGATTACCAGGGAGAGTCAAACGCACGACATAGTTGTATGTGGAGCTAGAAAGGCTTATAATATGGTATGGTCAGCAATAATCAATTTAGTGATGCAAAGTTGAATAAATGCTCAATGACGGTACTGTGCTGGTCCTAGGCTAGACCGTGCTAGAGACGCGAGCCTAGAACACTAACAAAATCACGACGCTGCACGTAAACAAGGGAGGAGAACGCTCAGAAAAAAAATCACTTTTTTTGCACTTTTTTTCCTCTCCTTTTTTGGCTCCGCAATAATTTTTTTCCGAAAAAGTCTACAAATGGTCCAAAACTACCTAGCCAGAATTTTCCAGACTTAGTTTTTTTTGAGTTTGGAACTATTTTTCTACTGCGGGTAGCACGAAAGTTCGGGAGTCCTACTCTGTCAAGACTCAGAGTATGGTGTGATTTGTAACTCGAAAACAAGCAACAAATACTGGACTCGGACTAGGACTGGTGGCAGAGATGAATCTGGTGGAAACTCGGACTGGTGGCGGATCGGTGATGGAGGTGGACTCGGATTATTGTGATGGTGGTGGATATGTGGTATATGGCAGCGCTGATGACGATGGTGGTATATGGCAGCAGTGATGACGATAGTGGTATATGACAGCGGTGATGATGATGGTGGTATATGGCAGCGGTGATGATGATGATGATGATGATGATGATGGTATATGGCAGCGGTGATGATGATGATGCGGCGGCGGCGTGACTACTTGTGAACAGAACTCGAAACTCTACAGGACTAGGCACTAAGACCATCAACTAGACATGACGATGCAACCGCAAATTCAACAATGCAAAACCCTAAAAAGATTATGCAAAGGCTCAGATTGGTTCAGATATGATGAACTAACCCTGATTTTTTTTGTGGCTTTTTCGAGAACAGACTCGAGCTAAACTACGAAAAACTATAAAATCTCACCGAGCAACCTGAAAACTGATACCACTTGATAGAGGCGAAGGTGTCCCGATGTTTCAGTGAGATAGATATCGTTTTCTGTGGGAGTCAACTTTGACGATCTGACTATGAACGTGCGAAGGCGTCGCGCCTTAGCAATCGCTAAACCAACTTCCAAGGGTTATTGACCACGCCGGAACACGATCAACCAGACCATGAGGGTCTATTTCCTGCGAGCAAACGAAGAACAAGCAAGAAAGTGAGATTGCAATCTGGATATTGCGAATAAAAGAGGAAAGCTTCATTAATGAAGGTGGGGTTCTGTGATGTCTTGGTCTGGTCGTTGGACACAAACGAAGTACGCGAAGTTGCAGCTATGGCGAACTTTTAATCTAAACAAAACCCAAAGTCTAAACGATGCCCTAAGGGCTGTATATATGGAGGAAGAGGGGGGAATTTCGTGGCCCTTGGGGGAGGGGTCCGAAACCAACCCTAACTCTTTTTCCCCACACATACGGACTCTAAAACCAGCCTATACTTAAGTATTTCAAAAATACATGGGCCTGGCCCAATAATAAGGTGACGCGGCACCTAGAATAGCCTCTGGACGAAATTTATAAAGTGGCATCTTGTATATTTCATCCAAGGCTTCATGCACTCCTTATGGTGGCTCCAAAGTCTTGAAATCATCACGTGTAAATCCATTCTTGATCCCCTTGCGCATGCCATCATCTCCATGCTTGGTCTTGCTCCAGTGTTCATCCCTCTTATCCAAGCTAGACCATTCATTTGAAAGCAAAACAAATGTATCCAATTTAGGCAGCATCATATTCTCATGAACATTAGAATCATTACCAAGAAACGAAAGTACCTGATAATTTAATTGGTGTGCACGAGCTCGAG
This sequence comes from Triticum urartu, assembly GCF_056163025.1. NCBI lineage: Eukaryota > Viridiplantae > Streptophyta > Magnoliopsida > Poales > Poaceae > Triticum > Triticum urartu. The sequence goes on along the minus strand of NC_141873.1, from coordinate 190,772,741 downwards.
TAATTGGTCCAGTATGTATAGCAGCAGGGGTTGTGGGTGTAGCAATGGTATTGATGTCCTCATCACACTGGGAACACAAAACATGGCTAGATTACTAGGTGATTCTCTAAGACACCTAGGGTCATAATAATAGCTCCAACTTATATGTCGAGGCAATAGAATACCTCAACACACTAGTTAGTGTGCTTAATCTGGCCCAAAGGAACATCGGGAATGGAAGAAGGGAGTTGCAAATACATCAGACTATTTAGAAACATGGGATGACTCGGATAGCATAACGGCTGTAAATGCTCAATATACTTGAGACATGATACGTTTCCAACGTATCTATAATTTTTGATTGTTCCATGTTGTTATATTATCATTCCTGGATGTTTTATAATCATTTTATAGTCATTTTATATCATTTTTTGGTACTAACCTATTGACATAGTGCCAAGTGCCAATTCCTGTTTTTTCCGTGTTTTTTCCGTGTTTTTTACGGGCCAAGTGCCAATTCAATAACAGACGGAGTCCAAATGCCACGAAACTTTATGGAGAATTTTTATGGGCCAAAAGGAACACAACAGGACCTGGCTGCGCCTGGGAGGTACCCCGAGGAGGGCACAACCCACCAGGGCACGCCAGGAGGCCCAGGCGCGCCCTGGTGGGTTGTGGCCACCTCGGGTGCCCCCGAACAGTCTCTTTGCTCTATAAATACTCTCCAAAAATCCCAGAATCCTAGGGGAGTTGAAGAAATATTCATCCAGCCGCCGCAGAGTCCAGAAGCACCAGACCCAATCTAGACACAATCTCGGATGGGGTTCACCACCTCCATTGGTGCCTCTCCGATGGTGCGTGAGTAGTTCTTTGTAGACCTACGGTCCGTAGTTAGTAGCTAGATGGATTCATCTCTCTCTCTCTTGATTCTCAATACAATGGTCTCTCAGAGATCCATATGATGTAACTCTTTTGTGGTGTGTTTGTTGGGATCCGATGAACTTTGAGTTTATGATCAGATCTATCTTTTTATATCCATGAAAGTTATTTGAGTTTCTTTGATCTCTTATATGCATGATTGCTTATAGCCTCGTGTTTCTTCTCCGATATTTGGATTTTGTTTGGCCAACTTGATCTATTTATCTATTTATCTTACGGTGCTTGATCCCAGTGACAGAAAGGGAAACAACACACATGTATCGTTGCTACTAAGGATAAAACGATGGGGTCTATCTCTACATAGATAGATCTTGTCCACATCATGTCATCATTCTTATTGAATTACTCCGTTTCTCCATGAATTTAATACACTAGATGCATGCTGGATAGCGGTCGATGTGTGGAGTAATAGTAGTAGATGCAGGCAGGAGTCGGTCTACTAATCTTGGACGTGATGCCTATATAATGATCATTGCCTGGATATCGTCATGAGTATTTGAAGTTCTATCAATTGCCCAACAGTAATTTGTTTACCCACCATTTGTTATTTTTCTCGAGAGAAGCCACTAGTCAAACCTACGGCCCCTGGGTCTTCTTTCTCATATATTTGCCTTTGCGATCTATTTTTACTTTCCTTTATTTTAAGATCTATTAATCCAAAAACCCAAAAATACTTTGCTGCACTTTATTTTATTTATGATCTATTTATTCAATCTATTACAACTTTCTCCCATCACGCACTAATTTCTGGCACCGTTACCCCAAAGGGATTGACAACCCCTTTAACACGTCGGGTTGCGAGGATTTGTTATTTGTGTGCAAGGGTTGTTTGCGTTGTGTTGCTTGGTTCTCCTACTGGTTCGATAACCTTGGTTTCATATCTGAGGGAAATACCTACCGCTGCTGTGCTACATCATCCCTTCCTCTTTGGCGAAATACCGACGTAGCTTCAAGCGACATTAAAAGGAATTTCTAGCACCGTTGCCGAGGAGGATCTTCAACATATACCAGGTTCCTAATCAAAAATCTCATCTCTTGCAATTTACATTATTTTCCATTTGCCTCTCGTTTTCCTCTCCCCCACTTTACAAAAAATTGTTGTTTTATTCGCCTCTCTTTTTCGTTTGTCGTTCTCTTGCTTTCTAGTCTCGATGGCTAGCATTCCTACTCCTCCTTTGTCACAAGATTTTGAAGTCCTTTACTTCAAGCAAGGACAAGGAGAAAATTTGAAAGATGCTTGGTATAGGCTTATGGAATCATATCATATTTCCAACTTAAAGGGGGGACGCTAAAGTTTTGATTCGAAAGTTTTTACATAGGATTGGCTTTGCATCATAGACAACTTCTAGATTTTGCCGCTAAAGGAAACTTCATTGAACTTGATGCCAATGCTGCCTATGAAATCTTAGAGGGAATTTTTGAATTCCACCTCAAAAGAAGGGGTTTCCTTTTACCCCTGAGGGAGCTGAAATGTTGGACAAGCCTGGTGATTTGCATAAGCATATGGTTGAAATACAAAAATATAATGAACCCCTCAAACATCTCAATGGTAGTATCAATCGCATGAATGCCCTTATTACTCTTTGCAACAAGCGATTGGATATTTTGGACATTAAGATGGTTTATTTTCCGGAGAATTTAGGGAATCATAAAGAGCCTCCCGGCTTTGAGAAAACCCTTACAAAAGTTGCCAAAACTCCGGAAGACAAAACTTAGATCCTAGCTTTATGCCTAGCTAAGGGCGTAAAACTATAGCGCTTGTTGGGAGGCAACCCAATGAATAAAATTTATTTTTGCTTTTTGCTTCCTGTTTTTGAGTGTTAACACAATTATGCTACTGTTATGATTGTGTTTTTTGAGTTTTAATTAGTATTTGTGCCAAGTAAAGCCTTTAGGATCTTCTTGGGTGATAGTTGTTTGATCTTGCTGAAAAAAACAGAAACTTTTACGCTCACGAAATTAATTTTCATTTTTTTACCAGAGAGCGATAAAATACCCATTACACTTGCAGTATATCAATATAAAAATTTATCAGTTCATCCTAATTTTTCAGAATGATTGGAGTTACATAAGTATTCGAAATAGTCAGATTCCTACAGACTGTTCTGTTTTGACAGATTCTGTTTTCTTTATGTTGTGTGCTTATTTTGATGGCTCTATGGTTTTCTTTGATGAGTTTTTGCCATAGAAAAGTTGGAATACAGTAGATATATTACAAAAACAAAATATGACTTGGTTTGATACATTAATTATAGTAGTGATTTATTATTCTTATACTAGCGGATCTCATGAAGGTTTTGTTGAGTTTTGTGTGATTGATGTTTTCAAGTTTTGGGTTATCTTACGATGGATGAAGGAAAGATGGAAGAGCCTAAGCTTGGGGATGCCCCGACATCCCAAGCTATTATCGAAAAATGAGCAACCAACTAAGCTTGGGGATGCCCCCGGGTGGCATCCCCGCTTTCTTCCAACGACCATCGGTATTTTACTCGAAACAATATTTTTATTTGTCACATGATATGTGTTTTGCTTGGAGCGTCTTGTATGATATGAGTCTTTGTTTGTTTTATTTTGTGTCTTAAGTCATCAATCCTTTCTGGACACACCTATTTGAGAGAGCCAAAATTATGTCATAACTTGTTAGAATTACTCTCTATGCTTCACTTAAATTTTTATGAGCAATGGACTTGCTCTAGTGCTTCACCTATATCTTTTTGAGCACGGTGTGCTTTAGTATTTTTGAAGAAATGCTCTCTTGCTTCACTTAGATTTATTTGAGAGTTAGTAAAATTTTCAAGAAATTCTCTCTTACTTCACTTAAATTAATTTGAGAGAAAGGAAATTTTATTATGCTCATGATCTTCACTTATATTTGTTGGAGCTTGTCAAAAGCAACACATGAAAATTAGTCCCAAAGTGATACATATCCATGAAGGATATAATAAAAACTTTCATGAAGATCATTGGACAAAATAATCTTGATTCTTAGTAATAGTTTTGAGATATAATGATGTGATATGTGAGTTATGTTGGTGAGTAATTATGCTTTAGTAAGAATATTGGTGTTAAGGTTTATGATTCCCTATGCAAGTACGAAAGTCAATAGTCATTCAATGAAATTATATCCTACTTATGGTGCATTATTCGATGTTAATTATGCTTAATGCTTGCTTATGAGATTATTCATTTCTTAGTTAGTCGCTTCCCAATCTTTTTCTAGCCTTCATTTTGCACTAAGTATGATTACTACTTGTGCATCCAAAAACCTTAAACCAGTTTTGCCACATGAGTCCACTATATCTACCTATATGCGGTATTCTTTTGTTGTTCTTAGCAAATTTGCATGTGCCATCTCTAGTTTTCAAAATAAACTTCTCTTTTGTGTGTTTTCTTCGCTCGCGGAGCGGTGAGGGGTGGCTAATATTTTCCATGCTAGATGTGTTATTCTCAAGATGAGTGTTTATTCACTTGTCATTGCACGAGAGTAAGGCAAAGGTATTAGGGATGCCTAGTCCCGAAATGCAAAAAAATTGAATTTACTTTATGTTGTCAAATAATAAATTCCTTGGAAAGTGTTGGTATGGAGGGCAACCATGGATATGGCTAGCCATGGAAAGTGAAAGTATGGTGGAAAAAGGAATAAACTTTATTTTTTGTTTGGGAACCGCCTATGATATATCTATGCATGGAAAGTATTGGGAACTCTCAGTCGTTTTCGTTGGTGAGATGGATACACCTCTCAAAATGTTTTAATCTCTAAGTTTTTCGCTTTGAGCTCTGGCACCTCTACAAATCCCTACTTCCCTCTGCGAAGGGCCTTTCTTTTACTTTATGCAATTTTTATTTTTGAATTTGAGTCTCCATCATCTCTTATAAAAGCACCAGTTAGGAGGCAATATGATCGTACTTAAGTATTGGGTGTAGCTAATATTCGAGTGTGTTTCATGAATGGATCAATGGTTGAGCATGATGGGCTAGGGATAGCTTATTTTAGCGTTGATATCTTGAAAGACATGGTTGCTTGTTGATATGCTTGAGTATCTAAATTATCATGTCAAAACTAGACTATCGCTTTGAACAACTAAAAGTCCAATTGTCCATGCTATAAAGAAAAGAATATGATATGACATGATAGGCAGCATTCCACATCAAAAATTCTGTTTTTACCACTTACCTACTCGAGGACGAGTAGGAGTTAAGCTTGGGGATGTTGATACGTCTCCAACGCATCTATAATTTTTTATTGTTCCATGTTGTTATAAATCTTGGATGTTTTATAATCATTTTATATATTTTTTGGTACTAACCTATTGACATAGTGCCAAGTGCCAGTTCATGTTTTCTCCGTGTTTTTACACCGCAAAAAATTAATATCAGACGGAGTCCAAATGCCACGAAACTTTACGGAGAATTTTTATGGGCCAAAAGGAACACAACGGGCCCTGGCTGCGCCATGGGGGTGCCTCGAGGAGGGCACAACCCACCAGGGTGCGCCAGGAGGCCCAGGCACGTGCTGGTGGGTTGTGCCCACCTCGGGTGCCCCCTGGACCGCCTCTTTGCTCTATAAATACCCCAAAAAATCCCAGACCCCTAGGGGAGTCGACTAAATAATCATCCAGCCGCTGCAGAGTCCAGAACCACCCAATCCTATCTAGACACCATCTCGGATGGGGTTCACCACCTCCATTGGTGCCTCTCCAATGGTGCGTGAGTAGTTCTTTGTAGACCTTTGAGTCCGTAGTTAGTAGCTAGATAACTTCATCTCTCTCTCTTGATTCTCAATATAATGGTCTCTTGGAGATCCATATGATGTAACTCTTTTGCGGTGTTTTTGTTGGGATCCGATCAGCATTGAGTTTATGATCAGATCTATCTTTTTATATCCATGAAAGTTATTTGAGTTTCTTTGATCTCTTATATGCATGATTTCTTATAGCCTCGTATTTCTTCTCCGATATCTGACTTTGGTTTGGCCAACTTCATCTATTTATCTTGCAATAGGAAGAGGTGCTTTGTAGTGGGTCCGATCTAACGGTGCTTGATCCCAGTGACAGAAAGGGAAACAACACGTATGTATCGTTGCTACTAATTAAGGATAAAACGATGCGGTCCATCTCTACATAGATAGATCTTGTCTACATAATGTCATCGTTATTATTGCATTACTCTGTTTCTCCATGAACTTAATACACTAGATGCATGCTGGATAGCGGTCGTTGTGTAGAGTAATAGTAGTAGATGCAGGCAGGAGTTGGTCTACTAATCTTGGAAGTGATGCCTATATAATGATCATTTCCTGGATATCGTCATGAGTATTTGAAGTTCTATCAATTGCCCAACAGTAATTTGTTTACCCACCGTTTGCTATTTTTCTCGAGGAAGCCATTAGTGAAACCTACGGCCCCCGGGTCGTCTTTCTCATATATTTGCCTTTGCGATTTATTTTTGTTTGCCATTGTTTTTAGATCTATTAATCCAAAATCCCAAAAATAGTTTTCTGCACTTTATTTTATTTGCAATCTATTTATTCAATCTATTACAACTTTCTCCCGTCACGCACCAATTTCTGGCACCGTTACCTGAAAGGGATTGACAACCGCTTTAACACGTCGGGTTGTGAGGATTTGTTATCTGTGTGCAGGGGCTATTTACATTGTGTTGCTTGGTTCTCCTACTGGTTCGATAACCTTGGTTTCATATCTGAGGGAAATACCTACCGCCGCTGTGCTGCATCATCCCTTCCTCTTTGGGGAAATACCGACGTAGCTTCAAGCAACATCAAGACATCCTGCAAAATGGTGGCATAACCACTCAACATCACAATATCAAGGTTTCGAGACCAACTGTTAACACATGGAAGTACTAGAAACTGAACTGAGACTTGGATCCATAAATCCTATAAGTGTGCGGATTAGTAACACGTGATCTTGGTAGAAGAGGAGAAGCCTAGTTCTTAATCCCCGTAGAAGAGAAGAGGATGACTCGGATCAGAAGGTTATAAGGTAAAGGAGTGAATAGGGCCTTACGTTCCCTTCCACAATCAATTCCCTTATATAACTCAAGCATTTCTGGACTCGACTTCGACTAGTTCGGCTTGGTAATCCTATAGTCAGTCAGGCTCTCATACCAAAGTTGTCAGGACCCCGATCCTAAGTCACACCGATCTAGCATGCAACACATCATATCACTTTGCGGCCTCACGCATGGTATCCCCACAGGTTCCACCTTACCTAGCCCGGGACTGTTTGCGCCTTTTGGCTGACATATATGATAGTGTAACTAGCATCCATATGACATAGAACCCAGGCCTACATAACTAGTCGTAAACCCAAGGCGGCACTAACTTATAGGGACAGACATACATGACCTTGTAATGCACGTGTCGATCAACGTATGAACCCAAGTCGTAGCAAGCTACAAGGACATAAAGGAACAACACATGACATTTCCCCGAAGGGACAGACACAAGAGCAAACAAGGACACATGCCGATCATCCCATGTGTTCCGGAGCAGTAGCAAGCTACCATCGCTCAGTGGAAGCACTAGGAGACATTTCCCCATAAGAGAGGCTACCAAGAATAAACAACTAGATTGTCGGATCCCACACATACCAAGCATTTCAAAATCATACACACAATATGCTCGATATGTGCAAATATAACATGGCATCACAACAAAACTCTATGACTCAAAGTATTTATTCAGAAGGCTCCGAAGAGTCATACATATTAGGAATTACAATCATGGGTCACATAACCCAACATACAGAGCATACAAGCAACAGAAGCATAAACATGTCTAGGTACAAGACCCTCCAGAGGGTACAAGATCGTAGCTGAGGTAACAAGCTAAACGTCGAAGTCCACGCGAAACTCCTAGTGAGACTGAAGTCTCTCTGCAAAAACATAAATTAAGCAAATGTGATTACAAATGTACCCAGCAAGACTTACATCAGAACTATCTACATATGTGCCAGTATCAACAAAGGGGTGGTGGAGTTTAACTGCAGCAATCCAGCTTTGACTCAGTGTCTATCCTGTACTACGACTGTTGGTAACTCTTTTGAGGTGGCGCACACGAGTCCACATATTCACCATGTCAATACACCACTATGGATCCGCTCCTATCTCCCTACGAGAATGCCATCCATAGCACTCACGCTTATCTTGTGCATTTTAGAGTATCCACTTTCACTTGTCTATGAACTGCATGAGCAACCCAGTAGTCCATTACCGCGGGCGTGGCTATTCGAATAGATCATGTTAACCCTGCAGGAGTGTACTTTGTCACACACTCTCTCGCCACTTACCGCCATGTACATGTCATGTATCTCGGCAACCTTCAAGCGGAAGCCTGGCGAGGGTGTCGGCCACGACCTGACTAACCATGCAAGTCTCTAGTCTAGGTTTATCGCCTATTCAGGTTCCATCCATAGGGAGCGAGGTTTCCACTACGGCCCCAAACGATGTGTGCAGGGTTCCTGATGCACCAAACCGGCATCTCGGCACACTTGGCCACTTGCCTACGACATCACAGCCCACCCCTGGTCAGTGATGCGCACGGCCTCCAACATACTACAAACACCAGAAACTACTTGCAACTCCCGGACAGAGATCAAGGCGGCTAATATGCCGAGAGAGTCAATTAAGGATCCCAATGTGTGTTAGTAACTGTCTTGGATGGTTCCTGAGGACGGTTCTAATGAGACAACCCACCATGTACTCCTACATGGCCTCTCACCGCTACCTTTAGCAAATCCTGTTCACACACTTAACTCTCAACAGTAGGACATGCTCACACCATTCCAGTCCATCCTAGATGAATCAGACCTGACACAACTCTAAGCAAAGTAGGCATAACAAGCAAGCATAAATGAGTAGGCATATCATGGATCTAACAACTCCTACTCATGCTAGTGGGTTTCAACTATTTGCTGTGGCAAAGACAGGTCATGCGGAGGAGAGGGGTTCAACTACCGCAACATGTAACAGTTGAATCATTGTTGTCCTAATGCAGTTAAAGAGAGGAGGAGAAGGAGAGTGGGATAGTATCGGAGTGATCAAGGGGGTTTTGCTTGCCTGGCACTTCTGAAGATAGTAATAGCTCTTCATCGGTGTCATCGATCTCATTGTCGGAACAATGTCTACTGAGGGGAGACAATTACCGGCAACAGAGAGGAAACACAATCAATGCAATGCAACAATATGATGCATGGATGTGACATGGCAATATGCTGTGATTTGAGCTAATGCAGCTAGTAGCGATTTAAATGGAGTTAGTTTGAACACTAGATTCAAATTCAAACTCCAAATAAGACATTTCAAATGCCATTTATTTGATTTGTCCAATTAGCAACTATAAATTGTTCAAACATGCATGAAAATTCCATAAACAGATCCTCATATTTTTCTGATAATTTTTCATATATATAAATTATTTCATTTGGAGTTACTGTTGAATTTCTATGATTTTTAGAAGTTTTGGGAATTTTCTAAAATCCATAAATCATTTTCTGATTTATTTAAATTCCAGAAAATATTCACTATGTCAGCATGACGTCACTATGATGTTAGCAGTTAACAGGGGCGGTCCATGTCAAACCTGGCCTGTGGGGCTCATATGTCATCCACACACTGTTTAACAGTGGTTTAATTAACTTCTAACTAACGTAATCAGTCGGGCTGGGCCCACGGTCAATGAGTTAGGGGGCTATTGGGGTTAATTAAGAACTTAACCTAGAATTAGCTGGGTTGTGGCCCACATGTCAATGACCCATGGGGGTCAAACCCTGGTCAACTCGGGGCAAACCCGTCGGCAATGACAAGTGCAGCGGAGGGGTGCGGGCTTCGTGCTCCGGCGACCAAACCAACGGCTGAGGCAATCAACATGACGAGGAGGCTCGGCCGCATCGACTAGTCCCATTGGTTTCGCCAGAGGTGGCCCAGAACGATAGCGACGTCCACTCCCGCGGCGGCCGGAGTTCGGGCGAGGTTGGGAATAGTGCTGTGGGGCATGGCGGAGTGAACGGTCGGGTGCTACGGCCTCCTGGTGATGTGCTTAGCATGGTGACGCGCTCAGTTTCGAGTTTAGGCGTTTGTGGCCATGGCAGTGACATGGAGCTCTCGGCCGTGATGGCCAATAGAGTTAGGGGCAGCTCGAGCGACGTGGCTAGGGGGAGAAGGAAGATGAGCTCACGGCGAGTGCAGCGGTGGCCTCGGCAAGCTCAAGGAAGGGCTGGTGATGGCAGGAGGTCGCGGACGATCTCAACGTTCAGGGGGGAGAAGAGCTCGGGGTCGTCATCATGGAGCTCCAGGCGGCGCCTGTCTTGGTGCAGAGGACGCGGGGGTCGAGGTGGAGCTCGTAGCATCGCTGGATGGGCGTGGGGAGATCGGTGGCAACAGCGAACTACGACGGTGGCGGCGGCTCCATTCGGTGTTGAGAGAGAGAGAGGTCCAGGGGAGGGGTGAGGATGAGGGGGAGTGGGAGGGGGTCGAGGGGATGCGTGGCATCGTCCAGAGCCGTCCAAGGCGAGCAGGCAGGCTGGAGGTGGTCGGGCGCGTGTCGGCGGGCGTCGGCCACGCGCGCTCCAGTCCTTCTCGCGCGAGCTAGAAGAAGACAAGGGAGAGAGATTGGCTGGGCCAACAGTGTTGGGCCAGGTTGGCTGTCAGGTGAGCGCCAGGTACTCTCTATCTCTCCTTTATTTGTATTTTTCTATTCATTTTTCTCTGTTTTGATTTAGTTTGAAAACTAAACCATTTGATAAAATGCTGAAAATAATTGTGGTCACTTGTGAAATTATTTACAACAACCCTCAAATACTTTCAGAATTATTTGGACATGTAAAAATATTTATAGTATTTAAGTGTTCAAATGCAAATTCTTTATGGAATAATTCAATAATCCAGAATGTCCTAGAAAAATGTGCACCATTTTTTCCTAAGGTTTTATCCTAATCCAGAAATGATGAACATTTTGTGACGGGCATTTTGGGTTCATTGAAACCAGTTTTGGTTGAACCTAGTAATTCAAAGGGGTGCTAGGGTTTGTTAAATCCCCATTTCAAGTTTAAATAAAATTTAAACATGATGCGACATGATGATCAAGCAAGGATAAACAAGGGTTGATCTAGGCCTATGACACCACTGGATTGTAAGCGGGGTTGACTCGAAGTATGCCCGACGTATAACTTGATGGGTCTTTGGCGCAAAGGGGATCGAGGAGCGATTCCGGATTCTGCATCAAGGTCGGTTCTAATACTGACGTAACTTTAGGCGTAGGACCAGATCTATATCTGGACTAGAGATCAGAAGGAGGCCTGCTGGAGTGGTTACGACGGGGGTCTCTGGTGACACCGCGATGGAGATCGATTTCGGAGTTGAACCTCCGGAGCCGGACGAGCACTCAATCCGCGGTGTATTCGAGGCCACCAAAGGTCATGGTCCAACCTGGTCATAGTTTTCGACAGAGGCCATATGACATGTCGAGCCGGCGCAAAAGACCATGGTGCCGAACACAAAAAGCTGGTCAGGAGCGTAAACGCTCCTGTGGCCATTGGCGCAGTTGATCTGCAAGTGAGACATCGATCGTTCTAGTGATCGTACAGTGGAGCTCTCAATGAAAGCACTAGTGTCGGTGTTAAAACCGGCAGACTGTAACACCCCAAATATTTAACCATAATTTTGTTAAGTAAAATTTGGTCAGAAATAAAATTTTGAGTTATATGAGGTCATTTATTAATTTCAGAGCCTTTTTTGTTTTCTGTTTTCCCAAATTCTTCCCTTCATATAGAATTTTTGTAAAATATTGTGGGCCTTGTTATTTTTCTTAAATCTTTCCATTTGTATTCTAAATAACAGTAGGAAATATTTTCATAATAAAATTTGCCACAAAATAATTCGTTTACTAGCATTTTCAATCTCCGAAATGCTTCTACTGCACTTAGACCCTTTTAAATAATTCTTCTAAAATACCACAAAATTATGAGAGGTTAGGTGATGCCTATATATCACTTTTATGCAAAAACCTAACTTGATCCTTTGAAAATTTTGGGTGAAACACTCTCTTGTCGATTCCGGCCCATTCTTGAGTTAAGACTACAACCCTAATTTTCCTAGCTCTGTTAACTTCGAAACTTTTACACCTTGTAATCCTCCCAACCAAAACCTTAAGTCCAGGAGATCAGCCCCAAGTATTCATGTGTAGTTTCTGTCCAGTACTGGAGTTTTGTAAAACTTGCACTAACAAGTTTCTACTTTTTCCAAACTAACGCCACTAGCATCTGCACCATCTAAAGAGACTGCATCATGCCAATTCCCAAGTCTAACAAAGTCTTCTAGCTCACCCTAGCATTCTGTCGAACACCTCAGGTGCATGAAAGAAATGTTGCGACTTCCTAAACCGCACTGTACATTTGGTCATCTGGCCAAACAAACATGTCCATTAGCTCTCTCATAAGAAGTTGCCGGACCGATCTTGTCGGATTAGTCGGATCCGTTGGCTATCTTCACCAACATGCAGCCCGATGCCACCAGCTTCTTTCACATCGTGCAGACGGCTGCGCTAGGCCTCGTCACCAGCACGCCGGCCTACCCGCACAGCATGCATGCGACGCAGGCTGGCAAGAGGTGCACGGGCAGTCTGAGCCATGGGCACCACCACACTGAGCAAGGCAAGGGAGGTGAGCCAAGGTAAGGCCGAAGCTCAGGAGAAGCAGAACGATGCCAAGACCAAGACCACAAAGAGCAAAGGGGACGAAACGGACCCCCCCCCCCCCGGCAAGATCCTTCCCGGGAGGCGGTTTTAGCAAACCCGGCAAGACCCTTGCCGTGGCAGCTCGCCCCACACCTACGGAGTGAGTCACCCTTGAGTCCACTGCCCCCAAGGTGCAAGGATTTGGGAGACATCCCCGTGGTGGCATGTAGATCTTTGTGAAGACATTCAAGATCAGATACACCCTTTAGAAGATGATGATCCTTGGCGGGATCCCAGCCAAGGAGGACCACAAGGCCCCTGGCACGAGCCTTGCCGGGGATGACAGCAGGCGCCACGGCAAGACCCTTGCCGGGGCCCTGGCAAGGCCCTTGCCAAGAACACCCGTAGGGCCACCATCAGGCCCACGCCAGTCAAACCTCCACCGCCGTTTGCATGTAGCTGCCGACCCAACCAGCTGGGCAGGCACCTGCGTGGCGGCATGCGGATCTTCATGGAGACCCACCATTGCGCCACCTCATCTGCCTGCCTGCCTACATGGCACCGCGGGCGCCGCTGGCCAGGGTGCGTGTCGACATGAGAGGGAGCGGCGACGGACGAGACAGGGCTCTCCCCCGTCCCCGATAAAGCAAGGACACCTGGGCAAGACGCATTAAATGCGCCTTGTCATGTACTGCGAGGGATAACCTCACATCACTGTACCCTTTCCACCTCCTGTGTGCCACTGTGGCAACCCCTTTCCTATAAAAGGAGGCCCGAGGCGACCAGGAGGAGTATTCGGCTTTTTGGAGCTCCTCACACCCCATAGCTAGCTCAAGAACACATATATACAATCCACCAAAGCAGGAGTAGGGTTTTACGCATCCCCACGGCCCGAACCTGGATAAACGAACCGTGTGCTATCTGTCTGATCCGCTCTTCTCACAACCCCGCGCCCCGCAACCATAGTAGGGATTCTTGTGATCCCATAGGTGTCGTTCCTACCGACACCCGGCCTACAGCATGCATACAGCCATGTGTGCAGGTGCCCATGCCTACAGCATGTATACGGACATGGATGCTAGCTCCATGGACTTCAACCTGCACGCGGCGCTGCCTCCTCCGGTTGGCGGGTACCCCACGCTGCGTCCTCCGCTTGCCGGTGGTGCCGGCTACCAGCAGCAGCAGTCGGCGTCCTCTCCATGGCGCGGCCAGTCCGTCGTCGCCCCGCCGCCGACGCCCTCTGGCGCGGCCCCCCATGTGTCTGTTCCCATGTACGGGGTGTACGGGGCTCCGCCCGCATATGGGTCTTCCGGATACTGGTGGGGGTCGTCAGCAGGCCAGCACTCGCCCGTTGGGCATCAGCCAGTCGGCACCCAGCATCTGTCAGCGGGCCAACAGGTTTTTTCAGCGGACCATCCGGCCTACCTGGCACCGTAGTTGCCGCCGCGGCTGCTATCCATACCGTACGGGCCTCCTGTCCCTCCCGCGCCTCATGCGTACTACGCGGCTCCGCAGCCGTATGGAGAGTACCCGCCGCCGCAGCTGAGCGGCGGTTATGCCTTTCTCATGGCGTCTCCGTCCCCATCGCCGACCCTGCCGCCGGCACCCTGGGACCCGGTGCTCCTCACCGGGCTGCATGCCGCTCCTACGCCGAACAACTATACCCGAGGTGATGATTGTTACATGGACACCGGGGCTACGGCTCACATGTTTGCTCATCCTGGTAATCTTGCCTCCTGCACTCCCATCACCACCGCTACATCATTGTCGGCAACTGTTCCACACTCCCTATCACACATCTCGGGCACACTTCTTTTCGTTCTAATTCCATGCCTATTACTTTGTCTAACATACTTGTGTCACCTCATCTTATTAAGAACCTCATTTCTGTTCATCCTGTTACCGTTGAATTTGAAGAGCTTGGTTTTTGTGTCAAAGACGCTCGAACCAGGATGGTACTTCACCGATCTGACAGCCCCGACGAGCTCTATCCGGTGCACTCGCCTTCATCCACCACCACCACCGCACCGGTTGCTCTCTCCACTGGCGCCAATCTCTGGCACGCTCGTTTGGGTCATCCCAACCCCGCCACACTTCGTCATATTCTTAGGTGTTTCAGTTTCAGTTGCAATAAGATTGAGGATCACACCTGTCATGCCCGTCGTGTCAGCAAACATGTTCGCCTCCTGTTTAATAACTCCACCACCATTGCTTGTTTTCCTTTTCAGTTGATTCATAGCGACGTGTGGAATTCTCCGGTTCCCAGTAACTCGGGCTATTTATATTATCTGGTCATTCTTGATGATTATTCTCATTATGTGTGGACTTTTCCTTTGCGCAGAAAGTCAGATGCACTCTCTACCTTGACGGCCTTTTACTCCTATGTCCGCACGAAGTTTGGGCATCCCATCCTTGAGCTTTAGACGAACAATTGAAAAGAGTTTGACAACCTCGTTTTCCGCACCTTTTTGTCGCATCACGGCACAATTTTACGCCTTACATGCCCGTACACTTCACAGTAGAACAGTCGAGCTAAACGCGTCCTTCGCACTCTGAATGACTGCGTTCGCACGCTCCTGTTTCATACCAACGTGCCGCCTCGTTTCTGGCCGGGCGCACTCGCCACTGCACCACTTCTTAACATTAGACCCTGCCGCCCACGGTGGAACTACGCACCTCACCATCTTCTCTTTGGGACGCCCCCATCTTATGACGACTTGCGTATTTTTGGGTGGCTTTGCTATCCCAGCATTGCCGACACTGCTCCTCACAAGCTTGCACCATGATCTGTCGCTTGCATCTTCATCGGCTACCCCTCCAACTCCAAGGGATATCGGTGCTACGATCCCGTCTCCCACCATGTGTTCACTTCCTGGCACGTTTACTTTGATGAGCATGTGTTTCCGTTTCACCAGGTACCCCCTGTTGTTCTTCCCGCCACTGGTGACGCGGGCTCCTCGATGCCTCTCCCAGGGCGGTCGCGCGCCCCTCTTGGCCCGCCTCCTGGCTTTGAGGCGCCCCCCCCCCCCCCCGCATGCACCACCTCCTACACCTGCAGCGCTGGCGCCCCCGGCAGCCCCGACGTTGGCGCCCGCGGCCCCCGCAGCACCCCTAGTGCCCGTGGCCCCCTCGGCGCCCGCGGCCCCCCCGGCGCATGTGGCCGGTCCGGTCACCCGCGCCCGTATGGGCATTTTTTACCCAAGCTCACGCTACGCCTCGGATGACTACATCCATGCGGCGTCCACTCTGAGACGTCGCCGTTGCCATCCTCCGTTTGAGCCGCTCTTCGTGACCCGCTCTAGATGGCTGGGATGCAAGAGGAGTTTGACGCCTTGTTGCGCAACTGGACGTGGCAGCTTGTTCCCCGTCCCCGGCACGCCAACGTGATTACCGAGAAGTGGGTCTTTAAACATGGGCTCCGTCCTGATGGTACCCTTGATCTCTACAAAGCACGCTGGGTCGTTCGTGGCTTCCGACAGCGTGCTGGCACCAACTTCACCGATACCTTCGCTCTGGTCGTCAAGCCCGGCATGATGTGTGAGAAGTTTACTTCAGACCTACGGGTCCATAGATGGCTTCTTCTCTCTCTTTGGATCTCAATATAAAGTTCTCCTCGATCTTCTTGTAGATCTATTCGATGTAATCTTCTTTTGCGGTATGTTTGTCGAGATCTGATGAATTATGGGCTTATGATCAAGTTTATCTATGAACAATATTTGCAAGTCTCTTCGAATTATCAGTTTGGTTTGGCCTACTAGATTGATCTTTCTTGCAATGGGAGAAGTGCTTAGCTCTGGGTTCAATCTTGCAGTGCTCGATCCCAGTGACAGAAAGGGAAATGACACATATTGTATTGTTGCCATCGAGGATAAAAAAGATGGGGTTTATATCATATTGCATGAGTTTATCCCTCTACATCATGTCATCTTATTTAAAGCATTACTCTATTCTTATGAGCTTAATACTCTAGATGCATGCTGGATAGCGGTCGATGTGTGGAGTAATAGTAGTAGATGCAGAATCGTTTTGGTCTACTTGTCGCGGACGTGATGCCTATATACATGATCATACCTAGATATTCTCATAACTATGCTCAATTATATCAATTGCTCGATAGTAATTCATTTACCCAATGTAATACTTATGCTCTTGAGAGAAGCCACTAGTGAAACCTATGGCCCCTGGGTCTATCTTCCACCATATTAATCTTCCAACACTTAGTTATTTCCTTTGCCATTTATTTTACTTTGCATCTTTATTTCTCTTTATCATAAAAATACCAAAAATATTATCTTATCATATCTATCAGATCTCACTCTCGTAAGTGACCGTGAAGGGATTGACAACCCCTTTATCGCGTTGGTTGCAAGGTTCTTATTTGTCTGTGTAGATGCGTGGGACTCGAGAGTGATCTCCTACTGGATTGATACCTTGGTTCTCAAAAACTGAGGGAAATACTTACGCTACTTTGCTGCATCACCCTTTCCTCTTCAAGGGAAAACCAACGCAGTGCTAAGGAGGTAGCATTACCTTGCTACTAAACACTTTGCTGCAGATATTAAGTTTCCAGGGTTGTTGAATTCACAACTCAGCTGCTAATACTTGATTATATTCTTTGGCTCCCCTTGTGTTGAATCAATAAATTTGGGTTGAATACTCTACCCTCGAAAATTGTTGTGGTCCCCTATACTTGTGGGCTCTCAAGACTCTTTTCTGGCACCGTTGCCAGGGAGCATAGCTCTATTCTTTGAGTCACTTGGGATTTATATCTACTGGTCACTATGAAGAACTTCAAAGATCAAAGAACCAAGATTTTTCCCTCAACTACAAGGGGAGGTAAGGAACTGCCATCTAGCTCTGCACTTGATTCACCTTCTGTTTTGAGTAAACTTGCGACACCTACACCTGCTATTCATTCTGATATGTCGCATGTTATTGATGATGCCACTTCTACTTTGCATGATGCTTATGATGAAACTACTTCTATGCTTGATAATACTGTGCCACTAGGTGAATTTCTTGATGAACAACTTGCTATGGCTAGAGAGAATGAAATTATTGAAACTGATAATATTGATGAAAGTGATGATGAAGATTCTCCCCGTAGATATGAATTACCTGTTGTGCCTGAGGGTTATGTTATGGATGAAGAAACTGCTAGACTTTCTTTCCTGCAATGATAGATCTGATATTAAGAAATTATTAGCTAAGCTTAAAGAAAAGTACTTGAATGCTAGAATGAAATATGACCCTGCTTTTGCTACTTCACCTATCTTTATTACTGATAAGGATTATGATTTCTCTGTCAACCCTGAGTTAATTACTTTGGTTGAATCTGATCCTTTTTATGGCTATGAATCTGAAACTGTTGTGGCACATCTTACTAAATTAAATGATATAGCCACCCTTTTCACTAATGATCAGAAAACTCGCTATTACATTATCCTTAAGTTATTTCCGTTCTCATTAAAGGGTGATGCTAAAACATGGTTTAATTCTCTTGATCCTGGTTGTGTGCGTAGTCCCCAGGATATGATTTATTACTTCTTTGCTAAATATTTCCCCGCTCGTAAGAAACAAGCCGCTTTAAGGGAAATATATAATTTTGTGCAAATTGAAGAAGAGAGTCTCCCACAAGCTTGGGGGAGGCTTCTCCGATTACTTAATGCTTTGCCTGATCATCCTCTCAACAAAAATGAAATACTTGATATCTTTTATAATGGACTAACTGATGCTTCCAGAGATTACCTGGATAGTTGTGCTGGTTGTGTTTTCAGGGAAAGAAATGTTGATCAAGCTAAACTGCTATTGAATAATATGTTGACTAATGAAAATAATTGGACACTTCATGAACCAACTCCTAAGCCAACACCGAAGAAAAGGGGTATTCTATTTCTCAGTCTTGAAGATATGCAAGAGGCAAAGAAATCTATGAAAGAAAAAGGTATTAAAGCTGAAGATGTTAAGAATTTACCACCTATTGAAGAAATACATGGTCTTGATAACCCGACATAGGTAGTAAAGGTAAATTATCTCTATAGATTTGATAAATGTGAAATTCCATTTAATTAGTTTGCTAGCCAATGCTTGGATGAGTTTGATGACTTTATGGTTAAACAAGAAAACTTCAATGCTTATGTTGGGAGACAATTGAAACACAATGCTGATATGCTTGAACACTTGAGTGATTATATGTCTAGAGTTAAAGGTGAACTTAAAATATTAGTAAACATGCTTCTATGGTTACCACTCAAGTAGAACAAGTACTTAAGGCTCAAAATGATTTGCTCAATGAATTAAATAATAAGAAAAATGATAATGTTGTTAGAGTTATGACTAGAGGAGGTAAAATGACTTAGGAACCTTTGTATCCTGAGGGCCACCCTAAGAGAATTGAGCAAGATTCTCAGAGAACTAATATTGATGCACCTAGTCCTTCTAAGAAGAAGAAAAAGAAAAATTATAGGACTTTGCATGCTTCTTGTGAGCCTATTGTTGACACACCTGAGAATCCCAACGATATTTCTATTTCTGATGCTGAAACACAATCTGGTAATGAACATGAACCTAGTGATTATGTTAATGATGATGTTCATGTTGATGCTCAACCTAGCAATGATAATGATGTAGAGATTGAACCTGCTGTTGATCTTGATAACCCACAATCAAAGAATCAATGTTATGATAAGAGAGACATTGTTGCTAGGAAGCACGGTAAAGAAAGAGAACCATGGGTTCAGAAACCCATGCCTTTTCCTCCTAGACCATCCAAGAAAAAGGATGATGAGGATTTTGAACGCTTTGCTGAAATGATTAGACCTATCTTTTTGCGTATGCGTTTGACTAATATGCTTAAAATGAACCATTATGCTAAATACATGAAGGATATTGTTACTAATAAAAGAAAGATACCGGAAGCTGAAATTTCCACTGTGCATGCTAATTACACTTTTAAGGGTGGAATACCAAAGAAATTTGGAGATCCCGGAGTACCAACTATACCATGCTCCATTAAAAGAAACTATGTTAAAGCTGCTTTATGTGATCTTGGAGCTGGTGTTAGTGTTATGCCTCTCTCTTTATATCGTAGACTTGATTTGAATAAGTTGACACCTACTAAAATATCTTTGCAAATGGCTTATAAATCAACTGTTATACCTGTCGGTATTTGTGAGGATGTCCCTGTTGTGGTTGCAAACGTTACTATTTTAACGGACTTTGTTTTTCTTGATATTCCCGAGGATGATAGTATGTCGATTATCCTTGGTAGACCCTTTTTGAATACTACAGGGGGTTGTTATTGATTGCAACAAAGGCAATGTCACTTTTCATGTTAATGGTAATGAGCATACAATAAACTTTCTGAGGAAACAACCTCAAGTCCACAGTATCTATTCTATTGGAAAATTTTCAATGATTACTATTGGAGGTTTTGAATTTCCTCTTCCTACTGTCAAGAAGAAATATGGTATTCTTATTGTTGGGGACATGCTTATCCCCATTGAGGTAACCTAGTGTTATTCGAAAATTCTCCGGTTTTATGTTATTCAAAAAGAGTTTGTGAACAAGACTTGATCAACCTTGTTAGTGGATTCCTTTTGATGAGCATGAGATGGATGAATTTAGAAAATACAACTCTTTGTACCCTCTTTTTACTTTCTGTTATTTATATTAAATAAAGAAAAAATAGTATTTTCTGTCTGTTTTCTGAATTATCCATGCAATAAAAAATACCCCGAAAATAAAAGTTCTCCAAATGCCCTGAAAATGAAATATGATTTTTTTTCTAGAATATTTGAGGATTTTAGGAACTGAGAAGACAACAGGGGGAGCAGCCACGTGCCCACGAGGGTGGAGGGCGTGCCCACCCCCTGGGCATGCCCCCTGCCTCGTGGACCCCACGTGGGTCCCCTCCACTTATCCTTGCACCCACATGCTTCGTCTTGCTCCAGAAAAAATCACTAGCCAGCTCAAACCCGAGTTCTTGCTCATCTTGCTGCCATTTTCGATCTCCTTGCTCAAAGCTCCATTCACAAAACTGCTTTGGGGGATTGTTCTTTGGTATGTGACTCCTCTAATGGTCCAATTACTTTTTGTTCTAGTGCTTTATTTATTGCAAATTTTTGCTGCTTAGGTGACCCTGTTCTTGAGCTTGCATGTCAAATTTATGTGGTCAAATGCATGATATAGCCTCTAGGCACTTGTAGGAGTAGTTGCTATCAATTTTGTTGAATTTGGTTCACTTTTATTTTAAGTTACTAAAAAATTCAGAAATTTTCAGAAAAAGATGAAGAGATTTTTGACGGGCTCATCGAGCCGAAGCTCGAAGGATAAGAAAAGTGAAGAGAACAAGAAGCCCAAGTATGATCTCCCTCGTACTGCAGAGGTTTGGCCATGTGAATGGCCTTGTGATGATTTCTTGAAAGAGGCCTAGATTTATGAAGATTTTTATCAATTGGCTGAGAATGCAGGCAGCACCACCTTTCTCCACGACTAGCGTGAACAGTATCTCTTACTCGCCAATATCTTTGTGCGAAATTTTCATTTCCATGCTAGGAGATCACCACCTTCGGTGGAATTTTATTTATATGATGAGCATAAGGAGATGTCACTTTATGATTTTTTCCGGGTCTGTTTGATACCCTTTGAGGGGCAGCATAGAGGAACCACATCTTAATGATGTGGAGGGATTTATTGATATGATTGTTGTAGGGGAAATGAGAAAAGTTTCCGATGCAAGAATCACTAGAATACATTTTCCTGTTCTACGTTACTTCGCAATATTTGCTAGTAGATGCTTAATTGGTCGCGGGAACTGAGGAAACCTTAGAGCTCCTGATATTGTTATTTTGCGCCATGCATTGTTTCATGATACTACTTTCAGTTTGGGCGCTATTGTTGCTAAACTGTTAAATCTGAACCGTACTAAGGGCCCCGTCCTCGGAGGCATCTTTGCCTCGCGCCTTGCTGCACACTTTAACATACCTATCAGGCATTATGAGAAAGAGGAAAAGTTGCTACCTCCTATTGTTCTAGGTTATAAGAGTATGGTAGCACATGAGTTTATTGTTAAGGATAAGAATAAGACACTCAAATATAAATTGATATTTAACAAAAATTATTGTGAGTTTATTACCTTGCCCGCGCCCTCTTTGTTCAACATATTTTCAGGCATGTACCTTGTTCTGCCAGAAGCCATTCATGCCAACCGGAGCCAGATGTTAGCTGCAGAGCCAGAGCCACCATCTGATCCTCACCGTAAGTCTGTTTATGAGTGGAATCCGGAGGAGATTGCCAAACAGTGGCAATCTGATGACCCTTCTCAGTACGACCCCTTCTACAATTTTGATCCATGGGCATAGACCAACTTTGGCCAAAAGCTTAAGCTTGGAGGAGTATGTATCTCTCACCGACATTACATTCATGTTCACACACTCATGCCAGTTGTCAGTGCTCATACTTTTTCATTGTATCATCCATGTTAGTTTATTTTGATTTTAAGTTTTCTTCTTTTGTGTTTGAAAAACCTTAAGAAAACCCAAAAAATTAGTTGTAGCTTTTAGTTAGTTTACTTTCCATGCCTGTAGTAGTAGTAGTAATTAAAAAGAAAACCCAAAAAGGTTTCTCGTTTCTCTACTGCTTGTTGGGAGCATTCCCGTGTAAATAGTTTTATTACTTTTCTTGTTCTTTGGGGGTTGAGAGGAGAAGACCTTAATGAAAATGTTGAGTGGCCCTCGTATGCATTATTGTTGATCTAACAAAGAGCCCATATTACCTTGTCTTCTCCCTTGAATTGAATGCTTGCAGATTCCATCTTAGTCCAATGCACGTGCACTATTATTATTATCCACACTATTTGGTCGTGCAAGTGAAAGGCAATAATGACGATATATGATGAACTGATTGAGATGAGAAAAGCTGGTATGAACTCGACCTCTCTTGTTTCTGTAAATATGATTAGTCCATCGTTCCTGATTCAGCCTATTATGAATGAAACATGTTTGCAATGACAATTAGAGACTATAGTTGCTTGTGCCATGCTTAATTTGCTAGGAGTTTATAATGGTTTACCTTGCGTGCCAACATGCTATTAAAATGGTTGTGATGTGGTATGATGGGGTGGTATCCTCCTTTGAACGATTCGAGTGGCTTGACTTGGCACATGTTCACTCATGTAGTTGAAACAAAATCAACATAGCCTCTACGATATTTATGTTCATGGTGAATTATATCCTACTCATGATTGCATTCGGTGTTGATTAATTTTAATGCATGTTCATGACTGTTGTCGCTCTCTAGTTGGTCGCTTCCCAGTCTCTTTCTAGCCTTCTCCTGTACTAAGCGGGAATACTGTTTGTGCATCCAATTCCATAAACCCCAAAGTTATTCCATATGAGTCCACCATACCTTCCTATTTATGGTATCCACCTGTCGTCCTAAGTAAATTTGTATGTGCCAAACTCTAAATCTTCAAATAAACATTTTGTTTTGTATGCTTGAATAGCTCGTGTATCAACTAGTTGTCATCCGAGATTTATGATTGATTTGAGAAAGTGTTGTCATCCGAGATTTATTATTATTGCACGCTAGTTGATTATGC
The DNA here is from genome assembly GCF_056163025.1 of Triticum urartu. Lineage (NCBI taxonomy): Eukaryota > Viridiplantae > Streptophyta > Magnoliopsida > Poales > Poaceae > Triticum > Triticum urartu. The sequence goes on along the minus strand of NC_141873.1, from coordinate 190,749,531 downwards.
CATTGATATGAGTAAACATGAGACCTAAATTTATTGTGAATATGGTTAGTTCACAATCTTTGCTGAAAACTTGAACGTTGGCTTTACATATTTGCAACAACAAGAGCAAACAGAGTTTGTAAAAGTTTTTCTTTATCACTTTCAGTTTATCAACTGTATTGCTTAAGGACAAGCAAAGGTTTAAGCTTGGGGTAGTTGATACGTCTCCGTCGTATCTACTTTTCCAAACACTTTTGCCCTTGTTTTGGACTCTAACTTGCATGATTTGAATGGAACTAACCCGGATTGACACTGTTTTCAGCTGAATTGCCATGGTGTTATTTTTGTGCAGAAATAAAAGCTCTCGGAATGACCTGAAAATCAACAGAGATTATTTTGGGAATATATAAAAAATACTGGAAGAAGAATCCACGTCAGGGGGCCCACACCCTGTCCACGAGGGTGGCAGGCACGCCTACCCCCTGGGCGCGCCCCCTACCTCGTGGGCCCCCTGATGCTCCACCGACGTCCATCTTGACCCCATATATTCACTTTGGGGAGAAAAAAATCAAAGAGAAGGATTCATCACGTTTTACGATACAGAGCCGCCGCCAAGCCCTAAACTCTCTCGGGAAGGCTGATATGGAGTCCGTTCGGGGCCCTGGAGAGGGGAGTCCGTTCGGGGCTCTAGAGAGGGGAATCCATCGCTATCGTCATCATCAACGTTCCTCCATCACCAATTTCATGATGCTCACCGCCGTGCGTGAGTAATTCCATCGTAGGCTTGCTGGACGGTGATGGGTTGGATGAGATTTATCATGTAATCGAGTTAGTTTTGTTAGGGTTTGATCCCTAGTATCCACTATGTTCTGAGATTGATGTTGCTATGACTTTGCTATGCTTAATGCTTGTCACTAGGGCCCGAGTACCATGATTTCAGATGTGAACCGATTATGTTTTCATGAATATATGTGAGTTCTTGATCCTATCTTGCAAGTCTATAGTCACCTATTATGTGTTATGATCTGTTAACCCTGAAGTGACAATAACCGGGATACTTACCGGTGATGACCGTAGTTCGAGGAGTTCATGTATTCACTATGTGTTAATTCTTTGGTCCGGTACTCTATTAAAAGGAGGCCTTAATATCCCTTAGTTTCCAATAGGACCCTGCTGCCACGGGAGGGTAAGACAAAAGATGTCATGCAAGTTCTTTTCCATAAGCACGTATGACTATATTCGGAATACATGCCTACATTACATTGATGAACTGGAGCTAGTTCTGTGTCACCCTAGGTTATAACTGTTGCATGATTGATCGCATCTGACATAATTATCCAACACTGATCCATTGCCTACTGATACTTCTCCAACATATCTATAATTTTTGATTGCTCCATGCTATATTATCTACTATTTTGGACATTATTGGGCTTTATTATCCACTTTCATATTATTTTTGGGACTAACCTATTAGCCGGAGGCCCAGCCCAGAATTGCTGTTTTGCCTATTTTAGGGTTTTGAAGAAAATAAATATCAAACGGAGTCCAAACGGAATGAAACCTTCGGGAACGTGATTTTCTCAACGAATAAGACCCGGGATACTTGGACCCTACATCAAGAAAGAAAAGAGGAGGCCACGAGGTAGGGGGGCGCGCCTACCCCCACCAGGTGCGCCCTCCACCCTCATGGGCCCCCTGTTGCTCCACCGACGTACTCCTTCCTCCTATATATACCTACGTACCCCCAAACGATCAGATACGGAGCTAAAAACCTAATTCCACCGCCGCAACTTTCTGTATCCACGAGATCCCATCTTGGGGCATGTTCCGGAGCTCCGCGGGAGGGGGCATCAATCACGGAGGGCTTCTACATCAACACCATAGCCTCTCCGATGAAGTCTGAGTAGTTTACTTCGGACCTACGGGTCCATAGTTAGTAGCTAGATGGCTTCTTCTCTCTTTTTGGATCTCAATACAATGTTCTCCCCCTCTCTTGTGGAGAACTATTCAATGTAATCTTTTTGTGGGTTTATGATCAAGTCTATCTATGAATAATATTTGAATCTTCTCTGAATTCTTTTATGTATGATTGGTTATCTTTGCAAGTCTCTTCGAATTATCAGTTTGGTTTGGCCTACTAGATTGATCTTTCTTGCAATTGGAGAAGTGCTTAGCTTTGGGTTCAATCTTGCAGTGTCCTTTCCCAGTGACAGTAGGGGCAGCAAGGCACGTATTGTATTGTTTCCATCGAGGATAACAAGATGGGGTTTTCTTCATATTGCATGAGTCTATCCCTCTACATCATGTCATCTTGCTTAAGGCTTTACTCTGTTTTTAACTTAACACTCTAGATGCATGTTGGATAGAGGGCGATGAGTGGAGTAATAGTAGTAGATGCAGGCAGGAGTCGGTCTACTTGTCTCGGACGTGATGCCTATATACATGATCATACCTAGATATTCTCATAACTATGCTCAATTCTGTCAATTGCTCAACAGTAATTTGTTCAACCACCGTAGAATACTTATGCTCTCGAGAGAAGCCACTAGTGAAACCTATGGCCCCGGGGTCTATCTTTATCATATTAATCTCCTACTACTTAGTTATTTCCTTTGCTATTTACTTTCCCTTTATTTTACTTTGCATCTTTATCATAAAAATACTAAAAATATTATCTTATCATATCTATCAGATCTCACTCTCGTAAGTGGCCTTATAGGGATTGATAACCCCTATTTGCATTGGTTGCGAGGATTTATTTGTTTTGTGCGGGTACGAGGGACTCGTGCGTAGCCTCCTACTGGATTGATACCTTGGTTCTCAAAAATTGAGGGAAATACTTACGCTACTTTGCTGCATCATCCCTTCCTCTTCGGGGAAAACCAACACAGTGCTCAAGAGGTAGCAAGAAGGATTTCTAGCACTGTTGCCGGGGAGGTCTACGCAAAAGTAAACATACCAAGTACCCATCACATACCCTTATCTCCCGCATTACATTATTTGCCATTTGCCTCTCATTTTCCTCTCCCCCACTTCATCCTTGTCGTTTTATTCGCCCCTCTCTCTCTATCCTCCCTCTCTTTCTGTATTTGCCTCTTTTGCCCGCTTGCTTTCTGTTTGCTTGTGTGTTAGTTTGCTTGCTTGTCACGATGGCTCAAGATAATACTAAATTGTGTGACTTCACCAATACCAACAACAATGATTTTATTAGCACTCCGATTGCTCCTCTTACCGATGCTGAATCTTGTGAAATTAATACTGCTTTACTGAATCTTGTCATGAAAGATCCGTTCTCCATCCTTCCTAGTGAAGATGCCACTACCCATCTAAATAGCTTCGTTGATTTGTGTTACATGCAAAAGAAGAAAGATGTGGATAATGCTATTGTTAAATTGAAGCTATTTCCTTTTTCGCTTAGAGATCGTGCTAAAGCTTGGTTTTCATCTTTGCCTAAAAATAGTATTGATTCATGGAACAAGTGCAAAGATGCTTTTATCTCTAAGTATTTTCCTCCCACTAAGATCATCTCTCTTAGAAACGATATTATGAATTTTAAGCAACTTGATCATGAACATGTTGCACAAGCTTGGGAGAGAATGAAACTAATGATACGTAATTTCCCTACTCATGGTTTAAATTTGTGGATGATTGTTCAAAAATTTTATGCCGGATTGAGTTTTGCTTCTAGAAATCTTTTAGATTCGGCCGCAGGAGGCACTTTTACGGAAATCACTTTAGGAGAAGCTACTAAACTCCTAGATAATATTATGGTTAATTATTCTCAATGGCATACTGAAAGATCTACTAATAAAAAGGTGCTTGCGATAGAAGAAGTTAATGTTTCAAGTGGAAAGATGGATGAACTTATGAAATTATTTGCTAATAAGAGTGTTTCTTCTGATCCTAATGATAGGCCCTTGTCTACTTTGATTGAGAATAATAATGAATCTATGGATGTGAATTTTGTTGGTAGGAACAATTTTGGTAACAATGCGTATAGAGGAAATTTCAATCCTAGGCCTTATCCTAGTAATTCCTCTAATAATTATGGTAATTCCTACAACAATTCTTATGGAAATTATAATAAGATGCCCTCTGATTTTGAATCTAATATTAAAGAATTTATTACTTCACAAAAGAATTTTAATGCTTGATTGAAGAAAAATTGCTTAAGATTGATGATTTGGCTAGGAACGTTGATAGAATTGCTCTTGATGTTGATTCTTTGAAACTTAGATCTATTCCACCTAAGCATGATATCAATGAGTCTCTCAAAGCCATGAGAATTTCCATTGATGAGTGCAAAGAAATAACCGCTAGGATGCGTGCTAAGAAAGATGTCTTTATAAGAGCGTGTTCTTCTAGTTCCTATGAAAATAAAGATGAAGATCTAAAAGTTATTGATGTGTCCCCTATTAAATCTTTGTTTTGCAATATGAATCTTGATAATGATGGTACTGATTATGATCCACCTTTACCTAGAAGGCGTTCCAAGAATTCGGAATTTGTTGATCTTGATGCTAAATTTGACAAAAGTGGGATTGAAGAAATTAAAACCCTAGATGTTGCTAAACCCACTATTATGGATTTCAAGGAATTTAACTATGAAAATTTCTCTTTGATTGATTGTATTTCCTTGTTGCAATCCATGCTAAATTCTCCTCATGCTTATAGTCAAAATAAAGCGTTTACTAAACATATCGTTGATGGCGATGCAATCTTATGAAGAAAAACTTGAATTGGAAGTTTCTATCCCTATAAAACTTTATGATGAGTGGGAACCAACTATTAAAATTAAATTAAATATCATGAATGCTATGCTTTATGTGATTTGGGTGCTAGCGTTTCCACGATTCCAAAGACTTTGTGTGATTTGTTAGGTTTCCGTGATTTTGATGATTGCTCTGTAAACTTGCACCTTGCGGATTCCACTATTAAGAAACCTATGGGAATAATTAATGATGTTCTTATTGTTGCAAATAGGAATTATGTGCCCGTAGATTTTATTGTTCTTGACATAGATTGCAATCCTTCATGTCCTATTATTCTTGGTAGACCTTTCCTTAGAACGATTGGTGCAATTATTGATATGAAGGAAGGAAATATTAGATTCCAATTTCCATTAAGGAAAGGCATGGAACACTTTCCTAGAAAGAAAATTAAATTACCTTATGAATCTATTATGAGAGCCACTTATGGATTGCCTACCAAAGATGGCAATACCTTGATCTATTCTTGCTTGTTATGCCTAGCTAGGGGCGTTAAACGATAGCGCTTGTTGGGAGGCAACCCAATTTTATTTTTATTCCTTGCTTTTTGCTCCTGTTTAGTAATAAATAATTTATCTAGCCTCTGTTTTGGTTGTGTTTTTGTGTTTAATTAGTGTTTGTGCCAAGTAGAACCGTTGGGAAGACTTGGGGAAAGTCTTGTTGAACTTGCTGTAAAAAACAGAAACTTTAGCGTGCACGAGAACTACTTCCATTTTAAATTGGAAAGTGCTATTTAGTTAATTATTTTTGCAGATGATTAATAGATAAATTCCTCACGTCCAGCAATTCATTTTAGAATTTTTGGTGTTCCAGATCTTGCGCTAGCTACAGATTACTATAGACTGTTCTGTTTTTGACAGATTCTGTTTTTCATGTGTTGTTTGCTTATTTTGATGAATCTATGGCTAGTAAAATGGTTTATAAACCATAGAGAAGTTGGAATACAGTAGGTATAACACCAATATAAATAAAGAATGAGTTCATTACAGTACCTTGAAGTGGTCTTTTATTTTCTTTCACTAACGGAGCTCACGAGATTTTCTACTTTAAGTTTTGTGTTGTGAAGTTTTCAAGTTTTGGGTAAAGATTTGATGGATTATGGAACAAGGAGTCGCAAGAGCCTAAGCTTGGGGATGCCCATGGCACCCCCAAGATAATCTAAGGACACCTAAAAGCCAAAGCTTGGGGATGCCCCGGAAGGCATCCCCTCTTTCGTCTACTTCTATCGGTAACTTTACTTGGAGCTATATTTTTATTCGCCACATGATATGTGTTTTGCTTGGAGCGTCTTGTATTATTTGAGTCTTTGCTTTTTAGTTTACCACAATCATCCTTGCTGTACACACAATTTTGAGAGAGCCATACATGATTTAGAATTTGTTAGAATACTCTATGTGCTTCGCTTATATCTTTTGAGTTATATTATTTTGCTCTAGTACTTCACTTATATCTTTTAGAGCACGGTGGTGGATTTGTTTTATAGAAACTATTGATATCCCATGCTTCACTTAGATTATTTTGAGAGTCTTAATAGCATGGTAATTTTCTTTAAATACTAATATGCTAGGTATTCAAGAATAAAAAAATTCTCTTAATGAGTGTGTTGAATACTATGATAAGTTTGATAATTGATAATTGTTTTGAGATATGGAGATGGTGATATTAAAGTCATGCTAGTTGAGTAGTTGTGAATTTGAGAAATACTTGTGTTGAAGCTTGTGATTCCTGTAGCATGCACGTATGGTAAACCGTTATGTGATGAAGTCGGAGCATGATTTATTTATTGATTGTCTTCCTTATGAGTGGCGGTCGGGGACGAGCGATGGTCTTTTCCTACCAATCTATCTCCCTAGGAGCATGCGCGTAATACTTTGCTTTGATAACTTGTAGATTTTTGCAATAAGTATATGAGTTTTTATGACTAATGTTGAGTCCATGGATTATACACACTCTCACCCTTCCACCTTTGCTAGCCTCTCTAATATCGCGCACCTTTCGCCGCTATCATACACCCAGCATATACCTTCCTCAAAACAGCCACCATAGCCATTCCAAGATATATTGACATGCAACTTTCCACCGTTCCGTTTATTATGACACACTCCATCATTGTCATATTGCTTAGCATGATCATGTAGTTGACATCGTATTTCTGGCAAAGCCACCGTTCATAATTCTTTCATACGTGTCACTCTTGATTCATTGCATATCCCGATACACCGCCGGAGGCATTCATATAGAGTCATATTTTGTTCTAAGTATCGAGTAATTGTTGAGTTGTAAGAAAAATAAAAGTGTGATGATCATCATTATTAGATCATTGTCCCGGTGAGGAAAGGATGATGGAGACTATGATTCCCCCACAAGTCGGGATGAGACTCTAGACGAAAAATTAAAAAAAGAGAAAGAAAAGAGGCCATAAAAAAGAGAAAAAGGCCCAAAAAAATTAAAAAATGAGAGAAAAGTAGAGAAGGGACAATGTTACTATCCTTTTACCACACTTGTGCTTTAAAGTAGCACCATGATCTTCATAGTAGAGAGTCTCTCGTGTTATCACTTTCATATACTAGTGGGAATCTTTCATTATAGAACTTGGCTTGTATATTCCAATGATGGGCTCCCTAAAAATGCCCTAGGTCTTCATGAGCAAGCAAGTTGGATGCACACCCACTTAGTTTCTTTTCTTGAGCTTTCATATACTTATAGCTCTAGTGCATCCGTTGCATGGCAATCCCTACTCACTCACATTGATATCTATTGATGTGCATCTCCATAGCCCGTTGATACGCCTAGTTGATGTGAGACTATCTTCTTCATTTTTGTCTTCTCCACAACCACCACTCTATTCCACCTATAGTGCTCTATCCATGGCTCACGCTCATGTATTGCGTGAAGATTGAAAAAGTTTTGAGAATGTCAAAAGTATGAAACAATTGCTTGGCTTGTCATCGGGGTTGTGCATGATTTAAATATTTTGTGTGGTGAAGATAGAGCATAGCCAGACTATATGATTTTGTAGGGATAACTTTCTTTAGCCATGTTATTTTGAGAAGACATAATTGCTTTGTTAGTATGCTTGAAGTATTATTATTTTTATGTCAATATGAACTTTTGTCTTGAATCTTTCGGATCTAAATATTCATACCACAATTAAGAAGAATTACATTAAAATTATGCCAAGTAGCACTCCGCATCAAAAATTCTGTTTTTATCATTTACCTACTCGAGGACGAGCAGGAATTAAGCTTGGGGATGCTTGATACGTCTCCAACATATCTATAATTTTTGATTGCTCCATGCTATATTATCTACTGTTTTGGACATTATTGGGCTTTATTATCCACTTTTATATTATTTTTGGGACTAACCTATTAACCGGAGGCCGAGCCTACAATTGTTGTTTTTTTTCCTATTTTAGGGTTTCGAAGAAAAGGAATATCAAACAGAGTCCAAACGGAATGAAACCTTCGGGAACGTGATTTTCTCAACGAACAAGACCCGGGAGACTTGGACCATATGTCAAGAAAGAAAAGAGGAGGCCACGAGGTAATGGGGCGCGCCTACCCCAACCAGGCGCGCCCTCCACCCTCATGGGCCCCCTGTTGCTCCACCGACGTACTCCTTCCTACTATATATATATACATACCCCCAAACGATCAGATACGGAGCTAAAAACCTAATTCCACCACCGCAACTTTCTGTATCCACGAGATCCCATCTTGGGGCCTATTCCGGAGCTCCGCCAGAGGGGGCATCGATCAAGGAGGGCTTCTACATCAACACCATAGCCTCTCCGATGAAGTGTGAGTAGTTTACTTCAGACCTACGGGTCCATAGTTAGTAGCTAGATGGCTTCTTCTCTCTTTTTGGATCTCAATACAATGTTCTCCCCCTCTCTTGTGGAGAACTATTCGATGTAATCTTCTTTTTGCGGTGTGTTTGTTGAGACCGATGAATTGTGGGTTTATGATCAAGTCTATCTATGAATAATATTTGAATCTTCTCTGAATTCTTTTATGTATGATTGGTTATCTTTGCAAGTGTCCTTTCCTAGTGACAGTAGGGGCAGCAGGGCACATATTGTATTGTTGCCATCGAGGATAACAAGATGGGGTTTTCTTCCTATTGCATGAGTCTATCCCTCTACATCATGTCATCTTGCTTAAGGCGTTACTCTGTTTTTTACTTAATACTCTAGATGCATGCTGGATAGCGGTCGATGAGTGGAGTAATAGTAGTAGATGTAGGCAGGAGTCGGTCTACTTGCCTTGACGTGATGCCTATATACATGATCATACCTACATATTCTCATAAATATGCTCAATTCTGTTTATTGCTCAACAGTAATTTGTTCACCCACCGTAGAATACTTATGCTCTCGAGAGAAGCCACTAGTGAAACCTATGGCCCCCGGGTCTATCTTTATCATATTAATCTCCTACTGCTTAGTTATTTCCTTTGTTATTTACTTTGCCTTTATTTTACTTTGCATCTTTATCATTAAAATACTAAAAATATTATCTTATCGTATCTATCAGATCTCACTCTCGTTAGTGGCCTTATAGGGATTGACAACCCCTATTTGCGTTGGTTGCGAGGATTTATTTGTTTTGTGCAGGTACGAGGGACTCGCGCGTAGCCTCCTACTGGATTGATACCTTGGTTCTCAAAAACTAAGGGAAATACTTACGCTACTTTGCTGCATCATCCCTTCCTCTTCGGGGAAAACCAACGCAGTGCTCAAGAGGTAGCACCTACGAGCTTTTCATATATTGTTCTTTGCTTATTTAATTTTCCATTGCTACTGTTACAATCACTGTAAAACCAAAAATATTACATTTGCTACCGCTACCACTACTATCATATTACCTTTCTACTAAACACTTTGCTGCAGATATTAAGTTTCTAGGTGTGGTTGAATTGACAACTTAGCTGCTAATACTTGGGACTATTCTTTGGCTCCCCTTGTGTCGAATTAATAAATTTGGGTTGAATACTCTACCCTCGAAAACTGTTGCGATCCCCTATACTTGTGGGCTATCACTAATGTGTGTGCCTTCGCAAATCAGGCAGAAAAATTACCATAGCATGTTGGTACCATGTCATGCGACCGTGCCAAAGTTGTTTCTCATTCTTTCCGGCCAAGCCACGACACCCAGATGTTTGAATTTCACTCACATGTCTTGCATGGGACCTAGATATTCACCCAAGGACACACATGTGATTTTTCAAACAACTTTGGTGCACTGGAGCATCCGCATGTAGTTCAAATTTGAATTAAGCACATTTAATGCCTAGAAACTCAATTAATGTATAAAAAAGGTCAAATGAACCCGAAACAATTCCAAAATTTAGCACGATACTTCTATTTGGTCTAATCTGGCTGTGTAAAAAAATTAAGGCGGGAGAAGCCAGTGTACGTATGTCGCTTCACACACGGAGGTGACACATTCCCTCTCGGAACCACGAGCCTTCTTGAGGGAAGCTCCTGTTTGCAAGAAGCTTACACCAAAGCTTGTCCCAATTCGGCCAAAAAAATTAGCGCATCATGTTTGTGCCATGTCATGACACCATGCCAAGTTTCATGATTTTCAGGCGTATTTTGGAATTACAGGAATTAAAAAACCAAGTTTCTCAATCTTTCCGGCCGAGCCATGACGCTGAGATGTTTGAATTTCAATCCCGTCTCTTGCATGGGACCCAAAAATTCAACCAAGGACACACATTTGATTTTTCAAACAACTTTGGTGCACTGGAGCATCCGCATGTAGTTCAAATTTGAATTAAGCACATTTAATGCCCAGAAACTCAATTAATGTATAAAAAAGGTCAAATGAACCCGAAACAATTCCAAAATTTAGCACGATACTTCTATTTGGTCTAATCTGGCTGTGTAAAAAAATTAAGGGAGGAGAAGGCAGTACGTGTGTCGTTTCGCACATGGAGGTGACACGTTCTCTCTCAGAACCACGAGCCTTCTTGAGGGAAGCTCCGGTTTGCAAGAAGATTACACCAAAGCTTGTCCCAATTCGGCCAAAGAAATTACCGTAGCATGTTGGTGCCATGTCATGACACCATGCCAAGTTTCATGATTTTCAGGCATGTTTTGGATTTACAGTAATTAAAAAACCAAGTTTCTCAATCTTTCCGGCCGAGCCACGATGCTCAGGTGTTTGAATTTCACTCCCATCTCTTGCATGGGACCCAGAAATTCACCCAAGGACACACATGTGATTTTTCAAACAACTTTGTTGCACTGGAGCACGTGCTTGTAGTTCAAATTTGAATTATGCACATTAAATGCGTAGAAACTCAATTAATGTATAAAAAGGCCAAAGACGAAACCGAAATAATTCCAAAATTTAGCACGGTACTTCTATTTAGTCTAATCCGCTTGTGTAAAAAAATTAATGCAAGAGAGGGCAGTGTATGTATGTCATTTCACACAAAGAGGTTACACATTCCCTCTCGGAACCAGGAGCCTTCTTGAGGGAAGCTCCGGTCTGCAAGAAGCTTACACCAAAGCTTGTCCCAACTCGGCTAAAGAAATTACCGCAGCATGTTGGTGCCATGTCATGACACCGTGCCAAGTTTCATGATTTTCAGGCGTGTTTTGGAATTACAGGAATTAAAAAACCAAGTTTCTCAATCTTTCCGGCCAAGCCATGACACCTAGATGTTTGAATTTCACTCACATCTCTTGCATGGGACCTAGAAATTCACCCAAGGACACCCATGTGATTTTTCAAACTTTGGTGCACTGGAGCCTATGCTTCTAGTTCAAATTTGAATTATGCACATTAAATGCGCAAAAACTCAATTAATGTACAAAAAAGGCCAAAGGAACCCAGAATAATTCCAAAATTTAGCACGGTACTTCTATTTGGTCTGATCTGCCTGTGTAAAAAAACTAAGGCGGGAGAAGGCAGTACGTATGTCGTTTCGCATACGGAGGTGACACGTTCCCTCTTGGAACCATGAGCCTTCTTGAGGGAAGCTCCAGTTTGCAAGAAGCTTACACCAAAGCTTGTTCCAATTCGGCCAAAGAAATTACCGTAGCATGTTGGTGCCATGTCATGACACCATGCCAAGTTTCATGATTTTCAGGCAAGTTTTGGATTTATAGGAATTAAAAAATCAAGTTTCTCAATCTTTCTGGCCGAGCCACGACGCCCAAATGTTTGAATTTCACTCCCATCTCTTGCATGGGATCTAGAAATTCACCCAAGGACACACATGTGATTTTTCAAACAACTTTGGTGCACTGGAGCATGTGCTTGTGGTTCAAATTTGAATTATGCACATTAAATGCACAAAAACTCAATTGATGTATAAAAAGGCCTAACGAACACGGAATAATTCCAAAATTTAGCATGATACTTCTATTTTGGTCTAATCTGCCAGTGTACAAAAATTAAGGCGGGAGAAGGCAGTGTACATATGTCGTTTCGCACACAGAGGTGACACGTTCCCTCTCAGAACTAGGAGCCTTCTTGAGGGAAGCTCCGGTTTGCAAGAAGCTTATGCCAAAGCTTGTCCCAATTCGGCCAAAAAATTACCGCATCATGATTTGCCATGTCTTGACACCATGCCAAGTTTCAAGATTTTCAGGCGTGTTTTGGAATTACAGGAATTAAAAAACTAAGTTTCTCAATCTTTTCGGCCGAGCCATGACGCCCAGATGTTTGAATTTCACTCCCATCACTTGCATGGGACCTAGAAATTCACCCAAGGACACACATGTAATTTTTCAAACAACTTTGGTGCACTGGAGCATGTGCTTGTAGTTAAAATTTGAATTATGCACTTTAAATGCCAAGAAACTCAATTAATGCATAAAAATGGCCAAACGAACAGGGAATAATTCCAAAATTTAGCGTGATACTTCTATTTGGTCTAATCTGCCAGTGTACAAAAATTAAGGCGGGAGAAGGCAGTGTACGTATGTCGTTTCGCACACGGAGGTGACACGTTCCCTCTCGGAACCACGAGCCTTCTTGAGGGAAGCTCCGGTTTGCAAGAAGCTTACACCAAAGCTTGTCCCAATTCGGCCAAAAAAATTATTGCAGCATGTTGGTGCCATGTCATGACACCATGCCAAGTTTCATGATTTTTAGACGTGTTTTGGATTTATAGAAATTAAAAAACCAAGTTTTTCGATCATTCCGGTCGAGCCACGACGCTCAGATGTTTTAATTTTATTCCCGTTTCTTGCATGGGACCTATAAATTCACTCAAAGACACACATGTTATTTTTCAGCAAACTTTGGTGCATTGGAGTATGTGCTTGTAGTTCAAATTTGAATTATGCACATTAAATGCCCCAAAACTCAATTAATGCATAAAAATGCCAAACGAACCCGGAATAATTCCAAATTTAAACACGACACTCATGTACTAGTTGCATGTTCATTGTACGTAAATGTTCTAGCAATTCAAACACCATCCTTTACCTCCGTAACACGAATTTGTCTTTCAAAACATAATGAAAAAAACTAGGTATACCACAAACAGTTTACTAGAAAGAATCATGCGGGATGCGATATAAAATATCTTGGGGCATCGTCTTGTCTGGCTTACGCAGGAAGCTTCGTCGTCTATAGTCCACCGTCCCCGCTTGAACCACACTTGCGCGCCAGTTTCTCGCGGCACCGAGCGAATTTTTTTTCCACCGCGGAAATATCTATCTCCCCGCCCCCTCCCTCCTACCAAAAGCCGCATTTCCATTGTTCCTCCTTGCTTTCCAAGTTCAAACCTTCACTTCTGCTTACTGGCAGCTCAGCCTCCTCACCGGCGACCCTTCTTCTTGTAGCACCGCCTCCTCGCCGGCTACCCTTCTTCTTGCAGCGCCGCCTTCTCGTTGGCGACCCTACTTCTTGCAGCGCCGCCTCCTCACCGGCGACCCTTCTTCTTGCTGCGCAGCCTCCTCAGTGCCGACCCTTCTTCTTGCTGCGCGGCCTCCTCAGCGCCGACCCTTCTTCTTACTGTGCGGCCTCGTCGATATGGTCAGGTAATCCACACCCCACCCACACCATCCTCCTCCTTTCCCGTCCCACATGCCCCGACTGATGGAGCGACACCTTCTAGCAAAATCACTACCCCCTCCTCCAATTAAGTGCTGCCCACAGCCATTTTACACGCAGTATAACATGGAGCTGAGTAGCATGCGGCCGCACGCGCGAACGAGGTTGCTATGGCGGCCATGCGTGTCGACCGCCAGATCTTGGAGGAGGACCTCATCTTCGAGGCCACTGTCGACACCACCACGCGGTTTTCTACTTTAAAATATAGTTCATGATGTTTTCTCGAGGCCACCACCAGTGCCTTCTAGTGATTTGTCCTCTATAATGTTAATTTGCAATCTGATGTTCAGTTAACAGTTTGGTCCTCTGAAATGTAATGTTCAGTTAACACTTTGGTTCAACAATTGCTACATTTCGTAGTACTGTTCTCAAGCATTCTTTGTTTTGTTAACTGTCTTATCTTCTAGTACATGGTTCTATTCTGCAATGTCGTGCTCAGTTAACTATTTTGGTTCATTTGGTCTGCTGTCCATTTAACTGTTTGGTTCAGTTCTGCAAGTTGATTTTCGTTTGATGTGGGTACAATTTTGTATTGTTATACATGTGACACCAATCTAATTTGGCTGTAGTCAATACATATTCTACTGATAGTATGGCAACTCTCAGTTAACCTGATCAAGATCTTCCTTATGTGTGTTGCAGGAAAACAATGGGAGACACTGCAGTTTACCATCGAGGTTTGTTCAAGCAGGGTCCTTTGGCTAATAGCACTTTATTGTGCAGCTGCAGGAATCATTCTAATATTTAGGTTTCTTACAATTTGGTCCTGCACACGTAGGTCCTGCTGTCAGAGGCTTAGACCCACTGTTCGACCCATTTTGCATATGGGGAAATGAGATGTCCATGAATATCAGTCAAGTCAAGAAACTCAAAAATATTGTTAGGATGAAGAAACTTGTGACGAATAACATCAAGATCTTTGTTTGCACAATGAAGAAGACACTAGTCAACTATAGGATGGTACCAACTCTTTTACCTTGTTTTTACCCCTTGCACCATTTCAAAACTTACAACAGCGATTTATGCATAGCTTTGTTTTCAGTACTTTTCAAAGGAGTTCACCGATGATTACCTCTCAAATCACCTGCATGGTCAAGAGGTGAGGAAGGTATTAATTCAACACCCACGGTGCAATTATCCGTAGCCACTGGCCTAAAGTTGCAAGGACATTCAACATCACTGAAGGCTCAATATTTGCCTTCCGCTCCTGCAGTTTCCCAGATGAGATTCATCTGTCTATTTACCGTGTATGATGCTACTTTCCAAAGGTTTTTTACGCTGCATGTGAAACTTGGTGTTGGTGTGTAATGGCGTAACTAAGTGCCGAAGCTATCTGATGTAATTCGATTATGAAATCCTGGTTGCTTTTATACGGATATGAAATATCTGGCGTGTTTTATAAGAAATATCAATTTGATTAGTACATGGATTATCAATAATAGGCTAATTACCCTACTTATTGGGGTTTTATATTGCAAATGGTTACTCAGACAGCACCGTGGGCGATGAACTCAAACAACCTGCACGGTTTCTAGAAAGTAGGCGTGTTCAATCAACTAACAATCACACACGGCTTCTGGCAGCGAACTGTTTGCGTTAGGCCACCTGCCACAAACGTTTCCACACAAAGAACTATGTGTGATATACATACCTACAGAAATGTTTTTCTAGGATTCACCGTGCGGGATGTACATACCTACAGAAATGATTTTCTGGGATTCACCGTGTGGGATGTACATACCTACGGAAATGATTTTCTGGGATTCACCGTGTGGGATGTACATACCTACAGAAATGATTTTCTCGGATTACCGTGTTGGATGTACATACCTACGGAAATGATTGGGTTTCGATGCATCGCCCGATCGCACAAGGCCCCAGCCTGGGTACCATAAACCCCAGGGTTGTGTTCGTTAGACCAGCGTTTAATTGCGTGATTTAACCAGGAGAATCGTGATCAAATTTAGAGCCACATCCTCCATTAGGGCTTCTCCTCGAGCTCCAACATCTAGGAGAAGGAGGAAGAAGAGGAAGAAGTGAGGCAAGGTGTGAGGTAGAAGGGAGAAAACCATGGTCGTTTTTATAGCTCGAGCTCGGTGCATGATGAGAAAAGTCTACCAGCTCCGCTTGTCGCTCGATCGCCGATGTTTGGAGGAGAATCCGTGAGCAGTGCCGACAAGGTGCTGGCCCACGAGGTGAGTACACGCTGCGCCAACAGCAAGCACGTCGCGCACTACCACAGTGCGACCCTAGATGCTCTATGCGCTAGACGCCACAGGTGGAGAAGGTGCGAGAAAGCGCATGAGAGTGGAGAGCTAGAGGAAGAAGAGGAGACTTATAGTGGACCCTGGGTCCACCTGTCACCAGTAGAGAGCACTATGCACTAGAGTATGACAAGCAAAATTTGGAATTTGAAACTATAATTTTTCAAAATTTTCCGTGGCTCTAAGTAGCAAATCCTCAGCTACCCTAGTTGTAGAATTATAACCACAACACTATTACCTCACTGTTGTTGCACGAATTATTAGTGCCCTCACTCTAACTGTGTTTAAATCACGTGAGCTAAATAATTATTTCAGTGGTATTCCCACGGAGTTGTAGACGTAGTTCAGGTGACCACCCTACCAAATCTCAAGGACGAGATTTTCCTTAAGGGGGGTAGAGTTTGTAACACCCCAAATATTTAACCATAATTTCGTTAACTAAAATTTGGTCAAAAATAAAATATTGAGCTATATGAGGTCATTTATTAATTTTAGAGCCTTTTCTATTTTCTGTTTTCCAAAATTCTTCCCTTCATATAGAATTTTTGTAAAATATTGTGGGCTGGAAATTCTTCCCCACAAAGTCACCTATTCTTCACATCTCCAAATGAGCTGAAAATTATGGAGAATTGTTTTGGAGTATGTAGAAAATACTGGAGAAAATAACTACCAGAGGGGTCCACCCTGGTGAGCACAAGACACCAGGGTTAGCCTAGGCCCCCGGGCGCACCCTGGTGGGTTGTGCCCTCCTCGGCCCACCTCTGGTGCCCATCTTCTGGTATATAGGTCATTTTGACATAGAAAAAAATAAGGAGGGGACTTTCGGGCGGGAGCGCCGTCGTCTCGAGGCGGAGCTTGGGGGAGCACTTTTGCGATTCGGCGGAGCAATTCCGCCGGGGGAACTTCCCTCCTGGAGGGGGAAATCATCGTCATCACAAACAAACCTCTCATCTTTGGGAGGGAAATCTCCATCAACATCTTCAACAACACCATCTTCTCTCAAACTCTAGTTCATCTCTCGTGTTCAATCTTTGTACCAGAACTTTAGATTGGTACCTGTGGGGGACTAGTAGTGTTGATTAGATCTTGTAGTTGATTACTATATGGTTTATTCGGTGGAAGATTATATATTCAGATCCATTATGCTATTTAATAACCCTATGATCTTGAGCATGATTATCATTTGTGATTAGTTACTTTTGTTCTTGAGGTCACAGGAGAAATCTTGTTGCAAGTAATCATGTGAACTTGATATGTGTTCGATATGTTGATGATATGTATGTTGTGATTCCCTTAGTGGTGTCATGTGAAAGTCCACTACGTGGCACTTCACCATATTTGGGCCTAAGGGAATGCATTGTGGAGTACTTATTAGATGATGGGTTGCTAGAGTGGCAGAAGCTTAAACCCTAGTTTATGCACTACTTTGTAAGGGAACGTTTTGGATCAAAAAGTTTAATGCTATGGTTAGATTTTATCTTAATACTTCTCTTGTAGTTGCGGATGCTTGCGAGGGGGTTAATCATAAGTAGGAGGTTTGTTCAAGTAAGAACAACACCTAAGAAGCGGTCCACCCACATATCAAATTATCAACGTAGCGAACACGAATCAAATCAACATGATGAAAGTGACTAGACGAAATTCCTGTCTACACTCAAGAACGATTTGCTTATTACTAGAGACCGTTTTGGCATGTACTTTGCCACAAAAGGATTGGGCTACCTTGCTGCACATTATTTGCCATTACCGCTGCTTGTCTGTTACAAATTATCTTGCTATCAAACTACCTACTACGGACAATTTAAGTGCTTGCAGAAATTACCTTGTTGAAAACCACTTATCATTTCCTTCTGCTCCTCATTCGGTTTGACACTCTTACACTACTGCTGGATGCTGCTAACGCGACACTACGATCAGAGACCCTTCGACAAAACTGTGTGCGATGCAATAATCACAAACAGTGGTGTAAAAACCCATCAAAAAAGGTGCAAAATGTTTGCGATGACGGATGCCTCAAACACGGTTCGGATTTTATTTGCGTGTGTGATGCAGGGCATAGGGTTCAGCTCAATTAACTGTTTGCGATGAGGAGGAACAAAAGAAACAGGTAGCCAGATGAAGGTGTGTGCGATATACACCATACGGTTCACTCGGATGAACAGTTTGTAATAAGGCAACACAAAAGAAACGGTCAGCCAGATCAAGGTGTGTGCGATATATGGCATGCGGTTCACTCGGCCTTGTCATCAGTGTGTGACCTCTGTGGCAACCATTCGCTCCCCACTAGCCTCTTCTTGTACCGTGGCAACCGTCCATCGCCTCTTCGCCTTTCCCTCTCGAGTTGGAACTGCTGTCGCACGCTCTTCCTCCCTCCATTTGCCTTCACCCTTCCTTCTGCCATTGTTCGATCGTCTTCTCCATGGAGGGAACAGGCCGGAAATGACCCCGCTATTCTTGCCCCGATCTGAAAGATGACGTGGTGGAGGAACTCATGGATCGGTGTGACGTCATCACCTCAGCTAGCACGGCAGGTTCGTTCAAGTCCATTCTCGACTCAACAAATAACATCATTGCAAATAACTCAATGGTTCAGGAGCGGTTTGATCTCCCCTATCTTCTTCGCCATGACGCTGATCGCCGGCGTGGGGACGACGGAAGCGTCACCTTGTGCAAGTTGATGCCGCTTGATAATGATACGTGTGATGTTAAGATGAAATCACTTGAGGGTAAGGCTGAGGCAGGCACAAATGGAGATTGGGTTGTTTATATTGGGTATAACTGCGAGTAGGAACTTGTGAATGTGTACACTTGTCACCGGATTCCACTTCCAAAAATCAAAGACTGCCCGGAGGTTAAGAACACAAATAATCTACATATGTTTAAATATGATCATGGTGACTGTCGTCTATGGTAGATAGCTATTTGTCGAGTTACCAACCGCTCTTGGGATTACAAGAACTATGAAGTCGTTGCTATCTTCAACAAGCTTCTTGCCATCCTTACTTCCACGCCTCGATGGATATTGCTCAAAAATCATTTTTTGTACAGAGATGAGTACTATGATGCAATTCAATACGAGGGCCTTGTGTTTGCTGCCACCACTCGTGGCACTGTTTTTGCATGGAATCCCTATGGTTTCAGTACGTTTCTCTTCCACCGTAATTATAGTTGTTTCATCCACATGCATGTGGGTTAGCTAGTTTCCCTTTACTAATTAACCTTCTTGTATTTCCAAGGTCCTGTGAACATTCCACCACCTATACTTGAAAAAATTTATAACCAAGGGGGAGATGATGATGGTGATTATCACGAGCATGAGGACGAACAGGACCTATATACTAAGTGGCGCCTGGCAACTTATTCCGATGGATCACCTCTTCTTGCATGTATACAGGGCACTGCTGATTTTACTAACGAAACAGGTGTTTTCTCCCATGGTCGCACTCTCCGGACCTATTCCAACATCTGTTGCAGGGTATTCGAGATGGATTTGCTGCTAGCGTCAACACCTTCTCCCTGGTTCAGTATTGACAGTCTTGGATAAAACTCGCTCTTCCTTGGACATAACTCTCCAATGATGGTGAAAGGTGATCCAGCTGCTATTGACACAACGTTACTACCATTTATGAGAAGCAACTATATCTATACCTTGGGCATTGCTATTGTTCCCTACCCTGGCTATCACAATATGCGTCCTGATATAGGCCACTTTAGCCTGGATGATCAATCCTGCGTTGGTCTCGAGATTGACAATAGCTGGCCCTTCCCAGTGAATCAGTTATGGTTCGAAGCAAGTGTTTCCAACGCCAAGGATTGGTTGAGCTAAAGTTCATTTCATCGCTTTGTTATTTGTTTTGTGAGAAAAACTTTAGTATTTACTAGAATGTTTTGTTGGAAATAATCTATAATCCAACATGTACCCACGTTGTTGTTGTGTGTTGATGACTTGTTGTATGTAATGAATGGTACATTTGCATATGCATCCCATCAACTCACGCCTGCTCGCACGGCACACGGGTCGCGTGGCGGCACATATATTATTTTTCTATTTGGATGATTAATGCTTCCGCTTTATTGCTTAACCGAAGCATGGCACGTATACATTGTTGGTCTAACGCTCATGGTTCGAATAAATAATCCGTTTGGGATATTGGTTCCCAATTATTAATAATCTCCCGTCTGTAATTAGATAAAGATTACATAAAAAATAGTCTCAAATTTGACAAAAAAGTACAATGCCACTTTGTATTGGTGTCCATATGAACAATGCTAGTGATTTTAGTTGCAAAAATTAGATAGTGCTAATGATTTTTAGCTACATATTTTGACAAATCGTAGTGTTACAAGGTTGAAAAATGGCAATGTTACTAGATCAACAAATGTCAATCTTTCCAGTTTGACAAATGGCAATATACCCAATATGACAGATGCAAATCTTACCCAATTGTTTCTACATGGTTGCACACAGGTCATCCAAAACAACCGTTTGCGTTGAAGGGATGCACAAATCCTGCGCTGTGAATTTTCCCTTGACTTAAGGGGGATGACCATAGCTCTCACTTTGCATACAAGTGTTCTATCTAAAACGTTTGCGATCAAGAGCTGCACAAATCCTGCTCGGCACCTTTTCCCTTGGCTTCCTGGGGAAGCTGTCAGTTTGCATACGGGTGTTCTAACTAAAACATTTGTGATGAGTGTTTTATATTAAAAACCATTGACTTTATCTTCAAAAGAAAATCATTCGATAAGGTTGTACATTAAGAGAGAAAAACGCAAGTTCGTTCAAATCATATCTTTCATTCAGTCACACAGTGAATTTATATTCATATGATCGAGAATTCGAGATACAGTCAAACTATTTCATTCAGTCAAACTATTTCCGGCGGTGGCGGAGGCGGTGTGCCGCGCCATCGTTGTCGTTGTCGTCCTCCGGGACACCGTTGGTGAAATCTTCAAGGTAGCACAAAATGTTCTTCACTTGTAAATCAAACATCATGTCGTCGCGCGATCGACAGGCGAGGCGCGGGAGGACGGCAACTGGCGCCGCTGAGAGGTAGTGGTCGACGGCGGCGTCCCATGCCGCTGAGGGGGGTGCGTGCACGGGCACGGGCGCGGAGGATGCAGCCAAACACACGGGGACCGGTGCCACAGGGGTGGAGGGGCGCGCACGGGCACGGGCATGGGCACGGGCGTGGCGGGTGCAACCAAAGGCACGGGGACCGGCGCCGCGGTGGGTGGAGGGGCGCGCACGGGCACGGGCGCTGGCACTAGCATGTACACGAGCTCGTGTGGGTCCGCGGAGACCTCGCTAACGCCCGCGGCTTCCAGCTCTGTGATAGTGCTCGGCGACCAGCCCGTCAATGCTACAGGGATGGTCGCTGGCGCGGCATGGGGATGGGAGCTGGGACAAGAGCAGGGGCAGCAACCGCCGCAAGCAGCTCATTTAGGGCCATGTCCATGAGGCCCCATTCCTCCTTATTTTCTATCTCCTCTGGCTCGGAGTCGATTTCACCAAACTTGAAGACTAGTGGAAGATGATCATTCTGCACCATGGCGTTGGTGGAGGTCTGGGAGAGGGAGGGGAATGGGAGGAGAACAGTAAGGCCGGTCTGGGGGAGGGAGGGGAATGGGAGGAGAACAGTAAGGCCGCCCATATTAAACAACGGCTCAGGCGCCATTAATGGAGAGGAAGGCGGGCGGCCATGGAAGTCGAAGGGCTTGCTTCCCAGTGAGCCTGCGCAGCGTTTAGCTCGCATGCTTGCTAGTGAGCCTGCGCATTGGAGGACAGCTTGCACGCCTCTCGGTCAGCCTGCGCACCGGACTCCGCTTGCACGCCTCCGGTTCAGTCAAGCAGCTGTCCGCACGACACCTCCTATAGCCATTAAAACCAAGACACATGGCGTCACGTGAATGGTTAACATAACACACACGATTTGAATTATACAAATGTTAGAGATATTAAAGTGGTAGCTATTTTTTAAAATGCCTTTGTTGGCTGTTATTCGAGTGCGCCTTCTCTCAAAATGGGCACGAAAAATACCACAGCATGTCGGGTGCCATTCCATGATAGCATGCCAAGTTTCATGAATTTCAGACGAGATTTGGATTTACTAGAATTTAAAAACAAAGTATCTCAACGGTTTGCCGGCAATCAACAGTGCCCTGGTGTTTGAAATTCATTACCATTTCTTGCATGGGACCTAAGCATGCAACCAAGGACACGGATTTGATTTTTCAACCAATTTATATGCACTGGAGCATGCGCATGTAGTTCAAATTTGAATTATGCACATAAAATGCCTAGAAAACCCAGTTGATGTATAAAAATGTCCAAATGAACCCCAAAAAATTCCAAAATTTAACACAACACTCCTGTTGTTCTATGTTGACACTAGAAATTTTTTAAAAGCAATAAGAGGCAATGAAGATCGCTTCATCCCCAAAGGTGGGACATTCCCTACCGAAACCATCAGGTTTATTGTGAAAGCTCTGGTTTGTGAGAAGCTTATGCCCAAACCTGCCCCAAATGGGATAAATTTTTTATCATGGCATGTTCATGCCGCTCCATGATAGCATGCCTATTTTCATGAATTTCAGACGAGTTTTCGATTTACTAGAATTTAAAAACCAGGTATCTCAAGGTTTGCGGCTGAGTGACAGTGGCAGGGTGTTTGACACTCATTCTCATTACTTTCATGGGACCTAAGCATGCAACCAAGGACACATATTTGAATTTTCAACCAGTATATATGCATTAGAACATGTGCCTGTAGTTCAAATTTAAATTATGCACATAAATGCATAGAAAACTCAGTTAATGTATAAAGATGTCCAAACGAGCCCCGAAAAATTCCTAAAATTAACACAAAACTGATGTTGTTCAATGTTGACACTAGAAAAAAATTGAAATCAAGAAGAGGCAACGAATATCGTTTCGTCCAGAAAGGTGAAACGTTCGCTGCTGTAACCATGAGGCTTGTTGTGAGAAGCTCTGGTTTGTGAGAAGCTTATATACCCCAACCTGCCCCAAATTGGACAATATTTTTACCACTGCATGTTGATGCCAGTCCATGCTAGCATGTCAAGTTTAATAAATTTCAGACGCGTTTTTGATTTACTAGAATTTAAAAACCATGTATATCGATGTTAGCGGTCGAGCAACAGTTGCAAGGTGTTTGACATTCATTCTCATTTCTTGCATGGGACTTAAGCATGTAACCAAGGACACACATTCCAATTTTGAACCAATTTATATGCACTGGAGCATGTGCGTGTAGTTCAAATTTGAATTATGCACATGAATGCATAGAAAACTTAGTTAATGTATAAAAATGTCCAAGCGAACCCCGAAAAATCCCAAAAATTGACACAACACTCGTGTTGTTCTATGTTGACAAGAGAATAAATTTGAAAGTTAGAAGAGGCAACAGATATCATTTCGTCCCCCAAGGTAGCACGTTGCCTACCGAAACCATCAGGCTTGTTGTGAGAGAAGCTCTAGTTTGCGAGAAGCTTAAACCCAAACCTGCCCAAAATGGTATAATATTTTTACCACGGCATGTCGATGTCGTTCCATGATATCATGTCAAGTTTCATGAATTTCAGACGAGTTTTGGATTTACTAGAATTTTAAAACCATGTATCTCAATATTAGAGGCCGAGCGATAGTGTCAAGGTGTTTGACATTCATTCTCATTTCTTGCATGTAACCAAAGCTTGCAACCAAGGACATACCTTTGATTTTGCAACCCGTTTTTATGGACTGGAGCATGTGCACGTAGTTCAATTTTGAATTATGCACATAAATGCCTCGAAAACTCAGTTATGTATAAAAATGTCCAAATGATCCCCGAAATTCATCCCCATTTCTTGCATGGGACATAAGCATAAACCCATGGACACATATATGATTTTACAACCCATGTTGTTGCACCTGAAATGTGCGTGTAGTTTAATTTTGAATTGTGCACCTAAAATGGCCAGAAAACCATTTTAAAGTATAAAATGTCCAAACGAACCCTGAATAATTCCAATTCTTTTATGACACACATATAGTTGCATGTTCACTACACATAAAAGTTCTAGCAATTCAAACATCGTCCATTGCCGTTGTGACCCCATTATTTAATTCAAATCAAGATGAGAAATCATGTAGATCCCACACAGTTTATTATCACCAACCGTGTGAGATGCAGTACAAAATATCCTGGAGCACCGTCTGAAGCAACTCAAAATTTTCGGCTTCCACGGAAATATCTACCTCCCCGCCCCCTCCCCCTTACCAAAAGCCACAGTTCCCCTATTTTTGCCTTCCTTTACAAGTTGAAACCTTCAATCCTCGCTTGCAGCGCCGCCTCCTGTTAGTGACCCTCCTTCACGCTGCTCGACATCGCCTATCTAGGCAGGTAATCGACACCCGACCCCCATCTTCCTCCTCCTTCCACATCCCAGATGCCCCGACCGCCAGTGTGACACCTTCCACCCAAATCACCGACCCCTCCACCAAATAAGCGTCGCCCTAAACCATGGTGCACGTAGTATAGCCAGGATTTCAAGGAGCATTTGGCAGTGGAGAAGCAAATCGCATCTGCACGCGTGGATGAGGCCACGATGGCTGCCATTCGTGACGACCCCCAGATCTTGGAGGAGCACCTCGCCGTCAAGGCCACCGTCGACACCTCGCTGCCGACGCCGTAACGCGGTTGTCTACTTTAAACGACAGTTCGTGGCATTTTCTCGAGGCCACCCTCGGTGCCTTCGACGAAGACTACTAGGTGGTTTCTCAGCGTGCATGTGCTTACCTCATCTCGAGAGCCAGCAGGTTGGTGCCCGGAGCAGCTCAGGCAACTCACCACTACGACGACGGCACCCACAAAGCGGAGGCCTCGCCCTCTTCCATGTCCAAGGATCCAATCTTCATCGATATCTCCGACAATGATGAGTAGCTTGTCTTATTAACTCACTATAAGGACCCATGTTCAGTTTGCTAGCTACTGCCTTTCCTTAACAAATTCTAGTGAATTGTGCTATCCACTTGTACCATGCAATCTTTTGCTCTAGTGTACATGTTCTATATGCCGTGCAATGTGGTGCTCACTTATTAACAGTTGGTTAATTAGTTGTCCTGTTCAATTAACTATTTGGTCCAATTATGCAAATGTGATATTCAATTCTTCAGGGTGCAATTTTGTATTGTCTTCCATGTGAGAAATAAATCCAATTTTTCTTTACAAAATACATGAGAAACAAATACAATTGCTATATTTCCAAGTTATCAAGCATGCTTGGTTTGGTTAACTGTCTAATCTTCTAGTATGATATACATTGTGCAATGTGGTGCTTAGTTAACATTTGGTTCATTTGTTGTGGTGTTTAGTTAACTGTTTCGTTCAATTCTGCAATGCGATGTTCAATTGTTGTGGTTGCATTCTGTTGGTGTATACCATGTGACAAATAAATCGAATTTGGCTTTACAAAATACATGAGAAACAAATACAATTGCTATATTTCCAAGTTGTTAGGCATGCTTGGTTTGGTTAACTGTCTGATCTTCTATTAGGAGTATGTTATATTGTGCAATGTGGTGCACAGTTAAAGTTTGGTTCATTTTTTGTGGTGTTTAGTTAATTGCTTGGTTCAATTCTGCAATGCAATGTTCAATTGTTGTGGGTGCATTCTGTTATTTTATACCATGTGAGAAATAAATTGAATCTGGCTATACTAAATACATGAGAAACAAATACAATTGCTATATTTCCGAGATGTTAAGCATGCTTGGTTTGGTTAACTGTCTAATCTTCTATTAGGAGTATGTTATATTGTGCAATGTGGTGCTCAGTTATTGTTTGGTTCATTTGTTGTGGTGTTTAGTTAACTGCTTGGTTCAATTCTGCAATGCGATGTCCAATTGCCGTGGGTAGAATTTTGTATTGTTGTGCATGTGAGGAATAAATCGAATTTGGCTACACTTAATACATGAGAAACATATACAAGTGCTATATTTCCTAGTTCTTAATCATGCTTGGTTTGGATAAATGGGTTTTCCATGTGGCTTGAATTAATCTGATGAATCTGCAATGTGCTTATTTTTCATCAACATATTCTACTGATAGCATGTGAACCCTTACTGAACCTGATGACTAACTACCTTATATGTGTTGCAGGGCAACAATGGGAAGCACCGAGGTTTACAATCGAGGTTAGCACGTGCATGATCCATTGTCTAATAGAACATTATTGTGCAATTGCAGGAACCATTCTAATATTTAGGTTTTTAACAATTTGGTCTTGCACATGTAGGTCTTGCCGTCAGAGGTTTTGACCCACTGTTCGACCCTTTTTGCATAAGGGGAAATGACTTGACCATGAATATCAATCAAGTCAAGAAACTCAGAAAGATTGTTAAGATAAAGAAATTAGCGACAAAAAACAACAAGATCTTTGTCTGCACAATGAAGAAGACATCAGTTAACTACAAGATGGTACTAACTATCATACCTTGCCTTTTTTATTCCTTTGCCCCATTTCCAATATAGAGAAGATATTTATGCACATCCTTGTTTTTAGGCCTTTCCAAAGCAGTTCACTGATGATGACCTCTCAAATCACCTCTATGCTTAGGAGGCGAGGAAGGTTTTCATACAACACCCATGGTTCAATATTGAAGTGTTCCTGAAGAGGACGGAGGATGGACGGTCAATCATCCACAGGCACTGGCCTAAAGTTGCAAAGACCTTCAACATGAATGAAGGCTCAATATTCACCTTCCGCTTCAGCAGTTTTCCAGATGAGATGCATCTTTTTATGTATCGTCTATGATGCTAATTTCGAAAAGTTCTAGAAGTTGCATGTCAAACTTGGTGCTGGTGAAGTTGTGTAATGGGGTAGCTGAGTGCTGAAGCTATATCATGTTGTACTCTGATGTATTTCAATTATGAAATCATGCTTCCTTAATATGGAAATGAAATATATTATGTGCTTAATATGAATGTCAATTAGATTCATAAATGGATTATAAATAATAGGGCAATTAGCCTGCTAATTGGGTTTTTCTATTGCAAACGGTTGTTTAGAAAACACCGTGGGCGATGACCTCAGGCAACGCACACAGTTTCTAGGAATAAACCGTGTCGGATCAATGAACAATCACACATGACATTCTCTTAAAAACTGTTTGCGTTAGGCCACCTTGCACAAACATTTACCACATAAAAACTGTGTGTGATGGACAAACTTTGCCGCACAGTTTCTTCTACACACCGTGTGTGATGCATTCAATAACACAAACGATAAGATTGTTAATATCGTGTGCAATGGCAACGCTATCACAAACAATCTAATGGGGAATATTGTGTGTGTTGTGCATGCGAAGGGAAACGTTTTCCTTGGAGCGACTGTGTGGGATGTTCATATGAATGGAAACGTTTAGCAGGGACTGACTGTGTGGGATGTACTTACGACCGGAAATGATTTTGCTTGTATAATTGTATTTTTTTAGCATTACTGTACGTATAACCGTATTTGAGCGCTCGCCGGTCGCACACGACCTCATTTTGCCAAGCGTGTGTGCCAGGAGGGCATATCCTCGACGGTTTCTGGGTCGTGTGGGAAGGACCCCCTATCGCCCGCACTCACTTGGCGACGGTTCCAAGTGCCGTCGTGGAAAGGGGTTAAAAACCGTTTGTATAGCACCTCGTTGTACCAGTGTTACTTATCAAAAGGACTACGATTGATCGCCTATACTTGTGGGTTGTGAAGGCTCTTTTCTGGCGCCGTTGCCAGGGAGTGAAGCGCTATTAGTTAGTGTAAATCGGTAAGGAAAAATCATTACTACGCGCTGAAATCTATTGTCAGTTGTTAGTATGGAGAACTATCCTTTGAGGGGTTTGTTCGGGTTATCTACACCTTGACCGGAACCATAATTAGTTCCCTCTCAACCTACTGCACCTACTAAAAATATTGGTTATGAGATTCCTTCAGGTATGATAGAACAACTGGTAGCTAATCCTTATGCAGGAGATGGAACTGAACATCCTGATATGCACTTGATATATGTGGATGAAATTTGTGGATTATTTATGCTTGCAAGTTTATCCCTAGATGAAACTAAGAAGAAGGTTTTACCGTTATATTTGAAGGGAAAAGTATTGATGTGGTATAGGCTATGCGATGATATTGGTTTTGGAATTGGAATCGATTGAAATTGGAATTTCACCAAAAAAATTGTCCTATGCATCAGTTCAGCATGATCGGAATTACATATATAATTTTTGGCCTCGTTAAGGAGAAAGTATCGCTCTAGCTGGGGGGAGTCTTAAGTCAATTTTATATTCATGCCCCAATCATGAGCTCTCGAGAGAAATTATCATTTAGAACTTTTATGCTCGGCTTTCTCATGATGATCGATCCATGCTCGATACTTCTTGTACGGGTTCTTTTATGAAGAAGATTATTGAATTCAGGTGGGATCTTTTAGAAAGAATTAAATGCAACTCTGAAGATTGGGAACTCGACGAAGGTAAAGAGTCGGGTATTAAGCTTGAGTTTGATTGTGTCAAATCTTTTATGAATACCGATGCATTTCAAAAGTTTAGAACTAAATATGGACTTGACTCTGAGATAGTAGTCTCCTTTTGTGAATCATTTGCTACTCATGTTGATCTCCCTAAGGAGAAGTGGTTTAAATATCATCCCCCTATTAAAGAAGAAATTAAAGAAATGTTGTACTTAAAGATGAAACTATTATTTACAATGTTGATCCAGTTGTGTCTACTTCTTATATTGAAAAACCACCTTTCCCTATTAAGATAAAGGAACAAGCTAAGGTTTCAACTGTGGTTCGCAAAAGTTACATTAGAGCACCCAAACATTCTGAACAAATCAAAGTAGAACCTAGTGTTGCTATGGTTAAAGATCTCTTGGTAGAAAATATTGATGGGCATGATATTTACTTCTGTGATGAAGTTGCTAGAATTGCTAAACCCGGTGCAAGAGCTAGACATAGACCTGTTATCGGCATGCTTGTTGTCTCAATAAAAATAGGAGATCATAGTTATCATGGTTTATGTGATTTAGGTGCTAGTGTGAGTGCTATTCCTTTTACCTTATACCAAGAAATTATGAATGACATAACACTCGCTGAAATAGAAGATATAGAAGTTACCATTAAACTTGCTAATAGAGACATCATAACACCACTTGGGATTGTTAGAGATGTTGAAGAATTGTGTGGGAAAATAAAATATCCTACTGATTTTCTAGTCCTTGGTTCCCCACAAGATGAATTTTGTCCCATTATCTTTGGTAGACCTTTTCTTGAACACTGTCTACTATAGATTGTCATAAACAAACTATCAGTGTTAGCTTTGGTGATGAGTTTCATGAATTTAATTTCTCCAAGTTTAATAGACAAACTTATATGAAAGAATTACCTAGTAAGGATGAAATAATTGGTCTTGCTTCTATTGCCGTGCCTCCTACTGATCCACGAGAACAATATTTGCTAGACCATTAAAATGATATGCATATGCATGAAAGAGATGAAATAGATAAAATCTTCTTTGAACAACGACCTCTGCTTAAACACAATTTGCCTATTGAAACTCTAGGAGGTCCTCCTCCACCTAAAGGTGATCCTGTGTTTGAGTTAAAACAATTGCATGACACTTTGAAATATGCTTATCTGGATGAGAAAAAGATATGTCCTGTTATTATTACACTCGTACACGTCGGTGCTATACACACGGTTTTTAACCCCTTTCCGTGACGACATTTGGAACCGTCGCCAAGTGAGTGTGGGCGATAGGGGGTACTTCCCACACGACCCAGAAACTGTCGGGGATATGGAGCCATGATCCAGCAGCCTTGCAAAGTGTAATCGTGTGCGATGCAGCACACACTAAATTCCTTAGCACGTGTGGGATACGTGATTAAACATTTCTAATGATGTAGTGAAACCAAACGGTGTGTCGTAATGAACCATTGGGGAAACACTATGTAAGGCACACAGGCCAAGATATGAACTATGTGCGATATGTGCCCCATCGCACACGTGTTTTTGCAAGATTCCATCGCACACGTTTCCCAACAATTACCTTGTGTGATAGTGTTCTATCACAAATGGTTCAAGAGCCCCTTCGCACACATATAAGTGTTGCAAACCGTTTGTGATTTATTGTGTATCACAGACGGTTGCGGCAAGAGTGACATGTGCTTTTCATTTGGGATCCCACATGTTTCCTGAAAAAATTACAACTAGGATTGTATTTTACATTGGGCATGGTTTACTCCGAGCTCTCGTGTGCGATACCGTGATATCACAAATGATTCCGGGGACCCTATGCACATGTGGTAGCACCGCAAATCGTTTGCGATCTGATGTATATCACTGACGGTTCCGATATGATTGACGTATGCTTTCCAATGTGGATCGCACACATTCATTTAGTTGAACCGTGTGCGGACCTTTTGCTAGATTTAAACAAAAATATCTCATTTTGAATCGGCATGCAAAAGGCAAATTCGCCACAATATTCAATTGAACAAATAGTGTCCACAGGAAGAACATTCATGACCGGACTCGGAGAAGACGACCGATGGCAAGCGCTCAGGGCCTCCTAGCTCGAGCCCTTCAGCGTGGTGATGGAGCCGACCATGAAGGAGCTCCCGGACGCCTTCTCGTGGCCCGGGGTGGCTGGTGGCCGCGAGCTTCACTGAGGCGCCTCCATGGTAGCACTTAGACGTGTGAGGCAGAGAGCGACGAGGGAGAGAGAGGGTCCAGAGGGAGTGGGGTGAGTGGAGTGGCAGGGGAGGAGCCCGAGGAGGCGCGGGTGGCGGCCTTATCCTCCTCGCGGCAACGTCGGCGAGGTGGTCAGGGGCAACCATGCCCCTCTAGCGACGGCGCCAGGGGAACAGGAGAAGGCGACCGGGGAAGTGGGATGGCTGGGCCGGCCTGTTAGTCCAAGGCCCAGTGGGGGGATACATGGGAGGTTTTCTCTTTTATTAAAACAGCTTTGCTTTTCTGTTTATTTATTAATAAACAAATATGGGTAAGAAAATATTGGGCATGCCATTTTCATTGAAAAAATATGGGAAGTGCCCCTTTTATTCCCTGGTGATATTAGACAGTGCCACAAATATTTTGGAGACCAGAAGAATTCATTTGGTATTTTTCATAAATAGGATAGCATTTAAAAATGCTAAATTGGTGCTGTTATAGTTGCTAATGCTCATCTTTGCACAAAAGTGATGTTGTGTTACTTAACAAATAATTGTTATGGAATTTTTGACAAATGATGAACATTTTTCCAGAAACTTTTGAGCAACTTCAAACTTCACTTGAATTTGAATTGACTAAAATTTCAAGTGGGATATCGAACAAGATGATTAAGCATTGTTTGGAAAAATGATTAGCTTAATCACATGGAGTTACTTTAGCATGACATTGGGGTGTTACAAATCTCCTCCACTACAAGAAATCTCGTCCGAGATTTAAGTGGAGAAGTAAAGAGTAACTTCGGGAGTACTGACCCTTATAGGGTTAATTATCTGGTGAACAATTCAGGGAATGAGGCGGAAGTATCTCTCGAGTTGAAACTTAATAAAACATCAAGAGGAAAGTATGAAGGTACCATGAGAAATTTTAACGATCAGGCAATCATTTGATGCCTAATCAAAAGGTGAAAGGGGTTCAGAGCAACAACAACAAAATTATTGCGTCTGTTACTAGAATAGATCACTAGGAAGGTGGCTCATGAATTACATACGAAGGCAAGTGAAAAAGGATACTTCGGAATCAAGGATGTACAGGAGTCAGGTTTCGATCCTGTGGAACTGTGGGTTATGGGCCCACCATGTGGTTCAAAGGTAGGAAGGACGCCGACATATTGCACAGTCATGGTAGTAAGGCATGTCAGTTATGTTGGCAACAGCGTTGGTACCAAGGGCGAGGGACGAAGAGAACCATTTTCCTGCTCATTGAAACGAGGCAGACCAATAGGCAAAGTTCTCGTCCATCGGTGGTTACCGAAATGTCAACAGCAATAATAACAAGGTATTACTGACAAATTGTACACCGAGGTGTTTACATAAGTAGGGAACTATTATTGCTTAGATCATATAGATCATAAGAAAGGTTAAACAAAACAACAAAAAGGAAAATGTGTTTAAACACAAGATTTAGGAGTGTAACTTTTCCCAAGGAACAGTAGAGCATGATATACATGTCAGAACAACAAGTACATCACCATTTGGATAAAGGGGCAAGAGAATTCATGATGTTATCCATACAACGGTGTATGGATAGTTGAACAAGAAACATTTAGCATTGCGCTGCCAATGTTCTTGTTGATGAACGGAGTACCACAGTTGTGCTTCGGGATATCATTGACATGGTCATCAGGTAAAGGTCAGTCTTTGGATACTCAAGGGATCCATCGGAAATTTTTAGAACATCTCATGCAATTTTACTACGAAAAAGATGAGGATGTGGCTGATGGGTTCAGCAGCAATCCATCGACATGTCAAAAATGATGTATTTCCAAAATTTTATGAACTAGTTTGTGTTGGGGGAGGCAAGAATGTTTTTGATGATAACATAAATCATCGAGGGGCAAGGATGGTATTTCTCATCATAATTCGATTGATATCCTAGTAGAGCATCAGAATGTTGATGATGATCATGACACATTTGTTGAGAGATTTTGTGAAGATGTAATCAATTGGCGATGACATCAAGTCAAAGGAATGATGAAGCGAAAGGTTATTGGAACCACGGGTACGCCACAAACTTGAAATCAAGCTTGTTGTTCAAGGCGAAAAGATATGACAAGGAAGATCGACGTAAGCTTAGCTCATCGTCGAAAATTGTGCTCCGGGAAGAAGGACCAGGTAGCACAGTTAAAATTTGGCACGATAGTGATATTGCCGATCAGGCTAGGAATGACTTGAAGGATTATTAAACTCGTAAGCCACGAAAATTACTTGAGTTATTGAATCGGAGTGCAGAATCCATTGACTTATTGGTGTTCTCGGTTGACAAACAACCCAAAACCCATGAAGTGACAAAGACAGGGTAAGGTAGTACTTCATCAAAAGTTCATTAGATGTAGTGCAATGCATTATATCCTCGAGATACCAGGGGTAATACTCCAAGGTAGAACATAATAGAGGTTGGGTAGGCGTATTGACCTGCAGAAGGCAAGTGCTTTAACTTGTCCGAGGAATGGAATAAAGGAGAAAAATATGGTCGGAACCACGATTGCAAAGGATCAATTTACAGATAACGGATGATATTATACCAAGGAAGTATTATTACCAGAAGCTTACATGATAGGATCTACATCGTGTCCATGGGCATGAACAAAAATTTCAAGGTCGACTCCCACTTCTTCAATGCATAACCTCTCATTTACTCCTCACTTTCGAAGAATTTGTAGTGCGAAAAATTATCTGGTGAAGCACCAGAAGAGTATGACTCACATCTCTTTTGAGTTCACACAGATTAGGGAAGGCATAGGTTCAACCCGTAGGGGTATCTTAGGAACATATGCCACTAACTTCAGGATTAAAATATACCAACTCGAAAGTAGAGCATGGTTGACAAAAGCAGATGATAGAATTTACCAAAGGCATTATGTGTCGGGGCAAAACTCACAAGTTTAATGAATATGAAGGACATTGTCGGATAACAACCCAGCAATGGATCTGGCGAATCACGATAGAGTTGATGTGAGTATTGGTAAACAATCAGATGAAGAAGGGGATGGAAAGGCATCGGCTTATAGAAACGTCTGAATGATTCGATGCTTAGGTACAAAGGAATTATGATTTCAAGACGAAGGATCAGAAGCAGGGGCTCTGATCAAAAGATGAGTAAGTTGAATAGACTTAGAGATGCACCTGATCAAATCTTGATTGGGCAAGAACCAACTCATAACTGGAGCGATGTCGGAGCCGAAAAGAAAATTTCCAAGGATTAATTGATGATTGCGAGTATTCGCTCACACGTTGAATCCATAGGAACAGAATGACAACCACAAAGAATTTTAAAGAATATTGCTAGACATATGGAATTAATTCTAATGCAAGTAGGCATGAATTTCAAGAGCAACAAGGGGTGCAGAGAAATTTCGGAAGATCGATTAACAATGGGAATGATATTGCGAAGCACATGATCAACTAGGGATGAACGAATCCCTAATAAGTGTGAGGAATTATTCGCAGTGCGAAAGAAGCTGCAAAGCAGAAGCACAAGGATTCTCGGAACAACGAATAGTATTGGGGGTAACTTGTAATCATCAAGAGCAATTGGGAATGATTGTATGAACGACACGCGTAAGTCGTTATCCATATGAATATAACGATGGTAGGGAATTGCAAAGGCGGAGGTCACGAGGGTCTCGGGATAACATCGGAGAGTAAATACAGAATCTTCTGGTGCAGTAAGCGGTCATCAGTAATGTCGGGGCTCTCCGGGAGGAAGTGGGTCCGAGAACCTAAGTGTCGGTGTTAGTAAATCCATTTTAACCCGAATAGGAGAGAGATCAGATTCCCAGAGTATAGTCGAGGAATAAAAGATCCTAATACCACCCAATTGGCGACGTGGGCCCGTAAGCCACACAGCCAAGTTTGTAAAACGGTTTCCAGTTTCTAGACTCAACTTCGGCCAAGGAGTTGGAAAGGGGGCTACCTACAGGCAGTCGGCTCTGATACCAACTTGTGACGCCCTCGATTCAATCGTACACTAATCATACACGCAAATGTGTACGATCAAGATCAAGGACTCACGGGAAGATATCACAACACAACTCTAGACGCAAATTAAAATAATACAAGCTTTATATTACAAGCCAGGGGCCTCGAGGGCTCGAATACATAAGCTCGAAAACACAAGGGTCAGCGGAAGCAACAATATCTGAGTACAGACATGAGTTAGACAAGTTTGCCTTAAGAAGGCTAGCACAAAAGCAACATCGATCGAAAAGGCAAGGCCTCCTGCCTGGGAGCCTCCTAACTACTCCTGGTCGTCGGTGGTCTCCACGTAGTAGTAGGCATTGGCGGTGACAGCTGGCTCCTGGGCTCCGACATATGGTTGCATCAACCGGAAAGAAGAAGAAAGAGGGGAAAGGGGGAGCAAAGCAACCGTGAGTACTCATCCAAAGTACTCGCAAGCAAGGATCTACACTACATATGCAACATTATCAAAGGAAGGCTATATATGTGGACTGGGCTGCAAAAATGCCAGAATAGACAGAAGGCCTAGTCCTATCGAAGACTAGCATCTTCTGGAAACCGCCATCTTGCAGAAAACAGGAGGGAGTAGAGTAGCATAAAGTAAAGTAGTAGAAGTGTTATCAACCTCGGCCGGAGATCCTTTCTCGACTCCCTGCGAGAAAGGCATCCCAGAGCCATACTATCCAGTTATCATCACAATCCAATTCTCATCACCATCCAGTTCTCATCACAAGTATCAAGTTCTAGTTGTATCGATCGGGATACAACTCCAAGTGTCCGTTACCGTAGGACAGGCTATTGATAGATGTTTTCTTCCCTGCAGGGGTGCAACAACTTACCCACCACGCTCGATTAACTCCGGCCGGACACACTTTCCTGGGCCATGCCCGGCCTCGGCCAAACGATACGCCGCAACCCAACCTAGGCTTAATAGAGAGGTTAGCACGCCGGACTAAACCTATGCCCCCAGGGGTCATGGGCCATCTCCCCGGGAACTCCTGCACGTTGCGAGGGCGGCCGGTGAGCAGACCTAGCTACCTCCCTAAAAAGGAAGGAGCTTACCAGTCCAACCCGGCGCGTGCCGCTCAGTCGCTGACGTCTATTAAGCTTCGGCTGATGTATACGACGCAGAACGCCCATACTATGCCCACGTGATGGTTAGTGCTATCAGGCTAGAGGCCCCTCGAATCAAATATCCAAATCGTAGTGGATTAGGAACGTGCGGTAACAAGCAGAGACTCATGAAAGATGTGACCCCGTTGCCTCATCTCGAGGACTTGCGGCAAGGGCTAGGAATGCCCGGCCATGCCTCGTAATTATCTCGCGGGCACCTTCCAGGTACGCCCGACTCCACATCACTCGCAATTAAGCTCGCGCGGGTACCCCTCAGGGCCAACCCGTCTTTAGTAACAGGGTCCAGTGCAAAGTCATAGTAACCATAGTAACCGTGTGTCTAACACCAAGGGGGAAAACCTAAGGAATCACCCTTGTCGGATTCCCACTCGATGTAAACATCAAGGTGAACGTAAGAGGAACCACCCTCGAGGTTCACACTTGAGGGGCTGCACGACAGAGTCGTATCGGAAGTGGTTAAGGAGGAAATCACCCTCGATGACCACGACCGAATAGCTACTCTACAGAGATCTCATTGGGAGTGATGTATGAGGTTCCACCCTCGGCACTCGATGGTAACTCTGCAGAGTCGAGCAACAAAGGGGCGTGATGTGACGTGAGGTGTCGGGGCCTGGTCCTCGATCCCGTTGATCGGGTCTTCTGATAATCCAGCGGGGCAGTCGGGTCAAGTGGGGGGGTCACTGATGGGTCTCTAACCAACCTATACTAAGCAGTTTAGGATAAGCGGGTAGGTAACAATAGCAGGTTACAATAAACAGGCTATGCAGCAGAATAAGAGCAAAAAATAACAGTAGCAAAATCTAATGCAAACATGAGAGAATGGAATGGGTGATATCGGGATGATCAAAGGGGGGGCTTGCCTGGAAGCTCTGCTGAAAAGGAAGAAGTGTCGTCGTCGACGTAGTCGATCACAGGGGCATCAGCATCGTCACGGGGTCTACCGAAGAGAAGAGGGGGGAGAAACAGTAAATATATAGCAAGCAAGTGCATAACAGGACAACATGCAGAGCTAGATGTGTTCTAGCGCGGTGCTACACGATACCGGTGAAGGGGGAAGCCAACCGGGAATGTTTTCCCGGTTCCGGACTTGTGTCAAACAGATGACCGAAGAGGGAAAGTTCTATGTTCAGATAGTTAGAGGCATCTGACAGGTAAACGAAACGCGTGTTCGGATTCGTCTCGTCGTTTTGAGCAACTTTCATATATAAAACTTTTTCAACCGAGTTACAGATTATTTTTTATCATTTTCTGAAGTTTAAAACATTTCCTGAATTCATTCTAATTCGAGTTAAAAACAGTGAATAGCTTTTGTACACAACAACACCTACCCACTTTGTATGACCGGTGGGGCCAGGGGCTGGGTTTGACTCAGTCAACAATTGACTGATCAATCAATGAATAGTACAAGTGGGGCCTACTTGACATTGAAACAGACTTTTAATTAGGCCTTTTTTAAGAAATAAGATAGGCCCACATGACGTGTACTACCTCTAGACCATAGCAATCAATTTAGACCATATCAATTAATTTAGTTAACTTAGAGGGATTAGCACTAATAGGGATTACTAGTTCCTAATCTCAACATGGGCCGGCCCAGGTGGTTGTGGCCTAGGCGGCCACACACACCACACACACATACAGCACACGAACGCACGGGCACTCGGCCATGGCCACGACCACAGCCGAGGCGAGCGCGGGACAGCATTGGCGAGCACCGGCATGCACGGGCGGCAGTGGGCGCTAATACGCGGCGACAGTAGCAGGTAGCGGCAGCAACAGCAAAGCAGCGACGGTGCAAGCAGTAGGCCGGGACGCGGGCACGCACGCACGCATAACGCAGGGACGCCGGCGGCTGTAGCCAGCAGCTCCAGCAGCATGCAGCAGCGCAGCACCTGGGAGGCGGGCGTGCTCGCACGCCCGGGGCGCGGCCAGCGCGCGATGTGGGTGAAGGGCGGGCGTGCGCAGGCGAAACAGCTGTAGTAGGCCGCGCCGCAGCACGCAGCAGCAGTAGACGGAGCAGGGGCGCGGGCGGCAGCGAGCGGCGAGCGGGGCAGCGATAGGCAGCAGCAGTGTACTAGTATAGCGGAGGCAGCGAACAAAGCAGCACAAGGAGCAGCAGGCGCGAGTACGCGAACACTGAGGTTCGGCCATGGCGGCCGCCGGCTCGTACAGGTTACTACGGCAACAGAATCGAAAGGGAAACTAGGGGAATCAGGGAAGGGCCTCACAGCGGTTCTCGACGACATGCTCGGGAGGTCGAGGAAGCGCCGAGGAAGGAGATCCGGGGCGGGGAAGCGATGACCGGACTCGGAGAAGACGACCGATGGCAAGCGCTCAGGGCCTCCTAGCTCGAGCCCTTCAGCGTGGTGATGGAGCCGACCACGAAGGAGCTCCCGGACGCCTTCTCGTGGCCCGGGGTGGCTGGTGGCCGCGAGCTTCACCGAGGCGCCTCCATGGCAGCACTCAGACGTGTGAGGCAGAGAGCGACGAGGGAGAGAGAGGGTCCAGAGGGAGTGGGGTGAGTGGAGTGGCAGGGGGAGGAGCCCGAGGAGGCGCGGGTGGCGGCCTTATCCTCCTCGCGGCGACGTCGGCGAGGTGGTCAGGGGCAACAAT
Source organism: Triticum urartu (assembly GCF_056163025.1). Lineage (NCBI taxonomy): Eukaryota > Viridiplantae > Streptophyta > Magnoliopsida > Poales > Poaceae > Triticum > Triticum urartu. The sequence continues at coordinate 190,710,954 of NC_141873.1, read as the reverse complement.
GCCCCTCTAGCGACGGCGCCAGGGGAACAGGAGAAGGCGACCGGGGAAGTGGGATGGCTGGGCCGGCCTGTTAGTCCAAGGCCCAGTGGGGGGATACATGGGAGGTTTTCTCTTTTATTAAAATAGCTTTGCTTTTCTGTTTATTTATTAATAAACAAAGATGGGTAAGAAAATATTGGGCATGCCATTTTTTTTCTTTGAAAAAATATGGGAAGTGCCCCTTTTATTCCCTGGTGATATTAGACAGTGCCACAAATACTTTGGAGACCAGAAGAATTCATTTGGTATTTTTCATAAATAGGATAGCATTTAAAAATGCTGAATTGGTGCTGTTATAATTGCTAATGCTCATCTTTGCACAAAAGTGATGTTGTGTTACTTAACAAATAATTGTTATGGAATTTTTGACAAATGATGAACATTTTTCCAGAAACTTTTGAGCAACTTCAAACTTCACTTGAATTTGAATTGACTAAAATTTCAAGTGGGATATCGAACAAGATGATTAAGCACTGTTTGGTAAAATGATTAGCTTAATCACATGGAGTTACTTTAGCATGACACTGGGGTGTTACAGAAAGGTGCGCGGTACTAGAGAGGCTAGCAAAGGTGGAAGGGTGAGAGTGCGTATAATCCATGGACTCAACATTAGTCATAAAGAACTCACATACTTATTGCAAAAATCTATTAGTTATCGAAACAAAGTACTACGTGCATGCTCCTAGGGGGATAGATTGGTAAGAAAAGACCATCGCTCGTCCCCGACCGCCACTCATAAGGATGACAATCAATAAATAAATCATGCTCTGACTTCATCACATAACGGTTCACCATACGTGCATGCTACGGGAATCACAAACTTCAACATAAGTATTTCTCAAATTCACAACTACTCAACTAGCATGACTCTAATATCACCATCTCCATATCTCAAAATAATCATCAAGTATCAAACTTCTCTTAGTATTCGACACACTCATAAGAGAATTTTATTATTCTTGAATACCTAGCATATTAGGATTTTAAGCAAATTACCATGCTATTTAAGACTCTCAAAATAATATAAGTGAAGCATGAGAGTTCATCTATTTATTTAAAATAAAACTATCACCATGCTCTAAAAGATATAAGTGAAGCACTAGAGCAAATGACAAACTACTCTGAAAGATATAAGTGAAGATCAATGAGTAGTCGAATAATTATGCAAATATGTGAAGACTCTCTAACATTTAAGAATTTCAGATCTTGGTATTTTATTCAAACAGCAAGCAAAGAAAAATAAAATGACATTCTAAGAATGGCAAACATCATGTGAAGAAGCAAAAACTTAGGATCAACCGATACTAACCGATAGTTGTTGAAGAAGAAAGGTGGGATGCCAACCGGGGCATCCTCAAGCTTAGACGCTTGAGACTTCTTGAAATATTATCTTGGGGTGCCTTGGGCATCTCCAAGCTTGAGCTTTTGTGTCTTGTTAATTCCTCTCATATCACGGTCTCCCTAAATCTCAAAAGCTTCATCCACACAAAACTCAACAAGGACTCGTGAGATAAGTTAGTATAAACCATTGCCAAAACCTTATCATACTCTACTGTAGAAAATCACTAAAATTATTATTCTATATTGCATACTAAATGTCTCTGCATATTTAATACTCCTATCCTCAAATAGCATCATTAAAGAAGGAAACATATGCAAACAATGCAAACATAACAACAATCTGCCTAAACAGGATAGTCTGTAAAGAATGCAGCAACATCCATACTTCCCTAGATCCAAAAATTATGAAAGAAAATTACCACTGTAGTAAATTTATCAGAGCTTAATATGCAAAAGGTTTCAACATTTTATCACATTCTGACTTTTCTAGGGAATTATTGCAACAGCGGTAAACTTTCTGTGTTCAAACAGCAACATGTGTACTTGTAACCTAGGCATAGTAAAGACTATCAATGCCACTTTTATTGAAATAAAAGATGAAAAACATTTTTCTAAATAACAGCAAGAAAATCCTAACAAAATAAATTGACGCTCCAAGCAAAACACATATCATGTGGTAAATAAAAATATATCTGCAAGTAAAGTTACCGATGAGCGAAGACGAAAGAGGGGATGCCTTCCGGCGCATCCCCAAGCTTAGGCTCTTGGTTGTCCTTGAATATTACCTTGGGGTGCCTTGGGCATCCCCAAGCTTAGGCTCTTGCCAATCCTTATTCCATAGTCCATCGAATCCTTACCCAAAACTTGAAAACTTCACAACACAAAACTTAACAGAAAACTCGTAAGCCCCGTTAGTATAAGAAGATAAATCACCACTTCTAGGTACTGTAATGAACTCATTATTTATTTATATTGGTTTTAAACCTACTGTATTCCAACTTCTCTATGGTTTATAAACTATTTTACTAGCCATAGATTCATCAAAATAAGTAAACAACACCCGAAAAACAGAATCTGTCAAAAACAGAACAGTCTGTAGTAATCTGGATCAAACGTATACTTCTGGAACTCATAAAATTCTCAAATAAATTGCTGGATCTGAGGAATTTATCTATTAATCATCTGCAAAAATAATTAACTAAATACCACTATCCAAATAAAAATGTCAGCATTTCTCGCGAGCGATAAAGTTTCTGTTTTTTACAGCATGATCACAAAGACTTCCCCCAAGTCTTCCCAAAGGTTCTACTTGGCACAAACACTAATTTAAAAGCATAAAACCACATATAAACAGAGGCTAGATGAATTATTTATTACTAAACAGGAGCAAAAAGCAAGGAACAAAAGTAAAATTGGGTTGCCTCCCAACAAGCGATATCGTTTAACGCCCCTACCTAGGCATGATGATTTCAATGATGCTCATATAGAAGATAAGAATTGTAATATAAAGGGAGCATCATGAATAATATGAATAGCACATTTAAGTCTAACCCACTTCCTATGCATAGGGATTTTGTGAGCAAACAACTTGTGGGAACAATAATCAACTTGCATAGGAAGGTAAAACAAGCATAACTTCAAAACTTTAAGCACATAGAGAGGAAACTTGATATTATTGCAATTCCTACAAGCATATATTACTCCCTCATAATAATTTTCAGTAGCATCATGAATGAATTCAACAATATAACTATCACCTAAAGCATTCCTTTCATGATCTACAAGCATAGAAAATTTATTACTCTCCACATAGGCAAAATTCTCCTCATTCGGAATAGTGGAAGTATCATAGGAAACTCGAATACTATAAATTGTTTCCATATTAAAAGGGTAATGTTCAGAGAAAGGGTACTCATAATCATGACAAGTTTTATAAATATAATCATCACTACTCTTTATAGCATAAGTTTTATCACAATAATCATCATAAGTAGTAACTTTGTTCTCATCATAATCACTTTGCATATCAAAACATGGAAGGCTAAAAATATCATCATTATTAAACATAGCATCCCCAAGCTTGGGACAAACATTAATTGCAGCAAATATATTCTCAAATATGTCATCCTCATCAAACATAGCTTCCCCAAGCTTGGACCTTTTCGTATCATAAGCATAATCACTCTCATCATTAATAGTATGGATACCACCAATAGTATAGCAAACATTATTATCATATTCTTACAAGCAAGTACCATAAAGATTTTCAAGATCATAATAAGTATCATTATCTTCAAAATCATAATCATCACAACAAGCAATAGGCATAACGAGATCATCATAAAGTGTATCATCTTCATTTTCATGAGGCACAACAATAATAGGAGCAACTTTATTTGGGAGAGGTATCTTTTCACCTCTCTTCGTTTTTCTTTTATTCTTCTTCACCACATCATGTGTGGGTTCAATCCTCTTTTTGGAGCTCCTTATTAATGAGATTGGTTGAATAGGAGGCTCCTCCTCGTTACCTGATTCATCATAAGAAATAATAGGAGGGTATTGGGAAGTCTCTTCCCTTTCATTAGTATTCTCTTCATCTTCTATTTGTTTTCTTTTCTTTATGTAATTGACAATATAAGGATTTTCAATGCAATTCACCACACAATACATATAAATCTTTTCTAGATCAAAATGAAGAACTTTATCAAGATTAAACTTTGGAATACCCTCAGTTATACGTTTCATTTCTTCATAACCCAAAAGAAGGCAAAGCTCTTTATGATGCTCAAGGGTCATCAAATTATCACAATGTTTGGACACGACTTGATCATGAAACAAATAGCATTGGAGCTTTAAATGACCATGTTCATTGCAAAGTTCACAAGGGGCACGAAAAATATTGAATTTTTCAGCACATTCATCTAGCTCTTCTTGCAACAATTTGGTTTCTAAGTACTTATGCCTCTTGCAATATCTACCTTCCCTATTTGGTGTGTACATGCAAACCCAGTCTACTCCGCAAAAATTGACATGTTTATAGGAGGCATTTTCATCATAACTAGTGCAATCATCATTAGCATCATGGATATTCAAAGAATTCGTACTAACAACATTGCAATCATGCTCATCATTCAAATATTAAGTGCCAAACAGTTTATAGATTTCTTATTCTAGCACTTGAGCACAATTATCCTTTCCATCATACTCATGAAAGATATTAAAAAGGTGAAGCGTATGAGACAAACTCAATTCCATTTTTTATAGTTTTCTTTTATGAACTAAACTAGTGATAAAACAAGAAACTAAAAGACTCGATTGCAAGATCTAAAGATATACCTTCAAGCGCTAACCTCCCCGGCAACGGCGCCAGAAAAGAGGTTGATTTCTACTACACAACCTTCTTCTTGTAGACGTTGTTGGGCCTCCAAGTGCAGAGGTTTGTAGGACAGTAGCAAATTTCCCTCAAGTGGATGACCTAAGGTTTATCAATCCGTAGGAGGCGTAGTATGAAGATGGTCTCTCTCAAGCAACCCTGCAACCAAATAACAAAGAGTCTCTTGTGTCCCCAACACACCCAATACAATGGTAAATTGTATAGGTGCACTAGTTCGGCGAAGAGATGGTGATACAAGTGGTATATGGATAGTAGATAATAGTTTTTGTAATCTAAAATAATAAAAACAACAAGGTAGCAAGTGATAAAAGTGAGCGTAAACGGTATTGCAATGTGTGGAAACAAGGCCTAGGGTTCATACTTTCGCTAGTGTAAGTTCCCTCAACAATACTAACATAATTGGATCATAAAACTATCCCTCAACATGCAACAAAGAGTCACTCCAAAGTCACTAATAGCGGAGAACGAACGAAGAGATTATGGTAGGGTATGAAACCACCTCAAAGTTATTCTTTCCAATCAATCCGTTGGGCTATTCCTATAAGTGTCACAAACAGCCCTAGAGTTTGTACTAGAATAACACCTTAAGATACAAATCAACCAAAACCCTAATGTCACCTAGATACTCCAATGTCACCTCAAGTATCCGTGGGCATGATTATACGATATGCATCACACAATCTCAGATTCATCTATTCAACCAACACATAGATCCTCGAAGAGTGCCCCAAAGTTCTACCAGAGAATCACGACGAAAACGTGTGCCAACCCCTATGCATAGGTTCCCAATGTCACAAAACCCGCAAGTTGGTCACCTTAACATACATCAAGTGGCACGTGGTATCCCATTGTCACTACAGATATCCACGGCAAGACATACATCAAGTGTTCTCAAGTCTTTAAAGACTCGATCCGATAAGATTACTTCAAAGGGGAAACTTGATTCATTACAAGAGAGAAGAGGGGGAAGAAACATCATAGGATCCAAATATAATAGCAAAGCTCACGATACATCAAGATCGTATCATCTCAAGAACACGAGAGAGAGAGATCAAACACATAGCTACTAGTACATACCCTCAGCCCCAAGGGAGAACTACTCCCTCCTCGTCATGGAGAGCACCGGGATGATGAAGATGGCCACCGGAGAAGGATTGCCCCCTCCAGCAGGGTGCCGGAACAGGTCTAGATTGGTTTTCGGTGGCTACGGAGGCTTCTGGCGGCGGAACTCCCGATCTATGTTGCGTTCTAGAAGTTTTAGGTTACGTGGGTATATATGGGTGCAGGAGGTACGTCAGGGGAGCCACGAGGGCCCCACGAGACAGGGGGCGCGCCCTGGGGGGGCACCCCCCACCCTCGTGAGCACCTCGTTCCTTCCTTGACGTGGGGTCCAAGTCCATCAGGTGTGTTTCCTTCCAAAAATAACTTCTCCAATTGATTTCGTTCCGTTTGGACTCCGTCTGATATTCCTTTTCTTCAAAACACTGAAATAGGCATAAAACAGCAAATCTGGGCTGGGCCTCCAGTTAATAGGTTCGTCCCAAAAGTGATATAAAAGTGGATAATAAAGCCCAATATTTCCTAAAATAGTAGATAATATAGCATGGAGCAATCAAAAATTATAGATACGTTGGAGACGTATCACGTTCCTCCGGTGGTAATATTATCCCTGAAAACAAGGCGAGACATCGATCTTGTTGTCGACGGCACAGTGGAACTCTCAATGAAAGCACCAATGTCGGTGTCAAAACCGGCAGATATCGGGTAGGGTCCCAAACTGTGCGTCTAAGGTCAATGGTAACCGGAGACAAGGGACACGATGTTTACCCAGGTTCGGGCCCTCTCTATGGAGGTAATACCCTACGTCCTGCTTGATTGATATTGATGAATATGAGTGTTACAAGAGTTCATCTACCTCGAGATCATAATGGCTAAACCCTAGAGGTCTAGCTTGTATGGCTATGATAATGAGTGTCCTATCCAAACTAAGTCCTCCCGTTTATATAGACACCGGGAGGATCTAGGGTTACACAAGGTCGGTTACAAAGAAGGGAATCTACATATCGGGTCGTCAAGCTTGCCTTCCACACCAAGGAGAGTCCCATCCAGACACGAGTACAGTCTTCGGTCTTCGTATCTTCACAGCCCATCAGTCTGGCCCATGGCTAACAGGCCGGACACCCGAGGACACCTTAATCCAGGACTCCCTCAATAGGGTCGGGATATATAAACCCACGGGTGAGATTTTGGAAATTTCTTCGAAACCTCTCAGCCCGCGCGTATCTTGCTCTATTGCCTCGGGTCTCCGGATCGTCCTCTCGCCGCTAGCGACCTCCCTCCACCGGTTTCCATTGCTGTTAATGGATTTTTGCTCCTCTGTTGCCACCGTAGCAAACTCCGCCGAATTAGGGTACGAGATCGATCCTTTGTGCTACTCTTTTAACTCCGATTCGTAGCGCATTACTTTGCCATGTTCATGACCACGTATGCAATCAATCTATCCACTGAAAACATCCTCTAGATTAGATTGGATTTGAAAATTTAGGGTTACATCTCCGTTGAACTCATCTCGGACCGACCGAATTATAGAAATCGGTCTCACCGATTTGGCTTAGGCCATTGCAGTTGCACTTTCGGTCTGACCGAAAACTTCAAATCGGTGTGACCGAGTTCAATTCTTTATAAAACCCTAGAAGTCTCGGTGCCACCGAACTGTGATTCGATCTGACTGAGTTCACTATTTTAGGTTCCAAAAGCTGCTTCGGTATCACCGAGTTTACAAATCGGTAGCTCCGAAATGCTTTCTGTGAAGAACTAAAACTAAGTTTTTAAGTCATCCTTTTTGCAAAAATGCTGCGTACCCAGGGAAAGGAACCCTTAATGGAACTATTCTCCCTAGAAGATGTTTCTTACTATCCATCTAATATAAATAGCTAGTTGGGTACTTGTCTGTTCAAGCACTTCTGACCCCTACGCCTGGTTTCCACGCGTACCCCGGTTTTTACATAACTGAGCAGGTATTCGGATACACTCCGGACTGTCGGGTCAGGAGGTCGAAGCGAAAAGGTCCGCCATGACAAATGATTTAGAATCCGGCTAGGGACAATATATATTGGTTGATGTACACAGTCACTTAGACTGACTAAATTCTTCTTTTATACCATCCAACAGGCCGTCTAGCCTACAATCCTGTTGGAAATACTTTGCGGCTAATTTCACCTGGTCATACACCAAACCGACGGGGATCTCTTTCCCATCAGACCCCACAGGTCCGACCTCGGCCATGTGGTAAGGTCAGCCTTGGTATATCGCGTCTTCACCATGGCACAGGCTTCCCTTGCACCTTGTCGGTAGGATGATACCTTCCATAATCGGAAGCACCGCCGCGCTCCCTTGAGCATCTCTACAAGCTCCCCCATGCCTCCTGGCAGGGAGGCGGATGGCCACAAGGCTTGGTCAATGCCCTACATCACCTGCCGAACTTGTTCATGTAGTTGTGAGAGCTCTGGCAGAAGATCACCCGCAGACCCGGGCATCTCCTCTGTGGGACGACCCGTCAGCATACCTACAGATATATAACTCTGTTAGATGGTTTCTTCCATGAACTCTATAACAGTTCGTTCAAGCACTTACTAACAATGCCGCGTCGAAGCCTCTTATTCTCTTTTACGGGGTCAGCAAGCTGGGCCCGAACATCTTTTAGTTCAAAGCCCAGCCGGGTATTGGCATCTTGGAGATCGTTTTTCTCCCGCCTAACCTGTGTAAGCATGCGCTCGCCAACCTTTAGTTGTCGTTGAGCATGTTGCTCATCCCCTCGCACGACCTTCGGATTCACTCCGGGATCATTTGCAGAATCTATTGTTCAATTTGCATGCATGCCGAATACTAACTGGTACATGTCATTCTTTTAGATAGAAACAAGTGTTACCAGATGGGGCCTTCTCGGACTCCTTCAATGTAGCAACTGCGGCCCATAGCTGGGCTTTGCACTCCTCCAGCTCTTGAGACAACTGGGTATTCTTCTCCGTAAGAACCTATGAAAGCAATGATCCTTAAATCAGTTGTGCCAACTGTTCCAAGTCTCAGGGGCTACTAATATACATAATTATTAGATTCTCTTACTCGTATATCCTTTACATACTGGTCCGTGGCTCGGGCAAGACCATTTTGAGCAGCTCGGATGTACGCGTCTCCTGAGTTGAAGGCATCGAACGCCTCTTGAGAGAACCAAGCGTCGCGGAGTACGGCCCGACGGCGCCTGTGATTCATGGCACTCTCCACTTCTGAATTCGTAGCGGACAGCCTATCCGCATCCTCTGTAGGAGGAACATCCAGTGTTGGCCCCACGTTAGCATCTGCCTCTAAGTCCGGCTCTGGAGCCCGGCTGGTGGAGGCTTGGCCAGCAGGCTCTCCGGATATGGCCCGACAAGCGTTTTTCCTGCCAGGATCCATGGACGTTATTATATTTTAAAAGACGACAACCACGGAGTGGGGTTCTTTTTCATACCTCTGCGACGGCGTCTCAGTCCTGACCGCCTTCCTGTTAAGCCTACCCGGCATCGGTGCCCCTTGTTGGTGAGTCACTGCGGGTTCGGCATGGCGTCCCGAGGGCCTTCCCTGTAAGACATCATATGTGTGCGGTAGGTGAAGTGCGAAAAAGGGATCCTTCTCGGAAGTTGGGACTCCGGTTTTACTTACATGCGATGCAGGGAGCAGTCCAGGATAATCGGCTATGATGGCCACCAAGGCACCGTTGCAGCTTAACTGATAGAATGTCCTGTCGATGAGCTCCACAAATGTGTCCACATCTTCTTCGAGTCCGGGGTCGAGGGCCCAGTCAGGGTCCTCTGGTTGTGGAGACGGGCTGTGGACCTCCATCATAGCTTTTCGCAGTTCCTACTATGAAATAGCAAGGTAAATACTTATGATGAAGAATGCGGGAAGGTCTGGAGTAGAAAGTAACAGCTCACCCAGTTTGGGGGGATGTACATGGAGAATTCATCCCGTGGCTTAATGCGAATGAACTCCTCTTCCTCTCCTTTGTATAAATCGGATAGTATTTTCGCTAGAGCAGCGACGGAGTCCGGTCCCTTACGACCGCAGTGGGTGGCATCGTCTTCTCCATTAAAGTGCCACATGGCTTGTCCCCGATATTGAAGTGGCTGCACCCCCCGCATTATACATATTGACATAACCTCGATTATTGTCAATCCTGATTTGGCCAGCGTTTTTATCGGGCCCATCAGGTAAAGGACCTCTCTGTTATCTTCCTCCTAGGGGCTCTGAGGTGCCAGCTGCGGCGTTTCTTCAAAGGGGCGTTATTGAACCCAGGAAGGCCCATCCAAATAGGGTACGGAAGGGGGACGTCCTCCATATAAAACCACTCCGAAGGCCAGTCTTCGGATGTCTTCTTCGAAGTACCGGACAGGTATCCGGTCCCAACGATGCGCCATATCTCGGCTCCGCCCACTTGATATATTGACCCCTCCTGTGTACGGGGTACGAGGTAGAATGGCCTCTTCCAAAGCTCGAAATGAGCTTCGTAGCCCAAAAATAGCTCGCAAAAGGCGACGTAGCCAGCGATGTGTAGTATGGAGGCGGGAGTAGAGTTATGCAGCTGGAGGACGTAGAGCTCCAGGAGCCCGCGGAGGAACGGATGGATTGGAAATCCAAGCCCCCTTAATAAGTAAGGGACAACGCATACCCGCTCCCCCATGGATGGGTTGGGAAAGCTCTCCGCTTGCTCCCCGCCGTTGTAAGTGGCAAGTCCGGCTCGAACGAGGATCATATACGCTGGAGGGAGAAACCCTGGGTCTGTAACTCTACTAATTGGCTGTGGGGGACAGAACACTTCTTCCAATCGCTTGGCTTAGGGCTACGGGAGCGAGAGGAGGAGCTGCGATGGCCGGCCATGATGGGATGTACTTTTTCTGGGCGCGCTCCGATGGATACTCGCTGTGGGAGGATGGTGTGATCTGGATCTGAGGATCCCCGTCTCTTTAAATAGACGATTTACTCACATGGTTAGGGTGGCAAGTGTAAAAATTCCCCGACTTCTCGCATTCGCTCAACACGTGGAGGATAGCCATTATTGGGCGCAGAAGCCAAGGAGTGCAACATTCATGGGAAGCCGAACACTACTCGACAGGTATTCGAAATTTGGAGAAGAACCCGCCTTGCAATGCCGAAGACAATCTGCGCGCTGGACTCATCGTCATTGAAGCCTGGTTCAAGGGCTACTGAGGGAGTCTTGGATTAGGGGGTCCCCGGACAGCCGGACTATATCCTTTGGCCGGACTGTTGGACGATGAAGATACAACATTGAAGACTTCGTCTCGTGTCCGGGTGGGACTCTCCTTTGCGTGGAAGGCAAGCCTAGCAATTCGGATATGTAGATCTCCTCCCTAGTAACCGACTTTGTGTAACCCTAGCCCCCTCCGGTGTCTATATAAACCGGAGGCTTTAGTCCGTAGGACAACAACAATCATAAGCATAGGCTAGGTTCTAGGGTTTAGCCTCTACGATCTCGTGGTAGATCAACTCTTGTAATACTCATATCATCAAGATCAAGCAAGCAAGAAGTAGGGTATTAGCTCCATCGAGAGGGTCCGAACCTGGGTAAACATTGTGTCCCCCGCCTCCTGTTACCATCCGCCTTAGACGCACAGTTCGGGACCCCCTACCCGAGATCCATCGGTTTTGACACTGACACTAGGGATGAACTAGTACAGTGGATGTACAACCTCTTGATGAGAGGTCTTCTTGATCTCGATGAGCTGGTGTGATTGAGGATGGTCCGAATGATCCCTCTCCTGCTATGGTGGTGGCTAGCCTTATTTATAGAGGCCGTGGTCCTCTTCCCAAATGTTAGGCGGGAAGGGATCCACAACGGCCAAGTTTGAAGGGAGACAACTAGTACAAGTTATCCTGCCAAAAGGTGGTCTTCGCCTGCCAAAGGTTCTGGCAGTCATGCAACTGTGGGCTTTGCGGTGACCTCCATCCTGCCATCCTGCTAGTCTTGGTCTTGCTGCACCGATATGGAAACCTTTGCCTGATAATGGCTTCAATCGTCATGGCTGAAATCACACGAACCTCGCGAGGTGCCCCCTGCCTTGATATCTCCGCTCCTTGGGAGCCTGCCTAGCGAGGCTGCCCCAGAGGAGGTCATGTGTCGTCCGCCTCGCGAGGCTTGGCCCCTCGCGAGGCTTGGCCCCTCGCGAAGGTCTTGAGTGGTTGCTGATGACCACCAGTAGAGCCACGCCGCGGGCCTCAGGCAGGTAAGTCTGGGTACCCCCGTTCCCAGGACGCCAACACCAGTGGGATTGATGTAGTGATTTAGGAAGAAGTCGCTGATAAATCTCGGAACCATCAAAAATTCACTAGCCAGGAGCGGTTCACGGGTCCTCGATTCTAAGATGAGCTGTCGTATTTTTAAGATCAGAATGTGCCATATGGAGTAGAAGATATTAATTAAGATAGACTTACTGGTACTAATTCGCGAGGATTGTTAGAACTATCAACAGATTTGCAGATGGAGATCATGTGTCTGCAAACATAGTATCCACAAAGGTTGGTCCCTGCTTGTTGCCGAGGACACTGAAATTTTTTGTACATAATTAGTCATGTAATTGTCCTGTTAGGAACAACCTAGCCGGTGTTAGATGTATTATTTTTTCTTTGGACAAAAATAGAAAGTGGTTTATTTAGAATCTTGAACATTTGACTAGCGTAAGAAAAGGTATTTGCAGACTATTGGATAAATTTTCCGAGAATAACGAATTTTGGTGTGTTACGGGAGAAGTGATCTCGTGCTAGAGAGGTAGTTCCCTCTTGAACAGGTTCCCTGGTTTAGTTCTCCACAATGCGAGCACACTGCAAATGAAGATGAATTTTAACAACATCAATTATTGAACCAGATATGAATGCAAATTAATTTCAACATAATAGAATTCAATACCTATCCATGAATTGCTGAAGATGCGTCAGATCCTGAGCATTTATTGACTCTCTGGGAGAATCCATGTAGTAAATTGTGTTCTTGTTTGGAACAATGAATACCAATATCCAGTGATCCCTACATATTAAGAAAGCCATGAAATTACGAATTATGTCGAAATCTGAAAGACAATCAATGTATGGGGGTTGTTTACTTGACTTACCGTTCATGATATGGCCAGAGAAATGATTCTGCATGGTACGTGTTTTTGAAGAGACAGACAACTGTGTTAATGGCCCAGTCCCGTAGGTCCTTACCATCTAATGTTGTGGAATTTGCTAATGCAGGATCTATAAAGTATACACTCTCCCTTTTTCTTCTCTGCGCGTTCAATCCCCTGACAGGAATAAAATGTAGTTAGCTATTTATCATTTACAGCCTTGTATGGAGAAGTTGATTAGAGTTTGTTAAGTACTTACAAAATCAGGCATCTAACAAGAGTGGCATCGAGCTCGCTGAAGTTGAAGAAGAGATGTAAGTCCTCGAAACTCACATTGATGGAACCTGCATCATGTCGGAAATGATCTCTATTGTAGTGGACTAGCAGACCATGATGACATGCTGACATTTGATCCATGAAATATTCATGTTACTCGCGGCAAGTGGAGCTGCACTCATCAAAGTATTCACCAACAAGAAATGGCTGGCCATGGACGTAATTGCGTGCTTCAAGTACGGCTGCTTTACTTTTAGCAAGCAACAAATCTACTTCTTCGTCATCCGTGCTGCCAAAATAATATTACACCCTCATTCGAACAACCTACTGTTAATTTGGTTATGGGCGATGAGTGCTTTAAGTAAGAGGCAATCGTTCTCTTTCCTCTTTGATCTCCCGACGCGCTTCCTCGCAGGTGTAGCCCTTTTGGCCGCTTCCTTCTTGGTACTTGAACATTTCCGGCAGAACTTCTGGTTGGCTGCAAGGTAGACTGCCAAGCAGACGATGAAGCTTCGACGGACTACTTAGCAGACGGTTTTTCTATGCCGGACCGCTAAGTTGGCGGTGCTGCCGTGACGGACTACTGGACTGTAGGAGCAGAGGCATCGGACTGCTAATCATCCATTAAACTATGTTGGGTTTTTGTGCAAGTGGTGCCAACTTGTCGGTGTGCTGAGGAGGCCGTGCCAACATGTTGGTTTGCTGAGCAGGAAGTGATGAGGCATTGGTATATTGATCACGCGACTGCGGACCGACGAACTGATGAGTAGTCAGTTCTGGGCCTACAGACTAGATAGCAGGAGGTTTCGAAGCATCAGACTACTTAGCAGTCCATTCCACCAGGTTGGTCTGTTGAGCATGTGCTATAGCTAGGTCTTTCCCCGCTGCTTCAGCGGCCGACATCTGAACCGGTGGTGCATCTTCAGCAGTTGTAGGCCTTGCCACTGGCTGCTCTAGGGTGGAGGATGACACGACTTGTATGGCACAAAGTCGGGCCGGCTGATCACAGGTTGATGCATCAGCCGTCAGATTACAAGTATTAGGTTCTTTGGGGGAAGCACGCGAGAGCTGCTATGGCAAGGAGAGCATCACCGGTTGAGGGGTGACATTGGTTGCTCTTGGCGGGGCTTCATGGATCTCATCGATGAACTCTATTTCCTTTCATGGCCACTAGATGTGATGTAATAGTGTTTCTCCCAAGGTCCTTTGCTTATCAAAGTCTCCTAGGACATTATTCGGTGCAAATTCATTGAATCCAGGCTTTACTTCAGTCATGTAGCACTTCACACAGCCTGGCTTCAATGGCACATTGTCCAAGAAGGGTGGGCAAACCCAGGTTGTTGCACATTTTAATGTACCTTCATAATGTGTAAGGACGCCCTTCAGCCTGTCTTTCATTACTGATAGATCAGATATAGCATCATCATGAGCAGCTGCAGTCTCAGTGTCGCTCGGGTCACCTGATGCACAGCTACTCTTGTGCGGTGTTGTCGCGCAATAAGCAGCATCCTCCATGCCTGCCTCCCGAAAACGAGGATAGTTTGCCAGGTAGGGATACCGTTGTTTCCCATCTGCTGGCTATTTGTCAGTCTTAGAGTCTTCTGCATCACCATTGACACCTCAATATCCTTTCGAAAAGCCGGATACATGTCCTTCCTCAACCTCTCATACTATTCATTCTACTTCATTTCAGTCCTCGCCTTTTTCATCCTGAGCCTCTCTTCTTTGCTGAGTGTGAAAGCCCTCTTGTGCAGGACATTAACAACCTATACCCCTTGCACGGCCAGGGGATCTCTAGTTTCCAAAGCATCAGACAGAATGTCACATGGCCCTGAATTCCTGAAGAACCTTCCAGGGATCTTGGAAGCCTCTAACATCACTTGATACAATTTCTTCATGACGTGAGTTTTCAAAGTAATAAGTTCTGTCATCACGCCTCTTTGCACGTGCCCGCAAGTAGTCTCTAGCGTGTTCGCCCCTGATTTCACTAAAGGCCGGTTGCCCACCCACCGCTATTGCTTCTTTGTCCTCCTGGTCCCATATTGGTTTCATGCCGTAGTATCCTGCCACACCCATACGGTGGGGGTGTACGTTCTGTTGGGGAACGCAGTATTTCAAAAAATTTCCTATGATCACGCAAGATCTATCTAGGAGATGCATAGCAACGAGACAGGAGAGTGTTTCTATGTACCCTCGTAGACCGAAAGCGGAAGCATTTAGTAACGCAGTTGATGTAGCCGAATGTCTTCGCGATCCAACCGATCAAGTACCGAACGCACGGCACCTCCGTAATCTGCACATGTTCAGCTCGGTGACGACCCTCGTACTCTTGATCCAGTTGAGGCCGAGGGTGAGGTGCGTGAGCACGACGGTGTGTTGACGGCGATGATGAAGTTACCGACGCAGGGCTTCTCCTAAGCACTACGACAATATGACCGAGGTGGAAAACTGTGGAGGCGGGCACCGCACACGGCTAAAGATCAACTTGTGTGTCAACGGGGTGCCCCCTTCCCCCGTATATAAAGGAGGGGAGGAGGAGGAGGGCCGGCCTCAAGGGGCGCGCCCAAGGGGGGATTCCTACTCCTAGTAGGAGTAGGTCCCCCCCCTTTCCTAGTCCAAGTAGGAGAAGAAGGAAGGAGAGGAGAGGGAGGAGGAAAGAGGGGGGCGCCGCCCCCTCCCTAGTCCAATTCAGACCAGCCCAGGGGGGCGGCCTCCCCTTGTGTCCCTTCTCTCCTTTCCACTAAGGCCCATGAAGGCCCAATACTTCCCCCTGGCGAATTCCCGTAACTCTCTGGTACTCCGAAAATTACCCGAACCACTCAGAAGCTTTCCGATGTTCGAATATAGCCTTCCAATATATTGATCTTTATGTCTTGGCCATTTCTAGACTCCTCGTCATGTCCGTTATATCATTCGGGACTCCAAACAAACTTCGGTACATCAAATCACATAACTCATAATACATATCGTGATCGAACGTTAAGCGTGCGGACCCTACGGGTTCGAGAACTATGTAGACATGACCGAGACATATCTCCGGTCAATAACTAATAGTGGAACATGGATGCTCATATTGGCTCCTCTATGAAGATCTTTATCGGTCAAAGCGCACAACAACATACGTTGTTCCCTTTGTCATCGGTATTTTACTTGCCCGAGATTCGATCGTCGGTATCATCATACCTAGTTCAATCTCGTTACCGGCAAGTCTCTTTACTCACTCCGTAAAGCATCATCCCGCAACTAACTCATTAGTCACATTGCTTGCAAGGCTTATAATGATGTGCATTACCGAGAGGGCCCAGAGATACCTCTCCGACAATCGGAGTGACAAATCCTAATCTCGATCTATGCCAACTCAACAAACACCATCGGAGACACCTATAGAGCATCTTTATAATCACCCAGTTACGTTGTGACATTTGATAGCACACTAAGTGTTCCTCCGGTATTCGGGAGTTGCATAATCTCATAGTCATAGGAACAGTATAAGTCATGAAGAAAGCAATAGCAATAAACTAAATGATCATAGTGCTAAGCTAATGGATGGGTCTTGTCCATCACATCATTCTCTAATGATGTGATCCCATTCATCAAATGACAACACATGTCTATGGCTAGGAAACTTAACCATCTTTGATTAATGAGCTAGTCTAGTAGAGGCATACTAGGGACACGCTGTTTGTCTATGTATTCACACATGTACTAAGTTTCCGGTTAATACAATTCTAGCATGAATAATAAACATTTCTCATGATATAAGGAAATATAAATAACAACTTTATTATTGCATCTAGGGCATATTTCCTTCAATCTCCCACTTGCACTAGAGTCAGTAATGTAGTTCACATCGTCATGTGATTTCACACCAATAGTTCACATATTTATGTGATTAGTTCACATATCCATGTGACTAATACCCAGAGGGTTTACTAGAGTCAATAATCTATTTCACATCGCTATGTGATTAACACCCAAAGAATGATCATGTTTTTCTTGTGAGAGAAGTTTAGTCTACGGGTCTGCAACATTCAGATCCGTATGTATTTTGCAAATTTCTATGTCTACAATACTTTGCACGGAGCTACTCTAGCTAATTTCTCCCACTTTCAATATGTATCTATATCGAGACTTAGAGTCATCTAGATCGGTGTCAAAAGCTTGCATCGACATAACTCTTTACGATGAACTCTTTTATCACCTCCATAACCGAGAAATATTTCCTTAGTACTCTAAGGATAATTTTGACCATTGTCCAATGATCTACTCCTCGATCACTATTGTACTCCCTTTCAAAAATCATGCTAAGGTCCACAATAGGTCTGGTACATAGCATAGCATACTTTATAGAACCTATGACTGAGGCATAGGAAATGACTTTTTCATTCTCTTTCTATTTTCTGCCGTGGTCGGGTTTTGAGTCTTTATTCAACTTCACACCTTGTAACACACTCAAGAACTCCTTCTTTGAATGTTCCATTTTGAACTACTTCAAAAAGTTGTCAAGGTATGTACTCATTGAAAAATTTATCAAGCGTCTTGATCTATCTCTATAGATCTTGATGCCCAATATGTAAGCAGCTTTACCGAGGTCTTTCATTGAAAAATTCTTATTCAAGTATCCTTTTATGCTATCCAGAAATTCAGTATCATTTCCTATCAACAATATGTCATCCACATATAATATCAGAAATGCTACAGAGCTCCCACCCACTTTCTTGTAAATACAGGCTTCTCCAAAAGTCTGTATAAAACTATATGCTTTGATCAACTCATCAAAGCATATACTCCAACTCCGAGATGCTTGCACCAGTCCATAGATGGATCGTTGGAGCTTGCACACTTTGTTAGCACCTTTAGGATTGACAAAACCTTCTGGTTGCATCATATACATCTCTTCTTTAATAAATCCATTAAGGAATGTAGTTTTGATATCCATTTGCCAGATTTCATAAAATGTGGCAACTGCTAACATGATTCGGACAGACTTTTAAGCATCGAGACGAGTGAGAAAATCTCATCATAGTCAACACCTTGAACTTGTTGAAAACCTTTTGTGACAATTCGAGCTTTGTAGATAGTAACACTACTACCAGCGTCCGTCTTCCTCTTGAAGATCCATTTATTCTGAATTGCTCACCGATCACCGGGCAAGTCAATCAAAGTCCATACTTTGTTCTCATACATGGATCCCATATCAGATTTCATGGCCTTAAGCCATTTCGCGGAATCTAGGCTCATCATCGCTTCCTCATAGTTCGTAGGTTCGTCATGGTCTAGTAACATGACTTCCAGAACAGGATAACCATACCACTCTGGTGCGGATCTTACTCTGGTTGACCTACGAGGTTCGATAGCAACTTGATTTGAAGTTTCATGATCATCATCATTAACTTCCTCACTAATTGGTTTAGGCATCACTGGAACTGATTTCCGTGATGAACTACTTTCCAATTCGGGAGAAGGTACAGTTACCTCATCAAGTTCGACTTTCCTCCCACTCACTTTTGTGGGATTTTGGGTTCCGGCAAAACCCTTGAGGTTCGAACACTGGGGTGCGCATGAAGGTCTCTCCCCCTCTAGCTCTCACCCTCACCACAATCTCAAGGCTTAGCGCGTCGAACCCATAGAACAAAGGGACACAAGATTTATACTGGCCCGGGCCACCGATGTAGTGTAATACCCTACTCCAGTGTGGTGTGGTGGATTGCCTCTGGGGCTGAGGATGAACAGTTACAAGGGAAGAACAGCCTCCCGAGGAGAGGTGTTCTTGTGCTTGGTGAGCTTGTATGGTGGCCTTGGTGGAATGGATCCAGTCCAAGATGATAGGCCTCCCTACGGTGGTGACTAATCCTATTTATAGAGGCCCAGGTCCTCTTCCCAAATATTAGGCGAGAAGGGATCCCACAATGGCCAGTTTGAAGGGGGACAGCTAGTACAAGCTATCCTGACAAAAGATGGTTTTCGCCTACCAAAGGCTCTGGTGGTGACGCCGTCCTGGGCTCCACGTTGACCTCCGTCCTGCTGTCCTTGGTCTCGTTGCACCGATATGGAAACCTTTGCTTGACACCTCGGGACTCCGCGCCTGCACTTTCTTCTTTAGCACCAAAGGGGAAATAAGGACACTGCATGCGCTGGCGCCTGCCTGGTGCCCGCCTGGCCTTAGTCGTCATGGCTTGCGTCACAGGAACCTCACGAGGTGCTCCTTGACTTGATCTCTCCGCCTCTCGTGAGCCAGCATGGTGAGGCTACCCCCGAGGAGGTATTGCGTCGTCTGCCTCACGAGGCTTGGCCCCTCGCGAGGGTCTTGAGTGTTTGTTGGTGAAGATGGGCCGTACAGGGCCTGGTGGAGCCATGCCGTGGGCCGCAGGCAGGCAAGTCTGGGGACCCCCGTTCCCAGGACACCGACAGTAGCCCCCGGGCCTAAGGCACACTTGGGCTTGGCTTCGAGGCAAAGCCAAGGGGCAAGTGCGGAGCGCTGCGGGCCCCAACAGCCGGTGGCCTCGTTTGACGTGTGGCGGTTGATTGGACGTGGGCGTCTCCACTTCCCCATGCAGCCTTGATATCCGCCTAGCTAGGCGGCCATCGGGGCTCACACAGTTATCCCCCCATTGCTAGTGATGCGCCCCTCCAACTCTCATGCCTTTCCGAAACAATAACCTCCTCTTCCAATCTATCCTGAGCTCGGCCTTCCTTGCTGCCATGGCACCCTGGCGAAGGGAGAAGGAACAGAAGAAGCCTCAGTCTTCAGCCAGGCCGCCCCCGGCCGTTGAACCCGCCATTGGCCGGTCATTGGTGCTCAACCAGGAAGCCACGGACAAGGTCCGCCCTGCGCTCACTGCTGACTTTAACGAATGGGGGAGGACATCGTACTAAGAGGGCTCGCGAGCTCATGGACGAAAAGAGCCGAGGCCTTCTCGGGCGTGCATTCTCCCGCGTCTTCAGCCATCTCCTGAAGAACAATCCTGACTTTGACTTTGTGTCCGCCATTGCCCAAGTGCCCACGGTCGTCAGAGGCCACCTCGCGCACTGGGTGGATGACAATGTGGATGCTCTGGTTAGGGACTTTTCTTCTGATGACGATGCGGTGGTGGTCGCGGCGGACGAGGGTGACGTAGTCAATGGCGGCGCGGCCGATGGCGATGTGGCTGATGGCGGAGCGGCTGATGGCGAAGCGGCTGATGGCGATGTAGACAGTGACAACGACGGCGCTAGCAGCCTGTCCGGAAGCGATTCGGGGGGCGAGGCTGTAACGCCCCAAGACCGGAGCTTCAGCCGCCTTCCATGTTTTCCGAGTTTTGTCGTGTGAGTTGTTGGTTTGTTGCATTCATCATCGCATCATGTGCATTGCATCATGTCATCATGCCATCATGTCATTAATCTTTGCATCTCAACTCAACTAAATAAATTGCATAGATCTTTCGATCTATTTAAATCGAGGGAATTCACATGGTCGTTTCTCTTTAAAACATACCCTCCCGATATTTAGGGAGCTATTATAAAATATTCCATTTTTCGGAATCACCCATTAACACGCTCGCAAAATAAATCCCAATGCCTTTGTTATCACAACTCTTGGCCTCTAACTTTGCCATATATTCTTTCATCATATTTCGGAGCTCCACCAAAAATCCGAACATTTTTGGACACTTCTAAAACCAAGTACTAGTTCAAACCCATTTGAATTAAATTCAAATGAGTTTGAATTACATCTTTCAATCATGCCTCTCCTATTTTTTCATGGACCGTGCACCTTTTTTTACGAGTCCAGAAAAATAATCCCAGTGCCAAAGTTCCTTCTCTACCATTTTCTTTTCTCTCTTTTCTTTCTTCCTATTTCTTTGTTTTGGAAATAATAAGAGAAGGGAGGGAGAAAGGGCCTACACCCACAGGCCTCTTGGGACTAGGCCTGCCAGGTCGGCCCATTTGTACCGAGGCCTCCCAAGCCACCTAATCCTAACCCTAGCCCCGACCCTCTTCTCTCTATCTCTCCCTTCTGTTTCCCCTCGCGCCGCCAGGAGGCAGCGAGCGTGTGCCAGCGCCCGATCCCTACGCTGCTCAGATCTGCTCGATCACCACATCCTCCCTCTCGCCACCTGCGCCTCGTTCTGATCCCCTCACCCCCTCCTAGCGCCGCCGCCAGGCCACCGTGCCCGACCCTATGCCACCTCGTCCCCGCTGCCAACTCTCCTCGCCGGAGGAGCACCAAGAGGAGTGGAGCACCATCATCGCCGCCCCGCTCCCTGCTTACCTGGGGTCTTCACCACGAGGTCTTCCTCCAAACCAAGGTCGTTTCCGCAGCGCCTTGCTCGTACCCCGTGAGATCCAGCAAGTACGGCGCCTCCCCAAGCTCTCTACGACCTCCTATGTTCCCCCTCTGTTAGCTCCCCTACCGGGCTCCTCTTTCTTCACGCCGTCTTTGTCGAGGGCCAGGAGCTCAACCTTGAGCCTCTCCACGGGCGCCCGCACCCATGCTTCGCTCCTGAAGGCATGCAACCGCCCCGAGCTCCCTTGCCACGCTGTCATGCCACGGGCCATGACATCCGCCGCGGAGCTCCCAGCCTCCAGCAGATGTTGTTCATGTCCGGCACCCCTGCTTCCTCCCACGTCGCCCCTGCCTCGTTGCCTGCTTGCCTCTGTGCCCCTCCATGGACCCCGAGCATCACCGCCGTATGTTGCATGCCACTGAAGCTCTCACTGCCTTCATGCACCACCGCCAGCCCCTTTTGTCGTTTTCAAGACCGTCCAAATCAGGGAACGCCAAGTTCCACTACTGTTGACCCCGAACATCTACGAAACGTGGACCTCTACGATCAATGTGGAATTGTCAAGTACCCTTTGGACGCACCAAGTTCCTCTTCAAAATGTACAACTACATCTGATGTGGATTTCGACAAGTACCACGACGGCCGGAGCCCTCGGATACATCAAGTTCGACTACCTTCGTGTGTACCACTACCGTCAACGAAGACACGTGTTACGCAAGCGTCAAGTTCGGCTACAACATGTGTACGCCTACTATCACCGAACACCCATGCACGACTACCGTCGACCGCGAAGGGCTTGGAGTCATCAAGTACCTCTCCGAATGAACGTGAACGACTACTTCCACTTTGAACGTGAACGACTACCGTCGCGAGAACAACTACTTCCTGTCAAACTCGTTCCGCCCCGAAAACACACGCTTCAAAGGTATAACGTCAAGACGACCACCGTGGACGAATTTTGTGTGATACGAGATGAACCCCGTGTTTGCACCGTGCCCGTTTGTTTCGTGCATGACCCTCAGTTGCCATGCCACCGACACATGGGACACCCGGTAACCGGGATCACCCCACCATCTCTTGTGTGTTCCACACATCCGCACATTTCTCTTTTGCATCGGTATCTCAATTGAGTTACCGGAACCGGAACGTTGCTGTGGCATCATTTTCGTTATCGTCGCCGTGGCACCCCTTTTGTTTCCGCCACGATGACGAATGCTTCATAATATGTTCATATCAACATTTTCACAAAATTGCATAAAACTTGCATATGTCATTCGCATCATGATAATAACATTTAAAATGTTTAAAATTGTTGTTGCATTAAATTGTAATGCACATGAGGTTTTACCGGAATCGTTGTTTGTTGTTCCGGCCTCATTTAAACTTGCCTAAATAGTTAGTTTACTTATGCTTCATAACCGAGAGAGAACTAAATAATTGATGTGGTGTTTCGTCAATATGCAACTCGTTGCATATTGAGCTCCATTTAACTTGCAGTGTTGTTTGTGCATATTGCCATGCCATGCCTCTTTAAACCGGACATGCATCATATTTGATTGTGCATCATGCCATGTTCATGTGATGGTTGTTTACTATGTTGCTTGCTTCTTTCCGGGTTGCTTCTCCCGTTAGCTTCGGTTCCGTTCCGGAGTTGTGAGGATTCGTTTGACTAACGTCTGTTTGTCTTCTTCATGGACTCGTTCTTCTTCCTTGAAGGATCTCAGGCAAGATGACCATACCCTCGAAATCACTTCTATCTTTGCTTGCTAGTTGTGCACTATATCGATATGTCGCTCTACCTACCACTTGTTATATCATGCCTCCCATATTGCCATGTCAAGCCTCTAACCCGCCTTCCGACCAAACCATTGTTTGGCTATGTTACCGCTTTTGCTCAGCCCCTCTTATAGCGTTGTTAGTTGCAGGTGAAGCTGAAGTTTGTTCCATGTTGGAACATGGATATGTTGGGATATCACAATATCTCTTATTTAATTAATGCATCTATATACTTGGAAAAGGGTGGAAGGCGCGGCCTTATGCCTGGTGTTTTGTTCCACTCTTGCCGCCCTAGTTTCCGTCATACCGGTGTTATGTTCCTTGATTTTGTGTTCCTTACGCGGTTGAGTGTTATGGGAACCCCTTGACAGGTTGCTTTGAATAAAACTCCTCCAGCCAGGCCCAACCTTGGTTTTACATTTGCCTAACAACCTAAGCCTTTTTCCCTTGGGTTTCCGGAGCCCGAGGGTCATCTTTTTTTCACCCCCGGCCAGTGCTTCTCTAAGTGTTGGTCCGAACCAGCGCACCATGCGGGACCGTCCCTTGGCAAGGTTATGTTGGTACCTGTACGCTTAGCTTATCCGGTGTGCCCTGAGAACTAGGTATGTGCAGCTCCTATTGGGATTTGTCGGTACATCCGGGCGGCTTTGCTAGTCTTGTTTTACCATTGTCGTAATGTCTTGTAACCGGGATTCCGAGTCTGACCGGGTCTTCCTGGGAGAAGTAATATCCTTCGTTGACCGTGAGAGCTTGTGATGGGCTAATTTGGGACACCCCTGCAGGGTATAAACTTTCGAGAGACGTGCCTGTGGTTATGTGGCAGATAGGAATTTGTTAACATCCGGTTGTAGAGAACTTGACACTAAACTTAATTAAAATACATCAACCGCGTGTGTAGCCGTGATGGTCTCCTTTCGGTGGAGTTCGGGAAGAGAACATGGCCTTGTGTTATGCTTGAGCGTAAGTAGCTTCGGGATCACTTCTTGATCATTATTAGCTTTTCGACCGTGTGTTGCTTCTCTTCTCACTCACTTTTGCGTAAGTTAGCCACCATATATGCTTAGTCCTTTGCTGCAGGTCCACCTCATTACCCCATTCCTGCCCATAAGCTTAAATAGTCTTGATCTCGCGGGTGTGAGATTGCTGAGTCCTTGTGACTCACAGATACTTCCAAACAGTTGCAGGTGCCGATGATACCAGAGCAGGTGGCGCAACTGAGCTCAAGTGGGAGCTCAATGATGACCTTGGTCGTTGTTATGTTTCTTGTCCTGATGATCAGTAGTGGAACCTAGTTGGGACGATCGGGGATCTAGCATTTGGGGTTGTCTTATTTATTTTGGTTCCGTAGTCGGACCATGATTGTACTCTGGATGATGTATGTTTAACTTGTATTTGTGTGAAGTGGCAATTGTAAGGCAACACTTTATCCCTTTCTTATTCAGTACATGGTATTTTGTGAAGATTACCCCTCTTGCGACAAACCTTCCGTGCGGCTATGCCTCTAAGTCGTGCCCCGACACATGGGAAATATAGCCGCATTGTGGGTGTTACAAGTTGGTATCAGAGCCTTCCCCGACTTAGGAGCCCCCTGCTTGATCGAATCGCTGATGTTGTTGAGTCTAGATCAAAATGTTTTGAGTCTTAGGATTATATATATCGGAGAGTAGTATTCTTTTTACTCCTCAGTTCCTTCGTCGCTCTGGTGAGGCCTCCTGACGTAGAAGTTTTGACTTTTCTCTCTTCAAATTTCACGATTTTTTTTATGATCATGCAGGTATCTTGGAATCGTTCCGATGGTTTTGTGATGAGAACATTGTTCTTGGTGCCTCCTAACATTTAGGGGTTGTGGCAATGTCCCGGGGAGTTGAGCTCCGAGGTGTTGTCGTCACAATTTTATCGTTGTAGTTCTGGAATACATGAGTTCTCCGACATCGAAAATCTCTTTTATGCAGTTGTTGGTGAGATAAACTCGACGCCACCCAGTACTGGGGCGGGAGTTTGGGAGTATTGCCATAACTCGTATAACTAATGCTTTTCGAAGGTTAAGGTACATGATTTCCGAAGGTATCTTGGTTATGTGTTGAAGGATGGATACAGCTGGATGTAGGAATTGTTAGTTTGGGTGAGATATTATGCTTCCCCTATATCCCCAACACCCGATTGCATAACTAGAAACTTTTGGGAGTTTATAAGTGGGAATTCAAGTATCTCGTAGGATATCTTTCCAACAGACACATGATAAGATATGGGATCTATCATACGTTTATTTCTGGCTTATTTTGCAAGAGAATCCTTTGTTTTGTTTTGAGTTGTGGTATTCGAGTTGCTTCAATGTCAAGTGTTGATTCCATACCAATCCTTCTTGATTATTGAGGTTGTCATGTCGTTTCTTTCCAACTGGTGTGATTCTCTTCAAGATGATCCTATCATTTTTCCCATTCGCAAGATCCAATCTCAGTTTTCTTCAATGATGTTTGTTTCATCCGTCTCCAAGTTGCTTTGTTTTACCCACCCCTTTTCTTTAAGGACTCAGACTTCTTTATCAAGTATCCTTTTTATTGATGTGAAGTCTCTCCATTTTTTCGCCAATGCCCTTATGCGGTGATTCTCAGGAAGATACTAACGAAGCTTCAAGTGTATTATTCTTCATTATTTTCTTCTCCGGTGGATTCAAGTCAAGCTTTGTTGATCATATCCTTTCCTCATTTCAAATGTCTTCTCTTGCCGGTGCACCTCTTAATCATAAACTTCTCGCTATTCATTTGTTTCGTAGTGCTGAAGATATCTCAGGAGATTCGTGTTTCCATTCTCGATCCGTTCAAGCTATTTCGAGATTGTTATCTCATTCAAGCCATTTAATTCAACTGGTGAAATATCTTTCAAGTAATCGGTCAACGGTGTTTCTTTTGAGTGGGCCCTAACCCACAAGTCTTTTCCCAGGATCTTACCCGACTCTTCTAATCTCCCCGGAATTACTCTCAAATTCTTTTCCAAGTTTGACGTAAGAATGAGTTATCATCAGTCAAATGTCTTTCCCCAAGATCTTTAAAATTCTTTCATCGTTGGTTCAACCTTTCTAATTTTCATTCCGGAGTGCCTCAACAATTCATG
This sequence comes from Triticum urartu, assembly GCF_056163025.1. Lineage (NCBI taxonomy): Eukaryota > Viridiplantae > Streptophyta > Magnoliopsida > Poales > Poaceae > Triticum > Triticum urartu. The sequence continues at coordinate 190,684,594 of NC_141873.1, read as the reverse complement.
GTGGTGCTTCTCATCGTCATTGTCAACATTTGAAGACCGAAGAAGAGTTTTTTTCCTCCATATCTTATCCATTCTCTCAAAGATGTGATTCTAGCTTGATGCCATCCTCTAATAATTACTTTCGATTGTGAGAATTCTTCTCACCCATCTGGAGAATTCGGGAGCCTTTTCAGTTTGATTCTCCGGAGCCCATCATCTCAGAATTATTTGTTCCATCTTTCAACTCTCGTTCTCCAAATCTTACCGATGCATCATTCAAGTATTATCTAATCGGTTCATGATCTCTTCGTTCTCATTATCTATTTTCCCTCAAGTATCTTCATTCCTTTTCCAATTCTTCCCGGTGAATTGTGGCTTTCCTACTTTCAGTTTTAATTCTTTTGGTGGTTTGTTCAAGATTTCTCCTCCTTCGTTATTGTATCAATTCATTCGTTCTTTCCAAATCCTAGCGGTGGTTCGTTGAAGTCCTTCTCAAGTTTAGGCTACATCTATCTTAATCCTTTTTACGGGAATAAGTAGTATGCCAAATCTGTTGCTTGTCATCAATCTAAATTGGTGAAGGATATGCATAACATAATTCTTATTATTGTTTCATCCAAGTGATCTAGTTTCTTCTTTCCAGAGTGTTCATCATGTCACATTTTGCGGTTCGAGATGCTACATCTTTTCTTTCCGGAGTTTCAAGTTTTTTATCGGCTATATCATCGCGAAGCTCCATATAATCAATGAAAGGATTCATCTTATTCTTTTCAAGCTTCTTTTCCTTGCAATCTTCTTTTATCTATCCGGAGTTCTGCGAGAGTTTCTACATGGTGACTCATCAAGGATTTCTTTGCATTCTTCTATTGTTCTTTAAGATTTCTCTTGAAGTTATGATCCGCCAAGCTATACTCTCAAATAAACATGGTGTTCAACACATGTCTTGTTTTGAGGAGTTCAAGCATTCTTCATCTTGCATTCTAAAGTGCAATTCTTTCAACCTTATCTTTTGAAGTGGTGTTATGTCATTCTTGATAATTTCCCTTCGTGTTTCATGATTCACAAGTTATCAAGAATGAGGTATTTTAAACCCATTAGTCCCTTCGTTGGAGTTATCTTGTGTCATATTTCTCCTTAAGCTTTCCCAAAGGATTGTTGCTATTTATGGTGCTTATAAATGACCCAAGTTCTTCATTTATCCTCTTGGTGAAATAATCTTCTCGTCTCCTTGTTGATATCAATCCAATCTTTTGTTTCTGTAGTGGCAGGATTTCGCCTCAATTTTGAGAAGTTTTCCTTAAGCCCACAACAAGCTTACTCTTTTCGTTGTTGGATTTCCAACAACTCCATTCGGCCCTTCTTCGTAAGGATGCTTTTCCAATTTAATTGTGGGGGAGGATGTTTTCTCTTCTCCATTCTTTTCATTCCATTCTTGCATTTCTTCCGGAGGCATTGTCATGTTACACTCTTCGACCCATCATCCCATTTTTGTCAAGATCATGTTCAATTCCTTCCATTTATAGTCGGAGTGCTATCCAAATTATATCATTCTTATTCCTTATCTATCTTGTGTTAACCGCAGTGTTGTCGTAATTGATTTTTCTCGTTCCTTGTACATCTTGTTTCAACCGGCATGCTTGTATGTACTTCTTGTCCATTGCAACCCTTTTCTTATGTCTTTCAACCTACAAGGTTCCCATAATGTTCCTTGTTCCTCTTTTCTAACAGAGTGTTTTCAACTTTGTTCATCTTCGTCATTTTCTTTCTTTAAATTTCTTCAACCTCTCAAGGTTCTTTGGTTTCACTCGTTTGACAAAGAAGCAACTTAGCTTTACCTTTTCTCTTCCTCTTCCGTTTTCCCTCCATGTTTTCTGAGTTTCGTCATGTGAGTTGTTGGTTTGTTGCATTCATCATTGCATCATGTCATCATGCCATCATGTCATTAATCTTTGCATCTCAACTCAACTAAATAAATTGCATAGATCTTTCAATCTATTTAAGTCAAGGGAATTCACATGGTGGTTTCTCTTTAAAATATACCCTCCCGATAATTAGGGAGCTATTTTATAATATTCCATTTTTCAAAATCGCCCATTAACACGCTCGCAAAATAAATCCCAATGCCTTTGTTATCACAACTCTTGGCCTCTAACTTTGCCATATATTCTTTCATCATAATCCGGAGCTCCACCAAAAATCCGAACATTTTTGGACACTTCTAAAACCAAGTCCTAATTCAAACCCATTTGAATTAAATTCAAATGAGTTTGAATTACATCTTTCAATCATGCCTCTCCTATTTTTTCGTGGACCGTGCACATTTTTTTATGAGTCCAGAAAAATAATCCCAGTGCCAAAGTTCCTTCTCTACCATTTTCTTTTCTCTCTTTTCTTTCTTCCTATTTCTTTGTTTTGGAAATAATAAGAGAAGGGAGGGAGAGAGAGCCTACACCCACCGGCCTATTGGGTCTAGGCCTACTAGGTCGGCACATTTGCATCGAGGCCTCCTAGGCCACCTAATCCTAACCCTAGCCCCGACCCTCTTCCCTCTATCTCTCCCTTCCGTTTCCCCTCGCGCCGCCAGGAGGCAGCGAGCGCGTGCCAGCGCCCGGTCCCTACGCCGCTTAGCTCTGCTCGATCACCTCATCCTCCCTCTCGTCACCTGCGCCTCGTTCTGATCCCCTCACCCCCTCCTAGCACCGCTGCCAGGGCACCGCGCCCGACCCTACGACACCTCGTCCCTGCCGCCAACTCTCCTCACCGGAGGAGCACGAGGAGGAGTCGAGCACCATCGTCGCCGCCCCGCTCCCTGCTTCCCTGGGGTCTTCACCGCGAGGTATTCCTCCGAACCAAGGTCGTTGCCGCAGCGCCTTGCTCGTACCCTGCGAGATCCAGCAAGTAAGGTGCCTCCCCAAGCTCTCTGCGACCTCCTCTGTTCCCCCTCCATTAGCTCCCCTGCTGGGCTCCTCTTCCTTCGCGCCTACTTTGTCAAGTGCCAGGAGCTCGACCTCGAGCCTCTCCACGCGTGCCCGCACCCATGCTTCGCTCCTGAAGGCATGCAACCGCCCCGAGCTCCCTTGCCTCGCTGTCATGCCGCGGGCCATGACCGCCGCCGTGGAGCTCCCAGTCTCCGGCAGCTGTTGTTCATGTCCGACACCCCTGCTTCCTCCCATGTCGCCCCTGCCTCGTTGCCTGCTTGCCTTTGTGCCCCTCCATGGACCCCAAGCATCACCGTCGTACGTTGCATGCCACTGAAGCTCTCGCTGCCTTCGTGCACCACCGCTGGCCCCTTTTGTCGTTGTCAAGACCGTCCAAATCAGGGAACGCGAAGTTCCACTACTGTTGACCCGGAACATCTACGAAACGTGGACCTCTACGATCGATGTGGAACCGTCAAGTACGCTTTGGACGCGCCAAGTTCCTCTTCAAAATGTACAACTGCATCTGATGTGGATTTCGACAAGTACCACGACGGCCGCAGCCCTCGGATACGTCAAGTTCGACTACCTTCGTGTGTACCACTACCGTCGACGAAGACACGTGTTACGCAAGCCTCAAGTTTGGCTACAACATGTGTACGCCTACTATCACCGAAGACCCATCCACGACTACCGTCGACCGCGAAGGGCTTGGAGTCATCAAGTACCTCCCCGAACGAACGTGAACGACTACTTCCACTATGAACGTGAACGACTACCGTCGCGAGAACAACTACTTCCCGCCAAACTCGTTCCGCCCCGAAAACACACGCTTCAAAGGTATAACATCGAGACGACCACCATGGACGAATGTTGTGTGATACGAGATGAACCCCGTGTGTTGCACCGTGCCCGTTTGTTTCGTGCACGACCCTCGATTGCCATGCCACCAAAACATGGGACACCCGGTAACCGGGATCATCCCACCATCTCTTGTGTGTTCCATGCATCCGCACATTTCTCTTTTGCATTGGTATCTCAATCGAGTTACCGGAACCGGAACGTTGCGGTGGCACCATTTTCATTATAGTCGCCGTGGGACCCCTTTTGTTTCTGCCATGATGATATATGCTTCATAATATGTTCATATCAATATTTTCACAAAATTGCATAAAACTTGCATATGTCATTCGCATCATTATAATAACATTTAAAATGTTTAAAATTGTTGTTGCATTAAATTGCTAATGCACATGAGGTTTTACCGGAATCATTTTTTGTTGTTCCGGCCTCATTCAAACTTGCCTAAATAGTTAGTTTACTTATGCTTCACCTCTTGCCATGTTAATCAACATTTAAAATTGTTGGGTACATAACCGAGAGAGAACTAAATAATTGATGTGGTGTTTCATCAATATGCAACTCGTTGCATATTGAGTTCCATTTAACTTGTAGTGTTGTTTGTGCATATTGCCATGCCATGCCTCTTTAAACCGGACATGCATCATATTTGATTGTGCATCATGCCATGTTCATGTGATGGTTGTTTACAATGTTGCTTGCTTCTTTCCGGGTTGCTTCTCCCGTTATCTTCGGTTCCGTTCCGGAGTTGTGAGGATTCGTTCGACTAACGTCCGTTTGTCTTCTTCATGGACTCATTCTACTTCCTTGGGGGATCTCAGGCAAGATGACCATACCCTCGAAATCACTTCTATCTTTGCTTCCTAGTTGTTCGCTCTATCGATATGTCGCACTACCTACCACTTGTTATATCATGCCTCCCATATTGCCATGTCAAGCCTCTAACCCACCTTCCTAGCAAACAGTTGTTTGGCTATGTTACCGATTTTTCTCAGCCCCTCTTATAGCGTTGTTAGTTGCAGGTGAATCTGAACTTTGTTCCATGTTGGAACATGGATATGTTGGGATATCACAATATCTCTTATTTAATTAATGCATGTATATACTTGGAAAAGGGTGGAAGGCTCGGCCTTATGCCTGGTGTCTTGTTCCACTCTTGTCGCCCTAGTTTTCGTCATACCGGTGTTATTCTAATGCCCCGGATGTAATTTGCCATATTTGTAATCCAACTCTTGCCTTTTTTGGCTCTAAGTTATGATTTTTCCTTCGTGGTTGGGTTTTGCCTTCGTTTTGCATTTTTTCATGTCATGCATTTCATATCAAGCCATCATGTGCGTCTCTTTTGCATACGTGTTCGCCTCGTGCATCCGAGCATTTTCTCCATTGTCCGTTTTGCAATCCGACACTCCTATGTCATCCGGCGTCCCCCTCTTGTCTCTTTTCGTGAGCGGGGGTTAAACTTTCTCGGAATGGACCGAGATTTGCCAAGTGGCCTTGGTACACCACCGATAGACCGCCTGTCAAGTTTCATGCCCTTTCTAGTCCGTTTGATACTCCAACGGTTAACCGGGGAACCGTAAAGGCCTCGTGTGTGTTGCAGCCCAACACCCCTCCAAAGTGGCCCAATAACCCATCCAAACCACTCCCATGTCCTCCGTCGTCGGATCACGATCGCGTGGCCGAAAACTACACCTCATTTGGACACTCCCACCTCCTGCTAGGTGTAAATATGTGCACCCCCTCCAAAAATTCGGGCGAAACCCTAGTCTTCCCTTTCCTCCGCGCGCCGGACACGTCCGCCTAGTGCCGGACACGTCCACCGCGCCGCCCGGCGAACCCTGTGCCGCCAAGTGTCGCGTCGCCGCTCCCCCGCGCCGCAATTCCGCGAGCCCAGATCCGACCCCCGAGGGCCCGCTCCTTTGCGCCGCCCGTGCCCGCTAGTCGCCGCCGCCCGGATCCCGCGCACCGCCCGCCACCTCGCCGGTGCCACCCTTCGCTGTCGCGTCCTCCGCCGCCCGGCCGTGCGCTCTGCCCGCCGCGCCAGCTCCGGCGACCGGAGCCGCCCCTACTGCGCCTCCTCAAGGCCAACTCTGGTGCCCCCCCTTCTCCGGCAAGGAACTCCGGCGACCCCGACCACGCTGACCACCGCGGCCTCCTTCTCTGGCGACCTCCTCGGTGAACCTCGAAGAACGTGTAGTCAACCCTAGATCTGTTCACCGAGGTTGATATTCCACTAAGTTATTTTTTTCTACTATATTTTCAGCCATGTTCAACATGCCATAACTCCTCATCCGTAGATCCGTTTTCCGTGCATGATATATCAAAATGTTCATCATGATGTTCTCTCAATTTTGTTCCATTGTGACATGCTTGTTAGAGTCCATCTTGACGCCCAAATAGTTGATGGAAGAGTTCTATAAAATGTTAGGTGCTGATTCTTAGCAGAGTATGAGCATTTGTCATTTTTGCTACATTTGTTGTGTGCTGCATATGGGCATGAGCTCTACATGTGTTTTGGGCTATGCCATCTTTACAGGGGGTGCTTGCCATGTATTTTTGTGATCAATTTGGTGACACTAGCACAAGCATGCAAAGTAGCTCTCGTGATATTTCTGATTTCAGGGACTTAGTATTTCACTAAGTCATTGCTCTGCTGTTATTTTTATGCCATGTATTCATGTTGCTATAGTGAGATCCATGCTTGTTTTGAGTATCTTCAGTAAGAATGATTTTGACATATGGTTATGCTCTATCCATCCATGCCCCTGTGAAAGTGCAACTATCCCTGGGTGGTTTTGGTAATTCCTAACAACATATAGCTCATTGAGCTAACATTATTCCAAGATTAATATTTCAGGAAAAGCTCAATGAATGGCATGGCATGGATGAGGAAAGTGGATCCCTCAAAATTCTAAGGACAAAAAGTTTGGCTCAAGCTTGAAGCTCAAGACTCTACATTTTCTATTTTAGTGATCCAAGATCACATTGAGTCTATAGGAAAAGCCAATACTATCAAGGAGGGATGAGGTGTTGCTTAATGACTTGCTTGCTAAAAATGCTTAGTGATATGCTCCAAAACCCTCCACTACCTTCCCACACCCACATATGACCTAAACCAAAAGTCAAACTCGGCCCCACCGATTCTTTCTATCCGGCGCCACCGAGTTTCAAATGTCATAGCCACTGCCACAAACCCTAGGCAAATCGGTCTCACCGATAGGGATCTCGGTCTCACCGAGATGGGATTGTAATCTCTCTGTTTCCCTTTGTAACGTTTCGGTCTTACCGAGATGAGCGATTGGTCCCACCGAGATTGCAATGTAAACTCTCTGTTTCCCTTTTGTAACATTTCGGTCTCACCGAGATGAGCGAATCGGTCCACCGAGTTTACCTGACCAACTCTCTGGTTAGCTTATTACCAAAATCGGTCGCACCGAGTTTGTGTAATCACACCGAGATTACGTTATGCCCTAACCCTAACCATATCGGTCCTACCGAGTTGCATCTCAGTCCCACCGAAAATCCGAACGGTCACTTGGTTTGCTGAATCGGTCCGACCGAGTTTAACCATTCGGTCCCACCGAGTTTGGCAAATTGTGTGTAATGGTTAGATTTTGTGTGGAGGCTATATATACCCCTCCACCCACTCTTCATTCATGGAGAGAGCCATCAGAACATGCCTACACTTCCAATACACATTTTCTGAGAGAGAACCACCTACACTTGTGTTGAGGTCAAGATATTCCATTCCAACCATATGAATCTTGATCTCTAGCCTTCACCAAGTTGCTTTCCACTCAAATCTTCTTTCCACCAAATCCAAATCCTATGAGAGAGAGTTGAGTGTTGGGGAGACTATCATTTGAAGCACAAGAGCAAGGAGTTCATCATCAACACACCATTTGTTACTTCTTGGAGAGTGGTATCTCCTAGATTGGCTAGGTGTCACTTGGGAGCCTCCGACAAGATTGTGGAGTTGAACCAAGGAGTTTGTAAGGGCAAGGAGATCGCCTACTTCATGAAGATCTACCGCTAGTGAGGCAAGTCCTTCGTGGGCGACGGCCGTGATGGAATAGACAAGGTTGCTTCTTCGTGGACCGTTCGTGGGTGGAGCCCTCCGTGGACTCGCGCAACCGTTACCCTCCGTGGGTTGAAGTCTCCATCAACGTGGATGTACGATAGCACCACCTATCGGAACCACGACAAAAACATCCATGTCTCCAATTGCGTTTGAATCCTCCAAACCCTTCCCTTTACATTCTTGCAAGTTGCATGCTTTACTTTCCGCTGCTCATATACTCTTTTGCATGCTTGCTTGAATTGTGTGGAGATTGCTTGACTTGTGCTAAGATAGCTAAAATCTGTCAAGAACTAAAATTGGGAAAAGGCTAGATTTTTATTTGGTCAAATAGTCTAATCACCCCCCTCTAGACATACTTTCGATCCTACAAGTGGTATCAGAGCTTTGGTCTCCATTTGCTTTGATTTCCATAGATTTTGGCGGTCATAGCCTTGGTTTCACAACCTAGGAGAGTATGGTGTCTAGCGAGGGAAATTATCACCGTAGAGGTCCTTACTTTGATGGCACTAATTTTGCTAGTTGGAAGCATAAGATGAAAATGCATATTCTTGGACATAACCCCGCCGTTTGGGATATTGTGTGTATTGGCTTGCAAGGTGAATTATTTGATGGGAAAGAACCAAACCGTGAAGCCACCGCCGAAGAGTTGAAAATGCTGCAATACAACGCTCAAGCTTGTGATATCCTCTTCAACAGATTGTGCCCCGAAGAATTCAACAAAATCAGCCGTCTTGAGAATGCAAAGGAAATTTGGGATACTTTGATTGATATGCACGAAGGTACCGACTTCGTCAAGGAATCCAAATTGGATGTGCTTCAAAGTCAACTTGACAAGTTCAAAATGAAGGATGGTGAAGGTGTTGCTGAAATGTACTCTAGGCTTGCTCTTATCACAAATGAGATTGCCGGCTTACGGAGTGAAGAGATGACTGATAGATTCATCATCAAGAAGATCCTAAGAGCCTTGGATGGAAAATATGATACCGTGTGCACATTGATCCAAATGATGCCCAATTACAAAGATCTCAAGCCAACGGAAGTCATCGGAAGAATTGTTGCTCATGAGATGTCACTCAAGGATAAAGAGGAACTTCACAACAAATCAAGTGGTGCTTACAAAGCCTCATGTGAAGCCCCCACATCATCGAGTGAGAAACAAACCTTCAATGAAGAATTGAGCTTAATGGTGAAGAACTTCAACAAGTTCTACAAGAGTAGAAGCAAAGAGAGAGCTCCAAGTCAAGGTCCTACAATGACAAAAGATCTTCTAGTCGAGAGCGAAATTGCTACAATTGTGGAAGGCCCGGACACTATTCCAATGAGTGTACGGCCCCCTACAAGAGAAGAGAAGATTCTCCCAAGAGAAGAAGTAGAAGAGAAGAATCACCATATAGAGAAAGAAGGAGTAGAGATGATCATTATGAACGAAGACCCTCATGGAGAAGCAAGGATTCGGAAAGAAAGGACAAGTCATCAAGGAGCTACACAAAACGAAGACATCAAGCTCATGTTGGTGAATGGGTATCCGGCTCCGACTCCGACAACCATTCCGAGAGAAGCTATCACTCCGACTCCGAATATACTCAAGATGAAGGTGTTGCCAGTCTAGCACTTCTGACAACCAACTGCTACGACATATTTGACTCACCAAATGAAGGAGTTGGAACATGCTTCATGGCTAAAGGCCCAAAGGTATCACACCCCGAGTATGTTGATTTCAATAGTGATGAACATGACTTGTTAGGTGATGATGATTTACTTGTTGACAACTCTAGTGATGAATACTATGATGAAACATCAATTAATCATGCTAATCAAGATAAAACGAATGATAAGGAGAAGGAGAAGATTGAGTCTCTAACTAAAGAACAAAACACTCTTAAGTTAGCTCATGAAACTATCTTAGGAGATCATCGAGAACTTTTAAGGACTCATGAGAAATTACTCTTTGAAAAGCTCAACCTTGAGCAAGAGCATGAGTTCTTAAAAGCAATCAATGATGATCTTCGTAAGAAAAGTTCTTCTTACATTGCCAAGCGTTTACTCTTATCCACTTACATGCCTCAAGTCAAGTCTAGTAACAAGAACAAGGAAGATTCTTCCTCTAGTAGTAACAATAATCATGCTAAATCCAATATTGTTGCTTCTAGTAGTTCTCTTGATTCCACTAAAGATTCTCTTAGCCAAGTTACACTTGAGCAAGAAAATAGATTATTGAAGGGAATTATAGAGAAAGGTGTTTACAAGAGACTTGCCGAAAGTAAGAAATTCGAGGAAATTGTACGCAAGCAAGGAAGGCACCGGAAGAATCAAGGTGTTGGTTTTGAACGAAAGTTCAATGCCAATGGAGTTGAGTGGGAAGAAGATCAATACCCCAAGACGAAGTTTGTTCCTCAACAAGAGAAGTATGATCCTACTTCTTTCAAAGGGACACAAGCTCAAGATGATCTTCCACCACAAGACCACAAGCAAAAAGGCAAGGACAAGATTCAAGAGGAAATTGATGCATTTGAAGAAGCTCCTAAGGCCTTGGTCAAGTGGGTTCCCAAGACTACTTCAAGTTCCACTTCATCAAGTACAAGTACAACACCGAGGATTCCCATCAATATGGTGTGGATCCCGAAGAAGTAGAACTAGAGAGTTCTTGAGGATGACTCCGCCAACATACTTCACTCTTATCATCTTGGCAAGAACAAGTGCAATCAACTTCCACATCTTGCACTAGTTCAAGGAGTCACAAACCCTCTTGTTGGTAAGACAAGGGACAAGGTAACCTAAAAGCTTTCATAGACATCATCTTGTGTGTGCATCACTTTATGTCTATGGATATCCTTGTTTGTTCCTTGTGGGACTAACCCGTGTAGGTATTGAAAGTGCAACTCACTCCAATGGATAGCTCCAAATGATCTACATCAACATTGAGCATCCACATCTTCAACATCTACATGAAGTCATCATCGACAAAACCCAAGGTTAGTTCATCCCTCTTAGGGGGGATCTCACATCTAGGGGGAGCTTTACTCTAAGAATTGAGCTAAAGAAACTCTAATGGTGTGAACACAACCATGATTTATGTAAAAGTGGTAACCCCACTTGTGCTTAAACGATGAGTATGACCTATGATAAAATGTTCTCATTTGACTCCTAATTGAATATACTCATATATAGATGACCTAGTCATCGCAAATTGTTTGATAGATGCTAGAATTGGTTGTGCATGCTTTGCCACATATTTCAATTGCCATTTTATTGTGTGAGCATTTTGATTGCATATTTTACTCATTCGAGGACATCCACTTGTTGTTTTGATTGATTGGTTTTCTTTTCTTTTGCCAAGTGGATGGACAAGAATGCCTAAGAACCCTCTCTAGCTATCTATGCTTTTCTCGTCTCAAACTCTATTCATGCTACATCACAAAATTTGATCAAGTCAGATCTGAACCACTCTGTGTGAGGAGCACTCGAAGTCCCTGATTCGTCATAGACTTAAACTTCCAAAACTTATTTGTGCTTTTCGGTCTGACCGATTCCTCCATTTCGGTAATACCGAGATCACTAAGTCGATCTAGGTTTTCAATCTCGGTGCAACCGATTTGAACCTTTTGGTCACACCGAGTTTCAGTAACTACTTGCAGTTATGAATCTCGGTGCCACCGAGTTGTTCCACTCGGTCACACCGACAGGGTCGGGCTATATATACTCACGGGCAAAATTTTGGAAATTCCTCCGAAATCCCTTCGCCCGCGCATAGCTCGCTCTGCCTCTAGGGTCTCCGGATCCTCTTCCTCATCGCCAGCCGCCTCCTGTCGCTGGTCTCCTCCGCCGTCAACGGAATTCTTCCCCGCCGTTGCCGCCGTAGCGAGTTCATCGCCGAACTAGGGTATGTACTCGATCACAGTGCTATCCTCATCCGATTCCTAGCACATTGTGTTCGTTATGATTCTTACCACGATTGAAACTATCCAGTCAAAACACTCCGTAGATTAGAGTTGAATTGAAAATTTAGGGTTAGGTTTCCGCCGAAACCATCTCGGACCTCCGAGTTGTGGAACTCGGTACCACTGATTTGGCTCAGGCCATTGCACATGTAATTTTTGGTCTGACCGAGAATTGCAAATCGGTGTGACCGAGTTCAGGACTTTGTGAAACCCTAGCAGTCTCGGTGCCACCGAACTGTGACTCGGTCTGACCAAGTTCACTAGTTTAGGTTCCAACAGCTGCTTCGGTATCACCGACTTTACAAATCGGTTGATCCGAAATTCTTTCTAGGGAAAAATAAAACAAAGTTTTTGACTCATTCTTTTGCAAAAACCTCTGCATTTTGTGATGCTCATCCACTCTATCTCATCTATATCTATTCACAGGGTCTGATGTCAATGTTTGCAATATGTCTGATCAGAGTGACAGCCAGAACAGGTCAGAGGAGCAGGTTCACCTGAGTGAGGGCACTAGTCCCTCTAGCAGTTCAGATGATGGTAGAAGGAGCACTCCCAGCAACTTGCCCAAAGCTGCCACCAGAACAAGGAAGAAGAAAACTTCAGAGTCTGAGGATGAAGACTATGGGGCCACTAAGGATGATGCCACATCAAAGAAGAAAGTGCTCAAGAAGGAGTACAGCTCAGCTGCAGTTAAGCCAGGGATGAAGATCAAAAGGCCAGCAGGAAGACAACCCATGTCAAAGGCCAGAGCATCTACTCAAGTCCCTTTGGGATCTGAACCCAAAGAGGCTGCTACAGAAGGGAAGAAGATGAAGGAGAGGATCAAAAATACCACTGCTAGAGTGCTTGGGAGATCCTCAATCATGAGAGATTCTAAAGAGGAAGAGGAAGAAGAGGTTGCTGCACCAGCACCTAAGGCCCAGAAGCTTATGGGTGATGCTATCAGGACAGGGGCTGCTTCATCAAAGCCCAAAGCAGCCTCCAAGCCCAAGAGTGCACCTAAGAAGAATACCAGGAGTATACCAGTTGCTGAGAAGAACAAGGCCCCAGTGCCTGAAGTTGCTGCTGATGAAGATGATGAAGGACAAGTCCTAAGGAAGCTCAAACCCAATATTCCAGACCACAATGATGCTCATCCTATGGCTGAGAACATGAGGATTAGGAGAGACTCAGGACTGAGGAAATGGAGAGAGATAGACTCATATGCTACAAGAAGAAGAACTGTTGTTGATTACAGGTTCCACACAAAGGAACAACAAGATTTCTATGAGACAGTGCTGCTGGACAAGAAGCCTATAGTGTGTGAAATGAGGTGGGTCGACTGGAAGTATATCAAGGAAAATGAGGAACACTATCCTGGTGTGTTTGACAGCTTCAGTGCTTGTGGAGTTGCAGACTTTGTTGGGCAGAAGCTCACAAAGTGGAATTAGGAGTTCATAATGCAATTCTACTCCACAGCACACTTCTATCCAGATGGCAGGATAGTACGGATGTCTGAAGGTACAAGGTACCACTCAACTATTGAGGAATGGGCAAATCTGATCAATGCTCCTAAGGAAGAAGAAGATGACTTGGATGTCTATGCCAAGAAGAAGATGGATCACAACTCTACGGCAAACATGTACAAGGAGATTCCTGAAGATGATTTTGAGACTCACCAGTTTGGGTCAGTAAAACACTTGCTGTCAGGGCTGCCTACAATCAATTGGATCCTTAGGCACACTCTCTTGCCCAAGTCTGGTGATCACAGAATGATCAGAGGCCATGCAATTAACTTGCTACATATATTTGATGTGCCACAGAAGTTCAAGGTCATGAGCCTTATAGTTGAGACTATCAAGAGGACTGCAGCAGACCAGAAAAGAAGTTGTGGATATGCCCCACAAATCCAGGAGTTGATAAACTCAAAGATGGGCACAGGCACATACCTGTTGGATAAGGAACACTTGCCTATCTACCCATACTTCAAGGACAATCAAGTTGTGATGAATGAGAATGAACCATCATTAGTACAAGCTCAAGAGAAGAAGGAGAAAGCAAAGAAAGAGAAGGCTGCCAAGATGCCAACTCAAGAGGAGGCATCTGAGTACTTTTTGAAAAGCAAGCAGGACCAGCTTGGTTACTTGATAGCATCAACTCTGAGGATTGAGAAGGGACTGGCCACCCTGACTCAAAACCAGGAGAGCTTGGAAAGAATCATGGAACAAAAATTCTATGATTTAGATGTCAAAGTAACTGAGATTCAGTCAGTTGTGGAGCAGCTACAAGATGATATGCAGGAGAGGAAGGGCAGAACAACCACTGATGCATTTGCCAGAGTGCCTCGAGCTCAGAGATCAACTGCAGTGACAGTAACAGACACCAGAGCCACTTCATCTGCACCAGCTACAGCTTCAGTGCCACCAGCTCCAGCACCTACCCCAGCAGCTCCATCCACATCAACTGAAGCCTTCATTCTTGGAGTTCTCCGGACACCACCACCTGAAGACCAAGCTTGAGAGACGTTCTAGTGCTATGCATTTTCTATGAACTTTTTGGTAACTTGTTGCCAAAGGGCGAGAAAAGTGTATAGATCATAGGCTTCGAGAGAGAGCGTTGCTTTTTATTCTCTCTTGCTTTGGTGGTTGAACTTTGTTTGTCTTTTGATTGCTTGAGATACTATGCTATTATCTGTGAGACATTGATGATCATGTGGTTGATCATAAGCTACACTTATGCTTGTTAGATGATATTATCTTACTTATCCTTATATGATCATTCACTTTGCTAGGTGATGAGTGCATGTATTTAATTCTTATCATTTTGAGCGCTCCACCAAGATGTATGTGACATGGAAGAGTAACCCATGATCCTAACTCATTGTGCATTTGCAGTCCAAAGCAAATCTTAAGATATGCACAAATTTAGGGGGAGCTCTTGCTTTTCACATACTCCTCAAAGCGACTATATCTTTCACTCTTATTATCATTTGTCGAAGCTTTGATCTATATGTTGTCATCAATTACCAAAAAGGGGGAGATTGAAAGTGCAACTATCCCTGGGTGGTTTTGGTAATTCCTAACAACATATAGCTCATTGAGCTAACATTATTCCAAGATTAATATTTCAGGAAAAGCTCAATGAATGGCATGGCATGGATGAGGAAAGTGGATCCCTCAAAATTCTAAGGACAAAAAGTTTGGCTCAAGCTTGAAGCTCAAGACTCTACATTTTATATTTTAGTGATCCAAGATCACATTGAGTCTATAGGAAAAGCAAATACTATCAAGGAGGGATGAGGTGTTGCTTAATGGCTTGCTTGCTCAAAATGCTTAGTGATATGCTCCAAAACCCTCAACTACCTTCCCACACCCACATATGACCTAAACCAAAAGTCAAACTCGGCCCCACCGATTCTTTCTATCCGGCGCCACCGAGTTTCAAATGTCATAGCCACTTCCACAAACCCTAGGCAAATCGGTCTCACCGATAGGGATCTCGGTCTCACCGAGATGGGATTGTAATCTCTCTGTTTCCCTTCGTAACGTTTTGGTCTTACCGAGATGAGCGATCGGTCCCACCAAGATTGCAATGTAAACTCTCTGTTTCCCTTTTGTAACATTTCGGTCTCACCGAGATGAGCGAATCGGTCCCACCAAGTTTACCTGACCAACTCTCTGGTTAGCTTATTACCAAAATCGGTCCCACCGAGTTTGTGTAATCGGTCACACCGAGATTACGTTATGCCCTAACCCTAACCATATCGGTCCTACCGAGTTGCATCTCAGTCCCACCGAAAATCCTAACGGTCACTAGGTTTGCTGAATCGGTCCGATCGAGTTTAACCATTCCGAGTTTGGCAAATTGTGCGTAACGGTTAGATTTTGTGTGGAGGCTATATATACCCCTCCACCCACTCTTCATTCATGGAGAGAGCCATCAGAACATGCCTACACTTCCAATACACATTTTCCGAGAGAGAACCACCTACACTTGTGTTGAGGTCAAGATATTCCATTCCAACCATATGAATCTTGATCTCTAGCCTTCCCCAAGTTGCTTTCCACTCAAATCTTCTTTCCACCAAATCCAAATCCTGTGAGAGAGAGTTGAGTGTTGGGGAGACTATCATTTGAAGCACAAGAGCAAGGAGTTCATCATCAACACACCATTTGTTACTTCTTGGAGAGTGGTGTCTCCTAGATTGGCTAGGTGTCACTTGGGAGCCTCCGACAAGATTGTGGAGTTGAACCAAGGAGTTTGTAATGGCAAGGAGATCGCCTACTTCGTGAAGATCTACCGCTAGTGAGGCAAGTCCTTCGTGGGTGACGGCCGTGATGGAATAGACAAGGTTGCTTCTTCGTGGACCCTTCATGGTTGGAGCCCTCCGTGGACTCGCGCAACCGTTACCCTCCGTGGGTTGAAGTCTCCATCAACGTGGATGTACGATAGCACCACCTATCGGAACCACGACAAAAACATCCATGTCTCCAATTGCGTTTGAATCCTCCACACCCTTCCCTTTACATTCTTGCAAGTTGCATGCTTTACTTTCCGCTGCTCATATACTCTTTTGCATGCTTGCTTGAATTGTGCGGAGATTGCTTGACTTGTGCTAAGATAGCTAAAATCTGCCAAGAACTAAAATTGGGAAAAGGCTAGATTTTTATTTGGTCAAGTAGTCTAATCACCCCCCTCTAGACATACTTTCGATCCTACACCCTGTTTGCAATTATGGAGTGCCCTAGCATGACTTAATGTTGATTTACTTTTGCTATAAAATGTTCCTGGCAGATTGTTTACATGTTAATCAATTTTTCCATGGTTGTTGTAGTTGATCCAAGCATGCTATAAACTTGTTCTTGCCATGTTTAGCTTCTTGAAACATGCCATCTTGTTGATGCTATGCTTATCTTGTCATGCAATGCCTTGTGGTGAGTGAATCGAGCTCGCAAATATGACTTCATAATTCTGTTTATGACATGCTCAGTTTTTCTGCTAAGTCTGAATCTATTAACGAAACTTGCTATGTTTACATGGGTGCCATAATATCTTCTGTGCCTTTTTGTCTCTTGATCATTAAGGGTCTTTTTTTATATGCTTTGGGTAGATTTATTCCATGCCTTTGTTTTCTATGATCTGTTCCTGTAGCATGTTGTTTGCTTGCTCTAAACATGGCTTCCTGATGTTAATTCCTGGCATGTTGATATTTTCACCAAGTCTGTGAAGCTGATATCTTTTGCACTTTTGCCATGCTTGTTTGAACCTGCTCTTGTATGATTTACCCGTAGCTCAGTGTTTATCTTTTGTCAAGAATCTTGAGTAGATCACTGCCATGTGCTTTGTTGCTATGTTGGAATGCAGTAGCTTAGTTTCTTGTTGCATTCTAGATGGCATCGTGCTGTTAATCACAGAATTGTGCGATTCTTGTTTTGCTTGCCATTTGCAAACCGTGCATCCGATTCCGATGATCTTTATATCGATTTCGACCGAAATCAACTCATCTTTCCAGCAGCGCACTTGGTTTGCCAAGTTGATGCCTGGTTCATTTTTTCCATTCCGAAGCACGCATATGCATTGCATATCACATCTCGCATATCATGCCATGTATTGCATCATGTTGCTTGCACATTGCACCGTGGTTAATTGTTGTTTCCTTTGCTTATGTTCTTGCCTTGGGTAGAGCCGGGAGATGAGTGCGTGATCAAGGAACCAGTTGAGTACGCTTACGAGGATCAAGTTTTCGTCAACTCGGAGAACTTTGCACGCAAGATGACCATACCCTCGAAATCACTTGTATCTTTGCTTGCTAGTTATTCGCTCTATTTCTATGCCGCGATACCTACCACTTTCTTTATCATGCCTCCCAAATTGCCATGTCAAGACTCTAACCCACCTTTCCTAGCAAACCGTTGTTTGGCTATGTTACCGCTTTGCTCAGCCCCTCTTATAGCATTGCTAGTTACAGGTGAAGATGGAGTTTGTTCCATGTTGGAACATGGATATTGTTGGGATATCATTATTATATCTTGTTTAATTTAGTGCATCTATATACTTGGTAAAGGGTGGAAGGCTTGGCTTATGCCTGGTGTTTTGTTCCACTCTTGCCGCCCTAATTTTCGTCATACCGGTGTTATGTTCCTTGATTTTGCGTTCCTTACGCGGGTGGGTGTTATGAGAACCCCTTGAGAGTTCGCCTTGAATAAAACTCCTCCAGCAAGGCCCAACCATTGTTTTACCATTTGCCACCTAAGCCTTTTCCCCTTGGGTTTCACGGACTCAAGGGTCATCTTTATTTTAAACCCCCGGGCCAGTCCTTTTTCTAAGTGTTGGTCGAACCTGAGCGATGTCCAGCGCCCCCTGGGCAACCAGGGTCTATGCCAACCCGACGTCTGGCTCATCCGGTGTGCCCTGAGAACGAGATATGTGCAGCTCCTATCGGGATTTGTCGGCACATTTGGGCGGCTTTGCTGGTCTTGTTTTACCATTGTCGAAATGTCTTGTAACCGAGATTCCGAGTCTGATCGGGTCTTCCTGGGAGAAGGAATATCCTTCGTTGACCGTGAGAGCTTGTGCTGGGCTATGTTGGGACACCCCTGCAGGGTTTGGTACTTTCAAAAGCCATGCCCGCGGTTATGGGCAGATGGGAATTTGTTAATGTCCGGTTGTAGAGAACTTGACACTTAATTTAATTAAAATGAATCAACCGTGTGTGTAGCCGTGATGGTCTCCTTTTGGCGGAGTCCGGGAAGAGAACACGGTCTCATGTTATGCTTGAACGTAAGTAGCTTCAGGATCACTTCTTGATCACTATTAGCTTCTCGACCGTGCTTTGCTTCTCTTCTCGCTGTCATTTGCGTACGTTAGCCACCATATATGCTAGTGCTTGCTGCAGCTCCACCTCACTACCCCTTCCCTACCTTAAGCTTGAATAGTCTTGATTGCGAGGGTGTGAGATTGCTGAGTCCCCGTGACTCATAGATACTTCCAAACAGATGCAGGTGCCGACGATGCCAGTGCGGGGGATGCTACCGAACTCAAGTGGGAGTTCGACGAGGATTCGGGCCGTTACTAAGTGTCTTTTCAAGTCGATTAGTAGAGCAGCCCAGTTGGGGCGATCGGGGATCTAGCATTTGTTGTTGTCTTTCTTTATTTGGTTCCGTAGTCGGACCTTGATTGTATTCTGGATGATGTAATGCTATATTTATGTATTGTGTGAAGTGGCGATTATAAGCCAACTCTTTACCCCTTCCTTATTCAGTACATGGGATGTGTAAAGATTACCCCTCTTGCGACATGCCTACCATGCGCTTATGCCTCTAAGTCATGCCCCGACACGTGGGAGCTATAGCCGCATCATGGGTGTTACAAGTAGGTAATCAGAGCCTTCCCCGACTTAGGAGCCCCCTGCTTGATCAAATCGCTGACGTTGTTGAGTCAAGAACAAAATGTTTTGAGTCTTAGGATTATATATATTGAAGAGTAGGATTCTTTTTACTCCTCAGTCCCTTCATCGCTCTGGTGAGGCCTTCTGATGTAGAGTTTTGACTCTTCTCTCCTCAAATTTCACGAAAAAATAGGATCACGCGGGTATCTTGGAATCATTCCGATGGTTTTGTGACGAGAACATTGTTCTTGGTGCCTCCTGACATTTAGGGGTTGTGGCAGTGTCCCGAGGAGTTGAGCTCCGAGGTGTTGTCTTCACAATTTTATCGTTGCAGTTCTGAATACCTGAGTTCGCTGACATAAAAAATCTCCTTTATGCAGTTGTTGGTGAGATAACCTCGATGCCACCCAGTACTAGGGCGGGAGTTCGGGAGTATTGCCATAACTCATATAACAGATGCTTTTCAAAGGTTGAGGTAAATGATTTCCGAAGGTTTCTTGGTTATGTGTTGAAGGATGGATACAGCTGGATGTAGGATTTGCTAGTTTTGGGTGAGATATTATGCGTCCCCTGTATCCCCAACACTTGATTGCATAACTAGAAAGTTTCGGGAGTTTCATAGGTGGGAATTCATGTAGCTCTAGTATTTCTTCCCACAAATATTTGGTTTGTGATTGGGTAATCCTTACCAATTATTTGTTCATATCCGTACCTTGTTGCTTTATTCACCTATCTCTATCTAAGTGGCTTCTCAATTTATGGAAGTGTGATGATTTACTTTGGAATTCATTCGTTCACCCTTGGTCGAATGTTAAGGCTATATGTTGCAACTTTGATCCATTGATTTAGCTTGAATATATGTCTTTCAAGATGGTAACGGATGTCAACCTCTTCAGGATGGCTCCTCCAACGCGTCAAAATCCGGAACCTCCGCCACCACCTCCACCTCTGGAGGCATGGAAAGCTGTCATTGCCGCCACCAACGCCAACACTCAGATGCTTTTACAACTCTTGCAAGAGCACAACCAAGGAAATCAAGGCTAAGGCAACAATCAAGCTCAGTTTGCTACCCTCAATCAGTTCCTCGCAAACCAGCCGAAGTCCTTTAGTAACTGTGTCGAGGCCACAGACGCCGATGATTGGCTCGTGGATATCTGCAAACATTTTGAGTGTAGCAATGTCAGGCCTGATGACTTTGCCAAGTTTGCTTCATTCCAACTCAAAGACCAAGCTACTGAGTGGTATCAACAATACAAAGATTCCAGAGGAGGTCGTGTGATTACCTGGGATGATTTCTTCCGAGACTTCAAAGCTCACCACATTCAACAAAGTGTTGCTGAGAGTAAGCATTAGGAGTTCCGCAATCTGAAGCAAGGCAGCATGTCTGTTTACCAATACAACATCCTGTTTCAGAGGCTCGCTTGCTTCGCTAAGCAAGAAGTCCCTGATGAGAAGAGCATGATTTATCAATTCAGAGGTGGCCTCAGAAAAGATCTGCAACTAGCTCTCGTCCTTTTTGAGCTGACCAAGTATGATGAATTCTACAACATGGCACTAAAGCAAGAGGCCGCTCAGCTCAAGTGCGATGCTTCTAAGAAGAGAGTCAACTCAAGCGGCAGCTAAGCAACAGAAGTTCTGGTTGCCTCCTCCTCCTCCGTTCCATCAGCCTTACCAGCAGAAGAGTAAAGGTCGCAATGGATCTTCCCACCCACCCAACCCAGGCTATCAGAGCAAAGCGCAGTCTCATGCTCCAAGGTCAAGTGCTCCGTATCACCGGCCGCTATCAGAGATGACGTGCAACAAGTGTCAGCAGAAAGGGCACTATGCAAACAAATGCTTCAACCAAAGGCGCCTTCCGCCTCCTCCTCCTGTGAGATCTGCCAGCAATGCAGTGGTCAAGAATAATCCCAAGTCTGCAAAGGACAACACGATGAACACAGCTCAGGCAGAGGACTCTTCAGAAGTGATCATGGGTAATCTTCCTGTTAATGATATTCCTGCAAAAGTCCTTTTTGATACTGGTGCATCGCATTGTTTCATTTCAAGACCATTTGCATCTAAGCATGAGTTGCCTTTCCAAGATTTGCCTAGGCAGTTATCAGTTGTCTCTCCAGGTAAATTCATGAACGCAAGCTCAATGGTTCCAGATGTTTCTATCAAGATGGGTGACTATAAATTTCTGTCCTCTCCAATTGTTCTTGGCAACTCGGATATTGATCTAATTCTTGGCATGGACTGGCTTTCTAAGCACAAGGCTCAGCTTGATTGTGATGCCAGGCAGATTCAATTGACACACTCTTCTAAGGATGTGATCATCTATGCCGCTCGTGATGATACCATTCGACTGTTTTCTCTCAATGAGAAGGGCGGGTTGAATGCTATCTCTCAGATTCCAGTCGTTTGTGAATATCAAGACGTCTTTCTAGAAGAGCTTCTAGGAATGCCTCCTCACCGGCCAGTTGAATTCGTCGTCTATCTTGAGCCTGGCACGGAACCTGTTTGCAAACGTCCTTACAAGCTTGGACCAGAAGAGTTGAAGGAATTGAAGAAATAGCTCGATGAACAAGAGCGCATGGGTCTGATTAGACCGAGTTCTTCTCCATGGGGTTGTGGTGTTCTTTGTCCAGAAGAAGGATGGCACAGACCGACTTTGTGTCGACTACTGCCCATTGAAAAAAAACAATAAAGAACAAGTACCCACTTCCCAACATCAATGAGCTATTCGAGCAACTTAAAGGTCCTCAAGTTTTCTTCAAGCTTGACCTCTGTATGGACTATCATCAGATTCGCATTCGTGAAGAAGATATCCCCAAGACAGCATTTAGAACAAGCTATGGTTCTTATGAATACACTGCCATGTCTTTCGGCCTTGTCAATGCTCCTCCAACGTTCTCTCGCATGATGAACTTCATCTTCAACCCTTACACAAATGATTTCGTCCTGGTGTATCTCGATGATATTTTGGTCTTTTCCAAGAACAAGGAGGATCATGCCAAGCATTTGAGATTGGTACTCGACAAACTCAGAGAACATCAATTCTATGCGAAGTTTTCAAAGTGCGAGTTTTGTCTCGATGAGGTTATCTACCTTGGCCATATCATCTCCACCAAGGCCATATCTGTTAATCCTGAGAAGGTGTCTGCAATTGTGAATTGGGAACCACCTCAGAATGTGAAGCAGCTTCGTAGTTTCCTTGGGCTTGCAAGCTATTGTCGAAGATTCATTGAGAATTTTTCTAAGATCGCGAAGCCTCTTTCCAACCTCCTCTGGAAGCATGTGAAGTATGTCGGGACGCCTGAATGTGACGTGGCTTTCAACACCCTGAAAGAGAAGTTAATCACAGCTCCTATTTTGACTCCTCCTGATGAATCCAAACCATTCGAAGTTTTTTGTGATGCTTCCCTGCAAGGTCTCGGTGTTGTGTTAATGCAAGAGAAGAAAGTTGTGGCCTATACCTCTCGCCAGTTGAAGCCCAACGAAAAGAACTACCCCACTCATGACCTCGAGTTGGCGGTAGTTGTCCATGCTCTTTTCACATGGAGACATCTCTTGTTGGGAAGGAAAGTGGACATCTTCACTCATCATAAGAGCCTCAAGTAAATCTTCACTCAACCCAACCTCAACCTCAGACAGACTCGTTGGGTCGAAATGATTCAAGAGTATAATCCGAGTATTGAATATACTCCAGGCAAGGCCAATGTCATTGCAGACGCTTTGAGCAGGAAGGCTTACTGCAACAGTTTAATTCTCAAGCCCTTCCAACCGGACCTTTGTGAAGCTTTCCGCAAGCTGAATCTCCAAGTTGTTCCTCAAGGATTTCTTGCAACCTCCAAGTCTCTCCTATTTTGGAAGATCAAATTCGTGAGGCACAACTTCTTGATGCCATGGTGAAGAAGGTGAAAATGGGATTGCCAAGAGCCAACCCAAGTACAAGTGTTATCACCTTGATGACAAAGATACTCTTTTCTTCGAGGATCAAATTGTGGTTCCTAAAGGTGATCTTCAGAAAGTCATTATGAATGAGGCTCACAATTCCCTCCTATCCATTCATCCTAGAAGTACGAAGATGTACCATGACCTCAAGCATTCATATTGGTGGACTCTAATGAAGCGCGAGATTGCTCAGTTCGTGAATCAATGTGATGTCTGCAGAAGAGTGAAAGCAGAACACCAACGACCAGCTGGTCTCCTCCAACCTCTTGCCATTCCAGAATGGAAGTTTGACCATATTGAGATGGACTTCGTGACTGTTTTTCCCAAGTCCAAACGTGGAAATGATGCTATCTTTGTTGTCATCGACAAGCTTACTAAAGTGGCTCATTTTCTTCCTATCAAAGAATCTATCACAGCATCTCAGTTGGCAGAGCTATACACCTCCAGGATTGTCTCCTTGCACAGAATTCCGCAGTTGATATCTTTAGATCATGGAAGCATCTTCACTTCCAAGTTCTGGGACTCCTTTCAGAAGGCCATGGGCACCAAAATTCGCTTCAGCACAGCCTTCCATCCTCAAACTAGCGGCCAAGTCAAGCGAGTAAATCAAATCCTTGAAGATATGCTCAGAGCTTCTGTCATTTCTTTCGGTATGAAGTGGGAATATTGTCTTCCATATGCCGAGTTCTCCTACAACAACAGCTTCCAAGCAAGCTCGGGCAAGGCCCCATACGAGATTCTCTATGGTAGAAAGCGTCGTAATCCTCTTAATTGGTCAGAGACTGGTGAACGCCAACTTCTTGGCAATGACTTAATCACAGAAGCTGAAGAAATGTGCAAAGTCATTCATGAAAATCTCAAAGCCGCGCAATCGCGCCAGAAAAGTTACTATGATAGCAAGCATCGTGACTTGGCTTTCGAGATCGGAGACCATGTCTACCTCCGCATATCTCCAATGAAAGGTACCCATCGCTTCGGTATCAAAGGGAAGCTTGCCCCTAGATACGTGGGTCCTTTCAAGATCATTGGAAAAAGAGGGGACCTCGCCTACCAACTTGAGCTCCTGTCCAACTTCACAAATGTGCACAACGTGTTTCACATGTCACAACTTCGCAAGTGCTTCAAGACTCCTGACTGCACCATCAACTTCGAAGAAATTGATCTCCAAGAAGACATGTCTTATCATGAGCATCCCATTGCTATTCTTGAAGAAACTGAGCGCAAGACTCACAACAAGTCTATCAAATTCCTGAAAGTGAAGTGATCACATCATTCCGACCGAGAAGCCACCTGGGAACGCGAGGACCACCTCCGTTCCGAATATCCGGAGTTCTTTTAGTCCTAGATCTCGAGATGAGATCCTTTCGTAGTGGTGGAGTGTTGTAACGCCCCGGATGTAATTTGCCACTTTTGTACTCCAACTCTTGCCTTTTTTGGCTCTAAGTTATGATTTTTCCTTCGTGGTTGGGTTTTGCCTTCGTTTTGCATTTTTTTCATGTCATGCATTTCATATCATGCCATCATGTGCATCTCTTTTGCATACGTGTTTGCCTCGTGCATCCGAGCATTTTCCCTGTTGTCCGTTTTGCAATCCGACACTCCTATGTCATCTGGCGTCCCCCTCTTGTCTCTTTTCGTGAGTGGGGGTTAAACTTTCTCGGAATGGACCGAGATTTGCCAAGTGGCCTTGGTACACCACCGTTAGACTGCCTGTCAAGTTTCGTGCCATTTGGAGTCTATTTCATACTCCAACGGTTAACTGGGGAACCGTAAAGGCCTCATGTGTGTTGCATCCAAACACCCCTCCAAAGTGGCCCAATAACCCATCCAAACCACTCCCATGTCCTTCGTCGTCGGATCACGATCGCCTGGCCGAAAACTACACCTTATTTGGACACTCCCACCTCCTTCTAGGTATAAATATGTGCACCCCCTCCAAAAATTTGGGCGAAACCCTAGTCTTCCCTTTCCTCCGCGCGCCAGACACGTCCACCGCGCCGCCAACTGTCGCGCCGCCACTCCCCCGCGCTGCCGGCCCGCGAGCCCAGATCCGGCCCCCGCGGGCCCGCTCCTTCGCGCCGCCCGCGCCCGCCAGTCTCCGCCGCCCGGATCCCGCGCGCCGCCCACCACCTCGCCGGCACCGCCCTTCGCCGCCGCGTCCTCCGCCGCCCGGCCCCGTGCTCTGCCCCACCGCGCCGTACCTTGCGCCACCATGCCAGCTCCGGCGACCGGCGCCGCCCCTGCTGCGCCTCCTCAAGTCCAACTCCGGTGCCCCCTCCTTCTCCGGCGAGGAACTCCGGCGACCCCGACCACGCCGACCACCACGACCTCCTTCTCCGGCGACCTCCCCGGTGAACCTCGAGGAACATGCACTCAACCTTAGATCTGTTCACCGAGGTTGATATTCCACTAAGTCATTTTTTGCTATATTTTTAGCCCTGTTCAACATGACATAACTCCTCATCCGTAGATCCGTTTTGCGTGCAAGATATATAAAAATGTTCACCATGATGTGCTCTTCGTTTTGTTCCATTGTGACATGCTTGTTTGAGTCCACCTTGATGCCCAAATAGTTTATGAAAGAGTGCTATAAAATGTTAGGTGCTGATTCTTAGCAGAGTATGAGCATTTGTCATTTTTGCTACATTTGTTGTGTGCTGCATATGGGCATGAGCTCTACATGACTTTTGGGCTATGCCATTCCATCTTTACAGCAGTGCTTGCCATGTATTTTTGTGATCAATGTGGTGACTAGCACAAGCATGCAAAGTAGCTCTCGTGATATTTCTGATTTCAGGGACTTAGGATTTCACTAAGTCATTGCTCTGTTGTTATTTTTATGCCATGTATTCATGTTGCTACAGTGAGATCCATGCTTGTTTTGAGTATCTTCAGTAAGGATGATTTTGACATATGGTTATGCTCTATCCATCCATGCCCCTGTTTGAAATTATGGAGTGCCCTAGCATGACTTAATCTTGCTCTACTTTTGCTATAAAATGTTCCTGGCAGATTGTTTACATGTTAATCAATTTTTCCATGGTTGTTGTAGTTGATCCAAGCATGCTATAAACTTGTTCTTGCCATGGTTAGCTTCTTGAAACATGCCATATTGTTTATGCTATGCTTATATTTTCATGCAGGGCCTTGTGGTGAGTGAATCGAGATCGCAAAGATGCCTTCATAATTCTGTTTATGCCGTGCTCAGTTTTTCTGCTAAGTCTGAATCTGTTAACAAAACTTGCTATGTTTACATGTGTGCCATAATATCTTATGTGCCTTTTTGGCTCTTGATCAGTAAGGGTCTTTTGTTCTATTCTTTGAGTAGATTGATGCCATGCCTTTGTTTTCTATGATATGTTCCTGTAACATGTTGTTTGCTTGCTCTAAACATGGCTTCCTGATGTTAATTCCTGGCATGTTGATATTTTCACCAAGTTTGTGAAGCTGATATCTTTTGCTCTTTTGCCATGCTTGTTTGAACCTGCTATTGTGTGATTTAGCCGTATCTCAGTGTTCATCTTTTGTCAAGCATCTTGAGTAGATCACTGCCATGTGCTTTGTTGCTATGTTGGAATGCAGAAACTTAGTTTCTTGTTGCATTCTATATGGCATCGTGCTGTTAATCGCAGAATTGTGTCATTCTTGTTTTGCTTGCCATTTGCAAACCGTGCATCTGATTCTGGTGATCTTTATATCAATTTCGACCGACATCAACTCATCTTTCCAGCGGCGCACTTAGTTTGCCAAGTGGATGCCTGGTTATTTCTTTCCCTTCTGAAGCACGCATATGCATTGCATATCACATCCCGCATATCATGCCATGTTTTGCATCATGTTGCTTGCGCATTGCACCGTGGTTGATTGTTATTTCCTTTTCTTGTGTTCTTTCCTTGGGT
Organism: Triticum urartu; assembly: GCF_056163025.1. NCBI lineage: Eukaryota > Viridiplantae > Streptophyta > Magnoliopsida > Poales > Poaceae > Triticum > Triticum urartu. Next base: position 190,657,619 of record NC_141873.1, on the reverse strand, counting down.
AGATCCGGGAGATGAGTGCGTGATCGAGGAACCCATTGAGTACGCTTACAAGGATCAAGCTTTCGTCAACTCGGAGAACTTTGCAGGCAAGATGACCATACACTCAAAATCATTTCTATCTTTGCTTGCTAGTTGTTCGCTCTATTGCTATGCCGCGATGTCTACCACTTGCTTTATCATGCCTCCCATATTGCCATGTCGAGCCTCTAACCCACCTTTCCTAGCAAACCGTTGTTTGGCTATGTTACCGCTTTGCTCAGCCCCTCTTATAGCGTTGCTAGTTACAGGTGAAGATGGAGTTTGTTCCATGTTGGAACATGGATATTGTTGGGATATCATTATTATATCTTGTTTACTTTAATGCATCTATATACTAGGTAAAGGGTGGAAGGCTCGGCCTTATGCCTGGTGTTTTGTTCCACTCTTGCCGCCCTAGTTTCCGTCATTCCGGTGTTATGTTCCTTGATTTTGCATTCCTTACGCGGTTGGGTGTTATGGGAACCCCTTGATAGTTCGCCTTGAATAAAACTCCTCCAGCAAGGCCCAACCTTGGTTTTACCATTTGCCACCTAAGCCTTTTTCCTTGGGTTTCGCGGACTCAAGGGTCATCTTTACTTTAAACCCCCGGGCTAGTGCTTCTCTAAGTGTTGGTCCAACCTGAGCGATGTCTGGCGCCCCCTGGGAAACCAGGGTCTATGCCAACCCGATGTCTGGCTCATCCGGTGCGCCCTAAGAACGAGATATGTGCAACTCCTATTGGGATTTGTCGGCACATTCGGGCGGCTTTGCTGGTCTTGTTTTACGATTGTCGAAATGTCTTGTAACCGGGATTCCGAGTCTGATCGGGTCTTCCTGGGAGAAGGAATATCCTTCGTTGACCATGAGAGCTTGTGACGGGCTAAGTTGGGACACCCCTGCAGGGTTTTGAACTTTCGAAAGCCGTGCCCGTGGTTATGGGTAGATGGGAATTTGTTAATGTCCGGTTGTACAGAACTTGACACTTAACTTAATTAAAATGAATCAACCGCGTGCGTAGCCGTGATGGTCTCTTTTCAATGGAGTCCGGGAAGAGAACACGGTCTCGTGTTATGCTTGAACGTAACTAGCTTCAGGATCACTTCTTGATCACTATTAGCTTCTCGACCATGCTTTGCTTCTCTTCTCGCTCTCATTTGCGTATGTTAGCCAGCATATATGCTAGTGCTTGCTGCAGCTCCACCTCACTACCCCTTCCCTAACTTAAGCTTAAATAGTATTGATCGCGAGGGAGTGAGATTGCTAAGTCCCCGTGACTCACAGATACTTCCAAACAGATGCAGGTGCCGATGATGCCAGTGCAGGGGACGCTACCGAACTCAAGTGGGAGTTTGATGAGGATTCGGGCTGTTACTATGTGTCTTTTCCGGTCGATCGATAGAGGAGCCCAGTTGGGGCGATCGGGGATCTAGCATTTGGGGTTGTCTTTCTTTATTTGGTTACGTAGTCAGACCTTGATTGTATTTTGGATGATGTAATGCTATATTTATGTATTATGTGAAGTGGCGATTGTAAGCCAACTCTTTACCCCTTCCTTATTCAGTACATGGGATGTGTAAAGACTACCCCTCTTGCGACATGTCTACCATGCAGTTATGTCTCTAAGTCGTGCCCCGACACGTGGGAGATATAGCCGCACCGTGGGTGTTACAGTTATGTTCCTTGATTTTGCGTTCCTTACGAAGTTGGGTGTTATGGGAACCCCTTGACAGTTCGCTTTGAATAAAACTCCTCCAGCAAGGCCCAACCTTGGTTTTACATTTGCCTAACAACCTAAGCCTTTTTCCCTTGGGTTTCTGGAGCCCGAGGTTCATCTTATTTTAACCCCCCCCCCCCCCGGGGCCAGTGCTTCTCTAAGTGTTGGTCCGAACCAGAGCACCGTGCAGGACCGTCCCTTGGCAACTTGGGTTATGTTGGTACATGTACGCTTAGCTTATCCGGTGTGCCCTGAGAACGAGATATCTGCAGCTCCTATCGGGATTTGTCGGCACATCCGGGCGGCTTTGCTAGTCTTGTTTTACCATTGTCGAAATGTCTTGTAACCGGGATTCCGAGTTTGATCGGGTCTTCCTGGGAGAAGTAATATCCTTCGTTGACCGTGAGAGCTTGTGATGGGCTAAGTTGGGACACCCCTACAGGGTATAAACTTTCGAGAGCTGTGCCCGTGGTTATGTGGCAGATGGGAATTTGTTAATATCTGGTTGTAGAGAACTTGACACTTAACTTAATTAAAATACATCAACCTCGTGTGTAGCCATGAAGGTCTCTTTTCGGCGGAGACCGGGAAGAGAACACGACCTTGTGTTATGCTTGAGCGTGAGTAGCTTCAGGATCACTTCTTGATCATTATTAGCTTCTCGACCGTGCGTTGCTTCTCTTCTCGCTCTCTGTTGCGTAAGTTAGCCACCATATATGCTTAGTGCTTTGCTGCAGCTCCACCTCATTACCCCATTCCTACCCATAAGCTTAAATAGTCTTGATCTCGTGGGTGTGAGATTGCTGAGTCCTCGTGACTCACAAATACTTCCAAACAGTTGCAGGTGCCGATGATACCAGTGCAGATGGCGCAACCGAGCTCAAGTGGGAGCTCGATGAAGACCTTGGTCATTGTTATATTTCTTGTCCTGATGATCAGTAGTGGAGCCGAGTTGGGACGATTGGGGATCTAGCATTTGGGGTTGCCTTCTTTATTTTGGTTCCGTAGTCGGACCCTGATTGTAGTTCTGGATGATGTATGTTTAACTTGTATTTGTGTGAAGTGGCGATTGTAAGCCAACTCTTTATCGCTTTCTTATTTAGTACATGGGATTGTGTGAAGATTACCCCTCTTGCGACAAACCTACCATGCGGCTATGCCTCTAAGTCATGCCCCGACACGTGGGAAATATTGCCGCATTGTAAGTGTTATAGAGGCGAGCGATATGTCCGGCTAAGCCCTTGCTCCTTTATTTTGAACCTGCACACGAAAGCTTGGGTACGACCCCTCGTGATGTAAGAGCATTTTGGAGAGGGGAAGCCCCTCATGTAAATAGACTACTACTTCATTCCTTAGGCTAAGCTTAAAGCAAGCTTTTGGGTGCTCGCAACTACCCTTGCGGACTTGATGCCGTAACTTACTTTGGTTTGGCCGAGCTTCAAACTGGTTTGGCTGTTGTGGACGTACTCCTTCCGAGAGGAGCCCCTCATGAGCTTGCGAGGTTTGGTTTCTTGAGGGGTCCGCCGGTCCACCCGAGGAGGCCTCACGAGAAGCGAGCGCCAGTAATGGCGAGATGCGCGCGCAGTGCGCGTGCACCACTGCCAGCCCCAGCTCGCGAGGTTTCTAAAAAGGAGGGAAGATAGCGGATGTAAATCTCGAACAAAACACGAATCCAGAAACTCACGAAATCAACGCGAATAAGATAGTGCCTCCCCCCCCCCCCCAGGTGATTGCCAATGGAAATGCAACTTCAAATTCAAGATCAAAAGCTGCGAGTCTGAGCTATAGAAAAGAGGTCAAAAGCAAATGGCCGCGTCCGACACCTAGCTAGTCTTCTTGTCTTCGAGTCTTCTCACCAACATGGAGCTGCTTTCACAGGCCGTGAGCATAGTCATTGGGGCATAGTGTGGATGACCAGCGTGGAGCATGGTGCTTCCACTAGGACGTGGGCGGGAGCCCCCGAGGCCCGAGGGCGGCACTCCGGAGACTCCGGGGCATGTACAGCCCCACTCATTGTTACGTGAGAGTGTCACGAGCGGAGACCTTCATAGGCGTGAGCCTTACTTCATATCACCAGGCGAGGGCCCCGCCTTGCGCCGCCCTCAACCACCGTTGGGGCGTCCGAAAACCAGGACGACACCAAGGGGCAAAGGGGATGCTAGCGGCGCCCTTGGCGAACACGGCCCCTCTGCCAGGGGGAAGGATCGCCAGAGCCTCCCCGGCAGAGGACCTGCCTCCAGGCGATGCCTTGCTCCAGACGATGCGGGGAGGGGCCTTGCTGTGACGCCCCGAGACCGATGCGCCAGGTGTCTTCCAGTTATTCATTGTTGTTGCCTTGTCATTTGCTTGCGTGTCGCATCTTGCCATGTCATCATGTGCATTGCATCATCATGTTTTCAAAACTTGCATCCGTCCCGGTCTCCTCGTTCTCTCCGTTGTCCGTTCTGAGCCCAGACACACTTCCACACGCCCGCCGCACGACCGAAATAGTATTTTATAAGTGGCCGGGAAATGTTCTCGGAATGGGATGAGCGTTGGCGTGCGGTCTTGTTGTGTTGTAGGTAGACCGCCTGCCTAGTTTCATCACATTCGGAGCTTGGTTGATAGCCCAACCGTTAAACTATAGCGGCATTATAGTCGGTCAAACGTCAGATGTTTCAGTCCCCGGAGCAGTCCCCGGACCGCTCTGCTTCTCTCTTCTCACCCCACGATCTCTCCACAGCCCACCTTCAGTCCACCTAAGCCCTCCTCGCGTCCAAAACTGTTTGATCTCGATCGAAGGGTCCAAAAACCCCTCCTAATCCCCCCTAACCCTAAACCTTCCCTATATATAGACCCCCTCCTGCCATTTTCGGCCTCCTACCACCCCCTCCTCGTTTTCTGCAGACAACCATCTCCTCCCTCCTCGATTTCAGCGCCAAGCCACCCCACCACCGCCACTTGTCGCCGGCCCAGAAGCCGCACCGCCACCTGAGGCGTCGCCCCGACCAACCATGAGCTGCCATGTCTCCCTCCCCGCTTCCCGCAGCCACTCGCAGCCCTCCACGTCGCCTCTCCAGCGCCCCACATTGCTGCAGCCCTCAGGGCCCATCTGGAGCCCGCCCCGAGCCCGTCCAGGACCCGAGCCGCAGCCGCCCTCACGTCCGAGCTCCCCATGCGGGAGTGCTCCCGATCAGGCGCGTCCCCGCCGTCCGCGCTCACCGGCGACGAGCGTCGCCCACCGCCGGAGACCTCCAATAGGCCAATGCGCACTTGCCTCCTTCCTTTCCCCGCTCTCTCCCTCATGCCCTCGCGTTCTTCCTCGCAGGGAGCCTCGATGGCGCGCCGAGCTCGGAGCTCCGCCCGCTGCCGTTGCCCATCGCCGTTCCACATCGAGAACGAGGTTGCCCTCTCGGATCTGCCCGCCCAGGCCTTTTCCTCGTCAGATTCGGCGGATCCCGCCTGGATCCGCTCGCTGGTGCTCGTCCCCGGCCTCTCTTCGCGCCAGCATCCACCTCCTGCCGCCGTCCATCACCGTTGATCGCGTCCAGTCCAGCGCCCGCTCGCGCGCGTTGACTGCGTGTGGCCACGCGTGGGCCACGACCTCCCCGGCCCAGCATCGCCAGCGCTCCAAGGCCCAGCCGCGGCCTACCAGCTCCTCCACCAACTGGCCCATGCAGCCTGGTGAGCCACCCGCACCCAAGCGCGCCCTCCAGATTCAGCCCAGATCTGTTTTTTCGTTTCTCAATGAATTTGTCTATTTACAGAAAGCCTCATATTTACAGATTACCCCTCCATGTTCATGCATTTAATAACTTCAGAACTGTGCATCGGTTTAAAATGAATTATATATGAAACATGACTAGAATTTCATCTAGTTCCATAATTTGCAACTTTCATCCATGTTTAAAATGATGTTTGTGTAATTTTGCCCATATGCCATGCTAAAATGCTTTATTTCATAACTAATTAACCGTAGCTCCAAACTTAACAAACTTTATATGTAAATGGGGTAGAAAAATGCATAGTATTACATGGTGGTATTACTTTGCATGGTTAATAACTCTAAAATTGTGTTTAGGGCAGAACAGTACCAAATTCAAATATTGCATGTGTGGATTTACCAGAATTTTTGTTTGTTATTTCCGGCCTCATTTAAAATTGCCTAGATAGGTAGTTTTCATATGCTTCACATCTTGCCATGTTTAACGATATTTAATTTTGTTGAGTACCTAACCGGGAGTGAACTAAATAAGTCATGTGGTGTTTCCTCAATATGCAACTCGTTGCATATTGAGCTCCACTTAATTTGTAGTATTGTTTGTGCACTTTGCCATGCCATGTATCATTAAACCGGACATGCATCATACTTGATTGTGCATCATGCCATGTTTATGTGATGGTTGTTTACCATGTTGTTTGTTTCTTTCCGGTGTTGCTTCTTCGGGTTAGTTCCGATAACGTTGCGTTTGTGAGGATCCGTTCAACTACGTCCGTTTGTTTCTTCTTCATGGACTCGTTCTTCTTCCTTGCAGGATCTCAAGCAAGATGACCATACCCTCGAAATCACTTCTATCTTTGCTTGCTAGTTGTTCGCTCTATTGCTATGCCGCCATACCTACCACTTGCTATATCATGCCTCCCATATTGCCATGTCAAGCCTCTAACCCTCCTTTCCTAGCAAACCGTTGTTTGGCTAAGTTATCGCTTTGCTCAGCCCCTCTTATAGCATTGCTAGTTGTAGGTGAAGATGAAGTTTGTTCCATGTTGGAACATGGATATGTTGGGATATCACCATACCTCTTATTTTAATTAATGCATCTATATATTTGGTAAAGGGTGGAAGGCTCGGCATTATGCTTGGTGTTTTGTTCCACTCTTGCCGCCCTAGTTTCTGTCATACTAGTGTTATGTTCCTTGATTTTGCGTTCCTTACACGGTTGGGTGTTATGGGGACCCCTTGACAGTTCGCTTTGAATAAAACTCCTCCAGCAAGGCCCTAACTTGGTTTTACCATTTGCCTCACTAACACCTACCCTTCCCTCGGGTCGGCCAACCCGAGGATCATCTTTATTTAAACCCCCCGGGCCAGTGCTTCTCTAAGTGTTGGTCTGAACCGAGTAGACTGTGGGGCCACCTCGGGGAAACTTGAGGTTTCGTTTTACTCATAGGATGTCTCATCTGGTGTTGCCTTGAGAACGAGATATGTGCAGCTCCTATCGGGATGTCGGCTCATCGGGCGGTCTTGCTGGTCTTGTTTTACCATTGTCGAAATGTCTTGTAACCGAGATTCCGAGTCTGATCGAGTCTTCCTGGGAGAAGGAATATCCTTCGTTGACCATGAGAGCTTGTGATGGGCAAAGTTGGGACACCCTTGTAGGGTTTGAACTTTCGAAAGCCGTGCCCGCGGTTATGTGGCAGATGGGAATTTGTAATGTCCGGTTGTAGAGAACTTGACACTTAACTTAATTAAAATGCATCAACCGCGTGTGTAGCCGTGATGGTCTCTTTTCGGCGGAGTCCGGGAAGTGAACACAGTTCTTGGGTTATGCTTGAACGTAAGTAGTTTCAGGATCACTTCTTGATCACTTCTAGTTCACGACCGTTGCGTTGCTTCTCTTCTCGCTCTTATTTGCGTATGTTAGCCACCATATATGCTTAGTGCTTGCTGCAGCTCCACCTCACTACCCTTTTCCTACCCATAAGCTTAGATAGTCTTGATCTCGCGGGTGTGAGATTGCTGAGTCCTCATGGTTCACAGATACTTCCAAACAGTTGCAAGTGCCGATGATACCAGTGCAGGTGACGTAACTGAGCTCAAGTGGGAGCTCGATGAAGATCGTGTTCGTTGTGTTGTTTCGTTTCTTGTTGATTAGTAGTGGAGCCTAGTCGGGATGATCGGGGATCTAGCATTTGGGTTTTCTTCTTTTAGTTTGGTTCCATAGTCAGACCTTGATTATATTATGGATGATGTATGTTTAACTTGTATTTGTGTGAAGTGGCGATTGTATGCCAACTCTGTATCCCTTTCTTATTCAGTACATGGGATTGTGTGAAAATTGCCCCTCTTGCGACAAACCTACCATGCGGCTATGCCTCTAAGTCATAACCCGACACGTGGGAGATATAGCCGCATTGTGGGTGTAACAAGTTGGTAATCAGAGCCTTCCCCGACTTAGCATCCCCCTGCTTGATCGAATCGCTGACGTTGTCGAGTCTAGAACAAAATGTTTTGAGTCTTAGGATTATATATATCGGAGAGTAGGATTCTTTTTACTCCTTAGTCCCTTCGTCGCTCTAGTGAGGCCTCCTGACGTAGAGTTTTGACTCTTCTCTCCTCAAATTTCACAAAAAAAATTAGGATCACGCGGGTATCTTGGAATCGTTCCGATAGTCTTGTGACGAGAACATTGTTCTTGGTGCCTCCTGACATTTAGGGGTTGTGGCAGTGTCCCGGGGAGTTGAGCTCCGAGGTGTTGTCGTCACAATTTTATCATTGCAATTCTAGAATACCTAAGTTCGTCGACATCGAAAATCTCTTTTATGCAGTTGTTGGTGAGATAACCTCGACGCCACCCAGTACTGGGGCGGGAGTTCGGGAGTATTGTCATAACTCGTATAATGGATGCTTTTCGAAGGTTGAGGTAAATGATTTCCGAAGGTATCTTGGTTATGTGTTGAAGGATGGATACAACTGGATGTAGGATTTGTTAGTTTGGGTGAGATATTATGCTTCCCCTGTATCCCCAACACCTGATTGCATAACCAGAAAGTTTCGGAAGTTTATAAGTGGGAATTCAAGTAGCCCCTAGAATATCTTTCCAACAGACACATGATACGATATGGGATCTATCATATGTTTGTTTCCGTCTTATTTTGCAAGCCAATCCTTTGTTTTTTTATTTTGGTTTGTAGTATTTGAGTTGCTTCGAAGTCAAGTGTTGATTCCATACCTTCCCTAAGCTTTGTTCTCATATTTCTATGGGGATACTAATCCTTCTTATTATCGAGATTGTCATCCCAATCCTATTTCCAACCGGCGTGCTTCTTTTCGAGATGATCTCATCATTCTCCCCATCCGTAAGATCAATTATCAATTCTTCTCAACGGTGTTTGTTTCATCCGTCCCTAGTTGTCTTTGTTTTTCCCGCCCTCCCACCCTTTCTTTTTCTTCAAGGATTCAGATTTCTTAATCAAGTATCCATCTTATGGATGTGAAGACTCTTCATTCTTGTCTTTCAATGTTTTACCCGGCGGTTCTCATGAAGTTGCTCTACAAGTTCATCATTGTTCGTTCTCTTTCTTCTCCCGTGGTTTCAATTCAAGCTTTTTTGATCACATACTTTTCCTCGTTTCAAATGCTTTTCCCATGCCGGTGCACCTCATAATCATTCCCTGCTTGCTATTCAATTGTTCCGAAGTGCTGAAGATATCTCAGAAGGCTCGTCTTTTCAGTCAAAATCGGTTCAACCTATTTCGAGGTTGTTATCTCATTCAAGCCATTTAATTAAATCGATGCAATCTCCCTTTCAAGAAATCGTTCAACGGTGTTTCTTTTGAGTGGGCCCTAACCCACAGGTCTTTTTCCAGGGTCTTACCTGACTCTTCTAATTTTACTGGAGCTATTTTCAAATCTTTCAAAGTTTGACGTAAGAATGAATTATCATCAGTCAGAGGGTTTCTCCAAGATCTTATAACTCTTTTCATTATTGGCTCAACCTCTTCACTTTTCATTCTCCCGGAGTATCTCAACAATTCATGGTGGTGTTTCTCATCGTCATTCTCCACATCTGAAGACCGAAGAAGAGTTTTTCCTCCAAATCTTATCCGTTCTCTCAGAGATTCTTGGTGCTAGCTTTATGCCATCCTCCCATAATTGTTTTCGATTGTGAGAACTCTTTTCACCCTTCTAGAGCTATTCAGGAGTCTTTTCAGTTTGATTCTCCGGAGCTCATCATCTTAGATTTATTCATTCTCGACATTCATCTCTCATTCCCCAATCATACCGGTGCATCATTCAAGTATTCTCTTATCAGCTCGTGATCTCTTCGTTCTCATGTATCTAAATTCCTTCAAGTATCTTCATTCATTTTTCCAATTCTACCCGGTGATTCATCTCTTTTCTTCGTTCTTTTTCAATTCTTACGGTGGTTCGTTCAAGATTTCTTTTCCTTCGTTATCATATCAATTCATTCATTGTTTCAATCCTACTGGTGGTTCGTTGAGGACCTTATTCAAGTTGGAGCTATATCTATCCTTAATCCTTTTTACGAGAATAAGTAGTATGCCAAATCTGTTGCTTGTCATCAAATTAAATTGGTGATAAATAAGCATAATGTAATTCTCATTCTTGTTTCATCCAAGTGATTAATTCCTTATTCCGGAGGTTTAGAAAAATTCTTGATTTCAGTTGTTCATCTTTCTTTCCGGAGTGCCAAGTTTTCTCAGTTATACCATCGCGAAGCTCCATCTAATCATTGCAAGGCTTCTCACGGAGTTATTTTCAATTTTCCGTTTTGTTTGATCATTCTTTTATTACCGGAGTTCTTCATGGAGGCTCTACATGGTGGTTCGTCAAGGATTATTTTCATTCTTCAATTGTTCTTCGAGATTTTCTCGAAGTTAAGATCCACCAAGCTATACTCTAGAATAAACATGTTGCTCAACACATGTTTTGTTTGGAGGAGTTCAAGTATTCTTCATTTTGCATTCCGAAGTGCAATTCTTTCTATCTTATCTTTTCAGGTGGTGTTATGTCATTTTGAAAATTTCCCTTCGTGTTTCATGATTCGCAAGTTATCCGAAATGACATATTTTAAACCCATCATTTTCAATTCGTTCATGAGATCCTTTGCTACCCATCAATCTCTTCATTAGAGTTATCTTGGGTGAGATTTCACCTAAAGCTTTCCCTAAGGATTTTTGCTATTTATGGTGCTTATAAATGACCCAAGTTCTTCAGTTACCCTCCCAGTGAAATAAGCTTCTCGTCTTCTTGTTGATATCAATCCAATCTTTTGTTTTTCGTTAATTGCAGAATTTCATCTCATAATTTTGAGTTGTCTTCCATAAGACCACATCATGCTTATCCTTTTGTTGTTGATAATCCAACAACTCCATTCGAGAATATGTTGTAAGTGTGCTCTCTCAAGATCTTGTTTCCCTCCGTTCATTCCATTCCATTCTTTCTTCTTTCGGAGGCATTGTGTTGTTGCTCTTTTCTTTCATCATATCGAGTTGTGAAGATCATGTCCTTGCCTTTTGCTTATCCATTCAACCGGAGTGTCGTGTCCTTCATTCAAGTTCTTTCATATTATCAAGTTTTACCCCCCTTCTCAACCGGAGTGTCGTCTGAAATCTTTCTTACCCCTTGTGCCATTCTTTCAATAGTTCCGGAGGCAGTGTGTTGTTGATTTCATCAAGTATCCTCTCATCTTGTCTAGTTCATGTTCAATTCCTTCCATTTACAGTCGGAATGCTGCCCAAATTATATCATTCTTATTCCTTCTCTATCTTGTTTTAACCGGAGTGTTGTGTCTATCATTCCTCTTCTAACCGGAGTCTCATCCAAGTGCTTTCATTTTGTCAAGCTCATATTCTTTACCTTCCATGTCCAACTGGAGTGTTGTCGTAATTGATATTTACCATTCCTTATACATCTCGTTTCTACCGGAGTGCTTGCATGTACTTCTTGTCCATTGCAACCTTTTTTTTCTTATGTCTTTCAACCTACAAGGTTCTAGTAATGTTCCTTGTTTCTCTTTTCTACCGGAGTGCTCTCAAATTCGTTCAACTTTGTTGTGTTCTTTCTTTCTTTCAAGTTTTCAACCTCTCAAGGTTCATCGGTTTCACTCTTTTGTCAAAGAAGCAATTAGTTTTACCTCTTCTCTTCCTTTTCCGTTTCCCCCGGTGCCATCCTAGATCTCGGGATGAGATCCTCTCGTAGTGGTGGAGTGTTGTGACGCCCCGAGACTGATACGCTAGGTGTCTTCCAGTTATTCGTTGTTGTTTCCTTGTCATTTGTTTGCGTGTCTGTAGGATCGAAAGTATGTCTAGAGGGGGGTGATTAGACTACTTGACCAAATAAAAATCTAGCCTTTTCCCAATTTTAGTTCTTGGCAGATTTTAGCTATCTTAGCACAAGTCAAGAAATCTCCACACAATTCAAGCAAGCATGCAAAAGAGTATATGAGCAGCGGAAAGTAAAGCATGCAACTTGCAAGAATGTAAAGGGAAGGGTGTGGAGGATTCAAACGCAATTGGAGACATGGATGTTTTTGTCGTGGTTCCGATAGGTGGTGCTATCGTACATCCACGTTGATGGAGACTTCAACCCACGGAGGGTAACGGTTGCGCGAGTCCACGGAGGGCTCCAACCACGAAGGGTCCACGAAGAAGCAACCTTGTCTATTCCATCACGGTCGTCACCCACGAAGGACTTGCCTCACTAGCGGTAGATCTTCACGAAGTAGGCGATCTCCTTGCCCTTACAAACTCCTTGGTTCAACTCCACAATCTTGTCGGAGGCTCCCAAGTGACACCTAGCCAATCTAGGAGACACCACTCTCCAAGAAGTAACAAATGGTGTGTTGATGATGAAATCCTTGCTCTTGTGCTTCAAATGATAGTCTCCCCAACACTCAACTCTCTCTCTCTCACAGGATTTGGATTTGGTGGAAAGAAGATTTGAGTGGAAAGCAACTTGGGGAAGGCTAGAGATCAAGATTCATATGGTTGGAATGGAATATCTTGACCTCAACACAAGTGTAGGTGGTTCTCTCTCAGAAAATGTGTATTGGAAGTGTAGGCATGTTCTGATGGCTCTCTCCATGAATGAAGAGTGGGTGGAGGGGTATATATAGCCTCCACACAAAATCTAACCGTTACGCACAATTTGCCAAACTCGGTGGGACCGAATGGTTAAACTCGATCGGACCGATTCAGCAAACCTAGTGACCGTTAGGATTTTCAGTGGGACTGAGATGCAACTCGGTAGGACCGATATGGTTAGGGTTAGGGCACAATGTAATCTCGGTGTGACCGATTACACAAACTCGGTGGGACCGATTTTGGTAATAAGCTAACTAGAGAGTTGGTCAGGTAAACTCGGTGGGACCGATTCACTCATCTCGGTGAGACCGAAATGTTACAAAAGGGAAACAGAGAGTTTACATTGCAATCTTGGTGGGACCGATCGCTCATATCGGTAAGACCGAAACGTTACGAAGAGAAACAGAGAGATTACAATCCCATCTCGGTGAGACCGAGTTCCCTATTGGTGAGACCGATTTGCCTAGGGTTTGTGGCAGTGGCTATGACAGTTGAATCTCGGTGGCGCCGGATAGATAGAATCGGTGGGGCTGAGTTTGACTTTTGGTTTAGGTCATATGTGGATGTGGGAAGGTAGTTGAGGGTTTTGGAGCATATCACTAAGCACTTTGAGCAAGCAAGCCATTAAGCAACACCTCATCCCTCCTTGATAGTATTGGCTTTTCCTATAGACTCAATGTGATCTTGGATCACTAAAATATAAAATGTAGAGTCTTGATCTTGAAGATTGAGCCAAACTTTTTGTCTTTAGAATTTTGAGGGATCCACTTTCCTCATCCATGCCATGCCATTCATTGAGCTTTTCCTGAAATATTAATCTTGGAATAATGTTAGCTCAATGAGCTATATGTTGTTAGGAATTACCAAAACCACCCAGGGATAGTTGCACTTTTAGTGTCGCATCTTGCCATGCCATCATGTGCATTGCATCATCATGTTTTCAAAACTTGCATCCGCCGCGGTCTCCTCGTTCTCTCAATTGTCCGTTCTGAGCCCAGACACACTTGCACGCGCCCGCGGCACGTCCGAAATAGTATTTTATAAGTGGCGGGGAAATGTTCTCAGAATGGGATGAGAGTTGGTGTGCCATCTTGTTGTGTTGTAAGTAGACCGCCCGCCAAGTTCCATCACATTCGGAGCTCGTTTGATAGCCCAATCGTTAAACTATAGCGGCATTATAGTCGGTCAAACGTCGGACGTTTCGGTCCCCGGAGCAGTCGCCGGACCGCTCTGCTTCTCTCTCTTCTCAGCCCACTATCTCTCCACAGCCCACCTGCAGCCCACCTAACCCCTCCTCGCATCCGAAACCGTTTGATCTCGATCGGAGGGGTCCAAAAACGCCTTCTAATCCCCCCTAACCCTAAACCTTCTCTATATATAGACCCCCTCCTGCCATTTTTGGCATCCTACCAACCCCCTCCTCGTTTTCCGCAGCCAGCCGTCTCCTCCCTCTTCGATTTTAGCACCAAGCCACCCGCCACAGCCACTTGTCGCTGGCCCAGAGGCCGTGCTGCCACCTGAGGCGTCGCCTCGACCAACCGTGTGCTGCCACGTCTCCCTCCCCGCTTCCCGCAGCCCTCCACGTTGCCTCTCCAGCGCCCCACTTCGCCGCGGCCCTCAGGGCCCATCTGGAGCCCGCCCCAAGCCCATCTAGGGCCCGAGCCGCCACCGCCCTCGCGTCCGAGCTCCCCATGCAGGAGAGCTCCCGATCTGGCGCGTCCCCGCCATCCGCGCTCACCGGCGACGAGCGCCACCCACCGCCGGAGACCTCCAGTAGGCCAGTGCGCCTTGCCTCCGTCCTTTCCCCGCTCTCTCCCTCACGCCCTCGTGTTCTTCCTCGCAGGGAGCCTCCATGCCGTGCCGAGCTTGGAGCTCCGCCCGCTGCCGTTGCCCATCACCGTTCCACGTCGAGAACGAGGTTGCCCTCTCGGATCTGCGTGCCCAGACCTTTTCCTCATCGGATCCAGCGGATCCCGCCTGGATCCGCTCACCGGTGCTCGTCCCCGGCCTATCTTCACGCCAGCATCCACCTCCTGCTGCCGTCCGTCGCCGTTGGCCGCGTCCAGTCCAGCGACCACTCGCGCGCGTTGAGTGCGTGTGGCCGCGCATGGGCCGCGACCTCCCCGGCCCAGCATCGCCATCGCTCCAAGGCCCAGCCACGGCCTACCAGCTCCTCCACCAACCGGCCCATGCGGCCTGGTGAGCCACCCACACCCAAGCGCGCCCTCCAGATTCAGCCCAGATCTGTTTTTTTGTTTCTCAGCTAATTTGTCTATTTCTAGAAAACCTCATATTTATTGATTACCCCTCCATGTTCATGCATTTAATAACTTCAGAACCGTGCATCTGTTTAAAATGAATTATATATGAAACATGACTAGAATTTCATCTAGTTTCATAATTTGCAACTTTCATCCATGTTTAAAATGTTTAAAATATTGTTTGTGTAATTTTGCCCATATGCCATGCTAAAATGCTTTATTTCATAACTAATTAACCGTAGCTCCAAACTTAACAAACTTTATATGTAAATGGGGTAGAAAAATGCATAGTTGTACATGGTGGAATTACTTTGCATGGTTAATAACTCTAAAATTGTGTTTAGGGCAGATCAGTACCAAATTCAAATATTGCATGTGGGGATTTACCGGAATTGTTGTTTGTTATTTCCGGCCTCATTTAAACTTGCCTAGATAGGTAGTTTTCATATGCTTCACCTCTTGCCATGTTTAACAACATTTAGTTTTGTTGAGTACCTAACCGGGCTTGAACTAAATAAGTCATGTGGTGTTTCGTCAATATGTAACTCGTTGCATATTGAGCTCCACTTAACTTGTAGTATTGTTTGTGCACTTTGCCATGCCATGTATCATTAAACCGGACATGCATCATACTTGATTGTGCATCATGCCATGTTTATGTGATGGTTGTTTACCATGTTGTTTGCTTCTTTCCGGTGTTGCTTCTTCGGTTAGTTCCGATAACGTTGCGTTTGAGAGGATCCGTTCAACTACGTCCGTTTGTTTCTTCTTCATGGACTCATTCTTCTTGCTTGCGGGATCTCAGGCAAGATGACCATACCCTCGAAATCACTTCTATCTTTGCCTGCTAGTTGTTCGCTCTATTGCTATGTCGCGATACCTACCACTTTCTATATCATGCCTCCCATATTGCCATGTCAAGCCTCTAACCCTCCTTTCCTAGCAAACCGTTGTTTGGCTAAGTTACCGCTTGGATCAGCCCCTCTTATAGCGTTGCTAGTTGCAGGTGAAGATGAAGTTGGTTCCATGTTGGAACATGGATATGTTGGGATATCACCATACCTCTTATTTTAATTAATGCATCTATATATTTGGTAAAGGGTGGAAGGCTCGGCCTTATGCTTGGTGTTTTGTTCCACTCTTGCCGCCCTAGTTTCCGTCATATCGGTGTTATTCCTTACACGGTTGGGTGTTATGGGGACCCCTTGACAGTTCGCTTTGAATAAAACTCCTCTAGCAAGGCCCAACCTTGGTTTTACCATTTGCCTCACTACCACCTACCCTTCCCTCTGGTCGGCCAACCCGAGGGTCATCTTTATTTTAAAAACCCCCGGGCCAGTGCTTCTCTAAGTGTTGGTCTGAGCCGAGTAGACTGCGGGGCCACCTCGGGGAAACTTGAGGTTTGGTTTTACTCGTATGATGTCTCATCCGGTGTTGCCCTAAGAATGAGATATGTGCAGCTCCTATCGGGATGTCGACGCATCGGGCAGTCTTGCTGGTCTTGTTTTACCATTGTCGAAATGTCTTGTAACCAGGATTTCGAGTCTGATCAGGTCTTCCTGTGAGAAGGAATATCCTTCGTTGACCGTGAGAGCATATGATGGGCTAAGTTGGGACACCCCTGCAGGGTTTGAACTTTCGAAAGCCGTGCCCGTGGTTATGTGGCAGATGGGAATTTGTTAATGTCCGGTTGTAGAGAACTTGACACTTAACTTAATTAAAATGCATCAACCGCGTGTGTAGCCGTGATGGTCTCTTTCCGGCGGAGTCCGGGAAGTGAACACGGTTCTTGTGTTATGCTTGAACGTAAGTAGTTTCAGGATCACTTCTTGATCACTTCTAGTTCACGACCGTTGCGTTGCTTCTCTTCTCACTCTTATTTGCATATGTTAGACACCATATATGCTTAGTGCTTGCTGCAGCTCCACCTCACTACCCTTTCCTACCCATAAGCTTAAATAGTCTTGATATCGCGGGTGTGAGATTGCTGAGTCCTTGTGGCTCACAGATACTTCCAAACAGTTGCAGGTGCCGATGATACCAGTGCAGGTGACATAACTGAGCTCAAGTGGGAGCTCGATGAAGATCGTGTTCATTGTGTTGTTTCGTTTCCTGTTGATCAGTAGTGGAGCCCAGTCGGGATGATCGGGGATCTAGCATTTGGGGTTTTCTCATTTTGTTTTGGTTCTGTAGTCAGACCTTGACTGTATTATGGATGATGTATGTTTAACTTGTATTTGTCTGAAGTGGCGATTTTAAGCCAACTCTGTATCCCGTTCTTATTCAGTACATGGAATTGTGTGAAGATTGCCCCTCTTCCGACAAACCTACCATGAGGCTATACCTCTAAGTCATGCCCCGACACGTGTGAGATATAGCCGCATTGTGGGTGTTACACTTGCTCCCGGCTCCTCCCTCACAGCCCCCAATGTGCTTCCCCTAGCGAGATGGGGGCTGCCGTGCTAGGGCCGATGTCCATCGTTGTGACCTGATTCACTTGCGACCCATGGTTAGCGTCAGCCTGCTCCTGAGAGATTAGTGGTAACCTATAGCTGCTGTCGCCGGCGAGGTCGGCGAGGCTCCTGGGCGGCTCCTGGAAGGCCTCAGCTTCCAGTGTCTCCTCTTCCTAACCCGACTCGAGGAACAAACCGGGGTCGTCTTCGGTGTGTACTCCTGGTCCATCATGCGGGGCACATAGGCCTCCGGAGCCATCGCCCCGGAAACCTCGTTGAGGTGCCCCACGCTCCATGCCGCCTGGCTCGACGCGCCAGGATAATATGGCGGCATCCTGCCGGGACCGTGGGCGGCGATCCTTATGCCTGCGCCCATTGGGGAGGCACAGGTGTGGTTGGGTGTCCGACGCCACTGGTTGCACCGGTGCCGACGAAACCTCCTGGTGCGCCCCGGGGCGCGCGGGCGCGACGAGGCCCACCGTGCGATCCGGCCGCAACCTGAGGCGTAAGCAAGGAGCAGAAAGGCGGCGCACCCCTGGCTGTAGCATCCAACAACTCGGCAACACGCTCCAGCAATGCATCCTGGCCGCTCTCCATCAGTCGGCATTGCAGCAGCTCCCACGCCACTATGAGCACGGCCCTCATGTTCACTTGTTCCTGTCGGGAGTGCGGGCCATTGTCGCGGCGTAGCTTGAGGCTCTTGCGGCGGCCCGCGCGCGCCGCGTGGTAAGGGTGGAAGGCGTCGGACCATGCCGCCTGTGCCCCTCGGCGCTTTGCGGTGCGCGCGCCACATGGAGCGTAGAGTTGAGGTCCTCTTGGGCGGACGGCGCCGCCCGGGCTGGCCAGGCTGCCCAGCGATCGGTGTCAGCCCTCAGGTCGCCCGACATCGGCACTGTGGAGTGCTGGCGGGGCTGCCGATGGAAGAGAGGCTTCGGCGCACCCCTACCTGTCGCGCCAAATGTCGGATTTCTAGTTCCGGCAAAACCCTTGAGGTTCGAACACTGGGGTGCGCATGAAGATCTCTCCCCCTCTAGCTCTCGCCCTCACCGCAATCTCAAGGCTTAGTGCGTCGAACCCGTAGAACAAAGGGACACAAGATTTATACTGGTTCGGGCCACCGATGTGGTGTAATACCCTACTCCAGTGTGGTGTGGTGGATTGCCTCTAGGGCTGCGGATGGGCAGTTACAAGGGAAGAACAGCCTCCTGAGGAGAGGTGTTCTTGTGCTTGGTGAGCTTGTTTGGTGGCCTTGGTGGAATGGATCCAGTCCAAGATGAGATGCCTCCCTAGGGTGGCGGCTAGTCCTATTTATAGAGGCCCGGGTCCTCTTCTCAAATATTAGGTGGGAAGGGATCCCACAACGGCCAGTTTGAAGGGGGACAGATAGTACAAGCTATCCTGACAAAAGATGGTCTTCTCCTGCCAAAGGCTCTGGTGGTGACGCCGTCCTGGGCTCCACGGTGACCTCCGTCCTGCTGGCCTTGTTCTCGTTGCACCAATATGGAAACCTTTGCTTGACACCTCGGGACTCCACTCCTGCGCTTGCTTCTTTAGCACCAAAGGGGAAACGAGGACACTGCGCGCCGGCGCCGGCCTGGTGCCCCCTGGCCTTGGTCGTCATCGCTTGCGTCACAGGAACCTCGCAAGGTGCTCCTTGCCTTGATCTCTCCGCCCCTCGTGAGCCATCCTGGTGAGGCTGCCCCCGAGGAGGTCTTGCATCGTCCGCCTCGTGAGGCTTGGCCCCTCGTGAGTCATCCTGGTGAGGCTGCCCCCGAGGAGGTCTTGCGTCGTCCGCCTCGTGAGGCTTGGCCCCTCGCGAGGGTCTTGAGTGTTTGCTGGTGAAGATGGGCCGTACAGGGCCGCTGGTGCAGCCATGCCATGGGCCGCAGGCAGGCAAGTCTGGGGACCCTCGTTCCAAGGACTCTGACAACTTCTTTCGAGAGAAACTCCTTCTCTAGAAAGGATCCACTCTTAGCAACGAAGATCTTGCCTTCGGATCTGTGATAGAAGATGTACCCAACAGTTTCTTTTGAGTATCCTATAAAGACGCACTTCTCCGATTTGGGTTTGAGCTTATTAGGCTGAAACTTTTTCATATAAGCATCACAACCTCAAACTTTAAGAAATGTCAGCTTAGGGTTGTTGCTAAACCACAGTTCATATGGTGTCCTCTCAAAAGATTTTTAGACGGTGCCCTATTTAACGTGAATGCAGCTGTCTCTAATGCATAACCCCAAAACGATAGTGGTAAATCAGTAAGAGACATCATAGATCGCACCATATTATCTAATAAAGTACGGTTATGACGTTCGGACACACCATTACGCTGTGGTGTTCCAGGTGGCGTGAGTTGCGAAACTATTCGACATTGTTTCAACTGAAGGCCAAACTCGTAACTCAAATATTTCGTCCCCGCGATCAGATCGTAGAAACTTTGTTTTCTTGTTACGATGATTCTCCACTTCACTCTGAAATTCTTTGAACTTTTCAAATGTTTCAGACTTGTGTTTCATTAAGTAGAT
Source organism: Triticum urartu (assembly GCF_056163025.1). Lineage (NCBI taxonomy): Eukaryota > Viridiplantae > Streptophyta > Magnoliopsida > Poales > Poaceae > Triticum > Triticum urartu. The sequence continues at coordinate 190,637,842 of NC_141873.1, read as the reverse complement.
ATACTCATATCTGCTCAAATCATCTGTGAACGTTAGAAAATAACGATACCCGCCGCGAGCCTCAACACTCATCTGACCGCATACATCGGTATGTATTATTTCCAATAAGTCTGTGGCTCGCTCCATTGTTCCAGAGAACAGAGTCTTAGTCATCTTGCCCATGAGGCATGGTTCGCAAGCAACAAGTGATTCATAATCAAGTGATTCCAAAAGTCCATCCGTATGGAGTTTCTTCATGCGCTTTACACCAATATGACCTAAACGGCAGTGCCACAAGTATGTTGCACTATCATTATAAACTCTGCATCTTTTGGCATCAATATCATGAATATGTGTATCACTACGATCGAGATTCAATAAACCATATATATTAAGTGTATGACCATAGAAGGTTTTATTCATGTAAACAGAACAACAATTATTCTTTGACTGAAATGAATAACCGTATTGCAATAAACATGATCCAATCATATTCATGCTCAACACAAACACCAAATAACATTTATTTTAGGTTCAACACTAATCCCGAAGGTAAAAGGAGTGTGCGATGGTGATCTTATCAACCTTGGAATCATTTCCAACACACATCGTCACCTTGCCCTTAACCAGTCTCTGTTCATTTTGCAACTCCTGTTTTGACTTACTAATCTTAGCAACTAAACCGGTATCAAATATCCTGGGGTTACTATGAACACTAGTAAAGCACACATCAATAACATGTATATCAAATATACTTTTTTTCACTTTTCCATCCTTCTTATCCGCCAAGTATTTGCGGTAGTTCTGCTTCCAGTGACCATTCCCTTTGCAGTAGAAGCACTCAGTTTCAGGGTTAGGTCTAGCTTTGGGCTTCTTCACGGGAGTGGCAACTTGCTTGGCATTCTTCTTGAAGTTCCCTTTCTTTCCCTTGCCCTTTTACTTGAAACTAGTTGTCTTGTCAACCATCAACATTTGATGCTTTTTCTTGATTTCGACCTTCGCCAATTTCAGCATCGCGAAGAGCTTGGGAATCGTTTCCGTTATCCCTTGCAAATTATAGTTCATCACGAAGTTCTAGTAACTTGGTAATAGTGACTAGAGAACTCTGTCAGTCACTATCTTATCTGGAAGATTAACTCCCACTTGATTCAAGTGATTGTAGTACTCAGACATTCTGAGCACATGCTCACTAGCTGAGCTATTCTCCTCCATCTTGTCGGCAAAGTACTTGTCAGAGGTCTCATACCTCTTAACACGGGGATGAATCTGAAATACCAATTTCAGCTCTTGGAACATCTCATATGCTCTGTGGAGTTCAAAACATTTTTGAAGTCCCGGTTCTAAGCCGTAAAGTATGGCGTACTAAACTATCAAGTAGTCATCATACCGGGCTTGTCGAACGTCCATAATGTCTGCATCTGCTCCCGCAAAAGTTCCATCACTTAGCGGTGCATCGAGGACATAATTCTTCTGTGCAGCAATGAGGATAATCCTCAGATCATGGAGCTAGTTCACATCATTGCTACTAACATCTTTCAACATAGTTTTCTCTAGGAACATATCATAAATAAAATGGGGAAGCTATACACGAGTAATTGATCTACAACATAGATATGCATATACTATCAGGACTAAGTTCATGATAAATTTAAGTTCATTAATCATATTACTAAAGAACTCCCACCTAGATAGACATCCCTCTAGTCATCTAAATGGTCACATGATCCATATCAACTAAACCATGTCCGATCATCACGTGAGATGAGAAGTTTTCAATGGTGAACATCACTATGTTGATCATATCTACTATATGATTCACGCTCGACCTTTCGGTCTCAGTGTTCCGAGGCCATATCTACATATGCTAGGCTCGTCAAGTTACCTGAGTATTCTGCTTGTGCAAAACTAGCTTGCACCTGTTGTATGTGAACGTAGAGCTTATCACACCCAATCATCACGTGGTGTCTCAGCATGAAAAACTGCCGCAACGGTGCACACTTAGGGAGAACACTTATACCTTGAAATTTTAGTAAGGGATCATCTCATAATGCTACCGTCGTACTAAGAAAAATAAGATGCATAAAAGATAATTATCACATGCAATCAAAATATGTGACATGATATGGCCATCATCATCTTGTGCCTTTGATCTCCATCTCCAAAGTACCGTCATGATCTCCATCGTCACCGGCATGACACCATGATCTCCATCATTTTGATCTCTATCAACGTGTCGTCACATGGTCGTCTCACCAACTATTGCTTTTGCAACTATTGCTATCGCATAGCGATAAAGTAAAGCAATTATATGGTGATTGCATCTTATGCAATAAAGAGACAACCATAAGGCTCCTGCCAGTTGCTGATAATTTTAACAAAGCATGATCATCTCATGCAACAATTTATATCTCATCACGTCTTAACCATATCACATCACAATATGCCCTACAAAAACAAGTTAGACGTCCTCTACTTTGGTGTTGCAAGTTTTACGTGGCTGCTACGAGCTTAGGAAGAACCGTTCATACCTACACATCAAAAAACCACAACGATTTTTTGTTAAGTGTGTTCTTTTAACCTTCAACAAGGACCGGGCGTAGTCACACTTGATTAAACTAAAGCTGGAGAAACAGACACCCACTAGCCACCTATGTGCCAAGCACGGCGGTAGAACCAGTCTCATGAACGCGGTCATGTAATGTCGGTCTGGGCCGCTTCATCCAACAATACCGCCGAATCAAAGTATGACATGCTGGTAAGCAATATGACTATTATCGCCCACAACTCTTTGTGTTCTAGTCGTGCATATAACATCTACGCATAGACCTGGCTTGGAGGCCACTATTGGGGAACGCACTATTTCAAAAAAAAAATCCTACCATCACGCAAGATCTATCTAGGAGATGCATAGCAACAAGAGAGGAGAGTGTGTCTACGTACCCTCATAGACCGAAAGCGGAAGCATTTAGTAACGCGATTGATGTAGTCGAACCTCTTCGCGATCCAACCGATGAAGTACTGAACGCACGACACCTCCGCATTCTACACACGTTCAGGTCGGTGATGTCCCTCGTATTCTGGATCTAGTTGAGGCCGAGGGTGAGTTGCGTCAGCACGACGGCATGTTGACGGTGATGATGAAGTTACCGACGCAGGGCTTCGCCTAAGCATTACGACAATATGACCGAGGTGGAAAACTGTGGAGGGGGCACCACACACGGCTAAAGATCAACTTGTGTGTCAATGGGGTGCCCCCCTCCCCCGTATACAAAGGAGGGGAGGAGGAGGAGGGCTGGCCTCAAGGGGCGCGCCCAAGGGGGGATTCCTACTCCTAGTAGGAGTAGGTTTCCCCCCTTTCCTAATCCAACTAGGAGAAGAAGGAAGGAGAGGAGAGGGAGAAGGAAAGAGGGAGGTGCTGCCCCCTCCCTAGTCCAATTCGGACCAGCCCATGGGGGGCGCGCGGCCTCCCCTTGTGGCCCTTCTCTCCTTTCCACTAAGGCCCATGAAGGCCCAATACTTCCCCCCGGTGAATTCCCGTAACTCTCTGGTACTCCGAAAAATACCCGAACCACTCATAACCTTTCCGATGTCCGAATATAGCCTTCCAATATATAGATCATTATGTCTCGACCATTTAGAGACTCCTCGTCATGTCTGTGATCTCATCCAGGACTCCGAACAAACTTCGGTACATCAAATCATATAACTCATAATACATATCGTCATCGAATGTTAAGCGTGCGGACCCTACGGGTTCGAGAACTATGTAGACATGACCGAGACATATCTCCGGTCAATAACCAATAGCGGAACCTGGATGCTTATATTGGCTCCTACATATTCTATGAAGATCTTTATCGGTCAAACCGCACAACAACATATGTTGTTCCCTTTGTCATCGGTATGTTACTTACCCGAGATTCGATCGTCGGTATCATCATACCTAGTTCAATCTCGTTACCAGCAAGTCTCTTTACTTGTTCCATAATGCATCATCCTGCAACTAACTCATTAGTCACATTGCTTGCAAGGCTTATGGTGATGTGCATTACCAATAGGGCCCAGAGATGCCTCTCCGACAATCGGAGTGACAAATCGTAATCTCGATCTATGCCAACTCAACAAACACCATCGGTGACACCGGTAGAGCATCTTTACAATCACCCAGTTATGTTGTGACGTTTGATAGCACACTAAGTGTTCCTCCGTTATTCGGGAGTTGCATAATCTCATAGTCATAGGAACATGTATAAGTCATTAAGAAAGCAATAGCAATAAACTAAACGATCATAGTGCTAAGCTAACAGATGGGTCTTGTCCATCACATCATTCTCTAATGATGTGATCCCGTTCATCAAATGACAATACATGTCTATGGCTAGGAAACTTAACCATCTTTGATTAACGAGCTAGTCTAGTAGAGGCATACTAGGGACACTCTGTTTGTCCATGTATTCACACATGTACTAAGTTTCCGATTAATACAATTCTAGCATGAACAATAAACATGTATCATGATTTAAGGAAATATAAATAACAACTTTATTATTGCCTCTAGGGCATATTTCCTTCATGTTCCTCTTCTGAAGTTCCAATTGTTTGGCACTCTTCTCAGCAAACTCTGTAGTTGCCCTGCCCTTTTGAATTCTGCCCAGTCTACCTTTGTAATTTGGGGGTATGCGGGGATTGGGTCCTTGCCTTCACTCAAGTACTTCTTGTACAACACGTGCTTCCAGTTTTTCCAAGCATCCCTATCCTTCTTTAGTGCAGCGTGTTCCACCTGCATTCTCCACTGCTCTGGAACGTTGAAGTGATCCATGATCTCCCGGACAATCCTTCATCGTGTTTCTGTGTCAGCCTTCCAAAACCCCGGGGGATTAATCTTGAGCCTTGACCTGCCAACAAATCCACACACACTCTTGAACCTCGTGCGTGCTTTATCTAGTTTAGTTGGAGCCCAAGACTTTAAATCGATCTCGGTTACTTCATATACACCTTTAGGCTGGTGTGTGGGCTTCCTTGGAGCATTCCTATGTGTCCTGACCGGAAGGGTAATTGCTGCAGCTCTATCCCATTCAAGATTACTTGGTCCCTAACAATCTGCTGAAGACCTAGGGTTGTCGGAATTAGATGAAGACACATCGCCTAAAGCATGAGTGTTGTCACTGCTACTAGGCATCTATAGAGAACACATGCGAAACTCAGGAAAGGAGGATAAGCATAAAACAAAAAACTTGGTATGAAGTTGTCTAAACATGTCTTCTAATAATTTAGAAAATGTACGGCTAATTTGTTAAGTTTTTGTGACTCGGGCGCCCGCGATCTGTAAATCGGCAATAACTTATTGGAACGAATACATCTTATATGTACTACTTAGGAAGTTAGATAATGAACATATATACGCGCTCCGTTTTTTATAGCCAATTTGGGAACATACATAATGAAATAGGAGGTATTGCAAGGAAATAAACGTCACCGCGATGGAGAGCAGTAACTAACAGGCTTCTTAATGCAAATCCAGCCGGACCACAGGATAGGCGAGGGTTACAGGATCGATATGCTCGAGGGTGGCTGGCGAGCGAACAAAGACGACCAGGCATGGGCGGCCGCGTATTGGGAACGGCTGTGGAGGTAGGCTTGACACCGAAGAGCGGAACATGGCCGGGGTGAGCACGCCAGTGCCGGGGAGGGTTCCGCTGTGGATCTTGGGGAGGGGGAGCTGGCGATGGAGATTGGGTGGACTAATTGAGTGAAACGTGGGCGGGCAATCGGGGGGTGTTGGCGGCCTAGATGAAAAGGGTGAAAAATATCCCCGGTCGCCACACGGAAAGGCCTATGCAAACGGTTTCCTCTAAGCGCTCGTGTCCACAAAGAGAAAAATTTCGTTTGGAATGAAGACGTACTAATTTTGAAATGAAGACATGAGTTCATCGTTTCCTCTAAATTTTTCCCACGTTAAGCAAGCACCATTATACCACGGGTTTGATTTGTTGGCGCATTTGAGGTCTCATGTGCTATATTTAAGACATTTTTGGGCATTTACCATGAATTTGGGCATATAAATCAAATCCTAGCCGGACTGCATTTCCTGTCGAAAGGGATGAGGATTGCCGTTTGATCTGGGAGCATTCAATGGTGCAGACGTACGATCCGTGGGGTTTTGGTTCTGGCCAATCAGAATGCACGATTCAGATCGCATGCGCAACAAGGGGGGCATGGACCACGGTTTGGTAGGCACACGGCTTTCGTGAGTGAATCGTGAACTATTTGAAAACATTTACATCAACCAGACTGCATGTGCTGTCGAAAGGGATGAGGATCGCCGTTCGATCAAGGAGCATCCAACGGTGTAGAGGTACGATCCGTGGGGTTTGGGTTCTGGCCAATTAGAACGCACGACTCAGATCACGCGCGTGGCAGGGGGGACATCGGCCATGGTTTAGTGGACACATGTCTTTCATGAGTGAACCGTGTGCTATTAGAAAACATTTACATTAACTAACAACATATTTTTGTTTGAATAAAAACACGAGTTCATCGTTTAGCCTTCAATTTTTTTCCACGGTAAAAAATCACGATTGTACCCTATGATTCGATTTTCTGGTACATTTTACCACGCAGCAAGCCTGGCTAGCAATCTCAAACTCTGAATATGCAAAGAAAAGAGATCTCATATATATATATATATATATATATATATATATATATATATATATATATATATGATGCATCTATTTTAATAATACCCCTTAAGACCTTATTCCGATAACACTTAGGCTATTCTCGTAGCATTTCCGCACTAGAGAAAACCCCGATCCGAACCATAGGACACAGAAAAAGAAGAGCCAGCTCGCCCGCCTCCTTCCTCCCTCCACTCCACCCAAACCTCTGCCCGCATCCACCCACTCCCGACCCACCTCCTTCCCCCGATCTACCCCAAGCACACCTACCGGCGGTGGTTTCGGACCGGCAACTACCCCAACGGCGGATCCGGGCTGCCTAGCCCCCTCCCCCCTCAGCTTCTTCCCCACAGCCCCCAATCCCCACCCACTCCACGGCCAGAACCCCACCCGAGGCCACCCATCCCCCGGCGACCTCCCCTGCTAGATCCCCACGCCTCCCGACCTCCACCTTCTTCCCCACACTCCTCTACCGTCCCCACATCCCTCCCGGCCCCGGCCAACTCCAACCTCCCGCCGCCACCACCTCCCTCGTTGCCCCACGCCCACCTCGCTCCCAATCCGGCCAAATCCTCCCCCGTCACCCCAACCTTCCTCGTCACGACCGGTGCATCCCACAACGGCCGGCCGCCACACCCCACGCATCTACCTGGCGATGGACCTAGGCGGTTCCGGCCTCGCTGCGCCGCCAGGCAACTGGATCAAGTAGCAGACGGCCGCCACAAGTGCTCCCCTTGCCGAGGACACCTCGTCCACCCACCCATTTTGCTCCTTGCCACGGGGCCACCGCGCTGGATCCTGTCGCTACCCTGAAATATGGACGGCCGTGCATCCTCCTCCCCCGTTCCCTTCATTGATTTCTCCCTCACCGACAGGCCTCCCCTCCCCCATGGCCAGATCTGCCCACTGCCGGTGTTGCGCCCCTGTCTTCCCCATCGGACGCCACAACCAGCCCGCCCCGCTACATTCCTCCTCTGAACTGCACAACATGCAGTGCGGGCGGGCGTGGTGTGAGGTGCAGGTCGTCCCCCCGTGCGGGCACCCTAACCTGCATCATGGCACTCCTTGTTGTTCACCTGCAGTTCAGAGGAAGTGCACCCTAACCGCAACAGAGGAATTCACTTGTCGTGGTGAGGGCATTGTTCCGTCGAGATTCAGTTTGTGGGTGTTCTGCCGCTAGGGGTTAGTTCAGTCAGTGCGCTAGTGATGGTGCTCGAGCGCCGCGTGCAGCTCGGTTGCTACCCCCATGCAGTCCGGCTGAGTCGCTGGGGGTGCAGTTTGTAGATGGTGGACACACAGACAACGATTGACTTGTTTGCATTATTTAGATTTTGTTGTGTAGTTCAGTAGAACAGAAATCCTCCGCATGTGTAGTTTTTTTCTGAGGGAAAGTAGTGCACTTCCTTCTCGAGACTACCTACACCTCTTCGGGGCGACCGTGCAGTTTGGTGCATTTTTATTTGTAATGCATTTTGAATGACACTTCCCTCGATTGTGAATGACACTCGTCTCCAGTAGCTTCATGTGTTCTCAAAAAAAATTGTGCTACCAAAGAGGTTCACGACTCGTCTTCAAGCAGCTCATAAGTCATATTTTGAAGCTCACTTTGTTCTCTCATGCAGTTTGTTATAAAACTCCTTCATGATTCCCTTGGAAAACATAAACCAAAACATCTCTAAGAAGCTCGCTTCTTATTAGATGTAGTTCACTCGCTCACTCTCTGCAGTCCACTCGCTTGGTCAACGCGCGTAAAAAAAAATAAGTATGAAAAAAAAGACAACAGGAACTCATGAGGTTCACTTTGGGTAGCATCACGGTTCACTTTCGGAAGTGTTGTGGTCCACTCTTGTTTGAAAAAAAAGTTGAGAAAAAGACAACAAAAACTTGTGCGAGAAAGTTTATGTCCGACAAAAAGAAATCATGAAGTTCACTTGACTGCTTGTTGCAGTACGGTTTTCCGTTTGAAGCAGTGCGTTCTTCTGTCCGATGGAAGGTCCACTTGCTTGGTCAACGCGCGTAAAAATTTAATAAGTATGAAAAAAAGACAACAAGAACTCATGAGGTTCACGTTGGGTAGTGTTATGGTTCACTTTCGGAAGTGTTGTGGTCCACTCTCGTTCGAAAAAAAGTTGAAAAAAGAAGTTAACAAAAACTTGTGCGAGAAAGTTTATGTCCAACAAAAAGAAATCATGAAGTTCACTTGACTGTCTGCTGCAGTGCGGTTTTCCGTATGAAGTAGTGTGTTCTTCTGTCCGAGGAAGCACACATGATGATTTTGGTCTCGCAAAAAACATTGTGTCTGCTTTTCGGTAAAATCAAAACCGCTCTTAAACTGTAAGGAATTAGAGAGTGTTCTACATGAAAAAGTTGTGTCTTGTCCATATATTTCCAGCGGCGTATGATTTGAATCATTTTGACCAGCGGTTCAGAAAAATTTAGCGAAAAACCGTTGTTGTCACTCGTCGTCCGCCGCAGGATTTCTAAAATTAACTTAAAACCGTAAGAAATCTCAAAACAATTACCACATATGAAAGTTTTGCCTCTTCCATAGATTTTCAACGACGTATCGCACGCATCATTTTGACAAACGGTTAAAAAACTAGAGCGAAAACAATACCGAAAATTTTAAAAATTTTGAAAAACAGGATTCGACGATTCAGTAAATTTGAAACTGCTCTTAAACCGTAACGAATTAGAGAAAATAATACTAGATATGAAAAATATGCGCCTCAACGATATCTTTCCAACAGTGTATCATTTGCTTCATTCCGACAAGCTGTTTGAAAAAAAACGTGAAAAACGCTCGCTGCCACTCGTCATGGGCCGCACCATTTTCGAAACTGCTCATAAACCGTGAGGAATCTCAAAAAGTGTTCAACATGGCGAAGTTGCAACTAATCCATAGCTTTTCAACGGTATATTATACGCCTCTTTTCGACAAACGTTTAAAAAACTAGAGCAAAAAAGGTACAAAAAACACAAGCATGCAGTTTTTTCCGACGCGAAGTTCACTCGCCTGAGTACTGTAGCACACTTAGTTCAAACAATGACGTGCACTTGCGTTGAGCATGCAGTGCGAAAGTGTTATCAGAATAGTTATTCTACTAATATTAGCAGAATAGACCGACTGTGGTGTTAGCAAGATCATTTGTGTGTCGCTTTGCGAGTTTTCATTCATTGTCTGAGAAACGGGAAAATAACGAAAATCAGTATGGCCGCAGGGCGCGGCCAGAGGTGTAGGCCATGTTGGTATTTTAATTTCAGGAAATGCATATAGAGTTCGGAAAATAACGAAAATCATTGTATCACTGTGGCGTGCTCTCACAGTTGCATGGAAAAAAATTGGTAAACTTTGGCACAAGTTATGGTGCTCGCACCTTCCATACTGGAGCATCTCACAAGAAGGATCGTGGTTTCCAAAAGGAGACATGGCACTTCGGACTCCAAATCGTAATTTACTACATCGTTCCGCCTCGGAAAAAAATCATGGTAAACAATCGCGGGTACACCCTTGGTTTGATTTTCCGGCCCATTTTCAGGTCTCGTCTGCTATGTTTAAGTCATTCTTTGCACTTACCTTGCATTTTAGTGCATATAAAGTCAAAAAAAACCTACTACAACTACGGGCCCGTTCGGAAACACTCCGGCTCCCCAACTCCACGAAGCTGAAGTGGCGGAGCGGAGAGGAGCACATTTCATTTTTATGGAGCTACCTTTCTGTCGCTCCGCATTCCAGCCCTGAGCGGAGGGAAGTAGCTGGAGCGGTCCATTGCCGAACAGGCATTACATGTGGGTGTTTTCGTTAGGCTATACTTAGGCTACTCATGGTGGAGAGTGTCATATATACTAGTATCATGCATATATATATATATGATACTAGTGTATGATACTACCTTTAATTATAGTGCATAGTATAATAGAGTAGTATCATAGATGATCATATTTATTGCCATGCATGACACAAATTAGCATCACATTTAACATGATATGGTATCTACCTATATGTTACTCTAACCCTCTCTATCTTATTTAATTCTTTGCCACATCAGCATACTTGCTATTTCCGAGTGCATGATATCGGCTATGATACCACCACTATGACCAGCCTTATAGTGGGGAGCGGAGAGCCGGAGTGTTTCCGAACGTACATGGCCATAGTACTAGTGTATGATACTACGTACGTACCTTCATACCACCATCATTTCCGAGTGCATGATATCATACCACCACTAGTTCTATAAAAATGAACTGTGCTCCTCTCCGCTCCGCCACTTCAGCTCCGCGGAGTTGGGGAGCCGGAGTGTTTCCGAATGGGCCCATAGTTGTAGTAGGTTTTTTTGACTTCATATGCACTAAAATGCAAGATAAGTGCAAAGAATGACTTAAAGTAGTACAGCATGATACTACGTACGTACGTACGTACTGGTGTATGATACTACGTACGTACCTTCATAGTGCATAGTATCATATAGTAGTATTATAGATAACCGTATTTATGGCCATGCATGAAACAAAGTAGTATAGCATATTTATTATGTTACGGTATCTACCTATGTTACTTCTTTGCCACATCATCATATTTTCTATTCCCGAGTGCATGATACCGGCTATGATACCCCCACTATGGCCACCCTAAGGCTGGTCATAATGGGAGTATCATAAGCGGTATCATGCATGCCAACTACTATACTTTTTGGATGATGTAGCGGCACACAGTTAAATGAGGAAAGAGAGGGTGTGGTATCATATCATGATACCCGTATCATATTAAATGGTGTACTACTTTGTGTCATGCATGGAAATTAATAAGGCAACCTAAGATTCTAACTTATGATACTATGCGCGCATTACGGAGGTAGTATCATATGCTATAATATCATATGCATTGGAAGCAGCCTAATGGGGAGTATCATCATGCATATGATACTAGTATATGATACTACTGTTGTAATGCGCGCATAGTATCATAAGTTAGTATCATGTACTATTTTATTTATTTTCATGCATGACACATAGTAGCATAGCATTTATTATGATGCGGTATCATTATATGATACTCAACCATCTCTTTGTTCATTTAATTCTATGACAGCTCATCAAAATTGCCTAGTTGGCATGCATGATACTAGCTATGATAATCCCATTACGATTAGCCTAGCAAAGAAGGTGTACAAATCATTTGTGCGTCACTTTGCGAGTTTTCATCCGTTTGTTTGAGAAGCGGGGACAAGTTTGAAACATTTTGGCCGCGAGGTGCGGCCACTGGCGTAGGCCTAGTTGATATTTTAATCACAGGAAATTTAGTTGGACTTCGGACATCATCAAAATCGATGTGTGCTCGTGGCGTGCTCTCACAACCTCATGGAAAAAAATGGTAAAGTTTGGCAGAAGTTTTGATGACCGCTCCTTTCAAACCGGAGCATCTCACATCAAGGATCATGCTTTCCAAAAGGAGACGTGTCAATTCAAACTCCAGTGGCCGGTGACTTCATCGTTTGGCCTCATAAAAATTTCCACGATACAAAATCACCAATATACCACGGGTTTGATTTTCTGGCGCATTTCAGGTATCGTTAGCTATATTTAATACATTTTTTGAGTTTAACATGCATTTTGTGGATGATTTTGCGGTATATGGATATATATAGGAGGAAGAAGTAGGTCGGTGGAGCTGCGAGGGGCCCACGAGGGTGGGGGCGCGCCCAGGGAGGCAGGCACGCCTCCCTGCCTCGTGGCCTTCTAGCTTCTTTCTTGACGTCTACTCCAAGTCCCCTGGATCATGTTTGTTCCAAAAGTAGCTCCCCCGAAGGTTTCATTCCGTTTGATATTCCTTTTCTGCCAAACACTGAAATAGGCAAAAAAAACAACAATTTGCACTGGGCCTTGGGTTAATAGGTTAGTCCCAAAAATAATATAAAAGTGTATAATAAAGCCCATTAACCATCCAAAACAGATAATATGATAGCATGGAACAATGAAAAATTATAGATACGTTGGAGACGTACCAACATACGATCTGTGGGGTTTGGGTTCTGGCCAATCAGAAAGCACGACTCAAATCACGAGCGGGGTTTGGTCGGCACACGGCTTTCATCAATGAACTGTGTGCTATTCGCAAACTAGATTGCATATTTTTGTTCACACATATTGTAGTGAGATCAATTGAGTGTGCTACCTCGATGATATAATAATAATAATAATAATAATAACAAAAAACAGTTCATTTTCATTGCTTGAGCTGATAGCATATTAAGGTCAACATATTAATGGTTCTTACATCAATAGGAAACCGGGCATAACTCACAAATTCAGTACACGCGACAGTTTTGAATTAAACGAATTAAGTTCCAGGGTAGGCATAAAGACTAGTCTTACGACTTAATTCCCATGTACATGGGGGAACTGGGATCATTACATTGACCCCGAATGAACTTGGTTTTTCTGATGATTTTATGCTGCTCTATTACATGGGTGTGTGATCCCTTGGCTGGCAACTCAGCAAATTCATCATACTCGTCCTCGTCGGCAACATCCTCGACACCCAGTACCCTCCTCTTCACATGCATCACTACATGGCAGTTCTTATGCAAGTGGTCTTCCATAAAGAAAATCTGGGTAGCATCGCTGGCAAGAATGAATGGGTCTGCGTGATGTGCCATCGTTGTCCTATTAACATAGGTCTTCCTGTAATCATCAACCCTTACATGACCAAGAGGGATCCATGCGCACCTGAATAATGCCACCTTAACTTTCACATAGTCAACCTCCCAAATCTCTTTGATGGTTCCATAGTATACCCTTTTATCAGCTTCATCTATAGTCATGCACTCTATTTGAACAACATAGTTCTGATATGAGGTCTTCTGATCACGTTCCTCAGTGTAGAATGTGTATCCATTTTTGTCATATGCTTGGTACGTCAACACCATAGGTGTTGGCTTTTGTGCCAACCATGTAGCAATGTCATCGATGGATCCTTGTGCCAAGCAATTCTTCAGCCATTCAGCGTAGTTCTTAGTGTGCCCCTTCACCTCCACATCTGATGAAGGCATCATTGGTCAGAAGCTTTGTCGTATCTCCGCCAAGTGTTCTTTGGCATAAGCGCTGAGAACTGGGCTATTAAGCAGTACCGTCAATGGGCTTTCACTTCCAATTCTCCGGGTGCAGCCATTTGCGTGCCAGCAAGGACCGGCTTACCTTTCAGCCTTCCCTCGTGGTGAGAGAGGGGCAAACCTATAGGTCTTTATTTCATGTATTCGGTGCAAAACTCAACCACCTCCTCCGCAGTATAACCTTGTAGGATGCTTACCTCTAGATGGTTTCTTTTTCGACAAAAGCGCTTCAGTATTCCCATGAATTGCTCGAAGGGATACATGTTGCGAAGAAACATGGGACCACAATACTTTGTCTAGTGGACAAGGTGCACAGTGAGATGGACCATGACATCAAAGAATGACGGTGGGAAAAATATCTCTAGGTTGGACAATATTCTTGCAATATCATCTTGCATATGATCTAACTCTTCAGGATCTACAACTTTCTGCCATAGTTGGTTGAAGAAATCACAGAGCACAATGAGTGTGTTTCTTATATCTCTGTCCATCAGATTCCTGATGGCCATCGGGAGGATTTGTGTCAACATTATGTGGCAATCATGTGAATTCATGTGTCCCAACTTCATTTTACCTAAGCTCACATCCACAAGACTTATGATGTTTGCGGAGTAGGAAGAGGGTGTTTTAACTGACAAGAACTGTGTTGCTTCTGTTGTACTGAAATTGTAACTCTAGCGAGCTTTGATGAATTTGTCATCATCTTCTGCTTCACTCTTGCGTTTTGATTGATCAACAAGCATATCGAGCCGTGAACCGTCACCATCCTTTCTTTTACCTTTAATTGAGCAGAGTACCAAGGATGCTTTCACATACGTTCTTCTCTATGTGCATGGCATCAATGCAGTGACGTACACATAGAATCTCCCAGTAAGGTAATTTCTAGAACACCGATTTCTTCTTAAACACTTGGACCTTGGGTGTTTGTTTCACCGTCAAAGGGTGGTTCTTGCCAAGCACAACATTAATTTGTTTAGCCATGTTGTGGACCACCTCCCCATCATAGGGTCTTGGGCCCACACCTACCTTTGGCGTACCATCAAATTTAGATTTCATCTTTTGGTATGGGTGATTTTTCCATAAGAACCTACAATGATGCAAATACACAGTTTTGCACGAGTTGGGAAGTCTTCTGCTAGCTGTCCTATCCATGCATGTGACACACCCTACATCTCCCTTTGTTTTCTGCCCCGATGTGTTGCCTAATGCCGGCATATCTTGAATGGTGTGCACCAACATCGCATGTAGATCAAAAATCTCCTTTTTGTAAGCATCATAACATTTTACAGCAGGCGCATCTATCCATACTGTCAGTAGTTCTTCTACCAGTAGTTGAAAGTAAATGTTGATGTCACTTCTAGGTTGCTTCGGGCCTTGGATAATCATAGACATCATAATGTATTTTTTCTTCATACACAACCAAGGAGCTAGGTTATATATGCATAGAAGCACCGGCCATGTGTTGTGATTGGTTCTCATATCGCCAAAAGGATTCATCCCATCAGTACACTCCCCGAGCCTTATACTTCTAGGATCCTTGGCAAAGTCTTCAAACTTGTTGTCGATTAATTCCCACTGAGCACCATCTTTCGGGTGCCTCATAAACTTGTCCGCAATTCGCTCATCATGATGCCACCGCAACCTCTTTGTCTCTCTAGGGTTTGCAAACAAACGCCTCAACCTTGGAATTAAAGGCAAGTACCAAACAACCTTGAACGGGATTCCTGTCTTGATCTTGTCGTCCAATTTGTACTTTTCCTTTGCTCTCCCGTGCTTGTATCATGCATGCTTGCATGTGGGACATGCACACAAATCTTTGTAGTCACCACGGTACAATATACAATCATTCATACAAGCGTGTATCTTTTGTACTTCAAGTTCCAATGGGCAAACAATTTTCTTTGCTTCATTCATGCTTTTGGGGAGCACAGTATCTTCTAGAAGAATTTCTTTGAAAAGACCTAACATCTCTGTGAAGCCCTTGTTTGATAGACCATTCTCTGCTTCAAATCTGACAAGCGCCAGGGTGGCACTCAACCTGGAATATTTCTTTTTGCAACCTAGATACAATTCTTTCTTGGAGTCCGCATCAATGGTTGGCAGATCCGTGTACCCAATCATGTTCTTTTTTGGGCCCTCGAAATCTACAATCATAGCAGCAAAATCTGGCATATCAAGATCGTCATCATTTGCGTCAACGTCTTGGTTTTCCAGTGGGCATTTCGGCTTTCTGGTGTTCCATTGGTAGCTTGACTCCTCTGCCCCGATGTTAGATTTAACATCCATGTGACACTGATCTGGGTTTGTCATCTCGCAGCCCTGGGTATCTCCATCCATGACCTCCTCTTCACCGTGTCTGGTCCAACATGTATATACATCCATGAATCCCCGAGAGACTAAGTGCCACTAGACATATCCAACTTCTTGTGACTCTGTATTGGCACAATCAGTACATGGACACATGATGTAATCTGCATCACCAATTCTCCTCTTTGTACTTTCAGCCAAATTCATGAACTCTGTCATGCCACTGATAAATTCTGCGGTTTTCTGATTCTTCATCCGTCGAGATCGTTCCATCTGCACCACACGAATGGTAATTAAAAACAAAACAACAACATTAATACACGGATTAACTGTTGCCAGAAGATGCGTGCATAAATCACAAGGTTCTATTTTCATAATTACTAAGGGCGCTCCATATTGTTATTCAGACATGCAATGACAAAAATTAATGGCCGGTCAATTTACACGTAGAGTACTAGTACATCACTACCCTTAGGAATTGAATACCTTAATTAAGCCACTCACGGAAAGAATACCTTAATTAATTAGCCGTGCAGCGACCTCCACCCAGTAGACAGAGAAGCGCAATGCGGCGGCACGCCGACACAGCAAGGTTGAGGAGCAAAGCTTAGTGCGGCTGCCGCCTGAAGTTCTACCTCCACTATCCTGCCATCGACCGTGATGGATGTGCTCGAATCATGCTGCCGTAGACCTCGATGGTTGAGCTCCTCCTATCTCCCGCCACAGACCGAGGATTAATCTCCTATGACACCACCACTACCCACCGACTAAGGATTGACCTCTTCTCCAGTAGCCGTTGCCTAGGCCGCCGCCACCATCTCTATATGCAGAGTGGCTGTTTTTTACGGATATCCGCAAAGTGGATGTTTACACGGTATCACTATAACTCAATTATATGTACAGGGTAGTACATCGCATATGGTTATGTAACGACAACCGTGTCTCACCTACGTTGTCTTCTCACATGGTTTGGTGCGGAAATCGTGTGTGACATTGTAATACCTAACACAAACGACATGTATAAACAACATGCGTATACAACATATAGTGCCATAAGTAGTTCCCGACCGTTAGCTTATCCCAACAGTTTCCCCATTTTCCCCAAATCCCTAGATAGCCTCCAAATATCCTCGCGTGGCGCTGACATTGGGGGAATGCGTACGAGTGGTGATGATGGTTGGTGCGGCTGCTCCTGCTCGTATCGCTGCCACGACGGCGGTCGCCGCCGAGCACTTGCCTAAGGTCATCAGAAGGCAGGTGTACTACGGATCCGAATCATATTGTCAGGTTCCAATCTATCCCGATCTTTTTTAGCATGTCCAAAGTAGCTCCTTGCTGAATCCGTCCTGAATGAACCCCCCCAAGGAAAGCGATCTGCCGCCAGATCTGGAGCATGACTCCAGACTCCCGCAACATGAGTTTGACTCTGAGTTTTGCGCCACCGAGAAGTACCAAAAGCTGAGTTGTGTGCATGGGCACACTCCCGCTCGACGTCTATGCACGGAGGGATTCGACATTGGAAGGCGGTTTCTCAGTTGCCCCTTAGAGGTTAGTGCTAAATTCATCATTTTACTTGAGTTAATGCCACCGCTCATCCGGAATACTATTTAACATTGGCAGGGATGTGAGGCTTGTGCCTTTGTTAACTGGCTGGATGAAGAATGGCATGGTAGGGCTCGGAGTGTTATCACCAAGCTCGCAGAAGATAGCGTAAAGCTGAAGAAGAAACTGGCTGATCTGGAATGTACAATCAGTATGATGAAGCAAGAAAGAATCAATCATAGGCAATAGATGAAAGCAAGAGACAAGAAGGAACTAGCATGTGTAGTTGTGGTTGTCGCATTAGCCATGTTCTATGCGCTATCTGCAATGATGATTTGGGGTTTTGTTTGACAGTATTGCTAAAGCACATCTAGATGTGCTCTAAGTAATGCACATCTAGGTCCCATGCCACTGATGTCACGCGAAGATTCGTGCAGATATTTTCCTTTGTCTTCTTTTCTTTTCCTTTGTAGTTTGATTATTACTGGATTTATCAATAAGAAGAGCTCAATGTATTGCTTGCCAACTGTCCTACTCCGTTAGTACCGGTACCGCTGCATAATCCCAAAACTCGTTCCTTGTTTTTTTCCTGAAGAAAGACACCAGCCAAATAGCCAATAGGAGTCCCACGCAACCACGTGAATTTGGAGCGACTGGGTACAAATAATTGCGGTTGATTATATCAACGGTTAGATAATACGTCAACCCCCACTTCAATTGGCATTTCCTCTTCTCTGCATACCCCGCTTAAGTGTCCACCATCTTCATCATCCCCGGCAGGCTGCTACACACTGGCACACACTCTGCAGCCATGTCGAGCGACAGCGAGGACCGCAGTTTGGCCAGCAGTCCGGCGCCCGATGATAGGTCGACATCGGAATCATCTCGCTCGTATTCCATGAGTTTGGCGTCGAGCCCAGACCTTGATTATATCCGGATCATGGAAGGGACACCACCTCTGGAGTCGTTAGACGACAACCAGACGGCCGATGAGCCGTCGGAGGATGAAGAAGAGAATGACGATGAGGAGGAGGAGGAATGGTCGAACGAGGAGGACAACGACGATGATGACGGCGGCGGCGATGAAAAGCCATTGGTTAGCGGTAAGAAGCATCCTCGCCAAGACGATGTCGCGGGGCCATCCAACAACAATAACAACAACAAGGACTAAATTAAGCAGACTGTATATATCTCTGTTTTCTTCCGCTCATATTAATTTGTTATCTCTGTTTATCATGTCGCTAATCACAGACGACTAGTAATACATATTCGACAGAGATCTTCTACATTATCGCCCACAGGTTGGTTTGTTGAACTGTGTGCCCTCATGAGCACACAATTCACAAAAAAACGTATGGGCTGTCTATAATGATCGCACACAATTCTGATTACCGACCTATTTGCCGGGTATCACACACATCTTGTTACGCCGAATCATTTATGTTCACCTCGATCATCGCAAACGGTTCATCGGAGCAAACTGTATGTTGTATCACACACACCTTGATCTAGCTGCCCGTTTCTGTTGTTCTGTCTCATCGCAAATGGTTCATATGGATCAACCATATGCCAGCATCGCCTACGCAACTAAAATCTGAACCGTGTTTGATGTATCATTCATCGCAAACATTTTGCATCTTTTTTGAAGGTGTTTTTACATCACCGTTTGAGTTTAATGCATCACACACAGTTTCGTCAAAGGGTCTCTGATCATAGTGTCGCGGTAGCAGCATCCTACAATAGTGTTAGTGCTAACATGTCAGAACATGAAGAAGAAAGATTATTGAAAATTCTTAAGAAGCACCGAGCTTGTCGTGGGTGAACACGATCACCTATGGGGCCATGAGCCCCTTTGTGGTTCGGCAAGGGGGAGATCACGTTACACAAAGAACAGAAGCCATGAGGCAACACGACGACGATGACACTTGCGGTTTTTACCCAGATTCGGGCCGCCGTGAGGCGTAAAACCCTACTCCTGCTTTGGTGGATTGGATGAAGGAACGCAATGAACACACAACACTCAAACCCAGCAAGGTGGCCTCGAGGAGAGCAGCTACACACATACAACTGTGAGGGGGTCCGAATCCCTCTTTAGGTTGCTTTGGACCTCCTTTTATAGCTCTAGGGGTAACCACAGTGGCAAAGCAGTCTTTATCTAGTGATTAGATAGCTAACAGTGATATCACACCTAACTCCGACAGTTAGGAAAAAGTGCATTAAAGGCACTGCTAGGTGCCATGCTGGGGGTGCAGCCCGGCAAGCCTGCCGTGCCGCTTAGTCATCTTCTGCTTATCTGTTCGACACGCCTCTGGACGGGTGTCGAATGGGCGTAACCTGTCTTCCAATAGGCCGCCACGTGCTCAGTGGAAGCCACTTAATCATCTTGAGGCTCGATGCCACATTGATAAGTGATTCGTGTCGCTGTGCAATGGAGTGGTGGTGCCTTGGCGGGATTTCTTGCCCTTGGCGGCCCCGGCAAGCCTGCCGGGGTAATCTTGGACTTGTTCTTGAGTTGGTCCCAACCTGGCCAGTGTTGGGGATCGTAGCAGAAATTTAAAATTTTCTATGCATCACCAAGATCAATCTATGGAGTAATCTAGAAACGAAGGGAAGGGGAGTGCATCTACATACCCTTGTAGATCGCTAAGCGGAAGCGTTACTAGAACGCGGATGAGGTAGGCGTACTCGTAGCGATTCAGATCACGGTCGATTCCGATCTAAGCGCCGAACAACGGCGCCTCCGCGTTCAACACACGTGCATCCCAGTGACGTCTGCCATGCCTTGATCTAGCAAGGAGAGAGGGAGAGGTTGGGGAAGACTCCGTCCAACAGCAGCACGACGGCGTGGTGGTGGTGGAGGAGCGCGGTACTCCAGCAGGGCTTCGCCAAGCACTACGAGAGACGAGGAGGGAGAGAGGTAGGGCTGCACCTTGGGACAGAGAGACTTGTGTCATCTGCAGCCCCAAAACCTCCACTATATATAGGGGCAAGGGCAAGGGGAGGCACCCTAGGGTTTCCCCTAGGGGGGCGGCGGCCAGGGCAGATGGGATCTCCCCCTTGGGTGACTTGGCCCCCAAGCCAGGAGGTGGGAACCCTAGATGGGGCGCCCCCAACCCCCTGGTCACGTGGGAATAGGTGAGGGGGCGCACAGCCCCTTAGTGGGCTGGTTTGCCCCCTTCCCTTGGCCCATGAAGCCCCCCAACACTTGACGGGGCTCCCGAAACACCTTTCGGTCATGCTGGTCATCACCCGGTACCTCCAGAACACTTCCGGACTCCAAAACCCTTCGTCCAATATATCAATCTTCACCTCCGGACCATTCCGGAACTCCTCGTGACGTCCGGGATCTCATCCGGGACTCCGAACAACATTCGGTAACCGTGTACATACTTTCCCTATAACCCTAGCGTCATCGAACCTTAAGTGTGTAGACCCTACGGGCTCGGGAATAATGTAGACTTGACCGAGACATCTCTCTGGTCAATAACCAACAGCGGGATCTGGATACCCATGTTGGCTCCCACATGTTCCACGATGATCTCATCAGATGAACCACGATGTCAAGGATTCAGTCAATCCCGTATACAATTCCCTTTGTCTACCGGTATAATAATTGCCCGAGATTCGATCGTCGGTATCCCGATACCTTGTTCAATCTCGTTACCGGTAAGTCTCTTTACTCGTTCCATAACACATCATCCCGTGATCAACTCCTTGGTCACATTGTGCACATTATGATGATGTCCTACCGAGTGGGCCCAGAGATACCTCTCCGTTTACACGGAGTGACAAATCCCAGTCTCGATTCGTGCCAACCCAACAGACACTTTCGGAGATACCCGTAGTGCACCTTTATAGTCACCCAGTTACGTTGTGGCGTTTGGTACACCCAAAGCATTCCTATGGTATCCGGGAGTTGCACAATCTCATGGTCTAAGGAAATAATAGTTGACATTAGAAAAGCTTTAGCAGACGAACTATACAATCTGGTGCTAGGATTAGGATTGGGTCTTGTCCATCACATCATTCTCCTAATGATGTGATCCCATTATCAATGACATCCAATGTCCATGGTCAGGAAACCATGACCATCTATTGATCAACGAGCTAGTCAACTAGAGGCTTACTAGGGACATGTTGTGGTGTATGTATTCACACATGTATTACGGTTTCCGGTTAATACAATTATAGCATGAACAATAGACAATTATCATGAACAAGGAAATACAATAATAACAATTTTATTATTGCCTCTAGGGCATATTTCCAACAGCCAAGCTCTCCTAGACGGCAAGGGAGGCATTCCCAAGGTGTGTTCTTCTGACTCGTATGTTGACTTGGTCTTCCTGATCTGCTCTTTGATCTCACAAAGAGCGGTTTCTCTGGCTTGGCCTTGCTTTGTGTGTTGGTGCCGGACATGTGATGCCAGCATGCATGTGTGTAAGTCTGGGTAACAAATATGCATGTTTGTTGCACCAACAGGAGCCCCCGGGCCTGGCCCATACGTGCTGTCAGGCATCGTTGTTGTAGTCCCCAACAAATACACACGTGAGCACCTGAGTCATGCTGCTATGGGGTTTATGTCTCTCTTGATATTCTCCTTGCTTCTTCATTAACCTGTGGTGGAATCAGTTTCTGCTTTTTCCGCGAGTCGTGTGGAACGACGTGGGGTTATCCACGTAATGGCCCGTGGGCTGCCCACATTCACGGGGAGGTAACTGCCATTTTACTCATACCACTACTCCTACTGTTTCCGCCATGTACGCTGCATGCATTGCACAGAGTTGGTAACGGATGCGTAGGGCGCGGAAATGAGTGCCATGGCACAAAGCTCAGCGTCGTGGATAGGCACAGGAGGGCGATCGTTGATTCTGGACATCGTCAATGACGTAGATGGATTGGATTGGCAGAGTGGGGCGGTTGCCCTCTGGGTGGTGAGGAGCCAGCCCCTGGCCACGCTCCCCTATAAAAGGAGGTGCGGGTGACAAGGGTTTCCTCTTGGCAGTGCATCCTTGCCCCAGTTGGGGATGCAGGGGCAGAATCCAGCGCGCATGGTGGCGCCGCAGGACGTGGGCGTGGCCGCCGTGGCACACGGGGCCGAGGAGGGCGTGGTGGTGCTCTGGCCGCTCCTCCCCCAACCGCCCTGGCCCCAATGGAAGGCCACATCGGGGACCAGCCGTTGGAGTTCATCATCAAGCTAGCGCGGGGCCTCTCGCAGTGTCGGGGAACGCAAACAGGGGTGTATATTTTCCCTTGACTCGTGCACAACGGTGAAGCTTACAGGCACGAGAACAAGACCACAACTCCAAGATCAGATTGGAGCGCAAGGGAACCGCCCTTTGAAGGATCCTACATGCTGATCGAGAAGCCCAAGAACAGCCAAAGAAGCAAGACATTGCCAAGGGAAAAACCTCCCTTGTTGGGCAGGCGAGCCCGGCAAGGACGGGGTTTCCCCAGGAAGCAGGCCTTCGAGGTGCCCCGGCAGGCCTGCCTGGGCTTACGGAGGCAGAACCACCCCATCACGTCACCTCATCACGACCCAAGTCATCGGTCAGTGCGGTGTCAAGCTCCAAGGTGACTAAGTGGCCGCTATCCACCACTTGCCAGCCAGTTCCTGTGATGTGTCAAGCAAGCAGATGCGAAGCTGGCAAAACAACCCGGCAGTCCCTGCTGGGCAAGCTACGATGTGACGTTAGGGGGCGCATTTAATGCGCTCTGTTAGCCTGCAAAGTTAGGTATGATAGCACTGTTGGCTATCTAATCAGTGCATAATGACTAATTTGCCACTATGGTGACCTTTTGTATCAATAAAAGGAGGCCCAAGGCAACCGTAGAAGGGGTTGGATGATTCAGACCTCCACACACTCATACGCGTGTAGCCACTCTCGCCCTAAGGCAACCCTACTGGGCAAGTGGGCGACGTTCACCACCATTTTTCCACCATCAATCCACCAAAGCAGGAGTAGCGTCTTAGGCCTCATGGCGGCCCGAACCTGGGTAAAGATTGCCCGCGTTATCTCTGTCATGCTGTCTCATGTTCTTCCGGTCTTTGTGCAACGTGCCATCCCCCCGCCGAACCAGAAAGGGGCTCTTGGTCCCATAGGTGGCCGTGGTTTCCTGCGACATCTTTGGCGTGCCAGGTAGGAGGATCACTTGCGCGAACTCAAAGGCGTCAACAACGCGTCAGATCCATTACAGTCCAACCAAGGCTTTTGGCGTTAGTGACATTCATGGGAATGTGAAGATAGAGTGGGGGAGCAGGGCTATCCTTGCGCCTACTTTGTTCGACATTCCACCACACTGTGGTTGCAGCCGCAGTGAAGATCAGTGTCGGCGGTGATACGCTCTTTTCGAGGTGGTCTGGGCGGCGTGCCCGCCGCTCGGACGTCGGTCGGAGAGAAGGGGCAAGGTGCACGGAGACGAGGTTCCTATTTTCTCTCTCCCTCTTTGGCAATCGAACTGCTCTGGCCATGGCGTTGTCAATGTCGATAAGTACAGTGCGATACTCGCTTTAGCATTTACCCTGCTTAAGGAAATCCTGGGTGAAGCACCGGTACGAATCCATTGGTTGATGCCCCGGCAAGTATGCTCCAGCAAGGCCGGCCGCACTGGCGTGACTCTTGTGCTAGCCCTTGTCGGATTGTTTGAAAAGAGTGGAGGGGAGGAAGATGGACTGGGAAAGCCCGGCACCGTATTCCACCGCCCGCCAGACACGCATGACATGAATTGGTCCCTGCCAGGAACCAGAGAGTTATTTGCCTAATCTCCACCTTTCCGGCCATCGCAAGCACGCCAAAGTGTGTACGGCTGGAAGGGACGGAAAGGAACAAGGACAAAAGCTAAGTACATGCAATCATTTCCTCTTGATGATTCCTAAATTTTTGCACTCGCTTATCCCTTGGCTTTAGTAAGTGTTCGTACCATGAAATCCTTCGTGTGACGGTACCTTGGCTATTTCTTTGTCTGCACCCTCGTTCTGTCCAGAGCATAACTCATAGAATGAGCGGCTGCGTCGAGAGCTACTAAGGAAAAACTTGCCGGGAAGCATCCATGCCAAGATGAGTGTTAAGGGCCGGACCCTTACGACAATCGCGGCAATATGATACCGGCAAGCAACCAAAACATACATAAGGACCAATCATATGAATACAAGCTTATAAGCCGAGAGGGATAAACGAGCATTTAAGATTAAGCAAAGGATATCAGTTCCACACAAGCATAAAATAGTATGGTACTTAAACACAAATCATACGTCATGTTTTGTTACAGGATAGTAACAGAGCAACAACGGTTCATCACTTCGTCTGACGACCGTGTGAAGTCATTGGGATGCGAAGGACCTTGGCGGCCAGGGGGTTTCTTTCTCTTTGGCAGCGGAGACATCGGCGCCCACCAGCGGCTTCCTCAAACCGTCATCAAGGTCGAGATCTGGATGGCGGTAGGCGATGTTACTCAAGACCATGAGGAGGGCGTGATACGTCTCCAACGTATCTACAATTTTTGATTGTTTCATGCTGTTATATTATAATTCTTGGATGTTTTATAATCATTTTATATCATTTTTTGGTACTAACCTATTGACAAAGTGCTAGTGCCAGTTGCTGTTTTTGCTTGTTTTCTTACGTTGCAGAAAATCAATACCAAACGGAGTCCAAATGCAGCGAAACTTTTTGTGGAATTTTAATGGACCATAAGACATCCAATGGGCCGGAGAAGCACCTGGGGGTGCCCCGAGGGGGGCACAGCCCACCAGGGCACGCCTTGTGCCCACCTTGGTGGCCTCCCGCGCCACCTCTTTGCTCTATAAATACCCCAACATTCTAGAAGCCCTAGGGGAGTCGACGAGAATCAATTCCAGCCGCTGCAAGTTCCAGAAACACCAGATCCAATCTAGACACCATTACAGAGGGGTTCATCATCCTCATTGGTGCCTCTCCGATGATGCGTGAGTAGTCTTTCGTATACCTTCAGGTTCGTAGTTAGTAGCTAGATGGCTTACTCTCTCTCTCTCTTTTGATTCGCAATACAATTGTCTCTTGGAGATCCATATGATGTAACTCTTCTTTCGGTGTGTTTGTTGGGATCCGATGAACTTTAAGTCTATGATCAGATCTATGTTTTATCCATGAAAGTTATTTGTGTCTTTTTGATCTCTTGTATGAATGATTACTTATAGCCTCGTATTTCTTCTCCGATATTTGGGTTTTGTTTGGCCAACTTGATCTATTTACCTTGCAATGGGAAGAGGTGCTTTGTGACAGATACAATCTTATGGTGCTTGATCCCAGTGACAGAAGGGGAACGGACAGGTATGTATCGTTGCTATTAAGGATAACAAGATGGGGTCTATTTCTACATAAATAGATTTTGTCTACATCATGTCATCGTTCTTATTGCATTACCCCGTTTCTCCATGAACCTAATACACTTTATGCATGCTGGATAGCGGTCGATGTGTGGAGTAATAGTAGTAGATGCTGGCAGGAGTCGGTCTACTAATCTTGGACATGATGCCTATATAATGATCATTGCCTGGATATCATCATGATTATTTGAACTTCTATCAATTGCCCAACAGTAATTTGTTTACCCACCATTTTCTATTTTTCTCGAGAGAAGCCACTAGTGAATTCTATGGCGCCCGGGCTTCTTATTTATTATATTTGCCTTTGCGATCTATGTTGATTTGCTTTTATTTTCAGATCTATTAATCCAAAAACCCAAAAATACCTCGCTGAATTTTATTTGGTTTCATTTGCATTTATCAATCTACTACAATTTTTATCCCGTCTACATGCCAATTTCTGGCACAGTTACCCCAAAGGGATTAACAACCCCTTTAATAAGTTGGGTTGTGAGTATTTGTTATTTGTGTGCTGGTGTCGTTCACGTAGTGTTGCGTGGTTCTCCTACTGGTTTGATAACCCTGGTCTCATCACTGAGGGAAATACGTACCGTTGTTGCATTGCATCATCCCTTCTTCTTTGGGGAAATACCAACGTAGTTCAAGCAAACATCAGGACGTCATGGGCGAGCTTCTGGGACTCGGTCGCAAAGTGCTTGGCCCTCCCCTCTACATGCACCTTTAGCTTGTCGACCAGCTCGTTGAAGAAAACTCCCAGCTTGACGCTAGGGACCTCATGCCTGTTGACTGAAAAAGCTAGCCCATCCATGCCCATCACAACGGTCTGGGCAGGAAGACGCATGGCGATATCAATTAGGCTCCTAATCCAGAGGTTGAGCTGCTCAGATTGATTCGCCAGCTGGTCTTCTGGCTCCTTCTAGAGACGTTGGGCATTGTCCAGGTCTCTGGACAGTTGTTGCTGGCGGGTTCCGTTAGACTCTGCCACGCTTTCCAAGGTGCTGATCCTGGCCTTTAGATCCGTGATGGTGCCATTGGCGGTCTAAAGACTTTGGGTCCTGGAGGAAAGCTGCGACTACGCATCGGTCAGGAGAACCTCCGTCTTTTGCACTTCCTCCTTGAGGACCTCCACCTCCTTCGTGCTCCCGGCAAGCTCTTCGGCACATGGTCACCTGTTGGTCGAGAACAGTCTTAACAGCAAATGTGGCAGCTAAATCATCAGTGAGCTTCTTCAATTGGGCAGCTGAATTAGTTGTGAGAGCATCCAGGGCAGCTTTGTGCTTGTCTTCCAACTCCCTGTGCGTTGTTGCACGAGGGCCTCCAGATCGTCATCTTTGGCACGTAGGGTGGCTCCAAGCTTCTCCTCCCGGAGGGAAATATCTAGCTCTCTGGCGTCCAGGTGTGCCTTGCCGTCCGTCAGGCGCGCTTCACGGGCCATGATGTCTTCCCTCATCATCAAGATCGCCTCTTGCTACCTCATCGGCACCTTGAACTGCTTACCATACCATTCGCGTAGCTCCAGGCACTTGTCCTTCAGCTTCTGGTCCACCTTGCTGGCAGACTCGTGCCGCTCCTTGAGCGCCTGCCACTTCTGGTCATGCCGGGCCTGCATTTCTTTGACGCCCGTCGTTATGGACTCCAGGAAGGACAGGTCCATTGCCACGGCAACCAAATCATCCACTTCTCTGACCCCTTGGTGTAGCGGTGCCAGGATGTGATGGAGCTCTTCGTCCAGCTCTGCGCCAGTCACCATTGATGGGCCGGGGGCTCCAGTCCTAGGCCACGCCAGCACCAGCACCAGTTGATTTGAGGGGGATAGCGAGATCCCCATAGTGGGCCTAGAGGAGGAAAGGGTATACATTGGTTTGGAGAGGAATTTTCCCCTCAACTACCACTTCCACCTCTGGGGATTTCTCTGAAGCATGCTCTGCCACCGCAAAGTAATCCTGAGCACTCTCAGCAACGAGGCCCTGTCTCTCCACAGTGGCAATCTTGGCGGCCTCGTCTGCAGCAGCTCTCCGTATGCTAGCTACTTCTTCGAGCAACTCTGGCTCATCGGCCTGGAGGACTACAAAAGAAAGGACCTGCGAATGACGTAAAAGTAGAAGCTTTAGATTGCCAGGATATAGCGAGAGGAGATATGTACAAGGAAGAGGAAGGAAGAGTGGAAGATAAGTATCTGGAGAAGCCTGCCGGGCAGGGGCCTCAGTTTCCTTGGCACCATTAGTTGCCGGGCCATGGTCTCCGCGCCCTGCCGCGGCAGTCGCGGCAACACTCCGTTGTGTCTCGCCCACAGAAGTCCTCAGCAGGGGTTCATCAGCTGGGTCAGCGGGAGGGACCTGCCCTTCCAAGGGTGACTCATCATGTGTCATCCCGCCGCTTCCTCCTGCCGTCATCCCGCCGCTTCCTCCTGCCGGGGGAATGGGAAGCCCATCTCTGTCACCTCCGGCGGAAGGGACCAGCCCTCCACCTTCAGGCGGGGGGCTGGGATGGGGGCTCAACGCAGGATCCTCCGTGTTTGAGGGAGTCCTGGATTAGGGGGTATCCGAACAGCCGGATTATATCCTTTGGCCGGACTGTTGGACCATGAAGATACAAGATTGAAGAGTTTGTCTCGTGTCCGGATGGGACTCTACTTGGCATGGAAGGCAAGCTAGGCAATACGGATATGTATATCTCCTCCTTTGTAACCGACCTTGTGTAACCCTAGCCCCCTCCGGTGTCTATAAACCGGAGGGTTTTAGTCCATAGGACAACATACAATCATACCATAGGCTAACTTCTAGGGTTTACCTCTCCGATTTCGTGGTAGATCAACTCTTGTAATACTCATCTCATCAAGAATAAATGAAGCAGGACGTAGGGTTTTACCTCCATCAAGAGGGCCCGAACCTGGGTAAAACATCGTGTTCCCTGCCTCCTGTTACCATCCGCCTTAGACGCACAGTTCGGGACCCCCTACCCGAGATCCGCCGGTTTTGACACCGACATTGGTGCTTTCATTGAGAGTTCCTCTGTGACATCGCCGTAAGGAAGGATGCCTCATCTCGTTGTTAAAAACAACATTACCATCGGGGGAGCTCTGGCTGTCAGCCAAACTCTCCGGCTAGGCAGTTTCGTCATGACTGCCTGTTCGGCCGCTGCACCGACGATGACTTCTCGGGTCATCAAAAACATCCTCCATGTCGGCTCAGAATTCGCCGAGCAGATGGATCCAATGGAGCTCTCTTCCCTAAACGAACTCTTGGATCACATCGCCGCCTTGGGAGTCGCTATGGACTATGATCCGATTGGGCTTAAACCCGGTCAAAGGGAGATTAACTCTCCATCGGTCACCCATCACGTTGCGGTGGTGGAGGAACAATGCGGCAACTCTTCCTCTATTTTGAGGACTAACTATGTACGGATTCCTGAGCTCTCCGAGCCGGATACCCGCTTATGGGAGGACATCACCCAAGCCCTGAACCTAGAATCAGGCAGCGGGCCGGACTTATCGGGCAGCACTTCGGAACCCGAACTTCCAAGATTGGAAACTCCTCGGCCCTTGGGTCTCAGATCGGGTAGGGGTTCGGACTCAAATCCACCCACCCACCCAGACATAAACGATCTTTCCCACATCAGGCAAGAGCCCCATGAAACAGTACATCATTATTGGGCCAGATTCCTCCTTGTGATGAACAAGGTTAAGGACTGTCACGAGGAAGATGCAATCTCACTTTTATGCAATAATTGCACGGACAAGGGGATCCTTAAAGCCTTGAGTCGCTGTGACATATCACGCTTCGCTGACTTGGCGTCCATAGTACGAAAGTACTGTGCGATGGAAAGCGCCTGGAAAACTGAAACGAAATTTTGGGATAATCCGGCTCCAAATATACACCCAGTCCGAAGTAAAAGGGTGCACTATCATAAGACACCCGAGCTAGTTGCAAAGAAACAAAAACCCTCTACAAGGCATGGAACTGTACTGGAGGGATGGCTTAACGGACCCTGCAAAATTCATAGTACAGCGGATACAATACCAACGCATAGCCTTAGAGCATGTTGGATACTCCGGTAGGTGGCCAAAAGTGCTGAGGATCTTCTCATCCCAAATGCCACAGAGCACCATCCCGTGGATAACAATACGGTGTTAACAGTCTTTGAGACCTTCGCGTCAAATAATAGGCGCAAGCGAACACTCTGCAGCATGGCCGAAATCTGCCACGTAGCAGCAATAAATCCATGGAGTGACATGGCTATTACCTTCAATGCCAGCGATGAACCTAAATTACGAACAACCCGAGCACCAGCCGCACTAGTCCTCGGTCCAATTTTGTACGGCTTTCGACTCACCAAAGTACTCATGGACGGCGGCAGCGTATTAAACCTCATCTATGAGGAAACTCTTCAAAAAATGGAAATAGACTGGAACCGCATTGAGCAAAGTAGCACAACCTTCAGGGGAATCATACACAGTCGGGAGGCACGATGCGCTGGGAAAATCACACTAGATGTGGTATTCGGTATGCCAGAGAACTATAGGTCCGAAGAAATTACATCTCTAGTGGCCATGTTCAGCAGTGGATACCACGCCCTTTTAGGACGTGAGGCGTTCACGATCTTCCAAGCTGTACCCCATTATGGGTACATGAAGCTCAAAATGCCTAGGCCCAACGGAATCATCACCCTCGCCAGTGATCCAGACACAGCACTCTGCGCCGAAAACATAACAGCTGCGCTGGCCCTCGAGGCATTATCCGAAGCCCTCTCGGCCGAGGAATTAACCACGCTACGCTCCATAGTGGACAGGGCCGACGTGATACTCGATAAGAGATCGAAGTCCACCTCTTTTAAACCAACAGATGAAATAGTCCAATTCCAAGTCCACCCAACAGACCCTACAAAAACAGCCTCCATCGGGGCACCGTTAAACCCTGCCATGGACGCCGCACTACAAGAGTTCCTGCGCGAGAATTGGGACATATTCGCTTGGCACCCCTCAGACATGCCAGGAATCCCACACAGGCTGGCCGAGCATAGCCTCAATATCCTAAAGGGATTCAAGCCGGTCAAGCAAGCTCTTCGGCGTTTCTCCGAACCTAAGAGACAGGCCATGGGAGAGGAACTAGCCAAGTTATTGGAGGCCGGATTCATCAGAGAAATAAAACACCCGGACTGGCTAGCGAACCTGGTGATGGTACCAAAGAGGGATAAATCCTGGTGCCTTTCTGTCGATTTCAAAGACCTCAATAAAGCTTGCCCAAAGGATCCCTTCCCCCTCCCCCGCATCGATCAAATTATTGATGCTACCGTAGGACACGAGTCATTGTGTTTCCTCGACGCATACTCCGGTTACCACCAAATCAAGATGGCGGAGTCCGACCAAGCCGCACGGCATTCATCACACCATACGGTCCCTTCTGTTTCAACACAATGCCTTTTGGGCTCAAAAATGCAGGCGCAACATTTCAGCGCATGATTCAGACATGTCTGGAGAAACAAATCAGCAAAATAGTAGAGGCATATGTAGACGATGTGGTCGTCAAAACCAAACACGTTGACTCTTTGATAGATGACTTGAGGCTCACATTCGACAACCTCCAAACATATGGCATCAAGTTCAATCCGGAAAATTGCATTTTTGGCATACCAGCCGGAAACCTCCTGGGTTTCATTGTCTCCAGTAGAGGTATTGAAGCTAATCCGGCCAAAATCCGAGCTTTGTCATAGTTGGCTACCCCAACAGACCTCAAACAAATCCAGAAGTTAACTGGATGCATGGCGGCTCTAAGCCACTTTATCTCCCGCTTAGGAGAAAATGCTTTACCCCTTTATCGCCTCCTTCGGCGCACCGAACACTTCGAGTGGACGGACGCTGCCACAACCAGATTGGAAGAAATAAAGGCCATTTGGGAAACCAACCCAATCCTGGCCGCGCCAAACATCGGCGAACCAATGCTGTTGTACATTGCGGCAACTCATCAAGTTGTAAGCGCAGTACTCGTTGTCGAACGAGAAGCGGACGGACATAAATTCCCTCTTCAAAAGCCGGTATACTATGTATCCACTGTCCTCACTCCATGCAAATCACGATACCCACATTATCAAAGAGATAGCCTATGCGGTATTCATGGCATCCCGGAAGCTGCGACACTACTTTCAAGAGTGTTCGATTACAGTAGCCTCGAAAGTGCCACTTAATGATATTATAAACAACCGCGACACTACGGGCCGGATTGCCAAATGGGCCATTGAGCTCCTCCCATTCGACATAACGTACAAACCTTGACGAGCCATTAAGTCGCAAGTATTGGCCGACTTTGTCGCCGAATGGACGAAGGCCGAACTCCCTAAAGAGTACGGCGCATACTCCAATTAGATCATGCACTTCGATGGTTCTAAAATGCTGGCTGGTCTAGGAGCTGGCGTCGTCCTGACGTCCCCAACTGGAGATATCGTTCAGTACGTACTGCAAATATTGTATACAGACTCCAACAACGCAGCCGAATACGAAGCTCTGTTGCATGGTCTTCGGATGGCAGTCTCCATGGGAATTCAACACCTGGAGGTGCGTGGGGATTCAAACCTCGCAATATCCCACATAAATGGAGACTTTGATGCCAAGGATCCAAAAATGGCGGCCTACCGAAACGCCGTCCTAAAAATGTCAGCTCGGTTCGAGGGGCTCGAATTTCACCATGTGGCTCGGGAAAACAATCAGGCGGCGGATATCCTTGCCCGCATCGGCGCAAAACGCGATGCGGTCCCCCCCAACTTATTTTTGGAGAGGCTGTTCAAGCCATCCGTAGTATGGGAAGGGGACACCGGTAACAATAGTCCGGAGCCAGCCAAAATACCCGATACCGAACACTCTGACACAATCGGAGGCTCCACCACCGAAATAACACCTTGAGCCCACGTAATAATGGCCATCATAGCCCCATGGACAGAACCATTCATGGCCTACCTAACTAAGTAGGAACTTCCGGAGGACCAAAATGAGGCACGCTACATAGTGCGGTGATCTAAGGCCTACAGGGTCCATGAGGGAGAATTGTATAAAAAAAGCACTACCGGAGTCCTTCAAAGATGCATCTCCGAAGAGGCAGGGCGGAACCTTTTGGCAGAAATTCACGCCGGACTCGGCGGTCACCACGCCGCAGCCCCGGCTCTTGTAAGCAAAGCCTTCCGTACAGGATTCTATTGGCCAACGGCCCGGGAAGATGCACAGGACTTGGTCCAACGTTGCGCCGGTTGCCAGCTCTTTGCAAATCAAAGCCACATGCCACCCACCGCCCTCCAAACAATCCCCATTACATGGCCCTTCGCGGTCTGGGGGCTTGACATGGTTGGACCGCTTAAAGGGGGAACCCACAAGAAAAAATACTTACTGGTCATGGTGGATATTCACCAAATGGATAGAGGCCAAACCTGTTAAAACAACCGAATCCGGACCGGTGATAGACTTCATATCCGGGGTCGTACACCGTTATGGCGTCCCCCACAGTATCATCACTGACAACGGCACGAACTTTACTGCCGATGAGGTAAAACTCTGGTGCAGCAAAATGGGCATCAAGCTCGATTATGCTTCAGTCTATCACCCACAAACCAACGGCCAAGTTGAGCGAGCAAACGGTCTTATAATGAGCGGCATTAAACCCAGATTAGTGCATTCCTTAACGGAGTCTAACATGCACTGGGTAGAGGAGCTCGACTCCGTACTCTTGGGGCTGCGGACCACGCCGAATCGTAGTACCGGATATACACCTTTTTTATGGTTTACGGCGCAGAGGCAGTCTTGCCCTGTGACATAATTCATGACTGACCTCGAGTGCGCATGTACGAAGAAAGAGAAGCCAAGATCGATCGGTAGGACAGTCTGGACACCCTGGAGGAGGAGCGCGACGTAGAAAAAGCCCGTTCCGCATTTTATCAGCCACAGGCTCACAGATACCAAAGCAGAGAAGTATGGGCCAAAACTTATAACGTTGGCGAACTAGTTCTACGCCTGTCGGATAAGAAAAAGAACAAGCTCGAGCCCAAATGGGAAGGTCCCTTCATTATTGACCAAGTTCTAACCGGTGGAGCATACCGACTGCGGGATGCATTAACTAATCGACTCGAGCCGAACCCATGGAACGCGGCCAGGCTCCGAAGATTCTACGCCTAGCGCCGGACTCTATGTCCGTCTCCTTCCTCTGTCCATTTTTTGCATATACATTATCTGCCTTGTTTTTCTTTCTCTCTTTCTTTTATTCCTTCTTTAGGCCTTCAAAGGCCAACTTGTGCCTCGCTTGCACATTATAGATGCGCTAGCCGCGCTCATCATACCTGGGGGCTTCTTTCACAGAAGCTTATTTATTTATCTGAGCCTCGTGCCCCGCACATGTGTTATGCTTCCACATGTAACTTCTTTCGCCATTATATGCATCGATATGACTTAAGTCTTGGCCAAGCTGGGTTGCCTGGCTCTTGTATTTACGCCCTACGTTCCCGTTAATTCGGCTAGGGCATAAGGGGAGCACCTCTGCGATTGTTACTGCCGGGTCAGCCGGATGTGTACCTCAGACTGGGTGAAGCCGAAAGCTAGCGTTCTTAAGGGAATATTCGGTCGGTGAACAAAAGATGATTTTTATTTATTTTCCATGTCTGCCCCCCGATGTTTTTCCTGCGGTTCCTATCGCAGTCCGGACATGCACTTTAGGGCATGCTTACCCAGGGAAAGGAACCCTTAATGAAACTATTCTCCCTGGAAGATGTTTCTTACTACCCATGTAATACAACATAACTAGTTGGGCACTTGTCTGTTCAAGCACTAATGACCCCTACGCCTGGTCTCCACGCATACCCCGGTTCTTATATAACTGAGCGGGTATTCAGATACACTCTGGACTATCGGGTCCCGAGGTTGAAGCGAAAAGGTCCGCCAAGACAAATGATCTACAATCCGGCTAGAAGGCATTATACATGTCACTTTAATTACATAGTCATGCAGACTGACTAAATTCCTCTTCTATACCATCCAACAGGCGGTCTAGCCTACAATCCTATTGGGAATACTTTGCGGCTAATTCTACTTGCCCATAAACTATGCTAACGGGGATCTCTTTTCCGTCGAGCCCCACGGGTCCGACCTCGGCCATGTGATTTGGGTCAGCCTTGGTATACCGCGTCTTCACCATGGCCCAGGCTTCTCTGGAACCTTGATGGCAGGCCGATATATTCCATAATCGGAAGTGCCGCCGTGCTCCCTTGAGCTTCTCCGTAAGCTCTGCAATGCCTTCTGGCAGGGAGACGGATGGCCACAATGCCTGGACAACACCTTGCATCACCTGCCGAACTTGTTCGTGCAGATGTGAGAGCTCAGATAGAGGATCACTTGCAGACCCGGGCATTTCCTCCGCGGGATGACCCGTCAGCATACCTACATAGATAACGCTGTTAGTCGGCTTCTTCGCCGAACTCCTTCAAAAGGATTCGTTCAAGCACTTACTGAAAATGCCGCGCCGAAGCCGCTTATTCTCCTTCTCGGAGTCTGCAAGCTGGGATCGAACGTCTTTTAGTTCCACGCTCAGCTTGATATTGGTGTCTTGGAGATTGTTTTTCTCCCGCCTAACCTTAGTCAACACTCGTTTGCCAACCTCTAGCTATCGCACGACATGCTGGTCCTCCAGATTTTCTCCGGATTCATCTGCAACATCTATTGTCAGATCTGCAGCCACGCCGCACACTATATGGTAACCATCATTCTTTAAAGTAAATGTTACCAGCGGGAGATTTTTTCGGTTCCTTCAATGCGGCAATAGCGGCCCGCAGTTGGGTCTTGCATTCCTCCAGCTCCTGTGCTAGCATAGTATTCTTCTCTGTAAGAACCTGCACAATAAAGATGATCCTTAAATCAGTTCTGCTAACTGTTTCAAGTCTCAGGGGCTACCGATACATATAAATCGTCAGATGTACTTACCCGTACATCCTTTACATACTGATCCGTGGCTCTGGCTAGACCATCTTGAGCAGCACGGAGGTACGCCTCTCCAAAATTGAAGACATCAAATGCCTCTAGTGAGAAACAAGCGTCACGGAGTACGGCCCGACGGCGCCTATGATTCATGGCGCTTTCCACTTCTGAGTTTCTAGTGGATAATCTATCCGCATCCTCTATAGGGGGATTATCTGGTGCCCGCCCCATATCGGCTTCCGCCTCTATGTCCGGTCCTGGTGCCCGACTGGTGGAAGCATGATTAGCAATAGCGCCGGACATATTCCGGCGAGCATTTTTTTCTGTTAAAGAAAACACGGGCGTCGTTACATTTCAAGAAAGACGACAACCACGGAGCGGGGTTTCTATTATACCTTTGCGCCGGCGTCTCCGTCCTGACCGCCTTCCTTTTTGGCCTGCCTGGCCTCGGTGCCTCTTGTTGGCAAGTTGCTGCGGGTTCGGCAGGGCGTCCCGAATGCCTTCCCTATAAAAACGCCATATGTATATGGTGGGTGAAGTGTCTAACGGGGGATCCTAGTTTTTGGAGTTGGGATTTTTTGGTTTTCTTACGTGCGATGTAGGAAGCAGTCCGGGATAGTCGACCGTAATGGCCACCATGGCATCATCGCAGCTTAACTGATAGAACTGCCGGTCTATGAGCTCCACGAATATAACCGGATCTTCTTCAAGTCCGGAGTCGAGGTCCCGGTCAGGGTCCTCTGATTGTGGAGAGGGGCTGCTGACCTCCTTTATGGCTTTTCGCAGTTCCTGCCGCAAAGTGGCAAGGTGAATACTTATGACAAAGAATGCGGGAAAAATGGGAGTAAGGAGATATAACTTACCCAGCTTGGAGGATTGTACTTGGAGAATCCATCCCGTGGCTTGATGTGGATGAACTCCTCTTCCTCTCCCTTGAACAATTCGGACATAATTTTTTCTAAAGCGGCAGCATTGTCCGGACCCTTACGCCCGCAGCGGGTGGCATCATCCGCCCCATTAAAACACCACAAGGGGTGCCCACGATATTGAAGTGGTTGCACTCCCCGCATTATGCAAATCGACATAACTTCGATTACTGTCAATCCTGATTGAGCCAGTGCTTTAATCTGGTTCATCAGGTAAAGAACTTCTCCATTATCTTCCACCTGGGGGCTCCGTGGGCTCCAACTTCGGCGTTTCTTCAGAGGAGTATTGCTGAACTCAGGAAGACCCCGCCGAACAGGGTCCCAAAGGGGAACGTCCTCCATATGAAACCATTCCGAAGGCCAGTCTTCGGACGACTTCTTCGGGGTACCGGACAGGTATCCGGTACCGGCGATGCGCCATATTTTGGCTCCGCCCACTTGATAAAGTGACCCCCTATGTGTGCGAGGGACGAGGCAAAATAGCATTTTCCACAGCTCGAAGTGAGCCTCGCAGCCCAGGAACAACTCGCAGAGAGCAACATAGCCGGCGATATGTAGAATGGAGGCAGGGGTGAAATTGTGTAATTGGAGGCCGTAGAACTCCAGGAGCCCGCGGAGGAACAGATGAATTGGAAATCTGAGTCCCCTTAATAAATAAGGAACAAGGCAGACCCACTCCCCCATAGAGGGACAGGGAAAGCTCTCCGCTTGCTCCCCGCCATTGTAGGTGGCAAGCCCGGCTCGAACGGGCACCGTATACGCCAGAGGGAGAAATCCCTTAGTCTGTAGTTCGAATAATCGACTGTGTGGGACTGAAGACCTCTCCCAATCACGGGGCTTAGGGCTACGGGGGCGGGAGGAGGAGCTGCGGAGGTCGGCCATGCTGGAATGGATCTTTCCGAAACACGCTCTAATGGATTCTCGCTGGGGGAGGATGGTATGGATCAGATCTAAGAATCCCCATCCCTTTAATAGACAATTTATTTATCTGGCTAGGGGGGCGAATGTAAAAACGCCCAGGCGCCTCGTATTCATTTGACGCGTGGGAGATAGCCCTTATTGGGCACAGAAGCCAAGAGGTCCAAACATTTATGGGACCAGACACTGCTTTACAAACGTTCGAAATATGGAGAAGAACCCGCCTTGCAATGTCGAAGACAACACTGCGCGCCGGACTCATCGTCATTGAAGCCTGGTTTGGGGGATACTGAGGGAGTCCTGGATTAGGGGGTATCCGGACAACCGGATTATATCCTTTGGCCGGACTGTTAGACTATGAAGATACAAGATTGAAGACTTTGTCTCGTGTCCGAATGGGACTCTACTTGGCTTGGAAGGCAAGCTAGGCAATACGGATATGTATATCTCCTCCTTTGTAACCGACCTTGTGTAACCCTAGCCCCCTCCGGTGTCTATATAAACCAGAGGGTTTTAGTCCGTAGGACAACATACAATCATACCATAGGCTAGCTTCTAAGGTTTAGCCTCTCCGATCTCGTGGTAGATCAACTCTTGTAATACTCATATCATCAAGAATAAATCAAGCAGGACGTAGGGTTTTACCTCCATCAAGAGGGCCCGAACATGGGTAAAACATCATGTTCCCCGCCTCCTGTTACCATCCGCCTTAGACGAAAAGTTCGGGACCCCCTACCGGAGATCCGCCGGTTTTGACACTAACGGTGTTGCTCCCTGCCAGGCCCAGGTTTTCCACGGCCTTCGGCGACCCAGCGTGCCGGAGCCTCTTCGACTGGTGGATAAGGGTTTCCGTATCCTCCTCCACCTCCCTGCCAGTGATAACAAAACAAGAGGCCAGTCAACGAAGATAATCAAGTATACTAAAGTTATTCACAAGAAAGGAAATCTTCCTTACTCGTCATCAATGAGCATTGATCTCAAATTGAACTCCATGGGCGGCGAAGATGCCCTGCCTCTCTTCTGGGGTGGAAGGGCGGAGCTCTCCGGCAGCTCCAACTCCAATTGAGGCACTGGGGGCTCCGATGGAGAAGAACTCTGCGAAGAGCTCGAGCGAGAGTGAAAGCTGGAATCGACTTCCATGTTCGCTGATTGCTTGGCGGGGGAAGCTTTGATCTCGGCAAGGCAAGGAGATTGACGACACGCCACATCTGTCTTGGTGATTTGGTGGTGGTCTTCTTCACCCTCTTAGCGGCAGACGTTGGGTTTGGGACCGCCGCCCCCCGGTTAGCAACACGTCAGCTGGGGCGCTGGTCCAAAATCGGCTCGGGGGCTTGAGGTCCTGATACGTCTCCATCGTATCTACTTTTCCAAACACTTTCACCCTTGTTTTGGACTCTAACTTGCATGACTTGAATGGAACTAACCCGGACTGATGTTGTTTTCAGTAGAATTGCCATGGAGTTATTTTTGTGCAGAAATAGAAGTTCTCGGAATGACCTGAAAATCAACGGAAAATATTTTTAGAATATATAAAAAATACTGGCGAAAGAATCAAGGCCAAGGGACCCACAACCTGTCCATGAGGGTGGGGGGCGCGCCCCCTGCCTCGTGGGCCCCCTGGTGCCCCACCAACCTCAACTCCAACTCTATATATTAACGTTCGGGGAGGAAAAAATCAGAGAGAAGGATTCATCACGTTTTATGATATGGAGTCACCGCCAAGCCCTAATCTCTCTCGGGAGGGCTAATCTGGAGTTCGTTCGGGGCTCCGGAGAGGGGAATCCGTCGCCATCGTCATCATCAACCTTCCTCCATCACCAATTTCATGATGCTCATCGTAGTGCGTGAGTAATTCCATTGTAGGCTTGCTGGACGGTGATGGGTTGGATGAGATTTATCATGTAGTCGAGTTAGTTTTGTTAGGGTTTGATCCCTAGTATCCATGATGTTTTGAGATTGATGTTGCTATGACTTTGCTATGCTTAATGCTTGTCACTAGGGCCTGAGTACCACGATTTTAGATCTGAACCTATTATGTTTTCATGAATATATGTGAGTTCACGATCCTATCTTGCAAGTCTATAGTCACCTATTATGTGTTATGATCCATTAACCCCGAAGTGACAATAATCGGGATACTTACTGGTGATGACCGTAGTTTGAGGAGTTCATGTATTCACTAAGTGTTAATGCTTTGGTCCGGTACTCTATTAAAATGAGGCCTTAATATCCCTTAGTTTCCAATAGGACCCCACTGCCACGGGAGGGTAGGACAAAAGATGTCATGCAAGTTCTTTTTGATGAGCACGTATGACTATATTCGGAATACATGCCTACATTACATTGATGAACTGGAGCTAGTTCTGTGTCATCCTATGTTATCACTGTTGCATGAGGGATCGCATCCGACATAATTATCCATCACTGATCCAATGCCTACGAGCTTTTCATATATTGATCTTTGCTTAGTTACATTTCCGTTGCCACTGTTACAATGACTACAAAACCAATACTGTTACTTTTGCCACCGTTACCGTTACTTCCATACTACTTTGCTACTAAATACTTTGCTGCAGATATTAAGTCTTTTAGGTGTGGTTGAATTGACAACTCAACTGTTAATACTTGAGAATATTCTTTGGCTCCCCTTATGTCGAATCAATAAATTTGGGTTGAATACTCTACCCTCGAAAAACTGTTGCGATCCCCTATACTTGTGGGTTATCAAGACTATTTTCTGGCGCCGTTGCCGGGGAGTGTAGCTCTATTCTTTGAGTCACTTGGGATTTATATCTATTGATCACTATGAAGAACTTGAAAGACAAAAGAACCAAGATTTTTCCCTCAACTACGAGGGGAGGTAAGGAACTGCCATCTAGCTCTGCACTTGATTCACCTTCTGTTTTGAGTAC
The DNA here is from genome assembly GCF_056163025.1 of Triticum urartu. Taxonomy (NCBI): domain Eukaryota; kingdom Viridiplantae; phylum Streptophyta; class Magnoliopsida; order Poales; family Poaceae; genus Triticum; species Triticum urartu. The sequence continues at coordinate 190,597,161 of NC_141873.1, read as the reverse complement.
ACTTGCAACACCAACTCTTGCTGTTCATTCTGATATGTCACATGTTATTGATGATGCCACATCTGCTTTGCATGATACTTATGATGAAACTGCTTCTATGCTTGATAATACTTTGCCACTAGGTGAATTTCTTGATGAACAACTTGTTAGAGTGAGAGTGAATGAAATTATTGAAACTAATAATATTGATGAAAGTGATGATGAAGATTCTCCCCCTAGATATAAATTGCTTGTTGTGCATGAGGGTTATGTTATGGATGAAGAAACTGCTAGAGACTTTTTAGCTTGCAATGATACATATGATCTTAAGAAATTATTAGCTAAGATTAAAGAAAAATCTTTGAATGCTAGAATGAAATATGACCCTGCTTTTGCTACTTCACCTATCTGTATTTCCAATAAGGATTATGATTTCTCTGTTGATCCTGAGTTAATTACTTTGGTTGAATCTGATCCTTTTTATGGCTATGAATCTGAAACTGTTGTGGCACATCTTTCTAAATTAAATGACATAACCACCCTGTTCACTAATGATGAGAAAACTCGCTATTACTTTATCCTTAAGTTATTTCCGTTCTCATTAAAGGGTGATGCTAAAACATGGTTTAATTCTCTTGATCCTGGTTGTGTGCGTAGTCCCCAGGATATGATTTATTACTTCTCTGCTAAATATTTCCCCGCTCATAAGAAACAAGCTGCCTTAAGGGAAATATACAATTTTGTGCAAATTGAAGAAGAGAGTCTCCCACAAGCTTGGGGAGGCTTCTCCGATTACTTAATGCTTTGCCTAATCATCCTCTCAAGAAAAATGAAATACTTGATATCTTTTATAATGGACTAACTGATGCTTCCAGAGACCACCTGGATAGTTGTGCTGGTTGTGTTTTCAGGGAAAGAACTGTTGATCAAGCTGAATTGCTATTGAATAATATGTTGAGTAATGAAAATGATTGGACACTTCCTGAACCAACTCCCAAGCCAACTCCGAAGAAAAGGGGTATTCTATTTCTCAGTCCTAAAGATATGCAAGAGGCAAAGAAGTCTATGAAAGAAAAAGGTATTAAATCTGAAGATGTTAAGAATTTACCACCTATTGAAGAAATATATGGTCTTGATAACCCGACACAGGTAGTAAAGGTAAATTCTCTCTATAGATTTGATGAAGGTGATATTCCTCGTTATAAGTCTGCTACCAATGCTTGGATGAGTTTGATAATTTTATTGTTAAACAAGAAAACTTCAATGCTTATGTTGGTAGACAATTGAAACACAATGCTTATATGATTGAACACTTGAGTGATTATATGTCTAGAGTTAAAGGTGAACTTAAACTTATTAGTAAACATGCTTCTATGGTTACCACTCAAGTAGAACAAGTGCTTAAAGCTCAGAATGATTTGCTCAATGAATTAAATAATAAGAAAAATGATAATGTTGTTAGAGTTATGACTATAGGGGGTAAAATGACTCAGGAACCTTTGTATTCTGAGGGCCACCCTAAGAGAATTGAGCAAGATTCTTAGAGAACTAATGTTAATGCACCTAGTCCTTCTAAAAGGAAGAAAAAGAGAAATGATAGGACTTTGCATGCTTCTAGTGAACCTGTCATTGACACACCTGAGAATCCCAATGATATTCCTATTTCCGATGATGAAACACAATATGGTAATGAACATGAACCTAGTGATAATGTTAATGATGATGTTCATGTTGATGCTCAACCTAGCAATAACAATGATGTAGAGATTGAACCTGCTGTTGATCTTGATAACCCACAATCAAAGAATCAATGTTATGATAAGAGAGACTTCGTTGCTAGGAAGCACGGTAAAGAAAGAGAACCATGGGTTCAGAAACCCATGCCTTTTCCGCCTAAACCATCCAAGAAAAAGGATGATGGGGATTTTGAGCGCTTTGTTGAAATGATTAGACCTATCTTTTTGCGTATGTGTTTTACTGATATGCTTAAAATGAACCCTTATGCTAAGTACATGAAGGATATTGTTACTAATAAAAGAAAGATACCGGAAGCTGAAATTTCCACCATGCTTGCTAATTACACTTTTAAGGGTGGAGTACCAAAGAAACTAGGAGATCCAGGAGTACCAACTATACCATGCTCCATTAAGAGGAACTATGTTAAAACTGCTTTATGTGATCTCGGAGCCGGTGTTAGTGTTATGCCTCTCCCTTTATATCGTAGACTTGATTTGAATAAGTTGAAACCTACTGAAATATCTTTCCAAATGGATGATAAATCAACCGCTATACCTGTCGGTATTTGTGAGGATGTGCCTATTGTGGTTGCAAACATTACTATTCTAACAGACTTTGTTATTCTTGATATTCCAGAGAACGATAATATGTCTATTATTCTTGGTAGACCCTTTTTGAATACTGTAGGGGCTGTTATTGATTGTAACAAAGGCAATGTCACTTTTCATGTTAATGGTAGTGAGCATATGGTACACTTTCCGAGGAAACAACCTCAAGTCCATAGTATCAATTCTATTGGAAAAACTTCAACAATTACTATTGGAGGTTTTTAATTTCCTCTTCCTACTGTCAAGAAGAAATATGATATTCTTATTGTTGGGGATGTGCATATCCCCGTTGAGGTAACCTAGTATTATTCAAAAATTCTCCGGCTTCATGCAATTCGGAATGAGTTTGTTAACAAGACTTGATCAACCTTGTTAGTGGATTCCTTTTGATGAGCATGAGATGGATGAAGTTAGAAAACACAACTTTCTGTACCCTCTTTTTACTTTCTGTTATTTAGATTTAATAAAGCAAAAATAGTGTTTTCTGTCTATTTTCTGAATTATCCTTGCAATAAAAAACTACCCCGAAAATAAAAGTTCTCCAAATGCCCTGAAAATTTAGTATAGTTTTTTCTAGAATATTTAAGAATTATTGGCATTGAGAACACACCAGGGGGACCCACCATGTGCCCACGAGGGTGGAGGACGCGCCCACCCCCCTGGGCGCGCCCCCTGCCTCGTGGACCCCACATAGGTCCCCTCCACTTATTCCTGCACCCACACACTTCATCTTCCTCTAGAAAAATCATCCACCAGCTCAAACCCGTGTTCTAGCTCATCTTGCTGCCATTTTCGATCTCCTTGCTCAAAGCTCCATTCACAAAACTGCTTTGGTGGATTGTTCTTCGGTATGTGACTCCTCCAATGGTCCAATTAGTTTTTGTTCTAGTGCTTTATTTATTGCAAATTTTTGCTGCTTATGTGACCCTGTTCTTGAGCTTACATGTCAAATTTATGTGGTCAAAAGTAGTTTTATTGCATGATATGGCCTCTAGGCACTTGCAGGAGTAGTTGCTATCAATCTTGTTGAGTTTGGTTTACTTTTATTATAAGTTACTAAAATTTTCAAAAAATTTCAGAAATTGATGAAGAGATTTTTGGGGGGATCTTCGAGCCAAAGCTCGAAGGATAAGCAAATTGAAGAGAATAAGAAGCCCAAATATAATCTCCCTCGCACTTTGGAGGTTCGACCGTGCGAATGGCCTTGTGATGAGTTCTTGAGAGCAGCCGAGATTCATGATGACTTCTATTATTTGGCTGAGAATGCGGGTCTCATCGACTTCCTCCGCAACCAGCGTGAATAGTATCTCCTACTCACTAATATATTTGTGCAAAATTTTCATTTCCATGCTAGGAGGTCGCCACCTTCTGTGGATTTTTATTTGTATGATGAGTACAAGGAGATGTCACTTTATGATTTTTGTGCGGTTTGCAAGTTGCGCTTTGAGGGAAGTATAGAGGAACCACATCGTAATGGTGTGGAGGGGTTTATTGATATGATTGTTGTAGGGGAAACAAGGAAGGTTTCCGATGCAAGAACTACTAGCATACATTTTCCTGTTCTACGTTACTTTGCAATATTTGCTAGTAGATGCTTAATTGGTCGCGGGAGCAGTGGAAATCTTAGTGCCCATGATATTGTTATTTTGCGCCATGCTTTGTTTCGTGGTACCACTTTTAGTTTAAGCGCTATTGTTGCTAAACGGTTAAATCTGAACCATACAAAGGGTCCCGTCTTTAGAGGCATCTTTGCCTCACGCCTTGCTGCACACTTTAACATACCTATTAGGCATTATGAGACAGAGGAAAAGTTGTTGCCTCCTATTTTTCTAGATTATAAGAGTATGGTAGCACATGATTTTCTGTTAAGAATAAGAAGAAGATGCTTAATTATAGACTGATATTTGATAAAAATTACTTTGAGACTATTACCTTGCCCGCTCCTTCTTTGTTCAACATATTTTGAAGCATGTACCTTGTTCTGCCGGAGGCCATTCATGCCTACCGGAGCCTGACATCAGCTCCAGAGCCCGAGCCGGAGCCACCCCTTGATCCTTATTGACAGTCAGTTTATCAGTGGGATTCGGAGGGGATTGCCAACCAGTGGCACCCAGAGGACACTCCCCCGTACACCGGAGAGGGCGGCTTTGAGCGGTGGCCATAGACCAACTTAGGCCAAAAGCCTAAGCTTGGGGGAGTACGTATTTCTCACCGATATTACATTCATGTTCACACACTCATGCTAGCTGTCGGTTCTCATACTTTTTCATTGTATTATCCATGCTAGTTTATTTTCTTTCTAAGCTTTCTTCTTGTGTGTTTGAAAAACATTAATAAAAACAAAAAAAATTAGTTGTAGCTTTTAGCTAGTTTACTTTCCATGCCTGTAGTAGTGATTAAAAAGAAAACCCAAAAAGATTTCTCGTTCTTATTTTGCTTGTTGGGAGCTTTCCCGTGTAAATAGTTTTATTTCCTTTCTTTTCTTTGGGGGTCGAGAGGAGAAGAACATAATGAAAATGTTGGGTGGCTCTCATATGCATTATTGTTGATCGAACAAAGAGCCCATATTACCTTGTCCTCTCACATGTAATGAATGCTTGCAGATTCCAGCTTAGTCCAATGCACGCACACTATTATTATTATCCACACCGTTCGGTTGTGCAAGTGAAAGGCAATAATGACGATATATGATGAACTGATTGAGATGAGGGAAGCTGGTATGAACTTGACCTCTCTTGTTTTTTTAAATATGATTAGTTCATCGTTCCTGATTCAACCTATTATGAATGAAACATGTTTACAATGACAGTTAGAGATTATAGTTGCTCATGCCATGCATAATTTTCTAGGAGTTTATAATGGTTTACCTTGCATGCCAACATGCTATTAAAATGGTTGTGATGTGGTATGATAGGGTGGTATCCTCCTTTGAACGATTTGAGTGGCTTGACTTGGCACATGTTCACGCATGCAGTTGAAACAAAATCAACATAGCCTCCACGATATTTATGTTCATGGTGAATTATATCCTACTCATCCTTGCATTCAGTGTTGATTAATTTTAATGCGTGTTCATGACTGTTGTCGCTCTCTAGTTGGTCGCTTCCCAGTCTCTTTCTAGCCTTCACTTGTACTAAGCGGGAATACTGCTTGTGCATCCAATTCCATAAACCCCAAAAGTTATTCCATATGAGTCCACCATACCTTCCTATATGCGTTATCTACCTGCCGTTCCAAGTAAATTTGTATGTGCCAAACTCTAAACCTTCAAATGAAATTCTGTTTTGAATGCTCGAATAGCTCATGTATCAACTAGGGCTGTCTATATCTTCCATGCTACGCGGGTTATTCTCAAGAGGAGTGGACTCTGCTCCTCATTCATGAGAAAATGGCTGGTAACCGAGATGCCCAGTCCCATGCTCAAATCAAATCAAAATAATTGCAAACAAAGCTCCCCCAGGATTGTTGTTAGTTGGAGCCACCCGTTGTTTCGGACAAGCCATGGAGTGATGTTTGTTGGTGGTAGGGGAGTATAAACTTTACGATTCTGCTTGGGAACCGCTTATAATGTGTGTAGCATGGAAGATATCGAGATCTCTCGGTTGTTATGTTGACAATGAGAGTATACCGCTCAAAATATTATTCATCTCTATTTCTAAAACCGGGCTCTGGCGCCTCTACAAATCCCTGCTTCACTCTGCGAAGGGCTTATCTATTTACTTTTACGTTGAGTCATCATCCTGCTATTAAAAAGCACCAGTTGGAGAGCACCAGTGTCATTTGCATGTATTATTATTAGTTTACATTGATTATCACTTTGACTGGATCTCTTCTACCATGAATTACAATTTCCAGTGAGCCCTTGATCTTCAGAGGTGCTCTGCATTTATGTTTTGTGGTCTCAGAAAGGGCTAGCGAGATATCATCTTGTTATATCATATTATGATTGTTTTGAGAAAGTGTTGTCATCCAAGATTTACTATTATTGCTCGCTAGTTGATAAGTCATTGATATGAGTAAACACGAGACCTAAATGTTATTGTGAATATGGTTAGTTCATAATCTTTGCTGAAAACTTGAATGCTGGCTTTGCATATTTACAACAACAAGAGCAAACAGAGTTTGTAAAAGTTTTTCTTTATCACTTTCAGTTTATCAACTGAATTGCTTGACGACAAGCAAAGGTTTAAGCTTGGGGGAGTTGATACGTTTCCATCGTATGTACTTTTCCAAACACTTTTGCCCTTGTTTTGGACTCTAACTTGCATGATTTGAATGGAACTAACCCGGACTGACGCTGTTTTCAGCAGAATTGCCATGGTGTTATTTTTGTGCAGAAATAAAAGTTCTCGGAATGACCTGAAAATCAACAGAGAATATTTTTGGAATATATAAAAAATACTGGCGAAAGAATCAAGGCCAGGGGCTCCATAGCCTGTCCACGAGGGTGGGGGCGCGCCTACCCCCCTGGGCGCGCCCCTCTGCCACATGGACCTCCTGGTGCTCCACTGACCTCAACTCCAACTCTATATATTCACGTTCGGGGAGGAAAAAATCAAAGAGAAGGATTCATCACGTTTTACGATATGGAGCCGCCGCCAAGCCCTAATCTCTCTCGGGAGGGCTGATCTGGAGTCTGTTCAGGGCTCCGGAGAGGGGAATCCGTCGCCATCGTCATCATCAACCTTCCTCCATTACCAATTTCATGATGTTCACCACCGTGCGTGAGTAATTCCATCATAGGCTTGCTGGGCGGTGATGGGTTGGATGAGATTTCTCATGTAATCGAGTTAGTTTTGTAAGGGTTTGATCCCTAGTATCCATTATGTTCTGAGATTGATGTTTCTATGACTTTGCTATGCTTAATGCTTGTCACCAGGGCCCGAGTGCCATGATTTCAGATCTGAACCTATTATGTTTTCATGAATAGATGTGAGTTCTTGATCCTATCTTGCAAGTCTATAGTCACCTATTATGTGTTATGATCCGTTATCCCCGAAGTGACAATAATTGGGATACTTACCGGTGATGACCGTAGTTTGAGGAGTTCATGTATTCACTAAGTGTTAATGCTTGGGTCCGGTACTCTATTAAAAGGAGGCCTTAATATCCCTTAGTTTCCAACAGGACCCCACTGCCACGGGAGGGTAGGACAAAATATGTCATGCAAGTTCTTTTCCATAAGCACGTATGACTATATTCGGAATACATGCCTACATTACATTGATGAACTGGAGCTAGTTCTGTGTCACCCTATGTTATAACTGTTGCATGAGGGATCGCATCCGACATAATTATCCATCACTGATCCAATGGCTACGAACTTTTCATATATTGATCTTTGCTTAGTTACTTCTCCGTTGCCACTGTTACAATCACTACAAAACCAATACTATTACTTTTGCCACCGTTACCGTTACTTCCATACTACTTCTCTACTAAATACTTTGCTGTAGATATTAAGTCTTTCAGGTGTGGTTGAATTGACAACTCAACTGTTAATACTTGAGAATATTCTTTGACTCCCCTTGTGTCGAATCAATAAATTTGGGTTGAATACTCTACCCTCAAAAACTGTTGCGATCTCCTATACTTGTGGGTTATCAGGTCCAGCCACGAGCCACTCTGCCTCGGGCTCTGCCACCTCACCAACATCATCCTCCTCCTCTTGGAGCTCTACTGCCGCGGCAGCTAGGGCATCAAGCCCGGTAGTCCCGTCCCCAACAAGATCCACCCCGGCAACCTCTTTCGTGGCCTGCGCCTTGCCGCCACCACGAGAGGAGCCCTCGTTCTCACCTTTTCCTTTTCCCTTCCCGGCCTTCGCGTCCCTTGCTATCGCAGCAATCCGGGCAGCCTTGTCCTCCTCAATCCTCCTCTTGATAAACGTTGCCTCCATGGAGGATGTGCATTTTTACATGCCAGTCTCAACCCTGGTGACCCTCTCCACCAAGGCACTGGAGCATTCGAGCTCCTCATCAAGAGAGGGCAGCTGCCAATCACCTGCCACTTCATGAGCGTTGCAATCCAGCATCCACTTCAATATCTGATCCCAGGCAGAATTGATGTTTAGAGGGATGTGGTTGTTGGGATCTTGAACAACTCAAAGCGGCCAAACAGCTGGTCACATAGCCAGGCATGGCCATAAACAGACAAGTTATTGGCCAAACCTGGGAGCAATCTCATCCTGTCCCCAGCATGACCATACAGCCAGGCGGGTCGGTCCCTCTTTTATAGTGGCAAGATGCGGCCGAGCAGAAAATCGGGCCCCACATGGTCGATGGTTAGCCCGACAACTTTCAGGTAGGTGATCTTGTTGATTGCCGGGCGAAGCCTACTGTCAATGAGACCGAATGCGCTCCATTCCTTCCTGTGCTTGACACATGCCGTCCGTACGTCGCGGAACTCTAGGTCTGCCTTATCCTGGATCCAGCACTAGTCTCCTCTCCATTCATCCCACCTGTCGCGCTGCTGGCTAGGGATATAATACCAAGACTTCCTTCACCCACGGCATCCAACTGATATTCCCGGAGCGATGAGTTTTGTTCTCCACTCGCGGGACAAAATAATGCCTGAACAGATCCACGTTCGGGGCAACTCCGACAAAATTCTCGCACAAATGAGCAAAAATGGCCATGGTCGCTATTGCATTCACCGTGAAGTCAATGAGATGGAAACCATAAATCATCATCATCGCCTCAAAAAACTCAGAAAAGGTGGAGCAGAGGCCACTGATGAAGTACGCATAGAAGAACTTGTAAGAGTTTGACGGATCTTGCTCTTCCCCCGCCAGAACATTGGGAGCACCATGCCCCTTTGGGATTTCCCTCCCCCATTGGTACCCGTACCTTGATTTTAGAATCAGGCCATCCAGATTCGACGAAAAGAAGACAATATCTCCCCTCCGCTTCCTGTCCATCTCCACCGCCCTCTTGCTTCCATCGACAACCACCTCCGCCGCCACGGCCGTCTGCTTCCCTTTCACCGCTGTTTTATTCCCCATTCCCGCGAGCGCTAGTGCGAATGTGGGAAGGAATTAAGTGGATGAATGGCGGCGGGCGAGGGAGAGAGGGAGAAGAAGGGGCAGTTGTTTGGCTTGCGAAGGAAGATGATGGGAAGGCTGGGCAGGCGGCAAGTGAATCGTACCGCTCCGCGTTTTCCTATCTTAAGGGGGAGAAGGCGTGGAGCGCGGGCGCGACGCTTCAGAAAGTTACCATTTTACATTAACTACAACAATCCCTCAACCCCATGACTCACAGTGATTGTGCGAAGTGGACGTTGGAGTGAATGCTCGTTATGACGAACTAGCGTGTACAACCATCTCCTGCCATGTGTCCATGCAGTGTTTGGGGCCTAACCCAATGTGTCGCGCGACATGTATGGCTTAGGCTCGGGGGCTTATGTTAAGGAAAAAAACAGGGGTGTCTATTTTCCCCTGGCTCATGCACGGACGGTGAAGCTTACAGGCATGAGAACAAGACCAGAACTCCAAGATCAGATTGGAGCGCAAGGGACCAGCCCTTTGAAGGATCCGGCATGCGGATCAAGAAGACCAAGAAGAGCCAGAGAAGCAAAACATTGCCAAGGGAAAAACATCCCCTGCCAGGGAGGTGAGCCCGGCAAGGACGGGGTTTCCCCTAGAAGCATGCCTTCGAGGCGCCCCGGCAGGCCTGCTAGGGCTTACGGAGGCAGAACCGCCCCACCGTGCCACCTCATCACGACCCAAGTCGTCGATCAGTGCGGTGTCAAGATCCAAGGTGACTAAGTGGCTGCTATCCACCACTTGGCAGCCACATCCTACAGAAAATGCCTACAAGTGACACCCGTCCTGTGACGTGTCAAGCAAGCAGGCGCGAAGCTGGCAAAATAGCCCGGCAGGCCCTGCCGAGAAGCTATGATGTGACATTGAGTGGCGCATCGAATGCGCTCTGTCAGCCTGCAAAGTTAGGTATGATAGCACTGTTTGCTATCTAATCAGTGCATAATGACTAATTTTCCACTATGGTGACCCCTTCTATCTATAAAGGGAGGCCCAAGGCAACCTTAGAAGGGGTTGGGTGATTCAAACCTCCACACACCCATACACGCGTAGCCACTCTCGCCCTAAGGCAACCCTGCCGGGCAAGTGGGCGACCTTCACCACCATTTTCCACCATCAATCCACCAAAGCAGGAGTAGGGTTTTACGCCTCACGGCAGCCTGAACATGGGTAAAGATTGCCCGGATGATCTCTGTTGTTCTATCTCACGTTCTTCCGCTCTTTGTGCAATGTGCCACCCCCCACCAAACCAGAAAGGGGCTCTTGGTCCCATAGCTGGTCGTGGTTTCCCGCGACATGCAGCCTCCTTCGGCTTCCTACCCCTTTCGCAAGGGTGATGGAGGTAGAACAACCGCCAGGATTGAAGTTGCACATGAGGGGTTGCTGTAATGGCAACATGCGGGCGGACGTGGAGTTCCCCGAGCCTCATGTCATGCTTCTCCATTGTGGCTGGAAAGCCTTTGCTCATGCCCATAGCTTGGTGGCAGGGCACGTCCTCCATTTTAAATTAATGGAGGCCAACCTGCTCTCCATCAAGGTCTTCAAGTGTTTGGGTGCTTGATTAGGGTGCTGCGCAGAGAGCTCGACCGAACGATGAAAGCTCCTCCTCGAGGGACATCGACAAAGAGGACAGTGACGACGATGATGATGCAACCGAGCGGGAGGACGGCGACTCATACTCCAGCTGAGCACTGGACGCACTGTCACCGCCAATTAGGCGCTAGCAGCACCATCATCTGCACCTGGTCTGCTTCCCGGCACAATGATTTGCCAGGGTGTTGGGTGTGGATGTCTTTGCCTCCTCCAGCTAGACCCCGGCAGGCTTCCTCGTGGACTCCGGCTTCGTCTTCCCTACCAGTGTCCCTCCTCTCGCGTTCCTCTGGTTCTGGCGGGTGACCAGGGCATCACCTAGCCGCTCCTTCCGTCCATTGCCTTTGTTCACGCCCTCCCGATCTTGTCAGGCTGCGTCCCGCGGGTACTGACGGGGTCAGGCTGGGCTTCTGCCCAGGCACTCCTTTTGCCCTCTTCACCTCCCTCTGTAGTTCCTAGGAGGAGAGGGACAAGAAAGGCATTACAGGGCACTTATCCTTTTTCAGTTCAAAAGATGTAGGCATCTGCCAAGCTTTAGCCTTAAATATGTAACCTTTTCAACCATATATTGTACCCTATAAGGTTTGTACTTGTTTATTTGTGTATTAATGAAAAAAGATATGCTTTCCAGGCACACTTGCGTGTATCATGTCCATGCAGGGGAATGACTCCTCTATACTATCAAGTAAACAAGGTTTTCTGGCAAGACATCCCGCCGGTCCCTTCCATTGCTACAGCGAGGCTAAGCCTGGTGGATTAGGAGCGTGGAAGCGAACTGGCCCCTAGTCAACCCTTTTATCAAATTCCACTCCAACCATCCTGACCGAAGTAATCTTTGAGCCAAAATATGGGAGCACAAATGTTGGAGGGTGACAAGGTTTTTCTATGCACAAGCTTTCTAAACAGAGGTACACTATGGACGACTAAAGGGAACTTATCTACTTTGGGTTGTCGGGGGGGATATGCAAGCTTGTTCTCACTTCTTCTCCTTGGGATTTTATACATGGCAGGGGGCCCTGTAGTAAGAACAGGGGGAAACAACAACATACAACCCTTTCTAAATGATCATGGTAGAATCATGCTAGAATAAACATGCATGCAAGTTTTTAGGTGCCAGCGCATTGTTTTGTTATCTTTGCACCAGGGTTTGCGCCTAGCTTTTTACAAAGGGTTACATGCATATCGACAAGGCTTGTACAAAAGGTGGTTGCTGGGACTAAGCCCTTCAGCCGCGCCTTATGGGTAGAGCTTGCGAAGATGCTCAATATTCCATGAGTTTTGCACCTTGATGCCATGTTTGGTCTCCAGATGGACTGCGCCAGGTCTGGTGACTTGTACTACCCGGTAAGGGCCTTCCCACTTTGGCGTAAACTTGTTTGCAACCGCCTGAGGACAAGGTCGCCTTACTCAAGGCTCTGGGCATGGATCCTGTGGCTATGATAGCAGCACGGGGCTTGCTGGTAGCGTGCAGCACGCACAGCGGCCCGGAGATGATCTTCCTCGAGGAGCACAACATCGTCATGCCGAAGCTACTCTTGCTCCACTTCATTGTAGGCAAGTAATCGAGGTGACCCGTATATGAGTTCCATGGGGAGCACTGCTTCTGCCCCATACACTAGGGAGAAAGGAGTCTGGCCGGTGGCTCGATTTGGTGTCGTACGTAGGGACCAAAGAACCACCGGCAGCTCATCAATCCAGCATCTGCGCTGTTTCGCAATTTATCAAAAGTTCTCGTCTTGAGCCCACGCAACACTTCAGCATTCATCCTCTCAGTTTGTCCGTTGCTTCGGAGATGAGCAACAGAGGCGAAAGAGACCTTTCTCCCAAGGTTCTGGATGTACTGCATGTAGTTGCGGCTCGTGAATTAGGTGCCGTTATCCCTGATCACTCTGGCGGGTACTCAAAAACGGGACACCAATCCTTTTAGGAAGTTGATAGTTGATTGTGCGCTCACCTTCCTCACTGGTTCCACATCCGACCACTTTGTAAACTTGTCGATTGGAACATACAAGAATTCAAAGCCCCCGGTAGCACGGGGGAAGGGGCCCAAGATATCAAGCCCCCAGACCGAAAATGGCCAGGATAAAGGGATCCTTTGGAGAGATTGAGCTGATTGATGGATATTCTTGGAGTGGAACTAGCAGGCTTCACATTTGGTGACTATAGCTCAGTTGCATCCTGGAGGGATGTGGGCCGGTAGAAACCCTGCCGGAAAGCTTTTCCAACCAGGGCTCTAGATCCAATGTGAGAGCCACACATACCCTTATGTATTTCTACCAACAGCTCCAGCTCATCTTCCCGGCAGATGCAACTAAATTTCACCCCATTTGGTCTCCTTCTATACAAAGTGCCATCGACAAACTGATACATATTGGACTGTCGCCTACTCTTTCAGCTTCTTCTTGCTCTTTGGGAAGTTCTCCTATTTGAAGGTAGTAGACTATGTGATGCGCCCAAGTTGGAGCCTGAGGCTCGACAACAAGGACTAATGGCACCTCCTCGTACGTGGGAGCGCCCACCCCGACCGCAAGAACCTGTGGTTCCCTGGGAGAGTGCTGCTCGCCAACTGAAGCTGAGTTGTTCTCGGCAGCCTCTCTACCAGCGGCTTCGGGAAACCATGTCGGGAGATACATGCCGGAGTCCAACTTTCTCCTTTTTCTGGCCATCATTGAATGGGACACTGAAAGGATCGAGAAGAGGGGTCTAGAGGGGGGTGATTAGACCATCAACAAGTAAAAGTGGTAGTTTTTAGGTTTTCAAGTTATGGTGGAGTTTTAGCACAAGTTTAAGCATTCACAATACATTTCAAGCAAGCATGACAAAAGTATGAGCAGCGGAAAGAGTAAAGCATGCTAATTGCATGAAAGTGAAGGGACTTGATTGGAGTGTGCAAACACAATGAAGACATGGAGACTTTTGGCATGGTTCTGATAGGTGGTGCTATCGTACATCCACATTGATGGAGACTACAACCCATGAAGGGTAACATTTGCGCGAGTCCACAAAGGGCTCCACCCACGAAGGGTCCACGAAGAAGCAACCTTGTCTATCCCACCATGGCCATCGCCCACGAACGACTTGCCTCACATGGGCAGATCTTCATGAAGTAGGCGATCTCCTTGCCCTTACAAACTTCTTGATTCAACTCCACAATCTTGTCGGAGGCTCCCAAGCGACACCTAACCAATCTAGGAGACACCACTCTCCAAAAGGTAATAGATGGTGTGTTGATGATGAACTCCTTGCTCTTGTGCTTCAAATAATAGTCTCGCCAACACTCAACTCTCTCTCATAGATTAGGATATGGTGTAAAGATGATTTGAGTGGAAAGAAACATGTGGAAGGCTATAAATCAAGAATCTTGTGGTAGGATTGGAATATCTTGATCTCAACACATGAGTAGGTGGTTCTCTCTTAGAAAATGTAAGCTGGAAGTGTAGGCACGTTCTGATGGCTCTCTCTCTCTCAAATGGAGAAGGGGTGGAGGGGTATATATAGCCTCCACACAAAATCCAACTGTTACACACATTTGACCCAACTCGGTCAGACCGAATAGAAGAACTCGGTGAGAATGATTCAGTTCAAAATGTGAACATTAGGAATCTTGGTGGGACTGACTGGAACAACAAGGTGGGACCGATGTGCTAGGGCTTAGGGCAAACATCAACTCGGTGACACCGATTGCATCGACTCGGTGAGACCGAAATGAAGCAATAAGGCAACAGAGAAGATGTTAAGCCAGTTCGGTGTGACCGGTCACAATTTTGGTGAGGCCGAAATAATTGCAACAGGCAACAAAGAGTTTGCAAGGACATCTTGGTGAGACCGAGATCCGTATCGGTGCGATCGAACTGTTAGGGTTTTTGGCAGTGGCTATGTCATATGAACCCAGTGGCGCCGCATAGAAAGAATTGGTGGGGCCGAGATGGAGTTTAGGGTTATGATGTATTTGGAATGAGAGAGTGGTTGAGGTTTTTGGAGCAATATCACTAAGCACTTTGAGCAAGTAGACCATTAAGCAACACCTCATCCCCTTTTAATAGTATTGGCTTTCCTATGGACTCAATGTGATCTTGGATCACTACAACAGAAATGAAGAGTCTTGATCTTTTGCCAATATGTGTCCTTAGCATTTTGAAGGGGCTCCAGATCCCCATGTCCTTTCCACGCCATTGTTGAACTTGTCTAAAATACACTAGATAAAAGCATTAGTCCAACAATACATACGTTAACGTTAATTACCAAAATCACCGGGAGCACTTGTGCTTTCAATCTCCCCCTTTTTGTTAATTGATGACTAGCTTAAGGTAAAAGATATGAAGAGTAACAAGTAAAGCTTTGGAGAAACATGTAACGAGTATAAGCTCCCCCTACATGTATGCAATCATGTGAAGATAGAATAGAATATACTAACATGTGAATGCATAATCACAACAGAGCAAGCAGAGAGTTACATGTATCTTGGCTATATGCATCAGATCAAATGGTATGGTTTAGAAATGTACCTCCATGTTTATGAATCCCTCTTGAAAACAATATGTACACCATCAAGAGATCATCATGCACATGAGTGTGATGCATATACTTACCTTGTGGTCTTGAGCTGACTTTGGAAAGAGTGGACTTGAGAAAATAGGGTTAGATGACACAAGAACACAACTAATAAAGCATTTTAAGGAACCACAAGAATACCAAGACTGGGATGGCATGTAATGGGTGAGTACTAAGTACTTCATTTAGATGTAGACATGTCCCCAAAGATTTAAAGATGTGCAATGAATTCCAAAGATTTTTCTCCCCTTAGACATGGACTCTTTCTCCTCTTGAATTTGATATTGGATAATGGGAGAAGGTAGGGTGAGATAAAATCGGAGCAACAAGGATTTTAGCAATAGCTAAGATCAAACAAATTGACATGTATTTCCCCTCTAAAATACATGTGACTTCTCTCCTCTTTGGTTACTAGCATCTAGAAGGGCTTAGATGTGCTTAGTTGATAAGCATTAATGTGCTCTCTCTCTCTCCCTTTGACATCAATTTCCAAGAAGAGCACTTCTGGATCATGAGCCAAATAGGTGTGGTCCTTGAGAGACACTACGAAGTAGTAGGTATTTTATCATGCTTAGAGAGAAGAATCATTGAGTGGTGCTGAGGAAACTAGACAGGAACAAATGGCAAAACATCTTCTCAGAGTTGATATCGGTGACGTCGAAGCGTTTTCCTTCAGTGACTCGGAAGTGACATAGACACAGAAGTTACTTATTGGTGCGACCGAGTTGGTCCATGTCGGTTGTACCGATGAACTATTCACAAGGAGACCTTGTATTTCGGTCGGGCCGATAGATTTGAATCGGAGGGAACGAATTCAACACAGAGTAAAGATTTTTTTCATCTTAGCTCACTTAGCAAATGAAATCTGACAAAGATTTGTAAGGAATTCACTGAAGGATTTGCAATGAATTTACCACAGTAACTCAGATGAAAACCAGAAAAGAGATCTAGATGAATTTTTTTTGTTTTAGAGAGAGACAAAATAGCAAAGCAAATATGCAAATAGAAGGAGAACTGAGCAAGGAACACTAGAGAACTTGATCGTAGGTCATACTCATCGTTTAAGCTCAAAATGGGGTTACCATTTCCGTTTAAGCAATTTGATGTATTCACATCTTCTTGAGTTGCTTTGACACATGACTTGGGTCAAAGCTTCTTTAAGATGGAATGACATACCTTGGGTTGTGGTGTTCATCTTGATCATGTAGTCGAACTTGTGTTCGATGCTCAAGGTTGATGTTGTCGGATTCAGGGCTCCGCAGACCCAAGGAAGGTTCGAACTCTAGGGAGCGTGCGAAGAACTCAACCTCACCAGCTAGCCAGTTTGTTGCCCCCATGGCCTATCTCGATGAACAAGGAAGAAAAAAGACACAATAGTTTACCCAGGTTCGGGCCACCTTGCGGTGTAAGACCCTACTCCTGCTTTGTGGTGGATTAGTCTCGCGAGGGGCTGGAGATGAAATGGTACAAAGGAAGAACAACCTCATGAGGTATGTTCTAGTGTGGGTGTGAACTAGAGAAGTCTCCCCTCTCTATGGTGGTGGCTGAGCTATATTTATAGTGGCATTGGTCCTCGTCCTCAAACGAAGGCAGGAAGGGATCCCACAATGGCCAATTTTCAAGGAGGACAAGAAGTACATCCTATCCTGACAAAAGGTGGCCTTCGCCTGCAAAGCTTCTGGTCGTGACGTCGTGGTGGGCTTGGCGATGACATCCGTCCTGTTATCCTCACGGTCTTGGTCTTCTTGGATGGGAATGGAAACCTTTGGGTGATTCATCGGGACCCTGCGCCTGCACTTGCCTCCTTAGCACCAAAGAGGAAACCTGCTCCTCTACTCTCATTGGCACCCGCCTGGCCTTGGTCATCATGGCTGGCATCACCTCAACCTCATGAGGTGGGCGCCGGCATAGAAATCTCCGCTCCCCGGGAGCCAGCCTGAGGAGGCCGCTCCCTCCAGAGGTCTTGATGTTGTCTGCCTCGCGAGGGTCTTTTCTGGAAGGTGTTGAAGATGGGCCATACCAGGCAGTCGAAGGAGCCACACCATGGGACGCAGGTAGGCAAGTCTGGCTACCCTGGTTCCCAGAATGCCGACAGTAGCCCCCCGGGCGCAAGGCGCGCTTGGACTTGGCTTCGAGGCAAGCCAACGGGCAAGGGAGAAGCGCCGCAGGCCCCAATCACCTGCAGGCCCAGCCAACGCGTGGCGCTTGATGGGATGTGGGTGTCTCCAATTCCCCACGCCGCCTCGACAACTGCCTGACTTGACAACTGTCCATTGCATGCAGCAAAAACTATCATTACTCGGAATCATGGGAGGCTAGCGGCTGGCCTCCCTCTGGCTATAAATGGGAGAGAAGGCGGAGCCCCTAGCTCATCTTCATCTTCTCACTGCTTGCTCCTTCTTCTTGCTCTCTGTCCCACTGCCTTGCCAAAGCATCCATGGTGCCAGTGAGGAGGCTTTCTGCCGCGGAAAAGTGAAAGGCTCCCAAGGAGAGGCCAAGCTCGCCACCACCCAAGAGAGGCCGCAGGCACCCCGCGAGCACGCCGAGACACTGATGGTGGCTCCTCGAGGGCGCAAATGCACCCCTTTGAAGATGGGCGCCGCCTCCGGAAGCCGCGAAGGTGCTTCTTCCTGCAGCGGGAGCTACCACGGCCGGGCCGGCCCTGGTGTTGGGGGAAGGCATGCGGCAGCCATTTGGCCATCGTGCCCGTGCCCCCACTCGGCCAGCACGTCCCCGTAGTTCATGATGTGGTTGGAGAGGCTTGCAGGCATTTGGTTCCAACTTCCGCGCTTCTTCGCAGGCACACTGCCGGCCAGGGGACCCGACGTCCTCTGGCTGCAGGAGGACGGCTGCTGCAGCAAGGACTCATGGGTGGAGGTCGAGGTCACCGCCGCTGGCAACGTGTTCCTGAACCGCGGGTGGCAGTCGTTTGCTCGCGCACGCGACTTGCATGGGAGGTGCACCCTCCACTTCAGGTACGATGGCGGCGCGACCGTCTACGTCAGGGTCTTCGGGGAAGACGGCCGATGCCTGGGGTGCTGCCCAGAGAGCAACAACGACGATGACGATGACGACAGCAGGAGGGGCGGCACCATCAAGCGGTGAGCTTGCCCTTGGCGACGGTCACGCCGCCTCCAGTAGCGGTGGCTCCCCCTCCTGGGAGAGCACAAGCTACAGCGACCAAGGCAAGCCGCCGTGCCACCGGGATCGGACCGGGGATGGTGACGAGTCGTGTCGTCGCCGCGCCCCGATGAAGCAGGAGGAGGGCTCCGACTGAACTCGTGCATCACTGGCGCCGGGCCTCAAGAGCCGATGTAGTCGCGCGGTTTGCTTTTGTTTCTTTCTTTCCCCTGCACTGAAAAAAGTAGAAGGCCCTGTCGGGGCATGTAATGAACTAACGCGCCTACGACATTATCCTTTTCATATTGCATCATGGTATCCATGTTGCTGTTGATTATGATTGGGGTGACTTAGCTTAGTATGCTTGTGGTAGACTCCCTTGCCATGGAGACGTGCCTCTCCAGGACTCGTATCTCCTGCACGCCCCTCATTCTTGAAGATTCGGAGGTTGCCGAGCCTCGGGAGGCACCCTGCGGCTGCAAGATTAGGAAACCTCTAGAGGTGTCACGCCCTTCACGAGCCCCCGAGCGTGGGCTGGCCCCCGCTGGCATGTTACGTCGCGATGCCCAGAGGCACGGACTCGAAATGGGGTGTTCGTGCCCGTGAGCTCGTTTGAGAGCGTCGCGCGACGATAAAGACACCAAAGGCCAGGACACTAAGGCTTTGGCGAGGTGTGTTCGTAGGCAGGCCCAAGCACACACCATGCCCAACCCCCATGCACGAACGCACGAGGAAGAGAAATGGGAAACTGCCACTCCTCCTAAGGCAACACCTAGAACAACGAATGATGCAAGGAGAAAAATTTCCCAACCCTCTCAAAAAGGAGACGCAAAAACTTCAAATTTCATTCAAGAAGTTGCAAACCAGCTACAGAAAACAAGCAAAAGAACCGCCGCGTCCGGCACCTATGCTAGTCTTCTTGTCTTCCCACCAGCACAGAGCATGAGGCCTCCACTAGGACGTGGGTGGGAGCCCCTGTGAGGCCCAGGGGCGACACTCAGGAGACTCCGGGGCATGTACAACCGCAACTCATTATTACGTGATTGTCACGAGTGGAGACATTGATCACGGATAGAACTTCCGGAGATGCTGGATGTTCCAGGCATTCTGGATGGGGACCCCATCCTACGTCTCCAAGTTCGCGCCGCCAGGCCTGGACACACGAGCGATCCTGAACAGGCCCTCCCACATAGGTGAGATCTTGTGAAGCCCCTCCCTTGAGAGCACCCGCATCAGGACGAGGTAGCCCACCTCGAGGGTCCTGGAGCGGATGCTACGGCAGTGGTACCGCCGCAGCGCCTACTGGTACCTCACCACACAGAGTGAGGCTTGGCAGTGGTGCTCCTCCCCCAGCACGAGGTCCATCCCCCGCGAGGCTTCCTGGCATGCCTTGTCAAACACCAAGACCCGTGGGAGCGATGTTTGACCTCATGAGGGAGGACCGCCTTAGCCCCGTAGATGAGGAAGAACTGGGTCTCGCCCGTGGGCTTGGTCGCGGTGGTGCAGATGGACCACAACATAGACTGGAGCTCGTTGAGCCAGCCCCTCCCAAAGGCCTCAAGTTTATTCTTGAAGCTCCTTGCCTTGAGGCCCCTCAGGACCTCCGCGTTGGCGTGCTCGGCCTGGCCATTGCTTCATGGGTGCACCACCGAAGCGTAGCATATTTGCGTTCCAAGGTTAGCACAATACGCTTTGAAAAGGTTGCTCGTGAACACAGAGCCATTGTCGGTGATGATACGGTTGGGGACCCCAAAGTGTCTCAAGAGGCCCTTGATGAATTTGACGGCCGATCCAGCCGGGATGGTGCGCACGGGATCCACCTTTGCCCATTTGGTGAACTTGTCGATGATGACGTAGAGGTAGCGATAGCCTCCAATTGCTCGGGAAAAGGGGCCCAAGATATCCAGACCCCAAACTGCGAACGGCCATGAGAGCGGGATGGTCCGGAGGCCCTGAGCTGGTTGGTGGATCTATTTGGCATGGAATTGACATGCCTCGCAGGACCTCACGAGCTTGGCGGCATCGTTGAGCGCCGTGGGCCTGTAGAACCCGCTGTGCAATGCCTTGCCCACGAGGGTACGTAACAAGGAGTGATGCCCGTAGACCCCACTGTGGATGTCGGCCAACAGCTCGCACCCCTGCTCTTCGGAAATGCATCATAGAGAGACATCATTTGGGTGCCTTCGATAGAGTCGCCGTCCTGGATGCAGTATGCGGTGGCTTGGCGGGCCACGCATTCTGCGTCTTCTTCCTTCTCTGGCAAGGCACCTCGAAGTGGGTATGCCTTGAACTCCTCAGTCCAGCACCCCTCCTGAGGTTCGAGCGCGGGGAGAAGGCGGGCCCCTGAGGTCAGGCCATAGGCTGTGGCGCGCGAGGTGGGTGCCATGGGCGGCTCCTCCCTAGGCAGCACTGGTCCTGCAGTGGGGGGAGCCACCGATGGCTTGAAGAGACGGTCTTCAAAGATGCCAAGTTTCTGGGGGTTGCGTTGGGACATCCTCTTGGCGATGTCATCCACCTCCTTGTTTGTGTCGCGCGGTACATGCTGCAATTCCAATCCAAGAATCGTTTCTCAATTTTGCGTACCTCTTCAAGGTATGCCTCCATGTGCTCGTCCTTTGGCTTGTATGTACGCCTTGTTGGAGAAGTGATGTAGGGTAGAAACTGTAGTGCCCGATCTTTCACAAAATGGAGTGGATCCTACGAAGAACACGAAGAACACAAGGGGAAACACGAGAGAAATCACTCAAACCAACAAGATTCGATTACACATGTGCTAGATCCTTGAAACAAAAGAGACACAAGATCCACGATCAACAAGGGACGATACAAGTAGCACGTTCTTCTCCGTGAGGAGGTCTTGAGGGGTCTTCCGTGAGGGGTCTTGAATCCACTTGGGGGATCTTCTCTGTTGAGGTCGTGAACTCCGATGGAGAAGGGGAACAAGTGGAGAGCAAAGCTTATCAATGAGCTACTAATTTGTTAACCCTAGAAAGAGGGAGGAGGAGGAGTATATATAGTCTAAGGGGGCAAAGGGGTACATGGGCCTCGGCCCAGCACACTGTGCATAGACAGGCGCCGATCGTCCGGACGCTGTTGGACATCCGGTGGCTCGCGAGGGTCCGGACGTCCGGAAGAGGTCGGACGTTTGACATTTCAACTCGGGTCAGGTGGCATCAGATTTCCGGAGTTGGTAGGTCGACTGGAGGCTCCAGACTTCAGACCAAAACTAGACAACTCCATTCTGCAATAAACTCTGCCAATGCCCTGCTCTAGATTGTTGATGTGCTCTCAAACTTCAGACCAAAACTAGACAACTCCAAAGCCCACTCCACTATTCTTCTGGTAGCCTCGGGGCTTCGGAGTATCCTTTGCAACAGAAAGCAACTGAGAACCGTAATCTCATGGGCTTGGAAGTAGTGGCGCAGTTTCCTTGAGGCCATGATGAGGCCAAAAATCAATTTTTGCACGCCAGAGTACCTCGACCTAGCCCCTGTAATAGGGTACTAACGAAGTACACTAGGCGCTGCACCACTTTCTTCCTTGTTGCGTCCTTGGAGTTGCCCCTGCTGCCATGCTCTTCCTTGTCCTGATCCTCATCCGATCCTGCTGGGCTTTGTTCACTCAATGCTTCTCTTCTACTTCCCGTTGTGCCACTAAGGCTGCACTGACCACTTGATTAGTTGCCACCAAGTACAGCAGCAATGGCTCTTGTGGTCTAGGGCAACCAAAGTAGGCACAGAGGAGAAGTAGGCCTTCAAATCTTGTAAAGTTGTGTCTCCTTCCGGGGTCCACTTCATAGGCCCTTCCGTCTTCAAGATCTTGAAGAACGGCAAGGCGCGCTCGGCGGACTTAGAGATGAATCTGCTAAGCTTAACAACGCATCCTGTCAAGCGCCTCACATCTTTGACTGTCATGGGTGCTTGGATCTGCTCGATAGCTTTGACCTTGTCGGGGTTGGCTTTGATCCTATGATGGGACATGAAGAGCTGAAGTAGCTAGCCGGAGGGGACAGCAAACACACACTTCTCCGGATTCAGTTTCAAGTTGATCTTGTGCAGATTAGCCAATGTCTCCTCCAAATCCTGGATGAGGGTTGCTTTGTCCTTGGTTTTGACCACAATATCATCCATATAAGCCTCAATGTTTCTGTGTAGCTGTGGCTCAAAACCAATCTGGACCGCTCTTGCAAAAGTGGACCCGTCACTCTTTAATCCGAATGGCATGCGAACAAAGCAGTGCGTACCACATGGAGTAATGAACAAGGTCTTCTCTTCGTCTTCCTTGGACATGAAGATCTGATGATATCTAGCGTATGCATCCAGAAAGGAGAGCAAATCACAACCTGAATTGGAGTCCACAATCTGGTCGATGCGCGGCAAAAGAAATGGGTCCTTCGGGCAAGCTTTGTTGAGATTTGTGAAATCTATGCAAAGCCTCCACTTCCCGTTAGCCTTGCGCACAACTATTGGGTTTGCTAACCATGTTGGATGCAGTACTCCTCTGACTAAACCAGCTGCCTCAAGCTTCTTAATCTCTTCTGCAATAAATTGCTGCCTCTCCAAGGCCTGCTTCGAACCTTTTGCTTGATGGGTTGGGCATGTGGGCAGATAGCAAGGTGGTGCTCGATTACCTCCAAGGGAACACCTGGGATATCAGATGGTTGCCAGGCAAACACATCGATATTTGCCCACAGGAAGTCAACGAGCACTCTTTCCTATTTGTCTTCTAGGGTGGCGCTAATAGTGAAGGTACCATTAATGCCAGCTAGCCCTGCAGGGACCTTCTTCACTTGTGGTGCAGCAACCTTGGATCTTTTGCTATTGGAACTCTCTGGCAAGTCACCAACGGGCGCAGCGCACTCCGGAGAGGTATGCTTCCTGGATTCCTTGCTGGTGTCTCTGCTATCCTTCTTCTTTCCTTTGCTTTCCTTGGCAGGAACTGCTTCTGCCGCTGCCTCTACCTTGACTGCGTCCCAGTACATCTTATCCATGCAAATGATTGCGTCTTTCTCATTTGATGGAGTGACAATGACTCCCACTAGCCCTGGCATCTTCAAGATGTTGTAGGCATAGTGAGATGCCACCATGAATTTTGCCAAGGCTGGGCATCCAAGGATCCCATTGTATGTCAGGGGGATGTCAACTATGTCGAACACAACCTTCGCAGTCTGGTAGTTCAATTCTCCCCCAAATGTCACTCGCAATGTGGTCTTTCCCTTAGGACGGCTCTTGCCGGGATTAATTCCTTGAAACGTGCCCGTGACCTTTAATTCCTCTGCTATCTAAAGCTTGTTGATCACCTTTGGGGAAATCAGATTCAACCCGGCCCTGCCGTCAACCAACATCTTTGTGACTTTGAGGTTGCGGATTGTTGGAGAGACCAACAACGGCAAGCACCCTACCGCGGTGGTGCGGTCACGATGGTCCTCTTCGTCGAAGATGATGGGCGTGCGTGACTATTTGAGCGGCTTCCAAAACTCTGCTGCTAGCTCCATGACATTAACCTCACGCACCCACTGTTTGAGTTGGCGGTGAGAGGAGTGCAAAGATACACCCCCCCGTCAATGCACAGGGCATCAGTGTCCTTCTAGAATTCCTACTCGCTGGTTTCCTCTTCATCACTCTCATCATTGCAAACTTCCTTCTCACGGCCCCTGGTGGTTTTTCCTTGGTTCCGAAAGGCCTTGCCGGGGCGATTTGCTTCACCGCCTCGGCCCTTCCTGCCAGCGCCATTCTGACCCTTTTCCTTGTCACACTTATCATACTTAGCCCTCTGCTTCTTAACGAGCTGCTCTACCTGATGACACTCTTAGAGATCACGACCCTTGGTCCGATGAATCTTGCAATATGACCCATCACCTTTCCCAACCTTCTCGGCAGTCGCAGCCTCCCGGCAGTCAACGCATGCGGCAACTTCCTTGCTAGGGGCTTCGGCCTTAGCCTTCTTGCCGGTACTAGGAGTGCTCGATCCTTCGATGGTCATCACTGCCTTATCCTTGCGCCTCTTGTTGCGCTTCTTATTCTCCTTCTTCTGACTGGTGGATTCATCGTTATCTTCCGAGGCGATGTTGACGCAATCCTCCTCTCCAGGAAGTTTCCTTCCTTCCTCCACCCAAGCACACTTGTCCACCAACATGTAAAGCTCCTTCACAGTCTTGGGCAACCACACATTCATCTTGTAACGTATCTTGTGGTTACGCACATTGGACTGGAAAGCTGCTATCACTGCTGCCGAGTGGATATTTGGATATTCTTGTGGACTCTGCTGAATCTCTACAAATACTTCCGTAGAGTCTCTCCTTCTTTCTGCTGGAGAAGCTGCAAGTCACTGAGCCGTCCCGGTTCTTGATGGCTTCCCATGAAGGCGCCAATGAACACATGGCACAGGTCAGCCCAAGATGAAATGGAGTTCTCTAGCAAGTGCATCAGCTAAGATCTCACATTGGACTTGAGGGCCAAAGGGAAGTAGTTGGCGAACACCATCTCATCTCTTCTCCTAGCAGCTTTAACAGCGATGGTGTAGATGCTCAAGAACTCTGCCAGGTTCAGCCTCCCATCATACTTCTCGGGTATCTCTGGCTTGAACATGCAAGCGGATGGCCAGCGGACTTGTCATAGCTCACGACTAAAGGCATGGCACCCAACGTCGAAAGGCAGGAACCCGTCGTCCTCGAGCACAGGCTTGTCGACGTCGGGGCCATCCCACCCATTGGGCCAACGGTGGTCATCGCGGCATTGCTCAACGACGATGCGCGTACCTCCCCTCCGCCAATCCTCTCGAGCTTGCCGTTGGCATGGACGTGCTCGAGGGTCGGAAGAGGCCATTGAGACATCATTAGGTTCTTGCTTCCATGGCTCCCGCGCCGGCTGCCATGGTGGGGACTACACAGTGGGGTGCCCCCTTCCGTATGCCTAGCAGCGCGAGCTATCGTCGTTGCTTGGGGATGTTGTCGCGGGCCAGCCCGCTGTGAGCCCCCCAGCCTCGATGAAGCCAATCAGACTTTGGATGGTGGCTCTCCTTGTAACACCCATGATGTGGCTATATCTCTCACGTGTCGAGGCACAACTTAGAGGCATAACCGCATTGTGGTTTTGTCGCAAGAAGGGTCATCTTCACACAATCCCATGTAATCAACAAGAAAGGGATAAATAGAGTTGGCTTACAATCTCCAGGTCACACAATACTTGAATAATGCATACTTCATCCAAATTACATACATAGTCCGACTACGGACAAATCCAAATGAAAAGAAGATAACCCCAAATGCTAGATCCCCGATCATCCCAACTGGGATCCACTACTGATCATCAGGAAACAAAACATAGTAACGACCAAGGTCCTCGCCGAACTCCCACTTGAGTTCGGTAACATCACCTACACGGGCATCATCGGCACCTTCAACTGTTTTGGTAGTATCTGTGAGTCACGAGGACTCGGCAATCTCAAAACCCGCGAGATCAAGACTATTTAAGCTTATGTGTAGGATGAGGTAATGAGGTGGAGTTGCCGCAAGTGCTAAGAAAATATGGTGGCTAACATACGCAAATAAGAGTAAGATGAGAAGCTACGCAACGGTCGTAAAGCTAGAAGTGATCCTGAACTACTTATGATCAAACATAACCCAAACTGTGTTCACTTCTTGGACTCCGCCGAAAAGAGACCATCACGGCTACACACGCGGTTGATTCATTTTAATTAAGTCAAGTGTCAAGTTCTCTACAACCGGATATTAACAAATTCCCATCTGCCACATAACCACGGGCACGACTCTTGAAAGTTTATACCTTGCAGGGGTGTCCCAACTTAGCCCATCACAAGCTCTCACGATCAATGAAGGATATTCCTTCTCCTGGAAAGACCCCATCAGTCTCGGAATCCCGGTTAAAAGACATTTCGACAATGGTAAAACAAGACCAGCAAGACCGCCCGATGTGCCGACAAATCGCGATAGGAGTTGCACATATCTCGTTCTCAGGGCACACCGGATGGGCCAGACGTCGGGTTAGCTGAGACCCTGGTTGCCCAGGGGGCGCTAGACATCGCCCAGTTCGGACCAACACTCAGAGGAGCACTGGCCCGGGGAGTTGAAATGAAGATGACTCTCGAGTTTGCAACTCCCAAGGGAAAATGGCTTAGGTTGTTAGGCAAATGTAAAACCAAGGTTGGGCCTTGCTGGAGGAGTTTTATTCAAAGCGAACTATCAAGGGGTCCCATAACCCCAACCGCGTAAGGAACACAAAAACAAGGAACATAACACCAGTATGACGGAAACTAAGGCGGCACGAGTGGAACAAAACACCGAGCAAAAGGCCAAGCCTTCCACCCTTTGCCAAGTATATAGATGCATTAATTAAATAAGAGATATTGTGATATCCCAACATATCCATGTTCCAACATGGAACAACCTGCAAGGCACCTACAACTAGCAATGCTATAAGAGGGGGCTGAGCAAAAGCGGTAACTTAGCGAAAAAACTGTTTGCTAGGAGGGTGGGTTAGAGGCTTGACATGGCAATATGGGAGGCATGATAAACAAGTGGTAGGTAGCGTGACATAGCGATAGAACAAACAACTAGCAAGCAAAGTTAGAAGTGGTATCGAGGGTATGAGATCCCGCAAGGAAGAAGAATGAGTCCATGAAGAAGACAAATGGACCTAGTCGAACGAATCCTCACAACTCCGGAACGAAACCGAAGCTAACGAGAGAAGCAAACCAGAAAGAAGCAAGCAACATGGTAAACACACAAGCATAAACATGGCATGATGCACAAGCAAATATGATGCATGACCATTTTAAAGAGGCATGGCATGGCAAGGTGCAACAAATAATACTACAAATTAAGTGGAGCTCAATATGCAACGAGTTGCATATTGACAAAACACCACATTCAAGTTATTTAGTTTGATCCCGTTTATGTACCCAACAATATTAAATGTTGTTAAACATGGCAAGAGGTGAAGCCTAATAAAACTACCTATCTAGGCAAGTTTAAATGAGGCCGGAACAACAAACAACAAGTCCGGAAAAATCCTCATATGCATATTATGAATTTTGTACTGTTCTGCCCTAAACACAATTTTATAGTTTTTAAACATGCAAAGTAGTGTCACCATGTTAAACTATGCATTTTTCTACCCCATTTGCATATAAAGTTTACTTAAATCCGAGCTACGGTTAATTAGTTATGAATTAAACCTTTTTAACATGACAATTATGCAAATTATATGTAAACATCATTTTAAACATTTTTAACATGGATGAAAGTTGCATATTATGAAACTAGATGGAATTCTAAGCATTTTACATGTTTAAATCATTTTATTATGATGCATGGTTTGTTAGTTATTAAATGCATGAACTAGAGGGACTAATCTGTAAAACAGGTTTTCTATAGATAATTACAGAAATTCGCAGAGCCTAAAAAAACATATACGGGCTGAAACTGATGGATCTGGGCTAGTGGGAGCTGCTCACATTGGGCCTCGGCCTAGTTAGGTGGAGAGGGAGGCCGGCAGGGGCACGCTGGGCCGCCCTGCTTGTGGCCCACACGGTCAATGGGAGGCGAGCGGCGCGGCTGGGCCAGGACGCTGGACTCGCCGAGTCAACACGAGTGCGTGCGTCTGTGGGTGAAGAAGGTAGCAGCGGGCGAAGCAGGGGAACAACGGCGCGATGAAGGGGCTCCGACGAGGCGGCCTTGGCGGGGACCAGACGGAACAAGACTGGGACGGTGGAGGAGGAACGGATCTGATGAGGGGAGGTCGGGGGCGGCTCGTCTGGCTGGAGACGAGGCCATGGGTCACAGCGAGGGGAGTTCCGGGCGGCATCGGTTCCCTGTGGAAGAAAGACAGGAAGGGAGCATTTGGAGAAAAGAGAGAGAGCAGAGAAGGAGAAGGAAGCAATGGCACGGCCTTGGCCGTGGTTGGTGAGGCGGCATGCGTTCTCGGGTGCTCCACACGAGCGGGAGCCCGCGGTGACGTGGCATAGGGGAGGACGAGGTAGGCGGCTCGGTGGTCAGGCATGGTCGAAGGCGCACGGATGGCGAGGTTGCCGGTGACACATAGGCGAGCTCATGGCTGGGTCCAT
This sequence comes from Triticum urartu, assembly GCF_056163025.1. Lineage (NCBI taxonomy): Eukaryota > Viridiplantae > Streptophyta > Magnoliopsida > Poales > Poaceae > Triticum > Triticum urartu. The sequence goes on along the minus strand of NC_141873.1, from coordinate 190,568,457 downwards.
GAGAGGAGGCTCAGGTGCTGCTGCTGTCGATGGAGGCGAGCTCCATGGCACAGGGCACGTCGGCATGACTGCTCCCCTGCCCGGGATCGAGCGAGGACGAGGGAAGCAGAGGAGGCTGCGGGTGCCTGGAGGTCGAGCAGAAGAGCTCGACGGGGCTGGATTGATGGGTGGATCAGGGAAGGTGGTTGGCTGTGGGTGGATCTGGAGGCTGGCTCGCGATTGGGGGTGCACGAAAAATGAGAAGGACACCAGGTGACTGGCGGTGGTGGAACGGAAGGATGGGACAAGCCCCTAGGATATAGGGTTAGGCGCCTATTTATAGGAAGGGTTAGCTAAGGGACTATTAGGTCCCTCTGATTAAATCGGACGTTTGAGAATAAATTTGTTAGGGAGTCCAATTAATAAAACGGAGATGTTTGGGGATGATCCGAATCCAACGGTGGCGACTGCCCGTGTCGGGTTCGGGACAGTGTCGGACGCGCTCGAGGGGTTTGAGTATTGTGTAGAGAGGGTCAAATGGTCGGGCAACAAAAGAATGGTCGGTCTGAGAAAGATCAACAGAGACGAGGAAGAAGCGGCAGCTATCAACAGATGCATGTTTTTATGAAAACATGCGATGCAATATGCATGATGACATGATGAAATGCAACAACAACAACAATAAAACACATGACGGTCACGCAAAACATGGAAGGCATCTGGAGCGTCGGTCCTGGGGCGTCACAACTCTCCTCCACTGATAAGAGATCCCGCCCTGAGATCTAAGGATGGCACCAGAGAGAAGTGAAAGAGGAAGAGTTGAGGTTAAACTAAGTTGCTTCGTGTACAAACGAGTGAAACCAATGAACCTTGAGAGGTTAAACAATTTTGAGAAAAGAATACAATGGAGATGAATGAAGTTGAAAACACTCTGTTAGAAAAGGAGAAGAAGGGACACTGTGAAAACCTTGGGGTTGCGAAGACATGAATGCAGAGCTCCAACGACAAGGAAGGACGTGTAGCCACTCCGGTTGAAACGGAATAAGCAAGGAATGAGAATGAAAGAATGCAAGCAGCACTCCGGTAGAAAAGAGAAGCAAAACTTGAAAAAAAATGGGAAGAACTTGAAAAGAGGACAAGACACTCTGTTCAAATGGATAAGCACGAAAAGAACACGATCGTGACAAAACAAGATGATGGGTCGAAGAGAGCAACATCTCAATGCCTCCGGAGGAAATGAAAGAATTGAATGGAATGAATGGAGGAAAACAAGATCTTGAAAGAGCACGCTTACAGGAAATGCTAGAACGGAGTTGTTGGATTATCAACAACGAAGGATAAGCTTGTTGTGGGCTTATGGAAAACATCTCGAAATATGAGGTGTCAACTTGCCACTAACGGAAAACATTGATTTGAGTGAGAGCACCAAAGAGATGAAAAACTTCTTTCACCGCGAGAATAGGAGGAAACTTGGATTATCGATAGACACCACAATTAGCAACATTCCTTAGGGAAATCTTTAGGTGAAATATAACCCAAGATAACTCCAATGAAGAGATTGATGGGTTGCAAAGGATCCCCTGAACGAACAGAAAATGATTGGTTTAAATATCTCATTCTTAACAACTTGTGAACCTTGAAACATGAAGGGAAATTGTCAAGAATGACATAAGACCACCTCAAAACATAATGTAGAGAGAATTGCACTTCACAATGCAAGATGACGAATACTTGAGCTCCTCCAAGAAGAATCTTGAAGAACACTTCGAGAAAGAAAGAAATCTTTAACAAACCACCATGTAGAGCCTCCATGAAGAAATCCGGTAATAAAAGGATGATAGAAAGAAAGAGAAGTTGAAAACACAAGGAGAATCCTTGCAATGATTTTAGATGGAACTTCGTGACGAGATAAAGCGTAAAAACCTGGAACTTCGGAAAAAAAAGATGAAGCATCTCGAACCGAGAATGTGATATGACGAACAACTCCGGAAAGAAAGATGAATCACTTGGATGAAACAAGAATAAGAATTATGTTATGCTTATCCTTCACCAATTTAAAATGATGACAAGCAACGGATTTGGCATACTACTTATTACTCTTGAAAAGGATTGAGGAGAGATACCCAAACTTGAGATGGTCTTGATGGATCCACTGGTGGGATTTGGAAACAACGAATGAATTGATACGATAATGAAGGGAGAGAAATCTTGAACGAACCACCGTAAGAATTGAAAATGAACGTAGCAAAGGCGCAATTCACCGGGAAGAATTAGAAAACGAATAAAGATACTTCATAGAATTTAGATACATGAGAATGAATAGATCACAAGCTGACTAAAGAATACTGGAATGAATAGATCACTGATAAGATTTGGAGAACGATAGATGAACACTGAGAATGAAGAATTATGACATGATGGATTTCGGAGGGATGAAATGGAAACAACTCATGAAATGCTTCAGATGGGTATGAAAAGAACTTCTCATGATCGGAACAATTATGAGAGTATGGCATGAAGCTAGAACCACGAAGCTTCAAGAGAACGGAGCAAGATTTAGAGGGAAACTCGTCTTCAGTATTCAAAAGCAGAGAATGACGATGAGAAACACCACCATGAATTGTTGAGACTAAAGGAAATATGCCCTAGAGGCAATAATAAAGTTTTTATTTATATTTCCTTATATCATCATAAATGTTTATTATTCATGCTAGAATTGTATTAACCGGAAACTTAGTACATGTGTGAATACATAGACAAACAGAGTGTCACTAGTTTGCCTCTACTTGACTAGCTCGTTCAATCAATGATGGTTATGTTTCCTAACCATAGGCATGAGTTGTCATTTGATTAACGGGATCACATCATTAGATAATGATGTGCTTGACTTGACCCATCCGTTAGCTTAGCACGATGACCGTTTAGTTTGTTGCTATTGCTTTCTCCATAACTTATACATGTTCATGTGACTATGAGATCATGCAACTCCCGAATACTGGAGGAACACTTTGTGTGCTACCAAACGTCACAACGTAAATGGGTGATTATAAAGGTGCTCTATAGGTGTCTCCGATGGTATTTGTTGAGTTGGCATAGATCGAGATTAGGATTTGTCACTCCGATTGTCGGAGAGGTATCTTTGGGCCCTCTCGGTAATATACATCACTATAAGCCTTGCAAGCAATGTAGCTAATGAGTTAGTTACGGGATGTAGCATTACGAAACGAGTAAAGAGACTTGCCGGCAACGAGATTGAACTAGGTATTGAGATACCGACGATCAAACCTCAGGCAAGTAACATACCGATGACAAAGGGAACAACGTGTATTGTTATGCGGTTTGACCGATAAAGTTCTTCGTAGAATATGTAAGAACCAATATGAGCATCTAGGTTCCGCTATTGGTTATTGACCGGAGACGTGTCTCGGTCATGTCTACATAGTTCTCGAACCCGTAGGGTCCGCACGCTTAACGTTCGGTGACGATCGGTATTATGAGTTTATGTGTTTTGATGTACCGAAGATAGTTTAGAGTTCCGGATGTGATCACAGACATGACGAGGAGTCTCAAAATGGTCGAGACATAAACATTGATATATTGGATGAATATATTCGGACACCAGATGAGTTCCGGGGGTCACCGGATATTTATCGGAGTGCCGGGGAGTTATCGGAACCCCCTGGGGAACTAATGGGCCTACATGGGCCTTGTGAGAGAGAAAGGATGAGGCCTAGGGCTAGCCTCCCCCCTTGGGAGTCTGAATTGGACAAGGAGTGGGGCGGCGCCCCCTCTTTCCTCCCTCTCTCCTCTCCTTCGTTTCCCCTTCCCCCTTCCTAGTTGGACTAGGAAAAGGGGAGTCCTACTCCTACTAGGAGGAGGACTCCCCCTCTCCTTGGCGCGCCACTAGGCCGGCCGGCCTCCCCCTTGCTCCTTTGTATACGGGGGCAGGGGGCACCCTAGAACACACAAGTTGATTGTCGCCAGCCATGTGCAGTGCCCCCTTCCACCATAATCCACCTCGCTCATATCGTAGCGGTGCTTAGGCGAAGCCCTGTTCCGGTAGCATCATCATCACCGTCATCACGCCGTCGTGCTGACGAATCTCTCCCAAGACACTCTACTGGATCGTGAGTTCGTGGGACGTCACCGAGCCGAACGTGTGCAGATCACAGAGGTGTCGTACCTTCGGTGCTAGGATCAGTCGATTGTGAAGACGTACGACTACATCAATCGCGATGTCATAATGCTTCCGCTTACGGTCTACGAGGGTACATAGACAAAACTCTTCCCTCTCGTTGCTATGCATCACCATGATCTTGCGTGTGCATTGGATTTTTTTTTGAAATTACTACGTTCCCCAACAGAGACCCCCCGGAGTAATGAAGAATAGAAATGTTGAACCAACGATGAAAAGAATTTGAAAGATCTTGGAAAAAGACATATGACTGATGATAATTCATTCTTACGTCAAACTTGGAAAAGAATTTGAGAGTAACTCCGGGAAAATTAGAAGAGTCAGGCAAGATCCTAGGAAAAGACCCGTGTGTTCAGGCCCACTCAAAGACACACCGTTGAAGTGATTTTGAAGAGAGATTGCACCGGTTGAATTAAATGACTTGAATGAGATAATAATCCCCAAATAGCTTGAATGGATTAAGAATGGAACACGAATCTTTGGAGATATCGTGAACACTCCAGAACCATTGAATAGCGAGAAGTGAATGATTGAGAGGAGCACGGGCATGAAAAACGCATTTGAAACAAGGAAAGGGATATCCTCAACACCGAAAGCTTGCATTGAATCCACCGAGAAGAAAAGAGAACGAAGAAACATAAACTTGAAGCTTCCTTAGCATCTCATGAGAATCACCGGATAAGAACATTGATTGAAAAGAATGAAGAGACTTCCTGCAAATAAAAGGATACATGATTTGAGAATTCTAAGTCCTAGAAGAAAAAGGGATGGGAGGGCAGGAAACACAAAGGCAACTTGGGGACGGATGAAACAACCACCGTTGCGAAGAACTAAGAATTGATCTAGCAAATATTGAAAAGATAGGATTAACTTGAAGAGAACACGCCGGTTGGAAAAGAATTGACATGACAATCTCGAAAAGCAAGAAGGATTAGCATCCACATAGAAATATGAGAACACCGCTAAGGGAAGGTATGGAATTAACACTTGACAATGAAGTAACTAGAATACCACAATCAAAACAAAACAAAGGATTGGCTTAGGAAATAAGCCAGAACAAACATATGATAGACCCCATATCGTATCATGTGTCTGTTGGAAAGAATTCCTACGTGATACTTGAATCCCCACCTAAAAATCCCAAAACATTCTGGTTATGCAATCTGGTGTTGGGGATACAGGGAGGCACAATATATATCACACAACTAACAAGCCCTATGCTCCAACTGTATCCATCCGTCAACACATAACCAAGAAAACTCTGAAAATCGTGTAGCTCAACTTTTGAAAAGCATTCGTTATATGAGTTATGGCAATACTCCTGAACTCGTGCCCCAGTACTGGGTGGCGTCGAGGTTATCTCACCAACAAGTGCATAAAAGAGATTTTCGATGTCGGCAAACTCAGGTATTCCAGAACTGCAACGATAAAATTGTGACGACAACACCTCGGAGCTCAACTCCTCGGGACAGTGCCACAATCCCTAAATGTCAGGAGGCACCAAGAACAATGTTCTCGTCACAAGAATATCAGAACGATTCTAAGATACCCGCGTGATCCTAAAAAAAATCATGAAATTTGAGGAGAGGAAAGTCAATACATCTACGCCAGGAGGCCTCACTAGAGCGACGAAGGGACTGAGGAGTAAAAAGAATCCTACTCTCTGTTATATATAATCCTAAGACTCAAAACATTTTGTTCTAGACTCAACAACGTCAGCGGTTCGACCAAGCAGTGGGCTCCTAAGTCGGGGATGGCTCTGATACCAACTTGTAACGCCCACGATGTGGCTATATCTCCCATGTGTTGAGGCATGACTTAGAGGCATAACCGCATTGTGGTTTTGTCGCAAGAAGGGTCATCTTCACACAATCCCATGAAATGAACAAGAAAGGGATAAATAGAGTTGGCTTACAATTGCCACGTCACACAATACTTAAATGATGCATACATCATCCAAAGTACACACATAGTCCGACTGCGGACAAATCCAAATGAAAAGAAGATAACCCCAAATGCTAAATCCCCAATCTTCCCAACTAGGCTCCACTAGTGATCATCGGGAAATGAAACATAGTAATGACCAAGGTCCTCATCGAACTCCCACTTGAGTTCGGTAGCATCACCTGCACTGGCATTATCGGCACTTGCAACTTTTTTGGTAGTATCTGTGAGTCACGAGGACTCAGCAATCTCAAAACCCGCAAGATCAAGACTATTTAAGCTTATGGGTAGGATGAGGTAATGAGATGGAGTTTCCACAAGCGCTAAGCAAATATGGTGGCTAACATACGCAAATAAGAGTAAGATGAGAAGCTACGCAACGGTCGTAAAGCTAGAAGTGATCCTGAACTACATACGATCAAACATAACCCAAACCGTGTTCACTTCTCGGACTCCACCAAAAAGAGACCATCACGGCTACACATCCGGTTGATTTATTTTAATTAAGTCAAGTGTCAAGTTCTCTACAACCGTATATTAACAAATTCCCATCTGCCACATCACAGGGGGCACGATTGTTGAAAGTTTATACCCTGCAGGGGTGTCCCAACTTAGCCCATCACAAGCTCTCACGATCAACGAAGGATATTCCTTCTCCCGGAAAGACACGATCAGTCTCGGAATCCCGGTTACAAGACATTTTGACAATGGTAAAACAAGACCAGCAAGACTGCCCAATGTGCCGACAAATCCTGATAGGAGTCGCACATATCTCGTACTCAGGGCACACCGGATGGGCCAAACGTTGGGTTAGCTGAGACCCTAGTTGCCCAGGGGGCGCCGGACATTGCCCAGTTCGGACCAACACTTAGAGGAGCACTGGCCCGAGGGTTAAAATAAAGATGACCCTCGGGTTTGCAACTCCCAAGGGAAAAAGGCTTAGGTTGTTAGGAAAATGTAAAACCAAGGTTGGGCCTTGCTGGAGGAGTTTTATTCAAAGGGAACTGTCAAGGGGGTCCCATAAACCCAACCACGTAAGGAACGCAAAATCAAGGAACATAACACAAGTATGACGGAAACTAAGGCGGCAAGAGTGGAACAAAACACCGAGCAAAAGGCCAAGCCTTCCACCCTTTGCCAAGTATATAGATGCATTAATTAAATAAGAGATATTGTGATACCCCAACATATCCATGTTCCAACATGGAACAACCTGCAAGGCACCTGTAACTAGCAACGCTATAAGAGGGGGCACTATTAGGAAAAGGGCTATAGATGAAATTGACACTAATGGCGCACCAGACATGTGGTGCTCCACTACTATATACTAATGGCGCACCATGTGCTGGTGCGCCATTAGTGTGGAAGACACTAATGGCGCACCAGACACATGGTGCGCCACTAGAAACAAAAACTTTTTTTTTCATTTTTCCAAACATACTAATGGCGCATCCAGGCACAGTGCGCCATTACTAGTTCTAACTAGTAATGGCGCACCAACAACCAAGTGCGCCACTACTGTAATTTTTTATTCTTTTTTTGCAAAACTACTAATGGCGCACTGTGGCATAGTGCGCCATTACTAGTTTAAACTAGTAATGGCGCACTCTGCCACGGTGCGCCATTAGTATATATATTTTTTTTATTTTTTTGCAAAACTACTAATGGCACACCACCAGCAGGTGCACCATTAGTATGTAGGGTTACTAATGGCGCATGAGTGGGTGGTGCGCCATTAGTAACCTGGGACCAGCTAGATATTTTGGACAGCCACACCTACACACTCACTTTCCCCACTTCATTCCCTTCACCTCCTTCTCCAAGCTTGTGTCGGCTGCCTCCTCCTCCTCACCTCATTTGCATCATAGATTCATCAAAATTAAGTGGTTAAATTACCTTTTTTTGATAGGTAAGTAAGGGGAAAGCTATCTTTATGTTGTAGATCTACTTTTTTTCTCCCTAGCTCGCTCCAACAACGAGCACATGCAATTTTTGTGGCCTAGCTAGATCTATGTATGTTTGTGGTGTTGCATATATGTTTGTGTTTGCAGGTACTGGTATTTGAAATGCGATAGTTGCCAATATTTTGCTGGAATGTTGATTCATTTCCGTTTTGGCGAGAATTTTGGAACTATGCATTCTTTTTGGTCATATTTTTAGGGAAAGTCATGCCAAATTTTTTCTTGGTTCTAAAATATCGTTTTGCTCTACCCCGTAGGCGACCATGGTCCGCACGATGACCGAAGGCATCGTGAATAGGTTTTTGAGCTCCGCGAAGGCCGAGATGCTTCAAAAGAATGAGACAGAGATAAGATGTCCGTGTCAAAGATGCAAGCTAAAGAGCCTTATTGCGGACCCGGATTCTGGGCAGGTGCGGGACCACCTACTCTTGCATGGTTTCATGGATGGCTATCGGTGGCAAGGTGATGAAGATGACTATGAATTCGTCCATTCGAGCCGGGCAAGAAATGAGGAAGGGCAGCAAGACAACCACCGCGGCTCGGGCGGGCGAGAAGACGAAGAATCTCCAGGACATGATCACGACGGTGATGCTATACACAGTCATCATGTAGAAGATGCCGGACATGATGATGAGGAAGATCAAGACGAATGGCATGATCATGAAGATGAAGATGCCGGAGCAGACGATGATGGAGGCTGGGTGTAGGGCCCTCATATTCAAGAGCTGCTTCTCAAGCAGACGGATAACGCAAGAGCTGCCGCCCGAGAGAAAGCCAAGCTGTATCAACTCGAGATAGACGCGGTTACTCCATTGTATGAAGGATGCATGCCCGAGGATACCCGCCTGAAAGTAATGCTCATGTATCTGGAGATGAAGGTAAAACACAAAATGACCGACGCATGCTTCAACGAGAACATGTCATTCTGGCACAAACGTCTTCCCAAGGGGAACAAGTGCTCGACCAGTTTCGAGGAGGCGAAGAAAATCGTGTGTCCTCTGGATTTACCACACGTGAAATACCATGTGTGCATGAACAATTGCATCATTTATCGGGACGAGCACGCGGAGTCTACGATATGTCCGGTGTGCGGCGTCACTCGATACAAGAAGAGGAAGAAAGCTCCTCGAAAAGTGGTGTGGTACTTTCTGATCACTCCTCGTCTGCAGCGGTTTTTCGCGGACCCTAAGGTAGCAAAGCTCCTGCGTTGGCATGCGAATAGGGAGGAGAAGAAGCGGGAAGATGACGGAAATGATCCGGAGATAAATAAAAAAGACAAGATGCCGAGTCACCCTAAGGATGCGAGCCAGTGGCAAGCGTTGAACTTGGAAGACCCAGAATTTGGGAACGATCCAAGGAACATCGTGCTGGGCGCGAGCACCGATGGAGTCAATCCGTTTGGCAGCCAGAGAAGCACACATAGCACCTGGCCTATGTTTGTGTGGATGTACAACCTCCCCCCTGGTTGTGCATGAAGAGGAAGTACATTCACATGAGTATGCTAATTGAAGGGCCGAAACAACCAGGGAACGACATCAATCTGTATCTGGGGCTGCTGAAAGAGGAGCTAGACACGCTGTGGAAAACACCAGCCAATACGTGGGACGCCGCAGAGAAAGAATATTTCCCTATGAGAGCCGCACTGCTCACGACGGTGCATGACTATCTCTATTACGGATATCTCGCGAGGCAGGCGGTCCACGGATTTTTTGGATGCGTCAGGTGCATGGATGACACAACGTATTGCCAGCTAGAAAGAGATCCCGGGTCTTCGAAAACCGTGTTCATGGGACATCGAAGGTGGCTTCGCGACGATGACCCGTGGAAGAAACGCAAGGATCTGTTCAATGGTGAAACCGAACCCCGAATATGCCCGCGTACGAGGAGCAGCGAGGAAATAGACGAGCTGTTGAAACATTAGAAAGATTGCCCACTGCTGGGAAAGAAGCAAAAGGCGCCAGAGCCGGGAAAGAAGCGAAAGGTGCCAGAGCCGCTGCTGAATGTATGGAAAACGAGGTCTGTTTTCTGGGACTTGCCGTACTGGAAGATCCACCGTGTGCCTCACAGCCTTGATGTCATACATATCACGAAGAACGTGTGCGAGAGTCTGCTTGGTACCCTGCTCAACATGCCAGAGAGGACCAAAGATGGGCCGAAAGCAAGGGCAGACTTGAAATCAATGGGCATCAGGAAGGAGCTTCACGCTAATGATGATGATGATGATGATGAGACGAAGCAGGACACAGAAAGTCGACGCAAAGGCAAAAAGGCTAAGAAGACCGGAAATGACTACCCTCCCGCGTGCTTCACTCTAAGTCAGGAGGAGATCGAGCAGTTTTTCACCTGCCATGTAGGAGTAAAACTTCCTTACAGTTACGCGGGGAAGATAAGCTGATACATAGACCCAGTGAAGCAGAAGTTCAGCGGGATGAAGTCTCATGACTGTCACGTGCTGATGACACAGATACTTCCAGTTGCAATCCGTGGGATCATGGACACGCACGTCCGTGAAACACTATTTGGCCTATGCAACTTTTTCGACGTCATCTCTCAGAAGTCGGTTGGCGTGAGGCAACTCAGAAGGCTACAGGAAGAGATCGTGGTGATACTATGCGAGCTTGAGATGTACTTCCCGCCCGCAATCTTCGACGTTATGGTGCATCTGCTGGTCCATATCGTGGAGGATATCATCCAACTCGGGCCGACGTTCCTGCACAACATGATGTCGTTCGAAAGGATGAATGGTGTCATCAAAGGATACTGAGGGAGTCCTAGATTAGGGGGTGTTCGGATAGCCGGACTATACCTTCAGCCGGACTCCTGGACTATGAACATACAAGATTGAGGACTTCGTCCCGTGTCCGGGAGGGACTTTCCTTGGCGTGGAAGGCAAGCTTGGCGATACGGATATGCAGATCTCCTACCATTGTAACCGACTCTATGTAACCCTAACCCTACCCGGTGTCTATAAAAACCGGAGGGTTTTAGTCCGTAGGACAACATACACATCAACAATCATACCATAGGCTAGCTTCTAGGGTTTAGCCTCCTCGATCTCGTGGTAGATCTACTCTTGTACTACCCATATCATCAATATTAATCAAGCAGGACGTAGGGTTTTACCTCCATCGAGAGGGCCCGAACCTGGGTAAAACTTCGTGTCCCTTGTCTCCTGTTACCATCCGGCCTAGACGCACAGTTCGGGACCCCCTACCCGAGATCCGCCAGTTTTGACACCGACATTGGTGCTTTCATTGAGAGTTCCTATGTGTCGTCGCCATCAGGAAGGATGCCTCGCCCCGTCTTTAAAGACGGCACCGTTGCTAAGGGAGCTTTGGCTGTCGGCCAAACCCTCCGGTTAGGTGGCTTTCTTATGACCGCCTGTTCGGCTTCTGCGCCGACGATGACCTCTCGAGCCATCGAAAACAATCTTCATGTCAACTCGGAACTCGCCGAGCAGTTAGATCCAATAGAGCTTTCCTCCATAAACGAGCTCTTGGATCGCTTCGCCGCCCTGGGAGTCGCTACGGATTACGACCAGATTGGGCCTAAAACCGATCTGAGAGAGATTAACTCTCCCCAAGTCACCCATCACGTTGCCGTGGTAGAGGGACAGTGCGGTGACCCTTCATCTATCTTAAGGACTCGCTACGTCCAGATTCCCGATCCCTCCAAGCCAGATACCCACGGAGGGGAGGATATCACTCAAGACCTGAACTTAGAATTAGGCGACAGGCTGGATTCATTAGACAACATCCAGGAATCCAAATTGTCGAGTTCAGAAATTCCTCGGCCTCTGAGCCTTAGATGGAGTGTGGCTTCGGATTTAATTCCACCCACCCACCCCAACATAAGCGATCTATCCAAAATCAGGCAAGAACCCGATGAAACAGTACATCATTACTGGGCCAGATTCCTCCTGGTTAAGAACAGGCTAAGGGACTGCCGCGAGGAAGACACAATCTCAATCTTCTGCAATAATTGCACGGACAAGGGAATACTCAACGCCATAAGTCGCCGTGATATTACACGCTTCGCTGACTTGACGTCCATTGTACGAAAGTAGTGTGCGATGGAAAGCGCCTGGAAAACCAAAATAAAATTTTGGGACAATCCGGCCCTGAATACAAACCCAGTCCGAAATAAAAGGGTGCATCATCACTAGTGACCCGGGTCAAGCAGTAAAAAGCAAAAACCCTCTACAGGGCATGGAACCGTACTGGAAGGGTGGCTTAATGGACCCTGTAAAACTCAGAGTACAGAGGACGCCACACCAACTCACAGCCTCAGAGCATGTTGGATACTCCAGCAGGTGGCCAAAATTGGCGAAAATCTCCTAATTCCGGAGGCCACAGAAAGCCACCCTAGAGACACCAATACGGTATTAACAGTCTTCGAGACTTTCACATCAAATAATATGCGAAAAAGGACACTCCGCAGCCTTGCGAAGTCTACCAAGTAGCAACAATAAACCCATGGAGTGACACAGCTATTACCTTTAACGCCAGTGATGAACCTAAATTCCGAACAGCCCAAGCACTAACCGCATTGGTCCTCAATCCAATAGTGGACGGCTTTCGTCTTACCAAGGTACTCATGGACGACGGCAGCGGATTGAACCTCATTTATGAGGAGACTCTTCAAAAAATGGAAATAGACTGGAACCGCATTGAGCGAAGCAGCACAACCTTTAGAGGAGTAATCCCCAGTCGAGAAGCGCGCTGTATAGGAAAAATCACACTAGATGTGGTGTTCGGCACGCTGGATAATTACAAGTCCGAAGAGGTCACGTTCCAGGTGGCTCCGTTCAGCAGCGGTTATCACGCTCTGCTAGGGCGGGAAGCATTTACAATCTTCCAAGCAATACCCCATTACGGGTACATGAAGCTCAAGATGCCCGGGCCTAACGGGATCATCACTCTCGCTAGCGATCCGGACATAGCACTCCGCGCCGAAAACAAGACAGCCGCACTGGCCCTCGAGGCACTATCCAAAGCCCTAGCGGCTGAGGAGCTGACTGCGCTGCGCTCTATGGTGAATAGGGACGATGTGGTACTCGACAAAAGATCCAAGTCCACCTCCTTTAAACCGGCGGACGAAATACTCAAATTCCAAGTCCATCCAATGGACCCCAATAAAACAACTTCCATCGGGGCATAGTTAAACCCTGATGTTGACGCCGCACTGCGAGAGTTCCTACGAGAGAACTGGGACATTTTCACCTGGCACCCTTCAGGCATGCCAGGAATCCCACGCAGGCTGGCCGAGCACAGCTTAAATATCCAAACAGGATTCAAACCTGTCAAACAGGCTCTTTGGCATTTTTTCGAACCTAAGAGACAGGCCATGGGAGAGGAACTAGCCAAGTTATTGGAGGCCGGATTCATCAGAGAAATAAAACACCCGGACTGGCTAGCGAACCTGGTGATGGTACCAAAGAGGGATAAATCCTGGTGCCTTTGTGTCGATTTCAAAGACCTCAATAAAGCTTGCCCAAAGGATCCCTTCCCCCTCCCCCGCATCGATCAAATTATTGATGCTACCGTAGGACACGAGTCATTGTGTTTCCTCGACGCATACTCCGGTTACCACCAAATCAAGATGGCGGAGTCCGACCAAGCCGCACGGCATTCATCACACCATACGGTCCCTTCTGTTTCAACACAATGCCTTTTGGGCTCAAAAATGCAGGCGCAACATATCAGCGCATGATTCAGACATGTCTGGAGAAACAAATCAGCAAAATAGTAGAGGCATATGTAGACGATGTGGTCGTCAAAACCAAACACGTTGACTCTTTGATAGATGACTTGAGGCTCACATTCGACAACCTCCAAACATACGGCATCAAGTTCAATCCGGAAAATTGCATTTTTGGCGTACCAGCCGGAAACCTCCTGGGTTTCATTGTCTCCAGTAGAGGTATTGAAGCTAATCCGGCCAAAATCCGAGCTTTGTCATAGTTGGCTACCCCAACAGACCTCAAACAAATCCAGAAGTTAACTGGATGCATGGCGGCTCTAAGCCACTTTATCTCCCGCTTAGGAGAAAATGCTTTACCCCTTTATCGCCTCCTTCGGCGCACCGAACACTTCAAGTGGAGGGACGCTGCCACAACCAGATTGGAAGAAATAAAGGCCATTTGGGAAACCAACCCAATCCTGGCCGCGCCAAACATCGGCGAACCAATGCTGTTGTACATTGCGGCAACTCATCAAGTTGTAAGCGCAGTACTCGTTGTCGAACGAGAAGCGGACGGACATAAATTCCCTCTTCAAAAGCCGGTATACTATGTATCCACTGTCCTCACTCCATGCAAATCACGATACCCACATTATCAAAAGATAGCCTATGCGGTATTCATGGCATCCCGGAAGCTGTTACTTTCAAGAGTGTTCGATTACAGTAGCCTCGAAAGTGCCACTTAATGATATTATAAACAACCGCGACACTACGGGCCGGATTGCCAAATGGGCCATTGAGCTCCTCCCATTCGACATAACGTACAAACCTTGACGAGCCATTAAGTCGCAAGTATTGGCCGACTTTGTCGTCGAATGGACGAAGGCCGAACTCCCTAAAGAGTACGGCGCATACTCCAATTAGATCATGCACTTCGATGGTTCTAAAATGCTGGCTGGTCTAGGAGCTGGCGTCGTCCTGACGTCCCCAACTGGAGATATCGTTCAGTACGTACTACAAATATTGTATACAGACTCCAACAACGCAGCCGAATACGAAGCTCTGTTGCATGGTCTTCGGATGGCAGTCTCCATGGGAATTCAACACCTGGAGGTGCATGGGGATTCAAACCTCGCAATATCCCACATAAATGGAGACTTTGACGCCAAGGATCCAAAAATGGCGGCCTACCGAAACGCCGTCCTAAAAATGTCAGCTCGGTTCGAGGGGCTCGAATTTCACCATGTGGCTCGGGAAAACAATCAGGCGGCGGATATCCTTGCCCGCATCGGCGCAAAACGCGATGCGGTCCCCCCCAACTTATTTTTGGAGAGGCTGTTCAAGCCATCTGTAGTATGGGAAGGGGACACCGGTAACAATAGTCCAGAGCCAGCCAAAATACCCGATACCGAACACTCTGACACAATCGGAGGCTCCGCCACCGAAATAACACCTTGAGCCCACGTAATAATGGCCATCATAGCCCCATGGACAGAACCATTCATGGCCTACCTAACTAAGTAGGAACTTCCGGAGGACCAAAATGAGGCACGCTACATAGTGCGGTGATCTAAGGCCTACAGGGTCCATGAGGGAGAATTGTATAAAAAAAGCACTACCGGAGTCCTTCAAAGATGCATCTCCGAAGAGGCAGGGCGGAACCTTTTGGCAGAAATTCACGCCGGACTCGGCGGTCACCACGCCGCAGCCCCGGCTCTTGTAAACAAAGCCTTCCGTACAGGATTCTATTGGCCAACGGCCCGGGAAGATGCACAGGACTTGGTCCAACGTTGCGCCGGTTGCCAGCTCTTTGCAAATCAAAGCCACATGCCACGCACCGCCCTCCAAACAATCCCCATTAC
This sequence comes from Triticum urartu, assembly GCF_056163025.1. Taxonomy (NCBI): domain Eukaryota; kingdom Viridiplantae; phylum Streptophyta; class Magnoliopsida; order Poales; family Poaceae; genus Triticum; species Triticum urartu. The sequence continues at coordinate 190,552,834 of NC_141873.1, read as the reverse complement.
GTGGCCCTTCGCGGTCTGGGGGCTTGACATGGTTGGACCCCTTAAAGGGGGAACCCACAAGAAAAAATACTTACTGGTCATGGTGGATATTCACCAAATGGATAGAGGCCAAACCTGTTAAAACAACCGAATCCGGACCGGTGATAGACTTCATATCCAGGGTCGTACACCGTTATGGCGTCCCCCACAGCATCATCACTGACAACGGCACGAACTTCACTGCCGATGAGGTAAAACTCTGGTGCAGCAAAATGGGCATCAAGCTCGATTATGCTTCAGTCTATCACCCACAAACCAACGGCCAAGTTGAGCGAGCAAACGGTCTTATAATGAGCGGCATTAAACCCAGATTAGTGCATTCCTTAACGGAGTCTAACATGCACTGGGTAGAGGAGCTCGACTCCGTACTCTTGGGGCTGCGGACCACGCCGAATCGTAGTACCGGATATACACCTTTTTTATGGTGTACGGCGCAGAGGCAGTCTTGCCCTGTGACATAATTCATGACTGACCTCGAGTGCGCATGTACGAAGAAAGAGAAGCCGAGCTCGATCGGCAGGACAGTCTGGACACCCTGGAGGAGGAGCGCGACGTAGAAAAAGCCCGTTTCGCATTTTATCAGCCACAGGCTCACAGATACCAAAGTAGAGAAGTACGGGCCAAAACTTATAACGTTGGCGAACTAGTTCTACGCCTGTCGGATAAGAAAAAGAACAAGCTCGAGCCCAAATGGGAAGGTCCCTTCATTATTGACCAAGTTCTAACCGGTGGAGCATACCGACTGCGGGATGCATTAACTAATCGACTCGAGCCGAACCCATGGAACGCGGCCAGGCTCCGAAGATTCTACGCCTAGCGCCGGACTCTATGTCCGTCTCCTTCCTCTGTCCATTTTTTGCATATACATTATCTGCCTTGTTTTTCTTTCTCTCTTTCTTTTATTCCTTCTTTAGGCCTTCAAAGGCCAACTTGTGCCTCGCTTGCACATTATAGATGCGCTAGCCGCGCTCATCATACCTGGGGGCTTCTTTCACAGAAGCTTATTTATTTATCTGAGCCTCGTGCCCCGCACATGTGTTATGCTTCCACATGTAACTTTTTTCGCCATTATATGCATCGATATGACTTAAGTCTTGGCCAAGCTGGGTTGCCTGGCTCTTGTATTTATGCCCTACGTTCCCGTTAATTCGGCTAGGGCATAAGGGGAGCACCTCTGTGATTGTTACTGCCGGGTCAGCCGGATGTGTACCTCAGACTGGGTGAAGCCGAAAGCTAGCGTTCTTAAGGGAATATTCGGTCAATGAACAAAAGATGATTTTTATTTATTTTCCATGTCTGCCCCCCCGATGTTTTTCCTGCGTTTCCTATCGCAGTCCGGACATGCAATTTAGGGCATGCTTACCCAGGGAAAGGAACCCTTAACAAAACTATTCTCCCTGGAAGATGTTTCTTACTACCCATGTAATACAACATAACTAGTTGGGCACTTGTCTGTTCAAGCACTAATGACCCCTACGCCTGGTCTCCACGCATACCCCGGTTCTTATATAACTGAGCGGGTATTCAGATACACTCCGGACTATCGGGTCCCGAGGTTGAAGTGAAAAGGTCCGCCAAGACAAATGATCTACAATCCGGCTAGAAGGCATTATACATGTCACTTTAATTACATAGTCATGCAGACTGACTAAATTCCTCTTCTATACCATCCAACAGGCGGTCTAGCCTACAATCCTATTGGGAATACTTTGCGGCTAATTCTACTTGCCCATAAACTATGCTAACGGGGATCTCTTTTCCGTCGAGCCCCATGGGTCCGACCTCGGCCATGTGATTTGGGTCAGCCTTGGTATACCGCGTCTTCACCATGGCCCAGGCTTCTCTGGAACCTTGACGGCAGGCCGATATATTCCATAATCGGAAGTGCCGCCGTGCTCCCTTGAGCTTCTTCGTAAGCTCTGCAATGCCTTCTGGCAGGGAGACGGATGGCCACAATGCCTGGGCAACACCTTGCATCACCTGCCGAACTTGTTCGTGCAGATGTGAGAGCTCAGATAGAGGATCACCTGCAGACCCGGGGATTTCCTCCGCGGGATGACCCGTCAGCATACCTACATACATAACGCTGTTAGTCGGCTTCTTCGCCGAACTCCTTCAAAAGGATTCGTTCAAGCACTTACTGAAAATGCCGCGCCGAAGCCGCTTATTCTCCTTCTCGGAGTCTGCAAGCTGGGATCGAACGTCTTTTAGTTCCACGCTCAGCTTGATATTGGTGTCTTGGAGATTGTTTTTCTCCCGCCTAACCTTAGTCAACACTCGTTTGCCAACCTCTAGCTATCGCACGACATGCTGGTCCTCCAGATTTTCTCCGGATTCATCTGCAACATCTATTGTCAGATCTGCAGCCACGCCGCACACTATATGGTAACCATCATTCTTTAAAGTAAATGTTACCAACGGGAGATTTTTTTGGTTCCTTCAATGCGGCAATAGCGGCCCGCAGTTGGGTCTTGCATTCCTCCAGCTCCTGTGCTAGCATAGTATTCTTGTCTGTAAGAACCTGCACAATAAAGATGATCCTTAAATCAGTTCTGCTAAATGTTTCAAGTCTCAGGGGCTACCGATACATATAAATCGTCAGATGTACTTACCCGTACATCCTTTACATACTGATCCGTGGCTCTGGCTAGACCATCTTGAGCAGCACGGAGGTACGCCTCTCCAAAATTGAAGACATCAAATGCCTCTAGTGAGAAACAAGCGTCACGGAGTACGGCCCGACAGCGCCTATGATTCATGGCGCTTTCCACTTCTGAGTTTCTAGTGGATAATCTATCCGCATCCTCTATAGGGGGATTATCTGGCGCCCGCCCCATATCGGCTTCCGCCTCTATGTCCGGTCCTGGTGCCCGACTGGTGGAAGCATGATTAGCAATAGCGCCGGACATATTCCGGCGAGCGTTTTTTTCTGTTAAAGAAAACACGGGCGTCGTTACATTTCAAGAAAGACGACAACCACGGAGCGGGGTTTCTATTATACCTTTGCGCCGGCGTCTCCGTCCTGACCGCCTTCCTTTTTGGCCTGCCCGGCCTCGGTGCCTCTTGTTGGCAAGTTGCTGCGGGTTCGGCAGGGCGTCCCGAATGCCTTCCCTATAAAAACGCCATATGTATATGGTGGGTGAAGTGTCTAACAGGGGATCCTAGTTTTTGGAGTTGGGATTTTTTGGTTTTCTTACGTGTGATGTAGGAAGCAGTCCGGGATAGTCGACCGTAATGGCCACCATGGCATCATCGCAGCTTAACTGATAGAACTGCTGGTCTATGAGCTCCACGAATATAACCGGATCTTCTTCAAGTCCGGAGTCGAGGTCCCGGTCAGGGTCCTCTGATTGTGGAGAGGGGCTGCTGACCTCCTTTATGGCTTTTCGCAGTTCCTGCCGCAAAGTGGCAAGGTGAATACTTATGACAAAGAATGCGGGAAAAATGGGTGATTATAAAGGTGCTCTATAGGTGTCTCCGATGGTATTTGTTGAGTTGGCATAGATCAAGATTAGGATTTGTCACTCCGATTGTCGGAGAGGTATCTTTGGGCCCTCTCGGTAATATACATCACTATAAGCCTTGCAAGCAATGTAGCTAATGAGTTAGTTACGGGATGTAGCATTACGAAACGAGTAAAGAGACTTGCCGGCAACGAGATTGAACTAGGTATTGAGATACCGACGATCAAACCTCAGGCAAGTAACATACCGATGACAAAGGGAACAACGTGTATTGTTATGCGGTTTGACCGATAAAGTTCTTCGTAGAATATGTAAGAACCAATATGAGCATCTAGGTTCCGCTATTGGTTATTGACCGGAGACGTGTCTCGGTCATGTCTACATAGTTCTCGAACCCGTAGGGTCCGCACGCTTAACGTTCGGTGACGATCGGTATTATGAGTTTATGTGTTTTGATGTACCGAAGATAGTTTAGAGTTCCGGATGTGATCACGGACATGACGAGGAGTCTCAAAATGGTCGAGACATAAACATTGATATATTGGATGACTATATTCGGACACCAGATGAGTTCCGGGGGTCACCGGATATTTATCGGAGTGCCGGGGAGTTATCGGAACCCCCTGGGGAACTAATGGGCCTACATGGGCCTTGTGAGAGAGAAAGGATGAGGCCTAGGGCTAGCCTCCCCCCTTGGGAGTCTGAATTGGACAAGGAGTGGGGCGGCGCCCCCTCTTTCCTCCCTCTCTCCTCTCCTTCGTTTCCCCTTCCCCCTTCCTAGTTGGACTAGGAAAAGGGGAGTCCTACTCCTACTAGGAGGAGGACTCCCCCTCTCCTTGGCGCGCCCCTAGGCCGGCCGGCCTCCCCCTTGCTCCTTTGTATACGGGGGCAGGGGGCACCCTAGAACACACAAGTTGATTGTCGCCAGCCGTGTGCAGTGCCCCCTTCCACCATAATCCACCTCGCTCATATCGTAGCGGTGCTTAGGCGAAGCCCTGTTCCGGTAGCATCATCATCACCGTCATCACGCCGTCGTGCTGACGAAGCTCTCCCAAGACACTCTACTGGATCGTGAGTTCGTGGGACATCACCGAGCCGAACGTGTGCAGATCATAGAGGTGTCGTACCTTCGGTGCTAGGATCAGTCGATTGTGAAGACGTACGACTACATCAATCGCGATGTCATAATGCTTCCGCTTACGGTCTACGAGGGTACATAGACAAAACTCTTCCCTCTCATTGCTATGCATCACCATGATCTTGCGTGTGCATTGGATTTTTTTTTGAAATTACTACGTTCCCCAACAGAGACCCCCCGGAGTAATGAAGAATAGAAATGTTGAACCAACGATGAAAAGAATTTGAAAGATCTTGGAAAAAGACATATGACTGATGATAATTCATTCTTACGTCAAACTTGGAAAAGAATTTGAGAGTAACTCCGGGAAAATTAGAAGAGTCAGGTAAGATCCTAGGAAAAGACCCGTGTGTTCAGGCCCACTCAAAGACACACCCTTGAAGTGATTTTGAAGAGAGATTGCACCGGTTGAATTAAATGACTTGAATGAGATAATAATCCCCAAATAGCTTGAATGGATTAAGAATGGAAACACGAATCTTTGGAGATATCGTGAACACTCCAGAACCATTGAATAGCGAGAAGTGAATGATTGAGAGGAGCACGGGCATGAAAAACGCATTTGAAACAAGGAAAGGGATATCCTCAACACCGAAAGCTTGCATTGAATCCACCGAGAAGAAAAGAGAACGAAGAAACATAAACTTGAAGCTTCCTTAGCATCTCATGAGAATCACCGGATAAGAACATTGATTGAAAAGAATGAAGAGACTTCCTGCAAATAAAAGGATACATGATTTGAGAATTCTAAGTCCTAGAAGAAAAAGGGATGGGAGGGCAGGAAAACAAAGGCAACTTGGGGACGGATGAAACAACCACCGTTGCGAAGAACTAAGAATTGATCTAGCAAATATTGAAAAGATAGGATTAACTTGAAGAGAACACGCCGGTTGGAAAAGAATTGACATGACAATCTCGAAAAGCAAGAAGGATTAGCATCCACATAGAAATATGAGAACACCGCTAAGGGAAGGTATGGAATTAACACTTGACAATGAAGTAACTAGAATACCACAATCAAAACAAAACAAAGGATTGGCTTAGGAAATAAGCCAGAACAAACATATGATAGACCCCATATCGTATCATGTGTCTGTTGGAAAGAATTCCTACGTGATACTTGAATCCCCACCTAAAAATCCCAAAACATTCTGGTTATGCAATCTGGTGTTGGGGATACAGGGAGGCACAATATATATCACACAACTAACAAGCCCTATGCTCCAACTGTATCCATCCGTCAACACATAACCAAGAAAACTCCGAAAATCGTGTAGCTCAACTTTTGAAAAGCATTCGTTATATGAGTTATGGCAATACTCCTGAACTCGTGCCCCAGTACTGGGTGGCGTCGAGGTTATCTCACCAACAAGTGCATAAAAGAGATTTTCGATGTCGGCAAACTCAGGTATTCCAGAACCGCAACGATAAAATTGTGACGACAACACCTCGGAGCTCAACTCCTCGGGACAGTGCTACAATCCCTAAATGTCAGGAGGAACCAAGAACAATGTTCTCGTCACAAGAATATCAGAACGATTCTAAGATACCCGCGTGATCCTAAAAAAATCATGAAATTTGAGGAGAGGAAGTTAATACATCTACGCCAGGAGGCCTCACTAGAGCGACGAAGGGACTGAGGAGTAAAAAGAATCCTACTCTCTGTTATATATAATCCTAAGACTCAAAACATTTTGTTCTAGACTCAACAACGTCAGCGGTTCGATCAAGCAGTGGGCTCCTAAGTCGGGGATGGCTCTGATACCAACTTGTAACGCCCACGATGTGGCTATATCTCCCATGTGTTGAGGCATGACTTAGAGGCATAACCGCATTGTGGTTTTGTCGCAAGAAGGGTCATCTTCACACAATCCCATGTAATGAACAAGAAAGGGATAAATAGAGTTGGCTTACAATTGCCACGTCACACAATACTTAAATGATGCATACATCATCCAAAGTACACACATAGTCCGACTGCGGACAAATCCAAATGAAAAGAAGATAACCCCAAATGCTAAATCCCCAATCTTCCCAACTAGGCTCCACTAGTGATCATCAGGAAATGAAACATAGTAATGACCAAGGTCCTCGTCGAACTCCCACTTGAGTTCGGTAGCATCACCTGCACTGGCATCATCGGCACTTGCAACTTTTTTGGTAGTATCTGTGAGTCACGAGGACTCAGCAATCTCAAAACCCGCAAGATCAAGACTATTTAAGCTTATGGGTAGGATGAGGTAATGAGATGGAGTTGCCACAAGCGCTAAGCAAATATGGTGGCTAACATACGCAAATAAGAGTAAGATGAGAAGCTACGCAACGGTCGTAAAGCTAGAAGTGATCCTGAACTACATACGATCAAACATAACCCAAACCATGTTCACTTCTCGGACTCCACCAAAAATAGACCATCACGGCTACACATCCGGTTGATTTATTTTAATTAAGTCAAGTGTCAAGTTCTCTACAACCGGATATTAACAAATTCCCATCTGCCACATCACAGCGGGCACGATTGTTGAAAGTTTATACCCTGCAGGGGTGTCCCAACTTAGCCCATCACAAGCTCTCACGATCAACGAAGGATATTCCTTCTCCCGGAAAGACACGATCAGTCTCGGAATCCCGGTTACAAGACATTTTGACAATGGTAAAACAAGACCAGCAAGACCGCCCAATGTGCCGACAAATCCTGATAGGAGTCGCACATATCTCGTACTCAGGGCACACCGGATGGGCCAAACGTTGGGTTAGCTGAGACCCTAGTTGCCCAGGGGGCGCCGGACATTGCCCAGTTCGGACCAACACTTAGAGGAGCACTGGCCCGAGGGTTAAAATAAAGATGACCCTCGGGTTTGCAACTCCCAAGGGAAAAAGGCTTAGGTTGTTAGGAAAATGTAAAACCAAGGTTGGGCCTTGCTGGAGGAGTTTTATTCAAAGGGAACTGTCAAGGGGGTCCCATAAACCCAACCACGTAAGGAACGCAAAATCAAGGAACATAGCACAAGTATGACGGAAACTAAGGCGGCAAGAGTGGAACAAAACACCGAGCAAAAGGCCAAGCCTTCCACCCTTTGCCAAGTATATAGATGCATTAATTAAATAAGAGATATTGTGATACCCCAACATATCCATGTTCCAACATGGAACAACCTGCAAGGCACCTGTAACTAGCAACGCTATAAGAGGGGGCACTATTAGGAAAAGGGCTATAGATGAAATTGACACTAATGGCGCACCAGACATGTGGTGCTCCACTACTATATACTAATGGCGCACCAGACACATGGTGTGCCACCAGTAACAAAAACTTTTTTTTCATTTTTCCAAACATACTAATGGCGCATCCAGGCACAGTGCGCCATTACTAGTTCTAACTAGTAATGGCGCACCAACAACCAAGTGCGCCACTACTGTAATTTTTATTCTTTTTTTGCAAAACTACTAATGGCGCACTGTGGCATAGTGCGCCATTACTAGTTTAAACTAGTAATGGCGCACTCTGCCACGGTGCGCCATTAGTAAATATTTTTTTTTATTTTTTTTGCAAAACTACTAATGGCGCACCACCAGCAGGTGCGCCATTAGTATGTAGGGTTACTAATGGCGCATGAGTGGGTGGTGCGCCATTAGTAACCTGGGACCAGCTAGATATTTTGGACAGCCACACCTACACACTCACTTTCCCCACTTCATTCCCTTCACCTCCTTCTCCAAGCTTGTGTCGGCTGCCTCCTCCTCCTCACCTCATTTGCATCATAGATTCATCAAAATTAAGTGGTTAAATTACCTTTTTTTGATAGGTAAGTAAGGGGAAAGCTATCTTTATGTTGTAGATCTACTTTTTTTCTCCCTAGCTCGCTCCAACAACGAGCACATGCACTTTTTGTGGCCTAGCTAGATCTATGTATGTTTGTGGTGTTGCATATATGTTTGTGTTTGCAGGTACTGGTATTTGAAATGCGATAGTTGCCAATATTTTGCCAGAATGTTGATTCATTTCCGTTTTGGCGAGAATTTTGGAACTATGCATTCTTTTTGGTCCTATTTTTAGGGAAAGTCATGCCAAATTTTTTCTTGGTTCTAAAATATCGTTTTGCTCTACCCCGTAGGCGACGATGGTTCGCACGATGACCGAAGGCATCGTGAATAGGTTTTTGAGCTCCGCGAAGGCCGAGATGCTTCAAAAGAACGAGACAGAGATAAGATGTCCGTGTCAAAGATGCAAGCTAAAGAGCCTTATTGCGGACCCGGATTCTGGGCAGGTGCGGGACCACCTACTCTTGCATGGTTTCATGGATGGCTATCGGTGGCAAGGTGATGAAGATGACTATGAATTCGTCCATTCGAGCCGGGAAAGAAATGAGGAAGGGCAGCAAGACAACCACCGCGGCTCGGGCGGGCGAGAAGACGAAGAATCTCCAGGACATGATCACGACGGTGATGCTATACACAGTCATCATGTAGAAGATGCCGGACATGATGATGAGGAAGATCAAGACGAATGGCATGATCATGAAGATGAAGATGCCGGAGCAGACGATGATGGAGGCTGGGTGCAGGGCCCTCATATTCAAGAGCTGCTTCTCAAGCAGACGGATAACGCAAGAGCTGCCGCCCGAGAGAAAGCCAAGCTGTATCAACTCGAGATAGACGCGGTTACTCCATTGTATGAAGGATGCATGCCCGAGGAATACCCGCCTGAAAGTAATGCTCATGTATCTGGAGATGAAGGTAAAACACAAAATGACCGACGCATGCTTCAACGAGAACATGTCATTCTGGCACAAACGTCTTCCCAAGGGGAACAAGTGCCCGACCAGTTTCGAGGAGGCGAAGAAAATCGTGTGTCCTCTGGATTTACCACACGTGAAATACCATGTGTGCATGAACAATTGCATCATTTATCGGGACGAGCACGCGGAGTCTACGATATGTCCGGTGTGCGGCGTCACTCGATACAAGAAGAGGAAGAAAGCTCCTCGAAAAGTGGTGTGGTACTTTCTGATCACTCCTCGTCTGCAGCGGTATTTCGCGGACCCTAAGGTAGCAAAGCTCCTGCGTTGGCATGCGAATAGGGAGGAGAAGAAGCGGGAAGATGACGGAAATGATCCGGAGATAAATAAAAAAGACAAGATGTCGAGTCACCCTAAGGATGCAAGCCAGTGGCAAGCGTTGAACTTGGAAGACCCAGAATTTGGGAACGATCCAAGGAACATCGTGCTGGGCGCGAGCACCGATGGAGTCAATCCATTTGGCAGCCAGAGAAGCACACATAGCACCTGGCCTATGTTTGTGTGGATGTACAACCTCCCCCCTGGTTGTGCATGAAGAGGAAGTACATTCACATGAGTATGCTAATTGAAGGGCCAAAACAACCAGGGAACGACATCAATCTGTATCTGGGGCTGCTGAAAGAGGAGCTAGACATGCTGTGGAAAACACCAGCCAATACGTGGGACGCCGCAGAGAAAGAATATTTCCCTATGAGAGCCGCACTGCTCACGACGGTGCATGACTATCTCTATTACGGATATCTCGCGAGGCAGGTGGTCCACAGATTTTTTGGATGCGTCAGGTGCATGGATGACACAACGTATTGCCAGCTAGAAAGAGATCCCGGGTCTTCGAAAACCATGTTCATGGGACATCGAAGGTGGCTTCGCGACGATGACCCGTGGAAGAAACGCAAGGATCTGTTCAATGGTGAAACCGAACCCCGAATATGCCCGCGTACGAGGAGCAGCGAGGAAATAGACGAGCTGTTGAAACATTAGAAAGATTGCCCACTGCCGGGAAAGAAGCAAAAGGCGCCAGAGCCGGGAAAGAAGCGAAAGGTGCCAGAGCCGCTGCTGAAGGTATGGAAAACGAGGTCTGTTTTCTGGGACTTGCCGTACTGGAAGATCCACCGTGTGCCTCACAGCCTTGATGTCATACATATCACGAAGAACGTGTGCGAGAGTCTGCTTGGTACCCTGCTCAACATGCCAGAGAGGACCAAAGATGGGCCGAAAGCAAGGGCAGACTTGAAATCAATGGGCATCAGGAAGGAGCTTCACGCTAATGATGATGATGATGATGATGAGGCGAAGCAGGACACAGAAAGTCGTCGCAAAGGCAAAAAGGCTAAGAAGACCGGAAATGACTACCCTCCCGCGTGCTTCACTCTAAGTCAGGAGGAGATCGAGCAGTTTTTCACCTGCCACGTAGGAGTAAAACTTCCTTACAGTTACGCGGGGAAGATAAGCTGATACATAGACCCAGTGAAGCAGAAGTTCAGCAGGATGAAGTCTCACGACTGTCACGTGCTGATGACGCAGATACTTCCAGTTGCAATCCGTGGGATCATGGACACGCACGTCCATGAAACACTATTTGGCCTATGCAACTTTTTCGACGTCATCTCTTGGAAGTCGGTTGGCGTGAGGCAACTCAGAAGGCTACAGGAAGAGATCGTGGTGATACTATGCGAGCTTGAGATGTACTTCCCGCCTGCAATCTTCGACGTTATGGTGCATCTGCTGGTCCATATCGTGGAGGATATCATCCAACTCGGGCCGACGTTCCTGCACAACATGATGTCGTTCGAAAGGATGAATGGTGTCATCAAAGGATACTGAGGGAGTCCTAGATTAGGGGGTGTTCGGATAGCCGGACTATACCTTCAGTCGGACTCCTGGACTATGAACATACAAGATTGAGGACTTCGTCCCGTGTCCGGGAGGGACTTTCCTTGGCGTGGAAGGCAAGCTTGGCGATACGGATATGCAGATCTCCTACCATTGTAACCGACTCTATGTAACCCTAACCCTACCCGGTGTCTATAAAAACCGGAGGGTTTTAGTCCGTAGGACAACATACACATCAACAATCATACCATAGGCTAGCTTCTAGGGTTTAGCCTCCTCGATCTCGTGGTAGATCTACTCTTGTACTACCCATATCATCAATATTAATCAAGCAGGACGTAGGGTTTTACCTCCATCGAGAGGGCCCGAACCTGGGTAAAACTTCGTGTCCCTTGTCTCCTGTTACCATCCGGCCTAGACGCACAGTTCGGGACCCCCTACCCGAGATCCGCCAGTTTTGACACCGACATTGGTGCTTTCATTGAGAGTTCCTATGTGTCGTCGCCATCAGGAAGGATGCCTCGCCCCGTCTTTAAAGACGGCACCGTTGCTAAGGGAGCTTTGGCTGTCGGCCAAACCCTCCGGTTAGGTGGCTTTCTTATGACCGCCTGTTCGGCTTCTGCGCCGACGATGACCTCTCGAGCCATCGAAAACAATCTTCATGTCAACTCGGAACTCGCCGAGCAGTTAGATCCAATAGAGCTTTCCTCCATAAACGAGCTCTTGGATCGCTTCGCCGCCCTGGGAGTCGCTACGGATTACGACCAGATTGGGCCTAAAACCGATCTGAGAGAGATTAACTCTCCCCAAGTCACCCATCACGTTGCCGTGGTAGAGGGACAGTGCGGTGACCCTTCATCTATCTTAAGGACTCGCTACGTCCAGATTCCCGATCCCTCCAAGCCAGATACCCACGGAGGGGAGGATATCACTCAAGACCTGAACTTAGAATTAGGCGACAGGCTGGATTCATTAGACAACATCCAGGAATCCAAATTGTCGAGTTCAGAAATTCCTCGGCCTCTGAGCCTTAGATGGAGTGTGGCTTCGGATTTAATTCCACCCACCCACCCCAACATAAGCGATCTATCCAAAATCAGGCAAGAACCCGATGAAACAGTACATCATTACTGGGCCAGATTCCTCCTGGTTAAGAACAGGCTAAGGGACTGCCGCGAGGAAGACACAATCTCAATCTTCTGCAATAATTGCACGGACAAGGGAATACTCAACGCCATAAGTCGCCGTGATATTACACGCTTCGCTGACTTGACGTCCATTGTACGAAAGTAGTGTGCGATGGAAAGCGCCTGGAAAACCAAAATAAAATTTTGGGACAATCTGGCCCTGAATACAAACCCAGTCCGAAATAAAAGGGTGCATCATCACTAGTGACCCGGGTCAAGCAGTAAAAAGCAAAAACCCTCTACAGGGCATGGAACCGTACTGGAAGGGTGGCTTAATGGACCCTGTAAAACTCAGAGTACAGAGGACGCCACACCAACTCACAGCCTCAGAGCATGTTGGATACTCCAGCAGGTGGCCAAAATTGGCGAAAATCTCCTAATTCCGGAGGCCACAGAAAGCCACCCTAGAGACACCAATACGGTATTAACAGTCTTCGAGACTTTCACATCAAATAATATGCGAAGAAGGACACTCCGCAGCCTTGCGAAGTCTACCAAGTAGCAACAATAAACCCATGGAGTGACACAGCTATTACCTTTAACGCCAGTGATGAACCTAAATTCCGAACAGCCCGAGCACTAACCGCATTGGTCCTCAGTCCAATAGTGGACGGCTTTCGTCTTACCAAGGTACTCATGGACGACGGCAGCGGATTGAACCTCATTTATGAGGAGACTCTTCAAAAAATGGAAATAGACTGGAACCGCATTGAGCGAAGCAGCACAACCTTTAGAGGAGTAATCCCCAGTCGGGAAGCGCGCTGTATAGGAAAAATCACACTAGATGTGGTGTTCGGCACGCTGGATAATTACAAGTCCGAAGAGGTCACGTTCCAGGTGGCTCCGTTCAGCAGCGGTTATCACGCTCTGCTAGGGCGGGAAGCATTTACAATCTTCCAAGCAATACCCCATTACGGGTACATGAAGCTCAAGATGCCCGGGCCTAACGGGATCATCACTCTCGCTAGCGATCCGGACATAGCACTCCGCGCCGAAAACAAGACAGCCGCACTGGCCCTCGAGGCACTATCCAAAGCCCTAGCGGCTGAGGAGCTGACTGCGCTGCGCTCTATGGTGAATAGGGACGATGTGGTACTTGACAAAAGATCCAAGTCCACCTCCTTTAAACCGGCGGACGAAATACTCAAATTCCAAGTCCATCCAATGGACCCCAATAAAACAACTTCCATCGGGGCATAGTTAAACCCTGATGTTGACGCCGCACTGCGAGAGTTCCTACGAGAGAACTGGGACATTTTCGCCTGGCACCCTTCAGGCATGCCAGGAATCCCACGCAGGCTGGCCGAGCACAGCTTAAATATCCAAACAGGATTCAAACCTGTCAAACAGGCTCTTTGGCATTTTTTCAAACCTAAGAGACAGGCCATGGGAGAGGATCTAGCAAAGCTATTGGAGGCCGGATTCATCAGAGATATAAAACATCTGGACTGGCTAGCAAACCTGGTGATGGTACCAAAGAAGGACAAATCCTGGCGCCTGTGTGTTGATTTTAAAGACCTTAACAAGGCTTGCCCAAAGGATCCCTTCCCCCTCCCCCGCATCGATCAAATTATCAACACTACCGCAAGACACGATTCGTTGTGTTTCCTCAACGCATATTCCGGCTACCATCAAAACAAGATGGCAGAACCAGACCAAGCCGCAACGACATTTATCACACCATACGGCCCATTCTGCTTCAAAACGATGCCCTTCGGGCTCAAAAACGCCGGCGCAACATATCAGCGCATGATTTAGACATGTCTGGCAAGCCAGATCGGCAAAACAGTGGAGGCATATGTAGATGATGTGGTCGTCAAAACAAGACATGTTGAATCTCTAGTAGACAACTTGAGGCTCACATTTGATAACCTCCGAACATACGACATCAAGCTCAACCCGGAAAAATGCGTTTTCGGCGTTCCAGCCGAAAAGCTCTTTGGCTTCATTGTATCCGGTAGAGGAATTGAAGCAAATCCAGCCAAAATCCGAGCTCTGTCGCAACTGGATATCCCAACGGACCTCAAACAAATACAAGAATTAACCAGATGCGTGGCGGCTCTAAGCCGCTTTATCTCCCGCTTGGGAGAAAAGGCCCTACCCCTTTACCGCCTCCTTCGGCGCACCGAACACTTCAAATGGACGGATGCAACCACGGCCGGACTCGATGAAATAAAAGCCATACTGGCAACAAACCCAGTCCTGGCCGCGCCAAACATTGGCGAACCAATGCTATTATACATGGCAGCAACACATCAGGTTGTAAGCGCAGTGCTCGTCGTCGAACGAGAAGCGGACGGACACAAATTCCCCCTTCAAAAGCTGGTCTATTATGTGTCCACTGTCCTCACTCCCTGCAAATCACGGTACCCGCATTATCAAAGATTGCGTACGCGGTATTCATGTCATCCCGGAAGTTACGACACTACTTTCAAGAGTGTTCAATAACAGTAGCCTCGGAAGTACCACTTAACAATATTATAAACAACCGTGACGCAACGGGCCGGATTACGAAATGGGCCATCGAGCTCCTCCCGTTCGACATAACTTATAAGCCACGACGAGCCATCAAGTCACAAGTCTTGGCCGACTTCGTCGCAGAATGGACGGAGGCCAAACTCCCTAAAGAGTACGGCACATATTCAAATTGGATCATGCTTTTCGACGGCTCCAAGATGTTGGCCGGACTGGGGGCTGGCGTCGTTTTGACGTCCCCCATAGGAGACACAGTTCAATACGTACTACAGATTATGTACACGGACTCCAACAATGCAGCCGAATATGAGGCCCTTTTACATGGTCTTCGGATGGCAGTATCCATGGGCATCCAATGCCTAGAGGTGCGCGGGGACTCGAACCTCGCAATATCCCAAATAAACGGAGAATTCGATGCCAAGGATCCAACAATGGCAGCTTACCGCAACGCTGTCCTAAAAATGTCAGCTCGGTTCGAGGGGCTTGAATTTCACCATATAGCCCGGGAAAATAATCAGGCGGCAGATGTCCTGGCACGCATCGGCGCAAAACGCGATGTAGTCCCCCCGAACATCTTCCTGGAAAGGCTGTTCAAGCCATCCGTAGCATGGGAAGGGGAGCCGAACAATAATAGCCCGGACCCAACCGCACTGCCCGACACCGAACATTCTGACACAATCGGAGGCTTTGCCAATGAAATAACACCTTCAGCCCACGTAATAATGGCCGTCATCGCCCCGTGGACAGAACCATTCCTCGCCTACCTTACTATGCAGGAACTCCCCGAGGACCAAAATGAGGCACGCTGCATAGTGCGGCGATCCAAAGCCTACAGAGTCCACGAGGGAGAGCTTTATAAGAAAAGCACTACCGGAGTCCTTCAAAGGTGCATCTCTGAAGAGGAGGGGTGGAATCTCCTGGCTGAAATTCATGCCGGACTCGGCGGTCATCATGCTGCAGCCCGGTCCCTTGTAAGCAAGGCCTTCCGTACAGGCTTTTATTGGCCGACGACCCGGGCAGACGCTCAAGACTTAGTCCAACGATGCACCGGTTGCCAGCTCTTTGCAAACCAAAGCCATATGCCACCCACCGCCCTCCAAACCATCCCCATTACTTGGCCCTTCGCGGTCTGGGGGCTTGACATGGTTGGACCCCTTAAATGCGGAACCCACAAGCAAAAATACTTACTGGTCATGGTGGATAAGTTCACCAAATGGATAAAATCCAAGCCTGTTAAGACGGCCGAATCCGGACCGGTGATAGACTTTATATCCGGGGTTGTACATCGTTACGGCATCCCCCACAGCATAACCACTGATAATGGCACGAACTTCACGGCCGATGAGGTAAAACTCTGGTGCAAAAACATGGGCATCAAGCTCGATTATGTTTCCGTCTATCACCCACAAACTAACGGCCAGGTCGAACATGCAAATGGTCTTATCATGAGCGGCATCAAACCCAGATTAGTGCGGTCCCTCAAGGAATCTAACACGCACTGGGTAGAGGAGCTCGACTCCGTACTCTGGGGCTGCGGACCATGCCAAATCGCACCACCGGATACACACCATTCTTTATGGTGTACTGCGCAGAGGCAGTTTTGCCTTGCGACATAATTCATGACTCACCTCGAGTGCCCATGTACGAAGAAAGAGAAGCTGAGCTCGATCGGCAGGACAGCTTGGACGCATTGGAGGAGGAGCGTGACGTGGCAAAAGCTCGTTCCGCATTCTATCAACAGCAGGCTCGAAGATACCAAAGCAGAGAAGTACAGGCCAAAAATTACAACGTTGGCGAATTAGTTCTACGACTACCGGACAAGAAAAAGGACAAACTCAAGCCCAAGTGGGAAGGTCCCTTCATAATTGACCAAGTCCTGACTGGTGGAGCGTACCGCCTGCGGGATGCATCGGATAACCGACTCAAGGCAAACCCATGGAACGCAGCCCGTCTCCGAAGATTCTATGCCTAGCGCCGGACTCTGTGTTCGTCTCCTTCCTCTGTCCATTTTTTATATTTTCTGTCTTACATTTCTCTTATTCTCTCTCTATCCCTTATAGCCTCTAAAGGCTCATAAAGTGACGCGCTATCCGCGCTCATTAAACCTGGGGGCTTCTTTAAACAGAAGCTTATTCATGCGGGCTTCATGCCCAACACATGTGTCACACTTCCGCATGTACCTTTTATTCACCATTGTATGCATCAATATGACTTAAGTTTTGGCCAAGCTGGGTTGCCTGGCTCCTGTGCTTACCCCTACGTTCCCGATTGTTTGGCTAGGTGGTAAAGGGAGAACCTCTGCGATTGTTACTGTCGGGTCAGCCGGACGTGTAACTCAGACTGGGTGAAGCCGAAAGCTAGCATTCTTAAGGGAATATTCGGTCGGTGAACTAAAGATGATCTTTTTTATTTTTATCTATACGCCCCCAGATGTTTTTCCTGCGTTTCTTTTCGCAGCATGGACATGCACCTTAGGGCATGCCTCCCAGGGAAAGGAACGCCTAACGGAACTATTCTCCCTGGAAGATGTTTCTTACTAACCATGTAATATAACATACCTAGTCGGGCACTTGTCTGTTCATGCCCTAATGACCCCTACGCCTGGTCTCCATGCATTCCCCGGTTCCTATATAACCGCATGCGAATTCGGACACACTCCGGACCGTTAGGTCCCGAGGCTGAAGCGAAAAGGTCGGCCATGACAAATGATCTACAATCCGGCTAGAAGGCATTATAAATGTCAATTAAATTACATAGTCATTTTGACTGGTTGTATTCCTCTTCAATACCATCTAACAGGCTGTCTAATTTACAGTCCTGCTGGGAATACTTTGCGGCCAACTCTACTTGGCCGTATACTAAGCTTACAGGGATCTCCTTCCCATCGGGCCCTACAGGACCGACCTCGGCCATGTGGTTGGGGTCAGCCTTTGCGTACCGCATCTTCACCATGGCCCAGGCCTCCCTAGCGCCTTGACGGCAGGCTAATACCTTCCACAATCGGTAGAGCCGCCGTGCTCCCTTTAGCTTCTCCGCAAGCTCTCCAAGACCTTCGGGCATGGAGACGGATGGCCACAGGGCCTGGGCGACGCCTCGCATCGCCTGCCGAACTCGATCGAGCAGTTGCGAGAGCTCGGGAAGAAGGTTACCCATAGAACCGGGCATCTCCTCTGCAGGACGACTTGTTAGCACACCTACAAACATTGCTCTGTTAGTCGACTTCCCTGCCGAACTTTCTTTCAAAAGGTTCGTTCAAGCACTTACTAAATATGCCGCGCCGAAGCCGCTGATTCTCCTTCACGGAGTCTGACAGCTGGCGCGAACATCTTTCAGCTCGACGCCCAGCTTGGTGTTGGCATCTTGGAGATTGTTCTTCTCCCCCATCACCTTTAGCAGCACCCTCTCACCAGCCTTTAGCTGGCGTAGGAGGTGTTGCCTTTCCGGATTCAATCCGGCGCCATCTGCAATTTCATTTGCCAGATTCGCACCAAAGCCGTGCTTCGCAAAATACTTATCTTTCGGAGTGTATATTACCAGGGGGGTCCCATTAGGCTCCCCTGCCGCGGCTAGTGCGGCCTCCAGTTGGGCTTTGCACTCTTCCAGCTCCTTGGATAGTAGGGAATTCTTTTCTGTAAGAACCTGCATATCAAATGATCCTTAAATCAGTTATTCTAACTGTTTCAAGTCTCGGGGGCTACTGCTATATATATAATTACCAAAATTTTCTTACCCATATGTCTTTTACATATTGCTCCGTGGCTCTGGCTAGACCATTTTGAGCGGCACGGAGGTGCGCATCTCCCGAGTTGAAGGCATCTAACGCCCCTGGGGAGAAACAAGCATTGTGAAGAATTGTCCGGCGACGCCTGTGGTTCATGGCACTCTCCACCTCAGAGTTGGTGGCAGACAACCCGTCCACATCCTCCGTCGGAGGAGCGTCTGGCGCGCTCCTTGCGTTCGCCTCCGCCTTCGGACCAGGCTTTGGAGCCTGGCTGGTGGAGGCGCGATTGGCAGCCTCTTCGGGTATAGTCCGGCGAGGTCTCTTTGTCCTGAAGAAGACACGAGTGTCAATGTGCCTCGAAGGTATAACACCTGGGATAAGGGGGCGCGGCATACCTTTGCGCTGACGCCTCGGTCCGGACTGCACTTCTTTTCGGCCCACGGGGCCCTACGGCCCCTCGTTGGCTTGTCGCCGCAGGTTCGGCCTTTCGCCTTAAAAACCTCCCCTGCAAAGTTCGGTTGCAATCAGGAAACTGAACACGAGTGGGCGGACACCTATTCGGGGTACTGGGACTTCGATCTCAGGTACCTGGGGCGTCAGGATTAGCCCTGGGTAATCAGCCGTAATGGCCACCAAGGCATTGTCCTCGCTCAATTGATGGAACACTCCATCAATCAGCTCCACAGATATGTACGGATCCTCTTGAGAGGCCGGGTCGAGGGACCGTCCTGGGTCCTCGGGTTGTGGAGGAGGACTGCTTATTTCCTTAACAGCCCGGCGCAGTTCCTGCGTTAAAGTCGTCAGACTGAATATTTAAAAATGGGAATACAAAACGGATGGACAAGTAAATACGGCCGCTTACCCAGCTCGGGGGATTGTGCAGGGAGAATCCACCCTGAGGATTGACGCGGAGAAATTCCTCCTCTTCTCCCTTATACAAAGTGGACAAGATCTTTAGTAGAGCGGCAGCTGAATCCAGACCCTTACGACCGTAGCGGGTGGCGTCGTCCTCCCCATTGAAGTCCCACATGGGGTGGCTTCTATACTGAAGTGGCTGCACCCCCCACATAATGCATTCGGCCATAACCCCGATCATGGTTAGTCCGGAATGGGCTAACAATCTTATTCGGCCCATCAGGTAAATGATGTCCCTGTCACTTTCCCTCTGAGGGCTCCGTGGGCGCCATCTTAGGCGCTTCTTTAAGGGAGCACTGTTGAATTCAGGGAGGCCGATCCGGACAGGATCCGGCAGCGGGACGTCTTCTATATAGAACCATTCCGAGGGCCAGTCTTCGGACGCCTTCTTTGGGGTTCCGAACAGATATCCGGTCCCGGCGATGCACCACACTTCGGCTCCGCCCACTTGATACATTGAACCCTTCTTGGAAAGGGGCATGAGGCAAAATAGCTCCTTCCACAGTCCGAAATGAGCTTCAACACCCAAGAACAGCTCGCAGAGGGGTACAAAGCCTGCGATATGCAATACTGAGGCAGGCATGAGATGATGTAGCTAGAGGCCGTAGAACTCCAGCAGCCCCCGGAGAAATGGGTGGATTGGAAATATGAGCCCCCTTATTAAGTAAGGAACAAGGCACACCTGCTCTCCTTTGGAGGGATTAGGGGCATTCTCTGCTTGCTCTCCGCTGTTGTAGACGGCGAGACCGGCTCGAACCGGGACCATATAGGCCGGGGGGAGAAATCCCTTGGTCTGGAGCGTCACTAGCTCGCTATGCGGGGTAGAACATCTCTCCCAATATCCAGGCTTAGGGCTGGAAGGGCGTGGGGAGGAGTTGCGACGGCTGGCCATGGTAGAATGGACCTTTGTCGGATGCGCTCTAATGAACACTCGCGGAGGGGAGAAGGTGTGGATTGGATCTAAATCCTCGTCCCCTTAAATAGGGCAACTCATTTACGCGGCTAGGGGTGTGAATGTAAAAACACTCAGACTTTTCGTATTCGTTTGACACGTGGGAAGCGGCCATTATTGGGCGTAGAAGCCAAGGAGCGCAACATCTACAAGAAACCGGACTTTATTCAAACAGGTGCACGGAATTTGGAGGAGAACCCGCCTTGCAATGCCGAAGACAATCTGCACGCTGGACTCATCGTCATTGAAGCCTAGTTCGGGGGCTACTGAGGGAGTCCTGGATTAGGGGGTGTTCGGATAGCCGGACTATACCTTCAGCCGGACTCCTGGACTATGAAGATACAAGATTGAGGACTTCGTCCCGTGTCCGGGGGGGACTTTCCTTGGCGTGGAAGGCAAGCTTGGCGATACGGATATGCAGATCTCCTACCATTGTAACCGACTCTATGTAACCCTAACCCTACCCGGTGTCTATATAAACCGGAGGGTTTTAGTCCATAGGACAACATACACATCAACAATCATACCATAGGCTAGCTTCTAGGGTTTAGCCTCCTCGATCTCGTGGTAGATCTACTCTTGTACTACCCATATCATCAATATTAATCAAGCAGGACGTAGGGTTTTACCTCCATCGAGAGGGCCCGAACCTGGGTAAAACTTCGTGTCCCTTGTCTCCTGTTACCATCCGGCCTAGACGCACAGTTCGGGACCCCCTACCCGAGATCCGCCGGTTTTGACACCGACAGATACGTTCGCAAAATGTCACGTCCAGAAGGAAGCATAGCCAGTGGCTTTCTGAGCGAAGAGTGCATCGCCTACTGCACGAATTATCTAGGCATCGAGAACCCCGTTGGTCTGCCCGTCAACAGGCACCTCAGCAGGCTCGTTGGATGGGGTCACCGTGAGGGTCGCCGCGAAATGTATGTCGACTTCGAGGGTCGACTCGCCGACTTTGAAAGAGCAAACCTAGTCACGCTACAACACATAGACATGGTCGATCCTTGGGTGGTAGAGCACAAAACCTTTATTGAGAAGACGTACAATGACCGAGGCCAACAGAGGATGGACGGAGATATAATCAAAGAGCACAACTCATGTTTCACGCGTTGGTTCAAGAAGAAGCTTCTGCCGTACCCTTTACATGAGGATTCTTCCGCGGAATAACAACTCATATTCGCCTTGTCACAGGGCGCCGAGCACAACCTGATGACCTATGAGGCGTACGATATCAACGGCTACACATTCTATACCGAGGACAAGGACATGAAGAGTGATGGTTATCAGAACTCCGGGGTAACGATGGAATCCTACACCGGTAATGACAAGGACAGATACTACGAAAGGATCGAGGAGATCTGGGAGCTGACCTACGCCAGAGAGAAGGTCCCGATGTTCCGTGTCAGATGGGCCAAGAGCGTCCTAAAAGAAGACCGGTATTTCACCACCATGGTTATACCCGAAGCCAAATCCAAGACCGCGGGCGCAAACGTCACCGCGATAAATGAGCCATGGGTACTTGCTTCCCAAGTGGACCAATGCTTCTTCATTACCGACCCGTCAAAGCCCAGTCGTGTTGTCGTGAGGAGAGGCAAAAGGAATATCATCGGAATGGATGGAGTAGCAGATGAGCAAGACTTCAACAAGTATGGTGTCCCGAAGATCGAACATGACGACGACGATGAAGTAGCAGCATACACCACAAGAAGAAGCAGGACCACCCTACCTAAAGGACATCCGTTCAAGAGAAGAACTCCATTTACGAAAAATAAGGGCAAGAAGATTGTGAACAGATAGCTAGCTAAGATTGATTGTATTTAAATTGTAGCCTTCATTTCTCGATTGTATTTCATGGGCACTTTTTGAACTCATGAATGTTTTTAAATTTCATGGACACTCAATCTCGATCCCCCTCCATCTCGATCGCTATCCCACCTCACCAGGTCTCGATCCCCCTCCGACGACCCACCGGACCCTCCCTCGCACCCTCCCTGGCCCGCTCCACCGTCACAAATAAATGCAACTAAAATTGCAAAAAAACAAAAGTGATTATATTTTCAAATAAAAAATTTGATGATATTTTCAAATAATAAATCTTATGATATTTTTTCATATTCATAAATATTTTCAAATAACAAATTTGATGATATTTTTAAAAAAATTATTACTCTTTTTATAAAAAATCATTACTGTTTCATATTCATATTCATTTTCTTAAAAATTATTAGATGCAACAAAAAATAATAATAATAATTACTTATGGCGCACCTCTGGCTGGTGCGCCATTTCTATATAAAAAAGATTACTAATGGCGCACCTCCTGTTGGTGCACCATTGCTATATAAAAAAGATTACTAATGGCGCACCTCCTGCTGGTGCGCCATTGCTATATAAAAAAAGATTACTAATGGCGCACCTCCTGCTGGTGCGCCATTGCTATATAAAAAAAGATTACTAATGGCGCACCGACGGGGGGTGCGCCATTAGTAAGCTTTCCCCCTAGCTAATTCCTCCCTCTCCCTCGCCAGATCCCCTTCGTCCCTCTCTCCCTCGCCAGATCCACCCGCGCGCTGCCCCGACCCACGACGCCGCCACCCCGACCCCCGCCGCCCCCGTGCCCCCACCCCCGCCGCCCCGACCCCCGCCGGACTCCACCCCCGCCGCCCCCGCGCCCCCCACCCCCGCTGCCCTGACCCCCGCCGGACTCCACCCCCGCCGCCCCCACACCCCCGTTGCGGTGCCGTCGCTGTTCTCTTCACCGACCTCGCCCCTTGCGCCGCGGCTTCGTGCTCCGGCTACTCCCGCCCCTCGTGCGCCCACATACGGCGGTGAAGGTGCCTGGGTCCCCCGCTCGCCGTCTCCTCTGACTCCTCCAAGCCCCTCGCCTCCTCCTCGACCGGCGGTAGTGCCGACCCCGACGAGGAGCCCGTCCCGCCCCTCCTCCAGGAACTCACTGTAAGTTCGATTTGCAATGCACTACTCCAAATCCTGGTCAAGTAGTTGCTGTTTATTCCCGAAAAAAAGTAGTTGCTGTTGATGTAGTCTGAATTTAGAGTGGAATCCTGTAGTTGATGTAGTCCAGTATGTCAGATTTGATTTAGTCTGAATTTAGAGTTGCGTGTAGTGCCAAACTAGATGATGTAGTGCTCTGAATTTAGAGGTTTATGTAGTGCCAAACTAGATGTAGTGCCAAATTTTGCAGTATGTAGACTCTATTTTGAAATTCAGAGATAATGAAAAGATCAAGCTGAGATTAATACCAGATCAAACTGAATAGTGGAGTACTGCTCACTGAAAAAAGTGGAGTATTCACTCAAATTTTTGTATCTCAGTTTAAGTTACTAAATTTGCAAGCACTGTTCAGAGTAGATTTTTGGTTGAATTACAGTGCTTTCAATCAATTTGCAACATTTGTCACTGTCAGATCATCACAAGCTACAATTCCATCAAAATGAGTAATACTTTCACTATCCTAATGCTTTATAAATGCAGAGAAGATGCTCATTTTTTTGTAACCTGTAGATGCCATGCTCAATTTTTTGGTAAAGCTAGAATTCCATATATTGTCTGCTTGTGTGATGCACTGCTGTTGTATATTCCAGTGCCCGTTATCTATTCGTCCTTTAAGCATGTTATTTTCTGGACCGTCCATGGAAATATGAGCAGAGTAACTAAACTGTCTAAGCATACAGTAACTGATGCCTCACTCTTGAATGCCCTACATCTGTTCAGAAGGGCCAGTGTTAGCAACTTGTTACCAAATTCATAATATTTCTCGCAGCTGGTAGGGGGTTTGTACCACACGGAGCAGATGAGCTTGGATTGGAGCTAAGATAATCAGTTTGCTGGGTTTTTTCTCCGACCATCATGTCGTGATGATTTTGCAGGTACCCCGAGAGGCCCTTGAGTTTGTCGGAATGTCGATTAACTTCCGTTCCGGCAAATTCGGGTACTCCATATGTCCTATTTTCAGCAAAGGTCATGCTGAATTTTTCCGTGAATTTTAGCATGACTTTGCTAAAAATAGGACATATGGGGTACTTGCGACTAATGCATGGGCCGGGGTATCTTAGTACTTAGTTAAGTAGGATCAACTGCCCCGCCATTCCGATAAACCCTAGATGATAAACCCAACATAGCAATATAGCCAAGTGATTAGTGCCAAGTGATTAGGCCCAACCTAGGGTGCCTCGGCATCGATAAACCCCAAATGATGAAAACTTAACTTAGCATTTAGGGTGCCTCAGCGTCGACAAACCCTAAATGATGAAACCTTGGCTTCTATAGGGTGCCTCGGTGTCGATGAGAACCTAAATGATGAATGCTTAGGCTTTTAGGGTGCCTCGGCATCGACAAACCCTAAATGACGATGTGGTGCCTACGTTGATTCATGGGCTGACGACATGGATTGCGGGCGGCCAACAGGGGCCTCCACCGGTTCCCAGCTTCATGGCCAGCAACTCGCACAACGTGCATGCGGCGCCATTGGTGTCTCCGGCGGAGGCGGTATTCGTGTCTCCGGCGCCGGCACGGGCATTGGAGCTTAATGCACCCGGGTGTCCGCCGGCCGGCACCTCGCCAGCAAGAGGCCCCTCCATCAGTTGCACGCCCGCCATTGGCAGTGCCTCGACATTAGCCGAGCTCGACGGCATCACAGTAACTAAGCCTCTCGGCCGATGACTTCATCTCCTTGCCTTTGACTAGGCATCCCTGACGCCCTACATGTTTTCGCAGGGCGCCGCCGTTGTTCGTTGCACTCTCTTGCACTTTGTGGGCGGCGAGTTGGTCGATGTCGCCAAGGGCAGAATCGTTCAACCGGGCAACCCCATGTTCCACGGTAATCCGATGCCACCCACAGTGTATAGGGTTGAAGTGGTTCGGGTGCTGCCAGGCTGCGACGAGCTGTTACCTCCGATTCGACCCGCTGGGGCCGATGAAGAAGATGAGATGACCCTCAGCGCCTACGTAAGCTGGCCCCTGCTTTGGCCGAAGAGCCAGATTCGTTTGGGGGCGGGGGACACCACCCCACAGACAAGAACGCCAGTCGTGCCGGCGTCAAGCCATGGCAAGAACGCCGCAACGCTACCGGACTTGCCGGACATCCCTATGGCATAGGATCCGGACATGCATATGGCACAGGATCTGGACGATGACAACAACGACGACGGTACATTTACCAACATCGATAAGTACTTTGCCGAACATGGGTACGGTGACGAGTTCTGCGGGCCTCCTTCTCAAGAACCCAACCAAGACGACCGCGATCTAGCTGGTACGGCGGAGAAACCCAATTGCAACAGGCGTCGTCTGGCATTCAGTTCTAAGGAGACGCCTCCAGCTGCCGCCTTCACCGAGCCTCAGATAGCTAAGGTGCGAAATGTTATCAGCCCCAACACGCTCAAGAAGGCGGTATGTGAGCAGAACTCGGTCCCATTACAACAGATCAAGAAGAAGGGACAGAAACGAAAGATTAAAAAGGGCGCCAGTGCGAGCCAGCCAACACCGAGTACGATCCGTGCTCAGGACGGGCCACCTTCACCTAAGGATATCTCGAGGAGGGTGCATGTGGCGGGTAGGGTGATGCTACCGACAAATATGCTCAATGCTACAACCAGTGCTATGCAGAGTCTGAATGACAGTGTTCTGTCTTTGGAGAAGCGGCGTCTCAGAGAGAATGATGTGGCATACCCGGTTTTCATGGCCAAGGTGCCAGAGGGCAAGGGCTTTGTCGATGGCGCCATCGGGGGTACGATCGTCCTGCGGTTTGATGACATCTTTGCTATGTTTAACCTTCATCCGCTGCACTACACCTTCGTTCGGCTGTTTTCGCTGAGTATGGAGATGCGGATCATTAGAGACAAGACCCCGAACATCGTGATAGTCGACCCCTTCTACATGCGTGCCAAGCTCTTGGGCAGCGCTGGGGACCGCCAAGTCGCGAGTTCACACCTCAAAGGTGTCATTCTGGCAAACCCAGATAAGGATAACTTCCTCGTGTCTTACTTTCCCGAGTAAGTCATCCCTTAACCGCCCCGTAACATATGATTTCTTAGATTTCGATCATTTTTTACCATTTCGTGTTCTGTGCA
This sequence comes from Triticum urartu, assembly GCF_056163025.1. Taxonomy (NCBI): domain Eukaryota; kingdom Viridiplantae; phylum Streptophyta; class Magnoliopsida; order Poales; family Poaceae; genus Triticum; species Triticum urartu. The sequence continues at coordinate 190,526,222 of NC_141873.1, read as the reverse complement.
GTGACACACATTGCACACTCATCCTCTTAATCCTGAAATATTCCATGGCCACGTATTTTGACCCGAACCGTGACTCCAAGATAGACTACACAAATATCAAGAAAGTTCTTGATGATGTTCTCCCCGGCTACGCCAAATCTGGAGGCACCTTCACCAGGCCAGTTCGTAGGTATGGCAGGCACGTGTTCGCCCACAATACTAAGTTCTGCTGCGTCAAGCAGCCGCCTGGCGGTCGGAAGGATGCCTACTATGCCCTCCATCACATGCAGGCGATCATACAGGACCATCATCACCTTCTGCTACTAGATAATCTCAAAGATTGGGCCGCGAGCTTGTCGGCAATCCAGGATGCGGACATCAGACAAGCATTCTTTCGCATCCAGTCAGAGTTTAAGGAAATCATCCATCAAGATGTCCTTCATACCTCGGGGCAGTTCTACCTCAGATATCAACCGTCCAACAGTGAGATAGACAAAACGCTACAAATGCAGGCTGACAACGCCCGCGATTTCATGACCATCATGACAGACGGCGGCTTCATCCACGCTCCGGTCCCATGAGTCGAGTCGAAAGTAGTGATGCTATGTGTAGTTCTGAAACATTGATTGGCTCATGTAGTAATTAAACTTTAATGAATTGTATGTCTCTTTGGTTTGGACAGTCGTTCAACTTAGATGTAATTGATGCTATTTATTAGTAGGACCATGAATCGTGCTATTAATGTCTTGCTTTTCTCTTCCGATCCTTTTTTTACATACTTATATATTGCTCATCTATTGTCTGTTGTTTGGCTTGTGCATAGAGATGCCGTTGTATGTCGTGTACAAGGGTAAGGTTCCCTTAGTCTACGACGACTGGGAGGAGTGTCGGAGACAAGTTCACCGTTTCAGCGGTAACAGTTACAAAGGGTACACCACTAGGGCGGAGGCGGAATCTAGATACGCCCGCTATCTAGCGGGAGAGAGGAGGGAGCGTTCGAGGAACCGGATGAAGACCAGTTTCAATGCGATGATGCTCATCGTGATGACCGTAGCTCTCTTCTATGTGATGGTAGTTTAGATGATCGATATTGACTTGTAATGTGAAGACAAACTCGCTGCTCGCGGTCTCGAGAGTTGTAATGTTCTATCTTTGTTCGGTCTTTTGAATTCGGAGACTAATATGATACTAATGGCTCATTACCCCACAGTGCGCCATTAGTATGCCAAAGCACATGGGTAAATATGGCCCCCTGGGAGGCATACTAATGGCGCATGTTGGTCTATACTAATGGCGCACGGCGTGGTGCGCCATTAGTATATAATACTAGTGGTGTGGTACTAGTGGCGCACCAGTAGTGCGCCATTAGTAGGCAAAACTGGTGCGCCACTAGTAGGCCTTTTCCTAGTAGTGGGGGCTGAGCAAAAGCGGTAACTTAGGCAAACAACGGTTTGCTAGGAGGGTGGGTTAGAGGCTTGACATGGCAATATGGGAGGCATGATAAACAAGCGGTAGGTAGCGTGACATAGCGATAGAACGAACAACTAGCAAGCAAACATAGAAGTGATATCTAGGGTAATGGTCATCTTTCCTGAGATCCCGCAAGGAAGAAGAATGTGTCCATGAAGAAGAAAAATGGACGTAGTCGAACGAATCCTCACAACTCCGGAATGAAACCGAAGCTAACGAGAGAAGCAAGCCAGAAAGAAGCAAGCAACATGGTAAACACACAAGCATAAACATGGCATGATGCACAAGCAAATATGATGCATGACCATTTTAAAGAGGCATGGCATGGCAAGGTGCAACAAACAATACTACAAATTAAGTGGAGCTCAATTTGCAACAAGTTGCATATTGATGAAACACAACATTATTTTGCTCTCATTTATTTACCCAACAATACTAAATGTTGTTAAACATGGCAACAGGTGAAGCCTAATAAAACTACCTATCTAGGCAAGTTTAAATGAGGCCGGAACAACAAACCAAAAATCCGAAAAAATCCTCGTATGCATATTATGAATTTGGTACTGTTCTTCCCTAAACACAATTTTAGAGTTGTTAAACATGCAAAGTAGTGTCACCATGTTAAACTATGCATTTTCGACCCCATTTGCATATGAAGTTTATTTAAATCCGAGCTACGGTTAATTAGTTATGAATTAAACCTTTTTAACATGACAATTATGCAAATTATATGTAAACATAATTTTAAACATTTTTAACATGGATGAAAGTTGCATATTATGAAACTAGATGAAATTCTAAGCATTTTACATGTTTAAATCATTTTAATATGATGCATGGTTTGTTAGTTATTAAATGCATGAACTAGAGGGACTAATCTGTAAAACATGTTTTCTCTGGATAATTACAGAAATTCGCCGAGCCTAAAAAAACTAATACGGGCTGAAATTGATGGATCTGGGCTAGTGGGAGCTGCTCACATTGGGCCTTGGCCCGGTTGGGTGGAGAGGGAGGTTGGCAGGGGCACGTTGGGCCGGCCGTCTTGTGGCCCACGCGGTCAACGGGAGGCGAGTGGCGCGGCTGGGCCAGGACGCTGGACTCATCGAGTCAACGCAAGCGCGTGCGTCTGTGGGTGAAGAAGGCAGCAGCGGGCGAAGCAGGGGAATAGCGGTGCGATGCAGGGGCTCCGACGAGGCGGCCTCGGCGGGGACCGACCGGAACAGGACCGGGACGGTGGAGGAGGAACGGATCTGATGAGAGGAGGTCGGGGCGGCTCGTTCGGGCTGGAGACGAGGCCATGGTCCACTGCGAGGGGAGTTCCGGGCGGCGTCGGTTCCCTATGGAAGAAAGACAGAGAGGGAGCATTCAGAGAAAAGAGAGAGCAGGGAAGGAGAAGGAAGCAAGGGCACGACCTTAGCCATGGTCAGTGCGGCGGCAGGCGTGCTCAGGTGCTCCACCCAAGCGGGAGCCCGCGGTGACGCAGCCAGGGGAGGACGAGGTAGGCGGCTCGGTGGTCAGGCGTGGTCGAAGGCGCATAGGTGGCGAGGTTGCCGGTGACGTGCAGGCGAGCTCATGGTTGGGTCCATGAGAGGAAGCTCAGGTGATGCTGCTGTCGGTGGAGGCGAGCTCCATGGCACAGGGCGTGATGGCGTGGCTGCTCCCCTGCCTAGGATTGAGCGAGGATGAGGGAAGCAGAGGAGGTTGCGGGTGCCTGGAGGTCCAGCAGAGGAGCTTGATGGGGCTCGATTGATGGGTGGATCAAGGAAGGTGGTTAGCTGCGGGTGGATCTGGAGGCGCACGAAAAACGAGAAGGACACCAGGTGACTGGCGGCGGCGGAACGGAAGGATGGGACAAGCCCCTAGGATATAGGGTTAGGCACCTATTTATAGGAAGGGTTAGCTAAGGGACTATTAGGTCCCTCCGATTAAATCGAACGGTCGAGAATAAATATGTTAGGGAGTCCAATTAATAAAACGGAGATGTTTTGGGATGATCCGAATCCAACGGTGGCGACTGCGCGGGTCAGGTACGAGAAAGTTTCAGACGCGCTCGAGGGGTTTGAGTATTGTGTAGACAGGGTCAAATGGTTGAGCAACAAAAGAATGGTCGGTCAAAGAAAGGTCAACAAAGACGAGGAAGAAGCGGCAGCTATCAATGGATGAAAGTTTTTATGAAAACATGTGATGCAATATGCGTGATGACATGATGAAATGCAACAAGAACAACAATAAAACACATGACGGTCAGGCAAAACATGGAAGGCGTCTGGAGCGTCGGTCTTGGGGCGTCACACTCCACCCATCCATCTGATCGGTTGTTGGCGGAAACCTCAATAGCACTTGGGCCCGTGCCATGGCCTCAATAGCGGCGCTAGGCATCCGCGATGACGATGTGGACCATGCCGTCGCCCGACGTCTAACGGTGTGTGGCACCCCGGCTCCGAGAAACCGGAACGCCCCGTATTCCAGCCCAGAGATCGAGGTGAAGTCTTCTGGAATACAACACTGCTTAGCATAGAACAAACCAGCTCCCTATTATAACACGAATGTGAATACAAGGTCTCCAATAGTACAATAAATAACATCGGCACGATGACACTACACCAACCATGGTTGCTCTATGCAAGCATCATAACCACTCGAAGCATCATAACCACTCTAGCTGGAACATTTATCCTAGCTCGCGAACACAGGAACCACACCAAACAAGCAAACAATCTAGGCACGACCTGCAAACTGGCATGACATGCCAGGCCCGTACATTGAATGTACTTGCAAGCTCACAATAACCAAAAGCAGTCAAGACAAACAACAACATGGCATTAGCAGGTTAAATGAATCATGAGCACGATACTAAGAGAACAACATGTCATGCACAACTAAACATGATACAACTTTGGCATGGCAAGAACATATGAACATGATGATACTACATGCAACATGATGACATGATCATGCACCAACTTACTCTGCTCGGGTTAACTCGTAACCATCACATACATCATCTTACCATCACGGATATCACACGATCATCTCAGGATCTGATCAAGCTTGGTATCACAATACCTTAGTAATCATTACATGACCACAAGGAGCTTGACATTTACCCGTGATTCTCGCCTAACACGACAATATCCAACAACTCGATATCCTCGATACCATGGTGATTGAGGGAGTCCTGGATTAGGGGGTCTCCGGACATCCGGACTATCTCCATTGGCCGGACTATTAGACTATAAAGATACAAGATTGAAGACTTCGTCTCGTGTCCGGATGGGACTCTACTTGGCGTGGAAGGCAAGCTAGGCAATACGTATATGGATATCTCCTCCTTTGTAACCGACCTTGTGTAACCCTAACCCTCTTTGGTGTCTATATAAACCGAAGGGTTTTAGTCCATAGAACAAGAATCACAACATACAATCATACCATAGGCTAGCTTCTAGGGTTTAGCCTCTCTGATCTCGTGGTAGATCTACTCTTGTAACACCCATATCTTCAATATTAATCAAGCCGGACGTAGGGTTTTACCTCCATCAAGAGGGCCCGAACCTGGGTAAAACTTCGTGTCCCTTGCCTCCTGTTACCATCCGGCCTAGATGCACAGTTCGGGACCCCCTACCCGAGATCCGCTGGTTTTGACACCGACATTGGTGCTTTCATTGAGAGTTCCTCTGTATCGTCGCTGTTAGGCTTGATGGCTCCTACTATCATCGATAGCGATGCGGCCCAAGGTGAGACTTTTCTCCCCGGACAGATCTTTGTATTCGGCGGCTTTGCACTGCGGGCTAATTTGCTTGGCCATCTGGAGCAGATTGAAAGCTACGCCCCTGGCCATCAGGTCAGATTTGGAAGTTTGAATTACGCGGCCAACATCCGTGGGGACTTGATCTTCGACGGATTCAAGCCACAGCCAGGCGCGCCCCACTATCGTGATGAGTATGACCTGGCTCTACCGCCGAACAGTACCCCAGAAGCCGCGCCCGCATCAGCTCTGACCCTTAGTTCGGAGCCAACTGCGTCAATCGAGGATGGATGGTTAGACACCGCCTCAGGGGTCGCAGTCTCAACGGCGATCGAGCCGAACACCAGTGCAAATCTCCGTGTAGCTCGTGACTCCAAGGTGTCGGACTCTCTTCCAGAAACCAAACCATCCGCGCCCCTGCCAATCGAATCCGATTGCGCGCCGATCATGGAATTCACCACCGCGGATATCTTTCAGCACTCGCCCTTCGGCGACATACTGAATTCACTAAGGTCTCTCTCTTTTTCAGGAGAGCCCTGGCCAGATTATGGCCAACAGGATTGGGATGCAGACGACGAAATTCGACGCCCACCCACCACCCACTTAATAGCCACTGTCGATGACTCAACCGACATGCTCGACTTCGGCTCGCAGACATCGACGGTATGGACGATGATGCGGGAGGCGGAGAGGAACCACCGCCCACAAGGCACTGGACATCCAATTCATCATATGACGTATACATGGTGGACACACCAAAGGAAGACGACGAGGAACGGAAGGACGCACCGAAGGCTTATTCCCTCGAGAAGCAGTCAAAGCAGCGGCGCAAGCGCCGCCCCAAATCACGCCTCGCCAGAAATAACGATAACACAGACCTAGCGTTGGAGCAGGGCGAACCACTGCCGGACCACGGAAATACGGAGAATCAAACCGAACAAACCAATTCTGTCAAAGAAAATAGTCCGGACGACACAACACCGGACAGGCACCCGGAGCAGCAGAATGACCATCAAAGGCTTGTTGCCACCGCGAGGAGTCTGAAAAGCAGCAGCAAAGGCTCAAGGCTGCGCAGGACACACTCCAAATCAGAGGGAGTAAAGTACTCAACACAGCAGCGAAGTACGGCGATAATCGCCCCACCAAGAGCTACCCAAAGCGGAAGTTGCTACCTAAATTCGACGAGGAGGCCTCAGACCCCTCACAACCAAAAATCAAAACAGCCACCTGGCCGGATAGATGACCTCACGGCCAACATAGAGTGGCAAACAATGCCACCCACAAGACAACACACGATTCACGCGAGGGCTTGCACCAAAAGGACAGTGCAACCAGATCCATCTATGGACCACGCAAGCGCGCCCTAGCATACGATATAACACAACAAACATTCAAACAACGCAGTACACCCAGATACAGGGGTGCCGCACACCCCCTATGTTTCACCGACGAGGTGCTGGATCATGAATTTCCAGAGGGATTCAAACATGTAAACATAGAGGCATACGACGGAACAACATACCCTGGGGTCTAGATCGAGGACTATATCCTCCACATCCATATGGCTCGAGGAGATGATCTCCACGCCATCAAGGACTTACCACTCAAACTCAAAGGGCCAGCTCGTCATTGGCTTAAAGGCCTCCCCGAAAACTCCATTGGAAGCTGGGCAGAGCTCGAAGACGCTTTTCGGGCAAACTTTCAAGGGACTTATGTCCGACCTCCGGATGCGGATGATTTGAGTCATATAACTCAACAGCCCGGAGAGTCAGCCCGAATGCTTTGGAACAGGTTCCTTACTAAAAAGAACCAAATTGTCGACTACCCGGATGCCGAAGCCTTGGCAGCTTTTAAGCACAGCGTCTGTGATGAATGGCTTGCCCGACACCTAGGCCAAGAAAAACCGAGAACAATGGCTGCATTAACAAGCCTCATGACCCGCTTTTGCGCGGGTGAAGACAGCTGGCTAGCCCGATGCAGTTCCAGCGACCCCAGTACATCCGAAGTTAGAGATGGAAATGGGAAATCACGGCGTAACAGCAGTAACAAACGCCGAAATAAAGAAAACAGCACGAAGAGCACGGTAGTAAACGCTGGATTCAAAAGCTCTCGGCCAGGTCAGCAAAAGACGCCCTCTAAAGGCACCAGAGACGAACTGTCCAGCCTCAACAATATTCTGGACCAAATATGTTAGATCCATAGCACCCCTGGTACACCTGCTAATCATACCCACAGAGAATTTTGGGTCTTCAAGCAGTCCGGTAAGCTCAACGCCGTACACAAGGGGGAGGATACACCAAGAGAAGGCGAGGATGAGCCTCTCAAGCAAGACACTGGGGAACAAAAGAAATTTCCACCAGAAGTCAAAACAGTAAACGTGTTACACGTGATCAAGGGCAGAAACAAAACGACACTCCCAGAAAAATACGCCCAAAGGCCTATCACCGCGGAGTCCTGCCACTGGTCGTCTCAACCGATCACTTTCGACCATCATGATTAGTCAGCAAGTGTCCGGCGTGCAGGATGGGCTGCCCTGGTATTAGACCCAATGATTGACGGATACCACTTCACACGAGTCCTGATGGACGGTGGCAGTAGTCTAAACCTGATATACCAGGATACAATCCGCGAAACGGGGATAGACCCAACAAAAATTTGCCATAGCAATATTACCTTTAAAGGAGTAACGCCAGGCCCAGGGGCTCATTGCACGGGCTCCCTGCTACTAAAAGTTATATTCGGCTTCCCCGATAACTTTCGTAGCGAACATTTAACCTTCCACATCGCTCCGTTTCAAAGTGGCTATCAAGCACTACTCGGACGCGAAGCTTTCTCTCGCTTTAACGCAATACCGCACTACGCTTCCCTCACACTCAAGATGCCCGGTTAACGTGGCATCATTATAGTGAACGGAAGTATTAAGCGATCTCTGCGCACCGAAGAGCCTGGCAGCCGCACACTAAAAATGGCCTCACCAACTAAAGCGTTTAGCAGGTCATCACGACCTCGGACACGGCTAGACGAGTCCGGCGCAGCCATATGCAATTTATACCAGATCAATGATCACACCCCTATTACAAATACAAGGGGCTCAACATGCGCAGACAAGTGGCAACTTGTACTGATCTTGAATTATACTTGGCTCCTTTAAAAACTATCCTTTCGCACGACAACTTTTTCACCTAAGTTCCTCTCTTTTACAGATGATCATCGTGCTACACCCGTCCAGGATACGGCACAACGGAGACACAGGCGCAGACGTGCAGCAGGGACCCGCCCCAAGGATTCTTTTTAGATTAAGACCCTGCGTAAACCTTTTTTACTGTCTCTTGTTGATACATATCCACCGAATTCTCAGCACAGTTGAGAAGGATGCTGATGTCTTGGCATGTGGCCACGTCAGAATAATGCACGTACCTGGACACAAGGGGCTTCTTACAAGCGGCACTATTTCGGCCCGGTTTATACCATAAAGACCGAATACCTTAGGGAGTGTTCGGCGTCGCGAGTTTGGCCTTATATGCATTAGCTCCGAATCATTGTCTTTGGTCAAATGTTGGGTTTGCCCGGCTCCTGTGTTTTGGTGCCTTACGTTCCGCTTTACCGGCTAAGGTAGCACCAGGAGAACTACTGCGATTGTGCCCTGGTTCATCCGGACGAGCACCTCAGTAGAGAAAGCCGAAAACTGACTGTCATGATATACCGTGAAACTGGTCAACCACTCGATGACCTATCGGAATGTTAGAAGTCCTCTGCCTTAACGAAGGGCCGTTTTCCGGCCAGGCATATACGCACCCCGCGATCGGGAGAGTGCGGAGCCACCAGGGGCTATCTAGTAGCCCCACTGTCAAACTCCTATGGCTAAGTGAAAGTGTTAAAGCATTATAGTCCGGTTGCCTCGCTCGCTACGTTATCACCTCCTTAATAGGACCAAGACGTTGGGTTAAGTGTGAACACGCGTTTTTTGCGAGCACCCCCGCATTTTATGCGTGGGGGTTGAAGCCGACGGCTGCAATCTTTCAGGTTATACACAAGTATACATCAACGGCCACACAAGAGGCATCATACTACTTTCAGGCAAAAGTATAAACACAACCTTATAAAAAATTCATAAAAGCATTGTGCTTATAATGAAAATACATATCACTCAAACATAATATTTTTTGAGCACTGGGCCTCTATCAAACGAGCACCCTCGAGAACCTCCTCGAAATAGTGCTCGGCAGCCACCCGGCCTATGGCCGATCCCTGCGCCGCAACGGTGGTAGCGTCCATCTCCGCCCAGTATGCTTTAACACGGGAAAGGGCCATCCGCGAGCCTTATATGCACGCCGACCTCTTCATCGCATTAATGCACGACACCGCATCAAGGAGCTGCTGCACTAAGCTGAAATAGCTGTTCGGCTTAGGCCCTTCCGGCCATAGCTGATCCACAACAGACCTCATGGCGAGTCCGAACAACCTATTCAGTTCGGCCCATTCGGCTAGCTAGTAAGTCAATGAAAGCGGACGCTCTGGAACGTGGAATTGCATCCAGAATAGCTTGTCCACTTCATGATCTGTCTGACCTTGGAAATACTTGGCCGCGTCGGCAGCGCTCGCTGCCAAATCCATATACGCATCTGCCGAGCTCCACAGCCGATCCAGAGGGGCATACCGTGGATCTCCAAACTTCCTCCGCAACATGAAGGGTTTCCCAGCCGCAATATCCCCGGCTTCCCGCAGCTCCTCCTTCTTCGCTCTCATAGCAGAATGGGTGTCTTTGTCTGCCGCCGCGACCTTCTCAAGGTCCGTTGCCTTAGCTCGGTTTTCTTTCTCAAGGACCCGGCAACGGTCGGTTGTGTCTTTTAATTCTACGGCCATCTTGGCCATCTTCTCCTGGCTCTCGCAATGTGCGGCCTTCTCGGCTTTCAACTCTTCGGCTGCCTTCAAAGTAGCCGCATTACTAATCCTCGCTTGTTCCTTGGCTCGGGCAAGTTCTGCCCGCAAGGCTTCCATGGTGGCAGCTCCATCTGCAGTCACAACATATTAAAGATACTGGCATTATGCTGCTCTTACTATGTGGCGTTCACCGGATAATAACACTTGCCCTGTGCCTCGTCAAGCCTCTTGTTAACAAGCTCGATGTCAGCGTCTGTCGCATCCAGTTGCCGTTTTAATTGGGAAAACTCCCTAGTCCGGCTAGCCACCGGAGCTCCCACCACCTGCACATAGAGGCAGTTTGGTTATTGCCTGGGAATATGATCCTCTGTTCGCCGCCGTTCTCGACGACAACCAGAGTCTCAGGGGCTACTATCTACACAGGGCACACCTAACATGTGCAGTACTATCACATATTATCTCACATACCTCAAAGCCTGTCAATAGACTCATAAAGGCTTCATGTAATACGCTTTCAGCGGACGAGATTCTCTCCACCACCGTACCCATCAGCATACGGTGCTCTTCTGAGATGACCGATCGCCCCACCAGCTCCCTCAGAACGTCCGACCGCACACCAGACGGTGCCGGACTCTTTTGTATGCTCTCTTCGGGAGCCGGACACTGGAACTTCGGGGGTCTACGGTATTATCTTCTGGCCTCACCGGATCTGGAGTGGCCCTCCGTGACGACACTTCGGGGTCGCCCGCTTCTGGAGCGGAGGAGTCCAGGGGAGGCGTTTCGCTCTCCATCATCTCTGGAAGAAGATCCCCCGAAGACGAGCTCATTTCAGAGGGGCTGAGGCCCGAACTGCAAGATAGATGCGGTGGTTATTTTCTCAGAGGAAAAAGGTAGCCTACCCTTACTATTAAAATATTTTGGATCACTTACGACTCGTTGGAGGGCTGAACCCCCCGCGGACTCTGTGCGGCAAAAACACCCCCAAGGCTGGACCCTCAGTGGGAGACCTCTTCTCACGTTTGGAGGCTTCGGCTTCCGGATCCTCGGAAGCAGTCCTTTTCCTCCCCCCGATCGTCCTCCTTTGTGGAGACGCTCGTTCCCTCGGTTGGAGCGGATAGCGATGGGGGCCCGCGGCCACCCGTATTATCTCCCTCGGTATCTTCCTTCAAGGGCTCCAGGCAAGGTGCGACCTCGAGCATCTTCTCCAATACCAGATTTTCCAAACCCTCAGGGAGGGGGGCCAAACACCGAATCATCTTCGCCTTTGTTAGCCAGTCCTGGTCAAAAGGCAAACTCTCAGAAATAACTTCGAATAAAAGACAGTGTGTTCGGCTAGGGGATTTCTTACTTGTTCGGCGGCGCGGTTACTACTCAGGCCCACGTCCTCGGTGATATCCGGACATTCCACTTGAGGTCCGAAGAATGACTTGTACATCTCCTCGGGCGTCAGGCCCAGGAAACTTTGAATGGCACGTGGTCCCTCTGGGTTGAACTCCCACAAGCGCAGGGGCCGGCGTTTGCAAGGCTAGACTTAACGAACCAGCATAACTTGTACTACCGCAACCAAATTAAAATCATCCTCGAAGAGATCTCGGATGCGGCTTTGTAGTATAGGCACATCTTTGGCTGGACCCCAGCTCAGACCCCTGCTAATCCATGACATCAGTTGTGGTGGGGGGCCCGGGCGGAAAGGGGGGGCAGCCACCCACTTGGCTCTTCTGGGAGCCGTGACGTAAAACCACTCCCGTTGCCATACTTCGGACACCTCTGAAAAGGAGCCTTTCGGCCATGGAGCTCCTGCCATCTTGCCTATTGATGCACCTCCGCACACTGCATGTTGCCCCTCAATCATCTTCGGTTGTACTTCAAAGGTCTTGAGCCACAGGCCGAAGTGAGGGGTCACACGGAGGAAGGCCTCACACACGACAATAAATGTCGTGATGTGGAGAAAGGAGTCCGGAGCTAGATCGTGGAAATCTATCCCTTAATAGAACATCAAGCCCCTGACGAAGGGATCCAGAGTGAGGCCTAGACCTCGGAGGAAGTGGGAGACGAACACAACGTTCTCGTTGGGTTCGGGAGTAGGGACGACCTGCCCTCGAGTAGGCAGCTGATGCGAAACCTCGGCGGTCAGGTATCTGGCCTCCCTCAACTTCTTAATGTCCTCTTCCGTCACGGAGGAGGGCATCCATCGGCCTTGAATGCTGGATCCGGACATGATTGAAGATCCTGAGCACCAAACCTGGGCTTTGGGTGTTAGAACTCGAGGCGGGGGAAGGGTTTGGTTGAGCACGAGAGGGAAAAAGCGAAAACCTTGTCCCCTTATAAAGAGGGTGAATATCAAGCGTCCTCTCCATGGCCGTTTGGGACTTGCCTATAATCTAGGGGTCCTAGACACGGTTGGGTTACCCACGACCGCATTAATGAGCATCCCATAATTAGGGGAACACGATCTCCGCTTCGGTAAGGCGTGTCAAGAAACCGCCTCGCGCTATGTGTGGAGCTGGTTAAGAGAAACGGTTCGGATAATCATCGGGCCATGACATGACGTCATGCTATCAAAACAAGCTAGCGGATTAGATCTGCGAAAACATTATTCTCTCTACGGTGAAATATGGGACTTATTTTGCAGGGTCGGACACTATCCTCGTATTCAAATTCTTCTATGATGTATTCGGAGAAGGAACCCGCCTTGCAATGCCGAAGACAACTGCGCGCCGGACTCATCGTCATTGAAGCCTGGTTCAGGGGCTACTGAGGGAGTCCTCGATTAGGGGGTCTCCGGACAGCTGGACTATCTCCATTGGCCGGACTGTTAGACTATAAAGATACAAGATTTAAGACTTTGTCTCGTGTCCGGATGGGACTCTACTTGGCGTGGAAGGCAAGCTAGGAAATACGTATATGGATATCTCCTCCTTTGTAACCGACCTTGTGTACCCCTAACCCTCTTCGGCGTCTATATAAACCGAAGGGTTTTAGTCCATAGAACAAGAATCACAACATACAATCATACAATAGGCTAGCTTCTAGGGTTTAGCCTCTCTGATCTCGTGGTAGATCTACTCTTGTAACACCCATATATTCAATATTAATCAAGCAGGACGTAGGGTTTTACCTCCATCAAGAGGGCCTGAACCTGGGTAAAACTTCGTGTCCCTTGCCTCATGTTACCATCCGGCCTAGACGCACAGTTCGGGACCCCCTACCCGAGATCCGCCAGTTTTGACACCGACAGTGATCCTCTCGCGATCACATAAAGATCAACAAACTTCTCTCATCATCGAACCAGGGTTGTTATTAAGCGCATTATTATTATTACTGTTGACACATAGTGTGACCAACTATGAACTGGGCCCTTATCCATGGGCGCGGCTATTGATAGGTTTAATACACACTCTGCAGAGGTAGCGCACTTTACCCACACAACGGAACCCATGGACTCGCACTCCCATTCGGGTGGACCAATGACGTTCCGGCAAAACCGTCATACTGCCATGACACTCTCCCGGCCACTCCGACCAGCACCCCCTTAGGGTTCAGTCCTGGGTGGCCCCGTGTCTACCAAATGCATCAACGTCCACCGTCGTGGCAAAAACATAAACGGTCCCAAATGGGGACAAAAAGGCGCCTAACAACTACGGGCACAAAAGGCTTATGCCCGCCTACCTGATCAGGGTAGCGCGCGCACATAACCTTCCCTCGTTGGAGGCACCGGCGAGAGACACGACAATAGACCCAGTTAGGACCCTCCCATAAAGGCAAGTGTGGTTGCACTGGTCAGCTCGATATGGTGGCACCATGACTCACCCAATAGTTGTTCAAGTTCAATTAAGTCCGATTAAACTTGAATGCAATGAGGTGAGTCATAATAAAATAACATGATGCAACTATAATGCATGAGCCTGAATCAACATAAACATGGATGTGTAACATGATCATCGAGCATAACCACACTGAAACATTAACCAAATGAGCATGGCAAACTGATTAGCATAATATTACACATGAGCATAGCATGACCACTAGCATCATAAAGAAATACAATGTAAGAACTTAACCAGAATACTACCAAGTAAGCCTATAACCAACTAGATGCAAAGTAACATGCATAGCTATGGCACTAGATAACAGATCATAAAAATGCATCAGAAAGAACACACTGTTACTACTATCAAACCTGACATACGACAGAGATACTAGCAACTCATACATGATAACTAGGTGCATAAAAACATAGCATGAAAGTGAGCACGAATGCATAAGCATCACCGAAACAACAATAACCGTATCAAAACATGCAAGAATTTATTAAATATTCGAGTTGAAAACCATGGCTACTGCATGGCTATCATGCAAGTGGCTATTGTGGCTTGCCTGGGGGTGACGGAGACTCCGGGAAGAAGTGAGATGAAGCCGCGGAACGAAACGCCGGACGATTCTCTCTTGGAGGGGGATGATTTGACGCAAGGACAAAATGGTTATTTTCACTCTGGGACCACCTAGTAAAAATGTTACCAAAATATAGAGCTCGATGAGACGAAGAAGTGAGCGTTGGTTTCGCCTTGCTCGGAGTTACGGTTGCGGAGTTATGAGGTGATGAAGATCAGGGACCTATATGTGAAAAAATCAGTAAACAGGCCCATGGAGGAAAAACTAAAAGCATCTTCGGGCCAAATACATTTTCTGAAAAGGAAAATGCATTTAGAGCCATAGTAGACGAGAATATGTTTTCGGAGCAATGAGACCGTATTTATCCCCGACGCAAAACAAAATTACGCTTTTGTTAAAAGAAAATGTACTTACCCGAAATACGTTTCCACTTAAATCCACGCGGGCCCGGGGCCAAGTCAATGCACAGAGGCTGACGGGCGGGGCCCAGGGGTAGGAGGGGGCCTATCGGGGATGTCTTCTTCCTCGCTCGCTCGACCCCGAGCGAGACAGGGGCGAGACGAGGCAGGGCGACGGCCGGCGATGGGTTGGGCTGCTCCGACCACCCCTAGCCAGGGCGCGGCCACCGGCGGGTGCGGGACGGCATGGCACGCCCATCTAGGGAGGAGGCGGACACCGAGGAGGAGTGGAGGACGCGGGGGCGGGAGGCTACAGGGAGGAGCTCCGACGGGTGAGAGGTGGTTGTTGGCGGCGATGCGGGCCGTCCCGGGTGAGGGAGAGAGGGTGGGGCGGTCCGCGGAGACGAGAGGAAGAGGGTGGAGGTGGTGGAACAGCGAGAGGGGGCTCGTGGTGCTCGGGAGCGGGGGATCTCCGGCGATGACCGTGGCGGCCGAAGAGAAGAGGAGGGATTCGGCGAGCTCCGGTGGTCAAGGAAGGCAAGAGAGAAGCTGGTGAGGTGCGAAAGGACTCGGGCTCACCTTATATAGCCGCGGAAGAACGCTCTAGAGCTCACGGACGAGCTCCAAACCAAGCTTTAATGGCGGGCAGAGGCTGGACGCGGCACGAACGTGGAGCTAGTGACGCATTTAAGGTGAACGGCGATGAGCCAGGGGCACAGGGCGACGCAGAGGCCCACGGGGAAGCTCATGGAGAAAGTGTGAGGTCGAGAGGAGGAGGGAGGAGACGAGCATAGCGGCCAAACCGTGCCAGAGCTTGCAATCTACCTGATACCAGCTTGATCACCACGAGCACTGGCGCAAGGGCGTGCTTTGGCATGGCTAACCATGTCCAACAACTTGAGTGAGCTACAGAGGGGACCGTGAAGCAAAGCAAAGGGCACAGGAAGACCAAATGAGTCCATAGTTAGCAAGAAACCAAGAGCTCATCAATGTTTTTATAAGTTGCTATGGTTCACATGAGAGGAGTTGGACTCCTATATTTGGCACATCGTGATCAATCACTAAGATGATTCTGGTTACCAAAAATCAGACTAAGAGAAGAGGCTTAGATGAGGGTTGCTGTAGAAAGTGCAAAACTGGCCAGATTAGGACATTATGAAGTTGCACTCACATACTTGATTATCATGAGCTGCAATTTGGCATAGAGGTGGTTATATGATGATATGAAGCCACTGTAAAAGTTTCATATCATTTGGAAATACCAAAGTGGCACTTGCTTCACAAAGCTTCAACTTGGACAGAGACTTGGAAAACTTGCAAAGGGAAATTGGATTAATTAATTGATCTAAAACTGGGTGGAGAGAGTTGATATGGATGGGAGCATGTCCTGGTAAATTTTTAGCTTAATTGGAGCAATATAAAATATAGTTGCTTCACAAAGTGAAAATCTGACTAGAAACCAAGATTTGGAGCTGGGCTCACATAGAATGGTTATCTGACCTAAAATTTGGTGGAGAGTCATGATTTGATCATATGAAAGTTCTCGCAAAATTTCAACTCATTTGGATGTTCCTAGCTAGTACTTCCTTCACAATCACTCCCCTTAGACAGGAACTTTGAAAAATTGCTCAGGAATATTTACTAGGCAAATTGAGTTGAATTTTGGCATGGGGCAATGATATGGACAGGAAAAGATGTCCGAAAAGTTTGGAATCAATCAAGCAAAGATAAATGATGCTTCCTTCTCAAACCACCACTTAGGGCAAAATCAGAAAAGGAATATTTGTGAATTATCTTTGATGATGGCAAGGACGGATTTTGACATATCTGAGGAAGATATGACCCAAACAATTTATGAGAATTATTTGGGAATTTTGGGACTGACAAAAATATAGGTTGCTTCACAACCTAGGGGTTTAAAGGGTTATTCCTTTATCAGAAAAGGAATATTCCCAGCAAAAGAATACTGGGATTAGGTCAGGATGAAAATGATATGATCTTGGGTTGATGATGAGGATGACAAGCCACTATAAAACCTACAAAGACATTATCTTCCCAAGTTTCAGAACCACATAGCCACAGAAAATCAAATCGAATCAAGAAATCGGAGAAAATCAAAGGAAAAAATCCAGGGTGTTACAAACCTCCCCCTTAAAGAAATCTCGTCCTCGAGATTTGGTTGCTCAGGGATAAATAATTTTTTTGACTTGAAAAAACCGTTTCCATCTTGGGTTTCTTTTATTCATTCTCATATAATATTTTCACAGAATTGGATCTCACTGACCGTCTTGATCTCGGGTGGTTTGCTTCACCGTATCTGACATTCTGACAGGACTTACCCCATATGTTCCTGTTCATACTGACTCAAATTTTCTTTCATATCTGTTGGCTGAGCTGGGGTCCGAAAGATCATCTGTCATATGTGTCCTTCTCGATATTGATCCTTGATGGAGATGTTATTCTTGTATCGAGTACCGAGAATATTCCACGGAGTTGGGGAACACATCTTCCCGTGGAACAAAGAATCTCTTCTATCCAAACATCGAGTTCCTTGAATATATGCATGCCTTCTGGGTTCAAAACAGTGATGTGGATCATACCTGTTCTGCTAACGGATTCTGACATCTTGTAGGAGTTTATGACTTATCTTGACCGGCTTCATAGTCTTGAGTATCCAAGTTGTACCAAAGGTTTGACTGTCGCTTGTCGTGACTGATAGAAAAATGCACCATCTCCTGATGATAACATTTGCAGACTTACTGGCGGTAACCTTGGCAAACAATCCCATTCACACAGGCTATTCTTAAGTTGCTTCCCATATGCGAGAGATAACAATCCTCAAAGTATGTGTTCTCACACCGATTCTTCATTTTTGCCGGTATCTCCATGGGAATAATAGTCCATGCGATGCTCCAGCGTGGGTGCTGAGGTAAATATATTGACCTGTCCTGGGTTTGGACTTGACAGACTCGGGCATTCAATGCTGACGATTTTGAGCATACTATGGACCGAGATGATTGCCTTGCCATGAGGTCCTTACTAGAATGGAGTAGACCTCTTAGGCGTATCTTGATGGGGTTCGATATGGAATAAGTCTATCTTGGGCATACATACCACATTGCTCACACAATAACCGGCATACCTGTATTGTTGGTCTTGCTCTTTCATTATTACTTTCTTCATCTGGATCCTTAACTAAAAGAGCGGGGCCTTATATATCCTTGATTATTTACACGGCCCTGAATACTATCATGTGCAATATCTTGCAATCATACCTTGGTCTGATTCATGTCTTGAGCCTCGGTATATTTATCCGGCTCACGTGTGCTTATACAGATCTTAATACTGTTGCTGATTATGCCGGACAGTGACAGGGTTAATAACATCATCTTGTCGGATGTGTGGGGCTGATCTCGATAATCACTGCCAAGACTATTGCCTCAATGTTGTCTTTCCTTCAAGACTTGTCGATTATTGCATCACCCACTAGTTTTTATGTATTGAATAACCAATGAGGTTGTCGGATGCATATCGTGAATTCTTCCTTGTGTGAGAGAATTGCTTGGACTTGACAACATACTCATGGTATGAAGAAATGTCTGATTCTCGAGGCATACCTTTGTTCTGACTGATTCTTGTTTCAGACCCAACTGTTGCAGATCTGCCACTTGGAAAACACTGTCATATGCTGAAAATTCATAGTTTAATGTCTTGTACTCATGTCGTACTGAAGAAGATTGGGTAGCTTGCATTTGGAAACCACCGGGATACCGTGCTGAGGAAGACTGGATGTCTTGCGCTCGAAGCTTTCGACATATAGCTTGCTGAGGAAGACCGGGTACCGTACCCCATAAGCTCCCCCCTTAGAGACGTGCTAGGGAAGACTCAGTACCTTATGCCAAAAGCTTTTGCAGTGTCTTACTGAAGAAGACTGGATATCTTGCACGGGAAATCATTCATACCTTACTGATGCAGACTGAGATATCTTGCCTTGTACGCTTTGCTGATAAATTGTGGAGAAGGAATGGATTGTTTTTCTTTGTGAACCAAATAATATATATATATATATATTCTTGTCATTTCGGCTGCAGATTACTTGTATGACAAGAATTATCTGACCATCCTTCTTGGTGAATTCATTTCACATCTAGACTGACTTCGGGATGTGGCATATTTCAAATCCGACTCGTGGCAGAATCAGTCATTGGGTACGGACCATACTTTTGACTTGAAATGTATGTTGGACTTGGATGTAATTATGTTTTCCTGTTGTTTTAGTCATTGCTGCAATAACAGTGGATCTCTGACGGGTACTTGTTACTAAAAGTCTGATTAGAATACAATTTATATCTAGACGAATGTCTGCAATACAATGCTGTCAGCTGAAAACCTCATTGCTTTTAACTGAATTCCTTGGTGTATGTCTTTACTTCTCACAGCTTCTTCTGATCCGGTGTCGGTTGATGAGCAATTTTCCATAAGGGAGTAACACCGAGGATTCAAAACAAAGAAGCACGAGAAAACGATTTATTACAACAAAGCACACAGCATACAAGCTACAAAGTTGCTCCACAGAGGAACACACAAGCATGATACTATAGCAGATGCACAAGCACTACACGAAGGACTACACCCTATGCTTGAGAAAACGCTCGTGAACTGACGAGGAAGCTAAGGGAGTAGTGAGTGGAACTGCTGACTCTGAAACTCCGGATAGCTAAGGTAGAGGGGTTGGAGAAGCTGGCGGAGACTGAGGTAGGAAAGCACCAAGCGATCTCCTGGCTCGAATGGCGTCTCGGACCAACTTGGAAATAAGAAGACACCCGACCATCATGTAACGGGACATGGCGAGGATAGCGGGTCATCTTGAGGATCGACAGACGGAAACTGGAGCCGCTTGGGATTCTCGGCGATGGCGGGATAGAACTGATAAGGACAATACTATTGCACCATGCTCTCTTGAAGACGAAGACCGGTGATTCCTGCCATTGCGGCAAGTTGAACGGCACGCTCAGGAGTAGCGTCGTAACCACCATGGAAACTGTAGGTGCGCTTACTAACAGGAATCGGGGCTAACAGATGGACATGAGCAACATACTCCAAGATTCTTCCTCCGACAGAAGACTGGAATACTTGATATTGGGGTGGATCTCTGAGTGGTTAATGCTACGCCACATGTCACCAAGGAGGGTGGCAAAGCTAAGAGGTGCAGGAGTGGGACTGAGTGCAATAGCAACGGCACCTGGAGCTCTGGGGAGGGCATTGAACTCATGGAAATTGACCGCCATCTACGCATGAATTAGGGGTTAGGGGTAACCAAAATAAGACTATATGCAGCAAACAAATGCAACAACCAAATGCAGCAAGCAAGGGCAACAACCAGACCCTATACTACCATTTACCAATGTTCCAGCGGACTAGGACGCTCTACAGCCAGACCTGCTCTGATACCAAGCCTGTGGCACCCCGGCTCAGGAAATCGGAATGCCCTGTATTCCAGCCCAGAGATCGAGGTGAAGTATTTTGGGATACGACACTACTTACCATAGAACAAACCAGCTCTCTATTATAACACGAATATGAATACAAGGTCTCCAATATTACAATGAATAACATCAGCACAACGACACTACGCCAACCACGGTTGCTCTATACAAGCAGCATAACCACTCAAGGCGGCAGAAAAACGAACGGTGATGATGGACTCCAATCCGCAGGGACTCTGGCTGGAACGTTTATCCTAGCTCGTGAACACAGGAACCACACCAGACAAGCAAACAATCCAGGCAAGACCTGCAAACTGGCATGACACACCAGGTCAGTACATTGAATGTACTTGGAAGAACACAATAACCAAAAGCAGTCAGGACAAACAACAACATGGCATTAGCAAGTTAAAGCAATCATGAGCACGATACTAAGAGAACAACATGGCATGCACAACTAAACATGATACAACTTTATCATGGCAAGAACATATGAACATGATGATACTACATGCAATATGATGACATGATCGTGCACCAACTAACTCTGCTCGGGTTACCTCATAACCATCACATACATCATCTTACCATCACAGACATCACACGATCATCTCAGGATTCGATCAAGCTTGGTATCACCATACCATCATAATCATTACATGACCACAAGGAGCTTGACCTTTACCCGTGATTATGGCGTAACACCACAATTATCCAACAACTCGGTATCCTTGATACCATGGTGATCCTCTCACGATTAGATAAAGATCAACCAATTTCTCTCATCATCGAACCAGGGTTGTTATTAAGCGCATTATTATTATTACTGTTGACCCATAGTGTGACCAACCAGGAACTGGGCCCTTATCCGCAGGCGAGGCTATCGATAGGTTTAATACGCACTCTGCAGAGGTAGCGCACTTTAGCCACAGCACGGAACCCATGGCCTCACACTCCCATTCAGGTGGACCAACAGCGTTCCGGCAAAACTGTCCTACCGCCATGACACTCTCCCGGCCACTCCGACAAACACCCCCTTAGGGTTCAGTCCTGGGTGGCCCCGTGCCTACCAAAGGCATCAACGACCACCGTCGTGGCAAAAACATAAACGGACCCAGATGGGGACAAAAAGGCACCTAACAACTACGGGCACAAAAGGCTTATGTCGGGCTACCTAATCAGGGTAGCGCGCGCCCATAACCTTCCCTCGTTGGAGGCAACAGCGAGAGACACGACAATAGACCCAGTTAGGACCCTCCCATGAAGGCAAGTGTGGTTGCACTGGTCAGCTCGATATGGTGGCACCATGACTCAACCAACCGTTGTTCAAGTTCAATTAAGTACGGTTAAACTTGAATGCAATGAGTTGAGTCATAATAAAATAACATTATGCAACTACAATGCATGAGCATGAATCAACATAAACATGGATGTACAACATAGTCATCGAGCATAACCACACTGAAACATTAACCAAATGAGCATGGCAAACTGACGAGCATAACATTACACATGAGCATAGCATGACCACTAGCATCATAAAGAAATACCATGTAAGAACTTAACCAGAATACTACCAAGTAAGCCTATAACCAACTGGATGCAAAGTAACATGCATAGCTATGGCACTAGATAACAGATCATAAACATGCATCAGAAAGAACACACTATTACTACTATCAAACCTGACATACTACAGAGATATTAGCAACTCATAAATGATAACCAGGTGCATAAAAACATAGCATGAAAGTGAGCACGAATGCATAAGCATCACCGGAACAATGATAACCGTATCAAAACAAGCAGGCATTTATTAAATATTCAAGTTGAAAACCATGGCTACTGCATGGCTATCATGCAAGTGGCTATTGTGGCTTTCCTGGGGGTGACGGAGACTCCGGGAAGAAGTGCGGTGAAGCCGTGGAACAAAATGCCGGACGGTTCTCTCTCAGAGGGGGCTGATTTGACGCAAGGACAAAATGGTCATTTTCACTATGGGACCACCTAGTGAAAATGTTACCAAAAGATAGAGCTCGATGAGATGAAGAAGTGAGCGCTGGTTTCACCTTGGTCAGAGTTACGGTTGTGGAGTTATGAGGTGATGAAGGTAAGGGACCTATATGTGAAAACATTTCAGCAAACAGGCCCCTGGTGGAAAAACTGAAAGCGTCTTCGGGCCGTATATGTTTTCTGAAAAGGAAAACACATATAGAATCGTAGTAGACAAGAATACGTTTTCGGAGCAACGAACGCATTTCACCCCGAAATAGAACAAAAGTACGCTTTCGTTAAAAATACGTACTTACAGAAAATACGTTCCCACTTGAATCCACGCGGGCCCGGGGCCAAGTAAAACACCCGGAGGTTGACGGGCGGGGTCCAGGGGCAGGAGGGGGCCAATCGGGGTTGTCTTCTTCCTCGCTCGCTCGGCCCCGAACGAGACATGGGCGAGACGAGGCAGGTCGACGGTCGGAGATGGGTCGGGCCGCTCCGGCCACCCCTGGCCTGGGTGCGGCCACCGGCGGGTGCGAGACGGCGTGGTGCGCCCGTCCAGGGAGGAGGCGGCTACCAAGGAGGAGTGGAGGACACAGGGGCGTGAGGCTATAGGGAGGTGCTCCGGCGGGCAAGAAATGGTGGTTGGCGGCGATGCGGGCCGTCCCCGGCGAGGGAGAGGGGGTGGGGTGGTCCGCGGGGACGGGAGGAAGAGGGTGGAGGTGGTGGAATGGCGAGAGGGGGCTCGAGGTGCTCAGGAGCAGGGGATCTCCGGCGATGATCATGGCGGCCGAAGAGAAGAAGAGGGATTCGGCAAGCTCCGGTGGTCGAGGAAGGCAAGATAGAGGCTGGTGAGGTGCGGAAACACTCGGGCTCGCCTTATATAGCCGCGGAGGAATGCTCTAGAGCTCACGGATGAGCTCCAGACCAAGCTTTCATGGCGGGCAGAGGCTAGACACGACACCGGCATGGAGCTAGCGACGCATTTAAGGCGAACGGCGACGTTTCAGGGGCATAGGGCGATGCAGAGGCCCATGGCGAAGCTCATGGAGAAAGTCTGAGGTCGAGACGAGGAGGGAGGAGACGAGCACAGTGGCCGAACCGTGCCAGAGCTTGCAATCTACCTGGCACGAGCGTGATCACCGTGGGCACTGGCGCAAGCGGCATGCTTTGGCGTGGCCAACCATGTCGAGCAACTTGAGTGAGCTACAGAGGGGACCGTGAAGCAAAGAAACGGGCACAGGAAGACCAGATGAGTCCATAGTTAGCAAGAAACCAAGAGCTCATCAATGTGTTTGTAAGTTGCTGTGGTTCACATGAGAGGAGTTGGACTCAGATATTTGGCATATCGTGATAAATCACTAAGATGATTCTGGTTACGAAAAATCAGAATAAGAGGAGAGGTTTAGATGAGGGTTGCTGTAGAAAGTGCAAAACTAGCCAGATTAGGACATTATGTAGTTGCACTCACATAATTGATTATCATGAGCTGAAATTTGGCATAGAGGGGTTATATGATGATATAAAGCTGCTGTAAAAGTCTCATTCCATTTGGAAACACCAAAGGGGCACTTGCTTCACAAAGCTTCATCCTGGACAGAAACTTGGAAAATTTGCACAGGGCAATTGGATTAATTAATTGAGCTAAATTTGGTGGAGAAAGTTTACATGGATGGGAGCATGTCGTGGTAAATTTTCATCTTAATTGGAGCAATATAAAATATAGTTGGTTCACAAAATGAAAATCTGACCAGAAACCAGGAATTGGAGCTGGGCTCACATAGGTGGAGAGTCGTGATTTGATCATATGAAGGATCTTGCAAAATTTCAACTCATTTGGATATGCCTAGCTTGTACTTCCTTCACAACCACTTCCCTTAGATAGGAACTTTGAAAAATTGCTTAGGAATATTTCCTAGGAAAATTGAGTTGAATTTTGGCATGGGGCAATGATATGGACAGAAAAAGATGTCCAAAAAGTTTGGGATCAATCAAGCAAAGATAAATGGCGCTTCCTTCTCAAGCCACCACTTAGGGCAGAATCAGGAAAGGAATATTTGTGAATTATCTTTGATGATGCCAAGGAAGGATTTTGACATATTTGAGGAATATATGACCCAAACAATTTATGAGAATTATTTGAGAATTTTGGGAGTGAAAGAAATATAGGATGCTTCACAACCTAGGATTTAAATGGTTATTCCTTTATCAGAAAGGAATATTCCCAACAAGGGACAATTACACTTCTCCCACTAACTTGAGCCACCACCTGGGATTTGCCCCTAGTTTTCAGGTATGCTCAAAAATACCCCTCTTCCGTCTGTGGCCCTTATAGAAATCCCCCTCCGGGCCGTTTCCGTCGGGTCAATGGTCTTTGACCGGTAACTGGGTGTCTGTTGGACATTTTGTCCCCTGGTTCTTACATGTGGGCCCGTATCAAAATGTTATCCACTCGCTCACTCTGTTTGTTCTCCCTCGCGACGCACCTCTTCTCTCGTTCCCCTCTTGGCGACCGAAACCCTAAACCTAGGTCACCCTAAATCCCTCACCGTCGGTCCAGTAGCTGCGGCGGATCTGCAGGACTGCGGGCGTCGGGATGCAGTGGGAGTGGAGGTGATTATCCACCGTCTATTTCCCTCTGCTACGGTGCCAAAGGAGGCCGTGTTGACGATGGCGGCTGCCGGTGATTGTGGTGGTGCTAAAGAAGCATCCAGGCAGACGACGCAGATGACAGGGATGCAAATTCCAGCAGGGTAAGTTTCTTGTCCCAAGTTTCTTTGAATCTTGACCTGGATCTGTGTTCTGTTACTGTACATAGATTTACCCCGATTGAATGCGCTCTTAGTGGTTACTACATGCTTGTAATGTCATTCATATTGCAATTATCGTAGGATGAAACCAGAGAGAGCATTTCGTCTCAACTGTAGAATGGAGAACACTATCATAGGCAATGGTGGCACAAAAGGAGCCGATACAGGCTTCACATTTCCTTTTGTGGTGTACAAAACATCAACATTTGTCCAATTTAGAGGTGCTATAAGTGATAAATATCCATGAGGTATTTTTGATGCTGTAGAATTTAGATATTGGGACATGCAAAATACTGTATGGGTGCCAGTTCAAAATGATGATGAGTTAGGGGTTATGTTTGCCACAAATGCTGAGAGCAATTCAGTGCAGCTGGAAATTAATGTCATACAAAGGAAAAGAGGGGAAACAGAGAGCAGAGTAGCAAGATCTGCACCCAATCCTTCACAACCTAGAAGCAATCAAACTAGTAGAAGGAAAGCAGCAGCTAGTAGAAGGAAAGCAGCAACTACTAGTTCACAGTCTCAAAGGTGTGAATCTAGAGGAAGGAAATTAGCAGCTGCAACTTTAGAGCCTGATAGTAGTCAGGCTAGAAGAGGAAATGGAACTCACGGCACAGTACAACAACCAGGAACCCCAAGTGCCAACTTGCCTAGTCAACCATGTCCTGAGTATAGCAAAGCAACAACAGATCCAATCATAGAAGAAGAATTTCCTGATGAAGTGCCCACAGACGATGAGGATGAAAGAATGCACCCAGAGTTTGTTGTTAGGAAACCACCGAATGATGATGATGGGGAAGATTGCATTTCACCCCCACAATTTGAGGAGACAGACTCTGATGAAAGAGACATGGGATATTCTGAGACAGAGGATGAGAGTAGGCCTGATGTGAAGTATAACAGAGATGATCCTTCTTTAGCTGAAGGAACTATATTTTCAGATGTCATAGATTGTAGGAATGCACTTGCCACCTTTTCAATCAAGACCCAAAGTGAATTTATAATTGACAAGAGTGAGCCCAGTAGACTAACTGTTCACTGTGCTTACAAAAGGTGTAAGTGGAGGATGCATGCCTCCAGAATGAGAAATAGCACACTTTTTCAGGTAATACACTGTAGGACTAACATAGTTAGTGTAAATAATAACTGTGCATTCATAATTGTATGGACTGTTGCTAACTATTACTTGCTGCAGGTCAAAGTGAACAAGACAGCTCACATATGCCCAAGTGTTACAAGGAGGCAAAGGCTCAGGTCTGCAAAGAGTAGGTGGGTGGCAGATGCTGTGAAGAACTGGGTGAGGGAGAACTCAAATATTTCAGTGCCAACTCTGCAGACAGACTTGAAAAAGAAGTATGGGGTGCAACTCCCTTACATGAGAGTTTTTTATGGTAAGCCAATGGCACTGGATAACATCTATGGTAAATGGACTGATTCATTCCAACTCTTGTATACTTTCAAAGCTGAAGTAGAAAAGGCATATCCTGGTAGTGTGGTTAATATTGATAGACACACTGTAGAGTTTAAACTCAATGGACAAAAAAGGTACAAAGAGTGCTTTAGGAGAGTTTTTGTATCATTTAAGGCCTCTTGGCAAGGTTTTCTAGCTGGCTGTAGACCATATCTAGCAGTAGATGCAACAACACTAAATGGAAGGTTTAGAGGACAGCTTGTTAGTGCTTGTGCTGTAGATGCATGCAACTGGATCTTTCCAGTTGCATATGGAGTGCTAGAGATAGAGAACATTGAGAGTTGGACTTGGTTTTTCCAGAACTTGAAAGACCTAATAGGCCATCCAGAGGGATTGGTTATTCACACTGATGCCTGCAAGGGACATGAGTCAGCCGTAGAAGATGTTTTCCCAGGTGTAGAGCACAGGGAATGCATGAGGCATCTTGTAGCTAATTTTAGTAAAAAGTTTAGAGGAAAATTCTTTGATGAAAACTTGTGGCCTGTTCTTTGACCTACAGCTTGAAAAAGGACTAGTACCATCTCACTCAGTTGTATAGCAAGCAAGGTGTGCAAGAGTACATAGAGGAACACCACACTAAGTTATGGGCAAGGGCTCTTTTCAATGAAACTTGCAAGCTAGATTATGTTAACAATAATCTTGCAGAGTCTTTTAATTCAAAGATTAGAAAGTGGAAAGGGCTACACATTGTTGATCTGCTTGACAGATAAGACAATACATAATGGAGAAATTTTACATTAGGCAAAGCATTGCTGCAGCAACATATGTTGGTCATGTAATAATTCCAAAAGTTATGAAAATGTTGCTTGCAAAATCAAAGGGGTTGGACATGACTGTAGTGAAAAGAAGTACACATGAGGCAGAGGTCACTGCAGTTGACAGAGAAAAGAGGGAGTGGAGATATCCTGTAGACATGAAAGCTAGGACTTGTAGCTGCAGAAAGTGGCAAATTACAGGCCAACCTTGCATACATGCACTATACTTCATTACATCAATGAGACGTCCAGCCAGTGAGATTGACCAATATGTGCACCCATATTACTCAGTACAAATGTTCAATGCAACATATGCTGACAACTTGCCTGCAATGGAGGGGAAGCAACAGTGGGATGTAATTGATCCTGGGTTCAAACTGTGTGCTCCAGTTCAAAATAGGCCACCTGGTAGACCTAGAAAGACTAGGATTAGGGCAAAGTCAGAAGGAAAAGGACTTGGGGGCAGGAGAAAGAAATGCCCTAGATGTGGCAGACTTGGTCACCATGGCAATAAGTGCAAAGAGTCAATTGACCCGCCTTTTGGAGAAGAGGATGAGCATTGGGGTGCTGACAATGCACCTGAACACAATGATGTATTGTCTGATACAGATAAACCTGCAGCAACAAATGAGGATGATGAAGTAGAAGAAACAGAAGCACAAGCAGATCTTGAAGATGATGCACCAGTTCCTGGAAGTGATGCACCAACTGTAGCAAGTGCTGGAGGAATTACTGTGAGGTAACCTGCTATTATAACTACAACTAATTTATTTATCTATCAAATTACTTCATTATTAACTAATAAAAGCCTGTGTTGTAACTTTTCAGCCCAAGGAAAAATTACAAAAGGCCAGCAGAAAGAGGTGACAACCCTCTTTCACCAAAGAAGAAGTCGAAAGGCGATACGCTCACGACTGGTGGTTCTGTAACTGGAAGCAACCAGCTTAGCAGGTCTGCCTCTCCTAAGAAGGTGCCAACGGATGCTAGGAGCACTAGGAGAACTAGGACCAAGTCCAGGCTCTCTTCTAATCCTGCATGCAACACTAGCAGCAAGAGGGGAAACTTGCTGTCAACACTGTGTGATCGTGTCATTTGAGTCATGTTTGAACTATGTAGCAGAAGCTTTGAACCATCTGTTTGTTTGAACTATTTAGTTGATGTTGCTGTGTGAACTATGTAATGGATCATGTTGTCTCATGTTGCTGTGTGAACCTATGTAATGGATCATGTTGTCTCATGTTACTGTTGTCATACCTTGTTGTCGATGTTGGCATTTTGTTGGTATTATTTGGAATTTATCCTGGTCATAACTTGCTTTTGTTCATCATTGATCATTGATCTTGAGTGACCACAATGATGCATTATCATTGATCATTGATGTTGTCGATCACTTCCTCCGGCATGTATTACTTGTCGCTCAAATGGACGTCGATCATGTTTCATTGGGACCATTTGATCGACGAGTAATATGGATTGGAGAGGTACAAACACAAACAATAAGACAGATCCAACTGATGCTTTTCAATTGCTTTGTCTCACAAGATCAAACTGATACACAACTCAGAAACTACTCGCATCATGAAAAAGTTCACAACATCAAGCTAATTTCTACTTAGTGCCAAACTAGCTTATTCTCACTGACTAATATGCATTCTTTGAACCAAACAAATATGATAGAATGCATATGCCAACAATTATCATCAGAAATGCCCATGTTTCCATCTGATCATGCTTCTTCTACAACTGTAACTTTAACTTCTTCTTTTTCTCTCTGAGATGTGTCACCCTCTTCTCTAAACGATGTGCTTTGAGCCAACTTGCTTCTAGTCCATCATGTAGTGTCTCAAATGCACGCCCAACAAGATCTGGAGGAGGAGGGTCAACCCACACAGTCCATTCACATTCATCAGGAAGCTGCAACATAAAAAATATCGTCAAAATGTGATCTTGGCACCAATTTGTTGCAAAGCAGATACAATCTACCAAATTACATCAAGTGGGCATCCAAGAAAACGTCTCCCCGTTCTTGCTCCTCTCCAGGCGACACGGCGAGTGGGAACGAGCCCGTGCCTCGGGCACCGATGCTTTGAAAGCTTCTCAAGGCCGCAATAACTCGGATCCAGCATGTAGAACTCGGAGGAGAACTGCACTATGCCGACTCCATCGACCTATGGGAGAGAAAATCCCCAATTTTAGCTCAAACCCTAACGATAAATGCGCGGGCGCACACAAATCAGAGAAGAATAACCTACCTCCATGGCGACAGAAGAGCTTGTGGACGACATGCGTGAGGTGCACATCCACACGGCCTCACTGCCTGAGCTCCAGAATGATGTCTATCGTGCGCCGCCGGTGAATCACCTTGCTCCAGTCTGTGTGTGGTCGCGAGGGAGAAGAAACACAGTGACTGAGTGGATAACGTTTTGATACGGGCCCACATGTAAGAACCAGGGGCCAAAATGTCGAACAGACGCCCAGTTACCGGTTAAAGACCATTGACCCGATGGAAACGACCCGGGGGGGATTTCTGTAAGGGCCACAGACGGAAGAGGGGTATTTTTGAGCATACATGAAAACTAGGGGCAAATCCCAGGTGGTGGCTCAAGTTAGGGGGAGAAATGGAATTGACCCTCCCAACAATAGAATATTGGGATTAGGTCAAGGATGAAAATGACATGATCTTGGGTTGATGATGAGGATGACAAGCCACTATAAAACCTAGGAAGACATGATCTTCCCAAGTTTCAGAACCACATAGCTATAGAAAATCAAATCAAATCAAGAAATCCGAGAAAATCAAAGGAAAAAAGAAAAGGGCAAAATTCAGGTGGTTACACGGTGCCGGCAGCGGCTGCGACGCGTCCTCGCTGTTGTGACCCGGCCGCTTGGATGGCTCGTTGATGCGGTGAAGGCGCTTGAGGGCCAGCGATTCCATTGGGCATAGCGGTGGGGTCGACCCGCTCTTGGGGAGGTGCGCGCCCTACAGCCGTGCCCGTGACGGGGACAGCCGGTGGGTGGCGATTCACCCTAGACCGACTACCACCACTGTGGTTGTGCCCTTTGGCAAGGAGAAGAGGTATGGACAAAACAACCCTTTCGTTCGTGCCTCGTGGAGCATGGCCACCGAGATGTTGTTGAAGTTTCTCTCCTCTGGTGCCTGCCGCTCCTGCTTCGGCCATGGGGGAGGTGGTTACAACGCTGCCTGCACCGACCATGTCTCCCGCAGCGCCTGCATCCTCCTGCGCCCCCGTGCTCTCCGCGGCACCGGCAGCCGCGGTCGGCGGAGCCTTTGAGGTGGACGGTTGAGTGGCGAAACTGGGCTTCTTCTTGGGCGCCATAGTCGATAGAGCTGTTGATGACAAAAGATGGCGATGAAGGTGCCGCACTGCTCACGCCTTCGGGTTCGCGCAAGTGATCCCCCTACCTGGCGCGCCAAAGATGTCGCAGGAAACCATGGCCACCTATGGGGCAAATAGCCCCTTTCTGGTTCGGTGGGGCGATGGCACATTGCACAATGAGCAGAAAAGTGTGGAACAGCATGGCAGAGATCACACAAGCGATTTTACCCATGTTTGGGCCTCCGTGAGGTGTAAAACCCTACTCTTGCTTTGGTGGATTGATGGTGGAAAAATGATGGTCGACGCAACTTGCTTGCCGGGCAGGGTTGTCTTAGGGCAAGAGCGGCTACGCGCGTATGACCGTGTGGAGGTCTAAATCATCCAACCCCTTCTACGGTTGCCTTGGGCCTCCTTTTATAGATAGAAGGGGTCACCACAGTAGCAAATCAATCATTATGCACTGATTAGATAGCAAATAGTGCTATCATACCTAACTCTGCAGGCTGACAGAGCGCATTAAATGCGCCACTCGATGTCACATCACACGTTGTCCAGCAAGGTGCTGCCTGACTATTTTGCCAGCTTCGCACCTGCTTGCTTGACACGTCGTAGGACTGGTGTCACTTGTAGGAGTTTTCTGTAGGAAGTGGCTCCCAAGTGGTGGATACCGGTCACTTAGTCACCTTGGAGCTTGACATCGCACTGATCGACAACTTGGGTCGTGATGAGGTGGTGCAGTGGGTTCGTTCTGCCTCCGTAAGTCCTGGCAGGCCTGCCGGGGCACCTCGAAAGCTTGCTTCCGAGGGAAACCCCGTCCTTGCTGGGCTTTCCTGCCCGGCAAGGGAGGCTTTTCCTTCGCGCGTCTTGCTTCTCTAGCTCCTCTTAGTCTTCTTGATCCACATGTTGGGTCCTCCAAACGGCTGGTCTCTTGTGCTTCAACCTGATCTTCGGATTTGTGGTCTTGTTCCCGTGCATGTGCACAATCTGGTCAACAGACCCAGCCTATTTTGCACCGATAGAGTGCAAAGATGTGCCTCCGTCAATACACATAGCTTGGATTGCTTTCTGGAATTCTTGCTCGCTAGTTTCTTCTTCATCTTCTTCTTCACTCATATCATCTCCTTCTTTCTTCTCACGCCCCTAGCAGGTCTTTCCTTCCGCTGGGGGGCATTCCTGCCAACACCCTCTTGGCTTCTCTCCCTGTAACGGTTCTCGTACTCAGCTTTCTACTTTTTGACAAGTTTCTCAACTTGGTGACACTCTTGGAGATCATGGCCCTTGGAGCAGTGGATCCTGGATTATGGCATGTCAGACTGTCCGGCTTTCTCTGCTGCTGCGGCTTCCTAGCAATCAGCACACATGGTAGATCCCATGCTAGGGGCCTTAGTCTTCGTTTTTTTGCTGGTACCAAGATCGCTAGAGCTCTCAATGGCCAACAATGCCTTCTCCTTGCGCTTCCAATTGTGCCTCCAACTCTTCCCCTTCGGGTTGGCGGCACCGTCGTTGTCATCCGAATCAACCTCGATGACATCCTCCTCCTCGAGGAGTCGCCTTCCTTTTTCAGGGTGTGTAACTTATTGACGGTCTTGGGCAGCCGGACGTTCATTTTCGACCGTATCATTCTATTGCGCACATTCAAATGGAATGTGGCAATTGCAGCTGCTGGATGTATCTCTAGAATGTTGCCGTGCAGTCGACTGAACCTCTACATATACTTGCGCAAGGTCTCCCCTTCCTTCTATGGAAGGACTTGCAAGTCACTAGGCCGCCTGGGCTCTTGATGGCCACCCATAAAGGCGCCAACAAATTCATTGCACAAGTCAGCCCATGATGAAATGGAGTTCTTTGGAAGGTGCATCAGCCATGACCTCATATTTGGCTTGAGTGCCAAAGGGAAGTAGTTGGCGATCTTTGCCTCCAGTGGCTTGAACAACAATTGTATAAATGCTCAAAAACTTTGACCAGTTTATCTTTCAATCATATTTTTCTGGTAGTCCAGGCTTGAAGACGCGGGCAGATGGCCAGCGGACCTGCCGCAGCTCATGAGTGAAGGCTGGGCACCCAACCTCGAAGGGTAGGTACCCGCCAGCATCAGGCGCGGGCTCGTCATCGTCTGAGCCATTGCGCCTGTTGGATTGACGGCGTGCCTCTCAGCGTCGCTATATGGTGACGCGTTCATGTTCCTTCTGACGGTCTTCCAAAACTCGTTGCTGATCACGACGGCTTTGTGGCTCAGATGAAGTCATCGACGCCTCATCGGGCTTGTCCACTCGCTGGGCTCGCCGAGGCTGCCACTGGGTCTATTGTCGCGGAGGGGACTGTACAATTGGTGTAGTCCACTCAACGCGGCCAACGACTCGGGCCGCCATCGCTGTTTACCAGCCTCGCGACGGCTCCGCATGCTGTGACTTTCCAGACTTAGCAAAGACAATCAAACTCTGGATAGTGGCCCTCCACTCATCCATCTTATCATCTGTTGGTGGGAAGTTCAACAGGAGCTGAGCTCACATCATGGCTTCTACGGCTATGCTTAGCATGGCTAGTGAGGGAGACCGGGATGTTGCTCGACTTCTGGAAGAACCAGCAGGAGCATCGCCATGTTCTCGCCGTCGTGGTCAAGTTGCCAAAGCAGTCTTGTGATGAGTGGGCCATGCTTGGAGGTTGGTGGCTCCATTCGACGCTCCGCCCTGCCCGTCCTGTTCTGGGCAAGGTGTGCACCTCATGGCTGCGCCCGTGGTGGGTGGAACTTGAGGATCCCGGTTCGCACTGGCGCGGGCATCACTGTGGCGATTGTGCCTGCTAGTGCGGTGGGGAGGTGGAGACTGGTCGTTCCCTCCTCCTGCGGCTTCTGGATCCAACTCACCAGGATGTTGCTGGTGATGCCCGTCTCTGGCGTTTCCTGTCCCAGCTTCGGCCGCGGGGACACAACGACAGTGCCACATGCACCGGTCGTGTCGCCCGCAGCACCCGCTTCACCCAACGCTACCGTGGTGCCTACGGCGTTCGTGGCTGCATGCGAGGGGGCTTTAGAAGTGGAAGGATGTGCTGTCGCACCAGATTTCTTCTTGGGCATCATGGTTGGAGAAGATGATGACGAAGAGGGCGCTGATGAGACTACAAAAAACCACTTTCGTGATGATACGTGTTTTTCACAGTAGGTCACGTTTTCTGTCATGCATGTAGATGCATGACGATTTTATGACAGAATCAAGATAGTCATACCTGTGCTGTCGTAGAAGTGTTCCATGACAATACCAAAAATATCATCATGGAAGTGTTCACTTCCATGATGATAAATGGCGTGTCATGGAAGTTCTTCCGTTAAGGGTAACCGACACATGGCATCCACCATAACGGGTTGGCTTTAAGCTATCGGGTTCCGGTTTGGATTCGATAACCCGTTAATAGCCCAAACCAATGGGGATTGTACATGTGTAAAATCATCATTGGCCAGAGGAAACATGTGTCGGCTCCTCGGTGGGCCAGATGTCGTCCATCCAATGGCGGAGACGTGCGTATGATACGTCGACACGTGTCAGGGCCCAACAAAGGCCCATATATGTTAAAAGGGCCGGCCCAGTCAAAGGCCCGTAGTATTTACTCAGGTACTAGTGGGACGGCCCACTAACGGCCCGCTTAAACATGGCCCATTTACGGCCCAAAGCCAGATCTATCTCGTTAATTGTTCACCGAGTATTTGGGCCCAATTATGGCCTACTGACATTTCGGCATGTTAGAGGCCTGATGTAGACATGAGCCCATTTGAGCTCGGTGTGTCTTTCGGCCTAGGAATGGCATGTGCTGCCCATGGGCCATATATGGTACGACGCGACATTCGGCCCACTAACGGCCCGTGATCAAGGTGGTAATAGTTCAGCCCAATGTGACTTTGGGCCTGTTAAAGGCCTGCCATATAATTTGGCCCATTGATGCCTCTACTAAGCTTTGAGCCTCTTAAAGGCCCATGATATTAGTGGGCCAACTAAGGCCCGAGATATGTTTCGGCCTGGTAATGGCCCATCATATAACTGGGCCAATAATGGCTCGGTCTACATTTAAGCCGGCTAAAGGCCCATGGACGACTATTGAAAATTGAGGCCCAACATGCATTTCGGCATGCTAAAGGCCCATGGTATCTTTTGGGCCGTAACAGGCCACCAGAATATTCAACCTGTTAATGGCCCGAAGCTACAAGGGCCCAACTAAGCGCTGGGTCCACTAAAGGCCCAACTAAACTTTGAGCCGACTGTAGGCCCGTGTAAGTTGTGGGCCTGGCGCAAAGTGTGAAGGCCCCAATAGCCTTTCAGGCCGAAGAAAGTTGTGGGTCAGCCCAATTGTGGCCCGCTAAAATACATGCCCATTAGAGGTGAATGTTTCGGCCCGGTCGAATACATCAGATTTTTGCATTTTTCCAGATAGCCAATGATGGCGTATATGGTAACTAGTAGGAATTAAGAACAAACCTACTCTATACAATAAAGAAATTATGACCTAGTAACTTAGAATAAACCTACACTATACAATAAAGGATTTATGGTATATTACATCCACTGGGCATCGAAGTTCACCACCAGTGATCATAAAGCGCAACAAAGAAGCAGATTACAAAAATTGGGCACCACTGCAGCATAACAAAATAATAATGAACCAAGACCACTTCCAAGACAATTCAAGAAGGTTAGCCTTGCCTGGGAGTTGTTGCGCAAGCTGTTGAGCAAAGCTGTGAGACCGTCCTAGCATGTCAGTCATAGCTTCGAGGTGTAGCTATTTAGCAATGAGATTCTCATTGGTGTTCTCATCGATCTTCCTTAGAGATAGGACTTCAAGTCAAAGTTGAGTTGCAGAATGCCTTTCTTCTTGAACTTGGGATTGAAGAAGTCAAACTGATTCAAATAGTGGATTCTGTGAGATTGTATTTCATGGGCACTTTTTGAACTCATGAATGTTTTTAAATTTCATGGACACTCAATCTCGATCCCCCTCCATTTCGATCGCTATCCCACCTCGCCAGGTCTCGATCCCCCTCCGACGACCCACCGGACCCTCCCTCGCACCCTCCCTGGCCCGCTCCACCGTCACAAATAAATGCAACTAAAATTGCAAAAAAACAAAAGTGATTATATTTTCAAATAAAAAATTTGATGATATTTTCAAATAATAAATCTTATGATATTTTTTCATATTCATAAATATTTTCAAATAACAAATTTGATGATATTTTTAAAAAAATTATTACTCTTTTTATAAAAAATCATTACTGTTTCATATTCATATTCATTTTCTTAAAAATTATTAGATGCAACAAAAAATAATAATAATAATTACTTATGGCGCACCTCTGGCTGGTGCGCCATTGCTATATAAAAAAGATTACTAATGGCGCACCTCCTGTTGGTGCACCATTGCTATATAAAAAAGATTACTAATGGCGCACCTCCTGCTGGTGCGCCATTGCTATATAAAAAAAGATTACTAATGGCGCACCTCCTGCTGGTGCGCCATTGCTATATAAAAAAAGATTACTAATGGCGCACCGACGGGGGGTGCGCCATTAGTAAGCTTTCCCCCTAGCTAATTCCTCTCTCTCCCTCGCCAGATCCACCCGCGCGCTGCCCCGACCCACGACGCCGCCACCCCGACCCCCGCCGCCCCCGTGCCCCCACCCCCGCCGCCCCGACCCCCGCCGGACTCCACCCCCGCCGCCCTCGTGCCCCCCACCCCCGCTGCCCTGACCCCCGCCGGACTCCACCCCCGCCGCCCCCGCACCCCCGTTGCAGTGCCGTCGCCGTTCTCTTCACCGACCTCGCCCCTTGCGCCGCGGCTTCGTGCTCCGGCTACTCCCGCCCCTCGTGCGCCCACATACGGCGGTGAAGGTGCCCGGGTCCCCCGCTCGCCGTCTCCTCTGACTCCTCCAAGCCCCTCGCCTCCTCCTCGACCGGCGGTAGTGCCGACCCCGACGAGGAGCCCGTCCCGCCCCTCCTCTAGGAACTCACAGTAAGTTCGATTTGCAATGCACTACTCCAAATCCTGGTCAAGTAGTTGCTGTTTATTCCCGAAAAAAAGTAGTTGCTGTTGATGTAGTCTGAATTTAGAGTGGAATCCTGTAGTTGATGTAGTCCAGTATGTCAGATTTGATTTAGTCTGAATTTAGAGTTGCGTGTAGTGCCAAACTAGATGATGTAGTGCTCTGAATTTAGAGGTTTATGTAGTGCCAAACTAGATGTAGTGCCAAATTTTGCAGTATGTAGACTCTATTTTGAAATTCAGAGATAATGAAAAGATCAAGCTGAGATTAATACCAGATCAAACTGAATAGTGGAGTACTGCTCACTGAAAAAAGTGGAGTATTCACTCAAATTTTTGTATCTCAGTTTAAGTTACTAAATTTGCAAGCACTGTTCAGAGTAGATTTTTGGTTGAATTACAGTGCTTTCAA
Organism: Triticum urartu; assembly: GCF_056163025.1. Taxonomy (NCBI): domain Eukaryota; kingdom Viridiplantae; phylum Streptophyta; class Magnoliopsida; order Poales; family Poaceae; genus Triticum; species Triticum urartu. The sequence continues at coordinate 190,489,066 of NC_141873.1, read as the reverse complement.
TCAATTTGCAACATTTGTCACTGTCAGATCATCACAAGCTACAATTCCATCAAAATGAGTAATACTTTCACTATCCTAATGCTTTATAAATGCAGAGAAGATGCTCATTTTTTTGTAACCTGTAGATGCCATGCTCAATTTTTTGGTAAAGCTAGAATTCCATATATTGTCTGCTTGTGTGATGCACTGCTGTTGTATATTCCAGTGCCCGTTATCTATTCGTCCTTTAAGCATGTTATTTTCTGGACTGTCCATGGAAATATGAGCAGAGTAACTAAACTGTCTAAGCATACAGTAACTGATGCCTCACTCTTGAATGCCCTACATCTGTTCAGAAGGGCCAGTGTTAGCAACTTGTTACCGAATTCATAATATTTCTCGCAGCTGGTAGGGGGTTTGTACCACACGGAGCAGATGAGCTTGGATTGGAGCTAAGATAATCAGTTTGCTGGGTTTTTTCTCCGACCATCATGTCGTGATGATTTTGCAGGTACCCCGAGAGGCCCTTGAGTTTGCCGCAATGTCGATTAACTTCCGTTCCGGCAAATTCGGGTACTCCATATGTCCTATTTTCAGCAAAGGTCATGCTGAAATTTTCCGTGAATTTTAGCATGACTTTGCTAAAAATAGGACATATGGGGTACTTGCGACTAATGCATGGGCCGGGGTATCTTAGTACTTAGTTAAGTAGGATCAACTGCCCCGCCATTCCGATAAACCCTAGATGATAAACCCAACATAGCAATATAGCCAAGTGATTAGTGCCAAGTGATTAGGCCCAACCTAGGGTGCCTCGGCATTGATAAACCCCAAATGATGAAAACTTAACTTAGCATTTAGGGTGCCTCAGCGTCGACAAACCCTAAATGATGAAACCTTGGCTTCTATAGGGTGCCTCGGTGTCGATGAGAACCTAAATGATGAATGCTTAGGCTTTTAGGGTGCCTCGGCGTCGAAAAACCCTAAATGACGATGTGGTGCCTACGTTGATTCATGGGCTGACGACATGGATTGCGGGCGGCCAACAGGGGCCTCCACCGGTTCCCAGCTTCATGGCCAGCAACTCGCACAACGTGCATGCGGCGCCATTGGTGTCTCCGGCGGCGCCGTTGGTGTCTTCGGCGGAGGCAGTATTCGTGTCTCCGGCGCCGGCACGGGCATTGGAGCTTAATGCACCCGGGTGTCCGCCGGCCGGCACCTCGCCAGCAAGAGGCCCCTCCATCAGTTGCACGCCCGCCATTGGCAGTGCCTCGACATTAGCCGAGCTCGACGGCATCACAGTAACTAAGCCTCTCGGCCGATGAATTCATCTCCTTGCCTTTGACTAGGCATCCCTGACGCCCTACATGTTTTCGCAGGGCGCCGCCGTTGTTCGTTGCACTCTCCTGCACTTTCTGGGCGGCGAGTTGGTCGATGTCGCCAAGGGCAGAATCGTTCAACCGGGCAACCCCATGTTCCACGGTAATCCGATGCCACCCACAGTGTATAGGGTTGAAGTGGTTCGGGTGCTGCCAGGCTGCGACGAGCTGTTACCTCCGATTCGACCCGCTGGGGCCGATGAAGAAGATGAGATGACCCTCAGCGCCTACGTAAGCTGGCCCCTGCTTTGGCCGAAGAGCCAGATTCGTTTGGGGGCGGGGGACACCACCCCACAGACAAGAACGCCAGTCGTGCCGGCGCCAAGCCATGGCAAGAACGCCGCAACGCTACCGGACTTGCCGGACATCCCTATGGCATAGGATCCAGACATGCATATGGCACAGGATCCGGACGATGACAACAACGACGACGGTACATTTACCAACATCGATAAGTACTTTGCCGAACATGGGTACGGTGACGAGTTCTGTGGGCCTCCTTCTCAAGAACCCAACCAAGACGACCGCGATCTAGCTGGTACGGCGGAGAAACCCAATTGCAACAGGCGTCGTGTGGCATTCAGTTCTAAGGAGACGCCTCCAGCTGCTGCCTTCACCGAGCCTCAGATAGCTAAGGTGCGAAATATTATCAGCCCCAACACGCTCAAGAAGGCGGTATGTGAGCAGAACTCGGTCCCATTACAACAGATCAAGAAGAAGGGACAGAAACGAAAGATTAAAAAGGGCGCCGGTGCGAGCCAGCCAACACCGAGTACGATCCGTGCTCAGGACGGGCCACCTTCACCTAAGGATATCTCGAGGAGGGTGCATGTGGCGGGTAGGGTGATGCTACCGACAAATATGCTCAATGCTGCAACCAGTGCTATGCAGAGTCTGAATGACAGTGTTCTGTCTTTGGAGAAGCGGCGTCTCAGAGAGAATGATGTGGCATACCCGGTTTTCGTGGCCAAGGTGCCAGAGGGCAAGGGCTTTGTCGATGGCGCCATCGGGGGTACGATCGTCCTGCGGTTTGATGACATCTTTGCTATGTTTAACCTTCATCCGCTGCACTACACCTTCGTTCGGCTGTTTTCGCTGAGTATGGAGATGCGGATCATTAGAGACAAGACCCCGAACATCGTGATAGTCGACCCCTTCTACATGCGTGCCAAGCTCTTGGGCAGCGCTGGGGACCGCCAAGTCGCGAGTTCACACCTCAAAGGTGTCATTCTGGCAAACCCAGATAAGGATAACTTCCTCGTGTCTTACTTTCCCGAGTAAGTCATCCCTTAACCGCCCCGTAACATATGATTTCTTAGATTTCGATCATTTTTTACCATTTCGTGTTCTGTGCAGTGACACACATTGCACACTCATCCTCTTAATCCCGAAATATTCCATGGCCACGTATTTTGACCCGAACCGTGACTCCAAGATAGACTACACAAATATCAAGAAAGTTCTTGATGATGTTCTCCCCGGCTACGCCAAATCTGGAGGCACCTTCACCAGGCCAGTTCGTAGGTATGGCAGGCACGTGTTCGCCCACAATACTAAGTTCTGCTGCGTCAAGCAGCCGCCTGGCGGTCGGAAGGATGCCTACTATGCCCTCCATCATATGCAGGCGATCATACAGGACCATCATCACCTTCTGCTACTAGATAATCTCAAAGATTGGGCCGCGAGCTTGTCGGCAATCCAGGATGCGGACATCAGACAAGCATTCTTTCGCATCCAGTCAGAGTTTAAGGAAATCATCCATCAAGATGTCCTTCATACCTCAGGGCAGTTCTACCTCAGATATCAACCGTCCAACAGTGAGATAGACAAAACGCTACAAATGCAGGCTGACAACGCCCGCGATTTCATGACCATCATGACAGACGGCGGCTTCATCCACGCTCCGGTCCCATGAGTCGAGTCGAAAGTAGTGATGCTATGTGTAGTTCTGAAACATTGATTGGCTCATGTAGTAATTAAACTTTAATGAATTGTATGTCTCTTTGGTTTGTACAGTCGTTCAACTTAGATGTAATTGATGCTATTTATTAGTAGGACCATGAATCGTGCTATTAATGTCTTGCTTTTCTCTTCCGATCCTTTTTTTGCATACTTATATATTGCTCATCTATTGTCTGTTGTTTGGCTTGTGCATAGAGATGCCGTTGTATGTCGTGTACAAGGGTAAGGTTCCCTTAGTCTACGACGACTGGGAGGAGTGTCGGAGACAAGTTCACCGTTTCAGCGGTAACAGTTACAAAGGGTACACCACTAGGGCGGAGGCGGAATCTAGATACGCCCGCTATCTAGCGGGAGAGAGGAGGGAGCGTTCGAGGAACCGGATGAAGACCAGTTTCAATGCGATGATGCTCATCGTGATGACCGTAGCTCTCTTCTATGTGATGGTAGTTTAGATGATCGATATTGACTTGTAATGTGAAGACAAACTCGCTGCTCGCGGTCTCGAGAGTTGTAATGTTCTATCTTTGTTCGGTCTTTTGAATTCGGAGACTAATATGATACTAATGGCTCATTACCCCACAGTGTGCCATTAGTATGCCAAAGCACATGGGTAAATATGGCCCCCTGGGAGGCATACTAATGGTGCATGTTGGTCTATACTAATGGCGCACGGCGTGGTGCGCCATTAGTATATAATACTAGTGGTGTGGTACTAGTGGCGCACCAGTAGTGCGCCATTAGTAGGCAAAACTGGTGCGCCACTAGTAGGCCTTTTCCTAGTAGTGGGGGCTGAGCAAAAGCGGTAACTTAGGCAAACAACGGTTTGCTAGGAGGGTGGGTTAGAGGCTTGACATGGCAATATGGGAGGCATGATAAACAAGCGGTAGGTAGCGTGACATAGCGATAGAACGAACAACTAGCAAGCAAACATAGAAGTGATATCGAGGGTAATGGTCATCTTTCCTGAGATCCCGCAAGGAAGAAGAATGTGTCCATGAAGAAGAAAAATGGACGTAGTCGAACGAATCCTCACAACTCCGGAATGAAACCGAAGCTAACGAGAGAAGCAAGCCAGAAAGAAGCAAGCAACATGGTAAACACACAAGCATAAACATGGCATGATGCACAAGCAAATATGATGCATGACCATTTTAAAGAGGCATGGCATGGCAAGGTGCAACAAACAATACTACAAATTAAGTGGAGCTCAATTTGCAACAAGTTGCATATTGATGAAACACAACATTATTTTGCTCTCGTTTATTTACCCAACAATACTAAATGTTGTTAAACATGGCAACAGGTGAAGCCTAATAAAACTACCTATCTAGGCAAGTTTAAATGAGGCCGGAACAACAAACAAAAAATCCGAAAAAATCCTCGTATGCATATTATGAATTTGGTACTGTTCTTCCCTAAACACAATTTTAGAGTTGTTAAACATGCAAAGTAGTGTCACCATGTTAAACTATGCATTTTCGACCCCATTTGCATATGAAGTTTATTTAAATCCGAGCTACAGTTAATTAGTTATGAATTAAACCTTTTTAACATGACAATTATGCAAATTATATGTAAACATCATTTTAAACATTTTTAACATGGATGAAAGTTGCATATTATGAAACTAGATGAAATTCTAAGCATTTTACATGTTTAAATCATTTTAATATGATGCATGGTTTGTTAGTTATTAAATGTATGAACTAGAGGGACTAATCTGTAAAACATGTTTTCTCTGGATAATTACAGAAATTCGAAGAGCCTAAAAAAACTAATACGGGCTGAAATTGATGGATCTGGGCTAGTGGGAGCTGCTCACATTGGGCCTTGGCCCGGTTGGGTGGAGAGGGAGGTTGGCAGGGGCACGTTGGGCCGGCCGTCTTGTGGCCCACGCGGTCAACGGGAGGCGAGTGGCGCGGCTGGGCCAGGACGCTGGACTCATCGAGTCAACGCGAGCGCGTGCGTCTGTGGGTGAAGAAGGCAGCAGCGGGCGAAGCAGGGGAATAGCAGTGCGATGCAGGGGCTCCGACGAGGCGGCCTCGGCGGGGACCGACCGGAACAGGACCGGGACGGTGGAGGAGGAACGGATCTGATGAGAGGAGGTCGGGGGCGGCTCGTTCGGGCTGGAGACGAGGCCATGGTCCACTGCGAGGGGAGTTTCGGGCGGCGTCGGTTCCCTATGGAAGAAAGACAGAGAGGGAGCATTCAGAGAAAAGAGAGAGCAGGGAAGGAGAAGGAAGCAAGGGCACGACCTTAGCCATGGTCAGTGCGGCGGCAGGCGTGCTCAGGTGCTCCACCCAAGCGGGAGCCCGCGGTGACGCAGCCAGGGGAGGACGAGGTAGGCGGCTCGGTGGTCAGGCGTGGTCGAAGGCGCATAGGTGGCGAGGTTGCCGATGACGTGCAGGCGAGCACATGGTTGGGTCCATGAGAGGAAGCTCAGGTGATGCTGCTGTCGGTGGAGGCGAGCTCCATGGCACAGGGCGTGATGGCGTGGCTGCTCCCCTGCCTGGGATTGAGCGAGGATGAGGGAAGCAGAGGAGGCTGCGGGTGCCTGGAGGTCGAGCAGAGGAGCTTGATGGGGCTCGATTGATGGGTGGATCAAGGAAGGTGGTTGGCTGCGGGTGGATCTGGAGGCGCACGAAAAACGAGAAGGACACCAGGTGACTGGCGGCGGCGGAACGGAAGGATGGGACAAGCCCCTAGGATATAGGGTTAGGCACCTATTTAGAGGAAGGGTTAGCTAAGGGACTATTAGGTCCCTCCGATTAAATCGAACGGTCGAGAATAAATATGTTAGGGAGTCCAATTAATAAAACGGAGATGTTTTGGGATGATCCGAATCCAACGGTGGCGACTGCGCGGGTCAGGTACGAGAAAGTTTCAGACGCACTCGAGGGGTTTGAGTATTGTGTAGACAGGGTCAAATGGTTGAGCAACAAAAGAATGGTCGGTCAAAGAAAGGTCAACAAAGACGAGGAAGAAGTGGCAGCTATCAATGGATGCAAGTTTTTATGAAAACATGTGATGCAATATGCGTGATGACATGATGAAATGCAACAAGAACAACAATAAAACACATGACGGTCAGGCAAAACATGGAAGGCGTCTGGAGCGTCGGTCTTGGGGCGTCACACTCCACTCATCCATCTGATCGGTTGTTGGCGGAAACCTCAATAGCACTTGGGCCCGTGCCATGGCCTCAATAGCGGCGCTAGGCATCCGCGATGACGATGTGGACCATGCCGTCGCCCGACGTCTAACGGTGTGTGGCACCCCGGCTCCGAGAAACCGGAACGCCCCGTATTCCAGCCCAGAGATCGAGGTGAAGTCTTCTGGAATACAACACTGCTTAGCATAGAACAAACCAGCTCCCTATTATAACACGAATGTGAATACAAGGTCTCCAATAGTACAATAAATAACATCGGCATGACGACACTACACCAACCACGGTTGCTCTATGCAAGCATCATAACCACTCGAAGCATCATAACCACTCTAGCTGGAAGATTTATCCTAGCTCGCGAACACAGGAACCACACCAAACAAGCAAACAATCTAGGCACGACCTGCAAACTGGCATGACATGCCAGGCCCGTACATTGAATGTACTTGCAAGCTCACAATAACCAAAAGCAGTCAAGACAAACAACAACATGGCATTAGCAGGTTAAATGAATCATGAGCACGATACTAAGAGAACAACATGTCATGCACAACTAAACATGATACAACTTTGGCATGGCAAGAACATATGAACATGATGATACTACATGCAACATGATGACATGATCATGCACCAACTTACTCTGCTCGGGTTAACTCGTAACCATCACATACATCATCTTACCATCACGGATATCACACGATCATCTCAGGATCTGATCAAGCTTGGTATCACAATACCTTAGTAACCATTACATGACCACAAGGAGCTTGACATTTACCCGTGATTCTCGCCTAACACCACAATATCCAACAACTCGATATCCTCGATACCACGGTGATTGAGGGAGTCCTGGATTAGGGGGTCTCCGGACATCCGGACTATCTCCATTGGCCGGACTGTTAGACTATAAAGATACAAGATTGAAGACTTCGTCTCGTGTCCGGATGGGACTCTACTTGGCGTGGAAGGCAAGCTAGGCAATACGTATATGGATATCTCCTCCTTTGTAACCGACCTTGTGTAACCCTAACCCTCTTCGGTGTCTATATAAACCGAAGGGTTTTAGTCCATAGAACAAGAATCACAACATACAATCATACCATAGGCTAGCTTCTAGGGTTTAGCCTCTCTGATCTCGTGGTAGATCTACTCTTGTAACACCCATATCTTCAATATTAATCAAGCCGGACGTAGGGTTTTACCTCCATCAAGAGGGCCCGAACCTGGGTAAAACTTCGTGTCCCTTGCCTCCTATTACCATCCGGCCTAGATGCACAGTTCGGGACCCCCTACCCGAGATCCGCTGGTTTTGACACCGACATTGGTGCTTTCATTGAGAGTTCCTCTGTATCGTCGTTGTTAGGCTTGATGGCTCCTACTATCATCGATAGCGATGCGGCCCAAGGTGAGACTTTTCTCCCCGGACAGATCTTCGTATTCGGCGGCTTTGCACTGCGGGCTAATTTGCTTGGCCATCTGGAGTAGATTGAAAGCTACGCCCCTGGCCATCAGGTCAGATTTGGAAGTTTGAATTACGCGGCCAACATCCGTGGGGACTTGATCTTCGACGGATTCAAGCCACAGCCGGGCGCGCCCCACTATCGTGATGAGTATGACCTGGCTCTACCGCCGAACAGTACCCCAGAAGCCGCGCCCGCATCAGCTCTGACCCTTAGTTCGGAGCCAACTGCGTCAATCGAGGATGGATGGTTAGACACCGCCTCAGGGGTCGCAGTCTCAACGGCGATCGAGCCGAACACCAGTGCAAATCTCCGTGTAGCTCGTGACTCCAAGGTGTCGGACTCTCTTCCAGAAACCAAACCATCCGCGCCCCTGCCAATCGAATCCGATTGCGCGCCGATCATGGAATTCACCACCGCGGATATCTTTCAGCACTCGCCCTTCGGCGACATACTGAATTCACTAAGGTCTCTCTCTTTTTCAGGAGAGCCCTGGCCGGATTATGGCCAACAGGATTGGGATGCAGACGACGAAATTCGACGCCCACCCACCACCCACTTAATAGCCACTGTCGATGACTCAACCGACATGCTCGACTTCGACTCGCAGACATCGACGGTATGGAGGACGATGCGGGAGGCGGAGAGGAACCACCGCCCACAAGGCACTGGACGTCCAATTCATCATATGACGTATACATGGTGGACACACCAAAGGAAGACGACGAGGAACGGAAGGACGCACCGAAGGCTTATTCCCTCGAGAAGCAGTCAAAGCAGCGGCGCAAGCGCCGCCCCAAATCACGCCTCGCCAGAAATAACGATAACACAGACCCAGCGTTGGAGCAGGGCGAACCACTGCTGGACCACGGAAATACGGAGAATCAAACCGAACAAACCAATTCTGTCAAAGAAAATAGTCCGGACGACACAACACCGGACAGGCACCCGGAGCAGCAGAATGACCATCAAAGGCTTGTTGCCACCGCGAGGAGTCTGAAAAGCAGCAGCAAAGGCTCAAGGCTGCGCAGGACACACTCCAAATCAGAGGGAGTAAAGTACTCAACACAGCAGCGAAGTACGGCGATAATCGCCCCACCAAGAGCTACCCAAAGCGGAAGTTGCTACCTAAATTCGACGAGGAGGCCTCAGACCCCTCACAACCAAAAATCAAAACAGCCACCTGGCCGGATAGATGACCTCACGGCCAACATAGAGTGGCAAACAATGCCACCCACAAGACAACACACGATTCACGCGAGGGCTTGCACCAAAAGGACAGTGCAACCAGATCCATCTATGGACCACGCAAGCGCGCCCTAGCATACGATATAACACAACAAACATTCAAACAACGCAGTACACCCAGATACAGGGGTGCCGCACACCCCCTATGTTTCATCGACGAGGTGCTGGATCATGAATTTCCAGAGGGATTCAAACATGTAAACATAGAGGCATACGATGGAACAACATACCCTGGGGTCTGGATCGAGGACTATATCCTCCACATCCATATGGCTCGAGGAAATGATCTCCACGCCATCAAGGACTTACCACTCAAACTCAAAGGGCCAGCTCGTCATTGGCTTAAAGGCCTCCCCGAAAACTCCATTGGAAGCTGGGCAGAGCTCGAAGACGCTTTTCGGGCAAACTTTCAAGGGACTTATGTCCGACCTCCGGATGCGGATGATTTGAGTCATATAACTCAACAGCCCGGAGAGTCAGCCTGAATGCTTTGGAACAGGTTTCTTACTAAAAAGAACCAAATTGTCGACTACCCGGATGCCGAAGCCTTGGCAGCTTTTAAGCACAGCGTCCGTGATGAATGGCTTGCCCGACACCTAGGCCAAGAAAAACCGAGAACAATGGCTGCATTAACAAGCCTCATGACCCGCTTTTGCGCGGGTGAAGACAGCTGGCTAGCCCGATGCAGTTCCAGCGACCCCAGTACATCCAAAGTTAGAGATGGAAATGGAAAATCACGGCGTAACAGCAGTAACAAACGCCGAAATAAAGAAAACAGCACGAAGAGCACGGTAGTAAATGCCGGATTCAAAAGCTCTCGGCCAGGTCAGCAAAAGACGCCCTCTAAAGGCACCAGAGACGAACTGTCCAGCCTCAACAATATTCTGGACCAAATATGTCAGATCCATAGCACCCCTGGTACACCTGCTAATCATACCCATAGAGAATTTTGGGTCTTCAAGCAGTCCGGTAAGCTCAACGCCGTACACAAGGGGGAGGATACACCAAGAGAAGGCGAGGATGAGCCTCTCAAGCAAGACACTGGGGAACAAAAGAAATTTCCACCAGAAGTCAAAACAGTAAACGTGTTACACGTGATCAAGGGAAGAAACAAAACGACACTCCCAGAAAAATACGCCCAAAGGCCTATCACCGCGGAGTCCTGCCACTGGTCGTCTCAACCGATCACTTTCGACCATCGTGATTACTCAGCAAGTGTCCGGCGTGCAGGATGGGCTGCCCTGGTATTAGACCCAATGATTGACGGATACCACTTCACACGAGTCCTGATGGACGGTGGCAGCAGTCTAAACCTGATATACCAGGATACAATCCGCGAAACGGGGATAGACCCAACAAAAAATTGCCATAGCAATATTACCTTTAAAGGAGTAACGCCAGGCCCAGGGGCTCATTGCACGGGCTCCCTGCTACTAAAAGTTATATTCGGCTTCCCCGATAACTTTCGTAGCGAACATTTAACCTTCCACATCGCTCCGTTTCAAAGTGGCTATCAAGCACTACTCGGACGCGAAGCTTTCTCTCGCTTTAACGCAATACCGCACTACGCTTCCCTCACACTCAAGATGCCCGGTTAACGTGGCATCATTATAGTGAACGGAAGTATTAAGCGATCTCTGCGCACCGAAGAGCCTGGCAGCCGCACACTAAAAATGGCCTCACCAACTAAAGCGTTTAGCAGGTCATCACGACCTCGGACACGGCTAGACGAGTCCGGCGCAGCCATATGCAATTTATACCAGATCAATGATCACACCCCTATTACAAATACAAGGGGCTCAACATGCGCAGACAAGTGGCAACTTGTACTGATCTTGAATTATACTTGGCTCCTTTAAAAACTATCCTTTCGCACGACAACTTTTTCACCTAAGTTCCTCTCTTTTACAGATGATCATCGTGCTACACCCGTCCAGGATACGGCACAATGGAGACACAGGCGCAGACGTGCAGCAGGGACCCGCCCCAAGGATTCTTTTTAGATTAAGACCCTGCGTAAACCTTTTTTACTGTCTCTTGTTGATACATATCCACCGAATTCTCAGCACAGTTGAGAAGGATGCTGATGTCTTGGCATGTGGCCACGTCAGAATAATGCACGTACCTGGACACAAGGGGCTTCTTACAAGCGGCACTATTTCGGCCCGATTTATACCATAAAGACCGAATACCTTAGGGAGTGTTCGGCGTCGCGAGTTTGGCCTTATATGCATTAGCTCCGAATCATTGTCTTTGGTCAAATGTTGGGTTTGCCCGGCTCCTGTGTTTTGGTGCCTTACGTTCCGCTTTACCGGCTAAGGTAGCACCAGGAGAACTACTGCGATTGTGCCCTGGTTCATCCGGACGAGCACCTCAGTAGAGAAAGCCGAAAACTGACTGTCATGATATACCGTGAGACTGGTCAACCACTCGATGACCTATCGGAATGTTAGAATTCCTCTGCCTTAACGAAGGGCCGTTTTCCGGCCAGGCATATACGCACCCCGCGATCGGGAGAGTGCGGAGCCACCAGGGGCTATCTAGTAGCCCCACTGTCAAACTCCTATGGCTAAGTGAAAGTGTTAAAGCATTATAGTCCGGTTGCCTCGCTCGCTACGTTATCACCTCCTAAATAGGACCAAGACGTTGGGTTAAGTGTGAACACGCGTTTTTTGCGAGCACCCCCGCATTTTATGTGTGGGGGTTGAAGCCGACGGCTGCAATCTTTCAGGTTATACACAAGTATACATCAACGGCCACACAAGAGGCATCATACTACTTTCAGGCAAAAGTATAAACACAACCTTATAAAAAATTCATAAAAGCATTGTGCTTATAATGAAAATACATATCACTCAAACATAATATTTTTTGAGCACTGGGCCTCTATCAAACGAGCACCCTCGAGAACCTCCTCGAAATAGTGCTCGGCAGCCACCCGGCCTATGGCCGATCCCTGCGCCGCAACGGTGGTAGCGTCCATCTCCGCCCAGTATGCTTTAACACGGGAAAGGGCCATCCGCGAGCCTTATATGCACGCCGACCTCTTCATCGCATTAATGCACGACACCGCATCAAGGAGCTGCTGCACTAAGCTGAAATAGCTGTTCGGCTTAGGCCCTTCCGGCCATAGCTGATCCACAACAGACCTCATGGCGAGTCCGAACAACCTATTCAGTTCGGCCCATTCGGCTAGCTAGTAAGTCAATGAAAGCGGACGCTCTGGAACGTGGAATTGCATCCAGAACAGCTTGTCCACTTCATGATCTGTCTGACCTTGGAAATACTTGGCCGCGTCGGCAGCGCTCGCTGCCAAATCCATATACGCATCTGCCGAGCTCCACAGCCGATCCAGAGGGGCATACCATGGATCTCCAAACTTCCTCCGCAACATGAAGGGTTTCCCAGACGCAATATCCCCGGCTTCCCGCAGCTCCTCCTTCTTCGCTCTCATAGCAGAATGGGTGTCTTTGTCTGCCGCTGCGACCTTCTCAAGGTCCGTTGCCTTAGCTCGGTTTTCTTTCTCAAGGACCCGGCAACGGTCGGTTGTGTCTTTTAATTCTACGGCCATCTTGGCCATCTTCTCCTGGCTCTCGCAATGTGCGGCCTTCTCGGCTTTCAACTCTTCGGCTGCCTTCAAAGTAGCCGCATTACTAATCCTCGCTTGTTCCTTGGCTCGGGCAAGTTCTGCCCGCAAGGCTTCCATGGTGGCAGCTCCATCTGCAGTCACAACATATTAAAGATACTGGCATTATGCTGCTCTTACTATGTGGCGTTCACCGGATAATAACACTTGCCCTGTGCCTCGTCAAGCCTCTTGTTAACAAGCTCGATGTCAGCGTCTGTCGCATCCAGTTGCCGTTTTAATTGGGAAAACTCCCTAGTCCGGCTAGCCACCGGAGCTCCCACCACCTGCACATAGAGGCAGTTTGGTTATTGCCTGGGAATATGATCCTCTGTTCGCCGCCGTTCTCGACGACAACCAGAGTCTCAGGGGCTACTATCTACACAGGGCACACCTAACATGTGCAGTACTATCACATATTATCTCACATACCTCAAAGCCTGTCAATAGACTCATAAAGGCTTCATGTAATACGCTTTCAGCGGACGAGATTCTCTCCACCACCGTACCCATCAGCATACGGTGCTCTTCTGAGATGACCGATCGCCCCACCAGCTCCCTCAGAACGTCCGACCGCACACCAGACTGTGCCGGACTCTTTTGTATGCTCTCTTCGGGAGCCGACACTGGAACTTCGGGGGTCTACGGTATTATCTTCTGGCCTCACCGGATCTGGAGTGGCCCTCCGTGACGACACTTCGGGGTCGCCCGCTTCTGGAGCGGAGGAGTCCAGGGGAGGCGTTTCGCTCTCCATCATCTCTGGAAGAAGATCCCCCGAAGACGAGCTCATTTCAGAGGGGCTGAGGCCCGAACTGCAAGATAGATGCGGTGGTTATTTTCTCAGAGGAAAAAGGTAGCCTACCCTTACTATTAAAATATTTTGGATCACTTACGACTCGTTGGAGGGCTGAACCCCCCGCGGACTCTATGCGGCAAAAACACCCCCAAGGCTGGACCCTCAGTGGGAGACCTCTTCTCACGTTTGGAGGCTTCGGCTTCCGGATCCTCGGAAGCAGTCCTTTTCCTCCCCCCGATCGTCCTCCTTCGTGGAGACGCTCGTTCCCTCGGTTGGAGCGGATAGCGATGGGGGCCCGCGGCCACCCGTATTATCTCCCTCGGTATCTTCCTTCAAGGGCTCCGGGCAAGGTGCGACCTCGAGCATCTTCTCCAATACCGGATTTTCCAAACCCTCAGTGAGGGGGGTCAAACACCGAATCATCTTCGCCTTTGTTAGCCAGTCCTGGTCAAAAGGCAAACTCTCAGAAATAACTTCAAATAAAAGATAGTGTGTTCGGCTAGGGGATTTCTTACTTGTTCGGCGGCGCGGTTACTACTCAGGCCCACGTCCTCGGTGATATCCGGACATTCCACTTGAGGTCCGAAGAATGACTTGTACATCTCCTCGGGCGTCAGGCCCAGGAAACTTTGAATGGCACATGGTCCCTCTGGGTTGAACTCCCACAAGCGCAGGGGCCGGTATTTGCAAGGCTAGACTTAACGAACCAGCATAACTTGTACTACCGCAACCAAATTAAAATCATCCTCGAAGAGATCTCGGATGCGGCTTTGTAGTATAGGCACATCTTTGGCTGGACCCCAGCTCAGACCCCTGCTAATCCATGACATCAGTTGTGGTGGGGGGCCCGGGCGGAAAGGGGGGGCAGCCACCCACTTGGCTCTTCTGGGAGCCATGACGTAAAACCACTCCCGTTGCCATACTTCGGACACCTCTGAAAAGGAGCCTTTCGGCCATGGAGCTCCTGCCATCTTGCCTATTGATGCACCTCCGCACACTGCATGTTGCCCCTCAATCATCTTCGGTTGTACTTCAAAGGTCTTGAGCCACAGGCCGAAGTGAGGGGTCACACGGAGGAAGGCCTCACACACGACAATAAATGTCGTGATGTGGAGAAAGGAGTCCGGAGCTAGATCGTGGAAATCTATCCCTTAATAGAACATCAAGCCCTTGACGAAGGGATCCAGAGTGAGGCCTAGACCTCGGAGGAAGTGGGAGACGAACACAACGTTCTCGTTGGGTTCGGGAGTAGGGGCGACCTGCCCTCGAGCAGGCAGCTGATGCGAAACCTCGGCGGTCAGGTATCTGGCCTCCCTCAACTTCTTAATGTCCTCTTCCGTCACGGAGGAGGGCATCCATCGGCCTTGAATGCTGGATCCGGACATGATTGAAGATCCTGAGCACCAAACCTGGGCTTTGGGTGTTAGAACTCGAGGCGGGGGAAGGGTTTGGTTGAGCACGAGAGGGAAAAAGCGAAAACCTTGTCCCCTTATAAAGAGGGTGAATATCAAGCGTCCTCTCCATGGCCGTTTGGGACTTGCCTATAATCTAGGGGTCCTAGACACGGTTGGGTTACCCACGACCGCATTAATGAGAATCCCATAATTAGGGGAACACGATCTCCGCTTCGGTAAGGCGTGTCAAGAAACCGCCTCGCGTTATGTGTGGAGCTGGTTAAGAGAAACGGTTTGGATAATCATCGGGCCATGACATGACGTCATGCTATCAAAACAAGCTAGCGGATTAGATCTGCGAAAACATTATTCTCTCTACGGTGAAATATGGGACTTATTTTGCAGGGTCGGACACTATCCTCGTATTCAAATTCTTCTATGATGTATTCGGAGAAGGAACCCGCCTTGCAATGCCGAAGACAACTGCGCGCCGGACTCATCGTCATTGAAGCCTGGTTCAGGGGCTACTGAGGGAGTCCTCGATTAGGGGGTCTCCGGACAGCTGGACTATCTCCATTGGCCGGACTGTTAGACTATAAAGATACAAGATTTAAGACTTTGTCTCGTGTCCGGATGGGACTCTACTTAGCGTGGAAGGCAATCTAGGAAATACGTATATGGATATCTCCTCCTTTGTAACCGACCTTGTGTACCCCTAACCCTCTTCGGCGTCTATATAAACCGAAGGGTTTTAGTCCATAGAACAAGAATCACAACATACAATCATACAATAGGCTAGCTTCTAGGGTTTAGCCTCTCTGATCTCGTGGTAGATCTACTCTTGTAACACCCATATATTCAATATTAATCAAGCAGGACGTAGGGTTTTACCTCCATCAAGAGGGCCCGAACCTGGGTAAAACTTCGTGTCCCTTGCCTCATGTTACCATCCGGCCTAGACGCACAGTTCGGGACCCCCTACCCGAGATCCGCCAGTTTTGACACCGACAGTGATCCTCTAGCGATCACATAAAGATCAACAAACTTCTCTCATCATCGAACCAGGGTTGTTATTAAGCGCATTATTATTATTACTGTTGACACATAGTGTGACCAACTATGAACTGGGCCCTTATCCATGGGCGCGGCTATTGATAGGTTTAATACACACTCTGCAGAGGTAGCGCACTTTACCCACACAACGGAACCCATGGACTCGCACTCCCATTCGGGTGGACCAATGATGTTCCGGCAAAACCGTCCTACTGCCATGACACTCTCCCGGCCACTCCGACCAGCACCCCCTTAGGGTTCAGTCCTGGGTGGCCCCGTGTCTACCAAATGCATCAACGTCCACCGTCGTGGCAAAAACATAAACGGTCCCAAATGGGGACAAAAAGGCGCCTAACAACTACGGGCACAAAAGGCTTATGCCTGCCTACCTGATCAGGGTAGCGCGCGCACATAACCTTCCCTCGTTGGAGGCACCGGCGAGAGACACGACAATAGACCCAGTTAGGACCCTCCCATAAAGGCAATTGTGGTTGCACTGGTCAGCTCGATATGGTGGCACCATGACTCACCCAATAGTTGTTCAAGTTCAATTAAGTCCGATTAAACTTGAATGCAATGAGGTGAGTCATAATAAAATAACATGATGCAACTATAATGCATGAGCCTGAATCAACATAAACATGGATGTGTAACATGATCATCGAGCATAACCACACTGAAACATTAACCAAATGAGCATGGCAAACTGATTAGCATAATATTACACATGAGCATAGCATGACCACTAGCATCATAAAGAAATACAATGTAAGAACTTAACCAGAATACTACCAAGTAAGCCTATAACCAACTAGATGCAAAGTAACATGCATAGCTATGGCACTAGATAACAGATCATAAAAATGCATCAGAAAGAACACACTGTTACTACTATCAAACCTGACATACGACAGAGATACTAGCAACTCATACATGATAACTAGGTGCATAAAAACATAGCATGAAAGTGAGCACGAATGCATAAGCATCACCGAAACAACGATAACCGTATCAAAACATGCAAGCATTTATTAAATATTCGAGTTGAAAACCATGGCTACTGCATGGCTATCATGTAAGTGGCTATTGTGGCTTGCCTGGGGGTGACGGAGACTCCGGGAAGAAGTGAGATGAAGCCGCGGAACGAAACGCCGGACGATTCTCTCTTGGAGGGGGATGATTTGACGCAAGGACAAAATGGTTATTTTCACTCTGGGACCACCTAGTAAAAATGTTACCAAAATATAGAGCTCGATGAGACGAAGAAGTGAGCGTTGGTTTCGCCTTGCTCGGAGTTACGGTTGCGGAGTTATGAGGTGATGAAGATCAGGGACCTATATGTGAGAAAATCAGTAAACAGGCCCATGGAGGAAAAACTAAAAGCATCTTCGGGCCAAATACATTTTCTGAAAAGGAAAATGCATTTAGAGCCATAGTAGACGAGAATATGTTTTCGGAGCAATGAGACCGTATTTATCCCCGACGCAAAACAAAATTACGCTTTTGTTAAAAGAAAATGTACTTACCCGAAATACGTTTCCACTTAAATCCACGCGGGCCCGGGGCCAAGTCAATGAACAGAGGCTGACGGGCGGGGCCCAGGGGTAGGAGGGGGCCTATCGGGGATGTCTTCTTCCTCGCTCGCTCGACCCCGAGCGAGACAGGGGCGAGACGAGGCAGGGCGACGGCCGGCGATGGGTTGGGCTGCTCCGACCACCCCTAGCCAGGGCGCGGCCACCGGCGGGTGCGGGACGGCATGGCACGCCCATCTAGGGAGGAGGCGGACACCGAGGAGGAGTGGAGGACGCGGGGGCGGGAGGCTATAGGGAGGAGCTCCGACGGGTGAGAGGTGGTTGTTGGCGGCGATGCGGGCCGTCCCGGGTGAGGGAGAGAGGGTGGGGCGGTCCGCGGAGACGAGAGGAAGAGGGTGGAGGTGGTGGAACAGCGAGAGGGGGCTCGTGGTGCTCGGGAGCGGGGGATCTCCGGCGATGACCGTGGTGGCCGAAGAGAAGAGGAGGGATTCGGCGAGCTCCGGTGGTCAAGGAAGGCAAGAGAGAAGCTGGTGAGGTGTGAAAGGACTCGGGCTCACCTTATATAGCCGCGGAAGAACGCTCTAGAGCTCACGGACGAGCTCCAAACCAAGCTTTAATGGCGGGCAGAGGCTGGACGCGGCACGAACGTGGAGCTAGTGACGCATTTAAGGTGAACGGCGATGAGCCAGGGGCACAGGGCGACGCAGAGGCCCACGGGGAAGCTCATGGAGAAAGTGTGAGGTCGAGAGGAGGAGGGAGGAGACGAGCATAGCGGCCAAACCGTGCCAGAGCTTGCAATCTACCTGATACCATCTTGATCACCACGAGCACTGGCGCAAGGGCGTGCTTTGGCATGGCTAACCATGTCCAACAACTTGAGTGAGCTACAGAGGGGACCGTGAAGCAAAGCAAAGGGCACAGGAAGACCAAATGAGTCCATAGTTAGCAAGAAACCAAGAGCTCATCAATGTTTTTATAAGTTGCTATGGTTCACATGAGAGGAGTTGGACTCCTATATTTGGCACATCGTGATCAATCACTAAGATGATTCTGGTTACCAAAAATCAGACTAAGAGAAGAGGCTTAGATGAGGGTTGCTGTAGAAAGTGCAAAACTGGCCAGATTAGGACATTATGAAGTTGCACTCACATACTTGATTATCATGAGCTGCAATTTGGCATAGAGGTGGTTATATGATGATATGAAGCCACTGTAAAAGTTTCATATCATTTGGAAATACCAAAGTGGCACTTGCTTCACAAAGCTTCAACTTGGACAGAGACTTGGAAAACTTGCAAAGGGAAATTGGATTAATTAATTGATCTAAAACTGGGTGGAGAGAGTTGATATGGATGGGAGCATGTCCTGGTAAATTTTTAGCTTAATTGGAGCAATATAAAATATAGTTGCTTCACAAAGTGAAAATCTGACTAGAAACCAAGATTTGGAGCTGGGCTCACATAGAATGGTTATCTGACCTAAAATTTGGTGGAGTGTCATGATTTGATCATATGAAAGTTCTCGCAAAATTTCAACTCATTTGGATGTTCCTAGCTAGTACTTCTTTCACAATCACTCCCCTTAGACAGGAACTTTGAAAAATTGCTCAGGAATATTTACTAGGCAAATTGAGTTGAATTTTGGCATGGGGCAATGATATGGACAGGAAAAGATGTCCGAAAAGTTTGGAATCAATCAAGCAAAGATAAATGATGCTTCCTTCTCAAACCACCACTTAGGGCAAAATCAGAAAAGGAATATTTGTGAATTATCTTTGATGATGCCAAGGACGGATTTTGACATATTTGAGGAAGATATGACCCAAACAATTTATGAGAATTATTTGGGAATTTTGGGACTGACAAAAATATAGGTTGCTTCACAACCTAGGGGTTTAAAGGGTTATTCCTTTATCAGAAAAGGAATATTCCCAGCAAAAGAATACTGGGATTAGGTCAGGATGAAAATGATATGATCTTGGGTTGATGATGAGGATGACAAGCCACTATAAAACCTACAAAGACATGATCTTCCCAAGTTTCAGAACCACATAGCCACAGAAAATCAAATCGAATCAAGAAATCGGAGAAAATCAAAGGAAAAAATCCAGGGTGTTACAAACCTCCCCCTTAAAGAAATCTCGTCCTCGAGATTTGGTTGCTCAGGGATAAATAATTTTTTTGACTTGAAAAAACCGTTTCCATCTCGGGTTTCTTTTATTAATTCTCATATAATATTTTCACAGAATTGGATCTCACTGACCGTCTTGATCTCGGGTGGTTTGCTTCACCGTATCTGACATTCTGACAGGACTTACCCCATATGTTCCTGTTCATACTGACTCAAATTTTCTTTCATATCTGTTGGCTGAGCTGGGGTCCGAAAGATCATCTGTCATATGTGTCCTTCTCGATATTGATCCTTGATGGAGATGTTATTCTTGTATCGAGTACCGAGAATATTCCACGGAGTTGGGGAACACATCTTCCCGTGGAACAAAGAATCTCTTCTATCCAAACATCGAGTTCCTTGAATATATGCATGCCTTCTGGGTTCAAAACAGTGATGTGGATCATACCTGTTCTGCTAACGGATTCTGACATCTTGTAGGAGTTTATGACTTATCTTGACCGGCTTCATAGTCTTGAGTATCCAAGTTGTACCAAAGGTTTGACTGTCGCTTGTCGTGACTGATAGAAAAATGCACCATCTCCTGATGATAACATTTGCAGACTTACTGGCGGTAACCTTGGCAAACAATCCCATTCACACAGGCTATTCTTAAGTTGCTTCCCATATGCGAGAGATAACAATCCTCAAAGTATGTGTTCTCACACCGATTCTTCATTTTTGCCGGTATCTCCATGGGAATAATAGTCCGTGCGATGCTCCAGCGTGGGTGCTGAGGTAAATATATTGACCTGTCCTGGGTTTGGACTTGACAGACTCGGGCATTCAATGCTGACGATTTTGAGCATACTATGGACCGAGTTGATTGCCTTGCCATGAGGTCCTTACTAGAATGGAGTAGACCTCTTAGGCGTATCTTGATGGGGTTCGATATGGAATAAGTCTGTCTTGGGCATACATACCACATTGCTCACACAATAACCGGCATACCTGTATTGTTGGTCTTGCTCTTTCATTATTACTTTCTTCATCTGGATCCTTAACTAAAAGAGCGGGGCCTTATATATCCTTGATTATTTACGCGGCCCTGAATACTATCATGTGCAATATCTTGCAATCATACCTTGGTCTGATTCATGTCTTGAGCCTCGGTATATTTATCCGGCTCACGTGTGCTTATACAGATCTTAATACTGTTGCTGATTATACCGGACAGTGACAGGGTTAATAACATCATCTTGTCGGATGTGTGGGGCTGATCTCGATAATCACTGCCAAGACTATTGCCTCAATGTTGTCTTTCCTTCAAGACTTGTCAATTATTGCATCACCCACTGGTTTTTATGTATTGAATAACCAATGAGGTTGTCGGATGCATATCGTGAATTCTTCCTTGTGCGAGAGAATTGCTTGGACTTGACAACATACTCATGGTATGAAGAAATGTCTGATTCTCGAGGCATACCTTTGTTCTGACTCATTCTTGTTTCAGACCCAACTGTTGCAGATCTGCCACTTGGAAAACACTGTCATATGCTGAAAATTCATAGTTTAATGTCTTGTACTCATGTCGTACTGAAGAAGATTGGGCAGCTTGCATTTGGAAACCACCGGGATACCGTGCTGAGGAAGACTGGATGTCTTGCGCTCGAAGCTTTCGACATATAGCTTGCTGAGGAAGACCGGGTACCGTACCCCATAAGCTCCCCCCTTAGAGACGTGCTAGGGAAGACTCAGTACCTTATGCCAAAAGCTTTTGCAGTGTCTTACTGAAGAAGACTGGATATCTTGCATGGGAAATCATTCATACCTTACTGATGCAGACTGAGATATCTTGCCTTGTACGCTTTGCTGATAAATTGTGGAGAAGGAATGGATTGTTTTTCTTTGTGAACCAAATAATATATATATATATATATATTCTTGTCATTTCGGCTGCAGATTACTTGTATGACAAGAATTATCTGACCATCCTTCTTGGTGAATTCATTTCACATCTAGACTGACTTCGGGATGTGGCATATTTCAAATCCGACTCGTGGCAGAATCAGTCATTGGGTACGGACCATACTTCTGACTTGAAATGTATGTTGGACTTGGATGTAATTATGTTTTCCTGTTGTTTTAGTCATTGCTGCAATAACAGTGGATCTCTGACGGGTACTTGTTACTAAAAGTCTGATTAGAATACAATTTATATCCAGACGAATGTCTGCAATACAATGCTGTCAGCTGAAAACCTCATTGCTTTTAACTGAATTCCTTGGTGTATGTCTTTACTTCTCACAGCTTCTTCTGATCCGGTGTCGGTTGATGAGCAATTTTCCATAAGGGAGTAACACCGAGGATTCAAAACAAAGAAGCACGAGAAAACGATTACAACAAAGCACACAGCATACAAGCTACAAAGTTGCTCCACAGAGGAACACACAAGCATGATACTATAGCAGATGCACAAGCACTACACGAAGGACTACACCCTATGCTTGAGAAAACGCTCGTGAACTGACGAGGAAGCTAAGGGAGTAGTGAGTGGAACTGCTGACTCTGAAACTCCGGATAGCTAAGGCAGAGGGGTTGGAGAAGCTGGCGGA
The DNA here is from genome assembly GCF_056163025.1 of Triticum urartu. NCBI lineage: Eukaryota > Viridiplantae > Streptophyta > Magnoliopsida > Poales > Poaceae > Triticum > Triticum urartu. The sequence continues at coordinate 190,466,742 of NC_141873.1, read as the reverse complement.
GACTGAGGTAGGAAAGCACCAAGCGATCTCCTGGCTCGAATGGCGTCTCGGACCAACTTGGAAATAAGAAGACACCCGACCATCATGTAACGGGACATGGCGAGGATAGCGGGTCATCTTGAGGATCGACAGACGGAAACTGGAGCCGCTTGGGATTCTCGGCGATGGCGGGATAGAACTGATAAGGACAATACTATTGCACCATGCTCTCTTGAAGACGAAGACCGGTGATTCCTGCCATTGCGGCAAGTTGAACGGCACGCTCAGGAGTAGCGTCGTAACCACCATGGAAACTGTAGGTGCGCTTACTAACAGGAATCGGGGCTAACAGATGGACATGAGCAACATACTCCAAGATTCTCCCTCCGACAGAAGACTGGAATACTTGATATTGGGGTGGATCTCTGAGTGGTTAATGCTACGCCACATGTCGCCAAGGAGGGTGGCAAAGCTAAGAGGTGCAGGAGTGGGACTGAGTGCAATAGCAACGGCACCTGGAGCTCTGGGGAGGGCATTGAACTCATGGAAATTGACCGCCATCTACGCATGAATTAGGGGTTAGGGGTAACCAAAATAAGACTATATGCAGCAAACAAATGCAACAACCAAATGTAGCAAGCAAGGGCAACAACCAGACCCTATACTACCATTTACCAACGTTCCAGCGGACTAGGACGCTCTACAGCCAGACCTGCTCTGATACCAAGCCTGTGGCACCCCGGCTCAGGAAATCGGAATGCCCTGTATTCCAGCCTAGAGATCGAGGTGAAGTATTTTGGGATACGACACTACTTACCATAGAACAAACCAGCTCTCTATTATAACACGAATATGAATACAAGGTCTCCAATATTACAATGAATAACATCAGCACAATGACACTACGCCAACCACGGTTGCTCTATACAAGCAGCATAACCACTCAAGGCAGCGGAAAAACGAACGGTGATGATGGACTCCAATCCGCAGGGACTCTGGCTGGAACGTTTATCCTAGCTCGTGAACACAGGAACCACACCAGACAAGCAAACAATCCAGGCAAGACCTGCAAACTGGCATGACACGCCAGGTCAGTACATTGAATGTACTTGGAAGAACACAATAACCAAAAGCAGTCAGGACAAACAACAACATGGCATTAGCAAGTTAAAGCAATCATGAGCACGATACTAAGAGAACAACATGGCATGCACAACTAAACATGATACAACTTTATCATGGCAAGAACATATGAACATGATGATACTACATGCAATATGATGACATGATCGTGCACCAACTAACTCTGCTCGGGTTACCTCATAACCATCACATACATCATCTTACCATCACAGACATCACACGATCATCTCAGGATTCGATCAAGCTTGGTATCACCATACCATCATAATCATTACATGACCACAAGGAGCTTGACCTTTACCCGTGATTATGGCGTAACACCACAATTATCCAACAACTCGGTATCCTTGATACCATGGTGATCCTCTCACGATTACATAAAGATCAACCAATTTCTCTCATCATCGAACCAGGGTTGTTATTAAGCGCATTATTATTATTACTATTGACCCATAGTGTGACCAACCAGGAACTAGGCCCTTATCCGCAGGCGAGGCTATCGATAGGTTTAATACGCACTCTGCAGAGGTAGCGCACTTTAGCCACAGCACGGAACCCATGGCCTCACACTCCCATTCAGGTGGACCAACAGCGTTCCGGCAAAACTGTCCTACCGCCATGACACTCTCCCGGCCACTCCGACAAACACCCCCTTAGGGTTCAGTCCTGGGTGGCCCCGTGCCTACCAAAGGCATCAACGACCACCGTCGTGGCAAAAACATAAACGGACCCAGATGGGGACAAAAAGGCGCCTAACAACTACGGGCACAAAAGGCTTATGTCCGGCTACCTAATCAGGGTAGCGCGCGCCCATAACCTTCCCTCGTTGGAGGCAACAGCGAGAGACACGACAATAGACCCAGTTAGGACCCTCCCATGAAGGCAAGTGTGGTTGCACTGGTCAGCTCGATATGGTGGCACCATGACTCAGCCAACCGTTGTTCAAGTTCAATTAAGTACGGTTAAACTTGAATGCAATGAGTTGAGTCATAATAAAATAACATTATGCAACTACAATGCATGAGCATGAATCAACATAAACATGGATGTACAACATAGTCATCGAGCATAACCACACTGAAACATTAACCAAATGAGCATGGCAAACTGACGAGCATAACATTACACATGAGCATAGCATGACCACTAGCATCATAAAGAAATACCATGTAAGAACTTAACCAGAATACTACCAAGTAAGCCTATAACCAACTGGATGCAAAGTAACATGCATAGCTATGGCACTAGATAACAGATCATAAACATGCATCAGAAAGAACACACTATTACTACTATCAAACCTGACATACTACAGAGATATTAGCAACTCATAAATGATAACCAGGTGCATAAAAACATAGCATGAAAGTGAGCACGAATGCATAAGCATCACCGGAACAATGATAACCGTATCAAAACAAGCAGGCATTTATTAAATATTCAAGTTGAAAACCATGGCTACTGCATGGCTATCATGCAAGTGGCTATTGTGGCTTTCCTGGGGGTGACGGAGACTCCGGGAAGAAGTGCGGTGAAGCCGTGGAACAAAATGCCGGACGGTTCTCTCTCAGAGGGGGCTGATTTGACGCAAGGACAAAATGGTCATTTTCACTATGGGACCACCTAGTGAAAATGTTACCAAAAGATAGAGCTCGATGAGATGAAGAAGTGAGCGCTGGTTTCACCTTGGTCAGAGTTACGGTTGTGGAGTTATGAGGTGATGAAGGTAAGGGACCTATATGTGAAAACATTTCAGCAAACAGGCCCCTGGTGGAAAAACTGAAAGCGTCTTCGGGCCGTATATGTTTTCTGAAAAGGAAAACACATATAGAATCGTAGTAGACAAGAATACGTTTTCGGAGCAACGAACGCATTTCACCCCGAAATAGAACAAAAGTACGCTTTCGTTAAAAATACATACTTACAGAAAATACGTTCCCACTTGAATCCACGCGGGCCCGGGGCCAAGTAAAACACCCGGAGGTTGACGGGCGGGGTCCAGGGGCAGGAGGGGGCCAATCGGGGTTGTCTTCTTCCTCGCTCGCTCGGCCCCGAACGAGACATGGGCGAGACGAGGCAGGGCGACGGTCGGAGATGGGTCGGGCCGCTCCGGCCACCCCTGGCCTGGGTGCGGCCACCGGCGGGTGCGAGACGGCGTGGTGCGCCCGTCCAGGGAGGAGGCGGCTACCAAGGAGGAGTGGAGGACACAGGGGCGTGAGGCTATAGGGAGGTGCTCCGGCGGGCAAGAAATGGTGGTTGGCGGCGATGCGGGCCGTCCCCGGCAAGGGAGAGGGGGTGGGGTGGTCCGCGGGGACGGGAGGAAGAGGGTGGAGGTGGTGGAATGGCGAGAGGGGGCTCGAGGTGCTCAGGAGCAGGGGATCTCCGGCGATGATCGTGGCGGCCGAAGAGAAGAAGAGGGATTCGGCAAGCTCCGGTGGTCGAGGAAGGCAAGATAGAGGCTGGTGAGGTGCGGAAACACTCGGGCTCGCCTTATATAGCCGCGGAGGAATGCTCTAGAGCTCACGGATGAGCTCCAGACCAAGCTTTCATGGCGGGCAGAGGCTAGACACGGCACCGGCATGGAGCTAGCGACGCATTTAAGGCGAACGGCGACGTTTCAGGGGCATAGGGCGATGCAGAGGCCCATGGCGAAGCTCATGGAGAAAGTCTGAGGTCGAGACGAGGAGGGAGGAGACGAGCACAGTGGCCGAACCGTGCCAGAGCTTGCAATCTACCTGGCACGAGCGTGATCACCGTGGGCACTGGCGCAAGCGGCATGCTTTGGCGTGGCCAACCATGTCGAGCAACTTGAGTGAGCTACAGAGGGGACCGTGAAGCAAAGAAACGGGCACAGGAAGACCGGATGAGTCCATAGTTAGCAAGAAACCAAGAGCTCATCAATGTGTTTGTAAGTTGCTGTGGTTCACATGAGAGGAGTTGGACTCAGATATTTGGCATATCGTGATAAATCACTAAGATGATTCTGGTTACGAAAAATCAGAATAAGAGGAGAGGTTTAGATGAGGGTTGCTGTAGAAAGTGCAAAACTAGCCAGATTAGGACATTATGTAGTTGCACTCACATAATTGATTATCATGAGCTGAAATTTGGCATAGAGGGGTTATATGATGATATAAAGCTGCTGTAAAAGTCTCATTCCATTTGGAAACACCAAAGGGGCACTTGCTTCACAAAGCTTCATCCTGGACAGAAACTTGGAAAATTTGCACAGGGCAATTGGATTAATTAATTGAGCTAAATTTGGTGGAGAAAGTTTACATGGATGGGAGCATGTCGTGGTAAATTTTCATCTTAATTGGAGCAATATAAAATATAGTTGGTTCACAAAATGAAAATCTGACCAGAAACCAGGATTTGGAGCTGGGCTCACATAGGTGGAGAGTCGTGATTTGATCATATGAAGGATCTTGCAAAATTTCAACTCATTTGGATATGCCTAGCTTGTACTTCCTTCACAACCACTTCCCTTAGATAGGAACTTTGAAAAATTGCTTAGGAATATTTCCTAGGAAAATTGAGTTGAATTTTGGCATGGGGCAATGATATGGACAGAAAAAGATGTCCAAAAAGTTTGGGATCAATCAAGCAAAGATAAATGGCGCTTCCTTCTCAAGCCACCACTTAGGGCAGAATCAGGAAAGGAATATTTGTGAATTATCTTTGATGATGCCAAGGAAGGATTTTGACATATTTGAGGAATATATGACCCAAACAATTTATGAGAATTATTTGAGAATTTTGGGAGTGAAAGAAATATAGGATGCTTCACAACCTAGGATTTAAATGGTTATTCCTTTATCAGAAAGGAATATTCCCAACAAGGGACAATTACACTTCTCCCACTAACTTGAGCCACCACCTGGGATTTGCCCCTAGTTTTCAGGTATGCTCAAAAATACCCCTCTTCCGTCTGTGGCCCTTATAGAAATCCCCCTCCGGGCCGTTTCCGTCGGGTCAATGGTCTTTGACCGGTAACTGGGTGTCTGTTGGACATTTTGTCCCCTGGTTCTTACATGTGGGCCCGTATCAAAATGTTATCCACTCGCTCACTCTGTTTGTTCTCCCTCGCGACGCACCTCTTCTCTCGTTCCCCTCTTGGCGACCGAAACCCTAAACCTAGGTCACCCTAAATCCCTCACCGTCGGTCCAGTAGCTGCGGCGGATCTGCAGGACTGCGGGCGTCGGGATGCGGTGGGAGTGGAGGTGATTATCCACCGTCTATTTCCCTCTGCTACGGTGCCAAAGGAGGCCGTGTTGACGATGGCGGCTGCCGGTGATTGTGGTGGTGCTAAAGAAGCATCCAGGCAGACGACGCAGATGACAGGGATGCAAATTCCAGCAGGGTAAGTTTCTTGTCCCAAGTTTCTTTGAATCTTGACCTGGATCTGTGTTCTGTTACTGTACATAGATTTACCCCGATTGAATGCGCTCTTAGTGGTTACTACATGCTTGTAATGTCATTCATATTGCAATTATCGTAGGATGAAACCAGAGAGAGCATTTCGTCTCAACTGTAGAATGGAGAACACTATCATAGGCAATGGTGGCACAAAAGGAGCCGATACAGGCTTCACATTTCCTTTTGTGGTGTACAAAACATCAACATTTGTCCAATTTAGAGGTGCTATAAGTGATAAATATCCATGAGGTATTTTTGATGCTGTAGAATTTAGATATTGGGACATGCAAAATACTGTATGGGTGCCAGTTCAAAATGATGATGAGTTAGGGGTTATGTTTGCCACAAATGCTGAGAGCAATTCAGTGCAGCTGGAAATTAATGTCATACAAAGGAAAAGAGGGGAAACAGAGAGCAGAGTAGCAAGATCTGCACCCAATCCTTCACAACCTAGAAGCAATCAAACTAGTAGAAGGAAAGCAGCAGCTAGTAGAAGGAAAGCAGCAACTACTAGTTCACAGTCTCAAAGGTGTGAATCTAGAGGAAGGAAATTAGCAGCTGCAACTTTAGAGCCTGATAGTAGTCAGGCTAGAAGAGGAAATGGAACTCACGGCACAGTACAACAACCAGGAACCCCAAGTGCCAACTTGCCTAGTCAACCATGTCCTGAGTATAGCAAAGCAACAACAGATCCAATCATAGAAGAAGAATTTCCTGATGAAGTGCCCACAGACGATGAGGATGAAAGAATGCACCCAGAGTTTGTTGTTAGGAAACCACCGAATGATGATGATGGGGAAGATTGCATTTCACCCCCACAATTTGAGGAGACAGACTCTGATGAAAGAGACATGGGATATTCTGAGACAGAGGATGAGAGTAGGCCTGATGTGAAGTATAACAGAGATGATCCTTCTTTAGCTGAAGGAACTATATTTTCAGATGTCATAGATTGTAGGAATGCACTTGCCACCTTTTCAATCAAGACCCAAAGTGAATTTATAATTGACAAGAGTGAGCCCAGTAGACTAACTGTTCACTGTGCTTACAAAAGGTGTAAGTGGAGGATGCATGCCTCCAGAATGAGAAATAGCACACTTTTTCAGGTAATACACTGTAGGACTAACATAGTTAGTGTAAATAATAACTGTGCATTCATAATTGTATGGACTGTTGCTAACTATTACTTGCTGCAGGTCAAAGTGAACAAGACAGCTCACATATGCCCAAGTGTTACAAGGAGGCAAAGGCTCAGGTCTGCAAAGAGTAGGTGGGTGGCAGATGCTGTGAAGAACTGGGTGAGGGAGAACTCAAATATTTCAGTGCCAACTCTGCAGACAGACTTGAAAAAGAAGTATGGGGTGCAACTCCCTTACATGAGAGTTTTTTATGGTAAGCCAATGGCACTGGATAACATCTATGGTAAATGGACTGATTCATTCCAACTCTTGTATACTTTCAAAGCTGAAGTAGAAAAGGCATATCCTGGTAGTGTGGTTAATATTGATAGACACACTGTAGAGTTTAAACTCAATGGACAAAAAAGGTACAAAGAGTGCTTTAGGAGAGTTTTTGTATCATTTAAGGCCTCTTGGCAAGGTTTTCTAGCTGGCTGTAGACCATATCTAGCAGTAGATGCAACAACACTAAATGGAAGGTTTAGAGGACAGCTTGTTAGTGCTTGTGCTGTAGATGCATGCAACTGGATCTTTCCAGTTGCATATGGAGTGCTAGAGATAGAGAACATTGAGAGTTGGACTTGGTTTTTCTAGAACTTGAAAGACCTAATAGGCCATCCAGAGGGATTGGTTATTCACACTGATGCCTGCAAGGGACATGAGTCAGCTGTAGAAGATGTTTTCCCAGGTGTAGAGCACAGGGAATGCATGAGGCATCTTGTAGCTAATTTTAGTAAAAAGTTTAGAGGAAAATTCTTTGATGAAAACTTGTGGCCTGTTCTTTGACCTACAGCTTGAAAAAGGACTAGTACCATCTCACTCAGTTGTATAGCAAGCAAGGTGTGCAAGAGTACATAGAGGAACACCACACTAAGTTATGGGCAAGGGCTCTTTTCAATGAAACTTGCAAGCTAGATTATGTTAACAATAATCTTGCAGAGTCTTTTAATTCAAAGATTAGAAAGTGGAAAGGGCTACACATTGTTGATCTGCTTGACAGATAAGACAATACATAATGGAGAAATTTTACATTAGGCAAAGCATTGCTGCAGCAACATATGTTGGTCATGTAATAATTCCAAAAGTTATGAAAATGTTGCTTGCAAAATCAAAGGGGTTGGACATGACTGTAGTGAAAAGAAGTACACATGAGGCAGAGGTCACTGCAGTTGACAGAGAAAAGAGGGAGTGGAGATATCCTGTAGACATGAAAGCTAGGACTTGTAGCTGCAGAAAGTGGCAAATTACAGGCCAACCTTGCATACATGCACTATACTTCATTACATCAATGAGACGTCCAGCCAGTGAGATTGACCAATATGTGCACCCATATTACTCAGTACAAATGTTCAATGCAACATATGCTGACAACTTGCCTGCAATGGAGGGGAAGCAACAGTGGGATGTAATTGATCCTGGGTTCAAACTGTGTGCTCCAGTTCAAAATAGGCCACCTGGTAGACCTAGAAAGACTAGGATTAGGGCAAAGTCAGAAGGAAAAGGACTTGGGGGCAGGAGAAAGAAATGCCCTAGATGTGGCAGACTTGGTCACCATGGCAATAAGTGCAAAGAGTCAATTGACCCGCCTTTTGGAGAAGAGGATGAGCACTGGGGTGCTGACAATGCACCTGAACACAATGATGTATTGTCTGATACAGATAAACCTGCAGCAACAAATGAGGATGATGAAGTAGAAGAAACAGAAGCACAAGCAGATCTTGAAGATGATGCACCAGTTCCTGGAAGTGATGCACCAACTGTAGCAAGTGCTGGAGGAATTACTGTGAGGTAACCTGCTATTATAACTACAACTAATTTATTTATCTATCAAATTACTTCATTATTAACTAATAAAAGCCTGTGTTGTAACTTTTCAGCCCAAGGAAAAATTACAAAAGGCCAGCAGAAAGAGGTGACAACCCTCTTTCACCAAAGAAGAAGTTGAAAGGCGATACGCTCACGACTGGTGGTTCTGTAACTGGAAGCAACCAGCTTAGCAGGTCTGCCTCTCCTAAGAAGGTGCCAACGGATGCTAGGAGCACTAGGAGAACTAGGAGCAAGTCCAGGCTCTCTTCTAATCCTGCATGCAACACTAGCAGCAAGAGGGGAAACTTGCTGTGAACACTGCGTGATCGTGTCATTTGAGTCATGTTTGAACTATGTAGCAGAAGCTTTGAACCATCTGTTTGTTTGAACTATTTAGTTGATGTTGCTGTGTGAACTATGTAATGGATCATGTTGTCTCATGTTGCTGTGTGAACCTATGTAATGGATCATGTTGTCTCATGTTACTGTTGTCATACCTTGTTGTCGATGTTGGCATTTTGTTGGTATTATTTGGAATTTATCCTGGTCATAACTTGCTTTTGTTCATCATTGATCATTGATCTTGAGTGACCACAATGATGCATTATCATTGATCATTGATGTTGTCGATCACTTCCTCCGGCATGTATTACTTGTTGCTCAAATGGACGTCGATCATGTTTCATTGGGACCATTTGATCGACGAGTAATATGGATTGGAGAGGTACAAACACAAACAATAAGACAGATCCAACTGATGCTTTTCAATTGCTTTGTCTCACAAGATCCAACTGATACACAACTCAGAAACTACTCGCATCATGAAAAAGTTCACAACATCAAGCTAATTTCTACTTAGTGCCAAACTAGCTTATTCTCACTGACTAATATGCATTCTTTGAACCAAACAAATTGCATATGCCAACAATTATCATCAGAAATGCCCATGTTTCCATCTGATCATGCTTCTTCTACAACTGTAACTTTAACTTCTTCTTTTTCTCTCTGAGATGTGTCACCCTCTTCTCTAAACGATGAGCTTTGAGCCAACTTGCTTCTAGTCCATCATGTAGTGTCTCAAATGCACGCCCAACAAGATCTGGAAAAGGAGGGTCAACCCACACAGTCCATTCACATTCATCAGGAAGCTGCAACATAAAAAATATCGTCAAAATGTGATCTTGGCACCAATTTGTTGCAAAGCAGATACAATCTACCAAATTACATCAAGTGGGCATCCAAGAAAACGTCTCCCCGTTCTTGCTCCTCTCCAGGCGACACGGCGAGTGGGAACGAGCCCGTGCCTCGGGCACCGATGCTTTGAAAGCTTCTCAAGGCCGCAATAACTCGGATCCAGCATGTAGAACTCGGAGGAGAACTGCACTATGCCGACTCCATCGACCTATGGGAGAGAAAATCCCCAATTTTAGCTCAAACCCTAACGATAAATGCGCGGGCGCACACAAATCAGAGAAGAATAACCTACCTCCATGGCGACAGAAGAGCTTGTGGACGACATGCGTGAGGTGCACATCCACACGGCCTCACTGCCTGAGCTCCAGAACGATGTCTATCGTGCACCGCCGGTGAATCACCTTGCTCCAGTCTGTGTGTGGTCGCGAGGGAGAAGAAACATAGTGACTGAGTGGATAACGTTTTGATACGGGCCCACATGTAAGAACCAGGGGCCAAAATGTCGAACAGACGCCCAGTTACCGGTTAAAGACCATTGACCCGATGGAAATGACCCGGGGGGGATTTCTGTAAGGGCCACAGACGGAAGAGGGGTATTTTTGAGCATACATGAAAACTAGGGGCAAATCCCAGGTGGTGGCTCAAGTTAGGGGAGAAATGGAATTGACCCTCCCAACAATATAATATTGGGATTAGGTCAAGGATGAAAATGACATGATCTTGGGTTGATGATGAGGATGACAAGCCACTATAAAACCTAGGAAGACATGATCTTCCCAAGTTTCAGAACCACATAGCTATAGAAAATCAAATCAAATCAAGAAATCCGAGAAAATCAAAGGAAAAAAGAAAAGGGCAAAATTCAGGTGGTTACACGGTGCCGGCAGCGGCTGCGACGCGTCCTCGCTGTTGTGACCCGGCCGCTTGGATGGCTCGTTGATGCGGTGAAGGCGCTTGAGGGCCAGCGATTCCATTGGGCATAGCGGTGGGGTCGACCCGCTCTTGGGGAGGTGCGCGCCCTGCAGCCGTGCCCGTGACGGGGACAGCCGGTGGGTGGCGATTCACCCTAGACCGACTACCACCACTGTGGTTGTGCCCTTTGGCAAGGAGAAGAGGTATGGACAAAACAACCCCTTCGTTCGTGCCTCGTGGAGCATGGCCACCGAGATGTTGTTGACGTTTCTCTCCTCTGGTGCCTGCCGCTCCTGCTTCGGCCATGGGGGAGGTGGTTACAACGCTGCCTGCACCGACCATGTCTCCCGCAGCGCCAGCATCCTCCTGCGCCCCCGCGCTCTCCGCGGCACCGGCAGCCGCGGTCGGCGGAGCCTTTGAGGTGGACGGTTGAGTGGCGACACTGGGCTTCTTCTTGGGCGCCATAGTCGATAGAGCTGTTGATGACGAAAGATGGCGATGAAGGTGCCGCACTGCTCACGCCTTCGGGTTCGCGCAAGTGATCCCCCTACCTGGCGCACCAAAGATGTCGCAGGAAACCATGGCCACCTATGGGGCAAATAGCCCCTTTCTGGTTCGGCGGGGCGATGGCACATTGCACAATGAGCAGAAAAGTGTGGAACAGCATGGCAGAGATCACACAAGCGATTTTACCCATGTTCGGGCCTCCGTGAGGTGTAAAACCCTACTCTTGCTTTGGTGGATTGATGGTGGAAAAATGATGGTCGACGCAACTTGCTTGCCGGGCAGGGTTGTCTTAGGGCAAGAGCGGCTACGCGCGTATGACCGTGTGGAGGTCTAAATCATCCAACCCCTTCTACGGTTGCCTTGGGCCTCCTTTTATAGATAGAAGGGGTCACCACAGTAGCAAATCAATCATTATGCACTGATTAGATAGCAAATAGTGCTATCATACCTAACTCTGCAGGCTGACAGAGCACATTAAATGCGCCACTCGATGTCACATCACACGTTGTCCAGCAAGGTGCTGCCGGACTATTTTGCCAGCTTCGCACCTGCTTGCTTGACACGTCGTAGGACTGGTGTCACTTGTAGGAGTTTTCTGTAGGAAGTGGCTCCCAAGTGGTGGATACCGGTCACTTAGTCACCTTGGAGCTTGACATCGCACTGATCGACAACTTGGGTCGTGATGAGGTGGTGCAGTGGGTTCGTTCTGCCTCCGTAAGTCCTGGCAGGCCTGCCGGGGCACCTCTAAAGCTTGCTTCCGAGGGAAACCCCGTCCTTGGTGGGCTTTCCTGCCCGGCAAGGGAGGCTTTTCCTTCGCGCGTCTTGCTTCTCTAGCTCCTCTTAGTCTTCTTGGTCCACATGTTGGGTCCTCCAAACGGCTGGTCTCTTGTGCTTCAACCTGATCTTCGGATTTGTGGTCTTGTTCCCGTGCATGTGCACAATCTGGTCAACAGACCCAGCCTATTTTGCACCGATAGAGTGCAAAGATGTGCCTCCGTCAATACACATAGCTTGGATTGCTTTCTGGAATTCTTGCTCGCTAGTTTCTTCTTCATCTTCTTCTTCACTCATATCATCTCCTTCTTTCTTCTCACGCCCCTAGCAGGTCTTTCCTTCCGCTGGGGGGCATTCCTGCCAACACCCTCTTGGCTTCTCTCCCTGTAACGGTTCTCGTACTCAGCTTTCTACTTTTTGACAAGTTGCTCAACTTGGTGACACTCTTGGAGATCATGGCCCTTGGAGCGGTGGATCCTGGATTATGGCATGTCAGACTGTCCGGCTTTCTCTGCTGCTGCGGCTTCCTAGCAATCAGCACACATGGTAGATCCCATGCTAGGGGCCTTAGTCTTCGTTTTTTTGCTGGTACCAAGATCGCTAGAGCTCTCAATGGCCAACAATGCCTTCTCCTTGCGCTTCCAATTGCGCCTCCAACTCTTCCCCTTCGGGTTGGCGGCACCGTCGTTGTCATCCGAATCAACCTCGATGACATCCTCCTCCTCGAGGAGTCGCCTTCCTTTTTCAGGGTGTGTAACTTATTGACGGTCTTGGGCAGCTGGACGTTCATTTTCGACCGTATCATTCTATTGCGCACATTCAAATGGAATGTGGCAATTGCAGCTGCTGGATGTATCTCTAGAATGTTGCCGTGCAGTCGACTGAACCTCTACATATACTTGCGCAAGGTCTCCCCTTCCTTCTATGGAAGGACTTGCAAGTCACTAGGCCGCCTGGGCTCTTGATGGCCACCCATAAAGGCGCCAACAAATTCATTGCACAAGTCAGCCCATGATGAAATGGAGTTCTTTGGAAGGTGCATCAGCCATGACCTCATATTTGGCTTGAGTGCCAAAGGGAAGTAGTTGGCGATCTTTGCCTCCAGTGGCTTGAACAACAATTGTATAAATGCTCAAAAACTTTGACCAGTTTATCTTTCAATCATATTTTTCTGGTAGTCCAGGCTTGAAGATGCGGGCAGATGGCCAGCGGACCTGCCGCAGCTCATGAGTGAAGGCTAGGCACCCAACCTCGAAGGGTAGGTACCCGCCAGCATCGGGCGCGGGGTCGTCATCGTCTGAGCCATTGCGCCTGTTGGATTGACGGCGTGCCTCTCAGCGTCGCTATATGGTGACGCGTTCATGTTCCTTCTGACGGTCTTCCAAAACTCGTTGCTGATCACGACGGCTTTGTGGCTCAGATGAAGTCATCGACGCCTCATCGGGCTTGTCCACTCGCTGGGCTCGCCGAGGCTGCCACTGGGTCTATTGTCGCGGAGGGGACTGTACAATTGGTGTAGCCCACTCAACGCGGCCAACGACTCGGGCCGCCATCGCTGTTTACCAGCCTCACGACGGCTCCGCATGCTGTGACTTTCCAGACTTAGCAAAGACAATCAAACTCTGGATAGTGGCCCTCCACTCATCCATCTTATCATCTGTTGGTGGGAAGCTCAACAGGAGCTGAGCTCACATCATGGCTTCTACGGCTATGCTTAGCATGGCTAGTGAGGGAGACCGGGATGTTGCTCTACTTCTGGAAGAACCAGCAGGAGCATCGCCATGTTCTCGCCGTCGTGGTCAAGTTGCCAAAGCAGTCTTGTGATGAGTGGGCCATGCTTGGAGGTTGGCGGCTCCATTCGACGCTCCGCCCTGCCCGTCCTGTTCTGGGCAAGGTGTGCACCTCATGGCTGCGCCCGTGGTGGGTGGAACTTGAGGATCCCGGTTCGCACTGGCGCGGGCATCACTGTGGCGATTGTGCCTGCTAGTGCGGTGGGGAGGTGGAGACTGGTCGTTCCCTCCTCCTGCGGCTTCTGGATCCAACTCGCCAGGATGTTGCTGGTGATGCCCGTCTCTGGCGTTTCCTGTCCCAGCTTCGGCCGCGGGGGACACAACGACAGTGCCACATGCACCGGTCGTGTCGCCCGCAGCACCCGCTTCACCCAACGCTACCGTGGTGCCTACGGCATTCGTGGCTGCATGCGAGGGGGCTTTAGAAGTGGAAGGATGTGCTGTCGCACCAGATTTCTTCTTGGGCATCATGGTTGGAGAAGATGATGACGAAGAGGGCGCTGATGAGACTACAAAAAACCACTTTCGTGATGATACGTGTTTTTCACAGTAGGTCACGTTTTCTGTCATGCATGTAGATGCATGACGATTTTATGACAGAATCAAGATAGTCATACCTGTGCTGTCGTAGAAGTGTTCCATGACAATACCAAAAATATCATCATGGAAGTGTTCACTTCCATGATGATAAATGGCGTGTCATGGAAGTTCTTCCGTTAAGGGTAACCGACACATGGCATCCACCATAACGGGTTGGCTTTAAGCTATCGGGTTCCGGTTTGGATTCGATAACCCGTTAATAGCCCAAACCAATGGGGATTTTACATGTGTAAAATCATCATTGGCCAGAGGAAACATGTGTCGGCTCCTCGGTGGGCCAGATGTCGTCCATCCAATGGAGGAGACGTGCGTATGATACGTCGACACGTGTCAGGGCCCAACAGAGGCCCATATATGTTAAAATGGCCGGCCCAGTCAAAGGCCCGTAGTATTTACTCAGGTACTAGTGGGACGGCCCACTAACGGCCCGCTTAAACATGGCCCATTTACGGCCCAAAGCCAGATCTATCTCGTTAATTGTTCACCGAGTATTTGGGCCCAATTATGGCCTACTGACATTTCGTCATGTTAGAGGCCTGATGTAGACATGAGCCCATTTGAGCCCGGTGTGTCTTTCGGCCTAGGAATGGCATGTGCTGCCCATGGGCCATATATGGTACGACGCGACATTCGGCCCACTAACGGCCCGTGATCAAGGTGGTAATAGTTCAGCCCAATGTGACTTTGGGCCTGTTAAAGGCCTGCCATATAATTTGGCCCATTGATGCCTCTACTAAGCTTTGAGCCTCTTAAAGGCCCATGATATTAGTGGGCCAACTAAGGCCCGAGATATGTTTCGGCCTGGTAATGGCCCATCATATAACTGGGCCAATAATGGCTCGGTCTACATTTAAGCCGGCTAAAGGCCCATGGACGACTATTGAAAATTGAGGCCCAACATGCATTTCGGCATGCTAAAGGCCCATGGTATCTTTTGGGCCGTAACAGGCCACCAGAATATTCAACCTGTTAATGGCCCGAAGCTACAAGGGCCCAACTAAGCGCTGGGTCCACTAAAGGCCCAACTAAACTTTGAGCCGACTGTAGGCCCGTGTAAGTTGTGGGCCTGGCGGAAAGTGTGAAGGCCCCAATAGCCTTTCAGGCCGAAGAAAGTTGTGGGTCAGCCCAATTGTGGCCCGCTAAAATACATGCCCATTAGAGGTGAATGTTTCGGCCCGGTCGAATACATCAGATTTTTGCATTTTTCCAGATAGCCAATGATGGCGTATATGGTAACTAGTAGGAATTAAGAACAAACCTACTCTATACAATAAAGAAATTATGACCTAGTAACTTAGAATAAACCTACACTATACAATAAAGGATTTATGGTATATTACATCCACTGGGCATCGAAGTTCACCACCAGTGATCATAAAGCGCAACAAAGAAGCAGATTACAAAAATTGGGCGCCACTGCAGCATAACAAAATAATAATGAACCAAGACCACTTCCAAGACAATTCAAGAAGGTTAGCCTTGCCTGGGAGTTGTTGCGCAAGCTGTTGAGCAAAGCTGTGAGACCGGCCTAGCATGTCAGTCATAGCTTCGAGGTGTAGCTATTTAGCAATGAGATTCTCATTGGTGTTCTCATTGATCTTCCTTGAGATAGGACTTCAAGTCAAAGTTGAGTTGCAGAATGCCTTTCTTCTTGAACTTGGGATTGAAGAAGTCAAACTGATTCAAATAGTGGATTCTGTGAGCTTGTCTGACTGCTAGTCTCAAGTAACTTGAACACTGCATCAAGAGATGACTTTGGGGTTGTCTTGCTATCTTCAAGATGTTTTGCCTTCTTTGCCGCAATAATGTTGGGTTTGTCTCACAGACTTCAACAGACATGTGCATGCCATCAAGCATATCACCCTGAAATAAGTAGAGAGATGACATGTTTTGCATGTGTATAAACAAAGATGGTAATTGTGCTGTCAATTCTATCCAATTTCAAATTACAAAATAAAGAATCAGTTCAAAATATCAATAGCATAATTTGTCATTGTTTATAATGCGGGGATCTTCACCGCACTACTACATTAACATGTCAACAAAACAAGCATAGATGAATGGAAAAGACAATCATTGTATCTATTTTTGTTAATGTAAATGACACGTTGTTCATATCATCAGCCACATCAGTAAGATAAAACAGGAGATAACAAGGTGCAAACGTGGGCTGCTTCACCACACACTGGATTATAGATCCACAAAAATAAGCATACATATAGGGAGTATTGAGTAATGTGCATGGTATGAATAAGTAATTTGGTTTTCAACTAAAACTTGGAACTTACAGTTGTTGCGAACATGCAGTTTCATAGAAACAGCAAACTACACTAGATTACAGATCCACAAAAACAAGCATACATATAGGGAGTATTGAGTAATATGCATGGTATGAATAAGGAATTTGGTTTTACAACTAAAACTTGGAACTTACAGTTGTTGTGGACATGCATTTTGATAGAAACAAGAAACTAAACAACAGTTGGCGATAAGGAGTATGAGAAAATCAAGCAGTTGTTGAGGATAAAGGCTTTAGAAGGACTGACTTACATTAACAGTTAACACCGGCTTTATAATGCCCTTCTCCATGTCAAGGGAAGGATAACTCAAGAATTTCGTCACAAAATCTTCTTCATAAGCATTGCATGTACTCTTCATTTTGTAGAGAGTAATTATAGATATGGTAATACTGGAAGGGATAGAGGATAATGATGATAAGATGCAGATTGATGCTACATTATCAACCGCCAACCCCTGTAAGTACAAGCGTTATATGCCAAAATGTATTGACAAAAGCAATGGGCTACACTTCTACACTGGCAATGTCTGTGTATTCAACTTTTTGGTAAGATTAAATATAGATCTGATATTTTTTTAGTAAATGGTGGGGGATGGAGATAAGATGCAGAATGCTACACAATGAACCAATCCCTCCTTCCCATAATATAAGAGTGTTTTGTACACTGGTGTACTATACAAAATGCTCTTATGTTATGGGACGGAGGGAGTAGCTGTTAATGTAAGTACAGTGATAGATGACATTTAGTCCTTACCAGAGGATTGCAGAGCTAAACCTCTTCAAAAGCATTGGGTTGATTCTACCAAATGGAGGATAACGAGGCTAACATGTGCAGCGATGCTACATAATCAACCAGCTATGAAAAGTAAGTATGGTCATACAAGACAAGAGCTACTCACAAGAGCAATGAAGTGTGCAGTATAGTTGCGAGATTCTGTGGTCCCTTGAGAATGAATGTTCTTCTACAAACCGTTTTCATATAACTGAGACGTTAAGGCACATGCAGAAATGTAGTTAACATTGTGATGTGATATCATAGACAATACCTTACACTGCAGACGAGACCAATGTGTAACAAGATTATTCCAGTCACTGTCTGATAAATGTAGCACCGGAGACTTTACAAAAGTTTCATTTAGAGGCTTGCCATCGAAGTGCTCTTGCGTCAGGTAGGAAAAATACTTCATCAAAGAATGCATGAAAAGCGCAACCAACCCTTGCTCTTTTTGACTATCCAGTTTGGTCCTCGCCTATTTAAAAGAATGAAATCGTGTGTCTTCTGTGAGCAAAAACATATGCAGTAATTACCATGAATAACATTAGTACATTACTTATGCGTAAGTTGAGGAGGAAGATTGGAAATTGTTCTTTGTCTGTGGTATAGTCTTTCCATGAAGGAAAGATGCGCCCAAAGTTCCTGACAACAATATAAGCTTCGTCTTCTAAACTAGGAAGAAGTGGAACAAGGTCCTATTTAGCGCAATTGGGGCTCTCTCTCATTCGAAAAGGGATTTGGCAACTGGATTTGCTGTACTCTTTGCTGGAATGGTGCTATGTCAACTGGCATCATCATAATGTTTGCTGAAGTCGGGGTCTGCTGAGTTGGGGCATCAGAGATGGCCAGTGTAGTAGGGCTAGAGTCTGCTAGAGTTGTGGTCGTGTTTTCTGGGTCTGGTAATGTTGCAACTACACCTAATGGGCTATTTGATTTGTCAGGTGTCACTACCTTTTCCAAATACTTTGTTCATGATCCTCCATGATCAATAATCGCCCTCTTCCTTCCGAACGTTTGATAGACAAAAACAACATTTGAATGGATAAATATGGTATGATGACAGATGGAATATGTACTGAAAATGGATAGGCAGGGCATATTCACATACACGATGTGTAAACTAAGCTAATGGCAGTGAAACAAAGTAGAAGCAATGCAAAGCATCAGTTGCAAGATATGTGCGACCAATATAACCTTGGAAAGTTAGAGCAAGCACCTTGATTGATGAGGACATGACTACCTTGGATATGACCCAAAATATTGCATACATGTATATTTGTGAGGTGATTTATAATGCAAACTATGCAATAATTTATTTATGGCATCCAGGACAAAAATACTTCACAAACATTTGTGCCATGTCTAATTGCAGGTGTATGAGACATTTGTACAATCCACATATGAAGATAAGGGAAAAAGACAAGTTTAGGTGCTGTTCCAAAAGTCCTCTCACGTCACTTTTGGGCCAAGAGAAGATAGAGTCCAAGTCTCTCACGTTCTGGATTCTGATTCGGACTGCACAGACATACCTGACTCAAAACGCCAATAACTTTTTCATACGGACTCCGAATTGGGTGATTTTTTTTAAAGTAGATTTCATGCTCTTTCCAACACAATTGGATTCACTTTCAAATTAGTCCGGAACGTTCAGTTATGGATGAAACAATCTGACGTTGCAGCAGAATCCGAGTCAAACTTCAAGCCCAAAGGTGTTGCATCACCTCCACTTGGGCCCATGGGCCTTGTACGACCTAGGGTTAGTTTTAGGCTGCCTTGGGACATCCTCCCACCTCCTTGGCCACCACCCCTTGCTCCTATATAAGTAGATCCATGTAGTAGCTTTTTCCTGGGGATTTGTTTAGTTAAAAGTTAGCCATTGCAACTTCGTGTACTTCGTTTGTGTCCAACGACCATACCAAGACCGCTTACGGATCCCCACCATTATCAATAGTTCATATATAATTGCAATATTCAGATTGCTTTATCATATTCTTGCTCGTCCTTTGATTGCTTGCAGGAATAAACCTTCGTGGTCAGGCTGACCGTGCTGCCGGCATCATCAGTAACCTCAGGAAATTGGTTAGCGATTGCTAAGGCGCAACGTCGTGCACGTTTGTAGTCGGATCGTCAAAGTCATCTCCACCAAATTGATAGTTATTATCTCATCGAAATATCGGGACACCCTTGCCTCTTTCATTGATGGGTGAATAAGATAGGGCATCCCCCTCTGACCCCTCGTGAATTGCTTCGCAAATTTGAACAATTTAAACAAGGCAACAAGAATGTTCATGCTTACTACCAAGAGTTCAAATCTTATATGCATCATTGTGACATAGAAGAATCTGAGGATGATACAATGAATAGATTTTTGGGTGGTTTGAACCATGATATTCAGGAAAGATTTCAGTATATTCCTCGTTGAATTACTGGTATGTATGTTTGTGCTTGTACCTTTGAGAGACAGATACAAGAGGATGCATTGGGTGACTACAACAACTACTATTCTAGTTCATGCTCACCACCACCGGTTGTTTCCTCCACCGTTGCACCTACTAGAGCAGCCCCACCTCGAATTGTGAGCACGACATCATCTCAAGAGTATGGTACATTGTCAATGTCCGTACCTACATCAACTATGTCTTTGCGGCAAGGTAACAGTAAATGTATTAATGATATAACTTCACATAAGAATGATGCATGCCTAGTTAACTTGAATGCCTCATGTGTTGAGTTACCTCTTGATTTGAGCACACCACCTATTTTAAATAATCTTGTTACTGTCATGAATGCATCATGTGATCAAAGAACTGAAATAGCAACAATTTTGACTGCACCCATCGAATTAATTGTTGATGCAAAAGAACCAATGTTTAATCATTTTGATATGACCTCTAATCTTGGTGATGATTCTGTGTCAAATGACTTATTGCATGTTTGCTTATTTAAGCATGTTGTAGCATGTGAATTTGATGCAAGTAAGGTTTATTCACCAATGTTGGGATGGTTTAATGATAAACATTGTCAATCCTTTCATATGAATAAGAGCTTCACTTATATGTGCAAACTGAGTTGCAATATTTTCATGCCTTCTGCTTCTTGTGATAATATTTCAGCTTCAGATTTTATGAACTATGAAAATTACTCATGTATACATGTGTCATTCGTGCAAAAACCAAGGGAAGTAAAAATGGATGACATATACATATACAACATCTACACCTTGTCTCTTTTGTTAGCCACATTTCAGATTAAGCAACGCCGATGACGGCTTTGTTTTCAACAAGGGGAGGATGATGGGGACATGACTACCTTGAATACCACCAAAATTATTGCATACATGTAGAGGTGATTTCTAATGCAAACTATGCAATAATTTATTTATGTCATCCAGGACAAAAATACTTCACAAACATCTGTGCCATGTCTAATTGCAGGTGTATGGGACATTTGTACAATCCACATATGAAGATAAGGGAAAAAGACAAGTTTAGGTGCTGTTCAAAAAGTCCTCTCACGTCACTTTTGGGCCAAGAGAAGATAGAGTCCAAGTCTCTCACGTTCTACATTCAGATTTGGACTGCACAGACATACCTGACTCAAAACGCCAACAACTTTTTCATACGAACTCCAAATTGCGTGATTCTTTTTTTGTTTGAAAGTAAATTCCGTGCTCTTTCCATCACAATTGGTTGACCATCAAATTCGTCTGGAGCATTGAGTTATGGATGAAACAGTCTGACGTTGCAGCAGAATCCGAGTTTAACTACAAGCCCAAAGGTGTTGCATCACCTCCACTTGGGCCCATGAGCCTTGTACGACCTAGGGTTAGTTTTAGGCTGCCTTGGGACGTCCTCCCACCTCCTTTGCCGCCACCCCTTGCTCCTATATAAGTAGATCCATCTAGTAGCTTTTTCCTGGGGATTTGTTTAGTTAAAAGTTAGCCATTGCAACTTCGTGTACTTCGTTTGTGTCCAACGACCAGACCAAGACCGCTTACGGATCCCCACCATTATCAATACTTCATATATATTTGCAATATTCAGATTGCTTTATCATATTCTTGATTGTCCTTCGATTGCTTGCAGGAATAGACTTTCATGGTCAGGCTGACCGTGCTGACGGCATCGTCAGTAACATCAGGAAATTGGTTTAGCGATTGCTAAGGCGCAACGTCATGCACGTTTGTAGTCGGATCGTCAAAGTCATCTCCACCAAATCGATAGTTATCATCTCATGGAAAGATCGGGACACCCTCGCCTCTATCATTAATGGGTGAATAAGATAGGGCATCCCCCTCTGACTCCTCCACTAGGGAGCTACATTGACTTAGCTCTCCCTCTAGCTTAGAATCATTGTTAGGATCATATTCTGAGCATGATTCTGTAGGTGGAGAGGGTTTGCATTGCATTGCATCGAGACTTGATTTCAGTCCCTTAATGCCAACTTCGACGGCCATGGCATTGTTCAGCTTTATTATTTTCATGCGCGCAAGCTCATAATCATTATGATGTTGTTCAGTATCTGAGATTCATGAAAACATAAAAAGTAGTCATATTATCTATGGAATGCATTGCGGATTCAACTCGAAGTGTGTCTCCCTACAAACCCCTGCGTATACAAAGTTCACCCCCCAACCGTGCTAACCAAACCACACGCAGAAATACAAATCTCTTATGTCTCTATAATAGGCAGACACACATTTCAAAACTGAAGTAGGAACATTAGAATCATATCAAATTCATATTTGAACAAACATACTAAGGAATTATGAGTGGCATAATGTTTAGCTTCAAGGGTGGATTGCTGGTAGTGTGACACAAAGCAAGTAGGCAGATTGTATTCCATGTAAAAGATCGTAGTCTATGTAAAAGGTGGACATGACGCTTCCTTTCTATACAATGCAGTGTTCATTGCCCACACATGATGGAAGAGATTACATAGAGAAATACTATTTACTCATGTCTGCGGTTCCAGTATTTTGAAACAGGGTGGTCCACCCTAAAAGAATATTGACAACAAGTATGACTAGGCAAGCATAGAGGTAGTGAATCAATCATTACTTGTGAGCTTACTAGGACAAGTATGAAGAATTGTAACTGCAGTAAGAGACCGCCCAAAATCTGAATCAAGAAGTTGGTCTAGCACTTATTGTTTACAACTAATCGACGCGAATAATTGGATATCATATCAAATGAGTAAGAAAGACAAGTAAAATTGTCAACAACCCTGGCTTGTAGTAGTAATCTGGGTCAATGTCACTATGACCAACAATCCAACATGACTAGTGTTTGTTCCTAGGTCCGGAATTTTGAAACCTTGTGAACTTTACAGGTACTAAAGATTACTGAAATATCTGAACCATTAAGTGTAGGTAGCACTCAGTACACAACAAACCCCAATGACAGTCCTACCTAATGACTAATGAATCAATTAGAAAATGGGTGATGAGGAGTGGCTGCTGAGTGTTGAGGACGCATCTTAGGATAAATCGGGTTGGCTTAGTGGCTGCTGCATGCCTGAGCCTTGAACGGATTAGGAAGGTAGCCACAGCGGCGCGCCCGGGCAGCGGTGACGCTGTTGGGCTGTAGCGACCAGACCTCAAACAGTCTGATCTCTGTGCTCCGGTGTCATCCCTGGATCAGTAATGCTGACACCACACAATACTCGAAGGATTTATAGCAGAGTAGCAATCACACACTTATTACATCGAGTGTCTCAAAAGAGAACTTATTACAATAATATGGCTTAAGGCCATCTAATAACGATAAAAGCAGAAGGCTTGGAAGGTAAGTGAGTCCATCAACTCCAACGGCATCACTGAGTATAGAACCACGACCTAAAACTCCTTAATCGTCGTCTGAAAAGTCTGCAACATTAACGTTGCAGCCCGAAAACGGGTCAGCACATGGAATATGCTGGCAAGGTAACACATAGAGAGTAATGGAATGAAACAGCTATACTATATGCATATTTGGCTGGTGGAAAGCTCTATGGTTACAGTTTTTGCGTAAAGCCAATTTTTCCCTACTTCAAAGGAATAAAATTAATTACTATCATGGTGGTTGTTAAACATTGAGAATGGTTGACAACATTCTCAATCCCAATTAAGTATCATCATTAAAACCCAACAAAATTAACTTTAGAGTAACATGTTGAGATTCACTTGATAATCCAGGTACTAGATACTCAAAATGTCCATAACCGGGGACACGGCTAATCATGATTAGTTTATACACTCTGCAGAGGTTTGCGCACTTTTCCCCACAAGACTCGATCGCCTCCGTTGGATTTCTCGCAGTACATGGTGTTTGAGAAACGGATGACCGAGACACAGTCTTTCAGAAGCGCTAGCACCTTACGATGGATAGACCGGTACACCTACTTTCCCCTACATCTGCTAGTCTACCCTGTAAGAGTTCGCACGACTTACTCAACTATGCCAGAGCCCATAATGGCTTGTGGCTGCACACGGAAGTTTCTAGTATGAATAATCTCATGATCCCTTTGAGCCTGGGTGGCGGTCCAAAATAAAAACAGGCAAGTCCTGGAATACCCAGGTGCCTCAATCCACCCAGATGTGTGTTAGGTTGCCACCTTAGATAAACCATTAATTAACAATCTCACATGTGTCATGGATATCACTCACCCAATCCACGTCTACTAGCATAGCATGGCATAAAGCAAACGCAGATGTAACTCCCAAAGGTTTGATAATAAACAGGTAATAGGTACTACCTCATCTACTTCCCATCCCACAATTTAATTAGATCCTAATCATGCAATGTGTGAGGATGGATCTAATGCAATAAAACTGGGTTGTAGAAAAGGTATGATCAAAGTGTTACTTGCCTTGCTGATGATCCGCGAAACCTACAGATTCGAAGTAAGAGGCGGTGCACTCCGGGTATTCTATCGCAGAAAAAAAACAAGCATACAATAAGTACTCATCTAATGCACAGGTAAAACTCAAATAGAAGATCTAACCAGAAAGTTCAACTTAAGAACCCTGGTTTGCAAAAAGAATCAAATCGAACGAAGCAAAAGAAGTCAAACGGCGAAAGAAAACAACTTTGTTCTAGTAATCTGGATCTAGGGAAAATTTTACAGTAGCAAAAACATGTTTAAGTTGATTATTCGGAAAGAGGGTTTTGAGACGAAACTTCAGGCGCTTGAATCGCCTGATTCCGATAAACGAGCGAAAAGTTATACTAAAACGAAAATCGGATCAGAGATCGCGATCAGAAAATAATCGCGGAAAATCCGACGAAAAAGAAAAAAACGACGAACAGATTTTTTTTTAAACGGCACGGAAGTCGAGGCGGCGGCGAACCTTGGGCGGCGTGCAACTCCGGCGAGTCGGCGGCGGGTCCGGCGACGGCGGCGGCGGCGGCGGCGGCTATGGGCTAGGGTTTCGGCGCAGGCGCGGCTATGGGCCTGGGGCTCGGGCGCTTCGCTATATAAAGGCACCCCCAGGCGGAGTCCCGCTCGGGTACGGCCCATAGTCGGTTTCGTTTTTTTAAATAATTACGCTCGGAAGAAAAATAAAAAGAAATACTAAACGGACTCCAAAAATCACGAAATAAATTTTCCCGGGTTTCTAAAATCAAGCCCGGTAAAGTGAAAATTTATCTGGGCCCAAACTACAACTTTGAAAAACGCGCATTTTTCCTAAATTCAATTAAAAATACCGAAAAACTCCGAAATAAATCTTATTTGATTTTTTATTAAATCCTCAATATTTCTATATTTTGGGAAAGTCATTTTATTCCCTCTCTCATACTTTTGTAATAGAAATAATTGATGATGAAATAAATAAAATCAAATGATCCTGTTTACATAATTTGAGAAAACTCAAATATGTAAATAACGAAATCCCCAACTCTCTCCGTGGGTCCTTGAGTTTCTTAGGATTTTCTAGGATCAAAACCAAAAGCAAAAATAAAATATGATATGCATGATGACCTAATGTATAACATTCCAAATTGAAAATTTGGGATGTTACATGGGCGAGCGACTCCTGACCTCCTGTTATTCCGGCGTCTCCTCCTAGAGTCATGCCATCCATGGACGGCAAGTCACTGGTGAGCCAGGCGGTTGGGGGTGAGTAGAGAACAAAAGTGCAGCAGAACAGAGGGGAATCAGGGTTTGGGCTGACCCAAAATCCAGGGTGGGCAGGGGCCCACCATGGGCACCCTGTAGATCGACACCCGAGCGGTGTACATGCATTTTCGAAACTAAATTCGGAACATTTAGCTGACCAATTAAACGACTCTATTTTAATAATATCAGATTCGTACTTGAACGACTAAGCTTGTTTAGCTTGATGAGTGGAGCAGTGCTATTATGACATGAAGCATGTATGCTGATCGTACAGTAATCATAAAAGGGGGGAAACCCTAAGCATGATCAATTAAACCGTATTATGAATGTGCCATGGCAGATTTGAAGTTGCATACTGTAGAAATGCTATTTAGAAACCATTGTTTGCTTCGAACTAAGAACTAACTTCTAAGAGCTAAAAAAAGTATAGTAACCAAGTTACGATCTATTTTCTGGTTGAGATCAAAAAGTTTAGCAGATATGAAGTAGTACCACCTCTCTTGCGGCGATGTGTAGGCATCGGGGCTGCGATGGATGTTAGTGGTGTTGAAGCAGATCTGTGATGGTAGACGGGTGCATCGGGGGATAAGTCCCATTGCGGTGGACAAGAAGGTTGTGGGAGCGGCCCCGACAAGGAGGACGACGACGCCGATGAAGCGAGAGGACGCGACGCAAGGCTCCTGGTCTGTTGACATGGATGAGAAACGTCCATCTCTAGAAGTGGATGACGCGTTCTTGGTAGACGCTCTGGCATGGTGGAGGACGACAGTGATGGATGGGGTGGAGGATGGCGGTGATGGATGGTGTGGAGGACGGCGGCGATGGACGGGGTGGCAAATGGAGGAGGCTAGTGTGGGGATGGTGTTCTAGCACAGAGGGTGTATGAATGGGAAAATGGAGGGAGAGGTACGGGGAACCATATTTTTGGGACGCGTCTGTCCGAAATATGGGAAAGTTACAAACTTAGCCCCCGTTTAAAATTTGGATGCCTCATCGGTTGGGGATAGGACGGTAATCTCGCATCTCCCCAATTTTTCCCCAGAGCGATTTCGGGCGAGGAGAGGGTGTTTTGGCGCCCACGGTTGGCGCCCACGGTGTATGAATGGGGCTGAAAGGTAGGGTGGTTGTGTCACGTCTGAGTGAAGTACAAACCTGCCCCTATTCAAAATATTTGCATACATTGATTTCAGCCGAGTCGAGTTTGTTTTGCCGCCCACCATGTATGAATGGGGAAATGGAGGGAGAGACAGAGGTCTTTTGGACGAGCTTGAATGAAATGTGTTTTGCCTCCCACGTTTGGCGCCCACCATGTGTGAATGGGCTCAGAGGCGGTCGTGTCACGTCTAATTGAAGTTACTAACCTACCCCTATTGAGAGTAGTGGAAATCGGGCCGGTGGATTGTCTGTGTAAGGGGTAGACAGTAATTTCCATCTCACAATCACTGGCTTCGGGTAGCCAACGTGGGATTGGATATTTTGCCGCTTCTTCCAAATTTTGGGAGAATAAGCATCCATGTTTTCCCTGGCAACTAATTCAAATCCATTTTCTATTCTTATATGAATCTTTATAACTCATTCTATGTTTTTATATATCTTCAAATGCACAACAAAGATGTATTCCACTGTCATATATGAATATGATTTACAAATATTGATACTCGAATTCAGAAGCTAGAATCCAGTTTAAGGTGAATGCGAATATTTGAAACCAATTTATGTCCAACTCAAGTGTAACATGTATGACACACGCAACATATAATGTACTCCCATTTAGATATGTACACAAGCGATGTCTCAAGATTCAAAATACTGAGCCAATAAACCAATAATGTACAAAACTAACAGACATATAAACACTTATAGAGTATGTGGATCAACAATATCAACTAAAAATCATAAGCTAGGCCGTTGTACTTTTTTTGCTAGAAGAGCATCATTTTTTAGCAAAGCTAGTACTGATGGGGAACGTAGTAATTTCAAAAAATTTCCTACGCACACGCAAGATCATGATGATGCATAGCAATGAGGGGAGAGTGTGATCTACGTACCCTTGTAGATCGACAACGGAAGCGTTTGGTTGATGTAGTCGTACGTCTTCACGGCCCGACCGATCAAGCACCGAAACTACGGCACCTCCGAGTTTTAGCACACGTTCAGCTCGATGACGATCCCCGGACTCCGATCCAGCAAAGTGTCGGGGAAGAGTTCCGTCAGCACGACAGCGTGGTGACGATCTTGATATACTACTGCTGCAGGGCTTCGCCTAAGCACCGCTACAATATTATCGAGGACTATTGCGGCTGGGGGCGCCGCACACGGCTAAGAGTAAGATCACGTGGATCAACTTGTGTGTTTCTGGGGTGCCCCTGCCTCCGTATATAAAGGACTAGAGGGGGGTGCGGCCGGCCTAGGAGAGGCGCGCCAGGAGAGTCCTACTCCCTCTGGGAGTAGGATTCCCCCCCCCCCCCAATCCTAGTTGGAATAGGATTCGCGGAGGGGGGAAAAGAGAGAGGGTGGCCGGCCCCCTCTCCTTGTCCTATTCGGACCAAGGGAGGGGAGGGGGCGCGGCCCATCTTGGGCTGCCTCTTCTCTTTTCCACTAAGGCCCACTATGGCCCATATAGCTCCCGGGGGTTTCCGGTAACCTCCCGGTACTCCGGTAAAATCCCGAATTCATCCGGAACACTTCCGATATCCAAACATAGGCTTCCAATATATCAATCTTTACGTCTCGACCATTTCGAGACTCCTCGTCATGTCCGTGATCACATCCGGGACTCCGAACAAACTTCAGTACATCAAAATGCATAAACTCGTCATATAACTGTCATCGTAACCTTAAGCGTGCGGACCCTACGGGTTCGAGAACAATGTAGACATGACCGAGACATGTCTCCGGTCAATAACCAATAGCGGAACCTGGATGCTCATATTGGCTCCTACATATTCTACGAAGATCTTTATCGGTCAGACCGCATAACAACATACGTTGTTCCCTTTGTCATCGGTATGTTACTTGCCCGAGATTCTATCGTCGGTATTCCAATACCTAGTTCAATCTCGTTACCGGCAAGTCTCTTTACTCGTTCTGTAATACATCATCCACAACTAACTCATTAGTTGCAATGCTTGCAAGGCTTAAGTGATGTGCATTACCGAGAGGGCCCAGAGATACCTCTCCGACAATCGGAGTGACAAATCCTAATCTCGAAATACGCCAACCCAACATATACCTTTGGATACACCTGTAGAGCTCCTTTATAATCACCCAGTTACGTTGTGACGTTTGGTAGCACACAAAGTGTTCCTCTGGTAAACGGGAGTTGCATAATCTCATAGTCATAGGAACATGTATAAGTTATGAAGAAAGCAATAGCAACTTACTAAACGATCGGGTGCTAAGCTAATGGAATGGGTCATGTCAATCAGATCATTCACTTAATGATGTGATCCCGTTAATCAAATAACAACTCTTTGTTTATGGTTAGGAAACATAACCATCTTTGATTAACGAGCTAGTCAAGTAGAGGCATACTAGTGACACTTTGTTTGTCTATGTATTCACACATGTATTATGTTTCCGGTTAATACAATTATAGCACGAATAATAAACATTTATCATGATATAAGGAAATAAATAATAACTTTATTATTGCCTCTAGGGAATATTTCCTTCAGTCTCCCACTTGCACTAGAGTCAATAATCTAGATTACACAGTAATGATTCTAACACCCATGGAGCCTTGGTGCTGATCATGTTTTGCTCGTGGAAGAGGCTTAGTCAACGGGTCTGCAACATTCAGATCCGTATGTATCTTACAAATCTCTATGTCTCCCACCTGGACTAGATCCCGGATGGAATTGAAGCGTCTCTTGATGTGCTTGGTTCTCTTGTGAAATCTGGATTCCTTTGCCAAGGCAATTGCACCAGTATTGTCACAAAAGATTTTCATTGGACCCGATGCACTAGGTATGACACCTAGATCGGATATGAACTCCTTCATCGAGACTCCTTCATTTGCTGCTTCCGAAGCAGCTATGTACTCCGCTTCACATGTAGATCCCGCTACAACGCTTTGTTTAGAACTGCACCAACTGACAGCTCCACCGTTTAATGTAAACACGTATCCGGTTTGCGATTTAGAATCATCCGGATCAGTGTCAAAGCTTGCATCAACGTAACCTTTTATGATGAGCTCTTTGTCACCTCCATATATGAGAAACATATCCTTAGTCCTTTTCAGGTATTTCAGGATGTTCTTGACCGCTGTCCAGTGATCCACTCCTGGATTACTTTGGTACCTCCCTGCTAGACTTATAGCAAGGCACACATCAGGTCTGGTACACAGCATTGCATACATGATAGAGCCTATGGCTGAAGCATAGGGAACATCTTTCATTTTCTCTCTATCTTCTGTAGTGGTCGGGCATTGAGTCTTACTCAACTTCACACCTTGTAACACAGGCAAGAACCCTTTCTTTGCTTGATCCATTTTGAACTTCTTCAAAACTTAAGGTATGTGCTTTGTGAAAGTCCAATTAAGCGTCTTGATCTATCTCTATAGATCTTAATGCCTAATATGTAAGCAGCTTCACCGAGGTCTTTCATTGAAAAACTCTTATTCAAGTATCCCTTTATGCTATCCAGAAATTCTACATCATTTCCAATTAGTAATATGTCATCTACATATAATATCAGAAATGCTACAGAGCTCCCACTCACTTTCTTGTAAATACAGGCTTCTCCAAAAGTCTGTATAAAACCAAATGCTTTGATCACACTATAAAAACGTTTATTCCAACTCTAAGAGGCTTGCACCAGTCCATAAATGGATCGCTGGAGCTTGCACACTTTGTTAGCTCCCTTTGGATCGACAAAACCTTCTGGTTGCATCACATACAACTCTTCTTCCAGAAATCCATTCAGGAATGCAATTTTGACATCCATCTGCCAAATTTCATAATCATAAAACGCGGCAATTGCTAACATGATTCGGACAGACTTAAGCATCGCTACGGGTGAGAAGGTCTCATCGTAGTCAACCCCTTGAACTTGTCGAAAACCTTTTGCGACAAGTCGAGCTTTGTAGATAGTAATATTACCGTCAGCGTCAGTCTTCTTCTTGAAGATCCATTTATTCTCAATTGCTTGCCGATCATCGGGCAAGTCAACCAAAGTCCATACTTTGTTCTCATACATGGATCCCATCTCAGATTTCGTGGCTTCAAGTCACTTTGCGGAATCTGGGCTCACCATCGCTTCTTCATAGTTCGTAGGTTCATCATGATCTAGTAGCATGACTTCCAGAACGGGATTACCGTACCACTCTGGCGCGGATCTTACTCTGGTTGATCTACGAGGTTCAGTAGTATCTTGTTCTGAAGTTTCATGATCATCATCATTAGCTTCCTCACTAACTGGTGTAGGTGTCACAGAAACAGTTTTCTGTGATGTACTACTATCCAATAAGGGAGCAGGTATAGTTACCTCGTCAAGTTCTACTTTCCTCCCACTCACTTCTTTCGAGAGAAACTCCTTCTCCAGAAAGTTTCCAAATTTAGCAACAAAAGTTTTGCCTTCGGATCTGTGATAGAAGGTGTATCCAATAGTCTCCTTTGGATATCCTATGAAGACACATTTCTCCAATTTGGGTTCGAGCTTATCAGGTTGAAGTTTTTTCACATAAGCATCGCAGCCCCAAACTTTCAGAAACGACAACTTTGGTTTCTTGCCAAACCACAGTTCATAAGGCGTCATCTCAACGGATTTTGATGGTGCCCTATTTAACATGAATGCGGCCGTCTCTAGAGCGTATCCCCAAAACGATAGCGGTAAATCAGTAAGAGACATCATAGATCGCACCATATCTAGTAAAGTACGATTACGACGTTCGGACACACCATTACACTGTGGTGTTCCGGGTGGCGTGAGTTGCGAAACTATTCCACAATTTTTCAAATGTACACCAAACTCGTAACTCAAATATTCTCCTCCACGATCAGATCGTAGAAACTTTATTTTCTTGTTACGATGATTTTCAACTTCACTCTGAAATTCTTTGAACTTTTCAAACGTTTCAGACTTATGTTTCATTAAGTAGATATACCCATATCTGCTTAAGTCATCTGTGAAGGTGAGAAAATAATGATATCCGGCACGAGCCTCAATATTCATCGGACCACATACATCTGTATGTATGATTTCCAACAAATCTGTTGCTCTCTCCATAGTACCGGAGAATGGTGTTTTGGTCATCTTGCCCATGAGGCACGGTTCGCAAGTACCAAGTGATTCATAATCAAGTGGTTCCAAAAGTCCATCAGTATGGAGTTTCTTCATGCGCTTTACACCGATATGACCTAAACGGCAGTGCCACAAATATGTTGCACTATCATTATCAACTCTGCATCTTTTGGCTTCAACATTATGAATATGTGTGTTACTACTATCGAGATTCAACAAGAATAGACCACTCTTCAAGGGTGCATGACCATAAAAGATATTACTCATATAAATAGAACAACCATTATTCTCTGATTTAAATGAATAACCGTCTCGCATCAAACAAGATCCAGATATAATGTTCATGCTTAACGCTGGCACCAAATAACAATTATTTAGGTCTAATATTAATCCCGAAGGTAGATGTAGAGGTAGCGTGCCGACTGCGATCACATCGACTTTGGAACCGTTTCCCACGCGCATCGTCACCTCGTCCTTAGCAAATCTTCGCTTAATCCGTAGTCCCTGTTTTGAGTTGCAAATATTAGCAAAAGAACCAATATGAAATACCCAGGTGCTACTGCGAGCATTAGTAAGGTACACATCAATAACATGTATATCACATATACCTTTGTTCACCTTGCCATCCTTCTTATCCGCCAAATACTTGGGGCAGTTCCGCTTCCAGTGACTAGTCTGCTTGCAATAGAAGCACTCAGTTTCAGGCTTAGGTCCAGGTTTGGGTTTCTTCTCTTGAGTAGCAACTTGATTGCCGTTCTTTTTGAAGTTCCCCTTCTTCTTCCCTTTGCCCTTTTTCTTGAAACTAGTGGTCTTGTTGACCATCAACACTTGATGCTCCTTCTTGATTTCTACCTCCGCAGCTTTCAGCATTGCGAAGAGCTCGGGAATAGTCTTATTCATCCCTTGCATATTATAGTTCATCATGAAGCTCTTGTAGCTTGGTGGCAGTGATTGGAGAATTCTGTCAATGACGCAATCATTTGGAAGATTAACTCCCAATTGAATCAAGTGATTATTATACCCAGACATTTTGAGTAGATGCTCACTAACAGAACTATTCTCCTCCATCTTGCAGCTATAGAACTTATTGGAGACTTCATATCTCTCAATCCGGGCATTTGCTTGAAATATTAACTTCAACTCCTGGAACATCTCATATGTTCCATGACGTTCAAAACGTCGTTGAAGTCCCGATTCTAAGCCGTAAAGCATGGCACACTGAACTATTGAGTAGTCATCAGCTTTGCTCTGCCAGACGTTCATAACATCTGGCGTCGCTCCTGCAGCAGGCCTGGCACCCAGCGGTGCTTCCAGGACGTAATTCTTCTGTGCAGCAATGAGGATAATCCTCAAGTTACGGACCCAGTCCGTGTAATTGCTACCATCATCTTTCAACTTTGCTTTCTCAAGGAATGCATTAAAATTCAATGGAACAACAGCACGAGCCATCTATCTACAATCAAACATAAACAAGCAAGATACTTATCAGGTACTAAGTTTCATGATAAATTTAAGTTCAGTTAATTTGCTTAAAGAACTCCCACTTAGATAGACATCCCTCTAATCCTCTAAGTCATTACGTGATCCAAATCAACTAAACCATGTCCGATCATCACATGAGATGGAGTAGTTTCATTGGTGAACATCACTATGTTGATCATATCTACTATATGATTCACGCTCGACCTTTCGGTCTCCGTGTTCCGAGGCCATATCTGTATATGCTTGGCTCGTCAAGTATAACCTGAGTATTCCGCGTGTGCAACTGTTTTGCACCCGTTGTATTTGAACGTAGAGCCTATCACACCCGATCATCACGTGGTGTCTCAGCATGAAGAACTTTCGCAATGGTGCATACTTAGGGAGAACACTACTTGATAATTAGTGAGAGATCATCTTATAATGCTACCGTCAATCAAAGCAAGATAAGATGCATAAAGATAAACATCACATGCAATCAATATAAGTGATATGATATGGCCATCATCATCTTGTGCTTGTGATCTCCATCTTCGAAGCACCGTCGTGATCACCATCGTCACCGGCGCGACACCTTGATCTCCATCGTAGCATCGTTGTCGTCTCGCCAAGCTTGTGCTTCCACGACTATCGCTACCGTTTAGTGATAAAGTAAAGCATTACAGCGCGATTGCATTGCATACAATAAAGCGACAACCATATGGCTCCTGCCAGTTGCCGATAACTCGGTTACAAAACATGATCATCTCATACAATAAAATTTAGCATCATGTCTTGACCATATCACATCACAACATGCCCTGCAAAAACAAGTTAGACGTCCTCTACTTTGTTGTTGCAAGTTTTACGTGGCTGCTACGGGCTTAAGCAAGAACCAATCTTACCTATGCATCAAAACCACAACGATAGTTTGTCAAGTTGGTGCTGTTTTAACCTTCGCAAGGACCGGGCGTAGCCACACTCGATTCAACTAAAGTTGGAGAAACTGTCACCCGCAAGCCACCTATGTGCAAAGCACGTCGGGAGAACCGGTCTCGCGTAAGCATACGCGTAATGTCGGTCCGGGCCGCTTCGCCCAACAATACCGCCGAACCAAAGTATGACATGCTGGTAAGCAGTATGACTTATATCGACCACAACTCACTTGTGTTCTACTCGTGCATATAACATCAACATATAAAACCTAGGCTCGGATGCCATTGATGGCGAACGTAGTAATTTCAAAAAAATTCCAACGCACACGCAAGATCATGATGATGCATAGCAACGAGGGGAGAG
The DNA here is from genome assembly GCF_056163025.1 of Triticum urartu. NCBI lineage: Eukaryota > Viridiplantae > Streptophyta > Magnoliopsida > Poales > Poaceae > Triticum > Triticum urartu. Next base: position 190,432,265 of record NC_141873.1, on the reverse strand, counting down.
TGTGATCTACGTACCCTTGTAGATCGACAATGGAAGCGTTTGGTTGATGTAGTCGTACGTCTTCATGGCCCGACCGATCAAGCACCGAAACTACGGCACCTCCGAGTTTTAGCACACGTTCAGCTTGATGACGATCCCCGGACTCCGATCCAGCAAAGTGTCGGGGAAGAGTTCCGTCAGCACAACGGCGTGGTGACGATCTTGATGTACTACTGCCGCAGGGCTTCGCCTAAGCACCGCTACAATATTATCAAGGACTATGGTGGCTGGGGGCGCCGCACACGGCTAAGAGTAAGATCACGTGGATCAACTTGTGTGTTTCTGGGGTGCCCCTGCCTCCGTATATAAAGGACTAGAGGGGGGGTGCGGCCGGCCTAGGAGAGGCGCGCCAGGAGAGTCCTACTCCCTCTAGGAGTAGGATTCCCCCCCCCAATCCTAGTTGGAATAGGATTCGCGGAGGGGGGAAAAGAGAGAGGGTGGCCGGCCCCCTCTCCTTGTCCTATTCAGACCAAGGGAGGGGAGGGGTGCGCGGCCCATCTTGGTCTGCCTCTTCTCTTTTCCACTAAGGCCCACTATGGCCCATACAGCTCCCGGGGGTTTCCGATAACCTCCCGGTACTCCGGTAAAATCCCGAATTCATCCGGAACACTTCTGATATCCAAACATAGGCTTCCAATATATCAATCTTTACGTCTCGACCATTTCGAGACTCCTCGTCATGTCCGTGATCACATCCGGGACTCCGAACAAACTTCGGTACATCAAAATGCATAAACTCATAATATAACTGTCATCGTAACCTTAAGCGTGCGGACCTACGGGTTCAAGAACAATGTAGACATGACCGAGACATGTCTCCGGTCAATAACCAATAGCGGAACCTGGATGCTCATATTGGCTCCTACATATTCTACGAAGATCTTTATCGGTCAGACCGCATAACAACATACGTTGTTCCCTTTGTCATCGGTATGTTACTTGCCCGAGATTCGATCGTCGGTATTCCAATACCTAGTTCAATCTCATTACCGGCAAGTTTCTTTACTCGTTCTGTAATACATCATCCTGCAACTAACTCATTAGTTGCAATGCTTGCAAGGCTTAAGTGATGTGCATTACCGAGAGGGCCCAGAGATACCTCTCCGACAATCGGAGTGACAAATCCTAATCTCGAAATACGCCAACCCAACATATACCTTTGGAGACACCTGTAGAGCTCCTTTATAATCACCCAGTTACGTTGTGACGTTTGGTAGCACACAAAGTGTTCCTCTGGTAAACGGGAGTTGCATAATCTCATAGTCATAGGAACATGTATAAGTTATGAAGAAAGCAATAGCAACTTACTAAACGATCGGGTGCTAAGCTAATGGAATGGGTCATGTCAATCAGATAATTCACTTAATGATGTGATCCCGTTAATCAAATAACAACTCTTTGTTTATGGTTAGGAAACATAACCATCTTTGATTAACGAGCTAGTCAAGTAGAGGCATACTAGTGACACTTTGTTTGTCCATGTATTCACACATGTATTATGTTTCCGGTTAATACAATTCTAGCATGAATAATAAACATTTATCATGATATAAGGAAATAAATAATAACTTTATTATTGCCTCTAGGGCATATTTCCTTCAAGTACAACAACTTGGCCCTTTCAGATGCATGCCACATAAGGACCATCTATACTACTATTATTGTTGAATGCACATTCAGCCCGATTGGCATATTTGTAGGTCTGGCACAACAATCAAAATGAAATGTCTCAGAGTCTTATCAATTAATACAGATTCATGCTCAAAAAATTACAAACCAAAAGACAAAAAATAATTATTACATTATCTCTCAAACAAATGGTTTGATCGATTAGATGAACAAACAACACAAAGGTTATTCAACGATGGAAAAAACATTTCACCTATGATTTACCAAGTGGGAATTTAATTTCCTTTTTCCCTTGAGGACCTTAACAATGCGGTCAGTCTTAGCTTGCTTCGTTTTGAAATACACCAAATATTTAATGGTTGTCTTGAATACTGCTTGTGATTGTGTTGTTTGCTTCCTCAACATGTCAACTTCATCTCTAAGTGTGGAAGCAGAATCTCTTTTGACCAATAGTTTAGCCTTTAGAGCATCAGTAGTTGACAATTCATGATGCATGATTGGGCCGGTGCCACTGTTGTGGGATGATACAATGTCCGTGGGGACCTCACTCTTTGATCTTGGGATAACCTGTTTTTCCATTAAAGTTCTGATTGGATTCCGAAAAGTTGAAGTTAGAAAAACGTCTCCACTGGGAGTTAGAATAATAAACCAGTTAAACAAACAAGGAATTAAAGAGTTTTGATTGATGCTGAAAAGTAGTTAATAACATCATTGTAACCGATTGCAGCAGCAAAGCAGTTAAACAAACACATTTTGCAAAAGGTACCAGTTGTGGCATTGGAATTTCTCTTAGATCCTAAAAAGTTGAGTAGCTAGTAACATGATTAGAGCAAGCGGTTGCAGCATCAAAGTAGTTAAACACTGCATCTAGAAATGACTTTGGGGTTGTCTTGCTATCTTCAAGATGTTTTGCCTTGTTTGCCGCAATGATGTTGGGTTTGTCTCACAGCCTTCAACAGACTTGTGCATGCCATCAGGCATATCACCCTGAAATAAGTAGAGATATGACAGGTTTTGCACGTGTATAAACCAAGATGGTAATTGTGCTATCAATTCCATCCAATTTCAAATTAGAAAATAAAGAGTCACTTCAAAAAGCATAATTTGGCATTATTTATAATGCGGGGATCTTCACCACATTACTAGATTACCATGTCAACAAAATAAGCATAGATGAAGGGAAAAGACAATCATTGTATGTATTTTGGTTAATGTGCATGGCATGTTGTTCATATCATCAGCCACATCAGTAAGATAAAACAGGAGATGACAAGGTGCAAACGTGGGCTGCTTCACCACACACTGAATTATAGATCCACAAAAACAAGCGTAAGGGAGTATTGAGTAATGTGCATGGTATGAATAAGTAATTTAGTTTACAACTAAAACTTGGAACTTACAGTTGTTGCGAACATGCATTTTGATAGAAACAACAAACTACACTAGATTATAGATCCACAAAAACAAGCATACATATAGGGAGTATTGAGTAATATGCATGGTATGAATAAGGAATTTGGTTTTACAACTAAAACATGGAACTTACAGTTGTTGCGAACATGCATTTTGATAGAAACAACAAACTAAACAATAGTTGGTGATAGGTAGTATGAGAAAATTAAATAGTTGTTGAGGATAAAGGCTTTAGAAGGACTGACTTACATTAACAGTTAACACCGGCTTTATAATGCCCTTCTCCATCTCAAGGGAAGGATAACTCAAGAATTTCAGCACAGAATCTTCTCCATAAGCATTGCATGTACTCTACATTTTGTAGAGAGTAATTATAGATATGCTAATACAGGAAGGGGTAGAGGATAATGATGATAAGATGCAGATTGATGCTACATAATGAACTACCAATCCCTGTAAGTACAAGCATTATAGGTCAAAATGTATTGAATAAAGCAATGGGCTACACTTCTACACTGGCAATGTCTGTGTATTCAACTTTTTGGTAAGATTAAATATAGATCTGATATTTTTTTAGTAAATGGTGGGGGATGGCGATAAGATGCAGAATGCTACACAATGAACCAATCCCTCCTTCCCATAATATAAGAGTGTTTTGTACACTGTTGTACTATACAAAATGCTCCTATGTTATGGGACGGAGGGAGTAGCTGTTAATGTAAGTATAGTGATAGATGACATTTAGTCCTTACCAGAGGATTGCAGAGCTAAACCTCTTCAAAAGCATTGGGTTGATTCTACCAAGTGGAGGATAACGAGGCTAACATGTGCAGCGATGCTACATAATCAACCAGCTATGAAAAGTAAGTATGGTCATACAAGGCAAGAGCTACTCACAAGAGCAATGAAGTGTGCAGTATAGTTGTGAGATTCTGTGGTCCCTTGAGAATGAATGCTCTTCTACAAACCGTTTTCATATAACTGAGACGTTAAGGCACATGCAGAAATGTAGTTAACATTGTGATGTGATATCATAGACAATACCTTACACTGCAGACGAGACCAATGTGTAACAAGATTATTCCAGTCACTTTCTGATAAATGTAGCACCGGAGACTTTACAGAAGTTTCATTTAGAGGCTTGCCATCGAAGTGCTCTTGCATCAGGTAGGAACAATACTTCATCAAAGAATGCATGAAAAGCGCAACCAACCCTTGCTCTTGTTGACTATCCAGTTTGTTCCTCGCCTATTTAAAAGAATGAAATCTTGTATCTTCTGTGAGCAGAAACATATGCAGTAATTACCATGAATAACATTAGTACATTACTTATGCGTAAGTTGCGGAGGAAGATTGGAAATTGTTCTTTGTCTATGGTATAGTCTTTCCATGAAGGAAAGATGCGCCCAAAGTTCCTGACAACATATAAGCTTCGTCTTCTAAACTAGGAAGAAGTGGAATAGGGTCCTATTTTCCGCAATTGGGGCTCTCTCTCGTTCGAAAAGGGATTTGGCAACTGGATTTGGTGTACTCTTTGCTGGAATGGTGCTATGTCCACTGGCATCATCTTACTGTTTGTTGTAGTCAAGGTTTGCTGAGTTGGGGCATCAGAGATGGCCAGTGTAGTAGGGCTAGAGTCTGCTAGAGTTGTGGTTGTGTTTTCTGGCTCTGGTGATGTTGCAACTACACCTAATGGGCTATTTGATTTATCAGGTATCACTACCTTTTTCCAAATACTTTGTTCGTGCTCCTCCATGATCAACAATCGCCCTCTTCCTTTTGAACGTCTGATAGACAAGAACAACATTTGAATGCATAAATATGGTATGATGACAGATGGAATATGTACTGAAAATGGATAGGCAGGGTGTATTCACATACACGATGTGTAAACTAAGATAATGGCAGTGCAACAAAGTAGAAGCAATGCAAAGCATCAGTTGCAAGATATGTGCGACCAATATAACCTTGGAAAGTTAGAGCAAGCACCTTGATGGGTAAATAAGATAGGGCATCCCCCTCTAACTCCTCCACTAGGGAGCTACATTGACTTAGGTCTCCCTCTAGCTTAGAATCATTGTTAGGATCATATTCTGAGCATGAATCTGAAGCTGGAGAGCGTTTGCATTGCATTGCATTGAGACTTGATTTCAGTCCCTTAATGGCAAGTTTGACGGCCATGGCATTGTTCTGCTTTATTCTTTTCATGCATGCAAGCTCATAATCATTATTATGCTGTCCAGTATCTGAGATTCATGAAAACATAAAAAGTAGTCAGATTATCTATGGAATGCATTACAGATTCAACTCGAAGTGTGTCTCCCAACAAACCGCTGCTTATACAAAGTTCACCCCCAACCGTGCTGACCAAACCACACACAGAAATACAAATCTCTTATGTCTCTATAATAGGCAGACACATATTTCAAAACTGAAGTAGGAACATTAGAATAATATCAAATTCATATTTGAACAAACATACTAAGGAATTATGAGTGGCATAATGTTTAGCTTCAAGGGTGGAGTGCTGGTAGTGCGACACAAAGCAAGTAGGAAGATTGTATTCCATGTAAAAGATTGTAGTCTATGTAAAAGGTGGACATCACACTTCCTTTCTACACAATGCAGTGTTCATTGCCCACACGTGATGGAAGAGATCACATAGAGAAATACTATTTACTCATGTCGGTGGTTCTAGTATTTTGAAACAGGGTGGTCCACCCTAAAAGAATATTGACAACAAATATGACAAGGCAAGCATAGAGGTAGTGAATCAATCATTACTTGTGAGCTTACTAGGACAAGTATGCAGAATTGTAACTGCAGTAAGAGACCGCCCAAAATCTGAATCAAGAAGTTGGTCTAGCACTTATTGTTTGCAAGTAATTGACGTGAATAATTGGATATCATATCGAATGAGTAAGAAAAACAAGTAAAATTGTCAACAAACCTGGCCTGTAGTAGTAATCTGGGTCAATGTCAGTATGACCAACAATCCAACATGACTAGTGTTTGTTCCTAGGTCCGGAATTTTGAAACCTTGTGAACTTTACAAGTTCTAAAGATTACTGAAATATCTAAACCATTAAGTGTAGGTAACACTCAATACACAACAAACCCCAATGACAGTCCTGCCTAATGAGTAATGAATCAATTAGAAAATGGGTGATGAGGAGTGGCTGCTGAGTGTTGAGGACGCATCTTAGGATAAATCGGGTTGGCTTAGTGGCTGTGATGTCTACTACACAACCTTCTTCTTGCAGACGTTGTTGGGCCTCCAAGTGCAGAGGTTTGTAGGATAGTAGCAAATTTCCCTCAAGTGGATGACCTAAGGTTTATCAATCCGTGGGAGGCATAGGATGAAGATGGTATCTCTCAAACAACCCTGCAACCAAATAACAAAGAGTTTCTTGTGTCCCCAACACACCCAATACAATGGTAAATTGTATAGGTGCACTAGTTAGGTGAATAGATGGTGATACAAGTGCAATATGGATAGTAGATAATAGTTTTTGTAATCTGAAAATATAAAAACAGCAAGATAACTAATGATAAAAGTGCGCACAAATGGTATTGCAATGTTAGGAAATAAGGCCTAGGGTTCATACTTTCACTAGTGCAAGTCCTCTCAACAATAATAACATAATTGGATAACTATCCCTCAACACGCAACAAAGATTCACTCCAATGTCACTAATAGCGGAGAACAAATGAAGAGATTATGGTAGGGTACGAAACCACCTCAAAGCTATCCTTTCTGATCAATCTATTCAAGAGTCCGTACTAAAATAACATGAAGCTATTCTTTTCATTCGATCTATCATAGAGTTCGTACTAGAATAACACCTTAAGATACAAATCAACCAAAACCCTAATGTCACCTAGATACTCCAATGTCACCTCAAGTATCTGTGGGTATGATTATACGATATGCATCACACAATCTCAGATTCATCTATTCAACCAACACAAAGAACATCAAAGAGTGCCCTAAAGTTTCTACCAGAGAGTCAAGACGAAAACGTGTGCCAGCCCCTATGCATAAGTTCACGAGGTCACGGAACTCACAAGTTGATCACCAAAACATACATCAAGTGGATCACATGATATCCCATTGTCACCACAGATAAGCACATGGAAGACACACATCAAGTGTTCTCAAATCCTTAAAGACTCAATCTGATAAGATAGCTTCAAAGGGAAAACTCAATCCATTACAAGAGAGTATAGGAGGAGTAACATCATAAGATCCAACTATAATAGCAAAGCTGGCGATACTTCAAGATCGTACCACCTCAAGAACATGAGAGAGAGAGAGAGAGAGATCAAACACATAGCTACTGGTACATAACCTCAGCCTCGAGGGTGAACTACTCCCTCCTCGTCATGGAGAGCGTGAGGATGATGAAGATGGCCACCGGAGAGGGATTCCCCCCTCCGGCAGGGTGCCGGAACGGCTCTAGATTGGTTTTCGGTGGCTATGGAGGCTTCTAGCGGCGGAACTCCCGATCTATTCTGTTCTCGGATGTTTTTAGGGTATATGGATATATATAGGCGAAAGAAGTCGGTCAGGGGAGCCACGAGGGGCCCACAAGGGTGGGGGCGCCTAGGGGGTAGGGCGCGCCTCCCTGCCTCGTGGCTTCCTCGAAGCTTCCTTGACGTCTACTCCAAGTCTCCTGGATTGCTTCTGTTCGAAAAATAACTCTCCCGAAGGTTTCATTCCATTTGGACTCCGTTTGATATTCCTTTTCTTAGAAACACTGAAATAGGCAAGAAAACAACAATTTGGGTTGGGTCTCCGGTTAATAGGTTAGTACCAAAAATAATATAAAAGTGTATAATAAAGCCCATAAACATCCAAAATGGGTAATATAATAGCATGGAACAATCAAAAATTATAGATACGTTGGAGATGTATCAAGCATCCCCAAGCTTAATTCCTGCTCGTCCTCGAGTAGGTAAATGATAAAAATAGAATTTTTGATGTGGAATGCTACCTAACTTATTTATCAACATAATCTTCTTTATTGGGGCAAGAATATTCAGATCCATAGATTCAAGACAAAAGTTTAATATTGACATAAAAATAATAATACTTCATGCATACTAACAAAGCAATTATGTCTTCTCAAAATAACATGGCCAAAGAAAGTTATCCCTACAAAATCATATAGTCTGGCTATGCTCTATCTTCATCACACAAAATATTTAAATCATGCACAACCCTGATGACAAGCCAAGCAATTGTTTCATACTTTTGATGTTCTCCAACTTTTTCAATCTTCACGCAATACATGAGTGTGAGCCATGGACATAGCACTATAGGTGGAATAGAATGGTGGTTGTGGAGAAGACAAAAAGGAGAGGATAGTCTCACATCAACTAGGTGTATCAACGAGATATGGAGATGCCCATCAATAGATATCAACGTGAGTGAGCAGGGATTGCCATGCAACGGATGCACTAGAGCTATAAGTGTAGGAAAGCTCAACAAAAGAAACTAAGTGGGTGTGCATCCAACTCGCTTGTTCATGAAGACCTAGGGCATTTTGAGGAAGCCCATCATTGGAATATACAAGCCAAGTTCTATAATGAAAGATTCCCACTAGTATATGGAAGTGACAACGTAGGAGACTCTCTATCATGAAGATCATGGTGCTACTTTGAAGCACAAGTGTGGTAAAAGGATAGTAGCATTGCCCCTTCTCTCTTTTTCTCTCATTTTTTGATTTTTTGCGGGGCCTTCTCTTTTTTTATGGCCTCTTTTTTCTCTTTTTTATTTTTCGTCCAGAGTATCATCCCGAATTGTGGGGGAATCATAGCCTCCATCATCCTTTCCTCACATGGGACAATGCTCTAATAATGATGACCATCACACTTCTATTTACTTACAACTCAAGAATTACAACTCGATACTTAGAACAAAATATGACTCTATATGAATGCCTCCGACGGTGTGCCGGGATGTGCAATGACTCATGAGTGACATGTATGAAAGAATTATGAACGGTGGCTTTGCCACAAATACGATGTCAACTACATGATCATGCAATGCAATATGACAATGATGGAGCGTGCCACAATAAACGGAATGGTGGAAAGTTGCATGGCAATATATCTCAGAATGTCTACGGAAATGCCATAATAGGTAGGTATGGTGGCTGTTTTGAGGAAGGTAAATGGTGGGTTTATGGTACCGGCGAAAGTTGCACGGTACTAGAGAGGCTAGCAATGGTGGAAGGGTGAGAGTGCGTATAATCCATGGAATCAACATTAGTCATAAAGAACTCACATACTTATTGCAAAAATCTATTAGTTATCGAAACAAAGTACTACACGCATGCTCCTAGGGGGATAGATTGGTAGGAAAAGACCATCGCTCGTCCCCGACCGCCACTCAGAAGGAAGACAATCAATAAATAAATCATGCTCCGACTTCATCACATAACGGTTCACCATACGTGCATGCTACGGGAATCAAAAACTTCAACACAAGTATTTCTAAAATTCACAACTACTCAACTAGCATGACTCTAATATCACCATCTCCATATCTCAAAACAATTATCAAGTATCAAACTTCTCATAGTATTCAATGCACTTATATGAAAGTTTTTATTATACCCATCTTGGGTGCCCATCATATTAGGACTAGTTTCATAACCAAAGAAAATTACCATGCTGTTCTAAAAGACTCTCAAAATAATATACGTGAAGCATGAGAGTTCATCTATTTCTATAAAATAAAACCACCACTGTGCTCTAAAAGGATATAAGTGAAGCACTAGAGCAAATGACAAACTACTCCAAAAGATATAAGTGAAGATCAATGAGTAGTCAAATAATTATGCAACTATGTGAAGACTCTCTAACATTTAATAATTTAAGATCTTGGTATATTATTCAAACAGAAATAAAAACTAAATAAAATAAAATTACGCTCCAAGCAAAACACATATCATGTGGCAAGTAAAAATATAGCTCCAAGTAAAGTTACCGATAGACGAAGGAGAAAGAGGGGATGCCTTCCGGGGCATCCCCAAGCTTAGGCTCTTGGTTGTCCTTTAATATTACCTTGGGGTGCCTTGGGCATCCCCAAGATTAGGCTCTTGCCACTCCTTGTTCCATAATCCATCGAATCTTTACCCAAAACTTGAAAACTTCACAACACAAAACTTAACAGAAAATTTGTAAGCTCTGTTAGTATAAGGAAATAAATCACCACTTAAGTACTATTGTGAACTCATTCTAAATTCATATTGGTGTAATATCTACTGTATTCCAACTTCTCTATGGTTCATACCCTCTGATACTACTCATAGATTCATCAAAATAAGCAAACAACACATAGAGAACAGAATCTGTCAAAAACAGAACAGTCTGTAGTAATCTGTAGGTTTCGAATACTTCTGTAACTCCAAAAATCCTGAGAAATTAGGAAGTACTAGGAAATTTGTTTATTAATCTACTGCAAGTGGAATTGGTATTTTATCACTCTCTGGTAAGAAATGAAATTTATTCTCGTGAGTGCATACTTTCTGTTTTTTACAGCAAGATCAAATAACAATCACCCAAGAAGATCCTAAAGGCTTTACTTGTCACAAACACTAATTAAAACATAAAAAACACAATAATAATAGATGATAGATTATTAATTTATTACTAAATAGGAACAAAAATCAAGGAGCTAAAATAAAATTGGGTTGCCTCCCAACAAGCGCTAATGTTTAACGCCCCTAGCTAGGCATGATGAGTTCAATGATGCTCACATAAAAGATAAGAATTGAAATATAAAGAGAGAATCATGAAGAATATGACTAGCACATTTAAGTCTAACCCACTTCCTATGCATAGGGATTTTGTGAGCAAACAATTTATGGGAACAATAATCAATTAGCATAGGAAAGCAAAACAAGCATAACTTCAAGATTTTAAGTGCATAGAGAGGAAACTTGATGTTATTGCAATTCCTACAAGCATATGTTCCTCCCTCATAATAATTTTCAGTAGCATCATGAATGAATTCAACAATATAACCATCACATAAAGCATTATTTTCATGATCTACAAGTATGCAAAGTTGACACTCTTCCAAAATAGTGGGATTAACATTAACTAAAGTCATGACCTCTCCAAACCCACTTTCGTAATTATCACAATAAGATTCAAGACCCTCCAAAATAGTGGGATCATTACTTCCTAAAGTTGACACTCTTCCAAACCCACTTTCATCAATATAATCATCATAAATAGGAGGCATGCTATCATCAAAATAAATTTGCTCATCAAAACTTGGGGGACAAAAAATATCATCTTCATCAAACATAGCATCCCCAAGCTTGTGGCTTTGCATATCATTAGAATCATGGATATTCAAAGAATTCATACTAACAACATTTCAATCATGCTCATCATCCAAAAATTTAGTGCCAAACATTCTAATGCATTCTTCTTCTAGCACTTTGGCACAATTATCGGAATCCTTATTTTCATGAAAGACATTAAAAAGATGAAGCATATGAGGTATCCTCAATTCCATTTTTTGTAGTTTTCTTTTATAGACTAAACTAGTGATAAAACCAGAAACAAAAAGATTTGATTGCAAGATCTAAAGATATACCTTCAAGCGCTAACCTCCCCGGCAACAGCGCCATAAAAGAGCTTGATGTCTACTACACAACCTTCTTCTTGTAGATGTTGTTGGGCCTCCAAGTGCAGAGGTGTGTAGGATAGTAGCAAATTTCCCTCAAGTGGATGACCTAAGGTGATGTAGGGTGGAACCCTAATCGGCCGATGTTTCACGAAAGGAGCATATCCCGCAAAGAACACGAGGAACACGAGGGGGAAACGGGGGAAAACACAAGGGAAAACACGGGAGGAAACACTAAACCAACAAGAAATAGTCACACATATGCTAGATCCTCGAGTACATGGAACGATACACGGTACATGATCAACTAGGGACGATACACGGTAACTAGTCTTCTCCGTGAGGAGGTCTTGATGTTCTTCCCTAAAGAGTGGTCTTGAATCCGCTTGGGGGATCTTCTCCAGTGGAGGCTCGAATCTCCATGGAGAAGGTAACCAAGTGGATGAGCAAAGCTCTCACATAATCATGAGCTAAACCTTTGCTAACCCTAGAAAGTTGGGTGAGGTGGAGTATATATAGTCTAGGGGGAGAAGGGATACACGGGCCTCGGCCCTTCACTGTGCGCAGACAGGGGTGGCCGGATGTCCGGGCTGGTCGAGCCGGATGTCCGGGCTTTCAAGCGACGCCGGATGTTCGGGCTGGGGAGGCCGGATGTCCGGGCTGGAGTGGTGGCATTTGTTGCTCTCGGGTTCGGAGGGGCCGGATTTCCGGGCTGGCGGCCGGATGTCCGGGGGCTCAGGAGAGGCCGGATGTCCGGGGCCTGTAGCTTCTGGCGGCTGTGCTGCTGTAGTGGATGACGCTCCAGGGGCCGGATGTCCGGGGTCATGGCCGGATGTCCGGGGCCTGGGAGATGTTCTTGGCTCCTTCCGTTGGTTCTCCTCATCCGTGGACTTGGGGACTTGTACATCTTCATGCGCATCTTCGAGAGGGCCCTCTTGGTACCTAATCATGCACAACACCTCGGACTTAGGTAGTAGCCATGTCTCATGCATAGAAAGTGGAAGTTCGGAGAGGAGTGAGTCACCTTATCTTCGATAGACTTGGCTCGGGCTTGTGTCATTGGTCCAAGTGGTGTCGTTGGAGGTGTAGGTGCGTCCATGGGGATGATCTTGGGATGCTCCACATCATCTCCCCTCCCTTGGGGAAGATCCATCCTCGGATCGAAATCCTCATCACCATGGTAGGGCGAGAGATCTTTGATGTTGAAGATGTCGCTCACGGAGTACTTGTCACGAGGGATGTCGATCTTGTATGTGTTGTTGTTGTAGCGTGTAAGCACCTTAAATGGTCCATCCGCGCGTGGTTGAAGTTTGGACTTGCGTTCTTGGGGAAAGCGGTCCTTGTGAAGGTGTAGCCACACGAGGTCTCCAATGTTGAATATCATAGGGTGCTTGTTGACGTTGAGCTTGGTCGCAAGGCGTTGTACTTGGCGCTCGATGGTGTTTCTTGTATCTGCATGCACCTTCTTGAGATGGGTCGCTCATGCACTTGCGTCCAAATTGATGGGCTCTTGGAGTGGTATAGGGAGAATATCCAATGGTGACAAAGGGTTGAATCCATAGACGACCTCGAATGGGGACTTGCCGGTTGTTGAGTGTCTTGCGCAGTTGTAGGCGAACTCGGCGATAGGTAGGCACTCCTCCCACTCTTTGATGTTCTTCTTGATGAGTACTCGAAGTAGAGTGGAGAGTTTGCGGTTGGTAACTTCCGTTTGGCCGCCGGTTTGAGGATGGTAAGCCGTGGGGAAGAGTAGCTTGATTCCGAGCTTGGCGCATATGGAATTCCAAAAGTAGCTAAGGAACTTGACGTCGCGGTCCGAGACGATAGTCTTTGGCACTCCATGTAGACGCAATATTTCCCTACAAAAGAGATTAGCCACATGTGAAGCATTGTCTATCTTGTTGCAAGGAATAAAATGTGCCATTTTTGAGAAACGGTCCACAATTACAAATATTGAATCTTTCCCATTTCGAGTCCTAGGCAAACCAAGTACAAAGTCCATGCTAATGTCTTCCCATGGTTGGTATGGAATTGGTAGAGGCATATAGAGGCCATGAGATTGAGCTTTGGACTTAGCTTTGCGACATGTAGAGTATCGGTTGGTGAAATGATTGACGTCCCGAAACATCTTGGGCCAAAAGTAGTTCTTCAAGAGCGTGGCGAACGTCTTGTCGCGTCCAAAATGTCCCATTAAGCCTCCTCCATGAGATTCCTGCAAAAGCAACAAACGAAGAGAAAACTCAGGAGATGCAAAGTTTGTTAGCTCGCATAAGATATCCATCTTTGATGTAATAGCGTTCCCAAGATGTATGCGATAAGCACTTGGCATAATGAGTAGCAAAAGTTGCATCATGCTCATACAAGTCTTTGGTATGCTCCAAGCCAATGCCATCTAACTCAAGTTGTGTAACAAGCATGCATATGCAGGAAAGAGCATCCGCTATGATGTTTTTTTACCCTTGATGTACTTGATGACATAAGGAAAAGACTCAATAAATTCACTCCATTTAGCATGATGCTTGTTCAACTTGGTTTGATCCTTAAGATACTTGAGAGTCTCATGATCGGTGTGAATGATAAACTCATGGGGACGAAGGTAATGTTCCCATTCATGCAAAACGCGGACTAAAGCATATAGCTCCTTGTCATAGATGGGGTAATTGAGTTGCGCTCCGGAACGTTTCTCACTAAATAAGCTATGGGGCGCTTTTATTGCGTTAACACACCTCCTATGCCATTACCACTATCATCGCAATGAATCTCAAAAGGCTTGTCGAAGTTGGGTAAAGCAAGCACAGGAGCATGAGTAAGCAAATTCTTAAGCTCATTGAATGCGGTATCTTGGGATGGTCCCCAAACAAAAGGCGCATTCTTCTTGCTCAAAGCATGTAAAGGCGAAGCAATGGTGCTAAAATCCTTCACAAAGCGACGATAGAAACCCGCAAGGCCAAGAAAACTACGCACTTGATGCAAGTTGGTTGGTTGTGGCCAAGTCTTAATAGCATTGATCTTGGACTCATCAACATGAACACCCTTGGAGGAAACAACAAAACCCAAGAAAACGAGCTTATCAACACCAAAAGTCATTTCTCCATATTAGCATAGAGGCGCTCTTTTCTAAGAGTTTGCAAAACAGTGCGGACATGGGTGACATGCTCTTTGATAGATTTGCTAAACACAAGAATGTCATCGAAGTAAACCACAACAAATATACCAATGTAAGAGCGAAATACACGATTCATAAGGCGCATAAAAGTGCCCGGTGCTTCCGAAAGACCCATAGGCATGAATAGCCACTCATACAAGCCAAACTTTGTTTTGAAAGCGGTTTTCCATTCATCACCCTCTTGTATGCGGTTTTGATAGTAACCACTCTTAAGATCAATTTTAGAAAAGATAGTGGCACCGCTAAGCTCATCAAGCATATCGTCTAGGCGTGGAATGGGGTACCTATATCGAACGGTGATAGCATTGATAGGTCTATAATCGGAGCACATGCAAAAGCTACCGTCACGTTTTGGCACAAGAATGACCGGGACGGCACAAGGACTCAAACTTTCATGCACATGTCCATGGTCTATGAGATGCTTTACTTGCCTTTGTATTTCTTTGGTTTCTTCGGTATTGACGCGGTAGGGAGCTTTGTTCGGAAGCGGTGCTCCGGGGATGAGGTCAATGCGGTGCTCAATGCCTCGTAGTGGAGGTAGTCCCGGAGGTAGCTCGTTGGGGAAAACATCTTGAAATTCCTGCAAACGAGAAGACAACACTAGAGGAAGAGTGTGAGAAGTGTTAGTTTGTGGTGCATTGTCCTTGCACACGAGGACGTAGTGTAGGACACTAGATGGGTTCTCACACACTCCTCTTATCTCACTTTTGGTGGCAAATAGGACTAGGTTCTTCTTTTCGCTCATCGTGGAGGTGTTTGATTTGGGCTTGTGGCGCTCACTCTCATTTTGGTGGCTCGCTCTCTCACTATGATCTCCACGATGGGTGGCTTGCTTGTCGGCGATCACTTGACTTGGCGACATTGGACGGAGGACGTACTCCTTGCCCTTCATCATGAAGAGGTAGTGGTTCGTTCGGCCATTGCGGACGACTCCTCTATCGAATTGCCATGGCCGTCCAAGGAGAAGATGACAAACGGTCATGGGAACGATGTCGCACTCCAAGGTGTCTTCATAGGAGCCAATTTTGAAGGAGACTTGTACTCAGTGCTCAACTTGGATGGTGCCAGAGTCACTAAGCAATTGCACTTTGTATGGATGTGGATGCTTCGTCTTGGGCAATTGGAGCTTGGATCAAAGTTCTTCTCTTGCGACATTATGACACCTCCCTTCATCAATGATGACCTTGACGGATCGTCCATTGATGCCGACCTTGGTGTGGAATATGTGGCATCGTTGGTCTTCTTCTTGGTGATGTTGGAGATTCAAAACCTTGGAGACAACAAGGGCGGGACTTGAATCTTCATCGCAAAAGACTTGTTCTTCTTCATTATTCACTTGGTGGTGCATGACGACTTTCTCAAGGGCTTCCATTTCGACGTCACTCATGGAGTCATAAGTGCCATCGTCGTTGAAGACCATGGTTCGCTTGTTGGTGCACTCGTAGGACTTGTGGCCTCGTCCTCCGCAAGTGAAACACTTGAAGGAACTCGTCTTGACGGTCTCATCAGTTGGGGTTGATCATGATGAAGCTCTCGGCTCGAAGTTTCTCGTACTAGGATGGCTTGTAGTTGATGAAGCTTTCTTGGAACTCGACTTGTCGATGTTGGTAGTAGAAGGCTTTGTAGTCGGTGTTGGAGTCGTTGACGCTTGGGTGTTGGAGAAGCCGTAGGACTTGGATGAGAACTTGGCATACTTGAAATCATCTTGCACTTGGCGTTCCGCTTTAGTAGCTTGGTGCACTAGCTCGATGAGATTTGAGTATGGTTGGAAGTCGACGATCTTCTTGATGGGATGATTGAGTCCATTCAAGAAAAGTGCCATTGTTTGCTCATCATCTTCCGTGACATTGGCTCATATCATTGCAACCTCCATCTCCTTGTAGTACTCTTCAACGCTCTTTGTTCCTTTCTTGAGTTGTTGGAGTTTCTTGAAGAGGCCGCTGTTGTAGTAGGTAGGTACGAAGCGTGCTCTCATGACATCCTTCATTTGCGCCCAAGTAGTGATGGGTGGTTCACCTCGTGTCTCTTGGCACTCGATAACTTGTTCCCACCAAATGAGGACATAGTCTTGGAACTCAAGGGATGCCATCACGATCTTCTTCTCTTCTTCATAATTGTGCAAACGGAAGATCTTGTCAACTTTTAATGCCCATGAAAAGTACTCTTCGAGATCGTTGCTTCCGTTGAACTTGGGCATGGTGAACTTGAGCTTGCCATAGCGTTGCTCTTCATTGTGTTGGGGTCGGGGATGATGACGCCCATGTTGTTGATGATTGTTCAACTCGTGGTGCTCTTGGCGTGGAGGGTTGTCATCCTCATGTTGTCTTCATGATCTTGAGGAACTTGTTGCTCTTGACGTGCTTGTGGAGGAGCCTGTCGAGCTCGAGGAGGGACTTGACGGTGCACGCGAGCTTGATAAATCCTCTCGCGGACTTCTTCGCGAAGTGCTTCGGCATGTTCACGAGCTTGTCGGCCTCGTCGGCTAGGGCTCAACTTGAATCGCGTAGAGCTTGTTCTGCCTCAAGTGCTTGAGCGTCACAAAGTTGTTGTTCTTGACGTTGTGCCTCGGTATCTTGAGCATTTTGGTGTAGACGTGCTCGCTCTTCCTCTTCATGTTGTCGTTGTCGTTGCCATTCTCGTGCTAGCGTAAAGGCCTCTTGAGTTTGACGTTGACGGTGCTCTTGAGAGTCAGTGTCGTGTAGGGGATTGAGGCTTGCTGGACGATCATTGTGTGTGGCTCGGCGAAGAGTGTTCGATGTCGGTGTACTTGAGCCGGAGAGGGTGAAGTTGGAGTGGCGGCTTGGACGGCTCCTTCTTGAAGTGGAAGAAGAGCGGTTGAGTAGCAAAGCGCGAATCTCGTCCATCCTTGCGTCATTCTCTTGCTTGTGATCGTCGAGCTTGTGGTCGAAGTAGTCCCTTGTATGTTGCTCGGAAGTCGCAAGTCGGCGGCAAGGTTGTCGATGTGTTCACTCATGGCTTGTTGCTCTTGATGCAAAGCACGTTGTGCACCAAAGAGGTGACTCTTGGTGACGAAGGAGTTCATGTCGTCGTCTTGCTCCATGAAGAGTGGGTTGGTAGAAGTACTTGGCCTATCCATCATTCCAAGACAAATGTGAGTGGTAGAAAGAGAAGAACGAGTACCAAAGGTACCTTGACCGAAGTTGAAAGTGGATCGAGGATCACTCCAATGTAGGACAAGGAAATAGCACAATTGGTACTAGCTCTTGTCGGTTTCTCACACCTACACAAGTAAAAGCTTTTGGTGGAGCTTGGTTAGATGGTGGCACAAAATTTGATGCAATTGTAAGTGAGCTTCAATAATGTTGGAAAAGATTCGCAAGATGCAATGTAACAAGTAGACCAAGCATATAAGGTACACAGAAACACACACGCAAAAAGATAAGTGGGGTCGTGCAACCAAGGGTGAGCCAAAATGTGGAATCCACAAAAATGCTCCTGTTGCACAACACTAGAGAGACGCTAGCACGATTGCACAATAGGCGGATACAAGAACTTGTGCACAACCTACTTAGCAAAAATGCAACGACTTCTATCCCAAGTATGCTCTATGCAAGGTGTTGCTATGATATGATCCAAGATGATCGAGTATGACAATCTTAATGTTGTATGATGCTATGGTTCTTGCTTAAAAGCTATGTGCTTATCTTTCCTCTTTGCTTAAAAGCTTGTTTGGCTCTTTGAAGTTTGAGCTCTTTTCTCATGCAATGCTTGACAAACCGATATATCAAGTGAGTATGCGATGACAACTTTGTGACACAAGAGATGATACCAATATATGCAACAATGATATATGGATGATATGAGAAGTATGATCACTTATGTGCACAAGTCTCGTTGCCAGCAATACTCAATGGCTAGTCTCAATGGGTAAGCAACGCAAAGGAGTAAGGCTATAATGGCTATCAATGTAATGGCAAGAGTGATATGTCCAATACTAAGATGTGGTTACTGGTCTTGCTTCCGGTATGGTGTCGAAATGGTGGCACGAATACCAAGGTGTAGTCGAGGTGGTCGTTGTTGATGACGATGTAGGACGGCGGTGATGATGTAGGACGCGTCCGTGGCGAAGATGAGCGGCGGTGATGTCGATGTCGAACCGTACCTAGATAGCCGAAACACAAAAGGATACGGTACCGCAACTCAAATTCTCAAACCTCGAAGTAGAAAATGTGTTGGAGAGCGAAACGGTCCAAAAATAGTTGGGTTATGCGGAAGTGGTGGAGGTATGCGGAAGTATATATGGTATATGGTGGGCACCGGAAACAAAATTTGGTGAAAAATGGACGAAAAACGGGGCGGTGGATGGAGATGTTGCTGCAAGGGGTCGAATGTCCGGGTGGAAGGCCGGATGTCTGGGCTTGACGGGCCGGATGTCCGGGCTCTTGATCCGGGGACGAACGGGATGAACACCGCGTGGAGAGGTCAAATCCGGGCGAAATTCAGAGGAATTTGTGGATGGAAATTGGGGGAAAATGGATGGGAAGTTAGATCCACTCAAACCAAAGCAAATCCACGGATCCAAACCAACAAAATCTCAACACTCCAACAAATCACAAAAAAATAATTTGGGGCTATTTTTGGTGGGGAATTTTCGAATTAGGATGAAAAACAACAAAACAAGGCTAGAAACACAACGGGGAGGCACCAAAATCGTGATCAACGTGGCTCTTGATACCAAGATGATGTAGGGTGGAACCCTAATCGGCCGATCTTTCATGAAAGGAGTGGATCCTGTGAAGAACACGAGGGACACGAGGGGGAAACGGGGGAAAAACACAAGGGAAAACACGGGAGGAAACACTAAACCAACAAGAAATAGTCACACATACGCTAGATCCTCAAGTACATGGAACGATACACGGTACACGATCAACTAGGGACGATACACGCTAACCGGTCTTCTCTGTGAGGAGGTCTTGATGTTCTTCCCTAAAGAGGGGTCTTGAATCCGCTTGGGTGATCTTCTCCAGTGGAGGCTCGAATCTCCGTGGAGAAGGTAACCAAGTTGATGAGCAAAGCTCTCACACAATCATGAGCTAAACCTTCGCTAATCCTAGAAAGTTGGGCGAGGTGGAGTATATATAGTCTAGGGGGGAGAAGGGATACACGGGCCTCGACCCTTCACTGTGCGCAGACAGGGGAGGCCGAATGTCTGGCTGGTCGGGCCAGATGTCCGGGCTGGTCGGGCTGGATGTCCGGGCTTTCACGCGACGTCGGATGTCCCGGCTGGGGACGCCGGATGTCCGGGCTGGAGTGGTGGCATTTGTTGCTCTCGGGTTCGGAGGGGTCGGATTTCCGGGTTGGCGGCCGGATGTCCGGGGGCTCGGGAGAGGCCGGATGTCTGGGCTGTCGCGGCCGGATGTCCGGGGCTTGTAGCTTATGGCGGTTGTGCTGCTGTAGTGGACGACGCTCCAGGGGCCGGATGTCCGGGGTCATGGCCGGATGTCCAGGGCCTGGGAGATGTTCTTGGCTCCTTCCGTTGGTTCTCCTCATCCGTGGACTTGGGGACATCTTCGGGAGGGCCCTCTTGGTGCCTAATCATGCACAACACCTCAGACTTAAGTAGTCGTGAAAGCACAAGTGCTCCCTAGGTGGTTTTGATAATTGATGACAACATATCTCTTGTTGGACTAACATTTCTATCTAGCATGTTTCAGATAAGTTCAACAATGGAGTGGCATGGATTAAAGGTTGTGGGAACTCCTTCAAGATGCTAAGGACAAAGGATTGGCTAAATCTTCAAGCTCAAGATTCTTCATTTTACATTTTAGTGATCCAAGATCGCATTGAGTCCATAGGAAAAGCCAATACTATCAAGGAGGGATGAGGTGTTGCTTAATGAGCCTCTTGCTTCATGTGCTTAGTGATATGCTCCAAAACCCTCAACTACTTTCCCACTTCCACATATGACCTAAACTCCACTTAAACTGAAAAAGCTTAAAAATTGCAACTTTGGCATTAAGTGTCTAATCACGCCCCTCTAGACACATCTACTTCTAGATCCTAAAAGTGGTATTAGAGCTTTGGTCTCCATTGCCTTGGTTTAATCACCATTGGAGGAACATGGATGTGTCTACATTAGGGAGTCTTAGACATAGAGTGCCTATTCTTGATGGAGAGTATTTCCATGAGTGGAAAAATGAGATGCTTGTAATCTTCAATCAATATCATTTGAACAAGTATATTGCTAACCCTTGTGCACCTCATATTGATCCTTTGCATCCTACCCTAGATGAAGATATTGACATGATTCGCAATCTTAGAACTATTGAGCTCATCATTAGAGGATTGCCCAAAAAATTTGATTGCTAGTTTGCCTTCTCACAATTGTGCCTATACCATATGGAAATTTCTTGAGGAACAATTTCCCGATTATTCCTTGAAAACTTTGGATGAAATTCTCCATAAATCTATTGCCTTGAGTAAGATGAACTCTAGTGATCCTAGTTTTGGTAAATGTCTTTTTGAACTTGCCAATCTTAAGCATGCTAAAGGAGATGTTGGAATCATTAATGATATCATATTCAAAGCTATAAGAATTCATAAAAGTAACCACCTTGATGGTCGTTTATCTAATGAATTACCCTCTCTAGGAAATGATGAGTCACAAGATCATGATGAACACGAATATTATGATGATGATGATAGTGACTTCGATCTTGATGATGCAATGAGACACTTTGGTCTTATGGAAAATCTTCGGGGATATGAATCAGGAGGAAAGGAATGGGTTCTTGATAGTGGATGTACTGATCATATGACCGGAGATGAAGAGATGTTTCGTGAGCTTGCTGAAAATGACGGCCCTCGAAAATATGTCACCTTTGGTGATAATTCAAAGGGTAAAGTGGTTGGCCTTGGTAAGGTGGCCATCTCACATGATAGTTCCATTCAAAATGTCATGCTCATTGAATCTCTTGGCTACAACTTACTTTTAGTATCTAGACTTGCTGATTTCGGTTTGACTGTCCTATTTACTGAGGTAGATTGCCAAGTATTTCGTCGAGACAATCATAAAATGGTCTTTACGGGTATGCGTAGAGGTGATCTTTACATTGTCGATTTCTCTAAAAAGGCACAACCTAAAACTTGCTTTGTTGCTAAATCCTCAAAAGGTTGGTTGTGGCATAGACGACTAGGTCACGTTGGCATGAGAAACCTTGACAAGCTTATTAAAGGAAATCATATCCTTGGAGTTAACGATGTCATATTTGATAAGGATAGACTTTGCAGTGCTTGTCAAGCAGGTAAACAGGTTGGAGGAAGACATCCCGTGAAGAACATCATGACCACAAGGAGGCCACTCGAACTACTTCACATGGATCTTTTTGGTCCCAACGCCTACAAGAGTCTGGGTGGAATTTTGGTCTAGTTATAGTTGATGACTTTTCAAGATTTATGTGGGTGTTCTTTCTTAATGACATGTCGCAGGTCCAGAAGATCTTCAAAAACTTCGCTAGGAAGGCCCAAAATCAGTTTGATGTGAAGATCAAGAAGGTTCGGAGTGACAACGGAACGGAGTTCAAGAACGCAAATGTGGACACCTTTCTTGACGAAGAAGGGATTTCACACGAGTTCTCGGCTACGTACACGCCTCAACAAAATGGAGTTGTTGAGAGGAAGAACCGGACGCTCATCGAAATGGCAAGAACGATGCTTGATGAATACAAGACGCCAAAACACTTTTGGGCAGAAGCGGTTGAGACAGCTTGTCACGCAACAAATCGCTTATATCTTCACAAGCTACTCGGCAAGACGGCATACGAGCTCCTCACTGGTAACAAGCCTCAAGTTGGATACTTTCGAGGATTCGGCTCAAAGTGCTACATTCTTGATAAGCATCGTCGTTCAAAGTTTGCTCCTAAATCTCATGAAGGTTTTCTACTTGGTTATGGCTCAAACTCTCACACTTACCGTGTCTACAACAATTTCACCCGAAAGGTTGAAGAGACGGTAGATGTGAAGTTTGATGAATCTAATGGCTCGCAAGTAGAGCAATTGCCAATTGATGTAGGAGAAAAAGACCCCTCAGAAGCAATTCAAGACTTGTCCATTGGCAAAATTCGTCCAACGGAGGTGAAGGAGAGTACTTCATCCGTCCAAGTGGAAGCTTCTACTTCACGACAAGGTGAACCAAGAATCGACACGGAAGCATCCACAAGTGGGACACACCAAGATGAAGAAAACGAGGAAGTACGTCAAGATGAACATCAACAACCTCCTTCTCCACCACGACAAGAGAACGACGACGTCAACAATGAAGAAGGCCAAGAAGAAGAACAAGATGAAGAAGATGTTCAACGAAGATCCAAGAAAAAGCTCTCAAGAGTTCGAGCAAGAATTGCCAAAGATCATCCCGTCGAGCAAATCCTCAATGATATACAAACCGGGAGAATCACTCGCTCAAAAACTCGTTTAGCTAACTTTTGTGAAAACTATTCATTCATCTCTAGCATTGAACCAATGAAGGTTGAAGAAGCATTGGAAGATCCGGATTGGATAAACGCTATGCATGAAGAGCTACATAATTTTGAGAGAAACCAAGTTTGGACATTGGTTGAGAAGCCCGACAACAACCACAACATCATTGGTACCAAATGGGTGTTTCGCAACAAGCAAGATGAAGATGGACAAGTGGTTCGCAACAAAGCATGTCTCGTCGCCCAAGGGTACACACAAGTCGAAGGTATGGACTATGGTGAGACATATGCTCCCGTTGCTAGACTTGAGTCCATTCGCATCTTACTTGCCTATGCTAATCACCATATATCACCTTGTACCAAATGGACATTAAAAGTGCTTTTCTAAATGGTGAAATAGAGGAGGAAGTTTATGTCAAACAACCTCCCGGCTTTATCAATCCTAAGAAACCAAATCATGTTTACAAACTTCACAAAGCTCTCTATGGTCTTAAACAAGCTCCTAGAGCATGGTACAAATGCTTGACCAAGTTCCTTACTACAAGTGGTTTTGAAATTGGTAAAATTGATTCTACTCTTTTTACTAAAAGGGTTAATGGAGAACTATTTGTATGCCAAATTTATGTTGATGATATCATATTTGGTTCAACTAACCCTCTCTTTAGTGAAAAGTTTGGAAAGCTAATGTCAGAGAAGTTTGAGATGTCTATGATGAGTGAACTCAAATTCTTTCTCGGGTTGCAAATCAAGCAAACTAAGGAAGGAACATTTGTCTCTCAAACAAAGTACACCAAGGACTTATTCAAGAAGTTCAATATGCAAGAATGCAAAGGTATGTCTACACCCATGCCCACTAGTGGACATAATGATTTGACCAAAGATGGTGAACCTGTTGATCAAAAGGTTTATCGCTCTATGATTGGTTCATTGTTGTACCTATGTGTTTCACGTCCCAATATTATGCTAAGTGTGTGCATGTGTGCACGATATCAAGCTGCTCCTAAAGATTGTCATCTTAAGGCTGTGAAAAGGATAGTGAGATATTTAATCCATACACCAAATTTTGGCATTTGGTATCCTAAGAGGTCTTCTTTTGATCTTGTTGGCTATTCTGACTCAGATTATGCCAGAGACAAGGTTGACAGAAAGTCCACTTCGGGTACTTGTGAATTTCTTGGTAGATCTCTTGTGTCTTGGTCTTCCAAGAAACAAAACTCGGTATCCTTATCCACCGCCGAAGCGAAATACATTGCCGCTGGTTCATGTTGTGCTCAATTACTTTGGATGACCCAAACTCTTAAAGATTATGGGATTTATGTGAAACATGTTCCACTGCTTTGTGACAATGAAAGTGCTATCAAAATTGGTCATAATCCTGTACAACATTCTCGAACTAAGCATATTGAAGTTCGTCATCATTTCATTCGAGATCATGTTGCTAAGGGTGACATCAACCTTAAGCATGTTCGCACCGATAAGCAATTAGCGGATATATTCACTAAACCGCTTGATGAGAAAGTGTTTTGCAGGTTGAGAGGAGAATTGAACATCATTGATGCTTCGAACTTGGATTAGAAACTCCATTGGATACATGCAAGACATGAGCTTATGACTAATCCATGATATATCTCTTATGATAACTATTTTATGTCTTGGATATATTTGCACCTTGCATGTTGTCTAACCCATGTAGGTGCTTGGTTGAATCTAATTCCATGAGATTGCGACTCACTCACATCTTGAGCAATCTCTACATCACCAAGACTCTACACAATGGTGGTTGAAGACAAGGAAGCACAAAATCATTCAAACATATCCTTTGACAAATTCTATGTTAAGCTTCATGATTATCATTTTTGGATACACAAGTGCTCTTCCTTGCAAGAACTAACCTATGTAGGTAGATGAACTCAAACTCCAAGTGGTGCTCCCAACTCTTGATGAGCTACATTAACCTTGAGCACTCACACAAGTTCAACTACATGAGCAAGAACCACACCACCACCCAAGGTATGTTATTCCATCTTAGAGAAGCTTTACTCCAAGACATGAGTCAAAGCAACTCAACAAGATGTGAATACATCAAGATGCTTAAACGAAAAATGGTAACCCCATTTTGAGCTTAAACGATGAGTATGACCTATGATCAAGTGCTCTCACTTGACTCCTAAGTCAATATACTCTAACATAGGTGACTATGTCACCGCCCAATTCTAGATGAAGTTATCTTGTGTTCTTTTCTGAGTTATTGCATTTGTCCCTTGCATATTTGTTTCCTTCTCTTTCAAACAAAAAAAAACTTCATCTAGAAACTTTCACTCTTTTCTTTTTGGTTTTTGTTCTGCATATTTCTACATCAAATTCCTTGCAAATCTTTCAGCTAATTCATTGCAAATCTTTGTGAGATCTTACTTGACTAGTGAGCTGAGGTGACAAGTGTTTTTCTCTGTGATGAACTCGTTTCACCGAATTGTCATTTTCGGTCCAACCGAATCCCTTCGGTACTACCGAAACATGCCACTCGGTGCCACCGATTTCGCAACAGGAAAAACGGTTTGCCACATATTCTATATTTCTTCTGATCCAGCTCCACTCAATGAATCTTGTCCTCTATAAGCATCACAGTTTTATTCCCTGCTTTGTACTGCATCTCAAGGACCAACCCTATTCGACGGATTCCAGAAAAAACCTTCTTGGAAATTGATGTCAAAGGGGGAGAGAGAGATCACATCAAAGCTTATCATCAGGGAGAGAGAGATCACATCAAAAGCTTATCACCTACAAAGGAGAAAGTACTAAGGGGGAGAGAATACTCAAAGATCCCATATATTAAGGGGGAGAAAGAAATCTCCAAGGGGGAGAGAATACTCAAGGATCTCAGATGCTCGATGTTCAAGAGGAGAGATGCCACATGTCTTTTTGGGGGAAAGACATGTTCGTATGAACTCATTTGAATTAAGTTCTATTCATATCTTTCAGCTCTGATTTTCTGTTTCCTATCTTCTCCCAATATCCCATGTACGATTCAGGGGGAGCAAGACACCTAAGGGAAAGAAATCAGTCAAATTCATTGCATATCCTTATTCTTGGGGACATGTTGAATCCAATGTGGTACCTTGTACTCACTCTCTACATGTCATCCCAGTCTTGGTACTCTTGTGGTTTCCTTTGTTTGCTCTGGCTAGTGGACGTACCTGCGTTATCTAACCTTGTTTGTGCAGGTTCATTCCATCCTAAGCCAACTCAAGACCACAAGGTAAGTATATGCATCAAAATCATGAGTATGAGGAGTTCTTGTTTATGTACATACTGTTTGCAAGAAGGACTCATGAGCATGAAGGTATTTTCCTTGATAATCTTTTGCTCTGATGCATATGGCCAAGATGCATGTAACACATTGCCTACTCTGTCATGGTTATGCTCTCACATGTCTCTATATTTCATATTTACATGAGTGCATACATGTAAGGGGAGCCTATGCTTGTTACATGTCCTTCCAAAGCTTTACTTGTTGTTCTTTATATCTTTATCTAAAGCTTTGATGTATGTTGCCATCAATTACCAAAAAGGGGGAGATTGAAAGCACAAGTGCTCCCTAGGTGGTTTTGATAATTGATGACAACATATCACTTGTTGGACTAACATTTCTATCTAGCATGTTTCAGATAAGTTCAACAATGGAGTGGCATGGATTAAAGGTTGTGGGAACTCCTTCAAGATGCTAAGGACAAAGGATTGGCTAAAGCTTCAAGCTCAAGACTCTTCATTTTACATTTTAGTGATCCAAGATCACATTGAGTCCATAGGAAAAGCCAATACTATCAAGGAGGGATGAGGTGTTGCTTAATGAGCCTCTTGCTTCATGTGCTTAGTGATATGCTCCAAAACCCTCAACTACTTTCCCACTTCCACATATGACCTAAACTCCACTTAAACCAAAAAAGCTTAAAAATTGCAACTTTGGCATTAAGTGTCTAATCACCCCCCTCTAGACACGTCTACTTCTAGATCCTACAAGTAGCCATGTCTCATGCATAGAAAGTGGAAGTTCGGAGAGGAGTGAGTTCACCTTATCTTTGATAGCCTTGGCTCGGGCTCGTGCCATTGGTCTAAGTGGTGTCATTGGACGTGTAGGTGCGTCCATGGGGATGATCTTGGGATGCTCCGCATCATAAGGTTTATCAATCCGTGGGAGGCGTAGGATGAAGATGGTCTCTCTGAAACAACCCCGCAACCAAATAACAAAGAGTCTCTTGTGTCCCCAACACACCCAATACAATGGTAAATTGTATAGGTGCACTAGTTCGGCGAAGAGATGGTGATACAAGTGCAATATGGATAGTAGATAATAGTTTTTGTAATCTGAAAATATAAAAACAGCAAGGTAACTAATGATAAAAGTGAGCACAAACGGTATTGCAATGTTAGGAAACAAGGCCTAGGGTTCATACTTTCACTAGTGCAAGTCCTCTTAACAATAATAACATAATTGGATCATATAACTATCCCTCAACATGCAACAAAGAGTCACTCCAATGTCACTAATAGCGGAGAACAAACGAAGAGATTATGGTAGGGTACGAAACCACCTCAAAGCTATCCTTTCTGATCAATCTATTCAAGAGTCCGTACTAAAATAACATGAAGCTATTCTTTTCATTCGATCTATCATAGAGTTCGTACTAGAATAACACCTTAAGATACAAATCAACCAAAACCCTAATGTCACCTAGATACTCCAATGTCACCTCAAGTATCCGTGGGTATGATTATACGATATGCATCACACAATCTCAGATTCATCTATTCAACCAACACAAAGAACATCAAAGAGTGCCCTAAAGTTTCTACCGGAGAGTCAAGACGAAAACGTGTGCCAGCCCCTATGCATAAGTTCACGAGGTCACGGAACTCGCAAGTTGATCACCAAAACATACATCAAGTGGATCACGTGATATCCCATTGTCACCACAGATAAGCACATGCAAGACATACATCAAGTGTTCTCAAATCCTTAAAGACTCAATCCGATAAGATAACTTCAAAGGGAAAATTCAATCCATTATAAGAGAGTAGAGGGGGAGAAACATCATAAGATCCAACTATAATAGCAAAGTTCACGATACATCAAGATCGTACCACCTCAAGAACACAAGAGAGAGAGAGATCAAACACATAGCTACTGGTACATACCCTCAGCCCCTAGGGTGAACTACTCCCTCCTCGTCATGGAGAGCGTCGGGATGATGAAGATGGCCACCGGAGAGGGATTCCCCCCCTCCGGCAGGGTGCCAGAACAGGTCTAGATTGGTTTTTGGTGGCTACGGAGGCTTCTGGCGGCGGAACTCCCGATCTATTCTGTTCGCGGATGTTTTTAGGGTATATGGATATATATTGGCAAAAGAAGTCGATCAGGAGAGCCACGAGGGGCCCACGAGGGTGGGGGCGCGCCTCCCTGCCTCGTGGCTTCCTTGAAGCTTCCCTCACGTCTACTCCAAGTCTCCTGGATTGCTTCCGTTCCAAAAATAACTCTCCCGAAGGTTTCATTCCGTTTGGACTCCGTTTGATATTCCTTTTCTTCGAAACACTGAAATAGGCAAGAAAACAACAATTTGGGCTGGGCCTCCGGTTATTAGGTTAGTCCCAAAAATAATATAAAAGTGTATAATAAATCCCATAAACATCCAAAACGGGTCATATAATTTCATGGAACAATCAAAAATTATAGATACATTTTAGACATATCAGGCTGCTGCATGCCTGAGCCTTGAGCAGACTGGGAAAGTAGCCACGGTGGTGCGCCTGGGCAGCGCTGACGCTGTTGGGCGAGCGACTCCTGACCTCCTATTATTCTGGCATCTCCTACTAGAGTCATGCCATCCGTGGACGGCAAGTCGCTGGTGAGGCAGGCTGCTGGGGGTGAGTAGAGATCGAAAGTGCAGCAGAACAGAGGGGAATTGGGTTTGGGCCAACCCAAAATCCCAGGGTGGGTCGGGGCCCACCATGCGCACCCTGTAGATCAACACCCGAGCGGTGTACATGCATTTTCGAAACTAAATTAGGAACATTTAGCTGACCAATTAAATGACTCTGTTTTAATAATATCAAATTCGTACTTGAATAACTAAGCTTGTTTAGCTTGATGGGTGGAGCAGTGCTATTATGACATGAAGCATGTATGTTGATCGTACAGTAATCATAAAAGGGGGGAAACCCAAAGCATGATCAATTAAACCCTATTATGAATGTGCCATGGCAGATTTGAAGCTGCATACTGCAGAAATGCTATTTAGCAACCATTGTTTGCTTAGAACTAAGAACTAAATTCTAAGAGATAAAAAAGTACAGTAACCAAGTTACGATCTATTTCTGATTGAGATCAAAAAGTTGAGCAGATATGAAGTAGTACCACCTCTCTTACGACGCTGTGTAGGCATCGGGGGTGCGATGGCTATCAGTGGTGTTGCCAGATCTACGACAGTAGACGGGTGCATCAGGGGATAAGTCCCATTGCGATGGACGAGAAGGTCATGGGAGCGGCCCCGGCAAGGAGGACGAATACGCAGATGAAGTGAGAGGATGCGACACAAGGCTCCTGGTCCATTGCCATGGATGAGAAACGTCCATCTCTAGAAGTGGACGACACGGTATTGGTAGGCGCTCTAGCATGGTGGAGGACGGCGGTGATGGATGGGGTGGAGGACGGCGGCGATGGATGGCGTGGAGGACGGCGGCGATGGACGGGGTGGCGAACGGAGGAGGCTGGTGTGGGGATGGTGTTCTAGCGGAGAGGGTGTATGAATGGGAAAATGGAGGGAGAGGTACAGGGAACCATATTTTTGGGACGCGTCTATCCGAAATATGGGAAAGTTACAAACTTAGCCCCCGTTTCAAATTTGGATGTCTTGTCGGTTGGGGATAGGACGGTAATCTCGCATCTCCCCAATATTTTCCTAGAGCGATTTCGGGCGAGGAGACGGTGTTTTGACGCCCACGGTTGGCTCCCACGGTGTATGAACGGGGCTGATAGGTAGGGCGGTTGTGTCACGTCTGAGTGAAGTACAAACCTGCCCCTATTCAAAGTATTTGCATACATCAATTTCAGCCGAGTCGAGTTTGTTTTGCCGCCCACTGTGTATGAGTGGGGAAAATGGAGGGAGAGATAGAGGTCTTTTGGATGAGCTTGAAAGAAATGTGTTTTGCCTCCCACGTTTGGCACCCACCATGTGTGAATGGGCTCAGAGGTGGTCGTGTCACGTCTAATTGAAGTTAGTAACCTACCCCTGTTGAGAGTAGTGGAAATCGGGCCGATGGATTGTCTATGTAAGGGGTAGACAGTAATTTCCATCTCGCAAACACTGGCTTTGGGTAGCCGACGTGGGATTGGATATTTTGCCGCTTCTTCCAAATTTTTGGAGAATAAGCATCCACGTTTACCCTGGCAACTAAATTCAAATCCATTTTCTATTCTTATATGAATCTTTATAAATCATTCTATGTTTTTTATATATGTTCAAAAGCACAACAAAGGTGTATTCCACTGTCATATATGAATATGATTTACAAAATTCGATACTTGAATTCAGAAGTTAGAATCTAGTTTAAGGTGAATGCGAATATTTGAAACCACTTTATGTCCAACTCAAGTGTAACATGTATGACACACCCAACATATAGTGTTACAGAGTCAATCAACCAATAATGTACAAAACTAACAGACATATAAACACTTATAGAGTATGTGGATCAACAATATCAACTAACAAACATAAGCCAGGCCACTGTACTTTTATTGCTAGAAGAGCATCATTTTTTAGCAAAGCTAGTACAACAACTTGGCCCTTTCAGATGTGTGCCACATAAGGACCATCTATACTACTATTATTGTTGAATGCACATTCAGCCCGATTGGCATATTTGTAGGTCTGGCACAACAATCAAAATGAAATGTCTCAGAGTCTTATCAATTAATACAGATTCATGCTCAAAAAAAATTACAAAACAAAAAAATAATAATTATTACATGATCTCTAAAACAAGTGGTTTGATCGACTACATGAACAAACAACACAAAGGTTATTCAACGAAGGAGAAAACATTTCACCTCTAATTTACCAAGTGGGAATTTAATTTCCTTTTCCCTTCAGGACCTTAACAATGCGGTCAGTCTTAGCTTGCTTTGTTTTGAAATCCACCAAATATTTAATGGTTGTCTTGAGTACTGCTTGTGATTGTGTTGTTTGCTTCCTCGACAAGTCAATTTCATCTCTAAGTGCAGAAGCAGAATCTCTTTTGACCAATAGTTTAGCCTTTAGAGCATCAGTAGTTGACAATTCATGATGCATGATTGGGCCGGTGCCACTGTTGTGGGATGATACAACGTTCGTGGGGACCTCACTCTTTGATCTTGGGATAACCTGTTTTTCCATTAAAGTTCTGATTGGATTCCGAAAAGTTGAAGTTAGCAAAACGTCTCCACTGGGAGTTAGAATAATAAACCAGTTAAACAAACAAGGAATTAAAGAGTTTTGATTGATGCTGAAAAGTAGTTATTAACATCATTGTAACCGATTGCAGTAGCAAAGCAGTTAAACAAACACATTTTGCAAAAGGTACCAATTGTGGCATTGGAATTTCTCTTAGATCCTAAAAAGTTGAGTAGCTAGTAACATGATTAGAGCAAGCGGTTGCAGCATCAAAGTAGTTAAACACTGCATCTAGACATGACTTTGGGGTTGTCTTGCTATCTTCAAGATGTTTTGCCTTGTTTGCCGCAATGATGTTGGGTTTGTCTCACAGCCTTCAACAGACTTGTGCATGCCATCAGGCATATCACCCTGAAATAAGTAGAGATATGACAGGTTTTGCACGTGTATAAACCAAGATGGTAATTGTGCTATCAATTCCATCCAATTTCAAATTAGAAAATAAAGAGTCACTTCAAAAAGCATAATTTGGCATTATTTATAATGCGGGGATCTTCACCACATTCCTAGATTACCATGTCAACAAAATAAGCATAGATGAAGGGAAAAGACAATCATTGTATGTATTTTGGTTAATGTGCATGGCATGTTCTTCATATCATCAGCCACATCAGTAAGAGAAAATAGGAGATGACAAGGTGCAAACATGGGCTGCTTCACCACACACTGGATTTTAGATCCACAAAAACAAGCATACATATATGGAGTATTGAGTAATGTGCATGGTATGAATAAGTAATTTGGTTTACAACTAAAACTTGGAACTTACAGTTGTTGCGAACATGCATTTTGATAGAAACAGCAAACTACACTGGATTATATATCCACAAAAACAAGCATACATATAGGGAGTATTGAGTAACATGCATGGTATGAATAAGGAATGTGGTTTTACAACTAAAACTTGGAACTTACAGTTGTTGCAAACATGCATTTTGATAGAAACAACAAAGTAAACAACAGTTGGCGATAGGTAGTATGAGAAAATTAAATAGTTGTTGAGGATAAAGGCTTTAGAAGGACTGACTTACATTAACAGTTAACACCGGCTTTATAATGCCCTTCTCCATCTCAAGGGAAGGATAACTCAAGAATTTCAGCATAGATCTTCTTCATAAGCATTGCATGTACTTTACATTTTGTAGAGAGTAATTATAGATATGATAATACTGGAAGGGGTAGAGGATAATGATGATAAGATGGAGATTGATGCTACATAATCAACTACCAATCCCTGTAAGTACAAGCATTATAAGACAAAATTTAATGAGAAAAGCAATGGGCTACACTTCTACACTGGCAATGTCTGTGTATTCAACTTTTTGGTAAGATTAAATATAGATCTGATATTTTTTTAGTAAATGGTGGGCGAGGGAGATAAGATGCAGAATGCTACACAATGAACCAATCCCTCCTTCCCATAATATAAGAGTGTTTTGTACACTAGTGTACTGTACAAAATGCTCTTATATTATGGGACGGAGGGAGTAGCTGTTAATGTGACTACAGTGATAGATGACGTTCAGTCCTTACCAGAGGATTGCAGAGCAAAACCTCTTCAAAAGCATTGGGTTGATTCTACCAAATGGAAGATAGCGAGGCTAACATGTGCGGCGATGCTACATAATCAACCAGCTATGAAAAGTAAGTATGGTCATACAAGGCAAGAGGTACTCACAGGAGCAATGCAGTGTGCAGTATAGTTGCGAGATTCTGTGGTCCCTTGAGAATGAATGTTCTTCTACAAACTGTTTTCATAGAAGAGAGATGTTAAGGCACATTTAGAAATGTAGTTAAAATTGTGATGTGATATCATAGACAATACCTTACACTGCAGATGGGACCAATGTGTAACAAGATTCCAGTCACTGTCTGATAAATGTAGCACTGGAGACTTTACAGAAGTTTCGTTAGAGGCTTTCCATCGAAGTGCTCTTGCCTCAGGTAGGAACGATACTTCATCAACGAATGCATGAAAAGCGCAACCAACCCTTTCTCTTGTTGACTATCTAGTTTGGTCCTCGCCTATTTAAAAGAATGAAATCTTGTTTCTTCTGTGAGCAGAAACATATGCAGTAATTACCATGAATAACATTAGTACATTACTTATGTGTAAGTTGCGGAGGAAGATTGGAAATTGTTCTTTGTCTGTGGTATAGTCTTTCCATGAAGGAAAGATGCGCCCAAAGTTCCTGACAACAATATAAGCTTCGTCTTCTAAACTAGGAAGAAGTAGAACAGGGTCCTATTTGCCGCAATTGGGGCTCTCTCTCATTCGAAAATGGATTTGGCAACTGGATTTGGTGTACTCTGTGTTGCAATGGTGCTATGTCAACTGGCATCATCATACTGTTTGCTGTAGTCGGGGTCTGCTGTGTTGGGGCATTAGAGATGGCCAGTGTAGTAGGGCTAGAGTCTGCTAGTGTCGGGGGTTTGGTGCGACATATGCCAACGGATGGCTTATCATGGTGGGGGCGAGTAGAACGTCGCCGGTGCCTGGAAACGGGATGAGGCGAAGACATGCACGCCGGCGAATCTTACCCAGCTTCGGGGCTCTCCGGGGAGATAATACCCCTACTGCTGCTCCGCGGGGTCTCCGCATGATCACTATGGTCAAGTGTTTACACGGTTGTTCCTTGAGCTGTGTCTGGGGGTAGGAGAGGGCAAGGCTAGCTCTCTCCTTCTATCTGGTATGGTATAGAACTACTGGGATCCAACCATTTGCATGGGTGCCCTGGGGGGGTTTATATAGGCCTACCCCCAGGGGTACAATGGTAATTCAACTGGGCGCGGGCCCAGCCGTCAGTGCCTCCGACCTCCGACTTCTCCACCGACTGGTGGGCCCGCCGACTGGTCTGGTATGGAGCCGACAGGCCGCGTCCGCCGCGGGCGGGTCTTGCCGGCTGCTGATTACTGTAGCTGTGCTCCTGATGACGCAAGCTTGGTCATGGGGTCGTGGCAACAGCCCCGTCGCCTGGCGGGCGATCACTGTGGCCACTCCCCATCTCTTCTTGATTAATGGCGTGTGGGCCCCAGGGGAGGGCTCGGCCGACTCCCCCGGGCCGACTCCCGACAGGTCCGACTGGCGGTTCTCCCGCCGTCTCCCGGGGTCTCGCTGACTGGTGGGCCCCGCTGCCTCCAGGCCGTACAGACAAGCCGTCATGGGCGCAGGACCCGGTACAGTGGTGCTGATGTTAGGGCCGGCCGGGCAACAGTGCCACGCCGCAGGGAGATCTTCCCAAGTACGGCGTGTTGTAGCCATGCCTGCCCTTGGTAAGGGGCGGGGAGTGGGCTTCATTGTAGCCACGCCCCTGCCCCGTCCCCTTCGACGAGGTCACGGTTTGTTGGAGTCGCCGGCTGACTCCCCAAAGACGGCTTCTCTGGAAGTCGCTCCTGGGACTCGGCCGTGAGCGAGCAGTCGGCCGCCTTGCCATAGACTCCCCAGGAGGCGGCTCTTCGCCCTGTGGTCTTGAGGGGCGCAGCCTGTCCCGATGTCTTGAAAGGTTATGGGGCTCGGGTTGGCCTACCCATGGCCCATTACTCCGACAGTAGTCCCCGAAGCTAGTGAGGTGCCGCGGACGATCGGCCGAGAAGCCTCAGCAGTTTCTCTTTCCGGGTGCTCAACACATGGTCTTGATTGACTTCTGCCGGGCTGACTAGATGGTGTCGGACTCGCCCAACTCGGACTCCCTCAATTCTGACTTGCTCAGTAGTTCGAACGTCGCGGCGGGATTTCAAGTGGCATGCTAGCTAAGCTTCCAGGCCGCTGCCCGTTCTTGGCCTATCGCGCGAGGGCACGTGGCCAGGCCGTCCTGCCAGCCCACGCGCGTGACGGGACAGGCCCGTAGGCGGGGCCCGCCACTACCGCACCTCGGCGCCCGAGCGGATCCGCTACGGCCCCGGTGGACGGTTGGGATTCCGGGCGTGGGGTTGCGGGCGTAGTAAATCCCCATGTCCGCCCCTCGGCTTCGCAGCCCACGGGGCTATAAGTAGGGGGAAGAGGGGGGCACGCGCGCCCCTCCTTCCCACTACCGCTTGCTTTCTTCCTCCTTGCAACTCCTCGCTCTCCTGCTTCCTCTTCTCTTCTTCGCTCCGCCGCACGCCCAGGCTCCGGCGAACGCTGCGGTGACAGCTCGCGATGAGTTCTTCCTCCGCTGCTATGCCTCCCCCAGTGCGCTCCGGCACCTGGGACGGCTCCGAAGTCCACGAAGACCATATCGAGTTCCTCCGTCGGACCCGTCGGCTTCCCGGCGAAGATCGCGTGCAGGTGCGTCTTGCACCGGCGGGGGAGATTTCCCCCGCCCCGCAGGAGGGCGAGCGGGTCATCTTCCGCTCGCACTGCCTGCGTGGGCTGGGGCTGCCGGCGAGCAGCTTTTTCCGGTCGTTCATGGAGTTCTACGACCTCCAGCCGCACCACCTCACCCCCAACACAGTGGTGCTGCTGTCCGCCTTCGTGGCTCTGTGCGAAGGCTTCCTCGGAGCCCTCCCCACCCTCGAGCTCTGGGGAGAGTTCTTCTTCTCCAAGCTCAGCACCCAGGCCGCGGGCGTGCCGGCTCAGTGCGGCGCCTTCATCACCATGCGAAGGACAGGAGCCGACAACCACTTCCCCTCCATCTCGCTGTTGAAGTCGGTGAAGATGTGGCAGAGGTCCTACTTCTACGTCAGGAACGTCGCCACGAGGGGCGACTGGGTCAATCTGCCGGCTTTCGAAGCCGGCCCGCCGGCTGGCAGACTGCCCAACTGGTCGTACCAGGCCAGGTCGCTGACGCCTGCGGGAGCCGGCGCCATCACGCGACTCCGAGTGCTGACGCGGTCGGAGGGTCTGACTAGTCCGGACCTGCTGGCCGCCTTCGTCTCGTGCAGAGTTCTCCCACTCCAAGGCCGCCCTCACATGATATGCCAGATGAGCGGGGGCCGTGACCCGAGTCGGATGTGCACCAAGGACATGCCTCACGAAGAGGTGGCCCTTATGGTGAACTACCTCTCGGACAGCAGGCTCCCAGAGGACTGGCGATTCGGCAAGGAGTCATACTCCCGCGCCAACCCCCCGCCCATGGTGAGTCGCCTTTCTTTTCTTTCTTTGGATTTTCTTCTTCTTGCCGAGTTTTGTTCTGATCAGTTGGCTTTGGTTAGAATCCCCTTCTTCACCCACCAGCCGGCACCTCGGGGCCGGCCCGTGAGTTCGTCGCCGACTGGATGGAGAGCGACGTCGATGACCCCGATCTGGGGGCGGCGGCCCTGGAAGACGACGCCGAGGGAGGAGGAGGGACGACAGGCGACTTCAGGCCCTCGGCTACCTTCGCCGACTGGCCTAAAGATGACACCGAGGGAGGAGTCGCCCCTCTCCATCGGCCAGGAGCCAGCCAGCCGGGCGCGGGCTCTTCCGTCGTGTCGGGCGCTCCAGGCGGCGGGAAGAAGCGCCGGGCTGTGCCGACTTTGTTCGGCAGTCGGCCGAAGAAGCCCAAGGGCTCGGCTGCGGCGACCCGGCGGGACGAGGCAGCCGCGAAGGCCATCCGCTTCTGTAAGGAAGTGAAGAAGCCATCGTTGGTCTCTGCGTAAGTATTCTGTCTTCGTGTTTTTTCTGAGTCTTTCTTCGTGTTTTTTCTGAGTCTCTGCTCGCCCCTCTTTCTTCAGGGCTCCCCTCTCTCTTGAGCGGGTCGCCGCCGCCTCCATCATGGGGTCAGCGGAGACGCCCGCCACCACTCGGCGGATAGACCCCGCTGCCGACCTCCGGGAGGCGATGGAGCGGAATGCGCAGGAGAAGCGCAACGAAGAAGAAGCCCTCCGCCTGGAGAAGGCAGAGGCCAACAGGGCGGAGCCTTCGCTAAGAAAAAACTAGCGGAGGCCGAAGCCGCCGCCACGGCGAAGCAGCAGGCTGAGGAAGCCGCACGCCGCGAGTCGGCCTTGCTTGTTACCCCGTTGAACTCTGCGCCACCGCCCCCGGAGTTCACGGGGTAGATTGGAGAAGCCGGCGGGGAGAACCTCGTCAAGGAGAGGGAAGGCGGCGAGCCATCTACTCCGGGCGCGAACGTTCCGCCGCCGCCTCCGCCGCCGTCTGAAGGCGTGCAAGGCGAGCAGCCAGCGGACCATCCGGTGCCGCCGACTGAAGACGAGGCCGTGGCGAGGCTACTCCTCCAGGTCGGCTCGCCAGCGCGCCGTAGTTTGGAGAAGGTGACTTCGGCACCCCGCCCCCTGGAAGCCGGCACCGCCAGCTCGGCGGCTCCAGACACCGAAGCGACGAGAGCCGCACCTGTTGGGTGGGTGCGAGGAGGCGGCACAGGGCCGCTGAACCGGGCGCTCCTGGACGTCCAGGCGAAGCTCCACGCTGAGGGCGACGCCCTCCAGAGTTGCACCAAGGCGTTCCTAGCATCGCGGGCAGCCGTCCGGGTATGTTTTTTCTTTGGGCCTTTATTTTTCTTGTTCCTCTCTGTGGGGGCGCGCCAGCACACCCACTGGGTGTAGTCCCCGAGTTTCGGGCCGGCTGCTGAGCAGGCGGCCCGGAACTCCAATTGATGAACTTCTGGGTACAAACTGTCACACCCTGCATTTTTTAACATGTCATTTGCATTAATAAAGCAAGAAAAGTTGGGCCAACAAAAACTTTTGCATTATTTTGCTTTTATTTTGGAATTGGTTTTCTCTCTGTGATTTTTCAAGTGCTCTTTAAAGTCAACTACTCCACCTTCTGTACTTCATCTCCTTGCCCCAAACTTCTGCTCAATAATCATGCCATGTGTATAGTACAATATAGTATTTTCTTACAAAAATAATTTGGCCAAGTAGTATTTTCAAAAATTAGTTTTCCAAAAACCCCTGGATTGAGGTTTGCACTGCAAGTACCTGATTTGGGGTATGAAAAATATTTCAAAAGGTATATTTGAAACCTATTAGATATAGGATTCCCATAAACCCCAAAAATATAATTTTAAAAGTTATTTTCCTATTTTATTTAAAAGCTTTTTCTAAAGGCCAGAAATGGTCTTTAATAGGGAAAAATTATTTTATTATTTTAAAAATATTTGACAAAAATCAGGAAAACTCAGTGGGCATATATTTCCCATATATAAGAGTTTCAACACATGGTCATGTTCAAAATATTGGACAAAACCTCCCAAACCATTTCTACCCATTTCAAGGATTTGAAATATTTCTGCAGGAAATATTTCCATAAAAATCCAAGAAAAATCCAGCAAGTCACAAATGCTTATTGTGATGATCTTGCAAAGCCTCACTTCAATCAAGGTCATTTTGGTCCACCAAAATGCCCCATAACCCTTTCTGTTCAGAACCTAATTTGAGCAAGTTTGTACTACCAACTTTCTCCCCTTAACCCCAACTTTTGTGAGCATGTTCACATAACCAAATGAGGCCACTACACCAAGTAGTGCATCCAGGAGAAGTGTTATGCTCAACTAGATCTACACAAGTCTATTTCTGCTCATTTCTATGGTTTACAAAAGTTGCATTGGCAACTTTTCCCAAATAAGCTCCAAATTGGTGAGAGGCCCTAATTATATGTGTCATTTCACCTTGTGGAGTCTCATGGCAATTGGAAATCATTTGCTTGCCAAAACCTTTATCAAACACCTTCTGCCACTTTTCAAAAATCACCATTTTGACCACTAAAACTATTCTCCTTGAGCTCAACTTTTTACCACAGCTCCTCCTAGTCCCCTTTCACCTCCAGTAACAATGGAAAATCCACAGCTCCATTATTGGATGGGTGAAACCACCTCTTTCTCTCTCTGGACAGCCATTTCTCCCTCTTCTTCTACCTCTCTCCTCTCCTACTGGCCATCCAGAGCATCCAATGCCTCTCCCTACTTCTTTACTCCACCCTTGAGCTACTGGACACGGTTGGCCGCGCCCACAAGGCATAGAAAATGCCATGCCGGCCATTTGGGCGCTCTGGAGTGCGCTACAGTGCGCTCCCGTACTGTAGCCGCCCTCTGCCCGACGCCTCCAACCACCTCGGGCCTCACCCGCGCGCCTGCCGATGTGCCTCGGCATCCGCAGCACGCTACGCGGTCGGCCCCCTCCTGTCTCCACCTCCACGCACCTTCGCGCTAGCAAACACCGGTCGCCCGAGCGTGCCAATGGCGTGACTCACACGCGCGCACCTCTGACCTCTCCCACATCCCTCTCTCTGTCCCTCCCGACGTAGTCGACGTCCAGGAACACCCCAGACACCATGCCCTCTTCCCTCGAGCCCTGCAGCGACGAGCGTGAGCTCTCCGGCGCATGGGTCCACGGCACCTCGCCGCTCGCCTACTTAAAGGCCTCCCCGAGCCCTCCTCTCCTCACCACTCGCTCTCTGCACCACCAGAACATCCCCCTGCGCCCCCAGTTCCTCTCCATAACCGCCCGAACTCGAGATCGAGCTCGAGCTCCGCCGCTTCGGCTCGCCGGAGTTCGCGAGGTACAGGCCTCCCCCGCTCCTCCTCTGCCTCGATCTGGAACCCCTGCAGCCCTCTGATCCTTTCCCCCTTGTTTCCCCTCTCTATAGCTGTCGAAAATGGCTGGAACCATCAACGCCCGAAGCCCCTCCACCGCGTGACCTCGTCGCCGGCGAACCAGGCCACCCCGGCGACCGGTTCCACCTCCATCCGAACGGCGACGCCACGCTGAGTCCGTCCCTGCCCTTGCCCAAGCTCGCCGTGCCCTGCATCGTCGCCGGTGAGCTCGCCGCCCTCTCTGACCCAGGGTTGACGACGACGGCCGTGGGGCCCGTCTGTCAGCCTCACGTCCTGACGCCTGGGCCCCGCCCGTCAGGTTCAAACCTGGCGCGCGCATGCACCAGTGCGCTGGGCCACCTCTCTGGTTGGGCCTACTGCCCTGCGGCTGTTCTGGCCCAGCAGGCACAGAGCCCTTTTTCCTTTTCTTTTTCTGTCACTTTTCTAAATATTCCACAGGATAAAATATATGTCCAAATAAATTAATTCAAATTCCTAAATTCCTAAAATATTGCAACCTATTTAATGGTGCAACTTTCATTCAAATCCAACAACCTTTTCTTCACTGTAAATATTTAAATGTGATTTTAAGCATTTAAATATGCCCTTGTAAATCCATTTCTCCTATTCTGCTACTCCAAATCCAAAACAAGGAATTTTCCCCTTCTTAGTTTTCACCCTAGTATTTAACAAAAATGAGTTGACATTTTTCTCAGCACTTTGGTTTTTCTGTTTTATTATTGCCTTATTTTTCTCATTATTATTTTGCGACGATAGATTGTGTTGCTGACGAAGGAGTTGGACCAGAAGACTTTGAAGACCTAGAAGACTTTCTTGAGCCAGGCAAGCAGCCCTTTGACCATGTCTATGAAACCCTTTTTATGCATGACATATAGCATCATATTGTTGTTGCAACGGAACCATGATGAGGTGGAACCACTTTGGTGGTTTGCCTCCGTTACTTCCTCGTTGATACTTGCATTGTGCATGACCCTACCTCCTTATGAGGGTTATGCCTGTGGGAGTAGATAGGATGCCAAAGTAGTTGCTACGCAGAAAGGGATGGTAATATGCATGGTGATGGAGACAAAGTATTTTCAAAGAACTTTCCGAAAACCCCGTCGGGTGCCACTTATGCCCGAGGGAGATAATGAGATGGGTAACCGCTTGATGATGAAGTGGTGTACCAAGGCAAGTGTGTGTGTTGCTTTCAAAAATGGTTTGGTTTAAGTTGCGACCATTATTCCAACCTTACATGCGCAACCACTCTACCCTTATATGGGAAAGGGCATTATTGATTACCTAGGCCGATACTAGCTTGGAGCCCGCATTACTACTGACGGGAGAGTTGTTGGTGCGCTCTCTCGGGACGGGGTCGTGCCATGTAGGGCGGCCATGACTGTTTTCACAGGGCACGGGATACACCGTTGTGTACCCTCTCGGATGTTACGATCTCGAGTGAGTCTCGTATGATGTACATCGTGAGGATACGGAACAACGAGTGAACTCCTTGTTAGTGTCGTCTAGGGAAAGATAGTGATTGGGTGCTTACCCCGGGTACTTGAGGTACCGCGGGTCGTGGATGACACGGAAGTTCCCCGGATCTTGCGGGTAAAGTGTGCAACCTCTGCAGAGTGTAAAACTATTCGAATAGCCATGTCCACGGTCAAGGACAGTTGGGTAACCGCTCTTGGGCTACGTCCACATGTTACAAACCAGTGTGTGTGTTTGGATAAGTGGGAAGAACTACTTGGGTCAAGTTAAAGGACTTGACATGATTGAGTTGGGTCGATGCCCACTCTATTTATGTTGATATCTGTAACCTATCCTCATGGTTCATTGAATTCTCCTGATGCATGTCTTACAAGTTGTTGAACATGTCATTGCACTCAAAACTAGCTTTCCGCAAAAATTTACCTATATCATGCATTTTTGTACCTTGAACCAAAACATGGGCTGCTTGCGAGTACATTCAAAGTACTCATTGGCTTGCCACTGGTTATTTAATTGGCCAGGCATGGAAAACACGAGTTCGAAGAAGAGTTCTTTGGAGACGAACATGCTAACTAGGACGTTTCCTAGTCAGAATGCCTGTAGGGTTAAGGCAGATGGCATGGGTTCTACTTATCGACGAAGATTTCCGCTGCTTGTGTTTCATTTGATGTTCAGCCCTTAAGGCTTTATCAATGTAAGACTTGACCATAATGGTCATAATTTGTGTAAGACGGTATGTATGGATGTAAGACTCTTGTTATTCAGCTTTTGTGTGTTCAGTGAGCATTGATCTCTGGGATCACTGCACACGTGCATTCGGTGATCTCGACTTATGAGTCAGGGTCCCCACAGAGCTGGTATCAGAGCCATCCTGACTGTAGGAAGCCTTAGTTAGCATGGGCGTTAGTTAGCTTGAGACCATCTAAACTTCTGTTCTTTTCTAAAGCTTACCCAACCCAAGATATATTTCCCTTATTAACCTCTCCCATTCAACCTTTGTAGATGGCTGCCGTACCTGAAGACTTCCTGACCACAGGATTTCCCGTGCTTCTCGAGGATAGCCTCAAGAAGTGCCAGTTTCACCGAGCCCCCATTTTCGCCTACCATGAGCATTGGATCAATGACACCGAGATGGAGTATCATGTGGAAGTGATCGTGAAGGCCAATGACTCTCCAACAAGCTGGTTCTTCGAGGGACCCCAAATGGCAACATTGGTTCTTGCCGTCGAGACAGCAACCCTCAACGCACTCACCCGCCTCCGAGACCTTCTTCCAGAGATGGCAGACGAGTTGGCAATCCGTTTCTTGCCTTATCGGAAGGAAGGTCAGGATGAGAGCAGTGCACCATCTCCACCATTAGAAGAAGGACTTCCACTCCGATTCCAGACCTACTTCAGCCTTTGTGCCGATAGTTTGGCACAACACTTGGCCTCTGAATCAATGGAACTCCGAAAGGAACTTCATGAGACCAAGGCACTTCTTCTTCAAGCATAAGAGAAGACGGATAGGATCAAGAAGGAAGGTGCTCCCCCTGGCCAGCCCGCAATCGCATACCGAGGCGGAAGACCCCCAAAGGATGGAGAACCACCACAGCAACACCGGATGAGCGCAAAGGAATACCGCAAGCTCTTCACACCATCGGCAAAGCAACGCCGTGTTGAGCTCCTCCACTCCCCCACCCCTTTAAGTGAAGAGGAAAGTCAGGCCACCGATGATGAGGAGGAAGACCCAGAAGAGCCAGACTACGCGACCGAGCATTCCACCACTTAGGCATCATTCGCAACCCGG
Source organism: Triticum urartu (assembly GCF_056163025.1). Classification (NCBI taxonomy): domain Eukaryota; kingdom Viridiplantae; phylum Streptophyta; class Magnoliopsida; order Poales; family Poaceae; genus Triticum; species Triticum urartu. The sequence continues at coordinate 190,388,706 of NC_141873.1, read as the reverse complement.
ATATGCCCGTTAGTAACCCCTACGGTAGGATAGGTCGTGTACCCCTATGCGAAGTCGAGTCCTTGTAATGGTTCATATGAAACCATGTAGTATTGTGTTTGCTTTTGATGTGTTTGATGGACGTCGTACTTTCCTTCGGGAACTTGTAAGCGACTACATCACCCATTTGGATTTTAATGAATGTGTTTGGCCTTTTGGCCCTTGCATGAAAACAATTAGTGTCATACCAACCCCCTTACTAGGCGTCCCATCTATATTGCTTTCCCCATATTTCCCAATCATGAGACCTTGACCGCTCCAACAGGATGCCTGTTGTAACTCGTACTGGTACCTCTACCTAGCAGCAAGAAGCCGGAGAAGGAGCCAGTCAGGACCAAACCCAAGGACAAGCTCCACCACCGCCACCACCTCCAAACATGGACATGGCTCAGCTTCTCCAAGCCTTTCAAGAGGAACGCCAAGCCAACACTGTAGCCCTCTAGATGATTGCTCAAGCTGTCAATCGCCAGCCGGTGGGAAACGGCAATGGACGTTCCATGTTGGTGGAGTTCAAGAAGCATGCACCACCCACCTTCATCGAGACTGATGAACCCCTGGATGCAGACAACTGGGTCCGCACCATTGAGGATCTATTGGAACTAGTCGGATGCACTGAGGACCGTGAGAAGGTGGCATATGCTGCTCACTGTCTCGGGGGAACTGCTAGAGCTTGGTGAGATGGATTCAAGGCCATGCATGCTGAGCAAAACATCACTTGGAATAACTTCAAGGCAGAATTCCGCAAGGCCCACATTCCTTCCGGAATCATGGCCATCAAGAAGCGTGAGTTCCGAGCCCTGAAGCAAGGTAGTAGCACTGTCAAGGAGTACATGCAGAAGTTCAGTGTTCTCTCAAGGTATTCCCCTGAAGATGTCAGCACTGATGCTGCCAAAAGGGAGCGCTTCATGGAAGGCCTTAACCAGACTCTGCAGTACTCGCTTGTTGTGTGTGACTGCGCGACCTTTCCTGATCTGGTGAACAAGGCACTCATGCTTGAAGACAAGCGACGTGCTTTGGATGATACCCGTAAGCGCAAGATGATCAGCAAGGGTAGCTCCAGCAACCAGAAGCCTCGCCCGTGGAAGCCCGCCCCGGTCAAGCCAACCTATCAGCAGCCAAGAGCTCCTGCACCCAGCACCAACTATCCACCTCAGCAGTATGCCAACCCCAGGCCAGCTTACAACAACCCCAATAACAATGCCGGTAAGAGCAGCAACCCCAATCAAGTCACTTGCTTCGGATGTGGTCAGGCAGGACACTACTCCAAGTATTGCCCCAACAAGAAGCCCGACGCCCCGCGCCCCAATGCACAGAACCCAGGACAAGGCCGTGGAATGCCACCAAGGAACCAAGCTCCCCGCAACCCGCCCAACAACGGCTAGGGTCGTGTAAATCATGTCACTGCAGAAGAAGCCCAAGAAGACCCGGACATCGTGCTGGGTACGTTCCTTGCCAACTCAGCACCTGCAACTGTCTTGTTTGATTCTGGAGCCACGCATTCATTTGTCACCCAAAAGTTTGCATTAAAAAGTGGCATGACCCCTACACCCCTGAATAACCCTATGGTGGTACAAACCCCCAGAGCAGAGATGAGAGCCAAGATAGGATGTAAAGGAGTCGGGATTGTCATTAATGGGGTAGACTTCCAAGCAGACCTTATCATCTTAAGATCGCAAGGCTTGGATGTGATCTTAGGAATGGATTGGCTCATCAAGCACCAAGGCTTGTTAGATTGTGCCAACCTTACCGTCACTGTGACCAACGACCAAGGAGTCGAAGTTAAGTTTGCTCCCAACCCCTCCTCTGCTCAAGGTGCCCAAGTCAACGGTCTGTCAGAAGTTGGATTGGAGCAAGTGCCGGTAGTATGCGAATACCCCGATGTCTTTCCTGATGAGCTACCGGGAATGCCTCCTGACAGAGACATTGAGTTCATCATCGAGCTCATGCCCGGAGCAGGACCCATCTATAAGAAGCCTTATAGAATGGGATCGGAAGAGTTAGCAGAGTTGAAGAACCAACTGGAAGAGCAGTTGAGGAAGGGATTTATCCGCCCTAGTGCCTCCCCTTGGGGATCACCTGTTCTGTTTGTGGCAAAGAAGGACGGTACCATCCGCTTATGCATTGACTACCGCTCCCTCAATGAAGTTACAATCAAGAACAAGTATCCACTTCCCAAGATTGAAGATCTGTTTGATCAACTCAATGGGGCCAAGGTGTTCTCCAAGATTGACCTCAGATCTGGGTACTACCATCTGAAAATCAGACCCCAAGATATTCCGAAGATGGCATTTGTAACCAGATATGGCCTGTATGAGTGCACGGTCATGTCCTTCGGATTGACCAATGCCCCAGCTTACTTCATGTATTTCATGAATAAGGTCTTCATGGAATATTTGGACAAGTTTGTCGTTGTCTTCATCGATGACATTCTTGTCTTCTCGAAGACGGAAGAAGAGCACGAGCAACACTTGAGGATGGTCCTAGACAAGCTTCGAGAGCACCAACTGTATGCCAAGTTCAGCAAGTGCGAATTTTGGCTGCGCGAAGTTGGATTCTTGGGTCATGTTTTGACTGAAGAAGGATTGTTGGTCGATCCCACTAAGATTGAAGCCGTGACTGAATGGCAATCCCCAAGCAATGTGAAGGAAGTCAGAAGCTTCCTCGGACTCGCGGGGTATTACCGCAAGTTCGTTGAAGGATTCTCAAGCATTGCACGACCCATGACTCAGCTCTTGAAGAAGGACAAGATGTTTGAATGGACGCCGAAGTGTGAAGAAAGCTTCCAGGAGCTGAAGAAGAGACTGACCACCACCCCAGTTCTGGCCACACCAGATATACACAAGGAGTTTGTGATATATTGTGATGCATCGAGAACCGGACTGGCAGTTGTTCTGATGCAAGAGGGCATAGTCGTAGCTTCCCTTTCAAGGCAACTACGGCCTCATGAAGAGAACTATGCTACTCATGACCTTGAGTTGGCAGCTGTAGTTCATGCCCTGAAAACATGGCGACATTACCTCCTAGGGAAGCGGTGTGAGATATACACGGATCACAAAAGTCTGAAGTATATTTTCACTCAGAAGGAATTGAACATGAGGCAGAGAAGGTGGCTAGAGTTGATCAAGGATTATGACCTCAGTGTTCAATACCACCCTGGAAAGGCTAATGTGGTAGCAGATGCATTAAGCAGGAAGGCTTGTTCCTTGAATGCTATGCTTAAGGAAAGGCTATCCGCCTTGTATGAAGAACTTGAAAGCTTCAGGTTGGAACTGGTTGCACCAAGATTCTTAGCCAACCTTGAAGTCAAGCCTACCCTGATGGATGATATTAAGGAAGCTCAGAAGGGACACGAAAGTATTGAAGGCATCAAGAGGAAGATCAAGGCAGGCAAGGCCCCAGGATTCTCAGAGGATGAGCAAGGAATTGTGTGGTTTGGGAATCGCATTTGCGTACACAACAAGATTGAGCTCAAGAATTTGATCTTGCAAGAAGCTCATGACACCCCGTATTCCATCCACCCCAGAGGAACCAAGATGTATCAAGACCTAAAGGAAAGATTCTGGTGGCATGGCATGAAGAGAGAGATAGCCACTTTCGTCGCTAAGTGTGACATATGCCAAAGGGTCAAAGCTGAACATCAGCGACCCGCTGGATTGTTACAGCCTCTCAAGGTGCCTGAATGGAAATGGGATAAAGTCGGAATGGACTTCATCACTGGATTACCCAGGTCAAATAAGGGACATGACTCCATCTGGGTCATAGTCGACCATTTGACCAAACTAGCCCATTTCATTCCTGTCAAAACGACTTACAAGGGAAACCAGCTAGCCAGCCTCTACATCAACAGAGTCGTAAGCCTTCATGGTGTTCCCAAGGAGATTGTGTCAGACCGAGGAACCCAGTTTACCTCAAGGTTCTGGAAGAAGTTCCAAGAGACCATGGGGACCAAGTTGTCCTTCAGCACTGCTTTCCACCCACAGACCGGAGGTCAGACAGAACGAGTGAATCAGATACTCGAAGACATGCTCCGAGCCTGTGTCTTAGCATATGGAGCTAGGTGGGAAGACTGCCTCCCTTTTGCCGAGTTCTCCTACAACAACAGTTATCAGTCAAGCCTCCAGATGGCACCATTTGAGGTGTTGTATGGGCGCAAGTGCCGCACACCCCTCAATTGGTCAGAAACCGGAGAAGGAGTAGTCTTTGGGCCCGATATCCTCCGTGAAGCAGAAGAGCAAGTCCAGCTTGTCAGAGAGCGTTTCAAAACTGCCAAGTCAAGGCAGAAGAGCTACGTTTACTCACGTCGGAGAGACATGACCTTCCGAGTTGGAGACCATGTCTATCTCCGGGTCACACCTCTCTAGGGAACCCAGCGTTTCCATGTCAAAGGAAAGCTCGCCCCAAGATACATCGGCCCCTTCAAGATCACTGATCGACGAGGAGAAGTGGCTTACCAGTTGGAACTGCCACCTGAACCATCCGATGTACACAACGTATTCCACGTGTCACAACTCCAGAAGTGTCTCCAAGTCCCAGACAAGCCTAATCTTTACAAGGACGTCGATCACCAAGCCATTGACCTTCAGCCTGATTTGACTTACCGTGAGAGGCCCATCTGCATTTCGGATGAGGCTGAGCGACGCACTCCAAGCCGCACCATCAAGTACTTCAAGGTCCAGTGGAGCAACCACACTGAAGCAGAAGCAACCTGGGAACGTGAAGACTACCTTAGATCCGAGTTTCCGTATCTCTTTAAAGCCTAGTTTAGGAATCTCGGGGACGAGATTCTTGTAAGGGGGTAGGTCTGTCACACCCTGCATTTTGTAACATGTCATTTGCATTAATAAAGCAAGAAAAGTTGGGCCAACAAAAACTTTTGCATTATTTTGCTTTTATTTTGGAATTGGTTTTCTCTCTGTGATTTTTCAAGTGCTCTTTAAAGTCAACTACTCCACCTTCTATACTTCATCTCCTTGCCCAAAACTTCTGCCCAATGATCATGCCATGTGTATAGTAAAATATAGTATTTTCTTACAAAAATAATTTGTCCAAGTAGTATTTTCAAAAATTAGTTTTCCAAAAACCCATGGATTGAGGTTTGCACTGCAAGTACCTGATTTGGGGTATGAAAAATATTTCAAAAGGTATATTTGAAACCTATTAGATATAGGATTCCCATAAACCCCAAAAATATAATTTTAAAAGTTATTTTCCTATTTTATTTAAAAGCTTTTTCTAAAGGCCAGAACTGGTCTTTAATAGGGAAAAATTATTTTATTATTTTAAAAATATTTCACAAAAATCAGGGAAACTCAGTGGGCATATATTTCCCATATATAAGAGTTTCAACACATGGCCATGTTCAAAATATTGGACAAAACCTCCCAAAACCATTTCTACCCATTCAAGGATTTGAAATATTTCTACAGGAAATATTTCCATAAAAATCCAAGAAAAATCCAGCAAGTCACAAATGCATATTGTGATGATCTTGCAAAGCCTCACTTCAATCAAGGTCATTTTGGTCCACCAAAATGCCCCATAACCCTTTCTGTTCAGAACCTAATTTGAGCAAGTTTGTACTACCAACTTTCTCCCCTTAACCCCAACTTCTGTGAGCATGTTCACATGACTAAATGAGGCCACTACACCAAGTAGTGCATCAAGGAGAAGTTTTATGCTCAACTAGATCTACACAAGTCTATTTCTGCTCATTTCTAGGGTTTACAAAAGTTGCATTGGCAACTTTTCCCAAATAAGCTCCAAATTGGTGAGAGGACCTAATTATATGTGTCATTTCACCCCGTGGAGTCTCATGGAAATTGGAAATCATTTGCTTGCCAAAACCTTTATCAAACACCTTCTGCCACTTTTCAAAAATCACCATTTTGACCACTAAAACTATTCTCCTTGAGCTCAACTTTTTACCACAGCTCCTCCTAGTCCCCTTTCACCTCCAGTAACAATGGAAAATCGACAGCTCCATTATTGGATGGGTGAAACCACCTCTTTCTCTCTCTGGACAGCCCATTTCTCCCTCTTCTTCCACCTCTCTCCTCTCCTACTGGCCATCCAGAGCATCCAATGTCTCTCCCTACTTCTTTACTCCACCCTTGAGCTACTGGACACGGTTGGCCGCACCCACAAGGCATAGAAAATGCCATGCCGGCCATTTGGGCGCTTTGGAGCGCGCTACTGTGCGCTCCCGTACTGTAGCCGCCCTCTGCCCGACGCCTCCGACCACCTCGGGCCTCCCCCGCGCGCCTGCCGATGCGCCTCGGCGTCCGCAGCACGCTACGCGGTTGGCCCCCTCCTCTCTCCTCCTCCCCGCGCCTCCGCGCTAGCAAACACCGGCCACCCGAGCGTGCCAATGGCGCGGCTCACACGCGCACACCTCTGACCTCTCCCCACTCCCTCTCTCTGTCCCTCCCGACATAGTCGACGTCCAGGAACACCCCAGACACCACGCCCTCTTCCCCCGAGCCCTGCAGCGACGAGCGTGAGCTCTTCGGCGCATGGGTCCACGGCACCTCACCGCTCGCCTACTTAAAGGCCTCCCCGAGCCCTCCTCTCCTCACCACTCGCTCTCTGCACCACCAGAACATCCCCCTGAGCCCCCAGTTCCTCTCCATAACCGCCCGAGCTCGAGATCGAGCTCGAGCTCTGCCGCTTCGGCTCGCTGGAGTTCGCGAGGTACAGGCCTCCCCCGCTCCTCCTCTGCCTCGATCTGGAACCCCTGCAGCCCTCCGATCCTTTCCCCCTTGTTTCCCCTCTCTATAGCTGCCGGAAACGGCTGGAACCATTGACGCCCGAAGCCCCTCCGCCGCGTGACCTCGTCGCCGGCGAGCCAGGCCACCCCGGCGACCGGTTCCACCTCCACCCGAACGGCGACGCCACGCTGAGTCCGTCCCTGCCCTTGCCCAAGCTCGCCGTGCCCTGCATCGTCGCCGGTGAGCTCGCTGCCCTCTCTGACCCAGGGTTGACGACGACGACCGTGGGGCCCGTCCGTCAGCCTCACGTCCTGACGACTGGGCCCCACCCGTCAGGTTCAAACCTGGCGCGCATGTGCACCAGTGCGCTGGGCCGCCTCTCTGGCTGGGCCTGTGTAACGCCCTCGATGCGGCTATATCTCCCACGTGTCGAAGCATGACTTAGGGCATAACCGCATTGAAAGCAATGTCGCAAGTGAGGTAATCTTCGCAAACAACCCATGTAATACAGTAAGGGAAAAGAGATACATAGTTGGCTTACAATCGCCACTTCACACAAATACATGAATAAAGCATTACATCATCCAAATACACTCAAGGTCCGACTACGGAACCAAAATAAAAGAAGAACCCCAAGTGCGACAAAAGGTCCCCGATCGACCCCAACTGGGCTCCACTACTGATCAACTAGAACGGAAACGACACAAAGGACAAGATCTTCAACGAGCTCCTCCTGAGCTTGGTTGCGTCATCTGCACGGACTCATCAGCACATGCAAGCTGGTTTTGGAAGTATCTATGAGCCACGGGGACTCAGCAATATCGCACCCTCGCAATCAAGACTATTTAAGCTTATGGGTAAGGTAAAGGTATGAGGTGGAGCTGCAGCAAGCGACTAGCATATATGGTGGCTAACATACGCAAATGAGAGCGAGAAGAGAAGGCAAAGCACGGTCGATGAAACTAAGATCAAGAAGTGATCCTAGAACAACCTACGTCAAGCATAACTCCAACACCGTGTTCACTTCCCGGACTCCGCCGGAAAGAGACCATCACGGTTACACACGCGGTTGATGCATTTTAATTAAGTTAAGGTTCAAGTTATCTACAACCGGACATTAACAAATTCCCATTTTCCCATAACCGCGGGCACAGCTTTCAAAAGTTCAAATCCCTGCAGGGGTGTCCCAACTTAGCCCATCACAATCTCTCACGGTCAACAAAGGAATAGACCTCCTCCCGAGACATTCCGATCAGACTCGGTATCTCGGTACAACAAGACATCCTCGACAATGGTAAAACAAGTCCAGCAAGACCACCCGATGCGCCGACATCCCGATAGGAGCTGCACATATCTCGTTCTCAGGGCAACACCGGATAAGAATCCGTACAACTAAAACCAGCCCTCGAGTTTCCCCGAGGTGGCGCTGCAAGGGGCTCTAGTTTGGACCAACACTTAGACAAGCACTGGCCCGGGGGGTTTAAAATAAGATGACCCTTGGGATGCGCGACTCCCAAGGGAAAAAGGCTAGGTGGCGAATGGTAAAACCAAGGTTGGGTCTTGCTGGAGGAGTTTTATTCAAAGCAAACTGTCAAGGGGTTCCCATTATAACCCAACCGCGTAAGGAACGCAAAATCCGGGAACATAACACCGATATGACGGAAACTAGGGCGGTAAGAGTGGAACAAAACACCAGGCATAAGGCCGAGCCTTCCACCCTTTACCAAGTATATAGATGCATTAATTAAATAAGATACATAGTGATATCCCAACAAGTAAACATGTTCCAACAAGGAACAACATCTCCATGTTCCAACAAGGGACAAACTTCAATCTTCACCTGCAACTAACAACGCTATAAGAGGGGCTGAGCAAAGCGGTAACATAGCCAAACAACGGTTTGCTAGGACAAGGTGGGTTAGAGGCTTGGTTCAACAATATGGGTGGCATGATAAGCAAGTGGTAGGTATCGTAGCATAGGCATAGCAAAAGAGCGAGCAACTAAGCAAAGCAAAGATATAAGTGATTTCGAGGGTATGGTCATCTTGCCTGAAATCCCGCAAGGAAGAAGAACGAGTCCATGAAGAAGACAAACGGACGTAGACGAACGGTTCCTCACAAGCACGGCGTTACCGGAACCAACCCGAAGAAGCAAACACCGAAAAGAAGCACACAACATAGTAAACAACCACCACATAAACATGGCACGATGCGCAAACAATTATGATGCATGTCCGGTTTAAGTATGCATGGCATGGCAAAGAGCACAAGCAATCCTACAAATTAAGTGGAGCTCATTATGCAACGGAGTTGCATATTGCCAAAACACCACAACAAGTTATTTAGTTTGATCCCGTTTATGTACCCAACAATATTAAATGTTGTTAAACATGGCAATAGGGTGAAGCAAATGAAAACTACCTATCTAGTCAAGGTTAAATGAGGCCGGAAACAACGAACAACAATTCCAGAAACTCCTCATGAGCATAAATTAGGTTTGGTACTGTTCTGCCCTAAACATTATTTTAGAGTTGTTAAACATGCAAGATGAGTGCACCATGTTAAACTAGGCAAAATTCTACCCCATTTACATATAAAGTTTGTTTAAATCCGAGCTACGGTTATTTAGTTATGAAATAAATCATTTTAGCATGGCATAGGAGCAAATTAATGCAAACAACATTTTTAATATTTCAAACATAGATGAAAGTTGGACATTATTTATCTACACAAAATTCTGAGCAAGTTTCATATATAAAACATTTTAATTTGATGCACGGTTAGTGAGTTATTAAATGCATGAACCAGGGGGACTATTCTGTAAAACTGGCAATCTCTGGATAATAGACAAATTGTCCAGATCTGGAAAAAAAATGATGCGGGCTGAATCTGGGGCAAGCCCAACAGCAGGAAGGAGAAAAAAACAGGAGGCGCTGGGGAGTGGCTCACCCATGGGCTTCGGCCCAGGAAGGAGGAGGAGGCAGGCCGGTGGGCCAGCTGGAGCTGGCTGGGCTGTGGGGAAGGCGCGGGCCCAGGCGGGCGGAGGCCGTGGTCAACAGGGTGCTGGAGGCGTTCGTCCATCTCCCGACGTGGGCGAGCGGCGACGGCGCTGGCGCGGAGGAGCTCCGACTCCGGCAGCACAAATGGCAAGGCAGGACCAGGAACGGGCGGATCCAGTCCCTAGCTACCGGATCTGGCCGGAGATGGCAAGGGCGGCGGCGGTCCATGCTTCGGGCGCCCATGGCGGGCTTCCATAACAAAGAGAGGAAGAAGAGTTAGAGAGAAAACGAAGTAGACAGGAGAAGGAAGGAGCAGGGGGCGGCGCGACCTGGTCGCCGGTGGCGGGGGCTCTGGATCGGGGCTCCTCCCGATCTGGAGCTCGGGGCAATGCGCATGGATCTTGAGTGGCGGCGGGGAACCTCGGGCCCGGGAGGGCCTGCGGCGGGCCTCGCGGGCTCCGCGGCGTGGTGCGGCGAAGTGGGGTACGGAGCGGACAGATGGCGCGCGCTGGTTGGCTAGCGGCGGCGGCGAGGTGACGTGGCGGCCTCCGGTTGGTCGGAGTGAGGTGGCTGAGGGCGGCGGACATGTCCGGCGCGGATGAAATTGTCTAGCGGCGTGAGGTGGACGAAGGTTAGGGTTTGGACTGCGCGAAAATTCGGAGGGGATCACATATTTATAGGTAGAGGGAGCTAGGAGAGTCCAAATGAGGTGCGGTTTGCGGCCACGCGATCGTGATCGAACGATCGAGATGATGGAGAGGGTTTTGGTGGGTTTTGGGCCAAAATGGAAGCGTGTTGGGCTGCAACACACACGAGGCCTTCTCGGTCCCTCGGTTAACCGTTGGAGTATCAAACGAAGTCCAAATGGTACGAAACTTGACAGGCGGTCTACCGGTAGTAAACCAAGGCCGCTTGGCAAGACTCGGTTCAGTCCGGAAATGTTTAACCCCCACACAAGAAAGAAAGGTAGAAATAACCACCGGAGGAGAACGAAGCGCCGGAACGCAAAACGGACAACGGGGAAAATGCTCGGATGCATGAGACGAACACATATGCAAATGAAACGCGCATGATGACATGATATGCAATGCATGACACGCAAGCAATGACAAAGCAACAATAGCGAATAACTGAACGACACCTAGCACATCGGTCTCGGGGCGTTACAACACTCCACCACTACGAGAGGATCTCGTCCCGAGATCTAGACTGGCACCGGAGGGACAACGGAAGAGAAAAAGAAGAGGTAAAACAAATTGCTTCTTTGACAAACGAGTGAAACCGATGAATCTTGAAAGGTTAAGCCATTTCGAGAAAAGAATACAACTGAGATGAACGAAGTTGAAAACACTCCGTTAGAAGAGAGGAACAAAGAACATTGCGAAAAAACCTTGAGATTGAAGGGCAAGATATATATTGAAACAACTCCGGTTAAGTCAAGATAGAGAAGGATTAAGAATCATATAATTTGGACAGCACTCCGTCTGAGAAAGGACGCAAAACATGATAAGATGAGAGAACTTGAAAAAAAGGGCACGACACTCTGGTAAAATGGATAACACGAAAAGAACATGATCCTGGCAAGAACAAGAAGAAGGCTTGAAGAGAGCAACATCACAATGCCTCCAGAAGAAGTGAGAGAATGGAACTGAATGAACGGGGGAGAAAAACAAGGTCTTGAGAGAGCACGCATACACCAAAAGCTAGAACAAAGTTGTTGGGTTATCAACAACGAAAAGGATAAGCTTGATATGGACTTATAGAATACATCTCAAAATTATGAGGTGACAACCTGCCATTCACGGAAAAAGAATTGGATTGATATGAACCAATTGACGAGAAAGTAATTTCACCGGGAAGGATAGATGAAGAACTTGGATCCTTGATAAACACCATAAGAGCGACAATCCTTAAAGGAAAGCTTTAGGTGAAATATAGCCCAAGAGAACTCCAATGAAGAGATTGGTGGATTTAAAATACCTCATCTTGGTAACTTGTGAAACACGAAGCACGAAGGGAAATTATGAAGAATGACATAACACCGCCTCAAAAGATATGCATGAAAGAATTGCACTCCGGATTGCAAGATGAAGAAAACTTAAGCTCCTTAGAAAAGAATCTCGATGAACACTTCGAGAATGAATTAAATCATAGATGAACCATCATGTAGAACTTTCGTGAAGAACTCCGGTAAACAAAAGATAACGAAAAGAAAGAGAAGTTGAAAACACAAGGTGAAACCTTGTAATGATTTAGATGGATCTCCGTGATAATTAGAGCTTGGAACTCCGGGAAAGAAAAGATAAAGCATCTCGAACCAAGAATGTGATATGATGCACCTCCGGAATAAGGAATTAATCATTCGAATGAAACAAGAATAAGAATTATATTATGCTCATCCTTCATCAGTTAAATTGATGACAATAAACGGATTTGACATATTACTTATTCTCGTAGAAAAGATTAAGAGAGATATAACATAAACTTGACAACGTCTTCAACGAACCACCGTAAGAATTGAAACAATGAATAAATTGATAAGATAAATGAAGGAAGAAGAATCTTGAGCGAACCACCGTGAGAATTGAAAAAGAACGAAGAGAATATAAAGAAACACCGGGAAGAATTATAAAATGAACGAAGATGCTTGAGAGAATTTAGATACAAGTGAATATAATAGATCATGGACCGATTAGAGATCACTTGAACGCTGCACCGGTAAGGTCGGAGAATGATAACTGAAAGCTGAGAATGAATAAATCTTCTGAAATGATGGGCTCCGGAGAACAAACTGAGAAGACTCTTGAATATCTCCTGATGGGTGAAAAGGATTCTCACAATCGAAAACAATTATGAGAGGATGGCAACAAGCTAGCACCATGAATCTTGAAGAGAATAGAGCAAGATTGAAGAGAAACTCTTCTTCGGTCTTCAAATGATGAGAATGACAACGAGAAACACCACCAAGAATTATTTAGACACTCCGGAAGAATCAAACGAAGAGGTTGAGCCAACGATGAAATGAATTTGAAAGATCTTGGAGAAGGACATTAGACTGATGATAATTCATTCTTGCGTCAAACTTTAAAAGGAATTTAGGATATCTCCGGGAAATAAGAAGAGTCAGGTAAGATCCTGGAAAAAGACCTGTGGGTTAGGGCCCACTCAAAAGAAACACCGTTGAACGATTGCTTGAAAAGATATTGCACCGGTTGCATTAAATGACTTGAAAGAGAAAACAACCTCGAAATAGATTGAACTGATCTTGAATGAAAAAAAACGAGCCTTCTGAGATATCTTGAGCACTCCGGGACAATAGAATAGCGAGAGGTGAACGATTAAGAATTGCACTGGCATGAGAAAGTATTTGCAACGAGGAAAGGATATAATTGGCAAAGCTTGAATTGAATTCATCGGATAAAAGAGAACGAAGAATGATGAACTAGAAGCTCCGTTAGCATCTTCCTAAGAATCACCGGATAAGAACATTAACGGAAAAGAATGGAGAGACTTCATATGAATAAAGGATACTTGATAAACACAACGGATTCCTTGAAGAAAAAGGGGTGGGAGGGCAGGAAAAACAAAGGCAACTTGGAGATGGATGAAACAAATAGCGTTGAGAAGAACTGATACTTGATCTTGCGGATGTTGAAATGATCGGATCCACTTGAAGAGAAACACACCGGTTAAAAAGGATTGACAGCACAATCTCGATGATCAAGAAGGATTAGTATTCGCATCGGAGTATGAGAACACCATTTAGACAAGGGATGGAATCAACATTTGACTTTGAAGCAACTCGAATACCACAACTCAAAACAAAACAAAGGATTGGCTTGCAGAATAAGCCGGAACAAACATATGATAGAGATTTCGTCTGAAGTTTTCATGGTGGGGCCTACAGGGGCTCGATCGTACAGCACCATCATGTACAAGGCAGTGCACATGACATACGAAGCGTCCCCGAGTCGGCATAGCCAAGGACTCTTTAAGACACAATGAGACCACTGTAAAACCGACCGTGAATAGGCGGACCACTAGACGTCGAACCCGAATTTCATATCATACATCTGTCGGAAAGATATCCTAAGAACTACTTGAATTCCCACCTATGAAACTCCCGAACCTTTCCGGTTATGCAATCAGGTGTTAGGGATACAGGGGAAGCATAATATCTCACCCAAACTAGCAAATCCTACATCCAGCTGTATCCATCCTTCAACACATAACCAAGAAACCTTCGGAAATCATCTACCTCAACCTTCGAAAAGCATCCGTTATACAAGTTATGGCAATACTCCCGAACTCCCGCCCCAGTACTGGGTGGTGTCGAGGTTATCTCACCAACGAACTGCATAAAAGAGATTTTCGATGTCAGCGTACTAAACTCAGGTATTCCAGAACTGCAACGATAAAATTATGACGACAACACCTCAGAGCTCAACTCCCCGGGACACTTCCACAAAACCCCTGACAGGAGGCACCAAGACAATGTTCTCGTCACAAAACCATCGGAACGATTCCAACATACCCGCGTGATCCTAAAAAAAAATTTAGGGAAATTTGAGAAGAGAAGAGTCAAAACTCTACGTCAGGATGCCTTACCAGAGCGATGAAGGGACTGGGGAGTAAAAAGAATTCCTAAACTCTCCGATATATAATTCCTAAATGACTCAAAACATTTTTTTCTAGACACAACTCGGCTGCTAAAAACGATCAAGCAATGGGGCTCCTAAGGTCGGGGAAGGCTCTGATTACCAACTTGTAACGCCCTCGATGCGGCTATATCTCCCACGTGTCGAAGCACGACTTAGGGCATAACCGCATTGAAAGCAATGTCACAAGTGAGGTAATCTTCGCAAACAACCCATGTAATACAATAAGGGAAAAGCGATACATAGTTGGCTTACAATCGCCACTTCACACAAATACATGAATAAAGCATTACATCATCTAAATACACTCAAGGTCCGACTACGAAACCAAAATAAAAGAAGAACCCCAAGTGCGACAAAAGGTCCCCGATCGACCCCAACTGGGCTCCACTACTGATCAACTAGAACGGAAACAACACAAAGGACAAGATCTTCAACGAGCTCCTCCTGAGCTTGGTTGCGTCATCTGCACGGACTCATCGGAACCTGCAAGCTGGTTTTGGAAGTATCTGTGAGCCACGGGGACTCAGCAATATCGCACCCCCGCGATCAAGACTATTTAAGCTTATGGGTAAGGTAAAGGTATGAGGTGGAGCTGCAGCAAGCGACTAGCATATATGGTGGCTAACATATGCAAATGAGAGCGAGAAGAGAAGGCAAAGCACGATCGATGAAACTATGATCAAGAAGTGATCCTAGAACAACCTACGTCAAGCATAACTCCAACACCGTGTTCACTTCCCGGACTCTGCCGGAAAGAGACCATCACGGTTACACACGCGGTTGATGCATTTTAATTAAGTTAAGGTTCAAGTTATCTACAACCGGACATTAACAAATTCCCATCTTCCCATAACCGCGGGCACGGCTTTAGAAAGTTCAAATCCCTGCAGGGGTATCCCAACTTGGCCCATCACAAGCTCTCACGGTCAACGAAGGAATAGACCTCCTCCTGAGACATTCCGATCAGACTCGGTATCTCGGTACAACAAGACATCCTCGACAATGGTAAAACAAGTCCAGCAAGACCACCCGATGCGCCGACATCCCGATAGGAGCTGCACATATCTCGTTCTCAGGGCAACACCGGATAAGCAATCCATACAACTAAAACCAGCCCTCGAGTTTCCCCGAGGTGGCGCTGCAAGGGGCTCTAGTTTGGACCAACACTTAGACAAGCACTGGCCCGGGGGGTTTAAAATAAGATGACCCTTGGGATGTGCGACTCCCAAGGGAAAAAGGCTAGGTGGCGAATGGTAAAACCAAGGTTGGGCCTTGCTGGAGGAGTTTTATTCAAAGCGAACTGTCAAGGGGTTCCCATTATAACCCAACCGCGTAAGGAACGCAAAATCCGGGAACATAACACCGATATGACGGAAACTAGGGCGGCAAGAGTGGAACAAAACACCAGGCATAAGGCCGAGCCTTCCACCCTTTACCAAGTATATAGATGCATTAATTAAATAAGATATATAGTGATATCCCAACAAGTAAACATGTTCCAACAAGGAACAACATCTCCATGTTCCAACAAGGGACAAACTTCAATCTTCACCTGCAACTAACAACGCTATAAGAGGGGCTGAGCAAAGCGGTAACATAGCCAAACAATGGTTTGCTAGGACAAGGTGGGTTAGAGGCTTGGTTCAACAATATGGGTGGCATGATAAGCAAGTGGTAGGTATCGCAGCATAGGCATAGCAAAAGAGCGAGCAACTAAGCAAAGCAAAGATAGAAGTGATTTCGAGGGTATGGTCATCTTGCCTGAAATCCCGCAAGGAAGAAGAACGAGTCCATGAAGAAGACAAACGGACGTAGATGAACGGTTCCTCACAAGCACGACGTTACCGGAACCAACCCGAAGAAGCAAACACCGGAAAGAAGCACACAACATAGTAAACAACCACCACATAAACATGGCACGATGCGCAAACAATTATGATGCATGTCCAGTTTAAGTATGCATGGCATGGCAAAGAGCACAAGCAATCCTACAAATTAAGTGGAGCTCATTATGCAATGGAGTTGCATATTGCCAAAACACCACAACAAGTTATTTAGTTTGATCCCGTTTATGTACCCAACAATATTAAATGTTGTTAAACATGGCAAGAGGGTGAAGCAAATGAAAACTACCTATCTAGTCAAGGTTAAATGAGGCCGGAAACAACGAACAACAATTCCGGAAACTCCTCATGAGCATAAATTAGGTTTGGTACTGTTCTGCCCTAAACATTATTTTAGAGTTGTTAAACATGCAAGATGAGTGCACCATGTTAAACTAGGCAAAATTCTACCCCATTTACATATAAAGTTTGTTTAAATCCGAGATACGGTTATTTAGTTATGAAATAAATCATTTTAGCATGGCATAGGAGCAAATTAATGCAAACAACATTTTTAACATTTCAAACATAGATGAAAGTTGGACATTATTAATCTACACAAAATTCTGAGCAAGTTTCATATATAAAACATTTTAATTTGATGCACGGTTAGTGAGTTATTAAATGCATGAACCAGGGGGACTATTCTGTAAAACTGGCAATCTCTGGATAATAGACAAATCGTCCAGATCTGGAAAAAAACGATGCGGGCCGAATCTGGGGCAAGCCCAACAGCAGGAAGGAGAAAAAAAACAGGAGGCGCTGGGGAGTGGCTCACCCATGGGCTTCGGCCCAGGAAGGAGGAGGAGGCAGGCCGGTGGGCCGGCTGGAGCTGGCTGGGCTGTGGGGAAGGCGCGGGCCCACGCGGGCAGAGGCCGTGGTCAACGGGGCGCTGGAGGCGTTCGTCCATTTCCCGACGTGGGCGAGCGGCGACGGCGCTGTCGCGGAGGAGCTCCGACTCCGGCAGCAGAAATGGCAAGGCAGGACCAGGAACGGGCGGATGCAGTCCCTAGCTACCGGATCTGGCCGGAGATGGCAAGGGCGGCGGCGGTCCATGCTTCGGGCGCCCATGGCGGGCTTCCATAACAAAGAGAGGAAGAAGAGTTAGAGAGAAAACGAAGGAGACAGGAGAAGGAAGGAGCAGGGGGCGGCGCGACCTGGTCGCCGGTGGCGGGGGCTCTGGATCGGGGCTCCTCCCGATCTGGAGCTCGGGGCGATGCGCATGGATCTTGAGTGGCGGCGGGGAACCTCGGGCCCGGGAGGGCCTGCGGCGGGCCTCGCGGGCTCCGCGGCGTGGTGCGGCGAAGTGGGGTACGGAGCGGACAGATGGCGCGCGCTGGTTGGCTAGCGGCGGCGGCGAGGTGACGTGGCGGCCTCCGGTTGGTCGGAGTGAGGTGGCTGAGGGCGGCGGACATGTCCGGCGCGGATGAAATTGTCCAGCGGCGTGAGGTGGACGAAGGTTAGGGTTTGGACTGCGCGAAAATTCGGAGGGGATCACATATTTATAGGTAGAGGGAGCTAGGAGAGTCCAAATGAGGTGCGGTTTGCGGCCACGCGATCGTGATCGAACGATCGAGATGATGGAGAGGGTTTTGGTGGGTTTTGGGCCAAAATGGAAGGGTGTTGGGCTGCAACACACACGAGGCCTTCTCGGTCCCTTGGTTAACCGTTGGAGTATCAAACGAAGTCCAAATGGTACGAAACTTGACAGGCGGTCTACCGGTAGTAAACCAAGGCCGCTTGGCAAGACTCGGTTCAGTCCGGAAATGTTTAACCCCCACACAAGAAAGAAAGGTAGAAATAACCACCGGAGGAGAACGAAGCGCCGGAACGCAAAACGGACAATGGGGAAAATGCTCGGATGCATGAGACGAACACGTATGCAAATGAAATGCGCATGATGACATGATATGCAATGCACGCAAGCAATGACAAAGCAACAACAGCGAATAACTGAACGACACCTGGCACATCGGTCTCGGGGCGTTACAGCCTGCTGCCCTGCGGCTGTTCTGGCCCAGCAGGCACTGAGCCCTTTTTCCACTTCTTTTTCTGTCACTTTTCTAAATATTCCACACGATAAAATATATGTCCAAATAAATTAATTCAAATTCCTAAATTCCTAAAATATTGCAACCTATTTAATGGTGCAACTTTCATTCAAATCCAACAACCTTTTCTTCACTGTAAATATTTAAATATGATTTTAAGCATTTAAATATGCCCTTTTAAATCCATTTCTCCTATTCTGCTACTCCAAATCCAAAACAAGGAATTTTCCCCTTCTTAGTTTTCACCCTAGTATTTAACAAAAATGAGTTGACATTTTTCTCAGCACTTTGGTTTTTCTGTTTTATTATTGCCTTATTTTTCTCGTTATTATTTTGCGACGATAGATTGCGTTGCTGACGAAGGAGTTGGACCAGAAGACTTTGAAGACCCAGAAGACTTTGTTGAGCCAGGCAAGCAGCCCTTTGACCATGTCTATGAAACCCTTTTTATGCATGACATATAGCATCATATTGTTGTTGCAACGGAACCATGATGAGGTGGAACCACTTTGGTGGTTTGCCTCCGTTACTTCCTCATTGATACTTGCATTGTGCATGACCCTACCTCCTTATGAGGGTTATGCCGGTGGGAGTAGATAGGATGCCAAAGTAGTTGCTACGCAGAAAGGGACGGGAATATGCATGGTGATGGAGACAAAGTATTTTCAAAGGACTTTTTGAAAACCCCGTCGGGTGCCACTTATGCCCGAGGGAGATAATGAGATGGGTAACCGCTTGATGACGAAGTGGTGTACCAAGGCAAGTGTGTGTGTTGCTTTCAAAAATGGATTGGTTTAAGTTGCAACCGTTATTCCAACCTTACATGCGCAACCACTCTACCCTTATATGGGAAAGGGCATTATTGATTACCTAGGCCGATACTAGCTTGGAGCCCGCATTACTAGTGACGGGAGAGTTGTTGGTGTGCTCTCTCGGGACGGGGTCGTGCCAGGTAGGGCGGCCATGACTGTTTTCACAGGGCACCGGATACACCGTTGTGTACCCTCTCGGATGTTACGATCTCGAGTGAGTCTCGTATGATGTACATCGTGAGGATACGGAACAACGAGTGGACTCCTTGTTAGTGTCGTCTAGGGAAAGATAGTGATCGGGTGCTTACCCCGGGTACTTGAGGTACCGCGGGTCGTGGATGACACGGAAGTTCCCCGGATCTTGTGGGTAAAGTGTGCAACCACTGCAGAGTGTAAAACTATTCGAATAGCCGTGTCCACGGTCAAGGACAGTTGGGTAACCGCTCTTGGGCTACGTCCACATGTTACAAACCAGTGTGTGTGTTTGGATAAGTGGGAAGAACTACTTGGGTCAAGTCAAAGGACTTGACATGATTGAGTTGGGTTGATGCCCACTCTATTTATGTTGATATTTGTAACCTATCCTCATGGTTAATTGAATTTTCCTGCTACATGTCTTACAAGTTGTTGAACATGTCATTGCACTCAAAACTAGATTTCTACAAAAATTTACCTATATCATGCATTTTTGTACGTTGAACCAAAACATGGGTTGCTTGCGAGTACATTCAAAGTACTCATTGGCTTGCCACTGGTTATTTAATTGGCCAGGCATGGAAGAACACGAGTTCGAAGAAGAGTTCTTTGGAGATGAACATGCAAACTAGGACGTTTCCCAGTCAGAATGCCTATAGGGTTAAGGCAGATGGCATGGGTTCTACTTATCGACGAAGATTTCCGCTGCTTGTCTTTCATTTGATGTTCAGCCCTTAAGGCTTTATCAATGTAAGACTTGACCATAATGGTGATAATTTGTGTAAGACGGTATGTATGGATGTAAGACTCTTGTTATTCAGCTTCTGTGTGTTCAGTGAGCATTGATCTCTGGGATCACTACACACGTGCATTTGGTGATCTCGACTTATGAGTCGGGGTCCCCACACTAACTTTGTCTGAAATGCTTGTTGCAGGATTACCACAACCTCCGCGTCACTGCCTTCAACCGTAATGTTGAAGAGCTAGGTAAGCGGACCGCCGACTTGGCGGAGAGCCGAAGTAAGTCCTTCCCTCTTTTTTCTTCTCTGCGGGGGCACGCTACCGCACCCGCGGGCTATAGTCCCCGAGATTCGGGCCTAGTTGTCACACCCTGGCTAGTCCCTGCATTAGAGTGTGCATCATGTTTACTTTCATCAGAAACTTGAAATGGGGAAGGCAGAACCCCCAGCACCCCTTTTGAAATCAACTAGGGTTTACAAAAAATATTTTTAATGAACCTGAAATGCCCTTCTAAAATATTCACCCTCTTTGCCTTGGGTTAGAACCTCTGGTAAAATTGGTGCACAATTTTCTAGGTCAACAGAAGGTCATTGAATTAAATCATAAGTATTTGAATTTGGGAATTTAAATGCTATAAAATAATTTAAATACTCAAATAATTATGGGAGTAAATGTTTCCTGTTGGAAATAATCTAAACAAAGGCCACATTTATTTTCAGGATTTTTGGAGATGTTTTAGTATTTTAAATAAAGCTAAACAGTTGCAGTTAAATAGAAAACAGAAACTAAATCAAAAAAAAGGAGAAAGAAGCCCACCTGGGCCTTACCTGGCTTGGCCCAGCCTACTGGCTCGGCCAGTCACCCCCTACCTCGCGCCAGGAGGCAGGGGCGCGTGCTCGCCGCGCGCCGGCCATGCGCCGGCCACCTCCTACTTCTGCCGACGCCGGGAGACGCCCAGAGGACGCCACGCGACCCCCACGTCTCCCTCTCATCCTCTCTCACTCTCCCCCTCGTCTCCCTCATCCTCTCCCGCAATGGCCGAGCGCGTCCCTCGCCGCCGATCACCGTAGTCGCCGCCAGAGACCTCCCCTCGCCCCTCTGACGAGCCCATCAGCTCCGCCTCGACTCCCTCGTCCTCCCCACCAAGCCACGCTTCGCCGAAAGCCCTGCAACGCCGCCTTCGCCCTTGTCTTCAACCTCAGGCATCCGAGATCGCCGACGACCGCACCTCGTCTCCAGCCCGCCCCCGAGCCCGCTGACCCCCTCTCCGACCCCGCTGTGAGCTCCTCTTCCTTTTCCCCTAGCTCCCGTGCTCGTTTGGCCCCTGTAGCCGTCGTTTCCACCGCACCCGAGAGCTTCTCACCGCCGGCCATGGCGCAGCCGTGGCCACAGCCGTGCAAGCTCACAACGGAGCGCCTCACCGTGCTCAGTGCAGCACCAGGAACCCATAGCCACCACCAGCTCTTCCTCCCGTGCACCGTAGCGTCGAAACCGACCACGCCCGAACTCCGGCCGCCGCCACGAGCTCGATTCCGGCGAGCTCGCTCCACCCCAGCTCCTCACACTTGCTCCATTGGATGCGCGAGAGCCTGGGCTTCGCACGGGTGGTCTCCGCAGTCGTTTTGGTCGCCTGAGGGCGTTTTCCGAAGCCCTCCGCCGTCTCGGCCTCACCGGCGACTCAACGCCAGCGGGATTAGCCCTGTTGACCGGCGGATTTGACCACTGACGTGGACCGGGTGGGCCCAGTTGACTCCCCTGAGTCAATGACAAGTGGGCCCCCCTGCTAATTATCCAGATTAGTTGCTAATTAAAATTAGTTAGTTTAATTAACTACTGACACGCGGGACCCACCAGTCAGGTTTGACCTGGACGTCTCCGTTGACCCTGACGTCACCCTGACGCATTGCTGACGCAGTAATTGATTTACTGGAATTATTTTTATACAGGAAATTCCAGAAAATAGTTCAAACTTCAAAAATTCATAGAAATTCAACCGTAACTCCAAATGAAATAATTTATATATGAAAAATTATCAGAAAAATTCAATCTATCCATCTGTAATGGTTTCATGCATGACAAAACAAGTTTACCTTGGTGTCTAGGCAGAATAAGGAAATGCACTATTAAGGCCATGTTTAATGAGCTAATATTTGAATCTTTGATTCAAATGAGTTCATCCCTTTCTATTCTAGCTTGCATTAGGCCAAGACACAATCATATTGCCATGTCATAGCATGCATCATATTGTTGCATATCGTCATGTGTTGATTGTGTTCCGATGTGTTCTTCGTGGTAGGTTCTGCCTCCGAGGATATCCACGAGTATCCAACTAAAGGGTAGTATCCCGCTACCACTCCATCAGGAAAGCATCCATTGATCATTCCGATACAAACCCATGTTCTCGCTTCTGCTCTTGTTTACTGCATTAAGACAACGCGATTCAAACTGCTGTGTGCTACGGTACTTGAACTCTTATCCTCTGCATGACCTGTCATTTCCACAGTAACTAGATGAAACCCACTAGCATGTGTAGGAGTTGATTGAGCCATGTATGTGATTCCTACCTTGCTATGCCTGCTATGCTTAGAGTTGTGTCAGGTCTGGTTCATCTGGGTGATGGGCTAGAGTGAAATGCTTATGTCGGTAATGTGAGGGATGTGTTGAACATGTTTTGGTAAAGGTATCGATGAGAGGCCATGTAGGAGTACATGGTGGGTTGTTTCATTGAGACCGTCCCTAAGAACTGAGATCTATATGCATGATTTAGGATTCAGCTACTACCACACATTGGGCCCTGAAATATGACCCCGCTCGACTTACTGACCCCTCTCGCCTCTGTCCAGGAGTCAACTAGTTTCTGGTGTTTGTAGGACATGTGTTGGCGGCCGTGCGTAGCGCTGACCCTAGGGGTGGGCTATGTTGCGGTAGATACAGCGTGGCATGGTGTACCGAGTCACCCGTTTGGTGTCTCGGGAACCCTGTTCACATCGTTTGGGGCTGTTGAGGACACCCCGGCCGGATTTCCTTGCGGATGGAACCTGAATAGGCGATAAACCTGGACTAGAGACTTGTGAGGTTAGTCAGGTCGTGGTCTACACCCACATCGGTTTTCTCTTGAAGTCTGCCGAGCACATGTCGTGTGCAGACGCTAAGTGGTGGAAACATGTGTGACGAAGTACACCCCTGCAGGGTATAAAACTATTCGAATAGCCGCGTCCGCGGTAAAGGACTACTTGGTTGCATATACAGTTCATAGACAAATTAAGGGATACTACTAAAAGACTCAAGATAAGTGTGAGTACCGAGGATGGCCCTCTTGTAGGATGACGAGGGAGAATCCCCGGTGGAGTATTGTGTTGGTGAGTAGTGGACTCGTGTGCGAAAACTATTTTACTAGAGAGGTTCCGTAGGATAGCTTAGCCAAGAGTCAAAGCTGGCTTGCTGCATCAACCCCACCACCTCCTTGAGAATAATGCATGTATAGTAGGTTCTGATGTAAGACTTGCTGAGTACCTTTGTACTCATGTTTGCTTAATTACTGTTTCAGACGACAACACCGCCCCCTCAGATGGGTTCTACGTAGACCTTGACGTCGACGAGTGCCTAGCCACCCAGGTGGTGATCCCAGCCATGGAGGGCCCTATGTAGATTGACAGGCTTCGAGAAGCCTTCTTTCTTTCTAGACTCTGTACTCAGACTAGTTGCTTCTGCATGTGCTTGTATGATTGTATGACTTGAGTGTCGGGTCATGTGACCCCTATCTGTATGACATGTTATGTATGGCTCTCTGGAGCCTTTAAATAAAGTACTTGAGTTGTAGAGTTTTGTTGTGATGCCATGTTGTATGTACTCATATCGGGCATATTGTGTGTATGATTGAAATGCTTGGTATGAGTGGGATCCGACAATCTAGTTGTTTATCCTTGGCAGCCTTTCTTATGGGGAAATGTAGTCTAGTGTTCCTCGAGCCATAGTAGTCCGCTACAGCCCGGTTCACCGGAGTCCTGTTAGCCCAGTGCTACAGCCCGGAATCACTCGTTGATGACCGACATGCTCGATGTGATTCATGTATGCCTGTCTCCATAGGTTTGTGCCGCTTTGGGTTCACGACTAGCCATGTCGGCCCGAGTTCTCTGTCGTATGGATGCTAGCGACACTATCATATACATGAGCCAAAAGGTGCAAACGATCCCGGGCCATGGTAAGGCGACACCCGTGGGATACCGTGCATGAGGCCGCAAAGTGATATAAGGTGTTACCGGCTAGATCGATGTGACTTGGAATCGGGGTCCTGACAGCGTTGGCATCAGAGCCGGACTGCCTGTAGGTTCGTTGAGCCAAACTGGTCGATGTCGAGTCTAGAAATGCTTTAGTTATATGTAGGGGAATTGATTGTGGGAGGGAACGTAAGGTTCTTTTACTCCTTTACCTATGCCTCTGATCTGAGTCATTCTCTCCTCATTCAACGTGGGTTAAGGACTAGACTCTCTTCTTCTATCAGGTTCACGTGTTACTAATCCGTAGTAGCTTATAGGATTGTTGTTACAAGTCCTAGTTCAGTTTCTACTATTCTTAGTATGTTGCTAATTGAATCAGAACCTTGATATGATGTTGTTGAGTGGTATTGTGAACTGTTGTGGATGTCTCAAATCTTTTTCTAAGCATTTACAGCCGTTATGCTGTCCAATTTTCCCTAGAAATTCTAATGTCTTTGCATTGTGGTTGTGCTTTCAGATGGCCAACCGTGTTCAAAACCAAGTGGTTCGCCTGACCAGGTGCCTCGACGTGCCCGGTCATACTGCTATGTTAGTCTGGGTCATGATCGAGACGGGTTACCGTTGGTATCCCGAATACACCGTCGAAGAGCAGTTCCGTGACTTTAATCAAAGCCAGTATTTCTGCACCGTCAGGATATTTCCTTCTTATCCTGGATCTACCGAGCCCCTTCACTGTTCCTATGGACTCGGGGTTACCGTTGAGATGGCTATGCAGGATGCTGCCTATTCCATGATGACCATCTTGCGAGTCCGGACTGGCCTGCTTCGGAACACCGACTTCCGTTACATGCCAGCTTCACTTCCGGGAGCGCAAGGGTATCTTCACGCTATCTATGCTGACTCCACTCAGGAGGACTCATTAACTCGTACCACTGCCGAGATGCTCGAAGATAAGGACCGAGAGAATCGGGCCTTGAGGCTGGAGCTTTTCAATACCCGTGCTGATCATTGGGCCACATTGACTCGGTTTGCACCTGCGGTGCAAGCTGGATGTATGGATACAAGGGATCTGTATCCTGTGAGATCAGCTCTGCCAGACATGGTGGATTGGCGTGATGTGGGAGGCATCACCCCACCCCGTGGTCCCCGCAGGCCACCGTTTGTTGGTCCAAGACCTCATCCTAGCCCCTATGGTCCACAGGCTCCTCAGGACCGTCTGTTTCCGGATGATCACGTTGAACTTCTAGGCTATGGAGGTGACTTCTATGAGGACTACTACGGAGCTATCTGAGTTAGTAGTAGTACCACTAGTATTGTAGTAGTTGTACCTCCACTGTCCTGTGTGACTTGTGGAATATGACTTTGCGTGTAATCGACTCCGGAGGTGTAGACAAATAATGTATAGGAGCTTGGAATGCCTCCGATGGGATGTAACGTATTTCATCATAGTTGTATTGTAGCCTGGGCTTGTACTAAACTATGTATGATGAGTATGACTGTTGGTATATATATGGTAGTTTTATATTACCATGACATACGGATGAACATCTCTGCAGTCCGTGTTATCCATTACATTCTGCACTTCCTTGCTAAGTTTGAGCCATCCTTGTCTAAACCGTTGTCTTGTTTTCCTCCTAGGATGGTCAACACCCGCAGCAACCCTGCTGCCCCGGAGCAGGGGGAAGCCAGTGCAGCTAGAGGTGAAAATCTGCCTCACCCGCCTTCTCTGGCCGAAGTAAAGCTAGAGGCGGAAAGAAACAAGCGTGAGACTAACCGCCTGCTGGAGCGGATTGAGCAGAACACTGCACGCCACCCACGAAATGACTTGGTGTCAATCAATGACTTTATCAAGCTGTACCCACGAAAGTTTAACCATTCCGTCGAGCCTCTCGACGCGGATGACTGGCTTCGCAGCATTACCCACAAGCTACGTTCTGCCAACGTAGCCGAAGCCGACAAGGTTACTTATGCTGCCTATCACCTCGAAGGCCCTGCTAGCCATTGGTGGGAAAACTTCGAAGCTATGCGCCCGGTCGGTCAAATCACTACTTGGGCTGAATTTAGTGAGGCTTTCCGTGAGCATCACATTCCGGAAGGTCTCATGGATCGCAAGAGGGAGGAGTTCTGCAACTTCACCCAAGGAAGACTGACTGTGGATGCATATAGTCATGAATTTGGGAATCTGGCACGGTATGCCCCTGAAGAGGTTTCTACTGACGCTAAGATGCAGGCAAGGTTCCGCAAGGGACTTAGCCCTGAGCTTCGCCGTGATCTCCGTCTGCACGAGTGCACATCCTTTCAGAAGTTGGTCAATAAAGCCATCAGTGCTGAGACAGGCCAGACTGATTATGACGCTTCACGCAAGCACTCCCGTGATTTTGGCTCTTCATCCGGCTCTGGAGCTCAGAAGAGCCGGGTGTGGATTCCAAGCACGGCACTGCCACCCAGGTTCATCCCGAGGCCATCCTTTGAGGCGCCTCGTCCCAACCAACAATTTGCACCGCCGAAGCCCTATGGTGGCCCCGCTGCTAATGCTGCTCCACGCCCCAATGTGGTGACATGCTTCAAGTGTGGAGAGCCAGGTCACTATAGCCGAGAGTGTCCCCAGAACAACAACCCCAATCAAACTGGAAAGTCCGTTGGCCGTGGTAAGCCAGCGGGAAAGACTTTCTACGCCAAGCCGGCCACCACTGCACGTGGCCATGTCAATTATGTTTCAGCCGAGGAGGCTCATGAGGATCCTAACGTCGTCCTTGGTACACTCCTTGTTAACTGCCATCCGGCATCTGTTCTTTTCGATACTGGAGCATCTCATTCATTCATATCCGAGAACTATGCTCGATTGCATAACACGACATTCTGTGACATGCCCACTTCGATGGTAATTCAAACTCCGGGTTCCAAATGGCAAACTTCTAGAGTAAGCCATGGGAACGAAATTCTTGTCGATAGACTTGTCTTCCTTGCATCCTTAATAGCTCTCAAGTCCTCTGACATAAACATCATCTTGGGTATGGACTGGATGTCAGCTCATTATGCTAAGATCGATTGTGCCACTAGAACCGTTCAACTTACTCACCCCTCGGGCAAGATAGTTAATGTCTTAACTCGAGTGGCCAAGCGCCAACTTTACTCCCTAAATGCCAACCCCCCTCCAGACCTTGAAGATGTTCCGGTAGTCCGAGACTTTCCGGATGTCTTTCCAGAAGAACTGCCAGGTGTTCCACCTGACAGGGATGTTGAGTTTGTGATAGACCTTGTTCCAGGAACCGTTCCAATTTCTAGAAGACCCTATAAGATGGCACCCCTAGAACTAGCCGAGCTTAAGAACCAACTCGATGAGTCCTTGAACAAGGGTTTCCTCCGTCCTAGTTCCTCTCCTTGGGCTTGCCCCGTCCTCTTCGTCAAGAAGAAGGATGGAACGGATCGAATAGTTGTGGATTACCGACCTGTCAACTTGGTCACCATCAAGAACAAATACCCGCTTCCCAGGATCAACGATCTGTATGATCAGCTCGCTGGATCCTCAGTCTTCTCTAAGATGGATTTGAGGTTGGGCTACCATCAAATCAAAATCAGAAACGGGGACATACCCAAAACGGCCTTTGTTACTCGTTATGGCCAATACGAGTACACCGTCATGTCCTTCGGTTTAACCAATGCCCCGGCTACCTTCTCTTGGTTAATGAACTCGGTCTTCATGGAGTACTTGGATAAATTCGTCGTAGTATACCTCGATGACATACTCATCTACTCCAAGAATGAAGAGGAACATGCCGAACATCTAAGGCTGGTATTGATGAAACTTCGAGAGCATCGCCTTTATGCCAAATTCTCCAAGTGTGAATTTTGGTTGCCAGAAGTGACCTATCTAGGCCATGTAATCTCTGGTAAGGGTATTGCTGTCAATCCCGAGCGAGTTCAAGCCGTCCTTGATTGGACTCCACCTGAAACGGTCAAGCAAGTTCGGAGCTTCCTTGGCTTAGCGAGCTATTGCCGCCGCTTCGTCGAGTATTTCTCCAAGGTTGCTAAACCTCTAACTGAACTCCTCAAGAAAGATAAAAAGTTCGAGTGGACTCCACAGTGCGAGATCAGTTTTCAAGAACTGAAAAGACGCCTGACATCTGCCCCCGTACTGGTACCACCAGACTTCTCCAAGGACTTTATTATCTATTGCGACGCCTCGCGACAAGGACTAGGTTGCATACTCATGCAAGATCGTCAGGTAATTGCCTATGCTTCATGGCAATTACACCCACATGAGGAAAATTATCCTACACATGATCTAGAGCTTGTAGCTGTAGTCCATGCACTTAAAACCTGGCGACATTACCTTCTCGGTAATCGTTGCGAGATCTTCACCGATCACCAAAGTTTGAAATATATCTTCACCCAACCAGATTTGAATCTCAGGCAAAGACGTTGGGTCGAGTTGATCTCGGATTACGACTTAGGAATAACTTACACCCCGGGCAAAGCCAATGTCATGGCTGATGCGCTAAGCCGTAAGTCCTATTGTAACAACCTGATGTTACAACAAAGTCAACCACTTCTCCATGAGGAATTTCGTAAGCTTAATCTTCACATTGTTCCTCGAGGATTCCTATCCACCCTGGTGGCGAAACCTACCCTTATGGATCAAATCATAGCTGCCCAGAAGCGTGATAAGGGCATATCCCGGATTAAGGAAAACATCGCTAGTGGAGTTGCTAAATGTTTCTCCATGGATGAGCAAGGTGCTGTCTTCTTCGAGAACCGTCTGGTGGTTCCCAAGAAACAACATCTACGCCAGTTGATCCTTAAGGAAGCTCATGAATCCCCTCTCACCATTCATCCCGGTAGTACTAAAATGTATCAAGACCTACGCCAGAGGTTTTGGTGGACTAGGATGAAGAGAGAAATCGCTCAATACATTGCTAGCTACGACGTTTGTCGTCATGTTAAAGCAGAGCATCAACGGCCTGCTGGCACCCTTCAGCCTTTGGCTATTCCTGAATGGAAATGGGATAAAATCAGTATGGATTTCATCACTGGGTTTCCCAGGACCAAGAGAGGGAATAATTCCATCTTCGTTGTGATCGACTGACTTTCCAAAGTAGCCCACTTTCTACCTGTTCGTGAGAGTATCACCGCTAGCCAGCTAGCCGAGTTATACATCTCCCGAATAGTGTCTCTCCATGGTGTTCCATTGGAAATTAACTCAGACCGTGGGAGTCTCTTCACCTCTCGATTTTGGGAAAGTTTCCAAAATGCTATGGGAACTCGTATCTCTTTTAGTACCGCCTTCCATCCTCAATCAAGTGGTCAAGTAGAGCGAGTCAATCAAATTCTGGAGGATATGCTCCGAGCTTCTGTTATCTCGTTCGGAATGAGTTGGGAGAAATGCCTTCCATTCGCGGAGTTTGCTTATAACAATAGTTATCAAGCTAGCTTGGGCAAAGCTCCTTTTGAAGTTCTTTATGGACGAAAATGTCGAACGCCTCTTAACTTGTCAGAAACCGGGGAAAGACAACTCTTTGGCCCGGATATGATTCAGGAAGCAGAAGAGCAGGTTCGCGTTATTCGTGAGAAATTGAAAACAGCCCAATCTCGTCAAAAGAGTCAATATGATCGTAAACATAAGCCTATGGCTTATGAAGTCGATGAGAAGGCTTACCTTCGGGTTACTCCGTTAAAGGGAACCCATCATTTCGGTATCAAAGGCAAATTGGCTCCTCGTTACATTGGACCCTTTCGTATTCTTGCCAAACGAGGAGAAGTTGCCTACCAATTGGAACAACCCCCGCATCTTTCCAGAGTTCACGATGTCTTCCATGTTTCACAACTCATGCGTTGCTTCGCGGATCCTATCCGTGGAGTGGACCACGAAACGCTTGATCTACAAGATAACCTCTCTTATCGGAAATATCCCGTTCGTATCCTTGATCAAGCCGAGCGTACCACTCGACGTCATAATATGAAGTTTCTCAAGGTTCAATGGTCACATCATTCCGAGGAAGAAGCCACTTGGGAAAGGGAGGATCGTCTTCGACTCGAGTACCCCACCTTCTTTCCAGAGGATCCTAAATCTCGGGACGAGATTCTTTTGAGTGGTGGTGAGTTGTCACACCCTAGCTAGTCCCTGCATTAGAGTGTGCATCATGTTTACTTTCATCAGAAACTTGAAATGGGGAAGGCAGAACCCCCAGCACCCCTTTTGAAATCAACTAGGGTTTACTAAAAATAATTTCAATGAACCTGAAATGCCCTTCTAAAATGTACACCCTCTTTGCCTTGGGTTAGAACCTCTGGCAAAATTGGTGCACAATTTTCTAGGTCAACAGAAGGTCATTGAATTAAATCATAAGTATTTGAATTTGGGCATTTAAATGCTATAAAATAATTTAAATGCTCAAATAATTCTGGGAGTAAATGTTTCCTGTTGGAAATAATCTAAACAGAGGCCACATTTATTTTCAGGATTTTTGGAGATGTTTTAGTATTTTAAATAAAGCTAAACAGTTGCAGTTAAATAGAAAACAGAAACTAAATCAAAAAAAAGGAGAAAGAAGCCCACCTGGGCCTTACCTGGCTCGGCCCAGCCTACTGGCTCGGCCAGTCACCCCCTACCTCGCGCCAGGAGGCAGGGGCGCGTGCTCGCCGCGCGCCGGCCACGCGCCAGCCACCTCCTGCTTCTGGCGACGCCGGGAGACGCCCAAAGGACGCCATGCGACCCCCACGTCTCCCTCTCATCCTCTCTCACTCTCCCCCTCGTCTCCCTCATCCTCTCCCGCGATGGCCGAGCGCGTCCCTCGCGGCCGATCGCCGTAGTCGCCGCCAGAGACCTCCCCTCTCCCCTCCGACAAGCCCATCAGCTCCGCCTCGACTCCCTCGTCCTCCCCACCGAGCCACGCTTCGCCGAAAGCCCTGCAACGCCGCCTTCTCCCTCGTCTTCAACCTCGGGCATCCGAGATCGCCGATGACCGCACCTCGTCTCCAGCCCGTCCCCGGGCCCGCTGACCCCCTCTCCGACCCCGCTGTGAGCTCCTCTTCCTTTTCCCCTAGCTCCCGTGCTCGTTTGGCCACTGTAGCCGCCATTTCCACCGCACCCGAGAGCTTCTCGCCGCCGGCCATGGCGCAGCCGTGGCCACAGCCGTGCAAGCTCACAACGGAGCGCCTCACCGTGCTCAGTGCAGCACCAGGAACCCGTAGCCACCACCAGCTCTTCCTCCCGTGCACCGTAGCGTCGAAACCGACCATGCCCGAACTCCGGCCGCCGCCACGAGCTCGATTCCGGCGAGCTCGCTCCACCCCAGCTCCTCACACTTGCTCCATTGGATGCGCGAGAGCCTAGGCTTCGCACGGGTGGTCTCCGCCGTCGTTTTGGTCGCCTGAGGGCGTTTTCCGAAGCCCTCTGCCGTCTCGGCCTCGCCGGTGACTCAACGCCGGCGGGATTAGCCCTGTTGACCGGCGGATTTGACCACTGACGTGGACCGGGTGGGCCCAGTTGACTCCCCTGAGTCAATGACAAGTGGGCCCCCCTGCTAATTATCCAGATTAGTTGCTAACTAAAATTAGTTAGTTTAATTAACTACTGACACGTGGGACCCACTAGTCAGGTTTGACCTGGACGTCTCCGTTGACCCTGACGTCACCCTGACGCATTGCTGACGCAGTAATTGATTTACTGGAATTATTTTTATACAGGAAATTCCAGAAAATAGTTCAAACTTCAAAAATTCATAGAAATTCAACCGTAACTCCAAATGAAATAATTTATATATGAAAAATTATCAGAAAAATTCAATCTATCCATCTGTAATGGTTTCATGCATGACAAAACAAGTTTACCTTGGTGTCTAGGAAGAATAAGGAAATGCACTATTAAGGCCATGTTTAATGAGCTAATATTTGAATCTTTGATTCAAATGAGTTCATCCCTTTCTATTCTAGCTTGCATTAGGCCAAGACACAATCATATTGCCATGTCATAGCATGCATCTTATTGTTGCATATCGTCATGTGTTGATTGTGTTCCGATGTGTTCTTCGTGGTAGGTTCTGCCTCCGAGGATATCCACGAGTATCCAACTAAAGGGCAGTATCCCGCTACCACTCCATCAGGCAAGCATCCATTGATCATTCCGATACAAACCCATGTTCTCGCTTCTGCTCTTGTTTACTGCATTAAGACAACGCGATTCAAACTGCTGTGTGCTACGGTACTTGAACTCTTATCCTCTGCATGACCTGTCATTTCCATAGTAACTAGATGAAACCCACTAGCATGTGTAGGAGTTGATTGAGCCATGTATGTGATTCCTACCTTGCTATGCCTGCTATGCTTAGAGTTGTGCCAGGTCTGGTTCATCTGGGTGATGGGCTAGAGTGAAATGCTTATGTCGGTAATGTGAGGGATGTGTTGAACATGTTTTGGTAAAGGTATCGATGAGAGGCCATGTAGGAGTACATGGTGGGTTGTTTCATTGAGACCGTCCCTAAGAACTGAGATCTGTATGCGTGATTTAGGATTGAGCTACTACCACACATTGGGCCCTGAAATATGACCCCGCTCGACTTACTGACCCCTCTCGCCTCTGTCCAGGAGTTGCAACTAGTTTATGGTGTTTGTAGGACATGTGTTGGCGGCCGTGCGTAGCGCTGACCCTAGGGGTGGGCTATGTTGCGGTAGATACACCGTGGCACGGTGTACCGAGTCACCCGTTTGGTGTCTCGGGAACCCTGTTCACATCGTTTGGGGCCGTTGAGGACACCCCTGCCGGATTTCCTTGCGGATGGAACCTGAATAGGCGATAAACCTGGACTAGAGACTTGTGAGGTTAGTCAGGTCGTGGTCTACACCCACGTCGGTTTTCGCTTGAAGTCTGCCGAGCACATGTCGTGTGCAGACGCTAAGTGGTGGAAACATGTGTGACGAAGTACACCCCTGCAGGGTATAAAACTATTCGAATAGCCGCGTCTGCGGTAAAGGACTACTTGGTTGCATATACAGTTCATAGACAAATTAATGGATACTACTAAAAGACTCAAGATAAGTGTGAGTACCGAGGATGGCCCTCTTGTAGGATGACGAGGGAGAATCCCCGGTGGAGTATTGTGTTGGTGAGTAGTGGACTCGTGTGCGAAAACTATTTTACTAGAGAGGTTCCGTAGGATAGCTTAGCCAAGAGTCAAAGCTGGCTTGCTGCATCAACCCCACCACCTCCTTGAGAATAATGCATGTATAGTAGGTTCTGATGTAAGACTTGCTGAGTACCTTTGTACTCATGTTTGCTTAATTACTGTTTCAGACGACAACACCGCCCCCTCAGATGGGTTCTACGTAGACCTTGACGTCGACGGGTGACTAGCCACCCAGGTGGTGATCCCGGCCATGGAGGGCCCTATGTAGATTGACAGGCTTCGAGAAGCCTTCTTTCTTTCTAGACTCTGTACTCAGACTAGTTGCTTCCGCATGTGCTTGTATGATTGTATGACTTGAGTGTCGGGTCATGTGACCCCTATCTGTATGACATGTTATGTATGGCTCTCTAGAGCCTTTAAATAAAGTACTTGAGTTGTAGAGTTTTGTTGTGATGCCATGTTGTATGTACTCATATCGGGCATATTGTGTGTATGATTGAAATGCTTGGTATGAGTGGGATCTCATCCGCTGATTCTTCAACATCAGTTGGTTCGGACCTCTGCTTAGTTTCATCCAAGCTTCATCCTGGTCCGACAATCTAGTTGTTTATCCTTGGCAGCCTTTCTTATGGGGAAATGTAGTCTAGTGTTCCTCGAGCCATAGTAGTCCGCTACAGCCCGGTTCACCGGAGTCCTGCTAGCCCAGCACTACTGTTCAGGACACTTGACTGGCCGGCATGTGTTTCACTTCGTTCCTATGTCTGTCCCTTCGAGGAAATGTCACGCGGTGACTTTCGGAGTCCTGCCTAGCCTGCTACAGCCCGGGATCCCCGGAGTCCTGTTAGCCCAGTGCTACAGCCCGGAATCACTCGTTGATGACCGACATGCTCGATGTGATTGATGTATGCCTGTCTCCATAGGTTTGTGCCGCTTTGGGTTCACGACTAGCCATGCCGGCCCGGGTTCTCTGTCGTATGGATGCTAGCGACACTATCATATACGTGAGCCAAAAGGTGCAAACGGTCCCGGGCCATGGTAAGGCGACACCCGTGGGATACCGTGCGTGAGGCCGCAAAGTGATATGAGGTGTTACCGGCTAGATCGATGTGACTTGGAATTGGGGTCCTGACACAACTGCTGAGCAGTCGGGCCGGATCTCCCCGACGACCTACTTTATTGACGACTGTTGTCTTTCTTCCTTTCCGTCAGGAGCCAACGCTGCACTTCAACAGCAGCTGAGCGAAGCCAACTCTGCCCTGCTCGCCAAAGGGGAGGAGTGCAGCAGGCTCGCCACAGAGCGCGATCTGCTGGCTACTCAGTTGGCAGAGCAGAAGGAGCTGCTTACGAAGTCGCAGAGGGAGGCGGAGGAGACAGAAACCGCCCTCTTGGTCGAGTTCGCGAGCAAGCGCTCCTCCTGGTCTGACAAGGAGGCGCTGCTGTCCTCCGGCTTCCACGAGATTGAAGACATCGTTGATGGTGAGTCTCTTTATTTTCTTTCTTCAATCTACCGACTTAGATCGTGCCGACTCCTGGTTTTTGAATTGCTTCTTCGTTTCTTCATGTCTTTTACAGACTTCTTCCCTGGGCAGTCGTAGGCCGCTATCCAAGCCATCAAGGCCGGTCGTGAAAGTCGGAGGGTGGAGGGCGCGGAGATCGCCGCCGATGCCCCCCGAACTCTTGATGAGCCCATCTTGAGCATCGAGGCTCGCCTCCGGCCGGCTCACCGGATGCTGCGCCGGCTTCAGCGCGTCGGTGCCCATGCGATTTCCGCCCTTTGGCCGAATATGCAGGCTCCACGCACCCCCAGCCTGATGGCCGGAGGTCGCGGCTGGTCACCTCGAGGCCTGGAAGGGCTCTTCAGCCCGGGCTGGAGCGCGTTGGGCCTTGGAGTTCGTCAAGGCGTGGTACCCGGGGCTGGATCTAGACCGGTTGGCCACGCTTCGGTCGGAGGCCCAGCCGGAGCTGGCGGCTGCGGAAGACGCCCTCGTCAAGCGTGCTGCGGCGATCGCCGAGTACATCGACACGAGCATCTTCGTCCCCGAGCAGTCTGAAGACGGCGAGGAGGTACCGCCGGAGTGGTTTGGGATGAACCCAGACTACGGCGAAGACTTGGCGGAGGTGATTGGCTCCAGCGTCGAGGAGGAGGACGAGGCGGAGGATGAGGGTGAGGCGGAGGCACCAGAAGACGGAGCAGACGGCCAGCCTCAGCCCGACCGCGCCTCCAGCAACGAGCCGCGTGCGACCGACCTGACTGCTGCCGGAGGCGATCAAGCCGAGATTAGCTGACCGACCGCCCCGACGCCTGACGCTGGCGCCTCCTCCGACCCCCCGAATCCGTCTGCCGCCTCCTAAGCTGCTGTTGTGTCTTTTGTTTTATCTGCTTCAGTAGTCTTTTGAAGAACTTGTTAATTCGCACAATTCCACCCGCGGGGTGTATTTTGAACCCCTACTCGACAATTCGGCCAAGGGCCTATGTTATATATGTATATCTATCTTTTCTTTCTCATTGTTCTTTTGGCTGTTTTCCTTTGCCGCTTTCTCTTAGTTGCCTGTCTTGCCAATCGGACAGCCGCTCTGCAGACTGTTGCTGGATCAAGTGCTAGGCTACTTTGGGAAAGCAAGTACTTAGCCGATTTCAAGATTGTTTGAGCAAGTTGGATAGAAAACGACAATCCGACTGTCCGAGAGTCGGTTTGCGAGAAAGGCTGGAAGCCGTCTTGAGCTATGTTTTACGCTTTGAGTCATTAGCCATTTTTCGTGCGAGCACCCATTCTACCTTACCTCTGCCCACTGTACAGTCGCTCTGCGAGCTGCGGCTTCTGACAGAAGACGGCTTAGGTGTTACTGTCGGTGTTCTGGGAACGGGGGTCCCCAGACTTGCCTGCATGCGGCCTACGGCGTGGCTCAAAAGGGGGCCCAGTGCGGCCCATCTTCATCCACACAGACCCAAGACCCTCGCGAGGGGCGAAGCCTCGCGGGGCGGACGACACGGAGCTTCCTCAGGCACGGCCTCATCAGGCTGGCTCGCGAGGAGGCAGAGAGATCAAGGCGGGGTACCTCACGAGGTGCCCGTGACGCAAGCCATGATGATCAAAGGCGCCAGGCGGGCGCCAGCCGCGGAGTGTCCTCCTTTCCTCTTTGGTGCAAAGGGAGCAAGCGTAGGCGAGAGCATCAAGCAAAGGCACCCATTTCGGTGCAACAAGACCAAGACCAGTCCAACGGCAGGGAGGAAGTCATTGTGGAGCCCAAGCCAGTGTCACCACCAGAGCCTTTGGCAGGCGAGGACCAACTTTAGTTAGGATAAGTGTACCAGACGTTCCCCTTCAAAATGGCCAATTGTTGGCACCCTTCCCGCTCAATATTTGGGAAGAGGCCCAGGGCCTTTGCCTATAAATAGGACTAGCCACCCCCAGGGTAGGGGGGCAATCAAGAAGGGAGAATCTAGAAGCCAAGAGAGAAACTAGCTAGGATCAGATCGAGTAGCATCACACAGAGAGAGAGAGAAGGGCGACTGAACTCCTCCTAGCAGTTCATCCCCCCAGCCAAGAACAGACCCTCGCGAGGCTGTTCTTCCTTGTATTGCTCATCATCATCAGCCCAAGAGGCAATCCACCACACCACGCACTGGAGTAGGGTATTACACCACAACGGTGGCCCGAACCAGTATAAACCCTGTGTCTCTTGTGCTATTCTTTCCATAGCTTAGATCTTAGCGAGGCGGAGGGGTGCAAGTAGGTAGAAGGCGAAATCTCCGCGCGCACCCCAGTGTTCGAACCTCAAGGGTCTGCCGGAACCCGAAATCCAACATTTGGCGCGCCAGGTAGGGGTGCGCCGGAATTCGTCTTCCACCACCCCGTTCTCCTCCGACCATCACGTCCATGTCTGACGCTCGTCAGGCCCGCGCCGAGCGCCGGGCCGCTCTCGCTTCCCGCGTCGCCTAGACGGCTCCTGTCAGCGGGCATCCTCGTCGTTCCCCGTCACCTGCCATCAACGCCGCCACCCGCCCGGTGGGGAACAAGCAGCAAGCGTCGTCTCAGCATCCGTCCATGCGGCAAGACGGCCGCACCGCTACTCCCTCGCTCACCCCAGCTGGTTCATCGTCCCGCGTGCTCCGCGCACCCATGGAGGCTCGAGCTGCGCTCATCGCGGCAAACGAGCTCCTGTGCTACCGTCCCGTTGACGACGTCTATGAAGAATGGCTCGACCGCGTCGCCGAGCTCGTCCGTGCCGCAGGGGGCTCTCCTGCGCCGTCCGTTCCGCTGCACCGCACCCCGCCCCGCGCGGGCGACGAAGCTCCGGCGGCACCCCAGCCACCTCCTCCTCAAGAAGGCACCATGGCTCCAAGGCGCGTAGCCCTTGGGCGAAACCCGCTCCGTCGGGTGCTAGCGCGGCAAGAGCAGAGCTGCCAAGAAGTCCCTCGCCCGCAAGAAGCTGCCCTGGCACTCCCTGCTCCAGCACGTCGCGACCATGCTCCTGCTCCCGCACGTCAAAACCCCGCGCTGCTCCCAGCTGCAGCGCGTGGGGACATGCAAGACCAAGCTCTCCGTCACCCAAGGCCTCCCGTGGCCACAGCAGGCTGCCGTGCCTTCACCACTGAGCTACATAGCATCGCGTGGCCCGGCAAGTTCAAGCCAGACCTGCCTCCTCGTTACGACGGCACGGCCGACCCTGCGGAGTTCCTCCAGCTCTATGAGCTGGGCATCGAAGATGCCAACGGAGACGAAAAGGTCATGGCGAACTGGTTTCCCATGGCGCTCAAGGACGGGGCCCGCACCTGGCTCCTGAACCTGGCTCCAGGCACGATCTCCTCCTGGGACGAGATGCGCACCCGCTTCATCGCCAACTTCCAAGGTACTCGCGACCGGCCACCCACCGTGAGCGACATGCGCCGCATCAAGCAACAACCCGGAGAGACCCTGCAGAAGTACATCCAACGCTTCAACAATGCACGCCTCAAGATTCCCAAGGTGACCGAGGAGGCCATCATCTTAGCCTTCTCTGACGGCGTGCGCGATGACAAGATGAAGGAGGAGCTGGCGATGCAAAAAGACCTGTGCACTTCCTTGGAGTTGTTCAACTTGGCAACCAAGTGCGCCAGGGCTGAGGAAGGGCGTCTCTCCCTCCTCGAGCTGCCTGCCATAGACCCAGAAGAGAAGAAGCCCAAGGCCAAGGATGTGAAGTGCAAGGGGGCTGCCGTGCTCGCGGCAGAACCAGACACCAAGCGGGGCAGAGATCAGCCCGAATCTTCCAAGGGCAGTCGGTACTGTGTGTACCACGACCTCCACACCCACAACACCAACGAATGTCAAGAGCTCCGAGCCGTGCGAGAAGGAAGGATCGGTCGTCGCCCCGACCACGGTGACCGGGGCTACGGTCGAGGAGGAGGAAGGAATGCAGGACGCTGGGAAGACCGCTGCCCGCGCCAAGGGTGGCGCGATCGACCTCGCGAGGATTGCTGGCAAGACCCACCTCGCGAGGGAGACTGGAGAGATCAGCCTTGCGAGGATCGCCCGCAAGGCAACGCAGGCCTCCCTCCGCTGCCGCCGCAGCCAAGGAGAAACGAGGACTGCCATCAGGACGAGGGGACTGGGGGCTTCCAGGAGCCATGCGCGATCGCCTGCATCTTG
The DNA here is from genome assembly GCF_056163025.1 of Triticum urartu. Classification (NCBI taxonomy): domain Eukaryota; kingdom Viridiplantae; phylum Streptophyta; class Magnoliopsida; order Poales; family Poaceae; genus Triticum; species Triticum urartu. Next base: position 190,349,652 of record NC_141873.1, on the reverse strand, counting down.
GGCGGGGCTCAAGCCCCAGCCTCTCAACGCATCTTCAAGCAGTTCGCCCGCGAAGTGAATGCAGTCCTCTCCAAGCTCGAAGCCACGCGCCCTCTCAGGTGGTCGGCGTGCGCCATCACGTTCAGCTCAGCATATCAGCTCAAGTGTGCGGCCACAGCCGGAGTCCTCCCGATGCTTTGTTCCCCAATCATCAGCAACGTGGTGGTCACCAGGACCCTCATCGATGGCGGGGCAGGGCTCAACGTCCTGTCCGTGGAAACATTCAACAATCTCCAAGTGCCCTACAACCAGCTTTAGCCAACCAAGCCTTTCTCCGGAGTGACCGACGGCTCCACGGTCCTGATTGGGTAGGTCCGCCTCCCTGTCACCTTCGGGGCACGCGACAACTACCGCACCGAGCTCATCGACTTCGACGTCGCTCACATTCGCCTGCCGTACAACGCCATCCTTGGGTACCCAGCGCTGGCCAAGTTCATGGCCGTAACTCACCATGGCTACAACGTCCTCAAGATGCCAGGAAGTGGCGGAGTCATCACGGTGCCCTGTGAAGGGAAGGACGCGGTGTGTTCCCTGGAACGAGCCTTTCAGGCCGCATCACTGGAAGACCCGGATAGCGGAAGCAGGAGGCTTCCCGAGACCGCCCCAAAGAAGAAGAAGACATCGTCCGGCCCGGCCCCTCAGGGTCCGCGCCTGCCCAGGGGGAACCTCCTTCCATCGCATAGGAAAGCGCGCCCGGCGCCCTCCTCAGGCAGGGCTCGGGGGCTCCCCCTAGAGGGCCACCGACCTGGCTAAGGTCACGAGGGAGGCGCTTGGGCACCACATGGAGGCGTGTTTCGAAGCACGTTTCCCTCAAGAAGGAGTAAGGCAAGGAGAGCCAGACCCCCAGGAGTTCGTCAGCAAGGCCATTCAGGAGCTACAGGAGTCAAGAGTCATGAAAGGCGGCCGCCGCCTACCAGCTGTGGGCCCCCATCCAGGCGAGGATGGTGGGCTGCGCGTCTGCATCGACATACCAGGGCTCAATCGAGTCGCCTCTCTGGAGCGCCTCTGGCCCTCGCGAGTGGGGCACTGCGAAGGTCCACCCCACAGCTATGTTTGCATGCCTTACGGCTTGCCGAACGCGGCTGCCACGTACCAGCGCCTCATGAGGGGCATCACGGAGGCTCAAGAGGCCAGGCGTTCCGCAGCCCTGGCGGAGATGGAGATGGTCCGCGAGGAGCCACCAGCGCCTCCGGAGCCTCCCGAGGCCCATGGGCCTGGGGGCTCATGAGGATCGGCTTCCGCAGCCCACCGAGTCTGCTACGCCAACACTCCTTCGTCCTCAACATCATCAGGTGACATCTTTCAAGTTTCATTTCCAGCTGCGAGCGCCCCCCAGGGCTGCATTATTCCCAGGCCACGCGGGTCCGTCCCTGCGGCATGTATCCCTTTTATTTCATGTTGTTAGCTTACCTTGTTGGGGGCGCCCCTCGGGCTGCATCATCCCCAAGTCGCTCGGGCTAGACCCAGCGGCATGTATCCCTTTTGCGTTTATTTCCGGCTATGTGTTCGACCCACCATGCTTGATTATTTGATGCCTGTCCACGGCACCTCTTCTTCTCCATGCCGACCACTTGCACGTTAAAGGGCGGGTACCTGAGCATCGCGACTCAGGGCTCTTACTGGCTCTCCAGCCCTCACCCTCTGGCCTTGTCCACAGCATCGCGACCTGGCATACCAGCAACGGCTGAGACCAGCTCGAGGGCCAGGACCCGAGGACATAGAGTGCCGGCATCTAACCAAATTTGCAGGGACACATCACAAGATAAGGCCCAGTGCCAGGCGCAACCCGCCTAGAGGTAGGGCCCCGTGAGTCCCGCGCTGGCTCACGGGTGCCCAGATACACCTCGCCAGGCCCTACCGTGCCAGCCACGTGTCAGGGCGGGGCTGTACACGCCCCGGGGGCTCCTCCTGGAGGGGAGCCCCCTCCCACGTACCAGTGGAAGCACCATGCTCCGCGTTGGCTGACGACACTGCCGAGGAGCGGCTATGCCCGTACACATACAGAAGCGCTATGCTCCGCGCTGGTGATAAACAACTGAGGGTGGCCCCCGGGCCGCATCAACCTCAGGGAGCCCAGAGCTTAGTGTCTAGCCTCATCGTAACGCCTCCCCTCAGGAGTGCCGCGCGAGGGGGCTGGGCACGGGGGCTGCGCCTGGGTCACGCCCAGACGCACGCCACCCAGCCAGGCCCCCCCGGGCCTGGTTCGTCGCGCGTCTCTCCCCGAGCGGAGCCAAGGTACGAAGGCCATTTGAGCGTCAAGGGGAACTCCTGATAATCGCGACTCAGAAGCCTAACTGGTCACGTAGCCCCTCACTCCTTAGTTCCAAAAGGATAACGGCGGTTGAGGTATGCGCGCGGCCGGGCTCTGCAGACGTAGAACGGTAGATCCACCCACATCACACCTCCCTACTTGCTGTTCGTGCGCCAAGGGGGACTCCTGAGCATCGCGACTTAGGAGCCTAACTTGTCACGTAGCCCCTCACTCCTTGGTCCCGTCCTGGTTTCCGGTCGGGGCTAACGGCGGCTGAGGTATGCGCGGGGCCGGGCTCTGCCGGCGTAGAACATAAGCAAGTAGGAAGGAAAAGCAAAAATTTCAAGGAATTCAAAAGCAAATATTACAGTCCACATTGTTAACTCAATGCCAAACGCAAGTTTAAACGCCTCCCCAAGGCATGATACATGTGCAGGAATTAAAGGCAGGACAGGAGCCACAATGGAGTCACTTGTCGGTGGTGGAGCAGCGCGGAGTGGGTTCGCCTCATGGAGAAGTGGGGTCGGCAGCGCCTTGCTTCGGCTTGGTGTTGAAGGCCCGGAACATCCCGAGCAGAGCCTCCGCGCGACCCTTCACGACCTCGGCAGCGGCAGCGGCACGCTCGCCGCTTACTGGCTCCAGCAGGCTGTCGAGGTCGACGCCGGGATCGCGAAGGTAGATGTGGGTGAGGACCCGCGTTAGCGCTGCAGAAGACAGGACACGCGCCTCGGCCTTGGCCATGGGGCCAAGGCCAAGGGCGGCATCTTCAAGAGCGCGAACCAGGAAGGGATGCAGCTTGGCGGGGCCATCCTCGGCGCCAGCCAGCGGGCTCTCCAGGCCGCTGTCGTAAAGCGTCCTCAGCGAGGAGCGAGCCTTCGCCTCCATCTCCGCGAAGGCCACGCGGTCCTCGGCAAGAACCTGGGCCTTGTCGTCCAGCTCGACCTTCCTCGCCCCCAACTCCTGCTCCAGCGCGCCTAGGCGGTCACGGCGCCTCCCGAGCTTGACCTCCCTCTCCTCGACGGCCGCCTCGCGAGCCTTCACGCCTTCTTCCTGCTCTTGGCGAAGGCGGGCCTCTTTCGCGAGCTGGTCCCGCAGGCCTTGCAGCTCGTCCTCCAGCGCCTTGCAGCGACCACGGACGTCGACCACCTCCCCCAGGGCTGCGTCACGAGCAGCCTTCGCCTCAAGGACGGCCTGCCTCTCCTCATCGCAAGCCGTCGAGGCCTGGACCAGCGCCGCCCGAATCGAAGCGTCGGAGCGAATCCATCCTGAAGCCAGCTCCAAGCGCCCGGCCACCAAGCAAGGGTCGGCACCAAGAAGATCCTGCCGCAGCCGGTCCAGCTCAGCAGCAGCACGATCCAGAACGGCAGGAGGAGTCGGAGAGATAGCAGTCGGTGGAGTAGGAGGAGAAGGCGGCAGCGCGACCACAGCATCCTGAGGCGGAGCCTGCTGTGCCCCAACGGCTATAGTGGCGGCAGCAGGCAAAGGCACCTCGGGAGTCACTTGGGCCATGGGGGCTGAGCTCGCCCCAACCGGCTCAGCCAGGCCTCGCGAGGACGACCGGGCAGGAGAAGCCCGTGTGTCGCGGTCACCTTCCTTCGCGGGCAGAGGCACTGCCACGGATGGAACCTCAGGAGCTCCCTTCCGCTTCTTTGCTGCGGGCGCCAGCCTGTCCAAGAGATGTGGACGTCAAGCCTCAGCAGCAGAACAAGAAATAAAGACAAGAATCAAGCGCTTATGGGTCGTCGCCAGTGAGCTCAGGCAGCCCCCGACCAGAGATTGGAGGACCACAGCCAGATCTTCATCGGCCAAGGCCGCGGGGCTCGGATGGGGCCTCCACATTGGAAGTGAGTACTGCCGAAGCGGAGCCAGCTGGTGCTCCAGGAATTCCCTCAGCAGCGACGTGCCGGTCAGCTTCGCCGCCACCATGTTGGCCGGCCTCAGATCCGCGTCCATCTTCTCCAACACCAGCTTCGCGCGGGGGTCCGCGAGCTCCGCTCGACCCCAATCTCTGGAGCTCGTGGGTTGCTCCGTGGGCAAGATCAGCCGAGGGTGGATGCGCCCAGCATCTGCCAAGACCCACTTGCTCCTGAAGCCCTTAATCCTTTTCCCGGGGTTCAAAATGGCAATGGTGCCACCGTACGCGATGAAGCTCGCGCACGCGGAAGCAGGACCGCGAGAGGTCCGGAGGTAGAAGTAGTGGCGCAGCAAGGCCACTGAGGGCTGCACCCCTACGTGAGCCTCGCAGTAATAGGCGAAGATTGCCAGGAGAAGGACGGAGTTGGGGTGGAGATGCAGAGCCTGTAGCTTATAATGGTGGAGGACAGAGAAGAAGAACTCGGAGAAGGGAGGCACCAGGCCAGAAGCAATGGCGCTTACAAAGAACGGATAGAAGGTGCTCCCTTGGCCCTTAGGGGTGGCGGAGCCGTCCTTGAACACCTTCGCCCCGTCGATGCCCTGCGCCGCCACCATCCGGTGCAACCGGGCGAGGCTCGCCTTCGACACGTTCGGCGAGTCCAGGGCAAACGAGTACCAAGCTCCGGCCGGGGACTGACGAGGCGCCATGGCTTCCTAGATCACGCGATCGGAGTAGATCTGGAAATTTTGGAGGAAGGAAGGAGAGGCGCAAGAAAGGGGATCTGAGCAGCAACCGGAGAAAGCAAAAAAAAAAAGCAAAGCCTAGGCAGATGCCGCTCCCTTATCAACTCGCGCGGTTGCTAAGGTGCCCACGTCCAGTAAACCGCCACGCGGCGCCCAAGGCCGCAGGCTGTTAGGGCCTGCGGCACTTCGCTCTTGCCCTTTCGCCTCCCTGCACGGCCAAGTCCGGGCGCGCCTTGGGCCCGGGGGCTACTGTCGGCGTTCTGGGAATGGGGGTCCCCAGACTTGCCTGCCTGCGGCCTGCGGCGTGGCTCAAAAGGGGGCCCAGCATGGCCCATCTTCATCAACACAGACCCAAGACCCTCGCGAGGGGCCAAGCCTCGCGGGGCAGATGACACGGAGCTTCCTCAGGCACGGCCTCATCAGGCTGGCTCGCAAGGAGGCGGAGAGATCAAGGCGGGGTACCTCACGAGGTGCCCGTGACGCAAGCCATGACGACCAAAGGCGCCAGGCGGGCGCCAGCCGCGCAGTGTCCTCCTTTCCTCTTTGGTGCAAAGGGAGCAAGCGCAGGCGAGAGCATCAAGCAAAGGCACCTGTTTCGGTGCAACGAGACCAAGAGCAGTCCAACGGTAGGGAGGAAGTCATTGTGGAGCCCAAGCCAGCGTCACCACCAGAGCCTTTGGCAGGCGAGGACCAACTTTAGTCAGGATAAGTGTACCAGATGTTCCCCTTCAAAATGGCTAATTGTTGGCGCCCTTCCCGCTCAATATTTGGGAAGAGGCCCAGGGCCTTTACCTATAAATAGGACTAGCCACCCCCAGGGTAGGGGGGCAATCAAGAAGGGAGAATCTAGAAGCCAAGAGAGAAACTAGCTAGGATCGGATCGAGTAGCATCACACACAGAGAGAGAGAGAAGGGCGACTGAACTCCTCCTAGCAGTTCATCCCCCCAGCCAAGAACAGACCCTCGCGAGGCTGTTCTTCCTTGTATTGCTCATCATCATCAGCCCAAGAGGCAACCCACCACACCACACACTGGAGTAGGGTATTACACCACAACGGTGGCCTGAACCAGTATAAACCCTGTGTCTCTTGTGCTGTTCTTTCCATAGCTTAGATCTTAGCGAGGCGGAGGGGTACAGGTAGGTAGAAGGCGAAATCTCCGCGCGCACCCCAGTGTTCGAACCTCAAGGGTCTGCCGAAACCCGAAATCCGACAGTTACACACTACTTGTCCGGCTGAAGGAAGCATTTCATAGTACAAGGCGGCAAGTCCCCGGGCCGACTTGTCGAGCCCGGTGCCAAGTGGCATGACAAAGAGTAACATACTTGTAGGCATAATTTTTATCATACAGGCAAAAGAGGGCAGTCCCCGAGCTCGTCTCGGGGGGCCTGAAGTCTTGGTACTTCAATACAAAAGGTAGTGTGGTACATACTGCGTCAACTGTAAAATCTTCAGAGAAGATTTGCATTCCATGGCCGCTCTGTCTCCTTGCTGGAGTCGTCCCTCTTGCGTGCTTGGGGCTTCTGAGCGTCGATCAGGTAGTAGGAATCGTTGCCTAGTACTTTGCTGATGATGAAAGGGCCTTCCCAAGGCGGCGACAGCTTGTGCTGGCCGGCTGTTCGCTGGATCAGCCGGAGCACAAGGTCACCTTCTTGGAAGGATCTTAGCCTGACCTTCCTGTTGTGGTATCGGCGCAGGCTCTGCTGGTAGATGCTGGACCGGCTGAGTGCCAACAGCCGGCCCTCTTCCAGCAAATCAACGCCGTCTTGTCGTGCTTCTTCTGCTTCCTCCTCGGTGTACATGGTGACTCATGGGGAGTCGAACTCTATGTCCGTTGGGATGACGGCTTCGGCACCGTAGACGAGGAAGAAGGGCGTGAAGCTGTTTGACTTGTTTCGAGTCATGCGCAGACTCCAGAGGACGGCTGGCAGCTCATCGAGCCAGCAGCCAGCCGAGCGCTCCAGAGGCTCGATCAACCGAGGCTTGATGCCGGACAGGATGAGGCCGTTTGCTCGCTCCACTTGGCCGTTTGACTGCGGGTGGGCGACGGACGCTAGGTCCAGTCGGATGCCCTGTGTTGCGCAGAAACGGGCCAAGGCGCCTTTGGAAAAATTTGTGCCATTGTCGGTGATGATGCTGTGTGGTATGCTGTACCTAATTGTGTGAACTTGTCATGGTAGTCGGACCGTTCAGTTTCTGAATTGGCTTCACTTCCACCCACTTGGTGAACTTGTCCACTGCGACAAGTAGGTGAGTTAGACCACCTCGTGCTGTCTTGAATGGTCCCACCATGTCTAGACCCCAAACTACGAAACGCCAAGCAATGGGGATGGTCTTGAGCGCGAAAGCCGGCTGGTGCGGCTTGGAGCTGAACTTCTGGAACCCTTTGCATTTTTGGACCAACTCCTTGGCCTCTTCCAAGGCAGTCGGCCAAAAGAAACCATGCTGAAAAGCTTTGGTGACGAGTGCTCTTGAAGCCGCATGGTGGCCGCATTCGCCTTGATGGATGTCTTTGAGGATCGCCTGGGCTTGCTCTGGCTCTACGCAGCGCTGGTAGACACCAGTGACGCTGCGCCTGACCAGCTCTCTGTTGATTATGGTATAGGCTGCCGCTCGATGTTGTACTTGCCGAGCTAAGGTCTCATCAGTTGGTAGCTCTTTGTTCACCAGGAATTTGAGGATGGGCTGGGCCCATGAGGGTGCTGCTATTTCTTCGACTACCAGAACTGCGACTTGGACGAGGGCGGCTGGGCTGGGAGGCGGCGGGCTGGAGTCAACAGCCGCTTGCTGGGCTGATGAAGTCCCCAGGCCGACTGGCGCGATCCTTGAGCCGAGTTCTGGAATCTTCGAGTCCGTCACCGCAGTCCCCGGGCCGGGCTCGACTATGGCAGCTTTGGAGCTACCCGCCAAAGTCCCCGTTCCGACTGCCGGAGCTCTGGAGTTGGATCCGCCATCTTCGGGAGGAGCCGGCAAAAAATGGAGTCTGATTCTAGTGAAGGCTTGATAGACGGCTTGAGGAGGTGTTGAAGGGCCACGCCGGATGGTATTGCTTGGCGGATAGAGCCGATTCGTGCCAAGGCGTCTGCTTGGTCGTTGTCGTTTCTTGGCACATGGAGGAACTCGCACCCTTCGAAATACCCACTGAGTTGCTGCACGAGGAAACGGTAGTTCGCCATGTTTGCGTCTTTCGCATCCCAGTCGCCAGATGACTGCTGGACCACTAAGTCCGAGTCGCCATAACACAAGATCCGGCGGATGCCAAGTTCTTTGGCAAGCCGGAGCCCGTGAATGAGCGCCTCGTACTCGGCCATGTTGTTGGAGGCGGCAAAATGGATTTGCAGTGCATATTTGAGCTTCTCGCCTTTGGGAGAGGTGAGGACGACGCCGGCTCCCAAGCCGGTGCGCATCTTGGAGCCGTCGAAGTGCATCCACCATGGGTGGAGTCAGGCGCTGGAGGCAGGTACTGGGTCTCGGCCCAGTCGACAAGGAAGTCGGCCAGTGCTTGTGATTTGATAGCGGTGTGGGGCTGGTAGTAGATGGTGTAAGGAGCCATCTCTATGGCCCACTTGGTCACTCGACCAGAGGCATCTCGTCTATCGATGATCTCGGCAAGTGGAGCCGTGCAGACCACTGTGATTGGATGCTCTTGAAAGTAAGGCTTCAATTTCTTGGCAGCAAAGTGCATGCCATAGCACATCTTCCGATAGTGGGGGTAGTTCTGCTTGGTGGTCGACAGTACCTCGCTCAGGTAATATACTGGTCTCTGGACAGGTAGCGCCTTGCCTTCCTCCTTGCTCTCTACTACAATGACTGTGCTGACTACTCGGCTGGTGGCGGCGATGTACAGGAGCATAGGTTCCTTGGGAGTCGGAGCCGCCAGGACGGGTGGAGTAGTCAGCATCTTCTTCAACTGATGGAAAGCTTCGTCCGCCTTATGGTTCCACTCAAAAAAAGTGGTCTTCTTCATGAGTTGGTATAAGGGGAGAGCTTTCTCGCCCAGCCGACTGATGAATCAGCTGATGGAAGCCAAGCAGCCGGTGAACTTCTGCACATCCAGCAGTCAGCTGGGTACCTCCATTCTCTCGATGGCCTTGATTTTTATTGGGTTGCATTCTATGCCGCATTTAGAGACCAGGAAACCTAGTAGCTGGCCGGCTGGTACTCCGAAGACACACTTCTCGGGGTTGAGCTTGATCTGGAACCGGCGCAGGTTCTCAAAGGTCTCCTTGAGGTCTTCCAGCAGTGTTCCTCGCTTTTCCGTCTTCACCACCACATCGTCCACGTAAACATGGGCGTTCCTGCCGAGCTGCTTGAGGAGGCACTTCTGCATGCAACGCTGAAAGGTGGCGCCGGCATTCCTTAAGCCGAACATCATGGTGAGGTAGCAGAATGATCCAAACGGCGTGATGAAGGCGGTCTTCAATCTGTCAGCCGGATTCAGCTTGATCTGGTGATATCCTGAGTATGCATCCAAGAAGCTCAACAACTCGCATCCAGCTGTGGAGTCTATCACCTGGTCAATTCTTGGTAGAGCAAATGGGTCCTTGAGGCAGGCCTTGTTGAGGCTCGTGTAGTCAATACACATTCACCATTGCTTGTTCTTCTTTAGCACCAGGACTGGATTTGCTAGTCACTCCGGGAAGAAAACTTCCATAATGAAGCCGGCTGCTAGGAGTCGGGCTATCTCTTCTCCGACAACTCTTCTCTTCTCTTCTAATAAGCGGCGCAGGGGCTGCCTGACCGGCTTTGCATCAGATCAGACGTGTAACTTGTGCTCGGCGAAATCCGTTGATACACCTGGCATGTCCTTGGGAGACCATGCGAAGATGTCCCGATTCTCACGGAGGAAATTGACGAGCTCGCCTTCCTATTTGCTGTCGAGGTTTGCACCGACGACGGCGTACCTCTCTGGGTGCTCTGGATCCAAGGGTATCTTCTTTGTCTCTTTGGCCGGCTTGAATGAACCTTCGGCTTCCGAGTCCTTCGGTTCGGGCGATATCTCTGGCTGCTTGCCGGCCATTGCCACAACTCGCTCAAGGAGTCGCTTCTCGGCTGCAATCACCAGGGACTCGGCCAGCCGACTGCTCTCGGCCGCGCAAGCGGACGACTTCCGGTAGTCGCCGGCCACAGTCAGAATTCCCCTGGAACTGGGCATCTTCATCTTGAGGTAGGCGTAGTGGGGGACCGCCATGAACTTGGCCAAGGCGGGCCGGCCAAGTAGTGCATGGTATGGGCTCTCAAGGTCCACTACCTCAAACCAAACAGACTCTCTTCGGAAGTGATCTTTGTCCCCAAAGAGGACATCAATCAGGATCTTGCCGATTGGTGAGCAGGAAAGCCCAGGAACAATGCCGTGGAACATAGTCCGGCTGTTCTGAAGGTGTCTCTGCTTGATTCCTAACTTCTCCATGGTGTCCTTGTATAGGATATTGATGCTGCTGCCCCCATCTATCAGAACTCGCGAGAAACGCGCGGCCCATTTGTCCGTGGCAAAGGTGGCGTCCAGGACCAAGGCGTAGGAGCCCGGACTCGGCATCACTTCTGGGTGGTCAGCCCTGCTCCAGCTGATGGGCCTCTCAGACCAGTGCATGAACTCTAGCATCTCTGAGGCTACTGCGTTCACCTCTTGTCGCTGCAGCCGCCTGCTGCGTCGATCATCAGCCACACTGGTGAACATCACATAGGCTCCATGCTCTTTAGGGTATTCGTCTTGTACTGCGCCGACTGGCCTGACTGCCGGCTGCTGGGGCGGAGGCGGAGGCGGCTGCCCAGCAGGCGGGGGTGGCAGGAGGCCGTCTCCCTTGGCGATCCTGGTGAGCCAGTGGCACTTCCGGGTGGTGTGATTCGATGGCTTCGCGCCACTGTGGAACTTGCAAGGTCCATCCACGGTCTGCTCGTAGGAGAAGGCCGGCAACCAGTTCGGCTTGCCGCCTTTCTGTCGCTTGGGCAGAGGCTGCTCTTCTGGCTGCTGGGCTTGAACGGTCGCGACCTGCCGGCTGCTGGAAGCCGGCTGCGGGGCCTTGCGCTTGTTGTCGCCCTGCTGTTGTCGCCGGCTGGCGTCTGCCGTCGGAGTTCTTGGAGCCTGAGGAGCTACTTTGCCAGTCGTGCTGATTTGAATTTCCGTCTTCATGGAGGAGTCGGCCGTAGCGTACTTGTCCGCTATGATCAGCAGCTCGTCGAGGGTTTCTGGCTCGTCACAGAGGAGTTTGTGCTTGAGGAGGGTGCCTTCTCGGCACCCAGCTGTGAAGTACTCGATGGCCTGCACCTCGTGCACGCCCTCGCAGGAGTTCCGGAGCTCAGCCCAACGCGTGAGGTAGTCGTGAGCCGACTCGTCAGGACCTTGCACACACAAGGAGAGCTGACGAGGCTTGGGAGGACGCTTGTACATGCTGGTGAAGTTGTGGACGAATGCTTCAGTGAAGTCGACCCAGCTATTGATGCTGCGGGGCTTTAGGCTGTTCAACCATGTCCGGGCTGTGCCCTGAAGCACGAGCGGAACGTACTTTACGGCGACACGCTTGTTGCCGTTTGCTATGCTGACAGCCGTGGAGTAGTCGACTAGCCAGTCTTCCGGCTTCACGGAGCCGGTATACTTGGGCGTGTCTCTTGGGAGCGTGAACCCTCTGGGAAAGGGCTCGTCCCGAATGCGGGGCCCGAAACAAGGCGGACCCAGCTCGTCTTCTTCTTCCAACACCAGGGACCGGTGAAGTCGGTCGATCCGGTGGCGGGTGTCATTCTCTCCAACTCCCTCTCGGCAGCCAAGGCGGTCACCGAGAGTCGGATGGTCAATAGGCGGCGGGGAGACTCGCCTCTCCTTGCGGGGAGGGGGAGGCGGACAGTCGTCCCGTCATTCCACTGCTCTCGGGCGGCCGTCTCGGTCGCGCTCTATGGTAATCCGAGTCCGACTGTGGCTGACAGCCGGCTCCTTGTCCTTTCTTCCTCGGGCACCGCCAGTCGGCATCCAGGACGTCGCGCCTTGATCTCGGTGCAGGTCGTCGTTTGGCCGCTGCGGCGCTCCGTGCGACAGCCGGCCTCGTTCTGCGCGACGGCCGCGTCGAGGAGCCGCTGGACTCGCTCCATCATGAGGCGGCGCTCTTCGCCCTCGAAATTGTCCAGCTCATCCGCCGCTACCTGGGCGGCTCGGATGTTCTCCGCTGGCGTGGCATACACGGGGCGGCTAGCCCCAAACAGGCTGGCGATGGCTATGCCGCGCTGCTGAACCGCGCCAAGGCGGCTGGGCCCTGCCGGGCCCGGCGAGCCGCCAACAGCGTGATCCATCTCCCGCTGGCAAGCTTCTGACAAGCGTCTCATGCTGGCCAGCTTCTTCGCACCTTCAACAAGCTGAAGGCGGCGCGCTTCTAACGTCTCTGCGTCAGCATCTTCCGAAATGGGCGCAGCTTAGGTCTTGCAGCGCCGCGCCGAGTGAGTCGGGCGCCCCTCCGCCAGGGAAATCATCATGACTGATGACCAGCACCTCAGTGGCGGTGCTTCCGTCGCTCTCCGCGTGGGGGAGAGGTTCATCGTAGACCATCACATTGGTGGGGAACGCGTCGACCGACACGGTGTCGGAGTCGACCAGCATCGGGTCGGTGGAGCCTACGGACTCCAAGTCTACGGCAGGCTCGCCGGAAACGTGGAGTTGATCGAGGAGGCCCACGAGGAGGTTTTCGGGGCCGCCTGCGCCTGCGTCGGATGCAAGTTCGTCAGAGAGGCGGACCTCTCCAACAAGTTCAGCCAAGCAGCTGGCTGCGTGTAACAACCCGGATGTAACTTTCCCAATTTGTACTCCAACTCTTGCCGTTTCCGGCGTTAAGTTATATTTATTTCTCGGGTTCGGGTCTTTGTCTCTGTGTGTTGTTGTCTTTGTCATGCATCTCATATCATGTCATCATGTGCATTGCATTTGCATACGTGTTCATCTCATGCATTCGAGCATTTTCCCCGTTGTCCGTTTTGCATTCTGGCGCTTCGTTCTCCTCCGGTGGTCATTTCTAGCTTTCTTTCGTGTGTGGGGATTAAACATTTCCGGATTGGACCGAGACTTGCCAAGCGGCCCTGGTTTGCTACCGGTAGACCGCCTGTCAAGTTTCGTACCATTTGGACTTCGTTTGATACTCCAACGGTTAACCGAGGGACCGAAAAGGCATCGTGTGTGTTGCAGCCCAACACCCCTCCAATTTGGCCCAAAACCCACCAAACTATGCTCCATGTCCTAGAGCGTTCGATCACGATCGCGTGGCCGAAAACCTCACCTCATTTGGACTCTCCTAGCTCCCCCTAGGCCTATATATACACCCCCCCCTCCAAAAATTCGCGGATCCCCCTTCCTCAAACCCTAAAAAAATCCCTCTCCGCCGCCGCCGGACGTGTCCGGACGAGCCGGACAACGTCCGGATTCCGCCGCCGCCAATCCTGCATCGCCACGTGGCAGCGTGCCCACATCGCCGCCGCCTCCCACCGACGCGGGCCCGTAGGCCCAGCGCCGGCCCGTCCGCCGCCCGACCGGGCCCCGCACCGCGCCGCCCGATCCGCTTCGCCCCGCCGCCCGGCTCCCCGCCGCCTGTCTACGCCGCCGCCGCCGAGGAGCTTCGCCGCCACCGACGACCAGCGACCACCGCCGCCGCGAACTCGCCGGCCGCCTCCGCCGCCTGCTGCCAGGAGCTCCGCCGCCCCCTCCTCACCGCCTCGCGCCGCCATCCCCGTCTCCGGCCACCGCAACTCCGGCCGGATCCCACTCCGGTGACCACCCCGACCTCGTCGGCCGCTTCTACATCTCCGGTGGCTACAGTGATTCCTGTGGAGACCTCGGAATCCGTGCAGATCTGAGATCTGGAATTTTTAGGGTTGACTTTTTCTCCCCGGAACCCTAATTTTTATGCAAGCTTTGACCTGTGATATCTCCGCATCCGTAGCTCCGTTTTGGACTTATAGTGTATCAAAATGTTCGTATCGACGAGTACATCATTTTATTCCATTGCATCATTTTCATTTGAATTCATCTTGATGCCCGAAATGCTGCTACTAGGAGGCTTCGTGAGTTAATTGTCAGATCTGCTAGTTCATCTTAGACTTTTGTCATTTTTGACATGATTATTGTGTGCATGATATGCCTGTGAGTCCTACATATGTTTTGTTAAGGATTTTGTTATATTTCCAGAGGTGCAACCCATGCATTTTTAGGATGTATGTGGTGACTTGTGCAAGCTTGCAAAGTGAGGCACCCGGTAAATCTGTTTTCAGGGACTTAGAGATTTCACTAAGTCCTGGGATTATTTAGTTCATGATGCCATATGTCCATGCTATTTCCTAGTGATCCGTGCCTCTTTTGAGGATGATCAGTAAAGGAGTTTTGTTAATCTTGTAGTGCTATATCCATCCATGTCTTTGCTTGCAATTATGGAGCACCCTAGCTTGAGTCAATCGAGCTCTACTTTTGCTTCGTTGTGAATCTGGGCAGATCGTCAACTTGTTTGCGATTTTGCCGATGTTATTGTAGTTGATCCGTGCATGCTGTGCCATTGTTCTTGCCATGTATAGCTTGTGTTTTGTGCCTTCTTTATGGATGTATGCTTGTCTTGCCATTACTTGCACCGTAGTGAGTGCATCGAGCTCGTAAACATGCCTTCGTGAGTTATGTTTCAGCATGTCCCAGTTTTCACTAAGTCTGAAAACTGATTATGTTTTTGCTATGTTCGTGTGCTTGTTAGTATATTTTGTGATCCCTTTTGGCTCAAGGTCACTAAGGGACTTTTGTTAGGCTTGTTGAGTAGCTCCATGCCATGTCTTTCTTTGTCATGTTCAGGTCCTGTAGCATGTTGTTTTGTTGCTCCGAAGAGGGCTATATGATCTGAAATTCCAGACAAGTGTTAATTTCACTAAGTCTGAGATCTGTTTTACCATTTGCGTTTTTGCCATGCTTGTTTGAACCTCCTAATGGATGAATTGGCCGTAGCTCAATGCTAGACTTTTGTTAAGCATCTTCTGTGAATCCCTGCCATGTATTTTGTTGTCATGTTTGGTTGCTGTAGCACATTCATTTCATTGCATTTAGATGCCTACTTGCTGTAAATCGCAGACCGGTGTCAATTTTGAATCGCTTGCCATTTCCAAACCGTAACTCCGATTCCGACGTTCTTTATATCGTTTTCAAGCGATTTCAACTCATATTTCCAGTGGCATACTTGTATTTCCAAGTTGAGGCCAGGTTCATGCATTTCCTGTCATATCTTGCATTTTGCATCCCGCATCGCATCCCGCATAGCATATCATATTTGCATTGTGTTGTTGGAGTTTGCACGTGGTTGATTGTGTCCTTGTTGCTTGTTTGTCTTGTTTGGGTAGAGCCGGGAGACGAGTTCGCTAACGAGGAGCCCGTTGAGTTTGCTTTTGAGGATCCAGTCAACTCTGACAACTGTGCAGGCAAGATGATCATACCCCTCGAAATCACTACTATCTTTGCTATGCTAGTTTGCTCGCTCTTTTGCTATGCCATTGCTACGATGCCTACCACTTGCGTGAAAGCCTCCCAAATTGCCATGTCAAACCTCTAACCCACCTTTGTCCTAGCAAACCGTTGATTGGCTATGTTACCGCTTTGCTCAGCCCCTCTTATAGCGTTGCTAGTTGCAGGTGAAGATTGGAGACCGTTCCTTGTTGGAACATCTTTTATTTACTTGTTGGGATATCATTATATTGCTATGTTATATTAATGCATCTATATACTTGGTAAAGGGTGGAAGGCTCGGCCTCTCGCCTAGTGTTTTTTTCCACTCTTGCCGCCCTAGTTTCCGTCATATCGGTGTTATGTTCCCGGATTGTTGCGTTCCTTACGCGGCTGGGTTATAATGGGAACCCCTTGATATTTTGCCTTGATTAAAGCTTGTCCAGCAATGCCCAACCTTGGTTTTACCATTTGCCACCTAGCCTTTTCTTTCCCTTGGGTTCTGCAGACTCAAGGGTCATCTTATTTTAACCCCCCCGGGCCAGTGCTCCTCTGAGTGTTGGTCCACCTGTCAGCTACCGGTGGCCACCAGGGGCAACTCTAGGCTGGCCTACCCGTACCTAGGACAATCTGAGTGTGCCCTGAGAAAGAGATATGTGCAGCTCCTATCGGGATTTGTCGGCACATTCGGGCGGTGTTGCTAGTCTTGTTTTAACCTGTCGAAGTGTCTTGAGTTACCGAGATACCGAGTCTGATCGGGACGTCTTGGGAGGAGGTCTATTCCTTCGTTGACCGTGAGAGCTTGTCATGGGCTAAGTTGGGACTCCCCTGCAGGGATTGAACTTTCGAAAGCCATGCCCGCGGTTATGGGCAGATGGGAATTTGTTAATGTCCGGTTGTAGATAACTTGAACCTTAATTAATTAAAATGAATCAACTGAGTGTGTTACCGTGATGGCCTCTTCTCGGCGGAGTCTGGGAAGTGGACACGGTGTTGGAGTAATGTTTGCGCAGGTTGTCTTCTAGTTTCTTGCTCGTGCTTTGCCTCCTCTTCTCGCTCTCTTTTGCGAATAAGTTAGCCACCATACTTGCTAGTCGCTTGCTGCAGCTCCACTCATATTTTACCTTGCCACACCTATAAGCTTAAATAGTTTTGATCACGAGGGTGCGAGATTGCTGAGTCCCTGTGGCTCACAGATTCCTATTACACCAGATGCAGGGCCTGATGATTCCGCTCCAGGAGACGCGTATGAGCTCAAGTGGGAGTTCGACGAAGACTCTCAATGATACTACGTTTCCTTTCCCGATGATCAGTAGTGGTGCCTAGTTGGGGGTGATTGGGACCGTGTCGCATGTTGGGTTCTCTTTTATTTTGGCGCCGTAGTCGGGCCATGAGTGTTTTGGATGATGTAATGTTATTTATGTACTTGATTGACGTGGCGAGTGTAAGCCAACTATGTTATCTCCCCTTTTATTATATTACATGGGATGTTTGTGAAGATTGCCTAACTTGCGACATATGCCTTCAATGCGATTATGTCTCTAAGTCGTGCCTCGACACGTGGGAGCTATAGTCGCATCAAGGGTGTTACAAGTTGGTAATCAGAGCCTTCCCCGACCTTAGGAGCCCCATTGCTTGATCGTTTTTAGCGGCCGAGTTGTGTCTAGAAAAAATGTTTTGAGTCAATTAGGAATTATATATCGGAGAGTTTAGGAATTCTTTTTACTTCCCAGTCTCCTCATCGCTCTGGTAAGGCATCCTGACGTAGAGTTTTGACTCTTCTCTTCTCAAATTTCACTAAAAAAAATTTAGGATCACGCGAGTATCTTGAAATCGTTCCGATGGTTTTATGATGAGAACATTGTCTTGGTGCCTCCTGTCAGGGGTTTAGTGGAAGTGTCCCGGGGAGTTGAGCTCTGAGGTGTTGTCATCATAATTTTATCGTTGCAGTTCTGGAATACCTGAGTCTAGTATGCCGACATCGAAAATCTCTTTTATGCAGTTCGTTGGTGAGATAACCTCGACGCCACCCAGTACTGGGGCGGGAGTTCGGGAGTATCGCCATAACTTGTATAACGGATGCTTTTCGAAGGTTGAGGTAGATGGTTTCCGAAGGTTTCTTGGTTATGTGTTGAAGGATGGATACAGCTGGATGTAGGATTTGCTAGTTTGGGTGAGATATTATGCTTCCCCTGTATCCCCAACACCTGATTGCATAACCAAAAAAGTACGGGAGTTTCATAGGTGGGAATTCTAGTAGCTCTAGTTTTTCTTCCACGGATATTGGTTTGAGATTGGGATTTCTTACCGATTATTCATTCTTGATCCGTACCTTGTTGATTTATTTCTCTACCTTAATTCTACGTGGCTTCTCATTTATGGATATGTGACCATTTCAAGAGGAATACATTCGTTCATTTTGTTCGGATGTGAAGACTATATGTTGCAATTTTCATTCTGTTGGATTCAGCTTCAATATTTATCTATCAATGTGCTAATGATGGTCAACCTCTTCAGGATGGCTCCTCCAACGCGCACGACTCCGAATCCTGATCCGCCTCCACCTCCACCTCCTCCAGAGGCATGGCAAGCTGTGATGGCCGCAACCAATGCAAATACACAGCTGATCATGCAAATTCTTCAAGAGCGCAATCAAGGCAATCAAGGGAATCAAGGCAGCGATCAGAGTCACTTTGCTACACTCAACCAGTTCCTTGCTAACGGGCCAAAGACTTTCAGCAATTGTGTTGAGGCAACCGATGCTGACGATTGGCTTGTGGATCTGTGCAAGCATTTCGAGTGCAGTAACGTCAGGCCTGAGGACTTTGTCAAGTTCGCTTCCTTCCAACTCAAAGCTCAAGCTGTAGAATGGTTCCAGCAGTACAAGGACTCCAGAGGTGGATGTGTTATCACTTGGGATGATTTCCGTCGAGATTTCCGAGCTCATCATATTCCCCAGGGCGTGGTTGAAAGCAAGCGTGAGGAACTCCGCAATCTGAAGCAAGGCTCTTTGTCTGTCTATGACTACAACAAGTTATTCCAGAAGCTCGCCTACTTTGCCAAGCAGGACGTCTCTGATGAGAAGAGCATGATATATCAGTTCAGGGGTGGTCTTAGAGAAGAAATTCAGCTCGCTCTTGTCCTCTTTGAGCCCTTGAGGTACGATGAGTTCTACAACATGGCACTGAAGCAAGAGGCTGCTCAGTTGAGGTGTGATGCTTCCAAGAAGAGAGTCAGAGATGTTACTCCTTCTTCCTCTACTCAAGTGGCCAAGCAGCAGAAGTTTTGGCTTCCTCCTCCTCCGTTCCGTCAGCCGTATCAGTAGAAGAGCAAAGGTGGCAGTGGTTCTTCCCACCCACCCAACCCTGGCTTTCAGAACAAGACTTCGTCTCAAGCTCCAAGATCGAGTGCTCCGTATCACCGTCCGCTTTCAGAGGTCACGTGCAACAAGTGCCAACAGAAGGGTCACTATGCCAACAAGTGTCTCAACCAGAGGCGTCTTCCTCCTCCTCCTCCTGTCAGATCGGCAAGTACAGCTGTGGTCAAGCATAATCCCAAGCATGCCAAGGTCAATTTGATGAATGCAGCTCAGGCAGAGGACTCGTCAGATGTGATCATGGGTAACCTTCCTATTAATGATATTCCTGCAGAAGTTCTTTTTGACACTGGTGCATCGCATTGCTTCATCTCGAGACCGTTTACAAATAGGCATGAATTGGTTTCGCAAGTTTTGCCTAGTCCTTTAGCAGTTGTTTCTCCCGGTAAGCGCATGCAGGCTAACTCCATCGTTCCGGATGTTTCTATCACTTTGGGTGACTACAAGTTCTTGGCTTCTCCTACGGTTCTCGGTGACTCAGATATTGATCTTATTCTCGGAATGGATTGGCTTTCTAAGCACAAGGCTCAGCTTGATTGTGCAGCCAGGCAGATTCAATTGACTCATTCGTCTGAGGATGTAATTGTCTTTGCCGCTCGGGATAATACCATCCGTATGTTTGCTCTCAATGAGAAGGGTGAATTGGATGCTATCTCGCAAATTCCAGTCGTTTGCGAATATCAAGACGTCTTTCCAGAAGAGCTCCCAGGAATGCCTCTGCACCGGCCAGTTGAATTCGTTATTGATCTTGAGCCTGGCACGGAACCTGTGTGCAAGCGTCCTTACAAGCTCGGACCTGAAGAGTTGAAGGAGCTGAAGAAGCAACTCGATGAGCAAGAAAGAATGGGTCTCATCCGGCCTAGTTCTTCTCCGTGGGGTTGTGGTGTTTTTTTTGTGAAGAAGAAGGATGGAACGGACCGACTTTGTGTTGATTACCGTCCAGTGAACAAGAAGACCATCAAGAACAAATACCCACTTCCCAACATCAATGAGCTGTTCGAACAACTCAAAGGTGCTCAAGTATTCTCCAAGCTTGATCTCCGTATGGGTTATCACCAGATTCGCATTCGTGAAGAAGATATTCCCAAGACAGCATTCAGAACAAGCTTTGGTTCATATGAATACACGGTCATGTCTTTTGGCCTTGCCAACGCTCCTCCGACGTTCTCTCGCATGATGAACTTCATCTTCAACGCCTACACCAATGACTTCGTTTTGGTCTATCTCGACGACATTCTGGTTTTCTCCAAGAACAAGGAAGATCATGCCAAACACTTGCGTTTGGTTCTCGACAAGCTCAGGGAACATCAGTTCTACGCCAAGTTCTCCAAGTGTGAATTTTGGCTTGATGAGGTTCTTTATCTTGGTCATATCATCTTTGCCAAGGGCATTGCCGTGAATCCTGAGAAGGTGTCTGCAATTGTGAATTGGGAACCTCCTCAGAACGTGAAGCAACTCCGCAGTTTTCTCGGTCTCGCAAGCTATTGCCGAAGATTCATTGAAAACTTTTCCAAGATTGCGAAGCCTCTCTCTAATCTTCTCCAGAAGCACGTCAAGTACGTTTGGTCTCTGGAGTGTGACTTTGCTTTCAACACTTTGAAATAGAAATTGATCACTGCTCCAGTTCTGACTCCGCCTGATGAATCCAAGCCGTACGAGGTCTTTTGTGATGCCTCTCTCCAAGGTCTTGGCGCAGTATTGATGCAAGAGAAGAAAGTTGTTGCTTATACATCTCGCCAGTTGAAGCCTAATGAGAAGAACTACCCCACTCATGATCTCGAGTTGGCGGCAGTTGTGCATGCTCTTTTGACTTGGAGACATCTTCTATTGGGAAGAAAAGTGGACATTTTCACTGATCACAAGAGTCTCAAGTACATCTTCACTCAGCCTAATCTCAACCTCAGGCAAACTCGATGGGTCGAAATGATTCAAGAGTATAATCCGAGTATTGAGTATACTCCAGGCAAGGCCAATGTGATTGCTGACGCATTGAGCAGGAAGGCTTACTGCAACAGTTTGATTCTTAAGCCTTATCAACCCGAGCTTTGTGAAGCTTTCCGCAAACTTAATCTGCAAGTTGTTCCTCAAGGTTTCCTTGCCAACCTTCTAGTCTCTCCTACCTTAGAAAACCAGATTCGCCAAGCTCAGCTTATTGATGCTATGGTGAAAAAGGTGAAGATTGGGATTGCCAAGAGTTAGTCCAAGTACAAGTGCTACCGCCTTGATGACAAGGACACTCTCTTCTTCGAGGATCGTATTGTTGTGCCCAAAGGTGACCTCCGTAAAGTGATCATGAACGAGGCTCACAATTCTCTCCTCTCCATCCACCCTGGGAGCACGAAGATGTATCAGGACCTTAAGCAAGCTTATTGGTGGACTCGAATGAAGCGCGAGATCGCTCAATTCGTGAATGAATGTGATGTCTACAGAACAGTGAAGGCAGAACACCAAAGGCCAGCAGGTCTCCTCCAACCTCTTGCCATTCCAGAATGGAAGTTTGACCACATTGAAATGGACTTCGTGACTGGGTTTCCAATGTCCAAGCGTGGCAATGATGCTATATTTGTTGTCATCGACAAACTCACCAAAGTGGCTCACTTTGTGCCTATCAAAGAGTCGATCACTGTAGCTCAATTGGCGGAACTCTATACCTCTCGTGTTGTCTCTCTGCATGGTATTCCTCAAGTGATCTCTTCAGACCGTGGCAGCATCTTTACCTCGAAGTTTTGGGATTCTTTTCAGAAGGCCATGGGCACTAACATTCGCTTCAGCACAGCTTTCCATCCTCAAACAAGTGGTCAAGTCGAGCGTGTCAACCAGATTCTTGAAGATATGCTCAGGGCTTGTGTGATCTCCTTCGGCATGAAGTGGGTGGATTGTCTTCCTTATGCTGAATTCTCCTACAACAACAGTTATCAAGCAAGTTCGGGCAAGGCCCCTTTTGAAATTCTGTATGGCAGGAAGTGCCGTACCCCTCTCAACTGGTCTGAAACCGGTGAACTTCAGCTTTTGGGTAATGACTTAATCACAGAAGCAGAAGAAATGTGCAAAGTCATTCGAGATAACCTCCAAGCAGCCCAATCCCGTCAGAAGATCTACTATGATAGTAAGCACCGTGATTTGGCTTTCGAGATCGGAGATCATGTTTACCTCCGCTTCTCTCCTATGAAAGGTACTCGTCGCTTCGGTATCAAAAGGAAGCTTGCCCCTAGATACGTGGGACCTTTCAAGATTGTCAGCAAGAGAGGCGACCTCGCCTATCAACTCGAGCTTCCTTCAAACTTTGCAAATGTTCATGACGTGTTCCATGTCTCTCAGCTTTGAAAGTGCTTCAAGACTCCTGACCGCACCGTCAACTTCGAGGACATTGAGCTCCAAGAAGATCTCTCTTATCGTGAGCACCAAGTTGCTATTCTTGAAGAGACTGAACGCAAGACTCGCAACAAGTCAATCAAATTTCTCAAAGTCAAGTGGTCACACCATTCTGACCGTGAAGCTACCTGGGAACGCGAGGATCACCTCCGTTCTGAGTACCCGGCGTTATTTCAGTGCTAGATCTCGGGATGAGATCCTTTCGTAGTGGTGGAGTGTTGTAACACCCCGGATGTAACTTTCCCAATTTGTACTCCAACTCTTGCCGTTTTCGGCGTTAAGTTATATTTATTTCTCGGGTTCGGGTCTTTGTCTCCGTGTGTTGTTGTCTTTGTCATGCATCTCATATCATGCCATCATGTGCATTGCATTTGCATACGTGTTCATCTCATGCATTCGAGCATTTTCCCCGTTGTCCGTTTTGCATTCCGGCGCTTCGTTCTCCTCCGGTGGTCATTTCTAGCTTTCTTTCGTGTGTGGGAATTAAACATTTCCGGATTGGACCGAGACTTGCCAAGCGGCCCTGGTTTGCTACCGGTAGACCGCCTGTCAAGTTTCATACCATTTGGACTTCGTTTGATACTCCAATGGTTAACCGAGGGACCGAAAAGGCCTCGTGTGTGTTGCAGCCCAACACCCCTCCAATTTGGCCCAAAACCCACCAAACTCTGCTCCATGTCCTAGAGCATTCGATCACAATCGCGTGGCCGAAAACCGCACCTCATTTGGACTCTCCTAGCTCCCCCTAGGCCTATATATACACCCCCTCCAAAAATTCGCGGATCCCCCTTCCTCAAACCCTAAAAAAATCCCTCTCCGCCGCCGCCGGACGTGTCCGGACGAGCCGGACAACGTCCGGATTCCGCCGCCGCCAATCCCGCATCGCCACGTGGCAGCGTGCCCACATCGCCGCCGCCTCCCACCGACACGGGCCCACAGGCCCAGCGCCGGCCCGTCCGCCGTCCGACCGGGCCCCGCACCGCGCCGCCCGATCCGCTTCGCCCCGCCGCCCGGCTCCCCGCCGCCTGTCTACGCCGCCGCCGCCGAGGAGCTTCGCCGCCATCGACGACCGGCGACCACCGCCGCCGCGAACTCGCCGGCCGCCTCCGCCGCTTGCTGCCAGGAGCTCCGCCGCCCCCTCCTCACCGCCTCGCGCCGCCATCCCCGTCTCCGGCCTCCGCAACTCCGGCCGGATCCCACTCCGGTGACCACCCCGACCTCGCTGGCCTCTTCTACATCTCCGGTGGGTACAGTGATTCCGGTGGACACCTTGGAATCCATGCAGATCTGAGATCTGGAATTTTTAGGGTTGACTTTTTCTCCCCGGAACCCTAATTTTTATGCAAACTTTGACCTATGATGTCTCCGCATCCGTAGCTCCGTTTTGGACTTATAGTATATCAAAATGTTCGTCTCGACGAGTACATCATTCCATTCCATTGCATCATTTTCATTTGGGTTCATCTTGATGCCCGAAATGCTGCTAGTAGGAGGCTTCGTGAGTTAATTGTCAGATCTGCTAGTTCATCTTAGACTTTTGTCATTTTTGCCATGATTATTGTGTGCATGATATGCGTGTGAGTCCTATATATGTTTTGTTAAGGACTTTGTTATCTTTCCATAGGTGCAACCCATGCATTTTTAGGATGTGTGTGGTGACTTGTGCAAGCTTGCAAAGTGAGGCACCCGGTAAATCTGTTTTCAGGGACAGAGATTTCACTAAGTCCTGGGATTATTTAGTTCATGATGCCATATGTCCATGCTATTTCCTAGTGATCCGTGCCTCTTTTGAGGATGATCAGTAAAGGAGTTTTGTTAATCTTGTAGTGCTCTATCCATCAATGTCTTTGATTGAAATTATGGAGCACCCTAGCTTGAGTCAATCGAGCTCTACTTTTGCTTCGTTGTGAATCTGGGCAGATCGTCAACTTGTTTGCGATTTTGCCGATGTTATTGTAGTTGATCCGTGCATGCTATGCCATTGTTCTTGCCATTTCTAGCTTGTGTTTTGTACCTTCTTTATGAATGTATGCTTGTCTTGCCATGACTTGAACCGTAGTGAGTGCATCGAGCTCGTAAACATGCCTTCGTGAGTTATGTTTCAGCATGTCCCAGTTTTCACAAAGTCTGAAAACTGATTATGTTTTTGCTATGTTCGTGTGCTTGTTAGTATATTTTGTGATCCCTTTTGGCTCAAGGTCACTAAGGGACTTTTGTTAAGCTTGTTGAGTAGCTCCATGCATGTCTTTCTTTGTCATGTTCAGGTCCTGTAGCATGTTGTTTTGTTGCTCCGAAGAGGGCTATATGATCTGAAATTCCAGACAAGTGTTAATTTCACTAAGTCTGAGATCTGTTTTACAATTTGCGTTTTTGCCATGCTTGTTTGAACCTCCTAATGGATGAATTGGCCATAGCTCAGTGCTAGACTTTTGTTAAGCATCTTGTGTGCATCCCTGCCATGTATTTTGTTGTCATGTTTGGTTGCTGTAGCACGTTCATTTCATTGCATTTAGATGCCTACTTGCTGTAAATCGCAGACCGGTGTCAATTTTGAATCGCTTGCCATTTCCAAACCGTAACTCCGATTCCGGCGTTCTTTATATCGTTTTCAAGCGATTTCAACTCATCTTTCCAGTGGCACACTTGTATTTCCAAGTTGAGGCCAGGTTCATGCATTTCCTGTCATATCTTGCATTTTGCATCCCGCATCGCATCCCGCATAGCATATCATATTTGCATTGTCTTGTTGGAGTTTGCACGTGGTTGATTGTGTCCTTGTTGCTTGTTTGTCTTGTTTGGGTAGAGCCGGGAGACGAGTTCGCTAATGAGGAGCCCGTTGAGTTTGCTTTTGAGGATCCAGTCAACTCTGACAACTGTGCAGGCAAGATGATCATACCCCTCGAAATCACTACTATCTTTGATATGCTAGTTTGCTCGCTCTTTTGCTATGCCATTGCTACGATGCCTACCACTTGCGTGCAAGCCTCCCAAATTGCCATGTCAAACCTCTAACCCACCTTTGTCCTAGCAAACCGTTGATTGGCTATGTTACCGCTTTGCTCAGCCCCTCTTATAGCGTTGCTAGTTGCAGGTGAAGATTGGAGACCATTCCTTGTTGGAACATCTTTTATTTACTTGTTGGGATATCATTATATTGCTATGTTATATTAATGCATCTATATACTTAGTAAAGGGTGGAAGGCTCGGCCTCTCGCCTAGTGTTTTTTTCCACTCTTGCCGCCCTAGTTTCCGTCATATCGGTGTTATGTTCCCGGATTGTTGCGTTCCTTACGCGGCTGGGTTATAATGGGAACCCCTTGATATTTCGCCTTGATTAAAGCTTGTCCAGCAATGCCCAACCTTGGTTTTACCATTTGCCACCTAGCCTTTTCTTTCCCTTGGGTTCTGCAGACTCAAGGGTCATCTTATTTTAACCACCCCGGGCCAGTGCTCCTCTGAGTGTTGGTCCACCTGTCAGCTACCGGTGGCCACCAGGGGCAACTCTAGGCTGGCCTACCTGTACCTAGAACAATCTGAGTGTGCCCTGAGAAAGAGATATGTGCAGCTCCTATCGGGATTTGTCGGCACATTCGGGCGGTGTTGCTAGTCTTGTTTTAACCTGTCGAAGTGTCTTGAGTTACCGAGATACCGAGTCTGATCGGGACGTCTTGGGAGGAGGTCTATTCCTTCGTTGACCGTGAGAGCTTGTCATGGGCTAAGTTGGGACTCCCCTGCAGGGATTGAACTTTCGAAAGCCGTGCCCGCGGTTATGGGCAGATGGGAATTTGTTAATGTCCGGTTGTAGATAACTTGAACCTTAATTAATTAAAATGAATCAACTGAGTGTGTTACCGTGATGGCCTCTTCTCGGCGGAGTCCGGGAAGTGGACACGGTGTTGGAGTAATGTTTGCGCAGGTTGTCCTCTAGTTTCTCGCTCGTGCTTTGCCTCCTCTTCTCACTCTCTTTTGCGAATAAGTTAGCCACCATACTTGCTAGTCGCTTGCTGCAGCTCCACTCATATTTTACCTTGCCACACCTATAAGCTTAAATAGTTTTGATCGCGAGGGTGCGAGATTGCTGAGTCCCTGTGGCTCACAGATTCCTATTACACCAGATGCAGGGCCTGATGATTCCGCTCCAGGAGACGCGTATGAGCTCAAGTGGGAGTTCGACGAAGACTCTCAATGATACTACGTTTCCTTTCCTGATGATCAGTAGTGGTGCCTAGTTGGGGGTGATTGGGACCGTGTCGCATGTTGGGTTCTCTTTTATTTTGGCGCCGTAGTCAGGCCATGAGTGTTTTGGATGATGTAATGTTATTTATGTACTTGATTGACGTGGCGAGTGTAAGCCAACTATGTTATCTCCCCTTTTATTATATTACATGGGATGTTTGTGAAGATTGCCTAACTTGCGACATATGCCTTCAATGCGATTATGTCTCTAAGTCGTGCCTCGACACATGGGAACTATAGTCGCATCGAGGGTGTTACACTACGCAGGCGATCTCAACGCCGTGCAGCGCATCGACGCAAACTTCGTCTGGCGTGCCTGGCTGGCTACGCTTGCCAGGGTGGAAAAGGGTTCCCGTCCAGAACAGATCTTCGGACGGCGGTGCACCATGCCCCATGGTGGGCGCCAAATGTCGGGGGTTTGGTGCGACATATGCCAATGGATGGCTTATCATGGTGGGGGCGAGTAGAACGTCGCCGGTGCCTGGAAACGGGATGAGGTGAAGACATGCACGCCGGCGAATCTTACCCAGCTTCGGGGCTCTCCGGGGAGATAATACCCCTACTGCTGCTCTACGGGGTCTCCGCATGATCGCTATGGTCAAGTGTTTACACAGTTTCTCCTTGAGATGTGTCTGGGGGTAGGAGAGGGCAAGGCTAGCTCTCTCCTTCTATCTGGTATGGTATAGAACTACTAGGATCCAACCCTTTGCATGGGTGCCCTGGAGAGTTTATATAGGCCTACCCCCCAGGGGTACAATGGTAATTCGACTGGGCACGGGCCCAGCCGTCAGTGCCTCCGACCTCTGACTTCTCCGCCGACTGCTGGGGCCCGCCGACTGGTGGGCCCTGCCGACTGGTCTGGTACGGAGCCGACAGGCCGCGTCCGCCGTGGGCGGGTCTTGCCGGCTGCTGATTACTGTAGCCGTGCTCCTGATGACGCAAGCTTGGTCATGGGGTCGTGGCAACAGCCCCGCCGCCTGGCGGGCGATCACTGTGGCCACTCCCCATCTCTTCTTGATTAATGGCGCGTGGGCCCCGGGGGAGGGCTCGGCCGACTCCCCCGGGCCGACTCCCGACGGGTCCGACTGGCGGTTCTCCCGCCGTCTCCTGAGGTCTCGCTAACTGGTGGGCCCCGCTGCCTCCAGGCCGTACAGACAAGCCGTCGTGGGCGCAGGACCCGGTACAGTGGTGCTGATGTCAGGGCCGGCCGGGCAACAGTGCCACGCCGCAGGGAGATCTTCCCAAGTACGGCGTGCTGTAGCCATGCCTGCCCTTGGTAAGGGGCGGGGAGTGGGCTTCATTGTAGCCACACCCCTGCCCTGTCCCCTTCGACGAGGTCACGGTTTGTTGGATTCGTCGGCCGACTCCCCAAAGCCGGCTTCTCTGGAAGTCGCCCCTGGGACTCGGCCGTGAGCGGGCAGTCGGCCGCCTTGCCGTAGACTCCCCAGGAGGCGGCTCTTCGCCCTGTGGTCTTGAGGGGTGCAGCCTGCCCCGATGTCTTGAAAGGTTATGGGGCTCGGGTTGGCCTACCCGTGTCCTATTACTCTGACAGCTAGAGTTGTGGCTATGTTTTCTGGGTCTGGTGATGTTGCAATTACACCTAATGGGCTATTTGATTTATCAGGTGTCACTACCTTTTCCAAATACTTTGTTCATGCTCCTCCATGATCAACAATCGCCCTCTTCCTTTTGAACGTCTAATAGACAAGAACAACATTTGAATGGATAAATATGGTATGATGACAGATGGAATATGTACTGAAAATGGATAGGCATGGCGTATTCACATACACAATGTGTAAACTAAGCTGATGGCAGTGCAACAAAGTAGAAGCAATGCAAAACATCACTTGCAAGATATGTGCGACCAATATAACCTTGGAAAGTTAGAGCAAGCACCTTGATGGGTGAATAAGATAGGGCATCCCCCTCTGACTCCTCCACTAGGGAGCTACATTGACTTAGGTCTCCCTCTAGCTTAGAATCATTGTTAGGATCATATTCTGAGAATGATTCTGTAGGTGGAGAGCGTTTGCATTGCATTGCATCGAGACTTGATTTCAGTCCCTTAATGCCAAGTTTGACGGCCATGGCATTGTTCTGCTTTATTCCTTTCATGCGGGCAAGCTCATAATCATTATGATGCTATTCAGTATATGAGATTCAAGAAAACATAAAAGGTAGTCAGATTATCTATGGAATGCATTGCTGATTCAACTCGAAGTGTGTCTCCCTACAAACCCCTGCGTATACAAAGTTAACCCCCCAACCGTGTTGACAAAACCACACACAGAAATACAAATCTCTTATGTCTCTATAATAGGCAAACACACATTTCAAAACTGAAGTAGGAACATTAGAATCATCTCAAATTCATATTTGAACAAACATACTAAGGAATTATGAGTGGCATAATGTTTAGCTTCAAGGGTGGAGTGCTGGTAGTGCGACACAAAGCAAGTAGGCAGATTGTATTCCATGTAAAAGATCGTAGTCTATGTAAAAGGTGGACATGACACTTCCTTTCTATACAATGTAGTGTTCATTGCCCACACATGATGGAAGAGATCACATAGAGAAATACTATTTACTCATGTCTTTGGTTCCAGTATTTTGAAACATGGTGGTCCATCCTAAAAGAATATTGACAACAAATTTGACAAGGCAAGCATAGAGGTAGTGAATCAATCATTACTTGTGAGCTTACTAGGAGAAGTATGCAGAATTGTAACTGCAGTAAGAGACCACCGAAAATCTGAATCAAGAAGTTGGTCTAGCACTTATTGTTTGCAACTAATCGACGTGAATAATTGGATATCATATCGAATGAGTAAGAAAGACAAGTAAAATTGTCAACAAACCTGGCCTATAGTAGTAATCTGGGTCAATGTCACTATGACCAACAATCCAACATGACTAGTGTTTGTTCCTAGGTTCGGAATTTTGAAACCTTGTGAACTTCATAGGTACTAAAGATTACTGAAATATCTGAACCATTAAGTGTATGTAGCACTCAGTACACAACAAACCCCAATTATAGTCCTGCCTAATGAGTAATGAATGAATTAGAAAATGGGTGATGAGGAGTGGCTGCTGAGTGTTGAGGATGCATCTTAGGATAAATCGGGTTGGCTTAGTGGCTGCTGCATGCCTGAGCCTTGAACGGACTGGGAAGGTAGCCACGGCGGCGCACCCTGGCAGCGGTGATGCTGTTGGGCAAGCGACTCCTGACCTCCTGTTATTCCGGTGTCTCCTCCTAGATTCATGCCATCCGTCGATGGCAAGTCGCCGGTGAGGCAGGCGGCTGGGGGTGAGTAGAGATCGGAAGTGCAGCAGAACAGAGGGGAATCGGGGTTTGGGCCAACCCAAAATCCCAGGGTGGGCCGGGGCCCCCGTGGGCACCCTGTAGATCAACACTCGAGTGGTGTACATGCATTTTCGAAACTAAATTAGGAACATTTAGCTGAACAATTAAACGACTCTGTTCTAATAATATCAGATTCATACTTGAACAACTAAGCTTGTTTAGCTTGATGGGTGGAGCGGTGCTATTAGGACATGAAGCATGTATGCTGATCGTACAGTAATCATAAAAGGGGGGAAACCCTAAACATGATCAATTAAACCCTATTATGAATGTGACATGGCAGATTTGAAGCTGCATACTGCAGAAATGCTATTTAGCAACCATTGTTTGCTTCAAGCTAAGAACTAAATTCTAAGAGCTAAAAAAAGTACAGTAACCAAATTACGATCTATTTTCTGGTTGAGATCAAAAAGCTGAGCAGATATGAAGTAGTACCACCTATCTTGCAGCGTCGTGTAGGCATCAGGGGTGCGATGGCTGTCAGTGGTGTTGAAGTAGATCTGCGACAGTAGACGGGTGCATCGGGGGTTAAGTCCCGTTGCGGTGGACGAGAAGGTTGTGGGAGCAGCCCCGGCAAGGAGGACGACTATGGAGATGAAGCGAGAGGACGCGACACAAGGCTCCTGGTCCGTTGCCATGGATGAGAAATGTCCATCTCTAGAAGTGGACGACGAGGTCTTGGTAGGCGCTCTGGCATAGTGGAGGACGGCAGTGATGGATGGGGTGGAGGACGGCAGCGATGGATGGCGTGGAGGACGGTGGCGATGTATGGCGTGAAGGACGGCGAAGATGTACGGGGTGGCGAAGGGAGGAGGCTGGTGTGGGGTTGGTGTTCTAGCGCAGAGGGTGTATGAATGGGAAAATGTAGGGAGAGGTACAAGGAACCATATTTTTGGGATGCGTTTGTCCGAAATATGGGAAAGTTACAAACTTAGCCCCGTTTAAAATTTGGACGTCTCCTTGGTTGGGGATAGGACAGTAATCTCGCACCTCCCCAATATTTGCCCAGAGCGATTTCGGGCGAGGAGAGGGTGTTTTGGCGCCCACAGTTGGCGCCCACGGTGTATGAACGGGGCTGACAGGTAGAGTGGTTGTGTCACATCTGAGTGAAGTACAAACCTGCCCCTATTGAAAATATTTGCATACATCAATTTCAGCCGAGTCGAGTTTGTTTTGCCATCCACCGTGTATGAATGGGGAAATGGAGGGAGAGACACAGGTCTTTTGGATGAGCTTGAATGAAATATGTTTTGCCTCCCATGTTTGGCGCCCACCATGTGTGAATGGGCTCAGAGGCGGTCGTGTCATGTCTAACTGAAGTTACTAACCTACCCCTATTGAGAGCAGTGTAAATCGGGCCAATGGATTGTCTGTGTAAGGGGTAGACAGTAATTTCCATCTCGCAAACACTGGCTTCGGGTAGCCGACGTGGGATTGGATATTTTGCCGCTTCTTCCAAATTTTGGGAGAAAAAGCATCCACGTTTACCCTGGCAACTAAATTCAAATCCATTTTCTATTCTTATATGAATCTTTATAACTCATTCTATGTTTTTCATATATCTTCAAAATCACAACAAAGATGTATTCCACTGTCATATATGAATATGATTTACAAATGTCGATACTCGAATTCAAAAGCTAGAATCTAGTTTAAGGTGAATGTGAATATTTGAAACCACTTTATGTCCAACTCAAGTGTAACATGTATGACACACGCAACATATAGTGTACTCCCATTCAGATATGTACACAAGGGATGTCTCAAGATTCAAAATACTGAGTCAATCAACTAATAATGTACAAAACTAACAGACACATAAACACTTATAGAGTATGTGGATCAACAATATCAACTAACAAACATAAGCCAGGCCGATGTACTTCTTTTGCTAGAAGAGCATCATTTTTTTAGCAAAGCTAGTACAACAACTTGGCCCTTTCAGATGCGTGCCACATAAGGACCATCTATACTACTATTATTGTTGAATGCAAATTTAGCGCAATTGGCATATTTGTAGGTCTGGCACATCAATCAAAATGAAATGTCTCAAAGTCTTATCAATTAATACAGATTCATGCTAAAAAAATTACAAACAAAAAAACAAAAGATAATTATTACGTGATCTCTAAAACAAATGGTTTGATCGATTACATGAACAAACAACACAAAGGTTATTCAACGATGGAAAAAACATTTCATCTATGATTTACCAAGTGGGAATTTAATTTCCTTTTTCCCTTGAGGACCTTAACAATGCGGTCAGTCTTAGCTTGCTTCGTTTTGAAATCCAGCAAATATTTAATGGTTGTCTTGATTACTGCTTGTGATTGTGTAGTTTGCTTCCTCACCATGTCAACTTCATCTCTAAGTGCAGAAGCAGAATCTCTTTTGACCAATAGTTTAGCCTTTAGAGCATCAGCAGTTAGCAATTCATGATGCACGATTGGGCCGGTGCCACTGTTGTGGGATGATACAACGTCCATGGGGACATCACTCTTTGATCTTGGGCTAACCTGTTTTTCCATTAAAGTTCCGATTGGATTCTAAAAAGTTGAATTTAGCAAAACGTCTCCACTAGGAGTTACAATAACAAACCAGTTAAACAAACAAGGAATTAAAGAGTTTTGATTGATGCTGAAAAGTAGTTATTAACATCATTGTAACCAGTTGCAGCAATAAAGTAGTTAAACAAACAAGTTTTGCAAAAGGAACCTATTGTGGCATTGGAGTTTCTCTTGGATCCTGAAAATTTGAGTAGTCAGTAACTTAATTAGAGCAACAAGTTACAACAGCAAACCTGTTACACAAATATATTTTTGAAAGTGTACCTGTTGTGAAATAGGACTTCCAGTTGGATCCTAAAAACTTGAAGTTGGTAAGATGATTACAGCAACAAGTTACAACAGCAAACCAGGTAAACAAGGAAGTTTGTGTAAACATACATGTTGTGCCAATGGAGTTTCAATTGGCTCCTGCAAACTTGAATGTTAGCAATAATAAATAAAGTGTTGCAAGAGTCATAAGAAATTAACATCAAACTAGTAAAACTAACCGGTTTTGGCAACGTATTTAATTACACATGAACTAGTAAAACTAACAAGTTCTTGGCAACGTATTAAAGTAACAAGTCGGTACCGTTTACCAGCAATACAGATATGAGTAAATTTCTTCGATGTAAGCAAAATTATTCCGACATATATATATAGGGTAGCACTATTCTAATCCTAGGATTAGAATAGTTATTCGGATCACCGCGCTCCCTATATAGATGCGATGGGATGTTCCCGAA
This sequence comes from Triticum urartu, assembly GCF_056163025.1. Classification (NCBI taxonomy): domain Eukaryota; kingdom Viridiplantae; phylum Streptophyta; class Magnoliopsida; order Poales; family Poaceae; genus Triticum; species Triticum urartu. Next base: position 190,316,681 of record NC_141873.1, on the reverse strand, counting down.
CCGGTGCGGCAAGCGCCAGACGATAAAACAGGAAAAAAAACCACATCCTCTCCCCACGTCTCCCGCACTCCACCCCGCAACTGCCCGCACCCCCTGGATCCCCCGCCGCCGAACCCACCCCCTTCCTTCCCGGACCCCCACGCCGTCACGCCCCCTCCCTCGAGGACCCCGCCATGCTCCCACCCTGGAGGCCCCCGCCGTCGCGCTACCTCCCCGGATCCACCCGCCGTGACGTGCCCTCCCCGGAACCCCACGTGTGCCAGTGGATCCTACGCCCATCAGACACCACCAAGTGCCGGCGCGCGACCCCGCCGCCTACCTCTGGTATGCCGGGACGTCTTCCCTGCAAAACGACTCCCTGTCACGCATGGCGCCCTTGTCCCGACAACAAAATCACGGCATCCGACTAGCCACCGCGTCACCAACCGCCCCGCGCGCCCTCCGGCCAACCGCTGCCTCCCCACCCCGTCCCGCTCGCCTCCCGACCAACCACGGAGTCTCCATCCCTTCAGCCGACCTGCAGATGGGGGAGGTTTTGACCTGCAGCTGGGAGAAGTCTCGACCTGCACATGGTCGCGGCTGCCGCTGCCACTGAGGTCCACCACCTTCAGTTGGCGCTAGGGCAACCACCCCCACCCCAGCCACCCACCGCCAGAAGTGTCGCGACACAGGAGGAGCCACACCGCTCCTCCAAATTGATGTTGCCTGCAACGAGAGGGGCAAGCATGTACTCCGGCACTATGACGGGAGGAACTGCTTCTACTTTACTTCTGAAATCTCGATGCCATGTCTTGATTTTTAGAGGTAGTTTTTTGGTTTGTACCAACCATTTAAGATGGTATCTCATCTGAATGTGGTATGCATGCAGGTCAACGCTCTCGAGTGGCACCGCAGAGCCGTTTGTTTGGCGGGTCGAGCAGGTCGTCAAGGGATAGCTCGAGGTCCCCAGCCACATGTTCTACAATCAGTTTCTTTGATTTTGTTAAACTGATTCCATTCTTTTGATTTCTTGCAGCTGTTCAATGTATATTACACAAGAAGAAAAAACTAACACTAGTTGCAGATGTTGTGCTTTGTGATTATTGTAGGCTTACAGCGGAGACAACGGCCTCCACATTTCCTACCAACCCCGCCCAATCTCGGTGCCAGCATCCACCCCACCACACCACTTGAGTCCGCCACCCGCGTCCGCCTACACACGCCAGTGCACAACTACTAGTGACCTACCTGACTCCCCCAGCCTTCTACACACTACTGCTGCTACCTGTACTTTTATGATGAAGTTAGGTGATGTAGCTGGCTTTGGATGTAGCAATGCAGCTATGGACATTGTGATGATGCTACTATGTTCAACAAGGCATCTGTTTTGATATGAAAAATGAATTTGTACGAGTTCCTATAAAATAGAATGTGTGGCAGGTCAGATACAAAAAAGATGAAGTTGAAAGATAATATACTGGATAAAAATAAGGAAAACTCTATAACAAATAAGTATTTGAATAGGAGTTATGTGGCATGTGCCGAATTATATCAAAGAATAAGAAGATAACACCGAAAGTGTGTGTGTGTGTGTGTGTGTGATGTAGATAGAGTACTAGTTGGTGGGCATGTACTGAAAGTTCAGTTGTATCCGCAAGTCCAAAAAATAGGTGTTTTTGGTCCATTGGTTTTAGTTTTCAGAGTTGGTTTTTCCAATTTTATCTCCAAAATGCATCAATGCCGTGGAGTATTTATTCTTCTTGCATTTTGCATCATTCAAGAACGCCCTGGAGAAAAAACAAAATTGAAGTTCAACTTCAAATAATAGCCAAGTACGATATTTATAAAATTCGGATTGTTCCCATTTTAAGAAAATAAAACTATGAAGTTCAAATTTAAAAACTAGTGAAGTTCGATGTTTATAAAAACACTAGGGAGAATTAGAGAAAGAAAACAAGTAAGAACACATGAGAAAAAGTTTCATCAGTACATGGACAAAATGTTCAAAAATTTAGAGTATCATTAAAAAGATGTTATTTTGTCAATTTGTATTGACATAAAACCCCAAAGGAATTCAAGTTCCATTTTTTGAAATAAAACTATTAAGTTCGAATTGAAAAAACGGATCAGTTTGATGTCTACAAAAAATGATCATTTCAAAAATTATAAAAAAAACTTGGATTACCCCGTTTCTAGAAAATGCCTAGAGGTTCAGATTTAAAAGATGAAGAAGTTCAATGTTTGTTACAAACTGAAAGAATGTCAAATAAAAAAACAAAGCATCCCAAACAATTTTATATAAAAAAGGGATTTTGTTCTTTTAAAAAACCCTAGAAGTTCAAATTTGAATATATGGAACGACTCGATGTTTATTAAAAAACTAGGACTATTTCTGTTAGTAAAAGAAATAAAACTAAGAAGTCCAAATTAAGAAAAGGAGCAGTTCGATATTTGTACAAAGTTCAGATTTTTTTTCTCTTTATTAAAGAATGGAGAAAATCCGTTACCAAGAAGTTCAACACACAAAGAAGTTCAAATAAAAAAGTTAGAGCAATTTGATGTCTATAAAAAACTTGAATCTCTTGTGTTACTAAAGTGAAACAGAGAGAAGTTCAAATTAATAATAGACGAAAGTTCACGTAGAGCATGGTGTGTGTTTTGTATGAGAAATTAGCAAAAAAAGCCGAAGTCTAAAAATTTAGTTTCTAGAAGTTCAAGTGCCCAGCCCGGGAAAGGTCAAAGTTCCTCCTGTTCAACAAGTTTCCAAGGTTATATAATATTCTTATTCCAAAAAAGGATAAAACAAAATGGTGTATGTTATTCGAAACAAAAGTTTAACCGCATTAGAAAAAATTTGCATCTTTTCAACATGTTTTTAAAAGAGATATCACTCGTGCAACTCCGACGAACAGGTGAGAAATTATGAACAAAAATACATGACAGAAGTTCAAAGTGAAAACAGCAGGAAGTTCAACTACTACACAGAATGCGTTTCAGATGAGAATAAAATGAATGTGTTTCAGATGTTCACGTGCTCCTCCCACCATGGTTCGAAATTTATATTGCAATACATTTGAACTTCCATTACATGTCAAAAAAGGCAAAATGCCATTGTTTTTCACATTGTTAAAACTGCTTTCAAATGATACCAAATTTGTGACAACTTCATTTCCCTGATACTAAAGATTAAAACCATGAATGTTTAGTTTTAGATAAAGGAGTAGTTCAATGCATATTAAAAACTCATGGTTTTATCTTTACTAAATAATAAAACCAAGAAGCTCAACTTTTAAAAGCAGAGCGGTTTGAAATTTATTTGAAAACCCAGTTTTTTCTGGTTACTAAAGAATAAGACCAATAGGTTCTATTCCAAAATAACGAAGAAGTTCGACATTTCTAACAAAAACTCCAATTTTCACATTTCTGAAAACACACACAAAGAAGTTCATATAAAAAGTTGAGCGGTTCGATGTCTATAAAAAACACATATTTTTTTCGTTACTAAAGTGAAACAAAGAAAAGTTCAAAGTGATAACAGCCAAAAGTTCACGTACTGCATGGTGTGTGTTTCATATGAAAAAGAGAGTAAAAAGGCAAAGCCTAAAAATTTTGTTGCTATAAGTTCAAGTGCCCTTCCCTCGGAAGTTCAAAAATTCTTGTTAGAGAGGTTCAACATGTGTTTACATGTTCAAAAAACACAAAAAAGATGTTGTGTCCCATGTTTTAAAATAGGTCTCTCAATCCATTACAAACTTGGAACAAAAATACTCTACATGAAAAAATTTCTTCTCTATTCAACAACTTTCCAATGGGTATATTGTGTGCTCTGTTCGAAAAATAAATGGTTAAAATAAATTGATGTATGTTGTTCGAAAAGAAAAGTTTAACCATATTAATAAAGTTGTGTCTTTCCAACAAGTTTCTAATGGTTTATCATTTGTGGAACTCCGAGGAACGGGTGAGAAATTACAAACAATAAAAATACATGGCCGAAGTTCAATATCAAAACAACGAACAGTTCAACTACTATAAGGAATGTGTTTCAGATGAGAATAAAAGAATACAAAATTTAAAGCCTAAAAGGTTAGTTACAAGAAGTTCACGTGCTTCACCCTACACGGTTCAAAAATTATATTATGAGACTCCGACCTTCAATTACATGTTAAAAAAGAGAGGCAAAAACAACATCGTGTTTGCCATTTTTAAAACTACTCTCGAACGACAACGAATTTGTAACACCTATCTACATAAAAAATTTGCTCCTATTCATAAGGTTCCCAACCGTATATTATATGCCACATTTCGATTGATGGTTTAGAATTTTCATCTATACCATTTAATTTTTTACGTCAAATCGATGTCTATAAAAAACATAGATTTTTTCGTTAATAAAGTGTAATAGAGAGAAGTTCAAATTGAAAACAAATGGAAGTTCACGTGCTGCATGGTATGTGTTTCGTATGAGAAAATAGGAGTAAAGAGGCGAAGTCCAAAAAATTTGTTGCTAGAAATTCAAGTGCACAGACCGGGAAAATTCAAAAAGTTCCTCTGGTTCAACAAGTTTCCACAACGGAAGCTCAAATTAAAATAACAAAAAAAGTTTAGAAAATTTAATTAGTAAATGGATTTCCCTGTTTCTAAAAGAAACCTAGAAGTTAAAATTAAAGTAATGGAGCATTTCAATGTTTATTGAAAACTCAGATTCTAACCGCTTATAGAAAATAAAACCAACGTGAGCTTGAAATTAAAATAACATGGAAGTTTGGAGTTTATTAAAACCTAAGATTTACAAGTTCGAAAAAAACAAAAACTAATGCCATTTTGGCATTTTTAAAACCAACTCATAAAAATGAAAAACATTTCTTGCTAGAAGTTCAGGTGATCTATGAGGGAAAGATGGAAATTGCTACCCACTTTATGCACACATAATTCTCTCTCCCGTTTGTGTCTATGTTTGCACAAATAAATCAAAATTTTAAACAATGTGGAGTGGGTCCAATATTTATGACAAACCTAGGATATTTTGATGCTAAAAGAAATAAACCAAGAAGTCCAAATTACAAAATAGAGAAGTTCGATATTTATAAAGGAACTCAGATTTTCCTTGTTAGTAAAGAATAAAAATGAGGAAGTTCAAATTAAAATATAGGAATAGTTCGATGTATACGTGAAACTCAAATTATTACCATCACTAAACAAAAATGAAACTATGAAGTGCAATTTACAAAAAAAATGTTTGATGCATATTTAAAAACATATTTCCTTTCTAAGAATATGACTAAGAAGTTGAAATTAAAATAACAGAGACGTTCGGAGTATATAAAAAACTCAGATTTCTCGCAAGAAGTTCATATGCACCTCCGTGCACGGTTTATATTGCGGGACGTCCGACCTCCAATTAGATGTTTTAAAATGGCAAAAAATGGCGTCCGACCTTCAGTTGTGTGTAATTCAACGTATACATGAAAATGTGACAGAAGTTCATAGTGAAAACAACGAGAAGTTCAAGTACTGCAAGGAATGCATTTCAGGTGAGAATAAAAAATATAGAAAAATAAAAGCTTAAAAGGTTTGTTGAAAGAAGTTCAAGTGCTCTTTCGGATGAGGCTCAAACACCTTGTATTTCCATGTTCTAAAACAAAAAAAGATTATTTTTTTGCGTTTTAAAACAATTCTCTCAATCCATAGAGAAAATTAGTTATTACTTGGGAGCAATTTTATTTCAAAAAGAAAATAAAAAAATTCAAATTATAAAAATGGAAAATGTTCATGTACTACATGGTGTGTGTTTAATATGAGAAAAATGAATTAAAAGGAAATGTCCAATTTTGTTGTTGTTATAAGTTCAAGTCCTCAGTCGGAGAAAGTTAAAAAAATTATTGTGAGAGAGTTTGTACAAAAGGAATATCATTTGTGTAACGCTGGCGAATGGCTGAGAAAATTACAAACAAAAAAACATCACAGAAGTTCAACGCAAAAACAGCAGGAAGTTCAACTACTACACGGAATGAATTTCAGATGAAAAACTTTTAAAATCATCGCGAGTATGAAAAAATGATCAACACGAGAAAAGTTGAGTGTTTACAACAGCTTTCCATCGGTATATCACTTGCTCAATTCGGGTGAATGGATGGAGAGCTACGAGCAAAAACAACGCGTAAAAATGGAGTGAAGTTCAAGTAGATATGCTGAAAAGTTCAAGTTCTTCACACAGTGCATTTTCGAATAATCTGTTTCGCGATAAAGGCAGAACGAATGATCTTGCCATTTTCGAAATTAATTGAAAACGGCAAGGAATCAGAGAAAACCATCAACATGAAGAAGTTTCGCACTTTCCGTAGGTTTTCAACGGTATATTATTTGCCCCATTCCGATAAAGTTTGTAGAAATTACGGCAAAAATATGTTTTTAGCCATTTTCAAAATTGACTTAAAACAGAAGGCATTGGCAGAAACAATATATACCAAAAGGTCTCGCATTTCCTCATGCTTTCCAACTCCATATCATTTGCTGCATTCGGACGTACGCTTAAAAAAATAGCTTGAAAATACGAACTCGGTGGAACTTGTATCAATTTTTAAATTACTTTTAAACCATTCAAATTTAGAAAACATTTTCAACATGAAAAAGTTGTGCATTTTCATAAGCTTTCCAACGCCATATCATTTGCCTCAATTGGATTAGCCGTTTAGAAATGGCAGTGAAAATATGAAATTAGTTGTTTGGTTTGTGAAATTTTACGATTTTCTAAATTACTCTTTAACCATATGGAATTAGAGAAATTTCAACATGGGGAAGGAGCGGTTTTGCAGCAGCTTTCCAACACCATATTATTTGCCTCATTCTGATAAACGATTTAGAAATGCGATCGAAAATATGTTTGACATTTTTTGTATGAAGAACAAACGGTTTTCAAAACTGCTCTTAAACCACTTACATTTTGCCAAAAAAATAACTTGGGTCATGATACTCGTGTCCATAGCTTTCCAACGGTATATCGCAAGCACCATTTGGGCAATGTTGGCGGAAGTTCAACCTAACACTAGGGCAAGTTCAGGTCGAACAACTCATGCAGTAAAATTGCAAGAAACACAAGTTCATCACGACCCGAGAGCAAATACGCCAATGAGTGAGATTCCTATTTAAAACGGGCATTTAGTTGCTAAAAACCGTTTGCATATTACACTTACATCACATAGAACACGACTGACCAGAAAAATTCACGCGGGGAGACACGGTTGCGAAGATATCCCGAAGGTCAGGTTCCTATAATGGGAAGTTCAGGTTGTGTAACTCAGAAAGTTCAGGGTTCCTACACTATTCTGATCACGGGATCAGAATAATATTCTGATCACAACCTGACCTGCCCCGCTAGTAGTACATTGAACTTCCCTGTGAACTAGGTTGAACTTCAGCCAACATTGCCCAAATAGGGCTTGCGATATACCGTTGGAAAGCTATGGACACCAATATCATGACCCAACTTAAATTTTTGTCAAAATATAAGCGGTTTAAGAGCAGTTTTGAAAACCGTTTTTTCTTTGCACAAAAAAGTGAATCGTATTTTCGATCGCATTTCTAAACCGTTTATCGAAATGAGGCATATAATATGGCGTTGCAAAGCTGCTACAAAACCGCTCCTTCCACATGTTGAAAGTTTTCTCTAATTCCCTATGGTTAAAGAGTAATTTGAAAAAAACATAAAATTTCGTAAACCGAACAGCTGAGTTCATTTTTTCGATGTCATTTCTAAACGGCTAATCCAATGGAGGCATATGATACGGCGTTGGAAAGCTTATGAAAATGCGCTACTTTTTCATCTTGAAAGTTTTTTTCTAATTTTGAATGGTTTAAGGGCAAAATATAAGCGGTTTAAGAGCAGTTTTGAAAACCGTTTTTTCTTCGCACAAAAAAGTGAATCGTATTTTCCATTGCATTTTGAAACCGTTTATCGAAATGAGGCATATAATATGGCGGTGCAAAGCTGCTGCAAAACCGCTCCTTCCACATGTTGAAAGTTTTCTCTAATTCCCTATGGTTAAAGAGTAATTTGAAAAAACGTAAAATTTCGTAAACCGAACAGTTGAGTTCATTTTTTCGATGTCATTTCTAAATGGCTAATCCAATGGAGGCATATGATACGGCGTTGGAAAGATTATGAAAATGCGCTACTTTTTCATCTTGAAAGTTGTTTTTCTAATTTTGAATGGTTTAAGAGTAATTTATAAAATGTTCCAAGTCCTACCGAGTTCGTATTTTCGAGCTAATTTTTTAACCATTCGTCCGAATGCAGCAAATGATATGGCGTTGGAAATCTTGAACAAATACGAAACTTTTTGGTATGTATTGTTTCTCCCAATTCTTTACGGTTTTAAGTCAGTTTCGAAAATGGTGAAAAACGTATTTTCTCCATAATTTCTACAAACTTTACCGAAATGGGGCAAATAATATACCGCTGAAAAGCTACGGAAAATGCGAAACTTTTTCATGTTGATGGTTTTCTCTAATTCCTAGCCATTTTCAAGTAATTTCGAAAACGGCAGGATCATGTGTTCTGCCTTTATCGCGAAACAGATTCTTCGAAAATGCACCGCGTGAAGAACCTGAACTTCTCGGCACGTGTACCTGAACTTCACTCTGTTTTTCACGTGATTTTTTTGCTCGTAGGTATCCATCCACTGCTCGTAACTCTCCATCCACTCACCGGAATCGAGCAAGTGATATACCAGTGGAAAGCTGTTGTAAGCACATAACTTTCCCGTGTTGATCGTTTTTTCATACTCGTGATGATTTTAAAAGTTTTTCATCTAAAATTCATTCAGCGTAGTAGTCGAACTTCATGCTGTTTTCACGTTGAACTTCTGTGACGTATTTTCGTTTGTAATTTTCTCATCCATTCGTCAGTGTTACACAAATGATATTCTTGTTGTACAAACCTCTCTCACAATAATTTTTTTAACTTTCTCCGACGGAGTACTTGAACTTATAACGGCAACAAATTTGCCTTTGCATTTTTATTCTTTTTAATACAAAATGCACACCGTGTAGAACGTGAACTTCTGGTAGTTTATCAACCTGAACTTCTCTCGGTTACGTGAAAATATCTAAGTTTTTGTAAATATTAATCTGAATTTCTTAATCCTTTTTTTGTGAATTTTGAAGCGCTCCATTTTTAAAAGTTGAACTTCTTCTTATTTTATTTTTGAACTTCTTGCTTCCATTGTTTCATAACGAGGGAAATTTGAGTTTTCTATGATCATCGAACTTCTCCATCTTTTTAATATGGACTTCCTGGTTTTTTCTTAATCTTTTTTATGAATAAAAATATTTTAAGACACCAAAACAACATTTTTGTGTGTGTTTTTGCATTGGTTTGCATGTCAAAGCACGTCATCTTTAGAAATTGAACTTCTCCTTTTTCTTTTTGTTTTCTTTCAACATTGTTTAGCACGTCGAACCACGTCATCTTTAGAAATTGAACTTCTCCTTTCTTTTTGTTTTCTTTCAACATTGGTTTGCACGTCGAACCGCTTCATATTTAGAAATTGAACTTCTCCTTTTCTTTTTGTTTTCTTTCAACATTGGTTTACACGTTGAACTGTGTCATCTTTACAAATTGAACTTCTACCTTTCTTTTTCTTTTCTTGCATGTTTAAATTTATTTTTGAACTTGCTGAGATAACACACTTGACCTTCTCGAACACAACATTTTGACCTTCGCAAAACATAAATTAAAGCCAAACTTTTGACCTACAAAGCATGTAGAATTTTCTCCACTTTTTCAAGAATAAACATTGAATCGCCCCGTTAGTTTGACATGAACTTCTGTTGCACATTTTCAAATGTCAGTTTGATTTTTCTTTTTCAAAAGCACATTGAGCTTTTTTATTATGGCCCGGGCGGTCCGTTTTTTGTTCATAGATGAATTTATTCAGTATGTGGTACACGTGAACTTTAAGAATTTCTGAAATATGAACCTCGCATTCTATTGAAATTCAAGAAAGCAGAGTGAAGTTAAAAACAGAGTGAAGTTCGAGTATGAAAATATTTTTTTGAATGTGTAAAATGTTTTTTTAACGGTATACGTAGAACTTTTAAACCATCTATCGAAATGTAGCATATAATATACCATTGGAAATCTTATGAATAGAAGCAACTTTTTCATGTAGACAGACGATACAAATTCACTGTCGTTTGAGAGCAGTTTTAAAAATGGCAAAAACAACGTCGTTTTTGCTTGTTTTTTACATGTAATTGAAGGTCGGACGTCTTGCACTAGAGATCTTGAACTTCACTGGGAGGAGCACGTGAACTTCTTGCCACAAATCTTTTAAGCTTTTTGTTTTCTATTGTTATATTCTTATCTGAAACACGTTTTGTGTAGTAGCTGAACTTCCCGTTGTTTTCACCTTGAACTTCTGTGATGTATTTTGTTCAAACTCTCTCACAACAATTTTTTATCTTTCTCCGGCCGAGGACTTGAACTTCTAGCAACACAAATTTTGGACTTTGCCTTTTTATTCACTTTTTCTCATATAAAATAGACACCATGTAGTACATGAACTTCTGATTGTTTTCACTTTGGTTCTTGGTTGTATTCTTTTAGTGATGAGAAAAATATAATTTTTTTATAGACATCGAACTTCATCATTTTTAAAATTTGAACTTCTTAGTTTCATTGGTTAGTAATAGGGAAAGTCCTACAAACATTGAACCGCACCATTATTTTAATTTAAACTACTAGTTTTATTTTATAATTGGGAAAACCTTTTTTTATAAATTCTTTTGAAATGTTCCTATTTTTTAATTTTAACTTCTCTAATTTTTTATGAACGGGAGAAATCCCTTTTTTATAAAGATTTTTGAAGTACATTTTTATTTGAACTTCTTGCTTAATTTATTTTGAACTTTCAAATTTTCTAAATATCAACGTCCTCGTAAGTTTTTATAAATCTCTATTTTTGTAAATGTAATGTATAATAAAAACTCTTATTTTCTCAAATGAAAACACACACCATGTAGTACGTGAACTCCTAATTGTTTTCACTTTGAAATGATCTCTAATTTTTCTAGAAAACTCATGACGGGTTAAGAGTGTCTTTTCAACACGGTAAAAGTTGTTTTGAATGATATACAAAAAACATTCAAATTACATTATGGAAATTACGTGTATGATATACTGTTGGAAAGCTTATGTTTTTTAGGAGCAATTTTCCTTCTCTATTAGTAGTAGCAGGACTTCACACATTCACCAAACATGCTAGTTAATAGAGAAAAAAATCATGCATGCGCAAGGAGCAATATGTGTGTGTGTAGTGCTACCGGTGTGAATGCCACATTGCGGAGCTCAACCTTACACAGCTTGTACTTTTTTTGTACACACATAATATTTTCCTCAAGCTCTGTAATTTATTAAATTTGAACTGCGAGAGTTAACATTTTTCTAGGTAACGCTTATTTTTTTTCTTGTATATAAACATCAAACTACTCTGTGGTTTTAATTTGCACTTCTAGATTTTATTATTTATTGACAAGAAAGCTGAGTTTCGTAGTAAACATCGAACCACTTTTGTTATTTTTAATTTGAACTTTTAATTCTTTTTATTTAGAAATGGTGAAAATTCATTTTTTATAAACTATTATTCTCGTCAATTTTTTTTGGGTTCACGGGTTAAACTTACTCAAAAATAATATTTTATTTTATTCTTCAAACTTCCTATGTTTTTTTTGAGGATCAAAACTTACTATGTTTCATGGGGTGATCCTTTTTTATTTTTTGTGCCGTGATACTTTCTTCCTTTTGTTCTCGTTTGAACTTCGTCAATTTTTAATGCTGAAGTTCCTGCGTGAATTTTTACGTGGTTTTCCCCAATGTGTTTTTGAACTTACATATTTTTCCTCAACTTCCAAACTGAAAATAGAATGCACACTAGATCAACATATGTACTCGTATAAATGAACTTTATCTCTTTTAATGAAGAAAGATGTAAGTAGACTCACGGAATGTAGCTCTTTCTAAAAGGAAAATGGCTTCCTAAAGGAACACCACGCTCAAATTTCCAAAAGTAGTTTAGACTTATAAAAGTAATCCATGTGAGTTCAACTAGACATAGTAGTGCACTCCACAAACTCCCTTATGCAGCTGACCATACAACACTACTAGTCTGCTACTATGGTCAGGTATGTGAGATAGAATCTACAAATAGATTAGAATTGCAAAGAGAAAGAGACAGAGAGAGTACACCCAGGGGGAGAATGTTGCTTGCCCGCACGACCCCAATGACACCAACTGATGTTCTAGCATTTGTTTTTCACCAACAAACTTCAGAATATATGTTGCCAGATGTACTCAGCAACACTCGTTTCAGACTTCAGTTTTCACCATCGCCTACTGCCACACTGGAGTTGCTATTGTAACTGAACTGGCATGAGAAAATTACTCGACATGCATGGATGTTCTACAGCCACACGGTCATGAACAACATAAGCTTCAGTGACAACTGAACTTCAACCAGGGGCGAAGCTGAACTTTTTGAATCTGACGCTGTAGAAAAATAAGTAAGCGTCAAACTTTTTTTTATCTCTCTATTGTCCGGTGCAGTGGAGGTAGGAACCAGCAAGCTGAACCTCGTTTCTGAACCTGAAGATATGGTAGAAGAAGAACAGTGTCAACCAAGATCTCTCTGTCATCCTTTGTGGTGTGGAGGAGAGAATACTAGGATCTAGGGGTTGAGGATGATGGTATATATACAGGCAGCCTCGTTGCCGACAATGTTGTATACACCTCCTAGCGACCATGTTGTATATATATGTCACCTGTATATATATATACCTCACACCGGGGACGAGGTGTGGACAAAGGTCGCTGGAAGGAGTTGACACGAGCATCTCCGGCGGTTCTACTCCCCCCTGTACTGAAGTTCAATCACACCGTGGGGAGTGAGCCTGCCGTTGGAGCATCTGCCACCAACAACATGGTCGGGGCTTCATCGGGAACCGAAGCCCGGGGAGGGTAGGGGCGAGCCATCGGAGCAAGAGGACGTGAAGGAAGAGGGGTGCCTGACGTCGGCGCTGGATCTGACATGTGGTTGGGGAGGGGTTGCTGGTGGCGCCGCCCGGTGGGATTAGGGTAGGTGTGTCACGGCGGCAGCCATGCACAGGTGGTGGCTCGGAGCTAGGCCTCCTCTGGTGGGTGGAGGCAGGGCAGGGGCACAGGGCGCGGCGGAATCAAACTCACGCGACTGGCCATGTCGAACTTCACAAACACCTACCAGCGCAGAGAAGGGGATGGGAGAGAGGAGGCCGTCGTGATTCGCCGTGCTCGGGGGATGGAGGAGGAACAATAGGGAGGAGGCCGTTTTCCGCGTCGCGCTTGGGGACGGAGGCTCACCGGAGCAGCACCGCCGTGAGCAACCGCCGGATCCCACGGATCTGAGCGCTGGAGGAGGCAGGGGCTGCGGCGCACCGAAGGAGGAGGGGGTGGCCTCATGCTGGATGATGCGGGGGCAGCGGCGCGACGGAGGAGGGGGTGGCGGCACGCTGGGGGAGGCAGGGGCGGCGGCGCACGGGGTGGGGCGGCGTCGGCAACCTCCTGGTGGAAACGTGTTGGTCGGGTGGGTGGGCTACAAGGTTGGAGACGCGGGGGTGGGTAGTATTTTTCTCTTTTTTCAGCTTGGTGGTTTTTAGTTCGGGAAGGATGATCCAAATAACTATTCCAAACCTGGCATCCACAGCCCCTATTGTTACATATACTGGACCAATTACTAGAGCTCGCGCACGCCAATTAAATTACCAGGTACTTTCGTTTCTTGGTAATGATTCTAATGTTCATGAGATTATGATGCTGCCTAAATTGGATACATTTGTTTTGCTTTCAAATGAAGGGCCTAGCTTGGAGAAGGATGAACATTGGAGCAAGAACACGCATGAAGTTGATGGCATGCGCAAGGGGATCAAGAACGGAGTTACAAGTGATGATTTCAGGACTTTGAAGCCGCCATAAGGAGTGCATGAAGCCATGGACGAAATATACAAGATGCCACTTCATAATATTCGTCCATAGGCTATTCTAGGTGCTGCGTCACCTTATTAATGGGCCAGGCCCATGTAATTTCGAAATACTTAAGTATAGGCTATTTTTAGAGTCCGTATGTGTGGGGAAACAAGAGTTAGGGTTGGTTTCGGACCCCACCCTCAAGGGCCACGAAATTCCCCTCTCTTCCTCCATATATACAGCCCTTAGGGCGTCGTTTAGACTTTGGGTTTTGTTTAGATTAAAAGTTCGCCATAGCTGCAACTTCGCGTACTTCGTTTGTGTCCAACGACCAGACCAAGACGTCACAGAACCCCACCTTGATCAATAAAGCTTTCATCTTATATTCGCAATATCCAGATTGCAATCTCAGTTTCTTGCTTGTTCTTCGTTTGCTCGCAGGAAACAGGCCCTCGTGGTCAGGTTGATCGTGCTCCGGCGTGGTCACTAACCCCTCGGAAGTTGGTTTAGCGATTGCTAAGGCGCGACGTCTCGCACGTTCGTAGTCGGATCGTCAAGGTCGACTCCCACAGAAAACGATAGCCACCATCTCATCGAAACATCGGGACACCTTTGCCTCTATCAAGTGGTATCAGATTTCCAGGTTGCTCGGTGAGATTTTACAGTTTTTCGTAGATTAGATCGAGTCTGTTCTTCATACCTACAGTCCACGAAAAAGCCACACAAAAAAATTAGGGTTAGTTCATGATATCCGAACCAATCTGAGCCTTTGCATAATCTTTTTAGGGTTTTTGCTTTGTTGAATTTGCGGTTGCATCGTCGTGTCAAGTTGCTGGTCTTAGAGTCTAGTCTTTTAGAGTTTCGAGTTCTGGTCATAAGTTGTCACGCCGCCGCCGCACCATCATCATCGCCCATCTACCACTTTTGCTTATCCGCCACCGCTCTGAATCCTTATCCATATACCACTACCAATCCGTATCCATATACCACCATCAATCTCTATCCATATACCACCACCGCTACCATATACCACCACCGCTGCCATATACCACAACCATATATCCACCACCAATCCGAGTTCTTCTCATATTAGGTTTGTTCTTGAGATCAATCTAAATTCCGATTCGTGTTTCCTTGCCTGCGTAGGTCTCGAAAAAAAAAGAGTCTGGAGACCCCCGGGCAGTTTTTAGGCCAAAATTTTCACGGGCAAAAATATTTTTTCCCTATCCTATTTTTAGGCTTTTCTGAGTCTTTTGAGCCACGTGCCATCATAGTGATTTTTTGTCGCACTTTTTTGTCGTCGCTGCCCTGATTTCCGAAAAAAAAAGTGAAATTTTTTTTTCGTGCCCATCCTATCAGTTTGACGAGGGAAGAGTTTTGAGACACTCGCCATTATAGTAATTTTTCGCAAAAAAAAAGAGGAGCGCAAAAAAAAGCGAAAAAAAAAAGTTCCAGAGTGTGCTTTTCCCTTATTTACGTGCAGCGCCGTGATTTTGTTAGTGTTCTAGGCTCGCGTATCTAGCACGGTCTAGCCTAGGACCAGCACAGTACCGTCGTTGAGCGTTTATTCAACTTTGCATCTCTGAATTGATTATTGCTGACCCTTTTTGCTACCATACTATAAGCCTTCCCAGCTCCACATACCTCTACGTCGTGCGTTTGACTCTCCCTGGCAATCGCTCTATCCAAGCTTTTGAGAGTTTTGACTACAACGGTTGCCGATCACCGCCTGCTGCTGGGTAAGAACTGGTAAGAATTTGAGATTTGCTTGACGGATTTGTGACACCCGCCACCACCACCTCTTGTTAGTATTCTGTAGGATCATATTCTTGTGTGTTTTCTATTGTTGCTAACCATGGCAGGATCACAAGCCGACGAGACTGACTGGGAGAACATGACGAATCAGGAGTTGCATGATAAATTTCAGCAAATGATGAATGGACAGGTGCAGGATGTGCTAAACAGATTTGAAGAGGCCATGGAGAAGATAGATGACATGGAGAAGACGTTCGAAACAAAGCTCGATGACAGGTTTAATGAATTGCCCGCGCGTCTTCCACCACCACCACCGGCTGCGCCTAACGCACCTCTACAACAACAACGACGACGACTACCTGCACATCGTGAAACAGCCCTCCGCCGAGCGAGCCGTCTCCCTCTTGCACCTGGCCAAACTGTTGGTGCTGTTGTTGCTACTTCTGTGGCTCCTGCTGCTGATGCGGAGGAGGATGATTTTGCTGGCGATTACGAGGATGAGGTTGATCAAAATCAGAACTACGTGCCACCACCAGCACAGCAACCATCAGGTCGTCCACATGCAAATAATGACAATGGTAGGGCTCACCCTCAGGTACGAGATCATGACCATCTCCCTAAACTAAAATTGGATATTCCACCATTTGAGGGTAGATATGTTCCTGATATATATCTTACTTGGGAGTTAGAAACTGAACAACGATTTACATGTTTACAATATCCCGAGGAGAGACGTGTTCCTGCTGCTGTTTGTGCATTCACTAGTTTTGCATGTGTTTGGTGGTCTGAGCATTGTAGATTATATCCCATTCCTGCTACTTGGGCTGCTTTGAAAACTGCTATGCGTACTCGTTGGGTTCCACCATATTATCAACGTGAATTACTTCAAAAATTGCAGCGCTTAAGACAGGGAAAAAATTCTGTAGAAGAATATTATCAGGAATTACAAACTGGCATGATTAGATGTGGTATTGTTGAGGAGAATGAAGCTATGCTTGCACGTTTTATGGGTGGATTAAATAGAGAGATTCAGACGATTCTACAGTATAAGGAGTATACTAATATCACTCGTTTATTCCATCTTGCTTGTAAAGCTGAATGTGAAGTGCAGGATCGACAGGCATTGGCGCGGACTAACTTTTCTGCAGGTCGACCTTCTTCATGGACACCACGTGCATCATCTACTTCCACACGTTCTGCTTCACCGGCGCCTCCGTCGGCTGCCACCTCCAACCGTGATACAATAAAGCAGGCACAATCACCACTATCTGCCAAGAGCACACCTTCTGGGCCTGCAAAGAGCTCTTCTTCATCCATGGCATCAACAGGGCAAACACATGATATTATTTGTCGACGTTGCAAGGGTGGAGGTCATTATGCGAGAGAATGCCCATCTAAGCGTGTGATGATTGTTACTGAGGATGGTGGGTATGAGTCTGCTAGTGACTATGATGAGGAGACTTTGGCTCTTATTACACGTGAGGAACACGGTGGAGACGATTCTGATCATGAGACGCAATACATGGCTCCTGAAGATGCTGACAGGTATGAATGTTTAGTTGCTCAACGTGTTTTGAGTGTGCAGGTTACACAAGCTGAGCAAAATCAGAGGCATAATTTGTTCCATACAAAGGGAGTTGTGAAGGAACGTTCTGTTCGCGTGATCATAGATGGAGGGAGTTGCAACAACTTGGCTAGCATCGAGATGGTGGAGAAGCTATCTCTCACCACAAGACCACATCCACATCCTTACTACATCCAATGGTTCAACAACAGCGGCAAGGTTAAGGTAACACGTACTGTTCGTGTGCATTTTAGTATCTCTACATATGCTGATTATGTTGATTGTGATGTGGTACCGATGCAAGCATGTTCCTTATTACTTGGTAGACCATGGCAATTTGATAAAAATTCTATTCACCATGGTAGAAACAATCAGTATACTCTTGTTCATAAGGATAAAAATATTACTTTGCTTCCTATGACTCCTGATTCCATTTTGAAAGATGATATTAATAGAGCTAATAAAGCAAAACAGGAGAAAACTAAGAGTGAAAATCAGAATGTGGCAAAAGAATTTGAGCAACAACTGCCGCCTAATAATAATAAACAATCTAGTGTTGCTTCTGAAATTAAATTGAAAAGTGCATGTTTACTTGCCACCAAATCTGATATTGATGATCTAGATTTTAGCAAATCTGTTTGCTATGCTTTTGTGTGCAAAGAGGCATTATTTTCACTCGAGGACGTGCCTTCCTCTTTGCCTCCTGCTGTCACTAACATTTTGCGGGAGTTCGCCGACGTCTTTCCACAAGACGTGCCACCGGGATTACCACCTATTCGCGGGATTGAGCATCAAATTGACTTAATTCCCGGTGCATCATTACCCAACCGGGCACCATACCGTATCAATCCAGAGGAGACGAAGGAGATTATGCGTCAAGTACAAGAACTGCTCGACAAAGGTTATATACGCGAATCCCTTAGTCCTTGTGCTGTTCCTATCATTTTAGTGCCGAAAAAGGATGGTACGTCGCGTATGTGCGTTGATTGTAGAGGCATTAATAATATTACTATTCGTTATCGTCATCCTATTCCTAGGCTAGATGATATGCTTGATGAATTGAGTGGCTCTACAATATTCTCCAAAGTTGATTTGCATAGTGGTTACCATCAAATTCGTATGAAATTGGGAGATGAATGGAAAACAGCATTTAAAACTAAGTTTGGATTATATGAGTGGTTAGTCATGCCTTTTGGGTTAACTAATGCACCTAGTACTTTCATGAGGTTAATGAACGAAGTTTTACGTGCTTTCATTGGACGATTTGTGGTAGTTTACTTTGATGACATATTGATTTATAGCAAATCTTTGGAGGAACATTTGGAACATTTACGTGCTGTTTTTATTGCTCTACGTGATGCACGTTTGTTTGGTAACCTTGGAAAGTGCACCTTTTGCACCGACCGAGTATCTTTTCTTGGCTATGTTGTTACTCCACAGGGAATTGAAGTTGATAAAGCCAAGATTGAAGCTATTGAGAGTTGGTCGCAGCCCAAAACGGTCACACAAGTGAGGAGTTTCCTTGGCCTCGCTGGTTTTTATAGGCGTTTTGTGAGAGATTTCAGCACCATTGCTGCACCTCTCAACGAGCTTACAAAGAAGGATGTACCTTTTGTTTGGGCTACCGCACAGGAAGAAGCCTTCACGGTATTGAAAGATAAGTTGACACATGCTCCTTTACTCCAACTTCCTAATTTCAATAAGACTTTTGAGCTTGAATGTGATGCTAGTGGAATTGGATTAGGAGGTGTGTTATTACAAGATGGAAAACCTGTTGCATACTTTTCTGAAAAATTGAGTGGGCCTAGTCTGAACTATTCTACTTATGATAAAGAATTATATGCTCTTGTTCGGACCTTAGAAACATGGCAACATTATTTATGGCCCAAGGAATTTGTTATACATTCTGATCATGAATCTTTGAAACACATTAAAAGTCAAGCAAAACTGAACCGTCGACATGCTAAATGGGTTGAATTCATTGAGACTTTCCCTTATGTGATTAAACACAAGAAGGGTAAAGAAAATGTTATTGCTGATGCCTTGTCTCGTCGTTATACTATGCTTTCACAACTTGACTTTAAAATATTTGGTTTGGAGACCATCAAGGATCAATATGTTAATGATGCTGAATTTAAAGATGTATTGCAGAATTGTAAGGAAGGGAGAACTTGGAACAAGTTCGTTCTTAACGATGGATTTGTGTTTCGTGCTAACAAGCTATGCATTCCAGCTAGCTCCGTTCGTCTTTTGTTGTTGCAGGAGGCGCATGGAGGAGGATTAATGGGACACTTTGGCGTCAAGAAGACGGAGGATATACTTGCTACACATTTCTTTTGGCCAAAGATGAGACGGGATGTTGAGCGTTTTGTTGCTCGCTACACTACATGTCAAAGAGCTAAGTCACGAATCAATCCTCATGGTTTATATATGCCTTTGCCTGTACCTAGTGTTCCTTGGGAGGATATATCTATGGACTTTGTTTTAGGTTTACCTAGAACAAAGAAGGGGAGGGATAGCATATTTGTTGTCGTGGATAGGTTCTCGAAAATGGCACACTTTATACCATGTCATAAAAGCGATGATGCTGTTAATGTTGCTGATTTGTTCTTTCGTGAAATTATTCGCTTACATGGTGTGCCAAATACTATTGTTTCAGATCGTGATACTAAATTTCTTAGCCACTTTTGGAGATGTTTATGGGCTAAGTTGGGGACTAAGCTGATTTTTAGTACTACTTGTCACCCCCAAACTGATGGACAAACTGAAGTAGTCAATAGAACATTGTCTACTATGCTTAGGGCTGTTTTGAAGAATAACAAGAAAATGTGGGAAGAATGTTTGCCTCATATTGAATTTGCTTATAATCGTTCATTGCATTCTACTACTAAGATGTGCCCTTTTGAAATTGTGTATGGTTTCCTACCTCGTGCACCTATTGATTTGTTGCCTCTTCCATCTTCGGAGAAGGTTAATTTTGATGCTAAAGAACGTTCTGAATTGATTTTAAAAATGCATGAGTTAACTAAGGAAAACATTGAGCGTATGAATGCTAAATATAAACTTGCTGGAGATATGGGTAGAAAACATGTTGTGTTTGCACCTGGAGATCTTGTTTGGTTACATTTGCGTAAAGATAGATTTCCTAATCTGCGCAAATCAAAGCTAATGCCACGTGCTGATGGTCCTTTTAAGGTTTTAGAGAAAATAAATGATAATGCATATAAACTTGAGCTACCTGCAGATTTTGGGGTTAGTCCCACTTTTAATATTGCAGATTTGAAGCCTTATTTGGGTGAGGAAGATGAGCTTCCGTCGAGGACGACTTCATTTCAAGAAGGGGAGGATGATGAGGACATCAATACCATTGTTACACCCACAGCCCCTACTGTTACATATACTGGACCAATTACTAGAGCTCGCGCACGCCAATTAAATTACCAGGTACTTTCGTTTCTTGGTAATGATTCTAATGTTCATGAGATTATGATGCTGCCTAAATTGGATACATTTGTTTTGCTTTCAAATGAAGGGCCTAGCTTGGAGAAGGATGAACATTGGAGCAAGAACACGCATGAAGTTGATGGCATGCGCAAGGGGATCAAGAACGGAGTTACAAGTGATGATTTCAGGACTTTGAAGCCGCCATAAGGAGTGCATGAAGCCATGGACGAAATATACAAGATGCCACTTCATAATATTCGTCCATAGGCTATTCTAGGTGCTGCGTCACCTTATTAATGGGCCAGGCCCATGTAATTTCGAAATACTTAAGTATAGGCTATTTTTAGAGTCCGTATGTGTGGGGAAACAAGAGTTAGGGTTGGTTTCGGACCCCACCCTCAAGGGCCACGAAATTCCCCTCTCTTCCTCCATATATACAGCCCTTAGGGCGTCGTTTAGACTTTGGGTTTTGTTTAGATTAAAAGTTCGCCATAGCTGCAACTTCGCGTACTTCGTTTGTGTCCAATGACCAGACCAAGACGTCACAGAACCCCACCTTGATCAATAAAGCTTTCATCTTATATTCGCAATATCCAGATTGCAATCTCAGTTTCTTGCTTGTTCTTCGTTTGCTCGCAGGAAACAGGCCCTCGTGGTCAGGTTGATCGTGCTCCGGCGTGGTCACTAACCCCTCGGAAGTTGGTTTAGCGATTGCTAAGGCGCGACGTCTCGCACATTCGTAGTCAGATCGTCAAGGTCGACTCCCACAGAAAGCGATTGCTAAGCCACCATCTCATCGAAACATCGGGACACCTTTGCCTCTATCAACGCGTCTGACCTTCCCCGAGTACTAGGTTGAACTTCAGCTAAAGGTGTCCAAATGGGGCTTGAGATATACCGTTGGATAGCTATGGACATCAGTATCAAGACCCAAGTTAAAATTTTGGCAAAATGTAAGTGGTTTAAGAGCAGTTTTGAAAACCGTTTGTTCTTCATACAAAAAACGTGAATCGTATTTTCGACCGCATTTTTAAACCGTTTATCGGAATGAGGCAAATAATATGGCGTTGGAAAGCTGCTGCAAAACCGCTCCTTCCACATGTTGAAAGTTTTCTCTAATTCCCTACGGTTAAAGAGTAATTTGGAAAATCGTAAAATTTCGCAAACCGAACACCCGAGTTCGTATTTTCAATGCCATTTCTAAACGGCTAATCCAATTGAGGAAAATAATATGGCGTTGGAAAGCTTATGAAAATGTGCTACTTTTTTATGTTAAAAGTTTTTCTAATTTTGAATGGTTTAAAAGTAATTTAGAAAACAGTACAAGTTCCACCGAGCTCGTATTTTCGAGCTAATTTTTTAACCGTACGTCCAAATGCAGCAACTGATATGGCGTTGGAAAGCTTGAAGAAATGCAAAACTTTTTTGTATATATTGTTTCTCCTAATTCATTACGGTTTTATGTCAGTTTTGAAAATGGGTAAAACGTATTTTTGCCGTAATTTCTACAAACTTTATTGGAATGGGGCAAATAATATACCGCTGAAAAGCTACGGAAAATGCGAAACTTTTTCATGTTGATGGTTTTCTATGAATCCTGGCTATTTTCAAGTAATTTCGAAAATGGCGAGATCATTTGTTCTGCCTTTATCGCGAAACAGATTCTTCGAAAATGCACCGCGTGAAGAACGTGAACTTCTCGGCATGTCTACTTGAACTTCACTCTGTTTTTCACGTGTTTTTTTGCTCGTATCTCTCCATCCACTGCTCGTAGCTCTCCATCCACTCACCGGAATTGAGCAAGTGATATACTAGTGGAAAGCTGCTGTAAACACGCAACTTTCCCGTGTTGATCATTTTTTCATACTCGCGATGGTTTTACAAGTTTTTCATCTGAAATTCATTCAGCGTAGTAGTTGAACTTCCTGCTGTTTTCACATTGAACTTCTGTGACGTATTTTCGTTTGTAATTTCCTCATACATTCATCAATGTCACACAAATGATATTTGTTTTGTACAAACCTCTCTCACAATAAATTTTTCAACTTTCTCCGACCGAGTTACACGCCTGAACTTCCCTCTGTAGGAACCCGACCTTTGGGCTATCTTCTCAACCGTGTCTCCCCGCATGAATTTTTTTGGTTACTCATATTCTATGTGATGTAAGTGTAATCTACAAACGGTTTTTAGCAACTAAATGGACGTTTTAAATAGGAATCTCGCTCATTGGCGGATTTGCTCTTGGGTCGTGATGAAACATGTATCTGTTGCAATTTTACTGGCTGAGTTGTTCGACCTGAACTTCTCCTAGTGCTAGGTTGAACTTCCACCAACATTGCCCAAATGGGGCTTGCGATATACCGTTGGAAAGCTATGGACACCAGGATCATGACCCAAGTTGAATTTTTGGCAAATTATAAGTGGTTTAAGAGCAGTTTTGAAAACCGTCTTTTCATCACACACAAAACATGAATCGTATTTTCGATCTCATTTCTAAACCATTTATCGGAATGAGGCAAATAATATGGCGTTGGAAAGCTGCTGTAAATCCGCTCCTTCCACATGTTGAAAGTTTTCTGTAATTTCCTATGGATAAAGAGTAATTTGGAAAATCGTAGAATTTCGCAAATGGAACACCCGAGTTTGTATTTTTGATGTCATTTCTAAACGGCTAATCCAATTGAGGCAAATGATATGGCGTTGGAAAGCTTATGAAAATGCGCTACTTTTTCATGCAGAAAGTTTTTTTCTAAATTTAAACGGTTTAAGAGTAATTTATAAAATGGTACAAGTTCCATCGAGTTCTTATTTTCGATTTTTAACCGTATGTCCGAATGTAGCAAATATTATGGCGTTGGAAAGCTTGAGGAAATACGAATTTTTTGGTATATATTTGTTTCTCCCAGTTCCTTACTGGTTTAAGTAAATTTCAAAATTGGCTAAAAACGTATTTTCACCGTAATTTCTACAAACTTTACCGTTGAAAAGCTAAGGAAAATGCGAAACTTTTTCATGTTGATGGTTTTCTATGATTCCTAGCCGTTTTCAAGTAATTTCGACAATGGAGAGATCATTCGTTCTGCCTTTCTCGCGAAATAGATTTTTTCGAAATGCACCACGTGAAGAACCTGAACTTCTCGGCATGTCTACTTGAACTTCACTCTGTTTTTCACGTGCTTTTTTTGCTCGTGGATCTCCATCCACTGCTCGTAGCTGTCCATCCACTCATCGGAATTGAGCAAGTGATATACTAATGGAAAGCTGGTGTAAACACTTGATCGTGTTTTCATACTCGCGATAATTTTAGAAGTTTTTCATCTCAAATTCATTCACTATAGTAGTCGAACTTCGTGCTGTTTTCACGTTGAACTTCTGTGACGTATTTTTCGTTTGTAATTTTCTCATTGATTCGTCAAGTGTTACACAAATGATATTTCTTTCTACAAACATCTCTCACAATATTTTTTTTAACTTTCTCCGACCGAGGACTTTAACTTACACAAATGATATTCCTGTTGTTTTAAAGTCAATTAGAAAATGATGAGATCATGATTTCTGCCTTCATCGCGAATGGAAATGCACTGGGTGAAGTAGTTGAACTTCTCGCGCATGTCTGTTTGAACTTTACTCTGTTTTTGGCATGCTCTTTTTTGTCTGTAACTCCCAAACAACTTACCGGAATTGAGCAAATGATATACCAATGGAAAGCTGTTGAAAACACGCAACTTTCCCGTGTTGATAAGTTTTCATGCTCGTGACGGTTCAAAAGAAGTTTTTGAATATATATAAACGCGTTTGAAACGGTATCCATGAAAATTTTAAACCGCTCATCGGAATGTAGCATTTAATATATGGTTGGAAAGCTTATGAAGTTCGGAGTCCCATAATATAATTTTTGAACCATGCAGGGTGGTTTGTATTCTTTTATTCTCATCCGAAACACATTACGTATAGTAGTTAATTTGCTCGATGTTTTCATCTTGAACTTCAGCCACGCATTTTTTGATTGTAGTTCCTCACCCGTTCCTCGGAGTTCCACAAATGGTAAATCATTAGAAACTTGTTGAAAAGATGCAACTTTTTTTAATATGGTTAAAATTTTCTTTTCGAACAACATACACAAATTTATTTTAACCATTTATTTTTCAAATAGAGCACACAATATACCTCTTGGAAAGTTGTTGAATAGAAAAAAAACTTTTTTCATGTAGAGTATATTTGTCCAAACTTGCAATGGATTGATAGAATTATTTTAAAACATGAGACACAACATCTTTTTTGTGTTTTTTGAACATGTAAACACATGTTGAACCTCTCTAACAAGAATTTTTGGACTTTCGAGGGAAGAGCACTTGAACTTCTAGCAACAAATTTTTAAACTTTTCCTTTTTTATTCTTTTTTCTCATATGAAATGCACACCATGGAAAAAGTGAACTTCCGGCAGTTATCAATCTGGACTTCTGTGTGTTTCAGTTTAAAAAATGAGAAAATTCTTTTATTTTTTTAGTTTTTCCCTTTTTAATTTGAAATTCTTCATTTTATTATTTAGTAATGATAAAACATCTAAGTTTTTTACCTTCGAACTTCTTTTTTTTACTTTGAACTTCTTAGAGAAAATATGGTTTACATAAGCAAATAATTTTCTAGGTTTAAAATTTGAATTTCTAGTTTTTTTACCTTCTCGGATATTAGAAATTGAACTTCTAGGGTTGTCAAATTTGAAATTCTACATTCTTTGACCTTCTCGGTTATTTCAAATTTTCTAGTTTTCTTTTGAAAATCCCTTTTTTATAAACTTTTTTGGACTGCTCTGTTATTTTGAGTTGGCCTTCTCTCTTATTTTTTCGGATCATTGTAGTTTCAAAAACATAGACACATATGGGAAAGAGAATTATGTATGCACAATAAATAATTTTATTTATTTATTTTAGATATACGTTTTTATGTAGTTTTTTTTACTATATGGTTTTTTTGCATATGAACTTCTTACGTGACTTTTTAGTTGAACTCTTTTTCCCATATGATTAGAGAGATAAAGTAAATGAAATTTTCTCAATTTGCTCATTGAGGTTTTTAACTTCAAAAATAACTTGTTTTGTTCTATGAATATAGAAATATTTTTTGTTTTCGAACCTCTATGGTTCAGTTTTATTAAATTTAAGAGAAATAATAAAATGTTAGAGCAAGTGGCCTATCATTGTGACGCCCCCAATTCAATCGTACACTAATCATACACGCAAACGTGTACGATCAAGATCAGGGACTCACGGGAAGATATCACAACACAACTCTACAAATAAAATAAGTCATACAAGCATGATATTACAAGCCGGGGGCCTCGAGGGCTCGAATACAAGAGCTCGATCATAGACGAGTCAGTAGAAGCAACAATATCTGAGTACAGACATAAGTTAAACAAGTTTTCCTTAAGAAGGCTAGCACAAACTGGGATACAGATCGAAAGAGGCGCAGGCCTCCTGCCTGGGATCCTCCTAAACTACTCCTGGTCGTCGTCAGCGGGCAGCACGTAGTAGTAGGCACCTCCGGTGTAGTAGGAGTCGTCGTCGAAGGTGGCGTCTGGCTCCTGGGCTCCAACATCTGGTTGCGACAACCAGGTAGAAGGGATAGGGGAAAGAGGGAGAAAGCAACCGTGAGTACTCATCCAAAGTACTCGCAAGCAAGGAGCTACACTACATATGTATGCATTGGTATCAACTGGAATAAGGCTATTATATGTGGACTGAACTGCAGAAAGCCGGAATAAGAGGGGGATAGCTAGTCCTTTCGAAGACTGTGCTTCTGGTAACCTCCATCTTGCAGCATGTAGAAGAGAGTAGACGGAAGTCCTCCAAGTAGCATCGTATGGCATAAACCTAACCGATGATCCTCCCCTCGTCGCCCTGTGAGAGAGCGATCACCGGTTGTATCTGGCACTTGGAAGGGTGTGTTTTATTAAGTATCCGGTTCTAGTTTTCATAAGGTCAAGGTACAACTCCAAGTCGTCCTGTTACCGAAGATCACGGCTATTCGAATAGATTAACTTCCCTGCAGGGGTGCACCACATAACCCAACACGCTTGATCCCATTTGGCCGGACACACTTTTCGGGGTCATGCCCGGCCGCGGAAGATCAACACGTCGCAGCCCCACCTAGGCACAACAGAGAGGTCAGCACGCCGGTCTAAATCCTATGGCGCAGGGGTCTGGGCCCATCGCCCATTGCACACCTGCACGTTGCGTACGCGGCCGGAGAGCAGACCTAGCAACCTCCATTACAAAGGAAGTTGCGTTACGCGGTCCAACCCGGCGCGCGCCGCTCAGTCGCTGACGTCACGAAGGCTTCGGCTGATACCACGACGTCGAGTGCCCATAACTATCCCCGCGTAGATGGTTAGTGCGTATAGGCCAGTAGCCAGACTCAGATCAAATACCAAGATCTCGTTAAACGTGTTAAGTATCCGCGAACACCGACCAGGGCCAGGCCCACCTCTCTCCTAGGTGGTCTCAACCTGCCCTGTCGCTCCGCCACAAAGTAACAGTCGGGGGTCGTCGGGAACCCAGGCCCACCACTACCTGGATGGAGCCACCTGCCCCTTCAGCCCCCATCTCCAAACAGTATCACCGGTAATGTAATAGTGTAAAGTATTTAGTATATGCCCGCGATCACCTCCCGAAGTGAGCACGGCCCAGTAGTATAGCATGGCAGACGGACAAGAGTGTAGGGCCACTGATGGAACACTAGCATCCTATACTAAGCAGTAGGATAGCAGGTAATGGTAACAACAGTAGTAGCAAGGACAGGCTATGCATCAGGATAGGAATAACGGAAAGCAGTAACATGCTATACTACTCTAATGCAAGCAGTATAGAGGAGAGTAGGTGATATCTGGTGATCAAGGGGGGGCTTGCCTGGTTGCTCTTGCAAGAGAGAGGGGTCGTCAACACCGTAGTCATACTGGGTAGCAGCGGCGTCGGTCTCGGTGTCTAGCAGAGAGAAGAGGGGGGAGAAACAGTAAATACATAGCAAGCAAGTGCATAATAGGACAACAGGCAGAGCTAGATGTGTTCTAACGCGGTATGAGGTGATACCGGTGAAGGGGGAAAACATCCGAGAAAGTATCCCCGGTGTTGCGCGTTTTCGGGCAGAGGAGCCGGAGGGGGAAAGTTGCGTGTTTGCTATGCTAGGGATGTGTGGCGGACGAACGGAGAGTGTATCCAGATTCGTCTCGTCGTTCTGAGCAACTTTCATGTTGAAAATAATTTAATCCGAGTTACGGATTAAAAGATATGATTTTTTAAAGATTTTATTAATTTTTGGAATTTAATTAATTATTTAATTTAATTCGAAGATAGATTTATAACATCAGCATGAGGTCATGCTAACGTCAGCAGTCAATAGGGTTGACTGGTCAACCTGACCAGTGGGTCCCACATGTCATTGACTGTTTATTAATTAACAATAGTTAATTAGGTTAATTAGTCAGTAGGGTAATTAATCATAATTAGTTAATTTAAACAGAATTAATTAAGTTAATTATTTTAGTTAATTAATTTATTATTATAATTATTATTTATTCTTTTTATCATTATTATTTTTAATCCTTTTTTTGAAACGTTTTGGAGGCGGGGCCCTCCTGTCATTGGCCCATAGAGGAGCCTAGTGGGCTTGCGGGCGTGGTGCCCGTGCCCGAGGCCGAACGGGGCTGGCCCCGGGCGCAGCCCGTGGCCTGGGCGCCGGCAGCCAGAACGCCGGCTAGTGGGGGGGCGAGTCGTGGTGGATGGGGCGAGGCCAGGGACGACGACTAGCGAGGCGGGAGGCGAGCGCGTCGAGGGGGAAGCAGGGGGCGGCCACGCGCGAGCTCCGGACGGTGCGAGCGGCCGGTGGGCGAGCAGAGGCGGGGTCCGGATCAGGTGGTGGAGAGCGTCCAAGGCCGCAGCCGGCGCGGCGGGGCTGGCACAGCTGCGGGGAGGCAGCAGGTAGAGCAAGCAGCAGCACAGCAGCCAGCGGCAGCAGAGCAAGCAGATAGCAGCGGCGGGCGAGGACGGCCAGCGGGGTCGTGGTGCGGGTGGCGAGCATGGCGGTGGGTGCGCGGTCGCAGGTGAAGCAAGATGCAGACGGCGAGGCGCGCGGCTGCAGGGCGCGTGCGGGCTTTGGGGGAAGAGGAGAAGGAGGGGTTCCTCACGGGAGGTTGTAGGGTCAGTGGCAACGGGGGACGAGGAGGAGGTCGAGGACGACGGCGGAGCGGTCCGGCGAGGGCGTGTTCCGGTAAGGCGGCGTCGTGATGGCGGCGTCGTAGCTCGAGGGGGTCCGGCGGGGAAGAGACGATGGGGCGGCGCCGGTGAGGTCCAGCGAGCGCCTGGCGTCGCCGGGGCGGCGGGGTAGGTAGCGGGGCGCCGGGCGCTGCGGTCGTCGCCCCGATCTAGAGGGGATCGGGGAGTGGGGGAGCGAGGGGAGTGGGGATGGGGAAGTGGGGCGATGGGGGTGGTTAGGGTTTCGGGGGTAATGGATAAGGGGAGGGGGTGGCCGGCCGGCTAGGCCTGGTGGGTGAATTGGGTCGGCCCGTTGGGTCTGTTAGCCCAGGGGGGTGTTTCTCCCTTTGCTTGTTTTTTTGTTTGTTTCTTTCTTTTATTTATTTTTTTCTTTTCTATTTTAGTTAGTTTAGGTCATTTAGGTATTTTATAAAAATGTGTTTGCTGCACTGTAATTACCTATGTCATTTTTGGCACAGCCCGAACATTTTAGTTTAATATTTTGAAAAAATTTGTCGTTTGACTTATTTAGGATTTAAATTTGAAACGGTTTCGAATTAACATTAGATTAACTACAGTGACAGAGGTGACGTGTCACCATTAACGTGAGATTACTGTAGCATGATTATCCGGGCGTCACAATTCTCCTCCACTACAAGAAATCTCGTCCCGAGATTTAAGAGGGGGACTAAGGGGGAAAGTTCTGGTTACGAAATCCTAACGAATCTTCTCAGTCTTGGTTGCTCTTCTTGAAGAGGTCGATCCATTACATTGACGTCTTCATTTCTCTGCTTCAGGTCATCATGGTGATGTCGTCCTTTTCTCGGGAACTCCAACGTACTTACGAATAGGTAAGGGGCAGCTCGGCTACGACAGAATGCTTATGAGGGAAACAATCTGGGGGTTAACCCATGAAGGAGCATAAGATTATCTGTCGAGTTGAACATATCGAATACATCAAGAGTAAGGTACGAAGGTACAATAAGAGGTTCCAAGTGGATAGATAGTTGCTCGAAGTCTGAACCAGAGTGAGAAAGGGTTTCAGAGCAGCGAGAGTAAGTATTGCGTCTGATACCAGAATAGAGCACTAGGAAGGTGGCCCGTGAATTAAATACGAAGCCAAGCGCGAGGAATAACTTCGACAACAGGGTGTATAGGAGAGTCAGGTTTCGATCCTGTGGAACTGTGGGTTATGGGCCCACCATGTAGGTTAAAAGTAGGAAGGGCGTTGACATCTTGCATGGTCATGTAGGCAAGGCATGTCAGAGGTTAGTCTGTCGGTTATGTCGACAACAACATCGGTACCAAGGGCGAGGGACGAAGAGAACCATTTTTCCTGCTCGTTCAATGAGGCGGACCAATAGGCAAAGTTCTCATCCATCGGTGGTTACCGGAATGTCATCAACAATAGAAACAGGGTCTTACTGACACGGTTGTACACCAAGGTGTTTACTTAAGCAGAAGAATATTACTGCTTTAATCATATGGATCACGAGGAAGATTAAACAAATCAATGGAAAGGAAAATGTGATCATCAGATTAAATAGAGCAATGGAAAGGAAAATGTGTTTAAACACATTATTCAGGGGTATATCCTTCGCTAAGGACAAACAGAGCATGATATCCACAACAGGATATAATGTAGAAGACCCTTTAGGAAAGGGGAGAGAAACTTCATGACATTACCCATACAACGGTGTTTGGATAATTGATAAAGAAAATTCAACGTTGTGCTTCAAATGTTCTTATTGATGATCGGAGTACCACCGACATGCTTCGAGATAGCATTGACATGGTCAACAGGTAAAGATCGGGCTATGGATACATAAGGGATCCATCAGGATCAACTTATAGAATAAGTCTTACAATTTCCTCAGGGAAGAATGGTTAACCTTGCTAATAAGGAAACTATAACAGCAGGTCATCCGGCCAGGTGTGCTGGACATGCCATCACCTTACCGGGTCATAAAAGACCAGTGTTATAACTCTTGGAAAAATGTTCCAACCATCATATCTGACCGAGATTCAGATCTGATCGGTGTTAGGATACCTCGGACTCAGGATGCCTGAGAAGGAAAAGTGCAAAATGAATTGACGAGACGACATTGTAAGATTCTCGGGAAATCTACTATGGAAGCGAGTTCCGAAATAGGAGCTCATCATTAAACCAATGAAGGGATAAGGTGGTAGCTGATGAACTCAGCGACAATTCATCGAGATTTCCAAAAAGATGTATTTCCACAAGTATGTGAACAACGATATAACATTTGTCAGAACAAAAGATATAATGATGTATGCTTGAGGAAAACATACACAATTAAACATTGGTTGAAAGGTGCGCCGAAATATGGGTAGGGTTGCACGACCAATGTCAGAATGGTGATTCAGTAATCAATAGTCTAAGAATGAACGGCCGACCATTAACTTCCAAGCAATAGGGTTGCTAGAAGGGAAGAATCCAAACAACACCGTTCACTTGTTGGAATCAACACGGGGACCAAGAAAGAATGGTGATGGTGAGAAGTATCACTATACCAAGAATTTTTTAAGAGGTGATGAAATTCTCACGACATTCTTGACATAAAAGATGGTAATACTCCAAGGTAATGGAGAACAAATGCTGGATAGTAAGGATCTCAAGGTATAACACAAAACACGAATAAGTTTGTGTTGAACGGGAGGCAATAAAGTGGTCGGTGATAACACAAACCATTGAGGGGCGAGGATGGTATTTCTCATCAAGAATTCGATATATATATCTTGGGAGAGCTCAGGATGTTGATGATGACCACGACACATTTGTCGAGAGATTTCATGAAGATGTAATCGGTTGGCGATGACATCAAGTCAAATGATGATGCATCGGAAGTCAATTAATACTTGAAGAAGAACTCATAAGAAGTTATACAGTTCTGTGATAATCTCGAGATGCCAGAGGGGGTAATACTCGATGACAGATCAAAGTAGAGGTTGGACTGGGGTATTGCTCTACAGAAGACAAGCGCTTAAACTTGCACGCGAAATGGCATTTAAAGGAGAACATGGTCGGAACCACGATTGCAAAAGGCCAGATCCCAGATATAAGATGAACTTATACCAAAGGAATAATTAATTTAAGAGAAGCTTTAATGATAAGATCTGCATCGTGTCCATGGGCATGAACACAAAGTTCAAGGTCGACTCCCACTTCTCCAATGCATAACCTTTCATTCACTTCTCACTTTAGAAGAAGTTGTAGTGTTGAAATTTTATCTGGCAAAATACCAGAAGTGTATGACTCGTGAAAACTTTCGAGTTCACACATATTAAGGAAGGCATAGGTTCAACCCATCAAGGTATCGTGGAAATATATACCACAAGCTTCAATAGTAAATCCCACCAGCTTAAAAGCTGAGCATGGTTGAGAAAGCAGAGGATACCTTTTACCAAAGGCATTATGTATCTGAGGAAAGGCTCACAAGGTTATTGAATAAGGAGGACACTATCGAATAATAATCCAATAAAGGATCTGACGGTCCATAGCGGAGTTGATGTGAGCATCGCCACACAATCAGTTGAAGAAAGGATGCAAGGGCATCAGATTATAGAACACCTGAATGATTCGATGCTTAGTTATCAAAGAAATTATGATTCCCAAATAGAAGGATCAGAAGCAAACGCTCTGATCAAGGGTGGATAAGTTCAATGGACCTAAGGGTACAATTGACGGCAACAGATTGGTCGAGAACAAGCTCATGTTCAAAAATGACGTCTGAGCCAGAAAGATAATTTAAAAGGATCAACTGATAATAGTGTGCATTCGCACACATGTTGAATCAATAGGATCAAAATTTACGGTGTCTAAGGATACTAACGAATATTGCCAGACATATGAAAAGCATCCATAATGCAAGCAGACAAGTATTGCAGAGCAATAAGCTACTAAGCATTCTTGGAGGATCAAATAGTATTTCAAACACCATTGTGAAACACATGAACAACTGGGGGTGAGCGGATACTCGATAAGTGCGAGAATTATCCATAGGGGTATTCAGGTGACAAAGAACAGCAAGGCAGTAAGCTCAAAGGATTATCGAAACAACGTCAAGTAGTTCGGGGTATCTTGTAATAACAAGACCAACTGGGGATGATTGTAAGAATAATAACTGCAAGTAGTTATCCATAAGGGTTGACGGTGGAAGAGGAATTGCAAACGCGATGAACACAAGTTCTCGGGTTAACAGTGGAGAGTATCTTCAGGGTCTTCACATACAGCAGACGGTCATCAGTAATAAGGGGCTCTCCGGGTGAAAGTGATAACGAGATCCTAATGTTAGATTTAGCAAAATTCAATTAGCCCGAATAGAAGAGAGATCAGAGTCCCAGAGTATTGACAAGGAGTAAAAGATCCTAATACCACCCAATGGCGACGTGAGCCCGTAAGCTACACAGCCATGTTAGTAAAAGTTTTTTTAATGACTAGACTCGACTTCGGCCAAGGAGCGTGGAAGGGGGATTCCTACAGGCAGTCGGCTCTGATACCAACTTGTGACGCCCCCGATTCAATCGTACACTAATTATACACGCAAACGTGTACGATCAAGATCAGGGACTCACGGGAAGATATCACAACACAACTCTACAAATAAAATAAGTCATACAAGCATGATATTACAAGCCAGGGGCCTCGAGGGCTCGAATACAAGAGCTCGATCATAGACGAGTCAGCAGAAGCAAGAATATCTGAGTACAGACATAAGTTAAACAAGTTTGCCTTAAGAAGGCTAGCATAAACTAGGATACAGATCGAAAGAGGCGCATGCCTCCTGCCTGGGATCCTCCTAAACTACTCCTGGTCGTCGTCAGCGGGCAACACGTAGTAGTAGGCACCTCCGGTGTAGTAGGAGTCGTCGTCGAAGGTGGCGTCTGGCTCCTGGGCTCCAACATCTGGTTGCGACAACCAGGTAGAAGGGATAGGGGGAAAAGAGGGAGAAAGCAACCGTGAGTACTCATCCAAAGTACTCGCAAGCAAGGAGCTACACTACATATGTATGCATTGGTATCAACTGGAATAAGGCTATTATATGTGGACTGAACTGCAGAAAGCCGAAATAAGAGGGGGATAGCTAGTCCTTTCGAAGACTGTGCTTCTGGTAACCTCCATCTTGCAGCATGTAGAAGAGAGTAGACGGAAGTCCTCCAAGTAGCATCGTATAGCATAAACCTAACCAATGATCCTCCCCTCGTCGCCCTGTGAGAGAGCGATCACCGGTTGTATCTGGCACTTGGAAGGGTGTGTTTTATTAAGTATCCGGTTCTAGTTGTCATAAGGTCAAGGTACAACTCCAAGTCGTCCTGTTACCGAAGATCACGGCTATTCGAATAGATTAACTTCCCTGCAGGGGTGCACCACATAACCCAACACGCTTGATCCCATTTGGCCGGACACACTTTTCGGGGTCATGCCCGGCCGCGAAAGATCAACACGTCGCAGCCCCACCTAGGCACAACAGAGAGGTCAGCACGCCGGTCTAAATCCTATGGCGTAGGGGTCTGGGCCTATCGCCCATTGCACACCTGCACGTTGCGTACGCGGCCGGGGAGCAGACCTAGCAACCTCCATTACAAAGGAAGTTGTGTTACGCAGTCCAACCCGGCGCGCGCCGCTCAGTCGCTGACGTCACGAAGGCTTCGGCTGATACCACGACGTCGAGTGCCCATAACTGTCCCCGCGTAGATGGTTAGTGCGTATAGGCCAGTAGCCAGACTCAGATCAAATACCAAGATCTCGTTAAACGTGTTAAGTATCCGCGAACACCGACCAGGGCCAGGCCCACCTCTCTCCTAGGTGGTCTCAACCTGCCCTGTCGCTCCGCCACAAAGTAACAGTCGGGGGTCATCGGGAACCCAGGCCCACCACTACCTGGATGGAGCCACCTGCCCCTTCAGCCCCCATCTCCAAACAATATCACCGGTAATGTAACAGTGTAAAGTATTTAGTATATGCCCGTGATCACCTCCCGAAGTGATCACGGCCCAGTAGTATAGCATGGCAGACGGACAAGAGTGTAGGGCCACTGATGGAACACTAGCATCCTATACTAAGAAGTAGGATAGCAGGTAATGGTAACAACAGTAGTAGCAAGGACAGGCTATGCATCAGGATAGGAATAACGGAAAGCAGTAACATGCTATACTACTCTAATGCAAGCAGTATAGAGGAGAGTAGGTGATATCTAGTGATCAAGGGGGGGCTTGCCTGGTTGCTCTGGCAAGAGAGAGGGGTCGTCAACACCGTAGTCGTACTGGATAGCAGCGGCGTCGGTCTCTGTGTCTAGCGGAGAGAAGAGGGGGGAGAAACAGGAAATACATAGCAAGCAAGTGCATAATAGGACAACAGGCAGAGCTAGATGTGTTCTAACGCGGTATGAGGTGATACCGGTGAAGGGGGAAAACATCCGAGAAAGTATCCCCGGTGTTGCGCGTTTTCGGGCAGAGGAGCCGAAGGGGGAAAGTTGCATGTTTGCTATGCTAGGGATGTGTGGCGGACGAACGAAGAGTGTATCCAGATTCGTCTCGTCGTTCTGAGCAACTTTCATGTTGAAAATAATTTAATCCGAGTTACGGATTAAAAGATATGATTTTCTAAAGAGTTTATTAATTTTTGGAATTTAATTAATTATTTAATTTAATTCGAAGATAGATTTATAACATCAGCATGAGGTCATGCTAACGTCAGCAGTCAACAGGGTTGACTGGTCAACCTGACCAGTGGGTCCCACATGTCATTGACTGTTTATTAATTGACAGTAGTTAATTAGGTTAATTAGTCATTAGGGTAATTAATCATAATTGGTTAATTTAAACAGAATTAATTAAGTTAATTATTTTAGTTAATTAATTTATTATTATAATTATTATTTATTCTTTTTATCATTATTATTTTTAATCCTTTTTTTGAAACGTTTTGGAGGCGGGGCCCTCCTGTCATTGGCCCATAGGGGAGCCTAGTGGGCTTGCGGGCGTGGTGCCCGTGCCCGAGGCCGAACGGGGTTGGCCCCGGGCGCAGCCCGTGGCGTGGGCGCCGGCAGCCAGAATGCCGGCCAGTGGGGGGGGGGGCGAGTCGTGGTGGATGGGGCGAGGCCAGGGACGACGACGAGCGAGGCGGGAGGCGAGCGCGTCGAGGGGGAAGCAGGGGGCGGCCATGCGCGAGCTCCGGACGGCGCGAGCGGCCGGTGGGCGAGCAGAGGCGGGGTCCGGATCAGGCGGTGGCGAGCGTCCAAGGCCGCAGCCGGTGCGGCGGGGCTAGGCGGGGCTGGCACAGCTGCGGGGAGGCAGCAGGTAGAGCAAGCAGCAGCACAGCAGCCAGCGGCAGCAGAGCAAGCAGATAGCAGCGGCGGGCGAGGACGGCCAGCGGGGTCGCGATGCGGGTGGCGAGCATGGCGGTGGGCACGCGGTCGTAGGTGAAGCAAGATGCAGACGGCGAGGCGCGCGGCTGCAGGGCGCGTGCGGGCTTTGGGGGAAGAGGAGAAGGAGGGGTTCCTCATGGGAGGTTGTAGGGTCAGTGGCAACGGGGGACGAGGAGGAGGTCGAGGACGACGGCGGAGCGGTCCGGCGAGGGCGTGTTCCGGCAAGGCGGCGTCGTGATGGCGGCGTCGTAGCTCGAGGGGGTCCGGCGGGGAAGAGACGATGGGGCGGCGCCGGCGAGGTCCAGCGAGCGCCTGGCGTCGCCGGGGCGGCGGGGTAGGTAGCGGGGCGTCGGGCGTCGCGGTCGTCGCCCCGATCCAGAGGGGATCGGGGAGTGGGGGAGCGAGGGGAGTGGGGATGGGGAAGTGGGGCGATGGGGGTGGTTAGGGTTTCGGGGGTAATGGATAAGGGGAGGGGGTGGCCGGCCGGCTAGGCCTGGTGGGTGAATTGGGCCGGCCCGTTGGGTCTGTTGGCCCAGGGGGTTCTTTCTCCCTTTGCTTGTTTTTTTTTGTTTCTTTTATTTATTTTTTCTTTTCTGTTTTAGTTAGTTTAGGTCATTTAGGTATTTTATAAAAATGTGTTTGCTGCACTATAATTACCTATGTCATTTTTGGCACAGCCCGAACATTTTAGTTTAATATTTTAAAAAAATTTGTCGTTTGACTTATTTAGGATTTAAATTTGAAACGGTTTCGAATTAACATTAGATTAACTACAGTGACAGAGGTGACGTGTCACCATTAACGTGAGATTATTGTAGCATGATTATCCAGGCGTCACAATCATCCAACACCAATACAAACGAGCATCGTCGGATTTTTACATGTGAACCTCCCACCGTATCCTTTTTGAACTTCAAGATTTCTGATCTGCTTCACGCAAACGTACAGGTACACGCATAACCCCGAGCAAATGAAAAAAATTCATGTAAAAATATGACCAAATTCCTATAAATTAAGAGAAGTCCACAAAGCCATGTTACACATACACCTTAAGCGTGTTGTATCTATAAATCTGAAACATTTTTGTTCCAAACTTGATCTTTTTTTTTACTATAAACAGTAGGGTAAGACTTTAGTTTTTTTGGGGAGCACTTGCAACTAAAAAGAACTGCACAAGCACAAGTGCACATACTGACATAACACTGTTTGCTGGTACTAGAAAACTATGGTTCCTGGTAACCATAGTTTTATGGTACAAAGTGTCCACTCTACAAAAACCATAGTTCTCAAATTTCTGAGCTCAATGAATCAGCTAGAAAAGAAGAGCACAACATCCGAACCTCCCATGGCCATGAGCACGAGCATTGCCACACAATAGAAATAGGACAATATCAATTATCCACCTTTTACAAAATTTTCAGTCTGGTAGTAACTAGTTCAACCAAATTGCAGGTCAACCTATTTGGTCCAGGTTCACTTGATCCACTTATGATAAATCTCAGGCTCTAAAATCCAGCACTACAATTTTTTATGGTTTGTAGTACTAGATCAACCAAGTAGTACAATCACGCTCTTCTCCATCATAACACGACCATTTGGTGGAGTCTGCAGAGTTGCATTTCTGTGTCATTATTGTTGGGACTCTGGTAGTAATAACTTGAGCACTGTACTATTCTTCTTAAGATGTTCACATGTGATGAGCTAAACTTTTTCATAACAGTAGCTCAATCGAAGCAACTTATGATGACCTGAACTTCTAGAGAAGAATACACAAAAATGCAGGAGATTAAGTGGCGGCAAGGTGATGCAAGGGGTGGTGACGGGTGGAGTTGTAGCTAGCTGGCTGGAGTTTCGGCGCTGAGGCGGTGACCGTTCGGGGGCTCCGTTGTTGAACGGCCGAAGGTAGCGACTACGAACTGCCTGAACTCTGCTGGTGGCATCAACCAGGAGGGGGAGTAGCGGTGTGCATCCGTTTTGGATAGCAACACATCGGGCGGTGGGTGGCGGGGGTCGGAGGAGGTGCTGTAGTCCTGGGCAGGAGAGGAGGTGCCGGAGTTGGAGGGTGGCGGCTGGAGGCGCGCCGGAGAGGATGTGCCGGGGCACGGGCCGAGGGGCGACGGCGAGTGGCGCCCCGGGACCCTATATAGAGGGCGGCGGATGTTGGGGAGGAGGAAGACCGACAGTGGGGGAGGAAGCTTGCCGGTCACAGCGGAGGAGGCATGCCGGCCATGGGGGAGGACGCTCGCCAGGCTTGGCGGAGGAGCCACTGCGGTCGTGGGGGAGGACGCGCGCGGCGGCGAGATCCAGGGAGGGTGGTGGCGGCGGCACGATCCAGAGGGTGGTGGGCGTTCGGTGCAGTGGATCGAGGGAGGTCTGGTGGGAATCGGGGGGCAGCGGGTGGGGTGGGGGTGGGCGTGGGCTTTTTCCGTAATCGGTCCGGTCGATTTCTCCAGATATCATGAAGATGGCGTCGGGCCTATATAGAGCCCGTTGTGATCAGAATAACTATTCTAATTTTGAAATTAAAATAATGTTGTCCTATATATATACATCTGGGCTATTCTGTTTCGCGTAATAGAATATTATTCTGTTACCCTACTAGAACTGACTAAGTTGACAGGTTGGAGTGAGATGGTTTGCCACCTGAACTGAGTTTCCTACGTCTTCGACGGACGAAAATAGGGGATTCAACGGGGAGCTTTCGTGGGTTCTCCGGCGCGGTGCTGCGGGCCATTCGTTGCCAGAGGAGACATGTACGGGGTTCCGCACGTGCAAGCGCTCACCTGGTCGTGTTTTCCGATCTCAAGTCACCAGATGTGACGGCGTGGGCATTTGGCGATGGAGGTGTTGCAGGCGTTTGTGTTTACCGTGGTGTTCGTAGCCGTCGATTTTACGTCCACTTGTTGTTTTATGTGTTGTTGGGATGTGAGAATGATCGGTGTGTTAGAGTTTTTGGAGATTCTTTCACTGTAATTTCTGATTAGAAGTTTTGGTGTTCTTGGTCATTGGCCATGGCCGCCATGCAAATGTGTTCTTCTTTTTCTGATGTTTTATTTTCGAATTGGCGTTGCAGGAAGAGAGATGCGGATTGTATGAATAGATTTGTGTTTTCAATTTTGCTTCTTGAGTTGTTTCTACCCCGGATTCCCATGTGATCTGGTCGTTGGAAGAGATGGTGTATGGTGGCTGACTGTAGCCTACGATTTCTTGTAATCTGGTCAAGCTATGTAATTAAGTTGCGTGTTTTCAGTGTTGTTTGAATGGCTGTTGTATTTGTAGTTGGACTGCTCAATGTCAAAGTTGTATTACTGTGTGTTGACATCAGAGTAACTAGTTTCTACTGGCTGCCTACCCAACCATCAACACTTTGAATATAAAGCCCCTGCCCTCTGTCACTTTCAATCCACCAGTTGCCACCAAAGAAAAGCCATATGGATCCTGACCTGGTAGAGATCACAAAGGAGGAGGGGGATGTCGTCGATGTGAGGGCTGCAGTAGCAGAGCAGAGGAGGAAGAGGCACAAGCGCAGGCAGAGGGCACGACGTGCTGCCGAGGAGGAAGTGGAGGCAGAGTTCAACAGACGTGTTGCCCGCGAGGTGATGGATACTTGCAACTCCAATGAACTGGAGCTACTTTTCCTAGACTGCAAGGGAAGGAACCATATACAAATCATTAGTTGGACTAGGCTGAGAGCAGCCACGGCTCCACATCCATCCACCAGGGCCAAATGGCGTCGTTTCTTTGATCGTTATGACTGAAGTACTAAATTTTTATATTTTTAAGATTGTGTTTTGTGAGAGAAGATGGTTAAAGGACTAAATGAACTCAACTTTCTACCTCTGAACGAGTTGTTTTATCTACATATGTTTGGTATGTGCACTTTGAATTGCTACCGTATGTGCTATCCAACAATTATTTTGAACTCTTGCTTTATCTAAAGTTGAACTATTTTGCGGTCAATGTTGTATGACATGTATAATAACTATTTTCTACCAGCTGGCTGCCCACCTGCCTATTTATTATTTTTATAATCTGTGAGTCTTCCTGGCTATACATTCTATCAATCTATGTGTGGTGTGTGGCTCAGTCTCCCCCTCCTTTTTCTTTCTTCTTCTAGAATCAGATCTAGGTTCCTCCCTCTTCTCTATGTTGTTTTCTTCCTTTTTCCTGTGCTTCCCATGGAGGATTATTCATGCGGTTTCGCAAATATGGCGTGCATAGCTGACAGCTGTGTGTATGAATTTGGTTTGGATCTCATCGAGAGTCAGCATCGTGGGCAACTTTCGTGTCTGCTGTACATCAACCATAGGTTTCATGCACCCTATGTTTATCGCCTGACGGTTGGGGACTTGGAGGAATCATGGGTATGTGTTTCTATTCTTTTTGTTTTCTTCTTTTTAGGTCTCATTTTGAATTCCATGTGCTGTATCTGTAGTTTAGTTTTATCAATAGTTTGTCTATAATTTTTATTTGGTTTTGTCAGATGTTTTACTGTAGGGGTATTGATATGTATATTTCTTTAGTTTAGTCACGACATATGACTAGTTAGTTTGGTGTTTTTGTTTTGGTTTAGATATTTTTTTTCACTTTGTTTGCAACAGTTCCTAGATCTGTGCAAATATTCAGTTATGTCAGGTGTTCACTTTATTTTCTACTCCCATGCCCATTTG
The DNA here is from genome assembly GCF_056163025.1 of Triticum urartu. Taxonomy (NCBI): domain Eukaryota; kingdom Viridiplantae; phylum Streptophyta; class Magnoliopsida; order Poales; family Poaceae; genus Triticum; species Triticum urartu. The sequence goes on along the minus strand of NC_141873.1, from coordinate 190,275,638 downwards.
TAGAAAATGTCACCCAGAATCAGGATTGTTGCCCCAAGTTCGGGGATACTGAAGATGGAGACTTCAAACAAAAACGGGCATCAGTTGATGGAAGTTGCTTACCATATTAACTTTGATGGTTGCATCAACCTAACTACTGGGCGGAACGAGTTTGTGGCAGAGTCTGGAATTGAGGATGGAGATGTGGTTATGGTTATGTTCTACAGGGAAGATGACTCTCCGACGTTCAGAATTTATGTGTTGTAGGTTTAAATGTGGCAAATGACGCTGATTGTGAGATTTGTGTGCGTTTGATTATGTTGCAGTATTTTTATTTAAAACAATGCATGTGAGATGATTGAATTCTATGTTGTTACAAGATGGTTTGGAACAATTTGTTCGTATGTTATTGTATGCGCTATTTTTATTAATGTAATGCTTCCTATTTTGGCTCAAGCACAACTGTTTTTTCATATTTTTATATCTGAATTGGAACAATTATAGTTGAACTAATGTGCATCCGTTGTTTTTACTGGGATATTTTCATGTGCATCCGTTGTTTTTACTGGGATATTTTCATGTACTTGGCTTTGAGTTTGTTGAACTTGCATGTTGTTAATGATAGTACTGAACTATTTTGGATGTCAATGACCAACTGCATTCGTTTGTTGTAGAGCATTTTTTCTTACTATTGACAAGAATTTAGAGCATAATTTATTTTTTAGTTGAATAGTGATAGTTCTGGTATTTTTAAAATAAAAAGAATTTAATCTTTGCTGCACAGTACTAATTTTACTTGAACCTTATGGATTTTAGTAGTTGAACTTTTGAAAAAATTTGTTTTTGAAATTTTTATTACAATCTTCTACGTTTAATTTTCAAAAAAAAGAATTGTTTTTTTACAACGACCATGTGTTTGAACTTTTCTATATTCTTTTATTAGAACTGATTTCTTATGAGGTTCTTTTAAATTATCTACATTTGTTCCTTTTATTTGGTCGTGTGTGATCGGTTGGAATTTTGTAATGGGGCGAACTCTTGTATTGGGCCATCCCCCGGAGCCATTGTTTTCGGCCCAAATAGATCGTCCGCGCGGCTGTGCAATGCCTCGTGCGCTATACGTTTAGTCCCACCTCGCTAGCCGAGGGGGGCTCTGATACGTCTCCAATGTATCTATAATTTTTGATTGCTCCATGCTATATTATCTACTGTTTTGGACATTATTGGGCTTTATTATCCACTTTTATACTATTTTTGGGACTAACCTATTAATCGGAGGCCCAGCCCAGAATTGTTGTTTTTTTGCCTGTTTTAGGGTTACGAAGAAAAGGAATATCAAACAGAGTCCAAACGGAATGAAACCTTCGGGAACGTGATTTTCTCAACGAACAAGACCCGGGAGACTTGGACCCTACATCAAGAAATAAAACAGGAGGCCACGAGGTAGGGGGGCACACCCACCCCCACTAGGCGCGCCCTCCACCCTCGTGGGCCCCTTGTTGCTCCACCGACGAACTCCTTCCTCCTATATATATCCACGTACCCCTAAACGATCAAAACAGGAGCCAAAACCCTAATTCCACCGCCGTAACTTTCTGTATCCACGAGATCCCATCTTGGGGCCTGTTCTGGAGCTCCGCCAAAGGGGGCATCGATCACGGAGGGCTTCTACATCAACACCATAGCCCCTCCGATGAAGTGTGAGTAGTTTAACTCAGACCTACGGGTCCATAGTTAGTAGATAGATGGCTTCTTCTCTCTTTTTGGATCTCAATACAATGTTCTCCCCCTCTCTTGTGGCGATCTATTCGATGTAATCTTCTTTTTGCAGTGTGTTTGTTGAGACCGATGAATTGTGGGTTTATGATCAAGTCTACCTATGAAAAATATTTGAATCTTCTCTGAATTCTTTTATGTATGATTGGTTATCTCTGCAAGTCTCTTTGAATTATCAGTTTGGTTTGGCCTACTAGATTGATCTTTCTTGTAATGGGAGAAGTGCTTAGCTTTGGGTTCAATCTTGCGGTGTCCTTTCCCGGTGACAGTAAGGGCAGCAAGGCACGTATTTTATTGTTGCCATCGAGGATAACAAAATGGGGTTTTCTTCATATTGCATGAGTCTACCCCTCTACATCATGTCATCTTGCTTAAGGCGTTACTTTGTTTTTAACTTAATACTCTAGATGCATGCTGGATAGCGGTCGATGAGTGGAGTAATAGTAGTAGATGCAGTCAGGAGTCGGTCTACTTGTCTCGGACATGATGCCTATATACATGATCATACCTAGATATTCTCATAACTATGCTCAATTCTGTCAATTGCTCAACAGTAATTTGTTCACCCACTGTAGAATACTTATGCTCTTGAGAGAAGCCACTAGTGAAACCTATGGCCCCTGGGTTTATCTTTATCATATTGATCTCCTACTACTTAGTTATTTACTTTGCTATTTACTTTGCATCTTTTATCATAAAAATACCAAAAATATTATCTTATCATATCTATTAGATCTCACTCTCGTAAGTGGCCCTATAGGGATTGACAACCCATATTTGCCTTGGTTGCGAGGATTTATTTGTTTTGTGCAGGTGCGAGGGACTCGCGCGTAGCCTCCTACTGGATTGATATCTTGGTTCTCAACACCCCTCCAAAACAGCCCAATAACCCATCTAAACCACTTCCATGCCCTCCATCGTCGGACCACGGTCGTGTGGGCGAAAACTACACCCCATTTGGACACTCCAAACTCCCTCTACCTATAAAAAGGCCTCCTCCGAAAATTCGGGCAAAACCCTAGTCTTCCCCTTCCTCCGTGCACCGGACATGTCCGCCGCCGGCACGTCAGCCCCGTGCCTCCTCTCTCCTCCTGCGCTGCCACGGCCTGCCCGGCCCATGGCCGGCCCGCCCCGGGCTGCGCCGGGCCCGAGCCGCCCCGCGCCCCGCTCGACCGCCGCGCGCCTGTGCCGCCGCCTATGGCGCAGCTCCGCCCGCCGCCGCTGGAGCACCAGCGCCACCCCGCCGCCGTGCTCCACCGCCGCCGCCGCCCGGGATCTCCGCCGGCCGCCGCTCTGACGCCGACCCCGCGGGTCGCCGCCTCCTCGTCCCCGGCCTCCTCTGCCGCCCCGAGTGTGCCGGCCGACGTCCCCGTCCAACTCCGGCCGCCTTCCTCCTAACCTCCGGCGAGTCCTCCGGTGAACCTCGAGAGACGTGCAAAACCCTAGATCTTGGATTCATGGGGTAAAAATATCTCTAAGTCCCAGATCTGTAATCTTTTATGCCCCTGTTCATTGCCTCATATCTCCATGACCGTCCTTTTCATGCATATGATATATCAAAATGTTCAGTGTGAAATGCTATTCATTTCATTCCACTATGGCATGCTTGTTTGAGTTCATCTTGATTCCCTAATCATTTATGCAAGAGTGCTATAAAATGTTAACTGCTATTACTTATCATATCATGGTGATTTGTCATTTTTTTCACATTTGATGTGTGCTTCATATGAGCATGAGCTCTACATGTGTTTTGATCTACAACATGCCATCTTTACAGAGGTGCTTGTCTTAAATTTTTGTGATCAATGTGGTGACTAGCACAAGCATGCAAACTAGGCTTCGTGATATTGCTGTTTTCAGGGACTTAGGATTTTGCTAAGACTTTTGCCTGCTGTTATTTTGATGCCATGTAAACTTGATGCTACAGTGATATCCATGCATGTTTTGAGATACTTCAGTAAGGAGGTTTTGAACAATGGGTATTCTCAATCCATCCATGCCCCTGTTTGCAATTATGGAGTGCGCTAGCATGTCTTGTTCTTGCTCTACCTTTGGTATAAAATGTTCCTGGCAGAATGTTAACATGTTAATCAATTTTGCCATGGTTGTTGTAGGTTATCCAAGCATCCTATGAGCTTGCTCTTGCCATGGTTAGGTTAATGAACATGTCATCTTTCTGTTTATATGCTGAGATTGTCATGCAATGCTTTGGGGTGAGTGGTTTGAGCTCACAAAGATTCTATCATAATTCTGTTTATGCCATGCTCTGTTTTCTGCCAGGTCTTGAGACTGCTAACAAAACTTGCTATGTTTACATGGGTTCCATCATATCTTCTCTGCCTTTTTGGCTCATGATCAATAAGGGACTTTTGTTCTATGCATCTAGTAGAATCCTACCATTCATTTTATTGCTATGATATGTTCCTTTAGCATGTTGTTTGCTTGCTCTAAACATTGCTTCCTGATGTTGTTTTTGACATGTTAGTAATTTCTCTAAGTCTATGAAGCTGATATCTTTTGCACCTTTGCCATGCTTGTTTGAACCTGCCCTTTTGTGATTTAGCCGTAGCTCAGTGTTCATGTTTTGTCAAGCATCTTGTGTAGATCACTGACATATGCTTTTTTGTTATGTTGGAGTGCAGTAGCTTAGTTTCTTGTTGCATTCTAGATGGCATCGTGCTATTAATCGAAGAATTGTGTCATTCTTGTTTTGCTTTCCATTTGCAAACCATGCATCCGTTTCCAGTGATCTTCATATCGATTTCAACCAAAATCATCTCATCTTTCCAGCGGCACACTTGGTTTGCCAAATTGATGCCTTGATCATTCTTTCTCTTCCGGAGCACGCATATGCATTTCATATCATATCTTGCATACCATGCCATGTTTTGCATCATGTTGCTTGTGCATTGCACCGTGATTGATTGTTGGTCCTTTGCTTGTGTTCTTGCTTTGGATAGAGCCGGGAGACGAGTACGTGATCGAGGAACCTATTGAGTACGCTAACGAGGATCAAGCGTTCGACAACTCTGAGAACATTGCAGGCAAGATGACCATACCCTCGAAATCACTTCTATCTTTGCTTGGCTAGTTGTTCGCTCTATTGCTATGTCGCTCTACCTACCACTTGCTATATCATGCCTCCCATATTTCCATGTCAAGCCTCTAACCCACCTTTCCTAGCAAACCATTGTTTGGCTATGTTACCTCTTTTTCTCAGCCCCTCTTATAGCGTTGCTAGTTGCAGGTGAAGATGAAGTTTCTTCCATGTTGGGACATGGATATTGTTGGGATATAATTATTATATCTTATTTACTTTAATGCATCCATATACTTGGTAAAGGGTGGAAGGCTCGTACTTATGCCTGGTGTTTTGTTCCACTCTTGCCGCCCTAGTTTCCGTCATACTGGTGTTATGTTCCTTGATTTTGCGTTCCTTACGCGGTTGTGTGTTATGGGAACCCCTTGACAGTTCGCTTTGAATAAAACTCCTCGGCAAGGCCCAACCTTGGTTTTACCATTTGCCTAGCTACCACCATATACCTTTCCCTTGGGTTCTGCAGACTCAAGGGTCATCGTTATTTTAAACCCCCCGGGCCAGTGCTCCTCTGAGTGTTGGTCCGAAACGGGAAGCCTGCGGGGCCACCTCAGGGCAACTTGAGGGTTGGTTTTAGCTTGACCTATCTGGTGTGCCCTGAGAACGAGATACGTGTGACTCATATCGGGATTTGTCGGCACATCGGGCGGCTTTGCTGGTCTTGTTTTACCATTGTCGAAATGTCTTGTAACTGGGATTCCGAGACTGATCGGGTCTTCCCAGGAGAAGGAATATCCTTCATTGACCATCAGAGCTTGTGATGGGCTAAGTTGGGACACCCCTCCAGGGTATAAACTTTCGAGAGCTGTGCCCGCGGTTATGTGGTAGATGGGAATTTGTTAATATCCGGTTGTAGAGAACTTGACACTTAACTTAATTAAAATGAATCAACCGCGTGTGTAGTCGTGATGGTCTCTTTTCGGTGGAGTCAGGGATGTGAACACATCCTTGTGTTATGCTTGAGCGTAAGTAGCTTCAGGATCACTTCTTGATCACTATTAGCTTCTCGACCGTGCGTTGCTTCTCTTCTCGCTCTCTTTTGTGTAAGTTAGCCACCATATAAGCTAGTGCTTGTTGTAGCTCCACCTCACTACCCTTTCCTACCTCTTAAGCTTAAATAGTCTTGATCTCGCGGGTGTGAGATTGCTGAGTCCTCTTGACTCATGGTTACTTCCAAACAGATGCAGGTGCCGATGATGCCAGTGAAGGGGGCGCTACCGAACTCAAGTGGGAGTTTGACGAGGATTCGGGCCGTTACTATGTTTCTTTTCCGGATGATCAGTAGAGGAGGCCAGTTGGGACGATCGGGGATCTAGCATTTGGGGTTGTCTTTCTTTATTTTGGTTCCGTAGTCGGACCTTTGATTATACCTTGGATGATGTATGGATTATTTATTGTGTGAAGTGGCGATTGTAAGCCAACTCTTTATCCCTTTCTTATTCAGTACATGTGATGTGTAAAGATTACCCCTCTTGCGACAAGCCTACCATGCAGCTATGCCTCTAAGTCGTGCCCTAGCACGTGGGAGATATAGCCGCATTGTGGGTGTTACAGGGTTGTTGTCCATTATATATCCTTTGCCCATCTTGCCATGTTCACTTTGCATGATATGCTCATTAATATGCTTTTGCCATGCATTTGTGACCCATGCTTTGCATTACACATGATGATTGATTCTCATACTTGTATGTGTATTTGCAAGCTTGGTGGAGATATTGCTTGCTATTGCCATATTTGGTTTGTACCCCATGCCTATGATGATACTTTCACCTTGATCTGTGTTCGTGCTTGCGATATGTCATGTACATTGCCTATGACTATTATTTTCTCACATGACATGATTGCCATGATTTCCTCTAGTATGTTGCATCTTCGCACTACTAGCTTGCACGACTTGATTTCTAAGATTGCTTGCCTTGTTGCATCACTGATGATTCATACTTGCTCATTTCATGCGGTTGATGACAACCATCTACATGCTTTGCACATGATTTGATGAGGACATCAATACCATTGTTACACCCACAGCCCCTGCTGCTATACATACTGGACCAATTACTAGAGCTCGCGCACGCCAATTGAATTATCAGGTACTTTCGTTTCTTGGTAATGATTCTAATGTTCATGAGAATATGATGCTGCCTAAATTGGATACATTTGTTTTGCTTAAAAATGAAGGGCCTAGCTTGGACAAGAAAGATGAACCTTGGAGTAAGATCAAGCATGGAGATGATGGCATGCGCAAGGGAATCAAGAACGGAGTTACAAGTGATGATTTCAGGACTTTGAAGCCACCATAAGGAGTGCATGAAGCCTTGGACGAAATATACAAGATGCCACTTCATAAGTTTCGTCCAGAGGCTATTTTAGGTGCTGCGTCACCTTATTATTGGGCCAGGCCCATGTATTTTTGAAATACTTAAGTAGAGGCTGTTTTTAGAGTCCGTATGTGTGGGGAAACAAGAGTTAGGGTTGGTTTCAGACCCCTCCTCCAAGGGCCACGAAATCCCCCCCTCTTCCTCCATATATACAGCCCTTAGGGCGTCGTTTAGACTTTGGGGTTTTGTTTAGATTAAAAGTTCGCCATAGCTGCAACTTCGCGTACTTCGTTTGTGTCCAACGACCAGACGAAGACGTTACAAAACCCCACCTTGATCAATAAAGCTTTCATCTTATATTCGCAATATCCAGATTACAATCTCAGTTTGTTGCTTGTTCTTCGTTTGCCTGCAGGAAACAGACATTCGTGGTCAGGTTGATCGTGCTCCGGCGTGGTCAATAACCTCTCGGAGTTGGTTTAGCGATTGCTAAGGCGCGACGTCCTCGCACGTTCGTAGTCGGATCGTCAAAGTCGACCTCCTCCAAAATGATAGCCACCATCTCATCGAAAGACAGGACACCTTTGCCCCTATCAAGTGGTATCAGATTTCCAGGTTGCTTGGTGAGATTTTACAGTTTTTCGTAGTTTAGATCGAGTCTGTTCTTCGTACCTATAGTCCACGAAAAAGCAAAAAAATAGGGTTAGTTCATCCTATCCGAACCAATCTGAGCCTTTGCATAATATTTTCTGTATTTGCTTTGTTGAATTTGCGGTTGCATCGTCGTGTCAAGTTGCTGGTCTTAGCGTCTAGTCCTTTAGAGTTTCGAGTTCTGTTCACAGGTTGTCATCATCGCTGCTGCCATATTCACCACCACATATTCACCACCAATCTGATTCCATATACGTCACCACATATCCGCCGCCATCACGCCAATCTGAGTCCACCTGCAACATATATCCGCCACCGGTCCGATTTCCACCAGATTCATCGCCGCCACCTATCCGAGATTCCACCAGATTCATCTCCGCCACCAGTTCTAGTCCGAGTCCAGTAATTGTTGCATTGTTTTAAATTTATGGATCACGCGATACTCCGAGTCGTGACAGAGTAGGACTCCCCAACTTTCGAGCCATCCGCAGAAGAAAAATAGTTCCAAACTCAAAAAAAAACTAAGTCTGGAAAATTTTGGCTAGGCAGTTTTTAGGACATTTGTAGACTTTTTCGAAAAAAAATTGTTGCGGAGCAAAACAAAAGAGGAAAAAAGTGAAAAAAAGAAAAAAAATTCAGAGTGTGCTCCTCCCTTGTTTACGCGCAGCGCCGTGATTTTGTTAGTGTTCTAGGCTCGCGTCTCTAGTACGGTCTAGCCTAGGACCAGCACAGTACCGTTGTTGAGCGTTTATTCAACTTTGCATCTCTGAATTGATTATTGCTGACCCTTTTTGCTACCATATTATAAGCCTTCCTAGCTCCACATAAATCTACGTCGTGTGTTTGACTCTCCCTGGTAACCGCTCTATCCAAGCTTTGAGAGTTTTGACTACGACGGTTGCCGATCACCGCCTGCTGCTGGGCAAGAACTGGTAAGAATTTGAGATTTTCTTGACGGATTTGTGATTGTCCACCATTTACTAGTAGTCTGTAGGATCATAGTCTTATGAGTTTCTATTGCTGCTAACCATGGCAGGATCACAAGCCGATGGGACTGACTGGGAGAACATGACGAACAAAGAGTTACATGATAAGTTTCAGCAAATGATGAGTAGACAGGTGGAAGATGTGCTAAATATATTTGAAGAGGCCATGGAGAGGATAGATGGCATTGAGAAGGCATTCGAAACAAAGCTCGATCACAAGTTTACTGAATTGCTCGCGCGTCTTCCACCGCCTGCTGCACCTGTCGCACCTCTACAAGAACAACAACAACATCGTCTTCCAAATCAAGTGGGACGAGCACAACGCGTTCCCATTGAGCCTGGTCAAACTTCTGGTGCTACTATACCTACTATTGGTGCTTCTGTCGCTCCTGCTGCTACTGCAGAGGTGGAAGACCATTACGAGGATGAGGTTGATCAAAATCAGAACTACGTGCAACCACCAGCACCAGCACCACCAGGTCGTCCTCATGCACATCATCGCAACGGTAGGGATGCACCACCACCTGAGGTACATGACCATCTTCCTAAACTAAAATTGAATATTCCACCATTTGAGGGTAGATATGTTCCTGATATATATCTTACTTGGGAGTTAGAAACTGAACAATGATTTACATGTTTACAATATCCTGAGGAGAGACGTGTTCCTGCTGCTGTTTGTGCTTTCACTAGCTTTGCATGTGTTTGGTGGTCTGAACATTGTAGATTATATCCTATGCCAGCTACTTGGGCTACATTGAAAACTGCTATGCGTACTCGTTGGGTTCCACCATATTATCAACGTGAATTACTTCAAAAATTGCAGCGTTTAAGACAAGGAAAAAATTATGTAGAAGAATATTATCAGGAATTACAAACTGGCATGATTAGATGTGGTATAGTTGAGGAGAATGAAGCTATGCTTGCACGTTTTATGGGTGGATTAAATAGGGAGATTCAGACCATTCTAGAGTATAAGGAGTATACTAATAGCACTCGTTTATTCCATCTTGCTTGTAAAGCTGAACATGAAGTGCAAGATCGACATGCATTGGCGCGAACTAACTTTTCTACAGGTCGATCTTCATCATGGACACCACGTGCATCCTCTACTTCCACTCCACCAGCACCTCCATCAGGTGCCACCTCCAGCCATGATACAAGAAAGCAGGCACAACCACCACTATCTGCCAAGAGCACACCTGCCAGACCTGCGCAGAGCTCTTCTTCTTCCATGGCATCAACAGGGCACACAAGTGATATTATTTGTCGTCGTTGTAAGGGAAGAGGACATTTTGCGAGAGAATGCCAATCTCAATGCGTGATGATTGCTACTGAGGATGGTGGGTATGAGTCCGCTAGTGACTATGATGAGGAGACTTTGTCTCTTGTTACACATGAAGAACACGGTGGAGAGGATTCTGATCATGAGACGCAATACATGGCTGCTGAAGATGCTGACATGTATGAATGTTTAGTTGCTCAACGTGTTTTGAGTGTGCAGGTTACACAAGCCGAGCAAAATCAGAGGCATAATTTGTTCCATACAAAGGGCGTTGTGAAGGAATGTTCTGTTCGCGTCATCATAGATGGAGGGAGCTGCAATAACTTGGCTAGCATGGAGATGGTGGAGAAGCTATCTCTCACCACAAGACCACATCCACATCCTTACTACATCCAATGGTTCAACAACAGCGGCAAGGTTAAGGTAACACGTACTGTTCGTGTGCATTTTATTATCTCTACATATGCTGATTATGTTGATTGTGATGTGGTACCTATGCAAGCATGTTCCTTATTACTTGGTAGACCATGGCAATTTGATAAAAATTCTGTACACCATGGTAGAAACAATCAGTATACTCTTGTTCATAAGGATAAAAATATTACTTTGCTTCCTTTGACTCCTGAATCCATTTTGAAAGATGATATTAATAGAGCTAATAAAGCAAAACAGGAGAAAAATAAGAGTGGAAATCAGATTGTGGCAAAAGAATTTGAGCAACAAATGAAACCTACTAATAAACCATCTAGTGTTGCTTCTGAAATTAAATTGAAAAGTGCATGTTTACTTGCCACAAAATCTGATATTGATGATCTAGATTTCAGCAAATTTGTTTGCTATGCTTTTGTGTGCAAAGAGGCATTATTTTCATTCGAGGACGTGCCTTCCTCTTTGCCTCCTGCTGTCACTAACATTTTGCAGGAGTTCGCCGACGTCTTTCCACAAGACGTGCCACCGGGATTACCACCTATTCGCGGGATTGAGCATCAAGTTGACTTAATTCCAGGTGCATCATTACCCAACCGTGCACCATACCGTACTAATCTAGAGGAGACGAAGGAGATTATGCGTCAAGTACAAGAACTGCTCGACAAAGGTTATATACGCGAATCCCTTAGTCCTTGTGCTGTTCCTATCATTTTAGTGCCGAAAAAGGATGGTACGTCGCGTATGTGCGTTGATTGTAGAGGCATTAATAATATTACTATTCGTTATCGTCATCCTATTCCTAGGCTAGATGATATGCTTGATGAATTGAGTGGCTCTACAATATTCTCCAAAGTTGATTTGCGTAGTGGATACCATCAAATTTGTATGAAATTGGGAGATGAATGGAAAACAGCATTTAAAACTAAGTTTGGATTATATGAGTGGTTAGTCATGCCTTTTGGGTTAACTAATGCACCTAGTACTTTCATGAGGTTAATGAACGAAGTTTTACGTGCTTTCATTGCACGATTTGTGGTAGTTTACTTTGATGACATATTGATTTATAGCAAATCTTTGGAGGAACATTTGGAACATTTACATGCTGTTTTTATTGCTCTACGTGATGCACGTTTGTTTGGTAACCTTGGAAAGTGCACCTTTTGCACCGACCGAGTATCTTTTCTTGGCTATGTTATTACTCCACAGGGAATTGAAGTTGATAAAGCCAAGATTGAAGCTATTGATAGTTGGCCGCAGCCCAAAACGGTCACACAAGTGAGGAGTTTCCTTGGCCTCGCTGGTTTCTATAGGCGTTTTGTGAGAGATTTCAGCACCATTGCTGCACTTCTCAACGAGCTTACAAAGAAGGATGTGCCTTTTGTTTGGGGTACCGCACAGGAAGAAGCCTTCACGATATTGAAAGATAAGTTGACACATGCTCCTTCACTCCAACTTCTTGATTTTAATAAGACTTTTGAGCTTGAATGTGATGCTAGTGGAATTGGATTAGGAGGTGTGTTATTACAAGATGGCAAACCTGTTGCATACTTTTCTGAAAAATTGAGTGGGCCTAGTCTGAACTATTCTACTTATGACAAATAATTATATGCTCTTGTTCGGACCTTAGAAACATGGCAACATTATTTATGGCCCAAGGAATTTGTTATAAATTCTGATCATGAATCTTTGAAACACATTAAAAGTCAAGCAAAACTGAACCGTAGACATGCTAAATGGGTTGAATTCATTGAGACTTTCCCTTATGTCATTAAACACAAGAAGGGTAAAGAAAATGTTATTGCTGATGCATTGTCTCGTCGTTATACTATGCTTTCACAACTTGACTTTAAAAATATTTGGTTTGGAGACCATCAAAGATCAATATGTGCATGATGCTGAATTTAAAGATGTATTGTAGAATTGTAACGAAGGGAGAACTTGGAACAAGTTCATTCTTAACGATGGATTTGTGTTTCGTGCTAACAAGCTATGCATTCTAGCTAGCTCTGTTCGTCTTTTGTTGTTGCAGGAGGCACATGGAGGAGGATTAACGGGACACTTTGGCGTCAAGAAGACGGAGGATATACTTGCTGCACATTTCTTTTGGCCAAAGATGAGACGGGATGTTGAGCGTTTTGTTGCTCGCTGCACTACATGTAAAAAAGCTAAGTCACGACTCAATCATCATGGTTTATATATGCCTTTGCCTGTACCTAGTGTTCCTTGGGAGGATATCTATGGACTTTGTTTTAGGTTTACCTCGAACAAAGAAGGGGAGGGATACCATATTTGTTTTCGTGGATAGGTTCTCAAAAATGGCACACTTTATACCATGTCATAAAAGTGATGATGCTGTTAATGTTGCTGATTTGTTCTTCCGTGAAATTATTCGCTTGCATGGTGTGCCAAATACTATTGTTTCAGATCGTGATACTAAATTTCTTAGCCACTTTTGGAGATGTTTATGGGCTAAGTTGGGGACTAAACTGCTTTTTAGTACTACTTGTCACCCCCAAACTGATGGACAAATTGAAGTAGTCAATAGAACATTGTCTACTATGCTTAGGGCTGTTTTGAAGAATAACAAGAAAATGTGGGAAGAATGCTTGCCTCATATTGAATTTGCTTATAATCGTTTATTGCATTCTACTACTAAGATGTGCCCTTTTGAAATTGTGTATGGTTTTCTACCTCGTGCACCTATTGATTTGTTGCCTCTTCCATCTTCGGAGAAGGTTAATTTTGATGCTAAAGAACGTGCTGGATTGATTTTAAAAATGCATGAGCTAACTAAGGAAAACATTGAGCGTATGAATGCTAAATATAAACTTGCTGGAGATAGGGGTAGAAACATGTTGTGTTTGCACCTAGAGATCTTGTTTGGTTACATTTGCGTAAGGATAGATTTCCTAATTTGCGCAAATCAAAGCTAATGCCACGTGTTGATGGTCCTTTTAAGGTGTTAGAGAAAATAAATGATAATGCATATAAACTTGAGCTGCCTGCAGATTTTGGGGTTAGTCCCACTTTTAACATTGCAGATTTGAAGCCTTATTTGGGTGAGGACGATGAACTTTCGTCGAGGACGACTTCATTTCAAGAAGGGGAGGATGATGAGGACATTAATACCATTGTTACACCCACAGCCCCTGCTGCTATACATACTGGACCAATTACTAGAGCTCGCGCACGCCAATTGAATTATCAGGTACTTTCGTTTCTTGGTAATGATTCTAATGTTCATGAGAATATGATGTTGCCTAAATTGGATACATTTGTTTTGCTTAAAAATGAAGGGCCTAGCTTGGACAAGAAAGATGAACCTTGGAGTAAGATCAAGCATGGAGATGATGGCATGCGCAAGGGAATCAAGAACGGAGTTACAAGTGATGATTTCAGGACTTTGAAGCCACCATAAGGAGTGCATGAAGCCTTGGACAAAATATACAAGATGCCACTTCATAAGTTTCGTCCAGAGGCTATTTTAGGTGCTGCGTCACCTTATTATTGGGCCAGGCCCATGTATTTTCGAAATACTTAAGTATAGGCTATTTTTAGAGTCCGTATGTGTGGGGAAACAAGAGTTAGGGTTGGTTTCAGACCCCTCCTCCAAGGGCCACGAAATCCCCCCCTCTTCCTCCATATATACAGCCCTTAGGGCGTCGTTTAGACTTTGGGGTTTTGTTTAGATTAAAAGTTCGCCATAGCTGCAACTTCGCGTACTTCGTTTGTGTCCAACGACCAGACCAAGACGTTACAAAACCCCACCTTGATCAATAAAGCTTTCATCTTATATTCGCAATATCCAGATTGCAATCTCAGTTTCTTGCTTGTTCTTCGTTTGCCTGCAGGAAACAGACCTTCGTGGTCAGGTTGATCGTGCTTCGGCGTGGTCAATAATCTCTCGGAGTTGGTTTAGCGATTGCTAAGGCGCGACGTCCTCGCACGTTCATAGTCGGATCGTCAAAGTCGACTTCCTCCAAAACGATAGCCACCATCTCATCAAAAGACAGGACACCTTTGCCCCTACCATGATTGTTGTTGCTTCTTGTCATATATCTCCATATGTTGCCTCTCTCATGCTAGATGATTTGACATGTTGTAACGCCCCGGATACAACTTTCCATATTTGTAACTCCGACTCTTGCCTTTTCTGGAGATGCGATATGAGATTCCCTTCGTGGTTGGGTTTTGTCTTTCGTTTTGCATTTTGTTCATGTCATGCATTTCATATCATGTCATCGTGTGCATCGCGTTTGCATTCATGTTCGTCTCATGCATCCGAGCATTTTCCCCGTTGTCCGTTTTGCAACCCGACACTCCTACATGCTCCGGCGCACCCCTCTTGTCTCTTTTAATGAGCGGGTGTTATACGTTCTCGGAATGGACCGAGATTTGCCAAGTGGCATTGTTACACCACCGGTAGACTGTCTGTCAAATTTCGTTCCATTTGGAGTCTGTTTGATGCTCCAACGGTTAACCGGGGAACCGTAAAGGCTTCGTGTGTCTTGCAGCCCAACACCCCTCCAAAACGGCCCAATAACCCATCCAAACCACTCTCATTTCCTCCGTCATCAGATCATGATCGTGTGGGCGAAAACTACACTCCATTTGGACACTCCTACCTCCTGCTACCTATAAATATGTGATCCCCTCTGTTTTTCGCACAAATCAAACCCTAGTTTCTTCCTCCTCCCGCCGACGGACATGTCCACCCTGCCGCCGGACATGTCTGCACCGCCCCTCAGCGACTCCGGAGCCACCACCTGTCCTCCGCCTCCGTCCCCGCGCCACCGGCCCGCGGGTCCCATCGCTGGCCCGCCCCCGGGCCGCGCCCCGCGCCGCCGCCCGGGCTCCTCTGCTGCCTTCGCCGGAGATCATCGCCGCCGCGCCGCCCGCCTTTGCCTCCAGCCGTCGCTGCCACCCGCGCACAGCGCTCGGGCCGCCGCAGCCTTCGCCCGCCGGCGTTGCCCACCGCTGCCTCGCCCATCCGCCAACGCGGTGCGCCGCCACCCGCGCTCGCTTCCTCGCTGCGCCGCCGCCCCGTGCCGCCGGCGACCGTGCCGCCCGAGCAGGCTGCCGCCTCCACGCGCTGGCACCACCGCGCGGTGCGCTGCTTGATGTCGCCAGACTCCGCGCCGCCACCACCGTCCTCCGCCGCCCAACACCGCCCTGTACCTCACGCCGCCCTCTGCCGCCCCTCACCAGAGTTCCACCTCGCCGAAACCGCCCACCGTTGCCGAAGTTCGTACCGGCCAGATCCGGCCCGGGTGGATCAGATCCACCGGGTGCCCGAACCAAACACCACCGCGTCCCGGATCCACCTCATCCCGTGGACTTTCAGAGGTCCAATTTTTCTCTAAGTCCTTTTCCCTGATATTTTGTGCACCTCTTCAACATGTCATAACCCCATGAACGTAGCTCCGTTTCATGCGCACGATATATCAAAATGTTCATTGTGAGATGATCTTCATTTAATTCCTATGTGGCATGCTTGTTTGAGTCAATCTTGATGCCCAAATCATTGATGCAAGAGTGCTATAAATTGTTTACTGCTGCTGCTTATTAGATTATGATGATTTTTCATTTTTGTCACATTTGTTGTGTGCATCATATGGGCATGAGCTCTACATGTGTTTTGAGATATGCCATGCCATCTTTACAGGGGTGCTTGCCATGTATTTTTGTGATCAATGTGGTGACTAGCACAAGCATGCAAAGTAGCCTTTGAGATATTGCTGTTTTTAGGGACTTAGGATTTTGCTAAGTCTTTTGCCTGCTGTTATTTTGATGCCATGTCAACTTGATGCTACAGTGATATCCATGCTTGTTTTGAGATACTTCAATAAGGAGGTTTTGAACATATGGGTTTTCTCAATCCATCCATGCCCCTGTTTGCAATTATGGAGTGCGCTAGCATGTCTTGTTCTTGCTCTACCTTTGGTATAAAATGCTCCTGGCAGTATGTTAACATGTTAATCAATTTTGCCATGGTTGTTGTTGGTTATCCAAGCATTCTATGAGCTTTCTCTTGCCATGGTTAGGTTAATGAACATGTCATCTTTCTGTTTATATGCTGAGATTGTCATGCAATGCTTTGTGGTGAGTGGTTTGAGCTTGCAAAGTTGCTATCATAATTTTGTTTATTCCATGCTCTGTTTTCTGCCAGGTCTTGAGATTTTGCTAAGTCTTTTGTCTGCCGTTATTTTTATGCCATGTAAACTTGATGCTACAGTGAGATCCATGCTTGTTTTGAGTATGATCAGTAAGGGTGTTTTGGACATATGGTTATACTCTATTCATCCATGCCCATGTTTTCAACTTTGCAGGGACCTACCATGTCTTAATATTGCTCTACCTTTGCTATAAAATGTTCCTGGCAGATTGTTTACATGTTAATCAATTTTGCCATGGTTGTTGTTTTTGATCCATGCATGCTATGAACTTGCTCTTGTCATGGTTAGTTTCGTGAAAATTTCATCTTGCTGATGCTATACTTATCTTGTCATGCAATGCCTTGTGGTGAGTGATTTGAGCTTGCAGAGTTGCCTTCATAATTCTGTTTATGCCATGCTCTGTTTTCTGCTAAGTCTGAAACTGTTAATAAAACTTGCTATGTTTACATGGGTGCCATCATATCGTCTGTGCCTTTTTGGCTCATGGTCAGTAAGAGACTTTTGATATATGCATTTAGTAGAATCATGCCATGCCTTTGTTTGCTATTCTATGTTCCGATTGCATGTTCTTTGCTTGCTCTAAACATGGCTTCCTGATGTTATTCTTGGCATGTTAGTATTTTCACAAAGTTTGTGATGCTGTATCTTTTGCACTCTTGCCATGCTTGTTTGAACCTGCTCTTGTGTGATCTAGCTGTAGCTCAGTGTTCATGTTTTGTCAATCATCACTAGTACATCACTGCTGTATGCTATGTTGCTATGTTGGAGTGCATTAGATTAGTTTCTTGTTGCATTCTAGATGGCATCGTGCTGTTAATCACAGAATTGTGCCATTCTTGTTTTGCTTGCCATTTGCAAACCGTGCATCCGATTCCGGTGATCTTTATATCGATTTTGACCGAAATCATCTCATCTTTCCAGCGGCACACTTGGTTTGCCAATTTTATGCCTTGATCAATGTTTTCCTTCTGGAGCACGCATATGCATTGCATATCACATCTCGCATAACATGCCATGTTTTGCATCATGTTGTTTGTGCATTGCTCCGTGATTGATTGTTGGTCCTTTGCTTGTGTTCTTGCCTTGGGTAGAGCCGGGAGACGAGTATGTGATTGAGGAACCCGTTGAGTACGCTAACGAGGATCAAGCTTTCGTCAACTCAGAGAACTTTGCAGGCAAGATGACCATACCCTCAAAATCACTTCTATCTTTGCTTGCTAGTTGTTTGCTCTTTTGCTATGCTGCGATACATACCACTTGCTATATCACGCCTCCCATATTGCCATGTCAAGCCTCTAACGCACCCTTCCTTGCAAACCGTTGTTTGGCTATGTTACCACTTTTGCTCAGCCCTTCTTATAGCGTTGCTAGTTGCAGGTGAAGATGAAGTTTGTTCCATGTTGGAACATGGATATTGTTGGGATATCATTATTATCTGTTATTTACTTTAATGCATCTATATACTTTGTCGTGGAATTGTCACAGCAGATGTCTTAGCAGAAGGACTTAGTCGTAGGGCCATCGCAACTAGGAAGCTTAAAGGGTTTAATCGGGACAAAGGACACGGCAAGTTTTATACTAGTTCGGCCCCTTACCATGAAGGTAAAAGCCTACGTCTAGTTGTGTTGATATTGCTAGGGTTGGCTAGTTCGCCGGCTTGGTTATCGATCTCTTGTTTCTTGCCCTAAGCCGCCACTGGGTCGTCCCCTTATATACACGGGTTGACGCCTGGTGGCTCACAGAGTCCCAGCCGGCTCATAAATCGTGTCCGGCTCGGTGACTTCTTTTACATTCCTTTCCTTACAAGTCTTTCCTTACATATGGCGGTTTACAATATTGGGCCTTAAGCCGCCTCTAGGCCTTCTATAAGATTTAATAAACTATCGCCTTGAATGTCTACTGGGCTTCCTTTGTGAACCGCCATTGGGGATGACCCGGCCCCTCCAGGGCGGGTCATAACTGATAGCTATATCCCAACATTAGGCTCCAGGTTGACTTTGAATTTTGTTCTTTGTCAATCTTCAATACTTAAACAAAATCCATCTTCTTATCCTCGCGGAGGTTTTTGTAACCCGCCATGATGTCATCTCTTGAAAACACGAAAAACTTTTATGACGTCATCTCACAACAGATCTTCATCTTTAATGCCTTCCGAGAATCGAGGCATCCATTTAGTTAGATAACCATTATTTGGGTCTTCCTCGATTTTCGTGCCCGCCTGTTGGCTTATCCCCTTATAAATAGGCACGCCCCGGTCTTTTCTTATTCCTCTCTCTTCTTCGTCTTCTTCCTCCTGCAATTCCACTGCAGCTCGAGCCCTGCCGCCGTGGCAGAGCATCTCGTCGTCGTCGACTTTGGCCGCTGCATCAACCAGAATCGGTTCAAAGAAAGGCGGCGATCTTCCGTGGAGGATCCGTGGTCGTAAGTATTCGCCCTCCATTCCTCAGATATGCATTTAGAGCTTCTAGGTTTTCCTGCATGTTCTTCATAGTTCTTCGCGGTTCTTCGCAGTTCTTCCACTGCCGCCTCTTCTTGATCCAAAAAGAGATGTATGCTTATGTGGTAGTTGTTTTGTGCTTGCTCTTGACACTGGTAGATCCCTTTTCCCCAATCTAGGGCCTCATTAGGACTTACAAATTCATCCGCGCTAAGCTTTTAGGTCTAGAATTTTTTCCATTTTGAACAGCTATTTGATCTGGAATAATACCAAGCAATTTAGGAAACTTGTTTGTCCCAACACTTAGCTGAATCCGCTTTCTCAAATATCTATAGTCATGGCGGCTTACTATGCCGGCTTACTTTTCCTTATATGACATTAGCCCTTATTAACCCGCCATTACTCCCCTGTATCAACATCATTTACTTTCACCATTATCATTTAATTGAACCGGCATGTTGCCTTCTTTTCAGTTTGTTTTTGAACATCATGCCATCCAAAGCGCCGACTGTCTGCAACTGGGTTCCCTCAACCGTGACTAGGGACAATTTGAAGGAGTTCTTCTCCATAGGATTTTTGCCAGGAAAAAATGTCATGTCTTATCGTGCACCTGACCCGGATGAAGAACGGCCCAATCCAAGATATGGTGAAGTCATTGTCTTTTCTACTGTGGCTTTTCACCGCCCGGCTCAAAGTTCTTCAAAGATGTCCTCCATTTTTCCAAACTCCACCCTCAAGATATCGAGCCCAATTCCATATCCAATATCTGCAACTTCCAAGTGCACTGTGAGGTGTACCTTCAGGAAGAGCCGACCGTGGAACTCTTTAGAGAGTATTTTTATCTGAACCGGCAGAACGAGTGTGCCGGATTTCGGGTTCCGGCAGACCCTTAAGGTTCGAACTCTGGGGTGCGCACAAAGATCTTTCCCCTACCGACTCGCACTTCTATGGCTCGCAAGAAATCTAGGCTAGAAAGAAGAACACACACGGGACATGAGGTTTATACTGGTTCGGGCCACCGATGTGGTGTAATACCCTACTCCAGTGTGTGGTGTAGTGGATTGCCTCAGGGGCTGATGATGAACAATACAGGGGAAGAACGGCCTCGCGAGAGGTGTTCTTGAGCTGGTGCAGTGTGTTCTACTTGGTCCGGACCTTTGTCTCTTTCTTTCTCTTCTCTCTTTCTTTCTCTCTGGACCTCTCTCTTCTTATTTTTCCTCCTTGTCCCTCTCTCTCCTTCTTTCTTTGGGGGCTAGTCCTATTTATAGAGGCCCTAGTCCTCTGCCCAAAAATGAGCGGGAAGGGCACCAACAATTGGCCATTTTGAAGGGGAACATCTAGTACAAGTTATCCTGGCCAAAGGTGGTCTTCGGCTGCCAAAAGCACTGGTGATGACGCCGTCTTGGGCTCCATGGTGACCTCCATCCTCCCGCTCTGCTGGTCTCGGTCTCATTGCACCGGAATGGTAACCTTTGCCCGATGCCTTGGCCTGTGCTTGCTCCCTTTGCACCGAAGGGGAAACAAGGACATTGCGCAGGCCGGAGCCTGCCTGGCGCCCGCCTAATCTCGATCTTCATGGCTTGCATCACGGGCTCCTCGCGAGGCACCCCTGCCTTGATCTCTCCGCCTCCTCGCGAGCCTATCTGATGAGGCTGCTCCTGAGGAAGCCTCCTGTCGTCCGCCCCTCAAGGCTTGGCCCCTTGCGAGGGTCTTGAGCTTTAGCGGATGAGGCTGGGCCGCACTAGGCCCCCACTCGAGCCACGCCGCAGGCCACAGGCAGGCAAGTCTGGGGACCCCCGTTCCCAGAACGCCGACAGTAGCCCCCGGGCCCAAGGTGCGCCCGGGCTTGGCTTAGCAGAGAAGCTAAGGGGCAAGCACGAAGCGCCGCGGGCCCCAATAGCCTGCGGCCTTGGGCGCCGCGTGGCGATTGATCGGACGTGGGCATCTGCGCTTCCCCACGACTCCTCGGCAACCGCTCAACTTGTCAAGTCCCTGCATGCAGAGAAATGGGTCATGATTACCTGCGATCGTGGTGGCCGGCTGTTGGCCTTCTCCGGCTATAAGTACGGGGCCGTGTGAGCCTCATTAGCTTATCCCTTCCTACTACTCCTTTCCTTCTCCTTCCTCGTCCTTGCTTCTCCTTACGCCAATGGCACCAATCCGCCGGTTTTCCGCAGAAGAGACAGGAAAGGCCCCCCGAGAAGGTCCTGACCCTCTTCCGCCGAAGAAACGGCTAGTCCCCCGCCGCCGAGATAAGGGTGCTTGGCAGGAGGCGCCGAGGCCCTGGTACGAGCGGCCGCCGCCTGGGTCTCCACTGCCCTTGTACGCCCGAATCGAGGGCCCTAGGGAAGAGGGCGTCGAGCGACACCGACGGTGCCTCCGCCGACGCCGGTGAGTCACGGCGGTGTGCGTAGTTCCTCCTGGAGTCCACGCCGAGGGCTCCTCCTGTGAGCTCGTGCTTCACGCTGCCATGCCCCCAAGCTCTTGGATCCGCCTTCCTCCCTCCTTCGCCTTCGAGACGCCGCCGAGCGGGTCGCTGCCGCTCTAGCTGCAGCACGCCGACTGCAGCACCCTCGCGACCGGAGCGGAGGGCGCGGTCGTTGCTCCGGGCAAGGTCTATATGACCCGGGGCTGGGGTGAGATCGCCCGGGTCTGCCGCACAGAGGGTGTCCTCGTAATTCATCTTGAATACGACGGTGCCTCCCTGATGTTCTTGAAGGTCTTCGATGTTGAAGGACTCCCGTTGGAGTGCTGCCCCAAGGAAAGCGGCAGGGGCATCGGACTGGTGAGGACCTGGCCTGCCCATCTGTAACACCCTCGATGCGGGTATATCTCCCACGTGTCGAAGCACGACTTAGAGGCGTAACTGCATTGAAAGCAATGTCGCAAGTGAGGTAATCTTCACACAACCCATGTAATACATAAGGGAAAGAGATACATAGTTGGCTTACAATCGCCACTTCACACAATACATGAATAAAGCATTACATCATCCAAATACAAGCAAGGCCCGACTACGGAGCCAAAATAAAAGAAGACTACCCCAAATGCTACACAGATCCCCGATCGACCCCAACTAGGCTCCACTACTGATCAACTAGAACGAAACAACACAAAGGACAAGATCTTCATCGAGTTCCTCCTCAGCTTGGTTGCGTCATCTGCACAGACTCATCGGCACCTGCAAACTAGTTTTGGAAGTATCTGTGAGTCACG
Organism: Triticum urartu; assembly: GCF_056163025.1. Taxonomy (NCBI): domain Eukaryota; kingdom Viridiplantae; phylum Streptophyta; class Magnoliopsida; order Poales; family Poaceae; genus Triticum; species Triticum urartu. The sequence continues at coordinate 190,253,288 of NC_141873.1, read as the reverse complement.
GGGACTTAGCAATCTCACACCCTCGCGATCAAGACTATTTAAGCTTATGGGTAAGGGTAAAAGGTATGATGTGGAGCTGCAGCAAGCGACTAGCATATATGGTGGCTAACATACGCAAATGAGAGCGAGAAGAGAAGGCAAAGCACGAACGAAGAACTATGATCAAGAAGTGATCCTATAGCAACCTACGTCAAGCATAAATCCAACACCGTGTTCACTTCTCGGACTGCGCCGAGAAGAGACCATCACGGTTACCCACGCGGTTGATGCATTTTAATTAAGGTCAACTTCAGGTCTTCTACAACCGGACGTTAACAAATTCCCATCTGCCCATAACCGCAGGCACGGCTTTCGAAAGTTCAAATTCCTGCAGGGGTGTCCCAACTTAGCCCATGACAAGCTCTCACGGTCAACGAAGGATATTCCTTCTAGCGGGAAGACCCGATCAGACTCAGAATCCCGGTTACAAGACATTTAGACAATGGTAAAACAAAACCAGCAACACCGCCCGAATGTGCCGACAAATCCCGATAGGAGCTGCACATATCTATTTCTCAGGGCACACTCAAATTGTCTTAGGTACGGGTAGGCCAGACCAGAGTTGCCCCTGGTGGCCACCGGCAGCTGACAGGTTGGACCAACACTCAGAGGAGCACTGGCCCCGGGGGGGGGGGGGTTAAAATAATGATGACCCTTGAGTCTGCAGAACCCAAGGGAAAGAAAAGGCTAGGTGGCAAATGGTAAAACCAATGTTGGGCATTGCTGGAAGAGTTTTACTCAAGGCGAACTGTCAAGGGGTTCCCATTATTACCCAACCGCGTAAGGAACGCAAAATCCGGGAACATAACACCGATATGACGGAAACTAGGGCGGCAAGAGTGGAACAAAACACCAGGCATAAGGCCAAGCCTTCCACCCTTTACCAAGTATATAGATGCATTAATTAAATAAGATATATTGTGATATCCCAACAATTAAACATGTTCCAACAAGGAACAACATCTCCATGTTCCAACAAGGAACAAACTTCAATCTTCACCTGCAGCTAACAACGCTATAAGAGGGGCTGAGCAAAGCGGTGACATAGCCAAACAACGGTTTGCTAGGACAAGGTGGGTTAGAGGCTTAGTTCAACAATATGGGAGGCATGATAAGCAAGTGGTAGGTATCGCAGCATAGGCATAGCAAAAGAGCGAGCAACAAGCAAGCAAAGATAGAAGTGATTTCGAGGGTATGGTCATCTTGCCTGAGATCCTGCAAGGAAGAAGAACGAGTCCATGAAGAAGACAAGCGGACGTAGACGAACGGATCCTCACAAACGCGATGTTAACGGAACCAACCCGAAGAAGCAAACACCGGAAAAGAAAGCACACAACATAGTAAATAACCAACACATGAACATGGTATGATATGCGGGATGCGGTATGTGATGCATATGCATGATTTGACAAGGAATGATTGAACCTGGACTCTACTTGGAATTCCAAGAGTGCCACTGGAAAGGTTAGGTGATTTCGGTTGAAATCGATATAAAGAACACCGGAATCGGATGCACGGTTTGGAAATGGCAAGCAGTTCAAATATGGTACCGGTCTGCGATAAATAGCAAGTAGCCATCTAAATGCATCAAGATAAACATGCTACAGCACTCAAACATGACAACAAAATACATGGAAGGGATCCACTCATGATTCTTAAGAAAAGATGAACACTGAGCTACGGCCAATTCATCCATTAACAGGTTCAAACAAGCATGGCAAAAACACAAACGATAAATAGGTTTCAGACTTAGTGAAATTAACACAAGTCTAGAATTTCAGATCAGGTAGCACACTTTGAATCATGAGAACTAGATGTTACAGGAACTTAACATGGCAAAGCAAGGCAGGGCATGAAGCTACTCAAAGAGCTTAACAAAAGTCCCTTAGTGACCTTGAGCCAAAAGGGATCAGAAAATACAATTGCAAGCATGTGAACATGGCAAAAACATAATCAGAACATGGCAAATCTGTTAACAAATAGGCATGTTTATGAGCTCGATGCACTCACTACAGAGCAAGGCATGACAATCTAAGCATACACCCATCAAGAATACACATTATATAAACTAGGCACGTCAAGAACAATAACATAGCATGCACGGATCAACTACAACATCCTTGGCAAAATCGCTAACAAGTAGACAATCTGCCAGGGTTCACGAAATAGGAAAAGTAGAGCTCGATTGACTCAAGCTAGGGTGCTCCACAAATGCAAACAAATACATGTATGGATAGAGCACCACAATATTAACAAATAATCCTTACTGATCATCCTCAAAAGAGGCACGGATCACTAGGAAACAACATGGACATATGGCATATTGATAAAAACAGATCAAGGACTTAGTGGAATTGCTAAGTCCCTGAAATCAGCATTAACAAATGCACCACTTTGCAAGCTTGTGCAAGTCACCACACACATCACAAAAATACATGGATGGAACCTCTGTAAAGATGGAAAAGCATATAACAAAACACATGTAGAGCTCAGGAGCATATCATGCACACATTGATCATGGCAAAAATGACAAATAGCTATTTGGTGCAGCAGATCTACCAATTAACTCAAATAGCTCTCTTCCAACATCATTTCTGGCATCAAGATGAGCTCAAATGAAAATGATGCAATGAGATGAAATGATGTACTCTCTGAGACGAACATTTTGATATGTACACGCCCAAAACGGATCTACGGGTGCAAAGTTACGATGTGATGAACATGAGCATTTGAAACATGGAAAACTCGGGGACTTAGTAGAAATTACCACTCCGAGAACAGATCTAGGGTTTCAACCCGGGTGCATGCAGATCGAGGCGGGGCCGGGCCTGTTCATCGGAGAAGAGGCCGAGGTCGCCGGAGGAAGAGGGAGTTGGCCGGACGACGGTGTACCAGGCGGCGGCTCCGGCCGCGGAGGCGGCGGGGCCGGCGAGTCGGCGGCGAGAGGCGCGGCGGGGCTGCTTCGAGCGCGGGCAGCGCTCGGGGGAAGAAGGAGTCGGGCGCGGGTGGCGGAGGAACGGGCCGGGAGGGCCGGATCTGGGCCCGTCGGGCCTCGGCGGCGCGCGGGTCGGTGGCGGTGACGTGGCGGCGCGGGACTGGCTTAGGCGGCGGGGCGGACGCGTCCGGTCCGTTCCAGACGTGTCCGGTGGCGCGGGGAAGAAGAGGCTAGGGTTTGGACCTGAAAATTCGGAGGAGTGCACCTATTTATAGATAGAGGGAGCTAGGAGAGTCCAAATGAGGTGCGGTTTTCTGCCACGCGATCGTGATCGAACGACCGAGAGGATGGAAGGGGTTTAAGTGGGTTTTGGATCACTTTGGAAGGGTGTTGGGCTGCAACACACACGAGGCCTGCTCGGTCCCTCAGTTAACCGTTGGAGTATCAAACGAAGTCCAAATGGTACGAAACTTGATAGGCGGTCTACCGGTAGTAAACCAAGGCTGCATGAGAAGTCTCGGTCCAATCCGGAAATGTTTAACCCCCACACACGAAAGAAAGGTAGAAAGGACCACCAGAGGAGATAGGAGTGCCGGAATGCAAAACGGACAATGGGAAAAATGTTCGGATGCATGAGACGAACACGTATGCAAATTCAATGCCCATGATGACATGATACGAGATGCATGACATGCAAGCAATGACAAGGCAACGACAGCGAATAAGCGGAGGACACCTGGCACATCGGTCTCGGGGCGTTACACCATCGGCCTTCCAGCAGCTCTTCCGGCGGCAGCGGAGGAGCTGGGGAATCTAGCGGCTCCCCCGAGCCTCTCGTGACTCCGGAGACGAGCGACGACAGCTACGAGCCTCCGAGCTCGCGCCGTGATCGGAGTAGGGCAACTGCATCGGGCCGCCGACACCACTGATTTGGGTGGGGTTGGTGCCGGCACCGGGCAGTCCACCGTTGATGATGGCGTCGCTTGCGGAGGCACGAGCAATTAGCATTCCTTAGGATTAGCACCTCTTGTTCCTTGCGAGGAATCGAGGCAACACCCCGCGGGGGTATGTAAGGCGCCTGCCATGTCTTTTGCGAACATTATATCCCTAATATGAATCGATGCGAGATGCTTGTCCTGTCCCGGCTCGGCTCCCCCTTTCTATCCTCGCGAGGACTTAGCGCTCTACGCTGACAGGTCCCAGTCCCCAGGCAGGCTTCAGCCGTCGCTGGTATGCTAGGTCGCGATGCCGTGTTCAAGGCCAGGAGGTGAGCGGCCCGAGGTCCGGTAAGAGCCCCCGAGTCGCGATGCTTGAGAGGTCCCCTTTAGCGCTCGAGCAGCCCTCGCTGGGCGAGAAAGGAAGGCAATGTCGTTGTGACAGAGCTGCACTAGCGAGGGTTTGGTGCTGCGTTGGTCCAACTCCTGTAAGGGCGTGACTTATCTTTTGAGCTTGGGGTAGTCCTTCGACGGGGCGCCCGGCCCGAGCGGCGGTAGCTGAGGTGCTGCTGGGTTAGGTCCCCGTGAGCTTCTTCCCACTTCCCCACATTTTCCTTAATGCTCTACGTCCTCAGGTCCCGGCCCTCAAGCGAGCTCAGCCGCCACTGGTATGACAGGTCGTGATGCCGTGGGTCAAGGCCAGGGGGTGAGGGCTAGAGAGCCAGTAGGAGCCCATGAGTCACGATGCTCAGGCGCCCCCCTTTTAACATGCAAGCGGTCTGTGCCGGAGAGAGGGAGAGATAGCCCGCGACGTCCCCAATGTTGCTCCTGGAGTGGGTCCTGCATACCAATAACAAGGAGAGACAAGACCTGTCGCTACGGTTGCCAGCCAACCATTGGTCGCTCCGAGGGAGTGATTGGGGCACTGAGGGCCTGGTGAGGTGGTGCCTTGCGGGGCTGCCACGGCCAGAGCTCGACCACTCAGATTTATCGGCGTTGCAGGGGCGGACCCGTACGCAGATGTCGTGCCAGAGCGAACGGCTCCATGGGTAGGTGTCAATCGAGCAGGCGATTAGGTCAGGTATGTTAAGTACGAAGGAGCAGATTCATTTCAAGTAGATGCGGGAAAAGCAAATGCCGCTGGGCCAGGCCCGAGTAGTTTGGGGATGATGTAGCCCGAGGGGCACCCCCAACAAGGTAAGTAAAGTGCGTAAGTAAAATGGATATGTGCCGTAGGGACGGACCCACGCGACCTGGGAACGACGCGGCCATGTGGGCTCTCCTAGCTAAAAATGGAACTTGAAAGATGTCACCTGATGCCGTTGAAGATGAAGTGATGCCGCAGAAGTGGGCGACGCACGGTGAAGACGTCGACCCTCACGAGCCCCCAGCCCAGGAGCCTCGGGAGGCTCCGGGGGCACAGGTAGGTCTTCGAGGGCCATCTCCATCTCCGCCAGGACTGCACAATGCCTGACCTCCTGAGCCTCCAGAATGCTCCTCAGCAGGCGCTGATGAGCGGCGACCGCGTTCGGCAGGCCGAAAGGCATGCGAACGTAGCTGTGAGGTGGACCCTCGCAACGCCCCACGTGCGAAGGCCAGAGGCGCTCCTGAGACGCGGCTCGGTTGAACCCTGGCACGTCTATGTAGACGCGTAGCCCACCATCCTCGCCTGGATGTGGGGCTACAGCGGGCAAGTGGTGGCTGCCGCGCATGACTCTCGACTCCTGTAGCTCCTGGGTGTTTCCTGCGATGAATGCCTGAGGGTTTGGTCTTCCTTGCCTCGTACCTTCCTGAGGGAAACGTGCCTGGAAGCACCCCTCCAAGTGGTGCCCGAGCGCCTCCCTCGTGACCTTGGCAAAGTCGGTGGCTCTCCAAGAAAGAGCCCTCGAGCCCTGCTTGAGGAGGGCGCCGGGCGTGCTTTCCTATGCGATAGAGGGTGGCGCTCCCTGAACGGGCGCGAATCCTGACACAACGCCTCCGGAGGCGCCTGCCTCCTTATGGCTTGGGCCAGGCGAAGCCTTCTTCTTCTTAAGGGTCGCTTCGGGAAGTCTTCTGCTCCTGTGATCCGGGTCTTCGATTGCTGCGGCTTGGAACACACGCTCGAGTGAACATACCGCGTCCCTTTCCTCACAGGGTACGGTGATGACTCCACCGCTTCCTGGCATCTTGAGGACATTGTAGCCATGGTGAATCACTGCCATGAACTTGGCTAGGGCTGGGTACCCGAGGATGGCGTTGTATGGCAGGCGAATGTGGGCGACGTCGAAGTCAATGAGCTCGGTGCGGTAGTTGTTGCGCTGCCCAAAGGTGACTGCTAGGCGAACTTGCCCTATTAGAATGGTGGAACCATTAGTGACTCCTGAGAAAGGCCTGGTCGGCTGGAGCTGATCATACGGCACTCGGAGATTGTCGAACGTCTCGACGGACAGGACGTTGAGTCCTGCTCCGCCATCCACGAGGGTCCTGGTGACCTGCACATTGCTGATGACTAGGGAGCAAAGCATCGGGAGAACTCCGGCCCTTGCCGCGCACATGAGCTGATCCGCTGAGCTAAACGTGATGGCGCACGCAGACCACCTAAGAGGGTGCGTGGCCTCAAGCTTGGGGAGGACTGCATTCACCTCGCGAGCAAACTGCTTGAAGATGCGCTGTGATGCTGGGGCCTGGGCGCCACCCAAGATGCAAGGGATTGCGCACGGCTCCTGGAAGCCCCCAACCCCCTCGTCTTGATGTTGGTCTTCGTTTCTTCTTGGTGGTGGCGGTAGAGGAGGGAGGCCTGCATTGCCGTGCGGGCGATCCTCACGAGGCTGATCCCTCCAGCCTCCCTCGCGAGGCTGGTCCTGCCAGCGATCCTCGCGAGGTCGGTCACGCCACCCTTGTCGAGGGCCACGGTCTTCCTATCGTCCTCCACCTCTTCCTCCTCCTCGGCCATAGCCCCTGTCGTTGCGCTCGGGGCGTCGGCCGATATGCCCATCTCGCACGACCCTGAGCTCTTGGCCTTCGTTGGTGTTGTGGGTGTGGAGGTTGTGGTACACGCAGTATCGGCTACCCTTGGACGACTTAGGCTGATCCCTACCTCGCTTGGTGTGTGGCTCCGCTGCGAGCACGACAGCTCCCTTACGCTTCACGTCCTTGGCCTCGGGCTTTTTCTCTGCTGGGTCGGCAACCGGGAGCTCGAGGAGGGAGAGGCGTCCTTCCTCAGCCCTGGCGCACTTGGTCGCCAAGTTGAACAGCTCCAGGGATGTGCACAGGTCTTCATGGATTGCCAGCTCCTCCTTCATCTTGATGTCGCGCACGCCGTCGGAGAAGGCTGAGATAATGGCTTCCTCAGTTACCCTGGGGATCCTGAGGCGAGAGTTGTTGAAGCGCTGGATGTATTTCTGCAGGGTTTCCCCTAGCTGTTGCTTGATGCGGTGCAGGTTGCTTATGGCCAGGGGCCGGTCGCGAGTGCCCTGGAAGTTGGCGATGAAGCGAGTGCGCATCTCGTCCCAGGAGGAAATTGTGCTGGGAGCCAGGTTCAGGAGCCAGGTGCAGGCGCCGTCCTTGAGCGCCATGCGAAACCAGTTCGCCATGACCTTTTTGTCTCCATTGGCGGCTTCGATGCCTAGCTCGTAGAGCTGCAGGAATTCCGCAGGGTCCGCCGTGCCATCATAGCAAGGGGGCAGATCAGGCTTGAACTTGCCTGGCCATGTGACGCCGCGTAGCTCGGGGGTGAAGGCGTGGCAGCCTGCTGTGGCCACTGGCGCCCTTTGCTGGTGCTGGGCCTACTCCTGGTGACGCACCGCCACTTGGAGCAGCGCGGGGTCTCGGCGTGGAGGCGCAGGGACGCGATCTTGGCGTGCCGGTGCTGGGAGTGCGAGAGCACCTTCTTGGGGACGAGGGATCTCTTGGCAGCTCCCTTCTTGCCGCGCAGGCGCCGGATGTGGAGGGTCTCGCCCTGGGGCTGCGCACCTTGGAGCGAGGGCGCCTTCTTGGGGAGGAGGTGGCGGAGGCGCCTCCTGATCCTCACCCCCTGCGTGGAATGGAGGGCGAGGCAGTGAGAGGGACAGCAAAGGAGAGCCCCCTACGGCGCTGACAAGCTCGGTGATGCGGGCGAGCCAGTCCTCGTAGAGGTCTTCGACGGGGTGGTAGTGCAGGAGCTCTCTTGCCAGGAGCAGCACGGCATGCGCGTCCGTGGGGGCGCGACGGGCGTGGGACGACGAACCGGCTGGAGTCGGTGACGGGGTTGCGGTGCGACCCTCCCGCCGCACCGAAGGATGCTGGGACGAGGCCTGCTGCTCGTTCCCCAACGGGCCGGTGGCAGCGTTGGCGGCAGGCGACGGGGAACGACGAGGGCGTCCGCCGACGGGCGCCGTCTGGGCGACGTGGGTGGCGAGAGCATCCAGGCGCTCGGCGCGAGCCCGACGAGTGTCAGCCATGGACACGACGGAAGATCACACACGAACAGCGGAAGAAAGATTCCGGCGCACCCCTACCTGGCGCGCCAAATGTCGGATTTCGGGTTCCGGCAGACCCTTAAGGTTCGAACTCTGGGGTGCGCATGGAGATCTTTCCCCTACCGACTCGCGCTTCTATGGCTCGCAAGAAATCTAGGCTAGAAAGAAGAACACACAAGGGACACAAGGTTTATACTGGTTCGGGCCACCGATGTGGTGTAATACCCTACTCCAGTGTGTGTTGTAGTGGATTGCCTCAGGGGCTGACGATGAACAATACAGGGGAAGAACGGCCTCGTGAGAGGTGTTCTTGAGCTGGTGCAGTGTGTTCTACTTGGTCCGGACCTTTCTCTCTTTCTTTCTCTTCTCTCTTTCTTTCTCTCTGGACCTCTCTCTTCTTCTTTCTCCCTCCTTCACTATAGGAATCCAGTACTTTGCCGTCTGCCATGGCGGACGGCAAAGGCAGGGACGGCTGACGGCAAAGCACTTTGCCGTCCGCGGCGGACGGCAAACAGTGACGGCAAAGAGAGGGTCGGCAAACAGGTCCTTTGTCGTCTGCTTTTTATGGCGGACGGCAAAGAGCCCTTTGCCTACAGCGGCTGACGGCAAAGAGGGGGGACGGCAGAATGTTGCACGTCCGCCAGCGTTACTCCGTTAGGCGGCTAACGTCGGCCTTTGCCGTCCGCCAGACGACGTCAGCTATACGTCAGCGCCCGCTCTTTTTTGCCGTCCGCCCGGCGGACGGCAATGGCAAAGTCTTTGCCATCAGCTTGGCTTTGCCGTCCGCCACGGTAGGAAAATTGGCCAACTGGTCCATCCCCAGGAAGCACAGGTGGGCGCCACGTGCCCCCTTTGCCGCCACCGACGGCAAAGGGGTCTTTGCCGTCTGTCGCGGACGGCAAAGAGCCTGCACTGCCTCTTTTTTGTTCTGTTTTTCTTATATCCAACAATTATCACAACAAAATATTTCACAGCACATATATATCCATCACATAAATATCCAGCACATATATATCCAACATAATAAATATCCAACACATATATATCCATCCATACATACATAGTAGGTTGCACATAGTTCCATCGATCCATACATATTACAATATGCAAAGTTTCATCATAGCAAGCGAGCAGAATACAAGAAGTGCATCAAAGGAAAAAACAGGAAAAAGCAAGCAATCCATCATAGGAAGCTGGCTTCCGTGAAGTGAATGAAACCTGCAAAATGACAAATAAGAAAGTTAGAAAAAGAAGACTAGAAGAAGAATTAGACTAGAAGAAAAAGAATAGAAGAATAAGACTAGAAAAATATATGCCATATATTAGCTAACTTAGGTGAAATGTATCGTTTATGAGCTAACCTAGGTGAAATGGGTAGTTTATGAGCTATCCTAGGTGAAATGGATCATTTTGGAGCTAAGTTAGGTGAAATGGGTCGTTTATGAGCAAACCTAGGTGAAATGGGTCGTTTATGAGCAAACCTAGGTGAAATGAGTCGTTTATGAGCAAACCTAGGTGAAATGGGTCGTTTATGAGCTAAGTTAGGTGAAATGAGTCGTTTATGAGCAAACCTAGGTGAAATGGGTCGTTTATGAGCTAACCTAGGTGAAATAGGTTGTTTATAAGCTAACCTAGGTGAAATGGGTCATTTATGAGCTAACCTAGGTCAAATGGGTCATTTATGAGGTAACCTAGGTGAAATGGGTCGTTTATGAGCTAACCTAGGTGAAATTCATCATTTTGGAGCTAACTAAGGTGAAATGCCAGGTTTTTGAGCTAATTAAGGTAAAATGGATCGTTTTTGAGCTAACTTAGGTGAAATGGGTCATTTTGCAGCTAACCTAGGTGAAATGGGTCATTTTGGAGCTAACGTAGGTGAAATGGGTCATTTTAAAGCTAACATAGGTAAAATGGATCATTTAGGAGCTAATCTACGTAAACTGGGTCATTTTAGAGTTAACTTGGATAAATTGGATCACTTGTAAGCTAACTAAGGTAAAATGAGTCATTTTAGAGCTACCTTAGGTAGAATGGATGGTTTATGAGGTCAGTAAGCTTATTAAGTCATTTTGGAGGAAAAGAAGCTAACTCTAGGTCATTATGGTAAGCATATTGGAGGAAATAAAGCTAAGTCTAGGTCTTTATGCATTTGTTAAGCAAAACACTAGAGAAACTTACCGTGATCATGGAGGTGTAGGAGCGGGCTGGCTCGCGCCGGTAGCTGGAGAAGGAGCGGGCTGGCTCGCGCCGGTAGCTGGAGAAGGATCGTGCGATGCGTTTCTGGAGTTAAGCTGCACCAAAGATCATTTCCAATGTCTCGTTAGCATTATGACACTCAAATGTTAAGACTAGCAAGTAATGTCCATTCAAATTAAACTCACCGTGCTCCCAGGAGCAATCACTGGCATCGGCGGAGCGGTCTGACTGGACTTCTCGCACATAGACTGCACATTTGGTTTTCACAACAGAGTCATACTAGTTAGTAATGAGACTCAAATGTTAAGACTAGCAAGTAATCTGCAGAATAAACTTACCACAAGGAGCTCGTACATGGCCCTTGCCTGCATGTCATTCCGTGCCCTCTCGTGCTCCAACATCTTTGTCATCTTCTCCTCCAACTCCCGCTGCCTCTCCGCCGCCTCCGCCAGAAGTTTCTCCGTTCTATCTCTCTCACTCTGTATAGCAGCCTGCAACACCACTCACATGACCATTTGTAATCATTGATGGAAGCGCACACAATGTAATGGAGAAAGATAGCTGAGTACGTATAACTAACCTTGAAGGCGAGTTGGACTGGCTGTTCACGAGGCCTTATCTCAGGAGCGGAGCTCGACTGGCGCGCCTTGATCTCCGGGAGAGTGCTAGGACAACAGATAAGTCCATCTCCCATGGCTATGGAGCCATGGGACCTCCCGCCACCAGATATCATCAGCAGCTCTGTATCAATGGGACCCTGGCTCGGGTTAAAGTCCCCCCTTTCCTCGCCTTCCCCTGATCTCTATATTGCATGAGCTTGTCGTGGGCGAAGATGTTGGTGAAGTTCTTTGGATCATCGAGGTCAGACGTAGAGAATGCCTTGACTTTCTTGTAAGGGCCAGTGTGGGCCATGGCATACAGGTCGTACACCTCTGGCACCTTATCCGCCTTATTGTAGCGTGCCTGAAAGAGAGAAACAAAGTAAATTAGTAATTAAAGGGCTAAAGCTAGCATGATGAACGAATTGCATGAATCATGAAGCAAACCACATACCCAGTTCCGCCCGTACTGAAATAAGTTGGAGCTGCCTTGGTGGTGTGGCACACCTTCCATTTGGGCACGTTTGTCCTTGGCCTCTTTGTGGGTGGCCAGCCATTCTTTTGAGCACCACGCATTGACCAACACCTCCCAACAATCCATCCGATCCGCACACCATCTCGGAGGGGCCTAAGTTAGCAAATAGAAACTTGAGCGCTACGGCTATGAATTACTAAATGAAGGAAGTAAGTACAAGGCCTTAAGAATTACCTTCATGTACTTCTCCTTACTCAAGAACTTATCGCGGCACTCCTGCTTGGGCTTCTTGATACCACGCCCGGCGTAGCAGTCTCGAACAGCCTACACCCGAACCTCATGCCGTAAGTTCTGAAGTAGGCGCTTGCACTCCTTGTGGATAACATGATCCGCCTCCTCCTCGTATCCCTCCTCACACCTGTAGAATGTCTGCAATCAAATGAGACAATATTGATTAGTACAATTAATAACTAGCTAGTTGAAGATTTTTAATTGTGTAAAGGAGCAATTACCCAGAACTTTCTGATCACGACGTCCGCCCTCGTCTTGCACAAGACACCGTCGATAATCTCACCCGGCGGGGCCGGGGCAGCCAAGTAGTGCTCCCAAGTCAATCCAACCTCTGGATGCCGACCCTCACCAGGCAACGTGACAAACCCCGGGAAGTTTTGCCGAATCAGAACTCCAAGGACGGAGTTGGGCCGGTGGACACTTTCATGGTGGTCCCAACCCCTGCAGCATGACAAGGCCAACACATCAGTTACTTGAAGAAACGTGAATGCAGAAGGTACAAAAAGATTAAATGCACTTACCTCTCCCCATCAGGGAAAATCAACCACCTCTGCTCGCGGGTCGCCGGCACGGACGGGAGCCGTGTAGCACCATGTTGGTAGATGTTGCCCCCCTCCTCCCCCTCCTCATCAGTCGGCTCCCCGCCATCATCAGCATGGCCACTCGGCTCCCCGCCATCATCAGCGTGGCCACTCGGCTCCTCAGGCTGACCTGACCAGGTACCCCATCCAGACGTGTGCTCCTCCGGGGTCTCGTGGGCCGAAGGCCCGTCGACCCGAGGCTCGTGGGCCGAAGACCCATGGACCGGAGGCTCGTGGACCGGAGTCCGTGCAGCCTCCTCCTCAGACGAGTCCACCCTAGCAGTCACGTGCTCGGGTGAAACAGCTGGGGGCGGCGGCGAGGAAGGCGTCGTAAGAGTCACCCTACCTCCTCTCCCGCGACCACGTGCTCCACCTCCTCTCTTCTTCTTACCTCATCCCCTGCTGGGCACCGCGGTCGACGAAGAAGGGCCCGACGGTGTTGCCATACTGTCCAGCAACGCTCGGCGGAGAGGTGCGTGTGGAATGGAAGACCTCGCACCACGCGCCGACGAAGAAGGGGCCTCGGCGCGCTCCCGACCAGCTCCCACCATCTTTCAACACCTGCCATGACAAAGAATAAACAAAATTAGCACAACATAAAAAAAGTACCGACATGAATAATAATATGTATATCACTTAAGTGTATTATCATCAAGTACAACATAAAAAAATTGAATACCTGACACTACTAATAATCTCGATCAGTATCATCAATAAATGCATAATCATCATCATCACTATAATCAATGATGGGCTCATAGGGTTCATTGGCATCAACATGTGCAAGGCCACCTTGACGTAATCGGTCAAGCATTGACAGGTATCCGCAACAGTAACCTCTTCTTGTTCTGGCTCTTCTTGTTCCTCCTCTGGGGTGATGTCGGATTCATTGTCGCTATCTACTTCAATGTTTTGGGGTGAAGTATAGCGGTTCTTGAAACGCTTTTTGGAAAGACGTGTCTCTTGGAAGAATTCTCCTTCATATGTGTCTGGGTTAATGTGAGGTTCATAATCCTCTTCCTTTGGGGGAGAAAGTCTAGCACATGGCGGCACTTCATAAACGACATCCCAACCTTTTAGATTTGGATTAGTTTGGCAGGTCCACGGTAGATAGAATACTTGGGTCGCCTGTTGAGCCGTAATATAGACATCAGGAACATCTAAATGGGTGCTTTGGTTGATTTCAACTAGCCCTATATGTTCATGAGTCCTTCTAGTCTCCTTCGGCTGAAACCAATAACATTTGAAGACTACGACATTCGGTGGGTTTTCACCATAGAACAGAAGTTCATAAATTGCTTCAACTCTCCCATAATACTCGGTACCTCCTTCGCCGATAGCAGATACACAAAAATTTGTAGACTTTCGGTCGGCCATAGATAGCTCTTTGCCATAGGTACGAAAGCAATACCCGTTGATGTCATACTTGTCAAATGAACGGACCTTATAGTCAAAACCATTAGCGACTTTTCTCAATTCGGCGTCCATAGACTCTGAATTAGCCTACAAGTTTAATATGAAAGGATTGTTGCATTATGCGCAAATTAGCGAATGAAATGAAATTGTCTAATAGAAATTACCGTTTGTTTGAACCAAGAGATGAAACCGGGATAGCCGCCTCCTTGCTTTGCGAGAAGCTCATACTCTTCGACGGAATCCTTTTGGATCTCCGCTCCATACGAGAATATGGCGACGTATCGACTGTATGACATATCTAGGAATAAGAGCAGTTCAAAGGAAATAGAAGTTGCGAAACAATGTATCGAGGACTTACTCAATGTACGGCCGCACTTCTATCAGGTTGTTGAAGATATACAACGAAATGGTCCGCCATTCTTTGTTATCCAAAGATACTGGATGTGAAACACTAGCTAGTGCGAGATTCCCTTTGAATAGGCTGAGGTTGGATCCACCATTTTTAGGCTCGTCAGCATTGTACCGAGGCTTCGGATTATGCAAATGACGATTTTTGGCTTCGTAGTGCGCTGTTACGAAGTTTGCCGCCTCCTCTGTGATGAATGCCTCAGCCATCGATGCTTCAATTCTACGTTTATTTTTACATTTTTCTCGAAGCGTCTTCTGCATCCTCTCAGTTGGATAGCACCAATGATTTTGCACGCCCCCCCCCCCAATCTTGCCTCGGTCGGGAGATGCAAAATCAAATGTTGCATTGGATTAAAGAAGCCCGGTGGAAAGATCTTCTCTAACTTGCAGATCAACTCCGGCGCCAACTCTTCCATTTCTTCTAGCACGCCAGGCGACAGTTCTTTCGCACAAAGAACACGGAAGAAATAGCTGAGTTCTGCCAGTACTAGCCATTCATCCACGCAACATCACCGGCATTACCCGCTCAATCCATATGTGCCAATCATGACTCTTGAGACCAAATATCTTCAGTTTATCAAGATTCGCTCCCCTCTTTAGATTCGCTGCATACCCATCGGGGAACATCAACTGCTGTTGCACCCACAAGAGAATTTCCCTCATAGCTGGCCTTCCAAGATTGAACCATGCCTTTGGCTTCGTCCAGTTCTGCTTTCCTTTCGGTTCTTTCATGTTTTGTAACGACCTATCACATAGCGCCTCCAGATCGACTCTAGCCTTAGTATTATCCTTTGACTTCCCATCTATGCCGAACAATGTACCAAAAAGTGCCTCGGCGATATTCTTCTCAGTGTGCATCACGTCGATGTTGTGTGGGCAAAGGAGGTCTTTGAAGTAAGGCAGATCCCATAAGCATGTTTTGTGAGTCCACGCGTGCTTAGTATTAACCCCTTGAAGTACCCTGGACGTTGTGGATCTGGCTCGAGAGCGTTTAACTAATCCAGGGTCTGTTGGCCTGTCAATGCAGGTGGTGCAGAGTTTTTGACAACTCTACCCCTGATGAAGTTCTTCTTGTCTTTCCTGAACTTATGGCGAGGATCCAGGAACTGTCTATGCATGTCGAAGCAAGAAAACTTGTGACCGGCCTGAAGCCAACAAAACTCAAGAGCTCCCTTGCATGTGGGGCACGGGAACCTTCCATGCAGACACCAGCCAATGAATAGCGCATATGCCGGCAAGTCATGCGTCGAGTACATGTACCAGACACACATTATGAAGTTCCGTTTGCTAAAGGCGTCGTATGTCTTGAACCCATTATCCCAGGCTTCTTGCAATTCGTCCTTAAGCGGTTGCATGTACACATTCGTATTTTTCCTCGGATAGTTGGGTCCTGGAATTATCAACGTCAGGAAAATGTTCTTTCTTTGCATAATCTGTCCGGGGGGGAGATTGAGTGGAAAGAAAAATACGGTCCAACAACTGTATTGGGCTGCCGTCATACCAAACACACTGAACCCATCCGTGCTGATGCCGACTCGAGGATGCCTCGGATCTGCCGCTTTGTCAGCATGTAATTCATCAAACTTTTTCCATGCAACACCATCCGATGTGTGTACCATCATCAGATTCCCATCTGCATCTAGTTCGGTTCTTTTGCCTGTTTTGTGCCATGTCATCTGTCTGGCCATCTCTTCGACCATGAAAAGGCATTGAAGTCTTGGTATGATTGGCATATACCGAAGAACACTAACGGGGATTTTGGTCTGTGTCTTCTCACCCATACCGTTGTCTACCACAATATACCTGGAAGACTTGCAAATGGGACAATAGTTCAAGTCCGCATATTCAAGCCTAAATAAGGCACATCCTTTCTCACAGGCATGTATCTTCTCATAGGGCATCTTCAGTGCACGGAGGATTTTGTCCGACTGGTACAGGTTTGCAGGCATTACATGGCCTTTGGGTAGAAAGCGTCCAAATACTGTCATAATTGCGTCATAGCATTCTCTGCCCAAGTTGAACTGAGCCTTCAGAGCCATTACTTGTGAGATGGCATCGAACTAACAAAGCTCAGTGTGCTCGTGGAGCAGACGTTTTGTAGACTCCAACATTTCATTGAAGGCCTTTGCAGATTCCTCCATCTCCTCGTCCGAATCCCGAGCATCATCATAGTCTTGCACCATGTTTTCCATCCCGGTACCATGCTCGTTGGTGCGACGACGATCCACCTCAGCTCGGTCACGTTGGGCAGACTCACCATGAAATGTCCACACCGTATAATCGGGCGTAAAACCACTCTTCTGCAGGTGTTTGCCCATTTCAACCTCTGTCTTCTTTTCCCAATTGCCGCACCGGAAACAGGGGCACCAGGTTTTCTTTTGGCCATTTGCAAATGCGGCTTGCACAAACCCCTTGGTTTTTGTGAACCATTCAGCGCTCCATTTGTTCTGACCAGTGTGACCGGTATACATCCACACACGGTCACTCATCTTGATTTTCAGAGCTACTGGACACACAACAATTATATATGTAATTCACCATGTATATATTCATCAGTTGATCTACTTTGTCAATTTTATTACGTCCATGCAACCTACACTCTAATAGGTAATGATAGGTCCTAATCCCACCCGTGTATGTGTAGATTGGGTTCATTTTCCCATGCTATGCTCCGGATCCGACGCAAAATTTCGGCAGCACCTCCCCGCTGTTCTCCTGATACATGTCTCTGCAATAAACAGAGAGGATGTGTACCCGGAGAACAACAGGGGAGGCACTGATGAAATTTATGCGTCGGATCCGGAGCAAAGCATATGGGAAAACAAACCCAATCTACACATACTCGGGCTGTCCATGGATAGCGTTGGACAATTCGAAAGAATCAAGGTTATAAATATGCAAATGCATGCATATTTATAACTATGACGCTTTCGAACGGGAGACACATATTGGTTACGCATACTGATGATTCAAGACACATATATAGCTAGCTATCAAGTTTCATCGGAATAGATCAAATAATTAATGGGCGAGGAGGACTTGTCATTTGTGCTCACCCACGAACGAAGGGGCAGAGCTCGTCAAACGCACGGCGAGGTCGTCGAACACCAAACCTCACAACGATGAAACAACTGCACATTTAAAACTACACGATCAACACAATTATATATGATGTTTTCATAACAAAATCGAAAAATATATGACCTAACTAATAATTCACAAATATATGACCCCGTCGGCCTCTGGAAGGCCAAAGAACACCTTTTCGGGAGGTGTCGGGAGTCGGGGTGTCCTGTCGGTGTCGGGGTGCCGTGTCGGGGTCGGGGTGCTGTTTCTAGGTCGGGGGGTCGGGGTCAGGGGGTCGGTTGTCGGGGTGTGGTGTCGGGGTCGGGGTGTCGGGGTGTGGTGTCGGGGTTGGGGTTGGGGGGTCAGGGGGTCGGGTGTCGGGGGGTCGGGGTCGGGTGTCGGGGTATCGGGGTGTCGTGTCGGGGTCGGGGTGTGGTGTCAGGGTGTCGGGGGTCGGGGGTCAGGGTCGGGGTGTCGGGCCGGGGTGTCGGGGTGGCGTGTCGGGGTCGGGGTGTCGGGGGTCGGGGTGTCGGCTGTCGGGGGTCGGGGTGTCGGGCCGGGGTGTCGGGGTGGCGTGTCGGGGTCGGGGTCGAGGTGTCGGGGGTCGGGGTGTCGGGGTCGGGGTGTCGGGGGTCGGGGTCGGGGTGTCGGGGGTCGGGGTCGGGGTGTCGGGGTGGCGCGTCGGGGTCTTCTTCTTATTCTTTCTTCTTCTTTCTTCTTCTTTTCTTTCTTCTTCTCCCTCCTCCTCCTCCTCCTCCTCCTCTTTCTTCTTTCTTCTTCTTCTTCTTCTTCTTCTTCTTCTTTCTTCTTCTTCTTCTTCTTCTTCTTCTTCTTCTTCTTCTTCTTTCTTCTTCTCCTTTTTCCTCTTCTATATTGTTCTGTTTTTCAACTTTCTTCTTATTCTTCTTCCTTTTTTTTCCTTTTTCCTCTTCTTCTACTTCTTCTTTTTTTCAACTTTCTTCTTCTAATAATCTAAACCGAAATCTAGCACTAACCTAAACCAACCACTAACCTAAACCTATCAATAACAGTAGAAAAAAACAAAAAAAATGCTCACCTTGGCTCCTCTCGATGGAGGATGGAGGGGGCGGCGCGGGCGCAGGGGCGGCGGCGAGCCTGGCTCCGGGGCGGGGGGCGCGAGGCGAACGCAGGGGCGGGGGGGCGCGAGGCAGACGCAGGGGCAAGCCTGCCTCCGGGGGCGGCGCGGGCGCAGGGGCGGCGGCGATCCTAGCTCCGGGACGGGGGGGCGCGAGGCGGACGCAGGGGGCCCGCGGCGAGCCTGGCTCCGGCACGGGTGACGGGATGCCGGGGCGGTGGCGGGTGGTGGGGGCGACGGGGCGAGGGGCGGTGGCGGGTGGCGGCGGCGGCGAGTGGTTGGGACGGTGGGGCGACGGGGCGAGGGGAGGTGGGGCAAGGGGGCGGCGGTGGGTGGCGGGGGCGACGGCGGGTGGCGGTGGTCGTCGGGGAGGAGGGGGACAGATCGAAACAGAGAGAGATGGGCGGGGTGGGGCTCGGTCGTTAGTAACCTAAACGTTTGCCGTCCGCCCCCCTTTGCCGTCCGCTTACTTGCTCTTTGCCGTCTACTAGCAGACGGCAAAGAGGGGGGGCCATTAAGTTTTTTTTAACTAGCTCGTTAGTGGGGCCCCCTCCCTCTTTGCCGTCTGCTAGCCGACGACAAAGAATCTTTGCCGTCTGCTAGCGGACGGCAAAGAACTGGCTGATGGCAAAGAAGGTCTTTGCCATCAGCCAGTTCTTTGCCGTTTGCTTTTGGGTAGCTGATGGCAAAGAGCTTCTTTGCCGTCCGCTAGCAGACGACAAAGAGCTGGCAGATGGCAAAGTAGCTGATTCCAGTAGTGCTAGTCCTATTTATAGAGGCCCTGGTCCTCTTCCCAAAAAATGAGCGGCAAGGGCGCCAACAATTGGCCATTTTGAAGGGGAACATCTAGTACAAGTTATCCTGACCAAAGGTGGTCTTCGGCTGCCAAAAGCACTGGTGATGACGCCGTCTTGGGCTCCACCGTGACCTCCGTCCTGCCGCTCTGCTGGTCTTGGTCTCGTTGCACCGGAATGGTAACCTTTGCCCGATGGCTTGGCCTGTGCTTGCTCCCTTTGCACCGAAGGGGAAACAAGGACACTGCGCAGGCCGGTGCCCGCCTGGCGCCCGCCTAATCTCGATCGTCATGGCTTGCGTCACGGGCTCCTCGCAAGGCACCCCTGCCTTGATCTCTCTGCCTCCTCGCGAGCCTGCCTGATGAGGCTGCTCCTGAGGAAGCCTCCTGTCGTCTGCCTTGCAAGGCTTGGCCCCTTGCGAGGGTCTTGATCTTGAGCGGATGAGGCTGGGCCGCACTAGGCCCCCACTCGAGCCACGCCGCAGGTCGCAGGCAGGCAAGTCTGGGGACCCCCGTTCCCAGAACACCGACAGAGTGCACCAACGGCCTTGGCTTGGAGCTTGGAGGCATCTCAATTCAGCGTCGATAGGGCGCTGTCTTCCCCCTCATAGTCTTGCCGAGTCATCCAAAAGACTGGAATCAGACTTGGTTCTATTGTCAAGACACTTCACCAGCAAACGAGAAGCCACTGTCGGGTTATCGCGCCGAGCGTCTTGACTCCAAATTCGTGCTCCTTGACAAGCTTACTGCTGCCGGATGCAAGAAGCTGATCCCATCAATCAAAAGGATTAACGCTTTATTAGGGAACGACTTAACCGGAGTTGACTTGACCCGCTGCTGGGTCTCATGGCGGGTTATCCCTCTAAGCCGCCGATCAAAACTGATGTGTGAATATGGTGGAGGCCCAAATGACTCTCTTCATCACAGCTCCATCCAATTACCAGAAGAAGATATTGTTGCAATGTCAACCCTTCTGGTAAACGGCAAATACGAAGACTGCATGAAGTCGGGTAAAACCCCTTCTACAAACATAACCCAGCGCCAGAGGTAAAGAACCTCTGATCTCCTTTGTATTTTTCCCAGCCGTGTTAAGTACCTGCCTGATCTTTCATCTTTGTTTATTCATCTGCAGGCCAGATCTGATTTCTGGAAAGCCAAGTAAGACCACGAAGCCGCCAAGAAGGCTAGAGCCGCTGCTATCAACACCAAGAAAACGACCCGGCGGTCCAAGAAGAAGAAAAGTACCGTTGAGGATCTGATGAAGCTTGATGATACTTCTGAGTCGGAGGTAGCCCTTGACTCCCTTGGCCAACTTTTTAATAATCTTATTAACACTGATCATTGCCAGCATGACACAAGGGCCAGTCAGGCCGTGGAAGAAGAGGTAACTATTTCCTCCGACTCAGCCCATTTGCCAAGACAGAAACTTCGAGTCGTAACCCGAAAAGTAACATTTTCACACCCTTTGGCTTATCTGGATCCTCATTTTCTTTTGGAAAAGCAGCAACATGAGAGCCGCCGTCAGACCCGGAATGATGATGAACCGCCTGCTGTTCTTCAACATACTCCTCAAATATGCCAGAATGAGGTTTATTTCTTTGTCTTTGACTTTCTGTTAATGGATCTTCTCCCTTGCATTACTTACTTTGTTTTATCTTTGCAGGAGGTGTCTCGCTCTTCTGGCGACTCGTCTCAGACCCAATTTCTGGCCTTGAAGACTGCCCCTCGGTAAGGAAAAAATCCTCTTTCCTCCATGTTTTTCAAACTGTCTGTTTATACTGACAGTCCCACAACATTTCTCTTAGTGGTCAAGCTAAGTCCAAGAAGGCCAAGGTAACTAAGCCGGTGGAAGACCCGCCAGTCCTTACAGCTGAACCGACCATGCCACCTTCTCCTCCATTAACTAAAGCTCCAGAAGACCCGCCTGTCAACGCTGAAGTAAATCCTGCTGAGCCATCATTTGACGATACCACCATTAATCCTTCTGCAACTGGACCATCCAGCTCGGCCAACCCGCAATCACCGTCTGCGCAAGACGTTTTGATCACCGGAAGACGCTTTGTTGAGCCGGGGAATCCCACCGTGTTGGCTCGTCACACAGCAAAACAAGAGGCGTTGGAGAGACAGAAAGTGTGTTTTGATATTTCGCATTATGGCCATCTGAATGCCAACAACATATTATCCGGCTATCTCAGCCATGTGCACTCCAGCCGTGACTCAGAGATCGAAATGGTCAGGCAGTTGCAGCTGAAGTACGAGGTATGTTCTTCCGGCTTACTTATATTCTGCCAGCCCCCAAGTCTTCAGATTATGAGAAATATTGTAATCCGGCTTAACCTTGAGAGACTTTGCTGAATATCATACATTAGCCCCCAAGTGCCAAGTGATGTTACTTTGTAAAGTACTTGGGACTTGAAGTATTTTAGAGTCATAAGAAATTGTTTTGGCATACATTAGGTGGTTTTGCAATGCAAAAGTACTTGGGACTTGAATGTTGACTCTTGGACTTTAATTGAAACCTTGACACATCTGTGTACATTTTGTAGAATGCCTTATCTGAATTGAGCTCGCAATTAACTAATGCGAAGACCCGGCTGGCGGATCAAGAAGCAGAAATCAAGTCTGCTGACTCCAAGCTGCAACTGGGTCTTGCTGCCACCGAAAATTTGAAAAACAGCTTGACTGTCAAGAAGAAAACCTGGGCTGAGGAAAAAACATTGCTGACACAACGCGCCGAGAAAGCTGAAGCAGCCCTTGAAGAGGTTACGACGGAGCTGACCGGATTAAAAGACCGGGTGTCTCAAATGGTGTCCGCCATCTTCGTTAAGTAATCTATACTGACCTTTTTGACCTTCTTTTGACCTGGAATACAAACCGCTAGCTGACCCTTTGTTTAAAAACCATGTGCAGGCCCATGAAGCAAGAACCCGAGCCAAGACAACGTGACTAAACTGAAGGTGATGTATACCTTAGTGGAGCAATTGTACATTGGCGCACAACGGGCACTTGCCGCTATCTCTCCTACCAATCAAGGACCCAACTGGCTCAGCGATGTCTTAAAGAAGCTGTCAATCTTACCCGCTAGGTTCCAAGAAGTCAGGCACTCCTATGCTAGAGCCAGGGCTTTAACTGCCCTAAGCCGCTCCAAGGCTTGGGTGCCAGATCTAGACCCGGCGGATGTAGCCAGAGGGTACCCCACGGTAAAGGAAGATGGGTCATTGTTTGAACAGGATGACTTCATTGCTTGCATGAGGGAGGTGCGACCTCAGGCCACCACTCTTGGAGATGAAACAAATATCGATAAATACCAGCCAGGTTTTGACTTGGACAATAAGAAGATGGCGACTCCCTCCTACAAAGTGACCGACCTTATCCCGCCGGTTCGTCAACATACATTTGCTCCGGATATTGATCCAGCCAGCTTGATTGATGAAGAAGCAGAATTTACTGCTATAGACGGTTTTGACTGGTCAAAGCCTAACTTCCAATTAGCAGAAGGCGGTGAGTCGGCTAGGGAGGAGTGAAGACCATCTTCATGGGATTTTAAAAGCCTTGTAATAGATTAGCTGTGAAAACACTGCATAATTTGCCTATGCCATCGCGCATAAGACACCGCGTGTGATTCTGTGTTTGCTGATGTCAATATATGCATCATATATTATGGTTGTCCCTGCAATATTTACGCTTTGTTCCTGTAGATAAAAGGGAAAAACTGGCTTGGCGGCTTAGTACCGAATGGGTCAGAACACCCGGTTTATAGCTAAATATTTTTATCATAGTAGAAAACAGAACGGACGTAAAACGAAAACAAGATTGAAATAACCTTTGATTAATACAGAAGGATACTGTTCATAAACAATATCCATACCTGTATCTTTGACCTCCGGACCATCGGTTTATATGACCCGGGTGATGAGGTTGATAATCAAGTCTTTGCGAGAAGTCAATGCTTCTGAATACCTGATGATTATCATGCCCTGGCGGCTTGTTGCCAAATAGTCAAGCCGGTGAAAAGACCATGATTGATTATTTTTGAAATTGAGACAACAAAAAAACCAATAAGACAAATAACAGGTGGTAAACAAAATTAGCCTTGTAACTAAAGGTTGGGGGTTTTCTGATTCAAATACGATCAGTAAACCGGACCAAAGGGGTTATGCTAAGATTCGAATACGATCATATAGCCCCAGTAGCTTTGGCGTTGCGCCGATCAAGAGGGTACCGACAGCTATGTTCTCTTTGGTTCGAATACGACCTATGTTTGAAGAGGAAGCCCCCAAATGACCTTGAGAGGTTTTTAACGTCCCTAATTTGAATACGATCCAAGTCGGAACCAAAAGGGGTTAAGTTGTGATTCGAATACGATCAAGAAGCCCCCTAGTGAGTTTGGCTTTGAGCCGATCAAGAGGGTTATGACAGCTATGTTCTCTTTGGTTCGAATACGACCTATGTTTGAACAGGAATCCCCCAAGTGACCTTGATAGTTTGTAGCTAGATTCGAATACGATCATAAGCCGGACCAAAAAAGGTTAGACTTGATTCAAATATGATCAGCTCCTTAATAGTCATTTGAAAATAGTAGTAGAAATACTAAAGATGCGTAATCTTTTGAAAAGAAAAGAGACCAATGGTCCTGCTTTATTACTTATCATAGTATATACAACCTCAAAGTATGTGCATGATGAGAGCCGGTGGCTCAGGTGTAGTATGGCCGAAGTTGAGCAATGTTCCATGGCCGGCGGGTCTCCTCTTCCGACTTACGTGAGTCTTTGTGCTCTCGAACGTCAATGAGGTAATATGACCCGTTGTTTAAGTTCTTGCTGACCACAAAGGGTCCTTCCCAAGGTGGGGATAGCTTGTGTGCATCTGACAGATCCTGGATGAGCCGGAGCACCAGGTCACCTTCTTGAAAAGTCCTGGACTTAACCCAGCGGCTGTGATAATGGCGTAGGTCATGTTGATAAATTGCTGATCGAGCCGCTGCTAAGTCTCTTTCGTCATCTTACAAGTCAAGTGCATCATGTCTGGCTTGTTCATTGTTAGCTTCAACATAAGCCGCCACACGGGGCGAGTCATGACGGATGTCACTAGGCAACACTGCTTCCGCTCCGTAAACCATGAAGAAAGGTGTATAACATGTAGACCTGTTAGGGGTGGTGTTGATACTCCACAGCACCGAGGGTAACTCCTCTACCCAACAACCCGGCATTCGCTACAAGGGAACCATAAGCCGGGGCTTGAGACCTTTTAAGATTTCCTGATTTGCTCTCTCAGCCTGACCATTGGATTGAGGATGAGCTACAGAAGAAACATCAAGCCGGATATGCTCGCGCTGACAGAACTCCTCCATAGCCCCTTGTGATAGATTAGTGCCATTGTCAGTGATAATGTTGTGTGGAAAACCAAAACGGAAGATCACCTTTTTCATGAACTGAACCGTTGTGGCCGCATCATACTTGCTCACTGATTCTGCCTCAACCCACTTTGTGAATTTGTCAACTTCCACTAAAAGATGTGTCTTTTTATCCTTAGACCTTTTGAAAGGTCCAACCATGTCAAGCCCCCATACCGCAAACGGCCAAGTGATTGGAATCATCCGCAGCTCTTGAGCCGGCACATGTGCCCGTCGTGCGAATTTTTGACATCCATCACATCTACTGACCAGATCTTCTACATCAGCGTGAGCCGTCAATCAGTAAAAACCATGACGAAAAGCTTTGGCCACCAGAGATTTTGACCCGGCGTGATGACCACAATCGCCTTCATGGATCTCACGAAGTATTTCTTGGCCTTCTTCAGGGGAAACACACCGCTAAAATGCTCTAGAGACGCTGCGATGGTATAGTTCTCCGTCAGAAATCATCATTGACTTAGACCGCCGGGTTATCTGTCGGGCCAGGGTCTCATCCGCTGGCAGCTCGTCCTAGGTCATGTAAGCCAAGAACGGCACTGTCCAATCTGGGATGATGTGAAGAGCCGCCACCAACTGCGCCTCCGGGTCAGGAATGGCTAGATCTTCTTCTGTAGGTAACTTAACAGACGGGTTATGCAAAATATCCAAAAAGGTGTTAGGTGGCACCGGCTTACGATGAGATCCCAACCGGCTTAAAGCATCAGCCGCTTCGTTCTTCCTATGGTCAATGTGCTCCACCTCATAACCTTTAAAATGCCCTGCAACAGCATCAACTTCACGGCGATAAGCCGCCATGAGAGGATCTTTGGAATCCCACTTGCCTGACACCTGTTGAGCTACCAAATCTAAGTCGCCAAGACACCGGACCCAGCTCAGGCTCATCTCTTTAACCATTCGAAGACCATGGAGCAACGCTTCATATTCGCGTTGTTAGTGCAAGGAAACATCAGTCGCAACACATAACAAAATTTGTCACCTCGAGGGGAGGTTAAAACAACTCTAGCCCTCGAGCCTTCCAACTGTCTGGACCCATCAAAGTGAATAGTCCAATATGTGTTGTCTGGTTTCTCCTCCGGCATCTGCATCTCTGTCCAGTCATTAATAAAGTCAACCAGTGCTTGAGACTTGATTGCAGTACGTGGTACATACTTCAACCCATGAGATCCAAGCTCAATGGCCCACTTGGCAACTCGTCCAGTGGCTTCTCTATTTTGAATGATGTCTCCCAAAGGAGCAGAGCTAACCACAGTGATTGGGTGACCCTGGCCATGAACACCCCATACACGAGCTTTTGCCAATGTGGATATCTTTGTTTAGATTCAATCAACACCTCACTGACATAGTAAACTGGTCGTTGAACCGGATGTTCCTTGCCAACCTCCTTACGTTCCACCACAATTGCCACACTAATAGCTCGTGAGTTGGCGGCTACGTATAACAATAGAGGCTCTTTCTCAACTGGAGCAACAAGGACCGGCGGCTAAGCAAGCTGTTTCTTCAGATCCTCAAAAGCAGAGTTCGCAGCATCGCTCCAAACGAAATCATCTGTTTTCTTCATCATCTGATACAAAGGCATCGCCTTCTCCCCTAACCGGCTTATGAACTGGCTCAAAGCAGCAACACGACTTGCTAGCTGTTGAACGTCATTGATGCATGTTGGTTTGGCCAGGGACGTGATTGCCTTAATCTTCTCCGGGTTAGCTTCAATACCTCAGCTGGACACCAAAAAACCCAAGAGCTTGCCAGCTGGGACTCCAAAAACACACTTGGTCGGGATAAGCATCATTTTGTAGACCCGGAGGTTATCAAAGGTCTCTTTCAGATCTGTGACCAAAGTTTCCTCTTTCGGACTTTACCACTATATCATCCACATAAGCATGAACATTACGCCCAATTTGATTGTGAAGGCAATTCTGCATAAACCGTTGATAAGTTGCCTGGGCACTCTTGAGCCCGAAGGGCATAGACACATAGCAGAAGGCTCCAAACGGAGTGATGAAAGCTGTCTTCTCCTGGTCCTTGACTGCCATCTTGATCTGATGATAACCTGAATAAGCATGCAGTAAACTCAAAAGTGCGCAACCCGCCGTAGCATCGATGATCTGATCAATACGGGGGAGAGCAAAAGGGTCAGCCGGACAAGCCTTATTTAAATCGGTGTAATCCACACACATACGTTAGGTGTCGTTCTTTTTGAGTACAAGCACCGGGTTGGCCAACCACTCTGGGTGAAAGACTTCCACAATGAACCCGGCCGCCAAGAGCCGGGCCACCTCTTCTCCAATTGCCTTGCGCCTTTCCTTGTTGAATCATCAGAGAAATTGCCTGACCGGCTTAAACTTTGGATCAATATTGAGAGTGTGCTCAGCGAGTTCTCTCGGGACACCCGGCATGTCAGAAGGTTTCCATGCAAAGATGTCCCGGTTCTCACGGAAGAACTCGATGAGCGTGCTTTCCTATTTTGGATCCAAGTTGGCATTGATGATGAACTGCTTGGATGAGTTGCCGGGCACAAAATCAACCGTCTTGGTGTCATCAGCTGACTTGAATTTCAACACCGGTTCATGCTCCATTGTTGGCTTCTTTAAAGACGTCATGTCTGCCGGGTCAACATTATCTTTACAAAACTTTAGCTCCTCTATTGCACAAACATACTCAGCATATGCAGCATCTCCTTCTTCACACTCCAGGGCTATTTTCCGGCTTCCATGTACTGTAATGGTGCCCTTATAACCCGGCATCTTGAGCCGCAGATACACATAACACGACCGAGCCATGAACTTGGCGTAAGCCGGCCGTCCAAACAAAGCATGATATGGGCTTTTAACCTTAACCACCTCAAAGGTTAATTTCTCCGCTATGGAATCATATTCATCCCCAAAGGCTACTTCCAGTTCAATCTTGCCAACCGGGTATGCCGACTTGCCAGGTACCACACCATGAAAAACAGTGTTGGATTGCTTAAGACTCTTATCAGTCAACCCCATCCGACGAAACGTCTCATAGTAGAGGATGTTGATGCTACTGCCTCCATCCATGAGCACTTTAGTGAATTTATATCCACCAACCTGAGGCGCTACAACCAAGGCCAAGTGACCCGGATTGTCAACCCGGGAGGATGATCCTCTCTGCTCCACACAATAGGCTGTTCTGACCACCGTAAGTAACGGGGAATCGCTGTCTCAACAGCATTGACAACCCTCTTGTGAAGCTTTTGGTCCCTCTTGCACAAGCTAGTGGTAAATACATGATATTGCCCACTATTCAACTGTTTTGGGTTGCTCTGATATCCGGATTGTTGCTGATTACCTTGGCCGGGTTGTGGATTATAACCTCCTTGGTTACCTGCATGTCCTTGACCGTGAAAGCCGCCTCCACCTGAGCCGGCGCCCGGGCCACGAAAGCCGCCTCCACCTGAACCGCCGCCAGGGCCGTGATTTCCATCAAATGCATTTGAATTTTTAAACGCTTGCATGATTGTACAGTCCTTCCACAGATGGGTGGTTGGCTTCTCCCGGGTGCCATGTCTTGGACAAGGTTCATTCAATAGTTTCTCAAGGGTGGGACCTGACCCGCCCGTCCAAGGGGGTTGCCTACCCTTGCGCCGTTGATTGTTGCCCTAGGCATTGGTTTTAGCCACAAATTCATCAGCCTTATGTTTATTACCTCCTTGATTTGCCGGGTTATGCTGGTGACCCTTGCCGTTGCCATTCTTCTTCCCCTTCCCTGTCTTTTCTTCATCAGACACACTAGTGTCTTCTCTCGAGAAAAATAGCAAATGGTGGGTAAAAAAAAATTTGTTGGGAAAATGGTAGAACATCAAATAATCATGATGATATCCAGGCAATGATCATTATATAGACTTCACGTCCAAGATTAGTAGACCGACTCCTGCCTGCATCTACTACTATTACTCCACACATCGACCGCTATCCAGCATGTATCTTGTGTATTAAGCTCATGGAGAAATGAAGTAATGCAATAAGAATGATGACATGATGTAGACAAGATCTATTTATGTAGAAATAGACCCCATCTTATTATCCTTTGTAGCAACGATACATACATATCGTTTCCCCTTCTGTCGCTGGGATCGAGCACCGTAAGATCGAACCCATCACAAAGCACCTCTTCCCATGGCAAGAAAAATCGATCTAGTCGGCCTAACTAAACCAAAGATTAGAAGAAGAAATACAGGGCTATAAGTAATCATGCATATAAGAGATCAAAAGACTCAAATAACTTCCATGGATAAAAACATAGATCTGATCATAAACTCATAGTTCATCGGATCCCAACAAACACACCGCAAAAAGAGTTACATCAAATAGATCTCCAAGACACCATTATATTGAGAATCGAGAGAGAGAGAGAGAGAGAGAGAGAGAGAGAGAGAGGAAGCCATCTAGCTACTAACTACGGACCCGTAGGTCTCAATGAACTACTCACGCATCATCGGAGAGGCACCAATGAGGATGATGAACCCCTTCGTGATGGTGTCTAGATTGGATCTGTTGTTTCTGGAACTTGCGGCGGCTGGAATTGATTCTGTCGACTCCCCTAGGGTTTCTGGAATATTGGGGCATTTATAGAGCAAAGAGGCGGTGCGGGAGGCCATCAAGGTGGGCACAACCCACCTGGGCGCCCCCTGGTGGGTTGTGCTCCCCACGGAGCCCCCCTCTGGTACTTCTTTGGCCCAACAGGTGTCTTCCGGTCCAGAAACAATCTCCAAAAAGTTTTGTTGCGTTGGTACTCCATTTGGTATTGATTTTCTGCGAAGTAAAAAACAAAAAAAACAACAATTGGTACTGGGCACTATGTCAATAGGTTAGTCACAAAAAATGATATAAAGTTACTATAAAATGATTGTAAAACATCCAAAATTGATAATATAACAACATACAACAATCAAACACTATAGATACGTTGGAGGCATATCAACTAGTAGGGTCGATTACATTTTGTAGTTGATGCTAGCCGGTTTATTTGGTGGAAGATTATATGTTCAGATTTGTTCGGTGAGTTTTTTTAATTAATTAATATTATTCTTGAAGGACTCACATAGTTTATTTTAATCTTGGATGAGTTTTAATTCCAGATCATTTGTACCAAGTATTCCCACTCACATGCAATAATACTTGGCTTATTATCACATGCACACATCTTATGCATGGATGTGTAGAAAAAAAAGTTTGGCATGCACGTGACAAACTTAGCCTAAGCATGGTATGTATGTACATCATGTATGTATACGTATTCAGGTATTTGTGGTTAGCCGGCGAGCTTGTGTGCGTACGTACCTGAATACTGGCTCATTGTCATTCATCATATATGTACGTATTCGAGTATCTCAGCCGACCGGCAAGCTCATGTATGTACACATATTCGAATACCTGCAACACTTAGCTATCCAAACGTGCCTAAAATGGATTGGTCTACACGGATTTTGATTTGGATACATTCATAAGAAGTACAAGGAAATAAAGGGCCGGCGCTTTCTCGTATGACTCATTTGGAAAGGAATTAGATCAGCCGTCGGCAGCCTTCAGGTATATATGATATTGTTCCTTTTCTTTTGCAGGCTTGACCGTCAAGAAGACCATTAAAAGGAATTAAAAAGAACGTATTGAAAGGAAAGATTAAAGATGGAAAGATTTGCACTGACCGTGCGGACTCCCGGGTTTCACCTCTTCTACCTATATATACACCAGAACGCACGCAGCCGAGGCCAAGAGCTAGCTAGCGGAGGGCACCCATGGAGCAAACCCACGAGAAAAACTCACGCACACACTCACCATCAAAATCACGCAACACTCCAATCCAGCCACCACGGTCCCAGAACTCATGCAGCAAGAAGAAGGAGAGAAGAGAGATCGTCCTCGACATTCCGTCACAACAACGCCTATGATCATCTGTACAAGAAGCAGGTGCCTCGGCAGCAACATGAACACCAAGTTGATCTTCCCGAACGGTAAAGTTATCATCTAACTTCTTCATCCTTTATTTTTGTGTGCATGCACATCACGTGGTGGCGTGGTGGAGCTTTGTTGGTGTTATCATCATCTTCATCAAGCTAACTAAGACGACGAGGATACTCCCGGACTTCACCAAGGCGCTAAAGATGATGGCGTGCCAGTGGTGCTACCAGCGCGCAGCCTGTTGGGCTCGTTTGTAGTGGCCACCCTTGGTGACAGGGCCGCCGACCTTCCATCAAGACGGCGCCATGACGAACATAGGAACGGAGCTCAAGGGACACCACCGACGTCTACTTCATCAAACTAAAGCCGGAGGATGGAGGCGTAGAGGTTGCATGGAGGTTGTCATCGTTCTGCGAAGAATGGCACCATGGAGCTCGAGGGTCGCGCTAACATTCACTTTGTCAAGGTGGTGCCGCAAAGGATGGTGACATAGAGGTCACCTAGACGACGCCCGTCATTTTCTTATTCAAGACAACGCCATCTAAGAGGGCATGGACCTCGGAGGATGCCACCGCATTCTGTGAGGATGGCGACACGAAGCTCGCTAGGACGACGCCCATCGTCTTCTTCATCAAGCCGGTGCCATGGAGGACGGAGGCGCAAACCTCAGAGGATGCCACTGCGTTCCCAGGGCATGGCGACATGAAACTCGTCAAGACGATGTTCATCCAACATCATCAAGTCTATGCCGCGGAGAATGACGACACGGAGGTCGCCCGGACGACGCTCGTCATTTTTTTCATCAAGACAGCGCCATTGAAGAGGGCATGGAGCTCGGAGGATGCCGATGCGTTCCGTGAGGATGGTGACACATAGCTCGCTAGGATGATGCCCTTCGTCTTCTTCATCAAGCTGGTGCCATGGAGGACGGAGGCACGGAGCTTAGAGGATGCCGTCGTGTTCTGCGGGCATGGCGACATGAAACTCTTCAAGATGACGCTCATCCAACATAATCAAGTCGATGCCATGGTGGATGGTGACACGGAGCTCACCAGGACGACGCTCTTCATCAACATCATCAAGCCGTCGCCATGGAGGACGGAGGCGTGGAGCTTGGAGGATGCCGCCATTGGGCGAAGGATGGCGCCATGGAGCTCGAGGGACGACGCCCGTCGTTTTCTTCATCAAGCAAGCGCCGTGGAGGATGAAGGCGTGGAGCTCATGAGGATGCCATGACTGTGCCGTGGTGGATGGCGGTGAGGAGCTCGCCAAGATGACGCCCATCGCCAACATCATCAACCCGGTACCACAGGAAATCATGGCGTGGAGTTCTCGCAAGACGGACACCACCAATGTCAACATCATCAAGCCGTTGTCGTGGAGGACGGAGGCATGTAGCCCGTGGGATGACACCACTGATGTCTACCTCATCAAGATGGAGCCCGCGACCTAGAACCATGAAGATGACAGACACCACGGTACTACCCATAACACGGAGAAGAAAGATGGTGCTACCAAGTATCGTCCGTGACCCGGAGGAGAAGATTGTGACACACGGCGCTCTCTGTGACCCGGAGCCCATGAAGACGAGGCAGGATGGCGAGGAGGCGACATGGCTTCACCAACACTAAGTTTCAATGGCCCGGTGAGGCGGCATCCTCTGTCTTGATGGACCGCCAAAAACTCGGCATCCAGCCGAGACGAGGTCCCAACCACACTGGCATTGCCGATACGAGGGAGTGTTGGTTTTACACCAACACTGGTCTCCATAAGAATACTCCCGCGAGATGAACCCCTTGCGTATCCAGGCGAAGCCGCTACATCGTCAAGAAATCAAAGCAGAGGAGGACCCATGCAACTTCAACACCGACTGCATCAACGCTGTCAAGACCGTTGAGGCGTGACGGCGAGGGCGGACATGGCTAGCACAAAGCCATGTTTTGAGCGGCACGTGTACCGACAAGGACACAGGCTTTGCCGCCGCCCATACCATACACTCACACCATCATCATCATGCATGGAGAACGCAAAGTGAAGACGACAAAGACGCCCACAAGGCTTAATCGAAGGTATCTAGCGGAGCAACTGGCGGGAGTAACTGACCCGGAGCCTTCCTAGGCCCGGGGAACCAGAGACCGCAATCGCTATAGTTAGGCAGGCCGCGCTAGTAGGCCACGGAGCGCATATCGGGAATTGTATTTGTTATCCTTGAGATTAATAAAATATTGTTCCCATCTCTTTGTTTTCATTGTGTATCATGGTACACTGGCGCGCCCGCATTCTTTTCCCCGGCACATGAGAGAAATCAATACTCCTTTTCTTCCCTTCTCCCGGAGTGCATTAAGATTTTTCTCGTGTCAAACAAATTGGCAAGCCTGATGGGACCTGGTTCTCCTCCCATCTTTGCTTCACTGTGGTCATCTGGATCATCTTCGCTCATCTCCTGACCTGCACAGCATGCTGCATGACAAGGCATCAGCGAGGATTCCCACTCATCAAGATCCCTTTCATGGAGGTGGACTCTCTCGCGACAACAAGTCGGAGCCGGTGATGATCCAGTTCCGATCGATGCCACCCATGGTCGTCATCGAGCTCGGCAAGAAGGTCTACATCCATCAAGCCCAGGATCATGCGGCAGTTTCAAATTGTGCAGTCGAAGAAGGCGCTAAGGCGGGAGGCCGCCAAGGTGAAGAAGGAGCGTCGTGAGCTAATGCTTGAGGCATGCGCCCTATTGAAGAAGTCAACAAGGGAGGATCTGAAAGGAGATGTGGAGGCAGCTCAACGCCTTCGCACCAAGGCTGCCAACAGGTGGGCTAGTGTGGCATCCCTCCACACCCCTACCACGACTACACACTCGATGCCGCTGAAACCAACTCTGTGGCTGTAACGCCCTCGATGCGGCTATATCTCCCACGTGTCGAAGCACGACTTAGAGGCATAACGGCATTGAAAGCAATGTCGCAAGTGAGGTAATCTTCGCAAACAACCCATGTAATACAATAAGGGAAAAGATACATAGTTGGCTTACAATCGCCACTTCACACAAATACATGAATAAAGCATTACATCATCCAGATACAATCAAGGTCCGACTACGGAACCCAAAATAAAAGAAGACTACCCCAAATGCTACACAGATCCCCGATCGACCCCAACTGGGCTCCACTACTGATCAACTAGAACGAAACAACACAAAGGACAAGATCTTCATCGAGCTCCTCCTTGAGCTTGGTTGCGTCACCTGCACGGTTCAACGGCACCTGCAAGCTGGTTTTGGAAGTATCTGTGAGTCACGGGGACTCAGCAATCTCACACCCGCACGATCAAGACTATTTAAGCTTATAGGTAGGGTAAAAGGTATGATGTGGAGCTGCAGCAAGCGACTAGCATATATGGTGGCTAACATACGCAAATGAGAGCGAGAAGAGAAGGCAAAAGCATGGTTAAACAACTAAGATCAAGAAGTGATCCTAGAACAACCTACGTCAAGCATTACTCCAACACTGTGTTCACTTCCCGGACTCCGCCGAGAAGAGACCATCACAATTACACACGCGGTTGATGTATTTTAATTAAGATCAACTTTAGGTTTTCTACAACCGGACATTAAAAAATTCCCATCTGCCCATAACCGCGGGGACGGCTTTCGAAAGTTCAAATCCCTGCAGGGGTGTACCAACTTAGCCCATCACAAACTCTCACGGTCAACGAAGGATATTCCTTCTCCCAAGACAATCCGATCAGGCTCGACATCCAGGTT
This sequence comes from Triticum urartu, assembly GCF_056163025.1. NCBI lineage: Eukaryota > Viridiplantae > Streptophyta > Magnoliopsida > Poales > Poaceae > Triticum > Triticum urartu. The sequence goes on along the minus strand of NC_141873.1, from coordinate 190,218,931 downwards.
ACAAGACATCCTCGACAATGGTAAAACAAGTGCAGCAACACCGCCCGAATGTGACGACAAATCCCGATAGGAGCTGCACATATCTCGTTCTCAGGGCACACTCAAATAGGTAAAGCTACGAGTAAAACCAACCCTCAAGTTGCCCCGAGGTGGCCCCGTAGGCTGCCCAGTTCGGACCAACACTCAGAGGAGCACTGGTCCGGGGGGGGGGGTTTAAATAAAGATGACCCTTGAGTCTGCAGAACCCAAGGGAAAAAAGGCTAGGTGGTGAATGGTAAAACCAATGTTGGGCATTGCTGGAGGAGTTTTATTCAAGGCGAACTGTCAAGGGGTTCCCGTTACAACCCAACCGCGTAAGGAACGCAAAATCCGAGAACATAACACCGATATGACGGAAACTAGGGCGGCAAGAGTGGAACAAAACACCAGGCATAAGGCCGAGCCTTCCACCCTTTACCAAGTATATAGATGCATTAATTAAATAAGAGATATTGTGATATCCCAACAAAATATCCATGTTCCAAACATGGAACAAGCTCCAATCTGCACCTACAACTAACAACGCTATAAGAGGGGCTGAGCAAAGCGGTAACATAGCCAAACAACGGTTTGCTAGGACAAGGTGGGTTAGAGGCTTGGCTCAACAATATGGGAGGCATGATAAGCAAGTGGTAGGTATCGCAGCATAGGCATAGCAAAAGAGTGACCATCTAGCAAGCAAAGATAGAAGTGATTTCGAGGGTATGGTCATCTTGCCTGAAATCCCGCAAGGAAGAAGAACGAGTCCATGAAGAAGACAAACGAACGTAGTCGAACGGGTCCTCACAAACACGACGTTATCGAAACTAACCCGAAGAAGCAACACCGGAAAGAAGCAAACAACATAGTAAACAACCATCACATAAACTTGGCATGATGCATGTCCGGTTTAATGAAGCATGGCATGGCAAAGTGCACAAGCAATCCTACAAATTAAGTGGAGCTCAATATGCAACTCCGTTGCATATTGACGGAACACCACATCAATTATTTAGTTCACTCTCGGTTAGGTACTCAACAATATTAAATGTTGGTTAACATGGCAAGAGGTGAAGCATAACAAAACTATACCATTTAAACAATTTAAATGGGCCGGATATAACAAAGAACAAATCCAGAAAATCCCCATATGCATTGATTAGGTTTGGCACTGTTCTGCCCTAAACATAATTTTAGAGTTATTAAACATGCAAAGTAAGGTCATCATGTTAAACTAGGCATTTTTCTACCCCATTTACATATAAAGATTATTAGAAACCGAGCTACGGTTAATTAGTTATGAATTAAAGCATTTTAACATGGCATAGGAGCAAATTTAAACAAACAGCATTTCAAACATTTTAGACATGGATGAAAGTGGCAAATTATTAATCTACACAAAATTCTGAGCAAGTTTCATATTTAAAGTTTTAACATATGATGCACCGTTTGTGAGTAATGAAATGCATGAAGTTTATGGGCTGATCTGTAAAAGTGCAAATCCCTGGAAATTGACAAATTCACAGATCTGAAAAAAGGCTATACTGGGCCGAAACTAAAACTGGAGTAGGCCCAACAAAATAAAGAAAAAAGGGCATTGGGGCTTTCTCACCATGGGCCAAGGCCCAGCCGGTGGTGAGGTGGACCGGTTGGATTTGGGCCACGGGGCGGCACTGACCCACGTGGGGTGGTCGTGCGTGCGCTCGCACGCACACGCGAGTGTAGGAAGTAGCAGCGACGGCGCAGGGCGTCACCGGAGACAGCGCGGCGATGGGGAACGGCGAGTCCGGGTGCGGGGACCTCGGGGCGCCGGATCTATCACAGGGACGAACGATCTAGTGGCCCCTTCTCCATTTCCGGCGGCGAAGGCGAGCTCGAGGCCGGCGTCCCTGGCGGCAGAGACTTGCTACGAGGGAGAGAGAGATCCGGTGAGGGGAGGAAGGAGAACGGGAAGGGAAAGAGAGGGAGGCGAGGGCGGCACTGGCCTGCTGCCGAGGTGACCGACGCGAGCAGGCTCCGGCGAGCTTGTCGGCGGCGAGGAGATGGCGCAGCGGGGTAGAGTCCCTCGATCCAGGTCGGGATCGAGGAGGAAGCGGGAGGCCGAGCTCACGCGGGCGCGCATGGGCTGCGACGGCGGTGGCAGATGGGCTCCGCGGGCCCCTCTCGGGCCTGGCAGGCCAGCGGCAGAGTGGAGGTGCACGGGACAGGTGGCGCTCCCGAATTGGCTATGGGCAACGGCTTCGGCAGCGCAGGGTGGCGGCTGGCCTGCATGGCAGCGACAAGTGGCAGCGGGGGAGCGGCTGGGTGTGGAATCTGAGGAGGGGGAATGCTAGAGGTAGGAGGATTGGTCTAGGCTGCCCAAAAATGGCAAGGGGGGAGGTATATATAGAGAAGGTTAGGGTTTGAGGGGGTTAGGAGGGGTTTTTAGAGTGTATCAGAGCCTCTGATCGCGATCTGACAGTCCGGAATGGAGGGGTGTTTAGGTGGGCTGTAGGTGGGTTGTGAAAAAGGGGTTGGGCTGAGATGAGAGGAGAGGAGTGCAGCCCAGCAACTGTTTCCGGAGACCGAAAACATCCGACATTTTGACCGACTAATATGTCGCTATAGTTATCCGTTGGGCTATCAAACGAACCCCGAATGCGATGAAACTTGACAAGCAGTCTATCTACACTATAATAAGACCACACGCCAACTTTCAACCCAATCCGAGAACATTTTCCGGCCACTTATAAAATACTATTTCGGACATGCCGCGGGCACGTGCAAGTGTGGTCGGGCTCAGAACGAACAACGGAAAGAACGAGGAGACCGGGACGGATGCGAGTTCTGAAAACGTGATGATGCAAAGCACATGATGACATGACAAGATACAACACGCAAGCGAATGACAAGACAACAACAACAAATAACTGGAAGACACCTGGCACATCGATCTCGGGGCGTCACAGTGGCGCACCGAGGTAGAGCTTCTCGAGGGTTTGGAGTCCATGTCCCATGACTTGCATAGGCTCATGGCCAACGCTCGTCAGTCGGATAGCCCTCATCCCCTACGCAACTACAGGAGGAAGTACCACAAGGTACAATTACTCCACCAACAGATAGTTTCCCGCATCGCTCAGTGCACGGTGCCGTAGGAGGATTGGTCCCTCGGTGCCATGGACCTAGCTGATAAGGTGTTCACTTACCGAAGCACCTTAACCCCTCCGTATGGCTTGCTCCCCGATGATTGGGCATACAAGCCATGCAAGGTCAAGGAGCTGGTGAGACACGCCATAATGAAGGAGTTCCGGAAGGAGCGCTCATGCAAAGAGCCTGTTCTACCAGGCCCTACTGTCTCCCTCAACATTGGCAACTTGAAGGGGTGGATGGGCGCCATGTCTCCACAACTTGGCGGTCGGCGAAAGGTCTCTCCCCAACTACAACAGGTTTCTGCCCTTCGTCATGAAGCACCCGCACCACCTGATGACGATCTATGGCGAGAATTATACCAACTCCAGGAGTAGATGAACAATATCCAGAGGAGGCTCCAAGATCTAACGACGCCAAGTGGGTCATCGACTCATGCTGTAGGAAGGATGAGGCGTCAAGCCCCAAGCCGCCGTCCTCCACATGAGCGTGATACGTCTCCAATGTATCTATAATTTTTTATTGTTCCATGTTGTTATATTATCAATCTTGGATGTTTCATAATCATTTTATAGTCATTTTATATCATATTTTGGTATTAACCTATTGACATAGTGTCAAGTGCCAGTTGTTGTTTTCTTGCATGTTTTTTACATCGCAGAAAATCAATACAAAACAGAGTCCAAATGCCACGACACTTTACACAGATTTTTTATGGACCAAATGACACCTAATGGGCCCTAGCTGCGCCTGGGGGTGCTCCGAGGAGAGCACAACCCACTAGGGCGCGCCAGGAGGCCCAGGCGCGCCCTGGTGGGTTGTGCCAACCTCGGGTGCCCCGGGTACTGCCTCTTTGCTCTATAAATACCCCACTATTCCCAAAACCCTAGGGGAGTCGACGAAATATTGATCTAGCCGCCGTAGAGTCCAGAACCACCAAATCCAATCTATACACCATCTCAGATGGGGTTCACCACCTCCATTGGTGCCTGTCCGATGATGTGTGAGTAGTTCTTTGTAGACCTTCGGGTCCATAGTTAGTAGCTACATGGCTTCCTCTCTCTCGTTTTATTCTCAATACAATGGTCTCTGGGAGATCCATATGATGTAACTCTTTTTGCGGTGTGTTTGTTGGGATCTGATGAACCTTGAGTTTATGATCGGTTATATCTTTTCATATCCATGAAAGTTTTTGAGTTTCTTTGATCTCATTTATGCATGATCTCTTATAGCCTCGTATTTCTTCTCCGATATTTGGGTTTTGTTTGGCCAACTTGATCTATTTATCTTGCAATGAGAAGAGGTGCTTTGTAGTGGGTCTGATCTTACAGTGCTTTATCCCAGTGACAGAAGGGGAACCGACACGTATGTATCGTTTCTACTAAGGATAAAGCGATGGGGTATATCTCTACATAGATAGATCTTGTCTACATCACGTCATCATTCTTATTGCATTACTCTGTTTCTCCATGAACTTAATACACTAGATGCATGCTAATACACTAGATGCATGCTGGATAGCGGTCGATGTGTGGAGTAATAGTAGTAGATGCAGGCAGAAGTCATTCTACTAATCTTGGACGTGATGCCTATATAATTATCATTGCCTGGATATTGTCATGATTATTTGAAGTTCTATCAATTGCCCAACAGTAATTTGTTCAACCACAGTTTGCTATTTTTCTCGAGAGAAGCCACTAGTGAGACCTACGGCCCTCGGGGTCTCTTTCTCATATATTTGCCTTTGCGATCTACTTTTCCTTTGCATTTATTCTCAGATCTATTAAACCAAAAATACTTTGTTGCACTTTATTTTATTTGCGATCTATTTATTCAATCTATTACAACTTTCTTCCGTCCACGCACCAATTTCTGGAGCTGTTACCTGAAAGGTATTGACAACCCCTTTAACACGCCGGGTTGCAAGTGGTTGTTATTTGTGTGCAGGGGTTGTTTACGTTGTGTTGCTTGGTTCTCCTACTGGTTCGATAACTTTGGTCTCATCACTGAGGGAAATACCTCCCGTCGTTGTGCTGCATCATCCCTTCCTCTTTGGGTAAATACCGATGTAGTCCTAGCCAACATCAAAAGGAATTTCTGGCGCCATTGCCAGGGAGATTCTTCAACATATACCAGGTTCCTAATCACAAATCCTATCTCCTCGCAATTTACATTATTCTCCATTTTCCTCTCGTTTTATTTGCCCCTCTTTTTCCATTCGCTGTTTTCTTGTTAGATCTATCCTTTGCTTGCAATCATGAGTGATTTCGGTATGGCACCAACAGATGATGGCCTAACTCCTAAGATTGGACGTACGGGCAATCTAGATGCTAAAACTTTTATCTTGGGCAAGGGAACATTATGGGAAAAGAACGTATCCAAGAATTTTTCAATTGTGTTGGGAATCTAAGTCTTGATGATGCTCCTATACTTAAAACTACTAGATCTTGCGGATGCTATTTCGGCACTAGTTATGAAACTTGAAAGAGAATTTATTCGTACCCATCCTACTTTGCAAAGATTGTTTTTTGAGCTTCCCGTTATAAAGAATCCTAGGGCTAAAAAGTTGGCCACCCTTGTCCTTATGAATGAATTTGATTACATAATATGGGAAGCTAGGGAAATCTTTGATTTTTATGGTATGAATCGTGAAAACCTGTGATAGATGAAATTATTTACAATAGTGACTATGCTTTAGGACATTTGCTTGGGATAATAAATCTTTGATGAGAATCTTAAAAAGGAAGTCCCAGCTTTAGATATAATCCAACAGGTTTTCAATAATGTTAATCAACATTACTCTTGGATTGTTGCGGGGGAAAAAGGTTATGATTGTGTTTTTTGTGTTTAATTTAGTGTTTGTGCCAAGTAAAGCCTTTAGGATCTTCCTGGGTGATAGTTGTTTGATCTTGCTGAAAAACAGAAACCTTTTCTCTCATGAAAATAATTATCATTTTTTACCAGAGCATGATAAAATGCCAATTATTTTTTCAGTATATTAATATACAAATTACTCAAGTCGTCCTAATTTTTCAGAATTTTTGGAGTTCTAGAAGTATTCGAAATAGTCAGATTGTTGCAGACTGTTCTATTTTGACAGATTATGTTTTCTTTGCGTTGTGTGCTTGTTTTGATGGATCTATGGTTTTCCTTGATGAGTTTTTGCCATAGAAAAGTTGGAATACAGTAGATATAATTCAAAAACAAAATATGAATTGGTTTGATACAGTACTTATAGTAGTGATTTATTTATCTTACACTAACGGATCTCACGAAGGTTTTGTTGAGTTTTGTGTGATTGAACTTTTCATGTTTTGGGTTATCTTACGATGGATGAAGGAATAAGGAGTAATAAGAACCTAAGCTTGGGGATGCCCCAGCATCCCCCACTATTATCCAAAAGAGAGCAAGCAACTAAGCTTGGGGATGCCCCCGAGTGGCATCCCCTCTTTCTTCTAACGACCGTCGGTATTTTACTCGAAGCTATATTTTTATTCGTCACATACTCTGTGTTTTGCTTGGAGCGTCTTGTATGATATGAGTCTTTGCTTGTTTTATTTTGTGTTTTAAGTCTTGATTCCTTGCTGGACACACCTATTTGAGAGAGCCAAAATTGTGTCATGACTTGTTAGAATTGATCTCTATGCTTCACTTAATTCTTTTATGAGCTATGGACTTGCTCTAGTGCTTCACTTATATCTTTTTGAGCACGGTGTGCTTTAGTATTTTTGAAGAAATTCTCTCTTGGTTCACTTAGATTTATTTGAGAGTTAATAAAATTTTCAATAAATTATCTCATGCTTCACTTAAATTAATTTGAGAGAAAGAAAAAATTATGCTCCTGATCTTCACTTATATTTTTTTGAGCTTGTCAAAAGCAACATATGAAAATTAGTTCCAAAGTGATAGATATCCAAGGAGAATATAATAAAAAATTTCATGAAGATCACTGGACAAAATAAACTTGATTATTTGTAATAGTTTTGAGATATGATGATGTGATATGTGAGTTATGTTGATGAGTAATTATGCTTTAGTAAGAATATTGGTGTTAAGGTTTCTGATTCCCTATGCAAGCACGAAAGTCAATAAGTATGCAATGAAATTATATCCTACTTGTGGTGCATTATTCGGTGTTAATTATGCTTAATGCTCGCTTATGAGATTATTCGTTTCTTGGTTGGTCGCTTCTCAATCTTTGGCTAGCCTTCATTTTGCACTAAATATGATCTCTACTTGTGCGTCCAAAAACCATTAAACCAGTCTTGCCACGTGAGTCCACTATATCTACCTATATGTGGTATTATTCTGCCGTTCTAAGCAAATTTGTATGTGCCATGTCTAATTTTCAAAATAAACTTCTCTTTTGTGTGTTCGTTCCGCTCGTGGAGCGGTGAGGGGTGGCTAATATTTCCCATGCTAGATGTGTTATTCTCACGATGAGTATTTATTCACTTGTCATTGCACGAGAGTAAGGCAAAGGTATTAGGGATGCCCAGTCCCGAAATGAAAAATGAATTTACTTTATGTTGTCAAAGAATAAATTCCTTGGAAAGTGTTGGTATAGAGGGCAACCGTGCATACGGCTAGCCATGGAAAGTGAAAGTATGGTTGAGAAAGGAATAAACTTTATTTTCTGTTTGGGAACCGCCTATGATATATCTAGCATGGAAAGTGTTGGGAACTCTAAGTCATTTTCGTTGGTGGGAAGGATACACCTCCCAAAATGTTTTTATCTCTAAGTTTTTCGCTGTGAGCTCTAGCACCTCTACAAATCCCTACTTCCCTCTGCGAAGGGCCTTTCTTTTACTTTATGCAATTTTTATTTTGAGTCTCCATCTTCTCTTATAAAAGCACCAACTAGGAGGAAATATGATCATACTTGAGTATTGGGTGTAGTGAATATGCGAGTGTGTTTCATGAATGGATCAATGATTGAGCATAATGGGCTAGGGATAACTTATTTTAGAGTTGGTATTTTGAAAGACGTGGTTGCTTGTCGATATGCTAGAGTACTTAAGTTATCATGTCAAAAAAGACTATTGGTTTGAACAATATACAAGTCCAAATGTCCATGCTATAAAGAAAAGATTATGATATCACATGTTAGGCAGGATTCCACATCAAAAATTCTGTTTTTATCACTTACCTACTCGAGGACGACTAGGAGTTAAGCTTGGGGATGCTGATACGTCTCCAACGTATCTATAATTTTTTATTGTTCCATCATGTTATATTATCAATCTTGGATGTTTTATAATCATTTTATATCATTTTTTGGTACTAACCTATTGACATAGTGCCAAGTGCCAGTTGCTATTTTTTTGCATGTTTTTTACGTCGGAGAAAATCAATACCAAACGGAGTACAATTGCCATGAAACTTTACGAAGATTTTTTATGGACCAGAAGAAACCTAATGGGCACTAGCTGCGCCTGGGGGTGCTTCGAGGAGAGCACACCCCACCAGGGCGTGCCAGGAGGCCCAGGCGTGCCCTGGTGGGTTGTGCCCACCTCGGGTGCCCCCCGGACCGCCTCTTTGCTCTATAAATACCCCAATATTCCCCAAACCCTAGGGGAGTCGACGAAATATTGATCCAGCTGCCGCAGAGTCCAGAACCACCAGATCCAATCTAGACACCACCTCGGATGGTGTTCACCACCTCCATTGGTGCCTCTCTGATTATGCATGAGTAATTATTTGTAGACCTTTGAGTCCGTAGTTAGTAGCTAGATGGCTTACTCTCTCTCTTTGATTCTCAATACAATGGTCTCCTGGAGATCCATATGATGTAACTCTTTTTGCGGTGTGTTTGTTGGGATCTGATGAACTTTGAGTTTATGGTCAATTATATCTTTTTATATGCATGAAAGGATTTGTGTTTCTTTGATCTCTTTTATGCATGATCTCTTAGACACGTATTTCTTCTCCGATATTTGGGTTTTGTTTGGCCAACTTGATCTATTTATCTTGCAATGGGAAGAGGTGCTTTGTAGTGGGTTCGATCTTATGGTGCTGGATCCCAGCGACAGAAGGGGAACCGACATGTATGTATCATTGCTACTAAGGATAAAACAATGGGGTCTATCTCTACATAGATAGATCTTGTCTACCATGTCATTGTTCTTATTGCATTACTCCATTTCTCCATGAACTTAATACACTAGATGCATGCAGGCAGGACTCGGTCTACTAATCTTGGACGTGATGCCTATATAATGATCATTGTCTGGATATCGTCATGATTATTTGAAGTTCTATCAATTGCCCAACAGTAATTTGTTCACCCACTGTTTGCTATTTTTCTTGAGAGAAGCCACCAGTGAAACCTACGGCCCTCGGGTCTCTTTTTCATATATTTGCCTTTGCGATCTACTATTTCTTTGCATTTATTTTCACATCTATTAAACCAAAAATACAAAAAGACTTTGCTGCACTTTATTTTATTTGCGATCTATTTATTCAATCTATTACAACTTTCTTCTGTCCATGCACCAAGTTCTGGCGCCGGTACCCGAATGGGATTGACAACCCCTTTAACACGTCGGGTTGCGAGTGGTTGTTATTTGTGTGCAAGGTCTTCTTACGTTGTGTTGCTTGGTTCTCCTACAGGTTCGATAACCTTGGTCTCATCACTGAGGGAAATACCTACCATCGCTGTGCTGCATCATCCCTTCCTCTTTGCGGAAATACCGACGTAGTGCTAGCCAACATCAGAGCGCCAGACTTTGGCGCCTCGGCGACAACCATCACCAACTCAACACTTGCCGCAACGGGGATATCCCAACATGCCTGCACATTGGAACCGATGGTCAAGACATCAAGATGATGAGAGGGACCCTCGGCCCACTCAACGGTAGCAACCACGGGAGCTTTACGACCAACACTTCAACCACGACCTTCATCACCTCCCAGGTAGGGAGATCGGCCACAGATGCAGGCGATGACACACAGGACATCATCATCGATGAGGCGCCCTGCACCAGCACTCCAACGCACGCCACCAGTGCAAAGGGATGGTATCTTTCCAACGGAGAACCAGTGCAAGCGCGAGAGGCGTCAGAGAAACCGCCATGTTCTTTATAAAGAACTTGAGGACTTAGTCCTTCGACACACTCAGGTAGGTTTTCGACCCAATGGTGGGGTTGTTCAAGAAAATAACAGGATCAAATTTCGCATCTCCCCCGACTTGGAGCGGCATGAACGGTATAGCTACCTACTCAGCCGGTTAGCACCAAAACCACCCAAGACGTCCACGAGAAGCACTAAGCAAGGGGGCAAGGCGGTTCCTTCTTCATGCCTTCCCCAGAAGAATGATGCAAAGGTGAACGGGACTGCACTAGCACCCCCACTAGAGAATCAGAAGATGCCAGCGCCGACGGCCGCACCTATGGAAGGCGCTGAAGAGGCCAAGATTACGTTCTCCTCCAACAACGAAGTAGCTTCCGAGGGTGCAGCCAACGCGGCCCTCCCACCAGATGCAACACTTCCCACGGAGCTTCCTCTTGTTCCCTCTGAAAGGATGGACCAAGATGGAGAAGCTCAAGCTCAGCAGGAGGCTGAAAAAACAAAGGAATCAATTGAGAAGAACCTTGCCTTGTGTGGTACTCTTGGAGTGTAGCCAAGTGAAGGGTCAAGTAATGGATGGCAAGCTCCCGCCATCACCGAGGAGTTTGACTATCCTTCTGAAGAAGAGATCATGCCGAACCCAAAGTCCAGACTTCGAGAGGACCTTCCTACCGCTCCTTGGCCATGTTCGTGCATAGTTCAGGGGTGCCGAGGGGGATGCTAAGACAAGATCATCAACGTCACAAGAAGCTACAAGATCCAGGGCCATGTGTCTTCCTATGACCACAGGGAAATGCTCATTAGGTGGAGGGATCACTTCACAAAATGAAGATATATACAAGCGACACTACACCGACAGTACATCAAGGCTTCCTCAAGACCTTGAAGGACGACGGCAAGTTGCAAACCGGCCAGGGGCCAATACAAGGTAAAAATCCATCGCCCGTCAACGCATAACCGATGGGTTTCTCGGAGATGGAGAATGCCAAGAAAACCTTGATGATGAAGAAGGCTTCTCTGACTCATCTTCCTCGCCATCATTGGAGAGTCGTCCACACTCCCCTCATTACCATGAACTAGCTTGTCGGTTTTGTCAGATTACGAGGGCGGTGATGAAGACCTCCACAACACGCCCGTTTGCAAGGTGAATCATGGTGATGGCCTTGGGGATCAAGATCCTGCCGCCAAGCAACCCATTGATGGCACCCAGGGCCCAAGTGCTGCAAAAGTAGTAGCACCACAAGAAGTTTCTCTAGAAGAAGTCAGCACCAGACAATTGACCAGTTGGCATCAAAGCTTGACCAGTTCATTGAGATCGTGATGAATAACCAAGGCGTTCCTCAACAAGACGTGCTGAAACAAGTGGTGGATCCACAAGAGCAGGAACTTCAAGTGGTCCCTCCTGCTAGGGTGCCCTTAAATGATGTCCCTCAACATGACCCCAATGCACAGGATCGGCCTTGGGTTAGCCCTGCTGGTTCTGCCAACGTAGTGCCACGCACGGTTATGTTGAAGGACTACCACGATATGGTCGGGGATATGGTGGACAAGAAGTTGAAGCAAACGGTGATAGATCAAGTGTCTCACACCTCCGACGGTGAGGTGGAGAAGCCTTATGAGGCATGGCATGACATGATGGCGTATTCGGCAGGGTGGCACCCACCAAATTTCCATCAATTTGATGGAACCGGTGATGCAAGGGAGCACTTGGCGTACTTCGAGGCGTCATGTGGCGACACAACAAACAGCCCATCACTTCTCCTTCGCCAATTTTCAGGGTCCTTAACCGGGCCCGCCTTCCATTGGTACATCCGTTTACCAGTTGGGTCCATTGGGAGTTGGGCGGCCATGAAGGAGGTTTTCAGGAAGCACTTCGTCGCCATGAAGGACTTCTCCCTTGTCAAGCTGGCGCAAGTCCGACAATGATGAGATGAGTCCATTGATGACTACATCATCCACTTCCACAACAGTTATGTGTGTCTTGTCAGGAAGATGCACCTCGAGGATGCCATTGAGATGTGTGTCCACGGGATGCAGCAACATTGGTCACTTGAAGTCTCTCGGCGTGAGCCTAGAACTTTTAGTGCCCTCAGCATAGTGGTAGCGGCCACGAAGCTTGAGTTTGAGAAATCACCGTAGATAATGGAGCTCTATAAGAATGCCAGTGCATTTGATCCCGCCAAGCGCTTCGCCTCGACGTCCAAGAAAATCAACAATGGTAGCAGGGCGAAGGCACCAGCCGAAATGAACACCACCAAGGTCTTCTCATCTACACCGCAAGGCCATGTGCCCATCTTGGGTGCAAGGGGCGAACAAGCTGGAGGGAGGCAACGCCCGTCGATGTAAGAGCTCCTCAAGAAGCAGTATGTCTTCCATCGGGAGCTCATCAAGGACATGTTCGACCAGTTGATGGAGCATCAAGCCTTGAACTTACCAGAGCCTCGGAGGCCTGAGCAGGCGAGGATGACATATAATCCTTTAAGTTTACCATATCATAGGTATGTGAGACATGTCATTGAAGATTGTGTCGCGTTCAAATAATGGCTCCAAAGAGCCATTAATGAGAGGAGGATCAACCTCGACCCAGAAGCTATCAACCCAGATTACCATGTAGTAAACATGGTGAGCATGAAGTTACCATCTCCGCCAAGGGAATACATGGAGCTCGAAGAAACATGGGTGCCACCGGCCCAAGTTGAAGACCAGCCATCCAGCCTCGTCCTCTCCAAGATGCTGGCATCTCCCTTTTGGCCGCAGGTGACCCGAACCATTCCCGAGGAGGAGCCTTGGAGATGGTGCACCAAAGGCCATACACAAGGAGGCTCCCACCATGACATCCTCGACCGGCTTCCCCAGTACGTGCTTCCCCAAGAATTCTAAGGCAGTTCGATCCAAGTCAACACTGTCCTCTGCCAAGATTTGTCCCTATGTTAGAGGGAGACCAGCCTTTTCCTCAACGGGGGCGTGTCCTACCAACCTTAGCGCAGTTCTTGCCACCCGACTGGGGGCAAGCACCGGCAAAGGAGGTGGAGCAAGTGCAAGAAGGAGCCGGCTCATCCCAATCTCCAAGCATCGAGAGTTGCAACGTCATCCATGACTATAGTGGCATGCCTTCTAATTATGTGTTTACTCCTGAAGAGAAAGCGGTCCCCCACGCCGAAGAGGCAACAAAGGAAGTGATAGTGGAAGAGGTGAACATGAACCTGCGTGGGGGCAAGGTCCTACCTGAACCAATAAAGATCAAGTCGGCAAGGGTGCAGAAGCCGACTGCCCCAAAGGAGGCGCCTTTGCAGGTGGAGGAACCCGAAGACCAGGGCCAAGAGAAGACGAAGGCGTGTGATGTCGACTACAACATCATCGCCCACCTCAAGCAGATCCCAACACTTTTGAGTGTGCATGATGCGCTCATGATGGTGCCTGACCTTCGCGAGGCCCTTATCAAGGCTCTTCAAGCCTCGGAACTCTATGAGGTGTCCATGGAGAAACGTCGTCTTTGCTCTAGACCCTTGTTCGTGAACGAGATCATGATCGATGAGGAGGACAAGTTCATAGATGATGGTGACTACAACTGGCCACTGTATGTAGAAGGTAATACTGGTGTTGCACATCTTTGCAGGATCCTCATAGACCCAGGGTCTGCGATCAAAATTCTCCCTCTTCGGAGTTTAACGCGGGCAGGTTTTACGGTGGACGACTTGGAGGCCACTGACGTGATGATTTGTGGCTTTGACAACCAAGGGAAGCCTACGCTAGGCGGCATTACATTGAAGAGCCAGATGTCAAATGTTAGCATCAAGGTGCGATTCTTTGTCATCGAGGCAAATACCTCCTACTCCACCCTTCTAGGAAGACCATGGATTCACAGGTATCGCGTCGTGCCATCCACCCTCCATCAATGCCCGAAGTTCCTCAACACCAACAACACACAAAAGCGCATCATCAGCAACATATATCCTTATACTATGCAGGAGTCTCACCATGAAGATGCGAAGTACTACTTCCCCATTTTAGACAGCCACCAGCAGTTGGGCGCACAACACCTCCGGTGGATCTCTTGTCCAAACCAAGTTTTAGGCCAGTAGCCGAGATGAAGCTCCCTATCATGTTGGGCTCACCTTCCGATGCAAAGGGCTCCTCCTCTCGGAGCCACAGGAACCAAGTGCGTAGGTGGTCATCTTCATCTGTGCGGTACGTCTATAGCCCCTCTTCCCAATTGCAGGTAGGGGGCTCTACTTCGACATCATGTGGAATAGGATCTTCTATGCATGGTCCAGTGACCCCATTACTATTGAAGGCAAGGTTCCCGACGTCAACACCAATCACGCTGATGTCGGCTACAACAATTTATCAAGAGGCTACCACTTCTTCATCAACTTTGGTGTGCCGAGATCCCATTTCTTTAACACTTGGAAGCTCTGCAGGTGCCCAGGAAGGCTCCAGGATGCTAACAGACAGCAATGATGCACCACCACCCATCATGCTATGGGCACGCAACCCCCGAAAGGAAGAGCTTGTGCACGTATCGATAGCCAATAGAAGAAGAATAAAAGAGGTCGAGGAAGTCACAAGAGGAGCTCAAGACGTACAGCCCCCGTCGCTTTATGTCTCAGTGACTTCCCCCATTGGAGGTTTGGGCAATCCCCAGTTTGTCGGGATCTAGAGTCCAAACCATTTTCTACACGGTCCCGCGAGTAAAACAATGTGATTTTGTATTTGAATTTCCCCAAACTTGAGGTGATCCAGAGGAGGTACTATCGACAATGAAGGCGGAGCCTAAGATGGTTCGCTTGTTGGAGAAGGCCGGGATCACTCTTGGGAGGAAAAACAGGATGCCTCTACCACCCGCCATATGTGAGGAATGGTGGAGACAAGAAAAAGACCTCATCAAGAAAAAACGCAAAGCTCAACCAAAGTTTGGGCTTAGCTACATCAACCCTGATGCCCCCAGCGATGAGGGGAAGCTCAGCTCCGCGCCAGCACCACGAGAACCAGAAGACAAAGGGCGACAGATGCCAGAAGGAGACTTCTACAACACCAACATGCCTTTTGGATTTAATAATGTGGGTGCAACATACCAGCATGCCATGACATCCGTCCTTGGCGATCCGATGCACCATATGATGGAATGCTGCACCTACGACGTCCCTGCCGATGAAGAGGAGGATCTTGATGGTGTAACACGAGTCAACTGCCATGCCATGTCCGTCTCATCGAGCAATGACTCCAACACTTTGTCTGGTGCTCCTCATCAACAGAACTCTGCCAACAGTGAGCCAAGTGACGCCGAGGAACTTAGCTCCATATTAGCACCACATGAGTTAGAAGACGGAGGGTAGCCCACCATTGATGATCTCGTCCAAGTCAACCTTGGAACTGAGGATGACCCACACCCCAGTTTTATTTGATCCACGCTGACAGAAGAGGAGTGACAAGACTACTTAAGCTTCTTGATGGAGTACCAAGATTACTTCGCTTGGAGTTACAAGGAGATGCCAGGTTTGGACCCTCATGTCGCCACGCACAAGTTTGCGATTGACCCACGTTTCTATCCCATCAAGCAGCAACCATGACTGTTATGTCCAAAACTTGAAGATGATGTCATCACAGAGGTTGACAAGCTAATCACTGTAGGTTTCATCAAGGAGACGAAGTATCCACGGTGGCTCGCCAATATTGTCCCGGTGGAGAGGAAGAATGGGCAAATACAGATCTGCCAGGACTTCCGCGACCTGAATTGGGCCTGCCTAAAGGATGACTTTCCTCTCCCAATCACAGAGACCATCATCGACTCCACCACAGGCCATGGTGCACTTTCCTTCATGGATGGTTCGTCAGGCTACAACCAGATCAAGATGGATCCCGATGACGCCATCGACACCGCTTTCAGGACCCCGAAGGGAAACTTCTACTGCACCATCATGCCATTCGGACTGAAGAATGCTGGAGCAACGTACAAGCGTGCCATGACATGTGTTCTTGGTGATTTAATCCACCATTCAATGGAATGCTATGTTGATGACATGGTCGTCAAAACCAAGCATCGCAAGCATTATCGGGAGGATCTTCGAGTTGTCTTTGAGCGGCTACATCAACATCAACTCGAGATGAACCCAATGAAGTGTGCATTTGCTATTCAGTCAGGCCTCTTCCTTGGCTTTGTTGTTCGTCACCGAGCCATAGAGATCGAGCCTAAGAAGATCAAGGCCATCCTCGACATGTTGTCGCCTCAAGATCTAAAGGAGTTGAGTTCATTGCAGGGGAAGCTAGCGTATAATCGGCGCTTCATCTCCAACCTCTCTGGACGCATCCAGGCCTTCTCGAGCCTCATGAAGAAAGGTGCTCCGTTCATGTGGGATGAAGGATGCCAATGCGGATTCATTGAAATCAAAAGCGAGGCCTACATCGATAGGCACTTTGTTCACCCAAAACAATGATGAAGGGAAGGAGGTGGCGTGTTATTACTTGAGCCGCACCATGGTGGGGGCTGAGCAAAACTACTCTTCTATAGAGAAGTTGTGCTTGGCCCTAATCTTTGCTTTGAAGAAGCTCAGGCACTACACGTTGAAGCATGAAGTCCAGCTCATCTCAAGGGTGGACCCCATGAGGTACGTTCTAAGTCAGCCCGCGCTCATGGGGCGACTTGGAAAATGTGCACTTATCATGATGGAGTTCTACATCACCTTTGTGCCTTAAAAAGCAATCAAGGGTTGAGCCTTGGCAGAGTTTCTCATGGCGCACCCAATTCCAGATGACTCCCCTCTTGTCACAAACCTTCCTGACGAAGGGGTATTCAACGTCAACCTCGACACACCGTGTGAACTCTACTTTGACAGTGCCTCCCGCATGGACGCCGACCCTGATGCTACCCCAAGACGAAGAGCCAGTGTAGGTTTGGTTTTCAATACGCCACAAGGAGGGGTGATGTATCACTCGTTCTCCCTCCTCAAGGAAGAATGCTCCAACAATGAAGCAGAGTATGAGGCGCTCATCTTCGGTCTCCTCTTGGCGCTCTCCATAGAGGTTCATTCGTTGCAGGCTTACAGAGACTCTTAACTCATCATCCGTCAAGTCAACGACATCTACGAGGTTCGCAAGCATGAACTGGTGCCATACTATGCCGCAGCCCGGAATCTAGTGGAAAATTTTCAACAAGTTGAAGTGCTCCATGTCCCGTGAAGTAGGAATGCACCTGTTGATGCCTTGGCGAAACTAGCAGTGACATTGGTGCTTCCAGATAATAAAATAATGCAGGTGAACATGGAAAAAGGTATCTACTCCTAGCTATCTTAGAGCTCATCCCGGTGGAGTACGAAGTCAATACCGTCATGACAAATGCCATAAAGGAGGGCGAGTGGCTGCAACCCTTCCTCGACTATTTCAAGCATGGGAGCCTCCCCGATGACCCTGTCATGAGGCGCCAACTACAACGACGACTCCCTTTCTATCTTTTTGAAGCAGGTGTCCTATACATGCGTTCGCATGGGCAGGAGGTCCTACTTCGATGCATCAACCGAACTGAAGCCGACAAAGTCCTACAGGAGATGCATCATGGAGTTTGCGGCGGGCACCAAGGAGGAGCCAAGATGTATCATAGTATACATCTAATAGGATACTACTGGCATGGCATCATGGCGGACTGCCTTCGGGTGGCCAAATCGTGCCACAATTGTCAAGTTCATGGCGATTTCAAGCACCAGCCTCCAGTCCCTCTTCACCCTACCATTCACTCTTGGCCATTTGACGCTTGGGGAATCAATATCATGGGCCCTATCGAGCCTCCATCTTCCAGGGGCCATCGCTTAATCCTCGCCGTGATGGACTACTTCTCGAAGTGGGCGGAAGCTGTTCCACTATGGGAGGTGAAGAGTGACAACGTCATCAACTTCCTAGAGAGAAAAATCATATATCTCTTTGAGATACCCCACCGGATCACCTCTGACAATGGCAAGGCCTTCAAGTCCAACAAGATGTACAGGTTCACGAAGAAGTACAAGATCAAGTGGAACTACTCCACTGGCTACTACCCTTAAGCTAATTGTGCGATCGAGGCCTTCAACAAGACACTCGCAAGATACTCAAGAAGACAGTGACAAGGAACAAGAGAGACTGGCATGACCGTCTCTTCGAGTCCTTATGGGCATATAGCATCATGGTCCGTACCCCAACACAGGCGACTCCATTTTCTCTCATTTACGGGAGTGAGGCGGTCCTACCACTAGAGGTCCAGCTACCCTCTTAATTTGAGGGTGGCTATCCAAGATGAAATCACCCAAGACGAATAGGTGCGACTGCGGTTTCAGGAGCTCGATGCCCTTGAAGAGGGGCGACTTCATGCCCTACAGAACCTGGAGCTTTACCGCCAGAATATGATGAGGCGCATCATCGTGACGCACAGGATGAAGGGCAAGTTCAAGCCAAAGTGGGAAGGACCATACGTCATCGAGCAAGTCTATGACGGGGGGCATACCAGCTCATCGATTCCTAGGGAGTCCGACCTATGCCCCCAATGAACGAAAGGTTCCCAAAAAAATAATTTTCTTAAAATTTTGCCTCTTTTGTTGCCTTTCTGTTTTTTATGGGGGAAACTTTTTCTGTGGGCTATCAGATCCATGGTGCATTCTCCTTTGCATTTCATGGATATATCTAGTTTTCCCCAATTTTTATGGACTAACTCCAACAAAAAAATGGTTTTCCCCTATCGCACTATGCTGTTGATTGAAGTTTTGGCTACCCTAGGACTTGTTGAAGGGTGGCACGGTGTGTCAAGTTGCAGGTGGAGCGGCCCCTACACCCGCAATGCACGACACGTACAAGGTGTGTGCTTCCGGAGGCAGCGGAGACGATTACTTGGGCACTTTTGAGTATTGCTACCAGCGCTCTTCATGTTTCCAGGCATGCCTCATGTTCACAGAGGCTTGCACTCCAGGGAAGACTATAGGAAAAGATAATGGAGGGCTGCCTGACCCAATGTAAATTGGTTTGGTGCGTAGTCACATGGAAACCCTGGGGTACGACACCAGAAGCCCCAGATAAAGTGCTAGAGGGTTTTTCCTAGTCCACAGAGGTGAACAGTTGCCTTCCAAGCTCTCAAGGTGGGTCCTGAATAGATCCTGGAAAAATAGTCCTCATGAAGTTCGAGCCGAATGTCAAAGCAAGTCCATGAAGTCCGCGGCCAATCAATCATCCGCGTGAGCAATCAAGATGAAATTCCAAAAGTCCAAGAAGCAAATTCAAGAAAAAAATCCCAACAGTCCAAGAAGCAATCAAGCGGTCCCAAGCAGTAAGGAACCTACTGGAAGGAAGGCATGAGGTAGTTGTTCACAACCCCTCAATATGCATGAAGAAAAATTGCCAAGCCATTGTCCCAAAACCATTTACCCTGAACTTATCACACCCAAGTCTCTGGGTTCATGGGGCGTGTGCAGGGGGCATGTTGAGCTGTGGGGGCTCTCGGCATGACGATGGGCTAGAGTATGAATTTCTATTGCCTCTCGGAAGCATCCCGAAACACAACATCTTTATACACATACACCAAAGCTTATGTAAGTTGTTGACTTGCAATCGTCAAGGTCTTTCAATGGTTCCCAGTGACAAGTCCTTCGGTAGCCTTCTCGGATATCACGCCTATAGCTGGTGTATAACGGGAAAGCCAACTTTTTAAAACCCACAAACATTTTTTTCCTTTTTCGCATGTTTTCATTTGGTGTTCCTATTTGTGCTCCTCCAACATCTTTGGAGCCATATAGAGGCACTCCCTGTTATCGTCAATAGCATTCTGACAACAAACCACTACATCGAACTACGTCATTGGTGTTTGGGTGCAGCAATACCCATGTGTCCTGATATGTCTCCAACATATCTATAATTTTTTATTGTTCCATGCTGTTATATTATAATTCTTGGATGTTTTATAATCGTTTTATATCATTTTTTGGTACTAACCTATTGACATAGTGCCAAGTGCTCGTTCCTATTTTTTCCTTGTTTTTTACATCGCAGAAAATCTATATCAGGCGGAGTCCAAATGCCACGAAACTTTACGGAGATTTTTTATGGACCAGAAGGAACATGTTGGGCCCTGGTTGCACCTTGGGGGAGTCCCGAGGAGGGGACAACCCACCAGGGCGCACCAGGAGGCCCAGGCGCGCCCTGGTGGGTTGTGCCCACCTCGGGTGCCCCCCGGACCGCCTCTTTGCTCTATAAATACCCAAATATTCCCAAAACCCTAAGGGAGTCAACAAAATATTCATCCAGCCGCCGCATAGTCCAAAACCACTAGATCCAATCTAGACACCATCTCGGATGGGGTTCACCACCTCCATTGGTGCCTCTCCGATGATGCGTGAGTAGTTCTTTGTAGACCTTCGAGTCCGTAGTTAGTAGCTAGATTGATTCATCTCTCTCTCTCTTGATTTTCAATACAATGGTCTCTTGGAGATCCATATGATGTAACTGGTTTTGCGGTGTGTTTGTTGGGATCTGATGAACTTTGAGTTTATGATTAGTCATATCTTTTTATATCCATGAAAGTTATTTGAGTTTCTTTGATCTCTTATATGGATGATCTCTTATAGCCTCACATTTCTTCTCCTATATTTGGGTTTTGTTTGGCCAAATTGATCTATTTATCTTGCAATGGGAAGCGGTGCCCGGTAGTGGGTTCGATCTTATGGTGCTTGATCCCTGTGACAGGAAGGGAACCGACACGTATGTATCGTTGCTACTAAGGATAAAAATATGGGATCTATATCTACGCAATAGATAAACGGGTCTTCCCAACATCATGTCATCGTTATTATTGCATTACTCCGTTTTTACATGAACTTAATACACTAGATGCATGTAGGATAGCAGTCGATGTGTGGAGTAATAGTAGTAGATGCAGGCAGGAGTCGGTCTACTAATCTTGGACGTGATGCCTATGTAATGATCGTTTCCTGGATATCGTCATAATTATTTGAGGTTCTATCAATTGCCCAACAGTAATTTGTTTACCCACCATTTGCTATCTTTCTCAAGAGAAGCCACTAGTGAAACCAACGGCCCCGGGTCTTCTTCCTCATATATTTGCTTGCGATCTACTTTTCATTTGCATTTTTATTTAGATGTTTTAAACCAAAAATACAAAAATACTTTGCTACACTTTATTTCATTTGCGATCTATTATTTCAATCTACTACAATTTTCTGGCATAGTTACCCGAAAGGGATTGACAACCCCTTTAACACGTCGGGTTGCGAGGTGTTGTTATTTGTGTGCAGGTGTTGTTTATGTTGTGTTGCTTGGTTCTCCTACTGGTTTGATAACCTTGGTTTATTCACTGAGGGAAATACCTATTGTCCCTGTGCTGCATCATCCCTTCCTCTATGGGGAAATATCGACGTAGTCCTTGCAGACATGAGCTTTTCTGGCGCTATAGTCAGAGAGCAATCAAAAGGAATTTCTGGCGCAATTGCCGGGGAGGATCTTCTTCATAACCAGGTTCCTAATACAAATCTCATCTCCTCACAATTTACATTATTTGCCATTTGCCTCTCGTTTTCCTCTCCCCCACTTCACAAAAAAAATTCCGTTTTATTCGCCTCTCTTTCTCGTTCGCCATTTTCTTGTCGGGTCTGTTTTTGAGTGCAATCTTGTTGTGTGGTCATCGTGACTCAAGAGAACACCAAGTTCTATGATTTCTAAAAGACCAACAACAAAGATTTTTTTGGCATTCCGCTTGCTCCTCCCGCCGCTAGTGCGGAGACTTGTGATATTAATACTGCTTTGCTGAATCTTGTTATGAAAGACCAATTTTCCGGTACTCCTAATGAGGATGCCACGTCCCATCTTAATACCTTCGTGGAATTATGCGATATGCAAAAAAAAAGATGTGGACAATGATGTGGTCAAGATGAAATTATTTCTGTTTTCTTTGCATGATTCTGCAAAAATTTGGTTCTCTTATTTGCCTCGCAATAGTATCGATTCTTGGAATAAGTGCAAAGATGTTTTTATCACTAAGTATTTTCCGCCAGCAAAAATTATTTCCCTTATAACCCAGATCATGAATTTCAAGCAACTTGAACATGAGCATGTTGCACAATCTTGGGAAAGCATGAAAATGATGCTAAGGAATTGCCCAACTCATGGGTTAAATCTTTGGATGATCATACAAAATTTTTATGCGGGGTTGAATTTCGTTTCTTGTAATCTTTTAGATTCCATTGCGGGTGGTACTTTTATGGAAATTGCTTTGGGTGAAGCCACCAAATTGCTTAACAATATCATGGCAAATTATTCGCAATGGCATACCGAAAGGGCTCCTACTGGTAAAAAGGTTAATTCGGTTGAAGAAATTTCTTCTTTGAGTGAAAAAGTCGATGCTCTTGTGAAATTGGTTGCTAGTAGAAGTGCTCCTATTGATCTTAATGATATGCCTTTGTCTACTTTGATTGAGAAAAATAGTGATGCCATTGATGTGAATTTCATTTCTAGAAATAATTTCAACAACAATGCTTATAGAGGTAATTTTAATCCTAGTCCTTTTCCTAGTAATTCCTCTAATAATTATGGTAATTCCTATGGAAATCAATCTTATAATAATAATAGGAACACCTCTGATCTTGAGAATAATATTAAATAATTTATCAGCACACAAAAAGTTTTCAACACTTCCATAGAAGAAAAGTTAAATAAGATTGATGATTTGTCTAGAAGTGTTGATAGAATTGCTCATGATGTGGACAATCTCGAGTTGAAAATTTTTGTGCCTAAGGTTGATGAATTAATTAAATCTCTTTATGTTTCTATGGATGAAATTAAGAAAAGAACCGCTATGCTCAGAGCTATGTGACGCCCCAAGACCGACGCTCCAGATGCCTTCCATTTATTGTCGTTGTCACCGTGTGTTTCAATTGCTTTGTTGTATTCATCATGTCATCTCTTGCATTGCATCATGTCATCATGCCATCATATCACTATTTTTTGCAACTCAATTAAACAAATCGTATGGATCTTTGGTCCATTTAAATCGAGGGATGTCCACAATGGTGACTTCTCTTTATAACTTATCCTCTCAATATTAGGGAACTATTATAAAATATTTCATTAACTTTGGAATCACCAGGACACACTTGAAAAATAGTCTCGTGTCTTTTTTGCTTCAAATTCGGTCTCCAGACTTTGCCCTAAATTCTTTCATCACTTTCCCGAGCAACATCTAAATCCTGAACATTTTTGGACCTTCCCAACGCTCACTTCCTATTTGAACCATTTGAATTTAAATCAAATGGGTTTGAATTTAAACTTTCAGTCATGCCCACTTCTATTTTTCCTGGAACAATCGCATTTTTGCGAGTTCGGGAAAAATACCCTCCTGCACAAGCCCCACCCCTAACCTCTCTTTATTTTCTTTCTTGTCTCTGTTTTATTTTTATTTTAATTTTTTTAGAGTGAGATCCCAACCGCCAGGCCTCTGGCCACTTCCTTTTCTACTGGGCCGGCCTCTAAGGCCCAGCTGCGCCCCTGTCTTAACCTAGCTCGATCCCCCGCTCTCTATCGCTCACCCTCCCCCTCTCGTCCTCCCACGCCGCCGCCACACACGCATCGCACCAGGGAGGAGCCCCCGTGCCCGATCCCCTCTGACCCTACCACCCCTCTACCCAACCCCCATCTCTCCCTCCTTCCCCCTGCTCGACGGAGCGCCGCCGCCGGCGACCACGAGTTCCCTGTTGCCGCCGCATGCTCGATTCCAGGCGCCCCTGCCTCTCTGCCGCGACAGGGACCCGAGCCCTCCACGTGTGTCGCTGCCCCGACATCTCCAGTGCCTCTGTGCGCCTTTGCTACCCCGTCCCCGTAGCGCTTTGATTCTCTGCCAGAGCTCTTATCCCGTGCTTCGTCGCCGACCAAGACCAGCAGGCCACCGCAGCTCCATCTTTCCTCCTCCTCCGCGTCCTTCTCGTCCCGGACCTCCCCTGCAAGCTCTCGCCCTCGCGCCGAGTTCCTGCTGCCGCCGTTGCTTCGCTGGATCGCTCCGCCGTGCCAATTCCTCGCCGCTGGCCTTCCCCACGCCCTGCTCGCCTCCTCTGCTTCACTTATGCACGAGGATGAGGACGAGCCCCTGCCTCTGCCTCCCGCCGAGTTCGGGTGGCCCTGCTCAAGCCGCCAAGACCCCTTCAGGATATTTGCCAAGTTCGACCACCACTGAACCGAGGGCTTTTGCCTTCCTTGGATACGCCAAGACATTTCTGAATATTGCAAGTAGCATGACACGATTACCATGGATTCGACACACATGCGCCAAGTTCCACTACCGTCGCTCGGATTGGCCAAGACAATGTGTACCATGACGCCCGAAGACCCTGGATGCACCAACTTCCTCTTCGAACATGTACAACTACCATCCCGTGCATGTCACCAAGTACCACGACACCGACGACCCCAAACATCTACGAAAACGTGTGCACCACTACCGTCGACCCTCGAAGACTCCGTGGACATCAAGTTCCTCGTTGTGGCACCGAACATATATGAAACATGAACGACTACCTCCTCTTTGAGATGTGTACCACTACTTCTACTATCATCGCAAGAACGTCTACTACCACTTCTTCCCTCGACGAAGTCGATCCGCTCCGTAAATGCACGCTTCGTAGGTATAACCTCAAGACGACTCCCGTGAACGAATGCATCTGTGATAGATGAGATGCTCGTGTTTGCACCGTGTCCGAGTTGCAAGTTGCATGTTGTTCCTCGTTTGTCATGCCACCGACACACGGGACACCCGGTAACCGGGATCACCCCACCATCTCTAGCATGTTCCGCACATCCGCACACTTCCTTTTGCACTGGTATCTCCATGAGCTACCGGAACCGATATGTTGTCGTGGCATCATTTTCGGATTCGTCGCCGGGACACCCTTTCTTTCCACCATGGTGACAAATGCCTCGTATCATGCTCATGTCAACATTTTCTTAAAATTGCAAAAAACTTGTATATGTCATCCGCATCATGATAACAATATTTTAAAATGTTTAAAATTGTGTTTGCGTTAAATTGCTAAATGACATGAGGATTTACCGGAATTGTTGTTTGATGTTTCCAGCCTCATTTAAATTGCCTAAAATGTGTAGTTTACTTATGCCTCACCTCTTGCCATGTTAACCAACATTTAATATTGTTGAGTACATAAACAAGAGTTCACTTAATAATTAAATGTGATGTTTCTCCAATATGCAATTCGTTGCATATTGAGCTCCACTTAATTTGTAGTATTGTTTATTGCACTTTGCCATGCCATGCCTCATTAAACCGGACATGCATCATACTTGATTGTGCATCATGCCATGTTTATGTGATGGTTGTTTACCATGATGTTTGCTTCTTTCCGGTTGCGCTTCTTCTCGATAGTTCCGGTTACGTTGCGGTTGTGAGGATCCGTTTGACTATGTTGGTTCGTCTACTTCGTGGACTCGGTCTTCTTCCTAGTGGGATTTTAGGCAAGATGATCATTACCCACGATGTCACTTCTATCTTTTCTTGCTAGTTGTTCGCTCTATCGCTATGTCGCGCTACCTACCACTTGTTTATCATGCCTCCCATATTGCCATGTCAAGCCTCTAACCCACCTTCCTAGTAAACCGTTGTTTGGCTATGTTACCGCCTTGCTCAGCCCCTCTTATAGTGTTGCTAGTTGCAGGTGCCTTGCAGGTTGTTCCATATTGGAACATGGATATGTTGGGATATCACAATGTCTCTTATTTTAATTAATGCATCTATATACTTGGCAAAGGGTGAAAGGCTTGGCCTTTTGCTCGGTGTTTTGTTCCACTCTTGCCACCTTAGTTTTCGTCATACCGGTGTTATGTTCCTTGATTTTGCGTTCCTTACGCAATTGGGGTTATGGGAGCCCCTTGACAGTTTGCTTTGAATAAAACTCCTCCAGCAAGGCCCAACCTTGGTTTTACCATTTGCCTAATCACAACTAAAATTAGCCTAGGGAGTAATTAACCCAAGGATTATCTTAATTCAACCCCCCTAGGGCCAGTGCTCCTCTGAGTGTTGGTCCGAACCGCGCAGCCTGCGAGGCCACCTCGTGAAAACTTGAGGGTTGGTTTTACTTGTAGCTTGTCCCATCCGATGTGCCCTGAGAACGAGATATGTGCAACTCCTATCAGGATTTGTCGGCACCTTCGGGCAGTCTTGCTGGTCTTGTTTTACCATTGTCGAAATGTCTTGTAACCGGGATTCCGAGTTTGATCGGTTTGTTCCGGGATAAGGAATATCCTTCGTTGACCCTAGCCCTCTCCGGTGTCTATATAAACCGGAGGGTTTTAGTCCGTAGGACGAAGGACAATCATACCATAGGCTAGCTTCTAGGGTTTAGCCTCTCCGATCTCGTGGTAGATCTACTCTTGTACTACCCATATCATCAATATTAATCAAGCAGGACGTAGGGTTTTACCTCCATCAAGAAGGCCCGAACCTGGGTAAAACATTGTGTCCCCTGCCTCCTGTTACCATCCGCCTAGACGGACAGTTCAGGACCCCCTACCCGAGATCCGCCGGTTTTGACACCGACATTGGTGCTTTCATTGAGAGTTCCTCTGTGTCGTCACTTTTAGGCCCGATGGCTCCTCCGATCATCAACGATGATGCGATCCAGGGTGAGACTTTTCTCCCCGGACAGATCTTCGTATTTGGCGGCTTTGCACTGCGGGCCAATTCGCTTGGCCATCTGGAGTAGATCGAAAGCTATGCCCCTGGCCGTCAGGTCAGATTTGGAAGTTTAAACTACACAGTGGACCTCCGTGGAGACTTGATCTTCGACGGATTCGAGCCGCAGCCGAGCGTGCCGCACTATCACGATGGGCATGATCTAGCTCTGTTGTCGAACAGTGCCCTGGAGGCCGCACCCGCATCATCTCCGACCCTTAATTCGGAGCCAACTACGCCAATCGAGGATGGGTGGTTGGACACCGCCTCGGGGACTGCAATCTCTACGGCGATCGAGCCGAACACCAACCCTATTCTCTGCGAAGCCCGTGACTCCAAGGAGCCGGACTCCTCTCCAGACTCCGAGCCCTCCGAGCCCCTACCGATCGAACCCGATTGGGCGCCGATCATGGAGTTCACCGCCGCGCACATCTTTCAGCACTCGCCCTTCGGCGATATTCTGAATTCACTAAACTCTCTCTCTTTATCAGGAGAGCCCTGTCCGGACTATGGTCAGCGAGGTTGGGATGCGGATGATGAAGAAATTCAAAGCCCACCCACCACCCACTTCGTAGCCATTGTCGATGATTTAACCGACATGCTCGACTTCGACTCCGAAGACATCGACGGTATGGACGCCGATGCAGGAGACGATCAAGAACCAGCGCCTATAGGGCACTGGAAAGCCACCTCGTCGTATGATATATACATGGTGGACACCCCAAAAGAAGGCAATGGCGATGGAATAGCGGAGGATGACCCCTCCAAGAAGCAGCCTAAGCGCCGGCGTGAGCGGCGCCGCTCTAAATTCTGCCAAAGCAAAAATGGTGATTCCGGCATGGGAGATAATAACACCCCGGACAGTGCCGAAGACAACCACCTCCAGCAAGATTCAGCACAGGAGGATGGAGAAGCCAGCCCTCATGAGAGAGCGGCAGATAGAGAGGTCGAGGACGATAATTATATACCTCCCCCTGAAGACGAGGCAATCCTCAACGACGACGAATTTGTCGTGCCGGAGGATCCCGTCGAACAAGAGCGTTTCAAACGCAGGCTTATGGCCACGGCGAGCAGCCTCAAGAAAAAACAGCAACAGCTTAGAGCTGATCAAGATTTGCTAGCCGACAGATGGACTAAGGTCCTTGCGGCCGAAGAGTATGAACTCGAACGCCCCTCCAAGAGCTACCCAAAGCGCAGGCTGCTACACCGATTAGAGGAGGAAGCACCTAAACCTACATCACCAGCGCATGATGCGGCCGACCGGCCACCCCATGGCCACGACAGAGAGGCCTCTTGGCCCTCCACTCAAGCCGCACCCCGGCGCCGCTCAAAAAATACCAAGGCACAGGAAAATGCGCCAGACCTGCGAGATATATTGGAGGACAAGGCAAGGCAAACAAGATCGATCTATGGATCGCGTGGGAGCCCCACGGCACGAGACGGTAATCGTCACTCCGAATATAGTCAATCCGGCCGGGCCGAACACAGTAGACAAAGCTCGTTTGAGCTGCGTCGTGATATAGCCCAATACAGAGGCGCCGCACACCCACTATGCTTCACAGATGAAGTAATGGATCATCAAATCCCTGAGGGTTTCAAACCCGTGAACATCGAATCATATGATGGCACAACAGATCCTGCGGTATGGATCGAGGACTATCTCCTTCATATCCACATGGCCCGCGGTGATGACCTACACACCATCAAATACCTCCCACTCAAGCTTAAAGGACCAGCTCGGCATTGGCTTAACAGCTTGCTAGCAGAATCAATTGGTTGTTGGGAGGACCTGGAAGCCGCATTCCTCGACAATTTCTAGGGCACTTATGTGCGACCACCAGACGCCGATGACCTTAGCCACATAATTTAGCAGCCAGAGGAATCGGCCAGACAATTCTAGACACGGTTCCTAACCAAGAAAAATCAAATCGTCGACTGTCCGGACGCAGAGGCCCTAGCAGCCTTCAAGCATAACATCCGCGACGAGTGGCTTGCACGGCACCTAGGACAGGAAAAGCCGAAATCTATGGCAGCCCTCACGACACTTATGACCCGCTTTTGCATGGGAGAAGACAGCTGGCTAGCTCGCAGCAATAACATGACCAAGAGCCCTGGTAATTCGGATACCAAGGACAGCAGTGGCAGGTCGCGTCGCAACAAGCAAAAGCGCCACATTAACGGCGACAATGCTGAGGATACGGCAGTTAATGCCGGATTCAGAGGCTCTAAACCCGGTCAGCGGAAAAAGCCATTCAAAAGAAATACCCCGGGCCCGTCCAGTTTGGACCGAATACTCGACCGCTCATGCCAGATACATGGCACCCCTGAAAAACCAGACAATCACACCAACAGGGATTGTTGGGTGTTCAAGCAGGCAGACAAGTTAAATGCCGAAAGCAGAGACAAAGGGCTGCATAGCGATGACGAGGAGGAGCCCCGGCAGCCGAACAACAGTGGACAGAAAGGTTTTCCCCCACAAGTGCGGACGATGAACATGATATACGCAACCCATGTCCCCAAGAGGGAGCGGAAGCGTGCGCTAAGGGACGTATACGCGATGGAGCCAGTTGCCCCAAAGTTCAACCCATGGTCTTCTTGCCTGATCACTTTTGATCGAAGGGACCACCCCACTAGCATCCGTCATGGCGGATTCGCCGCATTGGTTCTAGACCCAATTATTGACGGATTTCACCTCACTAGAGTCCTTATGGACGGCGCCAGCAGCCTGAACCTGCTTTACCAGGATATAGTGCGGAAAATGGGCACCGATCCCTCGAGGATTAAACCCACTAAAACGACCTTTAAAGGTGTCATACCAGGTGTAGAGGCTAACTGTACAGGCTCAGTTACAAGGAAGGTGAAAAGTTGAAGTTCATTCCTCCCTCTAATTCCATCTCAGCCTATCCGCTACAGAAAAGGGGCGGGCTCACTAACTTTGTGCAGAGTGTTGATCTACCTTTGCGGGACATGATCAGATTTGAAGTGGTCTTCGGATCTCCGGATAATTTCCGAAGCGAGGAGTTAATCTTCGACATAGTCCCGTTCCGTAGTGGCTATCACGCACTGCTCGAGCGAACCGCATTTGCCAAGTTCAATGCGGTGCCGCACTACGCATAACTCAAGCTCAAGATGCCAGGCCCTCGAGGCGTCATCACGGTCAATGGAAACACTGAACGCTCTCTCCGAACGGAGGAGCATATGGAGGCCATCGCAGCGGAAGTACAAAGCAGCCTCTCAAGGCAATTCTCTAGTCCGGCCATTAAACGTCTGGACACCGTCAAGCGCGGCCGGAGTAACCTACAACAAGACCGCCTGGCACGTTCCGAGCAAGCGTAGCAATGCGGCCCCAACCCCAGCCCTCGCGAACTTGCGAAACCAGTGTTGCACGTACATAACTACGCTATGGAAATACCATGGGCACAGGGGGAGGGGCACCATCACGGCACGCCTGACACGCGTCTTAAACCGCACTAGGGGCTGCCGATTTCTTAATTTTCTCTTATTTTCAGGACTCCAATTCTTCGGAAGGCCTGTCCGGCAGTACAATTGCCGCACAAACGATACAACCAGGGAAGCAGAAAGCTACGTCGCACTATGGAACTCTAAGGTGGTCTCTATAACGAGTAGTATACCCGTTTCACATAACATTCCGCAGCTCGCCCCTGGAAAGGACATGTTAAATAGTCCCATATTTTTCTTATTGCACTATTTGTATTGTTCTGCTTTGGTCGCGGCCTTTTTAAATAAACAATGCATAGCTTCCGTCTACTATTGCATTACTCTTTTTTTACGAATATATGTTCATTAATGACATGTTGCACCCGTACACTTTGGTACGGCCAATACACCAGGGGCTTAAGTACCCCACAATACGGTGTGAGAAGTCTGAACACTTTCACAAGTGCGGCACCCCGAACTTATAGCATTATATGCATCGGCTCCGAATCATGTCTTGGGTCAATAGTTGGGTTTGCCCGGCTCCTATGTTTTGGTACCTTACGTTCCGTTATATCGGCTAAGGTAGCACTAGGAGAACTACTGCGATTGTGCCCCAGTTGAGCTGGGCTAAGCACCTCAGTAGAGAAAGCTAAAACTGACCGTCATGATGAGGCGAGAGCTGGTCGCTGTTCGAGAGGTTTTCGAGTCCCTAAAGACTTATGCCGCTCAGAGCGAGGAGTTGGCTTTGTCCGGCCAAGGCGTGGATAGCGCCCCGAACTCGGTCTTTTGAACACTAGGGGCTTCGCTGAAATTTAAAATTATATAATTCTATGGCTAAGTGAGAGTGTTCAAGCATTATAGTCTGATTGCCTTGTTCGTTGTGTTGAGCGCCTCCCTCGAAGGACCCAAGAATGGGAAAAAGAGCGCTCATGTTTATCCCGAACACCCCAGCACTCGTGGCACGGGGGCAGAAGCCGACGACTTGACATCTCTCAAATTTGATAAACGGCCGCACAGAAGGTAATATTTTAAATTCAAAAGCGTTGCTTAGCGCATATGAACAAGTTTTCAGCGTACAGGATCACAAATGCGAGTTTACTCAAAAATTACATCTTTGGAGCATTCATTCGCTATAAGGCAGGCACCCTTTAGGACGCCCTCATAATACGCTTCCGGGACGCGATGCTCCTTGCCCGGCGGTGGCCCGTCCTTCACCAGCTTCTCCGCATCCATCTTGCCCCAGTGCACTTTAGCATGGGCAAGCGCCCTACGGGCACCTTCGATGCAGACGGAGCGCTTGATTACTTCAAGCCGTGGACAGGCATCCACCAGCCGCCTCACCAGCCCGAAGTAGCTCCCAGGCAGAGCCTCTCCAGGCCAAAGCCGAACTATGAGGCCCTTTATGGCCTGTTCGGCCACCTTGTGGAGCTCGACCATTTGCTTCAACTGGTCGCTCAAAGGCACCAGGTGTCCGGCCTCAGCATACTGAGACCAGAACACCTTCTCCATCGAGCTCCCCTCCTCGGCTCGGTAGTAGGCGGCGGCATCAGACGCACTATGGGGCAAATTTGCGAATGATCTTAGAGAGCTCCGGACTCGGGTAAGTAACAAGTAATTCACTTTCACGTGCTTGCTTTGCATAATGAATGCCTTACCCGCCGCTATCTTATTCATATCTCCAATTTCTTGGAGGGCTTTCTGGGCTTCGGCCTTGGCAGACTTCGCGCTTTTGAGGGCTACCGCAATCTCGGACGCTTGTGTCTTCGAGTCAAGCTCCAAACTCTCGTATTTTTCACGAGAGCCTAGAGCTCTTTCTGCACCTCCTCCACCCGCGCCTCCTGCTTCCCTCTCTCTGTACGCTCCGCGACCGCTCTGTTTTCGGCCTCGGACATCGCTTTCTTAAGGGTTGCCACCTCGGTCGTGGCCCCTATAATACACGTTGATCCTATCATTTTTTGCAACCACATCTTCTCTATATACTTGCGCAAGGTATTACTTACCTTCCTTCTCCTCGAGTTGCCTCTTGGCATGGCCGAGCTCGTTCTCGGACCGCGCGAGGTTTTGCTTCAGCGTATCCACCTCCGCAGTCAGTGCGGCGGAGGCCAGCAACGAAGCCTGCATACGCATATTGACTTGATTATGTTAGACTCCTGCGAATGTTATTAGATCCTCTATTCGGCTTTTATTTCCGAACACTGAATAGAGCATCAGTGGCTACTGTCTATGCGGTAATATTTTTACATATTCTTTACTTACCTCAAAACCTGTTAGAAGGCTGGCACAGGCTTCAGTCAGTCTGCTCTTGGCGGACTGAACCTTCTGGATCACCGCACTCATAATAGTACGGTGCTCCTTGTCGATGGAGGCGCCATTAAGCACCTCCAGCAAATTGTCCAGTGCCTCCGGTTGGACGGAGGTCGCCGTCTCGGTAGGCTTGCTCCTCTTGGAAGGAGGCTGCCCACCGGAGTCCGGAACCATTGAAGGTTCCGGTGTGGTGTCTGGCTCAAGGCCGGACTTGGAGCCCTTGGGGGTTCTATCCCCTTTACGCCTGGAGTCCAGGAGGTCGCCTTGCGGTGCCTTCGGGACCACCTCCTCCTGGCTTGGAGCCTGTTGGGGCGCCACCGCGGCGTCGTCTGTAGGATGGGGGGAGGTAGCCGTCGGAAGAAAATTCACATCCGACGAATCCAGGGAACCGCTCGACGACACGTCGAGCCGGTCTTTGGGTCGACTGCATAAACATGTTCGACGTAAGGAAAAGCTGTGCAATGGGGGAATCCTATGAATCACTCTGGTATCCGGATACTTACGATCTCGCTAGGGGCTTGGCCCTATGCGGCCACTCCTCTCCACCGTCGTCGGCGTTGGTGGAGTAGTCCGGAGGAGGGGTCTTCCCCTTCTTGGACCCTTCGGCCTCCCCGGTTGGGGCGGCCTTCCATTTCTTCCCTCCCCCCGCTGAAGGGGGAGATGTCTCTTCTTCCTCCTCGTCGTCTTCATGGGAGGAGTGCGCCTTGGAGTCGTCAGATGATGAATCCGACACCTCCTGGCGCCGGGCACTCTTTCGAGTCCCCATGGCCTTCTTCTTGGCCTCCTTCTCCGGCACCACATAGGGTGCCGGAACTAGCAGCTTCGCCAAGCGAGCGTCCGCTGGGCTTTCGGGCAAAGGAGCCGGACAGTTGATCTGTCCGGACGTCTCTTGGCAATCCTGTCAAAGGTAAGGGAGCTTAGATCCCTCATGGAGTCAAACTATGAAAAACTAATACCCTGTAAAAGGTAAAAACAGCTTACCGCACGAGCGTGATGCTGTGTGCTGAATCCGCGATCCTCGGTAGCGGATGCGGGGGCTTCGGCGCCCTTGAAAAGCACCTTCCAGGCATCTTTGTACGTCGTGTCGAAGAGCCTGCTAAGAGTTCGGTGCCGCACTGGGTCGAACTCCCACATGTTGAAAGCCCGTTGTTGACACGGGAGGATCTGGCGGATGAGAATAACCTGGACTACGTTGACAAGTTTGAGCTTCTTGTCCACCAGGGTTTGGATGCATGTTTGGAGCCCGGTCAGCTCTCCTTTTTTACCCCACGACAGGCCCGTCTCTTTCTAGGAGGCGAGCCGCGTAGGGGGTCCGGATCGGAACTCGGGGGCTGCGACCCATTCAGGGTCGCGCGGCTCGGTGATGTAAAACCACCCCGACTGCCACCCCTTTAGGGACTCCACGAAGGAGCCCTCGAGCCATAGGACGTTGGGCATCTTGCCCACCATGGCACCTCCGCACTCTGCCTGGGTGCCGCGCACCACCTTCGGCTTGACATTGAAAGTCTTGAGCCATAGGCCAAAATGGGGGCGGATGCGGAAGAAAGCCTCGCACACGACGATAAACGCCGAGATGTTGAGGACAAAGTTCGGGGCCAGATCGTGGAAATCCAGGCCATAGTAGAACATGAGCCCCCGGACAAATGGGTGGAGAGGGAAGCCCAGTCCGCGGAGGAAATGGGGGAGGAACACCACCCTCTCATG
The DNA here is from genome assembly GCF_056163025.1 of Triticum urartu. NCBI lineage: Eukaryota > Viridiplantae > Streptophyta > Magnoliopsida > Poales > Poaceae > Triticum > Triticum urartu. The sequence continues at coordinate 190,184,577 of NC_141873.1, read as the reverse complement.
GGGCCTAGGGGTGGGGATGAGCTGCCCCTCTTCGGGAAGCCGGTGCGCAATGTCATTAGACAAGTATCCGGCCTTCCTCAGTTTTTTGATGTGTCCCTCCATAACGGAGGAGACCATCCACTTGCCTCCTGCTCCAGACATGGCTGGAGAAGGTTGAGGTGGGGTGTGCGGACTTGGGCGCTGGAGCTCGAGTGCGCGGAAATGGATAGGCAAAGGAGGAAGAAGGCGTGGATGAAAAGGTGGATCCTTATCCCCTTATATGGGCGGATGCGACTATGCGTCCCCACCAGCATGGTAAAACTCGCTTATCTCCCAAGCGCCGTAATCAATGGCACGGTTGGGTTACCCACGCCCGTATTGATGAGAATCCCGGAATAAGGGGACACGATCTCTGCTTTGACAAGACGTGCCAAGGAAACCGCCTCGCTAAACGCGCTGAGGTAGAACGGTAAAACGATTCGAATAAAGACTTGGCCGTGGTGTGATGTCACGCTACGGAATACGTCAGCATGTTAGATTTGTGTAAATATTATTCTCTCTATGGAAATATGTGGAAACTTATTTTGAAGAGCCGGACACTACCTTTTGTGTTCAAAATCTTCTATGAGGTACTTGGAGGAGGAACCCGCCTTGCAATGTCGAAGACAATCTGCGCACCGGACTCGTCGTCATTGAAGCCTGGTTCAGGGGCTACTGAGGGAGTCCTCGATTAGGGGGCGTCCGGATAGCCGGACTATACCTTCGGCCGGACTCCTGGACTATGAAGATACAAGATTGAAGACTTCGTCCCGTGTCCGGAAGGGACTTTCCTTGGTGTGGAAGGCAAGCTTGGCGATACGGATATGTAGATCTCCTATCGTTGTAACCGACTCTGTGTAACCCTAGCCCTCTCCGGTGTCTATATAAACCGGAGGGTTTTAGTCCGTAGGACGAATGACAATCATACCATAGGATAGCTTCTAGGGTTTAGCCTCTCCGATCTCGTGGTAGATCTACTCTTGTACTACCCATATCATCAATATTAATCAAGCAGGACGTAGGGTTTTACCTCCATCAAGAGGGCCCGAACCTGGGTAAAACATTGTGTCCCCTGCCTCCTGTTACCATCCGCCTAGACGCAAAGTTCGGGACCCCCTACCCGAGATCCGCCGGTTTTGACACCGACATAAGTGAACACGGTTTTGAACATAAGTAGTTTCAGGATCACTTCTTGATCACTATAGTTTCACAACCGTTGAGTAGCTTCTCTTCTTCATCTTATTTGTGTATGTTAGCCACCATATTTGCTTAGCGCTTGCTGCAGCTCCACCTCATTACCTTATCATACCCATAAGCTTAAATAGTCTTGATCTCGCGGGTGTGAGATTGCTGAGCCCTCGTGACTCACGGATACTTCCAAACAGTTACAGGTGCCGATGATACCAGTGGAGGTGATGCCACCGAGCTCAACTGGGAGTTCGATGAAGACCTTGGCCGTTACTATGTTTCGTTTCTGATGATCAGTAGTGTGCCTAGTTGGGACGATCAGGATTTAGCATTTGGGGTTGTCTTCTTTTCATTTAGATTCGTCCATAGTCGGACTATGTGTGTACTCTGAATGATGTATGAATCATTTGATCATCGTGTGATGTGGCGATTATAAGCCAACTATTGTATTCTTGTTATTGTACATGCGATTGTGTGAAGATGACCCTTCTTGCGACGAAACCAAAATGCGGTTATGCCTCTAAGTCGTGCCTCGACACGTGGGAGATATAGCCGCATCTTGGGCGTTACAAGCTAAAAGAGAATTTTTAGAAAAAGTGTTTTCTAGTGATTTCTTTCGCAGAAGTGATGAAGATCTTAAAATGATTGGTGTTTCTTCTATTGATTCCTTGTTTAGTAAAGTTAATATTTATGAAAAAGGGGCTGGAGAAGAGTCAACTTTAGGTAGAAGGCGTCCCAATATTTCGGAGGGTAAAAATCTTGTTGAAAAAATTGACGAAAGTGGGTTTGAAGAGGTCAAAACTTTAGCTAGTGATGTGCCACTCTTTTGGATTACAAAGACTTTAGTTATGATAGTTGCTCTTTGATTGATTATATTTCTTTGTTGCAATCCATGATAAATTTACCCCATGCTTATGAACAAAATAAAGCTTTTTACTAAACATATTGTTGATGCCATGATGAAGGCTCTTGAAGAAAAATTGGAATTAGAAGTTTCAATTCCTAGAAAATTGCATGATGAACGGGAACGTACTATCAAAGTCAAGATTAAAAATTATGAGTGTTTTTCTTTGTGTGACTTGGGTGCTAGTGTTTCTACAATTCCGAAATCTTTATATGATGTGCTTGGTCTTACCGATCTTGAATCATGCTCTTTAAATTTGCACTTGGAGGATTCTACTATTAAAAAGCCTATGGGAAGAATTAGTGATGTTCTTATTCTTGCAAATAGTAATTATTGGCCCATAGATTTTATTGTTCTTGATATTGATTGCAATCCATCTTGTCCAATTATTCTTGGTAGACCGTTTTTATGCACTATCGGTGACGTGATTGATATGAAAGAAGTCAATATTAAGTTCCAATTTCCTTTGAGGAATGGTATGGAACACTTTCCTAGAACTAGAATTAAGTCACCTTATGAATCAATCATGAGGGCGTCTTATGGATCTCGAACCAAAGATGACAAAACTTAGATCATTGCTTTATGCCTAGCTAAGGGCGTAAAATTATAGTGCTTGTTGGGAGGCAACCCAATGAATAAAATCTATTTATGCTTTTTGCTTCTTGTTCTTGTGTGTTAGAACAATTATGCTACTATTATGATTGTGTTTTTATGTTTTAATTAGTGTTTGTGTCAAGTAAATCCTTTAGGATCTTCTTGGGTAATAGTTGTTTGATCTTGCTGACAAATAGAAACTTTTACGCTCACAAAATTAATTTTCATTTTTTACCAGAGAGCAATAAAATACCCACTCCACTTGAAGTAGATCAATATACAAATTTCTCAGGTCGTCCTAATTTTTCAGAATTTTTGGAGTTACATAAGTATTCTAAATAGTCAGATTGCTACAGACTGTTCTGTTTTGACAGATTCTGTTTTCTTTGTGTTGTCTGCTTATTTTGATGGCTCTATGGTTTTCTTTGATGAGTTTTTGCCATAGAAAAGTTGGAATACAGTATATATAATACAAAAACAAAATATGAATTGGTTTGATACATCACTTATAGTAGTGATTTATTATTCTTATACTAACGGATCTCACAAAGGTTTTGTTGAGTTTCATGTGATTGAAGTTTTCAAGTTTTGGGTTATCTTACGATGGGTGAAGGAAGGATGGAAGAGCCTAAGCTTGGGGATACCCAGGCATCCCAAGCTATTATCCAAAAATCAACCAACTAAGCTTGGGGATGCCCCCGAGTGGCATCCCCGCTTTCTTCCAACAACTATCGGTATTTTACTCGAGACTATATTTTTATTCGTCACATGATATGTGTTTTGCTTGGAGCGTCTTGTATGATATGTGTCTTTGCTTGTTTTATTTTGTTTTTTAAGTCATCAATCCTTTCTGGACACACCTATTCGAGAGAGCCAAAATTATATCATGACTTGTTAGAATTGCTCTCTATGCTTCACTTAAATCTTTTATGAGCTAGGGCTTGCTCTAGTGCTTCAGTTATATCTTTTCGAGCATGGTGTGCTTAGTATTTTTGAAGAAATGCTCTCTTGCTTCACTTAAATTATTTTGAGAGAAAGAAATATTATGCTCATGATCTTCACTTATATTTGTTTGAGCTTAGGAAAAGCAACACATGAAAATTAGTCCCAAAGTGATAGATATCCAAGAAGGATAAAGAAAAGAAAAATGTCATGAAGATCATTGGACAAAATAAACTTGATTCTTATTAATAGTTTTGAGATATGATGATGTGATATGTGAGTTATGTTGATGAGTAATTATGCTCTAGTAGGAATATTGGTGTTAAGGTTTGTGATTCCCGAAGCATGCACGTATAGTCTCTCGTTATGCTATGATGTTGGAGCATGATTTATTTTTGATTGTCTTCCTTATGAGTGGCTGTTGGGGATGAGCGATGGTTTTTTCCTACCAATCTAATCCCCTAGGGGCATGCGTAGTAGTACTTTGCTTCAAGGGCATATAAACTTTTGCAGTAAGTATATGAGTTCTTTATGACTAATGTGAGTCCATGGATTATACGCACTCTTACCTTTTCGCAATTTGCTAGCCTCTACGGTACCATGCATTGCCCTTTCTCACATTGAGACCTGTGTAACGCCCCGAGACCGTTGCGCTAGATGCCTTCCAGTTATTCGTTGTTCTTGCCTTGTCTTATTGCATTAGTGCTTGTGTCTATTTTGCATTCTCATAATCATCATGTGCATTGTCATATTCATGCATGTTGTATTGTTGCATGCTCCATGTGTGGTTCTTGCACCATCACTCCTCCTTCCTTCCCTTTCTTCCATTTCTGCAAGTGCCACTTTCCCTTCTCTTTTGTTTTTCATCTTTTCCCCAATTTTCTAACACCATGTACCTAGCCTCTCTGCCAAATTTCATCTCAATTGGAATTTTTTTGGTTAGGGTTTAGAATGGTTCAAGTTTGAATTTATTTCAAGCTTGAATTATTTTTACTTCCTTTAAAAATCTCCAAACCAATTTAATTAAATAGGGCACATTTTCAGAATCATGGGAATATTTTTATATTTCTCTAGCTCCTCTCTTTCCCCCCTGCTCTTTCCTTTTTGTATTTCTGTCTGAAGAAATTGAAAGGAAAGAAAGCAGCATCAGCAGTGCAACCCAGCAGCGCTCGCCTACCTGGGCCTCGGCCTCCCAGGCTGGCCCAGCTAACCCCGCGCGCCAGCAAGCCAAGCGCACCAGCCAGCCCGCTGAGCCACCCGCGCCCTCTCCCTCTCATGCTTTTCTCACCCACGCCTGAGCCTGCCCACCCACCACTCGCCCCGTTGTGGCGTAGCCACGTGGTTAGGCCGGCCCCATCTGTCAACCTCTGGCTACAGTGCACCCGCCCCTTACCTTTTCATCGACCTCCAGCCGCGCCGTGCACATGGCCACGGCATGCTCATGCGAGCGCGCACAGCCTCGTCCCGGCCCTTATCCGCAGCCCATCCGCGCCAGCTGCAAGCCACCCACTCCCTCTCGCTTTCCCCTATCTCAAGAAACCCTAGGGGTGCATCTAGATCGAGATCCAGCCCCTGCGCCGAGGTCATCAGAGGACCAGCCATGTCACCGCCGTGAACCCCTTCGCCTTCTTCCTCGCCGACCGTGTCCGGCAAGTTCGTCGACGTCCTCTTCGCCCACTGCTTCCCCTACGTCGCCTAAGGAGTCGCCAAGCCCCACGCATGGCATCCTCCCCTGCTTCCTTTTTCCTCGGACAGGAACCGCGTCGATTTCAGAGCTCGAGTGCGTCGCCGCTGGTTCGTCTCCGTCTCCGTCATCGTGCCCTAGGGTGAGTTAGGTATACCTGCTTCCCTCCCTCTTCTTCCTGCCGAGTTTAGGTCACCGGAGTCACCACTAGATCCTTGCCATTGTCGTGCCCTCGCTGCTCCGGCAGATCTCTGAAACTTTCAGAGAAACGCGGCCGTACCCCATCCGGATCTTGTCTCCCGCTCGCCCTGCTCGGGCCCCTGCTTCGCTTCACCTTGCCGCCTCGATGCAGCCTTGCCTCAAGTGTTCGCGCACGCGCAGCCAACCGCAGCTCCACGCGCTCGTGCACACAACCAGCGCCTCGCTGCCGCGGCCGAGACGAGCTCCTGTTCGAGCTCATTCTCGAAGCCCTTGTTCTGCCGCTCGTGCACGCGCATGACACCGGCTAGTAGCAGCCGTTTCGTTCCCGCGCCCTTGCAGTCTCACCCTTCCCCTATTCCGCAACCCCGCTGTCGCATCCAGAGCCCTGCTGCTCCGTCGTTGCTCGCCGGCATCGTCGCCTTCTTCTCTGGCAACGGAGAGGAAGCCAGCTTCCGCTTTGTAATGGTTCTAAAGGAACGCTGCCTCCCCTATTTCAAACACTGAGACCTAGCCCAGTGACTCGACCCTCTCCCGCTTAACCCACATACCCGGGTTCGAACCCCCTCAGGATCATATTTAGAGCCCCAATTTCTTTTGCCTATGTCCCCTCTATGACAGTGGGACCCCACTCGTCATCCTCTCTGTCTCACACCCACTCAGCCGCTTGGGCCAAATCTTTCTGGGCCGCTGCACTCTAATGCTTCGGGCCCATGCATGTTTTTTTTCTGCATGTGGATTCATTTAAATTTCCAGTGCATGCATATTTACAGCTAATGCCATCATATTAAAATGCTCATAACTAATTCACCATGCATCCTATGTAAATAACTTATACATGAAACATGCTTAGAAATTCATCTAGTTTCATAATATGTCACTTTCACCCATGTTTAAAATGTTTGAATGTGCTGCTTGTTTAATTTGCATAAATGCCATGCTAAAATGCTTTAATTCATAACTAAATAACCATAGCTCCAAACCTAACAAACTTTATATGTAAATGGGGTAGAAAAATGCCTAGTTTAACATGGTGTACTTACTTTGCATGTTTGATAACTCTAAAATTGTGTTTAGGGCAGAACAGTACCGAACCTTAAAATATGCATATGGGGTTTTACCGAAATTTGTTGTTCGTTGTTTCCGGTCTCATTTAAACTTGCCTAGATAGGTAGTTTTCTTTTGCTTCACCTCTTGCCATGTTAATCAACATTTAATATTGTTGGGTACATAAACGAGATCAAACTAAATAACTTGAATGTGGTGTTCCATCAATATGCAACTCGTTGCATATTGAGCTCCACTTAATTTGTAGTGTTGTTTTTGCACTTTGCCATGCCATGCATATTTAAACCGAACATGCATCATACTCGATTGTGCATCATGCCATGTTCATGTGTTTTGTTGTTTACTATGTTGTGTGCTTATTTCCGGTGTTGCTTCTTCGGGTTGGTTCCGATAACATCGCGTTTGTGAGGATTCGTTCGACTTCGTCCGCTTGTCTTCTTCATGGACTCGTTCTTCTTCCTTGCGGGATCTCAGGCAAGATGACCATACCCTTGAAATCACTTCTATCTTTGCTTGCTAGTTGCTCGATCTATTGCTATGCCGCGATACCAACCACTTGCTTTATCATGCCTCCCATTTTGCCATGTCATGCCTCTAACCCACCTTCCTAGCAAACCATTGTTTGGCTATGTTACCGCTTTTGCTCAGCCCCTCTTATAGCGTTGTTAGTTGCCGGCGAAGATGATGTTTTTTCCTTGTTTGAACATGGATATTTGTTGGGATATCATTATTATATCTTGTTTACTTTAATGCACCTATATACTTGGTAAAGGGTGGAAGGCTCGGCCTTATGCCTGGTGTTTTGTTCCACTCTTGCCGCCCTAGTTTCCGTCATACCGGTGTTATGTTCCTTGATTTTGCGTTCCTTACGCGGTCGGGTTATAATGGGAACCCCTTGACAGTTCGCCTTGAATAAAACTCCTCCAGCAAGGCCCAACCTTGGTTTTACCATTTGCACTAACAACCTATCACCTTCTGTAACACCCTCGATGCGACTATAGCTCCCACGTGTCGAGGCACGACTTAGAGACATAATCGCATTGAAGGCATATGTCGCAAGTTAGGCAATCTTCACAACATCCCATGTAATATAGATAATAAAAGGGGAGTTAACATAGTTGGCTTACACTCGCCACGTCAATCAAAGTACATAAATAACATTACATCAATCAATCACTCATGGCCCGACTACGGAGCCAAAATAAAAGATAACCCAACATGCGACACGGTCCCGATCACCCCCAACTGGGCACCACTACTGATCATCAGGGAAAGACACAAAGTATCGTTGAGAGTCCTTGTCGAACTCCCACTTGAGCTCGAGCGCGTCACCTGGAGCGGAATCATCAGGCCCTGCATCTGGTGTAATAGTAATCTGTGAGCCACAGGGACTCAGCAATCTCGCACCCTCGCGATCAAAACTATTTAAGCTTATAGGTAAGGCAAGGTAAAATATGTGGAGCTGCAGCAAGCGACTAGCATATATGGTGGCTAAACTGTTCGCAAAAGAGAGCGAGAAGAGGAGGCAAAGCGTGAACGGATAACTAGAGATCAACCTGCGCAAACATTACTCCAACACCGTGTCCACTTCCCGGACTCCGACGAGAAGAGGCCATCATGGTAACTCACACGGTTGATTCCTTTTAATTAAGTTAAGGTTCAAGTTATCTACAACTGGACATTAACAAATTCCCATCTGCCCATAACCGCGGGCACGGCTTTCGAAAGTTCAAATCCCTGAAGGGGAGTCCCAACTTAGCCCATGACAAGCTCTCACGGTCAACGAAGGAATAGACCTCCTCCCGAGACGTTCCGATCAGACTCGGTATCTCGGTTCTTCAAGACACTTCGACAGGTTAAAACAAATCCAGCAACACCGCCCGAATGTGCTGACAAATCCCGATAGGAGCTGCACATATCTCTTTCTCAGGGCACATTCAGATTGTCTAAACTTCTGGTAGGCCAGCCCAGAGTTGCCCCTGGTAGCCACCGGCGGCTGACGAGTTGGACCAACACTCAGAGGAGCACTGGACCCGGGGGGGTCTAAATAAGATGACCCTCGGGCTCCGGAAACCCAAGGGAAAAAGAGGCTAGGTGGCAAATGGTAAAACCAAGGTTGGGCATTGCTGGAAAAGCTTTAATCAAGGCGAACTATCAAGGGGTTCCCATTATAACCCAACCGCGTAAGGAACGCAAAATCCGGGAACATAACACCGATATGACGGAAACTAGGGCGGCAAGAGTGGAACAAAACACTAGGAGAGAGGCCGAGCCTTCCACCCTTTACCAAGTATATAGATGCATTAAGATAACATGGCAATATAATGATATCCCAACAAGTAAATAATGTTCCAACAAGGAACGGTCTCCAATCTTCACCTGCAACTAGCAACGCTATAAGAGGGGCTGAGCAAAGCGGTAACATAGCCAATCAACGGTTTGCTAGGACATGGTGGGTTAGAGGTTTGACATGGCAGTTTGGGAGGCTTGAAATCAAGTGGTAGGCATCGTAGCATGGCATAGCAAAAGAGCGAGCATCTAGCACAGCAAAGATAGTAGTGATTTCGAGGGTATGATCATCTTGCCTGCAAAGTTGTCAGAGTTGACTGGATCCTCGAAAGCAAACTCAATGGGCTCCTCATTAGCGAACTCATCTCCCGGCTCTACCCAAACAAGACAAACAAGTAAACGGAACACAATCAACCACGTGCAAAGCTCAAACAATATGATGCAAAGATGATATGCTATGCGGGATGCATATGCAAGATTTGACAAGGGACGTATGAACCTGGCCTCAACATGGAAATCGAAGTGTGCCACTGGAAATATGAGATAAAATCTCTTGAAAACGATATAAAGAACACCGGAATCGGAGTTACGGTTTGAAAATGGCAAGCAATTCAAATATGACCACGTTCTGCGATTTACAGCAAGTAGTCATCTAAATGCAACGAGATGAACATGCTACAGCACTCAAACATACCATAAAAATACATGGCAGGGATGCATTCAAGATGCTTAACAAAAGTCTAGCACTGAGGTACGCCCAATTCATCCATTAACAGGTTCAAACAAGCATGGCAAAAATGCATATGGTAAACAGATTTCAGACTTTGTGAAATTAACACTTGTCTGAAATTTCAGATCAGATAGCACTCTTTGGAGCATGAAAACTATATGCTAGAGGACCTTAACATGGCAAAGTAAAGCATGGCATGGAGATACTCAAAGAGCTTAACTAAAGTCCCTTAGTGACCTTGAGCTAAAAGGGATCAGAAAATACAGTTGCAAGCATGTGAACATGGCAAAAACATAATCAGTTTTCAGACTTAGTGAAAACTGGAGCATGCTGAAAACAGATATCAAGTAGGCATGTTTACGAGCTCGATGCACTCACTACAGAGCAAGTCATTACAAACTAAGCATACATACATCAAGAATACACAAAATGCAAGCTATACATGGCAAGAACAATAACATAGCATGCACGGACCAACTACAACATCATCGGCAAAATCGCTAACAAGTAGACAATCTGCCCAGATTCACGAAATAGCAAAAGTAGAGCTCGATTGACTCAAGCTAGATTGCTCCATAATTTCAAACCAAGACATGGATGGATAGAGAACTACAAGATTAACAAAAATCCTTACTGATCATCCTCAAAAGAGGCACGGATCACTAGGAAACAACATGACCATATGGCCATGTGAAATAAACAGATCAAGGACTTAGTGGAAATGCGAAGTCCCTGAAATCAGCATTACCAAGTGCCTCACTTTGCAAGCTTGTGCTAGTCACCACACACATCACAAAAATACATGGGTTGCACCTCTGCAAAGATGGCAAAACCCTTAACAAAACATATGTAGAGCTCATGAGCATATCATGCACACAATAATCATGGCAAAAATGACAAATATCTAAATGGAGTAGCAGATCTGACAATTAACTCAAGTAGCACTCTTCTAACAGCATTTCGGGCATCAAGATGAACTCAAATGAAAATGATGCAATGGAATGAAATGATGTACTCTCTGAGTCAAACATTTTGATATGCTATATGTCAAAAACGGAGCTACGGATGAAAAGTTATGATGCGATGAACAGGAGCATATGAACTAGGGTTTCAGGCAAAAAGTCAACCCTCGAGATTTTAGATCTCAGATCTGGCATGCTCTACGAGGTTCGTCGGCCGGAGCTTCGAGGTCGCCGGAGGGTCGCCGGACTTGCCGTTTCGAGGAGGAAGGAGAGGGAGCCGGATTCGGGCACGAGGGCGGCAGAGGAGGTGACGGCGGTCGTCGGGCGCGGCCCCGACGCGGCTTGGCGGCGGCGGACGGCGGGGAAGAGGCGGAGGTCGGCGATGGCGCGCGGTGGCGCCGTGGCGGCGGCGGCCGGCGACCGGGCGTCGTGGAGGAAGAGGACGGCGGCGGCTCGGGCTCCCGGGCGACGTGGAGCTTCGGGCCCGCGGGGGCCCTACGCGGGCCGAGCGGGCCGGCGCGCGGGTGGAGGCGCGGCGAAGTGGGTGCGGTGACCGGGCGAATAGGGAGGCGCCACATGGCGCGGACAGGCGGAGTGGAAGTGTCCGGCAGGACGGAAAAGTGTCCGCCGGCGCGTGGAGACGAAGGAGACTAGCGTTTCGGGGGAAGGAGAAGGAGAATTTCGGAGGGGGTCTTTATATAGGCATAGAGGGAGCTTGGAGAGTCCAAATGAGGTGCGGTTTTCGGCCACGCGATCGTGATCGAACGCTCTAGATGATGGAGACGGTTTTGGGCCAGCTTGGAGGGGTGTTGGGCTACAACACACACGAGGCCTTTTCGGTCCCTCGGTTAACCGTTGGAGCATCAAACGAAGTCCAAATGGTACGAAACTTGACAGGCGGTCTACCGGTAGTAAACCAAGGCCGCTTGGCAAGTCTCGGTCCAATCCGGAAATGTTTAATCCCCACACACAAAAGAAAAGTAGAATTGACCACCGGAGGAGAATGGAGCGCCGGAATGCAAAACGGACAACGGGGAAAATGCTCGGATGCATGAGATGAACACGTATGCAAATGCAATGCACATGATGACATGATATGAGATGCATGACAATGACAACAACACACGGAGACAAAAACCCGAACCCGAGAAAATAAAATAACTTAAGGCCGGAAACGGCAAGAGTTGGAGTACATATTGGGTAAATCACATCCGGGGTGTTACAACACTCCACCACTACGAAAGGATCTCGTCCCGACATCTAGGACTGAAAGAATGCCGGGTACTCAGAACGGAGGTGATCCTCGCGTTCCCAGGTAGCTTCAAGGTCGGAATGGTGTGACCACTTGACTTTGAGGAATTTGATTGACTTGTTGCGAGTCTTGCGTTCAGTCTCTTCAAGAATAGCAACTGGGTGCTCACGGTAAGAGAGAACTTCTTGGAGCTCAATGTCCTCGAAGTTGACGGTGCGGTCAGGAGTCTTGAAGCACTTTCGGAGCTGAGAGACATGGAACACGTCATGAACATTTGCAAAGTTTGAAGGAAGCTCGAGTTGATAGGCGAGATCGCCTCTCTTGCTAACGATCCTGAAAGGTCCCATGTATCTGTGGGCAAGCTTCCCTTTGATACCGAAGCGATGAGTACCTTTCATAGGAGAGATGCGGAGGTAAACATGATCTCCGATCTCGAAAGCCAAATCACGGTGCTTACTGTCATAGTAGCTCTTCTGGCGAGATTGGGTTGCTTTGAGGTTATCTCGAATGACTTTGCACATTTACTCTGCCTCTGTGATTAAGTCATTACCCAAAAGCTGACGTTCACCGGTTTCGGACCAGTTGAGAGGGGTACGGCACTTCCTGCCATACAGAATTTCAAATGGGGCCTTGCCCGAACTTTCTTGAAAACTGTTGTTGTAGGAGAATTTAAGGAAGACAATCCTCCCACTTCATGCCGAAGGAGATCACACAAGCCCTGAGCATATCTTCAAGAATCTGGTTGACACGCTCGACTTGACCGCTAGTTTGAGGATGGAAAGCTGTGCTAAAGCGGATGTTGGTGCCCATGGCCTTCTGAAAAGAATCCCAAAACTTGGAGGTAAAGATGCTGCCACGGTCTGAAGAGATCACTTGTGGGATACCGTGCAGAGAGACAATTCGAGAGGTATAGAGTTCCGCCAAATGAGCTGCAGTGATTGACTCTTTGATAGGCAGAAAATGAGCCACTTTAGTGAGTTTGTCGATGACAACGAATATAGCATCATTGCCACGCTTGGACTTTGGAAACCCAGTCACGAAGTCCATCTCAATGTGGTCAAACTTCCATTCTGGAATGGCAAGAGGATGGAGGAGACCAGCTGGCCTTTGGTGTTCTGCCTTCACTCTTCTGCAGACATCACACTCATTTACGAACTGAGCAATCTCGCGCTTCATTCGAGTCCACCAATAAGCCTGCTTGAGGTCCTGATACATCTTCGTGCTCCCAGGGTGGATGGAGAGGAGAGAATTGTGAGCCTCGTTCATGATCACTTTACGGAGGTCACCTTTGGGCACAACAATACGATCCTCAAAGAAGAGAGTATCCTTGTCATCAAGGCGGTAGCACTTGTACTTGGGTTGACTCTTGGCAATCCCAATCTTCACCTTTTTCACCATAGCATCAAGAAGCTGGGCTTGGCGAATCTGGTCTTCCAAGGTAGGAGAGATTTGAAGGTTGGCGAGGAAACCTTGAGGAACAACTTGCAGATTAAGTTTGCGGAAAGCTTCACAGAGCTCGGGTTGATAAGGCATGAGAATCAGGCTGTTGCAGTAAGCCTTTCTGCTCAATGCGTCAGCAATCACATTGGCCTTGCCTGGAGTATACTCGATACTCGGATTATACTCTTGAATCATTTCGACCCATCGAGTCTGCCTAAGGTTGAGATTAGGCTGAGTGAAGATGTACTTGAGACTCTTGTGATCAGTGAAAATGTCCACTTTTCTTCCCAATAAGAGATGTCTCCAAGTCAAAAGAGCATGCACAACTGCCGCCAACTCGAGATCATGAGTGGGGTAGTTCTTCTCATTGGGCTTCAACTGGTGAGAGGTATAAGCAACAACTTTCTTCTCTTGCATCAACACTGCGCCAAGACCTTGGAGAGAGGCATCACAAAAGACCTCGTACGGTTTGGATTCATCAGGCAGAGTCAGAACTGGAGCAGTGATCAATTTCTCTTTCAAAGTGTTGAAAGCAATGTCACACTCCGGAGACCAAACGTACTTGACGTGCTTCTGGAGAAGATTTGAGAGAGGCTTCGCGATCTTAGAAAAGTTTTCAACGAATCTTTGACAGTAGCTTGCGAGACCGAGGAAGCTACGGAGTTGCTTCACGTTCTGAGGAGGTTCCCAATTCACAATTGCAGACACCTTCTCAGGATTCACCTCAATGCCCTTGGCAGAGATGATATGACCAAGATAAAGAACCTCATCGGGCCAAAATTCGCACTTGGAGAACTTGGCGTAGAACTTGTGTTCCCTCAGCTTATCGAGTACCAAACGCAAGTGCTTGGCATGATCTTCCTTGTTCTTCGAGAAAACCAGAATGTCGTCGAGATAGACCAAAACGAAGTCATTGGTGTAGGCGTTGAAGATGAAGTTCATCATGCGAGAGAACGTCGGAGGAGCGTTGACGAGGCCAAAAGACATGACAGTGTATTCATATGAACCATAGCTTGTCCTGAAAGCCGTCTTGGGAATATCTTGCTCACGGATTTGAATCTGATGATAACCCATACGGAGATCAAGCTTGGATGATACTTGGGCACCTTTGAGTTGTTCGAACAGCTCATTGATGTTGGGAAGTGGGTATTTGTTCTTGATAGTCTTCTTGTTCAATGGACGGTAATCAACACAAAGTCGGTCCGTTCCATCCTTCTTCTTCACAAAAAGAACACCACAACCCCACGGAGAAGAACTAGGCCGGATGAGACCCATTCTCTCTTGAATATCGAGTTGCTTCTTCATCTCCTTCAACTCTTCAGGTCCGAGCTTGTAAGGACGCTTGCACACTGGTTCCGTGCCAGGCTCAAGATCGATGACGAATTCAACTGGCCGATGCGGAGGCATTCCTGGAAGCTCTTCTGGAAAGACGTCTTGATATTCGCAAACGACTGGAATTTGCGAGATAGCATCCAGTTCACCCTTCTCATTGAGGGAAAACAGACGGATTGTATTATCACGAGCGGCAAAGACAATTACATCCTCAGACGAATGAGTCAATTGAATCTGCCTGGCTGCACAATCAAGATGCGCCTTGTGCTTAGAAAGCCAATCCATCCCGAGAATAAGATCAATATCCGAGTTACCAAGGATCATTGGAGAAGCCAGAAACTTGAAATCACCCATCGAGATAGAAATATCCGGAACCTCATAGTTAGCGAGCAAACATCTACTCGGAGAGACAACTGCTAACGGTTTATGCATGACTTGAGAGAACCAACCATGCTTAGATGCAAAAGGTCTCGAGATAAAACAATGTGATGCACCAGTGTCAAAAGAACTTTTGTGGGAACATCGTTAACAGGAAGGTTACCCATGATAACTTCTGATGAATCCTCTGCCTGAGCTGCATTCACCATATTGACCTTGGTGTACTTAGGGTTATGCTTGACCACAACTGTACTTGCCGATCTCACAGGAGGAGGAGGAGGGAGACGCCTCTGATTGAGACACTTGTTGGCATAGTGACCCTTCTGTTGGCACTTGTTGCACGTGACCTCTGAAAGCGGACGGTGATACGGAGCACTCGATCTTGGAGCTTGAGACGAAGTCTTGTTCTGAAAGCCAGGGTTGGGTGGGTGGGAAGATCCACTGCCACCTTTGCTCTTCTGCTGATACGGCTGACGAAACGGAGGAGGAGGAAGCCAATACTTCTACTGCTTGGCCACTTGAGTAGAGGAAGAAGGAGTAACATCTCTGACTCGCTTCTTGGAAGCATCACACCTCAGTTGAGCGGCCTCTTGCTTCAATGCCATGTTGTAGAACTCATCGTACCTCAAGGGCTCAAAGAGAACAAGAGCTAGCTGGATTTCTTCTCTGAGACCACCCCTGAACTGGTATATCATGCTCTTCTCATCAGGGACGTCCTGCTTGGCAAAGCGGGCGAGCTTCTGAAACAACTTGTTGTAGTCATAGACAGACAAAGAGCCTTGCTTCAGGTTGCGGAATTCCTCACGCTTGCTTTCAACCATGCTCTGAGGGATATGATGAGCTTTGAAGTCTTGACGGGATTCATCCCAAGTGATCACACGTCCACCTCTGGAATCCTTGTACTGCTGGAACCATTCTGCAGCTTGATCTTTGAGTTGGAAGGAAGCGAACTTGACGAAGTCCTCAGGCCTGACGTTACTGCACTCGAAATGCTTGCACAGATCCACGAGCCAATCATCAGCATCAGTTGCCTCAACACAATTGCTGAAAGTCTTTGGACCGTTAGGAAGGAACTGGTTGAGTGTAGCAAAGTGATTCTGATTGTTTCCTTGGTTCCCTTGGTTGCCTTGATTGCGCTCTTGAAGAATTTGCATGATCAACTGTGTGTTTGCATTGGTTGCGGCCATCACAGCTTGCCATGCCTCCAGAGGAGGTGGAGGTGGTGGCGGATCTTGATTCTGATTCTGATTGGTGCTCTTAGCGGGAGCCATCCTGAAGAGATTGACCACCGTTAGCACATAGACAGATAAATGAAGCTGAATCCAATGGAATGAAAATTGCAACATAAAGTCTTCACATCCGAACAAAATGAACGAATGCATTCCTCTTGAAATGGTCACATATCCATAAATTGAGAAGCCACTTAGAATTAGGTAGAGAAATAAATCAACAAGGTACGGATCAAGAACGAATACTCGGTAAGAAAACCCAATCTCAAACCAAATATCCATGGAAGAAGAACTAGAGCTACAAGAATTCCCACCTACGAAACTCCCGAACCTTTCCGGTTATGCAATCAGGTGTTGGGGATACAGGGGAAGCATAATATCTCACCCAAATCTAGCAAATCCTACATCTAGCTGTATCCATCCTTCAACACATAACCGAGAAAAACTTCGGAAACCATCTACCTCAACCTTCGAACAGCATCCGTTATACAAGTTATGGCGATACTCCCGAACTCCCGCCCTAGTACTGGGTGGCGTCAAGGTTATCTCACCAACGAACTGCATAAAAGAGTTCTTCGATGTCGGCGTACTAAACTCAGGTTTTCCAGAACTGCAACGATAAAATTATGACGACAACACCTCAGAGCTCAACTCCCCGGGACACTTCCACAAAACCCCTGACAAGAGGCACCAAGACAATGTTCTCGTCATAAAACCATCGGAACGATTCCAAGATACCCGCATGATCCTAAATTTTTTTAGTGAAATTTGAGAAGAGAAGAGTCAAAACTCTACGTCAGGATGCCTTACCAGAGCGATGAGGAGACTGGGAAGCAAAAAGAATTCCTAAACTCTCCGATATATAATTCCTAAATGACTCAAAACATTTTTTCTAGACACAACTCGGCCGCTAACAACGATCAAGCAATGGGGCTCCTAAGGTCGGGGAAGGCTCTAATTACCAACTTGTAACACCCTCGATGCGACTATAGCTCCCACGTGTCGAGGCACGACTTAGAGACATAATAGCATTGAAGGCATATGTCGCAAGTTAGGCAATCTTCACAACATCCCATGTAATATAGATAATAAAAGGGGAGTTAACATAGTTGGCTTACACTTGCCACGTCAATCAAAGTACATAAATAACATTACATCAATCAATCACTCATGACCCGACTACGGAGCCAAAATAAAAGATAACCCAACATGCGACACGGTCCCGATCACCCCCAACTAGGCACCACTACTGATCATCAGGGAAAGACACAAAGTATCGTTGAGAGTCCTCGTCGAACTCCCACTTGAGCTCGAGCGCGTCACCTGGAGCGGAATCATCAGGCCCTGCATCTGGTGTAATAGTAATCTGTGAGCCACAGGGACTCAGCAATCTCGCACCCTCGCGATCAAAACTATTTAAGCTTACAGGTAAGGCAAGGTAAAATATGTGGAGCTACAGCAAGCGACTAGCATATATGGTGGCTAAACTGTTCGCAAAAGAGAGCGAGAAGAGGAGGCAAAGCGCGAATGGATAACTAGAGAGCAACCTGCGCAAACATTACTCCAACACCGTGTCCACTTCCCGGACTCCGCCGAGAAGAGGCCATCACGGTAACTCACATGGTTGATTCCTTTTAATTAAGTTAAGGTTCAAGTTATCTACAACCGGACATTAACAAATTCCCATCTGCCCATAACCGCGGGCATGGCTTTCGAAAGTTCAAATCCCTGCAGGGGAGTCCCAACTTAGCCCATGACAAGCTCTCATGGTCAACGAAGGAATAGACCTCCTCCCGAGACGTTCCGATCAGACTCGGTATCTCGGTTCTTCAAGACACTTCGACAAGTTAAAACAAATCCAGCAACACCGCCCGAATGTGCCGACAAATCCCGATAGGAGCTGCACATATCTCTTTCTCAGGGCACACTCAGATTGTCTAAACTTCCAGTAGGCCAGCCCAGAGTTGCCCCTGGTAGCCACCGGCGGCTGACGAGTTGGACCAACACTCAGAGGAGCACTGGACCCGGGGGGGTCTAAATAAGATGACCCTCGGGCTCCGGAAACCCAAGGGAAAAAGAGGCTAGGTGGCAAATGGTAAAACCAAGGTTGGGCATTGCTGGAAAAGCTTTAATCAAGGTGAACTATCAAGGGGTTCCCATTATAATCCAACCGCGTAAGTAACGCAAAATCCGGGAACATAACACCGATATGACGGAAACTAGGGCGGCAAGAGTGGAACAAAACACTAGGCGAGAGGCCGAGCCTTCCACCCTTTACCAAGTATATAGATGCATTAAGATAACATGGCAATATAATGATATCCCAACAAGTAAATAATGTTCCAACAAGGAACGGTCTCCAATCTTCACCTGCAACTAGCAACGCTATAAGAGGGGCTGAGCCAAGCGGTAACATAGCCAATCAACGGTTTGCTAGGACATGGTGGGTTAGAGGTTTGACATGGCAATTTGGGAGGCTTGAAAGCAAGTGGTAGGCATCGTAGCATGACATAGCAAAAGAGCGAGCATCTAGCAAAGCAAAGATAGTAGTGATTTCGAGGGTATGATCATCTTGCCTGCAAAGTTGTCAGAGTTGACTGGATCCTCGAAAGCAAACTCAACGGGCTCCTCGTTAGTGAACTCGTCTCCCGGCTCTACCCAGACAAGAAAAACAAGCAAACGGAACACAATCAACCACGTGCAAAGCTCAAACAATATGATGCAAAGATGATATGCTATGCGGGATGCAATGCGGGATGCATATGCAAGATTTGACAAGGGACGCATGAACCTGGCCTCAACTTGGAAATCCAAGTGTGCCTCTGGAAGGATGAGATGAAATCTCTTTAAAACGATATAAAGAACACCGGAATCGGAGTTATGGTTTGGAAATGGCAAGGAATTCAAATATGACCACGTTCTGCGATTTACAGCAAGTAGTCATCTAAATGCAACGAGATGAACATGCTACAACACTCAAACATACCATAAAAATACATGGCAGGGATGCATTCAAGATGCTTAACAAAAGTCTAGCACTGAGCTACGCCCAATTCATCTATTAACAGGTTCAAACAAGCATGGCAAAAATGCATATGGTAAACAGATTTCAGACTTTGTGAAATTAACACTTGTCTGGAATTTCAGATCAGATAGCACTCTTTGGAGCATGAAAACTATATGCTATAGGACCTGAACATGGCAAAGTAAAGAATGGCATGGAGCTACTCAAAGAGCTTAACAAAAGTCCCTTAGTGACCTTGAGCCAAAAGGGATCAGAAAATACAATTGCAAGCATGTGAACATGGCAAAAACATAATCAGTTTTCAGACTTAGTGAAAACTGGAGCATGCTGAAAACAGATATCAAGTAGGCATGTTTACGAGCTCGATGCACTCACTACAGAGCAAGTCATGACAAACTAAGCATACATCCATCAAGAATACACAAAATGCAAGATATACATGGCAAGAACAATAACATAGCATGCACGGACCAACTACAACATCATCGGCAAAATCGCTAACAAGTAGACAATCTTCCCAGATTCACGAAATAGCAAAAGTAGAGCTCGATTGACTCAAGCTAGGGTGCTCCATAATTGCAAACCAAGACATGGATAGATAGAGCACTACAAGATTAACAAAACATCCTTACTGATCATCCTCAAAAGAGGCACGGATCACTAGGAAACAACATGAACATATGGCCATATGAAATAAACAGATCAAGGACTTAATGGAAATGCTAAGTCCCTGAAATCAGCATTACCAAGTGCCTCACTTTGCAAGCTTGTGCTAGTCACCACACACATCACAAAAATACATGAGTTGCACCTCCGGAAAGATGGCAAAACCCTTAACAAAACATATGTAGAGCTCATGGGCATATCATGCACACAATAATCATGGCAAAAATGACAAATATCTAAATGGAGTAGCAGATCTGACAATTAACTCAAGTAGCACTCTTCTAACAGCATTTCGGGCATCAAGATGAACTCAAATGAAAATGATGCAATGGAATGAAATGATGTACTCTCTGAGACGAACATTTTGATATGTTATATGCCAAAAACGGAGCTATGGATGCAAAGTTATGATGCGATGAACAGGAGCATATGAACTAGGGTTTCGGGCAAAAAGTCAACCCTTGAGATTTTAGATCTCAGATCTGGCATGCTCTACGAGGTTTGTTGGACGGAGCTTCGAGGTCGCCGGAGGGTCGCCGGACTTGCCGTTCCGAGGAGGAGGAGGGAGAGGGAGCCGGATCCGGGCACGAGGGCGGCGGAGGAGGTGACGGCGGTCGTCGGGCGCGGCCCCGACGCGGCTTGGCGGCGGTGGACGGCGGGGAAGAGGCGGAGGTCGGCGATGGCGCACGGCGGTGCCGTGGCGGCGGCGGCCGGCGACCGGGCGTCGTGGAGGAAGAGGACGGCGGCGGCTCGGGCTCCCGGGCGGCGTGGAGCTTCGGGCCCGCGGGGGCCCTATGCGGGCCGAGCGGGCCGGCGCGAGGGTGGAGGCGCGGCGACCGGGCGAATAGGGAGGCGCCACGTGGCGCGGACAGGCGGAGTGGACGTGTCCGTCCGGACGGAAAAGTGTCAGCCGGCGCGTGGAGACGAAGGAGACTAGCGTTTCGGGGGAAGGAGAAGGAGAATTTCGGAGGGGGTCTTTATATAGGCATAGAGGGAGCTAGGAGAGTCCAAATGAGGTGCGGTTTTCGGCCACGCGATCGTGATCGAACGCTCTAGATGATGGAGAGGGTTTTGGGCCAGCTTGGAGGGGTGTTGGGCTGCAACACACACGAGGCCTTTTCGGTCCCTCTGTTAACCGTTGGAGCATCAAACGAAGTCCAAATGGTACGAAACTTGACAGGCGGTCTACCGGTAGTAAACCAAGGCCGCTTGGCAAGTCTCGGTCCAATCCGGAAATGTTTAATCCCCACACACAAAAGAAAGGTAGAATTGACCACCGGAGGAGAACGGAGCGCCGGAATGCAAAACGGACAACGGGGAAAATGCTCGGATGCATGAGATGAACACGTATGCAAATGCAATGCACATGATGACATGATATGAGATTCATGACAACGACAACAACACACGGAGACAAAAACCCGAACCCGAGAAAATAAAATAACTTATGGCCGGAAACGGCAAGAGTTGGAGTACATATTGGGTAAATCACATCCGGGGTGTTACACCTTCCCTTGGGTTCTACAGACTCAGGGGTCATCTTTATTTCAACCCCCCCCCCCGGGCCAGTGCTTCTCTAAGTGTTGGTCCGAACTAGAGCCCCTTGCAGCGCCACCTCGGGGAAACTTGAGGGTTGGTATTAGTTGTATGGATTGCTCATCCGGTGTTGCCCTGAGAACGAGATATGTGCAGCTCCTATCAAGATGTTGGCACATCGGGCGGCTTTGCTGGTCTTGTTTTACCATTTTCGAGATGTCTTGTAACCAGAATTCCGAGTCTGATCGGGTCTTCCTGGGAGAAGGAATATCCTTCATTGACCGTGAGAGCTTGTGATGGGCTAAGTTGGGACACCCCTGCAGGGTTTGAACTTTCAAAAGTCGTGCCCGCGGTTATGGGCAGATGGGAATTTGTTAATATCCGGTTGTAGAGAACTTGACACTTAACTTAATTAAAATACATCAACCGCGTGTGTAGCCATGATGGTCTCTTTCTGGCGGAGTCTGGGAAGTGAACACGGTTCTTGTGTTATGCTTGAACGTAAGTAGTTTCAGGATCACTTCTTGATCACTTCTAGTTCCCGACCTGCCTTGCCTTTCTCTTCTCGCTCTCTTTTGCGTAAGTTAGCCACCATATATGCTAGTGCGTGCTGCAGCTCCACCTCACTACCTTTTCCTACCCATAAGCTTAAATAGTCTTGATCGCGAGGGTGTGAGATTGCTGAGTCCCCGTGACTCACAGATTACTTCCAAAACCAGTTTGCAGGTGCCGATGATACCATGCAGGTGATGCAACCGAGCTCGAGGAGGAGCTCGATGAAGATCGTGTTCTTTGTGTTGTTTCGTTTCCAGTTGATTAGTAGTGGAGCCCTGTCGGGGCGATCGGGGATCTAGCATTAGGGGTGGTCTTCTTTTCTTTTGGTTCCGTAGTCGGACTGTGGTTGTATTCTGGATGTTGTAATGCTATATTTATGTATTGTGTGAAGTTGCGATTGTAAGCCAACTCCTTATCCCTTTCTTATTCAGTACGTGGGATGTGTAAAGATTACCCCTCTTGCGACATGCCTACAATGCGGTTATGCCTCTAAGTCGTGCTCCGACACGTGGGAGATATAGCTGCATCGTGGGTGTTACAAGTTGGTAATCAGAGCCTTCCCCGACTTAGGAGCCCCCTGCTTGATCGAATCGCTGGCGTTGTTAAGTCTAGAAAAATGTTTTCAGTCTTATAGGATTATATATATCGGAGAGTAGGATTCTTTTTACTCCTCAGTCCCTTCGTCGCTTCGGTGAGGCCTCCTGAAGTAGAGTTTTGACTTTTCTCTCCTCAAATTTCACGAATTTTTTTTAGGTTCACGCGGGTATCTTGGAATCATTCTGATGGTTTTGTGAAGAGAACATTGTTCTTGGTGCCTCCTAACATTTAGGGGTTGTGGCAGTGTCCCGGGGAGTTGAGCTCAGAGGTGTTGTCATCACAATTTTATCGTTGCAGTTCTGGAATACCTGAGTTTCGCCGACATCGAAAATCTCTTTTATGCAGTTGTTGGTGAGATAACCTCGACGCCACCCAGTACTGGGGTGGGAGTTCGGGAGTATTTCCATAACTCATATACAGGATGCTTTTGGAAGGTTGAGGTAAACGATTTCCGAAGGTTTCTTGGTTATGTGTTGAGGATGGATACAGCTGGATGTAGGATTTGCTAGTTTTGGGTGAGATATCATGCTTCCCCTGTATCCCCAACACCTGATTGCATAACCAGAAAGTTTCGAGAGTTTATAAGTGGGAATTCAAGTAGCTCCTAGGATATCTTTCCGACAGATGTATGATATGAAATTGGGGTTCGACGTCTAGTGGTCCGCCTATCCACGGTTGGTTTTACAGTGGTCTCGTTGTGTCTTAAAGAGTCCTTGGCTATGCTGACTCGGGGACGCTTCGTATGTCATATGCACTGCCTTGTACATGATGGTGTTGTATGATCGAGCCCGTGGGGGCCCCACCACGAAAACTTCGGATGAAATCTCTATCATATGTTTGTTCCGGCTTATTTTGCAAGCCAATCCTTTGTTTTGCTTTGAGTTGTGGTATTCGAGTTGCTTCAATGTCAAGTGTTGATTCCATACCTTCCCAAGGCAGTGTTCTCATACTTCTATGTGAATACTAATCTTTCATGATAATTGAGATTTTCATGTCAATCCTTTTCAACCGGCGTGTTTCTCTTCAAGTGGATCCGATCATTTCAACATCCGCAAGATCAATTATCAGTTCTTCTCAACAGTGCTCATTTCATCTGTCCCAAGCTGCCTTTGTTTTTCCCGCCCACCCACCCTTGTTTCTTGAAGGATTCGGATTTCTTTATCAAGTATCCACACTACAAAAAAGACACATCCGTGACATTTTGGGTCGAACGGAAAAAAATTTCTTTCATACATATGACACTTCTATGACGATAATTGTGAAAAAACCCGGTATCATCATAGATGTGGTGGGCTCCTACTTCTATGACAAAAAATCATGACAGAAAATGGGCTTTTCATCCTGGGCGGGCCGGAGACACAGCTGCATGACATTCTTTGGGCCATCCATGACGGAAAAAACCATGGTAGAAGCGAGGGCGAGGAAAATTTCGGGGAGTTCCCGGTTACGGTGGGAGGTCGGGGGCCGAGCGATGCGCGTTTCTCTCGTACACATACGCGCGTGTGTGCGAGGCGTTGGCTCTAACTGAACCCGAGCGAGGCGTTGGGCTCTAACTGAACCCGAGCGATTGCACTGCAGGCTACGCGTTACTGAACCCGAGCGATCGATCAATGGCTATTAACTGAACCCGATCGAGCGATTCCTTCACTACTGGTGCTAACTGAAGCTGATCGATGCTGCCTCTGGATGAACAGTGAGCGTTGCGGGGGGGTTTGGATGAACAGTTCCCGGTGGGGGTGGATGAACAGGACCCCGTGGTATTGCCTCTGGATGAACAGGACCCCGATCGATCGAGCCGGTTGGGGCTGGATGAACAGGACCCCGTGGAGGGCTGGATGAACAGGACCACCCCGTGGAGGGTAGGATGAACAGTAGACGGTGGAGGGCAGGATGAACAGTAGCCCGTGGAGGGGTGGTTGAACAGGAGCCCGTGGAGAGGGCTGGTTGAACAGTAGCCGGTGGAGTAGCGGGCAGTGGAGGCTGGATGAACAGGAGCTCGTGGATGAACAGTCGCAGGTGGAGGCTGGAGGAGGTCGACGGTGGATGAACAGTAGCTCGTGGAGGCTGGAGGGGGTCGACAGTGGAGATAAACAGTATCCCGTCGAGTCCCGTTTGGGGTACGCCACACCCCTCCCGATGAACAGGACCCCCGTTTCGACCGTAGCGCTCCAACACAAGTCTGTTTCGTCCGTTTTGCGGTACGCCACGCCCCTCCCGATGAAGAGGACCCCCGTTTCGACCGTAGGAGGTCTGTTTCCTCCATTTTGCGGTACGCCGGGCCTCGTTTCCATCGCCTGTTCCGTCCAAGCCCTCCCGATGAACACGGTGCATTTCGTTGCCTCCCCATGAACACGACGCATTACGTTGCCTCCCCATGAACACGACGCATTCCGTTGCCTCCCCATGAACACGACGACGTCGCTGTTTCTCCGTTCCGACCCAGCCATGTACACGAGCCCTGGCCGTACGTATGCGCGAGTAGGCATTCGAGACCCCGCCCGTATGTACACATACGTGGCCGTATTTTCTTTCTTGCACCCTAGCCGATGTACGTACGTGTAAATGCTACGTGCGCGCCTCTACTACGACACGTGTGCGCCTCTACATCGACCAGTATGTACGTACATGTTCGCGACAAGAATGACAACGCTACGTACGCTTCGACTAGGTGGGTCCCGACTATCAGGCACTTCCTTGCCTGCGAAGATGTAGCTGGTGGGTCCCAGCAGTCAGGGGGCGAATCGTTTTTTTTGCCCGGACGCACTTCCTTGCGTGCGAAGATGTAGCTGGTGGGTCCCAGCAGTAAGGGGGAAACGTATTTTTCGCGAAATACGGTGGCCCGGCCGGTGGGTCCCGCTGTCAGGTGGAGGAATAATTATTTTGCACGTAATAAGGAGGCACTTCCTTGCTGAGGCCGTGGACCCAGCTGTCAGCCTCTCCACGTACAGTCCACGTCCGATGGAAGTCGTTCCTTGACCACGTTGACCACGTCGCGCCGGGAGCACCAGGGCGGTGGACGACGGCGAGGCCTAGGAAGGGGACGATGCGGAGCTGGGGAAGACACGGCAGTGGATGCCCATGCATAGAGGAGTACGAGGGTTCACTGGTTCGCTGCGGTGTGAGGCTGCCGTCGCCGTAGAATAACAGGGGGTGTGGGTGAGTAGAGGGATGGCCTGGCCAGCGGTGGGAGTAGTAGGGGGCGGTGAGGCCTCCGCGCATCGCAGCCGGCCACGGGAGGCAGGAGCACGAGGCACGACCGGCGCTGGTTTGGGCGGCTGGAGCAAGAAGACCAGAGGTTGAAGAAGCACTGCGGCCGTTGGATGGACATCGTACGGTCACTTGAGCTAGAATCGTGCATATTGACTAAGTTGACAAAGCCCTCCGTCCCCGTCAACTTAGTAGGCCCACAAGTCAGCCTGCCACTATATTGGGTCCCAGCTAACAGGGGGAGTATTCATTTTTTTTGTGCGTAATAAGGAAGCACTTCCTTGCGTGCGAAGATATAGCTGGTGGGTCCGAGCTGTCAGCGGCGGTACCATTTTTTCACGAAATACAGAGGCCCTTTCGTTGGGTCCCTGATGTCAGGTGGAGGAATCATTATTTTGCGCGTAATAAGGAGGCATTTCCTTGCATGCGGTCGTGGACCCAGCTATCGGCCTCTCCACGTAAAGTCCACTTCAGATGCATGTCGGTGGTTGACCACGTTGACCAGGCCGCGCCGAGAGCACCAGGGCGGTGGACGACGGCGAGGCCTAGGAAGGGAACGACACGGAGGCAAGGAAGACTCGGTAGTTGTTTCCCACATGGAGGGGAGTACGACTGTACGAGGGTTTACTGGTTCGTCTGCCGTCGCCAGAGAATAACAGCAGGTGTGGGTGAGTAGAGGGATGGCTAGGCCAGCGATGGGAGTACGGTGGGGCGGTGAGGCCTGCGCGGCAACAGAGCCGGCCGCGGGGAGGAGGGAGCAGGCAGTCCCACCGGCGCCTGTTTGAGCGGCTGGAGCAGGAAGAGCAGAGATTGAAGAAGCACGACGGCCGTTGGATGGCCATCCAACAGTCACTGCTTGTGCGTCAACCTTTTTTTTAGGAAAGCCTCAAATCTGTGGAAAACAGCATACAGCCAATTTGCTAATTCTTAAGGTTTTTTTGGATCCCATATTCTTTTTGTTAGCATTACAGCCCATATTGTGGCCATGATTAAAAAATTATATGAAATTTTGCATATTTCGGTGCGGTCCGAACTATTTTTAATCCCGAAATTTTGACTCACATTCAAACTGGTTTTAAAAATAAATGTATATCAATATAAAATCCAACAAATTCTCCACGCATAAAAATTAATGTAATTTAAAATCTCGAAATGAAAAAAAGATATTTGAAACTAATTGCTGGTTTGATGTGTTTTAAAAATGTACAGCTCATTTCTCATTACTGATGGGCCATTTTCTCGGCCAGCCGAATGAAAGCTCTCCTCGTCTTGAAATATTTGCAGCCCAACAGGTCTGACAAAGCGACTTACTTGGCAAATCACAAAAAAACTGGGTTGTGGCCGTGGACCCAGCTGTCAGTCCATTTGTTTTTTTAGTCCATTTGGTGGGCTAGGTGAAACAATGATGTAGCATCTATGCAGCCCATTTAAATCCCATTTGCATTTTTCTGGAAAGCCGTGGACTTGCTGGGCTGGGTGAAAATATCATGTTGGGCTAGACGGAGAAATGTTATAAAAACATAAACGCATGATTGCACGTCAGTAAAATCTTTGCAAGCTTATGTACACAATCACTAGGAGTTAACTTGCCAAGTTATATATAAACAATTATTATTATTATTTTATAAGAACTTTCAACTTACTAAATAAAATATCATTTTAATTTGATGAGTTAATAGTAGGTGGGGTATTATTATTTTTTAGGCTAGACGTGGGACAGTTGAGTTGGTTCTAGGGGAAAGTACTGGGAGAAAACTCAGATTACATCGAAAAAGAAAGTGGGAGAAAATTCAGAGACCTGCTGGGTCCACCTGAGGAGGGGAATATGTTGGGAGGAAGGAGATTCAAAGCACGACAGCCGAGTGAACTAGTTTTTTTTACGGACAAGTGAACTAGTTTACATACATAAGAAAATTGCCACACAAAAAAAGCAACCAAGTTAATGGGTTCTTAAAAGAAATATTTCGGACAAAACAGATAATTACGACACATAGGCTAATGCATGAAATACTCACATCATAAAGGTGCTTATAAATAGATAAAGTACAACATCTAGACCTTCCTGGCACGCTTGATCATGACGCTGCGGTTGTCCGTGTACTCGTCGGTTACGGGAAGCAGACACGCCCTCATGTCCAAGATCTACATGTACATGTCGTAGCATGCGTATGCGCCCTTGGCCGTGTAGGTTATGTAGGCTAGATTCAGAGGTACCTCCCACATGTTCAGGTCGTCTTCTTTCATGTTGGCATATCAGGGGTCGATGATGGTCTCAGCGAGGTCAACCATGGAGTCCTTCTCCTGCCCATTGCTGATGATCTTGTATTGCTTCTGGATGTCGACAAGCTTGTTGCACCAGATGGCCGAATCGTCACGTTCTTCCTTCTCTCCACCGTAGCAAAGGTGCAGTCGGCGCTGCCGATAAAATGGGCGAATGCTCCAGAACCTGGTGCAACCATAGGACTGAGGAGAGGTAGAGCTTCACCGAGTCCGTATCGTTGGTGTACATCACATTCAACTTGGTGCAGCCATAGGACTTAACGGCGAACTCAAAGGGGAACTCCTTGCTGAAGTCCATATCCAGTAGGCTCACCCCTCGGATCGCCATTGGAGTCTCTTCGAGTGAACGAGTGTGTAGGCGGCGGCAGCGGTTCATTTTTTAGCTCTTGGGGAACTGGATTCAACAGTAAGCTGAGTGTGTACAGGCAACAATAGTTACTACCCCTCCCTCGTCCGCTGCACGCCCGGCAGAAGATGCACCCTCGGCCACACGTACTTAAATTTAGTGGTCACTTTAATTAAATTTAATTAGCTTTAATAGAAATTTCTACTTAAAACAAGCAATGCATTCGCTCGTTCTATCAGTGCCACAGGATCAACACGCACAACAATTAGAATTATTATTCTCAGGACGCACACGATCATCACATTTGTCACACTTTCACAAAGATAATACTACCGAGTTTGAGCTGTTTGTTATGGTTGTTGTCCTCTGCATCATCATGCCATGTTTCCCATCTTGCAAGATTCAGAACCAACAAATAAGATCCAAATAATAAGTACACCAAAGATGCATGCACATCTCATTGATTCCCAGCTTGCAAGATTCAGAACCAACAAATAAGATCCAAATAATAAGTACAACAAAGATGCCTACACATCTCACTGATTCCCAGCTTGCAAGATTTAGAACCAACCCATTAGAGCCTTTTGATAAAGTGAATATCGGGATTAAATCCATCTTGGCTAGCCATGTCATACATTCGAAGAACTTGGCGAATGCTCTTGACCGTCACAACATCTGTAGTTGAGTATTCCTGTTTGCACAACATGTTTGCACAGCACAAACAAGGAGATAGGAGAGCATGATTTTGCTTTAATAGAGGCCTCCTTGAACTCAACCTCCAGCTCTACTTGGATGAGGTCTACCTGGAGTTCCATGATTCAATTCATGCGCCTTTTTCTGTAGTTCACCTGAAATGAAGCAAAGATTGCATCATTCAGCTAATAAAATGGATGAGGTCTGCCTCCAGAAGTACTTGCTTTTGTGAGCTGGCAGGTTCTTCTTTAGTAGTTGCACTAAAATTGAGGAACATTAAGGTTGGCTGTCCGGCTCATGTAAGGTGCAACTATAATTTTCTTATCCTTTTGTGCAGTTCCACTAAAATAAAGTGCCATTGTGGTGACAGTGACGGCTCCATCTTGCAAAGGCTAATAAAAGTTGCACGAGATTACCAGCAGAACTTGACGGAGATTTTGGAAACTCCAATCACCATTTTGTGTAGTTCCACCAAAATTTAGAGATGTTCCCCACGTGACATTTTAGTTGAACTGCACAAGACACTCATTCCAAAAAAAGTGTTTTCTGCAGTTCACCAAAAGGTCACAATAGAAACAAGGTAAAATGGATATCCCTATCTGCACAAAAAGATAGAAAGTAAATAGTTGCTGGTCAATAAGAATATACGAAACATATACAAAATAAAAAGAAGCATCTTAATTATGTTCATGGCAATCACACAAGGACAATAGAAATTTTAAAACGTCAGCGATGCTTCAAGTTACCAGAAGCATTACGATCAACAATTAGAGTCCTCAAATATGGGATTACTTTAATGGTGGCATTGCTTGTTTACCAGATGAGGGAGTCCTGGATTAGGGGGTGTTCCGATAGCCGTACTATACCATCAGCCGGACTCCTGGACTATGAAGATACAAGATTGAAGACTCCGTCCCGTGTCCGGAAGGGACTTTCCTTGGCGTGGAAGGCAAGCTTGGCGATACGGATATGAAGATCTCCTACCATTGTAACCGACTTTGTGTAACCCTAACCCTCTCCGGTGTCTATATAAACCAGAGGGTTTTAGTCCGTAGGACAACATACACATCAACAATTATACCATAGGCTAGCTTCTAGGGTTTAGCCTCCTCGATCTCGTGGTAGATCAACTCTTGTACTACCCATATCATCAATATTAATCAAGCAGGACGTAGGGTTTTACCTCCATCGAGAGGGATCGAACCTGGGTAAAACTTCGTGTCCCTTGTCTCCTATTACCATCCGGCCTAGACGCACAGTTCGGGACCCCCGACCCGAGATCCGCCAGTTTTGACACCGACATTGGTGCTTTCATTGAGAGTTCCTATGTGTCGTCGCCATCAGGAAGGATGCCTCGCCTCGTCTTTAAAGACGGCACCGTTGCTAAGGGAGCTTTGGCTGTCGGCCAAACCCTCCAGTTAGGTGGCTTTCTTATGACCGCCTATTCGGCTTTTGCACCGACGATGACCTCTCGAGCCATCGAAAACAATCTTCATGTCAACTCGGAACTCGCCGAGCAGTTAGATCCAATAGAGATTTCCTCCATAAACGAGCTCTTGGATCGCTTCGCCGCCCTGGGAGTCGCTACGGATTACGACCAAATTGGGCCTAAAACCGATCTGAGAGAGATTAACTCTCCCCAAGTCACCCATCACGTTGCCGTGGTAGAGGGACAGTGCGGCGACCCTTCATCTATCTTAAGGACTCGCTATGTCCGGATTCCCGATCCCTCCAAGCCGGATAACCGCGGAGGGGAGGATATCACTCAAGACCTGAACTTAGAGTCAGGCAACAGGCTGGATTCATTAGACAACATCCAGGAATCCAAATTTTCGAGTTAAGAAATTCCTCGGCCTCTGAGCCTTAGATGGGGTGAGGCTTCGGATTTAATTCCACCCACCCACCCCAACATAAGTGATCTATCCAAAATCAGGCAAGAACCCGATGAAACAGTACATCATTACTGGGCCAGATTCCTCCTGGTTAAAAACAGGCTAAGGGACTGCTGCGAGGAAGACGCAATCTCAATCTTCTGCAATAACTGCACGGACAAGGGAATACTCAACGCCATAAGTCACCGTGATATTACACGCTTCGCTGACTTGGCGTCCATTGTACGAAAGTACTGTGCGATGGAAAGCGCCTGGAAAACCGAAATAAAATTTTGGGACAATCTGGCCCTGAATACAAACCCAGTCCCAAATAAAAGGGTGCATCATCACCAGTCACCCAGGTCAAGCACTAAAAAGCAAAAACCCTCTACAGGGCATGGAACCGTACTGGAAGGGTGGCTTAATGGACCCTGTAAAATTCACAGTACAGAGGACGCCACACCAACTCACAGCCTCAGAGCATGTTGGATACTCCGGCAGGTGGCCAAAATTGGCGAAAATCTCCTAATTCCGGAGGCCACAAAAAGCCACCCCAGAGACACCAATACGGTATTAATAGTCTTCGAGACTTCCGCATCAAATAATATGCGAAAAAGAACACTCCGCAGCCTTGCCGAAGTCTACCAAGTAGCAACAATAAACCCATGGAGTGACATGGCTATTACCTTTAACGCCAGTGATGAACCTAAATTCCGAACAGCCCGAGCACCAGCCGCATTGGTCCTCAGTCTAATAGTGGACGGCTTTTGTCTTACCAAGGTACTCATGGACGGCGGCAGCGGATTGAACCTCATTTACGAGGAGACTCTTCAAAAAATGGAAATAGACTAGAACCGCATTGAGCGAAGCAGCACAACCTTTAGAGGAATAATCCCCAGTCAGGAAGCGCGCTGTATAGGAAAAATCACACTAGATGTGGTGTTCGGCACGCCGGATAATTACAGGTCCGAAGAGGTCACGTTCCAGGTGGCTCCGTTCTGCAGCGGTTATCACGCTCTGCTAGGGCGGGAAGCGTTTACAATCTTCCAAGCAATACCCCATTACGGGTACATGAAGCTCAAGATTCCCGGGCCTAACGGGATCATCACTCTCGCTAGTGATCCGGACATAGCACTCCGTGCCGAAAACAAGACAGCCGCACTGGCCCTCGAGGCACTATCCGAAGCCCTAGCGGCTGAGGAGCTGACTGCGCTGCGCTCTACGATGAATAGGGATGATGTGGTACTCGACAAAAGATCCAAGTCCACCTCCTTTAAACCGGTGGACGAAATAGTAAAATTCCAAGTCCATCCAACGGACCCCAATAAAACAGCTTCCATCGGGGCACAGTTAAACCCTGATGTCGACGCCGCATTGCGAGAGTTCCTACGAGAGAACTGGGACATTTTCGCCTGGGACCCTTCAGACATGCCAGGAATCCCACGCAGGCTGGCCGAGCACAGCTTAAATATCCAAACAGGATTCAAACCTATCAAACAGGCTCTTCGGCGTTTTTCCGAACCTAAGAGACAGGCCATGGGAGAGGAGCTAGCAAAGCTATTGGAGGCCGGATTCATCAGAGATATAAAACATCCGGACTGGCTAGCAAACCTGGTGATGGTACCAAAGAAGGACAAATCCTGGCGCCTGTGTGTTGATTTTAAAGACCTTAACAAGGCTTGCCCAAAGGATCCCTTCCCCCTCCCCCGCATCGATCAAATTATCGACGCTACCGCGGGACACGATTCGTTGTGTTTCCTCGACGCATATTCTGGCTACCATCAAATCAAGATGGCAGAACCAGACCAAGTCGCAACGACATTTATCACACCATACGGGCCATTCTGCTTCAACACGATGCCCTTCGGGCTCAAAAACGCCGGGGCAACATATCAGCGCATGATTCAGACATGTCTGGTAAGCCAGATCGGCAAAACAGTGGAGGCATATGTAGATGATGTGGTCGTCAAAACAACACATGTTGAATCTCTAGTAGACGACTTGAGGCTCACATTTGATAACCTCCGAACATACGACATCAAGCTCAACCCGGAAAAATGCGTTTTCGGCGTTCCAGCCGGAAAGCTCTTGGGCTTCATTGTATCCGGTAGAGGAATTGAAGCAAATCCAGCCAAGATCCGTGCTCTATCGCAACTGGATATCCCAAAGGACCTCAAACAAATACAAAAGTTAACCGGATGCGTGGCGGCTCTAAGCCGCTTTATCTCCCGCTTGGGAGAAAAGGCCCTACCCCTTTACCGCCTCCTTCGGCGCACCGAACACTTCAAATGGACGGACGCAGCCATGGCCAGACTCGACGAAATAAAAGCCATACTGGCAACAAACCCAATCCTGGCCGCGCCAAACATTAGCGAACCAATGCTATTATACATTGCAGCAACACATCAGGTTGTAAGAGCAGTGCTCGTCGTCGAACGAGAAGCGGACGGACACAAATTCCCCCTTCAAAAGCCGGTCTATTATGTGTCCACTATCCTCACTCCCTGCAAATCACGGTACCCGCATTATCAAAAGATGGCGTACGCGGTATTCATGGCATCCCGGAAGCTACGAAACTACTTTCAAGAGTGTTCAATAACAGTAGCCTCGGAAGTACCACTTAACGATATTATAAACAACCGTGACGCAACGGGCCAGATTGCGAAATGGGCCATCGAGATCCTCTCGTTCGACATAACTTATAAGCCACGACGAGGCACCAAGTCACAAGTCTTGGCCGACTTCGTCGCAGAATGGACGGAGGCCAAACTCCCTAAAGAGTAGGGCACATATTCAAATTGGATCATGCATTTCGACGGCTCCAAGATGTTGGCCGGACTGGGGGCTGGCGTCGTTTTGACGTCCCCCACAGGAGACACAGTTCAATACGTACTACAGATTATGTACACGGACTCCAACAATGCAGCCGAATATGAGGCCCTTTTACATTGTCTCCGGATGGCAGTATCCATGGGCATCCAACGCCTAGAGGTGCGCGGGGACTTGAACGTCGCAATATCCCAAATAAATGGAGACTTCGATTCCAAGGATCCAAAAATGGCAGCTTACCGCAACGCCGTCCTAAAAATGTTAGCTCGGTTCAAGGGGCTTGAATTTCACCATATAGCCCGGGAAAATAATCAGGCAGCAGATGTCCTGGCATGCATCGGCGCAAAACGCGATGTAGTCCCCCCCAACATCTTCTTGGAAAGGCTGTTCAAGCCATCCGTGGCATGGGAAGGGGAGCCGAACAATAACAGCCCGGACCCAACCGCACTGCCCGACACGGAACATTCTGACACAATCGGAGGCTCTACCAATGAAATAACACCTTCAGCCCACGTAATAATGGCCGTCATCACCCCGTGGACAGAACCATTCCTCGCCAACCTTACTAGGCAGGAACTCCCCGAGGACCAAAATGAGGCACGCTGCATAGTGCGGCGATCCAAAGCCTACAGAGTCCACGAGGGAGAGCTTTATAAGAAAAGCACTACCGGAGTCCTTCAAAGGTGCATCTCCGAAGAGGAGGGGCGGAATCTCCTGGCTGAAATTCATGCCGGACTCGGCGGTCATCATGCTGCAGCCCGGTCCCTTGTAGGTAAGGCCTTCCGTATAGGCTTTTATTGGACGACGGCCCGGGCAGACGCTCATGACTTAGTCCAACGATGCACCGGTTGCCAGCTCTTTGCAAACTAAAGCCATATGCCACCGACCGCCCTCCAAACCATCCCCATTACTTGGCCCTTCGCGGTCTGGGGGCTTGACATGGTTGGACCCCTTAAAGGCGGAACCCACAAGCAAAAATACTTACTGGTCATGGTGGATAAGTTCACCAAATGGATAGAAGCCAAGCTTGTTAAGACGGCCGAATCCGGACCGGTGATAGACTTTATATCCGGGGTTGTACACCGTCATGGCGTCCCCCACAACATCATCACTGATAACGGCACGAACTTCACGGCCGATGAGGTAAAACTCTGGTGCAAAAACATGGGCATCAAGCTCGATTATGCTTCCGTCTATCACCCACAAACTAACGGCCAGGTCGAACGTGCAAATGGTCTTATCATGAGCGGCATCAAACCCAGATTAGTGTGGTCCCTCAAGGAATCTAACACGCACTGGGTAGAGGAGCTCGACTCCGTACTCTGGGGGCTGCGGACCACGCCGAATCACACCACCGGATACACACCATTCTTTATGGTGTACGGCGCAGAGGTAGTTTTGCCTTGTGACATAATTCATGACTCACCTCGAGTGCGCATGTACGAAGAAAGAGAAGTCGAGCTCGATCGGCAGGACAGCTTGGACGCATTGGAGGAGGAGCGTGACGTGGCAAAAGCCCGTTCCGCATTCTATCAACAGCAGGCTCGAAGATACCAAAGCAGAGAAGTACGGGCCAAAAATTACAACGTTGGCGAATTAGTTCTACGACTACCGGACAAGAAAAAGGACAAACTCAAGCCCAAGTGGGAAGGTCCCTTCATAATTGACCAAGTCCTCACTGGTGGAGCGTACCGCCTACAGGATGCATCGGATAACCGACTCGAGCCAGACCCATGGAACGCAGCCCGTCTCCGAAGATTCTATGCCTAGCGTCGGACTCTGTGTTCGTCTCCTTCCTCTGTCCATTTTTTATATTTTATGGCTTACATTTCTCTTCTCTCTCTCTCTCTCTTATAGCCTCTAAAGGCTCATAAAGTGACGCACTATCCGCGCTCATTAAACCCGGGGGCTTCTTTAAACAGAAGCTTATTCATACGGGCTTCATGCCCAACACATGTGTCACTCTTCCGCAGCATGTACCTTTTATTCACCATTATATGCATCGATATGACTTAAGTTTTGGCCAAGCTGGGTTGCCTGGCTCCTGTGCTTACCCCTACGTTCCCGATTTTTCGGCTAGGTGGTAAAGGGAGCACCTCTGCGATTGTTACTGCCGGGTCAGTCGGACATGTACCTCAGACTGGGTGAAGCCAAAAGCTAGCGTTCTTAAGGGAATATTCGGTCAGTGAACTAAAGATGATCTTTTTTTATTTTTAGCTATACGCCCCACATGTTTTTCCTGCATTTCTTTTCGCAGTATGGACATGCACCTTAGGGCATGCCTCCCAGGGAAAGGAACCCCTAACGGAACTATTCTCCCTGGAAGATGTTTCTTACTAACCATGTAATATAACATACCTAGTCGGGCACTTGTCTGTTCACGCCCTAATGACCCCTACGCCTGGTCTCCATGCATTCCACGGTTCCTATATAACCGCATGGGAATTCGGACACACTCCGGACCGTCAGGTCCCGAGGCTGAAGCGAAAAGGTCGGCCATGACAAATGATCTACAATCCGTCTAGAAGGCATTATAAATAACAATTAAATTACGTAGTCATTTTGACTGGTTATATTCCTCTTCAATACCATCTAACAGGCTGTATAATTTACAGTCCTGTTGGGAATACTTTGCGGCCAACTCTACTTGGCTGTATACTAAGCTTACAGGGATCCCCTTCCCATCGGGCCCTACAGGACCGACCTCGGCCATGTGGTTGGGGTTAGCCTTTGCGTACCGAGTCTTCACCATGGCCCAGGCCTCACTAGCGCCTTGACGGCAGGCTGATATCTTCCACAATCGGAAGCGCCGCCGTGCTCCCTTTAGCTTCTCTGCAAGCTATCCAAGACCTTCGGGCATGGAGACGGATGGCCACAGGGCCTGGGCGACGCCTCGCATCGCCTGCCGAACTCGATCGAGCAGTTGCGGGAGCTCGGGAAGAAGGTCGCCCGTAGAACCGGGCATCTCCTCTGCAGGACGACCTATTAGCACACCTACAGACATTGCTCTGTTAGTCGACTTCCCCGCCGAACTTTCTTTCAAAAGGTTTGTTCAAGCACTTACTAAATATGCCGCGCCGAAGCCGCTGATTCTCCTTCACGGAGTCTGACAGCTGGGCACGAACATCTTTCAGCTCGACGCCCAGCTTGGTGTTGGCATCTTGGAGATCGTTCTTCTCCCCCATCACCTTTATTAGCACCCTCTCACCAGCCTTTAGCTGGCGTAGGAGGTGTTGCCTTTCCGGATTCAATCCGGCGCCATCTGCAATTTCATTTGTCAGATTCGCACCAAAGTCGTGCTTCGCAAAATACTTATCTTTCGCGGTGTATATTACCAGAGGGGGTCTCCTTAGGCTCCCCTGCCGCGGCTAGTGCGGCCTCCAGTTGGGCTTTGCACTCTTCCAGCTCCTTGGACAGTAGGGAATTCTTTTCTGTAAGAACCTGCATATCAAATGATCCTTAAATCAGTTATTCTAACTGTTTCAAGTCTCGGGGGCTACTGCTACATATATAATTACCAAAATTTTCTTACCTGTATGTTTTTTACATGTTGCTCCGTGGCTCTGGCTAGATCATTTTGAGCGGCACGGAGGTGTGCATCTCCCGAGTTGAAGGCATCTAACGCCCCTTGGGAAAAACAAGCGTCGCGAAGAATTGTCCGGCGACGCCTGTGGTTCATGGCACTCTCCACCTCAGAGTTGGTGGCAGACAACCCGTCCACATCCTCCGTCGGAGGAGCGTCGGGCGCGCGCCTTGCGTTCGCCTCCGCCTCCGGACCAGGTTTTGGAGCCTGGCTGGTGGAGGCGCGATTGGCAGCCTCTCCGGGTATAGTCCGGCGAGGTCTCTTTATCCTGAAGAGAGCATGAGTGTCAATGTGCCTCAAAGGTATAACACCTGGGATAAGGGGGCGCGCCATACCTTTGCGCTGACGCCTCGGTCCGGACTGCACTTCTTTTCGGCCCACGGGGCCCTACGGCCCCTCACTGGCTTGTCGCCGCAGGTTCGGTCTTCCGCCTTAAAAACCTCCCCTGCAAAGTTCGTTGCAATCAGGAAACTGAACACGAATGGGCGGACACCTCTTCGGGGTACTGGGACTTCGATCTCAGGTACCTGGAGCGTCAGGAATAGCCCTGGGTAATCGGCCGTAATGGCCACCAAGGCGTTGTCCTCGCTCAATTGATGGAACACTCCATTAATCAGCTCCATAGATATGTCCGGATCCTCTTGATCATACTTTTCATTACCCAGTTTTTATGCATTAGTTTCACCCTCAAACATTGCATGGTTAGGAATTGATAACATGTGGGTATTGGGGAGTAGTTGATGAGGTAGGAACCTATTGTTCTGCATTCAAACCTTGGGAGTTACTTCTATTTTATGCTTATACTGCTATGCTATGCACGTAGACGTGGATTGGTTTGAGAGAATTCATGAAAGATGTGAGAGATTATTGTTAACTAAGGTTTAACTTAAGGTGGCTACTTTAATACACGTCTGGGTGGATTGGTTGGGGCACCCTGGGGATATACCAGTGGACTTGCGCGGACACCTGGGGATATACCAGTGTTGTCCTACGAGATCCCGTAGTTACCGTGTGATCATCATATGATTCGCCAGCCAGGCTCAAAGGGATCATAAGCTTATTCATGCTAGAAACTTCCGTGTGCATCCACAAGCCATTATGGGCTTTGGCATAGTTGAGTAAGTTGTGGGAAACCTTTCCATGATGGGATAGCAGATGTAGGGGATTGTAGGTGTACCGGCCTATCTATCGGTTAAGGTGACCTCTTCGGAAAGTGTGTCTCGGTCATCCGTTTCTCAAACACCATGCGGTGCAAGAAATACCACGAAGGAGATCGAGTCTTGTGGCGAAAAGTGCGCAGACCTCTACAGAGTGTACAAACTAATCATGATTATCCGTGTCCCCGGTTATGGACATCTTGAGTATCTGGATCTTGGATTATCATGTGGATCTCATCACTCTAAATTAATTTGTTGGGATGTTAATTACTTTTAATTGGGATTGAGATGGGGTTACCATTATCAATGTTTTCAACAAACTTTGCAGTTAAATAAAATTTATTCTTTTGAAGTAGGGAAAATTGGCTTTTCACAAAAACTTTATAACCATAGAGCTTTCCACCTGCCAAATATGCATGTAGTGATAGCCATTATTCAGCATTGCTCTACAGTGTGAAATTGCGAGTACATTCAATGTACTGACCTACATGGCTGCAACGTCTCATGTTGCAGGAACCTTACGACGAGTAAGTGATACGTTAGGGTTACGATTTTCTACACTCAACTTTGCCGTTGGTGTTGATGAGAATCCACAACCTTGTTGTTACTTCCGCTATTTGGATTGAGGTAATAGTATTTACGTTACTTTATACATGTGATTTACCTTTGTTATAAATCCTTGAGTATTGTGTGTGTCAGCATACCGATCCAAGGATGACAATTAAGCACAGAGACTTGATCCATTTGGATCGGGTCGTTACAAGGACAAGGGCGTGCGTCGCGTGCGTCCGTCTTGTGTCCGTACCGACACGAACCCGACCCAAATTTGAGTCAGAAATGGGTTGCGCGCGGACAAAATATAGACGCTTGTCCGTTTGTGTTAGCGTGTCGGGCCGCGGTTTCTGCCCGTTTCGATCGGAACAGATGCACACTCATAGTTCGCGTCAGCGTGTTGGAGTTTCCCTTAGGAAGGCCCAACAATACCAATTCCAGATTCAGGGTTCCAATGCATACTCCCTCCGTCTAGTGAAAAGTGTACATCTAGAAATTTTAAGACAAATTATGGAGTGGGCTAAAAAAATCAATGGAAAGATGCAAGCCATCATCTCTCTCATCTTTAATTACCCAACCCCCAATGAGCTAAGTGCATGTAGAAATTGACGAGACCATGTGTACATTATTATTGGTCTTGATTACCGTGTGATGAGAGAAAAACTTTTTTTCTACATTTAATGCATTGAAAAGATAGAAGTACACTCTTGTAAAAAAAATTAGAGCCAAGTGCACACTCTTCACCGGACGAATGGAGTACATGCAAACGGGGCGTAAGAGTCATTTAGTAAAAATAACACCCAAACACACAGTTTTTTTTGAGAGTACGCCAATGGCGTACCATATTTTTATAGAAGGGGGGAAATATTTACAAGAAACCGACGATTAATGCGAACATCACTCATCGGTACACCCCACACCAGAGTACAAATAAGCTAACTCCTCACAAATCTATCTAGACCACCCACACCAAACCCAGCGTGCGACTAATTACGAATGTTCCCAAGTATCGCCACAAACAAGCTCTCTAGGGCCAACCACCTGCTCCGGCCAGTTGAATACATGGGAATTTATTTGCTCCAAATGGCCCCACAACGCTCTGATGACCAACAAGTTGAATCCTCTCTTCTCCTTTCCGTGAAATCCTCTCCTAGCCCTAAGCCACCACTCCTCGAGTGGCTCCTGCCCATCCGGGATGCCAACATTTACCCGCAGAGTGTCAAAACATGCATGCCAACCTTCTCTTGCGTAGGGGCACTACACCAGCATGTGCTCGACGTTGTCCTCATCTTGCAAGCAAATGTAACAAACCGAAGGCTCGTCTTGAAGACCATGGCGTGCTCTCTTGTCAAAGGTCCACAATCTATGTTGCACCATGAGCCAAGTCCACAATCTATGTTGCACCATGAGCCAAGTAAATATCTTGCACTTTAGCGGGGCCCAACAACGCCAAATGGCCGCGGACATGGGGAATAGAATCCCGCCCTGACAGAGTTACGTGTACGTGGATCTTGCAGTATAAGCTCCTAAGGGATCGTGTGGCCAAATGAATTCGTCCTCGCTCTGTATGTCCCTCTACACCATCGCAATAGCATGCCTCAGGTGCACCATCTGTAGTAAACCCGTGAAGGAGAAATGGGAGTGGGTGTCGCTGGTCCATCTCTCCCCCAGCAGCGCCTGGGCTACAGTCCTCGAGTTCCTGGTCCTGGTGTCAACTACTGAAGGAAATATGCCCTAGAGGCAATAATAAAGTTATTATTTATTTCCTTATATCATGATAAATGATTATTATTCATGCTAGAATTGTATTAACCGGAAACTTAGTACATGCGTGAATACATAGACAAACAGAGTGTCACTAATATGCCTCTACTTGACTACCTCGTTGAATCAAAGACGGTTAAGTTTCCTAACCATAGACATGAGTTCTCATTTGGTTAACGGGATCACATCATTAGAGAATGATGTGATTGACTTGACCCATTCCATTAGCTTAGCATTTGATCATTTAGTTTGTTGCTATTGCTTTCTTCATGACTTATACATGTTCCTATGACTATGAGATTATGCAACTTCCAAATACCGGAGGGCCACTTTGTGTGCCAGCAAACGTCACAACGTAACTGGGTGATTATAAAGGTGCTCTATAGGTATCTCCGATGGTACTTGTTGAGGTTGCATAGATCGAGATTAGGATTTGTCACTCCGATTGTCGGAGAGGTATCTCTCGGCCCTCTCGGTAATGCACATCACTATAAGCCTTGCAAGCAATGTGACTAATGAGTTAGTTACGGGATGATGCATTACGGAACGAGTAAAGAGACTTGCCGGTAACGAGATTGAACTAGGTATTGAGATACTGACAATCGAATCTCGGGCAAGTAACATACCGATGACAAAGGGAACAATGTATACCGGTATGCAGTTTGACCGATAAACATCTTCGTAGAATATGTAGGAGCCAATATGAGCATCCAGGTTCCACTATTGGTTACTGACCGGAGACATGTCTCGGTCATGTCTACATAGTTCTTGAACCCGTAGGATCCACACGCTTAAAGTTCAGTGACGATCAGTAATATGAGTTGATGTGTTTTGATGTACCGAAGGTAGTTTGGAGTCCCAGATGAGACCGGGGACATGACGATGAGTCTCGAAATGGTCGAGACGTAAAGATCGATATATTGGACGACTATATTCGGACATCAAAAAGGTTCCGAGTGATTCGGGTATTTTTGGAGTACCGGGGAGTTACGGGAATACGGGGGAAGAAGTATTGGGCCTCATGGGCCAAGTGGTGGAAGAGAGGAGGCATGACAAAGCAGGGCGCGCGGGCCCCCTAGCCCAAACCGAATTGAACTAGGGGGCCGGCCCCCCTTTCCTCCCTCTCCTTCCTTCTTCCTCCCTTCCTCTTGGTGGACTCCTACTAGGACTTGGAGTCCTAGTAGGACTCCACACTTGGGCGCGCCTCTAGGGACGGCCGGCCTCCCCTCCTCTCCTTTATATACTGAGGCAAGGGGCACCCTATACAC
Source organism: Triticum urartu (assembly GCF_056163025.1). Classification (NCBI taxonomy): domain Eukaryota; kingdom Viridiplantae; phylum Streptophyta; class Magnoliopsida; order Poales; family Poaceae; genus Triticum; species Triticum urartu. Next base: position 190,142,440 of record NC_141873.1, on the reverse strand, counting down.
ACAAATCAATTGTTCCAAGCCGTGTGCGGTGCCCCCCTCCACCATAATCCACCTCGGTCATATCGTAGCGGTGCTTGGGCGAAGCCCGGCGTCGGTAGCATCATCATCACCGTCATCACACCGTCGTGCTGACAGAACTCTCTCTCGAAGCTTTGCTGGATTGGAGTTCATGGGACGTCACCGAGCTGAACGTGTGCTGAACTCGGAGGTGTCGTACATTCGGTACTTGGATCGGTCGGATCATGAAGACGTACGACTACATCAACCACGTTCTCATAACGCTTCCGCTTACGGTCTACGAGGGTACATGGACGACACTCTCCCCTCTCGTTGCTATGCATCACCATGATCTTGCGTGTGTGTAGGAAATTTTTTGAAATTACTATGTTCCCCAACAGTGGCATCCGAGCTAGGTTTATGCGTAGATGTTATATGCACGAGTAGAACATAAAGGAGTTGTGGGCGTGGGTATATACATATTGCTTGCCGTCACTAGTTGATTCTTGATTCGGCAGCATTGTTGGATGAAGCAACCCAGACCGACATTACGCGTACGCTTACGCGAGACTGGTTCTACTGACGTGCTTCGCACACAGGTGGCTAGTGGGTGTCTGTTTCTCCAGCTTTAGTTGAATCAGATTCAATGAACATGGTTCTTTCTGAAGATCAAAAAGCAATCACTATACCGCGTTGTGGTTTTTGATGCGTAGGTAAGAACGGTTCTTGCTCAACCCGTAGCAGCCATGTAAAACTCGCAACAACAAAGTAGAGGACGTCTAACTTGTTTTTGCAGGGCTTATTGTGATGTGATATGGTCAAGACGTGATGAGATATAAGTTGTTGTATGAGATAATCATGTTTTGTTGAAGTTATCGACAACTGGCAGAAGCCTTATGGTTGCCTCTTTATTGCATAAGATGCAAGCGCCAAATAATTTCTTTACTTTATCACTATGCGATAGCAATAGTTGCAAGAGCAATAGTTGGCGAGACGACCATGTGACGACACGTTGATAGAGATCAAGATGATGGAGATCATGGTGTCATGCCGGTGACGATAGAGATCAGACGGTACTTTGGGGATGGAGATCAAAGGCGCAAGATGATCATGGCCATATCATGTCACATATTTTTATTGCATGTTATGTTTATCCTTTATGCATCTTATTCTGCTTGATTAACGGTAGCATTATAAGATGATCTCTCACTAAATTTCAAGGTACAAGTGTTCTCCCTGAGTATGCACCGTTGCCAAAGTTCGTCGTGCCGAGACACCACGTGATGATCGGGTTTGATAAGGTCTACGTTCACATACAACGGGTGCAAGCAGTTTTGCACATGCAGAAATACTCAGGTTAAACTTGACGAGCCTAGCATATGCAGATATGGCCTCGGAACACTGAGACCGAAAAGTCGAGAGTGAATCATATAGTAGATATGATCAACATAGTGATGTTCACCATTGAAAACTACTCCATCTCACGTGATGACCGGACATGGTTTAGTTGATTTGGATCATGTGATCATTTAGATTACTAGAGGGATGTCTATCTAAGTGGGAGTTCTTAAGTAATATGATTAATCGAACTTAAATTTATCATGAACTTAGTCCTGATAGTTTTTTTGCATATCTATGTTGTAGATCAATTGCTCGCGTATAGCTTCCCCGTTTATTTTTGATATGTTCCTAGAGAAAAATAAGTTGAAAGATGTTAGTAGCAATGGTGCGGACTAGCTCCGTGATCTAAGGTTTATCCTCATTACCGCACAGAAGTATTATGTCCTTGATGCACCGCTAGGTGACGGACCTATTGCAGGAGCAGATACAGACGTTATGAACGTTTGACAAAGCTCGGTATGATGACTACTTGATAGTTTAGTGCACCATGCTTTAAGGCTTAGAATCGGGACGTCAAAAACGTTTTGAACGCCACGGAGCATATAAGATGTTCCAAGAGCTGAAATTAGTATTTCAGACTCATGCCCAAGTCGAGAGGTATGGGACCTCTGACAAGTACTTTGCCTACAAGATGGAGGAGAATAGCTCAATCAGTGAGCATGTGCTCAGATTGTCTGAGTACTACAATCACTTGAATCAAGTGGGAGTTAATCTTCCAGATAAGATAGTGATTGATAGAGTTCTCTAGTCACTATCACCAAGTTACTAGAACTTCGTGATGAACTATAATATGCAAGGGATAACGGAAACGAATCCCAAGCTCTTCGTGATGCTGAAATCAATGAAGGTAGAAATCAAGAAAAGCATCAAGTATTGATGGTTGACAAGACCACTAGTTTCAAGTAAAAGGGCAAAGGAAAGAAAGGGAACTTCAAGAATAATGGCAAGCAAGTTGCCCCTCCCATGAAGAAGCCCAAAGCTAGACCCAAGCCTGAAACTGAGTGCTTCTACTACAAAGGAAATGGTCACTGGAAGTGGAACTACCCTAGATACTTGGCGGATAAGAAGGATGGCAAAGTGAACAAAGGTATATTTGATGTACATGTTATTGATGTGTACTTTACTAGTGTTTATAGCAAACCCCTCAGTATTTGATACTGGTTTAGTTGCTAAAAGTAGTAACTCGAAACGGGAGTTGCAAAATAAACAAAGACTAGCTAAGGGCGAGGTGATGACGTGTGTTGGAAGTAATTCCAAGGTTGATAAGATCACCATCGCACACTCCCTTTACATTTGGGATTAGTGTTGAACCTAAAACAAATGTTATTTGGTGTTTGCATTGAGCATAATATGATTGGATCATGTTTATTGCAGTACGGTTATTCATTTAAGTCAAAGAATAATTGTTATTTTGTTTACATGAATAAAACCTTCTGTGGTCATACACCCAAGGTGAATGGTTTATTCAATCTCGATCGTAGTGATACACATATTTATAATATTGAAGCCAAAAGATGCAAAGTTAATAATGATAGTGCAACTTATTTGTGGCACTGCCGTTTAGGTCATATTGGTGTAAAGCGCATGAAGAAACTCCATGCTGATGGGCTTTTGGAATCACTTGATGCTTGCGAACCATGCCTCATGGGCAAAATGACTAAGACTCCGTTCTCCAGAAAAATGGAGCGAGCAACTGACTTATTGGAAATAATACATACTGATGTATGCGGTCCGATGAGTGTTAAGGCTCGCGGTGGGTATCGTTATTTTCCGACCTTCACAGATGATTTGAGCAGATATGGGTATATCTACTTAATGAAACATGAGTCTGAAACATTTGAAAAGTTCAAAGAATTTCAGAGTGAAGTGGAAATCATCGTAAGAAGAAAATAAAGTTTCTATGATCTGATCGCGGAGGCGAATATTTGAGTTACGAGTTTGGTCTTCATTTGAAACAATGTGGAATAGTTTCGCAACTCACGCCACCTGGAACACCACAACATAATGGTGTGTCCGAACATCGCGTAACCGTACTTTATTAGATATAATGCAATCTATGATGTCTCTTACCGATTTACCATTATTGTTTTGGGCTTATGCATTAGAGACAACTGCATTCACGTTAAATAGGGCACCATCTAAATCTGTTGAGGCGACGCCATATGAACTGTGGATTGGCAAGAAACCAAAGCTGTCATTTCTTAAAGTTTGGGGTTGCGATGCTTATGTGAAAAAGTTAAGCTCGAACTCAAATCGGAGTAATGCGTCTTCATAGGATACCCAAAAGAAACTGTTGGGTACACCTTCTATCACAGATCCGAAAGGCAAGGTGTTCTGTTGCTAAGAATGGATCCTTTCTAGAGAACGAAGTTTCTCTCGAAAGAAGTGAGTGGGAGGAAAGTAGAAGTTGATAAGGTAATTGTACCTTCTCCCGAATTGGAAATTAGTTCATCACAGAAACCAGTCCCAGTGATTCCTACACTAATTAGTGAGGAAGCTAATGATGATGATCATGAAACTTCAGATCAAGTTACTACCGAACCTCGTAGGTCAACTAGAGTATGGTCCACACCAGAGTGGTATGGTAATCCTATTCTGGAAGTCATGTTACTAGACCATGACGAACCTACAAACTATGAGGAAGCGATGATGAGCCCAGATTCCGCAAAATGGCTTGAGGCCATGAAATCTGAGATGGGATCCATGTATGAGAACAAAGTATGGACTTTGATTGACTTGCCCAATGATCGGTGAGCCATTGAGAATAAATGGATCTTCAAGAGGAAGACGGGCGATGATAGTAGTGTTACTATCTACAAAGCTTGAATTGTCGCAAAAACGTTTTCGACAAGATCAAGGTGTTGACTACGATGAGATTTTCTCACTCATATCGATGCTTAAAAGTCTGTCCGAATCATGATTAGCAGTTGCTGCATTTATGAAATCTGGCAAATGGATGTCAAAACTGCATTCCTTAATGGATTTCTTAAAGAAGAGTTGTATATGATGCAACCAGAAGATTTTGTCAATCCTAAAGGTTCTAACAAAATGAGCAAGCTCCAGCGATCCATCTAAGGACTGGTGCAAGCATCTCGGAGTTGGAATATACGCTTTGATGAGTTGATTAAAGCATATGCTTTTATACAGACTTGCGGTGAAGCCTGTATTTACAAGAAAGTGAGTGGGAGCACTATAGCATTTCTGATAAGTATATGTGAATGACATGTTGTTGATTAGAAATAATGTACTTCTGGAAAGCATAAAGGAGTGTTTGAAAAGAGTTTTTCAAAGAAAGACCTCGATGAAGCTGCTCACACATTAAGCATCAAGATCTATAGAGATAGATCAAGACGCTTCGTAAAAATTTTCAATGATTACATACCTTGACAAGATTTTGAAGTAGTTCAAAATGGAACAGTCAAAGAAGGAGTTCTTGCCTGTGTTGCAAGGTGTGAAGTTGAGTAAAGACTCAAAACCCGACCACAGCAGAAAATAGAAAGAGAATGAAAAGGCATTCCCTATGCCTCAGACATAGGTTCTATAAAGTATGCTATGCTGTTTACCAGTCCTATTGTATACCTTAGCATGATTCTAGCAAGGGAGTACAATAGTGATCTAGGAGTAGATCACTGGATAGCGGTCAAAATTATCCTTAGAGGACTAAGGAAATATTTATTGGTTATGGAGGTGATGAAAAGAGTTCATCGTAAAGAGTTACGTCGATGCAAGCTTTTTACATCGATCTAGATGACTCTAAGTCTCGATCTGGATATATATTGGAAGTGGGAGCAATTAGCTAGAGTAGCTACGTGCAGAGCATTGTAGACATAGAAATTTGCAAAATACATACGGCTCTGAATGTGGCAGACCCGTTGACTAAATTTCTCTCACAAGAAAAACATGATCACTCTTTGGGTGTTAATCACATAGCGATGTGAACAAGATTATTGACTCTAGTAAACCCTTTGGGTGTTAGTCACATGAAGATGTGAACTAATCGCATAAAGCTATGAAGTATTGGGTTAAATCACATGATGATGTGAACTAGATTACTGACTCTAGTGCAAGTGGGAGACTGAAGGAAATATGCCCTAGAGGCAATAATAAAGTTATTATTTATTTCCTTATATCATGATAAATGTTTATTATTCATGCTAGAATTGTATTAACCGGAAACTTATTACATGTGTGAATACATAGACAAACAGAGTGTCACTAGTATGCCTCTACTTGTCTAGCTCGTTGAATCAAAGATGGTTAAGTTTCCTAACCATAGACATGAGTTGTCATTTGATTAACGGGATCATCATTAGAGAATGATGTGATTGACTTGACCCATTCCGTTAGCTTAGCATTTGATCGTTTAGTTTGTTGTTATTGCTTTATTCATGACTTATACATGTTCCTATGACTATGAGATTATGCAACTCCCGAATACCAGAGGGACACTTTGTGTGCTACCAAACGTCACAACGTAACTGGGTGATTATAAAGGTGCTCTACAGGTGTCTCCGATGGTACTTGTTGAGTTGGCATAGATCGAGATTAGGATTTGTCACTCCGATTGTCGGAGAGGTATCTCTGGGCCCTCTCGGTAATGCACATCACTATAAGCCTTGCAAGCAATGTGACTAATGAGTTAGTTGCGGAATGATGCATTACAGAACGAGTAAAGAGACTTGCCGGTAACGAGATTGAACTAGGTATTGAGATACCGACGATCAAATCTCGGGCAAGTAACATACCGATGACAAAGGGAACAACGTATACCGTTATGCGGTTTGACCGATAAACATCTTCATAGAATATGTAGGAGCCAATATGAGCATCCAGGTTCCGCTATTGGTTACTGACCGGAGACATGTCTCGGTCATGTCTACATAGTTCTCGAACCTGTAGAGTCCGCACGCTTAAAGTTCGGTGACGGTCGATAATATGAGTTTATGTGTTTTGATGTACCGAAGGTAGTTCGGAGTCCCAGTTGAGATCGGGGACATGACGAGGAGTCTCTAAATGGTCGAGATGTAAAGATCGATATATTGGACGACTATATTCGGACATCAGAAAGGTTCAGAGTGATTCGGGTATTTTTTGGAGTACCGAGGAGTTACGGGAATACGGGGGAAGAAGTATTGAGCCTCATGGGCCAAGTGGTGGAAGAGAGGAGGCCAGACAAGGCAGGGCGCGCAGCCCCCCTAGCCCAAACCGAATTGGACTAGGGGGCGGCCCCCCTTTCCTCCCTCTCCTTCCTTCTTCCTCCCTTCCTCTTGGTGGACTCCTACTAGGACTTGGAGTCCTAGTAGGACTCCACATTTGGGCACGCCTCTAGGGCCGGCCGGCCTCCCCTCCTCTCCTCCTTTATATACTAAGGCAAGGGACACCCCATAGACACAAGTTGATTGTTCCAAGCCGTGTGCGGTGCCCCCCTCCACCATAATCCACCTCGGTCATATCGTAGCGATGCTTAGGCGAAGCCCGGCGTCGGTAGCATCATCATCACCGTCATCACGCCGTCGTGCTGACGGAACTCTCCCTCGAAGCTCTGCTAGATCGGAGTTCGTGGGACGTCACCGAGCTGAACATGTGCTGAACTCGGAGGTGCCGTATGTTCGGTACTTGGATCGGTTGGATCGTGAAGACATACGACTACATCAACCGCGTTCTCATAACGCTTCCGCTTACAGTCTACGAGGGTACGTGGATGACACTCTCCCCTCTCGTTGCTATGCATCACCATGATCTTGCGTGTGCACAAGAATTTTTTTGAAATTACTATGTTCGCCAACAACTACATGCAGAATGAGAGGGGCAATGTCTCCGACCGAGAAACCGTGAATCCATTTGTCTCTCCAAAAAAGCACTCTGTCGCCTTTCCCGACGGTAATCTTCACACGACTGTCAAATACTTGTCTGGCCTCGTCGTCCACCATCAGATGTAAACCCTGCCAAGGCCTACGAGGATCAGTCTGTCTTAGCCACTCCCAACGCACTCTGAGCGCGATCGCTTGCAAGCTCATATTCTTCACTCCCAAGCCTCCAAAGGTTGTCGGCTTGCAAATATTGTTCCACGCAACTAGGCATTGCCCTCTAGAGACCCGATCCTTACCAGCCCAGAAGAAAGAGCGCAACCATCTGTTGATATCATCAAACACCCAGGCAGGGGTGTCCATGACCTGTGAATGGTGCACCGGCCTCGCCGAGATCACTGACTTGACCAAAATCAGCCTCCCTGAGCGTTGCATCATTCCTCTCTGCCATGCGGGGACGAAATGCCTTACCTGGTCAAGTAGTGGCTGCCACTGCGCCCTAGTAAGTTGTTTGAGCGCGAGTTGCAGCCCGAGGTACTTCCAGGGGAACTCGGTCATGGTGCACTGAAGGATTCCTTCTACTCTCTCTTTATCTTCGTGGTTCTCCGAGATTAGAATGGTTGTAGACTTTGTGTAATTCACTCGTAGGCCCGAAGCTTCTCCAAAGATTTCCAACCCATGTCTCACAAATTGCAGATCTGAATTAGAAGGTTTGGCGAACAGCGCGACATCATCCGCATAGACCGATAGATGCTGCGTGGCAGAGATGCTCATGTAGGTACTGAGAACTCCCTCCTCTGACACTTTGGCGACGATCATGGAGAGGACATGCATGAAAATGACAAACAACAAGGGGGAGACTGGATCTCCTTGTCTTAATCCCTTTGCGTGCCAAATTCTTCTACCAGGAACCCCATTCACCATGATTTTTGTGCTTGCTATTTGTAACAAGCTGGTCACCCACTTCATCCAAACTCTTCCAAAACCTTTAGCATGCAACACTTCAAACAAAAATGGCTAGGACAAGGAGTCAAAGGCGCGTGTGATCTCCAGCTTGAGGAATACTCCGGGGCTCTTTCTAGCATGGATTTTCCTTGCAACTTGTTTCACCATCAAGTAGTTGTCATGCAAGATACGATCTTTGATGAACGCAGACTGGTTGACTCCAACGAACTCATGCATTCTCCGTCGTGCTCTATTGGCGAGTAGTTTGACAAATATCTTGGAGAAGTTGTGAGGTAGACTTATTGGACGAAAGTCGCCCACTTCAATCGCATATGGCTTCTTCGGAATCAAAACAATGAGGGCCCAGTTCAATTTGGAGAAACCACGGTCATCACCCACGCAGAGCTTAAGTAGTGCGGCCATAACGTCGCTCTTTATGATGGGCCAAGCCTTTTGGTAGAATGCGATGGTGAAGCCATCGGGGCCGGGGGCGCAGTCCAACTGCATCTCTTTGATAACTCCCCAAACTTCCTCTTCCGTGAATAAAACCTCCATATCTTGCAGGTCCACCTGCTCCACACCCAGGTAATCAAGATCGAGGGTGTGGTACCACATGAGCCGTACCCAAGAGGCTTTGAAAAGCATTGGCGAAGGCCTCTTCCATGTGGGATTGATCAGTGATAATCTCTCCACCGACCCTATTTTGGGGAATGAAGTTTTTAGCCCTTCTTCCATTAGCCACCGACTGAAAGAATTTGGTATTCGCATCTCCTTCATGCAACCATCTAAACCTGGACCTCTGTCGCTCTATGGTGCGTTCCAAGGAAGCTAGGCCCGGCAAGGCTAGCTTCAGCGATCACCTCAGCCATGTCTCAAGCTCCGACAAGCCTCTTGCTTCCATGGCCTGATCGAGACGGAAAATCACGAACGAGGCAACAGACATGAGCAACTTGATGTTGCCGACTTTCTTTTAACCCCAAGCTTGTAGCGCTGCGCCGGCATTTTCGACAAAGCATCCAACCACTTGAAAGGATCCATGATCGCAGGGTCGCAAACCCAAGCCTCGCTGATAGCCTGGTCGAAGCCATCAATCTTGAGCCAGAAGGACTCAAACCGGAACCTTTTCTTCGGCCAATGCCACGTCACGACCGAGAGGTGCAAGGGCGTGTGGTCGGAGACGTTTGTGGAAAGTGCCTGGAGGAGATAGTCATGTCGTGCCAACTCCCAATCTACGGAGAGCAAGATGCGATCGATCTTGGTGAAAGTAGGAACCTCCCACTCATTAGTCCAAGTAAAGCGGCATCCGTGCATGTAGAGTTCCTTCAACTCGTTGTTATCAACAAAAGCTCTAAACTTATTCATCATGGTGCGGTTGTGTCAGCGCACCTGACGAAGGAGCCCCACATTCAGTCGCGGCCCAACCCGAATAGGCGCGGCCCAACCGCCCTCACAAGCCCAACAACCGCTACTTGTCAGGACCGGTTTTCCAATAAAACATTTATTGAAAAGCCGACCCTTTTATTGACCAGCACAGAAGAATCCTTCTTACTGGCAGACAAATCCTTGATACAGAAATCCAGCAGTACTAAATATTATACAAGGTTGAGCTGAGGCTGCTCAACAATTTATTACAAGCACGCCGATATTATACATAAAGGCGGATATGTCACAAGGGTATGGTGGCATAACTACTGACTCGTATAAAAGTGGTGGTAGATATGTCATAGTGAAGTGGGTGACATGACAGCTCATCAAGCGTCGGAGTGAGGCTCGATGATTTTATTTGGGTAGCGGAAGCGTATATAATACAAGTGGTCAACTCCAGGATCGCACGGGACTGACTGGGACTCCTCTAGGCGTCTGACTCGCTATCGAACTCTTCATCCATAAGATCGCCTTCGTCAACATCTGGCCAAATCAACAAGCCAGGTGAGTACTTTGAATGTACTCGCAAGACAGTTTGGACATAAGATATAACAAATGTAAACATGATGCACATGAGCAGATTAGAAATGCGCACTCCGATAGATAATTGCACTGCATGTAAAATAAAAAGGAAGTCAGGCGGTAGTCCTCCCGAAATCCCAATAAAATAACTGTAGACTGATCGGGTGTCTGAAGCGACGCCTCGAAAGGTAAAATTGAATTAATGTGCCGCAGTCGGGCGTCAGGGCGACACCACATAAAGGGCTTATATTGAAAAGTAAATGACAGAACGTGCCATAGTTGGACGTCTAAGCGACATCTCGAAAAGGGCTTATAATGAAAGTAAATAACAAGGATGCCACAGTCGGACGTCTGAGCAACATCACATAAAGGGCTTATATCTAAAGTAAATAACAAGAGTGCCACAGTCGGACGTCTAAGCGACATCACATAAAGGGCTTATGTCGAAGGTAAATGACAAGAGTGCCACAGTCGGACGTCTGAGCGACATCACATAAAGGGCATATATTTCATCATTCGTATTCAAATAGTTCATGAATTTAAAATCATCCCAAGGAAATACTCAGCACATAATAATAAACTAGTTAGTCCATTCACAGGAATAACATTCAGCCGGGTTTACCACTCTCTCAGTTTCATGCTTATTCTCTGGAGACTGTCACTAGGGTTGACACTGAGGTCGACACTGAGAATGACACTGACACTGAGATGATGTCCATGTCCTTGATCGTGGACATGGATACTCGGATGGTTTCGACTCTGCAGAGTTTGTACTCTTTAACCACAGCCAACGGATTTCAGTAGTCACAAAGGACTAGTTCCGTTTATGGTATTTTACAAGAAACACATCTAACTAGTACACACCCATTCCACATTCCGTTGCCAGGAATCACCCTAGGCAACGTTCAAGAAAAACTTTAAGACGGGGAGGCCAACCTCGAATAGCATGGGATCAAATTTATATCGCGCGCTCTAAGGGGTGCCCCCCTCTCGGTCCCAACCGGAAACACCCATGCCCCCTGACCGGATGACGGGCTTTAATCCAGGGCCATGGAACCCTCATCGCAGTCCCTCTGTTTGGTGTGTACAAGGAAAGAGGTTTGCAACTTACTAAACCGCACTCTTTGCCAAAAACATGTGGCAGCACGAAGGGGGAACGAACGGGATCGAGACTTGATCCACGTTAAAACTGGAGTTAGTGGTTGACATAGAACTGGCATGCTTCAACAATACCAGCTTGCAACCTATCATGTCACCACATGATCAGGTTACATCATCATCATAAGAACACATCAATATCGAGGTTCACCCGCCGCTTTCTTTGCATGAAATACAACCTTCAACGATGTTCATATAAACATGACACGCGAAACCACTCAAGCAAACATGAAAAGCACTTATCATATCAAAGGTTCAAACATGCTTGCCTGGTTCGGAGTAGTCGGAGTCTAGCTCGGCGAAGTTTACGGTTCCGTCACCTCCTCCAGTATCTCCGGTATAAAGAAATCGCATACTAACGTAAATACCGTGTGTGTATAAAAATTGTTCCAAATATTTTTCAAATAAATATGATAAAAAACTAGACAGAAAAATAAAGATGACCGAAAAAGAATCAATTCAAAATCATCTTTTGTTAAAAAGTTATAAGGGTTTTGGTCCAGGGACTCATCTGTAATGAAACAGAAAGTTACCAGGGTTTAGTTTATAAAAACAGAAAACGTTTCGCTAAGAAATACGCCACCCAACAGGGAAAGCGTACTTTGCCCGAAGGCGTTTTCAGAAAACGTTTCAATTAGAATAAGAGAGGCTGACGAGGGGGTCCCACTCGTCAGGTTTGAATTTTGAAACAGAGCACACCGGCGCCCGAAGGCCGCGGTGGTCGCCGATGTCGATCCACGGTGAGGTAGGGGGAAAGGAGGGTACCTACGAGTTCACGGGGCTCTTCCGCACCTGTGGGTGGTGGAGTTGGTCGTCGGCGAGCACCACGTCGACGGCGGCCTCCACTCCGGCGGACGGTGGTTCGGGCGGTGGTGGATCTCGCCGGGGAGGGCTGCAGATGTCAAATTGAGCCTAGGGTCAGATTAGTGGGTGCACTAGGGGGATTCTAGCAAGGTTTGGGAGGCAGGGTGGTCTCATTAAAGGGAATCGTGCCGGAGCCCGAAGCGGATCGAGGCGGCCGGAGTCGTGGAAGAAGGCCTCCTCGAGGTCCTCCTAGTGGCTGGGCGTTGTACTAGCGAGGTGGAGGGGTGGTGCTGAGTCGAAGACGAGCTCGGGGTCACTATTTATAGCCGGCCCGAGGCTGTTGCCGAGAACGGGATAACTCCGGTGATGATTACGGCGAGGCAGTGGTCGAACGGGGGTTTTAGGCGATTGGACATCATCGTGTTGGTCTACTGGTTCCATTCAGGGGCTAAACTTGGCCTGGCTTGGGTGATACTCCAAGCCCCCGACCGAACAGCCCCGCGGGCACGTCGGCGGCAAGGAGCGCGCCCTATGCTTTCCAGACCACGACGACGACTCTGCAGCACGCGCAGGGAAGGGGACGGCCACGCGGAGGCCTCTGGTGGTGTGGGCGGTGCCGGACGGCACCGTTCTGCAGGGCTGGCCCCTGTTGGCCGCCACGGGTGGCTCTGCCACCGCGGAAGACGCCGACGTTGGCGGGACACGTCGCCACTGACGCTTGCGCCCGTCCAAACGACCGCGTGGTGCTCTGGATAAGGAGGAGAGGCAGTGAGCAAGATGCCAATGCGGGCACTGGCGAGATTGACCCCGCGCTCTGAAGAAAACGACGCTGTCGACTGAAACCAAACACTGGAACTCTGAAACTTGATAGAAACAGTGTCGGCCACCTATTCGACGAAATGATTTTGGCATGTGGAAAATTTTTCTGGAGTTGATCTTTAGTGAGGTGGTCTCTTGATGTATCTGGAGGCTGCCTAAATTTTCTCAGATTTTTAGGAAAAGAAAATAAATGAATTTCACCAAAAGTGGCAAATCTGGTCTAAACTTGCAGCAAGCAAATTTTGAAAAATTTGAACTGTGGACCAGTGGATCTTGATGGTTCTTGGTTGAGGGTGCTAAGGACTAGTCAGAGGAGTTTAATTGGAGTCAAAACTCAAAGGGAAAATGGCAGTTCCTTTGTAAACCACCCTAGCCCAAATAAATGATAGAAAATGATTTTGAGGATAAAATAATTAGAAAAAAAATCTAAAAGGGGTCGAGACTTGCTGGAATAGGGTGCTAGGCTTGAGTCAAAGTAGGGAGATGGATTTGGAAGAAAATTTTCTTCAAAGGCCATGGCAAGAGGATACTTTTTGAAGGGGGAAGAATAAATCAAAAAAAATTAATGGAATTCTTTTTAATGAAAAGTATTGCAAAAAACCTTCCAATGATATTTGTGTTGAGCCAACACAAGATGAAAAACCCTCAAGGCCAAAGATCAAGATTTGGATGAACCCAAACAAAATACTTGTCATAAAAGAATTTTTTTGAAAAGGAGAGTCCTTTAGAAAAAATTTAAATAACCCCTTTCAAAACAAATAAAGAATTTGGTAAAACCAAATCAAAATTTTTGGACTGTTACAACACCTCCCCCCTTAGGAAAAATCTCGTCCCCGAGATTTCAACCGATCCTCAAATAGGTGTGGGTACTCTGCCCGAAGAAAGTCCTCTCTTTCCCATGTTGCTTCATCCTCGGTGTGATTGCTCCACTGAACCTTGAAAAACTTAATTGTTTTCTGACGGGTCCTCCTTTCAGACTCCTCTAATATTTTTATTGGACGTTCCCTGTAGGTGAGGTCTGGTTGCACGTCAATGCTCTCATGTGATACTTGCTTCTCTGGGTTGCTTACGCATTTCCTCAACTGTGAGACGTGGAACACGTCGTGGATGTCTGACAGCTCTTTGGGGAGGTCTAGCTGGTAGGCTACTATGCCTCTTCGTGCAACCACACATGAGGGTCCAATAAATCTTGGTGCTAGCTTTCCTTTAACTTTGAACCGTTGCAGGCCCCTCATAGGAGATACTCGTGGATACACATATTCACCGGGTTCAAAGCTAACTTCACGATGTGTTCGATCGTAATAACTCTTTTGTTGGCTCTGAGATGTCTTGAGTCGTTCCTTGATTAGTCTAACTTTCTCCTCAGCTTCCTTGAGCATGTCTGGGCCAAAGATACGACTGTCTCCTGTTTTTGACCAATTTAATGGAGTACGACATCTCCGCCCGTACAAGGCTTCAAAAGGTGCCATTTGTAGACTGGTTTGGTAACTGTTGTTGTATGCAAACTCGGCATATGGCAAGCTTTCTTCCCAACTGGTTCCATAGGTGAAAACACATGCTCTCAGCATGTCCTCTAAAATTTGGTTCACGCGTTCCGTTTGTCCATCAGTCTGGGGGTGGTATGTTGTACTAAATGCTAGCTGAGTTCCCAGAGCCTGTTGTAATTGATCCCAAAATTTAGAGACGAATTGAGTGCCCCTGTCGGATATTATAGTCTTTGGGATTCCATGCAGACAAACTATACGGGAGAGATAAAGTTTGGCAAGCTTCTGAGTGGTGTAGGTTGTCTTTACCGGAATGAAATGTGCCACCTTGGTCAATCTATTTGTGATGACCCATATGGCATCATTTTCGTGTTGTGACTAGGGTAGTCTGACAATAAAATCCATTCCAATCTCGTCCCATTTCCACTCAGGTATCCTGTTTGGCTGTAATAGTCCTGCTGGTTTTTGGTGCTCGGATTTAATGCGCTGACAAGAATCACAACATGTAATGAAGGTGGCTATATCTCTCTTCATACCGTGCCACCAAAATTTCTCCTGAATGTCCTTATACATTTTGGTTCCTCCAGGGTGGATTGAATATGGAGCGGTGTGGCCTTCAGCTAGAATTTGTTGTTTGAGGTCCTCTATATTTGGCACGCAAAGTCTATCTTCGTACCATAATATTCCCTCATCGTCTACGACGAATTCTGAGGCCTTGCCCATACTCACTTTTCTTTTTATGCCTTTGATGCTGGGATGTCCATGTTGAGCCTTGTTAATCTGTTCCACAAGGGTGGGTTGTATTTCCAAGTTTGACACATTGCCTTCAGTGACCATCACCAAATTGAGTTTGGTGAACTCCTGCTGAAATTCAGGTCTCAACTTCTATAGACTGTCGTTGCCCGAGTTGGGGTTCCGACTAAGAGCATCTGCCACTACATTTGCCTTTCCTGGGTGGTAGTGAATGCCAACATCATAATCTTTCACTAATTCCAACCAGCGTCGTTGCTGTAAGTTGAGTTCGGGTTGTGTGAAAATATACTTAAGGCTTTTATGGTTCGTATATATTTCACAATGATTTCCAAGCAAAAAGTGCCTCCACTCTTTGAGTGCATGAATGACTGCTGCCAATTCCAAATCATGAGTAGGATAATTTTCTTCATGCTTTCGTAGTTGCCTGGAAGCGTATGCGACTACTTTGCCTTCCTGCATTAGTACGCATCCGAGGCCTTTTCGGGATGCGTCACAATATACTTCAAAACTTTTGTGTATGTCTGGTACAACCAATACTGGTGCTGTTGTCAATTTCCTTTTGAGTTCTTGGAAACTTTTCTCGCAAGCTTCAGTCCATACAAATTTCGTATCCTTCTTGAGTAACTGTGTCATTGGTTTTGCTATGGTGGAGAACCCCTTGATAAACCTTCTGTAATATCCAGCCATTCCCAGAAAACTTCATACATATGTTACGTTGGCTGGTGGTTTCTAGCCAAGTACGGCCTTGACTTTTTCTGGGTCCATGGCAACACCTTCTTGGGTTAACATGTGGCCTAGAAAACCAACCTGTCTTAACCAAAATTCACATTTGCTGAATTTGGCGTATAAATGATGTTTCCTTAATTCTCCCAGTACAATTCTGAGATGTTCTGCATGTTCTTCTGGTGTCTTAGAGTATACCAGAATATCATCAATGAATACCACAACAAATTTGTCCATAAATTTCATAAACACTTTGTTCATGAGGTGGACAAAATATGCGGGGGCGTTTGTCAGTCCAAATGGCATTACTGTGAATTCATATAATTCGTATCTGGAGGTAAATGTTGTCTTAGGGATATCTTCTGTCCGTACTTTTAATTGATGATACCCCGACCTTAAGTCAATTTTTGAGAAAACCTTGGCTTGAGCGAGCTGGTCAAATAAATCATTTATCCGTGGCATCGAATATTTGTTTTTGATGGTGACCATGTTGAGTGCTCGATAGTCTATACATAATCTCAGCGTCCCATCCTTTTTCTTGGCAAATAATACTGGTGATCCCCAAGGTGAGGAGTTGGCTCGTATAAATCCTTTATCCAGTAATTCCTTTATTTGCTTCTTTAATTCCACCAACTCGGAGGGTGCCATTCTATAGGGTTTCTTGTAAATGGGGGTGGTTCCAGGTGCTAGTTCAATGATGAACTCTATTTCCCGGTCTGGTGGCATGCCTGGTAGTTCTTCGGGAAATACGTCAGGGAATTCACACACCACTGGAACCTTTCTTAACTCTGAAATGTCCACCTTGTTCAACTTTGGTTGTCGTGACATTGGTCTTTCCTGAGCTGAAACTTTTATCGTCTTCCCATGATGATGAGTAAGAATTACAGTCCGATTGAAGCAGTCGATAAATCCCTTGTTGGTGGTTAACCAGTCCATTCCTAGTATAACATCTAGTCCCTTATTTTCCAATACAATGAGGTTTGCCTGAAACTTTAGTCCCTCAATCTCAATAACCACACCTTGGCAGTAACTCTGAGTGATTTGCTTAATCCCGGGGACTTGATGATCATGGATTTTTCCAAGGGAAACATTGAAAAATCATGTTGCAAAGAAAATTTCTTTGAGATGAACAAGTGAGAAGCTCCAGAATCAAACAAAACCATGGCAGGTAGTGTGTTGACAGGGAACGTACCGAGTACGATATCCGGGGCATTCTGGGCTTCCTCCTTGGTCACATGGTTCAAGTGACCCTTCTTGTGATTGTTATTGGGGTTGAAGTTGTTACGCTTGGGTGCCGAATTGTTTCCATTGTTGTTTGGCTTGGGGGCCGAGTTTCTTGGTTTTGGGCACTGTTTGGCATAGTGTCCTTCCTCTCCACAAGCATAGCAAGTGACACCTGGATGATACGTAAAATCCTTGTCCCTTGCATGAAATTTTTTGTTAGGATGTGGAACATTGGTTGTGGGTTTGTTCGCTCCACTCTTCTGAAAATCAGTCTTGTTCCGGTTGTTGCGAGCGTGAGTAGTCTTGTCACTTTTGCGCTTGCGAAAATCCTCCAAGCCACGGCGCTCATTTTCCAATGTAATAGCTTTGTCCACAAGTGTCTTGAAATCCGGAAAGGTGTGTACGACCAGTTGGCATTTAAGTGCTGGTGCCAGACTGTCCAGAAAATTTTCCATCTTTTTGTTTTCAGTCATATGCTCTTCGTTGGCATAACGAGATAATAGAGTAAACTGACTATTGTACTCAGTCACTGTCATGCTTCTCTGTTTGAGGTCATCAAATTCCCTATTCTTGATCTTCATAATGCTTCTGGGAATGTGCGCCCCACGAAAACCTTCTTTAAATTCTTCCCAGGTGATATTATTTTCATTGGGGTGCATGTGTAGGAAATTTTCCCACCATGATGCAGCTGCTCCCATGAGATAATGAGGTGCATAAAGTACCTTCTCGCGGTCTGAACATTGTGCAATAATTAACTTCCTTTCAATGTCTCGAAGCCAATCATCGGCCTCAAGAGGTCTATCCGTGTGAGAGAACGTTGGGGGACGTGTCTTCTGTAGTTCAGACAATTTGGAATGCTGTTGACATGGTTCACGATGATTTCCCATATTGATAACATGGTTCATCATTTCTTGATGCTGCTGCTGGCTTTGCTCATAAAGGCGGCATACTTGAGAAAATGCTGCTTCACTGCCTTGCTGACTTGACTGCCCCTGTGTGAAATTGTTACTTGTCTGGGTACCATAATTTTCTTCCGACGGACTTGGCATGGAACGAGTCCAGGGACGAGGCATTTTCCGCTCTGGGGTATTTTGTAGAACTTATGAAAAAAACTGAGTGGCAAAAATAAATAATTTTGCAAGAGCGGAATTTAAAAGAAACTACAAGATTTTTCAAGAAAATACCCGATTGCGCATGGAGAAGGACCGCTCAGTACATATCTTACACGCAAGCCGTAATTATATAATACATGACTCAGGATGTGCGTACACATTCCTGGCATGTTATTTAGGCTAGTGCACTTCTCCGAGTTCCTACATGATGCGCACTCAAACTACTTCTCACCAAACCTATGTACATATAAACATATCATACAAGCTGGTACATCACACGGCTGCTAGGCACACTTAGTCGGAGATGGTGAGAACTTCCTTTGGCCTGCCGAGGGTAAGACCCAGTGATGCTGGAGACTCAACCTCCTCCTCACTAATAGGCTCCAGACGTGAAGGACTGAGCTGAGGAGCTGGTGCGGGCGCGGCAGGTGGTGCAGCTCTGACTGGAGTAGGAGCAATGACTTGGTCAAACTCCTCGGTGGTAGGAAGGCGGCGAGCGGTGGTGTCGATGTCAAAACCGGCGGATCTCAGGTAGGGGGTCCCGAACTGTGCGTCTAGGCCGGATGGTAACAGGAGGTAGGCGACACGATGTTTTACCCAGGTTCGGGCCCTCTTGATGGAGGTAAAACCCTACATCCTGCTTGATTAATATTGATGATATGGGTAGTACAAGAGTAGATCTACCATGAGATCAGAGAGGCTAAACCCTAGAAGTTAGCCTATGGTATGATTGTATGTTGTGATTGTTGTCCTACGGGCTAAAACCCTTCGGTTTATATAGACACCGGAGAGGGTTAGGGTTACACAAGGTCGGTTACAAAGGAGGAGATATCCATATACGTATTGCCTGGCTTGCCTTCCACGCCAAGTAGATTCCCACCTGGACACGAGACGAAGTCTTCAATCTTGTATCTTCATAGTCCAACAGTCCGGCTAAAGGATATAGTCCGGCTGTCCGGAGACCCCCTAATCCTGGACTCCCTCAGTAGCCCCTGAACCAGGCTTCAATGACAATGAGTTCGGCGCGCAGTATTGTCTTCGGCATTGCAAGGCGGGTTCCTTCTCCGAATACATCAGAAGAATTTGAATACGAGGATAGTGTCCGACCCTGCAAAATAAGTTCCACATTCCACCGCAGAGAGAATAATATTTTCGCAGATCTAATTTGCTGGCTTGTTTTGGCAGCATGACGTTACGTCATGACCCGGTGATTATTCGAACCGTTTCTTTTAACCAACCCCGCACATAATGCGAGGCAGTTTTTTGACACGTCTTGTCAAAGAAGAGATCGTTTCCCCTTATTACGGGATTCTCATCAATACGGGTGTGGGTAACCCAACCGCGCCATCAATTGCAGCGCTTGGGGGATAAGCGAGTTTTACCAGGCAAGCGGGGACGCTTAGTTTAGTCCGCCCATATAAAGGGATAAGGATTCACCTTTCTATCCACGCCTTCTTCCTCCTTTGCTCATCCGTTTTCGCACACTCGAGCTCTAGTGCCCAAGTCCACACTTCCACCTCAACCTTCTCCAACCATGTCCGGAGCGGGAGGCAAGTGGATGGTCTCCTCCGTCACGGAGGGAGACATCAAAAAACTGCGCGGAGCCGGATACTTAGCCGCGAACATCACGCATCGGCTGCCCGCTGCGGGGCAGATCGTCCCTACCCCGGAACCTTACGAGAGGGTAGTTTTCCTTCACCACTTCCTCCGCGGACTAGGGTTTCCCCTCCATCCATTCGTTCGTGGTCTCATGTTCTACTACGGGCTAGACTTTCATGATCTGGCCCCGAACTTCATCCTCAACATTTCGGCGTTCATCGTCATGTGTGAGGCTTTCCTCCACATCCGGCCCCACTTCGGCCTGTGGTTAAAGACCTTCAATATCAAGCCGAAGGTAGTACGAGGCCAACAAGCAGAATGTGGCGGAGCCATGGTGGGAAAAATGCCCAACGTCATATGGCTCGAAGGCTCCTTTGTGGAGACAATAAAGGGATGGCAATCGGCGTGGTTCTACATCACCGAGCCGCGTGACGCCAAATGGGCGGCAGCCCCTGAGTTTCAATCTGGATTCCCAACACGGCTCACTTCCTAGAAAGAGAAGGGCTTTTCGTGGGGTTCATCGGTGGAGCTGGATGGACTCTAGAAATGTATCCGGAGCATGGCGAGCAAGAAGCTCAAGCTTGTCAACATAATCCAAGTTATGCTCATCCGCCGGACCCTCCTGTGTCAACAACGGGATTTTACCTTGTGGGAGTTCGACCCGGCCCAGCACCAGACTCTGAGCGAGCTCTTCGACACAACGCACAAGGATGTCTGGAAGGTGCTGTTCAAGGGCGCCGAGGTCCCCCCTTCTCTCGCCGAGGACCGAGGACTAAGCGCGAAGCGCCTAGCGCGTCCGGTGAGTTCAATATGTCCCGTAGGTTGTTTATTTTCCACAGCTTAATTATGCGCGGGGTATAATCTCCCTGCCTTTGATAGGACTGGGTGGAGATGTCGGGGCAGATTAACTGTCCGGCCCCTTTGCCCGAGGACACTGCGAGCGCTCTCCTGACGGAGATGCTGACTCCGGCTCCTTACAAGGTGCCGGAGAAGACTAAGAAGGCCAAGGGAGCCCGAAAGAGTTCCCGGTGCCAGGTGTTATCGGACTCATCGTCCGATAACTCTGCGGCACACTCCTCCCCCGAAGACGAGGAGGAAGAAGAAGATGCTCCCCCTCCAGGCGGGGGAGACAAGAAAAGGAAGGCCGCCCCAACTGGGGAGGCTGGAGGGTCCAAGAAGGGGAGGACTCTCCTTCCAGACAGTCTCACCGCCGCCGACGAGGGCGAAGACGAGTGGTTGCCCCGGTACAAGCCCCCGGGGAGATTGTAAGTATTCGGACACCAGAGTAACTCATAGCATTCCTTTGTCGCACTGCTTTCCCTAACGCCGAACATGATTATGCAGGCCGCCACGAACCAGCATCGATGTATCATCGGACGGCTCCCTGGGCTCGTCGGACATGGATAGCGATCCAGTCCCGACCGCTACCTTCCCTCATCTTGCTGACGACGCCGAGGTGTTGTCTGAAGAGGCACCGGATCGAGGGGAGACAGTCCTGGAGGCGCCTCAAGGCGACCTTCCGGACTCCGGGAGCCGCGGGGATGGGGCCCCCGAGAGCTTCGAGTTTGGCCCTCAGCCGAACACCGCGCCGGACCCTCCAGCGGTTCCGGGCTCGGGCAGGCGGCCTCCTTCTAAGAGGAGCAAGACGCCTGTGCCGGTGACCTCTGTCCATCCAGAGGCGCCGGACAATCTGCTGGAAGCGCTCCGCAGCGCTTCCATCGACGAGGAGCACCGCACTATCATGAGTGCGGTCATCCAGAAGGTTCAGTCCGCCAAGAGCGGATTGACTGAAGCCTGTGCCAGCCTTCTAACAGGCTTCGAGGTAAGTGTTTTAAAATGTTGTAGAAATATTACCGCATAGACAGTAGCCCCTGATGCTTTGTTCGGTGTTGAAAAAGAAAAGCCGAATAGAAGATCAAATAATATCGCAGGAGTCTAACATAACTATGTCAATATGCGTATGCAGGCTTTGCTGCAGGCGTCCGCCGCACTGACTGTGGAGGTCGCCGTGCTGAAGCAGGACCTCGAGGGGTCCAGGAAAGAGCTCGGCCTTGCTAAGAGGCAGCTCGAGGACAACAAGGGTAAGTAGTACCCCGTCTATAGATATGTATATATAAAAAAGGATGCGATTGCAAAATGACAGGATCATCTTATGTTTTCCAGGGGCCACGACCGAGGTGGCGACGCTGAAGCAAGCGCTAACCAAGGCCAAAGATACAGCGGCCAAGGAGCGCACCGAGCGAGAGAAGCACGAGGCTCGGGTGGGCGAGGTGCAGCAAGAGCTCCAGGCTCTTATTTTCGAAGCACGAGGCGTTGGAGCTTGACTCCAAGACGCGGGAGTCTGAGCTTGCCGCGGCCCTCGAGAGTGTAAAAAGTGCCAAGGCCGAAGCCCAAAAGGCCCTCCAAGAGATCGATGCGATGAAGAAGATAGCGGCGGGTAAGGCTTTCTATATGCAAAGCAAGCATGTAAAAGTAAATTACCGATTACTTACCCGGATCCGGAGCTCTTCAGGAGCATTCGCATATTTGCCCCGCAGTGTGTCCGATGCCGCACGATTTTATCAGGCCGAGGACAGAAGCTCGACGGAGAAGCTGTTCTGGTCTCAGTATGCTGAGGCCAAACATCCGGTGCCGATGAGCGACCAGCTGAAGCAGATGGTCGAGCTACATAAGGCGGCCGATCAGGCCATGAAGGGCTTTATAGTCCGGCTGTGGCCTGGCGACGCCCTTCCGAGCAGCTTCCGATGTCGTCAAGTGATCTGTCTGCATTGAAGGTGCACGTCGGGCTTTCGCCCGTGTGAAATTGCAGTGGGTCAAGCTAGACGCCATGAAGCTGATCAAGGAGGGGCCGCCAGAGGGCAAGGAGCACCGCCACCCCGAGATGTACTACGAGGGTGTTCTGCCGGGTGCCCGTCTCATCGCGGACGAGTGTTCAAAAGATGTAATATTTGAGTAAAATTGCTCGTTTGATCCTGTATTTATGAAAACTTGTTTCATATGCGCTATGCAACGCTTGTTTGAATTTAAAATATTACCTTCTGTTTAGCTGTTTATCCAATCTGAGAGATGGCTAGTCCTCGGCTTCTGCCCCCATGCCACGAGTGCTGGGGTGTTCGGGATAATCCTGAGCACTCTTGTTCCCATATTTGGGTCCTTCGAGGGAGGTGCTCAGCACAACGAACAAGGCAACCAGACTAATAATGCTTTATCACTCTCACTTAGCCATAGAATTCTATAATTTTAAATTTCGGCGAAGCCCCTGGTATTCGGAAGGCCGAATTCGGGGCGCGATACACGCCTGTAAGCCGGACAGGGCCGGCCCCTCGCCCTAAGCGGCATAAGTCTTTAGGGACTCAAAAAACCTCGCCGAACAGCGACCAGTCTCTCGCCTTATCATGACAGTCAGTTTTAGCTTTCTCTACTGAGGTGCTAAGCCCGGCAGAACCGGGGCACAATCGCAGTAGTTCTCCTAGCGCTACCTTAGCCGATAGAGCGGAACGTAAGCTACCAAAACATAGGAGCCGGGAAAACCCAACATTTGACCAAAGACATGATTCAGAGCTGATGCATATAATGCTATAAGTTCGGGGTGCCACACTTGTGGAAGTGTTCGGACTTTTCACACCGCATTGTGGGGTACGCAAGCCCCTGGTGTATTGGTCGTACCAGAGTGTACGGTTGCAAGGCGTCATTAATGAACACATAGATATATATATATATATATATATAACAAGAATGCAATAATAGTCATAATGTCATGCATTGTTTATTAAAAAATTGCGTTAAAGCAGAGTGATACAGATAGTGCGATAAGCAAAGAGTAGGACTATGTCCTTTCCAAGGGCAAGCTGAGGAATGATATTAAATTGAATATTTCACTCGTTTACTGTAATCAACCAGGGAATTCCGTGGTATAACGTAGCTGTCTGCCTCCTTGGTTGCTGCATCATGTGTTCGGCAACAGTGCTGCCGGACAGTGTTTCCAGAGATTAAGGTCCTGAAAGAAAAAGAAAAATAACCAAACGAGAAGCCCCTAGTGCGGTTTAGGCCGCGTCTTGGGGCGTGCCGTAGTTGTGCCCCCCTCCCCACCTGTGCCCATGGTATTTTTAATGTGTAATTATGTACGCGCGGCACGAATATCGCCGTTGGGCTGGGATTGGGGTGGCCGCCGTATTGCTACATGAGCTCAGATCGCGCCAGGCGGTCTATTTGCCGATTGCCCCGAGCGCGCTTGCAGGTGTCCGGGCTTTGAAGCGCCGAACTGGTTGATTTCCTTGAGAGGCTGCTTTGCGCTTCTGCTGCGAGGGCCGCGGTGTGCTCCTCTGTTCGGAGAGAGCGCTCTGTGTTTCCATTGACTGTAATAACTCTGCGAGTCCTGGCATCTTGAGCTTGAGGTATGCATAATGTGGTACCGCATTGAATCTAGCGAATGCGGTTCGCCCGAGCAGCGTGTGATAACCACTGCTGAACGGGACTATATCGAAGATTAACTCTTCGCTTCGGAAGTTATCCGGGGATCCAAAGACCACTTCCAGTGTAATTGAGCCTGTGCAATGGGCTTCTACACCTGGAATGACGCCCTTAAAGGTCGTCTTTGTGGGTTTGATCCATGAGGGGTCTATACCCATTTTGCGCACTGTGTCCTGATAAAGCAGGTTCAGGCTGCTGCCGTCGTCCATAAGGACTCGAGTGAGGTGAAATCTGTCGATGATTGGGTCTAGGACCAGTGCGGCGAATCCGCCATGATGGATACTAGTGGGGTGGTCCCTGCGATCGAAGGTGATCAGATAGGAGGACCAAGGGTTGAACTTTGGGGCGACTGGCTCTAATGCATATACGTCCCTGAGCGCACGCTTCCGCTCCCTCTTAGGGATGTGGGTTGCGTATATCATGTTCACCGTCCGCACTTGCGGGGGAAACCTCTTCTGTCCTCCAGTGTGCGGCCGCCAGGGCTCCTCCTCGTCATCGCTATGCGGCCCCTTATCCTTGTTTTCGGCAATTAACTTGTCGGCCTGCTTGAACACCCAACAATCCATGTTGGTGTGATTGGCTGGCTTGTCTGGGGTGCCGTGTATTTGACACGAGCGATCGAGTATACGGTCCAAGCTGGACGGACCCGGCGTACTTTGTTTGAATGGCTTTTTCCGCTGACCGGGTTTAGAGCCCCGGCATTGACTGCCGTATCCTCAGTATTTTCGTTGTTAATGCGGCGCTTATGCTTGTTGCGACGTGACCTGCTATTGTCGTCCTTGGTATCTGAGGTACCATGGTTCTTTGATATGTTATTACTGCGAGCCAGCCAGCTGTCTTCTCACGCACAAAAGTGGGTCATGAGCGTCGTGAGAGCTGCCATAGATTTCGGCTTTTCCTGACCAAGGTGCCGGGCTAGCCACTCGTCTCGGATGTTGTGCTTGAAAGCCGCTAAGGCCTCCGCATCCGTACAGTCAACGATTTGATTTTTCTTTGTAAGGAACTGAGTCCAGAATTGTCTAGCCGACTCTTCTGGCTGCTGAATTATGTGGCTCAAGTCATCGGTGTCTGGTGGTCGCACATAAGTGCCCTGAAAGTTGTCGAGGAATGCAGCTTCCAGATCTTCCCAACAGCTAATGGAGTCCGCTGGCAAGCTGTTAAGCCAATGCCGCGCTGGTCCTTTGAGCTTTAGTGGGAGGTATTTGATGGCGTGTAAGTCATCACCACGGGCCATGTGGATGTGGAGGAGGAGGAGGAAGTCCTCAATCCATACTGCGGGATCTGTTGTGCCATCGTATGATTCAATGTTTACAGGTTTGAAACCTTCTGGGAATTGATGTTCGATCACTTCGTCTATGAAGCATAAGGGGTGTGCGGCGCCTCTGTATTGGGCTATATCTCGACGCAGCTCGAATGGGTCTTGCCCGCTGTGTTCGTCCCGGCCGGATTTGCTTTTACTGTATCCGGCGTGACGTTTGTCGTCTCGCAGAGTGGTGCGCCCTCGTGATCCGTAGATCGATCTTGAATGCTTTGCCTTGTCCTCCAATAGCCCGTCATCCATAGACTGACACTAACACTGAGATGATGTCCAAGTCCTTGATCGTGGACATGGATACTCGGATGGTTTTGACTCTGCAGAGTTTGTATCTTTAGCCGCAGCCAATGGATTTCAGTAGTCACAAAGGACTAGTTCCGTTTATGGTATTTTAGAAGAAACACATCTAACCAGTACACACCCATTCCACATTCCGTTGCCAGGAATCACCCTAGGCAACGTTCAAGAAAAACTTTAAGACGGGGAGGCCAACCTCGAATAGCATGGGATCAAATTTATATCGTGTGCTCTAAGGGGTGCCCCCCTCACGGTCCCATCTGAAACACCCATGCCCCCTGACCGGATGACGGGCTTTAATCCAGGGCCATGGAACCCTCATCGCGGTCCCTCTGTTTGGTGTGTACAAGGAAAGAGGTTTGCAACTTACTAAACCGCACTCTTTGCCGAAAACATGTGGCAGCACGAAGGGGGAACGAACGGGATTGAGACTTGATCCACGTTAAAACTGGAGTTAGCGGTTGACATAGAACCTATCATGTCCCCACATGATTAGGTTACGTCATCATCATAAGAACACATCAATATCGAGGTTCACCCGCCGCTTTCTTTGCATGAAATACAACCTTCACCGATGTTCATATAAACATGCCATGCGAAACCACTCAAGCAAACATGATAAGCACTTATCATATCAAAGGTTCAAACATGCTTGCCTGGTTCGGAGTAGTTGGAGTCTAGCTCGGCGAAGTTCGCGGTTCCGTCACCTCCTCCGGTATCTACGGTATAAAGAAATCGCATACTAACGTAAATACCGTGTGTGTATAAAAATTGTTACAAATATTTTTCAAATAAATATGATAAAAAAACTAGACAGAAAAATAAATATGACCAAAAAAGAATCAATTCAAAATCATCTTTTGTTAAAAAGTTATAAGGGTTTTGGTCCAGGGACTCATCTGTAATGAAACAGAAAGTTACCAGGGTTTAGTTTATAAAAACAGAAAACGTTTCGCTAAGAAATACGCCACCCAACAGGGAAAGCGTACTTTGCCCGAAGGCGTTTTCAGAAAACGTTTCAATTAGAATAAGAGAGGCTGGCGAGGGGGTCCCACTCGTCAGGTTTGAATTTTGAAACAGAGCACACCGGCGCCCGAAGGCCGCGGTGGTCGCCGGCGTCGATCCACGGTGAGGTAGGGGGAAAGGAGGGTACCTACGAGTTCACGGGGCTCTTCCGCACCTGTGGGTGGTGGAGTTGGTCGTCGGCGAGCACCACATCGACGGCGGCCTCCACTCCGGCGAACAGTGGTTCGGGCGGTGGTGGATCTCGCCGGGGAGGGCTGCAGATGTCAAATTGAGCCTAGGGTCAGATGAGTGGGTGCACTAGGGGGATTCTGGCAAGGTTTGGGAGGCGGGGGTGGTCTCACCAGAGGGAATCGTGCCGGAGACCGAAGCGGATTGGGGCGGCCAGAGTCGGGGAAGAAGGCCTCCTCGAGGTCCTCCTAGTGGATGGGCGTTGTACTGGCAAGGTGGAGGGGTGGTGCTGAGTCGAAGGCGAGCTCGGGGTCCCTATTTATAGCCGGCTAGAGGCGGTTGCCGAGAACAGGATAACTCCGGCGATGATTACAGCGAGGCAGTGGTCGAACGGGGGTTTTAGGCGATTGGTCATCATCGTGTTGGTCTACTGGTTCCATTCAGGGGCTAAACTTGGCCTGGCTTGGGTGATACTCCAAGCCCTCGACGGAACGGCCCCGCGGGCATGTCGGTGGCAGGGAGCGCGCCCTGTGCTTTCCAGACCACGACGACGGCTCTGCAGCACACATAGGGAAGGGGACGGCCACGCGGAGGCCTCTGGTGGTGTGGGCGGTGCCGGACGGCACCGTTCTGCAGGGCTGGCCCCTGTTGGCCGCCACGGGTGGCTCTACCACCGCGGAAGACGCCGACGTTGGCGGGCACGTCGCCACCAACGCTTGCACCCATCCAAACGACCGTGCGGCGCTCTGGATAAGGAGGAGAGGCAGTGAGCAAGATGCCAACGCGGGCACTGGCGAGATTGACGCCGCGCTCTGAAGAAAACGACGCTGTCGACTGAAACCAAACATTGAAACTCTGAAACTTGACAGAAACAGTGTCGGCCACTTGTTCGACGAAATGATTTTGGCATGTGGAAAATTTTTCTGGAGTTGATCTTTGGTGAGGTGGTCTCTTGATGTATCTGGAGGCTGCCTAAATTTTCTCAGATTTTTAGGAAAAGAAAATAAATGAATTTCACCAAAAGTGGCAAATCTGGTCTAAACTTGCAGCAAGCAAATTTTGAAAAATTTGAACTGTGGACCAGTGGATCTTGATGGATCTTGGTTGAGGGTGCTAAGGACTAGTTAGAGGAGTTTAATTGGAGTCAAAACTCAAAGGGAAAATGGTAGTTCCTTTGTAAACCACCCTAGCCCAAATAAATGACAGAAAACGATTTTGAGGATAAAATAATTAGAAAAAAATCTAAAAGGGGTTGAGACTTGCTGGAATAGGGTGCTAGGCTTGACTCAAAGTAGGGAGATGGGTTTGGAAGAAAATTTTCTTCAAAGGCCATGGCAAGAGGATACTTTTTGAAGGGGGAAGAATAAACCAAAAAATTTATTGGAATTCTTTTTAATGAAAAGTATTGCAAAAAACCTTCCAATGATATTTGTGTTGAGCCATCACAAGATGAAAAACCCTCAAGGCCAAAGATCAAGATTTGGATGAACCCAAACATAATACTTGTCATAAAAGAATTTTTTTTTGAAAAGGAGAGTCATTTAGAAAAATTTTAAATAACCCCTTTCAAAATAAATAAAGAATTTGGTAAAACCAAATCAAATTTTTTGGAGTGTTACACTACTGCGGCCCAGAATGGGAGACGGCCAAGTCCAGGATCACCACACCTACTTAAGCGCAGCTCACCCACAAGCGAGGTCATCCAGTGGATGACCGAACCGAACGACGGCGACTATCTTACCCTGGTTCTTCTCGCATGAACAATTCCCCCATCTGTAATCCGCTCTGTACCAGCTACTGCTTCAGAGAGTTGTAATAGATCGATTCCACCGCTATTATCCCTACCCTTACATCTGGTATCAGAGACCATCACCATCTCTTCCTTGTGTTCAATCTGGCGCAGTTCATCCACACCCAAAGCTCGCATCTAGCCCGGCAACAACTCGCCGCCATGGATCCGGCCATCAAGGCGTTCCTGGAAAAGCTAGACGCCACCCTGGAGGTGAAACGGCGGCTACCAAGGTGACCAACGCCAAGATCGATGATCTACTTTCCTGGCGTCCTGATCTGGAGCGTCGTGTCGCTGATCTGAGCGACGCGGTGGCGCTACTCCAATAGACGTGGCCCGCGCCGCGAAAGGACATCGTCGACAACCAGTCGGGCACCGCTCCTCTGCAATAGCCTGCGACGCTCGGAGTCATCCCGGACTCCGTAGCTGGCGCGGCGGATCTTCACAATGGGTCAGATGACCACGACGCTGCACATCCACAACGCGGGCCGCCGACGGCGTCTTTCATGACCCCGCTGTCGCTCCCGAACAACGGTCAGCTCGCTCCCAGTACCTCGTTTACTATTTCCTCACCATTCACTCATGCCAGCCAGCTCCTCACGAGGCTGGGTCAGGTGCACCCTTCCATCGTGTTTCCTATGTTTGCGGGGGATAATCCCCATCTCTGGAAGGTGTTGTGCGAGCAGTACTTTGGAATGTTTGGCATACATCAGTCGTTTTGGGTACCCATGGCCTCGCTCAATTTCTTAGGGGCAGCGTCAGTGTGGTTGCAAACTATTCACAAAAAATTGTCACAGTTCGATTGGGAGTCCTTTACATCATTACTTTGCACTTGTTTCGGTCACGACCGACATCAGTTGCTAATTTGCCAGTTCTATACCATATGGCAGACATCTACTGTTACCGATTATATTGAGAAATTTGAATTGATCATCAACAATTTGAGCACTTATTCAGATTCAATTCACCCTTATTACTTCCTTACCCGTTTTGTGGAAGGTTTACGAGCGGACACTCGGGTGGTGGTCTTGGTGCAACGACCGCCTGGCCTGGATACGACTTGCTCCATTGTTGTAACGCCCTCGATGCGGCTATATCTCCTACGTGTCGAAGCATGACTTAGAGGCATAACCGCATTGAAAGCAATGTCGCAAGTAAGGTAATCTTCACAACAACCCATGTAAATAGATAAAAGGGGAAAAGATACATAGTTGGCTTACACTCGCCACGTCACACAAATACATGAATAACATTACAATCATCCAATACACTCATGGTCCGACTACGGTACCAAAATAAAGATCAACCCCCACATGCGACAAAGTCCCCGATCACCCCAACTAGGCACCACTACTGATCATCTGGGAAAGACACATAGTAACAGCGAGAGTCTTCATCGAACTCCCACTTGAGCTCAAGCGCATCGTCTGGAACGGTATCATCGGTCCCTGCATCTGGTTTTGGAAGTAAACTGTGAGTCACGGGGACTCACCAATCTCGCACCCTCGCAATCAAGACTATTTAAGCTTATAGGTAAGGCAAGGTATGATGTGGAGCTGCAGCAAGCGACTAGCATATATGGTGGCTAACATACGCAAATGAGAGAGAGAAGAGAAGGCAAAAGCACGGTCGAACAACTATGATCAAGAAGTGATCCTAGAACAACCTACGTCAAGCATTACTTCAACACCGTGTTCACTTCCCGGACTCCGCCGAGAAGAGACCATCACGGTTACACACGCGGTTGATTCATTTTAATTAAATTAAGCTTCAAGTTTTCTACAACCAGACATTAACAAATTCCCATCTTCCCATAACCGCGGGCACGACTTTCAAAAGTTCAAATCCCTGCAGGGGAGTCCCAACTTATCCCATCACAAGCTCTCACGGTCAACGAAGGATATTCCTTCTCCCGAGACATTCTGATCAGACTCGGCATCCCGGTTTTACAAGACATCCTCGACAATGGTAAAACAAGTCCAGCAACACCGCCCGAATGTGCCGACAAATCCCGATAGGAGCTGCACATATCTCGTTCTCAGGGCACACTCAGATGAGACTACCTACGAGTAAAACAAACCCTCAAGTTTCCCCGAGGTGGCCCCGCAGGCAGCTGAGTCGGACCAACACTCAGAGGAGCACTGGCCCAGGGGGGTTTAAATAAAGATGACCCTTGGGCTCCGGAAACCAAAGGGAAAAAGAGGCTAGGTGGCAAAAGGTAAAACCAAGGTTGGACATTGCTGGAGGAGTTTTATTCAAGGCGAACTGTCAAGGGGTTCCCATTATAACCCAACCGCATAAGGAACGCAAAATCTGGGAACATAACACTGATATGACGGAAACTAGGGCGGCAAGAGTGGAACAAAACACTAGGCAAAAGGCCGAGCCTTCCACCCTTTACCAAGTATATAGGTGCATTAAGATAACAAGATAATAAGGTGATATCCCAACAATAAACAATGTTCCAACAAGGAACGATCTCCAATCTTCACCTGCAACTAGCAATGCTATAAGACGGGCTGAGCAAAGCGGTAACATAGCCAATCAATGGTTTGCTAGGACATGGTGGGTTAGAGGTTTGACATGGCAATATGGGGGGCATGATATGCAAGTGGTAGGCATCGTAGCATAGGCATAGCAAAAGAACGAGCATCTAGCAAGCAAAGATAGAAGTGATTTCGAGGGTATGATCATCTTGCCTTCAAAGTTCTCAGAGTTGACTTGATCCTCGTAAGCGAACTCAACGGGCTCCTCGTTCATGAACTCGTCTCCCGGCTCTACCCAAACAAGAACAACAAGCAAACGGAACACAATCAACCACGTGCAATGCTCAAACAACATGATGCAAACATGGTATGCTATGCAGGATGCGGTATGTGATGCATATGCAAGATTTGACAAGGAATGATTGAACCTGGCCTCAACTTGTAAATCCAAGAGTGCCATTGGAAAGTTGAGGTGATTTCGGTTGAAATCGATATAAAGATCACCGGAATCGGATGCACGGTTTGGAAATGGCAAGCAAAACAAATATGGCACCGGTCTGCGATAATCAGCAAGTAGCCATCTAAATGCATCAAGATAAATATGCTACAACACTCAAACATAACAACAAAATATATGGCAGGGATCCACTCATGAAGCTCGACAAAATATGAACACTGAGCTACGGCTAATTCATCCATTAACAGGTTCAAACGAGCATCGCAAAAGGGCAAATGATAACAGGTTTCAGACTTGGTGAAATTAACACGAGTCTGGAATTTATCATCAGGAAGCACACTTTAGAGCATGAAAACTACAAGCTACAGGAACTTAACATGGCAAAGGAAGGCATGGCATGAAGCTACTCAAAGCACTTAACAAAATTCCCTTAGTGACCTTGAGCCAAAAGGGATCAGAAAATACAATTGCAAGCATGTGAACATGGCAAAAACATAAACAGATCTCAGACTTACTGAAAAACTGGAGCATGCAAAACAGATAACGAGTAGGCATGTTTACGAACTCGATGCACTCACTACAGAGCATGGCATAACAAACTAAGCATACACCCATCAAGAATACATGGCATATAAGCTAGACATGGCAAGAACAACAACATAGCATGCATGGATCAATAGCAACGTCCTCGGCAAAATCGCTAATCATGTCAACAATCTGCCAGGATTCACGATATAGCAAAAGTAGAGCTTAATTGACACAAGCTAGGGTGCTCCATAAATGCAAACAAAGACATGTATGGATAGATAACCACAATGTTAACAAATCATCCTTACTGATCATCCTCAAAAGAGGCACGGATCACTAGGAAACAACATGAACATATGGCATAACGACAAAAACAGAACAAGGACTTAGTGAAATTCTAAGTCCCTAAAATCAGCATTACCGATTACGCTACTTTGCAAGCTTGTGCTAGTCACCACACATATCACAAAAATACATGGTAAGCGCCTCTATAAAGATGGCATGACATATAACAAAACACATGTAGAGCTCAGTGTTGGGGATCGTAGCAGAAATTCAAAATTTTCTACGCATCACCAAGATCAATCTATGGAGTAATCTAGCAACGAGGGGAAGGAGAGTGCATCTACATACCCTTGTAGATCGCTAAACAGAAGCGTTCAAGTGAACAGGGTTGATGGAGTCGTACTCGTCGTGATCCAAATCACCGATGATCCTAGTGCCGAACGGACGGCACCTCCGCGTTCAACACACGTACAGCCCGGTGACGTCTCCTACGCCTTGATCCAGCAAGGGGAGAAGGAGAGGTTGGGGAAGACTCCATCCAGCAGTAGCACGACGGCGTGGTGGTGGTGGTGGAGGAGCGCGGTACTCCAGCAGGGCTTCGCCAAGCACCGCAAGAGACGAGGAGGGAGAGGGGTAGGGCTGCGCCAAGGAGATGTTCTCGTGTGTATGGCAGCCCAAAACCCCACTATATATAGGGGAAAGGGAGGGGCTGCGCCCCCACCTAGGTTTCCATCCCTAGGGGTGGCGGCCAGCCCTAGATCCCATCTAGGGGGCGGCCAAGGGGGAAGAGAGGGGGGCGCACCACTAGGTGGGCCTTAGGCCCATCTGAGCCTAGGGTTTCCCCCTTTTCCCTTCTCTATTTGCCTTGGGCCCTGGTGGGGGGCGCACCAGCCCACCTGGGGCTGGTCCCCTCTCACACTTGGCCCACGCAGCCCTCTGGGGCAGGTAGCCCCACCTGGTGGACCCCCGGGACCCTCCCGGTGGTCCCGGTACGTTACCGATAGCACCCGAAACTTTTCCGGTGACCAAAACAGGACTTCCCATATATAAATCTTTACCTCCGGACCATTCCGGAACTCCTCTGATGTCCGGGATCTCATCTGGGACTCCGAACAACATTCGGTAACCACGTATATCTATTCCCTATAACCCTAGCGTCATCGAACCTTAAGTGTGTAGACCCTACGGGTTCGGGAGTCATGCAGACATGGCCAAGACAACTCTTCGGTCAATAACCAACAGTGGGATCTGGATACCCATGTTGGCTCCCACATGTTCCACGATGATCTCATCGGATGAACCACGATGTCAAGGATTCAATCAATCCCGTATACAATTCCCTTTGTCCATCGGTATGATACTTGCCCGAGATTCGATCGTCGGTATCCCGATACCTTGTTCAATCTCGTTACCAGCAAGTCTCTTTACTCGTTCCGTAACACATCATCTCGTGATCAACTCCTTGGTCACATTGTGCACATTATGATGATGTCCTACCGAGTGGGCCCAAAGATACCTCTCCGTTTACACGGAGTGACAAATCCCAGTCTCGATTCGTGCCAACCCAACAGACACTTTCGGAGATACCTGTAGTGTACCTTTATAGCCACCCAGTTACGTTGTGACGTTTGGCACACCCAAAGCATTCCTACGGTATCCGGGAGTTGCACAATCTCATGGTCTAAAGAAATGATACTTGACATTAGAAAAGCTGTAGCATACGAACTACACGATCTTTGTGCTAGGCTTAGGATTGGGTCTTGTCCATCACATCATTCTCCTAATGATGTGATCCCGTTATCAACGACATCCAATGTCTATGGTCAGGAAACCGTAACCATCTATTGATCAACGAGCTAGTCAACTAGAGGCTTACTAGGGACATGGTGTTGTCTATGTATCCACACATGTATCTGAGTTTCCTATCAATACAATTATAGCATGGATAATAAATGATTATCATGAACAAGGAAATATAATAATAACCAATTTATTACTGCCTCTAGGGCATATTTCCAACAGTCTCCCACTTGCACTAGAGTCAATAATCTAGTTCACATCGCCATGTGATCAACACTGACAGGTCACATCGCCATGTGACCAACATCCAAGAGTCTACTAGACTCAATGATCTAGTTCACATCACTATGTGATAAACACTCAAAGAGTTTTGGATTTGATCATGTTATGCTGTGAGAGAGGTTGTAGTCAACGGGTCTTGCCAAATTCAGATCCCTATGTATTTTGCAAAACTTTATATCGTAGATGCTGCTACCACGTTCCACTTGGAGCTATTCCAAATTATTGCTCCATTATACATATCCGGTATCTCTACTCAGAGCTATCCGGATAGGTGTTAAGCTTGCATCGACATAACTCTTTACGTCGAAGTCTTTATCACCTCCATAACCGAGAAACATTTCCTTATTCCTCTAAGGATAATTTCGACCACTATCTTGTGATCCAATCCTAGATCACCTTTGTACCCTCTTGCCAGACATGTGGCAAGGCACACATCAGGTGCGGTACTCAGCATGGCATACCGTATAGAGCCTATGACAAGAGCATAGGGGACGACCTTCGTCCTTCCTATTTCTTCTGCCGTGGTCAAGCTTTGAGTCTTACTCAACTTCACACCTTACAACTTAGGTAAGAACCCCTTCTTTGACTGATCTATTTTGAACTCCTTCAAAAACATGTTAAGGTGTGCATTCTTTGAAAGTATCATCAGGCGTCTTGATCTATCTCTATAGATATTGATGCCCAATTTGTAAGCAGCTTTATCCAGGTCTTCCTTTGAAAAACACTCTTCAAACAACCATTATGCTTTCCAGAAATTCTACATTATTTCGGATCAACAATATGTCATCCACATATACTTATCAGAAATGTTGTAGTGCTCCCACTCACTTTCTTGTAAATACAAGTTTCTAGCAAACATTGTATGAACCTAAAAGCTTTGATCACTCCATCAAAACATATATTCCGATTCCGAGATGCTTGCTCTAGTCCATAGAAGGATTGCTGGAGCCAGCATACCTTTTAGCATCCTTAGGATCGACAAAACCTTTTATTGTATCACATACAACTTTTCTTACGAAAACTTGGTAAGAAAACTTGTTTTGACATCCATCTGTAAGATTTCATAATCGAAAAATACAGCTAATGCTAACATGATTCCGACGGACTTAAGCATCGCTACGGGGGAGAAATTCTCATCGTAGTCACCTCCTTGAACTTGTGAAAAGACTCTTTCCCACAAGTCGAGCTTCATAGACGGTAACATTACCGCCCACGTCCGTCTTCTTCTTAAAGATCCATTTATCTCAATGGCTTGCCAATCATCGGGCAAGTCCACCAAAGTCCATACTTTGTTCTGATATATGGATCCTATCTCGGATTTCATGGCTTCTAACCATTTGTCGGAATACGGGCCCACCATCGCTTCTCCATAGCTCATAGGTTCATTGTTGTCTAACAACATGATATCTAAGACAGGATTACCGTACCACTTAGGAGTAGTACATATCCTTGTCGACCTACGAGGTTCGATAGCAACTTGATCCGAAGCTTCATGATCACTATCATTAACTTCCTATTCAACAGACGTAGGTGCCACAGAAAACATCTTTCTGTGTTGCATCATTCTCTGGTTGAAATAAAGGTTCGACAACCTCATCAAGTTCTATCTTCCTCCCACTCAATTCTTTCGAGAGAAACTCCTTCTCGAGAAAGGACCCGTTCTTAGTGACAAACAATTTGCCCTCGGATCTGAGATAGAAGGTATACCCAACTGTCACCTTTGGGTATCATATGAAGATGTGTTTCTCTGCTTTGGGTTCGAGCTTCTCCGGCTGAAGCCTTAAGCATCGCAGCCCCAAACATTAAGAAATGACAACTTTGGTTTCTTGCCAAACCAATGTTCATACGATGTCGTTTCAATGGACTTAGATGGTGTCCTATCTAAAGTGAATGCATCTGTCTCTAACGCATAACCTCAAAATGAAAAACGGTAGATCGGTAAGAGACATCATAGATCGCACCATATCTCATAAGGTTCGACTACGACGTCCGGATACACCATTACCCTGTGGTGTTCCAGGTGGCTTCAACTGCAAAACAATTCCACAATGTCTTAAGTGATTGCCAAACTCATAACTCAGAAAATCCCCTTTTGATCAGATCGTAGGAACATGATCTTCTTTGTTATGATGATCCTTAACTTCACTCTAAAATCGCTTGAACTTTTCAAACGTTTCAGACTTGTGCTTCATTAAGTAGATATACCTATATCTGCGCAAATCGTCAGTGAAGATGAGAAAATAGCGATATCCACCGCACGCTTCAATTCTTATTGGATCACACGCATCAGCATGCATGATTTCCAACAAGTCACTTGCCCGTTTCATTGTACCTGAAAACGGGGTCTTAGTCATCCTGCCCATGAGGCATGGCTCGCATGTGTCAAGTGATTCAAAGTCAAGTGACTCCAAACATCCATCGACATGGAGTTTTTTCATGCATCTTACGCCAATATGACCTAAGTGGTAGTGCCACGAGAAAGCGGTACTATCATTATTAACTCTACATCTTTTGGCGTGAACATGTGTATTACCACGACCAAGATTCAGTGAACCATTCACATAGGGTGCATGACCATGAAAGGTATCATTCATGTAAACAGAATAACCATTATTCTCTAACTTAAATGAATGACCGTATTGCAATGAACATGATCTAATCATATTCATGCTCAACGTAGACACCTGATAACATTTATCTAGGTTCAATATTAATCCCGAAGGCAGATGGAGCGTGTGATGGTGATCTCATCAACTTTGGAAACACTTCCAACACACATCGTCACCTCGCCCTTAGCCAGTCTCCGTTTAGTCCGTAGCTTTTGCTTCAAGTCACCAATAATAGCAACTGAACCGGTATCCAATACCCAGGTGCTACCAGGAGTACTAGTGAGGTACACATTAATAACACGTATATACTTTGTTGAAGTTGCCAGCCTTCTTATCTACCATGCATTTGGGGTAATTCCACTACCAGTGGCCGTTCCCCTTATAATAGAAGCACTCAGTCTCGGGTTTGGGTTCAACCTTGGGTTCCTTCACTGGAGCGGCAACTGGTTTGCCATCCATGAAGTTTCCCTTCTAGCCCTTGCCCTTCTTGAAACCAATGGTCTTGTTAAACCATAAACACTTGATGCTCCTTTTTGATTTCTACCTTTTTGCGGTCTTAAGCACCACGAACAGCTCCGGGATCAACTCCATCCCTTGCATGTCATAGTTCATCACGAAGATCTAGTAGCTTAGTGATAGTGGCTAGAGAACTCTATCAATCACTATTTTATCTGGAAGTTTAACTTCCACTTGATTTAAGTGATTGTAGCACCCAGACATTCTGAGCACATGCTCACTAGCTGAGCTATTCTCCTCCATCTTGTTGGCAAAAGAACTTGTCAGAGGTCTCACACCTCTCAACATGGGCATGAGCCTGAAATCCCAATTTCAGCTCTTGGAACATCTCATATGTTCTATGGCGCTCAAAACGTCATTGGAATCCCGATTCTAAGCCGTAAAGTATGGTGCACTAAACTATCAAGTAGTCATCAAGATGTGTCCGTCAGGTGTTCACAACATCCACAGACGACGTTGTAGGGGTTTGCACATCGAGCGGTGCATCAAAGGCGTAAGCCTTCTGTGTAGCAGTGAGGACACTCCTCGGACTACGGACCTAGTCCGCATCAGTGCTTACAATATCTTTCAACTTGGTCTTTCTCTAGGAACGTATTGAAACAGGGAGCTACAACATGAACTATTCATCTACAACATATTTGCAAAGACAATTTAGACTATGTTCATGGTAATTGAGTTCATCTAATCAAATTATTTAATGAAATCCCACTCAGATAGACATCCCTCTAGTCATCCAAGTGAAACATGATCCGAGTCAACTAGGCCGTGTCCGATCATCACGTGAGACGGACTAGTCAACATCGGTGAACATCTTCATGTTGATCGCATCTTCTATACGACTCATGATCGACCTTTCGGTCTTCCATGTTCCGAGGCCATGTCTGTACATGCTAGGCTTGTCAAGTCAACCTAAGTGTATTGCGTGTGTAAATCTGGCTTACACCCGCTGTATTCGAACGTTAGAATCTATCACACCCGATCATCACGTGGTGCTTCGAAACAACAAACCTTCGCAACAGTGCACAGTTAGGGGGAACACTTTCTTGAAATTTTAGCGAGAGATCATCTTATTTAAGCTACCGTCGTTCTAAGCAAATAAGATGTAAAACATGATAAACATCACATGCAATCAAATAGTGACATGATATGGCCAATATCATTTTGCTCCTTTTGATCTCCATCTTCGGGGCTCCATGATCATCGTTGTCACCAGCATGACACCATGATCTCCATCATCATGATCTCCATCATTGTGTCTTCTTGAAGTTGTCTCGTCATCTATTACTTCTAATACTATGGCTAACGCTTTAGCAATAAAGTAAAGTAATTACATGATGTTTATGTTGACACGCAGGTCATAAATAAATTAAGACAACTCCTATGGCTCCTGCCGGTTGTCCTACTCATCGACATGCAAGTCGTGATTCCTATTACAAGAACATGATCAATCTCATACATCACATATATCATTCATCACATCCTTTTGGCCATATCACATCACAAGGCATATGCTGCAAAAACAAGTTAGATGTCCTCTAATTGTTGTTGCAAGTTTTTACGTGGCTGCTATAGGTTTCTAGCAAGAACGTTTCTTACCTACGCGAAAACCACAACGTGATATGCCAATTTCTATTTACCCTTCATAAGGACCCTTTTCATCGAATCCGATCCGACTAAAGTGGGAGAGACAGACACCCGCTAGCCACCTTATGCAACTAGTGCATGTCAGTCAGTGGAACTAGTCTCACGTAAGAGTACGTGTAAGGTCGGTCAAGGCCACTTCATCCCACGATGCCGCCGAATCAAGATAAGACTAGTAACGGCAAGTAAATTGACAAAATTGACGCCCACAACTGCTTTGTGTTCTACTCGTGCATAGAAACTACGCATAGACCAAGCTCATTATGCCACTGTTGGGGATCGTAGCAGAAATTCAAAATTTTCTACGCATCACCAAGATCAATCTATGGAGTAATCTAGCAACAAGGGGAAGGAGAGTGCATCTACATACCCTTGTAGATCGCTAAGCGGAAGCGTTCAAGTGAACGGGGTTGATGGAGTCGTACTCGTCGTGATCCAAATCACTGATGATCCTAGTGCCAAACGGACGGCACCTTCGCATTCAACACACGTACAGCCCGGTGACGTCTCCTACGCCTTGATCCAGCAAGGGGAGAAGGAGAGGTTGGGGAAGACTCCATCCAGCAGCAGCACGACGGCATGGTGGTGGTGGAGGAGCGCGGTACTCCAGCAGGGCTTTGCCAAGCACCGCAAGAGACGAGGAGGGAGAGGGGTAGGGCTGCACCAAGAAGGAGATGTTCTCGTGTGTATGGCAGCCCAAAGCCCCACTATATATAGGGGAAAAGGAGGGGCTGCGCCCCCACCTAGGTTTCCATCCCTAGGGGTGGCGGCCAGCCCTAGATCCCATCTAGGGGGCGGCCAAGGGGGAGGAGAGGGGGGCGCACCACTAGGTGGGCCTTAGGCCCATCTGAGCCTAGGGTTTCCCCATTTTCCCTTCTCTCTTTGCCTTGGGCCCTGGTGGGGGGCGCACCAGCCCACCTGGGGCTGGTCCCCTCTCACACTTGGCCCACGCAGCCCTCTGGGGCAGGTAGCCCCACCTGGTGGACCCCGGGGACCCTCCCGGTGGTCCCGGTACGTTACCGATAGCACCCGAAACTTTTCCGGTGACCAAAACAGGACTTCCCATATATAAATCTTTACCTCCGGACCATTCCGGAACTCCTCGTGATGTCCGGGATCTCATCCGGGACTCCGAACAACATTCGGTAACCACGTATATCTATTCCCTATAACCCTAGCGTCATCGAACCTTAAGTGTGTAGACCCTACGGGTTCGGGAGTCATGCAGACATGGCCAAGACAACTCTCCAGTCAATAACCAACAGCGGGATCTGGATACCCATGTTGGCTCCCACATGTTCCACGATGATCTCATTTGATGAACCACAATGTCAAGGATTCAATCAATCCCATATACAATTCCCTTTGTCCATCGGTATGATACTTGCCCGAGATTTGATCGTCGGTATCCCGATACCTTGTTCAATCTCGTTACCAGAAAGTCTCTTTACTCGTTCCGTAACACATCATCCCGTGATCAACTCCTTGGTCACATTGTGCACATTATGATGATGTCCTACCGAGTGGGCCCAGAGATACCTCTCCGTTCACACGGAGTGACAAATCCCAGTCTCGATTCGTGCCAACCCAACAGACACTTTAGGAGATACCTGTAGTGTACCTTTATAGCCACCCAGTTACGTTGTGACGTTTGGCACACCCAAAGCATTCCTACGGTATCCGGGAGTTGCACAATCTCATGGTCTAAGGAAATGATACTTGACATTAGAAAAGCTTTAGCATACGAACTACACGATCTTTGTGCTAGGCTTAGGATTGGGTCTTGTCCATCACATCATTCTCCTAATGATGTGATCCCGTTATCAACGACATCCAATGTCTATGGTCAGGAAACCGTAACCATCTATTGATCAACGAGCTAGTCAACTAGAGGCTTACTAGGGACATGGTGTTGTCTATGTATCCACACATGTATCTGAGTTTCCTATCAATACAATTATAGCATGGATAATAAAGGATTATCATGAACAAGGAAATATAATAATAACCAATTTATTATTGCCTCTAGGGCATATTTCCAACATTCAGGAGCATAGCATGCACACATTAATCATGGAAAAAATGACAAATAGCTATTTGATGAAACAGATCTGACAAATTTATCACATAGCCCTCTTCCAACTGCATTGCGGGCATCCAGATGAGCTCAAATGAAAATGATGCAATGAGATGAAATGATTTACTCGTCGAGGCGAACATTTTGATATGCTACACACACAAATCGGAGCTACGGATGCAGAGTTACGACATGCCAAAGTTTGCAAATATTTAGGGTTTGGGGAAAGAAAAGTCAACCGAAGCGTTTCTCAGATCCAGATCCAGCGCATGGTTACTGTAGCTGGCGCGAGGTACGAGGTTCGCCGGAGACGTCGGGAAGAAGAGGCGGCCGGCGAGGGCGCGGTGGCACGGCGGAGCTGGAGGGAGTCGGCGGCGAGCTCCGGGTCGGCGGCAGGCGGCAGGGACGCCGGGCGCTGCGAGCTTCAGGTCGGGGCGGCGCCGTTCGGAGGCGATGGCGAGCTTCGGCGGCCTCCGGCAATGGCGTTCGGCGGCGGGGCGGCGAGGTCGACGCCGGCACGAGGAGGCGGGCGGCACGACAAGCCGGGCATGCAGCGGGGCGGAGCGGGCCGCGGGGGCCGGGGTTGGGCCCGGCGGGCTTCGGCGATGTGGGGCGCGGAGGCGCCATGTGGCGGCTCACGGTAGGTCGGGCGGTCGCGGGCGGACGTGTCTGGTCCGATCCGGACGCGTCCGGTGGCGGGAGGAGGAAGAGGCTAGGGTTAGGGGTGTTTTGACCCGAAATTTCGTGGGGGGTCTAGTTTTATAGGTAGGAGGAGCTAGGAAGCTCCAA
Organism: Triticum urartu; assembly: GCF_056163025.1. Classification (NCBI taxonomy): domain Eukaryota; kingdom Viridiplantae; phylum Streptophyta; class Magnoliopsida; order Poales; family Poaceae; genus Triticum; species Triticum urartu. Next base: position 190,100,132 of record NC_141873.1, on the reverse strand, counting down.
ATGGAGTGCGGTTTTCGGCCACGTGATCGTGATCGAACGCTCTAGACGATAGAAGGGTTTTTGGTGGGTTTTGGGCCACTTTGGAAGGGTGTTGGGCTGCAACACAAACGAGGCCTTCTCGGTCCCTCGGTTAACCGTTGGAGTATCAAACGAAGTCAAAATGGTACGAAACTTGACAAGCGGTCTACCGGTAGTAAACCAAGGCCGCATGACAAGTCTCGGTCCAATCCGGAAATGTTTAATCCCCACACACGAAAGAAAGGTAGAAATGACCACCAGAGGTGAACGAAGCGCCGGAATGCAAAACGGACAACGGGGAAAATGCTCGAATGCATGAGACGAACACGTATGCAAATGCAATGCACATGACGACATGATATGAGATGCATGACAAAGGCAACAACACACGGAGACAAAAACCCAAACCCGAGGAAAATAAAATAACTTAGGCCGGAAACGGCAAGAGTTGGGATACAGATAAGGTAAATTACATCCGGGGTGTTACAACACTCCACCACTATGAAAGGATCTCGTCCCGAGATCTAGGACTGGAAAAATGTCGGGTACTCATAACGGAGGTGATCCTCGCATTCCCAGGTGGCTTCACAGTCGGAATGGTGTGACCACTTGACTTTGAGGAATTTGATTGACTTATTGCGAGTCTTGCGCTCAGTTTCTTCAAGAATAGCAATGGGGTGCTCACGATAAGAAAGGTCTTCTTGGAGATCAATGTCTTCGAAGTTGACGGTGCGGTCAGGGGTCTTGAAGCACTTGCGGAGCTGAGAGACATGGAACACGTCGTGCACGTTTGCAAAGTTGGAGGGAAGCTCAAGTTGATAGGCGAGATCGCCTCTCTTGCTGACGATCTTGAAAGGACCCACGTACCTAGGGGCAAGCTTCCCTTTGATACTGAAGCGATGAGTACCTTTCATTGGGGAGACGTGGAGGTAAACATGGTCTCCGATCTCGAAAGCCAAATCGCGATGCTTACTATCATAGTAGCTCTTCTGGCGCGATTGCGCTGCTTTGAGGTTATCACGAATGACTTTGCACATTTCCTCTGCCTCTGTGATCAAGTCATTTCCAAGAAGTTGACGTTCACCGGTCTCTGACCAGTTAAGAGGAGTACGACACTTCCTGCCATAGAGAATTTCAAATGGGGCCTTGCCCGAACTCGCTTGGAAGCTATTGTTGTAGGAGAACTCGACATATGGAAGACAATCTTCCCACTTCATACCGAAAGAGATAACGCAAGCCCTGAGCATATCTTCAAGAATCTGATTAACACGCTCGACTTGGCCGCTAGTTTGAGGATGAAAAGCTATGCTAAAATGGATGTTAGTGCCCATGGCCTTCTGAAAAGAATCCCAAAACTTCGAGGTAAAGATGCTGCCACGATCTAAAGAAATCAACTACAGAATGCCGTGTAGAGAGACAATCTGAGAGGTATAAAGCTCTGCCAATTGAGCTGCAGTGATAGACTCTTTGATAGGCAGAAAATGAGCCACTTTAGTGAGTTTGTCGATGACAACGAATATAGCATCATTGCCACGCTTGGACTTTGGAAATCCCGTCACGAAGTCCATCTCAATGTGGTCAAACTTCCATTCTGGAATGGCAAGAGGTTGGAGGAGACTAGCTGGTCGTTGGTGTTCGGCCTTCACTCTTCTGCAGACATCACATTCATTCACGAACTAAGCAATCTTGCGCTTCATTCGAGTCCACCAATACGCTTGCTTGAGGTCCTGGTACATCTTTGTACTCCCAGGGTGGATGGAGAGGAGAGAATTGTGAGCCTCGTTCATAATGACTTTACGAAGGTCACCTTTAGGCACAACAATGCGATCCTCGAAGAAGAGAGTATCCTTGTCATCAAGGCGATAACACTTGTACTTGGATTGACTCTTGGCAATCCCAATCTTCACCTTCTTCACCATAGCATCAAGAAGTTGAGCCTCACGAATCTGATCTTCCAAAGTAAGAGAGACTTGAAGGTTGGCGAGGAAACCTTGAGGAACAACTTGCAGGTTGAGTTTGCGGAAAGCTTCACAAAGCTCGGGTTGGTAAGGCTTGAGAATCAAAATTGGAGCTCAATATGCGACTCCATTGCATAATGACGAAACACCACATGACTTATTTAGTTCTCTCTCGGTTATGTACTCAACAATATTAAATGTTGGTTAACATGGCAAGAGGTGAAGCATAATGAAACTATCTAACTAGGCAAGTTTAAATGAGGCCGGAACAACAAAACAACAAGTCCGGAAACTCCTCATGTGCAAAATATGGATTTGGTACTGTTCTACCCTAAACACAATTTTAGAGTTATTAAACATGCAAAGTAAATCCACCATGTTAAACTAGGCATTTTTCCACCCCATTTACATATAAAGTTTATTAAAATCCGAGTTACGGTTATTTAGTTATGATTTAAAGCATTGTAGCATGGCATATGGACAAAAATTACACAAACAGAATTTTAAGCATTTCAAACATGGATGGAAAAGACATATTCTGAAACTAGATGAAAAACTAAGCATATTTCATATATAAATTGTTTTAAACCGATGCACGATTGAGAAGTTATTAAATGCATGAAGTATGAGGGTTTTTCTGCAAAACTGCAGTCTCACGAAAAAAGATTTAAAACGCAGCAGCAGGAAAAAAAACTATACTGGGCTGAATCTGAGATCTAGCCCAGGGCGTTGGGGCGCTCACCATGGACTTGGCCCGTTCAAGAGAATATAGAGGAGGCCTGGCGCTGGGCCTCCAGGGCTGGCTGGAACGAAATGAGGAGGTGGAAGGGGCGCAGTCAACGCGAAGCAGGACTTGTCGCTGGGTCTTCCTCCTCGTGCAAAGGCGAAGCAGAGGATGTAGCGGCGCGGCTGCAGCTTGGCGTCTGACTTGGAGCAGGGAAGATAGGGGGCGGCACGATGCAGAGGACGCAGGGGAGGCAGTGGCTGGTCGAGGGACTTGGGGAAGAGCAACAACGGTGGTGCAGGGCACGGTCAAGGCAAGCACTGCTCGCGTCCTGAACTTGACCTAGTTGCCATGTTTCCGGTACGGTGGGAACGAGGAACGGGAACGAGGGACGAGAGTCGATGGCTGAAAAAAATAGGATACAACGAGGGTATACATCTCTAGAACGATTTTTTATAGCAGGGACGCGATCCAATCCATTTGGGTACGATGAACCCGATACGGTACCATGGGTCGAGGAACGCAGTTCCTGAAGAACGATGACTCCCTGACGGTTAGCATTCCTTACTGTTAATGGATCCCTTGCAATTAACGGACTGGAGGAAGAACGAGGAGTCCTTAAGAAAAGAAACGACAGCGTGAGTACATTATGCCTCGCGTTTTGACTATTGGATCCTCAAACCTGAATCGAGGAGCAGGCTGCGGGGACGTCGAATCTTCATCGAATCGTACCGAACCCGACCTCGTTCCCGAATCTGATTCCGGGTCGATGAATCGGGATTGAGGGACGGCCTACCGTTCCTCGTTTCCGGCTACTATGAACTTGACGAAGCGGCCGGCGACAGGTTCGTTCGTCTGATCGAAGCAGAGACGAGGCGGCAGGCATGGCGGATGGAGCTCCTACTCCGGCGACGCGGCAGTGCAAGGGATGGAGGGAGGCGCTGATCTGGGCGCTAGACTTGGTGAAGGCACGGCCAACGCGAGGCACGGGCGAGCGGGCGCCTCGTCCTCTGCTTGTCAGGAAGCAGAGCAGCGGCAACGTCTTGGCGCAGCTCCACGTCGGCGCCGGGGACGGGGAAAACGGGTGGAGGAAGGGACGGATCCGCGGTGGCTGGAGACGGGTCGCCAGCGACGGGGTCGCGCAGGCGCGCGCTGTGCAGGGAGGAGCTCGGGCGACAGGGACTGCTTCGGCTGATGGTTCTCTGTCGGAAAAGAAAAAAAACCATCAAGAGAAGTGAGAGGGAGAAGAGAGAAGCAGGAAAGGAAAGGGCGGCCCAGGGCTTATCTGCTGGTGGTGGTTGCCGGCGGCGAGGTTCGCCGGGGCAGCGGGGTCGCGAGGAGGTCGGAGGCGACACGGACGTGGACGAAGGAGCTCGGGCTGCAGGAGAGGGCTCGTCTCCTTGCGCGGGCGCACGAGGCAGGGCCTCTGGTAGCAACTTGGTGGTATCGAGGGGATGAGTGGAGTGCTCCGGCTGGATTGGATCGGGGGGAATGAGGGGATCCCGAGGAAGAAAGGTAGGTGGAGGCGGGCAGGAGGGTGGATGGGACAGAGTTCCTGATTCTTAGGGTTGGACCAAATATATACATCAGGTGAAAAAGGTTAGGGGCTATCTGGAGCCTTCGATCAAAATCGGACGGTCGCGAACAAAAATAGTTAGGGAACCCAATTAACAAAACAGAGATGTTTTGCAGATGTTTGGGGATGATCCGGACACAACGGTGGCGACTGCCCGGGTCGGGTCCGGGACAGCTTTTCGGACGCGCGCGCGAGGGGGGTTGATGCACTGAGCAGAGAGGGTTTCGGACCGTGCGATTGCATCGGACAACTCCGAAAGCGAAGAGGGGAAGGAGGATGGACTAGGTGGGCTGTGGCGAGACTGCGAGGGGGAGAAGAGAGAAAGAGGGCTCGGCATCTGTTTCCGGAGACCGAAAACGTCCGATGTTAGACCGGCTATACTGCCGCTATAGTTATCCGTTGGGGCATCAAACGATCTCCGAATGCGATGAAACTTGACAGGCGGTCTATCTACACTATAATAAGACCACACGTCAACTCTCATCCCATTCCGAGAACATTTTTTGGCCACTTATAAAATATTATTTCGGACATGCCGCGGGCGCGTGCAAGTGTGGTTGGGCTCAGAACGGACAACGGAGAGAACTCGGAGAACCCGGACGAATGCAAGTTTTGAAAACATGATGATGCAATGCACATGATGACATGACAAGATGCAACACGCAAGCAAATGACAAGGCAACAACAGCGAATAACTGGAAGACACCTGGCGCATCGGTCTCGGGCCGTCACAACACTCCACCACTACGAGAGGATCTCGTCCCGAGATCTAGAATGGCACCGGGAGGACAACGGAAGAGAAGGAGAAGAGGTAAAACTAAGTTGCTTCTTTGACCAATGAGTGAAACCAAAGAACCTTGAAAATGTTAAGCCATTTCGAGAAAAGAATACAACGGAGATGACGAAGTTGAAAACACTCCATTTTAAAAGAGGAACAAGGGAGAACAACTTCGGGCAGCAGTCCGATTGAAAAGAAAAGGAATTGAATAAGAACTTGGCCAGATGAGAACATACTTGATGAGATCAACAACACATTGTCTCCGGAACTATTGAACGAATGGCACAATGGGTAAGAAAGATCTCAGACAGCACTCCGGTTGAGAAGGGAGTCAAGATTTGATAAGATGAGAGAGCTCGAATGAAAACACGACACTCCAGTTGGATGGATAAGAAAAGAAAGAACATGAACTTCACAATACGAGATGATGAGTGAAGAGAACATCATCACAATGCCTCCGGAAGAAATATAAGAATGGAAAACAAAAGAACAGAGAAGAAGACAACAAGTTCTACCTGAAATGAATTTGGGAGAGCATCCATAAAAACAAGGATTGAACGGAGTTGTTGGGAAATCAACAACGAAAAGAATAAGATTGATATGGTCTTATGGAATACATCTCAAATTATGAGGTGACAACCTGCCACTCACGGGAAAAAGAATTGGATTGATAAGAACAAGTAGACGAGAAGCTATTTCACCGGGAGGATAAAAGAAGAACTTGGGTCACTTATGAGCACCATAGATAGCAACAATCCTTAGGGAAGGCTTTAGGTGAAACATGAGCAAGATAGCTCGAACTAGTTGGTTGATGGATTTAAAATACCTCATTCTTAATAACATGTGAATCATGAAACATGAACTCAAATTATCAAGAATGACATAATGCCACCTCGAATGATATGGTTGAAAGAATTGCACTCCGGATTACAAGATGAAGAATGCTTGAGCTCCTGTGAAAAGAATCTTGATGAACGCTTCGAGAAGGGAAAAAATCCTTGATGAACCATCATGTAGAGTCTCCATGAAGAACTACGGTAAACAAAAGGATGATGAAAAGAAAAGGAAGTTGAAAACACAAGGTGAATCCTTGTACCGATTTAGATGAATCTCCGTGGTGAAATAGTTGAAAAAGATTGGAACTCCGGGAAAAATAGAGGATGAACAATTGAAATCAGGAATTTAATCATCATGAACAAACTCCAGAAGAAAAGATTAACATATGGATGAAACAAGAATAAGAATTACATTATGCTTATCCTTCACCAATTTAGATTGATGACAAGCAACGGATTTGGCATACTACTTATTCTCGTAGAAAAAATTAAGAGAGATATAACATAAACTTGAGAATATCTTCCACGAACCACCGGTAGGAATTTGGAAGAACGAATAAATTTATAAAGAAGACAAATCTTGAACGAACCACCATAAGAAGTAAAAATGAATGAAAAGAAGATAAAGAAAACACCGGAAAGAATTAGCAAATGAATGAAGATGCTTGAGAGAATTTATATATGAGAGAACGAATAGATCATGCACTGATTAGAGGATATTTGATCGATGCACTCGTAATATTTAGAGAATTAGAGCTGAAAGCTGAGGATGAATAATTCTTCTGAAATGATGGGCTCCGGATGAATCAAACTGAAAATACTCTGAATTACTCCGGATGGGTGAAAAGAAATTTTCACAACCAAAACAATTATGGGAGGATGGCAGAGAATGGGGCAAGATTTAAAAGAAACTCTTCTTCGGTCTTCAAATGTTGAGGATGACAACGAGAAACAACACCAAGAATTATTGAGGAACACCGGAATGAAGAATGGAAAAGTTGAGCCAACGATGAAAAGAAATGAAAGATCTTGGAGAAAGGCATTTGACTGATGACAATCATGTTGGAGAACATAGCATAAATTCAAAATTTTCCTACGTGTCACCAAGATCTATCTATGGAGTTATCTAGAAACGAGGGAGGAGTGGATCTACATACCCTTGTAGATCGCGCGCGGAAGCGTTCAAGAGAACGGGGTTGATGGAGTCGTACTCGTCGTGATCCAAATCACCGATGATCCTAGCGCCGAACGGACGGCACCTCCGCGTTCAACACACGTACGGAGCAGCGACGTCTCCTCCTTCTTGATCCAGCAAGGGGGAAAGGAGAGGTTGATGGAGATCCAGCAGCATGACGGCGTGGTGGTGGAAGTAGCGGGATTCCAACAAGGCTTCGCCAAGCGCTGCGGGAGGAGGGAGATGTGTCATGGGAGGGAGAGGGAGGCGCCAGGGCTTAGGTATGGTTGCCCTCCCTCCCCCCCCCCACTATATATAGGGCCAAGGGAGAGGGGGAGGGCGCAGCCTTGCCCCTTCCTCCAAGGAAGGGTGCGGCCAAGGGGGGGAGGAGTCCATCCTCCCCAAGGCACCTCGGAGGTGCCTTCCCCCTTTAGGACTCTCCCCTCCTCTTGTCCCTTTGGCGCATGGGCCTCTAGGGGCTGGTGCCCTTGGCCCATATAGGCCAAGGCGCACCCCCTACAGCCCATATGGCCCCCCGGGGCAGGTGGCCCCACCCGGTGGACCCCCGGGACCCTTCCGGTGGTCCCGGTACAATACCGGTGACCCCGAAACTTGTCCCGATGGCCGAAATAGCACTTCCTATATATAATTCTTTACCTCCGGACCATTCCGGAACTCCTCGTGACGTCCGGGATCTCATCCGGGACTCCGAACAACTTTCGGGTTACCGCATACTAATATCTCTATAACCCTAGCGTCACCGAACCTTAAGTGTGTAGACCCTACGGGTTCGGGAGACATGCAGACATGACCGAGATGACTCTCCGGTCAATAACCAACAGCGGGGTCTGGATACCCATGTTGGCTCCCACATGTTCCACGATGATCTCATCGGATGAACCACGATGTCAAGGACTTAATCAATCCCGTATACAATTCCCTTTGTCTAGCGGTACGATACTTGCCCGAGATTCGATCGTCGGTATCCCGATACCTTGTTCAATCTCGTTACCGGCAAGTCTCTTTACTCGTTCCGTAACACATCATCCCATGATCAACCCCTTGATCACATTGTGCACATTATGATGATGTCCTACCGAGTGGGCCCAGAGATACCTCTCCGTTTACATGGAGTGACAAATCCCAGTCTTGATTCGTGCCAACCCAACAGACACTTTTGGAGATACCCGTAGTGTACCTTTATAGCCACCCAGTTACGTTGTGACGTTTGGCACACCCAAAGCACTCCTACGGTATCCGGGAGTTGCACAATCTCATGGTCTAAGGAAATGATACTTGACATTACAAAAGCTTTAGCATACGAACTACATGATCTTTGTGCTAGGCTTAGGATTGGGTCTTGTCCATCACATAATTCTCCTAATGATGTGATCCCGTTATCAATGACATCCAATGTCCATGGTCAGGAAACTGTAACCATCTATTGATCAACGAGTTAGTCAACTAGAGGCTTACTAGGGACATGGTGTTGTCTATGTATCCACACATGTATCTGAGTTTCCTATCAATACAATTCTAGCATGGATAATAAACGATTATCATGAACAAGGAAATATAATAATAACTAATTTATCATTGCCTCTAGGGCATATTTCCAACAGTCTCCCACTTGCACTAGAGTCAATAATCCAGTTCACATCGATATGTGATTAACACTCAAGGTCACATCCCCATGTGACTAACACCCAAAGAGTTTACTAGAGTCAATAATCTAGTTCACATTACCATGTGATTAACACTCGATGAGTTCTAGGTTTGATCATGTTATGCTTGTGAGAGATGTTATAGTCAACGGGTCTGAATCTTTCAGATCCGTATGTACTTCGCAAATCTCTATGTCATCTTGTAGATGCAGCTACTATGCTATATTTGGAGCCATTTCAAATAACTGTTCTACTTGGAGCTATTCTAAATTGTTGCTCCATTATACGTATCCGGTATCTCTACTCAGAGCTATCCGGATAGGTGTTAAGCTTGCATCGACGTAACTCTTTACGTTGAACTCTTTTACCACCTCCATAATCGAGAAAATTCCTTAGTCCAGTCGTTACTAAGGATAACTTTGACCGCTGTCTTGTGATCCATTCTTATATCACTCTTGTACCCCTTGACTGACTCATGGCAAGGCACATTTCAGGTGCGGTACACGGCATAGCATACTGTAGAGCCTATGTCTTAAGCATAGGGGACGACCTTCGTCCTTTCTCTCTATTCTGGCGTGGTCGAGCTTAACATCATACCTTACAACTCAGGCAAGAACTCCTTCTTTGACTGATCCATCTTGAACACCTTCAAGATCATGTCAAGGTATGTGCTCATTTGAAAGTACCATTAAGCGTTTTGATCTATCCTTATAGATCTTGATGCTCAATGTTCAAGTAGCTTGATCCAGGCTTTCCATTGAAAAACACTTTCCAAATAACCCTATATGCTTTCTAGAAATTCTACGTCATTTCTGATCAACAATATGTCAACAACATATATTTATCAGAAATTCTATAGTGCTCCCACTCACTTCTTTGCAAATACAAGTTTCTCATAAACTTTGTATACACCCAAAATCTTTGATCATCTCATCAAAGCATACATTCCAACTTCGAGATGCTTACTCCAGTCCTCAGAAGGATTGCTGGAGCTTTGCATACTTATTAGCATCTTTCAGGATTGACAAAACCTTCTGGTTGTATCACATACAACCTTTCCTCAAAAATCATCAAGGAAACAATGGTTTTTGGCATCCTATCTGCAAGATTTCACAAATAATGCAGTAATTGCTAATATAATTCCAACAGACTCTTAGCATCGCTACGAGTGAGAAAGTCTCACCGCAGTCAACTCCTTGAACTTGTCGGGAAACTTCTTAACGACAAGTCGAGCTTTCTTAATGGTGACATTTACCATCATTGTCCGTCTTCCTTTTAAAATCCATCTGCACTCAACAGCCTTACGACCATCGAGCTGTTCTGCCAAAGTCTACACTTTGTTTTCATACATGGATCCTCTCTCGGATTTTATGGCCTCGAGCCATTTTGGAATCCAGGCCCACCATCGCTTCTCCATAGCTCGTAGGTTCATTGTTGTCTAGCAACATGACTTCCAAGACAGGATTACGTACCACTCTGAAGTAGTACGCATCCTTGTCGTCCCACGAGGTTTGGTAGTGACTTGATCTGAAGTTTCATGATCACTATCACAAGCTTCCACTTCAATTGGTGTAGGTGCCACAGGAACAACTCCTGTGCCCTGCCACACACTAGTTGAAGAGACGGTTCAATAACCTCATCAAGTCTCCACCATCCTCCCACTCAATTCTTTCGAGAGAAACTTTTCCTCGAGAAAGGACCCGATTCTAGAAACAATCCCTTATTGCTTTCGGATCTGAGACAGGAGGTATACCCAACTGTTTTGGGTGTCCTATGAAGATGCATTTATCTGCTTTGGGTTCGAGCTTATCAGCCTGAAACTTTTTCACATAAGCGTCGCAGCCCCAAACTTTTAAGAAATGACAGCTTAGGTTTCTCTAAACCATAGTTCATACGGTGTCATCTCATCGGAATTACGTGGTGCCCTATTTAAAGTGAATGTGGTTGTCTTTAATGCCTAACCCATAAACTACGTGGTAATTCGATAAGAGACATCATGGTATGCATCATATCCAATAGGGTGCAGTTATGATGTTCGGACACACCATCACACTATGGTGTTCCAGGCTGTATTAGTTGTGAAACAATTTCCACAATGTCTTAATTCTGTGCCAAACTCGTAATTCAGATATTCATCTCTATGATCATATCATAGATCTTTTATCCTCTTGTCACGACGATCTTTCAACTTCACCCTGAAATTACTTGAACCTTTCAATAATTCAGACTCGTGATTCATCAAGTAAATATACTCAACATCTACTCAAATCATCTGTGAAGTAAGAACATAACGATATCCACTACATGCCTCAGCACTCATTGGATTGCACACATCAAAATGTATTACTTCCAACAAGTTGCTTTCTAGTTCCATTTTACTGAAAACGAGGATTTCAGTCATCTTGACCATGTGGTATGATTTGCATGTCTCAAGTGATTCAAAATCAAGTGAGTCCAAACGGTCCATTTGCATGGAGTTTCTTCATGCACATACACCAATAGACATGGTTCGCATGTCTCAAACCTTTCAAAAACGAGTGAGCCCAAAGATCCATCAACATGGAGCTTCTTCATGCGTTTTATACCGATATGACTTACATGGCAGTGCCACAAGTAGGTGGTACTATCATTACTATCTTTTGGCATGAACATGTGTATCACTACGATCGAGATTTCAATGAACCATTCATTTTAGGTGTAAGACCATTAAAGGTATTATTCAAATAAACAGAGTAACCATTATTCTCTTTAAATGAATAACCGTATTGTGATAGACATAATCCAATCATGTCTATGCTCAACGCAAACACCAAATAACAATTATTTAGATTTTAATACCAATCTCGATGGTAGAGGGAGCGTGCGATGCTTGATCATATCAACCCTGGAAACACTTCCAACACATATCGTCAGCTCACCTTTAGCTAGTCTCCGTTTATTCCGTAGCCTTTTGTTTCGAGTTACTAACACTTAGCAACCGAACCGGTATCTAATACCCTGGTGCTACTAGGAGTACTAGTAAAGTACACATCAACACAATGTATATCCAATATACTTCTATCGACCTTGCCAGCCTTCTCATCTACCAAGTATCTAGGGTAATTCTGCTCCAGTGGCTGTTCCCCTTATTACAGAAGCACTCAGTCTCGGGTTTGGGTTCAACCTTGGGTTTCTTTACTAGAGCAGCAGCTGAATTGCCGTTTCATGAAGTATCCCTTTGTTCCCTTGCCCTTCTTGAAACTAGTGGTTTCACCAACCATCAACAATTGATGCTCCTTCTTGATCTCTACTTTTGTGGTGTCAAACATCGTGAATATCTCAAGGATCATCATATATGTCCCTGATATATTATAGTTCATCACGAAGCTCAAGCAGCTTGGTGGTAATGACTTCGGAGAACCATCACTATTTCATCTGGAAGATCAACTCCCACTCGATTCAAGCGATTGTTGTACTCAGACAATCTGAGCACAAGTTCAACAATTGAGCTTTTCTCCCTTAGTTTGTAGGCTAAGAAAATCGTCGGAGGTCTTATACCTCTTGACGTGGGCACGAGCCTGAAATCCCAATTTCAGCCCTCGAAACATCTCATATGTTTTGCGACGTTTCAAAAACGTCTTCGGTGCCTCAATTCTAAACCGTTTAACTGAACTATCACGTAGTTATCAAAATGTGTATGTCAGATGTTCGCAACATCCACAGACGACGTTCGAGGTTCAGCACATTGAGCGGTGCATTAAGGACATAAGCCTTCTATGAAGCAATGAGGACAATCCTCAGTTTACGGACCTAGTCCGCATAATTGCTACTATCAACTTTCAACTAAATTTTCTCTAGGAACATATCTAAACAGTAGAACTGAAGCGCGAGCTACGACATAATCTGCGAAGACCTTTTGACTATGTTCAGGATAATTAAGTTCATCTTATGAACTCCCACTCAGATAGACATCCCTCTAGTCATCTAAGTGATTACATGATCCGAGTCAACTAGGCCGTGTCCGATCATCACGTGAGACGGACTAGTCATCATCGGTGAACATCTTCATGTTGATCGTATCTACCATACGACTCATGCTCGACCTTTCGGTCTCTTGTGTTCCGAGGCCATGTCTATACACATGCTAGGCTCGTCAAGTCAACCTAAGTGTTTTGCGTGTGTAAATCTGTCTTACACCCGTTGTATGTGAACGTTAGAATCTATCACACCCGATCATCACGTGGTGCTTCGAAACAACAAACTGTCGCAACGGTGCACAGTTAGGGGGAACACTTTCTTGAAATTATTAATGAGGGATCATCTTATTTACTACCGTCATTCTAAGTAAAAAAGATGCAAAAACATGATAAACATCACATGCAATCAAATAGTGACATGATATGGCCAATATCATATAGCTCCTTTGATCTCCATCTTGGGGCTCCATGATCATCTTGCCACCGGCATGACACCATGATCTCCATCATCATGATCTCCATCATCGTGTCTTCATGAAGTTGTCTCGCCAACTATTACTTCTACTACTACAGCTAACGGTTAGCAATAAAGTAAAGTAATTACATGACGTTTATGTTGACACGCAGGTCATAAATAAATTAAGACAACTCCTATGGCTCCTGCCGGTTGTCATACTCATCGACATGCAAGTCGTGATTCCTATTACAAGAACATGATCAATCTCATACATCACATATATCATTCATCACATCCTTTGGCCATATCACATCACATAGCATACCCTGCAAAAACAAGTTAGACGTCCTCTAATTGTTGTTTGCAAGTTTTACGTGGCTGCTATGGGTTTCTAGCAAGAACGTTTCTTACCTACGCAAAAACCACAACGTGATATGCCAATTGCTATTTACCCTTCATAAGGACCCTTTTCATCGAATCCAATCTGACTAAAGTGGGAGAGACAGACACCCGCTAGCCACCTTATGCAACTAGTGCATGTCAGTCGGTGGAACCAGTCTCACGTAAGAGTACATGTAAGGTCGGTCCGGGCTGCTTCATCCCACAATGCCACCGAATCAAGATTGGACTAGTAACGGTAAGCATATTGAACAAAATCAACGCCCACAACTACTTTGTGTTCTACTCGTGCATAGAAACTACGCATAGACCTAGCTCATGATGCCACTATTGGAGAACGTAGCATAAATTCAAAATTTTCCTACGTGTCACCAAGATCTATCTATGGAGTTATCTAGCAACGAGGTAGGAGTGGATCTACATACCCTTGTAGATTGCGCGCGGAAGCGTTCAAGAGAACGGGGTTGATGGAGTCGTACTCGTCGTGATCCAAATCACCGATGATCCTAGCGCCGAGCGGACGGCACCTCCGCGTTCAACACACGTACGGAGCAGCGACGTCTCCTCCTTCTTGATCCAGCAAGGGGGAAAGGAGAGGTTGATGGAGATCCAGCAGCACGACGGCGTGGTGGTGGAAGTAGCGGGATTCCAACAGGGCTTCGCCAAGCGCTGCGGGAGGAGGGAGATGTGTCATGGGAGGGAGAGGGAGGCGCCAGGGCTTAGGTATGGTTGCCCTCCCTCCCCCCCCCCACTATATATAGGGCCAAGGGAGAGGGGGAGGGTGCAGCCTTGCCCCTTCCTCCAAGGAAGGGTGCGGCCAAGGGGGGGAGGAGTCCATCCTCCCCAAGGCACCTCGGAGGTGCCTTCCCCCTTTAGGACTCTCCCCTCCTCTTGTCCCTTTGGCGCATGGGCCTCTAGGGGCTGGTGCCCTTGGCCCATATAGGCCAAGGCGCACCCCCTAGAGCCCATATGGCCCCCCCGGGCAGGTGGCCCCACCCGGTGGACCCCCGGGACCCTTCCGGTGGTCCCGGTACAATACCGGTGACCCCGAAACTTGTCCCGATGGCCGAAATAGCACTTCCTATATATAATTATTTACCTCCGGACCATTCCGGAACTCCTCGTGACGTCCGGGATCTCATCCGGGACTCCGAACAACTTTCGGGTTACCGCATACTAATATCTCTATAACCCTAGCGTCACCGAACCTTAAGTGTGTAGACCCTACGGGTTCGGGAGACATGCAGACATGATCGAGATGACTCTCCGATCAATAACCAAGAGCGGGATCTGGATACCCATGTTGGCTCCCACATGTTCCACGATGATCTCATCGGATGAACCACGATGTCAAGGACTTAATCAATCCCGTATACAATTCCCTTTGTCTAGCGGTACGATACTTGCCCGAGATTCGATCGTCGGTATCCCGATACCTTGTTCAATCTCGTTACCGGCAAGTCTCTTTACTCGTTCCGTAACACATCATCCCGTGATCAACCCCTTGATCACATTGTGCACATTATGATGATGTCCTACCGAGTGGGCCCAGAGATACCTCTCCGTTTACACGGAGTGACAAATCCCAGTCTTGATTCGTGCCAACCCAACAGACACTTTTGGAGATACCCGTAGTGTACCTTTATAGCCACCTAGTTACGTTGTGACGTTTGGCACACCCAAAGCACTCCTACGGTATCCGGGAGTTGCACAATCTCATGGTCTAAGGAAATGATACTTGACATTACAAAAGCTTTAGCATACGAACTACATGATCTTTGTGCTAGGCTTAGGATTGGGTCTTGTCCATCACATCATTCTCCTAATGATGTGATCCCGTTATCAATGACATCCAATGTCCATGGTCAGGAAACCGTAACCATCTATTGATCAATGAGCTAGTCAACTAGAGGCTTACTAGGGACATGGTGTTGTCTATGTATCCACACATGTATCTGAGTTTCCTATCAATACAATTCTAGCATGGATAATAAACGATTATCATGAACAAGGAAATATAATAATAACTAATTTATCATTGCCTCTAGGGCATATTTCCAACAAATCATTCTTACGTCAAACTTCGAAAAGAAATTTGAGGATAGCTCCAGAAAAAAAATAAGAAGAGTCAGGTAAGATCCTGGGAAAAGGCCTGTGGGTTAGGGCCCACTCAAAAGAAACACCATTGAAATGATTAAAGGAGAGATTGCACCGGTTGAATTAAAAGGCTTGAATGAGATAACATCCTCAAAATAGCTTGAACGGATTAAGAGTGGAAACACGAATCTTCTGAGATATCTTTAGCACTCCGGAACAAAAGAATAGCAAGCGGGGAAGATTAAGAGGTGCACCGGCATAAATAGGCATTGGGCAAAAAGAAAAGGAGTATTCTCAATACCAAAGCTTGAATTAAATCCACCGGAGAAGAAAATGAGTGACGAGAGACGAACTTGAAGCTTCGTTAGCATCTTCTTGAGAATCACCGGATAAGAATATTGACGAAAAAAGGAACGGAGAGACTTCACAAGAATAAAGGATACTTGATTAAGACATCGGATTCCTTGAAGAAAAAGGGTGGGTGGGCGGGAAAACAAAGACAACTTGGGGACGGATGAAACAAACACCGTTGAGAAGAACTGATACTTGATCTTGCGGATGTTGCAATGATCGGATCCACTTGAAGAGAAGTACACCGGTTAAAAAGGATTGACATGCCAAACTCGATGATCGAGAAGGATTAGTGTTCACATCGGGGTATGAGAACACCGCTTGGGAAAAGGTATGGAATCAACATTTGACTTCGAAGCAACTCGAATACCACAACTCAAAACAAAAACAAAGGATTGGCTTGCAAAATAAGCCGGAAGAAACATATGATAGAGATTTCGTCCGAAGTTTTCGTGGTGGGGCCTACACGGGCTCGATCGTACAGCACCATCATGTACAAGGCAGTGCACATGACATACGAAGCGTCCCCGAGTCGGCATAGCCAAGGACTCTTTAAGACACAACGAGACCACTATAAAACCAACCGTGGATAGGCAGACCACTAGACGTCGAACCCCAATTTCATATCATACATCTATCGGAAAGATATCCTAAGAGCTACTTGAATTCCCACTTATAAACTCCCGAAATTTTCCGGTTATGCAATCAGGTGTTGGGGATACAGGGGAAGCATAATATCTCACACAAAACTACACAAATCCTACATCCAGCTGTATCCATCCTTCAACACATAACCAAGAAACCTTCGAAAATCGTTTACCTCAACCTTTGAAAAGCATCCGTTATACGAGTTATGGCAATACCCCCGAACTCCCGCCCAAGTACTGGGTGGTGTCGAGGTTATCTCACCAACAACTGCATAAAAGAGATTTTCGATGTCAGCGAAACTAAACTCAGGTATTCCATAACTGCAATGATAAAATTGTGACGACAACACCTCGGAGCTCAACTCCCCGGGACACTGCCACAACCCCTAAATGTCAGGAGGCACCAAGAACAATGTTCTCGTCACAAAACCATCGGAACGATTCCAAGATACCCGTGTGATCCTAAAAAAAATTTAGTGAAAATTTGAGAAGAGAAGAGTCAAAACTCTATGTCAGGATGCCTCACCAGAGCGACGAAGGGACTGAGGAGTAAAAAGAATTCCTAACTCTCCGATATATATAATTCCTAAATGACTCAAAACATTTCTAGACTCAATAATGCCAGCGATTCGATCAAGCAGGGGGCTCCTAAGGTTGGGGAAGGCTTTGATACCAACTTGTAACGCCCTCGATGCGGCTATATCTCCCACGTGTTGAAGCACGACTTAGAGGCATAACCGCATCGAAAGCAATGTCGCAAGTGAGGTAATGTTCACACAACCCATGTAATACATAAGGGAGAAAGATACATAGTTGGCTTACAATCGCCACTTCACACAATACATGAACAAAGCATTACATCATCCAGATACAATCAAGGTCCGACTACGGAACCAAAATAAAATAAGACTACCCCAAATGCTATCCATTGCCCTGCTCCAAGAGGAGGTCATCCACGGGGCGTTCAATGAGGCACGACAACCATCGATGTCGTGGCCACCCGACACCCTGTTGCGTGGCCCTACGTCGTTGCCTCTTCCTCCTCCACCGCATCGACTGTCTACTCCAGCGACGGCAACCGATTGGCGCGGCATGGAAGGAGCTCGAGCTGATGGGGTTCGACAGAGAAAACTACGCTCAGACCTCGCCAAGGTCAAAACCCTCCGCGATTATCGGCGCGCGTGGGGGCTCTGCTTCAAGTGCGGTGAATGCTGGGGCCATGATCATGTTTTCCCCACATCAGTGCAATTGCATGTGGTCGAGGAGCTCTTGGAATTGTTTGGCATCAACACAGTTTGCGGTGACGACGAGCCCGGACAGGCAGAGACAGCAACAGAGTCAGTTTGTGCCATCTCACGTACTGCTTTATCTGGTGGCGTGTCTGCCAAAGCTTTCCAGCTTCAAGCATGGATACAGGGCCACGAAGTTCTCATGCTGGTGGACTCGGGCAGCTCTAAGTCATTTGTCAATCAAGAGCTTGCCAAGCGCCTCAATGGAGTGCAGCCCTTCAGCACAACATGCCGAGCTAAGGTGGCTGATGGAGGTGAACTATTCTACACATTAGTAGTCCGCCAATGTGTGTGGTTCTCTCAGGGGCATGAGTTTGCAACAGACATGAAGATCTTAGCCTTGGGCACTTATGACGCTATTTTGGAAATGGATTGGCTCGAAGCTCACAGCCCCATGACAGTAGATTGGCGAGCCAAACTGCTAGAATTCCAGTCCCCTGCTGGAGTAGTGGTTCTCAAGGGTCATGAAGCATCGTCGTCCACTTGTATGACCATCAACAGTATCCAATTGCAATCGCTCTGCAAATAGGGAGTCATATCACATATCGTCCAGATCTGCGCTGTCACCTCGGGGGAAGAACAACAACAACCAGTACCAGAGCCTATTCAACAACTGTTGTCTAAATTTTCTGATGTGTTCAGGGAACCACAAGGCCTACCTCCTCGCAGGGCTTGTGATCATCGTATCCCTCTGATCCTAGGTGCACAACCGGTTAACATTCGACCTTACCATCACAAGCCCGATCACAAGGATGAAATCGAGAGGCAGGTGGAGGAATTGCTCAAAGCTGGGATCATACAACCAAGCACAAGTGCCTTTTCATCTTCAGTGATCCTTGTGAAGAAGAAGGACGTCACCTGGCGTCTCTGTATTGACTACAGGCACCTCAATGCCTTGACTAATGTGGCCAAATACCCAGTACCTATCATAGAGGAACCATTGGACGAGCTGTTCGGGTCATGCTGGTTCACCAATTTGGACCTGCGTGCTGGATATCATCAGATTCGATTAGCAGAGGGCGAAGAGTACAAGACTGCCTTCCAAACACATTTCGGCCATTACGAATTCAAAGTCCTTTCGTTTGGTTTAGCTGGAGGACCCGATACCTTTAACTGAGCTATGCGCGGTACTCTGAAACCTATGTCGCGCAAGGGGATACTCTGCTTCTTCAACGACATTCTGGTGCACAACAAAACACTCCGTGAGCACGTGCAAAAGCTTAGGGAGGTGCTTACCCTACCGCGCCGCGACAGCTGGAAGGTGAAACTATCAAAGTGTGTGTTCGGTCAGCAACAAATTTCTTATCAGGGTCACGTGATCAACGCTACCGGAGTGGCTACGGATCCCGTGAAAATCAAGGCAGTTACCAACTGGGCAGTGCCCATGGATGTCAAGGTGGTACGGAGCTTCTTGGGTTTGTCTGGCTACTACCGCCGGTTTGTCAAAAATTTCGGGATCATCGTGCGCCCACTTTTTAATCTTCTCAAGAAAGGGGTACCTTTTGTCTGGACACCAGCCACGGAGACAGCTTTCAAACTCTTGCAACAACAGCTTATTTCAGCACCAGTCCTAGCCCTGCCAAACTTCAACCAACAGTTCACAGTCGAGATGGATGCCAGTGATTCGGGAATCGACGCTGTTCTGCAACAACAAGGTCACCCAATTGCTTTCACCAGCAAGGCCCTCTCACTAAGGTACCATGGTTTGTCAGCTTAGGAGAGGGAGTATCTGGCGATCCTGGTAGCAGTGGAACAATGGAGGCCGTATCTTCAACACGTTGAGTTCATCATTCTCACAGATCAGCGCAACTTGGTACACTTGGAAGAGCAGAGGCTGACCACGCCATGGCAGCAGAAAGCTTTCACAAAACTGCTCGGCTTGCGCTACCAAATTCGGTACCGCAAAGGTACTAAGAACAGTGTCGCGGATACATTGTCTCGTGCATGACCTGCTGAGACCCTGGCAGCAGTAACTTCTTGTCAACCAGCCTGGCTCAATGAACTTCTAGCTAGCTACAACACAAATCCTCAGGCACTTCGCCTATTGGAGCAATTGGCACTTCACAAGGACCCCAAGGATCGTTTCTCTCCGCAACAAGGAATCATACGTTTCAGAGATCGTATCTGGCTGGGTGGGTCAACGAAGTTACAACAGCGCATCATCCGGGCATTCCATGATAGTGCGCTTGGGGGTTATTCTGGATTCCCAACAACTTATTCGCGTGTTCGACGCCTGTTTGCATGGCCGAAGATGAAAACCCATATCCCGCAGTACATCAAATGATGCACCATTTGCCAGCAAGCAAAACCAGACCGCTCGGCTTCACCTGGGCTCCTGTTACCACTCCCCATTCCTACTGAACCATGAGAACTGATATCAATGGACTTCATTGACGGGTTGCCGCAATCGAAAGCATACAACTGTCTCTGGGTGATAGTGGACAAGAGAACAAGGTTTGCTCATTTCCTGCCTCTGGTGCCCCCTTACACCGCTGCTAAAGTAGCTCAGCTTTACATGAGTCAATATACAAGATCCATGGGTTCCCTCAAGCTATAGTCTCTGATCATGACCCGGTGTTCACAAGTCATTTTTGGCAAGAACTATTCAAGTATGCAGGGACTGAACTTCGTTTGAGCACACCCAACCACTCCCAAACCGACGGGCAAACATAGCGGGTTAATCAATGTTTGGAGACTTTCCTCCGCTGCTTCACTCATGCGTGTCCAAAGCGCTGGAGTTTTTGGACACCTCTCGCCCAGTTCTGGTACAACACATCTCTTCACTCTGCCATTGGCATGAGTCCCTTCAAGGCTATGTTTGGGCATGAACCGCACCAATGGGGGCTGTCAGCTACTGTTTCCTGCTCGGTACCATCACTTCAGGCATGGCTGGAGGAGCGCACGGTGAGGCAAGAGCTGATACAACAACACCTCAACAGGGCGCGGCACTGCATGAAGACACAGGCTGACAAACAACGATCAGAGCGCACTTTCGAGGTGGGAGAGCAAGTTTTCCTGAAGCTGCAACTGTATGTCCAATCATCAGTTGCCCCTCGAGCCAATCATAAGCTATCCTTCAAGTACTATGGCCCGTTCCCAATCATACAACGTATCAATGAAGTGGCGTACAAGATCCAGTTTCCACCGCAAGCAACTGTGCACCCGGTCTTCCACGTCTCACAACTCCGCAAAGCACTCCTCCCTGGTACGCCGGTTCATTCTGAGCTTCCTCTTTGTACTGATGATCTAGCCTTTCCTGTCAAGATACTCCAAACCCGATGGCGCAAGAAACACGGAACAATGTGCGAGCAAGTACAGGTGGAGTGGTTAGCGGACGCTGGTCTCGAGCACACCTGGGAGCACAAAGAAGCAATCCATCACCACTTCCCACAAGCTGAGGCTTGGGGACAAGCCTTACGCAAAGAAGGGGGGATGTCAGCGCACCTGACGAAGGAGCCCCACATTCAGTCGCGGCCCAGCCCGAACAGGCGCGGCCCAGCCGCGCCCACAAGCCCAATAGACGCTACTGTGGCCCATACTGCGAAACGGCCAAGTCCAAGATCACCACACCTACTTAAGCGCATCTCACCCACAAGCGAGGTCATCTAGTGGATCACGTGTAACGCCCCGAGACCGATGTGCCAGGTGTCGTCCAGTTATTCGCTGATGTTGCCTTGTCATTGCTTGTGTGTCATGCTTTGCATATCATGTCATCATGTGCATTTCTTTTGCATACGTGTTTGTCTCATGCATCCGAGCATTTTCCCCGTTGTCCGTTTTGCATTCCGGCGCTCCGTTCTCCTCCGGTGGTCATTTCTACCCTCTTCTCGTGTGTGGGGATTAAACATTTCCGGATTGGACCGAGACTTGCCAAGCTGCCTTGGTTTACTACCGGTAGACCGCCTGTCAAGTTTCGTACCATTTGGACTTCGTTTGATACTCCAACGGTTAACCGAGGGACTGAAAAGGCCTCGTGTGTGTTGCAGCCCAACACCCCTCCAATTTGGCCCAAAACCCACCAAAACCTTCTCCATCATCTAGAGCGTTCGATTACGATCGCGTGGCCGAAAACCGCACCCCATTTGGACTCTCCTAGCTCCCTCTACCTATAAATATGTGCATCCCGTCCATTTTCGCGGACGAAACCCTAGCCTCTTCTCCACCGCGCCGCCGGACATGTCCGGGCGGAGCCGGACATGTCCACTGCCGCACTGCCACGTCGCCCGACCAATAGGAGGGCGCCACGTCATCACCGCCGCCTCCCTCCTCCACTCGCGTGCCGCCATGTGGCGCTGCCTCCCTCCTCCACCGCGCGGCCTGGGGAAGCCCATCGCGGGCCCGCCCGGGTCCGGATTCCGCCGCCGCCCCGCGTCCGTTCGCTGCCGCGCGCCCGAGGCGCCCCGCCGCGCGCCCGAGGTGCCCCGCCGCCGCCAGGTGTTCCGCCGCGCCGCCCTCACCGGCGTGGCCCGCCGCCACCGCACCCCGCCGGCCCTGCCCCGACGGATCCGCGCCGCCGCTCCGGTTCGTCGCCGGCGCCGCCATACTCGTCGCCGGGCCGGTCGCCTTCCGCCGCCGCCCACGGGCCTCCTCGCCGGCGTCGTCCAACGGCGCCACCCCGCGCCGTGCTCGCCGGAGTTCCACCGCCCTCCGCCGTCATTCGTCGCTGGAGATCCGCTCCGGCCGGATCCGGGGGAGTGGGATGAGATCCACCACTCCCCTGAACCAAACGGTGTTCCCCGTCCCGGATCCGCGCTGTCCCGCACCACATCATCCCACGTTGACTTTTCCCGCCGGGTAAAATTCCACCAAGTCCTCGAGATTTCCATGTTTCATATGCCCATATTCATCATGTCGTAACTCCGCATCCGTAGCTCCGTTTTGGGCATATAGCATATCAAAATGTTCGTCTCAGAGAGCACATCATTTCATTCCATTGCATCATTTTCTTTTGAGTTCATCTTGGTGCCCGAAATGCTGTTGGAAGAGTGCTACTTGAGATAATTGTCAGATCTGCTGCTCCATTTAGATATTTGTCATTTTTGCCATGATTATTGTGTGCATGTTATGTCCATGAGCTCTACATATGTTTTGTTAAGGGTTTTGCCATCTTTCTAGGGGTGCAACCCATGTATTTTTGTGATGTGTGTGGTGACTAGCACAAGCTTGCAAAATGGTGCACTTGTTAATGCTGATTTCAGGGACTTAGCATTTCCGCTAAGTCCTTGACCTGTTTATCTCATTATGCCATATGTTCATGTTGTTTCCTAGTGATCCATGCCTTTTTTGAGGATGATCAGTAAGGATGTTTTGTTACTCTTGTAGTGCTCTATCCATCCATGTCTTTGTTTGCAATTATGGAGCACCCTAGCTTGAGTCAATCGAGCTCTACTTTTGTCATTTCGTGAATCTGGGCAGATTGTCTACTTGTTAGCAATTTTGCCGGGGATGTTGTAGTTGATCCGTGCTTTCTATGCTATTGTTCTTGCCATGTCTAGCTTGTATTTTGTGTATTCTTGATGGGTGTATGCTTAGATTGTCATGAGTTGCTCTGTAGTGAGTGAATCGAGCTCGTAAACATGCCTACTTGATATCTGTTTTCAGCATGCTCCAGTTTTCACCAAGTCTGTGATTTGATTATGTTTTTGCCATGTTTTCACATGCTTACAATTGTATTTTCTGATCCCTTTTGGCTCAAGGTCACTAAGGGACTTTTGTTAAGCTCTTTGAGTAGCTCCATGCCATGCTTTACTTTGCCATGTTCAGGTCCTGTAGCATATAGTTTTCATGCTCTGAAGTGTGCTACCTGATCTGAAATTCCAGGCTTGTGTTAATTTCACTAAGTTTGAAATCTGTTTACCATATGCATTTTTGCCATGCTTGTTTGAACCTGTTAATGTATGAATTGGCCGTAGCTCAGTGCTAGACTTTTGTTAAGCATCATGAATGGATCCCTGCCATGTATTTTGTTGCCATGTTTGAGTGTTGTAGCATGTTCATCTTGTTGCATTTAGTTGGCTACTTGCTGTATATCGCAGACCGGTGTCATATTTGAATCGCTTGCCATTTCCAAACCGTAACTCTGATTCCGGTGATCTTTATATCGTTTTCAAGCGATTTCTTCTTACCTTTCTAGTGGCACGCTTGGATTTCCAAGTTGAGGCCAGGTTCAATAATTCCTTGTCAAATCATGCATATGCATCGCATACCGCATCTCGCATATCATACCATGCTCATGTGTTGGTTTTTTACTATGTTGTGTGCTTCTTTCTGGTGTTTGCTTCTTCGGGTTGGTTCCGGTAACGTCGTGTTTGTGAAGACCCGTTCGTCTACGTCCGTTTGTCTTCTTCATGGACTCGTTCTTCTTCCTTGCGGGATTTCAGGCAAGATGATCATACCCTCGAAATCACTTCTATCTTTGCTTGCTAGATGCTCGCTCTTTTGCTATGCCTATGCTGCGATACCTACCACTTGCCTATCATGCCTCCCGAATTGTTGAGCCAAGCCTCTAACCCACCTTGTCCTAGCAAACCGTTGATTGGCTATGTTACCGCTTTGCTCAGCCCCTCTTATAGCGTTGTTAGTTGCAGGTGAAGATTGAAGTTTGTTCCTTGTTGGAACATGGAGATGTTGTTCCTTGTTGGAACATGTTTACTTGTTGGGATATCACATTATATCTTATTTAATTAATGCATCTATATACTTGGTAAAGGGTGGAAGGCTCGGCCTTATGCCTGGTGTTTTGTTCCACTCTTGCCGCCCTAGTTTCCGTCATATCGGTGTTATGTTTCCGGATTTTGCGTTCCTTACGCGGTTGGGTTATAATGGGAACCCCTTGACAGTTCGCTTTGAATAAAACTCCTCCAGGCCCAACATTGGTTTTACCATTTGCCACCTAGCCTCTTTTTCCCTTGGGTTAGGCCAGCCCAAGGGTCATCTTTATTTTTAAACCCCCCCGGGCCAGTGCTTGTCTAAGCGTTGGTCCAAACTAGAGCCCCTTGCAGCGCCATCTCGGGGAAACTCGAGGGCTGGTTTTAGTTGTACGGATTGCTTATCCGGTATTGCCCTGAGAACGAGATATGTGCAGCTCCTATCGGGATGTCGGCGCATCGGGTGGTCTTGCTGGACTTGTTTTACCATTGTCGAGGATGTCTTGTAGAACCGGAATACCGAGTCTGATCGGAATGTCTCGGGAGGAGGTCTATTCCTTCGTTGACCGTGAGAGCTTGTCATGGGCTAAGTTGGGACACCCCTGCAGGGATTTGAACTTTCGAAAGACGTGCCCGCGGTTATGGGCAGATGGGAATTTGTTAATGTCCGGTTGTAGATAACTTGAAACTTAACTTAATTAAAATGAATCAACCGCGTGTGTAACCGTGATGGTCTCTTTCTGGCGGAGTCCGGGAAGTGAACACGGTGTTGAAGTAATGCTTGACGTAGGTTGTTCTAGGATCACTTCTTGATCATAGTTGTTCGACCGTGCTTTTGCCTTCTCTTCTCGCTAGTCGCTTGCTGCAGCTCCACCTCATACCTTTACCTTACCCATAAGCTTAAATAGTCTTGATCGCGAGGGTGCGAGATTGCTGAGTCCCCGTGGCTCATAGATACTTCCAAAACCAAATTGCAGGTGCCAATGAGTCCGTGCAGATGACGCAACCCAGCTCAGGAGGAGCTCGATGAAGATCTTGTCCTTTGTTTTGTTTCGTTCTAGTTGATCAGTAGTGGAGCCCAGTTGGGGTCGATCGGGGACCTTTGTCGCATTTGGGATTCTTCTTTTATTTTGGTTCCGTAGTCGGACCCTGATTGTATTTGGATGATGTAATGCTTTATTCATGTATTGTGTGAAGTGGCGATTGTAAGCCAACTATGTATCTCTTTCCCTTATGTATTACATGGGTTGTGTGAAGATTACCTCGCTTGCGACATTGTTTTCAATGCGGTTATGCCTCTAAGTCGTGCTTCGACATGTGGGAGATATAGCCGCATCGAGGGCGTTACATCACGGAACCGGACGGTGGCGACTATCTTACCCTAGTTCTTCTCGCATGAACAATTCCCCCATCTGTAATTCGATCTGTACCAGCTACTGCTTCAGAGAGTTATAATAGATCGATTCCACCGCTATTATCCCTACCCTTAGGCCTTGTTTGGTTGCTGGGGGAGATGTACTCGGGGTAGAGCTTCCCCGGACTGAAAATTCCTGGCAAAATGAAAAGCCCAGGGAAATTTTGCATCGCCATTTGGGAGGAGCGGGGGAAATTTTGCTCAGATTCATCTTGACGTCGATACGTGTGAAGCAGTCACCAGCACACCAGATCTCGCCGCCGAAGCTAGCAGCCGCCGGAGATGCGGATCTAGTCCATCGGATGCATCACACCAGATCTCGCCGCTGGAGCTAGCAGCCGCCGGAGATGCGGATCCAGCCAATTGGATGCAGTGGAGGGGCTTGAGCAGGTCCTCGTCTTCTTTGTTCCTCGGTGAGGAGAGCTTGGAACAGAGGGAAGAGGAGGGGGCGACCAATCGAGGTGGCCGGCGGGAGGGACAAGGAAAGATCGAGCGAGACGGCGACGTGCTTTGCGAACAGAGGGAGCGAAAGAAACGAGGGACTTCTCCCATGAGTCGTGACTGGTGTTTTCTCGTCCCCGGGATTCGGCGGGGGAGGGCCAAAGTTTCCCTGACTTGGGCCTTGGCCAAATGGCCCTTCAGAATTCTCTGGGAGAGGTTAGCACGTGCTTTTCTATCCCTGGGATTGGGCCGAGATACCTGGGTTTTCTCCGTGAACCAAACCAAACGAGCCCTTACAGGTTGAGATTCATGTTGCTTTTCTTCAAGGCACATAGTATCATGTTGAAGTCGCCAAGTACCATGCAAGGTCTCCTTGCGGTCCGTAGACCACTGTACCTTGGGGCGAACCAATTTAGGCCCTGTTTGATAGCAAAATATTTTCTAAGTATTTTGAGAATACTACAGTTTTTGAGATTACTATAGTTTTATCTACAATGAGTTGTTTGGTTGCCCATAACAATTATGCTTTTAATATTGTAGTATTGGGCAAATTGCAATTTTTTCTCTGCATAAAAAAAACCCCAAACCTCTTTTTTAAAAACAAAGCTGCTGAGTGCTTAAACACAACGGCTAAACAACAAAATTTACAGCGTTATGCGGCAGCCAAACTGGTTTTATGTATTGTGAATACTGCAAAATACTCTGTTTTGATAAAACTATGGTATCTCACATCTACAGGCAAATTACTGTAGTTTTTGATATTTTGGTTTATATAATACTTTGCTAAGCCTTAGTGAGGAAGTTGGCGTCTCAAACACACAGTGAAAGTGGTCAAATTCGAGTACAGAACTTTCCCAGGTCTCCGCTCTCTTGAAGGCAAGCAACCAACCAACCACGGCACCAACCTCTCCACCGCCCGGTTACCATACCCACCGTTCCAACGGCACGTCTATTTCACGTGCCCTTCCTGCCTCCCCTTCCTTCCTCTCCTCCCACATCACCTCCACCTACCGCCGGCGAACTCGTCCCCGTTGCTCTCCAATCTTGCCAACGGAGATGACGACAGAGGGTCTGGTGCCGATCACGCGGGACTACCTCGCGCGCTACTACGACAAGTACCCGCTGCCCCCTATCCCCGACGGCGTAACCGCCCTCGCTGCCCGCCTCCGCGCTCTGTCCGCCGAACTCGCCGCCGCCTCTCCCTTCTCCCCCGGTGAGCGCTTTATCTGATGCCTCGCTGCGATTCGCTTGCTTCTCGACCCCGCTGCTGCTACCTTTGATCTTACTACGATTCCTGAAGAGTGGAATGGGTACAGTAATCTTGTTCGGTTCTTCTAGTGCGGGTAGTTTCCTGCTCGGGGGCATGCTAGAAATTGGAGGCTGCTTCCCTTTCTTCGGTCTAGCCAGACTCAAAACGATTAAAATCAGTTATTGCCAGCACAATAACTGAGGTGGGTATGCTTCTCAGGGTTTGTACGTTTTCGGTTCTTTTTCCCCATTATATGCAGAATTTGGTTAGTGGCTAACTAGTAACTAGTGCTGTTATCTTGTACTAATTGACTTGAAAGTTTAGTCTTAGAAGCTGAAACTGCAGCAGGTTTTGATCCTTGGCATGCACTAATTATAATTGGCCTTTCTATAGTGCTTTTGTTAGCCGCGTGGATGTTTGGTTTGACAGGGGCGTCTAATTTGTTACATTCGGGTGCTGCTCATTAGTCCTGGAAGCCATTTATGTTTCATCTCTGTAGTAAGATTGTATGCTATCTACCTGTAAAAGACCTGTGCATTACAAAGGGTGCCATATGGTTAATTTTAGTTAAGACAAACAACAAAAATAAATTATTAGAAATATGAAGGGAAAATCCCCTGTACTTGTACGGTGAGTGCTCACATTAGCAGTGGAAAAAACAAATGTAACTCTCTTAGAAAGGGAAAGTAGGCGGGAAATTGGGAGCAGGGACAATGGTTTTGTAATTAACATTTTGAAATGGAGATTTCCATTTTGGCCGTAAATCCTGAATGAATACGTTTTGGCCACTTAGTTGACATACTGGTACCGATCCCACTTATCAGTGAGACGATCAGTGAAAAAGCAAGATGAACTTAGTCCAAGAAAAAGGTCAAGTCCCATTAAAGATAGAGAAATATGCATGCTAGCATAAGTTATCAGTGGCAGATCTCATGCGTTGGTTTCTTGCGACGTCTGTTGTAAATCCATGCAGGGTGTTGTTAGCAGAAGTTTTACGAATGTGTAAGGGTTAACACTAAGATTAAAACCATTTCATATTGTACCTTACTATCTAAGAAGAGAAGTAGATTTTCACTAGGACATCAGCTGCGACTCTTTGGCTTGCTAATTATAGAACATTGCTTGGGTGATCTTTCTGAAGCAAGTATTGTTCTGACATGATAAATCTATCTTTTTTGCATGTCGAAGAGGAGGAGCACTTGGAACAAGAGGCATCTGGTGTACCTGCCCATAAAATAGATGAGAACATGTGGAAGAACAGAGAACAGATGGAAGAGATTCTGTTTCTGCTTAATAAATCTCGTCGTCCCGTTGCTGTAAGTTTAGTTCTGAATCTTGCTTCAAGGATGACTCCTACCTTTCAATTTTGTAGCTAACATTTGTCATGTGCTTGCGACCAGCTTCAACAGAAGTCCACACTAGAAGACGCTGAGATAGTTTCCACACTTGATGATTGTGAAACTAAATTGAAAGAGATGTTGAAGAAGTTGGAACAGTTTCAGCTAAAAAATGCCGATAATGTTTTCAATACAGGTTGACATTCTTTCCTTCTGCTTACTTTACTGTTAACTGTTTCATAAATAGAGGTAAAAGATACAATTACCCATTAAAACTTGTATTACTGTGCACCCAATAGTTTTGTACTGGTTGTTTTCTAGCATGTCCTGGACATAGATGATTGAATCTCCTTCCCATATAATTTCCCTGGAGCCCTTCACTGTTTCCTGAGATTTTCCTCAGTTGTTAATCTCACAGTCCCAAATATTAGCTTACTATGATATTTTTTAGACCAACTAGCTTACTGTGATATGCTCTATGATATATCTTGTTCTATTTTGTGACGAGTCTGTACCATGTTGCCTTCCTGTCATTTTTGAACTATTGATTTCTGGAACTGAAATTTGTATAGTAAAACAGTACTTCTTTTGTCATGTTAATTGCCTTATCATTTGGTATTTGACCTGCATTTACAACATCTGTAGTTATGACATACATGCCACAAGACTTCCGCGGTACACTGATCAGGCAACAGCGAGAACGCTCTGAGAGAAATAAGCAAGCGGAGGTTGATGCTGTAGTTAGTTCTGGTGGAAGCATTCATGATAGATATGCATTGCTATGGAAGCAGCAAATGGATAGGTTCTTCTCCTTTCATTTATCGGTCTACAAATTTTCATTATCAATAAATTTATAATTATTTTCCATTTTGGTATGTAGGCGGGTGCAATTAGCGCAGCTTGGTTCTGCAACAGGTGTATATAAGACACTTGTTAGGTACTTGGTTGGTGTTCCACAGGTTAGCCAAATTGTTCAATTCATATTCACCATATTTGATGATGATGATCGTTATTCTAAATTTGAGATAACACTGGATTGTTACGAATTTCATTCCATCTAATATTGGCATATTATTATCAAGATGTAAATTGTTGAATGTTCCCTTAAGTAGTTATTATTACTCCTTTTAGAATGCAATGTTACATGGTGGCATAGTAACAATCAGTTTCTTGTGCTGACCATTGCAGGTGTTATTGGATTTTATTCGACAAATAAATGATGCTAATGGGTATGCATGCTACTATTTTTATCGTAACACAAGTTAGCATGTACTACCATGTACATGGAGTGAAGGACAAATATTGAATGTACTTATTATTGATGACATTTCTTTCTATTGAATTTTCTCGTCAGACCTATGGAAGTGCAAAGAGAACGCTACGGGCCAGCACTATACACACTTACAAAACTGGTGCTTGCAGTTCGGTTGTATCTACATCTCTCTTTGGCACGATATGGACAGAAGAAAATGTGAGCGAGTTTTTATTTGAAAAGAGTATACACTTTTTAACTAGCCATAGAATATCTTGCGGGAATTAGCTCTGTTTGCATATGCCCCTTTTAATTCTAATAACTCTGAAACTCTATTTAAAAAATAAACAGAGGGAAGGATGACATTGCTGTGTTGCAGCAGGCAGTGGTTATATACACCGAGGAATTTGGGAAGTTCACTACATTCATCGGGTACTATAATTTCATTATCAACCTTATCTAGCTAACAGTTGTTACGCTCTAACAATAGTATGTTGATTTTCTATGTTCCCATGTTCCATACTAGTGCTTCACATATACGTTTAAAATTTTAACTCGCAATCATCTTCTATTCATACTCTGCAAATACTTGGATTCAAAGAAGAAATACATAATATTGTACAACCTTATTTCTGTGGGCTACAAGATTCAATAAGTTTGGCTTCCTGCTTCTTCACATGGTTTTGATACATTTTGAACCTAATAGCTATTTCTTTTCTTTTTGCTCTGAGCGTTTTACTTTGAGACATTGTTTAACTTGTTAACTTGATCTTAGCATCTTTGTTGTCGACCTACTTTATTGTATCAAAACCATGCACTTGTTAACCTGCATTTGGTGCCTACTGATTTCAGCAAATAATTATCAAATGTAACCTATAAATAACACGAAGAAGTCTAATCTACTGTAGGAAGTTAGATGCTGATCATGCAATGCAGGTTCACCAGCCTCAGCCTGAATAGATCCTAATATATGGCATGCAGAATTTCTTACTTCTATTTATGACTGTTAACACTTAACAATCTGTTAACTGCTGAGAGAAACCATTGCAGTGAGGTTTTTGTGAATGCCCCATTCTTCATATCTGCTGAGGATGCAGGTGCTGATTCGAGGTACTTACTCGATTCAGTGCAAATTTGATGCATTTTGCTGTGCTTATTTAGCATTAGCTCGCTACGAAGCATGGAGAAGTTTTGGAAGGGCTTTCAGAACTGAAAGACTCTTGTTTTTACACTTCATGTAGGAAAAACGATGAGTACCGAGAAACCATTATTCCAGCGGGAAAGACACATGAGGTACCATTTTAGTTGGACACAGTTTTTTTTTGGCTCATTAATGAAGAACCACGACACCTATTTTGGATTGGAGGGAGTATGAAATGCAAATTTGGTTTACAGTTACCTAAATATTTGAATATTAGTTTGGAACATCTTTTAGCTGTTTTTTGTGACTTTTAGGGTTTCAAAATACTTATGTTCTGTCAATCATTATTCTACAGGTTATTTTAAGTGTTGAGGCTGTCAACTCATATATTGCATGGGATTTCTCGTTGCAACAAGGGGCCCTCAGCACACTGCTGGTACTCTGTCCAACCCCTACTGCCAAGAAACACAAAATGATTAGCAATTTCCTATTGTGTAGTCATAATCTTTATGCTACTTGGAGTTGATTTTAACTGTTTTGATTGCTGTGTTATACTTCTATGTGTTTTCAATAGCTTAGTGAGCATGAGCGTGGGTACCGGGGACTTCCTTATTTAATTACTTTATGCAAAGATATGACAATGTTGTGTTTATATAGTCTGATGTAACCAATCTGTTAAGATCATGCCGGAGCTATCCAGGTACAAAGATATTCATCCAACTAACCCAACTACGGAGATATATATGCATTGTGCCGACTCCTTTCCTGAGTATGCCCTGTGGTATGGCTAGTGCTCCTTATGCGCCGCCTCCCCGTGAACCGCACATACTGTCCTTAAAAATATGACTTACAATTAAAACTATTATTGTATGTGTCCCCTCCGTTTCTTTTTACTCTGAATATAAGATTTGTCTGAAGTCAAATTTCATAAAAGTTTGTCCAACTTTATAGTAAAAATATCAACATCCACAATACTTAAGTCATACAATATGAAAATTAATTTCATGATGCATATAGTGATATTGATTTTGTATTATCAATGTTGGTATTTTTACTATAAATCTGATTTTAGACAAATCTTATATGCGGAGTAAAAAGAAACGAAGGGAGTATATATGTTAATATATTAACAAAATGATTACATGTTTTATATTTATTAAACTCTTCCGTGTGTAGTTCCATCTCTAACAACCATGATAGTTCTATCCAACACTATACTTTGTAAGGTATGTTAATACAACAACAACGACAAATCCTTTAGTCCCAAACAAGTTGGGGTAGGGCTAGAGCGGAAACCCATCAGATATCACAACCAACTCATGGTTCTGGCACATGGATAGCTAGCTTCCACGCACCCCTGTCCATGGCTAGTTCTTTGGTGATATTCCAGTCCTTCAGATCTCTCTTTACGGACTCCTCCCATGTCAAGTTTGGTCTACCCTGACATCTCAACATTATCAGCATGCTTTAGCTGTCTCTATGCCCTGAAGCTTCTGGAGGCCTGCGCTCAATATGCCCAAACCATCTCAAACGATGTTGGACAAGCTTCTCTTCAATTGGTGCTACCCCAACTCTATCCCGTATATCATCATTCTGGCCCTGATCCTTCCTTGCGTGGCCGCACATCCATCTCAACATGCGCATCCGGCATCTCCAGTACACCTAACTGTTGAAACATGTCGCCTTTTAGTCGACCAACGCTCAGCATCATACAACATTGCGAGTTGAATCACCAGAACCCGCCTTTTAGCTTTTGTGGCACTCTCTTGTCACAGAGAATGCCAGAAGCTTGACGCCACTTCATCTATCCGGCTTTGATTCGAGGGCTCACATCTTCATCAATATCACCATCGTTCTGCAGCATTGACCCCAAATATCAAAAGGTGTCCTTCTGAGGTACCACCTGCCCATCAAGGCTAACCTCCTCCTCGCGCCTAGTAGTATTGAAACCACACCTTATGTACTTGGTTTTAGTTACTAAGCCTAAAACCTTTCAATTCCAAGGTTTGTCTCCATAGCTCTAACTTTCTATTGACCCCCTTCCGACTATCACCGACTAGCGCCACATCATCCACAAAGAGCATACACCATGGGATATGTCCTTGTATATCACTTGTGACCTCATCCATCAGCAAACCAAAAAGATAAGGGCTCAAAGCTGACCCTTGGTGCAGTTCTATTTTAACCGGGAAGTCATTAGTGTCGCCACCACTTGTTCAAACAATTGTTACATGTCCTTGATGAGGGTAATGTGCTTTGTTGGGACTTGGTTTTCTCCAAGGGAGACATGTATAACCATCAGACTTCCTATGAACATCTGGACTATCTATAATCACTTTATTCAAAGCTAATAAGCCAAAATCCAGAGTCAAACCTGTTAAGGTAGTAGGAGTACTTGGTTGTGGGCTTAAACCTTTCCTCGAGGGCAGACAAATAAGAGCAAGATTAATAATATAGCCGACTGCTAGCTCTATCTTTGTGCCACCTCATTTATAGCCAACCTAAAAGCCCATTCATATAATAGTTGTTGGCTCTATACACTATGTAGTTAATGCTTGACCCCACCTTCTTCTCTCACAAAGTGTATTGGAGCTCGTGCTGCAGCTGGATACAAGTTTACAGCCCATCCCTCTTCTCTCTCCTCTCCCCTCTCCTCCACATCATCATAATTCTGAGGTGGCAATCCTTATAGCCCGCTTATGTCACCCTATTATACTTGCTCTAAAGTCTGCCATGGCAGCCCTTTTATCGAGTTGTTCTGTTAGCGATTTTTTAGGCTGTTTTAGTTAGGCCAGGAGGATGCCGTATGTGCGTCACTGGCATGATTGTAGGGTGTCGTTGAAGCAGCACAAAGGTTGTGGAGGAGCAAATCCACCTTGCTGCTACAATGTGTACAACACAAGTGATGAAGGAACTACTTCAACGTATTGTGCTAGATATCACTCTAGAGGCGAATGTAGGCCGATATGGCAGCAAGAGTTGAATCCAGAACTCCTAGAGCACAAGATCTACTCCAAGATCTTAGATAAGAACAACAAGTTTTATTATAGGTAGTGGGTACATAGTCTGGTTCAAAGTAGAGGTGAGGACCTCTATATATAGGGCTTTGGGAAGCCTTCACATACTTTTACTTATAGCTGGTATACTCTAGAAAACATTATTTAAGTTTCACCATTCTACTCATAGCTACTCACAACTAGAAGATTCTAGAAAACAGTAGGTAGGATAAAAAAGAAAAGAAAAGAAATACTACACTAGAGTGGAAGCATCTAGAAGTAGCCAAACAAATCTGACATACGATTTTTTTTCTCATCTAGTGTTGTTTGGAACTTGCCCTCGAGTTATCTTCATAGAGCGCTTCTTCTGGATGGTAGGGAGTCAAAGTCTGCAACATTGAAAATGTTGGATATGCCCATGTCGCTTGGAGATCTATCACATAAGCATTATCATTTATCTTCCTCATGATAGAGAAGGGCCCATACCTTTGCTGCCTAAGCTTCCCCTTAACACCTAAAGGCAGCCTCTCTTTTCGGAGGTAGACCATCACCTTATCACCAACTTGGAATGATTTTGGCCTCCTTTTGCAATCAGCAAGTTGTTTATATTTCTGATTTTGTGCTTCCAGAACACCACGAATCTCTTCAAATAACTCGGTGTAATTATCAGCAAAGGACAATGCTGATTTTGAGTTTCCTCTTGATGGTAGCTTCACCAGGTCCACCACATGTGTTGGAACTTTAGTGTAGACAATGGAAAAAGGACTCCTTCCTGTGGATCTATGCTTGGAGTTATTGTAGGAGAACTCTGCAAGAGATAGAGCCAAATCTCATTGTCCCTTTCTTTCTCCACAAATGCAACAGATCAGATTACCCAAAAACTTGTTCACCACTTCCGTTTGTCCATCTGTTTGTGGATGAACGGTGTCGTCAAGCGATGAAACCAGACCATACTCGGCATGGCGCCCAACATGTTTTGGGGGGTGACGATGCTCATGGCCGTCTTCATCTTCAATTGGTCCTTTACTCGAAGCGTCGACGACATGACACCGTACGAGGCGTGGCACGGTGTGAAGCCTGATGTACATTTCCTTCGTGTTTTCGGGTGTGTAGGCCACGTCAAGATGGCGCACCCTCATCTGAAGCTCGATGATCGGAGTTCACCCATGGTCTTCATCGGCTACGAGACCGGCTCCAAGGTGTACATGATGTATAACCCCGCCTCAAAGCACGTGCACATCTCCCGTGATGTCATCTTTGACGAGGTGCTGTAACTGGGAGGCGTCGGGGGAGCCGTCGACGAGCATGGTTGTGACTAAAACGAGATTTGCTCCTGTGGCCCAGATGAGAACTGTTCGCACCCTTCTCACGGTGGCTTCTATTCGCCAATGGTCTGTCTCTCAGCTTGATGTCAAGAATGTTTTTCTTAATGGTGAGTTGCCTGAGGAGGTATACATGCAGCCACCACCACCACCCGGGTATTCTATTCTGTTCATGATGGCATGGTAGGCAGTGTTCGCCGCTCTCTCTATGGCCTTAAGCAAGCCCCTCGTGCTTTGTTTGAGCATTTCGTCTCAATGGTGACTGCGGCTGGTTTTTCGGCGAGTGCTCATGATCCCACGCTTTTTGTCCACCCTACCTCTCGTGGTCGGACTCTTTTTCTATATGTCGACGACATGATCATCACTGGCGACAACTCTAAGTACATTGCCTTTGTGAAGGCTCGTCGTAGTGAGCAGTTTCTTATGTTTGATCTTGGTCCTCTTCGCTACTTTCTTTGGATTGAGGTTTCTTCCGCCTCTAATGGCTCTCAAAAGAGAAGTATATTCACGATCTTATTGCTCGTGTTGCTCTTACTGATGAGCGCTTTTGAGGCTTCGATGGAACTCAACGTCCACCTCCGTGCTTCCGACGGTGACTCTCTGTTTGACCTGATGCGCTGCCGTTATCTTGTTGAGAGTCTTGTCTATCTAGCTGTTACTCATTTGGATATTTCCTCATCCCATGTCTATCTAGCTGTTACTCATTTGGATATTTCCTCATCCCATTCACATTTTGAGTCGGTATGTCTCTGCTCCACTTTGGTCCACTACTGGCACCTCCTTTGTGTTTCACAGTATCTTTGTGGGACTCTCTCTCACTATCTCTTTTTTCTACCCTCTAGTTCGTTCCATCTTTAGGCCTATTTGGATGCTACTTGGGCTAGCGATCCTTCGGATTGACAACCCCTTTTTGCTTACTGTGTTTTTCTTGGTGGTTCTTTCATTGCCTGCAAGACGAAGAAACAGATTGCAGTTTTCATTTGAGTGCAGAGGCTGAGTTGCGTGCTATGGCTCTTCTAACAGAAGGGCTGACTTGGCTACGGTGGTTGCTTGAGGATTTTGTTTGTCGCTACACCCATTCCTCTTATTTTCAACAGTACATGTGTTATTAGTATTCACACGACTCTGCGAAGCATGAGCTCACCAAGCATATGGTGTTGATGGTTCCTTTGTGCGCTCCAGTGTGCAGGATTAGATGATTGCTCTTCAGTATGTGTCTTCCGAGTTACAGTTGGTGGATTTCTTCATGAAGGCATAGACTAGAGCATAATGGCTTTTATCTCTCCAAACTCAGTGTTGTTGACCCGCATGAGTTTAAGAGGGGTGTTAGAGTTATAATAGTGTTGTGTAGCTTTTGTATTTTCCCTGTTGTATAAGGGAATTTCTGCACATTTCCTACACTTGTACATGTATACATACTGGCCTATGGCACCGTGGAATTACAAGTTGTTCCCATAACACCTGGATGTGCAATTTTGCAGAAAATGGCTACTTTCTTCTCCACACTATAAATACCCCTTCCCACTTCAGATAGGGTTACCTCTTGAGTATTTCTTCCATATGTACTTTGGAGAAAGATTTTGATGTAGGGTGGAACCCTAATGGATGATCTTTTCACACTTGGAAGGGGGAAAAGGGATGAACAACAAGAACAACAAGAGGAAATCACTCAAACAAACCCAAATCACACATCCACTAGAATAGCATACATGAGATCCACAAGTATACAAGAACAATCAAGGGAAAATAGCACAAAGGTAAGGTTCTTCCCACTCCAAAGGAGGTGGGGTCTTGATGATAGTCTTCTCCAAGAGGTCTTGATATCCACTTGGGATCTTCTCCTAGGAGGTGTTGATCTCCAAGAGGAGTGGTAGATGAGCAAAGCTCTCTCTAGATAGTCTCATACACTTTGCTAACCCTAATTTTGAGCTGGGGGACTAGTACTTATAGCCTAGGGAAGATTTGGCGGGAAAAGCAGGAGTACAAGGGTCATTTGCCCCTAATGCACGCAGGCATGGTCGGGGTGGTCTAGGCAACCGGGGTGGTCGACTGGGAGGAAGGTCCGGGCACCCGCGGTGTCCAGAAACTTTGCCCTCTGGTGGCCGGAAGTCCATTTGTCCGGGCACCCGGGGTGTCGGGAGAGCCTCCGGTGTTTCGCGTCTTGGACTTTCTCTTCCTTCCTCTTGTGGCTCCCCGTGGACTTGCTGATCCTTCCTTGCTTCTCCATGGTCTTCTCCTGATACCTAAGCATGCATAAAGTCTCCACTTGAGGTAGAAGTCATTTCTCACATGAGCTCAAAGGAAGCTCGAAGAGGAAAGAGGTAACCTCGGTTTCGATGGCACGTGCGTGGGCTCTCGTCATTGGTCCGCCTCGTGTTTGCGGTGGTGATGGAATATCCATGGGAATGGCCGTGGGATGCTCCGCATCAGATTTCCCAATCCCCCAATCTCATTTCCTTTGATTTTTGGAGAAATTCTTGAGGGTATTTGGGCTTTTTGGCTTTGGTTCCTTTTGTTCTAGCAAAAATGTTGGTCATTTTGACCAAGACTCTTCACCAAACACATCCTCTCGTAATAGTGCGGGATCCTTACCAACTCAACGAAAATAAAATAGAGCCTTCTCGAAACCTCTGGGCTTCTATGACTAGATCTATTCCTTTTGGGTTGTCGCCGATGACTCGACAATCATCATAAAGGGGACTAAAACCTGACAATGCAATTAACAAACACATTACTCCCTATAATTGTGTCATCAATACCAAAATATCATTAGGGGCCTAGATGCACTTTCAAGTCATCTTGGTCCTATCCAAATAGGAAAAACCCATTGGTCATCTCACTTAAGTCCGTTGCAACAAATAATTACTCCCTCTGTAAACAAATGTAGGACGTTAATTAAACTGCGTAAACGTCCCACATTTGTTTACAGAGGGAGTAGGTATTAAGTATTATTTGTTCTGACTTTCTAGGAAAAGTTCCCGTTTTTCTCATTTCAATCCTTCAAACTTGACTGAAAAAAATAAATTGCGAATGATATTGTTATTTCACCTTCAGAAACTGGCAGTTTGATGTACATTTCTCTTCACTGTTGTATGTGATTTGTGTTCTTACAATTCTGAAGTGAAAACTTTTACCTGGACAGGATATTGGCTTTCATGTGGAGTACATAAGCCCGTCACAGGAGAAAACGGTAGGTTTTTAAATTTTGGGATAATGTGACTATGTTTTTTCTGTTCACAAAAGGAAATGAAATATCCTGAAGATATCTACAGTTTGTCATTTGTGGATATTGATGATATTAATTCAATTAGTAGTAGTATGACTGCAGTAGTTATCATGGTTTGGTGCTTAGATTCGAAGCTAGTTTCTAATGATTAAATAGTGCTGATTGTTGTCTTTTTAGTAGTTAAAAAAACTACTTTGTAACTGGCACACCTATACCTCAAATTACTTAAAAGGAAGCACTAGGAATCAGACTACCGATCCTTGCTTCCTATCAGACTAGTGCTAAGCCGTAGGATGAGATGTAAGACGGCCGTTGGATCCAGTACTAGGCCGTGCATGGTTCTTTGATTGCTTCCTAATAACTGCTTCTGGTTGGCTCTTTGATTGCTTCCTAATAACTGCTTCTGGTTGGCTCTTTGATTGCTTCCTAATAACTGCTTATAACTGCTTCTGGTTAGCACACACACACTCTCGCTAAACTCTCCTGTGATTATGTTAATCCTGAAACGTGAAGCCCTCAGACTGCACGGAATCAAAGTTTGATTCCAATTTGCTTCCGATCTAGTGCGTCCATCTATGAGACCTTCCAGGATTGATACTTTTGTTTTCTTCATATGATTTGTTTCCCACATATGTGCTTCCATAAACTCAATATAATTTTGCTTCAACAAACAGTAGCCAAAGTAGTTTTGGTCTAACACAAATTCATTAGGAAATATGTGCTCATTATAAATGTTTACTCTGTATCTCCAATGAAGCAAGAATTTGTTTCTGGCAACCAGAAAATTTGCTTCCACTGAAAGGAAATTTGCATCAATGGTCAACAATTAAATATGCTTCCACTCAAACATAAAATGGTTTCCACGGTAGCAACTAGATTGTTTTCAAACGAACACAAAATTGCTTCTAAAGAAAAAGGAATCTGCTTCCATCCACGTAAAAGCCTAATACAATTAAAACAGAAAAAATAAATCTTATCCAAGGTCCATGTCTAAGAGACTAAGACGTATAGGAAGCGAGGGCATTGTCTTGGGCCGCGGCTGCACGATAGGGAATGTGTAGGCGAAGAATCACGAAATGAAAGTTGTCGCCATTGTGGTGACAGCAAGCAGCAGGGCTGCCACTGCAACCGATTGATCGCTTGGTTTGATGGTCGCGTGAGCTAGAGCTCACACGCTCTAGCGTGTGCCGCAATGCGTCCACGTCGTCATGTCAGTGGAGTACTTAGGAAAACGCCATCCTCAAGGGAAGCCTTAATCGCGGTTCCGCCCATGTCTCTACCACCTCCTCCACCGCCTTGAGATCGACACCGTCAACATCATGAGGAGAGGACAATACAACATGTTTAAGAAACTAGTGATACATGGTTGGAATCGTTCGGCGCAAAGCATCTGCACAACACGAAGCAACAATTTAATCTATCA
The DNA here is from genome assembly GCF_056163025.1 of Triticum urartu. Lineage (NCBI taxonomy): Eukaryota > Viridiplantae > Streptophyta > Magnoliopsida > Poales > Poaceae > Triticum > Triticum urartu. The sequence goes on along the minus strand of NC_141873.1, from coordinate 190,059,760 downwards.
CAACATACATGATAGGCAATGGAAGCATAATAAAATTGAGGTGAAGAGAAAATTATATGTTGTAGGCAACATATTCATAACATGAAAGTAGGAAGCATGGCTTACATAAAAAGCAATGAGTCAATCTTTCACACCATACATGGGGCTTTCTTTAAATTTAAATGGTGCCAATAAACACAAAAAGGTAGAAGCATGAACTATGGAAGCAAACTACCTAGAGCAAAGAAACGTGTGTAGCATAATTAGGATGCATGGAATATTACAATGGTGATAAAAATGAAAACAACGATTTAAGAAAAACAACATGAAGCATGGAAGCATTCTACCTAGACCGAAGAAGCATATGAGGTATAGTTTGGAAGCCCAATAAGTACGAAGACCTAAGATAACATCTTTCAACCAGCATGCCACATAAGGGCTCTTCAGCATACACTAAGGTTTCAAATGCTTCATTATCCCGGGTCAGCTGAAAACATAAGAAATGAAAGCATGTTACAACAACAATTTTAAAAAAATCTAGCATGGTTGTATAGAAGCAAAGCATCTACAACGGAGAAAGATGTAGTATTATATGGGAGCATGAACTTTTCCTATGGTTATAAGCAGGAGAAGCAAAAAAATGATGAATTCAGTATCAGCAGGCAAGGAAGCTTTATGCAGAAACCTTAGAAGCAAATGTACTGTCATATTGGAAGTTCCTGTTGCGGTTGGATGAAAATATGCTATACAGAAGATACATAGAAGATGTTCTTACAGACAGCCGGTTCAGATTGAAGCATAGAAAAATTACCACTGAAGCAAAACTATAATGTCCGGCCACCAAGGGGACGGATGTTTTTGACTCATCAACATATTGATTTTTGTAACTTTTGTCATTTGGAAGCAAAATATATAGGGTCCAGAAGCATATGTATAGCAATTTAGACTACAGAACTAAGAAGCACTAACATAGTAGTTAAGAACAGATCTAAACTTGGATGCAAGCATGGAAATTTGAAATCAGATCGAAACTAATATTACTCGGCAAGATTGGGAATCATATTAATTTCATTTGCATAAGAAATTAACCAAATTTCGTAGATTAAATAGTGATCCATTACACATCGGATGTAACACAGATACACAAATTAATCAAACCAAGTATTGCATCCAGAGTAATGCGAATCAAATCAAGTGGTGAAAAAAGAATCAAACCCTAGTTCAGGTGAGTACATGCCAGGGGCACAATGGCTGGGATACGTGTGCAGCTTCTTTGCCAAGCCGAAAAGGCGAACCAGCGCGGCGGGATGAATGGTGAAGGAGCAGGATCTGACGGGGAAGCGGGCTGGCAATGGGGGCGGCGCCGTCGGCGGTGAGAGCAGGGCTTGGCGGAGCAGACATGGGCGGGTTGCTGCAGCGGCTACCTCGAGCAGTTGTTGACGTCATAGAGTTCTGGGGCCTGAGGCGGATTGCGGTGGTGGCGGAGGTAGCTGTCGCGACGAGGGAGGTCGGCGAGCTTGAGGATGCGCTTGCCCGGGTGATGCCACACGGGTAGGGTGGATGGGTCGAACATGTGACGTAATCAGGTGTTTAGGATGGGGCAGGCGAGATTTCCTCGGGGCATTAATTTGGGCAGTTTGCTTAGAGTATAAGCCATGGGATTAGGAAAGCATCAACGGCACAGGACAACTCTGAAGAAGTTCCCTATCAGACTACTGATTAGAAGTGTTTCCCTTACTTAAATGATTAATCAGTTGGCTAGTTGTTATCTCGGAAGAAACTTGAGCATTTCCATTTTGCAATGAAAAGTATTCAGAATCACACATCAAGTTGAACTAGCTTTTATATGTTTGTTTACCTAGTAGCGGACAGGTTGCCTGTGGCTTTAAAAACCAGTCATTGTCTTTGTTAGATACATATGCCTGCAAGATCCTATACAAGAGAATATGTGTTGAGAGAATAGCTAAAATTATATCCGGGGTCCCACCCGAGTCCTACATGCCACCCACAAAGATGTTCAACCCAAGTCCAAGGTGGTCAACAAAAGTCTAAGCAAGCTCCATGAGCTGAAGCAAGCCGCCCGGGTCAACAAAGGTCCAACTGAGCCCTCATGGTCAACAAGTTGATGGAAGAAGAGAAGATAAAAGACTAAGTCAAAGATGGAGCCCAAGCCAGAAAGCTATGGTGGAGGGAATTCCTCCTCCCATGGGCCACAATTTCCCTCCTAGCCCACTAGGATCCCATTGACTCATAGACCAAAGATTACCTCTTTCTACCCTCCCACCTCCTCATCTCAAGGGTAGCCTTTGTCATTTGTCAACGATCCCTATGCTATAAATAGCTCCCCATGGGCATGTAACTCATTCACGCCCCACTTGAACAAACTCAAGAGTCCCCCCTACCCCCGCCTTAGAACTGACTTCCGAAATGGGGGTTGCGATTCGGAGTCCGAGAAACCTTGTAAGGCTCGGAACGTCGGGAGTCGTGGGACTTCGGAAGCAGCGATATTCTGACTGTTCCATATACATGTTCTATAAATTTATTTTGACCTTCATATGTGTTAATTGTTTTCTCTAATGAATGTATATGTTTTCCAGTTGATTCTTCCCTACCGACGTTATGAAGCTGACCAAGTGAGTTCACTTTAATGCTTATCCTCTTTTGCTTCGAAATATTCTACTTTTCAGGTTTGTGGTCCAATCAATATAGTTTTCATTCAAAGCGAGTTAGTTCCAAAAAAGGGTTTAATAGGTTATAGGATTAGCATGTTTATGTGTTCGACAGATCAGTCAAATTTTATACTCCCTTCGGTCCAAATTAATTGTCACAGCTTTAGTACAAAGTATTATTCTTAGCATAGCAGTTTGCATGTTTAGGCTAGTGGAATACATCTTCGGCCGTCATAACATGGGCCACAGCGAGAGAACCACATGGTCTGTTGGCCGTTTGTATTATTATTAATGCAAACGGTAACCAGCCAATCAAAAGTATGAATCCCACCTTGATCTAGACCTTTGGTTCATCATCAGGTAATCAGAAACGTGTGCAGTCAGGCACCATAGTTGATTACTATTGTCCAACCACCCAAATTTATACCTCTATCCAACATTATTGATGTCATAGTCATTTGTTTTGTATATATTGCAATAAAATTTACTGTGGGGGCTCCCCTACAGTTTTGGTTCAGAAAAATGTGGAAACATATGGTTTTGCTAATAAATTGCTAGATGTACAATCCCAACCAGTTGACTAGGGAATGATTTAAACAGGGTAATGTTTGTCCTATTTTTGCTTTAATTATGCGACCGGCTTGCACAGGAAAAAACCCTGGGCAAGAGTACTGTTGCTTTAGCTTTTAGCAGCCATGGTGTAAGAGTAAAACCCGTATCTGCTCTTCTAATGCTTAACATTTCGTTTGTCCTGCACAGGGTAACTTTTGCACTGTTTTCGCTGGATCGTACAAGCTTGTATGGGACAACTCATATTCAACATTCTTCAAAAAGGTATTGATTGGAATCCTGTTCATCATTTACAGTTTGTATATTTAGTGACTTGACTTTTTAGCCATTTCCTATTTGTTTATAATGTCCTGGAGAAACTGTAACTCCTTTTCCTGATTTGCATCTAGCAAGCATCTCAGTTCATCTCCAAGACTGCTAGAATTTCTGCCTAAACTATGAAGTAATAAAATATATAAGGCTAACACATATTGCTTCGTAATAACTACTGCTTATGAAACCCACTGGCAGTGTGTTTACTAGGTTCAGTTTCTGTGACTATTGCTGGAACCACCCATGCTGGACATGGATGGTATGACCCTTCTTTTGCCGACTATTTTGAAGAAACTCCCTAAATCATGGATATTACAGATTGCAAAAGGCCTGGGTAGCACAAAATTTGAAGAATATGGAAACAGAAGCAAAAGGCAAAAAATGGGTGAAGGAGAAAAACTCTAGAAATTAAACCGGTCAAGTCCTGGGGCATCAAAAGTGGAAGAAACTCCCTAAATCATGGATATTAAAGATCGCCAAAGGCCTGGGTAGCACAAAATATGAATAATATGGAAACAAAAGCAAAAGGCCAAAAATGAGTAAAAGGAGAAAAACGCTAGGAATTAAACTGGTCAACTCCTGGGACATAAAAAGATACCCCCCCCCCCCCCCCCCCCACCTTTCTTCTCTTCTGATAATGATTGTCCATTCCATTTGCATATGCCAGACTCTCCGGTACAAGGTGGATGCAGTGCCTCCGGTCACCGAGACAGAGTAGCAGTGCAGATGCAGCCGAAGCCCTTATACCATGTTGTAACCTTATTCTTTTGCCGACTGTGTTGCAGCAATTCTAATCTCAAGTTTCAACTACACGTGGTAGCCCACTGGTGTATGAGCGCAGAATATGTATCTTTCTGTGCAAATATGTTTACGATGACTTGCTGATGCATGAATGCATCTGTACTAGAAGTATTACTTTTTTTTATGTGTTTATAATTTCAGAATTATGGATGTGCCTATTTTCCTGATTGTCCGATTTATCAGAATATCTGTTGGACCTTGCATTTGAATCTAAGAGTCGTCTTCATTTACTCCCTAGTCAGTGTTCTTCATTTACTCCCTAGTCAGTAGCAACGGCAGAGAATGTTCAACGAAGTGCTAGCATGTTTTTCTTTTGGAAGTCTGGCATTTTATTGATTAAGCAATAAAGTCATACCAAGTCTCCAAGATACAATCTGGAACAGAATGGAAAACACACAACAAACTAGAGTTCTTAACATGGGCCACTACATTACAATGCCGGTGAACATGCTTGAAAGATGTAGAAGTAAAAGTATGCCTTGTTTGATATATATCACCACGGAGTCCATATTAGATCGATCCCGTGTGTTGAGTTAATTCGTTGCATCAAAGAGAGACAATCTGAGGCAAATATCACAGAATATCACATGTGTGAATCCTTTGTCGCTCGATGTAGTGCAAGCGCTTCTGCCGTTTCCGGATCGAAGTATCGAGTGATGGACTCGGATCGAAGTATCCAGTGATGGGCTCGGAACACGCCACGAGGCAATTTCCATCATGATCAAGAGCCACCACACCCAAACTGTTGAGATTAACAAAAATAGCAGCATCAGAATAAACTAGAACAGTACCTGCCGGTGGCGGAGAGCAACAAGAGCTAGAAGCATGAGTCTCATGTCCTTTTACATGTATTAGCTTGTATAAATACGCCAGTATCATCTCAACATAAACACGAACCTTCGCAACAGAAACACATGGATGGTGATAAATAGCTTCATTTCTTGCCGCATTTCTGGATTCCCATACGCAAGAATAGTGGCTTCCCGGTCAGAAGACCGAAGAAAGTCAAATAGCCACTGCATGGTAGAACGAAAATCCAAGCGGCACAAATTAATATTGAAAGAATATTTTACGCCATCCCAGATGGCATGAGCATGGGGGCAGGACAGGATGGTGTGTTCAATACTTTCCGGTCTACAACAGAAACAAGCTCGAGCTGGAACCTGACGCCGAAGAAGTTGTTCATAGGAAGGCAAGCAATTATGCGCGGAATGCCAGGGCACAATCTTCATCTTACCAGGAGCTTTGATCCACCAGATGGATTTCCAAAATTTCTCTTCATTAGCTCTATCAGAAGAGCTAGTAAGAAACGATTCGAGCGCTTCAGTCGTCCGGTGGACTTCGGACTTCTGTCATTTTTGTTCTGTGATGGTTGTGCCAGATGTCCGGAGGAAGCCTCATTTGCTTGATCCTTGTACTTGGTGTCCTCGCCATCTTGTCCGTTGGATGTAGTTGCTCCGTGGCTTTCCTTTAAGTACCTGATCACACATAAGCTCTTCGCTTGAGGTAGTAGCCATGCCTCATATGTGGAATGTGTTAGTTCGGAGAGGAGTAAGTTCACCTTAGCTTCGATAGCCCTTGCTCAAGCTCTAGTCATTGGTCCATGTGGTTTCGTGGGAGATGAAGGTAGGTCCATGTGGATGACCGTAGGATGCTCTGCATCATCTCCCCCCTTGGGAAAGATCCGACCTCGGATCGAAATCCTCATCACCATTGACGGAAGATAGGCCCTTGACGTTGAAGATGTCACTAACATTGTACTTGTCGCGTGGGATGTCGATCTTGTATGCATTGTTGTTATAGCGTTCTAGCACCTTGAAGGGTCCGTCGGCCTGAGGTAGTAGCTTGGACTTACGTTCGTTGGGGAAGCGGTCCTTGGAAGGTGTATCCACACAAGATCTCCAATGTTGAATATCATGGGTTTCTTGTTGATGTTGAGCTTGGTCGCAAGTCATTGTACTTGGCGCTCGATTGTTTGTCTTGTATCTTCATGCACCTTCTTGAGAAAGCTCGCACATGCACGCTCGTCCATGTTGATGCGCTCTTGTAGTGGTAGCGGTAGAATGTCCAATGGGGACAAAGGATTGAAACCGTAGACGACCTTGAAGGGGGACTTTCTAGTAGTCGAATGTCTTACTCGACTGTAGGCGTACTTGGTGATGGGTAAGCACTCCTCCCACTCCTTGATGTTCTTCTTGATCAACATGCTTAGGAGAGTAGAGAGCGTTTGGTTGGTGATCTCTGTTTGGCCATCGGTTTGTGGGTGGTGTGCCGAAGAGAAGTGTAGCTTGATTCCGAGCTTGACGCAAAGCGTCTTCCAAAAGTAACTAAGGAACTTAACGTCGCGGTCCGACACGATAGTCTGGGCACTCCATGTAGACGCAAGATTACTCTACAAAAGAGATTTGCAACATGTGAAGCATCGTCTATCTTGTTAATGGAATAAAGTGTGCCATCTTAGAGAAACAATCCACAACAACAAATACCAAATCTTTTTCATTTCTAGTTCTAGGAAAACCAAGCACAGTCCATACTAATATCTTCCCATGGGTGATACGGAATAGGAAGTAGCATATATAAACCATGTGATTGAGCTTTAGACTTAGCTTTGCGACATGTAAAGCATCGGTTGGTGTAGCGAGAGACATCACGGAACATCTAGGGCCAAAAGTAGTTCTTGGAGAGCGTGGCAAATGTCTTGTCGCGTCTGAAGTGTCCCATAATTTTGGGGAACGCAGTATTTCAAAAAATTTCCTACGATCATGCAAGATCTATTTAGGAGATGCATAGCAACGAGAGGGGAGAGTGTGTCTACGTACCCTCGTAGACCGAAAGCGGAAGCGTTAAGTAACGCGGTTGATGTAGCCGAACATCTTCGCGATCCAACCGATCAAGTACCGAACGCATGGCACCTCCGCGATCTGCACACGTTCAGCTCGGTGACGTCCCTCGTACTCTTGATCCAGTTGAGGCCGAGGGAGAGTTTCTTTAGTACGACGGCGTGATGACGGTGATGATGAAGTTACCGACGTAGGGCTTCCCCTAAGCATTACAATGATATGACCGAGGTGGAAATCTGTGGAGGGAGGCACCGCACACGGCTAAGACAATTGTCAACTTGTGTGTCTATGGGGTGCCCCCTCCCCCGTATATAAATGAGTGGAGGAGGGGAGGGCCGGCCCTCTCTATGGCGCGCCCTAAGGGGGATTCATACTCCTAGTAGGAGTAGGTTTCCCCAGTTTCCCTAGTTGGAGTAGGAGAAGAAGGAAGAGGGAGAAGGAGAGAAGGAAAGGGGAGCCGGCCCCTCCCCAATTCGGATTGGGCTTGGGGGGGGGGGGAGCGCCCCCCACTTGGCCGCTTCCTTCTCTCTCCCACCATGGCCCATTAAGGCCCATTGACTCCCCGGGGGGTTCTGGTAACCTCCCGGTACTTCAGAAAATGCCCGAACTCATCCGGAACCATTCCGGTGTCCAAACTGTAACACCCCGGATATGATTTACCCAATATGTACTCCAACTCTTGCCGTTTCCGGCGTTAAGTTATTTTATTTTCTCGGATTCGGGTTTTTGTCTCCATGTGTTGTTATCGTTGTCATGCATCGCATATCATGTCATCATGTGCATTGCATTTGCATATGTGTTCGTCTCATGCATTCGAGCATTTTCCCCGTTGTCCGTTTTGCATTCCGGCGCTTCGTTCACCTCCGGTGGTCATTTCTACCTTTCTTTCGTGTGTGGGGATTAAACATTTCCGGATTGGACCGAGACTTACCAAGCGGCCTTGGTTTACTACCAGTAGACCGCCTGTCAAGTTTCGTACCATTTGGACTTCGTTTGATACTCCAACGGTTAACCGAGGGACCGAGAAGGCCTCGTGTGTGTTGCAGCCCAACACCCCTCCAAGTTGGCCCAAAACTCACTAAAACCCTCTCCATCATCTAGAGCGTTCGATCACGATTGCGTGGCCGAAAACCGCACCTCATTTGGACTCTCCTAGCTCCCTCCACCTCTATATATAGAGCCCCCCATTTCAACTCACGGACGAAACCCTAGATCCACTCCACGCGCCGCCGCCGGACAATTTTCCCCGGGCTGGACGTGTCCGTCTCCACCCCGCCGCCACGTGTCACGCCACCATTGGCCCGTGCTGCCACGCCCACATCGCCGTCCTGCCCGCGCGCCGGCCCGCCGGGGCCCAGGCGGGGCCCTCCCGGCCCGCGTGCCCGAGCCGCCGCCCCATCGTGCCCCCGCCGCCGTCCTCCTCCCGTCCGGGCCGCCTCCTCCTGCCGCTCCCCACCGGACCCCGCCGCCTTTCGCCGCCCGCCGCCCGAGAGCCTCCTCGCCGCCGCCGCACCATTGCCGGCGGAGCAAGCGCCGCCGCGGCCAGCTCCTCCCTCCACCGGCCGTACCTCGCCGTCCCGCATGCCCGCGGCCACCACCGGCCGGCGAGCCCCTCCTCTGCGCCAAGTTTGACTCCGGTGAGCTCCATCTCCGGCGAGGACGAACCTCGAACCGCGTGCCCCGGATCTGGATCTGAGATCCCGTTTGGGTTGACTTTTGCCTCAAAATCTTAATTATTTGCTCCTGTTCATCGCATCGTAACTTTGCATCCGTAGCTCCATTTTGGGCATATAGCATATCAAAATGTTCGCCTCAGAGAGTACAACATTTCGTCTCATTGCATCATTTTCATTTGAGTTCATCTTGATGCCCGAAATGCTGTTAAAAGAGTGCTATTTGAGATAATTGTCAGATCTGCTGCTCCAATTAGATATTTGTCATTTTTGCCATGATTGTTGTGTGCATGATATGCCCCTGAGCTCTACATATGTTTTGTTAAGGGTTTTTCCATCTTTCCAGAGGTGCAACCCATGTATTTTTGTGATGTGTGTGGTGACTAGCACAAGCTTGCAAAGTGAGGCACTTGGTAATGCTGATTTCCGGGACTTAGCATTTCCACTAAGTCTTTGACCTGTTTATCTCATATGGCCATATGTTCATGTTGTTTCCTAGTGATCCGTGCCTCTTTTGAGGATGATCAGTAAGGATGTTTTGTTAATCTTGTAGTGCTCTATCCATCCATGTCTTTGTTTGCAATTATGTAGCACCCTAGCTTGAGTCAATCGAGCTCTACTTTTGCTATTTCGTGAATCTGGGAAGATTGTCTACTTGTTAGCGATTTTGCCGAGGATGTTGTAGTTGATCCGTGCATGCTATGTTATTGTTCTTGCCATGCCTAGCTTGTATTTTGTGTATTCTTGATGGTTGTATGCTTAGTTTATCATGACTTGGTCTGTAGTGAGTGCATCGAGCTCGTAAACATGCCTACTTGATATCTGTTTCAGCATGCTCCAGTTTTCACTAAGTCTGAGAACTGATTATGTTTTTGCCATGTTCACATGCTTGCAATTGTATTTTCTGATCCCTTTTGGCTCAAGGTAACTAAGGGACTTTTGTTAAGCTCTTTGAGTAGCTCCATGCCATGCTCTACTTTGCCATGTTCAGGTCCTGTAGCATATTGTTTTCATGCTGCAAAGAGTGCTATCTGATCTGAAATTCCAGACAAGTGTTAATTTCACTAAGTCTGAGATCTGTTTGTCAAATGCATTTTTGCCATGCTTGTTTGAACCTGTTAATGGATGAATTGGCCGTAGCTCAGTGCTAGACTTTTGTTAAGCATCATGAATGGATTCCTGCCATGTATTTTGTTGCCATGTTTGGGTGCTGTAGCATGTTCATCTTGTTGCATTTAGATGGCTACTTGCTGTAAATCGCAGAACGTGGCCATATTTGATTTGCTTGCCATTTCCAAACCGTAACTCTGATTCCGGCGTTCTTTATATCGTTTTCAAGCGATTTCATCTCATCTTTCCAATGGAACACTTGGATTTCCAAGTTGAGGCCAGGTTCATGCATTCCTTGTCAAATCTTGCATATGCATCACATATTGCATTCCGCATAGCATACCATCCTTGCATCATATTGTTTGAGCTTTGCACGTGGTTGATTGTGTTCCGTTTACTTGTTTGTATTTCTTGGGTAGAGCCGGGAGACGAGTTCGCAAACGAGGAGCCCGTTGAGTTTGCTTTCGAGGATCCAGTCAACTCTGACAACTTTGCAGGCAAGATGATCATACCCTCGAAATCACTACTATCTTTGCTTTGCTAGATGCTCGCTCTTTTGCTATGCCTATGCTACGATGCCTACCACTTGCTTATCACGCCTCCCAAATTGCCATGTCAAACCTCTAACCCACCATGTCCTAGCAAACCGTTGATTGGCTATGTTACCGCTTTGCTCAGCCCCTCTTATAGCGTTGATAGTTGCAGGTGAAGATTGGAGGCCGTTCCTTGTTGGAACATTATTTACTTATTGGGATATCATTACATTATCTTGTTATCTTAATGCATCTATATACTTGGTAAAGGGTGGAAGGCTCGGCCTCTCGCCTAGTGTTTTGTTCCACTCTTGCCGCCCTAGTTTTCGTCATATCGGTGTTATGTTCCCGGATTTTGCGTTCCTTACGCGGTTGGGTGATAATGGGAACCCCTTGATAGTTCGCCTTGATTAAAGATTTTCCAGCAATGCCCAACCTTGGTTTTACCATTTGCCACCTAGCCTCTTTTCCCTTGGGTTTCCGGAGCCCGAGGGTCATCTTATTTAAACCCCCCCAGGCCAGTGCTCCTCTGAGTGTTGGTCCGAACCAGGCAGCCTGCGGGGCCACCTCGGGGAAACTCGAGGGTTGGTTTTACTCGTAGCTTGACCTATCTGAGTGTGCCCTGAGAAAGAGATATGTGCAGCTCCTATCGGGATTTGTCGGCATATTCGGGCGGTGTTGCTGGATTTGTTTTAACCTGTCGAAGTGTCTTGAAGAACCGAGATACCGAATCTGATCGGAATGTCTTGGGAGGAGGTCTATTCCTTCGTTGACCGTGAGAGCTTGTCATGGGCTAAGTTGGGACTCCCCTGCAGGGATTTGAACTTTCGAAAGCCGTGCCCGCGGTTATGGGCAGATGGGAATTTGTTAATGTCCGGTTGTAGATAACTTGAACCTTAATTTAATTGAAATGAAACAACAGTGTGAGTTACCGTGATGGTCTCTTCTCGGCGGAGTCCGGGAAGTGAACACGGTGTTGGAGTAATGCTTGCGCAGGTTGTTCTCTAGTTTCTCGTTCGCGCTTTGCCTCCTCTTCTCGCTCTCTTTTGCGAACAGGATAGCCACCATATATGCTAGTCGCTTGCTGCAGCTCCACATATTTCACCTTGCCTTACCCATAAGCTTAAATAGTCTTGATCGCGAGGGTGCGAGATTGCTGAGTCCCTGTGGCTCACAGATTACTTCCAAACCAGATGCAGGGCCTGATGACTCCGTTCCAGATGACGCGCTTGAGCTCAAGTGGGAGTTCGACGAGGACTCACGCCGATACTACGTGTCTTTCCCTGATGATCAGTAGTGGTGCCAAGTTGGGGTGATCGGGACCGTGTCGCATGTTGGGTTATCTTTTATTTTGGCGCCGTAGTCGGGCCATGAGTGTTTGAATGTTGTAATGCTATTTATGTACTTGATTGACGTGGCGAGTGTAAGCCAATTATGTATCTCCCCTTTTATTATCTATATTACATGGGATGTTGTGATGATTGCCTAATTTGCGACATTGCTTTCAATGCGGTTATGCCTCTAAGTCGTGCCTCGACACGTGGGAGATATAGCCGCATCGAGGGCGTTACACAAACATAGCGGCCTTGGTTTACTACCGGTAGACCGCCTGTCAAGTTTCCATCTTTCCAGAGGTGCAACCCATGTATTTTTGTGATGTGTGTGGTGACTAGCACAAGCTTGCAAAGTGAGGCACTTGGTAATGCTGATTTCCGGGACTTAGCATTTCCACTAAGTCTTTGACCTGTTTATCTCATATGGCCATATGTTCATGTTGTTTCCTAGTGATCCGTGCCTCTTTTGAGGATGATCAGTAAGGATGTTTTGTTAATCTTGTAGTGCTCTATCCATCCATGTCTTTGTTTGCAATTATGGAGCACCCTAGCTTGAGTCAATCGAGCTCTACTTTTGCTATTTCGTGAATCTGGGAAGATTGTCTACTTGTTAGCGATTTTGCCGAGGATGTTGTAGTTGATCCGTGCATGCTATGTTATTGTTCTTGCCATGCCTAGCTTGTATTTTGTGTATTCTTGATGGTTGTATGCTTAGTTTATCATGACTTGGTCTGTAGTGAGTGCATCGAGCTCGTAAACATGCCTACTTGATATCTGTTTCAGCATGCTCCAGTTTTCACTAAGTCTGAGAACTGATTATGTTTTTGCCATGTTCACATGCTTGCAATTGTATTTTCTGATCCCTTTTTGCTCAAGGTAACTAAGGGACTTTTGTTAAGCTCTTTGAGTAGCTCCATGCCATGCTCTACTTTGCCATGTTCAGGTCCTGTAGCATATTGTTTTCATGCTCCAAAGAGTGCTATCTGATCTGAAATTCCAGACAAGTGTTAATTTCACTAAGTCTGAGATCTGTTTGTCAAATGCATTTTTTCCATGCTTGTTTGAACCTGTTAATGGATGAATTGGCCGTAGGTCAGTGCTAGACTTTTGTTAAGAATCATGAATGGATTCCTGCCATGTATTTTGTTGCCATGTTTGGGTGCTGTAGCATGTTCATCTTGTTGCATTTAGATGGCTACTTGCTGTAAATCGCAGAACGTGGCCATATTTGATTTGCTTGCCATTTCCAAACCGTAACTCTGATTCCGGCGTTCTTTATATCGTTTTCAAGCGATTTCATCTCATCTTTCCAATGGAACACTTGGATTTCCAAGTTGAGGCCAGGTTCATGCATTCCTTGTCAAATCTTGCATATGCATCACATATTGCATTCCGCATAGCATACCATCCTTGCATCATATTGTTTGAGCTTTGCACGTGGTTGATTGTGTTCCGTTTACTTGTTTGTATTTCTTGGGTAGAGCCGGGAGACGAGTTCGCAAACGAGGAGCCCGTTGAGTTTGCTTTCGAGGATCCAGTCAACTCTGACAACTTTGCAGGCAAGATGATCATACCCTCGAAATCACTACTATCTTTGCTTTGCTAGATGCTCGCTCTTTTGCTATGCCTATGCTACGATGCCTACCACTTGCTTATCACGCCTCCCAAATTGCCATGTCAAACCTCTAACCCACCATGTCCTAGCAAACCGTTGATTGGCTATGTTACCGCTTTGCTCAGCCCCTCTTATAGCGTTGATAGTTGCAGGTGAAGATTGGAGGCCGTTCCTTGTTGGAACATTATTTACTTATTGGGATATCATTACATTATCTTGTTATCTTAATGCATCTATATACTTGGTAAAGGGTGGAAGGCTCGGCCTCTCGCCTAGTGTTTTGTTCCACTCTTGCCGCCCTAGTTTTCGTCATATCGGTGTTATGTTCCCGGATTTTGCGTTCCTTACGCGGTTGGGTGATAATGGGAACCCCTTGATAGTTCGCCTTGATTAAAGATTTTCCAGCAATGCCCAACCTTGGTTTTACCATTTGCCACCTAGCCTCTTTTCCCTTGGGTTTCCGGAGCCCGAGGGTCATGTTATTTAAACCCCCCCAGGCCAGTGCTCCTCTGAGTGTTGGTCCGAACCAGGCAGCCTGCGGGGCCACCTCGGGGAAACTCGAGGGTTGGTTTTACTCGTAGCTTGACCTATCTGAGTGTGCCCTGAGAAAGAGATATGTGCAGCTCCTATCGGGATTTGTCGGCATATTCGGGCGGTGTTGCTGGATTTGTTTTAACCTGTCGAAGTGTCTTGAAGAACCGAGATACCGAATCTGATCGGAATGTCTTGGGAGGAGGTCTATTCCTTCGTTGACCGTGAGAGCTTGTCATGGGCTAAGTTGGGACTCCCCTGCAGGGATTTGAACTTTCAAAAGCCGTGCCCGCGGTTATGGGCAGATGGGAATTTGTTAATGTCCGGTTGTAGATAACTTGAACCTTAATTTAATTAAAATGAATGAACAGTGTGAGTTACCGTGATGGTCTCTTCTCGGCGGAGTCCGGGAAGTGAACACGGTGTTGGAGTAATGCTTGCGCAGGTTGTTCTCTAGTTTCTCGTTCGCGCTTTGCCTCCTCTTCTCGCTCTCTTTTGCGAACAGGATAGCCACCATATATGCTAGTCGCTTGCTGCAGCTCCACATATTTCACCTTGCCTTACCCATAAGCTTAAATAGTCTTGATCGCGAGGGTGCGAGATTGCTGAGTCCCTGTGGCTCACAGATTACTTCCAAACCAGATGCAGGGCCTGATGACTCCGTTCCAGATGACGCGCTTGAGCTCAAGTGGGAGTTCGACGAGGACTCACGCCGATACTACGTGTCTTTCCCTGATGATCAGTAGTGGTGCCCAGTTGGGGTGATCGGGACCGTGTCGCATGTTGGGTTATCTTTTATTTTGGCGCCGTAGTCGGGCCATGAGTGTTTGAATGTTGTAATGCTATTTATGTACTTGATTGACGTGGCGAGTGTAAGCCAATTATGTATCTCCCCTTTTATTATCTATATTACATGGGATGTTGTGATGATTGCCTAATTTGCGACATTGCTTTCAATGCGGTTATGCCTCTAAGTCGTGCCTCGACACGTGGGAGATATAGCCGCATCGAGGGCGTTACACAAACATAGCGGCCTTGGTTTACTACCGGTAGACCGCCTGTCAAGTTTCCATCTTTCCAGAGGTGCAACCCATGTATTTTTGTGATGTGTGTGGTGACTAGCACAAGCTTGCAAAGTGAGGCACTTGGTAATGCTGATTTCCGGGACTTAGCATTTCCACTAAGTCTTTGACCTGTTTATCTCATATGGCCATATGTTCATGTTGTTTCCTAGTGATCCGTGCCTCTTTTGAGGATGATCAGTAAGGATGTTTTGTTAATCTTGTAGTGCTCTATCCATCCATGTCTTTGTTTGCAATTATGGATCACCCTAGCTTGAGTCAATCGAGCTCTACTTTTGCTATTTCGTGAATCTGGGAAGATTGTCTACTTGTTAGCGATTTTGCCGAGGATGTTGTAGTTGATCCGTGCATGCTATGTTATTGTTCTTGCCATGCCTAGCTTGTATTTTGTGTATTCTTGATGGTTGTATGCTTAGTTTATCATGACTTGGTCTGTAGTGAGTGCATCGAGCTCGTAAACATGCCTACTTGATATCTGTTTCAGCATGCTCCAGTTTTCACTAAGTCTGAGAACTGATTATGTTTTTGCCATGTTCACATGCTTGCAATTGTATTTTCTGATCCCTTTTTGCTCAAGGTAACTAAGGGACTTTTGTTAAGCTCTTTGAGTAGCTCCATGCCATGCTCTACTTTGCCATGTTCAGGTCCTGTAGCATATTGTTTTCATGCTCCAAAGAGTGCTATCTGATCTGAAATTCCAGACAAGTGTTAATTTCACTAAGTCTGAGATCTGTTTGTCAAATGCATTTTTGCCATGCTTGTTTGAACCTGTTAATGGATGAATTGGCCGTAGCTCAGTGCTAGACTTTTGTTAAGCATCATGAATGGATTCCTGCCATGTATTTTGTTGCCATGTTTGGGTGCTGTAGCATGTTCATCTTGTTGCATTTAGATGGCTACTTGCTGTAAATCGCAGAACGTGGCCATATTTGATTTGCTTGCCATTTCCAAACCGTAACTCTGATTCCGGCGTTCTTTATATCGTTTTCAAGCGATTTCATCTCATCTTTCCAATGGAACACTTGGATTTCCAAGTTGAGGCCAGGTTCATGCATTCCTTGTCAAATCTTGCATATGCATCACATATTGCATTCCGCATAGCATACCATCCTTGCATCATATTGTTTGAGCTTTGCACGTGGTTGATTGTGTTCCGTTTACTTGTTTGTCTTTCTTGGGTAGAGCCGGGAGACGAGTTCGCAAACGAGGAGCCCGTTGAGTTTGCTTTCGAGGATCCAGTCAACTCTGACAACTTTGCAGGCAAGATGATCATACCCTCGAAATCACTACTATCTTTGCTTTGCTAGATGCTCGCTCTTTTGCTATGCCTATGCTACGATGCCTACCACTTGCTTATCACGCCTCCCAAATTGCCATGTCAAACCTCTAACCCACCATGTCCTAGCAAACCGTTGATTGGCTATGTTACCGCTTTGCTCAGCCCCTCTTATAGCGTTGATAGTTGCAGGTGAAGATTGGAGGCCGTTCCTTGTTGGAACATTATTTACTTATTGGGATATCATTACATTATCTTGTTATCTTAATGCATCTATATACTTGGTAAAGGGTGGAAGGCTCGGCCTCTCGCCTAGTGTTTTGTTCCACTCTTGCCGCCCTAGTTTTCGTCATATCGGTGTTATGTTCCCGGATTTTGCGTTCCTTACGCGGTTGGGTGATAATGGGAACCCCTTGATAGTTAGCCTTGATTAAAGCTTTTCTAGCAATGCCCAACCTTGGTTTTACCATTTGCCACCTAGCCTCTTTTCCCTTGGGTTTCCGGAGCCCGAGGGTCATCTTATTCAACCCCCCCGGGCCAGTGCTCCTCTGAGTGTTGGTCCGAACCAGGCAGCCTGCGGGGCCACCTCGGGGAAACTCGAGGGTTGGTTTTACTTGTAGCTTGACCTATCTGAGTGTGCCCTGAGAAAGATATATGTGCAGCTCCTATCGGGATTTATCGGCACATTTGGGCGGTGTTGCTGGATTTGTTTTAACCTGTCGAAGTGTCTTGAAGAACCGAGATACCGAGTCTGATCGGAATGTCTCGGGAGGAGGTCTATTCCTTCGTTGACCGTGAGAGCTTGTCATGGGCTAAGTTGGGACTCCCCTGCAGGGATTTGAACTTTCGAAAGCCGTGCCCGCGGTTATGGGCAGATGGGAATTTGTTAATGTCCGGTTGTAGATAACTTGAACCTTAATTTAATTAAAATGAATGAACAGTGTGAGTTACCGTGATGGTCTCTTCTCGGCGGAGTCCGGGAAGTGAACACGGTGTTGGAGTAATGCTTGCGCAGGTTGTTCTCTAGTTTCTCGTTCGCGCTTTGCCTCCTCTTCTCGCTCTCTTTTGCGAACAGGATAGCCACCATATATGCTAGTCGCTTGCTGCAGCTCCACATATTTCACCTTGCCTTACCCATAAGCTTAAATAGTCTTGATCGCGAGGGTGCGAGATTGCTGAGTCCCTGTGGCTCACAGATTACTTCCAAACCAGATGCAGGGCCTGATGACTCCGTTCCAGATGACGCGCTTGAGCTCAAGTGGGAGTTCGACGAGGACTCACGCCGATACTACGTGTCTTTCCCTGATGATCAGTAGTGGTGCCCAGTTGGGGTGATCGGGACCGTGTCGCATGTTGGGTTATCTTTTATTTTGGCGCCGTAGTCGGGCCATGAGTGTTTGAATGTTGTAATGCTATTTATGTACTTGATTGACGTGGCGAGTGTAAGCCAATTATGTATCTCCCCTTTTATTATCTATATTACATGGGATGTTGTGATGATTGCCTAATTTGCGACATTGCTTTCAATGCGGTTATGCCTCTAAGTCGTGCCTCGACACGTGGGAGATATAGCCGCATCGAGGGCGTTACACAAACATAGCCTTCTAATATATCGATCTTTATGTCTCGACCATTTCGAGACTCCTCGTCATATCCGTGATCACATCCGGGACTCCGAACTACCTTCGGTTCATCAACACACATAAACTCGTAATACCGATTGTCATTGAACGTTAAGCGTGCGGACCGAGAACTATGTAGACATGACCGAGACTCATCTCCGTTCAATAACCAATAGCGGAACCTGGATGCTCATATTGGTTCCTACATATTCTACTAAGATCTTTATCGGTCAAACTGCATAACAACATACGTTGTTCCCTTTGTCATCGGTATGTTACTTGCCCGAGATTCGATCGTGGTATCTCAATACCTAGTTCAATCTCGTTATCGACAAGTATCTTTACTCGTTCCATAATGAAACATCCCGTAACTAACTCATTAGTCACATTGCTTGCAAGGCTTATAGTGATGTGCATTACCTAGAGGGCCCAGAGATACCTCTTCGATACACGGAGTGACAAATCCTAATCTCGATCTATGCCAACTCAACAAACACCATTGGAGACACCTGTAGAGCATCTTTGTAGTCACCCAGTTACGTTGTGACGTTTGATAGCACACTAAGTGTTCCTCTGGTATTCGGTAGTTGCATAATCTCATAGTCATAGGAACATGTATAAGTCACGAAGAAAGCAATAGCAATAAACTAAACGATCATAGTGCTAAGCTTATAGATGGGTCTAGTCCATCACATCATTCTCTAATGGTGTGAACCCGTTCATCAAATGACAACACATGTCCGTGGCTAGGAAACTTGACCATCTTTGATTAACGAGCTAGTCAAGTAGAGGCATACCAGGGACACTCTGTTTGTGTATGTATTCACACATGTACTAAGTTTCTGGTTAATACAATTCTAGCATGAATAATAAACATTTATCATGATATACGGAAATATAAATAACAACTTTATTATTGCCTCTAGGGCATATTTCCTTCAGTCTCCCACTTACACTAGAGTCAATAATCTAGTTCACATCGTCATGTGATTTCACACCAATAGTTCACATCTTTATGTGATTAGTTCACATCTTCATGTGACTAATACCCAAAAGGTTTACTAGAGTCAATAATCTAATTCACATCGCTATGTGATTAACACCCAAAGAGTGATCATGTTTTGCTTGTGAGAGAAGTTTAGTCTACGGGTCTGCAACATTCAGATCCATATGTATTTTGCAAATTTCTATGTCTACAATACTCTGCACGGAGCTACTCTAGCTATTTGCTCCCACTTTAATTATTTATCTAGATCAAGACTTAGAGTCATCTAGATCGGTGTAAAAAACTTGCATTGACGTAACTCATTACGATGAACTCTTTTATCACCTTCATAACCGAGAAATATTTCCTTAGTCCTCTTAAGGATAATTTTGACCGCTGTCCAGTGATCTACTCCTAGATCACTATTGTATTCCCTTGCCAAAATCATGCTAAGGTATACAATAGGTCTGGTACAAAGCATATCATACTTTATAGAACCTGAGGCATAGGGAATGCCTTTTCATTCTCTTTCTATTTTCTGTCGTGGCCGGGTTTTGAGTCTTTACTCAACTTCACACCTTGCAACACAGGCAAGAACTCCTTCTTTGACTGTTCCATTTTGAACTACTTCAAAAACTTGTCAAGGTATGTACTCATTGAAAAAATTATCAAGCGTCTTGATCTATCTCTATAGATCTTGATGCTCAATATGTAAGCAGCTACACCGAGGTCTTTCAATGAAAAATTATTATTCAAGTATCCTTTTATGCTATCCAGAAATTCAGTATCATTTCCGATCAACAATATGTCATCCACATATAATATCAGAAATGCTACAAAGCTCCCACTCACTTTCTTGTAAATACAGGCTTCTCCAAAAGTTTGTATAAAACTATATGCTTTGATCGACTCATCAAATCGCATATTCCAACTCCGAGATGCTTGCACCAGTCCATAGATGGATCGCTGGAGCTTGCACACTCTGTTAGCACCTTTAGGATTGACAAAACCTTCTGGTTGCATCATATACAACTCTTCTTTAATAAATCCATTAAGGAACGTAGTTTTGATATCCATTTGCCAGATTTCATAAAATGCAGCAACTGCTAACATGATTTGGACAGACTTTTAAGCATCGATACGAGTGAGAAAATCTCATCATAGTCAACACCTTGAACTTGTCGAAAACCTTTTGCGACAATTCGAACTTTGTAGATAGTAACACTACTATCAGTGTCCGTCTTCCTCTTGAAGATCCATTTATTCTGAATGGCTCACGGATCAACAGGCAAGTCAATCAAAGTCCATACTTTGTTCTCATACATGGATCCCATCTCAGATTTCATGGCCTTAAGCCATTTCGCGGAATCTGGGCTCATCATCACTTCCTCATAGTTCATAGGTTCGTCATGGTCTAGTAACATGACTTCCAGAACAAGATTACCGTACCACTCTAGTGCGGAACGTACTCTGGTTGACCTATGAGGTTCGGTAGTAACTTGATCTGAAGTTTCGTGATCATCATCATTAACTTCCTCACTAATTGGTGTAGGTATCACTGAACTGATTTCAGTGATGAGCTACTTTCCAATTCGAGAGAAGGTAGAATTACCTCATCAAGTTCTACTTTCCTCCCACTCACTTCTTTCGAGAGAAACTCCTTCTCTAGAAAGGATCCATTTCTAGCAACAAATATCTTGCCTTCGGATCTATGATAGAAGGTGTACCCAACAGTTTATTTTGGGTATCCTATGAAGACACACTTCTCCGATTTGGGTTTAAGCTTATCAGGCTAAAACTTTTTCACATAAGCATCGCAACCCCAAACTTTAAGAAATGACAGCTTAGGTTTCTTGCTAAACCACAATTCATACTGTGTCATTGATGGGGAACGTAGTAATTTCAAAAAATTTCCTACGCACACGCAAGATCATGGTGATGCATAGCAACGAGGGGAGAGTGTGATCTACGTACCCTTGTAGATCGAAAACGGAAGCGTTTGGTTGATGTAGTCGTACGTCTCCACGGCCAGACCGATCCAGCACCGAAACTACGGCACCTCCGAGTTCTAGCACACGTTCAGCTCGATGACGATCCCCGGACTCCGATCCAGCAAAGTGTCGGGGAAGAGTTCCGTCAGCACGACGGCGTGGTGACAATCTTGATGCACTACCGTCGCAGGGCTTCGCCTAAGCACCGCTACAATATTATCGAGGACTATAGTGGAAGGGGGCACCGCACACGGCTAAGAGTATGATCACGTGGATCAACTTGTGTCTCTCCGGGGTGCCCCTGCCTCCGTATATAAAGGACCAAGGGGGGAGGCCGGCCGGCCATCATAGGGCGCGCCAGGAGGAGTCCTACTCCCTCCGGGAGTAGGACTTCTCCCCCAATCCTAGTTGGAATAGGATTCGCGAGGTGGGAAAAGAGAGAGAGAGAAGGAAGGGGGCGCCGCCCACCTCTCTCCTTGTCCTATTCGGACTAGGGGGGAGGGGCGTGCGGCCCAGCTCTGGCCGCCTCTCCTCTTCTTCCACTAAGGCCCATTAAGGCCCATGTACCTCCCGGGGGGTTCCGGTAACCTCCCGGTACTCCGGTAAAATCCCGATTTCACCCGGAACACTTCCGATATCCAAATATAGGCTTCCAATGTATCAATCTTTATGTCTCGACCATTTCGAGACTCCTCGTCATGTCCGTGATCACATCCGGGGCTCCGAACAAACTTCGGTACATCAAAATGCATAAACTCATAATATAACTATCATTGTAACCTTAAGCGTGTGGACCCTACGGGTTCGAGAACAATGTAGACATGACCGAGACACGTCTCCGGTCAATAACCAATAGCGGAACTTGGATGCTCATATTGGCTCCTACATATTCTACGAAGATCTTTATCGGTCAGACCGCATAACAACATACGTTGTTCCCTTTGTCATCGGTATGTTACTTGCCCGAGATTCGATCGTCGGTTTTCCAATACCTAGTTCAATCTCGTTACCGGCAAGTCTCTTTACTCGTTCTGTAATACATCATCCCGCAACTAACTCATTAGTTCCAATGCTTGCAAGGCTTAAGTGATGTGCATTACCGAGAGGGCCCAGAGATACCTCTCCGACAATCGGAGTGACAAATCCTAATCTCGAAATACGCCAACCCAACATGTACCTTTGGAGACACCTGTAGAGCTCCTTTATAATCACCCAGTTACGTTGTGACGTTTGGTAGCACACAAAGTGTTCCTCTGGTAAACGGGAGTTGCATAATCTCATAGTCATAGGAACATGTATAAGTCATGAAGAAAGCAATAGCAACATACTAAACGATCGGGTTCTAATCTAATGGAATGGGTCATGTCAATCAGATCATTCACTTAATGATGTGATCCCGTTAATCAAATAACAACTCCTTGTTCATGGTTAGGAAACATAACCATCTTTGATTAACGAGCTAGTCAAGTAGAGGCATACTAGTGACACTTTGTTTGTCTATGTATTCACACATGTATTATGTTTCTGGTTAATACAATTCTAGCATGAATAATAAACATTTATCATGATATAAGGAAATAAATAATAACTTTATTATTGCCTCTAGGGCATATTTCCTTCAGTCTCCCACTTGCACTAGAGTCAATAATCTAGATTACACAGTAATGATTCTAACACCCATGGAGCCTTGGTGCTGATCATGTTTTGCTCGTGGAAGAGGCTTAGTCAACGGGTCTGCAACATTCAGATCCGTATGTATCTTGCAAATCTCTATGTCTCCCACCTGGACTAGATCCCGGATGGAATTGAAGCGTCTCTTGATGTGCTTGGTTCTCTTGTGAAATCTGGATTCCTTTGCCAAGGCAATTGCACCAGTATTGTCACAAAAGATTTTCATTGGACCCGATGCACTAGGTATGACACCTAGATCAGATATGAACTCCTTCATCCAGACTCCTTCATTTGCTGCTTCCGAAGCAGCTATGTACTCCGCTTCACATGTAGATCCCGCTACAACGCTTTGTTTAGAACTGCACCAACTGACAGCTCCACCGTTTAATGTAAACACATATCTGGTTTGCGATTTAGAATCGTCCGGATCAGTGTCAAAGCTTGCATCAATGTAACCTTTTACGATGAGCTCTTTGTCACCTCCATATATGAGAAACATATCCTTAGTCCTTTTCAGGTATTTCAGGATGTTCTTGACCGCTGTCCAGTGATCCACTCCTGGATTACTTTGGTACCTCCCTACTAGACTTATAGCAAGGCACACATCAGGTCTGGTACACAGCATTGCATACATGATAGAGCCTATGGCTGAAGCATAGGGAACATCTTTCATATTCTCTCTATCTTCTGCAGTGGGCGGGCATTGAGTCTTACTCAACTTCATACCTTGTAACACAGGCAAGAACCCTTTCTTTGCTTGATCCATTTTGAACTTCTTCAAAACTTTGTCAAGGTATGTGGTTTGTGAAAGTCCAATTAAGCGTCTTGATCTATCTCTATAGATATTAATGCCTAATATGTAAGTAGCTTCACCGAGGTCTTTCATTGAAAAACTCTTATTCAAGTATCCATTTATGCTATCCAGAAATTCTACATCATTTCCAATTAGTAATATGTCATCCACATATAATATCAGAAATGCTACAGAGCTCCCACTCACTTTCTTGTAAATACAGGCTTCTCCAAAAGTCTGTATAAAACCAAATGCTTTGATCACACTATCAAAACGTTTATTCCAACTCCGAGAGGCTTGCACCAGTCCATAAATGGATCGCTGGAGCTTGCACACTTTGTTAGCTCCCTTTGGATCGACAAAACCTTCTGGTTGCATCATATACAACTCTTCTTCCAAAAATCCATTCAGGAATGCTGTTTTAACATCCATCTGCCAAATTTCATAATCATAAAATGCGGCAATTGCTAACATGATTCAGACAGACTTAAGCATCGCTACGGGTGAGAAGGTCTCATCGTAGTCAATCCCTTGAACTTGCCGAAAACCTTTTGCGACAAGTCGAGCTTTGTAGACAGTAATATTACCGTCAGCGTCAGTCTTCTTCTTGAAGATCCATTTATTCTCAATTGCTTGCCGATCATCGGGCAAGTCAACCAAAGTCCATACTTTGTTCTCATACATGGATCCCATCTCAGATTTCATGGCTTCAAGCCACTTTGCGGAATCTGGGCTCACCATCGCTTCTTC
Source organism: Triticum urartu (assembly GCF_056163025.1). Classification (NCBI taxonomy): domain Eukaryota; kingdom Viridiplantae; phylum Streptophyta; class Magnoliopsida; order Poales; family Poaceae; genus Triticum; species Triticum urartu. The sequence goes on along the minus strand of NC_141873.1, from coordinate 190,035,623 downwards.
CTAGTTCGTAGGTTCATCATGATCTAGTAGCATGACTTCTAGAACGGGATTACCGTACCACTCTGGCGCGGATCTTACTCTGGTTGATCTACGAGGTTCAGTAGTATCTTGTTCTGAAGTTTCATGATCATCATCATTAGCTTCCTCACTAACTGGTGTAGGTGTCACAAAAACAGTTTTCTGTGATGTACTACTTTCCAATAAGGGAGCAGGTACAGTTACCTCGTCAAGTTCTACTTTCCTCCCACTCACTTCTTTCGAGAGAAACTCCTTCTCCAGAAAGTTTCCGAATTTAGCAACAAAAGTCTTGCCTTCGGATCTGTGATAGAAGGTGTATCCAATAGTCTCCTTTGGATATCCTATGAAGACACATTTCTCCGATTTGGGTTCGAGCTTATCAGGTTGAAGCTTTTTCACATAAGCATCGCAGCCCCAAACTTCCAGAAACGACAACTTTGGTTTCTTGCCAAACCACAGTTCATAAGGCGTCGTCTCAACGGATTTTGATGGTGCCCTATTTAACATGAATGCGGCCGTCACTAGAGCGTATCCCCAAAACGATAGCGGTAAATCAACAAGAGACATCATAGATCGCACCATATCTAGTAAAGTACGATTACGACGTTCGGACACACCATTACGCTGTGGTGTTCCGGGTGGCGTGAGTTGCGAAACTATTCCACAATTTTTCAAATGTACACCAAACTCGTAACTCAAATATTCTCCTCCACGATCAGATCGTAGAAACTTTATTTTCTTGTTACGATGATTTTCAACTTCACTCTGAAATTCTTTGAACTTTTCAAACGTTTCAGACTTATGTTTCATTAAGTAGATATACCCATATCTGCTTAAGTCATCTGTGAAGGTGAGAAAATAACAATATCCGCCACGAGCCTCAATATTCATTGGACCACATACATCTGTATGTATGATTTCCAACAAATCTGTTGCTCTCTCCATAGTACCGGAGAACGGTGTTTTGGTCATCTTGCCCATGAGGCACGGTTCGCAAGTACCAAGTGATTCATAATCAAGTGGTTCCAAAAGTCCATCAGTATGGAGTTTCTTCATGCGCTTTACACCGATATGACCTAAACGGCAGTGCCACAAATATGTTGCACTATCATTATCAACTCTGCATCTTTTGGCTTCAACGTTATGAATATGTGTGTTACTACTATCGAGATTCAATAAGAATAGACCACTCTTCAAGGGTGCATGACCATAAAAGATATTACTCATATAAATAGAACAACCATTATTCTCTGATTTAAATGAATAACCGTCTCGCATCAAACAAGATCCAGATATAATGTTCATGCTTAACGCTGGCACCAAATAACAATTATTTAGGTCTAATATTAATCCCGAAGGTAGATGTAGAGGTAGCGTGCCGACTGCGATCACATCGACTTTGGAACCGTTTCCCACGCGCATCGTCACCTCGTCCTTAGCCAATCTTCGCTTAATCCGTAGTCCCTGTTTCGAGTTGCAAATATTAGCAACAGAACCAGTATCAAATACCCAGGTGCTACTGCGAGCATTAGTAAGGTACACATCAATAACATGTATATCACATATACCTTTGTTCACCTTGCCATCCTTCTTATCCGCCAAATACTTGGGGCAGTTCCGCTTCCAGTGACCAGTCTGCTTGCAATAGAAGCACTCAGTTTCAGGCTTAGGTCTAGGTTTGGGTTTCTTCTCTTGAGTAGCAACTTGCTTGCCGTTCTTTTTGAAGTTCCCCTTCTTCTTCCCTTTTCCCTTTTTCTTGAAACTAGTGGTCTTGTTGACCATCAACACTTGATGCTCCTTCTTGATTTCTACCTCCGCAGCTTTCAACATTGCGAAGAGCTCGGGAATAGTCTTATTCATCCCTTGCATATTATAGTTCATCACGAAGCTCTTGTAGCTTGGTGGCAGTGATTGGAGAATTCTGTCAATGACGCAATCATCTAGAAGATTAACTCCCAATTGAATCAAGTGATTATTATACCCAGACATTTTGAGTATATGCTCACTGACAGAACTGTTCTCCTCCATCTTGCAGCTATAGAACTTATTGGAGACTTCATATCTCCCAATCCGGGCATTTGCTTGAAATATTAACTTCAACTCCTGGAACATCTCATATGCTCCATGACGTTCAAAACGTCGTTGAAGTCCCGATTCTAAGCCGTAAAGCATGGCACACTGAACTATTGAGTAGTCATCAGCTTTGCTCTGCCAGATGTTCATAACATCCGGCGTTGCTCCTGCAGCAGGCCTGGCACCCAGCGGTGCTTCCAGGACATAATTCTTCTGTGCAGCAATGAGGATAATCCTCAAGTTACGGACCCAGTCCGTGTAATTGCTACCATCATCTTTCAACTTTGCTTTCTCTAGGAACGCATTAAAATTCAACGGAACAACAACACGAGCCATCTATCTACAATCAAACATAAACAAGCAAGATACTTATCAGGTACTAAGTTTCATGATAAATTTAAGTTCAGTTAATTTACTTAAAGAACTCCCACTTAGATAGACATCCCTCTAATCCTCTAAGTGATTACGTGATCCAAATCAACTAAACCATGTCCGATCATCATGTGAGATGGAGTAGTTTCATTGGTGAACATCACTATGTTGATCATATCTACTATATGATTCACGCTCGACCTTTCGGTCTCCGTGTTCCGAGGCCATATCTGTATATGCTTGGCTCGTCAAGTATAACCTGAGTATTCCGCGTGTGCAACTGTTTTGCACCCGTTGTATTTGAACGTAGAGCCTATCACACCCGATCATCACGTGGTGTCTCAGCACGAAGAACTTTCGCAACGGTGCATACTCAGGGAGAACACTTCTTGATAATTAGTGAGAGATCATCTTATAATGCTACCATCAATCAAAGCAAGATAAGATGCATAAAAGATAAACATCACATGCAATCAATGTAAGTGATATGATATGGCCATCATCATCTTGTGCTTGTGATCTCCATCTCCGAAGCACCGTCGTGATTACCATCGTCACCGGCGCGACACCTTGATCTCCATCGTAGCATCGTTGTCGTCTCGCCAAGCTTGTGCTTCCATGACTATCGCTACCGTTTAGTGATAAAGTAAAGCATTATAGCGCGATTGCATTGCATACAATAAAGAGACAACCATATGGCTCCTGCCAGTTGTCGATAACTCGGTTACAAAACATGATCATCTCATACAATAAAATTTAGCATCATGTCTTGACCATATCACATCACAACATTCCCTGCAAAAACAAGTTAGATGTCCTCTACTTTGTTGTTGCAAGTTTTACGTGGCTGCTACGGGCTTAAGCAAGAACCAATCTTACCTACGCATCAAAACCACAATGATAGTTTGTCAAGTTGGTGCTGTTTTAACCTTCGCAAGGACCGGGCGTAGCCACACTCGGTTCAACTAAAGTTGGAGAAACTGTCACCCGCAAGCCACCTATGTGCAAAGCACGTCGGGAGAACCGGTCTCGCGTAAGCATACGTGTAATGTCGGTCCGGGCCGCTTCGTCCAACAATACCGCCGAACCAAAGTATGACATGCTGGTAAGCAGTATGACTTATATCGCCCACAACTCACTCGTGTTCTACTCGTGCATATAACATCAACATATAAAACCTAGGCTCGGATGCCACTGATGGGGAACGTAGTAATTTCAAAAAATTTCCTACGCACACGCAAGATCATGGTGATGCATAGCAATGAGGGGAGAGTGTGATCTACGTACCCTTGTAGATCGACAACGGAAGCGTTTGGTTGATGTAGTCGTACGTCTCCACGGCCCGACCGATCAAGCACCGAAACTATGGCACCTCCGAGTTCTAGCACACGTTCAGCTCGATGATGATCCCCGGACTCCGATCCAGCAAAGTGTTGGGGAAGAGTTCCGTCGGCACGACGGCGTGGTGACGATCTTGATGCACTACCGTCGCAGGGCTTCGCCTAAGCACCGCTACAATATTATCGATGACTATAGTGGAAGGGGCACCGCACACGGCTAAGAGTATGATCACGTGGATCAACTTGTGTCTCTCTGGGGGTGCCCCTGCCTCTGTATATAAAGGACCAAGGGGGGAGGCCGGCCGGCCATCATAGGGCGCGCCAGGAGGAGTCCTACTCCCTCCGGGAGTAGGACTTCTCCCCCAATCCTAGTTGGAATAGGATTCGCGAGGTGGGAAAAGAGAGAGAGAGAAGGAAGGGGGCGCCGGCCACCTCTCTCCTTGTCCTATTCAGACTAGGGGGGAGGGGCGCGCGGCCCAGCTCTGGCCGCCTCTCCTCTTCTTCCACTAAGGCCCATTAAGGCCCATGTACCTCTCGGGGGGTTCCGGTAACCTCCCGGTACTCCGGTAAAATCCCGATTTCACCCAGAACACTTCCGATATCCAAATATAGGCTTCCAATGTATCAATCTTTATGTTTCGACCACTTCGAGACTCCTCGTCATGTCCGTGATCACATGCGGGGCTCCGAACAAACTTCGGTACATCAAAATGCATAAACTCATAATATAACTGTCATTGTAACCTTAAGCGTGCGGACCCTACGGGTTCGAGAACAATGTAGACATGACCGAGACACGTCTCCGGTCAATAACCAATAGCGGAACCTGGATGCTCATATTGGCTCCTACATATTCTATGAAGATCTTTATCGGTCAGACCGCATAACAACATACGTTGTTCCCTTTGTCATCGGTATGTTACTTGCCCGAGATTCGATTGTCGGTATTCCAATACCTAGTTCAATCTCGTTACCGGCAAGTCTCTTTACTCGTTCTGTAATACATCATCCTGCAACTAACTCATTAGTTGCAATGCTTGCAAGGCTTAAGTGATGTGCATTACCAAGAGGGCCCAGAGATACCTCTCCGACAATCGGAGTGACAAATCCTAATCTCGAAATACGCCAACCCAACATGTACCTTTGGAGACACCTGTAGAGCTCCTTTATAATCACCCAGTTACGTTGTGACGTTTGGTAGCACACAAAGTGTTCCTCTGGTAAACGGGAGTTGCATAATCTCATAGTCATAGGAACATGTATAAGTCATGAAGAAAGCAATAGCAACATACTAAACGATCGGGTGCTAAGCTAATGGAATGGGTCATGTCAATCAGATCATTCACTTAATGATGTGATCCCGTTAATCAAATAACAACTCCTTGTTCATGGTTAGGAAACATAACCATCTTTGATTAACGAGCTAGTCAAGTAGAGGCATACTAGTGACACTTTGTTTGTCTATGTATTCACACATGTATTATGTTTCCGGTTAATACAATTCTAGCATGAATAATAAACATTTATCATGATATAAGGAAATAAATAATAACTTTATTATTGCCTCTAGGGCATATTTCCTTCAGTCATCTCAACGGATTTTTAGACGGTGCCCTATTTAACGTGAATGCAACTGTCTCTAATGCATAACCCCAAAATGATAGTGGTAAATTGGTAAGAGACATCATAGATCGCACCATATCTAATAAAGTATGGTTACGACGTTCGGACACACCATTACGCTGTGGTGTTCAGGTGGCGTGAGTTGCGAAACTATTCTTCATTGTTTCAAATGAAGACCAAACTCATAACTCAAATATTCTCCTCCACAATCAGATCGTAGAAACTTTACTTTCTTGTTACGATGATTCTCCACTTCACTCTGAAATTCTTTGAACTTTTCAAACATTTCAGACTTGTGTTTTATTAAGTAGATATACTCATATCTGCTCAAATCATATGTGAAGGTTAAAAAATAACGATACCCGCCGCGTGCCTCAACACTCATCAGACCGCATACATCGGTATGTATTATTTCTAATAAGTCAGTTGCTCGCTCCATTGTTCCAGAGAACGGAGTTTTAGTCATCTTGCCCATGAGGCATGGTTCGCAAGCATCAAGTGATTCATAATCAAGTGATTACATAAGCCCATCAGCATGGAGTTTCTTCATGCGGTTGACACCAATATGACCTAAATGGTAGTGCCACAAATAAGTTGCACTATCATTATTAACTTTGCATCTTTTGGCTTCAATATTATGAATATGTGTATCACTACGATCAAGATTCAATAAACCATTCACCTTGGGTGTATGACCACAGAAGGTTTTATTCATGTAAATAGAATAACAATTATTCTTTGACTTAAATGAATAACCGTATTGCAATAAACATGATCCAATCATATTATGCTCAACGCAAACACCAAATAACATTTGTTTTAGGTTCAACACTAATCCCGAAGGTAAAGGGAGTGTGCGATTGTGATCTTATCAACCTTGGAATCACTTCCAACACACATCGTCACCTCGCCCTCAACTAGTTTCTGCTCATTTTGTAACTTCTGTTTCAAGTTACTAATCATAGCAACTGAACCAGTATCAAATACCCTAGGGTTACTATGAACACTAGTAAAGTACACATCAATAACATGTATATCATATATACTTTTGTTCACTTTGCCATCCTTCTTATCCGCCAAGTATTTGGGGTAGTTCCGCTTCCAGTGACCACTTCCTTTGTAGTAGAAGCACTCAGTTTCAGGCTTGGGTCTAGCTTCGGGCTTCTTCATGGGAGTGGCAACTTGCTTGTCATTCTTCTTGAAGTTACCTTTCTTTCCCTTTGCCCTTTTACTTGAAACTAGTGGTCTTGTCAACCATCAACACTTGATGCTTTTCTTGATTTCTACCTTCGCCAATTTCAACATCACGAAGAGCTTGGGAATCGTTTCCATTATCCCTTGCATATTATAGTTCATCATGAAGTTCTAGTAACTTGGTGATAGTGACTAGAGAACTCTGTCAATCGCTATCTTATCTGGAAGATTAACTTTCACTTGATTGAAGTGATTGTAGTACTCAGACATTCTGAGCACATGCTCACTAGCTGAGCTATTCTCCTCCATCTTGTAGGCAAAGTATTTGTCAAAGGTCTCATACCTCTCGACTCGGGCATGAGTCTGAAATACCAATTTCAGCTCTTGGAACATCTTATATGCTCTGTGGCGTTCAAAACATTTTTGAAGTCCTGGTTTCCAAGCCGTAAAGTATGGTGCACTAAACTATCAAGTAGTCATCATACCAAGCTTGCCAAACGTTCATAATGTCTGCATCTGCTCCTGTAATAGTTCCGTCACCTAGCGGTGCATCAAGGACATAATTCTTCTGTGCGGCAATGAGGATAATCCTCAGATCACGGAGCTAGTCCGCATCATTGCTACTATTATCTTTGAACTTATTTTCTCTAGGAACATATCAAAAATAAACGGGGAGCTATAATGTGAGCTATTGATCTACAACATAATTTGCAAATACTATCAGGAATAAGTTCATGATAAATTAAAGTTCAATTAATCATATTACTTAAGAACTCCCACTTAGATAGACATCCCTCTAATCATCTAAGTGATCACGTGATCCATATCAACTAAACCATGTCCGATCATCATGTGAGATGGAGTAGTTTTCAATGGTGAACATCACTATGTTGATCATATCTACTATATGATTCACGTTCAACCTTTCAGTCTTAGTGTTCCGAGGCCATATCTGCATATGCTAGGCTCGTCAAGTTTAACCCGAGTATTTTGCATGTGCAAAACTGGCTTGCACACATTGTATGTGAACGTAGAGCTTATCACACCCGGTCATCATGTGGTGTCTCGGCATGACGAACTGTAGCAACAGTGCATACTCAGGGAGAACACTTATACCTTGAAATTTAGTGAGAGATCATCTTATAATGCTACCGCCGTACTAAGCGAAATAAGATGCATAAATGATAACCATCACATGCAATCAATATAAGTGATATGATATGGCCATCATCATCTTGTGCCTTTGATCTCCATCTCCAAAGCACCGTCATGATCACCATCGTCACCGGCTTGACACCTTGATCTCCATCGTAGCATTGTTGTCGTCTCGCCAACTATTGCTTCTACAACTATCGCTACCTCTTAGTGATAAAGTAAATCAATTACATGGCGATTGCATTTCATACAATAAAGCGACAACCATATGGCTCCTGCCAATTGCCGATAACCGTGTTACAAAGCATGATCATCTCATAAAATAATTTGTATAATCACGTCTTGACCATATCACATCACAACATGCCTTGCAAATACAAGTTAGTCGTCCTCTACTTTGTTGTTGCAAGTTTTACGTGGCTGCCACGGGCTTAGCAAGAACCGTTCTTACCTATGCATCAAAAACCACAACGCGCTATAGTGATTGCTTTTTGATCTTTAGAAAGAACCCTGTTCATTGAATCCGATTCAACTAAAGTTGGAAAAACTGACACCCGCCAGCCACCTATGTGCAAAGCACGTCGGTAGAACTAGTCTCATGAATGCGGTCATGTAATGTCGGTCCGGGCCGCTTCATCCAACAATACCGCCGAATCAAGAAACAACTAGTGACGACAAGAAATATGTATATACCCACGCCCACAACTCCTTTGTGTTCTACTCGTCGATATAACATCTATGCATAAACCTGGCTCGGATGCCACTGTTGGGGAATGCAGTATTTCAAAATTTTTCCTATGGTCATGTGATAGCCTGGCTTATTAGGGATGATAAACTACTCATATCAATAAGGAATTCCTTCTTTTCCGGAAGCCCATTCGGACATAACTCCAAAGTTAAGCATGCTCAGCTTGGAGTAGTTTCAGGATGGGTGACCGACTGGGAAGTTGCTCCCGAGTGCGCACGAGTGAGGACAAAGTGCGCAGAATAGACTAGTATTGACCTGTGGGGCCAGTCTAGATCCCGCCAGGAGTAACGGCCACCGGCGGGTGTGTCCGGGGCGTTACAAGTTGGTATCAGAGCTGACCCTCGCGGTTACACAGATGTTTGCGGACAGGTGTGCGGTCATGTTGTTCATGACGTTTGGGACCCGTCGTGGCACACGGCATGACACATGTACCGGACTGGATGCACAGACGTTTGTGCCAAGAGGGAACGTTCCTGTGGCCCGACGAGGACGTCGGTTCCTCTGAGTGGGGGTGTATGTGATAGCCTGGCTTATTAGGGATGATAGACTACTCATATCAATAAGGAATTCCTTCTTTTCCGGAAGCCCATTCGGATATAACTCCAAAGTTAAGCGTGCTCAGCTTGGAGTAGTTTCAGGATGCGTGACCGACCGGGAAGTTGCTCCCGGGTGCGCACGAGTGAGGACAAAGTGCGCAGAATAGACTAGTATTGATCTGTGGGGCTAGTCTAGATCCTGCCAGGAGTAACGGCCACCAGCGGATGTGTCCGGGGTGTTACAGATCACACAAGATCTATATAGGATATGCAAAGCAACAGGAGGGGAGAGTGTGTCTATGTACCCTCGTAGACCGAAAGCGGAAGCGTTAAGTAACGCGGTCGATGTATTCGAACGTCTTCGCGATCCAATCGATCAAGTACCGAACGCACGGCACCTCCGCAATCTGCACACGTTTAGCTCGGTGACGTCCCTCGTACTCTTGATCCAGTTGAGGCCGAGGGAGAGTTTCATTAGTACGACATCGTGATGACGGTGATGATGAAGTTACCGATGCAGGGCTACACCTAAGCATTACAACGATATGACCGAGGTGGAAATCTGTGGAGGGGGGCACCGCACACCACTAAGACAACTGTCAACTTGTGTGTCTATGGGGTGCCCCCTCCCTCGTATATAAAGGAGTGGAGGAGGGGAGGGCCGACCCTCTCTATGGCGTGCCCCAAGGGGGATTCCTACTCCTAGTAGGAGTAGGTTTCCCCACTTTCCCTAGTTGGAGTGGGAGAAGAAGGAAGAGGGAGAAGGAGAGAAGGAAAGGGGAGCCGGCCCCTCCCCAATTCAGATTGGGCTTGGGGGGGGAGCGCCGCCCACTTGGCCGCCTCCTACTCTCTCCCACCATGGCCCATTAAGGCCCATTGACTCCCCGGGGGGGCGGGGATTCCGGTAACCTCCCGGTACTCCAAAAAATGCCCGAACTCATCCGGAACCATTCCGGTGTACAAACATAGCCTTCCTATATATCGATATTTATGTCTCGACCATTTCGAGACTCCTCGTCATGTCCATGATCACATCCGAGACTCCAAACTACCTTCGGTTCATCAAAACACATAAACTCATAATACCGATCGTCATCGAACGTTAAGCGTGCGGACCGAGAACTATGTAGACATGACCGAGACTCATCTCTGGTCAATAACCAATAGCAGAACCTGGATGCTCATATTGGTTCCTACATATTCTACGAAAATCTTTATCGGTCAAACCGCATAACAACATACGTTATTCCCTTTGTCATCGGTATGTTACTTGCCCGAGATTCGATCGTCGGTATCTCAATACCTAGTTCAGTCCTGTTATCGACAAGTCTCTTTACTCGTTCCGTAATGCAACATCCCATAACTAACTCATTAGTCACATTGCTTGCAAGTCTTATAGTGATGTGCATTACCGAGATGGCCCAGAGATACCTCTCCGATACACGGAGTGACAAATCCTAATCTCGATCTATGCCAACTCAACAAACACCATTGGAGACACCTGTAGAGAATCTTTATAGTCACCCAGTTATGTTGTGACGTTTGATAGCACACTAAGTGTTCCTCTGGTATTCGGGAGTTGCATAATCTCATAGTCATAGGAACATGTATAAGTCATGAAGAAAGCAATAGCAATAAACTAAACGATCATAGTGCTAAGCTAACGGATGGGTCTAGTCCATCACATCATTCTCTAATGATGTGATCCCGTTCATCAAATGACAACACATGTCCATGGCTAGGAAACTTAACCATCTTTGATTAACGAGCTAGTCAAGTAGAGGCATACTAGGGACACTCTGTTTGTGTATGTATTCACACATGTACTAAGTTTCCGGTTAATACAATTCTAGCATGAATAATAAACATTTATCATGATATAAGGAAATATAAATAACAACTTTATTATTGCCTCTAGGGCATATTTCCTTCACATAAGTCCTCCACTGTGAGCCTCTTCCAAAAGCAATAAATGAAGAGAAGAATCGGGGATACATAGCTTGTTAGCTCTCATTAGATAGTCATCCTTGATGCAATATATCTCCCAAGATTTATGCGTCAAGCATTTGGCACAAGGAATAGCAAAAGTAGAATCATGCGCATACAAGTCTTTTATTTGCTCAAAGCTAATAACATTCAACTCGAGTTGAGTTACAAGCATGCATTAGCAGGAAAGAGCGTCCGCCACAACATTTTCCTTTGCTTTGATGTACTTGATAACATAAGGAAATGACTCAATGAACTCACTCCATTTGGCATGTCTCTTATTCAATTTCCTTTCACCCTTAAGATATTTAAGCGTCTCATGATCCGTATGGATGACAAATTCACGAGGACGGAGATAATGCTCCCACACATGCAATACTTGCACTAAAGCGTATAACTCTTTGCCATAGATGGGGTTGTTAAGTTGCGCTCTGAAAAGTTTCCCACTAAAGTAAGCTATTGGGCGCTTCTCTTGCATTAACACACCTCCCATGCCATTACCACTAGCGTCACAATGCACTTCAAAAGTTTTATCAAAATTGGGCAAGGCAAGCAACAAAGCATGTGTAAGCAAATCCTTAAGCTCATGAAATGCGGTATCTCGGGATGGTCCCCAAACAAATGGTGCATTGTTCTTACTCAAGGCATGCAAAGGTGATGCAATAGTGCTAAAGTCCTTAATGAAACAATGATAGAATCCGGCTAAGCTAAGGAAACTACACACTTGTTGCAAGTTGGTTGGTTGTGGCCAAGTTTTAATAGCATCAATTTTAGCTTCATCTACATGAACACCCTTAGATGACACAACAAAACCCTAGAAAACAAGCTTGTCAACACCAAATGCGCATTTCTCCATATTAGCATAAAGGCACTCATTTCTAAGAGTTTGCAAAATAACACTAAGATGGGTGACATGATCCTCTAAAGACTCGCTAAACACATGTATATCGTTAAAGTAGACCACAATAAATATGCCAATGTATTTTCAGAGAACATAATGCATCACACACATAAAAGTGCCGGGTGCTTCGGATGAGCCCATGGGCATGACCAACCATTCATACAAGCCAAACTTTGTTTTGAAAGCGGTTTTCCATTCATCACCTTCTGGAATGCGGATTAGGTAGTAGCCACTTTTAAGATCAATTTTTGAGAAAATGGTGGCTTCGCTAAGCTCATCATGCATATTGCTACTTCTTGAGCTTGCGTTGGTTTTTCCCTTGAAGAGGAAAGGGTGATGCAGCAAAGTAGAGATAAGCATTTCCCTCAGTTTGAGAACCAATGTATCAATCCAGTAGGAGGTGCACGCAAGTCTCCAATCTATGCACCTGCACAAACAATCAAACACTTGCACCCAACGTGATAAAGGGATTGTCAATCCCTTCACGGTCACTTGCAAGGATGAGATCTGATAGAGATAGATATAAAAGATTACTAAAACATAAAACAAAGTAAAAACAAATAAATTGCAGCAAGATATTTTTGGGTTTTTTGGTTTATACATATGAAAATATATGATGGAAAACAGATCCGGGGGCCATAGGTTTCACTAGAGGCTTCTCTCTTGCAAGAAAATAATATGGTGGGTGAACAAATTACCGTCGAACAATTGATGGAAAAGTGCAAAGTTATAACGATATCCAAGGCAATGATCAAGAATATAGGCATCATGTCCGTGTCAAGTAGACCGACTCCTGCCTGCATCTACTACTATTACTCCACACATCGACCGCTATCCAGCATGCAACTAGAGTATTAAGTTCATAAGAACGGAGTAATGCCTTAAGTAAGATGACATGATGTAGAGGGATAAACTCTTGATGGCAACAATACAATATGTGACTCGCTACCCCTACCATGTCACTGGGTGAGGACATCGCAAGATTGAACCCAAAACTAAGCACCTCTCCCATTGCAAGAAGAACCAATCTAGTTGGCCAAACCAAACCAATAAGTCAAAGAGAAATACAAAGATATTTGATCATGCATATAAGAATTCAGAAAAGACTCAAATAATATTCATAGATAATCTGATCATAAATCCACAATTCATCGGATCTCGACAAAAACACGACAAAATAATATTACATCAGATAGAACTCCAAGAGCATCGAGGAGAACATGGTATTGAAGATCATAGAGAGAGAAGAAGCCATCTAGGTACTAGCTATGGACCCGTAGGTCTGTGGTAAACTACTCACGCTTCATCGGAAGGGCAATAGAGTTGATGTAGATGCCCTCCGTGATCGAATCCCCCTCCGGCAGGGTGCCGGAAAAGGCCCCAAGATGGGATCTCACGGGAACAGAGGCTTGCGGCGGCGAAAAAGTATTTTGGTGGACGCTTCTGGTCGTTTGGGAATATTTGAGAATTTATAGAGCAAAAATTAGGGTTGGAGGAGTCCCGTGGGGCCCACAAGCCAGGGAGGCGCCCCCTAGGGCACGAACTCAGGGCTTGTGGAGTTCTCGGGACTCTTCTGGCCCCCTCTCCAAGCTCCGTGGATGTCTTCTGGCCCAAGAAAAATCATCATGAAAGTTTTATTCTGTTTGGACTCGGTTTGATATTCCTTTTCTGAAAACTCAAAAACAAGGAAAAAACAGAAACTGCCAGTAGGCTCTAGGTTAATAAGTTAGTCCCAGAAATAATATAAAATAGCACATTAATGCATATAAAACATCCAAAATAGGTAATATAATAGCATGGAACAATAAAAACTTATAGATACATTGGAGACGTATCAAGCATCCCCAAGCTTAATTCCTGCTCGTCCTCGAGTGTAAATGATAAAAACAGAATTTGTGATGTGAAATGCTACCTAACATATTTATCCATGTAATATTCTTTATTGTGGCATGAATATTCAGATCCATAAGATTCAAAACAAAAGTTTAATATTGACATAAAACAATAATACTTAAAGCATACTAATAAAGCAATCGTGTCTTCTCAAAATAACATAGCAAAAGAAAGTTATCCCTACAAAATCATATAGTCTGGCTATGCTCCATCTTCATCACACAAAGTATTTCATCATGCACAACCCCGATGACAAGCCAAGCAATTGTTTCACACTTTAGTATTCTCAAACTTTTTCAACTTTCATGCAATACATGAGCATGAGCCATGGATATATCACTATAGGTGGAATAGAATATGGTGGTTGTGGAGAAAGTCTCACATCAACTAGGCATATCAATGGGCTATGGAGATGCCCATCAATAGATATCAATGTGAGTGAGTAGGGATTGCCATGCAACGGATGCACTAGAGCTATAAGTTTATGAAAGCTCGAAAAGAAACTAAGTGGGTGTGCATCCAACTCGCTTGCTCACGAAGACCTAGGGCAATTTGAGGAAGCCCATCATTGGAATATACAAGCCAAGTTATATAATGAAAAATTCCCACTAGTATATGAAAGTGACAAAATAGGAGACTCTCTATCATGAAGAACATGGTGCTATTTTGAAGCACAAGTGTGGAAAAATGATAGTAACATTGTCCCTTCTCTCTTTTCTCTCATCATTTTTTTGGGTGGGCTTCTTTGCCTCTTTTCTTTTATCTATGCTTCTTTGGCCTCTTTTATTTTTTATAAAGTCCGGAGACTCATCCCAACTTGTGAGGGAATCATAGCTTCCATCATCCTTTCCTCACATGGGACAATGCTCTAATAATGATGATCATCACACTTTTATTTACTTACAACTCAAGAATTACAGCTCGATACGAGAACAAAATATGACTCTATATGAATGCCTCTAGCGGTGTACCGGGATGTGCAATGATCAAGAGTGACATGTGTAAAAATTATGAATGGTGGCCTTGCCACAAATACTATGTCAACTACATTATCATGCAAAGCAATATGACAATGATGGTGCGTGTCATAATAAATGGAACGGTGGAAGTTGCATGGCAATATATCTCGGAATGGCTATGGAAATGCTATAATAGGTAGGTATGGTGGCTGTTTTAAGGAAGGGTAAATGATGGGTTTAATGCACCGGTGAAAGTTGTGTGGTATTAGAGAGGCTAGCAATGGTGCAAGGGTGAGAGTGCGTATAATCCATGGACTCAACATTAGTCATAACGAACTCACATACTTGTTGCAAAAATTTATTAGTCAGTGAAACAAAGTGCTCCATGCATTCTCCTAGGGGGATAGGTTGGTAGGAAAAGACCATCACTCATCCCTGACCGCCACTCATAAGGAACACAGTCAAAAATAAATCATGCTCCGACTTCATCACATAACGATTCACCATACGTGCATGCTATGGGAATCACAAACTTTAACACAAGTATTTCTACCAATCCACAATTAATCACTAGCATGACTCTAATATCACCATCTTTATATCTCAAAACAGTCATAGGGAATCAAACTTCTCATAGTATTCAATGCTCTTTATATGAAAGTTTTTATTATATCCCTCTTGGATGCCCATCATATTAGGACTAAATTCATAACCTAAGAAAATTACCATGCTGTTTAAAGACTCTCAAAATAATATAAGTGAAGCATGAGAGTTCAACAATTTCTATAAAATAAAGCCACCACCGTGCTCTAAAAAGATATAAGTGAAGCACTAGAGCAAAATTGCCTAGCTCAAAAGATATAAATGAAGCACATAGAGTATTCTAACAAATTCATGATTCATGTGTGTCCCTCTCAAAAGGTGTGTGCAGCAAGGATGATTGTGGAAAACTAAAAAGCAAAGACTCATATCATACAAGACGCTCCAAGCAAAACACATATCATGTGGTGAATACAAATATAGCCTCAAGTAAATTTACCGATGGAACGAAGACGAAAGAGGGGATGCCATCCGGGGCATCCCCAAGCTTAGATGCTTGGTTGTCCTTGAATATTACCTTGGGGTGCCTTGGGAATTCCCAAGATTAGTATCTTGCCACTCCTTATTCTATAGTCCATCAAATCTTTACCCAAAACTTGAGAACTTCACAACACAAAACTCAACAGAAAACTCATGAGACCCGTTAGTATAATAAAATAAATCACCACTTTTGGTACTGTTGTGAACTCATTCTTTGTTCATATTGGTGTAATATCTACTTTATTCCAACTTCTCTGTGGTTCATACCCCCCGATACTACCCATAGATTCATCAAAATAAGCAAACAACACATAGAAAACAGAATCTGTCAAAAACAGAATAGTCTGTAGCAATCTGAAAACTTCGTATACTTCTGTAACTCCAAAAATTCTGAGAAATTAGGACAATCAAGGAAATTTGTATATCAATCATGTGTAAAAAATTCAGATCAGAAGCACGCTTCTGTGATTTTTAATTTTTTTACCGGGCGCAAAAGTTTCAGTTTTTTAGCAAGATCAAATCAACTATCACCATAGACCATCCCAAAGGTCTTGCTTGGCTCAAACACCAATTATAACACCAAAACGCAATTACTACAGAGTTAATAATGTGTAATTATCATAAAAACAGAAAATAGATGCTCACATGGAAGACAAAAAATGAAGCACAAAGAGAGCATCATATAGCATGTGAAAAACACATCTAAGTCTAACGTACTTCCGATGCATAGGCATCTTATAAGCAAACAAATTATCAAGGCATGCAAAAACTAGCATATGCAAGGGAGAAGAAAGAAACAGTAGCAATCTCAACATAATGAGAGGTAGTTTAGTAACATGAAAATTTCTACAACCATATTTTCCTCTCTCATAATAATTACATGTAGGATCTTAATAAAATTCAACAATATAGCCATCATATAAAATTTTCTCTTCATGATCCACATGCATGCAAAGTTGACACTCTTCTAAAATAGTGGGATTAACATAAAATAAAGTCATTACTTCTCCAAGACCACTTTTATCAAAAATTTCATAAGATCGATCAATCTCCAAAGTAGTGGGATCATTATTACCTAGAGTTGACAGTCTTCCAAACCCACTTTCAATATTATTGCAAACACTTCTATCAATATCATATTCATCATGAGGCTTAAATATATTTTCAAGATCATAATAAGAATCACCCCAATCATGATCATTACATTAAGTAGTGGACATCGCAAAATTAGCATCCCCAAGCTTAGGGTTTTGCATATCTTTAGCACAATCGACATTCATATAATTTATAATTACATCATTGCAATAATGCTTTTGATTCAAGGAACTATCAAGTATGGGTGCAATAGCAATAATCTCATGTTTAACATAAGGAACTATAACAAGTTCATCTCCATAAGAATAATTAATATTGGCATCATGGCCATAAAAATAGCAAGCATCATGTTCATCAAGGGAGGATATCTCAATCAAATCAATAGAATCATGCTTATATATAGATTCATGCATATCATTATTTTCTTCCAAGGCAACGACCATTCTCTCAATAAATTCCTTAACATAGGAATTATGGGCATAGTTTTCATAGCAATATTTGAGTATGTAAAAAAATTAGATTTGTAGAGAGTAATATCATACTTTTCAACCAAAGAAGCATCTTCATAAGCATCCTTAAAAGCAACAAATTCTTCAATTTGTTCGATATCATAGTAACTATAAACACCCTTTTCATAAGAAGATAAGATTTCATTATCATTAAACTCACATAGGTAGGGAAGGTGTTTTTTAGGGTTTCTTAGAACAACAAGTAAAACCAGAAAGTTCACAAAGATTCCAAGCATAACATAGCAAACAATTTATTTGATTCCATAAGAGTCTCCCTTTTTTAGACAAATGGTGACGCACAAAATGAGCATGCTCATTTAAATATTTTCCCTCAACTAAACTAGTTGGGGTTTTAGCACGAGCACAGATGGATCGAAGCTGATCCAAGTAGAAAACTTTAAGTGGATCCATAAACCCTTTTGTTTATGATTTTCAATAAACACATAAATTATACCAAGTAAACAAGCAAACAAGCCAAGTAAGACATAAAGGCAAATGGAAAGACGAATGAAAGAAGGGCGAATAAAGGCAAATATTTTTGTATTTTTATGAAAATGTTTTAGAAGTGGGGAGAGGAAAAGGCATATGGCAAATAATGTAATGCAAGAGATGAAAGTTTATGATAGGTACTTTGTAGGCTTGATGTAGAACCTCCCCGGTAATGGCGCCAGAAATTCTTCCTACTATTTCTTGAGATTGCGTTGGTTTTTCCCTTGAAGAGGAAAGGGTGATGCAACAAAGTAGAGATAAGTATTTCCCTCAGTTTGAGAACTGATGTAGGGTGGAAACCCTAGGACCGATCTTTCACGATTTGGAGGTGATCCTACGAAGAGCACAAGGGGAAAACACGAGGGAAAACACGAGAGGAATTACTCAAACCAACAAGATTCAATTACACATGTGCTAGATCCTCGAAACACAAAGAGATACACGATCCACAAACAACAAGGGACGACACAAGTAGCAAGTTCTTCTCCCTGAGGTCTTGAGGGGTCTTCCCGTGAGGGTTCTTGAATCCACTTGGGGGATATTCTCCATAGAGGTCGTGCACTTCGATGGAGAAGTAATCAAGTGGACGAGCAAAGCTCTATCTCTCAAATGAGCTATCACATTGCTAACCCTAGAAAGAGGGGGGAGGAAGAGTATATATAGTCTAAGTGGATGAAAGGGTACATGGGCTTCGACTCAACACGCGGTGCACTCACAGGCGTCACACGTCTGACAGTTACCGGTCGTCCGGTGTCTCATAGGCACTCAGACGTCCCGTAAGGGTTGGACTTCCGACATTTCAGCTCGGTCGAGCATCCGTCGGATTTTCGGTCAGCATTGAACATCCGAGGCGTCGGTCGTCCGATGTGTCTCGGACTTCTGGCGTTTTGGGTCGGACCCGCAGGTGTCGGATTTCCGGAGGGTGTTAGTGCTACCTCTTGAGCACTATGTTGGATTTCCTTGAAGAGGAAAGGATGATGCAACAAAGTAGCGTAAGTATTTCCCTCAGTTTTTGAAAACCAAGGTATCAATCCAGTAGGAGGCTACGCGCGAGTTCCTCGTACCTGCACAAAGCAAATAACTCCTCGCAACCAACGCGATAAGGGGTTGTCAATCCCTTCACGGTCACTTACGAGAGTGAGATCTGATAGATATGATAAGGTAATATTTTTGGTGTTTTTGTGATAAAGATGCAAAGCAAAGTAAAAAAGCAAAGGAAATAACTAAGTATTGGAAGATTAATATGATGAAGATAGACCCGAGGGCCATAGGTTTCACTAGTGGCTTCTCTCAAGAGCATAAGTATTTTATGGTGGGTAAACGAATTACTGTTGAGCAATTGATAGAATTGAGCATAGTTATGAGAATATCTAGGTATGATCATGTATATAGGCATCACGTCCGAGACAAGTAGACCGACTCCTACCTGCATCTACTACTATTACTCCACTCATCGACCGCTATCCAGCATGCATCTAGAGTATTAAGTTCATGAAAACAGAGTAACGCCTTAAGCAAGATGACATGATGTAGAGGGATAAATTCATGCAATATGATAAAAACCCCATCTTGTTATCCTCGATGGCAACAATACAATACGTGCCTTGCTGCCCCTACTGTCACTGGGAAAGGACACCGCAAGATTGAACCCAAAGCTAAGCACTTCTCCCATTGCAAGAAAGATCAATCTAGTAGGCCAAACCAAACTGATAATTCAAAGAGACTTGCAAAGATAACCAATCATACATAAAAGAATTCAGAGAAGATTCAAATATTGTTCATAGATAATCTTGATCATAAACCCACAATTCATCGGTCTCAACAAACACACCGCAAAAAGAAGATTACATCGAATAGATCTCCACAAGAGAGGGGGAGAACATTGTATTGAGATCCAAAAAGAGAGAAGAAACCATCTAGCTAATAACTATGGACCCGAAGGTCTAAGGTAAACTACTCACACTTCATCGGAGGGGCTATGGTGTTGATGTAGAAGCCCTCTGTGATGGATGCCCCCTCCGGCAGAGCTCCGGAACAGGCCCCAAGATGGGATCTCGTGGATACAAAAAGTTATGGCAGTGGAATTAGGGTTTTGGCTCCGTTTGATATTCCTTTTCTTCGAAACCCTAAAATAGGCAAAAACATCAATTCTGGGCTGGGCCTCCGGTTAATAGGTTAGTCCCAAAAATAATATAAAAGTGGATAGTAAAGCCCAATAATGTCCAAAACAATAGATAATATAGCATGGAGCAATCAAAAATTATAGATACGTTGGAGACGTATCAAGCATCCCCAAGCTTAATTCCTACTCGTCCTCGAGTAGGTAAATGATAAAAAACCGAATTTTTGATGCGGAGTGCTACTTGGCATAATTTTAATGTAATTCTTCTTAATTGTGGTATGAATATTCAGATCCGAAAGATTAAAGATAAAAGTTCATATTGATATAAAAATAATAATACTTCAAGCATACTAACTAAGCAATTAATGCTCTCATCATGCACAACCCCGATGAGAAGCCAAGCAATTGTTTCATACTTTAGTAATCTCAAACTGATAAACTTTCATGCAATATATGAGCGCGAGCCATGGACATAGCACTATGGGTGGAATAGAATATGATGATGGGGGTTATGTGGAGAAGATAAAAAGGAGAAAGTCTCACATCAACGAGGCTAATCAATGGGCTATGGAGATGCCCATCGATTGATGTTAATGCAAGGAGTAGGGATTGCCATGCAACGGATGCACTAGAGCTATAAATGTATGAAAGCTCAACAAAAGAAACTAAGTGGGTGTGCATCCAACTTGCTTGATCACGAAGACCTAGGGCACTTGAGGAGGCCCATTGTTGGAATATACAAGCCAAGTTCTATAATTAAAAGTTCCCACTAGTATATGAAAGTGACAAAACAAAAGACTCTCTATCATGAAGATTATGGTGCTACTTTGAAGCAGAAGTGTGGCAAAGGATAGTAACATTGTCCCTTCTCTTTTTTTTTCAATTCCTCACTTGGGACAATGCTCTAGAAAATAATGATCATCACACTTCTATTTATTTACAACTCAATGATTACAACTCGATGCTAGAACAAAAGATGACTCTATATGAATACCTCCGGCGGTGTATCGGGATATGCAATGAACCAAGAGTGACATGTATGAAAGAATTATGAACGGTGGCTTTGCCACAAATGCTATGTCAACTACATGATCATGCTAAGCAATATGACAATGATGAATGTGTCATGATAAACGGAATGGTGGAAAGTTGCATGGCAATATATCTCGGAATGGCTATGGAAATGCCATAATAGGTAGGTATGGTGGCTGTTTTGAGGAAGATATAAGGAGGTTTATGTGTGAAAGAGCGTATCATATCACAGGGTTTGGATGCACCGGCGAAGTTTTCACCAACTCTCAATGTGAGAAAGGGCAATGCACGGTACCGAAGAGGCTAGCAATGATGGAAGGGTGAGAGTGCGTATAATCCATGGACTCAACATTAGTCATAAAGAAGTCACATACATATTGCAAAAATCTACAAGTCATCAAAAACCAAGCACTACGCACATGCTCCTAGGGGGATAGATTGGTAGGAAAAGACCATCGCTCGTCCCCGACCGCCACTCATAAGGAGGACAATCAAAGAACACCTCATGTTTCAAATTTGTTACATAACGTTTACCATACGTGCATGCTACGGGACTTGCAAACTTCAACACAAGAATTTATCAAATTCACAACTACTCAACTAACATGACTTTGATATTATTACCTCCATATCTCAAAACAATCATCAAGCATCAAACTTCTCTTAGTATTCAAAACACTCATAAGAATTTTTTTACTAATCTTGAATACCTAGCATATTAGGATTATTTAAGCAAATTACCATGCTATTTAAGACTCTCAAAATAATATAAGTGAAGAATGAGATATCAATAGTTTCTATAAAACAAATCCACCACCGTGCTCATAAAGATATAAGTGAAGTACTAGAGCAAAACTATATAACTCAAAAGATATAAGTGAAGCACATAGAGTATTCTAACAAATTAGAAATCATGTATGGCTCTCTCAAAAGGTGTGTACATAAAGGATGATTGTGGTAAACTAAAAAGCAAAGACTCAAATCATACAAGACGCTCCAAGAAAAACACATATCATGTGGTGAATAAAAATATAGCTCCAAGTAAGGTTACCGATAGAAGTAGACGAAAGAGGGGATGCCTTCCGGGGCATCCCCAAGCTTTGGATTTTAGGTGTCCTTAGATTATATTGGGGGTTCCATGGGCATCCCCAAGCTTAGGCTCTTGCCACTCCTTGTTCCATAATCCATCAAATCTTTACCCAAAACTTGAAAACTTCACAACACAAAACTTAAAGTAGAAAATCTCGTGAGCTCCGTTAGCGAAAGAAAACAAAAGACCACTTCAAGGTACTGTAATGAACTCATTATTTATTTATATTGGTGTTAAACCTACTTTATTACAGTTTATCTATGGTTTATAAACTATTTTACTAGCCATAGATTCATCAAAATAAGCAAACAACACATGAAAAACAGAATCAGTCAAAAACAGAACAATCTATAGTAATCTGTAGCTAGCGCAAGATTTGGAACCCCAAAAATTATAAAATAAATTGCTGGACGTGAGGAATTTATATATTAATCATCTTCAAAAATAATTAACTAAATAACACTTTCCAAATAAAAATGGCAGCAGTTCTTGTGAGCACTAAAGTTTTTGTTTTTTACAGCAAGATATCAAGATTTTCCCCAAGTCTTCCCAACGGTTCTACTTGGCAGAAACACTAATTAAACAGAAAAAACAAAACCAAAACAGAGGCTAGGTAAATTATTTATTACTAAACAGGAGCAAAAAGCAAGGAATAAAAATAAAATTGGGTTGCCTCCCAACAAGCGCTATCGTTTAACGCCCCTAGCTAGGCATAAAAAGCAAGGATAGATCTAGGTATTGCCATCTTTGGTAGGCAATCCATAAGTGGCTCTCATAATAGATTCATAAGGTAATTTAATTTTATTTCTAGGAAAGTGTTCCATGCCTTTCCTTCGCGGAAATTGGAATCTAATATTTCCTTCCTTCATATCAATAATTGCACCAATCGTTCTAAGGAAAGGTCTACCAAGAATAATAGGACATGAAGGATTGCAATCTATGTCAAGAACAATAAAATCTACGGGCACATAATTCCTATTTGCGACAATAAGAACATAATTGATTCTTCCCATTGGTTTCTTAATAGTGGAATCCGCAAGGTGCAAGTTTAAAGAGCAATCATCAAAATCACGAAAACCTAACAAATCACACAAAGTCTTTAGAATCGTGGAAACACTAGCACCCAAATCACATAAAGCATAGAACTCATGATCTTTAATCTTAATTTTAATAGTTGGTTCCCACTCATCATAAAGTTTTCTAGGGATAGAAACTTTCAACTCAAGTTTTTCTTCATAAGATTGCATCAAGGCATCAACGATATGTTTAGTAAACACTTTATTTTGACTATAAGCATGAGGAGAATTTAGCACGGATTGCAACAAGGAAAGACAATCAATCAAAGAGCAATTTTCATAATTAAATTCCTTGAAATCCAAAATAGTGGGTTTAGCAACATCTAGGGTTTTAATTTCTTCAGTCCCAGTTTCATCAAATTTAGCATCAAGATCTAAAAACTCTGAATTTTTGGAACGCCTTCTAGGTAAAGGTGGATCATATTCAGTCCCATCATTATCAAGATTCATATTGCAAAACAAAGATTTAATAGGGGACACATCAATAACTTTTAGATCTTCATCTTTATTTTCATAGGAACTAGAAGAACACGCTCTTATAAAGGCATCTTTCTTAGCACGCATCCTAGCGGTTCTTTCTTTGCACTCATCAATGGAAATTCTCATGGCTTTGAGAGACTCATTGATATCATGCTTAGTAGGAATAGATCTAAGTTTCAAGGAATCAACATCAAGAGAAATTCTATCAATGTTCCTAGCCAACTCATCAAGCTTAAGCAATTTTTCTTCAATCAAAGCATTGAAATTCTTTTGTGAAGTAATAGATTCTTTAATATTAGATTCAAAATCATAGGGCATCTTATTATAATTTTCATAACAATTGTTGTAGGAATTACCATAATTATTAGAGGGATTACTAGGATAAGGCCTAGGATTAAAATTTCCTCTATACGCGTTGTTACCAAAATTGTTCCTACCAACAAAATTCACATCCATAGATTCATTATTATTCTCAATCAAAGTAGACAAGGGCATATCATTAGGATCAGAAGAAACACTCTTACTAGCAAACAATTTCATAAGTTCATCCATCTTTCCACTCAAAACATTAATTCTTCTATCGCATGCACCTTTTTATTAGTAGATCTTTCAGTATGCCATTGAGAATAATTAACCAAAATATTATCTAGGAGTTTAGTAGCTTCTCCTAAAGTGATTTCCAGAAAAGTGCCTCCCGCGGCCGAATCTAAAAGATTTCTAGAAGCAAAATTCAATCCGGCATAATTTTTTTGTATAATCATCCACAAATTCTAACCATGAGTAGGGCAATTACATATCATTAATTTCATACTCTCCCAAGCTTGTGCAACATGTTCATGATCAAGTTGCTTAAAATTCATAATATCGTTTCTAAGGGAGATGATCTTAGCGGGAGGAAAATACTTAGAGATAAAAGCATCTTTGCACTTGTTCCAAGAATCAATACTATTTTTAGGCAAAGACGAAAACCAAGCTTTAACACGATCTCTAAGCAAAAAAGGAAATAATTTAAACTTAACAATATCGTTGTCCACATCTCTCTTATTTTGCATATCACACAAATCAACGAAGCTATTTAGATGGGTAGCGGCATCTTCACTAGGAAGGCCGGAAAACGGATGTTTCATGACAAGATTCAGCAAAGCGACATTAATTTCACAAGATTCAGCATCGGTAAGAGGAGCAATCGGAGTGCTAATAAAATCATTGTTGTTGGTATTGGTAAATTCACACAATTTAGTGTTATCTTGAGCCATCGTGACAAGCAAGCAATCCAACACACAAGCAAACAAAAAGCAAACGGGAAAAAAGAGGCAAATAGAGAAAGAGAGGGAGGATAGAGAGAGAGGGCGAATAAAACGACAAGGCCGAAGTGGGGGAGAGGAAAACGAGAGACAAATGGCAAATAATGTAATGCGGGAGATAAGGGTTGTGATGGGTACTTGGTATGTTGACTTTTGCGTAGACTCCCCGGCAACGGTGCCAGAAATCTTCTTGCTACCTCTTGAGCACTGCGTTGGATTTCCTTGAAGAGGAAAGGATGATGCAGCAAATTAGCATAAGTATTTCCCTCAGTTTTTGAGAACCAAGGTATCAATCCAGTAGGAGGCTATGCACGAGTCCCTCGTACCTGCACAAAGCAAATAACTCCTTGCAACCAACGCGATAAGGGGTTGTCAATCCCTTCACCGTCACTTACGAGAGTGAGATCTGATAGATATGATAAGATAATATTTTTGGTGTTTTTGTGATAAAGATGCAAATCAAAGTAAAAAGCAAAGGAAATAACTAAGTATTGGAAGATTAATATGATGAAATAGACCCGGGGGCCATAGGTTTCACTAGTGGCTTCTCTCAAGAGCATAAGTATTTTACGGTGGGTGAACGAATTACTGTTGAGCAATTGATAGAATTGAGCATAGTTATGAGAATATCTAGGTATGATCATGTATATAGGCATCACGTCCGAGACAAGTAGACCGACTCCTACCTGCATCTACTAATATTACTCCACTCATCGACCGCTATCCAACATGCATCTAGAGTATTAAGTTCATGAAAACAGAGTAACGCCTTAAGCAAGATGACATGATGTAGAGGGATAAATTCATGCAATATGATAAAAACCCCATCTTGTTATCCTCGATGGCAACAATACAATACGTGCCTTGCTGCCCCTACTGTCACTGGGAAAGGACACCGCAAGATTGAACCCAAAGCTAAGCACTTCTCCCATTGCAAGAAAGATCAATCTAGTAGGCCAAACCAAACTGATAATTCGAAGAGACTTGCAAAGATAACCAATCATACATAAAAGAATTCAGAGAAGATTCAAATATTGTTCATAGATAATCTTGATCATAAACCCACAATTCATCGGTCTCAACAAACACACCGCAAAAAGAAGATTACATCGAATAGATCTCCACAAGAGAGGGGGAGAACATTGTATTGAGATCCAAAAAGAGAGAAGAAACCATCTAGCTAATAACTATGGACCCGAAGGTCTAAGGTAAACTACTCACACTTCATCGGAGGGGCTATGGTGTTGATGTAGAAGCCCTCTGTGATGGATGCCCCCTCCGGCAGAGCTCCGGAACAGGCCCCAAGATGGGATCTCGTGGATACAAAAAGTTATGGCAGTGGAATTAGGGTTTTGGCTCCGTTTGATATTCCTTTTCTTCGAAACCCTAAAATAGGCAAAAACATCAATTCTGGGCTGGGCCTCCGGTTAATAGGTTAGTCCCAAAAATAATATAAAAGTGGATAGTAAAGCCCAATAATGTCCAAAACAATAGATAATATAGCATGGAGCAATCAAAAATTATAGATACGTTGGAGACGTATCAGTTAGTCACCCGGTGGCTAGAGGGCGTCGGTCGTCCAGTACTTGTCGTTCGTCCGGGCGCTGGAGTCTTTGCTGGGAGGAACTTGGGCTGACCGGTGGATGCTCCAGGCGTTGGACGTCCGACGAGGACCGATTGTCCGGTGGCTGTCAACTTCAGGGAGCTTCCTCTTTTGGTCCTTGTACTTGGTGTCCATGTCGTCTTGTCCATTGGGTGTAGCTGCTCCGTGGCTGTCCTCTAGGTACCTGATCACACATAGTGTTTCTGCTTGAGGTAGTAGCCATGTCTTACATGTAGGAGGTGGTAGTTCTGAGAGGAGCGAGTTCACCTTATCCTCGATAGCCTTTGCTCGAGCTCTTTTCATTGGTCCAAGTGGTGTCGTGGGAGATGTAGGTAGGTCCATGGGGATGACCGTGGGATGCTCCACATCATCTCCCCGACCCTTGGGAAAGATTCGACCTTAGATCGAAAGCATCATCACCATGGTAGGGAGAGAGATCCTTGACATTGAAGATGTCACTCAGGGAGTACTTGTCACATGGTAAGTCGATCTTGTACGCATTGTTGTTGTAGTGCTCGAGCACCTTGAAAGGTCCATCAGCTCGTGGTTGTAGCTTGGACTTGCATTCGTTGGGGAAGTGTTCCTTGCGAAGGTGTAGCCATACAAGATCTCCAATGTTGAATACCATGGGTTGCTTGTTGATGTTGAGCTTGGTCGTGAGTCGTTGTATTTCGCTCTCGATGGTGTGCCTTGTATCTTCATGCATCTTCTTGAGGTAGGTCACTCGTGCACTCGCGTCCATGTTGATGTGCTCTTGTAGTGGTAGAGGAAGAATGTCCAATGGGGACAATGGGTTGAAACCGTAGACGACCTCAAAGGGGGACTTGCCGGTAGTAGAATGTCTTGCTTAGTTGTAGGCATACTCGGTGATGGGTAGGCACTCTTCCCACTCCCCGATGTTCTTTTTGATCAACACGCATTGTAGAGCGGAGAGCGTCCGGTTCGTGACCTCCGTTTGGCCGGCGGTTCGAGGATGGTATGCCGAAGAGAATAAAAGCTTGATTCCGAGTTTAGTGCATAAGGTCTTCAAAAAGTAGCTCAAGAACTTGACGTTGCGGTCCGAGACAATAGTCTTTGGCACTTCGCGTCGGCGCAATATTTCCCTACAAAAAAGGTTTGCAACATGTGAAGCATCGTCCATCTTGTTGCATGGTATAAAATATGCCATCTTAGAGAATCTCTCCACAACAACAAACATGGAATCTTTGCTATTCCTAGTTCTAGGCAAACCAAGCACAAAGTCCATACTAATATCTTCCCATGGGTGATAAGGAATAGGAAGAGGCATATAGAGACCATGAGATTGAGCTTTAGACTTAGCTTTGCAACATGTAGAACACCGGTTGGTGAAGCGTGAGACGTCGCGGAACATCTTGGGCCAAAAGTAGTTCTTCGAGAGCGTGGCGAAGGTCTTGTCGCGTCCAAAGTGTCCCATAAGTCCTCCATGAGATTCTTGCAAAAGTAACAAACGAAGAGAAGACTAGGGAATACATAGTTTGTTAGCTCTAATAAGACAACCATCTTTGATGTAATATCGTTCCCAAGATGTATGCGTCAAACATTTGGCATATGGAATAGCAAAAGTAGAATCATGCGCATATGATACGTCTCCGTCGTATCTATAATTTTTGATTGTTCCATGACAATATTATACAACTTTCACATATTTTGGCAACTTTTTATATGATTTATTGGACTAACCTATTGATCCAGTGCCCATTGCCAGTTCCTGTTTTTTTGCATGTTTTTTGTTTCACAGAAAATCCATATGAAACAAAGTACAAAGGCGATAAAAAATTACGGAGAATTATTTTGGAATATATGTGATTTTTGGGAGGTGGAAACAACGCAAACGGGGGCCCATAGGCCCCAAGATACACCAAGGCGCGCCAGGGGGTGCCAGGCGCGCCCAGGTGTCTTATGCCCTCCTCGAAGGTCAGTTGGGGCCCTTCTTCTGGTGCACAAGAAAGATAATTTATGGAAAAAAATCGTGTAAAAATTTCAGCGCAATCGTAGTTACGGATCTCCGGGAATTTAAGAAACCATGAAGGGCCAGATCTGGGGAACATGAAACAGAAGAGAAAAGAGAGGGAGATCCAATCTCGGAGGGGCTCCCTCCCCTCCGCCGCCATGGGGGGAGGCTAGGGAAGAAGAAGAAGGAGGGAGGCTCTCTCCCCCTCTCTCCCGGTGGCGCCGGGGTGCAGCCGGGGCTAGGATCGTGACGACGATCTACATCAACAATCTTGCTACCGTCAACACCAACTCTCTCCCCCTCTATGCAGCAGTGTAAGTCCTCTTCCCCTCCGCTGTAATCTCTACTTAAGCATGGTGCTCAACTCCATATATTATTTCCCAATGATCTATGGTTATCTTATGATGTTTGAGTAGATCTTGGTTGGTATGATTGTATATTTTATTTATGGTGCTATCCTACGTTGCCCTCCGTCTCGCGCAAAGGGGTCCCCGTTGTAGGGTGTTGCAATATGTTCATGGTTCGCTTATGGTGGGTTGCGAGAGTGACAAAACCTTAAACCCGAGTAGGTGGGTTGTTTCGTATGGGATAAATAGGGCTTGATACTTAATGCTATGGTTGGGTTTCACGACCTTAATGATCTTTAGTAGTTGCGGATGCTTGCTAGAGTTCCAATCATAAGTGCATATGATCCAAGTAGAGAAAGTATGTTAGCTCATGCCCCTCCCTCATGTAAAATTACAAGAATGATTACTGGTACTTGTTATCGATTGCCTGGGGACAAATGACTTTCTTGTTGACAAAAGCTATCTACTTTTATTACCTTGCAATTTATTTGCAGTTTTTATTCTCGCAAAGTACTCGTAGTTTTATCCTTGCAAAATAGTTTCATACTTGTTTCCGATAAAGCAAACGTCAAGTGTGCGTAGAGTTGTATCGGTGGTCGATAGAACTTGAGGGAATATTTGTTCTACATTTAGCTCCTCGTTGGGTTCGACATTTTTATTTATCGAAGAAGGCTACAAACGATCCCCTACACTTGTGGGTTAACAAGACCTTTTTCTGGCGCCGTTGCCGGGGAGCAATAGCGTGGGGTGAATATTCTCGTGTGTGCTTGTTTGCTTTATCACTAAGTAGTTTGTATTTCCTGTTCTAAGTTGTTCTCTATCTTTAATTATGGATATGGAACACGAAACACCAAAAAAATAGTGGTACTTGCTACTCATGGAGATGGGGAACCTCCTAAAACCCTCGATGCTTGTTATGTGAAAAATATTATGCACTACTTTGATAACCCTGAGAAAACCCCATTCAACATGATAATGAGAGTAACATTGGATCAACATGAATACTTTAGGGATTATTGCTTGACACAAAAAGGGAAACTATTATGGGATCAAATTGATATGTTGCATTGGTATGCTTGGAAATTATGCCAGAGATATGATTATGTTGGGAAACGTAGTATGCAATTTCAAAAAATTTGCTACGCTCATGCAAGATCTATCTAGGAGATGCATAGCAACAAGAGGGGAAGAGTGTGTCCATGTACCCTCGTGGACCGAAAGTGGAAGTGTTTGACAACGCAGTTGATGTAGTCGAACTTCTTCTCGATCCGACCGATCAAGCACCGAACGTATGACACCTCCGAGTTCTGCACACGTTTAGCTCGATGACGTCCCTAGAACTCTTGATCCAGCAAAGTGTCGAGGGAGAGTTCCGTCAGCATGACAGCGTGGTGACGGTGATGGTGAAGTGATCCGCGCAGGGCTTCGCTGAAGCACTACGTGAATATGACCGGAGGCGTAAACTGTGGAGGGGGCGCCGCACACGGCTAACAACTGTAGATGTGTGTTCTAGTGGTGCCCCCCACATATATATAGGTGGGAGAGGGAGAGGGTCTGCAAGCCCCCCCAAGTAGGAGTAATCCTACTTGGGCGCCTACTCCAAGTCGGCCTCCCCCCTTCCATATCCATCGGAGGGGAAATGAAAGAGAGGGGGGAGGAGAAGGAAAGGGGCAATCCTCCCCTTTCCTTCTCCCTTCCCTTCCCTTCCTTTCCTTCTCCTCCTATTTGGCCTATAGGGGCTCACCAGCCCCTTTCGGGGTTGGTCTGTCCCTCTCTTGGCCCATTAGGCCCATATAGCTTGCCGGGGGTTGCCCGGAACCCCTTCCGGTGACCCAATACATACCTGGTACCCCCGGAACACTTCCGGTGTCCAAATACTATCGTCCTATATATGAATCTTTACCTCTCGACCATTTCAAGACTCCTCGTCATGTCCGTGATCTCATCTGGGACTCCGAACAACATTCGGTCACCAAATCAAATAACTCATATAATACAAAATCATCATCGAACGTTAAGCGTGCGGACCCTACGGGTTCGAGAACTATGTAGACATGACCGAGACACCTCTCCGGTCAATAACCAACAGCGGAACCTGGATGCTCATATTTTTTCCTACATATTCTATGAAGATCTTTATCGGTCGTCCTGTAATGACAACATATGTTATTCCCTTTGTCATCGGTATGTTACTTGCCCGAGATTCGATCGTCGGTATCTTCATACCTAGTTCAATGTTGTTACCGGAAAGTCTCTTTACTCATTCCGTAATACATCATCCCACAACTAACTCATTAGTCACATTGCTTGCAAGGCTTATTATGATGTGCATTACTGAGAGGGCCCAAAGATACCTCTCCGATACTTGGAGTGACAAACCCTAATCTCGATCTATGCCAACCCAACAAACACCTTCGCAGATACCTATAGAGCATCTTTATTATCACCCAGTTACATTGTGACATTTGATAGCACACAAGGTATTTCTCCGGTATCCGGGAGTTGCATAATCTCATAGTCGAAGGAATATGTATATGACATGAAGAAAGCTATAGCAATAAAACTGAACGATCAACATGCTAAGCTAATGGATGGGTCTTGTCCATCACATCATTCTCCTAATGATGTGATCCCGTTTATCAAATGACAACGCATGTCTATGGTTAGGAAACTTAACCATCTTTGATTAACGAGCTAGTCTAGTAGAGGCTTACTAGGGACATAGTGTTTTGTCTATTTATTCATACATGTATCAAGTTTCCGGTAATACAATTCTAGCATGAATAATAATAATTTATCATGATATAAGTAAATATAAATAACAACTTTATTATTTCCTCTAGGGCATATTTTCTTCAGTCTCCCACTTGCACTAGAGTCAATAATCTAGTTCACATCGCCATGTGATTTAACACCAATAGTTCACATGTTTATGTGATTAACACCCATAGTTCACATCGCCATGTGACCAACACCCAAAGGGTTTACTAGAGTCAATAATATAGTTCACATCGCTATGTGATTAACACCCAAAGAATACTAAGGTGTGATCATGTTTTGCTTGTGAGAGAAGTTTAGTCAACGGGTCTGCCACATTCAGAACCGTATGTATTTTGCAAATTTCTATGTCTACAATACTTTGGACGAAGCTACTCTAGCTAATTAGTCGCACTTTCAATATGTATCCAGATTGAGACACCGAGTCATCTAGATTAGTGTTAAAGCTTGCATCGACGTAACCCTTTACGATGAACTCCTTGTCACCTCCATAACCGAGAAACATTTCTTTAGTCCTCTTAGGTAACTAAGGATAATTTTGACCGCTATCCAGTGATCTACTCTTGGATCACTATTGTACCCCCTTGCCAAACTCATGGTAAGGTACACAATATGTCTGGTACACAACATGGCATACTTTATAGAACCTATGGCTGAGGCATAGGGAATGACTTTCATTCTCTCTCCATCTTTTGCCGTGATCGGGCTTTGAGTTTTACTCAACTTCACACCTTGCAACACAGGCAAGAACCCTTTCTTTGACCGATTCATTTTGAACTTCTTCAAAAATCTTGTCAATGTATGTGCTCATTGAAAGTCTTATCAAGCATCTTGATCTATCTCTATAGATCTTGATGCTCAATATGTAAGCAGCTTCACCGAGGTCTTTCATTGAATTTTTTTATTCAAGTATTCTTTTATGCTATCCAGAAATTCTATATCATTTCCAGTCGACAATATGTCATCCACATATAATATTAGAAATGCTACAGAGCTCCCACTCACTTTCTTGTAAATACATGCTTCTCCAAAAGTCTGCATAAAACCATATGCTTTGATCACCTCATCAAAGTGTATATTCCGAGATGCTTGCACTAGTCCATAAATGGATCGCTGGAGCTTGCACACTTTGTTAGCACCTTTAGGATTGACAAAACCTTCTGGTTGCCTCATATACAACTCCTCTTTAAAAAATGAGGCAATTTCTAACATGATTCAGACATACTTAAGCATCGCT
The DNA here is from genome assembly GCF_056163025.1 of Triticum urartu. Taxonomy (NCBI): domain Eukaryota; kingdom Viridiplantae; phylum Streptophyta; class Magnoliopsida; order Poales; family Poaceae; genus Triticum; species Triticum urartu. The sequence goes on along the minus strand of NC_141873.1, from coordinate 190,002,611 downwards.
ACGGGTGAGAAGGTCTCATCATAGTCAACTCCTTGAACTTGTCGAAAACCTTTCACAACAAGTCGAGCTTTGTAGACAGTAACATTACCATCAGCGTCAGTCTTCTTCTTGAAGATCCATTTATTCTCTATGGTTTGCCGTTAATCGGGAAATTCAACCAAAGGCCATCTTTGTTCTAATACATGGATCCTATCTCAGATTTAATGGTATCAAGCCATTTTGCGGAATTTGGGCTCATCATCGCTTCCTCATAGTTCGTAGGTTCGTCATGGTATAGTAACATGACCTCCAGAACAGGATTACCGTACCACTCTAGTGCGGAACATGCTCTAGTTGACCTACGAGGTTCAGTAGTTGATCCGAAGTTTCATGATCATTAGCTTCCTCTCTAGTTGGTGTAGGCATCACTGGAACTGATTTCTGTGATGAGCTACTTTCCAATTCAAGAGAAGGTACAATTACCTCATCAAGTTCTACTTTCCTCCCACTCACTTATTTCGAGAGACACTCCTTCTCTAGAAAGGATCCATTCTTAGCAACAAAGATCTTGCCTTCGGATCTGTGATAGAAGGTGTACCCAACAATTTCTTTTTCGGTGTCCTATGAAGACGCACTTCTCCGATTTAGGTTCGAGCTTTACCAGGCTGAAGCTTTTCACATAAGCATTGCAACCCGAAACTTTAAGAAACGTCAGCTTACGTTTCTTGCCAAACCATAGTTCATATGGTGTCATCTCAATGGATTTAGATGGTGCCCTTTTTAAAGTGAATGCAGCTGTCTCTAATGCATAACCCCAAAATGATAGTGGTAAATCGGTAAGAGACATCATAGATCGCACCATATCTAATAAAGTATGGTTACGACGTTTGGACACACCATTTCGCTGTGGTGTTCCAGGTGGCGTGAGTTGTGAAACTATTCCACATTGTTTTAAATGAAGGCTGTCGAGGATATGTAGCGACATACACCAGGGGGTGGTTTATCATGGAGAGGGACAAGAGTACATCGCCGGGCTCTAGAAGCGGGAGTGAGCGAGACCGCATATGCCTATGAATCTTACCCAGGTTCGGGGCTCTCCATGGAGATAACACCCCTAGTCCTGCTCTGCGGGGTCTCCGCATGATAGACTATTGTCAATAGAGTAGCTACAAGATTGCTCCTTGAGCTGTATCGGCTAGAGGAGAAAGAAGAGCAAGGCTAGCCCTAACTTCTCCTTTTATGGCTGTGTGTCTAATGGCTAGGGTTCTGAACCCTTTGCATGGGTGAGCCTAGGGGTTTATATAGGCCTACCCCCTAGGGGTACAATGCTAATTCGGCCGGGTGTAGGAGCCGGCCGTCAATGTCTCTGGGTGCCGGCTTCTCCACCGGCTGGTGGGGCCCGCCTCTTGGTGGGTCCCGCCGGCTGTCGTGTACTCGACCGAGAGGTAGGGCCCGCTGCTTGCGGGTCATGTTGATTGCTTTATACTGTAGCCTTGCTACTGATGATGGAGGCTTTGTCGGGGGAGCGTGGCTACAGTCCCGCCGCCTGGCAGGCGCTCACTATAGACCAAAGTGCTGCCGAACATGGAGGTGGTCCAGCTGGTGAACTTCTTCTCCGGCTGCAAGTTCTCAGAGACGGACTGGCGGTTCGGCAAGGAGCCGTATAGCCGTGCTAACCCGCCGCCTGCGGTAAGTCTTCTGGTTCTCTTCTCTTTGTTTCTCCATATTTCTTCTTCCCAGGCCAGACGGCAGACGGCGCGCTGGCCCCAGGCCGTGAGTACATGGCAGACCGCGCGGAAAGTGACGCGGACGACCCCGAGCTAGGGGTGGCTGTCGTGGAAGAGGACGACGCCGTAGGAGGTGGCGGCGAGGGAGCAAGCGGCTCCGCGGGAGGCGGCCTCGGGGACTGGCTGGACGACGACGAAGAAGACTACGAGCCGCGCGCGCTTCCGGCGCTGGTTCCTGGACCGCGCCGACTGCAGCAGCCGGCGTGCTGAAGCGTCGGGCCGACGCCGGGTTGTTCGGCAGTTAGCCCAAGATATCAAGACCCCGGCCGCCGTGACCAAGCGACAAAAGGCCGCGAAAGTGGCCCTCTTCCAGAAGGGCTCCAAGCAGTGCCCGCTGGTGTCCGCGTAAGCGTCCTGATCTTTCTTGCGTTCTGTTTTGCGTTTGCTTTTCTTCTTTTCTTGCAATCTTATTATTTCCTGTTTCTTCGGTGTGTAGAGCTCCGCTCTCTCTGTTGCCGAGCTCTGGAGTCCACTAGTCTGCAATCCGCGGAGCCGGTGGCGCTGGAGGGCCGGGCGCCGACTGGAGGGGCTGGTGTCGACCAGCCGGCCCTGGAGAGGGGAGGGGACCCCGTAATCTTGGAGGCGGAGGTGCCTCCGCGCGTGCCGACTGCTGACGCACAGGGCAGCCGGCCTGAAGTGCCGCCGGTGCTGCTATCTGGCGGCGAGTTGGTGGTGGGACTGACTCCCACGGTGCACATTCCAGCGCGCCAGTGCCCGGTGAAGGCGGCCTCAGTGCCAAGGCCGATGGAGATCGGGGCCTTGAGCTCGTCGGTGCTCGACATCGATGCCACCAGTGCCGTCCCTCCGGACGGGACGTCTGGGGATGGCTCAGGTGTTCTGAACGTGGCCGTGCAGGACGTCCTGGCCCGGTTCAATACCCAAGGCGCCGCTCTCCAGCAATACATGCAGGAGTTCTTGGCAATGTGGACGGCCGTCCGGTTACACTTTTTTACTTCTTGTTTTCAATTCTTGCGATCTTCCGCGGGGGCGCGCCAGCGCACCCACTAGGTGTAGCCCCCGAGTTCCGGGCCGGCTGCTGAGCAGGCGGCTCAGAACTTCAAGATGAGTTCCGAGTGCTGACTTGTTTTTTCTTCTGTTGTCTTTGTTGAAGACTACCACAACCTCTGTGTGGCCACCTAGAACTCCCTGTTCTAGGAGTTGTCCAAGCGGATCACCGATCTAAATCAGAGCCGGAGTAAGCATTCCGTCTTCTTTCTCGTGGGGGCACGTCAGCACACCTGCTGGGTGTAGCCCCCGAGATTCGGGCCGACTGCTGAGCAGTCGGGCCGGATCTCTCGGCAACTACTTGTCTTTGGTTGGTGTTGACATTTTATTTTTCCCTGTCTTGGCAGAGGCCGCCGCTGCTCTGCGGAAGCGCCTGGGCGAGGTTGAGTCCATGTTCCACACCAAGGAGCAGGAGCGTAGCCAGGCTGCTCAGGAGTGAGATCGTCTGGCAAGGGAGTTGGCAGACTAGGCGGAGCGGCATAAGGCAGAGGTGCAACAGCTGAAGGACGACGAGACTCTCCTCAGGGCCGAGTTCGAGATTCAGCGCTCGAACAGGGCCAAGAAGGAGAAGTTCTTATCCGACAACTACGGCGAGATCGAGGATATGATCGACGGTAAGCTGTTTCTTCTTTTGAACAGCCGCAAACTGTTGTGGGAGCCGGTCTCTGGCTTCTAACTCTTCTTGGCTTTTCCTCTTGTGCAGAATTCTTTCCCTATCAACCCGTCGCCATCAGCCAGGCCATCGAGGCGCGGCCTGATAACCCACAAGTATAGGGGATCGCAACAGCTTTTGAGGGTAGAGTATTCAACCCAAATTTATTGATTCGACACAAGGGGAGCCAAAGAATATTCTCAAGTATTAGCAGCTAAGTTGTCAATTCAACCACACCTGGAAACTTAGTATCTACAGCAAGGTGTTTAGTAGCAAAGTAATATGATAGTGGTGGTAGCGGCAACAAAAGTAAAGACAGCAATAGTAATGTTTTTGGTCTTTTGTAGTGATTATAACAGTAGTAGCGGGAAAGTAAATAAGCGTAAACCAGTATATGGAAAACTTGTAGGCACCAGATCAGTGATCGATAATTATGCCGGATGCGGTTCATCATGTAACAGTCATAACATAGGGTGACACAGAACTAGCTCCAATTCATCAATGTAATGTAGGCATGTATTCCGTATATAGTCATACGTGCTTATGGAAAAGAACTTGCATGACATCTTTTGTCCTACCCTCCCGTGGCAGCGGGGTCCTATTGGAAACTAAGGGATATTAAGGCCTCCTTTTAATAGAGAACCGGAACAAAGGATTAGCACATAGTGAATACATGAACTCCTCAAACTATGGTCATCACCGGGGTGGTCCCGATTATTGTCACTTCAGGGTTGCCGGATCATAACACATAGTAGGTGACTATAGACTTGCAAGATCGGATCAAGAACTCACATATATTCATGAAAACATAATAGGTTCAAATCTGAAATCATGGCACTCGGGCCCTAGTGACAAGCATTAAGCATAGCAAAGTCATAGCAACATCAATCTTAGAACATAATGGATACTAGGGATCAAACACTAACAAAACTAACTCGATTACATGATAAATCTCATCCAACCCCTCACCGTCCAGCAAGCCTACGATGGAATTACTCACGCACGGTGGTGAGCATCATGAAATTGGTGATGGAGGATGGTTGATGATGACGACGGCGACGAATCCCCCTCTCTGGAGCCCCGAACGGACTCTAGATCAGCCCTCCTGAGATGTTTTAGGGCTTGGCGGCGGCTCCGTATCATAAAACGCGATGATTTCTTCTCTCCTATTTTTTCTCTCTGAAAGCAAATATATAGAGTTGGAGTTGGCGTCGGAGGGCATCCAGGGGGCCCACGAGGTAGGGGGGCGTGCCCTAGGGGGGGGGGGCGCCCCCACCCTCGTGAGAAGGGTGTGGGCCCCCTAGTCTTCATCTTTGGCAAGGATTTTTTATTATTTTTTCTAAGATGTTCCGTGGAGTTTCAGGTCATTCCGAGAATATTTGTTTTCTGCACATAAAACAACACCATGGCAATTCTGCTAGAAACAGTGTCAGTCCGGGTTAGTTCCATTCAAATCGGACAAGTTAGAGTCCAAAACAAGGGCAAAAGTGTTTGGAAAAGTAGATACGAAGGAGACGTATCAACTCCCCCAAGCTAAACCCTTGCTTGTCCTCAAGCAATTCAGTTGACAAACTGAAAGAAAGAAAAACTTCTACAAACTCTGTTTGCTCTTGTTGTTGTAACTATGTCAAGCCAGCATTCAAGTTTTCAGCATAGATCATAACTAACCACATTTGCAATAATTCTCAGGTCTCATAATTACTCATATGAGTAGCATAATCAACTAGCAAGTCATAATAATAAATCTCGGATGACAACACTTTCTCAAAAAAAAATCAAAATATGATATAACAAGATGGTATCTCGCTAGCCCTTTCTGAGACCGCAAAACATAAATGCAGAGCACCTTTAAAGATCAAGGACTGACTAGACATTGTAATTCATGGTAAAAGAGATCCAATCATAGTCATACCCAATATAAATTAATAGTGATGAATGCAAATGACAGCTGTGCTCTCCAGCTAGTGCTTTTTAATAAGAGGGTGATGACTCAACATAAAAGTAAATGGATAGGCCCTTCGCAGAGGGAAGCAGGGATTTGTAGAGGTGCCAGAGCTTAGTTTTGAAATAGAGATAAATTGCATTTTGAGCGGTATACTTTCATTGTCAACGTAACAACTAAGAGATGGCGATATCTTCCATGCTAAACACATTATAGGCGGTTCCCAACCAGAATGGTAAAGTTTATACTCCCCCTCCACCAACAAGCATCAATCCATGGCTGCTCGAAACAACGAGTGCCTCCAACATACATCAGGTCCCAGGGGGAGTTTTGTTTGCAATTAATTTTGATTTAGTTTGCATAAAGCATGGGACTGGGCATCCCGGTGACCAGCCATTTATCTCGTGAGTGAGGAGCGGAGTCCACTCCTCTTGAGAATAACCCGCCTAACACGGAAGATAAGGACAACCTTGGTTGATACATGAGCTATTCGAGCATACAAAACAGAATGTTTATTTGAAGGTTTAGAGTTTGGCACATACAAATTTACTTGGAACAACAGGTAGATACCGCATATAGGAAGGTATGGTGGACTCATCTGGAATAACTTTGGGGTTTAAGGGATTGGATGCACAAGCAGTATTCTCGCTTAGTACAAGTGAAGGCTAGCAAAAGACTGGGAAGCGACCAACTAGAGAGCGACAACAGCCATGTACATGCATTAAAATTAATAAACATTGGATGCAAGCATGAGTAGGATATAATCCACCATGAACATAAATATCGTGAAGGCTATGTTGATTTTGTTTCAACTACATGCGTGAACACGTGCCAAGTCAAGTCACTTAAATCATTCAAAGGAGGATACCACCCCATCATACCACATCACAATCGTCTCAATAGCATGTTGGCACACAAGGTAAATCATTATAACTCATAGCTAATCAAGCATGGCACAAGCAACTATGATCTCTAATTGTCATTGCAAACATGTTTATTCATAATAAGCTGGATCAAGAATGAGGGACTCATCATATTTACAAAAACAAAAGAGGTCGAGTTCATACCAGCTTTTCTCATCTCAGTCAGCCCATCATATATCATCATAATTGCCTTTCACTTGCACGACCGAACGGTGTGAATAATAATAATAGTGTACGTGCATTGGACTAAGCTGGAATCTGCGAGCATTCAATAAACAGGAGAAGACAAGGCAATATGGGCTCTTGGTTAAATCAACAATAATGCATATAAGAGCCACTTCAACAATTCAATTATGGTCTTCTCCTACTGACCCCCAAAGAAAAGAAAAGAAATATAACTATTTACACGGGAAAGCTACCAACAAGCAAAAAGAAGAATGGGAAATATTTTTGGGTTTTCTTTTTAATTATTACTACTACAGCAGAAAAATAAACTACTACTAATTTTTATGGTTTTTCTTAAGGTTTAACAAACACACAAGAAGAAAGCAGGAAAAAGAAAATAAACTAGCATGGATATTACAGTGAAAAAGTATGAGCACCGACATCTAGTAATGAGTGTGTGTGAACATAAATGTAATGTCGGTGAGAAATACATACTCCCCAAGCTTAGGCTTTTGGTCTAAGTTGGTCTATGGCCACGGCTGGCCTGGCGGATATCCATAATAATACTTGTTGGGGTCGTACTGTGATGAGGAAGAAGAAGGCTCCGATTGCCACTGGCTGGCAATCATCTCCGGATCCCACTGATAGTTAGACTGCCGTGAAGGATCAAATTGTGGTTCCGGTTCTGGCTCCTTGGATGGTGCAGGCTTCCGGTAGGCATGAATAGCCGTCAACGGAACAAGGTACGTGCCTACAGTCAAATCAAACAAAGAAGGAGCAGGCAGGATAATAGTCTTAGGATGATGTTTGTTAAAGAACAATTGATATTTAAGCTCTCCCGCCCTATTATTAACAATAAAAAATCGTGTGCCACCATACTTTTATGATCTAGATAAACACGGGGCAGCACCTTTTCTTCCTTCTCAGCATGCCTAATAGGTATGTTAAAATGTGCAACTAGGCGTGTAGCATAGATGCCTCCAAAGATGGGACCCATAGTACGGTTCATACTTAACCATCTAGCAATAATACCGCCCATACTAAAAGTGTTATCACTGTATAAACCGTGGTGCAGAATAATTATATCAGGGATGCTAAGGTTTCCACAGTTTCCGCGTCCAATTAAACAACGACTAGCAAATAATGCAAAGTAACGTAAAACAGGAAAATGTATGCTAGTGATTCGTGCATCGGAAACCTTCCTAGTTTCTCCTACAGTGATAGTATCAATAAACCCAGCCACATCATCATGATGTGGTTCTTCTGTCTTGCTCTCAAAAGGGACTAAACAAATCCGACAGAAATTATAAAGTGACATCTCCTTATGCTCATCATATCAATGAAACTCCACCGTAGGTGGTGAGTTCCTAGAATGAAAATGAAAGTTTTGCACAAAAGTATTTGTGAGTAAGAGATACTAATCACATTGGTCTTGGAGGAAAGTGGTGAGGCCTGCATTGTGAGCCAATTCATGAAAATCTTCATAGATGCCGGCTGCTCTCAAGAAATCATCAGAAGGCCATTCACACGCCCGAATCTCCGCGGTGCGCGGCAAATTATACTTAGGCTTCGGTGCCTTTTCCTTCGAGCTTTGGTTCGATGAGCCCCTCAAAAATCTCCTCATTATTATTCTGAAATAATCTGAAATTCTTAGTAACTTCAAACAAAAGTGAACCAACTTCAATAAAACTGATAGCAACTACTCCTACAAGTGCCTAGAGCCTATATCAAGCATTAGAACTACTTGGAACCATATAAATTTGACATGCAAGCTCAAGAACATGGTCACCTATGCATCACAAATTTGCAAGGAATAAAGCACTAGAACAAAAACTAATTGGACCAATGGAGGAGTCACATACCAAGGAACAATCTCCCCAAGCAGTTTTGCGAGAGGTGCTTTGAGAAAGGAGATCGAAAATCACAGCAAAAGTGGCTGGAACTCGTGCTTGAGTTGGTTTTTCGGGTTTGTGTGAGATAGAGGAAGAAGATGGGTGCTGGGATAAGTGGAGGAGGGCCACCGTGGGCCCATGAGGCAGGGGGGCGCGCCCTAGGGGGGGGCGCCCACCACCCTCGTGGCCAGGTGGCAGCTCCTCCCGCGGTAATTTTTGCACAGTAAATCCTCAAATATTCCCGAAAAAATCATATTAAATTGGCATGGCATTCTGAGGACTTCTATTTTCAAGATATTTTTATATTGCATGGATAAGTCAAGAAACAAACAGAAAAATACTATTTTTACTTTATTTCTACTAATTAACAGAAAATATAGAGAGGGTACAGAAGGTTGTGCTTCTAGTTTCATCCATCTCATGCTCATCAAAAAGAATCCACTAACAAGGTTGATCAAGTCTTGTTAACAAACTCATTTCGATAATCATGAAACCGAAGAAATTTCGAATAACACTAAGTTACCTCGGCGGGGATATGCACATCCCCTATAATAAGTATATCATATTTCTTTTTGACAGTAGGAAGAGGAAATTCAAAACCTCCAATTATAATCGATGAAATTTTTCCAATAGAGTTGATACTATGAACTTGAGGTTGTTTCCTCGGAAAGTGTATCGTATGCTCATTACCATTAACATGAAAAGTGACATTGCCTTTGTTGCAATCAATAACAGCCCCTGCAGTATTAAGAAAAGGTCTTCCAAGAATAATAGACATACTATCATCCTCGGGTATATCAAGAATAACAAAGTTCGTTAAAATAGTAACGTTTGCAACCACAACAGGCACATCCTCACAGATACCGACAGGTATAGCCGTTGATTTATCAGCCATTTGCAAAGATATTTCAGTAGGTGTCAACTTATTCAAGTCAAGTCTATGATATAAAGAGAGAGGCATAACACTAACACCGGCTCCAAGATCACATAAAGCAGTTTTAATATAATTTCTTTTAATGGAGCAAGGTATAGTAGGTACTCCGGGGTCTCCAAGTTTCTTTGGTATTCCACCCTTAAAAGTATAATTAGCAAGCATGGTGGAAATTTCAGCTTCCGGTATCTTTCTTTTATTAGTAATGATATCTTTCATATATTTAGCATAAGGATTTGTTTTGAGCACATCAGTTAATCGCATACGCAAAAAGATGGGCCTAATCATTTCAGCAAAGCGCTCAAAATCCTCATCATCCTTTTTCTTGGATGGTTTCGGAGGAAAAGGCATGGGTTTCTGAACCCAAGGTTCCCTTTCTTTACCATGTTTCCTAGCAACAAAGTCTCTTTCATCATAACGTTGATTCTTTGATTGTGGGTTATCAAGATCAACAACATGTTCAATTTCTACATCATTATCATTACTAGGTTGAGCATCATCATGAACATCATCATTAATATTTTCATTAGGTCCAGTAGATATAAATCCCAAGTGACTCAAAGAATAGAGCTATGCTCCCCGGCAACAGCGCCAGAAATTAGTCTTGATAACCCACAAGTATAGGGGATCGCAACAGCTTTCGAGGGTAGAGTATTCAATCCAAATTTATTGATTCGACACAAGTACCAGATTGTGTTTCAGCATCAGAGATAGAAATATCATTTGGATTATCAGGTGGTTCGGCAATAGGTTCACTAGAAGTTTGCACAGTTCTATCATTTTTCTTTTTCTTCTTTTTAGAAGAACTAGGAACATCAATATTATTTCTCTGAGAATCTTGCTTGATTCTCTTAGGGTGGCCTTCAGGATACAAAGGTTCCTGAGTCATTCTACTAATTCTAGTAGCCACTCTAACAGCATAATCATTTTTCTTACTATTTATTTCATCAAGCACTTCTTTTTGAGCCTTAAGTACTTGTTCTACTTGAGTGGTAACCATAGAAGCATGTTTGCTAACAAGTTTAAGTTCACCTTTAATATTAGCCATATAATCACCCAAGCGTCTAATCATATAAGCATTCTCTTTTAATTGTCTACCAAAATAAGCATTGAAGTCGTCTTTCTTAAACATAAAGTTATCAAACTCATCCAAGCACTGACTAGCAATTTTATTAGGAGGGACTTCAACTTTATCATATCTATAGAGAGAATTTACCTTTACTACCTGTGTCGAGATATCAGGATCAGGAGGTTCTTCAATATATAAAGAGTTAAGATCATATGTTTCTTCAACAGGCGGTGAATTAAGACCATGTATTTCTTCAATAGGAGGTAAATTCTTAACATCTTCAGCTTTAATACCTTTTTCTTTCATAGATTTCTTTGCCTCTTGCATATCTTCGGGACTGAGGAATAGAACACCTCTCTTCTTCGGAGTTGGTTTAAGAATAGGCTCAGTAATTGGAGCAGGAACTGGCTCAGGAGCTGGCTCAGGAGGTGCCTAATTATTTTCATTTGTCAACATGTTATTCAATAGAATTTCAGCTTCATCCGGTGTTCTTTCCCTGAAAAGAGAACCAGCACAACTATCTAGGTAATCTCTGGAAGTATCGGTTAGTCCATTATGAAAGATATCAAGTATTTCGGGTTTCTTAAGAGGATGATCAGGCAAAGCATTAAGTAACTTGAGGAGCCTCCCCCAATCTTGTGGGAGACTCTCTTCTTTAATTTGCACGAAGTTGTATATTTCCCTCAAAGCAGCTTGTTTCTTATGAGCAGGGAAATATTTAGCAGAGAAGTAATAAATCATATCCTGGGGACTACGCACACAACCGGGATCAAGAGAATTAAACCATATCTTAGCATCACCCTTTAATGAGAACGGAAATATTTTCAGTATATAAAAGTAACGCGATCTCTCATCATTAGTAAACAAGGCGGCTATATCATTTAACTTAGTAAGATGTGCCACAACAGTTTCAGATTCATAGCCATAAAACGGATCAGATTCAACCAAAGTAATTATATCAGGATCAACAGAGAATTCATAATCCTTATCAGGAACACAAATAGGTGAAGTAGCAAAAGCAGGGTCAGGTTTCATTTTATCTCTAAGTGATTCTTTGTTCCATTTAACTAATAACCTCTTAAGCTCATATCTATCTTTGCAAGCTAAAATAGCGGCAGAAGATTCCATATCAAAAAGATAGCCCTCAGGAATAACAGGCATATTTTCATCATCACTATCATCATCATATTCAGATTCAATAATTTCTTTTTCTCTAGCCCTAGCAATTTGTTCATCAAGAAATTCACCAAGGGGCACAGTAGTATCAGACATAGAAGTAGTTTCATCATAAGTATCATGCATAGCAGAAGTGGCATCATCAATAACATGCGACATATCAGAACGAATAGCAGAAGCAGGTGTAGGTGTAGGTGTCGCTAGCTTACTCATAACAGAAGGTGAATCAAGTGCAGAGCTAGATGGAAGTTCCTTACCTCCCCTCGTAGTTGAGGGATAGATCTTGGTTTTTGGATCTCTCAAGTTCTTCATAGTGTCCAGTAGATATAAATCCCAAGTGACTCAAAGAATAGAGCTATGCTCCCCGGCAACAGCGCCAGAAATTAGTCTTGATAACCCACAAGTATAGGGGATCGCAACAGCTTTCGAGGGTAGAGTATTCAATCCAAATTTATTGATTCGACACAAGGGGAGCCAAAGAATATTCTCAAGTATTAGCAGCTGAGTTTTCAATTCAACCACACCTGGAAACTTAGTATCTGCAGCAAGGTGTTTAGTAGCAAAGTAATATGATAGTGGTGGTAGCGGCAACAGAAGTAAAGACAACAATAGTAATGTTTTTGGTATTTTGTAGTGATTGTAACAGTAGCAGCGGGAAAGTAAATAAGCATAAACCAGTATATGGAAAACTCGTAGGCACCGGATCAGTGATGGATAATTATGCCGGATGCGGTTCATCATGTAACAGTCATAACATAGGGTGACACGGAACTAGCTCCAATTCATCAATGTAATGTAGGCATGTATTCCGTATATAGTCATACGTGCTTATGGAAAAGAACTTGCATGACATCTTTTATCCTACCCTCCCGTGGCAGCGGGGTCCTATTGGAAACTAAGGGATATTAAGGCCTCCTTTTAATAGAGAACCGGAACAAAGCATTAGCACATAGTAAATACATGAACTCCTCAAACTATGGTCATCACCGGGAGTGGTCCCGATTATTGTCACTTCGGGGTTGCCGGATCATAACACATAGTAGGTGACTACAGACTTGCAAGATCGGATCAAGAACTCACATATATTCATGAAAACATAATAGGTTCAGATCTGAAATCATGGCACTCGGGCCCTAGTGACAAGCATTAAGCATAGCAAAGTCATAGCAACATCAATCTCAGAACATAATGGATACTAGGGATCAAACCCTAACAAAACTAGCTTGATTACATGATAAATCTCATCCAACCCCTCACCGTCCAGCAAGCCTACGATGGAATTACTCACACACGGCGGTGAGCATCATGAAATTGGTGATGGAGGATGGTTGATGATGACGACGGCGACGAATCCCCCTCTCCGGAGCCCCGAACGGACTCCAGATCAGCCCTCCCGAGAAGTTTTAGGGCTTGGCGGCGGCTCCGTATCGTAAAACGTGATGATTTCTTCTCTCCTATTTTTTCTCTCCGAAAGAAAATATATAGAGTTGGAGTTGGCGTCGGAGGGCATCCAGGGGGCCCACGAGGTAGGGGGCGCGCCCTGGGGGGGGCCCACCCTCATGAGAAGGGTGTGGGCCCCCTGGTCTTCATCTTTGGCGAGGATTTTTTATTATTTTTTCTAAGATGTTCCGTGGAGTTTTAGGTCATTCCGAGAATATTTGTTTTCTGCACATAAAACAGCACCATGGCAATTCTGCTGGAAACAGCGTCAGTCCGGGTTAGTTCCATTCAAATCATACAAGTTAGAGTACAAAACAAGGGCAAAAGTGTTTGGAAAAGTAGATACGACGGAGACGTATCACGGCGCGACCAGCGGAGGAGGGCGGGTGTCGACATTTCGCCGAACGCGCCTTGCAATCTTGGCGAGCAGCTTCTGGCCATCAAGGCTCGTCTGCAGCCGGCTCATCACGCACTCCGCCGCCTGCAGCACATTGGGGCATAGGTGTTGGCAGCCCTCTGGTCGGGCGTTCAAGTCCCCAGCACCCCCAGCCGGACTACCGACTGGCTGGAGGCGGCCATCGGGCGCTTCGTGGCTTGGAAGGGTGTCGTGGCTCAGGCGAGCACTCGGAAGGCCTTGGAGTTCGTCAAGGCTTGGTACCCGGGGCTGGACCTGGACCAGCTGGCCACCTTTTGGCAGGAGGCCAGACCGGAGCTGGAGGCGGCGAGCCGCGATCTCACCCGTCGCGCGGCGGCAATCACCGAGTATGCCGATACCTCCATCTTTGTCCCAGAGCTGGATGACGGCAGCGATGTGCCACCCAACTGGTTTGGGCTGGACCCGGAGGCGGAGGAGGATTCAGCGGAGGAGATCGCTTCCAGCAACGAGGGCGAGGACGAAGAGGATGAGGACGACGAGGACATCGCGTCGGACGATGGAGCGAGCAGCCGGCCTCCGCCTGACCAAGCCTCGACTAGCGGGCCGCATGATGCTACGCCGACTACTGCTGGTGCCGACCAGGCCGAGACCCACCAGTCGGCAGCTCCACCACCCGGTGCCTCTGCCTCCACCGACCCGTCAGATCCGCCTGCTACTCCTCTGCCTAGGCGACCACTTTATCTTTCCTATTTTTGTAATCTCTTGAACGAACAAGTTAAATTCGCGTAGTTCCATCCACCAGGGGTGTTATTTCAAACTCTGTTGATTGCTAGCTAAGAGCCTTTTGATATATAAATAAGTTTGTTCTCGCACATGCTTGTGCTCTTGCCGAGTTCTAGCTTGGTTTCGTTTTTCTGTTGTTCTTGGCCTTTTCCTTTGCTGCCTTCCTTTGGCTGCCGCCCTGCCCGCCGAACAACCGCTCTGCGGTCTGTGGCTGGGTCAAGGACTTGGCCGTTTTGGATAGACAAGTACTTCGGCCGCCTAGAACGTAGCTAGTCAAGCGAGAAGCCGACCGACCGGCTTCTCAGTAGCCAGACAGTGAGGCGAGGAGCCGGCTTGGCCTATGCTGATGTTTTTCCTTAGTCATTTTTCGCATGGACATCATTTCGTGCCATTAGCTCTTGCCAGTCGAACAGTCGCTCTGGGAGCTATGGCTTAAGGAAAGAGAGGACTTTGCCGGCGTCCTGGGAACGGGGGTCCCCAGACTTGCCTGCCTGTGGGCCGCGGCGTGGCTCCACCAGCGGCCCTGTACGGCCAATCTTCATCAGCAAACACTCAAGACCCTCATGAGGCAGACGATGCAAGACCTCCTTGTCGAATGTGGGGTTCCGGCAAACCCTTAAGGTTCGAACACTGGGGTGCGCATGAAGTCTTTCCTTCCTACCGATCTACGCCCTAGCTCGCTAAGATCTCGCAGACGAACTCGACGAACTCGCAACACAGAAAGACGCAAGGTTTATACTGGTTCGGGCCACCGTTGTGGTGTAATACCCTACTCCAGTGTGGTGGTGGTGGATTGCCTCCAGGGCTGATGATGAATAGTACAAGGGAAGAATAGCCTCCTGAGGTTGAGGTGTTCTTGCGAGTTGGCTCTCGATCGGGTTGTCTCAAGCTAAGATGATCTACCATGAGATGAGATGTGATCAGATGCCCCTACTATTGTGGCTAGCTCTACTTATATAGATCCTGGTCCTTTTCCCAAATATCGAGCGGGAAGGGAGCCAACAACGGCGTGCAAATTTGAAGGGGGACAGCTAGTACAAGCTATCCAGACAAAAGTGGTCTTCGCCTGCGAAAATCTCTGGTGGTGACACCGTCTTGGGCTCCACGATGACCTCCATCTTGTCGTCCTCCTGGTCTTGGTCTCATTGCACCAATATAGCAACCTTTGCCTGATGCCTCGGTACTCTTCGTCTACGCTGGCCTCCTTAGCACCAAAGAGGAAATAAGGACGCTGTGCGCGCTGGCACCCGCCTGGCGCCCGCCTGGTGTCGTGCGTCATGGCTCACGTCACGAGGGCCTAGTGAGGTTTGCCTCGCCTTGATATCTCCGCT
This sequence comes from Triticum urartu, assembly GCF_056163025.1. Taxonomy (NCBI): domain Eukaryota; kingdom Viridiplantae; phylum Streptophyta; class Magnoliopsida; order Poales; family Poaceae; genus Triticum; species Triticum urartu. Next base: position 189,987,160 of record NC_141873.1, on the reverse strand, counting down.
CCTCGTGAGCCTTCCTGGCTAGGCTACTCCAAAGGAGGTCTTGCATCATCCGCCTTGCGAGGCTTGGACCCTCGCGAGGGTCTTGGATGCCTTGTTGATGAAGATGGGCCATACAACCTGCTGGCTCAGCCACGCCGCGGGCTGCAGGCAGGCAAGTCTGGGGACCCCCGTTCCCAGAACACCGACAATAGCCCCCGGGCCCAAGGTGCGCCCGGGCTTGGCTTCGCGGCGAAGCCAAGGGTCAAGTTCGGAGCACCGCGAGCCCCCAAAGCCTACGGCCTCGGTTGACGCGTGGTGGTTGATTGGACGTAGGCGTCTCCGCTTCCCCATGCCGCCTCGGTAACTACTTGACCTGACAAGTCCCTGCGACATGCAAGGAAAACCATCATTACCTGCGATCGTGGGAGACGCCGGTTGGCCTTCTCTTGCTATAAATGCGAAGGGGGGCGGAGCCCCCATTGCCCATCTCTTCCTTGCTTGCTTGCTCCCACCTCCTCGCTCCATCACTTGCAGTGGCACCCATGGCACCACGAAGGAAGTTCTCCGTCGCCGAGAAGGGGAAGGCCCCTCACGAGGGACCTGGCTCCCCGGTGCCCAAGCGCGGCCGCGGCCGACCGCACAAGCATGCCGCGACCCCCACCGTGGCCCATTGTCAAGACAGCGCCACGGCACGCAGAGTGGGTCATCCCAGCCATGGCGGTCCAGTTGATGAGGGGAGGCATGCCATGGTGGCGCGGCCTCCTCGCCCGCGCTTCCGCACGGCGGAGGTGTCGTCGGAGTTCGTCGTCTGGTCGGAGAACCCGGCTGGCAACTGTCGGGACAGGATTTTCGGGATATTAATTTCCCAGAAAATGACCCTTATGCTCACTAGCCGCAGGATTACTGTTAGCTGATGAGGCACCAACTTGATACAAAAACTCCAAGCAAAATACAAAATGAGTAGTACAAGACCATTCTGGCCTATTAGTACACAAATGGATTCTAGTGGTTGATGGCGGAAGCAGTTTGCGGATTATCAGCGTCTATGGGACTCCATTTCCCATAGGAACAGCTGACCTGCATAACTCCTATGTTCACGAGGCTACTATCGCCATTGCGTAAGTTCCGGGGTTGTCATCGCGACGCTCCTCTCCACGCAAGAAATCTCGCCAAGACAATAGCCAGGGACAAGCTAGTGAGTACTTTTGAATGTACTCGCAAACATTATGAACACATGTATAATATAACAAATGATAATCATGCTCTGAATTATTCTATGATCTGACGTCAATCACAAAATAAACATCCAGGATGCACGCAAGCAGGTTAATCACATACAACATGAATATGTAATAAGGGAGTAGAAAAAAGAATGCACCGATTGGGTGTCGGAAGCGACACCTCGAAAGGTTAATAATATAAAGCATGCCTCAGTCGGGCGTCTGAGCGACGTCACATAAAGGGCTTATAAAGGAAATAAGCGGCAAACATGCCACAGTCGGGCGTCTGTGCGACACCACATAAAGGGCTTATAGAGTAAGTAAATAACAAGCATGCCACAGTCGGGCGTCTCAGCGACACCACATAAAGGGCTTATAAAGTAAATGAATAACAAGCACCAAACAATCGGGCGTCTCCGCGACACCACATAAAGGGCTTATATGAGAGTAATCACAGTGAACATCCAGGAGGTAGAACCGTCCCAGGGATGCTCAATAATTCAAATAATGTAAATGGTTAGTTCATAATAATCATAGTCATAGTCATCACGAGTCACAAGTCATGATCCATGTTCTGGTTTAGCAATTGTTCCTCCGAAGACCGACACTTAGACCGACACTTGACCCATCCCAGACTGTAGTCCTTAACCATGGACACAGCTATTCGAATAGATATAATCTCTGCAGAGGGTGTACTCTTTACCCACGAGTAACGGATTCCTTTAGTCCGTCGGGACTAATTCCGTCTACGATCTTTTAACTGAAAACACACCTGACAACACACACCAGCCTAACTTACCGGTGTCTGGAATCACCCACGACACCCGTTAAGCGAAACTCTAAGTGGGGAGGCTACAACCTCGACTAGCATGGGATCACAAAATTTATAACGCGCGCAAACTAGGGGAGCTACCCCCTTCGGCTCCAACCAAAACACCCATGCCCCCGGACCAGGTGGCATGCCTACCGGATGCAGCCGGTATCTTCCACCATGGCCTCTCTGTACGGTGTGTGCTAGGAAGGGGTTGACAACTGACTGAACCGTACCCTACCTATGGCAGGGGCAAGTGGTAGTACGAGACAAGTATGGGAGTTACTGGAACAAGACTCGATCTATGGTCGACTCAGGAGGTTAAAGCATTACCTGCATGATAAGCATAAGAAGTATATTTCATACCAACCAGACAGAATCACCGCTCATCGTACCCCACCATGCCTTACCGGACATAACCGTCTCGACGAAGAACTAGGGACAAGCTCATGTCTACCCAAGATAGAGGCTTTCCCGGATTCCTTCCGGTGGGCATGAAAGGCATAAGAGGGTGATTACTATCACAAGCATATCAAATTTTAACCGCAAGAAATCTTCATTTGTGCACTCATGAGTATGATCATATCGTCACATAAAATAATGAATACTTTGTGTCAAGATGGTGTTGTACCGCATCAAACAACACACAACAATATTATGCCAGGGTTCAGAATGCTTGCCTTCAAGAGTATGCAAGTGGGGGTGCACTTTTTGAAAGCTGCCTTCTCTCTCCAAAAATCCTATTTAAGAAAATTTCAAATTAACACATAGTTTCAAAACTGTACAAAAAAGTTGCTTGGAAAATTTTCAAATAAATATGAAAATAAACTAGACAAAATTTGAGAAACAACAGAAAAAGAATCAAGTCAATTGGACTTATATTTAAAAAGTTATAGCCAGTCAAAGTTCAGTCAAGACTTTGTTTTTAATTAAAACAGAAAAAGAAAACGGTTCGAATGAAAGTACGTTTTTGGGGCAGGGAAGACGTACTCTGGGTTTTACGCTTTCACTTAAAAACAGCGCGGGCCGTCGCTGGGTCACTGCCAGTGGGTCCCTTGGGCCCACTGGTCAGGTTTAACCAGTCGCCCGCGTTTTCTTCGTCCTCTGTCCGAGAGGAGGCGGAGCTCCGGCGATCAACGCCGGCGATTGGTGGCTTCTCACGGGGCTCCGAGGGTAGGGATGGATCCGCTAGTCCCGGGCGGTCCTCCCAGTGGTTCCTAGGTTGGCAGGGGTGGAGGGAGTCGCCGGCGGCGAGCTTCGCGGCGGAGGTGGCTTCGGGAGGATTTGGGGGTTTGGGCTGTGGTGGTTCCCGGTCGAAGCTGAGGGGTGGGATGGCTCCGCAAGGTCAAGGTGAAGAGGATGGGAGCACTGGATGGACGGGGGAGGTCCTGCTTGCGACGAATTGAACGGGAGCGTGGCAGGGGCCGAACTGGCCGAAGATGAGGAAGACGGCCTCCCTCCATCGATGGCTGGCTATGGGGGCGCTAGTGAGATGGCTTGAGGCTGCCTGGGGGTCTGGACGAGCTCGGGGCTCCTTTTTATAGCGTGACTAGGTCGGTTCCGCGGCGGCCGTGGATAGGATCGACGGCGGCAGTGGATAGGAACGGCGAACCGCCGTTCTGTAGCTTGCAGCGTGACGTGTCGAGGCTGGGGATGGCGGCAGAGGCTAGCAGACGAGCGGGCACTGCTTCAGGGGCGAGCTGGCGAGCGAGAGTGACTCGGGCGGCGCCGTCCATGGCAGGAGCCTGCTGTGGCCGGCCGCTAGCTGCCATGGCCGACCTGACGGCGGTGCTGTGGGGCTCCAGGGGCGGCCTGGAGAGTTCTGGTGAGCGGGCGAGGCTGGGGCGCGGCCCTGTGGGCGAGCAAAGGCCAGGGGCCGGATGCGGCGGCTTGGCTGCGCGCGCGTGCAAAACGTGCGCTCTGGGCGCGCCCAGAGCACGCACGCTACGTGTTCGACAAAATGCCAAGGCATGCCAGGAGGCTTGGATGGGGCTGGGGATTAACAGATCTAGGTTAGAGGTAGCTAGGAGCTTAGTGGACATGCTGGTTAGGCAAAGCAAGTAGGTCCAATGTGCAAACTAAAAACCATGTCATATCTGACCATGCACACAAGGTGCTTGACAGAAAGCTATGGTCATCTAAGCATCTCTTGGGGTGGCCAAAAACTCCAGATCATAGTCTCTTTAGATGACAAAGAGGGTGGAAAGGTTAGTTTGTCAAGAACAAAAACTTGTTAGTGCAAGTGTTTGAGAAAACCAAATCTGGACAGAATGAAAAGGGCATTATTGCATGGACCAAAAATACTCCAATGGGTCCAATCTCCTGGACTTAAGGGTTTGGTAGGGTGGACTATAAGTAGGAAAAAACTCATGGGCACTAGAGAAAAATAAACTAGGGTTGCAGTAGAAAATGCCTAACTGGACCAGAGTTCAAAAGAGGATGGTTTGCTCAAAATTTTCAAAGAACATTAATGGGTTTTGGCATAAAGTTGAATTATACACTACTACTAACATCCCCTAATTTTGGTTGAAGCTTTAAATAAATATTTAAATAGGTTGTAGTGCAATTTTACAAACTGGATCAGATTCGAAAATTTGGGGTAGAGCTCAAAATTTCCAAATGACTAAAAGAGATTTTTGCATAAAAGTGATGTGGGAGCATCCCATGACATCTCTAAATTTTGGTGAAACTTATAACTAATTTTACCAAAGGGTTGTAGTGCAAAAGAGGCTCCAAAACTTATGAAAAATCATTTCTAAAGAAATAAAGCTCAGGGAAAATAATTATGCAAATAAATCCACTGATAAAAGAAATGTTTTTCTTGAGAGGGTAAACAAGTCCAACAATATTTTTGAACGGTTTTCACTTGGGGTGAACACTCCACAATATCAAGGAAAAGAGTGGTTCTGAAATCAAAAGATAATTCCACAAAAAATGAAAATTTAATTTCTTGGCAAAATTTTAATAAACAAATCATGGTTAAATTTTTCGGGGTGTTACAACGCTATCCCCCTTAAGAAAAATCTCGTCCTCGAGATTGGCTAAGGGCTGCTTTGAAAAAGAATTACTCTTACTATCTCAAAGTAATATCACAAAAATAACCATCCTACTCATGCAATAAAATGTTGCTACAGTGAATAGGCAAATAAGTGGTGCAAAACTACATTGTGGAATACTGGTGCTGCGTGGAAAAATCCATGGTTGGGGAAAACGAGATTTTTTTTTACTTTTGGTTACAGAAAATTTAGAATAAAATTCTAAATTTCTAAAATACGCTGGTTGTACCCGAGAGCATAGTGCTCTCTCTGGCTGACAGGTGGACCCGGGGCCCATTGTCAGTCTCTTCTTCTACCTCTGGCTCTCTCTTCTTCCTCTCTCTCGCGCGCTTTCCCGCGCTTTCTCCACCGGCAACGTCTAGCGCGTAGGGCATCTAGGCGGTACCGCGGTAGTGCATGGCGTGCTAGCTGCCGGTGCAGCGTGCACTCACCTCGCGGGCCAGTGCACTATCGGCACTGCTCACGGATTCGCCTCCGAACACCGGCGATCGAGCGACGAGCGGCGCTGGTGGATTTCGCCCACCGTACACCGATCTCGGGCTATAAAATGACCGAGGTGCTCCTTTCTTCTTCCTCGCACCTGGCCTTGCTTCTCCTTCTCCTTCCTTCTGCTCCATTTCTGCTTGCAGGAGCTCGAGACGAGGCTCTAATGGCGAAGGTGATGCCAGACTGGTACATGATCCTGGTGTGCGGAGGGTTCGCGACATTGCTGGGCTTCTCCGTGCTCTTGTGCGCGATGATCCTCGGTGATCGTCGTGATGCTGCTGCTCGAGTGTTAGCTCTCCGCGGCGGCGGCGATCATGAGGATTAGGTGCTGGTGTCGGGTGCTAGCTGCTGTCGGTGTGCTGCAGGCAACTTGCACCCGATTAATAACCCACAAATCTTTCCTTCAGAGATTGTGGTGTGTTAGGGAGGAAATCAGTTAGATGCAACATGTGCACACAGATTTGCAATTAGTGCACGTGGTCGAGTGGTTTGAGACCGCTGTCGTGGTGCTGCGAGAATAAAAAAAATATCTATGTCGTGAAGAGATGTATGCTGCAACAACTCAGAAAAAAAATCTTACTTCCGAAATTACCGAGAGCGACGACAGTTAATCAAAATTAACAGCAGTAAAAACTACTTCATATTAATTGAAATGAATTATTTAATTTGTCGCACAAATCTAGGATACCACACATAAGTTGCAATACATAAATAAATGCTGGGACAATAAACATAGCAGTGACGCCTACAATGAAAACAGTAAATAGACAGGGTCTTGAGAAAACGTCTGTGGCACTGGGGTACACTCTTCTTCTATCGGGGGAAGCGGATTGACTAGTTGATGAATGCGTCTCTCCTTGTCGGGCCTTAGTGGCCTGCCAATGGCGATTTGAATGTTTAAAACAGCGAGGCTCTGGAGATAACCCATTACTCGCTGGGTCAAACGCTCTTGAGCGATGACATACTGGGCAAGGTTGGCCAGTACTGGGTCTCTCCCGATTCGTCCACCGGGAAACGATGCTACTTCTCCGGGCGCTGCACGACTCGGGAAGTAATAATACCCTCGTTCGCTGGCATAGGGTACCGTGAATTGGAGGCGAGCAAGCGCTTCGTACGCAGCAACTTCTATGGCCATTTGCGGGGTCGGCATAGATTTTCCCACGAAGGAGACTTCCGTTGGGTCTTGGTTTGGGTTTGCGGGAGGGATGTGCACTACTGCCCAATACTTTGAGGTGCATGGGGTGATCCTCGATTTGAGCAACTCGTACTGGGGTGGATGGATAGAACTCATGGTACTGCAGGTAAAGTCCCACAATATTTTAACAAAACTACCCAGGGTTGCATATGGAGTTCTCAGATAAATACTAGGGCTCGGCATGGCAAAGAAATGGCTGTGAGAGTTGTGCACAAGGTGAGGGATGCTTGGTAAGGTCACGAGGTGGCCTTTTATACAGCATCTGGGCTGGGTCATTTATCACGGTGAGGGGCAACTAGTCTGTCGGTTGTGCTCTATGGGGCCGGGGTTAATGCCACAGATACACATATCTCACAAGAGTGACGTATTACTGTGGGTGTCGTCGGGGTGGTTTTTGGTAGCTATGCCCGGAATTAAAAAAATGCAATCATACGCCAACATACTTATGCATGACTATTATTTAAAATAGGGGCACATAAGCAGACATTATTTAATTATGGCGATACAAGATCACACAATTACAGGGAGTGGACATACTAAGACTCGGTACTACTCGAGTGACTTAGTCTACCTCGTTTATATCTAAGAGGGCATGCCTTGTGGACGCCGAGGCTTCTCCACGGGTTTCACCGTCGGGGTTAGATGGAGGGGGTTGAGGAGCTGCAGGGTCGGGGTAGTGATGATGACCATCACGGGGGTTGTTGGCCACGATCCTGTTGGAGCGTGTTCCCAAAAGGCGACGAAGCACTTCTGGGGACAGCAAAGTGTTTTGGTCGATGGCTGGGGCAGACCTCAAGGACTCGATCGGTTGTCCGAACAGTACGACTGGGTTATCGGCATCGGGCTCATCTCCTCTTCTTGCCAGGGCTCGGCGAATCAGTTCTCCATGGGCTGCGATCAGATCAAGGGTGATTTGATCGAACAGTTCCTCTAGTGCACTTACATAGCGCACTAGATGCAACAATGCAGGATCCGTCTCGTGATCTCCATTGGCAACCTGGGGTGTTCTACCATATCCGTCACGGCTGGGGTAGTAGTAGAACGAGCGACAGTTAACTCTGGGTGACAAGTGCCGGAGTTGAACTATAGCCTCTCGAGCAGCTAGTTGAATGTCTTGTGGCTCAAAGGAAGTTGTTCTTCCGGTGAACCTGTAGGGGCGTTCTGGCGATAGACCTCTATCATAGACGTGCACAGTGGCCCAGAATTGACGGCTCTCACCACTCATGGGCCCTTGGTACACGACATATTCTGGGGGCTCTTCTAATGCAAAGGCACGGCGGGTGAGGTTTGCTAACACGGTCACAAAACCTCCAAGGTTGGTAGTTGTGGTCTCATTGTGAACAACGGGTCCATGCATTTTAGCTCGGTTTGGGGTAGAAGCTGTGCTGTGTTGGGTTGAGGCTAGCGTGCCCTTTTTATAGAAAAAGGGGACGGAGTCTTCCTTCGCACACTTGCGAATGAGACATTTTAGGTGTCGGTCACTGGCGTGTGATCGACAGGCTAGGCTGATAGGTTAGGCATCGACTACAAAAGGTGTCGGGGTCACTGTGTGGCTATATTACACGGGAAGCTTGGCCGGGGGTTAGGTTAACGTTTGGTGGGTTGATTTACCTAGGTTTATTGACCTGGCCAAGATAGGATTAGCCAATGGTCAGCCTGGCTCTGATACCAAGGTTGTCGGGACCGGATTTTCGGGATATTAACTTCCCAGAAAATGGCCCTTATGCTCACCAGCCCTAGGACTACTGTTAGCTGATGAGACACCAACTTGATACAGAAACTCCAAGCAAAATACAAAATGAGTAGTACAAGACCATTCTGGCCTATTAGTACAGAAATGGTTTCTAGTGGTTGATAGCGGAAGCGATTTGCAGATCATCAGCGTCTATGGGACTCCATTTCCCACAGGAACAGCTGACCTGGATAACTCCTATATTCACGAGGCTGCTATCGCCATTGCGTAAGTTTCGGGGTTGTCATTGCGACGCTCCTCTCCATGCAAGAAATCTGGCCAAGACAATAGCCAGGGACAAGCCAATGAGTACTTTTGAATGTACTCGCAAACATTATGAACACAGATATAATATAACAAATGATAATCATGCTCTGAATTATTCTATGATCTCACGATAGTCAAAAAATAAACATCCAGGATGCACGCAAGCAGGTTAATCACATACAACATGAATATGTAATAAGGGAGTAGAAAAAAGAATGCACCGATCGGGTGTCGGAAGCGACGCCTCAAAAGGTTAATAATATAAAGCATGCCTCAGTCGGGCATCTGAGCGACGTCACATAAAGGGCTTATAAAGGAAATAAGCGGCAAACATGCCACAGTCGGGCGTCTATGCGACACCACATAAAGGGCTTATAGAGTAAGTAAATAACAAGCATGCCACAGTCGGGCGTCTCAGCGACACCACATAAAGGGCTTACAAAGTAAATGAATAACAAGCATGCCATAGTCGGGCGTCTCCGCGACACCACATAAAGGGCTTATATGAGAGTAATCACAGTGAACATCCAGGAGGTAGAACCGTCCCAGGGATGCTCAATAATTCAAATAATGTAAATGGTTATTTCATAATAATCATAATCATAGTCATCACGAGTCACAAGTCATGATCCATGTTCTGGTTTAGCAATTGTTCCTCCGAAGACCGACACTAAGACCGACACTTGACCCATCCCAGACTGTCGTCCTTAACCATGGACACGGCTATTCGAATAGATATAATCTCTGCAGAGGGTGTACTCTTTACCCACGAGTAACGGATTCCTTTAGTCCCTCGGGACTAATTCCGTCTATGGTCTTTTAATTGAAAACACACCTGACTGCACACACCAGACTAACTTACCGGTGTCTGGAATCACCCACAACACCCGTTAAATGAAACTCTAAGTGGGGAGGCTACAACCTCGACTAGCATGGGATCACAAAATTTATAACGCGCGCAAACTAGGGGAGCTACCCCCTTCGGCTCCAACCGAAACACCCATGCCCCCGGACCAGGTGGCATGCCTACCGGATGCAGCCGGTATCTTCCACCATGGCCTCTCTGTATGGTGTGTGTGCTAGGAAGGGGTTGACAACTGACTGAACCGTACCCTACCTATGGCAGGGGCAAGTGGTAGTACGAGACAAGTATGGGAGTTACTGGAACAAGACTCGATCTATGGTCGACTCAGGAGGTTAAAGCATTACCTGCATGATAAGCATAAGAAGTATATTTCATACCAATCAGACAGAATCACCGCTCATCGTACCCCCACCATGCCTTACCGGACATAACCATCTCAACGAAGAACTAGGTACAAGCTCGTGTCTACCCAAGACAGAGGCTTTCCCAGATTCCTTCTGGTGGGCATGAAAGGCATAAGAGGGTGATTACTATCACAAGCATATCAAATTTTAACCGCAAGAAATCTTCATTTGCGCACTCATGAGTATGATCATATCGTCACATAAAATAACGAATACTTCGCGTCAAGATGGTGTTGTACCGTATCAAACAACACACAACAATATTATGCCAGGGTTCAGAATGCTTGCCTTCAAGAGTATGCAAGTGGGGGTGCACTTTTTGAAAGCTGCCTTCTCTCTCCAAAAATCCTATTTAAGAAAATTTCGAATTAACACATAGTTTCAAAACTGTACAAAAAAGTTGCTTGGAAAATTTCCAAATAAATATGAAAATAAACAAGATAAAATTTGAGAAACAACAGAAAAAGAATCAAGTCAATTGGACTTATATTTAAAAAGTTATAACCAGTCAAAGTTCAGTAAAAACTCTGTTTTTAATTAAAACAGAAAAAGAAAACGGTTTGAATGAAAATACATTTTTGGGGCAGGGAAGACGTACTCTGGGTTTTAAGCTTTCACTTAAAAACAGTGCGGGCCGTCGCTGGGTCACTGCCAGTTGGTCCCTTGGGCCCACTGGTCAGGTTTGACCAGTCGCTCGCTTTTTCTTCCTCCTCTGTCCGAGAGGAGGCACAGCTCCAGCGATCAACACCGGCGATTGGTGGCTTCTGAAGGGGCTCCGAGGGTAGGGATGGATCCGCCAGTCCCGGGCGGTCCTCCCAGTGGTTGCTAGGTTGGCAGGGGTGGAGGGAGTCGCCAGCAGCGAGCTCCGCGGCGGAGGTGGCTTCGGGAGGATTTGGGGGTTTAGGCTACGGTGGTTCCCGGTCGAAGCTGAGGGGTGGGGTGGCTCCGCAAGGTCAAGGGGAAGAGGATGGGAGCACAGGATGGACGGGGGAGGTCCTGCTTGCGACGAATTGAACCGGAGCGTGGCGGCGGCCGAACTGGCCGGAGATGAGGAAGACGGCCTCCCTCCGTCGATGGCTGGCTATGGGGCGCTAGTGAGATGGCTTGAGGCTGCCTGGGGGTCTGGACGAGATCGGGGTCCTTTTTATAGCGTGACTAGGTCGGTTCTGCAGCGGCCGTGGATAGGATCGACGGCGGTTGTGGATAGGAACGGCGAACCGCTGTTCTGTAGCTTGCAGCGCGACGTGTCGAGGCTGGGGATGGCGACAGAGGCTAGCAGAAGAGCGGGCACTGCTTCAGGGGTGAGCTGGCGAGCGAGAGTGGCTCGGGCGGCGCCGTCCATGGCAGGAGCCTGCTGTGGCCGGCCGCTAGCTGCCATGGCCGACCTGACGGCGACGCCGTGGGGCTCCAGGGGCGGCCTGGAGGGTTATGGTGAGCGGGCGAGGCCGGGGCGCGGCCCTGTGGGCGAGCAAAGGCCAGGGGCACGACGCGGCGGCTCGGCTGCGCGCGCGTGCAAAACGTGCTCTCTGGGCGCGCCTAGAGCACGCACGCTACGTGTTCGGCAAAATGCCAAGGCATGCCAGGAGGCTTGGATGGGGCTGGGGATTAACAGATCTAGGTTAGAGGTAGCTAGGAGCTTAGTGGACATGCTGGTTAGGCAAAGCAAGTAGGTCCAATGTGCAAACTAAAAACCATGTCATATCTGACCATGCACACAAGGTTCTTGACAGAAAGCTATGGTCATCTAAGCATCTCTTGGGGTGGCCAAAAACTCCAGATCATAGTCTCTTTAGATGACAAAGAGGGTGGAAAGGTTAGTTTGTCAAGAACAAAAACTTGTTAGTGCAAGTTTTTGAGAAAACCAAATCTGGACAGAATGAAAAGGGCATTATTGCATGGACCAAAAATACTCCAATGGGTCCAATCTCCTGGACTTAAGGGTTTGGTAGGGTGGACTATAAGCAAGAAAAAACTCATGGGCACTAGAGCAAAATAAACTAGGGTTGCAGTAGAAAATGCCAAACTGGACCAAAGAGCAAAAGAGGATGGTTTGCTCAAATTTTTCAAAGAACATTAATGGGTTTTTGCATAAAGTTGAATTATACACTACTACTAACATCCCCTAATTTTTGTGGAAGCTTTAAAGAAATATTTAAATAGGTTGTAGTGCAATTTTACAAACTGGATCAAATTTGAAAATTTGGGGTAGAGCTCAAAATTTCCAAATGACTAAAAGAGATTTTTGCATAAAAGTGATGTGGGAGCATCCCATGACATCTCCAAATTTTGGTGAAACTTATAACTAATTTTACCAAAGGGTTGTAGTGCAAAAGAGGCTCCAAAACTTATGAAAAATCATTTCTAAAGAAATAAAGCTCAGGGAAAATAATTATGCAAATAAATCCACTGATAAAAGAAATGTTTTTCTTGAGAGGGTAAACAAGTCCAACAATATTTTTGAATGGTTTTCACTTGGGGTGAACACTCCACAATATCAAGGAAAAGAGTGGTTCTGAAATCAAAAGATAATTCCACAAAAAATGAAAATTTAATTTCTTGGCAAAATTTTAATAAAAAAATCGTGGTTAAAAATTTTGGGGTGTTACATCAACTGGCTCCAACTTCCGCACTTCTTCACCGGCGAACTGCCGGCCTCTAGTCCAGGCGGACTCTGGCTGCAGGCGGATGGCTGCTGCAGCAAGGCCTCTTGGGTTGCGGTCGTGACTTCCACCGTGAGCAACATAGCCCTGGCCCGTGGCTGACAGACATTCGCTCGTGCACGCTGCCTGGGCAGGCGGTGCACCCTCCACTTCAGGTACGACGGTGGATCGACCCTTTATGTGAGGGTGTTTGGGGAAGATGGTCGTCGCGCCGGGTGCTGCCCCGAGGCGAACGACGGTGAGGAGGTACTCGGCCTTGGGGACGGTCGCGACGAGGACGAGGGCGAGCCCGCCCTCGGCGGCGATCGTGTCTCGTCCAGCTATGGCGGCTCTTCCTTCGGCAACAGCTCCAGCAGCGGCGGCTATGACCAGCCGCCGCGCCCGTTTTGAAGGCGGCAGTGGGTCGTCTCGTCGCCGCACCTCCACTACTTTTGTTTTGCTCTTCTCCTGCATCAAGAATGAAACTAGCATGGACCCAGGGGGCGTGTATCGAACTATGGTTCCTTGGTTATATCAGTATGCGTGTTGTTCTCGTGCTATGTCGTTATTTTGCGCAAAGAAAACTTAACCTGGTATACTCAGGACGTCCTCTTCCCCGCGAAACATTTATTTCCTTGCATCCATCTTGCCATGGTGGCCTGCATTGGCTCAGGAACTGCGAAAAACTTGTTAGGAAGTGCGTTAAAAGATTTGCCGTCTGTCCTGGCCCTGACTTGACGCTTTGTATCGCGGTACCCGAGGGGCACGGACTAGGAGAGGTGCGCCAACTTTTGGGCTCGAACGAGGGTGGCTCGCGAGAAGGTAGAAAGGAGAAAAAAATGCTCTCGAGGGCACCTGCCTAGCCCCCTCGTGAGGCATGCGAGAGAGAACACGAGCAAATTTGAGCCGGAAAAAATGCAGTGAGAGGCGAGGGAATCAAATCGGCAAGGAACGCCAAAGGAAAACTTTGATTAAGGAAAAGCGAGTCAACTAAGGAAAGCAAATGAAAAGCCACGTCCGGCACCTAATCTAGTCTTCAAGTCTTCTCACCAGCGCGGAGCTAAGTGCTGTCCACTAGGCGTGGGAGGGAGCCCCAGGCCCTGAGGCCGGCGCTCCTGAGACTCCGGGGCGTGTACAGCCCCACTCATTATTACGTGAGAGTGTCACGGGCGGCAATTCTTCATAGGCTCTGGGCCTTTCTTATCAGGCTCTGGGCCTTGCTTCTCAGGCTCTGGGCCTTGCTTCATGGACAGAACTTCCGGAGGTGCTGGATGTTCCAGGCGTTCTGGATGGGTATCCCGTCCTGCGTCTCCAGGCGCGCTGCACCCGGCCTGGAGACATGGACGACCCTGAATGGGCCCTCCCACATGGGCGAAAGCTTGTGCAACCTTTCTCTGGAGAGGACCCGCCTCAGGACGAGGTCGCCCACCTCGAGCGTCCTGGAGCGGATGTTGCAGCAGTGGTATCGCCGCAGTGCTTGTTGGTACCTTGCCGCCCTCAACGCGGCTTCGCGACGGCGTTCCTCCCCTAGCACAAGATCCATCCCCCACATGGCGTCCTGCTGCGTTTCGTCGAATGCTAGGACCCGTGCGGAGCGATGCTTGACCTTGTGAGGAAGGACTGCTTCAGCTCCGTAGACGAGGAAGAATGGAGTCTCGCCTGTTGGCTTGGTGGCGGTGGTTCAGATGGACCACAACACGGACTGGAGCTCGTCGTGCCAGCCCCTGCCACAGACCTCCAGCTTTTTCTTGAAGGTCCTGGCCTTGAGGCCCCTCAGGACCTCTGTGTTAGCACGCTCGGCCTGACCATTACTCCTGGGGTGGGCAACCGAAGTGTAGTAGATCTGCGTTCCAAGGTTAGCACATTAGGTTTTGAAGAGGTTGCTAGTAAACTGCGAACCATTATCTGTGATGATGCGGTTGGGGACCCCGAAGCGGCTCACGAGGCCCTTGATGAACTTGACAGCAGAGCCGGTTGGAATGGTACGGACGGCTTCCACTTCCGCCCACTTGGTGAATTTGTCGATGGCGACGTAGAGATAGCGGTAGCCCCCTGGCGTCTAGGGGAACGGGCCTAGGATGTCCAGCCCCCAGACCGCAAACGGCCATGTGAGCGGGATGGTTTGGAGGCCCTGAGCAGGCTGATGGATTTGCTTGGCGTGGAATTGGCAATCTTCACAGGACTTCACCAGCTCGCCGCGTCGTTGAGTGCTATAGGAAAATAGAACCCACTGCGGAACACCTTGCCGACGAGGGTCTGTGATGACGAGTGGTGTCCGCAGTCACCGCCGTGTATGTCAATCAGCAACTCCCTTCCTTGATCACTTGAGATGCAGCGCAGCGTGACATCGTTCGATCGTTTCCTGTATAACCCGCCATCTTGGATACAGTATGGTGTGGCTTGCCGGGCCACGCGCTCCGCGTCCTCATCCTTCTCCGGCAGCACCCGTGCATCAGGTACTCTTTGAATTCCTTGATCCAGCACTCCTCCTGGGGCTCGAGCGCCAAGAGCAGCCGAGCTCCTGAGGTCGGGCCACAGGCTGGGGCTCCCGTGGCCGGGGGCTGTGGGAGCTATTGTGGATCTAAGACTGACAGTAGAATGGGGGGTAGGTATGAGGAGGCAAGATCCTAGCTATGGAGTAGTTGTACACACGAGTTTACGAGTTCAGGCCCTTCTCGGAGGAAGTAACAACCCTACGTCTCGGTGCCCTGAGGTGGTCGACTGGATTATATGCGTGTGTGAGTTTACAAAAGATGCGAACCCCTGTCCTGGAGGAGGGGGGTGGCTTATATAGAGTGCGCTAGGACCCCAACTCCCCTCCATTACGCGGGGTTCAATGTACATAAAGAAGGAGCGTTACAGGTAACGTCTGTATTGAAGTGCTATAAATGATAGTTAATTCTATGAGTAAACGCCCGACCGTTGCTGTGTAGAGTGACTTTAGATCTTCTGTTTGTCGAGTGATTTCGGTGACGGTCGAGTGACATTGATTCTTCCGAGTGGAATGTCTCTAGTCGAGTGGATGATGGTACCCTTTGAATGCTTCTGGCTTTTAGGGTGATGTCCTTGCGGAGGGCATCTAGGTCAGACCTATGACCCTACCCTAGGTGCATAGCTTCATCATTATCCCCCGAATGGTTCGAGGCTTGAGTGGAGAAGGAGTCAGGAATTCCTCCGATTCAATTTTTTGTGCTCCAGGAGTGACTTATTGCGACCAAGCGAACAACCGTGATGATCTCAACTCCTTTTCAGTCGCCTTGATCCATTCTTGAATCTGCTGAGTGAACTTTACTGTGATGTTTTGAGTACTGATATGGAGAAGATATTCCATCTGACAGATTGCCCTGCTGCGCGCGGATATCATGGGATTTGGATTTGGGGAAGCACGCGGGACGGGGGAGGCCGCAGTAATCAGAAGGGATTAGGCGAGGCCGCCTCGATCACTGCGCCACCTTTTTCACCACATACCTCACGCGCGACTGTTGCGGGATTTGATTGGGTCGTCCGGTCCCATAGGTCAGCCACTCGGAAGCGGCCCCATATAAGGCGTCGGGCCGGGGTTTTCTTTGAACACTGCGTCTTCGTTCTTCTCTTTCCCTCTCAGTTTTCTCCACTGCATCTGCTCCAGCTCCAGCGCCACCGCCCCGTTCGAGCTTTGCTCACCGCGATGGGGAAGGAGAAGACAGTGGCATTGGAGCGCGCGAAGAAGGCGACGGTGAAGGCGAAGGGGAAGAAGTCTGGCTAGGGCGGATCTTCCTCGAGGTCCGGCCTGCCACCGAGATGGATCCAGGGCGACTGGATTCGCTCGATGACCCGTCAGGACGACATCGATGACCTGGTCGAGGGGGGACTGATCCCCCACGAATCGGCGCGACTCCCAGGGAACGAGACTGAGCCGCAGCCATAGGAGGGTGAGCGCGCTCTCCTCGCTACTCACGTCGACCGCGGGTTTTCTTTTCCTCCCCACCCTTTCTTTCGAGGTTTCTTGAACTTATTTGGGGCGCAACTCCACCAGTTTACCCCGAACACCATCGTGTATCTTGCTGCTTTTGTGTCTATGTGTGAGAGCTTCCTGGGCTGTCGGCCACACTGGGGCCTCTTCAAACACATATTCACGTGCCGTTCTCAGTCGGTCAAGAAGGCCAACCCGAGTGACGAGAGGACGCAAGTGATTCAGATGTGCGGGGGTCTTGGGATTCAGATGAGGAGTAAAAGTACTTTCCCAGCCATGATCCTTCCTGAGTCGGTCCGAGGGTGGCAGTCGACTTGGTTCTACTGCAAGGACCAGCTGACTCCGGGTCAGTCGACTGGACTTCCCCCCTTTTCCATGGCCCGAGTGGAGAAGCCCTCTTCTTTGAAAGTGATCCCAGAGGAGAAGGCGCAAGTGAAAGTGCTGGTTGAGCGAGTAGTTTAGCTTGTCCGTGATGGGTAACCGGTATGGATCTGTTGGAGGTCTTCCTCAGGCGACGCATCCAACCACTTCAAGCTTGTGACCATCCAATGTGGATGTATTCAGGCATCGACGACACCACTCGGATCCATCCAGAGGAAGTTGACGATGCTACGTTGGAAGGGTGGCTGAAGGGTATTACTGGCAACAAAGACAACCCCAGGGGATCCCGGAGGATTCCTCCACTCAACAACTCGTACGAAACCGACAAGGTATGACTCCACATGGTTGAGTGTCTTCTTGATTTATCAAGTAGCTGTTAGCTGTCATCCGACTGACTCCTATCTTGGTTGTTGTCTTCCAGGCCCTGACTGAGATGTACTCGATGCCCAACAGGGAGCAAGAGCAGGACCCAGAGGGAGAGGCAAGTGGAGGTGAAAGCGGCGAGTGGCACTCTGACGATGAGGAGGACGAGGATAGTGACGACCCGAGTGATGAAGAAGAGGTCGACTCTCCTCCTCGTAGGTAAAGACGATCCAAACTTTCTCACGATCCAGCAAGCGCCCGCGGCAAAGCGATCGCGCAAACTGGGCAGTCATCGAAGCACCCTCGGACGTCTTCTCCAGCGCCGACTGAAAAGGCGTCGAAGCAACCAAAAGCTACGCTGTCCAAACCGCCAAAAGCCTTGCCGAAGATCAGTGGCCATCCCCATTGCTTCCGATTATTAGTTGATTCACTTCGTCAGACATAACCGACTGAATTCTGAAATTTGTAGTGCTGCTACCTCTGGGACTTCCACTCGCCAGTATTAAGACGAGGACATGGAAGATGCGGTCACCTCCAACCCAGGTACAATCCTCGTGATCTTGTTCTCGATTGTATGGTCAATTAAATTCTGGTGACTCATCTAGGGTCAGCTGATTTCATTGCATCCCCTCCCAATGTCATTGAACTTCCGTATGATGACGAGGACGTGCCGCTGAGGCCCAGGAAGAAGAAGACCATAGCTAGCAAGACATCCCAGTCGGAGCCGGTGGCGGAGCGGGTAGTTCAACGGCTCGAAGATGCGAGTAAGGTTTCTATAACCTTTGCTGACCTAGTGTCGAGTGCGCGTCCTGCATCGTCGACTGCTCCAGAGCTTGTTTCAACCATCAAACTTCATGCCTCGGATCTCCAAGCCGCTGCATCTGGACCGTCCATCCCCTTCTTTGCCACTCATCATGTTCCAGAAAGCCAGTCGGACGCCGCTGCGGAGGCTATTCGTCAGGCTGGCATAATGATGGAGCGGGTGAAGGCGGTGCACAAAAGCAGTCAGGCTGCTTATGACGCTAGCACGGCTCTTCGAGCCAATGTCCAGGTAAGTTAACTTCTGACAGAACTTGTTCTTTTAGGATATGCTACATGAATATTTTCCTTCGTGCAATATTTCATTGTTTTGCACTTCGAGATTGTACACCCACTGGGTGCAGCCGAGTGGAATCCGAACCAGTGGGGGCACACCAAGTGGACCCACTGGATGTAGTCCCCGACCGCAGTCGACTGCTGGCAGTCGGTTGGGGTCTGAGCACTTCCTTTTTTTACTTGGCATGGGGGGACCGGCCGAGTGGAATTTGAACCAGTGGGGGCATGCTAAGTGCACCCACTGGGTGTCGTCCCCGAGACCGCAGTCGACTGTTGGCAGTCGGTTGGGGTCTGAGTAGTCTTGAAGTTTTATTCACTCGGAAGTAGATAATCTTTGATCTTGTCGACTGATATGTCTTTTACTCACTCTAGAAATCTTGTTCGCTTATCTCCAAGTTTGCCTAATTTGAGGAAAAGCAAAGGCAACTCAACCTTGACCTGGAGTTGGCTCAGCAGAACTTGAAGAAGGCTCAAGATGAAGTCGCTGGTACGGAAGGTAACGGCTTGTCGACTGCTTATTTTGACCATCCTTCAAGTTATCTCGTCATTCTTTTGTTTGATCTAAATGTGTATTTTGCAGAGAAAATGAGGCTGGCCCTGGAGAAGAAGGACTTGGACCTTGCAGCTGCGCAGGAGGCTTAGGAGAAGACTGCCCTTGCTGACCAGAAACTGGCTTCGGTCGGAGCGCTGGAGGAAGAAATCAACAAGCTGAAGTCGTCTCTCACTGAATCCAATCAAGAGGCGACTCGTCTGAAAAAAGATAAAGTGGCTCTGAATGACCAGCTGGAAAGCATGACTCACAGGAGGAACGATTTGGAGGCTTATCTGAAAGCTCTCGCCAAGAAACTCTTTCTTATGCTCGAAGGTATCGCTTTTTTACCCGACTGTTTTACTGTTTGCAAGTTATACTTGACCAGTCGACTCATTAACTCCTTGACTCTGCAGAATTCTGCCAAAACTTTGAAGAGGAGACTAGACGGATTGAGACGGGCTTGGACCCTATCCTTTCTCCAGTCGGCGACGAGGCTGCCATGAATGTGCTTCGACTGGAATCCCGCGTTGCCAGTGTTACAAGTTATCTTGCCCGTCTGAAGGTTGCAGTTTCACGCATTGACTCATCGCTCTGGCCAAGGGAAACGCTTCAGAATGATCTCGAGTCTCTGATGGCTCGACTCAATGAGGTCCCTGGTCGAGTGCAGGAGTGGAAGAAGTCCTCTGCCCGATGCGGTGCTGACGTGGCTCTGTCACTGGTCAGGGTCCACTGCAGAGAAGCTCGAGAAGAGAAGATGGCGGCGATCAAGGTCGCAAACACAAAAAGGCACGACTTCCAGTCCTTCATGGAGACTTTCATTGCTGCTGCCACTCGGATCGCTGACGAGATTGATTTGGACGAGTTCGTCGAGTCTGCAAGTCCTCCTCCTGCTGAGTGAACAAACTTGATACATAAACTTACTTTAAATTTGCCTCGGAATGCCGAGTGGTTTTTGTAACCGTTAAACTCCTTCGGGCCCGACGCCCGAGTACTTTTGTTCTTCGTCCTGAAACTCTTGAGATTTTATGTGATCTTGGTTTATCTTCTGCATGTGCTTGCGTTTGCCTTCGAGTGGAACTTATTCTTCACTCGGAATATTCTTTGAGATGCAACTCTGAGGGAGATATCCCGGTCGACCTGCGCCTCGTCGTCCTTGCGGATAGGGATGGAGCGGACATTGTACTTGTGGCGCAGCTCTGAGGAGAGGTTTGTAGTCGACCTGCATCGTCGTCCTTGCGGATAGGGATGGAGCGGACATTGTACTTGTGGCGTAGCTCCGTGGAGAGGATTGCAGTCGACCTGCATCTCGGGTCCCTGCGAATAGGGATGGAGTGCACATTGTACTTGTGGCACAGCTCCGTGGAGAGGATTGCAGTCGACCTACACCTCGTTGTCCTTGCGGATAGGGATGGAGCGCACATTGTACTTGTGGCGCAGCTCCATGGAGAGGATTGCAGTCGACCTGCACCTTGTCGTCCTTGCAGATAGGGATGGAGCGCACATTGTACTTGTGGTGCAGCTCCCTGGAGAGGATTGCAGTCGACCTGCACCTCGTCATCCCTGCGGATAGGGATGGTTTTTCAACTTAGGCAAGTACTAGACTGTAGCTAAGCCCTCGAGTGTGAGGTTTGCTCATCACTCGGTAGGTTTTTCTGAAACTTAGGCGAGTACTGGACTGCAGCTAAGCCCCTGAGTGTGAGGTTTGCTCATCACTCGGTAGGTTTTTCTGAAACTTAGGCGAGTACTGGACTGCAGCTAAGCCTCCGAGTGTAAGGTTTGCTCATCACTCGGTAGGATTTTTGAAACTTAGGCGAGTACTGGACTGCAGCTAAGCCTCCGAGTGTGAGGTTTGCTCATCACTCGGTAGGGTTTTTGAAACTTAGGCGAGTACTGGATTGCAGCTAAGCCCCCGAGTGTGAGGTTTGCTCATCACTCGGTAGGATTTTTGAAACTTAGGCGAGCACTGGGCTGCAGCTAAGCCCCCGAGTGTGAGGTTTGCTCATCACTCGGTAGGATTTTTGAAACTTAAGCGAGTACTGGACTGCAGCTAAGCCCTTCGAGTGAGAAGCTTGTTCATCACTCGGTAGGGATGATTTCAACTTAGGCGAGTACTGGACTGCAGCTAAGCCTCCGAGTGAGAGGCTTGCTCACCACTCGGTTGGATTTTTTCAACTTAGGTGAGTACTGGACTGCAGCTAAGCCCCCGAGTGAGAGGCTTGCTCACTACTCGGTAGGATTTTTTCAACTTAGGCGAGTACTGGACTGCAGCTAAGTGTAGGATCAAAAGTATGTCTAGAGGGGGGGTGATTAGACTACTTGACCAAATAAAAACTTAACCTTTTCCCAATTTTAGTTCTTGGCAGATTTTAGCTATTGTAGGACAAGTCAAGCAATCATCACACAATTCAAGCAAGCATGCAAAGAGTATATTGGCAGCGGAAAGTAAAGCATGCAACTTGCAAGAATGTAAAGGGAAGGGTTTGGAGAGTTCAAACGCAATTGGAGACACGGATGTTTTTCCTGTGGTTCGGATAGGTGGTGCTATCCTACATCCACGTTGATGGAGACTTCAACCCACGAAGGGTAACGGTTGCGCGAGTCCACGGAGGGCTCCACCCACGAAGGGTAACGGTTGCGCGAGTTCACTGAGGGCTCCACCCACGAAGGGTCCACGAAGAAGCAACCACCCACAAAGGGTCCACGAAGTAGCAACCTTGTCTATCCCACCATGGCCATCGCCCACGAAGGACTTGCCTCACTAGCGGTAGATCTTCACGAAGTAGGCGATCTCCTTGCCCTTACAAACTCCTTGGTTCAACTCCACAATCTTGTCGGAGGCTCCCAAGTAACACCTAGCCAATCTAGGAGACACCACTCTCCAAGAAGTAACAAATGGTGTGTAGGTAATGAACTCCTTGCTCTTGTGCTTCAAATGATAGTCTCCCCAACAGTCAACTCTCTCTCATAGGATTTGGTTTTTGTGGAAAGAAGATTTGAGTGGAAAGCAACTTGGGGAAGGCTAGAGATCAAGATTCATATGGTAGGAATGGAATATCTTGGTCTCAACACATGAGTAGGTGGTTCTCTCTCAGAACATATGAGTTGGAATTGTGTATGTGTTCTGATGGCTCTCTCCACGAATGAAGAGGAGGTGGAGGGGTATATATAGCCTCCACACAAAATCCAACCGTTACACACAGTTTTCCAATCTCAGTGGGACCGAATCAACAAACTCGGTCGGACCGAAAAGGTAAACCTAGTGACCGTTAGAGATTTTCGGTGGGACTGACATGCAACTCGATAGGACTGATATGGTTAGGGTTTGGGCATAACGTAATCTCGGTGAGACCGATTACACAAACTCGGTGAGACCGATTTTGGTAATTAGCTAACCAGAGAGTTGGTCAGGCAAACTCGGTGGGACCGATTTGCTCTTTCGGTGAGACCGAAAAGTTACAAAAAGGAAACACTGAATTTACATTGCAATCTCGGTGGGACCGATTCGCTCTTTCGGTGAGACCGAAAAGTTACGAAAGGGAAACAGAGAGTTTGCAATCCCATCTTGGTGAGACTGAGATCCCTATCGGTAGAACCGAATTGCTAGGGTTTGGCAGTGGCTTATGACAAGTGAAACTCGGTGGCGCCGGATAGAAAGAATCGGTAGGACCGAGTTTGGCTTAGGGTTTAGATCATATGTGGATATGGGAAAGTAGTTGAGGGCTTTGGAGCATATCACTAAGCACATGAAGCGAGAGGCTCATTAAGCAACACCTCATCCCTCCTTGATATTATTGGCTTTTCCTAAAGACTCAATGTGATCTTGGATCACTAAAATATAAAATGAAGAGTCTTGAGCTTTTGAGCTTGAGCCAATCCTTTGTCCTTAGCATTTTGAGGGTTCCACTTTCACATCCATGCCATGCCAATCATTGAGATTTCCTGAAATAGTCATCTTGGAATAGCATTAGCTCAATGAGCTATATGTTGTTATGAATTACCAAAACCACCTAGGGATAGTTGCACTTTCAATCTCCCCCTTTTTGGTAATTGATGACAACATATAGATCAAAGCTTCGACAAATGATAATAAGCATGAAATATATCGTCGCTTTGAGAAGTATGTGACAAGTAAGAGCTCCCCCTAAATTCGTGCATATTTAAAATTTGCTTTGGACTGCAAATGCACAAAGAGTTAGAGTCATGGGTTACTCTTCCATGTCACATACATCTTGGTGGAGCGCTTAAAATGATAAGAATGAAATACATGCACTCATCACCAAGAATAGTGAATGATCACATAAGATAGATAAGATAATAGCATTCACCAAACATTAAGTGTAGCTTATGATCAAACACATGATCATCAATGTCTCACAGATAACAGCATAGTATCTCACACAACAGCAAACAAAGTTCGAAAAACCACCAAATAAAGCAAGAGAGAAAAAAGCAACACTCTCTCTCTCTCGAAGCCTATGATCTATACATTTTCTCCCCCTTTGGAAACAAGTTACCAAAAAGTTCCTAGAAAATGCATAGTGCTAGATCGACTCTTAGGCTTGATCTTCTGGTGGTGGTGGAGTCCGGAGCACTCCAAGGACGAAGCCTTCTGTAGACATGGTCGGAGTCGAGGCTGAAGTAGATGCTGGAGCTGGTGGAACGGAGGCTGTAGCTGGTGCAGAAGTGGTGGCTCTGGTGTCAGCAACTGGCACTGCATGTGATCTCTGAGCTCTTGGCACTCTGGCAAATGCATCAGTTGTAGTCTTGCCTCTTCTCTCCTGCATGTCATCCTGGAGCTGCTCCACTGCAGTCTGAATCTCTGTCACTTTGACATCCAAGTCATAGAACTTTTGTTCCATGATCCTCTCTAAGCTCTGCTGATTCTGAGTGAGGGTGGCCAGTCCTTGCTCAATCCTCAGTGTGGATGCAATCAAGTAACCAAGCTGCTCTTGTTTGGTTTTCAGGAAATATTCAGATGCCTCCTCTTGAGTAGGCATCTTGGCAGCTTTCTCCTTCCTCGCCTTCTCCTTCTTTGCTTGTGCTTGAACTGATGATGGTTCGTTCTCATTCATCACAACTTGATTGTCCTCAAAATCTGGATGGATGGGCAGGTGTTCCTTGTCCAATAAGTATATGCCCGTGCCCATCTTGGAGTTGATGAGCTCCTGAATCTGTGGGGCATATCCACAGCTCCTCTTCTGATCAGCTGCCGTCCTCTTAATGGTCTCTACCATGAGGCTCATCACTTTGAACTTCTGTGGCACATCAAATATATGAAGCAAATTGATCGCATGGCCTCTGATCATCTTGTGATCACCTGACTTGGGCAAGAGAGTGTGCCTCAATATCCAGTTAATAGTTGGCAGCCCTGATAGAAGATAATGCACTGAGCCAAATTTGAAAGTTTCAAGAGCTTCATTTGGAATTTCCTTGTACATATTGGACATAGAGTTGTGGTCCATCTTCTTCTTGGCATAGATATCCAAGTCATCCTCATGCTCCTCTGGGGCATTGATGAGCTGTGCCCACTCAGCAACAGTAGATTGGTATCTCGTACCTTCAGACATCCAAGTTATCCTACCATCTGGATAGAAGTGTGCCGTGGAGTAGAATTGCATAATAAGTTCCTCGTTCTACTTTGTGAGCTTCTGCCAACAAAGTCTGCTACTCCACAAGCATTGAAGCTGTCTTGCACTCCAGGATAGTGCTCTTCATTGTCCTTGATGTATTGCCAATCAACCCATCTCATATCACAGACTATTGGCTTCTTATCAAGCAGCACTGTCTCATAGAAGTCCTGCTGTTCCTTGGTGTGAAATCTGTAGTCAACAGCAGTCCTCCTCCTTGAAGCATACGGATCTGCTTCTCTCCACTTCCTCAGCACTGAGTCTCTCCTGAGCTTCATATCCTCAGCCACAGGATGAGCATCATTGTGGTCTGGGATCTTGGGCTTGAGCTTTCTAAGTACTTGCTCTTCCTCATCTTCTTCAGCAGTGTCAGGCACTGGGGCCTTGTTCTTCTCAGCAGCTGGGATGCTTCTTGTATTTCTCTTTGGCTTTGGCTTTGGAGCTGGCTTGGCCTTGGAAGCAGCTGCCCCTGATCTTATGGCATCACCCATCAGCTTGGGTGCCTTAGGTGCTGGTGCAGCTACCTCTTCTTCATCCTCCTCATCTTCCATGATGGAAGCCTTTCCAAGCACTCTGGCTACGGTTTTCTTCACCCTTTCCTTCCTTTTCTTGCCTTTAGCAGCAACTGGCTCTATGGTTGCAGGCTTTTCAGGAATCTGAGTTGAAGCTCTGGCCTTTGGCATAGGCTACCTACCTGCTAGCCTTTTGATTTTCATCCCTGGCTTTGTGCCTTGAGCTGACCCAACTCTCTTGGAAGTTGCTTCCTCTTCTGCCACATAGTCTTCATCCTCAGAATCTGAAGTTCTCTTCTTCCTTTGTCTTGTGGCAGCTTTTGGCAGATTGCTAGGGATGCTCCTGCTGCCTTCATCTGAAGAACTTGAGGGACTAGTGCCCTCACTCATCTGCACTTGCTGTTCTGACATGTTCTGGCTGTCACTCTGATCAGACATGTTGCAAACTCTGACTGCTGACCCTGTGAATAGGTTATAGATGAGGTAGAGTGGATGAGCATCACAAAATGCAGAGATTTTTTGCAAAAGAATGATCCAAAAACTTAGTTTTAGTTTCCCACTGAAATCATCTCGGATCTACCGATTTTTAAACTCGGTGATACCGAAGTAGTTTTGGAACCTAAACTAGTGAACTCGGTCAGACCGAGTCACAGTTCGGTGGCACCGAGACTGCTAGGGTTTCACAGAGTTCCAAAATCGGTCACACTGATAAGTAATTCTCGGTCAGACCGAGTCTCACTTGTGCAATGGCATGAGACAAATCGGTGGGACCGAGTTTTTCAACTCAGTGGGTCCGAGATGGTTTCGGCGGAAACCTAACTCTAAAATTTTCGAATTAAAACTAATCTACGAACGCATTGACTGGATAGGAGTGTTTCAATCGTGGCAAGAATCATGATGATCACAATGTGCTAAGAATCGGATTGGAGAATAGCACAAAGATCGAGTCCATACCCTAGTTCGGCGGAGACTCGCTACGGCGGCAACGGCGGGGTTGAATTCCCGTTGACGGCGACGGAGACCAGCGACTGAAGGCGGCTGGCGGCGAGGAGACGATCCGGAGACCAAGTTGGCAGAGCAGGCTATCGCGCGGGCGAAGGGGTTCGGAGAAATTTCCAAATTTTTTGCCCGTGACTATATATAGCCCGACCCTGTCGGTGTGATCGAGTGGAACAACTCAGTGGCACCGAGATTCATAACTGCAAGCAGTTACTGAAACTCGGTGTGACCGAAAGGTTCAAATCGGTTGCACCGAGATCGAAAACCTAGATCAACTTAATGATCTCGGTAGGACCAAAAGTAGGGTATCGGTCAGATCGAGAATCATAAAGAGGTTTTGGAAGTTTAAGTCTGTGACGAATCGGGGACTCCGAGCGCTCCTCACACAGAGTGGTTCGAATCTGACTTGATCAAATTTTGTGATGTAGCATGAATAGAGTTTGAGACGAGAAAAGCATAGATAGCTAGAGGAGGTTCTTAGGCATTCTTGTCCATCCACTTGGCAAAAGGAAATAAAACCAAACAATCAAAACAACAAGTGGATGTCCTCGAATGAGTAAAATATGCAACCAGCATGCTCACACAATAAGATGGCAAATGAAATATGTGACATGGCATGCACAACCAATTCTAGCATCTATCAAGAAATTTGCGATGACAAGGTCATCTATATATGAGTATATTGACTTAGGAGTCAAGTGAGAACACTTGATCATAGGTCATACTCATCGTTTAAGCTCAAGTGGGGTTACCACTTTTACATAAAGCATTGTTGTGTTCACATCTTTAGAGTTGCTTTAGCTCAAGTCTTAGAGTAAAGCTCCCCCTAGATGTGATATCCCCCCTTAGAGGGATGAACTAACCTCGGGTTTTGTCGATGATGACTTCATGTAGATGTTGAAGATGTGGATGCTCAATGTTGATGTAGATCACTTGGAGCTATCCATTTGAGTGAATTGCACTTTCAATACCTACATGGGTTAGTCCCACAAGGAACAAACAAGGATATTCATAGACATAGAGTGATGCACACACAAGATGATGTCCATGAAAACTTTTAGGTTACCTTGTCCCTTGTCTTACCAACAAGAGGGTTTGTGACTCCTTGAACTAGTGCAAGATGTGGAAGTTGATTGCACTTGTTCTTGCCAAAATGATAAGAGTGAAGTATGTTGGCGGAGTCACCCTCAAGAACTCTCTAGTTCTTCTTCTTTTGGATCCACACCATCTTGATGGGAATCCTTGGAGTTGTAGTCGTACTTGATGAAGTGGAACTTGAAGTAGTCTTGGGAATCCACTGGACTAAGGTCTTAGGAGCTTCTTCAAATGCATCAATTTCCTCTTAAAGCTTGTCCTTGCCTTTTTGCTTGTAGTCTTGTGGTGGAAGATCATCTTGAGCTTGTGTCCCCTTGAAAGAAGTATCATACTTCTCTTGTTCAGGAACAAACTTTGTCTTGGGGTATTGATCTTCTTCCCACTCAACTCCATTGGCATTGAACTTTCGTTCAAAACCAACACCTTGATTCTTCCGGTGCATTCCTTGCTTGCGCACAATTTCCTCGAATTGCTTACTCCCGGCAAGGCTTTTGTACACTCCTTTCTCTATAATTCCCTTCAATAAGCTATTTTCTTGCTCAAGTGTAACTTGGCTAAGAGAATCATTAGTGGAATCAGGAGAACTACTAGAAGCAACAATATTGGATTTAGCATGATCATTGTTACTGCTAGAGGAAGAATCTTTCTTGTTCTTGTTACTAGACTTGACTTGAGGCATGTAAGTGGATAAGAGTAAACGCTTGGCAATGTAAGAAGAACTTTTCTTGCGGAGATCATCATTGATTGCTTTTAAGAACTCATGCTCTTGCTCAAGATTGAGCTTTTCAAAGCGTAATTTCTCATGAGCTCTTAAAAGTTCTCAATGATCTTCGAAGATAGTTTCATGAGCTAACTTAAGAGTGTTTAGTTCTTTAGTTAGAGCCTCAATCTTCTCCTTATCATTGTCATTCGTTTTATCTTGATTAGCATGATTAATTGACGTTTCATCATAGTATTCATCACTAGAGTTGTCAACAAGCAAATCATCACCTAACAAGTCATCTTCATCACTATTGAAATCAACATACTTGGGGTGTGTTACCCTAGGACCTTTGGCCATGAAGCATCTTCCAATTCCTTCATTTGATGAGTCAAATATGTTGTAGGAGTTGGTTGACACAAGTGCTAGACCGGCAACACCTTCATCTTGAGTATCTTCAGAGTCGGAGTGATAACTTCTCTCGGAGTGGCTGTCGGAGTCGGAGCCGGATACCCATTCACCAACATGAGCTTGATGTCTTCGTTTTGTGTAGCTCCTTGATGATTTTTCCTTCCTTTCCGAATCCTTGCTTCTCCGTGAGTATCTTCGTTCACAACGATCATCTCTACTCCTTCTCTCTCTTGGTGGTGATTCTTTGCTTCTTCTTTTTGGAGAATCTTCTCTTCTCTTGTAGGGAGCCGTACACTCATTGGAATAGTGTCCGGGTCTTCCACAACTGTAGCAGTTTCGCTCTCGACTAGAAGATCTTTTGTCATTGTAGGACCTTGACTTGAAGCTTCTATCTTTGCTTCTACTCTTGTAGAACTTGTTGAAGTTCTTCACCATTAAGCTCAATTCTTCATTGAAGTTTTGTTTCTCACTTGATGATGTAGGGGCTTCACATGAGGCTTTGTAGGCACCACTTGATTTGTTGTGAAGTTCCTCTTTATCCTTAAGTGACATCTCATGAGCAAAAATTCTTCCAATCACCTCCGTTGGCTTGAGATCTTTGTAATTGGGCATCATTTGGATCAATGTGCACACGGTATCATATTTTCCATCCAAGGCTCTTAGAATCTTCTTGATGATGAATCTATCGGTCATCTCTTCACTTCCTAAGCTGGCAATCTCATTTGTGATGAGAGCAAGCCTAGAGTACATTTCAGCGACACCTTCACCATCCTTCATTTTGAACTTGTCAAGTTGACTTTGAAGCACATCCAACTTGGATTCCTTGACGGAGTCGGTACCTTCGTGCATATCAATCAAAGTGTCCCAAATTTCCTTTATTCTCAAGACGGCTGATTTTGTTGAATTCTTCGGGGCACAATCCGTTGAAGAGAATATCACAAGCTTGAGCATTGTATTGCAACATCTTCAACTCATCCGCGGTAGCTTCACGGTTTGGTTCTTTCCCATCAAAGAAGTCACCTTGCAAACCAACACACACAATAGCCCAAATGGCGGGGTTATGTCCAAGAATATGCATTTTCATTTTATGCTTGCAACTAGCAAAATTAGTACCATCAAAGTAAGGACCTCTACGGTGATAATTTCCCTCGCTAGACGCCATACTCTCCTAGGTTGTGAAACCAAGGCTATGGCCACCAAAAGCTATGGAGATCAAAGCAAATGGAGACCAAAGCTCTGATACCACTTGTAGGATCGAAAGTATGTCTAGAGGGGGGGTGATTAGACTACTTGACCAAATAAAAACTTAACCTTTTCCCAATTTTAGTTCTTGGAAGATTTTAGCTATTGTAGGACAAGTCAAGCAATCATCACACAATTCAAGCAAGCATGCAAAGAGTATATTGGCAGCGGAAAGTAAAGCATGCAACTTGCAAGAATGTAAAGGGAAGGGTTTGGAGAGTTCAAACGCAATTGGAGACTCGGATGTTTTTCCCGTGGTTTGGATAGGTGGTGCTATCCTACATCCACGTTGATGGAGACTTCAACCCATGAAGGGTAACGGTTGCGCGAGTCCACGGAGGGCTCCACCCACGAAGGATAACGGTTGCGTGAGTCCACGGAGGGCTCCACCCACGAAGGGTCCACGAAGAAGCAACCACCCACAAAGGGTCCACGAAGAAGCAACCTTGTCTATCCCACCATGGCCATCGCCCACGAAGGACTTGCCTCACTAGCGGTAGATCTTCACGAAGTAGGCGATCTCCTTGCCCTTACAAACTCCTTGGTTCAACTCCACAATCTTGTCGGAGGCTCCCAAGTAACACCTAGCCAATCTAGGAGACACCACTCTCCAAGAAGTAACAAATGGTGTGTAGGTAATGAACTCCTTGCTCTTGTGCTTCAAATGATAGTCTCCCCAACACTCAACTCTCTCTCATAGGATTTGGTTTTTGTGGAAAGAAGATTTGAGTGGAAAGCAACTTGAGGAAGGCTAGAGATCAAGATTCATATGGTAGGAATGGAATATCTTGGTCTCAACACATGAGTAGGTGGTTCTCTCTCAGAACATATGTGTTGGAATTGTGTATGTGTTCTGATGGCTCTCTCCACGAATGAAGGGGAGGTGGAGGGGTATATATAGCCTCCACACAAAATCCAACCGTTACACACAGTTTTCCAATCTCGGTGGGACCGAATCAACAAACTCGGTCAGACCAAAAAGGTAAACCTAGTGACCGTTAGAGATTTTCGGTGGGACTGACATGCAACTCGGTAGGACCGATATGGTTAGGGTTTGGGTATAACGTAATCTCGGTGAGACCGATTACACAAACTTGGTGAGACCAATTTTGGTAATTAGCTAACCAGAGAGTTGGTCAGGCAAACTCGGTGGGACCGATTTGCTCTTTCGGTGAGACCGAAAAGTTACAAAAAGGAAACACTGAATTTACATTGCAATCTCGGTGGGACCGATTCGCTCTTTCGGTGAGACCGAAAAGTTA
Organism: Triticum urartu; assembly: GCF_056163025.1. Taxonomy (NCBI): domain Eukaryota; kingdom Viridiplantae; phylum Streptophyta; class Magnoliopsida; order Poales; family Poaceae; genus Triticum; species Triticum urartu. The sequence goes on along the minus strand of NC_141873.1, from coordinate 189,956,335 downwards.
CGAAAGGGAAACAGAGAGTTTGCAATCCCATCTCGGTGAGACTGAGATCCCTGTCGGTAGAATCGAATTGCTAGGGTTTTGCAGTGGCTTATGACAAGTGAAACTCGGTGGCGCCGGATAGAAAGAATCGGTAGGACCGAGTTTGGCTTAGGGTTTAGATCATATGTGGATATGGGAAAGTAGTTGAGGGCTTTGCAGCATATCACTAAGCACATGAAGCAAGAGGCTCATTAAGCAACACCTCATCCCTCCTTGATAGTATTGGCTTTTCCTAAAGACTCAATGTGATCTTGGATCACTAAAATATAAAATGAAGAGTCTTGAGCTTTTGAGCTTGAGCCAATCCTTTGTCCTTAGCATTTTGAGGGTTCCACTTTCACATCCATGCCATGCCAATCATTGAGCTTTCCTGAAATAGTCATCTTGGAATAGCATTAGCTAAATGAGCTATATGTTGTTATGAATTACCAAAACCACCTAGGGATAGTTGCACTTTCACTAAGCCCCCGAGTCAGAGGCTTGCTCACCACTCGGTAGGATTTTTTCAACTTAGGCGAGTACTGGACTGCAGCTAAGCCCCCGAGTGAGAGGCTTGCTCACCACTCGGTAGGATTTTTTCAACTTAGGCGAGTACTGGACTGCAGCTAAGCCCTTGAGTGAGAGACTTGCTCATCACTCGGTAGGATTTTTTCAACTTAGGCGAAACGGACTCGTAGCTAAGCCTCTGAGTGAGAGGTTTGCTCATCACTCGGTAGGATATTTTCAACTTAGGCGAAACGGATTTGCAGCTAAGCCACCCATTGGGGGATTTCAGAAACAAGCATAAGCAATCGACAATCATTTTAGAAGACTGAAAAAAAACTCTTGTCTTTGATAAACAAACCACAAAGGTGCTTTTTATTACATCTTAATAGACTAAGTGCTTAAGTATAAAAGGGGCAGAGCAGCTCCGCATTCCAAGCTCGCGGCTTGTCTTTCTTGTGCTCGACGTTGTAGAGGTGGTATGCTCCATTGTGGAGCACTCTGGTGACAATGAAGGGGCCTTCCCAGGCAGGAGCAAGCTTGTGAGGTTTCTGCTAATCCACTCGGAGAACCAAGTCTCCCTCTTGAAATGCTCGACCCCTCACGTTTCTGGCATGGAATCGACGCAGGTCTTGCTGATAGATGGTTGATCGGATCAAGGCCATCTCTCTTTCTTCTTCCAGGAGATCGACCGCATCTTGCCATGCCTATTCTGCTTCTTCTTCTGAGAAAAGCTCGACTCGGGGCGCATTGTGGAGCAAGTCACTCGGAAGTACAGCTTCAGCTCCATAAACCAAGAAAAAGGGTGTCCTGCCAGTCGACCGATTGGGAGTTGTCCTCAATCCCCACAATACTGATGGAAGTTCATCAACCCAGGCTCTTGCCGTGTGTTTGAGGTCAGGCATCAGTCGGGGTTTCAGTCCTTTGAGAATCAATCCATTTGCTCTTTCAGCTTGCCCATTCGACTAGGGGTGGGCGACTGAGGCATAGTCGACTCGAGTACCTTGGGAAGCATAGAAAGTTATGAACTCATCAGAATTGAAGTTTGACCCGCTATCAGTGATGATGCTGTGTGGAACACCATATCTGAATGTTAACTCTCTGATGAAGCTGACAACAGTACTGGCTTCAAGGTTCTTGATAGGCTTGGCTTCAATCCACTTGGTGAACTTGTCGACTGCTACAAGCACATGAGTGAATCCACTCCTATCATTCCTCAGAGGTCCAACCATGTCCAATCCCCAAACAGCAAAGGGCCAGACGAGTGGAATGGTCTTCAGGGCCGATGCAGGCTTGTGAGACATGTTGGAGTAAAACTGGCAACCTTCACATTTGTCGACTATTTCTTTTGCCATGTCATTTGCCCGTGGCCAGTAAAATCCCGCTCGGTATGCTTTGGCCACAATGGTCCGAGAGGACGCATGGTGACCACAGGTCCCCGAGTGGATGTCATTGAGGATCACTCGACCTTCTTTAGGTGTTATGCATTTCTGGCAAACTCCAGTCACACTTTCTCTGAACAACTGTCCTCTTATCACAGTAAAGACTTTAGATCGACGGACGATCTTTCGAGCCTCTTCTTCATCCTCTGGGAGTTCCCTTCTAAGAATGTACGTGATATATGGTACTGTCCAATCGGGGGTGATGACCAAAACCTCCATAATTAAATCGACCACGACTGGAACCTCGATTTCAGTCGGATCGGTGGCACTCTTCGGCTGCGGAGGATCTTTAGTGAAGGGATCTTCTTGAACTGAAGGTGTATGGATATGCTCCAGGAACACATTGCTAGGAATGGCTTCTCTTCTGGAGCCTATCTTTGCCAGATCATCGGCTGCTTGATTTTTCAGTCGATGGATGTGATGGAGCTCTAACCCCTCAAACCTCTTTTCTAACTTTCTCACTTCATTGCAATAACCAGTCATAGCTGGCCTTCTGACATCCCACTCTTTCATCACCTGATTGACCACTAAATTCGAGTCGCCATAGACCATGAGGCGACGGATGCCAAGTGAAATGGCCATACGCAAACCGTACAGAAGTGCTTCATATTCAGCTTCATTGTTGGAGTAATCAAAGTGAATCTGGAGAACATAGCTGAGTTTGTCACCACGGGGGGATACCGACACCACCCCAGCACTGGAACCATTCAACATCTTGGACCCATTGAAGAACACGGTCCAATGCTCTGAGTGAATTTGGGCCGAAAGTTGCTGTTCGATCCACCCGGTGAGGAAATCAGCTATTGCTTGGGACTTGATAGCTTTATTTGCCTCGAATTTGATGTCCAGGGGAAGGAGTTCAATCGCCCACTTTGCCACTCCACTAGTTGCATCTCTGTTGTTCAGAATCTCTGATAATGGAGCGTCGCTGATGACTGTAATGGAATGATCAGAGAAATAGTGTGCAACCTTCTTCGTGGTCATGTAAATCCCATAAACAAGCTTCTGATAATGTGGATATCTTTGCTTTGACGGAGTCAGAACATCAGAAACATAATATACTGGGCGCTGAACTTTATAGGATTTTCCTTCTTCCTCCCGCTCGACCGTGAGTAATGTACTGACAACTTGTCCAATGGCTGCAATATAAAGCAGTAAAGGCTCTTTGCTGATTGGTGCAGCAAGCACCGACTGGGTGGAAAGCAGGGCTTTGAGCTCTGCAAATGCTGCATCGGCTTCGGGAGTCCACTCGAACTTATCAGACTTCTTCATCAGTCGGTAAAGAGGCAATGCCTTTTCACCGAGGCGAGAAATGAATCGACTCAAGGAGGCCAAACAACCAGTAAGCTTATGAACATCATGCACATGCACAGGGCGTTTCATCCGAAGTATAGCACCAACTTTCTCGGGGTTAGCGTCGATCCCTCGTTCGGAAACGAGGAAACCGAGTAATTTTCCACCAAGAACTCCGAATGTGCACTTTGATGGGTTAAGCTTGATATCATATCTTCTGAGATTGGCAAAGGTTTCAGCAAGGTGAGCCAGCAGGTCGGAACCTTTATGTGACTTGACCACAATGTCATCCATGTATGCTTCCACATTCCGACTGATTTGTGTGAGCAGACACTTCTAGATCATCCTCATGAATGTGGCTCCGGCGTTCTTCAAGCCGAATGGCATGGTGACATAACAGAAGCATCCGAATGGAGTGATGAAAGCCGTTTTTATCTCATCAGGTACATACAGTCGGATCTGATGGTACCCGGAATAGGCGTCCAAAAAAGAAAAACGCTCACACCCCGCAGTTGAGTCGACGATTTGGTCGACGCGGGGGAAAGGAAAATGATCTTTCAGGCAAGCCCGATTGATATGCTTGAAGTCAATGCACATGCAAAGTGAATCGTCCTTCTTGGGGACCATGACAACATTGGCGAGCTACTCGGAGTGGTAGATTTCTCGGATGAACTCAGCTTCCAGGAGCCGAGCCACTTCCTCACCAATTGCCTTTCTCTTCTGGACGGTGGACCGTCGGAGATGTTCCTTGACTTGTTTTACTTTTGGGTCGACTCACAAACGATGCTCAGCCAGTCCCCTGGGTACACCCGACATGTCAGAAGGTTTCCATGCAAAGATGTCCCAGTTCTCATGAATGAACTGGATGAGCGCTTCTTCCTATTTGCTGTCGAGTGTTGTTGAGATATGGGTCGGAGCAGCATTTGGATCGGTCGGGTGAATATGAATCGACTTCGTTTCACCGGACGACTGAAATGCAGAATCTGTGGCAGGCTTCTTGGCTCGCAGCAAATCACTCGGATCTGCATCTTTTTGATATTCTTGCAGTTCTACTACTACCATCTGTGCATCGGTAATTTTTGAGCCCTTTTGAAAGCACTCTTCCACCTTCTGCCGATTGCCAGTGACAGTGATTACTCCTCTAGGACCAGGCATCTTCAATTTGAGATACACGTAACATGGTCGAGCCATAAAACGTGCATAAGCTGGCCTACCCAGAATAGCATGGTAAGCACTCTTGAAATCCACTACCTCAAATGTCAACTTTTCCTTGCGGTAATTCTTGGAATCACCGAAAACCACATCAAGGGCGATCTGGCCGAGTGACTGAGCCTTCTTGCCAGGTATAACGCCATGGAAACTCATGTTGCTTTCACTAAGCTTGGACATCGAAATGCCCATTCCCTTCAAAGTTTCAGCATAAAGGATATTCAGGCCACTGCCACCATCCATCAGCACTTTAGTCAGTCGAGTGCCTTCAACTACTGGGTCGACCACCAGTGCTTGCCTCCCTGGGGTGGCTATGTGAGCTAGCTGGTCCGACTGGTCGAATGTGATGGCAGTCTGGGACCACTTCAGATAACTGGGTGTTGCTGGAGCAACCATGTTTACTTCTCTGTTAATAACTTTCAACCGACTCTTGCTTTCAACATCAGCAAAAATCATCAGCGTGGAATTGACATTGGGAAAACCATCATCATCTTCTTCTCTATCCTCAAATCCATCGGACTCCTTTTCCTTCTCCTTGGGTTGTTTCTCTCGAAACTGCTGGATCAGGAAACGACCCTGTTGAGTGGTGTGTTTAGGGTAAATGATGTTCTCCTCTTCATCTTTTTTGGTATGAATATGGCATGGCAAATCCAACACATCATTCCCATCTTTATCCTTAACCTTTTTGGGAGTCCAGGGCCCTTTGGGTTTTCCTTTGAAATTTCCTTGGGCAACAACTAAAGCTTCACCAGGAGCAGCTGGTTCAGCCTTTCGCTTCTGTTTCCGACTGGAATTCCCTCCTCCGGTTTCTTGGGCGACTATTTTATGCTTGCCACTCCAGAGTCGCTCTTCACCATTGGCATATTTGGTGGCAATCTCCATCATTCGAGTCAACGTCATATCTCCTGTCCGACCGAATTTCAGATTCAAATCCCGATACTTAACGCCTTCCTTGAAGGCACAAATTGCTTGGTGATCCGACACATTCTCCACTGTATGGTGTAACGTGATCCATCTCTGGATATAGTCCCTCAAGGTTTCATTCGGTTTCTGAACACAACACTGCAATTCTATCAACCCTACCGGCCTTTTACAAGTACCTTCAAAGGTTCTAACAAACACTCGAGCAAGTTCTTCCCAACTATATATGCTGCCGGGAGCCAACTGATTCAACCATGCCCTGGCTGAGCCCTCCAACATCAAGGGAAGGTTCTTCATAGCCACATCATCAATGCCGCCACCAATCTGCACAGCCACTCGGTAGTCCTCAAGCCAAGTGTCTGGCTTAGACTCGCCGGTGAATTTGCGGACTCCAGTCACCAACCTGAAGTTGGGAGGAATCACTGCTGCTCTGATGGCTCAACTGAAACACTTGAGTCCTGAAACGTGCACTCTGCTTCCAGTCGGATGATCTCTATCATGGCCTTCTCTGTGAGCCCTGTTCCTATCAACCAGACCTTGAACGAGGATAGATCTTGCATCAAAGCCTGGCTCTTTGGGGTCGACCGGAATTCTTTGTTCGCCGCTGTGGGGGCGCCTGTCATCTTGCCGCCGAGGCACGTATGACCCACTCCTCGGAGGAGGCGTGGGCAGTTGATGACAGTCGTCGTGGTCGAGTCGATGATCATACTGCTCACGGTTCCTGTACTGATCTTGCCGGTGCCCATGTTCTTCACGCCACGGAGGCGATCTCGGGCTGTGAGCAGATTGGACAGTATCTGCCACCACATACCTGCTATGAATCCTATTCCGCGACTGAGATACTACTGTATTCTGCTCTCCTGCTGCCCAGAGTAAAGCCCGTATCTGCATCAAACCTCGTCCAGCTTCTGACTGGGAAGGTTGAATTGACTCTGCTATTCGAGCTGCAGCTGTGAGATTCTGGATCGGAGTTCGGTATACGTGATTCGGAGGCGGAAAAAGTTGTCGTCGACTAGACTCAGGAATCCGCTGTCGAGCACGCTCATCGAGTGCGCGCTGGAGGTTCTCCAGTCGAGTGCGCTCAGCCAAGTTGGCTAGGTGCGCCTCCTCCAAGGCCTGGGCCTCGGGGGTATCTCCAACGATAGGAGTGCGAAGTGCATCCATATTACGGCGGCGAAGATCTTCCCTCCGCTACGAAGAGAGGGGCTCGGGGCGGTACTCCTCATGGACATGTGATGGGTCGCTGACGCCATCACCACCATCTTCACGGGTGAAGCCAGGAGGACTGCGTGATCCATTGACCATCAAGACTTCCGCCGCGGGGTCACTGCTATCGCACTCGGATGCAATCTCGACGGAGCCAGTCGACAGATCGAACATGCCATAGAGAGTTTCATCGGGCTTGATCATCGCGATTTGCGGGGTGGCTGATTGGCGGGCCACCGCATACCTCACCCACCGCTGAAGCCGCGACCAACTAGATCGCTGGCGCCGACAAACAATGGGAAACGAGGTTGGCATAGGAGCCGACCGGTACTGAATCGACGGCTGCCGAAGAAGGACACTTCGGACGCATGCGCGGAAATGCGTCACCCCGCGGACGAGGAGCGCCTCGACGTCGAGTGGAGCCTCATGGAGCTAAGCGGAGTCGTCAGCGATGAAGACAAGCGCGCCGAGATGGATCTCACAGCCTTCAGCCAATCCTCTGCTGGAAACCATGATGATGGGAATCGGAAAAATCGCAACTTCTCCAACAAACTGCTAAGACACCTGCCCCACGGTGGGCTCCAACTGTCGTGGATCTAAGACTGATAGTAGAACGGGGGGTAGGTATGAGGAGGCAAGATCCTAGCTATGGAGTAGTTGTACACATGAGTTTACGAGTTCAGGCCTTTCTCGGAGGAAGTAACAGCCCTACGTCTCGGTGCCCTGAGGTAGTCGACTGGATTATATGCGTGTGTGAGTTTACAAAAGATGCAAACCCCTGTCCTGGAGGAGGGGGTGGCTTATATAGAGTGTACTAGGACCCCAGCTCCCCTCCATTACGCGGGGTTGAATGTACATAAAGAAGGAGCGTTACAGGTAACGTCTATATTAAAGTGCTTTAAATGATAGTTAAGTCTATGAGTAAACACCCGACCATTGCTGTATAGAGTGACTTTAGACCTTCTGTTTGTCGAGTGATTTCTGTGACGGTCGAGTGACATTGATTCTTCCGAGTGGAATGTCTCTGGTCAAGTGGATGATGATACCCTTTGAATGCTTCTGGATTTTAGGGTGATGTCCTTGGGGAGGGCGTCTAGGTGAGGCCTATGACCCTACCCTAGGTGCATAGCTTCATCAGGAGCTCCTCCCGAGGCTGAGTCATGCTTGAAAGAGGTGGCGTAGCTGATGGCTTGAAGAGCCGCTCTTCGAAGACGCCGGGCTCTTGCGGTTGCCGCTTGGATGCTCTCCTGGCGATGTCATCGGCTTCCTTGTTGGTGCCCTGGGGCACGTGCTGCAGCTCCAGGCCCGAGAACTGCTTTTCCATCTTGCGCACCTCTGTGAGGTAGGCCTCCATGTGCTCGTCCTTCGGCTCGTACACCTTGTTGGAGAAGTTGACGAGGAGCTGCAAGTCGCCTTTGACGGTGAGGCGCTTCACCCCTCGAGCCGCCGCAGCCCTCAGGCCAGCTATGAGGCCTTCGTATTCTGCGCTGTTGTTGGAGGCCTTCTCGCCGTGCTGAAAATAGAGTTGCACAGCGTAGTAGAGCTTGTCCTGAGTGGGTGAGATGAGCACTGCTCTAGCCCCCGCGCCCTAGTGTGCGAAGGCGCCATCAAAATACATGACCCAGCCGTCTGGTGCCTCACTTCCTGGGGAGGTGGACCAGTCTTCTCCTTCCTCAAGAGCCGGGGCATCTATCCATTCTGCCATAAAATCGGCGAGCGCGGCTCCCTTGATGACCCTGGTAGTGCTGAACTCCAACTGGAATGCTTGCAACTTGATGTTCCACTCAGCTACCCTTCTAGCTGAGTTAGGGCTCCTGAGCACCCTCTCCAATGGGTAGGCTGAGATGACCTTGATGGGGTGGCCCTAGAAGTAGTGCCGCAGCTTGCGCGAGGCCACCAAGAGTGCGAGTAGGAGCTTTTGCGACATGGGGTAGCGTGCCCTCGTGTCCCGCGGTACGGTGCTGACGAAGTACACCGGGCGCTCGACGAGGGCTGGCACACTGTCGAGGCTCGGGTCCTGCGGAGATTGTGGCATATCCTGAGGTGGTGGGTTTCCTGAGACCTGACTGTCCTTAGGAGCTTCTGCGATGTTGCCCTGCTGAGCTTGGTCTTCCGCCGCTGATGGCTTTGCTGCGCCCTCCTGACCCCGCGCTGCATCAGCTCTAGCTTGGTGCGACACACCCTTGTCTTGGCGCTCCTCCCGAACCGCCACCAGCACTGCGCTGGCGGAGTATGGGGTGGCGGCAAGGTAGAGCACCAGGGGCTCGAGAGGCCGCGGTGCCACCATCACTGGGGCCTGGTGAGGTATTTCTTGAGGTCTTGGAAGGCCCGGTCGGCCTCCAGGGTCCACTCAAATGGGCCCTACTTCTTCATGAGCTTAAAGAAGGGTAAGGCGCGCTCGCCTAGCTTGGAGATGAAACTCCCTAATGCGATCACCCGCCCTGCTAGCTTCTGCATTTCCTTGAGGGTCTGTGGTGGGCTCATGTCTTCGATAGCCTTGATCTTCTCCGGGTTCGCCTCGATCCCTCTGTGGGATACGAGGAACCCCAGTAGCTTGCCGGAGGGGATGCCAAACACACACTTCTCCGGGTTAAGCCTCAAGTTCACTTGGCGCAAGCTCTCGAAGGTCTCCTCCAAGTCTTGAATCAATGTCCTCGCCTTGCGAGATTTGACCACTATCTCATCAACGTAGGCCTCTGTGTTTCTGCCGAGCTGCCGCCCCAAGGCGATTTGCATCAGGTTGCGCCCGTGTTGCACAGCCCGAAGGGCATGCAGGTGTAGCAGTACACCCCGCATGGTGTCAGGAAGGCTGTCTTCTCCACATCCTCCACAGCCATCTTGATTTGGTGGTATCCTGAGAATGCATCCAGGAAACATAGCAAGTCGCACTCGGCGGTGGAGTCGATGATTTGATCGATGCGTGGAAGCGGGAACGGATCCTGGGGGCATGCTTTGTTAAGGTTGGTGAAGTCGACACACATCCGTTCCTTCCCGCCTTTCTTCGGTACTATGACAGGGTTCACCAGCCATTCGGGGTATCGAACTTCTCGGATGGTACCTGCCGCCTCCAGCTTGCGTGTCTCTTGGAGGATGAAGGCCTGCTTCTCAGTGGACCGCCGTCTTGCTTGCTGCTTCACGGGGCGTACGTTGGGGCACACCCTTAGATGATGCTGGATTACCTCTCTCGGGACCCCTACCAGCTGATTGGGCTCCCACGCGAATATCTCCTTGTTCGCGCGCAAAAACCTCACCAAAGCTTCTTCTTGTCCTGGGTCAAGGCCGGTTCCTATGGTGAAGGTGGCTCATGAAGACCCGTCCTCGTTGACCGGCACCTGCTTGGTCTCCGCCTTGTCTTAAGTGAACAACTGCTTCTTCTTGGTGGGCGCGGTCTCCATGGCCTCAGGCGTACCGGCGCCGGCTAGCTGTGCTGCTGCTGCGGTCTTGAAGGCGAGCCTGAGCGCTGCCACGGCCTCCTTTGTGTCCCCCTTGATGGTGAGGACGCCCCTGATCCCTGGGATCTTCATGAGGTTGTAGGCCGTGTGAGTCGCCGCCATGAACTGAGCGAGAGCCGGGTACCCGAGGATGGCGTTGTACGGGAGACCGACGTGGGCGACATCAAAGTCCACCAGCTCGATGCGATAGTTGTCTCGCGTGCCAAAAGTGACAGGGAGGCGGATCTGCCCCAGAGAGTGGGCAGCTCCACCACCTTCTCCTATGAAGGGCTTGCTGAGGCCGAGCCGTTCGAGCGGCACATGAAGAAGGCTGAAGGCTTCTACGGAGAGCAAGTTGAGGCCGGCGCCGCCGTCGATGAGGGTCTTGGTAACGTCCACTTTGCAGATGGTGGGTGTGCAGAGCATCGGGAGCATCCCGGAGCCAGCGGTGGAGTCGGGGTGGTGTTCCGAGCCGAAGGTGAGGTCGGCCTCCGGCGCTGCCCAACCCGGCGGAGCCCTCGAGTGCTTGGAGGCTGCCCCAATCTGACGGAAGAAAGGCTTGACGTGGCGATCTGAAGGTGGTGCTTGGGAGCCACCCAGCAGTGTCGTGACTACGTGGTGCGCCGGCGCTACGTAGCGCGCGGTGAAGAGGTTGCAGAGTTCCCCTAGGATGCCACTGTGGATCCCGGGAGGTTGAGCAGCCAGGCGCGCGGCTCGTCGGCGAGGGCCATGGGGAACCAGTTCGCCATGATCTTGTCGTCACCTCCGGCTTCGAGGACAGCCTCCTCGTATGGTAGCAAGAACAGCGCTGAGTCTTCCGCGCCGTCGTAACGCGGCGGCATCCCCGGATTGAACTTGGCCGGCCACTGCACTCGCCGCAGGGCGGGGGCCAGGGCTCGATACCCAGACTCCCTGCTACTGGTGTTGGCCGCAGAGGTGGGTGGCGGGGCACCTGCCATGGGAGCGTAGTGCGGCAGTACGGGGCGCAGGTTGGTGGAGAGGAGCCCCGGCGCACCCCTACCTGGCGCGCCAAATGTCGGATGTGGCGTTCCGGCAAACCCTTAAGGTTCGAACACTAGGGTGCGCACGAAGTCTTTCCTTCCTACCGATCTACGCCCTAGCTCGCTAAGATCTCACGCACGAACTCGATGAACTCGCAACACAGAAAGACACGAGGTTTATACTGGTTCGGGCCACCGTTGTGGTGTAATACCCTACTCCAGTGTGGTGGTGGTGGATTGCCTCCGGGGCTGATGATGAACAATACAAGGGAAGACCAGCCTCCTGAGGTTGAGGTGTTCTTGCGAGTTGGCTCTCGATCGGGTTGGATCAAGCTAAGATGATCTACCATGAGATGAGATGCGATCAGATGCCCCTACTATGGTGGCTAGCTCTACTTATATAGGCCCTGGTCCTCTTCCCAAATATTGAGCGGGAAGGGAGCCAACAACGGCGGGAAAATTTGAAGGGGGACAACTAGTACAAGCTATCTTGACAAAAGTGGTCTTCGCCTGTGAAAAGCTCTGGTGGTGACGCCGTCTTGGGCTCCATGATGACCTCCATCTTGCTGTCCTCCTGGTCTTGGTCTCGTTGCACCAATATAGCAACCTTTGCCTGATGCCTTGGTACTCTTCGTCTACGCTGGGCTCCTTAGCACCAAAGAGGAAATAAGGACGCTATGCGCGCTGGCACCCGCCTGGTGTCGTGCGCCATGGCTCATGTCACGAGGGCCTCGTGAGGTTTGCCTCACCTTGATATCTCCGCTCCTCGTGAGCCTGCTGTGACGCCCCGAGACCATTGCGCCAGGTGTCTTCCAGTTTTTCGCTATCGTTGCCATGCCATTCACTTGCGTGTTGCATCTTGTCATGTCATCATGTGCATTGCATCATCATGTTTTCAAAACATGCATCCGTCCGGGTTCCCCAGTTCCGTCCGTTGTCCGTTCCGAGCCCAACACACTTGCACGCCCCCACGACATGTCCGAAATAGTATTTTTATAAGTGGCCGGAAAATGTTCTCGGGATGGGTTGAAAGTTGGAGTGCGGTCTTATTATAGTGTAGGTAGGCCGCCTGCCAAATTTCATCGCGTTCGGAGTAAGTTTGATGCCCAAACGAATAACTATAGCGGCAGTATAGCCGGTCAAACGTTAGACGTTTTCGGTCTCCGGAAACGGTTGTCGGGCTACCTTCTTTCCTCTCTCTCAGCCAAAGCCTCTCTACACATTTCACTACCGACCGCCAGGCCAGCCTACCCCTCTTTGCACAGTGCATCGTCCCCTCGTGCTTGTCCGAAACTCACCCGAACCCGACTCAGACAGTCCTCACTGTTGGGTCCGGATCATCCCCTAACATCTACAAAACGTCCCCGTTTTCTTATCTGATCTCCCTCGCCTATTTATCCGAGACCGTCCGTTTAAGATCGGAGGGTCCAAATGCCCCTAAACTTAGCCTTTTTGCTATATATAGATCAAACTCTAGCCTAACCCTAAAAATCCTCCCCCTTGTCCTATCGCGCCGCCGCCACCCACTCACCATTCCCCTCGCGATCTTCCCAGATCCACCTCGTGTTGCCCATCCACCCAACTGGCAGCCTCCACCTCTCCTACCGATTCACCTCCAGCCAATCCATCGATCCACTGCCTTCCTCGAGCTCCAACAGGACCGCACCCCTAGATCCCCTGCTTCGAGCACCTCCATGGAGCCAGACTCCCCCGCCTCCGCTTGTTCTCCCCGAGGACCAGCAGAGCTCACCCGCCTCCTCCACCTCGTGTCGCCGCCGACGAGCTTCATCTGAAATGAGCACCACCGCCTCTGCTGCGCCCCTGCTCCTTACTCTGTCCATCTCTCTTTTCTTCTTCTCCCTGTCTTCTAAGATCTCCATCTCTCTATAACACGCAGCAACAGCAGACCGCCATGGCGCCCGGAGCTCGAGTTCGTCCACCCCCTGTCCAGAATCATCTCCGGGGACCGGATTCGCACCCCGTCATCCATCCCAGCCGTCCACGCGTCGTCGGAGGTCACCCCGAGCGCCAAGTTCGCCGCCGCCGCTCCCCTGCATCCCGCCTCCGCCTCCCCTGTTCCTCCGAGAACTCAAGGACGAGGACGAGCCCCTTGCCTCGTCTCGATCCCGTGGATCTGAATGCCCAGCGCCGCTCGTCGTCCTCCGCCAAGATTCTGCACTGCCCCAAGTCCGCCGCCGTTCCCGAGTCCCCTGCAGGAACCAAGGAGCCTGAAGCCATGGCCACCACCCGTTCATCACCCTCGCTGCTGGATCCGGCCAGTTCCAGCATGTCCCTGCCGGATCCGCGTCGTCTGCCTCCCTCCATCTCGCCTGCATCCCTACAGCACCAGCGCCGCGACCCTGTTCTTCCTGGAGACGCACGCAGCGCCAAGCCTCCCGCTCGCTCGCTCTCGTGGTCGTGTTGACCATGGGTCAGAGAGTGGACCAACCTCACCCCGTCGGAAGCCCAACCTCCCATCTAGCACCGCGCTTAGGCCCAATGCCTCTCCAGTCGCAGCGCCTAAGGCCCGGCCTACTCCCTTCCAGATCCAAGCCGGCCCAGTCAAGCCTGATGTGAGCAGCTCCCCAGCGCCCCACCTTTCTTTTTCTTTTTTACTATTGTTGGTCCAGCAGTTTTGGCCCAGGGTCTATTTTTTAGGCTTTGCGATTTGTCTAATTTACCAAGGAATGCTATTTTGCAAAAAACCCCTCATAGTTCATGCATATAATAACTTAATAACTAAGCATCACATGTAAAAACTTTATATATGAAAAATGCTTAAAATTGTGTCTAGTTTCATAATATGTCACTTTCACCCATGTTTAAAATGTTTAAATTGCTGTTTGTGTAGATTTACTCTTATGCCATGCTAGAATGCTTTATTTCATAACTTTTCAACCGTAGCTCCAAATTTAATAAACTTTATATGTAAATGGGGTAGAAAAATGCATAGTTTAACATGGTGGAATCTCTTTGCATGTTTAACAACTCTAAAATATGGTTTAGGGCAGAACAAGACCAAACCTAATATATGCACATGAGGAGTTTTCGGATTTGTTGTTTGTTGTTCCGGCCTCATTTAAACTTGCCTAGATAGGTAGTTTTCTTTTGCTTCATCTCTTGCCATGTTTATCAACATTTAATATTGTTGGGTACATAAACGAGATCGAACTAAATAAACAAATGTGGTGCTTTGTCAATATGCAACTCATTGCATATTGAGCTCCACTTAATTTGTAGTGTTGCTTGTTGCACTTTGCCATGCCATGCTTCATTAAACCGGACATGCATCATACTTGGTTGTGCATCATGCCATGTTTATGTGGTGGTTGTTTACTATGTTGTTTGCTCCTTTCCGGTGTTGCTTCTTCGGGTTGGTTCCGATAACGTCGCGTTTGTGAGGATCTGTTCGACTACGTCCGTTTGTCTTCTTCATGGACTCGTTCTTCTTCCTTGCGGGATCTCAGGCAAGATGACCATACCCTCGAAATCACTTCTATCTTTGCTTGCTATTTGCTCGCTCTATTCCTATGCCTATGCTGCAATACCTACCACTTGCTATGTCATGCCTCCCATATTGCCATGTCAAACCTCTAACCCACCTTGTCCTAGCAAACCATTGTTTGGCTACGTTACGGCTTTGCTCAGCTCCTCTTATAGCATTGTTAGTTGCAGGTGAAGATTGGAGTTTGTTCCTTGTTGGAACATGATATTTGTTGGAATATCACAATATCTCTTATTCAATTTAATGCATCTATATACTTGGTAAATGGTGGAAGGCTCAACCTTATGCCTGGTGTTTTGTTCCACTCTTGCCGCCCTAGTTTCTGTCATACCGGTGTTATGTTCCTTGATGTTGCGTTCCTTACACGGTTGGGTTATAATGGGAACCCCTTGACAGTTCGCCTTGAATAAAACTCCTCCAGCAAGGCCCAACTTTGGTTTTACCATTTGCCACCTAGCCTTTTCTTTCCCTTGGGTCGGCCAACCCAAGGGTCATCTTTATTTTAACCCCCCCAGGCCAGTGCTTCTCTAAGTGTTGGACCAACCTGAGCGATGTCCGGCGCCCCCTGGGCAACCAGGGTCTATGCCAACCCGACGTCTGGCTCATCCAGTGTGCCCTGAGAACGAGATATGTGCAGCTCCTATCGGGATTTGTCGGCACATCTGGGTGGCTTTGCTGGTCTTGTTTTACCCTTGCCGAAATGTCTTGTAACCGGGATTCCGAGTCTGATCAGGTCTTCCTCTGAGAAGGAATATCCTTCATTGACCGTGAGAGCTTGTGATGGGCTAAGTTGGGACACCCCTGCAGGGTTTTGAACTTTCGAAAGCCGTGCCCGCGGTTATGGGCAGATGGGAATTTGTTAATGTCCGGTTGTAGAAAACCTGAAACTTATCTTAATTAAAATGCATCAACCGCGTGTGTAGCCGTGATGGTCTCTTTCCGGCGGAGTCCGGGAAGTCAACACGGTGTTGGAGTTATGCTTGAACGTAAGTAGTTTTAGGATCACTTCTTGATCACTTCTCGTTCACGATCGTGCTTTGCTTCTCTTCTCGCTCTTATTTGCGTAAGTTAGCCACCATATATGCTTAGTGCTTGCTGCAGCTCCACCTCACTACCTTTTCCTACCCATAAGCTTAAATAGTCTTGATCTCGCGGGTGTGAGATTGCTGAGTCCTCGTGACTCACAGATACTTCCAAACAGTTCAGGTGCAGATGATACCGTGAAGGTGATGCAACCAAGCTCAAGGAGGAGCTTGTTGAAGACCGTGTTCGTTATGTTGTTCCGTTTCCAATTGATCAGTAGCGGAGCCTAGTTGGGGCGATCGGGGATCTGTAGCAGTAGGGGTAGTCCTCTTTTATTTTGGTTCCGTAGTCGGACCTTGTTTGTATCTGGTTGATGAAATGATATTTATGCTATTGTGTGCAGTGGCGATTGTAAGCCAACTCTGTACCTCTTTCTTATTCAGTACATGGGATGTGTAAAGATTACCCCTCTTGCGACATGCCTACAATGCGGTTATGCCTCTAAGTCGTGCTCCGACACGTGGGAGATATAGCCGCATTGTGGGTGTTATAAGTTGTTAATCAGAGCCTTCCCCAACTTAGGAGCCCCCTGCTTGATCGAATCGTTGGCATTGTTGAGTATAGAAAAATGTTTTGAGACTTTTAGGATTATATATATCGGAGAGTAGGATTCTTTTTACTCCTCAGTCCCTTCGTCGCTCTGGTGAGGCATCCTGACGTAGAGTTTTGACTCTTCTCTTCTCAAATTTTCACTAAATTTTTTTTAGGATCACGCGGGTATCTTGGTATTGTTCCGATGGTTTTGTGACGAGAACAATGTTCTTGGTGCCTCCTGACATTTAGGGGTTGTGGCAGTGTCCCGGGGAGTTGAGCTCCGAGGTGTTGTCGTCACAATTTTATCGTTGCAGTTCTGGAATACCTGAGTTTCGCCGACATCGAAAATCTCTTTTATGCAGTTGTTGGTGAGATAACCTTGACGCCACCCAGTACTGGGGCGGGAGTTCGGGAGTATTGCCATAACTCATATAACGGATGCTTTTTCGAAGGTTGAGGTAAATAATTTCCAAAGGTTTCTTGGTTATGTGTTGAAGGATGGATACAACTTGATGTAGGATTTGTTAGTTTGGGTGAGATATTATGCTTCCCCTGTATCCCCAACACCTGATTGCATAACCGGAAAGTTTCGGGAGTTTATAAGTGGGAATTCAAGTAGCTCCTAGGATATCTTTCCGACAGATGTATGATATGAGATTGGGGTTCAACGTCTAGTGGTCCGCCTATCCACGGTTGGTTTTACAGTGGTCTCGTTGTGTCTTCAAGAGTCCTTGGCTATGCTGACTCGGGGACGCTTCATATGTCATGTGCACTGCCTTGTACATGATGGTGCTGTACGATCGAGCCTGTGTGGGCCCCACCACGAAAACTTTGGACGAAATCCTATCATATGTTTGTTCTGGCTTATTCTGCAAGCCAATCCTTTGTTTTTGTTTTCAGTTGTGGTATTCGAGTTGCTTCAATGTCAAATGTTGATTCCATACCTTTCCTAAGCGGTGTTCTCATATTTCTATGTGAATACCAATCCTTCTTGATCATCGAGATTGTCATGTCAATCCTTTTCAACCGGCGTGTTTCTCTTCAAGTGGATCCGATCATTTTCAACATTCACAAGATCAACTCAGTTTTTCGTCAACGGTGTTTGTTTCATCCGTCTCCAAGTTGTCTTTGTTTTTCCCGCCCTCCCACCCTTGTTTCTTCAAGGACTCATATTTCTTAATCAAGTATCCATCTTATCGATGGGAAGTCTCTCCATTCTTTTTCGTTAATGTTCGTATCCGGTGATTCTCATGAAGATTCTAACAGAGCTTCTAGTTCTTCATTCCTCATTCTTTTTCTTCTCCAGTGGATTCAATTCAAGCTTTGTCGAACATATCTTTTCCTCGTTTCAAATGTTTTTTCTCACGCCGGTGCTCCTCATATTCATTCATTTCTCGTTATTCAATTGTTCCGGAGTGCTCAAGATATCTTGAAGATTCATGTTTCCACTCTGCATTCGTTCAAGATCTTTCGAGGATGTTCTCTCATCCAAACCTTTTAATTCAACCGGTGCAATCTATCTTCCAAGCGACCTTTTCAATGGTGTTTCTTTTGAGTGGGCCCTAACCCACATGTCTTTTCCCAGGATCTTACCTGACTCTTCTAATTTTACCAGAGCTATCCTCAAATTTTATTTCATAGTTGACGTAAGTATGAATTATCATCAGACATATGTATTTATCCAAGATCTTTCAAATTATTTTCATTGTTGTTTCAACCTTTCTATTCTTCATTATTCCGGAGTGTCTCAATAATTCATGGTGGTGTTTCTCATCGTCATCTCTGCATTTGAAGACTGAGGAAGAGTTCCTCTTCAATCTTGTCCATTCTCTCGAAGATTCATGATTCTAGCTTGCTGCCATCCTCTCATAATTGTTTTTGGTTGTGAGAATTCTTTTTACTCATCTGGTGCAATTCAGGAGTCTTTTCAGTTTGATTCTCCGGAGGCCATCAATTCAGAATTATTCATTCCAGCTTTCAGCTCTCGTTATCCAAATCTTACCGGTGCATCATTCAAGTATTCTCTAATCAGATCGTGATCCCTTCGTTCTCATGTATCTAAATCCTAGCAAGCATTTTGGTTCATTTGCTAATTCTTCCCGGTGTTTCTTTATCTTTTCTTCGTTGTTTCAATCCTTACAGTGGTTCATTCAAGATTCTCTTCTTTCATTTATCATATCAATTCATTCGTTGTTTCAATCCTATCGGTGGTTCGTTGAAGACCTCCCAAGTTTGATGCTATATCTATCTTAATCCCTTCTACGAGAATAAGTAGCATGCCAAATCCAATGTGGGTCATCAATTTAATCGGTCAAGGATATGCATAATGTAATTCTTTTTCTTGCTTCATCCAAGTGATAAATTCCTTCCTTCGGAGTTTGTTCATGATGAATAAATTCGTGATTTTCTTTTGTTCATCTTTTCGTTCTCGGAGTTCCAAGCTCTAATTATCACGGAGATCCAACTAAATCATTACAAGGTTTCACCTTGTGTTTTCTACTTATCTTTCTTTTCGTTATCCTTTTGTTTACCGGAGTTCTTCATGGAGACGCTACATGATGGTTCATAAAGGATTTAATTCCTTCTCGTAGTGTTCATCAAGATTCTTTTCAGAGGAGCTCAAGCATTCTTCATCTTGCAATCGGGAGTGCAGTTCTTTCTTCTGTATCATTGGAGGTGGTATTATGTCATTCTTCATAATTTGAGTTCATGTTCCATGATTCACATGTTGTTAAGAATGAGGTATTTTAAATCCATCAACCTCTTCGTTGGAGTTATCTTGTGTCATGTTTCACCTAAAGCCTTCCCTAAGGATTGTTGCTAATTATGGTGCTCATAAATGACCCAAGTTCTTCATCTATCCTCCCGGTGAAATAAGTTTCTCGTCTTCTTGTTCATATCAATCCAATCTATTGTTTCCATTGGTGGCAAAATTTCACCTCTTGATTTCGAGATGTTTTCCATAAGCCCACAACAAGCTTACTCTTTTCGTTGTTGGTTTTCCAACAACTCCATTTGAACCTTCTCCTAAAGATGCTTTTTCAAGCTCATTTGAGGTAGAACATGTTGTTTTTATTCTCCATTCTTTTCTTTGCATTCTTTCATTCCTTCCGGAGGCATTGTGATGATGCTCTCTTCACTCATCATCTCGTATTGTGAATATCATGTTCTTTTCTTTTGCTTATCCATTCAACCGGAGTGTCGTGTTTTCATTCGAGCTCTCTCATTTTATCAAGTTTTACCTCCCTTCTCAACCGGAGTGCTATCTGAAATCTTTCTTACCCCTTGTGCCATTCTTTCAATAGTTCCGGAGGCAGTGTGTTGTTGATTTTATCAAGTATCCTCTCATCTTGTCAAGTTCAGGTTCAATTCCTTCCATTTACAGTCGGAGTGTTTTCCATATTATATCATTCTTTTTTCTCCTCTATCTTGTTTCTACCGGAGTGTTGCCGTAATTGATCCTTATCGTTCCTTGTACATCTCATTTCAAACGGAGTGCTTGCATGTACTTCTTATCCATTGTACCCTTTTTCTTATGTCTTTCAACCTACAAGGTTCTCGTAATGTTCCTTGTTCCTCTTTTCTAACGGAGTGTTTTCAACTTTGTTCATCTCCGTTGTATTCTTTTCTCGAAGTTGTTCAACCTCTCAAGGTTCTTTGGTTTCACTCGTTTTTTAAAGAAGAAACTTAGTTTTACCCCTTCCTTTTCCTCTTCCTTTTCCCTCCGGTGCCATCCTAGATCTCGGGACGAGACCCTCTCGTAGTGGTGGAGTGTTGTGACGCCCCGAGACCGTTGCGCCAGGTGTCTTCCAGTTTTTCGCTGTCGTTGCCATGTCATTCGCTTGTGTGTTGCATCTTGTCATGTCATCATGTGCATTGCATCATCATGTTTTCAAAACATGCATCCGTCCGGGTTCCCCACTTCCGTCCGTTGTCCGTTCTGACCCCAACCACACCTGTACGCGCCCGCGGCATGTCCGAAATAGTATTTTTATAAGTGGCCGGAAAATGTTCTCGGGATGGGTTGAAAGTTGGAGTGCGGTCTTATTATAGTGTAGTTAGGCCGCCTGCCAAATTTCATCGCGTTCGAAGTCCGTTTGATGCCCCAACGAATAACTATAGCGGCAGTATAGCCGGTCAAACGTCAGACGTTTTCGGTCTCCGGAAACGGTTGCCGGGCTGCCTTCTTTCCTCTCCTCTCAGCCCAAGCCTCTCTACACATTTCACTACCGACCGCCAGGCCAGCCTACCCCTCTTTGCACAGTGCATCGTCCCCTCGCGCTTGTTCGAAACTCACCCGAACCCAACTCGGACAGTCATCACCATTAGGTCCGGATCATCCCCTAACATCTACAAAACGTCCCCGTTTTCTTATCTGATCTCCCTCGCCTATTTATCCGAGACCGTCCGTTTAAGATCGGAGGGTCCAAATGCCCCTAAACTTAGCCTTTTTGCTATATATAGATCAAACTCTAGCCTAACCCTAAAAATCCTCCCCCTTGTCCTATCGCGCCGCCACCACCCACTCACCATTCCCCTCGGGATCTTCCCAGATCCACCTCGTGTTGCCCATCCACCCAACTGGCAGCCTCCACCTCTCCTACCGATTCACCTCCAGCCAATCCATCGATCCACTGCCTTCCTCGAGCTCCAACAGGACCACGCCCCTAGATCCCCTGCTTCGAGCACCTCCATGGAGCCAGACTCCCGCGCCTCCACTTGTTCTCCCCGAGGACCAGCAGAGCTCACCCGCCTCCTCCACCTCGCGTCGCAGCCGACGAGCTTCATCTAAGATGAGCACCACTGCCTCTGCTGCACCCCTGCTCCCTACTCTGCCCATCTCTATTTTCTTCTTCTCCCTGTCTTCTAACATCTCCATCTCTTTCTGTAACATGCAACAACGGGAGACCGCCATGGCGCCCGGAGCTCGAGTTCATCTGCCCCCCGTCCAGAACCCTCTCCTAGGACCCGATTCGTGCCCCGTCATCCATCCCAGCCGTCCACGCGTCATCGGAGGTCACCCCGAGGGCCAAGTTCGCCGCCGTCGCTCCCCTGCATCCCGCCTCCACCTCCCCTGTTCCTGCGAGAACTCGAGGACGAGGACGGTCCCCTTGCCTCATCTCGATGCCGTGGATCCGAACGCCCAGCGCAGTCGTCGTCCTCCGCCAAGATTCTGCGCCGCGCCAAGTCCTCCGCCATTCCCGAGTCCCTTGCAGGAACCATGGAGCCTGAAGCCATGGCCGCGCCTCCCGTTGACCTCAACCGCCATGGCCACCGCCCGTTCATCACCCCCGCTGCTGGATCCGGCCAGTTCCAGCATGTCCCCGCCGGATCCGCGTCGTCTGCCTCCCTCCATCTCGCCTGCATCCCTGCAGCACCGGCGCCGCGACCCTGTTCTTCCTAGAGACGCACGCAGCGCCAAGCCCCCCGCTCGCTCACTCTCGCGGTCGTGTTGACTATGGGTCAGCGCGTGGACCAACCTCACCCCGTCGGAAGCCCAACCTCCCATCCAGCGCCGCGCGTAGGCCCAACGCCTAAGGCTCGGCCTGCTCCCTTCCAGATCCAAGCAGGCCCAGTCAAGCCCGATGTGAGAAGCTCCCCAGCGCCCCACCTTTTTTTCTTTCTTCCTGTTGTCGGGCCAATAGTTTCGGCCCAGAGTTTATTTTTTTAGGCTCTGCGATTTGTCTAATTTTCCAGGGAATGATGTTTTGCAGAAAACCCCTCATAGTTCATGCATATAATAACTTAATAACTAAGCATCACATGTAAAAACTTTATATATGAAAAATGCTTAAAATTGTGTCTAGTTTCACAATATGTCACTTTCACCCATGTTTAAAATGTTTAAATTGCTGTTTGTGTAGATTTACTCTTATGCCATGCTAGAATGCTTTATTTCATAACTTTTCAACCGTAGCTCCAAATTTAATAAACTTTATATGTAAATGGGGTAGAAAAATGTATAGTTTAACATGGTGGCATCTCTTTGCATGTTTAACAAATATAAAGTTTGGTTTAGGGAAGAACAGGACCAAACCTAATATATGCACATGAGGAGTTTCTGGATTTGTTGTTTGTTGTTCCGGCCTCATTTAAACTTGCCTAGATAGGTAGTTTTCTTTTGCTTCATCTCTTGCCATGTTTATAAACATTTAATATTGTTGGGTACATAAACGAGATCAAACTTAATAAATGAATGTGGTGCTTCATCAATATGCAACTCGTTGCATATTGAGCTCCACTTAATTTGTAGTGTTGTTTGTTGCACTTTGCCATGCCATGCTTCATTAAACTGGACATGCATCATACTTGGTAGTGCATCATGCCATGTTTATGTGGAAGTTGTTTACTATGTTGTTTTCTCCTTTCCGGTGTTGCTTCTTCGGGTTGGTTCCGATAACGTCGCGTTTGTCAGGATACGTTCGACTACGTCCGTTTGTCTTCTTCATGGACTCGTTCTTCTTCCTTGCAGGATCTCAGGCAGGATGACCATACCCTCGAAATCACTTCTATCTTTGCTTGCTAGTTGCTCGCTCTATTGCTATGCCTATGCCGCGATACCCACCACTTGCTATGTCATGCCTCCCATATTGCCATGTCAAACCTCTAACCCACCTTGTCCTAGCAAACCGTTGTTTGGCTATGTTACCGCTTTGCTCAGCCCCTCTTATAGCGTTGTTAGTTGCAGGTGAAGATTGGAGTTTGCTCCTTGTTGGAACATGATATTTGTTGGGATATCACAATATCTCTTATTTAATTTAATGCATCTATATACTTGGTAAGGGTGGAAGGCTCGGCCTTATGCCTGGTGTTTTGTTCGACTCTTGTCGCCCTAGTTTCCGTCATACCGGTGTTATGTTCCTTGATTTTATGTTCATTACACGGTTGGGTTATAATGGGAACCCCTTGACAGTTCGCCTTGAATAAAACTCCTCCAGCAAGGCCCAACTTTGGTTTTACCATTTGCCACCTAGCCTTTTCTTTCCCTTGGGTCGGCCAACCCAAGGGTCATCTTTATTTTAACCCCCCCTGGGCCAGTGCTTCTCTAAGTGTTGGTCCAACCTGAGTGATGTCCGGCGCCCCCTGGGCAACCAGGGTCTAGGCCGACCCGATGTCTGGCTCATCCGGTGTGCCTGAGAACGAGATATGCGCAGCCCCTATCGGGATTTGTCGGCACATCTGGGTGGCTTTGCTGGTCTTGTTTTACCATTGTCGAAATGTCTTGTAACCGGGATTCCGAGTCTGATTGGGTCTTCCTGGGAGAAGGAATATCCTTCGTTGACCATGAGAGCTTGTGATGGGCTAAGTTGGGACACCCCTGCAGGGTTTTGAAATTTCGAAAGCCGTGCCCGCGGTTATGGGCAGATGTGAATTTGTTAATGTCCGGTTGTAGAAAACCTGAAACTTATCTTAATTAAAATGCATCAACCGCATGTGTAGCCGTGATGGTCTCTTTCCGACGGAGTCCGGGAAGTGTACACGGTGTTGGAGTTATGCTTGAACGTAAGTAGTTTTAGGATCACTTCTTGATCACTTCTAGTTTACGACCGTGCTTTGCTTCTCTTCTCGCTCTTATTTGCGTAATTTAGCCACCATATATGCTAAGTGCTTGCTGCAGCTCCACCTAACTACCTTTTCCTACCCATAAGCTTAAATAGTCTTGATCTCGCGGGTGTGAGATTGCTGAGTCCTCGTGACTCACAGATACTTCCAAACAGTTGCAGATGCCGATGATACCATGCAGGTGACGCAACCGAGGTCAAGGAGGAGCTTGTTGAAGATCGTGTTCGTTGTGATGTTCCGTTTCCAGTTGATCAGTAGTGGAGCCCAGTTGGGGCGATCGGGGATCTGTAGCATTAGGGGCAGTCCTCTTTTATTTTGGTTCCGTAGCCGGACCTTGTTTGTATCTGGTTGATGTAATGATATTTATGCTATTGTGTGAAGTGGCGATTGTAAGCCAACTCTGTACCTCTTTCTTATTCAGTACATGGGATGTGTAAAGATTACCCCTCTTGCGACATGCCTACAATGCGGTTATGCCTCTAAGTTGTGCTCCAACACGTGGGAGATATAGCCGCATCGTGGGTGTTATACCTGCCTGGCTAGGCTACTCAAAAGGAGGTCTTGCATCGTCCGCCTCGCGACGCTTGGACCCTGGCGAGGGTCCTGGATGCCTTGTTGATGAAGATGGGTCGTACGGCCTGCTGGCTCAGCCACGCCGCGGGCCGCAGGCAAGCAAGTTTGGGGACCCCCGTTCCCAGAACGCCGACACTCCTTGGGGTGGCCTCACCAGGCTGGCTCACGAGGGGCGGAGAGATCAAGGCGAGGGGCACCTCGCGAGGTCCCTGTGACATAAGCCATGACGACCAAGGCCAGGCGGGCGCCAGCGCGCGTAGTGTACTCGTTTCCTCTTTGGTGCTAAGGAGGCAAGCGCAGGCGAGGAGTCCCGAGGCATCCGACAAAGGTTTCCATATCGGTGCAACAAGACCAAGACCATCAGGATGAAAGGACGGAGGTCGCCATGGAGCCCAAGACGGTGTCACCACTAGAACCTTTGGCAGGCGAAGACCACCTTTTTCAGGATAACTTGTACTAGTTGTCTCCCTTCAAATTTGGCTGTTGTAGGATCCCTTCCCGCCTACATTTGGTAAGAGGACCAGGGCCTCTATAAATAGGACTAGCCACCACCATAGTCGGGGATCAGCTCATCTGAGATTGGATCCACTCCACCAAGGCCATCTCACTAGGTCACCAAGCTCAAGGACACCTCTCCTCAGGAGGCTGTTCTTCCCTTGTATTTGTTCATCCTCAGCCCAAGAGGCAATCCACCACACCACACTGGAGTAGGGTATTACACCACATCGGTGGCCCGAACCAGTATAAACCCTGTGTCCTTTGTTCTGCAAGTTTGACGTGACGAGCTTTGAGATCGTGGTGAGAGCGTGAGCTAGGGGGGAGATCTTCGTGCGCACCCCAGAGTTCAAACCTCAAGGGTTTTGCTGGAACCCGAAATCTGACATTTGGCGCGCCAGGTAGGGGTGCGCTGAAGCTTCACTTCCATTGATCCACGTTCCACCGCTCCACCGCATCCATGGCAGACGTGCGTCGAGCCCATGCATAGTGCAGGGCCGCCCGTGTCGCTTAGACGGCCCCTGTCGGCGGGCCTCCCCATTGTTCTCCATCTCCTGTTGCCAACGCCGCTACCAGCCCGGCAGCAAATGAGCAGCAAGCATCATCACTGCACCTGTCCGTGTGGCGGGATGGCCGCACCGCCACCCCATCGCCGACTCCGGCCTGCTCATCGTCTCACGCGCGTTGTGCGCCCATGGATGCGTAGGCCGCGCTGCTTATGGCGCGCGAGCTCCTGTGCTACCGCCCGGTCGACGACCTCTAT
This sequence comes from Triticum urartu, assembly GCF_056163025.1. NCBI lineage: Eukaryota > Viridiplantae > Streptophyta > Magnoliopsida > Poales > Poaceae > Triticum > Triticum urartu. The sequence continues at coordinate 189,930,794 of NC_141873.1, read as the reverse complement.
GAGGACTGGTTAGAACGCATCGCTGAGCTCCTCAGCACCGCTGGGGGCTCTCCTGCACCATCCCTCTCGCTGCCTCGCCCACGTCCAGCGCGGGCGACGTAGCTCATGGAGCGCCTCCGCCGCCTCCGCAACAAGACGGCGCCCTTGCACTGACACGCGTAGCTCATGGAGCACCACCACCTCCTCCGCGTCAAGACGGTGTCCTCGCCCTAAGATGTGTGGTCCCGCGGTGTGATCCACCACGCCGTGTGCCCACGCATGAAGAAGGAAGCTTCCAGGAGGTCCCTCGGCCGCAAGAAAACGCTCCAGTGCTCCCGATGCCACCACGACAAGACCGCGTGCTGCTTGCGGCGGTGGTGCCCGGACATCAAGGGTAGGCTTCGCCTCTGCAGAGGGCCCTAGTGGTCACCGCAGGCTGCCGCGCCTTCGCTCCCGAGCTGGACACCATCATTTGGCCGGGAAAGTTCAAGCCCGATCTGTCTCCGCACTACGACGGCACCCCCGACCCCATGGAGTTCCTGCAGCTCTACGAATTGAGCATCGAGGTGGCCAACGGCGATGAAAAAGTCATGGCGAACTGGTTTCCTATGGCTCTCAGGGATGGCACTCACTCGTGGCTCCTGAACCAGCCCGCGGGATCAATCTCCTCCTGGGGTGAGATGCGCAACTGCTTCATCGCCAACTTCCAGGGCACTCGCGACCGCCCTCCGGCCGCGGGTGACCTGCGCTGCATCAAGCAACAACCGAGAGAGACCCTGCAGAAGTACATCCAACGCTTCAACAGCGTTGGCCGCAAGATCCCCAAGGTGACGGACGAGGCCATCATCTCAGCATTTTCCGATGGCGTCCGCGACGTCAAGATGAAGGAGGAGCTCGCCATCCAAGAGGAGCTATGCACGACTTTGGAGCTGTTCAACATAGCGACCAAGTGCGCAAGAGCTGAGGAAGGGCGCCTCTCCCTCCTCGAGCTCCTTGCTGCCGACCTAGAGGAGAAGAAGGCCAAGGTCAAGGACGTGAAGCGCAAGGGAGTAGCCATGATCGCGGCGGAGCCGGACACGAAGCACGGCCGTGACCACCCCGAGTCGTCCAAGAGCAGCCATCCGTTCTGCGCCTTCCCCAACGTACACAGCCACAACACCAAGGATTGTCAAGAGTTCAGGGCCATCCGAGATGGACATTTCGGTCGATGCCCCGAGCGAAACGACCGGGGTTATGGCTGAGGAGGAGGACAAGGTGGAGGACGCTGGGACGACCGTGGCCCCTGCCAGGAGTGGCGCGACCGACCTCGTGAGGACCACTGGTGCGACTAGCCTCATGAGGGCGCTTGGCGCGACCAGCCTCGTGAGGGTGCTTGGCGCGACCAGCCTCGCGAGGACCGTCCTCAGGGCAATCCTGGCCTCCCTCCGCCGCCGCCACCACCAAGAAGGAACGATGACCACCATCAGGACGAGGGGGCTGGGGCTTCCAGGAACCACGCGCCATCGCTTGCATCTTGGGCGGTGCTCAGGCCCCGGCTTCCCAGCGCATCTTCAAGCAGTTCTCTCGTGAGGTGAATGCAGCCCTTCCCAGGCTCGAGGCTATGCGCCCGCTCAGGTGGTCCAAGTACGCCATCACCTTCAGCTCGGCGGACCAGCTCAAATGCATGGTGACCGCCGGCGTCCTCCCGATGCTCTGTTCACCTGTCATCAGCAATGTCCAAGTCACCAAGACCCTCATCAACGGCGGCGCAGGGTTCAGTGTCCTGTTCGTTGAGACGTTCGACAACCTTCAAGTACCCTATGATCAGCTGTAGCCTATCAAGCCCTTCTCAGGAGTGACCGATGGCTCCACCACCCCGATAGGGCAAGTTCGTCTCCCTATCACCTTCGGCCAGCGCGACAACTACCACACCGAGCTCGTCGACTCCGACGTCGCCCACATCTGTCTGCCATACATTGCCATCCTTGGGTACCCGGCATTAGCCAAGTTCATGGCGGTGACCCACTACTACCTCTTGAGCTTGCGTTGGTTTTCCCTTGAAGAGAAAAGGGTGATGCAGCACAGTAGCGTAAGTATTTCCCTCAGTTTTGAGAACCAAGGTATCAATCCAGTAGGAGGTAACACACATGTCCCCTAGTACCTGCACAAACAAACAAGAACCTCGCAACCAACACGATAAAGGGGTTGTCAATCCCTTCACGGTCACTTACGAAAGTGAGATCTGATAGAGATAATAAGATAAATATTTTTGGTATTTTTGTTGTATAGATTGGAAAATAAAGATTGCAAAATAGAAATAGGAAATTGATAGGAAAATAATATGACGGAAGATAGACCCGGGGGCCATAGGTTTCACTAGTTGCTTCTCTCAAGATAGCAAATTCTATGGTGGGTGAACAAATTACTGTTGAGCAATTGATAGAAAAGCGCATAGTTATGAGAATATATAGGCATGATCATGTATATAGGCATCACATCCGTGACAAGTAGACCGAAACGATTTTGCATCTACTACTATTACTCCACACATCGACCGCTATCCAGATGCAACTAGAGTATTAAGTTCATAAGAACAGAGTAACACATTAGGCAAGATGACATGATGTAGAGGGATAAACTCAAGCAATATGATAAACCCCATCTTTTTATCCTCAATGGCAACAATACAATACGTGCTTTGCTGCCCCTACTGTCATTGGGAAAGGACACCGCAAGATTGAACCCAAAGCTAAGCACTTCTCCTATTCCAAGAAAGATCAATCTAGTAGGCCAAACCAAACTGATAATTCGAAGAGACTTGCAAAGATATTCAAATCATGCATAAAAGATTTCAGAGAAGAATCAAATATTGTTCATAGATAATCTTGATCATAAACCCACAATTCATCGGATCTCGACAAACACACCGCAAAAAGAATTACATCGAATAGATATCCAAGAGAATCTCGCAGAACTTTGTGTTGAGACCCAAAGAGATAGAAGAAGCCATCTAGCTAATAACCATGGACCCAAAGGTCTATGGTAAACTACTCACACATCATCGGAGAGGCTATGGTGTTGATGTAGAAGCCCTCCGTGATCGATCCCCCCTCCGGCGGAGCACTGGAAAAGGCCCCAAGATGGGATCTCACGGGTACAGAAGGTTGCGACAGTGGAAATAGGGTCTCGTGGTGCTCCTGGATGTTTCCGGGGTATATGGGTATATATAGGAGGAAGAAGTACGTCGGTGGAGCTACGAGGGGCCCACGAGGGTGGGGGGCGCGCCTCCCTGCCTCGTGGCCTGCTTGCTTCTTTCTTGACGTCCACTCCAAGTCTCCTGGATCACATTTGTTCCAAAAATAACTCTCCCGAAGGTTTCATTCCGTTTGGATTCCGTTTGATATTCCTTTTCTGCGAAACACTGAAATAGGCAAAAAAACAGCAAGTTGCACTAGGCCTTTGGTTAGTAGGTTAGTCCCAAAAATAATATAAAAAGGTATATTAAAGCCCATTAAACATCCAAAACAGATAATATAATAGCATGGAACAATAAAAAATTATAGATACGTTGGAGAAGTATCACCCACCATGGCTACAACATGCTCAAGATGCGAGGAAGCGGCAAAATCACCACAGTCCCCTATGAAGAAAGAGATGCAGTGTGCTCCCACGAGCGCGCCTTCCAAGCCGCAGCAATTGAAGACCCTGACAGCGAGGGCACGCGGTATCCTCCTGAGGCCGTCCCCAAGAAGAAGAAGCAACTAATCCGCACAAGGCCTCAAGGGGTGGTGTCTCTAGCAGCACCGCCTCAGGATCAGCGCCCGCACCTGGGGCGCCTCCCTCCCTCGCATAGGAAGGCGCGCCCGGCGCCCTCCTCGGGTGAGGCTCGGGGGCTCTCTTCTAGAGGGCCTCAGACCTGGCCAACATCACGAGGGAGGTGCTCGGGCACCACATGGAGGCGTGCTTTGCGGCATGTTTCCCTCAGGAGGGCACCGCGCGAGGAGAGCCCGACGCTCAGGAGTTCGCCGTCAAGGCCACCCAGGAACTTCAAGAAGCAAGGGCTATGCGCGGCAACCGCCTCCCACCTGGTGCAGTTCCCATCCAGGCAAGGGTGGTGAGTTGCGCATCTGCATCGACATCCCAGGGCTCAACAGGGCCGCATCTCAGGAGCGCTTCCGGCCTTCGCGCATTGGGCGGTGCAAGGGTCCACCTCGCAGCTATGTTCACATGCCGTTTGGCTTGCCGAGCGTGGCTGCCGCCTTCCAGCGCAACCTACAGAGCTTCCTGGCAACTTAGGAGGCCCGACATCACGCGGTCCTGGCGGAGATGGAGACGGTCCTCAAGGAACCACCTGAGCCCCCAGAGCCTCACGAGGCTTAGGGTCTTGGAGGCTCATGAGGAGCGACTTCTTCAGCACGCGCCTTCAGCTAGCCCAACACTCCCTCGACAACGAAACTAGGTGACATTTTCCAAGTTTATTCAGCTAGGAGCGCCCCTTGGGCTGCATTATTCCCAGGTCGCATGGGCCTGCCCCTGCGACGTGTATCCTTTTGCATATTTAGCTTAGTTTACTGGGGCGCCCCTCGGGCTGTATCATCCCCAGGCCGCTCGGGTCCGTCCCGGTGGCATGTATCGTTCTCGCATCCATCTAAGCTAGATGGTTCTCGTGCATAAGTTATTTATAGTCATCCCTTGCTTGGTTGTCACTCGCCATGGCCGCCCGCGTCGCCGATCGGCCCCTCGCTCATCCCGCAACGGGGGCTACCCATGCTAGCACGATGCTTGTGCTTGGGTCCGTCCCTGCAATGCTGACAAATCTAAGCGGTCGAGCTCTGGCTCGCGGCACGCCCGCACACGTCTCCTCACCAGACCCTCAGTGCCTTCATCTTCTTGCGGAACGACCAGTGGCAAACTGGCAAGCGTGGTTGCGATTTGTACCCTTCTTCACGCTAACCTGCAGGAACCTCCCGAGGGCGATAGCAGGCGGGCTCCCTCTTTTCCCATGCAATTCTCTTGCGCTTTAAAGGGGGGGCTCCTGAGCATCGCGACTCAGGAGCTCTTACTGGCTCTCCAGCCCTCACCCCCTGGCCTTGACCACGGCATCGCAACCTGGCATACCAGCGGCGGCTGAGCTCGCTCGAGGGCCGGGACCCGAGGACACAGAGCACACGGAAGAGCGTGGGAAAGAGGGGGAGACTCGCATGGGCCTAACCTAGCTACGTTATAGCCATCGACGCGCGAGCCTGGCGCTGCACAAGGAATCAACTCTGGACAGCCAAGATAAGTTTCGCACCCTGGTCGGCCGAGCGTTACGGCATAAGATTCCCACCTCTTGCAGCCCTGCTGCGGCGATGTCGCCTCCCTTTCCCACCTTTAGGTAGCTGCTTGCATGCTAAAGGGGACCTCTTGACCATCGCGCCTAAGGAGCTCTAACTAGACCTCGGGCTGCTCACCTCCCGGCCTTGACCACGGCATCGCGACCTGTCATACCAGCGACGGCTCCAGCCTGCCTGGGGACCAGGACCTGTCGGCGTAGAGCACCAAGCTACCATGAAGTTGGAAAGGGGAGACCAAGCCGAAGCAGGAAATGCATTCGTAAATATTCATAATAAGGATGATATCAAGAAAAGGCATTGCAGATCCTTTACACGCCCTCCACGGGCTCCATCTTGATTCCTCGCAGGGAACAAAAGAAGGAAGTTCTAGGAGCCCTATCTACACACGCCAACGCCATCGACGCTATCATCAACAGTGGGCCACGGGAGGCCGGTGCCAACCTCATCCAGATCAGCGGTGGTGGTGGCCAGACGCTGCGACCGCACTCCGGGCACGGCGCGAGCTCAGAGGCACGTAGCTATCATCGCTTGTCTCCGGAGTCTCGTCAGGCTTGGGAGAGTCGCTGGACCACCAGGAGTCACCGCTGCTGCTGGAGGAGCGGTCAGCAGGTCCAAGGGCAGGCCGAGTGCCTGCTGCCGCGACGTCCTGGCGGCCCCCTTCAGGACAGCACTCCAAGCGGCGGCCTTCCTCGTCGAAGACCTTGAAGAACATCGTGGAGGCGCCGTCGTACTCAAAGTGGATGGCGAGGGTGCCCTCCGTGCGGCAGACGCGGGCGACCTCACCCCATCCACGGGTCATGAAGACCTTGGTAGGGGAGACGACCTCAACCTCCGCCCCCATTGCCGGGGTGTCGCAACGAGCATGCTGTAGCCACAACTCCAGCGGCCCCTCGGCTTCATCAACTCAATGAAGAACAACGGGAACCGGATCCACGTGCTCGGTGGCATCGCCGCCCACACCACAAGTTCACGCGAGGAGCCCTCGGCGTGGGTTTGCAGGGCGGCAGCGCGCGCCGCCACTACATGGCCACCGCGGCCGTGGTGCGGGGGGGCATCGGTCCCTGCTACCTCCTCCGGAGCCCTCTTCGTGGGCATACAAAGGTAGTGGATAGCCCAGGGGAGGCCGTTCGTGCCAAGTCCTCGAGACCTCTAGCCTCGCGGCTACATTGCAGCGTCGGGCCAGCCTCTTCTTCGGCGGAAGCGACCCTGGCTCATCGCAGGGGGCTTTTCCCTTTTCTACGGCTGAGAACCTTCGTATTGGCGCCATAGGTGACGCGGCGCAACAACGAAGCAAAGAGGAAGAAGAAGAAGTAGGAGGAGCGAAGGAAGAGATGGGTGACGGGGGCTCCGCCCCTCTTCCCATTTATAGCCAGGAGGAGGCCAACCGCCGGCCTCCACGATCTAAGGTAATAATGACCCTTTTTCTGCATGCAACAGGGACTCGTCAAGTCGGGCAGTTGCCGAGGCAGCATGGGGAAGCGGAGACGCCCACATCCCATCAATCGCCATGCATCAACCGAGGCCGCAGGCTGTTGGGGCCCACGGCACTCCGCACTGGCCCCTTGGCTTCGCCTCGAAGCCAAGTCCGAGCGCGCCTTGTGCCCGGGGGCTACTGTCGGTGTCTTGGGAATGGGGGTCCCCAGACTTTCCTGCCTGCGGCCCGCGGCATGGCTCCACCAGCGGCCCTGTACGACCCATCTTCATCAGCAAACACTCAAGACCCTCGCAAGGGGCCAAGCCTCACGAGGCATACGACGCAAGACCTCATCGGGGGCGGCCTCACCAGGCTGGCTCGCGAGGGGCGGAGAGATCAAGGCGAGGGGCACTTTGTGATGTCCCTGTGACATAAGCCATGACGACCAAGGCCATGCGGGCGTCAGGCGGGTGCCAGCGCGCGCAGTGTACTCGTTTCCTCTTTGGTGGTAAGGAGGCAAGCGTAGGCGAGGAGTCCCGAGGCATCAGACAAAGGTTTCCATATTGGTGCAACAAGACCAAGACCAGCAGGACGGCAGGATGGAGGTCACCGTGCAGCCCAAGACGGCGTCACCACCAGAACCTTTTGCAGGAGAAGAACACCTTTTGTCAGGATAACTTGTACTAGTTGTCTCCCTTCAAATTTGGCCGTTGTGGGATCCCTTCCCGCATACATTTGCGAAGAGGACCAGGGCCTCTATAAATAGGACTAGCCACCACCGTAGTCGGGGATCGGCTCATCTGGGATTGGATCCACTCCACCAAGGCCATCTCACCAGCTCACCATGCTCAAGGACACCTCTCCTCAGGAGGCTGTTCTTCCCTTGTACTTGTTCATCCTCAGCCCAACAGGCAATCCACCACACCACACTGGAGTAGGGTATTACACCACATTGGTGGCCCAAACCAGTATAAACCCTGTGTCCTTTGTTCTGCGAGTTCGACGTGCTGAGCTTTGAGATCGTGGTGACAGCGTGAGCTAGGGGGGGGGGGAGATCTTTGTGCGCACCCCAGATTTCAAACCTCAAGGGTTTTGCCGGAACCCAAAATCTGACAGGCTTAGATGTCGGAACACTACTTGTTCGACTGCAGGTGGTAACAACATAGGACAAGGCGGCGAGCCCCTGAGCCGACTGGTCGGACCCGGTGCCGGGCAAAAGAATGAAATAATAAATTCACTGGCATAATCTTGTCAGATAGATAAAGAGGGTAGCCCCCCGAGTGCTCCTCGAGGGACCCGTTGTCTTTGCATAATACAAAAGGTAGCATGGTACATACTGCATTAACTATAAAATCTTCAGAGAAGATTTGCTTTCCATGGGCACTCTGTTTCCTTGCCGGAATCGTCCCTCTTGCGTGCCCTGGGCTTCTGCGCGTCGATGAGGTAGTAGGAGTTGTTGCCCAAGGATTTAGTGATGATGAAAGGCCCTTCCCAAGGGGCTGAGAGCTTGTGCCGGCCGGCTGTTCACTGGATCAGCCAGAGCACAAGGTCCCCCTCTCGAAAGGATCGTGGCATTACCTTCCGGCTGTGGTAGCGGTGCAGGCCCTGCTGGTAGATGGTAGGTTGGCTGAGTGCCAACAGCCGGCCCTCCTCCAGTAGGTCAACACCGTCTTCTCGCGCCTCCTTCGCCTCCGCCTCTGTGTACATGGTGACGCGAGGCGAGTCAAACTTGATGTCAGTTGGGATGACGGACTCGGCCCCATACATGAGGAAGAAGGGAGTGAAGCCGGTTGCTTTGTTTGGTGTAGTCTGGAGGCTCCAAAGGACGGCCGACAGCTCTTCGATCCAGGAGCCGGCCGAGCACTCCAGCGGCTCCACCAGTCGGGGCTTGATGCCGGATAGGATGAAGCCGTTTGCTCGCTTGACCTGGCCGTTTGACTGTGGATGGGCAACAGACACTAAGTCCAGTTGGATGCCCTGCGTCGCGCAGAAACAGGCCAAGGCGCCTTTGGCAAAGTTTGTGCCGCTGTTGGTGATGATGCTGTTTGGTATACTGTACCGGATGGTGATATTTGCAATGAAGGTCTCAACAGTCGAACCATTCAGTTTCTTGATTGGCTTCGCTTCAATCCACTTGGTGAATTTGTCCACGGCGACCAGGAGATGGGTCATGCCACCGCGTGCTGTCTTGAATGGGCCCACCATGTCCAGCCCCCAGATGGCAAATGTCCAAGTGAGGGGATGGTCTTGAGTGCAGAAGACGGCAGGTGCTGCTTGGAGCTAAAGCGTTGGCATCCTTTGCACTTCTTGACCAAATCCTTGGCGTCGTCGAAAGCAGTCGGCCAGAAGAATCCATGGCGGAAAGATTTGGCGACAAGGGATCTGGAGGCCGCGTGGTGACCGCACTCGCCTTGGTGAATATCTCCGAGGATTGCTTTGCCCTTCTCTAGATCTACACAGCGCTGGAAAACGCCAGTCACACTGCGCCTGAAAAGCTCTCTAGTCACTATTGTGTATGCTGCTGCCCGGCGCTGCACCTGCCGGGCCAAGATTTCATCGGCTGGTAGCTATCCGCTCACCAGGAAGTTGAGGATGGGCTGCGCCCATGATGGTGCTTCTACCACTGTGTAACACCCATGATGCGGCAATATCTCCCACGTGTCGCATTGTAGGCATGTCGCAAGAGGGGTAATCTTTACAAATCCCATGTACTGAATAAGAAAGAGGTACAGAGTTGGCTTACAATCGCCACTTCACACAATACATAAATATAGCATTACATCATCCAGAATGCAATCAAGGTCCGACTACGGAACCAAAATAAAGACAACCCCAAATGCATAAGATCCTCGGTCACCCCAACTGGGCTCCACTACTGATCGTCTGGAAAGGAAACATAGTAACGTCCTGAGTCCTCATCAAACTCCCACTTGAGTTAAGTCGAATCCCCTGGAATGGCATCATCGGCACCTGCATCTGGTTTTGGAAGTAATTTGTGAGTCACGGGGACTCAACAATCTCACACCCTCACGATCAAGACTATTTAAGCTTATGGGTAGGGAAAGGTAGTGAGGTGGAGCTGCAGCAAGCACTAGCATATATGGTGGCTAAATTACACAAATGAGAGCGCGAAGAGAAGGCAAGGCATGGTCGAGAAGCTACAAAGATCAAGAAGTGATCCTAAAACTGCTTACGTTCAAGCATAACACGAGACCGTGTTCTCTTCCCGGACTCCGCTGAAAAGAGACCATCACGGCTACACATGCTATTGATTCATTTTAATTAAGTTTCGTTTCAGGTTTTCTACAACCGGATATTAACAAATTCCCATCTGCCCATAACCGCGGGAATGGCTTTCGAAAGTTCAAATCCCTGCAGGGGTGTCCAACTTAGCCCATCACAAGCTCTCACGGTCAACGAAGGATATTCCTTCACCCAGGACGACCCAATCAGACTCAGAATCCCGGTTACAAGACATTTCGACAATGGTAAAACAAGACCAGCAAATCCACCCGAATGTGCCGACAAATCCTGATAGGAGCTGCACATATCTGGTTCTCAGGGCACACCGAATGGGCAAGACGTCGGGTTGGCATAGACCCTGGTTTCCCAGGGGGCGCCGAACATCGCCCAGTTTGGACCAACACTTAGAGAAGCACTAGCCCGGGGGGGGGGTTAAAATAAAGATGACCCTTGAGTCCGCGAAACCCAAGGGAAAAAGGCTAGGTGGCAAATGGTAAAACCAAGGTTGGGCCTTGCTGGAGGAGATTTATTCAAGGCGAACTGTCGAGGGGTTCCCATTATAACCCGACCGCGTAAGGAACGCAAAATCAAGGAACATAACACCGGTATGACGGAAACTAGGGCAGCAAGAGTGGAACAAAACACCAGGCATAAGGCCGAGCCTTCCACCCTTTACCAAGTATATAGATGCATTAAAGTAGACAAGGTATAATAATGATATCCCAACAATAAACATGTTCCAAAAAGGAACAAACTTCAATCTTCACCTGCAACTAGCAACGCTATAAGAGGGGCTGAGCAAAGCGGTAACATAGCCAAACAACGGTTTGCTAGGACAAGGTGGGTTAGAGGTTTGACATGGCAATATGTGATTCATGATAAAGCATGTGGTAGGTATCGCAGCATAGGCATAGCAAAAGAGCGAGCAACTAGCAAGCAAAGATAGAAGTGATTTCGAGGGTATGGTCATCTTGCCCGCAAAGTTCTCCGAGTTGACGTAAGCTTGATCCTCGTAAGAGTACTCAACGGGTTCCTCGATCATGTACTTGTCTCCCGGCTCTACCCAAGTCAAGAACACAAGCAAGGGAAACACAATCAACCACGGTGCAATGCATAAGCAACATGATGCAAAACATGGCATGATATGCGGGATGTAATATGCAATGCATATGCGTGATCCGGAAGGAAATGATTGAACCAGGCCTCAACTTGGCAAACCAAGTGCTCCGCTGGAAAGATGAGTTGATTTCGGTCTAAATCGATATAAAGATCACCGGAATCGGATGCACGGTTTGCAAATGGCAAGCAAAACAAAAATGGCACTATTCTGCGATTAATAGCACGATGCCATCTAAAATGCAACAAAAAAAAGCTACTACACTCTAACATAGAAACAAAGCACATGGCAGTGATCCACTCAAGATGCTTGACAAAAGATGAACACTGAGCTACGGCCAAATCACACAATAGCAGGTTCAAACAAGCATGGACAAAGTGCAGAAGATAACAGCATCTCAAACTTAGTGAAAATAACATGCCAGGAATTAACATCAGGAAGCAATGTTTAGAGCAAGATAACAACATGCTACAGGATCAGGACATAGCAAAGCAAGACATGGCATGAATCTACTCAAAGCATATAACAAAAGTCCCTTACTGACCATAAGCCAAAAGGGCACAGAAATCATGATGGCACCCATGTAAACATAACAAGTTTCGTTAACAGATTCAGACTTAGCAGAAAACTGGACATGGCATAAACAGAGTTACGTAGGCATGTTTACGAGCTCGATGCACTCAACACAAGGCATTTCATGACAGACTAAGCATACACCCAGCAAGAACACATGATCAAGAAGCTATCCATGTCAGGAATAACCTCATAGCATGCATGGATAAACTACAACAACCTTGCCAAAATTGAATAACATGTAAACAATCTGCCAGGAACATTTTATAGCAAAAGTAGATCAAGATAGAGTCATGCTAGGTTACTCCATAATTCCAAACAAAGACATGGATGGATAGAACATAACAATATGTCAAAATCATCCTTACTGAACATGCTCAAAAGAGGCATGTATCACTCTGTAGCAACATGAATACATGGCATAAAAATAACATCAGGGAAATGACTTAGAAGAATTCTAAGTCCCTGAAATCAGCAACATCACGAGAGCTACTTTGCATGCATGTGCTAGTCACAACATTGATCACAAAAATACATGGCATACACCCCTGTATAGATGGCATGGCGTAGCCCAAAACACATGTAGGGCTCAAGTTCATAGGAGGCACACAATAATCATAGAAAAAATGACAAATGCCCATAATCTGTTAAGAAACAGAAACTAACATTTTATAGCACTCTTGCAACAGCATTTTAGGCATCAAGATGGACTCAAACAAGCATGGTGCAATGGAATGAAATGAAGAGGACATCCTAACGAACATTTTGATATGCCACACGCATGAAACAGAGCTACGATGAGAGAGTTATGATGCGATGAACATGGCTAGGAAAAATAACAGAAAGATGACTTAGGCAAAATTCGACCTAGGGTTTCTCAGATCTGGCACGCGAACCGAGGAGGGCACGAGTTCGCCGGAGATGGGAGACTCGCCGGACTAAGGGACACGGTGGCCGAAGCTTTGGACGGAGGGGCGGCGGAGTGGTCGCCGGCGAGGTGGTGGTGCGCAGGCCGGCGGAGATGGCGGTGGCTCGCGGTGGCGGAGCAGCGGACGTGGCCCGCTCCGGTGGCGGTGGGTAGCGCGGAGGAGCAGGGCGTCGGGGACGTGCTCTCGGGCGCGCGGGGACGACGTGGGAAGTGGCGGCACGCGCGGCCTGGGCCGGGAGGGCCGGTGATGGGCCCGAGCGGGCCTGGCGGTGGGGCGGCGGCTAGGGACAGGTGGCGCACCTCGGTTGGCTGCGGGTGGCGGCGGTAGACGTGTCCGGCGCCGGCGGACACGTCCGACAGCGGAGAGGGAGCGGGGCTAGGGTTTCGCCTGCGATTTTGAACGGGGAAGACCTATTTATAGCTAGAGGGGGCTAGGAGAGTCCAAATGAGGTGCGGTTTTTGGCCACGCGATCGTGATCGAACGGCCAAGAGGATGGAGGGGGTTTGAATGGGTTTTGGGCCACTTTGAAGGGGTGTTGGGCTGCAACACACACAAGGCCTTTACGGTTCCTCAGTTAATCGTTGGAGTATCAAACGAACTCCAAATGGCACGAAACTTGATAGGCGGTCTACCGGTGGCATACCAAGGCCGCTTGGCAAATCTCGGTCCAATTCGAGAATGTTTAACACTTGCACACGAAAAGAGGCAAAAGGGAGGCGCAGGAGGGCATAGGAGTGCCGGAATGCAAAATGGACAACGGGGAAAATGCTCGGATGCATGAGACGAACACGTATGCTAATGCGATGCACATGATGACATGATATGAGATGCATGACATGGACAACATGCAAAACGAAGACAAAACCCAACCACGAGGGAATATCATAACTTAGAGCCGAAAATGGCAAGAGTTGGAATACAAATATGGCAAGTTACATATGGGGCGTTACAACACTCCACCACTACGAAAGGATCTCGTCCCAAGATCTAGGACTGAAAAAACTCCGGATATTCGGAACGGAGGTGGTCCTCGCGTTCCCAGGTGGCTTCACGGTCGGAATGATGTGACCATTTCACTTTCAGGAATTTGATAGACTTGTTGCGAGTCTTGCGTTCAGTTTCTTCAAGAATAGCAATGGGATGCTCATGATAAGACAAGTCTTATTGGAGATCAATCTCCTCAAAGTTGATGGTGCGGTCAGGAGTCTTGAAACACTTGCGAAGCTGAGACACGTGAAACACATCGTGCACGTTTGCAAAGTTGGATGGAAGCTCAAGTTGATAGGTGACATCGCCTCTTTTGCCAATGATCTTGAAAGGACCCACGTATCTAGGGGCAAGCTTCCCTTTGATACTGAAGCGACGAGTACCTTTCATTGGAGAGACGCGGAGGTAGACATGGTCTCCGATCTCGAAAGCCAAGTCACGATGCTTGCTATCATACTAACTCTTCTGGCGCGATTGCGCGTCTTTGAGATTTTCATGAATGACATTGCACATTTCTTCAGCCTCTGTGATCAAGTCATTTCTAAGAAGTTGGCGTTCACCAGTCTCTGACCAATTAAGAGGAGTACGACACTTTCTGCCATAGAGAATCTCAAATGGGGCCTTGCCCGAACTCGCTTGGAAGATGTTGTTGTAGGAGAACTCGGCATATGGAAGACATTCTTCCCACTTCATACTGAAATAAATGACACAAGCCCTGAGCATATCTTCAAGAATTTGATTTACTCGCTCAACTTGTCCACTATTTTGAGGATGAAAGGCTGTGCTGAAGTCAATGCTGGTGCCCATAGCCTTCTGAAAGGAGTCCCAGAACTTAGAGGTAAAGATGCTTCCATGATCTAAAGATATCAACTGCGGAATGCCGTGCAAAGAGACAATCCTGGAGGTATATAGCTCTGCCAACTGAGCTGTTGTGATAGATTCTTTGATAGGAAGAAAATGAGCCACTTTAGTGAGCTTGTCGATGACAACGAATATAGCATCATTGCCACGCTTGGACTTGGGAAATCCAGTCACGAAGTCCATATAAATATGGTCAAACTTCCATTCTGGAATGGCAAGAGGTTGGAGGAGACCAGCTGGTCGTTGGTGTTCTGCTTTCACTCTTCTGCAGACATCACATTCATTCACGAACTGAGCAATCTCGCGCTTCATTCGAGTCCACCAATACGACTGCTTGAGGTCATGGTACATCTTTGTACTTCCAGGATGAATAGAAAGGAGTGAATTGTGAGCCTCGTTCATGATGACTTTACGAAGGACACCTTTAGGAACAACAATTCGATCCTCGAAGAATAGAGTATCTTTGTCATCAAGGCAATAGCACTTGTACTTGGGTTGGCTCTTGGCTATACCAATCTTCACCTTCTTCACCATTGCATCAAGAAGTTGAGCCTCACGAATCTGATCTTCCAAAGTAGGAGAGACTTGGAGGTTGGCAAGGAATCCTTGAGGAACAACTTGGAGAGTAAGTTTGCGGAAAGCTTCACAAAGATCCAGTTGGAAGGGCTTGAGAATCAAACTGTTGCAGTAAGCCTTCCTGCTTAAAGCGTCAGCAATGACATTGGCCTTGCCTGGAGTATATTCAATACTCGGATTATACTCTTGAATCATTTCGCCCCAACGAGTCTGCCTGAGGTTGAGGTTGGGCTGAGTGAAGATGTACTTGAGACTCTTATGATCAGTGAAGATGTCCACTTTCCTTCCCAACAAGAGATGTCTCCATGTTAAAAGAGCATGGAAAACATCTGCCAACTCGAGGTCATGAGTGGGGTAGTTCTTTTCATTGGGCTTCAACTGGCGAGAGGTATAGGCCACAACTTTCTTCTCTTGCATTAACACAGCACCGAGACCTTGCAGGGAAGCATCACAGAAAACTTCGAATGGTTTGGATTCATCAGGAGGAGTCAGAACTGGAGCTATGACTAACTTCTCTTTGAGGATGTTGAAAGCGATGTCACATTCAGGCGTCCAAAGATACTTCACATGCTTCTGGAGGAGGTTTGAAAGAGGCTTCGCGATCTTAGAGAAATTCTCAACGAATCTTCGACAATAGCTTGCAAGCCCAAGAAAGCCGCGGAGCTGCTTCACATTCTGAGGCGGTTCCCAATTCACAATTGCAGACACCTTCTCAGGATTAACAGCTATGCCCTTGGCTGAGATGATATGCCCAAGGTAGAGAACCTCATCGAGCCAAAACTCGCACTTTGAAAACTTCGCATAGAACTGATGTTCTCTGAGTTTGTCCAGCACCAATCTCAAATGCTTGGCATGATCCTCCTTGTTCTTGGAAAAGACCAAAATGTCATCGTGATAGACCAAGACGAAGTCATTCGTGTAGGGGTTGAAGATGAAGTTCATCATGCGAGAGAACGTTGGAGGAGCATTGGCAAGGCCGAAACACATGACAGTGTATTCATAGGAACCATAGCATGTTCTGAATGCTCTCTTGGGGATATCTTGTTCATGAATGCGAATCTGATGATAGCCCATACGGAGGTCAAGCTTGGAGAATACTTGAGCAATCTTGAGTTGTTCGAAAAGCTCATTGATGTTGGGAAGTGGGTACTTGTTCTTTATGGTCTTCTTGTTCAATGGACGGTAGTCGACACAAAGTTGGTCCGTGCCATCCTTCTTCTTGAGAAAAAGAACACCACAACCCCATGGAGAAGAACTTGGTCGGATGAGACCCATACGCTCTTGTCTATCGAGTTGCTTACAGCTCCTTCAACTCTTGTGGTCCAAGCTTGTAAGGACGTTTGCAAACAGGTTCCGTGCCAGGCTCAAGATCGATGACGAATTCAACTGGCCGGTGAGGAGGCATTCCTGGAAGCTCTTCTGGAAAGATGTCTTGATATTCACAAACAACTGGAATCTGAGAGATGGCATTCAATTCGCCCTTCTCGTTAAGAGAAAACAGTCAAATGGTATCATCACGAGCTGCATAGATGATCACATCCTCAGACGACTGTGTTAATTGAAGCTGCCTGGCAGCACAATCAAGTTGATCCTTGTGCTTAGAAAGCCAGTCCATACCGAGAATTAGATCAATATCCGAGTTACCAAGGACCATTGGAGAGGACAGAAATTTATAATCTCCCATCTTGATGGAAACATCCGGAGCCATCATTTTGGTGTTCATGAACAAACCCGGAGAGGAAACCGCTATCGGCGTAGGCAAATCGACAGTATGCAAATCGTGCGTGGATGCAAAAGGCTTCGATATGAATGACAAAGATGCACCAGTATCAAAAAGAACTCTTGCAGGAATATCATTAAAAGGAAGGTTACCCATGATCACTTCTGACGAGTCCTCTGCCTGAGCTGCGTTCATCATGTTGACCTTTGCAGACTTGGGATTATGCTTGACCACTGCATTGCTGGAAGATCTCACATGAGGAGGAGGCAGAATACGCCTCTGGTTGAAGCATTTGTTTGCATTGTGACCCTTCTGCTGACACTTGTTGCACGTAACCTCTGAGAGCGGCTGGTGATACGGAGCACTTGACCTTGGAGCATGAGACGAAGCTTTGTTCTGAAAGCCTGGGTTGGGTGGGTGGGAAGATCCATTGCCACCTTTGCTCTTTTGCTGATAAGGCTGACGGAACAGAGGAGGAGGCAACCAGTACTTTTGCTGCTTAGCTGCCACTTGAGTTGAAGAAGAAGAAGGAGTTGCATCCCTGACTCTCTTCTTGGAAGCATCGCACTTAAGCTGAGCAGCCTCTTGCTTTAATGCCATGTTGTAGAACTCATCATACTTTTTTGGCTCAGAAAGCACAAGAGCTAGTTGCAGATCTTCTCTGAGGCCACCTCTGAACTGATAAATCATGCTCTGCTCGTCAAGGACGTCTTGCTTGGCGAAGCGAGCGAGCCTCTGGAATAGGATGTTGTATTGGTAAACAAACAAGCTGCCTTACTTCAGATTGCGGAACTCCTCACGCTTACTCTCAACAACACTCTGAGGAATGTGGTGAGCTTTGAAGTCTTGGCAGAAATCATCCCAGGTAATCACACGACCTCCTCTGGAATCTTTGTGTTGTTGATACCACTCAGCAGCTTGGTCTTTGAGTTGGAACGAAGCAAACTTGACAAAGTCCTCAGGCCTGACGTTGCTACACTCAAAATGTTTGCAGATATCCACGAGCCAATCGTCAGTGTCTGTGGCCTCGGCACAGTTACCGAAAGACTTCGGCTGGTTTGCAAGGAACTGGTTGAGGGTAGCGAATTGAGTTTGATTTTTGCCATGGCCTTGATTTCCTTGGTTGCGCTCTTGCAAGATTTGCAAAAGCATCTGCGTGTTGGCGTTGGTGGCGGCCATCACAGCTTGCCATGCCTCCGGAGGTGGAGGTGGTGGCGGTGGTTCCGGATTCTAACGCGTTGGAGGAGCCATCCTGAAGAGGGTGACATCCGTTAGCATCTTGACAGACATATATTCAAGCTGAATCAAATGGATCGAAATTGCAACATATAGCCTTAACATTCGAACAAGAATGAACGAATGAATTCCAAATTAAATGATCACACTTCCATAAATTGAGAAGCCACTTAGATAGAGGTAGATGAATAAAACAACAAGGTACGGATATGAAAAAATAATTGGTAAGGATTACCCAATCACAAACCAACTATCTGCGGAAGAAATACTAGAGCTACATGAATTCCCACCTATGAAACTCCCGAAACTTTCCGGTTATGCAATCATGTGTTGGGGATACAGGGGAAGCATAATATCTCACCCAAAACTAGTAAATCCTACATCCAGCTGTATCCGTCCTTCAACACATAACCAAGAAACCTTCGGAAATCATTTACCTCAACCTTCGAAAAGCATCTGTTATACGAGTTATGGCAATACTCCCGAACTCCCGCCCTAGTACTAGGTGGCGTCGAGGTTATCTCACCAACAACTGCATAAAGGAGATTTTCGATGTCGGCGAACTCATGTATTCCAGAACTGCAACGATAAAATTGTGACAATAACACCTCGGAGCTCAACTCCCTGGGACACTGCCACAACCCCTAAATGTCAGGAGGCACCAAGAACAATGTTCTCGTCACAAATCCATCGGAACGATTCCAAGATACCCGCGTGATCCTAAATTTTTTTTAGTGAAATTTGAGAAGAGAAGAGTTAAAACTCTACGTCAGGATGCCTCACTAGAGCGACGAAGGGACTGAGGAGTAAAAAGAATCCTACTCTCCGATATATATAATCCTATAAGACTCAAAACATTTTTCTAGACTCAACAACGCCAACGATTCGATCAAGCAGGGGGCTCCTAAGTCGGGGAAGGATCTGATTACCAACTTGTAACACCCACGATGCGGCTATATCTCCCACGTGTCGGAGCACGACTTAGAGGCATAACCACATTGTAGGCATGTTGCAAGAGGGGTAATCTTTACACATCCCATGTACTGAATAAGAAAGAGGTACAAAGTTGGCTTACAATCGGCACTTCACACAATACATAAATATAGCATTACATCATCTAGAATACAATCAAGGTCTGACTACGGAACCAAAATAAAGACAACCCCAAATGCATAAGATCCCCGATCGCCCCAACTGGGCTCCACTACTGATCATCTGGAAAGGAAACGTAGTAACGTCCTGAGTCCTCGTCGAACTCCCACTTGAGTTCAGTCGCATCCCCTGGAATGGCATCATCGGCGCCTGCATCTGGTTTTGGAAGTAACCTGTGAGTCACGGGGACTCAGCAATCTCACACCCTTGCGATCAAGACTATTTAAGCTTATGGGTACGGAAAGGTAGTGAGGTGGAGCTGCAGCAAGCAGCATATATGGTGGATAGATTACGTAAATGAAAGCGAGAAGAGAAGGCAAGGCACGGTCGAGAAGCTACAAAGATCAAGAAGTGATCCTAAAACTGCTTACGTTCAAGCATAACACGAGACCGTGTTCTCTTCCCGGACTCCGCCGAAAAGAGACCATCACAGCTACACATGCTGTTGATTCATTTTAATTAAGTTTCGTTTCAGGTTTTCTACAACCTGATATTAACAAATTTCCATCTGTCCATAACCGCGGGCACGGCTTTCGAAAGTTCAAATCCCTGCAGGGGTGTCCCAACTTAGCCCATCACAAGCTCTCACGGTCAACGAAGGATATTCCTTCTCCCAGGATGACCTGATCAGACTCGGAATCCCGGTTACAAGACATTTCGACAATGGTAAAACAAGACCAGCAAAGCTACCCGAATGTGCCGACAAATACCGATAGGAGCTGCACATATCTCGTTCTCAGGGCACACCGGATGGGCAAGATGTTTGGTCGGCATAGACCCTGGTTGCCCAGGGGGCACCAGACATCGCCCAGTTTGGACCAACACTTAGAGAAGCTCTGGCCTAGGAGGGGGGGGGGGTTATAAATAAATATGACCCTTGAGTCCGCGAAACCCAAGGGAAAAAGGCTAGGTGGCAAATGGTAAAACCAAGGTTGGGCCTTGATGGAGGAGTTTTATTCAAGGCGAACTGCCGAGGGGTTCCCATTATAACCCGACTGTGTAAGGAACACAAAATCAAGGAACATAACACCGGTATGACGGAAACTAGGGCGGCAAGAGTGGAACAAAACACCAAGCATAAGGCCGAGCCTTCCACCCTTTACCAAGTATATAGATGCATTAAAGTAGACAAGGTATAATAATGATATCCCAACAATAAACATGTTCCAAAAAGTAACAAACTTCAATCTTCACCTGCAACTAGCAACGCTATAAGAGGGGCTGAGCAAAGTGGTAACATAGCCAAACAATGGTTTGTTAGGACAAGGTGGGTTAGAGGTTTGACATGGCAATATGGGAGGCATGATAAAGCATGTGGTAGGTATAGCGGCATAGGCATAGCAAAAGAGCGAGCAACTAGCAAGCAAAGATAGAAGTGATTTTGAGGGTATGGTCATCTTGCCTGCAAAGTTCTCTGAGTTGACATAAGCTTGATCCTCGTAAGCGTACTCAACGGGTTCCTCGATCACGTACTCGTCTCCCCACTCTACCCAAGTCAAGAACACAAGCAAGGGAAACACAATCAACCATGGTGCAATGCACAAGCAACATGATGCAAAACATGGCATCATATGCGGGATGTAATATGCAATGCGTATGCATGCTCCAGAAGGAAAAGATTGAACCAGGCCTCAACTTGGCAAACCAAGTGCGCCGCTGGAAAGATGAGTTTATTTCGGTCGAAATCAATATAAAGATCACCGGAATCGGATGCATGGTTTGCAAATGGCAAGCAAAACAAAAATGGCAGTATTCTGCGATTAACAGCACGATGACATCTAAAATGCAACAAGAAAATAAGCTACTGCACTCTAACATAGAAACAAAGCACATGGCAGTGATCCACTCAAGATGCCTGAGAAAAGATGAACACTGAGCTACAGCTAAATCACATAATAGCAGGTTCAAACAAGCATGGTAAAATTGCAAAAGATAAAAACATCTCAGACTTGGTGAAAATAACATGCCAGGAATTAACATCAAGAAGCAATGTTTAGATCAAGATAACAACATGCTACAGGATCAGGACATAGCAAAACAAGGCATGGCATGAATCTACTCAAAGCATATAACAAAAGTCCCTTATTGACCATAAGCCAAAAGGGCACAGAAAACATGATGGCACCCAGGTAAACATAGCAAGTTACGTTAACAGATTCAGACTTAGCAGAAAACTGGACATGGCATAAACAGAGTTACGTAGGCATGTTTACGAGCTCGATGCACTCAACACAAGGCATTGCATGACAAACTAAGCATACACCCAGCAAGCAGACATGATCAAGAAGCTATCCATGTCAAGAACAACCTCATAGCATGCATAAATAAACTACAACAACCTTGGCAAAATTGAATAACATGTAAACAATCTACCAGGAACATTTTATAGAAAAAGTAGAGCATGATTGATTCATTCTAGGTTACCCCATAATTGCAAACAAAGAAATGGATGGATAGAACATAACAATATCCCAAAATCATCCTTACTGAACATGCTCAAAAGAGGCATGGATCACTCTGTAGCAACATGAATACTTGACATAAAAATAACATCATTGAAATGACTTAGAAGAATTCTAAGTCCCTGAAATCAGCAACATCACGAGAGCTACTTTGCATGCATGTGCTAGTCACCACATTGATAACAAAAATACATAGCATACACCCCTGTAAAGATGGCATGGCATAGCCCAAAACACATGTAGGGACCAAGTTCATAGGAGGCACACAATAATCATGGCAAAAATGACAAATGCCCATAATCTGTAAAGAAACAGAAACTAACATTTTATAGCACTCTTGCAACAGCATTTTAGGCATCAAGATGGACTCAAACAAGCATGGTGCAATGGAATGAAATGAAAAGAACGTCCTAATGAACATTTCGATATGCCACACGCACGAAACCGAGCTACGATGACAGAGTTATGATGCGATGAACATGGCTAGGAAAAATAACAGAAAGTTGACTTAGGCAAAATTCGACCTAGGGTTTCTCAGATCTAGCGCGTGAACCGAGGAGGGCGCGAGTTCGCCGGAGATGGAGGTAGAGCTCACCGGAGATGGGAGACTCGCCGGAACTGAGGGACGTGGTGGCCGGAGCTTCGGACGGAGGGGCGGCGGAGCGGTTGCCGGCGAGGTGGTGGTGCACAGGCCGGCGGAGATGGCGGCGGCTCGCGGTGGCGGAGCAGTGGGCGCCGGCGAGCTCCGGTCGCGGCGGGCGCGGCCGGCTCCGGTGGCGGCGGGCGGCGCGGAGGAGCATGGCGACGGGGACGTGCTCTCGGGTGCGCGGGGACGATGCGGGAGGTGGCGGCACGCGCGGCCCTGGCCGGGAGGGCCGACGATGGGCCCGAGCCGGCCTGGCGGCGGCGCGGCGGCCAGGGACAGGTGGCATGCCTCTGTTGGCTGCGGGCGGCGGTGGTAGAATTGTCCGGCGCCGGCGGACACGTCCCGCGGCGGAGAGGGAGCGGGGCTAGGGTTTCGCCTGCGATTTTGAACGGGGAAGACCTATTTATAGCTAGAGGGGGCTAGGAGAGTCCAAATGAGGTGTTGTTTTTGGCCACGCGATCGTGATGGAACGGCCGAGAGGATGGAGGGGGTTTGAATGGGTTTTGGGCCACTTTGGAGGGGTGTTGGGTTGCAACACACACGAGGCCTTTACAGTTCCTCAGTTAATCGTTGGAGTATCAAACGAACTCCAAATGGCACGAAACTTGATAGGCTGTCTACCGGTGGCATACCAAGGCCGCTTGGCAAATATCGGTCCAATCCAAGAACGTTTAACACTCGCACACGAAAAGAGGCAAAAGGGAGGCGCCGGAGGGCATAGGAGTGCCGGAAAGCAAAACGGACAACGGGGAAAATGCTCGGATGCATGAGGCGAACACGTATGCAAATGCGATGCACATGATGACATGATATGAGATGCATGACATGGACAACATGCAAACCGAAGACAAAACCCAACCACGAGGGAATATCATAACTTAGAGCCGCAAATGGCAAGAGTTGGAATACATATATGGAAAGTTACATACGGGGCGTTACACACTGTCACCACGGTCACTGGTAGTAGGGCAGTTGGGTTGGGAGGTGGCAGGTTGGAGTCGGCCGCCACGTGGTGTGTCGTTGAAGTCCCCAAGTCAATTGCTGCAGCCTCCGGGCTGGGTTCTGAAGTCCCGGACCGGGTGCGACTGCTACAGTCCCTGAGCCGCCTGCCAAAGTCCCCGGGTCGGGTGCTGCAGCCCCCGGGCCGGGTTCTGAAGTCCCCGGGCTAGGTATGACTGATGCAGTCCCCGAGCCAGATCCGACTGTTTCGGGAGCAGCCGACACGAATATGGACTCTGATTCTAGCGAAGGCTTGATAGACGGCTTGCGCAGGCACTGGAGGGAGACGCCGGCTGGTATGGCCTGCCGGGTGGAGCCAATCCGTGCCAGGGCATCTGCTTGCTCGTGGTCGGCTCGTGGCACGTGAAGGAACTCGCACGTGTCAAAGTACCCATTGATCTGTTGGATGAGGAAGCGGTAGCTCACCATGTTCGCATCCTTGGCGTCCCAGTCGCCAGAAGACTGCTGGACCACCAAGTCCGATTTGCCGTAACACAGCACTCGGTGGATACCAATCTCTTTGGCTAGTTGGAGCCCGTGGATGAGTGCCTCCTACTCGGCCACGTTGTTGGAGGCGGCAAATAGAATCTTTAGCGTGTATCTGAGCTTGTTGCCTTTGGGAGAGGTCAGGATGATGCCGGCTCCCAAACCAGTGCGTATCTTCATGCCATCAAAGTGCATCCGCCAGTGGGTGGAATCTGGCACTGGCGGCATGTACTGGGTCTCGTCCCAGTCGACGAGGAAGTCGGCCAGCGCTTGGGACTTGATGGCGGTGCGAGGCTGGTAGAGGATGGTGTGGGGAGCTAGCTCAATGGCCTACTTCGCCACCCGGCCTGATGCATCTCTGTTGCCTATGATCTCGGCAAGTGGGGCGGTGCAGACGACCGTGATGGAGTGCTCTTGGAAATACTGCTTGAGCTTCTTGGCGGCAAAGTACATGCCGTAGCACATCTTCTCATAGTGGGGGTAATTCTGCTTGGAGGCCGACAACACCTCGCTCAATTAGTAGACATGCCTCTGGACCGACTGTGCCCTGCCGTCTTCTGGGCGCTTGACCGCGATGATGGTGCTGACCACCCGGCTTGTGCCGGCGATGTAGAGGAGCATGGGCTCCTTAACAGCCGGAGCCGCCAGGACAGGTGGTGTGGTCAGCATCTTCTTGAGTTGGAGGAAGACCTTGTCCGCCTTGTCGTTCCACTCGAAGCAAGTGGTTTTCTTCATTAGCTGGTACAGGGGAATAGCCTTCTCGCCCAGCCAACTAATGAAGCAGCTGAGAGATGCCAAGCACCCGGTGAACTTCTTGACGTCTCGCAGCCGAGTGGGTCTGATGAGGACATCAATACCATTGTTACACCCACAACCCCTGCTGCTATACATACTGGACCAATCACTAGAGCTCGCGCACGCTAATTAAATTATCAAGTACTTTCATTTCTTGGTAATGATTCTATTGTTCATGAGAATATGATGCTGCCTAAATTGGATACATTTGTTTTGCTTACAAATGAAGGGCCTGGCATGGATAAGGGGGATGAACACTGGAGCAAGACCAAGCATGGAGATGATGGCATGCACAAGGGGATCAAGAACGGAGTTACAAGTGATGATTTCAGGACTTTGAAGCCACCATAAGGACTGCATGAAGCCTTGGACGAAATATACAAGATGCCACTTCATAAATTTTGTCCAGAGGCTATTCTAGGTGCCGCGTCACCTTATTATTGGGCCAGGCCCATGTATTTTTGAAATAATTAGGTATAGGCTGTTTTTAGAGTCCGTATGTGTGGGGAAACAGGAGTTAGGGTTGGTTTCGGACCCCCCTCCAAGGGCCACGAAATCGCCCCCTCTTCCTCCATATATACAGCCATTAGGGCATCGTTTAGACTTTGGGTTTTGTTTAGATTAAAGTTCGCCATAGCTACAACTTCGCATACTTCGTTTGTGTTCAACGACCAGACAAAGGTGTCACAGAACCCCACCTTGATCAATAAAGTTTTCCTATTATATTCGCAATATCCAGATTGCAATCTTAGTTTCTTGCTTGTTCTTCGCTTGCCTGCAGGAAACAGACCTTCATGGTCAGGTTGATCATGCTCCGACGTGGTCAATAACCTCTCGGAGTTGGTTTAGCGACTGCTAAGGCTCGATGTCTTCCCACATTCATAGTCGGATCGTCAAAGTCGACTTCCTCCAAAACGATAGCCACCATCTCATCGAAAGACGGGACACCTTTGCCTCTATCAAGTGGTATCAGGTTTCCAGGTTGCTCGGTCAGATTTTATAGTTTTTCGTAGTTTAGATCAAGTCTGTTCTTCATACCTACAGTCCACGAAAAAGCCAAAAAATTAGGGTTAGTTCATCATATCCGAACCAGTCTGAGCCTTTGCATAGTCTTTTCAGTATTTTGCTTTGTTGAATTTGCGATTGCATCATCGTGTGTAGTTGCTAGTCTTAGAGTCTAGTCTTTTAGAGTTTCGAGTTCTGGTCATAAGTTTTCACGCCGCCGCCGCACCATCATCATCGCCCCTGCCATCTACCACCACCGCTTATATGCCACCGATCCGTCTGCATATACCATCACCAATCTGTATCCATATACCACGACCAATCCGTATCCATATACCATCACCGCTGCCATATCCTACCACCATATATCCACCACCAATCCGAGTCCTTTCATATTAGGTTTGTTTTCGAGATCCGTCTAATTTCCGATTCGTGTTTCCTTGCCTGAGCATGTTTCGGAAAAAAGAAAAAAGAGGCTGGAGACCCCCGGGCAGTTTTTAGGCAAAAAATTTTGCAGGAATTTTTTCCCTATCCTATTTTTAGGCTTTTCTGAGTCTTTTGAGCGACATGCCATCATAGTGATTTTTTGTTGCACTTTTTTGTCGTCGCTGCCCTGATTTTCGGGGAAAAAAGTCAAAAAAAATCGTGCCCATCCTGTCAGTTTGACCTGGGAAGAGTTTTGAGACACATGCCATTATAAGTGATTTTTCGCAAAAAAAGATGAGCGCCAAAAAAAACAGAGCGAAAAAAATAAAATTCCAGAGTGTGCTTTTCCCTTGTTTACGTGCAGCGCCGTGATTTTGGTACTGTTCTAGGCTCGCGTCTCTAGCACGGTCTAGCCTAGGACCAGCACAGTACCGTCGTTGAGCGTTTATTCAACTTTTCTTCTCTGAATTGATTATTGCTAATATTTTTGCTACCATATTTCAAGCATTCCTAGCCCCACATAAATCTACGTCGTGCGTTTGACTCTCCTTGGTAATCGCTCTATCCAAGCTTTGAGAGTTTTGACTACATCGGTTGCTGATCACCGCCTGCTGCCGGGTAAGAAATGGTAAGAATTTGAGATTTGCTTGACAGATTTGTGTCACCCACCACGACCATTTTCTAGTAGTCTGTAGGATCATATTCTTGTGTGTTTCTATTGCTACTAACCATGGCAGGATCACAAGTCGATGAGACTAACTAGGAGAACATGACGAATAAGGAGTTGCATGATAAATTTCAGCAAATGATGAGTGGACAGGTGCAAGATGTGCTAAACAGATTTGAAGAGGCCATGGAGAAGATAGATGGCATGGAGAAGACGTTCAAAACAAAGCTCGATAACAAGTTTAATGAATTGCTCGCGCGTCTTCCACCTCCACCACCGGCTGCACCTAACGCACCTCTACAACAACAACAACAACTACTACTACTACTACTACCTCCATGTCGTGAAACAGCCCTCCGCCGAGCGAGCCGTGTCCCCCTTGCGCCTGGCCAAACTGTTGGTGCTACTGTTGATACTTCTGTGGCTCTTGCTGCTAATGACGAGGACGATGATTATGCGCGAGATTACGAGGATGAGGTTGATCAAAATCAGAACTATGTGCAACCACCAGCACCACGAGCACTCGCTCGTCCACATGCAAATAATGGCAATGGTAGGGCTCCCCCTCAGGTACGAGATCATGACCATCTCCCTAAACTGAAATTGAATATTCCACCATTTGAGGGTAGATATGTTCCTGATATATATCTTACTTGGGAGTTAGAAACTGAACAACGATTTACATGTTTACAATATCCTTAGGAGAGACGTGTTCCTGCTGCTGTTTGTGCTTTCACTAGCTTTGCATGTGTTTGGTGGTCTGAATATTGTAGATTATATCCTATTCTAGCTACCTGGGCTGCTTTGAAAACTGCTATGCCTACTCGTTGGGTTCCACCATATTATCAACGTGAATTACTTCAAAAATTGCAGCGTTTAAGACAAGGAAAAAATTTCTGTAGAAGAATATCATCAGGAATTACAAACTAGCATGATTAGATGTGGTATTGTTGAGGAGAATGAAGCTATGCTTGCACGTTTTATGGGTGTATTAAATAGAGAGATTCAGACCATTCTAGAGTATAAGGGGTATAATAATATCACTCATTTATTCCATCTTGCTTGTAAAGTTGAACATGAAGTGCAGGATTGATAGGCATTGGCGCGAACTAACTTTTCTGCAGGTCGATCTACATCATGGACACCACGTGCATCCTCTACTTCCACTACACCAGCAACTCCATCAGGTGCCACCTCCAGGCATGATACAAGAAAGCAGGCAGAACCACCACTATCTGCCAAGAGCACACCTGTTGGGCCTGCGCAGAGCTCTTCTTATTCCATGCCATCAACAGGGCACACAAGTGATATTATTTTTCGTCGTTGTAAGGGAAGAGGAAATTTTGCGAGACAATGTAAATCTCAGCGTGTGATGATTGCTACCGAGGATGGTTGGCATGAGTCCGCTAGTGACTATGATGAGGAGACTTTGACTCTTATTACACATGAAGAACACAGTGGAGATGATTCTGATCATGAGACACAATACTTGGCCGCTGAAGATGCTGACAGGTATGAATGTTTAGTTGCTCAACGTGTTTTGAGTGTGCAGGATACACAAGCTGAGAAAAATTAGAGGCATAATTTGTTCCATACAAAGGGAGTTGTGAAGGAACGTTCTGTTCGCGTCATCATTGATGGAGGGAGCTGCAACAACTTGGCTAGTATGGAGATGGTGGAGAAGCTATCTCTCACCACAAGACCACATCCACATCCTTACTACATCCAATGGTTCAACAACAACGGCAAGGTTAAGGTAACACATACTGTTCGTGTGCATTTTAGTATCTCTACATATGCTGATTATGTTGATTGTGATGTGGTACCTGTGTAAGCATGTTCCCTATTACTTGGTAGACCATGGCAATTTGATAAAAATTCTGTACACCATGGTAGAAACAATCAGTATACTCTTGTTCATAAGGACAAACATATTACTTTTCTTCCTATGACTCCTGATTCCATTTTGAAAGATGATGTTAATAGAGTTAATAAAGCAAAACAGGAGAAAAATAAGAGTGAAAATCAGATTGTGGCAAAATAATTTGAGCAACAACTGAAACCTAATAATAAACCATCTAGTTTTGCTTCTGAAATTAAATTGAAAAGTACATGTTTACTTGCCACAAAATCTGATATTGATGAGCTAGATTTCAGCAAATATGTTTGCCATGCTTTTGTGTGCAAAGAGGCATTATTTTCATTCAAGGACGTGCCTTCCTCTTTGCCCCTTGCTGTCACTCACATTTTGCAGGAGTTCGCTGACGTCTTTCCACAAGATGTGCCACCGGGATTACCACCTATTCTAGGGATTGAGCATCAAATTGAATTAATTCCCGGTGCATCGCTACCCAACCGTGCACCATATCGTACCAATCCAGGGGAGACGAAGGAGATTATGCGTCAAGTACAGGAGCTGCTCGACAAAGGTTATATACGCGAATCTCTTAGTCCTTGTGCTGTTCCTATTATACTAGTGCCTAAAAAGGATGGTATGCCGCGTATGTGTGTTGATTGTAGAGGCATTAATAATATTACTATTCGTTATCGTCATCCTATTCCTAGGCTAGATGATATGCTTGATGAATTGAGTGGCTCTACAATATTCTCCAAAGTTGATTTGCGTAGTGGATACTGTCGGTGTTCTGGGAACGGGGGTTCCCAGACTTGCCTGCCTACGGCCCACAGCATGGCTCCACCAGCGGCCCTATACGGCCCATCTTCACGAGCAAACACTCAAGAACCTCGCAAGGGGCAGAGCCGCGCGAGGCGGATGAAGCAAGACCTCCTCAGGGGTGGCCTCACCAGGCTGGCTCGCGAGGGGCGGAGAGATCAAGGGAAGGGATACCTCGCGAGCCTTGTGTGACGCAAGCCGTGATGACTGGAGCCAGGCGAGCGCCAGTGCGCGCAGTGTCCTCGTTTCCTCTTTGGTGCTAAAGAGGCAAGCGCATGCGAGGAGTCCCGAGGTGTAACGCCCTGAGACCGTTGCGCCAGGTGTCTTCCAGTTATTCATTGTTGTTGCCTTGTCATTTGCTTGTGTGTCGCATCTTCTCATGTCATCATGCGCATTTGCATCATCATGTTTTCTAAATTTGCATTCGTCCGGGTTCCCCCATTCTCTCCGCTGTCCATTCGGAGCCCAGACACACTTGCACGCGCCCGCGGCTCGTCCGAAATATTATTTTATAAGTGGCCGGAAAATGTTCTCGGAATGGGATGAGAGTTGGCGTGCGGTCTTGTTATAGTGTAGGTAGACCGCCTGCCAAGTTTCATCGCAATCAGAGTTCGTTTGACGCCCCAACGATTAACTATAGCGGCAGTACAGCCGGTCTAACGTCGGACGGTTTCGGTCTCCGGAAACAGTCGCCGGGCCTCCCTCTCTTCTCTTCTCTCAGCTCGAGACCTGTTGGGCCGGCCTGCCAGTTTTGGCCCGCGTGTGTTTTTTTCAGCGTCTGCGAATTTGTTCTTTTATCCAGTTAAATAGTTTTGCAGAAAACCCTCATACTTCATGCATTTAATAACTTCTCAACCGTGCATCGGATTAAAACAATTTATATATGAAATATGCTTAGTTTTTCATCTAGTTTCATGATATGTCTTTTCCATCCATGTTTGAAATGCTTAAAATTCTGTTTGTGTAATTTTTGTCCATATGCCATGCTAAAATGCTTTAAATCATAACTAAATAACTGTAGCTCCAAATTTAATAAACTTTATATGTAAATGGGGTAGAATTATGCCTAGTTTAACATGGTGGCTTTACTTTGCATGTTTAACAACCCTAAAATTGTGTTTAGGGCAGATCAGTACCAAACCTAATATATGGATATGGGGTTTTACCGGAATTGTTGTTCGTTGTTTCCGGCCTCATTTAAACTTTCCTAGATAGGTAGTTTTGCTGTGCTTCACCCCTTGCCATGCTAACCAACATTTAATTTTGTTGAGTACATAAATGAGAGAGAACTAAATAAGGCAGGTGGTGCTCCGTCAATATGCAACTCGTTGCATGTTGAGCTCCACTTAATTTGTAGGTTTGTTTGTGCACTTTGCCATGCCATGCTTCATTAAACCGGACATGCATCATAATTGTTTGTGCATCATGCCATGTCTATGTGGTGGTTGTTTATTATGTTGTCTGCTTCTTTCCGGTGTGCTTCTTCGGGTTGTTTCCGGTAACATCGTGTTTGTGAGGACCCGTTCGACTACGTCCGTTTGTCTTCTTCATGGACTCGTTCTTCTTCCTTGCGGGATTTCAGGCAAGATGACCATACCCTCGAAATCACTTCTATCTTTGCTTGCTAGTTGCTCGCTCTTTTGCTATGCCTATGCTATGATACCTACCACTTGCTTGTCATGCCTCCCATATTGTTGAACCAAGCCTCTAACCCACCTTGTCCTAGCAAACCGTTGTTTGGCTATGTTACCGCTTTGCTCAGCCCCTCTTATAGCGTTGTTAGTTGCAGGTGAAGACTGAAGTTTGTTCCTTGTTGGAACATGGAGATGTTGTTCCTTATTGGAACATGTTTACTTGTTGGGATATCACAATACCTCTTATTTAATTAATGCATCTATATACTGGGTAAAGGGTGGAAGGCTCGGCCTTATGCCGGGTGTTTTGTTCCACTCTTGCCGCCCTAGTTTCCGTCATATCGGTGTTATGTTCCCGGATTTTGCGTTCCTTACGCGGTTGGGTTATAATGGGAACCCCTTGACAGTTCGCCTTGAATAAAACTCTTCCAGTAAGGCCCAACATTGGTTTTATCATTTACCACCTAGCCTTTTTATTTCCCTTGGGTAGGCCTGCCCAAGGGTCATCTTTATTAAACCCCCCCGGGTCAGTGCTCCTCTGAGTGTTGGTCCAACTGAGCGATGTCCGGAGCTACCAGGGGCAACTCTGGGATGGCCCACCCGACGTCTTGCTCATCCGGTGTGCCCTGAGAACGAGATATGTGCAGCTCCTATCGGGATTTGTCGGCATATCTGGGTGGCTTTGCTGGTCTTGTTTTACCATTGTCGAAATGTCTTGTAACCGGGATTCCGAGTCTGATCGGGTCTTCCCGCTAGAAGGAATATCCTTCGTTGACCGTGAGAGCTTGTGATGGGCTAAGTAGGGACACCCCTGCAGGGTTATGAACTTTCGAAAGCCGTGCCCGCGATGGGCAGATGGGAATTTGTTAACGTCCGGTTGTAGAAAACCTGAAGTTGACCTTAATTAAAATACATCAACCGCGTGTGTAACCGTTATGGTCTCTTTTCGACGATGTCCGGGAAGTGAACACGGTGTTGGAGTTATGCTTGACGTAGGTTGTTCTAGGATCACTTCTTGATCATAGTTTCCTCGATCGTGCTTTGCCTTCTCTTCTTGCTCTCTTTTGCGTATATGTTAGCCACCAAATATGCTAGTCGCTGCTGCAGCTCCACCTCATACCTTTACGTTACCCATAAGCTTAAATAGTCTTGATCGCGAGGGTGTAAGATAGCTGAGTCCCCGTGACTCACAGATACTTCCAAAACTAGTTTGCAGGTGGCGATGACACCGTGCAGGTGATGCAACCAAGATCAAGGAGGAGCTCGATGAAGATCTTGTCCTTTGTGTTGTTTCGTTCTAGTTGATCAGTAGTGGAGCCCAGTTGGGGTCAATCGGGGATCTGTGTAGCATTTGGGGTAGTCTTCTTTCATTTTGGTTCCGTAGTCGGACCTTGATTGTTTTTGGATGATGTAATGCTTTATTCATGTATTGTGTGAAGTGGCGATTGTAAGCCAACTATGTATATTTTCCCTTATTGTATTACATGGGTTTTTGCGAAGATTACCTCACTTGCGACATTGCTTTCAATGCGGTTATGCCTCTAAGTCGTGCTTCGACACGTGGGAGATATAGCCACATCGAGGGCGTTACACGAGGCATCATGCAAAGGTTTCCATATCAGTGCAACAAGACCAAGACCAGCAGGACAGCCGGAAGGAGGTCACCGTGGAGCCCAAGATGGCGTCACCACGAGAGCCTTTGGCAGGCGAAGACTACTTTTGTCAGTATAGCTTGTGCTAGCTGTCCCCCTTCAAGTTGGCTGTTGTGGGATCCCTTCCTTCCTAATATTTTGGAAGAGGACCCGGGCCTCTCTATATAGGACTAGCCACCACCATAGAAAGGGGGCTCATCTAGAGAGAATCGCCGATCGCATCAAATCACCAAGCACAAGAACACCTCTCCTCAGGAGGCTGTTCTTCCCTTGTAACTGTTCATCCTCAGCCCAAGAGGCAATCCACCACACCGCACTTTAGTAGGGTATTACACCACATCGGTCGCCCGAACCAGTATAAACTCTTTTGTCTCTTGTTCTTTGGGTTCGTCGAGCTAGGACTTGAGATCATGATGCGTGCGAGCTAGAGAGGGCGAGAGATCTTCGTGTGCACCCCTGTGTTCGAACCTCAAGGGTTTTGCCGGAAACTGAAATCCGACATTTGGCGCGCTAGGTAGGGGTGCATCAGAGCTTCTCTTTCGCCAGTTGATCTGCCGAGACTCTGCGGTTCCGATGTCCGGCGACCCGAGGACCAACGCCGACCGCTAAGAAGCTTGGCCGGCCCGGACGGCGCCGTCCTCCCAAGAAGACCTCAACCCTGCGCCCTAGGGGTACGCACACCACCAAACACTGCGGGCGCAGGTGGCGCGGTTAAACGCCATCCACCCTCACTCCACGACAAGCGCGGGCGGCCGCAAGGG
Source organism: Triticum urartu (assembly GCF_056163025.1). NCBI lineage: Eukaryota > Viridiplantae > Streptophyta > Magnoliopsida > Poales > Poaceae > Triticum > Triticum urartu. The sequence continues at coordinate 189,897,485 of NC_141873.1, read as the reverse complement.
CCTCAAGCCATGCTGCGACCACGATGCCGCACACCCGACGGGAACAAGCAAACATGAGGGCCGCGCTCACGGTGGCTCAGGAGCTGCTGCGATGGCGACTGATGGAGAGCGGCCGGGATGCATTGCTGGAGCACGTCACCGAGCTACTAGACACCGCGGCCTCGGGAGCACCGCCCTTCTGCTCCCTGCTTACGCCTCAGGCCACAGCCGGATCGCATGGCGGGCCTCACCGCGCCCGCGTGCCCCCAGGTGCGCCAGGAGGCTTCATCGACACCGGCACGACCAGAAGCACCGGACGCCCAATTGCACCCGCACCACCTCCGATGGGTGCGGGCATGAGCGTTGCCACCCGCGGCCCCAACGGAGTGCCGCCCTACCATCCTCAGGGCGGCGCACTAGGCCTGGCAACATGGAGCGTGGGGCACTTCGTCGAGGTCTTCGGGGCAACGGCCTCGGAGGCCTATGTGCCCCGCATGGTGGACCAGGAGTATGCACTGGGAGACGACCCTGGCTCGTTCCTCGAGCCAGGCTGGGAGGAGGAGGCGCTGGAAGCTGAGGCCTTCCAGGAGCCCCCGGGAGCCTCACCAACCATGCTGGCGACAACAGCTACAGGGTAACACTAATCTCCCAGGAGAAAGCTTACGCTAACCATGGGTCGCAGGAGGATCAGGTCACAACGGCGGATGGCGGCTCTGGCACAACGGCCTCCCTTCCGCCAGCAGGAGCGCACTGGGGGCTGCAGGGTAGGGGCCGGGAGCAAGGTCCCTCTCCGCATCGCGTGGAGCGGGGCATCCCCCAGATGTAGGTGATACGTCCATTTTGCATCATGCTTTTATTTCGATATTTCATTATGGACTATTATTACACATTATGTCACAATACTTATGCCTATTCTCTCTGATTTGACAAGGTTTACATAAAGAGGGAGAATGCCGGCAGCTAGGATTCTGGGCTGGAAAAGGAGCAAATATTAGAGACCTATTCTGCACAGCTCCAAAAGTTCTGAAACTTCACAGAAGTCATTTTCAGAATATATAAAAAATACCAAGCGCAAGAAGTTCACCAGGGGGGCCACACCCTGCCCACGAGGGTGGGGGCACGCCCTACCCCCTAGGCGCCTCCCTACCTCGTGGGCCCCCTGGTGGCCCTCCGATGGCCATCTTCTGCTATATGGAGTCTTTCGATGAGGAAAAAATTGTAAGCCATCTTTCTGGACGAGACTCCGCCGCCACGAGGCGGAACCTTGGCGGAACCAATCTAGGGCTCTGGCGGAGGGGAAATCACCGCCATCGTCATCACCAACGCTCCTCTTATCGGGAGAGAGCAATCTCCATCAACATCTTCACCAACACCATCTCCTCTCAAAACCCTAGTTCATCTCTTGTATCCAATTCTTGTCTCCAAGTCCGGGATTGGTACCTGTAGGTTGCTAGTAGTGTTAATTACTCCTTGTAGTAGATGCTAGTTGGTTTAATTGGTGGAAGATCATATGTTCAGATACTATATGCATATAAATACCCCTCTGATTATGAACATGAATATGATTTGTGAGTAGTTACATTTGTTCCTGAGGACATGGGAGAAGTTTTGCTATTAGTAGTCATGTGAATTTGGTATTCGTTCGATATTTTGATGAGATGTATGTTGTCTCTCCTATAGTGGTGTTATGTGAACGTCGACTACATGACACTTCACCATTATTTGGGCCTAGAGGAAGGCATTGGGAAGTAATAAGTAGATGATGGGTTGCTAGAGTGGCAGAAGCTTAAAACCTAGTTTATGCGTTGCTTCGTAAGGGGCTGATTTGGATCCATATGTTTCAAGCTATGGTTAGGTTTACCTTAATACTTTTGTTGTAGTTGCGGATGCTTGCAATAGAGGTTAATCATAAGTGGGATGCTTGTCCAAGTAAGGACAACACCCAAGCATCGGTCCACCCACATACCAAATTATCAAAGTACCGAACGCGGATCATATGATCGTGATGAAACCTAGCTTGACGATATTCCCACGTGTCCTCGGGAGCTCTTTACATCATATAAGAGTTTTTCCAGGCTTTTCCTTTGCTACAAAAAGGATTGGGCCACCTTGCTGCACTTTATTTACTCTTGTTACTTGTTGCTCATTACCAATTATCTTATCACAAAACTATCTGTTACCTATAATTTCAGTGCTTGCAGAGAATACCTTGCTGAAAACCGCTTATCATTTCCTTCTGCTCCTCGTTGGGTTCGACACTCTTACTTATCGAAAGGACTACGATAGATCCCCTATACTTGTGGGTCATCAAGACTCTTTTCTGGCGCCGTTGCCGGGGAGTGAAGCACTTTTGGTAGGTGGAATTTGGTAAGGAAAAATTTATATAGTGTGTTGAAATTTAGTGTCACTTGTTACTATGGAAAGTAATCCTCTGAGGGGCTTGTTCAAGGTATGTTCACCCCGACCAGTAGAGCAAAGAGTTGCTCCTCAACCTACTGAACCTACTGAAAATGAAAATGTCTGCTTTGATATTCCTTCGGGTATGATAGAAAAACTGCTAGCTAATCCTTTTGCAGGAGACGGAACAATGCATCCTGATGAGCACCTAATATATGTGGATGAAGTTTGTGGATTATTTAAGCTTGCAGGTGTGCCTGGAGATGTTATTAAGAAGAAGGTCTTCCCTTTATCTTTGAAAGGAGATGCATCAACATGGTATAGGCTATGTGATGATATGGGGTCATGGAACTACGAACGATTGAAATTGGAATTTCATCAGAAGTTTTATCCTATGCATCTTGTTCATCGTGATCGCAATTATATACATAATTTCTGGCCTCGCGAAGGAGAAAGCATCGCTCAAGCTTGGGGGAGGCTTAAATCAATGTTATATTCATGCCCCAATCATGAGCACTCAAGAGAAATGATTATTCAATGTTTTTATGCTCGGCTTTCTGATAACAATCGCACCATACTCGATACTTCTTATGCTTGCTCTTTTATGATGAAGACTATTGAATTCAAATGGGATTTATTGGAAAGAATTAAACGCAACTATGAAGATTGGGACCTCAACAAAGATAAGGAGTCAGGTATGACACCTAAGTATGATTGTATTAAATCTTTTATGGATACCGATGTTTTCTGTAAATTTAGCACTAAATATGGACTTGACTCCAAGATAGTAGCTTCTTTCTGTGAATCTTTTGCTGCTCATATCGATCTCCCTAAGGAGAAGTGGTTTAAATATCATCCTCCCATAGAAGTAAAAGTAGCTGCACCTATTAAAGTTGAAGAAAATACTATCACTTATAATGATCCTATTGTTCCTACTTCTTATGTTGAGAAACCACCTTTTCCTGTTAGGATAAAAGATCATGCTAAAGCATCAACTGTGGTTCGTAAAAGCAATATTAGAACTTATACACCTCCTGAGCAAGTTAAAGTTGAAGATCTCTTGTCTGGTAATATTGATGGGCATGTTATTTATTTCTGTGATGAAACTGCTAAAATTGCTAAACCTTGTGCTAAAGATAAACCTAGACCTGTGGTAGGCATGCCTGTTATTTCTGTTAAAATAGGAGATCATTGTTATCATGGCTTGTGTGATATGAGTGCTAGTGCTAGTGCTATACCTCATGACTTATACAAAGAAATTATGCATGACATTGCACCCGTTGAGTTAGAAGATATTGATGTCACAATTAAACCTGCCAATAGAGATACTATTTCACCAATGGGAATTGTTAGAGATGTTGAAGTCGTGTGTGGGAAAACTAAATATCCTGCTGATTTTATTGTTCTTGGCTCCCCACAAGATAGATTTTGTTCCATTATTTTTGGTAGACCCTTCTTGAACACAGCTAATGCTAAGATAGATTGCAAAAAGGATGTTGTTACTGTTGGTTTAGGTGATATGTCTCATGAATTTAATTTCTCTAAATTTCGTAGACAACACCGTGAAGAGGAATTTCCTAGTAAAGATGAAATTATTTGTCTTGCTTCTATTGCCGTACCTCCTAGTGATCCTTTAGAACAATATTTGCTAGACCATGAAAATGATATGTTTATGAATGAAAGAAGGGAAATAGATGAAGTATTCTTTAAATAGGAACCCATCCTGAAACACAATTTTCCTATTGAAATCCTACGGGATCCTCCTCCACCCAAGGGTGATCCCGTGTTTGAGCTTAAACCGTTACCTGATACTCTTAAATATGCTTATCTTGATGAGAAAAAGATATATCCTGTTATTATTAGTGCTAACCTTTCATAGCATGAAGAAGAGAGATTATTGAAAACTCTGAAGAACCACCATGCTGCTATTGGATATACTCTTGATGATCTTAAGGGAATTAGTCCCACTCTGTGTCAACACGAAATAAATTTGGAGGAAGATGCCAAACCAGTTCGTGATCATCAACGACGGCTAAATCCTAAGATGAAGGAAGTGGTAAGAAAGGAAATACTAAAGCTTCTGGAGGCAGGTATTATTTATCCCGTTGCTGATAGTCAGTCGGTAAGTCCTGTCCATTGTGTCCCGAAGAAGGGAGGTATTACCGTCGTTCCTAATGATAAAGATGAATTGATTCTGCAAAAAAATATTACAGGTTATAGGATGGTAATTGATTCCCGCAAATTAAATAAAGCTACTAAAAAAGATCATTACCCCTTACCTTTTATCGATCAAATGCTAGAAAGATTATCCAAACATACTCTTTTTTGCTTTCTAGATGGTTATTCCGGTTTCTCTCAAATATCTGTGTCAGCCAATGATCAATCAAAGACTACTTTTACTTGCCCTTTTGGTACTTTTGCTTATAGACGTATGCCTTTTGGTTTATGTAATGCACCTGCTACCTTTCAAAGATGCATGATGGCTTTATTCTCTGACTTTTGTGAAAAGATTTGTGAGGTTTTCATGGACGATTTCTCCGTCTATGGATCCTCTTTTGATGATTGCTTAAGCAACCTTGATCGAGTTTTGCAGAGATATGAAGAAACTAACCTTGTCGTGAATTGGGAGAAGTGCCATTTTATGGTTAATGAAGGTATTGTCTTGGGGCATAAGGTTTTTGAAAGAGGTATTGAAGTTGGTAAAGCTAAAGTTGATGCTATTGAAAAGATGCCTTGTCCCAAGGACATCAAAGGTATAAGAAGTTTCCTTGGTCACACCGGTTTTTATAGGAGGTTCATTAAGGACTTCTCAAAAATTTCTCGGCCTCTGACTAATTTATTACAAAAAGATATACCATTTGTTTTTGATGATGATTATGTAGAAGCATTTGAAATACTTAAGAAAGCATTAATCTCTGCACCTATTGTTCAACAACCTGATTGGGATTTACCTTTTGAAATTATGTGTGATGCTAGTGATTATGCTGTAGGTGCTGTTCTTGGGCAAAGAGTTGATAAGAAATTAAATGTTATTCAATATGCTAGTAAAACTCTAGACAATGCTCAGAGAAATTATGCTACTACTGAAAAGGAATTCTTAGCAGTTGTATTTGCTTGTGATAAGTTCAGACCTTATATTGTTGATTCTAAAGTAACTATTCACACGGATCATGCTGGTATTAAATATCTTATGGAAAAGGAAGATGCTAAGCCTAGACTTATTAGATGGGTTCTCCTGCTATAAGAATTTGATTTGCATATTGTTGATAGAAAAGGAGCTGAGAACCCCGTTGCAGACAACTTGTCTAGGCTAGAGAATGTTCTTGATGACCCACTACCTATTGATGATATGCTGATTATGCTAATTATATTTTTGCTAAATTTATACCACCTAGTTTCACATACTAGCAAAAGAAAACGTTTTTCTATGATTTAAGACATTACTTCTGGGATGACCCACATCTTTATAAATGAGTAGATAGTGTTATTAGACGTTGTGTACCTGAGCATGAATAGGAACAGATCCTACGCAAGTGTCACTCCGAAGCTTATGGAGGACACCACGCTGGAGACAGAACTGCACATAAGGTATTGCAATCCGGTTTTTATTGGCCTACTCTCTTCAAGGATGCCCGTAAGTTTGTCTTGTCTTGTGATGAATGTTAAAGAATTGGTAATATTAGTAGACGTCAAGAAATGCCTATGAATTATTCACTTGTTATTGAACAATTTGATGTTTGGGGCTTTGATTATATGGGACCTTTTCCTGCCTCTAATGGATATACACATATTTTAGTTGCTGTTGATTATGTTACTAAGTGGGTAGAAGCTATTCCAACTAGTAGTGCTAATCATAACACTTCTATTAAAATGCTTAAAGAAGTTAATTTTTCCGAGGTTTGGAGTCCCTAGATATTTAATGACTGATGGTGGCTCACATTTTATTCATGGTGCTTTCCATAAAATGCTTGCTAAGTATGATGTTAATCATAGAATTGCATCTCCTTATCACCAACAGTCTAGTGGTCAAGTAGAATTGAGTAATAGAGAGCTCAAATTAATTTTGCAAAAGACTGTTAATAGATCTAGAAAGAATTGGTCCAAGAAACTTGATGATGCATTATGGGCCTATAGAACTGCATATAAAAATCCTATGGGTATGTCTCTGTATAAAATGGTTTATGGAAAAGCATGTCACTTACCCCTCGAATTAGAACACAAGGCTTATTGGGCTATTAAAGAGCTCAATTATGATTTCAAACTTGCCGGTGATAAGAGGTTATTTGACATTAGCTCACTTGATGAATGGAGAACCCAAGCCTATGAGAATGCCAAATTATTTAAAGAAAAAGTTAAAATATGGCATGACAAAAGGATACAAAAGCGTGAGTTTAATGTAGGTGATTATGTATTGCTATACAACTCTCGTTTAAGATTTTTTGCAGGAAAACTTCTCTCTAAATGGGAAGGTCCTTACGTTATCGAGGAGGTCTATCGTTCCGGTGCCATAAAAATCAACAACTTCAAAGGCACAAATCCGAAGGTGGTGAACAATCAAAGAATTAAACATTATATCTCAGGTAATCATATAAATGTTGAAACCAATGTTATTGAAACCATAACCCCGGAGGAATACATAAGGGACACTTTCCGGAACGTTTCAGACTCCGAAAAGGAATAGGTATGTGGTACGGTAAGTAAACCGACTCCAAAACAGTTCTAATGACAATTTTTCTCCGTTTTGGAGTATTTAGAAAAATAGAAAAATAAGAAGCAGTCCGGGAAGGACACGAGGGCTCCACGAGGGTGGAGGGCACGCCTCCCTACCTCGTGGGCACCTCGTGTGCTCTCTGGACTCTGCTTTCTTACACGACACGTATTTTGGTTGGTAAAAATTTATTATATAACCTCCCGAAGGTTTTGATTCCCGTATCACGCAATTATCCTCTGTGTGTTTCGAGCTATTGGTGCTGCAGATTAGAGCAAGATGTCTTTGCAAGAGTCAGTCGGGGAGAGCCGGGTGTCTCATCCGGCACCGAGATCAATGACAAACAACAATGTTGACCACTTTGGGCCAGCAACGAAGGAAGAGATGGAGGCTGATTTGAAGAGGATAGACGCCATGGAGGAGGATCAAGAAGTCACTTCTCGCTTCCGAGCTGGATTCACAACGGGGGAACTGCAGAGCTCGGCTATTCCAAACTCGGTTATCCCTTCCAATGTTAGATTTCTTTCTTATGAGAATATGAAAAAGAGTGTCACTGGTTCTCCCGCAGCTATGCAGCACCCTTGGGTGCAGGGAGCTTTGGCTGTTACAGCAAAGCTTGGAAAGGAAATAATTGACCTCAACCAGCAAGTCAATAAGCTTGAGGAGGAAAATCATATCCCGAGGGGCATCAGTAGGCCCTCTGTCGGGGAGGTGCTGGTGAGTAGGGATGGAATGTGGTAGCGGACAATCCGAAATATCCGATATTCGTATTCGAGAAAATGCCTATTCATATCCGAAACATCCGCATCCGAACCAAAAAGGAAATGGAAATTATCCGTATCCGAATTTATTAAACAAATAAAAAATAAAAATATGGTAGGAGATTTTGACACAAATATGGATATGGAAGTGGATATATCCGTGTCGGCGTTCTGGGAATGGGGGTCCCCAGACTTGCCTGCCTGCGGCCTGCAGCGTGGCTCGAGTGGGGGCCCAGTGCGGCCCAGCTTCATCCGCTCAAGCTCAATACCCTCGCAAGGGGCCAAGCCTTGCGGGGCAGACGACAGGAGGCTTCCTCAGGAGCAGCCTCATCAGGCAGTCTCGCGAGGAGGCGGAGAGATCAAGGCAGGGGTGCCTCGCGAGGAGCCCATGACGCAAGCCATGACGATCGAGATTAGGCGGGCGCCGGCCTGCGCGGTGTCCTTGTTTCCCCTTTGGTGCAAAGAGAGCAAGCACAGGCCAAGGCATCGGGCAAAGTTTACCATACCGGTGCAACGAGACCAAGACCAGCAGAGCGGGAGGACGGAGGTCACCATGGAGCCCAAGACGGCGTCATCACCAGTGATTTTGGCACCCGAAGACCACCTTTGGTCAGGATAACGTGTACTAGATGTTCCCCTTTAAAATGGCCAATTGTTGGCACCCTTCCCGCTCATTTTTTGGGAAGAGGACCAGGGCCTCTATAAATAAGACTAGCCCCCAAAGAAGAAAGGGGGAGAGAGGGCCAAGGAGGAAAAAGAAGAAGAGAGAGGGCCAAGGAGGAAGAATGAGAGAAGAGAAAGAAAGAGAGAAAGATCCGGACCAAGTAGAACATACCACACCGGCTCAAGAACACCTCTCGCGAGGCCGTTCTTCCCCCTGTATTGTCCATCATCAGCCCCTGAGGCAATCCACCACACACTGGAGTAGGGTATTACACCACATCGGTGGCCCAAACCAGTATAAACCTCATGTCCTTGGTGTGTTCTTCTTTCTAGCCTAGATTTCTTGCGAGCCATGGAAGTGCGAGTCGGTAGTGGAAAGATCTCTGTGCGCACCCCAGAGTTCGAACCTTAAGGGTCTGCCGGAACCCGAAATCTGACATTTGGTGCACCAGGTAGGGGTGCGCCGGAATCTTTCTTCCACTGTTCGCGTGTGATCTTCCGTCATGTCCATGGCTGACGCTCGTCGGGCTCGCGCTGAGCGCCGGGCTGCTCTTGCCACCCGCGTCACCCAGACGGCGCCCGTCGGCGGATGCCCTCGTCGTTCCCCGTCGCCTGCCGCCAACGCCGCCACCGGCCCGGCGGGGAACGAGCAGCTGGCCTCGTCCCAGCATCCTTCGGTGCGGCGGGAGGGCCGCACCGCAACCCCGTCACCGACTCCAGCCGGTTCGTTGTCCCACGCCCGTCGCGCCCCCACGGACATGCATGCCGCGCTGCTCCTGGCAAGAGAGCTCTTGCACTACCGCCCCGTCGATGACCTCTACGAGGACTGGCTCGCCCACATCACCGAGCTTGTCAGCGCCGCAGGGGGCTCTCCTTTGCCACCCCTCTCGCTGCCTCGCCCTCCATTCCGCGCAGGGGGCGAGGATCAGGAGGCGCCTCCGCCACCTCCTCCCCAAGAAGGCGCCCTGGCTCCAAGGCGCGCAGCCCCAGGGCGAGACCCTCCACGTCCGGCGCCTGCGCGGCAAGAAGGGAGCTACCAAGAGATCCCTCGTCCCCAAGAAGGTGCTCGCGCGCTCCGAGCACCGGCGCGCCAAGATCGCGTCCCTACGCCTCCATGCCGAGACCCCGCGCTGCTCCAAGCAGCGGCACATGGTAATACCAGGAGCAGGCCCAGCACCAGCAAAGGGCGCCGGTGGCCACAGCAGGCTGCCGCGCCTTCACCCCCGAGCTACGCGGCGTCACATGGCCAGGCAAGTTCAAGCCTGATCTGCCCCCTCGCTATGATGGCATGACGGACCCCGCGGAATTCCTGTAGCTCTACGAGCTGGGCATCGAAGCCGCCAACGGAGACGAAAAGGTCATGGCGAACTTGTTTCCCATGGCGCTCAAGGACGGCGCTCGCACCTGGCTCCTAAACCTGTCTCCCAGCACGATCTCCTCCTGGGACGAGATGCGCACTCGCTTCATCGCCAACTTACTGGGCACTCGCGACCGGCCCCCGGCCATAAGCGACCTGCGCCGCATCAAGCAATAGCCAGGGGAAACCCTGCAGAAATACATCCAGCGCTTCAACAACGCTCACCTCAGGATCCCCAGGGTGACCGAGGAAGCCATTATCTCAGCCTTCTTCGACGGCGTGCGCGACATCAAGATGAAGGAGGAGCTGGCAATTCATGAAGACTTGTGCACATACCTGGAGCTATTCAACTTGGCGACCAAGTGCGCCAGGGCTGAGGAAGGACGCCTCTCCCTCCTCGAGCTCCCGGCTGCCGACCTAGAAGAGAAAAAGCCCAAGGCCTAGGACGTGAAGCATAAGGGAGCTGCCGTGCTCGCAGCGGAGCCAGACACCAAGCGAGGCAGGGATCAGCCTGAGTCGTCCAAGGGCAGCCGATACTGCGTGTACCACGACCTCCACACCCACAACACCAACGAATGCCAAGAGCTCAGGGCCGTGCGAGATGGGCGTATCGGCCGACGCCCTGAGTGCAACGATAGGGGCTATGGCCGAGGAGGAGGAAGAGGTGGAGGACGATGGGAAGACCGTGGCCCTCGCCAAGGGTGGCGTGACTGACCTCGTGAGGATCGGTAGCAGGACCAGCCTTGCGAGGGAGGCTGGAGGGATCAGCCTCGTGAGGATCGCCCACACGGCAACGCAGGCCTCCCTCCTCTACCGCCACCACCAAGAAGGAATGAAGACCAACATCAAGACGAGGGGGCTGGGGGCTTCTAGGAGCCGCACGCAATCACTTGCATCTTGGGTGGCGCCTAGGCCCCAGCATCACAGCGCATCTTCAAGCAGTTTGCTCGTGAGGTGAATGCAGTCCTCCCCAAGCTTGAGGCCACGCGCCCTCTCAGGTGGTCTGCGTGCGCCATCACGTTCAGCTTAGCGGATCAGCTCAAGTGCGCCGCAACGGCCGGAGTTCTCCCGATGCTTTGCTCCCCAGTCATCATCAGTGTGCAGGTCACCAGGACCCTCGTGGATGGCGGAGCAGGACTCAACGTCCTGTCCGTCGAGACGTTCGGCAATCTCCAAGTGACGTATGATCAGCTCCAGCCGACCAGGCCTTTCTCAGGATTCACTAATGGTTCCACCGTTCCCATAGGGCAAGTTCGCCTGCCAGTCACCTTCGGGTAGTGCAACAACTACCGCACCGAGCTCATTGACTTCGGCGTCGCCCACATTCGCCTGCCATACAACGCCATCCTCGGGTACCCAGCCCTAGCCAAGTTCATGGCAGTGACTCACCATGGCTACAATGTCCTCAAGATGCCAGGAAGCGGTGGAGTCATCACTGTACCCTATGAGGAAAGGGACGCGGTGTGTTCACTTGGGCCGGCGTTCCAAGTCGCAGCAATCGAAGACCCAAATCACAGGAGCGAAAGACTTCCCGAGGCGACCCTTAAGAAGAAGGCTTCGCCTGGCCCAAGCCATAAGGAGGCAGGCGCCTCTTGAGGCGTTGCGTCAGGATTCGCGCCCGTTTAGGGAGCGCCACCCTCTGTCACATAGGAAAGCGCGCCCGGCGCCCTCCTCAGGCAGGGCTCGGGGGCTCTTTCTTGGAGAGCCACCGACTTTGCCAAGGTCACGAGGGAGGCGCTCGGGCACCACTTGGAGGGGTGTGTCCAGGCACGTTTCCCTTAGGAAGGTGCGAGGCAAGGAAGACCAAACCCTCAGGAGTTCATCACAGGAAACACCCAGGAGCTACAGGAGTCGAGAGTCATGCGCGGCAGCCGCCGCTTGCCCGCCATGGCCCCACATCCAGGCGAGGATGGTGGGCTGCGTGTCTTCATCGATGTGCCAGGGCTCAACCAAGCTGCGTCTCAGGAGCGCCTCTGGCCTTCGCGTGTGGGGTGTTGTGAGGGTCCACCTCACAGCTACATTCGCATGCCTTTCAGCCTGCCGAACGCGGTCGCCGCTCATCGGCACTTGCTGAGGAGAATTCTAGAGGCTCAGGAGGTCAGGCATTGTGTGGTCCTGGCGGAGCTGGAGATGGCCCTCAAAGACCTACCCGTGCCCCCGGAGCCTCCCGAGGCTCCTGGGCCTGGGGGCTCGTGAGGGTCGACCTCTTCACCGCGCGTCGCCCACTTCTGCGGCATCGCTTCATCTTCAACAGCATCAGCTGACATCTTTCAAGTTCCTTTTTTAGCTGGGAGAGCCCACAGGGCCGCGTTGTCCCCAGGTCACGTGGCTCCGTCCCTGCGGCACGTATCCATTTTACTTACGCACTTTACTTACCTTGTTGGGGGCGCCCCTCGGGTTGCATCATCCCCAAACTGCTCGGGCCTGGCCCAGCGGCGTTTGCTTTTCCCGCATCTACTTGAAATGAATCTTCTCCTTCGTACTTAACATACCTGACCTAATTGCATGCTCGATTGACACCTACCCATGGAGCTGCTCGCTCTGGCATGACGTCTACGTACGGGTCCGCCCCTGCAACGCCGATAAATCTGAGTGGTCGAGCTCTGGCTGCGGCAGCCCCACAAGGGGCCACCTCACCAGGCCCTCAGTGCCCCCAATCACTCCCTCGGAGCGACCAATGGTTGGCTGGCAACTGTAGCGATAGGTCTTGTCTCTCCTTGTGATTGGTATGCAGGACCCACTCCAGGAGTAACATTGGGGACGTCGCGGGCTATCTCTCCCTCTCTCCAGCACGGACCGCTTGCATGTTAAAATGGGGGCGCTTGAGCATCGCGACTCATGGGCTCCTACTGGCTCTCCAGCCCTCACCCCCTGGCCTTGACCCACGGAATCGTGACTTGTCATACCAGTGGCGGCTGAGCTCGCTCGAGGGCCGGGACCTGAGGACATAGAGCATTAAGGAAAATGTGGGGAAGTGGGAAGAAGCTCGCGAGGACCTAACCCAGCAGCACTAAAGGTACGACAGCTCGGGCCGGGCGCCCCGTCGAAGGACTACCCCAAACTCAAAAGATAAGTCACGCCCTTACAGGGAGGCGCTCGGGCACCACTTGGAGGGGTGCGTCCAGGCACGTTTCCCTTAGGAAGGTACGAGGCAAGGAAGACCAAACCCTCAGGAGTTCATCACAGGAAACACCCAGGAGCTACAGGAGTCGAGAGTCATGCGCGGCAGCCGCCGCTTGCCCGCCATGGCCCCACATCCAGGCGAGGATGGTGGGCTCCACGTCTTCATCGATGTGCCAGGGCTCAACCGAGCCGCGTCTCAGGAGCGCCTCTGGCCTTCGCGTGTGGGGTGTTGTGAGGGTCCACCTCACAACTACATTCGCATGCCTTTCAGACTGCCGAACGCGGTCGCCGCTCATCGGCTCTTGCTGAGGCGCATTCTAGAGGCTCAGGAGGTTAGGCATTGTATGGTCCTGGCGGAGCTGGAGATGGCCCTCGAAGACCTACCCGTGCCCCCGAAGCCTCCCGAGGCTCCTGGGCCTGGGGGCTCGTGAGGGTCGACCACTTCACCGCGCGTCGCCCACTTCTACGACATCGCTTCATCTTCAACAGCATCAGGTGACATCTTTCAAGTTCCATTTTTAGTTGGGAGAGCCCACAGGGCCACGTCGTTCCCAGGTCATGTGGCTCCGTCCCTGCGGCACATATCCATTTTACTTATGCACTTTACTTACCTTGTTGGGGGCGCCCCTCGGGTTGCATCATCCCCAAACTGCTCGGGCCTGGCCCAGCGGCGTTTGCTTTTCCCGCATCTACTTGAAATGAATCTGCTCCTTCGTACTTAACATACCTGACCTAATTGCATGCTCGATTGACACCTACCCATGGAGCCGCTCGCTCTGGCACGACGTCTATGTACGGGTCCGCCCCTGCAATGCCGATAAATCTGAGTGGTCGAGCTCTGGCTGCGGCAGCCCCACAAGGCGCCACCTCACCAGGCCCTCAGTGCCCCCAATCACTCCCTCGGAGCGACCAATGGTTGGCTGGCAACTGTAGCGATAGGTCTTGTCTCTCCTTGTGATTGGTATGCAGGACCCACTCCAGGAGTAACATTGGGGACGTCGCGGGCTATCTCTCCCTCTCTCCGGCACGGACCGCTTGCATGTTAAAATGGGGGCGCTTGAGCATCGCGACTCATGGGCTCCTACTGGCTCTCCAGCCCTCACCCCCTAGCCTTGACCCACGGAATCGTGACCTGTCATACCAGTGGCGGCTGAGCTCGCTCGAGGGCCGGGACCTGAGGACATAGAGCATTAAGGAAAATGTGGGGAAGTGGGAAGAAGCTCGCGAGGACCTAACCTAGCAGCACTAAAGCTACGGCTGCTCGGGCCGGGCGCCCCGTCGAAGGACTACCCCAAACTCAAAAGATAAGTCACGCCCTTACAGGAGTTGGACCAATGCAGCACCAAACCCTCGCCTAGTGCAGCTCTGTCACGGTGATGTTGCCTTCCTTTCTCGCCCAGCGAGGGCTGCTCGAGCGCTAAAGGGGACCTCCCGAGCATCGCGACTCGGGGGCTCTTACCGGACCTCGGGCCGCTCACCTCCTGGCCTTGACCACGGCATCACGACCTGGCATACCAGCGATGGCTGAAGCCTGCCTGGGGACTGGGACCTGTCAGCGTAGAGCGCTAAGTCCTCGCGAGGATAGAAAGGGGGAGCCGAGCTGGGACAGGACAGGCATATCGCATCGATTCATATTAGGGATATAATGTTCGCAAAAGACATGGAAGGCGCCTTACATACTCCACGGGGTGTTGCTTCGACTCCTCGCAGGGAACAAGAGGCGCTAATCCTAAGGAATGCTAATTTCCCGTGCCTCCGCAAGCGACGCCATCATCAACAGTGGACTGCCCGGCGCCGGCGCCAACCCCACCCAGATCAGTGGTGTCGGTGGCCCGATGCAGTTGCCCTACTCCGAGCACGGCGCGAGCTCGGAGGCTCGTAGCAATCGTCGCTCGTCTCCGGAGTCACGAGAGGCTCGGGGGAGCCGCTGGATTCCCCAGCTCCTCCGCTGCCGCCTGAAGAGCTGGTGGATGGCCGATGGGCAGGCCAGGTGTAACACCCCGGATGTAACTTTCCCTATTTGTACTCCAACTCTTGCCGTTTCCGGCGTTAAGTTATATTTATTTCTCGGGTTCAGGTCTTTGTCTCCGTGTGTTGTTTTCGTTTTCATGCATCTCATATCATGTCATCTCGTGCATTGCATTTGCATACGTGTTCATCTCATGCATTCGAGCATTTTCCCCGTTGTCCGTTTTGCATTCCGGCGCTTCATTCTCCTCCGGTGGTCATTTCTAGCTTTCTTTCGTGTGTGGGGATTAAACATTTCCGGATTGGACCGAGACTTGCCATGCGGCCTTGGTTTACTACCGCTAGACCGCCTGTCAAGTTTTGGGTCATTTGGACTTCGTTTGATACTTCAACGGTTAACCGAGGGACCGAAAGGCCTCGTGTGTGTTGCAGCCCAACACCCCCAAAATTTGGCCCAAAACCCACCTAACTCTGCTCCATGTCCTAGAGCGTTCGATCACGATCGCGTGGGCGAAAACTGCACCTCATTTGGACTCTCCTAGCTCCACTTATGCCTATTTAAACACCCCCCCCCATTCGGATCTCAGATTCCTCCCCGTCCTCCTCCGAAAAAAAAAGAGATCCAAATCCTCCCGCCCGCCGACGGACATGTCCGGCCTCCCCGTCCGCCGCCACGTGTCGGCCTCCTAGTGGCCGCCGCCCGGTCCCCAGTTCGCCGCCGCCCGGGGGCCCGCGAGGCCCGTGCGGGGCCCCCGCGGCCCGATCCGCCACCGCGCCTTGTCCCGCGCCCCGCCGCCGTCTTCTCCCCGGCCGGCCGCCGCCGCCGCCGCCCCAGCCGGAGGTCGCCGCCGCCGCGGGCACCTCGCCGCCCGCCGCCCGGCCGCTCCCCGCCGCCGTCCGCCGCCCGGGCGCCGTCGCCCCCGGCCACCGCCTCCTCCTCACGTCGCCGGCCACCGCCTCCTCCCTCGCCGCCGGCCACCATGGGCCTCAATGCCGGCGAGGCCCCGGCGATCCTCGGGCTCTGAGAGCCTCGCCCGATCCAGATCCGGTCGCGTGAACAGTAAACCCTAACCCCGATTTTTTTGTCTAAGTCTTGGAAATTTGATCCAAGTTGCTCTGTTCGAGGACCCGTAACTTGGCATCCGTAGCTCCGATTTGGGCGTATGATATATCAAAATCTTCGCCTCGACATGTACATCATTTCATTCCATTGCATCATTTGCATTTGAAGTCGTCTCGTGGCCCAAAATGCTGTTAGAAGGAGGCTTCGTGAGTTAAATTGCAGATCCGTTAGTTCATCATGCACTTTTGTCATTTTTGCCATGTTTAATCCGTGCATGATATGCCTATGCCCCTTTGGGATGAATTGTTAAGCATTTTGTCTTCTTTCCAGAGGTGCCACCCATGAATTTTTAGGGTGTGTGGGTTGTCTTGTGCAAGCTTGCAAAGAGAGGCACCTGAGATTGCTGATTTCAGGGACTTGGTGATTTTCACAAAGTCTGGGATATTTTAGTTCATGATGCTATATGTCCAGCTTGTTTCCTAGTGATCCGTGCCTCTTTTGAGGATGATCAGTAAGGGAGTTTTGATATTTATGTTATTCTCTATCCATCCATGTCTTTGTTTGCATATGTGGAGTGCTCTGGGTTGACTCAATCGAGCTCAACTTTTGCTTCGTTGTTAATCTGGGCAGATCGTCAACTTGTTTGCGATTTTGCCGGAGCTATTGTTAGTGATCCATGCATGCTATGCCATTGTTCTTGCCATGTCTTCTTGCTGGATATATGCTTGTCTTGCCATGACTTGCACCGTAGTGAGTGCATCGAGCTCGTTTACATGCCTTGGTGAGTTATATTTCAGCATGTCTCAGTTTTCACCAAGTCTGAAAACTGATTGTGTTTGAGCTATGTTCGTGTGCTCGTTAGCGTATTTTGTGAACCCTTTTGGCCCCATGTCACTTTGGGTGTTTTGTTAAGCTTGTTGAGTAGCTCCATTCCATGTTCTTACTTGTCATGTTCAGGTCATGTATCATGTTGCTTTGCTGCTCCGAAGAGGGCTTCGTGATCTGAAATTTCAGGCTAGTGTTAATTTCACCAAGTCTGGAATCTGTTTTGCGTTTGCGTTTTTGCCATGCTTGTTTGAACCTCTTAATGGATGAATTTTCCTGTAGCTCAGTGCTAGTGATTTGTTAAGCATCTTGTGGGCATCACTGCCATGTATTTTGTTTTCATGTTTGGTGGCTGTATCATGTTCGTTTCGTTGCATTTAGGAGCCTACTTGCTGTATATCGCAGATCGGTTCGTTTCGTAAAACGCTCGCCATTTCCAAACCGTAGCTCCGATTCCTATGATCTTTATATCGTTTTCAAGCGATTTCATCCCCGCTATCCAGTGGCACCCTTGGAACTCCAAGTTGAGGCCAGGTTCATGCATTTCCTGTCATATCTTGCATTTTGCATCCCGCATCGCATCCCGCATAGCATATCATCATTTCATCATTTTTGCTTGGTCTTGCACGTGGTTGATTGGATCCTTGTTGCTTGTTTGTCTTGTTTGGGTAGAGCCGGGAGACGAGTTCGCTACCGAGGAGCCCGTTGAGTTTGCTTGTGAGGATCCAGTCAACTCTGACAACTGTGCAGGCAAGATGATCATACCCTCGAAATCACTACTATCTTTGCTATGCTAGTTTGCTCGCTCTTGCTATGCCAATGCTACGATGCCTACCTTTTGCTTGTCAGCCTTCCAATTGCCATGTTCAAACCTCTAACCCACCTTGTCCTAGCAAACCTTTGTTTGGCTATGTTACCGCTTTGCTCAGCCCTTCTTATAGCGTTGTTAGTTGCAGGTGAAGATTGGAGCCGTTCCTTGTTGGAACATTTATTTACTTGTTGGGATATCACTATATTGCTATGTTATCTTAATGCATCTATATACTTGGTAAAGGGTGGAAGGCTCGGCCTCTCGCCTAGTGTTTTGTTCCACTCTTGCCGCCCTAGTTTCCGTCATATCGGTGTTATGTTCCCGGATTTTGCGTTCCTTACGCGGTTGGGTTATAATGGGAACCCCTTGATATTTCGCCTTGATTAAAGCTTTTCCAGCAATGCCCAGCCTTGGTTTTACCATTTTCCACCTAGCCTTCTCTTTCCCTTGGGTTCTGCAGACTCAAGGGTCATCTTATTTTAACCCCCCCGGGCCAGTGCTCCTCTGAGTGTTGGTCCACCTATCAGCTACCGGTGGCCACCAGGGGCAACTCTGGGCTGGCCTACCCGTACCTAAGACAATCTGAGTGTGCCCTGAGAAAGAGATATGTGCAGCTCCTATCGGGATTTGTCGGCACATTCGGGCGGTGTTGCTGGTCTTGTTTTAACCTGTCGAAGTGTCTTGAGTAACCGAGATACCGAGTCTGATCGGAACATCTTGGGAGGAGGTCTTTTCCTTCGTTGACCGTGAGAGCTTGTCATGGGCTAAGTTGGGACTCCCCTGCAGGGATTGAACTTTCGAAAGCCGTGCCCGCGGTTATGGGCAGATGGGAATTTGTTAGCATCCGGTTGTAGATAACTAAAACCTTAATTAATTAAAATGAATCAACTGTGTGTTGCCGTGATGGCCTCTTCTCGGCGGAGTCCGGGAAGTGGACACGGTGTTGGAGTTATGCTTGCGCAGGTTGTTCTTCTAGATTCTCGCTCGCGCTTGCCCCCTCTTCTCGCTCTCTTTTGCGTATAAGATAGCCACCATATATGCTAGTCACTTGCTGCAGCTCCACATATATTTGCCTTGTCCATTCCTATAAGCTTAAATAGTTTTGATCGCGAGGGTGCGAGATTGCTGAGTCCCTGTGGCTCACAGATACTATAATTCCAGATGCAGGTCCAGGTGATTCCGCTCCAGGTGACGAGTACGAGCTCAAGTGGGAGTTCGACGAGGACTCTCAGCGTTATTATGTTTCCTTTCCCGATGATCAATAGTGGTGCCTAGTTGGGGTTCGATTCAGGGCCTTGTCGCATGTTGGGTTCTTTTCTATTTTGGCGCCGTAGTCGGGCCATGAGTGTTTGTTTGATGGATGTTATTTATGTACTCTGATGTGACGTGGCGAGTGTAAGCCAACTATGTTATCTCCCCCTTTTATTATGTATTACATGAGATGTTGTAATGATTGCCTGACTTGCGACATTGCTTTCAATGCGGTTATGTCTCTAAGTCGTGCCTCGACACGTGGGAGCTATAGCCGCATCGAGGGCGTTACAAGTTGGTAATCAGAGCCTTCCCCGACCTTAGGAGCCCCATTGCTTGATCGTTTTTAGAAGCCGAGTTGTGTCTAGAAAAATGTTTTGAGTCATTTAGGAATTATATATCGGAGAGCTTAGGAATTCTTTTTACTTCCCAGTCTCCTCATCGCTCTGGTAAGGCTTCCTGACGTAGAGTTTTGACTCTTCTCTTCTCAAATTTCACTAAAAAAATTTTAGGATCACGCGAGTATTTTGGATTTGTTTCGATGGTTTTGTGACGAGAACATTGTTCTTGGTGCCTCCTGTCTTTAGGGGTTGTGGCAGTGTCCCGGGGAGTTGAGCTCCGAGGTGTTGTCGTCACAATTTTATCGTTGCAATTCTGGTATACTTGAGATATGTGCGCGACATCGAAAAACTCCTTTATGCAGTTCGTTGGTGAGATAACCTCGACGCCACCCAGTACTGGGGCGGGAGTTCGGGAGTATCACCATAACTTGTATAACAGATGCTTTTCGAAGGTTGAGGTAGGTGGTTTCCGAAGGTTTCTTGGTTATGTGTTGAAGGATGGATACAGCTGGATGTAGGATTTGCTAGCTTGAGTGAGATATTATGCTCCCCTGTATCCCCAACACCTGATTGCATAACCGGAAAATTTCGGGAATTTCATAGGTGGGAATTCAAGTAGCCTTAGGATATCTTTCCAACAGATGTATGATATGAAATTGGGGTTCGACGTCTAGTGGTTCGTCTATTCACGGTCGATTTTACAGTGATCTCGTTGTGTCTTAAAGAGTCCTTGGCTATGCTGACTCGGGGACGCTTCGTATGTCATGTGCACTGCCTTGTACATGATGGTGCTGTACGATCGAGCCCGTGTAGGTCCCACCACGAAAACTTCGGACGAAATTTCTATCATATGTGTGTTCCGGCTTATTCCGCAAGCCAACCCTTGGTTTTATTTCGAGTTGTGGCTTTCGTTTTGCTTCGATGTCATATGTTGATTCCATCCCCCGTTGATGTACCCCTTCTACCTAATTCTACGTGGCTTCTCAATTTATGGATATGTGACCATTTGAAGAGGAATGCATTCGTTCATTTTGTTCGGATGTGAAGACTATATGTTGCAATTTTCATTCCGTTGGATTCAGCTTCAATATTTATCTGTCAATGTGCTAATGGTGGTCAACCTCTTCAGGATGGCTCCTCCAACGCGCACGACTCTGAATCCTGATCCGCCACCGCCTCCACCTCCTCCAGAGGCATGGCAAGCTGTGATGGCCGCAACCAATGCAAACACTCAGCTGATCATGCAAATTCTCCAAGATCGCAATCAAGGCAGTCAAGGGAATCAAGGCAGCAATCAGAGTCACTTTGCTACACTCAACCAGTTCCTTGCTAACGGGCCAAAGACTTTCAGTAATTGTGTTGAGGCAACCGATGCTGACGATTGGCTTGTGGATCTGTGTAAGCATTTCGAGTGCAGTAACGTCAGGCCTGAGGACTTTGTCAAGTTCGCTTCCTTCCAACTTAAAGATCAAGCTGCAGAATGGTTCCAGCAGTACAAGGATTCCAGAGGTGGACGTGTTATCACTTGGGATGATTTCCGTCGAGATTTCCGAGCTCATCACATTCCGCAGAGCGTGGTTGAAAGCAAGCGTGAGGAATTCCGCAATCTGAAGCAAGGTTCTTTGTCTGTCTATGACTACAACAAATTGTTCCAGAAGCTTGCCCGCTTTGCCAAGCAGGACGTGCCTGATGAGAAGAGCATGATATATCAGTTCAGGGGTGGTCTCAGAGAAGATATTCAGCTTGCTCTTGTTCTCTTTGAGCCTTTGAGATACGATGAGTTCTACAACATGGCACTGAAGCAAGAGGCTTCTCAGTTGAGGTGTGATGCTTCCAGGAAACGCGTCAGAGATGTTACTCCTTCTTCCTCTACTCAAGTGGCCAAGCAGCAGAAGTTTTGGCTTCCTCCTCCGTTCCGTCAGCCGTATCAGCAGAAGAGCAAATGTGGCAGTGGTTCTTCCCACCCACCCAACCCAGGCTTTCAGAACAAGACTCCGTCCCAACCTCCAAGATCGAGTGCTCCATTTCACCGTCCGCTCTCAGAGGTCACGTGCATCAAGTGCCAACAGAAGGGCCACTATGCCAACAAGTGTTTCAACCAGAGGCGTCTTCCTCCTCCTCCTGTGAGATCGGCAAGTACAGCTGTGGTCAAGCATAACCCCAAGTCCGCCAAGGTCAACTTGATGAATGCAGCTCAGGCAGAGGACTCGTTAGATGTGATCATGGGTAACCTTCCTGTTAATGATATTCCTGCAAATGTTCTTTTTGACACGGGTGCATCGCATTGTTTCATCTCGAGACCGTTTTCATCTAAGCATGGGTTGCCTTTGCAAATTTTGCCTAGTCCTTTAGCAGTTGTCTCTCCCGGTAAGCGCATGCAGGCTAACTCCATTGCTCCGGATGTTACTATTACTTTGGGTGACTACAAGTTTCTATCTTCTCCAACGGTTCTTGGTGACTCGGATATTGATCTTATTCTCGGGATGGATTGGCTTTCTAAGCACAAGGCACATCTTGATTGTGCAGCCAGGCAGATCCATTTGACTCATTCGTCTGAGGATGCAATTGTCTTTGCCGCTCGGGATAATACCATCCGTCTATTTTCTCTCAATGAGAAGGGTGAATTGGATGCCATCTCGCAAATTCCAGTCGTTTGCGAATATCAAGACGTTTTCCCGGAAGAGCTCCCAGGAATGCCTCCGCACCGGCCAGTCGAATTCGTTATTGAACTTGAGCCTGGCACGGAACCTGTGTGCAAACGTCCCTACAAGCTCGGCCCCGAAGAGTTGAAGGAGCTGAAGAAACAACTCGATGAGCAAGAAAGATTGGGTCTCATTCGGCCTAGTACTTCTCCGTGGGGTTGTGGTGTTCTTTTTGTGAAGAAGAAGGATGGATCGAGTCGACTTTGTGTTGATTACCGTCCAGTAAACAAGAAGACCATCAAGAACAAATACCCACTCCCCAACATCAATGAGCTGTTCGAACAACTAAAGGGTGCCCAAGTATTCTCCAAGCTTGATCTCCGTATGGGTTATCACCAGATTCGCATTCGTGAAGAAGATATTCCCAAGACAGCATTCAGAACAAGCTTTGGTTCATATGAATACACTGTCATGTCTTTTGGCCTCGCCAACGCTCCTCCGACGTTCTCTCGCATGATGAATTTCATCTTCAACGCCTACACCAATGACTTCGTTCTAGTCTATCTCGATGACATTCTAGTTTTCTTGAAGAACAAGGAAGATCATGCCAAGCACTTGCGTTTGGTTCTCGATAAGCTCAGGGAACATCAGTTCTACGCCAAGTTCTCCAAGTGTGAATTTTGGCTCGATGAGGTTCTTTATCTTGGTCATATCATCTCTGCCAAGGGCATTGCCGTGAATCCTGAGAAGGTGTCTGCAATTGTGAATTGGGAACCTCCTCAGAACGTGAAGCAACTCCGTAGTTTCCTCGGTCTCGCAAGCTATTGCAGAAGATTCGTTGAAAACTTTTCTAAGATTGCGAAGCCTCTCTCAAATCTTCTTCAGAAGCACGTCAAGTATGTTTGGTCTCCAGAGTGTGATATTGCTTTCAACACTTTGAAAGAGAAGTTGATCACTGCTCCAGTTTTGACTCCGCCTGATGAAACCAAGCCGTACGAGGTCTTTTGTGATGCCTCTCTCCAAGGTCTTGGCGCAGTATTGATGCAAGAGAAGAAAGTGGTTGCTTATACATCTCGCCAGTTGAAGCCTAATGAGAAGAACTACCCCACTCATGATCTCGAGTTGGCGGCAGTTGTGCATGCTTTTTTGACTTGGAGACATCTTCTATTGGGAAGAAAAGTGGACATTTTCACTGATCACAAGAGTCTCAAGTACATCTTCACTCAGCCTAATCTCAACCTAAGGCAAACTCGATGGGTCGAAATGATTCAAGAGTATAATCCGAGTATTGAGTATACTCCAGGCAAGGCCAATGTGATTGCTGACGCTTTGAGCAGAAAGGCCTACTGCAACAGTCTGATTCTCAAGCCTTATCAACCCGAGCTTTGTGAAGCTTTTCGCAAGCTTAATCTGCAAGTTGTTCCTCAAGATTTCCTCGCCAACCTTCAAGTCTATCCTACCTTAGAAGACCAGATTCGCCAAGCCCAACTTCTTGATGCTATGGTGAAAAAGGTGAAGATTGGGATTGCCAAGAGTCAGTCCAAGTACAAGTGCTACCGCCTTGATGACAAGGACACTCTCTTCTTCGAGGATCGTATTGTTGTGCCCAAAGGTGAACTTCGTAAAGTGATCATGAACGAGGCTCAAAATTCTCTCCTCTCCATCCACCCTGGGAGCACGAAGATGTATCAGGACCTCAAGCAAGCTTATTGGTGGACTCGAATGAGGCGCGAGATCGCTCAATTCGTGAATGAATGTGATGTCTGCAGAAGAGTGAAGGCAGAACACCAAAGGCCAGCTGGTCTCCTCCAACCTCTTGCCTTTCCAGAATGGAAGTTTGACCACATTGAAATGGACTTCGTGACTGGGTTTCCAAAGTCCAAGCGTGGCAATGATGCTATATTTGTTGTCATCGACAAGCTCACCAAAGTGGCTCACTTTCTGGCTATCAAAGAGTCGATCACTGCAGCTCAATTGGCGGAACTCTATACCTCTCGCATTGTCTCTCTGCACGGTATTCCTCAAGTGATATCTTTAGACCGTGGCAGCATCTTTACCTCCAAGTTTTGGGATTCTTTTCAGAAGGCCATGGGCACCAACACCCGCTTCAGCACTGCTTTCCATCCTCAAACAAGCGGTCAAGTAGAACGTGTCAACCAAATTCTTGAAGATATGCTCAGGGCTTGTGTGATCTCCTTCGGCATGAAGTGGGAGGATTGTCTTCCTTATGCTGAATTCTCCTATAACAACAGTTTTCAAGCAAGTTCGGGCAAGGCCCCATTTGAAATTCTGTATGGCAGGAAGTGCCGTACCCCTCTCAACTGGTCTGAAACCGGTGAACGTCAGCTGCTGGGTAATGACTTAATCACAGAAGCAGAAGAAATGTGCAAAGTCATTCGTGATAACCTCAAAGCAGCCCAATCCCGCCAGAAGAGCTACTATGATAGTAAGCACCGTGATTTGGCTTTCGAGATCGGAGATCATGTTTACCTCCGCGCCTCTCCCATGAAAGGTACTCGTCGCTTCGGTATCAAGGGGAAGCTTGCCCCTAGGTACGTGGGACCTTTCAAGATTGTCAGCAAGAGAGGCGACCTCGCCTATCAACTTGAGCTTCCTTCAAACTTTGCAAATGTTCATGATGTGTTCCATGTCTCTCAGCTTCGAAAGTGCTTCAAGACTCCTGACCGCACCATCAACTTCGAGGACATTGAGCTCCAAGAAGATCTCTCTTATCGTGAGCACCCAGTTGCTATTCTTGAAGAGACTGAACGCAAGACTCGCAACAAGTCAATCAAGTTTCTAAAAGTCAAGTGGTCTCACCATTCCGACTGTGAAGCTACCTGGGAACACGAGGATCACCTCCGTTCTGAGTACTCGGAGTTCTTTCAGTCCTAGATCTCGGGACGAGATCTTTTCGTAGTGGTGGAGTGTTGTAACACCCCGGATGTAACTTTCCCTATTTGTACTCCAACTCTTGCCGTTTCCGGCGTTAAGTTATATTTATTTCTCGGGTTCAGGTCTTTGTCTCCGTGTGTTGTTTTCGTTTTCATGCATCTCATATCATGTCATCTCGTGCATTGCATTTGCATACGTGTTCATCTCATGCATTCGAGCATTTTCCCCGTTGTCCGTTTTGCATTCCGGCGCTTCATTCTCCTCCGGTGGTCATTTCTAGCTTTCTTTCGTGTGTGGGGATTAAACATTTCCGAATTGGACCGAGACTTGCCATGCGGCCTTGGTTTACTACCGCTAGACCGCCTGTCAAGTTTTGGGTCATTTGGACTTCGTTTGATACTTCAACGGTTAACCGAGGGACCGAAAGGCCTCGTGTGTGTTGCAGCCCAACACCCCCAAAATTTGGCCCAAAACCCACCTAACTCTGCTCCATGTCCTAGAGCGTTCGATCACGATCGCGTGGGCGAAAACTGCACCTCATTTGGACTCTCCTAGCTCCACTTATGCCTATTTAAACACCCCCCCCATTCGGATCTCAGATTCCTCTCCGTCCTCCTCCGAAAAAAAAAGAGATCCAAATCCTCCCGCCCGCCGACGGACATGTCCGGCCTCCCCGTCCGCCGCCACGTGTCGGCCTCCTAGTGGCCGCCGCCCGGTCCCCAGTTCGCCGCCGCCCGGGGGCCCGCGAGGCCCGTGCGGGGCCCCCGCGGCCCGATCCGCCGCCGCGCCTTGTCCCGCGCCCCGCCGCCGTCTTCTCCCCGGCCGGCCGCCGCCGCCGCCGCCCCAGCCGGAGGTCGCCGCCGCCGCGGGCACCTCGCCGCCCGCCGCCCGGCCGCTCCCCGCCACCGTCCGCCGCCCGGGCGCCGTCGCCCCCGGCCACCGCCTCCTCCTCACGTCGCCGGCCACCGCCTCCTCCCTCGCCGCCGGCCACCACGGGCCTCAACGCCGGCGAGGCCCCGGCGATCCTCGGGCTCTGAGAGCCTCGCCCGATCCAGATCCGGTCGCGTGAACAGTAAACCCTAACCCCGATTTTTTTTGTCTAAGTCCTGGAAATTTGATCCAAGTTGC
The DNA here is from genome assembly GCF_056163025.1 of Triticum urartu. Taxonomy (NCBI): domain Eukaryota; kingdom Viridiplantae; phylum Streptophyta; class Magnoliopsida; order Poales; family Poaceae; genus Triticum; species Triticum urartu. The sequence goes on along the minus strand of NC_141873.1, from coordinate 189,871,573 downwards.
TCTGTTCGAGGACCCGTAACTTGGCATCAGCTCCGATCTGGGCGTATGATATATCAAAATCTTCGCCTCGACATGTACATCATTGCATTCCATTGCATCATTTGCATTTGAAGTCATCTCGTTGCCCAAAATGCTGTTAGAAGGAGGCTTCGTGAGTCAAATTGCAGATCCGTTAGTTCATCATGCACTTTTGTCATTTTTGCCATGTTTAATCCGTGCATGATATGCCTGTGCCCCTTTGGGATGAATTGTTAAGCATTTTGTCTTATTTCCAGAGGTGCCACCCGTGAATTTTTAGGGTGTGTGGGTTGTCTTGTGCAAGCTTGCAAAGAGAGGCACCTGAGATTGCTGATTTCAGGGACTTAGTGATTTTCACTAAGTCTGGGATATTTTAGTTCATGATGCTATATGTCCAGCTTGTTTCCTAGTGATCCGTGCCTCTTTTGAGGATGATCAGTAAGGGAGTTTTGATATTTATGTTATTCTCTATCCATCCATGTCTTTGTTTGCATATGTGGAGTGCTATGGGTTGATTCAATCGAGCTCAACTTTTGCTTCGTTGTTAATCTGGGCAGATCGTCAACTTGTTTGCGATTTTGCTGGAGCTATTGTTAGTGATCCATGCATGCTATGCCATTGTTCTTGCCATGTCTAGCTACAATTTTGTGTCTTCTTGCTGGATATATGCTTGTCTTGCCATGACTTGCACCGTAGTGAGTGCATCGAGCTCGTTTACATGCCTTGGTGAGTTATATTTCAGCATGTCTCAGTTTTCACCAAGTCTGAAAACTGATTGTGTTTGAGCTATGTTCGTGTGCTCGTTAGAGTATTTTGTGAACCCTTTTGGCCCCAGGTCACTTTGGGTGTTTTGTTAAGCTTGTTGAGTAGCTCCATGCCATGTTCTTACTTGTCATGTTCAGGTCATGTATCATGTTGCTTTGCTGCTCCGAAGAGGGCTTCGTGATCTGAAATTTCAGGCTAGTGTTAATTTCACCAAGTCTGGAATCTGTTTTGCGTTTGCGTTTTTTCCATGCTTGTTTGAACCTCTTAATGGATGAATTTGCCTGTAGCTCAGTGCTAGTGATTTGTTAAGCATCTTGTGGGCATCACTGCCATGTATTTTGTTTTCATGTTTGGTGGCTGTATGATGTTCGTTTCGTTGCATTTAGGAGCCTACTTGCTGTATATCGCAGATCGGTTCGTTTCGTAAAACGCTCGCCATTTCCAAACCGTAGCTCCGATTCCTATGATCTTTATATCGTTTTCAAGCGATTTCATCCCCGCTATCCAGTGGCACACTTGGAACTCCAAGTTGAGGCCAGGTTCATGCATTTCCTGTCATATCTTGCATTTTGCATCCCGCATCGCATCCCGCATAGCATATCATCATTTCATCATTTTTGCTTGGTCTTGCACGTGGTTGATTGGATCATTGTTGCTTGTTTGTCTTGTTTGGGTAGAGCCGGGAGACGAGTTCGCTACCGAGGAGCCCGTTGAGTTTGCTTGTGAGGATCCAGTCAACTCTAACAACTGTGCAGGCAAGATGATCATACCCTCGAAATCACTACTATCTTTGCTATGCTAGTTTGCTCGCTCTTGCTATGCCAATGCTATGATGCCTACCTTTTGCTTGTCAGCCTCCCAATTGCCATGTTCAAACCTCTAACCCACCTTGTCCTAGCAAACCTTTGTTTGGCTATGTTACCGCTTTGCTCAGCCCTTCTTATAGCGTTGTTAGTTGCAGGTGAAGATTGGAGCCGTTCCTTGTTGGAACATTTATTTACTTGTTGGGATATCACTATATTGCTATGTTATCTTAATGCATCTATATACTTGGTAAAGGGTGGAAGGCTCGGCCTCTCGGCTAGTGTTTTGTTCCAATCTTTCCGCCCTAGTTTCCGTCATATCGGTGTTATGTTCCCGGATTTTGCGTTCTTTACGTGGTTGGGTTATAATGGGAACCCCTTGATATTTCACCTTGATTAAAGCTTTTCCAGCAATGCCCAACCTTGGTTTTACCATTTGCCACCTAGCCTTCTCTTTCCCTTGGGTTCTGCAGACTCAAGGGTCATCTTATTTTAACCCCCCCGGGCCAGTGCTCCTCTGAGTGTTGGTCCACCTATCAGCTACCGGTGGCCACCAGGGGCAACTCTGGGCTGGCCTACCCGTACCTAAGACAATCTGAGTGTGCCCTGAGAAAGAGATATGTGCAGCTCCTATCGGGATTTGTCGGCACATTCGGGCGGTGTTGCTGGTCTTGTTTTAACCTGTCGAAGTGTCTTGAGTAACCGAGATACCGAGTCTGATCGGAACATCTTGGGAGGAGGTCTTTTCCTTCGTTGACCGTGAGAGCTTGTCATGGGCTAAGTTGGGACTCCCCTGCAGGGATTGATCTTTCGAAAGCCGTGCCCGCGGTTATGGGCAGATGGGAATTTGTTAGCATCCGGTTGTAGATAACTAAAACCTTAATTAATTAAAATGAATCAACTGTGTGTGTTGCCGTGATGGCCTCTTCTCGGCGGAGTCCAGGAAGTGGACACGGTGTTGGAGTTATGCTTGCGCAGGTTGTTCTTCTAGATTCTCGCTCGCGCTTGCCCCCTCTTCTCGCTCTCTTTTGCGTATAAGATAGCCACCATATATGCTAGTCGCTTGCTACAGCTCCACATATATTTGCCTTGTCCATTCCTATAAGCTTAAATAGTTTTGATCGTGAGGGTGCGAGATTGCTGAGTCCCTGTGGCTCACAGATACTATAATTCCAGATGCAGGTCCAGGTGATTCCGCTCCAGGTGACGAGTACGAGCTCAAGTGGGAGTTCGACGAGGACTCTCAGCGTTATTATGTTTCCTTTCCCGATGATCAGTAGTGGTGCCTAGTTGGGGTTCGATTCAGGGCCTTGTCGCATGTTGGGTTCTTTTCTATTTTGGCGCCGTAGTCGGGCCATGAGTGTTTGTTTGATGGATGTTATTTATGTACTCTGATGTGACGTGGCGAGTGTAAGCCAACTATGTTATCTCCCCCTTTTATTATGTATTACATGGGATGTTGTAATGATTGCCTGACTTGCGAAATTGCTTTCAATGCGGTTATGTCTCTAAGTCGTGCCTCGACACGTGGGAGCTATAGCCGCATCGAGGGCGTTACAAGTTGGTAATCAGAGCCTTCCCCGACCTTAGGAGCCCCATTGCTTGATCATTTTTAGAAGCCGAGTTGTGTCTAGAAAAATGTTTTGAGTCATTTAGGAATTATATATCGGAGAGCTTAGGAATTCTTTTTACTTCCCAGTCTCCTCATCGCTCTGGTAAGGCTTCCTGACGTAGAGTTTTGACTCTTCTCTTCTCAAATTTCACTAAAAAAAATTTAGGATCACGCGAGTATTTTGGATTTGTTTCGATGGTTTTGTGACGAGAACATTGTTCTTGGTGCCTCCTGTCTTTAGGGGTTGTGGCAGTGTCCCGGGGAGTTGAGCTCCGAGGTGTTGTCGTCACAATTTTATCGTTGCAATTCTGGTATACTTGAGATATGTGCGCGACATCGAAAAACTCCTTTATGCAGTTCGTTGGTGAGATAACCTCGACGCCACCCAGTACTGGGGCGGGAGTTCGGGAGTATCACCATAACTTGTATAACGGATGCTTTTCGAAGGTTGAGGTAGGTGGTTTCCGAAGGTTTCTTGGTTATGTGTTGAAGGATGGATACAGCTGGATGTAGGATTTGCTAGCTTGAGTGAGATATTATGCTCCCCTGTATCCCCAACACCTGATTGCATAACCGGAAAATTTTGGGAATTTCATAGGTGGGAATTCAAGTAGCCTTAGGATATCTTTCCGACAGATGTATGATATGAAGTTGGGGTTCGACGTCTAGTGGTTCGTCTATTCACGGTCGATTTTACAGTGATCTCGTTGTGTCTTAAAGAGTCCTTGGCTATGCTGACTCGGGGACGCTTCGTATGTCATGTGCACTGCCTTGTACATGATGGTGCTGTACGATCGAGCCCGTGTAGGTCCCACCACGAAAACTTCGGACGAAATTTCTATCATATGTGTGTTCCGGCTTATTCCGCAAGCCAACCCTTGGTTTTATTTCGAGTTGTGGCTTTCGTTTTGCTTCGATGTCATATGTTGATTCCATCCCCCGTTGATGTACCCCTTCTACCTAATTCTACGTGGCTTCTCAATTTATGGATATGTGACCATTTGAAGAGGAATGCATTCGTTCATTTTGTTCGGATGTGAAGACTATATGTTGCAATTTTCATTCCGTTGGATTCAGCTTCAATATTTATCTGTCAATGTGCTAATGGTGGTCAACCTCTTCAGGATGGCTCCTCCAACGCGCACGACTCCGAATCCTGATCCGCCACCGCCTCCACCTCCTCCAGAGGCATGGCAAGCTGTGATGGCCGCAACCAATGCAAACACTCAGCTGATCATGCAAATTCTCCAAGATCGCAATCAAGGCAGTCAAGGGAATCAAGGCAGCAATCAGAGTCACTTTGCTACACTCAACCAGTTCCTTGCTAACGGGCCAAAGACTTTCAGTAATTGTGTTGAGGCAACCGATGCTGACGATTGGCTTGTGGATCTGTGTAAGCATTTCGAGTGCAGTAACGTCAGGCCTGAGGACTTTGTCAAGTTTGCTTCCTTCCAACTTAAAGATCAAGCTGCAGAATGGTTCCAGCAGTACAAGGATTCCAGAGGTGGACGTGTTATCACTTGGGATGATTTCCGTCGAGATTTCCGAGCTCATCACATTCCGCAGAGCGTGGTTGAAAGCAAGCGTGAGGAATTCCGCAATCTGAAGCAAGGTTCTTTGTCTGTCTATGACTACAACAAATTGTTCCAGAAGCTTGCCCGCTTTGCCAAGCAGGACGTGCCTGATGAGAAGAGCATGATATATCAGTTCAGGGGTGGTCTCAGAGAAGATATTCAGCTTGCTCTTGTTCTCTTTGAGCCTTTGAGATACGATGAGTTCTACAACATGGCACTGAAGCAAGAGGCTTCTCAGTTGAGGTGTGATGCTTCCAGGAAGCGCGTCAGAGATGTTACTCCTTCTTCCTCTACTCAAGTGGCCAAGCAGCAGAAGTTTTGGCTTCCTCCTCCGTTCCGTCAGCCGTATCAGCAGAAGAGCAAATGTGGCAGTGGTTCTTCCCACCCACCCAACCCAGGCTTTCAGAACAAGACTCCGTCCCAACCTCCAAGATTGAGTGCTCCGTTTCACCGTCCGCTCTCAGAGGTCACGTGCAACAAGTGCCAACAGAAGGGCCACTATGCCAACAAGTGTTTCAACCAGAGGCGTCTTCCTCCTCCTCCTGTGAGATCGGCACGTACAGCTGTGGTCAAGCATAACCCCAAGTCCGCCAAGGTCAACTTGATGAATGCAGCTCAGGCAGAGGACTCGTTAGATGTGATCATGGGTAACCTTCCTGTTAATGATATTCCTGCAAATGTTCTTTTTGACACGGGTGCATCGCATTGTTTCATCTCGAGACCGTTTTCATCTAAGCATGGGTTGCCTTTGCAAATTTTGCCTAGTCCTTTAGCAGTTGTCTCTCCCGGTAAGCGCATGCAGGCTAACTCCATTGCTCCGGATGTTACTATTACTTTGGGTGACTACAAGTTTCTATCTTCTCCAACGGTTCTTGGTGACTCGGATATTGATCTTATTCTCGGGATGGATTGGCTTTCTAAGCACAAGGCACATCTTGATTGTGCAGCCAGGCAGATCCATTTGACTCATTCGTCTGAGGATGCAATTGTCTTTGCCGCTCGGGATAATACCATCCGTCTATTTTCTCTCAATGAGAAGGGTGAATTGGATGCCATCTCGCAAATTCCAGTCGTTTGCGAATATCAAGACGTTTTCCCGGAAGAGCTCCCAGGAATGCCTCCGCACCGGCCAGTCGAATTCGTTATTGAACTTGAGCCTGGCACGGAACCTGTGTGCAAACGTCCCTACAAGCTCGGCCCCGAAGAGTTGAAGGAGCTGAAGAAACAACTCGATGAGCAAGAAAGATTGGGTCTCATTCGGCCTAGTACTTCTCCGTGGGGTTGTGGTGTTCTTTTTGTGAAGAAGAAGGATGGATCGAGTCGACTTTGTGTTGATTACCGTCCAGTAAACAAGAAGACCATCAAGAACAAATACCCACTCCCCAACATCAATGAGCTGTTCGAACAACTAAAGGGTGCCCAAGTATTCTCCAAGCTTGATCTCCGTATGGGTTATCACCAGATTCGCATTCGTGAAGAAGATATTCCCAAGACAGCATTCAGAACAAGCTTTGGTTCATATGAATACACTGTCATGTCTTTTGGCCTCGCCAACGCTCCTCCGACGTTCTCTCGCATGATGAATTTCATCTTCAACGCCTACACCAATGACTTCGTTCTAGTCTATCTCGATGACATTCTAGTTTTCTTGAAGAACAAGGAAGATCATGCCAAGCACTTGCGTTTGGTTCTCGATAAGCTCAGGGAACATCAGTTCTACGCCAAGTTCTCCAAGTGTGAATTTTGGCTCGATGAGGTTCTTTATCTTGGTCATATCATCTCTGCCAAGGGCATTGCCGTGAATCCTGAGAAGGTGTCTGCAATTGTGAATTGGGAACCTCCTCAGAACGTGAAGCAACTCCGTAGTTTCCTCGGTCTCGCAAGCTATTGCAGAAGATTCGTTGAAAACTTTTCTAAGATTGCGAAGCCTCTCTCAAATCTTCTTCAGAAGCACGTCAAGTATGTTTGGTCTCCAGAGTGTGATATTGCTTTCAACACTTTGAAAGAGAAGTTGATCACTGCTCCAGTTTTGACTCCGCCTGATGAAACCAAGCCGTACGAGGTCTTTTGTGATGCCTCTCTCCAAGGTCTTGGCGCAGTATTGATGCAAGAGAAGAAAGTGGTTGCTTATACATCTCGCCAGTTGAAGCCTAATGAGAAGAACTACCCCACTCATGATCTCGAGTTGGCGGCAGTTGTGCATGCTTTTTTGACTTGGAGACATCTTCTATTGGGAAGAAAAGTGGACATTTTCACTGATCACAAGAGTCTCAAGTACATCTTCACTCAGCCTAATCTCAACCTAAGGCAAACTCGATGGGTCGAAATGATTCAAGAGTATAATCCGAGTATTGAGTATACTCCAGGCAAGGCCAATGTGATTGCTGACGCTTTGAGCAGAAAGGCCTACTGCAACAGTCTGATTCTCAAGCCTTATCAACCCGAGCTTTGTGAAGCTTTTCGCAAGCTTAATCTGCAAGTTGTTCCTCAAGATTTCCTCGCCAACCTTCAAGTCTATCCTACCTTAGAAGACCAGATTCGCCAAGCCCAACTTCTTGATGCTATGGTGAAAAAGGTGAAGATTGGGATTGCCAAGAGTCAGTCCAAGTACAAGTGCTACCGCCTTGATGACAAGGACACTCTCTTCTTCGAGGATCGTATTGTTGTGCCCAAAGGTGAACTTCGTAAAGTGATCATGAACGAGGCTCAAAATTCTCTCCTCTCCATCCACCCTGGGAGCACGAAGATGTATCAGGACCTCAAGCAAGCTTATTGGTGGACTCGAATGAGGCGCGAGATCGCTCAATTCGTGAATGAATGTGATGTCTGCAGAAGAGTGAAGGCAGAACACCAAAGGCCAGCTGGTCTCCTCCAACCTCTTGCCTTTCCAGAATGGAAGTTTGACCACATTGAAATGGACTTCGTGACTGGGTTTCCAAAGTCCAAGCGTGGCAATGATGCTATATTTGTTGTCATCGACAAGCTCACCAAAGTGGCTCACTTTCTGGCTATCAAAGAGTCGATCACTGCAGCTCAATTGGCGGAACTCTATACCTCTCGCATTGTCTCTCTGCACGGTATTCCTCAAGTGATATCTTTAGACCGTGGCAGCATCTTTACCTCCAAGTTTTGGGATTCTTTTCAGAAGGCCATGGGCACCAACACCCGCTTCAGCACTGCTTTCCATCCTCAAACAAGCGGTCAAGTAGAACGTGTCAACCAAATTCTTGAAGATATGCTCAGGGCTTGTGTGATCTCCTTCGGCATGAAGTGGGAGGATTGTCTTCCTTATGCTGAATTCTCCTATAACAACAGTTTTCAAGCAAGTTCGGGCAAGGCCCCATTTGAAATTCTGTATGGCAGGAAGTGCCGTACCCCTCTCAACTGGTCTGAAACCGGTGAACGTCAGCTGCTGGGTAATGACTTAATCACAGAAGCAGAAGAAATGTGCAAAGTCATTCGTGATAACCTCAAAGCAGCCCAATCCCGCCAGAAGAGCTACTATGATAGTAAGCACCGTGATTTGGCTTTCGAGATCGGAGATCATGTTTACCTCCGCGCCTCTCCCATGAAAGGTACTCGTCGCTTCGGTATCAAGGGGAAGCTTGCCCCTAGGTACGTGGGACCTTTCAAGATTGTCAGCAAGAGAGGCGACCTCGCCTATCAACTTGAGCTTCCTTCAAACTTTGCAAATGTTCATGATGTGTTCCATGTCTCTCAGCTTCGAAAGTGCTTCAAGACTCCTGACCGCACCATCAACTTCGAGGACATTGAGCTCCAAGAAGATCTCTCTTATCGTGAGCACCCAGTTGCTATTCTTGAAGAGACTGAACGCAAGACTCGCAACAAGTCAATCAAGTTTCTAAAAGTCAAGTGGTCTCACCATTCCGACTGTGAAGCTACCTGGGAACGCGAGGATCACCTCCGTTCTGAGTACCCGGAGTTCTTTCAGTCCTAGATCTCGGGACGAGATCTTTTCGTAGTGGTGGAGTGTTGTAACACCCCGGATGTAACTTTCCCTATTTGTACTCCAACTCTTGCCGTTTCCGGCGTTAAGTTATATTTATTTCTCGGGTTCAGGTCTTTGTCTCCGTGTGTTGTTTTCGTTTTCATGCATCTCATATCATGTCATCTCGTGCATTGCATTTGCATACGTGTTCATCTCATGCATTCGAGCATTTTCCCCGTTGTCCGTTTTGCATTCCGGCGCTTCATTCTCCTCCGGTGGTCATTTCTAGCTTTCTTTCGTGTGTGGGGATTAAACATTTCCGGATTGGACCGAGACTTGCCATGCGGCCTTGGTTTACTACCGCTAGACCGCCTGTCAAGTTTTGGGTCATTTGGACTTCGTTTGATACTTCAACGGTTAACCGAGGGACCGAAAGGCCTCGTGTGTGTTGCAGCCCAACACCCCCAAAATTTGGCCCAAAACCCACCTAACTCTGCTCCATGTCCTAGAGCGTTCGATCACGATCGCGTGGGCGAAAACTGCACCTCATTTGGACTCTCCTAGCTCCACTTATGCCTATTTAAACACCCCCCCCCCATTCGGATCTCAGATTCCTCCCCGTCCTCCTCCGAAAAAAAAAGAGATCCAAATCCTCCCGCCCGCCGACGGACATGTCCGGCCTCCCCGTCCGCCGCCACGTGTCGGCCTCCTAGTGGCCGCCGCCCGGTCCCCAGTTCGCCGCCGCCCGGGGGCCCGCGAGGCCCGTGCGGGGCCCCCGCGGCCCGATCCGCCACCGCGCCTTGTCCCGCGCCCCGCCGCCGTCTTCTCCCCGGCCGGCCGCCGCCGCCGCCGCCCCAGCCGGAGGTCGCCGCCGCCGCGGGCACCTCGCCGCCCGCCGCCCGGCCGCTCCCCGCCACCGTCCGCCGCCCGGGCGCCGTCGCCCCCGGCCACCGCCTCCTCCTCACGTCGCCGGCCACCGCCTCCTCCCTCGCCGCCGGCCACCACGGGCCTCAACGCCGGCGAGGCCCCGGCGATCCTCGGGCTCTGAGAGCCTCGCCCGATCCAGATCCGGTCGCGTGAACAGTAAACCCTAACCCCGATTTTTTTTGTCTAAGTCCTGGAAATTTGATCCAAGTTGCTCTGTTCGAGGACCCGTAACTTGGCATCAGCTCCGATCTGGGCGTATGATATATCAAAATCTTCGCCTCGACATGTACATCATTGCATTCCATTGCATCATTTGCATTTGAAGTCATCTCGTTGCCCAAAATGCTGTTAGAAGGAGGCTTCGTGAGTCAAATTGCAGATCCGTTAGTTCATCATGCACTTTTGTCATTTTTGCCATGTTTAATCCGTGCATGATATGCCTGTGCCCCTTTGGGATGAATTGTTAAGCATTTTGTCTTATTTCCAGAGGTGCCACCCGTGAATTTTTAGGGTGTGTGGGTTGTCTTGTGCAAGCTTGCAAAGAGAGGCACCTGAGATTGCTGATTTCAGGGACTTAGTGATTTTCACTAAGTCTGGGATATTTTAGTTCATGATGCTATATGTCCAGCTTGTTTCCTAGTGATCCGTGCCTCTTTTGAGGATGATCAGTAAGGGAGTTTTGATATTTATGTTATTCTCTATCCATCCATGTCTTTGTTTGCATATGTGGAGTGCTATGGGTTGATTCAATCGAGCTCAACTTTTGCTTCGTTGTTAATCTGGGCAGATCGTCAACTTGTTTGCGATTTTGCTGGAGCTATTGTTAGTGATCCATGCATGCTATGCCATTGTTCTTGCCATGTCTAGCTACAATTTTGTGTCTTCTTGCTGGATATATGCTTGTCTTGCCATGACTTGCACCGTAGTGAGTGCATCGAGCTCGTTTACATGCCTTGGTGAGTTATATTTCAGCATGTCTCAGTTTTCACCAAGTCTGAAAACTGATTGTGTTTGAGCTATGTTCGTGTGCTCGTTAGAGTATTTTGTGAACCCTTTTGGCCCCAGGTCACTTTGGGTGTTTTGTTAAGCTTGTTGAGTAGCTCCATGCCATGTTCTTACTTGTCATGTTCAGGTCATGTATCATGTTGCTTTGCTGCTCCGAAGAGGGCTTCGTGATCTGAAATTTCAGGCTAGTGTTAATTTCACCAAGTCTGGAATCTGTTTTGCGTTTGCGTTTTTTCCATGCTTGTTTGAACCTCTTAATGGATGAATTTGCCTGTAGCTCAGTGCTAGTGATTTGTTAAGCATCTTGTGGGCATCACTGCCATGTATTTTGTTTTCATGTTTGGTGGCTGTATGATGTTCGTTTCGTTGCATTTAGGAGCCTACTTGCTGTATATCGCAGATCGGTTCGTTTCGTAAAACGCTCGCCATTTCCAAACCGTAGCTCCGATTCCTATGATCTTTATATCGTTTTCAAGCGATTTCATCCCCTCTATCCAGTGGCACACTTGGAACTCCAAGTTGAGGCCAGGTTCATGCATTTCCTGTCATATCTTGCATTTTGCATCCCGCATCGCATCCCGCATAGCATATCATCATTTCATCATTTTTGCTTGGTCTTGCACGTGGTTGATTGGATCCTTGTTGCTTGTTTGTCTTGTTTGGGTAGAGCCGGGAGACGAGTTCGCTACCGAGGAGCCCGTTGAGTTTGCTTGTGAGGATCCAGTCAACTCTAACAACTGTGCAGGCAAGATGATCATACCCTCGAAATCACTACTATCTTTGCTATGCTAGTTTGCTCGCTCTTGCTATGCCAATGCTATGATGCCTACCTTTTGCTTGTCAGCCTCCCAATTGCCATGTTCAAACCTCTAACCCACCTTGTCCTAGCAAACCTTTGTTTGGCTATGTTACCGCTTTGCTCAGCCCTTCTTATAGCGTTGTTAGTTGCAGGTGAAGATTGGAGCCGTTCCTTGTTGGAACATTTATTTACTTGTTGGGATATCACTATATTGCTATGTTATCTTAATGCATCTATATACTTGGTAAAGGGTGGAAGGCTCGGCCTCTCGGCTAGTGTTTTGTTCCAATCTTTCCGCCCTAGTTTCCGTCATATCGGTGTTATGTTCCCGGATTTTGCGTTCTTTACGTGGTTGGGTTATAATGGGAACCCCTTGATATTTCGCCTTGATTAAAGCTTTTCCAGCAATGCCCAACCTTGGTTTTACCATTTGCCACCTAGCCTTCTCTTTCCCTTGGGTTCTGCAGACTCAAGGGTCATCTTATTTTAACCCCCCCGGGCCAGTGCTCCTCTGAGTGTTGGTCCACCTCTCAGCTACCGGTGGCCACCAGGGGCAACTCTGGGCTGGCCTACCCGTACCTAAGACAATCTGAGTGTGCCCTGAGAAAGAGATATGTGCAGCTCCTATCGGGATTTGTCGGCACATTCGGGCGGTGTTGCTGGTCTTGTTTTAACCTGTCGAAGTGTCTTGAGTAACCGAGATACCGAGTCTGATCGGAACATCTTGGGAGGAGGTCTTTTCCTTCGTTGACCGTGAGAGCTTGTCATGGGCTAAGTTGGGACTCCCCTGCAGGGATTGAACTTTCGAAAGCCGTGCCCGCGGTTATGGGCAGATGGGAATTTGTTAGCATCCGGTTGTAGATAACTAAAACCTTAATTAATTAAAATGAATCAACTGTGTGTGTTGCCGTGATGGCCTCTTCTCGGCGGAGTCCAGGAAGTGGACACGGTGTTGGAGTTATGCTTGCGCAGGTTGTTCTTCTAGATTCTCGCTCGCGCTTGCCCCCTCTTCTCGCTCTCTTTTGCGTATAAGATAGCCACCATATATGCTAGTCGCTTGCTACAGCTCCACATATATTTGCCTTGTCCATTCCTATAAGCTTAAATAGTTTTGATCGCGAGGGTGCGAGATTGCTAAGTCCCTGTGGCTCACAGATACTATAATTCCAGATGCAGGTCCAGGTGATTCCGCTCCAGGTGACGAGTACGAGCTCAAGTGGGAGTTCGACGAGGACTCTCAGCGTTATTATGTTTCCTTTCCCGATGATCAGTAGTGGTGCCTAGTTGGGGTTCGATTCAGGGCCTTGTCGCATGTTGGGTTCTTTTCTATTTTGGCGCCGTAGTCGGGCCATGAGTGTTTGTTTGATGGATGTTATTTATGTACTCTGATGTGACGTGGCGAGTGTAAGCCAACTATGTTATCTCCCCCTTTTATTATGTATTACATGGGATGTTGTAATGATTGCCTGACTTGCGAAATTGCTTTCAATGCGGTTATGTCTCTAAGTCGTGCCTCGACACGTGGGAGCTATAGCCGCATCGAGGGCGTTACAAGTTGGTAATCAGAGCCTTCCCCGACCTTAGGAGCCCCATTGCTTGATCGTTTTTAGAAGCCGAGTTGTGTCTAGAAAAATGTTTTGAGTCATTTAGGAATTATATATCGGAGAGCTTAGGAATTCTTTTTACTTCCCAGTCTCCTCATCGCTCTGGTAAGGCTTCCTGACGTAGAGTTTTGACTCTTCTCTTCTCAAATTTCACTAAAAAAAATTTAGGATCACGCGAGTATTTTGGATTTGTTTCGATGGTTTTGTGACGAGAACATTGTTCTTGGTGCCTCCTGTCTTTAGGGGTTGTGGCAGTGTCCCGGGGAGTTGAGCTCCGAGGTGTTGTCGTCACAATTTTATCGTTGCAATTCTGGTATACTTGAGATATGTGCGCGACATCGAAAAACTCCTTTATGCAGTTCGTTGGTGAGATAACCTCGACGCCACCCAGTACTGGGGCGGGAGTTCGGGAGTATCACCATAACTTGTATAACGGATGTTTTTCGAAGGTTGAGGTAGGTGGTTTCCGAAGGTTTCTTGGTTATGTGTTGAAGGATGGATACAGCTGGATGTAGGATTTGCTAGCTTGAGTGAGATATTATGCTCCCCTGTATCCCCAACACCTGATTGCATAACCGGAAAATTTTGGGAATTTCATAGGTGGGAATTCAAGTAGCCTTAGGATATCTTTCCGACAGATGTATGATATGAAGTTGGGGTTCGACGTCTAGTGGTTCGTCTATTCACGGTCGATTTTACAATGATCTCGTTGTGTCTTAAAGAGTCCTTGGCTATGCTGACTCGGGGACGCTTCGTATGTCATGTGCACTGCCTTGTACATGATGGTGCTGTACGATCGAGCCCGTGTAGGTCCCACCACGAAAACTTCGGACGAAATTTCTATCATATGTGTGTTCCGGCTTATTCCGCAAGCCAACCCTTGGTTTTATTTCGAGTTGTGGCTTTCGTTTTGCTTCGACGTCATATGTTGATTCCATCCCCCGTTGATGTACCCCTTCTACCTAATTCTACGGGGCTTCTCAATTTATGGATATGTGACCATTTGAAGAGGAATGCATTCGTTCATTTTGTTCGGATGTGAAGACTATATGTTGCAATTTTCATTCCGTTGGATTCAGCTTCAATATTTATCTGTCAATGTGCTATTGGTGGTCAACCACTTCAGGATGGCTCCTCCAACGCGCACGACTCCGAATCCTGATCCGCCACCGCCTCCACCTCCTCCAGAGGCATGGCAAGCTGTGATGGCTGCAACCAATGCAAACACTCAGCTGATCATGCAAATTCTCCAAGATCGCAATCAAGGCAGTCAAGGGAATCAAGGCAGCAATCAGAGTCACTTTGCTACACTCAACCAGTTCCTTGCTAACGGGCCAAAGACTTTCAGTAATTGTGTTGAGGCAACCGATGCTGACGATTGGCTTGTGGATCTGTGTAAGCATTTCGAGTGCAGTAACGTCAGGCCTGAGGACTTTGTCAAGTTCGCTTCCTTCCAACTTAAAGATCAAGCTGCAGAATGGTTCCAGCAGTACAAGGATTCCAGAGGTGGACGTGTTATCACTTGGGATGATTTCCGTCGAGATTTCCGAGCTCATCACATTCCGCAGAGCGTGGTTGAAAGCAAGCGTGAGGAATTCCGCAATCTGAAGCAAGGTTCTTTGTCTGTCTATGACTACAACAAATTGTTCCAGAAGCTTGCCCGCTTTGCCAAGCAGGACGTGCCTGATGAGAAGAGCATGATATATCAGTTCAGGGGTGGTCTCAGAGAAGATATTCAGCTTGCTCTTGTTCTCTTTGAGCCTTTGAGATACGATGAGTTCTACAACATGGCACTGAAGCAAGAGGCTGCTCAGTTGAGGTGTGATGCTTCCAGGAAGCGCGTTAGAGATGTTACTCCTTCTTCCTCTACTCAAGTGGCCAAGCAGCAAAAGTTTTGGCTTCCTCCTCCTCCGTTCCGTCAGCCGTATCAGTAGAAGAGCAAAGGTGGCAGTGGTTCTTCCCACCCACCCAACCCAGGCTTTCAGAACAAGACTCCGTCTCAACCTCCAAGATCGAGTGCTCCGTTTCACCGTCCACTCTCAGAGGTCACGTGCAACAAGTGCCAACAGAAGGGCCACTATGCCAACAAGTGTTTCAACCAGAGGCGTCTTCCTCCTCCTCCTCCTGTGAGATCGGCAAGTACAGCTGTGGTCAAGCATAACCCCAAGTCCGCCAAGGTCAACTTGATGAATGCAGCTCAGGCAGAGGACTTGTCAGATGTGATCATGGGTAACCTTCCTGTTAATGATATTCCTGCAAATGTTCTTTTTGACACGGGTGCATCGCATTGTTTCATCTCGAGACCGTTTTCATCTAAGCATGGGTTACCTTTGCAAATTTTGCCTAGTCCTTTAGCAGTTGTCTCTCCCGGTAAGCGCATGCAGGCTAACTCCATTGCTCCGGATGTTACTATTACTTTGGGTGACTACAAGTTTCTATCTTCTCCAACGGTTCTTGGTGACTCGGATATTGATCTTATTCTCGGGATGGATTGGCTTTCTAAGCACAAAGCACATCTTGATTGTGCAGCCAGGCAGATCCATTTGACTCATTCGTCTGAGGATGAAATTGTCTTTGCCGCTCGGGATAATACCATCCGTCTATTTTCTCTCAATGAGAAGGGTGAATTGGATGCCATCTCGCAAATTCCAGTCGTTTGCGAATATCAAGACGTTTTCCCAGAAGAGCTCCCAGGAATGCCTCCGCACAGGCCAGTCGAATTCGTTATTGAACTTGAGCCTGGCACGGAACCTGTGTGCAAACATCCCTACAAGCTCGGCCCCGAAGAGTTGAAGGAGCTGAAGAAACAACTCGATGAGCAAGAAAGATTGGGTCTCATTCGGCCTAGTACTTCTCCGTGGGGTTGTGGTGTTCTTTTTGTGAAGAAGAAGGATGGATCGAGTCGACTTTGTGTTGATTACCGTCCAGTAAACAAGAAGACCATCAAGAACAAATACCCACTCCCCAACATCAATGAGCTGTTCGAACAACTAAAGGGTGCCCAAGTATTCTCCAAGCTTGATCTCCGTATGGGTTATCACCAGATTCGCATTCGTGAAGAAGATATTCCCAAGACAGCATTCAGAACAAGCTTTGGTTCATATGAATACACTGTCATGTCTTTTGGCCTCGCCAACGCTCCTCCGACGTTCTCTAGCATGATGAATTTCATCTTCAACGCCTACACCAATGACTTCGTTCTGGTCTATCTCGATGACATTCTGGTTTTCTCGAAGAACAAGGAAGATCATGCCAAGCACTTGCGTTTGGTTCTCGATAAGCTCAGGGAACATCAGTTCTACGCCAAGTTCTCCAAGTGTGAATTTTGGCTCGATGAGGTTCTTTATCTTGGTCATATCATCTCTGCCAAGGGCATTGCCGTGAATCCTGAGAAGGTGTCTGCAATTGTGAATTGGGAACCTCCTCAGAACGTGAAGCAACTCCGTAGTTTCCTCGGTCTCGCAAGCTATTGCAGAAGATTCATTGAAAACTTTTCTAAGATTGCGAAGCCTCTCTCAAATCTTCTTCAGAAGCACGTCAAGTATGTTTGGTCTCCAGAGTGTGATATTGCTTTCAACACTTTGAAAGAGAAGTTGATCACTGCTCCAGTTTTGACTCCGCCTGATGAAACCAAGCCGTACGAGGTCTTTTGTGATGCCTCTCTCCAAGGTCTTGGCGCAGTATTGATGCAAGAGAAGAAAGTGGTTGCTTATACATCTCGCCAGTTGAAGCCTAATGAGAAGAACTACCCCACTCATGATCTCGAGTTGGCGGCAGTTGTGCATGCTTTGTTGACTTGGAGACATCTTCTATTGGGAAGAAAAGTGGACATTTTCACTGATCACAAGAGTCTCAAGTACATCTTCACTCAGCCTAATCTCAACCTAAGGCAAACTCGATGGGTCAAAATGATTCAAGAGTATAATCCGAGTATTGAGTATACTCCAGGCAAGGCCAATGTGATTGCTAATGCTTTGAGCAGAAAGGCCTACTGCAACAGTCTGATTCTCAAGCCTTATCAACCCGAGCTTTGTGAAGCTTTCCGCAAGATTAATCTGCAAGTTGTTCCTCAAGATTTCCTCGCCAACCTTCAAGTCTCTCCTACCTTAGAAGACCAGATTCGCCAAGCCCAACTTCTTGATGCTATGGTGAAAAAGGTGAAGATTGGGATTGCCAAGAGTCAGTCCAAGTACAAGTGCTACCGCCTTGATGACAAGGACACTCTCTTCTTCGAGGATCGTATTGTTGTGCCCAAAGGTGAACTTCGTAAAGTGATCATGAACGAGGCTCACAATTCTCTCCTCTCCATCCACCCTGGGAGCACGAAGATGTATCAGGACCTCAAGCAAGCTTATTGGTGGACTCGAATGAGGCGCGAGATCGCTCAATTCGTGAATGAATGTGATGTCTGCAGAAGAGTGAAGGCAGAACACCAAAGGCCAGCTAGTCTCCTCCAACCTCTTGCCTTTCCAGAATGGAAGTTTGACCACATTGAAATGGACTTCGTGACTGGGTTTCCAAAGTCCAAGCGTGGCAATGATGCTATATTTGTTGTCATCGACAAGCTCACCAAAGTGGCTCACTTTCTGGCTATCAAAGAGTCGATCACTGCAGCTCAATTGGCGGAACTCTATACCTCTCGCATTGTCTCTCTGCACGGTATTCCTCAAGTGATATCTTTAGACCGTGGTAGCATCTTTACCTCCAAGTTTTGGGATTCTTTCCAGAAGGCCATGGGCACCAACATCCGCTTCAACACTGCTTTCCATCCTCAAACAAGCGGTCAAGTCGAACGTGTCAACCAAATTCTTGAAGATATGCTCAGGGCTTGTGTGATCTCCTTCGGCATGAAGTGGGAGGATTGTCTTCCTTATGCTGAATTCTCCTATAACAACAGTTTTCAAGCAAGTTCGGGCAAGGCCCCATTTGAAATTCTGTATGGCAGGAAGTGCCGTACCCCTCTCAACTGGTCTGAAACCGGTGAACGTCAGCTGCTGGGTAATGACTTAATCACAGAAGCAGAAGAAATGTGCAAAGTCATTCGTGATAACCTCAAAGCAGCCCAATCCCGCCAGAAGAGCTACTATGATAGTAAGCACCGTGATTTGGCTTTCGAGATCGGAGATCATGTTTACCTCCGCGTCTCTCCCATGAAAGGTACTCGTCGCTTCGGTATCAAGGGGAAGCTTGCCCCTAGGTACGTGGGACCTTTCAAGATTGTCAGCAAGAGAGGCGACCTCGCCTATCAACTTGAGCTTCCTTCAAACTTTGCAAATGTTCATGATGTGTTCCATGTCTCTCAGCTTCGAAAGTGCTTCAAGACTCCTAACCGCACCGTCAACTTCGAGGACATTGAGCTCCAAGAAGATCTCTCTTATCGTGAGCACCCAGTTGCTATTCTTGAAGAGACTGAACGCAAGACTCGGAACAAGTCAATCAAGTTTCTAAAAGTCAAGTGGTCTCACCATTCCGACCGTGAAGCTACCTGGGAACGCGAGGATCACCTCCGTTCTGAGTACCCGGAGTTCTTTCAGTCCTAGATCTCGGGACGAGATCTTTTCATAGTGGTGGAGTGTTGTAACACCCCGGATGTAACTTTCCCTATTTGTACTCCAACTCTTGCCGTTTCCGGTGTTAAGTTATATTTATTTCTCAGGTTCAGGTCTTTGTCTCCGTGTGTTGTTTTCGTTTTCATGCATCTCATATCATGTCATCTCGTGCATTGCATTTGCATACGTGTTCATCTCATGCATTCGAGCATTTTCCCCGTTGTCCGTTTTGCATTCCGGCGCTTCATTCTCCTCCGGTGGTCACTTCTAGCTTTCTTTCGTGTGTGGGGATTAAACATTTCCGGATTGGACCGAGACTTGCCATGCGGCCTTGGTTTACTACCGGTAGACCGCCTGTCAAGTTTCGGGTCATTTGGACTTCGTTTGATACTTCAACGGTTAACCGAGGGACCGAAAGGCCTCGTGTGTGTTGCAGCCCAACACCCCCCAAATTTGGCCCAAAACCCACCTAACTCTGCTCCATGTCCTAGAGCGTTCGATCACGATCGCGCGGGCGAAAACCGCACCTCATTTGGACTCTCCTAGCTCCACTTATGCCTATTTAAACACCCCCCCATTCGGATCTCAGATTCCTCCCCGTCCTCCTCTGAAAAAAAAGAGATCCAACTCCTCCCGCCGCCGACGGACATGTTCGGCCTCCTCGTCCGCCGCCACGTGTCGGCCTCCTAGTGGCCGCCGCCCGGTCCCCAGTTCGCCGCCGCCCGCGGGCCCGCGAGGCCCGTGCGGGGCCCCCGCGGCCCGATCCGCCGCCGCGCCTTGTCCCGCGCCCCGCCGCCGTCTTCTCCCAGGCCGGCCGCCGCCGCCGCCGCCGCGGGCGCCGCCGCCGCCCCAGCCGGAGGTCGCCGCCGCCGCGGGCACCTCGCGGCCCGCCGCCCGGCCGCTCCCCGCCGCCGTCCGCCGCCCGGGCGCCGTCGCCCCCGGCCACCGCCTCCTCCTCACGTCGCCGGCCACCGCCTCCTCCCTCGCCGCCGGCCACCACGGGCCTCAACGCCGGCGAGGCCCCGGCGATCCTCGGGCTCTGAGAGCCTCGCCCGATCCAGATCCGGTCGTGTGAACAGTAAACCCTAACCCCGATTTTTTTGTCTAAGTCCTGGAAATTTGATCCAAGTTGCTCTGTTCGAGGACCCGTAACTTGGCATCCGTAGCTCCGATTTGGGTGTATGATATATCAAAATCTTCGTCTCGACATGTACATCATTTCATTCCATTGCATCATTTGCATTTGAGGTCATCTCGTTCGCCTTGATTAAAGCTTTTCCAGCAACTCCCAACCTTGGTTTTACCATTTGCCACCTAGCCTTCTCTTTCCCTTGGGTTCTGCAGACTCAAGGGTCATCTTATTTTAACCCCCGCCCCCCCCCCGGGCCAGTGCTCCTCTGAGTGTTGGTCCACCTGTCAGCTACCGGTGGCCACCAGGGGCAACTCTGGGCTGGCCTACCCGTACCTAAGACAATCTGAGTGTGCCCTAAGAAAGAGATATGTGCAGCTCCTATCGGGATTTGTCGGCACATTCGGGCGGTGTTGCTGGTCTTGTTTTAACCTGTCGAAGTGTCTTGAGTAACAGAGATACCGAGTCTGATCGGAACATCTTGGGAGGAGGTCTTTTCCTTCGTTGACCGTGAGAGCTTGTCATGGGCTAAGTTGGGACTCCCCTGCAGGGATTGAACTTTCGAAAGCCGTGCCCGCGGTTATGGGCAGATGGGAATTTGTTAGCGTCCGGTTGTAGATAACTAAAACCTTAATTAATTAAAATGAATCAACTGTGTGTGTTGCCGTGATGGCCTCTTCTCGGGGGAGTCCGGGAAGTGGACACGGTGTTGGAGTTATGCTTGCGCAGGTTGTTCTTCTAGATTCTCGCTCGCGCTTGCCCCCTCTTCTCGCTCTCTTTTGCGTATAAGATAGCCACCATATATGCTAGTCGCTTGCTGCAGCTCCACATATATTTGCCTTGTCCATTCCTATAAGCTTAAATAGTTTTGATCGCGAGGGTGCGAGATTGCTGAGTCCCTGTGGCTCACAGATACTATAATTCCAGATGCAGGTCCTGGTGATTCCGCTCCAGGTGACGAGTACGAGCTCAAGTGGGAGTTCGACGAGGACTCTCAGCGTTATTATGTTTCCTTTCCCGATGATCAGTAGTGGTGCCTAGTTGGGGTTCGATTCAGGGCCTTGTCACATGTTGGGTTCTTTTCTATTTTGGCGCCGTAGTCGGGCCATGAGTGTTTGTTTGATGGATGTTATTTATGTACTCTGATGTGACGTGGCGAGTGTAAGCCAACTATGTTATCTCCCCCTTTTATTATGTATTACATGGGATGTTGTAATGATTGCCTGACTTGCGACATTGCTTTCAATGCGGTTATGTCTCTTAGTCGTGCCTCGACGCGTGGGAGCGATAGCCGCATCGAGGGCGTTACACCAGGTCCTCGCCAGTCCGATGCCCCTGCCGCTTTCCTTGGGGCAGCACTCCAACCGGCGTCCTTCAACATCGAAGACCTTGAAGAACATCAGGGAGGCACCGTCGTATTCAAGGTGAATTATGAGGGCACCCTCTGTGCGGCAGACCCGGGCGATCTCACCCCAGCCCCGGGTCATATAGACCTTGCCCGGAGCAACGACCGTGACCTCCTCTCCGGTTGCGAGGGTGCTGCAGTAGGCGTGCTGCAGCGAGAGCTCCAGAGACCCGCTCGGCGGCATCTCGAAGGCGAAGGTGGGAGGAAGGCGGATCCAAGAGCATGGCGGCATGAAGCACGAGCTCATAGGAGGAGCCCTCGGCATGGACTCCAGGAGGAAGTGCGCGCACCGCCGTGACTCGCCGGCGGCGGCGGCGGCACTGTCGGTGCCGCTCGACGCCCTCTTCCCCAGGGCCCTCAATTCGGGTGTACAAGGGTAGTGGAAACCCAGGCGGCGGCCGCTCGTACTAGGGCCTCGGCACCTCCTGCCAAGCACCCTCATCTCGGCGGCGGGGGACTAGCCGTTTCTTCGGCGGAAGAGGGTCAGGACCTTCTCGGGGGGACTTTCCTTTCTCTTTTGCAGGAAACCAGTGGATTGGTGCCATTGGCGTATGGAGAAGCAAGGACAAGGAAGGAGAAGGAAAGGAGTAGCAGGAAGGGATAAGCTAACGAGGCTCACGCAGCCCCGTACTTATAGCCGGAGAAGGCCAACCACCGGCCACCACGATCGCAGGTAATCATGACCCATTTCTCTGCATGCAGGGACTTGACAAGTCGAGCGGTTGTCGAGGCGTCGTGGGGAAGCACAGACGCCCATGTCTGATCAATCGCCACGCGGTGCCCAAGGCCGTAGGCTATTGGGGCCCGCGGCGCTTCGCGCTTGCCCCTTAGCTTCTCTGCTAAGCGAAGCCCGGGCGCGCCTTGGGCCCGGGGGCTACTATCGGCGTTCTGGGAACGGGGGTCCCCAGACTTGTCTGCCTGCGGCCTGTGGCGTGGCTTGAGTGGGGGCCCAGTGCGGCCCAGCTTCATCCGCTCAAGCTCAAGACCCTCGCAAGGGGCCAAACCTTGTGGGGCGTACGACAGGAGGCTTCCTCAGGAGCAGCCTCATCAGGCAGGCTCGCGAGGAGGCGGAGAGATCAAGGCAGGGGTGCCTCGCGAGGAGCCCGTGACGCAAGCCATGATGATCGAGATTAGGCGGGCGCCGGCCTACGCAGTGTCCTTGTTTCCCCTTCGGTGCAAAGAGAGCAAGCACAGGCCAAGGCATCGGGCAAAGTTTACCATTCCGGTGCAACGAGACCAAGACCAGCAGAGCAGCAGGACGAAGGTCACCATGGAGCCCAAGACGGCGTCATCACCAGTGCTTTTGGCAGCTGAAGACCACTTTTGGTCAGGATAACGTGTACTAGATGTTCCCCTTCAAAATGGCCAATTGTTGGCGCCCTTCCCGCTCATTTTTTGGGAAGAGGACCAGGGCCTCTATAAATAGGACTAGCCCCCAAAGAAGAAAGGGGGAGAGAGGGCCAAGGAGGAAAAAGAAG
This sequence comes from Triticum urartu, assembly GCF_056163025.1. NCBI lineage: Eukaryota > Viridiplantae > Streptophyta > Magnoliopsida > Poales > Poaceae > Triticum > Triticum urartu. Next base: position 189,848,956 of record NC_141873.1, on the reverse strand, counting down.
AGAGAGGGCTAGGGAGGAAAAAGAAGAGGAGAGAGGGCCAAGGAGGAAGAAAGAGAGAAGAGAAATAAAGAGAGAAAGATCCGGACCAAGTAGAACATACCACACCAGCTCAAGAACACCTCTCGCGAGGCCGTTCTTCCCCCTATATTGTTCATCATCAGCCCCTGAGGCAATCCACCACACACTGGGGTAGGGTATTACACCACATGGGTGGACCGAACCAGTATAAACCTCGTGTCCTCTATGTGTTCTTCTTTCCATCCTAGATTTCTTGCGAACCATAGAAGCGTGAGTCGATAGTGGAAAGATCTCCGTGCGCACCCCAGAGTTCGAACCTTAAGGGTCTGCCGGAACCCGAAATCCAACAATCCATATCTGAATAAGATTATGGGAGGTAATTTTTAAAATTCTAGGCCCAATATTCCAATTATCCAACATAAAAGCCAAATAAGTGGTCAAATTTTACTCTTTATATGATTAAGCTTATAAATTATTATGCATTACAATAGTATTTATTCATAAACATATTTATCATTGACTTATTATATGTCACAAGTTTATTATTCTAGGTCACATAGCTATCGACTAATTTACTTAAGCATTATGTTGATATTATCCGTATCCGTTCCGAATCAAGAAAATTTCCGATACGTATCCGTATTCAAATAATATCCGAGCCGCATCCGTATCCGATAACATCCGTATTCGGGTTCGTATTCATTTTGACAATATGAAAATGGAAGTGGTAAGAGCACTATCCGATCCGCATCCGATCCGTTTCCACCCCTACTAGTGAGCCTTCCCATGGCAGAGGACCCGTGGTCACCGAGGGCGCTGCTGGCATCCCCTTTGCTCCTTGGCTCCGTCCTAGCTTCCGGACGCACCAATGGTGGTCGAGGGTGGCGCAAGGCGGGCCCTCGTCTGGCGATTTGAAGTAAGGCTCGCGCCTGTGAAGATCTCCGCTCGTGACACTCTCACGTAGTAATGAGTGGGGCTGTACACGCCCCAGAATCTCAGGAGTGCCGCCGTTGGGACTCGGGGGCTCCCTCCCACGTACTAGTGGCAACACTTAGCTCCACGCTAGTGAGAAGACAAGAACACTAGACTAGGCGCCGGACGCGACCATTTGCTTTTAATCTCTTTTCTGTAGCCCTGTTTTCTAGCTTTGGATTTAAATTTGAAGTTGAATTTTCATTGCTATGCGGGGGAGGGTGTATTTTCTCGATTCGTGTGATTTCTTGCAATCTGGTTCCTTGCCCTGATTTGGAGTTCGCACCTGCTGCCTCCACCCTCGCGAGCACCTCGCGAGCAGGGGCTAGGCGCGACGCACGCGCGCTGTGCGCACGACCTTCCATGGCTGGAGCTTGCTTCCCACGAGGCCCCCTCGGACGGATCGGCAGGCCCCTCAGAAGCTCACGACCTCATGAGCCGATCGAGAACCGACCCTGACTAAGGTAAACTGTAGCAGTAAGCTCACGGCGGGGCTAGCGGGCTCATAAAAACAAATCTTCAGCTTGGCCTAAGGAATAGAGGTAGTAATCTATTTACATGAGGCCCCCCTCCCAAAATGCTCTTACAACTTTCAGGGCCGTGCTCAAGTTTTCACATACAGGGTCAGTGACAAGGAAGCACGGGCTCAATCGGACATATCGCTCACCGCGTCCTCTGGGTCGCCCTCAAACGCGTCGCTGGCGTCGCCGTCACCATCGCTGGCATCACCGTCCTCGTCGTCAGCATCACCATCATCATTGCCGGCGTCACTTGCACCATCATCAACCATGTCACCTTCATCCGCCACGACCACCATCGCGTCGTCCTCAGAGGAGAAGGCCCTAACTAGAGCGTCCACATTGTCTTCTACCCAGCGCGCCAAGTCACCCCGGATGGCCTCAGGCACAGGGGCAATGGAGGGTAGGTGTTCTAGAGGTGGCTGAAGACGCGGGAGAACGTGCGTCTGAGCAAGCCGCGACTCCTCTCTTCAACAAGCTCGCGAGCCCTCTCGGATCGATTCTCCAGGCGTGTCACCATGTCAGTGAAGAAGAGGAGATGACTGGCGCAATCGTTCGAGTGGGGATGAGGGGCATCTTCATCGCAGATGGCGCCCAGCGCCGCGTTGGCTCTGACCCTGATGCTTTGGGGCATGGGGGCGCGCTCGCGCTCTAGCGTCCTCCGCCGGAGCGCTTCCTCCCTGCTCTGCTGCGTGGAGGACTCAGCTCTAGTGACCCGCTACTGAAGAGAAAGCAGCTCGCCACGGGCGGAAGCCAGCTCGGCTTGCACTGAGGCCAGGGCGGCTGCGGCAGCCTCCTTGCACTGTCCCGCCTCAGCCAACCCAGACTTGAGGGCAGTAGTCCTGCCCACGGCTTCCATGAGCTTCAGCTTCAGGTCGTACCTGCCCACAAGATCCACGTGAGCCTTGGCCTCCTCCTGGGCCTTGGCCTCGCGCGCGCCGACATCGTCCTCCACTTGGGCGAATTGGTGCTCCCTCGTCTCCAACCGCTCAAGCTCGAGGCTGCGCTCCGTGGCTTCCAGCGCTAGGGCTTCCTCGTGCCTTAGAATTTCTCCCTCCTCGGCAGGCATCCCCTTCATCGATGCTAGGGCGGCCTTGCGTGCCTCCACTTGCTGCTCCAGGGAGGCACTCCAGACTTGGAGCTCCCATGCGCGTTTCTCTGCAATCTCGCGGCGACGATCAGCTTTCCGGGCTTCTTCCAAGGCTCGGGCGCAAGCCTCGTGCGAGGTCACAAGAGACGCCTGGGCCTTCGCGTTATCAAGCTCGCGCTAGTGGCGCCCGAGGTTGATGGCCACCTTTAGTTTGTGCCGCTCCTCCATCAGCCAAAGAGCCTCGGCCTCAAGGCGCGCGTCTACATACGTGAGCTCTCCGCCAAGCCGGCTCATCGCGCCCATCGCCTCCTGAAAGAGCTCGTGGCGGACGACACTCCGTTCGTGCGCAAATTTGAGCGCGCGACCAATGCCGTCCTCCACAGCAGGGACCGCCGACGGGATCTGAAGCAACTCACTCCCTTTCCGCAGGGGGCTGGGGGCTGGCGCCCCCCAGTCGCCGACTGGGCTTCGACAGGAGCCCGGTTGGGTTGAGGCTCACTACTCAAAGAAGGAACCAAGACCGAAGCCATCCAACCACCGTCTAAAACCAGAGGAGGAGCCCTTGGCACACTCGTTGCACCCCCAATGAGGCCACGAAGAAGAGATGGCAGGAGCGCGGGCTCGAGGCGCCAAGCTAGCGCGTCTCTCCGGCCGACCTCACGCCGGGGGCAGCGTGCTGGCCTGGGACGTTCAAGGCCAGCGGGAGATTTGAGGCAGGAGGAGGTTGCCCCTCGGGAGGCTTCACGGCCTTAGTAGATGGGATCCTGAAGAGCCACCGTCAGGAAGGGAAGCAACACTCGAGGAATTACAAAGATAAGGTACTTACTCATCTATGGCGATGTACTTCCTCTGTTTCAACGCCAGAAGGCGCCGCTGCTGCAGCTTGGGGAGCCCTTCCTTTTGCGGAGCGCATCGAAGTCTACACGGAGCCGGCCGAAGTGTTGGACATGGCGACCAGCACAGGGCGCGGCTGGTGAAGCGCCCGCGGAGGCGACCTCAGGAGCGCCAAGCTGGGGAGATCCCTCGAGTTTGGCATCGCGATGACCTCCTGAGGCCTCAGGAGCTTCAACCTCAGGAGCGGCGGATTGCGTTGCCCCCTCAACTGCCGCCCCAGAGCGAGAGTCACGGGCTCCCCAAGATGGCGCCTCAGGAGCCACGGGTGGCATTGACACCTCGGCACCCGCGCCTCCAGCCTCTAGTGGTGCTTGCCCCCTGCGTCCACTCTTGGGGAAAGTTCGGCGCCGGTGACAAGAAGGGGAACCACGATGATGGGGCTCTCGTGGGACCCCTCAAGGCCAACCGGACGCATCCCCCATTCGTCAAAGGGGGCATCTACCCGGCTAACTCCACCCAGTTTGAGCAATAGTACAAGAGACAACCCTCCAGTGGCATATCGGCTGGCGAAGGGTCGCCCGCCAGGATCTCGAGCACCGTCCTTCGTTCCTTGAGCAGAAGCTTTGAATCCTGAAGCCTCATGCGATCCTGGCCGAGAGATAGGGCCCACATCGGCTAGGAATAGCGCTAGAGTGGGGCGACGTGGCGTCGGAGGAACTCCTTCATCACCATGGGCGTGGTCAAGCCAAGATCTTTCAACCTCCTCAGCCAGAGCCAGACGAAGGCAAGGCGGGGGCTCGTAAGCTTCTCGTGAGCCCAGCCGGAGCTGGGTACGGCGGGCACAGATGGAGGCAAGAGCAAAGGGTTGAGCACTCCGACATCCACATACACCCACCGCGTTCGGAACCCGCTCGCGGACGGCGGGAGTTCAAAGTCTATCCCTGAGCCGGCTGTCGCCGCCATGGCCTGGAAGCTCAGGCACCACGAGCACTGCAAGGGGTCGGTCAGGTGCAGCGAGAAGAAATGGCGCAGAAGGGCCACAGAGGGGGAGATGCCCACCATGGCCTCGTAGACAAAGGCAAAGACGGTAAGAAGAGTGACAGATTGGGGATCTAGGTGCAGCAGATGAATCTGGTAATGGGAAAGCACAACGTTGAAGAAGGCGGAGAAGGGGGGACCAGACCGGCCCACAAGGCCTCGATGAAGAACTGGACCTCAATGGCTGTTCTATCGACAGAAGCTTGGGACACAGGCCAGGCTGCTGTCCCTCCCCATTCGTTGAAGCTGGTGGCGAGTGCAAGGCGGACCTTGTCCATGGCCTACTCATTAAGCACCCGTGATCGGCCGACGGCGGGCTGGCTGAGGACAGGGGCTTCTTCCCTTTCTCCGTTCGGTTCGGCGCCATGGCGATAGAGAGGACTGAGCTCAGGACGGATTGGGAGAGGAGGCTGATGTTCGAAGAAGCGGAGGAGTCAGGGGGTGCATTGCCAGCAATGGGGAAATAACTGTGCGGGATGCCGTGGCCGCCTGTCCAGGCGGATATCAAGGCTGCGTGGGGAAGCGGGGTCACCCACGTCCAATCGATCGCCATGCGTCAAGCGGGGCCTCAGGCTGTTGGGGGCCACGACGCTCCGCACTTGCCCTTTGGCTTCGCCTTGAAGCCAAGTCCGAGCACACCTTGGCCCGGGGGGCTACTGTCGGTGTTCTGGGAATAGGGGTCCCCATACTTCCCTGCCTGTAGCCCACAACGTGGCTCCACCAGTGGCCCTATACGGCCCATCTTCACTAGCAAACACTCAAGACCCTCGCGAGGGGCCGAGAGATCAAGGCGGATGGTGCAAGACCTCCTCAGGGGTGGCCTCACCAGGCTGGCTCGCGAGGGGCGGAGAGATCAAGGCCAGGGATACCTCACGAGCCTTGTGTGACGCAAGCCGTGACGACTGGAGCCAGGCGGGCGCCAGCGCGCAGTGTCCTCCTTTCCTCTTTAGTGCTAAAGAGGCAAGCGCAGGCGAGGAGTCCCGAGGCATCAGGCAAAGGTTTCCATATCGGTGCAACAAGACCAAGACCAGCAGGACAGCAGGACGGAGGTCACCGTGGAGCCCAAGATGGCATCACCACCAGAGCCTTTGGCAGGCGAAGACTACTTTTGTCAGGATAGCTTGTACTAGCTGTCCCCCTTCAAATTGGCCATTGTGGGATCCTTTCCCGCCTAATATTTGGGAAGAGGACCCGTGCCTCTATATATAGGACTAGCCACCACCATAGAAAGGGGCTCATCTAGTGAGAATCCCCGACCACATCAACTCACCAAGCACAAGAACACCTCTCCTCAGGAGACTGTTCTTCCCTTGTAACTGTTCGTCCTCAGCCCAAGAGGCAATACCCCACACCACACTTGAGTAGGGTATTACATCACATTGGTGGCCCGAACCAGTATAAACTCTCGTGTCTCTTGTTCTTTGGGTTCGTCGAGCTAGGCCGTGAGATCATGATGTGTGCGAGCAAGAGAGGGGGAGAGATCTTCGTGCGCACCCTAGTGTTCAAACCTCAAGGGTTTTGCCGGAACCCGAAATCCGACAGATACCATAAAATTCGTATGGAATTGGGAGATGAATCGAAAACAACATTCAAAACTAAGTTTGGTTTATACGACTGGTTAGTCATGCCTTTTGGGTTAACTAATGCACCTAGTACTTTCATGAGATTAATGAACGGAGTTTTACGTGCTTTCATTGGACGATTTTAGGTAGTCTATTTTGATGATATACTGATTTATAGAAAATCTTTGGAGGAACATTTGGAACATTTACCTGCTGTTTTTATTACTCTACGTGATGCACGTTTGTTTGGTAACCTTGGAAAGTGCACCTTTTGCACTGACCGAGTATGTTTTCTTGGCTATGTTGTTACTCCACAGGGCATTGAAGTTGATAAAGCCAATATTGAAGCTATTGAGAGTTGGCCGCAACCCAAAACCGTCACTCAAGTGAGGAGTTTCCTTGGCCTCGCTGGTTTCTAAATGCATTTTGTGAGGGATTTCAGCACCATTGCTGCACCTCTCAACGAGCTTACAAAGAAGGATGTGCCTTTTGTTTGGGGTACCGCACAGGAAGAAGCCATCACGGTATTGAAAGATAAGTTGACACATGCTCCTTTACTCCAACTTCCTGATTTTAATAAAACTTTTGAGCTTGAATGTGATGCTAGTGGAATTGGATTAGGAGGTGTGTTATTACAAGATGGCAAACCTATTGCATACTTATCTGAAAAATTGAGTGGGCCTAGTATGAACTATTCTACTTATGATGAAGAATTATATGCTCTTGTTCATACCTTAGAACATGGCAACATTATTTATGGCCCAAGGAATTTGTTATACATTCTGATCATGAATCTTTGAAACACATTAAAAGTCCAGCAAAACTGAACCGTAGACATGCTAAATGGGTTGAATTCATTAAGACTTTCCCTTATGTCATTAAACACAAGAAGGGTAAAGAAAATGTTATTGCCGATGCATTGTCTCGTCGTTATACTATGCTTTCACAACTTGACTTTAAAATATTTGGTTTGGAGACCATCAAAGATCAATATGTGCATGATGCTGAATTTAAAGATGTATTGCAGAATTGTAAAGAAGGGAGACCTTGGAACAAGTTCATTCTTAATGATGGATTTGTGTTTCGTGCTAACAAGCTATGCATTCCAGCTAGCTCCGTTCATCTTTTGTTGTTGCAGGAGGAGCATGGAGGAGGATTAGTGGGACACTTTGGCGTCAAGAAGACCGAGGATATACTTGCTACACATTTCTTCTGGCCAAAGATGAGACAGGATGTTGAGCGTTTTGTTGCACGCTGCACTACATGTCAAAATGTTAAGTCATGACTCAATCCTCATGGTTATATATGCCTTTGCCTGTACCTAGTTTTCCTTGGGAGGATATATCTATGGACTTTGTTTTAGGTTTACCTTGAACAAAGAAGGGGAGGGATAGCATATTTGTTGTCATGGATAGATTTTCAAAAATTGCACACTTTATACCATGTCATAAAAGCGATGATGCTGTTAAAGTTGCTGATTTGTTCTTTCGTGAAATTATTCGCTTGCATGGTGTGCCAAATACTATTGTTTCAGATCATGATACAAAAGTTCTTAGCCACTTTTGGAGATGTTTATGGGTTATGTTGGGGACTAAACTGCTTTTTAGTACTACTTGTCACCCCCAAACTGATGGACAAACTGAAGTAGTCAATAGAACATTGTCTACTATGCTTAGGGTTGTTTTGAAGAATAATAATAAAATGTGGGAAGAATGCTTGCCTCATATTGAATTTGCTTATAATCCTTCATTGCATTATACTACTAAGATGTGCCCTTTTGAAATTGTGTATGGTTTCCTACCTCATGCACCTATTGATTTGTTGCCTCTTCCATATTCGGAGAAGGTAAATTTTGATGCTAAAGAACGTGCTGAATTGATTTTAGAAATGCTTGAGTTAACTAAGGAAAACATTGAGCGTATGAATGCTAAATATAAGCTTGCTAGAGATAAGGGTAGAAAACATGTTGTGTTTGCACCTGGAGATCTTGTTTTGTTACATTTGCGTAAGGATACATTTCCTAATTTGCGCAAATCAAAGCTAATGCCACGTTAGAGAAAATAAATGATAATGCTTATAAACTTGAGCTGCTAGCAGATTTTGGGGTTAGTCCCACTTTCAACATTGCAGATTTGAAGCCTTATTTGGGTGAGGAAGATGAGCTTCCGTCGAGGACAAATTCATTTCAAGAAGGAGACGATGGTGAGGACATCAATACCATTGTTACACCAACAGCCCCTGCTGCTATACATACTGGACCAATTACTAGAGCTCGCACACGCCAATTAAATTATCAGGCACTTTCATTTATTGGTAATGATTCTAATGTTCATTAGAATATGATGCTGCCTAAATTGGATACATTTGTTTTTCTTACAAATGAAGGGCCTAGCATGGATAAGAGGGATGAACACTGGAGCAAGACTAAGCATGGAGATGATGGCATGCGCAAGGGGATCAAGAACGGAGTTACAAGTGATGATTTTAGGACTTTGAAGCCACCATAAGGAGTGCATGAAGCCTTGGAAGAAATATACAAGATGCCACTTCATAGATTTTGTCCAGAGGCTATTCTAGGTGCTGCATCACCTTATTATTGGGCTAGGCCCATGTATTTTCGAAATACTTAAGTATAGGCTGTTTTAAGAGTCCATATGTGTGGGGAAACAAGAGTTAGGATTGGTTTCGGACCCCTCCTCCAAGGGCCATGAAATCCCCCCCCCCCCTCTTCCTCCATATATACATCCATTAGGGCGTCGTTTAGACTTTGGGTTTTGTTTAGATTAAAGTTCGCCATAGCTGCAACTTCGTGTACTTCGTTTGTGTTCAACGACCAGACAAAGGCGTCACAGAACCCCACCTTGATCAATTAAGCTGTCCTCTTATATTCGCAATATCTAGATTGCAATCTTAGTTTCTTGCTTGTTCTTTGTTTGCCTGCAGGAAACATACCTTCGTGGTCAGGTTGATCGTGCTCTGGCGTGGTCAATAACCTCTCGGAGTTGGTTTAGCGGTTGCTAAGGTGCGATGTCTTTGCACATTCATAGTCGGATCATCAAAGTTGACTTCCTCCAAAACGATAGCCACCATCTCATCGAAAGATGGGCACCTTTGCCTCTATCAAGTGGTATCAGGTTTCCAGGTTGCTCGGGCAGATTTTATAATTTTTCATAGTTTAGATCAAGTCTGTTCTTCATACCTACAGTCCACGGAAAAGCCAAAAAATTAGGGTTAGTTCATCATATCCGAACCAGTCTGAGCCTTTGCATAGTCTTTTCAGTATTTTGCTTTGTTGAATTTGCGGTTGCATCGTCGTGTGTAGTTGCTGGGCTTAGAGTCTAGTCTTTTAGAATTTCGAGTTCTGGTCATAAGTTTTCACGCCGCCGCCGCACCATCATCATCACCCCTGCCATCTACCACCACCGCTTATACGCCACCGATCCGTCTGCATATACCATCACCAATCTGTATCCATATACCACGACCAATCTGTATCCATATACCATCACCGCTGCCATATCCTACCACCATATATCCACCACCAATCCAAGTCCTTTCATATTAGGTTTGTTTTTGAGATCCGTCTAATTTCCGATTCGTGTTTCCTTGCCTGAGTAGGTTTCGGAAAAAAAAGAAAAAAAAGAGTCTGGAGACCCCCGGGCAGTTTTTAGGCCAAAATTTTCGTAGGCAAAAATAATTTTTCCCTATCCTATTTTTAGGATTTTTGAGTCTTTTGAGCCACGTGCCATCATAGTGATTTTTTGTCGCACTTTTTCGTCGTCGCTGCCCTGATTTTCAGAAAAAAGGTCAAAAAAATTTTGTGCCCATCTTGTCAGTTTGACCTGGGAAGAGTTTTGAGACACTCGCCATTATAGTGATTTTTCGCAAAAAAAAGAGGAGCGCCAAAAAAATAAAGCGAAATAAAATAAAATTCCAGAGTGTGCTTTTCCCTTGTTTACGTGCAGCGCCGCGATTTGTTAGTGTTCTAGGCTCGCATCTCTAGCACGGTCTAGCCTAGGACCAGCAAAGTACCATCGTTGAGCGTTTATTCAACTTTGCATCTCTGAATTGATTATTGATAATCTTTTTCCTACCATATTTTATGCCTTCCTAGCTCCACATAAATCTACGTCGTGCATTCAACTCTCCCTGGTAATCGCTCTATCCAAGCATTGAGAGTTTTGACTATATCGGTGTAACACCCTCGATGCGACTATATCTCCCACATGTCGAGGCACGACTTAGAGGCATAATTGCATTGAAGGCATATGTCGCAAGTTAGGCAATCTTCACAGCAACCCATGTAATATATAGATAATAAAAGGGGAGATAACATAGTTGGCTTACACTCGCCACGTCAATCAAGGTACATAAATAACATTACATCATTCAAACACTCATGGCCCGACTACGGCGCCAAAATAAAAGATAACCCAACATGCGACACGGTCCCGATCACCCCCAACTGGGCACCACTACTGATCATCAGGAAAGGAAACATAGTATCATTGAGAGTCCTCGTCGAACTCCCACTTGAGCTCGAGCGTGTCACCTAGAGCGGAATCATCAGGCCCTGCATCTGGTGTAATAGTAATCTGTGAGCCATAGGGACTTAGCAATCTCGCACCCTCGCGATCAAGACTATTTAAGCTCAATAGGTAAGGTAAGGTGAAAATATGTGGAGCTGCGGGAAGCGACTGGCATATGTGGTGGCTAACCTGTTCGCAAAAGAGAGCGAGAAGAGGAGGCAAAGCGCGAGCGAGAATCTAGAAAACAACCTGCGCAAGCATTACTCCAACACCGTGTCCACTTCCCGGACTCCGCCGAGAAGAGACCATCACGGTAACTCACACTGTTGATTCATTTTAATTAAGTTAAGGTTCAAGTTATCTACAACCATACATTAACAAATTCCCATCTGCCCATAACCGCGGGCACGGCTTTCGAAAGTTCAAATCCCTGCAGGGGAGTCCCAACTTAGCCCATGACAAGCTCTCACGGTCAACGAAGGAATAGACCTCCTCCCGAGACATTCCGATCAGACTCGGTACCTCGGTTCTTCAAGACACTTCGACAGGTTAAAACAAGACCAGCAACACCACCCGAATGTGCCGACAAATCCCGATAGGAGCTGCACATATCTCTCTCTCATGGCACACTCAGATTGTCTTAGGTACGGGTAGGCCAGCCCAGAGTAGCCCCTGGTGGCCACCGGCAGCTGACAGGTGGACCAACACCCAGAGGAGCACTGTCCCGGGGGGGGTTAAAATAAGATGACCCTCGGGCTCCAGAAACCCAAGGGAAAAGAGGCTAGGTGGCAAATGGTAAAACCAAGGTTGGGCATTGCTGGAAAAGCTTTAATCAAGGCGAACTATCAAGGGGTTCCCATTATAACCCAACCGCGTAAGGAACGCAAAATCCGGGAACATAACACCGATATGACGGAAACTAGGGCGGCAAGAGTGGAACAAAACACTAGGCGAGAGGCCGAGCCTTCCACCCTTTACCAAGTATATAGATGCATTAAGATAACATGGCAATATAATGATATCCCAACAAGTAAAATAATGTTCCAACAAGGAACGGTCTCCAATCTTCACCTGCAACTAGCAACGCTATAAGAGGGGCTGAGCAAAGCGGTAACATAGCCAATCAACGGTTTGCTAGGACATGGTGGGTTAGAGTTTTGACATGGCAATTTGGGAGGCTTGAAAGCAAGTGGTAGGCATCGTAGCATTGGCATAGCAAAAGAGCGAGCATCTAGCATAGCAAAGATAGTAGTGATTTCGAGGGTATGATCATCTTGCCTGCAAAGTTGTCAGAGTTGACTGGATCCTCGAAAGCAAACTCAACGGGCTCCTCGTTAGCGAACTCATCTCCCGGCTCTACCCAAACAAGACAAACAAACAAACGGAACACAATCAACCACGTGCAAAGCTCAAACAATATGATGCAAAGATGGTATGCTATGCGGGATGCAATGCGGGATGCATATGCAAGATTTGACAAGGGATGCATGAACCTGGCCTCAACTTGTAAATCGAAGTGTGCCACTGGAAATATGAGATGAAATCGATTGAAAACGATATAAAGAACGCCGGAATCGGAGTTACGGTTTGGAAATGGCAAGCGATTCAAATATGACCACAGTCTGCGATTTACAGCAAGTAGCCATCTAAATGCAATGAGATGAACATGCTACAGCACTCAAACATGACAAAAAAATACATGGCAGGGACGAATTCAAGATGCTTAACAAAAGTCTAGCACTGAGCTATGGCCAAATCATCCATTAATAGGTTCAAACAAGCATGGAAAAAATGCATATGGTAAACAGATTTCAGACTTAGTGAAATTAACACTTGTCCGAAATCTCAGATCAGGTAGCACTGTTTGGAGCAACAGAACTACATGCTACAGGACCTGAACATGGCAAACTAAAACATGGCATGGAGCTACTCAAAAAGCTTAACAAAAGTCCCTTAGTGACCTTGAGCCAAAAGGGATCAGAAAACATATTAGCAAGCATGTGAAAATAGCAAAAGCATAATCAGTTTTCAGACTTAGTGAAAACTGGCACATGCTGAAACATATCTCAAGTAGGCATGTTTACGAGCTCGATGCACTCACTACGGAGAAAGTCATGAAAAGCTAAGCATACATCTATCAAGAACACACAAAGTGCAAGCTATGCATGGCAAGAACAATAGCATAGCATGCACGGATCAACTACAACATCATCGGCAAAATTGCTAACAAGTAGACAATCTGCCCGGAATCACGAAGTAGCAAAAGTAGAGCTCGATTTACTCAAGCTAGGGTGCTCCATAATTGCAAACAAAGACATGGATGGATAGAGCACTATAAGATTAATAAAACACCCTTACTGATCATCCTCAAAAGAGGCACGGATCACTAGGAAACAACATGAACATATGGCAACATGAGATAAACAGGTCATGGACATGGTTGAAATACTAAGTCCCTGACATCAGCATTACCAAGTGCCTCACTTTGCAAGCTTGTGCTAGTCACCACACCCATCACAAAAATACATGGGTTGCACATCTGGAAATATGGCAAAACCCTTACCAAAACATATGTTGAGCACCCGGGCATATCATGCACACAATAATCATGGCAAAAATGACAAATATCTAAATGGAGCAGCAGATCTGACAATTATCTCAAGTAGCACTCTTCCAACGACATTTCGGGCATCAAGATGAACTCAAATGAAAATGATGCAATGGAATGAAATGATCTACTCTCTGAGACGAACATTTTGATATGCTATATGCCCAAAACGGAGTTACGGATGAGGAGTTACGATGCCATGAACAAGAGCATATGGATCTGGGAAAACGGGGACTTCGGAAAAAATATACCCTCTGAAAACAGATCTAGGGTTTTGCACGGAAACCGTGGTCGCGGCGGATCTGAGCTCGCCGGAGCTGTAGACGCCGGAGGGGGGGTCGCTGGAGTGGCACGGAAGCTGAGGGGGGTCGCCGAACGGCGGCGGGTGGCGCGGCGCCGGACTTGGCGGCGCCGGCAAGAGGCGAGGTGGCGGCGCGGCGTCTCGCGGCACCGGCCGGCGAGGTCGCCGGAGCGATGGCTGAGGTGGCCTGGCGACGAGGTGGTAGCCGGCGCAGGTCGGCGCCGGAGACAGGTGGAGGCGGCGGCGCGGTGAGGGCGTCGGGGAGGAGAAGGGCGCGGGCGGCGGCGGCTCCTCTGGGCCGCGGGGGCTCGCGGCGGGCCGCGCGGGCCGGCGTGGCTGCGGGTGGCGGCGCGCCATGTGGCGGCCCCCGGTTGGCGGCGGGCGGCGGCGGCGATGTGTTCGATTTAGGCGGCGGACATGTCCGTCGGCGGCGGGGCAATTTTTAGGGTTTCGGGGGAGAAGGAGATCCGGATTTCGGGGGGGTTCTATTTATAGCCATAGAGGGAGCTAGGAGAGTCCAAATGAGCTGCGGTTTTCGGCCACGCGATTGTGATCGAACGCTCTAGATGATGGAGAAGGTTTAGGTGGGTTTTGGGCCAAATTGGAAGGGTGTTGGGCTGCAACACACACGAGGCCTTTTTGGTCCCTCAGTTAACCGTTGGAGTATCAAACGAAGTCCAAATGGTACGAAACTTGACAGACGGTCTACCGGTACTAAACCAAGGCCGCTTGGCAAGTCTCGGTCCAATCCGGAAATGTTTAATCCCCACACACGAAGGAAAGTTAGAAATGACCACCGGAGGAGAACGAAGCGCCGGAATGCAAAACGGACAACGGGAAAATGCTCGAATGCATGAGATGAACACGTATGCAAATGCAATGCACATGATGACATGATATGAGATGCATGACAACGATAACAACACACGGAGACAAAGACCCAAACCCGAGAAAATAAAATAACTTAAGGCCGGAAACAGCAAGAGTTGGATTACAAATTGGGTAAGTCATATCCGGGGTGTTACAATCGGTTGCCGATCACTGCCTGCTGCTGGGTAAGAACTGGTAAGAATTTGAGATTTTCTTGATGGATTTGTGACACCCACCACCACCATTTTCTAGTAGTCTGTAGGATCATATTCTTGTGTGTTTCTAGTGCTGCTAACCATGGCAGGATCACAAGTCGATGAGACTGACTGGGAGAACATGACGAATAAGGAGTTGCATGATAAATTTCAACAAATGATGAGTGGACAGGTGCAAGATGTGCTAAACAGATTTGCAGAGGCCATGGAGAAGATAGATGGCATGGAGAAGACGTTCAAAACAAAGCTCGATAACAAGTTTAATGAATTGCTCGCGCGTCTTCCACCACCACCACCGGCAGCACCTAACGCACCTCTACAACAACAACAACAACAACAACAACGACTACCTCCACGTCGTGAAACAACCCTCCGCCGAGTGAGCCATGTCCCCCTGGCGCCTGGCCAAACTGTTGGTGCTGCCGTTGATACTTCTGTGGCTCCTGCTGCTGATGACGAGGAGGATGATTATGCGGGAAATTACAAGAATGAGGTTGATCAAAATCAGAACTACGTGCAACCACCAGCACCACAACCACCCGACGTCCACATGCAAATAATGGCAATGGTAGGGATCCCCCTCAGGTACGAGATCATGACCATCTCCCTAAACTGAAATTGAATATTCCACCATTTGAGGGTAGATATGTTCCTGATATATATCTTACTTGGGAGTTAGAAACTAAACAACGATTTACATGTTTAGAATATCCTGAGGAGAGACGTGTTCCTGCTGCTGTTTGTGCTTTCACTAGCTTTGCATGTGTTTGTTGGTCTGAATATTGTACATTATATCCTATTCCAGCTACTTGGGCTACTTTGAAAACTGTTATGCGTACTCGTTGGGTTCCACCATATTATGAATGTGAATTACTTCAAAAATTGCAGCATTTAAGACAAGGAATTTTTTTTGTAGAAGAATATTATCAGGAATTACAAACTGGCATGATTAGATGTGGTATTGTTGAGGAGAATGAAGCTAAGCTTGCATGTTTTATGGGTGGTTAAATTGAGAGATTCAGACCATTCTAGAGTATAAGGAGTATAATAATATCACTCGTTTATTCCATCTTGCTTGTAAAGCTGAATGTGAAGTGCAGGATTGACAGGCATTGGCACGAACTAAGTTTTCTGCAGGTCGATCTACATCATGGACACCACGTGCATCCTCTACTTCCACTACACCAGCACCTCCATTAGGTGCCACCTCCAGCCGTGATACAAGAAAGCAGGCACAACCACCACTATTTGCCAAGAGAACACCTGCTGGGCCTGCGCAAAGCTCTTCTTCTTCCATGGCATCAACAGGGCACACAAGTGATATTATTTGTCATCGTTGTAAGGGAAGAGGACAGTTTGTGAGAGATTGCAAATCTCAGCGTGTGATGATTGCCACTGAGGATGGTGGGCATGAGTCCGCTAGTGACTATGATGAGGAGACTTTGGCTCTTATTACACATGAAGAACACGATGGAGATGATTCTGATCATGAGACGCAATACATGGCCGCTGAAGATGCTGACAGGTATGAATGTTTAGTTGCTCAACGTGTTTTGAGTGTGCAGGTTACACAAGCTGAGCAAAATTAGAGGCATAATTTGTTCCATACAAAGGGAGTTGTGAAGGAACATTCTGTTCGCATCATCATTGATGGAGGGAGCTGCAACAACTTGGCTAGCATGGAGATGGTGGATAAACTATCTCTCACCACAAGACCACATCCACATCCTTACTACATCCAATGGTTCAACAACAGCGGCAAGGTTAACGTAACACGTATTGTTCGTGGGCATTTTAGTATCTCTACATATGCTGATTATGTTGATTGTGATGTGGTACCTATGCAAGCATGTTCCTTATTACTTGGTAGACCATGGCAATTTGATAAAAATTCTGTACACCATGGTAGAAAAAATCAGTATACTCTTGTTCATAAGGACAAAAATATTACTTTGCTTCCAATGACTCCTGATTCCATTTTAAAAGATGATGTTTGTCGGCGTCCTGGGAACGGGGGTCCCCAGACTTGCCTGCCTGCGGCCCGCGGCGTGGCTAAGCCAGCAGGCCGTACGGCCCATCTTCACCAACAAGGCGCCCAAGATCCTCGCGAGTGGCCAAGCCTCGCAAGGCAGACGACGCAAAACCTCCTTTGGAGTGGCCTATCTAGGCATGCTCACGAGGAGCGGAGATATCGAGGCAAGGCAAACCTCACGGGCTCTCGTGACGTGAGCCGTGACGATCGACACTAGGCGGGCGCCAGCCTGCACAGTGTCCTTGTTTCCTCTTTGGTGCAATGGCGGCAAGTGCAATCGCAGAGTACCGAGGCCTCAGGCAAAGGTTGCCATTTCGGTGCAACAAGACCAAGACAATGGACTGCAAGACGGAGGTCACCGTGGAGCCCAGAACAACGTCACCACCAGAACTTTGTGCAGGTGAAGACTACTTTTGTCAGGGTAGCTTGTACTAGCTATCCCCTTCAAATTAGCCCGCCATTGTTGGCTCCCTTCCCGCTTGATATTTGGGAAGAGGACCAGGGCCTCTATAAATAGGACTAGCCACCACAGTGGAGGGGGGACGACCTGATCTAGAGCGAGAGGAAGAGAGACCACACACACAAGATCATCGAGCTCAAGAGCGCCTCAACCTCAGGAGGCCGTTCTTCCCTTGTATTGTTCATCATCAGCCCAAGAGGCAATCCACACCACCACACTGGAGTAGGGTATTACACCACAACGGTGGCCCAAACCAGTATAAAACCTGTGTCATCCTGTGTTGTGAGTTCGTCGAGTTTGTCCGCAAGATCTTAGCGAGCTAGAGCGTAGATCGGTTGGAGGGAAAGACTTCACGCGCACCCCAGTGTTCTAACCTTAAGGGTTTGCCGGAACGCCACATCCTGACATTTGGCGCGCCAGGTAGGGGTGCACCGGAGCCTCTTTTCCGCCAATCAGCTCTCCGACGTTCGCCGGCAACGATGTATGGCGACCCAAGAGCCGGATCCGACCGCTAGGCAGCCTGGCCGGCCCGAACGGCGCCGCCTGCCCATGAAGATCTTGACCCCGCACCCCAGGCGGCGCTGGCATCACCAAGCTCCGTCGGGCATCGACAGCGCGGCCAGGCATCATCCACCCTCACCCCGCGGCAAGCACGAGCTGCAGTGAGAGCAGCGAGTCATGCTGCTGCAACGGCGCCGCACTCACAGTGGGAGCAAGCGAACATGCGGGCGGCACCCACAGTGGCAAGGGAGCTGCTGCGATGCAGGCTGATGGAGAGCAGTTGGGACACGCTGTTTGAGCGTGTTGCTGAGCTGTTGGACGCAGCGGCGTCAGGAGCACCACCCTTCAGCTATCAACTTCCCCCCCAGGCCAATGCAAGGTCGCGTGGTGAGCCTCACCACATCCGCGTGCCGTCGACTACGCCCGGGGGCTTCGCCAACATCAGCACGGCTGGCGGCGTAGGGGGCTCTGACCCCCCCGATGCCACCCTCGAGAAGCACGAGCGCAAGCGTCACCCCCCACGATCCCAGCCGGATGCCATATTATCATCCCTAGGACGCCATCATGGGCTGAGTAACATGGAGTGTGGGGCACCACGGCGAGGTGTTCGGGGTGACGGCCTCGGAAGCCTACTTTCCCCGCATGATGGACCAAGGGTACACACCAGAGGACGACATCGGTGTTGGAGAAGATTGGGGAGAAGGGGTGCTAGGAGTCGAAGCCTTCCAAGAGCTAGCGGAGAACCACGGCGATCGCGCCGGCGACAGCAACTACAGGGTACCGCTAACCTCTCAGGAACAGTCTTATGCTAACCATGGGCTACAGATGAATCAGGTTGCAGCACCGATCGACGACCTCGGTACGGCGGCACCCGTCTCAACAAGGGAGACACGCTGGGAGCCGCCGAGAGGGAGCCAGGAGCAAGGCCCCTCCCCAAGGCACGCGAAACCAGGGGACACCCGGAGGTAGGCCCTCTGCCGGTGTGGCTTCAATGACCCTTCCTCCGGCAGAGGACCCGTGGTCGCCGAGGGAACCGCTGGCGTCCTCTTTCCCTCCTTTGTGTCGTCTTGGTCTCCAGCCGGCTCAAAGGAGGTCAAGACTGGCGCAAGGCGGGGCCCTCATCTGGCGATATGAAGCAAGGCCAGTACCTTTGAAGAAGGCTCGGTGCTTGTGAAGCTCGCCGCCCGTGACACTCTCACGTAATAATTAGTTGGGGCTGTACACACCCCGGAGTCTCAGGAGCGCCGGCCTCAGGCCCTGGGGCTCCCTCCCACGCCTAGTGGACATCACTTAGCTCCGCGCTGGTGAGAAGACTTGAAGACCCAAAGACTAGACTAGGTGCCGGACGCGGCCTTTTGGTTTGAACCTCTCTTTCTGTGGCTTTGCTTTCTGATTCTGGACTTAAGTTGAAGCTGAATTTTTATCGATGCACGTGGGGGGTGCCTTTTCTCATTCGAGCTGTTTTTCACCTTCTAGATCTTGTTTGGTTTGGGACTCACGTCCATCGCCTCTCCCTCGCAAAGCTCCTCGCGAGACGGACCTCGCAGAGCACGCGCTAGCACTACGCCTGGTGCTCACCCCTTTCGGGGCCCCCTTCAAACAGGGTGATAAGCTCCACAGGATTCTCATGAACTCGTCGCCTCACGACCCAGCCCTAAGCAGGCGCTGATTAATGTAATTCATGAGGGGAAACTCACCCCCAGCTTCACGAGCTCAAGAGGACACATACCGACATCGCATAGGAAAGTAAAAACTACGATTTGCTTACACGAGGGGCTCCCCCTCTCAAAATGCTCTCACAAGTTTTCCAAGGGCCATGCCTGACTTTTGCATGCAGAATAAAACAACAGGAGAATATGGGACCAGCCTGAGATATCGCTCGCTGCGTCATCCAGGGACACGTCGCTCGCATCGTCATCACCTTCGTCGGAATTGTCGCCACCATTAGCGACGCCCCCATCGCCGTCGTTGACCACGTCACCTTCGTCTGCGATGACCACCGCCCCATCGTTCTCCAAGGTGAAGGCCCTGACCAACGCGTCGACATGATCCTCTACCCAATGCGCCAAGTCGCACCGGACGGCAATGGGCACTGGAGCAATGGTGACATCAAAGTCGAAGTTGGGTTCGACGTTCAGGAGGTGGTAGAAGACACGGGAGAAGGCGCGCTGAAGCAGGCCACTACCCCTCTCCTCCACCAGCTGCTGAGCTCTGGCAGATTGAGCCTCCAGGCGCGTCACCACCTCGGTGACGAAGGTCAGGTGGCTGGCATAGTCATTCAAGTGAGGGGTCGGGGCGTTCTCGTCGCAGATATAGCCCAGGGCGGTGTTGGGCTTGTTCCGAAGGTCTTGAAGCATAGGGGCATGCTCGCGCTCTAGCATTCGGTGTTGGAGCACTTCTTCTCTGTTTTGCCAAGCGACGGCCTCAGCATCGTCAATTCGCCTCCGGAGGGAAAGTAACTCCGCACGGGAGGAGGCCAGGTCCGCTTGCGCTGTAACCAGGGCGGCGGTTATGGCCTCAGCACGCCTCTCAGCCTCGTCCAACCTGGGCCTGAGGGTGGCGGCCCTGCCCGTGCCCTCCTGTCCGGCGAGCTCCAGGCTCAAGCCATACTTGCCTTCCAGATCAGTGCGAACCATGGCTACCTGGCGGTTGATCTCTTCTTCGACTCTGGCCTTGCGGGCCCCGACAACATCTTCATCTTGAGCGACTTGACGCTCCCTCGTCTCTAGCCGCTCGAGCTCGAGGCTGCGCTCCACGGCCTCCAGGGCCAGCGCCTCCTCGCGCCACCGGATCTCCTCTTCCTCCACAGGCGTCCCCCTCATCAAAGCAAGGGCGGCCCCGCATGCCTCGACTTGCTGCTCAAGGGACGCGCTCCAGGGCTGGAGCTCCCACGCGCACTCCTCTGCAGCCTCGCGGTGGCGATCGGCCTCACGAGCTTCCTCCAAAGATCGCGAGCGGGCCTCATCGGCAATCTTGAGGGACGCCTCAGCCTTCGCGTTCTCGAGGTCGTGATGATAACGGCCAAGGTTGATGGCCACTCACAGCTTGCGCCGCTCCTCCACCAACTGAAGACCTTCGGCCTCAAGACGCGAGTCGACGCCAGCAAGCTCTTCACCGAGGCGGTTCATCGCGCCCATCGCCTCCTGGAAGAGCTCGTGGTGGACCACGCTGCGCCCGCGCTTGAGCTCGAACGCTCGCCCCATCTTGTCCTCCGCCTCGGGGGCTGCGGGTGGAACATCAAGTGGCATGCCATCTCCCGGTTGGGGGCTGGGGGCTGGCATGGCCCCAAGCGCCGGCTAACCCGCGCGAGGGGCCCGGACCGAGCAAGGCCCACTACTTGAAGGAAGCTCTAGCATCGAGGCTAGCCACCTACCAACTGTGACCAAGGGAGGAGCCATTGGCACGCCTGCTGCGCTCTGAGCAAGGCTGCATAGAAAGGACGGCGAAGGCGCAAGCTCGGGGCGCCTTAATGATGGACCAGCTCCCGAGGCAGACACCACGCCGCAGGCAGCGTCTAAGCCTGAAGCACTGGAGCTTGGCGAGTGTGATGGAACGAGAGGGAGCTCCTTATCTGGAGATTTTGCGGCCTTAGCAGAAGGGGACCTGAGGGGACAATCGTGAGGAAAGGAAGGCGGCACATAGAAGATCACCAAGGAGAGGTACATACTCGTCGATGGCGATGTACTTCCGTCGCTTCAACGGTCCAAAGATGCTGCCACCACTAGGGGATCCCTTCCTCTTGCAGAGCTCCTCGAAGTCCACGCAAAGGCGACCGAAGCGCTGGACATGACGGCTGGAGCGCGGCGGAGCCAAAGAAGAACCAAGAGGGATGGCTTAAGGGGAGCCCAGCTGCGGCGAACAGCCCGGCTCTCTCTCGCTGCGACCTCCCGAGGCTCCTGAAGCCTCGGCCTCGGGAACCGCATACCACATCTCATCAGCGACTCACGCCTCAGGAGGGGCGTCGCAAGCTCTCAAGGACGACGCCCCTGGATCATTGCTCAGCACGTGCTCCTCAGCACCTGAGCAGCCGACCCCCGTTGGAGCTCGCCCCCCCGCACCATCACCTGGGGCGAGCTCGGCACCGCTGGCGAGGGCGGGGACCACGATGACGGGATTCTCGCGGGGCCCCACCAAGCCAATTGGGTGCAGCCCCCACTCGTCAAAGGAAGGCATGTTCGCGACAAGCGTGACCTTGTTCTCACTGCGGTACAATGTGCAGCTCTTCCTAGGCAACTCGTCCGGCAGAGGGACACCGGATAGCACCGTGAGCACAGTTTGCCGCGCAGCAAGAGGAAGCCCCTCCTCCTGAAACCTCATGTTGTCCTGCTCGCTGAGCAAGGCCCACATCGGGAGGGAATGGCACTAAAGCGGACCAACACGATAGCTGACGAACTCCCTCACCACCATGGGCACAGTCACACCAAGGTCCTTCAACCACCGCAGCCTGGCCCAGACGGGGGCAAGGCAGGGGCTCGCGAGCCTATGGTGACTCCAGCTGGAGTTTGGAATGGCAGGCCCCACCGGAGCTTGGAGCAAAGGGTTGAGCAAGCCGGCATCAACAAACACCCATCGCGTGCAGAATTCGCTCACGGATGAAGGAAGCTCGAAGTCGATCCCCATGCCTGCCGTCGCCGCCACAGCCTGAAAGCCCACACACCCTGAGCTTTGCCGGGCACCGATGAGATGTAGCGAGAAGAAGTGGCAGAGGAATGCCACAAAGGGGGTAATGCCCACCATGGCCTCACACACGAAGGCAAAGACGGCAAGAAGGGTCACAAATTGAGGGTCGAGATGAAGCATATGTATCTGATAGCGCTCGAGCACCACGCTGAAGAAGGCGGAGAAGGGAGGAAGCAGGCCAGCCCAGAGGGCGTCAATGAAGATCGGGACCTCGGTGACAGCCCGGGCCATGCTGGGGCGAGACGCGGGCCAGGCCGGTGTCTCTCCCCACTCGTTGAAGCCGGAGGTGAGCATGGGGCGCACCTTGCCCATGGCCTCGTCCTTGAGCACCCAAGGACGGCTGAGCGCCGGCTCGAAGGATGGAGGCGCAGTTGGGGAGGACAGAGGCTTCTTCCCCTTGCTGGCTTGTTTCGGCACCATGGCGGTAAAGCGGGCAGAACACTGGTCGGACTAGGAAGGCGGAGCAGGGCGTCGAGGAAGCAGGGCAGTTGGACGATTGGAAAAGCCATGCGCGGAGAGGGAAGAATAACTGTACAAGAAGCATGGGGAAGCGGAGACGCCCACGTCCAATCAACCGCCACGCATCAACCGAGGCCGCAGGCTTTCGGGGCCCGCGGTGCTTCGAGCTTGACCCTTGGTTTGCCGCTAAGCCAAGCCCACTCGCACCTTGGGCCCGGGGGCTACTGTCGGCGTCCTAGGAACGGGGGTCCCCAGACTTGCCTGCCTATGGCCCGCGGCGTGGCTAAGCCAGCAGGCCGTACGACCCATCTTCACCAACAAAGCGCCCAAGACCCTCGCGAGGGGCCAAGCCTCGCGAGGCGGACGATGCAAGACCTCCTCTAGAGTGGCCTAGCTAGGCAAGCTCACAAGGAGCGGAGATATCAAGGCGAGGCGAACCTCATGAGGCTCTCGTGATGTGAGCCGTGACAATCGACACCAGGCGGGCGTCAGCGTGCACATCGTCCTTGTTTCCTCTTTGGTGCAAAGGGGGCAAGCGCAGCCGCGAAGTACCGAGGCCTCAGGCAAAGTTTGCCATTTCGGTGCAACAAGACCAAGAGCATGGACTGCAAGACGGAGGTCACATGGAGCCCAAAACAACGTCACCACCAGAACTTTTGTCCAGGTGAATACTACTTTTGTCAGGGTAGCTTGTACTAGCTGTCCCCCTTCAAATTAGCCCATCATTGTTGGCTCCCTTCCTGCTCAATATTTGGGAAGAGGACCAGGGCCTCTATAAATAGGACTAGCCACCATGGTGGAGGGGGGACGACCTAATCTAGAGTGAGAGGAAGAGAGACCACACACACAAGCTCACCGAGCACAAGAGCGCCTCAACCTCAGGAGGCCATTCTTCCCTTGTATTGTTCATCATCAGCCCAAGAGGCAATCCACACCACCACACTGGAGTAGGGTATTACACCACAATGGTGGCCCGAACTAGTATAAACCCAGTGTCATTCTGTGTTGTGAGTTCGTCGAGTTTGTCCGCAAGATCTTAGCGAGCTAGAGCGTAGATCGGTTGGAGGGAAAGACTTCGCGCGCACCCCAGTGTTCGAACCTTAAGGGTTTGCTGGAACCCCACATCCCGACAATGTTAATAGAGCTAATAAAGCATCTAGTGTTGGGGCAAAAGAATTTGAGTAGAAAATGAAACCTAATAATAAACCATCTAGTGTTGCTTCTGAAATTAAATTGAGAAGTGCATGTTTACTTGCTACAAAATCTGATATTGATGAGCTAGATTTCAGCAAATCTGTTTGCTATGCTTTTGTGTGCAAAGAGGCATTATTTTCATTCGAGGATGTGCCTTCCTCTTTGCCCCCTGCTATCACTCACATTTTGCAGGAGTTTGCTGATGTCTTTCCACAAGATGTGCCACCGGGATTACCACCTATTCGAGGGATTGAGCATCAAATTGACTTAATTCCCGATGCATCGCTACCCAACCGTGCACCATATCGTACCAATCCAGAGGAGACGAAGGAGATTATGCGTCAAGTACAAGAGCTGCTCAACAAAGGTTATATACGCGAATCTCTTAGTCCTTGTACTGTTCCTATTATACTAGTGCCTAAAAAGGATGGTACGTCGCGTATGTGTGTTGATTGTAGAGGCATTAATAATATTACTATTCGTTATCGTCATCCTATTCCTAGGCTAGATGATATGCTTGATGAATTGAGTGGCTCAACAATATTCTCCAAAGTTGATTTGCGTAGTGGATACCATCAAATTCGTATGAAATTGGGAGATGAATGGAAAACAACATTCAAAACTAAGTTTGGTTTATACGAGTGGTTAGTCATGCCTTTTGGGTTAACTAATGCACCTAGTACTTTCATGAGATTAATGAACGAAATTTTACATTCTTTCATTGGACGATTTGTGGTAGTCTATTTTGATGATATACTGATCTATAGTAAATCTTTGGAGGAACATTTGGAACATTTACGTGTTGTTTTTGTTACTCTACATGATGCACGTTTGTTTGGTAACCTTGGAAAGTGCACCTTTTGCACCGACCGAGTATCTTTTCTTGCCTATGTTGTTACTCCACAGGGCATTGAAGTTGATAGAGCCAAGATTCAAGCTATTGAGAGTTGGCCGCAGCCCAAAACGGTCACTCAAGTGAGGAGTTTCCTTGGCCTCGCTGGTTCCTATAGGCATTTTGTGAGGGATTTCAGCACCATTGCTGCACCTCTCAACGAGCTTACAAAGAAGGATGTGCCTTTTGTTTGGGGTACCGCGCAGGAAGAAGCCTTCACGGTATTGAAAGATAAGTTGACACATGCTCCTTTACTCCAACTTCCTGATTTTAATAAAACTTTTGAGCTTGAATGTGATGCTAGTGGAATTGGATTAGGAGGTGTGTTATTAAAAGATGGCAAACCTGTTGCATACTTTTCTTGAAAATTGAGTGGGCCTAGTCTGAACTATTCTACTTATGATAAAGAATTATATGCTCTTGTTCGGACCTTAGAAACATGGCAACATTATTTATGGCCCAAGGAATTTGTTATACATTCTGATCATGAATCTTTGAAACACATTAAAAGTCAAGCAAAACTGAATAGCTGACATGCTAAATGGGTTGAATTCATTGAGACTTTCCCTTATGTCATTAGACACAAGAAGGGTAAAGAATATGTTATTGCTGATGCATTGTCTCGTCGTTATACTATTCTTTCACAACTTGACTTTAAAACATTGGTTTGGAGACCATCAAAGATCAATATGTGCATGATGCTGAATTTAAAGATGTATTGCAGAATTGTAAGGAAGGGAGAACTTGGAACAAGTTCGTTCTTAACGATGGATTTGTGTTTCGCGCTAACAAGCTATGCATTCCAGCTAGCTCTGTTCGTCTTTTGTTGTTGCAGGAGGCGCATGGAGGAGGATTAATGGGACACTTTGGCGTCAAGAAGATGGAGGATATACTTGCTACACATTTCTATTTGCCAAAGATGAGATGGGATGTTGAGCATTTTGTTGCTCGTTTTACTACATGTCCAAAAGCTAAGTCACGACTCAGTCCTCATGGTTTATATATGCCTTTGCCTGTACCTAGTGTTCCTTAGGAGGATATATCTATGGACTTTGTTTTAGGTTTACCTCAAACAAAGAAGGGGAGGGATAGCATATTTGTTGTCGTGGATAGATTTTTGAAAATGGCACACTTTATACCATGTCATAAAAGTGATGATGCTGTTAATGTTGCTGATTTGTTCTTTCATGAAATTATTCGCTTACATGGTGTGCCAAATACTATTGTTTCAGATCATGACACTAAATTTCTTAGCCACTTCTGGAGATATTTATGGGCTAAGTTGGGGACTAAACTGCTTTTTAGTACTACTTGTCACCCCCAAACTGATGGACAAACTAAAGTAGTCAATAGAACATTGTCTACTATGCTTAGGTCTATTTTGAAGAATAATAAGAAAATGTGGGAAGAATGCTTGCCTCATATTGAATTTGCTTATAATCGTTCACTGCATTCTACTACTAAGATGTGCCCCTTTGAAATTTGTATGGTTTCCTACCTCGTGCACCTATTGATTTGTTGCCTCTTCCATCTTCGGAGAAGGTAAATTTTGATGCTAAAGAACATGTTGAATTGATTTTAAAAATGCATGAGTTAACTAAGGAAAACATTGAGTGTATGAATGCTAAATATAAGCTTGCCGGAGATAAGGGTAGAAAACATGTTGTGTTTGCACTAGGAGATCTTGTTTGGTTATATTTGCGTAAGGATAGATTTCCTTATTTGTGCAAATCAAAGCTAATGCCACGTGTTGATGGTCCTTTTAAGGTGTTAGAGAAAATAAATGATAATGCATATAAACTTGAGCTTCCTGCAGATTTTGGGGTTAGTCCCACTTTTTACATTGCAGATTTGAAGCCTTATTTGGGTGAGGAAGATGAGCTTCCGTCGAGGACGACTTCATTTCAAGAAGGGGAGGATGATGAGGAGATCAATACCATTGTTACACCCACAACCCCTGTTGCTATACATACTAGACAAATTACTAGAGCTCGCACACGCCAATTAAATTATCAGGTACTTCCGTTTCTTGGTAATGATTCTAATGTTCATGAGAATATGATGCTTCCTAAATTGGATACATTTGTTTTGCTTACAAATGAAGGACCTGGCATGGATAAGAGGGATGAACACTGGAGCAAGACCAAGCATGGAGATGATGGCATGCGCAAGGGGATCAAGAACGATGTTGCAAGTGATGATTTCAGGACTTTGAAGCCACCATAAGGAGTGCAGGAAGCCTTGGACGAAATATACAAGATGCCACTTCATAAATTTTGTCTAGAGGCTATTCTAGGTGCTACGTCACCTTATTATTGGGCCAGGCCCATGTATTTTCAAAATACTTAAGTATAGGCTGTTTTTAGAGTCCATATGTGTGGGGAAACAAGAGTTAGGGTTAGTTTCGGACCCCTCCTCCAAGGGCCACAAAATCTCCCCCCTCTTCGTCCATATATACAGCCATTAGGGCGTCGTTTAGACTTTGGGTTTTGTTTAGATTAAAGTTCGCCATAGCTGCAACTTAGCATACTTCGTTTCTATTCAACGACCAGACAAAGGCATCACAGAACCCCTCCTTGATCAATAAAGCTTTCCTATTATATTCGCAATATCTAGATTGCAATCTTAGTATCTTGCTTGTTCTTTGTTTGCCTGCAGGAAACAGACCTTCGTGGTCAGGTTGATCGTGCTCCGGCGTGGTTAATAACCTCTCAGAGTTGGTTTAGCGATTTCTAAGGCACGACATCTTCGCACGTTCGTAGTCGGATCGTCAAAGTCGACTTCCTCCAAAATGATAGCCACCATCTCGTCGAAAGACGGGACACCTTTGCCTCTATCAAGGTCATGGCATCTGCTCAATGGCCTTGATCTTCACGGGGTTGCACTTGATGCCGCATTCAGAGACAAGGAAACCAAGGAGCTGGCCACCTGGGACTCCGAAGACACACTTCTGTGGGTTGAGCTTGATTTGAAAATGGTCCAGATTATCAAAGGTCTCCTTGAGATCTTTCAGGAGGGTGCCATGCTTCTCCGTCTTCCCCACAATATCGTCTACATAGACGTGGGCATTTCTGCCGAGTTGCTTGAGGAGGCACTTCTGCATGCAATGTTGAAACATGGCGCCGACATTTCTCAAGCCGAAAGTCATGGTCAGGTAGCAGAAGGCTCTGAATGGTGTGATTAAGGTGCTCTACAACCGACCGGTTGGGTTCAACTTGATCTGGTGGTAGCCGGAATAGGCATCAAGGAAGGATATCAGCTCGCATCCGGCTATGGAGCCGATCACTTGATCTATCCAAGGTAGAGCACACGGATCTTTGGGGCATGCTTTGTTGAGGCTGGTGTAGTCGATACACATGCGCCACTTGTTGTTCTTCTTCAACATGAGGACTGGATTGGCAAGCCAGTCCGGGTAGAATACTTCCATGATGAAGCTGGCTGCCAGAAGCCATGATATCTCTTCACCAACAATCCTTCTCTTCTCTTTTGACAGGCGGCGAAGGGGTTTCTTGACCGGCTTTGCATCTGGCCTGACATGTAGCTTCTGCTCGGTGAAATCCGTTGGAACACCCGGCATGTCTTTGGGAGACCATGCAAAGATGTCCCGATTCTCATGGAGGAAATCGACGAGCTCGCTTTCCTATTTGCTGTTAAGGTTGGCTCCTATGACAGTGTGCCTCTCCGGGTGCTCCGGGTCCAAGGGGATCTTCTTGGTTTCTTTGGCCGACTAGAAGGAGCCCTGAGCCTCCGACTCCTGGGGGTTCGGCGACATGTCCGGCTGCTTGCTGGCCATGGCCACTACCCGGTCAAGGAGACGTTTTTCTTCGGTGATGACGAGGGACTCGGCCAGCCGACTGCTGGCGGCAGCACATCCAACCGACTTCTGGTAGTTGCCAGCGATGATGATGATGCCCTTGGGACCCAACATCTTCATCTTGAGGTAGGCGTAGTGAGGACCCGCCATGAACTTGGCGAGTGCTGGCCGGCCCAAGAGCGCGTGGTAGGGGCTTTCTAGGTCGACCATCTCGGACCAGACCGGCTCGCGGCGGAAGTGATCCTTGTCACCGAACATGACGTCTATCTTGATCTTGCTGATTGGAGAGCAGGAAAGGTCGGGTACAATGCCGTGGAAGACAGTCCGACTGGGATGGAGCCGTTTCTCTTTGATGCATAGTTTCTCCATGGTGTCGCGGTAGAGGATGTTGATGCTACTACCGCCATCTATCAGGAATCGGGAGAAGGGGCAGGCGCACCTCTCGGTTGAGAAGGCTGAGTCCAAGACCATGGCGTAGACACTCGGCGATGGCATCACAGCCGGGTGGTCAGCACGGCTCCAGCTGATGGGCCTCTCGGACCAGTGCATGAATTCTGGGGCTTTTGAGGCAACAACGTTCACCTCCCGGTGTTGCTGGCGCCAGCTGTGTCTGTCATCGTCCATGCTGGTGAAGACGACGTAGGCTCCATGCTCTTCAGAGAACTCATCTTGGATGGTGCCGACTGGACGGGGAGCCGATGCTGGAGAGGGCGGTAGTGCCAGGCCGGCTGCTGGAGGCGGCATGCCTTCGCCTTTGGCAATCCTGGTGAGCCAGTGACACTTCCGGGTGGTGTGATTGGACGGCTTCACGCCGCTGTGGAACTTGCAGGGAGCATCGAGGGTTTACTTGAAGGAGAAGGTGGGAAACCAAGCAGGATTTCCGCCGTTCTGACGCTTGGGGCCGGCCTGCCCCTCTGGCTGCTGGTCTTCAATTATCGCCACCTGCCAGCTGGTGGAAGCCAGCTATGGGGCCTTGTGCTTGTTGTCGTTCGGCTGCTGGCGCCGAATGGAGTCACCAGCCGGCGTCTGGAGAGCCGGGGGGAGCACTTTCCCAGACGCATCCACTCGGAGCTCCGACTTCATTGAGGAGTCAGCCGTAGCGTACTTGTCCGCTATGATCAGCAGCTCGTTGAGCGGAGCCCGCTCGTCACAGAGGAGCCTGTGCTTGAGCAAGGTGCCTTCTCTGCACTCGGCGGTGAAGTACTCTATGGCATGCACATCGTGCACCCCTTCGTAGGAGTTGCGCAGCTCAGCCCAGCGTGTAAGGTAGTCGCGTGTAGACTCGGTCGGGCCTTGGACGCACAAGGAAAGCCGGCGGGGCTTGGGGGACCGCTTGTAGGTGCTGGTTAAGTTGTAGATCAAGACATCGGTGAAGTCCAGCCAGTTGTGGAAGCTGTAAGGCTTCAGGCTGTTCAGCCACGTCTAGGCCGTGCCGTGGAGCATGAGCGGAACATACTTCACGGCAACACGCTTGTTGCTATTTGCTATGCTGACGTCTATGGAGTAGTCAACTAGCCAGTCCTCCGGCTTCACGGAGCCGTTTTACTTGGGAGTGTGTCAAGGGAGCGAGAAACCTTTGGGGAAGGGCTTGTCGCGAATGCGGGGGCCAAAACAGGCCGGGCTGATTGCATCTTCTTCTTCCATCGCCAGGGATCGAGACAGTCGGCCGATCTGGTGGCGGGTGTCGTTCTCAGCGACTCCTTCATGGTGGCCTAGCTGGCCTCCAAGAGTCGGATGCTCAACAGGCGGCAGGGAGGCGTGCCTCTCCCTATGCGGGGGAGGTGGTCGATCGCCACGTCGTTCCACTGCTCGTGGGCGGCCATCTTGGTCGCGCTTAATCGTGATGTGTGTACGGTTGTAGCTCGTAGCCGACTCTTGGTCTCGTCGATCGCGGGTGCCGCCTGTTAGCGACCGGGAGGTCGCCCATGCTCACGGTGGGGGGATGGTTCTCAGGTTGTGTTGGGGGTTGGGTGCGACATATGCCAATGGATGGCTTATCATGGTGGGGCCGAGTAGAACGTCGCCGGTGCCTGGAAACGGGATGAGGCGTAGACACGAGCGCTGGCGTACATTACCCAGGTTCGGGGCTCTCCTAGGAGATAACACCCCTAGTCCTGCTCTGTGGGGTCTCCGCATGATCACTAAGGCAAAGTGAATACAAGGGCGCTCCTCGAGCTGTATGCTAAAGGTAGGAGAAGGCATGGCTAGCTCTCTCCTCCCTCTATGATCTGGTCTAGCTCTAACGAGTCGAACCCTTTGCATGGGTGCCCTGGGGGGTTTATATAGGCCTACCCCCCAGGGGTACAATGGTAAACTGTCTGGGCGCAGGGCCTAGCCGTCAGTCTCTTCGCCTACCGGCCCTTCCGCCAACTGCTGGGGCCCGCCGACTGGTGGGCCCCGCCGACTGGTCTGGTACGAAGCCGACAGGCCGTACCCGCCGCTTGCGGGTCTTGTCGGCTGCTGATTACTGTAGCCATGCTTCTAAATACGCAGGCTTGGGCATGGGGTCATGGATACAGCCCCGCCATCTGGCGGGTGATCACTGTAGCCACTCCCTGTCTTGTCTGTTTAATGGCGCGGGGAACCCGTGGGAGGGGCAGGCCGACTCCCGGGGGCCGGCTCCCTACGGGTCCGACTGGTGGAGCTCTTGCCGTCTTCTGGACTCTCGCTGACCGGTAGGGCCCGTCGTCTGTGCACCGTACTGACAGGTCGTCGTGGGCACAGGACTCCGCCCACTATTGCTGATGTCAGGGATGGCATGGCAACAGTGCCGCGCCAGACGGAGATCTCCGTTGGTACAATGCACTGTGGCCTAGCCATCTCTTGGAAAAGGGGAGGGAGTGGGCTTCACTATTGCCACTCCCCATCCCATCCTCGCTGATGAGGGCATGGGCTTTGTTGGTGCCGTGGGCTGACTCCCCGTGGCCGGCTTCTCTGGAAGCCGCCAGGCGGGAGTCGGCCGGTCTTGACCTTGCCTCTAGGACTCGGCTGCACGCGGGCAGCCGACTGTTCCTTCAGCCATCCTTCGAAAGGCAGCTCTTCATCTGGCGTCTCGAGGGGCGCAGTCAGCCATGATGTCTTGAAAGGTTTTGGGCCTCGGGTTAGCCTACACATGGCTGATTACTCCGATAGTAGTCCCCGAAGTTGATGAGGTGCCGCGGACGATCAGCCGAGGAGCCTGAGCAGTTTCTTTCTTCAAGTGCTTGAGGTGAAAACCTCGTTCGATTTCGGCCGCGCCGACTGGCAGGAGTCGGACTCGCCCAATTTGACCCGTCCAAAATTTTCAAACACCCCGGCGGGATCCCAGTGGCGTACTAGCTACGCTTCCAGGCCGCCGCCCGTTTCGGGCCTGTCATGTGGCAACGAGCGGCCGTGCCAGTCTGCTCTCCCACATGCGCGACGGGACATGCCTACAGGTGGGGCCCGCCACTACCACGCCTCGGCGCGCGAGCGGATCCGCTGCGGCCGGGGTGGACGGTTGAGGTTCCCGCGGAGTTACTGCGCGTAGTAACTTTGCATGATAAACGTGGGGGGGGGGGGGGGGGTAGTGGGCGCAGTAGATCCGACAACCGCCCCCTCGGCATCGCAGCCCATGAGTCTATAAGTAGGGGGAGGAGGGGGAGCGGCGGAGCACACGCGCCTCGCCTCCTCATACTGCTTCTTCTTTTCCCTCTCGCCGCTACGCCTCAAGCTACGTCGAGCGCTGCGGTGGTCCGCTCACAATGAGCTCTTCCTCCGCCGTCACGCCCCCTGTGGCACACTCCAGCACCTGGGACGGTTCGGAGGTCCACGATGATCACGTCGATTTCCTTCGCAAGACGCGTCGGCTGCCCGGCGAGGACCTCGTGCGGGTCCGTCTCACGTGGAAGGGGGAAATCTCCCCGACGCCGCAGGAGGACGAGCGGGTCGTCTTCCGCTCGCACTGCCTACGCGGCCTTGGCTTACCGGCGAGCAGCTTCTTCCGCTCTTTTCTTGAATTCTACGGTCTCCAGCCACACCACCTCACCCCCAACACGGTGGTGCTGCTGTCTGCCTTCGCCACCTTGTGCGAAGGCTTCCTCGGCGTTCTCCCCACCATCGATCTCTGGGGGGAGTTCTTCTACTCCAAGCTCGGCACCCAAGCCGCGGGCGTGCCGGCTCAGTGCGGCGTGTTCATCACCATGCGGAGGTCGGGGGCCGACAACCCGTTTCCCTCTATCAAGCTGATAAAGTCGGTGAAGATGTGGCAGCGGTCGTACTTCTACGTGAAGAACGTCTCTGCGGAGGGCGACTGGGTCAATCTGCCGGCCTACGTAGCCGGCCTGCCGACGGGGAGGCAGCCCAACTGGTCGTATCGGGCCAGGACGTTGACGCCCGCAGGAGCTGGTGCCGTCGCGCGACTCCGAGTGCTGACGCAGTCGGAGGGCCTGACCGGGCCGGATTTGCTGGCCGCCTTCGTGGCGCGCCGAGTGCTCCCACTCCAAGGTCGCCCCCACATGATTTACTAGATGAGCGGGCATCGGGACCCGAGTCGGTTGTGCACCAAGGAAATGCCTCACGAGGAGGTAGCCTATATGGTGAATTATCTTGCGAGCTGCGACCTCAAAGAAGAGTGGAAGTTCGGCAAGGAGCCGTATTAACATGCCGCCCCTCCGCCTCTGGTGAGTCGTTTATTTTTTCTTTTTCTTTGACTCTCCCGACTTCTTCGTTGCCGAGTCCGTCTTGTCTGATCTGACCAGTCGGCTTTCGTCAGAACCCCCTCCTCCAGCCAGCAGCTGGCACCATGGGGCCAGACCGCGAATTCCTCCCTGACCGGGCGGAGAGCGACGTTGACGACCCCGACTTGGGGGCGGCGGCCATGGAGGACGCCGCCGAGGGAGGAGGCGGCGCAGTGGGTGGCCCGAGACTTGGGGCCAGTCTCGAGGACTGGCCTGACGATGACGAGGAGGTCGCCCCGTGCCATCAGCCAGGAGCCGGCCAGCCTGGCGCGAGCTCGTCCGCCTCACCGGACGCCCAAGGCAGCACGAAGAAGCGCAGGGCCGAGACGAGCCTGTTCGGCAGCCGGCCGAAGAAGCCCAAGGGCTCAGCTGCGGCGACCAAGCGGGACGAAGCGGCCGCAAAGGCCAACCGCTTCCGCAAGGTGGTGAAGACGCCGCACCTGGTTTCTGCGTAAGTGCTACCTTCCTTTGCGCCTTCACTTTTTCTTCGTTGACTCCGTCTGAAATTCCTTTGCTTTGCATTCTTGACTTTAGGGCCCCGCTCTCTCTCGAGAAGTCAGCCGCCGGCTCCGTCATGAAGTCGGCGGAGACCTCCTCCACTACCCGGCGGATTGATCCAGCCGCCGACCTCCGGGAGAAGACGGAGCGGAACGCGCGAGAGGCGCGCGAGGAGCGGGAAGCCGCCCGCCTGAAGAGGGCGGAGGCCAACAAGGCGGAGGCCGCCACCCTGAAGAAACTGGCGGAAGCCGAGGCCGCCGACGCGGAGAAGAAACGTGCAGAAGAAGCCGCACACCGCCAGTCGGCGGTGTTCGTCGTCCCTTTGAACTCTGCGACGCCACCACCGGAGTTCACGGCGCAGACTGGGGAAGTCGGCGATGAGAACCCGGTCATGGAGAGGGACGACGACGACATCGCCACGCCGGACGTAATCGTGCCGCCACCGCCGCCGTCCGGGAGCGCGCCAGGCGGGCAGCCGGCGGACCCGCCGGTGCCGCCAACTGAAGACGTCGTGGCGACGGGCCTGGCTCTCAAGGTTGGCACGCCGACGCGCCGCCATCTTGCGAAGGCGGCCTCGGTGCTGCACCCTCTGGAGACCGGTGCCACGAGCTCCACGATCCCGGACACCGAGGAGACGAGCGCCGCGCCCACCGGGTGGGTGCGGGGAGGCGGGACGGGCCCATTGAACCGGGCGCTTTGGGACGTCCAAGCCAAGCTCCGAGCCGAGGGCGCTGCCATGAAG
This sequence comes from Triticum urartu, assembly GCF_056163025.1. Lineage (NCBI taxonomy): Eukaryota > Viridiplantae > Streptophyta > Magnoliopsida > Poales > Poaceae > Triticum > Triticum urartu. The sequence continues at coordinate 189,814,432 of NC_141873.1, read as the reverse complement.
GAATGCACCAAGGCGTATCTGGTGTCGTGAGCAGCCATCCGGGTACGCATCCTTCCTTCTTTGTTTCTGTTTCTTGTTCTTCTTTGTGGGGGCGCGCCAGCGCACCCACTGGGTGTAGTCCCCGAGTTTCGGGCCGGCTGCTGAGCAGGCGGCTCGGAACTCTAATCGGCGAGTTCAAAGTACCAACATTTTGTCTGAAATTTTGTTGCAGGATTACCACAATCTTCGCGTGACTGCCTTCAACGCCAATGTTGAGGAGCTAGCCAAGCAGACCGCCGACTTGTCGGACAGCCGGGGTGAGTCCTCTTCCTTCTCTGCGGGGGCGCGCTAGTGCACCCGCGGACTGTAGTCGCCGAGATTTCGGCCGACTGCTGAGCAGTCGGGCCGGATCTCCCCGGCGACTATTCTTCTTTGTTGATGATTCCTTTCTTCGAGGGGGCGCGGTGGCACACCCGCGGGCTGTAGTCCCCGAGATTCGGGTCGACTGCTGAGCAGTCAGGCTGGATCTCCCCGGCGACCTTTCTTCCTAGTTGACGACTGACACCTTTTCTTCTTCTTCTTCTTCTTTAGAGGCCAACGCTGCCCTGCAGCAGCTGGGCGAGGCCAACACTACACTGCATGTCAAGGAGGAGGAGTGCGGCCAGCTAGTGGAGGAGCACGACCGGCTGGCTACGCAGCTCGCGGAGCAGAAGGAGCTGCTCAAGAAGGCCCAGAAGGAGGCGGAGGACAAGGAGACCGCCCTCCTTGCCGAATTCGCGTCCGAGCGCTCCTCCTTGACCGACACAGAGGCGACGCTGGTCTCCGGCTTCCATGCGATCGAAGATCTCATCGACGGTGAGCTTCCCCTCATTTTCCTTTTCTAAGCTGCCGACTGCTAGTTGAGTCGACCTCTTGTCTTTAATCTTGTTCTTCGTTCTTCTGCCTTAGCAGACTTCTTCCCTGGCCACTCGGTCGCTGGCAACCAAGCCATCGAAGCGGATCACGAAGGGCGGAGGGAGGACGGCGCACATATCGCCGCCGACGCCCCCCGAACTCTTGGCGAGCAGATCCTCAGCATCGAGGCTCGCCTTCGGCCGGCTCACCGGATGTTGTGTCGGCTTAAACGTGTCGGAGCCGAGGCGATTGCCGCCCTGTGGCCGGATATGCAGGCGTCGCGCACCCCCAGTCGGACTGCCGACTGGCTGGAGGTAGCGGCTAGCCGCCTTGAGGGCTGGAAGGGCTCTTCGGCCCGGGCTGGAGTGCGCCGGGCCTTAGAGTTCACCAAGGCGTGGTATCCTGGGCTGAGTCTAGCCCAGCTAGCCACGTTCCGGCTAGAAGCTCAGGCGGAGTTAGCGGTCATGGAAGATGATCTCTTCAAGCGCGCAGCATCGATCGCCGGATACACCGACACCAGCGTCTTTGTCCCAGAACGGGCTGAGAACGGCGAGGAGGCACCGCCGGAGTGGTTCGGGCTGAACCCGGATGACGGCGAGGACTCGGCGGAGGTGATTGACTCAAGTGGCGAGGAAGAAGGCGAGGAGGAGGAAGGAGACGAGGAGGAGGCTCCAGAGGTCGGAGCAGACGGCCAGCCCCAGCTCGACCGCGCCTCTAGCAATGAGCCGCGCCCAACCGAGCTGGCTGCTGTTAGAGGCGACCAAGTGGAGACCAACCAGCCGGCCGCTCCGGCAACTGGCACCGCCGACCTCTCCGGTCCTCCGAATCCGTCTGTAGTTTCCTAGGCTGCCACTTCATCTTTGCTTTTATCTTCTTAATAGTCTCAATGAACTTGTTAATTTATACAATTCCACCCACTGGGTGTATCTTGAACTTCTGTTTTGAAGATTCGGCCAAGGGCCTTTTCTATGTAAATATTTCCCCATGTTCTATCTCTTCTTGCTTATTGCTCTTTGGCTTTTTCCTTTGCCACCTTCCCTTGGTTGCCGTCTTGCCAGTCGGACAGCCGCTCTGTGGACTGTTGCTGGATCAAGTACTTAGCTTTTTTGGGAAGGCAAGTACTTAGCCGTTTAGAGGTTTTTAGCAAATTGATTAGAAAACGGTGAGCCGACTGCTCGAGAGTCGGTTGTAAAAGGCTGGAAGCCGGCTTAAACTATGTACATGCTTTGAGTCCTTAGCCATTTTTTATGCGGACACCCATTCTACCTTACTCCTGCCCACCAGACAGTCGCTCTATGAGCTGCGGCTTCTAACAGGAGACGACTTAAGTGCCACAAACTACTTGTCCGGCTATAGGAAGCATTTCATAGTTCAATACGGCAAGTCCCCGGGCCGACTAGTCGAACCCGGTGCCAAGTGGCATAACAAAGAATAACATACTCATAGGCATAATTCTTATCATATAGATAAAAGGGGGCAGCCCCCGAGCTCTTCTCGGGGGGCCCAAAGTTTTCGTACTTTAATAAAAAAGGTAGCGTGGTACATACTGCATTAACTGTAAAATCTTCGGAGGAGGTTTGCATTCCATGGTCGCTCCATATCTTTGCTGGAGTTGTCCCTCTTGCGTGCTCGGGGCTTCTGAGCATCGATCAGGTAGTAGGAGTCGTTGCCCAACACTTTGTTGATGATGAAAGGGCCTTCCGAAGGTGTCGAGAGCTTGTGCTGGCTGGCTGTTCGCTGAATCAGCCGGAGCACAAGGTCTCCTTCTTGGAAAGATCTCGTCTTGACCTTCCGGTTGTAGTATCGGCGCAGGCTCTGCTGGTAGATGCTAGACCGGCTGAGTGCCAACAGCCGGCCCTCTTCCAGCAGATCGACACCGTCTTGACGTGCTTCTTCTTCTTCCTCTTCGGCGTACATGTTGATTCGAGGGGAGTCGAATTCTATGTCTGTTGGGATGACGGCTTTGGCACCGTAGACGAGGAAGAAGGGCGTGAATCCGGTTGACTTGTTTGGAGTTGTGCGCAGGCTCCAGAGGACGGCCGGCAGCTCGTCGATCCAACAGCCGGCCGAACGCTCCAGAGGCTCGACCAGTCGAGGCTTGATGCCTGACAGGATGATGCCGTTTGCTCACTCTACCTGGCCGTTGGACTGCGGATGGGCAACGGATGCTAAGTCCAGTCGGATGCCCTGCGTCGCGCAGAAAAGGGCCAAGGCACCTTTGGCAAAGTTTGTGCCGTTGTCGGTGATGATGCTGTAAGGTATGCCGTATCGAATTGTGATGTCAGAGATGAAGGTCAGAGCAGTTGGACCATTCAACTTCTTAATTGGTTTTGCTTCTATCCACATGGTGAACTTGTCCACTGTGATAAGTAAGTGAGTCAAACCGCCTCATGCCGTCCTGAGTGGTCCCACCATGTCCAGGCCCCAAACAGCAAAGGGCCCGGTAATGGGAATAGTCTTGAGTGCAGAAGCGGGCTGATGTGGCTTGGAGCGGAACTTCTGGCACCCTTTGCATTTTTGCACCAAGGCCTTGGCGTCTTCAAGAGCATTCGACCAGAAGAAACCATGGCAGAAGGCTTTGGCGACAAGTGCTCTTGAAGCCGCGTGGTGGCCACACTTGCCTTGATGGATGTCCTTGAGAATTGCTTGGCCTTGCTCCGGCTCCACGCAGCGCTGGTAGACACCAGTGACACTGCGCCTTACAAGCTCTCTGTTGACTATGGTGTAGGCTTCCGCCCGTCATTGCACTTGTCGAGCTAAGACCTCATTAGTTGGTAGCTCTTTGTTCACCAGGAATTTGAGGATGGGTTGGGCCCATGACAGTGCTGCAATTTCTGCAACTGTCAGGACTGCGACTTGGACGAGGGCGGCTGGGCCGGGAGGCGGCGGGTTGGAGTCGGCAACCGCTTGCTGTGTCGATGAAGTCCCCGGGCCGATTGCCGCAGTCCCCGGGCCGGGCTCTGGAGTCTCCGGGCCGACCGCCGCAGTCCCCGGGCCGGGTGTGACTGCCACGATCCCCGCGCCGCCTGCCGGAATACTCGTGCCGTCTGCGGGGGCTCTCGTGTCGGATCCGACTGCTTTAGGAGGAGCCGAAACAAAGATAGAGTTTGACTCTGGTGATGGCTTGACAGACGGCTTGAGGAGGCGCTGAAGGGCGACGCCAGACGACATTGCTTGACGGGTGGAGCGATTCGTGCCAGGGCGTCTTCTTGGTCGTTGTCGTTTCTTGGCACATGGAGAAACTCACACCCCTCAAAATATCCACCGAGTTGCTGTATGAGGAAGCGGTAGCTCGCCATGTTTGCGTCTTTGGCGTCCCAATCGCCTGACGACTGCTGGACTGGTATGTCTTCGTCGTATTTATAATTTTGATTGTTCCATGCCAATATTATTCAACTTTCATATACTTTCTGGAAACTTTTTATATTATTTTTGGGACTAACATATTGATCCAATGCCCAGTGCTAGTTCCTGTCTGTTGCATGTTTTTGGTTTCGTAGAATATCCATATCAAACGGAGTCCAAACGGGATAAAAGCGGACGGAGCTTATTTTTGGAAAATATGGAAAATTCGGAAGGAAAATCAACGCGAACCAGTGCCCGAGGTGGTCACGAGGGAGGGGGGCGCCCCCCCTTAGGGCGCGCCCCTACCCTCGTGAGCCCACCGTAAGGCAGTTGACGCTCTTCTTTTGCTGCAAGAAAGCTAATATTCGGAAAAAAATCACGGTGAAGGTTTTAGGCCAATCGGAGTTACAGATCTCCATATATATACAAAACTGTGAAACAGAGCCAGAATAGAACGTAGAACCAGAGAGAAACAGAGAGATAGATCCAATCTCGGAGGGTCTCTCACCCCTCCCATGCCATGGAGGCCAAGGACCAGAGGGGAAACCCTTCTCCCATCTAGGGAGGAGGTCAAGGAAGAAGAGGAAGAAGGGGGCACCTCTCCCCCTCTGCTCCGGTGGCGCCGGAAAGCCGCCGTGTCCATCATCATCATCACCGCGATCTTCACCAACACCTCCACCATCTTCACCAACATCTCCATCACCTTCCCCCCTCTATCTACAGCGGTCCACTCTCCCGCAACCCGTTGTACCCTCTACTTGAACATGGTGCTTTATGCTTCATATTATTATCCAATGATGTGTTGCCATCCTATGATGCCTGAGTAGATTTTCGTTGTCCTATCGGTGGTTGATGAATTGCTATGATTGATTTAATTTGCTTGTGGTTATATTGATGTCCTTTGGTGCCCATCATATGAGCGCGCGCGTGGATCACATCGTAGGGTTAGTTGTATGTTGATAGGACTATGTATTGGAGGGCAAGAGTGACAGAAGCTTCAACCTAGCATAGAAATTGATGCATGCGGGATTGAAGGGGGACCAATATATCTTAATGCTATGGTTGGGTTTTACCTTAATGAACATTAGTAGTTGCAGATGCTTCCTAATAGTTCCAATCATAAGTGCATAGAATTCCAAGTAAGGGATGACATGCTAGCAGTGGCCTCTCCCACATAATACTTGCTATCGGTCTAGTAAAGTAGTCAATTGCTTAAGGGACAATTTTGCAACTCCTACTACCATTTTTCCACACTCGCTATATTTACTTTAGTTTCTTCTTTACCTTAACAGCCCGTAGTTTTATTTTCGTGCTCTTTACTTTCGTGCAAGCCTTTCCGAAAACACCTACAAAGTACTTCTAGTTTCATACTTGTTCTAGGTAAAGCGAACATCAAGCGTGCGTAGAGTTGTATCGGTGGTCGACAGAACTTGAGGGAATATTTGTTCTACCTTTAGCTCCTCGTTGGGTTCGACACTCTTACTTATCGAAAACTGTTGTGATCCCCTATACTTGTGGGTTATCAATACCTTTTTCGGGTGCCGTTGCCGAGGAGCAATAGCGTGGGGTGAATATTCTTGTGTGTACTTGTTTGCTTTATCACTAAGTAATTTTTATTTGTTGTTCTTAGTTGTTCTCTATCTTTAGTTATGGATATGGAACATGAAATACCAAAAAAATTAGGTGTACTTGCTGCTCATGGAGATGGGGAACCTCCTAAAACCCTTGATGTTGGTTATGTGAAAGATATTATGTACTACTTTAATAATCCTGTGAAAACCCCATTCAATTATGTAATGGGAGTAACGTTCGATCAACGTGAATACTTTAGGGATTATCGCTTGACACAAAAAGGGAAACTATTATGGGATCAAATTTATATATTGAAGTAGTATGCTAGACAACTATGCTCGGAATATGATTATACTTGTTGCTCTAGGATAAATTCTCCACACCTCCCCTTTTCATGCAAATTTAATGATAATGAAACCTTGTCTTCTTATGCTAGAGGTATATATGATTACTATGATGTGGAACAAATAGAAGAATTTGTTGCTTTTATGGGTGCTTATGAAATTGAATCTATGTTTAAAGAGTTTGATGATATTGATGATGCTTGTTATAGATCTGAAAATTTAGCTATCCTCAAATATTGCTATGAGAATTATGAATACAATTATGAAATTAATGCACTTATTAAGAAAGTCTCCGCTGTCCAAGAAGAGACTAATATTTTGCAGGAATCTATGGAAGAAGAAGTTGATGACACTGTGAGCTCATTGGATGAAAAAGATGAGGAGGAGAGCGAAGAACAAAAGGAGGAAGAGCGGATTGATCACCCGTGCCCACCTTCTAATGAGAGTAACTCTTCAACTCATACATTGTTTAATTCCCCTTCATGCTTACCGAAGGATGATTGCTATGATGACTGTTATGATCCCTATGATTCTTTTGAAATATCCCTTTTTGATGATGCTTGCTATGCTTATGGCCAAGATGCCAATATGAATTATGCTTATGGAGATGAACTTGCTATAGTTCCTTATGTTAAACATGAAATTGTTGCTATTGCACCCACGGATGATAGTCCTATTATCTTTTTGAATTCTCCCGATTATACTATATCGGAGAAGTTTGCACTTATTAAGGATTATATTGATGGGTTGCCTTTTACCGTTGCACATGATGATTTCGATAAATATAATATGCATGTGCTTGCTGCTCCTACTTGCAATTATTATGAGAGAGGAACTATATCTCCACCTCTCTATGTTTCCAACATGATAAAATTGCAAGAAACTGTTTATACTATGCATTGGCCTTTACTAGGTGTGCATGAATTGTTCTTTTATGACATGCCGATGCATAGGAAGAGAGTTAGACTTCGTCATTGCTTGATATATGTTGCTTTGTGCTCACTACTAAATTACAAATCATTGTTAATTAAAATTGGCTTTGATATACCTTGGGATCCGGGTGGATTCACTACTTGAGCACTGTATGCCTAGCTTAATGGCTTTAAAGAAAGCGCTGCCAGGGAGACAACCCGGAAGTTTTAGAGAGTCATTTATTTCTGTTGAGTGCTTTCATATATTTTAAAAACAACAAAAATAAAGAGGGGAACCCAAAACTTTTCAAAAAGGAAAGTGAATGTGAGAAAGACAAGCACTGTTGAAGTGGGAGAGCTCCTTGAACTTTGTTCATGCTCATGGCAACTTTGTGAATCTTGATTACAGAAACTTTTCAACAAAAATAATTATCCCCTTGTAAAATTCCATTGTATTATAAAAATAATGTGCCAAGGTTTGCCTTTAGGATGTTTACATTTGCTTGATGGTCTGTATGGTGCAGGACAGAAACTTTGGCTGTAGTGCGCGATTTTACATTTTTAGCTGGAACGCCAAATGGTTCTGATTCTTTTTGCGATGTCTTTCTTTACAAATTTAATTTTGGAAGAATTTTTCAAGTATCATGAGTATGGTGAATGTTCAGATTATTACAGACTGTTCTGTTTTTGACAGATTCTGTTTTTTGATGCATAGTTTGCTTGTTTTGATGAAACTATCAACTTATATCAGTGGATTAAGCCATGGAAAAGCAATATTACAGTAGACACAATGCAAAAACAAAATATGAATTGGTTTGCAACAGTACTTAGAGTAGTGATTTGCTTTATTATACTAACAGATCTAACCGAGTTTTCTGTTGAAGTTTTGTGTGGATGAAGTGTTCGATGATTGAGAAGGTCTCGATGTGAGAAGAAGGAAGAGAGGCAAGAGCTCAAGCATGGGGATGCCCGAGGCACCCCAAGTAAATATTCAAGGAGACTCAAACGTCTAAGCTTGGGGATGCTGGGGAGGCATCCCCTCTTTCTTCAACAAATATCGGTGTGTTTTCAGATTCGTTTCGTTCGTGCGATATGTGCAATCTTGGAGTGTCTTTTGCATTTAGGTTTTCATTTTTATTTTATGCACCATGCTGGTATGAGATGGTCCTTGGTTGATTTATAGAATTCTCATTGCACTTCACTTATATCTTTTGAGTATGGCTTTATAGAATGCTTCATGTGCTTCACTTATATCATTTGAAGTTTGGATTGCCTGTTTCTCTTTAGATAGACAACCGCCATTTGTAGAATGCTCTTTTGCTTCACTTATATTTGTTAGAGCGTGGCCATATCTTTTGTAGAAAGAATTAAACTCTCTTGCTTCACTTATATCTATTTAGAGAGATGACAGGAATTGGTCATTCACATGGTTAGTCATAAAATCCTACATAAAACTTGTAGATCACTGAATATGATATGTTTGATTCCTTGCAATAGTTTTGCGATATAAAGATGGTGATATTAGAGTCGTGCTAGTTGAGTAATTGTGAAATTGAGAAATACTTGTGTTGAGGTTTGCAAGTCCCGTAGCATGCACGTATGGTGAACCGTCATGTAACAAAGTCGGAGCATGAGGTGTTTATTGATTGTCTTCCTTATGAGTGGCGGTCGGGGACGAGCGATGGTATTTTCCTACCAATCTATCCCCCTAGGAGCATGCGCGTAGTACTTTGTTTCGATGACTAATAAATTTTTGCAATAAGTATGTGAGTTCTTTATGACTAATGTTGAGTCCATGGATTATACGCACTCTCACCCTTCCACCATTGCTAGCCTCTCTAGTACTGCACAACTTTCGCCGGTACCATAAACACGCCATATACCTTCCTCAAAACAGCCACCATACCTACCTATTATGGCATTTCCATAGCCATTCCGAGATATATTGCCATGCAACTTCCATCATCATCATATACATGACTTGAGCATTCATTGTCATATTGCTTTGCATGATCGTAAGATAGCTAGAATGATGTTTTCATGGCTTGTTCGTTTTTTGATATCATTGCTACGCTAGATCATTGCACATCCCGGTACAACGCCGGATGCATTCATATAGAGTCATATCTTTGTTCTAGTATTGAGTTGTAATATTGAGTTATAATTAAATAAAAGTGTGATGATCATCATTATTAGAGCATTGCCCCAGTGAGGAAAGGATGATGGAGACTATGATTCCCCCATAAGTCGGGATGAGACTCCGGACTTTACAAAAAAAATAAAAGAGGCCAAAGAAGCCCAAATAAAAAAAGAGGCCAAAGAAGCCCACCAAAAAATAAAAAATAAAATAAAAAAATGAGAGAAAAAGAGAGAAGGGGCAGTGCTACTATCCTTTTTCCACACTTGTGCTTCAAAGTAGCACCATGTTCTTCATATAGAGAGTCTCTTGAGTTATCACTTTCATATACTAGTGGGAATTTTCATTATAGAACTTGGCTTGTATATTCCGATGATGGGCTTCCTCAAATGCCCGAGGTCTTCATGAGCAAGCAAGTTAGGATGCACACCCACTTAGTTTTAGTTGGAGATTTCATACACTTATAGCTCTAGTGCATCCGTTGCATGGAAATCCCTACTCACTCACATTGATATCTATTGATGGGCATCTCCATAGCCCATTGATACGCCTAGTTGATGTGAGACTACTTCTCCTTTTTGTCTTCTCCACCATCATATTCTATTCCACCTATAGTGCTATGTCCATGGCTCACGCTCATGTATTGCATGAAAGTTTAAAAGGTTTGAGAACGACAAAAGTATGAAACAATTGCTTGTCTTGTCATCGGGGTTGTGCATGATGTAAATATTTTGTGTGGTGAAGATGGAGCATAGCCAGACTATATGATTTTGTAGGGATAACTTTCTTTGGCGATGTTATTTTGAAAAGACATGATTGCTTTATTAGTAGGCTTGAAGTATTATTGTTTTTATGTCAAATGATAGACTATTGCTTTGAATCACTCGTATCTTAATATTCATGCCATGATTAGATTACATGATCAAGATTATGATAGGTAGTATTCCACATCAAAAATTATCTTTTTTATCATTTACCTACTCAAGGACGAGCAGGAATTAAGCTTGGGGATGCTGATACGTCTCCGTCGTATCTATAATTTTTGATTGTTCCATGCCAATATTATTCAACTTTCATATACTTTTTGGCAACTTTTTATATTATTTTTGGGACTAACATATTGATCCAGTGCCCAGTGCCAGTTCCTGTCTGTTGCATGTTTTTGGTTTCGCAGAATATCCATATCAAACGGAGTCCAAACGGGATAAAAACGAACAGAGCTTATTTTTGGAAAATATGGAAAATTCGGAAGGAAAATCAACGCGAACCAGTGCCCGAGCTGGTCACGAGGCAGGGGGGCGCCCCCCCCTTAGGGCGCACCCCCTACCCTCGTGAGCCCACTGTAAGGTGGTTGACGCTCTTCTTTTGCCGCAAGAAAGCTAATATTCGGAAAAAAATCACGGCGAAGGTTTCAGGCCAATCGGAGTTACGGATCTCCATATATATACGAAACGGTGAAATAGAGCCAGAAAAGAACGCAGAACCAGAGAGAAACAGAGAGATAGATCCAATCTTGAGGGAATCTCGCCCCTCCCATGCCATGGAGGCCAAGGACCAGAGGGGAAACCCTTCTCCCATCTAGGGAGGAGGTCAAGGAAGAAGAGGAAGAAGGGGGCCCCTCTCCCCCTCTCCTCCGATGGCGCCGGAACGCCGCCGTGGCCATCATCATCATCACCGCGATCTTCACCAACACCTCCGCCATCTTCACCAACATCTCCATCACCATCCCCCCTCTATCTACAGCGGTCCACTCTCCCGCAACCCGCTGTACCCTCTACTTGAACATGGTGCTTTATGCTTCATATTATTATCCAATGATGTCTTGCCATCCTATGATGTCTGAGTAGATTTTCGTTGTCCTATCGGTGGTTGATGAATTGCTATGATTTATTTAATTTTCTTATGGTTATGTTGATGTCCTTTGGTGCCCATCATATGAGCCCGCGCGTGGATCACACCATAGGGTTAGTTGTATGTTGATAGGACTATGTATTGGAGGGCAAGAGTGACAGAAGCTTGAACCTAGCATAGAAATTGATGCATACGGGATTGAAGGGGGACCAATATATCTTAGTGCTATGGTTGGGTTTTACCTAAATGAACATTAGTAGTTGCGGATGCTTGCTAATAGTTCCAATCATAAGTGCATAGAATTCCAAGTAAGGGATGACATGCTAGCAGTGGCCTCTCCCACATAATACTTGCTGTCGGTCTAGTAAAGTTTTCCACACTCCTACCACCAGTTTTCCACACTCGCTATATTTAGTTTAGTTGCTTCTTTATGTTAACAGCCCGTAGTTTTATTTTCGTGCTCTTTACTTTCGTGCAAGCCTTTCCGAAAACACCTACAAAGTACTTCTTGTTTCATACTTTTTCTAGGTAAAGCGAATGTCAAGCGTGCGTAGAGTTGTATCGGTGGTCGATAGAACTTGAGGGAATATTTGTTCTACCTTTAGCTCCTCGTTGGGTTCGACACTCTTACTTATCGAAAAGTGTTGCGATCCCCTATACTTGTGGTTATCATGGACCACCAAGTCGGAGTCACCATAGCACAGGATCCGGCGAATGAGTGCCTCATATTCGGCGACGTTGTTGGAGGCGGCAAAATGGATTTGCAGCACATATTTGAGCTTTTCGCCTTTGGGAGAGGTGAGGACGATGCTGGCTCCCAAGCCGGTGCGCATCTTGGAGCCGTCGAAATGCATTCGCCAATGGGTGGAGTCGGGCGCTGGCGGCAGATACTGGGTCTCGGCCCACTCGACGAGGAAGTCGGCCAGCGCTTGCGACTTGATGGCGGTGCGAGGCTGGTAGTAGATGGTGTAGGGGGCCAAATCTATGGCCCATTTGGCCACTTGACCCGAAGCATCCCGGCTCCCGATGATCTCGACTAGTGGAGCTATGCAGACCACAGTGATTGGATGTTCTTGGAAGTAAGGCTTCAATTTCTTGGCGGCAAAGTGCACGCCGTAGCACATCTTCTGGTAGTGGGGGTAGTTTTGCTTGGAGGTCGACAACACTTCACTCAAATAATATACCGGTCTCTGGACTGGTAGTCCCTTGCCTTCCTCCTTGCGCTCTACCACGATGACTGTGCTAACTACTCGGCTGGTGGCGGTGATGTAGAGGAGCATGGGTTCCTTAGGAGTCGGAGCCGCCAGGACAGGTGGAGTAGTCAACATCTTCTTTAGTTGGAGAAAAGCTTCATCCGCCTTGTGGTTCCACTCAAAAAAATTGGTCTTCTTCATGAGTTGGTATAGGGGGAGAGCCTTCTCGCCCAGCCGACTGATGAATCGGCTGATGGATGCCAAACAGCCGGTGAACTTTTGTACGTCCAGCAGTCGGCTGGGTACCTCCATCCTCTGAATGGCCTTGATCTTCACAGGGTTGCACTCTATGCCACATTCAGAGACCAGGAAGCCAAGAAGCTGGCTGGCTGGTACTCCGAAGACGCATTTCTCCGGGTTGAGCTTGATTTGAAATCGGCGCAAGTTCTCAAAGGTCTCCTTGAGGTCTTCCAGCAGTGTTCCACGCTTCTCCGTCTTCACCACCACATCGTCCACGTAAACATGGGCATTTCTGCCGAGTTTCTTGAGGAGGCACTTCTGCATGCAACGTTGGAAGGTGGCGCCGGTGTTCCTCAAGCCGAACGTCATGGTCAAGTAGCAGAAGGCTCCAAACGGCATGATGAAGGCGGTCTTCAGTCTACCGGCCGGGTTCAACTTGATCTGGTGATATCCTGAATATGCAACCAAGAAACTCAACAGCTCGCATCTGGCTGTGGAGTCTATCACTTGGTCGGTCCTTGGCAAAGCGAACGGGTCCTTGGGGCATGCTTTGTTGAGGCTAGTGTAATCAATACACATTCTCCACTGCTTGTTCTTCTTCAGTACCAGGACCGGGTTGGCTAGCCATTCTGGAAAGAACAATTCCATGATGAAGCCGGCTGCCAGTACCGGGCTATCTCTTCCCCAACAACTCTTCTCTTCTCTTCTGACAAGCGGCGCAAGGGCTGCCTGACTGGCTTGGCATCAGACCGGACATGTAATTTGTGCTCGGCGAAATCCGTCAGGACACCTGGCATGTCTTTGGGGGACCATGCAAAGATGTCCCGATTCTCACGGAGGAAATTGACGAGCTCGCCTTCCTATTTGCTGTCGAGGTTCGCACCTACGACAACGTACCTCTCCGGGTGCTCCGGGTCCAAGGGTATCTTCTTCATTTCTTTGGCCGGCTTGAACGAGCCCTCGGCTTCCGACTCCCTGGGATCCGGCGACATCTCTGGCTGCTTGCTTGCCATCGCCACAACCCGGTCAAGGAGCCGCTTCTCAGCTGCGATCACGAGGGACTCGGCCAGCCGACTGCTCTCTGCTGCGCAGACAGACGACTTCTTGTAGTCGCCAGTTATGGTCAGAATCCCCTTGGAACTCGGCATCTTCATCTTGAGGTAGGCATAGTGGGGGACAACCATGAACTTGGCCAGGGCAGGCCGGCCAAGTAACGCATGGTATGGGCTCTCAAGGTCCACCACCTCGAACCAAATTGACTCTCGGCGGAAATGATCTTTGTCTCCAAAGAGGACTTCAATCAAGATCTTGCCGATTGGTGAGCGGGAAAGGCCAGGAACTATGCCATGGAACACTGTCCGGCTGGACTGAAGCTGCCTCTGTCTGATTCCTAATTTCTCCATGGTATCCTTGTATAGGATGTTGATGCTGCTGCCGCCGTCTATCAGGACTCTGGAGAAGCGAGCAGCTCGCTTGTCCGTGGCAAAGGTGGAGTCCAAAACCAAGGCATAGGAGCCGGGTTTGGGCATTACTTCCGGGTGGTCAGCTCTGCTCCAGCTGATGGGCTTCTCAGACCAATGCATGAACTCTGGTGTCTCAGATGCTACTGCATTCACCACTTGCTGCTGCAACCGCTTACTACGTCGATCATCGGCCACGCTGGTGAACATGACATAGGTTACATGCTCTTCTGGGTACTCGTCTTGCAGGGTCCACTATGGAATTTGCAGGGTCCATCCAAAGTCTGCTCATATGAGAAAGTCGGCTGCCAGGTGGGCTTGCTGCCCTGCTGGCGTTTGGGAGGAAGCTGCCCTTCCGGCTACTGGTCTTCGACTATCGCCACCTACCGACTGGTGGAAGCCGGCTGTGGGGATTTGCGCTTGTGGTCGTTCTGCTGTTGACGCCGACTGGTGTCTCCAGCTGGGGTTCGAGGAGCCTGAGGAGCCACCTTGCCTGTCGCACTAACTTGGATCTCCGTCTTCATGGAGGAGTCGGTCGAGGCATATTTGTCTGCTATGATCCGCAGCTCGTCGAGGGTCTCCGGCTCATCGCAGAGAAGCCTATGCTTGAGGAGGGTGCCCTCTCAGCATCCTGCAATGAAGTACTCAATGGCCTGCACCTCGTGCACGCCCTCGCAGGAGTTGCGGAGCTCGGCCTAGCGTGTGAGGTAGTCACGAGTTGACTCGTTGGGGCCTTGCATGCACAAGGAGAGCTGGCGAGGTTTGGGTGGCCGCTTGTACGTGCCGGAAAAGTTGCGCATGAAGGCGTCGGTGAAGTCGACCCAACTATTGATATTGCGGGGCTTCAAGCTATCCAGCCATGTCCGGGCCATGCCCTGGAGCTTGAGCGGAAGGTACTTCACGGCAACACGCTTGTTGCCGTTTGCTATGCTGACGGCCGTGGAGTAGTTAACTAGCAAGTCTTCCGGCTTCACGGAGCCGGTGTATTTGGGTGTGTCTCTTGGGAGCGTGAACCCTTTGGGGAAGGGCTCATCTCGAATGCGGGGGCCGAAACACGGCGGGCCCAACTCACCTTCTTCTTCAAGCGCCATGGATCGGTGGAGAAGGTCGATCCGGTGGCGGCCGTCATTCTCTCCGACTCCCTCTCGGTGGCCAAGGCGGTCACCGAGCGTCGAGTGATCAACAGGCGGCGGGGGACTCGCCTTTCCCTGCGAGGGGGACAAGGCGGACAGTCATCCCGTTGTTCCACTGTTCTTGGGCGGCCGTCTTGGTCGCGCTCTATGGTGACGCGAGTCCGACTGCGGATGGCAGCCGAATCCTTGTACTTTCTTCCGCGGACGCCACCAGTCGTCGTCCGAGATGTCGCGCCTTGGTCTCGGCAAGGAGGCAGGTCGTCATTCAATCGGTGCGGCCCATCAGTGCGGCAGCCGGCCTCGTTCTGCTCTATAGCCGCGTCAAGGAGTCGCTGGACGCACTCTGTCATCAAGCGATGTTCTTTGCCCTCGAATTTTTCCAACTCGTCCGTCGCCGCCTAGGCAGCTCGGATGTTCTCCGCAGGCGTGGCATAAACGGGGCGATTTGCCCCGAACAGGTTGGCGATGGCCACGCCGCGCTGCTGGACCGTCCCAAGGTGGCTAGGCCCAGCTGGAGCCGGCGTGCCGCCCACGGTGCAGTCCATCTCGCGCTGGTAGGCCTCTGATAGGCGTCTCATGCTGGCCAGCTTCTTGGCGCCTTCGACTAGCTGAAGGTGGCGTGCCTCCAGTGTCTCGGCGTCGGCATCTTCGGGAATGGGCGCTGCCAGATCTTGCAGCGCCGCGCTGAGCGGGTCATAATCACCCCCGCTAGAGTGCTCGCCATGATCAATGACAAGCACTTCCGTGACGGTGCTTCCGCCGCTCTCCGCGCAAGGGAGCGGCTCGTCGTAGACCACCACGTTGGTGGGGAACGTGTCAAGCGACACGGTGTCGGAGTCGACCAACATCGGATCGGTGGAGCCTACAGACTCCAAGTCCCCAGCTAGCTCGTTGGCGACGTGGAGTTGATCGAGGAGGCCCGCGAGGAGGACCCCGGGGCCGCCTGTGCCCGCGTCGGATGCGGGCTTGTCGGAGAGGCGGACCTCACCGACAAGGTCGGCGAGGCAACTGGCCGCGCAGGCGATTTCAGCGCCATGCAGCGCGTCGACGCAGACTCTTTCTGGCGTGCCAGGCTGGCTGCACTCGCCAGGGAGGAAAAGGGTTCCCGTCCAGAACAAGTCTTCGGACGACGGTGCACCTCGCCCCATGGTGGGCGCCAAATGTCGAGGGTTGGGTGCGACATATGCCAATGGATGGCTTATCATGGTGGGGCCGAGTAGAACGTCGCCGGTGCCTGGAAACGGGATGAGGCGTAGACACGAGCGCCGGCGTACTTTACCCAGGTTCGGGGCTCTCCTAGGAGATAACACCCCTAGTCCTGCTCTGCGGGGTCTCCGCATGATCACTAAGGCAATGTGAATACAAGGGCGCTCCTCGAGCTGTATGCTAAAGGTAGGAGAAGGCATGGCTAGCACTCTCCTCCCTCTATGATCTGGTCTAGCTCTAATGAGTCGAACCCTTTGCATGGGTGCCCTGGGGGGTTTATATAGGCCTACCCTCCAGGGGTACAATGGTAAACTGTCTGGGCGCAGGGCCCAGCCGTCAGTCTCTTCACTTGCCGGCCCTTTCGCCGACTGGTGGGCCCCACCGACTGGTCTGGTACGGAGCCGACAGGCCGTACCCGCCGCTTGGGGGTCTTACCGGCTGCTGATTAATGTAGCCGTGCTTCTAATGGCATGGGCTTGGTCATGGGGTCGTGGCTACAGCCCCGCTGTCTGGCGGGTGATCACTGTAGCCACTCCCTGTCTCGTCTGGTTAATGGCGCGGGGAACCCGTGGGAGGGGCAGGCCGACTCCCGAGGGCTGGCTCCCTATGGGTTCGACTGGTGGCGCTCTTGCCGTCTTCTGGAATCTTGCTGTCCGGTAGGGCCCGTCGTCCGTGGACCATACTGATAGGCCGTCGTGGGCACAGGACTCCGCCCACTGTTGCTGATGTCAGGGATGGCATGGCAAGAGTGCCGCGCCAGACGGAGATCTCCGTTGGTACAACACACTGTTGGCTAGCCATCTCCTGGAAAAGGGGAGGGAGTGGGCTTCACTGTTGCCACTCCTCGTCCCATCCCCCCTGATGAGGGCATGGGCTTTGTTGGTGCCGTGGGCCGACTCCCCGTGGCCGGCTTCTCTGGAATCCGCCAGGCGGGAGTCAGCTGGTCTTGACCTCGCCTCTAGGACTTGGGTGCATGCGGGCAGCCGACTGTTCCTTTAGCCATCCTCCAGAAGGCGACTCTTCATCTAGCGTCTCGAGGGGCGCAGTCAGCCCCGATGTATTGAAAGGTTTTGGGCCTCGGGTTAGCCTACCCGTGGCCCATTACTCCGACAGCTTGCACGCCGGGTTCCACCACGCGGCAACCGGCTTCTTGCTGCAAAGTGGCCACGTCGAGGAGTTGCTGGAGGTGCGCCGTCATGCAGCGATGCTCATCGCCCTCCAAGTGGTCCAGTTCGTCTGCCGCCGCTTGGGCAGCATGCAAGTTCTCCGTCGGGGTGGCGTAGACGGGGCGGTCAGCCCCCAGCATGCTGGCGACTGCCGCACCATGCTGCCGAATAGTGCCCACTCGGCTTGGCCCGCTAGCAGCCGGTGAGCCGCAGATGGCGCGATTAATCTCACACTAGTAGGCTTCGGTGAGGCGCCTCATGGCCGCCAGCTTGTTGGCACTGTCGAGGAGCGAGACACGGAAGGTTTCTAGCATCTCTCCGTCAGTGTTTTGCGCCACGGGCGCGGACAATTCACGCATTGCCGCCTGCAGCGGGTCGTGGCCAGCCCCGCCGGAGGCTCCGTCGTGGCTAATGACCAGCACCTCCGTGACAGTGCTGGCGCTGGTGTCGCTAACCACATGAGGGAGTGGGTTGTCGATGATCACCACGTTGGTGGGGAAGGCATTGGGGGACGCCGCGTCGAAGTAGACGAGCATCGGGTCGGTGGAGCCAGTAGACTCTAGGTCGGAGGCATGCTCCTTGGCGGTGCGGAGCTTGCCAAGGAGGTCGATGAGGCAGCTCTCAGAGCTAGCTGCTCCCGCATCGGGCGCAGGCTCGTCGGAGAGGCGGATCCAGTCGATGAGATCAGCGAAGCAGCTTGCGGCGCAAGCGGCTTCCGTGCCGCACAGCATGTCGACGCAAACGCCACCATGCGTGCCGGGCTGGCTGCGCTCGCGAGGAAGGAAGAGGGTTCTCGTCCAGAACGTGTCTCCGGAGGACGGTGCACCTTGTCCCACGGTGGGCGCCAAATGTTGGGGATATGTAGCGACATACGCCAGGGGGTGGCTTATCATGGAGTGGGACAAGAGTACGTCGCCGGGCTCTAGAAGCAAGAGTGAGCGAGACCGCATATGCCTGCGAATCTTAGCCAGGTTTGGGGCTCTCCGTGGAGATAACACCCCTAGTCCCACTCTGCGGGGTCTCCGCATGATGACTATCGTCAATAGAGTAGCTACAAGATTGCTCCTTGAGTTGTATCGGCTAGAGGAGGAAGAAGAGCAAGGCTAGCCCTAACTTCTCCTTCTATGGTGTGTGTCTAATGGCTAGGGTTCCGAACCCTTTTCATGGGTGAGCCTGGGGGGTTTATATAGGCCTACCCCCAGGGGTATAATGGTAATCCGGCCGGGTGTACGACCCGGGCATCGGCTTCTCCGCTGGCTGTTGGGGCCCACCTCTTGGTGGCTCCCGCCGACTGTCGTGTACTCAGCCGATAGGTAGGGCCTGCCGCTTGTGGGGCATGTTGATTGCTTTATACTGTAGCCTTGCTATTGATGATGGAGGCTTTGTCTGGGGGAGCGTTGCTACAGTCCCGCCGCCTAGCGGGCGCTCACTATAGCCACACCTCGTCTCATATGATTAATGGCGCACAAACTTTGAGGGGAGGGAGGGCCGCCTGCTAGGAGTCGGCCCGCTGAAAGTGCAACTAATCCCTGGTTGGTTTTGGTAATTCTTAACAACATATAGCTCATTGAACTAACACTCTTTCAAGATGATCATTCAAATAGTTCAATGATAGGCATGGCATGGACTAGAGATGTGGACCCCTCAAAATGCTAAGGACACATATTGGCTCAAGCTCAAGACTCTACAATTTTATTTTAGTGATCCAAGTTCACATCAAGTCCATAGGAAAAGCCAATACTATTAAAAGGGTATGAGGTGTTGCTTAATGGCTTGCTTGCTCAAAATGCTTAGTGATATGCTCCAAAAGCCCTCAACCACTTTCTCATATCCACATATGTCCCAAACCAAAAAGCAAACTCGGCCCCATCGATTTGATCTATCTAACGCCACCGAGTTCATTTTGACATAGCCATAGCCAGAAACCCTAATCAGATAGGGATCTCCGTCTCACCGAGATGGGATTGCAAACTCTCTGTTTCCCTTCGTAACGTTTCGGTCTAACCGATATGAGCGATCGGTCCCACGAAGTTCACAATGCAAACTCTCTATTTCCTTTTCATAACGTTTCGGTCCCACTGAAATGAGCGATCAGTCCCACAGAGTTTGCATGAACAACTCTCTGTTTGCCTATTACAGAAATCGGTCTCACCGAGTTCATGTGATCGGTCTCACCGAGATTACGTTATGCCCTAACCCTAATGAAATCGGTCCCACCGAGTTGACATGTCGGTCCCACCGAAAATCCTAACATTGACATTTTGAACTAAATCGGTCTGACCGAGTTTAACTATTCGGTCCCACCGAGTTTGGAAAATTGTGTGTAACAGTTAGATTTTGTGTGGAGGCTATATATACCCCTCCACCCATCCTCCATTCATGGAGAGAGCAATCAGAACGTGCCTACACTTCTACCATTCATTTTCTGAGAGAGAACCACCTACTCATGTTTTGAGATCAACCATAAGAATCTTGATCTCTAGCCTTCCCCAAGTTGCTTTCCATTCAAATCATCTTTCCAGCAAATCCAAATCTGTCAGAGAGAGTTGAGTGTTGGGGAAACTATCATTTGAAGCACAAGAGCAAGGAGTTCATCATCAACTCACCATCTATTACCTTTTGGATGGTGGTGTCTCCTAGATTGGTTAGGTGTCACTTGGGAGCCTCCGTCAAGATTGTGGAGTCGAACCAAGGAGTTTGTAAGGGCAAGGAGATCCCCTACTTCGTGAAGATCTACCCAAGTGAGGCAAGTCCTTCATGGGCGATGGCCATGGTGGGATAGACAAGGTTGCTTCTTCATGGACCCTTCATGCGTGGAGCCCTCCGTGGACTCGCACAACCGTTACCATTTGTGGGTTGAAGTCTCCATCAACGTGGATGTACGAGAGCACCACATATCGGAACCATGCCAAAAATCTTTGTGTCTACATTGCATTTGCTCCCTCCAGACTCCTCCCCTTTACCTTCATATGCAATGATTTACATTCTGCTGCTATGCTCTTAGATTTGCATGTGTAGGTTGATTGCTTGACTTGTGCTAAGTTGCTAAAATCTGCCAAGACTTAAAATTGGGAAAAGGCTAGATTTTTATTTGATCAAGTAGTCTAATCACCCCCTCTAGACATACTTTTGATCCTACAAGTGGTATCAGAGCTTTGTTCTCCATTTGCTTTGATTTCCATAGCTTTGGTGATCATAGCCTTGGTTTCACAACCTAGGAGAGTATGGCGTCTAGCGAGGGAAATTACCACCGTAGAGGTCCTTACTTTGATGGTACTAATTTTGCTAGTTGGAAGCATAAAATGAAAATGCATATTCTTGGACATAACCCCGCCATTTGGACTATTGTGTGTATTGGATTGCAAGGTGAATTCTTCGATGGGAGAGAACAAAATCGTGAAGCTACCGCGGAAGAGTTGAAGATGCTGCAATACAATGCTCAAGCTTGTGATATCCTCTTTAACAGATTGTGTCCCGAAGAATTCAACAAAATCAGCCGTCTTGAGAATGCTAAGGAAATTTGGGATACTTTGATTGATATGCACGAAGGAACCGACTCCGTCAAGGAATCCAAATTGGATGTTCTTCAAAGTCAGCTTGACAAGTTCAAAATGAAGGATGGTGAAGGTGTCGCTGAAATGTACTCTAGGCTTGTTCTCATCACAAATGAGATTGCCGGCTTAGGAATTGAAGACATGACTGATAGATTCATCATCAAGAAGATCCTAAGAGACATGGATGAAAAATATGATACCGTGTGCACATTGATTCAAATGATGCCCAACTACAAAGATCTCAAGCGAATGGAAGTCATTGGTAGAATTGTTGCTCATGAGATGTCACTCAAAGATAAAGAAGAGCTTCACAACAAGTCAAGTGGTTCTTACAAAGCCTCATTTTATGCTCCTACATCATCAAGTGAGAAACAAGCCTTCAATGAGGAATTGAGCCTAATGGTGAAGAATTTCAACAAGTTCTACAAGATTAGAAGCAAGGAAAGAAGTTCCATGTTAAGGTCCTACGATGACAAAAGATCTTCTAGTCATGAGCGTAATTTCTACAATTGTGGAATAACCGGACACTACTCCAATGAGTGTATGACTCCCTACAAAAGAAGAGAAGACTCACCTAAAAGGAGAAGTAGAAGAGAAGAATCACCTCCAAGAGAGAGAAGGAGTAGAGATGATCGTTATGAACGAAGAACCTCTCGTAGAAGCAAGGATTCAGAAAGGAAGGACAAGTCATAAAGGAGCTACACAAAACGAAGACATCAAGCTCACGTTGGTGAATGGGTATCCGACTCTGACTCCGACCATCACTCCGAGAGAAGTTGTCACTCCGGCTCCGAATATACTCAAGATGAAGGTGTTGCCGGTCTAGCACTTGTGTCAACCAACTCCTATGACATATTTGACTCACCAAATGAAGGAATTGGAAGATGCTTCATGACTAAAGGCCCAAAGGTATCACACCCGAGTATGTTGATTTCAATAGTGACGAAGATGATTTGCTAGGTGATGATGATTTACTTGTTGACAACTCTAGTGATGAAAACTATGATGAACTTGCTATTAATCATGTTAATCAAGATAAAATGAATGACTATGATAAGAAGGAGATTGAGCATCTAACTAAAGAACTAAACACTCTTAAGTTAGCTCGTGAAACTACCTTGGAGGATCATCAAGAGCTTTCAAAGACTCATGAGAAGCTACGCTTTGAAAAGCTCAACCTTGAGCAATAGCATGTTTTTTTAAAACAATCAATGATGATCTTCGCAAGAAAAGTTCTTCTTGCATTGCCAAGCATTTACTCTTGTCTACTTATATGCCACAAGTAAAATCTAGCAACAAGTGTAAGAAAGATTCTTCTTCTAGTAGTAATAATAATCAAGTTAAATCCAATGTTGTTGCTTCTAGTAGTTCTCTTGATTCCACTAATGATTCTCTTAGCCAAGTTACACTTGAGCAAGAAAATAGCTTATTGAAGGGAATTATAGAGAAAAGTGTTTACAAGAGCCTTGTCGGAAGTAAGCAATTCGAGGAGATTGTACGCAAGCAAGGAAGGCACCGGAAGAATCAAGGTGTTGGTTTTGAACAAAAGTTCAATGCCAATGGAGTTGAGTGGGAAGAAGATCAATACCCCAAGACGAAGTTTTTTCCTCAACAAGAGAAGTGTGTTCCTACTTCCTTCAAGGGAACACAAGCTCAAGATGATCTTCCACCACAAGACCACAAGCAAAAAGGCAAGGACAAGATTCAAGAGGAGATTGATGCATTTGAAGAAGCTCCCAAGGCCTTGGTCAAGTGGGTTCCCAAGACTACATCAAGTTCTACTTCATCAAGTACGACTACAACTCCAAGGATTCCCATAAAGTTGATGTGGATCTCAAAGAAGAAGAACTAAAGAGTTCTTGAGGGTGACTCCGCCAACATACTTCACTCATATCATTTTGGCAAGAACAAGTGCAAACAACTTTCACATCTTGCACTAGTTCAAGGAGTCACAAACCCTCTTGTTGGTAAGACAAGGGACAAGGTAACCTAATGCTGTCATGGACATCATCTTGTGTCAACTTCACTCTATGTCTATGGATATCCTTGTTTGTTCCTTGTAGGACTAACCCGTGTAGGTATTGAAAGTGCAACTCCCTCCAATGGATTTCTCCGAATGATCTACATCAACCTTGAGCATCCACATCTTCAACATCTACATGAAGTCATCATCGACAAAACCCAAGGTTAGTTCATCCCTCCTAGGGGGAATATCACATCTAGGGGGAGCTTTACTCTAAGAATTGAGCTAAAGTAACTCTAATGGTGTAAACACAACAATGCTTTATGTAGAAGTGGTAACCCCACTTGCGCTTAAACGATGAGTATGACCTACGATCAAATGTTCTCATTTGACTCCTAAGTCAATATACTCATCTATAGATGACCTAGTCATCGCCAATTGATTGACAAATGCTAGAGTGTTTGTGCATGCTTTGCCACATATGTCTTTTGCCATTTTATTGTGTGAGCATGTTGATTGCATATTTTTTTCCCTTTCGAGGACATCCATTTGCTGCTTTGATTGTTTGGCTCTTTTTCTTTTGCCAAATGGATGGACAAGAATGCATAAGAACTTCCTCTAGCTATCTATGCTTTTCTCGTCTCAAACTCTATTCATGCTACATCACAAAGTTTGATCATGTCAGATTCGAACCCTCTAGTGAGGAGAACTCGGATTCACCGATTCGTCATAGACTTAAACTTCCAAAACCTCACTATGCGTTTTGGTCTGACCGATTCACCCTTTTCGGTCACACCAAGTTCACTGAGTTGATCTAGGTTTTCAATCTCAGTGCAACTGGTTAGAACCATTTGGTCATGCCGAGTTGTAGTAACCGCTTGCGATTCTGCATCTCCGTGCCACCGAGTTGTTCCACTCAGTCACACTGACAGGGTCAAGATATATATACCGACGGGTCAAAATTTGGAATTTTCTCCAAAACCTCTTCGCCCGCGTGTGTCCTGCTCTGCTGACTCGGGTCTCCGGATCATCCTCTTGTCGCCAGCAACCTCCCACCGCTGGTCTCCATTGCCGTCAACGGAATTCTACACCGTCGTTGCTGTCTTGAGCTCATCGCCAAGTTAGGGTATGAGTTCGAATCTTTGTGCAATCCTTACCTCTGATTCTTAGCACAAAGTAAATGCCACGTTTCTGACCACGTATGAGATCAATCTATCTAGTAAAAACTTCCTTTAGATTAGTTTTGATTCAAAAAATTTGCGTTAGGTTTCCGCCGAACTCATCTCGGACCGACCAAATTGTGGAAATTGGTCTCATCGATTTGGCTTAGGCCATTGGACTTGTAATTTTCGGTCTGACTGAAACTTGCAAATCGGTGTGACCGAGTTCAACTCTCAGTGAAACCCTAGCAATCTCTGAGTCACCAAACAGTGTCTCGGTCTGACCGATTTCACTAGTTTAGACTCCAAAAGTTGCTTTGGTGTCACGGAGTTTAACAAATCGGTAGCTTCAAAATGCTTTCTGTGGAAAACTAAAACTATGTTTTAGACTCATCTGTTTTGCAAAAACCTCTGCACTTTGTGATGCTCATCCACTCTATCTCATCTATAACTATTCACAAGGTCAACTTTCAGTTTGCAGTGTCAGACATGTCAGATCAAAGTGACAGCCAGAACAAGTCTGAGGAGCAGGTGAATCTGAGTGAGGGAACTAGTCCCTTTGACAGTTATGATGAAGGCAGCAGAAGTACTCCTAGCAACTTGCCTAAGGCTGCTACTAGGCAAAGGAGGAAGAAAAAAAATCTGATTCTGATTCTGAAGATTATGTAGCTGCTAAGGAGGAGGTCAGATCCAAGAAAAAGAAGGTTGTCAAGAAAGAATTTGGCACAACTGCATCTACAAAGCCTGGTATGCACAAGAAGGCTCCTGCAAAGAGAGTGCCCACTTCTAAGGCCAGAGCCTCCACACTTGAGACTTCCAAATCAACTATTGAAGAGGCTGCTGGTGAGGGCAAGAAGAGAAAGGAGAGGGCCAAGAAAAGTATGGCCAGAGTTATTGGCAAACCCTCAATGATAATTGAGTCTGATGAGGAAGAGGAAGAAGAAGAGGATGCTGCACCAGCACCTAAACCTCAAAAGGTAATGGGGGATGCCATCAAGTATGGGGCTACCCCTTCTAACCCCAAGACTGCCCCAAAGCTTCTGCTCCAGCCCCCAAGACTGCACCAAAGAGGAGCACAAGGAACATACCAGCTGATGAAAAGAACAAGGCCCTAGTGCCTGAAGTTGGAGAAGAAGATGTTGAAGCCCAAGTGCTTAGGAAGCTCAAGCCCAAGATCCCTGACCATGATAATCATCCAGTGGCAGAAAATATGAAAATCAGAAAGGATGCAAGACTCAGATTATGGAGAGAATTTGACCCATATGCTGTGAGAAGAAGGACTGTTCTGGATTATAGGTTTCACACCAAGGAGCAACAAGACTTCTATGAAACTATTCTTTTGGATAAGAAGCCTATTGTCTGTGATATGAAGTGGGTTGACTGGAAGTACATCGAGAACAATGAATGCCACTTCCCAGGAGTGCATGAAAGCTTCAGATTATGTGGAGTAGATACTTTTGTGGGTCAAAAACTCACCAAGTGGAATGATGAGCTCATCATGCAATTCTACTCTATAGCTCATTTCTCTCCTGATGGAAGGATTGTTTGGATGTCTGAAGGTACAAGGTACCAATCAACAGTTGCTGAGTGGGACAAGCTAATCAATGCCCTCGAAGAGCATCAGGATGATATAGATGTCTATGCCAAGAAGAAGAAAGATCACAACTCCATGGCCAACATGTATAAGGAGATTCCTGACAAAGCCTTGGAGAATCATAAGCTAGGCTATGTATATTATCTGTTGTCTGGTCTAACCACCATCAACACCATCTTGAGGCACACCCTTTTGCCCAAATTAGGAGATCACAGGATGATCAGAGGCCATTCCATCAATTTGTTGGAGTTGTTTGATGTGCCCCAGAAGTTCAAAGTGATGAGTTTGATTGTTGAGACAATCAAGAGGAGAGCTGCATACTAGAAAAGATCATGTGGGTATGCTCCGCACATCCAAATGCTCATCAACTCCAAGATGGGCACAGACACATACCTATTGGACAAGGAACATCTTCGCTTGAGGGCTAACTTTGAAGCCAACATAGTTGTCATGGATGAAGATGATCCCACATCTGTAGAGGCTCAAGAGAAGAGGGAGAAAGCAAAAGCTGAGAAGTGATAACCCACAAGTATAGGGGATCACAATAGTTTTTGAGGGTAGAGTATTCAACCCAAATTTATTGATTCGACACAAGGGGAGTCAAAGAATATTCTCAAGTATTAGCAGTTGAGTTGTCAATTCAACCACACCTCAAAGACTTAATATCTGCAGCAAAGTATTTAGTAGCAAAGTAGTATGGAAGTAACGATAACGGTGGCAAAAGTAACAGTAGTAGTTTTTTAGCAATCATAACAGCGGCAATGGAAAAGTAACTAAGCAAAGATCAATATATGAAAATCTCATAGGCAATGGATCGATGATGGATAATTATGTCGGATGCGATTCCTCATGCAACAGTTATAACATAGGGTGACACAGAACTAGCTCCAGTTCATCAATGTAATGTAGGCATGTATTCCGAATATAGTCATGCGTGCTTATGGAAAGAACTTGCATGACATCTTTTGTCCTACCCTCCCGTGGCACCGGGGTCCTATTGGAAACTAAGGGATATTAAGGCCTCCTTTTAATAGAGTACCAAACCAAAGCATTAACACTTAGTGAATACATGAACTCCTCAAACTATAGTCATCACTGGGAGTGGTCCCGATTATTGTCACTTCAGGGTTGCCAGATCATAACACATAGTAGGTGACTATTGACTTGCAAAATAGGATGAAGAACTCACATATATTCATGAAAACATAATAGGTATAGATCTGAAATCATGGCACTCGGGCCCTAGTGATAAGCATTAAGCATAGCAAAGTCATAGCAACATCAATCTTAGAACATAATGGATACTAGGGATCAAACCCTAACAAAACTAACTCAATTACATGGTAAATCTCATCCAACCGATCACCGTCCAACAAGCCTACGATGGGATTATACACGCACGGAGGAGAGCATTATGAAATTGGTGATGGAGGAAGGTTGATGATGACGATGGCGATGGATTCCCCTCTCCAGAGCCCCGAATGGACTCCAGATCAGCCCTCCCGAGGAAGATTAGGTCTTGACAGCGGCTCCATATCATAAAATGCGATGAATCCTTCCCTCTTATTTTTTTCTCCTCGAACGTGAATATATGGAGTTGGGGTTGAGGTCGGTGGAGTCCCAGGGGGCCCACAAGGTAGGATGTGCGCCCCAGGGGAAGGGGGCCGCCCTACACCCTCGTGGACAGGGTGTGGGCCCCTGATGCTGATTCTTTCGCCAGTATTTTTTATTAATTCCAAAACATGTCTCCGTGGATTTTCAGGTCATTCCGAGAACTTCTATTTTTGCACAAAAATAACACCATGGCAATTTTGCTGAAAACAGCATCTGTCCGGGTTAGTTCCATTCAAATCATGGAAGTTAGAGTCCAAAACAAGGGCAAAAGTGTTTGGAAAAGTAGATACGTTGGAGACATAACAACTCCCCAAGCTTAAACCTTTGCTTGTCCTCAAGAAATTCAGTTGATAAACTGAAAGTGATAAACAAAAACTTTTACAAACTTTGTTTGATCTTGTTGTTGCAAATATGTAAAGCCAGCATTCAAGTTTTCAGCAAAGATTATGAACTAACCATATTCACAGTAACATTTAGGTCTCATATTTACTCATATCAATGGCATAATCAACTAGCGAGCAATAATAATAAATCTCGGATGACAACACTTTCTCAAAACAATCATAACATGATATAACAAGATGGTATTTCGCTAGCCCTTTCTAAGACCGTAAAACATAAATGTACAGCACCCCTGAAGATGAAGGACTGACTAAACATTGTAATTCATGGTAAAAGAGATCCAGTCACAGTCATACTCAATGTAAATTAATAGCAATGCATGCGAATAACAGCGGTGCTCTCTAACTGGTGCTTTTTAATAAGAGGATGATGACTCAACATAAAAGTAAATAGATAGGCCCTTCACAGAGGGAAGCAGGGATTTGCAGAGGTGCCAGAGCTCGAGTTTTGAAGCAGAGATAAATAGTATTTTCAGTGGCATACTTTCATTGTCAACATAACAACCAAGAGATCTCGATATCTTCCATTCTACACACATTATAGGCGGTTCCCAAACAGAATGGTAAAGTTTATAGTCCCCCACCACCAACAAACATCAATCCATGGCTTGTCCGAAACAACGGGTGCCTCCAACTAACAACAATCCTGGGGGAGTTTTGTTTGCAATTATTTTGATTTGAGCATGGGACTGGGCATCTCGGTTACCAGCCATTTTCTCGTGAGTGATGAGCGAAGTCCACTCATCGTGAGAATAACCCACCTAGCATGGAAGGTATAGACCACCCTAGTTGATACATGAGTTATTCGAGCATACAAAATGAAATTTCATTTGAAGGTTTAGAGTTTGGCACATACAAATTTATTTGGAACGGCAGGTAGATACCACATATAGGAAGGTATGGTGGACTCATATGGAATAACTTTGGGGTTTATGGAGATGGATGCACAAGCACTATTCCCGCTTAGTACAAGTGAAGGCTAGAAAGATTCTGGGAAGCGATCAACTAGAGAGCGACAATAGTCATGAACATGCATTAAGATTAATCAACAATGAGTGCAAGCATGCATACGATATAAATCATCATGAACATAAATATCGTGGAGGGTATGTTGATTTTGTTTCAACTACATGCGTGAACATGTGCCAAGTCAAGCCACTCGAATCGTTAAAAGGAGGATACCACCCTATCATACCACATCACAACCATATTAATAGCATGTTGGCACGCAAGGTAAACCATTAAAAACTCCTAGCAAATTAAGCATGGCATGGGCAACTATAATCTCTAATTGCCATTGCAAACATGTTTCATTCATAATAGGCTGAATCAGGAATGATGAACTAATCATATTTACAAAAACAAGATAGGTCGAGTTCAAACCAGCTTCTCTCATCTCATTCAGTCCATCATATATCGTCATTATTGCCTTTCACTTGCACGACCGAACGGTGTGGATAATAATAATAGTGCACGTGCCTTGGACTAAGCTGGAATATGCAAGCATTTAATACAAGGGAGAAGGCAAGGTAATATGGGCTCTTGGTTAAATCAACAATAATGCATATGAGAGCCGCTCAACATTTTCATCATGGTCTTCTCCTCTCGACCCCCAAATAATAAGAAAAGAAATAAAACTATTTACATGGGAAAGCTCCCAACAAGCAAAAGAAGAACGGGAAATCCTTTTGGGGTTTCTTTTAATTACTACTACTACAAGCATGGAAAGTAAACTAGCTAAAAGCTAAAACTAATTTTTTTGGTTTTTCTTAAGGTTTTTCATACACACAAGAAGAAGGCTTAGAAAAGAAAATAAACTAGCATGGATAGTATAATGAAAAAGTATGAGCACCGACAACTAGAATGAGTGTGTGAACATGAATGTAATGTCTGTGAGAAATACGTACTCCCCCAAGCTTAGGCTTTTGGCCTAAGTTGGTCTATGGCCACTATTGGCCTGGCGGATATCCAAAGTCATAGCTGTGGTCGTACTGAGATGCAGCAGCTACTGCCTGAAGAACTGCAGCTTGGAGGCGAGCTGCCTCCGTCCTCCTCTCATACTCGTTCGCCTCCTCCCTGGTTATAACATATCTCCTTTTTGCTTGAAAGTTAAAGAAAGTAGGAGTAGGGAGGGCAACATGGATAGTGCATTGTTTGTCAAAGATTAGTCGGTACTGGAGGAACTGTTCATTCCTCTCAAGAAACTGATGGTGAACCATAGCACTATAATCTAGATAAGTAGGAGGCAACTCTATATCATTTGCATGTATGGGTATACTAAGATAATTGGCTACACAAGTTGCATAAATTCCACCAAACAAATCTCCACTTATACCGTTAAGATGCAACCTTCGTGCAACAATGGCCCCCAAGTTATATTGTTTATCACCTAATACCGCACTCTTGAGGACACTAAGATCTGGAACGCACATGTGACAAGCCTCATCATTACCGTTACTGCATCTACCAATAAAGAGAGAAAAATAATGTATGGAAGGGAAATGAATGCTCCCTATGGTAGCTTGTGTGATTTCCCTAGTTTCCCCCATAGTGATACTAGCAAGAAAGTCTTTATATTCAGATTTATGAGGTTCGCTAACATTACCCCACTGCGGGAGTTTACAAGCAGTATTAAAATCTTCTAAGTCCATGGTATATAATTTATCATAAAGATCAAATAAAACGGTGTGGGAATTGCGCGAGGATGTAAATTTAAACCTCCTCACAAAGGAATCAGTTTGGTAGTGGTACTGTAAGCACTTATCTGACACGAAGTCCTCAAGATCAGCATTACGCATATACGCATCAAATTCATCCTTGATGCCTACCTAGACCATAAAATACTCTGACAGCCATTCACAAGGCCGCACTTGAGCTTCCCTCGTTAGTTCATCGTCTGGCTCACGTATCGCGAGCCTTGGTCCTTGCTTCCTTGAGGAACCACCTTGATACATTTTTCTATGCATTTTTCTTTCTTTGAAAAATTTCTGAAATTTTTAGTGACTCAAAATAAAAGTGAACCAAACTCAACAAGATTGATAGCAACTACTCCCACAAGTGCCTAGAGGCTATATCATGCTTTAAAACTACTTTTGACCATATAAATTTGACATGCAAGCTCAAGAATAGGGTCACCTTAGCAGCAAAAATTTGCAACAAATAGAGCACTAGAACAAAAACTAATTGGACCATTGGAGGAGTCACATACCGAAGAACAATCTCCCCAGACAGTTTTGTGAATGGAGCTTTGAGCAAAGAGATCGAAAATGGCAGCAAGATGAGCAAGAACACGGGTTTGAGCTATGGGAAGATTTTTTCTGGAGGATGGCAAAGTGAGTGGGTGCTGGAATAAGTGGAGGGGGTCCATGAGACAGGGGGTGTGCCCCAGGTGAGTGGGCGCGCCCTGCACCCTCGTCGACAAATGGTGGGCCCCCTGGTGTGTTCTCAGTGCCAGAAATTCTTAAATATTCCACAAAAAAATCATATTTCATTTTCAGGACATTTGGAGAACTTTTATTTTTGGGTATTTTTTATTGCAAGGATAATCCAGAAAACAGACAGAAAATACTATTTTTGCTTTATTTAATCTAAATAACAGAAAGTAAAAGGAGGGTACAGAGAGTTGTGCTTTCTAACTTCATCCATCTCATGCTCATCAAAAGGAATCCACTAACAAGGTTGATCAAGTCTTGTTAACAAACTCTTCCCGAATTGCATAAACCGGAGAATTTTTTAATAACACTTGGTTACCTCAACGGGGATATGCATGTCCCCAACAATACGAATATCATATTTCTTCTTGATAGTAGGAAGAGGGAATTCAAAACCTCCAATATTTATCGTTGAAATTTTTCCAATAGAATTGATACTGTGGACTTGAGGTTGTTTCCTCGATAAGTGTACCGTATGCTCATTACCATTAACATGAAAAGTGACATTGCCTTTGTTGTAATCAATAATAGCCCCTGCAGTATTCAAAAAGGGTCTACCAAGGATAATAGACATACTATCGTCCTCGGGGATATCAAGAATAACAAAGTCCGTTAAAATAGTAACATTTGCAACCACAAGAGGCACATCCTCACAAATACCGACAGGTATAGCAGTTGATTTGTCGGCCATTTGCAAAGATATGTCAGTAGGTGTCAGCTTATTCAAATCAAGTCTACGATATAAAGAGAGAGGCATAACACTAACACCGGCTCCAAGATAACATAAAGCAGTTTTAACATAGTTTCTTTTAATGGAGCATGGTATAGTTGGTACTCCGGGATCTCCTAGTTTCTTTGGTATTCCACCTTTAAAAGTGTAATTGGCAAGCATGGTGGAAATTTCAGCTTCCGCTATCTTTCTTTTATTTGTAACAATATATTTCATATACTTAGCATAAGGATTCATTTTAAGCATATCAGTCAAACGCATACGCAAAAAGAAAGGTCTAATCATTTCAGCAAAGCGCTCAAAATCCTCATCATCCTTTTTCTTGGATGGTTTAGGAGGAAAAGGCATCGGTTTCTGAACCCATGGTTCTCTTTCTTTACCGTGCTTCCTAGCAACGAAGTCTCTCTTATCATAACGTTGATTCTTTGATTGTGGGTTATCAAGATCAATAGCAGGTTCAATCTCTACATCATTGTTATTGCTAGGTTGAGCATCAACATGAACATCATCATTAACATTATCACCAGGTTCATGTTCATTACCAGATTGTGTTCCACCATCAGAAATAGAAATATCATTGGGATTCTTAGGTGTGTCAGCAAGAGGTTCACTAGAAGCATGCAAAGTCCTATCATTTTTCTTTTTCTTCTTCTTAGAAGGACTAGATGCATCAACATTAGTTCTCTGAGAATCTTGCTCAACTCTCTTAGGGTGGCCCTCGGGATACAAAGGTTCCTGGGTCATTTTACCCCCTCTAGTCACAACTCTAATAACATTATCATTTTTCTTGTTATTTAATTCATGGAGCAAATCATCTTGTGCTTTAAGCACTTGTTCTACTTGAGTGGTAACCATAGAAGCATGTTTACTAATAAGTTTAAGGTCACCTTTAACTCTAGACATATAATCACTCAAGTGTTCAATCATATAAGCATTACGTTTCAATTGTCTACCAACATAAGCATTGAAGTTTTCTTGTTTAACAATAAAATTATCAAACTCATCCAAGCATTGGCTAGCAGACTTATTATGAGGAATATCACCTTCATCAAATCTATAGGGAGAATTTACCTTTACTACCTGTGTCAGGTTATCAAGACCATGTATTTTTTCAATAGGTGGTAAATTCTTAACATCTTCAACTTTAATACCTTTTTCTTCCATAGATTTCTTCGCCTCTTGCATATCTTTAGGACTGAGAAATAGAATACCCCTTTTCTTTGGAGTTGGCTTAGGAGTTAGTTCAGGAAGTGTCCAATCATTATCATTACTTAATATATTATTCAATAGCAATTTAGCTTGGTTAACAGTTCTTTCCCTGAAAACACAACCAGCACAACTATCCAGGTAGTCTCTGGAAGCATCAGTTAGTCCATTATAAAAGATATCAAGTATTTCATTTTTCTTGGGAGGATGATCAGGCAAAGCATTAAGTAATCGGAGAAGCCTCCCCCAAGCTTGTGGGAGACTCTCTTCTTCAATTTGCACAAAATTATATATTTCGCTTAATGTAGCTAATTTCTTATGAGCGGGGCAATATTTAGCAGAGAAGTAATAAATCATATCCTGGGGACTACGCACACAACCAGGAGCAAGAGAATTAAACCATGTTTTAGCATCACCCTTTAGTGAAACGGAAATAACTTAAGGATATAGTAGTAACGCTATTTTTCCTCATGGGTGAATAGGGTGGCTATATCATTCAATTCAATAAGATGTGCCACAACAGTTTCAGATTCATAGCCATAAAAAGGATCAGATTCAACCAAAGTAATTAACTCCGGATCGACAGAGAAATCATAATCCTTATCAGAAATACAGATAGGTGAAGTAGCAAAAGCAGGGTCATATTTCATTCTAGCATTCAAAGGCTTTTCCTTCAGCTTAGCTAACAGTTTCTTAAGATCATATCTATCTTTGCAAGCAAAAAGGTCTCTAGCAGTTTCTTCATCCATAACATAACCTTCAGGCACCTCAGGTAATTCATATCTAGGGGGAGAATCTTCATCATCACTTTCATCAATATTATCTATTTCAATAATTTAATTTTCTCTAACCCTAGCAAGTTGTTCATCAAGAAATTCACCTAATGGCACGATATATCAAGCATAGAAGTAGTTTCATCATAAGCATCATGCATAGCAGAAGTGGCATCATCAAAAACATGCGACATATCCGAATCAATAATAGGTGTAGGTGTCGAAAATTTACTCATAACAGAAGGTGAATCAAGTGCAGAGCTAGATGGAAGTTCCTTACCTCCCCTCATAGTTGAGGGAAAAATCTTGGTTCTTTCATCTTTCAAGTTCCTCATAGTGATCGACAGATATGAATCCCAAGTGACTCAAAGAATAGAGCTATGCTCCCCGGCAACGTCGCCACAAAATGGTCTTGATAACCCACAAGTATAGGGGATCGCAACAGTTTTCGAGGGTAGAGTATTCAAGGATAACCCACAGTGGAGTTGTCAATTCAACCACACTTGAAAGACTTAATATCTGCAGCAAAGTATTTAGTAACAAAGTAGTATGGAAGTAACCGTAATGGTGGCAAAAGTAACAATAGTAGTTTTTGTAGCAATCATAACAGTGGCAACGGAAAAGTAACTAAGCAAAGATCAATATATAAAATGCTCGTAGGCAATGGATTAATGATGGATAATTATGTCGGATGCGATTCCTCATGCAACAGTTATAACATAGGGTGACACAGAACTAGCTCCAGTTCATCAATGTAATGTAGGCATGTATTCCGAATATAGTCATGCGTGCTTATGGAAAGAACTTACATGACATCTTTTGTCCTACCCTCCCGTGGCAGCGGGGTCCTATTGGAAACTAAGGGATATTAAGGCCTCCTTTTAATAGATTACCGGACCAAAGCATTAACACTTAGTGAATACATGAACTCCTCAAACTACGGTCATCACTGGGAGTGGTCCCGATTATTGTCACTTCGGGGTTGCCGGGTCATAACACATAGTAGGTGACTATTGACTTGCAAAATAGGATGAAGAACTCACATATATTCATGAAAACATAATAGGTTTAGATCTGAAATCATGACACTCAGGCCCTAGTGACAAGCATTAAGCATAGCAAAGTCATAGCAACATCAATCTTAGAACATAATGGATACTAGGGATCGAACCATAAGAAAACTAACTTGATTACATGGTAAATCTCATCCAACCCATCATCGTCCAGCAAGCCTACGATGGGATTACTCACGCACGGCGGAGAGCATTATGGAACTTGTGATGGAGGAAGGTTGATGGTGACAATGGCGATGGATTCCCCTCTCTAGAGCCCCGAACAGACTCCAGATTAGCCCTCTCGAGGAAGATTAGGGCTTGGCGGCGGCTCCGTACCGTAAAACACGATGAATCCTTCTCTCTTATTTTTTTTCCTCCCCAAACGTGAATATATGGAGTTGGGGTTGAGGTCGGTGGAGTCCTAGGGGGCCCACGAGGTAGGGGGCACGCCCCAGGGGGGTGCCCTGCACCCTCTTGGACAGGGTGTGGGCCCCCTGATGCTGATTCTTTTGCTAATCTTTTTTATTAATTCCAAAACATGTCTCCGTGGATTTTTAGGTCATTCTGTGAACTTTTTCTGCACAAAGATAACACCATGAAAATTCTGCTGAAAACAGCGTCAGTCCGGGTTAGTTCCATTCAAATCATGCAAGTTAGAGTCCAAAACAAGGGCAAACGTGTTTGGAAAAGTAGATACATTGGAGACGTATCAAGAAGGCAGCAAAGATGCCAAGTGCTGAAGAGGCTTCTCAAGTGTTCCTCATGTCAAAGAAAGATCAACTTGGATATCTTATTCAATCCAGCTTGAGGATTGAGAAAGGATTGGCCACCCTGACTCAGAACAAAGAGAACCTAGAGAGGATCATTGAAACAAAATTCTATGATCTTGACTTGAAGGTGACAGAGATGCAGATAGCTGTTGAGCTGCTCCAAGAAGAAGCTGAATAGAGGAAAGGGAAAGCTACCACAGATGCCTTTCAGAGAGTGCCTTGGGCACAGAGATCTGCCGCAGTGCCTGTGATAGATACACGAGCTACTACATCAGCACCTGCAGCCATAGCATTAGTAGCCCCTCCAGTTGCCACTCCACCAGCTCCTACAACTTCAACGGATGCATTTGTCCTTGGAGTCCTCTCAACGCCTCCTCCCGAAGATCAAGCCTAGAGAGGTGCATAACACTATGCATTTTCGAGCTTTTTGGTAACTTGTTGCCAAAGGGGGAGAAAGTGTATAGATCATAGGCTTCATGAGAGAGAGTGTTTTGCTTCTCATTGTTTCTTTTGCTACTTGTTTGATACCTTTTCGTGTGCTTGCTTGGATGTTACACTTTGTGTGAGATACTTGTATGATCATGTGTTTGATCATATCATACCTTAATGCTTGTGCTTGAATGATGCTACTATCTATCTCTCATGTATGATCATTCACTTTGGCTTGGTGATGAGTGCATATTTCATATTCTATCATTTTTAGTGCTTCACCAAGATGTATGTGACATGAAAGAGTAACCCATGATCCTAATCGATTGTGCATTTGCATTCAAAAGCAAATTTTAAATAATGCACAAATTTAGGGGGAGATCTTACTTATCACATACTTCTCAAAGCGACGATATATTTCACTCTTATTATCATTTGTTGAAGCTTTGATCTATATGTTGTCATCAATTACCAAAAAGGGGGAGATTGAAAGTGCAACTAATCCCTGGGTGGTTTTGGTAATTCTTAACGACATATAGCTCATTGACCTAACACTCTCTCAATATGATCATTTCAGATAGTTCAATGATAGGCATGGCATGGACTAGAGATGTGGACCCCTCAAAATGCTAAGGACACATATTGGCTCAAGCTCAAGACTCTACATTTTTATTTTAGTGATCCAAGATCACATTGAGTCCATAGGAAAAGCCAATACTATTGAAAGGGGATGAGGTGTTGCTTAATCAGTTCGGTCTAACCGATAGGATCTCGATCTCACCGAGGTGGGATTGCAAACTTGTCTCCCTTCATAACGTTTCGGTCTAACAGAGATGAGCGATCAGTCCCACCGAGTTCCCAATGCAAACTCTCTGTTTCCTTTTCGTAATGTTTTGGTCCCACCAAAATTAGCGATCAGTCCCACCGAGTTTTCCTGACCAACTCTCTGTTTTCCTATTACAGAAATCGGTCTCACCGAGTTCATGTGATCGGTCTCACCGAGATTATGTTATGCCCTAACCCTAATGAAATCGGTCCCACCGAAAATCCTAATGTTCACATTTTGAACTAAATCGGTCTGACCGAGTTTAACTATTCGGTCCCATCGAGTTTGGTAAATTGTGTGTAACGGTTAGATTTTGTGTGGAGGCTATATATACCTCTCCACCCATCCTCCATTCATGGAGAGAGCAATCAAAACGTGCCTACACCTCTACCATTCATTTTCTGAGAGGGAACCACCTACTCATGTGTTGAGACCAAGATATTCCAATCCAACCATAAGAATCTTGATCTCTAGCCTTCCCCAAGTTGCTTTCCACTCAAACCATCTTTCCACCAAATCCAAATCTGTGTGAGAGAGAGAGAGTTGTGTGTTTGGGAGACTATCATTTGAAGCACAAGAGCAAGGAGTTCATCATCAACTCACCATCTATTACCTTTTGGAGAGTGGTGTCTCCTATATTGGTTAGGTGTCACTTGGGAGGCTCCGTCAAGATTGTGGAGTTGAACCAAGGAGTTTGTAAGGGAAAGGAGATCCCCTACTTCGTGAAGATCTACCCAAGTGAGGCAAGTCCTTCATGGGCGATGGCCATGGTGGGATAGAAAAAGGTTGCTTCTTCATGGACCCTTCATGGGTGGAGCCCTCCGTGGACTCGCGCAACTGTTACC
The DNA here is from genome assembly GCF_056163025.1 of Triticum urartu. Taxonomy (NCBI): domain Eukaryota; kingdom Viridiplantae; phylum Streptophyta; class Magnoliopsida; order Poales; family Poaceae; genus Triticum; species Triticum urartu. The sequence goes on along the minus strand of NC_141873.1, from coordinate 189,776,650 downwards.
CTTCGTGGGTTGAAGTCTCCATCAACGTGGATGTACGATAGCACCACCTATCGGAACCACGCCAAAAATCTCCGTGTCTACATTGCATTTGCTCCCTCCAAACTCCTCCCCTTTACCTTCATATGCAATGATTTACATTCCGCTGCTATACTCTTAGATTTGCATGTGTAGGTTGATTGCTTGACTTGTGCTAAGTTGCTAAAATCTACCAAGACTAAAAATTGGGAAAAGGCTAGATTTTTATTTGGTCAAGTAGTCTAATCACCCACTCTAGACATACTTTCGATCCTACACCCTCCCTTGACGCTAATTGCTGGGTGTTCACCGCCTTTTGGTGGCTCACAAACAGGTTGGGCCCGCCGCCTGCTGGCCGTACCAACCGCCCATCGTGGGTGCGTGGCTCCCTATGTCATAGGTGATGTCACGGGCTGCATGGCAATAGTGCCCCGCTGGGTGAGGGGTGTCTTCTTGGTACACCCGCACTGTGGCCACGCCCAGCCCTAGATTCGAGGGTGGCAGGTTGTACTGTAGCCACGCCCCGTCTCGTTGCAGTGAATGGGTGCAAACTTTGAGGTGGCACAGGGCCGCCTGCTAGCTGCCGGCCCCATGGGTGCCGTCTGTTGGGGTCGCGCCGTCTTCTGGCAGCTGGCCGTCGGACTAGACGGCCCAAAGAATCAATCTTTCGCCCACGAGGTGTGAGGAGCGCAGCCGTCCCCGACGTCTCTAAATACCATGGGGGGCTGATGAGGCTACCCGTGGTTATTTACTCCGACAGTAGTCCCCGAAGCTGGTGGGGCGCCACGGCCGGAATCGAGGAGCCTCAGCAGCTTCCTACTGCGAGTGGTCTGGTACTCTTGCTTCGTCCGTCTTCCGGAGATGCCAACTATTAGGAGCCGGCCAAGGAGCGGCCAGCCGACTGGTGAATTCGAAACGTCGGGGTAGAGGTCGAGCTGTTGTTTGCTTTATCACTAAGTAGTATTTATTTCATGTTCTAAGTTGTTCTCTATCTTTACTTATGGATATGGAACACGAAACACCAAAAAATTAGTGGTACTTGCTACTCATGGAGATGGGGAACCTCCTAAAACCCTCGATCCTTGTTATGCGATAAATATTATGCACTACTTTGATAATCCTGAGAAAACCCCATTCAACATGATAATGGGAGTAACATTGGATCAACGTGAATACTTTAGGGATTATCGCTTGACACAAAAAGGGAAACTATCATGGGATCAACTTGATATGTTGCATTGGTATGCTTGGAATTTATGCCAGAGATATGATTATGTTGGGAAATGTAGCATGCAATTTCAAAAAATTCCTACGCTCATGCAAGATCTATCTAGGATATGCATATCAATGAGAGGGGGAGAGTATGTCCACGTACCCTCGTAGACCGAAAGCGGAAGCGTTTGACAATGTGATTGATGTAGTCGAACTTCTTCTCGTTCCGACCGATCAAGCACAGAACGTACGACACCTCCGAGTTCTGCACACGTTCAGCTCGATGACGTCCCTCAAACTCTTGATCCAGCAAAGTTTTGAGGGAAAGTTCCATCAGCACAACGGCATGGTGACGGTGATGGTGAAGTGATCCGCGCAGGGCGTTGTCTAAGCACTACGTGAATATGACCGGAGGCGTAAACTGTGGAGAGGAGCGCCGCACACGACTAACAACTATTGATGTGTGTTCTAGCGGTGCCCCCCACATATATATAGGTGGGAGAGGGAGATGGGATGCAAGGGGTGCCCCATGTAGGAGTAGTCCTACTTGGGCGCCTACTCCAAGTGGGCCTCCCCCCTTCCATATCCATCGGAGGGGGAAGGAAAGAGAGGGGGGAGGGGAAGGAAAGGGGGAGGCTGAATCCTTCCCCTTTCCTTCTCCCTTCCCTTCCGTTCCTTCTCCTCCTATTCAGCCTATAGGGGGCGCACCAGTCCCTTTTGGGGCTGTTCTGCCCCTCTCTTGGCCCATCAGGCCCATATAGCTTGCCAGGGGTTGCCCGGTACCCCTTTCGGTGACCCGATACGTACCCGGTACCCCCGGAACACTTATAGTGTCCAAATACTATTGTCCTATATATGAATCTTTACCTCTTGACCATTTTGAGACTCCTCGTCATGTTCGTGATCTCATCCGGTACTCCAAACAACATCCGGTCACCAAATCACATAACTCATATAATACAAAATCTTCATCAAACGTTAAGCGTGCGGACCCTACGAGTTCGAGAACTATGTAGACATGACCGAGACACCTCTCTGGTCAATAACCAATAGTGGAACCTGGATGCTCATATTGGTTCCTACATATTCTATGAAGATCTTTATCGGTCGTACCGTAATGACAACATACATTATTCCCTTTGTCATCGGTATGTTACTTGCCCGAGATTTGATCATCGGTATCTTCATACCTAGTTCAATGTCATTACCGGAAAGTCTCTTTACTCGTTTTGTAATACATCATCCTGCAACTAACTCATTAGTCACATTGCTTGCAAGCCTTATTATGATGTGCATTACCAAGAGGGCCCAGAGATACCTCTCCGATACTCGGATTGACCAATCCTAATCTCGATCTATGCCAACCCAACAAACACCTTCGGAGATACCTGTAGAGCATCTTTATAATCACCCAGTTACGTTGTGACATTTGATAGCACACAAGGTATTCCTCTGGTATCCGAGAGTTGCATAATCTCATAGTCGAAGGAATATGTATATGACATGAAGAAAGCTATAGCAATAAAACTGAACGATCAACATGCTAAGCTAACGGATGGGTCTTGTCCATCACACCATTCTCCTAATGATGTGATATTGTTTATCAAATGACAACACATGTGTATGGTTAGGAAACTTAACCATCTTTGATTAGCGAGCTAGTCTAGTAGAGGCTTACTAGGGACATGGTGTTTTGTCTATGTATCCACACATGTATCAAGTTTCCGGTTAGTACAATTCTAGCATGAATAATAAGCATTTATCATGATATAAGGAAATATAAAAAAACAACTTTATTATTGCCTCTAGGGCATATTTCCTTCAGATTATACTTGTTGCTCTAGGATGAACGCTCCACACCTTCCCTTTTCATGCAAATTTAAAGAAATTGTAACCTTAGCTTCTTATGCTAATGGTTGATATGATTATTATAATGTGGAACGAATAGAAGAATTTGTTGCATTTAAGGGTGCTTATGAAATTGAATCTCTGTTGGAAAAGTTTGAAGCTTTTGATGATGATGTTTATAGACCTATAATTTTTGCCATCCTTAAATATTGCTATGATAATTATAAATACAATTCCGATATTGATGAATTTACTGAGAAAGTCTCCACTGTCTAAGAAGAGACTAATATTTTGCAGGAGTCTATGGAAGAGGAAATTGATGAAACTGTGAGGTAATTGGATGAAAAAGATGATGAGGAGAGTGAAGAACAAAAGGAGGAAGAGCGGATTAGCTACCCATGCCCACCTTCTAATGAGAGTAACTCTTCAAATCATAAATTATTCAATATACCTTTGTTCTTACCGAAGGATGAATGCTATGATAATTGCTATGATCCCATTGATTCATCTGAAATATCACTTTTTGATGAACTTGATGCTTCCTATGCTTGTGGCCATGGTGCCAATATGAATTATGCTTATGGAGATGAACTTGCTATTATTCCTTATGTTAAGAATGAAATTATTGCTATTGCACCCACACATGATAGTCCTATTATCTTTTTGAATTCTCCAAACTACACTATAGCGGAGAAGTTTGCACTTATTAAGGATTTCATTGATGGGTTGCCTTTTACCGTTGAACATGATAATTTTGATGAATGTAATACGCATGTGCTTGCTGCTCCTAGTTGCAATTATTATGAGACAGGAACTACATCTTCGCCTCTTTATGTTTCCAACACGATAAAATTGCAAGAAACTGCTTATGCTATGTATTGGCCTTTACTTGATGTGCATGAATTGTTCTTTTATGACATGCCAATGCATAGGAAGAGAGTTAGACTTCGTCATTGCATGATTTTATGTTGCTTTGTGCTCACAACTAAATTACAAATCATTGCCAATTCAAATTGGCTTTCATATACCTCGGGATCCGGGTGGATCCATTACTTGAGCACTTTATGCCTAGCTTAATGGCTTTAAAGAAAGCGCTGCCAGGGAGACAACCGGAAGTTTTAGAGAGTCATTTTATTTCTGTTGAGTGCTTTTATATAGTTTAAAAACAAAAAAATATAGAGGGGAAACTAAAAAATTTTCTAAAAGAGAAGCGATTGAAAGGTGATGAATTGGAGAAGTGAGGGTCGACCTTGAACACTTGTGTTCATGCTCATGGAATTTTTTTAGAATTTTTCATGAAGATTCTCACAAAAATAATTACCCCCTTGTACAAATCCTTTGTATTGTAAAATTATTGTGCCAAGATTTGCCTTTAGGATGGGTAGATTGCTTGTTGGTATGAGCGGTGTAAAAACAGAAACTTTGGCCGTAGCGCATGAATTTTCACTTTTTACTGGAATGCCAGACGTTTCTGAAACTTTTTGCACAGTCTTTATATACATTTTTTTTATTTTGTCCTAATTTTGCGAAATTTTTGGAGTACTAGAAGTATGGTAGATGTTCAGATTGCTACACACTGTCCTGTTTAAGACATATTCTGTTTTTGATGCATTGTTTTGCTTATTTTGATGAAACTATCGATTTTTATCGGTGGTATAAACCATGGTAACTTTATATTATAGTAGCTAAAATGCAAAAACAAAATTTGAATTCGTTTGCAACAGTACTTAGAGTAGTGATTTGCTTTATTATACTAACGGATCTTACTGAGCTTTCTCTTTAGTTTTGTGTGGATGAAGTGATCAAAGATTTAGGAGGTCTCGATATGAGGACAAGGAGGAGAGGCAAGATGTAATGCCCCGGACACACCCGCCGGTGGTCGTTACTCCTGGCGGGATCTAGACTGGCCCCACAGATCAATACTAGTCTTTTCTGCGCACTTTTGTCCTCACTCATGCGCACCCGGGAGCAACTTCCCGGTCGGTCACCCATCCTGACACTACTCCAAGCTGAGCACGCTTAACTTTGGAGTTTTGTCCGAATGGGCTCCCGGAAAAGAAGGAATTCCTTATTAATATGAGTAGTCTATCATCCCTAATAAACCAGGAAATCACATACACCCCCGCTCAGAGGAATCGACGTCCTCGTCGGGCCACAGGAACGTTCCCTCTTGGCACATACATCTGTGCATCCAGTCTGGTACATGTGCCATGCTGGGTGCCACAACGGGTCACAAACGTCATGAACAACATGACCGCGCACCTATCCGCAAACATCCATGTAACTGCGAGGGTTGGCTCTGATACCAACTTGTAACGCCCCGGACACACCCGCCCGTGGTCGTTACTCCTGGCGGGATCTAGACTGGCCCCACAGATCAATACTAGTCTTTTCTGCGCACTTTTGTCCTCACTCATGCGCACCCGGGAGCAACTTCCCGGTCGGTCACCCATCCTGACACTACTCCAAGCTGAGCACGCTTAACTTTGGAGTTCTGTCCGAATGGGCTCCCGGAAAAGAAGGAATTCCTTATTAATATGAGTAGTCTATCATCCCTAATAAACCAGGCTATCACACAAGAGCTCAAGCTTGGGGATGCCCAAGGCACCCCAAGTAAATATTCAAGGAGACTCAAGCGTCTAACCATGGGGATGCCCCGGAAGGCATCCCATCTTTCTACAACAAGTATCAGTATGTTTTCATTCTAGTTTCATTCATGTGATATGCGTAAATCTTGGAGTGTCTTTTGCATTTAGTTTTCACTTTTCTTTTATGCACCATGCTGGTATGAGATACTTATATCTTTTGATTGTGGCTTTATAGAATACTTCATGTGCTTCACTTATATCATTTGAAGTTTGGATTGCCTATTTCTCTTCACATAGAAAACCATTGTTTGTAGAATGTTCTTTTGCTTCACCTATATTTATAAAGAGCATGATCTTTTGTAGAAAGAATTAGACTCTCATGCTTCACTTATACCTATTTAGAGAGTCAACAAGAATTAGTCAATTACATGGTTAGTCATGAAATCCTACATATAACTTATGGATCACTGGATATGATATGCTTGATTCCTTGCAATAGTTCTACAATTTAGAGATGGAATATGTGGGAGGTACTAGTAAACGGTTGTGGTTAGTAAGAATATTGGTGTTAAGGTTTGTGATTCCCGAAGCATGCATGTATAGTCTCTCGTTATGCTATGAAGTTGGAGCATGATTTATTATTGATTGTCTTCCTTATGAGTCACTACTAGGGAAAACCTTATACACCAAGGTATAGCAGTAGCACTGGTCAAAACTAAGTGCTACTGCTACTTAGTAGTAGCACTTGTCTAATAGCACTAGTGGCAGTCGAGGACGAGCGATGGTCTTTTCTTACCAATCTATCCCCCTAGGGGCATGCATAGTACTTTGCTTCGAGGGCTAATAAACTTTTGCAATAAGTATATGAGTTCTTTATGAATAATGTGAGTCCATGGATTATACGCACTCTTACCTTTCCGCAATTTACTAGCCTCTATGGTACCGTGCATTGCCCTTTCTCACCTAGAGAGTCAGAGCAAACTTCGCAGGTGCATCCAAACCCCGTGATATGATATGCTCTATCACACATAAGCCTTATTATATCTTCCTCAAAACAACAACCATACCTACCTATTATGGCCTTTCCATAGCCATTCCGAGATATATTGCCATGCAACTTCCACCGCTTCCTTTTTGATGACTTGAGCATTCATTGTCATATTGCTTTGCATGATCGTAAGATAGCTAGCATGATATTTCCACGGCTTGTCTGATTTGTGATATCGTTGTTATGCTAGATCATTACACATCCTAGTACACTGCTAGAGGCATTCATATAGAGTCATATTTTGTTATAGGTATTGAGTTGTAAGTAAATAGAAGTGTGATGATCATCAATTATTCATTTTTAGAGCATTTCCCCAGTCAGGAAAGGATGATGGAGACTATGATTCCCCCACAAGTCGGGAATGAGACTCTGGACAAAGAGAGAAAAAAAGAAAAAAAGAAAAATAATAAAAATAAAAATAATAAAAAAGGAAATAAAAATGAAATAAAAGTGAAATAAAAAAGGAAAAAAGAAAAAGAGAGAAGGGGCATGCTAGTTCCACACTTGTGCTTCAATGTAGGACCATGTTTTTCATATGGAGAGTCTCCTATGTTGTCACTTTCATATACTAGTGGGAATTTTTCATTATAGGATTAGATGCACACCCACTTAGTTTTCATATTGAGCTTTCATACACTTATAGCTCTCAGTGCATTCATTGCATGGCAATCCCTACTCCTCGCATTGATATCAATTGATGGGCATCTCCATAGCCCGTTGGTTAGCCGCATCGATGTGAGACTTTCTTACTTTTTTGTCTTCTCTATATTTACCCCTATCATCATACTCTATTTCACCCGTAGTGCTATATCCATGGCTTGCGCTCATGTATTGCGTGAGGGTTGAAAAAACTGAAGCGCGTTAAAAAGTATGAACCAATTGCTCGGCTTGTCATCGGGGTTGTGCATGATAAATACTTTGTGTTAAGAAGACAGAGCATGACAATACTATATGATATTGTAGGGATAACTTTCTTTAGCGTTGATATTTGGAAAGACATGATTGTTTGTTGGGATGCCTGAGCATTGATGTCTTTATGTCAAATTATAGACTACTTCTTTGAATCACTCGTGTCTTAATATTCATGCCGTGACTGGACATATGATCGAGTTTATGCTAGGTAGCATTCCACATCAAAAATTATCTTTTTTTTATCATTTACCTACTCGAGGACGTGTAGGAATTAAGCTTGGGGATGCTAATACGTCTCCGTCATATCTATAATTTTTTATTATTCCATGCCAATATTATACAACTTTCACATATTTTTGGTAACTTTTTATATGATTTATTGGGCTAACCTATTGATCCCATGCCCAGTGCCAGTTCCTGTTTTTTGCATGTTTTTTGTTTCGCAGAAAATCCATATGAAATGAAGTCCAAACTCGATAAAAATTTACGGAGAATTATTTTCGAATATATGTGATTTTTGGGAGGTGGAATCAACGCAAACGGGGGCCCGCAGGCCCCAAGATACACCAGGGCGAGCCCATGTGTCTTATGCTCTCCTCGATGGTTAGTTGGGGCCCTTCTTCTGGTGCATGAAAGATAATTTATGGAAAAAATTATGTAACTTTTTTTGTGCAATCGGAGTTATGGATCTCTGGGAATTTAAGAAACCGTGAAGGGCTAGATCTGGGGAACGCGAAACAGAAGAGAACAGAGAGGGAGATCCAATCTCGGAGGGGCTCCCTCCCCTCTGCCTCCATGGAGGCCATGGACCAGAGGGGAAACTCTCCTCCCATCGAGGGGGGAGGCCAAGTAAGAAGAAGGAGGGGGGCTCTCTCCCCCTCTCTCTCGGTGGGGTTGGAGTGCCATCGGGGCTAGGATTGTGACGTCGATCTACATCAACAATCTTGCTACCGTTAATACCAACTCTCTCCCCCTCTATGCAGCGGTGTTACACCTCTTCCCCTCCACTGTAATCTCTACTTAAACATGGTGCTCAACTCCATATATTATTTCTCAATGATCCATGGTTATCTTATGATGTTTGAGTAGATCCATTTTGTCCTGTGGGTTAATCGTGATCTTGGTTGGTATGATTGTATATTTTCTTTATGGTGTTGTCCTACGGTGCCCTCCGTCTCGTGCGAACGTGAGGGGCCCCCGCTGCAAGGTGTTGAAATACGTTCATGGTTCGCTTATGGTGGGTTGCGAGAGTGACATAAGCTTAAACCCGAGTAGGTGGGTTGTTGCGCATGGCATAAATAGGACTTGATACTTAATGCTATGGTTGGGTTTCACGACCTTAATGATCTTTAGTAGTTGCGGACGCTTGCTATAGTTACAATCGTAAGTGCATATCATCCAAGTAGAGAAAGTATGTTAGCTCATTCCTCTCCCTCATGTAAAATTACAAGAATGATTACCGATACTTGTTATCAAATTCCTAGGGACAAATGACTTTCTTGTTGACAAAAGCTATCTACTTTTATTACATTGCAATTTATTTGTAGTTTTTATTCTCGCAAAGTACCCTAGTTTTATCCTTGCAAAATAGTTTCATACTTGTTTTCGGTAAAAGCAAACTTCAAGTGTGCGTGGAGTTGTATCGTTGGTCGATAGAACTTGAGGGAATATTTGTTCTACATTTAGCTCCTCGTTGGGTTTGACACTATTATTTATCGAAGAAGTCTACAAACGATCCCCTACACTTGTGGGTTATCAGAATACAAGTCTTTTATGTGCTCAAAGCCAATAACATTCAATTCAAGTTGGGTAACAAGCATGCATCTACGGGAAGAGCATCCACCACAACATTCTCTTTACCTTTGATGTACTTGATGGCATAAGGGAAAGACTCAATGAATTCACTCCACTTAGCACGAAGCTTGTCCAACTTAGTTTGACCCTTAAGATACTTAAGTGTTTCATGATCCGTGTGAAGAATGAACTCATGAGGGCAGAGATAATGCTCCCAAACATGCAAGACTCTCACTAAAGCATATAACTCTTCGTCATATATGGGGTAACTGAGTTGCGCTCTGTAAATATTTTCACTAAATTAAGCTATAGGGTGCTTCTCTTGCACTAACACTCCTATTCCATAACCTCTAGCATCGCAATGTATCTCAAATGGTTTATCAAAGTTGGGTAAAGCAAGCAAAGGAGCATGTGTAAGCAAATTCTTAAGCTCATCGAATGCGGTATCTTGGGATGGTCCCCAATCAAATGGTGCATTTTTCTTACTCAAAGCATGTAAAGGTAGAGCAATGGTGCTAAAATCCTTCACAAATCTACGATAGAAACCGGCTAAACCAAGAAAACTACGCACTTGTTGCAAGTTGGTTGTTTGGGGCCAAGTTTTAATAGCTTCAATCTTAGATTCATCTACATGAACACCCTTAGAAGACACACCGAAACCCAAGAAAACAAGCTTATCAACACCGAAAAGGTATTTGTCCATATTGGCATAAAGGTGCTCTTTCCTAAGGGTTTTGAATACGGTTATAAGATGGGTGACATGATCTTTGAGAGATTTGCTAAAGATAAGAATATCGACAAAATAGACCACAACAAATACATCAATGTATGGCCTAAGAACAAAATGCATGACTCGCATGAAAGTACCGGGTCCTTCGGATAAGCCCATTGGCATAACAAGCCATTCATATAAGCCGAACTTGGTCTTAAATGTGGTTTTCCATTCATCACCTTCTTGGATGCGTATTTGATAGTAGCCACTTTTAAGGTCAATCTTAGAGAAAATTGCAGCTCCGCTAAGCTCATCTAGCATGTCGTCTAAGCGTGGAATGGGGTAATGGTATCTAACAATGATAGCATTTATAGGACGACAATCAGAACACATGCGATATGTACCATATTTCTTGGGAACAAGGATTATCGGGATGGCGTATGGGCTCAAGCTTTCTTGTACATGGCCGCTATCGATGAGTTGTTGTACTTGCCATTGGATCTCCTTGGTTTCCTCGGGGTTGACGCGGTAGGGAGCCTTGTTAGGAAAAGGTGCTCTAGGGATGAGGTCGATGCGGTGTTTGATGCCTCGAAGCGGAGGTAGACCTGGAGGTAGCTCATCGGGCAATACATCTTGGAATTCCTGTAATAGAGAAGATAACACTAAAGGTAGATTGTGAGAGGTGTTAGTTTTAGGTGCCTCATCCTTGCATAAAAGGACATAGTGCATAACACTTGATGGGCTCTCACACACTTCTCTCATCTCACTTCTGAGGGAAATAGCACTAAGTTTTTCATGTCGCTCATCATGGAGGCACTCGATTTGGGCTTGTGGCGCTCACTATCTCTTTGGTGGTTCGCGCTCTCACTATTATCTCCATGATGGGTTGCTTGCTTGTTGGCGATCACTTGGCTTGGAGACATAGGTCGTTGAACATACTCCTTTCCTTTCATGTTGAAGCTATAGTGGTTTGTTCGCCTGTTGTGGATGACGCCTCGGTCAGATTGCCATGGTCGTCTAAGTAGGAGGTGGCAAACGGACATAGGAACAACATCACACTCCAAAGTGTGTTCATATGCTCCAATCTTGAAGGAAACTTGCACCATGTGCTCCACTTGAATAGTGCCGGAGTCGCTTAACCACTAGACCTGGTAGGGATGAGGGTGCTTCATATTGACCAATTGGAGCTTGGAGCATGGTTCCTCACTTGCCAAGTTATGGCAACTTCTTCCGTCGATGATGACCTTCATAGACCTTCCATTGATGCCGACCTTGGTGTGGAAGATATGGCATATTTGGTCCTCATCTTGTTGATGTTGAAGTGTCAAGACCTTGGAGACAACAAGAGCGGGGCTCGAATCTTCGTCAAAAAAGACTTGATCATCTTCATGTTGTTCGTGCTTCGGTGCATGGCCACTTGCTCAAGGGCCTCCATTTCCTCTTCACTCATGGAGTCATTTGTTTAGTCGTCGTTGAGGATCATGGTGTGCTTGTTGGTACACTCAAAGGACTTGTGGCCTCGGCCTCTGCATGTAAAGCACTTGATGGAAATTGTCTTGACGGTCTCATCCGGTGGAGTTGTAGATGATGAAACTCTCGGCTTGAATTTGCTTGTAGTAGGAGGACGACTTGAGGTGGTTGAAGTTTTCTTGTAACTTGATTTGTCGTCCTTGCTTGTAGGAGGTTTGGTCGAGGTAGTAGGCGTTGGAGTCGTTGAAGCTTAGTTGTTGGAGAAGCCGTAGCTCTTGGAAGAGTATTTGGAATACTTGAAGTCATCTTGCACTTGTCGCTCCGCCTTGGTGGCTTGGTGCACTAGCTCGATGAGGTTGGAGTAAGGTTGGAAGTCAGTGATCTTCTTGATAGGGTGATTGAGTCCATTCAAGAAACGTGGCATAGTTTGCTCATCATCTTCTGTGACATTTGCTCGAATCATGGCAATCTCCATTTCCTTGTAGTATTCTTCAACGATTTTTGTTCCTTGCTTGAGAAGTTGCAATTTCTTGAAGAGGTCGCGGTTGTAATACGTTGGCACAAAACATGCTCTCATGACATCCTTCATTTGCACCCAAGTAGTGATGGGTGGTTCACCTCTTGCCTCACGACGCTCATTGACTTTCTCCCACCAAATGAGGATGTAGTCTTGGAACTCAAGGGATACCATGGTGATCTCCTTCTCTTCCTCATAGTTGTGCAAACAAAAGATCTTGCCGATCTTCAATGCCCATGAAAGGTACAATTCGGGATCGTTGCTTCTGGTGAACTTGGGCATGGTGAATTTGAGCTTGCCATAGCATTTCTCTCCATTGTGTTGTGGCCGAGGATGATGTCGCCCTTGACGTGGAGGGTTGTCAACCTCGTGTTGCTCTTGCCTTGGAGGATTCCCATTATCTTGTTGCTCTTGGTGAATTTGTGGTTCTTGTCGAGCTTGTGGGACTTGTGGAGGAGCGTGCGGAACTTGTCGATGCAATCATGCTTGATAGTTCCTCTCTTGGACTTCTTCGTGAAGCACTTCTTCTTGCTCATGAGTATGCCGGTTGCGTGAGGCTCCGTTGTGACTTGTGTCTCGGAGGGCACATTACGCCTCAAGTGCTTGAGCTTCTCGTCGTTGTTGTTCTTGACGTTGTGCCTCGGCATCTTATTTGTCTTGGTGTTGGCGCTCGCTCTTCCTCTTGTTGGCATAGACATTTCCGTTCTTATGCTTGCGCAAGGGTAGCTTGATTTTGGCGATGTTGATGTTCTTGCACTCGAACTTGCTCTTGATGATCTGTGTCGTGTAGAGGATTGCGGTTTGCTTGACGGTCTTGGCGCGTTGCTCAACGTAGAGTGTTCGATGTCGGTGTACTTGAGCCGGAGATGGTGTCGTCGGAGAGTCGACTCGAGCGGCTCCACCTTGAATAGGATGAAGTTGTAGAAGAGTGGTTGACCAACAAGGCATGAATCTCATCCATTCTTGCATTGTTCTCTTGTTTTTGTTCATCCAACTTGTTGTCGAAGTATTCTCTTGTACGTTGCTCGGAGAGACGCAAGTCGGTGGCAAGGTTGTCAATGCGGTTGCTCAATGCTTGTTGTTCTTGATGCAAAGCTCGTTGTGCACCGAAAAGGTGGATCTTGGTGACGTAGGAGGTCGAGTCGTCGTCTTTCTTGATGAAGAGTGGGTTGGTATAAGAACTTGTCCTATGCATCATTGCAATAAATGTGTGAGTGGAAGAAGAAAAGAACTATACCAAATGTACCTTGACTGATGTTGAAGATGGATCAATGATCACTCAAATGTGTACCAAGGGAATAGCACAATTGGTAACAATTCTTGTCGGTTCTCACGCCTACACAAGTAAAAGCTTATGGTGGAGCTCGGTTAGGATGGTGGCACAAAAATTTTGTTATTGTTAGTGAGACTCATGTTGGGAATCGTTGCACGGAAAACAAAAAAAATTCTACACACACCCAATGATCTATCCATGGAGATGCATAGCAACGGGATGGGGAGTGTGTCTATGTATGATCGTAGACCGTAAGCGAAAGCATTTCACAACGTGGTTGAGGTAGTCAAACTTCTTCTCGCGTCAACTGATCAAGTACCGAACGCACGTCACCTCCGTGTTCTGCACACGTTTAGCTCGGTGATGTCCCTCGCCTTCTTGATCTAGCAAGACGTCAAGGTAGTAGATGAGTTCCGTCAGCACGACGGCGTGGTGACGGTGATGGTGAAGTGATCTCTGCAGGGTTTCGCCTAAGCACTACGAAAATATGACCGGGGGTGTAAACGGTGGAGGGGGGCGCCACACACAGCTAACAATTTATCTGGTGTATGCTAGGCACCCCTCCCACATTTATATAGGTGGGAGGGAGGGAGGAGCAGTCATAGGAGGCACCCAAGTAGGAGGAATCCTACTTGGAGTCCCCCCAAGGTGCCCCTGCCATATATAACCGAGGGGCAAGGAAAGAGGGGGGAGGGAAGGAAGTGGGAATCCTAATCCACACTTTCCTTTACCTTCCCCCTTTCCATCTCCTCCTAGGATGGCCCATATGGGGGGCGCACCAGCCCCTTGTGGCTGGTGTGTTTCCCCTCTTAGCCCATAAGGCCCATATCTTTTGCCGGGGGTGCCCGGAACCCCTTCCGGTGACCCGATAAGCACCCGGTACCCCCTGAAACACTTCTGGTGTCCGAATACCAATGTCATATATATATATCAATCTTTACCTCTTGAACATTTCGAGACTCCTGATCATGTCCGTGATCTCATCTGGGACTCCGAAGAACATTCGGTCACAAAATCACATAACTCATATAATACTATATCATCATCGAACGTTAAGCGTGCGGACCCTATGGGTTCAAGAACTATATAGATATGACCGAGACACCTCTCCGGTCAACAACCAATACTGGAACCTAGATGCCCATATTGGCTCCTACCTATTCTACGAAGATCTTTATCGGTCGAACCGTTGTGACAACATACGTAACTCCCTTTGTCCATCGGTATATTACTTGCCTGAGATTCTATCGTCAGTATCTTCATACATAATTCAATCTCGTTACCGGCAAGTCTCTTTACTCGTTCCATAATACATCACCTCATGACCAACTCCTTAGTCGTTTTCTTGCAAGCTTATGATGTGTATTACTGAGAGGGCCCAGAGATACCTCTTCGATACTGGGAGTGACAAATCCTCATCTCGATCTATCCAACTCAACAAACACCTTCGGAGATATCTGTAGAGCATCTTTATAATCACCCAGTTACGTTGTGAAGTTTGATAGCACACAAGGCATTCCTATGATATCCAGGAGTTGCATAATCTCATAGTCAAAGTGTCGCGGGAAACCACGACCACCTATGGGACCAGAAGGCCCCTTGCTAGTTCAGTAGGGGGGTGTCGCGTCGCACAAAGAGCAGACGAGCGTGGGGTAGCATGACAGAGATTACGCAGGCATTGTTACCCTGGTTAGGTCCGCCGCGAGGCATTAAACCCTATGCTTTGGTGGATTGATGGTGGAAAGGTGGTGGTGGAGCGTAGTACACTTGCCTGACAGGGGTTGCCTCAGGGCGGCAGTGGCCACACGCATATGGGGGTGTGAGTTATCCATCCTTCTAACCCTTTCTATAGTTTACATGGGCCTCCTTTTATAAATCAAGGGGTTACCACAATGGCAAAGTAGTCATTATGCACTGATAAGATAGCAAACAATACTATCATACCTAACTCTGCAGGCTAACAAGGTGCGTTAAATGCACCGCTCAACATCACATCATTGGTTGCCTAGCAAGGCTTGTCAGGCTATCTCGCCAGCTCCACACCTGCTTGCTTGACACGTCGCAGGACGGGTGTCATCTGCAGGTATTTCCCGTAGGGAGAGGCTGTCATGTGGCGAATGGCTGCCACTTAGTCAATTTGCGGCTTGACACCACACTGATTGACGACATGGGTCGTGGCAGAGTAGTTGGTGAGGTGGTTTTGCTTCGCTGTGTTTCGGCAGGCCCTGCCAGGATGTCTTGGATGTCTTCTTCCGGGGGTGGCCTCGCCCCTTGCCGAGCTTGCCTGTCTGGCAAAGGAGGCCCTTCTCCCGATGGTGTCTTGCTTCCCTGGCTTGATCTTGGTCCCTCTAATCTACAAGTTGGTCCTTCGAATCTCTTGGTTCGTTGTACCTCGACAATGCCTTGGCTTGGGTTGGTGCTTCAATCTCGTCCCCGTGCTTGTGCACTATCTGGGCACTCTTTAATCTGAATGGCATGCGGACAAAATAGTACGTACCACATGGAGTGATGAATGACGTCTTCTCTTCATCTTCCTTGGACATGAACATTTGGTGATACCCGGAATATGCATCCAGAAAGGGGAGAAAATCATAACCTGAAGTGGAATCCACAATCTGATTGATACGCGACAAGGGAAACGGATCCTTTGGGCAAGCTTTGTTGAGATATGTGAAATCTATGCAAAGCCACCATTTCCCGTTAGCCTTCCGGACTACCACTGGATTTGCCAACCACGTGGGATGCAACACTCCTCTAACCAAGCTAGCTGCCTCAAGTTTCTTGGTATCTTCCGCAATGAACTGTTGCCTCTGCAAGGCCTGCTTCCGGACTTTCTGCTTGACAGCACCGGCATGTGGGCACACAACAAGGTGGTGCTCAATTACCTCCCTGGGAACACCGGGGATATCAGATGGTTGCCAAGCAAACACATTGATATTCGCCCGCAGAAAGGCAACGAGCGCACTTTCCTATTTGTCATCGAGGGTGGCGTTGATAGTGAAAGTAACATCAATGCCAGCAGCCCTGTCGGGACCTTCTTCACTTGGGGTGCAGCGACCTTGGATCTTTTGCTGTTGGAACACTCCGGCACGTCGTCAACGGGTGCCGTGCACTCGGTGGGGGTACGCTTCCTAGACTCGTTGCCGGTGGCCCTACAATCCCTCTTCTTTCCTTTGCTTTCCTTAGTGGGAGGTGCTGCTGCCGCTGCCTTTGCGGTGACCGCGTCCCGGTACATCTTGTCCACACAAATGATTGCATCCTTCTCATCTGATGGGATGGTCATCACTCCCAGTGGCCCATGCATTTTCAAGGTGTTGTAGGCATAGTGGGATGCCGCCATGAACTTATCCAGGGCCGGGCGTCCAAGAATCCCATTGTATGGCAGGGGGAGATCGACCACATCAAACACAATCCTCTCAGTCCGGTAGTTCAGTTCTGCCCCAAACGTTACCGGAAATATGATCTTTCCCTTAGGATGGCTCCTGCCAGGATTAATTCCTTGAAGCATGCCTGTAACCTCTAACTCTTCCTCTGCTATCTGAAGCTTGCTAATAAGTGTTGGGGAGATTAGATTCAACCCAGCCCTGCCATCCACCAACATCTTTGTGACCTTGAGGTTGCAAATTGTTGGGGAGACCAACAATGGAAAACGCCCTACCACGGTGGTACGGCTAGGATGATCCTCCTCGTCAAAGATGATGGGCGTACGAGACCATTTGAGCGGCTTCCGGGCCTGTGGCGCTGGTTCCACAGCATTGACCTCTCGCGCCCACCGCTTGAGTTGGCCATCAGAGGTGTGCACAGATGCACCCCCGTCAATGCACAGGGCGTCAGTGGCCTTCTGAAACCCTTGCTCACTGGTTTCTGCTACCTCTTGAGCACTTGCGTTGGTTTTCCCTTGAAGAGGAAAGGGTGGTGCAGCAAAGTAGCGTAAGTATTTCCCCTCAGTTTTTGAGAACCAAGGTATCAATCCAGTAGGAGGCCACGCACGAGTCCCTCGCACCTACACAAACAAATAAATCCTCGCAACCAACACGATAAGGGGTTGTCAATCCCTACACGGTCACTTACGAGAGTGAGATCTGATAGATATGATAAGATAATATTTTTGGTATTTTTATGATAAAGATGCAAAGTAAAATAAAAGGCAATAAAAATAACTAAGTATTGGAAGATTAATATGATAGAAGATAGACCCGGGGGCCATAGGTTTCACTAGTGGCTTCTCTCGAGAGCATAAGTATTCATGGTGGGTAAACATATTACTGTTGAGCAATTGACATAATTGAGCATAGTTATGAGAATATCTAGGTATGATCATGTATATATGCATCACGTCTGAGACAAGTAGACCGACTCCTGCCTGCATCTACTACTATTACTCCACACATCGACCGCTATCTAGCATGCATCTAGAGTATTAAGTTCAAGAGAACAAAGTAACACTTTAAGCAAGATTACATGATGTAGAGGGATAAACTCATGCAATATGAAATAAACCCCATCTCATTATCCTCGATGGCAACAATGCAATACGTGCCTTGCTACCCCTACTGTCACTGGGAAAGGACACCGCAAGATTGAACCCAAAGCTAAGCACTTCTCCCATTGCAAGAAATATCAATCTAGTAGGCCAAACCAAACTGATAATTCAAAGAGACTTGCAAAGATAACCAATCATACATAAAAGAATTCAGAGAAGATTCAAATATTGTTCATAGATAAACTTGATCATAAACCCACAATTCATCGGTCTCAACAAACACACCACAAAAGAAGATTACACTGAATAGATCTCCACAAGAGAGGGGGAGAACTTTGTATTGAGATCCAAAAAGAGAGAAGAAGCCATCTAGCTAATAACTATGGACCCGTAGGTCTGAGGTAAACTACTCACACTTCATCGGAAGGGCTATGGTGTTGATGTCGAAGCCCTCCGTGATCGATGCCCCCTCCGGCGGAGCTCCGGAACAGACCCCAAGATGGGATCTCGTGGATACAGAAAGTTACGGCGGTGGAATTAGGGTTTTGGCTTCGTATCTGGTAGTTTTCGGGTAGGTAGGTATATATAGGAGGAAGGAGTACGTTAGTGGAGCAACAGGGGGCCCACGAGGGTGGAAGGCGCACCCAGGGGTAGGCGCGCCCCCTACCTCGTGGCCTCCTGGTTGATGTCTTGACGTAGGGTCCAAGTCCTCTGGATCATGTTCGTTCCGGAAATCATGTTCCTGAAGGTTTCATTCCGTTTGGAGTCCGTTTGATATTCTTATTATGCGAAACCCTAAAATAGGCAAAAAAACATCAATTCTGGGCTGGGCCTCCGGTTAATAGGTTAGTCCCAAAAATAATATAAAAGTGTATAATAAAGCCCAATAATTTCCAAAACAGAATATAATATAGCATGGACTAATAAAAAATTATAGATACGTTCGAGACGTATCAAGCATCCCCAAGCTTAATTCCTGCTCGTCCTCGAGTAGGTAAATGATAAAAAAAAAATTTGATGTGGAATGCTACTTGTCATAATTTCAATGTAATTCTCTTAATTATGGTACGAATATTCAGATCCGAAAGATTCCAGACAAAAGTTTAATATTGACATAGAAATAATAATACTTCAAGCATACTAGCTAAGCAATTATGTCTCTTCAAAATAACATGGCAAAAGAAAGTTATCCCTACAAAATTATATAGTTTGGCTATGCTCCATCTTTACCACACAAAGTATTCAAATCATGCACAACCCCAATGACAAGCCAAGCAATTTTTTCATACTTTTAATGTTCTCAAAAATTTTCAATCTTCACGCAATACATGAGCGCGAGCCGTGGACATAGCACTATAGGTGGAATAGAATGGTGGTTGTGGAGAAGACAAAAAAAGGGGGAAGATAGTCTCACATCAACTAGGCGTATCAACAGGCTATGGAGATGCCCATCAATAGATATCAATGTGAGTGAGTAGGGATTGCCATGCAACAGATGCACTAGAGCTATAAGTGTAGGAAAGCTCAACAAAAAGAAACTAAGTGGATGTGCATCCAACTTGCTTTCTCACGAAGACCTAGGGCATTTTGAGGAAGCCCATGGTTGGAATATACAAGCCAAGTTCTATAATGAAAAATTCCCACTAGTATATGAAAGTGATAACATAGGAGACTCTCTATCATGAAGATCATGGTGCTACTTTGAAGCACAAGTGTGGAAAAAGGATAGTAGTATTACCCCTTTTTTGGGCCTTCTTTTTTTTCTTTGGCCTTTCTCTTTTTTTGGGACAATACTCTATGAATGATGATCATCACACTTCTATTTATTTACAACTCAATGATTACAACTTGATACTGGAACAAAGTATGACTCTATATGAATGCCTCCGTCATTGTACTGGGATAGCAATGATGCATGACTGACTTATATGAAAGAATTATGAACGGTGGCTTTGCCACAACTAAAATGTCAACTACATGATCATGCAAAGCAATATGACAATGATGGAGCGTGTCATGATAAACAGAATGGTGGAAGGTTGCATGGCAATATATCTCGGAATGGCTATGGAAATGCCATGATAGGTAGGTATGGTGGCTGTTTCGAGGAAGGTATATGGTGGGTGTATGATACCGGCGAAGGGTGCGCGGTATTATAGAGGCTAGCAATGGTGGAAGGGTGAGAGTATGTATAATCCATGGACTCAACATTAGTCATAAAGAACTCACATAATTATTGCAAAACTCTATTAGTTATCGAAGCAAAGTACTACGTGCATGCTCCTAGGGGGATAGATTGGTAGGAAAAGACCATCGCTCGTCCCCGACCGCCACTCATAAGGAGGATCAATAAATACATCATGCTCCGACTTCTTAACATAACGGTTCACCATACGTGCATGCTACGGGAATCAAAATTTTGAACACAAGCATTTCTAAAATTCCCAACTACTCAACTAGCATGACTCTAATATCACCATCTCCATATCTCAAAACAATTATCAATTTTCAAACTTCTCATAGTATTCAACACACTCATAAGAAAATTTTATTTATTAATCTTGAATGCCTCAAATAATTAAAGAAAATTACCATGCTGTTTTGTAGGACTCCCAAAATAATCTAAGTGAAGCATGAGAGAACAATGGTTTCTATAAAACAAATCTACCACCGTGCTCTAAAAGATATAAGTGAAGCACTTGAGCAAAAACTATATAACTCAAAAGATATAAGTGAAGCACATAGAGTATTCTACTAATTTTCGAATCATGCATGTCTCTCTCATAAAGGTGTGTGAAGCAAGGATGATTGTGGAAAGATAACAAATAAAGACTCAAATAATATAAGAAGCTCCAAGCAAAACACATATCATGTGGTAAATAAAAATATAGCTCCAAGTAAAGTTACCGATAGAAGTAGACAAAAGAGGGGATGCCTTCCGGGGCATCCCCAAGCTTTGGCTTTTGGGTGTCCTTAGATTATCTTGGGGATGCCATGGGCATCCCCAAGCTGAGGATCTTGCCACTCCTTGTTCCATAATCCATCAAATCTTTACCCAAAACTTGAAAACTTCACAACACAAAACTTAAAGTAGAAAATATCGTGAGCTCCGTTAGCGAAAGAAAACAAAACACCACTTCAAGGTACTATAATGAACTCATTCTTTATTTATATTGGTGTTAAACCTACTGTATTCCAACTTCTCTATGGTTTATAAACTATTTTACTAGCCATAGATTCATCAAAATAAGCAAACAACACACGAAAAACAGAATCTGTCAAAAACAGAACAATCTGTAGTAATCTGTAGCTAACGCAAGATCTGGAACCCCAAAAATTCTAAAATAAATTGCTGGTGGTGAGGAATTTATCTATTAATCATCTGAAAAAATAATTAGCTAAATATAACTTTCCAAATAAACATGGAAGCAGTTCTCGTGAGCGCTAAAGTTTCTGTTTTTTACAGCAAGATTAACAAGACTTTCCCCAAGTCTTCTCAACGGTTCTACTTGGCACAAACACTTATTAAAAACAAAAAACATAACCAAAATAGAGGCTAGATACATTATTTATTACTAAACAGGAGCAAAAAGCAAGGAATAAAAATAAAATTGGGTTGCCTCCCAACAAGCGCTATCGTTTAACACCCCTAGCTAGGCATAAAAACAAGGATAGATCTAAGTAATATCATCTTGGGTTTTTAATTTTCTTACGTAGTTATGCTCGAATCCGGGAGGTTCCTTACGTTTACCCTCATATTCGGAAATTTTGAGATCTAAAGAATCCAAACACTTATTGAAAAAGGTAATCAACATATTCAAGAGGTTCAAGATATTTTTGTAAGATCTTGGTTACTTCGCAAATTTTCTCGAAAATTTGCGTTTCTTCTTGGGTATGATGATGCCCCTTTTGTTGGCGTAGTGTTCCCACTATACCCTCTATAATTTCGTGAGCAATACTGGGATCAATTTCAATAAAATAGCCTTTGGCAACACAATCAAAGAGTTGCCTATGAGATAAATTTAATCCAACATAAACATTGCGAAGCAGAATTCTAAAATTCACCTCTAGGGTGCAGCTACGATAAAACTCCATCATTCTAAACCAAGAATCTTTTAAGTTTTCTCCTTGTCTTTGTTTGAAGTGAAGAACCTCAAACTCGGGAGACAAAGGGGAAGATAGGGGACTAGCCATAACGACAAGCAAGCAATCCGACACACAAGCAAACAAGAAATGGGTTAAAGAGGCAAATAGAGAAAGAGAGGGAGGATAGAGAGAGAGGGCGAATAAAATGGCAAGGGTGAAGTGGGGGTGAGGAAAACGAGAAGCAAATGGCAAATAATGTAATGCGGGAGATAAGGGTTGTGATGGGTACTTGGTATGTTGACTTTTGTGTAGACCTCCCCGGCAACGGCGCCAGAAATCCTTCTTGCTACATCTTGAGCACTTGCGTTGGTTTTCCCTTGAAGAGGAAAGGGTGGTGCAGCAAAGTAGCGTAAGTATTTCCCCTCAGTTTTGAGAACCAAGGTATCAATCCAGTAGGAGGCCACGCACGAGTCCCTCGCACCTACACAAACAAATAAATCCTCGCAACCAACGCGATAAGGGGTTGTCAATCCCTACACGGTCACTTACGAGAGTGGGATCTGATAGATATGATAAGATAATATTTTTGGTATTTTTATGATAAAGATGCAAAGTAAAATAAAAGGCAAAAAAATAACTAAGTATTGGAAGATTAATATGATAGAAGATAGACCCGGGGCCATAGGTTTCACTAGTGGCTTCTCTCGAGAGCATAAGTATTCACGGTGGGTAAACAAATTACTATTGAGCAATTGACAGAATTGAGCATAGTTATGAGAATATCTAGGTATGATCATGTATATAGGCATGACGTCCGAGACAAGTAGACTGACTCCTGCCTGCATCTACTACTATTACTCCACACATCGACCGCTATCCAGCATGCATCTAGAGTATTAAGTTCAAGAGAACAGAGTAACACTTTAAGCAAGATGACATGATGTAGAGGGATAAACTCATGCAATATGAAATAAACCCCATCTTGTTATCCTTGATGGCAACAATACAATACGTGCCTTGTTGCCCCTACTGTCACTGGGAAAGGACACCGCAAGATTGAACCCAAAGCTAAGAACTTCTCCCATTACAAGAAAGATCAATCTAGTAGGCCAAACCAAACTGATAATTCGAAGAGACTTGCAAAGATAACCAATCATACATAAAAGAATTTAGAGAAGATTCAAATATTGTTCATAGATAAACTTGATCATAAACCCACAATTCATCGGTCTCAACAAACACACCGCAAAAGAAGATTACATTGAATAGATCTCCACAAGAGAGGGGGAGAACTTTGTGTTGAGATCCAAAAAGAGATAAGAAGCCATCTAGCTAATAACTATGGACCCGTAGGTCTGAGGTAAACTACTCACACTTGATCGGAAGGGCTATGGTGTTGATGTAGAAGCCCTCCGTGATCGATGCCCCCTCCGGCGAAGCTCCGGAACAGGCCCCAGGATGGGATCTCGTGGATACACAAAGTTACAGAGGTGGAATTAGGGTTTTGGCTCCGTATCTAGTAGTTTGGGGGTACGTAGGTATATATAGGAGGAAGGAGTACGTCGGTGGAGCAACAGGGGGCCCACGAGGGTGGAGGGCGCGCCCAGGGGGGTAGGCGCGCCCCCTACCTCGTGGCCTCCTGGTTGATGTCTTGACGTAGGGTCCAAGTCCTCTGGATCATGTTCGTTCCAAAAATCATGTTCCCGAAGGTTTCATTCCGTTTGGACTTCGTTTGATATTATTTTTCTGCGAAACCCTAAAATAGGCAAAAACATCAATTCTGGGCTGGGCCTCTGGTTAATAGGTTAGTCCCAAAAATAATATAAAACTGTATAATAAAGCCCAATAATGTCCAAAACAGAATATAATATAGAATGGAATAATAAAAAATTATAGATATGTTGGAGATGCATCAGTTTCCTCTTCATCCCCTCCATCACTCTCATCATCACAGGTTCCCTTCTCTCCACCTCTGGTGGGCTTTCCTTGGTTCCGAAAGGGTTTCCCGGGGCGATTTACTTCACCACCTCGGCCCTTACTGCCAGCAACATTCTAACCCTTTTCCTTGTTAGGCTTCTCATACTCTGCTCTCTATCTCTTGACAAGCTGCTCAGCTTGATAACACTCTTGAAGGTTGTGGCCCTTGCTCCAATGAATCTTGCAATACGGCCCATCACCTTTCCCTCGGCTTTCTCGGTAGTAGTGGCTTCTCGGCAGTCAGTGCACATGTCAGCTTCCTTGCCTGGGGCCTCAACTTTGGCCTTCTCGCCGGTACTAGGCGCACCTGATCCTTCGGCAGTCATCACTGCCTTATCCCTCTGCTTCTTACTACGCTTCTTGTTCTTCTTCTGACTCGTTGATTCATAATCATATTCTGAATCAACATTGGTGCAGTATCCCTCTCTGGGCAACTTTCTTCCCTCCTCCATCCTAGCACACTTATCCACCAACGTGTAGAGCTCCTTCACAGTCTTGGGCAACCGCACGTTCATCTTGGAACAAATTTGGCGGTTGCGCACATTGGACTGAAGGCGGCTATCACGGATGTTGGATGGATATTTGGGATGTTTCTATGAACTTTGCTGAATCTCTGTGAATACTTATGGAGGGTTTCTCCTTCCTTCTGTTGGAGAAGCTGCAAGTCACTGGGTCGGCCTGGCTCTTTATGGCCACCGGTGAAGACGCCGATGAACTCATGGCACATGTCTGCCCACGAAGAAATGGAGTTCTTCAGCAGGTGCATCAGCCAAGACCACACATTGGACTTGAGAGCCAAAGGGAAGTAGTTGGTGAAATGATTCTCAACTCTTCCCCTGGCAGCCTGAACAACGATGTTGTAGATGCTCAGGAACTCTACCGGGTTCAGCCTCCCATCGTACTTCTCAGGTATCTCTGGCTTGAACGTGCGAATGGACGGCCAACGGACTTGGCGCGGCTCACGAGTAAAGGCAGGGCAGCCAACCTAGAAAGGTAGGCACCCGCCAACACCGAGCGTGGGCTCATCAATGTCGGGGCCGTCGCACACATTGGTCCGGCGGTGGTCGTCGCAGCGTTGCTCGACAATGACGCGCATGTCTCCTCTCCGCCTATCCTCCGGGGCTCGTCGTTGACCTGGACGCGCCCAAGGGTCAGAAGAGTCCATCGAAACATCATTGAATCCTTGATTCTGTTGCGCTCGCGCTGGCTGCCGTGGTGGGAACTGCACTGTGGGGATGGCCCCTTCCGTATGGTCAGCATCATGAGCCATTGCTGTCGCTTGGGGAGGCCGCGGTGGGACAGCTCGCTATGAGCCCCCAGCTTTGGTGAAACCAAGCAGAACTTGGATGGTGGCATGCCATTCGTCCATCTGATCGGCCGCTTGCGGAAACCTCAACAGCAGCTGAGCCTATGCCATGGCCTCTGAGGCTATACTTGGCATGGGTGATGATGAAGTCGATCACACTGTCGCTTGGCTCCTGACGGGGCGAGCAGTAGCAACACTGCGCCCCCGCTGCTGCAGGGCGACCACCTGGATGACAGGGTGGTGCGGCCAAGGTGCTCGAGGGCCAGCGGCTCCGTCGGGCGCAACGGGTTGGTCGACCCGTCCTGGGGGGGAGCACGCACTATGGCCATACCCATGGTGGGAGCGGCCGAAGGGCAGCGATTTGCCCTGGTCCAAGCACCATTGCTGCGGTTGTGCCCATCGGTGGGAGAAAGGGGCACGGATGGAGTAACCCCATTCACCTGGACTTTGTGGAGCATGGCCGCCGGGGTGTTGCTGATGCTTCTCTCCTCCGATGTCTCCTGCTCCCGCGACGGCCGCGGGGAAGTGGTGACGGTGCCTCCTGCTCCGACCACATCCCCAGCGGCGTTCGTTTCCTCGCATCTCTCTGTGCTCCCATAGCGTTAGAGGCTGTGGGCGGCAGAGCCTTCGAGGTGGATGGATGAGCCGAAGAACCGGTTTTCTTCTTGGGCGTCATGGTCAATGGCGCCATCAAAGAGGAAGATGGTGATGAAGATGACGCGTTGCACATGCCTTCAGGTTCGCGCAAGCGATCCCCCTAACTGGTGCACCAAAGATTTCGCGGGAAAACACAACCACCTATGGGACCAGAAAGCCCCTAGCTAGTTCGGCAGGGGGCGTCGTGTTGCACAAAGAGCAGACGAGTGTGGGGCAGCACGACAGAGATCACGCAGGCATTTTTACCTAGGTTTGGGCTGCCGCGAGGCATAAAACCCTACTCCTGCTTTGGTGGATTGATGGTGGAAAGGTGGTGATGGAGTGTAGTACACTTGCCCGACAGGGGTTGCCTCAGGGTGGCAGTGGCCACGCGCGTATGGGGGTGTGAGTTATCCAACCTTCTAACCCTTTCTACGGTTGCCATGGGCCTCCTTTTATAGATCAAGGGGTTACCACAATGGCAAAGTAGTCATTATGCACTGATAAGATAGCAAACAGTGATATCATACCTAACTCTGCAGGCTAACAATGTGCATTAAATGCACCACTCGACGTCACATTGTTGGTTGCCCGACAAGGCTTGCCGGGCTATCTCGCTAGCTCCATGCCTGCTTGCTTGACACATCGCAGGACGGGTGTCATCTGCAGGTATTTCCTGTAGGGAGAGGCTGTCTTGTGGCGAATGGCTACCACTTAGTCACTTTGCGGCTTGACACCGCACTGATTGACAGCGTGGGTCGTGGCGGAGTATTTGGTGAGTAGGTTTTGCTTCTGTGTTTCCCGGCAGGCCCTATCAGGACGTCTTGGATGTCTTCTTCCGGGGGTGGCCTCGCCCCTTGCCGAGCTTGCCTTCCTAGCAAAGGAAGCCCTTATCCTGATGGTGTCTTGCTTCTTTTGCTTGATCTTGGTGCCTCTTTTATGCATGTT
This sequence comes from Triticum urartu, assembly GCF_056163025.1. NCBI lineage: Eukaryota > Viridiplantae > Streptophyta > Magnoliopsida > Poales > Poaceae > Triticum > Triticum urartu. The sequence goes on along the minus strand of NC_141873.1, from coordinate 189,749,825 downwards.
GGTCCTTTGAATCTCTTGGTTCCTTGTACCTCAGAAATGTCTTGGCTTGGGTTGGTGCTTCAATCTGATCCCCGTGCGTGTGCATAGTCTCGGCAACAGCAATAAAGCTGAACAATCATTATGCTAAGCTAACGAATGGGTCCTATCCATCACATCATTCTCCTAACGATGTGACCCTGTTATCAAATGACAACTCATGTCCATGGTTAGGAAACCTTAACCATCTTTGATCAACGAGCTAGTCAAGTAGAGGTTCACTAGGAACACGGTGTTTGTTTATGTATTCACACATGTATTTAGATTTCCGATCAATACAATTCTAGCATGAATAATAAACCTTTATCATGAAATATAAAATAACAATTTTATTATTGCCTCTGGGGCATATTTCCTCCAGTCTCCCACTTGCACTAGAGTGAATAATCTAGTTCACAATACCATGTGATTTAACACCCATAGTTCACATCGCCATGTGACCAACACCCAAAGAGTTTACTGAAGTCAATAATCTAGTTCACATCGCCTTGTGATTAACACCCAAAGAGTACTAATGTGTGATCATGTTTTGGTTATGAGAGAGGTTTAGTCAACGGGTCTGTCACATTCACATCCGTATGTATTTTGCAAATTTCTATGTCTACAATGCTCTGTGTGGAGCTACCCTAGCTAATTTCTCCCACTTTCAATATGTATCCAGATCGAGACTCATCCAGATCGGTGTCAAAGATTGTGTCGACGTAACTCTTTATGACGAACTCTTTATAACCTCCATAACCTCGACACATTTCCTTAGTCCTCTTTAGGTACCTAAGGATAATTTTAATCGCTGTCCAGTGATCTACTCATGGATCACTGTTGTACCCCCTTGCCAAACTCATGGCAAGGCACACAATAGGTCTGGTACACAGCATGGCATACTTTATAGAACCTTTGACTGAGGCATAGGGAATGACTTTCCTTCTCTCTCTATATTTTGCCATGGTCGGGTTTTGAGTCTTACTCAACTTCACACCTTGTAACACAAGCAAGAACCCTTTCTTTGGTTGATCCATTTTGAACTTCTTCAAAACTTTACCAAGGTATGTGCTTTGTGAAAGTCCTATCAAGCGTCTTGATCGATCTCTATACATCTTGATGCCCAATATATATGCAGCTTCACTGAGGTCTTTCATTGAAAAATTCTTATTAAAGTATCCTTTATGCTATCCAGAAATTTTATATCATTTTTGATCAATAATATGTCATCCACATATAATATCAGAAATGCTACAGAGATCCCACTCACTTTCTTGTAAATACAGGCTTCACCGTAAGTCTGTATAAAACCATATGCTTTGATCACCTCATCAAAGTGTATATTCCAACTCCGAGATGCTTGCACCAGTCCATAGATGGATCGTTGGTGCTTGTACACTTTGTTAGCACCTTTAGGATCGACAAAACCTTCCGGTTGCATCATATACAACTCTTCTTTAAGAAATCTATTAAGGAATGCAGTGTTGACGTGCATTTGCCAAATTTCATAATTATGAAATGCAGCAATTGCTAACATGATTCGAACTAACTTAAGCATCGCTACGGGTGAGAAGGTCTCATCTTAGTCAACCCCTTGAACTCGTCGAAAACCTTTTGCGACAAGTCGAGCTTTGTATATGGTGACATTACCATCAGCGTCTGTCTTCTTGAAGATCCATTTATTCTCAATGGCTTGCCAATCATCGGGCAACTCCACCAAAGTCCACACTTTGTTCTCATACATGGATCCTATCTCAGATTTCATGGCCTCAAGCCATTTATCGGAATCTGGGCTCATCATAGCTTCTTCATAGTTCGTAGGTTCATCATGGTCTAGTAACATGACTTCCAGGATAGGATTACTGTACCACTCTGGTGCGGAACGTGCTCTGTTCGACCTACGAGGTCCAGTAGTAACTTGATCCAAAGTTTCATGTTCATCATCATTAACTTCCTCTCTAGTTGGTGTAGGCATCATGAGAGCGGATTTCTATGATGTGCTACTTTCCAAATTGAGAGAAGGTACAATTAACTCATCTAGTTCTACTTTCCTCCCACTCACTTCTTTCGAGAGAAGCTCCTTCTCTAGAAATGTTCCATTCTTGGCAAGAAAGATCTTGCCTTCGGATCTGTGGTAGAAGGTGTACCCAATTGTTTCCTTAGGGTATCCCATGAAGACGCACTTCTCCGATTTGGGTTCGAGCTTATCCGGCTGAAGCCTTTTGGCATAAGTGTCACAATCTGTCACGGGATTTCCGCGGCCACCTATGGGACCGGGTGGCCCCTTGTTGGTTCGGTAGGGGGACGGCGCGTTGCACAAAGAGCAGACCAGGGTACGGCGGCATGGTAGAGAGCACACAAGCGATTTACCAAGGTTCGGGCCGCCGCAAGGCGTAAGACCCTACTCCTGCTTTAGTGGATTGATGGAAGAATGAATGTGGTGGTGCATAGTACACTTGCCCAGCAAGGTTTACCTGCGGTGACTATGCGCGTGTGGTGGCTTGGGGTTGTCAACTTTCCAACCTTCTAACCCCTCCTACGAGTGCCATGGGACTCCTTTTATAGATTAAGGGGTCACCACAGTGGCAAAGTGGTCATTATCCACTGATATTATAGCAAACAGTGTTACCATACCTAACTCTACGAGCTGACAGGGTGCATTAAATGTGCCCCACAGTGTCACGTCACTGGGCGCCCGACAAGGCCTGCCGGGCTTTCTCGACAGCTCCGCAATTGTTCTCTTGACACGTGCAGGACGGGTGTCATCTATAGGCTTCTTTGTAGGAAATGGCTGCCATGTGATGAACAGCTGCCACTTAATCATCTTGCGACTTGACACCGCACTGATTGACGACGTTAATCGTGCTTGAGTGGTTGGTGGGGCAGTTCTGCCCCCTCGAGCCCCGGCAAGCTCTCCTAGGGAGCCTCGGTTGCTTGCGTCTGGTGGTGGCCTTGCTACTTGCCAGGCTCGCCTGCCCGGCAAGGGACGCCCTTCTCTTGTGCCTGTGCACAGTTGGTCAACAGACCCAAGGTTTGTTGCACTGACAGAAGCCCCCGGGCCTGCCCCGAACATGCTGCTGAGTGTCGTCGGGGTAGGGCCTAATAAGTGCAGAGGCAAGGTTGCTGAAGGGGTTGGCCCCTTAAGTTTTCCATTGCTGTTTCATCAGCCTTGATTCCGGGCCAATTTCCGATTTTCCCGCATGTGGCATAAAGCCAATAGTGGTGGGGTTGCTCCAGTAATGGCTCGTGAATGACTTTGACGCACGGGGCAGAAACTGCCAATTTACTCTTCCCACAGCGCGCCCTTATCCTTAGCCACGTATGCAGCATGCATCGTGCGGGGTAGGTAACGGAGGCGCGTGGCGCGGGAGGGTACCTTTGGTAAGGGCCCGCCCATCTTGAATTGGCGGAGGACGGTGGTGGTCATCCGTGAATGGGGTTGCTGCCCTTCCTTACCCGGCCTATAAAAGGAAGGAGTGGAGGAGGGCGGAGTCATCCATCTCCGCCGTCCTCCTCTCCTTATCTTCTATTTTTGCTAGTCATGCTTGAGAAAGAAGCCTGGGGCCAGCCCTCGGGCTCTGGTTCGTGGCATACGTCGCCTCACACAGGTGCCGATGCCTGGGGAGCGAGCATGGTCCTTGGCGTGGCGAGTCTTTTGATCTCTCTGATGCTCGTCCGGGAGGCGGGGCTGGAGATCATTGGCAATCCCAGCATCGCCCCTCCCGAACGTCTTGGAGTTGTCGTCAACAAGAGGCGTGCCTTCCTGCCCGCCAAGGTGGGGCGCGGTGCGGCTCGTGCCTCCTGGTCATTCCGGCTGCTTGTTGTTTCTCCGCTGGAGGCACCGGACCGGAGTCTTGGCGCTTCCCGGGAGCAGCGGTTGTGAGGAGAAAGCGAGGGAAGACGGAGAAGGCGGGTGGCAGGGGGTCAGGTCAGAGTACGATGGCGTGGATGCCTTCACCTTCAGTCGTCGACCTGCCGCCTCGCCTTTTCGCTCTCCCCTCCCTCCCTGACATCGTCATCACCAGCCTCTTCGGGTGATAGCCCGGGAGGGATGTTCCTTTGGTGACTTCTCCTCACCTCCAGCAGTCTTCCGGCTGAGCTTTGGTTGATGACACCACCGGCGCTCAAGCCGGGGCTTCTTGCTGGATCTGGAGGTGGCGACCAGAAGGCGCCCTCCCATTCCCCGCGCTCCTCCTTTGCAGCCTCGCCACTCCCGGTCTTGTCAGGCCATGTCCGACGGCCCTGACGAGACCGGAGTGGGCTCCTGCTTGGGTGCTCCTTTTCTCGTCTTTTCTTCCTTCCGCCACAGTGCCTGAAGGAGGGAAAACGAAAAGAGGAGATCACGGGGCACTTATCTTTTTTCAATCTTAAACTTGTAGGCAAACGCCAAATTTTAATTCAAATAATGTAATCCTTTCATCCATGGTTGTGTTCTATAATGCTTGTACTTGTATCTACATGTCAATGAAAGAAATAAACCTTGCTGAGAGCTCGTGTATGTATACGTCCATGTAGAGGTGGAGTGCCTCTTTACTGTAATTAAACGAATTTTCCTGGCAGGATATCCTGTCGGCACCCCTTTCGTCTGCCAGAGAACCAAATCTTCCGGGGAACAGACTAAGGCGCCAGCCCCCCACCCCACTCCCTTTTCACCAAGGGCCACTGCGACCATCCAGTCCAAAGCAACATTCGAACCAAGGATGGGAGCACCCTAGTTTCAAGAGAGCAGCGAGGTTTCTCTAGGCACAAGTTATAGCTTACAGAACACTAATGGACAAGAGGTAAACTTATCTGTTTGGCTTGCCGAGGACCACGGTGCCGTGCAATCTTCTCGTCCCTTGTCGGTGTCAAGTTCACGGCAAGAACCTGCAACTCCATGTAGATGACAATGAATGCAAGATGCAATCCTATCTATATGCATATGAAAATGCTCATGAAATGCTTATGTGTGCTCGTGCATGCATGCGATCTCAATCGGGGAACCCCCACATCGCTTCCTTATTTTATCTTGCACAGGGTCATCGCCCCGGCTTTTTACAAGGGGTTACATGCAACTGAGGCAAGGCCTGTACAAAAGGGTGGCTGTACGGGCAGTACTTACGGAGATGCCCAATATTCCATGAGTTTTGCAACTGTGTGCCATCTCCAGTCTCCAGACGGACTGCGCTAGGTATGATGACTCGTACCACCCGGTAAGGGCCTTCCCACTTTGGTGATAGCTTGTTTGTACCCTTGGCGAACTGAACACGCCTAAGCACAAGGTCACCTTCCTCAAAACACCGGGCATGAACCCTACGGCTATGATAGCGATGCAGGGCTTGCTGGTACCATGCAACACACGTAGCAGCCCGGAGACGGTTCTCCTCAAGTAGCACAGCGTCGTCACGCCGGTGCTGATCTTGCACTATTTCATCGTAGGAAATGGCTGCCATGTGACGAACAGCTGCCACTTAATCACCTTGCGACTTGACACCGCACTGATTGATGACGCTAGTCGTGCTTGAGTGGTTGGTGGGGCGGTTCTGCCCCCTCGAGCCCCAGTAGGCTCTCCTAGGGAGCGTCGGTTGCTTGCTTCTGGTGGTGGCCTTGCCACTTGCCAGGCTCGCCTGCCTGGCAAGCGACGCCCTTCTCTTGTGCCTATGCACAGTTGGTGAACAGACCTAGGGTTTGTTGCACTGACAGAAGCCCCTGGGCCTGCCCCGAACATGCTGCCGAGTGTCGTCGGGGTACGGCCTAATAAGTGCAGAGGCAAGGTTGCTGAAGGGGTTGGCCCCTTAAGTTTTCCATTTCTGTTTCATCAGCCTTGATTCTGGGCCAGTTTCCGATTTTCCCGCATGTGGCATAAAGCCAATAGTGGTGGGGTTGCTCCAGTAATGGCTCGTGAATGACTTTGACGCACGGGGCGGAAACTGCCAATTTACTCTTCCCACAGCGCGCCCTTATCCTTAGCCACGTATGCAGCATGCATCGCGCGGGGTAGGTAACGGAGGCGCGTGGCGTGGGAGGGTACCTTTGGTAAGGGCCCGCCCATCTTGAATTGGCGGAGGACGGTGGTGGTCATCCGTGAATGGGGTTGCTGCCCTTCCTTGCCCGGCCTATAAAAGGAAGGAGTGGAGAAGGGCGGAGTCATCCATCTCCGTGGTCCTCCTCACCTTATCTTCTATTTCTGCTAGTCATGCTTGAGAAATAAGCCTGGGCCAGCCCTCGGGCTCTGGTTCGTGGCATATGTCGCCTCATGCTGGTGCCGATGCCTGGGGAGCGAGCATGGTCCTTGGCATGGCGAGTCTTTTGATCTCTCTGATGCTCGTCCGGGAGGCGGGGCTGGAGATCATTGGTAATCCCAGCATCGCCCCTCCCGGACGTCTTGGAGTTGTCGTCAACGAGAGGCGCGCCTTCCTGCCCGCCAAGGTGGGGCGCGGTGTGGCTCGTGCCTCCTGGTCATTCCGGCTGCTTGTTGTTTCTCCGCTGGAGGCGCCAGACCGTAGTCTTGGCGCTTCCCGGGAGCAGCGGTTGTGAGGAGAAAGCGAGGGAAGACGGAGAAGGCGGGTGGCAAGGGGTCAGGTCAGAGTACGATGGCGTGGATGCCTTCACCTTCAGCCGTCGACCTACCGCCTCGCCTTTCCGCTCTCCCCTCCCTCCCTGACATCGTCATCACCAGCCTCTTCGGGTGATAGCCAGGGAGGGATGTTCCTTTGGTGCCTTCTCCTCACCTCCAGCAGTCTTCCGGCTGAGCTTTGGTTGATGACACCACCGGCGCTCAATCCGGGGCTTCTTGCTGGATCTAGAGGTGGCGACCAGAAGGCGCCCTCCCATACCCCGCGCTCCTCCTTTGCAGCCTCGCCACTCCCGGTCTTGTCAGGCCATGTCCGACGGGCCTTGACAAGACCGGGGTGGGCTCCTGCTTGGTTGCTCCTTTTCTCGTCTTTTCTTCCTTCCGCCACAGTGGCTGAAGGAGGGAAAACGAAAAGAGGAGATCACGGGGCACTTATCTTTTTTCAATCTTAAACTTGTAGGCAAACGCCAAATTTTAATTCAAATAATGTAATCCTTTCATCCATGGTTGTGTTCTATAATGCTTGTACTTGTATCTACATGTCAATGAAAGAAATAAACCTTGCTGAGAGCTCGTGTATGTATACGTCCATGTAGAGGTGGAGTGCCTCTTTACTGTAATTAAACAAATTTTCCTGGCAGGATATCCTGTCGGCACCCCTTTCATCTGCCGGAGAACCAAATCTTCCGGGGAACAGACTAAGGCGCCAGCCCCCCGCCCACTCCCTTTTCACCAAGGGCCACTGCGACCATCCAGTCCAAAGCAACATTCGAACCAAGTATGGGAGCACCCTAGTTTCAAGAGAGCAGCGAGGTTTCTCTAGGCACAAGTTATAGCTTACAGAACACTAATGGACAAGAGGTAAACTTATCTGTTTGGCTTGCCGAGGACCACGGTGCCGTGCAATCTTCTCGTCCCTTGTCGGAGCCAAGTTCACGGCAAGAACCTGCAACTCCATGTAGATGAGAATGAATGCAGGATGCAATCCTATCTATATGCATATGAAAATGCTCATGAAATGCTTATGTGTGCTCGTGCATGCATGCGATCTCGATCGGGGAACCCCCACATCGCTTCCTTATTTTATCTTGCACGGGGTCATCGCCCCGACTTTTTACAAGGGGTTACATGCAACTGAGGCAAGGCCTATACAAAAGGGTGGTTGTACGGGCAGTACTTACGGAGATGCCCAATATTCCATGAGTTCTGCAACTGTGTGCCATCTCCGGTCTCCAGACGGACTGCGCTAGGTATGATGACTCGTACCACCCGGTAAGGGCCTTCCCACTTTGGTGATAGCTTGTTTGTACCCTTGGCGAACTGAACGCGCCTAAGCACAAGGTCACCTTCCTCAAAACACCGGGCATGAACCCTACAGCTATGATAGCGACGCAGGGCTTGCTGGTAGCATGCAACACGCATAGCAGCCCGGAGACGGTTCTCCTCAAGTAGCACAACATCGTCACGCCGGTGCTGATCTTGCACTGCTTCATCGTAGGCAATCACTCGAGGGGACCCATAAATGAGTTCCATGGGGATAACTGCTTATGTCCCATAGACTAGGGAGAAGGGAGTCTGCCCGGTATCTCGGTTAGGTGTCGTTTTGAGGGACCAGATAACTACCGGCAGCTCCTCGATCCACCGCCTACTGTGCTTCTACAGCATATCGAAATTTCTTGTCTTGAGTCCACGAAGCACTTCAGTGTTCGCCCTCTCAGCTTGTCCATTGCTCCGAGGGTGTGCCACATAAGCAAATGAGATTTTGCATCCCAGGGTGTGAAGATATTGCATGAAGGCGTGGCTCGTGAACTGGGTGCCATTGTCTGTGAGGATCCTCGCCGGGACTCCGAAATGACACACTAATTCTTTTATGAACTTGATAGCTGACTCAGCAGTCACCTTTCTCACGGCAGTCACTTCCGGCCACTTTGTAAACCTGTCGATGGCAACGAACAAGAATTCAAAGCCCTCGATTGCTCGGGGGAAGGGGCCGAGGGTATCGAGCCCCCAGACCGAAAATGGCCATTATAGAGGGATTGTCTGAAGAGCTTGGGTAGGCAGGTGTGTTCTCGTGGAATAGAACTAACAGGCTTCACATTTCGTGACGAGCTCAACTGCATCTTGGAGGGCTATGGGCCAATAGAATCCTTGTCGAAATGCTTTCCCAACTAATGCCCTTGATCCAATGTGTGAGCCGCACATTCCTCTGTGAATCTCAGCCATTAGTTCCTTTCCATCCTCCCGTCAAACACACTTCAATTTCACACCGTTGGGCCTCCTTCTGTACAGAGTGTCATCGACAAACGGATACATACTGGCCCTCCGGGCTACTCTATCAGCTTCATCATGATTGCTAGGGAGTTCTCCGGTTTGTAGGAAGAGGACAATGTGCCTTGCCCAAGTTGGAGCCTGGGGCTCGACAACGAGGACTAGCGTCACCTCGTCGGCTGCGGGAGCACCAGCCTCGTTCACGGGGTCCATAGGCCCGGCTGGAGGGGGTGGTCCGGCAGGCTATGAGGAGTTGTTTCCGGCTGGGTCTCTGCCGGGAGAGGCTTACCGTAGTCCAACTTTCTCCTCTTCCGGGCCATTGTGACTGGTGATACGGAGGGTAGGAGAGATGGAGAACAGAAGTTCCTTGTTCCACAGGAAGCTTCTACACATCACACTTTGACAGGTGATCAACTATGCTATTTTCCGCATGGGGTACGTACTCTATTTGCAACCCATCAAAGTGCTCCTCCAATCTCCTTACTTCCTCAATGTATGCTTCCATCAATGGGCTTTGGCAATCCTTGTTGACTTGTCTCACCACGAGGTGTGAATCTCCTCGAATGATCAGCTTCTTAATTCCCAATTTTGCTGCAATCCTGAGCCCGGCAAGGAGCCCTTCATACTCTGTTGTATTGTTGGTGGCTTCTTCCCAAGCAAAGTGCATTTGGATGACGTACTTCAAGTGCTCCTCAGAGGGGTCAACAAGAAGCACGCCAGCCCCTGCACCTTGTAGGGAAAAAGCACCATCAAAATATATAATCCATTCTTGGGTTGATTCCTTGCCGGGGAGAGCTGTCTCTGTCCTTTCCTCATCAGGGGTTGGCGTCCATTATGCAATAAACTTTGCCAATGCCCTGCTCCGAATAGTTGAAGTGCTCTCAAACTTCAAACCAATGCTAGATAACTCCAAAGCCCATTCCACTATTCTGCCAGTTGCCTTAGGATTTTGGAGTATCCTTTGCAACAGAAAACGAGTAACAACCGTAATCTCATGGGCTTAGAAGTAGTGGTGCAGTTTTCTTGAGGCCATAATGAGACCAAAGATCAACTTTTGCACGCCAGAGTACCTTGATCTAGCCCCCTTTAATAAGGAGCTGACGAAGTACACTAGGCGCTGCACCACTTTCTTCCTTGCTGTGTCCTTGGGGTTCTCTTATTGTCGTGCTCATTGCTGTCCTGATCCTTTTCTAACTCTACCATGATCTGGCCACTTTCTGCCTCATCCATCTCTCGCTGCGCTACCAAAGCCGCACTGACCACTTGGTTGGTTGCCGCTAAGTATAGCAACAATGGTTCTTGGGGTTTGGGTGCAACCAAGGTGGGCACAAACGATAGGTAGGCTTTCAACTCTTGTAGAGCTGCCTCTGCTTCTGGGGTCCACTTCATAGGTCCCGCCTTCTTCAAAACCTTGAAGAACTATAGGGCATGCTCGGCAGACTTGGACATGAATCTGCTCAGTGCGGCAATGCATCTCGTCAAGCGCCTCACATCCTTAATTGTCCTTAGCACTTGGATCTGCTCAATGGCCTTGATCTTGTTGGGGTTGGCTTCGATCCCCCGATGGGACATGAAGAACCCAAGTAGCTTGTCGGAGGGAACACCAAATACACATTTCTCTGGATTAACTTTCAGATTGATCTTGCGCAGATTAGCAAATGTCTCTTCCAAATCCTGGATAAGGGTGGCCTTATCCTTGGTTTTGGCCACAATATCATCTATATAAGCTTCTATATTTCTGTGCAACTATGGCTCAAACCCAATCTGGACTGCCCATGCAAAAGTGGACCTGACACTCTTTAATCTGAACGGCATGCGGACAAAGTAGTACGTACCACATGGAGTGATGAGTGATGTCTTCTCTTCATCTTCCTTGGACATGAAGATCTGATGATATCCTCAGTATGCATCCAGAAAGGAGAGCAAATCACATCCCGAAGTAGAATCCATGATTTGGTCGATGTGCGGCAAGGGAACTGGGTCCTTCGGGCAAGCTTTGTTGAGGTCCGTGAAATCAATGCAAAGCCTCCACTTCCCATTAGCTTTTCGGACCACTAATGGATTTGACAACCATGAAGGATGCAGTACTCCTCTGACCAAACCAGCTGCCTCCAACTTCTTGATCTCTTCGGCAATGAACTGCTGCCTCTCCAAGGCCCGCTTCCATACTTTCTGCTTGACGGGTCGGGCATGTGAGCAAATAGCAAGGTGGTGCTCAATTACCTCCCTGGCAACACCGGGGATATCAGATAGTTGCCAAGCTAACACATCGTCATTCGCCCGCAGGAAGGCAACGAGTGCGCTTTCCTATTTATCATCGAGGGTGGCACTGATAGTGAAAGTGCCATCAACGCCAGCCAACCCTGCTGGGACCTTCTTTACTTGGGGTGCAGCAACCTTGGATCTCTTGCTCTTGGAACACTTCGGCACATCGTCAACGGGTGCCGTGCACTCGGAGGGGGCATGCTTCTCGGACTCCTTGCCGGAGGTCCTATAATCCCTCTTCTTTCCTTTGCTTTCCTTGGCGGGAACTACTACCGCTGCAGCCTCTGTTGCCATTGCATCCCGATACATCTTATCCACACAGATAATTGCATCCTTCTCATCTGACGGGATAGTGAGGACTCCCAATGGCCCATGCATTTTTAGGGTGTTGTAAGCATAGTGGGATGCTTCCATGAACTTGGCCAGGGCTAGTCGTCCAAGAATCCCATTGTACGGCAGGGGGAGGTTAACCACATCAAACACAATCTTCTTAGTTCAAAAGTTCAACTCTCCCCCAAACGTCGCCGGCAATGTGATCTTCCCCCTAGGATGATTCCTACTGGGGTTAACTCCTTGAAACGTGCCGGTGGCCTCTAGCTCCTCTTCTCCTATCTGAAGCTTGCTGATAACTACTGGGGAAATCAGATTCAACCCGGACCCACCATCCACTAACATATTTGTTACCTTGAGGTTGCGAATTGTTGGGGAGACCAACAACAGCAAACACCCTACGCTGTGGTGCGGCAAGGGTGATCCTCCTCATCAAAGATGATGGGCATGCAGGACCACTTGAGAGGCTTCCAGGCCTCTGACGCTGGTTCCACAGCATTGACCTCTCGTGCCCATCGCTTGAGTTGGCGATGAGAGGTGTGCAAAGGTGCACCTCCATCAATGCATAGGGCGTCAGTGGCCTTCTGAAATTCCTGCTCACTAGTTTCCTCTTCATCCCCTCCATCATTGTCATCATCACAGGTTTCCTTCTCTTGGCCCCTGGCAGGTTTTCCTTGGTTCCAAAAGGGTTTGTTGGGGCGATTTGCTTCACCGCCTCGGCCCTTTCCACCAGCAGCATTCTGACCCTTTTCCTTATCACACTTATCATACTCTGCCCTCTGGTTCTTGGTCCGATGGATCTTGCAGTATGGCCCGTCACCTTTCCCAACTTTTTCTGCGGCAACGGCTTCCCGGCAAGTAGTGCACACGACAGCTTCCTTGCCGGTGGCCACAGCTTTGGCCTTCTTTCCAGTACTATGTGTGCCCGATCCTTCTATAGTCATCACAACCCTATCTCTTGGCTTCTTACTGCGCTTCTTGCCCTTCCTCTGACTGGTAGATTCATCCTCATCCACTGAATCAACATTAATGCAATCTTCCTTGCCGGGCAATTTCCTTCCTTCTTCCATCCGGGCACATTTATCCACCTGTGTATATAGTTCTTTCATAGTCTTGGGCAACCGCACGTTCATTTTGGAACAAATGTTGTGGTTGCGCACATTGGACCAGAAAGCTTCTATAACATCTACCGGATGGATATTTGGAATATTTCTATGAACTTTACTGAATCTCTGCAAATACTTACGGAGGGTTTCCCCTTCCTTTAGCTGGAGATGCCACAGGTCGCTGGGCCTACCGGACTCTTGGTGGCCACCGGTGAAGGCACCGATGAACTCGTGGCATAGGTCTGCCCATGACGAAATGGAGTTCACTGGCAGGTGCATCAGCCAAGACCTCACATTAGACTTGAGGGCCAAAGGGAAGTAGTTGGCAAACACCTTATCATCTCTTCCCCCGACAGCCTAACCAGCGATGGTGTAGATACTCAGACACTCTGCCGGGTTCAGCCTCCCGTCGTACTTCTCAGGTATCTTTAGCTTGAACGTGCGAACGGACGTCCAACGGACTTGCCACAACTCTTGTGTAAAGGCAGGGCAGCCAACCTCGAAGGGGAGGCACCCGCCAACACCGAGCGCAGGTTCGTCGACGTTGAGGCCGTCGCACCCGTCGGTCCGGCAGGGATTGTCGCGGTGTTGTTCGGCGACGATGTGTGCGTCCCCCCATTTCCTATCTTCCGGGGTTCGATGTTGTCCTGGACGTGCTCGAGGGTCACAAGAGGCCATGGAGACATCGTCAGGATCTTGATTCTGTTGCGCCCTCGCCGACTGCCGTGGAAGGGACTGAACCGTGGGGACGGCCCCCTTCGTACGGCTATCGGCACGGGCGGTGGCTGTTGCTTGGGGAGTATGTAGTAGGCAAGCTCGTCGCGAGCCCCCAGATTCAGCGAAACCAAGGAGGCTTTGGATGGTGGCACGCCAATCATCCATCTGCTCGGCTGCAGGTGGGAACCTCAATAATAGCTGAGCTCGTGCCATGGCCTCCGTGGCCGTGCTTGGCATGGATGTCGATGACATCGACCGCACCGTTGCCTAGCTCCGGATGGTGCCAGCGGCGGCGGCGCCCCACCCACGCTGCTGTGGAACGACCGCCGGGGCAGCAGGGTCGCGCGGTGGTGGTGCTCGAAGATCAGTGGCTCCGTTGAGTGTAGCGGCCTGGTCGGCTTGTCCGGGAGGAGGCGCATGCGCCGCGGCCACTCCCGTTGATGATGATATGTACCTAGGGTAGGGTAATAGGCCTGACCTAGAAACCGTTCCCAAGGACACTGCCTTAGAGTCAAAGGCATTCAAAAGCGTAGCAGCATCTGCCGACTGAAATCACCTCAGAGTGCAACCCACTCGACCAACAATTCCACTCGGATAACCCAATTCCATTCGACCAAGATATAATCATTCGACCATACCATAAACCACTCGGAGTATAGAAGGTTTAAAGTCACTCACGATGGCAATGGTTAGGCGTTCACTCCGTAGTCTTTATGATCATCTATATGTCTTTATTATTGGCGTTATCAGTAACGTCTCACCTAAATGTACATTGAACCCCTTGTAACGTGGGCTGGCTGGGGGTCCCGGCGCACTCTATATAAGCCACCCCCTCCACTGGCACAAGGGTTCGCACCCCCTGTAAGTTCACACATAATCTAGTCAACCGCCTACGTGCAACTCGTTAATCTTGCGTGCACAACCTCATCGTACTTAGGATCTTGCCTCCTCTTACGTACCCCTATTCTATTGTCAGAGTTAGAACCACGACACCCGTGATGGGGGCGACTGGAGGGTGATGGCTCACCCCGAACCGAGCACCATCATTGCGGCTGTGCTCGTCGGCGAGAGGAGGGGGTGCGGACGGAGTGACCCCCTCACATGCACCTTGCGGAGCTTGACGGTCGAGACGCTGCTGATGTTGTTCTCCTCCGGTTGCTCTGTCCCCGTGTCGGCCGCGGGGGAGGTGGTAATGGCGCCACTTGCTCCAACCACGTCCCCAGCAACGTCCACATCGACCAGGATATAATCATTCGACCATACCAGAAACCACTCGAAGTACAGAAGGTCTAAAGTCACTCAAGATGGCAACAGTCAGGCGTTCACTTCCTAGTCTTTATGATCATTTATATGTCTTTATTATTGGCGTTATCAGTAACGTCTGACCTTAATGTACATTGAAGCCCTTGTAACATGGGCTGGCTGGGGGTCCTGGCGCAAGGGTACAAGGGTTTGCACCCCGTGTAACTTCACGCATAATCCAGTCGACCGCCTCTGGGCACCGAGACATAGGGCTTTTACTTCCTCCGAGAAAGGCCTAAACTCGTAAATCTTGCGTGCACAACCTCATCGTAGTTAGGATCTTGCCTCCTCTTACGTACCCCCTATTCTAGTCTCAGACTTAGAACCACGAGAGTTGGCGCCCACCATGGGGCAGGTGTCTTAGCGACTTCTAGTGAGGTTGCATTTTTCCGATCCCATCATCATGGTTTATGGCGGTGGTTTGGCTGAGGGCTGCGAGATCCGTCTCGGCGCGCTTGTTTTCATCGCCGACGACTCCGCCTGGCTCCAAGAGGCCCCCCCTCGACGTCGAGATGCTCCCCGTCCGTGGGGCGATGCACTTTCGGGCGTGTGTCCTCGATGTCCTTCTGCGGCAGCTGTCAACCCAGTATCAGTCGGTTCCCGCAGCGTCTTCGCTCCCCGCTGCTCGTCGCCGCAAGTGATCTGGTCCATCACGGCTTCAGCGGTGGGTAAAGCATGTGGTCACCCGTCAATCAGCCACCCCTCAAGTCGCGGCAATCGAGCCCGATGAATCTTTATAGGGGCTTTTCGACCTGTCGATTGGCTCCATTGGGACCTTGTCTGAGTGCGACAGTAGTGACCCTACGGCGGAAGTCTTGATGGTCGACATGCCGCGCAGCCCGCCTGGTATCCGTCACGACGACGGTGGCGATGGCAGCAATGATCCGTCACGTGTTCACGAGGAATACCATCCCAAAGCCCTCACTTCGGAACACAGGGCTGAACTGCACCGTCACAACATGGAGGCACTCCACACTCCCATCGTCGGGGAGACCTCCGAGGCTTGGGCCTTGGAGGTTGCGCGCCTGTCCACTTTGGCTGAGCGCACACGGCTGGAGAACCTTCAGTATTCACTCGACGAATGTGCTCGACGACAGATCCCTGAGTCCAGTCGACGACCGCGACAATTGTTCCCGCCTAAACCTCAGGTGTACCACACTCCGATTCGGAATCTTATAGTTGCTGCCCGTATAGTAGAGTCGATTCATTCGTCCCAATCCGAGGCTGGAAGGGGTTTGATGCAGATCCGAGGTTGCTCCGGGCAATAGGAGAACAGAACACATCCGTATCTCAGTCTCACAACAGGATCCACAGCAGGTATGTAGTGGCGGATACAGTCCAATCGGCTCACAGCCCAATATCGCCTCTGCGGCATGAGGGACGTGGGAACCGTCAAGAGAAGTACCTGGGTCGAAACCATGAGCAATATGATCATTGGTTCGGCCGTGAAGACCGCCATCGAGTGCCCAGGCCCCCTCCGAGGGGCGGATTGTTTGCAGCCCGGCAACACGATGACAGGCGTCCATATGGTGACGAGCGAAGACTTCCAGTCGACCCCAGAGAACCCGGATTTGATGCAAGGTCAATTTTGGTATAGGGTCTGGTCGACCGAAACAGAGCTCACCGAGAAGGACAGGACAAAGATTGTCCAACAAGCAGCCGATTGCATGTATCTGGACCTGAATGTTTCAGCAGAGCCATCAGGGCCGCGGAAATCCCTCCCTACTTCAGGTTGGCGACTGGGGTAAGTAAGTTTACTAGTGATTCCAAACCTGACACTTGGTTGGAGGACTGCTGAGTGGCTGTTCAGATTGGTGGTCGTAATGATGATGTAGCCATGAAACATCTTCCTCTGATGTTGGAAGGGTTAGGCAGGGCATGGTTGAATCAGTTGGCTCCTGGCAGTATATTCAATTGGGAAGAGTTGGCCTGAGTGATTGTTAGGACGTTTGAGGGCACCTTCAAGCGGCCCGCGGAGCTGACAGAATTGCAGCATTGCATTCAGAAACCGAATGAAACTTTGAGGGATTATATCCATAGATGGACCACTTTCCATCATACAGTGGAAAATGTGTCGTGGCACCAGGTAGTTTGCGCATTCAAGGAGGGCGTTCGGTACAGAGATCTTAACCTGAAATTCGGTCGGACAGGAGATATGACCCCGGCCTGAATGATGGAAATAGCCACTCGGTACGCTAACGGTGAAGAAGAAGACCGACTCCGCAGTGGCAAGAACAAACCAGTCACCCAAGACACCGGAGGATGGAATTCCAGACGGAAACAGAAGCGCAAAGCTGAGCCTGCGGGACCTGGTGAATCCATAGTTGTAACCCAAGGAAAGTTCAAGGGAAAGCCTAAGGGGCCATGGATCCCCAAGAAAGTGAAAGATCAAGCAGGAAATGATGTGCTAGATTTGCCATGTCATATACACACCAAGAAGGATGAAGAGGGGAACCTAATTTATCCCAAGCATACCACTCGATAGTGTCGACACCTTATCCAGCAATTCTGAGAGGGCTAACCCAGTGGGAAAGAGAAGGAATCTGATAAGGATGAGGACTAAGAGGAGGGTGATGGTTTCCACAATATTAATGCCACTTTGGTGATTTTTGCTGACGTTGAGAGCAAAAGTCAACTGAAAGTCCTCAATAGAGAAGTAAACATGGTTGCCCCGGCAACGGCAACATATTGGAAGTGGTCTAAGACTCCCATTACATTCGACCAATCTGACCATCCGGCACGTGTTGCTACCCAAGGGCGGGAAGCATTGGTGGTCGACCCAGTCGTTGGGGGCACTCGGTTGACCAAAGTTCTGATGGATGGTGGCAGTGGCCTGAATATTTTGTATGCTGAGACTCTTTGAGAGATGGGCATTCCCATGTCCAAGCTCAATGAAAGCAATATGCGCTTCCACAGTGTTATCCCTGGGAAAAAAGTTGATTCACTCGGCCAGATCACTCCTGACGTGGTTTTCGGTGATTCGAACCGCAAAGAAAAGTTGACATGTGAAGTTGTGGATTTTCATAGTGCTTATCATGCTATTCTAGGCAGACCTGCATATGCCCGCTTCATGGCTCGACCATGTTACGTATACCTCAAGCTAAAGATGCCTGGTCCCAAGGGTGTGATCACGATCACTGGTAATCGGCAGAGAGTGGAAGAGTGTCTCCAGAACGGCCCAAAGATTGCCGATGAACAGATGGCAGCAGTGGAAATGCAAGAGTACCAGAAGAACGCAGATCCGAGTGATTTGTTACGTGCCAAGAAGCCTGCTTCAGAATCCGCATTTCAGTCGTCTGGTGAAACAAAGCAAGTTCACATTCACCCGACCGATCCTAATGCTGCTCTGACTCATATATCAACAACACTCGACAGCAAATAGGAAGAAGCGCTCATCCAGTTCCTCTCTGAGAACTGGGACATCTTTGCATCGAAGCCTTCTGACATGCCAGGTGTACTCAGAGGACTGGCTGAGCACTGTTTGCGAGTCGACCCGAAAGCAAAACCTGTCAAAGAGCATCTCCGTCGGTCGGCCGTGGAGATGAGGAAGGAAATTGGTGAAGAGGTGGCTCGGCTTCTAGCAGCTAAGTACATCCGCGAGATATACCACTCCGAGTGGCTCGCCAATGTTGTCATGGTCCCCAAGAAAGATGATTCACTTCGCATGTGTATCGACTTCAAGCATGTCAATCGGGCCTACCCAAAAGATCATTTCCCTCTACCCCGCATCGATCAAATCATCGACTCGACTATGGGATGTGAGCATTTGTCCTTCTTGGACGCTTATTCCAGGTACCATCAGATGCGACTGTATGGACCCTAAGAAATAAAAACAGCTTTCATCACCCCTTTCGGGTGCTTTTGCTATGTAACCATACCCTTTGGTCTCAAGAATGCTGGTCCCACATTCATGCGCATGATTCAGAAGTGCCTGCTCACTCAAATCAGTTAGAATGTGGAAGCATACATGGATGACATCGTGGTCAAGTCATGTAAAGGTTCTGACCTACTGACTGACCTCGCCGAAACCTTTGCCAATCTGAGAAGATATGATATGAAGCTTAATCCATCGAAGTGCACATTCGGGGTCCCAGGTGGAAAGTTACTCGGTTTCCTCGTTTCCGAATGAGGGATTGATGCAAACCTAGAGAAATTTGGTGCCATTCTCTGAATGAAACACCCCGTGCATGTGCATGATGTTCATAAGCTTACTAGTTGTTTGGCTGCATTGAGCCGATTCATTTCTCGTCTCGGTGAAAAGGCATTACCTCTTTACCGATTGATGAAGAAATCTGACAAGTTCGAGTGGACTCCTGAAGCTGATGCAGCGTTTGTAGAGCTCAAAGCTCTGCTTTCCACCCAGCCGGTGCTTGCTGCCCCAATCAGCAAAGAGCCTTTACTGCTTTATACTGCAGCCACTGGACAACTTGTCAGTACAATGCTCATGGTCGAGCGGGAAGAAGAAGGCAAAGCCTACAAAGTTCAGCGCCCAGTGTACTATATTTCTGAAGTCTTGACTCCGTCCAAGCAGAGATATCCGCATTATCAGAAGCTTGTTCATGGAATTTATTTGACGACAAAGAAAGTTGCACACTACGTCTCGGTTCACTCGGTTTCAGTCGTTAGTGATGCTCCATTATTAGAAATTCTGAACAACAGAGATGCAACTGGTGGAGTGGCGAAGTGGGCGATTGAACTCCTTTCGTTGGATATCAAGTTTGAGGCAAAGAAAGCAATCAAGTCCCAAGCAATAGTAGATTTCCTCGTTGAGTGGAGTGAGGAGCAACAACCGACTCAAATTCACTCGGAACATTGGACTATGTTATTTGATGGGTCCAAGATGCTGAATGGTTCTGGTGCTGGGGTAGTCCTCGTATCCCCACGAGGTGTCAAACTCAGTTATGTTCTCTATATTCACTTTGATTCCTCCAACAATGAAGCTGAATACGAGGTACTTCTATACGGATTGCATATGGCCATTTCACTCGGCATCCGTCGCCTAATGGTTTACGATGACTTAGATTTAGTGGTCAATCAAGTGATGAAGGAACGGGACATCAGGAGCCCATCTATGACTGGCTATTGCAATGCAGTGAGGAATTTGGAAAAGAAGTTTGAGGGGTTAGAGCTCCAACACATACCCCGAGTCAAGAATCAAGCAGCTGATGATCTGGCGATGATAGGCTCCAAGCGCGAGCCTATTCCCAGCAATGTGTTCTTGGAGCATCTCCACACTCCGTCAGTTCAAGAGGATCCTTTCACAGAAGAGCCCCCACAACCAAAAATTTCTATTGATTCGACTGAAGTCGAAGTCCCAGCCGTGGTCGACTTGATCATGGAGGTTTTAGTCGTCACTCCCGACTGGACAGTGCCATATATTGCTTATCTACTCAGGAAGGAACTTCCAGAGGATGAAGATGAGGCCCATCAGATTGTTCAACGATCCAAAGCCTTTACCGTGATAGGTGGAAAACTTTACAGAGAGAGTGTTACTGGAGTTGCTCAGCGATGCATCACTCCAGAAGAAGGTCGAATGATTCTAAATGATATCCATTCAGGGACCTGTGGTCACCATGCGTCCTCTCGGACCATCATGGCCAAAGCATACCGAGCGGGTTTCTACTGGCCGCGAGCAAATGAAATGGCAAAATAAATAGTCAACAAGTGTGAGGGTTGTCAGTTCTACTCCAACTTGTCTCACAAGCCAGCATCAGCCCTGAAGACCATTCCACTCGTTTGGTCGTTTGCTGTTTGGGGATTGGATATGGTTGGACCCCTGAGGACCGACAGAAGTGGTTTCACTCATTTGCTTGTAGCGGTCGACAACTTCACTAAATGGATCGAACCAAGCCTATCAAGAATCTTGATTCAAGCACTACCATTAGTTTCATCAGAGAGCTGACATTCAGATATGGAGTCCCTCATAGTATTATCACAGATAATGGCTCCAACTTTGATTCTGATGAGTTCAGAGCATTCTGCGCCTCCCAAGAAACTCGAGTCGACTACGCGTCTGCCGCGCATCCACAGTCGAATGGGCATGCAGAGAGAGCAAATGGTTTGATCCTCCAAGGGCAGAAACCCCGGTTTATGCGTGACCTCGAGCATGCGGCATGTGCTTGGGTATACGAGTTACCCTCAGTCCTTTTGGGATTGGGAACAGCACCAAATCGATCGACTGGCTGGACTCCCTTCTTCATGGTCTATGGGGCTGAAGTCATGCTGCCGAGTGATTTTCTTCACAACGCGCCCCGAGTAGAACTTTTCTCAGAAGCTGAAGCAAAACAAGCTCGACAAAATGCTGTTGACCTTCTGGAAGAACAAAGAGAGCTGGCATTGATCTGGTCGACCATTTATCAGCAAGATCTCCGTCGGTTCCATTCCAAAAACGTGAAAGGTCGAGCATTTCAGGAAGGAAACCTTGTGCTCCGAGTGGATCAGCAACGGCCTCACAAGCTTGCCCCTGCTTGGGAAGGTCCCTTCATCATCACTAAAGTGCTCCACAACAGAGCGTATCACCTCTACAATGTGGAACAGAAGAAAGATGAGCCACGCACTTGGAATGCGGAGCTACTCCACCATTTTTGTACTTAAGCATTCGGACTGATGAGATATAATAAGAAGTACCTTTTCAGTTTGTTTATCAAAGACGCAGTTTTACCTTCTCCTAAATGATCGTTGTAACCCCTAGTGGGTGGCTTAGCTGTGAACCTGATTCGCCTAAGTTTCAAATCCTACCGAGTGAAGAGTAATCCTCCCACTCGGGGGCTTAGTGAAAGGATCGAGAAGAAGTGTCTAGAGGGGGGTGATTAGACACTAAGTGCCAAAAGTTGCAGTTTTTAATTTCTTTAAGTTGAAGTGGAGTTTTGGCACAAGTTTAACAAACACAATACATATCAAGCAAGCATGCAAAGAGTATATGAGCAGCGGAAAGTAAAGCATGCAACTTGCAAGAATGTAAAAGGATGGGATTGGAGTGTGCAAACGCAATTTGGAGACACAGAGATTTTTGAGACGTGGTTCCGATAGGTGGTGCTATCGTACATCCATGTTGATGGAGACTTCAACCCACGAAGGGTAACAGCTGCACGAGTCCACGGAGGGCTCCACCCATGAAGGGTTCACGAAGAAGCAACCTTGTCTATCCCACCATGGCCGTCGCCCATGAAGGACTTGCCTCACTAGCGGTAGATCTTCACGAAGTAGGCAATCTCCTTGCCCTTACAAACTCCTTGGTTCAACTCCGCAATCTTGTCGGAGGCTCCCAAGTGACACCTAGCGAATCTAGGAGACACCACTCTCCAAGAAGTAACAAATGGTGTGTTGATGATGAACGCCTTGCTCTTGTGCTTCAAATGATAGTCTCCCCAACACTCAACTCTCTCTCACAGGATATGGATTTGGTGGAAAGAAGATTTTAGTGGAAAGCAACTTGGGTAAGGCTAGAGATCAATATTCATATGGTAGGAATGGAATATCTTGGCCTCAACACAAGTGTAGGTGGTTCTCTCTCAGAAAAAGTAAGTTGGAAGTGTAGGTTCGTTCTGATGGCTCTCTCCACGAATGAAGAGGAGGTGGAGGGGTATATATAGCCTCCACACAAAATCTAACTGTTATACACAACTTGCCAATCTCGGTGGGACCGAATTGATAAACTCGGTCGGACCGATTCAGCAAATCTAGTGACCATTAGGATTTTCCGTGGGACCGACATGCAACTCGGTAGGACCGATATGTTTAGGGTTAGGGCGTAATGTAATCTCAGTGAGACAGATTACACAAACTCGGTGAGACCAATTTTGGTAATAAGCTAACCAGAGAGTTGGTCAAGTAAACGCGGTTGGACCGATTCGCTCATTTCGGTGAGACCGAAATGTTACGAAAAGGAAACAGAGAATTTACATTGCAATCTCGGTAGGACCGATTACGCAAACTCGGTGAGACCAATTTTGGTAATAGATCCATACAGAGAGATTGCAATCCCATCTCGGTGAGACCGAGATCCCTATCGGTGAGACCAATTTGCCTAGGGTTTTTGGCAGTGGCTATGACATCTGAACTCGGTGGCGCCGGATAGAAAGAATCGGTGGGGCCGAGTTTGACTTTTGGTTTAGGTCATATGTGGATGTGAGAAAGTAGTTGAGGGCTTTGGAGCATATTGCTAAGCATTTTGAGCAAGAGCCTCATTAAGAAACACCTCATCCCTCCTTGATAGTATTGGCTTTTCCTATGGACTCAATGTGATCTTGGATCAATAAAATAGAAAATGTATAGTATTGAGCTTGGAGCTTGAGCCAATCCTTTGTCCTTAGCATTTTGAAGGGGTTCCACATCCTCTAGCCCATGCCACTTCATTGTTGAACTTATCTGTAACATACTAGGTAAAAGTGTTAGTCCAACAAGAGACATGTTGACATTAATTACCAAAACCACCTAGGGAGCACTTGTGCTTTCAATCCCCCCCTTTTTGGTAATTGATGACAACATACATCAAAGCTTTAGATAAATATATAGAGAATAGTAAGTAAAGCTTTGGAAAGACATGTAACATGCATAGGCTCCCCCTACATGTATGCAATCGTGTGAATATGGAATATAGAAGCATGTGAACGCATAAACATGACAGAGTAAGCAATGTGTTACATGTATCTTGGCTATATGCATCAGAGCAAATGATGTGAATATGAGAAATGTACCTTCATGCTCATGAGTCCTTCTTGCAAACAGTATGTACATCAGCAAGAATTTCTCATACACATGACTGTGATGCATATACTTACCTTGTGGTCTTGAGTTGGCTTAGGATGGGATGAACCTGCGTAAACAAGGTTAGATAACACAGATACACCTACTGGCCAGAGCAAACAAAAGAAACCACAAGAGTACCAATACTGGGATGACATGTAGAGTGAGTACTAAGTACCACATTAGATATATAGACATGTCCCCAAAGGTAAAGATGTGAAATAAATTCAAGGATTTCCTTCCCTTAGATGTCTTGCACCCCCTGAATCTAGCATGGGATACTGGGAGAAGATAGGGAATAGAAAATCAGAGCAAAATCAGAGCTCAAAGGAAATAAACAGAGCTAATGCAAATGAGCAAATATGAACATGTCTTTCCCCTCTTGAAGACATGTGACTTGTCTCCTCTTGAACACCAAGCATCTGGGGTCCTTGATGATTACTCTTTGTTCCCTTGAGTATTCTCTCCCCCTATAGATATGATTAAGCTTTGATGTGATCTCTCTCTCGCCCTTTGACATCAATTTCCAAGAAGGGTTCTTCTGGATTTTTGTCATGATGGGTTTGGTCCTTGAGTCATAGAACAAAGCAGCAAGTTGAATGGGATGCTGGTCGAGGACAATATTCATTAAGTGGAGCTGGATCAAAAAGAATGTAGAAACAAGTGGCAAGATGTCTTTCCTGTAGTGAAATCGGTGATACCGAGTTGTATGGTTCGGTTGTACCGAGAGGATTCGGTTGAACCGAAAGCATCAGACCGGTGAGATCGAGTTCATCACAGAGAAAACACTTGTCACCTCATCTCACTAGACAAGTAAGATCTCACAAGGATTTGCAAGGAATTAACTAACTGATTTGCAATGAATTTGATGCAAGGGATGCAGAACAGAAAATAAAAGAGAAGAAACTAAAAAGGAGTCTAGATGAAGTTTTTTTGAATAGGGAAACAAATATGCATGAGACAAATGCAAGAGCATAGAAAAGAACACAAGAGAACTTCATCTAGAATTGGTCGGCGACAAAGTCACCTATGATAGAGTATATTGACTTAGGAGTCAAGTGAGATCACTTGATCATAGGTCATACTCATCGTTTAAGCTCAAAATGGGGTTACCATTTTTCATTTGAGCTTTTTGATGTATTCACATCTTGTCGAGTTGCTTTGACTCATGACTTGGAGTAAAGCTTCTCTAAGATGGAATAACATACCTTGGGTGGTGGCGTTGATCATGATCATGTAGTTGAACTTGTGTGGGTTGCTCCAGGTTGATGTAGCTCATCAAGAGTTGGGAGCACCACTTGGAGTTTGAGTTCATCTACCTACATGGGTTAGTTTTTGCAAGGAAGAGAACTTGTGTATCCAAAATGACAATCATGAAACTCAACATAAAATTTGTCAAAGGATATGTTTGAATGGTTGCGTGCTTCCTTGTCTTCAGCAACCATTGTGTAGAGACTTGGTGATATAGAAATTGCTCAAGATGTGAGTGAGTTGCAATCCCATAGATTTAGATTCATCCAAGTACCTACACAGGTTAGATAACATGCAAGGTGCAAATATATCCAAGACATAAGATAGTCAACATAAGAGAACTAACAAGGATTAGTCATAGGCTCATGCCTTGCATGTATCAAATGGAGTTCCTACTCCAAGTTTGAAGCATCAATGATGTTTAATTCACCTCTTAACCTGCAAAACACTTTCTCATCAAGTGGTTTCGTGAATATATCAGCTAACTGCTTTTCAGTGCGAACATGCTTAAGATTAATGTCCCCTTTGGCAACATGATCTCGAATGAAATGATGACGAACTTCAATATGCTTAGTTCGAGAATGTTGCATGGGATTGTGAGCAATCTTAATAGGATTTTCATTGTCACAAAGTAATGGAACATGTTTCACAGATATCCCATAATCTTTAAGAGTTTGGGTCATCCAAAGTAATTGAGCACAACATGATCCAGCGGCAATGTATTCTGCTTCGGCGGTGGATAAGGATACCGAGTTTTGTTTCTTGGAAGACCAAGACACAAGAGATCTACCAAGAAATTGACAAGTACCCAAAGTGGACTTCCTATCAACCTTTTCACCGGCATAGTCCGAGTCGGAGTAGCCAACAAGATCAAAGGAGGCCCTCTTTGGATACCAAATGCTAAAATTTGGTGTATGGATTAAGTATCTCACTATCCTTTTCACGGCCTTAAGATGACATTCTTTAGGAGCGGCTTGATATCGTGCACACATGCACACACTTAGCATAATATCGGGACGTGAAGCACATAGATATAACAATGAACAAATCATAGAGCGATAAACCTTTTAATCAACCGGTTCACCAACTTTGGTTAAATCAAGATGTCTACTAGTAGGCATGGGTGTAGTCATACCTTTGCATTCTTGCATATTGAACTTCTAGAATAAGTCCTTGGTGTACTTCGTTTGAGAGACAAAGGTACCTTTCTTAGTTTTCTTGATTTGCAAACCAAGAAAGAGTTTGAGTTCACTCATCATCGACATATCAAACTTCTCCGACATTAGCTTTCCAAACTTTTCACTAAAATGCGGGTTAGTTGATCCAAATATAATATCATCGACATAAATTTGGCACACAAATAGTTCTCCATTAACCCTTTTAGTAAAAAGAGTAGAATCTATTTTTCCAATTTCAAAGCCTTTTTCAATAAGGAACTTGGTCAAGCATTTATACCATGCTCTAGGAGCTTGCTTAAGACCATAAAGAGCTTTGTGAAGTTTGTAAACATGATTAGGTTTCTTAGGATTGACAAATCTGGGAGGTTGCTTAACATAAACTTCCTCCTCTATTTCACCATTTAGAAAAGCACTTTTAATGTCCATTTGGTACAAGGTGATATCATGATGATTAGCATAGGCAAGTAAGATGCGAATGGAGTCAAGTCTAGCAACGAGGGCATATGTCTCACCATAGTAAATACCTTCGACTTGAGTGTAGCCTTGGGCGACGAGACGTGCTTTATTGCGAACTACTTGTCCATCTTCATCTTGCTTGTTGCGAAACACCCATTTTTGTATCGATGATGTGATGGTTGTTGTCGGGCTTCTCAACTAATGTCCAAACTTGATTTCTCTCAAAGTTGTGTAGCTCTTCATGCATGGCATTTATCCAATCCGGATCTTCCAAAGCTTCTTCAACCTTCATAGGTTCAATGCTAGAGATGAATGAATAGTGTTCACAAAAGTTAGCTAAACGAGTTTTTGAGCGAGTGATTCTCCCGGTTTGGATATCATTGTAGATTTGCTCGACAGGATGGTCTTTAGCAATTCTTGCTCGAACTCGTGAAAGCTTTTGCTTGGATCTTGGTTGAACATCTTCTTCATCTTGTTCTTCTTCTTGGCCTTCTTCGTTGTTGACGTTGTCGTTCTCTTCTCGTGGTGGAGAAAGAGGTTGTTGGCATTCATCTTGGTGCACTTCCTCGTTTTCTTCATGTTGGTGTGTCCCACTTGTGGATGCTTCAGTGTCAACTCTTGGTTCACCTTGTCGTGAGGTAGAAGCTTCCACTTGGATGGACGAGGTACTCTCCTTCACCTCCGTTGGACGAATCTTGCCAATAGACAAGTATTGGATTGCTTCTAAAGGGTCTTTGTCTCCTACATCAATTGGCAATTGCTCTACTTTCAAACCGTTAGATTCATCAAACTTCACATCTACCGTCTCTTCAACCTTTCGGGTGAAATTATTGTAGACACGGTACGTGTGAGAGTTTGAGCCATAACCAAGTAGGAAACCTTCATGAGACTTAGGAGAAAATTTAGAACGATGATGCTTATCAAGAATGTAGCACTTTGAGCCGAATACTTGAAAGTATCCAACTTGTGGTTTGTTACCGGTGAGGAGCTCGTACGCCGTCTTGCCGAGTAGCTTGTGAAGATACAAGCGATTTGTTGCATGACAAGCTGTCTCAACCGCTTCCGCCCAAAAGTGCTTTAGCGTCTTGTACTCATCAAGCATCGTTCTCGCCATTTCGATGAGTGTCCAGTTCTTCCTCTCAACAACCCCATTCTGTTGAGGTGTGTACGTAGCCGACAACTCATGTGAAATCCCTTCTTCATCAAGAAAGGTGTCCACATTTGCGTTCTTGAACTCCGTTCCGTTGTCACTGCGAACCTTCTTGATTTTCACTTAAAATTGATTTTGGGCCTTCCTAGCAAAGTTTTTGAAGATCTTTTGGACCTGCGATCTTTTGTCCAAGGCTTCATGCACCCATTATGGTGGCTTCAAAGTCCTGGAATCATCACTTGTAACTCCGTTCTTGTTCCCCTTGCGCATGCCATCATCTCAATGCTTGAACTTGCTCCAAGGTTCATCTTTCTTGTCCAAGCTAGGCTCTTCATTTGTAAGCAAAACAAATGTATCCAACTTTGGCAACATCATATTCTTATGAACATTAGAATCGTTACCAAGAAACGAAAGTACCTGGTAATTCAATTGGCGTGCGCGAGCTCTAGTAATTGGTCCAGTATATATAACAGCAGGGGCTGTGGGTGTAACAATGGTATTGATGTCCTCATCACCTCTGGTTGCCGCAGTAGCTCCAGCCCCTCCCAGGCCTGGGCGACCCCTCCAGGGCCTCCGCCTCTCTCCGGTGAGGCCGTCTCGCCCGCTTGGGGCCCCTGGAGTGGCCTCTGCTCGCCGTATTCCTCAACTCCGGCGACCTCCAAGTTCTGCCTCCGCTTGCAAGGTTGATTCCGACGCCGTCCGACCGCCCCTAGCTATGCGACGGGTACGGGCATGTGCGCCTCAACCCCCTCTTGTCATCCCTCCCTCTCGTTTGGGCCAAGGAGCCCTCGCCGCCGGCGAGAGCTCCGGTGAAGCCGCGGCCCCCTCTGTTTCCTTCTCCCTCTTCCCCCACCTAACTAGCAGGGCCCGCTAGTCAGCCACAAAGTACGCGCGCGAAGCGGTACGAGTGGTGGCGCCCCTGGGCTTTACGCCTTCGACGTCACCCGCCCCAGTCTATTTCTTTTATTCAAATTCATTTGAATTTACAGAACACTTCAAACAGTTATAACTTTTCAACCATAAGTCCAAATGAATTCATTCTTTTTGCATTGTTTTCTTTGATAAGAAATCTAGCATCTCACCAAAGATGTGATTTTTCTGAGGTGTCTAGAATTTCTGTTGATTTTCAGAAGTGTTCTTGATATTTTCTTTTTGTGTTTAAAACTATTTTCAGAAGGTGAAGCTTGTCTTGAGGATCACCAGGAGGCTTGTGAACCTCATCTGCACTAAGGCAAGCCACAGCAACATTTTCATGGTGCCATTTCAATATTTGTGATTTTATTACTTGAATGAAATGATTAATCCATGCATTTAAATGATTATGGAGTTATTCATATTCTATTAAATATTGGTTAGTTGTTATGCTTGATTTACAGAATGGGTGAAACTAGTTTAGTGGATAAAGCAAGATAAGATTTATTTGAGGTGATGTTAGAAATAATTTTTTTATGCATGTTAGCAATTATTTAAAGCTATGTTTTTGCCCTCTTAGATTGATAAAAATTTGTTAGAAAATGTTCTGTTAAATACTTGTTTAATCATATTACTTGTCTTACAGAATGTTTGAACCCAACTTAGTGATAAAGAAAGTAAGAGTTGTTGATAGTGAAATCTTTTTGACAAGCATATGAGCAATTTATCGGAGTTACTTTCTTGCGTAAGAAATCAATAAAACTTGTTGCAAAATATTTTGGTTAAGTTGTGAGTTATTTGAGCAAGTAGAGTAATTTGAGTTGTTGACGTTATGCTTGGTGTGTATAAGGATGACATCTTTCATTTTTATCACTATATGATGCATGTGTTGTTTTGCATTTCATGGCATGCTATGACACCGCTCATTTTTAGTTTAAAGTTAAACCTGAATTTAACTCAACTTGAATATACCATTGAGTGGGTCATGGTGCCGCTGAATCGAGTTTCTTTCCAGTGCAACCACATTTGCCTTTGTGGGAAGGCCTTGATTCGGTCCATTGACACGGCCTCTGGTCGGTGCCTCCATCTAGGGAAGGTTATGTCGTGCTTGCCCTGGCCTGGTAAGCAGACATAATCTTGTGTGCTCGTTGATGAGATTATGGTACCGAGTCCCCGAGTTGGAGTGTCCCCGAGTGGGAGTGTTTTGACCACGACGGTGGTCGGGGTGTCTTTGGTAGACACGGGGCCACCCAGGACCAGCCCGTTGGGGATTTGGGTTGGAGTGGCCGGGAGAGTGCTGTGGCAATGGAGGGGTTTTGACGGAATGCCGTTGGTCCACCCGAATGGGAGTGCAAGGCCATGGGTTCCGTGGTGTGGGTACAGTGTGCTACCTCTGCAGAGTGTGTAATCTATCGATAGCCGAGTCCACGGTTATGGACATCTCGTAGTAGGTCCCACCATGAATCAACGTTTCATAAAAATTGCACACTAAGCTATGAACATTGCATTGTTGATGGATGGCAGAAAGGCCATCGAGGCATTTGGGACCAAATGATGGTCGTAGTTGTGATCGCCGTAAGATCACGAGTTGTTTTTGAGAAAGACCACTTTGGTGGTGTGTTTGTGATTTGACCACTTTGGTGGTGTGTTTGTGATCTAGAGATGATCACGGTTGGTAAGTTGTCCCGAGGGACGTTCGAGCATGATTACAGCATGTTGACATATAGTGTTGCATTTTTAATAATTGGTTAAATATCATGATATTGTTTGTCATTATGATTATGCCTGTTGTGAGCTTGCAAGTACATTCAATTTACTGACCTAGCGTGTCATGCCAGATTTCAGCAAAGCATCGTTGGAGAGGAGCGCTGTTCGAGTCTAGATCGTGTCCACATCAGTGTCCCTGTGATATGGAGCTTCCGCCACGACGTTATTCCACTGCCACATAGTTGTTCGGATCGAGACCCCTTTATATTCACTAAATAATGTACATATTCTTCAGCCGCACCGAGCGTGCCGCTTGGCCTCGACAGCTGTTGTAATGTAACTCTGTTCCGCTAGCATCAATAAAGCGGTTGTTATTCTGTACCAAGATGTTGTGTGTTGCCAGAAGACATGGTCGCTGGGCTGGCAATGCATGGTAAACCGGTCGCTCTGAGCCGGGGTGCCACAACGCTTGGTATTAGAGCCGCGCTGACTGTAGGCCATGCTAGACTATGACGCGCTAGATACGAGTTTTAGTTGAGTGCTGGTAGTAATTTGTGCTGATTATTGAGTTGCATGCATTCAGTTTATATATTTTTATGCTAACCTGCTAATGGTTGTGGGTGTAGATGGCTCCGGTGCCGTATCCCTGCTAGTTGCAGCTGATGCCGTACACGTCACCGCACCTCCTTCGCAACGTGTGGCGTTGGCTGTACCCTCTCGAAGACGACCCAGTCTATCGTGTGTACCGGGAGCATCTAGTTGATTCAGTATATAAGTATCACGAAGTGGTCACTCTACGCACTAGTTCTGATTCCAGCTCTTACACTCGCACTTCTCGGAGCGGTTATGCCTCCACCACTTCTCAGGCTGTCCAGTTTGCTGCATTCGAGGTCCTTGTCGAGCTTTGCTACAATGAGGTCCGAATGCAGAACCACCCAGGTTTATACTACTACCCATCTCTGCACGACAACATTCGTGTCCGTTTCCCTCTCATTGATCCGGAGTCTGATAGTGTTGCTAGCCACCATGCTCGTTATATCACTGCTAGCTATCTCATGATCCACGAGCTGGCTCGAGAGCTGACTCATACTCGTACTACTTTAGCCACTACTTTGGTCACTT
This sequence comes from Triticum urartu, assembly GCF_056163025.1. Classification (NCBI taxonomy): domain Eukaryota; kingdom Viridiplantae; phylum Streptophyta; class Magnoliopsida; order Poales; family Poaceae; genus Triticum; species Triticum urartu. Next base: position 189,718,748 of record NC_141873.1, on the reverse strand, counting down.
CTAGATCCGCCACTACTCCATCTTCACTGGGATTCACCTCTTATGTCCCAGTCAGTTCTAGCTCCCCTATTTCGCTGATTACTCCCCCGAGTAGCACGGGCGTCCCGGCCGCGAACCCTCTTAGTACTTCTGCCGAGTGGGTCTCACTTCTCGCTACCCCTGTAGCCCCGATCTTCATCCTACCCCTGCCCCTAAGGGAGAGCCCTCGAGGCAGCACCGTCGTGTTACCTTTAACCCAAAGGTTTTCGTTAACCACGTTAGTTCGGGATCCGAGACCACTTCAGGGGAGGACGCCGCAGCACCAGTAGAGCAGTAGTATCTTTGAGTATTCGCAGTTGTCTGGATGATGTATGGATGTAGTCGTACGAGTCATGATGTTTTGTTGCTTGTATGAGAGTAGTGAACCAGTCATGTTGTTTACTTTTCATGTATGAGTCTATGTATAATTATGTTGAGACTTTATTCACCTTATTTTTTTCGCTCTTCTGCTTTCTTCCTGGATTTCTTGCTGGCTTTTCCCCAATTTTATTTTTGGGTGTTTCTCATCTCGATTGTGTTGTCTTGGAAAAAATTCACAATAGGATGACGCGGGGAGGCAGCAGTAGCAATGTTCGTGAGGGAACTCCTGTTCGTCGTTCCGCACGACAGGCAGGACATTCTCCCAAGCCGTACATTCAGCCACCACCTCCACCGCCTGATCCTCCCTCCACCGAGCAAATTCTACGTATGTTTGAAGAAAAAATGAACAATGATCTGACTGAAATATTGAGAAGTGTTCAAGCTATGGTTGGACAGAATGGAAATCAGAATGGTCATCACTCAAAGCTGTCAGACTTTCAGAGGACCAATCCACCCAGTTTCAGTCAGATTGTTGACCCAATGGATGGAGATGATTGGTTACGCACAATGGAGAAAAAGCTTGAGATTGCCCATACTGAAGGAAATGATAAAGTTCCATTTGTAACTCATTACCTTGAAGGCGCAGCTGCCATATGGTGGGAAAATACAAAGGCCATGTGGCCGATTGATGAGGAAATCACCTGGGAGAAATTTAAGTATAAGTTCCGAAAATATCATATCTATACTGGATTTATGAAGGCCAAGCAGCGTGAATTTCTCGCGCTCGTCCAAGGAAATCAGTCTGTCGCCGAATATCTGCAAAAATTCAATCATTTGGCCCGTTACTCTCTGTATGACGTGGCCACCGAAGAAAGGAAGATTGACAGATTTCTTGTAGGTTTAAATCTGCAACTTCGGTGTGCTCTCAGTATGTTTGATTTCACGGATTTCCAAACTCTGGTGGACAAGGTGTTCATTTCTGAACAGGAGCACAAGCTTATATCCGATAATAGGCCTGCTAACAACAACAAGCGCAAGTTTGAGCCAAAGAAGGATGGGCCACCTGTGCAAAAGGCTCGTACCTGGCAGCAGACTCAGGTGGAATACAGGCCAAATTGGCAACAGAATGTTAACAAGACCACCACTCAAGTCAAGAATATTGTGACCAATCCAATGCATGAGGAGCGTCAGCGCAATAATTCTTGTTTCATTTGCGGGCAGCACGGACATTATGCCAAGCAGTGCCCCAAGAACAACAAGACGAATGCCCTAAGCCGGCCGCAAGTCAATTTTATGGAGTCGCGGCCAAACCAGGAAAAACTTCACCGGGCACGTGCATCATATCTCCGCCGATGAAGCCCAAGAAAAGCCAGAAGTTGTCATTGGTATGTTTTCCGTTAATGACATACCTGCCATAAGTTTATTTGACTCTGGGCTTCCCATTCTTTTATTTCTCGGAGTTTTGCCGCCCAAAACAATTTTCCTTGCACAATTTTGGGCAAAAATATGTTGGTACATACCCCGGGATCCATAATCAAGAGCAATCTGGTCTGCCGTGATCTGGAGATCAATATCAACGGGGTCCGCTTTCCAACATCTCTGATAATCCTTGAGTCTGGAAAGTTGGATATTATATTGGGTATGAATTGGTTGACCAAATATCAAGTTTGCATAAACTGCGCAACCCGAGAAGTCAGTCTGACCAGTCTGGATGGGCAGCTCACCAAATTCTATGCTCACAAGAATATACCCAGGCCAGAATTAGTGTGCACCGATGTGGTTGAATTGGAATTTATTCCTGTGGTCAGTGAGTACCCTAATGTCTTTCCAGAAGAACTGCCAGGCATGCCACCAGATCGGGAACTGGAGTTTGCCATAAACCTTGTGCCCGGAACCGCACCGTTATACAAGAAGTATTATCGGATGCCCTCATCAGAATTAGTGGAGCTAAAGAAACAGCTTGACGAATTACTCCAGAAAGGTTATATTCATCCCAGCTCTTCGCCGTGGGGATCACCTGCAATTTTCGTGGGCAAAAAGGATGGTAGTCTCCGTATGTGCATAGATTACCACCAGCTGAATGAGGTCACCATCAAAAATAAATACCCGCTGCCAAGGATTGATGATCTATTTGATCAGCTCAGTGTGGCTAAGGTATTCTCTAAAATCGATTTACGGACCGGGTATCATCAGCTCAAGAGTAAAAAGGAAGATATTCCTAAGACAGCATTCACTACTCGGTACGGTCTTTACGAATATACCGTGATGTCCTTTGGTCTCACCAATGCCCTAGCTTTCTTCATGCATATGATGAACAAAGTATTTATGGACTTCCTCGACAAATTCGTGGTAGTCTTCATCGATGACATCCTCATTTACTCCAAGGGTGAAGAAGAACACAAGGATCACCTCTGAGCAGTACTACAACGGGTCCGCGACCATCAGCTATACGCCAAGTTTAGTAAGTGCGAATTTTGGCTCAAGAAAGTTGGGTTTCTCGGACATGTACTATCCGCCGAAGGTATAGCCGTGGACCCGAGCAAAGTTATGTTCTCGATTGGGTACCACCCACGACCGTGACACAGATCCGGAGTTTCCTCGGATTAGATGGATACCATCGTCATTTTATTGAAGGGTTTTCCAAAATTGCTAAACCCATGATAGAGCTGCTAAAAAAGGATACAAAGTTTAAGTGGACAAAGGACTGTGAGAAGATTTTTAATGAGCTGAAGATACGACTGACAACCGCACCTGTATTGACTCTTCCAGACATTTATCGCAGCTTTGTTGTGTACTGCGATGCCTCCAGATAAGGTATTGGTTGCGTGTTGATGCAAGACAACAAGGTAGTAGCATATGCATCGCGACAGCTATGACCTCATGAGGGAAATTATCCTACTCATGATTTGGAATTGGCTGCAGTGGTTCATGCATTAAAAATTTGGAGACACTACCTCATTGGGAGAAGGTGCCAAATTTTTACCGACCACAAAAGCCTCAAGTACATTTTCACTCAGCCAGATTTAAATCTCCGTCAGCGAAGATGGTTAGACTTGGTCAAGGATTATGACCTCGGAATAAATTACCATCCAGGCAAGGCCAACGTAGTTGCTGATGCGCTCAGTCGAAAGCCCGTCAGCTTAAATGTCATGTTAAAATCATTGCCCACCAAACTCCAAGAGGAGATCGCTCAGCTCAACTTGGTCATCATAGAGGCTGACCTTGCTAATATTTTGGAAGTTACCCCCACACTTGAGATGGAGATCTACAAGGTACAGACAGCTAACACCAACCTACAAAGATGTGCCAAGGGCCAGATGGCAAAGCAGGCCTCTGACTTCTCCAAGGACGAATTCGGTACCCTCCAATTCCGTGGACGCATTTGTGTGCCAAATCAACCGGACTTGAAGAAGAAAATCCTATCAAAAGCCCACGAATCCGCATATTCCATTCACCCGGGAGGTACGAAAATGTATGAGGACCTTAGAGAAATATTCTGGTGGGATGAAATGAAGAAAGACACTGCCTATTTTGTAGCCTGTTGCGACATATGCAACAAGGTGAAAGCAGATCATCAGAAGCCAGCCGGACTTCTCCACTGTATGTATCCAGGATCGTCAGTCTGCATGGAGTACCCCGAACTATCACTTCCGACCGAGGTTCTTTGTTTACCTCCGCTTTTTGGTACCGTCTCCATGAAGCCTTGGGGACAACACTGAAATATAGTACTGCCTATCACCCTCAGACAGATGGACAGACAGAGCGGGTAAACCAAATACTCGAAGATATGTTGCGAGCCTGTGTGCTAGCCAAAGGTGCTAAATGGGAAGACTGCTTGTCGTATGCCGAGTTCTCTTATAACAACAGTTTCCAGACCAGTCTAAAGATGTCACCATACGAAGCTCTGTATGGCCGTAAGTGCCGCACTCCTCTAAATTGGTCTCAGACTGGAGATAGCCGTATCTTCGGAACGGATCTCATGTTGGAAGCTGAGAAACAAGTTAGGGAAATCCGAGACAGACTGCAATTGGCCAAATCTCGATAGAAGAGTTATTATGATGCCAAACATCGTCAGGTCAGTTTTGAACCCGGAGAACACGCATACCTCCGAGTCACTCCTATGTAAGGAGTCAAGAGATTTCAGACTCGTGGAAAGCTGGCACCCAGATTCATTGGTCCATTCCCGATTATGCCTCGAGTGGGAACGGTTGCATATCAACTGGAACTACCCCTGGAATTGGCAGACATACACAACGTGTTCCATGTTTTGCAATTGAGACGATGCATATCCCCGCCTGAGAAAAGAACTACAACCACTGAGATAGAATTGGCAAAAGATTTAACTTATGAAGAAAGACAGTTCAAAATTTTGGATCAGATGGAAAGGGTCACTCGCAGTAAAGTCAGAAAATTTTACAAGGTTCAGTGGGAGCATCACACAGAGTTAGAAGCAACTTGGGAGCAGGAAGAATTACTTAGGGATTAGTATCCAGAGTGGTTTTCCCAAGCAACCGAATCTTGAGGACAAGATTCATTCTAAGTGGGGGAGGTTTGTGACAGCCTGGGTTTTGCCCTTTCTTCTTTTCTTGATTTTTTCATTTGAAATTTTTTGAAACTTGGAGTTTCTGAATCTTTTCATATGGACTTAAACACTTGGGCATCCTTGGTTTTCACCCAAGTGCTTCACTTCCCTCCTAAATCATCATTTCACTTTTGACCCACCCAAAAATAATCTTTGGAATATTTTCTTAAATGAAAAATATTCATTTTCTTTCCAAAAACCCTAAGCCAGATCTGTTTACTTCAAAGCAACCCCAATTTTTATGGCTCAGAAACATCTGAGATAATTCACAAATATTCTGTGAACCCTAGTGCACCTTCCTGAGCAAAAATATTTCATCACTTTTTGGAATATTTTTGCTACAGAAAATCTTTTCTATTCTGGACAGAAATGGTGGTTTCTACAACAACTACCATTTTACTTGCTCCATTTGACCTGAACTTTCTTGTGCATCTTTACCTTAGTAACTTATCACTAGCCTCCAAAGCACAGCTTCAAACTCCAAGACATTTGACCACAGTAACATCATCAAGTTACTTATCAGAAACTTACTTGGTGTGTGAAAACTTCTCTACTGCACCTGGATCCAAACCAACTCATGGTAACACTCAAAACTACCACGAACAACATGCCAGACATTGAGTTTTTGCTTAGATCGACCTGATGTCATAGTTCACGCGGTGACCGCGTTCGTCCAGGCTTGCTGGCATACAGCCGACGCGCACGAGCCTCTGTTGCTCACGTGCTCGCTTCCCCGCCTGCCCAACCATGCCAACCCTCGTCACCATCATCGTCTCAACGTTCTTAACTCCTCCCTGGCGCTCGCCGACGCCGGAGCTCGCCGCAGCGAGCACGGGCAAGGTCCGGCCAGCCCAACAGTGCGGAGCGCACTGTGCTCCTCGCCATCCTCTTGATCCTGTGCTCGTCTCCGCCCGCCCACAGTGGCCGCGTGACCTCTGTCGCCTTCTTCCCCTCTCACTGACGCTGCTCGCACCGGGCGCCATGGACAGGCGTCAACCGGCGGAGCCCGGAGCACCCTCATCGCTCGCCTATAAATAGAGCCTTCCCCAGCCTCCTCGAGCACCATCCATCACTCACACACACCCCACGATCAAGTAGGAAGCCGGAGCCCGGCCGGGAAGGCCTCGGGCCGCCGTCCCCGAGCTCGAGCTCGCCGGCGATCCCCTCTGGTCGCCGCAGTAGCTCCAGCCCCTCCCAGGCCTGGGCGACCCCTCCAGGGCCTCCGCCTCTCTCCCGTGAGGCCGTCTCGCCCGCTTGGGGGCCCTGGAGTGGCCTCTGCTTGCCGTCTTCCTCAACTCCGGCGACCTCCACGTTCTGCCTCTGCTTGCGACGTTGATTCCGACGCCGTCCGACCGCCCCTAGCTATGCTACGCGTACGGGCAGGTGCGCCTCAACCCCCTCTTGCCATCCCTCCCTCTCGTTTGGGCCAAGGAGCCCTCGTTGCCGGTGAGAGCTCTAGCGAAGCCGCAGCCCCCTCTGTTTCCTTCTCCCTCTTCCCCCACCTGACTAGCGAGGCCCGCTAGTCAGCCACTCAGTACGCACACGAAGCGGTACGAGTGGTGGCGCGCCTGGGATTTACGCCTTCGACGTCACCCCCTAGTCTATTTCTTTTATTCAAATTCATTTGAATTTACATAACACTTCAAACAGTTATAACTTTTCAACCATAAGTCCAAATGAATTCATTCTTTTTGCATTGTGTTCTTTGATAAGAAATCTAGCAGCTCACCAAAGATGAGATTTTTCTGAGTTGTCTAGAATTTATGGTGATTTTCAAAAGTGTTCTTGATATTTTCTTTTTGTGTTTAAAACTATTTTCAGAAGGTGAAGCTTGTCTTGAGGGTCACCAGGAGGCTTGTGAACCTAATCTGCACTAAGGCAAGCCACAACAACATTTTCATGGTGCCATTTCAATATTTGTGATTTTCTTACTTGAATGAGATGATTAATCCATGCATTTAAATGATTATGGAGTTAATCATATTCTGTTAAATATTGGTTAGTTGTTATGCTTGATTTACAAAATGGGTGAAACTAGTTTAGTGGATAAAGCAAGATAAGATTTATTTGAGGTGATGTTAGAAATAATTTTGTTACGCATGTTAGCAATTATTTAAAGCTATGTTTTTGCCCTTTTAGATTGATAAAAATTTGTTAGAAAATGTTCTGTTAAATACTTGTTTAATCATATTACTTGTCTTACAGAATGTTTGAACCCAACTTAGTGATAAAGAAAGTAAGAGTTGTTGGTAGTGAAATCTTTTTGACAAGCATATGAGAAATTTATCGGAGTTACTTTCTTGCGTAAGAAATCAATAAAACTTGTTGCAAAATATTTTGGTGAAGTTGTGAGTTATTTGAGCAAGTAGAGTAATTTTAGTTGTTGACGTTATGTTTGGTGTGTATAAGGATGACATCGGTCATTTTTATCACTATATGATGCATGTGTTGTTTTGCATTTCATGGCATGCTATGACACCGGTCATTTTTAGTTTAAAGTTAACCTGAATTTAACTCAACTTGAATATACAGTTGACTGGGTCATGGTGGCGCTGAATCGAGTTTCTTTCCAGTGCAACCACATTTGCCTTTGTGGGAAGGCCTTGATTCTGTCCATTGACACGGCCTCTTGTCCGTGCCTCCATCTAGGGAAGGTTATGTCGTGCTTGCCCTGGCCCGGTAAGCAGACATAATCTTGTGTGCTCGTTGATGAGATTATGGTACTGAGTCCCCGAGTGGGAGTGTTTTGACCACGACGGTGGTCGGGGTGTCTTTGGTAGACACGGGGCCACCTAGGACCAGCCCGTTGGGGATTTGGGTCGGAGTGGCCGGGAGAGTGCTGTGGCAATGGAGGGGTTTTGACGGAATGTCGTTGGTCCACCCGAATGGGAGTGCGAGGCCATGGGTTCCATGGTGTGGGTACAGTGTGCTACCTCTGCAGAGTGTGTAATCTATCGATAGCCGAGTCCACGATTATGGACATCTCGTAGTAGGTCCCACCATGAATCAACGTTCAATAAAAATTGCACACTAAGCTACGAAGTTTTCATTGTTGATGGATGGCAGAAAGGCCATCGAGGCATTTGGGACCAAATGATGGTCATGGTTGTGATCGCCGTAAGGATCACGAGTTGTTCTTGAGAAAGACCGCTTTGGTGGTGTGTTTGTGATCTGACCACTTTGGTGGTGTGTTTGTGATCTAGAGATGATCACGGTTGGTAAGCTGTCCCGAGGGACGTTCGAGCATGATCACAACATGTTGACATACAGTGTTGCATTTTTAATAATTGGTTAAATATCATGATATTGTTTGTCATTATGATTATGCCTGTTGTGAGCTTGCAAGTACATTCAATTTACTGACCTGGCGTGTCATGCCAGATTCCAGGAAAGTATCGTTGGAGAGGAGCGTTGTTCGAGTCTAGATCGTGTCCACATCGGTGTCCCTGTGATATGGAGCTTCCGCCACGATTTTATTACACTGCCACGTAGTTGTTCGGATCGAGGCCCCTTTATGTTCACTAAATAATGTACATATTGTTCAGCCGCACCGAGCATGCCGCTTGGCCTCGACTCTGTTCCGCTAGCATCAATAAAGTGGTTGTTATTCTGTACCAAGATGTTGTGTGTTGCCAGAGATATGGTCCCTAGGATGGCAATGCACAGTAAACTGGCCGCTCTGAGCCGGGGTGCCACATTCCTCCAATGGTGTTTAAACCAAAGCAATGGATACCAATGCTCTGATACCAATTGAAAGGATCAATAAGAGGTTTCTAGAGGGGGGTGATTAGACACTAAGTGCCAAAAGTTGCAGTTTTTAATTTCTTAAAGTTGAAGTGGAGTTTTGGCACAAGTTTAACAAACACAATACATATCATGCAAGCATGCGAAGAGTATATGAGCTGCGGAAAGTAAAGCATGCAACTTGCAAGAATGTAAAAGGATGGGATTGGAGTGTGCAAACGCAATTTGGAGACACTGAGATTTTTGAGACGTGGTTCCGATAGGTGGTGCTATCGTACATCCACGTTGATGGAGACTTCAACCCACGGAGGGTAACGGCTGCGCGAGTCCACAGAGGGCTCCACCCATGATGGGTCCACAAAGAAGCAACCTTGTCTATCCCACCATGGTCGTCGCCCATGAAGGACTTGCCTCACTAGCGGTAGATCTTCATGAAGTAGGCGATCTCCTTGCCCTTACAAACTCCTTGGTTCAACTGCACAATCTTGTCGGAGGCTCCCAAGTGACACCACTCTCCAAGAAGTAACAAATGGTGTGTTGATGATGAACTCCTTGCTTTTGTGCTTCAAATGATAGTCTCCCCAACACTCAACTCTCTCTCACAAGATATGGATTTGGTGGAAAGAAGATTTGAGTGGAAAGCAACTTTAAGAAATTAAAAACTGCAACTTTGAGCAAGAGCCTCATTAAGCAACACCTCATACCTCCTTGATAGTATTGGCTTTTCCAATAGACTCAATGTGATCTTGGATCACTAAAATAGGAAATGTAGAGTCTTGAGCTTGGAGCTTGAGCCAATCCTTTGTCCTTAGCATTTTGAAGGGGTTCCACATCCTCTAGTCCATGCCACTTCATTGTTTAACTTATCTGAAACATACTAGGTGAAAGTGTTAGTCCAACAAGAGATATGTTGACATTAATTACCAAAACCACCTAGGGAGCACTTGTGCTTTCACTTAGCCGCGAACCTGATTCGCCTAAGTTTTTTTTTAAATCCTACTGAGTGAAGAGCAACCCTCTCACTCGGGGGCTTAGCTGTAGTCCCATACTCGCCTATGTTTTAAAAATCCTACCGAGTGAAGAGCAATCATCTCACTAGGGGGCTTAGCTGCAGTCCCATACTCGCCTAAGTTTTAAAAAATCCTACCGAGTGAAGAGCAACCCTCTCACTCGGGGGCTTAGCTGCAGTCCCGTACTCGCCTAAGTTTTAAAAATCCTACCGAGTGAAGAGCAACCCTCTCACTGGGGGCTTAACAGCAGTCCCGTACTCGCCTAAGTTTTAAAAGATTCTACCGGGTGAAGAGCAACCCTCTCACTCAAGGGCTTAGCTACAGTCCCGTACTCGCCTAAGTTTTAAAAATCCTACCAAGTGAAGAGAAACCCTCTCACTCGGGGGCTTAGCTGCAGTCTCGTACTCGCCTAAGTTTTAAAAATCCTACCGAGTGAAGAGCAACCCTCTCACCCGGGGGCTTAGATGTAGTCCCGTACTCGCCTAAGTTTTAAAAATCCTACCGAGTGAAGAGAAAGCCTCTCACTCGGAGGCTTAGCTGTAGTCTCGTACTCGCCTAAGATAAAAAAACACTCCTAGTGGCTGAGTCACAAGTACAACGTGCGCTCCATCCCGATCTGCAAGGACGACGAGGTTCATGTCGTGCACAACCCCTAGTTCTCTTGACCATGACCCACTCGACGGAGCTGCAACATAATTACTACGTGCGCTCCATCCTGATCCGCAAGGACGATGAGGTGCAGGTCGTGCAAAGCACCTAGTGCTCTTGTTCGTGACCCACTTGATGGAGCTGCGTCACAAGTATAGCGTGCGCTCTATCCTGATCCGCAAGGACGACGAGGTACAGGTCGTGTGCAGCACCTAATGCTCATGGCCACAACCCTTTCATCAGAGCTGCATCACAAATTCAATAGCAGTTTCGAGTGAAGAATCAAGTTTCACTAGGAGTCAAGAGATTCTAAAGCAGCAAAGATGAAGACAAACATATTCAAAGAAAAACCAAGTTTAGATAAGTCTCGCAAGGTTCAGAACCGCAGATAAAAGTGCTCGGGCGTCAGGCCCAAAGGAGTTTAACGGTTACAAAATCACTCAGCATTCTCAAGCAAATTTAATCAGAGCGTAAAAGTTTGTTTACTCCGCAGGGGGAGGGCTGGCAGGCTCGATGAACTCGTCTAGGTCGATTCTGTCTGCAATGCGAGTGGCTACTTCGAGGAAGATCTCCATGAAAGACTCGAAGTGAAGCTTATTAGTGTTGGCAACTTTGAGCGCTGCTAGCTTCTCTTCCTTGGCCTCTTTGCAGTGGACACGAACAAGAGACAGAGCCACATCAGCACCACATCGAGCGGATGACTTCTTCCACTCCTGCACTCGACCGGGAATCTCGTTGAGTCGAGTCATCAGAGACTCGAGGCCAGAGTGTCGTGTCAATCCGCGACACCGCCACCTTCAGTCGTGCAAGGTAGTCCACGGCGCTGGCAAGTCGAGATTCCAGTCGGAGCATGTTCATGGCAAGTTCATCCTTAACAGGGGAGTTGATGGGATCCAAGCTCGTCTTAATTCGCCCAGTCTCTTCCTTGAAGTTTTGGTAGAATTCTGCATACACAGAGAAATGATGAGTCGACAGCCATATGACGAGTCGACAAAAGAAAACTAGTCGGACAAGGAAAAATAATTTCAAGCATAAGGAACAATTTCTTGGCGAGTCCCCCCAGATAAACTTCCAGCTCATCCCACTTCCGAGTGAGATCTTGATGTAGGATGGAACCCTAGATTGCCAATCTTTCACGAAAGGAGCAGATCCCGCGAAGAACCCGAGGGGAAACACAAGGGGAAACACGAGAGAATCACTCAAACCAACAAGAACGATCACACATATGCTTGATCTATGAACACAAAGGAAGATATATGATCCACGATCAACAAGGGACGATACAAAGGGTAACCGGTTCTTCTCCGTGAGGAGGTCTTGATGGGGCCGCCCAAAAGGGGGTCTTGAATCCAAGGTGGATCTTCTCCGTAGAGGGGCCACGATCTCTCTCAAGGAGTAAATCCGATATGGATGAGCAAGGCTCCATCTCTCAAATGAGCTATCACAACGCTAACCCTAAAACGTAGGTAGGAGAAGAGTATATATAGTCTAGGTGGGCGAAGGGGTACACGGGCTTCGGGCCCTTACACTATGCGCAGACAGGGGAGGTCGAATGTCCGCGCGTCGAGCCGGATGTCCGGGCATCGCGGAGGGGCGAATGTCCGGGCTGGAGAGGCCGGATGTCTGGGCTGGCGGGGTCGGTCTTGTCACTCTCTGGTTCGGTGGTGTCCAGATATCCGGGCTGGAGGCCGGATATCCAGGACCTCGGGAAGTGCCGGATGTGCGGGGCCTGTAGGTGTTTGGCGGCTGAGATGCTGTTGTAGTGGATGCCTCCAGCGGCCGGATGTCCGGGTCCTGGAGATGTCTTCTTCTCCTTCCGGTGTTCCTCTTCATCTGTGAACTTGACGACTTGTCCGTCTTCGCATGCATCGTCAGGAGGGTCCTCTTGGTACCTAATCATGCACAACATCTCGGACTTAGGTAGTATCCATGTCTCGAGAGGATCATATGTGATATCACTAAGGAAGGAGGAAACCTCGTTCTCGAGAGCTCTAGCTCGTGCTCGCGTCATGGGTCCTCTTGGCTCATCATGAGACGATGGTAGGTCCATGGGGATGACCAAAGGATGCTCCACATCATCTCCCCTCCCTTGGGGAAGATCCGACCACGGATCGAAATCCTCATCACCATGGTAGGGCGAGAGATCTTTGACGTTGAAGATGTCGCTCACGGAGTACTTGTCGCATGGAATGTCGATCTTGTAGGCGTTGTTGTTTTAGCGTTCAAGTGCCTTGAAAGGTCTATCCGCTCATGGTCGAAGTTTGGACTTGTGTTCGTGGGGGAAGCGGTCCTTGCGAAGGTGTGGCCACACAAGATATCCAATGTTGAACACCATGGGGTGCTTGTTGATGTTGAGCTTGGTCGCAAGTTGTTGTACTTGGCGCTCGATGGTGTGCCTTGTATCTTCATGCACCTTCTTGAGATGGTTCACACGTGCACTTGCGTCCATATTGATGCGCTCTTGTTGTGGTAGAGGAAGAATGTCCAAAGGGGACAATGGGTTGAATCCATATACGACCTCGAAGGGGCACTTGTCGGTAGTTGAGTGTCTTGCGCGGTTGTAGGCGAACTCGGCGATAGGTAGACACTCCTCCCACTCCTTGATGTTCTTCTTGATTAGCACGCAAAGTAGAGTGGAGAGTGTGTGGTTGGTCACCTCCATTTGACCATCGGTTTGTGGATGGTATGCCATGGAGAAGAGTAGCTTGATTCCGAGCTTGGCGCATAGGGTCTTCCAAAAGTAACTCAAGAACTTGACGTCGCGGTCCGAGAAAATCGTCTTTGGCACTCCATGTAGACACACAATTTCCCTACAAAAGAGATTGGCAACATGTGAAGCATCGTCTATCTTGTTGCATGGTATGAAATGTGCCATCTTAGAGAATCGGTCCACAATAACAAATATCGAATCCTTTCCATTTCTAGTTCTAGGCAATCCAAGTACAAAATCCATGCCAATATCTTCCCATGGTTGGTATGGAATTGGGAGAGGCATGTAAAGGCCATGGGATTGAGCTTTGGGCTTAGCTTTGCGACATGTAGAGCATAGGTTGGTGAAGCGGTTGACATCGCGAACCATCTTGGTCCAATAATAGTTCTTGGAGAGCATAGAAAAAGTCTTGTCGCATCCAAAATGTCCCATTAGTCCGTCTCCATGAGATTCCTACAAAAACAACAAACGAAGAGAAGACTCGGGAACACAAAGTTTGTTAGCTCTCATAAGATATCCATCTTTGATGTAATAGAGTTCCCAATAGGTATGCGTCAAACACTTGGCATAAGGAATGGCAAAAGTAGGATCATGCACATACAAGTCTTTTATGTGCTCAAATCCAATGACATCCAATTCAAGTTGAGGAAGAAGCATGCATATAAGGGAGAGAGCGTCCGCCACGACATTTTCCTTACCTTTAATATATTTGATGATATAAGGAAAAGACTCAATGAATTCACTCCATTTAGCATGACACTTGTTCAACTTAGTTTTACCCTTAAGGTATTTAAGCGTTTCATGATCGGTATGAGTGATAAATTCATGAGGGCGAAGATAATGTTCCCATTCATGCAAAACTCGCACTAAAGCATATAAATCGTTGTCATAGATGGGGTAATTGAGTCGCTCTCTGGAAAGTTTCTCACTAAAGTAAGCTATGGGGCGCTTCTCTTGCGTTAACACACCTCATATGCCATTACCACTAGCATCGCAGTGAATCTGAAAGGGTTTGTCAAAGTTGGGTAATGCAAGCATGGGAGCATGAGTAAGCAAATTCTTAAGCTCATTGAAAGCGGTGTCTTGGGATGGTCCCCAAACAAAAGGCGCATTTTTCTTGCTCAAAGCATGCAAAGGAAAAGCAATGGTTCTAAAGTCCTTCACAAATCTACGGTAGAATCCGGCGAAACCAAGGAAGCTACGCACTTGATGCAAGTTGGTTGGTTGTGGCCAAATTTTGATAGCATCGATCTTAGAGTCATCAACATGAACACCCTTAGAGGAAACAACAAAACCCAAGAAAATGAGCTTATCAACGCCAAAAGGCACTTTTCCATGTTAGCATAGAGACGCTCTTTTCGAAAAGTTTGCAAAACGGTTCGAACATGGGTGACATGATCTTTAAGAGATTTGCTATAAACAAGGATATCGTCGAAGTAGACCACAACAAACTCACCAATGTAAGGGCAAAAAACATAATTCATAAGATGCATGAAAGTACCCGGTGCTTCGGATAAACCCATAGGCATGACTAACCACTCATACAAACCAAACTTTGTTTTGAAAGTGGTCTTCCATTCATCACCCTCTTGTATGCGGATTTGATAGTAACCACTTTGAAGATCAATTTTGGAAAAGATAGTGGCACCACTAAGTTCATCAAGCATATCATCAAGGCGTGGAATGGGATACCTATAGCGAACGGGGATATCATTGATAGGTCTACAATCGAAACACATGCGAAAGCTACCGTCTTGTTTTGGCACAAGAATGACCAGAATGACACAAGGACTCAAACTTTCACGCACGTGTCCATGGTCTATGAGATGTTTTACTTGCCTTTGCATTTCTTTGGTTTCTTCGGGGTTGACGCGGTACGGAGCTTTGTTTGGAAGTGGTGCTCCGGGGATGAGGTCGATGCGGTGCTCGATGCCTCATAGTGGAGGTAGTCCCGGAGGTAGCTCGTCGGGGAAAACATCTTGGAATTCCTGCAAAAGAGAAGATAACACTAAAGGTAGAGTGTGAGAGGTGTTTGCTTTTGGTGCATCATCCTTGCACACAAGGACATAGTGTTGGACACTAGATGTGTTCTCACACACTCCTCTTATCTCACTTTTGGTGGGAAATAGAACTAAGTTCTTCTTTTCGCTCAACGTGGAGGCACCCAATTTGGGCTTGTGGCGCTCACTCTCTTTTTGGTGGTTCGCTCTCTCACTATTCTCTCCACGATGGGTGGCTTGCTGTCGGTGATCACTTGGCTTGGAGACATACGGCGAAGTACGTACTCCTTTCCTTTCATCTTGAAGATGTAGTGGTTCGTTCGGACATTGTGGATGACACCTCTATCAAATTGCCATGGTCGTCCGAGAAGAAGGTGCCAAATGGTCATTGGAATGACATCACACTCCAAAGTGTCTTTGTAAGCTCCAATTTTGAAGGAGACTTGCACTCTATGCTTGACTTGAATAGTGCCGGAGTCGCTTAGCCATTGAACTTTGTAGGGATGTGGGTGCTTCACCTTGGGCAATTGGATCTTGGAGCAAAGTTCTTCACTTTCTAGGTTATGGCAACTCCCTCCATCGATGATGACCTTGAAGGACCTTCCATTGATGTTGGCTTTGGTATGAAAGATGTGGCATCGTTGGTCTTCTTCTTGTTGATGTTGAAGAGTCAAGATCTTGGAGACAACTAGAGCGGGGCTTGAATTTTCATCACAAAAGACTTGTTCCTCTTCATCGTTCACTTCTCGGTGCATGGAGACTTGCTCAAGTGTTTTTGTTTCTCCTTCACTCATGGAGTCATATGTACCATCGTCATTGAGGATCATGGTTCGCTTGTTGGTACACTCAAAGGACTTATGGCCTCGGCCTCCGCATGTGAAGCATTTGAAGGAACTTGTCTTGACGGTCTCATCGGTTGGGGTAGATGATGATGAAGCTCTCGGCTTGAAGTTGCTCGTTGTAGGAGGATGACTTGGAGTTTTCAAAGTTTTCTTGTAACTCGACTTGTCGTTGTTGCTTGTAGAAGGCTTGTTTGATGTAGAAGGTGTTGGAGTCATTGAATCTTGGGTGTTGGAGAAACCATAGGACTTGGATGAGAACTTGGCATACTTGAAGTCTTCTTGCACTTGACGTTCCACTTTGGTAGCTTGCTGCACTAGCTCGATGAGGTTCGAGTATGGTTGGAAGTCGGCGACCTTCTTGATGGGATGATTGAGTCCATTCAAGAAACTTGCCATAGTTTGCTCATCATCTTCCGTGAGATTGGCTCTTATCATTGCAATCTCCATTTCCTTGTAGTACTCTTCAACGCTCTTGGTTCCTTGCTTGAGTAGTTGGAGTTTCTTGAAGAGGTCACGGTTGTAGTAGGTAGGCACGAAGCATGCTCTCATGACATCCTTCATTTGCGCCCAAGTAGTGATGGGTGGTTCACCTTTGGCCTCTCGGTGCTTGATGACTTGTTCCCACCAAATGAGGACATAGTCTTGGAACTCAAGGGACGCCATCACGATCTTCTTCTGTTCTTCATAGTTGTGCAAGAGGAAGATTTTGTCGACCTTCAATGCCCATGAAAGGTACTCTTCGGGATCATTGCTTCCATTGAACTTGGGAATGGTGAACTTTAGCTTGCCGTAGCGTTTCTCTTCATTGTGTTCAGGTCGGGGATGATGACGTCCTTCATGAGGAGGATTGTCCCTCACAACTTGCTCTTTCCGTGGAGGATTTCCATTGTCTTCTTGCTCTTGTTGAATTTGATGTTATTTGTGAGCTTGTGGAGGAACTTGTCGGACTTGATGATGCACCCAAGCATGATATATTCGTTCTTGAACTTCTTTGCGAAGTGTTTCTTGATGTTCACATGCTAGTCGGCCTCTGTTGGCTATGGCTCGACTTGATTCTCGGAGGGCTTGTTGCGCCTCAAGTGCTTGAGCTTCTCGCAATTGTTGCTCTTGACGTTGTGCCTCGGCATCTTGTGCTTCTTGGTGAAGTCGCGCTTGCTCTTCCTCTTCGTGTTGGCATTGTCGTTGTCGTTCTCGTGCTTGCGCAAAGGTTGCTTGGTTTTAACGATGTCATTATTCTTGAGAGTTGTTGTCGTGTAGAGGGTTGCGGTTGGCTTGACGATCTTGGCGCGCGGCATGATGAAGAGTTTTTGATGTCGGTGAACTTGAGCCGAAGATGGTGTAGTCGGAGTGCCAACTTGAGCGGCTCCGTCTTGATGAGGACGAAGTGGAAGAAGAGCGCTTGAGCAACAAAGCATGAATCTCGTCCATTCTTGCATCATTCTCTTGCTCGTGGTCATCGAGCTTGTGGTCTAAGTAATCCCTTGTGCATTTCTCGGAGAGTCGCAAGTCGGTGGCGAGGTTGTCGGTGCGTTTACTCATTGCTTGTTGCTCTTGATGCAAAGCATGGTGTGCACCAAAGAGGTGGCTCTTTGTGATGTAGGAGTTCATGTCATCGTCTTGCCCAATGAAGAGTGGGTTGGTAGAAGTACTTGGCCTATCCATCATTGCAAAAGAAATAAGTGAGTGGGAGAAAGAGAAGAACGTATACCAAATGTACCTTGACCGATGTTGAAGATGGATCAAAGATCACTCCAATGTGGAACAAGGAAATAGCACAATTGGTACCAATTCTTGTCGGTTTGTCACACCTACACAAGTAAAAGCTTATGGTGGAGCTTGGTTAGGATGGTGGCACAAAATTTGATTCAATTGTTAGTGAGCTTCAATAATGTTGGAAAAGATTCGCAAATTTGAAATGCAACAAGTAGACCAAGCAACATATGGTACACGGAAACACACACGCAAAGAGATGAAATGGGGTCGTGCAACCAAGGGTGAGCCAAAATGTGGAATCCACGAGCACCGGTTAAGGTCTCCGGACTACTGGGTCACCGGTTCTAACGCTAGAGTCATCAAGGGCACCTTATTGGCTGGCACCCTCCTGCCTGAGGTCCCACCCCTCCTTCCCGTAGGCTTCTGGGGCATATCTTCATCGTCGTCTAGAAGTTCAATAACATTCTGCGGCACTGCAAAATACTTGACCACAAGACTTCAGTCGACCGATAAATCAATTGACAGAATGAAGGAAAGATGGCATGAGTCATACTTTCTTTGGAAGTGACCGCATCTTCCATCTCCTCATCCTCCTCGTCCTTGTAAATGGAAGTCCCGGAAGTAGCAGCACTACAAGTTTTCAGGACTCACTCGGTCAAGTTGGAGAATGAGTCGACTGGAATACAGAAGTTTCCGAACAACACAAGAGCAAAGAGATAAAGTAAAATACTTACGCAGAGGCAACGGGAACATCCACCTTGATTTTAGGCAGAGCCTTCCAAGGCTTTGCAGGCGCAACCTTGGGCTGCTTTGGAGCCTTCTCGGTCGGGTTGGGAGTAGATGTCTGAGTGCGCTTCAGGGCTTGCATACTCGAGCAACTGCTTTGCCCCGTCCACCTGCTGGATCGTGTGTCTTCGTGGAACGTCTTTCAGAGCGGGGTGGTGATTCAACCTCTTCACTGCTGCTTGAGTCACCACTCTCCTCTTCGTCCGAGTCCCCTGATTGCCACTCAGCGCTTACGTCTGCACTCGCTTCTCCTTCCTGGGCCAGATCCCCGTTCAGCATTGAGTACATTTCAGTGTATATCTACAAGACAAAGAGTCAAACAGACGTCAATCAAATTCGAGGTTAATTGCAAGTCAGAATTAGATGACACTTGGTATCAAATGTCAGACCTTGTCCAATTCATGTTTGGAGTCGAATGGCGCAACTCTTCTGGACCCCCGGGGTTCTCCTTATTTCCGGTGATGCTCTGCAGCCACTGCGCCACCATCTCCTCGGTGACCTCCTCCGGGTGGAGCCGAGCGGTGT
Organism: Triticum urartu; assembly: GCF_056163025.1. Classification (NCBI taxonomy): domain Eukaryota; kingdom Viridiplantae; phylum Streptophyta; class Magnoliopsida; order Poales; family Poaceae; genus Triticum; species Triticum urartu. Next base: position 189,699,849 of record NC_141873.1, on the reverse strand, counting down.
CGTTCTAGCTTCAGTACATCCACCTCAGATGGTCATGGGCTTGGAGAGGCTGGATGCGTCAACTGAGGAACACCTCCAGCAAGTCCATACCAGTCACGCCGTCATGAACTAGCTGAACTACCCGGTCGACTAACATCAGCACCTTAGCTTTCTACCCCGGGGTCTCGAGCAATGAAGGGGGTTGATGAACTAGATCCATGGTGAAGGGAGGAAGACCGGTCGACTGACCAGGAGTCGAAACATCCTTGCAGTAAAACCAAGTCGATTGCCATCCCCTAACTGAGTTAGGAAGAGTCATGGCAGGAAAAGCACTCCTACCCCTCGTTTGAATCCCTAAACCAGGTCTTATCGTTAGTCGGACTGGCCTTCTTCACAGACTAAGAGCGGCAGGTGAATATGTGCTTGAAAAGACCCCAATGCGGTCGACAACCCAAGAAGTTTTCGCATAAAGAGACATACGCGGTGGGATATGTGATTGTGTTGGGGGAAAAGTGGTGAAGTTGGGCTCTAAAAAAGTTCAAGAAACCTCAAAAAAAAGGATGGGGAGGCAGAGAGAAACCGCGGTCGACATGAGTGGCGAGGAGGACGCACTCACCCTCCTGCACCTGCGGCTCGAGCTCGTTTCCCGACAGCTTCGCAGATTCAGGGGCAATCAGGCCCCCTATAGTCAGATCATCCAGATCTTCCTGCCGGATTGTGAACTGGATCCTATCTCCCTGTATCCAGCCGGGTGGCAATCCAGACCTTGATGTCGACCCCCGGCGTCTTCTTGCCCTTCGACTTCGCCATCGCCGTCGCCTTATTGGCGCGCTCCAGGGCTGTCGTCTTGTCCTTCCCCATTGTCGTTGGTTGCTCATGTGCGGAGCAGCGGTGTCGATAGTGGAGAAGGGCATGGTGGAGAAGTAGAGGAGGAAGAAGGGCAATGATAAGCACTATGCAAACGCATCGGCCTCAACGCCTTTTATGGGCTCTCTTCCAAGTGGCTGACGCGTGGGCCCAAACGATACTGTCAAATACTGCAACATTCGCATGCTCGACACATGGCGAAAAAGGCAGCGCAAGAATCTAGGCACCCCTGCCTAATCCGTTCCGTTTACTACGGTGCTCTCCGTCACGCGTGCTTTTCCAAATTTCGAATCCCGTGAGATCCAAAAATGGCAGCGCAACCAATCGCGCCAAAGATTTCATACCATTCCAACACTCGAAGCATATCAGTATAAGTTCACTTGACATACTCCGAATGGATCAAAGCGACTGAAAACGAGGTTGGAGTTTCAAGATAGTTCACCGACCTAGGTAAAAATGCCTCCAAAGCATAAAAGTAGGGTCGAAACCATCTTCAACCTCTTCTCCACTCGGACTTCGATCCATTTGGGGGTTAATGATGATGATATGTACCTAGGGTAGGGTAATAGTCCTAACCTAGACACCCTTCCCAAGGACACTGACTTAGAGTCTAAGGCATTCAAAAGTGCAGCAGCATCTACCGACTGAAATCACCTCAGAGTGCAACCCACTCGACCAACAATTCCACTCGGATAACCCAATTCCATTCGACCAAGATATAATCATTCGACCATACCATAAACCACTCGGAGTATAGAAGGTTTAAAGTCACTCAGGATGGCAATGGTTAGGCGTTCACTCCGTAGTCTTTATGATCATCTATATGTCTTTATTATTGGCGTTATCAGTAACGTCTCACCTAAATGTACATTGAACCCCTTGTAACGTGGGCTGGCTGGGGGTCCCGGCGCACTCTATATAAGCCACCCCCTCCACTGGCACAAGGGTTCGCACCCCCTGTAAGTTCACACATAATCTAGTCGACCGCCTCCGTGCAACTCGTAAATCATGCGTGCACAACCTCATCGTACTTAGGATCTTGCCTCCTCTTACGTACCCCTATTCTATTGTCAGAGTTAGAACCACAACACCCGTGATGGGGGCGACTGGAGGGTGATGGCTCACCCCGAACCGAGCACCATCGTTGCGGCTGTGCTCGTCGGCGAGAGGAGGGGGTGCGGACGGAGTGACCCCCTCGCATGCACCTTGCGGAGCTTGACGGTCGAGACGCTGCTGATGTTGTTCTCCTCCGGTTGCTCTGCCCCCGTGTCGGCCGCGGGGGAGGTGGTAATGGCACCACTTGCTCCAACCACGTCCCCAGCAACGTCCACATCCTCGCGAGCTCACGTGTCCCCCGCGGCGTTGGAGGCCGCGAGCGGAGGAGCCTTTGAGGTTGATGGATGGGCCGAGGTGCCAGATTTCTTCTTAGCCGCATGGTCAATGGCGCCGGCGAGGATGAAAATGTCAATGAAGATGACATGCGGCGTACACTTTCAGGTTCGCGCAAGTACTCCCCCTACGTGGCGTGCCAAAGATGTTGCGGGATTTCCGCAGCCACCTATGGGACCGGGTGACCCTTGTTGGTTCGGCAGGGGGACGACGTGTTGCACAAAGAGCAGACCAGCGTACGGCGGCGCGACAGATATCACACAAGCGATTTACCCAGGTTCGGGCCGCTGCGAGGCATAAGACCCTACTCCTGTTTTAGTGGATTGATGGAAGAATGAATGTGGTGGTGCGTAGTACACTTGCCCAGCAAGGTTTGCCTGCGGTGACTACACTCGTGTGGTGGCTTGGGGTTGTCAACTTTCTAACCTTCTAACCCCTCCTACGAGTGCCATGGGCCTCCTTTTATAGATTAAGGGGTCACCGTAGTGGCAAAGTGGTCATTATCCACTGGTATGATAGAAAAATGTGCTATCATACCTAACTCTGTGGGCTGACAGGGTGCATTAAATGCGTCGCTTAGTGTCACATCACTGGGCACCCGGCAAGGCCTGCCGGGCTTTCCTGCCAGCTCCGCACCTGTTCTCTTGACATGTCGCAGGACGAGTGTCATCTGTAGGCTTATCTACAGGAAATGGCTGCCATGTGGCATACGGCTGCCACTTAATCATCTTGCGGCTTGACACCGCACTGATTGAAGACGTGAGTCGTGATTGAGTGGTTGGTGGGGCGGGTCTGCCCAGTCGAGCCCCGGCAGGCTCTGCCGGGGAGCCTCGATTGCTTGCTTCTGGTGGTGGCCTCGCCCCTTGCCGGGCTCGCCTACTCGGCAAGGGACGTCATTCTCTTGCCGATATCTTGCTCCTTAGGCTCAATCTTGGTCCTTCTGAGCTGCATGTTGGTTCTTCGAATCTCTTAGTTCTTCAACCGCTGACTTAAGCTGGTGCTTCAATCTTGATCTTGTGCCTGTGCACAGTTGGTCAACAGACCCAGGGTTTGTTGCACCGACACAATACCAAACTTTAAGAAACGACAGCTTAGGTTTCTTGCCAATGCATAGTTCATATGGTGTCGTCTCAACAGATTTAGATGGTGCCCTATTTAACATGAATGCGACTGTCTCTAACGCATAACCCCAAAACGATAGTGGTAAATCAGTAAGAGACATCATAGAACGCACCATATCCAATAAAGTACGGTTACGATATTCGGATACACCATTACGCTATGGTGGTCTAGGTGGCGTGAGTTGTGAAACAATTCCACATTGTTTTAATTGAAGGCCAAACTCGTAACTCAAATATTCGCCTCCGTGATCAGATCTTGGAATTTTTTTCTTGTTACGACGATTCTCCACTTCACTCTGAAATTCTTTGAACTTTGCAAATGTTTCAGACTTGTGTTTCATCAAGTAGATATACCCATACCTACTCAAATCATCTGTGAAGGTCAGAAAATAACGATACCCGCCACGTGCTTCAACACTCATCGGGCCGCATACATTGGTATGTATTATTTCCAATAAGTCATCAGCTTACTCCATTGTTCTAGAGAACGGAGTTTTAGTCATCTTGCCCATGAGGCATGATTCGCAAGTATCAAATGATTCATAATCAAGTGATTCCAAAAGTCCATCCGCATGGAGTTTCTTCATGCACTTTACACGAATATGACCTAAACAACAGTGCCACAAGTATGTTGCACTATCATTATCAGCTTTGCATCTTTTCGCATCAATATTATGAATATGTGTATCACTATGATCGAGATTCAATAAACCATTCACATTGGGTGTATGACCATAGAAGGTTTTATTCATGTAAACAGAACAACAATTATTCTCAGACTTAAATGAATAAACGTATTGCAATAAACATGATCTAATCATATTCATGATCAACACAAACACCAAATAACATTTATTTAGGTTCAAGACTAATCCCAAAGGTAGAGGGAGTGTGCGATGGTGATCACATCAACCTTTGAATCATTTCCAACACAAATCATCACCTCGCTTTTAACTAATCTTAGAAATTGAACCGGTATCAAATACCTAGGGGTTACTACGAACACTAGTAAAATACACATCAATAAAATTTATATCAAATATAACTTTGTTCACTTTGCCATCCTTCTTATCCACCAAGTATTTGGGGCAGTTCCGCTTCCTGTGACCAGTCCCTTTACAGTAGAAGCACTCAGTTTTAGGCTTGGGTCCAGCTTTGGGCTTCTTCCCGAGAGTGGAAACTTTCTTGCCATTCTTCTTGAAGTTCCCTTTCTTTCCCTTGCCCTTTTTCTTCAAACTAGTGGTGTTGTTAACCATCAACACTTGATGCTCCTTCTCGATTTCTACCATAGCCGATTTCAGCATCACGAAGAGCTCGGGAATCATTTTCGTCATCCCTTGAATATTATAGTTCATCACGAAGTTCTAGTAGCTTGGTTATAGTGATTAGAGAACTTTGTCAATCACTATCTTATTTGCAAGATTAACTCCCACTTAATTCAAGCGATTATAGTACCCAGACATTCTGAGCACATGCTCACTAGTTGAGCTATTCTCCTCCATCTTGTAGGCAAAGTACTTGTCAGACGTCTCATACCACTCTACACGGGAATGAGTCTGAAATACCAATTTCATCTCATGGAATATCTCATATTCTCCGTGGCATTCAAAACATTTTTGAAGTCCCGGTTCTAAGCCGTAAAGCATGGCACACTAAACTATTAAGTAGTCATCTTACCAAACGTTCATAACATCTACATCTGCTCTTGCAATAGGTCTATCACCTAGTGGTGCATGGAGGACATAATTCTTTTATGCAGCAATGAGGATAATCCTTAGATCACGGACCCAGTCCGCATCATTGCTACTATCATCTTTCAACTTATTTTTCTCTAGGAAGATATCAAAAATAGGGGAGCTATATTGTGAGCTATTGATCTACAACATAGATATGCAAAAACTATTAAGACTAAGTTCATGATAAATTTAAGTTAAATTAATAAAATTACTAATGAACTCCCACTTAAATTAACATCCCTCAAGTTATTTCAGTGATATCCAAATCAACCAACCCATGTCCGATCATCACGTGAGATGGGCTAGTCATCAATGGTGAACATCTCTATGTTGATCATATCTACTATATGATTCATGTTCGACCTTTTGGTCTCTGGTGTTATGAGGCCATGTCTGTACATGCTAGGCTCGTCAAGTTTAGCCCAAGTATTCTGCATGTGTAAAACTGTCTTACACCCAATGTATGTGAACGTAGAGTCTATCACACCCGATCATCACGTGGTGTCTCGAAATGATGAACTATAGCAACGGTGCATAATCAGGGAGAACACTTTTTTCTTGAAATTAAGTGAAGGGATCATATTATAATGCTACCTCCGTTCTAAGAAAAATAAGATGCATAAAAGATAAACATCACATGCAATCAAAATATGTGACATGATATGGCCATCATCGTCTGCTTTTGATCTCCATCTCCAAAGCATCATCATGATCTCCATCGTCACCGGTTGACACCTTAATCTCCATCGTATCGTCATTGCGTCAAGGTCTTCACGCCAACTATTGCTTCTACAACTATCGCTAACGCATACACTGGTACGCGTCGGTGCTATACAAACGGTTTTTAACCCCTTTCTGCGACGGCGTTCGAAAACATCGCCAAGTGAGTGAGTGACGGCGATAGGGGGGGTCCTTACCACACGCCAAGGGCCTCCTTTTAAAGATTAAGGGGTCACCACAGTGGCAAAGTGGTCATTATCCACTGATATGATAAAGAAAAGTGTTGTCATACCTAACTCTGCGGGCTGACACGGTGCATTAAATGCGCCGTCGAGTGTCACATCACCGGTCGCTCTGCAAGCCTGCGAGGCTAGCTTGCCAGCTCCGCACCTGCTCTCTTTACATGTTGCAGGATGGGTGTCATCTATAGGCTTCTTCTATAGGAAATGGCTGCCATGTGGCGAACGGGTCCCACTTAATCATCTTGCGGCTTGACACCGCACTGATTGACGACGTGAGTCATGCTAGAGTGGTTGGTTGGGTGGTTCTGCCCCCGCGAGCCCCGGTAGGCTCTGCCGGGGAGCCTCGGCTGCTTACTTCTGGTGGTCGCCTTGCCCCTTGCTGGGCTCGCCTACCCGGCAAGGGAGACCCTTCTATTGCCGATATCTTGCTCCATAGGCTCGATCTTGGGCCCTCTGACATGCATGTTGGTCTTCAAATCTCTTGGTTCTTTAATCCCTGACTTAAGCTGGTGCTTCAATCTTGATCTTGTGCATGTGCACAGTTGGTCAATAGACCCAGGGTTTGTTGCACCGACAGAAGCCCCCCCCCACCTGCCCTGAACACGCTGCTGAGCGTCATCAGGGTAGGGCCTAATAAGTACACAGGCAAGGTTGCTGAAGGGGTTAGCCCCTTAAGTTTTCTATTGCTGCTTCATCAACCTTGATTCTGGGCCAGTTTCCAGTTTTCCCGCATGCGGCATAAAGCCAATAGTGGTGGGGCCTCTCTAGTGATGGCCCGTGAATGACTTCAACGCACGGGGTAGAAACTGCAAATTTACTCTTCCCACAGCACGCCTTTATCCTTAGCCACATTGTAATGCCCACGGTGCGGCCATAGCTCCCGCGTGTCTAGGCACAACTTAGAGGCATAACCGCATAGTGGTTTTGTCGCAAGAAGGGTCATCTTCACAAACATCCCATGTAATGAACAAGACAAGGATAAATAGAGTTGGCTTACACTCGCCACGTCACACAATACATAAATAATTCATACATCATCCAAAATACACTCATAGACCGACTACGGTCAAAACCAAATGAAAAGGAAGATAAACCCCAAATGCTAGATCCCCGATCGTCCCAACTGGGCTCCACTATTGATCATCAAGAAACGACACATAGTAACGACCAAGGTCCTCGTCGAACTCCCACTTGAGTTCGACAGCATCACCTGCACTGCTATCATCGGCACCTGCAACTGTTTGGAAGTATCCGTGAGTCACAAGGACTCAGCAATCTCACACCCGCGAGATCAAGACTATTTAAGCTTATGGGTAGGATAAGGTAATGAGGTGGAGCAGCAGCAAGCGCTAAGCAAATTTGGTGGCTAACATACGCAAATAAGATTAAGAAGAGAAGCTACTCAATGGCGTGAAACTATAGTGATCAAGAAGTGATCCTAAAACTACTTACGTTCAAACATAACCCAAAACCGTGTTCACTTCCCGGACTCTGCTGAAAAGAGACCATCACGGATACACACGCAGTTGATTCATTTTAATTAAGTCAAGTGTCAAGTTCTCTACTACCGGATATTAACAAATTCCCATCTGCCACATAACCTCGGGCACGACTCTCGAAAGTTTATACCCTGCAGGGGTGTCCCAACTTAGCCCATCACAAGCTCTCACGATCAACGAATGATATTCCTTCTCCCGGAAAGACCCGATCAGTCTCGGAATCGTGGTTACAAGACATTTCGACAATGTTAAAACAAGACCAGCAAAGCCGCCCGAATGTGCCGACAAATCCTGATAGGCGCTGCACATATCTCGTTCTCAGGGCACACCAGATGCGCAAGAAGTTGGGTTGGCATAGACCCTGGTTGCCCAGGGGGTGCCGGACATTCCCCAGTTCGGACCAACACTCAGAGGAGCACTGGCCCAGGGGGTAAAATAAGGATGACCCTCGGGTCTGCAGAACCCAAGGGAAAAAGGCTTAGGTTGTTAGGCAAATGTAAAACAAAGGTTGGGCCTTGTTGGAGGAGTTTTATTCAAGGTGAACTGTCAAGGGGGTCCCATAACTCCAACCTCGTAAGGAACGCAAAATCAAGGAACATAACACCGGTATGACGAAAACTAGGTTGGCAACAATGGAACAAAACACCAGGCATAAGGCCGAGCCTTCCACCCTTTACCAAGTCTATAGATGCATTAAATTAATAAGAGATATTGTGATATCCCAACATATCCATGTTCCAACATGGAACAACCTGCAAGGCACCTGCAACAAGCAACGCTATAAGAGGGGCTGAGCAAAAGCGGTAACTTAGCCAAACAACGGTTTGCTAGGAAGGTGGGTTAGAGGCTTGACATGGCAATATGGGTGGCATGATATAACAAGTGGTAGGTAGCGCGACATAGCGATATAATGAATAACTAGCAAGCAAAGATAGAAGTGATATCGAGGGTATGGTCATCTTTCCTGCAATGTACTCAGAGTTGTCGAAAGCTTGATCCTCGTTAGCGTACTCAACAGGTTCCTCATTCACGTACTCGTCTCCCAGCTCTACCCAAAGCAAGAAAACAATCAGCGGAACAAAAATCAAACACGGTGCAATGCACAAGCAACATGAAGTAGACATATCCAAGAAGCTAAGCATGGCAAGATCAAGCTCATAGGATACATGCATCACTAGCAAAACACATGGCAATGTTGAATATCCTGTTAACAATCTGCCAGGAACAATATTTAGCAAAAGTAGAGCAAGGAAAAGACATGCTAGATTACTCCATAATTGCAACCAGAGGCATGAATGATTAGAGCAATACCACATCTACAAAACATTCTTACTGAACTATCTCAAAATGTGCATGGATCTCATGGTAGCAACAAGTTTACATGGCATCAAAATGTAACAGGAAAATGACTTAGCAAAAACACTATGTGGCTGAAATCAGCAACATTATGAAGCCTACTTTGCATGCTTGGGCTAGTCACCACATCAATCAAAAAAATACAAGACTTGAACCCCTGTAAAGATGGCATGATGGAGATCATAAAACAGGTAGACATCATGCTCAGAGGATGCACACACAAAATGCAACAAAAATGACAAATCATCAAGTTCTGTTAACAGACAGCAGTTAACATCATATAGCACTTCTGCAACGAGGATAATGGCACCAATATGTGCAGTAACACGCATGCAAATGAAAGTAACATGAATAGCATCACGAGGCGAACATTTTGATATATCATATGCATGATTTGGAGCACCGAGCACGAAGATATGGCATGATGAACAAGGCATGAAAATGTTGCAGATTCGGGACTTGCGCCTCCGAATTCCAGATCTAGGGTTGTAACGCCCTCGATGCGGCTATAGCTCCCATGTGTCGAGGCACGACTTAGAGGCATAACCGCATTGAAAGCAATGTCACAAGTTAGGCAATCTTCACAACATCCCATGTAATATAGATAATAAAAGGGGAGAAACATAGTTGGCTTACACTCGCCACGTCAATCAAGTACATAAATAGCATTACAACATTCAAACACTCATGGACCGACTACGGCGCCAAAATAAAAGATAACCCAACATGCGACACGGTCCCGATCACCCCAACTGGGCACCACTACTGATCATCAGGGAAAGACACGTAGTATTGTTGAGAATCCTCGTCGAACTCCCACTTGAGCTCAAGTGTGTCATCTCGAACGGAGTCATCTGGCCCTGCATCTGGTTTGGAAGTAATTTGTGAGTCACAGGGACTCAGCAATCTCGCACCCTCGCGATCAAGACTATTCAAGCTTATAGGTAAGGTAAGGGAAAAATATGTGGAGCTGCAGCAAGCGACTAGCATATATGGTGGCTATCCTGTTCGCAAAAGAGAGCGAGAAGAGGAGGCAAAGCGCGAGCGAGTAACTAGAGAACAACCTGCGCAAGCATAACTCCAACACCGTGTTCACTTCCCGGACTCCGCCGAGAAGAGACCATCACGGTAACTCACACAGTTGATTCATTTTAATTAAGTTAAGGTTCAAGTTATCTACAACCGGACATTAACAAATTCCCATCTGCCCATAACCGCGGGCACGGCTTTCGAAAGTTCAAATCCCTGTAGGGGAGTCCCAACTTAGCCCATGACAAGCTCTCACGGTCAACGAAGGAATAGACCTCCTCCCGAGACGTTCCGATCAGACTCGGTATCTCGGTTCTTCAAGACACTTCGACAAGTTAAAACAAATCCAGCAACACCGCCCGAATGTGCCGACAAATCCCGATAGGAGCTGCACATATCTCGTTCTCAGGGCACACTCAGATTGTCCAAACTTCCGGTAGGCCAACCCAGAGTTGCCCCTGGTGGCCACCGGCGGCTGACAAGGTGGAACAACACTCAGAGGAGCACTGGCCCAGGGGGGTTCAAATAAGATGACCCTCGGGCTCCGGAAACCCAAGGGAAAAGAGGCTAGGTGGAAAATGGTAAAACCAAGGTTGGGCATTGCTGGAAAGGCTTTAATCAAGGCGAACTATCAAGGGGTTCCCATTATAACCCAACCACGTAAGGAACGCAAAATCCGGGAACATAACACCGATATGACGGAAACTAGGGCGGCAAGAGTGGAACAAAACACTAGGCGAGAGGCCGAGCCTTCCACCCTTTACCAAGTATATAGATGCATTAAGATAACAAGGCAATATAATGATATCCCAATAAGTAAATAATGTTCCAACAAGGAACGGTCTCCAATCTTCACCTGCAACTAGCAACGCTATAAGAGGGGCTGAGCAAAGCGGTAACATAGCCAATCAACGGTTTGCTAGGACATGGTGGGTTAGAGTTTTGACATGGCAATTTGGGAGGCATGATAAGCAAGTGGTAGGCATCGTAGCATAGGCATAGCAAAAGAGCGAGCATCTAGCAAAGCAAAGATAGTAGTGATTTCGAGGGTATGATCATCTTGCCTGCAAAGTTGTCAAAGTTGACTGGATCCTCGAAAGCAAACTCAACGGGCTCCTCGTTAGTCAACTCGTCTCCTGGCTCTACCCAAACAATACAAACAAGCAACAAGGACACAATCAACCACGTGCAAACTCAAACAACATGATGCAAAGATGGTATGCTATGCGGGATGCAATATGTGATGCATATGCAAGATTTGACAAGGAATGAATGAACCTGGCCTCAACCTGGAAATCCAAGTGTGCCACTGGAAATATGAGATGAAATTGCTTGAAAACAATTTAAAGAACACCGGAATCGGAGTTACGGTTTGGAAATGGCGAGCAATTCAAAAATGACACCGGTCTGCGATTTCCAGCAAGTAGCCATCTAAATGCAACAAGATGAACATGCTACAGCACCGAAACATGGCAACAAAATACATGGCAGGGATCCATTCATGATGCTTAACAAAAGACTAGCACTGAGCTACGGCCAATTCATCCATTAACAGGTTCAAACAAGCATGGCAAAAATGCATTTGACAAACAGATTTCAGACTTAGTGAAATTAACACTTGTCTGAAATTTCAGATCAGATAGCACTCTTTGGAGCATGAAAACAATATGCTACAGGACCTGAACATGGAAAAGTAAAGCATGTCATGGAGCTACTCAAAGAGATTAACAAAAGTACCTTACTGACCTTGAGCCAAAAGCGATCAGAAAATACATTTGCAAGCATGTGAACATGGCAAAAACATAATCAGTTCTCAGACTTAGTGAAAACTGAAGCATGCGGAAACAGATATCAAGTAGGCATGTTTACGAGCTCGATGCACTCACTACAGAGCAAGTCATGACAATCTAAGCATACATCCATCAAGAATACACAAAATAAAAGCTAGACATGGCAAGAACAATAACATAGCATGCACGGATCAACTACAACATCCCCGGCAAAATCGCTAACAAGTAGACAATCTGCCCAGATTCACGAAATAGCAAAAGTAGAGGTCGATTGACTCAAGCTAGGGTGCTCCGTAATTGCAAACAAAGACATGGATGGATAGAGCACTACAAAATTAACAAAACATACTTACTGATCATCCTCAAAAGATGCATGGATCACTAGGAAACAACATGAACATATGGCATATTGACATAAACAGATCAAGAACTTAGTGGAAATGCTAAGTCCCTCAAATCAGCATTAACGAATGCACCACTTTGCAAGCTTGTGCTAGTCACCACACAGATCACAAAAATACATGGGTTTCACCTCTGGATAGATGGCAAAACTTATAACTAAACTCATGAAGAGCTCAGGGGCATATCATGCACACATTAATCATGGAAAAAATGACAAATATCTAATTGGAGCAGCAGATTTGACAATTATCTCAAATAACATTCTTCTACCAGCATTTCGGGCATCAATATGAACTCAAATGAAAATGATTCAATGAGATGAAATGATGTGCTCTCTGGGACGAACATTTTGATATGCTATATGCCCAAAACGGATCTACGGACGAGGAGATACAACATGATGAACATAGCCAAAATAACTAGGGACTTGGGGAAAAAGAGGGAGGTCAACCCTTCTCAGATCTAGGGTTTCACGCTGGCGCGCGAACCGAGGTAGAACTCCGGCGAGGTGGCGGCGGCTCCAGCGAGGGAAGTCGAGGGGAAGGCCGGGAAGGGGCGGATCCGGCCCCCTCTCGTCCTGATCCAGCGAGGGCGACGGCTCCGGCCGGCAATGGCAGCGAGGGGCGCGGAGCGGCACTGGCGCCTGGCTCCTGGCTCCAGCGAGCTGCTGCGGCGGCCGGGGCGAGATCCGGCCGGCGATGGAGGATGCGGAGGACGGCGTCGGAGGAGAAGGAGGCGCGGGGCGGCGCGGTCGATGGGCCCGGGAGGGCCTCCCGCGGGCCTGGCGGGCCGGGCGGCGGCGCGAGGAAGTGGGGAACGGCCCGAGACACATGGCGCGCCCTTATTGGACAAGGGCGGCGGCGGCGAAATGTCTGGCCGGAACGGACATGTCCGGCGCGGGCGATGCGAATTTTTTGGGTTTCACGGGGGAGAAGAAGGAGATTTTCGGGGGGATCTTTAAATAGGCATAGAGGGAGTTGGAGTGTCCAAATGAGGTGCGGTTTTCGGCCACGCGATCGTGATCGAACGCTCTAGATGATGGAGAGGGTTTTGGTAGGTTTTGGGCCAACTTGGAGGGGTGTTGGGCTGCAACACACACGAGGCCTTTTCGGTCCCTCGGTTAACCGTTGGAGTAACAAACGAAGTCCAAATGGTACGAAACTTGACAGGCGGTCTACTGGTAGTAAACCAAGGCCGCTTGGCAAGTCTTGGTCCAATCCGGAAATGTTTAATCCCCACACACGAAAGAAAGGTAGAACTGGCCACCGGAGGAGAACGAAGCGCCGGAATGCAAAACGGACAACGGGGAAAATGCTCAACTGCATGAGATGAACACGTATGCAAATGCAATGCACATGATGACATGATATGAGATGCATGACAATGATAACAACACACGGAGACAAAAACCCGAACCCGAGAAAATAAAATAACTTAAGGCCGGAAACGGCAAGAGTTGGATTACATATTGGGTAAATTACATCCGGGGTGTTACAACACTCCACCACTACGAAAGGATCTCGTCCCGAGATCTAGGACTGAAAGAACGTCAGGTTCTCAGAACGGAGGTGATCCTCACGTTCCCAGGTAGCTTCACGGTCGGAATGGTGTGACCACTTGACTTTGAGGAATTTGATTGACTTGTTGCGAGTCTTGCGTTCAGTCTCTTCAAGAATAGCAATGGGGTGCTCATGATAAGAGAGATCTTCTTGGAGCTCAATGTCCTCGAAGTTGATGGTGCGGTCAGGAGTCTTGAAGCACTTTCGAAGCTGAGAGACATGGAACACGTCATGAACATTTGCAAAGTTTGAAGGAAGCTCGAGTTGATAGGCGAGATCGCCTCTCTTGCTGACAATCTTGAAAGGTCCCACGTATCTGGGGGCAAGCTTCCCTTTAATACCGAAGCGGCAAGTACCTTTCATAGGAGAGACATGGAGGTAAACATGATCTCCGATCTCGAAAGCCAAATCACGGTGCTTACTATCATAGTAGCTCTTCTGGTGGGATTGGGCTGCTTTGAGGTTATCTCGAATGACTTTGCACATTTCCTCTGCCTCTGTGATTAAGTCATTTCCGAGAAGCTGACGTTCACCGGTTTCGGACCAGTTGAGAGGGGTATGGCACTTCCTGCCATACAGAATTTCAAATGGGGCCTTGCCCAAACTTGCTTGAAAACTGTTGTTGTAGGAGAATTCAGCATATGGAAGACAATCCTCCCACTTCATGCCGAAGGAGATCACACAAGCCCTGAGCATATCTTCAAGAATCTGATTGACACGCTCGACTTGACCACTAGTTTGAGGATGGAAAGCTGTGCTGAAGCGGATGTTGGTGCCCATGGCCTTCTGAAAAGAATCCCAAAACTTGGAGGTAAAGATGCTGCCATGGTCTGAAGAGATCACTTGTGGAATACCGTGCAGAGAGACAATCCGAGAGGTATAGAGTTCCGCCAATTGAGCTGCCGTGATTGACTCTTTGATAGGCAGAAAGTGAGCCACTTTACTGAGTTTGTCAATGACAACGAATATAGCGTCATTGCCACGCTTGGACTTTGGAAACCCAGTAACGAAGTCCATCTCAATGTGGTCAAACTTCCATTTTGGAATGGCAAGAGGTTGGAGGAGACCAGCTGGCCTTTGGTGTTCTGCCTTGACTCTTCTGCAGACATCACATTCATTCACGAATTGAGCAATCTCGCGTTTCATTCGAGTCCACCAATAAGCCTGCTTGAGGTCCTGATACATCTTCGTGCTCCCCGGGTGGATGGAGAGGAGATAATCATGAGCCTCGTTCATGTTCACTTTACGAAGGTCACCTTTAGGCACAACAATACGATCCTCGAAGAAGAGAGTATCCTTGTCATCAAGGCGGTAGCACTTGTACTTGGGTTGACTCTTGGCAATCCCAATCTTCAACTTTTTCACCATAGCATCAAGAAGTTGAGCTTGGCGAATCTGGTCTTCCAAGGTAGGAGAGACTTGAAGGTTGGCGAGGAAACCTTGAGGAACAACTTGCAGATTAAGTTTGCGGAAAGCTTCACAAAGCTCGGGTTGATAAGGCTTGAGAATCAGACTGTTGCAATAAGCCTTCCTGCTCAATGCGTCAGCAATCACATTGCCCTTGCCTGGAGTATACTCGACACTCGGATTATACTCTTGAATCATTTCGACCCATCGAGTTTGCCTGAGGTTGAGATTAGGCTGAGTGAAGATGTACTTGAGACTCTTGTGATCAGCGAAAATGTCCACTTTTCTTCCCAATAAGAGATGTCTCCAAGTCAAAAGAGCATGCACAACTGCTGCCAACTCGAGGTCATGAGTGGGGTAGTTCTTCTCATTGGGCTTGAACTGGCGAGAGGTATAAGCCACAACTTTCTTCTCTTGCATCAACACTGCGCCAAGACCTTGGAGAGAGGCATCACAAAAGACCTCGTACGGTTTGGATTCATCAGGCGGAGCCAGAACTGGAGCAATGATCAATTTGTCTTTCAAAGTGTTGAAAGCAATGTCACACTCCGGAGACCAAACGTACTTGACGTGCTTCTGGAGAAGATTTGAGAGAGGCTTCGCGATCTTAGACAAGTTTTCAACGAATCTTCGACACTAGCTTGCGAGACCGAGGAAGCTACGGAGTTGCTTCACGTTCTGAGGTGGTTCCCAATTCACAATTGCAGACACCTTCTCAGGATTCACCGCAATCCCCTTGGCAGAGATGATATGACCAAGATAAAGAATCTCATAAGCCAAAATTCGCACTTGGAGAACTTGGCGTAGAACTGGTGTTCCCTGAGCTTATCGAGTACCAAACGCAAGTGCTTGTCATGATCTTCCTTATTCTTCGAGAAAACCAGAATGTCGTCGAGATAGACCAAAACGAAGTCATTGGTGTAGGCATTGAAGATGAAGTTCATCATGCGAGAGAACGTCGGAGGAGTGTTGATGAGGCCAAAAGACATGACAGTGTATTCATATGAACCATAGCTTGTCCTAAAAGCCGTCTTGGGAATATCTTTCTCACGGATTCGAATCTGATGATAACCCATACGGAGATCAATCTTGGAGAATACTTGGGCGCCTTTGAGTTGTTCGAACAGCTCGTTGATGTTGGGAAGTGGGTATTTGTTCTTGATGGTCTTCTTGTTCAATGGACGGTAATCAACACAAAGTCGGTCCGTTCCATCCTTCTTATTCACAAAGAGAACACCACAACCCCACGGAGAAGAACTAGGCCGGATGAGACCCATTCTCTCTTGAATATTGAGTTACTTCTTCAGCTCCTTCAACTCTTCAGGTCCGAGCTTGTAAGGACGCTTGCACACTGGTTCCGTGCCAGGCTCAAGATCGATGACGAATTCAACTGGCCGGCGCGGAGGCATTCCTGGAAGCTCTTCTGGAAAGACGTCTTGATATTCGCAAATGACTGGAATCTGTGAGATAGCATCCAGTTCACCCTTATCATTGAGAGAAAACAGACAGATGGTATTATCCCGAGCGGCAAAGACAATTACATCCTCAGACGAATGAGTCAATTGAATCTGCCTGGCTGCACAATCAAGCTGAGCCTTGTGCTTAGAAAGCCAATCCATCCCGAGAATAAGATCAATATTCGAGTTACCAAGAACCATTGGAGAAGCCAGAAACTTGAAATCACCCATCATGATAGAAATATCCGGAACCTCGTGGTTAGCGAGCAAACATTTACCCGGAGAGACAACTGCTAACGGTTTATGCATAACTTGGGAAGTCAACTCATGCTTAGATGCAAAAGGTTTCGAGATGAAACAATGCGATGCACCAGTGTCAAAAAGAACTTTTGCAGGAACATCGTTAATAGGAAGGTTACCCATGATGACATCTGACGAGTCCTCTGCCTGAGCTGCGTTCATCAAGTTGACCTTGGCGTGCTTGGGGTTATGCTTGACCACAGCTGTACTTGCCGATCTCACAGGAGGAGGAGGAGGAGGAGGGAGACGCCTCTGATTGAAGCATTTATTGGCATAGTGAACCTTCTGTTGGCACTTGTTGCACGTGACCTCTGAAAGCGGACGGTGATACGGAGCACTCGATCTTGGAGCTTGAGACGAAGTCTTGTTCTGAAAGCCAGGGTTGGGTGGGTGGGAAGATCCACTACCACCTTTGCTCTTCTGCTGATACGGCTGACGAAACGGAGGAGAAGGAAGCCAATACTTCTGCTGCTTGGCCACTTGAGTAGAGGAAGAAGGAGTAGTGTCTCTGACTCGCTTCTTGGAAGCATCACACCTCAGTTGAGCAGCCTCTTGCTTCAATGCCATGTTGTAGAACTCATCGTACCTCAAGGGCTCAAAGAGAACAAGAGCTAGCTGGATTTCTTCTCTGAGTCCACCCCTGAACTGGTATATCATGCTCTTCTCATCAGGGACGTCCTGCTTAGCAAAGCGGGCGAGCTTCTGAAACAACTTGTTGTAGTCATAGACAGACAAAGAGCCTTGCTTCAGGTTGCGGAATTCCTCACGCTTGCTTTCAACTACGCTCTGAGCGATATGATGAGCTTTGAAGTCTTGACGGAATTCATCCCAGGTAATCACACGGCCTCCTCTGGAATCCTTGTACTGCTGGAACCATTCTGTAGCTTGATCTTTGAGTTGGAAGGAAGCGAACTTGAAAAAGTCCTCAGGCCTAACGTTACTGCACTCGAAATGCTTGCACAGATCCACGAGCCAATCGTCAGCATCAGTTGCCTCAACACAATTGCTGAAAGTCTTTGGCTTGTTAGCAAGGAACTGGTTGAGTGTAGCAAAATGATTCTGATTGTTGCCTTGGTTGCCTTGATTCGCTTGATTGCGCTCTTGAAGAATTTGCATGATCAACTGTGTGTTTGCATTGGTTGCGGCCATCACAGCTTGCCATGCCTCCGGAGGAGGTGGAGGTGGTGGTGGATCCTGATTCTGATTCTGATTGGTGCTCTTAGCGGAAGCCATCCTGAAGAGGGTGACAACCGTTAGCACATTGACAGACAAAATGAAGCTGAATCAAACGGAATGAAAATTGCAACATATAGTCTTCACATCCGAACAAAATGAACGAATGCATTCCTCTTGAAATGGTCACATATCGATAAATTGAGAAGCCACTTAGAATTTAGGTAGAGGAATAAATCAACAAGGTACGGATCAAGAACGAATACTCGGTAAGAAATCCCAATCTCAAACCAAATATCCGTGGAAGAAGAACTAGAGCTACAAGAATTCCCACCTATGAAACTCCCGAACCTTTCCGGTTATGCAATCAGGTGTTGGGGATACAGGGGAAGCATAATATCTCACCCAAATCTAGCAAATCCTACATCCAGCTGTATCCATCCTTCAACACATAACCGAGAAAACTTCGGAAACCATCTACCTCAACCTTCGAAAAGCATCCGTTATACAAGTTATGGCGATACTCCCGAACTCCCGCCCTAGTACTGGGTGGCATCGAGGTTATCTCACCAACGAACTGCATAAAAGAGATTTTCGATGTCGGCGTAGTAAACTCAGGTATTCCGGAATTGCAATGATAAAATTGTGACGACAACACCTCGGAGCTCAACTCCCCGGGACACTGCCACAACCCCTAAAGACAGGAGGCACCAAGAACAATGTTCTCGTCACAAAACCATCTAAACGATTCCAAGATACCCGCGTGATCCTAAATTTTTTTTTGTGAAATTTGAGAAGAGAAGAGTCAAAACTATACGTCAGGATGCCTTACGAGAGCGATGAGGAGACTGGGAAGTAAAAATAATTCCTAAACTCTCCGATATATAATTCCTAAATGACTCAAAACATTTTTTCTAGACTCAACAACGGCTGCTAAAAATGATCAAGCAATGGGGGCTCCTAAGGTCGGGGAAGGCTCTAATTACCAACTTGTAACGCCCTCGATGCGGCTATAGCTCCCACGTGTCGAGGCATGACTTAGAGGCATAACCGCATTGAAAGCAATGTCGCAAGTTAGGCAACCTTCACAACATCCCATGTAATATAGATAATAAAAGGGGAGAAACATAGTTGGCTTACACTCGCCACGTCAATCAAGTACATAAATAGCATTACAACATTCAAACACTCATGGACCGACTACGGCGCCAAAATAAAAGATAATCCAACATGCGACACGGTCCCGATCACCCCAACTGGGCACCACTACTGATCATCAGGGAAAGACACGTAGTATCGTTGAGAGTCCTCGTCGAACTCCCACTTGAGCTCAAGTGCGTCATCTGGAACGGAGTCATCTGGCCCTGCATCTGGTTTGGAAGTAATTTGTGAGTCACAGGGACTCAGCAATCTCGCACCCTCGCGATCAAGACTATTCAAGCTTATAGGTAAGGTAAGGGAAAAATATGTGGAGCTGCAGCAAGCGACTAGCATATATGGTGGCTATCCTGTTCGCAAAAGAGAGCGAGAAGAGGAGGCAAAGCGCGAGCGAGTAACTAGAGAACAACCTACGCAAGCATAACTCCAACACCGTGTTCACTTCCCGGACTCCGCCGAGAAGAGACCATCACGATAACTCACACAGTTGATTCATTTTAATTAAGTTAAGGTTCAAGTTATCTACAACCGGACATTAACAAATTCCCATCTGCCCATAATCGCAGGCACGGCTTTCGAAAGTTCAAATCCCTGCAGGGGAGTCCCAACTTAGCTCATGACAAGCTCTCACGGTCAACGAAGGAATAGACCTCCACCCGAGACGTTCCGATCAGACTCGGTATCCCGGTTCTTCAAGACACTTCGACAAGTTAAAACAAATCCAGCAACACCGCCCGAATGTGCCGACAAATCCCTATAGGAGCTGCACATATCTCGTTCTCAGGGCACACTCAGATTGTCCAAACTTCCGGTAGGCCAACCCAGAGTTGCCCCTGGTGGCCACCGGTGGCTGACAAGGTGGACCAACACTCAGAGGAGCACTGGCCCGGGGGGTTCAAATAAGATGACCCTCGGGCTCCGGAAACCCAAGGGAAAAAGAGGCTAGGTGGAAAATGGTAAAACCAAGGTTGGGCATTGCTGGAAAGGCTTTAATCAAGGCTAACTATCAAGGGGTTCCCATTATAACCCAACCACGTAAGGAACGCAAAATCCGGGAACATAACACCGATATGACGGAAACTAGGGCGGCAAGAGTGAAACAAAACACTAGGCGAGAGGCCGAGCCTTCCACCCTTTACCAAGTATATAGATGCATTAAGATAACAAGGCAATATAATGATATCCCAATAAGTAAATAATGTTCCAACAAGGAACGGTCTCCAATCTTCACCTGCAACTAGCAACGCTATAAGAGGGGCTGAGCAAAGCGGTAACATAGCCAATCAACGGTTTGCTAGGACATGGTGGGTTAGAGGTTTGACATGGCAATTTGGGAGGCATGATAAGCAAGTGGTAGGCATCGTAGCATAGGCATAGCGAAAGAGCGAGCATCTAGCAAAGCAAAGATAGTAGTGATTTCGAGGGTATGATCATCTTGCCTGCAAAGTTGTCAGAGTTGACTGGATCCTCGAAAGCAAACTCAACGGGCTCCTCATTAGCGAACTCGTCTCCCGGCTCTACCCAAACAAGACAAACAAGCAACAAGCACACAATCAACCACGTGCAAACTCAAACAACATGATGCAAAGATGGTATGCTATGCGGGATGCAATATGTGATGCATATGCAAGATTTGACAAGGAATGAATGAACCTGGCCTCAACTTGGAAATCCAAGTGTGCCACTGGAAATATGAGATGAAATCGCTTGAAAACGATTTAAAGAACACCGGAATCGAAGTTACGGTTTGGAAATGGCAAGCAATTCAAAAATGACACCGGTCTACAATTTCCAGCAAGTAGCCATCTAAATGCAACAAGATGAACATGCTACAGCACCCAAACATGGCAATAAAATACATGGCAGGGATCCATTCATCGTGCTTAACAAAAGACTAGCACTGAGCTACGGCCAATTCATCCATTAACAGGTTCAAACAAGCATGGCAAAAATGCATTTGGCAAACAGATTTCAGACTTAGTGAAATTAACACTTGTCTGGAATTTCAGATCAGATAGCACTCTTTGGAGCATGAAAACAATATGCTACAGGACCTGAACATGGCAAAGTAAAGCATTTCATGGAGCTACTCAAAGAGCTTAACAAAAGTCCCTTACTTACCTTGAGCCAAAAGCGATCAGAAAATACATTTGCAAGCATGTGAACATGGCAAAAACATAATTAGTTCTCAGACATAGTGAAAACTGAAGCATGCTGAAACAAGATATCAAGTAGGCATGTTTACGAGCTCGATGCACTCACTAAAGAGCAAGTCATGACAATCTAAGCATACATCCATCAAGAATACACAAAATACAAGCTAGACATGGCAAGAACAATAACATAGCATACACGGATCAACTACAACATCCTCGGCAAAATCGCTAACAAGTAGACAATCTGCCCAGATTCACGAAATAGCAAAAGTAGAGCTCGATTGACTCAAGCTAGGGTGCTCCATAATTGCAAACAAAGACATGGATGGATAGAGCACTACAAAATTAACAAAACATACTTACTGATCATCCTCAAAAGAGGCACGGATCACTAGGAAACAACATGAACATATGGCATATTGAGATAAATAGATCAAGGACTTAGTGAAAATGCTAAGTCCCTGAAATCAGCATTAACGAATGCACCACTTTGCAAGCTTGTGCTAGTCACCACACAGATCACAAAAATACATGGGTTGCACCTCTTTATAGATGGCAAAACTTATATCAAAACTCATGAAGAGCTCAGGGGCATATCATGCACACATTAATCATGGCAAAAATGACAAATATCTAATTGGAGCAGCAGATCTGACAATTATCTCAAATAGCATTCTTCTACCAGCATTTCGGGCATCAAGATGAACTCAAATGAAAATGATGCAATGAGATGAAATGATGTGCTCTCCGAGGCGAATATTTTGATATGCTATATGCCCAAAATGGATCTACGAACGAGGAGATACAACATGATGAACATAGCTAAAATAACTAGGGACTTAGGGAAAAAGAGGGAGGTCAACCCTTCTCAGATCTAGGGTTTCACGCCGGCGCGCGAACCGAGGCAGAACTCCGGCGAGGTGGCAGCGGCTCCGGTGAGGAAAGTCGAGGGGGAGGCCGGGAAGGGGCGGATCCGGCCCCCTCTCGTCCCGATCCGGCGAGGGCAGCGGCTCCGGCCGGCGATGGCGCCGAGGGGCGCGGGGCGGCGCTGGCGCCTGGCGCCTGGCTCCGGCGAGCTGCTGCGGCGGCCGGGGCGAGATCCGGCCAGCGATGGCGGATGCGGCGGACGGCGTCGGAGGAGAAGGAGGCGTGGGGCGGCGCGGTGGATGGGCCCGGGAGGGCCTCCCGCGGGCCTGGCGGGCCGGGCGGCGGCGCGAGGAAGTGGGGACCGGCCCGGGACGAGTGGCGCGCCCTTATTGGACGAGGGCGGCGGCAGCGAAATGTCCGGCCGGAACGGACATGTCCGGCGCGGAGCGATGCGAATTTTTAGGGTTTCGGGGGGGGAGAAGGAGATTTTCGGGGGGATCTTTAAATTGGCATAGAGGGAGCTAGGAGTGTCCAAATGAGGTGCGGTTTTCGGCCACGCGATCGTGATCAAACGCTCTAGATGATGGAGAGGGTTTTGGTAGGTTTTGGGCCAACTTGGAGGGGTGTCGGGCTGCAACACACACGAGGCCTTTTCGGTCCCTCGGTTAACCGTTGGAGTATCAAACGAAGTCCAAATGGTACGAAACTTGACAGGCGGTCTACCGGTAGTAAACCAAGGCCGCTTGGCAAGTCTTGGTCCAATCCGGAAATGTTTAATCCCCTAACACGAAAGAAAGGTAGAATTGTCCACCGGAGGAGAATGAAGCGCCAGAATGCAAAACGGACAGCGGGGAAAATGCTCGACTGCATAAGATGAACACGTATGCAAATGCAATGCACATGATGACATGATATGAGATGCATGACAGCGATAACAACACACGGAGACAAAAACCCGAACCCGAGAAAATAAAATAACTTAAGGCCAGAAACGGCAAGAGTTGGATTACATATTGGGTAAATTACATCCGGGGTGTTACAAGGGTTCTGGTGTGGGAATCGAGGATGGCCGGAGTTGGTCACCGGACTTGGGCCTGTAAGGGCATATTTATCCCTTAGTAGTTTTGGTGTTTGATGATAATGCTTTTGTGGACTAATCGTGTGCACTGAGCATTTTAGATATATCATGTCTAGGCACAAGATGATTTGGTGCCCCTCGAAGACTATTGAATACGGTGTTTCTCTACGTTTATTTTCGGTGGATTTGAGTCGTAGGAAAGCCGTACTATTAAGAGGGGGTCCATGTTGTAAAGGTTTGGGTGGAATCAACACGTACATGTCTGTTCCTTTTGGACCACCTTTCCTTTGGCTCTTTGGAGCATCCTCCGTTTCTCTGAATCTCTGCAAAAGGAAAGACTTCTAGTGTTGCTGTACTGGGTATGCGGTAGTACTGCTCCTCAGAGCGGTAGTACCACGGGTCCCTGCAGTAGTATCGGCCTTGGGCATGGTAGAACTGCAGGTGCTCACGGTAGTACCGCATATTTGACGTGGTAGTACCTTGGCCTCAAGTCTGGCTCAGCAGCACAAGCGGAAGTAGGGGCGAATTTAAATTTTTACATCCGCGCCCTACGCGGTAGTACCGCTCCTCGCTTGCGGTACTACCGTGTCGGATTTTTGCATAGATCTAAACTCAGCAGAAGTTGCCACGGATGTATTTTTATATGTCCGTGCCTTCCCAATCTAGACTATCCTTGCCTTGCAGTAGTACCGCATGGGGGAGTGGTAGTATCGCGCCAGCGGTTCTACCGCCCTCTACTTCAACGCATCAGGGCTGTTTTGGATACTGCTGCATGGGCGGTAGTACCGCTTCTCCGGTGCGGTAGTACCGCGGGCCCTGGCGGTAGTACCGCTTCTCCGGTGTGGTAGTACCGTGCGTCGCAGGCTGAGTTGGTGGATAACAGTTGGATTTGTTCTTCCACTATAAAAAGGGAGTCTTCTTCTCCGAGTTGACTTACCTCTTCCACCCCCAACCTCCATTGTTGCTCTAAGCTCCATTTTCGTCTGATCTCTCTCCCTAGCCAATCAAACTTGTTGATTTCCTAGGGATTGGTTGAGAAGGCCCCATTCTACACATCCACCAAGAGAAATTTGATTCCCCCACTAATCCCTCGCGGATCTTGTTACTCTTGGGTGTTTGAGCACCCTAGACGTTTGAGGTTATCGCGGAGCCATACTCCATTGTGGTGAAGCTTCATGGTGTTGTTCGGAGCCACCAATTAAGTTGTGGATATTTCCCCATCCTTGTTTGTAAAGGTCTGGTCGCCGCCTTCAAGGGCACCGATAGTGGAATCACGACATCTCGCATTGTGTGAGGGCGTGAGGAGAACACGGTGGCCCTAGTGTCTTCTTGGGGAGCATTGTGCATCCACACCGCTCCAACAGAGACGTACTTACTCTCAAAGGGAAGGAACTTCGGTAACACATCCTCGTCCTCAATGGCTCCGCTCTTGGTTATCTCGTCCCTTGATTCATGCAAGCTTATCTTGTGTTACATCCCTTGCTTGCTTGTGTACTTATTGTTGTTGCATCATATAGGTTGCTCACCTAGTTGCATATATAGACAACCTACTTTGATGCAAAGTTTAAATTGATAAACAAAAGCTAAAAATTGTTAGTTGCCTATTCACCCCCCTCTAGTCAACTATATCGATCCTTTCAATTGGTATCAGAGCCTCGTCTCTTTATTAAGGACATTGCCGTCCAAAGAGTATGGTTGACACCGTAGATGGTGAGGTGGAGCACCCCGGTGTGATTCCGTCCTCGTCTAGGGTCAATGGGGGGACCTTGATCTCATGTGATGAGCTCAATGTGGCCTTGGACACATTTAAAACCTCCATGACGGCCGAGGTCAAAGGCATGCTTAAGAACTTTCTTGATGGTCTTAAATTGTCCACCGCACCGTTGGAAGTGGTCGATCCCACTAACAAGGGGATGGATGCTAACTCCGACAAGGGGGAAGCTTCTAGTGATAAAGTTCCTTTGTCTAGTGGTAAAATTGGAAATGGCAGCCCATGTGGAACCTCCACTTACCTATGGAGGACCGATTCCCTCCACTCATTCAAACCATGCCGGTTCTCCTCCTAAGATTGTGAAAAATGAGGATTTTGACGCTTTGGTCTATCACTTTAAACGTCGTTTAAATCATGTTAATACTAACCTTTGGAGAATCATTGAGCAAGGTTTCTATCCGCATGACCCAAGCAACTTCATCCCAAGAGAAGCCGCAGATCATCAATTCAACAAGAATGCTCTCTTCATCATCCAAGATGCAATCCATCCCGAAGATATTGCGCATCTCTGACCATTCACCGTGGCAAAGGAAGCATGGTACCATGTTGTTTCCCTTTACAAGGGAAGCGCAAGCATTCAACTCTCCAACTATGAAGTGGTGCAAGATGAAGCCAATGAATTTGCTATGAATGAAGGTGAAGAACCTCGTGAGCTATACCGGAGACTAACCACACACGCGGTCTCACTCCGAGATCATGGGAGCAAGGATACAAGTGACAATTGGATCAAGCAGAAATTTCTCAAAGCCATGATGCCTTACCATAAGGCCATGTCCTCGGTCATCCATCAAAGGCCGGACTTCCACACCTTGTCCTCAAGTGAAGTGTTGGATGAGTTTGTGGCAATGAGTATCTTGGACAAGACCGCTGACAATGCGGTGTTGCGTTCTCAAAGGGCAAAGAAGCCCAACCTTGCCTTGAAAGCCAAGGCTACTGTGGAAGAAGAGGAGGAAGAGGAAGAAGAGGAGAGCAACCCCGACGATACAAAATATGATTATCATGAGCACATGGCTCTCGCTTCAAGACAATTCTGGAGCAAGAAGAACTCAAGGCCCAACTTCAACAAGAGCAACTCAAGTTGCGCCAAGGGCAAGCAATGTGTGAGGACTTGCTACAATTGTGGCAATGTGAGCCACTTTGTTGCGGAGTGCCCCTATGAGAAGAGGAATACAATGGTGGCAAGCTCATCTGGAAGGACAAGGCCAAGTTTTTCCCCAACAAGAACCACTTCACCAAGAAGGCTTCTCCCAAGGGATTGGTGGCACAAGAACATTACAATGAGGATGATGATGAAGATGGTGAAATGATTGCCATGGCCTTCGTGGCCACTGCGACAACTCCATGGGCGTCCCTATTCGACTCACCCAATGAGAACATCACTGCCAAGTGCCTCATGGCTAAAGCCACCAACAATTTAACCCCCAACATCAAAACTACCATCATTACTCATCCTTCTTTGATGGATTGCATTGATGAAAGTGGGGGGTCCAACATGGAGGAAAATGAGTTCGAGTCTTTTATGAGTAAGCTCAAGGGTAAATCCAAGAAGCACTTCGTTGCTCTCTTGGAACAACTTGGTGAAGCTAATGACATGATCGGGGCTCACGAAGACACCATCTCTAAGATGGAGGGGCATAGTCGTGACTATGCCGATGAGATATCAGATCTCTCTAATGCTCTTGAGGAAGAGCGTGGTCATCGCTTGGCTCTTGAGGAGTCACACAACGATGACCATGCTAAATTAAAGAAAGATCTTGATCATGCTCTTGTTGTATCTCGTGTGCTAAATTCTGAGAAGGCCAAACTTGGGGTTGATCTTGCTACACTCAAGTAGGAGTTTGATATACTTGAAAAGGCTCACAAGGCCTTGAAGAGTACTCATGCTAGTCTTAAAGAGTCTCATGATCAACTCCAAGTGAGGCTAACCAAGGAGAAAGCCACTTTTCCTCATATGGTTTTAATTGATAATGCAAATGCTACTAACCCTTGTTGTGAGCATGTGCATCTTGTTGAGGAGAATGCAAAGTTGAAAGGGAAACTTGAGAAAGGCCTTATGACGTGAATACAAGGTGAGAAGAACCTCAACAACCTTTTGAGCAATCAAAAGGAAGTTGTGGCCAAGGAAGGGATTGGGTTCGCACCCAAGTCCAAGAACAAGAAGAAGAATCATAAGGCCAAATGACCTCCTCCTCTCATGCAAACTTTTGTCAAAGATGGAGATGGTGCTTCTAAGGAGAGGAAGAACAATGTGAAGGGTGGTGGTGTCAAGAAGAGCAATGCCACCCCTTCCAACAAAGCCGGCGACTTTAACCCTTCATATGTGTTATGTCGTGCTAGTGATGGGCATGTTTATGCTAAACTTGTTGGTTCTCCTTATGAGTACATTGAATGGTCTATTTGGGTTCCTATGTAACAAAACAGATGTAACCTACCTTATTTGTATTCCAACTCTTGCCGTTTCCGGCACTAAGTTATGTTATTTCCTCGTTGTCGAGTTTTTTTCTCCGTGTGTTTTGTCTTTGTCATGCATCTCATATCATGTCATCATGTGCATTGGATTTGCATACGTGTTTGTCTCATGCATCCGAGCATTTTCCCCGTTGTATGTTTTGCATTCCGGCGCTCCTATGTCCTCCAGTTTCCCTTTCTACCTCTTTTTCGTGTGCCGGTGTTAAAGGTTTTCGGATTGGACTAAGACTTGTCATGTGGCCTTGGTTTACTACGGGTAGACCGCCTGCCAAGTTTCGTACCATTTGGACTTTGTTTGATACTCAAACGGTTAGCTGAGGGACCGAAAAGGCCTTGTGTGTGTTGCAGCCCAACACCCCTCCAAAGTGGCCCAAAAACCCACCTAAACCTCCTCCATCACCTAGGCCGTTCGATCACGATCGCGGGGCCGCAAACCGCACCTCATTTGGAGCTTCCTAGCTCCCTCTACCTCTATAAATAGACAGCCATTTCCAAATCCCGGATCTCCTCTCGTTCTAACCCTAAAAATCAGCTCCGCCGCCATCAGACACGTCCGGCCGCCGCCGCCGACTAGTACGGCGCCGCCACGTGGCCCTGTACCGCCGCCCGATGTCGCCGAGGCCCGGGGAGCCCGCAGTCGGCCCTCCCCGGCCATCTCCTCGTGCCGCCCTCCGCTGCCAGCGCCTCGCGCCCGCACCGCCCCGGGTCGCCACGCCACCGCAGCGCTCCGCGTCGGTCGCTACTCCTCTCGCCGGCGGGAGCCGCACTCCGGCGAGCTCCCTCGCCGTCCGGCGTCGACGTCCGCCGCCCCGCCGCCTCTTCCTCGACTCCGGCCGCGCCACCACCTCGCCTCCCCGCCTCTTCCTCGTCTCCGGCCGGCGACCTTACTCCGGTGAACAGTAACTCCGGCGGCGACAAACCTCGTAATCCGCGCTAGATCTGGATCTGGACGAGGGGTTGACTTTTTCTCCCCGAAAACCTAAATTTTTTGCAATCTTTGACGCATCATAACTTCCTCATCGTAGCTCTGGTTCGTGCGTGTAGCATATCAAAATGTTCGTCTCGACGAGTACATCATTTCATCTCATTGAATCATTTTCATTTGAGCTCATCTGGATGCCTGAAATGCTGTTGGAAGAGGGCTATGTGATGATAGTTTCATATCTGTTTCAGCAAATGCACTTTTATCATTTTTGCCATGATTAATGTGTGCATGCTATGATCCTGAGCTCTACATGTGTTTTGAACAATGACATGCCATCTTTACAGGGGTGTATGCCATTTATTTTTGTGATCTTTGTGGTGACTAGCACAAGCATGCAAAGTAGCTTACTCAATGATGTTGATTTCAGGGACTTAGAATTTCACTAAGTCCTTGCCCTGTCATTATTTTCATGCCATATGTTCATGTTGTTTCCTAGTGATCCGTGCCTCTTTTGAGCATGATCAGTAAGGATGTTTTGTAGATAATATTGTGCCCTATCTATGCATGTCTTTGTTTGCAATTATGGAGCACCCTAGCTTGAGTCAATCGAACTCTACTTTTGCTATGAAATGTTCCTGGCAGATTGTTAACATGTTTAGCAATTTTGCCGAGCTTGTTGTAGTCCGTGCATGCTATGATGTTGTTCTTGCCATGTCTAGCTTCTACGCCATGTCTATTTGTTGGGTGTATGCTTAGTTTGTCATGCAATGCCTCGTAGTGAGTGCATTGAGCTTGTAAACATGCCTACTCGTTATCCGTTTTGCCATGCTCCAATTTTTCACTAAGTCTGAATCTGTTTATGTTTTTGCTATGTTCACATGCTTGCAATAGTATTTTCTGATCCCTTTTGGCTCATGGTCACTAAGGGACTTTTGTTGTATGCTTTGAGTAGCTTCATGCCATGTCTTGCTTTGCCATGATATTTTCCTGTAGCATGTAGTTATCGTGCTCTAAACATTGCTTCCTGATGATAAATTCTTGACATGTTAATTTCACCAAGTCTGAAACCTGCTATCTTTTGCACTTTTGCCATGCTTGTTTGAACCTGTTATTGAGTGAATTAGCCGTAGCTCAGTGTTCATCTTTTGTCAAGCATCATGAGTGGATCCCTGCCATGTATTGTGTTGCTATGTTGGAGTGCGTTAGCTTATTTATCTTGATGCATTTAGAAGGCTACTTGCTGTTAATCGCAGACCGGTGCCATACTTGTTTTGCTTGCCATTTCCAAACCGTGGATCCGATTCCGGTGATATTTATATCGATTTTGACCAAAATAAACTCCCCTTTCTAGTGGCACTCTTAGATTTCCAAGTTGAGTCCAGGTTCAATCATTCCTTTCCAAATCTTGCATATGCATCACATATCGCATCCCGCATATCAAACCATGTTTTGCATCATGTTGCTTGAGCATTGCACGTGGTTGATTGTGCTCCTTTTGCTTGTTGTTCTTGCTTGGGTAGAGCCGGGAGACGAGTACGTGATCAAGGAGCCCGTTGAGTACGCTTACGAGGATCAAGGCAACTCTAAGAACTTTACAGGCAAGATGACCATACCCTCGAAATCACTTGTATCTTTGCTTGCTAGATGCTCGCTCTTCTGCTATGCCTATGCTACGATACCTACCACTTGCTTATCATGCCTCCCATATTGCCATGTCAAACCTCTAACCCACCTTGTCCTAGAAAACCGTTGTTTGGCTATGTTACCGCTTTGCTCAGCCCCTCTTATAGTGTTGCTAGTTGCAGGTGAAGATTGGAGTTTGTTCCTTGTTGGAACATGTTTATTGTTGGGATATCACCATATTATCTTTTTTATCTTAATGCAACTATATACTTGGTAAAGGGTGGAAGGCTCAGCCTTATGCCTGGTGTTTTGTTCCACTCTTGCCGCCCTAGTTTCCGTCATATCGGTGTTATGTTCCTAGATTTTGCGTTCCTTACACGGTTGGGTTATAATGGGAACCCCTTGACAGTTCGCCTTGAATAAAACTCTTCCAGCAATGCCCAACATTGGTTTTACCATTCACCACCTAGCCTTTTCCCTTGGGTTTCGCGGACTCAAGGGTCATCTTTATTCATCTTTATTTTAACCCCCCCCCCCCCCCGGGGGCCAGTGCTTCTCTAAGTGTTGGTCCAATTGAGCGATGTCCGGGGCTACCAGGGGCAACTCTGGGCTGGCCTACCCGACGTCTTGCTCATCCGGTGTGCCCTGAGAATGAGATATGTGCAGCTCCTATCAGGATTTGTCGACACATCTGGGTGGTGTTGCTGGTTTAGTTTTACCATTGTCGAGATGTCTTGTAACCGGGATGCCGAGTATGATCGGATTATCTTGGGAGAAGGAATATCCTTCGTTGACCGTGAGAGCTTGTGATGGGCTAAGTTGGGACTCCCCTACAGGGATTTGATCTTTCGAAAGCCATGCTCGCGGTTATGGGCAGATGGGAATTTATTAATGTCCGGTTGTAGATAACCTGAAACTTAACTTAATTAAAATGCATCAACCGCGTGTGTAACCGTGATGGTCTCTTCTCGGCGGAGTCCGGGAGGTGAACACGGTGTTGGAGTAATGCTTGACGTAGGTTGTTTTAGGATCACTTCTTGATCATAGTTGTTCGACCGTGCCTTTGCCTTCTCTTCTCGCTCTCTTTTGCGTATGTTAGCCACCAAATATGCTAGTCGCTTGCTGCAGCTCCACATCATACCTTACCCTTCCTATAAGCTTAAATAGTCTTGATCGCAAGGGTGTGAGATTGTTGAGTCCCCATGACTCATAGATTACTTCCAAAACCAGATGCAGGGACCGATGATACCGCTCCAGGTGATTCAACTGAGCTCAAGTGGCTGTTCGATGAGGACTCAGGATGATACTATGTGTCTTTCCCAGATGATCAGTAGTGGTGCCCAGTTGGGGAGATCGGGGACTTTGTCGCATTTGGGGGTTGATCTTTATTTTGGTTCCATAGTTGGACCCTGAGTGTATTGGATGAATGTAGTGACTTATTTATGTATTTGTGTGACATGGCGACTGTAAGCCAACTATGTACCTTTCCCCTTTATTTATTTACATGGGTTGTTGTGAAGATTACCTCACTTGCAACATTTCTTTCAATGCGGTTATGCCTCTAAGTCGTGCTTCGACATGTGGGAGATATAACCGCATCGAGGGCGTTACAAGTTGGTAATCAGAGCCTTCCCCGACCTTAGGAGCCCCATGCTTGATCGAATCGTTGGTGTTGTTGAGTCTAGAAAAATGTTTTGAGTCATTTAGGATTATATATATCAGAGAGTAGGACTTCTTTCTACTCCTTAGTCCCTTCGTCGCTCTGGTGAGGCATCCTGACGTAGAGTTTTGACTCTTCTCTTCTCAAATTTTACTAAAAAAAATTAGGATCACGCTGGTATCTTGGAATCGTTCGTTGGTTTTGTGACGAGAACATTGTTCTTGGTGCCTCCTGACATTTAGGGGTTGTGGTAGTGTCCCGGGGAGTTGAGCTCCGAGGTGTTGTCGTCACAATTTTATCGTTGCAATTCTGGAATACCTGAGTTTCGCTGACATCGAAAATCTCTTTTATGCAGTTGTTGGTGAGATAACCTCGATGCCACCCAGTACTGGGGCGGGAGTTCGGGAGTATTGCCATAACTTGTATAACGGATGCTTTTCGAAGGTTGAGGTAAATGATTTCTGAAGGTTTCTTGGTTATGTGTTGAAGGATGGATGCAGCTGGATGTAGGATTTGCTAGCTTTGGGTGAGATATTATGCTTCCCCTGTATCCCCAACACCTGATTGCATAACCGGAAAGGATCGGGAGTTTCATAGGTGGGAATTCATGTAGCCCTAGTTCTTCTTCCGCGGATATTTGGTTTGTGATTGGGTAATCCTCACCAAGTATTTTTTTCTTGTCCGTACCTTGTTGTTTTATTCTTCTACCTCTTTCTAAGTGGCTTCTCAATTTATGGAAATGTGACCATTTCAATCGGAATGCATTCGTTCATTTTGTTCGGATGTGAAGACTATATGTTGCAATTTCTATCCGTTGGATTTAGCTTCAATATATGTTTGTCAAGATGCTAACGGATGTCACCCTCTTCAGGATGGCTCCTGCTAAGGGTCAGAACCAGAATCAGGATCCGCCACCACCACCTCCAGCTCCGGAGGCATGGCAAGCTGTGATGGCCGCTACCAATGCAAACACGCAGCTGATCATGCAAATTCTGCAAGAGCGCAACCAAGGGAATCATGGCCATGGCAACAATCAGAATCAGTTTGCTACACTCAACTAGTTCCTCGCTAATCAGCCAAAGACCTTCAGCAACTGTGTCAAGGCCTCAGACGCTGATGATTGGCTCGTGGATATCTGCAAGCATTTCGAGTGCAGCAACATCAGGCCTGAGGACTTCATCAAGTTTGCCTCCTTCCAACTAAAAGACCAAGATGCAGAATGCTTTCAGCAATACAAAGATTCCAGAGGAGGCCATGTGATTACCAGGGATGAATTCCGTCAAGACATCAAAGCTCATCACATTCCTCATAGTGTTGTTGAGAGCAACCGTGAGGAATTCCGCAACCTGAAGCAAGGCAGCTTGTCTGTTTACTAGTATAACATTCTGTTCCAGAGGCTCGCTCGTTTCGCCAAGAAAGACGTCCCTGACAAGAAGAGCATGATTTATCAGTTCAGGGGTGGCCTCAGAGAAGATCTCCAACTAGCTCTCGTCCTTTTTGAGCTGAAGAAGTACGATGATTTCTACAATATGGCAATGAAGCAAGAGGCTGCTCAACTCAAGTGCAATGCTTCCAAGAAGCGAGTCAGAGATGCAACTCCTTCTTCCTCAACTCAAGTGGCTAAGCAGCAAAAGTATTGGCTGCCTCCTCCTCCGTTCAGTCAGCCTTATCAGCAGAAGAGCAAAGGTGGCAATGGATCTTCCCACCCACCCAACCCAGGCTTTCAGAACAAGACTTTGTCTCAAGCTCCAAGATCAAGTGCTCCGTATCACCGTCCGCTCTCAGAGGTCACGTGCAACAAGTGTCAGCAGAAGGGTCACTATGCCAACAAATGCTTCAATCAGAGGCGTCTCCCTTCTCCTCCTCCTGTGAGATCTGCCAGCACCGCAGTGGTCAAGCATAACCCCAAGTCTGCTAAGATTAACATGATGAACGCAGCTCAGGCAGAGGACTCGTCAGATGTCATCATGGGTAACCTTCCTTTTAATGATATTACTGCAAGAGTTCTTTTTGATACTGGTGCATCTTTGTAATTTTTATCGAAGCCTTTTGCATCCATGCATGATGTGCATACTGTTGATTTGCCTAAGCCGATAGCGGTTTCTTCTCCGGGTTTGTTTATGAACACCGAAATGATGGCTCCGGATGTTACTATCACGTTGGGCGACTATAAGTTTCTTTATTCGCCAATGGTCCTTGGTAACTCGGATATCGATCTTATTCTTGGAATGGACTGGCTTTCTAAGCACAAGGCTCACCTTGATTGTGCTGCCAGGCAGATTCAATTGACCCATTCGTTTGAGGATGTAATTGTCTTTGCCGAAAGGGATGGTACCATTCGACTATTTTCTCTCATCGAGAAGGGCGAGTTGGATGCCATCTCTCAGATTCCAGTCGTTTGCGAATATCAAGACGCCTTTCGAGAAGAGCTTCCAGGAATGCCTCCGCACCGGCCAGTTGAATTTGCCATCGATCTTGAGCCTGGCACGGAACCTGTTTGCAAAGGTCCTTACAAGCTTGGACCTGAAGAGTTGAAGGAGCTGAAGAAGCAACTCGATATTCAAGAGCGTATGGGTCTCATCCGACCAAGTTCTTCTCCATGGGGTTGTGGAGTTCTTTTTGTGAAGAAGAAGGATGGAACGGACCGACTCTGTGTCGACTACCATCCATTGAACAAGAAGACCATAAAGAACAAGTACCCACTTCCCAACATTAATGAGCTGTTTGAGCAACTCAAAGGAGCTCAAGTATTCTCCAAGCTTGATCTCCGTATGGGCTATCATCAGATTCACATTCGTGAGCAAGATATCCCTAAGACAGCGTTCAGAACAAGCTGTATGAATACACTTTCATGTCTTTCGGCCTTGTCAACGCTCCGCCAACATTCTCTCGCATGATGAAATTCATCCTCAACGCCTACAAAAATGACTTCGTCTTGGTCTACCTCGATGACATTTTGGTCTTTTCCAAGAACAAGGAAGATCATGCCAAGAACTTGCGTTTGGTGCTGGAGAAGCTCAGAGAACATCAGTTCTATGCCAAGTTTTCAAAGTGTGAGTTTTGGATCGATGAGGTTCTCTACCTTGGTCATATCATCTCTGCCAAGGGTATGGAGGTGAATCCTGAGAAGGTGTCTGCAATTGTTAATTGGGAACCACCTCAGAATGTGAAGCAACTCCGCAGCTTCCTTGGTCTCGCAAGCTATTGTCGAAGGTTCGTTGAGAACTTCTCAAAGATCGCGAAGCCTCTTTCCAACCTTCTCCAGAAGCATGTCAAGTACGTTTGGTCTCCTGAATGTGACATCGCTTTCAACACCCTAAAAGAGAAGTTAGTCACTGCTCCAGTTCTGACTCCTCCTGATGAATCCAAACCGTTCGAGGTCTTCTGTGATGCTTCCCTTCAAGGTCTTGGTGCAGTGTTGATGCAAGAGAAGAAAGTTGTGGCCTATACCTCTCGCCAGTTGAAGCCCAACGAAAAGAACTACCCCACTCATGACCTCGAGCTGGCGGCAGTTATGCATGCTCTTTTAACTTGGAGACATCTCTTATTGGGAAGAAAAGTGGACATCTTCACTGATCATAAGAATCTCAAGTACATCTTCACTCAGCCAAACCTCAACCTCAGATAGACTCGTTGGGTCGAAATGATTCGAGTATAATCTGAGTATCGAATATACTCCAGGCAAGGCTAATGTAATTGCTGACACATTGAGTAGAAAGGCTTACTGCAACAGTTTGATTCTCAAGCCTTACCAACCCGAGCTTTGTGAAGCTTTCCGCAAACTCAACCTTCAAGTTGTTCCGCAAGGTTTCCTCGCCAACCTCCAAGTCTCTCCTACTTTGTAAGATCAGATTCGCGAGGCTCAACTTCTTGATGCTATGGTGAAGAAGGTGAAGATTGGGATTGCCAAGAGTCAACCCAAGTACAAGTGTTATCGTCTTGATGACAAGGATACTCTATTCTTCGAGGATCGCATTGTTGTGCCTAAAGGTGACCTTCGTAAAGTCATTATGAATGAGGCTCACAATTCACTCCTCTCTATCCACCCTGGAAGTACAAAGATGTACCAGGACCTCAAGCAGTCGTATTGGTGGACTCGAATGAAGCATGAGATTGCTCAGTTCGTGAATGAATGTGATGTCTGCAGAAGAGTGAAAGCAGAACACCAATGACCAGCTGGTCTCCTCCAACCTCTTGCCATTCCAGAATGGAAGTTTGACCATATTGAGATGGACTTCGTGACTGGATTTCCAAAGTCCAAGCGTGGAAATGATGCTGTCTTCGTTGTCATCGACAAGCTCACTAAAATGGCTCATTTCCTTCCTATCAAAGAATCTATCACAGCAGCTCAGTTGGCAGAGCTATACACCTCCCGGATTGTCTCTCTGCACGGCATTACGTAGTTGATATCTTCAGATCGTGGCAGCATCTTTACCTCCAAGTTTTGGGATTCTTTTCAGAAGGCCATGGGCACCAACATTCTTTTTAGCACAACTTTTCATCCTCAAACTAGTGGCCAAGTCAAGCGAGTCAATCAAATTCTTGAAGATATGCTCAAGGCTTGCGTCATCTCTTTCGGTATGAAGTGGGAAGATTGTCTTCCATATGCTGAGTTCTCCTACAACAACAACTTCCAAGCGAGTTCGGGCAAGGCCCCATTCGAGATTCTCTATGGCAGGAAGTGCCGTACTCCTCTTAAATGGTCAGAGACTGGTGAACGTCAACTTCTTGGAAATGACTTGATCACAGAGGTAGAAGAGATGTGCAAAGTCATTCGTGATAATC
The DNA here is from genome assembly GCF_056163025.1 of Triticum urartu. Lineage (NCBI taxonomy): Eukaryota > Viridiplantae > Streptophyta > Magnoliopsida > Poales > Poaceae > Triticum > Triticum urartu. The sequence goes on along the minus strand of NC_141873.1, from coordinate 189,663,331 downwards.
TCAAAGCCGCGCAATCGCGCCAGAAGAGCTACTATGATAGCAAGCATCGTCACTTGGCTTTCGAGATCGGAGACTATGTCTACCTCCGCGTCTCTCCAATGAAAGGTACTCGTCGCTTTGGTATCAAAGGGAAGCTTGCCCCTAGATACGTGGGTCCTTTCAAGATCGTCAGCAAAAGAGGCGATCTCGCCTATCAACTTGAGCTTCCCTCCAATTTTGCAAATGTGCACGACGTGGTTCATGTCTCTCAACTCCGCAAGTGTTTCAAGACCCCTGACCGCATCGTCAACTTCGAAGACATTGATCTCCAAGAAGACATGTCTTATCGTGAACACCCAGTTGCTATTCTTGAAGAAACTGAGCGCAAGACTCGCAAAAAGTCTATCAAATTCCTCAAAGTCAAGTGGTCACATCACTCCGACCATGAAGCCACCTGGGAACACGAGGATCACCTCCATTCTGAGTACCCAGAGTTTTTCCAGTCCTAGATCTCGGGACGAGATCCTTTCATAGTGGTGGAGTGTTGTAACACCCCGGATGTAACCTACCTTATTTGTATTCCAACTCTTGCCGTTTCCGGCACTAAGTTATGTTATTTCCTCATTGTCGGGTTTTTGTCTCCGTGTGTTTTGTCTTGATCATGCATCTCATATAATGTCATCACATGCATTGCATTTGCATACGTGTTCGTCTCATGCATCCGAGCATTTTCCCCGTTGTCCGTTTTGCATTTCGGCGCTCCTATGTCCTCTAGTGTCCCTTTCTACCTCTTTTTCGTGTGCGGGTGTTAAACATTTTCGGATTGGACCAAGACTTGTCATGCGGCCTTGGTTTACTACTGGTAGACCGCCTGCCAAGTTTCGTACCATTTGGACTTCGTTTGATACTCAAACGGTTAACCGAGGGACCGAAAAGGCCTCGTGTGTGTTGCAGCCCAACACCCTCCAAAGTGGCCCAAAAACCCACCTAAACCTCCTCCATCACCTAGGTCGTTCGATCACGATCGCGTGGCCGCAAACCGCACCTCGTTTGGAGCTTCCTAGCTCCCTCTACCTCTATAAATAGACCCCCATTTCCAAATCCCGGATCTCCTCTCGTTCTAACCCTAAAAATCAGCTCCGCCGTCATAGGACACGTCCGGCCACAACCGGACGCGTCCGCCCACCGCCGCCGACCAGTAAGGCGCCGCAACGCGGCCCTGTACCGCCGCCCGACGCCGCCGAGGCCCGGGGAGCCCGCAGTCGGCCCTCCCTGGCCCATCTCGTCGCGTCGCCCTCCGTTGCCAGCGCCTCGCGCCCGCGCAGCCCTGGGTCGCCGTGCCGCCGTAGTGCTCTGCGTCGGCTGCCACTCCTCTTGCCGGCGGGAGCCATACTCCGGCGAGCTCCCTCGCCGTCCGGCGCCGACGTCCGCCGCCCTGTCACCTCCTCCTCGACTCCGGCCGCGCCACCACCTCGCCTCCCCGCCTCTTCCTCGTCTCCGACCGGCGACCTTACTCCGGTGAATAGTAACTCCAGCGGCGACGAACCTTGTAATCCGCGCCAGATCTGGATCTGGACGAGGGGTTGACTTTTTCTCCCCGAAACCCTAAATTTTTTGCAATCTTTGATGCATCATAACTTCCTCATCGTAGCTCTCATTCGTGCGTGTAGCATATCAAAATGTTCGCCTCGACGAGTACATCATTTCATCTCATTGAATCATTTTCATTTGAGCTCATCTTGATGCCCGAAATGCTGTTGGAAGAGGGCTATGTGATGATAGTATTAGATCTGTTTTAGCAAATGCACTTTTGTCATTTTTGCCATGATTAATGTGTGCATGTTACGATCCTGAGCTCTACATGTGTTTTGAAGAATGCCATGCCGTCTTTACATGGGTGTATGCCATGTATTTTTGTGAACTTTGTGGTGACTAGCACAAGCATTCAAAGTAGCTTACTCAATGATGCTGATTTCAGGGACTTAGAATTTCACTAAGTCCTTGCCCTGTCATTATTTTTATGCCATATGTTCATGTTGTTTCCTAGTGATCCGTGCCTCTTTTGAGCATGATCAATAAGGATGTTTTGTAGATAATGTTGTGCCCTATCCATCCATGTCTTTGTTTGCAATTATGGAGCACCCTAGCTTGAGTCAATCGAGATGTACTTTTCCTTTAAAATGTTCCTGGCAGATTGTTAACATGTTTAGCAATTTTGCCGAGCTTGTTGTAGTTGATCCGTGCATGCTATGATGTTGTTTTTGCCATGTCTAGCTTCTATGCCATGTCTATTTGCTAGGTCTAGGCTTAGTTGTCATGCAATGATTCGTAGTGAGTGCATTGAGCTCGTAAACATGCCTACTCATTATCTGTTTTTCCATGCTCCAGTTTTTCACTAAGTCTGAATCTGTTTATATTTTTGCTATGTTCACATGATTGCAATTGTATTTTCTGATCCCTTTTGGCTCATGGTCACTAAGGTACTTTTTTTGTATGCTTTGAGTATCTTCATCACTTGCCTTGCTTTGCCATGATATGTTCCCGTAGCATGTAGTTATCGTGCTCCAAACATTGCTTCCTGGTGATAAATTCTTGACATGTTAATTTCACCAAGTCTGAAACCTGTTATCTTTTGCACTTTTGCCATGCTTGTTTCAACCTGTTATTGAGTGAATTATCCGTAGCTCAGTGTTCATATTTTGTCAAGCATCATGAGTGGATCCCTGCCATGTATTTTGTTGCTATGTCGGTGTGTGGTAGCTTATTTATCTTGATGCATTTAGAAGGCTACTTGCTGTTATTCGCAGACCGGTGTCATACTTGTTTTTCTTGCCATTTCCAAACCGTGCATCCGATTCCGGTGATATTTATATCGATTTCGACCGAAATAAACTCCCCTTTCCAGTGGCACTCTTGGATTTCCAAGTTGAGGCCAGGTTCAATCATTCCTTTCCAAATCTTGCATATGCATCACATATCGCATCCCACATATCGTACCATGTTTTGCATCATGCTGCTTGAGCATTGCACGTGGTTGATTGTGTTCCTTTTGCTTGTTGTTCTTGCTTGGGTAGAGCCGGGAGACGAGTACGTGATCGAGTAGCCCGTTGAGTACGCTTACGAGGATCAAGGCAACTCTGAGAACTTTGCAGGCAAGATGACCATACCCTCGAAATCACTTCTATCTTTGCTTGCTAGATGCTCGCTCTTTTGTTATGCCTATGCTACGATCTCTACCACATGCTTATCATGCCTCCCATATTGCCATGTCAAACCTCTAACCCACCTTGTCCTAGCAAACCGTTGTTTGGCTATGTTATCGCTTTGCTCAGCCCCTCTTATAGCGTTGCTAGTTGCAGGTGAAGATTGGAGTTTGTTCCTTGTTGGAACATGTTTATTGTTGGGATATCACCATATTATCTTGTTTATATTAATGCACCTATATACTTGGTAAAGGGTGGAAGGCTCGGCCTTATGCCTGGTGTTTTGTTCCACTCTTGCTGCCCTAGTTTCCGTCATATCGGTGTTATGTTCCCGGATTTTGTGTTCCTTACATGGTTGGGTTATAATGGGAACCCCTTGACAGTTCGCCTTGAATAAAACTCTTCCAGCAATGCCCAACATTGGTTTTACCATTCGCCACCTAGCCTTTTCCCTTGGGTTTCATGGACTCAAGGGTCATCTTTATTTTAACCACCCCCGGGGCCAGTGCTTCTCTAAGTGATGGTCCAACTGAGCGATGTCCAGGGCTACCAGGGGCAACTCTGGGCTGGCCTACCCGACGTCTTGCTCATCCGGTGTGCCCTGAGAACGAGATATGTGCAGCTCCTATCGGGATTTGTTGGCACATTTGGGTGGTGTTGCCGGTTTAGTTTTACCATTGTCAAGATGTCTTGTAACCGGGATGCCGAGTCTGATCGGATTGTCTTGGGAGAAGGAATATCCTTCATTGACCATTAGAGCTTGTGATGGGCTAAGTTGGGACTCCCCTGCAGGGATTTGATCTTTCGAAAGTCGTGCCCGTGGTTATGGGCAGATGGGAATTTGTTAATGTCCGGTTGTAGATAACCTGAAACTTAACTTAATTAAAATGCACCAACCGCGTGTGTAGCCGTGATGGTCTCTTCTCGGCGGAGTCCGGGAGGTGAACACGGTGTTGGAGTAATGCTTGACGTAGGTTGTTTTAGGATCACTTCTTGATCATAGTTGTTTGACCGTGCCTTTGCCTTCTCTTCTCGCTCTCTTTTGCGTATGTTAGCCACCAAATATGCTAGTCGCTTGCTGCAGCTCCACATCATACCTTACCCTTCCTATAAGCTTAAATAGTCTTGATCGCGAGGGTGTGAGATTGCTGAGTCCCCGTGACTCACAGATTACTTCCAAAACCAGATGCAGTGACTCATGATACTGCTCCAGGTGACTCAACTGAGCTCAAGTGGCTGTTCGATGAGGACTCGGGACGATACTAGGTGTCTTTCCGAGATGATCAGTAGTGGTGCCCAGTTGGGGCGATCGGGGACTTTGTCGCATTTGGGGGTTGATCTTTATTTTGGTTCCGTAGTCGGACCCTGAGTGTATTGGATGAATGTAATGACTTATTTATGTATTTGTGTGACGCGGCGAGTGTAAGCCAACTATGTACCTTTCCCCTTTCTTTATTTACATGGGTTGTTGTGAAGATTACCTCACTTGTGGCATTGCTTTCAATGCGGTTATGCCTCTAAGTCATTCTTCGACACGTGGGAGATATAGCTGCATCGAGGGCGTTACATCATAAGACCCTTGCCACTAACATCAAAGGACCCATTACAAAATGGATACCCAAAACCAAGCATTGATCTCTTGTAGGTGTTTTCTTCTGGTGGGGGATCATGTTTGCTCGATAGTGGAGCCACTAATCATATGATCAGAAGCAAGGACTTGGTGGTGGACGTGCACAAGATTCCATCTATGCTCACCAATGATCAAGAAGGTCATGCTTGTTGAGTCCCTTGCATACAATTTACTTTTTGTTCGTCAACTTGCAATCATGGGCTTTTCCACTTTCTTTGATACTGATACTGTGGCCCTCTTGTGGAGCAAGACTCTTAAAGTAGCCTTTGTTGGGCATGTCGAGAACGGTCTCTATGTGATTAACTTTTAGGAGCGACCCACTAAGACCGCGACATGCCTAATGGCTAAAGTTGACGTGGGATGGCTTTGGCGTCACCGTTTAGCCCATGTCAATATGAGATCTTTGCAAAGTCTTCTCAAGGTGGACCATTTCCGTGGACTAACAAATGTTAGTTTTGCCAAAGATCGTGCTTGCAGTGCTTGCATTGAAGGAAAGCTACATGAGAAGGCTCACCCTCCCATGACTATCATTTACTCAAAGAGGCCTTTGGAGCTCCTTCACTTGGATCTCTTTGGGCCTCCATCCTTTGATAGCCTTGGGGGTAGAAAGTATTGCTTGGTGATTGTGGATGACTATTCAAGATACACTTGGGTGTACTTCTTCAAGAGGAAGAGTGAGACCCAACAAACTGTCATTGACTTTGCAAATGAAGCTCAATGTCAACACAATGCAAAGATCTTGACAAAAAGAAGTGACAGCGGCACCAAGTTCAACAACTACACCTTGGATGAGTTTCTTAGTGATGAGGCGATCAACCATCAATATTCCGCACCTTACACCCCTCAACAAAATGGTGTAGAGGAGAGGAAGAACCGAACGTTGATGGATGCGGCAAGGACTATGATGGCGGAGTTCGAGTCTCCATACAACTTCTGTGTCGAAGCCATCAACACTGCATGTCATGCATCCAATCAGCTCTATCTCCGCAAAGGCTTGAACAAGACTCCATATGAGATACTCACCGGTAACAAGCCCAACCTCAAGTACTTCCAGGTGTTCGGGTGTAAGTGTTTCATTCTCAAGAAAGGTGTTCGCTTGTCTAAATTCGAGGCTAGAGCTTATGAGGGCATATTTGTTGGTTATGCTACAAACTCTCATGCTTACCGTGTCCTCAATAAGTCCCACGTGTAATGTGGAGTTTGATGAGAATAATGGCTCCCAAGTGAGCAAAGTGGCACTTGTGATGTAGGTGATGAAATTCCTCCCCAAGCCATAAGAAGAATGGGTGTTGGTTTTATCCTACCCATTGAGGAACCCCTTGTGACCGAAGGAGAAGGACAATGTTCCACTCAAGTGGAACCATCAGCAACCCAAGGCCCACATGCTTCCAAAGAACAAAGTGAAGGCCCTTGTCGGTGTCAAAACCGGCGGATCTCGGGCAGGGGGTCCCGAACTGTGCGTCTAAGGCGGATGGTAAGGGGAGGCAGGGGACAGGATGTTTACCCAGGTTTGGGCCCTCTTGATGGAGGTAAAACCCTGCGTCCTACTTGATTATTCTTGATAACATGAGTAGTACAAGAGTTGATCTACCACGAGATTGTAGAGGCTGAACCCTAGAAGCCAGCCTATGGTATGATTGTATGTTGTCCTACGGACTAAAACCCTCTGGTTTATATAGACACCGGAGGGGGCTAGGGTTTACACAAGGTCGGTTACAAAGGAGGAGATATACATATCCATATTGCCTAGCTTTCCTTCTACGCCAAGTAAAAGTCCCATCCGGACACGAGATGAAGTCTTCAATCTTGTATCTTCATAGTCCAATAGTCCGGCCAAAGGATATAGTCCGGCTATCCGGAGACCCCCTAATCCAGGACTCCCTCAGTAGCCCCCGAACCAGGCTTCAATGACGTCAAGTCCGACACGCAGTATTGTCTTCGGCATTGCAAGGCGGGTTCTTCTCCAAATTTTGAACGTTTGTCAAGTAGTGTCCGACACCATAAATGTTGGACTTCTTGGCTTCTGCGCCCAATAAGGGCTATCTTCCACGCGTCGAATGAATACGAGGAGCCATGGCGTTTTTACATTCTCCCCCCTAGCCAGATAAATAAATTGTCTATTAAAGGGATGGGGATTCTTAGATCCAATCCATACCATCCTCCCACAGCGAGAATCTATCGGAGCGCGCTTCAGAAAAATCCACTCCAACATGGTCGACCACCGCAGCTCCTCCTCTCGCCCCCGTAGCTCTAAGCCCGGTGATTGGGAGAGGTGTTCTATCTCACACAGTCAATTAGTCGAACTGCAGACTCAGGGATTTCTTCCTCCAGCGTATATGGTTCCCGTCCGAGCCGGGCTCGCCACCTACAATGGAGGGGAGCAAGCGGAGAGCTTCCCCAGGCCCTCTACACGGGAGCGGGTGTGCCTTGATCCTTACTTATTAAGGGGACTCGGATTTCTGATTCATCCGTTCCTCCGCGGGCTCCTGGAGTTTTATGGCCTCCAACTGCATGATTTCACCCCTGCTTCCATATTACACATCGCCGTCTATGTTGCCCTTTGCGAGTTATTCCTGGGCTGCGAGGCTCATTTCGAGTTGTGGAAAAGGTTATTTTGCCTCATCCCCCGCACACAGAAGGGGTCACTTTATCAAGTGGGCAGAGCCGAAATATGGCGCATCGCCGAAACCAGATACCTGTTCGGTACTCCGAAGAAGACGTCCGAAGACTGGCCTTCGGAATGGTTTTATATGGAGGACGTCCCCCTTCCGGACCCTGTCCGGCGGGGTCTTCCTGAGTTCAACAATGCTCCTCTGAAGAAACGCCGAAGTTGGCGCCCACGGAGCCCCCAGGAGGAAGAAAACAGAGAAGTCCTTTACCTGATGAACTGGATCAAAGTGCTGGCTCAATTAGGATTGACAGTAATCGAGGTTATGCCAATATGCATAATGCGGGGAGTGCAGCCACTTCAATATGGAGGGCACCCCCTGTGGTCCGGACAACGCTGCTGCTTTAGCAAAAATTATGTCCGAGTTGTTCAAGGGAGAGGAAGAGGAGTTCATCCGCATCAAGCCACGGGATGGATTCTCCATGTGCAACCCTCCAAGCTGGGTGAGCTACATCTCTTTACTCCCATTCTTCCCGCATTCTTCGTCGTAGGTACTCACCTTGCCATTTTGCGGCAGGAACTGCGAAAAGCCATAAGGGAGGTCAACAGCCCATCTCCACAACTAGAGTACCCTGACCGGGCCCTCGGTCCCGGACTCGAAGAAGATCCGAACATATTCGTGGAGCTGATAGACCGGCAGTTCTATCAATTAAGTTGCAATGACGCCATGGTGGCCATTATGGCCAACTATCCTGGACTGCTTCCTGCGTCGCACGTAAGAAAAACCAAAAATCCCAACTCCAAAAACTAGGATCCCCTTTTAGACACTTCGCCTACCCTATACATATAGTGTTTTATAGGGAAGGCATTCGAGACGCCGTGCCGAACCCGCAGCAACTCGCCAACAAGAGGCACCGAGGCCGAGCAGGCCAAAAAGGAAGGCGGTCAGGACGGAGACGTCGGCGCAGAGGTATGACAAAAAACCCGCTCTGTGGTTGTCGTCTTTCTCAAAATGTAATGACATCCATGTTTCTTTAACAGAAAAAACGCTCGCGCGGAATATGTCCGATGAGACTGCCGATCATGCTTCCACCAGTCGGGCTCTAGGACCGGACATAGAGGCGGAAGCCGACATGGGGCGGACGCCGGATACTCCCCCTACAGAGGATGCTGATAGACTATCCGCTACAAATTCAGAAGTGGAGAGCGCCATGAATCATAGGCGTCGCCGGGCCGTACTCCGTGACGCTTGCTTCTCACCGGAGGCATTTGATGCCTTCAATTCTGGAGACACGTACCTCCGTGCTGCTCAAAATGGTCTAGCCAGAGCCACGAACTAGTATGTAAGGGATGTACGGGTAAGCAAATCTGACGATTATATGTATCACTAGCCCCTGAGACTTGAAACAGTTAGCAAAACTAATTTAAGGATCATCTATTGTGCAGGTTCTTACAGAGAAGAATACTCGACTGTCACAGGAGCTGGAGGAATGCAAGACCCAACTTCGGGCCGCCATTGCCACATTGAAGGAACCTAAAAAGTCCCCAGCTGGTAACATTTGTTTCAAAGAATGATAGGTACCATATAGCGTGCGGTGTGGCTGCAGATCTAACAGTAGATATTGCAGATGAATCCGGAGAGAATCCGGAGGACCAGCATGCCGTACGACAGCTAAAGGCTGGCGAACGTGTGCTGACTGAGGTCAGGCGGGAGAAAAACAATCTTGAAGACGCTAATACCAAGCTCAGCGTGGAACTGAAGGATGTTCGAGCCCAGCTTGCGGACTCCGAGAAGGAGAATAAGCGGCTTCGACGCGGAATTTTTTGTAAGTGTTTGGGTGAACCCTAAAAAGGGGGGCGGCGGAGAAGCTGGCTAACAGAATTATGTCTGCAGGTATGCTGATGGGTCGTCCCGCGGGGGAGATGCTCGGGTATGCGGGTGATCTTCTACCCGAGCTCTCACGACTGCACGAACAAGTTCGGCAGGTGATGCAGGGTATTGCCCAGGCCTTGTGGCCATCCGTCTCCCTACCAGAAGGCATTGGAGAGCTTGCGGAGAAGCTCAAGGGAGCATAGCGGGGCTTCCGATTATGGAAGATATCGGCCTGCCGTCAAGGTGCCATGGAAGCCTGGGCCATGGTGAAGACACGGTATACCAAGGCTGACCCAAACCACATGGCCGAGGTCGGACCTGTGCGGCCCGATGGGAAAGAGATCCCCGTTAGCTTAGTGTATGGGCAAGTAGAATTAGCCGCAAAGTATTCCCAACAGGATTGTAGGCTAGACAGCCTGTTGGATGGTATAGAAGAGGAATTTAGTCAGTCCACATGACTATGTAATTAAAGTGACATGTATAATGCGTTCTAGCCGGATTGTAAATCATTTGTCATGGCCGACCTTTTCGCTTCAACCTCGGGACCCGATAGTCCGGAGTGTATCCGAATACTCGCTCAGTTATATAAGAACCGGGGTATGCAAGGAAACCAGGCGTAGGGGTAATTAGTGCTTGAACAGACAAGTACCCAACTAGTTATGTTATATTACATGGGTAGTAAGAAACATCTTCCAGGGAGAATAGTTCCTTTAAGGGTTCCTTTCCCTGGGTACGCATGCCCTAAAGTGCATGTCCGGACTGCGAGAGGAAACGCAGGCAAAAACATCTGGGGGCACGTATGGAAATAAATAAACATCATCTTTTGGTCACCGACCGAATATTCCCTTAAGAACTTGTAACGCCCTCGATGCGGCTATATCTCCCACGTGTCGAAGCACGACTTAGAGGCATAACCGCATTGAAAGCAATGTCGCAAGTGAGGTAATCTTCACACAACCCATGTAATACATAAGGGAAAAAGATACATAGTTGGCTTACAATCGCCACTTCACACAATTACATGAATAAAGCATTACATCAACCAGATACAATCAAGGTCCGACTACGGAACCAAAATAAAAGAAGACTACCCCAATAGCTACACAGATCCCCGATCGACCCCAACTGGGCTCCACTACTGATCAAATAGAATGAAACAACACAAAGGACAAGATCTTCATCGAACTCCTCCTGAGCTTGGTTGCGTCACCTGCTCGGTAACATCGGCACCTGCAAACTGGTTTTGGAAGTTTTTGTGAGTCACGGGGACTCAGCAATCTCACACCCTCGCGATCAAGACTATTTAAGCTTATAGGTAAGGCAAAGGTATGAGGTGGAGTTGCAGCAAGCGACTAGCATATTTGGTGGCTAACATATACGCAAATGAGAGCGAGAAGAGAAGGCAAAAGCACGGTCGAGCAACTATGATCAAGAAGTGATCCTAGAACAACCTACGCCAAACATAACTCCAACACCGTGTTCACTTCCCGGACTCCACCAAGAAGAGACCATCACGGTTACACACGCGGTTGATGCATTTTAATTAAGATAAAATTCAGGTTTTCTACAACCGGACATTAACAAATTCCCATCTGCCCATAACCGCGGGCATGGCTTTCGAAAGTTCAAATCCCTGCAGGGGTGTCCCAACTTAGCCCATCACAAGCTCTCACGGTCAATGAAGGATATTCCTTCTAGCGGGAAGACCCGATCAGACTCGGAATCCCAGTTACAAGACATTTCGACAATGGTAAAACAAGACCAGCAAAGCCACCCGAATGTGCCGACAAATCCTGATAGGAGCTGCACATATCTCTTTCTCAGGGCACATCGGATTGTCCAAGGTTCCGGTAGGCCAGCCCAGAGTTGCCCCTGGTGGCCACCGGCAGCTGACAGGTTGGACCAACACTCAGAGGAGCACTGGCCCGGGGGTTTAATAAAGATGACCCTTGGGCAGGCCTACCCAAGGGAAAGAAAAGGCTAGGTGGCAAATGGTAAAACCAATGTTGGGCCTTGCTGGAGGAGTTTTATTCAAGGCGAACTGCCAAGGGGTTCCCATTATAACCCAACCGCGTAAGGAACACAAAATCTGGGAACATAACACCGATATGACGGAAACTAGGGTGGCAAGAGTGGAACAAAACACCAGGCATAAGGCCGAGCCTTCCACCCTTTACCAAGTATATAGATGCATTAATGAAATAAGAGATATTGTGATATACCAACAAATAAACATGTTCCAACAAGGAACAATATCTCCATGTTCCAAGAAGGAACAAACTTCAATCTTCACCTGCAACTAACAACGCTATAAGAGGGGCTGAGCAAAGCGGTAACATAGCCAAACAACAGTTTGCTAGGATAAGGTGGGTTAGAGGCTTGGCTTAACAATATGGGAGGCATGATAAACAAGTGGTAGGTATCGCAGCATAGGCATAGCAAAAGAGCGAGCAACTAAGCAAGCAAAGATAGAAGTGATTTCAAGGGTATGGTCATCTTGCCTAAAATCCCGCAAGGAAGAAGATCGAGTCCATGAAGAAGACAAACGAACATAGTCGAACGGGTCCTCAAAAATGCGACGTTATCGGAACCAACCCGAAGAAGCAACACCGGAAAGAAGCACACAACATAGTAAACAAACCACACACGAACATGGTATGATATGCGGGATGCGATATGTGATGCATATGCAAGATTTGACAAGGAATGCTTGAAATTGGCCTCAACTTGGAAAACCAAGATTGCCACCTGAAATGCGAGGTGATTCGGTTGAAATCGATATAAAGATCACCGGAATTAGATGCACCGTTTGGAAATGGCAAGCAAAACAAATATGGCACCGGTCTGCGATAATCAGCAATAGCCATCTAAATGCAACAAGATAAATATGCTACAACACTCAAACATGACAACAAAATACATGAAAGGGATCCACTCATAATGCTTGACAAAATATGAACACTGAGCTACGCCTAATTCATCCATTAACAGGTTCAAACAAGCATGGTAAAAGTGCAAATGATAACAGGTTTCAAACTTGGTGAAATTAACACAAGTCTGGAATTTATCACCAGGAAGCACACTTTAGAGCATGAAAACTACATGCTACAAGAACATATCATGGCAAAGCAAGGCATGGCATGAAGCTACTCAAAGCACTTAACAAAAGTCCCTTAGTGACCTTGAGCCAAAAGGGATCAGAAAAAACAATTGCAAGCATGTGAACATGGCAAAAACATAAACAGATTCAGACTTAATGAAAAACTGGAGCATGCAAAACAGTTAACGAGTAGGCATGTTTACGAGCTCGATGCAATCACTACAGAGCATGGCATGACAAACTAAGCATACACCCATAAATAATACATGGCATAGAAGCTATACATGGCAAGAACAATAACATAGCATGCACGGATCAATAGCAACATCCTCGGCAAAATCGCTAAACATGTCAACGTTCTGCCAGGATTCACTTTATGGCAAAAGTAGAGCTCGATTGGCTCGAGCTAGGTTGCTCCATAAATGCAAACAAAGACATGTATGTACAGAGCACCACAATTTTAACAAAACATCCTTACTGATCATCCTCAAAAGAGGCACGGATCACTAGGAAACAACATGAACATATGGCATAAAAACAGTATCAGGACAAGGACTTAGTTAAATTCTAAGTCCCTGAAATCAGCATTACCGATTACATTACTTTGCAAGCTTGTTCTAGTCACCACAAAGGTCACAAAAATACATGGCAAGAACCTCCGTAAAGATGGCATGGCATATAACAAAACACATGTAGAGCTCAACATCATAGCATGCACACATTAATCATGGCAAAAATGACAAAATGCCATTTGCTGAAACAGATCTGACAAATAACACACATAGCCCTCTTCCAACAACATTTCGGGCATCAAGATGACCTCAAATGAAAATGATGCAATGAGATGAAATGATGTACTCGTCGGGACGAACATTTTGATATGCTACACGCACGAATCGGAGCCACGGGTGCAAATTTATGATGCGATGAACAGGGACATATAATATGCAGATCCAGGGACTTTGAGAAATCTCAGGACCGAAAAGCGAGCGTCGGGCAACTATTTGACGCACAGGGCAGGGAATAAGGGTGCTCACCCAATGGACTCGGCCCATGACGCAGCGGAGACGAAGCGGCCTGGCGGGCCGAGGGAGATTGGGCCAGGGAGGCCGAGGCCCACGCGGTCAACGGGGAGGAGATCGGCTCCTCCCGACCGTCTGGAGGGCGGCGGCGCTTGAGGGAGCTCGGCTTCGGCGGCCTGTCGGCGGTGGCGTAGTCGGGGCCGGAGAGGAGGGCGGATCCGGCGAGCTCGCTGGCAGGAGGAAGCGCGGCGGCGCGCGGGCGAAGGCGGCCGGCGCCGATCGGGCAGGGAGGCGGGGCGGCGCGCGGTGGACAGCGCCGGGCGGCGGTGGAGCGGCGAAGCGCGGTGGCGGGGAGGCGGCCGGTGTCGAGGCGTGAGGCGGCGGAGCGCGGGGGCCGATCCGGGCTTCGGCGACGGCGGTTCGGGCCCGTGTGGGCCTGCGATGGGCTCCGCGGGCCGGCGGCGTGAGGACGGCGGCGGAGGACAGGTGGCAGCTTCGGATTCGCTGCGGGGTCGGCTGGACGTGTCCGGCCACCGGGTGGACATGCCCGGCGGCACGGGGAAGATGGATCTAGGGTTTAGTCTGCGTAATTTCGGGGGAGGCCACATATTTATAGGTAGAGGGAGCTAGGAGAGTCCAAATGAGGTGCGGTTTTTGGCCACGCGATCGTGATCGAACGCTCTAGATGATGGAGAGGTCTTAGGTGGGTTTTGGGCCACTTTGGAAGGGTGTTGGGCTGCAACACACACGAGGCCTTTTTGGTCCCTCGGTTAATCGTTGGAGTATCAAATGAAGTACAAATGGCACGGATTTTGACAGGCGGTCTACCGGTAGTAAACCAAGGCCGCATGACAAGTCTCGGTCCAATCCGAAAACGTTTAACACCCGCACACGAAAAGTGCTAGAAAGGGACACCGGTGACATAGGAGCGCCGGAATGCAAAACGGACAACGGGGAAAATGCTCGGATGCATGAGACGAACATGTATGCAAATGAAAGCACATGATGACATGATATGCAATGCATGACACGCAAGCAATGACAAGGCAACAACAGCGAATAACTGGAAGACACCTGGCACATCAGTCTCGGGGCGTTACAACACTCCACCACTACGAGAGGATCTCGTCCCGAGATCTAGAATGGCACCGGAGGGGAAAACGGAGTAGGAAGATAAGCGGTAAAACTAAGTTGCTCCTTCGACAAACGAGTGAAACCAAAGAACCTTGAAAAGGTTAAACCATTTCAAGAAAATTATACAATAGAGATGAACAGAGTTGAAAACACTCCATTAGAAAAGAGGAACAAGGGAGAACAACTTCGGGCAGCACTCCGATTGAAAAGAAAAAGAATTCAATAAGTTCTTGGTAAGGTGAGAAGATGCTTGATGGAATGACAACACACTGCCTCCAGAACAATTGAATGAATGAAGCAAGGGGTAAGAAAGGTCTCAGACAGCACTCCAGTTGAAAAGAGATGCAAGGCTTGATAAGGCGAAAATAACTTGAGCAAAAATGCACAACACTCCGGTTAAAAGGATAGGCATGAAAAGAACACGATCCAAGGTGATGAGAGAAAAGAGCAACATCACAATGGCTCCGAAACAAAAGAATAGAAGTTAGATCATTGAAATAGGAGAATGGAGAAGAAAATGCCAACTTCTGTCACAAAAGAGCTTGAAAAGGTATCCTTAGGAGAAGGGTCGAACGGAGTTGTTGGAATACCAGCAACGAAAAGGATAAGCTTGATATGGTCTTATGGAATACATCTCAAATTATGAGGTGACAACCTGCCACTCAGAGGAAAAAGAATTGGATTGGTATGAACAAGGAGACGAGAAAATATTTCACCGGGAGGATAAAGAAAAACTTGGTTCCTTTATAAGCACCATAAATAGCAACAACCTTAGGGAAGGCTTTAGGTGGAATATAACCCAAGATAATTCAAATGACGAGATTGATGGATTTAAAATATCTCATCCTTGACAACATGTGAATCATGAAACATGAACCCAAATTATTAAGAATGGCATAATACCACCTCCAATAATATGGTAGAAAGAATTGCACTCCGGATTACAAGAAGAAGAAAGCTTGAACTCCTCTGAAAATATTCTTGATGAACGTTTTGAGAACGGATTAAGTCCTTTATGGACCATCATGCAGAAATTTCATGAAGAACTCCGGTAAACAAAAGAATGATCAAATGAAAAGAAAGATGAGAAGAGTAAGGTTGAAGCCTTGCAATGATTAGATGAAGCTTTGCGACGAGATAAAGAGAAACTTGGAATACCGGGAGAAAGATAAAGCAATAGAAACTGGGAATTTATTCATCGTGAACAAACTCCGGAAGAAAAGATTAACATATGGATGAAACAAGAATAAGAATTACATTATGCTTATCCTTCACCAATTTAATTGATGACAAGCAACGGATTTGTCATATTACTTATTCTCGTAGAAAGGATTAAGAGAGATATAAATCAAACTTGAGAAGGTCTTCAAAGAACCACCGGTAGAATGAAACAACGAAAGAATTAATATGATAAACGAAGGAAGACAAAAATCTTGGAAGAACCACCGTAAGAATTAAAATGACCGAGGAAAAGATAAAGAACACCGGGAAGGGTTAGCAAATGAACAAAGAAGCTTGATTAGAGAAATATTTGAATGATGCACCGGTAAGATTTGGAGAGCGAGAGCTGAAAGCTGAAATGAATAATATTTGAAAAGATGGCCTTCGGAGGAAAGAAAGAAATGGAAAACAACTCATGAAATGTTCCGGATGGGTGGAAAGAATTTTCACAATCAAAAACAATTATGAGAGGATGGCAACAAGCTAGAATCACGAATCTTTGAGAGAACAGATAAGATATGGAGGAAAAACTCTTCTTCGGTCTTCAAAATCTGAGAGTTACGACGAGAAACACCACCAAGAATTGTTGAGACACTCCGGAATGAAAATTAGAAAAGGTTGAGCCAATGATGGAAGAATTTGACAGATCTTGGAGAAATACATATGACTGATGATGAATCATTCTTACGTCAAACTTGGAAAAGAATTTGGGAGTAACTCCGAAAAAGAATTAGAAGAGTCAGGTAAGATCCTGGAAAAAGACCTGTGGGTTAGGGCCCACTCAAAAGAAACACCGTAGAATGATTTAAAAGAGAGGTTGCACTGGTTGAATTAAATGGCTTGAATGAGATAACAACCTCGAAATAGGTTGAACGGATCTTGAATGACAAGACGAGCCTTTTGAGATAGCTTGAGCACGCCGGAACAAATGAATAGCGAGAAGTGAATTATTATGAGGTGTACCGGTATGAGAAGGAATTTGAAACGAGGAAAGGATATGATCAACAAAACTTGACTTGAATCCACCGGAGAAGAAAAAAGAACAAAGAACGATGAACTTGAAGCTTCGTTAGAATCTTCATGAGAAACACCGGATAAGAACATTGATTGAAATGAAAGAAGAGACTTCATAACCATAAGATAGATACTTGATAAAGAAATCTTAGTCCTTGAAGAAAAAGGGGTGGGTGGGAAAAACAAAGGCAACTTGGAGACGGATGAAACAAACACCGTTGAGAAGAACTGATAATTGATCTTGCGAATGTTGACAAGATTGGATCCATTTGAAGAGGAGCACACCGGTTGAAAAGGATTGAGATGACAATCTCGATTATCATGAAGGATTAGTAACCACATAGAAATGTGAGAACACCACTTAGAAAAAAAGGTATGGAATCAACATTTGACTTTGAAGCAACTCGAATACCACAACTGAAAACAAAACAAAGGATTGGCTTGTAGAATAAGCCGGAACAAACATATGATAGAGATTTCGTCTGAAGTTTTCGTGGTGGGGCCTACACGGGCTCGATCGTACATCACCATCATGTACAAGGAAGTGCACATGACATACGAAGCGTCCCCGAGTCGGCATAGCCAAGGACTCTTTAAGACACAACGAGACCACTGTAAAACCAACTGTGAATAGGCGGACCACTAGACGTCGAACCCCAATTTCAAATCATACATCTGTCGGAAAGATATCCTAAGATCTACTTGAATTCCCACTTATAAACTCCCAAAACTTTCCGGTTATGCAATCAGGTGTTGGGGATACAGGGGAAGCATAATATCTCACCCAAAACTAGCAAATCCTACATCCAGTTGTATCCATCCTTCAACACATAACCAAGAAACCTTCGGAAATCATTTACCTCAACCTGCAAAAAGCATCCATTATACGAGTTATGCCAATAATCCCGAACTCCCGCCCCAGTACTAGGTGGCGTCGAGGATATCTCACCAACAACTTCATAAAAGAGATTTTCGATGTCGGCGAAACTAAACTCAGGTATTCCAGAACTGCAACGATAAAATTGTGACGACAACACCTCAGAGCTCAACTCCCCGGGACACTGCCACAACCCCTAAATGTCAGGAGGCACCAAGAACAATGTTCTTGTCACAAAACCATCGGAACGATTCCAAGATACCCGCGTGATCCTAAGAAAAAAAATTAGTGAAATTTGAGATGAGAAGAGTCAAAACTCTACGTTAGGATGCCTCACCAGAGCGACGAAGGGACTAAGGAGTAAAAGAATTCCTAACTCTCCGATATATATAATTCCTAAATGACTCAAAACATTTCTAGACTCAATAACGCCAGTGATTCGATCAAGCAGGGGGCTCCTAAGGTCGGGGAAGGCTCTGATACCAACTTGTAACGCCCTCGATGCGGCTATATCTCCCACGTGTCGAAGCACGACTTAGAGGCATAACCGCATTGGAAGCAATGTCGCAAGTGAGGTAATCTTCACACAACCCGTGTAATACATAAGGGAAAAAGATACATAGTTGGCTTACAATCACCACTTCACACAATTACATGAACAAAGCATTACATCAACCAGATACAATCAAGGTCCGACTACGGAACCAAAATAAAAGAAGACTACCCCAGCAGCTACACAGATCCCCGATCGACCCCAACTGGGCTCCACTACTGATCAAATAGAACAAAACAACACAAAGGACAAGATCTTCATCGAACTCCTCCTGAGCTTGGTTGTGTCACCTGCTCGGTAACATCGGCACCTGCAAACTGGTTTTGGAAGTTTTTGTGAGTCACGGGGACTCAGCAATCTCACACCCTCGCGATCAAGACTATTTAAGCTTATAGGTAAGGCAAAGGTATGAGGTGGAGCTACAGCAAGCGACTAGCATATTTGGTGGCTAACATATACGCAAATGAGAGCGAGAAGAGAAGGCAAAAGCACGGTCGAGAAACCATGATCAAGAAGTGATCCTAGAACAACCTACGCCAAACATAACTCCAACACCGTGTTCACTTCCCAGACTCCGCCGAGAAGAGACGATCACGGTTACACACGCGGTTGATGCATTTTATTTAAGATAAAATTCAGTTTTTCTACAACCGGACATTAACAAATTCCCATCTTCCCATAACCGCGGGCATGGCTTTCGAAAGTTCAAATCCCTGCAGGGGTGTCCCAACTTAGCCCATCACAAGCTCTCACGGTCAATGAAGGATATTCCTTCTAGCGGGAAGACCCGATCAGACTCGATATCCCGGTTACAAGACATTTCGAATGGTAAAACAAGACCAGCAAAGCCACCCGAATGTGCCGACAAATCCCGATAGGAGCTGCACATATCTCTTTATCAGGGCACACCGGATTGTCCAAGGTTCCGGTAGGCCAGCCCAGAGTTGCCCCTGGTGGCCACCGGCAGCTGACAGGTTGGACCAACACTCAGAGGAGCACTGGCCTGGGGGTTTAATAAAGATGACCCTTGGGCTTTAATAAAGATGACCCTTGGGCAGGCCTACCCAAGGGAAAGAAAAGGCTACGTGGCAAATGGTAAAACCAATGTTGGGCCTTGCTGGAGGAGTTTTATTCAAGGCGAACTATCAAGGGGTTCCCATTATAACCCAACCGCGTAAGGAACGCAAATCCGGGAACATAACACCGATATGACGGAAACTAGGGCGGGAAGAGTGGAACAAAACACCAGGCATAAGGTCGAGCCTTCCACCCTTTACCAAGAATATAGATGCATTAAATAAATAAGAGATATTGTGATATACCAACAAATAAACATGTTCCAACAAGGAACAATATCTCCATGTTCCAACAAGGAACAAACTTCAATCTTCACCTGCAACTAACAACGCTATAAGAGGGGCTGAGCAAAGCGGTAACATAGCCAAACAACGGTTTGCTAGGATAAGGTTGGTTGGAGGCTTGGCTTAACAATATGGGAGGCATGATAAGCAAGTGGTAGGTATCGCAGCATAGGCATAGCAAAAGAGCGAGCAACTACGCAAGCAAAGATAGAAGTGATTTCGAGGGTATGGTCATCTTGCCTGAAATCCCGCAAGGAAGAAGAACGAGTCCATGAAGAAGAAAAACGGACGTAGTCGAACGGGTCCTCACAAACGCGGCGTTATCGGAACCAACCCGAAGAAGCAACACCGGAAAGAAGCACACAACATAGTAAACAAACCACACACGAACATGGTATGATATGCGGGATGCGGTATGTGATGCATATGCAAGATTTGACAAGGAATGATTGAAATTGGCCTCAACTTGTAAAACCTAGAGTGCCACTTGAAATGTGAGGTGATTTCGGTTGAAATCAATATAAAGATCACCGGAATCGGATGCACGGTTTGGAAATGGCTAGCAAAACAAATATGGCACCGGTCTGCGATAATCAGCATGTAGCCATCTAACTGCAACAAGATAAATATGCTACAGCACTCAAACATGACAACAAAATACATGAAAGGGATCCACTCATAATGCTTGACAAAATATGAACACTGAGCTACGCCTAATTCATCCATTAACAGGTTCAAACAAGCATGGTAAAAGTGCAAATGATAACAGGTTTCAGACTTGGTGAAATTAACACAAGTCTGGAATTTATCATCAGGAAGCACACTTTAGAGCATGAAAACTACATGCTACAAGAACATATCATGGCAAAGCAAGGCATGGCATGAAGCTACTCAAAGCACTTAACAAAAGTCCCTTAGTGACCTTGAGCCAAAAGGGATCAGAAAAAACAATTGCAAGCATGTGAACATGGCAAAAACATAAACAGATTCAGACTTAATGAAAAACTGGAGCATGCAAAACAGTTAACGAGTAGGCATGTTTACGAGCTCGATGCAATCACTACAGAGCATGGCATGACAAACTAAGCATACACCCATCAATAATACATGGCATAGAAGCTAGACATGGCAAGAACAATAACATAGCATGAACGGATCAATAGCAACATCCTCGGCAAAATCGCTAAACATGTCAACGTTCTGCCAGGATTCACTTTATGGCAAAAGTAGAGCTCGATTGGCTCGAGCTAGGTTGCTCCATAAATGCAAACAAAGACATGGCTGGATAGAGCACCACAATGTTAACAAAACATCCTTACTGATCATCCTCAAAAGAGGCACGGATCATTAGGAAACAACAAGAACATATGGCATAAAAACAATATCAGGACAAGGAC
Organism: Triticum urartu; assembly: GCF_056163025.1. Lineage (NCBI taxonomy): Eukaryota > Viridiplantae > Streptophyta > Magnoliopsida > Poales > Poaceae > Triticum > Triticum urartu. The sequence continues at coordinate 189,642,359 of NC_141873.1, read as the reverse complement.
TTAGTGAAATTCCAAGTCCCTGAAATCAGCATTACCGATTACACTACTTTGCAAGCTTGTTCTAGTCACCACAAAGGTCACAAAAATACATGGCAAGCACCTATGTAAAGATGGCATGGCATATAACAAATCACATGTAGAGCTCAACATCATAACATGCATACATTAATCATGGCAAAAATGACAAAATGCCATTTGCTGAAACAGATCTGACAAATAACACACATAGCCCTCTTCCAACAACATTTCGGGCATCAAGATGACCTCAAATGAAAATGATGCAATGAGATGAAATGATGTACTCGTCGGGACGAACATTTTGATATGCTACACGCACGAATCGGAGCCACGGGTGCAAATTTATGATGCGATGAACAGGGACATATAATATGCAGATCCAGGGACTTTGAGAAATCTCAGGACCGAAAAGCGAGCGTCGGGCAACTATTTGACGCACAGGGCAGGGAATAAGGGTGCTCACCCAATGCACTCGGCCCATGACGCAGCGGAGACGAAGCGGCCTGGCGGGCCGAGGGAGATTGGGCCAGGGAGGCCGAGGCCCACGCGGTCAACGGGGAGGAGATCGGCTCCTCCCGACTGATCTGGAGGGCGGTGGCACTTGAGGGAGCTCGTCTCCGGCGGCATATCGGGGGTGGCGCAGTCGGGGCCGGCAAGGAGGGCGGATCCGGTGAGCTCGCCGACAGGAGGAAGCGTGGCGGCGCGCGGGCGAAGGCGGCCGGTGCGGATCGGGCAGGGAGGCGGACGGAGGAGGGGCGGCGCGCGGTGGATGGCGTCGGGCGGCGGCGGAGCGGTGAAGCGCGGTGGCGGGGAGGCGGCTGGTGGCGAGGCGCGAGGCGGCGGAGCGTGGGGCCGATCCGGGCTTCGGCGACGGCAGTTCGGGCCCGTGCGGGCCCGCGATGGGCTCCGCGGGCCGGTGGCGGAGGACAGGTGGCAGCTCCGGGGTCGGCTGGATGTGTCCAGCCACCGGGCGGACATGTCCGGTGGCGCGGGGAAGATGGATCTAGGGTTTAGTCCGCGTAATTTCGGGGGAGGCCACATATATATAGGTAGAGGGAGCTAGGAGAGTACAAATGAGGTGCGGTTTTCGACCACGCGATCGTGATCGAACGCTCTAGATGATGGAGAGGTCTTAGGTGGGTTTTGGGACACTTTGGAAGGGTGTTGGGATGCAACACACATGGGGCCTTTTCGGTCCCTCGGTTAACCGTTGGAGTATCAAACGAAGTCCAAATGGCATGAAAATTGACAGGCGGTCTACCGGTAGTAAACCAAGGCCGCATGACAAGTCTTGGTCCAATCCGAAAATGTTTAACACCCGCACACAAAAAGAGCTGGAAAGGGACACCAGGTGACATAGGAGCGCCGGAATGCAAAACGGACAACGGGGAAAATGCTTGGATGCATGAGACGAAAATTTATGGAAATTAAGTGCACATGATGACATGATATGCAATGCATGACATGCAAGCAATGACAAGGAAACAACAGCGAATAACTGGAAGACACCTGGCACATCAGTCTCGGGGCGTTACAGAACACTAGCTTTCCGTGTCACCCAGTCTGAGGTACACATCCGGCTGACCCAGCAGTTACAATCACAGAGGTGCTCCCCTTATGCCCTAGCCGAATTAACGGGAACGTAGGGCATAAATACAAGAGCCAGGCAACCCAGCTTGGCCAAAACTTAAGTCATATCGATGCATATAATGGCGAAGAAAAGGTACATGCGAAATAATAACACATGTGCGGGGCATGAAGCCCAGATAAATAATTAAGCTTCTGTGTAAGAAGCCCCCAGGTATAATGAGCGCGGTTAGCGCGTCAATAGTGTGCAAGCAAGGCACAAGTTGGCCCTTGAAGGCCTTCAGAAAGAATAAAAGAAAGAAAGAGAAAAAAGACAGATAATGTAAATGCGAAAAATGGACAGAGGAAGGAGACGAACATAGAGTCCGGCACTAGGCGTAGAATCTTCGGAGCCTGGCTGCGTTCCATGGGTTCAGCTCAAGTCGATTATTCGATGCATCCCACAGACGGTACGCTCCACTGGTCAAAACTTGGTTAATAATGAAGGGACCTTCCCATATGGGATCGAGCTTGGTCTTTTTCTTCTCCGGCAGGCATAGAACTAGCTCACCAACATTATAAGTTTTGGCCCGTACTTCTCTGCTTTGGTATCTTCGAGCCTGTTGCTGATAGAATGCGGAACAGGCTTTTGCCACGTTGCGCTCCTCCTCAAGTGTGTCCAGACTGTCCTGCCGATCGAGGTCAGCTTCTCTTTCTTCATACATGCGCACTCGAGGTGAGTCATGAATTATGTCACAGGGCAGAACCGCCTCTGCGCCATACACCATAAAGAAGGGTGTGTATCCGGTAGTACGATTCGGCATGGTCCGCAGCCCCTAGAGTACGGAGTCGAGCACCTCTACCCAGTGCGTGTTAGACTCCTTTAAGGACCGCACTAATCTGGGTTTGATGCCGCTCATGATAAGACCATTTGCTCGCTCGACTTGGCCGTTGGTTTGTGGGTGATAGATAGAAGCATAATCGAGCTTGATGCCCATGTTGCTGCAGCAGAGTTTTACCTTGTCGGCCATAAAGTTCGTGCTGTTGTCAGTGATGATGCTGTGGGGGACGCCATAACGGTGTACAACCCCGGATATGAAGTCTATCACCGGTCCGTATTCGGCCATTTTAACAGGTTTGGCTTCTATCCATTTGGTGAATTTATCCACCATGACCAGTAAGTACTTTTTCTTATGGGTTCCCCCTTTAAGGGGTCCAACCATGTCAAGCCCCCAGACCGCGAAGGGCCAGGTGATGGGGATTGTTTGGAGGGCGGTGGGAGGCATGTGGCTTTGGTTTGCAAAAAGCTGGCAACCGACGCAGCGTTGGACCAAGTCCTGTGCATCTACCCGGGCCGTGGGCCAATAAAAACCTGTACGGAAGGCCTTGCTTACAAGGGCTCGGGCTGCGGCGTGGTGGCCGCCTATTCCGGCGTGAATTTCTGCCAAAAGTTTCTGCCCTTCCTCTTCGGAGATGCACCTTTGAAGGACTCCAGTAGTGCTTTTTTATACAGCTCTCCCTCATGGACCCTGTAGGCTTTAGATCACCGCACTATGCAGCGTGCCTCATTTTGGTCCTCGGGAAGTTCCTGCTAGTTAGGTAGGCCAGGAATGGTTCTATCCACGGGGCGATGATGGCCATTATTACGTGGGCTAAAGGTGTTATTTCGGTGGCAGAGCCTCCAATTATGTCGGAGTGTTTGGTATCGAGCATTTTGGTCGGGTCCGGACTATTGTTACCGGTGTCCCCTTCCCATACCACGAATGGCTTAAACAACCTTTCCAAAAATATGTTCGGGGGGATCGCATCGCGTTTTGCGTCGATGCTGGCGAGGATATCCGCCGCCTGATTGTTTTCCCGAGCCACATGGTGAAATTCGAGCCCCTCGAACCGAGCTGACATCTTTAGGACGGCGTTGCGACAGGCCACCATCTTCAGATCCTTGGCATCGAAGTCTCCATTTATTTGGGATATTGCAAGGTTCGAATCCCCATGCACCTCCAGGCGTCGAATGCCCATGGAAACTGCCATCCGGAGACCATGTAACAGGGCTTCGTATTCGGCTGCGTTGTTGGAGTCTGTATACAGTATCTGTAGTACGTATTTAACTATATCTCTGGTTGGGGACGTCAGGACGACGCCAGCCCCCAGACCAGCCAGCATTTTGGAGCCGTCGAAGTGCATGATCCAATTAGAGTATGCGCCGTACTCTTTAGGGAGTTCAACTTCCGTCCATTCGGCGACAAAGTCGGCCAATACTTGCCATTTAATGGCTCGCCCGGGTTTGTATGTTATGTCGAACGGGAGGAGCTCAATGGCCCATTTGGCAATCCGGCCCGTGGCGTCGCGGTTGTTTATAATATCATTAAGTGGCACTTCCGAGGCTACTGTAATTGAATACTCTTGAAAGTAGTGTCGCAGCTTCCGGGATGCCATGAATACCGCATATGCTATCTTTTGATAATGAGGGTACCGTGATTTGCATGGAGTGAGGACAGTGGATACATAATATACCGGCTTTTGAAGGGGGAATTTATGTCCGTCCGCTTCGCGTTCGATGACGAGCACTACGCTTACAACCTGATGAGTTGCCGCAATGTACAACAGCACTGGTTCGCCGATGTTTGGCGCGGCCAGGATTGGGTTCGTTGCCTGTATGGCTTTTATTTCTTCCAATCCGGCTATGGCAGCGTCTGTCCACTCGAAGTGTTCGGTGCACCGAAGGAGGCGATAAAGGGGTAATGCCTTTTCTCCTAAGCGGGAGATAAAGCGGCTTAGAGCCGCCACACATCAAGTTAATTTCTGGATTTTTTTGAGGTCTGTTGGGGTAGCCAACTATGACAGAGCTTGGATTTTGGCCGGATTAGCTTCAATTCCTCTACTGGAGACAATGAAGCCCAGGAGCTTTCCGGCTGGTACGCCAAAACGCATTTTTCCGGATTGAGCTTGATGTCGTATTTTCGGAGGTTGTCGAATGTGAGCCTCAAGTCGTCTATTAGAGAGTCAACGTGCTTGGTTTTGACGACCACATCATCTACGTATGCCTCTACTGTTTTGTTGATCTGTTTCTCCAGACATGTCTGGATCATGCGTTGATATGTTGCGCCGGTGTTTTTGAGCCCGAAAGGCATTGTGTTGAAACAGAAGGGGCCGTATGGTGTGATAAATGCCGTTGCGGCTTGGTTGGACTCCGCCATCTTGATTTGGTGGTAGCCGGAGTATGTGTCGAGGAAACACAATGACTCGTGTCCTGCGGTAGTGTCGATAATTTTATCAATGCGGAGGAGGGGGAAGGGATCCTTTGGGCAGGCCTTGTTGAGGTCCTTAAAATCGACACACATGCGCCAGGATTTGTCCTTCTTTGGTACCATCACCAGGTTTGCTAGCCAGTCCGGGGGTTTTATTTCTCTAATGAATCCGGCCTCTAATAACTTGGCTAGTTCTTCTCCCATAGCTTGTCTCTTAGGTTCAGAGAAATGCCGAAGAGTCTGCTTGACCGGCTTGAATCCCTTCAGAATATTGAGGCTATGCTCGGCCAGCCTGCATGGGATTCCTGGCATGTCTAAGGGGTGCCAGGCGAATAGTCCCAATTCTCGGGCAGGAACTCTCGTAGTGCGTCGTCCACGGCGGGGTTTAACTGTGCCCCGATGGAGGCTTTTTTGTAGGGTCCGTTGGGTGGACTTGGAATTTAACTATTTCATCCGCTGGTTTAAAAGAGGTGGACTTGGATCTCTTGTCAAGTATCACGTCATCCCTATCCACTTTGGAGCGTAGCGCAGTTAATTCCTTGGCCGAAAGGGCTTCGGATAATGCTTCGAGGGCCAATGCGGCTATTTTGTTTTCGACGCGGAGCGCTGTGTCCGGATCACTAGCGAGAGTGATGATTCCGTTGGGCCCGGGCATTTTGAGCTTCATGTACCCATAATGGGGTATGGCTTGGAAGATCGTGAACGCATCCCGCCCTAAAAGGGCGTGGTATCCACTACTGAATGGGGCCACTGGAATGTAATTTCTTCAGGCCTATAGTTCTCCGCCGTGCCGAATACCACATCTAGTGTTATTTTCCCAGCACAGCGTGCTTCCCGACTGGGGATGATTCCTTTGAAGGTTGTGCTACTTTGCTCAATGTGGTTCCAGTCTATTTCCATTTTTTGAAGAGTTTCCTCATAGATGAGGTTTAATCCACTGCCGCCGTCCATGAGTACTTTGGTGAGTCGAAAGCCGTCCACAATTGGACTGAGGACCAGTGCAGCTGGTGCTCGGGGTGTTCGGAATTTAGGTTCATCACTGGCATTGAATGTAATAGCCATGTCGCTCCATGGATTTATTGCTGCCACGTGGCAAATTTCGGCAATGCCGCGGAGTGTTCGCTTGCCCCTATTATTTGATGCGAAGGTCTCAGAGACTGTTAATACCGTATTGTTATCCCTAGGATGGTACTGTGTGGCATCTGGGAAGAGAAGATCCTCACCGCTTTTGGCCACCTGCCGGAGTATCCAACATGCTCTAAGGCTGTGTGTTGGTATGGTATCCGCTGTACTATGAATTTTGCAGGGTCCATTGAGCCATCCCTCCAATACGGTTCCACGCCCTGTAGAGGGTTTTTGCTTCTTTGTAATTAACTCGGGTGTCTTATGATAGTGCACCCTTTTACTTCGGACTGGGTGTATAATCGGAGCCGGATTATCCCAAAAATTCGTTTCGGTTTTCCAGGCACTTTCCATCGCACAATACTTTCGCACTATGGACACCAAGTTGGCGAAGCGTGATATGTCACGGCGACTTATGGCGTTAAGGATTCCCTTGTCCATGCAGTTATTGCAGAAAAATGAGATTGTGTCTTCCTCGCGGCAGTCCTTAACCTTGTTCATCACAAGGAGGAATCTGGCCCAATAATGATGTACTGTTTCATGGGGTTCTTGCCTGATGTGGGAAAGACCTTTTGTGTCCGGTGGGTGGGTGTATTTGAGTTCGAACCCTTACCCGATCTAAGACCCAGGGGCCGAGGTGTTTCCAGTCTTGGAAGTTTGGATTCCGAGATGTTGCCTGATAAGTCTGGCCCGCTGCCTGACTCTAGGTTCAGGGCTTGGGTGATGTCCTCCCGTAAATGGGTATCCGGCTCGGAGAGCTCAGGAATCCAGACATAGTTAGTCCTCAAGATAGAGGAAGAATCGCCGCATTGCTCCTCCACCACCGCAACATGATGGGTGACCGGTGGAGAGTTAATCTCCCTTTGATCGGGTTTAAGCCCAATCCGATCATAGTCTGTAGCGACTCCCAAGGTGGCGATGCGATCCAAGAGCTCGTTTAGGGAAGAGAGCTCCATTGGATCCCACTGCTCCGCGAATTCCGAGCCGATGTGAAGGCTGTTTTAGATGACCTGAGAAGTCATCATCGGTGCAGCAGCCGAACGGGCGGTCATGATGAAACTGCCTAGCCGGAGAGTTTGGCCGACAGCCAGGGCTCCCCTGGCGGTAATGTTGTTTTTAACAACGAGGCGAGGCATCCTTCCTTATGACGACGGCACAATGTAACTCTCAATGAAAGCACCAATGTCGGTGTCAAAACCGGCGGATCTCGGGTAGGGGGTCCCGAACTGTGCGTCTAAGGCTAATGGTAACAGGAGGCAGGGGACACGATGTTTACCCAGGTTCGGGCCCTCTTGATGGAGGTAAAACCCTACGTCCTTCTTGATTATTCTTGATAATATGTGTAGTACAAGAGTTGATCTACCACGAGATCGGAGAGGCTAAACCCTAGAAGCTAGCCTATGGTATGATTGTATGTTGTCCTACAGACTAAAACCCTCCGGTTTATATAGACACCGGAGGGGGCTAGGGTTTAGACAAGGTCGGTTACAAAGGAGGAGATATACATATCCGTATTGCCTAGCTTGCCTTCTACACCAAGTAAAAGTCCCATCCGGACACGAGACGAAGTCTTGAATCTTGTATCTTCATAGTCCAACAGTCCGGCAAAAGGATATAGTCCGTCTGTCCGGAGACCCCCTAATCCAGGACTCCCTCAGCCCTCAACCTCATGAACAAGACCAAGGGCAAGATCAACCTCAAGATGGTGTTGAACCACCAAGTGATGCCCAAGGTCAAGTTCTCTCCTCGGAGCAAGTTCAAGGTCAAGAGCAAGCTCAAGATCAAGAACAAGCTCAAGATGATCAAGTAACCGCTCCTCAACTCACTCCCGAGGAGGAATTGGAGCGTCGTGCCGCCAAGATTGCATCCAAGCTCTCTACCAAGGGTCATCTCATGACAAATGTTCTCGGAAGCATTCAAAAGGGGGTAAGCACTCGTAGACAATTGTAACACCCCGGATGTAATTTTCCCAATTTGTACTCCAACTCTTGCCGTTTCCAGCGTTAAGTTATTTTATTTTCTCGAGTTCGGGTTTTTGTCTCCGTGTGTTGTTATCGTTGTCATGCATCTCATATCATGTCATCATGTGCATTGCATTTGCATACATGTTCATCTCATGCATTCGAGCATTTTCCCCGTTGTCCGTTTTGCATTCCGGTGCTTCGTTCTCCTCCGGTGGTCTTTTCTACCTTTCTTTCGTGTGTGGGGATTAAACATTTCCGGATTGGACCGAGACTTGCCAAGCAGCCTTGGTTTACTAACGGTAGACCGCCTGTCAAGTTTCGTACCATTTGGACTTCGTTTGATACTCCAACGGTTAACCGAGGGACCGAAAAGGCCTCGTGTGTGTTGCAACCCAACACCCCTTCAATTTGGCCCAAAACCCACCTAAACCTTCTCCATCATCTAGAGCGTTCGATCACGATCGCGTGGCCGAAAACCGCACCTCATTTGGACTCTCCTAGCTCCTCCTATGCCTATATAAAGACCCCCTCCGAAATTCCCGTTCTTCTTCCTCCAAAACCCTAGATCCACCCCTCGCGCGCCGCCGGACATGTCCGAAGTCCGCCGGACAGAGCGCCGCCGCCACTTGTAGCGCGCCACGTGGCAGGCGCCGCCACCTCGCGCCCTCGGCCCGCCAGGCCCACGTCGGGCCCCCGCAAGCCCGAAACCGCCGCCGCCCGCACCCGTCCGCCCCGCCGCCTCCTTCCCCGTGTCCGGCGCCCGACGCCGCCGCGATCCTCGCCGCTCCGCCGCGACAGGCTCCCCGCCGACACCAACCTCCTCGCTGGCCGGTGCCGTGGGTCGTCGTCGCGCCGCCGCAAGCTCGCCAGTCGCCCCGCCCATCGTCGCGGAGCGCCGCTCCGGCCGCTCCTCCCCAACTCCGGCAAGTCCTTCGGCCGGCCCCTCCTCTCCGGCGAGTTCGTCGGCATCTATAGTGTTCTCCGGTGACCACCTCGGTAAGCGTGCAGATCTGGATCTGAGGAGATCCACTCGGTTGACTTTCCCCTCCTAACCCAAATTATTTTGCGTGTTTCGTCGCGTCGTAACTTTGCATCCGTAACTCCGTTTTTCGCATATAGCATATCAAAATGTTCATCTCAGAGAGTACATCATTTCATTCCATTGCATCATTTTCATTTGAGTTTGTCTTGATGCCCGAAATGCTGTTAGAAGAGGGCTACTTGAGATAATTGTCAGATCTGCTGCTCCATTTAGAGATTTGTCATTTTTGCCATGATTATTGTGTGCATGATATGCCCCTGAGCTCTACGTATGTTTTGTTAAGGGTTTTTCCATCTTTCCAGAGGTGCAACCCATGTATTTTTGTGATGTGTGTGGTGACTAGCACAAGCTTGCAAAGTGAGGCACTTGGTAATTCTGATTTCAGGGACTTGGCATTTCCACTAAGTCCTTGACCTGTTTATCTCATGTTGCCATATGTTCATGTTGTTTCCTAGTGATCCGTGCCTCTTTTGAGGATGATCAGTAAGGGTGTTTTATTAATCTTGTAGTGCTCTATCCATCCATGTCTTTGTTTGCAATTATGGAGCACCCTAGCTTGAGTCAATCGAGCTCTACTTTTGCTACTTCGTGATTCCGGGCAGATTGTCTACTTGTTAGCAATTTTGCCGATGATGTTGTAGTTGATCCGTGCATGCTATGCTATTGTTCTTGCCATGCATAGCTTGCACTTTGTGTGTTATTGATAGATGTATGCTTAGCTTTTCATGACTTGCTCCGTAGTGAGTGCATCGAGCTCGTAAACATGCCAACTTGAGATATGTTTCAGCATGTGCCAGTTTTCACTAAGTCTGAAAACTGATTATGCTTTTGCTATGTTTACATGCTTGCTAATATGTTTTCTGATCCATTTTGGCTCAAGGTCACTAAGGGACTTTTGTTAAGCTTTTTGAGTAGCTCCATGCCATGTTTTACTTTGCCATGTTCAGGTCCTGTAGCATGTAGTTCTGTTGCTCTAAAGAGTGCTACCTGATCTGAGATTTCGAACAAGTGTTAATTTCACCAAGTCTGAAATATGTTTACCATAAGCATTTTTGCCATGCTTGTTTGAACCTGTTAATGGATGATTTGGCTGTTTATCTCATATGGCCATATGTTCTTGTTGTTTCCTAGTGATACGTGCCTCTTTTGAGGATGATCAGTAAGGATGTTTTGTTAATCTTGTAGTGCTCTATCCATCCATGTCTTCGTTTGCAATTATGGAGCACCCTAGCTTGAGTCAATCGAGCTCTACTTTTGCTACTTTGTGAATCTGGGCAGATTGTCTACTTGTTAGCGATTTTGCTGAGGATGTTGTAGTTGATCCGTGCATGCTATGCTATTGTTCTTGCCATGTCTAGCTTGCATTTTCTGTATTCTTGATGGGTGTATGCTTATATTGTCATGACTTGCTCCGTAGTGAGTGCATCGAGATCGTAAACATGCCTACTTGATATCTGTTTCAGCATGCTCCAGTTTTTACTAAGTCTGAGAACTGATTATGTTTTTGCCATGTTCACATGCTTGCAATTATATTTTCTGATCCCTTTTGGCTCAAGGTCACTAAGGGACTTTTGTTAAGCTCTTTGATTAGCTCCATGCCATGCTTTACTTTGCCATGTTCAGGTCCTGTAGCATGTAGTTTTTATGCTCCGAAGAGTGCTACCTGATCTGAAATTCCATACAAGTGTTAATTTCACCAAGTCTGAAATCTGTTTGCCATATGCATTTTTGCCATGCTTGTTTGAACCTGTTAATGGATGAATTGGCCATAGCTCAGTGCTAGACTTTTGTTAAGCATCATGAATGCATCCCTGACATGTATTTTTATTCCATGTTTGAGTGCTGTAGCTTGTTCTTCTCTTTGCATTTAGATGGCTACTTGCTGTAAATCGCAGACCGGTGTCATATTTGAATCGCTTGCCATTTCCAAACCGTAACTCCGATTCCGGCGTTCTTTATATTGTTTTCAAGAGATTTCATCTCATCTTTCCAGTGGCACACTTGGATTTCCAAGTTGAGGCCAGTTCACGCATTCCTTGTCAAATCTTGCATATGCATCACATATTGCATTCCGCATAGCATACCATCCTTGCATCATATTGTTTGAGCTGTGCACGTGGTTGATTGTGTTCCGTTTACTTGTTTGTCTTGCTTGGGTAGAGCTGGGAGACGAGTTTGCTAACGAGGAGCCCGTTGAGTTTGCTTTCGAGGATCCAGTCAACTCTGACAACTTTGCAGGCAAGATGATCATACCCTCGAAATCACTACTATCTTTGCTATGCTAGATTGCTCGCTCTTTTGCTATGCCAATGCTACGATGCCTACCACTTGCTTTGAAGCCTCCCAAATTGCCATTTCAAAACCTCTAACCTACCATGTCCTAGCAAACCGTTGATTGGCTATGTTACCGCTTTGCTCAGCCCCTCTTATAGCGTTGCTAGTTGCAGGTGAAGATTGGAGGTCGTTCCTTGTTGGAGCATTTATTTACTTGTTGGGATATCATTATATTATCTTGTTATCTTAATGCATCTATATACTTGGTAAAGGGTGGAAGGCTCGGCCTCTCGCCTAGTGTTTTGTTCCACTCTTGCCGCCCTAGTTTCCGTCATATCGTTGTTATGTTCCTGGATTTTGTGTTCCTTACGCGGTTGGGTTATAATGGGAACCCCTTGATAGTTCGCCTTGATTAAAGCTTTTCCAGCAATGCCCAACCTTGGTTTTACCTTTTTCCACCTAGCCTCTTTTTCCCTTGGGTTTCCGGAGCCCGAGGGTCATCTTATTTTAGCCCCCCCTGGGCCAGTGCTCCTTTGAGTGTTGGTTCAAACTAGAGTCCCGTGCAGCGCCCCCTCGGGGAAACTCGAGGTTTGGTTTTAGTTGTATGGAGAGCTCATCTGAGTGTGCCCTGAGAATGAGATATGTGCAGCTCCTATCGGGATTTGTCGGCACATTCGGGCGGTGTTGCTGGTTTTGTTTTAACCTGTCGAAGTGTCTTGAAGAACCGAGGTACCGAGTCTGATCGGAACGTCTCGGGAGGAGGTCTATTCCTTTGTTGACCGTGAGAGCTTGTCATGGGCTAAGTTGGGACTCCCCTGCAGGGATTTGAACTTTCGAAAGCCGTGTCCGCGGTTATGGGCAGATGGGAATTTGTTAATGTCTGGTTGTAGAGAACTTGAACCTTAATTTAATTAAAATGAATCAACTGAGTGTGTTACCGTGATGGCCTCTTCTCGGCGGAGTCCGGGAAGTGGACACGGTCTTGGAGTAATGCTTGCGCAGGTTGCTCTCTAGTTTCTCGCTCGCGCTTTGCCTCCTCTTCTCGCTCTCTTTTGCGAACAGGATAGCCACCACATAAGCTAGTCGCTTGCTGCAGCTCCATATATTTACCTTGCCTTACCTATAAGCTTAAATAGTCTTGATCGCGAGGGTGCGATATTGCTGAGTCCCTGTGGCTCACAGATTACTATTACACTAGATGCAGGGCCTGATGATTCCGCTCCAGGTGACGCGCTCGAGCTCAAGTGGGAGTTCGACGAGGACTCTCAACGATACTATGTTTCCTTTCCTAATGATCAGTAGTGGTGCCAAGTTGGGGGTGATCGGGACCGTGTCGCATGTTGGGTTATCTTTTATTTTCGCGCCGTGGTCGGGCCATGAGTGTTTGGATTATGTAATGTTATTTATGTACTTGATTGACGTGGCGAGTGTAAGCCAACTATGTTATCTCCCCTTTTATTATCTATATTACATGGGATGTTGTGAAGATTGCCTAACTTACGACATATGCCTTCAATGCGATTATGCCTCTAAGTCGTGCCTCGACACGTGGGAGATATAGTCGCATCGAGGGTGTTACAACAATTGGCAAACTATTGTGAACATCACGCGTTTGTCTCTTGTGTTGAACCCCAAAAGGTCTATGAGGCGCTCGAATATCCGGATTGGCTTAACGACATGCATGAAGAACTCAACAACTTCGAGCACAACAAGGTGTGGAGATTGGTGCCAAGGCCAACGGGGAACCATAATGTCATTGGAACCAAGTGGATATTCAAGAACATGCAAGATGCTCATGGGATTATTGTCCGCAACAAGGCTCGCTTGGTAGCACAAGGCTACTCCCAACTCGAGGGTATTGACTATGGTGAAACCTTCGCTCCCGTTGCTCACCTTGAATCTATTTGTTTGTTGATTGCTAATGCTTCTCATCATAACTTCAAGTTGCAACAAATGGATGTGAATAGTGCTTTTCTTAATGGTCCTATTAATGAGTTGGTCTATGTCAAACAACCCCCCGGGTTTGAGGATCCCTATTTTCCAGATCATGTGTACCAACTCGATAAGGCACTCTATGGCCTTAAACAAGCCCCACTTGCATAGTATGACCACCTTACCGAGTTGTTGCAAGATCATGGGTTTGAAATTGGGAAAATCGACCCTACTCTTTTTACTAAGAAGGTCAAAGGGGAGTTGTTTGTGTGCCAACTATATTTTGATGACATTATCTTTGGTTCTCCTAACAAAGCTTTCAATGAGGAATTTGCCGCTCTCATGACCTCAAAGTTCAAGATGTCCATGATGGGAGAGTTGAAGTTCTTTCTCCAGTTCGAAATAAAGCAACGAAGAGAAGGAACCTTCATCAACCAAGCCAAATACACTCAAGACATGCTCAAGAGATTCAAGCTAAGTGAAGTCAAGCCGACCTCCACTCCAATGCCCGTCAAATGCCAACTTGGTGTAGATCCCAATGGTAAAGTGGTGGATCAAAAGGTATAACGCTCCATGTTGGGTGTGGGAATTTGTGCACGGTTTCAAGCCGCACCTTAGGAAAGTCACTTTGTGGCGGTCAAGTGAATCTTTCGATATTTGGCTCATACCCCAAACTTTGGCGTATGGTACCCAAGAGGAGCAAACTTCAACCTTATAGGCTATTCGGACTCCGATTGGGCGGGATACAAAGTGGATAGGAAGTCAACTTCCGGAGGGTGCCAATTCCTTGGTTTCTCTTTGGTGAGTTGGTCTTCCAATAAGCAAAGTTATGTGTCTCTCTCGTCCACCGAAGCAGAGTACGTGGCCGCCGGTAGTTGTTGTGCACAACTTCTATGGATGAGGCAAACTTTAAAGGATTACGATGTCATTTGTGACAAAGTGCTTCTTTGGTGTGAAAATGAAAGTGCCATCAAGATTTCTCTCAACCCGGTGCAACACTTCAAGACTAAGCATATTCAGATTCGGTATCACTTCATCCGGGATCATTAGGCGAGGGGAGATCAAGCTCAACTATGTCAACACTCATGATAACCTTGCAGATATCTTCACGAAGCCTTTGGATGAAGCAAGATTTTGCGAGTTAAGGCATGAGCTAAATATCATTGATTTGAGCAATGTTGCTTGAACCCTTGCACACCCCACCATACTCAACTTTTTATCTTGTTTATGTGTAGGCATGGACATAGGGGAAGTGTTGTTCTCTCAATGAAGTCTCCCTCCCCCCATTATGCATAAATTTATCAACACTTTCACATTAGCCATTTGTGATGGTACGTGTGCTTCAAAGACGAGTTTGGTCATGGTCCCAAGGATAATTCTTCACGGTGCCATACCAATTAACTCAAACATAGGTGGCTCCGGCCACCGCCCTCTCTATGGAGAGGTTGTGTCACGTATTTGGTCCTTGTTGTATTTTGCCTTTCTTTCGTCGTGCCGAGCTTGTGTTTGAGTTGCCTCGTGTTTAGCTCGTTGGTGTGTCCGTTCACTTGAAGGTTGCATTGCAAAGGCTGTTTTCCTCTCTTGTTTGCAAAACATGCATTTTCTTGGGTCTACGGTACTACTGTGGCTTGCCACGGTACTACCGCAGGAGCTGGGCACGGTACTACCACAACCAGCACGGCAGTAATTTTTTATTTCTGCTGGAAGAGCGGTACTACCGCCCCACGTGCGGTACTTCCGCCCGAGCGGTACTACCGCGATGACCCGCGGTACTACCGCGTAGTCGTGAGCGCGTGGGGGTTGAAAGTGCTAGTGATCGACTAGAGTGGGGGTGAATAGGCGATTTTTAAGGAAGTCTTGAAAACATGGGAGTTTCGAAGACAAACGATAGAAATAAACCTATTACCATGCAGCGGAAGGTAGACTACAATAAGCAAACCATAGTCAAGTATTCAATGAAGTGAAAGCACAACAACTAATGGCAGCTAGGCAGTATGGATCAGGTAGGAAGATAGTACGAAGCCAATCAGAACAAGCAATCACTCAGTGAAGACAAAAGATAATGCAAACAACAATGACTTCACAAGGATCAACTGTAAATACAGAGATGGGAAGGATAGAACCAGTGACTCGTTGAAGACAATGATTTGTTGGACCAGTTCCAGTTGCTGTGAAAATTGTACGTCTAGTTAGGGAGGCTGAGATTCAACTCAGAAGACCGTGTCTTCACCTTATTCCCCTTGAGCTAAGGACACCCAGTCCTCACCCAATCACTCTGGTAAGTCTTCAAGGCAGACTTCCAAACCTTGACAGACTTCGTTCACCGGCGATCCACAATGACTCTTGGATACTCAGAATGCGACGCCAAACCGGCTGGAGGATTCACAGTCCACAAGTGTAATAAGTATTCAGATCACACAGACAGGAAGACTTAAGTGATGCCTAACACTCTTTGGCTCTGGGTGTTTAGGGCTTTATCCTCGCAAGGAATTCTCTCTCAAAGGATTCGAGGCGGGTTGCTCTCAAACGACAACAGCCGTACACTAACTCTGAGTATCCAACTATTTATGGTTGTAGGGGGTGGGCTATTTATAGCCACTAGGCAACCCGACCTGATTTGTCCGAAATGACCCTGGGTCACTAAGGAACTGACACGTGTTCCAACAGTCAGATTTCAAACACACACGACAACTTTACTTGGGCTACAAGCAAAGCTGACTTATCCAACTCTGGATAAGATTTGCTCTCATAGTCTTCACTCGAAGACATAGGATTTTGGATAAGCATCACTTCAGTCATTCTAACTGGTTCTCTTGGACCCCACTTAATAGTATGGTGGTTCCTATAACTCAACGAAGAATTAAAAGAACGACGAAACAACTAAGTCTTCGCGCTCCATAGTCTTCACGCGATGTCTTCTCTTGTCATAGTCTTCAATGTGAATGTCTTCACATACCACCTTTGACTTCAATGTCTTCATACATTTTTAGGGGTCATCTCTGGTAGGAAAACCGAATCAATGAGGGACTTCTACCTGTGTTATCCTGCAATTCTCACAAACACATTAGTCCCTCAACCAGGTTTGTCGTCCATACTCCAAAACCAACTAGGGGTGGCACTAGATGCACTTACAATCTCCCCCTTTTTGGTGATTGATGAAAAACTGGTTGAAGTTTTCAACAGGGAATAAAATATGTGAAATTTTAAAGGATGGGGTATTGTCTTCATAAGTTGCAAAGGCTCCCCCTGAAGATGTGCATATAAGTACTTTGCTCTTGGACTGCAAATGCACATGGCAGGTTGTACTTGTGGAGATCCTCTTCAACCTATGATGACAATTCATCATGCATGATATGATGTAACGAACATAATGACATGCATAATGAAAAATGGACGTCTGCAAAATGACCTAAGTGTGGAATTTATCATCGCACATGCGGAATTTATCATCGCATCACAGAATAGCAAATAAGTAGCAGACGACCATCAAGTTTAAGTGTTACAACTCAAAGAACCAAATGTATCGAAAAGCAAGAGTTGTAAGCACTTGGAAAAAGTAGCAAAAGCTAAAGCAACCACCCATATGGACCCGCTTGAAGACTATCAACTCATATGCTTCTCCCCCTTTTGTCAGTAAGGACCAAAAAGGTTTGAAGACATAGAGCGCCTACTCGTTCCCATGAGGTGCAGGCGAGGCAGCAGGGTCGTCGTTGAGGTCCGGTGGTGCAGAAGAACTTGGTGCAGTGTCGACACGCACTGAAGTTGGAGGAGGTGAAGTTGCATCATCTTGGTCATCAATGACTCTGGCATTCACTGTCGCAGCTGAGGACGAATAGTCAGAGTCTTCAAGTGAGGGAGTCCGACGCAAGTGAGCATTCCTGGGAGTAGTTGAGTCAAACTTGAATCGTTCGGTGAAGCCATCGTCTTGCAGATCAGCTTCGGCACTAAGTAATGTCAAACTCTTCCACGACCTCCGACAGGTTTCATGAGTGACAAAGGCATTCTTGGTGGCAAGATTGCGAATGCGGTTGACATCCACCAAGAGGCTTTGCATCTGAAGCTTAAGCCAGTCGTGATGTTTGTCCTATTTCTGGTGTAGCGCGACGAGAAGCTCTCAGTCATTTAGGACACGAGATCGCCTTCGAGGCCTTTGCGCAATGGTGCTACCAGTGGCATCAGTTTGAGCACGAGGGGCACGTGTGTTGTCAGCAAGGGGATAAATGTGCGAGACTTATTGAACTCCTTCAATAGGCTGGGTGAAGCTTTGGTGATCAACATTGTGAAGATAAATGGGATCCTTAGCAGGCTCTGGGTAAATAGCTTCAACCGTCAGATCAACCTCTGGCAAGAAGACAAGATGATTGCACGCAGACGGCTGATAGTTGATTGTAGAGTGAAGCTTGATAAGGCATATTACCCATGGAGAAGAAAACTTTAGACAAAAAATGTCAGAGCCAGATGCAGCCAACTGTCTGATGAAGAAGTCTTGAGAATTGAAGCTGATGCCATTGAAGATATAGAAAAACAAAGTCTTCATTGCTCCTTCAAGCTTCGCTACAGATGAATGTCCTTTGACAGGCCATAGAGTCTTTTTGATGATATGGTAAATGGTGCGAGGCAGATACTCTAGGTCTTCAACAAAGAATTTAGATGGGTATTCAGCGTCGTGAGGCAAAGGCTTCATCATGCTCAGCATTTGACTCATGTTGGGTTCTGGCTTCTGAAAAATGCTTTCCAAGGCATTCTGGTGTTGTTGACAACCTGGTTCATAGTATTCACCAAGAGTGGGCAGGCCTGTGAGCTCAGTGATATCAAGAGCTTTGGCTTCATGATGGACATTGCTTGTCATCCACTCAAGGACCCAAGCCTTTGGATCCCTATTGTAGCCTCGAATGTGAAGAGTTGCATAGAACTGTAGCAGAAGCTCTTCATTCTAGTGTTCCTTATCTGTGACAAACTGCAGCAGTCCAGCATCTCTAAAGCAATCCAATGCTTCTTCAAGGCAGGGCAGGCCAGCTATAGCTTCAGAGTCGAGGCAGATATGTGGAAATATGCGCCCTTGATTGTATAAGACACAGGAATAGTAGCTGCGCTGATGATAGCTCCAGAACCAATCTGATGAAATGCGAGGTTTTGTATAAGGGTTCTTGGCGCTGTTGAAGAAGGTGTTATGTGCCACAAAGCCATTCACATTGAAGACCCCAGGTGAAGTTGCATTGCCTGGGAATCGTGGAAGTCTTGGCTTGGGCTTCTGGATGGAAGGTCTGTACTCGACATGATAGTCAAATTGGGGACCCACAGCAGGTGGAGGAACCAGAATGCGCCATCGAACTATAACAGGCTGACCACGATCAAATGCCAGCTCAATGGTGTGAGGTCTTGGAGGGGGAACAGGAGCATTGGCTTTGTCGTTCACATGGGCTTCAGGGGCCACATTGGCTTCAGGTGCTTGCACCTCAGGTGCTTCAGCAGTGGCTTCAGGCGCTACAGTGGCTTCAGGCACTTGTACTTCTGGCACCACAGTAGCTTCAGGTGCCATTTAGCTTCAGCCATGACAACGTCATTGGCTTCAGTGGTGATGTTGGTGGCCGCCTCAAGATTGTTAACCTCCACTTCAGAAGCTGGAGGGTCGGACACGTTCTCCTCGAGAACAACATCTTGGTGGGACGGGGGTGTAGCAACTCTTTCTGCTTCAACTCCTGGTTCTTCTTCTTCATCGGCTGATGCAGCCGGAATATCTTTAGCCATTTTGGCATCAGACTCAGACACGTGCATAGTGGGAGTGACTTGAGGCCTTGGTCCTTTGCGAAGCCTGTGTAATGCTGGCGATGCTTGGGGAGATGGAGTGTGCTGGGCCTCAAAGTCATCGTCATCTTGCACTGGTGAGGTGGCTTGCGGTTGGGGAGTGTAAGTGCATCTAGTGCCACCCCTAGTTGGTTTTGGAGTATTGACAACAAACCTAGTTGAGGGACTAATGTGTTTGTGAGAATTGCAGGATAACACAGGTAGAAGTCCCTCATTGATTCGGTTTTCCTACCAGAGATGACCCCTAAAAATGTATGAAGACATTGAAGTCAAATGTGGTATGTGAAGACATTCACATTAAAGACTATGACAAGAGAAGACATCGCATGAAGACTATGGAGCGCGAAGACTTAGATCTTTCGTAGTTCTTTTTTCTTCTTTGTTGAGTCATAGGAACCACCGTACTGTTAAGTGGGGTCCAAGAAAACCAGTCAGAATGAATGAGGTGATGCTTAACCAAAATCCTAAGTCTTCGAGTGAAGACTATGAGAGCGAATCTTGTTCAGAGTTGGACAAGTCAGCTTTGCTTGTAGCCCAAGTAAAGTTGCCGTGTGTGTTTGAAATCTAACTGTTGGAACACGTGTCAGTTCCTTAGTGACCCAGGGTCATTTCGGACAAATCAGGTCGGGTTGCCTAGTGGCTATAAATAGCCCACCCCCTACAACCATAAACGGTTGGCTGCTCAGAGTTAAAATACGGCTTTTGTCGTTTGAGAGCAACCCACCTCGAAGCCTTTGAGAGAGAATTCCTTGAGAGGATAAAGCCCTAACCACCCAGAGCCAAAGAGTGTTAGGCATCACTTAAGTCTTCTTGTCTTTGTGATCTGAAGACTTATTACACTTGAGGACTGTGAATCCTCCGGCCGGTTAGGCGTCGCGTTCTGAGCATCCAAGAGTCATTGTGGATCGCCGGTGAACGAAGTCTGTGAAGGTTTGGAAGTTTACCTTGAAGACTTACCAGAGTGATTGGGCAAGGTCTGTGTGACCTTAGCTCAAGGGGAATACGGGGAGGACTAGGTGTTCTGAGCTGTGTGCTCAGGACTAAGTGTCTGGGACTGAGTATCCTCAGGTTTAAATACCTGTCCGCCCTAACCAGACGTACAATTGTCACAGCAGTTGGAACTGGTCTACCAAACCTTTGTCTTCGTCGGGCACACTGGTTCTATCCTTCTCATCTCTTTATTTACGGTTGGATCTTGTAAAGTCAGTGCCCATTTGCTTTATCTATTTGTCTTCACTGTGTACCTGATCCTTACTGCCTAGCTACTATTAGTCAGTGTGGTTTCACTTCATTGAATGCTTGACTATTGTCTGTCTAGTGTAGTCTATCTTCCGCTGCATGATGATAGGTTTATTTCTATCGTTTGTCTTCGAAACTCACATGTTTTGAAGACTTTCATAAAAATCGCCTATTCACCCCCCTCTAGTTGATATAACACACTTTCAATTGGTATCAGAGCCTGGTACTCCCTTGTTCTGTGTGATTTTGGTTTAACCGCTTGGAGTTTCAGTTATGTCGACCACAGGTATGAAGACTGTGTCATGCCCCTTCTTTGACGGTCACGAGTATCCCAAGTGGAAGGCCATGATGAAGAAGCGCCTCATGGCAACAAACAGCAAGCTGTGGACCGTCACTGAGATTGGTCTAACCGATCTGTGCAAAATGGCGGAAGCTGATGACATTCGCAAGTACACTCTTCTCAACCTCACGGCGAAGGACGTCATCTGCTCCTGTCTATCTCAAAATCAGTTTAGGAATGTCATGCATCTCGATCATGCAAAGCTCATCTGGGACCGTCTCTCTAAGGTCTATGAGGGTCATCGAACTCATCATGATCCTCGGTTCGAGGACTTCAAGGAGTCACTCAAAGCGATGACTTTCGAACTAGAATCATCATCTTTTGCATCATGCCTTATGGCAAATGATGCTAAGGTAATTGAATGCTATCTATCTGAATCCAGTGATGATGAATCTGGTGATGAATTTGGACCTAGCTATGCAAAACTTGCTTCCCTTGTCACTAAACAACAGAAAGCTATGGAACATATTCAAAAACTGTTAGACAAAAGCGATGACCTGTTGGACGCTGAAATGACTCGATCTCAGTCCTTAATTGAAGACATAAAAAATCTTCACGTTAAGTATGAGGAACTTGAAAGTCGTCATGAAACGCTCTCAACAGCTCATGAAAGGCTTTCCTATGATTATCTTCAAAGGAAGCAAGATCTTGAGTAATTGAGAGCGGCTCATGAAGATCTTTAAAAGGAAAACGAGTCACTTCGCGGCGAACAGATCAGTCCAGCTCAGGAAGGATTTGAAGCACCATGTCTTAAATGCATTGAGCGTGATAACGCTACTTCTGTTGTTGAATGCTCTACTACTGCTACTGTTGCAATATCTTCAACTGTTGATGTGCAAACTAACCCCTCTGCTGAGGACACCAGTCCTATTGCTGATGAGAATGCTAGGTTGAAGACACTGCTTGAAACAGGGATGTACAAAAGTCTCAAAGGGCATCAGACACTTTGTGATGTCCTCAAAAGGTAGATCCTGAACCGAAACCCTAGGAAAGAGGGTGTTGGGTTCGTAAGGAAAATGAATGTTGATGGCTCTTACTGGAAACCTGAGCAGTACCCCAAAACCACATGGGTTGCTGCAAAGGAACCTTCAGCAGATCCATCCACTCTATCTAGCTTCACTTGTGCTAACCCCATTGTTATTGATGAATCCTTTGATGCAAACTATAAACTGTTTAAGAATCAGAATGGTGAAGTGTTTGCCATGTACATTGGTACTAACTGCAGGAATGGACCGCCTATGAAGAAGATCTGGGTGCCGAAAAGGTGTTTGGAGAATCTTCCTGTGAATGTCATCATGACACCACAAGTGAAGAAGACAAACCCTAGACCACAGGCTTCATACGGTCCAAAGGCTTCATATAGACAGAGGACTCACCGGAATCAAACTAACGCAAATGTTTTGCAGGGAAGCCATACTCAGGCCTATGAATATGAGCGCGGTCCTTTAAACCGCCATGTTCATAAGACCAAGAACTATTCTGCTTATTCTTATGAGTACTACTGTCCACCTGCAAGACTTTTTGCTAGGGCTCCAAAGCCAAAGTTCTCAGATGCTGCACTTAGACTCATTGCTTCAAAGCCACCCCTGAAGATGTGGGTGGCTAAGAAAGCTTAACTCTCTTTTGCAGGGAAAGGTCTCCAGCCGAAAACCAAAATCGTCTGACACTATCGATGGGGACCTTAAACATCTTGTAGGGCGCAAGATCAAATGCCCAAATGGTCTTACTATGTACTTTGTTCCTAAATCGCTTGAAACTTGCCCTATCAGTCCTAATCTCGACCTAAGCTTTAATAATCCACTGGTTCATCAAATGTTTTTGCTTCACAATTCTCTTCGTGAAGCTTATCCCCCTAACTGCACTGTAGGGTATGACACCAGCTGCTTCAGAATGGATTATTGATAGTGGGTGTACAAATCACATGACTAGCAAGCGAAGCCTTCTCATGGACTCAACTTTACGTCCATCAGAAAAAAGTCACATCACATTTGCTGACACTGGTAAAAGCAAGCTATTGGGTCTAGGTAGAGTTGCAATCTCAAAGGATCAACACATGGATAAATTCATGCTTGTTGAATCCCTTGGTTTCAACTTAATGTCTGTCTCAATGCTTTGCGATTTAAACATGATTGTGATGTTTGGAAAATATCGTTGCCTTGTACTAATGGAATCTGACAAGTCTCTAGTGTTTGAAGGGTATTGAAAAGATGATTTGTATGTGGTAGATTTATCAGCAGGACCACAACTTGCAGTATGTCTTCTAGCAAAAGCTTCTGAATGCTGGCTCTGGCATCGAAGGCTAGGGCATGCTGGCATGAGGAACCTCCACACCCTTGCAAGGAAGAAGCATGTCATAGGCATCGAGGGCGTCAATTTCAAGAAGGATCACTTATGCGGTGCCTGTGAAGCAGGAAAGATGACGAGGGCCAAGCATCCCTCGAAGACGATCATGACAACGACTCAACCCTTCGAACTGCTCCACATGGACCTCTTCGGTCCCACTCACTACTCAACTCTTACTACTACTGCTTGTCTCTATGGCTTTGTCATCGTTGATGATTATTCAAGATATACTTGCGTGCATATAATCCTTTACAAGACTGAAGTGCAGGATGTCTTCAGACGCTTCGCCAATCGAGCAATGAACAACTATGGCGCCAAGATAAAGCACATCAGAAGTGACAATGGCACTGAATTCAAGAACACTGGCCTTGATACATATCTTGATACTTTGGGCATCACACATGAATTCTCAGGTCCGTACACGCCACAGCAGAATGGCGTCGTCGAACGCAAGAACAGAACACTTATTGAGATGGCTCGGACGATGCTTGATGAATAGAAGACTCCAAGAAAATTCTGGCCTGAAGCCATTGACACTGCATGCCACATCATCAACCGTGTTTATCTTCACAAGCTTCTGAACAAGACATCCTATGAACTCCTTACTGGCAAGAAGCCAAATGTCAGTTACTTCAGAGTATTTGGCGCCAAGTGCTGGATCAAGGATCCACATCACAGTTCAAAATTTGCACCAAAAGCACATGAGGGTTTTATGCTTGGATAGGGAAAGGATTCTCACTCCTACAGAGTCTTCAATCTCTTTCATTACAAAGTGGTTGAAACAGTGGATGTGCGGTTCAATGAAACTAACGGCTCACAAAGAGAGCAGCTGCCAAATGTGCTAAATGAAGTTCCATCCAGTGAATCAATCAAACTCATGGGAACTGGAGAAATCATACCTTCTGAAGCTCAACCTGAAGAAGAACTTATCATCTCCGCACCTGATCAACCTGAAGACAATGCTCAGCCTGAAGACAATCCCTCTAACAATGATAATGATCAGCAAGAGCAAAATCTTCGTCCTGTACATCCTCGTGTTGCAAATGAAGTGCAGATTGAGAGAATAATTGATAGCATCAATGCACCAGGTCCACTCACTCGTTCAAGGGCAACACAGCTAGCAAATTTCTGTGGGCACTTCGCATTCATCTCAATAACAGAACCCAAGAAAGTTGAAGAAGCCTTCATGGAACTTGAACAGATTCAAGCTATGCAAGAAGAGCTTCAACAGTTTGAGCTGAATAATGTATGGGAACTGGTTAAGCGTCCTGATCCTCGGAAGCACAATATAATAGGCACCAAATGGATATATCGCAACAAGCAAGATGAGCATGGTCAAGTTGTCAGAAACAAAGCTCGTCTCGTTGCTCAAGGATACACTCAAGTTGAAGGGATTGACTTCGATGAAACATTTGCTCCTGTGGCTAGACTTGAAGCCATACGCATACTGCTGGCCTATGCAAATCATCATAACATACTTCTGTATCAAATAGATGTGAAGAGCGCTTTTCTCAATGGCAAGATTGAAGAAGAAGTGTATGTCGCACAACCACCTGGCTTTGAAGATCCGAAACATCCTGACATGGTATACAAGCTCAACAAGGCACTGTATGGCCTCAAACAAGCCCCTCGGGCTTCGTATGACACACTCAAAGACTTCCTGAAGAGCAAAGGCTTCAAATCTGGTTCCCTCGACCCCACTCTCTTCACGAAGACATATGATGGTGAACTGTTTGTGTGCCAAATATATGTGGATGACATTATCTTCGGTTGCACCAATCAGAAATACAGTGAAGAGTTTGGATATATGATGCAAGAGCAATATCAGATGTCCATGATGGGTGAGCTGAAGTTCTTCCTTGGTCTTCAAATACGTCAGCAACGCAATGGCATCTTTATATCTCAAGAGAAGTACCTCAAAGATTGCCTGAAGAAGTTTGGTATGCAAGACTGCAAAGGCTTCACGACGCCAATGCCAGCCAAACATCATCTGGGTCCCGACGACAATGGTAAAGAGTTCGATCAAAAGGTATACCGCTCCATGATTGGTTCTTTACTTTATCTATGTGCATCTAGGCCAGATATTATGCTTAGTGTTTGCATGTGTGCTCGATTCCAAGCGGCACCAAAGGAATCGCATCACTTAGCTGTGAAGCGAATTCTTCGATATTTGGCTTACACCCCAACTCTAGGATTATGGTATCCAAAGGGCTCAGAGTTTGATCTGGTTGGATTCTCGGATGCTGATTATGCTGGTGACAAGGTGGATTGCAAGTCTACACCAGGCACATGTCATTTTCTGGGACGATCACTTGTATGTTGGTCTTGAAAGAAGCAGAACTGTGTATCTCTCTCCACTGCTGAATCTGAATACATTGCTGCTGCATCTTGCTGCGCTCAGCTTCTATGGATGAAGCAAACCCTCAAAGACTATGTCATGCATCTGAAGCAAGTGCCACTCTACTGCGACAACAGAAGCGCCATCAAGATTGCCAACAACCCAGTTCAGCACTCGAAGACAAAGCATATTGAAATTCGTCATCACTTTCTCAGAGATCATGTTTTGAAGGAAGATATTGATATCATACACGTCAACACTGAAGAGCAATTGGCAGATATCTTCACCAAGCCCTTGGATGAGAAGAGATTTTGAAAGTTACGGTGTGAGCTAAATATCTTGGAATCCTCAAATGTCCTGTGATCAGGCACACATCCTAACACTTATGCATATTGATGACTTAGATGTGCAACACACAAAGTAAAGTATATCTTCAATCAATGAAGACATACATTCTAAGTGTGAATACGTTAATGTGGAATTTGACTTCGGAGCGACACAATAATTGTGCGCCGTGTCTGGGTCTAATACTTCCTATACGGTGGGTAACGCCACCACCAAATTCTTCTGTTTGAAGTGTTTTACCCATGGCGTTACATTTGCTATGTCTTCACATTTTGTTTGTCTTCATTCTCAACTTGTCCTCATGATTATGTTCACTATGTTGATTTGATTGCCTTTTTCACATATATATACATAGTGTTTTGTCCTCTACAGCATTCACTTATAGCCATGTCTTCTTGTTGAATCTTTTGAACTAAGTGAATGTGATCGGACCCTAACATCTCTATGCTTTCTATCTCAAACTCTATCTCTCCAAATCATATGCATTCTATTGAAACTGTCGAATGTCTTCTCTACGTCCTTGTCAGCAGAAGATACAGAGACAAACATTAAGTCCGTTTTCAATGCTAATTCCTTCACCTGAAACCCGGAGAAGTGGGAACGACCACCTGACAATCCAGGCATGCGTGGGAACGTGGAACAACCTCCGATAGGTTGCATGATGGCCACGTGTTCTTCAGATGTGAATCGCCAGGGGCACCTGTGTAATAACGTTGTGCCGTCCCTGTCCCTATAAATACACGCCTCACCACAGTCATTATCCTTCTTCCACTCTCGCACGAACCCTAGCGCCACTGCTAGCCCTCGACGACACCGGTGACGAAGCGCTTAGCTGCCGCGACCTCTCCGACGCCGTCTTCATGCCGGCCGCGGACATCGTCTTCTCCGCCTTCGCCGTAAGTGTCCTCCGTCACCAAGTTAGGGCACGAACGATCGAACTGCTCGGCCTCCTCTTCCACTCCGTCTAGCAGTTTCTTGTGTGGTAAATAAAACTTCCTTTTTACGGCCTCTTTGATCCTATAGATTCGTCACTTTCTACCACAAGCAGTTTCGGTTCACACAAGTTGGATCCACTTCATACTGCATCTCATGTTATGCCTAGTATGTTCACTTATGCTTCACAAAGTAGTTAGATTCCTCACTTGTACTGATCTGTGGATTCGT
Source organism: Triticum urartu (assembly GCF_056163025.1). Taxonomy (NCBI): domain Eukaryota; kingdom Viridiplantae; phylum Streptophyta; class Magnoliopsida; order Poales; family Poaceae; genus Triticum; species Triticum urartu. Next base: position 189,615,619 of record NC_141873.1, on the reverse strand, counting down.
ACAAATCTGGAACCAACTCCTTATCTATGAGTGATTGTCTTCGCACGACGAGGTCAATGTCTTCTAAACTAATTTATCTTCAAAATCTTCTGAGAATGCATATGACCTCTTCCCTTTCCCTCGCACCTTAATGCTGTCAAGGTACATGTCCGTGGGAGAATCCCTTGGTTCTCATAGTCTGCATTCATTTGCAGAATTCTTACAACATCACATAAATTCTCCCGAAGCCAGTTCCTGTTTGTCCAGCAAGCGAAAGCCCTTGAAGCCTTTGAACGGATTGAAGCCATTCAGTTTAAAGTTCATGGCTGCAAAGAAATCAGCAAGGAAGGGTGGCAGAAAGCATCGAGGTGAGACATCAAGAGATCTACCCGATGACCTCTCAGAACTGTACAAGACAGATCCAGAAGAGGATTACAATCAGCGCAAGACACGAATCCAATGGATTCGACGATATTGGGTAGAACAGTGGTTCAAGTACAGATTTGTGACAAAGGAATATGCTGAAAAGAATGCCATCAAGCGACCATGGGGAGACATCCTATACAAAAATCTTCAACCCAGGTCCAGAGATGAAGCCATTGAACAAGGCTTCTATCCCTGCATGGTTCGTGGACCACAGCCTGCGGATGCTGACCCATCGTCACTGCTCTGGTGTCGTGACGACAATCTGTTCAAGCGCAACTTCCAGTTTGCCCAGAATTCGGCGAAGCAGAACAAGAAGTCATTGGGACTAGACTTCAACCCTGGTCCCTCTGCTCCCCGTGCATATGGCACCCGCGATGCCGAACCCAATGTCATCGGTCCATTCTACAACCTGGATGGCCTCATCACTCACATCTCTATTCAAGGTGCCAAAGTGGATCATTCTGATGATGATGCTGACACTGATGAAGCCCCAGCTCGTACTCCAAAGCCGCAGAAGTCAATGCTGCTTAAAGCTTCAAAGCCTGCCTCAGCACCAAAAATCTCACGGGCGAAGCCACTGGCTACTGCACCTCCTGAAGACAGTGTGTAGTCTGAAGATCTGGCACGCATCTCCAAGCCCCCGAGAGTCAAGATGCCTCTGCCACATACCAGCCAAGAACTGACTGCTACTGCTATTCTGCGCAACGATACCATTGATCTATCCAGTGATGAAGATCTTGCAGATGACGCTCTTGAGCAACTGATCAAGAGCAAAGAAGAAGCAGAAATCTTCAACAATTTGCCTCTCTTTGACGTGGCAATCATCCATGACTTTATCGATGAGTGGTTTGACACGCCCAACCTTAGCTTTGAAGATCTGCAACTTCCCATTGGCCTTAGTGTCGCTTTCCATGGCGCCATTGCTTCAGAGTTAGCTATAGCCCAGCGCATCGTTGAACTGAAGCAGAAGATTGACTTTGAGAAAGCTCAGTTCAAGAAGCATATGGCCAAGCTCAGTGTGCAAGAGGTCAAGAACTTCAAGATCATGCTGCACGAGCTCAAAGAATCCTTTCTCAAGAAGCGTGAAGAAGCTCAAGGTTCTCGTGAGCGCATGAAGAGCCTGGCTGACAAGTGTGTGCAAGCCTACAATGAGGTTGAGAAGCGCAAGGCTCTTGGGCGTCCTGGCATTAACCCCAGGATGGCTGCAAAGCAGAAGAAGAAGAAGAAGAAGAAGAAGAAGAAGAAGAAGAAGAAGAAGAAGAAGAAGAAGAAGAAGAAGAAGAAGAAGCCCGCTATGGCCGAACCCGACGCACCAAGGCAGGAAGCACATCCCATTGTCTTCCCAACCAGCATGACTGGCTCGAAGGCAAAGGCCAGGTCTACCGCTTCAAACCTGAAGAAGACGAGGACAACTGAGGCTGAAGCCAGAAAGAGGAAACATCCTGAAGCCTCTACTGCTGCTGCCTCCAAAAAGAAGCGCAAGACCAAGAAGGAACATGCTGCTCCCATAGAGCCCTTAATTGTTGAACCTATCTCCATGGTTCGCCCTGCCACTGAACATCAAGAGCGCCAATTGACTGTCCATGAGACTGCTTTCACAGAGGCTCATGAAGCTGAAGACATACCAGCAGCTGATCCCACCGCTGCTGAAGACATTGGTCATCATGACCATGTTGAAGATGATGTAGTTCTTCCTCATATCGAGCACCAATAGGTATCATCGCTTGTGCTTACGCACAGCGAACTCATCAGCATTGGTCGTCCTCTGACGCCAATTGCTCAGGATGCAACATGGGATGATCACCCACAACAACAACAAGTCACACCACCCCGGCAAGAAGAAGAAGATGACTTTGAGGCCCAGCCAACTCCATCTCCAAAGGCATCGCCTGTGTTACGCAGGCTTCGCAAAGGACCAAGGTCTCAAGTCTTCGAGTCTGAAGCTAAAACTGCTGAAGACATTCCGGCTGCATCAGCCGATGACACCCAAGAAGAAGAACGTGTTCCTACTCCCCCAACTACTGAAGAAGTTGTTCTCGAGGAGAATGTGTTTGTGCCCGACCCTCCAGCTCATCAAGTGGAGGTAGAAAATCTTGAGGCTGCCACCACCAACACCAATGAAGCCACTGACGTTGTCATGGCTGAAGCAAATGTGGAGCCTGCACCAACCCAAGAACCAGAAGTCAGCGAAGCCAATGATACTACTGCTTCTGTTCCTGCGCCTGCTGCTGGTCCTTAGTTTGACTATCATATTGAGCATAGGCCTCAGGTACAGAAGCCAATGCCAAGGTTGCCCAGGTTTCCAGGTCCTACAACAGCACCTGGATCCTTCAATGTCAACGGCTTTAAAGCAGACAACACCTTCTTCAATAGCTCCAAGAACCCCTACTCAAGGGAACGAATATCTTCTGATCGGTTCTGGAGCTATCCACAACGAAGCTATTACTCCTGCATTCTGTACAATCAAGGTCGCATCTTCCCACATATGCATCTTGACACCGAAGCAATAGCTGGTCTGCCCTGTCTGGAAGAAGCTCTGGATTGCTTCAAAGAGGTTGGATTGTTGCCCTTCATCACCGACCAAGAGCACTGGAATGAAGAGTTGCTGCTCCAATTTTATGCCACACTTCACATACGTGGTTACAACAGAGATCCGAAGACATGGATGACAGGAAATGTTCATCACGAAGTCAAAGCCTTTGATATCATTGAGGTCACTGGTCTGCCCACTCCTGGAGATCTCTATGAACCTGGATGTCAACTTCACAGTGAAGCTATGGAAAGCATCTTTCAGAGGCCTAAACCGAACATGAGTCAGATGCTCAGTATGATGAAGCCTTTGCCACAAGATACTGCATATCCTAAGGAGTTCTTTGTTGAAAACCTTGAGTATCTGCCAAGGACTATCTATCACATTATAAGGCGAACTCTCTGGCCCATCAAAGGACATTCTCCACATGCAAAGCTAGAAGGTGCAATGGAGACTTTGGTCTTCTATATTCTTCATGGAAAATGCTTCAATGCACAAGACTTCTTCATCCGCCAACTTGCTGCATTAGGATCTTATCTTTTTGGCTTGAAGTTCTACGCTCCATGGATAATGCGTCTGATTAAACTCCACTCGGCTATCTCATATCAGCCATCTGCTCGCAATCATCGGATCTTTCGCCTGATGTGGATATGTCCGTTGAAGCCATTTATCCTGAGCCTGTCGAGGAACCTCTCAGTCTTCAGAATGCGGAGCATCAAAGTTTCACTCAGAACATTGAAGGAGTTGAAGCAGTCACTCGTGTTTATCCTCTGGCAGGTACTACACGTGCACCTCATCGTGCTATTACTGAAGCCACTGAAAGCACTATTGCCCAACAACCCAAGAAGCGATCTCGTGTTCTCAATGACCGAGAGCTTCTAGTTGCTCTTCATCAGAAATAGGATAGGCATCATGACTGGCTGAAGCGCCAAATGCAAATCCTCTTGGTGGATGCCAACCGCATTCGCAATCTTGCCACCAAGAATGCCTTTGTAGCCCATGAAACTTGTCGGCGTACATGGAAAGGGCTGACGCTTATGTGTCCTGAGGATGATCTTCAAGAGGATGGCTTCTCTGAAAGTTTCAAGTTTGACTTCACACCTCCCAGAAGGGCTGTGCTGCGACGAACCCCATCTCTTGAAGACTCTGAGTTTTATTCCTCTACGGCAACTATGAATGCCAGAGTGATCGAGGACGAAGATGATGCCACTTCACCGCCCCCTACTTCTGCACGCCTCGACACTGCCCCAAGTTCTTCTGCACCGCCGAACACCACCGACGACCCTGCTGCCTCACCTACTCTTCGTGGGAACGAGTAGATGCTCTATGTCTTCAAACCTTTTTGGTCCTCACTAACAAAAGGGGGAGAAGCTTATGAGTTTGATAGTCTTCAAGCGGGTCCATATGGGCAGTTACTTTATGTTTCGCCTAGTGTTTACAACTCTCGTCTTGACACATTTGGTTCTTTGAGTTGTAACACTTAAAATCGATGGTCGTCTGCTACTTATTTGCTATTTTGTGATGCGATGATAAATTCTGCATGTGCGACGATAAATTCCGCACTTAGATCATTTTGCAGACGTCCATTTACCATTATACATGTTCATTATCTTCACATACCTTTCATGCATGATGAATTATCATCATAAGTTGAAGAGGATCTCCACAAGTACAACATGCCATGTGCATTTGCATTCCAAAAGCAAATTACTTATATGCACATCTTCAGGGGGAGCCCTTGCAACTTATGAAGACAATTCCTTATCCTTTACAATTTCACATATTATATTCCCCGTTGAAAACTTCAACTAGTTTGTCATCAATCACCAAAAAGGGGTAGATTGTAAGTGCATCTAGTGCCACCCCTAGTTGGTTTTGGAGTATTGACGACAAACCTAGTTGAGGGACTAATGTGTTTGTGAGAATTGCAGGATAACACAGGTAGAAGTCCCTCATTGATTCGGTTTTCCTACCAGAGATGACCCCTAAAAATGTATGAAGACATTGAAGTCAAAGGTGGAATGTGAAGACATTCACATTGAAGACTATGACAAGAGAAGACATCGCATGAAGACTATGGAGCGCGAAGACTTAGATCTTTCATAGTTCTTTTTTCTTCTTTGTTGAGTCATAGGAACCACCGTACTATTAAGTGGGGTCCAAGAAAACCAGTCAGAATGAATGAAGTGATGCTTAACCAAAATCCTATGTCTTCGAGTGAAGACTATGGGAGCGAATCTTGTTCAGAGTTGGACAAGTCAGCTTTGCTTGTAGCCCAAGTAAAGTTGCCGTGTGTGTTTTAAATCTGACCGTTGGAACACGTGTCAGTTCCTTAGTGACCCAGGGTCATTTCGGACAAATCAGGTCGGGTTGCCTAGTGGCTATAAATAGCCCACCCCCTACAACCATAAACGGTTGGCTGCTCAGAGTTAAAATACGGCTTTTGTCATTTGAGAGCAACCCACCTCAAAGCCTTTGAGAGAGAATTCCTTGAGAGGATAAAGCCCTAACCACCCAGAGCCAAGGAGTGTTAGGCATCACTTAAGTCTTCTTGTCTGTGTGATTTGAAGACTTATTACACTTGAGGACTGTGAATCCTCCGGCCGGTTAGGCGTCGCGTTCTGAGCATCCAAGAGTCATTGTGGATCGCCGGTGAACGAAGTCTGTGAAGGTTTGGAAGTTTACCTTGAAGACTTACTAGAGTGATTGGGCAAGGTCTGTGTGACCTTAGCTCAAGGGGAATACGGAGAGGACTAGGTGTTCTGAGCTGTGTGCTCAGGAGTAAGTGTCTGGGACTGAGTGTCCTCAGGTTTAAATACCTATCCGCCCTAACCAGACGTACAATTGTCACAGCAGTTGGAACTGGTCTACCAAACCTTTGTCTTCGTCAGGCACACTGGTTCTATCCTTCTCATCTCTTTATTTACGGTTGGATCTTGTAAAGTCAGTGCCTATTTGCTTTATCTATTTGTCTTCACTGTGTACCTGATCCTTACTGCCTAGCTACTATTAGTCAGTGTGGTTTCACTTCATTGAATGCTTGACTATTGTCTGTCTAGTGTAGTCTATCTTCCGCTGCATGATGATAGGTTTATTTCTATCGTTTGTCTTTGAAACTCACATGTTTTGAAGACTTTCATAAAAATCGCCTATTCACCCCCCCCCTCTAGTTGATATAACACACTTTCAGGGAGAACTTGGGGTGTCTTGTCGTTGTGGGTGATCAGCCCACGATGCATCCTGAGCAGTTGGCGTTAGAGGACGACCAATGATGATGAGTTTGCTGTGCGTGAGCACAGGCGATGATACCAATTAGTGCTCGATCTGAGGAAGGACTTCATCATCTTCAACATTGTCGTGAGGACCAATGTCTTCAACTGCGGTGGGGTCAACAGCTGGATTGTCTTCAGCTTCAGGAGCCTCTGGGGAAGTAGGCTCATGAACTACCACTTGGAGTTCTTGATTTTCAGACGCAGGACGAGCCACTGAGATTGGCTCGACCTCAAGGGGCTCTGTGGGAGCAGCCCAATCTCTCTTCTTGGTTTTGCGTTTCTTAGTTGGAGGAGCATCAACAGTGGTGCCCTTGGTTTTGCGCTTTCTGGCTTCACCTTCAACTGCCCTTGTTTTCTTCAGTTCTGAAGCCACTAGGGGACCTTAGGCTTCGAGCCTATCATACTGGCTGGGAAGACAATTGGATGTACTTCCTGCCTTGGTGCTTCGGGTTTTGCCACAGCTGGCTTCTTCTTCTTCTTGGCCTCCATTCTGGGGTCAATGCCTGGTCTCCCCAAGGCCTTGCGCTTTTCAGCTTCATTGTATCCCTGAACACATTTAGCATCAAGATCCTTCATGCTCTCACGAGAACCTTTGGCTTCTTCGCGTTTGGTTCGGAATGCTTCCTTAAGCTCATGCATCATGGTCTGGAAGTTCTGAATGTCTTCAACATTGAGCTTGGCCATATGCTTCTTGAACTAAGCCTTTTCATAATCTATCTTATGCTTCATCTCAACAATCTTCTGGGCTAGAGCCAGCTCAGCAACAGTGGCTCCATGGAAGGCGACGATGAGGCCAATGGGAAGCTGAAGATCATCAAAGCTAACATTTGGGCTGTCAAACCACTCATCAATGAATGTGTTGATGATTTCAACATCAAAGAGAGGAAGGTCATTGAAGATTTCTGCCTCTTGCTTGCTCTTGATCAACTGCTCAAGAGCGTCATTGCCAAGATCGTCGTCGCTGGACAAATTAATGGCGTCATTATCATTTCGCAGAACAGCAGCAGAGGTCAGTGCTTGCCTGGTGGGTTGCATGGGCATCTTCACTTTGGAGGGCTTGGAGATTCATGACAGATCTTCAGACTGCACACTGTGTTCAGGAGGTGCAGTGGCCAGAGGCTTCACCCGTGAAACCTTTGGTGCAGGGGTAGGCTTCAAAGCTTTAGGCTTCTTCAGCTTCTTTGGCTTTGATGGTGCAGGCGCTTCGTCAGATTCAATGTCGTCTGTAGGTTGATCCACGACTGCCCCTTGAACCATAATATGAGTGATGAGACCTTCCAGGTTGTAGAAGGGCCCAACAAGATTGGGTTCAGCTTCGCGTGAGCCATCGGCACAAGGAGCAGAGGGACCTGGATTGAAGTCTAATCCTCGCGACTTCTTGTTTTCTTTGGCCGAGTTCTTGGCAAACTGAAGGTTGCGCTTGAACAGATTGTCATCACGACACCATAGCAATGACGATGGGTCTGCATCTGCAGGCTGTGGTCCACGAACCATGCAGGGATAGAAGCCTTGTTCAATGGCTTCAGCTCTAGACCTGGGTTGAAGATTTTTGTATAGGATGTCTCCCCATGGTCGCTTGATGGCATTCTTCTCAGCATACTCCTGGGTCATGAACCTGTACTTGAACCATTATTCTGCCCTATATCTTCGAATCCATTGGATTCGAGTTTTCTGCTGATTGTAGTCCTCCTTCGGATCTGTCTTGTACAACTCATAGTGGTCAGGAGGCAGATCTCTTGAGGTGTTACCACGATGCTGTCTGCCACCCTTCCTTGCAGATTTTTCTGGTGCCATGAAGTTTAGACTGAAAGGCTTCAAAACTGTCAAAGTCTTCCGTCTACTGGTCAGACAAGAACTGGCTTCAGGAGAATTTATATGATGCTGTAAGAATTCTGCAAATGAATGTAGACTATGAGAACCAAGGGATTCTCCCACGGACATGTACCTGTGACAGCATTAAGGTGCGAGGGAAGGGGAAGAGGTCATATGCATTCTCATAAGATTTTGAAGATAAATCAGTTTAGAAGACATTGACCTCATAGTGCGAAGACATTCACTCATAGATAGAGAGTTGGTTCCAGATTTGTAAGAATCCACGAATAAGTACAAGTGAGGAATCTAACTACTTTGTGAAGCATAAGTGAACATACTAGGCATATTATGAGATGCAGTATGAAATAGATCCAACTTGTGTGAACAGAAACTACTTGTGGTAGAAAAGGATGAATCTATCGGATCAAAGAGATTGTAAAAAGGAGGTTTTATTTACCACACGAGAAACTGCTAGACGGAGTGGGAGAGGAGGCCGAGCAGTTCGATCTTCCATGCCCTAACTTGGCGACGGAGGACACCTACGGCGACGGCGGAGAAGATGATGTCCACGGCCGGCGTGAGGACGACGTCGGTGAGGTCGCGGCAGCTAAGCGCTTCGTCACCGGCGTTGTTGAGGGCTAGCGGTGGCGCTAGGGTTTGTGCGAGAGTGGAAGAAAGGATAATGACTGTGGTGAGGCGTGTATTTATATGGACAGGGACGGCACAGTGTTATTACACAGGTGCCCCTGGCGGTTCACATCTGAAGGACACATGGCTATCATGCAACACATCGGAGGTTGTTCCACGTTCCCACGCACGCCTGGATTGTCGGGTGGTTGTTCCCACTTCTCCGGGTTTCATGTGGAAGGATTTAGCATTGAAAACGGATTAATGTTTGTCTCTGTGTCTTCTGCTGACAAGGACGCAGAGAAGACATTTTGACAGTGTCAATAGAATGCATATGATTTGGATAGATAGACTTAGGAAAGAAGCATAGAGGGGTTAGGGTCCGATCACATTCACTTAGTTCAAAAGATTCAGCAATAAGCCATAGCTATAAGTGAATGTTGTAGAGGACAAAAACCAAATCAGTACGTTGAAGATAAACATGAGGTCATGTTAACATTGAAGACAAACAGAAAGCGAAGACTTTGCAAATGTAACGCCATGTGAGAAACACTTCTTGGGGAAGAATTTGGTGGTGGCGTTACCCACCATATAGGAAGTATTAGACCTAGACACGGCGCACAACTATCGTGGCGCTCTGAAGTAAAATTCCATGTTAATGTATTCACACTCAGAATGCAAGTCTTCATTGATTGAAGACATACGTTACTTCGTGTGTTGCACATCTAAGTCATCAACATGCACAAGTGTTAGGAAGTGTGCCTGATCACAGGACATTTGAGGATTCCAAGATATTTAGCTCACACTGTAACTTGCAAAACCTCTTCTCATCCAAGGGCTTTGTGAAGAAATCTACCAATTGCTCTTCAGTGTTGACATGTATGATATCAATATCTTCCTTCATAACATGATCTCCGAGAAAGTGATGACGAATTTCAATGTGCTTTGTCTTCGAGTGCTGAACTAGGTTGTTAGCAATCTTGATGGCGCTCTCGTTGTCGCAGTAGAGTGGCACTTGCTTCAGATGAATGCCATAGTCTTTGAGTGTTTGCTTCATCCATAGAAGCTGAGCGCAGCAAGATCCAGCAGCAATGTATTCAGATTCAGCAGTGGAGAGAGATACACAGTTCTGCTTCTATGAAGACCAACATACAAGTGATCGTCCCAGAAAATGACATGTGCCTGATGTAGACTTGCGATCCACCTTATCACCAGCATAATCAGCATCCGAGAATCCAACTAGATCAAACTCTGAGCCCTTTGGATACCACAATCCTAGTGTTGGGGTGTGAGCCAAATATCTAAGAATTCGCTTCACAGCTAAGTGATGTGATTCCTTTGGTGCTGCTTGGAACCGGGCACACATGCAAACACTAAGCATGATATCTAGCCTAGATGCACATAAATAAAGCAAAGAACCAATCATGGAGCAGTATACCTTTTGATCGAACTCTTTACCATTGTCGTCGGGACCCAAATGGTGTTTGGCTGGCATTGGTGTCGTGTAGCCTTTGCAGTCTTGCATTCCAAATTTCTTCAGGAAATCTTTGAGGTATTTCCCTTGAGATATGAAGATGTCGTTGCGTTGCTGTCGTATTTGAATACCAAGGAAGAACTTCATCTCACCCATCATGGACATATGATATTGCTCTTGCATCATATATCCAAACTCTTCACTGTATTTCTGGTTAGTGCAGCCGAAGATAATGTCATCCACATATATTTGGCACACAAACAGTTCACCATCATATGTCTTCATGAAGAGAGTGGGATCCAGGGAACTAGGTTTGAAGCCTTTGCTCTTCAGGAAGTCTTTGAGTGTGTCATACCAAGCTTGAGGGGCTTGTTTAAGGCCATACAGTGCCTTGTTGAGCTTGTAGACCATGTCAGGATGTTTTGGATCTTCAAAGCCAGGCGGTTGTGCAACATACACTTCTTCTTCAATCTTGCCATTGAGAAAAGCGCTCTTCACATCCATTTGATACAGAAGAATGTTATGATGATTTGCATAGGCCAGCAGTATGCGTATAGCTTCAAGCCTAGCCACAGGAGCAAATGTTTCATCGAAGTCAATTCCTTCAACTTGAGTGTATCCTTGAGCAACGAGACGAGCTTTGTTTCTGACAACTTGACCATGCTCATCTTGTTTGTTGCAATATACCCATTTAGTGCCTATGATATTATGCTTACGAGGATCAGGACGCTTGACTAGTTCCCATACATTATTCAACTCAAACTGTTGAAGCTCTTCTTGCATAGCTTGAATCCATTCAAGTTCCATGAAGGCTTCATCAACTTTCTTGGGTTCAGATATTGAGACGAATGTGAAGTGCCCACATAAATTTTCTAGTTGTGTTTCCCTTGAACGAGTGAGTGGACCTGGTACATTGATGCTATCAATTATTCTCTCAATCTGTACTTCATTTGCAACACGAGGATGAATAGGACGAAGATTTTGTTCTTGCTGATCATTGTCATTGTTAGAAGGATTGTCGTCAGGCTGAGCATTGTCTTCAGGTTGATCTGGTGCAGAGATGATGAGTTCCTCTTCAGGCTGAGCTTCAGACGGTATGATTTCTCCAATTCCCATGAGTTTGATGGTTTCACTAGATGGAACTTCATCTAGCACATTTGGCAGGTGCTCTCTTTGCGAGCCGTTAGTCTCATCGAACCGCACATCCACAGTTTCAACCACTTTATAGTGAAAGAGGATGAAGACTCTGTAGGAGTGCGAATCCTTTCCATATCCAAGCATAAAACCTTCATGTGCTTTCGGTGCAAATTTTGAAGTGTGATGTGGATCCTTGATCCAGCACCTAGCACCAAATACTCTGAAGTAACTGACATTTGGCTTCTTGCCAGTAAGGAGCTCATAGGATGTCTTGTTCAGAAGCTTGTGAAGATAAATAAGGTTGATGATATGGCCTGCAGTATCAATGGCTTCAGGCCAGAACTTTCTTGGAGTCTTGTATTCATCGAGCATCGTCCGGGCCATCTCAATAAGTGTTCTGTTCTTGCGTTCCACGACGCCATTTTGTTGCGGCATGTACGGAGCTGAGAATTCATGAGTTATGCCCAAAGTATCAAGATAAGTGTCAAGGCCAGTGTTCTTGAATTGAGTGCCATTGTCACTTCTGATGTGCTTGATCTTGACGCCATAGTTGTTCATGGCTCGATTGGCGAAGCGTCTGAAGACATCCTGCACTTCAGTCTTGTAGAGGATTATATGCACCCAAGTATATCTTGAATAATCATCAACGATGACAAAGCCATAGAGACAAGCAGTAGTAGTAAGAGTTGAGTAGTGAGTGGGACCGAAGAGGTCCATGTGGAGCAGTTCGAAGGGTTGAGTCGTTGTCATGATTGTCTTCGAGGGATGCTTGGCCCTCGTCATCTTTCCTGCTTCACAGGCACCGCATAAGTGATCCTTCTTGAACTTGACGCCCTCGATGCCTATGACATGCTTCTTCTTTGCAAGAGTGTGCAAGTTCCTCATGCCAGCATGCCCTAGCCTTCGATGCCAGAGCCAGCATTCTGAAGCTTTTGCTAGAAGACATACGGCAAGCTGTGGTCCTGCTGAGAAATCTACCACGTACAAATCATCTTTCCAATACCCTTCAAAGACTAGAGACTTGTCAGATTCCATTAGAACAAGGCAACGATATTTCCCAAATATCACAATCATGTTTAAATCGCAAAGCATTGAGACAGACATTAAGTTGAAACCAAGGGATTCAACAAGCATTACTTTATCCATGTGTTGATCCCTCGAGATTGCAACTCTACCTAGACCCAATACCTTGCTTTTACTAGTATCAGCAAATGTGATGTGACTCTTGTCAGATGGACGTAAAGTTGAGTCCATGAGAAGACTTCGCTTGCCAGTCATGTGATTAGTACACCCACTATCAATAATCCATCCTGATGTAGCTGGTGTCATACCCTAAAGTGCAGTTAGGGGGATAGGCTTCACGAAGAGAATTGTAAAGCATAAACATTTGACGAGAAAGTGGATTATGAAAGCTTAGATCAAGGTTAGGACTGATAGGGCAAGTAGCAAGCGACTCAGGAACAAAATACATAATAAGACCATTTGGGCATTTGATCTTGCGCCCTACAAGATGTTTAAGGTCCCCAGCAATGGCTTCAGACAAATTTGATTTTTGGCTAAAGACCCTTCCCTGCAAAAGAGAGTTAAGATTTCTTATCCACCCACATCTTCAAGGGTGGCTTCGAAGCAATGAGTCTAAGTGCAGCATCTGAGAACTTTGGCTTTGGATCCGTAGCAAATAGTCTTGTAGGTGGACAATAGTACTCATAAGAATAAGCAGAGTAGTTCTTGGTCTTATGAACATGGCGGTTTGATGAAACGCGCTCATATTCATAGGCCTGAGTATGGTTTCCCTGCAAAACATTTGCGTTAGTGCGACTCGGGTGAGTCCTTTGTCTGTATGAAGCCTTTGGACCATATGAAGCCTGTGGTCTGGGGTTTGTCTTCTTCACTTGTGGTGTCATGACGACATTCACAGGAAGATTCTCCAACCACTTTTTTGGCACCCAGACTTTCTTTATAGGTGACCCATTCCTGCAGTTAGTACCAATATACCTGGCAAACACTTCACCATTCTAATTCTTAAACAGTTTATAGTTTGCATCAAAGGATTCATCAATAACAGTGGGATTAGCACAAGTGAAGCCAGACAGGGTGGATGGATCCACTGAAGGTTCCTTTGCAGCAACCCATGTGGTTTTGGGGTACTGCTCAGGTTTCCAGTAAGAGCCATCAGCATTCATTTTCCTTTCGAACCCAAGACCCTCTTTCCTAGGGTTTCGGTTCAGGATCTGCCTTTTGAGGACATCACATAGTGTCTGATGCCCTTTGAGACTTTTGTACATCCATGTTTCAAGCAATGTCTTCAACCTAGCATTTTCATCAGCAATAGAAGTGGTATCCTCAACAGAGGGGTTAGTTACCACATCAACAGTTGAAGATATTGCAATAGTAGCAGTAGTAGAACATCCAGCAACAGAAGTAGCATTGTCACGCTCAATGCATTTAAGACATGGTGGTTCAAATCCTTCCTGAGCGGAACTGATCTGTTTGGTGCGAAGTGACTCGTTTTCCTTTTGAAGATCTTCATGAGCCGCTCTCAATTTCTCAAGATCTTGTTTCCTTTGAAGATAATCATAGGAAAGCTTTTCATGAGTTGTATAGAGCATTTCATGACGACTTTCAAGTTCCTCATACTTAACATGAAGATTTTTATGTCTTAAATTAAGGACTGAGATCAAGTCATTTCAGCGTCTAACAGGTCATCGCTTTTGTCTAACAGTTTTTGAATATGTTCCATAGCTTTCTGTTTTTCGGTTGCAATTTTAGCAAGTGCTTTGTAGCTGGGTTTGGAACAACAATCAGAGTCATCTTCACTGGATGTTTGATAGTGAGTAGTGCGTGTGTTTACCTTGCCACCACGTGCCATGAAGCAGTAGGTGGGAGCAGAGTAGTCCTTGTCATTTGCATCGGCGTCGGTGATGAAGACATTATCTTTAGTGTTGAAGATGGACTTGGCAACGTATGATGTAGCCAGACTTGCAACGCTAGAATGAGACTCCTCCTCAGACTCCACCTCCGCCTCCTCAGAAGCGGACTCCTCCTCTGAATCCATTTCCTTGCCAACGAACGCACGAGCCTTGCCAAATGATCTCTTCTTGTGAGATGAAGACTTTGAGGAAGACTTGGAAGAAGACTTTGAGTATTTCTTCTTCTTCTTGTCGTCAGAATCATACTCCTTGCTCTTCTTCTTCTTGTTGTTGTTCTCATTGTCCCACTGTGGACACTCAGAGATGTAGTGGCCAGGTTTCTTGCACTTGTGGCATGTTCTCTTCTTGTAGTCATGAGCAGAAGCTTCATCATTCCTTGAGATTGATCATGGAGACTTTCTGAAGCCTTTCTTCTTGGTGAATTTTTGGAACTTCTTCACAAGCATAGCAAGCTCCTTTCCAATGTCTTCAGGATCATCAGAACTGATGTCAGATTCTTCTTCAGATGAGGAGACAGCTTTTGCCTTCAGGTCACGAGTTCGCCCATAGTTGGGATCGTAGATGTCTCTTTTCTCAGAAAGCTGAAACCCATGTGTGTTGAGCCTTTCAAGTATGTCAGATGGATCGAGTGTCTTGAAGTCAGGACGTTCTTGAATCATCAAGGCTAGGGTGTCAAACGAGCTGTCAAGTGATGTCAGGAGTGTCTTGACGACTTCATGCTTGGTGATCTCAGTAGCGCCAAGGGCTTGAAGTTCATTTGTGATGTCAGTGAGTCGATCAAACGTGAGCTGAACATTCTCATTATCGTTTCTCTTGAAGCGGTTGAAGAGGTTGTGAAGGACACTTATTCTTTGATCTCTCTGGGTTGAGACGCCTTCATTGACCTTGGAGAGACAGTCCCAGACTAGCTTAGATGTTTCCAAAGCACTCACACGGCCATACTGTCCTTTGGTCCGATGACCACAGATGATGTTCTTGGCAGTGGAGTCCAGTTGAACGAACTTCTTGACATCAGCAATGGTAACACCTTCACCAGCCTTAGGAACGCCATTCTTGATGACATACCATAGGTCGACATCAATGGCTTAAAGATGCATGCGCATCTTATTCTTCCATTAGGGATATTCAGTTCCATCGAAGACTGGGCACGCAGCGGAGACTTTGATTATCCCTGCAGTCGACATAGCTAAAACTCCAGGTGGTTAAACTGAATCACACAGAACAACGGAGTACCTTGCTCTGATACCAATTGAAAATGCTAGTGATCGACTAGAGGGGGGTGAATAAGCGGTTTTTAAGAAATTTTTCAAAACATGGGAGTTTCGAAGACAAACGATAGAAATAAACCTATTACCATGCAGCAGAAGGTAGACTACACTAAGCAAACCATAGTCAAGTATTCAATGAAGTGAAAGCACAACAACTAATGGCAGCTAGGCAGTATGGATCAGGTAGGAAGATAGTACGAAGCCAATCAGAATAAGCAGTCACTCAGTGAAGACAAAAGATAATGCAAACAACAATGACTTCACAAGGATCAACTGTAAATAAAGAGATGGGAAGGATAGAACCAGTGACTCGTTGAAGACAATGATTTGTTGGACCAGTTCCAGTTGCTGTGACAATTGTACGTCTAGTTAGGGAGGCTGAGATTCAACTCAGAAGACTGTGTCTTCACCTTATTCCCCTTGAGCTAAGGACACCCAGTCCTCGCCCAATCACTCTGGTAAGTCTTCAAGGCAGACTTCCAAACCTTCACAGACTTCATTCACCGGTGATCCACAATGACTCTTGGATGCTCAGAACGCGACACCTAACCGGCTGGAGGATTCACAGTCCTCAAGTGTAATAAGTCTTCAGATCACACAGACAGGAAGACTTAAGTGATGCCTAACACTCTTTGGCTCTGGGTGTTTAGGGCTTTATCCTCGCAAGGAATTCTCTCTCAAAGGCTTCGAGGTGGGTTGCTCTCAAACGACAAAAACCGTACACTAACTCTGATCAGCCAACCGTTTACGGTTGTAGGGGGTGGGCTATTTATAGCCACTAGGCAACCCGACCTGATTTGTCCGAAATGACCCTGGGTCACTAAGGAACTAACATGTGTTCCAACGGTCAGATTTCAAACACACATGCAACTTTACTTGGGCTACAAGCAAAGCTGACTTATCCAACTTTGGATAAGATTTGTTATCATAGTCTTCACTCGAAGACATAGGATTTTGGTTAAGCATCACTTCAGTCATTCTGACTGGTTCTCTTGGACCCCACTTAACAGTACGGTGGTTCCTATGACTCAACGAAGAAGAAAAAGAACGACGAAACAACTAAGTCTTCGCGCTCCATAGTCTTCACGCGATGCCTTCTCTTGTCATAGTCTTCAATGTGAATGTCTTCACATACCACCTTTGACTTCAATGTCTTCATACATTTTTAGGGGTCATCTCTAGTAGGAAAACCGAATCAATGAGGGACTTCTACCTGTGTTATCCTGCAATTCTCACAAACACATTAGTCCCTCAACCAGGTTTGTCGTAAATACTCCAAAATCAACTAGGGGTGGCACTAGATGCACTTAAAGGGGTTAAGAGCGGGCAGCGGGAGTTCCAACTCCCCCATACCCATTCAACTCTTCTTACCCACGTCGTCTCTCTCTCTCTCCTGCCCAAGAACGGCGCCGGAGAATCTCGCCGGATCTCCATCTCCGTCCGCTCTCCTCGCATTCCGTCCGGTGGGATCGTTCCCCACCACGTCCTCTTGCCATGGAACAAGGTTTCTTCCCAAATCCCTCTCTCTCTTTATCTCTTAGTTTTGTCTCTAGGTTTTTGGGGAGATGCATGTTGTTCTTGAGATTTTAGGCCAAATCTTTGCAAGAGTAGGATGTAGGAGAGTAGTAATGCATAGAGATGCTATTTGGTATGTTGCTACTTGGTAGTGTTGATGAACCGTAGTACCGTTCCATTGTCACAGATGGTCTCGGATCCGTTTTGTCTCGGATCTGATCCCGAGCGGTACTACCGCAACTCCCATGCGGTACTACCGCTCCGACCGTTTTTACCTCATACGGTAGTACCGCTCCTTAGGAGCGGTACTACCGCTCGAGGCGCGAAAGTACAATTTTACTTTCGCTCTAGGCGCGGTACTACCACAGCTGGAGCAGCAGTAAAATTTTAGTTCCGCACAATGGTGTGGTACTACCATTGAGTTCGATCCTTCCCTGTAGCAACTAGCCAATGTTATTTCTACTTGTTTCATTTGTTTTGCTATGGTCTTTGCATTGATCCTTCTCGCTTCTCTTGCGTGTTCTTGTGTTGTGTGTCATAGGTGGTGGCTCTGGTTCCAATGTCCGTCGTTCGAACCCTGTTCGCGACACAGGCTCAAAGTGTCTGCGCAACCAAGATGAGGCTCCAGAGGGCTCCAATGCCCCCCAACGCAGAACCAAGTCAACCGCAACCAAGACCAAGTAGCCAACAATGGGCATGGATGAGATGCCACTAGCTGAGTTTATCGCTCGAAGGAAGATCAACCCCTATGTGAATCCCCATGCAAACTTCAGAGGGAATGAGTTGTTCTGGACCAAGCAGCAGAATCTTATCTATCTGGATGTGATCAAGGCTAAGCAGAACATCTACGTGGACGCGCACTGGCTTGACATGCATCATATGAGGCAGGATAAGCATCGCACCTATTTTGGTGAGGCTTTGGACCTAGTGGAGCAGTTAGGCATTGAGGACTTGATCACATTCCACCTGGAATTTGACCCTGAGATTGTGGCTCAGTTCTTTGCCTCGGTCCACTTCCATACTGATGAGGAACGGACCTTGACGTTGATGCCAAATGGACAACAGCTGACCGCCAAGTGGAAGGACTTCATGGATCTGCTACAGGTTCGTGATGAGGGCCTCAACAAGCCAGTTGGAGTTTACCCTCATCACCTCATGCCAACCCCAAGTCCGCCAACAAGAACAAGTTTCAGCAATACTATGTTGAGAAGCAGCTTCCCAGTGGCAAGAAGGTGTGGGTGCTGAACCCGTTCCTTGACATCATGTAACGGATCTTCCACAACACCCACTCCCCACGTATTGGTGACAAGGATAAGGTACATGCCTATCTCATGGTGTGACATCCCAATTTTTTTATTAAATTTGGATGTTAATAGAATCATTCAATGCATATCATATTTCTTTGCATTTTGGAGTTTTTAAAATATTCAAATAATATTTTTCCACTCGAGAAAAACAAATGAGAGAGGATAAGATGACTTCCTCAAAATATAAAAACAGTGGGAAATTTTATTTTGAATATTATTTGAAGTTTTGGAGTTTATTGGTATTTATTTTATTTGCAAAAGGTGCATTAATTGCATTAGGAAATTATTTTCAAAATGTTCTGTGCTTAAGTAAATGTTCATTAGGTTCTGCATATTATATAGTTATTTTAGAAATTATTTTGGTGTTTTTAGTAATTCATTTGAATTAGTTATGGGCCACTTTAGTCTCCTGTTAAAACACACACACACACACACACGCAGCCTGGACCAAAACTGGGTTCGGCCCAGGAGCGCCCGACCGGCCCAGCTGGCCATTTGGCCCAAGGCCGACGCCCCAGCGCCCGACGCTTCCGCCTGGTCGACCGCCCGCAGCCTCCCTCGCTCGCTACCGCCGTCGCCACTGACTGGTGGGCCCCGCTCCACCTCATCTCCCCCAACCTCTCACTTGCCCCGCTCGGATGAGCTCGCCGTCGCGCTCCCGCAACCGCCGGGCGAGGCCCTCGTGGATAACGCTTATCCGCGGCACCCGCACGCTCTCCCCTCGCCTATAAATGCCCCGGCCTCCCCTATGTCGATCTCGTCGTCCCGCTTCTTCCCACGCCGCCCCTACCGCCCGCAGTCGTCGCTTGGATCTCGCCGGCCGAACGGACCTCGCGGAGCATTCCGCTGCCAGTAAACCACCCCGAGCCCTTGTTCCTTCGTCAATCTTGCCACCGTGAACTCGTGCATCTTGTTGACATCTTTTCCTCGCCTAGGTCCCGTCGGAGCCGCCGTACCGTCGACGCCGGAGACGCCGGAGCACCGAGGGCCGCCGTCTTCGCCCCACCCTGTCCGGACGCCGCCGACGCACGCCGACACCACCTTCACGACGCCCAAGCCATGCTGCACCTCCCCGTCTTCTTCCCTGACGCCGAGGACCATCGTAGCCGTTGCCCTGCCATCACCCGACGTCGCGCCGCCGTCCTCTGCTCATCGCCGACGTCGCCAGCCGCTGTAAGGCGCCGGACCTCCTTTTGTCTGTTAGATCGATCATCGACGGCCCAGATTATTAGGTTGTTTTTAGTTGAACCGATACGCGGTTAACTGCGGTTTTTATTTTAAAAACTACTGGTCGGTTTTCGTTAGTTAACCGCGGTTTTTTTTCTAAACCGAGCATCGGTTTTTCTTTAATTAGTCGCTGCCGCAGTTTTGGTTAAATTGTGAACGTCCACTGTATAAGCTACACGGCGAACACCTTTCGGCCAGTAGGAATCTGGCACGCGCCAGGGGCCTGTTTGTGATAACTTTTCTTCACTGTTTAGTCCCTGTATTTAGCAAATTAGTCCCTGAACTTAGATTTGCCATTACTTTTAAACCGTAGATCCAAACTCGATGAAACCAGCGGCAAATTATTCGTATTGTTTAGATCTATCCAGTGGTATACTTTTTGCAAACTTTTGTCGGATTCAAATTTGAATTTATTCAGATTCGAATTCGAACTTCAAATGGCCATATCTCCCAAACCGTAGCTCCGATTAAGTTGATTCCTTTTGCATGCTGTCACCGTAGCAAAACCCTATCACCTGGACCTTTGTCACAATAATTTTCACACACTAGAATCTGCCCTTTAATATTTTACTAGTATGCATAGTATGCACTATATTTCACATCACTCTTTGAACCATAGGCCTATGTTGTTTTGCACCTAGAATATTTCTGTAGTAGCTTAGAGTGTTGTATGTTCATTTGGTTTTCCGAGACTTCTTGCCTTGCATGTTCTTTTGGTTCTCTGGAATGTTGCTTATGTTTGTTTATCCTCGTTGCGATAGATTTCTCGGAGTGCGAAGCAGAATATTATCAGTCTTTAGAATTCAACCAAAAGTACCAAGGCAAGTTGCATCTTGATCATGTTTCATTACCTATGTTTTTATTATGCACTTAGTTCTTTGCGGTAGGACTGCATGGTAGGAAAATGATGCCGTATGACTATGCTTTTCACCCAGTAGTTCACTGAGGTAGGTCCGAACCATATAACATTGTCGCCATCATTTTACATTATGTTGCTACCCTAAGTAGACGTGGATGGGGGAGTGAACATTGTAAAGTTTGAGTGACAATGTAGTAAATAGGACATAAGTTAATTAATGAACTACCTGGGCGGAAACTTGTGGGAATGGTGGCGAAGTACAGTGGGGCACGCATGGGAAATCCATGGTGGTGCACCACTAGTGGACCGTCCGCTCAGGCTCAAAGAGATCAATCGTATCCCCATGTCTAGAAGCTTACGTGTGCAGCCATAAGCCAATATGGGCTCTGGCTTAGTTGAGTAGTTAGTGTGACCCCTTCCGGGATGGCTAGCAGATGTAGAATGATGTAGGTGTACCGGCCTATCCGTGGGTTAAGGGGGAACATTTTCGAAAGGCTATGTCTCGATCTTCCGATCATGGAAGTGGTCGAGTCTTGTGGGAAAAAGTGGGCAACCTCTGCAGAGTGTCAACCTAATCGATTAGCTGTGTCCCCGGTTACGGACAAATTGAGCATCTAGTAGTGGAAATGCCGGGAGATCTCCTCACCTTTAATTAAACAGTTGGGTCTTAAAATGAAACTTGGGAACGGATGGAGTTGGGTTTGCCAACTCATCCTATGCAAATGTGTATTAGTAGAATAATATCTTTTCTAATAGGGAAAAACTAGCTATATGCAAAAAACTAAACTTAGAGCTTTCCACCCGCCAAATTGCATGTATAAGTAGGTTCATTACACTTATGATGTGACTTGTTAGTACATTCAATGTACTGACCCATATGGGTGCAACTTATCATGTTGCAGATATATCCGACGAGGATTAAGGTGCGATTGGTCGATGTTCTACACTCAACCTTGCTCGTGGAGTTGGACTCATTTACTACTTTGCTTCTACAGTATTTGCGTATTGGCTCTATGCCCTATTTTGTAATAAATGTATTTGCTCCTAGACTATCGATGTAATAAAGAGATGTGTCTTATTTCTGTTGTTTCATCGAGTACTGTGTGTGCTAGCAAGTCGATCCAGGGACTAGCACGGTAAGCACAGAGACTTTGACTATTACCGAGTCGGCTCGCTACAAGATGGTATCAGAGCACACATTGACTGTAGGACGCGACCCCTAGAAATGGAGAAAAGACATAGGATAAAAACTATATATTTTTTCCCACTTTCCTTATATATCCTTTGGTCTCGTACCTTCTCTGCTTCAGTACTAACTTCTTCTCTCTTTCAAAATGTAGATGTCGTCCGCCCTTGTTGAGTTCGAGCAGCCCGATGAGACCACGCCCTTTGGACGGCAGCTGGTGAAGATCACGAAGCACCTGAAGATTGGGCTTCCCACATTCACTATAACCTTCACAGCCACCCTGCCCGAGGAGACACGTTGGAGGATCGATGCTCATATCCTCGGACGCATCCTCGGAGACCGCACCAAGCCCATTGACTTCCATGTGGATACCGCAACATGGGGCTTGGGCAGGGGTATCGCTGCTCACATTGCTCTCAGACGCATTCAAGAGGTGCATGACGAAGACCTCAAGAGGACCTCCTTCGTGATGTACGGACCCCGCGATGCAAATGGAGATGTGGTGCGTACCCTGGAGGATGAGATGATAGCATCCCATATCCACGACATGGAGGAGCACATTCGCATGATGGAGCTGGAGCTGTCCGACAACATGGTCGTCATCAAGAACCTCATGACCCGCAAGGCCGAGCTAGAGGAGGAGCTCCAGGACGCTTGCATCGAGCATGAGGGAGAGCTGGACGCACTGCAAGAGAAGATCGATGACCTGAATCTTGAGCTTGAGGAGGCCGAGGAGAAGCTGGATGAGGGAGAAAACATCCAGGAGGATCACTCGTATGGTGCCTATGTCAGCCAGGAGAGGGACCAAAATGATGAGCTCGGAGATGACGACACGGAGAGTGGTGCAAGGACACCTGATGTTGACATGGTTGACTGGTCCTCATCTGATGAGAGTTAGATTTTATACCACCATGAGAGTTTAGAAATTCAAATTCGTTATTCGATTAGCTTTATTTCATTTGTAAGACCTTGTCAAATCTTGTGACATGGCTTACCTTAGGTTTGATTATTCATGTGAACCTCTTTGTTTGAAATTGAATTGGAGTGATTTGAAGTTTTATTGCTATCATGTGCATATGGGTAGTGTGACTTCACTCACTAGGCCTTGTTCTATTCTAACTCCTCATCGACTCTGAAACCCATCAGATGCCTCCAAGACGTGACCCCGGATTCAACTTCCCACCGGAGCTCAAACAATTGATCCAACAGAAAAATTCTCTTATGCAGATGCTCATTCAGAACCAGAACCAGAAAACAACAACAACAACAACAACAACAGCAACAACAACAACAGCAACAACAACAGCAACAACAACAGCAGCAACAATAGCAAGAACAACAACAACAACAACAACAACAACAACAACAACAAACAACAACAACCACCGTCGCCGCCCCCAGCTGACAGTCTTACCCGTTTTCTGAGGCTGAACCCACCCGTGTTCTCCAGCAGCACGGAGCCGATCGTCGTACATGACTGGCTCCGCAAGATAGGAAGGGAGCTGGCCACGGTAGGATGCAATGATGTTGAGAAAGTGAAGTTTTCCGCCCATCACTTGGATGGCCCAACCGCTGCTTGGTGCGAGAACTACACCACCACATACCCTTTGGAGAGTGTGACTTGGACTCAGTTCCAGCAGGCGTTCCGCACTGCTCATGTCTCAGCTGGAGCCATGAGTCTGAAGAAGAAGGAGTTCCATAGCTTGCGCCAGGGAGGACGCATGGTATCTCAGTATGTTGATGAGTTCAGTAAGTTGGTTCGTTATGCCCCAGAGGACGTGGCCACTAATGCAGCCAAGCAGGAGAAGTATCTGGAGGGACTGAACGATGAGTTGGGAGTTCAGTTGACTGTGGCGACCTTTGTGAACTATCAGGAACTGGTTGATAAGGCTACCATTCTCGAAGGCAAGCACCAACAGATGGAGAATCGTCAGAGGAAGTATGGTCATGGGAAGTATAACTCTTGAGTTCAACAGAAACCCCGCTACAGCCTGTACTCAGGAAGTTCTGGATCAGGCACTAGCAAGTTTGGAGGGAATCACTGTCGGTGTCAAAACTGGCGGATCTCGGGTAGGGGGTCCCGAACTGAGCATCTAAGGCGGATGGTAACAGGAGGCAGGGGACACGATGTTTTACCCAGGTTCTGGCCCTCTTGATGGAGGTAAAACCCTACGTCCTGCTTGATTATTCTTGATAATATGAGTAGTACAAGAGTTGATCTACCACGAGATCAGAGAGGCTAAACCCTAGAAGCTAGCCTATGGTCTGATCGTATGTTGTCCTACGGACTAAAAACCCTCCAGTTTATATAGACACCGAAGGGGGCTAGGGTTACACAAGGTCGGTTACAAAGGAGGAGATATACATATCTGTATTGCCTAGCTTGCCTTCCACGCCAAGGAGAGTCCCATCCGAACACGGGATGAAGTCTTCAATCTTGTGTCTTCATAGTCCAACACTCCGGCCAAAGGATATAGTACGGCTGTCCGGAGACCCCTAATCTAGGACACCCTCAGTAGCCCCCGAACCAGGCTTCAATGACGTCAAGTCCGACACGCAGTATTCTCTTCGACATTGCAAGGCGGGTTCTTCTCCAAATTTCGAATGTTTGCTAAGCAGTGTCCGGCCCCATAAATGTTGGTCATCTTGGCTTCTGCGCCCAATAAGGGCTATCTTCCACGTGTCGAATGAATACGAGGAGCCAGGGCGTTTTTACATTCGCCCCCCTAGCCAGATAAATAAATTGTCTATTAAAGGGATGGGGATTCTTAGATTCAATCCATATCATCCTCCCCCGGCAAGAATCCATCGGAGCGCGCTTCAGAAAAATCCACTCCAGCATGGCCGACAACCGCAGCTCCTCCTCCCGCCCCCGTAGCCCTAAGCCCGGTGATTGGGAGAGGTGTTCTGTCCCACACAGTCGATTAGTCGAACTGCAGACTAAGGGATTTCTCCCTCCAGCGTATATGGTTCCCGTCCGAGCCAGGCTCGCCACCTACAATGGCGGGGAGCAAGCGGAGAGCTTCCCTAGTCCCTCTACGTGGGAGCGGGAATGACTTGTTCCTTACTTATTAAGGGGACTCGGATTTCCAATTCATCCATTCCTCTGCGGGCTCCTGGAGTTTTAAGGCCTCCAACTGCATAATTTCACCCCTGCTTCCATATTACACATCGCCAGCTATGTTTCCCTCTACGAGTTATTCCTGGGCTGCGAGGCTCATTTCGAGCTGTGGAAAAGGTTATTTTGCCTCGTCCCCCGCACACAGGAGGGGTCACTTTATCAAGTGGGCGGAGCCGAAATATGGCGCATCGCCGAAACCGGATACCTGTCCGGTACTCCGAAGAAGACGTCCGAGGAATGGCCTTCGTAATGGTTTTATACGGAGGACGTCCCCCTTCTGGACCCTGTTCGGCGGGGTCTTCCTGAGTTCAACAATGCTCCTCTGAAGAAACGCCGAAGCTGGCACCCACGGAGCCCCCAGGAGGAAGATAACAGAGAAGTCCTTTACCTGATGAACCGGATTAAAGCACTGGCTCAATCAGGATTGACAGTAATCGAGGTTATATCAATATGCATAATGCGGGGAGTGCAGCCACTTCAATATCGAGGGCACCCCCTCTGGTGTTTTAACGGGGAAGACGATGCCACCCGGTGCGGGCGTAAGGGTCCAGACAACGCTGCTGCTTTAGCAAAAATCTTGTCCGAGCTGTTCAAGGGAGAGGAAGAGGAGTTCATCCGCATCAAGCCACGGGATGGATTCTCCATGTACAACCCTCCAAGCTGGGTGAATTATATCTCCTTACTCCCATTCTTCCCACATTCTTTGTCGTAGGTACTCACCTTGCCATTTTACGGCAGGAACTGCGAAAAGCCATAAGGGAGGTCAACAGCCCGTCCCCACAACCAGAGGACCCCGACCGGGCCCTCGGTCCCGGACTCGAAGAAGATCCGGACATATTCGTGGAGCTGATAGACCGGCAGTTCTATCAATTGAGCTGTGATGATGCCATGGTGGCCATTACGGCCGACTATCCTGGACTGCTCCCAGCGTCGCTCGTAAGAAAAACCAAAATCCCAACTGCAAAAACTAGGATCCCCTTTTAGATACTTCACCTACCATATACATATGGTGTTTTACAGGGAAGGCATTCGGGATGCCGTGCCAAACCCGCAGCAACTCGCCAGCAAGAGGCACCGAGGCCGGGTAGGCCAAAAAGGAAGGCGGTCAGGACGGAGATGCCGGCGCAGAGGTATGACAAAAACCCCGCTTCGTGGTTGATGTCTTTCTCAAAATGTAATGACGTCCATGTTTCTTTAACAGAATAAACGCTCGCCAGAATATGTCCGGTGAGGCTGCCGATCATGCTTCCACCAGTCGGGCTCCAGGACCGGACATAGAGGCGGAAGCCGACATGGGGTGGACGCCGGATACTACCCCTACAAAGGATGCGGATAGACTATCCGCTACAAATTGAGAAGTGGAGAACGCCATGAATCATAGGCATCGTCAGGCCGTACTCCGTGACGCTTGCTTCTCACCAGAGGCATTTGATGCCTTCAATTCTGGACATGCGTACCTCCGTGCTGCTCAAAATGGTCTAGCTAGAGCCACGGACCAGTATGTAAGGGATGTACGGGTAAGAAAATCTGACGATTATGTGTATCAGTAGCCCCTGAGACTTGAAACAGTTAGCAGAACTGATTTAAGGATCATCTATTGTGTAGGTTCTTACAGAGAAGAATACTCGACTGTCACAAGAGCTGGAGGAATGCAAGACCCAACTTCGGGCCGCCATTGCCGCATTAAAGGAACCTAAAAAGTCCCCAGCTGGTAACATTTGTTTCAAAGAATGATGGGTACCATATATCGTGCGGCGTGGCTGCAAATCTAACAAGAGATGTTGCAGATGAATCCGGAGAGAATCCGGAGGACCAGCATGTCGTACGACAGCTAAAGGCTGGCGAATGCGTGCTGACTGAGGTCAGGCGGGAGAAAAACAATCTCCAAGACGCCAATACCAAGCTGAGCGTGGAACTGAAAGATGTTCGAGCCCAGCTTGCGGACTCCGAGAAGGAGAATAAGCGGCTTCAACGCGGCATTTTCAGTAAGTGCTTGAACGAACCCTTAAAAGGGGGTGGCGGAGAAGCCGGCTAACAGAGTTATGTCTGCAGGTATGCTGACGGGTCGTCCCGTGGAGGAGATGCCCGGGTCTGCGGGTGATCTTCTACCCGAGCTTTCACAACTGCACGAACAAGTTCGGCAGGTGAAGAAAGGTATTGCCCAGGCCTTGTGGCCATCCATCTCCCTGCCAGAAGGCTTTGGAGAGCTTGCGGAGAAGCTCAAGGGAGCACGGCGGCGCTTCCGATTATGGAAGATATCGGCCTGTCGTCAAGGTGCCAGGGAAGCCTGGGCCATGGTGAAGATGCGGTATACCAAGGCTGACCCAAACCACATGGCCGAGGTCGGACCCGTGGGGCCCGATGGGAAAGAGATCCCCGTTAGCTTAGTGTATGGGCAAGTAGAATTAGCCGCAAAATATTCCCAACAGGATTGTAGGCTAGACAGCCTGTTGGATGGTATAGAAGAGGAATTTAGTCAGTCTACATGACTATGTAATTAAAGTGACATGTACAATGCCTTCTAGCTGGATTGTAAATCATTTGTCATGGCGGACCTTTTCGCTTCAACCTCAGGACCCGATAGTCCGGAGTGTGTCCGAATACCCGCTCAGTTATATAAGAACCGGGGTATGCGTGGAAACCAAGCGTAGGGGTCATTAGTGCTTGAACAGACAAGTACCCAACTAGTTATGTTATATTACATAGGTAGTAAGAAACATCTTCTAGGGAGAATAGTTTCGTTAGGGGTTCCTTTCCCTGGGTACGCATGCCCTAAAGTGCATGTCCGGATTGCGAGAGGAGATGCAGGCAAAAACATCTGGGGGCATATATGGAAAATGAATAAAAATCATCTTTTGTTCACCGACCGAATATTCCCTTAAGAACTCTAGCTTTCGACTTCACCCAGTCTGACGTACACATCCGGCTGACCCGGCAGTAACAATCGCAGAGGTGCTCCCCTTATGCCCTAGCCGAATTAACGGGAACGTAGGGCATAAATACAAGAGTCAGGCAACCCAGCTTGGCCAAAACTTAAGTCATATCGATGCATATAATGGCGAAGCAAAGGTACATGCGGAAGAATAAGACATGTGTGGGGCATGAAGCCCAGACAAATAATTAAGCTTCTGTGTAAGAAGCCCCAGGTATAATGAGTGTGGTGAGGCGTCTATAGTGTGCAAGCGAGGCACGAGTTGGCCCTTGAAGGCCTCGAGAAGGAATAAAAGAAAGAAAGAGAAAAAAGACAGATAATGTATATGCAAAAAATGGACAGAGGAAGGAGACCAACATAGAGTCTGGCGCTAGGCGTAGAATCTTCGGAGACTGGCTGTGTTCCATGGGTTCGGCTCAAGTTGATTATTCGACGCACCCCACAGACGGTACGCTCCACCGGTCAGAACTTGGTTAATAATGAAGGGACCTTCCCATTTGGGCTCGAGCTTGGTCTTTTTCTTCTCCGGCAGGCATAGAACTAACTCGCCAACATTATAAGTTTTGGCCCGTACTTCTCTGCTTTGGTATCTGCGAGCCTGTTGCTGATAGAATGCGGAACGGGCTTTTGCCACGTCACGCTCCTCCTCCAGGGTGTCGAGACTGTCCTGCTGATCGATCTCGGCTTCTCTTTCTTCGTACATGCTCACTCGAGGTGAGTCATGAATTATGTTGCAGGGCAGAACTGCCTCTCCTCCGTACACCATAAAGAAGGGTGTATATCCGGTAGTACGATTCGGCGTGGTCCGCAGCCCCTAGAGTACAGAGCCGAGCTCCTCTACCCAGTGCGTGTTAGAGTCCTTTAAGGACCACACTAATCTGGGTTTGATGCAGCTCATGATAAGACCATTTGCTCGCTCAACTTGGCCATTGGTTTGTGGGTGATAGACGGAAGCATAATCGAGCTTGATGCCCATGTTGCTGCACCAGAGTTTTACCTCGTCGGTCGTGAAGTTCGTGCCGTTGTTAGTGATGATGTTGTGGGGGACGCCATGACGGTGTACAACCCTGGATATGAAGTCTATCGCCGGTCCGGATTCGGCTGTTTTAACAGGTTTGGCTTCTATCCATTTGGTGAATTTATCCACCATGACCAGTAAGTATTTTTTCTTATGGGTTGCCCCTTTAAGGGGTCCAACCATGTCAAACCCCCAGACCGCGAAGGGCCAGGTAATGGGGATTGTTTGGAGGGCGGTGGGTGGCATGTGGCTTTGGTTTGCAAAAAGCTGGCAACCGACGCAGCGTTGGACCAAGTCCTGTGCATCTGCCCAGGCCATCGGCCAATAAATACATGTACGGAAGGCCTTGCTTACAAGGGCCCGGGCTGCGGCGTGGTGGCCACCGAGTCCGGCATGAATTTCTGCCAAAAGCTTCCGCCCTTCCTCTTCGGAGATGCACCTTTGAAGGACTCCGGTAGTGCTTTTTTTATACAGCTCTCCCTCGTGGACCCTGTAGGATTTTCATCGCCGCACTATGCAGCGTGCCTCATTTTGGTCCTCGGGAAGTTCCTGCCTAGTTAGGTAGGCCAGGAATGGTTCTTTCCACGGGGCGATGATGGCCATTATTACGTGGGCTGAAGGTGTTATTTCGGTGGCAGAGCCTCCGATTATGTCAAAGTGTTCGGTATCGGGCATTTTGGCCGGGTCCGGACTATTGTTACCGGTGTCCCCTTCCCGTACCACGGATGGCTTAAACAACCTCTCCAAAAAGGTGTTGGGGGACCGCATCGCGTCTTGCGCTGATGCGGGCGAGGATATCCGCCGCCTGATTGTTTTCCCGAGCCAGATGGTGAAATTCGAGCCCCTTGAACCGAGCTGACATCTTTAGGACGGTGTTTCGATAGGCCGCCATCTTCGGATCCTTGGCATCGAAGTCTCCATTTATTTGGGATATTGCGAGGTTCGAATCCCCATGCACCTCCAGGCGTTGAATGCCCATGGAAACTGCCATCCGAAGACCATGTAACAGGGCTTCGTATTCGGCTGCGTTGTTGGAGTATGTATACAGTATCTGCAGTATGTATTGAACTGTATCTCCGGTTGGGGACGTCAGGACGACGCCAACCCCTAGACCAGCCAGCATTTTGGACCGTCGAAGTGCATGATCTAATTGGAGTATGCCCCGTACTCTTTAGGGAGTTCGGCTTCCGTCCATTCGGCGACAAAGTCGGCTAATACTTGCGATTTAATGGCTTGCCGAGGTTTGTATGTTATGTCGAATGGGAGGAGCTCAATGGCCCATTTGGCAATCCGGCCGGTGGCGTCGCGGTATTTATAATGTCATTAAGTGGCACTTCCGAGGCTACTGTAATTGAACACTCTGGAAAGTAGTGTTGCACCTTCCGGGATGCCATGAATACCGCATAGGCTATCTTTTGATAATGTGGGTACCATGATTTGCATGGAGTGAGGACAGTGGATACATAATATACCGGCTTTTGAAGACGGAATTTATGTCTGTCCGCTTCTCATTCGACGACGAGCACTGCGCTTACAACCTGATGAGTTGCCGCAATGTACAACAGCATTGGTTCGCCGATGTTTGGCGCGGCTAGGATTGGGTTGGTAGCCAGTATGGCTTTTATTTCTTCCAATCCGGTTGTGGCAGCGTCCGCCCGCTCGAAGTGTTCGGTGCGCTGAAGGAGGTGATAAAGGGGTAATGGCTTTTCTCCTAAGTGGGAGATAAAGCGACTTAGAGCCGCCACACATCTAGTTAATTTCTGGATTTGTTTGAGGTCCGTTTGGATAGCCAACTGTGACAGAGCTCGGATTTTGGCCGGATTAGCTTCAATTCCTCTACTGGAGACAATGAAGCCCAGGAGCTTTCCGGCTGGTACGCCGAAAACGCATTTTTCTGGATTGAGGTTGATGTTGTATGTTCGGAGGTTGTCGAATGTGAGCCTCAAGTCGTCTATTAGAGAGTCGACGTGTTTGGTTTTGACGACCACATCATCTACGTATGCCTCTACTATTTTTCCGATTTGTTTCTCCAGACATGTCTGAATCATGTGCTGATATGTTGCGCCGGCGTTTTTGAGCCCAAAAGGCATTGTCTTGAAACAGAAGGGGCCGTATGGTGTGATAAATGCCGTTGCGGCTTGGTCGGACTCCGCCATCTTGATTTTGTGGTAGCCGGAGTATGCGTCGAGGAAACATAATGACTCGTGTCCTGTGGTAGCATCGATAATTTGATCAATGCGGGGGAGGGGGAAGGGATCCTTTTGGCAAGCCTTGTTGAGGTCCTTGAAATCGACACATAGGCGCCAGGATTTGTCCTTCTTTGGTACCATCACCAGGTTTGCTAGCCAGTCCGGGTGTTTTATTTCTCTAATGAATCCGGCCTCCAATAACTTGGCTAGTTCCTCTCCCATAGCTTGTCTCTTAGGTTCAGAGAAATGCCGAAGAGTCTGCTTGACCGACTTGAATCCCTTTAGAATATTGAGGCTGTGCTCGGCTAGCCTGCGTGGGATTCCTGGCATGTCTATGTTGGGGAACGTAGCAGAAATTCAAAATTTTCCTACGTGTCACCAAGATCTATCTATGGAGAAACCAGCAACGAGGGGAAGGAGAGTGCATCTACATACCCTTGTAGATCGCTATGCCGAAGCGTTCAAGAGAACGGGGTTGAAGGAGTCGTACTCGTCGTGATCCAAATCACCAGAGATCCTAGTGCCGAACGGACGGCACCTCCACGTTCAACACACGTACAGCCCGGTGACGTCTCCCATGCCTTGATCCGGCAAGGAGAGAGGGAGAGGTTGAGGAAGACTCCATCCAGCAGTAGCACAATGGCGTGGTGGTGGTGGAGGAGCGTGGTACTCCAGCAGGGCTTCGCCAAGCACCGCAAGATATGAGGAGAAAGAGAGGTAGGGCTGCACCAACAGGGAGAGGAACTCATGTGTATTAGGCAGCCCAAACCTCAACTATATATAGGGGGAGGGGAGGGGCTGCGCCCCCACCTAGGGTTCCCTCCCTAGGGGTGGCGGCAGCCCCCTAGATCCCATCTAGGGGCGGCCAAGGGGATGGGAGAGGGGGAGGCGCACCAGGGTGGGCCTTAGGGCCCATCTTCCCTAGGGTTTGCCCCCTTCCCCTCTTCCTTGCGCCTTGGGCCTTGGTGGGGGGGGCGCACCAGCCCACCTGGGGCTGGTCCCCTCCCACACTTCGCCCATACAGCCCTTTGGGGCATGTGGCCCCACTTGGTGGACCCCCGGGACCCTCCCGGTGGTCCCGGTACGTTACCGATAAAACCCGAAACTTTTCCGGTGACCAAAACAGGACTTCCCATATATAAATCTTTACCTCCGGACCATTCCGGAACTCCTCATGACGTCCGGGATCTCATCCGGGACTCCGAAAAACATACGGTAACCACGTATATCTATTCCCTATAACCCTAGCGTCATCGAACCTTAAGTGTGTAGACCCTACGGGTTCGGGAACCATGCAGACATGACCGAGACGTTCTCCGGTCAATAACCAGCAGCGGTATCTGGATACCCATGTTGGCTCCCACATGCTCCACGATGATCTCATCGGATGAACCACAATGTCAAGGACTTAATCAATCCCGTATACAATTCCCTTTATCTATCGGTACAATACTTGCCCCAGATTCGATCGTCGGTATCCCGATACCTTGTTCAATCTCGTTACCGGCAAGTCTCTTTACTCGTTCCGTAACACATCATCCCGTGATCAACTCCTTGATCACATTGTGCACATTATGATGATGTCCTACCGAGTGGGCCCAGAGATACCTCTCCGTCACACGGAGTGACAAATCCCAGTCTCGATTCGTGCCAACCCAACAGACACTTTCGGAGATACCCGTAGTGCACCTTTATAGTCACCCAGTTACGTTGTGATGTTTGGCACACCCAAAGTATTCCTACGGTATCCGGGAGTTGCACAATCTCATGGTCTAAGGAAATGATACTTGACATTAGAAAAGCTTTAGCATACGAACTACATGATCTTGTGCTAGGCTTAGGATTGGGTCTTGTCCATCACATCATTCTTCTAATGATGTGATCCCGTTATCAATGACATCCAATGTCCATGGTCAGGAAACCGTAACCATCTATTGATCAACGAGCTAGTCAACTAGAGGCTTA
Organism: Triticum urartu; assembly: GCF_056163025.1. Classification (NCBI taxonomy): domain Eukaryota; kingdom Viridiplantae; phylum Streptophyta; class Magnoliopsida; order Poales; family Poaceae; genus Triticum; species Triticum urartu. The sequence goes on along the minus strand of NC_141873.1, from coordinate 189,582,845 downwards.
CTAGGGACATGGTGTTGTCTATGTATCCACACATGTATCTGAGTTTCCTATCAATACAATTCTAGCATGGATAATAAACGATTATCATGAACAAGGAATTATAATAATAACCAATTTATTATTGCCTCTAGGGCATATTTCCAACAGTCTGAGGGGTGCAAGGTGAATATGTCCCAATTCTCGCGCAGGAACTCTCGTAGTGCGGCGTCCACGGCGGGGTTTAACTGTGCCCCGATGGTGGCTGTTTTTGTAGGGTCCGTTGGGTGGACTTGGAATTTGACTATTTCATCTGCTGGTTTAAAAGAGGTGGACTTGGATCTCTTGTCAAGTATCACGTCGTCCCTGTCCACTGTGGAGCGTAGCGCAGTTAATTCCTCGGCCGAAAGGGCTTCGGATAATGCCTCGAGGGCCAATGCGGCTGTTTTATTTCTGCGCAGAGTGCTGTGTCCGGAGCACTAGCGAGAGTGATGATTCCGTTGGGCCCAGGCATTTTGAGCTTCATGTACCCATAATAGGGTATGGCTTGGAAGATCGTGAATGCCTCCAGTCCTAAAAGGGCATGGTATCCACTACTAAACGGGGCCACTTGGAATGTAATTCCTTCGGACCTGTAATTATCCGGCGTGCCGAATACCACACCTAGTGTGATTTTCCCAGCACAGCGTGCTTCCCAACTGGGGATGATTCCTCTGAAGGTTGTGCTACTTTGCTCAATGCGGTTCCGGTCTATTTCCATTTTTTGAAGAGTTTCCTCATAGATGAGGTTCAATCCACTGCCGCCATCCATGAGTACTTTGGTGAGTCGAAAGTCGTCCACAATTGGACTGAGGACCAGTGCAGCTGGTGCTCGGGCTGTTTGGAATTTAGGTTCGTCACTGGCATTGAAGGTAATATCCGTGTCACTCCATGGATTCATTGCTACCACATGGCAGATTTCAGCGAGGCTGCGGAGTGTTAGCTTACGCCTATTATTTGATGCGAAGGTTTCAAAGACTGTTAATACCGTATTGTTATCCATGGGATGGTGCTCTGTGGCATTTGGGATGAGAAGATCCTCACCACTTTTGGCCACCTGCCGGAGTATCCAACATGCTCTAAGGCTGTGTGTTGGTATGGTATCTGCCGTACTATGAATTTTGCAGGGTCCGTTAAGCCATCCCTCCAATACGGTTCCATGCCCTGTAGAGGGTTTTTGTTTCTTTGTAACTAACTCGGGTGTCTTATGATAGTGCACCCTTTTACTTCGGACTGGGTGTATATTCTGAGCCGGATTATCCCAAAATTTCATTTCGGTTTTCCAGGCGCTTTCCATCGCATAGTACTTTCGTACTATGGACGCCAAGTCAACGAAGCGTGATATGTCACGGCAACTTAAGGCGTTAAGGATTCCCTTGTCCGTGCAATTATTGCGGAAAAATGAGACTGCGTCTTCCTCGCGACAGTCCTTAACCTTGTTCATCACAAGGAGGGATCTGGCCCAATAATGATGTACTGTTTCATGGGGCTCTTGCCTGATGTGGGAAAGATCGTTTATGTCTCGGTGGGTGGGTGGATTTGAGTCCGAACCCCTACCCGATCTGAGACCCAGGGGCCGAGGAGTTTCCAATCTTGGAAGTTCGGATTCCAGAGTGTTGCCCGATAAGTCTGGCCCGCTGCCTGACTCTAGGTTCAGGGCTTGGGTGATGTCCTCCCATAAATGAGTATCCGACTCGAAGAGTTCAGGAATCCGGACATAGTTAGTCCTCAAGATAGAGGAAAATCGCCGGATTGTTCCTCCACCACCGCAATATGATGGGTGACCGGTGGAGAGTTAATCTCCCTTTGATCAGGTTTAAGCCCAATCCGATCATAGTCTATAGCGACTCCCAAGGCGGCGATACGATCCAAGAGCTCGTTTAGGGAAGAGAGCTCCATTGGATCCATATGCCCAGCAAATTCCGAGCCGACGTGGAGGCTGTTTTTGATGACCCGAGAAGTCATCGTCGGTGCAGCGGCTGAACGGGCGGTCATGATGAAACTGCCAAGCGGGAGAGTTTGGCCGACAGCCAGGGCTCCCTCGGCGGTAATATTGTTTTTAACAACGAGACGAGGCATCCTTCCTTACGGCGACGGCACAGTGGAACTCTCAATGAAAGCACCAATGTCGGTGTCAAAACTAGCAGATCTCGGGTAGGGGGTCCCGAACTGTGCGTCTAAGGCGGATGGTAACAGGAGGCAGGGGACACGATGTTTTACCCAGGTTCAGGCCCTCTTGATGGAGGTAAAACCCTACGTCCTGCTTGATTATTCTTGATAATATGAGTAGTACAAGAGTTGATCTACCACGAGATCAGAGAGGCTAAACCCTAGAAGCTAGCCTATGGTCTGACTGTATGTTTTCCTATGGACTAAAAACCCTCCGGTTTATATAGACACCGAAGGGGGCTAGGGTTACACAAGTTAGGTTACAAAGGTGGAGATATACATATCCGTATTGCCTAGCTTGCCTTCCACGCCAAGGAGAGTCCCATCCGGACACGGGATGAAGTCTTCAATCTTGTGTCTTCATAGTCCAACAGTCCGGCCAAAGGATATAGTCCGGCTGTCCGGAGACCCCGTAATCCAGGACTCGCTCAATCACCATAACCATGGAGGCCACATTTATCATGGAGGAAATGGACACAACCACCATGGTCACAAGCAGGGCAATGGCAATGGAGGAAATGGCAATCAGCAGCATTTCAATTCTTCCACACCGATGAAGAAGGACCTGAGTCACATCACCTGCTTCAAGTGCAAGATGACAGGTCACTACTCCAATGAGTGTCCTGAGGCGCAGAATGGAAATGGAAATGGCAATGGTAATTATGGAGGCAAGAAGCCCAATCCTTTCACTAAGGGGCATGTGAATCATGTCAATGTGGAAGAGGTTTATGAGCAGCCTGATGTAGTGATTGGTAAGTTTTTGGTTAATTCATTTCCAGCACTCATTCTTTTTGACACTGGTGCATCGCATTCATTCATATCAAGGGGATTTGTGGATAAACATAAGTTGCCTATCATAGCTCTTAAGTCACCCATTCTAGTGAGTTCCCCAGGAGCCGAGTCTATGGCTAGTCAGGGATGTTTCCAATTGCCTCTGAACATAGGGGGACATGTTTTTCCCAGAGATATGATTATAGTAGAGTCGCAAGGGTTGGATGTAATCCTAGGAATGGATTGGATGTCCAAGTATGAGGGAAACATTGATTGTGCTAGTAGATCGATTTTTCTCACCACCCCAGACAAGAAGAGGATTAAGTATGTATCTAGGCTTAAGCCTAAGAGGACTCAGGTGAACTCTCTTACGGGAGTTGTCCAGGAAGAAGTACTAGTGGTGAAGGATTATCCCGATGTATTTCCGGATGAGTTACCGGGTATGCCGCCAGATCGGGAGATTGAGTTTTTGATTGAGTTACTGGCAGGCACAGCACCTATCTCCAAGAGGCCGTATCGAATGTCTGGTAATGATTTGGAGGAGGTTAAGAAACGGATTAAGGAGTTGCTAGAGAAAGGGTATATTCGCCCGAGTTCATCACCTTGGGGAGCCCAGTACTCTTAGTGGAGAAGAAGGATGGAACCTTGAGAATGTGTGTGGATTACCACTCTTTGAACGAGGTGACCATCAAGAACAAGTATCCCCTACCGATGATCAACGACTTTTTTGACCAGCTAGAAGGAGCTAGTATTTTCTCCAATATTGACCTTCGATCGAGTTATCACCAATTGAAGATCCGTGAGAAGGATATACCCAAGACAGCTTTTACCACAAGGTATGGGCTTTATGAGTATACAGTCATGTCCTTTGGTTTGACTAATGCCCCTTCCTATTTTATGAACATGATGAACAAAGTATTCATGGAGTTCTTGGATAAGTTTGTTGTGGTATTCCTTGATGACATATTTGTTTACTCCAAGAATGAGGAGGAACACGCTGAACATCTATGCTTAGTTTCGGAGAAGCTCAGAGAACATCAACTTTATGCCAAGTTCAGCAAGTGTGAGTTTGGCTCAAGGAAGTCGGATTTCTTGGACATGTAGTGTCAGGTGAAGGGATTGCAGTGGACCCTACCAAGGTAGAGTCAGTCAGGAATGGAATGCACCCACCACAGTTGGCGAGATTCATAGTTTCCTTGGACTTGCAGGATATTACCAGAGATTTATTGAAAATTTCTCCAAGATTTCAAGGCCCATGACAATGTTGTTGAAGAAGGACACCAAGTTCGTTTGGACTGAAGAGTGTGAAGCCAGCTTTCAAGAGTTGAAGAAGCGTTTGGTTACAGCCCCAGTGCTAATCATGCCTGACATACATAAGGACTTACAGGTGTATTGTGATGCTTCACGTCAGGGACTTGGAGGTGTTCTTATGCAAGAGGGAAAGGTTGTAGCTTATGATTCACGACAGCTTTGACCTCATGAGTTGAACTATGCCACGCATGATTTGGGGTTGGCAGCTGTAGTGCATGCACTCGAGACATGGAGACACTATCTTATTGGGAACCATTGTGATGTTTACACGGATCACAAGAGTTTGAAGTATATCTTCACGCAGAAGGAGTTGAATCTCTGGCAAAGGAGATGGTTGGAACTTATAAAGGATTATGACATGAGTCTGCATTATCATCTAGGAAAAGCCAATGTTGTGGCAGATGCTTTGAGCCGTAAGAGTTATGTTAATACCCTTACAGCAGGAGGTTTACCTCAGGAGTTATGTGATGAGCTTAGAGACCTTCAATTGGAAATAGTTCCAAGAGGTTATGTTGCCACACTCGAGGTGTAGTCCACCTTGTTGGGAAGAATCAGAGAAGCCCAGAAGTTGGACCAATGTATTACTGAGATCAAAGAAATGATGAGCAAAGGGAAAGCAGAAGGATTCCGTGAGGATGAACATGGAACCATATGGTTTGAGCAACGGATTTGTGTACCCAATAACCCGGAGATCAGGAAGTTGATTCTTCAGGAGGCTCATGACTCACCACATTCGATACACCCAGGCAATACCAAGATGTATTTGGACTTGAAGGAAAGTTTTTGGTGGGCCAGTATGAAGAGAGAAATTGTCGAGTATGTGGCAATATGTGATGTATGTCAGAGAGTAAAGGCGGAACATCAGAAACTAGCAGGATTACTTCAGCCGTTGCCGATACCTGATTGGAAATGGGATAAACTTGTATGGACTTTATCACGGGGTTACCCAGGACCCGTTTAGGTTATGATTCCATTTGGGTGATAGTTGATCGTTTGACCAAGGTTGTTCACTTCATTCCAGTGAAGACCACCTATACAAGTGCTAAGCTGGCAAAGATATATATGACCAGGATCGTATGTCTGCATGGAGTTCCAAGGAGCATTGTATCAGATAGAGGAACACAGTTTACCTCAAAGTTTTGGAAACAGTTACATTAAACTTTGGGTACCAGGCTAGAGTTCAGTACAGCCTTCCATCCACAGACTGATGGGCACACAGAGAGAGTCAATCAGATTCTAGAGGACATGTTGAGAGCTTGTGTGCTAGACTATGGGTCTAGTTGGGATGATAACTTACCCTACGTAGAGTTCTCGTACAACAACAGCTACCAAGCCAGTTTGCAGATGGCCCCTTTCGAGGCATTGTATGGAAGGAAATGCAGGACACCTTTGATGTGGAATGGAGTTGGAGATCGCAAATTGTTTGGACCTGATTTGATCAGGGATTCTGAGGAGAAGGTCCAGTTGATTCGTGACAGACTTAAGATAGCTCAGTCAAGGCAGAAAAGTTATGCCGATGCTAAACACAAGGGAGTGATCTATGAAGTGGGAGATAGAGCATATCTTCGAGTGTCTCCACTTCGAGGTATTAAGAGATTTGGAGTCAAAGGAAAGTTAGCACCACGATTTGTGGGACCATACAAAGTGCTGGAACGTAGAGGAGAGGTTGCATACCAATTGGAACAACCAGATGCTTTGTCAGGAGTTCATGATGTGTTTCATGTTTCTCAGCTGAAGAAGTATCATGCAGAGATGGTAGAGATCCCTTTGAGAGATACAGTGCCACTGGAGGCAATTCAGTTGGAGAATGATCTGACTTATGAGGAGAAGCCTATTAAGATTCTTGAGACTGCAAAGAGAATCACTCGTACCAAGATCATGAAGTTCTGCAAGGTTCAGTGGAGTCACCACACCGAGGAGGAAGCTACTTGGGAACGAGAGGAAGATCTTAGACAGGACCATCCGCACCTTTTTGCTGGCCAACCCGAATCTCGAGGATGAGATTCATCTTAAGGGTGTAGGTTTGTAACATCCCAATTTTTTTATTAAATTTGGATGTTAATAGAATCATTCAATGCATATCATATTTCTTTGCATTTTGGAGTTTTTAAAATATTCAAATAATATTTTTCCACTCAAGAAAAACAAATGAAAGAGGATAAGATGACTTCCTCAAAATATAGAAAGAGTGGGAAATTTTATTTTGAATATTATTTGAAGTTTTGGAGTTTATTGGTATTTATTTTATTTGCAAAAAGTGCATTAATTGCATTAGGAAATTATTTTCAAAATGTTCTGTGCTTAAGTAAATGTTCATTAGGTTCTAAATATTATATAGTTATTTTAGAAATTATTTTGGTGTTTTTAGTAATTCATTTGAATTAGTTATGGGCCACTTTAGTCTCCTGTTAAAACACACACACACGCACGCACGCAGCCTGGACCAAAACTAGGTTCAGCCCAGGAGCGCCCGACCGGCCCAGCTGGCCATTTGGCCCAAGGCCGACGCCCCAGCGCCCGACGCTTCCGCCCGGTCGACCACCTGCACTGACTGGTGGGCCCCGCTACCGCCGCCGCCACTGACTAGTGGGCCCTGCTCCACCTCATCTCCCCCAACCTCCCGCTTGCCCCGCTTGGATGAGCTCGCTGCCACACTCCCGCAACCGCCAGGCGAGGCCCTCGCAGATAACGCTTATCTGCGGCACCCGCACGCTCTCCCCTCGCCTATAAATTCCCCGGCCTCCCCTCTGTCTATCTCGTTGTCCCGCTTCTTCCCACGCCGCCCCTACCGCCCGCAGTCGCCGCTTGGATCTCGCCGGAGCATTCCGCTGCCAGTAAACCACCCTGAGCCCTTGTTCCTTCATCAATCTTGCCACCATGAACTCGCGCATCTTGTTGACATCTTTTCCTCCCCTAGGTCCCGTCGGGGCCGCCGCACCGTCGACGCTGGAGCCGCCGGAGCACCGAGGGCCGCCGTCTTCGCCCCGCCCCGTCCGGACGCCACTGACGCACGCCGACACCACCTTCGCGACGCCCAAGTCGCGCCGCACCTCCCCGTCTTCTTCCCCGACGCCAAGGACCGCCATAGCCGCTGCCCCGCCATCACCCGACGTCGCGCCGCCGTCCTCTGCTCGTCGCCGACGTCGCCAGCCGTTGTAAGCCGCCGGACCTCCTTTTGTCCGTTAGATCGGTCATCGACGGCCCAGATTAGATTAGGTTGTTTTTCTTTAGTTGAACCGGTACGCGGTTAACCGTGGTTTTTATTTTAAAAACTACCGGTCGGTTTTCGTTAGTTTAGATCTATCCAGTGGTATACTTTTTGCAAAAAGTTTTCGTTAGATTAGATTAGCCATAACTTTTAGACCGTAGATCCAAACTCGATGAAACCTATGGCAAATTCTTCGTATTGTTTAGATCTATCTAGTGGTATACTTTTTGCAAACTTTTGTCAGATTCAAATTTGAATTTATTCAGATTCGAATTCGAACTTCAAATGGCCATATCTCCCAAACCGTAGCTCCGATTAAGTTGATTCCGTTTGCATGCTGTCACCGTAGCAACCCTATCAGCTGGACCTTTGTCACAATAATTTTCACACACTAGAATCTGCCCTTCAACATTTTACTAGTATGCACTATATTTCACATCACTCTTTGAACCATAGGCCTATGTTGTTTTGCACCTAGAATATTTCTGTAGTAGCTTAGAGTGTTGTATGTTCATTTGGTTTTCCGAGACTTCTTGCCTTGCATGTTCTTTTGGTTCTCTGGAATGTTGCTTATGTTTGTTTTTCCTCGTTGCGATAGATTGCCCGGAGTGTGAAGCAGAATATTATCAGTCTTTAGAATTCAACAAGTAGTACCAAGGCAAGTTGCATCTTGATCATATTTCATTACCTATGTTTTTATTATGCACTAAGTTCTTTACGGTAGGACTGCATGGTAGGAAACTGATGCCGCATGACTATGCTTTTCACCCAGTAGTTCATTGAGGTAGGTCTGAACCATATAACATTGTCGCCATCGTTTTACATTATGTTGCTATGCTAAGTAGACGTGGATTGGGGAGTGATCATTGTACAGTTTGAGTGATAATGTAGTAAATAGGACCTAAGTTAATTAATGAACTACCTGGGCGGAAACTTGTGGGAATGGTGGCGAAGTATAGTGGGGCACACATGGGAAATCCATGGTGGTGCACCACTAATGGACCGTCCGCTCAAGCTCAAAGAGATCAATCGTATTCCCATGTCTAGAAGCTTACGTGTAACACCCTCGATGCGACTATAGCTCCCATGTGTCGAGGCACGACTTAGAGACATCATCGCATTGAAGGCATATGTCGCAAGTTAGGCAATCTTCACAACATCCCATGTAATAATAATAAAAGGGGAGAAAACATAGTTGGCTTACACTCGCCACGTCAATCAAGTACATTAATAACATTACATCATCCATACACTCAAGGCCCGACTACGGCGCCAAAATAAAAGATAACCCAACATGCGACACGGTCCCGATCACCCCCAACTGGGCACCACTACTGATCATCGGGAAAGGAAACATAGTATCGTTGAGAGTCTTCGTCGAACTCCCACTTGAGCTCATACGCGTCTCCTGGAGCGGAGTCATCAGGCCCTGCATCTGGTGTAATAGTAATCTGTGAGCCACAGGGACTCGGCAATCTCGCACCCTCGCGATCAAGACTATTTAAGCTTATAGGTAAGGCAAGGTAAATATATGTGGAGCTGCAGCAAGCGACTAGCAAGGATGGTGGCTAACTTATTCACAAAAGTGAGCGAGAAGAGGAGGCAAAGCACGAGCGAGAAGCTAGAGAACAACCTGCGCAAACATTACTCCAACACCGTGTCCACTTCCCGGACTCCGCCGAGAAGAGGCCATCACGGTAACACACTCAGTTGATTCATTTTAATTAAGTTAAGGTTCAAGTTATCTACAACCGGACGTTAACAAATTCCCATCTGCCCATAACCGTGGGCACGGCTTTCAAAAGTTCAATCCCTGCAAGGGAGTCCCAACTTAGCCCATGACAAGCTCTCACGGTCAACGAAGGAATAGACCTCCTCCCAAGATGTTTCGATCAGACTCGGTTTCTCGGTAATTCAAGACACTTCGACAGGTTAAAACAAGACCAGCAACACCGCCCGAATGTGCCGACAAATCCCGATAGGAGCTGCACATATCTCGTTCTCAGGGCACACTGAGATAGGTCAAGCTACGAGTAAAACCAACCCTCAAGTTTCCCCGAGGTGGCCCCGCAGGCTGCCCGGTTCGGACCAACACTCAGAGGGAGCACTGGCCCGGGGGGGTTAAAATAAGATGACCCTTGGGCTCCGGTAACCCAAGGGAAAAATAGGCTAGGTGGCGAATGGTAAAACCAAGGTTGGGCATTGTTGGAAAAGCTTTAATCAAGGCGAACTATCAAGGGGTTCCCATTATAACCCAACCGCGTAAGGAACGCAAAAATCCGGGAACATAACACCGATATGACGGAAACTAGGGCGGCAAGAGTGGAACAAAACACTAGGCGAGAGGCCGAGCCTTCCACCCTTCACCAAGTATATAGATGCATTAAGATAACATGGCAATATAATGATATCCCAACAAGTAAATAAAAGATGTTCCAACAAGGAACGGCCTCCAATCTTCACCTGCAACTAGTAACGCTATAAGAGGGGGCTGAGCAAAGCGGTAACATAGCCAATCAACGGTTCGCTAGGACAAGGTGGGTTAGAGGTTTGACATGGCAATTTGGGAGGCTTGCAAGCAAGTGGTAGGCATCGTAGCAATGGCATAGCAAAAGAGCGAGCAAACTAGCATAGCAAAGATAGTAGTGATTTCGAGGGTATGATCATCTTGCCTGCACAGTTGTCAGAGTTGACTGGATCCTCAAGAGAAAACTCAACGGGCTCCTCGTTAGAGAAATCGTCTCCCGGCTCTACCCAAACAAGACAAACAAGAAACAAGGATACAATCAACCACGTGCCAGACCAAGCAATATGATGAAATGATGAAATGCTATGCGGGATGCGATGCGGGATGCAAAATGCAAGATATGACAGGAAATGCATGAACCTGGCCTCAACTTGGAAATCCAAGTGTGCCACTAGAAAGATGAGATGAAATCTCTTGAAAACGATATAAAGAACGCCGGAATCGGAGTTACGGTTTGGAAATGGCAAGCGATTCAAAAATGACACCGGTCTGCGATTTACAGCAAGTACGCATCTAAATGCAATGAAATGAACATGCTACAGCACCCAAACATGCCAACAAAATACATGTCAGGGATGCACACAAGATGCTTAACAAAAGTCTAGCACTGAGCTACGGCCAAATCATCCATAGGTTCAAACAAGCATGGCAAAAACGCAAATGGTAAAACAGATCTCAGACTTAGTGAAATTAACACTTGTCTGGAATTTCAGATCATATAGCCCTCTTCGGAGCAACAAAATAACATGCTACAGGACCTGAACATGACAAAGAAAGACATGGCATGGAGCTACTCAACAAGCTTAACAAAAGTCCCTTAGTGACCTTGAGCCAAAAGGGGTCACAAAAAATATACTAACAAGCACACGAACATAGCAAAAACATAATCAGTTTTCAGACTTTGTGAAAACTGGGACATGCTGAAACATAACTCACGAAGGCATGTTTACGAGCTCGATGCACTCACTACGGTGCAATTCATGGCAAGACAAGCATACATCCCTTAACAAGGCACAAAATGCAAGCTAGACATGGCAAGAACAATGGCATAGCATGCACGGAACAACTACAATAACATCGGCAAAATCGCAAACAAGTTGACGATCTGCCCAGATTCGCAACGAAGCAAAAGTAGAGCTCGATTGACTCAAGCTAGGGTGCTCCATAAATGCAAACAAATACATGGATGGATAGAGCACTACAACATTAACAAAACTCCCTTACTAATCATCCTCAAAAGAGGCACGGATCACTAGGAAACAATCCCAGGACTTAGTGAAATCACTAAGTCCCTGAAAACAGAATTAGCAAGTGCACCACTTTGCAAGCTTGCACAAGTCACCACACACATCCTAAAAAATACATGGGTTGCACCTCTGGAAAGATGGCAAAACCCTTAATAAAACATATGAAGAACTCACGGGCATATCATGCACACATTAATCATGGCAAAAATGACAAAAGTGCTAAACGGAGTAACAAATCTGACAGTTAACTCAAGTAGCCCTCTTCTAATAGCATTTCGGGCATCAATATGAGCTCAAATGAAAATGATGCAATGTAATGAAATGATGTACTCTCTGAGATGAACATTTTGATATGCTATATGCCCAAATCGGAGCTACAGATGCAAAGTTACGGGGCCGCGAACATGGCAACTTGGATCAGGAATTCTGGGACTTAGAGAAAAATTCGACCTCCTAGGGTTTACTATAGCTCCGATCCAGATCTGGATCGCATGGAGCCCGAGGATCGACGGCCGGAGGAGTCACCCGAGTTGGGTCGGCCGGAGTCGGGGACGAGGCCGGGGCGGCCGGTGGTGGCGGGCGGCGACCGCGGCGCCGGCGAGGTCGGTGGCGGCGGGCGGCGAAGCGGGCGGCGGCGGCCGGCTCGCGGGCGAGGTCGGTGGCGGCGGGCGGCGGCCGGCGGAGCGGGCGGCGGGCGGCGGGCGGCGGCGGCCGGCTCGCGGGCGAGGAGGCGCGGAGGAGATGGCGGCGGGGTGCGGGCGAGCCTCGGCCCGGGCGGAGGCGGCGGAGGGCCTGCCCTGGGCCTCCTCGGGCCGGCGGCGGGGACGGCGGGCGCAGCCAACGGGGCGGCGACACGTGGCGGCGGCGGGCAGTGGCGGACACGTCCGGCCCGAATCGGACGTGTCCGTCGGCAGGAGGAGCAGTTTTAGGGTTTCGGGGAGGACGAAGATCCGAAAACGGAGGGGTGTATATATAGGCCTAGAGGGAGCTAGGAGAGTCCAAATGAGGTGCGGTTTTCGGCCACGCGATCGTGATTGAACGCTCTAGGACATGGAGCAGGGTTTGGTGGGTTTTGGGCCAAATTGGAGGGGTGTTGGGCTGCAACACACACGAGGCCTTTTCGGTCCCTCGGTTAACCGTTGGAGTATCAAACGAAGTCCAAATGGCACGAAACTTGACAGGCGGTCTACCGGTAGTAAACCAAGGCCGCTTGGCAAGTCTCGGTCCATTCCGGAAATGTTTAATTCCCACACACGAAAGAAAGCTAGAAATGGCCACCGGAGGAGAACGAAGCACCGGAATGCAAAACGGACAACGGGGAAAATGCTCGAATGCATGAGACGAACACGTATGCAAAATGCAATGCACATGATGACATGATATGAGATGCATGACAACGACAACAACACACGGAGACAAAAACCTGAACCCGAGGAAATAAACATAACTTAACGCCGGAAACGGCAAGAGTTGGAGTACAAATTGGGAAAGTTACATCCGGGGTGTTACATTACGTGTGCAGCCACAAGCCAATATGGGCTCTGGCTTAGTTGAGTAGTTAGTGTGACCCCTTCTGGGATGGCTAGCAGATGTAGAATGATGTAGGTGTACCGGCCTATCCGTGGGTTAAGGGGGAACATTTTCGAAAGGCTATGTCTCGATCTTCCGATCATGGAAGTGGTCGAGTCTTGTGGGAAAAAGTGCGCAACCTCTGCAGAGTGTCAACCTAATCGATTAGCTATGTCCCCAGTTACGGACAAATTGAGCATCTAGCAGTGGAAATGCCAGGAGATCTCCTCACCTTTAATTAAACAGTTGGGTCTTAAATGAAACTTGGGAACGGATGGAGTTGGGTTTGCCAACTCATCCTATGCAAATGTGTAGTAGTAGAATAACATCTTTTCTAATAGGCAAAAACTAGCTTTATGCAAAAAACTAAACTTAGAGATTTCCACCAGCCAAATTGTATGTATAAGTAGGTTCATTACACTTATGATGTGACTTGCCAGTACATTCAATGTACTGACCCATATGGCTGCAACTTATCACGTTGCAGATATATCCAACAAGGATTAAGGTGCGATAGGTCGATGTTCTACACTCAACCTTGCTCGTGGAGTTGGACTCATTTACTACTTTTCTTCCGCGGTATTTGCTTATTGGCTCTATGCCCTATTTTGTAATAAATGTATTTGCTCCTGGACTATCGATGTAATAAAGAGATGTGTGTTATTTCTGTTATTTCATCGAGTACTATGTGTGCTAGCAAGTCGATCCAGGGACTAGCACGGTAAGCACAGAGACTTTGACTCTTACCGAGTCGGGTCGCTACACGTGGATATGATGCTCATCTATGAGGAGGCGCGTCGTGTTCAGACGCAACCACTTGATGTCTCACATATCATGTGGTGTGAGCTACGGTTTGCGGTGTTCAACCATAAGGTACCCATCTATGGTCCTAACCTGTTTCACCTGATCTCGAAGACTTGCGAGAAGCTCTATCCTAATGTTGAGTTTGAGGCCCCTCACTGGACCCGTCACAAGCCCATCAAGCTCCGCGTCAAGCCTCAGTGGGCTAACACCACTACCCGTGCTGAGGCAGTGGCTGCTCAGATGGACGTTGATGAGGATGAGATTGAGGAGGAGGAAGCGGATGAGGGCAACTCTGTTACGTATGCTCCTCCCTCTACTAAGCCCTCATGGGCTACGAAGCTGAAGGCCAAGATGAAGGCTTTGTTCTGTATGCAAGCCAGTGGGAAGTACAGGACCCATGTTGCTTCCAAGGAGAGTCGCCGCCGCGACAAGAGGATCTTGAGGACATTTGGCGAGGAGATGTCCAGTGGGTCCGAGAAGCACATCACTCCAGACATAGAATGGATGGCGAAGCAGGGCTACCAGTGGACTGAGTCTGAGGATGAGACCATCCCCGCTGTCGAGACCCACGAGGACCGTGACGAGTGATTGCTCCAGCTTGAGCTACCACCTGTGTCGTAGGTGTCCTCTCTGCCTTTTTGTTGTCTCGATGCCAAAGGGGAAAGAGTGTAGGGATTTGCGAGTCGTGTGTGTGTCGTGTTTGCTTTCGTTATGTTGGACCTCGTTTGCTTTGCTTTGGTTTTTCGTGAGTCGTGTTCGTGTTCCCTTATCATATGGTGTAAGACATATGCACTCTTGCGTATCTTATTGTCTTTCATGCTTAGTATCCTGTGAGCTTATGATATTGTGTTCTAGTTAATTTATACTCATATGTATTATCTTGCCTCTCTGTTAGTATTAGTTACTCCTTTGCAAGATTTGCCTCGTCTATAAAATATAGGGGGAGTGTTGATCCTAGTATGTGTGCCGTGCAGTCCAAAGCACATCTCCAGAGTGCACACATCTAGGGGGAGCCCGGCTATATTTTATATATGTTGGTTTGCCTATGCTTTATTTATATCCCTATGTGCAAATCCCGTATTGTCATCAATCCACCAAAAAGGGGGAGATTGTAAGGGCATATTTATCCCTTAGTAGTTTTGGTGTTTGATGACAATGCTTTTGCGGACTAATCGTGTGCACTGAGCATTTCAGATATATCATGTCTAGGCATAAGACGATTTGGTGCCCCTCGAAGACTATTGAAGACGGTGTTTCTCTACATTTCTTTTCGGCAGATTTGAGCCAAAGGAAAGCCGTACTATTAAGAGGGGGTCCGTGTTGGAAAGGTTTGGGTGGAATCAACACGTACACGTCTGTTCCTTTTGCACCACCTTTCCTTTGGCTCTTTGGAGCATCCTCCGTTTCTCCGAATCTCTGCAAAAGGAAAGACTTCTATTGTTGCTGAACTGGGGCATGCGGTAGTAATGCTCCTCAAAGCGGTAGTACCGTAGGCCCCTGTGGTAGTACCGGCCTTGGGTGCAGTAGTATCGCAGGTGCTCACGGTAGTACCGCATCTATGACGCGGTAGTATCGTGGCCTCAGGTCTGGCTCAGCAGCACGAGCGGAAGTAGGGGCGGATGTAATTTTTTACATCCACGCCCTACGCGGTAGTACCGCTCCTGGCTTGTGGTACTACCGTGTCGGATTTTTGCATAGATATAAACTCAGTGGAAGTTGCCACGAATGTATTTTTATATGTCCGTCCCTTCCCAATCTAGACTATCCCTGCCTTGCGGTAGTACCGCAAGGGGGAGCGGTGGTACCGCGCCAGCGGTTCTACCACCCTCTGCTTCAACGCATCAGGCCTGTTTTTGATACTGCTGCGTGGGCGGTAGTACGGCAGTGCCTTGCGGTAGTACCGCGGGCCGTGGCGGTAGTACCGCTTCTCTGGTCCGGTAGTACCGTGCGTCGCAGGCTGAGTTGGTGGATAACGGTTGGATTTGTTCTTCCACTATAAAAGGGCAGTCTTCTTCTCCGAGTTGACTTACCTCTTCCACCCCAAGCTCCATTGTTGCACTAAGCTCCATTTTTGTCCGATCTTTGTCCCTAGCCAATCAAACTTGTTGATTTCCTAGGGATTGGTTGAGAAGGCCCCGATCTACACATCCACCAAGAGAAATTTGATTCCCCCACTAATCCCTCGCGGATCTTGTTACTCTTGGGTGTTTGAGCACCCTAGACGGTTGAGGTCATCGCGGAGCCATACTCCATTGTGGTGAAGCTTCATGGTGTTGTTGCGAGCCTCCAATTAAGTTGTGGAGATTGGCCCAACCTTGTTTGTAAAGGTTCGGTCGCCGCCTTCAAGGGCACCAATAGTGGAATGATGGCATCTCGCATTGTGTGAGGGCGTGAGGAGAATATGGTGGCCCTAGTGTCTTCTTGGGGAGCATTGTGCCTCCACACCGCTCCAACGAAGACGTACTTCCTCTCAAAGGGAAGGAACTTCAGTAACACATCCTCGTCCTCACTGGCTACACTCTTCGTTATCTCGTCCCTTTACTCGTGCAAGCTTATCTTGTGTTACATCCTTTGCTTGCTTGTGTACTTATTGTTGTTGCATCATATAGGTTGCTCACCTAGTTGCATATATAGACAACCTACTTTCATGCAAAGTTTAAATTGATAAAGAAAAGCTAAAAATTGTTAGTTGCCTATTCAACCCCCCCCCCTAGTCAACTATATCGATCCTTTCAACATCGGAGTAGAAGAGGACGCCGGTGCCGGAGCTGGCGGGCTTGCCGGCTAACGGGAGGAGGAGGCGACTGCGTGGGGGGCGTCCTGCGCGGAAGGCGGTGGTCGCCGCGTCGGCGGCGACCGGCGATGTGGCGGCGTTTCGTGGAGCGGCGGGGCGGCGGAGCAAGTTCCGGGCAGCGGCGCGGGTTTCGGGCGCTGGCGCGGTGATAGCCGGCGACGGTGGGGCGCGTGTGGGCGACCCGGGCCGGGAGGGCCCGATCCGGGCTCATCAGGCCACGGTGGTGGCGGCGGGCGGCCGGGTGGCCATGTGTCAGCCCCGGAGTGGCTGAGAGCGGCGGCACGGGGTTGTCCGGCGGCGCGCGGACATGTCCGGCGGGCGAGAGGGGAAAATTGCTAGGGTTTCGCCCAGATTTAGAGGAGGGTGCATATTTATAGGTAGGGGAAGCTAGGAGAGTCCAAACGAGGTGCGGTTTTCACCCACACGATCGTGATCCAACGACGGAAAACATGGAGGGGGTTTAGATGGGTTAGTGGGCTGTTTTGGAGGGGTGTTGGGCTGCAACAAGAGAGAGGCTTTTATAGTTACCCGGTTAACCGTTGGGCATCAAACGACCTCCAAATGGAACGAAATTTGACAGGCGGCCTACCGGTGATGTACAAAGGCCACTCGACAAATCTTGACCCATTCCAAGAACATTTTTTGCCCCTCACGAGACGAGTTAGAGGGATGCAACGGGTGCACAAGAGAGTGTCGGATTGCGAAACGGACGATAGGGAAAATGACCGGATGCATGAGACGGACACGAATGCAAATGCGATGCACATGATGACATGATATGAAATGCATGACATGACCAAAATGCAAAACGAAAGACAAAACTCAACCACAAAGGGAATATCATATCACATAGCCAAAAATGGCAAGGGTTGGAGTTACAATTAAGGAAACTTACATCCGGGGTATTACAACACTCCACCACTACAAGAGGATCTCGTCCCGAGATCTAGGACTGAAAGAACTCCGGATATTCGGAACGGAGATGATCCTCACGTTCCCAGGTAGCTTCTCGGTCGGAATGGTCTGACCACTTCACTTTCAGGAATTTGGTTGACTTATTGCGAGTCTTGCGCTCGGTTTCTTCAAGAATAGCAACGGGATGCTCATGATAAGACAAATCTTCTTGGAGGTCAATCTCTTCGAAGTTGATAGTGCGCTCGGGGGTCTTGAAGCACTTGCGAAGCTGTGACACGTGAATAACATCGTGCACATTTGCGAAGTTGGATGGAAGCTCAAGTTGATAGGCGAGGTCGCCTCTTTTGCCAATGATCTTGAAAGGACCCACGTATCTCGGGGCAAGCTTCCCTTTGATACCGAAGCGTCGAGTGCCTTTCATTGGAGAGACACGGAGGTAGACATGGTCTCCGATCTCGAAAGCCAAGTCACGGTGCTT
The DNA here is from genome assembly GCF_056163025.1 of Triticum urartu. Taxonomy (NCBI): domain Eukaryota; kingdom Viridiplantae; phylum Streptophyta; class Magnoliopsida; order Poales; family Poaceae; genus Triticum; species Triticum urartu. Next base: position 189,565,037 of record NC_141873.1, on the reverse strand, counting down.
GCTATCATAGTAACTCTTCCGGCGCGATTGCACGGCTTTGAGATTTTCACGGATGACTTTACACATTCTTCAGCTTCTGTGATCAAGTCGTTGCTAAGAAGTTGGCGTTCACCAGTCTCTGACCAATTGAGAGGAGTACGACACTTTGTGCCATATAGAATTTCGAATGGGGCCTTGCCCGAACTCACTTGGAAGCTATTGTTATATGAGAACTCGGCATATGGAAGACAATGTTCCCACTTCATACCCAAAGAGATGACACAAGCCCTGAGCATGTCTTCGAGAATTTGATTTACTCGCTCGACTTGCCCACTTGTTTGAGGATGGAAAGTTGTGCTGAAGCGAATGTTTGTGCCCATGGCCTTCCAGAAGGAGTCCCAGAACTTAGAAGTGAAAATGCTTCCACGGTCTTAAGAGATCAATTGCAGAATACCATGCAAGAAGACAATTCTGAAGGTGTAAAGCTCTGCCAACTGAGATGATGTGATAGATTCTTTGGTTGGAAGGAAATGAGCCACTTTTGTAAGCTTGTCAATGACAATGAAAATAGCATCATTTCCAAGCTTGGACTTGGGAAATCTAGTAACGAAGTCCATTTTGATATGATCAAACTTCCATTCTGGAATAGCAAGAAGTTGTAGGAGACCAGCTGGTCATTGTTGTTCTACTTTGACCCTTCGGCAGACATCACATTCATTCACGTATTGAGCAATTTCTCGCTTCATTCGAGTCCACCAATACGACTGCTTGAGATCATGGTATATCTTCGAACTGCCAGGATGAATGGATAGAAGAGAATTGTGCGCTTCGTTCATTATGACCTTCCTTATATCACCTTTAGGAACAACAGTCCGGTCCTCGAAGAATAAAGTGTCTTTATCATTACTCCGATAGCACTTGTACTTGCGTAAGCCCTTGGCAATACCACGTTTCACCTTCTTCACCATGGTATCAAGGAGTTGAGCCTCACGAATTTGGTCTTCCAAAGTTGGAGTGACTTGAAGGTTGGCAAGAAAACCTTGAGGAACAACTTGGAGGTTGAGTTTGCGGAAAGCTTCACAAAGACCCGGTTGGAATGGCTTGAGAATTAAGTTGTTGCAATAAGCCTTCCTGCTCAAAGCATCTGCAATCACATTGGCCATGCCTGGAGTATATTCAATACTTGGATTGTACTCTTGAATGATTTCGACCCAATGAGTTTGCCTGAGGTTGAGGTTGGTTTGAGTGAAGATATACTTGAGGCTCTTGTGATCTGTGAAAATGTCCACTTTCCTTCCCAACAAGAGATGTCTCCATGTTATTAATGCATGGACAACTGCCACCAACTCAAGATCATGAGTGGGGTAGTTCGTTTCGTTGGGCTTCAACTGACAAGAGGTATAGGCCACAACTTTCTTCTCTTGCATTAACACGGTGCCGAGACCTTGCAAAGAGGCATCGCAGAAAACTTCGAATGGCTTGGATTCATCAGGATTAGTCAAGACACGAGCTGAGACAAGCTTCTCTTTGAGAGTGTTGAAAGAAACATCACACTCAGGTGTCCAGACATACTTGACATGCTTCTGGAGGAGGTTGGAAAGAGGCTTTGCAATCTTAGAGAAATTCTCAATGAATCTTCGTCAATAGCTTGCAAGGCCAAGAAAACTGCGGAGCTGCTTGACATTCTGAGGAGGCTCCCAATTCATAATTGTAGAAACCTTCTCTGGATTAATAGCAATGCCCTTGGCGGAGATGATATGACCAAGATAAAGAACTTCATCAAGCCAACACTCACATTTGGAAAACTTTGCATAGAATTGATACTCTCTGAGCTTGTCGAGCACCAATCTCAAATGCTTGGCATGATCCTTCTTATTCTTGGAGAAGACCAAGATATCATCGAGATACACCAGGACGAATTCATTTCTGTAGGGGTTGAAGATGAAGTTCATCATGTGAGAGAACGTTGGAGGAGCATTGACAAGGCCGAAAGACATGAGGGTATACTCATAAGAGCCATAGCTTGTTCTGAATGTTGTCTTGGGAATATCTTGTTCACGAATGCGAATCTTATGATAACCCATACGGAGGTCAAGCTTGGAGAATACTTTAGTGCCTTTAAGTTTCTCGAATAACTCATTGATGTTGGGAAGAGGATACTTGTTCTTTACAGTCTTCTTGTTCAATGGACGGTATTCGACACAAAGTCGGTCCGTGCCATCCTTCTTCTGGACAAAAAGAACACCACAACCCCACGGAGATGAAATCGGTCCAATCAAACCTAGATGCTCTTGTTCATTGAGCTGTTTCTTCAATTCCTTCAGCTCCTTTGGTCCAAGCTTGTAAGGACTCTTGCAAATGGGTTCTGTACCAGGCTCAAGATCGATAACGAATTCAACTGGCCGGTGAGGAGGCATTCCCGGAAGCTTTTCTGGAAAGACGTCTTGGTACTCACAAATGACTGGAATCTGAGAAATTGCATCTACCTCACCCTTCTCATTGAGAGAAAACAATCAAATAGTTTCATCCCGAGCGGCATAGATGACCACATCATCAGAAGAGTGTGTCAATTGAATCTCCCTAGCAGCACAATCAAGTTGAGCCTTGGGCTTAGAAAGCCAGTCCATCCCGAGAATTAGATTGATATCAGAGTCGCCAAGAACCATTGGAGAAGACAGAAATTTATAGTTCCCCATCTTGATGGAAACATCCGGAGCCATCATTTTGGTATTCATGAATAAACCCGGAGAGGAAACCGCTATCGGCTCAGGCAAATCGATAATATGCAAGTAGCGCATGGATGCAGAAGGTCTTGATATGAATGAAATAGATGCACCAGTATCAAATAGAACTTTTGCAGGAATATCATTAACTGGAAGATTACCCATGATCACATCTGAAGAATCCTCTGCTTGAGCTGCGTTCATCATGTTCACCTTAGCAGACTTAGGATTATGTTTGACCACTGCACTGCTAGAAGATCTCACAGGAGGAGGAGGCGGAAGGCGCCTTTGGTTGAAGCACTTGTTTGCATAGTGACCTTTCTACTGACACTTGTTGCAAGTCACCTCTGAGAGCGGACGATGATAAGGAGCACTTGACCTTGGAGCTTGAGTCCGAGACTTGTTCTGATAGCCTGGGTTGGGTGGGTGGTGTCGGTGTCAAAACCGGCGGATCTCGGGTAGGGGGTCCCGAACTGTGCGTCTAGGTCGGATGGTAACAGGAGGCAGGGGACACGATGTTTTACCCAGGTTCGGGCCCTCTTGATGGAGGTAAAACCCTACGTCCTGCTTGATTGATATTGATGATATGGGTAGTACAAGAGTAGATCTACCACGAGATCAGAGAGGCTAAACCCTAGAAGCTAGCCTATGGTATGATTGTTGTTCGTCCTACGGACTAAAACTCTCCAGTTTATATAGACACGGAGAGGGCTAGGGTTACACAGAGTCGGTTACAACGGTAGGAGATCTACATATCCGTATCGCCAAGCTTGCCTTCCACGCAAGGAAAGTCCCTTCCAGACACGGGACGAAGTCTTCAATCTTGTATCTTCATAGTCCAGGAGTCCGGCCGAAGGTATAGTCCGGCCATCCGGACACCCCCTAATCTAGGAATCCCTCAGTAGCCCCTGAACCAGGCTTCAATGACGACGAGTCCGGCGCGCAGATTGTCTTCGGCATTGCAAGGCGGGTTCCTCCTCCAAGTACTTCATAGAAGATTTGAACACAAAGGTAGTGTCCGGCTCTACAAAATAAGTTTCCACATATTGCCATAGAGAGAATAATATTTACACAAATTTAATCTGTTGACGTATTCCGTAGCATGACATAACACCACGGCCAAGTCTTTATTTGAATCGTTTTATTGTTCTACCTCAGCGCGTTTAGCGAGACAGTTTCCTTGGCACGTCTTGTTAAAGCAGAGATCGTGTCCCCTTATTCCAGGATTCTCATCAATACGGGCGTGGGTAACCCAACCGCGCCATTGACAACGGCGCTTGGGAGATAAGCGAGTTTTATCAGGCTGGTGGGGGCGCATAGTCGCGTCCACCCATATAAGGGGATAAGGATCCACCTTTTCATCCATGCCTTGTTCCTCCTTTGCCGATCCATTTACGCGCACTCGAGCTCCAGCGCCCAAGTCCGCACACCCCACCTCAACCTTCTCCAGCCATGTCTGGAGCGGGAGGCAAGTGAATGGTCTCCTCCGTCACGGAGGGACACATCAAAAAACTGAGGAAGGCCGGATACTTGTCTATCGACATTGCACACCGGCTTCCCGAAGAGGGGCAGCTCATCCCCACCCCTAGGCCCCATGAGAGGGTGGTGTTCCTCCCCCATTTCCTCCGCGGACTGGGCTTCCCTCCCCACCCATTTGTCCGGGGGCTCATGTTCTACTATGGCCTGGATTTCCATGATCTGGCCCCAAACTTTGTCCTCAATATCTCGGCGTTTATCGTCGTGTGTGAGGCTTTCTTCTGCATCCGCCCCTATTTCGGCCTATGGCTCAAGACTTTCAACGTCAAGCCGAAGGTGGTGCGCGGCACTCAGGCGGAGTGCGGAGGCGCCATGGTGGGCAAGATGCCAAACATCCTATGGCCCGAGGGCTCCTTCGTGTAGTCCCTAAAGGGGTGGCAATCGGGGTGGTTTTACATCACCGAGCCACTGACCCTGAATGGGTTGCAGCCCCCAAGTTCCGATCCGGACCCCCTACGCGGCTCACCTCCTGGAAAGAGACGGGCCTGTCGTGGGGTAAAGAAGGAGAGCTGACTGGACTCCAAACATGCGTCCAAACCCTGGTGGACAAGAAGCTCAAACTTGTCAACGTAGTCCAGGTTATGCTCATCCGCCGGATCCTCCCGTGTCAACAACGGGCTTTCAACCTGTGGGAGTTCCACCCGGCGCAGCACCGAACTCTGAGAAGGCTCTTTGACACGATGTACGAAGATGCCTGGAAGGTGCTTTTCAAGGGCGCCGAGGCCCCCGCATTCGCTACCGAGGATCGCAGATTCAGCACGCAGCGTCGCGCTCGTGCGGTAAGCTGTTTTTACCTTTTACAGGGTATTAGTTCTTCATAGTTTGACTCTATGCGGGATCTAAGCTCCCTTACCTTTGACAGGATTGGCACGAGACATCCGGACAGATCAACTGTCCGACTCCTTTGCCCGAAGGCCCAGCGGACGCTCGCTTGGCGAAGTTGCTGGTTTCGGCACCCTATGTGGTGCCGGAGAAGAAGGCCACGGGGACTCGAGAGAGTGCCCGGCGCCTGGGGGCGTCGGATTCATCATCTGACGACTCCAAGACGCACTCCTCCCGTGAAGACGAGGAGGAGGAAGAAGAGACCTCTCCCCCTCCAGCGGGGGGGGAGAAGAAAAGGAAGGCCGTCCCAACTGGGGAGGCCAAAGGGTCCAAGAAGGGGAAAACCCTTCCTCCGAACGGCCCCACCAATGCCGACGACGGCGAAGAGGAGTGGCCGCACAGGGCCAAGCCCCTGGCGAGATCATAAGTGTCCGGATACCAGAGTGATTCATAGTATTCCTCCATTGCACAGCTTTTCCTTACGTCGAACATGATTATGCAGTCCGCCCAAGGTCGGACACCGCGCCGGGACCTTCAACGGTTCCGGACTCCGGTAGGCAGCCTCCTTCCAAGAGGAGCAAGCCTACCGAGCCAGTGACCTCCATCCAACCGGAGGCACCGGACAGTTTGCTGGAGACGCTTAACGGCGCCTCCATCGACGAGGAGCACCGCACTGTTATGAGTGTGGTGATCCAGAAGGTTCGGTCCGCCAAGAGCGGACTGACTGAAGCATGTGCCAGCCTTCTAACAGGCTTTGAGGTAAGTAAATAATATGTAAAAAATATTACCGCATAGACAGTAGCCCCTGATGCTCTGTTCGGTGTTCGGAAAGAAAAGCCGAATGGAGGATCTAATAATTGCAGGAGTCTAACATAATCAAGTCAATATGCATATGCAGGCTTCGCTGCTGGCCTCCGCCGCACTGACTGCGGAGGTGGATACGCTGAAGCAGAACCTCGAGCGGTCCGATCAAGAGCTCGGCCTAGCCAAGCAGCAGCTCGAGGAGAAGGAAGGTAAGAAATACCTTATTGAAATATGTGAAAGGTGCAATTGCAAAAAGTGACAGGATTAACGCGGCTATTGTAGGGGCCACAACTGAGGTGGCGACCCTTAAGCAAGCGCTATCTGAGGACGAAAAGAGGGCGGCCACGGAGCGCACCGAGCGAGAGAAGCATGAGACGCAGGTTGGCGAGGTGCAGCAAGAGCTCCAGGCTCTCATGAAAAAACATGAGAGTTTGGAGCATGACTCGAAGACGCGAGAGTCTGAGCTCGCGGCGGCCATTGAAGATGCCAAGTCTGCCAAGGCCGAAGCCCAGAAGGCCCTCCAGGAGGTTGAGGCAATAAAAAAGATAGCGGTGGGTAAGGCATTCTTTATGCAAAGCAAGTACGTAAAAGTGAATTACTTGTCACTTACCCGAATCCGGAGCTCTCTAGGAGCATTCGCAGACTTGCCCCGTAGCGTGTCGGATGTCGCCGCCTTCTACCGCGCCGAGTAGGGAAGCTCGACGGAGAAGGTGTTCTAGTCTCAGTATGCTGAGGCCGAACACCCGGTGCCCTTAAGCGACCAGCTGAAACAGCTGGTCGAGCTCTATAAGGTGGCCGAACAGGCCATGAAGGGCCTCATAGTCCGGCTGTGGCCTGGAGAGGCCATGCCCGGGAGCTACATCGGGCTGGTGAGGCGGCTGGTGGAGGCCGGTCCAAGGCTCGAAGTCATCAAGCTCTCCATATGCATCGAGGGTGCTCGTAGGGCGCTTGCCCGTGAGAAGGTGCACTGGGGCAAGCTGGATGCTGAGAAGCTTGTGAATGACGGTCCACCGTCGGGCAAGGAGCATCGCAAGCCCGAGATGTATTATGAGGGCATTCTGAAGGGTGCCCGCCTTGTGGTGGATGAATGTTCCATGAATGTAATTTTTTAGTGAACTCGCTCGTTTTGTCCTGTGCGCTGAAAACTTGTTCATGTGCGCTAAGCAATGCTTTTTGAATTTAAAATATTACCTTCTGTGCGGCCGTTTATCAAATTTGAGAGATGACGAGTCATCGGCTTCTGCCCCCATGGCACGAGTGCTGGGGTGTTCGGGATAAACATGAGCGCTCTTTTTCCCATTCTTGGGTCCTTCGAGGGAGGTGCTCAACACAACGAACAAGGCAATCGGACTATAGTGCTTGAACACTCTCACTTAGCCATAGAATTCTATTTTAAATTTCGGCGAAGCCCCTAGTGTTCGGAAGACCGAGTTCGGGGCGCTATCCACGCCTAGGCCGGACAAAGCCGACTCCTCGCTCTAAGCGGCATAAGTCTTTAGGGACTCGAAAACCTCTCGAACAGCGGCCAGCTCTCGCCCCATCATGACGGTCAGTTTTAGCTTTCTCTACTGAGGTGCTTAGCCCAGCTCAACTGGGGCACAATCGCAGTAGTTCTCCTAGTGCTACCTTAGCCGATATGACGGAACGTAAGGTACCAAAACATAGGATCCGGGCAAACCCAACTATTGACCCAAGACATGATTCGGAGCCGATGCATATAATGCTATAAGTTCGGGGTGCCGCACTTGTGAAAGTGTTCGGACTTCTCACACCATGTTGTGGGGTACTTAAACCCCTGGCGTATTGTCCGTACCAAAGTGTACGGGTGCAACATGTCATTAATGAACATATATTCGTAAAAAAAGAGGTAATGCAATAATAGACGGAAGCTATGCATTGTTTATTTAAAAAAGCTGCGATCAAAGCAGAATGATACAAATAGTGCGATAAGCAAAAGATGGGACTATCAAATATGTCCTTTCCAGAGGCGAGCTGCGGAATGTTATGCGAAACAGGTATACTGCTCGTTATAGAGACCACCTTAGAGTTCCGTAGTACGGCGTAGCTTTCTGCTTCCCTGGTTGTATCATTTGTGCGGCAATTGTACTGCCGGACAAGCCTTCCGAAGAATGGAGTCCTGAAAATAAGAGAAAATTAAGAAATCGGCAGCCCCTAGTGCGGTTTAAGCCGCGTTTCGGGCGTGCCGTGATGGTGCCCCTCCCCCTGTGCCCATGGTATTTCTAGAGCGTAGTTATGTACGTGCAACACTAGTTTCGCAAGTTCGCGAGGGCTGGGGTTGGGGCCGCATTGCTATGCTTGCTCGGAACGTGCCAGGAGGTCTTGTTGTAGGTTACTCCGGGCGCGCTTGACGGTGTCCGGACGTTTAATGGCTAGACTGGAGAATTGCCTTGAGAGGCTGCTTTGTACTTCCGCTGCGATAGCTGCCGTATGCTCCTCCGTTCGGAGAGAGCGTTCGGTGTTTCCATTGACCGTGATGATGCCTCGAGGGCCTGGCATCTTGAGCTTGAGGTGTGCGTAGTGCGGCACCGCATTGAACTTGGCAAATGCGGTTCGCCCGAGCAGTGCATGATAGCCACTGCGGAACGGGACTATGTCAAAGATTAACTCCTCGCTTCGGAAATTATCCGGAGATCCGAAGACCACTTCAAGTGTAACTGAGCCTGTACAGTTGGCTTCTACACCTGGTATGACGCCTTTAAAGGTCGTTCTGGTGGGTTTAATCCTCGAGGGATCGATGCCCATTTTCCGCACTGCATCCTGATAAAGCAGGTTCAGGCTGCTGGCGCCGTCCATAAGGACTTTAGTGAGGTGAAATCCGTCAATAATTGGGTCTAGAACCAATGCGGCGAATCCGCCATGACGGATGCTAGTGGGGTGGTCCCTTCGATCAAAAGTGATCGGGCAGGAAGACCATGAGTTGAACTTTGGGGCAACTGGCTCCATCGTGTATACGTCCCTTAGCACACGCTTCCGCTCCCTCTTGGGGACGTGGGTTGCGTATATCATGTTCACCGTCCGCACTTGTGGGGGAAAACCTTTCTGTCCGCTGTTGTTCGGCGGCCGGGGCTCCTCCTCGTCATCGCTATGCAGCCCCTTGTCTCTGCTTTCGGCATTTAACTTGCCTGCCTGCTTGAACACCCAACAATCCCTGTTGGTGTGATTGGCTGGTTTTTCGGGGGTGCCATGTATCTGGCATGAGCGGTCCAGTATTCAGTCCAAATTGGACGGGCCCGGAGTGTTTCTTTTGAATGGCTTTTTCTGCTGACCGGGTTTAGAGCCTTTGAGTCCGGCATTAACTGCCGTATCCTCAGTATTGTCGCCGTTAATGCGGCGCTTTTGCTTGTTGCGACGCGACCTGCCACTGCTGTCCTTGGTATCCGAATTACCAGGGCTCTTGGTCATGTTATTGCTGCGAGCTAGCCAGCTATCTTCTCCCGCACAAAAGCGGGTCATAAGTGTCGTGAGGGCTGCCATAGATTTCGGCTTCTCCTATCCTAGGTGCCGTGCAAGCCACTCGTCGCGGATGTTATGCTTGAAGGCTGCTAGGGCCTCTGCGTCCGGACAGTCGATGATTTGATTTTTCTTGGTTAGGAACCGTGTCCAGAATTATCTGGCCGATTCCTCTAGCTGCTGAATTATGTGGCTTAGGTCATCGGCGTCTGGTGGTCGCACATAAGTGCAGTTGAAATTGTCGAGGAATGCGGCTTCCAGGTCCTCCCAACAACCAATTGATTCTGCTGACAAGCTATTGAGCCAATACCGAGCTGGTCCTTTAAGCTTGAGTGGGAGGTATTTGATGGCGTGTAGGTCATCACCACGGGCCATCTAGATATGAAGGAGATATTCCTCGATCCATACCGCAGGATCTGTTGTGCCATCGTATGATTCGATGTTCACGGGTTTGAAACCCTCGGAGATTTGATGATCCATTACTTCATCTGTGAAGCATAGTGGGTGTGCGGCGCCTCTGTATTGGGCTACATCACGACGCAGCTCAAACGAGCTTTGTCTACTGTGTTCGGCCCGGCCGGATTTACTGTATCCCGCGTGACGAGTACCGTCTCGTGCCGTGGGGCGCCCACGTGATCCGTAGATCGATCTTGTTTGCCTTGCCTTATCCTCCAATATATCTCGCAGGTCTGGCACATTTTCCCATGCCTTGGTAGTTTTTGAGCGGCGCTGGGGTGCGGCTTGAGTGGAGGGCTGAGAGGCCTCTCTGTCGCGGCCACGGGGTGGCCGGTCGGCCACATCATGCGCTGGTGATGTAGGTTTAGGTGCTTCCTCCTCTAATTGGGGTAGCAACCTGCGCTTTGGGTAGCTCTTGGAGGGGCGTTTGAGTTCATACTCTTCGGCCGCAAGGACTTCAGTCCATCTGTCGGCTAGCAAATCTTGATCAGCTCTAAGTTGTTGTTGTTTTTTCTTGAGGCTGCTCGCTGTGGCCATAAGCCTGCGTTTGAAACGCTCTTGTTCGACGGGATCCTTCGGCACGACAAATACGTCATCGTCGAGGCTTGCCTCGTCTTCGGAGGGAGGCATATAATTATCGTCCTCGACCTCTCTGTCTGCTGCTCTCTCATGAGGGCTGGCTTCTCTATCCTCATGTGTTGAATCTTGCTGGAGGTGGTTGTCTTCGGCATTGTCCGGGGTGTTATTATCCCCCGTGTCGGAATCACCGTTTTTGTTTTGGCAGGATTTAGAGCGGCGCCGCTGACGCCGGCGCTTAGGCTGCTCCTTGGAGGGGTCATCCTCCGCTGTTCCATCGCCATTGCCTTCTTTTGGGGTGTCCACCATGTATATATCATACGACGAGGTGGCTTTCCAGTGCCCTATAGGCGCTGGTTCTTGATCGTCTCCTGCATCGGCGTCCATATCGTCGATGTCTTCGGAGTCAAAGTCGAGCATGTCAGTTAAATCATCGACAGTGGCTACGAAGTGGGTGGTGGGTGGGCTTTGAATTTCTTCATCATCCGCATCCCAACCTTGCCGACCATAGTCCGGCCAGGGCTCTCCTGACAAAGAGAGAGACTTTAGTGAATTCAGAATATCGCCGAAGGGCGAGTGCCGAAAGATGTCCGCGGCGGTGAACTCCATGATCGGTGCCCAATCGGGTTTGATCGGTCGGGGCGCAGATGGCTCGGAGTCCGGAGAGGAGTCCGGCTCCTTGGAGTCACGGGCTTCGCAGAGAATAGGGCTGGTGTTTGGCTCGATTGCCGTAGAGATTGCCGCCCCCGAGGCGGTGTCTAACCACCCATCCTCGGTTGGTGTGATCGGCTCCGAGCTAGGGGTCGGAGCGGACACGGGTGCGGCCTCCAGGGCACTGTTCGGTGGCAGAGCTAAATCATGCCCATCGTGACAGTGCGGCGCACTCGGCTGTGGCTCGAATCCGTCGAAGATCAAGTCTCCGCGGATGTCGGTCGTGTAGTTTAAACTTCCAAAACTGACCTGATGGCAAGGGGTGTAGCTTTCGATCTGCTCCAGATGACCAAGCTAATTGGCCCGCAGTGCAAAGCCACTGAATACGAAGATCTGTCCGGGGAGAAAAGTCTCACCCTGGATCGCATCGCTGTTGATGATCGGAGAAGCCATCGGGCCTAAAAGTGACGACACAGAGGAACTCTCAATGAAAGCACCAATGTCGGTGTCAAAATCGGCGGATCTCGGGTAGGGGGTCCCGAACTGTGCGTCTAGGTCGGATGGTAACAGGAGGCAGGGGACACGATGTTTTACCCAGGTTCGGGCCCGCTTGATGGAGGTAAAACCCTACGTCCTGCTTGATTGATATTGATGATATGGGTAGTACAAGAGTAGATCTACCATGAGATCAGAGAGGCTAAACCCTAGAAGCTAGCCTATGGTATGATTGTTGTTCGTCCTACGGACTAAAACTCTCCGTTTTATATAGACACCGGAGAGGGCTAGGGTTAAACAGAGTCGGTTACAATGGTAGGAGATCTACATATCCGTATCGCCAAGCTTGCCTTCCACGCCAAGGAAAGTCCCTTCCGGACACGGGACGAAGTCTTCAATCTTGTATCTTCATAGTCCAGGAGTCCGGCCGAAGGTATAGTCCGGCCATCCGGACACCCCCTAATCTAGGACTCCCTCAGGTGGGAAGATCCATGGCCACCTTTGTTCTTCTGCTGGTAGGGCTGACGAAACGGAGGAGGAGGAAGCCAGAACTTCTGTTGCTTAGCTGCCACTTGTGAGGAAGAAGAAGACTGAACAGCATCTCTGATTCTCTTCTTAGAAGCCTCACACTTGAGTTGAGCACCTTCTTGCTTGAGGGCCATGTTATAGAATTGATCAAACTTAGTAGGCTCCACGAGGACGAGAGCTAACTGCAGATCTTCCTTGAGGCCACCTCTGAAGTGATAGATCATGCTCTTTTCATCAGGAACATCCTGCCTTGCGAAGCGAGCAAATTTTTGAAACTGGATGTTGTATTGGTATACGGACATGCTGCCTTACTTGAGATTGCGGAACTCCTCACGCTTGCTCTCAGCAACACTTGTTGGAATGTGATGAGCTTTGAATTCTCCATAGAAATCATCCCAGGTAATCACACGACCTCCTCTGGAATCTTTGTATTGTTGATACCAATCAGCAGCTTGGTCCTTGAGCTGAAAAGAAGCGAACTTGATATAGTACTCAAGCCTGACATTACTACATTCAAAATGCTTGTTTATGTCCACGAGCCAATCATCGGCGTTCGTGGCCTCGGCACAGTAGCTGAAAGACTTCGGCTGATTTGCAAGGAACTGGTTGAGGGTAGCAAACTGAGGCTGATTGTGGAAATTCCCTTGGCCTTGATTTCCTTGGTTGCCTTGGCCTTGGTTGCGCTCTTGCAAGAGTTGCAAAAGCATCTGGGCATTGGCATTGGTAGCTGCCATCATAGCTTGCCATGCCTCCGGAGGCGGAGGTGGAGGTGGAGGGTTCACCTGACTTCCATCATTGTGTTCCGGATTCAGACGCGTTGGAGGAGCCATCCTGAAGAGGGTGACATCCGTTAGAATCTTGATAGACAGATAGACAAGCTGAATCAACGGATAGAAATTGCAACATATAGTCTTCACAATAAACATTCGGATAAGGATGAATGAATGAATTCCAAAGTTAGCATCACACATCCATAAGGTGAGAAGCCACTTAGGTAAAGGTAGATGAATGAAACAACAAGGTACGATTAGGAACGAATAAATGGTAAGGATTACCCAATCACAAACCAAATATTTGCGGGAAGAAATGCTAAGAGCTACTTGATTTCCCACCTATTAACTCCCGAAACTTTCTGGTTATGCAATCTGGTGTTGGCGATATAGGGAGGCACAATATATATCACACAACTAACAAGCCCTATGCTCCAACTGTATCCATCCGTCAACACATAACCAAGAAACCTTCAGAAATCGTGTACCTCAACCTTCAAAAAGCATCCGTTATACGAGTTATGGCAATACTCCTGAACTCCCGCCCCAGTACTAGGTGGACTCGAGGTTATCTCACCAACAACTGGATAAAATAGATTTTTTATGTCGGCAAACTCAGGTATTCCAGAACTGCAACAATAAAATTTTGACGACAACACCTCGGAGCTCAACTCCCCGGGACAATGCCACAACCCCCAAATGTCAGGAGGCACCAAGAACAATGTTCTCGTCATAATAATACCGGAACGATTCCAAGATACCCGCGTGATCCTAAAAAAATTCGTGAAAATTGAGGAGAGGAAAGTCAAACCATCTACGTCAGGAGGCCTCACCAGAGCCACGAAGGGACTGAGGAGTAAAAAGAATCCTCCTCTCTGTTATATATAATCCTAAGACTCAAAACATTTTTGTTCTAGACTCAACAACGTCAGTGATTCGATTAAGTAGGGGACTCCTAAGTCGGGGATGGCTCTGATACCAACTTGTAACGCCCACGATACGGCTATAGCTCCCACGTGTCGAGGCATGACTTAGAGGCATAACTGCATAGTGGTTTTGTCGCAAGAAGGGTCATCTTCACAAACATCCCATATAATGAACAAGGCATGGATAAATAGAGTTGGCTTACACTCGCCATGTCACACAATACATAAATAATTCATACGTCATCCAAAATACACTCATATACCGACTACGGTCAAAACCAAATGAAAAGGAAGATAAACCCCAAATGCTATATCCCCGATCGTCCCAACTGGGCTCCACTATTGATCATCAGGAAACGACACATAGTAACGACCAAGGTCCTCGTCGAACTCCCACTTGAGTTCGGTAGCATCACCTGCACTGGTATCATCGGCACCTGCAACTATTTGGAAGTATCTGTGAGTCACGAGGACTCAGCAATCTCACACCAGCGAGATCAAGACTATATAAGCTTATGGGTGGGATAAGGTAATGAGGTGGAGCTGCAACAAGTGCTAAGCAAATATGGTGGCTAACATACGCAAATAAGTTTAAGAAGAGAAGCTACTCAACGGTCATGAAACTATAGTGATCAACAAGTGATCCTGAAACTAATTACGTTCAAACATAACCCAAAACCGTGTTCACTTCCCGGACTCTGCCGAAAAGAGACCATCATGGCTACACACGCAGTTGATTCATTTTAATTAAGTAAAGTGTCAAGTTCTCTACAACCGAACATTAACAAATTCCCATCTTCCACATAACCGCGGGCACGGCTCTCAAAAATTTATACCCTACAGGGGTGTCCCAACTTAGCCCATCATAAGCTCTCACGATCAACGAAGGATATTCCTTCTCCCGGAAAGACCCGATCAGTCTCAGAATCCCGGTTACAAGACATTTCGACAATGGTAAAACAAGACCAGCAAAGCTGCCCGAATGTGCCGACAAATCCCGATAGGAGTTGCACATATCTCGTTCTCAGGGCACACCGGATGGGCAAGACGTCGGGTTGGCATAGACCCTGGTTGCCCAGGGGGGCGCCGGACATCGCCCAGTTCGGACCAACACTCAGAGGAGCATTGGCTCGAGGGGGTAAAATAAAGATGATCCTCGGTGAGGGAGTCCTGGATTAGGGGGTCTCCGGACAGCCGGACTATATCCTTTGGCCGGACTATTGGACTATGAAGATACAAGATTGAAGACTTCGTCTCGTGTCCGGATGGGAATCTACTTGGCGTGGAAGGCAAGCTAGGCAATATGGATATGTATATCTCCTCCTTTTGTAACCGACCTTGTGTCACCCTAACCCTCTCCGGTGTCTATATAAACCGGAGGGTTTTAGTCCGTAGGACAACAACAACTACAACATACAATCATACCATAGGCTAGCTTCTAGGGTTTAGCCTCTCCAATCTCGTGGTAGATCTACTCTTGTACTACCCATATCATCAATATTAATCAAGCAAGACGTAGGGTTTTACCTCCATCAAGAGGGCCCGAACCTGGGTAAAACATTGTGTCCCCTGCCTCCTGTCACCATCCGCCTTAGATGCACAGTTCGGGACCCCCTACCCGAGATCCGCCAGTTTTGACACCGACATTGGTGCTTTCATTGAGAGTTCCTCTGTGCCGTTGCCAGAAGGAAGGATGTCTCGTCTCGTCTTTAAATATGGTTCTACTGTCAAGGGAGCTTTGGCTGTCGGCCAAACTCTCTGGCTAGGCGGTTTCATCATGACCGCCTGTTCGGCCGCCACGCCGATGATGACTTCTCGGCTCATCAAAAACAGCCTCCACATCAAATCGGCACTCGCCGAACAGATGGATCCAATAGAGCTCGCCTCCTTAAATGAGCTCTTAGATCGCATCGCCTCCCTGGGAGTCGCTACGGACTATGATCGGATTGGGCTTAAACCCGATCAAAGGGAGATTAACTCTCCGCCGGTCACCCATCATATTGCAGTGGTGGAGGAACAATGCGGTGACCTTTCCTCCATCTTGAGGACCAACTATGTCCGGATTCCCGAGCTCTCTGAGCCGGACGCCCGTTCGCGGGAGGACAACACCCAATCCCTGAACTTAGAGTCAGGCAGCGGGCCAGGGTTATCGGATCACACCCCGAAACCGGAACTTTCAAAATTGGAAATTCCTCGGCCCCTGGATCCCAGATCAGGTGAGGGTTCGGATTCAATTCCACCCACCCACACAAACATAAGCGATCTTTCCCACATCAGGCAAGAGCCCCTGGAAACAGTACATCACTACTGGGCCAGATTCCTCCTAGCGATGAACAAGGTTAAGGACTGTCGCGAGGAAGACGCAATCTTATTTTTCCACAATAATTGCACGGACAAGGGAATCCTTAACGCCATAAATCACTGTGAGATAACACGCTTCGCTGACTTGGCATCCATAGTACGAAAGTTCTGTGCGATGGAAAGTTCCTGGAAAATCGAAACAAACTTTTGGGATAATCCGGCCCTAAACACAAACCCAGTCCGAAATAAAAGGGTGCATTATCACAATACACCCGGGTTAACTACCAAAAAGCAAAAGCCCTCTACGGGGCAGGGAACCGTACTAGAGGGATGGCTCAACGGACCCTGCAAAATTCATAGTACAGCGGAAGCAATACCAATGCACAGCCTTAGAGCATGTTGGATACTCCGGCAGGTGGCCAAAAGTGGTGAGGATCTACTCCTCCCAAATACCACAGAGCACCATCCCGTGGACAACAATACGGTGTTAACGGTCTTTGAGACCTTCGCGTCAAATAATAGACGCAAGCGAACACTGCGCAGCATGGACAAAATCTGCCACGTAGCGGCAATAAATCCTTTGAGTGACACGGCTATTACCTTCAATGCCAGTGACAAACCTAAATTCCGAACAGCCCGAGCACCAGCCGCACTGGTCCTCAGTCCAATCGTGGACGGCTTTCGACTCACCAAGGTACTCATGGACGGCGGCAGCGGATTAAACCTCATCTATGAGGAAACTCTTCAAAAGATGGAAATAGACTGGAGCCGCATTGAGCAAAGTAGCACAACCTTTAGAGGAATCATCCCCAGTCGGGAAGCACGCTGTGCTGGGAAAATCACACTAGATGTGGTATTCGGCACGCCGGATAATTACAGGTCCGAAGAAATTACATTCCAAGTGGCCCCGTTCAGCAGTGGTTATCACGCTCTTTTAGGACGGGAGGCATTCACAATCTTCCAAGCCGTACCACATTACGGGTACATGAAGCTCAAAATGCCCGGGCCCAACGGAATCATCACTCTCGCCAGCGATCCGGACACAACACTCCGCGCTGAAAACAAAACAGCCGCATTGGCCCTCGAGGCATTATCCGAAGCCCTCTCGGTCGAGGAATTAACTACGCTATGCTCCACAGTGGACAGGGACGACGTGATACTCGACAAAAGATCCAAGTCCACCTCTTTTAAACCAGCAGATGAAATAGCCAAATTCCAAGTCCACCCAACGGACCCTAAAAAACAGCCTCCATCGGGGCATAGCTAAGCCCCACTGTGGACGCCGCACTATGAGAGTTCCTGCGCGAGAACTGGGACATATTCGCCTGGCATCCCTCAGACATGCCAGGAATCCCATGCAGGCTAGCCAAGCATAGCCTCAATATCCTAAAGGGATTCAAGCCGGTCAAGCAAGCTCTTCGGCGTTTCTCTGAACCTAAGAGACAGGCCATGGGAGAGGAACTAGCCAAGTTATTGGAGGACGGATTCATCAAAGAAATAAAACACCCGGACTGGATGGCAAACCTGGTGATCGTACCAAAGAAGGACAAATCCTGGCGCCTTTGTGTCGAATTCAAAGACCTCAATAAAGCTTGCCCAAAGAATCCCTTCCCCCTCCCACGCATCGATCAAATCATTGATGCTACTGCAGGACACGAGTCATTGTCTTTCCTCGACACATACCCCGGTTACCACCAAATCAAGATGGCGGAGTCCGACCAAGCCGCAACAACATTCATCACGCCATACGGTCCCTTCTGTTTTAACAC
This sequence comes from Triticum urartu, assembly GCF_056163025.1. Taxonomy (NCBI): domain Eukaryota; kingdom Viridiplantae; phylum Streptophyta; class Magnoliopsida; order Poales; family Poaceae; genus Triticum; species Triticum urartu. Next base: position 189,547,230 of record NC_141873.1, on the reverse strand, counting down.
AATGCCTTTTGGGCTCAAAAACGCTGGCGCAACATATCAGCGCATGATTCAGACATACCTGGAGAAACAAATCGGGAAAACAGTAGAGGCATGCGTAGATGATGTGGTCGTCAAAACCAAACACGTCGACTCTTTGATAGACGACTTGAGGCTCACATTCGACAACCTCTGAACATATGACATCAAGCTCAATCCAGAAAAATGCGTTTTCGGCGTACCAGCCGGAAAGCTCCTGGGATTCATTGTCTCCAGTAGAGGTATTGAAGCTAATCCGGCCAAAATCCGAGTGTTGTCACAGTTGGCTACCCCAAGAGACCTCAAACAAATCCAGAAGCTAACTGGATGCATGGCGGCTCTAAGCCGCTTTATCTCCCACTTGGGAGTAAAGGCTTTACCCCTTTATAGCCTCCTTCGGCACACCGAACACTTCGAGTGGACGGACGCGGCCACAGCCGGATTGGAAGAAATAAAGGCCATTCTGGCAACCAACCCGATCCTGGCCGCACCAAACATCGGCGAACCAATGATGTTGTATATTGCGGCAACTCATCAAGTTGTAAGCGTGGTGCTCGTTGTCGAACGGGAAGCGGACGGACACAAATTCCCTCTTCGAAAGCCGGTATACTATGTATCCACTGTCCTCACTCCATGCAAATCACGGTACCCGCATTACCAAAAAATAGCATATGCGGTATTCATGGCATCGCGGAAACTGCGACACTACTTTCAAGAGTGTTCAATTACAGTAGCCTCGGAAGTGCCACTGAATGATATTATCAACAACCGCAATGCTACGGGCCGGATTGCCAAATGGGCCATTGAGCTCCTCCCATTCGACATAACATACAAACCTCGCCGATCCATTAAATCGCAAGTACTGGCCGACTTCGTCGCCGAATGGACGAAGGCCGAACTCCCTAAAGAGTACGGCGCATACTCCAATTGGATCATGCACTTCGACGGTTCTAAAATGTCGGCCGGTGTAGGGGCTGGCATCGTCCTGACGTCCCCAACCGGAGATATCGTTTGGTACATACTGCAAATATTTTATACAAATTCCAACAATGCAGCCGAATATGAAGCTCTGTTGCATGGTCTTCGGATGGCAGTCTCCATGGGCATTCAACGCCTGGAGGTGCATGGGGATTCAAACCTCGCAATATCCCAAATAAACGGAGATTTTGATGCCAAGGATCCGAAAATGGCGGCCTATCAAAATGTCGTCCTAAAAATGTCAGCTCGGTTCGAGGGACTCGAATTTCACCATGTGGCTCGGGAAAACAATCAGGCGGCGGATATCCTCGTCCGCATCAATGCAAAACGCGACGCGGTCCCCCCCCCCCCAACATATTTCTGGAAAGGCTCTTCAAGCCATCCGTAGCATGGGAAGGGGACACCGGTAACAACAGTCCGGACCCGGCCAAAATACCCGATACCGAACTCTCTGACACAATCAGAGGCTCCGCCACCGAAATAACACCTTCAGCCCACGAAATAATGGCCATTATTGCCTCATGGACAGAACCATTCCTGGCCTACCTAACTAGACAGGAACTTCCGGAGGACCAAAATGAGGCACGCTGCATAGTGCGGCGATCCAAGGCCTACAGGGTCCATGAGGGAGAATTGTACAAGAAAAGCACTACCGGAGTCCTTCAAAGGTGCATCTCCGAAGAGGAAGGGCGGAATCTTTTGGAAAAAAATTCACGCCGGACTCGGCGGTCATCACGCCGCAGCCCGAGCTCTTGTAAGCAAGGCCTTCCATATAGGATTCTATTGGCCAACGGCCCGGGCAGATGCACAGGACTTGGTCCAACGTTGCGCCGGTTGCCAGCTCTTTGCAAATCAAAGCCACATGCCACCCACCGCCCTCCAAAAAATCCCCATTACATGGCCCTTTGCGGTCTGGGGGCTTGACATGGTTGGACCCTTTAAAGGGGGAACCCACAAGAAAAAATACTTATTGGTCATGGTGGATAAATTCACCAAATGGATAGAAGCTAAACCGGTTAAAACAGCCGAATCCGGACCGGTGATAGATTTCATATCCGGGGTTGTACACCATTATGGCGTCCCCCACAGCATCATCACTGATAACGGCACGAACTTCACGGCCGACGAGGTAAAACTCTGGTGTAGAAAAATGGGCATCAAGCTTGATTATGCTTCAGTCTATCACCCACAAACCAACTGTCAAGTCGAACGAGCAAACGGTCTTATAATGAGCGGCATTAAACCCAGATTAGTGTGTTCCTTAACGGAGTCTGACACGCACTGGGTAGAGGAGCTCGACTCCATACTCTGGGGGCTGTGGACCACGCCGAATCATAGTACCGGATATACACCGTTTTTTATGGTGTGCGGCGCAGAGGCAGTCTTGCCCTGTGACATAATTCATGACTCACCTCGAGTGCGCATGTACGAAGAAAGAGAAGCCGAGCTCGATCGGCAGGACAGTCTGGACACCTTAGAGGAAGAGTGCGACGTAGCCAAAGCCCGTTCCGCATTTTACCAGCAACAGGCTCGCATATACCAAAGCAGAGAAGTACGGGTCAAAACTTATAACATTGGCGAACTAGTTCTACGCCTGCCGGATAAGAAAAAGAACAAGCTCGAGCCCAAATGGGAAGGTCCCTTCATTATTGACCAAGTTCTGACCGATGGAGCGTACCGACTGCGGGATGCATCGACTAGTCGACTCGAGCCGAACCCATGGAACGCAGCCAGGCTCCGAAGATTCTACGCCTAGCATCGGTCTCTATGTTAGTCCCCTCCCTTTGTCCATTTTCTGCATATGCATCATCTGTCTTGTTTCCCTTTCTTTCTTTCTCTTATTATTTCTCTAGGCCTCCAAGGGTCACCTTGTGCCTCACTTGTACATTACAGATGCGCTAGCCGCACTCTCCATACCTGGGGGCTTCTTTCACAGAAGCTTAAATTATTTACCTGGGCCTCACGCCCAACACATGTGTTATACTTCCGCATGTACCTTTTTTCACCATTATATGCATCGATATGACTTAAGTTTTGGCCAAGCTGGGTTGCCTGGCTCTTGTATTTATGCCCTACGTTCCCGTTAATTCGGCTAGGGCATAAGGGAGCACCTCTGCGATTGTTACTGTCGGGTCAGCCGAATGTGTACCTCAGACTGGGTGAAGCCGAAAGCTAGCGTTCTTAAGGGAACATTCGGTCGGTGAACAAAAGATGACTTTTATTTATTATCCATATCTGCCCCCAAATGCTTTTTCCGCGTTTCTTAGCGCAGTCCGGACATGCACTTTAGGGCATGCTTACCTAGGGAAAGGAACCCTTAACGGAACTATTCTCCCTAGAAGATGTTTCTTACTACCCATGTAATATAACATAACTAGTTGGGAACTTGTCTGATAAAGCAATAATGACCCCTACGCCTGGTCTCCACGCATACCCCGGTTCTTATATAACTGAGCGGGTATTCGGATTCACTCCGGACTATCGGGCCCGGAGGTTGAAGCGAAAAGGTCCGCAATGACAAATGATCTACAATCCGACTAGAAGGCATTATACATGTCACTTTAATTACATAGTCATGCAGACTGACTAAACTCCTCTTCTATACCATCCAACAGGCGGTCTAGCTTACAATCCTGTTGGGAATACTTTGTGGCTAATTCTACTTGCCCATAAACTAAGCTAACGGGGATCTCTTTTCCGTCGGGCCCCATAGGTCCGACCTCGGCCATGTGATTTGGGTCTGCCTTGGTATACCGAGTCTTCACCATGGCCCAGGCCTCTCTGGCACCCTGTCAGTAGGTCGATATCTTCCATAATTGGAGGCGCTGCCGTGCTCCCTTGAGCTTCTCCATAAGCTCTCCAACGCCCTCTGGCAAGGAGACAGATGGCCACAAAGCCTGGGCAACACCTTGCATCACCTGCCGAACTTGTTCGTGCAGATGTGACAGCTCGGACAAAAGATCACCCGCAGACCCGGGCATTTCCTCCACGGGACGACCTGTCAGCATACCTATAGACATAACGCTGTTAGTCGACTTCTTCGCCGAACTCCTTTAGTAGGATTCGTTCAAGCACTTACTAAAAATGTCATGCCGAAGCCGCTTATTCTCCTTCTCAGAGTCCGCAAGCTGGCACCGAACGTCTTTTAGTTCAACGTTCAGCTTAACATTGGCATCTTGGAGACTATTTTTCTCCAGCACAACCTTACTCAGCACACGTTTGCCAGCCTCTAGCTGTCGCATAACATGCTGGTCCCCCGGACTTTCTCCGGACTCATCTGCAAAATCAATTGTTAGATCTGCAGACACGCCGCACACTATATGGTAACCACCATTCTTTAAAGTAAATGTTACCAGCGGGAGGCTTTTTATGTTCCTGCAATGCGGCAAGAGCAGCCCCCAGTTGGGTCTTGCATTCCTCCAGCTCCTGGGACAGCCTAGTATTCTTCTCTGTAAGAACCTGCACATTATAGATGATCCTTAAATCAGTTCTGCTAACTGTTTCTAGTCTCAGGGGCTACTAATACATATAAATCGTCAGATTTACTCACCCGTACATCATTTACATACTGATATGTGGCTCTGGCTAGACCATCTTGAGCAGCATGGAGGTACGCCTCTCCAGAATTGAAGGCGTCGAACGCCTCTGGTGAGAAACAAGCGTCGTGGAGTACGTCCCGGCGGCGCCTATGATTCATGGCGCTTTCCACTTCTGAGTTTGTAGTGGACAATCTATCTGCATCCTCTGTCGGGGGATTATCCGGCGCCTGCCCCATATCGCCTTCCGCCTCTATGTCCGGTCCTGGCGCTCGACTGGTGGAAGCTTGATTGGCAGCATCGCCGGACATATTCCGGCGAGCGTTCTTTCTGTTAAAGAAACGAGGGCGTCATTACATTTTGAGAAAGACGACAACCACGGAGCAGGGTTTTTCCTATACCTTTGCATCGGCGTCTCCGTCCTGACTGCCTTCCTTTTTGGCCTACCCGGCCTCGGCACCTCTTGTTGGCGAGTTGCCGCGGGTTCGGCAGGGCGTCCCGAATGCCTTCCCTATAAAAGATGCCATGTGTATATGATGGGTGAAGAGCCTAAAAGGGGATCCTAGTTTTGGAGTTGGGACATTTTGATTTTTCTTACCTGCGATGCAGGGAGCAGTCCGGGATAGTCGGCCGTAATGGCCACCGGGGCATCGTCGCAGCTTAACTGATAGAACTGTCAGTCTATCAGTTCCACGGAGATAACCGGATCTTCTTCGAGTCTGGAATCGATGGCCTGGTCAGGGTCCTCTGGTTGTGGAGAAGGGCTGCTGCCCTCCTTTATGGCTTTTCGTAGTTCCTGCCGCAAGGTGGCAAGGTGAATACTTACGACTAAGAATGCGGGAAAAATGGGAGCAGGGAAATATAACTTACCCAGCTTGGAGGATTGTACATAGAGAATCCATCCCGTGGCTTGATGCGGGTGAACTCCTCTTCCTCGCCCTTGAACAGTTCGGACAGAATCTTCGCTAAAGCGGCAGCATTGTCCGGACCCTTACGCCCGCAGCGGGTGGCAGCATCTGCCCCGTTATAACACCACAAGGGGTGCCCACGATATTGGAGTGGCTGCACTCCCCGCATTATGCAAATCGACATAACTTCGATTATTATCAGTCCGGATCGAGCTAGTGCTTTGATCCGGTTCATCAGATAGAGGACTTCTCCGTTGTCTTCCGCCTGGGGGCTCCGTGGGCGCCAACTTCGGCGCTTCTTCAGAGGAGCATTGTCGAACTCGGGTAGACCCCGCCGAACAGGGTCCGGAAGGGGGACGTCCTCCATATAAAACCATTCCGAAGGCCAGTCTTCGGACGGCTTCTTCGGGGTACCAGACAGGTATCCGGTATCGGCGATACGCCATATTTCGGCTCTGCCCACTTAATAAAGTGATTCCCTCTGTGTGTGAGGGACAAGGCAGAATAGCCTTTTCCACAGCTCGAAGTGAGCCTCGCAGCCCAGGAACAACTCACAGAGAGCAACATAGCCAGTGATGTGTAGGATGGAGGCAGGGTGAGATTGTGTAGTTGGAGGCCGTAGAACTCCAGGAGCCCGCGGAGGAACAGGTGGATTGGAAATCCGAGTCCCCTTATTAAGTAAGGAACAAGGCAAACCCGTTCCCCCATGGAGGGACAGGGAAAGTTCTCCGCTTTCTCCCCGCCATTGTAGGTGGCGAGCCTGGCTCGAACGGGCACCATGTACGCTGGAGGGAGAAATCCCTTCGTCTGCAGCTCGACTAATCGACTGTGTGGGACTGAACACCTCTCCCAATCACCGGGCTTTGGGCTACGGGGGTGGGAGGAGGAGCTGCGGAGGTTGGCCATGCTGGAATGGATCTTTCCAAAGCACGCTCTGATGAATTCTCGCTGGGGGAGGATGATATGGATTGGATCTAAGAATCCCCATCCCTTTAATAGACAATTATTTATCTGGCTAGGGGGCAAATGTAAAAACGCCCTGGTGCCTCGTATTCGTTCGACGCGTGGGAGATAGCCCTTATTGGACACAAAAGCCAAGAGGTTCAACATTTATGGATCCGGACACTGCTTACGAACACTTGAAAGTTGGAGAAGAACCCGCCTTGCAATGCCGAAGACAACACTGCGCGCCGGACTCATCGTCATTGAAGCCTGGTTCAGGGGCTACTGAGGGAGTCCTGGATTAGGGGGTCTCCGGATAGCCGGACTCTATCCTTTGGCCGGACTATTGGACTATGAAGATACAAGATTGAAGACTTCGTCTCGTCTCCGGATGGACTCTACTTGGCGTGGAAGGCAAGCTAGGCAATACGGATATGTATATCTCCTCCTTTGTAACCGACCTTGTGTAACCCTAACCCTCTCCGGTGTCTATATAAACCGGAGGGTTTTAGTCCGTAGGACAACAACAACTACAACATACAATCATACCATAGGCTAGCTTCTAGGGTTTAGCCTCTCCAATCTCGTGGTAGATCTACTCTTGTACTACCCATATCATCAATATTAATCAAGCAAGACGTAGGGTTTTACCTCCATCAAGAGGGCCCGAACCTGGGTAAAACATTGTCTCCCATGCCTCATGTTACCATCCACTTTACATGCACGGTTCGGGACCCCCTACCCGAGATCCGCCGGTTTTGACACCGACACTCGGGTCTGCAGAACCCAAGGGAAAAAGGCTTAGGTTGTTAGGCAAATGTAAAACCAAGGTTGGGCCTTGCTGGAGGAGTTTTATTCAAGGTGAACTGTCAAGGGGGTCCCATAACCCCAACCGCGTAAGGAACGCAGAATCAAGGAACATAACACCGGTATGACGGAAACTAGGTCGGCAAGAGTGGAACAAAACACCAGGCATAAGGCCGAGCCTTCCACCATTTACCAAGTATATAGATGCATTAAATTAAATAAGAGATGTTGTGATATCCCAACATATCCATGTTCCAACATGTAACAACCTGCAAGGCACCTGCAGCTAGCAACGCTATAAGAGGGGCTGAGCAAAAGCGGTAACTTAGCCAAACAACGATTTGCTAGGAAGGTGGGTTAGAGACTTGACATAGCAATATGGGAGGCATGATATAACAAGTTGTAGGTAGAGTGACATAGCGATAGAACAAACAACTAGCCAGCAAAGATAGAAGTGATATCGAGGGTATGGTCATCTTGCCTGCAATGTACTCAGAGTTGTCGAAAACTTGATCCTCGTTAGCGTACTCAACAGGTTCCTCGTTCACGTACTCGTCTCCCGGCTCTACCCAAAGCAAGAACACAAGCAATGGAAGAAGAATCAAACACGGTGCAATGCACAAGCAACATGATGCAAGACATGGCATGTAATGCAAGGTATGATGTGCAATGCATATGGGTACTCCAGAAGGAAAAGGATGAACGAGGCATCAACATGTCAAAAAAAGTATGCCACTAGAAAGATGAGGTGATTTTGGTCGAAATCGATATAAGGATCACCGGAAACGGATGCACGGTTTGCAAATGACAAGCAAAACAAGAATGATGCAAATCTGCGATTAACAGCATGATAGCACTTAGGATGCAGCAAGAAACTATGCTATAACACTCAAACATAGCAACAAAGCATATGACCATAAATTACACATGAAGCTCTACAAATCATGAACAGTAAGCTCCTGCTAGTTCTTAGTAGAACAAGTTCAAAATAGCATGGCAAAAATGCAAATGATATCAGCTTCACAGACTTAGAAAATACTAAACATGTCAAAACAGCATCATATAGCAATGTTTAGAGCAAGCGAACAACATGCTGCAGGAACATATCATGGCAAACAAAGGAATGGCATGCTTGTGCTAAACACATAGAACAAAACTCACTTACTGATCATAACCCAAAGAGGCATGGAAAATAATGTGGTACCCATGCAAACATGGCAAGTTATATTAACAGTTTCACACTTCGAAGAAAAATAAGACATGGCAGGAACAGATTCATGATAGCAACTTTGCAAGCTCAATTCACTCATCACAAGGCATTTCATAGCATTAGAAGGTAACCAACATGAAGTATACATATCCAATAAGCTAAGCGTGGCAAGAGCAAGCTCATAGGGTACATGCATCACTAGCAAAACACATGGCAATATTGAATATCATGTTAACAATCTGCCAGGAACAAGATTTAGAAAAAGTAGAGCAAGGAAAAGACATGCCAGGTTAATCCATAATTTCAACCAGAGGCATGAATAGTTAGAGCAATACCACATCTACAAAACATGCTTACTGAACTATCTCAAAATGTGCATGGATCTCATGGTAGCAACAAGTTTACATCTCATCAAAATGTAACAGGAAAAGGACTAGAAAAAACACAAGCAACATATCATGGTAAACAAAGGAATGGCATGATGAACAAGGCATGAAAATGTTGCAGATTTGGGACTAAAAAAACAACAAAGTCAACCTCCGAATTACAGATCTAGGGATCGGGCACGGGAATCGAGGACGGCCGGAGTTGGTCGCCGTACTTGCGCCGGAGTAGAAGAGGACGCCGGTGCCGAAGCTTGCGGGCTTGCTGGCTAACGGGAGGAGGAGGCGACGGCGTGCGGGGGGGGGCGTCCTACGCGGGAGGCGGCGACCAACGTTGTGGCGGCGTTCGGCGGAGCAGGTTCCGGGCGGCGGCGCGGTGACGTCAGGCGGTGGTGGGGCGCATGGAGGCAACGTGGGCTGGGAGGGCCCGATCCGGGCTCTCCGGGCCGCAGCGGCGACGGGCGGCCGGGTGGCCACATGTTAGCCCCGGAGTGGCTGAGAGCGGTGGCGCGGGGTTGTCCGGTGGCGCGCGGACATGTCCGGCTGGGGAGAGGGGAAAATTGCCCGAATTTAGAGGAGGGGTGCATATTTATAGGTAGGGGGAGCTAGGAGAGTCCACATGAGGTGCGGTTTTCACCCACATGATCGTGATCCAACGACGGAGAACATGGAGGAGGTTAGTGGGCTCTTTTGGAGGGGTGTTGGGCTGCAACAAGAGAGAGGCTTTTACGGTTAACCGTTGGGGCATCAAACGACCTCCAAATGGAACAAAATTTTACAGGCGGCCTACCGTTGATATACCAAGGCCACTTGAAAAATCTTGACCCATTCCAAGAACGTTTTTGTCCCGGTCACGAAACCAGATTAGAGGGATGCAACGGGTGCACGAGAGAGTGTCGGATTGCGAAACGGACGATGGGGGAAATGACCGGATGCATGAGACAGACATGAATGCAAATGCGATGCACATGATGACATGATATGAAATGCATGACATGACTAAAATGCAAAACGAAAGATAAAACCCAACCATGAAGGGAATATCATATCACATAGCCGAAGATGGCAAGGGTTGTAGTTACTATTAAGGAAAGTTACATCAGGGGTGTTACACACGCATGCAGCATGCATCGCGCAGGGTAGGTAACGGAGGCGCATGGCGTGGGAGGGTACCTTGGGAAAGGGCCCACCCGCCTTGAATTGGCAAAGAAGGGCAGTGATCAGCCGTGGATGGAGCGGCTGTCCTTCCCCGCCCGGCTTGTAAAAGGGAGGAGCGGAGGAGGGCGGAGTCATCCATCTCCGTGGTCCTCCTCTCCTCATCTTCTGTTTCTGCTGGTCATGCTTGAGAAGGAAGCCTGGGGCCAGCCCCCGGGCTCTAGCTCAGGGCATACGTCGCCTCATGTCGGTGCTGATGCTTGGGGAGTGAGCCTGGTCCTTGGTGTGGCGAATCTTTTGGCATCTTCGATGCTCGTCCGAGAGGAGGGGCTGGAGATCATTGGTAATCCCAGTACTATCACTCCCGGGGGTCTTGGGGCTGATGTCGACGAGAGGCGCGCCTTCTAACCCACCAAGGTGGGACGTGGCACGCCTGGAGCCCCCTGGCCGTCTTGGCCGCTTGCTGTTTCTCTGCTGGGGGCGCCAGACTGGGGCCTCGACCTCCTCCCGGAGCAGTGTTGATGCAGATGAAGCCTGGGGAGAATGAGAAGACGGGAGGCAGGACGTCCAATAGGAGTACGACCGCATCGAAGCGTTCGTCTCGCACTGGGGACCTGCTGCCCGTCAGCCTGGCTCTTCCCCCTTTTCCCGGCGCCGTCATCACCTTTTCTTCCGGCTGCCAGGAAAAGGCTCGTTCCCCTGGTGCTTCCGCTTCCTTTTGGGGTCTTCTGGCCGGGCACCGGCGTCTTCTTCTGCCAGTGCCTGTGCTGGAGCCCCCCTTCTGGTTCTAGGGTGGTGACCAAGGGGCCGTCGTGGTGCCTGATACGTCTCCAACATATCTATAATTTATGAAGTATTCATGTTGTTATTATATCATTCTTGGGTGTTTTACAATCATTTTATAGCAACTTTATATCATTTTTTGGGACTAACCTATTGACCCAGTGCCCAGTGCTAGTTGTTCCTTTTGCTTGTTTTTTTACATCACAGGAAATCATTATCAAACAGAGTCCAAACACCGTGAAACTTTACAGATATTTTTTTGGACCAGAAGGAACCCAATCTGCCAGAGCTAGACCTGGGGGGTGCCCCGAGGGGGACACAACCCACCAGGGTGCGCTAGGGGGCCCTGGCGCGCCCAGGTGGGTTGTGCCCACCTCGGTGGCCTCCCGCATTCCTTCTTTGCACTATAAATTCCCAAATATTCCAAAACCCTTCGGGGTTAACCTAGATCAGAAGTTCCGCCGCCGCAGGGCTCCGTAGCCACCGAAAACCAATCTAGACCCATTCTGGCACCCTGTCGGAGGGGGGAATCATCTCTGGTGGCCATCTTCATCATCCCGGCGGCCACCACAATGAGGAGGGAGTAGTCCACCCTCCGGGCTGAGGGTTTGTACCGGTAGCTATGTGTTTAATCTCTCTCTCTCTCTCGTGATCTATATCATGGGCTTTGTTAGCATAGATGGATCATACCATCTTTCTCCCCTCTATACTCTTGTTGTGATGAATTGAATCTTTACCCTTTGAAGTTTTGTCATGTCGGATTGAATGTTTAGATTCGAGAGCACATGATGTATGTCTTGAGGTATGAATACTTGAGGTGACATTGGGGTATCTTATTGATTCACTTGATATACGTTATGGCACTCAACATGCGGATTCCCGCAGTGATATTGGGGTAATCTATGCATAGGTGTTGATGCATGTTTTGATTGTCTTTTCTCCGATAGAAACTTTGGGGTCTCCTTGTAGTTCTTTGTGTGGGTTGAGTATTATGAATATGAATATGCTTTGGTGTCATTCTAGTATGAACTCCAGGATAGATCGAACGGAAAAAATAGCTTTGCGTTGTTTTAGTACGAACTCTTGAATAGATCGAACAGAAAGAATAGCTTTGAGGTGGTTTCGTACCCTACAACTAATTCCTATTTTTTCTCTGCTAATAGGAACTCGGGAGTGATTCTTTGTTCCACTTTGAGGGAAAATCATAGGATCCAACTATGTTAGCATTGTTGAGAGATTGCACTAGAGAAAGTACGGACCCTAGGCCTTGTTTTTAAGCATTGCAACACCGTTTTTGTGCCCATTTACTATTTGCTACCTTACTGTTTTTATTTATTCAGATTATGAAAATATATTTCTACCATCCGTATTACACTTTTATTACCATCTCTTCGCCAAACTAGTGCACCTATACAATTTGCCATTGTATTGGGTGTGTTGGGGACACAATATATTTCTTGTATTTGGTTGCAGGGTCGTCTGAGAGAGACCATCTTCATCCGATACCTCTCACGGATTGATAAACCTTAGGTCATCCACTTGAGGGAAAATTGCTACTGTCCTACAAAACTCTGCGCTTGGAGGCCCAACACGTGTCTACAAGAATAAAGTTGCGTAGTAGACATCAAGCTCTTTTTTGGCGCCGTTGCCGGGGAGGTGACTGCTTGAAGGTATATCTTTAGATCTTGCAATTGAATATTTTAGTTTCTTGTTTATCACTAATTTGGTCTATAAAAGAAAACTACATATAAAAATGGATTTTAGGTTGCCTCATATTATTGATCATCTTTATAATATCTTTCTTGAAAATGATGGTTCGGAAAATTGTGCTCAATTGTTAGAAGAAGAAGTCAATAAAATGCTTGGCACAAAATATTTAAATGATGAGCATGATTGCAATGTTGTTAGTATGAATTCTTTGAATATCCAAAATGCTAATGATGATTGCACGAGTCATGACAAAAATGTTTCTTATAAGCATGTCACTTTTTGCGGAGTGAATTGGGTGTGCCTTTGCACACCAAAAAGGGAAGATAGATTTTGTAAGAAGCATAAATATTTAGAAACAAAAAATTTGCAAGAGAGGCTAGATGATTGTGCTGAAAGATGTAATTTTTTTGCCATCCTTGTGAACTTTGCAATGAAGGTGGTCATTTAAATCTCCAATGCAATTTCTTTCATGATCAAATCTTGTCCAAAAATTGTGATAACTTGATTACCCTTGAGCATCATAAAGATCTTAGTCTTCTTTTGGGGTATGGAGAAATGAAACGTATAACTAAAGATATTCCAAAATTTAATCTCGAGAAATTTCTTGATTTTGATCTAGAGGAAATTTATATGTTTTGTGCAATAAATTGCATTGAGAATCCTTATATTGCCAAATATCTAATGTCAAGAAAACAAATGGAATATGAAGAGAGTACTAATGAAAGGGAAAATATTTCCCAAAACCCTCCTGGTGTTTATAATGATGAATCAAGTAACGAGGAGGAGCTTCCTATCCAACCAATCTCTTCAACAAGAAGCTTGAAAGAATTAATTAAACCCACACATGGTGTGGTGAAGAAGAAGAAAAGAAGAAAGAAGAGAGGTAAAAAGGTATCTCTTCCAAATAATGTTGCTCCTATTATTGTTGTGCCTCATGAAAATGAATCAAAAAAAATTGTGGAAGATGATGCACTTGATGATGATTTTGTTATGCCTATTGATTGTTATGATGATTATGATTGGGAAGATAATGATAGTTCTTATAATATTGGAAATCTTTTTGGCACCAACTTGAGAAATTATGATGATAGCAATTGTTATACCGTTGGTGCTATTCATATTATTAATGGTGAGAGTGATTATGCTTATGATATGCCAAGCCACAAGCTTGGGGATGCTATGTTTGATGAGTATGAAATGTTTGAAGATTTAATTTCTGGAAATAATGCTTGTCCTAAGCTTGGGGATGCTTTGCTTAATGAATATGATCCTTTGGTTCCTTCTACTTTCGATAAGAAAATTTATTATGATGATAGCATGCCTCCTATTTATGATGATTACATTGATGAAAGTGGGTTTGGAAGAGTGTCAACTTTAGGTAGTAGTGATCCCACTATTTTGGAGGGTGTTGAATCTTGTTACAATATTGATGAAAGTGGATTTGGAGAGCTCATGACTTTATTTAGTGATACATCCACTATTTTGGAAGAGGTTTCAATTGATTATGACAATGAAGTTGCTATCTATGATGATTATTATGATGACATCTATGCCATAAAGAGTGATAAATCTTATATGCTTGTAAACCATGAAAAGAGTTATGTATGTGATGGTTATATTGTTGAATTCATTCATGATGCCTCTGAAAATTATCATGAGGAAGGAACTTATGCTCTTACATATCTCAATAATACCAGGTTTCTTCTCTATGTGTTGATTGTTTTGAAGTTACACTTGGTTTGCCTTCCTATGCTAGTTGATTCTTGTTCCCATAAGTTGTTCTCTCACAAAATCCCTATGCATAGGAAGTGGGTTAGACCTAAAGGTGCTAGTCATATGCTTCATGATGCTCTCTTTACATTTCAATTCTTGCCTTTTATGCGAGCATCATTGAAATCATCATGCCTAGCTTAAAAGGCATAAAAGAAAAGCGCTTGTTGGGAGACAACCCAACACTTTTACCTAATGTTTTTGTGTGTTCACATGATTATACTACTGTATTAATCATGTTTTATTGCTTTTGAAAAGTGCCAAGTAAAGCCTTTAGGATCTTGTTGGGTGATAGTTGCTTTGATCTTGCTGAAAAACAGAAACTTTTGCGCACACAAAAATAATTCTAGTTTTTAACAGAAGCGTGATAAAATACTGATTATTTTTTAAGAAGATTAATAGACAAATTTCTCAGGTTGTACTATTTTTTCAGAATTTTTGGAGTAGCATAAGTATGGTTTGAGTACGGATTACTACAGACTGTTCTGTTTTTGACAGATTCTGTTTTCAATGCATAGTTTGCTTATTTTCTAGTTTATATGACTTATATTGCTTAATATAAGTTGTAGAAATGTTATGCTACAGTAAGCATTGTGTGAGAAAAATTATGAATCTTGTCTTTGACAGTACCAAAAGTGAAATGGTTTGGTCTTTATCATACTAACCTATCTCACAAAGTTCCGTTAAGTTTTGTGTGATTGAAGTTTTCAAGTTTGGGGTGACATGTCGATTTGAGGAGAATGAGGAGTCACGAGACCCTAATATTGGGGATTCCCAAGGCACCCCAAGGTAATATTCAAGTAAGATCCAAGCAACTAGGCTTGGGGATGCCCCGGAAGGCATCCCCTCTTTTGTCTCCAACATTATCGCTAATCTCACTTGGAGCTATGTTTTCATTCGTCACATGATATGTGTTTTGCTTGGAGCATCATTTTATTTTGTTAGGATGTGCTTGCTGTTATTTAGAATAATTTTTTGCATCTTTTACTTCAATAAAAGTGGCAATTATAGCCTTTGCCATGCTTATTTTGCAAGTATACATATTGCTGTTTGAAAACAGAAAGTTTACCGTTGTTGCAAAAATTCACTAGAAAATTCGGAATGTGATAAAAAGTTGAAACTTTTTGCAAAATGAGCTATAATAAATTTTCTACAGTTTGGTAAATTTTCATAAAGTTTGGAGTTAGGGAAGTATTGATACTCTTGCATTCTTTACAGACTGTACTGTTTTGGCAGATTGCTGTTATGTTTGCATTGTTTGCATATGTTTGCTTGTTTAATGATTCTATTTGCAGATAGGAGTATTAAATATGCAGAGGCATTTAGTATGAATTTTTGAGTAATAATTTTAGTATTTTCCACAGTAGATAATGATAAGGTTTTTGCATTGGTTTATACTAACTTATCTCACGAGTTCTTGTTGAGTTTCGTGTGGATGAAGCTTTTGATATTTAGGAAAACCGTGATATGAGAGGAATTAAGGAGACACAAAAGCTCAAGCTTGGGGATGTACAAGGCATCCCAAGATAATATTTCAAGAAGTCTCAAGCATGTAAGCTTGGGGATGCCCCGGTAGGCATCCCACCTTTCTTGTTCAGCAATTATCGGTTAGTATCGGTTGAGCCTAAGTTTTTGCTTCTTCACATGAGTTGTGCTCTTCTTAGAATGTCATTTTATTTTTCTTTGCTTGCTGTTTTAATAAAATACTTAGATCTGAAAGTTTTTAAATAAAATAGAGTCCTCCAATAATTACCAGGGAGGCTAAGTAAGCGACATTCATATCCCGTCAACAAAGCTCTTTTCTATGTCATTTACTCTTGTGCTTCACTTATATCCTATAAGAAAATTGTTGAATAAATTGAATGTCATGTAATTGAAATCATATCATTCCTAGTGATAGCTTCACATTGGGTTTAGAAAGTGAAATATTTTGAGGCTTGACAATCACAATATTGGTCATACAAGCAATTCATGAATAATTAGTATAAGGAAGAGAACTTTCACATATAAATACACTATCATGGAAATATTTTGTGATTGTGAGCCCCCATCAAAATATTATATGCCAAAAATGTTGACGTTGGACAAGGAAGACAACTTAATAGTTTATGTTTGTTCATATTCACATAGAAGTTATATTGGCATAGATCCTTCAACATGTGGTGCTTGCCCCCCATCCTTGCTAGCCAAAAATTCTGCACCAAGTAGAGATACTACTTGTGCATCCAAGAACCCTTAAACCCAAATCTTATTTTCAAGAGTCCACCATACCTACCTATATGTGGTATTCTATTGCCATTCTAAGAAAATTTGTATGTGCCATCTCTAATTTTCAAAATAAATTTTTCTTTTGTGTGCTCGTACCGCTCGCGAGGCGGTGAAGGGTGGCCAATATTTTCCATGCTATATGTGTTATTCTCACGATGAGTGTTTATTCACTTGTCATTACACGAGAGTAAGGCAAAGGTATTAGGGATGCCCAGTCCCAAAATGAAAAATGAATTTACTTTATGTTGTCAAATAATAAATTCCTTAGAAAGTGTTGGTATGGAGGGCACCCGTGGATACAGTTAGCCATGGAAAGTGGAAATATGGTGAAAAGGAATAAACTTTATTTTCTGTTTGGGAACCGCCTATGATATATCTAGAATGGAAAGTGTTGGGAGCTCTAAGTCATTTTCGTTGGGGGAAAAGTATGCCTATCAAAATGTTTTTATCTCTCAATTTTCGCTTTGAGCTCTGGCACCTCTACAAATCCCTACTTCCCTCTGCGAAGGGCCTATCTTTTACTTTTTAGTATTTAATTTTATGCAAAGAGTCAAAGTTTATCTCTCTATTCCTTTTTATTTTTCTCTTTTGGCAAGCATCATGTGATTAGGAAAGATCTAGGCTCACATGTCCAGTTGAATATGGGTAGCATGAATTATTATTGTTGACATCACCCTTGAGGTGAATACGTTGGGAGGCAAAACAATAAGCCCATATCTTTCTATGTGTCCGGTTGAAATGTTTTGCTCATGTATATGCGGTGAGTGTTAGCAATCATACAAGACTATATGATGGTTGAGTATGTGGAGCTCTTACTTAAACTCTGTTGAATAAGTTGAATTGCAATTGCTTGGTGACTAAGAACATAAGTTGTTGGGTTTCAATAGTTTGAGGAGTTCATGTATTCACTATGTGTTAATGCTTTGGTCCGGTACTCTATTAAAAGGAGGCCTTAATATCCCTTAGTTTCCGCTAGGACCCCGCTGCCACGGGAGGGTAGGACAAAAGATTTCATGCAAGTTCTTTTCCATAAGCACGTATGACTATATTCAGAATACATGCCTACATTACATTGATGAATTGGAGCTAATTCTGTGTCACCCTAGGTTATGACTGTTACATGATGAACCGCATCCGGCATAATTCTCTATCACCGATCCATTGCCTACGAGCTTTCCATATATTGTTCTTCTCTTATTTACTTTTCCGTTGCTATTGTTACAATCACTACAAAATACCAAGAACATTACTTTTGCTACCGTTACCTTTTGCTATCGTTACCACTACTATCATATTACTTTGCTACTAAATACTTTGCTGTAGATATTAAGTTTCCAGGTGTGGTTGAATTGACAACTCAGCTACTAATACTTGAGAATATTCTTTGGCTCCCCTTGTGTCGAATCAATAAATTTGGATTGAATACTCTACCCTCGAAAACTATTGTGATCCCCTATACTTGTGTGTTATCAAGACTATTTTCTGGCACTGTTGCCGGGGAGCATAGATCTATTCTTTGAGTCACTTGGGATTATATCTGCTTATCATTATGAAGAACTTGAGAGATCCAAAAACCAAGATTTATCCCTCAACTACGAGGGGAGGTAAGGAACTGCCATCTAGCTCTGCACTTGATTCACCTTCTGTTTTGTGTAAGCTTGCGACACCTAAACCTGCTTTTGCTATTGATTCTGATATGTCACATATTATTGATGAAGCCACTTCTGCTATGCATGATACTTATGATGAAACTACTTCTATGCTTGATACTACTGTGCCACTTGGTGAATTTCTTGATGAACAACTTGCTAGGATTAAAGAGAATGAAATTATTGAAACTGATAATATTGATGAAAGTGATGATGAAGACTCTTCCCCTAATAAATATGAATTGCCTGTTGTTCCTGAGGGTTATGTTATGGATGAAGAAGCTACTAGAGCTATTTTAGCTTGCAATGATAGATATGATCTAAAGAGGTTATTAGCTAAATGGAAGCAGCAATCCCTTAATGCTAGAATGAAACCTAACCCTACTTTTGCTACTTCACCTATCTGTGTTACTGATAAGGATTAAGAATTCTCTATTGATCCTGATATAATTACTTTGGTTGAATCTGATCCTTTTTATGGCTATGAATCTGAAACTGTTGTGGCACATCTTACTAAATTAAATGATATAGCCACCCTGTTCACAAATGATGAGAGAATTCGTTACTTTTATATCCTTAAAATATTTCCGTTCTCATTAAAGGGTGATGCTAACATATGGTCTAATTCTCTTGATCCTGGTTGTGTGCGTAGTCCCCAGGATATGATTTATTACTTCTCTGCTAAATATTTCCCTTCTCATAAAAAACAAGCTACCTTGAGGGATATATATATTTTTTTGCAAATTGAAGAAGAGAGTCTCCCACAAGCTTGGGGGAGGTTTCTCCAATTACTTAATGATTTGCCTGATAATCCTCTTAAGAAAAATGAAATACTTGATATCTTTTATAATGGGCTAACGGATGTTTCCATAGATTACCTGGATAGTTGTGTTGGTTCTGTTTTCAGGGAAAGAACACCAGATGAAGCTGAAATTCTATTAAATAATATGTTGACTAATGAAAATAATTGGACACTTCCTGAGCCCATTCCTAAACCAACTCCGAAGAAGAAAGGTGTTCTATTTCCCAGTCCTGAAGATATGCAAGAGGCAAAGAAATCCATGAGAGAAAAGGGTATTAAAGCTGAAGATGTTAAGAATTTACCTCCTATTGAAGAAATACATGGTCTTAATTTACCGCCTGTTGAAGAAATGCATAAT
Source organism: Triticum urartu (assembly GCF_056163025.1). Classification (NCBI taxonomy): domain Eukaryota; kingdom Viridiplantae; phylum Streptophyta; class Magnoliopsida; order Poales; family Poaceae; genus Triticum; species Triticum urartu. The sequence goes on along the minus strand of NC_141873.1, from coordinate 189,527,956 downwards.
TTTAATCCATCTCCTATTGAAGAAATACATGGTCTTGATAACCCGACACAGGTAGTAAAGGTAAATTCTCTCTATAGATATGATAAAGCTGAAATCCCATTTATTAAGTTTGCTAGCCCATGCTTAGATGAGTTTGATAAATTTATGGTTAAGCAAGAAGACTTCAATGCTTATTTTGGTAGAGAATTAAAATGCAGTGCTGATATGCTTGCGCACTTGGGTGATTATATGGCCAATGTCAAAGGTGAACTTAAACTTATTAGTAAACATGCTTCTATGGTTACCACTCAAGTAGAACAAGTACTTAAAGCTCAAAATGATTTGCTCAATGAATTGAATAGTAAGAATAATGATAATGATGCTAGAGTTATGACTAGAGGTGGTAAAATGACTTGGAAACCTTTGTATCCTGAAGGCCACCCTAAGAGAATTGAGCAAGATTCTCAGAGAAATAATATAGATGCACCTAGTCCTTCTAAAATGAAGAAAAAGAAAAATGATAGGATTTTGCATGCTTCTAGTGAACCTATTACTGAAACACCTGAGAATCCAAATGATATTTCTACTTCTGATGCTGAAACACAATCTGGTAATGAACCTAAAACTAGTGATAATGTTAATGATAACGTTCATGTTGATGCTCAACCTAGCAATGATAATGATATAGAAATTGAACCTGTTGTTGATCTTGATAACCCACAATCAAAGAATCAACGTTATGATAAGAGAGACTTTGTTGCTAGGAAACATGGTAAAGAAAGAGAACCATGGGTTCAGAAACCCATGCCTTTTCCTCCCAAACCATCCAAGAAAAAGGATGATGAGGATTTTGAGCGCTTTGCTGAAATGATTAGACCTATCTTTTTGCGTATGCGATTAACTGATATGCTTAAAATGAATCCTTATGCTAAGTACATGAAAGAAACTGTTGCTAATAAAAGAAAGATAACGGAAGCTAAAATTTCCACCATGCTTGCTAATTATACTTTTAAGGGTGGAATACCAAAGAAACTTGGAGATCCAAGAGTACCCACTATACCATGCTCCATTAAAAGGAACTATGTTAAAACTGTTTTATGTGATCTTAGAGCCGGTGTTAGTGTTATGCCTCTCTCTTTATATTGTAGACTTGATTTGAATAAGTTGACACCTACTGAAATATCTTTGCAAATGGCTGATAAATCAACTGCTATACATGTCGGTATTTGTGAGGATGTGCCTGTTGTGGTTGCAAACGTTACTATTTTAACGAACTTTGTTATTCTTGATATTCCCGAGGACGATAGTATGTCTATTATTCTTGGAAGACCCTTTTTGAATACTGCAGGGGCTGTTATTGATTGCAACAAAGGCAATGTCACTTTTCATGTTAATGGTAATGAGCATACGGTACACTTTCCAAGGAAACAACCTCAAGTCCACAGTATCAATTCTATTGGAAAAATTTCAACAATCACTATTGGAGGTTTTGAATTTCCTCTTTCTAATGTCAAGAAGAAATATGATATTCTTATTGTTGGGATGTGCATATACCCGTAGAGGTAACCTAGTTTTATTCGAAATTTCTCCGATTTCATGTTATTCGAAATGAGTTTCTTAACAAGAACTGATCAACCTTGTTAGTGGATTCATTTGATGATCATGAGATGGATGAATTTAGATAACACAACTCTCTGTACCCTTCGTTTACTTTATGTTATTTATATTAAATAAAATAAAAATAGTATTTTCTGTCTGTTATCTGAATTATCCGTGCAATATAAAATACCCCGAAAACAAAAGTTCTCCAAATGCCCTAAAATGTAAATATGATTTTTCTGGAATATTTGAGAATATTTGGCACTAAGAACACAGCAGGGGGGCATCCACATGGCCACGAGGGTGGAGGGCGCGCCCTACCCCCTGGGCGCGCCCCCTGCCTCGTGGGCCCATGGTAGCCCTCCTCCACTTATTCATGCACCCACACACTCCTTCTTCCTCCCACAAACACCATTATCCAGCTCAAACCCAAGTCCAAGCTCATTTTGCTGCCATTTTCGATCTCCTTGCTCAAAGCACCTCTCACAAAACTGCTCGGGGGGATTGTTCCTTGGTATGTGACTCCTCGATTGGTCCAATTAGTTTTTGTTCTAGTGCTTTATTAATTGCAAATTTGTGCTGCCTAGATGACCCTGTTCTTGAGCTTGCATGTCAAATTTAAATGGTTCCAAGAAGTTTTGATGCATGATATAGGCTCTAGGCACTTGTAGGAGTAGTTGCTATCAATTTTGATGAGTTTGGTTTACTTTTATTTGAAGTTACTAAAAATTTCAGAAATTTTTCAGAGGAAGAAATATGTTTAGAAAAATGTACCAAGGTGGTCCTTCAAGGAAGCAAGGACCCAGGCTTGCAATGCATGATGTTGATGATGAACCACCAAGGGACGCCCCAGTGCGGCCTTGTGAATGGCCTTCAGAGGACTTCATGGATCGAGCAGGAATTAAGGAAGAATTTAACGCATATTTGCGTAACGCTGATCTTGTGAGCTTCGAGGAAGAAAAATGTCGTCAGTACCACTATCTCACTAGCTCCTTTGTGAGGAGGTTTGAATTTTCATCTTCATGTAATTCTCAAACTGTCATGTTTGATCTTTATGAAAATTCTTACACTATGGACTTAGAGGACTTTACCACTGCTTGCAAACTTCCACAATGGGGTAGTGCTAGTGAACCTCGCAAATCTGAATTTAGAGATTTTCTTGCTATTATAACTGTGGGGGAATCTAGAGATATAGCACAAGCTACCATAGGGATTGCATCTTAATAGATTTAATGGAGATTTCTTTGGTGGAATTTATGCAACCCGCATAGCTAATTTTCTTGGTATAACCATACGTGAGGATGATATTGAGTTGCCTCCTGCTTATTTGGATTATGAGGCTATGGTTCATCATCAGATTGTTGAGAGGAACGATCAGTTCCTCCAGTACCGACTAATCTTTGACAGACGACGCACCATATCACGTCGCTCTCCCTGCTTCTACTTTCTTTGACTTTCAGGCAAAAGGGAGATATTCTATAACCAGAGAGGAGGCGGAAGAGTATAAGAGGAGAGCTGAGATGGCTCGCCTCCAGGCTGCAGCCCATGATGCAATGACTGTTGCATCTCAGTACGACCCCAACTACAACTTTGGATATCTGCCAAGCCATTCGTGGCATTAGACCAACTTAGGCCAAAAGCCTAAGCTTGGGGGAGTACGTATTTCTCATCGACATTACATTTATGTTCACACACTCATTGCTAGATGTAGGTGCTCATACTTTTTCATTGTAATATCCATGCTAGTTTATTTTCCTTTTTATGCTTTCTTCTTGTGTGTTTAATAAACCTTAAGAAAAACAAAAAGAAATAGTTGTAGCTTTTAGTTAGTTTAATTTCCATGCTTGTAGTAGTAATTAAAAAGAAAACCCAAAAAGATTTACTGTTCTTCTTTTGCTTGTTGGGAGCTTTCCCGTGTAAATAGTTTTATTTCTTTTCTTTTCTTTGGGGGTCGATAGGAGAAGACCATAATTAAATTGTTGTAGTGGCTCTTATATGCATTATTGTTGATCTGAAAAAAGAGCCCATATTTCCTTGTCTTCTCCTGTTTATTGAATGCTTGCAGATTCCAGCTTAGTCCAATGCACGTGCACTATTATTATTATCCACATCGTTCGGTCGTGCAAGTGAAAGGCAATTATGATGATATATGATGGACTGACTGAGATGAGAAAAGCTGGTATGAACTCGACCTCTCTTATTTTCGTAAATATGATTAGTTCATCGTTCCTAATTCAGCCTATTATGAATAAACATGTTGGCGATGACAATTAGAGATCATAGTTTCTTATGCCATGCTTAATTAGCTAGGAGCTCATAATAGTTTACCTTGCGTGCCAACATGCTATTAAAATGGTTGTGATGTGGTACGATAGGGTGGTATCCTCTTTTGAACGATTCGAGTGGCTTGACTTGGCATATGGTCACGCATGTAGTTGAAACAAAATCAACATAGCCCCTACGATATTTATGTTCATGGTGCATTATATCCTACTCATGCTTTCATTCTGTGTTGACTAATTTTAATGCATGTTCATGACTGTTGTCGCTCTCTAGCTAGTCACTTCCCAGTCTTTTTCTAGCCTTCATCGGTACTAAGCAGGAATACCGCTTGTGCATCCAATTCCATAAACCCCAAAGTTATTCCATATGAGTGCACCATACCTACCTATATATGGTATCTACCTGCCGTTACAAGTAAATTTGTATGTGCCAAACTCTAAACCTTCAAATAAACATTCGGTTTTGTATGCTCGAATAGCTCATGTATCAACTAGGGTTGTCTGTATCTTCCATGTTAGGCGGGTTATTCTCAAGAGGAGTGGACTCCGCTCCTCACTCACGAGAAAATGGCTGGTCACCGGGATGCCCAGTCCCATGCTTTATGCAAATCAAATCAAAATAATTGCAAACAAAACTCCCCCTGGGACTCTTGTTAGTTGGAGGCACTCGTTATTTCGAGCAAGCCATGGATTGATGCTTGTTGGTGGAGGGGGAGTATAAACTTTACCATTCTGTTTGGGAACCGCCTATAATGTGTGTAGCATGTAAGATATCGCCATCTCTTGGTTGTTATGTTGACAATGGAAGTATACCGCTCAAAATATTATTCACCTCTATTTCAAAACCGAGCTCTGGCACCTCTACAAATCCCTGCTTCCCTCTACGAAGGGCCTATCTATTTACTTTCATGTTGAGTCATCATCCTCTTATTAAAAAGCACCAGTTGGAGAGCACCGCTGTCATTTGCATTCATTACTATTAGTTTACATTGAGTATGACTTGACTGGATCTCTTTTACCATGAATTACAATGTCTAGTCATTCCTTGATCTTTAAAGGTGCTCTGCATTTATGTTTTGCGGTCTCAGAAAGGGCTAGCGAGATACCATCTTGTTATATCATATTATGATTGTTTTGAGAAAGTGTTGTCATCCGAGATTTATTATTATAGCTCGCTAGTTGATTATGCCATTGATATGAGTAAACATGAGACCTATGCGTTATTGTGAATATGGTTAGTTTATAATCTTTGCTAAAAACTTGAATGTTGGCTTTACATATTTACAACAACAAGAGCAAACAGAGTTTGTAAAAGTTTTTCTTTATCACTTTCAGTTTATCAACCGAATTGCTTGAGGACAAGCAAAGGTTTAATCTTGGGGGAGTTGATACGTCTCCATCGTATCTACTTTTCCAAACACGTTTGCCATTGTTTCGGACTCTAACTTGCATGATTTGAATGGAACTAACCCGGACCGACGCTGTTTTCAGCAGAATTGCCATGGTGTTATTTATGTGCAGAAACAAAAGTTCTCGGAATGACCTGAAACTCCACGGAGCGTCTTTTTGGAAATAATAAAAAATACTGGCAAAAAATCAAGACTAGGGGGCCCACACCCTAGCCAAGAGGGTGGGGGCGCGCCCCCTACCTCGTGGGCCCCCTGGAGCTCCTCCGACCTCAACTCCAACTCTATATATTCACTTTCGGGGAGAAAAATAGAGGAGAAGGATTCATCGCGTTTTACGATACGGAGCCGCCGCCAAGCCCTAAAACCTCTCAGGAGGGCTGATCTGGAGTCCGTTCGGGGCTCCGGAGAGGGGAATCCATCGCCATCGTCATCATCAACCATCCTCCATCACCAATTTCATGATGCTCACCATCGTGCGTGAGTAATTCCATTGTAGGCTTGATGGACTATGATGGGTTGGATGAGATTTATCATGTAATCGAGTTAGTTTTGTTAGGGTTTGATCCCTAGTATCCACTATGTTCTGAGATTGATGTTGTTATTACTTTGCTATGCTTAATGCTTGTCACTAGGGCCCGAGTGCCATGATTTCAGATCTGAACCTATTATGTTTTCATGAATATATGTGAGTTCTTGATCCTATCTTGCAAGTCTATAGTCACCTACTATGTGTTATGATCCGGCAACCCCGAAGTGACAATAATCGGGACCACTCCCGGTGATGACCGTAGTTTGAGGAGTTCATGTATTCACTATGTGTTAATGCTTTGGTCTGGTACTCTATTAAAAGGAGGCCTTAATATCCCTTAGTTTCCGCTACGACCCCGCTGCCACGGGAGGGTAGGACAAAAGATGTCATGCAAGTTCTTTTCCATAAGCACGTATGACTATATTCGGAATACATGCCTACATTACATTGATGAATTGGAGCTAATTCTGTGTCACCCTAGGTTATGACTGTTACATGATGAACCGCATCCGGCATAATTCTCTATCATCGATCCATTGCCTACGAGCTTTCCATATATTGTTCTTCGCTTATTTACTTTTCCGTTGCTATTGTTACAATCACTACAAAATACCAAGAACATTACTTTTGCTACCGTTACCTTTTGCTATCGTTACCACTACTATCATATTACTTTGCTACTAAATACTTTGCTGCAGATATTAAGTTTCCAGGTGTGGTTGAATTGACAACTCAGCTGCTAATACTTGAGAATATTCTTTGGCTCCCCTTGTGTCGAATCAATAAATTTGGGTTGAATAATCTACCCTCGAAAACTTTTGCGATCCCCTATACTTGTGGGTTATCACCTCCCGCACCCCTTCTTTGCACTAGAAATTCCCAAATATTCCGAAACCCTTCGGGGTTAACCTATATTAGAAGTTCCGCCGCCGCAGGGATCGTAGCCACCAAAAACCAATCTAGACCCGTTCCGGCACCCTGTCGGAGGGGGAATCATCTCTGGTGGCCATATTCATCATCTCGGAGAGGGTTTGTACCAAGCTATGTGTTTAATCTCTCTCTCTCTCTCTCTCGTGATCTATATCATGGGCTTTGTTAGCATAGATGGATCATATGATGTTTCTCCCCTCTATACTCTTGTTGTGATGAATTGAATCTTTACCTTTTGAAGTTTTGTTATGTCAGATTGAATGTTCAGATTTGAGAACACATGATGTATGTCCTGCGGTATGAATGCTTGAGGTGACATTGGGGTATCTTATTGATTCGCTTGATATACGTTATGGCACTCAACTTGCGGATTCCTGCGGTGATATTGGGGTAATCTATGCATAGGGGTTGATGCACGTTTTTATTATCTTTTCTCCAATAGAAACTTCTGGGTCTCCTTGTAGTTCTTTGTGTGGATTGAGTATTATGAATATGAATATGCTTTGGTGTTATCCTAGTACGAAATCTAGGATAGATCGAATGGAAAAAATAGCTTTGCATTATTTTAGTACGAACTCTTGAATAGATCGAATGGAAAGAATGGCTTTGATGTGGTTTCGTACCCTACAAACAATTCCTATCTTTTCTTCTCCGCTAATAGGAACTAGGGAGTGATTCTTTGTAACACTTTGAGGGATAATCATATGATCCAACTATGTTCGCATTGTTAAGAGATTGCACTAGCGAAAGTACAGACCCTAGGCCTTGTTTTTAAGCATTGCAACACCATTTTTGTGCCCGTTAACTATTTTCTACCTTGCTATTTTTATTTATCAAGACTATAAAAATATATTTCTACCATCAGTATTACACTTTTATTACCACCTCTTCGCCGAACTAGTGCACCTATACAATTTGCCATTGTATTGGGTGTGTTGGGGACACAAGAGATTTCTTGTATTTGGTTGCAGGGTCGTTTGAGAGAGACCATCTTCATCCTACACCTCTCACGAATTGATAAACCTTAGGTTATCTACTTGAGGGAAAATTGCTACTGTCCGACAGAACTCTGCGCTTGGAGGCCCAACACGTGTCTACAAGAATAAAGTTGTGTAGTAGACATCAGTGCCCCGCACATCTTCCTCCTTCATAGCCTCGAGCTCGCCAGTCCCAACCTTGTCAGGCTGGGGTCGCCAGCTCCTGACAAGGATCAGGGCTACGTTGCGCTGGCGCGGCGCCCATCCTCTTCTCTTCCCACCGCAATACCTGGGATAAGAGGGACAGGGAGAGGAGTTTACGGAGCACTTATCTTTTTTCAATCTTGAACTTGTAGGCAATTGCCAAATTTTAATTCAAATGATGTAACCCTTTCACCCATGTCTGTGTTCTGTAATGCTTGCACTTGTATCTGCATGTCAATGAAAGAAATAAACCTTGCCAAGAACTCGTGCATGTATATGTCCATGCAGAGGTGGAGTGCCTCTTTACTGTAATTAAACAAGTTTTCCCTGGCAGGATATCTTGCCGGCACCCTTTTTGTCTGTCGGGGAATAGACTGAGGCGCCCACCCCTCGCCCACTCCCTTTTCACCAAGGGCCATTGTGACCATCCAAGTCGAAGCAGTGTTCGAGCCAAGGATGGGAGCACCCTAGTTCCAACAGAGCGGCGAGGTTTCTCTATGCACAAGTTATAGCTTACAGAACACTAATGGACAAGAGGTATACTTATCTGTCTGGCTTGCCGGGGATCATTGTGCCATGCAATCTTTTGTCCCTTGTCGGAGTCAAGTTCACGGTAGGAACATGCAACTCCACATAGATGAGAATGAATGCAGGATGCAATCCTATCTATATGCATATGCAAATGCTCATGAAATGCTTATGCAATGATCTGGGTGTGCTCGTGCATGCATGTGATCTCAATCGGGGCCCCCATAGCGCTTCTTTATTTTATCTTGCACGGGGTCATCGCCCCGGCTTTGTACAAGGGGTTACATGCAACTGAGGCAAGGCCTGTACAACTGCCTGGCAGCTTCGCACCTTATGGGTAGTACTTACGGAGATGCTCAATATTCCATGAGTTTTGCAACTGTGTGCCATCCCCGGTCTCCAGATGGACTTCGCCAGGTCTGGTGACTCATACCACCCAGTAAGGGCCTTCCCACTTTGGTGACAGCTTTTTTGTACCCTTGGTGGACTAAACGCGCCTACGGACAAGGTCACCTTCCTCAAAACACTAGGCATGAACCCTGCGGCTATGATAGCAACGCAGGGCTTGCTGGTAGCGTGCAGCATGTGTAGCAGCATGCGTAGCAGCCCGGAGACGGTTCTCCTCGAGTAGCACAGTGTCGTCACGCCGGTGCTGATCTTGCGTTACTTCATCGTAGGCAAGCACTCGAGGGGACCCATAAATGAGTTTTGTGGGGATAACTAGTTCTACCCCGTAGACCAGGGAGAAGGGAGTCTGCCCAGTAGCTCGGTTAGGTGTCGTTCTAAGGGACCAGAGAACTACCAGCAGCTCCTCATTCCACCGCCTGACGTGCTTCTGCAGCGTACCGAAAATTCTTGTCTTGAGTCCACAAAGCAATTCAGCGTTCGCCCTCTTAGCTTGTCCATTGCTCCGGGGGTGTGCCACAGAAGCGAATGGGATTTTGCATCCAAGGGTGTGCATGTATTGCATGAAGGCGTGGCACGTGAATTGGGTGTCGTTGTCAATGATGATCATTGCTGGAACTCCGAAACGACACACCGATTCTTTCAAGAACTTGATAGCTAACTGAGCAGTCACCTTTCTCATGGCAGTCACTTCCGGCCACTTTGTAAACTTGTCGATGGCAACGAATAAGAATTCAAAGCCCCCGATTGCTCGGGGAATGGGCTGAGGATATTGAGCCCCAGACCAAAAATGGCCATGATAGAGGGATTGTCTAAAGGGCTTGGGCAGGCATGCGTGTTCTCTTGGAATGGAACTGACAGGCTTCATATTTCGTGACGAGCTCAACTGCATCTTGGAGGGCTGTGGGCCAATAGAATCCTTGCCGGAATGCTTTCCCAACTATTGCCCTTGATCCAATGTGTGAGCCGCACATTCCTCTGTGAATCTCAGCCAACAGTTCCTTTCCATCCTCCCAGCAAACACACTCCAATTTCACACCGTTGGGCCTCCTTCTGTACAGAGTGTCATCGACAAACTGATACATACTGGCCCTCCGGGCTACTCTTTTAGCTTCATCCTGATTGCCAGGGAGTTCTCCGGTTTGGAGGAAGTGGACAATGTGCCTTGCCCAAGTTAGAGCCTGGGGCTTGGCAACAAGGACTAGCGGCACCTCCTCTGCTGCGGGAGCACCAACCTCGTTCGCGGGGTTCATAGGCTTGGCTGGAGGGGGTGGTCCGGCAGGCTGCGAGGAGTTTTTTCTAACAGGGTCTCTGCCAGGAGCGGATAGCTCTGCTGGGAGAGGCTTACCTTAGTCCAACTTTCTCCTCTTCCGGGCCATTGTGGCTGCTGATACGGAGGGTTGAGAGAGATGGAGAACAAAATTTCCTGGTTCCACAGGAAGCTTCTGCGTAGCACACTTTGACAGGTGGTCAGCTATGATGTTTTCTGCATGGGGTACGTGCTCTGTTTGCAACCCGTCAAAGTGATCCTCCAATCTCCTTACTTCCTCGACATATGCTTCCATCAATGGGCTTTGGTAATCCTTATTGACTTGTCTCACCACGAGCTGTGAATCTCCTCGAATGATCAGCTTCTTAATTCCCAATTCTACTGTAATCCTGAGCCCAGCAAGGAGCCCTTCATACTCTGATGTATTGTTGGTGGCTTCTTCCCGGACAAAGTGCATATGGATGATGTACTTCAAGTGCTCCCCGGAGGGGGCAACAAGAAGAACGCTAGCCCCTACACCTTGTAGGGAAAAAGCACCAACAAAATGCATAATCCATTCTTGGGGTGATTCCTTGTCGGGGACGACTGTCTTTGTCCTTTCCTCATCAGGGGTTGGTGTCCATTCTACAATAAACTCTGCCAATGCCCTGATCTGAATAGTTGAAGTGATCTCAAACTTCAAACCAAAGCTGGATAACTCTAAATCTCATTCCACTATTCTGCCAGTTGCCTTCACTACAAAAAAAGACACATCCGTGACATTTTGGGCCGAACAAAAAAAATTTCTGTCATACTTATGACACTTCTATGATGATAATTGTGACAAAACCCGGTATCATCATAGATGTGGTGGGCTCCTACTTCTATGACAAAAAATCATGACAGAAAATGGGCGTTTCTTCCTGGGCGGGCCGGAGACGCAGCTGCATGACATTCTTTGGGCCGTCCATGACGGAAAAAACCATGGTAGAAGCGAGGGCGAGGAAAATATCGGGGTGTTCCCGGTTACGGTGGGTGATCGGGGCCGAGCGATGCATGGAGGTTAGCGCGTTTCTCTCGTGCACGCACGCGCGTGGGTGCGAGGCGTTCGCCTACTGAACCCGAGTGATTGCACTGCAGGCTATGCATTACTGAACCCGAGCGATCGACCGATGGCTATTAACTAAACCCGATCAAGCGATATAGCCCATTTTTACAAATCGCAAAATTATAGATGTGGCAGAGAACATATAGCCCATTTGCGATTTATAAGAATGTACAACCCATTTTTTTAGTTCTAATGGAATTTACTACAACCCATTTACAGTTTGTTAAAAGTACATCCCATTTTCTATCTAGGACAATGATTAATAATTTCAACCATTCCTCAAAAAAAGATTAATAATTTCAACCAACCGCTCAAAACAGAATTCAAAAAAATCCCACATTTTTATGGGATCCGAAATATTTTTATCCGAAATTTCTAGTCAGATTAAATATAATTTCGAAATAAAGTTGTATTACATTAAAATCCAACGAAATATTGCGCGAGCAACAAGTAATGAAATTAAAATTTTCATATTCCAAAAATAATATATTTTTTAAACTAATTACGCGTTTGGTGCATTTTTTATGGTTACTGCCCAATTATTATAATTACATCCCATTTTTTATTTCTTAAAGTCCATTTTCTTGTTAAACCTAATGCATACCTCCTAGGAAAGTTTGCAGCCCAGCGGGGCGGAGAATAACAAGTTGACTCGGATATTGTGTACAACTGTCGGCCCAGTTACATTACTGAGGTTGAAAAAAAGGCCTGTGTAGTATAGTACAACCTAACATGGCTACTCATCCCACATTCAGCGACGCCGGAAAGGCCCAAACAAGGCTTATGTACAACTTTTTGAAGTCACTGAGCTCAATTATTAACTTAAGAAAAAAGTTAGATTACAGTGGAACCTAATTAAAAGCTGTCACGAGCAAAGAAATAATTCAACGGGTCCCACTTGTGCGTGTGTGTGTGAGAGAGAGAGAGAGACCCATCGGTCGATGCTCATAAATACATTTTCCAGCCATATGCATTGCTGATGCTCAGTAAAAACTTATATAGTTGACACAATCATATAGAACATCATAGCACACTGAACTTGCATACAAAAATTTCACGCAGGCGGCATAATCAGGATGGAAGTTGTGGATCGCTACGGGTAGGGCTATGTTGAAACCAACGAACTCGTACATAACGGTTCATCGTCTTTATCAATGACGGGGAAATATCTTGAATGTTGTGCAAAGAAAACAGACAGACAACACAATAAGTTCTACTAGCACATTAAGTTGACGTACAACCCTTTTCTAAAAAAAGTTCAGGTACAAAATTAGAACAGGTCACAATCAAATGTACTGGCACATCAGTGCTTCACACCCATAGCTCGTATTTAACTAGTATCTGACAAGATTCAGTTGTTACCTCAAATTAGAGCACATCTAGGCAGCCAGCCCTGCCTCTTCTCCCAAATAAGCAGTGGCCTCTGCCGCGCGGTGGAGTAGGCTCCGTGCCATCCATCATTCCGAGCAACACGGGGAAAGTCTAATGTTGACTCCTGTAATGGATGTCGTCGACGGACCCTGGCACCAGCGGCGGCGGCAGGACTTCGATTGATGGATTGACCACTTCTTCGACATGCACGAACACTCGATCCAGGTACATCCCTAACGTGGTCCGCGGTGGCCTTGGTGGCGACGAATAGTACAACCCCGGTTCTTGCACCGGTATCTCCACACCAATCACCTTCGGTATGGTGAACGACTTCTTCGTCCATGCCACAACCGTCAGAGCCCAGTTGTCTGGAGGAACAAACATACTTACGAGCTCACCTCCAAGGTCGTTGATAAGCTCATTCGTGGACTCGCTGTTCCAAGCACTTCGAGGCATGCCGTTGAAGGTTAGCTTTGTTAAAAACTCAAGCTCAGAGGGCACCGAGCCCCATCCTGGGTGCCACCGATCAAAGCTCACCAGCGCGCCATCATAGAACAAACGCCGGGAAGATTCGAACACACGACTGCAGTCGAAAGTTGTCCGGAACCTGATGAAGAAATCAGCCGATGGCGGACAGACTTCGACGAGCAAGTCACTTATTTTGATGCCATGCGCAATGCCAAGAGCTTTGACAAGGTCGTCCGACAAGACGGGAGGCCGGTCGCCGTTGATGGTTACCATCAGCACTTTGCCGGCAAACTGGTCGTCAAGCGCCGCCATGCCACTGTTGAACGACAGCACGCAGCGACCGAAGGCAAGACGGACCTCAGGATCTCCGGCTCAGAGATCCGCATTGACCAGTGACATGATAGTGCACTTGAGTACAGGGAGTACAGGAGGGGATTTGGGGGAACTGGAGTAAGAATCGAGATTCTAGAGGTGGGGGAGAGGCGGGAGATTGGGGATGAAAAGGTAGCATGAATTTCGAACACGCGCCAATATGCTCTCGGCGTGCAAGCGCACGAAAACACCGGTGGCGCCCACATGTCGGCTTAAGAGTCCTTATTCTTTCTTTTTTGAGAACCCGGCCTGAGAGTCATAATTGACCAGTTTGGCATTGCGTTACTACTCTGCCCATATTCAACGACACCTCACTGGCCCAAACAAGTGTACATCATCGAAAAGACACTGAGCTCAAATTATATAACTTGAAAAAAGGAGATACACTCTGAACACTGGAGAGTGGTGATGCCCTCATTTAGCCCACCAGTAGTTCAAGACAATAAACAGTTCGAAACAACGATATATACAACATTCAAACACTGACTAGTGACTACTAATGACATAAACATCAAGACATGATAGTTCATAAGAAGTCTTGCTACACCACCAAAACGCACCCATCTGCAGCGCTCAGACTCTCGTGATCCAGACGAGAATGACATTCTAAACAGAGGCAACTATTACATAGTAAGAGTAACACAGAGGAGGATGACCAAATGACAAGGAATATGCATAACAAAAGAAAGAACTACCCATCCAGAACAAGCAGCAAAGACAACAAAGTCATTCGAAGAGATGATCCAATACCATCATAATTTGCAGCCCTGCTTCAGCGACCAATGATCCGGAGACACCAGTACTCCACCCTTTCGATGCAGCAGCCCAATTACCTATCAACCTAAAGGCTTGAACCACATCACTGCCTGTCATAATTGAGACATCCAAGGATCAAAGTTAATCTGGATGCCTTTGTCGTTCTCACCTTCTTTTGGCTGCAGGCTGTATCGTTGACAATCAGGGGAGTTTGCTCCCGAACTCCTAGGGCTCGCCATGTAGACACAGTTTTCCATAGCAAACAGAGCCTCTCTACCATCAAGGTCCTTGCCAACGGTGATCTCCTGGTTAATCGGATAATTGAGTCCGAGAAACAGAGAGTGTGAACAAAGGTTGTTTACCCGCCTCCAACTAAAAAATCCCGAAGGCCCCAACAAGCTGGTATCCTGCTCATAGATGTAACAGCCACTGTCCGGATACTCACGTATTTCACGGTGCTTGTATATAGTGGGTTTTTTTGCAATATAACTTTTCCGGCTCATGTGTCCGAATGATCATCAGTCTTTTGTCATCGTCTGATCGAGCGAGCAACCAGTTGTGCTTCCCCGTTTTTGGCAAAGGTGGTGTGATTACAAAGGGCAGTAACTGTAGGGACACTGCATCATATCAAAAAGGACAGTCATTGTTAATGTAAGATCAGCATTGCTCAGAGTATGAATAGGATAATGCAAGAAATAACATTGATATGTCCCTGTTGGAACAGGGAGGAAAATACAGGGAAATGTATACTAGGTTCGAAAATATAGAAGTTCCATGCATGGTTATACTCAGGTTATCTCGCAATCGATTCTTCACAGGAAACTACAATGCCATGCATGTTATGTAATCATGTTCTGTCCTCACAAACGAATTCTTCAAGGTAACTAACAGACCCTGCATTGTTATATACTCGTGTGCTGTGGGCAAAATTTTTGTAAGGATATTATTCTAGCCATTGATTGCTGAAGGGCGAATATAGGTATGTACACATGGTAAGCATTAAAGGATTTCACTACTTCCAAATATAGAGTTCTCCATATGCACATTTACTTCCCTAATGTATGCTAATGTGCTATACAGTGGCGGTGACAGACTGCACAGTGCATAGGGTGAGGCTGACTTTGGTAACCCGAACACGCCGCCTGGACTAGTGTCAGACGCAGGGTGTTGTCACTTCACTGTGAGGACCGCATGGATAATATTTTGACCATCAAGTGTACCATAGTTGTACTACTACTAGTAGTAGGAACATGAGTACTCTAGTACTGTATAGCGGAAATAGGTCTCACGTGCTAGCATGCCTGTTCACTTCATCCTCCAGGCATCATCCATATTGCGAGCAGAACCAAATTCTCGTGCATGCGGAAGCGCAAAGATGGGCCTTTTCTTTTTTGATGAGGATAACCGTGTATTCCTTAACCAGAGAATGTTGTGTCTCCCACGCACGCGCCAATATCCATCTGAACCAGCTACGACACATTTTTTTATCTGTTTGCATAGGTCCCACCTATCAGGAAGGATGGGCACGTACACGAACAGGTACGACTCCTCAATCTACCCGCATAGCCTTTTCGTTTAGTCTACCTAGCCGTCTAATCAACAGCCTGCACGCCACTTCTCCCATTTACTTCTCCATCGGGAACCGATTTTCCTCGGCTTCTTCACCTCCCCTTCGTCTTCATTTGCATCCAAACCCCACTGCGTTCACATTGTTTTAACCTCTTTAAATAATCATCTACTACTTCAGTTAGACTAGCCATCTAATCCTAATTCTCCAAACCATAGCCCTCCGTTCCAGCGGTTCCAAATGGCGAAAGATATTGAGATGCAGGTTTTTAGCGTCCAACATGTCCTCGTCGAAGGCTCGTTGAGCATAGTTTCCACCGTCACCGTCCACCCAAGGGTTGTTCGGAAGTGGATCAACAATGTATCCAACTCCCTCAAAAAGGTAGAGACGAGGGTCATCGGTCTCGACGCAGAGTGCAAGGAGCGTGCCACTGGGAAGATCCAATGCGCCGCCATCCTTCAACTGTGCCTCGAAGATGATGTTTTGGTGTACCACATCATACACACGCCCTCCATACCAGGTGAGCTTCACGATTTCTTGTCTTGGGAGGACATATACTTCTGTGGGGTAGCCATCGAAGGGGACAAACAAAAGCTGGAGTCGTACAACCTTGATTTGAAAAGCATCGCTGACCAGCAAACCAGAATCAAAATTCCTGTAGAAGATTGTGATAAACAGACACCATCCCTATTCGACGTAGAAAATTTTGTGCTCGGTACGAATCTTCAGAAGGGTGACAAGATGGTGGCATTAAGGTCGTCTGGATGGGAGAATTGTCCCTTGACGTACGAGCGGATAAAATATGCTTCTCTCGATGCCCGTGTGAGTTTCGAAATAGATGCAAGGTCCAAAGAGCTTGTTGCGAAGCCGTCTCCCATAGAAAATGAGAAGAAGATGAAGAAGATGATGATGAAGAAGAAGAAGAAGAAGAAGATAAGGCTGCACCACCAGCAGGGCATTATGGATGGATGAACTATTTCCTCTCTTGTACAAAAAAATCATTCCCTTTTGGTGTATATTGATATAGATGGACTATTTCGATGGTGTGCATGTCTTTGGAACAAGTAGTAGCGTGGGTCTGCTTGACTATAAGGAACTATTTATCCGCCTAGCTTTCTCTACTACTCCTTCCAGTGATCGGTATGCAATGCATGTGTCCGTAGACATGACAACTTGTCCATGGAAGTTCAACTACGGCGACCATCACGTTTCATCCACTGCCACTCGCGATTCCCATGACGTCACTCCAACCCACGGCACCACGTCCCCCGACGTGCGCCTCACCCCTCTCGGCCGCACCGCCCCTCTGCCTTTGTGTGCATGACATGTGGGCCACCTTAAATGCGGTGAGAATCAAGTTTCTACCATAGCCACATGCGATTCCCATGATGCCGCACGAACCCATGACACCACACGTCCCCCGACCTGCGGCTCACCCCTCTCGGCCCCTCTGCCTTCGAGAGCATTACATGTGGACCAGCCCCCTATCGGGTCCACATGTTATTGACTTAAAGGCATGTGTAGTAAGGCGTTGAAGCTCAGTCCTGAGGGCCCTGAGAGGGAAATGTAACTCCTGTGCCAGGCTGGTGCTACCGCTGCACGAACTCATGCCAAACTCGAGATTTGTTTCTTTACTATACATGCACGCAACGATTTAATGGACATTGTAATCTCAACATATGACGGGGAGCTCTAAATTTGAATTTGAAACTTACAAAATGAAAAGATTCAAAACAAATAAACTGGGAGAGAGGGAGTATATCGTAGGATGTGTCCCATACAAAACAAGTCCCCTGGTTTGTCACCGCGAAGATGCGGTTAGAAAGGAGCATAGCGTCTTCGTACTCGTACGGCAACAAATCGGCCGCAGACAGCATGGTCCACCTTTGACCGCCATGTGCAAGGTTCATGCTATCTTATTCAATCTCACCGTGGTTCCATCGTACCAATTCATGCGGTGGCCCGTTGCATGGCTGATCCCAATGTTGGACAAAGGTTCTACGGGAACGGTGTCACCGTTGTAAATGTTGTGCAAATTGATGTTGGTACCCTCCCGTACATATGCAAGCCAATCTCCACTCGCACCGAGCCTAACCTGTGAAACAGTGGGCAGGGGGAGAATTAGGAAATGGACACGGAAGTAGTCTTTAGAATGCATTTACTACGTGATCAAACTCATCTTACCTGCTCATCAGAGGAAATCCGAGTGCCCCTCAACGTCGGCATCTCAAGGGGCGTCAACTTGCAACTACGGCCACGCCGCGCTGGAGAGACCCCCAAGGAAACATCCTCCTGCGTTCCGCGGAACATTAAGATGCATTTGTATGAGTGGTTTATCTTGTGAGAGAAAAGGATGAATGAGGGAAGGCCTCTAGAGATAGAGATAGACGCTACTACTACCAATGTGCTGGCATGTGCGTTGCAATGGATCCAAAGTAGTAGAATAATACTTGTTCACGTGCTTGAAATATAAACACTCTAGTTTTGATATACATGTGTCAGTAGATATGATAGCTTGTCCATGGAAGTTGAACCACGGCGACCATCACCTTTCTTGTTTCTACCGCTGCCACACCCACACGCGATTCCCACGACGCCGCTCCAACCCTACCTGTAAGCATGACGTCCCTCGACGTGGACATGGATCCTCTGACGTAGCTATCACCGCCTTACCCTGCCTTTCCTTCGCTGATAGGTGGGACCCACACTTGGGGGTCCCACATGTCAGTGAAAGAATGGTAGGATTGTTCACGTCAGGGGATCCTCATCCCCCCAACGTGTGCCTCATCCCTCTCGGCCCCACCGCTCCTCTGCCTTTGTGTGCATGACATGCTGGCCAGCTGAACTGTGACGACCATCAACTTTCTACCACAGCCACACCCGATTGGACGCGGTTTGCCTGCTCCGCTGTTGTGCTCCAATCTGTACTCCCGCACCATCAAATTTTCATCCAGCGATTGTGACACATTTAGTCCCGGACATCAATCCTCAGCTGGAGTACTTATGTACTACAGGTAGTACCCGCCGGTGTGGCCATCTACGCCTCGTAATGCCCCGACGCCCAGCTGTGGCACCCTTGCCACAGCCATGCCACCACCGGCCGGTTCATCTCGAACGAGTGAGTCACAAACCACACCACCACCTTGAGAATGACATGTGGGCCAACCGCATTTAAGGTCCGCATGTCATTGACTCATAGGCCGGGCACTAAGCCACTGAAGTTCGGTCCCGTGGGCCCCGAGAGGGAAATGTAACTCCTGCGACAGGCCTTGTGGTGCTCCCGCAGTACGAGCTCGTGCCAAATCCGAAATTTGTTTCTTACTACTACTCCCAACTACTAGTAAGGTACACCTGCATTGCACGCATGGGATTCTGGTGGTTTGTGCATTATGCTTCTACATGTGGAGTCTTCTAGATTCTACATGTGGCAAAATCTGGTGGAATGTAGATGATATCCAACGGCCAGTAGTGCTCGGATTTGCCATCTTTGTACCGTCGGATTGGCTTCATCCAATGACCAACTTTCAAAGTTATTCACACACTATATAGGGGTATAGATGTTTGGTTTGCAGCCTAAGGTTGCCATGCCTAAGCTTAGGCATGCCACAAGTGTGTTTGGTTGCGTTCTCGTCTCAGCATAGTTGGTCCCTCTTCATGCATGCTCAACTCAACACCCCTCTTCATGTATGCTCTCTTCATGCATGCTTCTAGTGTATTTGTGATAAGCTAGTGTGGACTCATGCACCCTCCATACACTCTACCAAACACCCAAAAGTGGGTCGAGAAGGGAACTCTTGGGATCATGCACCCTTCATACACCCTACCAAACACACCAGGCATGTGTTTGGTTCATTTCTACACTTGTGGCTTGCCACACTTTTCTAGCTACATGGTCCACATGTCATAGACTCAACTTCTTTCCAAATCTTGCCACACTTGTGGTGGCCATTTTGTTAGCCACACTTTTTGTGGCAGACACACTTTGCCTAAGCTTAGTTCTGGCAAAGTTAGTCATGAATGAAGTTCAACCATGGAGTCTTCTAGATTCTACATGTGGCAGAATCTGGTGGAATGTAGATCATATCCAACGGCCAGTAGTGCTCGGATTTGCCATCTTTGTACCATCGGATTGGCTTCATCCAACGACCAACTTTCAAAGTTATTCACACACTATATAGGGGGTATAGATATAGATGTGCCGGCCCGTTGCAATGGATCCAAAGTATATCTATTTAGTGGAGTGCACTCTAAACACATTATCTATTTATTGTTCTCTAACCTTTCGTAGCCATGAAACCAAGCCACATAAGCTTCATGGGTGCCCCCCCATCATATTATTCATACTACGTTGACTGAAAAAAAGATAAATCACCCAAAACAAGATCTTCCCGTATTTTTGTTCCTATGATGTTGTGTCGTGCACGTACCTACTAGTTGTATAGTGGTAGTACTAGTTGTATAGTACAAACTTGGTACTAGTAGGAGTAGAGTAGTACGGAATGCTCCTACTCTATCAACGAGCCCCATCTGACACCAAATTTATTGGCTTCCGTGCTACAACTAGATCTTCCCCATGTTTCTGTTTTCCAACCCGGCGCGGGCAGGGTGCAGTTTGCCAATTGTCGGTTTGCTCAACGGCGGTCCCACATGAAAGTGAAAATGCTAGGCAACATGCCTTCCCTAAGCTATGTGTCGTGCCAGACGGGCCATGGAGTACTCCCGATTCTCGGGCGTGTGGGGGGGAGTGCGACGCGAACGCGGCAGGCCTTTTCCTTTTACTAGCAATGTGCCAGTGCGTTGCGATGGATCCAAAGTAGTAGAATAGTAGTACTTGTTCACAAACTTGAAAGAAATCACTCTTGTTTTGATATACTCATAATATATTACTCCCTCTGTTCCTAAATATTTGTCTTTTTAGAGATTTCAAATGGACTATCACATACGGATTATATAGACATATTTTGAAGTGTAGATTCACTCATTTTGCTCCGTATGTAGTCACTTATTGAAATCTCTAGAAAGACAAATATTTAGGAATGGAGGGAGTACTTTTCACTCAAAATATATTTCTCAGCTGTTTTGATGAGGTGAGGGAGGGATGTGGTTGCTTTCAACATAGTAAGGGGTTTTCTGCAAATTCGAGCAGAGAAGTGGGCTATTGTTGCAAAAATTCCACAACTTACCTCACAGCCGTTAGATGTAGATCTAATGGTCAGAAACGACGGACGGCAGACACACCACCATCACCAACTGAGTCTTTTATAGGAGTAGGAGTAGTGAAACATGTATAAATTGTAACATTTTGGTTCTGCTCCTTGGCATGATCGATAGATAGAAATAACGATTGGAAACAGTAGGGCGGGGCTATTTCCGCCAGATAAGGAGGGTACGTAGTAGCTAGGTTGGCGCATCGTCGATTTGGTCACACGCGGTCCGACATGTTCTAGTTTTTCTAGCAAGATGCACGCGCGTTGCACGAAGTTGATGGAAAAGGTAAGCACAACTTATAAATTGACGGATGGAGTACTAATTACAGTAATGCATATAATTAAGCAAAGGGATCACACATGTCGGTATTGACTAGAACGAGAATGCAACAGCACAATAAGAATTAAGGCCACGATGATGATGCGATCGCATTGGTGGTTACAGAAGGCAAGAAGAGAGATGCATCCATCAACGTACGACCTCCTCCTCCTCAACTTAGTGCGTCGGGCCACCGACCGACGGATAAGGAGCAGCAACCCTTGTGGCGAGGTCGAGGTGCTTCTCAGCAAAGGCATCCTAGGCTTCCAGCCGGTTGAGGAAGGCCAACATCGTAGCGTCCTCATTGGCCTTGTAGATACCTATGTAGATGATTTTCTCGTACATGTCGATGTGTAGGTCGACGAATTCTTGCAAGGCAAGGCGCCTCTCGGCGAGCGCGAACTCCAGGTGGACATTCTTCGTGGCGTCGGCGGGCAGTCGCAGGGCCACCAGTGCTTGAAAGAGGTTTCGGCCATGGAGGCCGATTATGGTGGCAGGCAATGAGGAGCCCGGGCACGCGGGCTGGAGGAGTACGGCAATGTCGTCCGCGAACTTCTTGAGGATGGTGAACTTGTTGGTGGTGGCAACGATCATCTGGTCCAACTAAGAGTCATAGTTGGCGTCGACGGCGGCCATCCACGAGCCGGTCTCCAACACCGTCTGGAGACGATCCTCGGCGCCATGTCGCAGGCTGACGTCGTGGACCATCTGGCACAACCGCTGGCCGCTCGCGCGCATCGCCGCCATGGGTCTGTAGTGAGCTCTTTTGCGCTTAGTGTAGGTGCTTAGGCAAATGCTTAGGTGCGTACGATGTGGTAGATGCACTGGAATGGAGGGGCGCCTTTATATGAGGGCAAACTGCGTTGCATTCACATCGTGCAGCCTCTTTTCCCGGTCCTCCTCCCATTACTTCCCTCATGCATTAATTGAAGGAGGATGCATTGGCCGTTCAACATTTTGGGAACCGCTACTCCCTCCCTCATCTGCATTAAAGCCGTATCAGGAACTACACCGCCCGCTGTCAAATCGAATAGTACTACGCCGCCCGCTGCATGCCCGGCTGAACACGCCTCCTCGCCTCCATTAAACCCGCATGCAAACCAAGAAACCTACTCCGGACACACATTTGTTCATGAGCGGGTCGGAATTAAACGCAACACCGGTCGAGCTCCTCCCGTCCGCCCTCAGTTTAAATGAGGCCAGACGCCGGCCAAGCTCCTACTGCCCGCCCTCTATTTACACGAGGCCAGGCAGACAGCGGGCAAGAATCGTACCCTCCGTCGCTCCCCCATCTCCTCCTTCACCATTTTCTCCACTCTTCCGATGGCTTCCGAGGAGCCGTTCTCCGGCATATTACCTGGCTGGGTAGCCCGCCAAGCCCTCCGGATACGAGCGAGGCCGCTTGGTGCTTCACCAACCTCGCTTGGCCTGACGGAGCCAGTTGCCGCCCCAAGCAGGCGCGTGGTTCAGCAACTTGCCGCTCCAGTTCAGCTCGATGAGGAGTGGCGAGTTGTTCCACGCCGGCACGGCAGCGAGCACACCGGTACGGGCGTCATCATTACCGCGTCGTGCCGCGCCACCAGTGTCTGTGGGCGCGCCTCCCATGCCTACGGCAGCACCATGCAGGCAGAGACAGAAGCCGGGTGCATGGAGAGTGATGAGTCGGTGGCCAGCTTCTCCGTGTCCGCCGCCAACATCGAGGAGAAGTAGAACATGGGAGGCCGCTGCCACTTGGGTCCCATGAAGGCCACCGCCGAGGCGACGACTGCGCATTCAGGTGGTTTCTTTGCTGATTCGTCTCTTCCGAAGACCTTCGTCGACCCTGCAAGTGTCTTCCGGACATGAGGAAGACAAAGGGATCTGCGGGCGGCCATTTAGATTATGTACTCCCTCTCCAGCTGGCGGGAAATATTTGTTCTAAGAATGGATAAATTGTATGAATCTATAACAAAAATAAGTCTAGATACATCCATTTCTAGGACAAGTATTTCCGGACGAAGGGAGTATTAATTATACCAAGAGAGCCGGATTGGCACCGCTTAGTTCATGTAAATGTAATGAAATCCATCATGTTTATATGAAGATCTGGCTTTTTAATACGAAATACTTCGTGCTTATATGAAATCAGTCTGTGTTTGCACGAATTTCATCTGGTTGGTTAGAGTTGTGAAAATGTATGCCGCTGGCGTTTGATGTTGTCCTCCGTGGAAGGAAGCAGGAGGAAATTTGCCGGCTGCCGTTGGAGATGCTCTTATGCTAGAAATAATAGAGTGACATCCAATCCATTTGAGTTAATTGCGTGTATGATTGTCCCTCTATAAAAAGATAATTGCATGTACAGTGTACACGTGACTTGCAGGGTGGCTACAGCTTCGTACAGAAAGTTAAAAAGAAACAAGTCCATCTGTAATCTTGTATTCTAAGTACTCTGTGGGTTCCACTGTCAGTACAGTAGCGAAAGAAGTATATATTAAATAAGTAATATATAATATAAAAATCTAAAGTTAAAGACAGAATTCGAACTCATGTCATCGCTTTGCGAGCATCCGACGCTAACCAGTCTAGCACATTTTTGTTGTAGACCATGCTGGAGATATATCTCCATGTCCACTCTTATACTCCATCCGTTCCTAAATACTCACTCTGTTCCCAAATATAAGACCTTTTAGGGATTCCACTATAGACTATATATGGAGCAAAATGAGTGAATCTACACTCTAAAGTATGTCTGTATACATCCGTATGTAGTTTATAGTAGAATCTCTAAATGGTCTTATATTTAGGAACGGAGGGAGTATTTGTCTTTCTCAGATTTCAAATGGCCTACCACATACGGATGTGTATGTAGACATATTTTAGAGTGTAGATTCACTCATTTTGCTCCATATGTAGTCATTTGTTGAGATCTCTAAAATGACAGATAATTAGGAACGGAGGGAGTAGAAAACAGAGTTGGTGATGATGGTGTGCGTGCCATCCTGCAATATAGGCCGTCGGATTTATATCTAACAGATAGGAAGGAAACTATGGCAATTTTGCAAAAATATACCCACACCCCTCTCCACGTTCGCAAATACGGCCTTCCCTCATTCATCATTTTCTCTCACAAGATAAACTACTCATACAAATGCATCTTGATGTTCCGTGCAACGCACGGGCATCTAGCTAGTTTCTTTTAAAATAGTTACTGCGATAATTGGGTTGAAGTGATATATTTTATGTCTGCCCCGAATGATTTCAGATTCACTAGTAGTAACAAAGAAAAGGTTGCCTTGTTAATTAACAGAAAACCGGGTGAAAACTATCACATGAGGCCGGTAAAAACGAGGCACACTGGGTTCGGCGTCATCGTCACTCCAGCTGTGTGCGTGCGAGAAGTCTACATATCGAGGGGGCTACTGAGCAAGGCACAGAGACACAATGTTCGAGAGAGACACCAATTGACATATTATGATCAGATCGAGTTGTCACCCTTCTGCTGTCATTGTTGGGGTGGGGGAGGGGGAGGGAGAGAAAGACGTATCGAGAGTGTGCGCGGTAGGCACAGAGGCACAACTAGCGAGTGTGTTTGAAAGAGGAGTAGATAGATTACTATCAAGATCAAGGTGCCACCCTACTCCTTCGGTGTCGGGTAGTGTGTGTGTGCGTGCGTGTGTGTGTGTGTTTGAGAGAGAAGCTAGTCGATAGATTAGTATCAAGGTCGAGGTGTCACCCTACTCCTTCGGTGTTGGGAAGTGTGTGTGTGGGTGTGTGGGTGTGGGTGTGTGTGTTGGGGGGGGGGGCAGTGACACTTACATATCTCTACTCTTATAAAAACAAAGTTGGTGATGATGGTGTTCCTGCCATCCTGTAATATAGACCATCCGATTTATATCCGACAGATAGGAAGGAAACTATGGCAATTTTGCAAAAAGATACCCACGCCCCTCTCCGCATTTGCAAATAAGGCATTCCCTCATTCATCCTTTTCTCCCACAAGATAAACTACTCATATAGATGCATCTTGATGTTCTGTGCAATGCATGGGCATCTTGCTAGTAGGGAGAAGGAGTTTGTGTGACACATATCTAGCTATATTAAGGGATAGGTAGATAGCATTTGTGCGAGGCATACTTAAAGCATCACGAAGATAAACAAAACGGTGTGCATGAAAATGCAAGCGTGTGTGTGTGAGAGAGAGACAGACAGACAGACAGATAGACACACACACACACACACACAGAGAGAGAGAGAGAGCGAAATCTCAAAACAAAAGGTGCTCTGCTGGAATCCCATTGTATGTATTCATATGGTTCCGGAACTCGAGTTAACCTTAGTCATATGTGTGAGAGACATTATTATACTTTGAGACATTAGTGGCTGTGGGTGGGCGGAATTAAAGGGGTGGGCGTGTTCGACAGAGAGAGCGTCTGTGTTTCTGTGTGAGAGACTTGTAGGACGGGGTAGAAAGATGAATTCTACCATTGTATGTATTCATATGGTTCCGGAACTCGAGTTAACCTTAGTCATATGTGTGAGAGACATTATTATACTTTGAGACATTAGTGGCTGTGGGTGGGCGGAATTAAAGGGGTGGGCGTGTTCGACAGAGAGAGCGTCTGTGTTTCTGTGTGAGAGACTTGTAGGACGGGGTAGAAAGATGAATTCTAACCTTAACAGAGGGAGAGAAATACATGAAGTGCGCGTGTGTGATTCCGATGCCCACAAGGAAATGAGATATGTATGCGTGTGAGAGAGATTACACAATTCATTCACGTATCATTATCTAGCGATCGTGGACGTGCATCGCTTGAACATAAATCAATATCTACTTTGTATCGTGGCCAAAGGTACAATATCGATTCAATGCTATAAAGATTGGACACTCATGTGTCACATTTTTTTCTATTTAAATAAACCTTTTCAGTTGTGCATGCCAAAGTTACAGTGATGTTTCTTCAAACAACCAATGTAGCTATCATGTACACGCACCATTGTTACTCTTGCATTCAAAATCATTAGTCTTGGATGATTTAAGGTTCTATTATGAAGTAATATATGTAATATTCATATATGAATTCAACGGGTATGCAATTTATGAAATGGAGGCTATGTAATCATATGAGGTAACACTTTTAAGTAGCGGACTACAATATCCATTTCTTTTTGTGCGCCTCTACACTAACACGTCAATGCATTATGTTTAAAGTAAATAACCAATTGCACTAAATTATGTATTTACACGAGAAATACATAGGCTGAGCGTTTGATCCTTTTTTTGTGAACGCGCCACTACACCCGTACGATTGGCCACGCCCGTGTGAACGTCCAAGTTGTCGGCGCATCATCCCGAGTAATTGTCTTTTTTCTGGGGTGGACTTCACACCAGTTATTAACTGCTGATGTGTTCTCCGTGTACACAGTCTCGCATGACCTTCCCACTAGCATGGTCCAAAATTAGTTGAAACTGGATACAAACGATCCCGCGGGCGGCAAAATCTCCCGCCACCTTCTAAAATTTCCGCCACCTTAGTCTTTGGCATGTGAAATTCCCCTTTTGTCCTTGGTGCACAGAGACCAATAGTTACAATACCGCCCTCATCTACATAATAGGTCGGGGCTGCTTTGGTAACTTCCGGTTCCCCCCACTACACGGCACCCCCATTTCCTCTCCCCCTCCGCAAAAACGACTAACTCCACATCACCAGAGCATCTTACATCACGCCGTCCGTACTTCATCGGCCTTTCTCCCCTCCCCTCTCAAAACCCTAGACTGCTCATCCACTGGCGTACCAGAGCCAATTCACTACCAGCGGCGTCCACCTCGCCAGATCTACTTCTGCGGCCGCATCTACCCCTCCCACCTCCCCTAGAAACAAGTAGACTACTCATCCACCATTGTTCCACAGCCCATTATGTGTCAGCCTTGTCCACGGCGCCAGATCTGCTTCGTCGGTACTCTCGTCAACCGTAGCGCATCTGCAGTGGCTCATTCATACTCCCCACCGGAGACGCTTCATCCACACCCCCCGGAGCTGCCCCACCGATGCCCCCGTCGACGGCCTCTGATCCTCTTCAACGACACCTTCCTCAACCCTACCGGAGCTGCTTCGCGGACATCATCGTCAACCCCACCGGAGTAGCTTCGCTATACCATTCTCAACCCTACCGGGGCCGCCTTGCCAACTCACAGGTCCACGGCCTCAGATCCGCTTCCTCGCACCCTCATCCAACTTACTGGAGCAGCTTCTGACGCCCCATCCACGGCCGCAGATCCGCATCGTCGACACCATCCTTAACCCAACCACCGGAGCAGCTTCACCTATGCCCTCGTCCACGGCCACAGATCCGCTTCGCCCACACCGTAGTCCACCCTACTAGAGCCGCTCCACAAACACCCTACTCGACGGTTCTAGATCTCCTTACCGGACCCCGACAGCCAGCGCAGCGTCATCACCCTTGACGTTTCTAACCTGATTCCCACCGTCTGGCAAGATGCCAAGCACCCGCCACGGCCTAGGTACTTGTCACCTTTAAACCCGTCCAGCATCACCTGCCCGATGTACTTCAAATATACTAACAGGTCGATGTTACCTATTATGCAGCTGGCAAAAACTACAAGGACGATGTTTCTTCTAGATCTAACAGCTTGGCCAACCAAGATCCTAGACTAAGGCATTGCTATGATCTTGTAAGTGCGTCTCTCTCTCTCTCGCTTGTATTGTTCTGTGCCTGCCAGCGTGCTTTGCTAGGATTTTTGACCAGTAATCCCTTTGTGCAGACAATGATTTCTACTACTGGCTGCTAAATTAGATATGTAGATGTCATACATGATACTACCTCGTACCTCTGTTCCTGAATATAAGTCTTTCTAGAGATTCCACTATAGGCTACATACGAAGCAAAATGAGTGAATCTACACTCAAAAATGCATCTATATACATTTGTATGTGGTCCATACTGGAATCTCTACAAAGACATATATTTAGGAACAGAGGCAGTACATTACACAAAATCGTAGGTGGCATGTAGGAATTCCAGTGCACTACATTAGGCTTCCTTAGAGTGCCTGCTAGTCCAGCACACAGAGTCATGGCTAGTTTATGCTACGCACACAATCATTAATTGGTGGTTTAAATATGCGCAAGGGATATGCAATGTATTATCATGTAGAGATGTCTGAAATTAGCCGTGTCAACTTGCAGATAGGGTTACACAATGAGAAAGTACAAGATGTATGTGGCAATTTCATGGAACATCGCAAAAAAAGGAGAGGCATCGGTGAGCCTATACGGTGTGTTATGGTACGTCACTCCTCCATTGCAATCATCGTCACATGTTATTTGTATGTCAGTTCTATTGGCCAAGTTTCTTAGGGACAGTTATTACGAGTTATCCTAAGAACATAAGCACCTATGAATATAAGCTCCATGTAATAAGCCAACCAGTTTTTTTCATTGCGTTTTTAGCTTATCTTTGGTATGATCAGTGAAAAGTCTGGATTGCATTATATTTTTTCATTTTGCTACCCATATGAAAATTAATTTGACTTGCAAACATCACAAATTGAACCCAGTGTAGTAATTAATATGATAGGAAAACAGACCATCACTATTTGCTCAAAATGCAAATAACAAGATACCATCTACTTGGCACAATCTACTTTGTTCAATGTTTTCCATAGAGATCCCATTGCCTAATTTAAACGAAGAATGCATGACCCACATTTAAATGAAAAACAATTATTTATTGAAATTCGATGGTCCCAGTGGCTGGTTATTATCATATGGCAGCACCACCTGAAACCATCATATAGCAACAGCTCATAGCAACGCATCATACAGCAATAGCAGCAGTATGCAATTCATCATATACCAGCAGCAGCTCATAGCAATTCATCATATAGCAGTAGCAGGAGCAACTCATAACAATTCATCATATAGCAGCAGCAGGAGCAGCTCATAGCAATTCATCATATAGCAGGAGCAGGAGCATCTCATGGCAATTCATCATATAGCATCAGCAGGAGCAGCTCATAGCAATTCATCATACAGCAGCAGGAGCATCTTATAGCAACTCATCATATAGCAGCAGCACCTCATAGCAATTCATCATATAGCAGCAGCAGCTCATAGAAATTCATCATATAGCAGCAGCAGCTCATAGCAATTCATCATATAGCAGCAGCAGGAGCAGCTCATAGCAATGCATCATATAGCAGCAGCAGGAGCAGCTCATAGCAATTCATCGTATAGTGGATCAGGATGAAAATTTGGCAAAAAAATCAGAGGAGATCCTCACCTTGTTGGATGCGCTCATCCTTCAACAGCACCTCAAGGCCACGGCTTGGGAGGTGGGGAGGGGGAATAAGGTGCCTTCTGCCGCAGTGTGGCATCAGCCGTAGTTGTGCAGCGCCTGCCGGAGTAGTGCATAGGACGAACCACAGTGGAGTAGCTGTTGGAGACCATGAGAATGAGGGGCGGCGCCAGAGGGAGGAGCAGCCAGGGATATTTGCCCCTACCCGCCGGCCATGTAGCCTAGCTGGATAGAGCATCATAGAGGACCAGGCAAGATGGGACCAGTGGTGACGGCTCGCTAGAGGAACCCTAGTGCTGCAGGCAGGGGATCGAGGTAGAGGGAAAGGGGAGAGGATGTGCAAGCGGGCAGGGCAATGAACACTTGCGTGTTTGTTTTTACTTGAGGGTGAGGTGTGACACGGGCGTCAGCAGTTGCATTTTTAGTGTAATATAGGCAGACAACAGAGTCATTTCACTATTTCCCTTCCCTTCAATTTTTAGTTAGGTTCTACCCGAAACACCCCCCTTCAAAGCAAAATTAGTTAAGCCCAAGCCCATAACTCAAAAATGACTTCTTTACATCTTTTATGGCTTATTTTGACAATAAGCCCTGAAAAGGCGGAATAGAACTGGCCCTTAACCTGCAATTCAATTGTGCGTTTAATGATGAATCACTCATGCCTGCTATAGTGTACATTTAGGCATCATCATACATGGCATAACCTAATACATGTGCATTCCATTGTAGAATCTGGAATATGCAATGTCTATGTTAGTTCATACGTTGCACATGATGTCTAAATGCCCCTTAAATCTGGTCAGTCAAGTGATGGTATTTAAGCCTCCTTCTTTGCTTCTTTTCTTGATATGTAAGATTTGCTCACACATCTGTTCAATTGCTTGTTTGCATCAGCCAGCCATACTAGGACTGTTTGCTTTCATTACTTGTTGTTCTTGACCTAACACTCTAACAAAGCTTGTCAACAATTTAAACACTAAGGGCTGCTATAGTGGGGCCTTTTCTAACTCATAGGTGACATAAAGGTTTGGCTGTACACTAAAGTAGGCTCTCTAAGAGTACCTAGAGATCCAGTTCGAAGGTTTGCCTAGTTTTTACATAGTGCAGACATAGTAAATGCTCATTTCATTGTGTGCAAGTGCAAAAGATGCGGCATGTTTCATTATGTGGTGTTGTTTTGTTATAATCTCATCCTTTTGTGTTCACAGACTAGAAAGTATGCATATTTATCTTCCAAGGAGACGAGTAACTAGTTTGTGTCACCTTGCAGAGGGGGTGCAATGAAGATAAGATTGAGGATTTCAAAGTACAAGATGTTAGGAAGGAGCCTTGCAATAGAAGTAGGAGCTGCACTGAGCCTCTTCAACCTGTTAAGGTAAGTCAGTGTATCCAACTCAACGGTTCAATTCCTTGTTTGTTTTAGGCATAGTTAATTTGCTCTTTTCAATTGCTTTATTTGTCCTTGGTTAATGAGATGCCCAAAGAATGATGCCTGATGTTGGGTACTTGTATAACTATTAGTTGACATAATTAAAGGCATTACCATTTAGTTACTCTGCCGAAGTGTGTCTGAAGCTTTGAAGTCTATTAACCAACTATTATTGCATGAGGCTCACAATCTAGTTTATACTAGGCTAATGATTGCATAGTCTTTCTTGTTGTAGTATGTTTGTATGAAACCCTCTGCTTTTTGTTATGCTCCCTAAGACATTAATTGAGCTACAAAATTGCCAAGTGCTTGCTTACTTCTACGCAACATGTTGTCTAAATTTGTAACTTGTCTCTGTTTTGGATTGGGCCCTAACATCATGCTCCTCTGGTGAGCTAAGAGAGATTTCTGTATGCAGGCTGCATATACTACCTTTTTATAATTTTTAAAATATCACTTGCTTATGCTTCATGACGTGTAACATTATTGTTAGTCCTGTTTTGCCATGTACAAAATAGTCTGTCTTGCTCGCTTCACTGTTGTAATTATATTTTTGCCCTAGTCATGTGTACTTACAGAAACATTTCAGGATGAAGTGACATCAACACAAAGATCTGCGAGCAGTGCGGCATGGCCGTTACCGAATGATTATGGATTGGAATTGGAATGTGCTGATGTTCACAAGCATCAACTAGAGGTGGCAAGACAACGTGTACATGATTCTCAACGTACAATCAACAAGTTGAGACTGGACATGCAGGTATTAGATGCAGGAGTCAAAAAATGAAACAAGACACTGAGGTAACAACGAAGGAATTGGAGATTTTGCAGACTGAAATTTGTGCTATCTGAATCCGGCTAATCCTATTTTCTGAAGAGATTATAGTTCAAATGGTAAGTTATGTTGATGCGCGTCCATGATGTAGGAGCTGTATTTTCCCAGTGTATGTAATTTGTTGTTTGTGTATGCTTTATTATCACTGGTGTCGAACCATAATGCCAAGTGGGTATAATCGGTTGTAATTTCTTTATTGTATAGTGTAGGATTATTCTACGTTTCTATGCCTTAGTCTCTTTATTGTATAGTGTATGTTTTTTAGAGGTGATAGTATAGAGTACGATAACTCTTTGAATATGCTATATCGCTCAAACGGGGGGCCAACTCGCCCAAACGTTGTAGTGACCATGGCCCTCCATAGGCCGTACGATCCATGGGCCATCTACGGGATGGACGATCCATGGCCTTCTATGGCCGTCGGATCTGTGGGCCTTCTATGGGCTGTCGGATCCATGGGACTTCTATCGGCTGTCGGATCCATGGGCCTTCTATGGGCCGTCGGATCCATGGGCCTTCTATGGGTCGTCGGATCAATGGGCCTTCTATGGGTCGTCGGATCAATGGGCCTTCTACGGGTCGTCTCATCTATGGGCCTTGTACGGGCCGTATAAGGGGCCGTAAACGGGCTAGAGTGGAAATCATATGTTTTATGGGCTGACCATAACGGGCCGTTAATAGGCCGTATTTGATGATGCTATGAAAATGGCCCAACAGATTAACGGGCCACAAACGGGTCGACTGTATCCACGGGCTGAATTTGGCCCACAAGCAAAAAAGGCCAGTAACAGGCCGTAAGTAACTGAATGCTGGAAATGAGCCCAAGAATAAATGGGCCCTAAGAAGGCCGAAAGGTAACACGGGCTGGAAACGACCCAATGGAATAATGGGCCGCTAATGGATATAAAGCGATACACTGTTCATTACGGGCCAGTTTCACCATGGGCCGTTAATGGGCCAAGAGTTACAAAGGGACTCATATGGGCCGAAATACGTCATGGGCCATACATGGGCTGGAAGTTACAATGGGTTGGAATCATATTGGACGGCCTAGATAACGCTATTGGGCTTAATTCCGGTAGGCCGTAACGGGTCGTGAGTTAGCGGGTTGTAAATGGGCTATATGCAAACTTGCCGTTAACAGGCTTTCCGTGGGCCGGCCCGCCACCTTTTGACCGAGTCAAACGGGCCGGCCTTTTCACATGAATGGGCCTCTGTTGGGCCGTGCCACGTGTCGACGTATCATAGGCGCCTTGGGTCCAATGAGTGGATGACATCTATCCCAACGGTGAGCAGACACGTGTTTCCTCCAGCCAATGATGATTTTACACATGGAAAATCCCCATTGGTCGGGGCTGTTGGCGGGTTATCGGATCCAAAACCGGACCCGATAGCTTAACGGCATTCCGCTATGGTGGATGCCATGTGTTGGTCACCCTTGATGAAAGCACTTCTGTGATGCGCGATTTATCATCATGGAAGTGGACACTTCCGTGATGATAATTTTGGTAATGTCATGGAACACTTCTATGACAGCACATGTATGACTATCTTGATTCTGTCATAAAATCGTCATGGATGTACATGCATGACAAAAAATGCGACCTACTGTGACAAACATGTATCATCACGGAAGTGTATTTTTTTGTAGTGCTTAGGTTTTCGGAGTAACCTTTGCAACAGGAAACGAGTGACAACCATGATCTCATGAGCTTGGAAGTAGTGGTGCAGTTTCCTTGAGGCCTTAATGAGACCAAAGACAACTTTTTCATGCCAGAGTACCTCGATCTAGCCCCCTGTAACAAGGAGCTGATGAAGTACACTGGGCGCTACACCACTTTCTTCCTTGCCGCGTCCTTGGGGTTGCTCTCGTTATCGTGCTTATTGTTGTCCTGGCTCTTTTCTAACTTTGCCATGATCTGGCTACTTTCTGCCTTATCCACCTCTCGTTGTGCTACAAGGACGCACTGACCACTTGGTTGGTTGCCGCCAAGTAAAGCAAGAACAACTCTTGGGGTTTGGGTGCAACCAAGCTAGGCACAGGTGATAGGTAGGCTTTCAATTCCTATAAAGCTGCATCTGCTTCCGGGGTGCATTTCATAGGCCCCGCCTTCTTCAAAACATTAAAGAATGGCAGGGCACGCTCGACAGACTTGGAGATGAACCTACTCAGCGCGGCAACACATCCCGTCAAGCGCCTCACATCTTTAACTGTCCTTGGCGCTTGGATCTGCTCAATGGCCTTGATCTTGTCGGGGTTGGCTTCGATCCCCCGATGGGACACGAAGAACCCAAGTAGCTTGCCAGAGGGAACACCAAATACAGACTTCTCCGGATTAAGCTTCAGATTGATCTTGCGTAGATTGGCAAATGTCTCTTCCAAATCCTGGATTAGGGTGGCCTTATCCTTGGTTTTAACCATGATATCATCCATATAGGCTTTTATATTTCTGTGCAACTATGGCTCAAAACCGATCTGGACTACCCTTGCAAAAGTGGACCCGACACTCTTTAATCCGAATGGCATGCAGACAAAGCAGTGCGTACCACACGGAGTGATGAATGATGTCTTCTCTTCATCTTCCTTGGACATGAAGATCTGATGATATCCTGAGTATGCATCCAGAAAGGAGAGCAAATGACATCCCAAAGTAGAATCCATGATCCGGTCGATGCGCGACAATGGAAATGGGTCCTTCGGGCAAGCCTTGTTGAGGTCTGTGAAATCAATGCAAAGCCTCCACTTCCCGTTAGCCTTTCGGACCACTACTAGATTTGCTAACCACGTAGGATGTAGTACTCCTCTGACCAAACCAACTGCCTCTAACTTCTTGATCTCTTCAGCAATGAACTTCTGCCTCTCCAAGGCCTGCTTCCGTACTTTTTGCTTGACGGGTCGGGCATGTGGGCAGACAGCAAGGTGGTGCTCAATTACCTCCCTGGGAACACCGGGTATATTAGATGCTTTCCAAGCAAACACATCGATATTCGAATATCTATGGCAATGAGCGCGCTTTCCTATTTGTCATCGTGGGTGGTGATGATAGTGAAAGTACCACCAACGCCAGCCAGCCCTGTCGGGACCTTCTTCACTTGGGGTTTAGTAACCTTGGATCTCTTACTATTGGAACACTCTGACACGTCGTCAACGGGTGCCGTGCACTTGGAGGGGGCACGCTTCTCGGACTCCCTGCCGGAGGTCCTGGAATCCCTCTTCTTTCCTTTGCTTTCCTTGGCGGGAACTGCTGCTGCCGCAGCCTCCGCTGCGACTGCATCCCGATACATCTTGTCCACATAGATAATTGCATCCTTCTCATCTGACGGTATAGTGAGGACTCCCAATGGCCCATGCATTTTCAGGGTGTTGTAAGCATAGTGGGATGTTGCCATGAACTTGGCCAGGGCTGGTCGTCCAAGAATACCATTGTACGGCAGGGGGAGATCAACCACATCAGACACAATCTTCTCAGTCCGATAGTTCAATTCTCCCCCAAATGTCACCGGCAACGTAATCTTCCTCTTAGGATGACTCCTGCCAGGATTAACTCCTTGAAACGTGTCGGTGGCCTCTAGCTCTTCTTCTCCTTTTTGAAGTTTGCTGATAATTGCTGGGGAAATCAGATTCAACCCGGCCCCGCCATCCAGTAGCATCTTTGTGACCTTGAGGTTGCGAATTGTTGGGGAGACCAACAACGGCAAACACCCCACCGTAGTGGTGCGATCAGGGTGATCCTCTTTGTCAAAAATGATGGGTGTGCGGGACTATTTGAGCGGTTTCCGGGCCTCTAGCGCTGGTTCCACAGCATTGACCTCTCGTGCCCATCGCTTGAGTTGGCGATGAGAGGAGTGCAAAGATGCACCCCCATCAATGCATAGGGCATTAGTGGCCTTCTGAAATTCCTGCTCACTAGTTTCCTCCTCATCCCCTCCATCACTAGCATCATCACAGGTTTCCTTCTCTTGGCCCCTGGCGGGTTTTCCTTGGTTCCGAAAGGGTTTGCCGGGGTGATTTCCTTCACCGCCTCGGCCCTTACCACCAGCAGCATACTGACCTTTTTCCTTATCACCCTTATCATACTCTATCCTCTATCTCTTGACAAGCTGCTCAACCTGATAACACTCCTGAAGGTTGTTGCCTTTGGTCCGGTGGATCTTGCAGTACGGCCCTGTTGGAAATATGCCCTAGAGGCAATAATAAAAGCTTTATTATTATATTTCCTTGTTCATGATAATTGTCTTTATTCATGCTATAATTGTATTATCCGGAAATCGTAATACATGTGTGAATAATAGACACCAACATGTCCCTAGTAAGCCTCTAGTTGACTAGCTCGTTGATCAACAGATAGTCATGGTTTCCTGGCTATGGACATTGGATGTCATTGATAACGAGATCACATCATTAGGAGAATGATGTGATGGACAAGACCCAATCCTAAACATAGCACAAGATCGTATAGTTCGTTTGCTAGAGTTTTCCAATGTCAAAGTATCTTTTCCTTAGACCATGAGATCGTGTAACTCCCAGATACCGTAGGAGTGCTTTGGGTCTACCAAACGTCACAACGTAACTGGGTGACTATAAAGGTAGACTACGGGTATCTCCGAAAGCGTCTGTTGGGTTGACACGGATCAAGACTGGGATTTGTCACTCCGTATGACGGAGAGGTATACTGGGCCCACTCGGTAATGCATCATCATAATGAGCTCAAAGTGACCAAGTGTCTGGTCACGGGATCATGCATTACGGTACGAGTAAAGTGACTTGCCGGTAACGAGATTGAACGAGGTATTGGGATACCGACGATCGAATCTCGGGCAAGTAACATATCGATTGACAAAGGGAATTGCATACGGGGTTGATTGAATCCTCGACATCGTGGTTCATCCGATGAGATCATCGTGGAGCATGTGGGAGCCAACATGGGTCCGCTGTTGGTTATTGACCGGAGAGTCGTCTCGGTCATGTCTGCTTGTCTCCTGAACC
Organism: Triticum urartu; assembly: GCF_056163025.1. Classification (NCBI taxonomy): domain Eukaryota; kingdom Viridiplantae; phylum Streptophyta; class Magnoliopsida; order Poales; family Poaceae; genus Triticum; species Triticum urartu. The sequence goes on along the minus strand of NC_141873.1, from coordinate 189,491,151 downwards.
CGTAGGGTCTACACACTTAAGGTTCGGTGACGCTAGGGTTGTGAAGATATGTATATGCAGTAACCCGAATGTTGTTCGGAGTCCCGGATGAGATCTCGGACGTCACGAGGAGTACCGGAATGGTCCGGAGGTAAAGAATTATATATAGGAAGTGCTGTTTCGGCCATCGGGACAAGTTTCGGGGTCACCGGTATTGTACCGGGACCACCGGAAGGGTCCCGGGGGTCCACCGGTTGGGGCCACCTATCCCGGAGGGCCCCATGGGCTGAAGTGGGAAGGGACCCAGCCCAAAGTGGGCTGGGGCGCCAACCCCCCAAGGGCCCATGCGGCTAGGGTTGGGGGAAACCCTAAAGGGGGGCGCCCCCTTGCTTGGGGGGCAAGCCCCCCACCCCTTGGCCGCCCCCCCCTAGTAGATCCATCTACTAGGGCCGGCGCCCCCCCCTTGGCACCCCTATATATAGTTGAGGAGAGGGAGGGACTTCATACCTGAGCCTTGGCGCCTCCCTCTCTCCCCGTTACGTCTCTCTCTCGTAGTATAGGCGAAGCCCTGCTACTGTGACGCCCTGCATCCACCACCACACCGTCGTGCTGCTGGATCTTCATCAACCTCTCCTCCTTCCCTTGCTGGATCAAGAAGGAGGAGACGTATCCCGTCCCGTACGTGTGTTGAACGCGGAGGTGTCGTCCGTTCGGCGCTTGGTCATCGGTGATTTGGATCACGTCGTGTTCGACTACATCATCATCGTTCTTTGAACGCTTCCGTGCGCGATCTACAAAGGTATGTAGATGCATCCGATGTCTCATTGCTAGATGAACTCCTAGATGGATCTTGGTGAAACAAGTAGGAAAATTTTTGTTTTCTGCAACGTTCCCCAACAGTGGCATCATGAGCTAGGTCTATGCGTAGTTCTTCTTGCGCGAGTAGAACACAATTTGTTGTGGGCGTAGATTTGTCAACTTTCTTGCCGCTACTAGTCTTATCTTGCTTCAGCGGTATTGTGGGATGAAGCGGCCCGAACCAACCTTACACGTACGCTTACGTGAGACCGGTTCCACCGACTAACATGCACTAGTTGCATAAGGTGGCTGGCGGGTGTCTGTCTCTCCCACTTTAGTTGGAGCGGATTCGATGAACAGGGTCCTTATGAAGGGTAAATAGAAGTTGACAAATCACGTTGTGGCTTTAACGTAGGTAAGAAGACGTTCTTGCTAGAACCCTAATTCAGCCACGTAAAACTTGCAACAACAATTAGAGGACGTCTAACTTGTTTTTGCAGCAAGTGGTTTGTGATATGATATGGCCAAAGTTGTGATGAATGATGAATGATCTATATGTGATGTATGAGATGTTCATGCTATTGTAATAGGAATCACGACTTGCATGTCGATGAGTATGACAACCGGCAGGAGCCATAGGAGTTGTCTTTATTCTTTTATATGACCTGCGTGTCATCGAGAATCGCCATGTAAATTACTTTACTTTATTGCTAAACGCGTTAGCCATAGTAGTAGAAGTAATAGTTGGCGAGCAACTTCATGGAGACACGATGATGGAGATCATGATGATGGAGATCATGGTGTCAAGCCGGTGACAAGATGATCATGGAGCCCCAAGATGGAGATCAAAGGAGCTATGTGATATTGGCCATATCATGTCACGTTTATTATTTGATTGCATGTGATGTTTATCATGTTTTGCATCTTGTTTACTTAGAACGATGGTAGTAAATAAGATGATCCCTCATAACAATTTCAAGAAGTGTTCTCCCCTAACTGTGCACCGTTGCTAAAGTTCGTCGTTTCGAAGCACGCCGTGATGATCGGGTGTGATAGATCCTTACGTTCACATACAACGGGTGTAAGACAGTTTTACACATGCAAAACACTTAGGGTTAACTTGACGAGCCTAGCATGTACAGACATGGCCTCGGAACACAGAAGACCGAAAGGTCGAGCATGAGTCGTATAGAAGATACGATCAACATGAAGATGTTCACCGACGTTGACTAGTCCGTCTCACGTGATGATCGAACACGGTCTAGTTAACTCGGATCATGTAATACTTAGATGACTAGAGGGATGTCTAATCTAAGTGGGAGTTCATTAATAATTTGATTAGATGAACTTAATTATCATGAACTTAGTCTAAAATCTTTGCAATATGTCTTGTAGATCAAATGGCCAATGTAGTCCTCAACTTCAACGTGTTCCTAGAGAAAACCAAGCTGGAAGACGATGGCAGCAACTATACGGACTGGGTCCAGAACCTGAGGATCATCCTCATAGCTGCCAAGAAAGATTATGTCCTACAAGCACCGCTAGGTGATCCACCCGTCCCACAGAACCAAGACGTTATGAACGCTTGGCAGACACGTGTTGACGACTACTCCCTCGTTCAGTGCGGCATGCTTTACAGCCTAGAGCCGGGGCTCCAAAAACGTTTTGAGAGACATGGAGCATACGAGATGTTCGAAGAGCTGAAAATGGTTTTTCAAGCTCATGCCCGGATCGAGAGATATGAAGTCTCCGATAAGTTCTTCAGCTGTAAGATGGAGGAAAATAGTTCTGTCAGTGAGCACATACTCACTATGTCTGGGTTACATAACCGCTTGTCTCAACTGGGAGTTAATCTCCCGGATGATGCGGTCATTGACAGAATCCTCCAGTCGCTTCCACCAAGCTACAAGAGCTTTGTGATGAACTTCAACATGCAGGGGATGCAAAAGACCATTCCTGAGTTGTTCTCAATGCTGAAATCAGCGGAGGTAGAAGTCAAGAAGGAACATCAAGTGTTGATGGTCAATAAAACCACTAAGTTCAAGAAAGGCAAGGTTAAAAAGAACTTCAAGAAGGACGGCAAGGAGGTTGCCGCGCCCGGCAAGCAAGCTGCCGGGAAGAAGTCAAAGAACGGACCCAAGCCCGAGACTGAGTGCTTTTATTGCAAGGGAAGCGGTCACTGGAAGCGGAATTGCCCTAAATACTTAGCAGACAAGAAGGCCGGCAAAACAAAAGGTATATTTGATATACATGTAATTGATGTGTACCTTACCAGTACTCGTAGTGACTCCTGGGTATTTGATACCGGTGCCGTTGCTCATATTTGTAACTCACAGCAGGAGCTGCGGAATAAACGGAGACTGGCGAAGGACGAGGTGACGATGCACGTCGGGAATGGTTCCAAGGTCGATGTGATCGCCGTCGGCACGCTGCCTCTACATTTACCTAAGGGATTAGTTTTAAACCTCAATAATTGTTATTTAGTGCCAGCTTTGAGCATGAACATTGTATCGGGATCTCGTTTAATTCGAGATGGCTACTCATTTAAATCTGAGAATAATGGTTGTTCCATTTATATGAGAGATATGTTTTATGGTCATGCTCCTATGGTAAATGGTTTATTCTTAATGAATCTCGAGCGTATTGCTACACATATTCATAGTGTGAGTACCAAAAGATGTAAGGTTGATAATGATAGTCCCACATACTTGTGGCACTGCCGCCTTGGTCACATAGGTGTCAAACGCATGAAGAAGCTCCATGCAGATGGACTTTTAGAGTCTCTTGATTATGAATCATTTGACACGTGCGAACCATGCCTCATGGGTAAAATGACCAAGACTCCGTTCTCAGGAACAATGGAGCGAGCAACCAACTTATTGGAAATCATACATACTGATGTGTGCGGTCCAATGAGTGTTGAGGCTCGCGGTGGCTATCGTTATGTTCTCACCCTCACTGATGATTTGAGTAGATATGGGTATGTCTACTTAATGAAACACAAGTCTGAAACCTTTGAAAAGTTCAAGGAATTTCAGAGTGAGGTTGAGAATCAACGTGACAGGAAAATCAAGTTTCTACGATCAGATCGTGGAGGAGAATACTTGAGTCACGAATTTAGCACACACTTAAGAAAATGTGGAATAGTTTCACAACTCACGCCGCCTGGAACACCTCAGCGTAACGGTGTGTCCGAACGTCGTAATCGCACTCTATTGGATATGGTGCGGTCTATGATGTCTCTTACTGATTTACCGCTATCCTTTTGGGGCTATGCTTTAGAGACTGCCGCATTCACTTTAAATAGGGCTCCGTCAAAATCCGTTGAGACGACACCGTATGAACTATGGTTTGGGAAGAAACCTAAGCTGTCGTTTCTAAAAGTTTGGGGATGCGATGCTTATGTCAAGAAACTTCAACCTGAAAAGCTCGAACCCAAGTCGGAAAAATGCGTCTTCATAGGATACCCAAAAGAAACTATTGGGTACACCTTCTACCTCAGATCCGAAGGCAAGATCTTTGTTGCCAAGAATGGGTCCTTTCTAGAGAAAGAGTTTCTCTTGAAAGAAGTAAGTGGGAGGAAAGTAGAGCTTGATGAAGTATTACCTCTTGAACCGGAAACTGGCACAACTCAAGAAAATGTTCCTGAGGTGCCAGCACCGACTAGAGAGGAAGTTAATGATAATGATCAAGATACTTCTGATCAAGCTCCTACTGAAATTCGAAGGTCCACAAGGACACGTTCCGCACCAGAGTGGTACGGCAACCCTGTCTTGGAAATCATGTTGTTAGACAACGGTGAACCTTCGAACTATGAGGAAGCGATGGCGGGCCCGGATTCCGACAAATGGCTAGAAGCCATGAAATCCGAGATAGGATCCATGTATGAAAATGAAGTATGGACTTTGACTGACTTGCCCGTTGAACGGCGAGCCATAGAAAATAAATGGATCTTTAAGAAGAAGACAGACGCGGATGGAAATGTGACCATCTATAAAGCTAGGCTTGTCGCTAAGGGTTATCGACAAGTTCAAGGGGTTGACTACGATGAGACTTTCTCACCGGTAGCGAAGCTAAAGTCCGTCCGAATCATGTTAGCAATTGCCGCATTCTACGATTATGAAATATGGCAAATGGACGTCAAAACGGCATTCCTTAATGGTTTCCTTAAGGAAGAATTGTATATGATGCAGCCGGAAGGTTTTGTCGATCCTAAGAATGCTGACAAGGTGTGCAAGCTCCAACGCTCGATTTATGGGCTGGTGCAAGCATCTCGGAGTTGGAACATTCGCTTTGATGAGATGATCAAAGTGTTTGGGTTTACACAGACTTATGGAGAAGCCTGCGTTTACAAGAAAGTGAGTGGGAGCTTTGTAGCATTTCTCATACTATATGTAGATGACATACTTTTGATGGGAAATGATATAGAACTCTTGGACAGCATCAAGGCCTACTTGAATAAGAGTTTTTCAATGAAGGATCTTGGAGAAGCTGCTTATATATTAGGCATCAAAATCTATAGAGATAGATCAAGACGCCTCATAGGTCTTTCACAAAGCACATACCTTGATAAGATATTGAAGAAGTTCAATATGGATCAGTCTAAGAAGGGGTTCTTGCCTGTATTACAAGGTGTGAAATTGAGCTCGGCTCAATGTCCGACCACGGCAGAAGATATAGAAGAGATGAGTGTCATCCCCTATGCCTCGGCCATAGGGTTTATTATGTATGCCATGCTGTGTACCAGACCTGATGTAAACCTTGCCGTAAGTTTGGTAGGAAGGTACCAAAGTAATCCCGGCAAGGAACACTGGACAGCGGTCAAGAATATCCTGAAGTACCTGAAAAGGACTAAGGAAATGTTTCTCATTTATGGAGGTGACGAAGAGCTCGTCGTAAAGGGTTACGTCGATGCTAGCTTCGACACAGATCTGGATGACTCTAAGTCACAAACCGGATACGTGTATATTTTGAATGGTGGGGCAGTAAGCTGGTGCAGTTGCAAGCAAAGCGTCGTGGCGGGATCTACATGTGAAGCGGAGTACATGGCAGCCTCGGAGGCAGCACATGAAGCAATATGGGTGAAGGAGTTCATCACCGACCTAGGAGTCATACCCAATGCGTCGGGGCCAATCAAACTCTTTTGTGACAACACTGGAGCTATTGCACTTGCCAAGGAGCCCAGGTTTCACAAGAAGACAAGGCACATCAAGCGTCGCTTCAACTCCATTCGTGAAAATGTTCAAGATGGAGACATAGAGATTTGTAAAGTACATACGGACCTGAATGTAGCAGATCCGTTGACTAAACCTCTCCCTAGAGCAAAACATGATCAACACCAGAATTCCATGGGTGTTCGATTCATCACAGTGTAACTAGATTATTGACTCTAGTGCAAGTGGGAGACTATTGGAAATATGCCCTAGAGGCAATAATAAAAGCTTTATTATTATATTTCCTTGTTCATGATAATTGTCTTTATTCATGCTATAATTGTATTATCCGGAAATCGTAATACATGTGTGAATAATAGACACCAACATGTCCCTAGTAAGCCTCTAGTTGACTAGCTCGTTGATCAACAGATAGTCATGGTTTCCTGGCTATGGACATTGGATGTCATTGATAATGAGATCACATCATTAGGAGAATGATGTGATGGACAAGACCCAATCCTAAACATAGCACAAGATCGTATAGTTCGTTTGCTAGAGTTTTCCAATGTCAAAGTATCTTTTCCTTAGACCATGAGATCATGTAACTCCCGGATACCGTAGGAGTGCTTTGGGTCTACCAAACGTCACAACGTAACTGGGTGACTATAAAGGTAGACTACGGGTATCTCCGAAAGCGTCTGTTGGGTTGACACGGATCAAGACTGGGATTTGTCACTCCGTATGACGGAGAGGTATCACTGGGCCCACTCGGTAATGCATCATCATAATGAGCTCAAAGTGACCAAGTGTCTGGTCACGGGATCATGCATTACGGTACGAGTAAAGTGACTTGCCGGTAACGAGATTGAACGAGGTATTGGGATACCGACGATCGAATCTCGGGCAAGTAACATATCGATTGACAAAGGGAATTGCATACGGGGTTGATTGAATCCTCGACATCGTGGTTCATCCGATGAGATCATCGTGGAGCATGTGGGAGCCAACATGGGTATCCAGATCCCGCTGTTGGTTATTGACCGGAGAGTCGTCTCGGTCATGTCTGCTTGTCTCCCGAACCCGTAGGGTCTACACACTTAAGGTTCGGTGACGCTAGGGTTGTGAAGATATGTATATGCAGTAACCCGAATGTTGTTCGGAGTCCCGGATGAGATCCCGGACGTCACGAGGAGTTCCGGAATGGTCCGGAGGTAAAGAATTATATATAGGAAGTGTTGTTTCGGCCATCGGGACAAGTTTCGGGGTCACCGGTATTGTACCGGGACCACCGGAAGGGTCCCGGTGGTCCACCGGGTGGGGCCACCTATCCCGGAGGGCCCTATGGGCTGAAGTGGGAAGGGACCCAGCCCAAAGTGGGCTGGGGCGCCAACCCCCCAAGGGCCCATGCGGCTAGGGTTGGGGGAAACCCTAAAGGGGGGCACCCCCTTGCTTGGGGGGCAAGCCCCCCACCCCTTGGCCGCCGCCCCCCCCTAGTAGATCCATCTACTAGGGCCGGCGCCCCCCCCTTGGCACCCCTATATATAGTTGAGGAGAGGGAGGGACTTCATACCTGCGCCTTGGCGCCTCCCTCTCTCCCCGTTACGTCTCTCTCTCGTAGTATAGGCGAAGCCCTGCTACTGTGACGCCCTGCATCCACCACCACGCCGTCGTGCTGCTGGATCTTCATCAACCTCTCCTCCTTCCCTTGCTGGATCAAGAAGGAGGAGACGTCTCCCGTCCCGTACGTGTGTTGAACGCGGAGGTGCCGTCCGTTCGGCGCTTAGTCATCGGTGATTTGGATCACGTCGTGTTCGACTACATCATCACCGTTCTTTGAACGCTTCCGTGCGCGATCTACAAAGGTATGTAGATGCATCCGATGTCTCATTGCTAGATGAACTCCTAGATGGATCTTGGTGAAACGAGTAGGAAATTTTTTGTTTTCTGCAACGTTCCCCAACAGGCCCATCACCTTTCCCAACTTTTTCCGCGATAACGGCTTCCCAGCAGGCAGTGCATGCGGCAGCTTCCTTGCCAGGGGCCTCAGCCTTGGCCTTCTTGCCGGTACTAGGTGTCCCCGAACCTTCTACAGTCATCACTGCCTTATCTCTTGGCTTCTTATTGCGCTTCTTGCCCTTCCTCTGGCTGCTTGATTCATCTTCATCCTCTGAATCAACATTAATGCAATCCTCCTCTCCGGGCAACTTCCTTCCTTCCTCCATTGAGCACACTTATCCACCAGTGCGTATAGATCCTTCAAAGTCTTGGGCAACCACACGTTCATTTTGGAACGAATGCGGCAGTTGCGCACATTGGACTGGAAAGCTGCTATAACGGCTGTCGGATGGATATTTTTGGAATATTTGTATGAACTTTACTGAATCTCTGCAAATACTTATGGAGGATTTCTCCTTTCTTCTGCTGGAGAAGCTACAGCTCGCTGGGCCTGCCGGGCTCTTGGTGGCCATCGGTGAAGGCACCAATGAACTCGTGGCACAGGTCTGCCCGTGACGAAATGGAGTTCTCCGGCAGGTGCATCAGCCAAGACCTCACATTGGACTTGAGGACCAAAGGGAAGTAGTTGGCGAACACCTTCTCATCTCTTCCCCCGGCAGCCTAAACAGCGATGGTGTAGATTCTCAGAAACTCTGTTGGGTTCAGCCTCCCGTCGTACTTCTCGGGTATCTCTGGCTTGAACGTGTGAATGGACGGGCAAAGGACTCACCACAGCTCTCGTGTAAAGGCAGGGCAGCCGACCTCGAAGGGTAGGCACCCGCCAATAGTGAGCACAGGCTCGTCGACGTTGAGGCCGTCGCACCCGTTGGTCTGGTGGGGTTCGTTGCGGCGCCGTCCGGCGACAATGCACGCGTCTCCCTGCTGCCTGTCTTACAGGGTTCGACGTTGGCCTAGACATGCTCGAGGGTCAGAAGAGGCCATCAACACATCCTCGGTGTCTTGATTCTGCTGCGCCCTCGCCGGCTGCCGTGGCGGGGACTGAACCATCAGGACAACCCCCTTCGTACGGCTAGCGGCGCGGGCAGTGGCTTTTGCTTGGGGAGGTTGCAGTGGACAAGCTCGTCGTGAGCCCCCAGCTTCAGCGAAACCGAGCAGGCTTTGGATGGTGGCACGCCACTCATCCATCTACTCGGCTGCTGACGGGAACCTCAGTAATCACTACACCACACCCCACTATAGCTCACATGCCGTCTGTTGGTAAATCTTTATATAAGCCAACATACCGTGTGTCAGTAAAAATACAAACAAATCCTCTGTTGGTAAGCCACCACATATAAACACACAATGTGTTGGCAAAAGTTAGGCACACGGTGTGTCTGCAAGTATGTACAGCGAGACAGCGTGTGTGACGGCAATAAGGGAAACAGGCAACACAACGTGTGTTGGCAAATATTTAAGGCCCAAATAAAAATCTAGGCGCCCAGTTGAAAATGAAACGAAAATTGAAGCGGGCTTGTTTTCGGCCCAGCAACACATCGTGCGTCGGCAAGGCTCTAGAGAAAATGTACGCGCCCAGTCGAAAACTGAACGAAAATTGAAGCGGGCTCGTTTTCGGCCCAGCAACACGTTGTGTTGGGAAGGCTCTAGAGAAAATTAACGCGCCCACTTGAAAACTGAACGAAAATTGAAGCGGTCTAGTTTCCGAGCAAAATTTTGGGCGGGTGTTCTAAGTGGCTGTATCCTGATTTTCAAAAAGAAAAGTGGCTATCCTCTCACCGCCCAACCAGTACCCCCAAAACCTAGGAATTGCAGCGCTCCCAAATCTGCCTCTCACACACACGCCGTTGTCGCCGCCGCTGCCGCCGCTATTCCTCGCCGCCACTGCCGCTGTCGCCGCCGACGTTCATCTCCTTGACCGCCCCCGTCCATGCACATCCACCACGCGATGCCTCGCTACCCTCTGAATCTCACTGTGTGCTCCATCTCGCCGCTCCCCTAGTTCCCTGCATCTGCTCGCTGCTCCCCATTGACCCGAAGGCGGCTACCACCACTCATGGCTCTCCTCTCTCAAGGACGTCGCTCCCTATCCACCTAAAGGCCACCAGCATTCATGCCTCCCCCTCCCCCGCCCCTCCCCCCGGTTCCCTATTCCTGGTCGCTGCTCCCCATCGACCTGAAGGCCGCCGACCACTCACACATCATCCGGCTGCTGCCCCTCTGTTGTATTGCTGCTCGGACTTACTCCACCTGGTGCCTTGACGAGCGACCTACACTACCGGCCGCCGCTCCTCTGTCGGGCTGCTACGTACACCGGCCTGCTGCACTGACCAGTGATATCTGCCACGTGACGCAGCTCCCCTGACGTGTTGCTGCTCCCACCCAAGGTTTGCTCTCAATTTTTAGATATCTACATCCCTCCCATGAAACTAGCTGAAGCAAGCTTGTTGAGTTATTCTCAATCTCTATTGTGCATTTTTGGATTGAGTATCTTTGTTTGTAACTATGAGTTGTGCCCAGGGGCGGAGCCGAATGTACTTACCCTGATGCACATGTATCAGGGCCCAAACATTTTCATAGTACTGCTTAGCACCAATTTAGGCCTAGTGCATCACCGTAATCATGCAGTGTGCATCACCCAAACTGCAGCATGCCCGTGAGATAAAAGCACAAGCCCAACGTACAGACCACATCTCAACCTACTGATAGTTTTGATACACACGTATTGATATTTGCCATTTGGTCTAAGGCGGCTCACAAACCACACACACGATTTAGGTTCTGCTTTCCTATAGGGTCGACTAGATCGCCACCACCTGTCTGGCATAGGGCATGGCGAGCAGCCGCCACTCATACTCCTCGAGGTATAAATCTCAAGGTATAAATTCTATTGCGGTTAGATTGTAAAAAGCACTATTTAGTACTTTCACCAGATTCATTGAAATTATGTCCTGATCTGCACTAGCCAACAGGTTAATTGAATTGACGCACTGTTGTAGTCTCAAGCCAAGATAATTGAATTTGTGGTCATTTGTTACAGTTAACTTAATTGATGCACTGCACAATTTTTGCTTGAAAATTTGGCGTGCATCAGGGTTACATTTTCTCCAGCTCTGCCCCTGGTTGTGCCTGTGTTTAAGTTGAAAACTAAATGTAATCGCCTATGTATGCATTTTCTTTGTATTTCTCATCATAATGTTGCTCACTACAGTTTTATGCTTGTCTGTCACCACATGTGTACTAGTAATTGCTGAAATTGATGTTTACTACAAGTCAATAATGGATAGAGGATGGATGGACGGGGCTAGGTATCTATACCAAAATTGAATTCTTTTTATGTTAAATATAGTGTTTTTTCTAAAAGTCTAGTAATTGCACATGTAGGACCACACCACCTTATGTACAGGGAGTTAATGGATTTGTAGAGTTTGCATTTGCCCATTCAGGAAAAGGAAATAAGATCTTATGCCCCTGCAAAAAGTGTGGTAATTGTTCTTGGAGAAACAGAAACACTATTTTGAGCATTTGATCTGTAAAGGATTCAAACATGAATACAAATTGTGGTTATTTCATGGGGAGTCATCATCTAGTCATGCACGTCATATTGCTAGTACACATGAAGGGCTAGAACATATTGCAGAAAATCATGATGAGATGGATGAAATGCTTAGACATATTGGTCATGGTTATGGCATAGGTGATATCGGGGGTCCAGATGTGGATGCTGATCTAGGGGATGATGACCCTAGTGTTGATGCTGAAGGAGTTAAAAAAGTCTAATGAAGGGGTTAATGATGCGGGGGTGGCAAATTTTTACAAGTTAGTTGATGATGCTAGTCAAGATCTGTATACTGGGTGCAAAAAAATCTCAAAATTGAATTAAATAGTTCGGTTGCTCCATACTAAATTCCTTGGAGGATGGAGTAACAAAAGCTTTGATATGTTACTAGAGTTGCTTGGAGAGGCTTTCCCTGATGGCTGTACTCTGCCAAAGAAATTCCATGAAGCAAGAAAGTTAGTTAAACATATTGGTCTGGGATACATAACTATCCATGCTTGTGAACATGATTGCATACTGTTTTGGAAGCAACATCTAAACAAACAGAAGTGCCCAGTTTGTAGTACTTCTAGGTGGAAAGTGGAAAGGACTAGCCTTGACGGGAAACGTGTTAACCGAGTTCCTAGGAAGGTCCTTAGATATTTCCCAATTAAGGAACGTCTCCAAAGGTTGTTCCTCAACCCAGAGAAGGCAGCTAATATGAGGTGGCATGATAATTCCTCAACCCAGAGAAGGCAGCTAATATGAGGTGGCATGATAAAGAGCGCACAAAAGATGGATTGCTTAGGCATCCAGCAGATTCTCCTAACTGGAAACACATTGATAGTGAACATCCTGAATTTAGTGGTGACAGTCGCAATGTTAGATTAGCATTGGCAACCGATGGCTTCAATCCTTTTGGGTCTTTGCATAGTAGCCATAGCACTTGTCCTGTTCTTCTAATTCCATATAACCTCCCACCTTGGATGATAATGAAACAAGACAACTTCATCGTGTCCTCTTTGATTTCTGGTCCAAAATCTCCAGGTAATGATATTGATGTCTATCTAGAGCCATTGATTGAAGATCTGGAACTATTATGGCGCAAGGGCATTTGGACTTATGATGCCTCCCAGCGTGAATTCTTCCTAATGAAAGCTGCAATATTATGCATCATCGCTAACTTCCCTGGATTAGGATATGCTCATGGTTGCCCTACCTCGGGAGATGTTGCTTTCCCTGAGTGCCATTCAGAAACTTCTTTTCTAAGACTGAAGAATGGTACAAAAACATGTTATATGGGGCATCGCCGGTTCTTAGATGAAAATCATATGTTTAGATTGGATAAAAAACAGTTTGAAGCAGAAGAGGTCAGGGTAGCACCTTCTCCACGGTCTAGAGAGGACATTCTGAAACAAACAGAGAATCTGAATGTTGTTTTTGGTAAGGACCCAAGTGGGAACAAGCCTACAAAAAAACGCAAGAAAGGAGATCCACCAATTCTATGGAAAAAGAAATCTATTTTCTTTAGGCTTCCCTACTGGAAGGATTTACTTCTTCGGCATAATTTGGATGTTATGCATATTGAAAAGAATGTGTGTGATACTATATTTAACACACTTTTAGGAATTGCTGGTAAATCCAAAGATAATCTAAATTCTCGATATGATGTTAGAGATCTAAAAATAAGGAAAGATCTTCATCCTTATGAAGTGGAAGGTAAAATCTATATTCCTCGTGGCCCATACTACTTGACTCCTGAGCAGAAGAAGATATTATGTGAATGGCTCAAAGGTGTTAAGTTTCTTGATGGCTATGCATCAAATATAAGCTGTCGTGTAGATGTTAATGCAAAGAAGTTAGTTGGGCTAAAAAGCCATGATAATCACATCTTGCTGCAGCAATTTCTTCCAATAGCAATTCGAGGAATATTCCCAGAAGGAGTTGTCATAGCACTTACCCGTGTAAGCAATTTCTTCAAGATAATTTATTCTCCTGTTGTGCGCATAAGTGATATGCAACAGCTTGAGGAAGAAATAGCTAAGACATTGTCCATTTTAGAGACTATATTCCCACCTTCTTTTTTTGATTCTATGGTGCACTTGATGGTTCATCTTCCTAGCCAAGTTCGACTTGGTGGCACAGTGCAGTCCCGCAATATGTACCCAGTGGAGAGGTATAATTTAAAAAAACATCTATATGAAAACATGCATTTAGTCTATGCATAACTTGACATGGTTAATCTGAATCTATTTAGGTTCTTGATGACTTTAAAAAGATATGTTCGAACAACAAGTCATCCTGAGGGCTCAAAGCTGAGGGTTATATATTTGATGAGAGCCTTACATTTTGCTCTAGATACTTAAATGGTTGTGAGACCAGACATAATCGGAAAGCTAGAAATGATGATGGCACCAACCAAGTTGGAAATGATGATGACTCTCAAGATATGTTGTCATACTTCTCCAAGAATGTTGGTAGAGCTTTGGTTGGCAATTGTAATGTGACCTTAGACCACAAAGCTTGGCTTCAAGCTCACAACTATGTCTTATATAATTCTAACCATATGGAACCTTTCCTCAAGTAAGTGATTTATCTTATTTCGTTCTAGGCTTACTGCAACCATATGGAACCTTTCCTTAAGTTACTATAGTTATATTCACAGAAAGCACTTTGAATACCTTTCCTCTCTTGGACATCAATCTAGACAACGTATACATCATGAAACATTCCATGAGTGGTTGCGAATTCATGTAAGTAGATAATTAAATCTTATTTGCTTCAATAGGCATGGATATCTACAAGATAAACAGTTTGACAATATCATTAACTTATTACAGGTTCTTGGGTTACTTAGAAGTGGTGAACATATTGAGGAAGAAGTAATAGCCCTAGCTGCAGGCCCTTTAATGGTTGCCAAGAAGTATAATAGCTATGCCATAAATGGATATGTTTTCGACACGGAATCATATCATCAGGGTAGACCCAGGCAAAGCTATGGAGTAGCTTTAGTTGGACAAACTGTGAGCATTTCTGGACATACTCAAACTAAGGCATATTATGGTGTTATTACTGAAATCTTAGAAATGACCTATCATCGGAAAGGAAACATTGTGCTTTTGAAATGTGGTTGGTTTGACAACAGAGTACAAGGTAAATGGGTGAAGACTGATAAGTTTGGTGTAACTAGTGTACACATGGCACACATTATCAGCACCGGTGAAAATCACATGGATGAACCTTTCATTTTATCATCGCAAGCATGTCAAGTTTATTATGTTCCTGATAAACAAAATAAAGATTGGTCCGCTGTAAGGGTCTCACCGCCGCGTGACCTTTATGACATTGATGAAGTGAGAAATCAGCATCTGGAGTATTTATTGCAGGAACCGGTTATTCCTATAAATTTAAATGCAAATTTTAAGGTTCTTGGTGATGATATCTTGGTTAGAAATGATACAACTAAATCAAATGAGAAGAGGAAGTAAGTTTTTTGCAATCATGTATTTGTTGTTATCTGTTTGTTGTTCTTTATTTCTTCCAATTTACTTCTTGTCATTCTATGTTCCTCACAATCATATTAATTCTTGACCTCTATTTTTGTTATCTCTTCCTTGTCATCATCTATAATGTAACATATATGTTTTATGCATTTCAGGGGGAATGTCAAAAGGAGGAAGAGAGGATGAAGTCTATGCCAAACAGTATGAGGACTTGAGGGCTGCAAATATTAGAGATAATCGTAGTAGGATGGAAGATATGGCACCAAGATCAAAAAAGGATGCTGTCAATATAGAATCCATCCTACATGATTGTGCTGCGAAAAAGAGCAAGTCTGCCAGTACTCGTAAGAAAGCTCCTAAGGTGTGTTGACTCATATGCAGTCCTAGTGATTAGCTCAGCTATCGTTTATGCATGCAATAATTATCCATCTTTACCTGTTGTAGACAACACAAACTGATCTGATAATTGAACGTGATATCTGCGGCCTAGGCCATCAAACATTGACACACAAAATCAAGAAGCTATTGCTGATCAGACTGTTGAAGATAATCAAG
The DNA here is from genome assembly GCF_056163025.1 of Triticum urartu. Taxonomy (NCBI): domain Eukaryota; kingdom Viridiplantae; phylum Streptophyta; class Magnoliopsida; order Poales; family Poaceae; genus Triticum; species Triticum urartu. The sequence goes on along the minus strand of NC_141873.1, from coordinate 189,475,669 downwards.
AAGTGGAAGAAGGTATCATTCTATTATTCATTGTACCATTGCTGAAAGTGTAACCTTATAGTATCAACATTTGACCTTTTTCTGCATAAATCAGATCCTAAAGAAGTTGATGCGGAGAAGACAACGAGGAAGTTTACTAGAAAGGAGATCTTGTGGGCAAGAGCAAATGAAAAACGACCATTGATCAAATTGAAATATAACAAACTAAAACAATCAATTGGACCTGGCTCAAAAGAATTTCCTGCTGCAGTCACAACACTTATAAGAACTAGGTTGTTCCCTGTGGACAAAGCTGATTGGAGAGATGTCCTGGTTGAACATAATGAAAAACTAATTGATGACCTATCTGCAATATATGTGATGGAGTACTGGCTCAAGAATTATTCCTTGCAGACTGCTGCGAAGAAATGGAGAGCTTTCAAAGCTGATATGAAGGAAAAGGCTTTCAAAATTGATGACCCCTTGAAGATTCTCACAAAGGATGAGCTTATTGAACGCTGTGATGATAGAATAGATCCTGAACAATGGAAATGGTTGGTCAATCACTAGTTATCTGAGGAAGGGCTAGAGCGTAGCATACGCGGCAAACAGAATCGTTCTAAGGTGGTAACACCTCATATAACTGGAAGCAAAAGCTTTGCACGTGTTGGAGATGAATGTGTATGCAATTGTTCTTTACTGTTCTCAACTTCTATGTTCTATTATTTGGTGTGTTGTGCATGACTGAACTATTTTTTTATGCAGGCTAAAGAGTATGGTCGTGAGCTAGGTAGGCATGAGTTATTTATGAAGACCCATACTAAAAAAAGATGGGAATGCTCTAGCTAAAGCTCAACCAAAAATTGTAAGTATCTCAACTGATTATGTGCCAGATCCATTGCTGCTACATTAATCTGGTAGTTATAGATTTTGTGTTTTAAGAACATATTCATAGCCTTAAATTTGGATTAAACATCTTGGACCAAACTGCAACTTTGGTGATTTCTATACAATAGTGCATGGGTGTGTTTCATAGATACTTTTGTAATTTACATAACCAATTGAAAAATCAAGTAGTAGAACATATAATAGCCTTCAATTTTCTTTCCATGTTGGAGATTTTGGTTATTCTGTTATTCAAATTTTCTTGTAGGATGAACTTAAGAAACCTGCAATCCTTCATCCTGAATTGCTTGAAAGACCCATAGAGAAATGCGATCTATTTTCCCATGTATTTGGTCGTGAACCAAGGGGATATGTACGTGGAGTTGGTTTAGGACCAACTCCTGCTACTCTGGGCATTGATGGGTACCGCTCATGTGCATCCACAAGTGTATAGATGGCAATCCGTGCTAGCCAGAAAACAGAAGAGCAAAACATATTGTTGAAGGGCGCTCTACATCGACTATTCGATGAGGTCAGAGAACTTAGGGAAATAGTGAAAGGTGGCAAAGGACAGGAAGAGATACTTGATGATGATGCAACAGATCGTGCGTCCTCTCCTACACTGGAACATGGATCTAATCCTTCACCAACCACTCAGATGAGAGGAGTTTCTAGTGATTATGGTGATCATAATGTGCATGAGGACATGATGAACAATCATGATGCTGATGTGGTATGATTTCGACCATGTTAATGATGAATGAATTGATCTATGCAAATGTTAATGAATCGTGACCTGCTGATGAATTATCTCATGCAAATGTAGATGGTTCCTATTAGAGGAAGAGCTCCACTCCAACCCACTAGAGGACACGAGGGGGTATGTAACTCCACCCCCAAGGCTCCACCCTATTCATGGTTGTATAATGTATGATTCTGTAGTGAAGTATAACATCGTTCCATTTCTAGGGTGGGAAAGAGGTTGTTCTACTTTCTGTTGAGAGGCCATGTGGTCAACCCGTGGCTAAGGCTACTCTCCAAACATCTAATCCAGAAGCACGTGTGGGAGGATCTCTTTTAGGTGTTGAGTACCATGAAGTAGTTGTGAATAGTGTGATGAGAGGTGATCATATACTTCCTCGGCAACATGGAAAGCTGAAGATGCTGGCAGATTGCGTTGGGCATTCTATAGGTTGGCCGCACCTAAACGTATACGCTAAACTCTGCTTATTATATTACATGTATGGTTACTGATACACATGATTCATTGCCTCAATATTGTTCGTCCTCTTTCTTTCAGATTGTGAATGAAGAAAGGGCAACAAAAACATCCAAGGTTCAGCATCTTCAGTAAGTTGCTCCTGTTCATTGTGAGTAATTGTGCTCCTTGATCAACTTTTGCACCTAGTTTTGCTTCTTGATCTTCAGATTTGGTGCCAGTTCCCATATACACTGCGAGAAACATCTAACTTGATGGTTTCGTGTGCTCTTTGTTCCCATATAAAATACAAAAAATTGTCGTATACCTATGACTCCTGTAACTTTGTTTTGCTAGGTGAATGGAGACAACCTTAGATATAGTCCAGCATGCAGTTACACATGTATTGATACATATGCTTTAGCTTTTGTTTTACTGAATGGACGAATGGAGTTTTACTAAAACTTGAGATTATAGTTGGATGTGGTACAACCAGTTCTCAGCGTATGGCTTATTGTTTTGTTACACATTGTGGTCCTGCCATGGCGGGTGTTGCTTGTCTTTATGGTTGGTATTCTATACTCATATCCTTCCACATAGTACATGTTTTTCCTGCTGAAAACCTGGAATTATGGACATGAATGGCTTACTATAATTTTACTGTCATGTATATATTTTTGTGGTGGCATGCTGTCAAATTTTGTCTAAAATATGTTAAAATGGCGCTGAAATTGACCCTTGTGTATATGTGTCTTTTGCGGACGAGAACCGGAGGAAGAATTTCGACCCTTCGTTGTAGATGCCTGAGCAATGAACATTGGCATGCTTTTGGGAATATGCAATTTAAGTTGTCTCATTTTGTTGTCTGGTTTGTACTGAATTACATGATCTGTATGCTATCAATCAGATTTGTGAGATCTACCATGAATATGTGAGCTTCATTTGATTTATGAATGATGGTTGACTTTGGTGCAAAGAGTGTGTTGTTCTCAGATGTAGATTTAATCATATTTGTGTGCTGAGAATTTTGATCTGAATTAGAATTATTAGTCTGTGAGCACTTAGCTTTTTATACCATACTGTTTGTTGGGAAGTAAATTGTGTTGTGTGTTGGGAAGTAGATTGTGCTGTCAGTTTGTCCGTTGGCAAGTAAATTGTAAAGAGACGACTAATCTGTCGGCATGTGTAATGTTTACCAGCGCAACTGACTGTCCACAAACACAAAATGTACTGATGGCATGTTTGTTGGCAAGCAATATACTTGACGACGGATTAAGTCTGTCAGCAAGCAAGGTTTGTGGACACGTCAGCTGTTGGGAAGTGAAATACCTATGAGCACACCGTCTGTTGGCAAAAAGAAAATTCGTGGCACACCGTCTGACAGGAAGTAAAAATATGTAGCAATACATGAGCTGTCGGGAAGCGAAATACATAGGGACACACATGCTGTCAGCAAGAAAACAACTTAGTGGCACAAGTGTCTGTTAAGAAGTGGAACACTTACCAACAGATAGACCGACGGTAAGATAGGTGTCTGTCGGCATATCCAACTCTTGACAGCTCAGATGCGGACAGACACTACCCAACATCTAGTGTGTCGGTAAATGTCCATGCAAACACCTTGTTTGTCGGTAAAGCGTGTATTTACCAACACACACGTGTGTTAGCTATAGTGGGGTGTGGTGTAGTGAATAGCTGAGCTCGCGCCATGGCCTCCGTGACTGTGCTTGGCATGGATGTTGATGACGGCCAAGTTTGAAGGGAGACAACTAGTACAAGCCGTCCTGACAAAAGATGGTCTTCGCCTGCCAAAGGCTCTGGTGGCGATGCTGCTGTGGGCTCTGTGGTGACCTCCGTCCTTCCGTCCTGCTGGTCTTGGTCTTGTTGCACCGATATGGAAACCTTTGCATGATGCCTCAGGACTCCTCGCCTGCGCCTGCCTCTTTAGTACGATAGAGGAAACTGGTACACTGCACATGCTGGCACCCGCTTGGCCTTGGTCGTCATGGCTTACGTCACGTGAACCTCATGAGGTGCCCCTTGCATAGAGATCTCCGCTCTTCGGGAGCCAGCCTAGTGAGGCTGCTCCTGGGGAGGTCTTGGTGTCATCCGCCTCGCGAGGGTCTTGAGTGGTTGCTGCTAAAGATGGGCCATACTAGGCCGTTGGTGGAGCCACGCACTGGCCCGCGGGCAGGCAAGTCTGGGCACCTCCGGTCCCGAAACGCCGACAGTAGCCCCTGGGCCCAAGGCGTGCTCGACCTTGGCTATGAGGTGAAGCCAAAAGTCAAGTGCGGAGCGCCGCGGACCCCAACCGCCTGCGGGCTTAATTGATGTGTGGCGATTGATGGGACGTGGATGCCTCCGCTTCCCCACGCCGCCTCGGCAATCGTTCGATTTGACGAGACCCTACTGCATGTAGGAGGAAAACCATCATTACATGTGATCATGGAGGTCGGCGATTGGCCTCCCTCTGACTATAAATGAGGAGAGGGGCGGAGCCCCCGTTGCTCATCTTCTCCTCCACTCCATTTGCTTCTTCTTCTTCCTCTTTGCTCCGCCGTCTTGCTGCAACACCCATGGCGCTGATAAGGAGATTCTCTATCGCGGAGAATGGAAAGACCCATCGTGAAGAGCAGGGGCCACTTCCGCCGAAGAAGAGATTGGTCCGCCCCTTCGGCGTCATCGTGAGGCAGGAGGTGACGAGGCCCTGGTACGAGCGGCCTCCCCCAGGCTACCCGCTGCCCTTGCATGCCCAAGCGCAAGGCCCTGGAGGAGGAGGCGGCACCCCGCGCCGCTCGCGTCGCGGCCACAGTGGCCAGGTCGTGGTGGCCCAAGCTGTCGACCGACAAACTCATGCCGAGGGCTCATCCTGTGAGTTTGTGATGTGGGCGGCGATGCCACCACGCACGTGGATCAGATTCCCGCAGTTCTTCGCTGAAGAGATGCCGCCGAGGGGCCGCTCGAGCTGTGGTTGCAGCACGCCGAATGCAACACCCCGGCAACGGGAGCGGAGGTCGAGGTTGTCTCCGCGGGCAAGATCTTCATGACTCGTGGATGGGGAGAGGTTGCCCATGCCTGCCATGCGGAGGGGGCCCTCTCCATCCATTTTGAGTATGACGGCGCCTCCATGCTGTTCTTCAAGGTCTTCGACAAGGTATGCAGCTGCTTGGAGTGTTGCCCTGGAGGGGGTCGCCAGGACGGTGCAGCGGCAGGCGCTGGGCCCGCCCTCGGCCTTGCTGACAACTCCTCCAGCAGCAGTGACGGCGCCTAGGAATCCAGCGACTCAGCTGAGCTTGACGAGACTCCGGAGACGAGAGACGACGGCTACGTGCCCTCGAGCTCCCGCCGTGCCCGGAGCATAGCAGCGGTGTCTGCTCGTCGTCGTCATTGATCTGGATGGGGTAGGTGTCGGCCCCTCGTGGCCCACTGTTGATGATGGCGTCGGCGATGACATCTGTAAATATGGCTCCTGGAAACCTCCTTTTTGGTCCCCTTCAAGGAATCGAGACGAACCCCGTGGCGGTGTGTAAAGAATATGTAGTGCTTTTGCATCAACGTTATTCTTATTATGAAATTGGCGATTGCGTCTCTTGCTATGGCATTATCTCCCCTTTTCGTCCTCATGGTAGCTTAGTGCTCTACGCCGACAGGTCCCAGTCCCCAGGCGGGCTTCAGCCGTCGCTGGTATGCCAGGTCGTGATGTCGTGGTCAAGGCCAGGAGGTGGGCGGCCCAAGGCCCAGTAAGAGCTCCTGAGGCGCGATACTCAAGAGGTCCCCCTTAGCGTGCAAGTAGCTTCCTAAAGGCAGAAAAGGAAGGCGGCATTGCCGGAGCAAGGCTGTAAGAGCCAAAAATCTCGAGCCGTAGTGCCAAGCCAGCTTGAATGTGTGACTTATCTTAGCGAGCCTGCCGAAGCACGTCAGCACGAGGCACGGGAGGAGAAGCTAAAGGCTTGAGAAGATGCGGTTGCCGGCCATGACACGGAGCTGAAGCAGCTGGCGCGGGCGCAGGCCGTGGAGCGCCGCTGCCAGGAGGAGCTGGAGAAGAAGGTGTATGCGGAGAAGGCCCAGCTGGAGGACAATCTAGCTCTACAATTGATTCACCTTCTGTTCTGAGTAAACTTGCGACACCTACACCTGCTATTCATTCTGATATGTCGCATGTTATTGATGATGCCACTTCTGCTTTGCATGATACTTATGATGAAACTACTTCTATGCTTGATACTACTATGCCACTAGGTGAATTTCTTGATGAACAACTTGCTAGGGCTAGAGAGAATGAAATTATTGAAACTGATAATATTGATGAAAGTGATGATGAAGATTCTCCCCCTAGATATGAATTGCCAATTGTGCCTGAGGGTTATGTTATGGATGAAGAAACTACTAGAGACTTTCTTGCTTGCAATGATAGATCTGATCTTAAGAAATTATTAGCTAAGCTTAAAAAAAAGTCTTTGAATGCTAGAATGAAATATGACCCTGCTTTTGCTACTTCACCTATCTTTATTACTGATAAGGATTATGATTTCTCTGTCGACCCCGAGTTAATTACTTTGGTTGAATCTGGTCCTTTTTATGGTTATGAATCTGAAACTGTTGTGGCACATCTTAGTAAATTAAATGATATAGCCACCCTGTTTACTCATGATGAGAAAACTCGCTATTACTTTATCCTTAAGTTATTTCCGTTCTCATTAAAGGGTGATGCTAAACCATGGTTTAATTCTCTTGATCCTGGTTGTGTGTGTAGTCCCCAGGATATGATTTATTACTTCTCTACTAAATATTTCCCCGCTCATAAGAAACAAGCTGCATTAAGGGAAATATATAATTTTGTGCAAATTGAAGAAGAGAGTCTCCCACAAGCTTGGGGGAGGCTTCTCCGTTTACTTAATGCTTTGCATGATCATCCTCTCAAGAAAAATGAAATATTTGATATCTTTTATAATGGACTAACCGATACTTCGAGAGACCACCTGGATAGTTGTGCTGGTTGTGTTTTCAGGAAAAGAACTGTTGATCAAGCTTAATTGCTATTGAATAATATGTTGACTAATGAACATAATTGGACACTTTCTGAACCAACTCCTAAGAAAAGGGGTATTCTATTTCTCAGTCCTGAAGATATGCAAGAGGCAAAGAAATCTATGAAAGAAAAAGGCATTAAAGCTGAAGATGTTAAGAATTTACCACCTATTGAAGAAATACATGGTCTTGATAACCCGACACAGGTAGTGAAGGTAAATTCTCTCTATAGATTTGATAAATGTGAAATCCCATTTACTAAGTTTGCTAGCCAATGCTTGGATGAGTTTGATGGCTTTATAGTTAAACAAGAAAACTTCAATGCTTATGTTGGTAGACAATTGAAACACAATGTTGATATGCTTGAACACTTGAGTGATTATATGTCTAGAGTTAAAGGTGAACTTAAACTTATTAGTAAACATGCTTCTATGGTTACCACTCAAGTAGAACAAGTACTTAAAGCTCAGAATGATTTGCTCAATGAATTAAATAATAAGAAAAATGATAATGATGTTAGAGTTATGACTAGAGGAGGTAAAATGACTCAGGAACCCTTGTATCCTGTGGGCCACCCTAAGAGAATTGAGCAAGATTCTCAGAGAACTAATGTTGATACACCTAGTCCTTCTAAGAGGAAGAAAAAGAAAAATGATAGGACTTTGCATGCTTCTAGTGAACCTGTTGTTGACACACCTGAGAATCCCAATGATATTTCTATTTCTGATGCCGAAACACAATTTGGTAATGAACATGAACCTAGTGATAATGTTAATGATGATGTTCATGTTGATGCTCAACCTAGCAATAATAATGATGTAGAAATTGAACCTGTTGTTGATCTTGATAACCCACAATCAAAGAATCAACGTTATGATAAGAGAGACTTTGTTGCTAGGAAGCACGGTAAAGAAAGAGAACCATGGGTTCAGAAACCCATGCATTTTCCTCCTAAACCATCCAAGAAAAAGGATGATGAGGATTTCGAGCGCTTTGCTGAAATGATTAGACCTATCTTTTTGCGTATGCGTTTGACTGATATGCTTAAAATGAACCCTTATGCTAAATACATGAAAGATATTGTTACAAATAAAAGAAAGATACCGGAAGCTGAGATTTCCACCATGCTTGCTAATTACACTTTCAAGGGTGGAATACCAAAGAAACTTGGAGATCCAGGAGTACCGACTATACCATGCTCCATTAAAAGAAACTATGTTAAAACGGCTTTATGTGATCTTGGAGCCGGTGTTAGTGTTATGCCTCTCTATTTATATCGTAGACTTGATTTGAATAAGTTGACACCTACTGAAATATCTTTGCAAATGGCTGATAAATCAACTGCTATACATGTCGGTATTTGTGAGGATGTGCCTGTTGTGGTTGCAAACGTTACTATTTTAACGGACTTTGTTTTTATTGATATTCCCGAGGACGATAGTATGTCGATTATCCTTGGTAGACCCCTTTTGAATACTGCAGGGGCTGTTATTGATTGCAACAAAGGCAATGTCACTTTTCATGTTAATGGTAATGAGCATACGGTACACTTTCCCAGGAAACAACCTCAAGTCTATAGTATTAATTCTATTGGAAAAATTTCAACCATTACTATTGGAGGTTTTGAATTTCCTCTTCCTACTATTAAGAAGAAATATGATATTCTTATTGTTGGGGATGTGCATATCCTGGTTGAGGTAACCTAGTGTTATTCAAAATTTCTCCGATTTCATGCGATTCGGAATGAGTTTGTTAACAAGACTTGATCAACCTTGTTATTGGATTCCTTTTGATGAGCATGAGATGGATGAAGTTAGAAAACACAACTCTCTGTACCCTCTTTTTACTTTCTGTTATTTAGATTAAATAAAGTAAAAATAGTATTTTCTGTCTGTTTTCTGAATTATCCATGCAATAAAAAATACCCCAAAAATAAAAGTTCTCCAAATGCCCTGAAAATAAAATATAATTTTTTCTAGAATATTTGAGAATTTTAGGCACTAAGAACACAACAGGGGGAGCAGCCACGTGCCCATGAGGGTGGAGGGCGCGCCCGCCCCCTGGGTGCGCCCCCTGCCTCGTGGACCCCACGTGGGCCCCCTCCATTTATCCTTGCACCCACACACTTCTTCTTGCTCCAGAAAAAATCACTAGCCAGCTCAAACCCGAGTTCTTGCTCATTTGCTGCCATTTTTGATCTCCTTGCTCAAAGCTCCTCTCACAAAACTTCTTTGGGGGATTGTTCTTTGGTATGTGACTCCTCCAATAGTCCAATTAGTTTTTGTTCTAGTTCTTTATTCATTGCAATTTTTTGCTGCTTAGGTGACCCTGTTCTTGAGCTTGAATGTCAAATTTATGTGGTCAAAAGTAGTTTTAATGCATGATATAGCCTCTAGGCACTTGTAGGAGTAGTTGCTATCAATTTTGTTGAGTTTGGTTCACTTTTATTTTAAGTTACTAAAAATTTCAGAATTTTTCAGAGGAAGAAATATGTTTAGGAAAATGTACCAAGGTGGTTCCTCAAGGAAACAAGGACCCAGGCCCGCAATACGCGAGCCGGACAATGAACTACTAAGGAAGGCTCAATTGCGGCCTTGTGAATGGCCGTCAGAGGGCTTCATTGTTCGAGCAGGAATCAAGGAGTAATTTGACGCATATGTGCATAATGCTGATCTTGAGAGCTTCGAGGCAGATAAGTGTCGTCAGTACTACTACCTCACTGATTCCCTTGTGAGAAGGTTTGAATTTACATCATCACGCAATTCTCAAACTGTCCTGTTTGATCTTTATGATAAATCTTATACCATGGACTTAGAAGATTTTAATACTGCTTGTAAACTCCCAAAGTGGGGTAATGTTAGTGAACCTCGTAAATCTGAATATAAGGATTTTCTTGCTAGTATCACTGTGGGGGAATCTAGGGAAATCACGCAAGCTATCATAGGGAGCATTCATTTTCCTGCTATACATTATTTTGCTCTCTTTATAGGTAGATGCATAAATGGTAAGGATGAGGCATGTCACATGTGTGTGCCAGATCTTAGTGTTCCCAAGAGTGATGTATTAGGAGATAGACAATATAACTTGGGGGCCATTGTTGCATGTAGGTTGCATAATAACAAAATTAATGGAGATTTCTTTGGTGGAATTATGCAACCCGTTTAGCTGATTTTCTTGAGATACCCATTCATGGATATGATATTGAGTTGCCTCCTGCTTATTTAGATTATGATGCTATGGTTCGTCATCAGTTCGTTGAGAGGAACAATCAGTCCCTCCAGTACCGAGTAATCTTTGACAGATGACGCACCTATCACGTCGCTCTCCCTGCTCCTGCTTTTTTGACTTTTAGGCAAAAAGGAGATATGTTATAACCAGGGAGGAGGCGGATGAGTACGAGAGGAGGACGGAGGCAGCCTGCCTCCAAGGTGCAGCTCTTCAGGCAATAGCTCATGCATCTCAGTACGACCACAACTTCAATTTCGGCTATCCACCAGGCCATCCATGGGCATAGACCAACTTAGGCCAAAAGCCTAAGCTTGGGGGAGTATGTATTTCTCACCGACGTTGCATTCATGTTCACACACTCATGCCCATTGTCGGTGCTCATACTTTTTCATTGTATCATCCATGCTAGTTTAATTTCTTTTTAAGCTTTCTTCTTGTGTGTTTGAAAAACCTTAAGAAAAAACCAAAAAAATTAGTTGTAGCTTTTAGTTAGTTTACTTTCCATGCCTGTAGTAGTAGTAGTAATTAAAAAGAAAAACCAAAAATATTTCTCGTTCTTCTTTTGCTTGTTGGGAGCTTTCCCGTATAAATAGTTTTGTTTATTTCTTTTCTTTGGGGGTTGAGAGGAGAAGACCATAATGAAAATGTTGAGTGGCTCTTATATGCATTATTGTTGATCTAACAGAGAACCCGTATTACCTTGTCTTATCTCTTGAATTGAATGCTTGCAGATTCTAGCTTAGTCCAATGCACATGCAATATTATTATTATCCACACTATTTGGTCGTGCAAGTGAAAGGCAATAATGATGATATATGATGAACTGATTGAGATGAGAAAAGCTGGTATGAGCTTGACCTCTCTTGTTTTTGTAAATATGATTAGTTCATCGTTCCTAATTCAGCCTATTATGAAAGAAACATGTTTGCAATGACAATTAGAGATTGTAGTTGCTTATGCCATGCTTAATTAGCTAGGAGTTTATAATGGTTTACCTTGCGTGCCAACATGCTATTAAAATGGTTATGATGTGGTATGATAGGGTGGTATCCTCCTTTGAATGATTCGAGTGGCTTGACTTGGCACATGTTCACGCATGTAGTTGAAACAAAATCAACATAGCCTCTACGATATTTATGTTCATGGTGCATTATATCCTACTCATGCTTGCATTTGGTGTTGATTAATTTTAATGCATGTTCATGACTGTTGTCGCTCTCTAGCTGGCCGCTTCCCAGTCTTTTTCTAGCCTTCACTTGTACTAAGAGGGAATACTGCGTGTGCATCCAATTCCATAAACCCCAAAGTTATTCCATATGAGTCCACCATACCTTCCTATTTACGGTATCTACCTGCCATTCCAAGTAAATTTGTATGTGCCAAACTCTAAACCTTCAAATAAACATTCTGCTTTGTATGCTCGAATAGTTCATGTATCAACTAGGGATGTCTGTATCCTCCATGCTAGGCGGGTTATTCTCAAGAGGAGTGGACTCTGCTCCTCATTCACGAGAAAATGGCTAGTCACCAGGATGCCCAGTCCCATGCTCAAATCAAATGAAAATAATTGCAAACTAAACTCCCCCAGGATTGTTGTTAGTTGGAGGCACCCGTTGTTTCGGGCAAGCCATGGATTGATGCTTGTTGGTGGTGGGGGAGTATAAACTTTACCATTCTACTTGGGAACCGCCTATAATGTGTGTAGCATGGAAAATATCGAGATCTCTCGGTTGTTATGTTTACAATGAAAGTATACCGCTCAAAATATTATTCATCTCTATTTCAAAATCGAGCTCTGGCACCTCTACAAATCCCTGCTTCCCTCTGTGAAGGGCTTATCCACTTACTTTTATGTTGAGTCATCATCCTCTTATTAAAAAGCACCAGTTGGAGAGCACCGCTGTCATTTGCATGTATTACTGTTAGTTTACATTAAGTATGACTTGACTGGATCTCTTTTACCATGAATTACAATGTCTAGTCAGTCCTTGATCTTTAAAGGTGCTCTGCATTTATGTTTTTCGGTCTCGGAAAGGGCTAGCGAGATACCATCTTGTTATATCATATTATGATTGTTTTGAGAAAGTGTTGTCATCCGGGATTTATTATTATTTCTCGCTGGTTGATTATGCCATTGATATGAGTAAACATGAGACCTAAATGTTATTGTGAATATGGTTAGTTCATAATCTTTGCTGAAAACTTGAATGCTGGCTTTACATATTTACAACAACAAGAGCAAACAGAGTTTGTAAAAGTTTTTCTTTATCATTTTCAGTTTGTCAACTGAATTTCTAAGGACAAGCAAAGGTTTAAGCTTGGGGGAGTTGATACGTCTCCGTCGTATCTACTTTTCCAAACACTTTTGCCCTTGTTTTGAACTCTAACTTGCATGATTTGAATGGAACTAACCCTGACTGACGCTGTTTTCAGCAGAATTGCCATGATGTTATTTTTGTGCAGAAATAAATGTTCTCGGAATGACCTGAATATCAACGAAGATTATTTTTGGAATATATAAAAAATATTGGAAGAAGAATCCACGTCAGGGGCCCACACCCTGTCCATGAGGGTGGGGGCGCGCCTACCCCCCTGGGCGCGCCCCCCTGCCTCGTGGGCCCCCTGACGCTCCATCAACCTCAACTCCAACTCCATATATTCGTGTTCGGGGAGAAAAAATCAAAGAGAAGGATTCATCGCGTTTTACGATATGGAGCCACCGCCAAGCCTTAAACTCTCTCGGGAGGGCTGATCTGGAGTCCTTTTGGGGCTCCGGAGAGGGGAATCCGTCGCCATCGTCATCATCAACCTTCCTCCATCACCAATTTCATGATTCTCACCGCCGTGCATGAGTAATTCCATCGTAGGCTTGCTGGACGGTGATGGCTTGGATGAGATTTATCATGTAATCGAGTTAGTTTTGTTAGGGTTTGATCCCTAGTATCCACTATGTTTTGAGATTGATGTTGCTATGACTTTGCTATGCTTAATGCTTGTCACTAGGGCCCGAGTGCCATGATTTTAGATCAGAACCAATTATGTTTTCATGAATATATGTGATTTCTTGATCCTATCTTGCAAGTCTATATTCACCTATTATGTGTTATGATCCGTTAACCCCGAAGTGACAATAATCGGGACCATTACCGGTGATGACCGTAGTTTGAGGAGTTCATGTATTCACTATGTGTTACTGCTTTGGTCCGGTACTCTATTAAAAGGAGGCCTTAATATCCCTTAGTTTCCAATAGGACCCCGCTGCCACGGGAGGGTAGGACAAAAGATGTCATGCAAGTTCTTTTCCATAAGCACGTATGACTATATTCAGAATACATGCCTACATTACATTGATGAACTGGAGCTAGTTTTGTGTCACCCTATGTTATAACTGTTGCATGATTGATCGCATCCGACATAATTATCCATCACTGATCCAATGCCTACGAGCTTTTCATATATTGTTCTTTGCTTATTTACTTTTCCGTTGCCACTGTTACAATCACTATAAAACCAAAAATATTACTTTTGCTACCGTTACCACTACTATCATATTACTTTGCTACTAAATACTTTGCTGCAGATATTAAGTTTCCGGGTGTGGTTGAATTGACAACTCAACTGCTAATACTTGAGAATATTCGTTGACTCCCCTTGTGTCGAATCAATAAATTTGGGTTGAATACTCTACCCTCGAAAACTGTTGCGATCCTGTATACTTGTGGGTTATCACTACGCGCGTATGGGGTGTGAGTTATCCAACCTTGTAACCCTGTCTATGGTTGTCATGGGCCTCCTTCTATAGATTAAGGGGTCACCATAATGGCAAAGTAGCTAGTATGCACTGATAAGATAGCAAGCAGTGCTATCATACCTAACTCTGCGGGCTGATAGGGTGCATTAAATGCATCGCTCAACATCACATCGTTGGTTGCCCATCAAGGCTTGCCAGGTGATCTTGCCAGCTCCACGCCTGCTCGCTTGACACGTCGCAGGACGGGTGTCATCTGTGGGTTTTTCCTGTAGAGAGAGGCTGCCATGTGGAAAATGGCTGCCACTTGGTCACTCTATGGCTTGACACCGCACTGATCGACGACGTGGGTCATGGTGGAGTGGTTGGTGAGGTGGTCTTGTCTTTATGAGTCTCGGCAGGCCCTGCCGGGGAGCCTTGGTTGTCTCCTTCTGGGCGTGGCCTCACCCTTTGCCGGGCTCACCTGCCCGGCGAAGGAGGCCTTTCTATTGATGGTATCTTGCTTCTCTCGCTCGACCCTGGTCCTCTTGGTCTGTATGTTGCTCCTTCGAATCTCTAAGTCCCTTGAACTCTGACTTGGGTTGGTGCCTCAATCTTGTTTCCGTGCCTGTGCACAGTCTAGGCAATAGACCCAGGGTTTGTTGCACCGACACTGGGTCTATTTTCCATCATATATTTTTAGATCTATAAACCAAAAGACCCAGAAATAACTTGCTGCAATTTATTTAGTTTTACGTTTTAGTAATCTTTTATACCTATCTCTATCAGATCTCACCATTGCGATTGATCGTGAAGGGATTGAGAACCCCTTTATCGCGTTGGGTGCAAGTGTTTGATTGTTTGTGCAGGTGCATAGATTGGAGACTTCCTTGTACCTCCTACTAGATTGATACCTTGGTTCTCTAACTGAGGGAAATACTTATCTCTACTTTGTTGCATCACGCTTTCCTCTTTAAGGGAAAAACCAATGCAAGCTCAAGAAGTAGCAATGGTGATGGCCTCGATTTCCCCCTTCGAGGGGGAAGTTCCCCTGGCGGAATCGCTTCACCGGAGGGAAAAAGTGCTCCTGCCTAAGTTCCGCCTCGAGACGGCGGCACTCCGTCCCAAAAGTCCTCTCTTTATTTTTTTCTAGGTCAAAAGACCTTATATACCAGAAGATGGGCACTAGAGGTGGGCTAGGCTGCCCACCACCCACCAGGGCGCGCCTGGGGGGCTGGCGCGCCTTGGTGTCTTCTGGGCACCAAGGAGCCCCCCTCTGGTAGCTCTTTCCTCTAGTATTTTTTGTTTACTCCGAAATAATTCTCCATAAAATTTCAGCTCATTTGGAGATGCGCAAAATAGGTATCTCTGACATAGCTTTTTCATGTCCAGAATTCCAGCTGTCGATATTCTCCCTCTTTGTATAAACCTTGCATATTATGAGAGAAAAGGCACTAGAATTACTCCATAAAGTGTTATAATGCATTAAACACACTGTAGATAATAGTAGGAAAACATGATGCAAAATGGACTTATCATTTATTCACTTGCCATTGCACGAGAGAGGCTGGTAACTGGGATGCCTAGTCCTATAATCAAAATGAAAAAAAACTCCCCCGCAAAGTTGTTGGTATGGAGGGCACCCGTGAATTCGGCTAGCCATGGCTTGTGATTGTTGGTTGAGGGGGAGTAAACTTTACCTTTTCGCTTGGGAACCGCCAATAATGTGTTTAGCATGGAAGATGATGAAAATCCTCGGTCGTAATGTTGACAAGAAAAATACACCTCTTAAAATTATGTTCATTTATGTTTTAAGCTTCGGGCTTTGGTACCACTTCAAATCCATGCTTCCCTCTGCAGAGGGCCTGTCTATTTACCTTTATGTTATTTACTTTTATTGTTGAGTCATCACCTTCACATTCAAGCACCAATTGGAGAGCACTATTGTCATTCTTATGCATTGGGTATAGTTAATGTTGAGTGTGACATGACTGGGTCTCTTCTACCATGAATTACAATTTTTAGTAGTTGCTTGAACTTCAGAGGTGCTCTGCATTTATGTTTTGCTGTCTTAGAAATGGCTAGCGAGATACCATGTTATCATATTATATCATGATTGTTTTGACAAATTGTTGGCATCCGAGATATCTTATTATCGCTCGCTAGTTGGTTAGGTTATTGGTATAAATAAATGTGAGACCTAAGTGTTAGCATGCACATGGTTGGTTCATAATCCTTGCTGAAAACTTGAATATTAGTTAAACATATATATAGCAACAAGAACAAAAAGAGTTTATAAAAGTTTTTCTTTATCACTTTCAGTTTGCCAACTGAATTGCTTGAGGACAAGCAATGAGTTAAGCTTGGGGGAGTTGATACATCCCGAACGTATCCACTTTTCCAAACACTTTTGCTCTTGTTTTGGACTCTAATTTGCATAATTTGAATGGGACTAACCCGAACTAACGTTGTTTTCAGTAGGGTGTTATTTTTGTGCAAAAAGAAAAGTTCTCGGATCAGGCTGAAAATTTATGGAGATTATTTCTGAAATATATATATATATATATATATATAATTGGCGATCTCGCGGAGTCCAACTCCATAAGTACCATCTCACGGAGAGAAAAAATCTGAGAGGAGGAATCATTGCGTTTTATGATACAGAGCCATCCCCGCCTCCTATTCTTCATCGGGAGGGCTGTTCTGGAGTCCGTTCGGGGCTCTGGAGGGTGGAAATCATCATCGTCATCGTCATCAACCCTTCTCCATCAACAATTCTATGATGCTCACCACCGGAAGTGAGTAATTCTTTCATAGGCTTGCTAGACAATGATGGGGTTGGATGAGATTTGTCATGTAATAGAGTCAATTTGTTAGGGCTTGATCCCTAGTATCCACTATGTTTCGAGATTGATGTTGTTATGACTTTGCTCTGCTTAATGCTTGTCACTAGGTCCCAAGTGCCATGATTTCATATTTGAACCCTCTATATTTTCATGAATATGTTTGAGTTCTTGATCCTATCTTGCAAGTTGTATGCACCTATTACGTGTTATGATCCGCATACCCAGGGTGACAGTAATTGGGATTCTTTCCTGTGATGACCGTTGTTTGAGGAGTTCGTGTATTCACTATGTGTTAATGCTTTGTTCTGGTTCTCTATTAAAAGGAGGCCTTAATATCCCTTAGATTTCCTTATGGACCCCGCTACCATGCATTGGTGTGCGTCAGTCCTAAACAAACGGTTTTTAACCCCTTTCCGCGACGGCATTTGGAACCATCGCCAAGTAAGTGTGGGCGATAGGGGGGTCCTTCCCACACGACCCAGAAACCGTCGGGGATAGGGACCCTACAGTACTCCTACTCGTTTCTGCTCGCATTGCCATCGCAGTCGGTATTCTGTGGTGCTACGTTTACGATGTGTGGCCCATCACAAACGACTCACTATTATAGAACATGTATAATGCTCGGCCCATCACAAACGGTTCACTATTAAGAAGATTAGCTAATCATCGTACGAGTGTCGTACATGATTACGAAATGTCAGACCGTCGTAACATCATTGTACACGACAACTATTGCACACACTATTCTATGATGCAACGTTTACGATGCACACTTCATCAGAAACAGTTCATGGTTGTGAATCATGTACGATAAGGCAACTAACACAAACGTTTAGTTTGCCCGCACCGTTTGTGATATTGTCTGACATCGCCCATGCTTTGGAAATGGCAACTGTGTGCATGCTTGCACACGTTTCCTCTCTGTGAACCGTCTCGGATTATGGTGTATATCGCAAACGTTTGTGTTTTATCAACCGTGTGTGCCGTAACAACCTGGAGAGCGTAATTGCACCATAATTTAATTGCTGCTATTTCCAATTGTACCGGATTTGAATTTGAATTTGAATGTATGCTACAGCTTTATTCATATCAATCAGGTTCAAACAACCAATGCATTATTCGATTCATAGGTACATATGTTCAAGAATTACATAAGAACCAAGTAAAGAATGATGAACCACAGTTGTATACTTGTACTATTAAAGACGGTAAAGAAAGACGCAAAATATATTCTGGTTGTTGAACAAGGTGAAGCGGAATGCCCATATTGTGCCCTCCTCCATGAAGAAGGCACGCACGACTCTAGTCCAACCCCTTGTGATGGCCGACCACACATCCTTCACGGTCTTCATGAAAACATCTAGATAATCATCGTGTTCTGGTAGAAATACTTTAACCTTTGCATGCCCACCAATCATGTAGTTTAAGAGGTAATCTTGAGTAAACTGCTTTGGCAACCACTGCAAAGGAAAAAGATTCAGACATTGTCATCCAACACAACTCATTATGGGCAGTAAAAAGAAGGCTGCAGAGTTCTTACTTACCATCCTGCAGTTCGCTGTTGTCTTGGATAAAGTGTAAACAAATAGTTTAATTACCATCTTTGGACCCATTTTACTAACAATCTTTATCAGCTTCCTCACTTGATGTTGGTTCATCGATATCTCATTGCCCCATACGCAGAAAGGGTCGAAGTGCGGATCTTTACCAATGACATGTGTACCTAAAAGCACCAAGTTAATATTAGACGCTAAACAGCAATTGCACAATGATGTAGTACAACACTCTTTTATAATATGTCTATATACATCCGTATGTGATAGTCCATTTGAAATATTTAAAAATACAAATATTTAGGAACGGAGGGAGTATTTTATAACATCCAATATACTCACATATTAGATGAATTAACATCTTATATTATGGGCCAGAAGGAGTTTAGTGCATTCTTACAAATTATTGGCTGATTAACTGCTGCTGTATCCAGGGGTTACAGTTAGTTTGAGCTAGTTTGGGCTCAAATAGCCCTAAAGTATATCTAAACATGAGGGCTAGTTTGAACTAGTTGCATCTATAAGCCACCCAAAAATATATCCAACCCAAGAGGTGCTAATTGGAGCTAGTTCTCCTAGTGCATTTATTGTCAATCTAACCCTGCCATCCAAACAACTCTTTGGATGGAGTTAGTTCAGGGTTAGTAATGAGCTAGAAACTAACTCTAACCTCTAGCTAAGTTGAGTATCCAAACAGGGTTGTGTTCTTGTTGTTGTTGTTGTTGCTGCTGCTGCTCTTCTACGTATATCTAGACATCATTAGAACATTAATGTAACACTCTTCCTTGTTGCTATGTAGCCTAGGATTGCATATTTAGATATTAAGTACAATGCATGTTGCTATGTAGCCTCAGATATAATACATATGACCCTAGTTAACCTAACGATAAATGGGTTGCAGATATATTCAATTAAAAGTACGATTCACCGATTAGTCCCTTATCAGCCGCCAGCCTATATGGTACCAGCTACCGATATTCTAAACAGTGAGCTGATATAAGCCATGTGATGAAACTAACCTCGATGGAAAACAGCAGTCGTTCCCAAAATTGTCATGTGTAGGTACATCGAGAAACATGTTAAGCACAACAGTTCATACTTGCACATATAGAACATCACGTTGTGAATAACTGGAATAAACAAGGCATTTAAAACAAAACAGAAGCTAGCCAACTCGCTCCCAGAATGCTCCCCCGATTGCAAGCTTCGTCGGCCGTCGGATCTGCCCCTCTAGCTCGCTGCACCGTTAGATCTTCACTTGCAGTTAAATTGTTTTTCATCATTTTTCTTGCCCAATAACGAGTGAGCTCATCTCAAGCTTGCATTGGCTGTCTCAGCAGCGGGTCATCTTCGGGCGGGTGAACCTTTCCTCGCGCGCCGCGTCGTTTCGTGGCTGGGGCGAGAAGCCCATTGGACATAACCGCACCAAACCCTAGCCCCCCGTCCACAGCCACCCGCTCCTTCTCACAGCCGCCGCACCATTCCTCCCTTCCGCCCCCTCCTCCTTCCCAGATCCCCACCACGGCGCCGACCTGCAGGCAAAGGGCGACAGCGGTGGCGCTCAGTTAGATCTGTAGGAGAGAGAAGATGAGAGGGAGAGAGAGGAGGGAGAAAGAGAGGAAGAGGAGAGGAGGCACGGTGTCGGATGGGAGAGTGGCCAACTCGGCTCGCGTCGGCTGGGGTCGCACCCCTCCCCGAAGGGCGGCGATGATGGAGGGAGCCGCAGGCGCCATCCAGGCTCCCGACCGACGGACTCGCTGGGTCGCCGCCCCTCCCGTGCGGCAGGGACATCCACGGCGGCGCGGGCTGGGGACCGAGCGGCGGGGCCCGTGATGCATTCCGGTCGAGGGATTGGTCGGGCCGGCGCGGGATCTTAGCCGCCGTCGATGGATTACTCGCTGCTTGGCTACCTGTTGCTTTGGATCCGGTATGATCCCCATCTCTCTCTCTCTCTCCAAGAAAAAGCTCTTTATTTGAATGACCAAGAATCCGTGGTGTGCTCCTGAACTGCAAGGAACACCTACGAAACTCACTTAAGCAGGCTGATAGATGATACCTTGTCTTGAGCCTATTTTCTCAAAATAATGAGAGGCTGAATGATTCAGACACAGGCTGAACCATCTTTCTCACCTCATCATTTTGTTACATTTGATTACAACCCAAACCCTATGCTGAATCAGGCGAGCTCTCATTGCCGGATCACTGGCCAATCGTCGGGTTGGCGACCACGTCAGTTCCGCACCGCTGCCAGCGAGCGCTGTTCTGTTGCCTTGGATTCGGGTGTGGCGTTGGCTGGGAACCGTATGGTGTTTGTCTGATGTGTCGTCCGCATCGTGGGGGTTTGGTCGGTTGACTCCAGGTATGAGCAGCTCCTGAGCTTGATGGCTGGATGTGTGCACACATGTAACGGGGTATCATGGTCATGTTGCTTGGTGTGCAGAGGCAACCTCATTTTTGGACCAAAAAGAGGGGCGATGACGATGATGACTGGCTGAAACAATCATGTCTTGAGCAATCAAGACAGCCTTGGCTTGTGGGACTAAACAGAGCTGAAAAAGTCGGTGTCACCGTTGGAGTTGCCCTTAGAGCCTACCCTTACCTCTGTTGTAGCCTGCTCAATTTTATTGCCGATGTTGGATGATTTGTGCCTTGGACGGTCGCTCAGATGAGTGATACTCTGGGACCAGGTCTATTTCGCCACACACGAACCCATTGACCTCCCATGTTCCTGGGGAGCGTTGCATGTCGGAAAAGATAGGGTTTGTGTCACACAAAGTTCTGCATTGACACTTAGAAAGCAAGTGAAAAGCGATATGCCATTTTTTGAGGCTATCTACAATCCCGTTAAAAGGCAACTGCTAAACACTGAAGGGCAATGGAACTCAATTTGTCGGTATCGCAGTTTGATAAATTGTATTAGTGGTATTTCTTGGATTTATATAAGAAAAACAAAAATAGCTACCTTTGTGTGAATTACAGTGCTAATGATGAGTTCTTTGTATCAGACATGAATGGACAGATTCAAGATTTCCTTTCACCTAGGCTTGGTTAGTTGGCCACTTTATTTCCCACTTTCTGTCATGTAATCTTGATGTCGATACTTCGACATTACATACATAATATGATGCATAATGTAGAAGTTACTAATGGTCAAAAAAAATCTGGATACGACACCTGCTTACTCCTATTCACATTATGTAGAAGTTGCATAAGGCAGAACAAGACTAAGAACATTTGTCAGTTTTTTCATGTGCAGTTTCAGCAGCGGGCAATGCTCAAGACAGAGTTGGGCGCACATCATATATATACATATGTTGTCGTGTCTTAATAAATGGAGATGAGCAGAAGTAGAGATGAGATATCTATCCGACTGTCATCCTTCCAAGACTTGGGTTTGTCATCTCTGTCAGCGTCCGCCTCCGCTTCCTTCGTTGGTTGTCGTTTCTTTGTACACTACTGTAGTTTAGAGATCATAATATATTTTCCATGGATACAATTGAATACGACACCCAATTTGCTATATAATTGTTCAGCTCTCTATCATAGCGATTCATACAAAATATCATGCATAGTGGTCCCAGCTTAAGTAGAATATAACCATTGGATTGTTCAAACTTTGCTCGTGTTTCGCAGGGCACCATAACTCTAATCCGACATGAGTAGTGCAACCACGACAGTGAGCAGTGGAACCGCAAGATAGAGATAGATACAAGTAGAATATAACTGATCATATTTCTAAAATGATCACACTACTTATGGTGCCGGAAGAGAAGGCATCAGTGATAGTGGGCTTGGTGATGAGGGCATCAATACGAAGAGATTAATTCACAACTTTGTTCTTGATAGGTTGTACAAATATACAAGGTACTATTGTTTCCTTTTATGTTTAAATAGCTTTGTGAGTACAATTATATGAAAATTCTGCGATTCATGGTGCGGAAGCGGGCATCTTTGTTTTCCTGACCAAAAATACTTGGTTTCATGCCTCCATGGTATAATTTAGAGGCAGTCCAATGAGAGATTCCTACTTAGCTAGCTAATATATAACATTTGACGGTACTGTCTTGTGTTGTAAATACAAAATATGCTACATGAGCATTACTTTTATTTTGAATTTAATTTTGTGTTTGAGCCTCTTTTACATATTAAGTGTAATATCACAGACTTTCTTCTTTCAGGGTTAACTGGCCATGCAAAAACTGTTGTGAGGCATTAAATGGTACTCCCTCTGTAAACTAATATAAGAGCGTTTAGATCACTATTTTAGTATTCTAAACACTCTTATATTAGTTTACGGAGGTAGTACTATATGTTTTTGGCTTGCTTTTGTTCACTTTTGTCCTTTCCAAAGTGGAATAAGAAAAGAAAGTCAAAACAGGCTCAACCATGACTACTCTGCTCTTGTGATCACCAATTTCTGCTCCATTGCGCACAAGAAAGTAGTGACTATTTATTTGCTTAAACAATATGTCCAGCGCTGCCTGTCCTGCTAATATTCCTTTATGGATGTATCGCACAAATTTCAGTTATTGGATATGAAATGTAGGTTCTCTACTCAGAGCTTGGTCCAATGGTCAATGCAGCTCTATGTTGTGCTATCTTGCTATTGGGCTCTTTTTCGTTACTTAAAATGGTCAGATATCTCTGATGTTAAATTCGTGGTTGATTGCTTATATCCAAAATAACTATGTTAGTACACTGAAGCCAATTTCTACATTGTTAGTGAAGTTGGCCAAATTTAGTCCAACATTTCCAGTATGTATCTTCTTCTGCTATCAATGTTAATTCTGCCATAAGCATATTACTCTCCTAGCATTTTTTTTCTTTCGATGAAAAACAGACACTTGTTCAGTTTTTTACTACATAGAAAAAGATAAGTTCAATTTGGTTTCTAATGTTCATGTCGGCCTTTGCCTAAGCAAAAAAAGGTAACCAGTTTATATTGTAATGTGGTTTTTAGTTTCTCTTTGATTCAACCTTTTTTGTGTGTGCTGTCTAACTGTTAGATTGTGTGGAACATCTCGGAACAACCTTTCGTGTCCCTGATATTATCTCGTTTCCTGAACAATATTATTTTATTTGCTTTATCTGCCACCATGAATTCCTAGACTTCCTTTCTCTCCTTCCAATTGACATTCTTAGATGTGATTCTATTAGAAATTTTGTGCCATGACAAAAGTAATGGTTGATTGCTCTGGTTTAGCCTTTATGTCAGTTGTTGCTGAGGGTCCAGTTTCTCATTTTTCAGAATTTGTAGTAGCAGGGATGTGTATAATATGGATAACTGAACTGGTGTTTAGGGGTTTCAATGCAGGACTGCTACTTGCTCGATTAGTTAGATCAACTGGTGTTTGGAGATTTCAGTGCGAGTGATGTTCCAGTTTCGATTGCATGGGCTTCGAGATGCACCATGAGGATTGAAACAAGTCTTATATAGGGCTGCTAAATTATTATGCTTTTGGTCTTTTCTGAATTTAGTTGGCATAAATACTTCCACAATACCTCTTATAATATGGAAGTCTGTTGGTAACAACACTGATTTTGCCAGTTTGTGGAACATGCTTCATTTTTGTAGGTAAAAGAAGGAAGAGAACATTGGAGAAAAAGGCAGCATGACGGATTCTCTAAGCTTTCTCAAATGTTTGAACAATTAGAAGATAGTTACAATCATTTTTCTCTTGCCTTATTACATCTTGATGTTAATAGGCTTTGGAAGGTACTATGCGCCCCGTTCAAGGTTTACAGAATTTGCACCATCCTATTACAGTTTGTTCTGATGACATAATTGACCAGTTCTTCCTTGAGTAAATTAATATTGTGGCAGCTACTCCTTTGTGCATTGTTACATAGAGTTATATAATTGTGAAGGTGTGTACACATCAACATATAATTCCCACGATCCTATTACAGTTTGTTCTGACGACAATATTGAGCAGCTCTTACTTGAGTAAATTGTGTAGCTCTTCCTTGAGTAATTTAGTATTGCAGTTACTAAGCCTTTGTGCATTCCGATACAGCTCTACTAAAATACTACTTTCTTATGCCCATTTTAAACCGAGACCCGACTTTACATCATTTCTATTCTCATCCATTCTCCTGAATTTTAGTCCGCTTCAGCAATGCTATGACCTGACACTTCATGTATATATATGAAAAAATGGCCGCAATTTTGTTGTTGTGATTTGGTCAATCCTCAAAGTTTCGATTCCTACCAATCTCTCCTTTGTTTGGCAAGTGATGCCACCCGAAGGGCTGCAAGCCCAAGACAACATCGGTAATATCCTTCACATATTTGGAAGGAGCGGAACAATATCATTTCAACTTAGTCAGGTGCTGGCCCAAGGATGTTATTTCTCGCTGATGTTTTATTTAATTATTTTGAAACGAGGCAAAAGACTTCCATTTTCATTAGCTTAAAAGATAGTGAGAATTGCCTGGTTAATTGAGGAAAACCGGGCTAAAACCAATACAACTCAACCCACACAACATGGGTACCACTGGCCAACCTGGCCACATGCTAACAGATGGCTATACACGTGAACAATTGACAACTCCGACTTTGAAGATGAGCTTCGCAAGGGAAATATGCAGGATTTGCGCTGATCATGCAATCCGCAAATGACCACCGAGTGTCTATCATCATCGCCACCTGGACTCCCTCAGAAATCAACGCCCCCGAAACGGCTGCCTTGGCGAACCACATCATTCACATGAATTGTAGACAACTTTGTTGCTGATGTGAATATCTCTGGATGTGATGTCCGTCGTTCACATCTTATAGAATATATAACTCTGTGCTACCAAATTAGAATTTGTATATACATCTCATTATAGACAACAAAATATACCATGTTTTTCCTACTAAAGAGGATTAGATTTGTTACATACATTTTGTTTCAAACAGAACTCTTTGTTACCAAATTTAATTGTGTATATACATCTGATTGTTGATAACAAGCCTTGTTTTTTCATATAAGAAACATTAAATTTGTTGTCGTATGTGCATACCCGTAACTATATCAACTAAACCATGGATTTCTTTTCGTCACTAACATGGAATCAGCAGGTCTCTACGCCATCTGGCGCAACGGATGGTTTAGTTAAAGGTTCTTGCAGCATGAAACTATTTTCATCGACAACATGTCTTCAGCGGGTCTCTGTGCCATTTGGCGCAACGGGTCAACTAGTACTACAAACAACCAAAGATAGCATCTGAAACTGGACATATGCTAACTACAAACAACCAAACAATCAAAAAACTTTAAAAGAGGCATATGCTAGCTATAATAGGCTTAAAAACAAGCAAATATATGCATTCCTATCGGTATGTTTAAAACTGGATTGATGAAATGTACTGCACAGTAAATAATTGCACATATGGAGCATCACATTGTGAACAACTGAAATAAACAAGGCATACTGCAAACAACCAGATATAGCAATTAAAACTGGACATATTCTCACTACACTACAAAAGGGACTCGACAAAACAAATCAAATCATGGGTTTTCTCACTTGTCACAGATGAGCTCGTTCCCGTGGGAAGAGCACGGACCCTGGATGCGCTCCATGTTGTCGCAGATGGGCTCCTTCCCCTTGGAAGAGCACGGCCGTAGGGTGCCCTCCCTGATGTCGCCGACGGGCGCATTCCCCTTGGAAGAGCCGGAGAGGATCCCTCCTCGTGGTGACTTTTGATGAGGTCTGACTTGGAAGCTGTGGATCACAAGCCAGCATCGCAAAACGTGTCTTTAAGAAATGACAAAAGGGGCTCGATGGCGATGTAGAATGGCAAATTGTTGACAGCGAGCCAGAGGTGATCAGCGGCGGGGCCATGGATGAGATCGACGGTGGTCGAACCCGAGGGGTTGGGGGTGGACCACTTAACCTGTGACATAGCCCACCTCAGGCCGTCGCTGTCGATGACCTCGATGTCATAGCCGGCGGCCGAGACATGCCCGCATACTCTAGCCTGCTGCTTGAGTGCCTGCCGCTAGTAATGGTCGTCAGCTTCCTCGGCAACGTCGAGCGAAGAAACCGCTATACACCTCTTTTGGGCCAGTCGCTCCTCGAGCTCCACGGGAAGCGTAGCCGGTCTTAGGCTGCGATGCTCTGGGGTGGGGGGGTGGGGATGGGATGGGGATCTGTGGGAAAGGGGGCGTTTGGCAGGCGTCATCTAAGAAACTCAGGGTGGCCTGGGTATGGAGATCGGTGGGTAAGGTGCACGGGAAAACCGACAGATGTTGACAATGGAGGCCTTGCGGCGGCGGCGGCGGGGACCTTGCTAGGGTTTCGAGCGAGCGAGGGTGTGTGTGTGTGCGAGCGCACGCCCGAGGAGGTTTTGGTGTGTGTGTGTGTGTTTGTGTGTGTGTGTCGAAGGGGGTGTTTGAGGAAATGATGCGGGTACTGAAAATTTTACTACGGGGGAGTGCAATGCTGGGCTATTGAAAATTTTCATGATTGTGCATCGCACATGGTCCGGAGATAACAACCGTGTGTTATGAAACAGAAAAACCCTCGAGGTGGGCAGATATTTTCTAGGGATGCAGGCGGGATTGGGAACAAGAAACATCGCACACGGTCCGGAAATAACAACCGTGTGTTATGAAACAGAAAAACCCTCGAGGCACGCAGATATTTTTGGGAGGGGAGCCTTGTGGAGCCCAATGTACTATGCGGATGTGTGCGTGACAGAGGCACCGGCGTGGCACACGGTTAGTTTGAGTGAACCGTGTGTGTTGCGTCATCTGACTTGTCTAATGTTCATAAATTTGGCGAAAAATGACGCGGGAGAGGGTCAGAACACGAACACACTTGCATGTGGACAAATTTATGTATCAAAAGGGTGGTTTGATTTTCAAATACCAAATGCAACTTCGATGTGGCACCTCTCTCGCAAAGTGCACGTTATTGCTTGCCCCCACCCCCCTCGTGTCGGCATGAATTGGGAATCCTAAGCTATGCATGCATGCCCCCTCCCCCCAACCGAGGTTCACCCAGCAAAGTGCGAAGTAGCTAGCAGCCCCCCTCCTCCCACGTGTCAGCACAAAGGAAATCCTAGCTATAAATGCATGCCCCCCCCAACCGAGGTTCATTCACCTAGTGATGTAGACACAGGCCTCCTCCCACGTGTCAGCACGAAGGAAATCCTAGCTATAAATGCATGCCCCCCCCAACCGAGGTTCATTCACCTAGTGATGTAGACACAGGCCTAGGGTAGGGTAATAGGCCTGACCTATACGCCCCACCTAAAGTCTTGTCCTAAGAACTAATAAGTTCAAGAATTAGAAGCAGAGGACTCGCAAAGGTGTCGAGCGAAGTCCACTCGACCTATCAATCACTCGGAGACCTCTCTTATCCAGGTCACTCGACCACCAAACCACTCGACATATCAGAAGACCTAAAGTCGCTCTGCGCAGCAACGGTCAAGCATTCATTCACATACTTAATGATCATTTGTAGCACTTTAATATAGGCGTTACCTGTAACGCCTCTTCTTAATGCATATTGAACCCTGTGTAACGGAGGGGAGCTGGGGTCCTGGCGTACTCTATATAAGCTACCCCCCTCCTCTGGGACAAGGGTTCGCACCCCCTGTAACTCACACACGCATAATCCAGTCGACCGCCTCTGGGCTCCGAGACGTAGGGCTGTTACTTCCTCCGAGAAGGGCCTGAACTCGTAAACCTTGTGTGTACAACTCCTCCATAGCTAAGATCTTGCCTCTCCATTCCTACCCCCATATTCTACTGTCAGACTTAGAACCACGACAGTTGGCGCCCACCTTGGGGCAGGTGTCTTAGCGACTTGTTGGAGAAGTTGCGATTTTTCCGACCCCCTTCATCATGGTTTCAGGCGGAGTTTTGGTGGAGGGCCGCGAGATCCATCTCGGCGCGCTCACGTTCATCGCCGACGACTCTGCTTGGCTTTAGGAGGCTCCGCTCGATGTCGACGCGCTCCCTGTCCGCGGGGCAACGCACTTTCGCGCGTGCGTCCGCGGCGTCCTCTTGCGGCAGCCGTCGACCCAATATCGGTCGGCCCCTGTGTCGTCCTCCCTCCCCGTTTCCCGCCGGCGCAAGCGCTCCGGTCGGTCAAGACTTCAGCGGTGGGTGAGACATGCGGTGGCTCGCCAGTCGGCCACCCCCGAAGTCGCGGTGATCGAGCCCGACGAATCTCTCTACGGCCTGTTTGACCTGTCGACTGGCTCCGCAGAGACTGCATACGAGTGCGACAGCAGTGATCCAGCGGCGGAGGTTCTGATGGTCGATGAACCACGCAGCCCTCCCGGCTTTCCCCGCACCAACGGAGGCGACGACGGAGGCGATCCGTCGCATGCCCATGAAGACTATCTCCCCGAGCCCCTCACTTCGCTACAGAGAGAAGAACTTCGTTGCCGGAACATGGATGCGCTGCACACTCCTATCGTTGGAGAAACCCCCGAGGCCCGTGCCTTAGAGGACGCACGCTTGGCCAACTTGGCTGAGCGCACTCGACTGGAGAACCTCCAGCGAGTACTCGACGAGCGTGCGTGACAACGGATTCCAACATCCAGTCGATGTCAGCTCTTTCCGCCACCGACTCAGGTATATCGAACTCCGATTCAGAATTTAGCAGCTACAGCCCATATAGCAGAGTCGATTCAGCCTTCTCAGTCAGAGGCTGGCAGAGGCTTGTTACAGATCAGAGCATTACTCCGGGCGGCAGGAGATCAGAATTCAGCTGTGTCACAGTCGCGAAATAGGATCCATAGCAGATCCGTCGCTGCAGACACAGTCCAGTCGGCCCACAGCCCAAGATCGCCCCCGAGGCGTGAGGGGCGTGGGGACCGGCGTGATCAGAACAAGAACCGTGAGCAGTATGATCACCGACTTGATCGAGATGATCGACGTCGAGTGCCCACCCTTCCCCCAAGGAGTGGATCGTACATGCCTCGACAGCAGGATGACAGACGCCCTCACAGTGTTGGGCGAAGGATTCCAGTCGACCCCAGGGAACCAGGCTTTGATGCGAGATCCATTCTCGTTTAGGGTTTGGTTGACAGGAACAGAGCCCACCGAGAAGGTCATGATAGAGACGTACCCACCAGCAGCAGAGTACACGTCTCAGGACCGGAGTGCTTCAACAGAGCCATCAGAGCCGCGGTGATTCCTCCCAACTTCAGGTTGGCGACTGGAGTCAGTAAGTTCACTGGTGAGTCCAAGCCTGATACTTGGCTTGAGGACTACCGAGTGGCTGTTCAGATTGGCGGCGGTAACGATGAAGTGGCAATGAAACACCTGCCTCTTATGTTGGAAGGTTCGGCCAGAGCATGGCTGAATCAGTTAGCACCCAGCAGCATTTACACTTGGGAAGATCTTGCCCGAGTGTTTGTCAGAACATTTGAAGGAACTTGCAAGCGACCAACAGGGTTGATAGAGTTGCAGTCTTGCGTGCAGAAGCCGAATGAAACTTTGAGGGCCTACATCCAGAGATGGATCACATTGCATCACACAGTAGAGAACATATCTGATCACCAAGCAGTCTGTGCCTTCAAGGAAGGCATTAAGTACAGAGAACTGAACCTGAAATTCGGTCAAACCGGAGACATGTCTTTGAGTCGAATGATGGAGATTGTCACCAAGTATGCCAATGGTGAAGAAGAGGATCGGCTCCGGAGTGGCAAGCACAAGTCAGTCGCCCACGAAACTAGAGGAGGGAACTCCAGTCGGAAGCAGAAGCGGAAAGCCGAGCCAGCTACTCCTGGAGAAGCCTTGGCCATGACTCAAGGAAAGTTCAAGGGGAAGCCCAAAGGGCCTTGGAACCCCAAGAAGGTGAAAGACCAAGACGGAAATGATGTGTTGGATCTGCCATGTCACATTCACACAAAGAAAGATGAAGAGGGTAAAATCATTTATCCGAAACATACCACTCGACAGTGTCGGCTCTTGATCCAGCAGTTCCAAGGGAAACAGCCCAAAGATAAGGAAAAGGAGTCGGACAAAGTTGAGGACAAGGAATATAGTGATGATGGGTACCCCCAGGTCAATTGTACCCTGATGATTTTTGCTGATGTTGAAAGCAAAAGTCGATTGAAAGTTATCAACCGAGAAGTGAATATGGTCGCTCCGGTGACACCCAGTTATTTGAAATGGTCTCAGACTGCCATCACATTCGACCAGTCCGATCACCCGACGCACATAGCCACCCCTGGGAGGCAAGCTTTGGTGGTCGACCCAATTGTTGAAGGCACTCGACTGACCAAAGTTTTGATGGATGGGGGCAGTGGCCTGAATATACTGTATGCAGAGACGTTGAACGGGATGGGCATTCCGATGTCCAAACTCAGTACCAGCAACATGAGTTTCCATGGAGTAATTCCTGGAAAGAAGGCTGAGTCACTCGGCCAAATTGCTCTTGATGTGGTTTTCGGTGATTCCAAAAATTACCGCAAAGAAAAGTTGACGTTTGAAGTTGTGGATTTCCAGAGCGCTTATCACGCTATTTTGGGAAGGCCAGCTTATGCACGATTCATGGCTCGACCATGTTATGTGTACCTCAAATTGAAGATGCCTGGTACCAGAGGTGTGATCACTATTACTGGCAATTGGAAGAAGGCAGAAGAGTGCTTTCAGAAAGGCTCAAAGATCGCCGATGCTCAGATGGCAGTGGTAGAGCTGCAGGAATACCAGAAAACTGCAGACCCGAGTGATTTGTTGCGAGCCAAGAAGCCCGCTACGGAATCAGCGTTTCAGTCGTCCAGTGAGACAAAGTCGATTCACATTCACCCGGCCGACCCCAATGCTGCTCCGACTCATATCTCTACGACACTCGACTCCAAATAGGAAGAAGCGCTCATCCAGTTCCTCCGTGAGAACTGGGACATCTTCGCATGGAAGCCTTCTGACATGTCGGGTGTTCCTAGGGGGCTGGCTGAGCACCATCTACGAGTCGACTCAAAAGTGAAACCTGTCAAAGAACATCTTCGATGGTCCGCCGTCCAGAAGAGAAAGGCCATTGGCGAGGAGGTGGCTCGACTCTTAGCAGCAGAGTTCATCCGAGAGATTTACCACTCCGAGTGGCTCACCAATGTTGTCATGGTCCCCAAGAAGGACAAGTCACTTCGCATGTGCATTGACTTCAAACATATCAATCGGGCCTGCCCAAAAGATCATTTTCCTCTCCCCCGCATCGACCAGATAGTCGACTCAACTGCGGGATGTGAGCGCCTGTCTTTTTTAGACACCTATTCCGGTTACCATCAGATCCGTCTGTATGGTCCCGACGAGATCAAAACAGCTTTCATCACTCCATTCGGGTGCTTCTGTTATGTTACCATGCCATTCGGCCTCAAAAATGATGGAGCCACGTTCATGAGGATGATTCAGAAGTGTTTGCTCACTCAAATCAGTCGGAATGTGGAAGCATACATGGATGATATTGTGGTCAAGTCATGGAAAGGTTCCGACCTGCTGACTGACCTTGCTGAGACATTTGCCAACCTCAGGAGGTATGATATCAAGCTTAACCCATCAAAGTGCACATACGGAGTTCCTGGCAGAAAGTTACTCGGTTTTCTCGTTTTCGAACGAGGAATCGACGCCAAACCAGAAAAATTTGGTACTATACTCCGAATGAAGCGCCCTGTGCGCGTGCACGATGTCCAGAAGCTTACTGGTTGCTTGGCCGCTTTAAGTCGATTCATTTCTCGTCTCGGTGAAAAGGCATTGCCTCTTTACCGACTGATGAAGAAGTCAGACAAGTTCGAGTGGACTCCTGAAGCTGATGCAGCGTTTGTAGAGCTAAAAGCCCTGCTCTCCACCCAGCCGGTGCTTGCTGCCCCAATCAGCAAAGAGCCTTTGCTGCTTTACATTGTAGCCACGGGACAAGTCGTCAGTTCAGTACTTACGGTCGAGCGGGAAGAAGAAAGAAAAACCTTTAAAGTTCAGCGCCCAGTATATTATGTTTCTGAAGTTTTGACCCCATCAAATCAAAGATATCCTCATTATCAGAAGCTTGTATATGGGATTTATATGACCACGAAGAAGGTTGCACATTACTTCTCTGACCATTCCATTACAGTCGTTAGCGACGCTCCATTGTCAAAGATTCTGCACAACAGAGATGCAACTGGTCGAGTGGCAAAATGGGCGATTGAATCCTTCCCCTAGATATCAAGTTTGAGGCAAAGAAAGCTATCAAGTCCCAAGCAATTGCAGATTTCGTCGCCGAGTGGATTGAACAGCAACTGCCGACTCAAGTTCACTCGGAGCACTGGACCATGTTCTTCGACAGTTCTAAGATGCTGAATGGTTCCGGTGCTGGGGTAGTATTGGTTTCCCCCCGAGGAGATAAGCTCAGATATGTTCTCCAAATCCACTTTGATTCCTCCAATAACGAAGCAGATTATGAAGCACTTTTGTATGGGTTGCGCATGGCCATTTCACTCGGTGTCCATCGCCCCATGGTCTATGGCGACTCAGATTTGGTGGTGAATCAAGTGATGAAGGAGTGGGACGTCAGAAGTCTAGCCATGACTGGTTATTGCAAGGCAGTGAGAAAGCTAGAGAAGAAATTCGAGGGGTTAGAGCTGCATCATATACCCCAACTGAAAAATCAAGCAGCTGATGATTTGGCAAAAATAGGTTCCAAGAGAGAAGCCATTCCCAGCAATGTGTTTCTGGAACACATCCACACACCATCAGTTCAAGAGGATCCTTTCACCGAAGAAGCCCCGCAGCCAAAAAGTGCCACGGATCCGACTGAAGTTGAGGTTCCAGCAGTGGTCGACCTGATCATGGAAGTTTTGGTCATCACTCCCGACTGGACAGTGCCGTACATCGCGTACATCCTAAGGAAAGAACTCCCAGAGAATGAACAAGAGGCTCGACAGATCGTCCGTCGATCTAAGGCCTTTACTGTGATAAAGGGACCGTTGTACAGGGAAAGTGCGACTGGAGTCGGTCAAAAATGTATAACACCAGAAGAAGGTCAAATAATTCTTGATGATATCCACTCGGGGACCTGTGGCCATCATGTGTCCTCTCGGACCATCGTGGCTAAAGCATACCGAGCGGGATTTTACTGGCCAAAAGCAAATGAAATGGCAAAGGAGATAGTCGACAAATGTGAAGGATGTCAGTTCTATTCCAATATGTCGCACAAACCCGCCTCAGCCTTGAAGACCATTCCACTTGTCCGGCCCTTCGCTGTTTGGGGATTGGATATGGTTGGGCCGCTGAGAACTGCCAGGAGCGGCTTCACCCATGTGCTGGTGGCAGTCGACAAATTCACTAAATGGATTGAAGCTAAACCTATCAAGAATCTTGATGCCTGCACTGCTATCAGCTTTATCAGAGAGTTGATATTCAGATATGGAGTTCCGCATAGTATCATCACTGACAATGGGTCAAACTTCGATTCCGACAAGTTCAGAGCTTTTTGCGCCTCTCAAGGCACACGAGTCGACTACACGTCAGTCGCTCACCCCCAGTCGAATGGACAAGCAGAAAGAGCAAATGGTCTAATTCTCAAAGGACTAAAACCCCGACTGATGCGCGATCTCAAGCATGCAGCAGGCACATGGGTCGACGAGCTTCCGTCAGTTCTTTGGGGATTGAGGACCACCCCTAATCGGTCGACTGGACGAACTCCATTCTTTCTGGTCTATGGAGCTGAAGCAGTTTTGCCGAGTGACTTGCTTCACAATGCACCCCGAGTCAAACTCTACTCTGAGGATGAAGCAGAACAAGCCCGGCAGGACGCAGTCGACCTCCTAGAAGAAGAAAGAGAGATGGCCATGATCCGATCGACCATCTATCAGCAGGACTTGCGTCGATTCCATGCCAGAAATGTGAAGAGTCGAGCCTTCCAAGAAGGAGACTTGGTCCTCCGAGTGGATCAACAGAAACCACACAAGCTCGCTCCTACTTGGGAAGGTCCTTTCATCGTCACCAAAGTTCTCCACAATGGAGCATACCATCTTTACAATGTCGATCGCTAGATTGATGAGCCACGAGCTTGGAATGCGGAGCTGCTCCGCCCCTTTTATACTTAAGTACTCACTCGGATGAGATGTAATAAGAGATACCTCTGTAGTTTATTTATAAAAAGACAAAAGTGTTATAATTTTCCCAGTGATTGTTGTTGCTTTTGTTTACGTGAGAAATCCCCCAGTGGGTGGCTTAGCCGCGAATCCGTTTCACCTAAGTTTGTAAAAATCCTACCGAGTGGTGAGCAAGCCTCTCACTCGGGGGCTTAGCTGCGAGTCCATTTCGCCTAAGTTTGAAAAATCCTACCGAGTGGTGAGCCAACCTCCCACTCGGGGGCTTAGCTGCAGTCCAAGTACTCGCCTAAGTTTGAAAAATCCTACCGAGTGGTGAGCCAGCCTCCCACTCGGGGGCTTAGCTTCAGTCCAAGTACTCGCCTAAGTTTTAAAAATCCTACCGAGTGGTGAGCGATCCTCCCACTCGGAGGCTTAGCTGCAGTCCAAGTACTCGCCTAAGTTTTAAAAATCCTATCGAGTGGTGAGCCAGCCTCCCACTCGGAGGGCTTAGCTGCAGTCCAAGTACTCGCCTAAGTTTTAAAAATCCTACCAAGTGGTGAGCCAGCCTCCCACTCGGGGGCTTAGCTACAGTCCAAGTACTCGCCTAAGTTTTAAAAATTCTACTGAGTGGTGAGCTAGCCTCCCACTAGGGGGCTTAGCTGCAGTCCAAGTACTCGCCTAAGTTTTAAAAATCCTACCGAGTGGTGAGCCAGCCTCTCACTCGGGGGATTAGCTGCAGTCCAAGTACTCGCCTAAGTTTTAAAAATCCTACCGAGTGGTGAGTGATCCTCCCACTCGGAGGCTTAGCTGCAGTCCAAGTACTCGCCTAAGTTTTAAAAATCCTACCAAGTGGTGAGCGATCCTCCCACTCGGAGGCTTAGCTAAAGTCCAAGTACTTGCCTAAGTTTCAAAATCCTACCGAGTGGTGAGCGATCCTCCCACTCGGAGGCTTAGCTGCAGTCCAAGTACTCGCCCAAGTTTTAAAAATCCTACCGAGTGGTGAGCGATCCTCCCACTCGGAGGCTTAGCTGCAGTCCAAATACTCGCCTAAGTTTTAAAAATCCTACCGAGTGGTGAGCGATCCTCCCACTCGGAGGCTTAGCTGCAGTCCAAGTACTCGCCTAAGTTTTAAAAATCCTACTGAGTGGTGAGCGATCCTCCCACTCGGAGGCTTAGCTGTAGTCCAAGTACTCGCCTAAGTTTTAAAAATCCTACCGAGTGGTGAGCGATCCTCCCACTCGGAGGCTTAGCTGCAGTCCAAGTAGTTGCCTAAGTTTAAAAATCCTACCGAGTGGTGAGCGATCCTACCACTCGGGGGCTTAGCTGCAGTCCAAGTACTCGCCTAAGTATTCTCCACTTCAGAGCTGCATTCCAAGCACAAAGAGTATTCCGAGTAAAAAACAAAGTCCAGTCGAAAGCAAACACCAGCATATTCAGAAATAAACCAAGTTCGGATAAACCCCAAGGTTCCAGACGGCAGATCAAAAGTATTCGAGCATCAAGCCCGAAGAAGTTTAACGGTTACACAATCACTCGGCATTCTGAGGCAAATAAAAGTGGAGCATAATGTTTTTTGGTCACGCATCAGGAGAAGGACTGGCTGGGTCGCAGAAACTGTCGAGGTCAATGCTGTCTGCAATGCGAGTGGCGGCGTCAAGGAAGGTGTCCATGAAAGACTGGAACGTGTGCTTCCTCGTGTTAGCAACCTTGAGCTCCGCCAGCTTGTCTTCTTTGACATCCTTGCAGTGCACGCGAACCAGAGACAGAGTGACGTCAGCACCACAGTGAGCAGATGACTTCTTCCATTCTCGCACGCGTTCAGGGATTTGATTTAGTCGAGCCATCAAAGACTCGAAATCTTGAGACAGCTCCGCCTGAGGCCAAAGACCAGCATCAACCCGAGTCATTGCAGCTTTCAAGCGTGCCAGATAAGCAACCGCGCTGTCCATGCGAGACTCCAACCGCAGCACGTTCATTGCAACATCATCTTTGACTGGACAGTTGATGGGATCGAGACCCATCTCGACCCACCCGGTTTCTGCTTCAAAGTCTTGGCAAAGTTCTGCCTGATAGAGTGAATTATGAGTCGACGGCACCATTAGACTTGTCAGTCGACAGAAATAAGACAGATTAGTCAATACCTTCAAGTTTCAAGACTAGCTTCGCAGCAAGTTGGCCCAGATAAGACTCTAGCTCGCCATTCTTGGCCTTGAGGCTTCCAAGTTCGTCGGTCAACTTCTCTTTGTTCTTCTTCAGTCGCTCGACCTCCTGATTGGCGTCAGATACAACAGTCTTCAGCTTGGAGTTTTCTTCTTCTAACTTGCCGACTGAAGCAAGCTTCTTATCAGCAAGCGTTGTCTTCTCGCGCGCCTCCTTCTGTGCTGCGGCAAGATCCAGATCCTTCTTCTCCAAAGCTTCCTTCATTTTCTCTAAAGAAATAACATTCTTCAGGTGAGCTTGGAGTTGGCAGTTTTCACTACATACATCTGCTCGAGTGAAGCCACTCGGTTCAAAGATGGAAAGGAAAAGTGCCAGTGTTTGGATATGAAGCGGTCGATTGGTTACCTCCCATGGCAGCTACTTCATCACGAGCGGTCTTGAGGTTCTTATTGGCCAGTTCCAGATCAAGGTTGAGGCTGATTTGTTGTTTGTTCATGTCAGAAAGTTGAGCCCCAAGATCACAAGATTTCTGCATTCACAGCCATATCAGTCGACAGAGATAAAAAGAGATAATTATTGTAAGACTACCGCCGAATCAAACATTCAACGGCAGTCTCGGGGACTACACCCAGTGGGTGCACTTAGCGTGCCCCCACTGATTTTTAGACCACAGTCGATGGTCGATTGGCTTTCAAAAAAAAGACAGATCCAAATTCTCAAACCACAGTCGACTGCCCGCAGTCAACTACGGTCTCGGGGACTACACCCAGTGGGTGCACTCAGCGTGCCCCCACTAGTGCAAAGAATCAGTTCGAACTGACACAAAGAGATATACTATTTCCGAACAGCCACACTCTAGTGGGTGATCAGACAAGAAAAACGGTCGATCGAAAAATCAACTAACCTAGACATTGGCTTGCATGGCAGCTCCGGCGTTGAAGGCCACCTGACTGGCCTCATGCACCACCTTCAGCTGCCCCATCACAAGGTTCAGTTGAAGAAGAGCTTCTCTGGCAGCAGCCGGTGGATCGTCCGGATTTTGATATGCAGTAAAAAGTGACGGAGGTAGAGCAATCGAAGCAGCCGCCGGATCTAAAGCATGGAGTGACGTCGGGGCAGCAGGAGCTTGAGCAGCTGATCCCGAGGGACAATCAGTCGACAGAGGAACAGCGAAGGTGACGTTGGTTCGAGCCGGGTCTGTCGATCGCTCGACCGTCGCCCTAGGTGTCCCAGTCGACCGAAGAACTTAGGCTTCAGACACCTTCCTGCCCGGCTCCTTGTCCTTCCTCCTCCTTCCTCTCAGCGGTACTTCCTCTTCATCGTCTGGGAGCACAACAATGTCTCGTGGGGCTGCAATAAACAGAGAGAGCCATAAAGACAACTGACCAACACTCCAGTCGACCAAACAAACTTCGAGTCGGGCAAACTTACTGGCTTTGGAGGTGACAGCGTCATCAGCTTCCTCATCGGCAGGGGTCT
This sequence comes from Triticum urartu, assembly GCF_056163025.1. NCBI lineage: Eukaryota > Viridiplantae > Streptophyta > Magnoliopsida > Poales > Poaceae > Triticum > Triticum urartu. Next base: position 189,437,568 of record NC_141873.1, on the reverse strand, counting down.
TGTCAACATCCATATCAGTCGCAGCTGAGGTCTGGCTATATAGGTTCATCATCTGCTCGGTCAGAACAAGAAAACCGATCGGAACGAGAAAATATGAGAAGAACATTTACCCAGAGGCAACAGGGACGTCCATCTTGATCCTGGGCAAGGTCTTCCGAGCCTTCGAAGGATTAGCTTTGGGCTGCTTGGGGACCGTCTCAGTCAACTCTGGAGTCGGAGACCGAGCGCGCTTGTGAGATGGAGCACTCGACACCACAGCTTTGCCGCGTCTATTCACGGGGTCGTGCCGCTTCTTGGATCGACGTTCAGAGCGAGGCGGCGAGTCGGCCACCTCCTCATCGTCAGACTCGTCACTCTCATCATCTTCACCATCAGTTGGGGACTCCCACTCGCCGCTCTCCTCGGCGCTGTCCCCGCCCTCTTGGTCTTGCTCCAGGGCTTGTTCACCATTGGGCATCGAATACATCTCCGTGTAAATCTGCAAAACAAGGAACCGATCACAAGTCAGTCGGAACCTCAATCAGTCGGAAAATATGTTCAAAAATTCAGTTATGACGACCAGACCTTGTCTGGCAGGTTGCTGTCGCTGAAAGGGTCGACTCTCCTGGCACCCCTGGGGTTGTCTTTGTTCCCGGTAATGCTCATCAGCCAATCGGCCACAGTTTTGGCCTCCACTTCCTCCGAATGAACCCGAGGAGTGTCGCCAGCCCCGGAGTACATCCACATAGAATGATCGCGAGCTTGGAGGGGTTGGATCCGCCGACTGAGGAACACCTCGAGCAGGTCCATACCAGTGACGCCTTGATTGATTAGTTGGACTACTCTCTCAACTAGCATGCATGTCTCTGCCTTCTCAGCAGCGGTCACTTGCAAGGAAGATGGAGTTTGGACACGGTCAAAAGAAAAATGGGGAAGTCCGGTCGACTGGCCTGGGGTCGCGATATCCTGGCAGTAGAACCAGGTCGACTGCCAGCCCCTGACCGATTCAGGAAGAGTCATCGGAGGAAAAGAGCTCCTCTTCCTCTTCTGAATGCCCAGGCCCCCGCACATCTGGATAACGTGGGTTTTCTCGTCTTTCGAGTTCGCTTTCTTCACGGTTTGGGATCGGATGGTAAAGATGTGTTTGAAGAGGTCCCAGTGTGGTGGGCACCCCAAAAAATTCTCACACATAGAGACGAACGCAGCAAGGTATGTGATGGTATTGGGAGTAAAGTGATGTAGTTGGGCACCGAAAAAGTTTAAGAAGCCCCGAAAGAAAGGATGTGGTGGAAGCGAGAAACCATGGTCGACATGGGTTGCGAGCAAGACACACTCACTCGGTTGCGGCTACGGCTCCGATTCCCCCCTCGGCAGGCGCGCGGACTCATGGACGATCAGCCCTAACTCGGCCAAATCATCCAAGTCCTCTTGCCGGAGCGAAGATCGGATCCAGTCTCCCTGGATCCAACCTGACGGCAGCCCCGAGCGCGATGAAGACCCCCGATTCATCTTCTTGTTCTTCGCCGCCCCCGTCGCCTTCTTCGCACGCTCTAACGCCGCCGTTTTGTCCTTCCCCATGGCGGCAGAACAGCGGTGTCGAGAGTGGTCGTGCTAGGCAAGGTGGAGACGCGAGAGGAAGAAGGGGAATGAGCACGCTCAGTACGAATACCTCGGCCTCGTCGCTTTTAAAGGCCTACTTCCAAGTGGCTAACGCGTGGGCCCGATCAATCCTGTCAAATCCCCCCAACAGTTGCACACATGATACGTGGTGAAAAAGGTGGCGCGGAAATCGAAACGTCCGATTTATCAACTCCACTTACCGCGGGACGCTCCGCCTGGCGCACTTCCACCCAAATTTCGAATCCCATGAGATCCGGGATCCTCTGTAACCGATCTCACCAAAGATTCCAATTAGAGATATCACTCGATAGATGCCACTGAACAAACGAATCGGTGATTTTTGAATCGATCAAGGTGACTGAAACGAAGTCGAAAGTTTCGGCAGCTGACCTCCACTTGGAGAAGAAGACAAGGCAGATCAAGGGCGGAAACCAGGTCAACTATCATCCTTGTTTTTCACTCAAACCTCGATCCATTCGGGGGCTAATGATGTAGACACAGACCTAGGGTAGGGTAATAGGCCTGACCTATACGCCCCACCTAAAGTCTTGTCCTAAGAACTAAGAAGTTCAAGAATCAGAAGCAGAGGACCCGCAAAGGTGTCGAGCGAAGTCCACTCGACCTATCAATCACTCGAAGACCTCTCTTATCCAGGTCACTCGACCACCAAACCACTCGACATATCAAAAGACCTAAAGCCGCTCTGCACAGCAACAGTCAAGCATTCATTCACATACTTAATGATCATTTGTAGCACTTTAATATAGGCGTTACCTGTAACGCCTCTTCTTAATGCATATTGAACCCTGTGTAACGGAGGGGAGCTGGGGTCCTGGCGTACTCTATATAAGCCACCCCCTCCTCTGGGACAAGGGTTCGCACCCCCTGTAACTCACACACGCATAATCCAGTCGACCGCCTCCGGGCTCCGAGACGTAGGGCTGTTACTTCCTCCGAGAAGGGCCTGAACTCGTAAACCTTGTGTGTACAACTCCTCCATAGCTAAGATCTTGCCTCTCCATTCCTACCCCCATATTCTACTGTCGGACTTAGAACCAGGACACCTAGCAAAGTGCAAAGTAGCTAGCAGCCCTCCCCCTCCCTTGTGTCGGCACGAAGGGAATCCTAAGCTATGAATGCATGCCCCCCCCAACTGAGGTTCACCCAAGCAAAGTGCAAAGTAGCTAGCAGCCCCCTCCCTCGTGTCGGCATGAAGGGAATCCTAAGCTATGAATGCATGCCCCCCAACCGAGGTTCACCCTAGCAAAGTGCGAAGTAACTAGCAACCCCCTCCCTCATGTCAACACGAAGGGGATCCTAAGCTATGAATGCATGCCCCCCCCAACCGAGGTTCACCTAGCAAAGTGCAAAGTAGCTAGCACCCCCTCCCTCGTGTTGGCACGAAGGGAATCCTAAGCTATGAATGCATGCCCCCCCAACCGAGGTTCACCTAGCAAAGTGCGAAGTAGCTAGCAACCCTCCCCCCTCGTGTCGACATGAATGGAATCCTAAGCTATGAATGCATGCCCCCTCCCCCCCCAATAGAGGTTCACCTAGCAAAGTGCGAAGTAGCTAGCAGCCCCCCTCCCTCATGTTGCTATGAAGGGAATCCTAAGCTATGAATGCATGCCCCCCCAACCGAGGTTCACCTAGCAAAGTGCAAAGTAGCCCCCCCCCCCACACACTTTCAGTCCGCGGTCCAGAGAGGCATATCTCACCAAGATGGATCGTAAAACGGACCAAGAATAATCCACCTTGTTTGTACAACCTCTCTCTTGTTGTTGGTCAAAGTGATGGTCGCCCATGCGAGCCCGGAGATGGGCTAGCTCGCCAATAATCACGCAAGTAGCTAGTCCCCGAAGACCACCACTGCATGCGTGTGGCCCAAACATATGTATGGATAGGTGTGTTTTTTGAGTAACAATGGAACAACTTTGATGTGGCACCGTGATTTCGAACTAGAAATCCCCACACTGAGTGAGGGTTAGGTTGATGATGCATATGTATGTTACACCACACTTCAAGCCAACGACGGGGATTCATGCACGCATGCATGCATAGTATATGCACTCAAACTTAAGGTCTTAATCTCACCATGACCTATACTACAATAACACGAACCAAATGAAGAATCCACCAAGTAACCTATCTTGTTGTTGGTCAAGGTGATCATGGATGTCCACGTGGGCCCACGAATATATAGGCTTGTCGCCGATAACCACGCGAGGGAGTGTATCGTTCGAAGACAACCACTACATGCATATATATGGGCCCACAGATGGAAAGCATCGATATCGCTGATAACCGCTTAAGTGGGTGTGAGAGGACAACCACCACCACTTTGCATGTGGGCCAAACATATATATGTTGAATACCCAAAATACACAACTTTGATGTCCCACATGCCTCAAATACCGTAAACCATGCCACATAGAGCGAGGTTCATTAAGCGTACTACATATGATGGTCCCCTTCCCCCCTCTTCACCGCATACTGTATGCTCCTGCCGTAATATATGTACAACCCAAAAGAATCCTCATTGATGGTGAAATTAATTAACCTCTCCCAATGTAGGTCAAAGTGATGCATGCATGCATCGACGATGTCCTCGTGGTCCCACAGATGGAAGTGTCACACGTGAGTGTCCTAGCTAGGATATGCATGTGGCACAAAAAGGTGTTGTGTGATGTCTGAATAGCCAATTTCACAATTTTGATGTGGCACGTTGTGACGCCCCCGATCTAATCGTACACTAATCATACACGCAAACGTGTACGATCAAGATCAGGGACTCACGGGAAGATATCACAACACAACTCTACAAATAAAAAAAGTCATACAAGCATCATATTACAAGCCAGGGGCCTCGAGGGCTCGAATACAAGAGCTCGATCATAGACGAGTCAGCGGAAGCAACAATATCTGAGTACAGACATAAGTTAAACAAGTTTGCCTTAAGAAGGCTAGCACAAACTGGGATACAGATCGAAAGAGGCGTAGGCCTCCTGCCTGGGATCCTCCTAAACTACTCCTGGTCGTCGTCAGCGGGCAGCACGTAGTAGTAGGCACCTCCGATGTAGTAGGAGTCGTCGTCGACGGTGGCGTCTGGCTCTTGGGCTCCAACATCTGGTTGCGACAACCAGGTAGAAGGGATAGAGGGAAAAGAAGGAGAAAGCAACCGTGAGTACTCATCCAAAGTACTCGCAAGCAAGGAGCTACACTACATATGTATGCATTGGTATCAACTGGAATAAGGCTATTATATGTGGAATGAACTGCAGAAAGCCGGGATAAGGGGGGATAGCTAGTCCTTTCGAAGACTACGCTTCTGGCAGCCTCCGTCTTGCAGCATGTAGAAGAGAGTAGACTGAAGTCCTCCAAGTAGCATCGCATAGCATAGTCCTAACCGATGATCCTCCCCTCGTCGCCCTGTGAGAGAGCGATCACCGGTTGTATCTGGCACTTGGAAGGGTGTGTTTTATTAAGTATTCGGTTCTAGTTGTCATAAGGTTAAGGTACAACTCCAAGTCGTCCTGTTACCGAAGATCACGGCTATTCGAATAGATTAACTTCCCTGCAGGGGTGCACCACATATCCCAACACGCTCGATCCCATTTGGTCGGAACACTTTCCTGGGTCATGCCCGGCCTCAGAAGATCAACACGTCGCAGCCCCACCTAGGCACAACAGAGAGGTCAGCACGCCGGTCTAAACCTAAGCGCACAGGGGTCTGGGCCCATCGCCCTTAGCACACCTGCACGTTGCGAATGCGGCCCGAAGCAGAACTAGCCCCCTTAATACAAGAGCAGGCTTACGTTCCAATCCGGCGTGCGCCGCTCAGTCGCTGACGTCACGAAGGCTTCAGCTGATACCACGACGCCGGGATACCCATAACTACTCCCGCGTAGATGGTTAGTGCGTATAGACCAAATGGCCAGACTCAGATCAAATACCAAGATCTCGTTTAACGTGTTAAGTATCTACGAACGCCGACCAGGGCCAGGCCCACCTCTCTCCTAGGTGGTCTCAACCTGCCCTGTCGCTCCGCCACAAAGTAACAGTCGGGGGCCGTCGGGAACCCAGGCCCACCTCTACCGGGATGGAGCCACCTGCCCCTTCAGCCCCCATCTTCGAACAGTATCATAAGTAATGTAAATGTGTAAAGTATTTAGTATATGCCCGTGATCACCTCCCGAAGTGATCACGGCCCAGTAGTATAGCATGGCAGACGGACAAGAGTGTAGGGCCACTGATGGAACACTAGCATCCTATACTAAGCAGTAGGATAGCAGGTAATGGTAACAACAGTAGTAGCAAGGACAGGCTATGCATCAGGATAGGAATAACGGAAAGCAGTAACATGCTACACTACTCTAATGCAAGCAGTATAGAGAAGAGTAGGCGATATCTGGTGATCAAAGGGGGGGCTTGCCTGGTTGCTCTGGCAAGAGAGAGGGGTCGTCAACACCGTAGTCGTACTGGGTAGCAGCGGCGTCGGTCTCGGTGTCTAGCGAGAGAAGAGGGGGAAGAAACAATAAATATAATGCAAACAAATGCATGACGATGCATGACATGACAAAGCGTGATGCTAGGTGTGCCCTAACGCGGTACGAGGTGGTACCGGTGAAGGGGGGAAATATCCGGGAATGTATTCCCGGTGTTTCGCGTTCTCGGACAGATGAAACAGAGGGGGAAAGTTGCGTGTTCGCTATGCTAGGGATGCGTGGCGGATAAACAGGCTGCGTATTCAAATTCGTCTCGTCGTTCTGATCAACTTTCATGTATAAAACTTTTTCATCCGAGTTACGGATTATTTTCTATAATTTTTCAAATATTTAAACAACATTCTAAAATTGTTTTAATTCGAAATTAAATGACAAATTACTATGTGTAGCCAGCTCTGTGTACACATAGAGGCTGATAGTGGGCCAGGGAGGGTCCAGTCAGCAGAGTTGACCCTGTCAACATTTGACCGGTCAAAAGATGAATAGTAAAGGTGGGTCCCAACTATCATAGACTTAGGCACTTTTAATTTAATCTATCATTTTAATTTACAGCAGGGCCACATGTCAGCGAAATAACTAAAAGTTAATCAGTTTTATTAAATTCCCAAGTAGATTTATCTAATCTAAACAGGGGCCCCACTTGTCATTGGCTAGCAATTAAACTAACTAGAAACTACCCCTAAGCTAATTTGTACGGGTCGGCCAGTGATGGCTGTATACACACACAATGCTAAGTGTAAAAGAAGATGACATTTTGTGATTTTTGTAGGATTTAATCGATGCTTTGAAAGGACTTGATCCAGTGGGATAAATTAAAGTTTATCAAGTATACTTTCTACTCATAATTTTCTTAGCCTTGTTGATAGTTGTTTAACTGCAGTTTATGGGCTGTTTAGAGGGTTAGACAGTGTAGATTTAGCAAAGCTAGCTAGTAGCAGCTACAGTAACTAGTAGTAGTACATTCAGGAGAGCAGCAACAGCATGCACATGAGTTGGGCGCGGGGCTGCACGGCGTGAGGCTGGGCCGGTGAGCGACGCGAGGCGAGGGGCAAGGCAGGCCGCGGTTGCAGGCCGGCGGACCAGGGGGCGACGGCCGGCAAGCAGCAAGCAGAGCAGCGTGGCAGTGGCTACAGCAGCGCAGCAGGGGGCGCGACAGCGGGTGGCGCGGACGCTGTGCACGGCCAGCACGACAAGCTACGACAGTCAGTACAGCGACGCGAGCGCGCGCGCGTGGTCAATTGAGCGTGGGCGGCGACGACGAGTCGACGAACGGGGCGGCGACTACGGGCGGAGCTCGACGGACTCTACGATGGGGACGGCTAAAGCGAAAAGGAAGGAGCGCAACCGGCGCAACGGCTCACAGTGAGGACGACGGGCTGAGCGGTGAGCTCGGGGAAGGCTCGAAGACGATGATCCCCGACGGAGATCCACGGCGACCGAAAGTGGAAGACGTCCTCGATCCCTTCGCTGTAGGGGTCCCCGGAACGGACGGATCCGGTCGTGACGGACCTCCTGGACGTGCTCCCGCATGCCGAAGACGACAGTGGCCGCGACGATGACGACGAGGGGCGTCGGGCGCGAGTGGCAGAGGGAGAGCTGCGAGGCAGCATGGTCGGGCGAGCATGAAAGGGGGTCAAGCGCGAGCGCGAGCGCTTCCCTCTGTGGGTGGCGGCGCGAGGAGGAAAGGGGCAAGGAGCGAGGGGATTGGGAGAGATGGGGATTGATTAGGAGGCTGGGCTCACGATCGTCTAGGGTTACGGGGGATTTAGGTGGGCTTTGGGCCGGCCATGGTGGCTTGTTGGCCGGCTGGTCCAATTGGACCAATGGGTGGGGGTTTTATCTTTTCTTTTTACTTACCTTTTCTTTTTCTTATTTTATTCTTTATTGTTTAAATTTTATTCTTACATTAATTTTAATTCTAAAATATAGGAGTATCTCCTAAATTAGTATAACTAAATATACTACTACCACATAAGGTTTAGTCCACAAATAAATTAGTTTGATATTTTATTAATTATAAAAGGCATGTAAATAACTGTCTTTGCTACTGTTTTAATTAGTTTATAAAAATGTGGTTTCCCCACCATTATTCCTTATGATTTATTTGTCACATCTTGAACATCTTAGTTTTGACATTTGAAAACTTTTAATGTTTGACTTTATTTTAAATTTGAATTTTGAATTGATTTTTGAATCAACGAGAGGTTGGCAACAGTAATCGAAGTGACGTGGCATCATTAGTAGAGAATTACTGTAGCTTAATTATCCGGGCGTCACAATTCTCCTCCACTACAAGAAATCTCGCCCCGAGATTTAAGAGGGGAGTAAGGGGAAGGTTTGGTATCGAATCTAGCATGTCTTCTCATCCTGGCTTGCTTTTCTCGAAGAGGCCGGTCCAATACATTGATGTCTTCATTTCTCTGCTTCAGGTCATCATGGTGAAGTCGTCCTTTTCTTTGGGAACTGCAACGTACTTACGAATAGGTAAGGGGCAGCTCGGCTACGACAAAATGCCTATGAGGGAAACAATCTGGGGGTTAACCGATGAATGAGCATAAGATTTTCTCTCGAGTTGAACATATAAAATACATCGAGAGTAAGGTACGAAGGTACAATGAGAGGGCCCAAGCGGATAGATAGTTGTTCAATGTCTGAACCATAGTGAGAAAGGGTTCACAGCAGCGAGAGTAAGTATTGCGTCTGATACCAGAATGGAGCACTAGGAAGGTGGCTCGCGAATTACCTACGAAACCAAGAGCAAGGGATAACTTTGTTAACAAGGTGTACAGGAGAGTCAGGTTTCGATCCTGTGGAACTGTGGGTTATGGGCCGACCATGTGGTTAAAAGTAGGAAGGACGGTGACATCTTGCACGATCATGTAAGCAAGGCATGTCAGAGGATAGTCTGTCGGTCATGTCGGCAACACATCAGTACCAAGGGCGAGGGACGAAGAGAACCATTTTCCTGCTTGTTGAAACGAGGTGGACCAATAGGCAAAGTTCTTGTCCATCGGTGGTTTACCGAAATGTCATCAACAATAGTAACACGACCTTACTGATAAGGTTGTACACCAGGGTGTTCATAAGCAACGAACATTACTGCTTAGATCATATAAACCACGAGAAAGGTTAAACAAGACAATGGAAAGGAAAAGTGATTAGCAGGTTTAATCAGAACAATGGGGAGGAAAAATGTGTATACACACATATTTCAGGGGTATATCCTTCTCAAGGACAAGCGGGGCATGATATCCATGACAGGATAGAAAGTAGAGAACCATTGAGGTAAAGGGAGAGGAATTTCATGACGTTACCCATACAACGGTGTTTGGATAATTGATAAAGAGAATTTAGCATTGTGCTTCAAATGTTCTTGTTGAAAATCAGAGTACCACAGACATGCTTCGAGATAGCATTGACATGGTCATCAATTAAGGTTCGAAGTTTGGATGCACGAAGGATCCATCAGGAACAACTTGTAGAATAAGTTTTACAATTTCCTCATGGAAGAATGGATAACCTTGCTGAAGAGGAAACTATAACACTAGGTCCTCTGGTCAGGCGTGCTAGGCATGACATCACCTTACTGGGTCATATGAGGATCAATGTTATAATTCTTGAAAATATGTTCCAACCATCATATCTGACCGAGATTCAGATCTGATTGGTGTCAGGATACCTCAGACTTAGGGTGCCTGAGAAGAAAAGATGAGACACAAATTGACGAGATGATTTGCAAGATTCTCAGGAAATGAACTATGGAAGCAAGTTCCGAATCATGAGTTCATCATTTAAGCCAAGGAGAGGATGAGGAGGTGGCTGATGGACTCAGTGATAATTCAACGATGGTATCCCAAAAGATGGGTCTCCACAGTTATGTGGATAAGGAGATAACATTTGTCGAATCAAATGATATAGTGAAATATGCTCGAGGAGAACATACACAATTAAACATTGGTTGAAAGGTCCACCCGAAATATGGGTTTAGGTAGCATGATCAAGGTTAGAATGGTGATTCGACAACCAATGGTCTAAGAATGAAATATCGACCATTAACTTCAAAGCAAAAGGGTTGCTAGAACTTTTGAACTCGCGGCCAAGGAATGAACGGATATGGCAAGAAGTATCACCTATATCAAGAATTCTTAAGAGGTGGTGAAATTCTCACAACATTCTTGACATAAAAGATGGTAATACTCCAAGGTAAAGGAGAACAAATGCTGGATAGCAAGGATCTCAAGGTATAACACAAAACACGAACAAGTTTGTGTTGAACGGAAGGAAATCGAGTGGTCGATGATAACACAAATCATCAAGGGCAAGGATGGTATTTCTCATCAGGAATTCAATTGATATCCTTGAGGAGCTCGAAATGTTGATGATGATCATGACAATTTCTGTCGAGAGGTTTCATGGAGATGTAACATCAAGTCAAATGAATGATGAAGCGAAAGGTTATTGGAACCATGGGTACGACACAAACTTGAAATCAAGTTTGTTGTTTGAGGTGAAACGATAAGACAAGGAAGATCGACGTAAGCTTAGCCCATCGTCGAAATTGTGCTCCGGAAAGAAGGACCAGGTAGCACAGTTAAAATTTGGCACGATAATGACATAGCCGAGTAGGCTCGGAATGACGTGATCGAGTTCAGACTCGTAAGTAATGAAGGTTACCAAGAGTTGTCGAATCGTAGTGCAGACTCAATTCAGTTGTCGGTGTCCTTGAGGGGTTCTAACAACTGAGAACCCGTTGGAAAAATTGGAATCGACAAGAATATTAGTTGATGAAGAACTCATCAGAAGTTATGTATTCCGTGGTATCCTCGAGATACCAGGGGGTAATACTCGATGACAGATCAAAGTAGAGGTTGGACTGGGGTATTGCTCTGCAGAAGACAAGTGCTTAAACTTTCACGAGAAACGGTACCTAAAAGAGAGCATGGTCGAAACCACGATTGCAAAAGGCCAGATCCCAGATATAATATGAACTTATACCAAGGGAGTAATTAATTTAAGAGAAGCTTTAATGATAAGATCGATATCGTGTCCATGGGCATGAACACAAAGTTCAAGGTCGACTCCCACTTCTTTAATGCATAACCTTTCATTCACTTCTCGCCTTCAATGAAATTGTGTGTTGAAATTTTATCTGACATAACACTAGTAGAGTATGACCCGTAGTAGTTTCCGGGTTCACATAGTTTAGAGAAGGCATATGTCCAACCCATGGGGGCCTCTTAGGAACATATACCACAAACTTCAGGAGTAAATAACACAAGCTCGATAGCAGAGCATGGTTAACAAAGCAGGGGATACAATTTACCAAAGGCGGTATATTTCCTAGGAAAGGCTCAAGGTTATTGAATATGAAGGACATTGTCGGATAAAATCCAACAAAGGATCTGGGGTGAGTATCGGCACACAACCGGAGGAAGAAGCAAGGCAAGGACATTGGATTATAGAAACAACTGAATAACTTAGAGCTCAATTGCTAAGGAATTATGATTTACAAAGCGAAGGATCAGAAGCAGATGCTCTGATCAAGGATGGATAAGTTCAATAGACTTAGGGGCACAATCAACGACAATTTAATTGGCGAGAACCAGTTCATGATTAAAACGACGTCTGAGCCGGAAGGATGAATTCTAGGATCTGTTTGAGGATTGCGAGCATTCGCAACAAATCGAATCAATGGACTCAAAATGACAATGACAATGGATGTCAACAAGATTACTAGACTTATGGGATTAACCATAATGCAAGCAATCAAGAATTTCAAGAGCATTAGGCTATAGAGGATTTTCAGAAGAACGAACAGTATTACGAAGACTTGTGTGAAATACCTGAATCAACTGGGGATGAGCGGATACTCGGTAAGTGCAAGAATTATCTGTAGGGGTATTCAGGTGACAAAGTACAGAAAGGCACTAAGCTCAAAGGATTCTCAGAACAACAGAGAGTATTTCGGGACATCTTGTAATAACAAGATCAACGGGGAATGATTGTATGAATGGCAAGTGTATGCAGTTTTCATAGGGGTTGATGGTGGAAGAAAATCGCAAATGCGATGTCACAAAGACTCGAGAGAACATCGTAGAGTAACTTCGGAATCTTCTAGTGCATCAGGCGACCATCTGAACTGAGGGGCTCTCCGGGAGAAAGTATTATCGAGAACCTAAAGTTAGTTTTGTTTTTTGCAAAATCATTTAACCCGAATAGAAGAGAGCTCAGAGTCCCAGAGTATAGACGAGGAGTAAAAGATCCTAATACCACCCAAATGGCGACGTGGGCCCGTAAGACACACAGCCATGTTAGTAAAAGTTTTGTAATGTCTAGACTCGACTTCGGCCAAGGAGTGTGGAAGGGGGATTCCTACAGGCAGTCGGCTCTGATACCAACTTGTGACGCCCCCGATCTAATCGTACACTAATCATACACGCAAACGTGTACGATCAAGATCAGGGACTCACGGGAAGATATCACAACACAACTCTACAAATAAAAAAGTCATACAAGCATCATATTACAAGCCAGGGGCCTCGAGGGCTCGAATACAAGAGCTCGATCATAGACGAGTCAGCGGAAGCAACAATATCTGAGTACAGACATAAGTTAAACAAGTTTGCCTTAAGAAGGCTAGCACAAACTGGGATACAGATCGAAAGAGGCGTAGGCCTCCTGCCTGGGATCCTCCTAAACTACTCCTGGTCGTCGTCAGCGGGCAGCACGTAGTAGTAGGCACCTCCGATGTAGTAGGAGTCGTCGTCGACGATGGCGTCTGGCTCCTGGGCTCCAACATCTGGTTGCGACAACCAGGTAGAAGGGATAGAGGGAAAAGAAGGAGAAAGCAACCGTGAGTACTCATCCAAAGTACTCGCAAGCAAGGAGCTACACTACATATGTATGCATTGGTATCAATTGGAATAAGGCTATTATATGTGGACTGAACTGCAGAAAGCCGGGATAAGGGGGGGATAGCTAGTCCTTTCGAAGACTACGCTTCTGGCAGCCTCCGTCTTGCAGCATGTAGAAGAGAGTAGACTGAAGTCCTCCAAGTAGCATCGCATAGCATAATCCTAACCGATGATCCTCCCCTCGTCGCCCTGTGAGAGAGCGATCACCGGTTGTATCTGGCACTTGGAAGGGTGTGTTTTATTAAGTATTCGGTTCTAGTTGTCATAAGGTCAAGGTACAACTCCAAGTCGTCCTGTTACCGAAGATCACGGCTATTCGAATAGATTAACTTCCCTGCAGGGGTGCACCACATATCCCAACACGCTCGATCCCATTTGGCCGGAACACTTTCCTGGGTCATGCCCGGCCTCAGAAGATCAACACGTCACAGCCCCACCTAGGCACAACAGAGAGGTCAGCACGCCGGTCTAAACCTAAGCGCACAGGGGTCTGGGCCCATCGCCCTTAGCACACCTGCACGTTGCGAACGCGGCCGGAAGCAGAACTAGCCCCCTTAATACAAGAGCAGGCTTACGTTCCAATCCGGCGTGCGCCGCTCAGTCGCTGACGTCACGAAGGCTTCAGCTGATACCACGACGCCGGGATACCCATAACTACTCCCGCGTAGATGGTTAGTGCGTATAGACCAAATGGCCAGACTCAGATCAAATACCAAGATCTCGTTTAACGTGTTAAGTATCTACGAACGCCGACCAGGGCCAGGCCCACCTCTCTCCTAGGTGGTCTCAACCTGCCCTGTCGCTCCGCCACAAAGTAACAGTCGGGGGCCGTCGGGAACCCAGGCCCACCTCTACCGGGATGGAGCCACCTGCCCCTTCAGCCCCCATCTCCGAACAGTATCATAAGTAATGTAAATGTGTAAAGTATTTAGTATATGCCCGTGATCACCTCCCGAAGTGATCACGGCCCAGTAGTATAGCATGGCAGACGGACAAGAGTGTAGGGCCACTGATGGAACACTAGCATCCTATACTAAGCAGTAGGATAGCAGGTAATGGTAACAACAGTAGTAGCAAGGACAGGCTATGCATCAGGATAGGAATAACGGAAAGCAGTAACATGCTACACTACTCTAATGCAAGCAGTATAGAGAAGAGTAGGCGACATCTGGTGATCAAAGGGGGGGTTTGCCTGGTTGCTCTGGCAAGAGAGAGGGGTCGTCAACACCGTAGTCGTACTGGGTAGCAGCGGCGTCGGTCTCGGTGTCTAGCGAGAGAAGAGGGGGAAGAAACAATAAATATAATACAAACAAATGCATGACGATGCATGACATGACAAAGCGTGATGCTAGGTGTGCCCTAACGCGGTACGAGGTGGTACCGGTGAAGGGGGGAAACATCCGGGAATGTATTCCCGGTGTTTCGCGTTCTCGGACAGATGAAACGGAGGGGGAAAGTTGCGTGTTCGCTATGCTAGGGATGCGTGGCGGATAAACGGGCTGCGTATTCAAATTCGTCTCGTCGTTCTGATCAACTTTCATGTATAAAACTTTTTCATCCGAGTTACGGATTATTTTCTATAATTTTTCAAAGATTTAAACAACATTCTAAAATTGTTTTAATTCGAAATTAAATGACAAATTGCTATGTGTAGCTAGCTCTGTGTACACATAGAGGCTGATAGTGGGCCAGGGAGGGTCCAGTCAGCAGAGTTGACCCTGTCAACATTTGACCGGTCAAAAGATGAATAGTAAAGGTGGGTCCCGACTATCATAGACTTAGGCACTTTTAATTTAATCTATCATTTTAATTTATAGCAGGGCCACATGTCAGCGAAATAACTAAAAGTTAATCAGTTTTATTAAATTCCCAAGTAGATTTATCTAATCTAAACAGGGGCCCCACTTGTCATTGGCTAGCAATTAAACTAACTAGAAACTACCCCTAAGCTAATTTGTATGGGTCGGCCAGTGATGGCTGTATACACACACACAATGCTAAGTGTAAAAGAAGATGACATTTTGTGATTTTTGTAGGATTTAATCGATGCTTTGAAAGGACTTGATCCAGTGGGATAAATTAAAGTTTATCAAGTATACTTTCTACTCATAATTTTCTTAGCCTTGTTGATAGTTGTTTAACTGCAGTTTATGGGCTGTTTAGAGGGTTAGACAGTGTAGATTTAGCAAAGCTAGCTAGTAGCAGCTACAGTAACTAGTAGTAGTACATTCAGGAGAGCAGCAACAGCATGCACATGAGTTGGGCGCGGGGCGCGGGGCTGCACGGCGTGAGGCTGGGCCGGTGAGCGACGCGAGGCGAGGGGCAAGGCAGGCCGCGGTTGCAGGCCGGCGGACCAGGGGGCGACGGCCGGCAAGCAGCAAGGAGAGCAGCGTGGCAGTGGCTACAACAGCGCAGCAGGGGGCGCGACAGCGGGTGGCGCAGACGCTGTGCACGGCCAGCACGACAAGCTACGACAGTCAGTACAGCGACGCGAGCGCGCGCGCGTGGTCAATTGAGCGTGGGCGGCGACGACGAGTCGACGAACGGGGCAACGACTACGGGCGGAGCTCGACGGACTCTACGATGGGGACGGCTAAAGCGAAAAGGAAGGAGCGCAACCGGCGCAGCGGCTCACAGTGAGGACGACGGGCTGAGCGGTGAGCTCGGGGAAGGCTCGAAGACGATGATCCCCGACGACCGAAAGTGGAAGACGTCCTCGATCCCTTCGCTGTAGGGGTCCCCGGAACGGACGGATCCGGTCGTGACGGACCTCCTGGACGTGCTCCCGCACGCCGAAGACGACAGTGGCCGCGACGATGACGACGAGGGGCGTCGGACGCGAGTGGCAGAGGGAGAGCTGCGAGGCAGCATGGTCGGGCGAGCATGAAAGGGGGTCAAGCGCGAGCGCAAGCGCTTCCCTCTGTGGGTGGCGGCGCGAGGAGGAAAGGGGCAAGGAGCGAGGGGATTGGGAGAGATGGGGATTGATTAGGAGGCTGGGCTCACGATCGTCTAGGGTTACGGGGGATTTAGGTGGGCTTTGGGCCGGCCATGGTGGCTTGTTGGCCGGCTGGTCCAATTGGACCAATGGGTGGGGTTTTTAACTTTTCTATTTACTTACCTTTTCTTTTTCTTATTTTATTCTTTATTGTTTAAATTTTATTCTTACATTAATTTTAATTCTAAAATATAGGAGTATCTCCTAAATTAGTATAACTAAATATACTACTACCACATAAGGTTTAGTCCACAAATAAATTAGTTTGATATTTTATTAATTATAAAAGGCATGTAAATAATTGTCTTTGCTACTGCTTTAATTAGTTTATAAAAATGTGGTTTCCCCACCATTATTCCTTATGATTTATTTGTCACATCTTGAACATCTTAGTTTTGACATTTGAAAACTTTTAATGTTTGACTTTATTTAAATTTGAATTTTGAATTGATTTTTGAATCAACGAGAGGTTGGCAACAGTAATCGAAGTGACGTGGCATCATTAGCAGAGAATTACTGTAGCTTAATTATCCGGGCGTCACACACGTCCCTCGGAAACCAAAAAGTCTCGACACTGAGTGAGGTGTACTTGTTCACGGACGCGTACGTATAGTATATATGCTAGTCCCCTCCCACCTCTTCGACGCGTAGTATATACCACCATAACAAAAACAAAAAAGATTATACCTTGCTGGTCAAATTAACCTCACTGACGGCTGTTCGTCAAAGTGATGGACGACGACCTCGCGGGCCCACAGGAAGCGTCACACGCGAGTATCGAGTGTCGTGTAGGACAACCATCGACTTCATGTGGCCAAAACATTTATGTATGAAAGGGTTGTGTAATGTTTTAAATGACGATTTCACGACTCTGATGTGGCACCAGGCTGCCTAACAAAACGGCCAACCCACACAGTGGCTCGCAACTTTTAGTGTACTGCGAGCCACCCGCCACCCCTAAACGCACACACACACACACACCAGGAATCCACCGCAACTACGATGCATGTTAAATTAATTATCTCGCGGTGAACATATATGTTACCAAAGGAGGGATGTTTTAATTTAAATAATTATCACAGCGATCATTAAGACATTTTAGTATATTGATTGATTAATTTTCTACGGGTATAATGTGCAAAAAACAAATTTGAGCTACATGCACACGTGACAGTGCACCTAAATGGATTGCAAAAACACATGTGTCTCACTAGGTGCATGTTTACTCCCTGTGAAACAAATTTCAAACATTGAGAATCTTGATTTTTAAACTCTAGTACATCCAGAACTTATTTGAAGTTCATGAAACTTATCATGTTGTCATATGGACACCAATGCAAAGTGGTATTGTACTTTTTTGTCAAATTTGAGACCAGTTTTGATGTAATCTTTACCTAATTACAGACGAAAGATTATTAATAATTGGGAACCAATATCCCAAACGGGTTATTTATTCGAACCATGAGTGTTAGACCAACAATGGATACGTGCCATGCTTCGGGTAAGCAATAAAGCGGCAGCATTAATCATCCAAATAGAAAAATAATATACGTGCCGCCGCGTGACCCGTGTGCCGTGCGAGCAGGCGTGAGTTGATGGGACGCGTCTGCCACGCATGCAAACGAGGAGGCGTGCGTGCAGGTGTGTGAATTGATGGAGGCGTGCTCGCTGCGCAGTGTCATCGGGAGGCGTGCGAGTAGCTGTGTGAAACTTTGGTAGGCATGCCAGCAGTCCGGTGCGCAGGCTCACCGAGAGGCAAGCCATCAGTTTGACCGCTGCCCACCTCTCTCCCACAACTCCCACTACTCCATATTAATGGTGCGCCCGAGCGGCCGCACCCCCCATCCTCGCTACACACACACACAATCCTCTCTCTCCGCTTGCATCCTTGATGCCGCTCTTAGTCCTCAAAGCTGTCAGTGTATGAGGAAGCCACCGAAGCGCCCCATCGGAGGGAGTGGCGACGCCGAGGCTGCTAAAGCACCAGAGCACGGCGTGGAGATGGAGACAGAGGTTGCCGTCACCGCCGGCGAGTTATCGCTGCACCCTGACATCATCGACGGCGTCGAGCTTCCATAGCCGGAGGTGAAGTTCCGCACCGACTCCGACGACCTCTCCGGCGATGACTCCGACGATGACGGACAGCTGGTTAGTCATCTATACCCATTTATGTGTCAAATAGATCATAGGGTTTCTCTGGTTACTCCTACCTCCCCCTTTTTGGAACAGAAATCCTATGGCTATGTTCTCTCAATCCATGAAATACGGGTAAGTTTCGTTAGATCCGTGTAGTGTATTGATTGTTTGAATGGTACAAGTGATCAGTGATTAGTTGTTTCATCTGTGCAAATGATTTCTGCTAGTAATCCGACTAGGGTTAGTGTTCGTGCTAATAATTCCTAGACAGGGCTTGATAATTGATTTTGAATGACCAACATATGTTTGTGCCATTATTTTCTTCAAGATTGGTTTGTACATAGACGACTGTGCTTAAAAGTCGAACCATAATCTCTGGATATGTATAAATAAATAGCCTCAAATTCATAATCCTACTTCACGGCATGTAATCATTGATTTGATGCCAAATTTGTTTTACTATTTGTATAGATGATGTCTGACGATGTGGACAGCGAGGATGAAGATGTCTAGAGGAGGTACAACAGGCAAATCCTGAGGGAGCTTTATGCGGGAATGCATAACAGGCATATTAGGACCTGGAACGGCGGCTATGGATGCACATTTTGCAATCAGAAGCTTCATGACGCGTATCTAAGTGTTCTGGCGCATGCAAGAGGACAGACCGTTGGCTCCTTCAAGCAGAAGTATTCTCGCAGGGTGGCGCACGTCGCGTACGCCGAGTACCTGGAGAAGCTTCAGGATCGGCCGGCCGCATGTGAGATGAGATGTGGGATGGATCGAACTATGTGTGCTTGAGTATGCTTAATGCGGTTGAACTATGTACTACTTATGGTTGAACTATGCTTATGTACGTGTACGCTTATTATCTATGTCTGAGTATGTTAAATATTTGGTCAAAATTTGGTAAAAATTACAAAGGGGGACCAATAAACCAGGACGGAGGTAGTACGTCAATCACACACGGTTCCCAAAATTGGAACTATGTGCAATGACTTTCATTTTGCCTGTTGCGTCAATCACACATGGTTCGCTCTAGAAAACCGTCGCCCCCAAAATTCTTTGTGGGACAGAAAACCCTCACCACCCAATTCAAAAAAGAAGAAAGAAAACCCTCACCATCCCCATGTCACAAATGAAGGAAATATGCCCTAGAGGCAATAATAAAGTTGTTATTTATATTTCCTTATATCATGATAAATGTTTATTATTCATGCTAGAATTGTATTAACCGAAAACTTAGTACATGTGTGAATGCATAGACAAACAGAGTGTCCCTAGTATGCCTCTACTCGACTAGCTCGTTAATCAAAGATGGTTAAGTTTCCTAGCCATAGACATGTGTTGTCATTTGATGAACGGGATCACATCTTTAGAGAATGATGTGATGGACAAGACCCATCCGTTAGCTTAGCATTATGATCGTTTAGTTTTATTGCTATTGCTTTCTTCATGACTTATACATGTTCCTCTGACTATGAGATTATGCAACTCCCGAATATCGGAGGAACACCTTGTGTGCTATCAAACATCACAACGTAATTGGGTGATTATAAAGATGCTCTACAGGTGTCTCCAATGGTGTTTGTTGAGTTGGCATAGATCAAGATTAGGATTTGTCACTCTGTGTTTCGGAGAGGTATCTCTGGGCCCTCTCGGTAATGCACATCACTATAAGCCTTGCAAGCAATGTGACTAATGAGTTAGTTACGGGATGAAGCATTACGGAACAAGTAAAGAGACTTGCCGGTAACGAGATTGAACTAGGTATGATGATACCGACGATCGAATCTCAGGCAAGTAACATACCGATGACAAAGGGAACAACGTACGTTGTTATCTGGTTTGACCGATAAAGATCTTCATAGAATATGTATGAGCCAATATGAGCATCCAGGTTCCGCTATTGGTTATTGACCAGAGATGTGTCTCGGTCATGTCTACATAGTTCTCGAACCCGTAGGGTCTGCACGCTTAACGTTCGATGAAGATTTGTATTATGATTTATGTGATTTGATAAACCGAAGTATGTTCGGAGTCCCGGATGATATCACGGACATGACGAGGAGTCTCCAAATGGTTGAGAGGTAAAGATTCATATATTGGAAGGTTGCATTTGGACATCAGAATGGTTCTGAGAGATTCGGGCATTTTTCCGGAGTACCGGGAGGTTACCGGAACCCCCCGGGAGAAGTTATGGGCCTTATGGGCCATAAGAGGGAAGAACACCAGCCCACAAGGGGGTGTTGCACCCCCTAGGGCAGGAGGCCGATTAGGACTAGGAAAAGGGCCCCCCCTTTCCTTCTCCTTCTCCCTTTCCCCTTTCCTACTCCGTGTGGGAGGTGGAATCTGTTGGGGAACGTAGTAATTTCAAAAAAAATCCTACGCACACGCAAGATCATGGTGATGCATAGCAACGAGAGGGGAGAGTGTTGTCTACGTACCCTCGTAGACCGGCAACGGAAGCGTTGACACAACGTAGAGGAAGTAGTCGTACGTCTTCCCGATCCGACCGATCCAAGTACCGAATGCACGGCACCTCCGAGTTCTGCACACGTTCAACTCGGTGACGTCCCTCGAGCTCCGATCCAGCAAAGTGTTGAGGGAGAGTTTTGTCAGCATGACGGCGTGATGACGGTGATTATGTTCTACCGACGCAGGGCTTCTCCTAAGCACCGCTACGATATGACTGAGGTGGAATATGGTGGAAGGGGGCACCGCACACGGCTAAGGAACGATCACGAAGATCAACTTGTGTGTCATGGGGTGCCCCCTTGCCCCCGTATATAAAGGAGGGAGAGGGGGAGGTGCATCTGGCCCAAGGGGTGCGCCTGGAGGAGTCCTACTCCCACCGAGAGTAGGACTCCCCCTTCTTGCCTTGTTGGAAAAGGAAGGGGGAAGAGAGAAAGAGGAAAGGCCCCCCCTTCCTTGTCCTATTCGGACTAGGGGGGAGAGGGGTGCGCGGCCTGCCCTGGCCAGCCCTCCTCTTCTCCCTTAGGGCCCATGTAGGCCCAATAACCCCCGGGGGGTTCCGGTAACCCCCCCGGTATTCCCGTAAAATCCCGATTTCACCCGGAACGTTTCCGATATCCAAATATAGGCTTCCAATATATCAATATTTATGTCTCGACCATTTCGAGACTCCTGGTCATGTCCGTGATCACATCCGGGACACCGAACAACCTTGGGTACATCAAAACACAAAAACCCTAATTATGATCGTCACAGAACTTTAAGCGTGCGGACCCTACGGGTTCGAGAACTATGTAGACATGACCGAGATACATCTCCGGTCAATAACCAATAGCGGAACCTGGATGCTCATATTGGCTCCTACATATTCTATGAAGATCTTTATCGGTCAGACCGCATAACAGTATACGTTGTTCCTTTTGTCATCGGTATGTTACTTGCCCGAGATTCGATCGTCGGTATCTCAATACCTAGTTCAATCTCGTTACCGGCAAGTCTCTTTACTCGTTCTGTAATACATCATCCCGCAACTAACTTATTAGTTGCAATGCTTGTAAGGCTTGAGTGATGTGCATTACCGAGAGGGCCCAGAGATACCTCTCCGACAATCAGAGTGACAAATCCTAATCTCGAAATACGCCAACCCAACAAATACCTTTGGAGACACCTATAGAGCACCTTTATAATCACCCATTTACGTTGTGACGTTTGGTAGCACACAAAGTGTTCCTCCGGTAAACGGGAGTTGCATAATCTCATAGTCATAGGAACATATATAAGTTATGAAGAAAGCAATAGCAACAAACTAAACGATCAAGTGCTAAGGTAATGGAATGGGTCAAGTCAATCACATCATTCTCCTAATGATGTGACCCCGTTAACCAAATAACAACTCATGTCTACGGTTAGGAAACATAACCATCTTTGATCAATGAGCTTGTCAAGTAGAGGCATACTAGTGACACTCTGTTTGTCAATGTATTCACACATGTATCATGTTTTCGGTTAATACAATTCTAGCATGAATAATAAACATTTATCATGATATAAGGAAATAAATAATAACTCTATTGTTGCCTCTAGGGCATATTTCCTTCATTCTCCCACTTGCACTAGAGTCAATAATCTAGTTCACATCGCCATGTGATTTAACACCAATAGTTCACATCACCATGTGATTAACACCCATAGTTCACATCGTCATGTGACCAACACCCAAAGGGTTTACTAGAGTCAATAATCTAGTTCACATCGCTATGTGATTAACACCCAAAGAGTACTAAGGTGTGATCATGTTTTGCTTGTGAGAGAAGTTTAGTCAACGGGTCTGCCACATTCAGATCCGTAAGTATTTTGCAAATTTCTATGTCAACAATGCTCTGCACGGAGCTATTCTAGCTAATTGCTCCCACTTTCAATATGTATCCAGATTGAGATTTAGAGTCATCTGGACCAGTGTCAAAATTTGCATCGACATAACCCTTTACGACGAACCTTTTTGTCACCTCCATAATCGAGAAACATATCCTTATTCCACTAAGGATAATTTGACCGTTGTCCAGTGATCTACTCCTAGATCACTATTGTACTCCCTTGCCAAAAACAGTGTAGGGTATACAATAGATCTGGTACACAGCATGGCATATTTTTATAGAACCTATGGCCAAGGCATAGGGAATGACTTTCATTCTCTCTCTATCTTCTGCCGTGGTCGGGTTTTGAGTCTTACTCAACTTCACACCTTGTAACACAGGCAAAAACTCTTTCTTTGACTATTCCATTTTGAACTACTTCAAAATCTTGTCAAGGTATGTACTCATTGAAAAACTTATCAAGCGTCTTGATCTATCTCTATAGATCTTGATGTTCAATATGTAAGCAGCTTCACCGAGGTCTTTCTTTGGAAAACCCCTTTCAAACACTCCTTTATGCTTTGCAGAATAATTCTACATTATCTACGATCAACAATATGTCATTCACATATACTTATCAGAAATGCTGTAGTGCTCCCACTCACTTTCTTGTAAATATAGGCTTCACTGCAAGTCTATATAAAACTATATGCTTTGATTAACTTATCAAAGCGTATATTCCAACTCCGAGATGCTTGCACCAGTCCATAGATGGATCGCTGGAGCTTGCATATTTTGTTAGCACCTTTAGGATTGACAAAACTTTCTTGTTGCATCATATACAACTCTTCTTTAATAAATCCATTAAGGAATGCAATTTTGTTTATCCACTTGCCAGATTTCATAAAATGCGGCAATTGCTAACGTGATTCGGACAGACTTAAGCATAGATACGAGTGAGAAACTCTCATCGTACTCAACACCTTGAACTTGTCGAAAACCTTTTTGCGACAATTCTAGCTTTTGTAGATAGTGACACTACTATCAGTGTCCGTCTTCCTCTTGAAGATCCATTTAATATTAATGGCTCACCGATCAATGGGCAAGTCAATCAAAGTCCATACTTTGTTCTCATACATGGATCTCATCTCAGATTCCATGGCCTCAAGCCATTTCGCGGAATCTGGGCTCATCATCGCTTCCTCATAGTTCGTAGGCTCATCATGGTCAAGTAACATGACCCCCAGAACAGGATTACCGTACCACTCTGGTGCAGATCTCACTCTGGTTTACCTACGAGGTTCGGTAGTAACTTGATCTAAAGTTACATGATCATCATCATTAGCTTCCTCACTAATTGGTGTAGTAGTCACAGGAACAGATTTCTGTGATGAACTACTTTCCAATAAGGGAGTAGGTACAGTTACCTCATCAAGTTCTACTTTCCTCCCACTCACTTCTTTCGAGAGAAACTCCTTCTCTAGAAAGGATCCATTCTCAGCAACGAATATCTTGCCTTCGGATCTGTGATAGAAGGTGTACCGAACATTTTCTTTTGGGTATCCTATGAAACGCACTTCTCCGATTTGGGTTTGAGCTTATCAGGTTGAAACTTTTTCACATAAGCATTGCAACCTCAAACTTTAAGAAACGACAGCTTAGGTTTCTTGCCAAACCATAGTTCATACGGTGTCGTCTCAACGGATTTAGTGGTGCCCTATTTAACGTGTATGTAGCTGTCTCTAATGTATAACCTCAAAACGATAGCGGTAAATCAGTAAGAGACGTCATAGATCGCACCATATCTAATAAAGCACGGTTACGACATTCGGACACACCATTACACTGTGGTGTTCCAGGTGGCGTGAGTAGTGAAACTATTTCACATTGTTTTAACTGAAGGCCAAACTCGTAACTCAAATATTTTACTTCTGCGATTATCGTAGAAACTTTTATTTTGTTTCGATGATTCTCCACTTCACTCTGAAATTCTTTGAACTTTTCCAACGTTTGAGACTTGTGTTTCATCAAGTAGATATACTCATATCTGCTCAAATCATCTGTGAAGATCAGAAAATAATGATACCTGTCGCGAGCTTCAATATTCATTGGACCACATACATTAGTATGCATGATTTCCAACAAATTTGTTGCTTGCTGCATTGTTCCGGAGAATGGAGACTTAATCATCTTGCCCATGAGGCATGGTTCGCAAGCATCAAGTGATTCCAAAAGTCCATCAGCATGTAGTTTCTTCATGCGCTTTACACCAATATGACCTAAACGGCAGTGCCACAAATAAGTTGCACTATCATTATTAAGTTTGCATCTTTTGGTTTCAATATTATAAATATGTGTATCACTACGATCGAGATCCAACGAACCATTTTCATTGGGTGTGTAACCATATATGTAAACAGAACAACAATTTATTCTCTTACTTAAATGAATAACCGTATTGCAATAAACATGATCAGATCATATTCATGCTCAATGCAAACACCAAATAACACTTATTTAGGTTCAACACTAATCCCGAAAGTATAGGGAGTGTGCGATGATGATCATATCAATCTTGGAACCACTTCCAACACACATCGTCACTTCACCCTTAACTAGTCTCAGTTCATTCTGCAACTCCCGTTTCGAGTTACTACTCTTAGCAACTGAACCAGTATCAAATACCGGGGGGTTGCTGCGAACACTAGTAAAATACACATCAATAATCCGTATATCAAATATACCTTTGTTCACTTTGCCATCCTTCTTATCCGCCAAATACTTGGGGCAGTTCTGCTTCGAGTGACCAGTCTCTTGGTAGTAGAAGCACTTAGTCTCAGGCTTAGGACCAGACTTGGGCTTCCTCACTTGAGCAGCAACTTGCTTGTCGTTCTTCTTGAAGTTCCCCTTCTTCCCTTTGCCCTTTTCTTGAAACTAGTGGTCTTGTCTACCATCAACACTTGATATTTTTCTTGATTTCTACCTTCGTTGATTTCAGCATTACGAAGAGCTTGGGAATCGTTTCCGTTATTCCTTGCATATCATAGTTCATCACGAAGTTCTACTAACTTGGTGATGGTGACTAGAGAATTCTGTCAATCACTATCTTATCTGGAAGATTAACTCCCACTTGATTCAAGCGATTGTAGTACCCAGACAATCTGAGCACATGCTCACTGCTTGAGCTATTCTCCTCCATCTTTTAGCTATAGAACTTGTTGGAGACTTCATATCTCTCAACTCAGGTATTTGTTTGAAATATTAACTTCAACTCCTGGAACATCTCATATGGTCCATGACGTTCAAAATGTCTTTGAAGTCCCGATTCTAAGCCGTTTAAGCATGGTGCACTAAAACTATCAAGTAGTCATCATATTGAGCTAGCCAAATGTTCATAACGTCTGCATCTGCTCCTGCAATAGGCCTGTCACCTAGCGGTGCATTAAGGACATAATTCTTCTGTGCAGCAATGAGGCTAATCCTCAGATCACAGATCCAATCCGCATCATTGCTACTAACATCTTTCAACTTAATTTTCTCTAGGAACATATCAAATATAAACAGGGGAGCTAAACGCGAGTTATTGATCTACAACATAGATATGCTAATACTACCAGGACTAAGTTCATGATAAATTAAAGTTCAATTAATCATATTACTTAAGAACTCCCACTTAGAAAGATATCCCTCTAATCCTCTAAGTGATCACGTGATCCAAATCAACTAAACCATGTCCGGTCATCACGTGAGATGGAGTAGTATCAATGGTGAACATCAATATGTTGATCATATCTACTATATGATTCATGCTCGACCTTTCGGTCTCCGTGTTCCGAGGCCATATCTGTTATATGCTAGGCTCATCAAGTTTAACCTGAGTATTCCGCGTGTGCAACTGTTTTGCATCCGTTGTATTTGAACGTAGAGCCTATCACACCCGATCATCACGTGGTGTCTCAGCACGAAGAACTTTCGCAACGGTGCATACTCAGGGAGAACACTTATACTTTGATAATTTAGTGAGGGATCATCTTATAATGCTACCGTCAATCAAAGCAAGATAAGATGCATAAAAGATAAACATCACATGCAATCAATATAAGTGATATGATATGGCCATCATCATCTTGTACTTGTGATCTCCATCTCTGAAGTACTGTCATGATCACCATCGTCACCGGCGCGACACCTTGATCTCCATCGTAGCATCGTTGTCGTCTCGCCAATCTATTGCTTCCACGACTATCACTACCACTTAGTGATAAAGTAAAGCATTACAGCGCGATTGTATTGCATACAATAAAGCGACAACCATATGGCTCCTGCCAGTTGCCGATAACTCGGTTACAAAACATGATCATCTCATACAATAAAATTTAGCATCATGTCTTGACCATATCACATCACAACATGCCCTGCAAAAACAAGTTAGACGTCCTCTACTTTGTTGTTGCAAGTTTTACATGGCTGCTACGGGCTTAGCAAGAATCGTTCTTACCTACGCATCAAAACCACAATGATAGTTTGTCAAGTTGGTGTTGTTTTAACCTTTGCAAGGACCGGGCGTAGTCACACTTGGTTCAACTAAAGTTGGAGAAACTGACACCCGCCAGCCACCTGTGTGCAAAGCACGTCGGTAGAACCAGTCTCGCGTAAGTGTACGCGTATATGTCGGTCCGGGCCACTTCTTCCAACAATACCGCCGAACCAAAGTATGACATGCTGGTAAGCAGTATGACTTATATCGCCAACAACTCACTTGTGTTCTACTCGTGCATAACATCAACGCATAAAACCTAGGCTCGGATGCCACTGTTGGGGAACATAGTAATTTCAAAAAAATTCCTACGCACACGCAAGATCATGGTGATGCATAGCAACGAGAGGGGAGAGTGTTGTCTACGTACCCTCGTAGACTGGCAACGGAAGCGTTGACACAACGTAGAGGAAGTAGTCGTACGTCTTCCTGATCCGACCGATCCAAGTACCGAACGTACGGCACCTCTGAGTTCTGCACACGTTCAACTCGGTGACGTCCCTCGAGCTCCGATCCAGCAAAGTGTTGAGGGAGAGTTTCGTCAGCACGATGGTGTGATGACGGTGATGATGTTCTACCGACGCAGGGCTTCGCCTAAGCACCGCTACGATATGACCGAGGTGGAATATGGTGGAAGGGGGCACCGCACACGGCTAAGGAACGATCACGAAGATCAACTTGTGTGTCATGGGGTGCCCCCTTGCCCCCGTATATAAAGGAGGGAGAGGGGGAGGTGCGGCCGGCCCAAGGGGTGCGCCTGGAGGAGTCCTACTCCCACCGGGAGTAGGACTCCCCCTTCTTGCCTTGTTGGAAAAGGAAGGGGGAAGAGAGAAAGAGGAAAGGCCCCCCCTTCCTTGTCCTATTCGGACTAGGGGGAGAGGGGCGCGCGGCCTGCCCTGGCGAGCCCTCCTCTTCTCCCTTAGGGCCCATGTAGGCCCAATAACCCCCGGGGGGTTCCGGTAAGCCCCCGGTATTCCGGTAAAATCCCGATTTCACCCGGAATGTTTCCAATATCCAAATATAGGCTTCCAATATATCAATCTTTATGTCTCGACCATTTCGAGACTCCTGGTCATGTCCGTGATCACATCCGGGACACCGAACAACCTTCGGTACATCAAAACACAAAAACCCTAATTATGATCGTCACTGAACTTTAAGCGTGCGGACCCTACGGGTTCAAGAACTATGTAGACATGACCGAGACACGTCTCCGGTCAATAACCAATAGAGGAACCTGGATGCTCATATTGGCTCCTATATATTCTACGAAGATCTTTATCGGTCAGACCGCATAACAATATACGTTGTTCCTTTTGTCATCGGTATGTTACTTGCCCGAGATTCGATCATGGGTATCTCAATACCTAGTTCAATCTCGTTACCGGCAAGTCTCTTTACTTGTTCTGTAATACATCATCCCGCAACTAACTTATTAGTTGCAATGCTTGCAAGGCTTGAGTGATGTGCATTACCGAGAGGGCCCAGAGATACCTCTCCGACAATCGGAGTGACAAATCCTAATCTCGAAATACGCCAACCCAACAAATACCTTTGGATACACCTGTAGAGCACCTTTATAATCACCCAGTTACGTTGTGATGTTTGGTAGCACACAAAGTGTTCCTCCGGTAAACGGGAGTTGCATAATCTCATAGTCATAGGAACATATATAAGTTATGAAGAAAGCAATAGCAACAAACTAAACGATCAAGTTCTAAGCTAATGGAATGGGTCAAGTCAATCACATCATTCTCCTAATGATGTGATCCCATTAACCAAATAACAACTCATGTCTATGGTTAGGAAACATAACCATCTTTGATCAACGAGCTAGTCAAGTAGAGGCATACTAGTGACACTCTGTTTGTCTATGTATTCACACATGTATCATGTTTCCGGTTAATACAATTCTAGAATGAATAATAAACATTTATCATGATATAAGGAAATAAATAATAACTTTATCATTTCCTCTAGGGCATATTTCCTTCAGAATCTTACTATAGTAGGACTCCACACCTTGGCGCGCCCCCTTAGGGCCGGTTGGCTCTCCCTCTCCCTCCTTTATATACATGGCCAGGGGGCACTCCATAGACACACAAGTTGATCTTTTAGCCATGTGCGGTGCCCCCCTCCACAGTTACACACCTCGGTCATATCATTGTAGTGCTTAGGCGAAGCCCTGCGTCGGTAACTTCATCATCACCGTCACCATGTCGTCGTGCTGACGGAAGTCTCCCTCGGCCTCAACTAGATCAAGAGTTCGGGGGATGTCATCGAGTTGATCGTGTGCTGATCGCGGAGGTGTCGTGCGTTCGGTACTTGGATCACGGAGACGTTCGACTACATCAACCGCGTTACTAAACACTTCTGCTTTCGGTCTACGAGGGTACATAGACACATTCTCCCCCTCTCATTGCTATGCATCTCCTAGATAGATCTTGCGTGATCGTAGGTAAAATTTTGAAATACTACGTTCCCCAACAGTGGCATCCGAGCCAGGTCTATGCATAGATGTTATATGCACGAGTAGAACACAAAGAGTTGTGAGCGATAATAGTCATACTGCTTACCAGCAATGTCTTACTTTGATTCGGTGGTATTGTTGGATGAAGAGGCCCAGAGCGACATTACGTGACTGCGTTCATGAGACTGGTTCTACCAACGTGCTTCGGACAAAGGTGACTAGTGGGTGATGTTTCTCCAGCTTTAGTTGAATCGAGTTTGAGTACGCCCGGTCCTTGTTGAAGGTTAAAACAGTACACTTGACGAAAAATCGTTGTGGTTTTGATGCATAGGTAAGAACGGTTCTTGCTAGAAGCCCGTAGCAGCCACATAAAACTTGCAACAATAAAGTAGAGGACGTCTAACTTGTTTTTGCAGGGCATGTTGTGATGTGATATGGTCAAGACGTGATGAGATATAAATTGTAACATCCACGATGCGGCTATATCTCCCACGTGTCGAAGCACGACTTAGAGGCATAACCGCATTGTAGGCAATGTCACAAGAGGGGTAATCTTTACACATCCCATGTACTGAAAGAAAAGAGATACATAGTTGGCTTACAATCGCCACTTCACCCAAGAGCATAAATATAACATTACAATCATCCAGATACAATAAAGGTCCGACTACGGAACCAAAATAAAGAAAACCCCAAATGCATAATGTCCCCGATCGCCCCAACTGGGCTCCACTACTGGTCATCTGGAAAGGAAACGTAGTATCGTCCTGAGTCCTCATCGAACTCCCACTTGAGCTCAGTCGCATCTCCTGGAGCGGTATCATGGGTCCCTGCATCTGGTTTTGGAAGTAATCTGTGAGTCACGGGGACTCAGCAATCTCACACCCTCGCGATCAAGACTATTTAAGCTTATGGGTAGGTAAAAGATATGAGGTGGAGCTGCAACAAGCACTAGCATATATGGTGGCTAACATACGCAAATGAGAGCGAGAAAAGAAGGCAAGGCACGGTCGAGAAACTATGATCAAGAAGTGATCCTAGAAATATTTACGTTCAAGCATAACACGAGACCGTGTTCTCTTCCCGGACTCCGCCAAAAAGAGACCATCACGGCTACACACGTTGTGGATTCATTTTAGTTAAATTTAAGTTTCAGGTTTTCTACAACCAGACATTAACAAATTCCCACCTGCCCATAACCGCGGGCACGGCTTTTGAAAGTTCAAATCCCTACAGGGGTGTCCCAACTTAGCCCATCACAAGCTCTCACGGTCAACGAAGGATATTCCTTCTCCCAGGACAACCCGATCAGACTCGGAATCCCGGTTACAAGACATCTCGACAATGCCAAAACTAAACCAGCAAAGCCACCCGAATGTGCCGACAAATCCCGATAGGAGCTGCACATATCTTGTTCTCAGGGCACACCGGATTGTCCAAGGTTCCAGTAGGCCAGCCCAGAGTTGCCCCTGGTGGCCACCGGCAGCTGACAGGTTGGACCAACACTCAGAGGAGCACTGGCCCGGGGGTTTAAAATAAAGATGACCCTTGAGTCCGCGGAACCCAAGGGAAAAAGGCTAGGTGGCAAATGGAAAAATCAAAGTTGGGCCTTGCTGGAGGAGTTTTATTCAAGGCGAACTGTCAAGGGGTTCCCATTATAACCCAACCGCGTAAGGAACGCAAAATCAAGGAACATAACACCGGTATGACGGAAACTAGGGCGGCAAGAGTGGAACAAAACACCAGGCATAAGGCCGAGCCTTCCACCCTTTACCAAGTATATAGCTACATTAAAGTAGACAAGATATAATAATGATATCCCAACAATAAACATGTTCCAACAAGGAACAAACTCCAATCTTCACCTGCAACTAGCAACGCTATAAGAGGGGCTGAGCAAAGCGGTAACATAGCCAAACAACGGTTTGCTAGGACAAGGTGGGTTAGAGGTTTGACATGGCAATATGGGAGGCATGATAAGCAAGTGGTAGGTATCATAGCATAGGCATAGCAATAAGGCGAGCAACTAGCAAGCAAAGATAGAAGTGATTTCGAGGGTATGGTCATCTTGCCTGCAAAGTTCTCCGAGTTGACGTAAGCTTGATCCTCGTAAACATTCTCAACGGATTCCTCGATCACGTACTCGTCTCCCGGCTCTACCCAAAGCAAGAACACAAGCAAGGGAGACACAATCAACCACGATGCAATGCGTAAGCAACATGATGCAAAACATGGCATGATATGCGGGATGTGATATGCAATGCATATGCGTGCTTCGGAAAGGAAAGATTGAACCAGGCCTCAACTTGGCAAACCAAGAGTGCCGCTGGAAAGAGGAGTTGATTTCGGTCGAAATCGATATAAAGATCACCGGAATCGGATGCATGGTTTGCAAATGGCAAGCAAAACAATAATGTCACAAAGCTGCGATCAACAGCACGAGGCCATCTAAATGCATCAAGAAAAATAAGCTACTGCACTCTAACATAGCAACAAAGCACATGGCGGTGATCCACTCAAGATGCTTGACAAAAGATGAACACTGAGCTACATCTAATTTGAAGGAAATATGCCCTAGAGGCAATAATAAAGTTATTATTTATTTCCTTATATCATGATAAATGTTTATTATTCATGCTAGAATTGTATTAACCGGAAACATAATACATGTGTGAATACATAGACAAACTTAGTGTCACTAGTATGCCTCTACTTGACTAGCTCGTTAATCAAAGATAGTTATGTTTCCTAACCATGAACAAAGTGTTGTTATTTGATTAACGAGGTCACATCATTAAGAGAATGATCTGATTGACGTGACCCATTCCATTAGCTTAGCACCCGATCGTTTAGTATGTTGCTATTGCTTTCTTCATGACTTATACATGTTCCTATAACTATGAGATTATGCAACTCCCGTTTACCGGAGGAACACTTTGGGTACTACCAAACGTCACAACGTAACTGGGTGATTATAAAGGAGTACTATAGGTGTCTCCAAAGGTACATGTTGGGTTGGCGTATTTCGAGATTAGGTTTTGTCACTCCGATTATCGGAGAGGTATCTCTGGGCCCTCTCGGTAATGCACATCACTTAAGCCTTGCAAGCATTGCAACTAAATGAGTTAGTTGCGGGATGATGTATTACAGAACGAGTAAAGAGACTTGCCGGTAACGAGATTGAAATAGGTATTGGATACCGACGATCAAATCTCGGGCAAGTAACATACCGATGACAAAGGGAACAACGTATGTTGTTATGCGGTCTGACCGATAAAGATCTTCGTAGAATATGTAGGAGCCAATATGGGCATCCAGGTCCCACTATTGGTTATTGACCGGAGACGTGTCTCGGTCATGTCTACATTGTTCTCGAACCCGTAGGGTCCGCACGCTTAAGGTTACGATGATAGTTATATTATGAGTTTACATGTTTTGATGTACCGAAGGAGTTCGGAGTCCCGGATGAGATCGGGGACATGACGAGGAGTCTCGAAATGGTCGAGACGTAAATATTCATATATTGGATGATATGGTTAGGCCAAGGGGTCAAGCCCATGTGGCTTTAGGTCGATGCAAAAGGAGTTTTGCGGAGGCCAGGGGGCCAAACGCCGGAGACCCTGGCCTCTGACCCTGGGCCAGACGCCGAGGCCCATGGCGTGTGGGCCAGACGCCAAGGATTGTGGCGTTTGGTCCTGGAGTCCGAGTGGGACTCTTGCCTTTCGGGCAAAACCGACTTTAAGGAGGCTTTTGCTCCAAGTTTCGACCCCGGGGCTCAACATATAAATAGAGGGGCAGGGCTAGCACCAAAGAAACAACAAGTTGATCCATGTGATCTATTCCTTAGCCGTGTGCGGTGCCCCCAGCCACCATATTCCTCGATAATACTGTAGCGGAGTTTAGGCGAAGCCCTGCTGCTGTAGTACATCAAGATCGTCACCACGCCGTCGTGCTGACAGAACTCTTCCCCGACACTTTGCTGGATCGGAGTCCGGGGATCGTCATCGAGCTGAACGTGTGCTCGAACTCGGAGGTGCCGTAGTTTCGGTACTTGATCGGTTGGATCGTGAAGACGTACGACTACTTCCTCTACGTTGCGTCAACGCTTCCGCAGTCGGTCTGCGTGGGTACGTAGACAACACTCTCCCCTCTCGTTGCTATGCATCACATGATCTTGCGTGTGCGTAGGAATTTTTTTGAAATTACTACGAAACCCAACAGTGGCATCCGAGCCTAGGTTTTTTATGTTGATTTTATATGCACGAGTAGAACACAAGTGAGTTGTGGGCGATCTAAGTCATACTGCCTACCAGCATGTCATACTTTGGTTCGGCGGCATTGTTGGACGAGACGACCCGGACCAACATTACGCGTACGCTTACGCGAGACCGGTTCCCCCGACGTGCTTTGCACATAGGTGGCTTGCGGGCGACAGTCTCTCCAACTTTAGTTGAACAAAGTGTGGCTACGCCCGGTCCTTGCGAAGGTTAAAACGGAGTCTATTTGACAAACTATCGTTGTGGTTTTGATGCGTAGGTGAGATTGGTTCTTGCTTAAGCCCGTAGCAGCCACGTAAAACTTGCAACAACAAAGTAGAGGACGTCTAACTTGTTTTTGCAGGGCATGTTGTGATGTGATATGGTCAAGGCATGATGCTAAATTTTATTGTATGAGATGATCATGTTTTGTAACCAAGTTATCGGCAACTGGCAGGAGCCATTTGGTTGTCGCTTTATTGTATGCAATGCAATCGCGATGTAATGCTTTACTTTATTACTAAGCGGTAGTGATAGTCGTGGAAGCATAAGATTGGCGAGACGACAACGATGCTACGATGGAGATCAAGGTGTCGCGCCGGTGACGATGGTGATCACGACGGTGCTTCGAAGATGGAGATCACAAGCACAAGATGATGATGGCCATATCATATCACTTATATTGATTGCATATGATGTTTATCTTTTATGCATCTTATCTTGCTTTGATTGACGGTAGCATTATAAGATGATCTCTCACTAAATTATCAAGAAGTGTTCTCCCTGAGTATGCACCGTTGCCAAAGTTTGTCGTGCCCAGACACCACGTGATGATCGGGTGTGATAAGCTCTACGTCCATCTACAACGGGTGCAAGCCAGTTTTTGCACACGCAGAATACTCAGGTTAAACTTGATGAGCCTAGCATATGCAGATATGGCCTCGGAACACGGAGACCGAAAGGTCGAGCATGAATCATATAGTAGATATGATCAACATAACGATGTTCACCATTGAAAACTACTCCATCTCACGTGATGATCGGTTATGGTTTAGTTGATTTGGATCACGTGATCACTTAGAAGATTAGAGGGATGTCTATCTAAGTGGGAGTTCTTAGGTAATATGATTAATTGAACTTAAATTTATCATGAACTTAGTCCCTGATGGTATCTTGCTTGTTTATGTTGATTGTAGATAAATGGCTCGTGCTGTTGTTCCATTGAATTTTAATGCGTTCCTTGAGAAAGCAAAGTTGAAAGATGATGGTAGCAATTACACGGACTGGGTCCGTAACTTGAGGATTATCCTCATTGCTGCACAGAAGAATTATGTCCTGGCAGCACCGCTGGGTGCCAGGCCTGCTGCTGGAGCAACACCAGATGTTATGAACGTCTGGCAGAGCAAAGCTGATGACTACTCGATAGTTCAGTGTGCCATGCTTTACGGCTTAGAATCGGGACTTCAACGACGTTTTGAACGTCATGGAGCATATGAGATGTTCCAGGAGTTGAAGTTAATATTTCAAGCAAATGCCCGGATTGAGAGATATGAAGTCTCCAATAAGTTCTATAGCTGCAAGATGGAGGAGAACAGTTCTATCAGTGAGCATATACTCAAAATGTCTGGGTATAATAATCACTTGATTCAATTGGGAGTTAATCTTCCAGATGATTGCGTCATTGACAGAATTCTCCAATCACTGCCACCAAGCTACAAGAGCTTCGTGATGAACTATAATATGCAAGGGATGAACAATACTATTCCCGAGCTCTTCGCAATGCTGAAAGCTGCGGAGGTAGAAATCAAGAAGGAGCATCAAGTGTTGATGGTCAACAAGACCACTAGTTTCAAGAAAAAGGGCAAAGGGAAGAAGAAGGGGAACTTCAAGAAGAACAGCAAACAAGTTGCTGCTCAGGAGAAGAAACCCAAGTCTGGACCTAAGCCTGAAACTGAGTGCTTCTACTGCAAGCAGACTGGTCACTGGAAGCGGAACTGCCCCAAGTATTTGGCGGATAAGAAGGATGGCAAGGTGAACAAAGGTATATGTGATATACATGTTATTGATGTGTACCTTACTAGAGCTCGCAGTAGCACCTGGGTATTTGATACTGGTTCTGTTTCTAATATTTGCAACTCGAAACAGGGACTACGGAATAAGCGGGCACTAGCAAAGGACGAGGTGACGATGCGCGTGGGAAACGGTTCCAAAGTCGACGTGATCGCGGTCGGCACGCTACCTCTACATCTACCTTCGGGATTAATATTAGACCTAAATAATTGTTATTTGGTGCCAGCGTTGAGCATGAACATTATATCTGGATCTTGTTTGATGCGAAACGGTTATTCATTTAAATCAGAGAATAATGGTTGTTCTATTTATATGAGTAATATCTTTTATGGTCATGCACCTTTGAAAAGTGGTCTATTTTTGATGAATCTCGATAGTAGTGATACACATATTCATAATGTTGAAGCCAAAAGATGCAGAGTTAACAATGAAAGTGCAACTTATTTGTGGCACTGTCGTTTATGTCATATCGGTGTAAAGCGCATGAAGAAACTCCATACTGATGGACTTTTGGAACCACTTGATTATGAATCACTTGGTACTTCCGAACCGTGCCTCATGGGCAAGATGACCAAAACACCGTTCTCCGGAACTATGGGAGAGCAACAGATTTGTTGGAGATCATACATACAGATGTATGTGGTCCGATGAATATTGAGGCTCGTGGCGGATATCGTTATTTTCTCACCTTCACAGATGACTTAAGCAGATATGGGTATATCTACTTATTGAAACACAAGTATGAAACATTTGAAAAGTTCAAAGAATTTTAGAGTGAAGTTGAAAATCATCGTAACAAGAAAATAAAGTTTCTACGATCTGATCGTGGAGGAGAATATTTGAGTTACAAGTTTGGTGTACATTTGAAAAATTGTGGAATAGTTTCGCAACTCACGCCACCCGGAACACCACAGCGTAATGGTGTGTCCGAACGTCGTAATCGTACTTTACTAGATATGGTGCGATCTATGATGTCTCTTACTGATTTACCGCTATCGTTTTGGGGGTACGCTCTAGAGACGGCCGCATTCACGTTAAATAGGACACCATCAAAATCCGTTGAGACGACGCCTTATGAACTGTGGTTTGGCAAGAAACCAAAGTTGTCGTTTCTTAAAGTTTGGGGCTGCGATGCTTATGTGAAAAAGCTTCAACCTGATAAGCTCGAACCCAAATCAGAGAAATGTGTCTTCATAGGATACCCAAAGGAGACTGTTGGGTACACCTTCTATCACAGATCCGAAGGCAAGACATTCGTTGCTAAGAATGGATCCTTTCTAGAGAAGGAGTTTCTCTCGAAAGAAGTGAGTGGGAGGAAAGTAGAACTTGACGAGGTAACTGTACCTGCTCCCTTATTGGAAAGTAGTACATCACAGAAAACTGTTCCTGTGACACCTACACCAGTTAGTGAGGAAGTTAATGATAATGATCATGAAACTTCAGAACAAGATACTACTAAACCTCGTAGATCAACCAGAGTAAGATCCGCGCCAGAGTGGTACAGTAATCCTGTTCTGGAAGTCATGATGCTTGATCATGATGAACCTACGAACTATGAAGAAGCAATGGTGAGCCCAGATTCCGCAAAGTGGCTTGAAGCCATGAAATCTGAGATGGGATCCATGTATGAGAACAAAGTATGGACTTTGGTTGACTTGCCCGATGATCGGCAAGCAATTGAGAATAAATGGATCTTCAAGAAGAAGACTGACGCTGACGGTAATATTACTGTCTACAAAGCTCGACTTGTCGCAAAAGGTTTTCGGCAAGTTCAAGGGATTGACTACGATGAGACCTTCTCACCCATAGCGATGCTTAAGTCTGTCCGAATCATGTTAGCAATTGCCGCATTTTATGATTATGAAATTTGGTAGATGGATGTCAAAACTGCATTCCTGAATGGATTTCTGGAAGAAGAGTTGTATATGATGCAACCAGAAGGTTTTGTCGATCCAAAGGGAGCTAACAAAGTGTGCAAGCTCTAGCGATCCATTTATGGACTGGTGCAAGCCTCTCGGAGTTGGAATAAACGTTTTGATAGTGTGATCAAAGCATTTGGTTTTATACAGACTTTTGGAGAAGCCTGTATTTACAAGAAAGTGAGTGGGAGCTCTGTAGCATTTCTGATATTATATGTGGATGACATATTATTAATTGGAAATGATATAGAATTTCTCGATAGCATAAAGGGATACTTGAATAAGAGTTTTTCAATGAAAGACCTCGGTGAAGCTGCTTACATATTAGGCATTAAGATCTATAGAGATAGATCAAGACGCTTAATTGGACTTTCACAAACAACATACCTTGACAAAATTTTGAAGAAGTTCAAAATGGATCAAGCAAAGAAAGGATTCTTGCCTGTGTTACAAGGTGTGAAATTGAGTAAGACTCAATGCCCGACCACTGCAGAAGATAGAGAGAATATGAAAGATGTTCCCTATGCATCAGCAATAGGATCTATCATGTATGCAATGCTGTGTACCAGACCTGATGTGTGCCTTGCTATAAGCCTAGCAGGGAGGTACCAAAGTAATCCAGGAGTGGATCACTGGACAGCGGTCAAGAACATCCTGAAATACCTGAAAAGGACTAAGGATATGCTTCTCGTATATGGAGGTGACAAAGAGCTCGTTGTAAATGGTTACGTTGATGCAAGCTTTGACACTGATCCAGACGATTCTAAATCGCAAACCGGATACGTGTTTACATTAAACGGTGGAGCTGTCAGTTGGTGCAGTTCTAAACAAAGCGTTGTAGCGGGAT
The DNA here is from genome assembly GCF_056163025.1 of Triticum urartu. Classification (NCBI taxonomy): domain Eukaryota; kingdom Viridiplantae; phylum Streptophyta; class Magnoliopsida; order Poales; family Poaceae; genus Triticum; species Triticum urartu. The sequence continues at coordinate 189,398,995 of NC_141873.1, read as the reverse complement.
CTACATGTGAAGCGGAGTACATAGCTGCTTCGGAAGCAGCAAATGAAGGAGTCTGGATGAAGGAGTTCATATCCGATCTAGGTGTCATACCTAGTGCATCGGGTCCAATGAAAATCTTTTGTGACAATACTGGTGCAATTGCCTTGGCAAAGGAATCCAGATTTCACAAGAGAACCAAGCACATCAAGAGAAGCTTCAATTCCATCCGGGATCTAGTCCAGGTGGGAGACATAGAGATTTGCAAGATACATACGGATCTGAATGTTGCAGACCCATTGACTAAGCCTCTTCCACGAGCAAAACATGATCAGCACCAAGGCTCCATGGGTGTTAGAATCATTACTGTGTAATCTAGATTATTGACTCTAGTGCAAGTGGGAGACTGAAGTAAATATGCCCTAGAGGCAATAATAAAGTTATTATTTATTTCCTTATATCATGATAAATGTTTATTATTCATGCTAGAATTGTATTAACCGGAAACATAATACATGTGTGAATACATAGACAAACTTAGTGTCACTAGTATGCCTCTACTTGACTAGCTCGTTACTCAAAGATGGTTATGTTTCCTAACCATGAACACAGTGTTGTTATTTGATTAACGAGGTCACATCATTAAGAGAATGATCTGATTGACGTGACCCATTCCATTATCTTAGCACCCGATCGTTTAGTATGTTGCTATTGCTTTCTTCATGACTTATACATGTTCCTATAACTATGAGATTATGCAACTCCCGTTTACCGGAGGAACACTTTGGGTACTACCAAACGTCACAATGTAACTGGGTGATTATAAAGGAGTACTACAGGTGTCTCCAAAGGTACATGTTGGGTTGGCGTATTTCGAGATTAGGTTTTGTCACTCCGATTGTCGGAGAGGTATCTCTGGGCCCTCTCGGTAATGCACATCACTTAAGCCTTGCAAGCATTGCATCTAAATGAGTTAGTTGCGGGATGATGTATTACAGAACGAGTAAAGAGACTTGCCGGTAACGAGATTGAACTAGGTATTGGATACCGACGATCAAATCTCGGGCAAGTAACATACCGATGACAAAGGGAACAACGTATGTTGTTATGCGGTCTGACCGATAAAGATCTTCGTAGAATATGTAGGAGCCAATATGGGCATCCAGGTCCCGCTATTGGTTATTGACCGGAGACGTGTCTCTGTCATGTCTACATTGTTCTCGAACCCGTAGGGTCCGCACGCTTAAGGTTACGATGACAGTTATATTATGAGTTTACATGTTTTGATGTACCGAAGGAGTTCGGAGTCCCGGATGAGATCGGGGACATGACGAGGAGTCTCGAAATGGTCGAGACGTAAAGATTCATATATTGGATGATATGGTTAGGCCAAGGGGTCAAGCCCATGAGGCTTTAGGTCGGTGCAAAAGGAGTTTTGCGGAGGCCAGGGGGCCAAACGCCGGAGACCCTGGCGTCTGGCCTTGGGCCAGACGCCAAGGATTGTGGCGTTTGGTCCTGGAGTCCAAGTGGGACTCTTGCCTTTCGGGCAAAACCGACTTTAAGGAGGCTTTTGCTCCAAGTTTCGACCCCGGGGCTCAACATATAAATAGAGGGGCAGGGCTAGCACCAAAGAAACAACAAGTTGATCCACGTGATCTATTCCTTAGCCGTGTGCGGTGCCCCCAGCCACCATATTCCTTGATAATACTGTAGCGGAGTTTAGGCGAAGCCCTGCTGCTGTAGTACATCAAGATCGTCACCACGCCGTCGTGCTGACGGAACTCTTCCTCGACACTTTGCTGGATCAGAGTCCGGGGATCATCATCGAGCTGAACGTGTGCTCGAACTCGGAGGTGTCGTAGTTTCGGTACTTGATCGGTTGGATCGTGAAGACGTACGACTACTTCCTCTACATTGCGTCAACGCTTCCGCAGTCGGTCTGCGTGGGTACGTAGACAACACTCTCCCCTCTCGTTGCTATGCATCACATAATCTTGCGTGTGCGTAGGAAATTTTTTGAAATTACTACGAAACCCAACATAATTCACACAATAGCAGGTTCAAACAAGCATGGCAAAAGTGCAAAAGATATTAGGTTCACAGACTTAGTGAAAACAACATGTCAGGATTTAACATCAGGAAGCAATGTTTAGAGCAAGATAACAGCATGCTACAGGAACATATCACGGCAAAGCAAGGCATGGCATGAAACTACACAAAGCATATAACAAAAGTCCCTTACTGACCATAAGCCAAAAGGGATCAGAAGATACAATGGCAACCATGTAAACATAGCAAGTTTCGTTAACAGATTCAGACTTAGCAGAAAACTGGAACATGGCAAAACAGAATTATGTAGGCATGTTTGCGAGCTCGATGCACTTACCACAAGGCATTGCATGACAAGATAAGCATACACCCAGCAAGTAGACATGTTAAATAAGCTAACCATGGCAAGAACACTCTCATAGCATGCATGGATCAACTACAACAACCTCGGCAAAATTGCTTAACACGTAAACAATCTGCCAGGAACATTTTATAGCAAAAGTAGAGCAAGATTGAGTCATGATAGGGTGATCCATAATTGTAAACAAAGACATGGATGGATAGAGCATAACATTATCTGAAAAACATCCTTACTGAACATGCTCAAAATAGGCATGGATCACTCTGTAGCAACATGAATACATGGCATAAAAATATCATTAGGGAAATGACTTAGAAGAAATCTAAATCCCTCAAATCAACAACATCACGAGAGCTACTTTGCATTCTTGTGCTAGTCACCACAATGATCACAAAAATACATGGCATACACCCCTGTAAAGAAGGCATGGCATATAACAAAACACATGTAGGGCTCAAGTCCATAGGAGGCACACATTAAACATGGCAAAAATGAAAAATGTCCATATTCTGATAAGAGACAGACACTAACATTACATAGCACTCTTGCAACAGCATTTAGGGCATCAAGATGATCTCAAATGAACATGGTGCAATGGAATGAAATGAAGTGCACATCCAAACGAACAATTCGATAGGCTACACGCCCAAAACGGAGCCATGGATGTAAGGTTATGACAAGATGAAGTTGCCTAAAAATAATGCAAACTAGGGACTTAGTGAGGGGAAAAAGGTCAACCTCTATGGATCTAGGGTTTCCAGCACGGGTCTCGAGGCGGCAGCGGATCTCGCCGGAGAGCTCGCGGGAGAATGCCGCGGTGGCCGAAGTTCGTCGGGGACGGCGGAGAGGAGGGACGGCGAGGTGGAGGCCGGATCCGTCGGGGACGACGAGGTACGTGGTGGGCGAGGCGACTGGAGAGGCGGCCGGCGACGGTGGCGCGGTGGCGCGCCGGCGAGGCAACGGCGGAGGTGCACCAGCGGTGGAGAAGCGGCGAGGGCTTGCGAGGCGGCGGCGCTCGGGCGCTGGGAAGGCGCGGCGGCGGCGATGGGCCGGGCGGGCCCGATCCGGGCTCGCCAGGCCGGCGGCGGAGAGGACGGCGGCGGGACACGTGGCGGGCGGAGATTGGCTGGGCGACGGCGGGCGGACGTGTCCGGCCGTCGCGGACGCGTCCGGTGGCGGCAGGGGACGGAAATTAGGGTTTCACCCGCAAATGAAGGAGGGGGAGGCCTATTTATACATAGAAGGAGCTAGGAGGCTCCAAATTGAGCACGGTTTTCGGCCACGCGATCATGATCGAACGACCGAGATGATGGAGGAGGTTTAGGTGGGTTTGGGGCCACTTTGGAGAGGTGTTGGGCTGCAACACACACGAGGCCTTTATGGTTCCTCGGTTAACCGTTGGAGTATCAAACGAAGTCCAAATGGCACGAAACTTGACAGGCGGTCTACCGGTAGTAAACCAAGGCTGCTTGGCAAGTCTCGGTCTAATACGAGAACGTTTAACACCCGCACATGAAAAGAGGCAAAAGGGGACACCGGAGGACATAGGAGCGCCGGAATGCAAAACGGACAACGAGGAAAATGCTCGGATGCATGAGACAAACACGTATGCAAATGCGATGCACATGATGACATGATATGAGATGCATGACAAGACAAAATGCAAAATGAAGATGAAACCCAACAACGAGGAAACATCATAACTTAGTGCCGAAAATGGCAAGAGTTGGGATACAAATATGGCAAATTACATACGGGGCATTACAACACTCCACCACTACGAAAGGATCTCATCCCGAGATCTAGGACTGGAAAAACTCCGGATATTCGGAACGGAGGTGGTCCTCGTGTTCCCAGGTGGCTTCATGATCGGAGTGATGTAGACCACTTCACTTCCAGGAATTTGATAGACTTGTTGCGAGTCTTGCGGTCAGTTTCTTCAAGAATAGCAACGGGATGCTCATGATAAGATAGGTCTTCTTGGAGATCAATCTCTTCAAAGTTGATGGTGCGGTCAGGAGTCTTGAAACACTTGCGGAGCTGAGACACGTGAAACACCACGTGCACATTTACAAAGTTGGATGGAAGCTCAAGTTGATAGGCGAGATCGCCTCTTTTGCCAATGATCTTGAAAGGACCCACGTATCTAGGGGCAAGCTTCCCTTTGATACCGAAGCGACGAGTACCTTTCATTGGAGAGACGCGGAGGTAGACATGGTCTCCGATCTCGAAAGCCAAGTCATGATGCTTGCTATCATAGTAACTCTTCTGGCGCGATTGCGCGGCTTTGAGATTTTCACGAATGACTTTGCACATTTCTTCAGCCTCTGTGATCAAGTCATTGTCAAGAAGTTGGCGTTCACTAGTCTCTGACCAGTTAAGAGGAGTATGGCACTTCCCGCCATAGAGAATCTCGAATGGGGCCTTGCCCGAACTCGCTTGGAAGCTATTGTTGTAGGAGAACTCAACATATGGAAGACAATCTTCCCACTTCATACCGAAAGAAATGACACAAGCTCTGAGCATATCTTCAAGAATTTGATTGACTCGCTCGACTTGGCCACTGGTTTGAGGATGAAAAGCTGTGCTGAAGCGAATGTTGGTGCCCATAGCCTTCTGAAAAGAATCCCAGAACTTAGAAGTGAAGATGCTTCCACGATCTGAAGATATCAACTGTGGAATGCCGTGCAAAGAGACAATCCTGGAGGTATATAGCTCTGCCAACTGAGCTGTTGTGATAGACTCTTTGATAGGAAGAAAATGATCCACTTTAGTGAGCTTGTCGATGACAACGAAGATAGCATCATTTCCATGCTTGGACTTTGGAAATCCAGTCACGAAGTCCATCTCAATATGGTCAAACTTCCATTCTGGAATGGCAAGAGGTTGGAGGAGACCAGCTAGTCATTGGTGTTCTGCTTTCACTCTTCTGCAGACATCACATTCATTCACGAACTGAGCAATCTCACGCTTCATTCGAGTCCACCAATACGACTGCTTGAGGTCATGGTACATCTTTGTACTTCCGGGGTGAATAGAGAGGAGTGAATTGTGAGCTTTGTTCATAATGACTTTACGAAGGTCACCCTTAGGAACAACAATGCGATCCTCGAAGAATAGAGTATCCTTGTCATCAATGCGATAGCACTTGTACTTGGGTTGGCTCTTGGCAATCCCAATCTTCACCTTCTTCACCATAGCATCAAGAAGTTGAGCCTCGCGAATCTGATCTTCCAAAGTAGGAGAGACTCAGAGGTTGGCAAGGAATCCTTGAGGAACAACTTGGAGATTAAGTTTGCGGAAAGCTTCACAAAGCTCTGGTTGGTAGGGCTTGATAATCAAACTGTTGCAGTAAGCCTTCCTGCTCAATGCGTCAACAATGACATTAGCCTTGCCTGGAGTATATTCAATACTCGGATTATACTCTTGAATCATTTCGACCCAACGAGTCTGCCTGAGGTTGAGGTTGGGCTGAGTGAAGATGTACTTGAGACTCTTATGATTAGTGAAGATGTCCACTTTCCTTCCCAACAAGAGATCTCTCCATGTTAAAAGAGCATGGACAACTGCCGCCAACTCGAGGTCATGAGTGGGATAGTTCTTTTCGTTGGGCTTCAACTGGCGAGAGGTATAGGCCACAACTTTCTTCTCTTGCATTAACACTGCACCGAGGCCTTGAAGGGAAGCATCACAGAAAACCTCAAACGGTTTGGATTCATCAGGAGGAGTGAGAACTGGAGCTGTGACTAACTTCTCTTTGAGGGTGTTAAAAGCTACGTCACATTCAGGCGACCAGACATACTTCACATGCTTCTGGAGAAGGTTTGAAAGAGGCTTCGCGATCTTTGAGAAATTCTCAACGAACCTTCGACAATAGCTTGCGAGCCCAAGGAAGCTGCGGAGTTGCTTCACATTCTAAGGCGGTTCCCAATTCACAATTGCAGACACCTTCTCAGGATTAACAGCTATGCCCTTGGCGGAGATGATATGCCCAAGGTAGAGAACCTCATCGAGCCAAAACTCGCACTTTGAAAACTTCGCATAGAACTGATGTTCTCTGAGTTTATCCAGCACCAATCTCAAGTGCTTGGCATGATCCTCTTTGTTCTTGGAAAAGACCAAAATGTCATCGAGATAGACCAAGACGAAGTCATTTGTGTAGGCATTGAAGATGAAGTTCATCATGCGAGAGAATGTTGGAGGAGCGTTGACAAGGCTGAAAGACATGACAGTGTATTCATATGAACCATAGCTTTTTTGAATGCTGTCTTGGGGATATCTTGTTCATGAATGCGAATCTGATGATAGCCCATACGGGGGTCAAGCTTGGATAATACTTGAGCACCTTTAAGTTGTTCGAAAAGCTCATTGATGTTGGGAAGTGGGTACTTGCTCTTTATGGTCTTCTTGTTCAATGGATGGTAGTCGACACAAAGTCGGTCCGTTCCATCCTTCTTCTTGACAAAAAGAACACCACAACCCCATGGAGAAGAACTTGGTCGGATGAGACCCATACGCTCTTGAATATCGAGTTGTTTCTTCAGCTCCTTCAACTCTTCAGGTCCAAGCTTGTAAGGACGTTTGCAAACAGGTTCTGTGCCAGGCTCAAGATCAATGCCGAATTCAACTGGCCTGTGAGGAGGCATTCCTGGAAGCTCTTCTGGAAAGACGTCTTGATATTAACAAACGACTGGAATCTGAGAGATGGCATCCAACTCGCCCTTCTCAATGAGAGAAAACAGTCGAATGGTATCATCACGAGCGGCAAAGACAATCACATCCTTAGACGAGTGTGTCAATTGAATCTGCCTGGCAGCACAATCAAGCTGAGCCTTGTGCTTAGAAAGCCAGTCCATGCCGAGAATAAGATCAATATCTGAGTCACCAAGAACATTAGGAGAAGACAGAAACTTATAGTCGCCCATCGTGATGGTAACATCCGGAACCATGGAGTTAGCGTTCATGCGTTTACCTGGTGAGACAACTGCTAACGGACTAGGCAAAACTTGGAAAGCCAACTCATGCTTAGATGCAAATGGTCTCGAGATGAAACAATGCGATGCACCAGTGTCAAAAAGAACTTTTGCAGGGATATCGTTAACAGGAAGGTTACCCATGATCACTTCTGACGAGTCCTCTGCCTGAGCTGCGTTCATCATGTTGACCTTTTCAAACTTGGGATTATGCTTGACCACTGCATTGCTGGAAGATCTCACAGGAGGAGGAGGAGGAGGAAGACGCCTCTGATTGAAGCATTTGTTTGCATAGTGACCCTTCTGCTGACACTTGTTGCACGTGACCTCTGAGAGTGTACGGTGATACAGAGCACTTGATCTTGGAGCATGAGACGAAGTCTTATTCTGAAAGCCTGGGTTGGGTGGGTGGGAAGATCCATTGCCACCTTTGCTCTTGTGTTGATAAGGCTGACGGGACGGAGGAGTAGGAGGCAACCAATACTTTTGCTGCTTAGCTGCCACTTGAGTTGAGGAAGAAGAAGGAGTTGCATCCCTGACTCTCTTCTTGGAAGCATCGCACTTGAGTTGAGCAGCTTCTTGCTTCCGTGCCATGTTGTAGAATTCATCATACTTCTTCGGCTCAAAAAGCACAAGGGCTAGTTGCAGATCTTCTCTGAGGCCACCTCTGAACTGATAAAACATGCTCTTATCATCAGGGACGTCTTGCTTAGCGAAACGAGCGAGCTTCTGGAACATGATGTTGTACTGGTAAACAGACAAGCTGTCTTGCTTTAGATTGCGGAACTCCTCACGCTTGCTCTCAAAAACACTCTCAGGAATGTGGTGAGCTTTGAAGTCTTGGCGGAATTCATCCCAGGTAATCACATGACCTCCTCTGGAATCTTTGTATTGCTGATACCACTCTGTAGCTTGGTCTTTGAGTTGGAACAAGGCAAACTTGACAAAGTCCTCAGGTCTGACGTTGCTGCACTCGAAATGTTTGCAGATATCCATGAGCCAATCATTAGCGTTTGTTGCCTTGACACAGTTATTGAAGGTCTTTGGCTGGTTTGCGAGGAACTGGTTGAGTGTAGCAAACTGATTTTGATTGTTGCCATGGCCTTGATTTCCTTGGTTGCGCTCTTGCAAGAGTTGCATAATCAGTTGTGTGTTGGCGTTGGTAGCGGCCATCACAGCTTGCCATGCCTCCGGAGGTGGAGGTGGTGGCGGTGGTTCCAGATTCTGACGCGTTGGAGGAGCCATCCTGAAGAGGGTGACATCCGTTAGCATCTTGAAAGACATATATTCAAGCTGAATCAAATGGATCGAAATAGCAACATATAGTCTTAACACTCGAACAAGAATGAACGAATGCATTCCAAATTAAATGGTCACACTTCCATAAATTGAGAAGCCACTTAGATAGAGGTAGAAGAATAAAACAACAAGGTATGGACATGAACAAATACTTGGTAAGGATTACCCAATCACAAACCAAATATCTGCGGAAGAAATACTAGAGCTACATGAATTCCCACCTATGAAACTCCCGAAATTTTCCGGTTATGCAATCAGGTGTCGGGGATACAGGGGAAGCATAATATCTCACCCAAATCTAGCAAATCCTACATCCAGCTGTATCCATCCTTCAACACATAACCAAGAAACCTTCGGAAATCATTTACCTCAACCTTCGAAAAGCATCCGTTATACGAGTTATGGCAATACTCCCGAACTCCCGCCCCAGTACTAGGTGGCGTCGAGGTTATCTCACCAACAACTGCATAAAAGAGATTTTCGATGTCGGCGAAACTCAGGTATTCCAGAACTGCAATGATAAAATTGTGACGACAACACCTCGGATCTCAACTCCCCGGGACACTGCCACAGCCCCTAAATGTCAGGAGGCACCCAGAACAATGTTCTTGTCACAAAACCATCGGAACGATTCCAAGATACCCGCATGATCCTAAAAACAATTTAGTGAAATTTGAGAAGAGAAGAGTCAAAAATCTACGTCAGGATGCCTCACCAGAGCGACGAAGGGACTGAGGAGTTAAAAGAATCCTACTCTCTGATATATATAATCCTATAAGACTCAAAACATTTTTCTAGACTCAACAATGCCAACGATTCGATCAAACAGGGGGGCTCCTAAGTCGGGGCAGGCTCTGATTACCAACTTGTAACACCCACGATGCGGCTATATCTCCCACGTGTCGAAGCACGACTTAGAGGCATAAACGCATTGTAGGCAATGTCGCAAGAGGGGTAATCTTTACACATCCCATGTACTGAAAGAAAAAAGATACATAGTTGGCTTACAATCGCCACTTCACCCAAGAGCATAAATATAACATTACAATCATCCAGATACAATCAAGGTCCGACTACGGAACCAAAATAAAGACAACCCCAAATGCATAATGTCCTCGATCGCCCCAACTGGGCTCCACTACTGATCGTCTGGAAAGGAAACGTAGTATCGTCCTGAGTCCTCATCGAACTCCCACTTGAGCTCAGTCGCATCTCCTGGAGCGGTATCATCGGTCCCTGCATCTGGTTTTGGAAGTAATCTGTGAGTCACGGGGACTCAGCAATCTAACACCCTCGCGATCAAGACTATTTAAGCTTATGGGTCGGTAAAAGGTATGATGTGGAGCTGCAGCAAGCACTAGCATATATGGTGACTAACATACGCAAATGAGAGCGAGAAGAGAAGGCAAGGCACGGTCGAGAAACTATGATCAAGAAGTGATCCTAGAAATATTTACGTTCAAGCATAACACGAGACCGTGTTCTCTTCCCAGACTCCGCCGAAAAGAGACCATCACGGCTACACATGTTGTGGATTCATTTTAATTAAATTTAAGTTTCAGGTTTTCTACAACCGGACATTAACAAATTCCCATCTGCCCATAACCGCGGGCACGGCTTTCGAAAGTTCAAATCCCTGCAGGGGTGTCCCAACTTAGCCCATCACAAGCTCTCACGGTCAACGAAGGATATTCCTTCTCCTAGGATGACCCGATCAGACTCGGAATCCCGGTTACAAGACATCTCGACAATGCTAAAACTAAACCAGCAAAGCCACCTGAATGTGCCGACAAATCCCGATAGGAGCTGCACATATCTCGTTCTCAGGGCACACCAGATTGTCCAAGGTTCCGGTAGGCCAGCCCAGAGTTGCCCCTGGTGGCCACCGGCAGCTGACAGGTTGGACCAACACTCAGAGGAGCACTGGCCCAGGGGTTTAAAATAAAGATGACCCTTGAGTCCGCGGAACCCAAGGGGAAAAGGCTAGGTGGCAAATGGTAAAATCAAAGTTGGGCCTTGCTGGAGGAGTTTTATTCAAGGCGAACTATCAAGGGGTTCCCATTATAACCCAACCGCGTAAGGAACGCAAAATCAAGGAACATAACACCGGTATGACAGAAACTAGGGCGGCAAGAGTGGAACAAAACACCAGGCATAAGGCCGAGCCTTCCACCCTTTACCAAGTATATAGCTGCATTAAAGTAGACAAGATATAATAATGATATCCCAACAATAAACATGTTCCAACAAGGAACAAACTCCAATCTTCACCTGCAACTAGCAACGCTATAAGAGGGGCTGAGCAAAGCGGTAACATAGCCAAACAACGGTTTGCTAGGACAAGGTGGGTTAGAGGTTTGACATGGCAATATGGGAGGCATGATAAGCAAGTGGTAGGTATCGTAGCATAGGCATAGCAATAGAGCAAGCAACTAGCAAGCAAAGATAGAAGTGATTTCGAGGGTATGGTCATCTTGCCTGCAAAGTTCTCCGAGTTGACGTAAGCTTGATCCTCGTAAACGTTCTCAACGGGTTCCTCGATCACGTACTCGTCTCCTGGCTCTACCCAAAGCAAGAACACAAGCAAAGGGAGACACAATCAACCACGGTGCAATGTGCAAGCAACATGATGCAAAACATGGCATGATACGCGGGATGTGATATGCAGTGCATATGCGTGCTTCAGAAAGGAAAGATTGAACCAGGCCTCAACTTGGCAAACCAAGAGTGCCGCTAGAAAGAGGACTTGATTTCGGTCAAAATCGATATAAAGATCACCGGAATCGGATGCACGGCAAATGGCAAGCAAAACAATAATGTCACAAAGCTGCGATCAACAGCACGAGGCCATCTAAATGCATCAAGAAAAATAAGCTACTGCACTCTAACATAGCAACAAAGCACATGGCAGTGATCCACTTAAGATGCTTGACAAACATGAACACTGAGCTACGTCTAATTCACACAATAGCAGGTTCAAACAAGCATGGCAAAAGTGCAAAAGATATCAGGTTCACAGACTTAGTGAAAACAACATGTCAGGATTTAACATCAGGAAGCAATGTTTAGAGCAAGATAACAACATGCTACAGGAACATATCATGGCAAAGCAAGGCATGGCATGAAACTAAACAAAGCATATAACAAAAGTCCCTTACTGACCATAAGCCAAAAGGAATCAGAAGATACAATGGCAACCATGTAAACATAGCAAGTTTCATTAACAGATTCAGACTTAGCAGAAAACTGGAACATGGCAAAACAGAATTACGTAGGCATGCTTGCGAGCTCGATGCACTCACCACAAGGCATTGCATGACAAGATAATCATACACCCAGCAAGTAGACATGTTAAATAAGCTAACCATGGCAAGAACACTCTCATAGCATGCATGGATCAACTACAACAACCTCGGCAAAATTGCTTAACACATAAACAATCTGCCAGGAACATTTTATAGCAAAAGTAGAGCAAGATTGAGTCATTCTAGGGTGCTCCATAATTGCAAACAAAGACATGGATGAATAGAGCATAACAATATCTCAAAAACATCCTTACTAAACATGCTCAAAAGAGGCATGGATCACTCTGTAGCAACATGAATACATGGCATAAAAATATCATCCGGGAAGTGACTTAGAAGAAATCTAAGTCCCTGAAATCAGCAACATCACGAGAGCTACTTTGCATGCTTGTGCTAGTCACCACAATGATCACAAAATTACATGGCATACACCCCTGTAAAGATGGCATGGCATATAACAAAACACATGTAGGGCTCAAGTCCATAGGAGGCACACATTAAACATGGCAAAAATGACAAATGTACATATTCTGATAAGAGACAGACACTAACATTACATAGCACTCTTGCAACAGCATTTAGGGCATCAAGATGATCTCAAATGAACATTGTGCAATGGAATGAAATGAAGTGCACATCCAAACGAACAATTTGATAGGCTACACGCCCAAAACGGAGCCACGAATGTAAGGTTATGACAAGATGAAGTTGCCTAAAAATAATGCAAACTAGGGACTTAGTGAGGGAAAAAAGGTCAACCTCTATGGATCTAGGGTTTCCAGCACGGGTCTCGAGGTGGCGGCGGATCTCGCCGGAGAGCTCGCCGTAGAACGCCGCAGTGCTCGGAGTTCGTCGGGGACGGCGGAGACGAGGCCGGAGAGGAGGGACAGCGAGGTGGAGGCCGGATCCGTCGGGGACGGCGAGGTACGCGGCGGGCGAGGCGACCGGAGAGGCGGCCGGTGACGGTGGCGCGGTGGCGCGTCGGTGAGGCAACGGCGGAGGCGCGCCGGCGGCGGAGAAGCGGCGAGGGCTTGCGAGGCGGCGGCGCTCGGGCGCGGGGGAGGCGCGGCAGCGGTGATGGGCCGGGCGGGCCCGATCCGGGCTCGCCAGGCCAGCGGCGGAGAGGATGGCGGCGGGACACGTGGCGGGCGGAGATTGGCTGGGCGACGGCGGGCGGACGTGTCCGGCCGCTGCGGACGCGTCCGATGGCGGCGGGGGACGGAAATTAGGGTTTCACCCGCAAATGAAGGAGGGGGAGGCCTATTTATACATAGAAGGAGCTAGGAGGCTCCAAATTGAGCACGGTTTTCGGCCACGCGATCGTGATCGAACGGCATAGATGATGGAGGAGGTTTAGGTGGGTTTGGGGCCACTTTGGAGAGGTGTTGGGCTGCAACACACACGAGGCATTTACGGTTCCTCGGTTAACAGTTGGAGTATCAAACGAAGTCGAAATGGCACGAAACTTGACAGGCGGTCTACCGGTAGTAAACCAAGGCTGCTTGGCAAGTCTCGGTCCAATCCGAGAACGTTTAACACCCACACACGAAAAGAGGCAAAAGGGGACACCGGAGGACATAGGAGCGCCGGAATGCAAAACGGACAACGGGGAAAATGCTCGGATGCATGAGACGAACATGTATGCAAATGCGATGCACGTGATGACATGATATGAGATGCATGACAAGACAAAATGCAAAATGAAGACGAAACCCAACAATGAGGAAACATCATAACTTAGTGTCGGAAATGGCAAGAGTTGGGATACAAATATGGCAAATTACATGCGGGGCGTTACATAAATTGTTGTATGAGATGATCATGTTTTTTTAAAGTTATCGGCAACTGGCAGAAGCCTTATGGTTGTCTCTTTATTGCATAAGATGCAAGCGCCATATTATTGCTTTACTTTATCGCTATGCGATAGCAATAGTTGCAAAAGCAATAGTTGGCGAGACGACCATGTGACGACACGTTGATAAAGATCAAGATGATGGAGATCATGGTGTCATGCCGGTGACGATGGAGATCATGGCGGTAGTTTGGAGATGGAGATCAAAGGCACAAGATGATGATGGCCATATCATGTCACATATTTTGATTGCATGTGATGTTTATCTTTTATGCATCTTATTTTTCTTAGTATGACGGTAGCATTATGAGATGATCCCTTAATAAAATTTCAAGGTATAAGTGTTCTCCCTGAGTATGCACCGTTGCGACAGTTCTTCATGCTGAGACACCACGTGATGATCGGGTGTGATAAGCTCTACGTTCACATACAACGGGTGCAAGCCAGTTTTGCACATGCAGAATACTCGGGTTAAACTTGACGAGCCTCGCATATGCAGATATGGCCTCGAAACACTGAGACCGAAAGGTCGAACGTGAATCATATAGTAGATATGATCAACATGGTGATGTTCACCATTGAAAGCTACTCCATCTCACGTGATGATCGGACGTGGTTTAGTTGATATCGATCACGTGATCATTTATATGACTAGAGGGATGTCTATCTAAGTGGGAGTTCTTAAGTAATATGATTAATTAGACTTAAATTTATCATGAACTTAGTCCTGACAGTATTTGCATATCTATGTTGTATATCAATTGCTCGTGTATAGCTTCCCCATTTTATTTATGATATGTTCCTAGAGAAAACTAAGTTGAAAGTTAATAGTAGCAATTATGCGGACTAGGTCTGTGATCTGAGATTATCCTCATTGTTGCACAGAAGAATTATGTCCTTGATGCACCGCTAGGTGACAAAACTATTGCAGGAGCAAATGCAGATGTTATGAACGTTTGACAAGCTCGGTATGATGACTACTTGATAGTTTAGTGCACCATGCTTTACGGCTTAGAACCAGGACTTCAAAAATGTTTGGAAACGCCATGGAGCATATGAGATGTTCCAAGAGTGAAATTGGTATTTCAGACTCATGCCCGAGTCGAGAGGTATGAGACCTATGACAAGTACTTTTGCCTACAAGATGGAGGAGAATAGCTCAACCAGTGAGCATGTGCTCCGAATGTCTGAGTACTACAATTGCTTGAATCAAGTGGGATTTAATCTTCTAGATAAGATAGTGATTGACAAAGTTCTCTAGTCACTATCACCAAGTTACTGGAACTTTGTGATGAACTACAAATATGCAAGGGATGACGAAAATGATTCCTCAAGCTCTTCGCGATGCTGAAATCGGTGAAGGTAGAAATCAAGAAAAGCATCAAGTGTTGATGGTTGACAAGACCACTAGTTTCAAGTAAAAGGGCAAGGGAAAGAAAGGGAACTTCAATAAGAATGACAAGCAAGTTGCCACTCCCATGAAGAAGCCCAAAGCTAGACCCAAGTCTGAAACCGAGTGCTTCTACTGCAAAGGAAATGGTCACTGGAAGCGGAACTGCCCCAAATACTTGGCGGATAAGAAGGATGGCAAAGTGAACAAAAGTATATATGATATACATGTTATTGATGTGTACTTTACTAGTATTCATAGTAGCCCCTAGGTATTTGATACTGGTTCAGTTGCTATGATTAGTAACTTGAAACAGGAGTTATAAAATGAACAGAGACTAGTTGAGGGCAAGGTGACGATGTGTGTTGGAAGTGATTCCAAGGTTGATAAGATCACCACCGCACACTCCCTTTACCTTCGGGATTAGTGTTGAACCTAAAATAAATTTTATTTGGTGTTTACATTGAGCATAATATGATTGGATCATGTTTATTGCAATACAGTTATTCATTTAAGTCAAAGAATAATTGTTATTCTGTTTACATGAATAAAACCTTCTATGGTCATACACCCAAGGTGAATGGTTTATTGAATCTCAATTGTGGTGATACACATATTCATAGTATTGAAGCCAAAATATATAAGTTTAATAATGATAGTGCAACTTATTTGTGGAACCGCCGTTTAGGTCATACTGGTGTAAAGCGCATGAAGAAACTCCATGCTGATGGGCTTTTGGAATCACTTGATTATGAATCACTTGATGCTTGTGAACCATGCCTCATGGGCAAGATGACTAAGACTCTGTTCTCCGGAACAATGGAGCGAGCAATAGACTTATTGGAAATAATACATACTGATGTATGCGGTCCGATGAGTGTTGATGCTGACGACGGGTATCATTATTTTCTAACCTTCATAGATGATTTGAGCAGATATGGGTATATCTACTTGATGAAACATAAGTCTGAAACATTTGAAAAGTTCAAAAAAATCAGAGTGAAGTGGAAAATCATCGTAACAAGAAAATTAAGTTTCTACGAACTGATCGTGGAGGTGAATATTTGAGTTATGAGTTTGGTCTTCATTTGAAACAATGCGGAATAGTTTCGCAACTCACGCCACCTGGAACACCACAGCGTAATGGTGTGTCCGAACATCGTAACCACACTTTATTAGATATGGTGCGATCTATGATGTCTCTTACTAATTTACCGCTATCGTTTTGGGGGTTATGCATTAGAGACAGTTGCATTCACGTTAAATAGGGCACCATCTAAATCTGTTGAGATGACACCGTATGAACTATGGTTTGGCAAGAAACCAAAGCTGTCGTTTCTTAAAGTTTGGGGTTGCGATAATTATGTGAAAAAGTTTCAAACTAATAAGCTCGAACCCAAATCGGAGAAGTACGTCTTCATAGGATACCCAAAAGAAACTGTTGGGTACACCTTCTACCATAGATCCGAAGGCAAGATATTCGTTGCTAAGAATGGATCCTCTCTAGAGAAGGAGTTTCTCTCGAAATAAGTGAGTGGGAGGAAACTAGAACTGGATGAGGTAATTGTACCTTCTCCCTAATTGGAAAGTAGTTCATCACAGAAATCGGTTCCAGTGATTCCTACACCAATTAGTGAGGAAGCTAATGATGATGGTCATGAAACTTCAGATCAAGTTACTACCGAACCTCGTAGGTCAACAAGAGTACGATCCGCACCAGAGTGGTACGGTAATCCTGTTCTGGAGATCATGTTACTTGACCATGACGAACCTATGAACTATGAGGAAGCGATGATGAGCCCAAATTCCGCGAAATGGCTTGAAGCCATGAAATCTGAGATGGGATCCATGTATGAGAACAAAGTGTGGACTTTGATTGACTTGCCCGATGATCGGTGAGCCATTGAGAATAAATGGATCTTCAAGAGGAAGACGAACGCTGATAGTAGTGTCACTATCTACAAAGCTTGAATTGTCGCAAAAGGTTTTCGACAAGTTCAAGGTGTTGACTACGATGAGATTTTCTCACTCGTATCGACGCTGAAAGTCTGTCCGAATCATGTTAGCAATTGCCGCATTTTATGAAATCTGGCAAATGGATGTCAAAACTGTATTCCTTAATAGATTTATTAAAGAAGAGTTGTATATGATGCAAGCAGAAGGTTTTCTCAATCCTAAAAGTGTTAAAAAAGTGTGCAAGCTCCAGCAATCCATCTATGGACTGGTGCAAGCATCTCGGAGTTGGAATATACGCTTTGATGAGTTGATCAAAGCATATAGTTTTATACAGACTTACGGTGAAGCCTGTATTTACAAGAAAGTGAGTGGGAGCACTACAGCCTTTCTGATAAGTATATGTGAATGGCATATTGTTGATCGGAAATGATGTAGAATTTTTTGGAAAGCATAAAGGAGTGTTTGGAAGGAGTTTTTCAAAGAAAGTCCTCGGTGAAGCTGCTTACATATTGAGCATCAAGATCTATAGAGATAGATCAAGATGCTTGATAAGTTTTTTCAATGAGTACATACCTTCACAAGTTTTTGAAGTAGTTCAAAATGGATCAGTCAAAGAAGGAGTTCTTGCCTATGTTGCAAGGTGTGAAATTGAGTAAAGACTCAAAACCCAACCACGGCAGAAAATAGAAAGAGAATGAAAAGTCATTCCCTATGCCCCAGTCATAGGTTCTATAAAGTATGCTATGTTGTGTACCAGACCTATTGTGTACCCCACCATAAAGTTTGGCAAGAGGGTACAATAGTGATCTAGGAGTGGATCACTGGACAGCGGTCAAAATTATCCTTAGTGGAATAAGGATATGTTTCTCGGTTATGGAGGTGATAAAGATTTCATCATAAAGAGTTACGTCGATGCAAGCTTTTACACCAATCCGGATGACTCTGAGTCTCAATCTGGATACATATTAAAAGTGGGAGCAATTAGCTAGAGTAGCTCCAAGCAGAGCACTGTAGACATAGAAAATTTGCAAAGTACATACGGCTCTGAATGTGTCAGACCCATTGAGTAAACTTCTCTCACAAGCAAAACATGATCACTCTTTGGGTGTTAATCACATAGCGATGTGAATTAGATTATTGACTCTAGTAAACCCTTTGGGTATTAGTCACATGGAGATGTGAACTATTGGCGTTAAATCACATAACGATGTGAACTAGATTATTGACTCTAGTGCAAGTGGGAGACTGAAGGAAATATGCCCTAGAGGCAATAATGAAGTTATTATTTATATTTCCTTATATCATGATAAATGTTACTAGGACTACTCCGTGTGGGAGGTGGAATCCTACTAGGACTAGGGAGTCCTAGTAGGACTCCACACCTTGGCGCGCCCCCTTAGGGCCGGCTGCCTCTCCCTCTCCCTCCTTTATATACGTGACCAGGGGCACCCCATAGACACACAAGTTAATCTTTTGGCCGTGTGTGGTGCCCCCCTCCATAGTTACACACCTCGGTCATATCGTTGTAGTGCTTAGGCGAAGCCCTGCGTCGGTAACTTCATCATCACCATCACCACGCCGTCGTGCTGACGGAACTCTCCCTCGGCCTCAACTGGATCAAGAGTTCTAGGGACGTCATCGAGCTGAACGTGTGCTGATCACAGAGGTGTCGTTCGGTACTTGGATCGGTTGGATCACGAAGACGTTCGACTACATCAACCGCGTTACTAAACGCTTTCGCTTTCGGTCTATGAGGGTACGTAGACACACTCTCCCGCTCTCATTGCTATGCATCTCCTAGATAGATCTTGCGTGATCATAGGTACAATTTTGAAATACTGCGTTCCCCAACAACAAAAACCCTCACCCCGCCCTCCACCCCCTCGGCCCCTCCGGTACGTTCCCTGTTCACACCTGCACAAGCTCCTCCGTGTCTATGCCATGGCACCACCTATCGCGGCGGTAAGCACTTAGCTCGATGCCTGCCGCTGCCGCCAGGCTGCCGGCAAAGCCCACCGCATTTCGCCACTTCCGCTTGCCGCCGCCTATCGCCATCGACTTTCTCGACGCTGCTCGCGGTCGACCCAGCTCCGCTCGATTGGGGAATCTGTCGTACTGAGGGTTCTTTCTCATGGACGATAAGGTAACTAATTTAACGAGATATTATCTCATCTCTTATCCCAGTTCATCTGTCTCCTTTAATCACCCGACAGAAAATCACCGTGAATTCGTTTTTATTCGAGCTGATTTGAGGGTATTCTTTCATTCATATAATGTACAGTGTGCCGACACTTCAGGACTTTGTGACCTCCGCCAGAGATTCCATCTCACCCTACCAGATAACTTGAGGACGCGTGCGGTATGTTCAATCTCACCCTAAATCGGTTGGCATGGCCTACTTTCCTGGACATATTCTAAATATTGCTACATTTGGATAAAAGGTGCCACATGCACCATATACATCAAAGGGGTTTTTTCCCCTCTTCTTTCTATATTAGGCAAATTAATGATGTATTGTTCTTTCGATTACTCTCATATTTCCATGACATCATGTTTACCCTATCTATTTAATTATAGATTTTTGTCCTTCGATTTCAACTGATGTACAATTCTTTCAATTTGGGCCCATATTTGCATGTTACCATATTTTCTTTAACAATCCTACCATTTTCTGCAGAACATCCCTTGCTATGCAACAGATTATGTAGTGCACAATTTTTTCCTTTACATAGATGAAGGCTCCATGGATGTCATACTACACACAAACCATGGATTTACAATCATTGCTACTGTAAGACTTGATGAACGTGGTGGCTCCTATTTTGGCACTAGCTTTTGGAAAGAAATTGCAAAGTTTTATGTACTGTAAGCTGGCAGTAAAATTGCATTGCACATAAAAGGGCCTGGTCATGAGATATATGCTAACTTCCCCGACAAAATCATCCGTCCAGACTTTGTCCGAAGTAAGTTTTCTTTTCAACTATCTGCATGTTGACTTAGCCAGCAATGTCAAATGAATTGTGTAGTATTTAAGCAACCAATTGTTATTCCCTTTTCTTACTATATTCCCACCTAATAACTTCTAGTTACCAATACAGTTTTCTATTGCGTTGTTTTAACTAAATATTCCATGTACTCCCATTTCTATCAGAAAGCGCCACTGACAAGGAGACTCCGGAGGTGGAGAATGGAGCTGCCAACAAGCGGAGGCGGGGCGAGCTAGAACCGCAAGCGACTCCGGCAGGCCTAGACTTCATCGGCAGCCTCCCCGATGATATGTTGAGAGTCATCATCTCCCTCCTCCCAATCAAATATGGGGCGCGGACAACCATCCTTTCCCGGCGATGGCGCCCCCCATGGAACTCCAGCCCTCTCGACCTCATCGACACCCACGAGCTCTGCCATGGCTATCACAAAAGCTTGGATGTGTTCTCCAAGATCCTCGACAGTCACCTTGGCCCAACCAAAGGCCTTAGAATGGGCAAGTTCTATTCCAACGTCAAGGACCAAGCCAAGCTTGACGACTGGTTCCGATCCCCTTCCCTAGATCAGCTCGAGGAGCTCACTTTTGATGATAGGCATATGCGGTTGCTGCCAACGTCTACACTCCGCCTCGCGCCCACGCTGTGCGTCTCCAAGTTCAGGAACTACCATTCCCCCCCCCCTTAATGATGCGCCCTCGCTTATTCTACCACGACTGAAGCACCTCGAGCTCATCGCCGTCTGCCTCTTAAACGGTGACATGGAGCGCCTGCTCCATGGCTGTACTGCACTCGAGTACCTTCGTCTTCA
Organism: Triticum urartu; assembly: GCF_056163025.1. NCBI lineage: Eukaryota > Viridiplantae > Streptophyta > Magnoliopsida > Poales > Poaceae > Triticum > Triticum urartu. The sequence goes on along the minus strand of NC_141873.1, from coordinate 189,378,042 downwards.
GGCGATCAATGGGTTGAGTACCTTCCACATCACCTCCATGACTCTTCAGACTATTTATGTGTGTTGCTGGTGCGGTGGAAAGACATCACAAGATGTGTACCACGGTATGGTCACTGAGGACACACCTGCACTTGAGAGATTACTTGTAGTTGATCAAGAAGGTCCAACAAGAATCAATGTCATTTATACGCTGAAATTGACAGTGGTGGGCTACTCGTCTCACAAATACTCCGAACTTGTTATTGGATCCATACCTGTTCAGGTACAACAGCCACCTTCTACCTCTCCTTCTACAAATTAACATTATTTCTAATTTTGAAGATGTTTGTTCATCTGTCATTCAGAAAATGATTCTGACAAGCTTGACCCCGAAACTGCGCACAGTGAAGGTCTTGGCACTAGAATCTATCGGCCCCAACCTGGAGCAAGCTGTCAGTTTCCTGAGATGCTTTCTGTGCCTGGAGAAGCTATATATCAAGGTGATGTTCCTTTCCTGTTAAATGTTAACCATAAGGGAGTTCAAGTTTTCCTAGGGAACTTTTCATCCACTCCAACCTCTTGTGAAGAAGGCTACATTTTTCTAGAATGTAATCAAATGCCCATGTTAATCATGTCAGATCGAAGATGGCATGTTAGTGCATTTTACAAATCCTGCAAACCAAATAGGCCTGTAGTAATGTTCAAAACTGCATGTAGGCACTAACATGTTTTCTTCTTTTGCATATAAGATTAGGCCCAGTGGTGGATAATGTGATACAATATAACAATCACGTCGAATGCCTAGATCTGCATCTCTCGGAAATTACTTTGAACTCCTACCGAGGGACCTTACCGGAGATTATATTCACCAGGTTCTTTGTTCTCAGAGAAAGGGTGCTGAAGGAAATTAGATTTGCCCTACATTTATTTTGCAAAAATGAATGGTTTGTTGATCAGCGTCGGTGCCTGCGGCAGAATGGAGTAGGCTCCAAAAATGTTGAATTTCATTTTGGAACTTCAGATGACATAGTAATCGGAAGTCATCGTGTCAACCCCATACATGACTTCTCAGTGGCTGACCCCTTTGCAAAAATTGTGAGGTTTCGAAACCAGACTTAGAAGCGGTGATATTAGTTTGAACCTCTCTGATATCCATGTTCAGCGGATCAGCGCGAGCGTTTGCAGCTGATGAGCTGAATTTCATTCCTAATATCAGTTTGAACCTTGTAATCTTTGAATTTGAGCCATATAACTCTAGAATTTGAACCTTGTAACATTTGGAGCTTTTATGGTACAATCGTTGAAATGGCATCATATGAGACTTGTATATTGCTAACACTATTTTGACCTTAATATGAAATGGTCTTAGATTTTATTAACCATTCTCGAATCAGTTTACCTTGTCGATCTCACAGCACACGATCTGTATAGCTAACTCGACTGCGATCTTCGACATTATTGCACACAATTGGTTTCTTCCACCGTGTGCACTATAGAGCGCAGAATTACTTATCACACTCGAGTGTCCATCATCACCCTTCTGTGTAACTTTGACCTCATCACCCACGGATAAACTTATGATCGAAGGCGTTCCACACACTTCGTTTTTACAAAGCTTTTTGCTAATAAACGCCCACCATTTGTCCCTCTTCTAGCCGGCGCGTGGCCAAACTAGCCGGGTGGGAAGCTTGCGCGATAAACGGTGCAGTAGCGGGGGAACATGCTCACCGACGATACATTTGGTGCCTCTTCGAGCCCACGCGTGCAGTGCGGTGTTGTCAAGCGTGCACTGGAATCCTCCGCTATGAACGCCGTGAGAAGACGTGATGATTACAGGCCGGCCGGCCCCCATTTATTACAGCGGCGATTTAACCCTTGTGTCTCTTCAACCTTTCGATCGTGCCCCACCATTACAGGAAGCACACCCACCATGAGAAATTCTTAGAGGGTATCTTGTGCAGCTCCAATGGGGCTCCGAGCGGCTGCTGACGACGAGCAGCAGTTCACCATGCGTGTCGTGGTGGACACCCACGGAAGGTTCGTGGACCTCTCGGTGGTGTACACCAACGACCCGGTCTGGGTGGAGCACTCCATCCACATCATGGAGTTGTTGCTTGCCGCGGAGAAGTACAAGGTGGTCGGGTTCGACTTCGAGTACACCCGTGCTCCTGCCGGGTCTCGTCCCAAGGACGTCGTCGACAGATGTGTGTGTGCCACCACGTCCCCGTCTACCACTACTGCCTGGCCACAAGGCCTTGCGAGCGTTTCGCCAGGTTTGTCAATAGCCCCCATACATGTTCGCTATGGTGGACATCACAATGATGTAAAGGCGCTCGAGAACTCGGGCATCTCCTGCCAGAATCTTGTCAACATCCAGGGCCAATACAAGGTCTGGGGCAGCAAGGAGCATGAGAAGGACTCACTGGTTCACCTCGTCGAGGCCATCATCGACCCCTACTACAGAGACATGAAGGATTCGTGCAACAAGGACAAGCATGCCTGGCACTCAGCCTGGATGGAGAAACTCGACAAAGCTCATGTCGTGTACGCGGCCAAGGAGGCATACACGAGCTACGACATGTACAGGCGGATCGTTGACATGAGGAAGTGCCTCCTTCCCCAAAACGGCCAGGGATCCAGCCGGAAGTAGAGCAATGGCAAGCGTCATCGCAACAATAAGTAGATGATTAGATCCTCGTTTCTCCTACTTTAGTATGCATGTAATTGCTTGCTTTAGTGTGTGGAAATGTTATGTGTGTAGTCACTTGTGTAATTGTATGCTTAATTTGGTTATGCAATGATGTCTTTTAAGTATATATGTTGATGCTCTGTAGACAGAGCGTAGATGTTGTGCGGACAAAGAAAATCACATCGCACACGGACTAAACAATGTAACCCGTCGGTGATGTTTTCATCAACCACTCACAATTGTATACTAGCAGTCGTTTGCTCACAACACACACGGCTTGTTAGCGGTAATCGTCTATGTTGTTATCGGTCTTCGCACACATTTCCGATTACACACATGTTTGCCTCGTATCACGCACATCTTGTTCATTTGAACCGTTTTTGCTCTCATGTCTCAACGCAAACAGTTCATCTGAGTGAACCGCATGTCGTATATCGCACACACCTTTGATCTGGCTGACCATTTCTTTTGTGTTGCCTAATCACAAATAGTTCATCCGAGTGAACCGTATGCTTTACATCGCACACACCTTTATCTGGCTGCCCATTTCTTTTGTTCCTCCTCATCGCAAATAGTTAATTGAGCTGAAAAGTATGCCCTTCATCGCACATGCAACTAAAATCTGAACCGTGTTTGATGCATCATCCATCGCAAATGTTTTGCACCTTTTTTGATGGGTTTTTTACACCACCGTTTGCGATTATGGCATCGCACACAGTTTCGTCGAAGGATCTCTGATCATAGTGCCGCGTTAGCAGCATCCTGCAGTGGTGATGGGAGGGTAGGACAAAAGATGTCATGCAATTTCTTATTATAACCATGTATGACTATATACGGAATACATGCCTACATTACGTTGATGAATTGGAGCTATTGTATATCTCTCTAGGTTGTGACTGTTATATGATGAATGTCATCCAACACAAATATCCATCACTAATCCAATGCCTACGCTTTTCTCACATTGGTTCTTGCTAAGTTACTTTCGTTGTTGTTGTTACAATCACTACAAACTGCTAATGTTACTATTCCTATTCCTATTGTTATTTTCCTACTAAACACTTTGCTGCAGAAATATAATTTCCCAGGTGTGGTTGAACTGAAAACTCAACTGCTAAGGCTCATAAATATTCCTTGGCTCCCCTTGTGTCGAATCAATAAATTTGGGTGAGATGCTACCCTCGAAGACTGTCTTGATCCCCTATAATTGTGGGTTATCAAAGTATTGCCTGGCAGGTTTGCGAGGGCAATACCAAGGTCACACAAAAGAGGACACCATCATGCTTGAAGCAATGGCACCAAAGAAATTGCGTATTTGACATGCCTGGTTTGCACAATGACATCAATGTGCTCCAGTAATCTTTGTTGTGCAAGAGACTATGTGTTGGGGATACTCCAGCATGCAACTACATTGTCAACATGCATAACTACAAAATGGGATAGTACCTTGCCAATGGTATTTATCCCTAGTGGACGGCTTTTGTGAAGACTATATCGAAGAGCCAAGGTAACAAATAATGTCGTTTTGCACAAATGCAAGAAGGTACTAGGAAAGATGTGGATAGGGCATTCAGATTGCTCCAGCCTCCTCGGGGTTTTGTTCATGGAGGTGCAATGATGTGGGATCCAATGATATTGTGCAGTTGCTTACATGTTGTGTAATCTTGCACAACATGATTGTGGATGATGAGGGCGATCTGCAATCAGCATACATGATTTTCGAAAGGGCGGAGGACATTTCCACCTCCGAAAATAAGATGCAACCTAAAGTGCCAGTATCAAAAATAACCTGGCTGCACCCTAACTCTCCAGCTCGTCTCGCCGCCATAATAGGTGCCAAGGATTCTGCATGAAGAGCATTCGATAAATTCTGCAACTTCCCCGCTCCAGCAGCTTCAGCCAAACCTTCTGAGTTCCTGATTATGTATCCCCAGCCACCTGCATTATTTTCCACATTAAAAGATCCATCACTATTTATCTTCGGATATGGATCAAGTGGGGGTATCCATGTTCCCTGTTCAACCACATTTCCTTTCTGTTTCTTCTTGTTATTGTGCTCCAGACACTCCATCATATGATGCTCAATTGAAGACACTCTCTGTGCAATTTCTTGAACATTCTCCAGCATTTGCTCTGTTTCTCTCATACTATAGTATCCATAGAAGTGTGCATATCTTCAAGGTCTCTTCTTCTTTGAGCTTAAAAATTTCCATAAGAGCATCTTGTGAGTTGATGTACTTTGCAAGCAGTCCTCTCATGTCTTCCAATTGTACAGCCATCCAAACCTGCTTAGCTTGCTTACATCTGAAAAAATAGTGCCCTCCACCTTAGTAACAAATGTTATAGATAGGGCATTTTGGGATAATATCAAACCCTCTTCTAATTAGTTTGTGGCGTAAAGGCAGACTATTATTTGCTAGTTTCCAAATGAAGTGAAGCACTTTGCTCGGGAGGGGCAGTTTCCATAACTTCTTCCAATCAAACATAGATGAACTCAGTGAGCTACCTCCTATTTATTGAATACCTCTATTAGTTTTCTTGGTCTCCCAGTCAACGGCAACTTTGTAAGGAGACTTCACCGAAAAAATCCCCTTTTTATCATAGTGCCATGCTACATGGTCTTCTAAGTCCTCGTTATAGGGATCTAAATTATATTCGTGTCCTCCTGACAAAATGTTTGATTGACCATGCCTTCATCCCACACACCTATAATTGGGTCTATCAGCTCCAAGACTTTCTAAATTATATTTTTCCCTCTTTGAGTAACTGGCCTTCGAGTATAGTTCCTCGGTAACCAGGGGTCTCTCCAAATGTTAACACTTCGTCCATTTCCTATGCACCATATTATGCCTTTATTTAGGAGCTTCACTCCTTTCAAGATACTTCTCCAGGAATATGACATTCCTATAACTGGTTTTGCCTTCAGGATATCACCATCTGCATAGTATTTTGCTGGGAGCACCTGAAAACATAAGGATTGCGGATTTTGCAGGAGCCTCCAAGCTTGTCTCGCAAGCATAGCCATATTGAAAGCGTGGAGATCACGAAAGCCCAACCCACCCTCCCTTTTAGGTTGTGACAATCTTTCCCAACTAATCCAATGGATTTTGTGCTCTTTATCATCTTGACTCCACCAGTATCTACATATCATGGTGCTCATTTGATCACATAGGGTTTTGTAATATCAAAGCATTCCATGGCATATATGGGGATTGCTTGTGATACAACCTTAATTAGGATTTCTTTCCCTGCATTTGAGAGCATCCTTTCCTTCCAACCTTGAATCCTCTTCCATAATTTCTCCTTCAAATATTCAAACATCATGCTTTTAGATTTGCCGATGAACACGGGTGGGCCCCATGTATTTCTCTGACCTTGTTTCATGTCTTAACTGAAGGATGACCATCACTTCTTGTTTATCTTTGTCGGGCGTGTTCTTTCTAAACATGATTGTAGGTTTATCTTTGTTAATCACTTGACCTGAGAAAGTTGCATAGGTCTTTAAAATTCTCTCTATCTCCAGCGCATTGCTTGCTTCAGCCTTCATGAGAAGTAAGAGTCATCTGCAAGCAGAAGATGGTTAATGCATGGTACCCTAGCAGAGACTTTAATCCCCTCTATCTTTTTATGCATGTCCGCTTCTTGCACTAATGCCGAGAACCCCTCTGCACATACTAAGAAAAGATATAGGGACAAAGGATCACCTTGAAGGAGTCCTTTGCTAGGGATAATGGTACATGTTACTTCATGATTTATCTTAATTTGGTATTTGACTATGGTCACGCATTTCATCACCAAGCTGATCCATCTTCTGTCAAAGCCCAACTTCATCAACATGTCATGGAGGAAAGACCATTCCACACGATCATAGGCTTTGCTCATTTCCAGCTTCAGGGCCGCATACCCCTTCTTTCCCCTTCGTTTATTCTGCAAAAAATGTGTTAATTCATAGGCCAACATAATATTATCGGAGATCATTCTCCCAGGAATAAAGGCACTTTGGTTATATGGTATAATCTCTAGAATAATAATTTTTAGCCTTCTAATTAATATTTCGGAGATGATTTTATACACCACATTATATAGGATGATTGGCCTCAAATCTCTTAAATTTTCAGGGTTGTGTACCTTGGGAATGAGGACCAACATTGTGTCATTCCAACCCAAGGGCATGTCACCCCCTTTAAGCACCTTCGGTACCTCGTCTATCACCTTCTCCCCCACAATGTGCTAGAATCTCTTGTAGAACAAGGCTGGCATTCCATCTGGCCCTGGCGCTTTGAGATTTAACTTCTTCTCTTGAATATTCGGCACATAGGATTTGGTTCATCTGTCTATCTACTTTTGGGAGAACATACCGTGCGACATTTGTATTATCTGCCGGACCACTTGAAGTGAATAAATCTGAAAAGTAGTTGTGGATTAAACCTTTCAGATTCGATTGACCCTCCACCCAGCCTCCATCCTCCTTCCTCAATTTTTTGATGGTGTTCTTCCTTTTCCTATCTGAAGCAAAAGCATGGAAGAAACTAGTATTTTTATCTCCTTATTTTAGCCAATTCACATGTGCCCTCTGCTTCCAGTAAATATCTTGTTGCTGCTCCAGCTTGTTTATTTTTTTCTTTTAGTACTGCCTCATGGTTCACATGGTCCTGGGATATGTTCTGTAATCTGTTTTGTTCTATCTCTTTTTTAGCGATTTCAGTCTCTTCAGGTCACCCAGCACCTTTGTATCAATTGTTTTAAATCTCTTGCTACCTTCCTGAGTCCTTGCGATACATTAAATGAGCTTGTGACTTGTGCTTCCTACCAAGCCCTACAAACAATACTTTCACATTCTTCTTCCTTCAACCACTTGGCTTCAAATCTGAAATTTTGTCCCTTGCTTGACAAAGAAAGTTTTGTAGCTCCATCAGTATTGGCTATGATTGGTCTATTGTCTGAATGTCTTGGGTCTTCATTTATGACACTGGTCAGAGGAAACCTTCTTCACTAACCCTCGGATGCTACTGCTCTATCTACTCTCTCCATTACATAATTTGCTGCTATATGGTTGTGGTTCCTCCATGTGTACTTATCCCCTTCATATCCTAAGTCCCTTAATCCACAATATTCCAGGGTCTCTTTGAATCTGTCCAAGTGGATTTGGTTCCTTGGTTGGTCTCCTCTTTTTTCGTGATTGTGAAAGATTTCATTGAAATCTCCCAAACATAACCAAGGCCTCTCCATTTGCGCATTAAGATTCCTCAATAACCTCCATGCATTTTCCTTTTTATTCGGGGTCGGCTCCCCATATATACCTGTGAGTCTCCATCTAAAGCCATCCTTTCAATAATCTCTACATGAATGTGCTATTTTGAGTAATTATGTAGCTCCACATTGATGCCCTCTTTCCAAAAAAGGACTAAGCCCCCACTTTTTCCTTTCTTCACCATACTATCCTTGACTACCATCGTTGACTGCTAGCAACCACCTAACGTGTTTCATCCTTTTCTCTTCCATTTTAGTTTCGGATAGGAAAAGGATGTCTAGGTCCTCCCACTTCTAGAGATCCAGAAGCTCTCTAACTACTAGGCCATTCCCCAATCCCCGACAGTTCCAGGCTATGATCTTCATTTTTGCTCGTCGGGTTGTCCCTGCAGCCCAGCATTTTCACTTTCCGGTTAGTCATTTCCTTTCTCTCAATATTTGCAGCCTCTTCATCAACTTCCATCCTTGCTTTTTTTAGTATTTTGGTTTCCAAGTCTACCTCCATCAGATCAACACTCCTTTTCTTCCCCTCTATTGTAAAGAAGCTGTTCTGATGTTGATTGCTTTTGGTTCTTTTATATATCATTTAAAGGTACCTTGATTCACTTTCTTTTCCTCCTTCAAGTACTCCTTTTCCCAACTACTTTGTGCTCATGTTTCCGCCTGGGTTTTCCTATTGTCTTCTTTAGTTGCTTCTCTATGTTCCATATTTGCTTCACTTTCCCGCACCAGCTCTGGCTTGTTAGCAGTTTCTTCTTTGGGTGCATGATCCATTGTTATTTTCTCCTCTTTTAGATCAGATGTTTTTTATTTGTCCTCCAACAACAACTTTTTCCTTCAGTAGTCCTAGTTTGTTCATTCCGGATAGTCTTCCAAGCGCTTGTAACTCCTTTCTCCTCCCCTTTTCCTTATTCTATATTCCTCCGCTTCTGACTGGGTGTTTTTCCTCCATGATGGACTGTTACTTCCCTGCTTACTATCTCAACTTCCAGTACCGTCTGTATGCCAAAAGTTACCTCTATCACTCGAACTCCTGCTCTTTTCTTCACTAAAATTTCCCTTATAGATGACCGCCCACAACTCTGGCCCAAATTATCTCGCTCCTTCTCTTCTGGTCATGGATGGGCATGCTATCTCTGTGTGCCCAATGATGCCCCAACCATAGCAAAAGTCTGAAAGATGTTCATATTTGAAGTCAATAATCTTCCTCTCTTTCTTCCTTTTATTTTCTTCCTCCGCAACAGCACCCGTCAACTCCTCGTACATGTCCTCTTGTTCTTCCTCATCATTTTCAATTTCTAAAGTAATAAATCTTATTATTGGCACTATGATATCCATTCGTACCTTAATTCTCATAAACTCGCCCATCGCAGTTCCATCATGATCAAGGTCAATGTCAAGTACTTCTCCAATATTCTTCCCAATCAATTCTCCTGTTTCGGAACTCATCATGCCCATGGGAATACCATAAACTCTGACCCAGATAGGAATAAATTTGAATTCATACTCATCAATTGTTTTACTAGGCACAAATTTTTCCATCACTATCAGATCCTTGTTGAAACTCCACGGCCCACTATCCAGAGCTTTCTTCTTGCTACTCTCATCATGGAAAGTGAATAGACAGCGATTTCTGTCTAGTAAAAGGGTGCCATGATTCTTTCCCCCGCAGGCTCTCGCGACCGCGTCGCCCCCGCGGGCGACCGGCCACGCCGTGACCCTCTTCTCCAGGCCCCCTCCCCCCTCCTTCCCTCCCCGCTGCTGTCGTCGGCGCTCACCGCCGGGCCTGGCCCGGGCGACGCTAGCGGCGGTGGCCCCCTCGCAATTCCCCACTCAACTCTCCTCTGGCGCGGGACGGAGCGGGCTGGGGGTGTCCCTAGGCAGCGGTCCGGCGTGGCGGCAGGGTCCTGGCGCTGCGCGGGCAAATGTGTAACACCCATGATGCGGCTGTATCTCACACGTGTCGGAGCACGACTTAGAGGCATAACCGCATAGTAGGCATGTCGCAAGAGGGGTAATCTTTACACATCCCATGTACTGAATAAGAAAGGGGTAAAGAGTTGGCTTACAATCTCCACTTCACACAATACATACATATAGCATTACATCATCTAGAATACAATCAAGGTCCAACTACGGAACCAAATAAAGAAAGACAACCCCTAATGCAAAAGATCCCCAATCGCCCCGACTGGGCTCCACTACTGATCAACTGGAAACGAAACAACACAACGAACACGATCTTCATTGAGCTCCTCCTTGAGCTCTGTTGCGTCACCTGCACTGGTATCATCGGCACCTGCAAACTGGCTTTGGAAGTATCCGTGAGTCACGGCCTCATGGGGACTCGGCAATCTCACACCCTCGCGATCAAGACTATTTAAGCTTATGGGTAGGAAAAAGGTAGTGAGGTGGAGCTTCAGCAAGCACTAGCATATATGGTGGCTAACTTACGCAAATAAGAGCGAGAAGAGAAGCAATGCATGGTCGTGAAAGAAATGATCAAGAAGTGATCCTGAAACTACTTACGTTCAAGCATAACACAAGAACAGTGTTCACTTCCCGGACTCCGCGGAAAGAGACCATCACGGCTACACGCGCGGTTGATGCATTTTAATTAAGTTAAGTGTCAGGTTTTCTACAACCGAATATTAACAAATTCCCATCTGCCCATAACCGCGGGCACGGCTTTTGAAAGTTCAAACCCCTGCTGGGGTGTCCCAACTTAGCCCATCACAAGCTCTCACGGTCAACGAAGGATATTCCTTCTCCCAGGAAGACCCGATCAGGCTCGGAATCCCAGTTACAAAACATTTCTACAATGGTAAAACAAGACCAGCAAAGCCGCCCGAATGTGCCAACAAATCCCGATAGGAGCTGCACATATCTCGTTCTCAGGGCACACCGGATGAGCCAGACGACGGGTTGGCATAGACCCTGGTTGCCCAGGGGGCGCCGGACATCGCTCAGGTTGGACCAACACTTAGAGAAGCACTGGCCCAGGGGGGTTAAAATAAACATGACCCTCGGGCTCAGGAAACCCAAGGGAAAAAGGCTAGGTTGTTAGTGCAAATGTAAAACCAAGGTTGGGCCTTGCTGGAGGAGTTTTATTCAAGGCGAACTGTCAAGGGGTTCCCATTATAACCCAACCGCGTAAGGGACGCAAAATCAAGGAACATAACACCGGTATGACGGAAACTAGGGCGGCAAGAGTGGAACAAAACACCAGGCATAAGGCCGAGCCTTCCACCCTTTACCAAGTATATAGATGCATTAATATAATAAGAGATATTGTGATATCCCAACAATAATCATGTTCCAAACATGGAACAAACTCCATCTTCACCTGCAACTAGCAACGCTATAAGAGGGGCTGAGCAAAGCGGTAACATAGCCAAACAATGTTTTGCGAGGAAAAGGTGGGTTAGAGGCTTGACATGGCAATATGGGAGGCATGATATAGCAAGTGGTAGGTATCGCAGCATAGGCATAGCAATAGAGCGAGCAACTAGCAAGCAAAGATAGAAGTGATTTCGAGGGTATGGTCATCTTGCCTGAAATGAACTCAGAGTTGACGAAAGCTTGATCCTCATAAGCGTACTCAACGGGTTCCTCGGTCACGGTGCAATGCGCAAGCAACATGATGCAAAACATGGCATGATATGGGGGAAGTGCTATGCAATGCATATGCGAGCTCCGGAAGGAAAAGATTGATCAAGGCATCAACTTGGCAATCCAAGGGTGCCGCTGGAAAGATGAGATGATTTCGGTCGAAATTGATATAAAGATCACCGGAATCGGATGCACGGTTTGCAAATGGCAGGCAAAACAATAATGGCACAATCCTGCGATTAATAGTACGATGCCATCTAGAATGCAACAAGAAACTAAGCTACTGCACTCCAACATAACAACAAAGCACATGGCAGTGATCTACTCAAGATGCTTGAAAAAAGATGAACACTGAGCTATGGCTAAATCACACAATATCAGGTTCAAACAAGCATGGTAAAAGTGCAAAAGATATCAGCATCACAGACTTAGTGAAAATAACAACATGCCAGGAATTAACATCAAGAAGCAATGTTTAGAGTAAGATAACAACATGCTAAATGAACAGAACATAGCAAACAAAGGCATGGCATGAATCTACTCAAAGCATATAACAAAAGTCCCTTACTGACCATAAGCCAAAAGGGATCAGAAGATATGATGGCACCCATGTAAACATAGCAAGTTTCGTTAACAGATTCAGAATTATGAAGGCATGTTTGCGAGCTCGATGCACTCAACACAAGGCATTACATGACAAGCTAAGCATACACTCAGCAAGGAGACATGTACAACAAGCTAACCATGGCAAGAACAAACTCATAGCATGCATGGATCAACTACAACAACCTTGGCAAAATTGATTAACACATAAACAATCTGCCAGGAACATTTTATAGCAGAAGTAGAGCAAGATTGAGTCATGCTAGGGCACTTCATAAATGCAACCAAGGGCATGGATGGATAGAGCATAACAATATCTCAAAATCATCCTTAATAAACATACTCAAAAGAGGCATGGATCATTCTGTAGCAACATGAATACATGGCATACAAATAACAGCAGACAAAGACTTAGTGAAATTCTAAGTCCCTGAAAACAGCAATATCACGAGAGCTACTTTGCATGCTTGTGCTAGTCACCACATTGATCACAAAAATACATGGCATACACCCCTGTAAAGATGGCATGGCATAGCCCAAAACACATGTAGAGCTCATGCTCATATGCAGCACACAATAATCATGGCAAAAATGACAAAAGCTCATAAACTGATAAGAATCAGCACCTAACATTCTATAGCATTCTTGCAACAGTCATTAGGGCATCAAGATGGACTCAAACAAGCATGGTGCAATGGAACAAAATGAATGGCACATCATGATGAACATTTTGATATATCATGCATGCAAAACGGAGCAGCGAGCACAAAGTTATGGCATGATGAAGGTAGCCACAAAATATTGGAAACATCGGGGACTTAGAGAAATTTAGACCTCGTGGGAAAAGTCAACGGGATTAAGACGACCAAGGACGAGGAGATCCAGGATGGCGGGGAGGCGTTTGGTACGCGGAACGGGTGGATCTCATCCCACCCGGTCGGATCCGAGGCGGGCGGCGTCCGGCGGCTCGCCGGAGCGAGGCGACACCAGCGAGCGGCGCAGCAGCGAGGAGGCGGCGGGCGGCTCGGTGGCGGGGCACGGCGCGACGTGGCAGGCAACGGCGAGCGGCGGCGTGCTCCGGGCGGTGGACGAGGGCGGCGGCACGAGGCGAGGCGAGATCCCGGCGGCGGGCGGCGGCGGCGCGGAGATCCGGCGCGGCATGGGCGCGCTCGGGCGGAGGCGGCGGGGCGGTTCAGGCCCGGGCGGGCCATGGCGGCGGGACAAGTGGCGGCACCGGATTGGGCAGGGGCGACGACAGACGTGTCCGGCGAGGGGCGGACATGTCCGGCGCAGAGAGAGAGTTGGATCTAGGGTTAGACTGCGCGAATTTTCGGGAAGGCACATATATATAGGTAGAGGGAGCTAGGAGAGTCCAAATGAGGTGCGGTTTTCGGCCACGCGATCGTGATCGAACGACCAAGTGGATGGAGGGGGTTTGGATGGGTTATTGGGCCACTTTGAAAGGGTGTTGGGCTGCAACACACACGAGGCCTTTACGGTTCCTCGGTTAGCTGTTGGAGTATCAAACGGACTCCAAATGGTATGAAACTTGACAGGCGGTCTACCGGTAGTGTACCAAGGCCGCTTGGCAAATCTCGGTTCATTCTGAGAAAGTTTAACATCCGCTCACGAAAAGAGGCAAAAGAGGGCGCTGGAGGACATAGGAGTGCCGGATTGCAAAACGGACAACGGGGAAAATGCTCGGATGCATGAGACGAACACGTATGCAAATGCGATGCACATGATGACATGATATGAAATGCATGACACGCAAACAAATGACAAGGCAACAACAGCGAATAACTGGAAGACACCTGGCGCAACGGTCTCGGGGCGTTACAAGGTGGCTGGGCGGTGGCGTCGTCGTTGGTGGCGGGGTAGCGCGGCGGCGTGGTCTGGCGGCGCCCGCTCGGCCCAGATCTGGGCCCTTCGAGCCCCATCTGGGCCCGGGCGGGCTGGCTGTGGGCTGCGGCTGCGGCGCGCCCTCCAAGAGGCGGGGGAGAGGCGAAGAGCGGCAGGGTGCTGGCGGCGCCATCGTCGGCTTGCTGTAGCATGGCGGCGGGGCTTAGCGGGCCCGTTTCGGGCCTGGCCGGGCCAGGGTTGGCCTAGCATGCCCTGCTGCCGTGTCCGGACGGCTACCGCGATGGTGCCGGAGGTTCTGGCCTCCCGCACGACGGCGGTGGAGGTGGTTCCCTCCCGTTCGGCTTCGGTGTTGCTTCTCCCTCCGCAGGGCGCTTCTCTCCGGTCCTCTTGGCCTCGTGTTGGTGTCGGCAGTGAGGCGGCGTGGGTGGCGGCGCAACCGCGATGACGCATGGTGGTGGGCGGCGATCTGGCTGGTCGGCTCCGGTCCGTTGGACGGTGGGGATGGAGTGCGGGAGAAATCTTTGCCGGTTCTTTGGCTCCGATGCGGTGACACCTGCGGGTGCCACCATTCCTTCCTGGAGGGTGTCGGTGATATCCATCCCCCCCACCTGCCGAGGGAAACTCTAGGACATGTCCGGGCAGCAGCGTCGTTGGCGTCGCATTCCTTCTTGGAGGTGTTGCTCGGTACGCGGCGGTTCGGGGCCTCGGGTTGTGGTGGTTTGTTTCTGGAGGGCGTAGCGGTGGCGGGTCGTCCGCGCTTTGTCGAGCTGCCGTTGTTGGTATTTGTTTCTTCTTCTTTTTTTGGACTTGATGTGCTGTTCGCCCCAGCGATCGTTGTATTGGTGTTGGTTGCTTTGAAATGCAAAGCGGGGGAACTCTTTTTCGATAAAAGGGGGCCATAGATTTTCTAAAGTTCTACCCACATACTCTGCTTTTGCTGGCCTTTGTGACAAAAGCTTACCGACGGCTTTAAGCTTGCCAATCGTCGGGGAGCAGGCCTGCCTTCTACCAATTTTGACACTCCTCTTTTCAGCTTCTGAAAGCTTCAAATCTCTCATCTTGCCCTCCACTCCGTCCAGGGCAGGGGTCCTCCTGTCCTCCATTGTTGGATGTCCTCACTGAATCCCGAAGGGAATACCCAGTAGCCACCTCCAAGCCCACCTCTGCACGCCAGGAATCAGGATTAACTGGTGCTTACGATCGTCCGAGTCTATAGGCGAGAGGCTTTTTTGGGGATTTGATTTTTGGGATGGATTTGCTTATGTTCTTGGTCTGGGAACTGGTTTTGGACAACCAAATCTCGAGCAGCAGTCATGGATTGGGTTGGAAGATGGTGGGGAACTGGTCATCTCTCAATCGCTCGCAGCAAATGAGAAAACCAAGTGTGGATCTAGAAATTCGATGGGACGGACCTCGGCATGCATTTAGGCTGCGTTTGGCAGCAAAGTTTTTTCAATGTTTTCTGAGAATATTGTGGTTTCTGAAAAAGACCAAGATTTTGAATACTTTGCTGCGTTTGGCATCAGAAAAAAACCGAAGTATTGTAAACCACGGTATGCCAGAAACCAACGTATTTTTGTGGTATCTGGAAAAGAGGTCCCGACCTCTTTTTTTCAAACAGAACGGAGAGAAATCATCGGGGAGATCACGGTGACGTTGCCGTCTACGTTGAGATAAGAATACCAGCTGCGATCCCATCCTATTTTCCCTCTTTCTGTTATGGTATAAACTCCTGGTTATAGCCAATCTCATCCTATTTACGAGTAGCAGGTCTCTCAGGTTCTTCTTCTGGCCGGCGTCCCGTGCGAGTCTCGTCTCTTCTCTGCAGCGCCATGAGCGAATCAAGCTCTCCACACCACGGAAAAAAGGTATGAGCTCGTCTATGCCCTACAATTTTCGTCCTTA
Organism: Triticum urartu; assembly: GCF_056163025.1. Classification (NCBI taxonomy): domain Eukaryota; kingdom Viridiplantae; phylum Streptophyta; class Magnoliopsida; order Poales; family Poaceae; genus Triticum; species Triticum urartu. The sequence continues at coordinate 189,362,141 of NC_141873.1, read as the reverse complement.
AATTATCTGTCTAGTCTGACCGTAACACTGCCGCAGGAGCTAGCATATAGGTTAGAGATCATACGGCCAGATGGGATGACGGCAATGATTAGTTTCATGTGATCTTGCACGTTTCTCCTTGATTCATGTTATAGATGCTAGCTAGCTAGCCGATTCAGTATGAATGGCGCACGTACACGCACAAAGAATCTAGAATCGGCTGGAAGTACAGGCACGTATATAGACATATAATGGCAAGACGCTCCTAAGATTACTTCAATCTAGTTGACTTCTCCTAGGATGGTTTTACTTCAATCTAGTTGGCTAATTAACTAAAGTTGTCATACGCTCTTGATCAATAATGTACCTCCTATTTAAATTAATCCAGCCATTGAAAGCCAACTGATCGATTTGTTTCTTGCGCCTGTGTAGTTTGCATAGTAGTACACAAATCTGACCCTACATGCAAAGATGGTCCATTTTACTCAGCATGTAACTAGACTCCTGTTGAGTTGGTACATCATCTTTTGTTTACTAACACATCTTATTGTCTTGTTGTAATTATCGGTAAATCTTTATTTAACTATAATTTTTTTGAAACAAGGCAAAAGATTTGCCATTTCATTGATTAAGGAAGAAGGTTTAGACAATGCCACATAGTGGCAAGAAAATAAAGAACTACTCTCGCGCCATTACAATACTCAAATGCTTGGCGCCCGCCAAAGCCCAAAGAGACAACTCCTCTTTAATCCTGTTAATAAGGACCACCGAAGGAGAGGCCGTGTTGCGGAAGATTCTAGCATTGCGCTCCGACCAAATCTCCCAGGAGATGAGCATCATCAACGAAGCAAGCGCCTTGGGGGATTCGCTACGAATATGAATGTTCCCGGTCCACCATTGCTTCACCGAGCCCCTCGTCATCCAAGCAGCGGTATTGATGTGATGCATGCCAAGCCACTGGAGGATATCATTCCACACGCGAAGGGTAAAACGACATTGGAACAGAAGGTGGGCCGCTGATTCTTGACTTTGCTTGCAAAGTGGGCAAAGACCGCAGTTGGGCCATCCACGACGAAGAAGGCGATCTGAAGTCCAAATCCTATTTTGAAGAGCAAGCCAAGCGAAAAATTTGCACCTCGGAGGAGCCCACACCTTCCACACCGAATGGACCATGTCCGACGTAGTAAGGCCCTCAAATTGCGCCTTATAAGCCGAGGAGGAAGAGTACAGACCGTCCTTGGTGAACTTCCAAATAATGGAATCCTCCATATCCTCAGCACGTGTGACCTGAGCAACCTTTTCCCAAAGGTGGGCGAACTGTTGGACGTGGTCGAGGGTTAGGCCATTGGAAATGTCAATGTGAGAGATCCAAGTGTTGTTAGATAAAGCTTGCTGGACCGAGCAGTTTTTCTTTTTAGACAGAACAAAGATGTCAGGCGCAATGTCACGCGGGCGCAAACCATTCAGCCAAGAGGAGTTCCAGAATCTGGTAGTACGCCCATTGCCAACCGTGACTGTAGTGGCAGCCGCAAACAAATCTCTGTCATCGTCCGTACAAGGCGTACCCATACCAATCCATGGTTTTGTGGGCTCTTTCCATTCAAACCAGAGCCACCGGAGCCTAAGAGCCTTGAAAAATTTGCCCAAATTGAGCACACCCAGGCCACCATGTTTCTTTGGCTTGCAAACAAGGTCCCAATTAACTTTGCATTTCCCACCGGAGACCTTATCAGCTCCCGCCCAAAGATAGGCGCGACGAATATGGTCAATCTTCTTGAGAACCTCCACCGGGATATCAAGAGGCGTAATATGGTAAATGGCGATGGCAGTGAGGACAGCTTTGACAAGAACAGCCCGGCCAGCAGTAGCAACGTGTTTTCCCTGCCAAGGAGGGAGCTTGCCAGCGACCTTATCCTCAAGGTGTTGAAAATGGATCCTCTTGAGACGCTTGATAGAAAGCGGGAGTCCTAGGTATCTCATTGGGAATGAAGAACGGACAGCCGGGAAAGCATGTAGAATATCATCAAGGTCAACGTTTTCGCATCGAATAGGGGCCACGAGGCTTTTGGCGCAGTTGGTGACTAAACCGGTAACCTCTCCAAAGGAGGCGAGAGAGGAAGCAAGGAATTGGACGTCCTCTTTGATGGGCTTGACAAAGATGGCAGCATCATCGGCATAGAGCGAAGCACGGATGGTTGTGGCTCTACCACATAGAGGATGGAGGTGCCCTTGGGCCGTGGCTTTGTTGAGAAGGTGGTGTAGAGGATCAATCGCCAAAACGAACAACAAGGGGGATAGCGGGTCCCCTTGCCTGAGACCACGGCCATGCTTCAACGGATCACCCAACACACCATTGATCAAAACCCTCGACGATGCCGTGGAAAGGAGGGCGGAAACCCAGTCGCGAAATCTGCTTGGAAAGCCCAGATGCCTTAAAAGATCTAAGAGGAAGTCCCATCTCACAGAGTCGAAAGCTTTCTTGATATCGAGCTTGAAGAGCAAAGTTGGGGTCCTATTGCGATGCAACTTTCTCGCCAAACCTCTCACATACATGAAATTATCATGGATGCTCCTCTTCTTGATGAAAGCGCTTTGGGCATTTGAGACAAGACTTTGCATGTGCGGGGCGAGACATGAAGCCATCATCTTAGCTATAATCTTCGCAATGGCATGGATAAGACTAATGGGGCGAAAATCGGAGATGCACTCCGCCCCATCTTTCTTAGGAATGAGGGCAATGTTCGCCGAGTTGAGCCAATGGAGGTTCGAGGTGTGCAAGCTCGAGAAGTGGTTGACCGCATTCATAATGTCTCCTTTGATGATCTCCCAACATTCCTTGAAGAAGGCACCGGTGAAGTCGTCCGGTCCCGGAGCTTTGTCACTTGGTAGATCGAAGATTGCCTTCTTGACCTCCTCCTCCGAGAAGGCAGCCCCAAGGTCTGAGAGATCACAAGCGGGGGGGGGGGGGGGGGGGGGCGGGATATTACCCCAATTGATGTCAATGGTACGGGGCACACCCCTCTTGGTGACCTCCCTGAAGTGGTTTTGAATGATGGACTTCTTGTGCTCATGGTCGGTGACCCAACCGTTATTGTGCTTAAGACGATGGATGAAATTCTTTCGCCTTCTATGATTGACTCGAAGGTGAAAGAAGCGAGTGTTGGCATCTCCATCTTTGAGGTTGGTGATTCTTGAACATTGCCTTTTTCACGCGCGTTCAAGCACGGATAAACTAAGCACCTTGCGTTTGAGTCTCCTACGAATGTCCCGCTCATCAGCACTTAAAAGTCGGGTTTCTTGGGCCACATCCAAGCGAAGGATGATCTCGAGGGCCATGTGAATTTGCACCTTTGAATGCGCAAAAATCGTCTTGCTCCACTTTCTAAGAACATGACTTGTCTTTTTCATCTTCTGGAAGAGGATGTGATAGGGATCAATATGGTTCACCTCCTGGTTCCAAGCACCTTGGACAACCTCCTTGAATCTGGGCATTTTGATCCAAAAGTTTTCAAAGCGGAACGACTTGGTCCTCGGAGGCCCTTTATCATTAGCAAGGAGGAGAGGACAATGATCAGAGAGCGATGAGGAAAGAGCGTGCAGGAGGTGAGTGTTGAACTGAAGGTCCCAGTCTTCATTGCAAAAGAAGGAATCAAGCTTGCTCAAAGTTGGGTCACTTTGCTCGTTACTCCAAGTAAATTTCCGGTTTTGGAGGTGTATCTCTTTTAACTCACACGCATTGAGGGCGTTGCGAAAACGAACGATGCGGCTCCGATCAACATTCGCACGGTTCTTGTCTCTAGCTCGGTATATTTGGTTGAAATCACCATTGACCAACCACTTATCACCATGGGGGGGCTTCTCACTAACTAATTCTTGAAAGAAGCCATCTTTAAGATTGCTTCGTGTCGGGCCATAAACGGTTGTTAGCTTGAAGGATGTGCTCGAAGAGGTGATGGTGACAGTGGCCGAAAGGAAAAAGGCTTTGATGCTAACATCATTGACAGAGACAAAATTCTCATCCCAGAGAAGCAGGATGCCCCCACGGGTGCCCAGGGCTGGGCGTTGAGCAAAGCTCTTCAGTCTATATCCCCCTAGAAATGCAGCAATGAAAGGGTCAACCAGCTCGAGCTTGGTCTCTTGTAAACAGACAAGGTGGCACGGAGTAGCTGCGATGGTCTCGTGAATGGCAGAACGACGATCAGGACAATTCAAGCCTCGGACATTCCAACTCAGAATATTCAGGTTTTGTTCTAACATAAATGGCACCAGAATACTTCAGTAGAGCTACACTTGGCTGGACCAGCACAAGAAGCAGAGTACAACAACACCAGGAGAAGCAACACGTTTAGCAACATCAAACAACAGCCACAACAAACATCGCCATGCGCCTCGCAAGGGCAGAACCAGAACCATCGAGAGGTTGTATCTAACATAAGGAACAGAGTACATCGACTGGAACAAACACAATCCATATCACGCCGCCTCGTCGGCGACCTCCTGACCCGTCGTTTGCAGCTCCGGCCCGGCTTCTCCACCATGCTCCACAAGGGCATCTTCAACTGTCTTCGCCAGGTCACAATCAAGGTTGAACAAGGCTCGAAGGGCAGAAACAGTGATGTCGGGGAGCGTTCCCTGGAACATGGCAACGAACTTTCCAATGGCATCTTCGGTGAGCTGCTGGCCTTCATCAATGATGCCCATGCGCTGACAGGGCAGCCTCTCTGCCATCTTTGCGATCGGCATTGCCCTCTTATTGGCACGTAGCCGTGGGCTGCACCTGGTCAGGTTGAAGCCTGAGACGCCCGCGAGCGTCTTCCTCCTGGTCGCTGGCGGACGAGGTGGAGAGGAGCTTGGATCAACTAGGAGTGGCGGCTGACGGGCGAAGAATAACGGAGAGCGTGGCGGCGACCCTGCTGGACTTCTAGGCGGCGTGGACATAGGGATGTGGATAGGGGTGACCGGAGGGGAAGGAGTCTCTTCTGGAGTGGAAATCGCCATGAGCTCGTCAGCAGAGCCAGTCGAATCGGCATGTTGGTGCAGCAGCGTGACGGAGCCAGGAGCCGACTGGTGGAGCGGCGTGAGGGGGCTTGGAGTCGGGGTGGTTGCACGCCGTAGCAGACGAGGCGCGGGACAGCCCGGTGGCGCGTCCTCCGGCGACACTTGCAAGCCCGGACACGATGCCGCGCGACGCAGCCAAGCAGGAGCAGTCGGTGAAGGACGCTGCTCGATGATGTCTCTGTGAGTGGTGCGGGGGGAAGATGGCGACGATCTTCCGCAGTTCACAGGGGCCTTCGGGGACGGCCGCAGCACAATGATGTCATGTTGTGTAGTGCGAGGCGAAGGAGGCGGGGATCTTCCGCGGTTCTCTTCGTTGCGCGGGATGATAGACCTAGCTCTTGAGCGTGCACGCCTCAGCGTCATGTCAGATGGGCGGTCTCGGGGCCTCCTGCCTGAAGCCGGGATGACGGTGCCATCACGGAGGCGTTGCACACATCCATTGTTGATTCTCCGGGCATCGAGGATTGGGAGCTCCAGACCACAGAGCATGTCATCTTCTTGACGGCCACAGATGTCGCTGTCTTTTCAGATCCACTCATCGCACGAGTCTTGGCCTTGCTTAGCACGTCCAGGGTGAGCTCTTGAGCGTTGGCGGACGCGAAGCAACGAGTGCGAGCGCGGGCGGAGGGGAGTCCTTTCGGCAACATCGTCCGGGGAGGACGGCAACAGAGGCGAGGGATGGCCCTGCGGTGCTGGTGGCAGGAGACGGTCTTGTTGTGGAGGCGGCGTCTTGCTGGTGCACTGACGAGCACGGTGCCCGCTCTGTCGACATATCAGGCATTTGTAGGGATCACGGCAGTCAACTTTGCAGTGTCCCCGCTCCAGGCAGCGATGACAGGTCCTACAATGGAGCTTGACGAATCTTCTGCTGGTTGGAGGGGAATATGAAGGCGAGAATCGTCGGGGTGAACGACGGTGGTCGGGAGACAGAGCTCTCCACCAGTACGGAGCTCGAACAAGCTTCCAACCCTCCTCCGAGCTGGCTTCCCCACTGGACGGCTCGATCGAAGAAGCACGCGGCGATGCAGGTCTGGAAGGAACGGGCGTCCACGCCGCATGCCGGCCGGCACTGAACCGCGCAGATGACGATGCCTTGAGGCATGACCGGGGAGCGCCACGGACGAGCCCAAGAGGAGCTGGATGCAGCAGAACTTCAGCGGCAGCAAAGCAGACCTTCCGGGTTGGATCTGAAGCAACGAGAGCAGCAACTGCAGGTGGATCTTCGGGGATAGAATCCCGGCCAAAAGAAGAGCCTGAAGAGGGAGGGCGCCTTGGCGGCGAGGCTGGATCTGGTGTGGATCCCGCGAGCTGTGGGAACAGAGAGAGCACGAGGCCGTCCCGAGCAAACCTTGGCGTGGGGAACCCGGGAGGAAACCGCGGCGTTGCAGGGGAGAGGTGCGGCTGGTGAAGGGGTGGCGCCGCGGCGGCGGAGACGGTGGCTGCGGGCGCCGGAGCGGCGCGGCGCAGGAGCGTGGGCGGGGGGAGCGACATCCTTTTTCCGCGAAAGATTATATGATAGAGGCAAAATGATTAATTTAACTATAATGAACGCTTGCAGGGCCAAAACAGGACAGAGCTACATGGAATAATGGTCGCACTGGCTTTTTTGTGTCAATGATGAATGTGACGCCCGGATAATCATGCTACAGTAATCCCACGCTAATCATGCCACGTCACCTCGGTTACTGTTCCTAACCTCGCGATGATTCGAAACCGTTTCAATATTTAAATTCAAAGTAGGTCAAACAACAAAAGTTTTCAAAAGTTGAAACAAAAATGTTCGGGCGGTGCTGAATATTACAAGGGTAATTATGGTGTAGTAAACACATTTTTATAAAATGTCTAAATAATTTAACATGATTTAAAAACAGAAAAGTAAATAGATAAAAGAAAAGAAAATACAAAAACCAAAACAAAAAAAGAGAGAACCCCCCCACCCACTGGACCAGGCAGCCCACCTCCCCAGGCCGGCCCACATGGCCCAACCGGCCGCGCCCCCACTCCCTTACCCTCTCCCCCCCATTTCCCCTAACCCTAACCGAACAGCCACTCCCCCCCCACTCGCTTTCCCCTTCCCCCCACGATCCAGACCGGATCGTGGCCCGATCGCGCACGCCGCCCCGCCGCTGGACCTCGACCTCGCCGCCTGGGACGCCGCTCGACGCGGGAGCCCCTTCGCCGCCTCGACCACGCCTCGTCCTCGTCGGCTCCTCTCGGCCTCCTTCCTCTCCGCCCGCGGCGCCATCGTCTGCTACCTCCTCTTCGACCACGAGCACGAGCTCGGGACCCCGTCGTCGCCGGACTAACGCCGCCCGTCGCCGGATCTCCCTCGTCGGACTTCCCCCGACCTCCGTCGAGCCCACTGCCACGGTCCCTACTCCCCACCGTGAGCTCCCTTCCTTCCCTTCTCTGTCGCCGGCGCCGTTTCTCCCCGTCCCGCAGCGCCCGCGTGCCGGAGCTCACGCTCCGGGCCGCCCTCGCCACACCGCACCACGCCCACACGTCCCGGTCCTCCTCCTCCCCGTCCCGCAGCTCCGTCCGGCGCTCGCACCGTTGCCCTGTCTGCCGCGGCCGCCTTTGCTCGCCCGTGCCCTCCCGTGCGGTCGCCCGCTCCTACCGCTGCACCTACCGCTGCAACTGCCGCCACCGCCGCTGCTTAGCGCCGCCCTGCCTCCACTGCTGCCCGTCGCCGCCTCCCTGCCGCTAGCCCCGCACCGCTCGTTGTTCGGGCGAAAACCGCACGCTCGTGACCCAGCGCCCAGCGCCCGTAACCCGCTATGGCCCCTCTGGCCTATGACATGTGGGGCCCTGCCCCCAGAACGTTTATAAAGAAAAGGAATTAAAAATAATATATAAAATAAAAATATAATTAATTGAAGAAATAATTAACTTAATTAATTTTGATTAATTAAACTAATCAAATAATTAAACATTAGTTATCTAATTAACCTGGTTAGTTAATTAGCTAATTAATTAGTATGACAGTGGGGTCCACCCCCTAATTAATACTAATTAGATTAATTAAATTTGGATAATTAACATGTGTCTCTGACCAGTGGGACCCATTCATCAGGTTGACTAGTCAACCCCTCTTGACTGCTGACGTCAGCATGACATCATGCTGATGTCATAAATCCATTTTTGAATTAAATTAAATAATTAATTAAATATCAGAAAATGATTTAAATCTTTAGAAAATCATATCTTTTAATCCGTAACTCGGATGAAAATACTTTCTACATGAAAGTTGCTCAGAACGACGAGACAAACCCGGATACGCAGCCCGTTCGTCCGCCACGCATCCCTAACCTATCGAACTCGCAACTTTCCCCCTCCGGTTCACCGGTTCGAAAACGCGAAACACCGGGGATAATTTCCCGGATGTTTCCCCCCTTCACCGGTATCACCTCATACCGCGTTAGGGCACCTCTAGCACCGATACTTGTCATGTCATGCATCGCTATGCATCTGCTTGCTTAAATAATTATTGTTTCTTCCCCCTCTTCTCTCGCTAGACACCGAGACCGACGTCGCTGCTACCCAGTACGACTACGGAGTTGACGACCCCTCTCTCTTGCCAGAGCAACCAGGCAAGCCCCCCCCCCTTTGATCACCAGATATCGCCTACTCTTCTCTATACTGCTTGCATTAGAGTAGTGTAGCATGTTACTGCTTTCCGTTAATCCTATTCTGATGCATAGCCTGTCCTTGCTACTACTGTTGTTACCCTTACCTGCTATCCTACTGCTTAGTATAGGATGCTGGTGTTCCATCAGTGGCCCTACACTCTTGTCCGTCTGCCATGCTATACTACTGGGCCGTGATCACTTCGGGAGGTGATCACGGGCATGCTATATACATTGCACTGTTACATTACCTGTGATACTGTTCGGAGATGGGGGCTGAAGGGGCAGGTGGCTCCATCCCGGTAGAGGTGGGCCTGGGTTCCCGACGGCCCCCGACTGTTACTTTGTGGCGGAGCGACAGAGCAGGTTGAGACCACCTAGGAGAGAGGTGGGCCTGGCCCTGGTCGGCGTTCGCAGATACTTAACACGCTTAACGAGATCTGGGTATTTGATCTGAGTCTGGCCACTGGCTTATACGCACTAACCATCTACGCGGGGACAGTTATGGGCACTCGACGTCGTGGTATCAGCCGAAGCCTTCGTGACGTCAGCGACTGAGTGGCGTGCGCCGGATTGGACTGGAACGCCTACTAGGCTAGGTCTGCTTCCGGCCGCGTTCGCAGCATGCAGGTGTGCAAAGGGCGATGGGCCCAGACCCCTGCGCCATAGGATTTAGACCGGCGTGCTGACCTCTCTGTTGTGCCTAGGTAGGGCTGCGATGTGTTGATCTTCCGAGGCCGGGCATGACCCAGGAAAGTGTGTCCGGCCAAATGGGATCGAGCGTGTTGGGTTATGTGGTGCACCCCTGCAGGGAAGTTAATCTATTCGAATAGCCGTGATCTTCGGTAACAGGACGACTTGGAGTTGTACCTTGACCTTATGACAACTAGAACCGGATACTTAATAAACACACCCTTCCAAGTGCCAGACACAACCGGTGATCGCTCTCTCACAGGGCGACGAGGGGAGGATCATCGGTTAGGATTATGCTATGCGATGATACTTGGAGGACTTCAGTCTACTCTCTTCTACATGCTGCAAGACGGAGGCTGCCAGAAGCGTAGTCTTCGAAAGGACTAGCTATCCCCCTCTTATTCCGGCTTTCTGCAGTCCAGTCCACATATAATAGCCTTATTCCAGTTGATACCAATGCATACATATGTAGTGTAGCTCCTTGCTTGCGAGTACTTTGGATGAGTACTCACGGTTGCTTTCTCCTTCTTTTCCCTCTATCCCTTCTACCTGGTTGTCGCAACCAGATGTTGGAGCCCAGGAGCCAGACGCCACCGTCGACGACGACCCCTACTACACCGGAGGTGCCTACTACTACGTGCTGCCCGCTGACGACGACCAGGAGTAGTTTAGGAGGATCCCAGGCAGGAGGCCTGCGCCTCTTTCGATCTGTATCCCAGTTTGTGTTAGCCTTCTTAAGGCAAACTTGTTTAACTTATGTCTGTACTCACATATTGTTGCTTCCGCTGACTCGTCTATGATCGAGCACTTATATTCGAGCCCTCGAGGCCCCTGGCTTGTATTATGATGCTTGTATGACTTATTTTATTTGTAGAGTTGTGTTGTGATATCTTCCCGTGAGTCCCTGATCTTGATCGTACACGTTTGCGTGTATGATTAGTGTATAATTAAATCGGGGCGTCACAAGTTGGTATCAGAGCCGAGTGCCTGTAGGAATCCCCTTTTCCAACTCCTTGGCCGAAGTCGAGTCTAGTGATTGCAAAACTTTTACTAACATGGTTGTGTGGCTTATGAGCCCACGTTGCCATTGCGTGGTATTAGGATCTTTTACTCCTCGTCTATACTCTGGGAATCTGATCTCTCTTCTATTCGGGTTAAATGATTTTGCTAAAATCTAACTCTAGGTTCTCGTTACCACTTCCTGCCGGAGAACCCTTTCATTACGGATGATCAACTGCTTCAACAGAAGATTCTCACAATACTCTCCGATATTTTCTCGAGACCTTGTGCCTGTTGCTTTTGCAATCCCCTACCACCGAAAAATCCCTATGGATAAATACTTACACCTGTCGTTCTTGCTTTTATTCCTAGTTGGTCTTGTTATTACAAGATACCCCGAAATACTCGTCGTTGTTTCAACAATCCTTTGAGCTTACTGCCTTGTTGTTCTTTGTCACCTGAATACCCCTATGGATAATTCTCGCACTTATCGAGTATCCGCTCACCCCCAGTTGTTCATGTGTTTCACAATGGTCTTCGAAATACTATTCGATCTTCCGAAAATCCTCAGCAGCTTATTGCTCTTGAAATTCTTTGCTTGCTTGCGTTATGGTTAATCCCATAAGTATAGTAATCTTATTGGCATTCTTTTCCACCGTCTTTTTGATCCTATTGATTCAACATGAGCGCGAATGCACGCAATCATCAGTCGGATCCTAGAATTCATCCTTCCGGCTCAGACGCCAGTTTAAACCTGAGCTGGATCTCGACCAATCAATTGACCATCGATCGTACCCCTAAGTCTATTCAACTTATCCATCCCTGATCAGAGCATTGCTTCTGATCCCCTGTCTTGGAATTGATAATTCCTTTGCATTTGAGCCTTGAATTAGTTAGTTGTTTCTAAAGTCTGATCTCCTTGCATTATTTCTCCCTCTGGTTGAGTACCGATGCTCACACCAGATCCCTTGAGGACCACCAGATCCTTTGTTGGATTTTATCCGACAGTGTCCTTCATATTCAATAACTTTGGGAGTCTTTTCTCGGACACATGATGCCTTTGGTAAATTGTATCCTCTCGTTTTGTCACCCATGCTCTACTATCGAGCTTGTGTTATTTACTAATGAAGCTTGTGGTATAAGTTCCCAAGATGCCCCTAAGGGTTGAACCTATGCCTTTTCTAATCTGTGTGAACCCGGAACTACTACGGGTCATACTCTATTGCTATGTCAGATAAAACTTCAACACTACAACTTCATCGAAGGCGAGAAGTGAATGGAAGGTTATACATTGAAGAAGTGGGAGTCGACCTTGAACTTGTGTTCATGCCCATGGACATGATGTAGATCCTATCATGGAAGCTTCTTGTAATAATAACTATTTCCTTGATATAATATCCTTTGGTATCGGTGAAGTGATCCTTTGCGATCGTGGTTCCGACCCTATGTTCTTCTTTGATCCCATTTCTCGGGCAAGCTTAAGAACTTGTCTTATGTGGACCGATACACTTGTCCAACCTTTACTTTGATCTTTCGTCGAGTATAACACCATGATATCTCGAGATTATCACGGAACTACATAACCTCTTATGAGTTCTCCATCAAGTACTACATTCTCACAGATTCCAATTCTTTTTCACGGGCTCTGAGTCATTAGTCACTCGAGAACACTGATAAGTGAATCGATTCCGCACGCCAATTCAATAACTCTGAGTAATTTTCATTGCCTATGAGTTTAATAATCTTTCAACTCATTCCTAGCCTGATCGGCTACATCATTATTGTGCCTATTTTAACTGTACTACCTGGTCCTTCCCGGAGCACAAATTTTGACGATGAGCTAGACTTACGTCGATCTTCCTTGTCATATCATTTCGCCTTGAACATCAAGCTTGATTTCGAGTTCGTGTCGTACCCTTGGTTCCAGTAACTTTCGCTTCATCAGTCCTTTGACTTGATGTAATCGCTGTTCGATTACATCTTCATGAAACCTCTCGACAAATGTGTCGTGATCATCATCTACATTCTGAGCTCTTACAGGATATCAATCGAATTCGTGATGAGAAATACCATCCTTGCCCCTCGATGATTGTGTTATCATCGACGACATTCTTGCCTTCCCCCAACACAAACTTGTTCATGTTTTGTGTTATACCTTGAGTTCCTTGCTATCCAGCCTTTGTTCTTCTTTACCTTGGAGTATTACCATCTTTTATGTCAGGAATGTCATGAGACTTTCACCACCTCTTTAAGAATTCTTGATACAAGTGATACATCTCGCCATCTACATTCATCTCTTGGTCCCCGTGTTGTTTCTAACCGGAAAACCGACAATTGAACTATGATGTGCGAATTCAAAACTTCTAGCAACCCTATTGCTTTGAAGTTAATGGTCGACATTTCATTCTTAGACCATTGGTTATCAAATCACCATTCTAACATTGATCCTGCTGCCTAAGCCCATATTTCGGGTGCACCTTTCAACCAGTGATTAATTGTGTGTGTTTCCCTTGAGCATACATCATTATATCATTTGATATGATAAATGTTATCTCCTTGTTCACATAATTGTGGAGATCCATCTTTTGGAAATCTCGATGAATTGTCACTGAGCCAGCAGCTACCTCCTCATCCTCTCCTTAATTTAATGAAGAACTCTTGTGTCGGAACTCGCTTCCATAGTTCAATTCCCAAGAATCTTACAATGTCATCTCGACAATTTGTGTTGCACCTTTCTTCTCAGGCATCCTGAGTCCGAGTTATCCCGACCCCAATCAGATCTGAATCTCGGTCAGATATGATGGTTGGAACATATTTCCAAGAGTTATAACATTGGTCGTTATATGACCCGGTAAGGTGAAGTCATGCCTAGCACACCTGGCCGGAGGACCTATTGTTATAGTTTACTTTTAGCAAGGTTATCTAGTCTTCCATGAGGAAATGGTAAGACTTATTCTATAAGTTGTTCCTGATGAATCCTTTATGTATCCATAGTCCGACCTTTGCTTGAAGACCATGTCAATGCTATCTCGAAGCATGTCTGTGGTACTCCAATTTTCAGCAAGAACATTTGAAGCTCAATGCTAAATGTTTATTTCTTAATTATCCTAACACCGTTGTATGGGTAATGTCATGGAATTTCTCTTCCCTTTCCTGAAGGATTTTCTACTTTATATCATGCCAGGAATATCATGCCTTGCTTGTCCTTGGGAAGGGTATACCCCTGGTATATGTGTCAAACACATTTTCCTTCCCATTGTTCTGTTTGATCTGATGATCACATTTTCCTTTTCGTTGAATTGTTTAAACCTTTCTTGTGATCTATATGATCTAAGCAGTAATATTCTCCTGCTTATGTAAACACCTCGTTGTACAATTCTGTCAGCAAGACCCTGTTACTTTTGTTGATGACATTCCGGTAACCACCGATGGACGAGAACTTTGCTTATTGGTCCGCCTCGTTCAACGAGCAGGAAAATGGTTCTCTTCGTCCCTCGCCCTTGGTATCGATGTTGTTGCCGACATAACTGACAGGCTACCCTCTGACATGCCTTGCTATCATGACCATGCAAGATGTCAACGCCCTTCCCTATTTTAACCCACATGGTGGGCCCATAACCCACAGATCCATAGGATCGAAACCTGACTCTCCTGTACACCCTGTTGTCAAAGTTATTCCTCGTGCTTGACTTTCTATGTAATTCACGGGCCACCTGTCTGTTGATCTATTCTGGTATAAGACGCAATACTTATTCCCGATTGCTTTGAACCGCTTTCACGCCCTGTAACAGGCATCGAACGATTGTCTATCCGCTTGAAACTTCTTATTGTACCGTCTTACTTTGCTCTCGATGTGTTTCCTTTGTTCAATTCGAGAGATAGTCATGTGTTCATTCATGGGATAACCCCAGATGATTACCCCTTATAGCATCCTATCGTTATCAACCTGCCCCTTACCTATTCGTAAGTACGATGGAGTTCCCGAAGAAAGGATGCCGACTTCCTCATGATTACCCGCAGCAGAGAAATGAAGCATCAATGTAATGGATCGACCTCTTCGAGAAGAGCAACTATGACCGAGAAGAATCGTTAGAATTTCGTAACTAGATCCCTTCTCCCTTGTAACCGCTCCTAATCTCGGGACGAGATTTCTTGTAGTGGAGGAGATTTGTGACGCCCGGATAATCATGCTACAGTAATCCCACGCTAATCATGCCACGTCACCTCGGTTATTGTTGCTAACCTCGCGATGATTCAAAACCGTTTCAATATTTAAATTCAAAGTAGGTCAAACAACAAAAGTTTTCAAAAGTTGAAACAAAAATGTTCGGGCGGTGCTGAATATTACAAGGGTAATTATGGTGTAGTAAACACATTTTTATAAAATGCCTAAATAATTTAACATGATTTAAAAACAGAAAAGTAAATAGATAAAAGAAAAGAAAATACAAAAACCAAAACAAAAAAAAGAGAGAACCCCCCCACCCACTGGACCAGGCAGCCCACCTCCCCAGGCCGGCCCACCTGGCCCAACCGGCCGCGCCCCCACTCCCTTACCCTCTCCCCCCCACTTCCCCTAACCCTAACCGAACAGCCACTCCCCCCCCACTCGCTTTCCCCTTCCCCCCACGATCCAGATCGGATCGTGGCCCGATCGCGCACGCCGCCCCGCCGCTGGACCTCGACCTCGCCGCCTGGGACGCCGCTCGACGCGGGAGCCCCTTCGCCGCCTCGACCACGCCTCGTCCTCGTCGGCTCCTCTCGGCCTCCTTCCTCTCCGCCCGCGGCGCCATCGTCTGCTACCTCCTCTTCGACCACGAGCACGAGCTCGGGACCCCGTCGTCGCCGGACTAACGCCGCCCGTCGCCGGATCTCCCTCGTCGGACTTCCCCCGACCTCCGCCGAGCCCACTGCCACGGTCCCTACTCCCCACCGTGAGCTCCCTTCCTTCCCTTCTCTGTCGCCGGCGCCGTTTCTCCCCGTCCCGCAGCGCCCGCGTGCCGGAGCTCACGCTCCGGGCCGCCCTCGCCACACCGCACCACGCCCACACGTCCCGGTCCTCCTCCTCCCCGTCCCGCAGCTCCGTCCGGCGCTCGCACCGTTGCCCTGTCTGCCGCGGCCGCCTTTGCTCGCCCGTGCCCTCCCGTGCGGTCGCCCGCTCCTGCCGCTGCACCTGCCGCCACCGCCGCTGCTTAGCGCCGCCCTGCCTCCACTGCTGCCCGTCGCCGCCTCCCTGCCGCTAGCCCCGCACCGCTCGCCGTTCGGGCGAAAACCGCACGCCCGTGACCCAGCGCCCAGCGCCCGTAACCCGCTATGGCCCCTCTGGCCTATGACATGTGGGGCCCTGCCCCCAGAACGTTTATAAAGAAAAGGAATTAAAAATAATATATAAAATAAAAATATAATTAATTGAAGAAATAATTAACTTAATTAATTTTGATTAATTAAACTAATCAAATAATTAAACATTAGTTATCTAATTAACCTGGTTAGTTAATTAGCTAATTAATTAGTATGACAGTGGGGTCCACCCCCTAATTAATACTAATTAGATTAATTAAATTTGGATAATTAACATGTGTCTCTGACCAGTGGGACCCATTCATCAGGTTGACTAGTCAACCCCTCTTGACTGCTGACGTCAGCATGACATCATGCTGATGTCATAAATCCATTTTTGAATTAAATTAAATAATTAATTAAATATCAGAAAATGATTTAAATCTTTAGAAAATCATATCTTTTAATCCGTAACTCGGATGAAAATACTTTCTACATGAAAGTTGCTCAGAACGACGAGACAAACCCGGATACGCAGCCCGTTCGTCCGCCACGCATCCCTAAGCTATCGAACTCGCAACTTTCCCCCTCCGGTTCACCGGTCCGAAAACGCGAAACACCGGGGATAATTTCCCGAATGTTTCCCCCCTTCACCGGTATCACCTCATACCGCGTTAGGGCACCTCTAGCACCGATACTTGTCATGTCATGCATCGCTATGCATCTGCTTGCTTAAATAATTATTGTTTCTTCCCCCTCTTCTCTCGCTAGACACCGAGACCGACGTCGCTGCTACCCAGTACGACTACGGAGTTGACGACCCCTCTCTCTTGCCAGAGCAACCAGGCAAGCCCCCCCCCCTTTGATCACCAGATATCGCCTACTCTTCTCTATACTGCTTGCATTAGAGTAGTGTAGCATGTTACTGCTTTCCGTTAATCCTATTCTGATGCATAGCCTGTCCTTGCTACTACTGTTGTTACCCTTACCTGCTATCCTACTGCTTAGTATAGGATGCTAGTGTTCCATCAGTGGCCCTACACTCTTGTCCGTCTGCCATGCTATACTACTGGGCCGTGATCACTTCGGGAGGTGATCACGGGCATGCTATATACATTGCACTGTTACATTACCTGTGATACTGTTTGGAGATGGGGGCTGAAGGGGCAGGTGGCTCCATCCCGGTAGAGGTGGGCCTGGGTTCCCGACGGCCCCCGACTGTTACTTTGTGGCGGAGCGACAGAGCAGGTTGAGACCACCTAGGAGAGAGGTGGGCCTGGCCCTGGTCGGCGTTCGCAGATACTTAACACGCTTAACGAGATCTGGGTATTTGATCTGAGTCTGGCCACTGGCTTATACGCACTAACCATCTACGCGGGGACAGTTATGGGCACTCGACGTCGTGGTATCAGCCGAAGCCTTCGTGACGTCAGCGACTGAGTGGCGTGCGCCGGATTGGACTGGAACGCCTACTAGGCTAGGTCTGCTTCCGGCCGCGTTCGCAGCATGCAGGTGTGCAAAGGGCGATGGGCCCAGACCCCTGCGCCATAGGATTTAGACCGGCGTGCTGACCTCTCTGTTGTGCCTAGCTAGGGCTGCGACGTGTTGATCTTCCGAGGTCGGGCATGACCCAGGAAAGTGTGTCCGACCAAATGGGATCGAGCGTGTTGGGTTATGTGGTGCACCCCTGCAGGGAAGTTAATCTATTCGAGTAGCCGTGATCTTCGGTAACAGGACGACTTGGAGTTGTACCTTGACCTTATGACAACTAGAACCGGATACTTAATAAAACACACCCTTCCAAGTGCCAGATACAACCGGTGATCGCTCTCTCACAGGGCGACGAGGGGAGGATCATCGGTTAGGATTATGCTATGCGATGATACTTGGAGGACTTCAGTCTACTCTCTTCTACATGCTGCAAGCCAGAGGCTGCCAGAAGCGTAGTCTTCGAAAGGACTAGCTATCCCCCTCTTATTCCGGCTTTCTGCAGTCCAGTCCACATATAATAGCCTTATTCCAGTTGATACCAATGCATACATATGTAGTGTAGCTCCTTGCTTGCGAGTACTTTGGATGAGTACTCACGGTTGCTTTCTCCTTCTTTTCCCTCTATCCCTTCTACCTGGTTGTCGCAACCAGATGTTGGAGCCCAGGAGCCAGACGCCACCGTCGACGACGACTCCTACTACACCGGAGGTGCCTACTACTACGTGCTGCCCGCTGACGATGACCAGGAGTAGTTTAGGAGGATCCCAGGCAGGAGGCCTGCGCCTCTTTCGATCTGTATCCCAGTTTGTGTTAGCCTTCTTAAGGCAAACTTGTTTAACTTATGTCTGTACTCACATATTGTTGCTTCCGCTGACTCGTCTATGATCGAGCACTTGTATTCGAGCCCTCGAGGCCTCTGGCTTGTATTATGATGCTTGTATGACTTATTTTATTTGTAGAGTTGTGTTGTGATATCTTCCCGTGAGTCCCTGATCTTGATCGTATACGTTTGCGTGTATGATTAGTGTACGATTAAATCGGGGGCGTCAAAATGAAAGAGTATGCAAATGTGGGAAGGTATCGTGGCCAAAATGGGTGGACCAAGGAAGGATGGCAAGCTATGAAAAACCGCCTTAATGAGAGGCCTCCTGGAGCTAATTTCACTGTTCAACAGCTGAAAGATAGAGAGCAAAGGCTGAAGAAGAAACTTAATGTTGTCAAGTCTATTATAGAAAAGAGTGGTTTCGGTTGAGATCCTCATAACAAAGTGCCAACGGCTATAGATGAAAATTGAGCAGAGCTATCAAGAGAACAACGCAAGTGGAGATACAAACAATTCCCCTATTATGATGTTTTATGTGAAATTTATGAAGGTATTTTTTCTGACGATGATAAAAAATATAAATTGCTCCTGTCATATTATGTATTACTTACATCATTTCTACACAGGTCAAATGGCAGAAGGAAAGCATTGCAAAAGGACAACCGATGGTAATGAAGAGAGGTACAATAATGTGTCCCATTTTCCTGAACATGGAAGTTATACTGATGATGTTTTGAGGGCTGCCGGTATGAATTCTCCTGAGGCAACACTATCTGCTCCAGGATCATCAATGCCAGAATATGAGTTGGGCAGAGATATATATGGGGATGATGTTGACGGTGGCGTCTAGGGAGTAATCAAATTCATGCTTCAGCAGTAGAAGATTTAACGAGTGTGGATTCACCTCAAAGGAAGAGGCTTCGGAATTCTAAAGGATCTGATGACGGAAGTGAGAAAAGTAAGGGGAAAAAAGAAAAGGACACTATGTTGGCCAACTTGGTTTCCGTGAGGGAGGAAGAAATGCAAACTTATAAAGAAATGAAGACGAAGCAAATTGATAGCTACAAGGAAATCAAGATGGCACAAATGGAAAGGAATGATCCAAAAAATGATCCATATGGCATGCCAAACTGCAAGCCAAGCTTATTATAGATGAGGCCAACCTATGGGTTACTGCAGGGGCTAAACAATTAGGGAAAATTGTATCGCGCGAGTAATTGTCATGCCGTACTTCGGCCTTGTGTAACTCTACAAAACTCTATTCTCCTCTACTTTAATAGATGGGGCAAATCTTTTGCCTCCGTTTCGAAAAAAAAGAATTTGGGACTCGCACCAAATGATCAACACAAGATGATCAACCATCTCAAAGCAGATATGCTAAACCGTCAAACATTCATGGAAGTGGAGGATGATGTTCTATCCGTGATTATCCAAGAAGTCGTTGCCCCGCGGGTCTGAAGGATACCGAAGTAGTATAAATTTTATTTAATCGTTACCATTCCATTTATTCATCATTATGTTCCATGAATTAGAATCATGTATCTTTCTATTCTGAATAACGGAAGCACAATAACTCTGTTGAATTTTATTTATTTATTCCTCCCGCACAATGTTGATATATATTTTAGTCATGACACTTCCAAAGTACCAAAAAAATATAGTAAGAACAAATGAATTTATTTTATTCTTGACACTTTTCAACTAAAAACAAAAAAAATGAAAACAAATGAACTTCAAGCAGTATTTCTTCTTCCGCGTGAGATAGTCTTGGTAGTCGTTCCACATTGCATCGGCTATTTCATCCCTTTTTGTGATACCTAGTGCACGCCGCTCAGTTTTGAGAATGTATATCATTTGTATACTGCTTATCTCCACTTG
Source organism: Triticum urartu (assembly GCF_056163025.1). Classification (NCBI taxonomy): domain Eukaryota; kingdom Viridiplantae; phylum Streptophyta; class Magnoliopsida; order Poales; family Poaceae; genus Triticum; species Triticum urartu. Next base: position 189,342,314 of record NC_141873.1, on the reverse strand, counting down.
GAACATCAATTATTTTTATTGGATCAATCTCTGATTCAACTTGGTCCAACCATTGTTCGCCGCCCTCATTATTGGAAATAAAATTGTGAAGAGCACAACATGCTATCGCTATTTCTGCTTCAGAGATAGTCATATTCTACAGATCCTGGTATCTAGCTAGATCGAGTCGAACGTGTGCATGGCTGCATGCAGCCAGCCACCGTTAACAGCCGCTAATTACTCAATCATCCACTCCAAATACTTGGGTCAAAACTTTGATAAGACAACACCAGCCAAACATGTAAAACTGAGGAAAACATTGTTTTAAAAAAACTGTGGTATTCCTTGGCCATCCAGGAGAATACTCTGGTTTTCAATTACCACAGTTTAAAAAATACTTTGCTGCCAAACTAGGCCTTAATGTTTTAAAAGCAAGGAATGCGGTTGCAAGGATGACAAGGGGTGACCAGCTACTGTTCATAGACGCATAGAAAATATCGACAGACAAAACCCAGTCCCGTTGTAGCTGTTCACTACAGCCTCGACCAAGGACCACTCTGCCAGGTACGGTCAACAGGATGTGTGGAGCAGATTATGAATGCACAAGAGATGAGAACAAATAAGTTTCAACATCCATTTTGCTGTCAAAGAATCTGTTCTTCACAAGAGAAACTATACATAAACATAATCTAACAAAACGTCCAGCCAGCAGGCAGTCCAGTTGCAGTGATCTCAAGCGAAACCAACAAAAATAAAAAAGTTAAACCTGAATATCCATGAAGACGAATAGCAAGGGTTGTCTAGTCTTCAGGAAACCAAATATGAGCAGTTCCATATCACGATTACATCTGCCAAGTCTTTACCTAATAACAAGTTACCGAAAGCTAGCCCCATCACAAATTCAGACAACCTATTCAGGTTGTGATAATAGCAACACGTAACAGATAGCACAACATAACAAGGGATCACGAAGATACAACACACAACAACTACCCGTTATTGCATTTCATTCACTCCTTGGAGGTCTTGTTGATGAGTGACTTGTGGATGTGAGGGATGACACCACCACCAGCGATGGTGCCCTTGATGAGGGTGTCCAGCTCCTCATCTCCACGGATCGCAAGCTGCAGGTGGCGAGGGGTGATACGCTTCACCTTGAGATCCTTGCTAGCGTTGCCGGCCAGCTCAAGGACCTCGGCAGTAAGGTACTCAAGGATTGCTGCAGAGTACACAGCAGCAGTGGCACCCACACGGCCATTAGCCGAGACCCTCTGCTTGAGCTGCCTGTGTATACGTCCCACCGGGAACTGCATAGTGCAAACACACAAGCATGTCATGATCGGCGATTGATGAGGTCATAATTTAAACATGCAGAAATATTAACAGTAAAGATATCAATTCTGATAATGGATGTCCCAAGCTGAAACTATGATCAAAAATATAGTATTTGTGCCAGATACAGAGCAAGTGAATGGTCTAAAAACACAGAACAAGAGATTGAGGATGCATGATGCTGAATCCTGCAGCATCAGTACTAAATTGATAACATGGAAGAGTACATCCCTCAAATGATTCAAGTAACCAAGTAGACAGCAATGCTTGCATCACAAAAACACGTGACTATCTCCAACAATGTTATAATTATATAGAAAAAATCGTAAACGGATCCCTCAATAGTACGGTACAAGTGTGGGTAGGATTCAAAAGGTACAGCTACAAGTTAGATCAATAAAATATGGAACTTTTGCCAGTGCATGGTACTGAAGCCTGCAATCAGTATACTGTCATAACATTGCAGGAGTGCAAAACATAGATCTGACATAGTTTACAATAGAACAGCTAAACTACGACTAAGATGGGGGAGACATCCTAAACAAACCAGCTAACCGATAATCATTACTCATACAAATCGATAATCAATACTGACAACAGAACGCAATAAGATTCTACAACAAATCTCGTACAAACAAAAGGTGCAACATGGCACCAGATCCGCGGCAGGAAACACTTAGAGATCTAACAATTCACCCGCGAGAACGGTCCGGAGAATAGAACTATCGATTATCACACACACACACACACACACACACACACACACACACACAGAGGAAAGAGGGGGAATTGGGGAGCGGGCAAACCTGAATCCCGGCGCGGGAGGAGCGGGACACGGGCGCCTTCTTCTTGTCCTTGTCCTTGTCGGCGGCGCCCTTGGCCGCCGTCGTCTTCGCCGCAAGCAGCCCCTTGCCTCCTTTCCCGGCCATCTCCCTTTGCAGCAGAGCCTCCTACCTGCACGACCACCGAAACCATCAGCAAAACCAAGCAAGCAAAAGAGATTTCAAGCTATACCGCCTGGGATCCCCTGCCCCACCTGGCTTCCTCTCGCCTCTCTCTGTGGAGCAGCTACAGGGCTGAGAACTGACTGGGGCTTGGGTGCTTCTCTCCTCTTTGCGCTATTCAGCGGTTTTGCTCCCTGTATTTATTTCGAGTGGTGGGGAGGCGGGGCGGGGGGGCGGGAGGGGGGAGTTGGGAGGGAAACCGTCGAAATTTCTGGCGCGCTGATGTTTTTGGGGGGTTTGAACTACGCGCGCGGTGGGACTGACAAAACAATTGGCGGCAGTGTGAAAAAACTAAAAAAAGGAAGCGGGAAACTGCGGAGCGTTTTGCGCTGGCCCGATGTTACTGGAAGCTGCTGTCTATTTCCGCTCAACACATATGGGCTTCCAAACCACCATGGACCTGACCACGTTTTCTTACGGCAGCTGTTTCTCAAAATTAGGAAGCTCCTATCTATTTCTGGGGCGAATCCTATTTAGCGCAGCAGGCGTCCGTTAACGTGTATTCTGCAAACGGGTGCTTGCAGAGCCCCGAGATGGGCCGGCCCATATAATTTGTTTTCCAAACGCAAAAAATGGGGGCAATCCGGGTTTCGAAACCGCAACCACTTCGCGGTGAGGCTTCGTTCCAATCACCAGGCTAAGCCCCGGTAGTTGACTTATTGTTCTCTTTTCTATCATTCTTTACTTCGGTTCTACTTTTTCCTTCTTTCTTTTTCATTTTGTCTTATCCTTTCTATTTCTTCTTTTGTTTTCTTTAATGCGTTTTAAAATTGGTGAACCTTTTTTCTAAATTGATAAACTGTTTTTAAATTGGATGAACTCTTTTCAACTTCGATGAACTTTATTCAAACTCAATGATTTTTAAAAAATTTGATGAACTTTTTTTCAAATTCGATGAACTTTTTTTAAATCTGTGAACTTTTTTCCAAATTCAATGAACTCTTTTCAAATTCGATGAACTTTTCTAAATTCAATGAACTTTTTCAAAATTTAGTGAACTTTTTTTCAAATTTGATGAACTTTTTTGAATTTGACTACTTTTTTTAATACATGAACTTTTTTCTAATTCGTGATGGTTTTTGAATCTGTGGACATTGAAATTTTGTTCACGTTTATGCTTGAAAAGGAATCAAGTTTTCTAAATAGCACGGCTACTGTTTTGTTATTGAAATGTACGCGCACCAATATTACTACCAAGGTGTTATAGCACAAGTGGTCAGCCGACTGCGCGCAGAACTAAATGGCGCCTGTTTGATTCCCACCGATAGCAGTTTTGGGGTCTTTTATGCATTATTTAATATTTTTTGCACTGCTGTTCATGGGCCGACCCACTGGCGTGCCGCAATGAGCGCCAGTTGGCTCAACTGGCGCCTGAAGCGCTGATTAGGAGGTCCCCATTTCTGGTGGGGAAGCAAGGAAGGAAAACGGAAGCCACATTGGGTTTCCTGGAAATCGATGACATAGCCCATAGGAATGGGGGGTCTCGGTTTCAAAGATTTTGAGTAGTTCAATCTGGCAATGTTGGCCAGGCAGGCCTGGCGGATATTAACCGAGAGACACTAAGCGCCCGCTTGTTAAAGAGCATCTACTACCCGTCGTCTGACTTCCTTGCGGCCGAACTTGGAAATCACTTGAGCCAAGTCTAGAGAGCAATTGTTGAGGGTCGAAACACTCTAAAGCAAGGATTGATAAAACAAAATGGGAATGGGGTGTCCACAAACATCTGGGCACATAACTGGCTACCAAGAGATGAAATGCTCCGACCATATAGGTGTTTAACACCCAACAGGCCTATCCTTGGTCTCGTAACTCATTGATCACACGACACCTTCATGGAACAGGCAACGTGTGCTTCAAACGTTTATGCCAATGGACATTCATGTTATATTGGGAATCCCGTTGTGCACACGGAATCTGCCGGACTTTTGGGCTTGGCACTTTGATAAACATGGTATTTTATCAGTTAAACCTGCTGACAACATGTTGATGGCAACAAGACAGAGGAGGGAGGCTTGGCTTGAGATGCTGCAGGAACATCTAGATCGATGGCAGAGGAGGGAGCGTGGAAATCTCTCTGGAAAACAGAAGTTCCTGGCAAGATCCATATGTTTCTTTGGAGACTATCCAAACAGTCACTGCCGACGAATGATGTTCGAGCACATCGACACATGACAGAATCTGACTAATGTGGTTTGTGTGGAGTCCAAGATTCATGGTGCCATTCGTTGCTGGAATGCTCATCATCACGGAGTGTATGGGCATTGACAGATGAGGACATCACACATAAAATCACAACCGCTACAGAGCCTAATGCCAAGCGTTGGTTATTCACTTTGATGGAATTGCTTCCCAATGACAAATTTGTTATCATGGTTGTTACGTTATGGTCCATTTGGCATGCTGGACGCAAGGTCACCCATGAAGGGATTTTTCAGAGTCCTCAAGCAACACATGTTTTCGTGCAGAGGTTTATTGAGGACCTCGGGATCTGATGTCTACTACACAACCTTCTTCTTGTAGACGTTGTTGGGCCTCCAAGTGTAGAGGTTTGTAGGACAACAGCAAATTTCTCTCAAGTGGATGACCTAAGGTTTATCAATCCGTGTGAGGCGTAGGATGAAGATGGTCTCTCTCAAACAACCCTGCAACCAAATAACAAAGAGTCTATTGTGTCTCCAACACACCCAATACAATGGTAAATTGTATAGGTGCACTAGTTCGGCGAAGAGATGGTGATACAAGTACAATATAGATGGTAGATATAGGTTTTTGTAATCTGGAATTATAAAAACAGCAAGGTAACAAGTAATAAAAGTGAGCGTAAATGCTATTGCAATGGTAGGAAACAAGGCGTAGGGTTCATACTTTCACTAGTGCAAGTTCTCTCAACAATAATAACATAATTGGATCATATAGCTATCCCTCAACATGCAACAAAGAGTCACTCCAAAGTCACTAATAGCGCAGAACAAATGAAGAGATTATTGTAGGGTACGAAACCACCTCAAAGTTATTCTTTCGGATCGATCTATTCAAGAGTTCATACTAGAATAACACCTTAAGACACAAATCAACCAAAACCCTAATGTCACCTAGATACTCCAATGTCACCTCAAGTATCCGTGGGTATGATTATACGATATGCATCACACAATCTCAGATTCATCTATTCAACCAACACAAAGAACTTCAAAGAGTGCCCCAAAGTTTCTACCGGAGAGTCAAGATGAAAACATGTGCCAATCCCTATGCATAAGTTCACGGAACTCGCAAGTTGATCACCAAAACATGCATCAAGTGGATCACGTGATATCCCATTGTCACCACAGATAAGCACATGCAAGACATACATCAAGTGTTCTCAAATCCTTAAAGACTCAATCCGATAATATGACTTCAAAGGGAAAACTCAATTCATCACAAGAGAGTAGAGGGGGAGAAACATCATAAGATCCAAATACAATAGCAAAGCTTGCGATACATCAAGATCGTGTCGACTAAAGAACACGAGAGAGAGAGAGAGATCAAACACATAGCTACCGGTACATACCCTCAGCCCCGAGGGTGAACTACTCCCTCCTTGACATGGAGAGCGCCGGGATGATGAAGATGGCCACCGGAGTGGGATTCCCCCCTCCGGCAGGGTGCCGGAACGGGTCTAGATTGGTTTTTGGTGGCTACGGAGGCTTCTGGCGGCGGAACTCCCGATCTATTCTGTTTCTCGATGTTTTTAGGGTATATGGACATATATAGGAGAAAGAAGTCAGTCAGGGGAGCCACGGGGGCCCACGAGGGTGGGGGCGCGCCCAGGGGGGCAGGCGCACCTCCCTGCCTCATGGCCACCTCGAAGCTTCCCTTACGTCTACTCCAAGTCTCCTGGATTGCTTCCGTTCCAAAAATAACTCTCCCGAAGGTTTCATTCCGTTTGGACTCCGTTTGATATTCCTTTTCTTCGAAACACTGAAATAGGCATGAAAACATCAATTTGGGCTGGGCTTCCGATTAATAGGTCAGTCCCAAAAATAATATAGAAGTGTATAATAAAGCCCATAAACATCCAAAACAGATAATATAATATTCCCTCTGCCCCATAATATAAGAACGTTTTTGGCACTCGTGTAGTGTTAAAAACGTTCTTATATTTTGGGATAGAGGGAGTAGCAAGGAACAATCAAAAATTATAGATACGTTGGAGACATATCAGCATCCCCAAGCTTAATTCCTGCTCCTCCTCGAGTAGGTAAATGATAAAAACAAAATTTTTGATGTGGAATGCTATCTAACATATTTATCCATGTATTTCTCTTTATTGTGGCAAGAATATTCAGATCCGAAAGATTCAAGACAAAAGTTTAATATTGACATAAAAATAATAATACTTCAAGCATACTAACAAAGTAATCATGTCTTCTCAAAATAACATGGCCAAAGAAAGCTATCCCTACAAAATCATATAGTCTGGCTATGCTCCATCTTCATCACACAAAATATTTAAATTATGCACAACCCCGATGAGAAGCCAAGCAATTGTTTCATACTTTTGATGTTCTCAAACTTTTTCAATCTTCACGCAATACATGAGAGTGAGCCATGGACATAGCACTATAGGTGGAATAGAATGGTGGTTGTGGAGAAGACAAAAAGGAGAAGATAGTCTCACATCAACTAGGTGAAGGGGAACGTAGTAATTTCAAAAAAATTCCTACGCACACGCAAGATCATGATGATGCATAGCAACGAGGGGAGAGTGTGATCTACGTACCCTTGTAGATCGACAACAGAAGCGTTTGGTTGATGTAGTCGTACGTCTTCACGGCCCGACCGATCAAGCACCGAAACTACGACACCTCCGAGTTTTAGCACACGTTCAGCTCGATGACGATCCCCGGACTCCGATCCAGCAAAGTGTCGGGGAAGAGTTCCGTCAGCACGATGGTGTGGTGACGATCTTGATGTACTACTGCCGCAGGGCTTCGCCTAAGCACCGCTACAATATTATCGAGGACTATGGTGGCTGGGGGCGCCGCACACGGCTAAGAGTAAGATCACGTGGATCAACTTGTGTGTTTCTGGGGTGCCCCTGCCTCCGTATATAAAGGACTAGAGGGGGGGTGCGGCCGGCCTAGGAGAGGCGCGCCAGGAGAGTCCTACTCCCTCTAGGAGTAGGATTCCCCCCCCCCCCCAATCCTAGTTGGAATAGGATTCGCGGAGGGGGGAAAAGAGAGAGGGTGGCCGGCCCCCTCTCCTTGTCCTATTCGGACCAAGGGAGGGGAGGGGCGCGCGGCCCATCTTGGGCTGCCTCTTCTCTTTTCCACTAAGGCCCACTATGGCCCATATAGCTCCCGGGGGGGTCCGGTAACCTCCCGGTACTCCGGTAAAATCCCGAATTCATCCGGAACACTACCGATATCCAAACATAGGCTTCCAATATATCAATCTTTATGTCTCGACCATTTCGAGACTCCTCGCCATGTCCGTGATCACATCCGGGACTCCGAACAAACTTCAGTACATCAAAATGCATAAACTCATAATATAACTGTCATCGTAACCTTAAGCGTGCAGACCCTACGGGTTCGAGAACAATGTAGACATGACCGAGACATGTCTCCGGTCAATAACCAATAGCGGAACCTGGATGCTCATATTGGCTCCTACATATTCTATGAAGATCTTTATCGGTCAGACCGCATAACAACATACGTTGTTCCCTTTGTCATCGGTATGTTACTTGCCCGAGATTCGATCGTCGGTATTCCAATACCTAGTTCAATCTCATTACCGGCAAGTCTCTTTACTCGTTCTGTAATACATCATCCCGCAACTAACTCATTAGTTGCAATGCTTGCAAGGCTTAAGTGATGTGCATTACCGAGAGGGCCCAGAGATACCTCTCCGACAATCGGAGTGACAAATCCTAATCTCGAAATACGCCAATCCAACATATACCTTTGGAGACACCTGTAGAGCTCCTTTATAATCACCCAGTTACGTTGTGATGTTTGGTAGCACACAAAGTGTTCCTCTGGTAAACGGGAGTTGCATAATCTCATAGTCATAGGAACATGTATAAGTTATGAAGAAAGTAATAGCAACTCACTAAACGATCGGGTGCTAAGCTAATGGAATGGGTCATGTCAATCAGATCATTCACTTAATGATGTGATCCCGTTAATCAAATAACAACTCTTTGTTTATGATTAGGAAACATAACCATCTTTGATTAACGAGCTAGTCAAGTAGAGGCATACTAGTGACACTTTGTTTGTCTATGTATTCACACATGTATTATGTTTCCGGTTAATACAATTCTAGCATGAATAATAAACATTTATCATGATATAAGGAAATAAATAATAACTTTATTATTGCCTCTAGGGCATATTTCCTTCAGTCTCCCACTTGCACTAGAGTCAATAATCTAGATTACACAGTTATGATTCTAACACCCATGGAGCCTTGGTGCTGATCATGTTTTGCTCGTGGAAGAGGCTTAGTCAACGGGTCTGCAACATTCAGATCCGTATGTATCTTGCAAATCTCTATGTCTCCCACCTGGACTAGATCCCGGATGGAATTGAAGCGTCTTTTGATGTGCTTGGTTCTCTTGTGAAATCTGGATTCCTTTGCCAAGGTAATTGCACCAGTATTGTCACAAAAGATTTTCATTGGACCCGATGCACTAGGTATGACACCTAGATCGGATATGAACTCTTTCATCCAGACTCCTTCATTTGCTGCTTCCGAAGCAGCTATGTACTCCGCTTCACATGTAGATCCCGCTACAACGCTTTGTTTGGAACTGCATCAACTGACAGCTCCACCGTTTAATGTAAACATGTATCCGGTTTGCGATTTAGAATCGTCCGAATCAGTGTCAAAGCTTGCATCAATGTAACCTTTTACGATGAGCTCTTTGTCACCTCCATATATGAGAAACATATCCTTAGTCCTTTTCAGGTATTTCAGGATGTTCTTGACCGCTGTCCAGTGATCCACTCCTGGATTACTTTGGTACCTCCCTGCTAGACTTATAGCAAGGCACACATCAGGTCTGGTACACAGCATTGCATACATAATAGAGCCTATGGCTGAAGCATAGGGAACGTCTTTCATTTTCTCTCTATCTTCTGCAGTGGTCGGGCATTGAGTCTTACTCAACTTCACACCTCGTAACACAGGCAAGAACCCTTTCTTTGCTTGATCCATTTTGAACTTCTTCAAAACTTTGTCAAGGTATGTGCTTTGTGAAAGTCCAATTAAGCGTCTTGATCTATCTCTATAGATCTTAATGCCTAATATGTAAGCAGCTTCACCGAGGTCTTTCATTGAAAAACTCTTATTCAAGTATCCCTTTATGCTATCCAGAAATTCTACATCATTTCCAATTAGTAATATGTCATCTACATATAATATCAGAAATGCTACAGAGCTCCCACTCACTTTCTTGTAAATACAGGCTTCTCCAAAAGTCTGTATAAAACCAAATGCTTTGATCACACTATCAAAACGTTTATTCCAACTCTGAGAGGCTTGCACCAGTCCATAAATGGATCGCCGGAGTTTGCACACTTTGTTAGCTCCCTTTGGATCGACAAAACCTTCTGGTTGCATCATATACAACTCTTCTTCCAGAAATCCATTCAGGAATGCAGTTTTGACATCCATCTGCCAAATTTCATAATCATAAAACGCGGCAATTGCTAACATGATTCGGACAGACTTAAGCATCGCTACGGGTGAGAAGGTCTCATCGTAGTCAATCCCTTGAACTTGCCGAAAACCTTTTGCGACAAGTCGAGCTTTGTAGACAGTAATATTACCGTCAGCGTCAGTCTTCTTCTTGAAGATCCATTTATTCTCAATTGCTTGCCGATCATCGGGCAAGTCAACCAAAGTCCATACTTTGTTCTCATACATGGATCCCATCTCAGATTTCATGGCTTCAAGCCACTTTGCGGAATCTGGGCTCACCACCGCTTCTTCATAGTTCGTAGGTTCATCATGATCTAGTAGCATGACTTCCAGAATGGGATTACCGTACCACTCTGGCGCGGATCTTACTCTGGTTGATCTACGAGGTTCAGTAGTATCTTGTTCTGAAGTTTCATGATCATCATCATTAGCTTCCTCACTAACTGGTGTAGGTGTCACAGAAATAGTTTTCTGTGATGTACTACTATCCAATAAGGGAGCAGGTACAGTTACCTCGTCAAGTTCTACTTTCCTCCCACTCACTTCTTTCGAGAGAAACTCCTTCTCCAGAAAGTTTCCGAATTTAGCAACAAAAGTTTTGCCTTCGGATCTGTGATAGAAGGTGTATCCAATAGTCTCCTTTGGATATCCTATGAAGACACATTTCTCCGATTTGGGTTCGAGCTTATCAGGTTGAAGTTTTTTCACATAAGCATTGCAGCCCCAAACTTTCAAAAACGACAACTTTGGTTTCTTGCCAAACCACAGTTCATAAGGCGTCGTCTCAATGGATTTTGATGGTGCCCTATTTAACGTGAATGCGGCCGTCTCTAGAGCGTATCCCCAAAACGATAGCGGTAAATTAGTAAGAGACATCATAGATCGCACCATATCTAGTAAAGTACGATTACGACGTTCGGACACACCATTACGCTGTGGTGTTCCGGGTGGCGTGAGTTGCGAAACTATTCCACAATTTTTCAAATGTACACCAAACTCGTAACTCAAATATTCTCCTCCACGATCAGATCGTAGAAACTTTATTTTCTTGTTACGATGATTTTCAACTTCACTCTGAAATTCTTTGAACTTTTCAAACGTTTCAGACTTATGTTTCATTAAGTAGATATACCCATATCTGCTTAAGTCATCTGTGAAGGTGAGAAAATAACGATATCCGCCACGAGCCTTAATATTCATCGGACCACATACATCTGTATGTATGATTTCCAACAAATCTGTTGCTCTCTCCATAGTATCGGAGAACGGTGTTTTGGTCATCTTGCCCATGAGGCACGGTTCGCAAGTACCAAGTGATTCATAATCAAGTGGTTCCAAAAGTCCATCAGTATGGAGTTTCTTCATGCGCTTTACACCGATATGACCTAAACGGCAGTGCCACAAATATGTTGCACTATCATTATCAACTCTGCATCTTTTGGCTTCAACATTATGAATATGTGTGTTACTACTATCGAGATTCAACAAGAATAGACCACTCTTCAAGGGTGCATGACCATAAAAGATATTACTCATATAAATAGAACAACCATTATTCTCTGATTTAAACGAATAACCGTCTCGCATCAAACAAGATCCAGATATAATGTTCATGCTTAACACTGGCACCAAATAACAATTATTTAGGTCTAATATTAATCCCGAAGGTAGATGTAGAGGTAGCGTGCCGACTGCAATCACATCGACTTTGGAACCGTTTCCCACGCGCATCGTCACCTCGTCCTTAGCCAATCTTCGCTTAATCCGTAGTCCCTGTTTCGAGTTGCAAATATTAGCAACAGAACCAGTATCAAATACCCAGGTGCTACTGCGAGCATTAGTAAGGTACACATCAATAACATGTATATCACATATACCTTTGTTCACCTTGCCATCCTTCTTATCCGCCAAATACTTGGGGCAGTTCTGCTTCCAGTGACCAGTCTGCTTGCAATAGAAGCACTCAGTTTCAGGCTTAGGTCCAGGTTTGGGTTTCTTCTCTTGAGTAGCAACTTGCTTGCTGTTCTTTTTGAAGTTCCCCTTCTTCTTCCCTTTGCCCTTTTTCTTGAAACTAGTGGTCTTGTTGACCATCAACACTTGATGCTCCTTCTTGATTTCTACCTCCGCAGCTTTCAGCATTGCGAAGAGCTCGGGAATAGTCTTATTCATCCCTTGCATATTATAGTTCATCACGAAGCTCTTGTAGCTTGGTGGCAGTGATTGGAGAATTCTGTCAATGACGCAATCATCTGGAAGATTAACTCCCAATTGAATCAAGTGATTATTATACCCAGACATTTTGAGTATATGCTCACTGACAGAACTATTCTCCTCCATCTTGCAGCTATAGAACTTATTGGAGACTTCATATCTCTCAATCCGGGCATTTGCTTGAAATATTAACTTCAACTCCTGGAACATCTCATATGCTCCATGACGTTCAAAACTTCGTTGAAGTCCCGATTCTAAGCCGTAAAGCATGGCACACTGAACTATTGAGTAGTCATCAGCTTTGCTCTGCCAGACGTTCATAACATCCGGCGTCGCTCCTGCAGCAGGCCTGGCACCCAGCGGTGCTTCCAGGATGTAATTCTTCTGTGCAGCAATGAGGATGATCCTCAAGTTACGGACCCAGTCCGTGTAATTGCTACCATCATCTTTCAACTTTGCTTTCTCAAGGAACGCATTAAAATTCAACGGAACAACAACACGAGCCATCTATCTACAATCAAACATAAACAAGCAAGATACTTATCAGGTACTAAGTTTCATGATAAATTTAAGTTCAGTTAATTTGCTTAAAGAACTCCCACTTAGATAGACATCCCTCTAGTCCTCTAAGTGATCACGTGATCCAAATCAACTAAACCATGTCCGATCATCACGTGAGATGGAGTAGTTTCATTGGTGAACATCACTATGTTGATCATATCTACTATATGATTCACGCTCGACCCTTCGGTCTCTGTGTTCCGAGGCCATATCTGTATATGCTTGGCTCGTCAAGTATAACCTGAGTATTCCGCGTGTGCAACTGTTTTGCACCCGTTGTATTTGAACGTAGAGCCTATCACACCCGATCATCACGTGGTGTCTCAGCACGAAGAACTTTCGCAACGGTGCATACTCAGGGAGAACACTACTTGATAATTAGTGAGAGATCATCTTATAATGCTACCGTCAATCAAAGCAAGATAAGATGCATAAAGATAAACATCACATGCAATAAATATAAGTGATATGATATGGCCATCATCATCTTGTGCTTGTGATCTCCATCTTCGAAGCACCGTCGTGATCACCATCGTCACCGGTGCGACACCTTGATCTCCATTGTAGCATCGTTGTCGTCTTGCCAAGCTTGTGCTTCCACGACTATCGCTACCGTTTAGTGATAAAGTAAAGCATTACAACGCGATTGCATTGCATACAATAAAGCGACAACCATATGGCTCCTGCCAGTTGCCGATAACTCGGTTACAAAACATGATCATCTCATACAATAAAATTTAGCATCATGTCTTGACCATATCACATCACAACATGCCCTGCAAAAACAAGTTAGACGTCCTCTACTTTGTTGTTGCAAGTTTTACGTGGCTGCTACGGGCTTAAGCAAGAACCAATCTTACCTACGCATCAAAACCACAACGATAGTTTGTCAAGTTGGTGCTGTTTTAACCTTCGCAAGGACCGGGCGTAGCCACACTCGATTCAACTAAAGTTGGAGAAACTGTCACCCGCAAGCCACCTATGTGCAAAGCACGTCGGGAGAACCGGTCTCGTGTAAGCGTACGCGTAATGTCAGTCCGGGCCGCTTCGTCCAACAATACCGCCGAACCAAAGTATGACATGCTGGTAAGCAGTATGACTTATATCGCCCACAACTCACTTGTGTTCTACTCGTGCATATAACATCAACATATAAAACCTAGGCTCTGATACCACTGAAGGGGAACGTAGTAATTTCAAAAAAAATTCTACGCACACGCAAGATCATGATGATGCATAGCAATGAGGGGAGAGTGTGATCTACGTACCCTTGTAGATCGACAACGGAAGCGTTTGGTTGATGTAGTCGTACGTCTTCACGGCCCGACCGATCAAGCACCGAAACTACGGCACCTCCGAGTTTTAGCACACGTTCAGCTCGATGACGATCCCCGGAATCTGATCCAACAAAGTGTCGGGGAAGAGTTCCGTCAGCACGACGGCGTGGTGACGATCTTGATGTACTACTGCCGCAGGGCTTCGCCTAAGCACCGCTACAATATTATCGAGGACTATGGTGGCTGGGGGCGCCGCACACGGCTAAGAGTAAGATCACATGGATCAACTTGTGTGTTTCTGGGGTGCCCCTGCCTCCGTATATAAAGGACTAGAGGGGGGGGTGCGGCCGGCCTAGGAGAGGCGCGCCAGGAGAGTCCTACTCCCTCTGGGAGTAGGATCCCCCCCCAATCCTAGTTGGAATAGGATTCGCGAAGGGGGGGAAAGAGAGAGGGTGGACGGCCCCCTCTCCTTGTCCTATTCGGACCAAGGGAGGGGAGGGGCGCGCGGCCCATCTTGGGCTGTCTCTTCTCTTTTCCACTAAGGCCCACTATGGCCCATATACCTCCCGGTACTCCGGTAAAATCCCGAATTCATCCGAAACACTTCCGATATCCAAACATAGGCTTCCAATATATCATTCTTTACGTCTCGACCATTTCGAGACTCCTCGTCATGTCCATGATCACATCCGGGACTCCGAACAAACTTCGGTACATCAAAATGCATAAACTCATAATATAACTGTCATCGTAACCTTAAGCGTGCGGACCCTACGGGTTCGAGAACAATGTAGACATGACCGAGACATGTCTCCGGTCAATAACCAATAGCGGAACCTGGATGCTCATATTGGCTCCTACATATTCTACGAAGATCTTTATCGGTCAGACCGCATAATAACATACGTTGTTCCCTTTGTCATCGGTATGTTACTTGCCCGAGATTCGATCATCGGTATTCCAATACCTAGTTCAATCTCGTTACCGGCAAGTCTCTTTACTCGTTCTGTAATACATCATCCCGCAACTAACTCATTAGTTGCATGCTTGCAAGGCTTAAGTGATGTGCATTACCGAGAGGGCCCAGAGATACCTCTCCGACAATCGGAGTGACAAATCCTAATCTCGAAATACGCCAACCCAACATATACCTTTGGAGACACCTGTAGAGCTCCTTTATAATCACCCAGTTACGTTGTGACGTTTGGTAGCACACAAAGTGTTCCTCTGGTAAACGGGAGTTGCATAATCTCATAGTCATAGGAACATGTATAAGTTATGAAGAAAGTAATAGCAACTCACTAAACGATCGGCTGCTAAGCTAATGGAATGGGTCATGTCAATCAGATCATTCACTTAATGATGTGATCCTGTTAATCAAATAACAACTCTTTGTTTATGGTTAGGAAACATAACCTTCTTTGATTAACGAACTAGTCAAGTAGAGGCATACTAGTGACACTTTGTTTGTCTATGTATTCACACATGTATTATGTTTCCGGTTAATACAATTCTAGCATGAATAATAAACATTTATCATGATATAAGGAAATAAATAATAACTTTATTATTGCCTCTAGGGCATATTTCCTTCACTAGGCGTATCAACGGGCTATGGAGATGCCCATTAATAGATATCGATGTGAGCGAGTAGGGATTGCCATGCAACGGATGCACTTAGAGCTAATAGTGTATGAAAGCTCAAAAAGAAACTAAGTGGGTGTGCATCCAACTCGCTTGCTCATGAAGATCTAGGGCATTTTGAGGAAGCCCATCATTGGAATATACAAGCCAAGTTATGTAATGAAAGATTCCCAATAGTATATGAAAGTGACAACATAGGTGACTCTCTATCATGAAGATCATGGTGCTAGTTTGAAGCCCAAGTGTGGTAAAAGGATAGTAGCATTGCCCCTTCTCTCTTTTTCTCTCATTATTTTTTGTTTTTATGTTTTTTTGGCCTTCTCCTCTTTTTATGGCCTCTTTTTTTTTCTTCCGGAGTCTCATCCCGACTTGTGGGGGAATCATAGTCTCCATAATCCTTTCCTCACATGGGACAATGCTCTAATAATGATGACCATCACACTTTTATTTACTTACAACTCAAGAATTACAACTCGATACTTAGAACAACATATGACTCTATATGAATGCCTCCGGCGGTGTACCGGGATGTGCAATGAATCAAGAGTGACATGTATGAAAGAATTATGAAAGGTGGCTTTGTCACAAATACGATGTCAACTACATGATCATGCAAAGCAATACGACAACGTGAAGCGTGTCATAATAAACAGAATGGTGGAAAGTTGCATGGCAATATATCTCGGAATGGCTATGGAAATGCCATAATAGGTAGGTGTGGTGGCTGTTTTGAGGAAGATATATGGTGGGTTTATGGTACCGACGAAAGTTGTGCGGTACTAGAGAGGCTAGCAATGGTGGAAGGGTGAGAGTGCGTATAATCCATGGACTCAACATTAGTCATAAAGAACTCACATACTTATTGCAAAAATCTATTAGTTATCGAAACAAAGTACTTCGTGCATGCTCCTAGGCGGATAGATTGGTAGGAAAAGACCATCGCTCATCCCCGACCGCCACTCATAAGGAAGACAATCAATAAATAAATCATGCTCTGACTTCATCACATAACGGTTCACCATACGTGCATGCTACGGGAATCACAAACTTCAACACAAGTATTTATCAAATTCACAACTACTCAACTAGCATGACTCTAATATCACCATATTTATTTCTCAAAACAATCATCAAGTATCAAACTTCTCATAGTATTCAATGCACTATATATGAAAGTATTTATTATATCCCTCTTGGATGCCTATCATATTAGGACTAGTTTCATAACCAAAGCAAATTACCATGCTGTTTAGGACTCTCAAAATAATATAAGTGAAGCATGAGAGTTCATCTATTTCTTCAAAATAAAACCACCGCCGTGCTCTAAAAAGATATAAGTGAAGCACTAGAGCAAATGACAAACTACTCCGAAAGATATAAGTGAAGATCAATGAGTAGTCGAATAATTATGCAACTATGTGAAGACTCTCTAACATTTAAGAATTTCAGATCTTGATACTTTATTCAAAAAGCAAGCAAAACAAAAAAATGACATATAAGAATAGCAAACATCATGTGAAGAAGCAAAAACTTAGGATCAACCGATACTAACCGATAGTTGTTGAAGAAGAAAGGTGGGATGCCAACCGGGGCATCCCCAAGCTTAGACGCTTGAGACTTCTTGAAATATTATCTTGGGATGCCTTGGGCATCCCCAAGCTTGAGCTTTTGTGTCTCCTTAATTCCTCTCATATCACGGTCTCCCTAAATCTCAAAAGCTTAATCCACACAAAACTCAACAAGGACTCGTGAGATAAGTTAGTATAAACCAATGCAAAAACCTTATCATACTCTTCTGTAGAAAATCACTAAAATTATTAATCAACATTGCGTACTAAATGCCTCTGCATATTTAATAGTCCCATCCTTAAATAGAATCATTAAACAAGCAAACATATGCAAACAATGCAAACATAACAACAATCTGCCTAAACAGGACAGTCTGTGAAGAATGCAGCAAGATCCATACTTCCTAGATCCAAAAATTATGAAAGAAAATTCCCACTGTAGTAAATTTATCATATCTTATTATGCAGAAGGTTTCAACATTTTATCACATTCTGACTTTTCTAGGGAATTTTTGCAACAGTGGTAAACTTTCTGTTTTCAAACAGCAACATGTAGACTTGTAAAATAGGCATAGTAAAGGCCATGAATGCCACTTTTATTGAAATAAAAGATGCAAAACATTCTTCTAAATAACAGCAAGCAAATACTAACAAAATAAATTGATGCTCCATGCAAAACACATATCATGTGGTGAATAAAAATATAGCTCCAAGTAAAGTTACCGATGATCGAAGACGAAAGAGGGGATGCCTTCCGGGGCATCCCCAAGTTTAGGCTCTTGGTTGTACTTGAATATTACCTTGGGGTGCCTTGGGCATCCCCAAGCTTAGGCTCTTGCCACTCCTTATTCCATAGTCCATCGAATCTTTACCCAAAACTTGAAAACTTCACAACACA
Source organism: Triticum urartu (assembly GCF_056163025.1). Taxonomy (NCBI): domain Eukaryota; kingdom Viridiplantae; phylum Streptophyta; class Magnoliopsida; order Poales; family Poaceae; genus Triticum; species Triticum urartu. The sequence continues at coordinate 189,324,145 of NC_141873.1, read as the reverse complement.
AAACTTAACATAAAACTCGTGAGCTCCGTTAGTAAAAGAAAACAAATCACCACTTCAAGGTACTGTAATGAACTCATTCTTTATTTATATTGGTGTTAAACCTACTGTATTACAACTTTTCTATGGTTCATAAACTCTATTACTAGCCATAGATTCATCAAAATAAGCAAACAACACACGAAAAACAAAATCTGTCAAAAACAGAACAGTCTGTAGTAATCTGTAGGTTTCGAATACTTCTGGAACCCCAAAAATCTAAAATAAATTTCTGGACGTGAGGAATTTATCTATTAATCATATACAAAAACAATTAACTAATTAGCACTTTCCATTAAAAAATTGCAGCAAATCTCGCGAGCGCTAAAGTTTCTATTTTTTACAGCAAGATCGCAAAGACTTTCCCCAAGTCTTCCCAAAGGTTCTACTTGGCATAAACACTAATTAAAAGCATAAAACCACATCTAAACAGAGGCTATATGAATTATTTATTACTAAACAGGAGCAAAAAGGAAAGAACAAAAATAAAATTGGGTTGCCTCCCAACAAGCGCTATCGTTTAAAGCCCCTAGCTAGGCATGATGATTTCAATGATGCTCACATAAACGATAAGAATTGAAATATAAAGAGAGCATCATGAAGAATATGACTAGCACATTTAAGTCTAACCCGCTTCCTATGCATAGGGATTTTGTGAGCAAACAACTTGTGGGAATCATAATCAACTAGCATAGGAGGGCAAAACAAGCATAACTTCAAAACTTTAAGCGCATAGAGAGGAAACTTGATATTATTGCAATTCCTACAAGCATATGTTCCTCCCTCATAGTAATTTTCAGTAGCATCATGAATGAATTAAACAATATAACCAGCACCTAAAGCATTTTTTTCATGATCTACAAGCATAGAAATTTTATTACTCTCCTCATAAGCGAAATTCTTCTCATTCGGAATAGTGGAAGTATCATAAGAGACTCGAATACTATAAATTTTTTCCACATTAAAAGAGTAATGTTCAGAAAAATAGTAATCATAATCATGACAAGTTTTATAAATATAATCATCACTACTTTTTATAGCATAAGTGTCATCACAATAATCATCATAAGTAGCAACTTTGTTCTCATCATAATCAATTGAAACCTCTTCCAAGATAGTGGAATCATTACTAAATAAAGTCATGACCTATCCAAATACACTTTCATAATTGTCAAAATAAGATTCAACACCCTCCAAAATAGTGGGATAATTACTTCCTAAAGTTGACACTCTTCCAAACCCACTTTCATCAATATAATCGTCATAAGTAGGAGGCATGCTATCATCATAATAAAATTGCATATCAAAACTTGGGAGACTACAAATGTCATCTTCATTAAACATAGCATCCCCAAGCTTGGGAAAAACATTAATTGCAGCAAATATATTTTCAAACTTTCGTTCTCATCAAACATAGCATCCCCAAGCTTGGGCCTTTTCATATCATAAGCATAATCACTCTCATAATTAATAGTATGGATAGCACCAATAGTATAACAATTATCATCATCACAATGAGTAGTAGGAGCAACATCATTTGGGAGGGATAAATTTTTACCTTTGCTTCTCCGTATTTTCTTTTTCTTCTTCACATCATGTGTGGGTTCAATCCTCTTTCTGGAGCTCCTTATTGATGAGATTGGTTGAATAGAAGGCTCATCCTCATTACCTGATTCATCATAAGAAATAATATGAGGATATTGGAAAGCCTCTTCCCTTTAATTAGTATTCTCTTCATCCTCTATTTGTTTTCTTTTCTTTATGTAATTGGCAATATAAGGATTTTCAATGCAATTCACCGCACAATACATAAAAATTTCTTCTAGATCAATATCGAGGAATTTCTCAAGGTTATATTCTGGAATATGCTTCGTTATATGTTTCATTTCTTCATAACCCAAAAGCAAACTAAGTTCATTATGATGTGCAAGGGAAATCAAATCATCACAATTTTTGGACACGATACGATCATGAAACAATTTTCATTGGAGATTTAAATGACCATGTTCATTGCAAAGTTCACAAGTATGGCGCAGAAATTTTAAATTTTCAGCACAAACATCTAGCCTCTCTTGCAACCATTTAGTTTCTAAATACCTATGCCTCTTGCTAAATCTATCTTCCCTATTTGGTATGTACTTGCAAACTCTATGCACTCCACAAAAGTTGACATGCTTATAAGAGACATTTTCATCATGACTGGTGCAATCATCATTAGTACTATGGATATTCAAGGAGTTCATACTAACAACATTGCAATCATACTCATCATTCATAGATTTAGTGCCAAACATTTTAATACATTCTTCTTCTAATATTTTGGCACAATTATCGGAATCCTAATTTCATGGAAGACATTAAAAGATGAAGCATATGAGGTAACCTTCCATTTTTTTGTAGTTTTCTTTTATAGACTAAACTAGTGATAAAACAAGAAACTAAAAGACTCGATTGCAAGATCTAAAGATATACCTTCAAGCGCTAACCTCCCCGGCAACGGCGCCAGAAAAGAGCTTGATGTCTACTACACAACCTTCTTCTTGTAGACGTTGTTGGGCCTCCAAGTGCAGAGGTTTGTAGGACAGCAGCAAATTTCCCTCAAGTGGATGACCTAAAGTTTATCAATCCATGGGAGGCGTAGGATGAAGATGGTCTCTCTCAAACAACCCTGCAACCAAATAACAAAGAGTCTCTTGTGTCCCCAACACACCCAATACAATGGTAAATTGTATAGGTGCACTAGTTCGGCGAAGAGATGGTGATACAAGTGCAATATGGATGGTAGATATAGGGTTTTGTAATCTGAAATTATAAAAACAGCAAGGTAACAAGTAATAAAAGTGAGTGAAAGCACAAGCGCTCCCTAGGTGGTTTTGGCAATTAATGTCAACATATCTCTTGTTGGACTAACATTTTTATCTAGTATGTTTCAGATAAGTTCAACAGTGCTAAGGACAAAGGATTGGCTCAAGCTCAAAGCTCAAGACTCTACATTTTCTATTTTAGTGATCCAAGATCACATTGAGTCTATAGGAAAAGCCAATACTATCAAGGAGGGATGAGGTGTTGCTTAATGAGGCTCTTGCTCAAATGCTTAGTGATATGCTCCAAAGTCCTCAACTACTTTCTCACATCCACATATGACCTAAACCAAAAGTCAAACTCGGCCCCACCGATTCTTCCTATTCGGCGCCACCGAGTTTCAAATGTTATAGCCACTGCCACAAACCCTAGGCAAATCGGTCTCACTAATAGGGATCTCGGTCTCACCGAGATGGGATTACAAACTCTCTGTTGCCTATTGCAATACTTTCGGTCTCACCGAAACTTGCGATCGATCCCACCGAGATTGCAATGTAAGCTCTCTGTTTCCCTTTTGTAACATTTCGGTCTCACCGAAATGAGCGAATCGGTCCCACCGAGTTTACCTGACCAACCCTCTGGTTAGCTTATGACCAGAATTGGTCTCACCGAGTTTGTGTAATCGGTCTCACCATGATTATGTTATGCCCTAACCCTAATCATATCGGTTCTACCGAGTTGCATGTCGGTCCCACCGAAAACCCTAACGGTCACTAGCTTTGCTGAATCAGTCTGACCGAGTTTAACCATTCGGTCCCACCGAGTTTGGGAAGTTATGTGTAATGGTTAGATTTTGTGTGGCTATATACCCCTCCACCACCTCTTCATTCGTGGGAGAGAGCCATCAGAACGAACCTACACTTCCAACTTACTTTTTCTAAGAGAGAACCACCTACACTTGTGTTGAGACCAAGATATCCCATTCCTACCATATGAATCTTGATTTCTAGCCTTCCCCAAGTTGCTTTCCACTCAAATCTTCTTTCCACCAAATATAAATCCTGTGAGAGAGAGTTGAGTGTTGGGGAGACTATCAATTGAAGCACAAGATCAAGGAGTTCATCATCAACACACCATTTGTTACTTCTTGGAGAGTGGTGTCTCCTAGATTGGCTAGGTGTCACTTGGGAGCCCCCGACAAGATTGTGGAGTTGAACCAAGGAGTTTGTAAGGGCAAGGAGATCGCCTACTTCGTGAAGATCTACCGCTAGTGAGGCAAGTCCTTCATGGGCGATGGCCATGGTGGGATAGACAAGGTTGCTTCTTCGTGGACCCTTCATGGGTGGAGCTCTCCATGGACTCGCGCAACCATTATCCTTCGTGGGTTGAAGTCTCCATTAACATGGATGTACGATAGCACCACCTATCGGAACCACGACAAAAACATATGTGTCTCCAATTGCGTTTGAATCTTCCAAACCCTTCCCTTTACATTCTTGCAAGTTGCATGCTTTACTTTCCGCTGCTCATATACTTGTTGCATGCTTGCTTGATATGTATTGTGTTTGTTAAACTTGTGCCAAAAATCCACTTCAACCTAAAGAATTTAAAAACTGCAACTTTTGGTACTTAGTGTCTAATCACCCCCCTCTAGACACCTCTTCTCGGTCCTTTCAATTGGTATCAGAGCATTGGTCTCCATTGCCTTGGTTTAAACACCATTGGAGGAAAATGGATGAGTCTACTTTGGGGAGTCTTAGACGTAGAGTGCCTATTCTTGATGGAGAATATTTTCATGAGTGGAAACATGAAATGCTTGAGATTTTCAATGAATATCATTTGAACAAGTACATTACTAGCCCTTGTGGACCTCATGTTGATCCTTTGCATCCTGCCCTTGATGAGTCTATTGACATGATCCACGACCTTAGAACTGTTAATCTTATCACTAGAGGCTTGCCTAGAAACTTGATTGAATGTTTGCCTACTCTTGATTGTGCCTACACTATATGGAGATTTCTTGAGGAACGCTTTCCAAATTATTCCTTGAATGATCTAGATGAAATCCTCCATAAGTCTATTGTCTTGACTAAGATGAGTTCCAATGATCCCAAATTTGGTGACTGCTTATTTGAGCTTACTAATCTTACGAGTGCCAAAGGAGATGTTGGAATCATTAGCAATATCATTTCCAGAGCTGTTAGAATTCATAAAGATAACTATAGAAATGATCATTTATCTAATGAATTACCCTCTCTAGGAATTGATCAATCACAAGATGATGTTGAACATGATGACAGTGACTATGATCTTAATGATGCAATGAGACACTTTGGTCTTATGGCAAATCTTCGCGGCTACATGGCTGGAGGAAAGGAATGGGTTCTTGATAGTGGATGTACTGATCATATGACCGGAGATAAAGATATGTTCCGTGAGCTTGCTGAAAATGACGGCCCTCGAGTATATGTCACCTTTGGTGATAACTCAAAGGGTAAGGTGGTTGGCCTCGGTAAGGTGGCCATCTCACATGATAGCTCCATACAAAATGTCATGCTCATTGAATCTCTTGGGTACAATTTACTTTCAGTATCTAGACTTGCTGATTTCGGTTTCAATGTTTTATTTACTGAAGTAGATTGCCAAGTGTTTCGTAGAGACAATCGTAAAATGGTCTTTACCGGAATACGTAGAGGTGATCTTTACATTGTTGATTTCACTAAAAAGGCTCAACCTAGAACTTGCTTAATTGCTAAATCTTCTAAAGGTTGGTTATGGCATAGACGATTAGGTCATGTTGGTATGCGAAACCTTGACAAGCTTATTAAAGGTGATCATATCCTTGGAGTAAAAGATGTTATATTTTACAAGGATAGACTTTGTAGTGCTTGTCAGGCAGGGAAACAAGTTGGAGGAAGTCATCACGCGAAGAACATCATGACCACGAGAAGACCACTCGAGCTACTTCACATGGATCTCTTTGGTCCAAATGCCTACAAGAGTCTCGGTGGTAACTCATTTGGACTAGTCATAGTTGATGATTTTTCAAGATTTACGTGGGTGTTATTTCTTGATGACAAATCACAGGTCCAAAAGATCTTCAAAAACTTCGCTAGGAAGGCCCAAAATCAATTTGATGTGAAGATCAAGAAGGTTCGAAGCGACAACGGAATGGAGTTCAAGAACGCAAATGTGGATACCTTTCTTGACGAAGAAGGGATTTCACATGAGTTCTCAGCTACGTACACACCTCAACAGAATGGAGTTGTTGATAGGAAGAACCGGACACTCATAGAAATGGCAAGAACGATGCTTGATGAGTACAAGACGCCAAAGCACTTTTGGGCGGAAGCGGTTGAGACAGCTTGTCATGCAACAAATCGCTTGTATCTTCACAAGCTACTCGGCAAGACGGAATACGAGCTCCTCACCGGTAACAAACCCCAAGTTGGATACTTTCGAGTATTTGGCTCAAAGTGCTACATTCTTGATAAGCATCGCCGTTCTAAATTTGCTCCCAAATCTCATGAAGGTTTCCTACTTGGTTATGGCTCAAACTCTCACACTTACCGTGTCTACAACAATTTCACCCAAAAGGTTGAAGAGACGATAGATGTGAAGTTTGATAAATCTAACGGCTCGCAAGTAGAGCAATTGCCAATTGATGTAGGAGACAAAGACCCTTCGAAAGCAATCCAAGACTTGTCTATTGGCAAGATTCGTCCAACGGAGGTGAAGGAGGGTACCTCGTCCATCCAAGTGGAAGCTTCTACCTCACGACAAGGTGAACCAAGAGTTGATACGGAAGCATCCACAAGTGGGGCACATCAAGATGAAGAAAATGAGGAAGTGCATCAAGATGAACGACAACAACCTCCTTCTCCACCACGACAAGAGAACGACAACGTCAACAACGAAGAAGGCCAAGAAGAAGAACAAGATGAAGAAGATGTTCAACCAAGATCCAAGCAAAAGCTTTCACGAGTTCGAGCAAGAATTGCTAAAGATCATCCCATCGAGCAAATCTACAATGATATCCAAACCAGGAGAATCACTCGCTCAAAAACTCGTTTAGCTAACTTTTGTGAACACTATTCATTCATCTCTCGCATTGAACCTATGAAGGCTGAAGAAGCTTTGGAAGATCCGGATTGTATAAACGCTATGCATGAAGAGCTACAGAACTTTGAGAGAAATCAAGTGTGGACATTGGTTGAAAAGCCTGACAATAACCACAACATCATTGGTACCAAATGGGTGTTTCGCAACAAGCAAGATGAAGATGGTCAAGTCATCCGCAACAAAGCATGCCTAGTCGCCCAAGGCTACACTCAAGTCGAAGGTATGGACTATGGTGAGAAATATGCCCCTGTTGCTAGACTTGAGTCCATTCGCATGTTACTTGCTTATGCTAATCATCATGATATCACCTTGTTCCAAATGGACATTAAAAGTGCTTTTCTAAATGGTGAAATTGAGGAGGAAGTTTATGTTAAGCAACCTCCCGGATTTGTCAATCCTAAGAAACCTAATCATGTTTACAAACTTCACAAAGCTCTTTATGGTCTTAAACAAGCTCCTAGAGCATGGTATAAATGCTTGACCAAGTTCCTTATTGAAAAAGGCTTTGAAATTGGAAAATAGATTCTACTCTTTTTACTAAAAAGGTTAATGGAGAACTATTTGTATGCCAAATTTATGTCGATGATATTATATTTGGATCAACTGAATTTTAGTGAAAAGTTTGGAAAGCTAATGTCGGAGAAGTTTGAGATGTCGATGATGAGTGAACTCAAATTCTTTCTCGGTTTGCAAATCAAGCAAACTAAGGAAGGCACCTTGTATCTCAAACGAAGTACACCAAGGACTTATTCAATATGCAAGAATGCAAAGGTAGGACTACACCCATGCCTACTAGTGGACATCTTGATTTAACCAAAGATGGTGAACCAGTTGATCAAAAGGTTTATCGCTCTATGATTGGCTCATTGCTATATCTATGTGCTTCATGCCCCGATATTATGCTAAGTGTGTGCATGTGTGCACGATATCAAGCCACTCCCAAAGAATGTCATCTTAAGGCCGTGAAAAGGATAGTGAGATACTTAATCCATACACCAAATTTTGGCATTTGGTATCCAAAAAGGGCTTCCTTTGATCTTGTGGGCTACTCCGATTCGGACTATGCCGGTGACAAGGTTGATAGAAAGTCCACTTCGGGTACTTGTCAATTTCTTGGTAGATCTCTTGTATCTTGGTCCTCCAAGAAACAAAACTCGGTATCCTTATCCACCGCCAAAGCAGAATACATTGCCGCTGGATCATGTTGTGCTCAATTACTTTGGATGACCCAAACTCTTAAAGATTATGGGATATATGTGAAACATGTTCCATTGCTATGTGACAATGAAAGTGCTATTAAAATTGCTCACAATCCCGTGCAACATTCTCGAACTAAGCATATTGAAGTTTGTCATCATTTCATTCGAGATCATGTTGCCAAAGGGGACATTAATCTTAAGCATGTTCGCATCGATAAGCAATTAGCGGATATATTTACCAAACCACTTGATGAGAAAAGTGTTTGCAGGTTAAGAGGTGAATTGAACATCATTGATGCTTCAAACTTGTAGTAGGAACTCCATTTAATACATGCAAGGCATGAGCCTATGACTAATCATTGATATTTCTCTTATGTTGACTATCTTATGTCTTGGATATATTTACACCTTGCATGCTATCTAACCCGTGTAGGTACTTGTATGAATCGAAATCTATGAGATTGCAACTCACTCACATCTTGAGCAATTTCTATATCACCAAGTTGCTACACAATGGTGGATGAAGAAAAGGAAGCACGCAACCATTCAAACATATCCTTTGACAAATTCTATCATGATTGTCATTCTGGATACACAAGTGCTCTTCCTTGTAAAAACTAACCCATGTAGGTAGATGAACTCAAACTTCAAGTGATGCTCCCAACTCTTGATGAGCCACATCAACCTTGAGCAACCCACACAAGTTCAACTACATGATCATGATCAACACCACCACCCAAGGTATGTTATTCCATCTTAGAGAAGCTTTACTCCGAGTCATGGGATAAAGCAACTCAACAAGATGTGAATACATCAAGATGCTTTAACGAAAAATGGTAACCCCATTTTGAGTTTAAACGATGAGTATGACCAAAGATCAAGTGATCTCACTTGACTCCTAAGTCAATATACTCTAACATAGGTGACTTTGTCACCGCCCAATTCTAGATGAAGTTCTCTTGTGTTCTTTTCGGTGCTCTTGCATTTGTCTCATGCATATTTGTTTCCCTCTTCATCTAGATTCTTTTTAGTTTCTTCTCTTTTATTTTCTGTTCTGCATTTTCTACATTAAATTCCTTGCAAATCCTTGTGAGATCTTACTTGTATAGTGAGCTGAGGTGACAAGTGTTTTCTCTGCGATGAACTCAGTCACACCGGGCTGTTTACTTCGGTCCAACCGAACCCTTTCGGTGCCACCGAAGCACCAAACTCGGTGCTACCGATTTCACTGCAGGAAAAACATCTTGCCACTTGTTTCTGAATTCTTTTTGATCCAGCTTCACTCAATAAATCTTGTCCTCGACCAACATCCTACTCAAATTGTTGCTTTGTTCTGTGACTCAAGGACCAAGCCCATCATGACAAAAATCCAGAAGAACCCTTCTTGGAAATTGATGTCAAAGGGGGAGAGAGAGAGATCATCACATCAAAGCTTAATCATATCTATAGGGGGAGAGAATACTCTAGGGAAGAAAGAGACCCCAGATGCTTGGTGTTCAAGAGGAGAGAAGTCACATGTCTTCAAGAGGGGAAATACATGTTCATATTTGCTCGATTGCATTAGCTCTGTTTATTTCCTTTGAGCTCTAATTTTGCTCTGATTTTCTGTTCCCTATGTTCTCCCAATATCCCATGTTAGATTCAGGGGGAGCAAGACATCTAAGGGAAGGAAATCCTTGAATTTATTGCATATCTTTACCTTTGGGGACATGTCTTTATCCAATGTGGTACTTAGTACTTACTCTACATGTCATCTCAGTCTTGGTACTCTTGTGGTCTCTCTTGTTTGCTCTGGCCAGTAGGTGTATCTGTGTTATCTAACCTTGTTTATGCAGGTTCATCCCATCCTAAGCCAACTCAAGACCACAAGGTAAGTATATGCATCACAGTCATGTGAATGAGAATTTCTTGCTGATGTACATACTGTTTGCAAGAAGGACTCATGAGCATGAAGGTACATTTCTCATATTTTCATCATTTGCTCTGATGCATATAGCCAAGATACATGTAACACATTGCTTACCCTATCATGTTTATGCATTCACATGCTCTTATATTCCATATTCACATGATTGCATACATGTAGGGGGAGCCTATGCAAGTTACATGTCTTTCCAAAGCTTCACTTACTACTATTAATATCTTGATCTAAAGCTTTGATGTATGTTGTCATCAATTACCAAAAAGGGGGAGATCGAAAGCACAAGTGCTCCCTAGGTGGTTTTGGCAATTAATGTCAACATATCTCTTGTTGGACTAACATTTTTATCTAGTATGTTTCAGATAAGTTCAATAGTGAAGTGGTATGGATTAGAGGATGTGAAACCCCTTCAAGATGCTAAGGACAAATGATTGGCTCAAGCTCAAAGCTCAAGACTCTACATTTTCTATTTTAGTGATCCAAGATCACATTGAGTCTATAGGAAAAGCCAATACTATCAAGGAGGGATGAGGTGTTGCTTAATGAGGCTCTTGCTCAAATGCTTAGTGATATGCTCCAAAGTCCTCAACTACTTTCTCACATCCACATATGACCTAAACCAAAAGTCAAACTCGGCCCCACCGATTCTTCCTATCCGACGCCACCGAGTTTCAAATGTCATAGCCACTGCCACAAACCCTAGGCAAATCGGTCTCACCGATAGGGATCTCGGTCTCACCGAGATGGTATTGCAAACTCTCTGTTTCCTATTGCAATACTTTCGATCTCACCGAAACTTGCGATCGGTCCCACCGAGATTGCAATGTAAACTCTCTGTTTCCCTTTCGTAACATTTCGGTCTCACCGAAATGAGCGAATCGGTCCCACCGAGTTTACCTGACCAACTCTCTGGTTAGCTTATTACCAAAATGTGTATCACCGAGTTTGTGTAATCGGTCTCACCGAGATTACGTTATGCCCTAACCCTAATCATATCGGTCCTACGGAGTTGCATGTCGGTCCCATCGAAAACCCTAACGGTCACTAGCTTTGCTGAATCGGTCCGACCGAGTTTAACCATTCGGTCCCACCGAGTTTGGGAAGTTATGTGTAATGGTTAGATTTTGTGTGGAGGCTATATAATACCCCTCCTCCACCTCTTCATTCGTGGGAGAAAGCCATCAGAACGAACATACACTTCCAACTTACTTTTTCTGAGAGAGAACCACCTACACTAGTGTTGAGACCAAGATATCCCATTCCTACCATATGAATCTTGATCTCTAGCCTTCCCCAAGTTGCTTTCCACTCAAATCTTCTTTCCACCAAATCTAAATCATGTGAGATATAGTTGAGTGTTGGGGAGACTATCATTTGAAGCATAAGAGCAAGGAGTTCATCATCAACACACCATTTGTTACTTCTTGGAGAGTGGTGTCTCCTAGATTGGCTAGGTGTCACTTGGGAGCCTCCGACAAGATTGTGGAGTTGAACCAAGGAGTTTGTAAGGGCAAGGAGATCGCCTACTTCGAAGATCTACCGCTAGTGAGGCAAGTCCTTCGTGGGCGATGGCCATGGTGGGATAGACAAGGTTGCTTCTTCGTGGACCCTTCGTGGGTGGAGCCCTCCGTGGACTCGCGCAACCGTTACCCTTCATGGGTTGAAGTCTCCATCAACGTGGATGTACGATAGCACCACCTATCGGAACCACGACAAAAACATCCGTGTCTCCAATTGCGTTTGAATCTTCCAAACCCTTCCCTTTACATTCTTGCAAGTTGCATGCTTTACTTTCCGCTGCTCATATACTCATTGCATGCTTTCTTGATAGTATTGTGTTTGTTAAACTTGTGCCAAAAATCCACTTCAACCTAAAGAATTTAAAAACTGCAACTTTTGGTACTTAGTGTCTAATCACCCCCCTCTAGACACCTCTTCTTGGTCCTTTCGGTGAGCGTAAATGGTATTGCAATGCTAGGAAACAAGGCCTAGGGTTCATACTTTCACTAGTGCAAATTCTCTCAACAATAATAACATAATTGGATCATATAACTATCCCTCAACATGCAATAAAGAGTCACTCCAAAGTCAATAATAGCTGAGAAGAAAAGAATAGATTATTGTAGTGTACGAAACCACCTCAAAGTTATTCTTTCGGATCGATCTATTCAAGAGTTCATACTAGAATAACACTTTAAGACACAAATCAACCAGAACCCTAATGTCACCTAGATACTCCAATGTCACCTCAAGTATCCGTGTGTATGATTATACGATATGCATCACACAATCTCAGATTCTTCTATTCAACCAACACAAAGAACTTCAAAGAGTGCCCCAAAGTTTCTACCGGAGAGTCAAGACGAAAACGTGTGCCAACCCCTATGCATAAGTTCACGGAACTCGCAAGTTGATCACCAAAACATACATCAAGTGGATCACGTGATATCCCATGTTCACCACAGGTAAGCACATGCAAGACATACATCAACTGTTCTCAAATCCTCAAAGACTCAATCCGATAAGATAACTTCAAAGGGAAAACTCAATTCATCACAAGAGAGTAGAGGGGGAGAAACATCATAAGATCCAAATATAATAGCAAAGCTCGCGATACATCAAGATCGTGCCGACTCAAGAACACGAGAGAGAGATCAAACACATAGCTACTGGTACATACCCTCAGCCCCGAGGGTGAACTACTCCCTCCTCGTCATGGAGAGCGCCGGGATGATGAAGATGGCCACCGGAGAGGGATTCCCCCCTCCGGCAGGGTGCCGGAACAGGTCTAGATTGGTTTTTGGTGGTTACGGAGGCTTCTGGCGGTGGAACTCCCGATCTATTCTATTTCTCGATGTTTTTAGGGTATATGGACATATATAGGTGAAAGAAGTCAGTCAGGGGAGCCACGAGGGGCCCACGAGGGTGGGGGCGCGCCCAGGGGGCAGGCGCGCTTCCCTGCCTCATGGCCACCTCGAAGCTCCCCTGACGTCTACTCCAAGTTTCCTGGATTACTTCCGTTCCAAAAATAACTCTTCCGAAGGTTTCATTCCATTTGGACTCCATTTGATATTCCTTTTCTTCGAAATACTGATATAGGCAAGAAAACATCAATTTGGGCTGGGCCTCCGGTTAATAGGTTAGTCCCAAAATAATATAAAAGTGTATAATAAAGCCCATAAACATCCAAAATAGATAATATAATAGCATGGAACAATCAAAAATTATAGATACGTTGGAGACGTATCAGGATCATTAGCAACAGAAAACGACGACCTAGTCCACATATCGAGACCCAAGCTGTGCAGCAACAGAGACCAAAGAAGCCACCCCTGGGCTTTCGCAAGATCCATGTCGACGCAGGGGTGCTATCGTGAGGAGGCTCGGCAGTGGCAGTATGCAGGGACGAAGTAGGCAACTACATTGGTAGTTCGGCTTTAATAATTGAAGGAACCTTTGATCCAACTACTTTGGAAGCGATAGCTTGCCGTGAGGCACTTTCGCTAGGAGAAGACCTGAACATCATGAACTTCGTCATTGCTTCAGACTGCAGACAGGTGGTTCTGGACATCAATGCGAGCTCGCGGGGGAGATATGGAGCAATCATAAGCGAGATCAATCTTAAAGCTTCTTCCTTTCATTGTAATTTTACTTTTGAGAATCGTGCTGTTAATTATGAAGCACATAGTCTAGCTAAATCTTCTCTTTCTAGAGGTCCTGGTCGCCACGTCTGGTTTGGTCAGCCCTGTGACCAAAGACGCATCCCACTTCATGTGGATTTTGATTAATAAAGTTGTGCTTTACGCGTAAAAAAGGTGTTTCTAAAAAAAGGCAGGTAAACCAACATAATCAACCGTAAAAAAGGTAAACTAACATAATCAACCGTAAAAAAGGTAAACTAACATAATCTCTCGAAAAAGGTAAACTAACCGAAAAATATATGGTATACTAGCTATGGGTTGAGAGGCAACAATCAGGGCCAGCCCTTATATTTCATGGGCCGGGGCCCCTTAGTGCATCATCGAAATAGCAATGAGCATGCTTAAATTGTAGTATATGATAATCAATTTGTCGAGAAACTTAAATTACTCATCAATAAAGCAATAGTGGGAGCCTCTCCTGTTGTTTTAATGTTAAAAAAAAGAAACTTAAATTACTCATGGCAAGAAATATGTTACAACGATGTTTCATATGAGACGGAAGATAAATTTGATTTTTACACACCCCTTAATCGAGTACCAATATATCATCCTACATGTTGGGATTTAATCAGCCGGGACATGCTACCCGAGTGGAGGTCGGCTAGGATTCATAATTGTGTATATTCACTCGACTTACCTCGCTCGGATGAAAGCAGCCAAACGGGCAGAAGCATTATTTGTGGAGTATACACCAAAGCTTCATTCACTACGCCATTATTCCAAGAGTTATTAGTCAAACTTTTAAATCTAAGTTAATATGACTGATATATCAGTGTGGGGGATCCACCAATATAAATATACCATATCATTTTGTAAATATCATTTTTCACACATATCATCTAATATGGACCAAAATATCGACCGATATGGCCGATATGTGACCTGATGTACCTACTGACATAAACCAGTACGTCGATAAGGACAATTATTTATCATAAATCGGTGAAAATAGATTATGTATTTTCAAAGTCATGCATAATGTTTCATAGAACACATATATAATGTATTGTTTTAATCTTGAAGTGAGGATTTTGTGAATCTATCATAGATAGTTTATTAGTTAACAAGTCATAAACAAGGAATTTAAATTTGTTATGCTAGAGCGTTGACACCATACTTTTTTTTACTTAGTAGCACAAATGCCCGTGCGTTGCAACGGGAGATAAATAATAATATCATAAACATCTAGCCTAATAATGACTCAAAGACTCCACCTCACGCGTTGTGCAAGTCCATGTCCTCTATTCTGCAAGTCCAGGTGCTCTATTTTAACATGGCATCCATCTATCGCCGCTTTTCCTAATTTTCGCCCTCACTGACAGTGACCCCGGTGTCCACTTGATCATAATGCATCTAGACGTGATTAATCATAAGACGATGAGCTTGACCATCACATGACACACCTGTCATTGAATTTCACTAGCCCAATGGATTAAACCGTGCAAGTGCAAGGGAATGCTTAAACTAATCTCTTGAGCTGGGGTTGAGGATTGCCCTCTGTGTCCCTCAAGCACATGCTCCATACAATGTCTCCTACACAACCCTCGTGCTTTGTTATGGAGCAAACATCTGTGGTCATGTACGAAGGTTTTCCAAATCGAGGAATTGGGTTACGGTCCAGGTCGCTTATGTAAAAAATGATCGGTCGCTCCATAGTAGTGTGCTCCATAGTAGGGTGCTCCATAGTAGGGTGCTTTAGGAGGTTAGTTCAAAATATCGGACATGATAATGTGTGGCCAACAACAATGTTTGACACTTATCTCCTACCACATTGAGCGCTAACTCGGTAGCATGCCAGTCGGTCGCCGTCAAGGAAACTCGCCTACAGCTCCAAGCAACTAATATCCATTCATGATTCTAGGGGATACACCCACTCCCATGACATGTGTCGATTCGCTACATGCGCCCACTGCCACAACAAGATCTATCATTTGCTAGTTGTGTGGAACCACGCTTGCTTGCCCTGATTGGCTCTACCAAATTAGTAGTTGCCTAATTCTCTCTTCTGGCTCTACCACTGAAATATATATGAACTTAGACTACACAAGGTTTAGTAAATGAATAGGCACACTATCAACTTGTGTGTGCTCTTGTCTTAATTTGGATATGTGGCGCCAACATTGTTGTGTGAATCCATTAGTAATGGTTGATTGATGAAGCTATAGTTAGATCTCATACTACTTTCAGGTTGCAATCTGAATTGGGCCGATGATTACTTGAAGAAAATAACAAAAAGATGTAGTATTGCAAGTGCGCGAATTGTTTGGGATTGGGACGAAAATAATTTCATCCGTTCTAGTGTAGTTTAGTTTATTTCATGAGAGTTGGCTGGCGTAGTTGGTTAATGTGGTGAGATTTGCACCTCATGTAGCCAGTTTGAATCCCAGTAATGCACATATCTTTTTGCTGATTTTCTAAAAAAAATGAAACTCAAGTAGGCCTAAGTCCATGAGAGAAGAGTGTTCGCCAAGGCTTGTTCGCACAAGGAATGACATACACAAATTGTGACTCGGTGTATGAAACGCAGCCGATTCTATTTGACCCTTGTGAGCGTCAAAATGTTGTCGCTTCGCTGAAGGTAGCGTTTAGAATCCGACTTTTTTGGAACTTTCATTCAGAATTTCAAAATTTGTTCAAATTTTTAGAAAATATTGGTATCGTTTTTCAATAGAAGTTCTTAATTCCAAAATTTATTCATGTTCTTAAAAAAATCACATAATAAAAAAAGTTCACTGTATAGAAAAAAGGTTCACCATACATTTGAAAACTCTTCACTGTATATATGAAAAGTTCATCGTGTATAGGAAATTTGTTCAATGTGCATTTAAAAAATATCAACATATATTAAAAAGTGTTCGGTGTGTATTTGAAAAATATGCACCGTATACTAAAAAAACTTCATTGTGCATTTTTAAATTCACTTTTTTCAAACATTTCAGAATTTTGTTGCTAGTTAAAAAATTACATTTGAAAAAAATATCCACCGTATACTGAAAAATATTCAGTGTATATTTATGGCCCAGGGCTAATTTTGTCACCAAACTCGATCTAGTTGAGCGGCTAACACGTTCGCCTGCAAACTCAAGGCCCCGTGTACAGTCCTCCCTCCGGCCTCCTATTTTTGGCCGGTTTTTTTTTAAAAAACAGGAATGTCACTGTACATTTACAGGGTAGCGCTGCTTTTCAACACAAAACACCACAAGGGCGAGTGGCTAGCACCTTAGTGCTAAAATTGGAGGTCCTGTGTCCGATCCTCCTTGGGGCCCTTTTTTCACTTTCCTTTAAAACGAAAAACTGAAGCGGCGTACGAAATTTATGACGACGTACGAAACTACGTTAGACAAAAAAATGGAGAAACAATCTTCCCTTTTTTCATTTTCCTTTAAAACGAAAAACTGAAGCGGCGTATGAAATTTATGACGACGTACGAAACCACGCTAGACAAAAAAATGGAGACGAAAAACTTTCCTTTAAAACGAAAAACTGAAGCGGCGTATGAAATTTATGACGACGTACGAAACCACGCTAGACAAAAAAATGGAGAAACAATCTTCCCTTTTTTCACTTTCCTTTAAAACGAAAAACTGAAGCGGCGTACGAAATTTATGACGACGTACGAAACCACGCTAGACAAAAAAATGGAGAAACAATACTCCCTTTAATATTAGGTAAAGAAAAGAAATTTCCCTTTTTTCACTTTCCTTTAAAACGAAAAACTGAAGCGGCGTACGAAATTTATGACGACGTACGAAACCATGCTAGACAAAAAAATGGAGAAACAATCTTCCCTTTAATATTAGGTAAAGAAAAAAAAAATTTGAACAAGAATATGGGAAAAAATATAGACATATTTCCTCTGATATATCTACATATCATCCAATATATCACCCGATATGCTCAAGGCAAACCGATATTTTGAACCTTTTTTCACTTTCCTTTAAAACGAAAAACTAAGGAAGGACGTGCTGATGGTTTTAAAAAAAAATCTCAGAAGCGATGTACGAAATTTATGGAAAAACTAAGGAAGGACGTGCTGATGGTTTTAAAAAAAATCTCAGAAGCGACGCACGAAATTTATGACGACGTACGAAACCACGCTAGACAAAAAAATGGAGAAACAATCTTCCCTTTAATATTAGGTAAAGAAAAGAAATTTTTGAACAAGAATATGGGAAAAAATATAGACATATTTCCTCTGATATATCTACATATCATCCAATATATCACCAGATATGCTCAAGGCAAACCGATACGACCCCGATGTATGATATTTTGAACCTTTTTTCACTTTCCTTTAAAACAAAAAACTAAGGAAGGACGTGCTGATGGTTTTAAAAAAAAATCTCAGAAGCTGCGTACGAAATTTATGACGACGTACGAAACCACGCTAGACAAAAAAATGGAGAAACAATCTTCCCTTTAATATTAGGTAAAGAAAAGAAATTTTTGAACAAGAATATGGGAAAAAATATAGACATATTTCCTCTGATATATCTACATATCATCCAATATATCACCCGATATCCTCAAGGCAAACCGATATTTTGAACCTTTTTTCACTTTCCTTTAAAACGAAAAACTAAGGAAGGACGTGCTGATGGTTTTAAAAAAAATCTCAGAAGCGACGTACGAAATTTATGGAAAAACTAAGGAAGGACGTGCTGATTATTGGGGAACGTAGTAATTTCAAAAAATTTCCTACGCACACGCAAGATCATGGTGATGCATAGCAACGAGAGGGGAAAGTGTTGTCTACGTACCCTCGTAGACCGAAGCGGAAGCGTTGACGCAACGTAGAGGAAGTAGTCGTACGTCTTCCCGATCCGACCGATCCAAGCACCGTTACTCCGGCACCTCCGAGTTCTTGGCACACGTTTAGCTCGATGACGATCTCCGGACTCCGATCCAGCAAAGTGTCGGGGAAGAGTTCCATCAGCATGACGGCGTGGTGACGATCTTGATGTACTACTGCCGCAGGGCTTCGCCTAAGCACCGCTACAATATTATCGAGGACTATGGTGGCTGGGGGCGCCGCACACGGTTAAGAATAAGATCACGTGGATCAACTTGTGTGTATTTGGGGTGCCCCTGCCTCCGTATATAAAGGACCAAGGGGGAGAGGCCGGCCGTCCATCATAGGGCGCCAGGAGGAGTCCTACTCCCTTCGGGAGTAGGACTTCTCCCCTAATCCTAGTTGGAATAGGATTCACGAGGTGGGAAAAGAGAGAGAGAGAAGGAAGTGGGTGCCGGCCACCTCTCTCCTTGTCCTATTCGGACTAGGGGGGAGGGGCGCGCGGCCCAGCCCTGGCCGCCTCTCCTCTTCTTCCACTAAGGCCCATTAAGGCCCATGTACCTCCCGGGGGGTTCCGGTAACCTCCCGGTACTCCGATAAAATCCCGATTTCACCCGGAACACTTCCGATATCCAAATATAGGCTTCCAATATATCAATCTTTATGTCTCGACCATTTCGAGACTCCTCGTCATGTCCGTGATCACATCCGGGACTCCGAACAAACTTCGGTACATCAAAATGCATAAACTCATAATATAACTGTCATCGTAACCTTAAGCGTGCGGACCCTACGGGTTCGAGAACAATGTAGACATGACCGAGACACGTCTCCGGTCAATAACCAATAGCGGAACCTGGATGCTCATATTGGCTCCTACATATTCTACGAAGATCTTTATCGGTCAGACCGCATAACAACATACGTTGTTCCCTTTGTCATCGGTGTGTTACTTGCCCGAGATTCGATCGTCGGTATTCCAATACCTAGTTCAATATCGTTACCGGCAAGTCTCTTTACTCGTTCCGTAATACATCATCCCGCAACTAACTCATTAGTTGCAATGCTTGCAAGGCTTAAGTGATGTGCATTACCGAGAGGGCCCAGAGATACCTCTCCGACGATCGGAGTGACAAATCCCAATCTTGAAATACGCCAACCCAACATGTACCTTTGGAGACACCTGTAGAGCACCTTTATAATCACCCAATTACGTTGTGACGTTTGGTAGAACACAAAGTGTTCCTCCGGCACACGGGAGTTGCATAATCTCATAGTCATAGGAACATGTATAAGTCATGAAGAAAGTAATAGCAACTCACTAAACGACCGGGTGCTAAGCTAATGGAATGGGTCATGTCAATCAGATCATTCAACTAATGATGTGATCCCGTTAATCAAATAACAACTCTTTGTCCATGGTTAGGAAACATAACCATCTTTGATTAACGAGCTAGTCAAGTAGAGGCATACTAGTGACACTCTGTTTGTCTATGTATTCACACATGTATTATGTTTCCGGTTAATACAATTCTAGCATGAATAATAAACATTTATCATGATATAAGGAAATAAATAATAACTTTATTATTGCCTCTAGGGCATATTTCCTTCAGTCTCCCACTTGCACTAGAGTCAATAATCTAGATCACATCGCCATGTGATTTAACATCAATAGTTCACATCTTTATGTGATTGGTTCACATCTCCATGTGACTAACACCCAAAGGGTTTACTAGATTCAATAATCTAGTTCACATCGCTATGTGATTAAGACCCAAAAAGTGATCATGTTTTGCTTGTGAGAGAGTTTTAGTCAACGGGTCTGCCATATTCAGATCCGTATGTATTTTGCAAATTTCTATGTCAACAATGCTCTGCACAGAACTACTCTAGCTAATTGCTCCCACTTTCAATATGTATCCAGATTGAGACTTAGAGTCATCTAGATTAGTGTCAAAACTTGCATCGACGTAACCCTTTACGACGAACCTTTTTGTCACCTCCATAATCGAGAAACATATCCTTATTCCACTAAGGATAATTTTGACCGTTGTCCAGTGATCTACTCCTAGATCACTATTGTACTACCTTGCCAAAATCAGTGTAGGGTATACAATAGATCTGGTACATAGCATGGCATACTTTATAGAACCTATGGCTGAGGCATAGGGAATGACTTTCATTCTATTTCTATCTTCTGTCGTGGTCGGGTTTTGAGTCTTACTCAATTTCACACCTTGTAACACAGACAAGAACTCTTTCTTTGACTATTCTATTTTAAACTACTTCAAAATCTTGTCAAGGTATGTACTCATTGAAAAAAAAACTTATCAAGCGTCTTGATCTATCTCTATAGATCTTGATGTTCAATATGTCAGCAGCTTCACCGAGGTCTTTTTTTGGAAAATTCCTTTCAAACACTCCTTTATGCTTTGCAGAATAATTCTACATTATTTCCGATCAACAATATGTCATTCACATATACTTATCAGAAATGTTGTAGTGCTCCCACTCACTTTCTTGTAAATACAGGCTTCGTCGCAAGTCTGTATAAAACTATATGCTTTGATCAACTTATCAAAGCGTATATTCCAACTCCGAGATGCTTGCACCAGTCCATAGATGGATCGCTGGAGCTTGCATATTTTGTTAGCACATTTAGGATTGACAAAACCTTCTGGTTGTATCATATACAACTCTTCTTTAATAAATCTATTATGGAATGCAGTTTTGTTTATCCATTTGCCAGATTTCATAAAATGCGGCAATTGCTAACATGATTCGGACAGACTTAAGCATAGATACGAGTGAGAAACTCTCATCGTAGTCAACACCTTGAACTTGTCGAAAACTTTTGCGACAATTCTAGCTTTGTAGATAGTAACACTACTATCAGTGTCCGTCTTCCTCTTGAAGATCCATTTATTATCAATGGCTTGCCGATCATCGGGCAAGTCAACCAAAGTCCATACTTTGTTCTCATACATGGATCCCATCTCAGATTTCATGGCCTCAAGCCATTTTGCGGAATCTGGGCTCACCGTCGCTTCTTCATAGTTCGTAGGTTCGTCATGGTCAAGTAGCATGACCTCCAGAACAGGATTACCGTACCACTCTGGTGCGGATCTCACTCTGGTTTACCTACGAGATTCGGTAGTAACTTGATCTGAAGTTACATGATCATCATCATCAGCTTCCTCACTAATTGGTGTAGTAGTCACAGGAACAGATTTCTGTGATGAACTACTTTCCAATAAGGGAGAAGGTACAATTACCTTATCAAGTTCTACTTTCCTCCCACTCACTTCTTTCGAGAGAAACTCCTTCTCTAGAAAGGATCCATTCTTAGCAACGAATGTCTTGCCTTCGGATCTGTGATAGAAGGTGTACCCAACTGTCTCCTTTGGGTATCCTATGAAGACATATTTCTCCGATTTGAGTTTGAGCTTATCGAGATGAAACTTTTTCACATAAGCATCACAACTTCAAACTTTAAGAAACGACAGCTTAGGTTTCTTGCCAAACCATAGTTCACATGGTGTCGTCTCAACGGATTTAGATGGTGCCCTATTTAATGTGAATGCAGCTGTCTCTAATGCATAACCCCAAAACGATAGTGGTAGATCGGTAAGAGACATCATAGATCGCACTATATCTAATAAAGTACAGTTATGACGTTCGGACACACCATTACACTATGGTGTTCCAGGTGGCGTGAGTAGTGAAACTATTTCACATTGTTTTAATTGAAGGTCAAACTCGTAACTCAAATATTTTACCTCTGCGATCATATCGTAGAAACTTTTATTTTCTTGTCACGATGATTTTCCACTTCACTCTGAAATTCTTTGAACTGTTCAAATGTTTCAAACTTATGTTTCATCAAGTAGATATCCCCATATCTGCTCAAATCATCTGTGAAGGTCAGAAAATAATGATACCTGCTACGAGCCTATTCATCGGACCACATACATCAGTATGTATGATTTCCAACAAATCTGTCGCTCGCTCCATTGTTCCGGAGAACGGAGTCTTAGTCATCTTTGCCCATGAGGCATGGTTCGTAAGCATCAACTGATTCATAATCAAGTGATTCCAAAATCCCATCAGCATGGAGTTTCTTCATGCGCTTTACACCAATATGACCTAAACGGCAGTGCCACAAATAAGTTGCACTATCATTATTAACTTTGCTTCTTTTAGCTTCAATATCATGAATATGTGTATTACTACGACCGAGATCCAACGAACCATTTTCATTGGGTGTGTAACCATATAAGGTTTTATTCATGTAAACAGAATAACAATTTATTCTCTTACTTAAATGAATAACCATATTGCAATAAACATGATCAAATCATATTTATGCTCAACGCAAACACCAAATAACACTTATTTAGGTTCAACACTAATCCCGAAAGTATAGGGAGTGTGCAATGATGATCATGTCAATCTTGGAACCACTTCCAACACACATCGTCACTTCACCCTTAACTAGTCTCTGTTTATTCTGCAACTCCCGTTTCGAGTTACTAATCTTAGCAACTGAACTAGTATCAAATACTGAGGGGTTGCTATAAACACTAGTAAAGTACACATCAATAACAAGTATATCAAATATACTTATGTTCACTTTGCCATCCTTCTTATCTGCCAATCACTTGGGGTAGTTCCGCTTCCAGTGACCAGTCCCTTTGCAGTAGAAGCACTTAGTCTCAGGCTTAGGATCAGACTTGGGCTTCTTCACTTGAGCAGCAACTTGCTTGCTGTTCTTTTTGAAGTTCCCCTTCTTCCCTCTGCCCTTTTCTTGAAACTAGTGGTCTTGTCTACCATCAACACTTGATGTTTTTCTCGATTTCTACCTTCATCAATTTCCGCATTACGAAGAGCTTGGGAATCGTTTCCGTTATCCCTTGCATATCATAGTTCATCACGAAGTTCTACTAACTTGGTGATGGTGACTAGAGAATTCTGTCAATCACTATCTTATCTGGAAGATTAACTCCCACTTGATTCAAGCGATTGTAGTACTCAGACAATCTGGGCACATGCTCACTAGCTGAGCGATTCTCCTCCATCTTTTAGCTATAGAACTTGTTGGAGACTTCATATCTCTCAACTCGGGTATTTGCTTGAAATATTAACTTCAACTCCTGGAACATCTCATATGGTCCATGACGTTCAAAACGTCTTTGAAGTTCCGATTCTAAGCTGTTAAGCATGGTGCACTAAACTATCAAGTAGTCATCATATTGAGCTAGCCAAACGTTCATAACGTCTGCATCTGCTCCTGCAATAGGCCCGTCACCTAGCGGTGCATCAAGGACATAATTCTTCTGTGCAGCAATGAGGATAAACCTCAGATCACGGATCCAATCCGTATCATTGCTACTAACATCTTTCAACACAATTTTCTCTAGGAACATATCAAAATAAACACAGGGAAGCAACAACGCGAGCTATTGATCTACAACATGATTTGCAAAATACTACCAGGACTAAGTTCATGATAAATTTAAGTTCAATTAATCATATTACTTAAGAACTCCCACTTAGATAGACATCCCTCTAATCCTCTAAGTGATTACGTGATCCAAATCAACTAAACCATGTCCGATCATCACGTGAGATGGAGTAGTTTCATTGGTGAACATCGCTATGTTGATCATATCTGCTATATGATTCACGCTCGACCTTTCGGTCTCCGTGTTCCGAGGCCATATCTATATATGCTTGACTCGTCAAGTATAACCCGAGTATTCTGCGTGTGCAACTGTTTTGCACCCGTTGTATTTGAACGTAGAGCCTATCACACCCGATCATCACGTGGTGTCTCAGCACGAAGAACTTTCGCAACGGTGCATACTCAAGGAGAACACTTCTTGATAATTAGTGAGAGATCATCTTATAATGCTACCGTCAATCAAAGCAAGATAAGATGCATAAAAGATAAACATCACATGCAATCAATATAAGTGATATGATATGGCCATGATCATCTTGTGCTTGTGATCTCCATCTTCGAAGCACCGTCATGATCACCATCGTCACCAGAGCGACACCTTGATCTCCATCGTAGCATCGTTGTCGTCTCGCCAATCTTATGCATCCACGACTATCGCTACCGTTTAGTGATAAAGCAAAGCATTACAGCGCGATTGCATTGCATACAATAAAGCGACAACCATATGGCTCCTGCCAGTTGCCGATAACTCGGTTACAAAACATGACCATCTCATACAATAAAATTTAGCATCATGTCTTGACCATATCACATCACAACATGCCCTGCAAAAACAAGTTAGACGTCCTCTACTTTGTTGTTGCAAGTTTTACGTGGCTGCTACGGGCTTAAGCAAGAACCAATCTTACCTACGCATCAAAACCACAACGATAGTTTGTCAAGTTGGTGCTGTTTTAACCTTCGCAAGGACCGGGCGTAGCCACACTCGGTTCAACTAAAGTTGGAGAAACTGTCACCCGCAAGCCACCTATGTGCAAAGCACGTCGGGAGAACCGGTCTCGCGTAAGCGTACGCGTAATGTCGGTCTGGGCTGCTTCGTCCAACAATACCGCCGAACCAAAGTATGACATGCCGGTAAGCAGTATGACTTATATCGCCCACAACTCACTTGTGTTCTACTCGTGCATATAACATCAACACATAAAACCTAGGCTCGGATGCCACTGTTGGGGAACGTAGTAATTTCAAAAAATTTCCTACGCACACGCAAGATCATGGTGATGCATAGCAACAAGAGGGGAAAGTGTTGTCTACGTACCCTCGTAGACCGAAGCGGAAGCGTTGACGCAACGTAGAGGAAGTAGTCGTACGTCTTCCCGATCTGACCGATCCAAGCACCGTTACTCCGGCACCTCCGAGTTCTTGGCACACGTTCAGCTCGATGACGATCCCCGGACTCCGATCCAGCAAAGTGTCGGGGAAGAGTTCCGTCAGCACGACGGCGTGGTGACGATCTTGATGTACTACTGCCGCAGGGCTTCGCCTAAGCACCGCTATAATATTATCGAGGACTATGGTGGCTGGGGGCGCCGCACACGGCTAAGAATAAGATCACGTGGATCAACTTGTGTATCTCTGGGGTGCCCCTGCCTCCGTATATAAAGGACCAAGGGGGAGAGGCCGGCCGGCCATCATAGGGCGCGCCAGGAGCAGTCCTACTCCCTCCGGGAGTAGGACTTCTCCCCCAATCCTAGTTGGAATATGATTCGCGAGGTGGGAAAAGAGGGAGAGAGAAGGAAGTGGGCGCCTGCCACCTCTCTCCTTGTCCTATTCGGACTAGGGGGGGGGGGCGCGGCCCAGCCCTGGCCGCCTCTCCTCTTCTTCCACTAAGGCCCATTAAGGCCCATGTACCTCCCGGGGGGTTCCGGTAACCTCCCGGTACTCCGGTAAAATCCCGATTTCACCCGGAACACTTCTGATATCCAAATATAGGCTTCCTATATATCAATCTTTATGTCTCGACCATTTCGAGACTCCTCGTCATGTCCGTGATCACATCCGGGACTCCGAACAAACTTCGGTACATCAAAATGCATAAACTCATAATATAACTGTCATCGTAACCTTAAGCGTGCGGACCCTACGGGTTCGAGAACAATGTAGACATGACCGAGACACGTCTCCGATCAATAACCAATGGCGGGACCTGGATGCTCATATGGGCTCCTACATATTCTACGAAGATCTTTATCGGTCAGACCGCATAACAACATACGTTGTTCCCTTTGTCATCGGTATGTTACTTGCCCGAGATTCGTTCGTCGGTATTCCAATACCTAGTTCAATCTCGTTACCGGCAAGTCTCTTTACTCGTTCCGTAATACATCATCCCGCAACTAACTCATTAGTTGCAATGCTTGCAATGCTTAAGTGATGTGCATTACCGAGAGGGCCCATAGATACCTCTCCGATGATCGGAGTGACAAATCCCAATCTTGAAATACGCCAACCCAACATGTACCTTTGGAGACACCTGTAGAGCACCTTTATAATCACCCCGTTACGTTGTGACGTTTGGTAGCACACAAAGTGTTCCTCCGGCACACGGGAGTTGCATAATCTCACAGTCATAGGAACATGTATAAGTCATGAAGAAAGCAATAGCAACATACTAAACGATCGGGTGCTAAGCTAATGGAATGGGTCATGTCAATCAGATCATTCAACTAATGATGTGATCCCGTTAATCAAATAACAACTCTTTGTCCATGGTTAGGAAACATAACCATCTTTGATTAACGAGCTAGTCAAGTAGAGGCATACTAGTGACACTCTGTTTGTCTATGTATTCACACATGTATTATGTTTCCGGTTAATACAATTCTAGCATGAATAATAAACATTTATCATGATATAAGGAAATAAATAATAACTTTATTATTGCCTCTAGGGCATATTTCCTTCACTGATGGTTTTAAAAAAAAATCTCAGAAGCGACGTACGAAATTTATGACGACGTATGAAACCACGCTAGACAAAAAAATGGAGAAACAATCTTCCCTTTAATATTAGGTAAAGAAAATAAATTTTTGAACAAGAATAAAAAATATAGACATATTTCCTGTGATATATCTACATATCATCCAATATATCACCAGATATGCTCAAGGCAAACCGATACGACCCCGATGTACGATATTTTGAACCTTTTTTCACTTTCCTTTAAAACAAAAAACTAAGGAAGGACGTGCTGATGGTTTTAAAAAAAAATCTCAGAAGTGGCGTACGAAATTTATGACGACGTATGAAACCACACTAGACAAAAAAATGGAGAAACAATCTTCCCTTTAATATTAGGTAAAGAAAAGAAATTTTTGAACAAGAATATGGGAAAAAATATAGACATATTTCCTCTGATATATCTACATATCATCCAATATATCACCCGATATGCTCAAGGCAAACCGATATGACCCCGATGTACGATATTTTGAACCTTGTTACTAGTACCTCGTTATTGCGCATTAAACATAGTGATACATCCATTTTGCATCATTGCTTTCCTACTGTTATTTATAATTTATTTATCAATGTTTCACTTTATTATGTAATTCTAATATCTTTTTTGTCTAAATATGCAAGATCTATATGAAGAGGGAAATTGCCGGCAGGTGGAATTCTACACCTAAAAGAGCTACGATAGAATAACTATTCTCCAGAGCTCCAAATGACCTAAAATTCTACGGATAATATTTTTGAAATTTATAAAAAATAATCGAAGGAAAACGTACCCGAGGGGACTCACCATGGGCCCACAAGGCACCAGGACTCGCCACAGAAGGCCTCCGGTGCCCCTCTTCTGCTATATGAAGCCATATGCCCTAAAAATAGAAGAAGACTTTCGGGAGGAAGCGCCACTGTCTTGAGGTGGAACCTGGACATGAGCACTTTTGCTCTCCCGCGGAGCGATTCCGCAGGGGATACTTCCCTCCGGGAGGGAGAAATCGAAGCCAACGACATCACCAACATTCCTGTTATCGTGGGAGGACTCATCTCCATCAACATCTTCGCCAGCACCATCTCATCTCAAACCCTGGTTCATCTTTTGTATTCAATCTTTGTCTCAAAACCTCATATTTGTACACGTGGGTTGCTAGTGGTGTTTATTACATCGTGTAGGTTGATGCTAGTTGGTTTATTTGGTGGAAGATCATATGTTCAGATTGTTAATCACATATATTCTCCTCTGGTCATGAACATGAATATGATTTGTGGCTAGTTATGTTTGTTCTTAAGGACATGGTAGAAATCTTGTTATAAGTAATCATGTGAAGTTGGTATTCGTTCAATATTTTGATGATGCGTATGTTGTTCTTCCTATAGAGGTGTCGTGTGAATGTCGACTACATGACACTTCACCATGTTTGGGCCTGGGGGAGACATTGGAAGTAGCAAGTAGATGATGGGTTGCGAGAGTGACAGAAGCTAAGGAAGGACATGCTGATGGTTTTAAAAAAAATCTCAGAAGTGACGTACGAAATTTATGACGACGTATGAAACCACGCTAGACAAAAAATGGAGAAACAATCTTCCCTTTAATATTAGGTAAAGAAAATAAATTTTTGAACAAGAATATGGGAAAAAATATAGACATATTTCCTTTGATATATCTACATATCATCCAATATATCACCCGATATGCTCAAGGCAAACCGATACGACCCCGATGTACGATATTT
Source organism: Triticum urartu (assembly GCF_056163025.1). Classification (NCBI taxonomy): domain Eukaryota; kingdom Viridiplantae; phylum Streptophyta; class Magnoliopsida; order Poales; family Poaceae; genus Triticum; species Triticum urartu. The sequence goes on along the minus strand of NC_141873.1, from coordinate 189,295,366 downwards.
TGAACCTTGTTACTAGTACCTCGTTATTGCGCATTAAACACAGTGATACGTCCATTTTGCATCATTGCTTTTCTACTGTTATTTATAATGTATTTATCAATGTTTCACTTTATTATGCAATTCTAATGTCTTTTTTGTCTTAATATGCAAGATCTATATGAAGAGGGAAATTGCCGGCAGGTGGAATTCTTGACCTAAAAGAGCTACGATAGAGATAACTATTCTCCAGAGCTCCAAATGACCTAAAATTCTATGGGTAGTATTTTTGGAATTTATAAAAAATAATCGAAGGAAAAAGTACCCGAGGGGACTCACCGTGGGCCCACAAGGCACTAGGACTCGCCACAGAAGGCCTCCGGTGCCCCTCTTCTGCTATATGAAGCCATATGCCCTAAAAATAGAAGAAGACTTTCGGGAGGAAGCACCACTGTCTTGAGGTGGAACCTGGACCTGAGCACATTTGCTCTCCCGCGGAGCGATTCTGCAGGGGATACTTCCCTCCAGGAGGGAGAAATCGAAGCCAACGACATCACTAATATTCCTCTTATCGTGGGAGGACTCATCTCCATCAACATCTTCACCAGCACCATCTCATCTCAAACCCTGGTTCATCTCTTGTATTCAATCTTTGTCTCAAAACCTCATATTTGTACATGTGGGTTTCTAGTGGTGTTTATTACATCGTGTAGGTTGATGCTAGTTGGTTTATTTGGTGGAAGATCATATGTTCAGATTGTTAATCACATATTATTCTCCTCTGGTCATGAACATGAATATGATTTGTGGCTAGTTATGTTTGTTCTTAAGGACATGGGAGAAATCTTGTTATAAGTAATCATGTGAAGTTGGTATTCGTTCAATATTTTGATGAGGTGTATGTTGTTCTTCCTATAGCGGTGTCATGTGAATGTCGACTACATGACACTTCACCATGTTTGGGCCTGGGGGAGACATTGGAAGTAGTAAGTAGATGCTGGGTTGCGAGAGTGACAGAAGCTTCCAACCTAGCTTATGCGCTATTTCGTAAGGAGCGGATTTGGATCCATATGTTTCATGTTTTGGTTAATTTTATATTAATTCTTCTTTCGTAGTTGCGAATGCTTGCGAGAGGGGGTAATCATAAGTGGGTTGTTTGTTTAAGTAAGAACATCACCCCAGCACCGCTCTACCCACATATTAAATTATCAAAGTAGTGAAGGAAAATCAACTAAACATGATGACCGTAACTAGATGAGATTCACGCGTGTCCTCAAGAACGTTCTGCTCACCATAAGAAGTACTTTCGGCTTGTCCTTTGCTATAAAAAGGATTGGGCCACCTTATTGCACCTTTGTTACTATTTTTTACTTGCTACTTGTTACGAATTATCTTGCTACCAAACTATCTATTACTACTACTTACAACACTTGCTGGGAGTAACTTGCTGAAAACCGCTTATCAATTCCTTCTGCTCCTCGTTGGGTTCGACAATCTTACTCACTTAAAGGACTACGATTGATCCCCTATACTTGTGGGTCATCACATAGCTATTACACCATCTAATTAGAAGAAACAACCAACAGTTAATAAGCCATTAGGTTTACATTTGACACCAGCCATTGTAACTCCTATTCATGGCATACTCTATATAAGCCACGGCTAGGACAAGTGAAGCTACCAAAATATTGTGAGTGTTGCGGGTTAGTTGGTCACAAGTCTGAGCAATTTTGTCATATCCCAAAAGAAGATAGGAAACCTATGTATTTTCGCAACCTCCATGTTGATGCCTGCTAGAAGGAACAAGGGTCATCGCGTCAATTCCCAAATTTGGGGGGTCTACCTTCAAGTGAAGAGATCCCGAGAGGAGGTACTGGCAGGAGGAATCTCTTCAAAGCTCTGGAGGGACCGATGGTGGAGGCTGCCTCACTTGTCCGTGAGCTTGTGGTGGCTGATAAGGCTGCTACAACACCAGGCGATATGGCGGGCACCACGTCGAGTGCTCATGGAGTTTCTATAGGAGATGAGGCGGTGCCGGGGGCCACCCGCCTAGGCATCGTGTCTGACCAGAAGGGATGGGTTGGGGGACCTGCTTCCCTCACACTAATGCCTTATCATCTTGGCTAGGAGGGCCATGAGACGAGGCACACTTCGGTCGAAGCTCGTCGGGTTGCCCGCCTTGGCTAGTAGGGCCAGTGTGTGGCAATCAATGCTATGACTGGTCTTGGCCAGGAGGCCCACAACGTGTTGGACGCATTGCCTACCCCAGCTAGACGGGCCAGGGTGGGGTGATCCTGGAAGTGCAACTAATTGTCGGTGTCAAAACCGGCGGATCTCGGGTAGGGGGTCCCGAACTGCGCGTCTAGGATCAATGGTAACAGGAGACGGGGGACACGATGTTTACCCAGGTTCGGGTCCTCTCTATGGAGGTAATACCCTACTTCCTACTTGATTGATCTTGATGAATATGAGTATTACAAGAGTTGATCTACCATGAGATCGTAATGGCTAAGCCCTAGAAGTCTAGCCTATGAATATGGTAATGAGTATATGTGGTGTCCTTTTCATACTATCCCCTTCGGTTTATATAGACACCGAGGGGATCTAGGGTTTACATGGAGTCGGTTACATAAGAAGGAATCTTCGGCCGCCAAGCTTGCCTTCCACGCCAAGTAGAGTCCAATCCGGACACGGTGCAGTCTTTGGCCTTCATGTCTTCACAGCCCACCAGTCCGGCCCATGGATAATAGACCGGACGCCCGAGGACCCCTTAGTCCAGGACTCCCTCAGTAGCCCCCGAACCAGTCTTCAATAGCGAGGTGCTCGGCACACATATTGTCTTCGGCATTGCAAGGCGGGTTCCCCCTTCACTGATCCCCAAGTAATGTATTCGGCCATCGATCCAATGTTGCCTCCTTGGCTTCTGCGCGTTTGAATAATCTTCGTCCTCCACGTGTCGAGTGAATGTGGAAAGTCAGGGTATTTTTGCGAATAACACCCCATCCATGCGAGGAAGAGCGCCTATTTAAAGAGATTGGATCCCAGATCCATTCAGCGCTACGCGGAAGAAATCCTCGGAGACTGCTTAGGAGAAACCATTCCAGCATGGCTAGTGTTCCCAGCTCCTCCGCTCGTCCTGGTCCAGAGAAAGGTGAGTGGGAGAGGTGTTCTGTGTCTCATAGCCGATTGACGAAGTTGCAAACGCAGGGATTCCTTCCCCATGCAGATCTAGTCCCTGTTCGAACGGGGCTAGCTTTCTTCAGACTCAGGCAGAGGACTTCCCCAATCCGTCTGGGGGGAGCGAGTGTGTTTTGTCCCCTACCTACTAAGAGGTGTTGGATTTCCAATCCATCCGTTCCTCTGAGGGCTTCTGGAATACTATGGCCTCCAGCTGCACAACTTCACTCCGACCTCTATTCTACACATTGCGGGTTACGTTGCTTTATGCGAACTCTTCCTAGGCGTCGAGGCTCATTTCGAGTTGTGGAGGAAGTTGTTTTGTCTCGTCCCGCGCAATCACGAAGGGTCAATATTTGAAGTGGGTGAAGCCGAAATATGGCGCGTCGCCGATACCGGATATCCATCCGGCACATGAAGGAAGGCACCTGATGAATGGCCCTTCGAATGGTTTTATATAGAGGACGTTGCGCTTCCTAACCCGATTTGAAAGGGTCTTCTTAAATTTGCTCGCGTCCCGCTGAAGAAACACCACAGTTGGCATCCCCGGAGTCTTGAAGAGGAAGACGGCGCAGAGGTTTGTCAGCTGATGAGTAGGATAAAAGAGCTCACCCAGTCCGGACTCACAGTAATCAAGGTTATGGCGATTTCCATAGCGCGAGGGGTTCAGCCGCTCCAATACATAGGGCTTCCCATGTGGCAATACAATGGGGAGGATGACGCCTCTCGCTCCGGCCAGAAAGGTCCGGATACTCCTGTCGCTTTGGCTAAGATATTAGCCAAACTGTTCAAAGGGGAGGAAAAGGAATTTCTTCGCATCAAATGTAGAGGCGGGTACTCTATGTATAACCCTCCCAGGTGGGTAAGGCCCGACCCCTCTGTATTTACTTCTTCCATCTCCGAATTGCCTTTGATAAACTTCTAGCATGTTTGCTTATGACAGCACTGGCGAAAGGTCACCGAGGGATTTTATAGTCCCGCCCCACAGCCGGAGGACCACAACTGGGAGCTCAATCCCGGGTTCGAAGAGGATCCAGATATATTTGTGGTGCTTGTGGAGGGGGTGTCTTACCAGACGAGCTACGATGGCACAGAAGTGGCCATCATCACCGACTACCTCGATCTTCTTCTAGCTTCATACGTAAGTGATCCGAACACACCTTATTCAAAAGAGATCTCTCCTTCTTACCCACCGCACTGTCTTGTGCTCAAAAGGGGAAGGGTTCGGCGCACCGTACTACTCCAAGGGTACATCCGAAGAGAGCGTCCCCCACTCCGGGCGAGCCTTCCAAGAGGAAAGCAAACGAAGATACGGCCGTGCCCTCATCGAAGAGGTATGAATTCGCCAACCTGCACCTGAGCAGTCACGTCCAATCGTGACCTTCCTGTTATTCATGTGTCGGGAGAAAGACGTGCCGGACCGTATCCAGGGGCTCGAGCGGCCGTACTTTCCGCAGCCAGGATTCAAATCCTGCCATGAAGACGGGGGCCGATGCGGAGGCGAAGCCGGACTGTCCTCCGACCGAGGACTCGGATGATGTATCCGTCACCAACTCAGAAGTGGAGAGTGCGATGAATCATCGACGCCGCTGGGCCATTTTACAAGACCCTGGCTTTTCAGAAGAGTCGTTTAACACCTTCAACTTAGCCGATGCATACATCCGAGCTGCTCGAGATGGGATTAACAGGGCCATAAAGCAACATTTGAAAGATGTGCAGGTAAATTTATTTTGTTTGACTATGATAACCATATGCCAGTAGCCCTCGAGACTTAAAGGAGTTGAAACAACTGATTTAAGGATCAATGTATGAGGTGCTTACGGAGAAGAACACCCAGCTAGCTCAGGAGCTGGAAAAGTGTTAGCACCGGCTGCTTGCTGCCAATGCCGAACTGGAGAAATACAAGGCATCTCCCGGTAATGTTTCCTTCTATCGAAAATTCATAATGATACACCGATAGTGCGAATCTGGGTGCCAATCTTTGTGTTCGGCCGTTAGACCAAGTGCAAGAGCAGCTGGACGCTGCTCGAAGCGAAGAACGCGGAGCCAAAAAGCTATTAGAAGTGGGCGAGCGTGTATTGACAAAAGTCGTTCAAGAGAAAAAGAAACCCCAGGACTCGAACTCCAAACTGGGTGAAGAACTGAAAGATGTGCGAGCTTAGCTAGCTGACTCTGTGAAGGAGAACAAGAAGCTGCGAGGCGGCATATTCAGTATGTTGCCACTTTTGTTTTATAACAGTTTTGGAGGTAACGGTAGCTGACATAGCTGTAATTGCAGGTGTTTTGATGAACCGCCCCGAAGAGGAGGTGTCCGGATCATCGAGTGATCTTCTGCAAGGGCTGTCGTAGTTGCACGAGCAAGCTCGGCAGGCGATGTGGAGTGTAGCCAAGGCTTTATGGCCATCCGACCCCCCTCCAGGAAGCACGGAGCAGCTGGTAGAGCTGTTCAAGGGAGCGCGGCGGCGTATCCAGCTGTGGAAGATATCGGCATGCCGAGAGGGTGCGCGAGAGGCATGTGCCATGGTGAAGACGCGATATACCAAGCTGGATCCTAATCACATGGCTCATGTCGGACCGGTAGGGTCGAATGGGGAAGAAAGTCCCGTTAGTTTAGTATATGACCAAGTAGAGGTGGCCGCCAAATATTCCCAACAGGATTGTAAGTTAGACTGCCTGTTGGAAGGTGTAGAGGAGGAGGTTTTCAAGTCCAAGTGACTGTGTACTTTCCTCATCTAGCTGAATTGTATATCATTTGTCATGGCAGACCTTTTCGCTTCAACCTCCGGTCCCGAAGGTGCGGAGTGTTTCTGAATACCGTCGCAGCCGAATAGGCCAAGGTATGCCTGGAAAACTAGGCGTAGGGGTCATAGTTGTTTGAACAGACAAGTTGTATCCGGCTAGCTATGTTATATTACATTGATATCGTAAGAAACATTTTCCAGAGAGAATAGTTCCGTTAAGGTTTCCTTTCCCTAGGTGTGCATGCATTTAATGCACATGTCCGAATTGTGATGTGAGCACCACAGTTTGTATAACTTCTGGGGGTGCATAATGGAGTGAGCTTTAAAAAAACATCTTTAATTCACCGACCGAATATTCCCTTAAGAACGCTAGCTTTAGGCTTCACCCAGTCTGAGGTACACATCCGGATGACCTGGCGGTAACAATCGCAGAGGTGCTCCCTTTATGCCCTAGTGGAACTAACGAGAACGTTGGGCATAAGCACAGGAGCCAGGCAACCCAGCTTGGCCAAAACTTAAGTCATATCGATGCATATAATGGCAAAGAAAAGGTACATATGGAAAAACTCATATGTGAGGAGCTTGATGCTCAAGGAATGACAAGAACTTTTGTCCGAGAAGCCCCCAGGTACAAGTGGCGTACATGTTTAAAGATGTATGTGCCAATGGTGTGCAGTCTAGCTACACTTAAAGCTTTAAAGCGAGAAAGAAGAAAGTAATCGGAAAAGAGAGAAAAAATAATGGAAACTACAGGGGAGGAGGAGACGAACAATGGGTTTAGCGCTAGGCGTAGAATCTCCAGAGTCTGGCTGCGTTCCAGGGGTTCGGCTCGAGGCGATTGTCTGATGCATCGCGAAGACGGTACGCTCCTCCGGTGAGAACTTCGTCAATTATGAAGGGACCCTCCCATTTAGGCTTGAGTTTGTCCTTTTTCTTCTCAGGGAGGCGTAGAACGAGTTCGCCGACATTGTAAGTCTTGGCCCGTACTTCTCTGCTTTGATATCTTCGAGCCTACTGTTGGTAAACTGCTAAACAGGCTTTTGCGACATCACGTTCCTCCTCCAAGGTATCTAGGATGTCTTGCCGATCGAGCTCGGCTTCTCTCTCGTCGTACATACGCACTCTAGGTGAGTTGTGAATAATATCGCAGGGCAATACGACCTCTGCACCATACACCATGAAGAAAGGTGTGTACCCGGTAGTACGGTTGGGCGTGGTCCGTAACCCCCAGAGTACAGAGTCGAGCTCCTCAACCCAGTGCTTGTTTGATTCTTTCAAAGACCGCACTAGTCTGGGCTTGATGCCACTCATAATAAGACCGTTGGCGTGTTCGACTTGACCGTTGGTTTGTGGGTGGTAGACGGAGGCATAATCGAGTTTAATACCCAGATTAGTACACCAGTTTTTTACCTCGCCGACCATGAAATTGGAGCCGTTGTCAGTGATGATGCTGTGTGGGACACCATAACGGTGCACAACATCGGATATGAAGTCTATCACCGGGCCGGACTCAGCCGTTTTGACCGATTTAGCCTCTATCCACTTGGTGAATTTTTCCACCATAACCAGCAAATATTTTTTCTTATGACTTCCCCCTTTAAGGGGTCCAGCCATGTCGAGTCCCTAGACCGCGAAAGGCCAAGTGATGGGGATTGTTTGTAGGGCAGTGGGGGCATATGGCTTTGATTGGCAAAGAGTTGGCATCCGACGCAACATTGGACAAGGTCCTATGCATCTACTCAGGCCGTCGGCCAATAAAATCCTATACGGAAGGCCTTGCTAACAAGGGCCCGAGCTGCCGCGTGGTGATCGTCGAGTCCGGCATGAATTTTAGCCAAGAGTTGTCGCCCCTCTTCCTTAGATATACATCGTTGAAGGAATCGGGTGGCGCTTTTCTTGTAGAGCTCTCCATCATGAACCTTGTAGGCCTTCGAGTGCCGGACAATGCAGCGGGCCTCATTCTGGTCCTCAGGAAGCTCCTTCCTATTAAGGTAGGCCAGGAAGGGTTCGGTCCATGGGGCAATGACTGCCATGATGAGATGCGCCGACGGTGTTATGTCGATGTTTCCAGGATCTGGGGTTATGTTTGGGTCCGGACTAGTGTTGCCGTTTCCCCCCTGCCACACCATGGATGGCTTAAAGAGCCTTTCCAGGAAGATATTAGGTGGGACGGGGTCGCGCTTAGCGCCAATATGGGAAATAATATCCGCCGCTTGATTACTTTCTCGAGCCACATGATGGAACTCGAGCCCCTCGAACCGGGCCGACATTTTTATGACTGCGTTACGATACGCTGCCATCTTCGGATCTTTAGCGTCGAAATCTCCATTTATTTGAGATATTGCAAGGTTTGAGTCCTCACGCACTTCTAGGCGTTGTATGCCCATGGAGACAGCCATCCGGAGACCATGCAATAAGGCCTCGTATTCGACTGCGTTATTGGAGTCTATGTATAGTATTTGGAGAACGTACTGGATGATGTCTCCAGTAGGGGATGTTAAAACGACACCCGCTCCTAACCCTGCCAACATTTTGGAGCCGTCAAAGTACATGACCCAATTGGAGTATGTGCTGTACTCTTTAGGGAGTTCGGCCTCTGTCCATTCGGCGATGAAGTCGGCCAGTACTTGGGATTTGATAGCTCGACGTGGTTTATATGTAATGTCAAATGGCATGAGCTCGATGGCCCATTTGGCAATTCAGCCCGTAGCATCGCGGTTGTTTATAATGTCATTGAGTGGTACTTCAGAGGCCACCGTGATCGAACACTCCTGGAAGTAGTGACGGAGCTTCGGGGATGCCATGAAGACCGCATATGCTATTTTTTGATAATGAGGGTGCCGGGATTTGCATGGTGTAAGGACAGTAGATACGTAGTATACTGGCTTCTGAAGTGGGAATTTATGCCCGTCCTGTTCTCGTTCGACAACGAGTACGGTGCTCACCACCTGATGTGTTGCCGATATGTATAATAACATCGCTTCGCCGGAGTTTGGTGCGTCCAGGATTGGATTGCTCGCAAGAAGGGGTTTTATTTCTTCTAGTCCGGCTGTTGCCGCGTCCGTCCACTCGAAGTGGTTGGTTTGCCGTAGAAGGCGATAGAGGGGCAGTGCCTTTTCTCCTAATCTGGAGATAAAGCGGCTTAGAGCTGCCACGCAACCTGCAAGTTTTTGAACTTGCTTAAGGTCTGTTGGCTTAGCCAATTGTGACAAAGCTTGGATTTTGGCTGGGTTTGCTTTGATTCCTCTATTGGAAACGATAAAGCCCAGCAGTTTTCCAGCAGGGACGCCGAAGACACACTTTTCCGGGTTGAGCTTAATGTCATACGCCCTGAGGTTGTCGAATGTAAGACGTAAGTCATCTATTAGTGTTTCCACGTGCCTGGTTTTGATGACGACGTCATCAACGTAAGCTTCTACTGTTTTGCCAATCTGTTTCTCCAGGCATGTTTGAATCATGCATTGATATGTGGCGCCGGCGTTCTTGATCCCAAAGGGCATGGTACTGAAGCAGAATGGCCCGTATGGGGTAATAAATGCTATTGCAGCTTGATCGGATTCCTTCATTTTGATTTGATGGTATCCGGAGTATGCATCCAGGAAACACAGTGAGTCGTGTCCTGCGGTGGCGTCAATGATTTGATCAATGCGGGGAGGGGGAAGGGATCCTTAGGGCAGGCTTTGTTGAGGTCTTTGAAATCGACGCATAGGCGCCAGGATTTGTCCTTCTTTGGTACCATCACCAGGTTTGCCAGCCAGTCCGGATGTTTGATTTCTCTAATGAATCCGGCCTTGATGAGTTTGGCCAGCTCCTCCCCCATGGCTTGTCGCTTGGGTACGGAAAAGCGCCGCAGTGTTTGCTTAACCGGTTTAAACCCCTTTAGTATATTGATGAAGGAAATATGCCCTAGAGGCAATAATAAAGTTATTATTTATTTCCTTATATCATGATAAATGTTTATTATTCATGCTAGAATTATATTATCCCGAAACACAATACTTGTGTGAATACATAGACAAACTAAACGTCACTAGTGTGCCTCTACTTGACTAGCTCGTTAATCAAAGATGGTTATGTTTCCTAACCATAGACATGTGTTGTCATTTGATTAACGGGATCACATCATTAGGAGAATGATGTGATTGACATGACCCATTCCATTAGCTTAGCACCCGATCGTTTAGTATGTTGCTATTGCTTTCTTCATGACTTATACATGTTCCTATGACTATGAGATTATGCAACTCCCATTTGCCGGAGGAACACTTTGTGTGCTACCAAACGTCACAATGTAACTGGGTGATTATAAAGGAGCTCTACAGGTGTCTCCAAAGGCACATGTTGGGTTGGCGTATTTCGAGATTAGGATTTGTCACTCCGATTGTCGGAGAGGTATCTCTGGGCCGTCTCGGTAATGCACATCACATAAGCCTTGCAAGCATTGCAACTAATGAGTTAGTTGCGAGATGATGTATTAAGAAACGAGTAAAGAGACTTGCCGGTAACGAGATTGAACTAGGTATTGAGATACCGACGATCGAATCTCGGGCAAGTAACATACCGATGACAAAGGGAACAAAGTATGTTGTTATGCGGTCTGACCGATAAAAGATCTTTGTAGAATATGTGGGAGCCAATATGAGCATCCAGGTTCCGCTATTGGTTATTGACCGACGACATGTCTCGGTCATGTCTACATTGTTCTCGAACCCGTAGGGTCCGCACGCTTAACGTTACGATGACAGACAATTTCATTATGAGTTTATATATTTTGATGTACCGAAGTTTGTTCGGAGTCCCGGATGTGATCACGGACATGAAGAGGAGTCTCGAAATGGTCGAGACATAAAGATTGATATATTGGACGGCTATATTCGGACACCAGAAGTGTTCCGGGTGATTTCGGAGAAAACCGGAGTGCCGGAGGGTTACCGAAACCCCCCCGGGAGAAGTAATGGGCTTTATGGGCCCTAGTGGAGAGAGAGAGGGGCAGCCAGGGTGGGCCGCGTGCCCCCTCCCCCTCTGGTCCGAATTGGACTAGGAGAGGGGGGCGGCGCCCCCCCTTTCCTTCTCTGTCCCCCCTTGCTTTCCCCCTCCTAGTAGGAGTAGGAAAGAGGGGAGTCCTACTCCTACTAGGAGGAGGACTCCTCCTCCTTGGCGCGCCCCAAGGGCCGGCCGGCCTCCCCCTTGCTCCTTTATATACAGGGGCAGGGGGACCTCTAGACACACAAGTTGATCTTGAAGATCGTTCTCTTAGCCGTGTGCGGTGCCCCCCTCCACCATAGTCCTCAATAATATTGTAGTGGTGCTTAGGCGAAGCCCTGCGACAGTAGAACATCAAGATCATCACCACGCCGTCGTGCTGACAGAACTCTTCCCCGACACTTTGCTGGATCGGAGTCCGGAGATCGTCATCGAGCTGAACATGTGCTAGAACTCGGAGGTGCCGTAGTTTCGGTGCTTGATCAGTCGGGCCGTGAAGACGTACGACTACATCAACCGCGTTGTCATAACGCTTCCGCTGTCGGTCTATGAGGGTACGTAGACTACACTCTCCCCTCTCGTTGCTATGCATCACCATGATCTTGTGTATGCGTAGGAAAATTTTGAAATTACTACGTTCCCCAACAGTGGTATCAGAGCCTGGTTTTATGCATTGATGTTGTGCACGAGTAGAACACAAGTGAGTTGTGGGCGATATAAGTCATACTGCTTACCAGCATGTCATACTTTGGTTCGGCGGTATTGTTGGATGAAGCGGCCCAGACCGACATTACGCGTACGCTTACGCGAGACTGGTTCTACCGACGTGCTTTGCACACAGGTGGCTGGCGGGTGTCAGTTTCTCCAACTTTAGTTGAACCGAGTGTGGCTACGCCCGGTCCTTGCGAAGGTTAAAACAACACCAACTTGACAAACTATCGTTGTGGTTTTTGATGCGTAGGTAAGATTGGTTCTTGCTTAAGCCCGTAGCAGCCACGTAAAACTTGCAACAAACAAAGTAGAGGACGTCTAACTTGTTTTTGCAGGGCATGTTGTGATGTGATATGGTCAAGACATGATGCTAAATTTTATTGTATGAGATGATCATGTTTTGTAACCGAGTTATCGGCAACTGGCAGGAGCCATATGGTTGTCGCTTTATTGTATGCAATGCAATTGCCCTGTAGTGCTTTACTTTATCACTAAGCGGTAGCGATAGTCGTAGAAGCATAAGATTGGCGAGACGACAAGGATGCTACGATGGAGATCAAGGTGTCACGCCGGTGACGATGGTGATCATGACGGTGCTTCGAAGATGGAGATCGCAAGCACAAGATGATGATGGCCATATCATATCACTTATATTGATTGCATGTGATGTTTATCTTTTATGCATCTTATCTTGCTTTGATTGACGGTAGCATTTTAAGATGATCTCTCACTAATTATCAAGAAGTGTTCTCCCTGAGTATGCACCATTGCGAAAGTTCTTTGTGCTGAGACACCATGTGATGATCGGGTGTGATAGGCTCTATGTTCAAATACAGCGGGTGCAAAATAGTTGCACACGCGGAATACTCAGGTTATACTTGACGAGCCAAGCATATACAGATATGGCCTCGGAACACGGAGACCGAAAGGTCGAGCGTGAATCATATAGTAGATATGATCAACATAGTGATGTTCACCAATGAAACTACTCCATCTCACGTGATGATCGGACATGGTTTAGTTGATTTGGATCACGTGATCACTTAGAGGACTAGAGGGATGTCTATCTAAGTGGGAGTTCTTTAGTAATATGATTAATTGAACTTAAATTTATCATGAACTTAGTACTTGATAGTATCTTGCTTGTTTATGTTTGATTGTAGATAGATGGCCTGTGCTGTTGTTTCGTTGAATTTTAATGCGTTCCTTGAGAAAGCAAAGTTGAAAGATGATGGTAGCAATTACACGGACTGGGTCCATAACTTGAGGATTATCCTCATTGCTGCACAGAAGAATTACGTCCTGGAAGCACCGCTGGGTGCCAGGCCTGCTGCTGGAGAAACACCAGATGTTATGAACGTCTGGCAGAGCAAAGCTGATGACTACTCAATAGTTCAGTGTGCCATGCTTTACGACTTAGAATCGGGACTTCAACGACGTTTTGAACGTCATGGAGCATATGAGATGTTCCAGGAGTTGAAGTTAATATTTCAAGCAAATGCCCGGATTGAGAGATATGAAGTCTCCAATAAGTTCTATAGCTGCAAGATGGAGGAGAACAGTTCTGTCAGTGAGCATATACTCAAAATGTCTGGGTATAATAATCACTTGATTCAATTGGGAGTTAATCTTCCAGATGATTGCGCCATTGACAGAATTCTCCAATCACTTCCACCTAGCTACAAGAGCTTCGTGATGAACTATAATATGCAAGGGATGGTTAAGACAATTCCCGAGCTCTTCTCAATGCTGAAAGCTGCGGAGGTAGAAATCAAGAAGGAGCATCAAGTGTTGATGGTCAACAAGACCACTAGTTTCAAGAAAAAGGGCAAAGGGAAGAAGAAGGGGAACTTCAAAAAGAACAGCAAGCAAGTTGCTGCTTAGGAGAAGAAACCCAAATTTGGACCTAAGCCTGAAACTGAGTGCTTCTACTGCAAGCAGACTGGTCACTGGAAGCGGAACTGCCCCGAGTATTTGGCGGATAAGAAGGATGGCAAGGTGAACAAAGGTATATATGATATACATGTTATTGATGTGTACCTTACTAATGCACGCAGTAGCAGCTGGGTATTTGATACTGGTTCTGTTGCTAATATTTGCAACTCGAAACAGGGACTACGGATTAAGCGAAGATTGGCTAAGGACGAGGTGACAATGCGCGTGGGAAATGGTTCCAAAGTCGACGTGATCGCGGTCGGCACGCTACCTCTACATCTACCTTCGGGATTAGTATTAGACCTAAATAATTGTTATTTGGTGCCAGCGTTGAGCATGAACATTATATCTGGATCTTGTTTGATGCGAGACGGTTATTCATTTAAATCAGAAAATAATGGTTGTTCTATTTATATGAGTAATATCTTTTATGGTCATGCACCCTTGAAGAGTGGTCTGTTTCTTATTAAATCTCGATAGTAGTGACACACATATTCATAATGTTGAAGCCAAAAGATGCAGAGTTGATAATGATAGTGCAACTTATTTGTGGCACTACCATTTAGGTCATATTGGTGTAAAGCGCATGAAGAAACTCCATACTGATGGACTTTTGGAACCACTTGATTATGAATCACTTGGTACTTGTGAACCGTGCCTTATGGGAAAGATGACCAAAACACCGTTCTCTGGTACTATGGAGAGAGCAACAGATTTGTTGGAAATCATACATACAGATGTATGTGGTCGGATGAATGTTGAGGCTCGTGGCGGATATCGTTATTTTCTCACCTTCACAGATGACTTAAGCAGATATGGGTATATCTACTTAATGAAACATAAGTCTGAAACATTTGAAAAGTTCAAAGAATTTCAGAGTGAAGTTGAAAATCATCATAACAAAAAAATAAAATTCCTACGATCTGATCGTGGAGGAGAATATTTGAGTTACGAGTTTGGTGTACATTTGAAACAATGCGGAATAGTTTCGCAACTCACGCCACACGGAACACCACAGCGTAATGGTGTGTCCGAACGTCGTAATCGTACTTTACTAGATATGGTGCGATCTATGATGTCTCTTACTGATTTACCACTATCGTTTTGGGGTTATGCTTTAGAGACGGCCGCATTCACGTTAAATAGGGCACCATCAAAATCTGTTGAGACGACGCCTTATGAACTGTGGTTTGGCAAGAAACCAAAGTTGTTATTTCTGAAAGTTTGGGGCTGCGATGCTTATGTGAAAAAGCTTCAACCTGACAAGCTTGAACCCAAATCAGAGAAATGTGTCTTCATAGGATATGCAAAAGAAACTATTGGATACACCTTCTATCACAGATCCGAAGGCAAGACTTTTGTTGCTAAATTCGGAAACTTTCTAGAGAAGGAGTTTCTCTCGAAAGAAGTGAGTGGGATGAAAGTAGAACTTGATGAGGTAACTGTACCTGCTCCCTTATTGGAAAGTAGTACATCACAGAAACCGGTTTCTGTGACACCTACACCAATTAGTGAGGAAGCTAATGATGATGATCATGAAACTTCAGAACAAGTTACTACTGAACCTCGTAGATCAACCAGAGTAAGATCCGCACCAGAGTGGTACGGTAATCCTGTTCTGGAAGTCATGCTACTAGATCATGATGAACCTACGAACTATGAAGAAGCGACAGTGAGCCCAGATTCCGCAAAATGGCTTGAAGCCATGAAATCTGAGATGGGATCCATGTATGAGAACAAAGTATGGACTTTGGTTGACTTGCCCAAAGATCGACAAGCAATTGAGAATAAATGGATCTTCCAGAAGAAGACTCACGCTAACGGTAATGTTACTGTCTACAAAGCTCGACTTGTCGCAAAAGGTTTTCGACAAGTTCAAGGGATTGACTACGATGAGACCTTCTCACCCGTAGTGATGCTTAAGTCTGTCCGAATCATGTTAGCAATTACCGCATTTTATGATTATGAAATTTGGCAGATGGATGTCAAAACTGCATTCCTAAATGGATTTCTGGAAGAAGAGTTGTATATGATGCAGCCGGAAGGTTTTGTCGATCCAAAGGGAGCTAACAAAGTGTGCAAGCTCCAGCGATCCATTTATGGCCTGGTGCAAGCCTCTCGGAGTTGGAATAAATGCTTTGATAATGTGATCAAAGCATTTGGTTTTGTACAGACTTTTGGAGAAGCCTGTATTTACAAGAAAGTGAGTGGGAGCTCTATAGCATTTCTGATATTATATGTAGATGACATATTACTAATCGGAAATGATATAGAATTTCTGGATATATCATAAAGGGATACTTGAATAAGAGTTTTTCAATGAAAGACCTCGGTGAAGCTCCTTACATATTGGGCATTAAGATCTATAGAGATAGATCAAGACGCTTAATTGGACTTTCACAAAGCACATACCTTGACAAAATTTTGAAGAAGTTCAAAATGGATCAAGCAAAGAAAGGATTCTTGCCTGTGTTACAAGGTGTGAAATTGAGTAAGACTCAATGCCCGACCACTGTAGAAGATAGAGAGAAAATGAAAGATGTTCCCTATGCTTCAGCCATAGGCTCTATCATGTATGCAATGTTGTGTACCAGACCTGATGTATGTCTTGCTATAAGTCTAGCAGGGAGGTACCAAAGTAATCCAGGAGTGGATCACTGGACAGCGGTCAAGAACATCCTGAAATACCTAAAAAGGACTAAGGATATGTTTCTCGT
Source organism: Triticum urartu (assembly GCF_056163025.1). Classification (NCBI taxonomy): domain Eukaryota; kingdom Viridiplantae; phylum Streptophyta; class Magnoliopsida; order Poales; family Poaceae; genus Triticum; species Triticum urartu. Next base: position 189,279,126 of record NC_141873.1, on the reverse strand, counting down.
ATATGTAGGTGACAAAGAGCTCATCGTAAATGGTTATGTTGATGCAAGCTTTGACACTGATCCGGACGATTCTAAATCGCAAACCGGATACGTGTTTACATTAAACAGTGGAGCTGTCAGTTGGTGCAGTTCTAAACAAAGCGTTGTGGCGGGATCTACAAGTGAAGCGGAGTACATAGCTGCTTCGGAAGCAGCAAACGAAGGAGTCTGGATGAAGGAGTTCATATCCGATCTAGGTGTCATACCTAGTGCATTGGGGTCCAATGAAAATCTTTTGTGACAATACTGGTGCAATTGCCTTGGCAAAGGAATCCAGATTTCACAAGAGAACCAAACACATCAAGAGACGCTTCAATTCCATCCGGGATCTAGTCCAGGTGGGAGACATAGAGATTTGCAAGATACATATGGATCAGAATGTAGCAGACCCGTTGACTAAGCCTCTTCCATGAGCAAAACATGATCAGCACCAAAGCTCCATGGGTGTTAGAATCATTACTATGTAAATCTAGATTATTGACTCTAGTGCAAGTGGGAGACTGAAGGAAATATGCCCTAGAGGCAATAATAAAGTTATTATTTATTTCCTTATATCATGATAAATGTCTATTATTCATGCTAGAATTGTATTATCCGGAAACATAATACTTGTGTGAATACATAGACAAACTAAACGTCACTAGTGTGCCTCTACTTGACTAGCTCGTTAATCAAAGATGGTTATGTTTCCTAACCATAGACATGTGTTGTCATTTGATTAACGGGATCACATCATTAGGAGAATGATGTGATTGACATGACCCATTCCATTAGCTTAGCACCCGATCATTTAGTATGTTGCTATTGCTTTCTTCATGACTTATACATGTTCCTATGACTATGAGATTATGCAACTCCCGTTTGCCGAAGGAACACTTTGTGTGCTACCAAACATCACAACGTAACTGGGTGATTATAAAGGAGCTCTACAGGTGTCTCCACAGGTACATGTTGGGTTGGCGTATTTCGAGATTAGGATTTGTCACTCCGATTGTCGGAGAGGTATCTCTGGGCCCTCTCGGTAATGCACATCACATAAGCCTTGCAAGCATTGCAACTAATGAGTTAGTTGCAAGATGATGTATTACGAAACGAGTAAAGAGACTTGCCGGTAACGAGATTGAACTAGGTATTGAGATACCGACGATCGAATCTCGGGCAAGTAACATACCGATGACAAAGGGAACAAAGTATGTTGTTATGCGGTCTGACCGATAAAAGATCTTCGTAGAATACGTGGGAGCCAATATGAGCATCCAGGTTCCGCTCTTGGTTATTGACCGGAGACATGTCTCGGTCATGTCTACATTGTTCTCGAACCCGTAGGGTCCGCACACTTAACGTTACGATGACAGTTTCATTATGAGTTTATATATATTGGATGTACCGAAATTTGTTCGGAGTCCCGGATGTGATCACGGACATGACAAGGAGTCTCGAAATGGTTGAGACATAAAGATTGATATATTGGACGGCTATATTCGGACACCGGAAGTGTTCCGGGTGATTTCAGAGAAAACCGGAGTGCTGGAGGGTTACCGGAACCCCCCGGGAGAAGTAATTGGCTTTATGGGCCCTAGTGGAGAGAGAGGGGCAGCCAGGGTGGGCCGCGTGCCCCCTCCCCCTCTGGTCCGAATTGGACTAGGAGAGGGGGGCGGCGCCCCCCTTTCCTTCTCCCTCTCCCCCTTCCTTTCCCCCTCCTAGTAGGAGTAGGAAAGAGGGGAGTCCTACTCCTACTAGGAGGAGGACTCCTCCTCCTTGGCGCGCCCCAAGGGCCGGCCGGCCTCCCCCTTGCTCCTTTATATACGGGGGCAGGGGGGCACCTCTAGACACACAAGTTGATCTTGAAGATCGTTCTCTTAGCCGTGTGCGGTGCCCCCCTCCACCATAGTCCTCGATAATATTGTAGTGGTGCTTAGGCGAAGCCCTGCGACAGTAGAACATCAAGATCGTCACCACGCCGTCGTGCTGACGGAACTCTTCCCCGACACTTTGCTGGATCGGAGTCCGGGGATCGTCATCGAGCTGAACGTGTGCTAGAACTCGGAGGTGCCGTAGTTTCGGTGCTTGATCGGTCGGGCCGTGAAGACGTACGACTACATCAACCGCGTTGTCATAACGCTTCCGCTGTTGGTCTACGAGGGTACGTAGACTACACTCTCCCCTCTCGTTGCTATGCATCACCATGATCTTGCGTGTGCGTAGGAAAATTTTGAAATTACTACGTTCCCCAACAATTGAGGCTATGTTTGGCCAGCTTGCGTGGGATCCCTGGCATGTCCGAAGGGTGCCAGGCAAATATGTCCCAGTTTTCACGCAGGAATTCTCGTAGTGCGGCGTCAACTGTTGGGTTCAGTTGTGCTCCGATGGATGCTGTCTTCTTGGGGTTCGTTGGGGGGACCTGGAATTTGACTATTTCTTCTGCTAGTTTGAACGAGGTGGATTTGGGGCATTTGTCGAGGATCACATCGTCCCTGTCCACTGTGGAGCGTAGTGCGGTTAATTCTTTGGCCGCGAGGGCTTTGGATAGCGCCTCCAGGGCCAGGGATGCGGTTTTGTTTTCAGCGTGGAGTGCTATGTCCAGATCACTGACAAGAGTGATTATACCGTTTGGTCCGGGCATTTTGAGATTCATATATCCGTAGTGAGGTATAGCTTGGAAGCGTGTAAAAGCATCCCGCCCCAACAGGGCGTGATATCCGCTGCTGAAAGGGGCCACTTGGAAGGTTATTTCTTCGGACCAATAGTTCTCTGGCGATCTGAATACCACGTCAAGTGCGATTTTGCCCGCGCACCGCGCCTCCCGACTAGGAATAATTCCTCGAAAGGTTGTGTTACTTTGTTTGAGGCGGCTCCTGTCTATTTCCATTTTATGGAGTGTGTCCTCATAAATGAGATTAAGTCCGCTGCCGCCGTCCATGAGGACGTTGGTGAGTCGAAACCCATCCACGATGGGGCTGAGGACTAAGGCGGCTGGTGCTTGTACTGTTCTATACTTTGGTTCGTCTCCATCATTGAATGTTATAGCCGTGTCGTTCCATGGGTTTCAGCGATTTGGCAGACTTTGTTGAGCTCGCGAAGTGCCCTTTCACGCTTGTTATTTGAAGTGAATGTCTCGAAGACTGTCAATACTCTTGGTTCATCGTCTTCTGGGGGGTGTTGTTCTGGTGCGTCCTTGATAAGGATGTCCTCGCCGCTCTTGGCTACCTGTCGTAGTATCCAACATGCTCTAAGGCTGTGGGTTGCCACGGTATCTGTTGTTGTATGTATTTGCATGGGCCATCGAGCCACCCTTCCAGAACGGTGCCGTGTCGTATAGTGGCTTTGTGTTTTTTGACTGTTGGACTGGGTGTGCCCCGAGGGGACGCCCTTTTCACCTGTAGGGGAAGTTGGGTTGGGGCTGGTGGTTCCTAGCGAGCTGCCCGAGTTTCCTAGGCGCTTTCCATCGCGCAGTATTTTTGTACGATGGTTGCCAAGTCAACAAATTTTAGTATGCGGCGTCGATTGATGGCATTGAGGATTCCTTCGTCCGCACAGTTTTTGCAGAACGCTAATACTGCGTCCTCGTCACGGCAATCTTTTACCTTGTCCTTGACAAGGAGGAATCTGGCCCAAATGTGGTGGACCTTCTCCTGAGATTGTTGTTTTATACTCATGAGAGCCTCTATGTCCGAGTGGGTGGGTGTGAGGGAGTCCTGGACTAAGGGGTCCTCGGGCGTCCAGCCTGTTATCTATGGGCCGGACTGATAGCTGTGAAGACATGAAGGCCGAAGACTGCACCGTGTCCGGATTGGACTCTACTTGGCATGGAAGGCAAGCTTGGCGACTGAAGATTCCTTCTTATGTAACCGACTCCATGTAAACCCTAGATCCCCTCGGTGTCTATATAAACCGAAGGGGATAGTCCGGAAAGGACACGACATATACTCATTACCATACCCACATAGGCTAGACTTCTAGGGTTTAGCCATTATGATCTCGTGGTAGATCCACTCTTGTAGCACTCATATTCATCAATATCAATCAAGGGTGACGTAGGGTTTTACCTCCATAGAGAGGGCCCGAACCTGGGTAAACATTGTGTCCCCCGTATCCTGTTACCATCGATCCAAGACGCATAGTTTGGGACCCCCTACCCAAGATCCGCCGGTTTTGACACCGACATTGGTGCTTTCATTGAGAGTTCCACTGTGTCGTCGACAAAAGGTTCGATGGCCCCCTCAATCGTCAATAATGACGTTGCCCGAGGAGGAACCTTCCTCCCTGGACAGATCCTCGTATTCGGCGGCTTCGTACTGAGGGCCAACTCGCTTGGCCATCTGGAGGAGATCGACAGCTACGCCCCTGGCCATCATGTCGGATTAGGAAGCTTGAACTACGCCGCGGATATCCGTGGAGACTTGATCTTCGAGGGACTTGAGCCCGTGGCAATCGCTCCCCCTCATCCCGATGAACGTGACTTAAATCTGTCATCGGATCACACCCAAGAGATGGTCCTTGCGGCTGCAACGACCTTAGAGCCAAAGCAGATCGAGCCATCCGAGGCCTTAGAGTCCGCGGCGTTGGAGCCGCACGTGGACTCAACGCCCTGCGATATTCGCTTTAACGGAACTTTGGACTCGTCTCCGGCTATAAGTTCCGGACTATGTACACCCGCGGACACCGAGCTAGATCGGTTATCGATCTTCGAGTTCAGTGCTGCTAACGTGTTCTAGCACTCGCCTTTGGGTGAAGTGCTAAAATCTTTAAAGAAATTGTCCTTGGAAAAGGACTCACAGCCGAACTATGTCCGGTTCGAGCTAGAGATGGATGATGAGGAATTTTGCTTCCCACCCGCCACCCACTTCATAGCCACCGTCGATGACTTAACCGACGTGCTCGACTATGGCTCCGAAGACATCGATGGTATGGACGACGATCCGACAAGGAGCAAGGCCAAGACCCGCCATTTACTGGACGTTGGACGGCCACCTCTTCATACGACGTGTACATGGTTGATACACCTAAAGGATCTGGCGACGACAAAGAAGAGCCGGATGCGAATAAAACCTCTGAGACACAGTCCAAGCGCCGGCGGCCCAAATGCCGCCCCAAGCCCCGCCGCTCAAAGGATGACAACACTGGCACCGGAGAAAATAATACTCCGGGCGACGCCGAAAACAGTGAAAACCCCGCCGGGGCCACATCCATACAGGAACACGACAGCAGGCAAGACAACCCTGATGAACAGGCCATAGAAGATGACCCGGAGGATGATAGTTACCGTCCGCCCTCCAAGGAGGAGACAAGCCTTGGCAACGAATACTTCATCGTGCCTGAGGATCCTCTCGAGCAGGAGCGCTTCAAGCTTCAGCTCATAGCCATTGCAAGGAGCCTGAAAAAGAAACAACAGCGGCTTCAAGCTGAACAAGACCTGCTCGTCGACAGATGGACTGATGTCCTGACAGCCAAGGAATACGGCCTCAACCGCCCAGCCAAGAGCTACCCGAAACGTAGACTGCTACCTCAATTCGATGAGGAGGCGCCGAAGCATATATCTCCCTCGCGTAATGCGGATCGACCACCACGTGGTCGGGACAGGGCGGCGGAACAGCCACCCCGCGGTCGAGATAAAGCGGCAACTCAGGCCGAACAGTAGACCGCCCCACCACCCCATCAAAATAGGGACGGAAGAGTCCGGAGTCATACGTACGACCTCCTATAGACCCTGGATAGTAGAGCAGGACACACAAGATCGATCTACGGATCACGAGGACATGCCTCGAGGCACGACGACGGCTACTTATTCGGATGTGACAAACCTAACCACGCTCCAGCCGAATGCCGCAGACGGACTCCTTCAGAGCTCCGCCACGATGTGGCCCGATATAGAGGCGCCGCACACCGGCTCTGCTTCACAGATGAAGTACTGGATCATGAATTCCTCGAGGGGTTCAAGCCCGTCAATATCGAATCATACGACGGCACAACCGATCCTGCAGTATGGATCGAGGATTTCATTCTCAACATCCACATGGCCCGAGGAGACGACCTCCATGCCATCAAATACCTCCCATTAAAACTCAAAGGACCAGCTCGGCACTGGTTAAATAGCCTGCCTGAGAACTCAATCGGCAACTGGGAGGACTTGGAAGAGGCTTTCCTCGAGAACTTCCAAGGGACTTATGTCCGGCCACCAGATGCCGATGACCTAAGCCACATAGTTCAACAACCCGGAGAATCGGCCAGAAAATTCTGGACTAGGGTCCTAACCAAAAAGAACCAGATCGTCGACTGTCCGGACACCGAGGCCCTAGCAGCCCTCAAACACAGCATCCGTGACGAATGGCTAGCACGCCATCTCGGACAAGAAAAGCCGAAGTCAATGGCAGCCCTTACGGCACTCATGACCCGCTTTTGCGCAGGTGAGGACAACTGGCTGGCTCATAGCAAAAACACAGCTAGTGAGGCAGGCCCTACAGAGGCCAAGAACAACACGGGCAAGCTCCGGTGCAATAGACACAAACGTAGAAGCAATGGCGACAACACTGAAGACACCACAGTCAACGCCGGATTCAGTGGCTCCAAGTATGGCCAACGGAAGAAACCCTACAAAAGAAACAACGAAGGACGTTCTAGCCTGGACCGCATACTCGACCGTCTGTGCCAAATTCATGGCACCTCGGATAAGCAAGCCAATCATACCAACAGGGACTGTTGGGTCTTCAAGCAGGCTGGCAAGTTAAATGCCGAAAACAAAGAAAAGGGATCACAAAGTGAGGACGAGGATGAAGAGCCCCGGCAGCCGAACATCGGGGGACAGAAGAAATCCCCCCAAGTCAAAACGGTGAACATGATATACGCCACACACTTCCCTAGAAAGGAGCGCAAACGAGCACTCAGGGACGTCTATGCGGTAGAGCCAGTCCCCCGAAGTTCAACCCATGGTCGTCATTTCCGATCACCTTTGATCGACGAGATCATCCGACCAGTATCCGCCATGGCGGTTTGGCCGCACTGGTCCTTGACCCAATCATCAACGGATTCCACCTAACAAGAGTCCTGATGGATGGGGGAAGCAGCCTCAACCTGCTATACCAGGATACAATACAGAAGATGGGCATTAATCCCTCACGAATCAAACCCACAAAGACTACCTTTAAAGGAGTCATACCAGGTGTATAGGCCCGCTGTATGGGCTCAATCACGCTGGAGGTGGTCTTTGTTCTCCGGAAAACTTCCGAAGCGAAGAGTTAATCTTCGATATCGTCCCCTTCCACAGCGGTTACCATGCACTGCTCGGACGAACCGCATTTGCTAGATTTAACGCAGTGCCACACTATGCTTATCTCAAGCTCAAGATGCCCGGTCCACACGGCGTCATAATAGTCCATGGCAATACGGAATGCTCCCTCCGAACAGAGGAGCAGACCGCCGCCCTAGCAGCTGAAGCAGAGAGCGGCCTTCTCAAGCAGCATTATAACCCAGCTGCCGAGCCCCTGGACACCATCAAGCGGGTTCGAACTACACTGCAACAGGACAACGCGGCTCATCAAGAGCTCGACTAGCAATTCGGCCTCCGTCCCAGCCCCAATAAGGTAGTGGCATTCGTACCACACGTACACAATTACGCACTCAAAATTCCATGGACATCGACGGAGGCACGAGATAACCCGGGGTCTACAATCCGGCCAGACCGATCCCGGACACACATACTTTACTTCTTTTTCTTGTTTCAGGCACCTTTTCCCGCAGGACTGATGTCAAGTCCTTTAGAAGGACTGAAATACAACGGAGGCAAGCAACACAGGTGTGTAGGGTAACCTTTATACGTTCTTCTTGACGGTATTCATACTTATTTCTCAGGACCCGCACGCTGCGCCCTATTGATGCCGGCATGTTAAATGGCCGGATACTTCTCACACCATCTGTACAAGATATGCCTTGACGTATCCATCCAGTTATAATAAAATGGTTCGTGGCCCAGTTCCTATGGTTTTCGCTTCTTACTTCGTTTTTATTTTCGATCTGCTTATTTGCTGCATCGACACTCTTTTACGTTTAATATTCGCCAAGGGCTACCTGTCGCCCCACAATACGGCAACACAGTCCGAACACTTCTTATATATGTTCGGCACCCTGAATTTAGCATTACATGCATTGGCTCCGAATCATGTCTTTCGTTAATAGTTGGGTTGCCCGACTCCTGTGCTTGCTACCCTACGTTCCGCTCCATCGGCTAGGGTAGTAAAGGGAGAACTACTGCGATTGTGCCCTGGCTTTGACCAGACGAGCACCTTAGTAGAGAAAGCCAAAAACTGACTGTCATGATGTGGCGAGAGCCGGTCAGCTACTCAAGGGTTACAAATCGTTGGAGATTTTTTCCGTGTTACGCGAGAGATCGACACTTCCCGATCATATGCTGATAGTACTCTGGATTAAACCAGGGGCTGCGCCCATGCTTTATTATAAAACTCCTATGGCTAAGTGAGGGCGTTAAAGCCATAAAGTCTGATTGCCTTGTTCGTTGCGCTAAACAACTCCTTCAAGGACCATATAATTGGATCAAGATTGTTTAGATTCCATCCCGAACACCTCCGTACTATCTACATGAGGGCAGAAGCCGACGATTGGCCAACCCTCAGATTACACACAACACGGCCGCACAGGAGGAAACAATTCAAAGCATAATAAAATTACTTTACAAAACTGGCTTTGTTCCCATAATACAAGACAAAGGCAACATGAATACATTTATTCAAATACAACATCCTGCGAACATTGTGCCACTACAAGCCGAGACCCTTCTACAACATCCTCGAAATATCGCTCGGTTGTGCGGTGCTCCTTGCCCTCCGGCGGCCCGCTGGCGACTTCAACATCGTTCATCTTCGCCCACCACATCTTATAGCGAGCGAAGGCCATACGGGCACCTTCAATACAGACGGAGCGCTTGATAACGTCCAGCTGAGGACGGACATTCACCATCCGCCTCACGAGTCCGAAGTAGCTACTAGGAATAGCTTCGGCTGGCCACAGCCGGATTATCACATCCTTAATGGCTAGTTCGGCCACCCTATGCAGCTCCACCAGCTGTTTCAGCTGATCGGTGAAGGACACGGGATGCTCTGGTACCGCATACTGCGACTAGAAGAGCCTCTTCTAAGAACCCCCTCCTTTAGCTCGATAGAACTCCACGGCGTCTGATACACTGCGTGGCAAATCCGCAAAAGCCCCTGGGGAACTTCGAATCCGGGTTAGCAAAAGGTACTGCTTCTCCGCATACTTTCTTTGCATCTTAATTGCCTTACCCGCTGTGATCTTCTTAGCCTCCTGGATCTCCTGGCGGGCGGCCTGGGCATCTTTCCGTGCGGTCTCCATGCTCTTCTAAGCCTTGGCGAGTTCGGTCCCTCAAACCGACGCATCACGCTCCAAGGCCTCACATTTTTTCACCGCATCCTGGAGCTCCTGGTGGACTTCTTTGACCCGGGCCGTTAGCTTCTTACGGGCGGCTTGCTGCTAGACAACTTGCTCCTCGGCCTCGCCCAGGGCCTTCCTCAGGGCCTCGGCTTCGGTCGCAGCTTCTGCACATATCACAATACCGCTATCGATATAAAACGCTTATCCTTTCCGGAACATATAGCAAGTCGTTCCTCACCTTGCTTCTCCTGGAGCCGAACCTTAACCTCGCCGAGCTCATTCTCGGTCCACTCCAGCCTCCGCTTCAGCTCGGAGACCTCGGCAGCATGCGAGGTCGTGGCCAACAGGGACGCCTGCTTATTGATACATATTCAGTCAGCCTCTTATAATTAAGGATTGATCCCCTGTCCTATTCTCCTCGCCGAACACCGGACAACATCTCAGGGGCTACGGACTATACGTTTTTTCTCTTTTCTTACCTCGAAACCTGTTAACAGGCTGCTGTAGGCTTCATTCAGTCCGCTCTTGGCGGACTGAACCTTCTTGATCACTGCATCCATAAGGATACGGTGCTCGTCCATGATGGAGGCGCTTTGTAGCGCCCCCATCAAGTCATCTGGCGCTCCTGGATGGACAGGAGCCACCGGTGGAAGCGAAGCACCCCCTCCTTCAAAGGGGGCTGCTCGCCCGATTCCGGAGCCATATGGGTCTCCAGAATCGTATTCGGCTGGGGGCTGAACTGGATACGACCCTCTTCGCCAGTCTCCATGGGGATTGACTCCCCCATGTGTCCGGCAGTGGAGGTCCTGCCTTGTGGCACCTCCCGGACAACGTCCTGGGCTCCTCCCTTCGGAGCGGTCCTCCAGGATAACACTTCGATGTCGTCCCTGGCCCCGGGGGAGTAAGCAGGCAGTGGCGACATGCTCGCCATCTCCGCGGAGCCAATGAACCTCCAGATGAGGATTGCTGGATAAGGTCACGGGCCGGACTGCAATAGTGTGGATTAACCATGTTAGAATAATAAAAAGAAAGGGCTGGATGTGCGCATAAATAAGCCATGTCACTTACGATGCGGCCTGGGGCCTGGTACGGGGGCGACACTCCAGACTACTGTCGACGTCCCACGCGGACTCAACCGCTGGGGCGCCCTTACCCTTTTTGGGCGCTTGCGCCTCCAGATGTGTCGAGGCCACCCTCTTCTTCTTCTTCTCCTCGGGAGGAGGGTTGTTTTCCTCCTCCTCCTCTTCCTTGTTGTTGTCCTCAGGGACAGAGGAATGGGCCTTGTCGTCTCCGGACGCCGCGTCCGAAGTGCCCTTGCGACGGGGGCCGCTCTTGGCCCCCTTGGATTTCTTCTTAGCCTTCTTCTCTGGCACCATGTATGGCGCCGGTACCAGCATCCTCGCCAAGCGCAGGATGACTGGTTCTTCGGGCAACGGAGCCGGACACTGGATCCGCTTCGCCCTCTCCACCCAGTCCTAAGAGAGGAATACCAAGATCTTGGACATCATCCTCGAAACATTTAAGTTGGGAATACGTCAAAAGTAACATACTTCGCTGACGGGGCGGTTACAATTGTGACCACGGTCTGAGTCCGTGGCCGGTGGCTTCTCGTTGCCCTTGAAGAGCAACTTCCAGGCCCCTTCGTGAGAAGTGTCGAAGAGCCTTTTCAGGGTCTGGTGCTTCTTCGAATTGAACTCCCATAAAGGGCGGCTTCGACGCTGACACGGAAGAATCCAGTGGATTAGCATCACCTGGATAATGTCAACGAGCTTGACGTCCTTGGTCACCATGCTTTCAATGCACATCTGCAGCACTATCAGCTCGTCAGGTGAACACCAGTCCGGACTCTTCTCGACCCAGGAGGTGAGTCGCATGGGAGCGCTGGGGCAGAATTCGGCAGCTGTGGCCCAGGTGGCGCCGCGAGGTTCTGTGATGTAGAACCATTGCTTCTGCCATTCCTTTACTGTCTCCACAAAGGTGCCTTTGGGCCAGGAGACGTTGGATAGCTTGCTCACCATGGCCCCTCCGCACTCCGCGTGCTGGCCATCCACCACCTTCGGCTTCACGTTGAAGACCTTGAGCCATAGCCCGAAGTGGGGATGGATGCGGAGGAAGGCCTCGCACACGACGATAAACGTTGAGATGTTGAGGAAGGAATTTGGGGACAGATCATGGAAATCTATCCCGTAATAGTACATCAGCCCGCAGACGAAAGGGTGGAGTGGAAACCCTAGCCCAAGGAAGAAATGGGGGATGAATACCACCCTCTCTGTGGGCTCCGGCGTGGGGACAACTTGTCCCTCGGCTGGCAGACGATGGGCGATCTCCTTCACCAAATATCCGGCCGCCCGGAGCTTAGTAATGTCCTCCTCCTTGACGGAGGAGACCATCCAGTTGCCCTGACCACCAGATCCGTACATGGTTGCTTGAGTGGAAAGGAGATGAGAGCTTGGGCGTTGGAGCTTTAGATCGGAAAGGCGGAGACAGAGAGAGAGAGAGCATGAGGAGAGAAAGAGGGAATCCTTATCCCCTTATAAAGGCATCAAATATTAAACGCCTCCTCACTTGCCTTAGGATTCGCCTGTTCCCTAGGGCTGTATAAATGACATGGTTGAGTTACCCATGCCCGCATTAATGAGACTCCCGCAATAAGGGGACACGATCTCTGCTTTGACAAGATGTGCCAGTAGCAACCATGCCTCGTAGCGTGGATCGGCTGAAGAAAAACGGTTCAAAATTATAACCGGACAGACGTGATGTCGTGTTGGGAAAAAGCTGTCAACATATTAGATTCGTGCAAATATTATATTATCTCTGCGGTTGTGTGTGTGTGACAGGTCCGGATACTATTGCTGCATCCGAACACTATCTTGGAGTTCGGAGAAAGGGGAACCCGCCTTGCAATTCCGAAGACAATCTGCATGCCGGACTCCTCGTCATTGAAGCCAGGTTCAAGGGCTACTGAGGGAGTCCTGGACTAAGGGGTCCTCGGGCGTCCGACCTGTTATCCATGGGTCGGACTGATGGGCTGTGAAGACATGAAGGCCGAAGATTGCACCGTGTCGGGATTGGACTCTACTTGGCGAAGGCAAGCTTGGCAACCGAAGATTCCTTCTTATGTAACTGACTCCATGTAAACCCTAGATCCCCTCGGTGTCTATATAAACCGAAGGGGATAGTCCGGAAAGGACACAACATATACTCATTACCATACCCACATAGGCTAGACTTCGAGGGTTTAGCCATTATGATCTCGTGGTAGATCCACTCTTGTAACACTCATATTCATCAATATCAATCAAGCAGTACGTAGGGTTTTACCTCCATAGAGAGGCCCCGAACCTGGGTAAACATCGTGCCCCCGTCTCCTGATACCATCGATCCAAGACGCACAGTTCGGGACCCCCTACCCGAGATCCGCCGGTTTTGACACTGACAGGGTGGAATTAAATCCTAACCCTGACGTAACTGGTTGTCCGGAGTCCGACGACCTTCCGGACTAGACAGTCCGGGTTCCGGAATATCTTCTGATTGTTTGGAACCGCCGTCCGATGCTATGTTCGGAGGGCTGGTTGCGTCCTTTCGCGGGTGAGTATCCGGCTCTTCATGAACCGTGACTCGAACATAGTCCGTCCTCAATATAGAAGAAGACTCACCGTCCTGCTCCAGGACTGCCACGATCTGGTGGGTGACCGGTGGAGTTTCAGTTTCTCCCTGATCGGTTTTAGGCCCGATCTGATCATAATCTGTGATGATTCCCAAAGCGGCGATGCGATCTAGGAGCTCATTTAAGGATGAAAACTCAACCGGATCCATCTGCTTGGAGTGCTCAGAGTTGATGCGAAGGGGATTTTCCATGGCCCGAGAGGTCATCGTCGGCTCCGCGGCCGAACGGGTGATCATAGTAAAGTCGCCCCGCCGGAGGGTTTGGCCTGGGGCCAAAACTACCCCCGCAGTAATGTTGTCTTTAATGACAAGGTGAGCCATCGAGCCTTTCATCGACGACATAGTGGAACTCTCAATGAAAGCACCAATGTCGGTTTCAAAACCGGCGGTTCTCGGGTAGGGGGTCCCGAACTACGCGCCTAGGATCGATGGTAACAGGAGACAGGGGACACGATGTTTACCCAGGTTCGGGCCCTCTCTATGGAGGTAATACCCATCTTCCTGCTTGATTGATCTTGATGAATATGAGTATTACAAGATTTGATCTACCATGAGATCGTAATGGCTAAACCCTAGAAGTCTAGCCTATGAATATGGTAATGAGTATATGTGGTGTCCTTTCCGGACTATCCCCTTCAGTTTATATAGACATCGATGGGATCTAGGGTTTACATGGAGTCGGTTACATAAGAAGGAATCTTTGGTCGCCAAGCTTGCCTTCCACGCCAAGTAGAGTCCAATCCGGACACGGTGCAGTCTTCGGCCTTCATGTCTTCATAGCCCACCAGTCCGGCCCATGGATAACAGGCCGGATGCCCGAGGACCCCTTAGTCCAGGACTCCCTCACTGATCCCCGAGTGGTTTTGGTAATTCATAACAACGTATAGCTCATTGAAATAATGTCCATTCAAGATAAATATTTCAGGATGTTCAATGATTGGCATGGCATGAACTAGAGATGTGGACCCCTCAAAATGAGAAGGACAAATATTGGCATAAGCTCAAGACTCTTCATTTCTATTTTAAGTGATCCAAGATCACATTGAGTCCATAGGAAAGCTAATACTATTAAAAGGGGATCAAGTGTTGCTTAATGGTCTACTTGCTCAAATGCTTAGTGATATTGCTCCAAAACCCCCAGCCACTTTCTCCATCCAAATATGTCCAAACCTAAATTGCCAACTCGGCTCCACCGGTTCTTTCTATCCGGAGCCACCAAGTTCATATGACATAGCCACTACCAAAAACCCTAACAGTTCGGTCTCACTGATACGGATCTCGGTCCCACCAAGATGGCCTTGCCAACACTCTATGATCTATTGCATTCGCTTCGGTTTCACCGAGTTTATGCAATCGGTCTCACCGAGTTGGCTTGTCAGATTTTCTGTTGCTTATTGCTTCACTCCGGTCCCATCGAGTTGATGCAAGCGGCGCCACCGAGATGATGTTTGCCCTAAGCCCTAGCACATCGGTCCCACCAAGTTGTTCCAGCCACTCCTATCGAGATTCCTAACGTTCACATTTTTTAACTGATCGGTGCCACCGAGTTTAACTATTCGGTCCCACCGAGATGAGTCAAATGTGTGTAATAGTTGGATTTTCTGTGAAGGATATATATACCCCTCCACCCCCATCTCCATTTGAGAGAGAGCCATCAGAATGTGCCTACACTTCCACCATCCATTTTCTGTGAGAGAGAGCCACATACTCATGTGTTGAGATCAAGAGATTCCAATCCAACCTTTTGAACCTTGATTTCTAGCCTTCCCCAAGTTGCTTTCCACTCAAATCCCTCTTACACCATAGCCAAATCTGTGTGAGAGAGTTGAGTGTTGGGGATACTATCATTTGAAGCACAAGAGCAAGGAGTTCATCATCTACACACCATCTATTACCTTTTGGAGAGTGATGTCTCCTAGATTGGTTAGGTGTCGCTTGGGAGTCTTCGTTGTGATGTGAAGTTGAACCAAGAAGTTTGTAAGGGCAAGGAGATCGCCTACTTTGTGAAGATCCACCCGAGTGAGGCAAGTCCTTCATGGGCGATGGCCATGGTGCGATAGACAAGGTTGCTTCTTCGTGGGTGGATCCCTTCATGGACTCGTGCAGCCGTTACCCTTCATGGGTTGAAGTCTCCATCAACGTGGACGCATGATAGCACCACCTATCAGAACTACGCCAAAAATCTCCGTGTCTCCATTGTGTTTCCCTTCTCCATACCCTTCCCTTTACCTTTATATGCAATGTTTCACTTTCCGCTGCTATACTCTTAGAAATGCATGTGTAGGTTGATTTCTTGACTTGTGCTAATAGCTAAAATCTGCCCACAACTAAAATTGGGAAAATGATAGATTTTATTTAGTCAAGTAGTCTAATAACCCCACCCTCTAGACATACTTTTGATAGTACAAGTGGTATTAGAGCTTTGGTCTCCATTAGCCTTGATTTCCATAGCTTTGGTGATCATAGCCTTGGTTTCACAACCTAGGAGAGTATGGCGTCTAGCGAGGGATATTACCACCGTAGAGGTCCTTACTTTGATGGTAAAAAATTTGCTAGTTGGAAGCATAAGATGAAAATGCATATTCTTGGTCATAACCCTGCCATTTGGGTTGTTGTTCGTATTGGCTTGCAAGATGAATACTTTGAAGATGGTAGAGAACCGGATCAAGAAGCAACCGCGGAAGAATTGAAGATGTTGCAATACAATGCTCAAGATTGCGATATTCTCTTCAATGGATTGTGCCCCGAAGAATTCAACAAAATTAGCCGCCTTGAGAATGCAAAAGAAATTTGGGATACTTTGGTTGATATGCACGAAGGTACCGAGTCTGTCAAGGAATCCAAGTTGGATGTGTTTCAAAGTCAACTTCACAAGTTCAAGATGATGGATGGTGAAGGAGTCGCCAAAATGTACTCTAGTCTTGCTCTCATCACAAATGAGATTGCCGGCTTAGGAATGAAGAGATGACCGGCAAATTCATCATCAAGAAGATCCTTAGATCCTTGGATGGAAAATAGGATACCATGTGCACATTGATCCAAATGATGCCCAATTAAAAAGATCTCAAGCCCATGGAAGTCATTGGTAGAATTGTTGCTCATGAGATGTCACTCAAGGATAAGGATGAGCTTCACAATAAGTCAAGTGGTGCTTACAAAGCTTCAAGTGATGCTCCTACAACATCAAGTGACAAGCTAGTCTCTAATGAAGAATTGAGCTTAATGGCAAAGAACTTCAACAAATTCTACAAGAATAGAAGCAACGAGAGAAGCTCCAAGTCAAGGTCCTACAATGACAAAAGATCTTCCAGCCGTGATCGTAATTGCTACAATTGTGGAAGACCCGAACACTACTCCAACGAGTGTACGGTTCCCTACAAGAAAAGAGAAGGCCCTCTCGTAGAAGCAAGGATTCGAAAGGCCCTACTCCAATGAGTGTACTCCAATGAGTGTACGGTTCCCTAAAAAGGAGAAGTAGAAGGGATGAATCGCCTCCAAGAGAGAGAAGGAGTAGAGATGATTGTTATGAACGAAGACCCTCTCGTAGAAGCAAGGATTCGGAAAGGAAGGACAAGTCATAAAAGAGTTATACAAGATGAAGACATCAAGCTCACGTTGGTGAATGGGTATCCGGTTCCGACTCCGACTCCGACAACTACTCCGAGAGAGGCTATCACTCCTACTCCGACTATACTCAAGATGAAGGTGTTGCCGGTCTTGCAGTAGTGTCATCCAATTCCTATGACATATTTGAATCACCAAATGAAGTAATTGGAAGATGCTTCATGGCTAAAGGCCCCAAGGTATCATACCTCGAGTATCTTGATTTTGATAGTGATGAAGATGATTTGCTAGGTGATGATGATTTACTTGTTGACAAAACTAGTGAAAAAAATATGTGATGAACTTGCTAGTAATCATGCTAATCAAGATGAAATGAATGACAATGATAAGAAGGATATTGAGCGTCTAACTAAATAACTAAAACCCTTAAGTTAGCTCATGAAACAACTCAAGAGGATCATAGAGAGCTCCTAAGGACTCATGAGAAGCTACGCTTCGAGAAGCTAAATTTAGAGCAAGAGCATGAGTTCCTAAAAGCTATCAACGATGATATTTGAAAGAAGAGTTCTTCTTACATTGCCAAACATCTCCTCCTATCTACTTATATGCCACAAGTAAAATCTAGGAACAAGAGCAAGAAAGATTCTTCTTCTAGTAGTAACAATAACCATGCTAAATCAAATGTTTTTGCTTCTAGTAGTTGTCTTGATTCCACTAATGGTTCTCTTAGCCAGGTTACACTTGAGCAAGAAAATAGCTTATTGAAGGGAATTATAGAGAAAGGTGTTTACAAGAGCCTTGCCAGGAGTAAGCAATTTGAGGAAATTGTACGCAAGCAAGGAAGACACCGAAAGAATCAAGGTATTGGTTTTGAACGGAAGTTCAATGCCAATGGAGTTGAATGGGAAGAAGATCAATACCCCAAGACGAAGTTTTTTCCTCATCAAGAGAAGTATGACCCCACTTCTTTTGAGGGAACACAAGCTCAAGATGATCTTCCACCACAAGACCACCAGCTAAAAGGCAAGGACAAGTGATAAGTCTCCAACGTATCTATAATTTTTGATTGTTCCATGCTATTATATTATCTATTTTGGATGTTTTGTATGCATTAATATGCTATTTTATATTACTATTGGGACTAACTTATTAACCTAGAGCCCGGTGCCAGTTTCTGTTTTTTTGTTGTTTTTGAGTTTTACAGAAAAGGAATATCAAATGGAGTCCAAACAAAATAAAACTTTACGATGATTTTTCTTGGACGAGAAGACACCTACGTGACATGGAGAGAGGGATAGAAGAGCCCCGATGAGGCCAAAAGCCTCTAAGATGCGCCCCAGGGGGCGCCCTGAGGGCTTGTGGACCCCTCGGGGGTCATCCAACCCTAATTCCACCTCTATATATTCTCAAATATTCCCCAACATCAGAAGCATCCACGAAAATACTTTTCTGCCGCCGCAAGAGATACGTCTCCAACGTATCTATAATTTTTGATTTTTCCATGCTATCATATGATTTGTTTTGGATGTTTTATATGCATTAATATGTTATTTTATATTATTTTTGGGACTAACTTATTAACCCAGAGCCCAATGCCAGTTTATGTTTTTTCCTTGTTTTTGAGTTTTATAGAGAAGGAATATCAACGGAGTCCAAACGGAATAAAACTTTACGATGATTTTTCCTGGACCAGAAGACACACGTAGGACTTAGAGGGGAAGTGACCGAAGGAAATATGCCCTAGAGGCAATAATAAAGTTATTATTTATTTCCTTATTTCATGATAAATGTTTTTTATTCATGCTAGAATTGTATTAACCGGAAACATAATACATGTGTGAATACATAGACAAACAGAGTGTCACTAGTATGCCTCTACTTGACTAGCTCGTTAATCAAAGATGGTTATGTTTCCTAACCATAAACATGAGTTGTCATTTGATAAACGAGATCACATCATTAGGAGAATGATGTGATTGACTTGACCCATTCTGTTAGCTTAGCACTTGATCATTTTAGTTTACTGCTATTGCTTTCTTCATGACTTATACATGATCCTATGACTATGCGATTTGCAACTCCCGATTACCGGAGGAATGCTTTGTGTGCTACCAAACATCACAACGTAACTGGGTGATTATAAAGGTGCTCTACAGATGTCTCCAATGGTACTTGTTGAGTTGGCATAGATCGAGATTAGGATTTGTCACTCCGATTGTCGGAGAGGTATCTCTGGCCCCTCTCGGTAATGCACATCACTATAAGCCTTGCAAGCAATGCAACTAATGAGTTAGTTGCGGGATAGTACATTACGGAACGAGTAAAGAGACTTGCCGGTAACGAGATTGAACTAGGAATTGAGATACCGATGATCGAGTCTCGGGCAAGTAACATACCGATGACAAAGGGAACAACGTATGTTGTTATGCGGTTTGGCCGATAAAGATCTTCGTAGAATATGTAGGAGCCAATATGAACATCCAGGTTCCGCTATTGGTTATTGACTGGAGACGTGTCTCGGTCATGTCTACATAGTTCTCGAACCCGTAGGGTCCGCACGCTTAACGTTCGGTGACGATCGGTATTATGAGTTTATGTTATTTGATGTACCGAAGGCAGTTCAGAGTCTCGGATGAGATCGGGGACATGACGAGGAGTCTCGAAATGGTCGATACGTAAATTTCTATATATTGGACGACTATATTCGGACATCGGAAAGGTTCCGAGTGATTCGGGTATTTTTCGGAGTACCGGGAGTTATGGGAATACGGGGAAGAAGTATAGGGCCTCATGGGCCAAGTGGTGGAAGAGAGGAGGCAGGGCGCGCCCCCCCTAGCCCAAACCGAATTGGACTAGGGGGCCGGCCCCCCTTTCCTCCTTTCCTCCCTCTCCTTCCTTCTCCCCTTCCCCTTCCTTTCCTCCTCCTAGTAGTAGGAAAGGGGAGTCCTACTCCTACTAGGAGGAGGACTCCTCCTCCTGGCGCGCCCTACAGGGGCCGGCCGGCCTCCCCCTTGCTCCTATATATACGGGGCAGGGGGGCACCCTAGAACACAAGTTGATCATTGATCCCTTAGCCGTGTGCGGTGCCCCCTCCACCATAATTCACCTCGATCATATCGTAGCGGTGCTTAGGTGAAGCCCTACGTCGGTAGCAACATCATCACTGTCATCACGCCATCGTGCTGACAGAACTCTCCCGTGAAGCTCTGTTGGATCAGAGTTCGTGGGACGTCATCGAGCTGAACGTGTGCTGAACTCGGAGGTGCCGTGCGTTCGATACTTGGATCGGTCGGATCGTGAAGACGTTTGACTACGTCAACCGCGTTCTCATAATGCTTCCGCTTACGGTCTATGAGGGTACATGGACGATACTCTTCCCTCTCCTTGCTATGCATCACCATGATCTTGCGTGTGCGTAGGAAAATTTTGAAATTACTATGTTCCCCATCAGTGGCACCCGAGCCAGGTTTATGCGTAGATGTTATATGCACGACTAGAACACAAGCGAGTTGTGGGCGATACAAGTCATACTGCTTACCAGCATGTCATACTTTGGTTCGGCGGTATTGTTGGATGAAGCGCCCCGGACCGGCATTACGCGTACGCTTACGCAAGACTGGTTCTACCGACGTGCTTCGCACATAGGTGGCTGGCGGGTGTCAGTTTCTCCAACTTTAGTTGAACCGAGTGTGACTACGCCCGATCCTTGTTGAAGGTTAAAACAACACTAACTTGGCGAAATATCGTTGTGGTTTTGATGCGTAGGTAAGAACGGTTCTTGCTCAGCCTGTAGCAACCACGTAAAACTTGCAACAACAAATTAGAGGACGTCTAACTTGTTTTTGCAGGGCATGTTGTGATGTGATATGGTCAAGACATGATGATAAATTTTATTGCATGAGATTATCATGTTTTGTAACACAGTTATCGGCAACTGGCAGGAGCCATATGGTTGTCGCTTTATTGTATGAAATTCAATCGCCATGTAATTGCTTTACTTTATCACTAAGCGGTAGCGATAGTCGTGGAGGCAATAGTTGGCGTAACGACAACAATGCTTCGATGGAGATCAAGGTGTCAAGCCGGTGACGATGGTGATCATGACGGTGCTTTGGAGATGGAGATCACAGGCACAAGATGATGATGGCCATATCATATCACTTATATTGATTGCATGTGATCTTTATCCTTTATGCATCTTATTCTGCTTGTTTGACGGTAGCATTATAAGATGATCTCTCACTAAATTTCAAGGTACAAGTGTTCTCCCTGAGTATGCGTCGTTGCCAAAGTTCGTCGTGCCGAGACACCACGTGATGATCGGGTGTGATAAGCTCTACGTTCATATACAATGGGTGCAAGCCAGTTTTTGCACACGCAGAAATACTCGGGCTAAACTTGACGAGCCTAGCATATGCAAATATGGCCTCGGAACACTGAGACCGAAAGGTCGAGCGTGAATCATATAGTAGATATGATCAACATAGTGATGTTCACCATTGAAAACTACTCCATCTCACGTGATGATCGGACATGGTTTAGTTGATATGGATCACGTGATCACTTAGATGATTAGAGGGATGTCTATCTAAGTGGGAGTTCTTAAATATGATTAATTGAACTTTAATTTATCATGAACTTAGTACCTGATAGTATTTTGCCTGTCTATGTTGTTGTAGATAGATGGCCCGTGCTCTTGTTCCATTAAATTTTAATGCGTTCCTTGAGAAAGCAAAGTTGAAAGATGATGGGAGCAATTACACAGACTGGGTCCATAACTTGAGGATTATCCTCATTGCTGCACAGAAGAATTACGTCCTAGAAGCACCGCTAGGTGGCAAACCCGCCGCAGGAGCAACGCCAGATGTTATGAACACCTGACAGAGCAAAGCTGATGACTACTCGATAGTTCAGTGTGCCATGCTTTACGGCTTAGAACCGAGACTTCAACGATGTTTTGAACGTCATGGAGCATATGAGATGTTCCAGGAGTTGAAGTTAATATTTCAAGCAAATGCCCGGATTGAGAGATATGAAGTCTCCAATAAGTTCTATAGCTGCAAGATGGAGGAGAATAGTTCTGTCAATGAACATATACTCAGAATGTCTGGGTACCATAACCACTTGACTCAACTGGGAGTTAATGTTCCTGTTGATAGTGTCATTGACAGAGTTCTTCAATCACTGCCACCAAGCTACAAGAGCTTCGTGATGAACTATAATATGGAAGGGACAGATAAGACGATCCCCAAGCTCTTCGCAATGCTAAAAGCTGCGGAGGTAGAAATCAAGAAGGAGCATCAAGTGTTGATGGTCAACAAGACCACCAGTTTCAAGAAAAAGGGTAAAGGGAAGAAGAAAGGGAACTTCAAGAAGAACGGCAAACAAGTTGCTGCTCAAGAGAAGAAACCCAAGTCTGGACCTAAGCCTGAGACTGAGTGCTTCTACTGCAAAGGGATTGGTCATTGGAAGTAAAACTGCCCCAAGTATTTGGCGGATAAGAAGGATGGCAAGGTGAGCAAAGGAATATGTGATATACATGTTATTGATGCGTACCTTACTAAAGCTCACAGTAGCACCTGGGTATTTGATACCGGTTCTGTTGCCAATATTTGCAACTCGAAACAGGGACTACGGATTAAGAGAAGATTAGCTAAGGACGAGGTGACGATGCGCGTGGGAAATGGTTCCAAAGTCGATGTGATCGCCGTCGGCATGCTACCTCTACATCTACCTTCGGGATTAGTTTTAGACCTGAATAATTGTTATTTGGTGCCAGCGTTGAGCATGAACATTATATCTGGATCTTGTTTGATGCGAGACAGTTATTCATTTAAATCAGAGAATAATGGTTGTTCTATTTATATGAGTAATATCTTTTATGGTCATGCACCCTTGAAGAGTGGTCTATTTTTGATGAATCTCGATAGTAGTGATACACATATTCATAATGTTGAAGCCAAAAGATGCAGAGTTGATAATGATAGTGCAACTTATTTGTGGCACTGCCGTTTAGGTCATATTGGTGTAAAGCGCATGAAGAAGCTCCATTCTGATGGACTTTTGGAATCACTTGGTACTTGCGAACCATGCCTCATGGGCAAGATGACTAAAACGCCGTTCTCCGGAACTATGGAGCGAGCAACAGATTTGTTGGAAATCATACATATTGATGTATGTGGTCCAATGAATATTGAGGCTCACGGCGGGTATCATTATTTTCTCACCTTCACAGATGATTTGAGCAGATATGGGTATATCTACTTGATGAAACATAAGTCTGAAACATTTGAAAAGTTCAAAGAATTTCAGAGTGAAGTGGAAAATCATCGTAACAAGAAAATAAAGTTTCTACGATCTGATCGTGGAGGAGAATATTTGAGTTACGAATTTGGTCTTCATTTGAAACAATGTGGAATAGTTTCGCAACTCACGCCACCCGGAACACCACAGCGTAATGGTGTGTCCGAACGTCGTAATCGTACTTTACTAGATATGGTGCGATCTATGCTGTCTCTTACTGATTTACGCTATCATTTTGGGGTTAGGCTTTAGAGACAGTTGCATTCACGTTAAATAGGGCACCATCTAAATCCGTTGAGACGACGCCTTATGAACTATAGTTTGGCAAGAAACCATAGTTGTCATTTCTTAAAGTTTGGGGCTGCGATGCTTATGTGAAAAAGCTTCAACCTGATAAGCTCGAACCCATGTCGGAGAAATGTGTCTTCATAGGATACCCAAAGGAGACTGTTGGGTAAACCTTCTATCACAGTTCCGAAGGCAAGACATTTTTTTGCTAAGAATGGATCCTTTCTAGAGAGGGAGTTTCTCTCGAAAGAAGTGAGTGGGAGGAAAGTAGAACTTGATGAGGTAACTGTACCTGCTCCCTTATTCGAAAGTAGTCCATCACAGAAACCGGTTCCTGTGACACCTACACCAATTAGTGAGGAAGCCAATGATGATGATCATGAAACTTCAGATGAAGTTACTACCGAACCACGTAGGTCAAGTAGAGTAAGATCCGAACTAGAGTGGTACTGTAATCCTGTTCTGGAGGTCATGTTACTCGACCATGACGAACCTACAAACTATGAGGAAGCGATGATGAGCCCAGATTCCGCAAAATGGCTTGAGGCCATGAAATCTGAGATGGGATCCATGTATGAGAACAAAGTGTGGACTTTGGTTGACTTGCCCGATGATCGGCAAGCCATCGAGAATAAATGGATCTTCAAGAAGAAGACTGATGCTGACGGTAACGTTACTGTCTACAAAGCTCGACTTGTTGCGAAAGGTTTTCGACAAGTTCAAGGAGTTGACTACGATGAGACCTTCTCACCCGTAGCGATTCTTAAGTCCGTCCGAATCATGTTAGCAATTGCCGCATTTTATGATTATGAAATTTGGCAAATGGATGTAAAGACTCCATTCCTGAATGGATTTCTGGAAGAAGAGTTGTATATGATGCAACCTGAAGGTTTTATCGATCCAAAGGGTGCTAACAAAGTGTGCAAGCTCCAGCGATCCATGTATGGACTGGTGCAAGCCTCTCGGAGTTGGAATAAACGCTTTGATAGTTAGAATAAACATTTTTATACAGACTTTTGGAGAAGCCTGTATTTACAAGAAAGTGAGTGGGAGCTCTGTAGCATTTCTAATATTATATGTGGATGACATATTGTTGATTGTAAATGATATAGAATTTCTGGATAGCATAAAAGGATACTTGAGTAAGAGTTTTTCAATGAAAGACCTCGGTGAAGCTGCTTATATATTGGGCATCAAGATCTATAGAGATAGTTCAAGACGCTTAATTGGACTTTCACAAAGCACATACCTTGATAAAGTTTTAAAGAAGTTCAAAATGGATCAAGCAAAGAAAGGGTTCTTGCCTGTGTTACAAGGTGTGAAGTTGAGTATGACTCAATGCCCGACCAATGCAGAAGATAGAGAGAAAATGAAAAGTGTTCCCTATGCTTCAGCCATAGGCTCTATCATGTATGCAATGCTGTGTACCTGACCTGATGTGTGCCTTGCTATTAGTTTAGCAGGGAGGTACCAAAGTAATCCAGGAGTGGATCACTGGACAACGGTCAAGAACATCCTGAAATACCTGAAAAGGATAAAGGATATGTTTCTCGTTTGTGGAGGTGACAAAGAGCTCGTCGTAAATGGTTACGTCGATGCAAGCTTTGACACTGATCCGGATGATTCTAAATCACAAACCGGATACGTGTTTATATTGAACGGTGGAGCTGTCAGTTGGAGCAGTTCTAAACAAAGCATCATGGCGGGATCTACATGTGAAGCGGAGTACATAGCTGCTTCGGAAGCAGCAAATGAAGGAGTCTGAATGAAGGAGTTCATATTCGATCTAGATGTCATACCTAGTGCATCGGGTCCAATGAAAATCTTTTGTGACAATACTGGTGCAATTGCCTTGGCAAAGAAATCCAGATTTCAAAAGAGAACCAAAACACCAAGAGACGCTTCAATTCCATCCGCGATCAAGTCCAAGTGGGAGACATAGAGATTTGCAAGATACGTATGGATCTGAATGTTGCAGACCCATTGACTAAGCCTCTCTCACGAGCAAAACATGATCAGCTCCAAGGCTCCATGGGTGTTAGAATCATTACTATGTAATCTAGATTATTGACTCTAGTGCAAGTGGGAGACTGAAGGAAAAATGCCCTAGAGGCAATAATAAAGTTAGTATTTATTTCCTTATTTGATGATAAATGTTTATTATTCATGCTAGAATTGTATTAACAGGAAACATAATACATATGTGAATACATAGAGAAACAGAGTGTCACTAGTATGCATCGACTTGACTAGCTCATTAATCAAAGGTGGTTATGTTTCCTAACCATAGACATGAGTTGTCATTTGATAAACATGATCACATCATTAGGAGAATGATGTGATTGACTTGACCCATTCCATTAGCTTAGCACTTGATCGTTTTAATTTACTGCTATTGCTTTCTTCTTGACTTATACATGTTCCTTTGACTATGAGATTAGGCAACTCCCTATTACCAGAGGAATACTTTGTGTGCTACCAAACGTCACAGCATAACTGGGTGATTATAAAGGTGCTCTACAGGTGTCTCCGATGGTACTTGTTGAGTTGGCATAGATCGAGATTAGGATTTGTCACTCCGATTGTCGGAGAGGTATCTCTGGGCCCTCTTGGTAATGCACATCACTATAAGCCTTGCAAGCAATGCAATTAATGAGTTAGTTGCGGGATAGTACATTACGGAATGAGTAAAGAGACTTGCCGGTAACGAGATTGAACTAGGTATTGAGATACCGATGATCGAATCTCGGGCAAGTAACATACCAATGACAAAGGGAACAACGTATGTTGTTATGCGGTTTGACCGATAAAGATGTTCGTAGAATATGTAGGAGCCAATATGAACATCTAGGTTTCGCTATTGGTTATTGATCGGAGACATGTCTCGGTCATGTCTACATAGTTCTCGAACCCGTAAGGTCTGCACGCTTAACGTTCGGTGACGATCGGTATTATGAGTTTATGTGATTTGATGTACCGAAGGTAGTTCAGAGTCCCGGATGAGATCGGGGACATGACGAGGAGTCTCGAAATGGTCAAGAGGTAAAGATCGATATATTGGACGACTATATTCGGACATCGGAAAGGTTTCGACTGATTCGGGTATTTATCGAAGTACCGGGGAGTTACGGGAATACGGGGAAGAAGTATTGGGCCTCATGGGCCAAGTGGTGGAAGAGAGGAGGCAGTGCGCGCGTCCCCCCTAGCCTAAACCGAATTGGAATAGGGGGCCGGCCCCCCTTTCCTCCTTTCCTCCCTCTCCTTCCTTCTCCCCTTCCCCTTCCTTTCCTCCTCCTAGTAGGAGTAGGAAAGGGGAGTCCTACTCCTACTAGGAGGAGGACTCCTCCTCCTGGCGCGCCCTACAGGGGCCGGCCGGCCTCCCCCCTTGCTCCTTTATATACGGGGCAGGGGGCACCCTAGAACACAAGTTGATCATTGATCCCTTAGCCGTGTACGGTGCCCCCTCCACCATAATTCACCTTGATCATATCGTAGCGGTGCTTAGGTGAAGCCCTACGTCGGTAGCAACATCATCACTGTCATCACGCCGTCGTGCTGACAGAACTCTCCCGTGAAGCTCTGCTGGATCAGAGTTCGTGGGACGTCATCGAGCTGAACGTGTGCTGAACTCGGAGGTGCCGTGCGTTCGATACTTGGATCGGTCGGATCGTGAAGACGTTTGACTACGTCAACCGCGTTCTCATAATGCTTCCGCTTACGGTCTATGAGGGTACATGGACGATACTCTTCCCTCTCGTTGCTATGCATCACCATGATCTTGCGTGTGCGTAGGAAAATTTTGAAATTACTATGTTCCCCATCAGTGGCACCCGAGCCAGGTTTATGCGTAGATGTTATATGCACGACTAGAACACAAGCGAGTTGTGGGCGATACAAGTCATACTGCTTACCAGCATGTCATACTTTGGTTCGGCGGTATTGTTGGATGAAGCGCCCCGGACCGGCATTACGCGTACGCTTACGCAAGACTGGTTCTACCGACGTGCTTCGCACATAGGTGGCTGGCGGGTGTCAGTTTCTCCAACTTTAGTTGAACCGAGTGTGACTACGCCCGATCCTTGTTGAAGGTTAAAACAACACTAACTTGGCGAAATATCGTTGTGGTTTTGATGCGTAGGTAAGAATGGTTCTTGCTCAGCCTGTAGCAGCCACGTAAAACTTGCAACAACAAATTAGAGGACGTCTAACTTGTTTTTGCAGGGCATGTTGTGATGTGATATGGTCAAGACATGATGATAAATTTTATTGTATGAGATTATCATGTTTTGTAACACAGTTATCGGCAACTGGCAGGAGCCATATGGTTGTCGCTTTATTGTATGAAATTCAATCGCCATGTAATTGCTTTACTTTATCACTAAGCGGTAGCGATAGTCGTGGAGGCAATAGTTGGCGTAACGACAACAATGCTTCGATGGAGATCAAGGTGTCAAGCCGGTGACGATGGTGATCATGACGGTGCTTTGGAGATGGAGATCACAGGAACAAGATGATGATGGCCATATCATATCACTTATATTGATTGCATGTGATCTTTATCCTTTATGCATCTTATTCTGCTTGTTTGACGGTAGCATTATAAGATGATCTCTCACTAAATTTCAAGGTACAAGTGTTCTCCCTGAGTATGCGTCGTTGCCAAAGTTCGTCGTGCCGAGACACCACATGATGATTGGGTGTGATAAGCTCTACGTTCATATACAATGGGTGCAAGCCAGTTTTTGCACACGCAGAAATACTCGGGCTAAACTTGACGAGCCTAGCATATGCAAATATGGCCTCGGAACACTGAGACCGAAAGGTCGAGCGTGAATCATATAGTAGATATGATCAACATAGTGATGTTCACCATTGAAAACTACTCCATCTCACGTTCTCATAATGCTTTCGCTTATGTTCTACGAGGGTACATGGACGATACTCTTCCCTCTCGTTGCTATGCATCACCATGATCTTGCGTGTGCGTAGGAAAATTTTGAAATTACTACGTTCCCCATCAGTGACAGGAGTCCCAAGGGCTCCACAAGCCCTAAAGGTGTGCCCCCAGGCTTGTGGGCCCCATGGGAGTCCTCCAACCCTAATCTTTGGCCTATAAATTTAGAAATATCCCCAAATGACCAGAAGCGTCCACCAAAATACTTTTCCGTCACCGTAACCTTCTGTACCCATGAGATCCCTGTTGGGGAACGCAGTAATTTCAAAAAATTTCCTACGCACACGCAAGATCCATCTAGGTGATGCATATTAACGGGAGGGGATAGAGTGTTCTCTACGTACTCTCGTTGACCGTAGGCGGAAGCGTTATGACAATGCGGTTGATGTAGTCGTACGTCTTCACGATCCAACCGATCCTAGCACCGAAGGTACGACACCTCCGCGATCTGCACATGTTCAGCTCGGTGACGTCCCACGAACTCTAGATCCAACTGAGTGTCGAGGGAGAGTTTCATCAGCACGATGGCGTGATGACAGTGATGATGAAGTTACCGATGCAGGGCTTCGCCTAATCACTACAACGATATGACCGAGGTGGAAATCTGTGGAGGGGGGTACCACACGCGGCTAAGAGATCAACTTGTGTGTTCTAGGGTGCCCCCCCCGTATATATAGGAGCAAGGGGAGGGGCCCGACAGCCTCATACGGTGCGCCCCAAAGGGGGAATCCTACTCCTACTAGGAGTAGGTTCCCCCTTTCCTAGTCCAACTAGGAGGGGAAGGAAAGAGGAGGAGGGGAGAAGGAAGGAGGGGGCTGGCCCCCCAAGCCCTAAACCAATTCGGTTTGGGCCTAGGGGGGCGCGCCCCATAGCTCCCTTGCTGCCCTCTATTTCCACTAAGGCTCATGAAGGCCCATTAACCCCCCGGGGGCTTCTGGTAACTCCCAGGTACTCCGGTATTTATCCGATCACCCCCGAAACCTTTCCGGTGTCCGAATATAACCTTCCAATATATCAATATTTATGTCTCGACCACTTCGAGACTCCTCGTCATGTCCGTGATCTCATCCGGGACTCTGAACAACCTTCGGTACATCAGAACACATAAACTCATAATATTGATCATCATCGAACGTTAAGCGTGCGGACCCTACGGACTCATCTCCAGTCAATAACCTATAGCTGAACTTGGATGCTCATATTGGCTCCTACATATTCTACGAAGATCTTTATCGGTCAAACCGCGTAACATCATACGTTGTTCCCTTTGTCATCGGTATGTTACTTACCTGAGATTCGATCGTCGGTATCTCAATATCTAGTTCAGTCTCGTTACCGGCAAGTCTCTTTACTCGTTCCATAATGCAACATCCCGCAACTAACTCATTAGTCACATTGCTTGCAAGGCTTATAGTGATGTACATTACCGAGAGGGCCCAGAGATACCTCCCCGATACACGGAGTGACAAATCCTAATCTCGATCTATGCCAACTCAACAAATACCATCGGAGACACCTGCAGAGCATCTTTATAGTCACCCATTTACGTTGTGACGTTTGATAGCACACTAAGTGTTCCTCCGGTATTCGGGAGTTGCATAATCTCATACTCATAGGAACATGTGTAAGTTATGAAGAAAGCAATAGCAACAAACTAAACGATCGTCGTGTTAAGCTAATGGATGGGTCAAGTCAATCACATCATTCTCTAATGATGTGATCCCATTAATCAAATGACAACTCATGTCCATGGCTAGGAAACTTAACCATCTTTGATTAACGAGCTAGTCAAGTAGAGGCATACTAGTGACACTCAGTTTGTCTATGTATTCACACATGTACTAAGTTTCCAGTTAATACAATTCTAGCATGAATAATAAACATTTATCATGATATAAGTAAATATAAATAACAACTTTAATATTGCCTCTAGGGCATATTTCCTTCAGTCTCCCACTTGGACTAGAGTCAATAATCTAGATTACATTGTAATGATTCTAACACCCATGGAGTCTTGGTGCTGATCATGTTTTGCTCGTGAGAGAGGCTTACTCAACGGGTCTGCAACATTCAGATTCGTATGTATCTTGAAAATCTCTATGTCTCCCTCCTTGACCGCGGATGGAATTGAAGCGTCTCTTGATGTTCTTGGTTCTCTTGTGAAATCTGGATTCCTTTGCCAATGCAATTGCACCAGTATTGTCACAAAAGATTTTCACTGGACCCGATGCACTAGGTGTGACACCTAGATCATTTATGAACTCCTTCATCCAGACTCCTTCATTTGCTGCTTCCGAAGCAACTATGTACTCCACTTCACATGTAGATCCCGCCACGACGCTCTGCTTGGAACTGTACCAACTCACAGCTCCACCATTTAATAAAAATATGTATCCGATTTGTGACTTAGAGTCATCCGGATCAATGTCAAAGCTAGCATCGACGTAACCGTTTATGACGAGCTCTTTGTCACCTCCATAAACGAGAAACATATCCTTAGTCCTTTTCAGGTATTTCAGGATATTCTTGACCGCTGTCTAGTGATCCACTCTTGGATTACTTTGGTACCTACCTGCTAAACTAATAGCAAGGCACACATCAGGTCTAGTACACATCATTGCATACATGATAGAACCTATGGATGAAGCATAGGGAATGACTTTCATTTTCTCTCTATCTTCTACAGTGGTCGGGCATTGAGTCTGACTCAACTTCACACCTTGTAACACATGCAAGAACCCTTTCTTTGCTTGATTCATTTTGAACATCTTCAAAACTTTATCAAGGTATGTTGTCGAAGTAATTGGACACAGATACCCCGAAGACGGCAAGACGATATTTCAAGACATCGGGGCTAGCAAAGCCCCTCAGTCTGCCTGCCGGCTGCCGACTGCGCCAACTAGCCGGCTACCGACTGCGCCAACCAGCCGGCTGCCGACTGCAGCCCGACCCGACATCGACAAGACACCAACGAGACGGCCATACCGCGGACAAGAAAACCGTACCGCGACGACATCACGTACAGGGTCACTTGTCCCCTGGCACTATTTATGAAGTGACCCAGGGGACAAGCATGACATGCACCATGCCTTACCCATGCCTACCCACATAGCTTACATAGTAAGCTAGCCCACACTATAAAAGGGGCACTCATCCATCCATCCAGGAGGATGGACACTCACACACACTCACGGCCGCAAGCCATGGCCATACATGGCCGGCCACTAGCATACCACATACATGCATTTACCAAGTCAGATGCCTATGGCATTGATCCCAGATACAGCTCCAGGAGCACTTTGTACTGCCCGATGTACACCCCAGATAGATACACTCAGACATGCAGCAGTAGGAGTATTATCTCTACGGAGAGCTCCGAAGCTGGGTAAACCACCGCGTGCTACTCGCATACCCGCTCCCGGTCCTATCAGCAACAGTCTTACCCTCACACTAAGCCCTTGTGGCATCTGTCGACTCGCAAGCCCCCCGTGAGAAATACCATGACAGTTGGCGCCCACCGTGGGGCGGTACTATGCTACCGCGCTGCTGCTGGTTTCGCTGTCCGGGCGGGACCCTTTTTTCTTCATCGCCTCCGGCGCGGCGTCGCGCCGTCTCTCCGGTAGCGCTCGGGGGCTTGACATCGACCCGCCCCCGGAGCGGCCACGAGGGGTGGCGCGTCCTCGCCGTCAGCCTCTTCGTCACCACCATCGCAACGCCGGCCGTATGTCCGCACACGCGCCGCGCGCGGGGCCTCGCTTCGGTCGGCCGTGACCATCCATGCGCGGCTTGCATCTGCTCCTCTCCGCGCTGCGCCTTGCTCTGACCGGAATGCGCTTTCGCTCCTCCACATTTCGTCCATACAAGCTAGCTAGAGCAAGTCAAAACAATGGTCAAACCATTAGTCAGATATTGCCTATACACTAGCCATATGCAGGTTGGATAAACGCCTGTATATCGATCAGATAGTAGACGGACATTGGTCAGATAACGGCCATAGGCTTGCTCCTCCTCTGCTCGTCGCTGCGGGCTGCTTCCTCCGCCCCGGGGGCCGCGCAATCCGCGCGCCGGCAGCCTCCCGCGGCGCCAGTTCCTCTCCAGCCGTGCTGCTGCCTCGTCCCGCCCAAGCTGCTTCCTCGCTCATCCCCTCTGCCTGCGTTGCTCCTACCGCTGCCTCCTGGCACAGCCGCCACCACCAGTGCCCCGCACCACCCCCGCAACCATGGGTTCGAGCCCCGCCTTCGCGCCCATCTCCGCTTCCCGCGGCCACGCTCGCGCCATCTCCAGCATGCCGGCTCCTGCCCGAGCCCGGCCGCCTCTGGCTCCCGCGCGCTGGTTCCGCGCGACCCGGCCCCGTCCGGCGTCCCACACGCCGGCTCTGTGCGATCCGGCCCTGTCTGGCGTCCCGCCCGCCGGCTCCGTGCGTCCCGGCCCCGTCCGGCGTCCTGCTCGTCACCTCCGCTTCACTCGGCGGCCTCCCGCGCTGGCCGGCTCGCGCCCGCGTCCCGGCCTTCCCCACGCTCCTCTGCCGACACTTCCACGCCCTCTGCGCTGGCTCCGCGCGTCCTGACCAGCGCCCGCCGGCTCGCGCCTGTGGCCCGGCCCGGCCGTCTCCGCCCGCCCCCGCGTCGGGTCCCCACACCCCGGCCGGCTCCGCCCTTGGCTCCTGTGGCCCCGCGCCTGCCGGCTCCGACTCCGGCTCAGCCCGCGGCCGGGTCCGACTCCGGCTCAGGCTCGCTCCGCCTCTGGCTCCGCCACGCCGCTTCCGTGCCCTCCGCTCCGCTCGCGGCCGGCTCCGGCTCCCCCCGCGGCCGGCTCGCCCCGCGCACGAGCGCTCGCTCCCCTGCTCCGCTTCGGCCGAGTTCCTTAATGAAGAAAGAAAGCAGAGGCTGGTTGCCCACGCTGGCTAAAAGAAAAAGTCAACGGAGCCGGCTTGTGCCAAAAAAAAAGCCGAGTGCCTAGCCGGCCGAAGAAGAAAGAGAGAGAGAAAGGATCCGGCTGGAGGAAAAAGCAAAGGGCCGACTTCCCGCTAGCCGGTTGGAAAAGAAGAAAAGCGGCTGGGTGCCCATCCGGCTATAGAAAAGAAGAAGAGGCCGGCTGCTACGCTCCCACTGAGGCCGCCGGCTGCGGTTGCGTGCCCGAAAAAAAAGAGAGAGGCCGACTGGGAGAAAAAGAAAAAGGGCCGACTGCCCGCTGAGGCCGGCTGCTCGTGCAAAGGAAAAGAGGTCCGACTGACCAAGTCAACAGCCGGCTGACGAGAAAAGAGAGAGAGAAAAGAAATTTGCGTCCGACCGTTGGCTACCTGGCCGGCTACAAAGAGCCCGACTGCTGTGTTAGGGTCCGCCCGCCCAGCCGTCTGAAGAAGAAAAAGAAGAAGACAAGGTAGTTGCCGGAAGATCCGGCCCGACTGCTCAGCAGTCGGCCCGAATCTCAGGGGCTACACCCAGCGGGTGCGCTGACGCGCCCCCGCGAGAGAGAAGACAAAGTAGTTGCCGGAAGATCCGGCCTGACTGCTCAGCAGTCGGCCCGAATCTCGGGGGCTACACCCAGCGGGTGCGCTGACGCGCCCCCGCGAGAGAGAAGACAAAGTAGTTCCCGGGAGATCCGGCCCGACTGCTCAGCAGTCGGCCCGAATCTCGTTGGCTACACCCAGCGGGTGCGCTGACGCGCCCTCGCGAAGATTGCAGACAAGAGAAGAGTTTTGTCCGGCTGTCAGCAGCCGGCAGAAAAAAGGGGCGCTGCAAGACGCCTCGCCGCCTGGCCGGTCGAGCCTGACCGGCCGGGACCCCCCTCCGAGCACCCGGAGGCTCGAAGGCTTCACCCAGCGGGTGCGCCGACACGCTCCGCGAGCGCCGAGTCGCGCCGGCTGTTTTCGACGACCGCGACTACACAAAAATCAATGTGAGCTCTTCACCCGCATATTTTTGCACTACGCAAGCATGGATAATCCCGAGCGATGCTCGGGGAACTATCTCCGCATTTCATTACAGTTGCATCACTGTTCGCCCCGGTGCCAGCCAGAGTTGGCCCGGGGGCTGGCCGCTTGGCCTGAGACGTTTGTTCCCGCAGACGGCTTAGTAGCGTGCGCAGTACCAAAGGCTCACTCTTAGTCACAGACCGCAGAGCGGCTGTCCGGCTAGCAAGGGTGAACGTTGGAGGCCACCCACGTGAAAAACGTCTGGGAAGAAAAACGGTTCGGGTGACCCGGTCGTTTCTTTTATGAGTATCTACTCGGTTGAATCTGCTCCTAGACTCTGAGTACTGTACACTCCACTTCGTGGCCCACTCTCAGCCACAGACCGCAGAGCGGCTGTCCGGCAAGCAAGAGCACAAGCCAAAAAGCGGAGGGAACACGAAAAAGATTAAGGGGGCTCGGACGAAACCGAGTCGGCACCCTCCACATAAAACTTGCAATACTAAAAGCAAGCATATGATATATTTGCGTGGACTAACTTTGTCCTTTTTTATGATCATTTCCATGAACATTTGCCAAAAAACCTCCGCCCAACTTTGCCAAGTTGCCCGAAGGCTTGGGGGCTACTGTCGGAGTAATTGGACACGGATACCCCGAAGACGGCAAGACGATATTTCAAGACATCGGGGCTAGCAAAGCCCCTCAGTCTGCCTGCTGGCTGCCGACTGCGCCAACCAGCCGGCTGCCGACTGCGCCAACCAGCCGGCTGCCGACTGCAGCCCGACCCGACATCGACAAGACACCGACAAGATGGCCATACCGCAGACAAGACAACCGTACCAGGATGACATCATGTACAGTGTCACTTGTCCCCTGGCACTATTTATGAAGTGACCCAGGGGACAAGCATGACATGCACCATGCCTTACCCATGCCTACCCACATAGCTTACATAGTAAGCTAGCCCACACTATAAAAGGGGCACTCATCCATCCATCCAGGAGGATGGACACTCACACACACTCACGGCCGCAAGCCATGGCCATACATGGCCGGCCACTAGCATACCACATACATGCATTTACCAAGTCAGATGCCTATGGCATTGATCCCAGATACAGCTCCAGGAGCACTTTGTACTGCCCGATGTACACCCCAGATAGATACACTCAGACATGCAGCAGTAGGAGTATTATCTCTACGGAGAGCTCCGAAGCTGGGTAAACCACCGCGTGCTACTCGCATACCCGCTCCCGGTCCTATCAGCAACAGTCTTACCCTCACACTAAGCCCTTGTGGCATCTGTCGACTCGCAAGCCCCCGTGAGAAATACCACAACATATGTGCTTTGTGAAAGTCCAATTAAGCGTCTTGATCTATCTCTATAGACCTTGATGCCCAATATATAAGCAGCTTAACCGAGGTCTTTCATTGAAAAACTCTTATTCAAGTATCCTTTTATGCTATCCAGAAATTCTATATCATTTCCAATCAACAATATGTCATCCACATATAATATTAGAAATGCTATAGAGCTCCCACTCACTTTCTTGTAAATACAAGCTTCTCCAAAAGTCTGTATAAAACTATATGCTTTGATCACACTATCAAAGCGTATATTCCAACTCCGAGAGGCTTGCGCCAGTCCATAAATGAATCGCTGGAGCTTGCACACTTTGTTAGCACCTTTTGGATCAACAAAACCTTCTGGTTGCATTATATACAACTCTTCTTTAAGATATCCATTAAGGAATGCAGTTTTGACATCCATTTGTCAAATTTCATAATCATAAAATGCGGCAATTGCTAACATGATCCAGACGGACTTAAGCATCGCTACGGGTGAGAAAGTCTGATCATAGTCAACTCCTTGAACTTGTCGAAAACCTTTTGCAACAAGTCGAGCTTTGTAGACAGTAACATCACCATCAGCGTCAGTCTTCTTCTTGAAGATCCATTTATTCTCTATGGCCTGCCGATCATCGGGCGTGTCATTCAAAGTCCACACTTTGTTCTCATACATGGATCCCATCCCAGATTTCATAGCCTCAAGCCATTTTGCGGAATCTGGGCTCATCATCGCTTCCTCATAGTTCGTAGGTTCATCATGGTCAAGTAACATGACCTCCAGAACAGGATTACCGTACCACTCTGGTGCGGATCTAACTCTGGTTGACCTACAAGGTTCGGTAGTAACTTGATGAGAAGTTTCATGATCATCATCATTAGCTTTCTCACTTACTGGTGTAGGAATCACTGGAACGGATTTTAGTGATGAACTACTTTCGAATAAGGGAGTAGGTACAATTACCTCATCAAGTTCTACTTTCCTCCCACTCACTTCTTTCGAGAGAAACTCATTCTCTAGAAAGGATCCATTCTTAGCAACGGATATCTTGCCTTCGTATCTATGATAGAAGGTGTAACCAACAGTCTCCTTTTGGTATCCTATGAAGACACATTTCTCCGATTTGGGTTCGAGCTTATCAAGTTGAAGCTTTTTCACATAAGCATCGCAGCCCCAAATTTTAAGAAACGACAGCTTAGGTTTATTGTTAAGCCATAGTTCATACGGTGTCATCTCAACATATTTTTAGACGGTGCCCTATTTAACGTGAATGCAGTTGCCTCTAATGCATAACCCCAAAACGATAGTGGTAAATCGGTAAGATACATCATAGATTGCACCATACCTAGTAAAGTACGGTTATGACGTTCGGACACACCATTACGCTGTGGTGTTCCAGGTGGCGTGAGTTGCGAAACTATTCGACATTGTTTCAACTGAAGGCCAAACTCGTAACTCAAATATTTCGTCTCCGCAATCAGATCGTAGAAACTTTATTTTCTTGTTACAATGGTTCTCCACTTCACTCTAAAATTCTTTGAACTTTTCAAATGTTTCAGACTTATGTTTCATTAAGTAGATATACCCATATCTGCTCAAATCATCTTTGAAGGTAAGAAAATAATGATACCCGCCGCGAGCATCAACACTCATCAGACCGCATACATCAGTATGTATTATTTCCAATAAGTCTGTTGCTCGCTCCATTGTTCCGGAGAACGGAGTCTTAGTCATCTTCTGCATGGGGCATGGTTCGCAAGCATCAAGTGTTTCATAATCAAGTGATTCCAAAAGCCCATCAGCATGGAGTTTCTTCATGCGCTTTACACCAATATGAGCTAAACGGCAGTTCCACAAATAAGTTGCACTATCATTATTAAACTTATATCTTTTGGCTTCAATACTATGAATATGTGTATCACTACTATCAAGATTTAGTAAAAACAGACCACCCATCAAGGGTGCACGACCATAAAAGATATTATTCATATAAATAGAACAACCATTATTCTCTGATTTAAATGAATAACCGTCTCGCATCAAACATGATCCAGATATAATGTTCATGCTCAACGCTGGCACCAAATAACAATTATTTAGGTCTAAAACTAATCCCGAAGGTAGATGTAGAGGTAGCGTGCCGACGGCGATCACATCGACTTTGGAAACATTTCCCACACGCATCGTCACCTCGTCCTTAGCCAATCTTCGCTTAATCCGTAGCCCCTGTTTGGAGTTGCAAATATTAGCAACAGAACCAGTATCAAATATCCAGGCGCTACTGCGAGTATTAGTAAGGTACACATCAATAACATGTATATCAAATATACCTTTCACTTTGCCATCCTTCGTCTCCGCCAAATATCTAGGTAAGTTCCACTTCTAGTGACCATTTCCTTTGCAGTAGAAGCACTCAGTTTCAGGCTTGGGTCTATCTTTGGGCTTCTTCATGGGAGTGGCAACTTGCTTGCCATTCTTCTTGAAGTTCCCTTTCTTTCTTTTACCCCTTTTATTGAAACTGGTG
The DNA here is from genome assembly GCF_056163025.1 of Triticum urartu. Taxonomy (NCBI): domain Eukaryota; kingdom Viridiplantae; phylum Streptophyta; class Magnoliopsida; order Poales; family Poaceae; genus Triticum; species Triticum urartu. The sequence goes on along the minus strand of NC_141873.1, from coordinate 189,241,130 downwards.
GTCTTGTTGACTATCAACACTTGATGCTCCTTCTTGATTTCTACCTTTGCAACCTTTAGCAGTGCGAAGAGCTCGGGAATCGTCTTATCCATCCCTTGCATATTATAGTTCATCATGAAGCTCTTGTAGCTTGGTGGTAGTGATTGAAGAAATCTGTCAATGACACTATCATCAGGAAGATTAACTCCCAGCCGAGTCAAGTGGTTGTGGTACCCAGACATTCTGAGTATATGTTCACTGACAAAACTATTCTCCTCCATTTTGCAGCTGTAGAACTTATTGGAGACTTCATATCTCTCAATCCGGGCATTTGCTTGAAATATTAACTTCAATTCCTGGAACATATCATATGCTCCATGACGTTCAAAACGTCATTGAAGTCCCAGTTCTAAGCCGTAAATCATGGCACAATGAACTATCAAGTAGTCATCAGCTTTGCTCTGTCAGGTGTTCATAACATCTGGCGTTGCTCCTGCAACGGGTTTGTCACCTAGTGGTGCTTCCAGGACGTAATTCTTCTGTGCAACAATGAGGATAATCCTCAAGTTACGGACCCAGTCCATGTAGTTGCTACCATCATCTTTCAACTTAGCTTTCTCTAGGAACGCATTAAAATTCAACGGAACAACAGCACATGCCATCTATCTACAACAACATAGACATGCAAAATACTACCAGGACTAAGTTCATGATAAATGAAAGTTCAGTTAATCATATTACTTAAGAACTCCCACTTAGATAGACATTCCTCTAATCATCTAAGTGATCACATGATCCATATCAACTAAACCATGTCCGATCATCACGTGAGATGGAGTAGTTTTCAATAGTGAACATCACTATGTTGATCATATCTACTATATGATTCATGCTCGACCTTTTGGTCTTAGTGTTCCGAGGCCATATCTGCATATGCTAGGCTCGTCAAGTTTAACCCGAGTATTCTGCGTGTGCAAAACTGGCTTGCACCCATTGTATGTGAATGACTTATCACACCCGATCATCACGTGGTGTCTCGACACGACAAACTGTCGCAACGATGCATACTCAGGGAGAACACTTGTACCTTGAAATTTAGTGAGGGTTCATCTTATAATGCTACTGTCGTACTAAGCAAAATAGGATGCATAAAAGATAAACATCACATGCAATCAAAATATGTGACAAGATATGGCCATCATCATCTTGTGCCTTTGATCTCCATCTCCAAAGTACCGTCATGATCTCCATCGTCACCGGCATGACACCATGATCTCCATCATCTTGATCTCTATCAATGTGTCGTCACATGGTCGTCCCGCCAACTATTGCTTTTGCAACTATTGCTATCGCACAGCGATAAAGTAAAGCGATTATATGGCGCTTGCATCTTATGCAATAAAGAGACAGCCATAAGGCTTCTCCCAGTTGCCGATAACTTCAACAAAACATGATCATCTCATACAACAATTTATATCTCATCACGTCTTGACCATATCACATCACAACATGCCCTGCAAAAACAAGTTAGACGTCCTCTACTTTGTTGTTGCAAGTTTTACGTGGCTGCTACGGGCTTAGTAAGAACCGTTCTTACCTACGCATCAAAAACCACAACACGGTATAGTGATTGCTTTTTGATCTTTAGAAAGAACCCTGCTCATCAAATCCGATTCAACTAAAGTTGGAGAAACTGACACCCACTAGCCACCTGTGTGCGAAGCACGTCGGTAGAACCAGTCTCGCGTAAGCGTACGCGTAATGTCAGTCTGAGCCACTTCATCCAACAATGTCGCTGAATCAAGAATCAACTAGTGATGGCAAGCAATATGTATATAGCCACGCCCACAACTCCTTTGTGTTCTACTCGTGCATATAACATCTACGCATAGACCTGGCTCGGATGCCACTGTTGGGGAACGCAGTAATTTCAAAAAATTTCCTACGCACACGCAAGATCCATCCATGTGATGCATAGCAATGAGAGGGGATAGAGTGTTGTCTACGTACCCTCGTAGACCGTAAGCGGAAGCGTTATGACAACGTGGTTGATGTAGTCGTACGTCTTCATGATCCGACCGATCCTAGCACCGAAGGTACAGCACCTCCGTGATCTGCACACATTCAGCTCGGTGACGTCCCATGAACTCTAGATCCAGCTGAGTGTCGAGGGAGAGTTTCATCAACACAACGGCGTGATGGCGGTGATGATGAAGTTACCAACGCAGGGCTTTGCCTAAGCACTGCAACGATATGACCGAGGTGGAAATCTGTGGAGGGGGGCACCACACATGGCTAAGAGATCAACTTGTGTGTTCTAGGGTGCCCCTGCCCTCGTATATAAAGGAGCAAGGGGAGGGGGATGGTGGCCTCATAGGGTGCGCCCCAAGGGGGGAATCCTACTCCTACTAGGAGTAGGTTCCCCCTTTCCTAGTCCAACTAGGAGGGGAAGAAAAGAGGAGGAGGGGAGAAGGAAAGAGGGGGCCGCCCCCCCAAGCCCTAAACCAATTCGGTTTGGGCCTAGGGGGGCGCGCCCCATAGCTCCCTTGCTGCCCTCTATTTCCACTAAGGCCCATGAAGGCCCATTGACCCCCTGGGGGTTCCAGTAACTCCTCGGTACTCCGGTATTTATCTGATGACCCCCAGAACCTTTTTGGTGTCCGAATATAACCTTCCAATATATCAATCTTTATGTCTCGACCATTTCGAGACTCCTCGTCATGACTGTGATCTCAGCCGGGACTCCGAACAACCTTCGGTACATCAAAACACATAAACTCATAATACTGATCGTCATCAAACGTTAAGCATGCGGACCCTACGGGTTCGAGAACTATGTAGACATGACCGAGACTCATCTCCGGTCAATAACCAATAGCGGAACCTGGATGCTCATATTGGCTCCTACATATTCTACGAAGATCTTTATCGGTCAAACCGCATAACAACATACGTTGTTCCGTTTGTCATTGGTATGTTACTTGCCCGAGATTCGATCGCCGGTATCTCAATACGTAGTTCAATCTCGTTACCCGAAAGTCTCTTTACTCGTTCCGTAATGCAGCATCTCGTAACTTACTCATTAGTCACATTGCTTGCAAGGCTTATAGTGATGTGCATTACCGAGAGGGCCCAGAGATACCTCCTCGATACACGGAGTGACGAATCCTAATCTCGATCTATGCCAACTCAACAAATACCATCGGAGACACATGTAGAGCATCTTTATAGTCACCCAGTTATGTTGTGACATTTGATAGCACACTAAGTGTTCCTCCGGTATTCAGGAGTTGCATAATCTCATAGTCATAGGAACATGTATAAGTTATGAACAAAGCAATAGCAACAAACTAAATGATCATCGTGCTAAGCTAAAGGATGGGTGAAGTCAATCACATCATTCTCTAATGATGTGATTCCATTAGTCAAATGACAACTCATGTCCATGGCTAGGAAACTTAACCATCTTTGATTAATGAGCTAGTCAAGTAGAGGCATACTAGTGACACTCAGTTTGTCTATGTATTCACACATGTACTAAGTTTCCGGTTAATACAATTCTAGCATGAATAATTAACATTTATCATGATATAAGGAAATATAAATAACAACTTTAATATTGCCTCTAGGGCATATTTCCTTCAATCCCATCTAGGGACCTTTTCCGGCACCCTGCCAGAGGGGGATTCGATCATGTAGGGCTTCTACATCAACTCTATTTCCCTTCCAAAGAAGCGTGAGTAGTTTACCACAGACCTATGGGTCCATAGGTATTAGCCAGATGGCTTCTTCTCTGTCTTTGATCCTCAATACCATGTTCTCCTCGATGTTCTTGGAGATCTATCTGATGTAATCTTCTTTTGCGGTGTGGTCGTCGAGATCCGATGAATTGTGGATTTATGATCAGTTTATCTAGGAATATTATTTGAATCTTCTCTGAATTCTTATATGCATTATTTGATGTCTTTGTATTTCTCTTCAGATTATCGATTTGGTTTGGCCAACTAGATTGGTTTTTCTTGCAATTGGAGAGGTGCTTAGTTTTGGGTTCAATCTTGCGGTGTACTCACCTAGTGACAAAGTAGGGGTAGCGAGACACGTATTTGTATTGTTTCCATCAAGGGTAAAAATATGGGGTTTTCATCATATTGCTTGCATTTATCCCTATACATCATGTCATCTTACTTAAGGCGTTACTCTATTCTTATGAACTTAATACTCTAGGTGCATGCTGGATAGCGGTCGATGTGTGGAGTAATAGTAGTAGTAGATGCAGATTCGTTTCAGTCTACTTGACACAGACGTGATGCCTATATTCATAATCATTGCCTTGGATATCATCATAACTTTGTGCTTTTCTATCAATTGATCGACAGTAATTTGTTCACCCACCGTATTATTTTCTTTCAAGAGAGAAGCCTCTAGTGAAACCTATGGCCCGCGGGTCTATTTTCCATCATATATTTTCAGATCTATAAAACAAAAAACCCCAAAATATCTCGCTGCAATTTATTTACTTTTATTTTGTTTTATGTTTTAGTAATCTTTTATATCTATCTCTATCATATATCACCTTTGCAAGTGACCGTGAAGGAATTGACAACCCATTTATCGCGTTGGGTGTAAGTGTTTGACTGTTTGTGCAGGTGCATAGATTGGAGACATGCTTGTATCTCCTTATGGATTGATACCTTGGTTCTTAACCGAGGAAATACTTATCTCTACTTTGCTGCATCACCCTTTCCTCTTCAAGGGAAAAACCAACGCAAGCTCAAGAAGTAGCAGCAAGCCTTTGTTCCCATGAGATCCCATCTTGGGGCCTTTTCCGTCACCCTGCCGGAGGGGGATTCGATCACGGAGGGCCTCTACATCAACCTTGCCACCCTTTCGATGATGCGTGAGTAGTTTACCATGGACCTAAGGGTCCATAGCTAGATGGCTTCTTCTCTCTCTTTGCTCTTCAATACAATGTTCTCCTCGATGTTCTTCGAGTTCTATCCGATGTAATATTCTTTTGTGGTGTGTTTGTTGAGATTCGATGAATTGTGTATTTATGATCAGATTATCTATGAATTTGAGTCTTCTCTGAAGTCTTTTATGCATGATTAAGATATCTTTGTATTTCTCTTCGAACTATCGGTTTGGTTTGGCCAACTAGCGTGGTTTTTTTGCAATGGGAGAGGTGCTTAGTTTTGGGTTCAATCTTGCGGTGTCCTCACCCAGTGACAGAAGGGGTAGGGAGGCACGTATTGCATTGTTGCCATCGAGGATAAAAAGATGGGGTTTATTTCAAATTGCTTGAGTTTATCCTTCTACATCATGTCATCTTACTTAAGGCGGTACTCTGTTCTTATGAACTTAATACTCTAGATGCAGGCAGGAGTCGGTCGATGTGTGGAGTAATAGTAGTAGATGCAGAATTGTTTCAGTCTACTTTTCACGGATGTGATGCCTATATTCATGATCATTGACTTAGATATCTTCATAATTATGCACTTTTCTATCAATTGCTCAACAGTAATTTGTTTACCCACCGTATGTTTTCTTTCAAGAGAGAAGCCTCTAGTGAAACCTATGGCCCCCGGGTCTATTTTCCATCATATATTTTCAGATCTATAAACCCAAAAACCCAAAAATACCTTGCTGCAATTTATTTATATTTACTTTAGTTTGATCTTTTGTTTATGTTTTATACCTATCTGTATTAGATCTCACTCTTGTTCGTGACCGTGAAGGGATTGACAACCCCTTTTTCGTGTTGTGTGCAAATGTTTGTTAGTATGTGCAGGTGCATATATTGGGACTTGCTTGTGCCTCCTACTGGATTGATACCTTGGTTCTTAACCGAGGAAAATACTTATCTCTACTTTGCTGCATCACCCTCTCCTCTTCAAGGAAAAAAAATCAACGCAAGCTCAAGAAGTAGCTGGAAGAATTTCTGGCGCCGTTGCCAGGGAGGTTCTACATCAAACCTACCAAGTACCCATCATAAATTCTCATCTCTTGCACTTACATTATTTGCCATTTGCCTCTTGTTTTCGTCTCCCCCACTTATAAAATGTTTTCAGAAAAACACAAAAACATTTGCCTTTTTATTCGCCCTTCTTTCGTTCGTCTTTTCGTTTGCTTTGCATTTGCTTCTGTGCTAGATTTCTTGGTTTGTCACGATGTCTCAAGAAAATACCAAATTGTGTGACTTTTCCAACACTAATAATAATAATTTTATTAGTACTCCAATTGTTCCCGCCACTAGTGCGGAATCTTATGAAATTAATGCCGCTTTTTGAATCTAGTTATGAAAGAATAATTTTCCGGTAGTCCTAATGAAGATGTCGCATCCCATGTAAATACTATCATTGTGTTTTGTGATATGCAAAAGAATAAATATGTGGATAAAGATATTTTTAAATTAAAGCTATTTCCGTTCTCACTACGAGATCGTGCTAAAACTAGGTTTTCATCTTTGCTTAAAAATAGTATTGATTCATGGAATAAGTGTAAAGATGATTTTATTTCCAAGTATTTTCCTCCTCCTGAGATCATCTCCCTTATGAATGATATAATTAATTTTAAGCAACTTGATCATGAACATGTTGCACAATCTTGGGAGAGGATGAAATTGATGATAAGAAATTGCCCTACTCATGGTTTAAGTTTATGGATGATCATACAATTTTTATGCCGGATTGAATTTTGCATCTAGAAATCTTTTAGATTCGCCGCGGGAGGAACTTTTATGGAAATCACATTAGGATAAGCCACTAAACTCCTAGATAATTATGGCAAATTACTCTCAATGGCGTACCGATCTTCCACTAGTAAAAAAGTGCATGCGATTGAAGAAATTAATACTTTGAGTGGAAAGAGGATGAACTTATGAACTTGATTGCTAGCAAGATTGATCCTATTGATACTAATGATATGCCTTTGTCCACTTTGATTGAGAATAATAATGAACCTATGGATGTGAATTTTGTTGGTAGGAACAATTTTGGTAATAACGCATATAGAGGTAATTTCAACCCTAGGCTGTTTCCTAGTAATTCCTCTAATAATTCTAGTAATTCCTACAACAATTCTTATATAAATTATAATAAAATACCTACTTATCTTCAGAACAATATTAAAATTTCATTAATTCTCAAAGAATTTCAATGGTATGGTAGAACAAAAATGGCTTAAGATTGATGATTTGGCTAGGAACATTGATAGGATTTCTCTTGAGATTAATTATTTAAAGATTCGGTCTATGCCACCCAAGATTGATATTAATGAATCTCTAAAAGCTATTAAATTTTCTATGGATGAATGTAAAGAAAGAACCACTAGGATGCGTGCTAAAAGAGATTGGTTTGTAAAAGTGTGTTCTTCTATTTCTTGTGATAATAATGGTGTAGATCTTAAAGTGGTTGGTGTGACTCCTATTGAATCTTTGTTTGCTAATATAAATCTTGATAAACATGGGACTGGAGATGAGTCAACTTTAGCTAGAAGGGATCCCAATAATTTGGAGTTCAAAGATCTTAATGAAAAATTTGATAAAAGTGGGATTGGAGAGGTCAAAACTTTAAGTAGCGATGAACCCACTCTTTTGGATTTCAAGGACTTCAATTATGATAATTGTTCTTTGATAGATTGTGTTGGCGTTCTAGGAACGGGGTCCCCAGACTTGCCTGCCTGCGGCCCGCGGCGTGGCGAAGCCAGCAGGCTGTACGGCCCATCTTCATCAACAAGGCATCCAAGACCCTCGCGAGGGGCCAAGCCTCGCGAGGCGGACGACACAAGACCTCCTCTAGAGTGGCCTAGTCGGGCAGGCTCACGAGGGGCGGAGATAACAAGGCGAGGAAAACCTCATGAGGCTCTCGTGACGTGAGCCATGACGATCAACACCAGACGGGCGCCAGGCGGGCGCCAGCGCGCGCATCGTCCTTGTTTCCTCTTTGGTGCTAAGGAGGCCAGCGCAGGCGAGGAGTACCGAGGCATCAGGAAAAGGTTGCCATATCGGTGCAACAAGACCAAGACCAGAAGGTCATTGTGGATCCCAAGACGGCGACACCACCAGAGCCTTTTGCAGGAGGAGACCACCTTTGTCAGGAAAGCTTGTACTAGCTGTCCCCCTTCAAATTTGCCCGCCGTTGTTGGCTCCCTTCCCACTCAATATTTGGGAAGAGGACCAGGGCCTCTATAAATAGGACTAGCCACCACCATAGGCGGGGGATCCAAAAGATCATCCCCACACACAAGTTAGCCAAGCACGAGAACAGCTCACCCTCAGGAGGATGTTCTTCCCCTTTTATTGTTCATCATCAGCCCAAGAGGCAATCCACCACCACCACACTGGAGTAGGGTGTAACACCCCGGATGTAACTTTCCCAATTTGTACTCCAACTCTTGCCGTTTCCGGTGTTAAGTTAATTTATTTTCTCGGGTTCGGGTCTTTGTCTCCGTGTATTGTTGTCGTTGTCATGCATCTCATATCATGTCATCATGTGCATTGCATTTGCATACGTGTTCATCTCATGCATTCGAGCATTTTCCCCGTTGTCCGATTTGCATTCCGACGCTTCGTTCTCCTCCGGTGGTCATTTCTAGCTTTCTTTCATGTGTGGGGATTAAACATTTCCAGATTGGACCGAGACTTGCCAAGCGGCCTTGGTTTACTACCGGTAGACCGCCTGTCAAGTTTCGTATCATTTGGACTTCGTTTGATACTCCAACGGTTAACCGAGGGACCGAAAAGGCCTCGTGTGTGTTGCAGCCCAACACCCCTCCATTTTGGCCCAAAACCCACCAAAACCTTCTCCATCATCTAGAGCGTTCGATCACGACCGCGTGGCCGAAAACCACACCTCATTTGGACTCTCCTAGCTCCCTCTATGCCTATTTAAAGAACCCCCATTCCAAATCTCGGATCCCCTCCCCGAAACCCTAGAAAAATCCACCTCGCACCGGCCGGACACGTCCGTCCCCAGCCGGACACGTCCTCCGCCCCACCCGGGCCAATCCCGCACCGCCACATGGCAGCGTGCCCACATCGCCGCGCCGCCACCCGCGCGGGCCCGCCAGGCCCAACGCCGCCCCCCGCGGCCCGTAGCCGCCATCCGCCGCCCGCCGCCCTTCTCCTCCCGAGCCGGCGCCGCGCTCCACCGCGGATCCGCCACTCCGGCCGCCGCGCGCCAAGGCCGAGCTCGCCCCCCGCCGCCGTTCTTCGTCGCCCCGTGCCGGCGCTCGCCGCCCCGGCCACCGTCGCCCCGTGCCGGCGCTCGCCGCCCCGGCCACCGTTGCCCCGTGGTGCCCTCGTCGGCCCCGCGTCCCCGAGCCGCCGACGAGCTCTCTCCGGTCGGATCCGTCTCCGGAGGCCTCGAGCCCGTCGGCTACAGTAACCGCCGAAGAAACCCTAGATCTGGTGGTTCTTTTTTTCTAAGTCCCCGGAATTTCCTAGTCCATATGCTCCTGTTCATGGCGTCGTATCTCCGCATCCGTAACTTCGTTTTTGGCATATAGCATATCAAAATGTTCATCTCAGAGAGTACATCATTTCATTCCATTGCATTTTTCATTTGAGTTCATCTTGATGCCTGAAATGCTGTTAGAAGAGGGCTACTTGAGATATTTGTCAGATCTGCTGCTCCATTTAGACATTTGTCATTTTTGCCATGATTATTGTGTGCATGATATGCCCATGAGTTCTACATATGTTCTGTTAAGGGTTTTGTCATCTTTCCAGAGGTGCAACCCATGTATTTTTGTGATGTGTGTGGTGATTAGCACGAGCTTGCAAAGTGGTGCACTTGGTAATTCTGATTTCAGGGACTTAGCATTTCCACCAAGTCTTTGAGCTGTTTATGTCATATTGCCATATGTTCATGTTGTTTCCTAGTGATCCGTGCCTCTTTTGAGGATGATCAGTAAGGATGTTTTGTTGATCTTGTAGTGCTCTATCCATCCATGTCTTTGTTTGCAATTATGGAGCACCCTAGCTTGAGTCAATCGAGCTCTACTTTTGCTACTTTGTGAATCTGGGCAGATTGTCACCTTGTTTGCAATTTTGCCGATGATGTTGTAGTTGACCCGTGTGTGCTATGCTGTTGTTCTTGCCATGTCTAGCTTGCATTTTGTGTATTCTTGATGGGTGTATGCTTAGCTTGTCATGACTTGCACCGTAGTGAGTGCATCGAGCTCGCAAACATGCCTACTTGAGTTATGTTTCAGCATGTGCCAGTTTTCACTAAGTATGAAAACTGATTATGTTTTTGCTATGTTCACATGCTTGCAATTGTATTTTCTGATCCCTTATGGCTCAAGGTCACTAAGGGACTTTTGTTAAGCTCTTTGAGTAGCTCCATGCCATGCTTTACTTTGCCATGTTCAGTTCCTGTGGCATGTAGTTTGTTGCTCCGAAGAGTGCTACCTGATCTGAAATTCCAGACAAGTGTTAATTTCACTAAGTCTGAAATCTTTTTGTCATATGCATTTTTGCCATGCTTGTTTGAACCTGTTAATGGATAAATTGGCTGTAGCTCAGTGCTAGACTTTTTTTAAGCATCATGAATGCATCCCTGCCATGTATTTTGTTGTCATGTTTGGGTGCTGTAGCATGTTCATCTCGTTTCATTTAGATGGCTACTTGCTGTAAATCACAAAACGTGGTCATATTTGAATCGCTTGTCATTTCCAAACCGTAACTCCGATTCCGGCGTTCTTTATATCGTTTTCAAGCGATTTCATCTCATCTTTCCAGTGGCACACTTTTATTCCCAAGTTGAGGCCAGGTTCATGCATCCTTTTTCATATCTTGCATATGCATCCCGCATCGCATCCCGCATAGCATATCATCTTTGCATCATCTTGTTTGGTCCTTGCACGTGGTTGATTGTGTCCTTGTTGCTTGTTTGTCTTGTTTGGTTAGAGCCGGGAGACGAGTTCGCTAACGAGGAGCCCGTTGAGTTTGCTTTCGAGGATCCAGTCAACTCTGACAACTTTGCAGGCAAGATGATCATACCCTTGAAATCACTACTATCTTTGCTATGCTAGATTGCTCGCTCTTTTGCTATGCCAATGCTACGATGCCTACCACTTGCTTTCAAGCCGCCTCAAATTGCCATGTCAAACCTCTAACCCACCATGTCCTAGCAAACCGTTGATTGACTATGTTACCGCTTTGCTCAGCCCCTCTTATAGCGTTGCTAGTTGCAGGTGAAGATTGGAGGCCGTTCCTTGTTGGAACTTTTATTTACTTGTTGGGATATCATTATATTATCTTGTTATCTTAATGCATCTATACACTTGGTAAAGGGTGGAAGGCTCGGCCTCTCGCCTAGTGTTTTGTTCCACTCTTGCCGCCCTAGTTTCTGTCATATCGGTGTTATGTTCCCGGATTTTGCGTTCCTTACGCGGTTGGGTTATAATGGGAACCCCTTGATAGTTCGCCTTGATTAAAGCTTTTCCAGCAATGCCCAACCTTGGTTTTACCATTTGCCACCTAGCCTCTTTTCCCTTGGGTTTTCGGAGCCCGAGGGTCATCTTATTTTAACCCCCCGTGCCAGTGCTCCTCTGAATGTTGGTCCAAACTGTCAGCCGCTAGTGGCTACCAGGGGCAACTCTGGGCTGGCCTACTGGAAGTTTAGACAATCTGAGTGTGCCCTGAGAAAGAGATATGTGTAGCTCCTATCAGGATTTGTTGGCACATTCGGGTGGTGTTGCTGGTCTTGTTTTAACCTGTCGAAGTGTCTTGAAGAACCGAGATACCGAGTCTGATCGGAACGTCTTGGGAGGAGGTCTATTCCTTCGTTGACCATGAGAGCTTGTCATGGGCTAAGTTGGGACTCCCCTGTAGGGCTTTGAACTTTCGAAAGCCGTGCCCGCGGTTATGGGCAGATGGGAATTTGTTGATGTCCGGTTGTAGATAACTTGAACCTTAACTTAACTAAAATGAATCAACTGAGTGTGTTACCGTGATGGCCTCTTCTCGGAGGAGTCCGGGAAGTGGACATGGTGTTGGAGTAATGTTTGCGCAGGTTGTTCTCTAGTTTCTCGCTCGCGCTTTGCCCCCTCATCTCGCTCTCTTTTGCGAACAGGATAGCCACCATATTTGCTAGTCGCTTGCTGCAGCTCCACCTATTTTTTACCTTGCCTTACCTATAAGCTTAAATAGTCTTGATCGCGAGGGTGCGAGATTGCTGAGTCCTTGTGGCTCAAAGATTACTATTACACCAGATGCAGGGCCTGATGATTCCGCTCCAGGAGACGCGTTTGAGCTCAAGTGGGAGTTCGACGAGGATTCTCAACGTTACTATGTTTCCTTTCCTGATGATCAGTAGGGGTGCCCAGTTGGGGGTGATCGGGACCGTGTCGCATGTTGGGTTCTCTTTTATTTTGGCGCCGTAGTCGGGCCATGCGTGATTGTTTGATGTAATGTTATTTATGTACTTGATTGACGTGGCGAGTGTAAGCCAACTATGTTACCTCCCCTTTTATTACATATATATTACATGGGATGTTGTGAAGATTACCTAACTTGCGACATATGCCTTCAATGCAATTATGCCTCTAAGTCGTGCCTCGACACGTGGGAGATATAGTCGCATCGAGGGTGTTACATAGGGTATTACACCACAACGGTGGCCCGAACCAGTATAAATCTTGTGTCTTTTTGTGTTGCGAGTTCGTCGAGTTCGTCCGCGAGATCTTAGTGAGCTAGGGCGTAGATCGGTGAGAGAAAAAGACTTCGCGCGCACCCTAGTGTTCGAACCTTAAGGGTTTGCCGGAACCCCACATCCGACATTTGGCGCGCCAGGTAGGGGTGCGCCGGAGCTTCTTCTTCGCCAATCGACTGGCAGACGCTCCGCGGTCATGATGTCTGACGACCCAAGAGCTGACTCCGACCGCTGGGCAACCTGGCCAGCCCGGTCGTCGCCGCCCGCCTATGAAGACCTCAACCCCGTGCTCCAGGCGGCATGAGCGCCATCCAATCCCACGGGGCGCGGGCGACGCAGCTAGGCGTCATCTACCCTCACTCTGCGGCAAGTGCGAGCCGCTGCCAGAGCCGCAAGCCACACCACGGCGACGACGCCGCACTCACAGCGGGAACAGGCAAACGCGCGGGCCGCACTCACCGTGGCAAGGGAGCTGCTGCGGTGCTGGCTGATGGAAAGCGGCCGGGCCGCGCTGCTGGAACGTGTTGCCGAGCTGCTGGACGCGGCGGCCTCGGGAGCCCCGCCCTTCTGCCATCATCTCCCTCCTCAGGCTGCTGTGGGGATTCACGGCAGACCATGCCACCACCACGCACCGTCAGGTGCGCCAGGGGGCTTCGTCAACACCAGCATGGCCGGCGGCACCAGGGGCTCTGCCGCCCCCATACCGCCCGCAACAAGCATGAGCACAAGCGTCACCTTCCATGGCCCAATTGGGACACCGCGTTATCACCTCCAGGATGTCACGCCGGCCGGGCGACATGGAGTGTGGGGCATCACGACGAGGTGCTCGGGGTAACAGCCCGGAAGCCTACGTGCCCTGCATGACGGACCAGGAGTACACACCAGAGGATGACCCCGGCTCGTTCGTTGGAGAAGATTGGGAAGAAGGGACGTTAGGAGTCGAAGCCTTCCAGGAGCTGCCGGGGAACCACCACGACCGCATGTGCGACGACCACTACAGGGTACCCCTAATCCCTCAGGAGCAAGCTTACGCTAACCATGAGTCACAGGAGGAACAGATCGCCACAACGGCCAGCGGCCCCAGCTCGACGGCCTCCCTGACGGCAGGAGGATCGCGCTGGGGGCAGCAGGAGAGGGGTCGGGAGCCAGGCCCCTCCCCAAAGCATGCAAGGCCAGGGGATACTCGGAGGTAGGCCCTCTACCGGGGAGGCTTCAACGACCCTTCCCCCGGCAGAGGACCTGTGGTCGCCGAGGGAACCGCTGGCGTGCCCTTTCCCTCTTTTGTCGTCCTAGTGACCGGTCGGAACAGAGGAGATCAAGGGCGGCGCAAGGCGGGCCCCTCGTCTGGTGATATGAAGCAAGGCCGGTTCCTGTGAAGAAGGCCCAGTGCATGTGAAGCTCGCTGCCCGTGACACTCTCACGTAATAATGAGTTGGGGCTGTACATGCCCTGGAGTCTCAAGAGCACCGGCCTCAGGCCCTGGGGCTCCCTCCTACGCCTAGTGGCAGCACTTAGCTCCCGCTGGTGAGAAGACTTGAAGACCATAAGACTAGACTAGGTGCCGGACGCGGCCTTTTGCTTTGGATCTCTCTTTCCGTGGTTTTGCTTTATGGATTCAGATTTAAGTTGAAGCCGAATTTTTATCGATGCGCGTGGGGGGTGCCTTTTCTCGTTCGAGCCATTTCTTGCCTTCTGGATCTCGCTTGGTTTGGGACTCAAGTCCATCGCCTTTCCCTCATGACTCCTCACGAGCGGCACCGCGCGGAGCACACGCTCGTCAAGCATGCGCCAGCACTGTGGCTAGTGGTCACCTCTTGTGGGCCCCCTCAGATGGGGCGATAAGCTCTGCAGGATTCTCAGAAACTCGTCGCTGCACGACCCAGCCCGAAGCTAACGCTGACTAAGGTAAACCACGACGAAAAACTCGCCCCTGGCTCCACGAGTTCACGAGGACACATACCCACATTGCATAGGAAAGTAAAAACTACAATTTGCTTACACGAGGGGCGCCCCCTCTCAAAATGCTCTTACGAGTCTTCCAAGGGCCATGCCCGAGTTTTGCGTGCAGGATGAAATGAAGGAGAACATGGGATCAACCAGAAATATCACTCGCTACATCACCCGCGGACGCGTCGCTCGCGTCGTCATCGTCTTCGTCGGCATCATCGCCGCCGTCGGCGACGCCCCCATCGCCATCGTCGACCACGTCGCCTTCGTCTGCGATGACCACCACTGCGTCATCCTCCGAGGTGAAGGCCCTGACCAACGCGTCCACATTGTCCTCTACCCAACGCGTCAGGTCACCACGGACGGCCGTGGGTACAGGGGCAATGGCGGCGTCGAAATCGAAGTTGGGGTCGGCATTCAGAAGGTGGCTGAAGACACGGGAGAAAGCACGCTCAAGCAGGCCACGACCCCTTTCCTCCACAAGCTGGTGAGCTCTGGCAGATCGAGCCTCCAGGCGCGTCACCACCTCGGTAAAGAAGGTCAGGTGGCTGGCATAGTCATTCGAGTGAGGGGCCGGAGCATTCTCGTCGCAGATGTAACCCAGAGCGGTGTTGGCCCTGTTCCGGAGGTCTTGAAGCATAGGAGCATGCTCGCGCTCTAGAGTCCGGCGCCGGAGCACTTCCTCCCTGTTTCGCCGTGCGATGGCCTCGACATCATCAACTCGGTTCCGGAGGGAAAGCAGCTCGGCACGGGCGGAGGCCAGGTCCGCCTGCGCCGTAACCAGGGCGGCGGCCATGGCCTCCACACGCCTCTCGGCCTCATCCAACCTGGGCCTGAGGGCCGCAGCCCTACCAGCATCCTCAACACCCGCGAGCTTCAGCTTCAAGTCGTACTTGCCCTCCAGATCCGCGCAAACCTCGGCCACCCGGCGATTGATCTCCTCCTCGACTCCGGCCTCGCGGGCCCCAACGGCATCTTCTGCTTGAGCAACTTGACGCTCCCTCGTCTCCGGTTGCTCGAGCTCGAGGCTGCGCTCCACGGCTTCCAGGGCTAGCGCCTCCTCACGATTCTGGACCTCCTCTTCCTCCGCGGGCATCCCCCTCAGCGATGCAACAGCGGCCCCACGCACCTCCACCTGCTGCTCAAGGGACGCACTCCAGGCCTAGAGCCCCCCCCCCGCGCACTCCTCCGCAGCCTCGCGATGACGGTCAGCCTCGCGAGCCTCTTCCAAGGCTCGTGAGCGGGCTTGATGGGCGATCTTGAGGGATGCCTCGGCCTTCGCATTCTCGAGGTCGCGCTGATAGCGACCGAGGTTGATGGCCACCCTCAGCTTGCACCGCTCCTCCACCAGCCAGAGACCTTCAGCCTCAAGACGCGAGTCGACACCAGCGAGCTCTTCACCGAGGTGGCTCATTGCGCCCATAGCCTCCTGGAAGAGCTCATGGCGGACTACGCTCCGCCCGTGCTCGAGCTCGAACGCTCAGCACGCCTTGTCCTCCACCTCGGGGGATGCGGGCGGAGCGCCAAGTGGTGCGCTACCTCCCGGCAGGGGGCTGGGGGTTGACTCCGCGCCTGACGCCGGCCCGTCCTCGCGAGGAGCCCAAGCTGATCGGGGCTCGCCGCTTGAAGAGGAACCAAAGATCGAAGTCAACCAGCGGCTGTCCATGAGCAAGGGAGGAGTCTTGGGCACGCCGGCCCAGCTCCACACCAGACCGTGGAGGAGGGATGGCCAAACCGCTGACTCAGTGCGCCACGAAGGCGGGGATGCTCCCCCGACCGACCCCGCTCCAGGGGCGGCAGGCAGGCCAAGAATGCTCAAGGCCGATGGGGGAGTCAATGAAGGAGGAGGCCGCCTCTCAGAAGGCGCAACAGCTTTAACGGAGGGAGCCCTGAAGGACAGACGTCAGGACAAGAAGACCACACGCAAGAAGCCACGGCAATAAGATGTTTACGTGTCAATGGCGATGTACTTTTGCCACTTCAACGGCCCGAAGATATTGCTGCCGCTGGGGGACCCCTTCCTCTTGCGGAGCTCCTCGAAGTCCACACAAAGATGACCGAAGCGCTGGACGTGACAGCCGGTGTGCGGCGGAGCCAAAGAAGGACTGAGAGGGATGGCTTCAGGGGAGCCCGGTCGTGGCGAGCAGCCCAGCGCCCGCTCGCTGCAACCTCCCGAGGCTCCTAGAGCCTCAGCCTCGGGAGCCGCACGCCGCGGCTCCTCAGCAACCGACGCCTCAGGACAGGGGTCATAGGCCCTCAAGGACGACGCCCCCAGATCACCACTCGGCATGTGATCCTCAGCACTCAAGCCACCGGCCCCCGTCGGAGCTCGCTCTCCCGCATCGTCACCTGGGGCGAGCTCGGCACCAACGGCGAGGAAGGGAACCACGACGACGGGGTTCTCGCGGGGCCCCACCAAGCCGATTGGGCGCAGCCCCCACTCATTAAAGGAAGGCATGCTCGCGGCAAATGCGGCTTTGTTCTCGCAGCGGTACAACATGCAGCTATTCTTGGGCATCTCATCAGGCATGGGGACACCCGATAGGACCATGAGCATTGTTTGCCGCGCCGCAAGAGGAAGCCCCTTCTCCTGAAACCTCATGTTGTCCTGGCTGCGAAACAAGTCCGACATAGGGCGGGAGTGGCGCTGAAGCGGAGTGACTCGGCTCCTGACGAACTCCTTCACCACCATGGGCGCAGTCATGTCGAGGTCCTTCAACCACCTCAGCCTAGCCCAGACGGGGGCAAGGCAGGGGCTCATGAGCTTCTGATGGACCCAGCCGGAGTTTGGAACAACGGGCCCCACCAGAACTTGGAGCAGAGGGCTGAGCACACCGGCGTCAACAAACACCCATCGAATACGGAACTCGCTCGTGGATGAAGGAAGCTCGAAGTCGATCCCCGCACCCGCCGTCGCGGCCACGGCCTGGAAGCTCACGCACCCCGAGCTCTGCCGGGGATCGGTGAGATGCAACAGGAAGAAGTGGCGGAGGAGTGCCACGGAAGGAGCGATGCCCACCATGGCCTCACACAAGAAGGCGAAGACGGCAAGAAGGGTCACAGATTGAGGGCCGAGATGGAGCATGTGGATCTGATAATGCTCGAGCACCACGTTGAAGAAGGCGGAGAAGGGAGGAATCAGGCTAGCCCAGAGGGCCTCTATGAAGATCGGAACCTCGGTGACTGCCCGAGCCATGCGAGCATGGGACGCGGGCCAAGCCACCGTCTCTCCCCACTCGTTGAAACTGGAGGAAAGCATGGGGCGCACCTTGTCCAGGGCCTCGTTGTTGAGCACCCGAGGCCGGCCGAGCGCCGGCTCAAAGGATGGAGGCGCAGTTGGCGGAGACAGAGGTTTCTTCCCCTTTCGACTTGTTTCGACGCCATGGCGGTGAAGCAGGCGGAGCGCAAGTCAGTCTGGGAGGGCAGAGCAGGGTCTCGAGGAAGTAGGGAGATTGGAAGAGCCAGGCGTGGCGAAGGATGAATAACTATGTAAGAGGTGGGGGCCGCATAGCTAGGAGGATTCAAAGGCAGCATGGGGAAGCGGAGACGCCCACGTCCAATCAACCGCCATGCGTCAACCGAGGCCGCATGCTTTTGGGGACCCGCGGTGCTCCGTACTTGACCCTTGGCTTCACCGCGAAGCCAAGCCCAAGCGCACCTTGGGCCCGGGGGCTACTGTCGGCGTTCTGGGAACGGGGGTCCCCAGACTTGCCTGCCTGCGGCCCGTGGCGTGGCAAAGCCAGCAGGCCGTACGGCCCATCTTCATCAACAAAGCATCCAAGACCCTCGCGAGGGGCCAAGCCTCGCGAGGCGGACGACACAAGACTTCCTCTGGAGTGACCTAGTCGGGAAGGCTCACGTGGGGTGGAGATAACAAGGCG
This sequence comes from Triticum urartu, assembly GCF_056163025.1. Taxonomy (NCBI): domain Eukaryota; kingdom Viridiplantae; phylum Streptophyta; class Magnoliopsida; order Poales; family Poaceae; genus Triticum; species Triticum urartu. Next base: position 189,222,667 of record NC_141873.1, on the reverse strand, counting down.
AGGCAAACCTCACGAGGCTCTCATGACGTGAGCCATGATGATCGACACCAGGCGGGCGCCAGCGTGCGCAGCGTCCTTGTTTCCTCTATGGTGCTAAGGAGGCCAACGTACGCAAGGAGTACCGAGGCATCAGGCAAAGGTTGCCATATCGGTGCAAAAAGACCAAGACCAGAAGGATGGCAAGACGGAGGTCATTATGGAGCCCAAGACAGCGTCACCACCAGAGCCTTTTGCAGGCGGAGACCACCTTTGTCAGGAAAGCTTGTACTAGCTGCCCCCTTCAAATTTGCCCGCTGTTGTTGGCTCCCTTCCCGCTCAATATTTGGGAAGAGGACCAGGGCCTCTATAAATAGGACTAGCCACCACCATAGGCGGGGGATCCAAAAGATCATCCCCACACACACAAGTTAGCCAAGCACGAGAACACCTCACCCTCAGGAGGCTGTTCTTCCCCTTGTATTATTCATCATCAGCCCAAGAGGCAATCCACCACCACCACACTGGAGTAGGGTATTACACCACAACGGTGGCCCGAACTAGTATAAATCTTGTGTCTTTCTGTGTTGCGAGTTCGTCGAGTTCGTCCGCGAGATCTTAGTGAGCTAGGGCGTAGATCGGTGGGAGGAAAAGACTTCGTGCGCACCCCAGTGTTCGAACCTTAAGGGTTTGCCGGAACCCCACATCCGACATATTGTATTCCCTTTTTTCAATCCATGCTTAATTCACCTCATGCTTATAATCAAAATAAAGCTTTTACTAAACATATTGTTGATGCTATGATGAAATCGTTTGGAGAAAAACTTGAGTTGGAAGTTTCTATCCCTAGAAAGTTTTATGATGCGCGGGAACCTACTATTAAGATTATAATTAAAGATTGTGAGTGTAATGCTTTGTGTGATTTGGGTGCCAGCGTTTCCACTATTCCAAAAACTCAATGTGATGTGCTAGGTTTCCATAAATTTGATGATTGTTTTTTGAATTTGCATCTAGCAGATTCCACTATTAAGAAACCTATGGGAAGGATTAATGATCTTATTGTTGCAAATAGGAATTATGTGCCCGTAGATTTTATTGTGCTTGGTATAGATTGCAACCCTAGATGTCCTATTATTCTTGGTAGACCTTTCCTTAGAACCATTGGTGCAATTATTGATATGAAATAAAGAAACATTAGATTTCAATTTCTGTTAAGGAAGGTGTTGGGGATATTACTAGTGGATATAACCCGCCCAGGAGGGGTCAGGTTATCCTAATGGCGGTTCATAAACCAAGCCCGTGAATATGTTGAAGATGGAGGTTCATATAGTAGGCTTGTTAAAGGGCCCAAAGCCCAAAGGCATCTTAAGGCCCGTAAGTGTAAACCGCCATGTATATGTGACTTGTATTGTAAGGCATGTAAGATAAGTCATCGGGCCGGACACATTTGTATGAGCCGGCCGGGACTCTGTAAGCCGCGGGGCGTCAATCCGTGTATGTAAGGGGACGACCCGGCAGCGGCTTAGGGCAAGAAACAATAGATCGAAAGCTAGGCTAAGCGTATTCGCTCCCTAGTAATAGAAACCCTAGCAATACCACCTCAAACTGGATTAGGCTTTTACCTTCACCGTAAGGGGCCGAACCAGTATAAACTCCTCGTGTCCTTTGTCCTGTTTAAACCCCTTTAAGCTAACTACGTCGCAATGGCTCCAGAACTAAGTCCTTCCACTAGGACATCTGCCGTGACAATTCCACGAAAGTTGGCGCCCACCGTGGGGCCTGCGCATGGTGGTTTTGAGTTGTTGAAGGGCAACTTTGAAGGGATCAAGGGATACGCTGTGGGCCGGATGACCAAGAGTCATCGCGGCAAGCTCTACATTGACGACACAGGCTGGGGCCCCGAGGCCAGCTCAATTGAGTACGGGTACCGGGTCCCCTTCGGCGGAATCCACATCTCCATCGGCAAGATCGGCGAACCGGGCCCTGAGCCGGACATCTGCACCGACTTCATCGAGACGGCTCAGCATGCACGACCTGCCCGGGTGCTACCCGCCGTGAAGCGTGCCTTTGTTGGATTTATCCAAGGGGCTGAATTAGAGGGCTCTGTGTCTGGCGGTGAGACGGCCATCTACTCTGATGGTGAATCGTCCACGGGCGAGACCGGCTCAATGTATCAACTACAAGACGAACGGCTTGGGGGCTATTCCGATGGTGATAGTATTCCGGACCCCTATGATCCACCGAACAGGGTGGCGATTTTCATGGCTGGCACCCAGCCGGTTCTTGGTTCAACAGCCGCCGCGGCTATGACTTCCAGTGCAGCGGCGGTAACGACAGCGGGTGCTGGCGGATCAGCACGCCCGCCGGCTCAAGTTTTAACAGATCTTTTAGAGGCTCTGGCAACTCTGATGGAGGTGGAGGTAACCCCGGACAACCAGGAACAACATAAGGTGGATGTAGCTAAACTGCGCGATGAGATAGTTCAAGCCAAGGTAGAGCTGGTGGCGGAGAACGCTAGGATGACTGCAGAGCGGGCCGTTTTGAACGCTCAAGCCCAGCAAATTCAAGCGGACTCATACCAGCTCATGGTGGATCAGAACGCTTCAAACGAAGTCTTGAGGAGAAAGCACCGGAGTCGTCTGCCTTTGGTTTATGAGTCGAGGATACTCTTCAACACATTGGGAGCAGGGGCCAGTAACCCACTGGTGATAAACCAGATGGCTGAAGCACCAGGGGGTGGAGCGCCGGTTCAGCCGCACGTGACAGGTTCTCCGCATGTGAATAATACCCCACCTCATCACGTGGTGACGCCGCTGGGTCATTATTCCACCCCTTTGGACAATATGATTGCTGCAGCTACGCGATTGGTGGCTTTGCCAGTCGAGGGCGAGACTCCGATGGCCGTTGAAACCCGAAGGGCTAGGGAACTTCTTCAAAAAACGCTAGTACAGCAGCAAGCTTATTCTTATAGTCGTGACCGGATTCATTCGACCCCTCATCCAAGCCGGAGCTACAGTAGGCACATAGACTCGCCAGCAGTTTCGAGTACTGAGCAGCGCCATAACCAGCCTCGTGGGCATGACCCGGTGCGCAATGGTGCCGAGGCACATAATTTGGTGGACTAGGGCAGAGTGCGCCGAGAGGCCGAGCTGGCGGCTCAGCTGGCAGCTCATCAGCACGCGCCAGTTTACCCGACAACTTCAGTTGAGGCAGGTGTGACTTCTAGGGCTTGGGATGTGCCGTGTTTAACGGCGGCTCTGCGAAATGAGCGTTTGCCCAAGGATTTCAAGGGCCCTCATAAGGTGCCTAATTACACAGCAGATCAGCCCCCTGAGGCTTGGGTGGAGAGTTATGAGATGGCTATGGAGATGCTGGATGTTAGTGAAGCTACATATGCTAAGTATTTTACCATGATGCTGGAAGGGATGGCTCACACTTGGTTGAAAGGGCTGCCCGCCAACTCCATTGGGTCGTGGGCAGAGCTGAAGGCCCGTTTTATCCAAAATTTCAAAGATACGTGCAAGCAGCCTATGTCGATCATGGATTTAGTTTCTTGTGTTCAAGCTGAGGGCGAGTCAACAACTAGCTGGGTACGCCCGGTCTCGACCATCATACATTCTTCAGATAATATCAACATCGGCTCAACGGTTTTAACGTTGGATAAGAATTGCCGTTTCCTTCCACTCACGCAGAAGCTTGGGCAGCTTAAATGCCATTGCAGTTACATGGGTGAGCTCATGGCGGGTCTTGTAAAGTATGCCGACTCTGATAGTACCAAGGACCCTGACTCCGAGGATGAACGATCGGGAAAGGGAAAGAAGAGTAGCGGTATGAGAGGACAACAGCACAACCCGGCCAATCAGGGCGGTAAAGGTAATCATAAAGCTGATGATTTTGTGGCTAACACCGGTGCACGGAATTATAACCAGCGTCGTAAGGGGGGACTGGCTCAAAGGACAAAATTTGACCTTGAAGCGATAATGAATCAACCATGTCCGAAGCACAGGACAGAGGAGAAGCCGTCTACCCATCTGTGGAAGGATTGCAGCATTATGAGGCACTTCAGGGAGTCTTTCCAGCACAACCATGGTCCGATGGCGGTTCAGGGTCCGGCCCTCATGGTCTGGGTCATGGAGGCGGCGGCTTGATACGTCTCCAACATATCTATAAGTTTTGATTGTTCCATGCTATTATATTATCTGTTTTGGATGTTTAATGGGCTTATTTATACACTTCTATATTATTTTTGGGGCTAACCTACTAACCCAAGGCCCAGTGCAAATTGCTGCTTTTTTTGCCTATTTCAGTGTTCCGCAGAAAAGGAATATCAAACGGAATCCAAACGGAATTAAACCTTCGGGAGAGTTATTTTTGGAACAAACATGATCTAGGGGACTTGGAGTAGACATCAAGAAAGAAACGAGGTAGCCACGAGGCAGGGAGGCGCGCCTGCCCCCTTAGGTGCACCCCAACCCTCGTGGGCCCCTCGCAGCTCCACCGACCTACTTCTTCCTCCTATATATATATTCATATACCCCAAAAACATCTAGGAGCACCACGAAACCCTATTTCCACCACCGCAACCTTCTGCACCCAAGAGATCCCATCTTGGGGCCTTTTCCGGAGCTCCGCCGGAGGGGGAATCGATCACGGAGGGCTTCTACATCAACACCATAGCCTCTCCGATGATGTGTGAGTAGTTTACCACAGACCTTCGGGTCCATAGTTATTAGCTAGATGGCTTCTTCTCTCTCTTTGGATCTCAATACAATGTTCTCCTCGATCTTCTTGGAGATCTATTCGATGCAATTCTTTTTGCGGTGTGTTTGTCAAGATTCGATGAATTGTGGGTTTATGATCAAGTTTATCTATGAACAATATTTGATTCTTCTCTGAAATCTTTTATGTATGATTGGTTATCTTTGCAAGTCTCTTCGAATTATCAGTTTGGTATGGCCTACTAGATTGATCTTTCTTGCAATGGGAGAAGTGCTTAGCTTTGGGTTCAATCTTGCTATGTCCTTTCCCAGTGACAGCAGGGGCAACAAGGCATGTATTGTATTGTTGCCATCGAGGATAAAAAGATGGGGTTTATATTATATTGCTTGAGTTTATCCCTCTACATCATGTCATCTTGCCTAATGCGTTACTCTGTTCTTATGAACTTAATACTCTAGATGCATGCTGGATAGCGATTGATGTGTGGAGTAATAGTTGTAGATGCAGAATCGTTTCGGTCTACTTGTTGCGGACGTGATGCCTATATACATGATCATGCCTAGATATTCTCATAATTATGCACTTTTCTATCAATTGCTCGACAGTAATTTGTTCACCCACCGTAATACTTATGCTATCTTGAGAGAAGCCACTAGTGAAACCTATGGCCCCTGGGTCTATCTTTTATAATATAAGTTTCCAATCTATTTTATTTTGCAATCTTTACTTTCCTATCTACTCCCTCCGTCCCATAATATGGGACGTTTTGCAGTTCAAATTGAACTGCAAAAATGTCTTACATTATGGGACAAAGTATATCATAAAAATACCAAAAATATTTATCTTATTATCTCTATCAGATCTCACTCTCGTAAGTGACCATGAAGGGATTGACAACCCCTTTATCGCGTTGGTTGCGAGGTTCTTATTTGTTTGTGTAGGTATGAGGGACTTGCGTGCAGTCTCCTACTGGATTGATACCTTGGTTCTCAAAAACTGAGGGAAATACTTATCTACTTTGCTGCATCACCCTTTCCTCTTCAAGGGAAAACCAACGCATTTCTCAAGAGGTAGCAAGAAGGATTTCTGGCGCCGTTGCCGGGGAGGTTGCACCAAGTCAAGTCAAGAATTTGATCTCCCATCAACAAGCCATTTCTGGCGCTGTTGCCGGGGAGATCTACGCACAAGTCAAGACATACCAAGTACCCATCACAAACTCTTATCCCTCGCATTACATTATTTGCCATTTGCCTCTCGTTTTCCTTTCCCCCACTTCTAAAATGATTTTCGAAAACCTTTGCCTTTTCTTCGCCTTCTTCCCGTATGTATCTTTTTTTGTGTTTCCATGTGCCTTCTATTTGCTTGCATCTTTGCTTGCTAAAAATCTATTGATATGGATCCACTTAAAGTGTTCTACTTGGATCATCTTTGATCCTTATGCGCTCATGTTGAAACCCCAACTAGCCTAGTTGATGGGAAATCTTTAGATGAGCATGCTCATTTTGTGCGTCACCGTTTGTCTAAAAAAGGGAGACTCTTATGGGATCAAATAAACAGATTGTTGTGTTATGCTTGGAATCTTTGTGAAATTTGTGATTTTACTTGTTTCTCTAAGAACCCTAAAAAACACCTCCCCTACCTATGTGAGTTTAATGATAATGACATATTTTCTTCTTATGCAAAGGGTGTTTATAGTTACTACGATATCAAACAAATTTAAGAATTTGTTACTTTTAAGGGTGCTTATGAAGTTGCTTCTTTGATTGAAAAGTATGATATTACTCTCTACGAATATGAAAATCTTGACATACTTAAATATTGCTATGAAAACTATGCTCATAATGTCTATGTCAAAGAATTTATTGAAAGAATGACCGCTGCTTTGGAAGAAAATGATGATATGCATGAATATATAGATAATTATGATTCCAATGATTTGATTGAAATATCCCTTGATGAAGATGATGCTTGCTATTCTTGTGGCCATGATGCCAATATTTGTGAAGATGAATTTGCTATAGTTCCTTATGTTAAACATGAGATCGTTGCTATTGCACCCATACTTGATAGTTCCTTCGATGAAAAGCAGGATTGCAATGATGTTATCATAAATTCTCTTAATGTCAATTGTGTTAATGATATGAAAAACCTCAAGCTTGGGGATGCTAGTATTGCTATGACTACTATTTGCTGCAATGATCATGATTGGGGTGATTCTACTTATGATCTTGAAAATTTATTTAAGCCCCATGATGAATATAAGATTGATAATAATATTTGCAATATTGAAAGTGGGTTTGGAAGAGTGTCAACTTTAGATCCCACATATTTGGGGAATGTTCAATCTTATGAAATTTTTGATAAAAGTGGGTTTGGAGACGTCATGACTTTAGTTAATGTTAATCCCACTATTTTGGAAGAGTGTCAACTTTGCATGCATGTGGATCGTGTTGAAAATATTTTATGTGATAGATATTTTGTTGAATTTGCGTATGATCCCACATGTAATTATTATTAGAGAGGAAAATATGATTGGAGAAATTTTCATGTTACTAGATTACCTCTCGTTATGCTGAGATTGCTATTGTTTCTTTCCGCTTCCTTGCATATGCTAGTTTTTGCTTGCCTTGATAATTTGTTTGCTTATAAAATACCTATGCATAGGAAGTATTTTAGACTTAAGTGTGTTTGTCACATGTTCTATGATGCTCTCTTTGTGTTTCAATTACTACCTTTCATGTGAGCATCATTGAAATTATCAATGCCTAGCTAGGGGCGTTAAACGATAGCGCTTGTTGGGAGGCAACCCAATTTTATTTTTGTTTCTTGCTTTTTGGTTCTGTTTAGTAATAAATAATTCATATAGCCTCTGTTTAGATGTGGTTTTATGCTTTTAATTAGTGTTTTTTCCAAGTAGAACCTTTGGGAAGACTTGGGGGAAATTTGCGATCTTGCTGTAAAAAACAGAAACTTTAGCGCTCACGAGATTTGCTGCCATTTTTAGTGGAGACTGCGATTAGGTTGATTATTTTTGAAGATTATTAATAGAAAAATTCTTCACGTCCAACAATTTATTTAAGAATTTTTGGGGTTACAGAAGTATTGAAACCTACAGATTACTACAGACTATTATGCTTTTGACAGATTCTGTTTTTCGTGTGTTGTTTGCTTATTTTGATGCATCTATGGCTAGTATCGGAGGTATGAACCATAGAGAAGTTGGAATACATTAGTTTTAACACCAATATAAATAAATAATGAGTTCATTACAGTACCTTAAGTGGTGGTTTGTTTTCTTATATTAACGGAGCTCATGAGATTTTCTGTTGAGTTTTGTGTTGTGAAGTTTTCAAGTTTTGGGTAAAGATTTGATGGATTATGGAATAACGAGTGGTAAGAGCCTAAGCTTGGGTATTCTCAGGGCACCCCAAGGGAAAATTCAAGGACAACCAAAAGCCTAATCTTGGGGATTCCCTAGAAGGCATCCCCTCTTTTGTCTTCTTTCATCGGTAACTTTACTTGAGGCTATATTTTTATTCACCACATGATATGTGTTTTGCTTGGAGCATCTTGTATGATTTGAGTATTTGCTTTTTATTTTACCACAATCATCCTTGCTGTACACACCTTTTGGGAGAGACACACATGAATTGGAATTTATTACAATACTCTATGTGCTTCACTTATATCTTTTGAGCTAGATAATTTTGCTCTAGTGCTTCACTTATATCTTTTAGAGCACGGTGGTGGTTTTATTGATCTCTCATGCTTCACTTATATTATTTTGGGAGTCTTTTAGAGCAGCTTGGAAATTTTCTTTGGTTATAAAATTAGTCATAATATGATAGGAATCCAGGATGGGTATAATAAAAACTATCATAGAAAGTGCATTGAATACTATGAGAAGTTTGATACTTGATGATTGTTTTGAGATATAAAGATGGTGATATTAGAGTGTGCTAGTTGAGTAATTGTGAATTTGATAAATACTTGTGTTGAAGACTGCAAGTCCCGTAGCATGCACGTATGGTAACCGTTGTGTAAAAAATTTGAAACATGAGGTGTTCTTTGATTGTCTTCCTTATGTGTGGCGGTCGGGGACGAGCGATGGTCTTTTCCTACCAATCTACCCCCCTAGGAGCATGTGTGTAATGCTTGGTTTTTGATGACTTGTAGATTTTTGCAATAAGTATGTGAGTTCTCTATGACTAATGTTGAGTCCATGGATTATACGCACTCTCACCTTTCCATCATTGCTAGCCTCTTCGGTACCGTGCATTGCCCTTTCTCACCTTGAGAGTTGGTGCAAACTTCGCCGGTGCATCCAAACCCCATGATATGATACGCTCTATCACATAAACCTCCTTATATCTTCCTCAAAACAGCCACCATACCTACCTATTATGGCATTTCCATAGCCATTCCGAGATATATTGCCATGCAACTTTCCACCATTTCATTTATGACACGCTTCATCATTGTCATATTACCTTGCATGACCATGTAGTTGACATCGTATTTGTGGCAAAGCCACCATGCATAATTTATCATACATGTCACCCTTGATTCATTGCCCTTCCCGGTACACCACTGGAGGCATTCATATAGAGTCATATTTTGTTCTAGTATCGAGTTGTAATCATTGAGTTGTAAATAAATAGAAGTGTGATGATCATCATTAATAGAGCATTGTCCCAAAGAAAAAAAGAAAAAAGCCAAAAAAAGGAAGGCCCAAAATAAAATAAAAAAGGAAATAAAAAGGGACAATGCTACTATCCTCTTTTTCCACACTTGTGCTTCAAAGTAGCGCCATGATCTTTATGATAGAGAGTCTCTTGTTTTGTCACTTTTATATACTAGTGGGAATTTTTCATTATAGAACTTGGCTTGTATATTCCAACAATGGGCTTCCTCAAATGCCCTAGGTCTTCGTGAGCAAGCAAGTTGGATGCACACCCACTTAGTTTCTTTTGTTGAGCTTTCATACATTTATAGCTCTAGTGCATCCGTTGCATGGCAATCCCTACTCCTTGCATTGACATAAATTTATGGGCATCTCCCTAGCCCGTTGATTAGCCGCGTCAATGTGAGAGTTTCTCCTTTTTTGTCTTCTCCACATAACCCCCATCATCATATTCTATTCCACCCATAGTGCTATACCCATGGCTCATGCTCATGTATTGCTTGAAAGTTGAAAAAAGTTTGAGATTACTAAAGTATGAAACAATTGCTGGGGTTGTCATCGGGATTGTGCAAGATGAGAGCATTCTTGTGTGACGAAAATGGAGCATGACCAAACTATATGATTTTGTAGGGATGAACTTTCTTTTGCCATGTTATTTTGAGAAGACATGATTGCCTAGTTAGTATGCTTGAAGTATTATTATTTTTATGTCAATATTAAACTTTTGTCTTGAATCTCTCGGATCTGAATATTCATGCCACAATAAAGAAAATTACATTGAGAATTATGCTAGGTAGCATTCCACATCAAAAATTCTGTTTTTATCATTTACCTACTCGAGGACGAGCAGTAATTAAGCTTGGGGATGCTTGATACGTCTCCAATGTATCTATAATTTTTGATTGTTCCATGCTATTATATTATCTATTTTGGATGTTTAATGGGCTTATTTATACACTTCTATATTATTTTTGGGACTAACCTACTAACCCAAGGCCCAGTGCAAATTGATGTTTTTTTTGCCTATTTCAGTGTTTCGCAGAAAAGGAATATCAAATGGAATCCAAATGGAATGAAACCTTCGGGAGAGTTATTTTCAGAACAAACATGATCTAGGGGACTTGGAGTAGACGTCAAGAAAGAAACGAGGTGGCCACGAGGCAGGGAGGCGCGCCTGCTCCCCTGGGCGCACCCCCACCCTCGTGGGCCCCTCGCAGCTCCACCGACCTACTTCTTCCTCCTATATATATTCATATACCCCGAAAACATCTAGGAGCACCACGAAACCCTATTTCCACCGCCGCAACCTTCTATACCCAAGAGATCCCATCTTGGGGCCTTTTTCGGAGCTCCGTGGGAGGGGGAATCGATCACGGATGGCTCCTACATCAACACCATAGCCTCTCCGATGACGTGTGAGTAGTTTGCCACAGACCTTCGGGTCCATAGTTATTAGCTAGATGGTTTCTTCTCTCTCTTTGGATCTCAATACAATGTTCTCCTCGATCTTCTTGGAGATCTATTCGATGTAATTCTTTTTGCAGTGTGTTTGTCGAGATTCGTTGAATTGTGGGTTTATGATCAAGTTTATCTATGAACAATATTTGATTCTTCTCTGAAATCTTTTATGTATGATTGGTTATCTTGGCAAGTCTCTTTGAATTATCAGTTTGGTTTGGCCTACTAGATTGATCTTTCTTGCAATGGGAGAAGTGCTTAGCTTTGGGTTCAATCTTGCGATGTCCTTTCCCATTGACAGCAGGGGCAGCAAGGCACGTATTGTATTGTTGCCATCGAGGATAAAAAGATGGGGTTTATATCATATTGCTTGATTTTATCCCTCTACATCATGTCATCTTGCCTAATGCGTTACTCTGTTCTTATGAACTTAATACTCTAGATGCATGCTGGATAGCGATTGATGTGTGGAGTAATAGTTGTAGATGCAGAATCGTTTCGGTCTACTTGTCACGGACGTGATGCCTATATACATGATCATGCCTAGATATTCTCAAAATTATGCACTTTTCTATCAATTGCTCGACAGTAATTTGTTCACCCACCGTAATACTTATGCTATCTTGAGAGAAGCCACTAGTGAAACCTATGGCCCCTGGGTCTATATTTTATGATATAAGTTTCCAATCTATTTTATTTTGCAATCTTTACTTTCCTATCTATATCATAAAAATACCAAAAATATTTATCTTATTATCTCTATCAGATCTCACTCTCGTAAGTGACCGTGAAGGGATTGACAACCCCTTTATCGCGTTGGTTGAGAGGTTCTTATTTGTTTGTGTAGGTACGAGGGACTTGCGTGTAGTCTCCTACTAGATTGATACCTTGGTTCTCAAAAACTGAGGGAAATACTTACGCTACTTTGCTGCATCACCCTTTCCTCTTCAAGGGAAAACCAACGCAATGCTCAAGAGGTAGAACGGCTCAAATTCTGGGTTTCATGGCCAAGGCAATCAAGGCAGTTACAACCAGCAGAATAATCAGGGGAATCAGCAGCAGCAACAGTCTGGTTATCATAGCAACCCGAAGTAATTGAATAGTGGACAGTACCATGTCTTCACCACTAGCTTGTTTAAGCGGGATCGGAAGCTTCATAAGAGGGCGGTGAATGCTATCGAGCTAGCGGTGCCGCGTTACTTGCGGTGGTCGGAGCAGCCTATTCTGTGGAGTCGTGAGGATCTCCCGCCCCGGGTTGACAATCCGGGTCACCTGGCTCTAGTGGTGGAGCCTCAGGTTGGGGGCTATAAATTTACTAAGGTGCTCATGGATGGAGGCAGCAACATTAATATACTTTACTATGAAACCTTCTGTCGGATGGGATTGACCGACAAAAATCAAGCCGTCAAACACCGTTTTTCATGGTGTGGTGCTGGGCAAGTCGGCATATCCAGTGGGTAAGATATCTTTGGAGGTTGCTTTTGGAGACAAGCATGACTCTAGATCTGAGACCTTGACTTTCGAGGTAGTTAAAATCAAGAGTCCTTATCATGCTCTATTTGGGCGGCCGGCTTAAGCTAAGTTCATGGCGAGGCCTTGTTATGTTTATTTGCAGTTTAAGATGCCAGGTTACAAGGGTACCATCACAGTGCATGGGAGTCGCAAGGTGGCATTGGAGTGTGAAGAAGGCGATGCTGCTTACGCTGAGTTTGTCTGTGCAACGGAGGAGCTGAAATTTTACAAAGATAATGTTGACCCGGCAGACATGACGTCTTTGAAAAAGCCAACCACAGTGCATGATCCTTTGCTAAAGTTTAAGTCGGCAGATGACACTAAAATGGTTTATTTTGTTCCTGGCGACTCATCTAACTAGTTCAGCATCAGTGCTAATCTGGATCCAAAATAGGAAAGCGCGCTCATCGAGTTCATCCGTGAGAACTGGGACATCTTTGCGTGGAAGCCTTCAGACATGCCAGGTGTACCAAGGGAACTCGCCGAGCACACTCTTAATATTGATCCGAAGTTTAAGCCGGTCAAGCAATTCCTCTGTCGTTTTAATGAGGAGAGGCGGAAGGACATTGGTGAAGAAGTGGCCCGCTCTTGGCGGCCGGGTTTATCATTGAAGTTTTTCATCCTGAGTGGTTGGCTAACCCGGTATTGGTGCTTAAGAAGAACGACACTTAGCGAATGTGTGTGGATTACACGGACTTAAACAAGGCTTGTCTGACTGATCCGTTTGCTCTCCCTCGTATTGATCAAATCATTGATGCTACTGCGGGTTGTGAGCGTTTGAGTTTTTTGGATGCTTATTCTGGTTATCATCCGATCAAGATGGCAGTTAAGGACCAGGAGAAGACAACTTTCATTACTCTGTTCGGAGCCTTCTGCTATGTGTCCATGCCTTTCGGGCCAAGAGTGCCCAGGCGACTTACCAGCGGTGTGTGCAAAATTGCCTTCACAATCAGATCAGGCGTAATGTTCATGCTCATGTAGATGGCACTGTGGTGAAGTCCAGGAAGAAGGAGACCCCGATTGATGATTTGAAGGAGACGTTTGACAATATCCGGGTCTATAAAATGATGCTTAACCCGGCCAAGTGTGTTTTTGGTGTACCGGCGGGTAAGCTTTTGGGTTTTTTTTGTTTCAGGCCGAGGTATTGAAGCTAACCCAGAGAAAATCAAGGATATTAGTTCCCTGGCTAAGCCAAAGTGTGTTAATGATGTCCAACGCTTGGCGGGTCAGATAGCGGCTTTGAGCCGGTTCATAAGCCGCTTAGGAGAAAAGGCTATTCCTCTGTATCAGATGATGAAGAAGACAGGTGATTTCGTCTGGAGTGATGCGGCTAATGAGGCATTTGAGGCACTTAAGAAGCAACTGGCTGAGCCACCGGTTCTTGCTGCCCCTATTGATAAGGAGTCGTTCATGTTATGTGTGGCTGCCAATGGCCGGGCTGTCAGTGTGGCCATTGTGGTGGAAAGGAAAGAGGCAGGCAAATAGTATCCGGTTCAACGACCAGTTTACTACATCAGCGAGGTACTTATTCAGTCCAAGAAGAGGTATCCGCATTGGCAGAAGCTTGTGTATGGGGTTTTCATGGCCAGCCGAAAGCTCAAGCAATATTTTCTGGGTCATCCCATTACTGTGGTTAGCTCTGCTCCTTTGGGGGATATCATCCAAAATAGAGAAGCCACCGGTCGGGTAGCCAAGTGGGCTATTGAGCTTGGACCCCACAGTTTAAAGTATGTGCCTCGTACGGCCGTCAAGTCACAATCACCCGTGGATTTTATCAATGATTGGACAGAGTTGCAGACGCCTGAGGAAAAGCCAGATAACACATATTGGACTATTCACTTTGATGGATCCAGGCAGTTGGAGGGCTCGGGGGATGGAGTTGTCTTGACTTCCCCATGAGGTTCTAAATTTTCTTATGTTCTCCGGTTAATGTTCCCTTGTACTAACAATGCATCTGAGTATGAGGCCTTGCTCCACGGTCTTCGAATGGCTAAGGAGATGAACTTAAGCCGGGTGAGGTGCTTCGGCGACTCAGATCTAGTAGCTCAGCAGGTTTCTGGCACTTGGGATTCTAAGGATCCACTCATGGCGGCTTATCGTCGAGAGGTTGATGCCATTGTGGGTCACTTCAAGGGTTACCAAGTTGAGCATATTGATCGCATGAAGAATGAGGCAGCTGACACTTTAAGCCGGTTAGGGTCTCAGAGTAAGCCGGTGCCACCTAACACGTTCCAGGATATTCTGCTTAACCCTTCGGTCAAATTACCTACAGAGGAGGATCTTGCTGTTCCTGACCCAAAAATACAATTGGTGGCGGCTCTTCATGCCATTCCTGATTGGACAGTTCCGTATTTGGCTTACATGACCCAGGGCGAGTTGCCTGAGGATGAAATTTTGGCCAGGCAGATAACCCGTCGGTCTAAGTCAACGACGATTGTCAATGGGGAGTTACACCATCGCAGTGTCACAGGGGCATTTCAACATTGCGTTTCTCCTGAAGAAGGCTGTGAGATTATGCGAGAGATTCACGAAGGAGATTGTGGTCATCATGCCGACTCTAAATCTCTCGTAGCCAAGTCTTTTCATCATGGGTTTTTGAAAGTGCAACTATCCCTGGGTGGTTTTGGTAATTCTTAACAACATATAGCTCATTGAGCTAATGCTATTTTAAGATAAATATTTTAGGAAAGCTCAATGATTGGCATGGCATGGATTAGAAAGTGGACCCCTCAAAAGGCTAAGGACAAAAGATTGGCTCAAGCTCAAAGCACAAGACTCTAAATTTTACCTTTAGTGATCCAAGATCACATTGAGTCCATAGGAAAAGCCAATACTATTAAAAGGGGGTGAGGTGTTTCTTAATGAGTTACTTGCTCAAAATGCTTAGTGATATGCTCCAAAAACCCTCAACTACTTTCTCATATCCACATATGTCCCAAACCAAAAGTCAAACTCGGCCCCACCGAAATCTTCTATCCGGCGCCACCGAGTTCACTTGACATAGCCACTGCCACAAACCCTAGTCACTTCGGTCTCACCGATAGGGATATCGGTCTCACCGAGATGGGATTGCAACCTCTCTGTTTCCCTTCATAACGTTTCGGTCCAACTGAGATGAGCAATCGGTCCCACAGAGATTGCAATCCAAACTCTCTGTTTCCCCTTCATAACGTTTCGGTCTAACCGAGATGAGCGAATCGGTCCCACCGAGTTTGCCTGACCAACTCTTTGTTTGTCTATTACCAAAATCGGTCCCGCCGAGTTTGTGTAATCAGTCTCACCAAGATTACGTTATGCCCTAACCCTAATGGAATCAGTCCCACCGAGTTGACATGTCAATCCACCGAAAATCCTAACATTCACATTTTGAACTAAATCGGTCTGACCGAGTTTTATTATTCGGTCCCACCAAGTTTGGAGATTTGTGTGTAACGGTTAGATTTTGTGTGGAGGATATATATACCCCTCCACCCACTCTTCATTCATGGAGAGAGCCATCAGAACATGCCTACACTTCCAACATACATTTTCTGAGAGAGAACCACCTACACTTTTGTTGAGGTCAAGATATTCCACTCCAACCACATAAATCTTGATCTCTAGCCTTCCCCAAGTTGCTTTCCACTCAAATCATCTTTCTATGAAATCCAATCCTATGAGAGATAGTTGAGTGTTGGGGAGACTATCATTTGAAGCACAAGAGCAAGGAGTTCATCAGCAACACACCATCTATTACCTTTTGGAGAGTGGTGTCTCCTAGATTGGTTAGGTGTCACTTGGGACCCTCCGTCAAGATTGTGGAGTTGAACCAAGGAGTTGGTACGGGCAAGGAGATCGCCTACTTCGTGAAGACCTACCCTAGTGAGGCAAGTCCTTCATGGGCGATGGCCATGGTGGGATAGACAAGGTTGCTTCTTCATGGGTGGAGCCCTCCGTGGACTCGCGCAACCATTACCCTTTGTGGGTTGAAGTCTCCATCAACGTGGATGTACGATAGCACCACCTATCAGAAGCATGCCAAAAATCTCCGTGTCTACATTGTGTTTCCTCCCTCCAAACTCCTCCCTTTACCTTCAGATGCAATTGTTTTACATTCCGCTGCTATACTCTTAGAATTGCATGTGTAGGTTGATTACTTGAATTGTGCTAAGTTGCTAAAATGTGCCAAGACTTAAAATTGGGAAAAGGCTAGATTTTTATTTGGTCAAGTAGTCTAATCACCCACCTCTAGACATAGTTTCGATCCTACAAGTGTTATTAGAGCCTTGGTCTCCATTTGCATTGATTTCCATAACTTTTGGTGATCATAGCCTTGGTTTCACAACCTAGGAGAGTATGGCGTCTAGTGAGGGAAATTACCACCATAGAGGTCCTTACTTTGATGGTACTAATTTTGCTAGCTGGAAGCATAAGATGAAAATGCATATTCTTGGACATAACCCCGCCGTTTGGGCTATTGTGTGTATTGGCTTGCAAGGTGAATTCTTTGATGGGAGAGAACCGAACCGTGAAGCTACCACGGAAGAGTTGAAGATGCTGCAATACAATGCTCAAGCTTGTGATATTCTCTTCAACGGATTGTGCCTCGAAGAATTCAACAAAATTAGCCGTCCTGAGAATGCAAAGGAAATTTGGGACACTTTGATTGATATGCATGATGGTACCGACTCCGTCAAGGAATCCAAATTGGATGTGCTTCAAAGTCAACTTGACAAGTTCAAAAAGAAGGATGGTGAAGGTGTCGCTGAAATGTACTCTAGGCTTGCTCTCATCACAAATGAGATTGCCGGCTTAGGAAGTGAAGAGATGGCCGATAGATTCATCATTAGGAAGATCCGAAGAGCCTTGGATGGGAAATATGATACCGTGTGCACATTGATCCAAATGATGCCCAATTACAAAGATCTCAAGCCAACGGAAGTTATTGGAAGAATTGTTGCTCATGAGATGTCACTCAAGGATAGGGAAGAGCTTCACAACAAGTCAATTGGTGCTTACAAAGCCTCATGTGATGCTCCCACATCATCAAGTGAGAAACAAACCTTTAACGAAGAATTGAGCCTAATGGTGAAGAACTTCAACAAGTTCTACAAGAGTAGAAGCAAGGAAAGAAGTTCCAAGTCAAGGTCCTACAATGACAAAAGATCTTCAAGTCGTGAACGTAACTGCTACAATTGTGGAAGACCCGGACACTACTCGAATGAGTGTATGGCTCCCTACAAAATAAGAGAATATTCTCCCAAAAGAAGAAGTAGAAGAGAAGAATCACCACCAAGCGAGAGAATGAGTAGAGGTGACCGTGATGAACGAAGAACATCACGGAGGAGCAAGGATTCAGAAAGGAAGGACAAGTCATCAAAGAGCTACACAAAACGAAGACATCAAGCTCATGTTGGTGAATGGGTATCCGGCTCCGACTCTGACAATCACTCTGAGAGAAGTTATCACTCCGACTCCGAATATACTCAACATGAAGGTGTTGCCGGTCTAGCACTTGTGTCAACCAACTCCCACGACATATTTGACTCACCAAATGAAGGAATTGGAAGATGCTTCATGGCTAAAGGTCCAAAGGTAACACACCCCGAGTATGTTGATTTTAATAGTGACGAAGATGATTTTTTAGGAGATGATGATTTACTTGTTGACAACTCTAGTTATGAAAACTATGATGAACTTGCTATTAATCATGATAATCAAGATAAAACGAATAACAATGATAAGAAGGAGATTGGGCGTCTAACTAAAGAACTAAACACTCTTAAGTTAGCTCATGAAACTACCTTGGAAGATCATCGAGAACTTTTAAAGAATCATGAGAAGCTATGCTTTGAAAAGCTCAACCTTGAGCAAGAGCATGAGTTCTTAAAAGCAATCAATGATGATCTTCGCAAGAAAAGTTCTTCTTACATTGCCAAGCGTTTACTCTTGTCTACTTACATGCCACAAGTTAAATCTAGCAACAACAAGAAGAAAGATTCTTCCTCTAATAGTAACAACAATCATGCTAAATCCAATGTTGTTGCTTCTTGTAGTTCTCTTGATTCCACTAATGATTCTCTTAGCCAAGTTACACTTGAGAAAGAAAATAGCTTATTGAAGGGAATTATAGAGAAAGGTGTTTACAAGAGTCTTGCCGGAAGCAAACAATTTGAGGAAATTGTATGCAAGCAAGGAACATACCGGAAGAATCAAGGTGTTGGTTTTGAACGAAAGTTCAATGCCAATGGAGTTGAGTGGGAAGAAGATCAATACCCCAAGACGAAGTTTGTTCCTCAACAAGAGAAGTATGATCCTACTTATTTCCAAGGAACACAAGCTCAAGATGATCTTCCACCACAAGACCACAAGCTAAAAGGCAAGGACAAGCTTCAAGAGGAGATTGATGCATTTGAAGAAGCACCTAAGGCCTTGGTCAAGTGGGTTCCCAAGACTACATCAAGTTCCACTTCATCAAGTATGACTACAACTCCAAGGATTCCCATCAAGATGGTGTGGATCCCTAAGAAGAAGAACTAGAGAGTTCTTGAGGGTGACTCCGCCAACATACTTCTCTCTTATCATCTTGGCAAGGGCAAGTGCAAACAACTTCCATATCTTACACTAGTTCAAGGAGTCACAAACCCTCTTGTTGGTAAGACAAGGGACAAGGTAACCTAATGCATTCATGGACATCATCTCATGTGAATATCACTCTATGTTTATGGATATCGTTGTTTGTTCCTTGTGGGACTAACCCGTGTAGGTATTGAAAATGCAACTCACTCCAAAGGATTGCTCTGAATGATCTACATCAACATTGAGCATCTACATCTTCAACACCTACATGAAGTCATCATCGACAAAACCCAAGGTTAGTTCATCCCTCTTAGGGGGATATCACATCTAGGGGGAGCTTTACTCTAATCAATTGAGCTAAAGCAACTTTAATGATGTGAGCACAACAATGCTTTATGTAAAAGTGGCAACCCCACTTGTGCTTAAACGATGAGTATGACCTATGATCAAATGTTCTCATTTGACTGCTAAGTCAATATACTCATATATAGATGACCTAGTCATCGCCAAATTGCTTGATAGATGCTAGAGTGATTGTGCATGCTTTGTCACATATTTCATTTGTCATTTTATTGTGTGAGCATGTTGGATGCATATTTTACTCATTCGAGGACATCCATTTGTTGCTTTGATTGTTTAGCTTTTTCTCTTTTGCCAAATGGATGGACAAGAATGCCTAAGAACTCCCTCTAGCTATCTATGCTTTTCTCGTCTCAAACTCTATTCATGCTACATCACAAAGTTTGATCAAGTCAGATTCGAACCACTCTGTGTGAGGAGCACTTGGAGTCCCCGATTCGTCATAGACTTAAACTTCCAAAACCTCTTTGTGTATTTTGGTATGACCGAGTCATCCATTTCGGTCACACCGAGATCACTAAGTCGATCTAGGTTTTCAATCTCGGTGCAACCGATTTGAACTTTTCGGTCACACCGAGTTGCAGTAACCGCTTGCGATTTTGCATCTCGGTGCCACCGAGTTGTTCAACTCGGTTACACCGACAGGGTCGGGATATATAAACCCACGGGTGAGATTTTGGAAATTTCTTCGAAACCTCTCAGCCCGTGCGTATCCTGCTCTGCCGCCTCGGGTCTCTGGATCGTCTTCTCGCCGCCAGCAACCTCCCGCCGCTGGTTTCCATCGCCGTCAACGGAATTCTGCCCCTCCGTTGCCGCTGTAGTGAACTCTGCCAAACTAGGGTATGAGTTCGATCCTTTGTGCTATTATTTTAACTCCGATTCGTAGCACATTACTTTGCCATGATCATGACCACGTATGCAAACAATCCATCCAATGAAAAATTCCTTTAGGTTAGATTTGATTTGAAGATTTAGGGTTAGGTCTCCACTGAACTCATTTGGGACCGACCAAATTGTAGAAATCAGTCTCATCGATTTGGCTTAGGCCATTGCACTTGCACTTTCGGTCTGACCGAAAACTGCAAATCGGTGTGACCAAGTTCGATTCTTTGTGAAACCCTAGTAGTCTCGGTGCCACCGAACTATGACTCGTTTTGACCGAGTGCACTAGTTTTGGTTCCAAAAGCTGCTTCGGTATCACCGACTTTACAAATCGGTAGCTCCGAAATGCTTTCTGTGGAGAACTAAAACTAAGTTTTTAAGTCATCTCTTTTGCAAAAACTCTGCACTTTGTGATGCTCATCCACTCTACCTCATCTATATCTATTCATAGGGTCTACTGTCAGTAAGTTTGCAGAGATGTCTGATCAAAGTGACAGTCAGAACAGGTCTGAAGAACAAGTGCAATTGAGTGAGGGCACTAGTCCCTCAAGTAGTTCTAATGATGGCAGCAGGAGCACACCAAGTAACTTGCCCAAAGCAGCCACCGGGTCAAGGAAGAAGAGAACCTCAGATTATGAAGATGAGGACTATGTGGGTGTTGAGGAGGAAGTCAGCTCCAAGAAGAAGTTGCTGAAGAAATAATATGGGTTAGCTGCTACAACTAAGCCTGGCTTGCACAAGAAGGCCCCTGCCAAGAGGGTGCCAACCTTAAAGGTTAGAGCCTCAACTGGTGAAACCTCCAAGCCAACTGGAGTGGCTGTTGGAGAAGGAAAGAAGAGGAAGGAAAGGGTTAAGAAGACCACTGCCAGAGTGCTTGGTAGATCCTCCATTATGAGAGATCTAGAAGAAGAGGAAGAGGATGATGCACCAGCACCCAAAGCTCAGAAGATTATGGGAGATGCTATCAAATCAGGGGCTATTCCATCTAAGCCCAAGTCTGCTCCCAAAGCTCCAGCTCAGAAGCCTTCTGCACCCAAGAGAAATACTAGAAGTATTCCTGCAACAGAAAATAACAAGGCCCCAATGCCTCAAGATGAAGAAGAGGAAGATGATTCACTTGTTTTGAGGAAGTTGAAGCCTAAGATTCCCGACCACAATGATGCTCATCCAGTCGCTGAGGACATGCACATCAGGAAAGATGCATGACTGAGATTGTGGAGAGAATCTGATCCCTATGCTGTTAGGAGGAGGACTGCAGTTGACTACATGTTCCACACAAAAGAACAACAAGACTTCTATGAGACAATTTTGCTTGACAAGAATACCATTGTATGTGACATGAAACGGGTGGATTGGGAATACATCAAGGAGAATGAAGATCACTTCCCAGGAGTATATGATAGCTTCAAAGCATGTGGAGTAGATGAATTTGTTGGACAGAAGCTCACCAAATGGAATGATAGCTGATCATGCAGTTTTACTCCACTACCCAATTCTATCCAGATGGAAGGATAGTATGGATGTCTGAAGGTACTAGGTACCAATCCACTGTTGAAGAATGGGGAAAACTAATCAATGCCCCAGAGGAACATGAGGATGACTTGGATGTGTATGCCAAGAAGAAGAAAGACCACAACTCCATGGCAAACATGTACAAAGAGATCCCTGATAAAGCTTTGGAGACACACAAGCTTGGATCTGTACATTTCCTATTGTCTGGTCTGCCTACCATCAGCTGGATCTTAAGGCACACATTGCTACCCAAGTCAGGAGATCACAAGATGATCAGAGGACACTCCATCAACATGTTTCAAATCTTTGATGTCCCTCAGAAGTTCAAGGTCATGAGTCTGATTGTAGAGACAATCAAGAGGACTGCTGCTGACCAGAAGAGAAGTTGTGGGTATGCTCGACACATTCAGGAGCTCATCAATTCTAAGATGGGAACAGGAATGTATTTGCTGGACAAGGAGCATCTACCCTTACATCCTGATTCTAAAGACAACACTGTTGTGATGAATGAGGAGGAACCACCATCCGCTCAAGTACAAGAGAAGAGAGCCAAAGCTAAGGTTGAGAAAGCTGCCAATATGCCAAGTGTTGAAGAGGCATCTCAAGTTTTCCTGAAGAGCAAACAAGATCAATTAGGCTATCTGATTCAAGCTACACTGAGGATTGAGAAGGGCTTGGCCACCCTGACTCAGAATCAGGAGAGCCTGGAGAGGATTGTTGAGACAAAATTTTATGATCTTGATCTCAAGGTAACTGAGATACAGACTGCAGTTGAGCAGCTTCAGGAGGAAGCATAAGAGAGGAGGGGGAAGGCAACTACTGATGCTTTTCAGCGTGTGCCACGAGGTCCGAGGTCTAGTTCAATGCCAGTTTCAGATGCTAGAGCTACATTGTCAGCACCAGCAGCTACAGCTCCAGTGCCACCTCTAGCACCCACTCCACCTGCTCCAACTACATCGAAAGATGCCTTCCTCCTTGGAGTTCTCTCTACACCACCTCCCGAAGACCAAGCCTGAGAGACGCATAACACTATGCATTTTCAAACTTTTTGGTAACTTGTTGCCAAAGGGGGAGAAATATGTATAGATCATAGGCTTCGAGAGAGTGTTTTGCTTCTTTGTCTTTGGTTGAACTTTTTATTGTGTGAGATACTTTATGTCCTTGTGTGAGATACTTGTTTGATCATGTGGTTGATCATTTGCTACCTTTTTGCTTGGTTGGATGATACTATCTTTTATATCTCATATATGATCATTCACTTGCTTGGTGATGAGTGCATGCTTTTAATTTCTATCATTTTGAGTGCTCCACCAAGATGTATGTGACATGGAAGAGTAACCCATGATCCTAATCGATTGTGCATTTGCATTCAAAAGAAAATCTTAAATAATGCACAAATTTAGGGGGAGCTCTTGCTTATCACATACTTCTCAAAGCGACGATGTTTTTCAATCTTATGATCATTTGTTGAAGCTTTGATCTATATGTTGTCATCAATTACCAAAAAGGGGGAGATTGAAAGTGCAACTATCCCTGGGTGGTTTTGGTAATTCCTAATAACATATAGCTCATTGAGCTAATGCTATTTTAAGATAAATATTTCAGGAAAGCTCAATGATTGGCATGGCATGGATTAGAAAGTGGACCCCTCAAAAGGCTAAGGACAAAAGATTGGCTCAAGCTCAAAGCACAAGACTCTACATTTTACTTTTAGTGATCCAAGATCACATTGAGTCCATAGGAAAAGCCAATACTATTAAAAGGGGGTGAGGTGTTGCTTAATGAGTTACTTGCTCAAAATGCTTAGTGATATGCTCCAAAAACACTCAACTACTTTCTCATATCCACATATGTCCCGAACCAAAAGTCAAACTCGGACCCACCGAAATCTTCTATCCGGCGCCACCGAGTTCACTTGACATAGCCACTGCCACAAACCTTAGTCACTTCGGTCTCACCGATAGGGCTCTCGGTCTCCCCGAGATGGGATTGCAACCTCTTTGTTTCCCTTCGTAACGTTTCGGTCCAACCGAGATGAGCGATCGGTCCCACCGAGATTGCAATGCAAACTCTCTATTTCCCCTTCGCAAGGTTTCTGTCTAACCGAGATGAGCGAATCGGTACCACCGAGTTTTTCTGACCAACTCTTTGTTTGTCTATTACCAAAATTGGTCCCACTGAGTTTGTGTAATCGGTCTAACCAAGATTACATTATGCCCTAACCCTAATGGAATCGGTCCCACCAAGTTGATGCTACCTCTTGAGCACTGCGTTGGTTTTCCCCGAAGAGGAAGGGATGATGCAGCAAAGTAGCGTAAGTATTTCCCTCAGTTTTTGAGAACCAAGGTATCAATCTAGTAGGAGGCTACGCGTGAGTCCCTCGTACCTGCACAAAACAAATAAATCCTCGCAACCAACGCAAATAGGGGTTGTCAATCCCTATAAGGCCACTTACGAGAGTGAGATCTGGTAGATATGATAAGATAATATTTTTGGTATTTTTATGATAAAAGATGCAAAGTAAAATAAAGGCAAAATAAATAGCAAAGGAAATAACTAAGTAGTAGGAGATTAATATGATAAAGATAGACCCGGGGGCCATAGGTTTCACTAGTGGCTTCTCTCGAGAGCATAAGTATTCTACGGTGGGTGAACAAATTACTGTTGATCAATTGACAGAATTGAGCATAGTTATGAGAATATCCAGGTATGATCATGTATATAGGCATCACGTCCGAGACAAGTAGACCGACTCCTGCCTGCATCTACTACTATTACTCCACTCATCGACCGCTATCCAGCATGCATCTAGAGTATTAAGTTAAAAACAGAGTAACGCCTTAAGCAAGATGACATGATGTAGAGGGATAGACTCATGCAATATGAAGAAAACCCCATCTTGTTATCCTCGATGGCAACAATTCAATATGTGCCTTGCTGCCCTTACTGTCACCGGGAAAGGACACCGCAAGATTGAACCCAAAGCTAAGCACTTCTCCCATTGCAAGAAAGATCAATCTAGTAGGCCAAACCAAACTGATAATTCGAAGAGACTTGCAAAGATAACTAATCATACATAAAGGAATTCAGAGAAGATTCAAATATTATTCATAGATAGACTTGATCATAAACCCACAATTCATCGGTCTCAACAAACACACCGCAAAAAGAAGGTTACATCGAATAGTTCTCCACAAGAGAGGGGGAGAACATTGTATTGAGATCCAAAAAGAGAGAAGAAGCCATTTAGCTACTAACTATGGACCCGTAGGTCTGAAGTAAACTACTCACACTTCATCGGAGAGGCTATGGTGTTGATGTAGAATCCCTTCGTGATCGATGCCCCCTCCGGCGGAGCTTCGGAACAGGCCCCAAGATGGGATCTCGTGGATACAGAAAGTTGCGGCGGTGGAATTAGGGTTTTGGCTCTGTATCTGATCATTTGGGGGTACGTGGATTAGGAGGAAGGAGTACGTCGGTGGAGCAACAGGGGGCCCACGAGGGTGGAGGGCCCTCCTGGTGGGGGTGGGCGCGCCCCCTACCTCGTGGCCTCCTGTTTCCTTTCTTGACATAGGGTCCAAGTCTCCCGAGTCTTGTTTGTTGAGAAAATCACGTTCGCGAAGGTTTCATTCCATTTGGACTCCGTCTGATATTCCTTTTCTTCGAAACCCTAAAACATGCAACAATTCTGGGCTGGGCCTCCGGTTAATAGGCTAGTCCCAAAAATAATATAAAAGTGGATAATAAAGCCCAATAATGTCCAAAACAGTAGATAATATAGCATGGAGCAATCAAAAATTATAGATACGTTGGAGATGTATCAATCATCCCCAAGCTTAATTCCTGCTCGTCCTCGAGTAGGTAAATGATAAAAACAGAATTTTTGATGCGGAGTGCTACTTGGCGTAATTTTAATGTAATTCTTCTTAATTGTGGTATGAATATTCAGATCCAAAAGATTCAAGACAAAAGTTCATATTGACATAAAAATAATAATACTTCAAGCATACTAACAAAGCAATTATGTCTTCTCAAAATAACATGGCTAAAGAAAGTTATCCCTACAAAATCATATAGTATGGTTATGCTCTATCTTCACCACACAAAATATTTAAATCATGCACAACCCCGATGACAAGCCAAGCAATTGTTTCATACTTTTGACATTCTCAAAACTTTTTCAATCTTCACGCAATACATGAGCGTGAGCCATGGATATAGCACTATAGGTGGAATAGAGTGGTGGTTGTGGAGAAGACAAAAAGGAAGAAGATAGTCTCACATCAACTAGGCGTATGAAAGCTCAAAAAGAAACTAAGTGGGTGTGCATCCAACTTGCTTGCTCGTGAAGACCTAGGGCATTTCGAGGAAGCCCATCATTGGAATATACAAGCCAAGTTCTATAATGAAAGATTCCCACTACTATATGCAAGTGATAACATGAGAGACTCTCTACTATGAAGATCATGGTGCTACTTTGAAGCACAAGTGTGGTAAAAGGATAGTAACATTGTCCCTTCTCTTTTTCTCTCATCTTTCTTATTTTTTAATTTGGGCCTTTTCTCTTTTTTATGGCCTCTTTTTTTTCTTTTTTTCGTCTGGAGTCTCATCCTAACTTGTGGGGGAATCATAGTCTCCATCATCCTTTCTTAACTGGGACAATGCTCTAATAATGATGATCATCATACTTTTATTTTTCTTACAACTCAACAATTACAAATCGATAATTAGAACAAAATATGACTCTATATGAATGCCTACGGCGGTGTACCGGGATATGCAATAAATCAAGAGTGACATGTATGAAAGAATTATGAATGGTGGCTTTGCCACAAATACGATGTGAACTACATGATCATGCTAAGCAATATGACAATGATGGAGTGTGTCATAATAAACGGAATGGTGGAAAGTTGCATGGCAATATATCTCGGAATGGCTATGGAAATGCCATAATAGGTAGGTATGGTGGCTGTTTTGAGGAAGGTATATGGTGGGTGTATGATACCGGTGAAAGGTGCGCGGTATTAGAGAGGCTAGCAAAGGTGGAAGGGTGAGAGTGCGTATAATCCATGGACTCAACATTAGTCATAAAGAACTCATATACTTATTGCAAAAATCTACAAGTTATCAAAGCAAAGTATTACGCACATGCTCCTAGGGGGATAGATTGGTAGGAAAAGACCATCGCTCGTCCCCGACCGCCACTCATAAGGAAGGCAATCAAAAAATAAATCATGCTACGACTTCATCACGTAACGGTTCACCACACGTGCATGCTACGCGAATCACAAGCTTCAACACAAGTATTTCTCAAATTCACAACTACTCAACTAGCATGACTTTAATATCACCATCTTCATACCTCAAAACAATTATCAAGTATCAAACTTATCACAGTATTCAACACACTCATAAGAAAGTTTTATTATTAATCTTGTATACCAAGCATATTAGGATTTAAAGCAAATTATCATGCTATTTAAGACTCTCAAAATAATCTAAGTGAAGCATGAGAGATCAATAGTTTCTATAAAACAAATCCACCACCGTGCTCTAAAAGATATAAGTGAAGTACTAGAGCAAAATTATATAACTCAATAGATATAAGCGAAGCACATAGAGTATTCTAACAAATTCTAAATCATGTATGGATCTCTCAAAAGGTGTGTACAGAAAGGATTATTGTGGCAAACTAACAAGCAAAGACTCAAATAATACAAGACGCTTCAAGCAAAACACATATCATGTGGCGAATAAAAATATAGCTCCAAGTAAAGTTACCGATAGAAGTAGACGAAAGAGGGGATGCCTTCCGGGGCATCCCCAAGCTTTGGCTTTTAGGTGTACTTAGATTATCTTGGGGTGCCATGGGCAGCCCCAAGCTTAGGCTCTTGCCACTCCTTGTTCCATAATCCATCAAATCTTTACCCAAAACTCATGCTAGAAGGGATTTTGCCAAGCCTTTCTTCTCTGAAGTGGTTTTCCTAGCATGCTGGAACATCTGGAATGCTAGAAATGATAGAGTTTTCAGGAATATTAGACCCTCTTTTCGTAGATGGAGGTCTTCTTTTATTTTATACATTTACCTCTTGGTTCATAGGATTAAGCCTAAGTTCAAAGAGGAACTGCTTAGATGGATCTCCTTTTTGCCACCTTGAGGTTAGCTTGTTGTTTTTTCCTCTTTTTTCTTTTTGGGTCTCTTGGACCTTGTATGTTGTGTACATATGTAATCTTTTTCTGGGAGGAATAAATTTACTGTGGGGTCCATACCCTACAGTTTCAGGTAAAAAAAATCTTTACCCAAAACTTGAAAACTTCACAACACAAAACTTAAAGTAGAAAATCTCGTGAGCTCCGTTAGCGAAAGAAAATAAAAGACCACTTCAAGGTACTGTAATGAACTCATTCTTTGTTTATATTGGTGTTATAAATACTGTATTCCAACTTCTCTATGGTTTATAAACTATTTTACTAGCCATAGATTCATGAAAATAAGTAAACAACACACGAAAAACAGAATCTGTCAAAAACAGAACAGTCTGTAGTAATCTGTAGCTAGCGCAAGATCTGGAACCCAAAAAATTCTAAAATAAATTTCTGGACGTGAGGAATTTATCTATTAATCATCTGCAAAAGAATTAACTAAATATAACTTTCCAAATAAAAATGGCAGTAGTTCTCGTGAGCGCTAAAGTTTCTGTTTTTTACAGCAAGTTCAACAAGACTTTCCCCAAGTCTTCCCAACGGTTCTACTTGGCACAAACACTAATTAAACACAAAAAACAAAACCAAAACAGAGGCTAGATAAATTATTTATTACTAAACAGGAGCGAAAAGCAAGGAATAAAAATAAAATTGGGTTGCCTCCCAACAAGCGCTATCGTTTAACGCCCCTAGCTAGGCATAACAAGCAAGAATAGATCTAGGTATTGCCATCTTGGTAGGCAATTCTTCAATGAGGCATCTACCATCTTTAGGAATTTCTTTCTTTTTATTAATTATCAAACTTTTAGGCACAAGATCGAAAAATTCATTTGTAACAAATGGTTCCTTAATGATAGAAAAAAGATTGGGATGCATACTTATAGATTTGAGATCCGCATTTTCCTTACTAGATGATTCACCCTTATTTTTAGGAACGTACATAAGCTTGGCAACTTTAGTGGAAGGACTTGGAGTATTCTTTATGGAAGAAAAAGCAGTTCCCAAGTTGGTAATAATATTCTCAAGTTTATCGATCCTAACGGAATCGTGATTTATTTTCTCATTAACTATGGGTTCCTTTTCTTTAATATCTTTCAAAGTAACTCCTACTTTAGATCCATATTGAGAGATTCGGCTGTGGATCTTTTTATCCAAATTTTCAATTAACTCTACGGTAGCAACCTTATTTTCAATAATTTCAAGCCTTTGCATTACATGCTCCAAAGTTAATATAGTTCCATTAACCATGAGAGGGGGTGAGCCAAATAAATATAACATAGCATTATAAGAATCAAAAGTATGGCTACCCAAAAAGTTCCCTCCGGTAATAGTATCAAGAACATAACGGTGCCAAGGAGTAATGCCTACATAAAAATTGCGAAGGAGAACGGAAGTAGATTGCTTCCTAGTAGATCTATTTTGAGCAATGCAAATTCTATACCAAGCATCTTTTAGATTTCCCCCTCCCTTTGCTTAAAATTTAGAATTTCATTCTCGGGAGACAACGGAGAAGATAAGGGACTAGCCATAACGACAAGTAAACAAACTAACACAGAAGCAAAAAAAAACAAGCAAGCAAAAAGAGGCAAATAGAGAGGGAGGATAGAGAGAGAGGGCGAATAAAACAGCAAGGGTGAAGTGGGGCGGAGAGGAAAACGAGAGGCAAATGGCAAATAATGTAATGCGGGAGATAAGGGTATGTGATGGGTACTTGGTATGTTGACTTTTGCGTAGACCTCCCCGGCAACGGCGCCAGAAATCCTTCTTGCTACCTCTTGAGCACTGCGTTGGTTTTCCTTGAAGAGGAAGGGATGATGCAGCAAAGTAGCGTAAGTATTTCCCTCAGTTTTTTAGAACCAAGGTATCAATATAGTAGGAGGCTACGCGTGAGTCCCTCGTACCTGCACAAAACAAATAAATCCTCTCAACCAACGCAAATAGGGGTTGTCAATCCCTGTAAGGCCACTTACGAGAGTGAGATCTGATAGATATGATAAGATAATATTTTTGGTATTATTATGATAAAAGATGCAAAGTAAAATAAAGGCAAAGTAAATAGCAAAGGAAATAACTAAGTAGTAGGAGATTAATATGATAAAGATAGACCTGGGGCCATAGGTTTCACTGGTGGCTTCTCTCGAGAGCATAAGTATTCTATGGTGGGTGAACAAATTACTGTTGAGCAATTGACAGAATTGAGCATAATTATGAGAATATCTAGGTATGATCATGTATATAGGCATCACATCCGAGACAAGTAGACCGACTCTTGCCTTCATCTACTACTATTACTCCACTCATCGACCGCTATCCAGCATGCATCTAGAGTATTAAGTGAAAAACAGAGTAACGCCTTAAGCAAGATGACATGATGTAGAGGGATAGACTCATGCAATATGAATAAAACCCCATCTTGTTATCCTCGATGGCAACAATACAATATGTGCCTTGCCGCCCTTACTGTCAACGGGAAAGGACACCGCAAGATTGAACCCAAAGCTAAGCACTTCTCCCATTGCAAGAAAGATCAATCTAGTAGGCCAAACCAAACTGATAATTCGAAGAGACTTGCAAAGATAACCAATCATACATAAAAGAATTCAGAGAAGATTCAAATATTATTCATAGATAGACTTGATCATAAACCCACAATTCATTGGTCTCAACAAACACACCGCAAAAAGAAGGTTACATCGAATAGTTCTCCACAAGAGAGGGGGAGAACATTGTATTGAGATCCAAAAAGAGAGAAGAAGCCATCTAGCTACTAACTATGGACCTGTAGGTCTGAAGTAAACTACTCACACATCATCGGAGAGGCTATGGTGTTGATGTAGAAGCCCTCCGTGATTGATGCCCCCTCCGGCGGAGCTCCGGTACAGGCCCCAAGATGGGATCTCGTGGATACAAAAAGTTGTGGCGGTGGAATTAGGGTTTTGGCTCCGTATCTGATCGTTTGGGGGTACGTGAATATATATAGGAGGAAGGAGTACGTCGGTGGAGCAACAAGGGGCCCACGAGGGTGGAGGGCGCGCCTAGTGGGGGTGGGCGCGCCACCCTTCCTCGTGGCCTCCTATTTCCTTTCTTGACATAGGGTCCAAGTCTCCCGGGTCTTATTTGTTGAGAAAATCACGTTCCCGAAGGTTTCATTCCGTTTGGACTCCGTTTGATATTACTTTTCTTCGAAACCCTAAAACAGGCAAAAAACAGCAATTCTGGGCTCGGCCTCCGGTTAATAGGCTAGTCCCAAAAATAATATAAAAGTGGATAATAAAGCCCAATAATGTCCAAAACAGTAGATAATATAGCATGGAGCAATCAAAAATTATAGATACGTTGGAGACGTATCAGTTGACATGTCGGTCCCATCGAAAATCCTAACGTTCACATTTTAAACTAAATCAGTCTGACGGAGTTTTTTAATTCGGTCCCACCGAGTTTGGAGATTTGCGTGTAACTGTTAGATTTTGTGTGGAGGCTATATATACCCCTCCACCCACTCTTCATTCGTGGAGAGAGCCATCAGAACATGCCTACACTTCCAACATACATTTTCTGAGAGACAACCACCTACACTTGTGTTGAGGTCAAGATATTCCACTCCAACCACATAAATCTTGATCTCTAGCCTTCCCCAAGTTGCTTTCCACTCAAATCATCTTTCTACCAAATCCAATCCTATGAGAGAGAGTTGAGTGTCGGGGAGACTATTATTTGAAGCACAAGAGCTAGGAGTTCATCAGCAACACACCATCTATTACCTTTTCGAGAGTGGTGTCTCCTAGATTGGTTAGGTGTCACTTGGGACCCTCCGTCAAGATTGTGGAGTTGAACCAAGGAGTTTGTACGGGCAAGGAGATCGCCTACTTCATGAAGATCTACCCTAATGAGGCAAGTCCTTCGTGGGCGATGGCCATGGTGGGATAGACAAGGTTGCTTCTTCGTGGACCCTTCGTGGGTGGAGCCCTCCGTGGACTCGCGCAACCGTTACCCTTCATGGGTTGAAGTCTCCATCAACGTGGATGTACGATAGCACCACCTATCAGAACTGTCGGATTACGGGTTCTGGCAAAACCCTCAAGGTTCAAACACTGGAGTGCGCGAAGATCTCCCCCTACCGATCCACGTCCTAGCTCAGGTAAGATCTTACGAACTAACTCGACAAACTCACAGCACAAGGTACACGAGATTTATACTGCTTCGGGCCACCGTTGTGGTGTAATACCCTACTCGAGTGTGGTGTGGTGGATTGCCTCTTGGGCTGAGGATGATTAGTACAAGGGGAAGAATAGCCTCCTGAGGAGAGGTGTTCTTGTGCTTGGTGAACTCGTGGTTGTCCGGGTCTCTCTTGGCCAGATTGGTCTATCTATCCTCTCCCTAGATATGGTGGTGGCTAGTCCTATTTATAGAGGCCCTGGTCCTCTCCCCAAATATTGTGCGGGAAGGGAGCCAACAATGGCCAATTCGAAGGGGGACAACTAGTATAGCTTATCCTGACAAAAGCAGTCTTTGCCTGTCAAAGGCTCTGGTGGTGACGCCGCCTTGGGCTCCACGGTGACCTCCGTCTTTCCATCCTTCTAGTCTTGGTCTTGTTGCACTGATATGGAAACCTTTGCTTGACGCCTTGGTACTCCGCGCCTGCGCCTGCTTCCTTAGCACCGAAGAGGAAACAAGGACACTATGCACGCTGGCACCCGTCTGGCCTTGGTCGTCATGGATCACGTCCCTGGAACCTCGCGAGGTTTGCCCAGCCTTGAACATGAGGCTTCAGGAGTCCAGGCTCCCTCTCGAGGTGCGACGAACGGTGCTCGAGGTCCTGACAACATGCCGAGGAAGAGTTGCCTTCTGTACCGCTGCTTGAACAAGGCGACATTTCCGGAGCAGATGCCCGCCTTTGATGAGTGGGGACTGCGTCCAGTCAGCCTTGTGGGGCCTCGTGAGAACCCCATCATCGTGGTTCCTCTTCTTGCTGCTGGCACCAAGCTCGCCCCAAGTGTGGATGCAGGGGGGCGAGCACCGCTGGGGGCTGATGGCGAAGGTGCCGAGATGCTGATGCCGCCCACGGCTCCTGAGGCAGCATCCACAGGAACTCGCGACTCTCGCCCTGGGGCGGTCGTTGAGGAGGTGATGTAGCCCACGTCTCCCGAGGCCGGGGCTCCTGAGACCTTGACAGGTCGCTGCGAGGCAGGGCCTGACGGCTCCCCTAGGCTTGGCACTCTTGAGACTGCCCCTTCGAGCACTTCTCCTATTGCGCCTCGTGTTGGCCGCCACGTCCAGCGCTTCAGTCGGCTTTGCGTGGACTTCGAAGAGCTCCGCAAGAGGAAAGGGTCCCCAAGCAGCGGCACCTTCGGGCAGTTAAAGCGGAGGAAGTACATCACCGTTGACGAGTAAGTACCTTATCTTGGTGATTCTCCACGTGTTGTTTCCCTTCCTGACGATATCTCTTCAGGATTCCTTCCGCCAAGGCCGCAAGATCTCCTGAGGAGCAGCCTCCTCTGTCCTTGCTTCTCCTGCCAGGCTCGAGCGCTTCAAGCCCGTGCTCTTCTCAAGGTGTGGAGTCAACCGGGGAGGCCGGCCCATCAACAAGGTGTCTCGAGCTCGCGCCTTCTTCGTCTTTTCTTCGCGGCCTTGCTCAGAGCACAGCAAGCATGCCAAGGGTTCCTCTCCTAGTGCTGGACGGCGACTGGTTGGCTTCGATCCTGGGGTCTTCTTCAAACAGCGGGCCTTCACTCATTTGGGCCCCTCGTGAGGCCCATCCCACAAATGGGTCGATGCCAGCCCCCAGCCCCCTGCTGAGAGGGGGCGAGCCACTTCAGGCCCCATCCGCGGTCCCCGTGGCGGAGGATGAAGTCAGCAGCATGATCGTGTTGGCGCGAGAAAGGAGCGTCGTTTGCCACGAGCTCTTTCAAGAGGCGATGGGCGCGATGAACCGGCTTGGTGAAGAGCTCGTGGATGTGGACGCGCGCCTCGTGGCCGAGGGTCTTAGGCTGGTGGAGGAGCGGCATAAGCAGAAGGTGGCCATCAACCTCGGGCACCACCAGCGCGAGCTTGATAATGCGAAGGCCGAGGCTTCCCTCGCAGCCTCCCGTGAGGCCTGCTCCCAAGCTCTAGAAGAGGCTCGGGAAGTTGACCGCCACCGTGGGGACGCGGAGAAGCACGTGTGGGAGCTCCAAGCCTGGAGTGTTGTCTTGGATCAGTAGGTGGAGGCGCGCAGGGATGCCCTTGCGTCAATGAGGGGGACACCCGCCGAGGAGGAAGAGGTCCGGAAGTGCGAGGAGGCGCTGGCGCTGGAAGCTGTGGAGCGTAGCCTTGAACTCGAACGGCTGGAGATGAGGGAGCGCCAGGTTGCTCAGGCGGAGGATGACGTCGGCGCGCGCGAGGCCAGGGCCCAGGAGGAGGTCGACCGCCGGGTGGGCTCGCGCGGATCTCGAGAGCAGGCACGACCTGAAGCTGAAGCTCGGGCCGCTGGTAGGACTGTTGCCCTCAAGTCTAGGTTGATTGAGGTGGAGTGGCGCGAGGAGGCCGCCGCAACCGCCCTGGCCTCGGCGCAGGCTGAGCGGGCTTCCGCCCGCGCTGAGCTACTCCCTCTTCGGCTACGGGTCGCCGACGCCAAGTCCATCGCATGGCAGAACAAGGAAGAAGTGCTTCAGTGGCGGACGTTGGAGCGTGTGCATGCCCCCATGCTCCAGGATCTTAGGAATAGGGCCAACACCACCCTGGGCCATATCTGCAATGAGAATGCTCCTCATCCCCACGCGAACGACTACGCCAGCCACCTCCGCTTCTTCGCTGACATGGTGATGCGCCTGGAGAGCCGTTCCGAGAGGGCCCGCCAACTTGTCGAAGAGAGGATCCACGGCCTGCTCAGACGTGTGTTCTCCCAAGTCTTCAGCCATCTCCAAAACGCTGACCCCAACTTCAACTTTGATGCCGCCATCGCTCCCGTACCCGAGGCCATCCGGGGCGACCTGTCGCGATGGGTGGAAGACAATGTGGACATGCTGGTTAGGGCCTTCACTTCCGACGATGATGGGGGGCGGTCGCGGTGGATGTGGGCGACGTGGTTGACGACGGGGATGGCGGCGCTGGTGGATGTGATGGTGATGCCATTGATGGTGGCAGCGATGCCAGCGATGATGGCAGCGATGCCAGCGACGCGTCTGAGGGCGATCCGGGGGATGCGGCGAGTGACATGTCCGACTGATCCCGTGCTTCCTAGCTATTTGTCCTGCACACAGAAGCTCGGGCGTAGCCCTTGAAGTTGTAAGAGCATTTTTGGAGGGGAAGCCCCTCTTGTAAACTAGCTACTGCCTTTATCTTTCTAGGTCGAATTGAATATGTATCTTCGCGACTCACATGCCCTGGGGCGAAGTTGCTGTTGCGGTTTACCTTAGCCTGGCCGAGCTTAAACTGGCTCGTGAGGTTGGAAACTCTGGAGGAACTCGCCGAGACGCTCGAGGGGGCCGCGTGCTAAGAGAGCGCTAGCCGGGGCGCGGCATGCGCGCGGCGCGTGTGCGTCTTACTCAGCCCCGCTCGCGAGGGGGAAGCAACAGGCGCGAACTCCGAAATAAGGCAAGAAATAGACAACAGGAAATCGCTCGAACGAGAAAAGGCACCCCCCGCGTGCATCAAATGAAAACTCAACTCCAACTTAAATCCAAATCCAGAAGGCAAGGCTACAGAAAAAGGGGATCCAAAGCAAATGGCTGTGTCCGGCACCTAGTCTAGTCTTCTTGTCTTCAAGTCTTCTCACCAGCATGGAGCTAAGTGCTGCCACTAGGACGTGGGAGGGAGCCCCCGAGGCCCGAGGGCGGCACTCCTGAGAGTCCGGGGTGTGTACAACCCCACTAGTTATTACGTGAGAGTGTCACGGGCGGCGATCTTCACAGGTGCGAGCCTTACTTCATATCACCAGAGGAGGGCCCCGCCATGCGCCACCCCCACCACCGTTGGGACGACCGGAGACCAGGACGACACCAACGAGGGCAGAGGGGACACCAGCGGCGCCCTCGGCGACCACGGGTCCTCTGCCGGGGGTAGGCTCTGGAGCACCTCCCCGGCAGAGGGCCTACCTCCGAGGACACTAAGGGAGTCCTGGATTAGGGGGTCTCCGGACAGCCGGACTATATCCTTTGGCCGGACTGTTAGACTATGAAGATACAAGATCGAAGATTTCGTCTCGTGTCCGGATGGGACTCCACTTGGCGTGGAAGGAAAGCTAGGCAATACGGATATGTATATCTCCTCCTTTGTAACCGACCTTGTGTAACCCTAGCTGAGGGAGTCTTGGATTAGGGGGTGTTTGGATAGCCGGACTATACCTTCAGCCGGACTCCTGGACTATGAAGATACAAGATTGAAGACTTCGTCTCGTGTCCGGAAGGAACTTTCCTTGGCGTGGAAGGCAAGCTTGGAGATACGGATATGTAGATCTCCTACCATTGTAACCGACTCTATGTAACCCTAACCCTATCCAGTGTCTATATAAACCGGAGGGCTTTAGTCCGTAGGACAACATAGACAACAATAATCATACCATAGGCTAGCTTCTAGGGTTTAGCCTCCTCATTCTCGTGGTAGATCTACTCTTGTACTACCCATATCATCAATATTAATCAACCAGGACATAGGGTTTTACCTCCATCGAGAGGGCCCGAACCTGGGTAAAACATCGTGTCCGTTGCCTCCTGTTACCATCCGGCCTAGACGCACAGTTCGGGACCCCCTACCCAAGATCCGCCGGTTTTGACACCGACATTGGTGCTTTCATTGAGAGTTCCTCTGTGTCGTCGCCGTCAGGCTCGATGGCTCCTACGATCACCAATAACGATGCAGTCCAGGGTGAGACCTTCCTCCCCGGACAGATCTTCGTCTTCGGCGGCTTCGCACTGCGGGCCAATTCACTTGGCCATCTGGAGGAGATCGAAAGCTACGCCCCTGGCCGTCAGGTCAGATTTGGAAGTTTAAACTACACGGCTGACATCCGCGGGGACTTGATCTTCGACGGATTCGAGCCACTGCCGAGCGCGCTGCACTGTCCCGACGAGCATGATCTAGCTCTGCCGCCGAACAGTGCCCTGGAGGCCGCACCCGCATCGGCTTCGACCCTTAATTCGGAGCCAACCGCGCCGATCGAGGATGGGTGGTTGGACGCCGCCTCAGGGGCTGCGATCCCAACGGCGATTGAGCCAAACACCAGCCCCGCACTCTGCGAGACTCGTGACTCCAAGGAGCCGGACTCCTCTCCGGACCCCGAACCCTCCGCGCCCCTACCGATCGAATCCGATTGGGCGCCGATCATGGAGTTTACTGCCGCGAACATCTTCCTGCACTCGCCTTTCGGCGATATTCTGAAGACACTAAAGTCTCTCTCTTTATCAGGAGAGCCCTGGCCGAACTACGGTCAGCAAGGTTGGGGTACGGACGATGAAGAAATTCAAAGCCCACCCACCACCCACTTTGTAGCCACTGTCGATGATTTAACCGACATGCTCGACCTCGACTCCGAAGACATCGACGGTATGGACGCCGATGAAGGAGACGATGAAGAACCAGCGCCTATTGGGCCCTGGAACGCCACCTCGTCATATGACGTATACATGGTGGACGCACCAAAAGATGACGAGGAGGAGCAGAAGGACGCACCGAAGGCTTGTTCCCTCGAAAAGCAGTCAAAACGGCGACGCAAGCGCCGCCCCAAATCCCGCCTCGACAGAAATAGCGATCACACAGACCCAGCGCTAGAGCAAGGCGAACCGCTGCCGGACAACGGCAATCCGGATAATCAAACGGAACAAACAAATTCTATCAAGGATAATGATCCGGACAACATAACGCCGGACAGGTACCCAGAGTAGCAGACTGCCCGTAAAAGGCTTGTTGCCACCACGAGGAGTCTGAAAAAACAGAAGCAAAGGCTCAAGGCCGCGCAAGACACACTCCAAATCAGATGGAGTAAAATACTCAATACAGCAGCAAGGTACGGCGACAATCGCCCCTACAAGAGCTACCCAAAGCGGAAGCTGCTACCCGAATTCGATGAGGAGGCCTCAGACCCCCCACAACCAAATATCAAAGCAGCCACCTGGTCGGATAGACGACCCCCCTACCAACACAGAGCGGCATACAACGCCGCTCACCATACAACACACAACCAATGCGAGGGCTCGCACCCAAAGGACGGTGCAACAAGATCCATCTATGGACCACGCAAGCGCGCCCCAGCATACAATGCAACACAACAAACATCCGAACAACGCGGTACACCCAGCTACAGGGGTGCCGCACACCCCCTATGTTTCACCGATGAGGTGCTGGACCACGAATTTCCAGAGGGATTCAAGCCCGTAAACATAGAGGCATACGACAGAACAACAAACCCTGGGGTCTGGATTGAGGACTACATCCTTCATATCCATATGGCTCGAGGAGATGATCTCCATGCCATCAAGTACCTACCCCTCAAGCTCAAAGGGCCAGCTCGTCACTGGCTCAAAGGCCTCCACAAAAGCTCCATTGGAAGTTGGGAAGAGCTCGAAGACGCCTTTCGGGCAAATTTTCAAGGGGCTTATGTCCGACCTCCGGATGCGGACAATTTGAGTCATATAACTCAACAGCCCGGAGAGTCAGCCCGAAAGCTTTGGAACAGGTTTCTTACTAAAAAGAACCAGATTGTCGACTGTCCGGACGCCGAAGCCTTAGCAGCTTTCAAGCATAGCGTCCGTGACGAATGGCTCGCCAGACACCTCAGCCAAAATAAGCTGAGAACGATGGCCGCACTAACAAACCTCATGACCCGCTTTTGTGCGGGGGAGGACAGCTGGCTAGCCAGATGCAGCACCAGCAACCCCAGTACATCTGAAGTTAGAGATGGAAACGGGAAATCACGGCGCAACAGCAATAACAAACGCCGGAATAAAGAAGACAACACGAAGGGCACGACAGTAAATGCCGGATTCAAAAGCTCTCGGCCAGGCCAAAAGCCGCCCCCTAAAGGCACATGGGACGAATTGTCCAACCTCAATAAAATTCTGGACCAAGTATGTCAGATTCATAGTACCCCTCGTAAACCTGCTAATCATACCCACAGAGAATGTTGGGTCTTCAAGAAGTCCGGCAAGCTCAACGCCGTACACAAGGGGGAGGATACACCAAGTGAAGACGAGGACGAGCCCCCCAAGCAAGACACGGGGGAACAAAAGCAATTTCCACTAGAAGTCAAAATAGTAAATGTGTTACACGTAATCAAGGGAAAAACAATGCGGCACTCCCAGGAAAGTATACCCAAGTGCCTATCACCACGAAGTCCTGCCACTGGTCATCTCAACCGATCACTTTCGACCATCGCGATTACTCAGCAAGTATCTGACACGCAGGATGGGCTGCCCTGGTATTAGACCCAGTAATTGGCGGATATCACTTCACAAGGGTCTTGATGGACGGCGACAGTAGCCTAAACCTAATATATCAAGATACAATCCGCGGGATGGGGCTAGACCCAACACAAATTCGCCATAGCAATACTACCTTTAAAGGAGTAACGCCAGGCCCAGGGGCTCGTTGTACGGGCTCCCTCCCACTACAAGTTACATTCGGCTCCCCCGATAACTTCCGTCGCGAGCATTTAACTTTCCACATCGCTCCGTTTCAAAGTGGCTATCAAGCACTGCTCGGACGTGAAGCTTTCGCTCACTTTAATGCAATACCACACTACGCCTCCCTCACACTCAAGATGCTCGGTCCACATGGCATCATTACACTGCACGGAAATATCAAGCGATCTCTACGCGCCGAAGAGAGTGAGGCTGCCTTGGCCGCCGCACACTAAAGGCGCCCGAACAAACAAAAGCATCCAATAGGTCGTCAAGACCTCAGATACAACTAATCAAGTCCGGCGCCGCTATTTATACGGAAATAAGTGGTCACACCCCTATTTGTCAATACAAGGGGCTCAACGCGCGCAGACAAGTGGCAATTTCTTATCATCTTGAATTATACATGGTTTCTTTAAAAACTAGCCTTTCGCACGACAACTTTTTCACTTAACTTCCTCCTTTTACAGACGATCATCGTGCTACACCCGTCCAGGATATAGCACAACGGAGACACAGGCGCAGACGTGCAGCAGGGACCCGCTCCAAGGATTCTTTTTAGATTAAGACCCTGCGTAAACCTTTTTTACTGTCTCTTGTTGATACATATCCACCGTTGAGAAGGATGCTGACATCTTGGCATGTGGCCACGCCAGAACAATGCACGTACCTGGACACACGTGGCTTGTTACAAAGGCCACTATTTAGGCCCGGTTTATACCACAAAGACCGAATACCTTAGGGAGTGTTTGGCGTCGCGAGTTTGGCCCTATATGCATCAGCTCCGAATCATTGTCTTTGGTCAAATGTTGGGTTTGCCCGGCTCCTGTGTTTTGGTGCCTTACGTTCCGCCTTGCCGGCTAAGGTAGCACCAGGAGAACTACTGCGATTGTGCCCTAGTTCATCCGGACAAGCACCTCAGTAGAGAAAGCCGAAAACTGACTGTCATGATATAGCGTGAGACTGGTCAACCACCTGATGACCTGTGGGAATGTTAGAATTCCTCCGCCTTAACGAAGGGCCGTTTCCCAGCCAGGCATGTATGCACCCCGAGATCGGGAGAGTGCGGAGCCACCAGGGGCTATCTAGTAGCCCCACTGTCAAACTCCTATGGCTAAGTGAAAGTGCTAAATCATTATAGTCCGGTTGCCTCGCTCGCTCCGCTATCACCTCCTTAATAGGACCAAGATGTTGGGTTAAGTGTGAATGCGTGTTTTTGCGAGCACCTCCGCATTATATGCATGAGGGTTGAAGCCGACGGCTGCAATCTTTCAAGTTATACACATGTATACATAAACGGCCGCCCAGGAGGCATCATATTACTTTCAGGCAAAAGTATAAAAATAGCCTTATAAAAATTTATAAAAGCATTTCGCTTACAATGAGATTACATATCACTCAAACATAATATTTCTTGAGCACTGGGTCTCTATCAAATGGGCACCCTCAAGAACTTCTTCAAAGTAGTGCTCGGCAGCCTTTCGACCTATAGCCGAATCCCGCGTTGCAACATTGGTAGCATCCATCTCCGCCCAATATGCCTTAACACGGGCAAAGGCCATCCGTGCGCCCTCTATGCACGCCGACCTCCTCATCGCATTAATGCGCGGCACCACATCAAGGACCTGCCGCACCAAGCTGAAATAGCTGTTCGGTTTTGACCTTCTCGGCCATAGCTGATCCACAACAGACCTCATAGAGAGTCCGGACAACCTATTTAGTTTGGCCCATTCGGCTAATTGGTCAGTCAATGAAAGTGGACACTCGGGAGAATGGAATTGTCTCCAAAACAGCTGGTCTACTCCACGGTCCGCCTGACCCTGGAAGTACTTGGCCGCATAGGTAGCGCTCGCCGCCAAATCCATATACACATCCTCCGAACTCCATAGCCGATCCAGAGGGGCATACCGTGGATCTCCGAATTTCCTCCGCAACATAAAGGATTTCCCAGCTACAATATCCCCGGCTTCCCGCAGCTCCTCCTTCTTTGCCCTCATAGCAGAGCGAAGATCCTTTTTCGTCGCAGCAGCCTTCTCAAGTCCGATGCCTTCGCTTGGTTTTCCTTTTCAAGAACCCGGCAACGGTCGGCGGCGGCTTTTAATTCTATAGCCATCTTGGCCATCTTGTCTCGGGTCTCGCCATGCGTGGCCTTCTCGGCTTGCAACTCTTCGGCCGCCTTCACAGCAGCCGCATTACCCAACCTCGCTTGTTCCTTGGCTCGGGCAAGTTCTGCCCGCAAGGCTTCAACAGTGGCAGCTCCATCTGCAGTCACAACATATTAAAGATACTGGCATCATGCTGCTTTTGCTATGTGGCATTTACAAGATAATCACACTTACCCTGTGCCTCGTCAAGCCTTTTGTTAACAAGCTCGATGTCGGCGTCTGCCGCATCCAACTGCCGCTCTAAATGGGCAAACTCGCTAGTCCGGCTAGCCACCGGAGCTTCCATCACCTGCACATAGAGGCAGTATGGTTATTTCCTGGGAATATGATCCTCTGTTCGTCATCGTTTCTGATGACAACTAGAGTCTCAGGGGCTACTATCTACACAGGGCACACCTAGCATGTGTAGGATTATCATACATTCTTTTACGTACCTCAAAGCCTGTCAGTAGACTCATAAAAGCTTCATGCAATCCGCTTTCGGCGGACGATATTCTCTCCATCACCGTATTCATCATCACACGGTGTTCATCTGAGATGGCCGCTCGCCCCACCAACTCCCTCAGAACATCCGATCGCGCACTAGACGGTGTCGGACTCTTTTTTCTGCTCTCTTCGGGAGCCGGACACTGGGAGCTTCGGGGGTCCATGGGATTATCTTCTGGCCTCACCGGACTCGGAGAGGCCCTCCGCGACGACACTTCAGGGTCACCCGCTTTTGGAGCGGAGGAATCCGGAGGAGGCATTTCGCTCTCCATCATCTCTGGAAGAAGATCCCGCGAAGATGAGCTCATTTGAGAGGGGCTAAGGCCCGAACTGCAAAAATATATGCGGTGGTTATTTCTTCAGAAGAAAAAGATGGCATATTTGTACTATTAAAAGTATTTCGGGTCACTTACGACTCGAGGGAGAATTGATCCCCCCGCGGACTTTGTGTGGTAACAGCGCCCCCCAAGGTAGGACCCTCTGTGGGAGACTTCTTCTCCCGTTTGGAAGCTTCGGCTTCCGAATCCCCGGGCGCAGTCCTTTTCCTCTTCTGGTCGCCTTCCCTCATGGAGACGCTCGCTCCCTCGGCTAGAATGGGCAGCATTGGGGGCCCGCGTCCATCTGCATTATCCTCCACAGTATCTTCCTTCAAGGGCTCCGGGCAAGGTGTGGTCTGGAGCATCTTTTCCAATACCGGATTTTCCAAACCCTCAGGGAGGGGGGCCGAACACCGAATCAACTTCTCCTTTGTTAGCCAGTCCTGGTCAAAAAGCAAACTCTCAGAAATAACTTCGTAACGAAGTAGAGAGAGTATGTTCGGCCGGAAGATGCCTTACTTGTTCGGCGGTGCGGTTACTACTCAGGCCCACGTCCTCGGTGATTTTCGGACACTCCACCTGAGGTCCGAAGAATGACTTGTACATCTCCTTGTGCGTTAGGCCGAGAAAATCCTGAACGGCACGCGGTCCCTTGGGATTGAACTCCCATAGGCGAAGAGGCCGGCGTTTGCAAGGCTGGACTTGACGAACCAGCATAACCTGTGTTACCGCAACCAAACTGAAATCCCCATTGAAGAGA
Organism: Triticum urartu; assembly: GCF_056163025.1. Lineage (NCBI taxonomy): Eukaryota > Viridiplantae > Streptophyta > Magnoliopsida > Poales > Poaceae > Triticum > Triticum urartu. Next base: position 189,179,480 of record NC_141873.1, on the reverse strand, counting down.
CCTCGAATGCGGCCTTGCAATATAGGCACGTCCTTGACTGGACCCCAGCTCAGACCTCTACTGATCCATGACATCAGCTGTGGTGGAGGGCCCGAGCGGAAAGCAGGGGGGCCGCCCACTTGGCACTTCTAGGAGCCGTGATGTAGAATCACTCCTGTTGCCACAATTCAGACACCTTTGGGATGGAACCTTTGGGCCACGGAGCTCTCGTCATCTTGCATATTGAGGCACCTCCACATGCTGCATGTTGCCCCTCGACCATCTTTGGCTTCACTTCAAAGGTCTTGAGCCATAGGCCAAAGTGAGGGGTAACCCAGAGGAAGGCCTCACACACGACAATAAATGTCGTGATGTGAAGAAAGGAGTCCGGAGCTAGATCATGAAAATCTAGCCCGTAGTAAAACATCAAACCCCTGACGAAAGGATCTAGGGTAAGGCCTAGACCTCGGAGGAAGTGGGAAACGAACACGACGTTCTCGTTGGGTTCGGGGGTGGGGACGGCCTGCCCTCGGGGAGGCAGCCGATGCAAAATCTCGACGGTCAGATATCTGGCCTCCCTCAACTTCTTGATGTCTTCTTCCGTGATGGAGGAAGGCATCCATCAGCCTTGAAGGATAGATCCGGACATGACTGGAGGTTCGGAGCACCTGACCTGAACTTCGGGCGTTTGAGCTTGTGGTGGGGGAAGGATTCGATTGAGCATGGGAGGGAAAGATAAAAGCCTTGTCCCCTTTATAAAGAGGGTGAATATCAAGCGTCCTCTCCGTGTCCGTTTGGACTTGCCTATAATTTAGGAGTCCTAGAAGCGGTTGGTTTACCCACACCCATATTGATGAGAATCCTGGGATAAGGGGACATGATCTTTGCTTTAACAAGACGTGCCACGGAAACCGCCTCGCATAACGCGCTGAGGTGGGATAATGAAATGACTCAGATAAAGGCTTGGCCGTGGTGTGTCATGCTACGGAATACGTTAGAAGATTAGATTGGTGTAAATATTATTCTCTCTATGGCAATATGTGGAGACTTATTTTGCAGAGTCGGACACTATCTTTGTGTTCAAAATCTTCTACGAAGTACTTGGAGGAGGAACCCGCCTTGCAATGCCGAAGACAATCTGCACGCCAGACTCATCGTCATTGAAGCCTGGTTCAGGGGCTACTGAGGGAGTCCTGGATTAGGGGGTGTTCGGATAGCCGGACTATACCTTCAGCCGGACTCCTGGACTATGAAGATACAAGATTGAAGACTTCGTCCCGTGTCCGGGAGGAACTTTCCTTGGCGTGGAAGGCAAGCTTGGCGATACGGATATGTAGATCTCCTACCATTGTAACCGACTCTATGTAACCCTAACCCTATCCGGTGTCTATATAAACCGGAGGGTTTTAGTCTATAGGACAACATAGACAACAATAATCATACCATAGGCTAGCTTCTAGGGTTTAGCCTCCTGGATCTCGTGGTAGATCTACTCTTGTACTACCCATATCATCAATATTAATCAACCAGGACGTAGGGTTTTACCTCCATCGAGAGGGCCCGAACCTGGGTAAAACTTCGTGTCCCTTGCCTCCTGTTACCATCCGGCCTAGACGCACAGTTTGGGACCCCCTACCCGAGATCCGCCGGTTTTGACACCGACACTAGCCCTCTCCGGTGTCTATATAAACCAGAGGGTTTTAGTCCGTAGGACAACATACAATCATACCATAGGCTAGCTTCTAGGGTTTAGCCTCTCTGATCTCATGGTAGATCTACTCTTGTACTACCCATATCATCAATATTAATCAAGCAGGACGTAGGGTTTTACCTCCATCAGGAGGGCCCGAACCTGGGTAAAACTTCGTGTCCCTTGCCTCCTGTTACCATCCGCCTAGACGCACAGTTCGGGACCCCCTACCCGAGAACCGCCGGTTTTGACACCGACATTGGTGCTTTCATTGAGAGTTCCTATGTGCCATCACTAGAAGGAAGGATGTCTCATCTCGTCTTTAAAGACGGTACTACTGTCAGGGGAGCTTTGGCTGTCGGCCAAACTCTCCGGCTAGGCGGTTTCATCATGACCGCCTATTCGACCGCCGCGCCGACGATGACTTCTCGGGTCATCGAAAACAGCCTCCATGTCAAATCGGCACTCGCCGAACAGATGGATCCAATGGAGCTCGCCTCCTTAAACGAGCTCTTAGATCGCATTGTCGCCTTGGGAGTCGCTGCGGACTATGATCGGATTGGGCTTAAACCCGATCAAAGGGAGATTAACTCTCCACCGGTCACCCATCATATTGCAGTGGTGGAGGAACAATGCAGCGACCTTTCCTCCATCTTGAGGACCAACTATGTCCAGATTCCTGAGATCTCTGAGCCAGACGCCCGTTCGCGGGAGGACAACATCCAATCCCTGAACTTAGAGTCAGGCAGCGGGCCAGGATTATCGGGTCACACCCCGGAACCGGAACTTCCAAAATTGGAAATTCCTCGGCCCCTGGATCCCAGATCAGGTGAGGGTTCGGATTCAATTCCACCCACCCACCCAAACATAAGTGATCTTTCCCACATCAGGCAAGAGCCCCAGGAAACAGTACATCACTATTGGGCCAGATTCCTCCTTGCGATGAACAAGGTTAAGGACTGTCGTGAGGAAGACGCAATCCTATTTTTCTGCAATAATTGCATGGACAAGGGAATCCTTAACGCCATAAATCGCCGTGAGATAACACGCGTTGCTGATTTGGCGTCCTAGTATGAAAGTACTGTGCGATGGAAAGTGCCTGGAAAACCAAAATAAATTTTTGGGATAATCCGGCCCTGAATACAAACCCAGTCCGAAACAAAAGGGTGCATTATCACAATACACCCGAGTCAACTACCAAAAAGCAAAAACCCTCTACAGGGTATGGAACCGTACTGGAGGGATGGCTCAACGGACCCTGCAAAATTCATAGTACAGCAGATACGATACCATCGCACAGCCTTAGAGCATGTTGGATACTCCGGCAGGTGGCCAAAAGTGGTGAGGATCTACTTCTCCCAAATACCACAGAGCACCATCCCGTGGATAACAATACGGTGTTAACGGTCTTTGAGAGCTTCGCATCAAATAATAGACGCAAGCGAACACTCCGCAACATGTCCGAAATCTGCCATGTAGCAGCAATAAATCCAGGGAGTGACACGGCTATTACCTTAAATGCCAGTGACAAACCTAAATTCCGAACAGCCCGAGCACCAGCCGCACTGGTCCTCAGTCCAATCGTGGACGGCTTTCGACTCACCAAAGTACTCATGGACGGCGGCAGCGGATTAAACCTCATCTATGAGGAAACTCTTCAAAAGATGGAAATAGACTAGAACCGCATTGAGCAAAGTAGCACAATCTTTAGAGGAATCATCCCCAGTCGGGAAGCACGCTGTGCTGGGAAAATCACACTAGATGTGGTATTCGGCACGCCGGATAATTACAGGTCCGAAGAAATTACATTCCAGGTGGCCCCGTTCAGCAGTGGTTATCACGCTCTTTTAGGATGGGAGGCATTCACAATCCTCCAAGCCGTACCCCATTACGGGTGCATGAAGCTCAAAATGCCCGGGCCCAACGGAATCATCACCCTCGCCAGCGATCTGGACATAGCACTCCGCGCCGAAAACAAAACAGCCGCATTGGCCCTCGAGGCATTATCCGAAGCCCTCTCGGCCGAGGAATTAACCATGCTACGCTCCACAGTGGACAGGGACAATGTGATACTCGACAAGAGATCCAAGTCCACCTCTTTTAAACCAGCGGATGAAATAGTCAAATTCCAAGTCCACCCAACTGACCCTACAAAAACAGCCTCCATCGGGGCACAACTAAGCCCCGCTGTGGATGCCGCACTACGAGACTTCCTGCGCGAGAATTGGGACATATTCGCCTGGCATCCCTCAGACATGCCAAGAATCCCACGCAGGTGTGATGCCCCCGATTCAATCGTACACTAATCATACACGCAAACGTGTACGATCAATATCAGGGACTCACGGGAAGCTATCACAACACAACTCTACACATAAAAATAAGTCATACAAGCATCATATTACAAGCCAGGGGCCTCGAGGGCTCGAATACAAGAGCTCGATCATAGACGAGTTAGCGGAAGCAACAATATCTGAGTACAGACATAAGTGAACAAGTTTGCCTTAAGAAGGCTAGCACAAACTGGGATACAGATCGAAAGAGGCGCATGCCTCCTGCCTGGGATCCTCCTAAACTACTCCTGGTCGTCGTCAGCAGGCTGCACGTAGTAGTAGGCACCTCCCGAGTAGTAGTAGTCGTCGTCGACGGTGGCGTCTGGCTCCTGGGCTCCAATGTCTGGTCGCAACAATCGGATATAGGAAGGGGGAAAAGGGGGAGAAAGGCAACCGTGAGTACTCATCCAAAGTACTCGCAAGCAAGGAGCTACACTACATACGTATGCATTGGTATCAAATGGAAAAAAGGTATCATATGTGGCTTGAACTGCAGAATGTCGGAATAAGAGGGGATAGCTAGTCCTATCGAAGACTACGCTTCTGGTAACCTCCATCTTGTAGCAGGAGAAGAGAGTAGAAGGTAAGTTCACCAATTAACATCGCATAGCATAATCCTAACCGATGATCCTCTCCTTGTCGCCCTGTTAGAGAGCAAGCACCGGGTTGTATCTGGCACTTGGAAGGGTGTGTTTTATTAAGTATCCGGTTCTAGTTGTCATAAGGTCAAGGTACAACTCCAAGTCGTCCTGTTACCGAAGATCACGGCTATTCGAATAGATTAACTTCCCTGCAGGGGTGCACCACATAACCCAACACGCTCGATCCCATTTGGCCGGACACACTTTTCTGGATCATGCCCGGCCTAGGAAGATCAACACGTCGCAACCCTACCTAGGCACAACAGAGAGGTCAGCACGCCGGTCTAAATCCTATGGCGCAGGGGTCTGGGCCCATCGCCCATTGCACACCTGCACGTTGCGAACGCGGCCGGAAGCAGACCTAGCCTAGCAGGCGTTCCAGTCCAATCCGGCGCGTGCCGCTCAGTCGTTGATGTCACAAAGGCTTCGGCTGATACCACGACGTCGAGTGCCCATAATTGTCCCCGCGTAGATGGTTAGTGCATATAGGCCGGTGGCCAGACTCAGATCAAATACCAAGATCTCGTTAAATGTGTTATCTTGAAATAACCGCGAACGCCGACCAGGGCCAGGCCCACCTCTCTCCTAGGTGGTCTCAACCTGCCCTGTTGCTCCACCACAAAGTAACAGTCGGGGCCGTCGGGAACCCAGGCCCACCTCTACCGGGATGCAGCCACCTGCCCCTTCAGCCCCAACTCTGAACAGTATCATAAGTAATGTAACAGTATAAAGTATATCGAATATTCCCGTGATGACCTCCCGAAGTGATCACAACCCAGTAGTATAGCATGGCAGACGTACAAGAGTGTAGGGCCACTGATGGAACACTAGCATCCTATACTAAGCATTAGGATAGCAGGTAAAGGTAACAACAGTAGTAGCAAGGACAGGCTATGCATCAGAATAGGATTAACAGAAAGCAATAACATGCTACACTACTCTAACGCAAGCAGTAGAGAGAAGAGTAGGCGATATTTGGTGATCAAAGGGGTGGGGCTTGCCTGGTTGCTCCGGCAAGAAGGAAGGGTCATCTTCAATGTAGTCGAACACACGGACATCGGCAGTAGTCTCGGAGACTACCGGGAAGAAGTAACGGAGGGGGGACATAATAAATAACAGAGCAATCAAATAAACACAAAGCATAACATGGTGATACGCGGTGCTAGGGGTTACCTAACGCAGTAGGAGGTGACACCGGCGAAGGGGGAAACATTCGGGAAAGTATCCCCGATGTTTCGCGTTTTTGGACCGGTGAACCGAAGGGGAAAGTTGCCTGTTTGCTATGCTAGGGATGTGTGGCGGACGAACGGGCTGCGTATCCGGATTCGTCTCGAAATTCTGAGCAACTTTCATATATCAAACATTTTCATCCAAGTTACGGTTATTTTTCTATTAATTTTCAAAGTTTAAAGGATTTTCTGATTTATTATTAAATCGAAAAAGAACAGAAAAACTTCATGTACCGAGTGGCTCTCTAGCCACAGAAGCTAACATGTGGGCCGTTGACTGCTGAGTCAGCAGTCAATGTTTGACTGGTCAGACTATGAACAGTGGCGTTGGCCCCACCTGTAAGTGACTCGGTGTATATTTTAAACTAAAACCTTTTTCTTAATATAATCCTAATGGCCTTGGGCCCAATGTCATTGACTAGGGGGGTTAGCACTAAAAGGGGATTAGCCCCTTAATGCAGAAGGGGCCGGCCTCCATTATAGAAGGCCAAGCGGCCTCGTCAGGCATGCACGCCTGTGTGCGCACCGGCGCTCGGCGGCTGCAGCCAGGAGTAGCAGGCCGGGGCCTTGGGGAGGCGCGGAGGCGGGGCTCCTGTAGCGAGCAGCGCGTGGGGAAGCACCTGCGGCCGCGGCGGTTGTAGCACGCGTCAGAGGCAGGCGAAATGGGCAGCAGCGGGCAAGAGCGGGGGCGGGCGCGGCGGCTGCGTGAGCAGAGGCGAGGCGATAGTGGCTAGCGTCGCACGGGCGGCGGCAGGTAGACGTTGGTGCAGCGGGCAGGGGCCAGGGAGCGGAGCTCCAAGCGTGGCGGCGCTGCAGATGGGAGTGGTCGAGCGGCAGGGGAGCCACGAGCAAGGGAGCCGCCGCACGCATGCTGTTCGGGGCGTGGGGCGCGCGGCAGGAAGGCCCGCGGGCGTGGACGGCGCTTGGTGAGTGGGAACGCTAAGCGAGCGCGGGCGCGGCATCTAGCGTCTATGATATGGGCTAATTTGAGGGAGAATCAGAGGGGGAATCGATGGGAGCTCACTTCGCGGCTGTAGAGGTGCAAAGCGGGCCCGGGGGAGGCTCGGTGGTGTCCGGGAGCAGCAGACAACGCCGGATTTGACGGGGAGGTCCGGCGGCCGAAGAGGAAGAAGAGGCTGATCCGCTCGACTTGGCGCATTCCAGCTCAAAGTAGTGGTCGTAGAGGAGGAAGAGGAGGCCAGTGGAGTCCGTGGACAGGGCTTCAGGCGCCGGGGAGGACGATGGTCGCGGAATCGACGACGTGCGCGGTGACGGCGGCGTCGACGCTTCTCGGTTGATTTCCCGAGCGAGAGGAAGAATGAGAGGGGGGGAGTGAGGTGCTAGGGTTCATGTGTGGGGCGATGGGGATGGCTAAGTAGGCATCCACGGGGGACGGATGGCCGGCACGTGGCCAGGCGCGGCCACGGCGCCATGGATGGCCGCCACGCCTCTGTTCAATGAACAGAGGAAGGGGATAAGGAGGAGCTGGGCTGGGCCTGCACTGTTGACTTAAGGCCCAGTCCAATAGGTAAACTTCCACTTACTTCTCATTTTATAATTTTCTGTTTTTATTTATTTTTAGCCACTGTTTTCTAATTAAAAGAGTGTCCAAACGATTTTTACTAAATATAAAACTTGGTACATAAATTCTTTGGAATATTCTAAGGTTGCTCGAAAATCTTGAGGCCAGCATGAAAAGTTTATAATTATGTTAGCATTTAAATGGGCCACTTTAAATGTTGTTGGTGCATTCTATAATTAGATAGGGGCATTTTAGAGATTCTCTCAAGTGGGGTTTCTTCATGAAAAGTATCAATGGATTATTTTAAATAGTAAGAACATTTTAGTTTTAATGTTTGAAAAAGTTGTATTGTTTAACTTTATTTTAAATTTGAATTTGAACGGGATTTGAATCTTTGCGAGATTAGCAACAGTAATCGTGGGGACGTGGCAACATTAGTAGAGGGTTACTGTAGCTTAATTATCCGGGCATCACAATTCTCCTCCACTACAAGAAATCTCGTCCCGAGATTTAAGAGGGGAAGTGAGGGGGAAGGGATTTGGTTATGAAACTCTAACGATTCTTCTCAGTCATAGTTGCTCTTCTCGAAGAGGTCGATCCATTACATTGATGTCTTCATTTCTCTGCTTTTAGGTCATCTTGATGAAGTTGTCGTCCTTCCTTCAGGATCTTCACCGTACTTACAAAAGGGTAAGAAGAGAAAACTCTATAAGGATGGATTCTAACAAGATCGAGCATCAAACGGTTAATCTCAAGAGAAGAAGCATAAGTATCTCTTGAATTGAAACTTAAGAAGATACCGAGAGCAAAGTAAGAAGGTACCATGAGAAGTTTCAAACGGATAGGCATTCGTTTGATGCCTAATCAGAAGGTGAAAGGGTTTCAGGGCAACAAGAATAAGTATTGCGTCTGATACCAGAATAGATCACTAGGAAGGTGACCCGTCAAGTACATACATAGCCAGGCACGAGAAATAACTTTGGAGACAGGGATATACAGAAGAGTCAGGTTTTTAATCCTATGGAACTGTGTGTTATGGGCCCACCATGTGGGTTAAAGTAACAGGGGCAGAGACATCTTGCATGGTCATGATAGCAAGGCCTGTCAAAGGGTAGCCCGTGAGTTATGTCAGCAACAACGTCGGTACCAAGGGCGAGGGACAAAGAGAACCATTTTCCTGCTCGTTAAACGAGGCAGACCAATAGGCAAAGTTCTCGTCCATCGGTGGTTACCGAAATGCCATCAACAAATGCAACAGGGTCTTACTGACACAGTTGTACACCAAGGTGTTTACATAAGCAGGAGAAAATTACTGCTTAGATCATATAGATCACCAGAAAGGTTAAACAAATCAATGAAAAGGAAAAGGTGACCATCAGATTAAATAGAACAATGGAAAGGTAAATTTGTTTAAACACATGTTTCAGGGATATATCCTTCCCAAGGACAAGCAGAGCATGATATCCATGACATGATAGAAAGTAGATAACCGTCTAGGTAAGGGGAAAGGAATTTCATGACATTACCCAAACAACAGTATTTGGATAATGGACAAAGAAAATTTAGCATTGTTCTTCAAATGCTCTTATTGAAAATTGGAGTACCACAGACATGCTTCGAGGTAGCATTGGCATGGTCTTCAAGCGAAGATCAAACTTTGGATGCAAAGGATCCATCGGAAACAACTTATAGAATAAGTCTTACAATTTCCTCATGGAAGAATGGATAACCTTGCTGAAAAGGAATCTATAACAATAGGGCCTCCGGCCAGGTGTGCTAGGCATGACATCACCTTACCGGGTCACATAAAGACCAGTGTTATATCTCTTGAAAGTAAGTTCCAACCATCATATCTGACCGAGATTTAGATCTGATTGGTGTCAGGATACCTTAGACTCGGGACGCCTAAGAACAAAAGGTGCGACAAATTGACGTGAAGACATTATAAGATTCTCAGAATGAAGTATGGAAGCGAGTTCCGAAACAAGAGTTCATCAGTAAACCAAGGAGAGGATGAGGAGGTGGTTGATGGACTCAGCCACAATTCATCGAGAATTTCAAAGGATGGATTTCCATAGTTATGTGAACAAGGAGATAGAATTTGTCAGATCAAATGATATAGTGAGATATCCTCGAGGAAAACATACCCAATTAAACATCAGTTGAAAGGTGCAACCGAAATATGGGATTATGTAGCATGACTGATGTTAGAATGATGATTCAATAACCAATAGACTAAGAATCAAGCTATCAACCAATAACTTCAAGCAATAGGGTTGCTAGAAGTTTTGAAATTACACATGAAAGTTAAATGGCTCGTATCCCGGTTAGAAACAACATAGGGACCAAGATATGAACGGAGATGGCGAGAAGTATTACTATATCAAGAATTCTTAAGAGGTGGAGAAATTCTCACCACATTTTTGACATAAAAGATGGTAATGCTCCAAGGTAGAACGTAACATAAGTTGGATAGCAAGGAACTCAAGGTACAACGCAAAACTAGAACAAGTTTTGTGTTGGGAGGGAGATTAATAATGTTGTCGATGTTAACTCAATTCATCGAGGGGGCAAGCACGGAATTTCTCATCAGGAACTCAAGGTCGTCTCGGAAGAAGTTAAAATGTTGATGATGGTCACGACACATTTATTGAGAGGTTTCAAGAAGATGTAATCGATCGGCGATGACATCAAGTCAACGGAATGATGAAGCGAAAAGTTATTGAAACCATGGGTATGACACAAACTCTAAATCAAGCTTGTTGTTTAAGGACTAATGATATGACGAGGAAGATCGACGTAAGATTAGCTCACCGTCAAAAATTTTGCTCCGGGAAGAAAGACCAGGTAGCACAGATAAAATCGGCACGACAAGGATATAGCCAAGCATGCTAGGAATGACGTGATTGATTTCAAACTTGTAAGTAATGAAGGTTACCAAGAGTTGCTTAATCGCGATGCAGACTCGAGTCAGTTATCGGTGTCTGAGTGTTTTAACTCAGAGCCCGTGAAAAATTGGAATCAATGAGAATGTAGCACTTGATGAAGAACTCATAAGAAGTTATACAGTTCTATGATAATCTTGAGATACTAGGGGGGTAATACTCGATGACAAATCAAAGTAGATCTTTGACTGGGGTATTACTCCACAGAAGACAAGTGCTTAAACTTGCACGAGAAATGGTATTTAAAGGAGAACATGGACAGAACCACAATTTCCAAAGGCCAGATCCCAGATATAAGATGAACTTATACCAACGGAATAATTAATTTAAGAGAAGCTTTAATGATAAGATCTACATCGTGTCCATGGGCATGAACGCAAGGTTCAAGGTCGGCTCCCACTTCTCCAATGCATATCCTTTCATTCACTTCTCATTTTCGACGAAGTCGTAGGGTTGAAATTTTATATGGTAAATCACCGGAAGAATATGATTCGTGAAAACTCTAGGGTTTGCACAGATTAGGGAAGGCATTGGTCCAGCCCATCAGGTATCTTAGGAACATATACTACAAAGTTCAGAAGTAAATAACTCAAGCTCGAAAGCAGAGCAAGGTTGAGAAAGTAGAGGATACAATTTACCAAAGGCATTATGTATCCGAGGGAAGGCTCACAAAGTTATTTAATAAGAAGGACGTTGTCGGATAAAATCCATTAAAGGATCTGCCGGTCCATAACAGAGCTGATGTGAGCATCGGCACACAACCAGAGGAAGAAACAATGCGAAGGCATTAGATTATAGAAGTAACTGGCTAATTCAAAGCTCACATGTGAAGGAATTATGATTTCCAAATCAAAGGATCAGAAGCAAACGCTCTGATTAAGGATGGATAGGTTGAGTAAGCTTAGGGGTAAATTCGACAACAATTTGATTGGTCAAGATTCTGATCATGTTTAAAATGACGTCTGAGCCGAAAGTATGAATTCTAGGATTTGAGTGAGGATTGCGAGCATTCGCAACATATTGAATCAATGGACTCAAAATGATATTGACAAAGGTTGCCAATAAGATTACTATACTTATGGGATTAACCATAATGCAAGCAAGCAAGAATTTCAGGAGCAATAGGTTGCTCAGGATTTTCGGAAGACCGAATGGTATTTCGAAGAATTTTGTGAAATACATGAATCATCTAGGGATGAGCGGATACTCGATAAATGCGAGAAATTTTGCGTAGGGGTATTCATGACAAAGAACAGCAAGGCAGTAAGCTCAAAGGATTATCGAAACAATGACGAGTATTTCGGGGTATCTTGTAATAACAAGACCAACTAGGGATGTATGTAAGCATAACAACTGCAAGTAGTTATCCATAAGGGTTGACGGTGGAAGGGGAATTGCAAACGCGATGAACACAAGTTCTCGGGTTAACAGCAGAGAGTATCTTCAGGGTCTTCACGTGCAGCAGACGATCATCAGTAATAAGGGGCTCTTCGGGTGAAAGTGATAACGAGATCCTAATGTTAGATTTAGCAAAATTCATTTAACCCGAATAGAAGAGAGATCAGAGTCCCAGAGTATAGACAAGGAGTAAAAGATCCTAATACCACCCAATGGCGACGTGGGCCCGTAAGGCACACAGCCATGCTAGTAAAAGTTTTTGTAATGTCTAGACTCGACTTCGGCCAAGGAGTGTGGATGGGGGATTCCTACAGGCAGTCGGCTCTGATACCAACTTGTGACACCCTCGATTCAATCGTACACTAATCATACACGCAAACGTGTACGATCAATATCAGGGACTCACGGGAAGATATCACAACACAACTCTACACATAAAAATAAGTCATACAAGCATCATATTACAAGCCAGGGGCCTCGAGGGCTCGAATACAAGAGCTCGATCATAGACGAGTCAGCGGAAGCAACAATATCTGAGTACAGACATATGTGAACAAGTTTGCCTTAAGAAGGCTAGCACAAACTAGGATACAGATCGAAAGAGGCGCAGGCCTCCTGCCTGGGATCCTCCTAAACTACTCCTGGTCGTCGTCAGCAGGCTGCACGTAGTAGTAGGCACCTCCCGAGTAGTAGTAGTAGTCGTCGACGGTGGCGTCTGGCTCCTGGGCTCCAACGTCTGGTCGCAGCAATCGGATATAGGAAGGGGGAAAAGGGGGAGAAAGGCAACCGTGAGTACTCATCCAAAGTACTCGCAAGCAAGGAGCTACACTACATATGTATGCATTGGTATCAAATGGAAAAAGGGTATCATATGTGGACTGAACTGCAGAATGTCGGAATAAGAGGGGATGGCTAGTCCTATCGAAGACTACGCTTCTGGTAACCTCCATCTTGCAGCAGGAGAAGAGAGTAGAAGGTAAGTTCACCAAGTAACATCGCATAGCATAATCCTAACCGATGATCCTCTCCTCGTCGCCCTGTTAGAGAGCGACCACCGGGTTGTATCTCGCACTTGGAAGGGTGTGTTTTATTAAGTATCCGGTTCTAGTTGTCATAAGGTCAAGGTACAACTCCAAGTCATCCTGTTACCGAAGATCACGGCTATTCGAATAGATTAACTTCCCTGCAGGGGTGCACCACATAACCCAACACGCTCGATCCCATTTGGCCGGACACACTTTTCTTGGTCATGCCTGGCCTCGGAAGATCAACACGTCACAACCCTACCTAGGCACAACAGAGAGGTCAGCACGCCGGTCTAAATCCTATGGCGCAGGTGTCTGGGCCCATCGCCCATTGCACACCTGCATGTTGTGAACGCGGCCGGAAGCAGACCTAGCCTAGCAGGCGTTCCAGTCCAATCCGGCGCGCTCTGCTCAGTTGCTGACGTCACGAAGGCTTCGGCTGATACCACGACGTCGAGTGCCCATAACTGTCCCCGCGTAGATGGTTAGTGCGTATAGGCCAGTGGCCATACTCAGATCAAATACCAAGATCTCGTTAAATGTGTTATCTTGAAATAACCACGAACGCCGACTAGGGCCAGGCCCACCTCTCTCCTAGGTGGTCTCAACCTGCCATGTCGCTCCACCACAAAGTAACAGTCGGGGCCATCGGGAACCCAGGCCCACCTCTACCGGGATGCAGCCACCTGCCCCTTCAGCCCCCAACTCCGAACAGTATCATAAGTAATGTAACAGTATAAAGTATATCGAATATGCCCGTGATCACCTCCCGAAGTGATCATGGCCTAGTAGTATAGCATGGCAGATGGACAAGAGTGTAGGGCCACTGATGGAACACTAGCATCCTATACTAAGCATTAGGATAGCAGGTAAAGGTAACAACAGTAGTAGCAAGGACAGGCTATGCATCAGAATAGGATTAACGGAAAGCAATAACATGCTACACTACTCTAATGCAAGCAGTAGAGAGAAGAGTAGGCGATATCTGGTGATCAAAGGGGGGGGGTTGCCTGGTTGCTCTGGCAAGAAGGAAGGGTCATCTTCAATGTAGTCGAACACACGGACATTGGCAGTAGTCTCGGAGTCTACCAGAAAGAATTAACGGAGGGGGAACATAATAAATAACAGAGCAATCAAATAAACACAAAGCATAACATGGTGATACGCGGTGCTAGGGGTGACCTAACGCAGTAGGAGGTGATACCAGTGAAGGGGGAAAACATCCGGGAAAGTATCCCCGATGTTTCGCGTTTTCGGACCGGTGAACCGGAGGGGGAAAGTTGCCTGTTTGCTATGCTAGGGATGTGTGGCAGATGAACGGGCTGCGTATCCGGATTCGTCTCGAAATTCTGAGCAACTTTCATATATAGAACATTTTCATCCGAGTTATGGTTATTTTTCTATTAATTTTCAAAGTTTAAAGGATTTTTTGATTTATTATTAAATCGAAAAAGAACAGAAAAAATGCATGTACCGAGTGGCTCTCTAGCCACAGAAGCTAACATGTGGGCCATTGACTGCTGAGTTAGCAGTCAACGTTTGATTGGTCAGACTATGAACAGTGGCGTTGGCCCCACCTGTAAGTGACTCGGTGTATATTTTAAACTAAAACCTTTTTCTTAATATAATCCTAATGGCCTTGGTCCCACTGTCATTGACTAGGGTGGGTTAGCACTAAAAGGGGATTAGCCCCTTAATCCAGAAGGGGCCGGCCTCCATTACAGAAGGCCAAGCGGCCTCATTAGGGACGCACGCCTGTGTGCGCACCGGCGCTCGGCGGCTGCAGCCAGGAGTAACAGGCCGGGGCCTTGGGGAGGTGTGAAGGCGGGCGGAGGCGGGGCTCTTGCGGCGAGCGGTGCGTGGGGAAGCACCGGCGGCCGCGGCGGTTGCAGCACGCGTCGGAGGCAGGCGAAATCGGCAGCAGCGGGCAAGAGCAGGGTGGGCGCGGTGGCTGCGTGAGCAGAGGTGAGGCAGCAGTGGCTAGCGGCGCACGGGCAGCGGCAGGTAGACGCGGGTGCAGCGGGAAGGGGCCAAGGAGCGGAGCTCCAAGCGCGGCGGCGCTGCAGACGGGAGCGGTTGAGCAGCAGGGGAGCCACGAGCAAGGGAGCCGCCGCACACATGCTGTCCGGGGCGTGGGGCGCGCGGTAGGAAGGCCCGCGGGCGCGGACGGCGCTTGGTGAGCGGGAACGCTAAGCGAGCGCGGGCGCGGCATCTAGCGTCTATGATATGGCCTAATTTGAGGGAGAATCAGAGGGGAATCGATGGGAGCTCACGCCGCGGCTATAGAGGTGCAAAGCGGGCCCGGGGAAGGCTCGGTGGTGCCCGGGAGCAGCAGACGACGCCGGATTTGACGGGGAGGTCTGGCGGCCGAAGAGGAAGAAGAGGTTGATCCGCTCGACTTGGCGCATTCCAGCTTGAAGTAGTGGTCGTAGAGGAGGAAGAGGAGGCCGATGGAGTCCTTGGACATGGCTTCAGGCGTCGGGGAGGACGATGGTCGAGGAATCGACGACGTGCACGGTGACGGCGGCGTCGGCGCTTCTCGGTTGAGTTCCCGAGCGAGAGGAAGAATGAGAGGGGGGAGTGAGGTGCTAGGGTTCGTGTGTGGGGCGATGGGGATGGCTAAGTAGGCATCCACGGGGGACGGATGGCCGGCACGTGGGCAGGCGCGGCCACGGCGCCATGGATGGCCGCCACGCCTCTGTTCAATGAACAGAGGAAGGGGATAAGGAGGAGCTGGGCTGGGCCTGCACTGTTGACTTAAGGCCCAGTCCAACAGGTAAACTTCCACTTACTTCTCATTTTATATTTTTCTGTTTTTATTTATTTTTAGCCACTGTTTTCTAATTAAAAGAGTGTCCAAACGATTTTTACTAAATATAAAACTTGGTACATAAATTCTTTGGAATATTCTAAGGTTGCTCGAAAAGCTTGAGGCCAACATGAAAAGTTTATAATTATGTTAGCATTTAAATGGACCACTTTAAATGTTGTTGGTGCATTCTATAATTAGATAGGGGCATTTTAGAGATTCTCTCAAGTGGGGTTTCTTCATGAAAAGTATCAATGGATTATTTTAAATAGTAAGAACATTTTAGTTTTAATGTTTGAAAAAGTTTTATTGTTTAACTTTATTTTAAATTTGAATTTGAACGGGATTTGAATCTTTGCGAGATTAGCAACAGTAATCGTGGGGACGTGGCAACATTAGTAGAGGGTTACTATAGCTTAATTATCTGGGTGTCACAGCTGGCTGGCTGAGCATAGCCTCAATATCCTAAAGGGATTCAAGCCGGTCAAGCAAGCTCTTCGGCGTTTCTCCGAACCTAAGAGATAGGCCATGGGAGAGGAACTAGCCAAGTTATTGGAGGCCGTATTCATCAAAGAAATAAAACACCCAGACTGGCTAGCAAACCTGGTGATGGTACCAAAGAAGGACAAATCCTTGCGCCTTTGTGTCGATTTCAAAGACCTCAATAAAGCTTGCCCAAAGGATCCCTTCCCCCTCCCACGCATCGATCAAATCATTGATGCTACTGTAGGACACAAGTCATTGTGTTTCCTCGACGCATACTCCGGTTACCACCAAATCAAGATGGCGGAGTCCGACCAAGCCGCAGCGGCATTCATCACACCATACGGTCCCTTCTGTTTTAACACAATGCCTTTTGGGCTCAAGAACGCCGGCGCAACATATCAGCGCATGATTCAGACATGTCTGGAGAAACAAATCGGCAAAACAGTAGAGGCATACGTAGACGATGTGGTTATTAAAACCAAACACGTCGACTCTCTGATAGACAACTTGAGGCTCACTTTAGGATCGAAAGTATGTCTAGAGGGGGGGGTGATTAGACTACTTGACCAAATAAAAATCTAGCCTTTTCCCAATTTTAGTTCTTGGCAGATTTTGGCTATCTTAGCACAAGTCAAGCAATCTCCACACAATTCAAGCAAGCATGCAAAAGAGTATATGAGCAACGGAAAGTAAAGCATGCAACTTGCAAGAATGTAAAGGGAAGGATTTGGAGGATTCAAACGCAATTGGAGACACAGATGTTTTTGTCGTGGTTCCGATAGGTGGTGCTATCGTACATCCACGTTGATGGAGACTTCAACCCACGGAGGGTAACGATTGCGCGAGTCCACGGAGGGCTCCACCCACGAAGGGTCCACGAAGAAGCAACCTTGTCTATTCCATCATGGCCGTCGCCCACGAAGGACTTGCCTCACTAGCGGTAGATCTTCACGAAGTAGGCGATCTCCTTGCCCTTACAAACTCCTTGGTTCAACTCCACAATCTTGTCGGAGGCTCCCAAGTGACACCTAGCCAATCTAGGAGACACCACTCTCCAAGAAGTAACAAATGGTGTGTTGATGATGAAATCCTTGCTCTTGTGCTTCAAATGATAGTCTCCCCAACACTCAACTCTCTCTCACAGGATTTGGATTTGGTGGAAAGAAGATTTGAGTGGAAAGCAACTTGGGGAAGGCTAGAGATCAAGATTCATATGGTTGGAATGGAATATCTTGACCTCAACACAAGTGTAGGTGGTTCTCTCTCAGAAAATGTGTATTGGAAGTGTAGGTATGTTCTGATGGCTCTCTCCACGAATGAAGAGTGGGTGGAGGGGTATATATAGCCTCCACACAAAATCTAACCATTACACACAATTAGCCAAACTCGGTGGGACCGAATGGTTAAACTCGGTCGGACTGATTCAGCAAACCTAGTGACCGTTAGGATTTTTGGTGGGACTGAGATGCAACTCGGTAGGACCGATATGGTTAGGGTAAGGGCATAACGTAATCTCGGTGTGACCGATTACACAAACTCGGTGGGACCGATTTTGGTAATAAGCTAACCAGAGAGTTGGTCAGATAAACTCGGTGGGACCGATTCGCTCATCTCGGTGAGACCGAAATGTTACAAAAGGGAAACAGAGAGTTTATATTGCAATCGCGGTGGGACCGATCGCTCATCTCGGTAAGACCGAAACGTTACGAAGGGAAACAGAGAGATTACAATCCCATCTCGATGAGACCGAGATCCCTATCGGTGAAACCGAATTGCTAGGGTTTGTGGCAGTGGCTATGACATTTGAAACTCGGTGGCGCCGGATAGATAGAATCGGTGGGGCTGAGTTTGACTTTTGGTTTAGGTCGTATGTGGATGTGGGAAGGTACTTGAGGGTTTTGGAGCATATCACTAAGTACTTTGAGCAAGCAAGCCATTAAGCAACACCTCATCCCCCTTGATAGTATTGGCTTTTCCTATAGACTCAATGTGATCTTGGATCACTAAAATATAAAATGTAGAGTCTTGATCTTGAAGCTTGAGCCAAACTTTTTGTCCTTAGAATTTTGAGGGATCCACTTTCCTCATCCATGCCATGCCATTCATTGAGCTTTTCCTGAGCTATATGTTGTTAGGAAGTACCAAAACCACCGAGGGATAGTTGCACTTTCAATCTCCCCCTTTTTGGTAATTGATGACAACATATAGATCAAAGCTTCGACAAATGATAATAAGAGTGAAAGATATTGTCGCTTTGAGAAGTATGTGAAAAGCAAGAGCTCCCCCTAAATTTGTGCATATCTTAAGATTTGCTTTGGACTGCAAATGCACAATGAGTTAGGATCAGGGGTTACTCTTCCATGTCACATACATCTTGGTGGAGCGCTCAAAATGATAAGAATTAAATACATGCACTCATCACCAAGCAAAGTGAATGATCATATAAGGATAAGTAAGATAATATCATCTAACAAGCATAAGTGTAGCTTATGATCAACCACATGATCATCAATGTCTCACAGATAATAGCATAGTATCTCAAGCAATCAAAAGATAAACAAAGTTCAACCACCAAAGCAACGCTCTCTCTCGAAGCCTATGATCTATACATTTTTCCCCCTTTGGCAACAAGTTACCAAAAAGTTCATAGAAAATGCATAGCACTAAAACGTCTCTCAGGCTTGGTCTTCAGGTGGTGGTGTCCGGAGAACTCCAAGGACGAAGGCTTCAATTGAAGTAGATGGAGCTGCTGGGGTAGGTGCTGGAGCTGGTTGCGCTGGAGCTGTAGTTGGTGCAGATGAAGTGACTCTAGTGTCTGGTAGAGGCACTGCAGTAGATCTCTGAGCTCAAGGCACTCTGGCAAATGCATCAGTGGTTGTCTTGCCCTTCCTCTCCTGCATGTCATCCTATAGCTGCTCCACAACAGACTGAATCTCAGTTACTTTGACATCTAAATCATAGAATTTTTGTTCCACGATTCTTTCCAGGATCTCCTGGTTTTGAGTTAGGGTGGCCAACCCCTTCTCAATCCTCAGAGATGATGCTATCAAGTAACCAAGCCGGTCCTGCCTGCTTTTCAAAAAGTACTCACATGCCTCCTATTGAGTTGGCATCTTG
This sequence comes from Triticum urartu, assembly GCF_056163025.1. NCBI lineage: Eukaryota > Viridiplantae > Streptophyta > Magnoliopsida > Poales > Poaceae > Triticum > Triticum urartu. Next base: position 189,160,306 of record NC_141873.1, on the reverse strand, counting down.
GCAGCCTTCTCCATCTTTGCCTTCTCCTTCTTTGCTTGTGCTTGCACTGAGGAGGGTTCATCTTCATTCATCACAACTTGGTTGTCCTCGAAGTCAGGATAGATAGGCAAGTGTTCCCTATCCAACAAGTATGTGCCTGTGCCCATCTTTGAGTTTATCAACTCCTGGATCTGTGGGGCATATCCACAACTTCTTTTCTGGTCAGCTGCAGTCCTCTTGATAGTCTCAACTATAAGGCTCATGACCTTGAACTTCTGTGGCACATCAAATATATGTAGCAAGTTAATTGCATGGCCTCTGATCATTCTGTGATCACCAGACTTGGGCAAGAGAGTGTGCCTAAGGATCCAATTGATTGTAGGCAGCCCTGACAGCAAGTGTTTTACTGACCCAAACTGGTGAGTCTCAAGATCTTCTTCAGGAATTTCCTTGTACATATTTGCCATAGAGTTGTGATCCATCTTCTTCTTGGCATAGACATCCAAGTCATCTTCTTTTTTCCTTCGGAGAATTGATCAGATTTGCCCATTCCTCAATAGTTGAGTGGTACCTTGTACCTTCAGACATCCATACTATCCTGCCATCTGGATAGAAGTGTGTTGTGGAGTAGAATTGCATTATGAGCTCCTCATTCCACTTTGTGAGCTTCTGCCCAACAAAGTCTGCAACTCCACAAGCACTGAAGCTGTCAAACACACTAGGATAGTGTTCCTCATTTTCCTTGATACACTTCCAGTCGACCCACCTCATTTCACACACTATAGGCTTCTTGTCCAGCAGCACTGTCTCATAGAAATCCTGCTGTTCCTTTGTGTGGAACCTGTAATCAACAGCAGTCCTTCTCCTCGTAGCATATGGATCTGTCTCTCTCCATTTCCTCAATCCTGAGTCTCTCCTGATCTTCATGTTCTCAGCCATAGGATGAGCATCATTGTGGTCTGGAATTTTTGGCTTCAATTTTCTCAGAACATGCTCTTCATCTTCTTCTTCAGCAACAGTCTCAGGCACTAGGGCCTTGTTCTTCTCAGCAGCTGGTATGTTTCTGGTATTTCTCTTTGGTGCAGTCTTGGGCTTGGAGGCAGCTTTGGGTGCTTCTTTGGGCTTTGATGATGCAGCCCCTGTCCTGATAGCATCACCCATAAGCTTCTGTGCCTTGGGTGCTGGTGCAGCAACCTCTTCTTCCTCTTCTTCTTCCATCATGGAAGCCTTTCCAATCACTCTAGCCATGGTCTTCTTGACCCTTTCCTTCCTTTTCTTTCCTTCTGCAGCAGGCTCTTTGCGTTGAATTCCAAAGATGCTTGAGAGGATGCTCTGGCCTTAGACATTGGTTGTCTTCCTGCTGGCCTTTTGATCTTCATCCCTGGCTTAACTGCAGCTGAGCTGTACTCCTTCTTAACCACTTTCTTCTTTGATGTGGCCTCATCCTCAGTGGCCACATAGTCTTCATCCTCAGACTCTGAAGTTTTCTTCTTGCTTGCTCTAGTGGCAGCCTTTGGCAAATTGCTTGGGGTGCTCCTGCTACCATCATCTGAACTGGTAGAGGGACTAGTGCCCTCACTCAGGTGAACCTGCTCCTCTGACCTGTTCTGGCTGTCACTCTGGTCAGACATGTTGCAAACACTGACAGCAGACCCTGTGAATAGATATAGATGAGATAGAGTGGATGAGCATCACAAAATGCAGTGGTTTTTGCAAAAGAATGAGTCAAAAACTTAGTTTTAGTTTTCCACATAAAGCATTTCAGATCAACCGATTTGCAAACTCGGTGATACCGAAGCAGCTGTTGGAACCTAAACTAGTGAACTCGGTCAGATCGAGTCACAGTTTGGTGGCACCAAGACTGCTAGGGTTTCACAAAGTCATGAACTCGGTCACACCGATTTGCAATTCTCGGTCAGAACGAGAACCACATGTGCAATGGCCTTGGCCGAATCGATGGAACCGAGTTCTGCAACCCGGTGGGTCCGAGATGGTTTCGGCGGAAACCTAACCCTAAATTTTCGATTCAACTCTAATCTACGGAGTGTTTTGACTGGATAGAAGCGTTTCAATCGTGGTAAGAATCATAATGAACACAATGTGCTAGGAATCGGACGGGGATAGCACTGTTATCGAGTCCATACCCTAGTTCGGCGATGAACTCGCTACGGCGGCAACGACGGGGAAGAATTTCGTTGACGGCAGCAGAGACCAGCGACAGGAGGCGGCTGGCGATGCGGAGGAGGATCCGGAGACCCAGGGGGCAAGCGAGCTATGTGCGGGCGAAGGGGTTTCAGAGAAATTTCCAAAATTTTGCCCGTGAGTATATATAGCCCGACCCTGTCGGTGTGACCGAGTGGAACAACTCGGTGGCACCGAGATGCATAACTATTGACAGTTACAGCAACTCGGTGTGACCGAAAAGTTCAAATCGGTTGCACTGAGATTGAAAACCTAGATCGACTTAGTGATCTCAGTATGACCGAAATGGAGGAATCAGTCAGACCGAAACACACAAAGAAGTTTTGGAAGTTTAAGTCTGTGACGAATCGGGGACTCCGAGTGCTCCTCACACAGAGTGGTTCGAATCTGACTTGATCAAATTTTGTGATGTAGCATGAATAGAGTTTGAGACGAGAAAAGCATAGATGGCTAGAGAGGGTTCTTAGGCATTCTTGTCCATCCACTTGGCAAAAGAAAAGAAAACCAATCAACCAAAACAACAAGTGGATGTCCTCGAATGAGTAAAATATGCAATCAACATGCTCATACAATAAAATGGCAATTGAAATATGTGGCAAAGCATGCACAACCAATTCTAGCATCTATCAAACAATTTGTGATGACTAGGTCATCTATATATGAGTATATTGACTTAGGAGTCAAATGAGAACATTTGAAAATAGGTCATACTCATCGTTTAAGCACAAGTGGGGTTACCACTTTTACATAAAGCATTGTTGTGTTCACACCATTAGAGTTGCTTTAGCTCAATTCTTAGAGTAAAGCTCCCACTAGATGTGAGATCCCCCCCCTAAGAGGGATGAACTAACCTTGGGTTTTGTCGATGATGACTTCATGTAGATGTTGAAGATGTGGATGCTCAATGTTGATGTAGATCATTTGGAGCTATCCATTGGAGTGAGTTGCACTTTCAATACCTACACGGGTTAGTCCCACAAGGAACAAACAAGGATATCCATAGACATAGAGTGATGCACACACAAGATGATGTCTATGAAAGCTTTTAGGTTACCTTGTCCCTTGTCTTACCAACAAGAGGGTTTGTGACTCCTTGAACTAGTGCAAGATGTGGAAGTTGATTGCACTTGTTCTTGCCAAGATGATAAGAGTGAAGTATGTTGGCGGAGTCACCCTCAAGAACTCTCTAGTTCTTCTTCTTCGGGATCCACACCATCTTGATGGGAATCCTCGGTGTTGTAGTTGTACTTGATGAAGTGGAACTTGAAGTAGTCTTGGGAACCCACTTGACCAAGGCCTTAGGAGCTTCTTCAAATGCATCAATTTCCTCTTGAAGCTTGTCCTTGCCTTTTTGCTTGTGGTCTTGTGGTGGAAGATCATCTTGAGCTTGTGTACCTTTGAGAGAAGTAAGATCATACTTCTCTTGTTGAGGAACAAACTTCATCTTGGGGTATTGATCTTCTTCCCACTCAACTCCATTGGCATTGAACTTTCGTTCAAAACCAACACCTTGATTCTTCCGGTGCCTTCCTTGCTTGTGTACAATTTCCTCGAATTGCTTACTTCCGGCAAGGCTCTTGTAAACACCTTTCTCTATAATTCCCTTCAATAAGCTATTTTCTTGCTCAAGTGTAACTTGGCTAAGAGAATCATTAGTGGAATCAAGAGAACTACTAGAAGCAACAATATTGGATTTAGCATGATTATTGTTACTACTAGAGGAAGAATCTTTCTTGTTCTTATTACTAGACTTGACTTGAGGCATGTAAGTGGATAAGAGTAAACGCTTGGCAATGTAAGAAGAACTTTTCTTGCGAAGATCATCATTGATTGCTTTTAAGAACTCATGCTCTTGCTCAAGGTTGAGCTTTTCAAAGCGCAATTTCTCATGAGTCCTTAAAAGTTCTCGATGATCTCCTAAGATAGTTTCATGAGCTAACTTAAGAGTGTTTTGTTCTTTATTTAGAGACTCAATCTTCTCCTTATCGTTGTCATTCGTTTTATCTTGATTAGCACGATTAATTGACGTTTCATCATAGTATTCATCACTAGAGTTGTCAAAAAGTAAATCATCATCACCTAACAAGTCATCTTCATCACTATTGAAATCAACATACTCGGGGTGTGATACCTTTGGGCCTTTAGCCATGAAGCATGTTCCAACTCCTTCATTTGGTGAGTCAAATATGTCGTAGGAGTTGGTTGTCACAAGTGCTAGACTGGCAACACCTTCATCTTGAGTATATTCGGAGTCGGAGTGATAGCTTCTCTCAGAGTGGTTGTCGGAGTCGGAGCCGGATACCCATTCACCAACATGAGCTTGATGTCTTCATTTTGTGTAGCTCCTTGATGACTTGTCCTTTCTTTCCGAATCCTTGCTTCTCCGTGAGGGTCTTCGTTCATAATGATCATCTCTACTCCTTCTTTCTCTAGATGGTGATTCTTCTCTTCTACTTCTTCTCTTGAGAGAATCTTCTCTTCTCTTGTAGGGGGGCGTACACTCATTGGAATAGTGTCCGTGCCTTCCACAATTGTAGCAGTTTCGCTCTCGACTAGAAGATCTTTTGTCATTGTAGGACCTTGATTTGGAGCTTCTCTTTTTGCTTCTACTCTTGTAGAACCTGTTGAAGTTCTTCACCATTAAGCTCAATTCTTCATTGAAGGTTTGTTTCTCACTCGATGATGTGGAGGCTTCACATGAGGCTTTGTAAGCACCACTTGATTTGTTGTGAAGTTCCTCTTTATCCTTGAGTGACATCTCATGAGCAACAATTCTTCCGATGACTTCCGTTGGCTTGAGATCTTTGTAATTGGGCATCATTTGGATCAATGTGCACACGGTATCATATTTTCCATCCAAGGCTCTTAGGATCTTCTTGATGATGAATCTATCGGTCATCTCTTCACTCCCTAAGCCGGCAATCTCATTTGTGATAAGAGCAAGCCTAGAGTACATTTCAGCGACACCTTCACCATCCTTCATTTTGGACTTGTCAAGTTGACTTTGAAGCACATCCAACTTGGATTCCTTGACGGAGTCAGTACCTTCATGCATGTCAATCAAAGTATCCCAAATTTCCTTTGCATTCTCAAGACGGCTGATTTTGTTGAATTCTTCGGGGCACAATCCGTTGAAGAGGATATCACAAGCTTGAGCATTGTATTGTAGCATCTTCAACTCATCCGCGGTAGCTTCACGATTTGGTTCTTTCACATCAAAGAATTTACCTTGCAAGCCAACACACACAATAGCCCAAACGGCGAGGTTATGTCCAAGAATATGCATTTTCATCTTATGCTTCCAACTAGCAAAATTAGTACCATCAAAGTAAGGACCTCTACGGTGATAATTTCCCTCGCTAGACGCCATACTCTCCTAGGTTGTGAAACCAAGGCTATGACCACCAAAAGCTATGGAAATCAAAGCAAATGGAGACCAAAGCTCTGATACCACTTGTAGGATCGAAAGTATGTCTAGAGGGGGTGATTAGACTACTTGACCAAATAAAAATCTAGCCTTTTCCCAATTTTAGTTCTTGGTAGATTTTAGCTATCTTAGCACAAGTCAAGTAATCTCCACACAATTCAAGCAAGCATGCAAAAGAGTATATGAGCAGCGGAAAGTAAAGCATGCAACTTGCAAGAATGTAAAGGGAAGGATTTGGAGGATTCAAATGCAATTGGAGACACAGATGTTTTTGTCATGGTTCCGATAGGTGGTGCTATCGTACATCCACGTTGATGGAGACTTCAACCCACGGAGGGTAACGATTGCGCGAGTCCATGGAGGGCTCCACCCACGAAGGGTCCACGAAGAAGCAACCTTGTCTATTCCATCATGGCCGTCGCCCACGAAGGACTTGCCTCACTAGCGGTAGATCTTCACGAAGTAGGCGATCTCCTTGCCCTTACAAACTCCTTGGTTCAACTCCACAATCTTGTCGGAGGCTCCCAAGTGACACCTAGCCAATCTAGGAGACACCACTCTCCAAGAAGTAACAAATGGTGTGTTGATGGTGAACTCCTTGCTCTTGTGCTTCAAATGATAGTCTCCCCAACACTCAACTCTCTCTCACAGGATTTGGATTTGGTGGAAAGAAGATTTGAGTGGAAAGCAACTTGGGGAAGGCTAGAGATCAAGATTCATATGGTTGGAATGGAATATCTTGACCTCAACACAAGTGTAGGTGGTTCTCTCTTAGAAAATGTGTATTGGAAGTGTAGGTATGTTCTGATGGCTCTCTCCATGAATGAAGAGTGGGTGGAGGGGTATATATAGCCTCCACACAGAATCTAACCGTTACACACAATTTGCCAAACTCGGTGGGACCGAATGGTTAAACTCGGTCGGACCGATTCAGCAAACCTAGTGGCCGTTAGGATTTTTGGTGGGACTGAGATGCAACTCGGTAGGACCAATATGGTTAGGGTTAGGGCATAACGTAATCTTGGTGTGACCGATTACACAAACTCGGTGGGACCGATTTTGGTAATAAGCTAACCAGAGAGTTGGTCAGATAAACTCGGTGGGACCGATTCGCTCATCTCGGTGAGACCGAAATGTTACAAAAGGGAAACAGAGAGTTTATATTGCAATCGCGGTGGGACCGATCGCTCATCTCGGTAAGACCATAACATTACAAAGGGAAATAGAGAGATTACAATCCCATCTCAGTGAGACCGAGATCCCTATCGGTGAAACCGAATTGCTAGGGTTTGTGGCAGTGGCTATGACATTTGAAACTCGGTGGCGCCGGATAGATAGACTTAGTGGGGCCGAGTTTGACTTTTGGTTTAGGTCGTATGTGGATGTGGGAAGGTAGTTGATGGTTTTGGAGCATATCACTAAGCACTTTGAGCAAGCAAGCCATTGAGCAACACCTCATCCCTCCTTGATAGTATTGGCTTTTCCTATAGACTCAATGTGATCTTGGATCACTAAAATATAAAATGTAGAGTCTTGATCTTGAAGCTTGAGCCAAACCTTTTGTCCTTCGAATTTTGAGGGATCCACTTTCCTCATCCATGCCATGCCATTCATTGAGCTTTTCCTGAAATATTAATCTTGGAATAATGTTAGCTCAATGAGCTATATGTTGTTAGGAATTACCAAAACCACCCAAGGATAGTTGCACTTTCAACATTCGACAACCTCCGAACATACGACATCAATCTCAATCTGGAAAAATGCGTTTTCGGCGTACCGGCCAGAAAGCTCCTGGGTTTCATTGTCTCCAGTAGAGGTACCGAAGCTAATCCGGCCAAAATCCGAGCTTTGTCACAGTTGGCTACACCAACAGACCTAAAAAAATCCAGAAGTTAACTGGATGCGTGGCGGCTCTAAGCCACTTTATCTCCCGCTCAGGAGAAAAAGCTTTACCCCTTTATCGCCTTCTTCGGCGCACCGAACACTTCGAGTGGACGGACGCTACCACAGCCGGATTGGAAGAAATAAAGGCCATTTTGGCAGCCAACCCAATCCTGGCCGCGCCAAACATTGGCGAACCAATGCTATTGTACATTGCGGCAACTCATCAAGTTGTAAGCGCAGTGCTCGTTGTCAAACGAGAAGCTGCCGGACATAAATTCCCTCTTCAAAAGCCGGTATACTATGTATCCACTGTCCTCACTCCATGCAAATCACGGTACCCACATTATCAAAATATAGCCTATGCGGTATTCATGGCGTCCCGAAAGCTACGACACTACTTTCAAGAGTGTTTGATTACGGTAGCCTCGGAAGTGCCACTTAATGATATTATAAACAACCGTGACGCTATGGGCCGGATTGCCAAATGGGCCATTGAGCTCCTCCCATTCGACATAACATACAAACCCCGACGAGCCATTAAATCGCAAGTATTGGCCGACTTCGTCGCAGAATGGACGGAGGCCGAACTCCCTAAAGAAATAGGCGCATACTCCAACTGGATCATGCACTTCGACGGTTCTAAAATGATGGCCGGTCTAGGGGCTGGCGTCGTCCTGACATCCCCAACCGGGGATACCATTCAGTACGTACTACAAATATTGTATACAGACTCCAACAATGCAGCCCAATACGAAGCTCTGTTGCATGGTCTTCGAATGGCAGTCTCCATGGGCATTCAACGCCTGGAGGTGCGTGGGGATTCAAACCTCACAATATCCCAAATAAATGGAGACTTTGACGCCAAGGATCCGAAAATGGCGGCCTATCGAAACGCCGTCCTAAAAATGTCAGCTCGGTTCGAGGGGCTCGAATTTAACCATGTGGCTCGGGAAAACAATCAGGCGGCGGATGTCCTCGCCCGCATTGGCGCAAAACGCGATACGGTCCCCCCAACATATTTCTCGAAAGGCTGTCCAAGCCATCCGTAGTATGGGAAGGAGACACCGGTAACAATAGTCCAGACCCAGCCAAAATTCCCGATACCGAATACTCTGACACAATCGGAGGCTCTGCCACCGAAATAACACCTTCAGCCCATGTAATAACGGCCATTATTGCCCCGTGGACAGAACCATTCCTGGCCTACCTAACTAGACAGGAACTTCCGGAGGACCAAAATGAGGCACGCTGCATAGTGCGGCGATCCAAGGCCTACAGGGTCCATGAGGGAGAATTGTACAAAAAAGCACTACCGGAGTCCTACAAAGGTGCATCTCCGAAGAGGAAGGGCGGAATCTTTTGGCAGAAATTCATGCCGGACTCGGCAGTCATCATGCCGCAGCCCGGGCCCTTGTAAGCAAGGCCTTCCGCACAGGATCCTATTGGCCAATAGCCCGGGCAGACGCACAGGACTTGGTCCAACGTTGCGCCGGTTGCCAGCTCTTTGCAAATCAAAGCCACATGCCACCCACCGCCCTCCAAACAATCCCCATTACATGGCCCTTTGCGGTCTGGGGGCTTGACATGGTTGGACCCCTTAAAGGGGGAACCCACAAGAAAAAATACTTACTGGTCATGGTGGATAAATTCACCAAATGGATAGAGGCCAAACCTGTTAAAACAGCCGAATCCGGACCGGTGATAGACTTCATATCCGGGGTTGTAAACCATTATGGCGTCCCCCACAGCATCATCCCTGATAATGGCACGAACTTCACCGCCGACGAGGTAAAACTCTGGTGCAGCAAAATGGGCTTCAAGCTTGATTATGCTTCAGTCTATCACCCACAAACCAACGGTCAAGTCGAGCGAGCAAACGGTCTTATAATGAGCGGCATTAAACCCAGATTAGTGCGTTCCTTAACGGAGTCTGACACGCACTGGGTAGAGGATCTCGACTCTGTACTCTGGGGGCTGCAGACCACCCCGAATCGTAGTACCGAATATACACCGTTCTTTATGGTGTACGGCGCAGAGGCAGTCTTGCCCTGTGACATAATTCATGCCTCCCTCGAGTGCGCATGTACGAAGAAAGAGAAGCCGAGCTCGATTGGCAGGACAGTATGGACACCTTGGAGGAGGAGCGCGACGTAGCCAAAGCCCGTTCCGCATTTTATCAGCAACAGGCTCACAGATACCAAAGCAGAGAAGTACGGGCCAAAACTTATAACATTGGCGAACTAGTTCTACGCCTGCCGGATAAGAAAAAGAACAAGCTCGAGCCCAAATGGGAAGGTCCCTTCATTATTAACCAAGTTCTGACCGGTGGAGCGTACCGACTGCGGGATGCATCGACTAGTCGACTCGAGCCGAACCCATGGAACACGGCTAGGCTCCGAAGATTCTATGCCTAGCATCAGACTCTATGTTAGTCCCCTCCCTTTGTCCATTTTCTGCATATACATCATCTGTCTTGTTTCCCTTTCTTTCTTTCTCTTATTATTTATCTAGGCCTTCAAGGGTCACCTTGCGCCTCGCTTGTACATTACAGATGCGCTAGCCGCACTCTTCATACCTGGGGGCTTCTTTCACAGAAGCTTAAATTATTTATCTGGGCCTCACGCCCAACACATGTGTTATACTTCCGCATGTACCTTTTTTCACCATTATATGCATCGATATGACTTAAGTTTTGGCCAAGCTGGGTTGCCTGGCTCTTGTATTTATGCCCTACGTTCCCGTTAATTCGGCTAGGGAATAAGGGGAGCACCTCTGCGATTGTTACTGCCGGGTCAGCCGGATGTGTACCTCAGACTGGGTGAAGCCGAAAGCTAGCGTTCTTAAGGGAATATTCGGTCGGTGAACAAAAGATGATTTTTATTTATTTTCCATATCTGCCCCCAAATGCTTTTTCTGCGTTTCTTATCGTAGTCCGGACATGCACTTTAGGGCATGCTTACCCAGGGAAAGGAACCCTTAACGGAACTATTCTCCCTGGAAGATGTTTCTTACTACCCATGTAATATAACATAACTAGTTGGGCACTTGTCTGATAAAACACTAATGACCCCTATGCCTGGTCTCCACGCATACCCCTGTTTTATATAACTGAGCGGGTATTTGGATTCACTCCAGACTATTGGGCCCGGAGGTTGAAGCGAAAAGGTCCGCAACGACAAATGATCTACAATCCGGCTAGAAGGCATTATACATGTCACTTTAACTACATAGTCATGCGGACTGACTAAATTCCTCCTCTATACCATCCAACAGGCGGTCCAGCTTACAATCCTGTTGAGAATACTTTGCGGCTAATTCTACTTGCCCATAAACTAAGTTAACGGGGATCTCTTTTCCGTCGGGCCCCACAGGTCCGACCTCGGCCATGTGATTTGGGTCTGCCTTGGTATATCGCGTCTTCACCATGGCCCAGGCTTCTCTGGCACCCCGTCGGCAGGCTGATATCTTCCATAAACGGAAGCGCCGCCGTGCTCCCTTCAGCTTCTCTGCAAGCTCTGCAACACCTTCTGGCAGGGAGACGGACGGCCACAAGGCCTGGGCAATGCCCTGCATCACCTGCCGAACTTGTTCGTGCAGATGTGACATCTTGGACAGAAGATCACCCGTAGACCCGGGCATTTCCTCCGCGGGACGACCCGTCAACATACCTACAGACATAGCACTGTTAGACAGCTTCTTCGCCGAACTCCTTTAAAAAGGATTCGTCCAAACACTTACTGAAAATGCCATGCCGAAGCCTCTTATTCTTCTTCTCGGAGTCTGCAAGCTGGCCCCGAACATCTTTTAGTTCCATGTTCAGCTTAATGCTGGCGTCTTGGAGATTGTTTTTCTCTAGCATAACCTTAGTCAGCACGCATTTGCCAGCCTCTAGCTGTCGCATAACATGCTGGTCCCCCGGACTTCCTCCGGACTCATCTGCAAAATCAATTGTTAGATTTGCAGACATGCCACACACTATATGGTAACCACCATTCTTTAAAGTAAATGTTACCATCGGGAGGCTTTTTCTATTACTGCAATGCGGCAAGAGCGGGCCCCAGTTGGGTCTTGCATTCCTTCAGCTCCTGGGACAGCCTAGTATTCTTCTCTGTAAGAACCTGCGCATTAAAGATGATCCTTAGATCAGTTTTGCTATCTGTTTCAAGTATCAGGGGCTACTGATACATATAAATCGTCAGATTTACTCACCCGTACATCCTTTACATACTGATCCATGGCTCTGGCTAGACCATCTTGAGCGGCACGGAGGTACGCCTCTCCAGAATTGAAGGCGTCGAACGCCTCTGGTGAGAAACAAGCATCGCGGAGTACGGCCCGGCGGGGCCTATGATTCATGGCGCTTTCCACTTCTGAGTTTGTAGCGGATAATCTATCCGCATCCTCTGTAGGGGGATTATCCGGCGCCTGCCCCATATTGCCTTCCGCCTCCATGTCCGGTCCTCGCGCCCGACTGGTGGAAGCTTGATTGGCAGCATCGCCGGACATATTCCGGCGAGAGTTCTTTCTGTTAAAGAAACGCGGGTGTCATTACATTTTGAGAAAGGCGACAACCATGGAGCGGGGTTTTTCCTGTACCTTTTCACCGGTGTCTCCGTCCTGACCGCCTTCCTTTTTGGCCTACCCGGCCTCGGTACCTCTTATTGGCGAGTTGCCGCGGGTTCGGCAGGGCGTCCCGAATGGCTTCCCTGTAAAAGATGCCATGTGTATATGGTGGGTGAAGTGCCTAAAAGGGGACCCTAGTTTTGGAGTTGGGACTTTTTGATTTTTCTTACCTGCGATGCAGGGAGAAGTCCGGGATAGTCGGCCGAAATGGCCACCAGGGCATCGTCGCAGCTTAACTGATAGAACTGCCGGTCTACTAGTTTCACGGAGATAACCGGATCTTCTTCAAGTCCGAAATCGAGGGCCCGGTCAGGATCCTCTGGTTGTGGAGAAGGGCTGCTGACCTCCTTTATGGCTTTTCGCAGTTCCTGCCGCAAAGCAGCAAGGTGAATACTTACGATTAATAATACGGGAAAAATGGGGGCAGGGAGATATAACTTACTCAGCTTGGAGGATTGTACATGGAGAATCCATCCCGTGGCTTAATGCGGGTGAACTCCTCTTCCTCGCCCTTGAACAGTTCAGACAGAATTTTTGCTAGAGCGGCAGCATTGTCCGGACCCTTACGCCCGCAGCGGGTGGCGTCATCCGCCCCGTTATAACACCACAAGGGGTACCCATGATATTGAAGTGGCTGCACTCCCCGCATTATGCAAATTGACATAACTTCAATTATTGTCAATCCTGATCGAAACAGTGCTTTGATCCGGTTCATCAGATAGAGGACTTCTCCGTTGTCTTCCGCCTGGGGGCTCCGTGGGCGCCAACATCGGCGCTTCTTCAAAGGAGCATTGTTGAACTCAGGAAGACCCCGCTGAACAGGGTCCGGAAGGGGGACGTCCTCCATATAAAACCATTCTGACGGCCAGTCTTCAGACGGCTTCTTCGGGGTACCGAACAGGTATCCGGTATCGGCGATGCGCCATATTTTGGCTCCGCCCACTTGATAAAGTGATTCCCTTTGTGTGCGAGGGACAAGGCAGAATAGCCTTTTCCACAGCTCGAAGTGAGCCTCGCAACCTAGGAACAACTCACAGAGAGAAACATAGCCGGCGATATGTAGAATGGAGGCAGGGGTGAGATTGTGTAATTGGAGGCTGTAGAACTCCAGGAGCCCGCGGAGGAACGGATGAATTGGAAATCCGAGTCCCCTTAGTAAGTAAGGAACAAGGCAGACCCGTTCCCCCATGGAGGGACAAGGAAAGCTCCCCGCTTGCGCCCCGCCATTGTAGGTGGCAAGCCCGACTCGAACGGGCACCATATACCCCAGAGGGAGAAATCCCTTAGTCTGCAGCTCGACTAATCGACTATGCGGGACTGAACACCTCTCCCAATCACTAGGCTTAGGGCTACGGGGGCGAGAGGAGGAGCTGCGGAGGTCGGCCATGCTGGAATGGATCTTTCCGAAACACGCTCTGATGAAATCTTGCTGGGGAAGGATGGTATGGATCGGATCTAAGAATCCCCATTCCTTTAATAGACAATTTATTTATTCGGCTAGGGGGGTGAAGGTAAAAATGCCCTAGCGCCTCGTATTCGTTCGACGCGTGGGAGAAAGCCCTTATTGGGCACAAAAGCCAAGAGGTTCAACATTTATGGAGCCGGACACTGCTTACGAACACTTGAAAGTTGGAGAAGAACCCGCCTTGCAATGCCGAAGACAACACTGCGCGCCGGACTCATCGTCATTGCAGCCTAGTTCGGGGGCTACTGAGGGAGTCCTGGATTAGGGGGTCTCCGGACAGCCGGACTATATCCTTTGGCCGGACTGTTAGACTATGAAGATACAAGATGAAGATTTCGTCTCGTGTCCGGCTGGGACTCTACTTGGCGTGGAAGGCAAGCTAGGCAATACAGATATGTATATCTCCTCCTTTGTAACCGACCTTGTGTAACCCTAGCCCTCTCCGGTGTTTATATAAATCGGAGGGTTTTAGTCCGTAGGACAACATACAATCATACCATAGGCTAGCTTCTAGGGTTTAGCCTCTCTGATCTCGTGGTAGATCTACTCTTGTACTACCCATATCATCAATATTAATCAAGCAGGACATAGGGTTTTACCTCCATCAAGAGGGCCCGAACCTGGGTAAAACTTCATGTCCCCTGCCTCCTGTTACCATCCGCCTAGACGCACAGTTCGGGACCCCCTACCCGAGATCCGCCGGTTTTGACACCGAGAGACACCTTGTTCCACGCGGCGCTGGGGAGGGCCTTCATCCCGGCTTCCTTCCTACGGCTCCCAGTGTGCCCCCCTGGCGGGAGGGAGGCCGACGAGCTGGGACCGCCATCTACTGCTGCGACCTGATCCCCCTGCGTACCATCGTTAGCGTAAGCCTGCTCCTAAGGAATTAGTGGTACGTTTTAGCAGTTGTCGTTGGCGCGGTTGGCGAGGCTTCCAGAGGGGTCCTGAAAGGCACCAGCTTCTAGCGCCTACTCCTCCCAGCCCGGCTCGAGGAACGAGACAGGGTCGTCTTCCAGCACATACTCCTGGTCCACCATGCGGGGCACATAGGCCTCCAAGGCCGCCGCCCCGAGGACCTTGCCGTAGTGCCCCACGCTCCACGTCACCCGACCTAGCGTGCCACCTCGAGGATGGTAGGGTTGCATCCCGCCTGGGCCATAGGTGGCAGTGCTCGTGCCCGCGCCCAGCAAGGGTGGCGCGGGCGCGAGTGGGCGTGCAATTCTGTTTGTCGCGTCGGTGTCGATGAAGTCTGCCGATGCGCCCGCAGGCGCGTGGGCGTAGCGCGGCCCGCCATGCGACCCGGCCGTAGGTGTGAGCAAAGAACAGAAGGGCGGTGCTCCTGAAGCCGCGGCGTCTAGTAGCTCGGCGACGCGTTTCAGTAGCGCATCCCGGCCACTCTCCATCAGCGGCACCGTAGCAGTTCCCGTGCCACCGTGAGCGCAGCTTGCATGTTTGCCTGCTCCCTCTGGGTGTGCGGTGCCGTTGCCGTGGCGTGGCTTGCGGCCCTTGCAGTAGGTCGCACCTGTCGTGGAGTGAGGGCGGACGGCGCCTAGACGCGCCGTCCGCGCCCGGTAGTGTCTGGTGGCGCTCATGCCGCTTGGAGCGCAGGGTTGAGGTCTTCCTGAGCAGGCGGCGCCGTCCGGGCTGGCCATGCTACCCAGCGGTCGGCATTGGTCCTTGAGTCGCCGGACATCGGAACCGCAAAGCGTTGGTGAGTCGACCAGCGGGAGAGAAGCTCCGGTGCCTCCCTACCTGGCGCGCCAAATGTCGAATTACGGGTTCCGGCAAAACCCTCAAGGTTCAAACACTGGGGTGTGCACGAAGATCTCCCCCCTACCGATCCACGTCCTAGCTCAGCTAAGATCTTACGAACTATCTCGACAAACTCACAACACAAGGGACACAAGATTTATACTGGTTTGGGCCACTGTTGTGGTGTATTACCCTACTCCAGTGTGGTGTGGTGGATTGCCTCTTGGGCTGAGGATGATTAGTACAAGGGGAAGAACAGCCTCCTGAGGAGAGGTGTTCTTGTGCTTGGTGAACTCATGGTTGTCCGGGTCTCTCTTGGCCAGATTGGTCTATCTATCCTCTCCCTAGCTACGGTGGTGGCTAGTCCTATTTATAGAGGCCCTAGTCCTCTCCCCAAATATTAAGCGGGAAGGGACCCAACAACGGCCAATTCGAAGGGGGACACCTAGTACAGCTTATCCTGACAAAAGAAGTCTTCGCCTGTCAAAGGCTCTGGTGGTGACGTCGCCTTGGGCTCCACGGTGACCTCCGTCTTGCTGTCCTTATGGTCTTGGTCTTGTTGCACTGATATGGAAACCTTTGCTTGACGCCTTGGTACTCCGTGCCAGCGCCTACTTCCTTAGCACTGAAGAGGAAACACAGACACTACGCGCGCTGGCGCCCGCCTGGCCTTGGTCGTCATGGCTCACATCATTGGAACCTCGCGAGGTTTGCCTGGCCTTGAACTCTCCGCCCTTCACGAGCCAGCCTGATGAGGCCACTCCTAAGGAGGTCTTGCATCGTCCGCCTCACGAGGCTTGGCCCCTCGCGAGGGTCTTGAGTCTTTGCTGGTGAAGATGGCCGTACAGGCCCGCTCGCAGAGCCACGCCGTGGGCCGCAGGCAGGCAATTCTGGGGAGCCCCATTCCCAAAACACCGACATGAACCACGCCAAAAATCTCCATGTCTACATTGTGTTTGCTCCCTCCAAACTCCTTCCTTTACCTTCATATGCAATTGTTTTACATTTTGCTGCTATACTCTTAGAATTACATGTGTAGGTTGATTACTTGAATTGTGCTAAGTTGCTAAAATCTGCCAAGACTTAAAATTGGGAAAAGGCTAGATTTTTATTTGGTCAAGTAGTCTAATCACCCCCTCTAGACATACTTTCGATCCTATAGTTTTATTGGTTGACGGCTCATGCCGATGCTGAGGATTTGGTCAGCAGATGTGACAGTTGTCAGAAGTTTTCACGACGAGCTCATGTTCCGGCTCAAGAGTTGAGGATTATTCCAATTACTTGGCCATTTGTGACCTGGGGGCTTGATATGGTTGGGCCTTTCAAGAGGTCCAAAGGTAAGAAGACCCACCTTTTGGTGGCAGTTGACAAGTTTACTAAGTGGGTTGAAGCAGAGCCGGTTAGTAAGTGTGACGCAACAACGGCGATTCAATTCATTAAGAAGGTGATCTTCCGTTTTGGCTTTCCCCACAGCATTATACTGGATAATGGCACTAATCTGTCTAAGGGTGCTATCAAAAAAATTATCAACGAGAGCATATTTGATTTGATGTTTCCTCCGTGGCTCACCCCCAGTCCAATGGTCAAGCGGAACGAGCTAATCAAGAGATTCTGCGAGGCATCAAGCCCTGGCTTATGGTTCCTTTGCAAAGAACGCCCGGTTGTTGGGTGGAGGAGTTACCTTCAGTGTTATGGAGTATCAATACAACACCCAACAGATCTATGGGTTACACACCTTTCTTCATGGTTTATGGAGTAGAGGCGGTTCTCCCTAGTGACACCCTAGTGACATCCATCACGATTCACCCTGTGTGGCGGCTTACGTTGAGGCTGATAATGAAAGGGAATGTCAGGATGCACTTGACCTATTGGATGAGGAGCGCGACCTTGCGGCGGCTCGTTCAACCATTTATCAATAAGACCTATGTCGTTATCACAACCGCCGGGTCAAAACCAGAACCTTTCAAGAAGGCGACTTGGTGCTCCGGCTTATCCAGGATCAAACTGATATGCATAAACTATCACCGCCTTGGGAAGGACCTTTTGTGGTTAGCAAGAATCTGCATAATGGGTCATACTATCTTATCAACGTTCGAGACCACAAGGACTCACGCACATCGGAGGAGGAGACCCGTCGGCCATGGAATATTGCTCTTCTTCGGCCCTACTATACTTGAGCCACCGGCTCTCATGATGTACCTAGTTTGATGATGTATATATTATAAACAGTATAATAAAGCCGGCATCCCTGATAATTCAGGGCCTCTGTCGTTTCACTTCTTCGAAGTTGAGTCTTTATCATCGTCTTACATGTTCATTTAAGAGGCTTGACACCCAAATTACAGGGACCAAAGAGATTTGGATGCACATCACAGCTCAAACATAGGTTCCCAACAAGCACAACTCATAAATATGTCACTTGGGGGCTTCCTGTTCAAACATAGTGTATTCACCAGAGAGAACATAGCATTACTACCCTCTTGACCAGGTTATCTTGTTCAAACATAGGTGTATTCACCAAAGAGAACATAACCTTTCCGGGTCATCCTACCTGTATACCAGCTACTTCTTCATCAGGTAATCCTGATTGAGCCGCCGAACTCTTAACAACCAGTCTTTTACGGTGTATTCACCAAAGATCCTGAGCTTGTTAAGGTTAAAACGCTGGTTTGTCATGTGAGAGCACGACTTATAGATAGTAAGGATAGATCCAGGCTCATAAGCTGCCTTCCTTGAAAACTAGGATAAATCGGCATGTGATGCATGATGCTACTCCGACCCCGCGTACCTCTGATAAGTCTATCTTGAAATAAGGCCTGAACTTATCTAGGTTCAAATGTCTATTGGGTCATGTGAGAGTCGGCTCATGGAAAGCGCGTACCTTCCAGTGGCCATCAGGCTAGTTTAATTGAAGAAGAACCTTTGGCTTGGCGGCTTGCAAAAGCCTCAGATTTTTTGATTTTTGATTTTTTGGCTTTTTATAATCTCTTTTTTCTTGCTATATGGTTTTTACAAATCGGGCCAAGCTGCCCTATTTATGGCTCATATTTGAAGCATCTTCAGGTCTTTGCAACCCATCAGGATGGCAGACTTTAACTCGCTAGAGAATAATAATCTTATGCTGAGAGTTATCGCTCTCAAACCTCTAACTGCATGGAGCTGATAAGCTAGCAGCTTACGTAAATACCATAGGTATGATATTATATTATATAAAAGTTGTGATCATCCCGACCCTGGTTATGGACTATTCGTCGCATGGAACACTTTCCAAGAAAGAAAATTAAGTTGCCATATGATTCTATTATGAGGGCTACTTATGGTTTGCATGCCAAAGATGACAATACCTATATCTATGTTTTATGCCTAGCTAGGGGCGTTAAACAATAGCGCTTGTTGGGAGGCAACCCAATTTTATTTTGTGTTTTTGTTTTTGGTTCTATTTTTCAATACATACACATTATTACTTCTATAGTAATTGTGTTTTGGTGTTTTAATTAGTGTTTGAGACAAGTAAGACCTTTGGGATGGTGTATGGTGATAGTTGATTTGATCTTGCTGAAAACAGAAACTTTTGTGCTCATTGCCAGAATTCAAAAAAACACAGTAATGTGATTTTAATATGAATTTTTTTACACAAGATTTATATACAAATTTCCCAGATTGTCCTAATTTTCAGAATTTTCGGAGTTACAGAAGTATACGAAGTTTCCATATTACTACAGATTGTTCTGTTTTTGTCAGATTCTGTTTTTATGTGTTGTTTGCTTATTTTGACGAATCTATGGGTAGTATCGGGGGGGGGGGTATGAACAATGGAGAAGTTGGAATACAGTAGATATTACACCAATATAAATTTATAATGAGTTCACGACGGTACCTAAGTGGTGATTTATTTTATTATACTAATGGAGCTTATGAGTTTTTTGTTGAGTTTTGTGTTGTGAAGTTTTCAAGTTTTGGGTAAAGATTTCATGGACCACGGAATAAGGAGTGGCAAGAGCCTAAGCTTGGGGATGTTGATGATGACATGTACCTAGGGTAGGGTGCTAGGCTTGACCTACATGCCCTACGCAAGGACACTGCACAAGCGGCCAAGACCTACAAAGTTAGAAAGGAGGCACCGACTGAAATGACCACAAAGTGCAACTCACTCGACAGAAGGTCCACTCGGTTATCCCATCTCCACTTGACCACCATTATTCACTCGGAGTATTTGGTTTCAGTCAAAGAACAAAAGACCTAGAGCCACCCCAGGATGGCAACGGTCGGGTAATCACTCCGTCGCTATAAAGACCATTAAACACATGCGTTTCCAGTAACGTTCATGCCTTTATTCTCTCATTTAACCCTTGCGTAATTGAAGACTGCGAGGGGCCAGCAGACTCTATATAATCCACCCCTCCCCTCTTGCACAAGGGTTCACACCCCCTATAACTCAACACTCCAATCAAAACAAAGCCTCCACGGCACTGAGACGTAGGACTATTGCCTCCTCCGAGAGGGGCATGAACTCGTAAATCCGAGTGTACAATCACGCCATAGCTAGGCTTAGCCCTCTCCTACAAACCACCTACCTCTACTGTTAGATCCTTTCCCATGAAAGTTGGTGCCCACCGTGGGGCAGGCGTCTAAGCAACTTCCGGTGAGGTTGCGTTCTTCGAGCTTCTTCGACATGGTTTTCGGTGGTGGATTGTCTCTGGGCAGCGAGATCCATATCGGCAGGCTCAGTTTCATCACCGATGATTCGGCTTGGCTCCAGGAAGCCCCCGTCGACGTCGAGGCGCTCCCTATTTGCGGGGAGGCACACTTACGTGCGAGTGCCTGCGGCGTCCTCTTGCGGCAGCTGTCGACTCAATATCGGTCGGCTCCAGTGGCGTCTACCCCCGTTGCTCACCGTCGCAAGCTATCGGTCGCTCGCGGCTCCAACGGTGGGTGAAGCACATGGTGGCTTGTCAGTCATCCACTCCTCAGATCACGACAATCGAGCCCGATGAGTCCCTTTATGGCCTGTTCGATCTATCGTCTGGCCACTCGGATACGCTTTCCGAATGTGAAAGCAATGATCCTGCGGGGAAGTCCTCATGGTTGGCCCCCTGCGTAGCCCACCAGGGTTTCCCCATGACGGGGGAAAAAGTGGTGGTCCTTCACGTGGCAATGACGAGTACTACCCGCAAGCCCTCACTGTAGAACAAAGAGAAGAACTACAACGCGGGAATGAGCAGACTCTCCAGACCCCCATCGTTGGGGAGACTCCCGAGGCTCGGGCTTTAGAAGCCGCATGCGTAGCCACTCTGGTTGAACGTGTGCGCCTAGAGGATCTCCAAAAGTCACTCGACGACCGCTCTCGCAGGCCACCCCATATCCCAATCGATGACAATGACAACTCTTTCCGAGTGGATCTTAGAATGAGTATCAGGTATTCCGCACTCCGATTCAGAATGTTGTTGTTGCTGAATGTATTGCAGATTTGATCCAACCGTTCCGTTCCTAGGCTGGAAGAGGCCTAGAGCAGATTCAGACGCTACTCAAAGCGGCCGGGGAGCAGAATTCGGCTGTTTCTCAGCCGTGCAATAGGATTCACAGCAGGTATGTCAGAGCGGACATGGTCCAGTCTGCTCACAGCCCAAGATCGCCTCTGTGGCATGAAGATCGTGGTTATTGCCAGGACCTGGATCGAGTCCACGGGTAGTTTGATCCACGACATCACCGTGATGACCGCCATCGAGTGCCTACACCCCCTCCGAGGGGTGGTTCGTACGCGCCCCGGCCGTATGATGATAGGTGCCTGTATGGTGATGAGCGGAGATATCCAGTCGACCCCTGAGAGACTGAGTTTTATGCAAGGTCAGTCCTTGTGCAAGGCCTGGTTGACAGAGGCAGGGCTAACCGAGAGGGTTTGGACATGGATCACCCGAGTGGAACTAGAGCATTTGTCTCTGGGCCCGAGTGTTTCAATAGGGACATTTGGGCTACAGAGATTCCTCGCAACTTCAGGTTGGCCGTAGGAGTGAGCAAGTTTACTGGCAAGTCAAAGCTAGATACATGGTTAGAAGATTACCGAGTGGCCATGCAAATTGGCGGAGGCAATGATGACGTTGCATGAAGCATTTGCCGTTGATCCTGGAAGGGTCAACCCGAGCCTGGTTGAATCAATTGGCCCCCGCTAGCATATTCAGCTGGGGAGACCTGGCCCGAGTGTTCATCAAAACATTCAAAGGCACCTGCAAATGTCATGCCAGCTTAGCTGAATTACAACACTGTGTCCAGAAACCAAATGAAACTTTGAGGGATTACATCCAGCGTTGGACCACACTTCACCGTGTGGTGGAGAATGTTTCAGAGCACCAAGCAATTTGCGCCTTCAAGGAAGGTGTCCGGTACAGGGAACTCATATTGAAATTTGGTCGCTTTGGGGTCATGTCCCTGAACTGAATGATGGTGATAGCCACTCGGTATGAGAATGGCGAAGAAGAGGACCGACTTCATAGTGGAAAAGGAAAGGCTGGTGACCCTGACACCGGAGGCGGGAACTCCAGTCAAAAACAGAAACGCAAAGCTGAAGCCGCTGGACAAGCGGAAGCCGCAATGGTAGATCCTCAAGGCAAGTTCAAAGGGAATGCCAAAGAGCAGTGGGTTCCTCAGAAGAAGAGAGATCAGTCAGGTCAGGATGTCTTGGATCTACCGTGTGCCATCCACACAAAGAAAGACGAAGAGGGTAACCTGATTTTACCCAAGCATACAACTCGACAGTGCAGACTCCTCATTCAATAGTTCTGTGAAGGACAACCGAGTGAAAAGGGCTCCGACAAGGATGATTGTGAAGAAAATGCAGAATATTACCGGAAAGTCAATGCCACTCTGGTGATTTTTGCTAACGTTGAGAGCAAAAGTCGACTGAAAGTCATCAACCGAGAGGTGAACATGGTTGCTCCGGCAACTATAACGTACCTCAAGTGGTCTAAGATTCCCATTACCTTCGACCAGTCGGATCACCCAGCTCACATTGCTACTCCCGGGCAGCAGGCTCTGGTAGTGGATCCAGCCGTTGGAGGCACTCGGTTGTGCAAAGCTCTCATGGATGGCGGCAGTGGTTTGAACATTCTTTATGCTGAAACCCTCAAGGGGATGGGCATTCCAATGTCCAAACTCTGTGAGAGCAACATGTAGTTTCATGGAGTCATCCCAGGGAAAAGGCAAGGTCACTCGGTCAGATTGCTTTGGATGTGGTCTTTGGTGACTCAAAGAATTTTCAGAAGGAAAAGTTGACATTTGAAGTTGTGGATTTTCACAGTGCATATCATGCTATTCTGGGCCGACCAGCTTATGCTCGCTTCATGACCCATCCATATTACGTGTATCTTAAGATGAAGATGCCTGGACCCAAGGGCGTGATCACCATCACAGGGAATAGACAGAGAGTCGAGGAATGTCTCCAGCAGGGATCCAAAATTGCTAATGAGTAGATGGCAGTAGTGGAACTGGAAGAATACAAGAAGAATGCTGATCCGAGTGATTTTCTCTGTTCTAAGAAGCCATCTTCTGAGTCTACCTTTTAGTCGGCAGGTGAGACGAAACCAGTGCACATTCACCCGGAGGATCCCACGTCCGCTCTAACCATTGTCTCAATGACACTCGACAGCAAATAGGAAGCCACGTTCATCCAGTTCTTCCATGAGAACTGGGACATCTTTGCATGGAAACCATTCGACAAGCGAGGTGTACCCAGGGGACTAGCTGATCACCGTTTGCGAGTCGACTCGAAGGCCAAACCTATCAAAGAGCATCTCAGCCGCTCTGCTGCGGAGAAGAGGAAGACGATTGGCGAGGAAGTGGCTCAGCTCCTAGCAGATGAGTTCACATGCGAGATATACCACTCCAAGTGGCTCGCCAATGTCATCATGGTCCCCAAGAAGGATAATTCACTCTGCATGTGCATCGACTTCAAACATATCAATCGGGCCTGCCCGAAAGATCATTTTCTGCTCTTCCGTATCGATCAAATAGTTGATTCGACTACGGAATGCGAGCACTTGTCTTTTCTTGATGCGTATTCTGGATACCATCAGATCCGACTGTATGGGCCAGATGAAATAAAAACGGCTTTCATCACCCCTTTCAAATGTTTTTGCTATGTCACCATGCCATTCGGTCTCAAAAACGCTGGCGCCATGTTCATGTGCATGATTCAAAAGTGCCTGCTCACTCAGACCAGTCGGAATATGGAGGCTTACATGGATGATGTCGTGGTCAAGTCGCGCAAAGGTTCCGACCTACTAACTGATCTCGCTGAAACATTCACCAATCTGAGAAGGTACGACATCAAGTTGAACCCGTCCAAGTGCACCTTCGGAGTGCCTGGAGGCAAGTTACTCGGTTTCCTCATTTCCGAATGAGGGATATATGCCAATCCAGAGAAGATCGGTGCAATTGTCTGAATGAAACGCCCTGAGTGTGTACATGACATCCAGAAACTCATGGGTTGTCTTGAAGCACTGAGTCAGTTCATTTCTCGTCTCGGTGAAAAGGCACTGCCTCTTTACTGATTGATGAAGAAGTTCGATAAGTTCAAGTGGACTGCCGAGGCTGAGGCAGCGTTTGTTGAACTCAAAGCCCTGCTCTCCACCCAGCCGGTGCTCGCTGCTCCGAACAGCAAACAACCTCTACTCTTGTATATTGCGGCCACTCATCAAGTTGTCAGCATAGTGCTCATAGTGGAGTGAGAAGAAGAAGACAAGGCCTACAAAGTTCAACGACCAGTGTACTATATCTCTGAGGTTTTGACTACATCCAAGCAGAGGTATCCTCATTATCAGAAGCTTGTCTATGGGATTTACCAGACAACGAAGAAAGTCGCACATTATTTTCAAGGTCACTTGGTTTTAGTCATTAATGACGCCCCGTTATCTGAAATCATGAACAATCGGGATGCAACTGGCTGAGTGGCCAAACGGTCAATTGCACTGCTCCCTTTGGATATTAAGTTTGAAGCAAAGAAGGGGATCAAATCCCAAGCACCTGCAACTTTCTTGGCCGAGTGGATTGAACAGCAACGACCGATTCAGGTGTACTCGGAACACTGGACCATGTTCTTCGATGGATCTAAAATGCTTAATGGTTTTGGTGCCGAAGTGGTCCTGGTGTCTCCAAGAGGTCATCGACTCAGTTATGTCCTCTAGATTCACTTTGATTCCTCCAAAAACGAGGACGAGTATGAAGCACTCCTCTACGGGTTGCATATGGCTATCTCACTCAGCGTCTGTCGCCTAATGGTCTACGGTGACTCGGATTTGGTGGCCAATCAGGTGATGAAGGAGTGGGGTGTCAGAAACCCCGCCATGACAGGATACTGCAATGCAGTAAGGAAGCTAGAGAAAAAGTTTGAAGGTTTGGAGCTTCACCATATTCCATGAATCAAAAATCAAGCAGCTGATGATCTGGCTCGGAAGCCTATCCCCAACAATGTCTTTCTTGAGCACCTTCATTCCCCGTCAGTACATGAGGATCATTTCACTTAAGAGCCTCCCCAAACGATAAGTCCTACCGATCTGACTGAAATCAAGGTCCCTGCAGTCATTGAATTGGTTATTGAGATCCTAGTAATTACACCCGACTAGACAGTGCCATACATTGCATATTTGCTCAAGCGAGAGCTTCCAGAAGATGAAGTTGAAGCACGTCAGGTTGTCCGTAGATCCAAAGCTTTCACAGTGATAAATGGACAGCTTTGCAGAGAGAGTGTCACTAGCGTGGCCCAAAGATGTATTTCTCCAGAAGAGGGTCACTGATTTTGGAAGAGATCTATTCGGGGACTTGTAGTCATCGTGCGTCTGCTCGGACAATTGTGGCCAAAGCATACCAAGATGGGTTTCATTGGCCGCGGGCCAATGAAGTTGCAAAGAAGATCGTTCAGCATTGCGAAGGATGCCAGTTCTATGCGAACATGTCCCATCAACCCGCATCTGGCCTAAAGACCATTCCACTTGTCTGGCTGTTTACTGTGTGGGGATTGGACATGGTTAGACCACTCAGGACCGATAGAAGTGGCTTCACTCATTTGCTTGTAGCAGTCGACAAATTCACCAAGTGGGTTGAAGCCAAGCCTATTAAGAAGTTAGATTCAAGGACAACCATTAGGTTCTTGAAAGAGTTGATCTTCAGATATGTAGTTCCACACAGTATAATCACGGATAATGGCTGCTACCTCTTGAGCACCGCGTTGGTTTCCCCGAAGAGGAAGGGATGATGCAGCAAAGTAGCGTAAGTATTTCCCTCAGTTTTTGATAACCAAGGTATCAATCCAGTAGGAGGCTACGCGCGGGTCCCTCGTACCTGCACAAAACAAATAAATCCTCGCAACCAACGCGGTAAGGGGTTGTCAATCCCTACACGGCCACTTACGAGAGTGAGATCTGATAGATATGATAAGATGATATTTTTGGTATTTTCATGACAAAGATGCAAAGTAAAATAAAAGCAAAGGAAATTACTAAGTATTGGAAGATTAATATGATGAAGATAGACCCGGGGGCCATAAGTTTCACTAGTGGCTTCTCTCAAGAGCATAAGTATTATACGGTGGGTGAATGAATTACTGTTCAGCAATTGACAGAATTGAGCATAGTTATGAGAATATCTAGGTATGATCATGTATATAGGCATCACATCCGAGACAAGTAGACCGACTCCTGCCTGCATCTACTACTATTACTCCACTCATCGACCTCTATCCAGCATGCATCTAGAGTATTAAGTTAATGAAAACAGAGTAACGCCTTAAGCGAGATGACATGATGTAGAGGGATAAACTCATGCAATATGATGAAAATCCCATCTTGTTATCCTCGATGGCAACAATACAATACGTGCCTTGCTGCCCCTACTGTCACTGGGAAAGGATACCACAAGATTGAACCCAAAGCTAAGCACTTCTCCCATTGCAAGAAAGATCAATCTAGTAGGCCAAACCAAACTGATAATTCAAAGAGACTTGCAAAGATAACCAATCATACATAAAAGAATTCAGAGAAGATTCAAATATTGTTCATAGATAGACTTGATCATAAACCCACAATTCATCGGTCTCAGCAAACACACCGCAAAAAGAAGATTACATCGAATAGATCTCCACAAGAGAGGGCGAGAACATTGTATTGAGATCCAAAAAGAGATAAGAAGCCATCTAGCTAATGACTATGGACCTGTAGGTCTGAGGTGAACTACTCACACTTCATCGGTGGGGCTATGGTGATGATGTAGAAGCCCTCCGTGATCGATGCCCCCTCTGGCGGAGCTCCGGAACAGGCCCCAAGATGGGATCTCGTGGACACAGAAAGTTACGGCGGTGGAATTAGGGTTTTGGCTCTGTATCTGATCGTTTGGGGGTACATAGGTATATATAGGAGGAAGGAGTACGTCGGTGGAGCAACAGGGGGCCCACGAGGGTGGAGGGCGCGCCTGGGGGGGTAGGCGCACCCCCTACCTCGTGGCCTCCTCTTTTGTGTCTTGACGTAGGGTCGAAGTCTCCCGGGTCTTGTTCGTTGAGAAAATCACGTTCCCGAAGGTTTCATTCTGTTTGGACTCCGTTTCATATTACTTTTCTTCGAAACCCTAAAATAGGCAAAAGACAGCAATTCTGGGCTGGGCCTCTGGTTAATAGGTTAGTCCCAAAAATAATATAAAAGTGGATAATAAAGCCTAATAATGTACAAAACAGTAGATAATATAGCATGGAGCAATCAAAAATTATAGATACGTTGGAGACGTATCAATGGCTCCAACTTCGATTCCGAAGAGTTCATAAACTTCTGCGCCACCCAAGGCACTCGGGTGGACTACACATCCGTTGCGCACCCGTAGTCGAATGGTCATGCTGAGAGGGTGAACGGACTTATCCTTCAAGGATTGAAGCCCCGACTCATACGCGACCTTGAGTATGCAGCTGGAGCCTGGGTGACTGAACTACCATCTGTCCTATGGGGTTTAAGGACGACTCCAAACCGGTCTACTGACCGCACTCCTTTCTCATGGTGTATGGAGCTGAAGCCATGCTGCCTAGTGATCTCCTCCACAATTCACCCCAAGTGGAACTCTACTTGGAAGCTGAGGCGGAGCAGGCACGACAGGACGCCGTTGATCTCTTGGAAGAAGAACGTGAGATGGCCCTAATACGGTCGACTATTTATCAATAAGATCTTTGTCGATTCCATACCAGGAATATCAAAGGTCGAGCATTTCAAGAAGGAGATATTGTAATCCGAGTGGATCAGCAGCGACCACACTAACTCGCCCCGCATGGGAAGGCCCCTTCATCGTCACCAAGGTGCTACACAACGGGGCCTATCACCTCTACAACCTCGCGAACAAGATTGACGAGCCGCGTGCCTAGAATGCAGAACTTCTTTGTCGATTTTATACCTAGCACTCGGATTATCGAGATGTAATAAGAGTACTTTTAGATTGTTTATCAAGACATGACTCCTGCAGTCCCATGATGATTTCTCTCGCATAAGGGTGTGTTCAAAACCCCCACTGGGTGACTTAGCCGCGAACTAGTTTTTGCCTACGTTAAAAATCTACTCCTAGTGAGAGCATCCCTCCCACTCGGGGGCTTAGCTGTGAGCCAGTCCTCGCCCAAGTTAAAAATCTACTCCGAGTGAGAGCATCCCTCCCACTCGGGGGGGGGGGGGGGGGGTGGGGGCTTAACCGTGAGCCAGTCCTCACCTAAGTTTAAAAATCTATTCCGAGTGAGAGCACCCCTCCCACTCGGGGGCTTAGCTGCGAGCCAGTCCTTGACTAAGTTAAAAATCTACTCCAAGTGAGAGCATCCCTCCCACTCGGGGGCTTGGCCGCGAGCCAGTCCTCGCCTAAGTTTAAAAATCTACTCCGAGTGAGAGCATTCCTCCCACTCGGGGACTTAGCTGCAAGCCAGTCCTCGCCTAAGTTTAAAATCTACTCCGAGTGGGAGCAGCCCTCCCACTCGGGGACTTAGCCGCGAGCCAGTCCTCGACTACATTTAAAATCTACTCCGAGTGAGAGCATCCCTCCCACTCGGGGACTTATCCGTGAGCCAGTCCTCACCTAAGTTTAAAGTCTACTTCGAGTGGGAGCATCCCTTCCACTCAGGGACTTAGCCACGAGCCAGTCCTCGCCCAAGTTTAAAATCTCCTCTATGTGAGAGCATCCCTCCCACTCGGGGGCTTAGCTGCGAGCCAGTCCACGCCTAAGTTAAAAAACTACTCTGAGTGAGAGCATCCCTCCCACTCTAGGGCTTAGCCGCGAGCCAGTCCTCGCCTAAGTTTAAAAATCTACTCCGAGTGATAGCATCCTTCCCACTAAGGGGCTTAGCTGCGAGCCAGTCCTCGCCTAAGTTTAAAATCTACTCCGAGTGAGAGCATCCCTCCCACTCGGGGGCTTAGCTGTGAGTGAGTCCTTGCCTAAGTTAAAAATCTACTCCGAGTGAGAGCATCCCTCCCACTCGGGGGCTTAGCTGCGAGCCAGTCCTCGCCTAAGTTAAAAATCTACTCCGAGTGAGAGAATCCCTCCCACTCCGGGGCTTAGTCCCCAGCCAGTCCTCGCCTAAGTTTAAAAATGTACTCCGAGTGAGAGCATCCCTCCCACTCGGGGGCTTAGCCGCCTGCTAGTCCTCGCCTATGTTTAAAATATACTCTGAGTGAGAGCATACCTCCTACTCGGGGGCTTAGCCGCGAGCCATTCCTTGCCTAAGTTTAAAATCTACTCCGAGTGAGAGCATCGATCCCTCACACTCGGGGGCTTAGCCGCAAGCCAGTCCTCGACTAAGTTTAAAATCTACTCCGAGTGAGAGCATCCCTCCCACTCGGGGGCTTAGCTGCGAGCCAGTCCTCGCCTGAGTTAAAAATATAGTCCGAGTGAAAGCATCCCTCCCACTCGGGGACTTAGCCGCAAGCCAGTCCTCGCCTAAGTTAAAAAATTACCCCATGTGAGAGCATTCCTCCCACTCGGGGGCTTAGTCGCGAGCCAGCCCTCACCTAAGTTCAAAAATATGTTCACTCAGAACATGCAATAAACTGGAAAGAAATATTCAGATAAATCCATCAAGTTTAGAAACGCAACAAAGTTACTCAGGCGGCAGGCCCGAACGAGTTTAGCAGTTACATGGTCACTTGGCATTCCATGGCAAATAAGTTCGAATCATAAAGTTTTTTCACGAGCCAGGAGTGTCAGCGTTCTGGGAACGGGGGTACCCAGACTTGCCAGCCTGCGTCCCACGGTGTGGCTCACCAACAGCCTGGTATGGCCCAGCTTCAGCATCAACAACTTGAGACCCTCGCGAGGCAAATGACACCGAGACCTCCATAGGGAGCGGCCTCCTCAGGCTGGCTCCCAAGGAGCGGAGATTTCTATGCAGGCTTCACCTCACGAGGATCGGATGACGTGAGCCATGACGACCAAGGCCAGGCGGGCGCCAGCGCGCGCAGTGTACCAGTTTCCTCTTTGGTGCTAAGGAGGCAAGTGCAGACGTGGAGTCCCGAGGAATCAACCAAAGGTTTCCATTCCGGTGCAACAAGACCAAGACCGCCAGGACGACAAGATGGAGGTCATCACCGAGCCCACCGCAGCGTCACGACCAGAGGCTTTTGCAGGCGGAAATTACTTTTGTCAGGATAGCATGTACTAGTTGTCTCCCTTCGAATTTGGCCGTCGTGGGAACCCTTCCCGCCTCCATTTTGGGAAGAGGACCAAGGCCACTATAAATAGGGCCTAGCCACCACCATAGAGGAGGAGGGAGATCTGTATCTGGACCAGAGAGATCATCCTCTCCCCCGCCAGCTCAAGAACACATCTCCTGAGGTTGTTCCCCACTATACTAATTCGTCCTTAGTCCCTCGAGGCCAATCCACCACAAAGCAGGAGTTGGGTTTTACACCGCAAGGTGGCCCGAACCTGGGTAAACTGATGTGTCTTGTTTCCTTCCTATTCATTGAGCTAGGCCTAGAGATTGGCGAGTAGGAAGACTGGGGAGGTTGAGTTCTTCACACGTACCCTAGAGTTCGAACCTCTCAAGGGTCTGCACAACCCGAAATCCGACATTTGGCGTGCCAGGTAGGGGTGCGTCGAAGATCTGGCTCTCCACCCACTGCATTCCGTTCTTCGCCTCCCATGGCGGACACTACTCCACCGACCGGACCGACGCGCGCTCACGGAGGAGCCAAGGGCCTCGGAGCTTTCACCCCCGCCCTGTGGCGGGTGCAGTGGCCACCCAAGTTTAGGCCGGAGCTGTCGCCCCGATACGACGGCGCGGCGGATTGGCAGGTTTTCTTCGAGCGTACGAGGAAGCCGTGTTGGCAGCCGGCAGCGACAACAAGGTCATGGCCAACTGGCTTCCCATGGCCCTTGCGGGCATGCCACGTGTCGGGCTGCTCAGCTTGCCATGGTCTTCTGTAGCCTCTTGGGAGGAGCTGCACGACCTCTTCATCGCGCGCTTCGCGACGCCCCACGCCGTCGCCGCCCTCCTTAGTGGTTCGCAGGCGTCGCCCTCAGGCCACCACATCAAGCAGTTCTTCCGCCGGGTGGGCGGCACTCACGTACAACAGGGAGCTCCTCCGGGCTGGGCGGCACCTAAGGCCAACCTCACCTTCGACTCAAAGGACCACCCCGCGACCACCACGGGAGCCGGTGCGCTCCCGATGCTCTGCACTCCCACCATCTGCAACGTAGCGGTCACAAAGACCCTTATCGACAGTGGAGCCAACCTCAATGTGCTCTCAGTGGAAGCATTCGGCTTGCTTCACGTGCCCCATGGCCGGCTTCGCCCCACCAAGCCCTTCTCCGGAGTCATCGATGGCTCCACCTGCCCCTTGGGGTAGATCCACCTCCCCGTCACCTTCGGCACCCGCGACAACTACCACACCGAACTAATCGACTTCGACATTGCCCTTACAATGCTATCATTGGGTACCCGACCTTGGCCAAGTTCATGGCAGCAACTCACCCTGCCTACAATCTTATGAAGATGCCGGGAAGCAGCGGCGCCCTCACTGTGGCGGGGGACACAAAGGAAGCGCCGTTGGCCCTCAAGCTAGCATTCAGGGCCGCGGCGGCCGCGTAACCCAGTGAGGAAGGAGCCCCAGAGGCTCTGGGGGTTGCGCCAGCAAAGAAGAAGCAACTGTTCTCTCAAGATCGTGCCAAGACGAAGCAGGTGCTGGTCAACGAGGACGGGGCATCAGGCGCCACCTTCACCATAGGCGTCGGCCTCCCTCCAGATCAAGAGGAGGCGTTGGTCAGCTTCTTGCACATGAACAAGGATGTGTTCGCGTGGGAGCCCAAGGACCTGGTTGGAATTCCATGGGGGTTAATCGAGCTTCACCTGAGGGTGTGCCCCAACGTATGCCCGGTGAAGCAGAAGGAACGATGGCAATCCACAGAGAAGCAGTCGTTCATCGTCCAAGAAACCCGCAAGTTGCAAGAGGATGGTGTCATTTGGGAGGTGCGGTACCCAGAGTGGTTGGAAAATCCGGTTATTGCCCCCAAGAAAGTCGGGAAGGAGCGCATATGCGTCGATTTCACCAACCTCAACAAGGCTTGCCCTCAAGACCCCTCCCCACTTCCACGCATTGATCAGATCATCGACTCCACCACCGAGTGCAACCTACTGTGTTTTCTGGACGCCTTCTTAGGCTACCACCAAATCAAGATGGCGGTGCAAGATGTTGAGAAGACAGCCTTCCTGGCCCCGTGCGGGGTGTATTGCTACACCTGCATGCCATTTGGGTTGCACAACGTCGGGGCAACCTTCCAGTGGTTGATGCACATCGCTCTGGGCCAGCAGCTCGGAAGGAATGCCGAGGCCTACGTCGATGACACAGTGGTGAAGTATTGAGTGGCAAGGACCCTTATTGAAGACATGTAAGAGACCTTTGCCAGCTTGCGCAAGGTGGATCTACGGCTCAATCCAGAGAAATGTGTGTTTGGCGTCCCCTCTGGCAAGCTGCTGGGCTTCCTGGTGTTGCACAGGGGGATCGAGGCCAACCCGGAGAAGGTCAAGGCAATAGAAAGGATGAGCCCACCACAAACCCTCAAGGAGATGCAGAAGCTGGCGGGCTGGGTGACCTCGCTGGGGCGCTTCATCTCCAAGTTGGGGGAACGTCCCCTCCCATTCTTCAAGTTGATGAAAAAGAAATGACCATTCGAGTGGACTCCGGAGGCTGTCGCGGTGTTCCAAGACCTCAAGAAGTACCTCACCGGCCCGCCGGTAATGGTAGCACCACATCCCCTTGAGCCCTTGGTGCTCTACCTGGCTGCCATGCCTCACTCTACCAGCGCAACGCTAGTGACGGTCTGGGAGGAGCGCCTGGCTAAGGGTTCACGGTGCAGCACCCCGCACCCGGTAAAGATGCAATGGCTTCACGACGGTACTCCTGAGGCCTCGGCTGCCCCAACAAATGACCAAGCTCCCCAGGACGGTGCTCCTGAGGCCTTGGCTGCCCCAACGAGCTACCAAGCTCCTGAGGCCATACAGTCTCGGGAGGTACAAGACTCCACCAACGCTTCCGCCCTCGTCGAGCACCCAGTGTACTTCATCAACATGGTTCTATGCGATGTGCGGGCATGATACCCTATGCAGCAAAAGCTCTTGCTCGCACTCCTCGTCGCCTCTCGCAAGTTGCGCCACTACTTCCAGGGCCACCCCATCAAGGTTGTCTCAGCTTACCCCCTGGAGACGGTGCTCCGGAGCCCCAATGCTGCGGGGAGAGACGCCGAATGGAACATAGAACTGCAGGCGTTCTAGTTGGAGTTCAGCACCACTAGACTTATAAAGGGCGCAACACTTGCTGACTTCATGGCAGAGTGGACCGACGTCCCCAGCCCCGAAGTAGACGAGGACCGACCCCTCTCGCCTGGAAGCGAGGCTCCGGACGATTTGGTCATGTACTTTGACAGCGCATTCATGTGTCAGGGCGCGGGGGCTAGAGCTGTGCTCATCTCGCCCACCCAGGACAAGCTCTACTACGCTGTGCAGCTCTGCTTCCAGTAGGGCGAGAAGGTCTCCAACAACATCACGGAATGCGAAGGCCTGATAGCCTGTCTCAAGGATGCGTTAGCCTTGGGAGTGAAGCGCCTCACCATCAAGGGCGACTCCCAACTCCTCGTCAACTTCTCCAACAAAGTATACGAGCCGAAGGACGAGCACATGGAGGCATACCTCAAGGTGGTACGCATAATTGAGAAACAGTTCTTGGGCCAAGAACTGCAACATGTGTCACGCGACACGAACAAGGAGGCAGATGACATCGCCAAGAGGGCATCCCGGCGCCTGCCACAGGAGCCTGGCGTCTTCGAGGAGCGGCTCTTCAAGCCATCGGCAACCCCCTCCACCATGGAACCGACAACGCCTCAGGAGGAGCTCCCCTCACCACCCCCTCGGGCACACCTGCTTGCGGCCCGACATCGGGGGCCCTATTGCTCCTCGCGCTCGAGCCTTAGGAGGGGTGCTGGACGGAGGAGTTCAAGGCGTACCTGCTCCAAGGGACCCTGCCAGAGAAGGAGGAAGACGCGGAGCGTGTGGCTCGCCAGGCCACAACCTACTGCATCCAGGACGACGAGCTTTACCGAAAACGGCCGAATGATGTCTCTTTGCGGTGCATCTCCAGGGTGCAGGGACACAAGCTACTAGCCGATATACATGGTGGGGATTGCGGACATCACTCTTCATCGCGCACCCTCGTGGGCAATGCATTCCGCAGTGGGTTCTACTGGCCCATGGTGCTCAATGATGCCACCTAGTCGGTGAGATCATGTGAAGCCTGCCAATTCCATGCCAAGCAGATCAAACAACCCGCTCAGGGTCTCCAGACCATCCCACTCTCATGGCCGTTCGCGGTCTAGGGGCTGGACATCTTGGGCCCGT
Source organism: Triticum urartu (assembly GCF_056163025.1). NCBI lineage: Eukaryota > Viridiplantae > Streptophyta > Magnoliopsida > Poales > Poaceae > Triticum > Triticum urartu. The sequence continues at coordinate 189,126,088 of NC_141873.1, read as the reverse complement.
TCCCTTGAGCACCCAGGGGCTACCGCTACCTCTACGTCGCCATCGACAAGTTCACCAAGTGGGCGAATGTGGAAGCCGTCCGCACCATCCCAGCCGGCTCGATAGTCAAGTTCATCAAGGGCCTCGTGAGCTAGTTCGGGGTCCCTAATCGCATCATCACCGACAACAGCTTGCAGTTCACTAGCAACCTTGTCAAAACATATTGTGCTAACCTTGGAACACAGATATGCTACGCCTCAGTGTCACACCCCAGGAGCAATGGCCAGGCCGAGCGCAACAACGCGGAGGTCCTGAGAGGCCTCAAGGCAAGAACCTTCAAGAAGAAGCTCGAGGCCTGTGGCAGGGGCTGGCTCGATGAGCTCCAGTTCGTGTTGTGGTCCATCCGCACTACCGCGACCAAGCCGACATGCGAAACTCCATTCTTTCTCGTCTATGGAGCTGAAGTGGTTCTCCCTCACGAGGGCAGGCATCGCTCCACGCGGGTCTTGGCGTTTGATGAGGCATGCCAGGACGCTTCACGGGGGATGGACCTCGTGCTGGGGGAGGAACGCCGCCGCCAAGCCTCGCTCCAAGCAGCGAGGTACCAGCAGGCGCTGCAGCGGTACCACTGCCATAGTGTCCACTCCAGGACGCTCGAGGTGGGTGATCTCGTCCTAAGGCGGGCGCTCTCCAGGGAGGGGCTGCATAAGCTCTCACCCATGTGGGAGGGCCCGTTCAGGATCGACTGCGTCTCCAGGCCTGGCGCCGCGCGCCTGGCCACGCAGGACGGGATCCCCATCCAGAACGCCTGGAACATGCAGCACCTCTGGAAGTTCTACCCATGAAGCAAGGCCCCGTGCCTGTGAAGGTCTCCGGTCATGACACTCTCACGTAATAATGAGTGGGGCTGTACACGCCCCAGAGTCTCCTAAGAGCCGCCCGCGGGCCTCACGGGGGCTCCCTCCCACGTCCGAGTGGCAGCACTTAGCTCCACGCTGGTGAGAAGACTAGACGCCGGACGCGGCTATTCCTTTGCTTGCTTTCTGTAGTTGGTTGCAACTTTTTAATGGAATTCGGAGTTTCCGCGTTTTTCCATTCGCCTGAGTTGGATTTTTCTCCTCTTACCTCGCTCGCCTCTCAGTCTTGACCCAGGAAGAGTGGCAGTTGCCCGTCGCTCCTCCTCGCGCGTCCCGCGCGCGGGGGCTAGGCAGGTGTGCACATTTGGGTTCGCCCGCACGCGAACACACCTCGCCGAAACCTCGTTTCCCCAGTGCCTCGTCTCTCTTAATCCTCGCGAGACACTCTCGAATGAGCTCATGGACATGAGCACCCTCTTAGGTCCGTGCACCTGAGCAGCACGATACAGTGCATTAGCCACAACCAACCCACACCCGGGGGATCCCGCGAGGAAGAACAAGGCGCCCTGTCAAGCTTTGTAAAAACTCTACAGCTCTACAATGTCTCATGAGGCCGGCGGCTCCTGAGTCATCAGGAAGGAGGCTTCGCCAGGTGCTGTTGGAAGGGTGCGCCCTCACGATGTGGGAGACTACTGCAAACACTTCAAGCTAAGTTACCCTAACCACACCTACTCAAGACATGGATATATGGCAAAACATCAAAATAATAAACATAGCGTAGTGGCATAAGTGCCATGGTTCATTACACACCCCAGCGGGGTACTCTATTTTTTCAAAATGCAGGAGAAAGCAAAGGTTAAACAAAAGCAGGCCCCACGCCTGCAGCAGCTCCCGGGGCTAGGCTCCAGCAATGCTTGAAGCTCAGTCCGAGCCTTCCTCCTGCTTCACCAGAGCATGGAGGCAAGATGGCCCGTCGCCTTCCCCGATCCGAGCCCGTCGGCGAGGTGGGTGATCATAGCCGCCGTTACTGGTGCTCTCGCCGAAGGAGGAGCCGCCGCCGCAGGGGCTGCCGCGGCTGTCGCCAAGGGCAAGCTCACCCTCATCATCGTCACGGCCATCGTCAAGGCCAAGCTCATCATTGCTGCTACCGTCTTCGGGGCAACACCCCGCGCGGCAGCCGTCTTCCCCAAACACCCTCACATAGAGGGTCACGAGGCCGTCGTACTTGAAGTGGAGGGTGCACCTCCAGCTCAAGCCGCGCATAGGGGCAAACGCCTACCAGCCGCAGGTCAAGGACACGTCGCCGACGGCGGTGACCTCGACCCCAGCCCATGAGGCCCCGCTATAGCAGCCATCCGCGTGCAGCCAGAGGCCATTAAGCCCCGTAGACGGAAGCACACTCTCAAAGAAGCGCGGGAGCGGGAGCCAGGTGCCCACGGGCCTCTCCGACCACACGACAAACTCCGGGAACACGTCCGCTGAGTGGAAGCGCGGCCGAGGAGGTCGGGCAAGCATGGCATGCCTTCTCTCATTGCAGGAGCTGCCTCAGCCACAGCGCCTCCGCCGCAAGGAGAAGCACCGCCGCGACCGTCGGAGGTAGCGCCCGCCCTTGGAGGAGTGCGCATGCGCCCCCTAGGAACCACCGCTGGGGTCGCCACATACTTGCGGGAGCGTCCGTGGCTCCTCTTGGGTGGTGGCGAACCCGACCCCTCCTTGGGGGCCTTCCCCTTCTCAGCGGCGGAGAACTTCCTCATCGGCGCCATGAAGACATCGGCAAGACAACGAGACGACGAAGAAGAAGGAGCGGGTAGCGAGAAGATGGGGATGAGCGAGGGGGGGGGCTCTGCCCCTCTCTTCATTTATAGCCGGAGGGAGGCCAACAACCGGCCTCCATGATCCCACGCAATGATGGTTTTCTCTCTGCATGCAGCAGAGTCTCGTCAAGTCGAACGGTTGCCGAGGTAGCATGGGGAAGCAGAGATGCCCATGTCCCATCAATTGCCATGCATCGACCAAGGCCGCAGGTGGTTAGGGCCTGTGGCGCTCCGCACTTGACCCATTGGCTTCGCCTCGAAGCCAAGTTCGAGCATGCCTTGGGCCCGGGGGCTACTGTAGGCATTCTGGGAACGGAGGAACCCAGACTTACCTGCCCGCGGCCCACGGCGTGGCTCGCCAATGGCCTGGTACGGCCCAGCTTTAGCATCAACAACTCGAGACCCTCGTGAGGGGCCAAGCCTCGCGAGGCGGACGACACCGAGACCTCCACGGGGAGCGGCCTCCTCAGGCTGGCTCCCGAGGAGCAGAGATTTCTATGCCAGCTTCACCTCACGAGGATCGGATGACGTGAGCCATGACGACCAAGGCCAGGCGAGCGCCAGCGGACGCAGTATGCAAGTTTCCTCTTTGGTGCTAAGGAGCCAAGTGCAGATGCGGAGTCCCGACGAATCAGCCAAAGGTTTCCATTCTGGTGCAACAAGACCAAGACCGCCAGGACGGTAGGACGGAGGTCATCGCCGAGCCCACCGCAGCGTCACGACCAGAGGCTTTTGCAGGCAAAGACTACTTTTCTCAGGATAGCATGTGCTAGTTATCTCCCTTTGAATTTGGCCGTTGTGGGAACCCTTCCCGCCTTCATTTTGGGAAGAGAACCAAGGCCACTATAAATAGGGCCTAGCCACCACCATAGAGGAGGAGGGAGATCCGGACCCGGATCAGAGAGATCATCCTCTCCCCCGCCAGCTCAAGAACACATCTCCTGAGGCTATTCCCCACTAGACTAGTTCATCCTCAGCCCCTCGAGGCCAATCGACCACAAAGTAGGAGTAGGGTTTTACACCGCAAGGTGGCCCGAACCTGCGTAAACTGCTGTGTCTTGTTTCCTTCCTATTCATCGAGCTAGGCTGAGAGATTGGTGAGTAGGTAGACTGGGGAGGTTGAGTTCTTCGCACACACCCCAGAGTTCGAACCTCTCATGGGTCTGCGGAACCCGAAATCCGACAAGGAGGACTCGCAGGCTCGACCAAGGTGTCCAGGTCAATGCCATCTATTATCCGATTGGCTGCCTCAATGAAGGTCTCCATAAAATCTTCAAACCGGAGCTTCTTCGTGTTTGCCACCTGAAGAGCCTTCAGCTTGTCTTCCCTGGCTTCCTTACAATGGACGCGAACACTACAAAAAAAATTCACTTCCGTGATGATACGTGTTTGTCATAGTAGGTCGCGTTTTCTGTCATGTATGTACATCCATGGCAATTTTATGACAGAATCAAGATAGTCATACCTGTGCTGTCGTAGAAGTGTTCCATGACAATACCAGAATTATCATCACAGAAGTGTTCACTTCCATGTTGATAAATGATGCGTCATGGAAGTGCTTTCGTCAAGGGTAACCGACACGTGGCATCCACCGTAATGGGTCGCCATTAAGCTACCGGGTCCGGTTTTGGATCTGCTAACCTGTCAACAACCCGGACCAATGGGGATTTTCCACGTGTAAAATTCTCATTGGCCGAAGGAAACACACGTCAGCTCATCATTGGGTCAGATAGGTGCCAATGATATGTCCAACCCGTTTGACTTGGTTCATTTAGCTTACAAAGGCCCATTTAGCTTACAAAGGCCGGCCCGTTTAACTTGGTCAAAAGATAGCGGGCCGGCCCATGAAAAGCATGTTAACGGTCTGTTCGCATATAGCCCATTTTATGGCCTAGTAACTCATGGCCCGTTAGGGCCTTCCATAAATTGGCCCAACAATGTCACGCGGGCCGTCGAATATAACACCACCCTGTTTCACTTTCGGCCCATGATGTCTTTCGGACCATATGAGGCCTTTTGTATCTTTAGGCCCTTTAGTGGCCCACGGTGAGTCTAGCCCATAATGAACATTAAATTTCTTTGTACCCATTAACGGCCCATGATTCACATGGGCCGTGTCCAGCCCGTGTTAGCTTTCGGCCTACTAACGGCCCATACGTTCTTGGGCTCCTTTCCGGCCCTCAATTACTTCCAATCCGCTACTGGCCTATTCCCCTAATGGGCCAAATTTGGCTTGTGGTTAGATTCGGACCATTTGTGGCCTGTTAACCCGTCGTGTCGTTTCTAGCCCGTCCTATATTCTGGCCCATTAACGACCCATTATGCTTGTGATAGAATTAGGCCTTTGCTGTCTTCCTGCCTGTTAACGACCCGTTACTGTGCTGGCCTGATACCAATTACGCCCGTTTACAGCCCATGTGGACCCATTTATCCGATGGCCCGAGGCCCACCGATTCTATGGCCCGTTGGAGGCTCATTTATCCGACGGCCCGTAGGAGGCCCATGGATCCTACGGCCTGTAGCAGGGTCAATGTTACCACGGTCCGTATATGGCCCATGGTTGTTGTGGCCACTAGCAAACCAGGGAAAAATAAGACTGGGAAATAAATAAGCCCAAAACTAACGCTAGGCTATTAAGGCAATTGCACATATTACATCCACCGGGCATCAAAGTTCGCCACCAGTGCAAATATAGGGAACACCCTACACTATACAAAAATGGCTTGCTGTTTTCTTCAGCCGGTGGTTGCACGTTAAGAACAAATTTTGTATCACAACAAAAAAATTACAACCATAAAACAAAAGGAAGGTTGGCATAAAAATTAATAGTCTGGCAGATAAATGCACCACCAGAAGTTCAGAAGCTCAGTTCATTTGACCTGACTGTTACGTTTTCATGCTATATTGTCCCATGGAGCACCATAACCTTCGCCTTCATTTCTCCTAGGCTCCTGAACAACATAGCAAATGTCTGATAGTATGGTTTCAAAACCATCATATCTTGCCGACATCAAACAATGGTTGTCCTTGTTTCACAACGGGTCTCTGTTAGGGAATGGATTTGTGTCTGGAGCACGGATATAACATTGTTTTGAGCTTGCATATCTTGATCATGAGGCAGTTTGTACAAGATTGCCTTAACACCAACCTAGTATTATGTAGGAACATGCTTTTGGCACCGTTAGTGGATAGGTACTGACCCACTGCAGAAAGAGGTGACATTGCAATTATAGTTGCCTCATCACCTTCAGAAGGTGGCGGTTCCACCATTTTTTCCATAGCTTGCTGAAAAGTTGAATTTTTTACATTAGTAGTACTAGAACATAAGATATTAAGGAGGCAACAAAACCAAACAAAATAGTTTTGGTCTATATACAGAACTTATTCTGGTGAACTTGTGTAATATTAGTTGTATTGTCTATTTCTTCACATTGTATTGACAACTAAGGATAAAGAGACAAAGTTTATAATATGGTAAGCATAGTATGACATCATTCATATCACAAAACAACCGATAATAGACAAACATGCAATTGTAACGTTGTGTGGGCAAGTCCAGGACGGAACTAGATTACAGATCAAGATCAAAGGAACATCACTCCTCTCTTTTAAACCTTGTAAGGTGTAATGATACGCTAAGACAATTGTATAAAATTGAAAAGAGTAATAGACATTGGTTGCAAACCATGCAGTTCAATGCACGATTCAAAGTAAGTAGTAGTTAAAAGGCATGAGGATTAAGGACTTACAACAGCGGCTTTGACTGGTGTAGTCATGCCCTTCGTCTTGCTGGTGCGACTGTCCTTGAAGATTTCTACAACATTTGGTTCAGGTACTTTTTGGTCCTTGCGGGCTTTCCTCTGCATTTGTAACAATTCAATATATATCTGATTATATGGCACAACGAAAAGAGTGAAACAACAGTTAATTGCAAGAGCCTTGCAGTGTGCAATATAGCTACGCGATCTTGTCGTCTGTTGGAATTTCACTTTCGTATGGTCGACCTTGTTCTTTGAACAGTTCATGTACAAGAAGATAGATTTGTGAGGCACATGCGTATATAGGAGTTCAACATGTGATCTGATCACATACATATAACATACCTGATACTTTAGATCAGACTAGTGTTTAACGAGGTCTCTCTAGTCTTCATCTGATATATTTTCCACTAGAGATGTTTGGGCAAGTTCACTGTTAGCCTTACCTTCAAAATGAGTTTTCCTCAAGTTATACCGATACTGCCGTAGAGCAGACTTGAAAACATGGGTGCAAGCTTGTCTAGTTGCATCATATTGGCTATCCAACTTGAACCTCATATGTTGAAAATTATGGTTGTCTAATTATCAGCAACCTAGAAAGTATGGGACAGATCAAGACGATATTACTAGTTTCCTACATAACCATACTTACAGATAAATGGCCAAGGAAGGTGTTGAACTCAGTTTTGTATTTTTCATTCCTGTACTGAATCCATGTTGGGAGGATACGTGCATGACACCTAACTGCAACCGCTGCCTCTGATACTAACTTGGCTGACTCCGAAGCATCACGTGGCCTTTTTAAACCTACCTCAAAATGGATCTTCATTCTTCATCCTCTAGATTTAGTTAACCTATCGAGCATTTAACCCTGATGTTTGTTTCCTATTGCGCCTAGGTGCTAGTCCAACAACGAACATAGGAAGTGTTAGTGTACATCAAACTATGAGACTACATATAGAGAAGCATGCAACTATAACTTGACTCCGGCAACTACCTTCTTGCCATTGAAGCTCACAAGGTTCATCTGATCTTGCCAACTCGTCTGGTGTCAAGACTGCTTCGGAAGTAGTGTCAGGTGGCAAGGGAGCTTGGGAACTGTAGTGATCGGAGACCGACGCTCTAGGTGCCTTCCATGTATTTCGAGTTTCGTCGTGTGATTTGTTTTGTTTGTTGCTTTCATCATAGCATCATTTGCATTGCATCATGTCATCATGCTTTGTCTCATTAACTTTTGCATCTGAAATAAACAAATCGTATGGATCTTTGGTCCATTTGAAACGAGGGATGTTCACAATGGTGATTTCTCTTTATAACATATACAAAGTCTCCCAATATTATTAAGGAGCTATAGTAAAATATTCTATTAATTGGAATGTACCATAACACACGTACAATAAATCCCATGCCTTTTGTGCTTCGAGTTGACCTCCAAACCTTGTTGATAATTCTTTCTCCATTTATAAAAAATATAAACATTTTTGGACCTTCCAAACCCCCATTCCCTATTCACCCAATTGAATTAAATTCAATTGTGTTTGAATCTAAACCTTGCATCCATATCCACTCCTATTCTTGCATTAAGCTCATTTTTCTTAGTCTGAGAAAATTAACCCCGTGACCACTTCTTTCCCAATCTTTTCCTTCTCTCTTTTCTTTCTTCCTATTTTTCTATAGATGGAAAAGAGAAGGAAGAAAGGGACTGGACCAGGCCTCTAGCCTTTTCCATCTCCGCCTAGTTGGCCCAAGGCCCATCCGACCGCTACCTATAACCCTAGCCTCACCTGCTCGAACCCCTCTTCTCTCCCTCGTCCCCTCTTCCCACCGCCACACACACACACAACACAGAGAGGGGCAGCGCCCACTGCCTGATCTCCATGGCTGCGCCCGTTTCCGCTGGGACCCCGACAAAGACGAGTACGATGCCCCTCCGCGCGACCCCTTCCTCTGCTTCTCCTTCCCACGCACCGCCTCCTTCTCCCTCACACCCAAAGGCGTGTCGTCGCTGCTGTCCCTCCACTCCTTCTCCATCAAGGCCCCGCTTCACCTGCTGCTCCTCCTGCCTCGCCGGTGAGCCTCTGCTATGCCGCCCCTTGCCTTGCCCTCTCCCGTGTCCGCGACAGCTTGGCACGGGCTTGCCGCAGTGCTGCGCCACTGCGGGTCTGCCGACCATGGACGCCGCCTGATCGCCATGGCCTCCTGCCATGGACCAGAGGAGCCGCGCCACGCACCTCCGGCTGCCTCGACCTCTTGCGCCTCCTCTTCCCTCCGTCCGGCCTCAACCGCCGGAGACACGCCGCCTCCCCTCCATGGTGCCATGCCTTTGTTCATCGTCGTTGTCACCACGAGCCCCATGCCCGCTTCCTGCCGCTGCTCGCGCATCGCCCTGCCTTGCTGCTGCCCACCAGAGGCCTTTTTGTCTTGCGTTGTTTTGGATCCGCAAGGATGAGACGCCAAGACCCGTACCTGGACCGTCAAGCATCTTCCTCGAGATTTTGCGTACCACAACGATGCGCCAAGTACCTACCCATGACCCGAGTGTCTACGACCCGTGTAGAACTACTGTCGCCAAGACCGGTCTGACAAGTACCCCGACAACGTGTGTACCACTACCATCGACCCTCGGAGACTCTATCGACGTCAAGTTCCTCGCCATGACCCCAAACATCTACGGAATGTGTACGACTACGAAACATGTACCACTACCATCGCCAATATCGTGAGTACATCTACCGTCGTCGTGTATCACTACTTCCACTGTTGTCGCAAGAACGAGACCGGCAAGTCTAAAGACCCAAGTACCACGACAACGCCGAAGGGATTCGAATCCGTCAAGTTCCTCTTCGAAACATGAACTTCTACTTCCCTCAATGAACTTGATCCGTTTCTAAAATGCACGCTTCGAAGGTATAACCCCGAGACGACGCCCGTGAATGAATGCATGTGTGTTGCATGAGATGCTCGTGTTTGCACCTTGTCCGGGTTTTCATTGCACGGTCCTCATCATTTGCTATGCGTCGACCCGTGGGAACCCGGTAACCGGGATCACCCCACCATTGCTAGCATGTTCCACACATCCGCACACTTGCTCTTATGCACCAGTATCTCAATGAGTTGTCGGATCATCGGAATGTTGCCATGGCACCATTTCTGTTGTCGTTGCCATGGCACCCCTTTCGTTTCGCCATGGTGACAAATGATTCATAACATGCTCATGTCAACATTTCATAAAATTGCATCAACTTGTGTATGTCATCCTCATGCATGCTAAAAACCTTTAAATTGCTGTTTCCATTAATTTGCATAAATGACATGCTAAAATGATTTATTTTATAATTAAATAACCGTAGCTTCGTATTAAATAAAATTTATATGTAAGTGGGGTGGAAAAATGCATAGATTAACATGGTGCACTTACTTTTGCTGTTTAACAACTCTAAAATATGGTTTAGGGCAGAACAATACCGGATTCAAAATATGCATATGGGGATTTTTCGGAATTGTTGTTTGTTGTTCTGGCCTCATTTAAACTTGCCTAGATAGGTAGCTTTATTATGCTTCACCTCTTGCCATGTTAACCAACATTTAATTTTGACGTGTAGCATAAACAAGAGCGAACTAAATATTTGAATGTGGTGTTTCGTCAATATGCAACGAGTTGCATATTGAGCTCCACTTAATTTGTAGTATTGTTTGTTGCACTTTGCCATGCCATGCCTCTTTAAACTGGACATGCATCATACTTGATTGTGCATCATGCCATGTTCATGCCAGTGTGTTAACCGCGTCGTTTGCTTCTTTCCGGTTGTGGTTCTTCTCGATAGTTCCGTTTGCGTTGCGATTGTGAGGATCCGTTCGACTACGTTGGTTCGTCTATTTCATGGACTCGGTCTTCTTGCTAGCGGGATTTCAGGCAAGATGATTGTTACCTTGGATACCACTACTATCTTTGCTATGCTAGTTGTCTCGATGCTATCGCTATGTCGCGCTACCTACCACTTGTTTATCAAGCCTCCCATTTTGCCATGTTAGCCTCTAACCTTTTCCACCATCCTAGCAAACCGTTGTGTGGCTATGTTACCGCTTTGCTCAGCCCCTCTTATAGCGTTGCTAGTTGCAGGTCCAGTGCAGGTTGTTCCACGTTGGGACATGGATATCATGGGATATCACAATATCTCTTATTTAATTTAATGCATGTATATACTTGGTAAAGGGTAGAAGGCTTGGCCTTTTGCCTGGTGTTTTGTTCCACTCTTGCCGCACTAGTTTCTGTCATACTAGTGTTATGTTCCTTGATTTTGCGTCCCTAACACAGTGAGGGTTTATGGGCCCTTTTGACAGTTCACTTTGAATAAAACTCTTCTAGCAAGGCCCAACATTGGTATTACCATTTGCCCAACATAATAACTAAATATGATAATAAATTTTATGCATAGGGAGTTAGTTCTACCCGAGGTTCGTTATTCAACATAATACAAGGGGCCAATGATGATGGTGTTGGTCCCAAACTAGAGCATCGTGCGGGACCGCCCCTTGGCAACTTGGGGTATTTTGGTACCTGTACGCTTAGCTCATCCGTCGTGGCCTGAGACGAGATACGCGCGGCTACTATCAAGGTGTCCACACGTGGGGAGGTCTTGTTGGATTTGTTTTACCATTGTCGAAATGTCATATGCACCGGGATTCCGATTCTGATCGAAGGGTCCCAAGATGGAGGATTGTCTCCGCGGATCATGAGCTTGTCATGGGCTAAGTTGGGACATCCCTGCAGGGTTTAAACTTTCGATGTATTCATGTATAAGAGGCTCTGAGCAAAAGTGGTAACATAGCCAAACAACAATTTGCTAGGAAAGGTGGGTTAGAGGCTGACATGGCAAAATGGGAGGCATGATATAGCAAGTGGTAGGTATTGCAGCATAGCAATAGAGCGAACAACTAGCAAGAAAAGATAGAAGTGATTTCGAGGGTATGGTCATCTTGCCTGAGATCCCTCAAGGAAGAAGAACGAGTCGATGAAGAAGACAAATGGACGTAGTCGAACGGATCCTCACAAACGCGACATTATCGGAACTAACCCGAAGAAGCAACACCGGAAAGAAGCAAACAACATAGAAAAACAACCATCACATAACCATGACATGATGCACAACCAAGTATGATGTGTGTCCGGTTTAATGAGGCATGGCATGGGAAAATGCACAAGCAAAACTACAAGTTAAGTGGAGCTCAATATGCAACGAGTTGCATATTGACGAAACACCACAACAATTATTTAGTTCACTCCCGTTTATGTACCCAGCAATATTAAATGTTATTAAACATGGCAAGAGGTGAAGGATATGAAGACTACCTATCTAGGCAAGTTTAAATGAGGCTGGAACAACAAACAACAAGTTTGGTAAAATCCTCATGTGCATATTTTTGGTTTGGTACTATTCTGTTCTAAACCATATTTTAGAGTTTTTAAACATGCAAGATGAATGAACCATGTTAAACTAGGCATTTTTCTACCCCATTTACATATAAAGTTTATTAAGTTTGGAGCTACGGTTATTTAGTTATGAATTAAAGCATTTAGCATGGCAATATAGCAAAATGAACAAATGGCAAGTTTAAACATTTTTAACATGCATGAAAGTGACATATTATTAATCTACATGTAATTCTAAGCATTTTTCATATTAGAAATTTTTACATGTGATGCATAGTTTGTGGGTTATTAAATGCATGTTCTAGAGGGGCTATTCTGCAAAACTGGCAGTCTCAGGATAAAAACAGAATTTCGTAGAGCCTAAAAAAACTATACGGGCTGAATCTGGTAGGCTGGCCCAACAGGTAAAAAACAAGAAGGGGGTGCTGGGGTGTGGCCTCACCCATGGGCCAAAGGCCCAGATCTGTGGAGGTGGGGACTGGGCCTCGGTCAACGAGCGAAGAGGAGGCAGCCCAGACGCGTGGAGGTGAGGTCAACCGGTCGAGCGGGGCGGGTGAGCTGCTCTGCTCATTTCTGAAGAAAAGCACAACGATAGGTTCAGGGCGACGCTAGTCGGGAACGGGCAAGGGCGGCAGAGGTGATGGCTCGCCGACGTCGGGGCTCGAGGCGGCCAGGTGCTGCATCCTTCGGCGACGGGGATGACGCCGAAGCATAGGAGGCGAGCGGAACTGGGCGTCGGGGGCCCATCTCCGGCGATGGTGGCGGCCGTTGGTGCTCCTAGACAGAGAGAAAATGAGCGGGGTGAGAGACAGCAGGGAAGACGAGCAGCAGAAAGTCAGGAGGAGGAGGCACGGCGACCTACGGTGCTCCGGCGTCGCGCTCGCTGGCACGACAGAGTAGGAGCGGTGAGGCGGTGCACGAGGTGAAGATGAGCAGGGGCGATGGAGCCCTGAGCAGGAGAAGCAGAAGAAGGCTCAGCGGCGGCATGAACGGGAAAGAGGTCAGGCGGGGTCGTGGACTTGACAGATCCGGCCGTGGGACACCGGTTCCCAACAGCGGCAAGGAGAACTGGAGCTCGGGGAGGCATCCATGGCGTGCTTCTGCTCATCGCCGGCCGGTACGGCTGGCTCCATGGAAGTGCTTGAGAAGAAGCAGAGGAGGCCGTGGACTCTGGCTGCTGGTCGAGATCGAGTTTGCTCGATCTGGAAGCCGGCCGGGACGGGTGCTGCTCAGGGAAGAAGGAGCTCGGGCAGTGGTTGGCTGTGGTTTGGATCGAGGAAGATCGAGCAAGGGGATTTGGCCAGGTGGGATCTGGATCGATCCCGAGGAAGGAGGAGAGTTGTTCGAGTGCTTCGGTTGGGCTGGTGGGGAGACCGAGAAGGTGGAGGCTCTGGTTGGTTCGCTGATGACCCCAAGGTGAACGAGAGAGAGTGGCGGCGGAGGGATTCAGAGGATGGGACAGGATAGGCTAGTGTTTGACTGATATTTATATCAGATGAGTTTAGGTTAGGGGCTAACTCGTCCCTCCAATAGAAATCGGGCGGTCGAGAAAAATAGGCTAGGGAGTCCGATAAATAAAACGAAGATGATTTATAGATGTTTGGGTTTGATCCGGACCCGTTGGTAACGACAGAGCGGGTCGGGTTCGAGACAGTTTCGGACATGGGCGAGGGGTCGATGCACTATGCAAAGAGGGAGTAGGTGGTTTGACAAGAGGGAATCGATAACTCGGTTGGTCTCAGCACGGTCAACAAAGGTGAGGGGTTTGATGGGCTCAGAAAAGAGAGAGAAGAGAGATGCCCAACAGCAGTTTCGGAGACCGAAACGTCCGACGAAAAACCGACTACTATTGCCACTATAGTTTAACGGTTGGGCTATCAAACGAGCTCCGAATGCGATGAAACTTGGCAGGCGGCCTATATACACTAAAACAACACCTAAAAGTACATGTAGTCCCCATGTGTGGTTTTGGTAATTGATGAAAATCCTTATGGACTAATGTTTGCATTGAGATATACATTTGAAGGTTAGTCCCATTGGAATATGATTGAAAATTAATGAAAGACAATTCCTTTGAAGCAACAATTACATTGAGATGATCAAAATGAAGTTCATTGGAGTATCTTAAGGGTTGCCATGCTTAGAGATATTGTTTGAGCCATAATGGATCAAGATCTTAAAAGGATGATTTGAATGATGAATTCTAGGAGTGACTCAAAGATATGATCATAATGGACTCATGTGTTGAGTCATGATTGATCAAGTATTCAAGCAAGCTATTCCAGTGAAGAATTCAATATACCCTTCAAGACATCAAGATTAAACATGGAGTAGAGATATAGGTTGACCAAGATGAAGCTCAAAGATCGAACTCTAAATGGACAACACACGAGCACAAATGATGCACCACATAGGATCTTGTGGTATGATAAGAAATTATCAATTGCACTCTGTGTACTAACCCATACTATGTGTTGTCTATGTTTTTGAGGGTTAGGTGATTCTCATGGGCTCGCATCAAGAAAGAGATTTCAAGTGTCTATGAGAGGATGACATCAAGTGTTGGTGATCATGGTTGACAAGGGCAAGTTCAAGATAACCATCCCAAAGGATTGCATTCTTGAAGCTTGTGGATGATCAAATGATGGACAAGTGAAGATGAATACAAAGCAAAGCTTCCCACAATGTGTATGGGGGAGAGACTTGAAGACTTTACCAATGTCTTGCCTTCATCTTGAGCCAAGAAGAAACATCAACATCAAGCTCAAGTGAATGACTAGTGTCGAAGGTATTAGTTACTTTGATGTTAGTGTTGTGGAGTGATGACCACCAAAGAAACATATACACTCAAGAATGGATTCTCGATAGCTATGTAGTGTAGCTCTTTTTATGATTCTTGAGTTATAGGGATCACGCACTATTAAGAGGGGATAAAAGGGGTTTATGATGGATTTGCTCAATTCAACATCTTCTATACACAATTCCACTCATATCCTATATACCAAAGAAAAGCCAAAGCCAAATAGTTTCCCAAAATATATAATCTAACCTTTCCATACTTTGCACCCTCCATTTTGGTTTATCTTGGGTGGTTCTCTATGTGAGGACCTGGAGCTTTTCCATAGCTTCAAAACGAGCCCAAGAACATCAAAATTGGAGTTCGGATGTGAAAGTTATGCATGTTTTAGTTTTGGGGTTCCTGCTGTTATTTTGGCCGGACGTCCGGTAACGTCCGGAAATCCGGTGCGCCGATCCAGAAGCAAACACACGGATTTCCGGTACTTATCAGATGTCCGGTGCCCGGATGTCCGGCAAGTGTTGGATGTCCGACAAACCTGTTTCGCAAATATCCTACTACATTCGTCTGATGGCATGCTACGGCCGTCGGACGTCCGGTGTTCCACCGGACGTCCGGTGCCTGTTTTGCCACCGGACGTCCGGTAATCCACCGGACATCCGACACTTTCCTGAGTAGAATTCTCCCCAACGACCACATTTGGGGCCACACTATAAATACCCCTTCACTACTTCATGGAGGGGTTGAGCAACACATTCATATGAATTCTAGAACACAAAAAGGCTCCCTCTCACTTCTCCTACATCAAATCTTAGATCCCGGAGAGATTCGTGAGAGTTCTTGAGAGATTTTCCAATCAAGTGATAGATCCACTCCCTCTCCCTCTCTTGACCAAAGGAATTTGTGATTTGAGCAAGTCTTGAGCATTTCCCCTTTGTTCTTGTTACTCTTGGAGGTTGGAGACTCCTAGGCGGTAGGAGTGCTCCGGTGAGGAATCAACTTGTGATTTGTCCCCCGGAAAGTTTGTGAAGGTTTGGCGGCCGCCTCAAGGTCTACCACTAGTGGATGAGAATCGCCTTCGTAGTGATACCTCAAGGAGAATAGGGTGAGCCTTCGTGGCGTTGGTGTGCCTTCGTGGTAACATCCACCTCTCTAACGGTGACTAGCTTCCCTCCAAGGAAGTGAACATCGGGATACATCCTCGTCTTCGTGACTTTGGTTATCCCTAACCCTAACTCCTTACTTGTGGTTTAATTTGGTCACTTGACCATGCATTCACTATATCTTTTTGTCCTCATTATATTGTGTTGGCCATTCCCTTGAAGAGATTATTTAGGCCTACACTTTATATTCGCAATTCATACTTTCTACTATTGTTCTATCTTATGCTTAGTGTGAATTGCCAGCTTGTAACATTCATTTCCATAACTTGTGACATAACTTGTGTAAGCTTGTAGTGCTTACTTGAGTTTGCTTGTATCATTCAATTCCATATATTGTGATACAATTTGTGTAAGCTTGTATTGCTTACTTATGGTTGTGTGCATTATTCATTTCCATATCTCTTGATATACATTGAGTAAGTTTGTGTGACTTACTTGTGCTTACTCATATCCTCGTTGTTCTCATCTTGTTTATCCTAAGTTGTTGGTGCACTTAGTGAGCCTAGTATATTTAGGATTTGTGCTTGAAAAGTATCCGCTTAGTTTATTTCCGCATTAGGATATAGCCAAATCTGTAAAAGATTTTAAATCGCCTATTCACCCCCCCTCTAGGCGACATCGTGGTCCTTTCAATTGGTATCAGAGCTAGGTCTCTCCTTATTAGGATTAACCTCCTAGAGAGTAACGATGTCGACTAGTGAACTAGTGCATGATGACACATTTTGTTTTAATGGCACAAATTACATTATGTGGAGATTACGCATGCTTTGTCGCTTTCGGGCCATGGGTACAAATGCTTTGCGGATTGTGGTTGTAGGGAATTCAAATCTAAAGGATGGACAATCTCCGTCACTTGATGATATGCATCTTGATTGTGAAGCTTTAAGTGTCATTCATCAAGCTATAACCTTCGAGGTGTTCAAGTCAATCTCGTCTTGTTCGTTGGCTCATGAGGCTTGGACCAAAATTGAAGATATATATGGTGGGTCCAATCTTGATGAAGACAATATTATTTTCGGGGAGTTAATGGAGGAGTTCTCCACATTTCTAGATCATGAAGAGCTCTCTATTGCTTCCACCTCCGATTACTTGCATACCTCAACATCTTTCACTTCACCAACATGTGGCGTACCACAAGGTAATGACATGGTGAGTGAAGAAATATCTCGTGATGATGGTATTAAGCTCATCATTGATAATCTTTCTTATGTTGATACTAGTGATGTATCTTCTATGGACACGAGCATACCTAACACCAAAAACATCGTACATTCTTGTGTAGAGAGTCCATGCATATCATCTAATGATGCACTCATAAATTCTTGTGATGATATGCTTGGTCGTTTGTGTTGCCATATTCAAAATATCATGATTCCCTCTAGTTCTCTTTGTGAAACTAACCATGTAGAGGAAATCAAGAAAAGTGAGGCATGCTTGGTTGATGAAGAACCCTCTTCTCCAAAAGAATCATCATCAACCCCCTGTGTTCACATGTGCCTCATGGCAAGAGGTAATGCCGAGGTATCATCTTCTCTTAGTGACAATGATGATAGTTGTAATGAGGAAGATGATGAAGTCTTGACTCAAAATCTCTATGAGATTGGGAAAACTCTTCGTAGAGCTAAAAATAACACTTATAAAAGGTTCCAAGATGTTCTTGCTTGCTTTCAAAAACGTAATGACTTATTTCTTTACGAGCAAGCAAAACGTGAACAACTTGAACATGAACTTGCTATGGCTCATCAATGTCTTAGTGACTTGAGGTCTTTAAAAGAAGAGATTGAAGTTACACATTGTAAACTTAAAGAGGATTTTGAGCCCCTTGACCTTGACTACAAGAAGGTCAAAGGAGAGCTCATCAAACTCTCTAAGTCTCATGAGGAACTTCAAGCTACTCACGCGGAGTCTCTAGCTTCTACATGCGCCTCTCATATTGATAATGATGCTTGTGATACTAACTCTATCTTGTGTGAAGCATTGATATTAAAAGAAAATGTTGAGCTAAGGACTCAACTTGATTTGCTAACTAGAAATTATGGGAAATTGGAAGAAAGTTATGAAAAGCTCTCGGGCACTCATGAGGATCTTATAATCTCTCATGATGGGCTAAAGTTAGCTCATGAGTCTATGTGCATCAAGGTAAAATCATGTGAGTCTCATGTGGATATTACCACATCTTCTACTCGAAATGCCTTATTGCCATGTGCTAGTCCTTGCAATTCCTCTCTACATGATATTGGTACATCTTGTGATGAATTGCTCACCATGCCTTGTTGCTCTAACAATGAAGTTTCTACTTCCTCTAGTTCTTTTGTTAATACTAACCATGTAGAGGAAAATAAAGAGCTCAAGGCCCAAGTCACCAGTTTGAAGAAAGACTTGGAAAAATATTGCGATAATATCTTGAGTGTGCAAAAGGACCCTCAAGACAAAATTGGACTTGATTTCATCTCCAACAAGAAGAAGTCCAAGAACAAGAAGAAGGGACGAGATCAAGTCAAGAATTCGGCCAGCATTATTTGCTTCAAGTGCAAGAATGTTGGACACCATGTGAGATCTTGTCCATTGAAGAAGAAGGCTTCAAGTGTGAAGCATCAAGGGAAGTGGCCTCAAGTTCAATCTCAAGATAATGAAAGGCCTCTTCCCATGCCTAACCATGATAATGTTCTCCAAGTTGAGAAGGTAAATAAGAAGAGAAAGGGTAGCACATGTTGCTATATTTGCCGTGAGAAGGGACACATATCTTCATCATGTCCCAACGGTAATGTCTCTAAGCCTCAAATTTTCAATGATCATTATTCACTTAGAAAGTATAATGTTGGCAATTTGTTTGCCAAGTTTGTTGGTGCCCAAAGTGGTTTGAAAGTTGATAAGACCATTTGGGTTGCCAAACCTATTGTGACTAACTTCTTAGGACCCAACTTGGTTGGGGACCGTCAAGCTCAAACTTGATCAATAGGTGTGTGGAGGACATTGGAGACTTGGTTAGTTTATGTAGAAAAAAATATTTTCACCATGTATTATGGTTCAAAGCCAAGTCAAGTGGTATTATCATATTTGCCATTCCAATGCTCTTCCTGGAGGTAATTTGTATTTATATTGTCTACATTGAAAGTTACTAGTCCCTCTCATGTTTAGGTTTTGTACCTAGCATGTGTTTGTATATGGTGTGCCTCCTATTATGCTTGATTTGAGTTATCTAGCATGTGTACGTCGCAATGCACTTCATATAATTGTGTGTGTGGTTCTGAGCCTTTATTGCTTCATTAGTTGAATCATATAGGGCTCTTTTGAGATATTAATGGATCACCACATTATGGGGGAGTGATATGCTTTGTGCATATCACAATCCTTGTTAAATGTGTACAATTATGGGGTGCCACTTAGAATATATCTGAGATTATCTTATATCTCTGTGGCATGCAATGCCTTGTTTACATATGGCATTATTGTGCGGTTTTGCCCATGGCTATCTTCAAAATCATATTCGGAAAATCGTTTGATTAAATCTATTCCAATTGTTGCTTTGCATGATGATCTATCTAATCAGAGTGTTAATAATATACTATCCAAGCTCTGTGTTTATTTCTAAACTCTCATGTTATGCTTATGTTAGTATAGATGGTCATGTACTTATGTGGTTTCTACGCCAAATGACAACTCGAAATACCATTTTGTTTGAGTTCATCTTATTGGTTTTTATGGAGTTATGGGAGTGTGTTATCTCATTGTTTATAGTACCCTATATCTAATTGAGTGAGATATTCCTATGAGTATGTGTGCAATGCATATCTTATATGCTCATTGGTTTTCCTTGGTTCATATGTTGAACTTTATGTGCTATTATATGTTGATTTTTTCACTTTGATTTATTTTGGACAACATGAATGACTAGTGATGCTATTGGAAGTATTAATGGTTATGTGTTTATTTGTCCATTTTGTATCTCCCTGTATTTTGGTAGGAATGTGCATGCATAGTTTCCATGTGTAAATTCGCATGTCTTGTTTGCTTTATTTGATCCCATATATATCTGGTAAATCCATCAAATTCTTAATAGCTAAGATGTGCATGAAATTCAAATTCATATCGATATGCACATACTTAAGTGGTTTTACCCTATGTGTTGTAGTTATGCTAACTACTTCGGACCCAATAAGTTTGGGGACCATATTGTACTTAAAATGTTTTAGGTACATCTAAGAAGCATTGGGTGCTTGGCTTATTCATGGAGGTGGTGGTACTATGAGGAAATTAGAGCCAGGCTTGGACATTTTATTGATCTATGACTTCATACCAATGCTATCTTGGTAACAAGTATTTACTTCATGCATGTATATAGAAATGGGGTCAACCTTGTGTAGGTTGCATCATGGCATGAATTTCTTGACTCGTTCCTGTGATACTTGTTTCCTTTCTCAAAGCATCCCAACAATGATCTCTTGTTGCTAGTTGTGATGTCTTTGATGGTTGTGTATTTGGAGTTCATTAATATACAATAAGATAATATTAAGCCATGTGCTATGCTTTCAAGCAAAGATCTCATTGGTATATTTTATGACTCCCATTTGGATATCTTATTCTTTCCTTTTGTAACCATTTCATGTGTACATCCTTCGTTGTGGATATATATCACCATGATTGTCATCTACCTAGAATCTTATACACGTGAGAGAAGTTACATCTCTAATTGATATCCTTATTCTTTCATGTCCACTGTTTCACTCTCATTTTGTATCTTTGGTGGCGTGGAAGCATTTGTTGTATGAGTGTGTGTCTTACTTTTTTTTGTGTCTTAGTGCACTCATGTTTTGTGAAGATTGTTGTCCTTGCACTTGCCTTGACAAGCCTATTATTTCCTATCTTCACCATGGGTTGTCACAAGCTTTGATTTTTAATTTGCTATTAGTGAGCTTGTGAACCCATTTGCTTGATGTGTGTGTGACCTGCTTAACTTCGTGTGTGTGGGAAGGACATATCTGGCACCTTGTATCTCATTTACTCAAGACTATGTTGATGCTTAATTCTCATCCTTATATTAGTCTTCTCAAGTGCTTTGACATGGCTCACACACATCGTTTTGGTTGTGCCTATTATTAGGTCGCCTCATTTACATGTTGCTCAACCATATGTTTGTTACAATTGCTAGGCTTATTTTCCTATCTATGCTTGCTTGCAATTGTTTTGTGTTCCTATTGATTTTGGGGGAGTGATGATCCTATTTTGTGCACTTATCCAAATAAAAAAAATTCTAAATAGTGCACAAATCATGGGGAGCCTCTCTATTTTCCTTAGAACACTCCGTTGCTCAAATCATAATATTCTTTTATCCTTCTGGATCGTCGGATCTTTTGATTGCTTGTGTCACATTGTGTTATGCAAATGAGATCAATTTGTGCCATGTACTTTGTGCCATGTGCCTTGCTCTTATGCTAGGCTCAAATTTGTATAATAGTGGATTCACTTGTGGATATCATGTTCTTATCAATTACAAACTTTTTTGTGTATACGGGTTTCTTTGTGGATACATATCATGATTATTATTGGCCACTTAGAAATTTTTATACATAAGAAAGTTCATGTCTTTCCTTGATATCATTTAGTCCTTGCTGGCCACTTTGTGTGTTCCTTCTATTCGTATAGTGGCTTTGGTAAGAGGTTGTGTCATGAGTGCTTGTATGCATTGCATATATCCTTGCGCACTCAAGTGTTTTGGATGTATTTTGGACCCATACTTGACATGATGATCATATTGGATATTCCTATTTTATCTTGTCCAAAACATGTTCTTTGGATCTTTTGAATGTTTTCCTCCCATGTTTAATCTAATTTTCGTATCATACTATCTTGTTGCATTCTAGATACTATATATGGGTTGAGCTCCTCAAAATTTTCATCATTGAATATGTGCATTTGATTTCACTCACATTTCCGCGATATGCACACATTAAGGAGGAACTCATACTATATTAGTCTTATAGATTTTTCCATCCATTTTGGCATTTGTTGCCAATGGGGGAGAAATTTAGAGGGTTTAAGATAAGTATTTTTGTAGTGCTTGTTGTCACTCATGCATATCTAACCCTGTTATATACTCTTGTTGCATGGATGAGTATTGTATATAGGGGAAATCTTCTCCTAGTTTATGTCAACCAATATATGCAATGTGTCAGGACCCCGATTCCAAGTCACGTCGATCTAGCCGGTAACACCTCATATCATTTTGCGGCCTCACGCACGGTATTCCCACGGGTGTCGCCTTACCATGGCCCGGGACCGTTTGCGTCTTTTGGCTCACGTATATGATAGTGTTGCTAGCATCCATATGACAGAGAACCCGGGCCGACATGGCTAGTCGTGAACCCAAAGCGGCACTAACCTATGGGAACAGGCATACATGAATCACATCGAGCATGTCGGTCAGCAGCGTGTATATCCGGGCTGTAGCACTGGGCTAACAGGACTCCGGGAACCCGGGCTGTAGCAGGCTAGGAAGGACTCCGGATGTTACCGCGTGACATTTCCCAGAAGGGACAGACACAGGAACAAAGTGAAACACATGCCGGCCAGTCAAGTGTCCTGAGCAGTAGTGCTAGGCTAATAGGACTCCGGTGAACCAGGCAGTAGCGGACTACTATGGCTCATGGAAGCACAAGACTACATTTCCCCATAAGAGAGGCTGCCAAGGATAAACAACTAGATTGTCGGATCCCACACATACCAAGCATTTCAATCATACACACAATATGCTCGACATGTGTAAATACAACATGGCATCACAACAAGACTCTACGACTCAAACATTTATTCATTAGGCTCCGAGGAGCGAGATATTACAAACATGGGTCCCATGACCCAACAATCATAGCATACAAATCAAGAACATGCGGAAGCTTAACATGTCTGAGTACAGACGTCTACAAATGAAAAAGGCTAAGAAGCCTGACTATCTACCAGATCCTGCCGAGGGCACAAGATCGTAGCTGAGGTATCAAGCTAAACGTCGAAGTCCACACGGAACTACTAGCGAGACTGACGTCTCTCTGAAAAAACATAGAATAGGAAAACATGAGTACAAATGTACCCAGCAAGACTTACATCAGAACTAACTACATATGCACCGGTATCAACAAAGGGGGTGGTGGAGTTTAACTGCAGCAAGCCAGCTTTGACTCAGTGGCTAATCTGAACTACGACTGCAAGCAACTCTTTTGAGGTGGCGCACACGAGTCCACATGTTCACCATTCAATACACCACTATGGATCCGCTCTCGTCTCCCTACGAGAAGGCCATCCATAGCACTCACACTTATCTTGCGAGTTTTAGAGTATCCACTTTCACTTGTCTATGAACTGTTATAGGCAACCCAGAAGTCCATTACCGCGGACACGGCTATTCGAATAGATGATGTTAACCCTGCAGGGGTGTACTTCTTCACACACGCTCTCACCACTTACCGCCGTTTACACGACATGTACTCGGCAACCTTCAAGCGGAAGCCCAACGAGGGTGTCGGCCACAGCCTACCTAAACACTCAAGTCTCTAGTCCAGGTTTATCGCCTATCCAGGTTCCATCCGCAGGGAGTCCGGCCGAGGTTTCCACATACGGCCCCGGACAATGTGTACAGGGTTCCGAGACACCAAACGGGCGCCCGGCATGCCTGCCCACGGTGTATCTACCGCATCATAGCCCACCCCTAGGGTCAGTGCTACGCACGGCCGCCAACACATATCCTATAAACACCAGAAACTAGTTGCAACTCCTGGACAGAGGACAAGGGTGATCAAGAAGCCGAGAGGGTCCATTGGTTTCGGGCCCAATGCGTGGTAGTAACTGTTTCATGGATCACAAACACAGAACTCAGTTCCTAAGGACAGTTTCAATGAGACAACCCACCATGTACTCCTACATGGCCTCTCACCGCTACCTTTACCAAATCGTGTTCACACACTTAGCTCACACACAGTAGGACATGTTCATCACTGTTCCAATTCATCCCCGATGAATCAGACCTGACTCAACTCTAAGCAGTAGCAGGCATGAAAAATAAGCATGAATGAGTAGGCACATCAGGGCTCAAACAACTCCTACTCATGCTAGTGGGTTTCATCTATTTACTGTGGCAATGACAGGTCATGCAGATGAAAGGGGTTCAACTACCGCAACATGTAACAGTTGAATCGTTGTTGTCCTAATGCAGTAAAAGAGAGCAGGAGCGAGAGAGTGGGATTGTATCGGAATGAACAAGGGTGTTTTGCTTGCCTGGCACTTCTGAAGATATTCTTCATCGGTGTCATCGAACTCATCGTCGGAAGTACGTCTATCGAGAGGGGACGAATACCGGCAATAGAGAGGGAGAGCACAATCAATGCAATGCAACAATATGATGCATGATCATGACATGGCAATATGCTGTGATTTGGGCTAATGCAACAGAAAGTCATTTTAATTGAAGGGGAATTCAAAACTATATCAATTCCAACTCCAAACCTATTATGAAATTTGCCCTAATCACGTTTCATTCTAAACAGTGAGGTTAACTTGCTCAAACATGCATGAAAATGATACAGATGGATTCCTTGAATTTTTTTGATAATTTTTCATATATAATTTATTTCATTTGGAGTTACGGTTGATTTTCTATGATTTTTAGAAGTTTATACTAATTTCTGGAATTTTCTGAATAAACTTAAATCCAGAAAGTGCTTTACTGCGTCAGCATGACCTCATAGTGACGTCAGCAGGTCAACGGCTCGGTCCAGGTCAAACCTGACGTGTGGGGTCCACATGTCAGTGACACAGTTAACTAACAAGGTTAACTAAAATTAAACTAAACCTAATCTAGTTTAGTTAAGGCCTGGGCCCACATGTCAGAGGCTAATTAAAACTAACTAAATAAATTAACACTAACCTAGGTTAATTAGCAGGGCTAGCCCAACGCGTCAGTGACCCAGGGTGGTCAAACCCTGGTCAGACGGGGTCAAACCCCCGGTCAAATTGGTCAAACCTGCCGGTGACTAACCGCCGGCGAGGTCCGAGGCGGCGGCGATGCACGGAATCGCAGCACAGGCCACGGTTCGAGGCGCGGATGGCACCGTTGGGACCCTGAGCCTTGTCCGCGTCGGCTGGTGCTAGTGGGGTTGCCGGAGACGACCTAGATCGACGGCGGTGTCCGCTTCCGCGGCGGCCGGAATTCGGCGAAGGTGGACAGCGTGCTACGGTGCACGGGAGGATGAGTGGGTAGGTGTTCTAGGTTCCTGGGAACGCGTTGAGGACGAAAACATGCTCTGACGCGACGTTTGCGGGCTCTAGCCACGGCGGTGACATGGCCGGTGGCGAGCAAGCTTTCGGGCGGGGTGGTGGAGTTAGCTAGGGCGCAAATTAGGCAACGGGGCATGGGGGAAACGGTGCAGCAGCTCACCGCAGTTCTTCTGGTGGTGCTGGCGAGGCAGGGGAGGCACGGGTTCCGGTGAATCGACGGCGGTGATCCACGGGTCCGAGGAGGAAGAAGAGCTCGAAGTCATTGTCACGGAGCTCTTGGCGGCGCCTGGATTGGTGCAGAGGACGCGGGGATCAAGGCGGAGCTCGTGGCATAGCTGGATGGCGTGGGAAGGGCGATGGTAGCGGCGAATGGCGGCGGTGCGTCCATGGAGGCTTCGGCCATGGCGGGGAACGGGCGAGGGGGAGAGCGAGGGAGGGATAGATTGATCCATATGGGTCTGGGGGGGTGGCGTGGCGCGATGGAAGGCTCAGGGCGCGCGCGCGTGCGTGTTGCGGGCACACGCCCTCGTGCCTACTGGCACGAGGTTGAAGACAGGGGAGGAGTTGGGCTGGGCTAGCTACAGTGTTGGGCCGCACAGCTGGGCTGCAGGTAAGCCAGGTAAGTTTCTCCTTTCTCTATTTTATTTCCTGTTTTATATTTTTCTGCAACTTTGTGGCTTTTCTAAAAATGCTTAGGCACTTTCAAAAATCACCAAACTGCTCATGCCCACTATTTAGCATATAACCAACATGGAACATTTCAGTTTAGGATTATTTGGACATCTAAAATATTCTATAGCATTTAAATGCCCGAATGCAAATAGATTATGATTTAATTCAGTGATCCTATGATGTCCTAGAAATATGTGCACCATTTCTATCAGAGGTTTAAGACCAAGGCAAAGATGATGAACATTTTAGAAGGGCATTTCAGGATCATTGAAAAAGATTTTAGTAAATCCTAGCTGGATTAATGGGGTGCTGGGGGTTCTGTCATCCCCATTTCAATTTTCTGAGTAAAGTAGACATGATGCAACACCATATGTTAGCACTAGGCATTACCAGAACTTGGGATGTGACAACTCACCCCCACTAAAACAAGAATCTCATCCCGAGATTCAAGAAGTGGAGTAAGAAGACAGAGGGGTCACAAAACTATCACAGTCTTCTTGATCCAAGTGTCCTTCTCGAAGATACCGATATATTGCATCACATTGCTCTTGACGTCTTTGTCTTCGAGATCTTCATCCAACACGATGAAGAGGGAAGGAAACTCTACAGGAAATGATCTTCTCAAAGATCGAGCAACTCAAGATCAACTCATGGAGTGAGACATTAGAACATCTCTTGAGCTGAGACACAAAACACACATCGAGAGAGATGGAAGGTAATAGATGACAAGGGTTCAAATTGGTAGGCAACAATTCCACGCTGGAGTAGGATGGTGCATGGTTTCAAAGTAGCGAGGAGGTAATTGCCATGATTCCATAACGGGACACCTTAGGGAAAGGTGACTCGTAGAAATATTCCCTTAAGTGGCAAAAAGAATTACTTTTGATTCTGAGATCATTGAAACTCTTCTCACTAGCCTGAGGAAATCACAAACGACCGCGTGAAGGAGCTTGAAGAAATGGCATACTCATACTAGAATGGATGATGTGGACTACCTTGTTGAAGAAAACGCGATGGATGATTTGTTTATCATCGGAAATAGATGGAACCCATGGTAGGACCACTTTGAAGATGATCCTGATCAGTAATTACTGAGAAGGGTAGTCCGTAGTAGGAGGACACAATGGAGGTGCAAGCTGGGAACAAAATGCAAATGCCGGAAATGATTCTAGTAACTGGGGAGGAACCCAACAGTAGAGAGAGATTCCACTGTTTGAAAGGTTATGGCATAATCGAAGAAACTGAGAACGGATCCCAGTTAATGCCGACGATAAATCCTAGTGCTTAAGCGTGCTCTCAAGAACTTGAGCATTTCCGTATCAATCAAGGTTTTACCAATATCCGTGTCAAGGATCCTAGCAACACAACATGCTACCATGATGAATAATGGTGGAAGATGCAGATGCAAAGAAAGATAACACGTTCTCAGATTTCACCTTAGCGAGGCCAAGGAATCAAAATATGGATGATCGACCGAGAGACATTTAGCACTCCGCTTCTAATGTTCCCCTTGATGTACTGGTTAGCATGGTCATGCTTTAAAGCATCAACATAGCCATCAAGTAGTGGTCGGACTTCGGAATACAAAGGATCCATAAGGAACAACTTCTGGAGAAAATCCTACGAAATCCTTGTAGAGAGGTGACCAACTTCTTCAATCAAGATACTACAATAATAGATCTTCTGACTGGGTGTGTTGGCCACGACATCCACTTTACCGGTTATCGAGAGACCGATATTATAGTTCTTGGAAAATGCTCCAACCATCATATCTGCCTGAGATTCAGATCTGGTTAGTGTCAGGATATTCCAAACTCATCGAGTCTAGAAAGGAAAATGAAGGTTTGCAACACAATTTGACGAGATGACGTTGCGAGATTCTCGGGGAATGAACTGCGATAGCAGGCTCCAAAACATGAGCTGGTTCTGTTACAAACTTGTGAACACGCTATCCGAGACAAGCGTGACCACGTGGTAGTCTTATAAGAAAATACTACCAAGTTCAGGTTGGGGAACCGTCATCGAAGATAACGAAGTCCTGACATAAGTCATGATTCTTAAGAAGGAACTTCTTCTCCTTGAACAAATCAGTCAGTGGCTTGGTGTGCTAGAAAACACATATAGAATGGAGGTGGCCAACCTATCAAACCATAGAGTACTTCGCACCTATGCGTGACTAACTTGGGAAGATTCCAGAGGAAACAAAAACAATCTTTCTTGAATTCATGGCGGCAACTTGCATCGATTGCACGTGAACCAGAGGAAGTCACTTCTTTCATCCAGACAGATACTTCATGAACAGAGCATGAAGATATGCTTGCTCAAGTTTCCAACACTAGCTTGATGTTCGACATGAGCCATGGAGAAAATAAGATGCTGCTGATGGGATCAACAACAACTCATCGGAATTTCCATATCACTGGACTTCCACCATCATGTGAACACGGTGATAGCATTGGTCAGACCAAAAGATGTAATGGTGTATTCTCGAGGGATCAACCACGAGTAAGACAACACTACGAACATCGTTGGTTCTGATTTGACTTGACGATAACCCATACTCATGTCAAAGTTCTGACAAGACAATAGATCCAACAACTGATCACGAGGACCAATTGGTGAAGATATCATCTTTCTTCAACGCACACACAACACAAAAATATCCCTTCAGGAAGAACCAAATTCGGCAAAGGCTTTTATCTTCCAACTCTCCAAGTTGTTGTTTAGCTTAACCAACTAGCTCAGGGATATCCAACATAGATTCTTGGAGAAGAGGTGATTTATAAGAAAACCCATTTAATCACGAACTCAACATACCGGTCAGGTGATAGCCAGGTAATACTTCCGAGAAGATCTTCGGAAATAACGAACCACCAATATGTTACTAAGCTCGAGAAAATCTTGCTTTTTAGGGCAAGACGATATGATCAAATAAGCAAGGATAGACACAGTCCCAACTCTTGATAGAAGAGTGCACTAGGGAAAAGGATCAGGTAGCATGATCAATCTTAGAATGATGATTCAATAACCAACACGCTAAGAATGAGAATATTGTCCATTAACTACCAAGCATCGAGGTTGCTAGGAGTATTGATTTCACACATCACAGTTCACTTGTCAGCATTCCGGTTATGGCAACACGGGACCGAGGAATGAACGATGATGGCGAGAGTATCACTGCATCAAGAATTCATAAGATAAGGTGAAATTCTCATGACGTTCCTGGCATAAAAGTGGGTAATACTTCAGGGTAGAACAGAATCAAAGCTTGATTGCATTTGATCTGCGGAATACAACTGCTTTGACCCAATCCTGGATATGGATGAGGTACTGGAGTTTGTTTCTCCTAGTCATTCTGAAATAGAATGGCTTGACGAACCACAAGAATACTAGGCATCGATAACACAAAATGCACGACATAAACTTGGCTATCAACTAATAGACAAGGATCGGAATACAACTACAGAGGGACAACTCAAGGAACATATATCTTTCTGAGTTGTGGATGCATAGGTTAGTATGTCGAACAAGTTCAACATATTTCTTCCGGATGACCCATGCTGAGAGGTAGGACTGGCAGAGACACAATTATGAATGGAGAACTCCTCAGGAGTACTCTAATGGTGATCTTTTGGTTCAAAGAACTTCTGCCTTAATGGTTCATGGTATTTGGAAGAAGGAAATACCATGGATCTCGAGGACTATCGCAAAGGTTACTAGTATCTTAAAGGAACTAGCAACACTATCAACATGAGATAAGTAGGGTGAATCTCGGTTTCAAGAACCCATGAATAGAATACCTACCACTACATGGCATCACGGGATGCTTTCGAGAATGGTGGCCAGAATCATCACACCGGAACACAAAACATGGCTATATTACTAGGTGACTCCCTAAAACACCTAGGGTCATAATGATAGCTCCAACATATATGTCGATACAACAGAGTACCTCAACTCACCGATTAGTGTGATTAATCTGGCCCAAAAGGATATCATAAATGGAAAGAAAGGATTTGCAAATGCATCAGACTACTTAGAAACCTGGGATGACTCGGACAGCATAACGGCTGTAAATGCTCAAAACGATTTGAGACATCCTGCAAAATGGTGGCATAACCACTCAACAACACTGTAACATCCCAAATTTTCAATTTGGAATTTTATACATTAGGTCATCATGCATATCATATTTTATTTTGCTTTTGATTTTGATCCTAGAAAATCCTACGCAACTCAAGGACCCACGGAGAGAATTGGGGATTTCGTTATTTACATATTTGAGTTTTCTCAAATTATGTAAACAGGATCATTTGATTTTATTTATTTTATCATCAATTATTTCTATTACAAAAATATGAGAGAGGGAATAAAATGACTTTCCCAAAATATAGAAATATTGAGGATTTAATAAAAAAATCAAATAAGTCTTATTTCGGAGTTTTTCAGTATTTTTAATTGAATTTAGGAAAAATGCGCGTTTTTCAAAGTTGTAGTTTGGGCCCAGATAAATGTTCACTTTATCGGGCTTGATTTTAGAAACCCGGCAAAATTTATTTCGTGATTTTTGGAGTCCATTTGGTATTACTTTTTATTTTTCTTCCGAGCGGAATTATAAAAAAAACGCGCGGAACCGACTTTGGGCCGTACTCGGCCAGGACACCGCCGGCCAAGGCTATATAAGCCGCCGCCCCAGGGCCCGAAAGCCCAGCCGCCAGCCGCCCCTGCCCTAACCCTAGCCGCCGCCTCCGGCCGCCGCGGCCAGCCGCCGCCGCCACCCCGCCGCCGACTCGCCGGAGTGCGCGCCGCCCGAGGTTCGCCACCGCCTCGTTTTCCGTGCTGTTTTAAAAAAAAAATCTTTTCGTCGTTTTTCTTTTTCGTCGGATTTTTCGCGGTTATTTTCTGATCGTGATTTCTGATCTGATTTTCGTTTTAGTATAACTTTTCGCTCGTTTATCGGAATCAGGCGATTCAAGTGCCTGGAGTTTCGTCTCGAAACCCTCTTTCCGAATAATCAACTTAAACATGTTTTTGCTACTGTAAAATTTGCCCTAGATCCAGATTACTAGAACGAAGTTGTTTTCTTTCGCCGTTTGATTTCTTTTGCTTCGTTCGATTTGATTCTTTTTGCAAACCAGGGTTCTTAAGTTAAACTTTCTGGTTAGATCTCTTATTTGAGTTTTACCTGTGCATTAGATGAGTACTTATTGTATGCTTGTTGTTTGTCTGCGATAGAATACCCGGAGTGCGCCGCCTGTTACTTCGAATCTCTAGGTTACACGGATCATCAGCAAGGCAAGTAACACTTTGATCATACCTTTTCTACAACCCAGTTTTATTGCATTAGATCAATCCTCACACATTGCATGATTAGGATCTAATTAAATTGTGGGATGGGAAGTAGATGAGGTAGTACCTATTACCTGATTATTATCAAACATTTGGGAGTTACTTCTACGTTTGCTTATTATGCCATGCTATGCTAGTAGACGTGGATTGGGTGAGTGATATCCATGACAGATGTGAGATTGATAATTAAGGGTTTATCTAAGGTGGCAACCTAACACACATCTGGGTGGATTGAGGCACCTGGGGTTTCCAGGACTTGCCTGTTTTTATTTGGACCGCCACCCAGACCCAAAGGGATCATGAGATTATTCATACTAGAAACTTCCGTGTGCAGCCACAAGCCATTATGGGCTCTGGCATAGTTGACTAAGTTGTGCGAACTCTTACAGGGTAGACTAGAATATGTAGGGGAAAGTAGGTGTACCGGTCTATCCGTCGTAAGGTGCTAGCGCTTCTGAAAGACTGTGTCTCAGTCATCCGTCTTCTCAAACACCCTGTAGTGCGAGAAACCAAACGGAGGCGATCGAGTCTTATGGGGAAAAGTGTGCAAACCTCTGCAGAGTGTAACAAACTAATCATGGTTAGCCGTGTCCCCGGTTATGGACATCTTGAGTATCTAGTACCTGGATTATCATGTGAATCTCAACATGTTACTCTAAATTAATTTTGATGGGTTTTAATGATGTTACTTAATTGGGATTGAGAATGTTGTCAACCATTCTCAATGTTTAACAACCACCATGATAGTAATTAATTTTATTCCTTTGAAGTAGGGAAAAATTGGCTTTACGCAAAACTGTAACCATAGAGCTTTCCACCAGCCAAATATGCATATAGTATAGCTGTTGCATTCCATTATTCTCTATGTGTTACCTTGCCAGCATATTCCATGTGCTGACCCGTTTTCGGGCTGCAACGTTAATGTTGCAGACTTTTCAGACGACGATTAAGGAGTTTTTAGGTCGTGGTTCTAAACTCGTGATGCCGTTGGAGTTGATGGACTCACTTATCTTCCAAGCCTTCCGCTGTTGTCGTTATTAGATGGCCTTAAGCCATATTTATTGTAATAAGTTCTCTTTTGAGACACTTGATGTAATAAGTGTGTGATTGCTACTCTGCTATAAATCCTCCGAGTACTGTGTGGTGTCAGCATTACTGATCCAGGGATGACACCGGAGCACAGAGATCAGACTGTTTGAGGTCTGGTCGCTACAGAGATGGTATCAGAGCACACGCTGACTGTAGGACACGACAACTAAGATAAAGACCTAGATCACTACTCACTCTCTTCTCTTCTGACTTCTCATCTTTTCTACTCTTTAGGATGGCGGATGCAAGGAACAAGTTCACACAACCAGATGAAGACACACCCTTTGGACGCCACTTGAAGGAAGTCACTAGATACCTGAACATAGGAGTACCAAGCTTCACGGGAACCTACAACGCCACTTTACCTGAAGAAGAGCGCTGGATGATTCAAGTTCAAGTTCCAGGATGGACGTTCATGCTAGTCACTGAGCCCATAAAGTTTTCTTTTGATGCACCAACTTGGAGTCTAGGAAAGAGTATGGCAGCTCATATCGCCATGGGACGCATTGGAAAAGTCTACCGCAAGGATCTCAAGGATACTATCTACCAGATTTGTGGACGCCGAGATGAACACTGGGAGATGATCAGCACCAGGAAAGATAGATCAATTGCAGCTTTTATTTAGGAGTTAAACCAGCACATTCGACGACAGGAGAATCAGATGTGCGCCGACATGATAGATCTGAAGAAGGCTAAGACTAGAATCAAGGAACTAGAGGAAGAACTCAAGGCTACACGCGAAGATTATGAAGAAGAAATTGAAGTATTGGTGGAGAAGAATGACGATCTGATTAAGAAGATTGGAATATTTATGGGAGGCCCGACACCAGTAGATGAAGACGAAGAACCCAAGGAGATTAGTCCGGACGACTACATCATCATTGACAGCACCGACTCGGAGCAAGATAGTAGCGATGATGACTATGTGGATGAAGCAGGAGCCGATATCATGGAGTCTACAACCGTAGAATATTTCTAGTAGACCACCTGATCAATAGTAGTAGTCCACCATGTAAATATAGTAGTCCGAGCACTTTTGCGATAGTTAGATCGATTGTATGCCTTTGTTTGATTGAATGAAGTGAATTGTGTGCTTTTGCCTCATGTGCAGATGGGTAGTGTTTTCTCTTTAGACCCCCTCTATTCTTATATCTCATCTTTTCTAAATCCTCAGATGCCTCCGGGACGTGACCCCGGATTTGCCTTTCCGCCGGAGCTCACCCAGTTGATCCAGCAGCAGAACACCTTGATGCAGTTGCTAGTTTAAAATCAGAATAAAGGGAACAACAACAACAACCCACCACCACCACCACCTGTTGACCACTTAGCCCGTTTTCTTAGGATGAATCCGCCGGTGTTTTCCAGTAGCACCGAGCCGATAGTAGCAGATGATTGGCTCCGCAAGATAGCTAGGGAGTTAACCACAGCAGGATGCACAGATGTGGAGAAGGTTAAGTTTGCCGCACATCAGTTAGAAGGACCCGCAGCATCTTGGTGGGAGAATTTCACAGCCACCTTCCCAGTCGACACTGTCACATGGGACCAGTTTCAGCAGGCTTTTCGTACTGCCCATGTTTCAGCAGGAGCAATGGCCATGAAGAAGCGTGAGTTTCGTAACTTGCGCCAAGGAGGACGGACATTTGGCCAGTATGTGGAGGAGTTTAGTAAGCTAGCACGTTATGCCCCAGATGACGTTGCTACAGATGCAGCTAAGCAGGAGAAATTCCTAGAAGGACTGAATGATGAGTTGAGTATGCAGTTGATGGTAGCCACCTTCAACAACTACCATGAGTTGGTAGATCGTGCTCTTATGATTGAAGGGAAGCAACAGCAAATTGAGAACCGCAAGAGGAAGTATGGACAAGGAAAGTATAATTCAGGATCTCAGCAGAAGCCTCGTTTTACCCCTAGACCGGGAGGACATTTTCAGCATACCCATGGAGTAGGTAGCTCGCACAATCACAATGGCACCAAGAATGGTAATGGGAATGGAGGAAGCAATGGCCAGAACCGCAGCACCCCATCAACCCCAGCCAAGAAGGACTTGAGCCACGTCACTTGCTATAAGTGTTCGAAGCCAGGACATTATGCAAATGACTGTCCTGAAGGACAAAACGGCAAAACCCTTTCAACAGGGGACAGGTGAACCACGTTAATGTGGAGGAGGTTGAAGCTCAGCCCGATGCAGTAATAGGCACTGGTCCAATATCGAGGCGACCATATAGGATGCCCGCAAAAGATTTGGTGGAAATTAAGAAGCAGATTAAGGAGTTACTGGATAAGGGATATATTCGCCCAAGTTCTTCGCCTTGGGGATCACCAGTACTTCTAGTGGAGAAGAAGGATGGATCGTTAAGGATGGTTGTTGACTATCGAGGATTGAACGAAGTAACAATCAAGAACAAGTACCCGCTACCAATGATCAATGATCTGTTTGATCGATTGCATGGAGCTAGAGTGTTTTCCAAGATCGATTTGCGATCAGGATACCACCAGTTGAAGATTCGAGAATAGGATATACCTAAGACAGCATTCACCACAAGATATGGACTGTATGAGTATACCGTTATGTCATTTGGACTGACTAACGCGCCTGCCTATTTTATGAACATGATGAACAAAGTGTTTATGGAGTTTTTGGATAAGTTCGTCGCAGTGTTCATTGATGATATCCTGGTATATTCGAAGAATGAAGAGGAGCATAAGGAACATTTGCGTTTGGTACTTGGAAAGCTCAGAGAACACCAATTATACGCCAAGTTCAGCAAATGTGAATTTTGGTTGAAGGAAGTAGGATTCCTCGGACACGTTATATCTGGAGAAGGTATAGCAGTAGATCCCGCTAAAGTTGAAACTGTGACCAAGTGGGAAGTCCCAACAACAGTTGGAGAGATCCGGAGTTTTCTTGGACTCGCAGGATACTACCGGAGATTTATTGAGAATTTCTCAAAGATCGTGAAACCTATGATGGAGTTGCTGAAGAAGGATACCAAGTTCAAATGGACTGAGGAGTGTGAGGCTAGTTTCCAGGAGTTGAAGAAACGCTTGGTTACCTCACCAGTGTTGATTTTGCCAGATCAAACCAAGGATTATGAGGTGTATTGCGACGCTTCACGTCGAGGACTTGGAGCAGTGCTTATGCAGGAAGGAAGAGTTGTTTCGTATGCTTCACGACAACTGAAGCCCCACGAATTGAATTATGCTACGCATGATTTGGAGTTAGCAGCCGTAGTGCATGCATTGAAGACATGGAGACATTTCCTCATTGGAAATCATTGTGAGGTGTACACGGATCATAAGAGTTTGAAGTACATTTTCACGCAGAAGGAGTTGAACCTCAGACAAAGGAGATGGTTGGAGCTTATCAAGGATTATGATATGAAATTACATTATCATCCCGGAAAAGCTAATGTAGTAGCTGATGCATTAAGCCGCAAGAGCCATGTAAATACGTTAATGACGGGAGAAATACCCAAGGAGTTAGCAGAAAATTTTCGTGAACTATGTTTGGAAATAGTTCCGAGAGGCTATGTAGCAGCATTGGAGATTCAGTCAACATTGATGGACAGAATCAGAGAAGCTCAGAAAACTGACAAAGAGATTGCCGCTATATAGGAGAAGATGAAAGAAGGAAAAGCTAAAGGATTTCGTGAGGATGAGCACGACACCCTATGGTTTGAAGACCGTGTTTATGTGCCCAATAACCCGGAAATCAGAAAGTTGATTTTGCAAGAGGCACATGATTCACCATATTCGATTCACCCAGGAAATACCAAGATGTATTTGGATTTGAAGGATGTTTTCTGGTGGACCGGAATGAAAAAGGATATTGCGGAGTATGTAGCAGTTTGTGACGTATGTCAGAGAGTAAAGGCAGAGCATCAGAAGCCAGCAGGATTGTTGCAACAATTGCCGATACCCGAATGGAAGTGGGATAAGTTAGGCATGGATTTTATCACGGGATTACCAAGGACTCGTTCAGGCTATGACTCGATTTGGGTTGTAGTTGATCGATTGATGAAGGTAGCTCATTTCATCCCAGTAAAGACCACTTACACCAGTGCTAAGTTGGCAAAGATATACATGACCAGGATCGTATGTTTGCATGGAGTTCCGAGGAGCATCGTATCAGATAGAGGAACCCAGTTTACCTCAAAGTTCTGGAAGCAGTTGCATGAGACTTTGGGTACTAGGCTAGAATTTAGTACAGCTTTTCACCCGCAGACAGATGGACAGACCGAGAGAGTCAATCAGATTTTGGAGGATATGCTGAGAGCTTGTGCGCTAGATTATGGATCTAGTTGGGACGATAATTTGCCATATGCAGAATTCTCTTACAATAATAGCTATCAGACCAGTTTGAAGATGGCCCCTTTCGAAGCTTTGTACGGAAGGAGGTGCAAGACACCGTTGTTATGGAACGAAGTTGGAGACCGCCAGTTATTTGGACCAGATCTGATTAAGGAGTCTGAACAGAAGGTGAAGTTGATTCACGATAGGCTCAAGGTAACCCAGTCCAGGCAGAAGAGCTACGCAGATTCTAAACGCAAGGAGACAGTTTACGAAGTTGGAGACAGAGTTTATCTTCGAGTATCCCCACTTCGAGGGATTAAGCGCTTTGGAGTTAAGGGGAAGTTAGCGCCACGATTTGTAGGACCATATCGAGTTTTGGAGCGTATGGGAGAAGTGGCTTACAAGTTGGAATTGACAGAAGGATTGGCAGGAGTGCATGATGTGATTTTTGGAGTCCGTTTGATATTTCTTTTTATTTTTCTTCCGAGCGGAATTATAAAAAAAAACACGCGGAACCGACTTTGGGCCGTACTCGGCCAGGACACCGCCGGCCAAGGCTATATAAGCCGCCACCCTGGGGCCCGAAAGCCCAGCCGCCAGCCGCCCCTGCCCTAACCCTAGCCGCCGCCTCCAGCCGCCGCCGCCAGCCGCCGCCGCCGCCCCGCCGCCGACTCGCCGGAGTGCGCGCCGCCCGAGGTTCGCCGCCGCCTCATTTTCCGTGCTGTTTAAAAAAAATTCTGTTCGTCATTTTTCTTTTTCGTCGGATTTTTCACGGTTATTTTCTGATCGCGATTTCTGATCTGATTTTCGTTTTAGTATAACTTTTCGCTCGTTTATCGGAATCAGGCGATTCAAGCGCCTGGAGTTTCGTCTCGAAACCCTCTTTCCGAATAATCAACTTAAACATGTTTTTGCTACTGTAAAATTTGCCCTAGATCCAGATTACTAGAACGAAGTTGTTTTCTTTCGCCGTTTGATTTCTTTTGCTTCGTTCGATTTGATTCTTTTTGCAAACCAGGGTTCTTAAGTTGAACTTTCTGGTTAGATCTCTTATTTGAGTTTTACCTGTGCATTAGATGAGTACTTATTGTATGCTCGTTGTTTGTCTGCGATAGAATACCCGGAGTGCGCCGCCTGTTACTTCGAATCTCTAGGTTACGCGGATCATCAGCAAGGCAAGTAACACTTTGATCATACCTTTTCTACAACCCAGTTTTATTGCATTAGATCAATCCTCACACATTGCATGATTAGGATCTAATTAAATTGTGGGATGGGAAGTAGATGAGGTAGTACATATTACCTGATTATTATCAAACCTTTGGGAGTTACTTCTACGTTTGCTTATTATGCCATGCTATGCTAGTAGACGTGGATTGGGTGAGTGATATCCATGACAGATGTGAGATTGATAATTAAGGGTTTTTCTAAGGTGGCAACCTGACACACATCTGGGTGGATTGAGGCACCTGGGGTTTCTAGGACTTGCCTGTTTTTATTTGGACCGCCACCCATGCCCAAAGGGATCATGAGATTATTCATACTAGAAACTTCCGTGTGCAGCCACAAGCCATTATGGGCTCTGGCATAGTTGACTAAGTTGTGCGAACTCTTACAGGGTAGACTAGCAGATGTAGGGGAAAGTAGGTGTATCGGTCTATCCGTCGTATGGTGCTAGCGCTTCTGAAAGACTGTGTCTCAGTCATCCGTCTTCTCAAACAGCCTGTAGTGCGAGAAACCAAACGGAGGTGATCGAGTCTTATGGGGAAAAGTGCGCAAACCTCTGCAGAGTGTAACAAACTAATCATGGTTAGCCGTGTCCCCGGTTATGGACATCTTGAGTATCTAGTACCTGAATTATCAAGTGAATCTCAACATGTTACTCTAAATTAATTTTGATGGGTTTTAATGATGTTACTTAATTGGGATTGAGAATGCTGTCAACCATTCTCAATGTTTAACAACCACCATGATAGTAATTAATTTTATTCCTTTGAAGTAGGGAAAAATTGGCTTTACGCAAAACTGTAACCATAGAGCTTTCCACCAGCCAAATATGCATATAGTATAGCTGTTGCATTCCATTATTCTCTATGTGTTACCTTGCCAGCATATTCCATGTGCTGACCCGTTTTCGGGCTGCAACGTTAATGTTGCAGACTTTTTAGACGAGGATTAAGGAGTTTTTAGGTCGTGGTTCTATACTCAGTGATGCCGTTGGAGTTGATGGACTCACTTATCTTCCAAGCCTTCCGCTGTTATCGTTATTAGATGGCCTTAAGCCATATTTATTGTAATAAGTTCTCTTTTGAGACACTCGATGTAATAAGTGTGTGATTGCTACTCTGCTATAAATCCTCCAAGTACTGTGTGGTGTCAGCATTACTCATCCAGGGATGACACCGGAGCACAGAGATCAGACTGTTTGAGGTCTGGTCGCTACAAACACAATATCAAGGTTCTGAGGCCAGCTATGAGCATACAGAGGTAAAAGGAACTGAACTGAGACTTGAATCCAACAATCCTATAAGTCTATGGATTAGTAACACGTCATCCTGATAGATAGATGAGAAGGCCTAGTTTCTTAACCCGCGTAGAATGAGAAGAGAATGACTCAGATCAGAAGGCATAAGGTATAAGGAGCAAAAAGAGGCTTACGTTCCCTTCCACAATCAATTCCCGTATATAAATAAAGCATTTCTAGACTCAACTTCGACCGGTTTGTCTTGGTAATCCTACAGGCAGTCAGGCTCTGATACCAACACTGTCAGGACCCCGATTCCAAGTCATGTCGATCTAGCCGGTAACACCTCATATCATTTTGCGGCCTCACGCACAGTATTCCCACAGGTGTCGCCTTACCATGGCCCGGGACCATTTGCGTCTTTTGGCTCACGCATATGATAGTGTTGCTAGCATCCATATGACAGAGAACCCGAGCCGACATGGCTAGTCGTGAACCCAAAGCAGCACTAACCTATGGGAACAGGCATACATGAATCACATCGAGCATGTCGGTCAGCAGCGTGTATATCCGGGCTGTAGCACTGGGCTAACAGGACTCCGGGAACCCAGGCTGTAGCAGGCTAGGCAGGACTCCGGATGTTACCGCGTGACATTTCCCTGAAGGGACAGACACAGGAACGAAGTGAAACACATGCCGGACAGTCAAGTGTCCTGAGCAGTAGTGCTGGGCTAACAGGACTCCGGTGAACCGGGCTGTAGCGGACTACTATGGCTCATGGAAGCACAAGACTACATTTCCCCATAAGAGAGGCTGCGAAGGATAAACAACTAGATTGTTGGATCCCACACATACCAAGCATTTAAATCATACACACAATATGCTCGACATGTGTAAATACAACATGGCATCACAACAAGACTCTACGACCCAAACATTTATTCATTAGGCTCCGAGGAGCGAGATATTACAAACATGGGTCTCATGACCCAACAATCATAGCATACAAATCAAGCACATGCGGAAGCTTAACATGTCTGAGTACAGACGTCTACAAATGAAAAAGGCTAAGAAGCCTGACTATCTACCAAATCCTGCCGAGGGCACAAGATCGTAGCTGAGGTATCAAGCTAAACGTCAAAGTCCACACGGAACTACTAGCGAGACTGACGTCTCTCTGCAAAAACACAGAATAGGCAAACGTGAGTACAAATGTACCCAGCAAGACTTACTTGTAGCACCCTCGATGCGACTATATCTCCCACGTGTCGAGGCACGACTTAGAGGCATAATCGCATTGAAGGCATATGTCGCAAGTTAGGCAATCTTCACAACATCCCATGTAATATAAATCATAAAGGGGAGATAACATAGTTGGCTTACACTTGCCACGTCAATCAAGTACATAAATAACATTACATCATCCAAACACTCATGGCCCGACTACGGCGCCAAAATAAAAGAGAACCCAACATGCGACACGGTCCCGATCACCCCCAACTGGGCACCACTACTGATCATCAGGAAAAGAAACATAGTAACGTTGAGAGTCTTCGTCGAACTCCCACTTGAGCTCAAACGCATCTCCTGGAGCAGAATCATCAGGCCCTGCATCTGGTGTAATAGTAATCTATGAGCCACAGGGACTCAGCAATCTCGCACCCTCGCGATCAGGACTATTTAAGCTTATAGGTAAGTCAAGGTAAAGTATGTGGAGCTGCAGCAAGCGACTAGCATATATGGTGGCTATCCTGTTCACAAATTCCCATCTGCCCATAACCGCGGGCACGGCTTTCGAAAGTTCAAATCCCTGCAGGGGAGTCCCAACTTAGCCCATGACAAGCTCTCACGGTCAACAAAGGAATAGACCTCCTCCCAAGACGTTCCGATCAGAGTCGGTATCTCGGTTCTTCAAGACACTTCGACAGGTTAAAACAAGACCAGCAACACCGCCCAAATGTGCCGACAAATCCTGATAGGAGCTGCACATATCTCTTTCTCAGGGCACACTCAGATGAGACTAGCTACGTGTAAAACTAACCCTCAAGTTTCCCCGAGGTGGCCCCGCAGGCAGCTCAGTTCGAACCAACACTCAGAGGAGCACTGGCCCGGGGGGGGGGTTTAAATAAGATGACCCTCTGGCTCCGGAAACCGAAGGGGAAAAGAGGCTAGGTGGCAAATAGTAAAACCAAGGTTGGGCATTGCTAGAAAAGCTTTAATCAAGGCAAACTATCAAGGGGTTCCCATTATAACCCAATCGCGTAAGGAACGCAAAATCCGAGAACATAACACCGATATGACGGAAACTAGGGCGGCAAGAGTGGAACAAAACACTAGGCGAGAGGCCGAGCCTTCCACCCTTTACCAAGTATATAGATGCATTAAGATAACAAGATAATATAATGATATCCCAACAAGTAAATAAATGTTCCAACAAGGAACGGCCTTCAATCTTCACCTGCAACTAGCAACGCTATAAGAGGGGCTGAGCAAAGCGGTAACATAGCCAATCAACGGTTTGCTAGGACATGGTGGGTTAGAGGTTTGACATGGCAATTTTTGGTAGGCTTGAAAGAAAATGGTAGGCATCGTAGCATTGGCATAGCAAAAAGAGCGAGCAAACTAGCATAGCAAAGATAGTAGTGATTTCGAAGGTATGATTATCTTGCCTGCACAAGTGTCAGAGTTGACTGGATCCTCGAAAGCAAACTCAACGGGCTCCTCGTTAGCGAACTCGTCTCCCGGCTCTACCCAAACAAGACAAACAAGCAACAAGGACACAATCAACCACATGCAAGGAACAAACAAAATGATGCAAAGATGATATGCTATGCGGGATGCGATGCAGGATGCAAAAGCAAGATATGACAAGGGATGCATGAACCTGGCCCCAACTTGGGAATCCAAGTGTGCCACTGGAAAGATGAGATGAAATCGCTTGAAAACGATATAAAGAATGCCGGAATCGGAGTTACGGTTTGGAAATGGCAAGCGATTCAAAATTGATACCGATCTGCGATTTACAGCAAGTAGCCATCTAAATGCAATGAGATGAACATGCTACATCACCCAAACATGACAACAAAATACATGGCAGGGATGCATTCAAGATGCTTAACAAAAGTCTCAAGGACTTAGTGGAATTGCTAAGTCCCATTGGAATATGATCATCCTCAAAAAAGGCACGGATCACTAGGAAACAACATGAACATATGGTCATATGAGATAAACAGCTCAAGGACTTAGTGGAATTGCTAAGTCCCTGAAAACAGAATTAACAAGTGCACCACTTTGCAAGCTTGTGCTAGTCACCACACACATCACAAAAATACATGGGTTGCACCTCTGGAAAGATGAAAAAACCCTTAACAAAACATATGTAGAACATCAGGGCATATCATGCACACATTAATCATGGCAAAAATGACAAAAACCTAAACGGAGTTGCAGATCTGACAATTATCTCAAGTAGCCCTCTTCTAACAGCATTTCGGGCATCAATATGAACTCAAATGAAAATGATGCCAGGGAATGAAATGATGTACTCTCAGAGGTGAACATTTTGATATGCTATATGCATTAATCAGAGCTACGGATGCAAAGTTACGGAGCTATGAACATAGGCACTTGGATCTGGAATTTTCGGGACTTAGAAGAAAAACAACCTCCGAGATCTAGGGTTTACTGTTCATGGCACGCGAACCGAGGACGGCCGTTGAGGTACTTCTCACAGATGAGGCGACGGCGGCCGGGGTCGTCGGGGGAGGACGGCGGAGGGCGGCGAGGTGGCGCGGTGGCGGCGGCCGGGACGGCGAGCGGCGCCGCGGGGGCGTCGGGGCGGCGCGGCGGCCCAGGAGGAGAGGCGGCGTTCGCCAGCGTCGGGGCGGCACGCCGGCCGGCGAGGGCGCGTGGTGGCGGCGGGAGCAGCGCAGGCGGCGCTCGGGCGGCGGGGAGGCGGACGAAGAGGCGGCGGCTGGCGGCGGAGATGCCACGTGGCGGCATGGGAGTGGGCGCGCGGGCGGATCGGACGTGTCCAGCGCCGTCGGACGTGTCCGGCGGTGGCGGATCTGAGATTTAGGGTTAGGGACGAGGGAGAGATCCGGATTTTCGGGAGGGGGTGTATATATAGGCATAGAGGGAGCTAGGAGAGTCCAAATGAGGTGCGGTTTGCGGC
The DNA here is from genome assembly GCF_056163025.1 of Triticum urartu. NCBI lineage: Eukaryota > Viridiplantae > Streptophyta > Magnoliopsida > Poales > Poaceae > Triticum > Triticum urartu. The sequence continues at coordinate 189,082,984 of NC_141873.1, read as the reverse complement.
CTATCCAGGTTCCATCCGCAGGGAGTCCAGCCGAGGTTTCCACATACGGCCCCGGACGATGTGTACAGGGTTCCGAGACACCAAACGAGCGCCCGGCACGCCCGGCCACGGTGTATCTACCGCATCATAGCCCACCCCTAGGGTCAGCGCTACGCACGGCCGCCAACACATATCCTATAAACACCAGAAACTAGTTGCAACTCCTGGACAGAGGACAAGGGTGATCAAGAAGCCGAGAGGGTCCATTGGTTTCGGGCCCAATGCATGGTAGTAACTGTTTCATGGATCACAAACACAGAACTCAGTTCCTAAGGATGGTTTCAATGAGACAACCCACCATGTACTCCTACATGGCCTCTCACCGCTACCTTTACCAAATCGTGTTCACACACTTAGCTCACACACAGTAGGACATGTTCATCACTGTTCCAATTCATCCCCGATGAATCAGACCTGACTCAACTCTAAGCAGTAGCAGGCATGACAAATAAGCATGAATGAGTAGGCACATCAGGGCTCAAACAACTCCTACTCATGCTAGTGGGTTTCATCTATTTACTATGGCAATGACAGGTCATGCAGAGGAAAGGGGTTCAACTACCGCAACATGTAACAGTTGAATCGTTGTTGTCCTAATGCAGTAAAAGAGAGCAGGAGCGAGAGAGTGGGATTGTATCGGAATGAACAAGGGTGTTTTGCTTGCCTGGCACTTCTGAAGATATTATAGCTCTTCATCGGTGTCATCGAACTCATCGTCGGAAGTACGTCTATCGAGAGGGGATGAATACCGGCAACAGAGAGGGAGAGCACAATTAATGCAATGCAACAATATGATGCATGATCATGACATGGCAATATGCTGTGATTTGGGCTAATGCAACAGAAAGTCATTTTAATTGAAGGGGAATTCAAAACTATATCAATTCCAACTCCAAACCTATTATGAAATTTGCCCTAATCATGTTTCATCCTAAACAGTGAGGTTAACTTGCTCAAACATGCATGAAAATGGTACAGATGGATTCCTTGAATTTTTCTGATAATTTTTCATATATAATTTATTTCATTTGGAGTTACGGTTGATTTTCTATGATTTTTAGAAGTTTATACTAATTTCTGGAATTTTCTGAATAAACTTAAATCCAGAAAGTGCTTTACTGCGTTAGCATGACCTCACAGTGACATCAGCAGGTCAATGGCTCGGTCCAGGTCAAACCTGACGTGTGGGGTCCACACGTCAGTGACACGTTAACTAACAAGGTTAACTAAAATTAAACTAAACCTAATCTAGTTTAGTTAAGGCCTGGGCCCACATGTCAGAGGCTAATTAAAACTAACTAAATAAATTAACACTAACCTAGGTTAATTAGCAGGGCTAGCCCCACGCGTCAGTGACCCAGGGTGGTCAAACCCTGGTCAGACGGGGTCAAACCCCCGGTCAAATCGGTCAAACCTGCCGGCGACTAACCGCCGGCGAGGTCCGAGGTGGCGGCGATGCACGGAATCGCAGCACAGGCCACGGTTCGAGGCGCGGATGGCACCGCTGGGACCCTGAGCCTCGTCCGCGTCGGCTGGTGCTAGTGGGGTCGCCGGAGACGACCTAGATCGACGACGGTGTCCGCTTCCGCGGCAGCCGGAGTTCGGCGAAGGTGGACAGCGTGCTACGGTGCACGGGAGGACGAGTGGGTAGGTGTTTTGGGTTCCTGGGAACGCACTGAGGACGAAAACATGCTCTGACGCGACGTTTGCGAGCTCTAGCCACGGCGGCGACATGGCCGGCGGCGAACAAGCTTTCGGGCGGGGTGGTGGAGCTAGCTAGGGCGCAAATTAGGCAACGGGGCATGGGGGAAACGGTGCAGCAGCTCACCGCAGTTCTTCTGGTGCTGCTGGCGAGGCAGGGGAGGCACGGGGTCCGGCGAATCGATGGCGGTGATCCACGGGTTCGAGGAGGAAGAAGAGCTCGGAGTCGTCGTCACGGAGCTCCTGGCGGCGCCTGGATTGGTGCAGAGGACGCAGGGGTCGAGGCGGAGCTCGTGGCATAGCTGGATGGCGTGGGAAGGGCGATGGCAGCGGCGAATGGCGGCGGTGCGTCCATGGAGGCTTCGGCCATGGCGGGGAATGGGCAAGGGGGAGAGCGAGGGAGGGAGAGATTGATCCATACGGGTCTGGGGGGGTGGCGTGGCGCGACGGAAGGCTCAGGGCGCCCCGGGAAAGCAGGAGGTGGCCGGGCGCGCGCGTGCGTGCCGCGGGCACACGCCCTCGTGCCTACTGGCACGAGGTTGAAGACAGGGGAGGAGTTGGGCTGGGCTAGCTACAGTGTTGGGCCACACAGCTGGGCTGCAGGTAAGCCAGGTAAGTTTCTCCTTTCTCTATTTTATTTCCTGTTTTATATTTTTCTACAACTTTGTGGCTTTTCTAAAAATGCTTAGGCACTTTCAAAAATCACCAAACTGCTCATGCCCACTGTTTAGCATATAACCAACATGGAACATTTCAGTTTAGGATTATTTGGACATCTAAAATATTCTATAGCATTTAAATGCCCGAATGCAAATAGAGTATGATTTAATTCAGTGACCCTATGATGTCCTAGAAATATGTGCACCATTTCTGTCAAAGGTTTAAGACCAAGGCAAAGATGATGAACATTTTAGAAGGGCATTTTAGGTTCATTGAAAAAGATTTTAGTAAATCCTAGCTGGATTAATGGGGTGCTGGGGGTTCTGTCATCCCCATTTCAATTTTCTGAGTAAAGTAGACATGATGCAACACCATATGTTAGCACTAGGCATTACCAGAACTTGGGATGTGACACAATGAAATTCAAAGTTCATTCACACATGCATATATTGTGGGGGAGCTTGCTCTATATATTGAGGTCTTACTAACATCAAATGCTTGTGTAGTGTTTTGATGTTAATACAACCGGTTTTGATAAACATCAAGTTTCTTTGTGATAATTAATGCTATCAAAATCACCACAAGTATACAATTTATCCTCAAAAAAGTGTGTGCTTGGGTAAAAATTCATTATATAAACCCTCTTGTTGAGATTGCCATCAATTACCAAAATGGGGGAGATTGAAAGTACATGTAGTCCCCATGTGTGGTTTTGGTAATTGATGACAATCCTTATGGACTAATGTTTGCATTGAGATATACATTTGAAGGTTAGTCCCATTGGAATATGATTGAAGATTAATGAAAGACAACTCCTTTGAAGCAACAATTACATTGAGATGATCAAAATGAAGTTCATTGGAGTATCTTAAGGGTTGCCATGCTTAGAGCTATGGTTTGAGCCATAATGGATCAAGATCTTAAAAGGATGATTTGAATGATGAATTCTAGGAGTGACTCAAAGATATGATCATAATGGACTCATGTGTTGAGTCATGATTGATCAAGTATTCAAGCAAGCTATTCAAGTGAAGAATTCAATATACCCTTCAAGACGTCAAGATTAAACATGGAGTAGAGATATAGGTTGACCAAGATGAAGCTCAAAGATCAAACTCTAAATGGACAACACACGAGCACAAATGATGCACCACATAGGATCTTGTGGTATGATAAGAAATTATCAATTGCACTCTGTGTACTAACCCATACTATGTGTTGTCTATGTTTTTGAGGGTTAGGTGATTCTCATGGGCTCGCATCAAGAAAGAGATTTCAAGTGTCTATGAGAGGATGACATCAAGTGTTGGTGATCATGGTTGACAAGGGCAAGTTAAAGATAACCATCCCAAAGGATTGCATTCTTGAAGCTTGTGGATGATCAAATGATGGACAAGTGAAGATGAATACAAAGCAAAGCTTCCCACATTGTGTATGGGGGAGAGACTTGAAGACTTTACCAATGTCATGCATTCATCTTGAGCCAAGAAGAAACATCAACATCAAGCTCAAGTGAACGACTAGTGTCGAAGGTATTAGTTCCTTTGATGTTAGTGTTGTGGAGTGATGACCACCAAAGAAACATATACACTGAAGAATGGATTCTCGATAGCTATGTAGTGTAGCTCTTTTATGATTCTTGAGTTATAGGGATCCCGCACTATTAAGAGGGGATAAAAGGGGTTTATGATGGATTTGCTCAATTCAACATCTTCTATACACAATTCCACTCATATCCTATATACCAAAGAAAAACCAAAGCCAAATAGTTTTCCCAAAATATATGATCTAACCTTTCCATACTTTGCACCCTCCATTTTGGTTTATCTTGGGTGGTTCTCTATGTGAGGACCTGGAGCTTTTCCATAGCTTCAAAACGAGCCCAAGATCATCAAAATCGGAGTTCGGATGTGAAAGTTATGCATGTTTTAGTTTTGGGGGTTCCTGCTGTTATTTTGGCCGGACGTCCGGTAACGCCGGAAATCCGGTGCGCCGATCCAGAAGCAAATAGACGGATTTCCGGTACTTATCAGATGTCCGGTGCCCGGATGTCCGGCAAGTGTCGGATGTCCGACAAACCTGTTTCGCAAATATCCTGCAACATTCGTCTGATGGCATGCTACGGCCGTCGGACGTCCGGTGTTCCACCGGACGTCCGGTGCCTGTTTTGCCACCGGACGTCCGACACTTTCCTGAGCAGAATTCTCCTCAACGACCACATTTGGGGCCACACTATAAATACCCCTTCACTACTTCATGGAGGGGTTGAGCAACACATTCATATGAATCCTAGAACACAAAAAGTCTCCCTCTCACTTCTCCTACATCAAATCTTAGATCCCGGAGAGATTCGTGAGAGTTCTTGAGAGATTTTCCAATCAAGTGATAGATCCACTCCCTCTCCCTCTCTTGAACAAAGGAATTTGTGATTTGAGCAAGTCTTGAGAATTTCCCCTTTGTTCTTGTTACTCTTGGAGGTTGGAGACTCCTAGGCGGTAGGAGTGCTCCGGTGAGGAATCAACTTGTGATTTGTCCCCCGGAAAGTTTGTGAAGGTTTGGAGGCCGCCTCAAGGTCTACCACTAGTGGATGAGAATCGCCTTCGTGGTGATACCTCAAGGAGAATAGGGTGAGCCTTCATGGTGTTGGTGTGCCTTCGTGGTAACATCCACCTCTCTAACGGTGACTAGCTTCCCTCCAAGGAAGTGAACATCGGGATACATCCTCTTCTTCGTGACTTTGGTTATCCCTAACCCTAACTCCTTACTTGTGGTTTACTTTGGTCACTTGACCGTGCATTCACTATATCTTTTTGTCCTCATTATATTGTGTTGGCCATTCCCTTGAAGAGATTATTTAGGCCTACACTTTATATTCGCAATTCATACTTTCTACTATTGTTCTATCTTATGCTTAGTGTGAATTGCTAGCTTGTAACATTCATTTCCATAACTTGTGACATAACTTGTGTAAGCTTATAGTGCTTACTTGAGTTTGCTTGTATCATTCAATTCCATATATTGTGATACAATTTGTGTAAGCTTGTATTGCTTACTTATGGTTGTGTGTATTATTCATTTCCATATCTCTTGATATACATTGAGTAAGTTTGTGTGACTTACTTGTGCTTACTCATATCCTCGTTGTTCTCATCTTGTTTATCCTAAGTTGTTGGTGCACTTAGTGAGCCTAGTATATTTAGGATTTGTGCTTGAAAAGTATCCGCTTAGTTTATTTCCGCATTAGTATATAGCCAAATCCGTAAAAGATTTTAAATCGCCTATTCACCCCCCCTCTAGGCGACATCGTGGTCCTTTCAACACCGCATGCCAAGTTTCATCCCATTCCGAGAACATTTTCCGGCCACTTATAAAATACTATTTCGGACATGCCACGGCGCGTGCAAATGTGTCTGGGCTCAAAACGGACAACGGAAAGAACTTGGAGACCCGGACGAATGCAAGTTTCAAAAACATGATGATGCAATGCACATGATGACATGATGAAATGCAACACGCACGCAAATGACATGGCAACGATGACGAATAACTGGGAGACACCTGGCGCATCGGTCTCGGGGCGTCACAACACTCCACCACTACGAGAGGATCTCGTCCCGAGATCTAGGATGGCACCGGAGAGAAACGGAAGAGGAAGGGAAGAGGTAAAACTAAATTGCTTCTTTGACGAATGAGTGAAACCAAAGAACCTTGCGAGGTTGAACAAAATGAAAGAAAGAATACAACAAAGATGAACAAAGTTGAAAACACACTGTTAGAAAAGAGGAACAAGGGACCTTACTAGAGCATTGTAGGTTGAAAGACATAAGAAAAGGGTTGCCATGGATAGGAAGTACATGCAAGCACTTCGGATGAAACGAGATGTAGAAGGAACGATAAAGATCAATTATGACAACACTCCGGTTGGAAAAGGAAGGTAAAGCATATGAGCTTGGCAAAATGAAAGCACTTGGATGAGAGTCTTGTTAGAAGATGAATGATAGCCACAACACTCCGGTTAAAATAAGATAGAGAAGGAATAAGAATGATATAATTTGGACAGCACTCCAAATGAAACTTATTGAAAGAATGTCACAAGGGGTAAGAAAGATCTCAGACAACACTCCGGTTGAGAAGGGAGGCAATACTTTATTAGATGAGATAACTTGAATGGAGGACACGACACTCCGGTTGAATGGATAAGCAAAATAAAGAACATGATCTTCACAATACGAGATGATGGGACAAAGAGAGCATCATCACAATGCCTCCGGAAGAAATGAAAGAATGCAATGAAAAGAACGGAGAAGAAAACAACATGTTCTACCTCAAATGAATTTGAGAGAGCATCCTTAAAAAGAAGGAATGAACGGAGTTGTTGGAAAATGAACAATGAAAAGAATAAACTTGTTGTGGGCTTATGGGGAACATCTCGAAATCTTGAGGTGAAATTCTGCCACTAACGAAAAAACAATAGATTGGATTGATATGAACAATGAGACGAGAAGCTTATATCACCGGGAGGATAAATGAAGAACTTGGGTCATTTATGATGACCATAAATGGCAACAATCTTTAGGGAAAGCTTTAGGTGAAATATAACCCAAGATAACTCCAACGAGGAGATTGATGGATTGAGAAGAGCTCATGCTCGAAGAAATTGATGGGTTTAACTATCTCATTTTTGAACTTGTGAATCATGAAACACACATTAATTGTCAAAAATGACATAACACCACCGCAAAAGATAAGGTAGAAAGAATTGCACTTCGGAATGCAAGATGAAGAAAGCTTGAACTCCTCAAAACAAGACATGTGTTGAACAACATGTTTATTCAGAGTATAGCTTGGCGGATCTTAACTTCAAGAGAAACCTTGAGGACAATTGAAGAATGAAAGGAATCCTTGATGGACCACCATGAAGAAACTCTCGAAGAACTCCAGATAGATAAAAGAATGATAGAAAGAAAGAGAAGTTGAAAACATAAGGTGAAGCCTTGCGACGATTTAGATGGGGCTACGAAAAGATATAATTGAAAGAGCTTGGAACTCCGGGAAAGAAAAGATGAAGCATCTCAAACTGAGAAATGTGACATGATGAACAACTCTGGAAAGAAGAAACTAGATCACTAGGATGAAACAATAATAAGAATTACGTTATGCGCATCCTTCACCAATTAAATTGATGACACACTATGGATTTGGCATACTACTCATTCTAATTTGAAAGGATTCAGGAGAGATATACCGTAAACTTGAGAAGGTCTTCAATGAACCACCGGTAGGATTGAAACAACGAATGAATTGGTATGATAATGAAGGAATAGAAATCTTGAACGAACCACCGTAAGAATTGAAAATGAATGAAGAAAAGATAAAGAAACACCGGGAAGAATTAGAGAACGAATGAAGATACTTGAGGGAATTGATACACGAGAACGAATAGATCATGAACTGATTAGAGGAAACTTGAATGATGCACCGGTAAAATTTGGAGAACGAGAGCTGAAAGCTGGAATGAATAATTCTGAGATGATGGACTCCGGAGAATCAAACTGAAAAGACTCGTGAATTTCTCCGTATGGGTGAAAAGAATTCTCACAATCGAAAGTAATTATGAGAGGATGGCATCAAGCTTGAACTACGCATCTTCAAGAGAACGAACCAAGATTTGAGAGAAACTCGTCTTCGGTCTTTAGATGTTGATAATGATGAGAAGAAACACCACCATGACTTGTTGAGATACTCTGGGATGAATAATAGAAAGGTTGACCAACGTTGAAAGAATTTGAAAGATCTTGGAGAAATACATTTGACTGATGATAATTCATTCTTACGTCGAACTTTGAAATGAATTTGAAAATAACTCCGGAAAAACTAGAAGAGTCAGGTAAAGATCCTGGGAAAAGCCCTGTGGGTTAGGTCCCACTCAAAAGATACACCATCGAACGATTACTTGAAAGGGAGATTGCACCAGTTGTTTTAAAATGGCTTGAATGAGATAATATCCTCAAAAGAACTTGAGCGAATAGAGAATGGAAACTTGAATCTTCTGAGATATCTTCAGCACTCCGGAACAATTGAATAGAGAGAAGTGAATGATTAATAGGTGCACCGGCATGAGAAAACATTTGAAACGAGGAAAGGATATGATCGACAAAGCTTGACTTGAATCCACCGGAGAAGAGGATGAAGAATGATGAACTTGTAGAGAATCTTCATGAGAACCACCGGGTAAGAACATTGATTGAAAAGAATGAGGAGACTTCATGAATAAAATGGATACTCGATTAAGAGATCTGAGTCCTTGAAGAAAAGGGTGGGAGGGCGGGAAAACAAAACGAAGCTTGGTACGGATGAAATGAACACCGTTGAGAAGAACTTAAATTTGATCTCGTGAATGTTGACATGATCAGATCCACTTGAAGGGAAGCTCACCGGTTGAAAAGAAATTGAAATGACAAAATGGATGATCAAGAAGGATTAGTATTCACATAGAAATATGAGAACACTGCTTAGGGAAGGTATGGAATCAACACTTGACTTCGAAGCAACTCGAATACCACAACTGAAAACAAAACAAAGGATTGGCTTGCAGAATAAGCCGGAAACAAACATATGATAGATCCCATATCGTATCATGTGTCTGTTGGAAAGATATCCTACGATATACTTGTATTTCCCACTTATAAACTCCCAAAACTTTCTGGTTATGCAATCAGATGTTGGGGATACAGGGGAAGCATAATATCTCACCCAAACTAACAATTCCTACATCCAGCCGTATCCATCCTTCAACACATAACCAAGAAACCTTTGGAAATCGTTTACCTCAACCTTTGAAAAGCATCTGTTATAAGAGTTATGGCAATACTCCCGAACTCTCGCCTCAGTACTGGGTGGCGTCGAGGTTATCTCACCAACAACTGCATAAAAGAGATTTTTGATGTCGGCGAACTCAGGTATTCCAGAACTGCAATGATACAATTGTGACAACAAAACCTCGGAGCTCAACTCCCGGGGACACTTCCACAACCCCTAAATGCCAGGAGGCACCAAGAACAATGTTCTCGTCACAAAACCATCGGAACGATTCCAAGATACCCGCGCGATCCTAATTTTTTTCATGAAATTTGAGGAGAGAAGAGTCAAAACTCTACATCAGGAGGCCTTACCAAAGCGACGAAGGGAGTGAGGAGTAAAAAGAATCCTACTCTCCGATATATATAATCCTAAGACTCAAAACATTTTGTTCTAGACTCAACAATGTCAGCGATTCGATCAAGCAGGGGGCTCCTAAGTCGGGGAAGGCTCTGATTACGAACTTGTAACACCCACAATGTGGCTATATCTCCCACGTGTCGGGGCACGAATTAGAGAAATAGCCGCATGGTAGGCAAGTCGCAAGAGGGGTAATCTTTACACATCCCATGTACTGTAAGGAAAGGGATAAAGAGTTGGCTTACAATCGCCACTTCACACAATACATAAAACATATCATACATCATCGAGAATACAATCAAGGTTCGACTACGGAACCAAAATAAAAGAAGACAACCCCAAATGCTAGATCCCCGATCATCCCAACTGGGCTCCACTACTGATCAGTTGGAGACGAAACAACACAACAAACATGATCTTCATCGAACTCCCACTTGAGCTCAGTTGCGTCATCTGCACTGGTATCATCGGCACCTGCAACTGTTTGGAAGTATCTGTGAGCCACGAGGACTCAGCAATCTCACACCCGCAAGATCAAGACTATTTAAGCTTATGGGTAGGAAAGGGTAGTGAGGTGGAGCTGCAGCAAGCACTAGCATATATGGTGGCTAACATACGCAAATAAGAGCGAGAAGGGAAGCAACACAACGGTCGTGAACTAGAAGTGATCAAGAAGTGATCCTGAATCTACTTACGCACAAACATAACCCAAGAACCGTGTTCACTTCCCGGACTCCGCCGGAAAGAGACCATCACGGCTACACACGCGGTTGATTCATTTTAATTAAGTTAAGTCAAGTTCTCTACAACAGGACATTAACAAATTCCCATCTACCCATAACCGCGGGCACATCTTTCGAAATTTCAAACCCTGCAGGGGTGTCCCAACTTAGCCCATCACAAGCTCTCATGGTCAATGAAGGATATTCCTTCTCCCAGGAAGACCCGATCAGTCTCAGAATCCCGGTTATTAGACATTTCAACAATGGTAAAACAAGACCAGCAAAGCTGCCCGATGTGTCGACAATCCCGATAGGAGTCGCACATATCTTGTTCTCAGGACACACCGGATAGGTCAAGCTACGAGTAAAACCAGCCCTCAAGTTGCCCCGAGGTGGCCCCGCAGGTTGCCCGGTTCGGATCAACACTTAGACAAGCACTGGCCCGGGGGGGGGGGGTTAAAATAAAGATGACCCTTAGGTTGGGCGACCCAAGGGAACGGTAATAGGTTGTCAGGAAAATGTAAAACCAAGGTTGGGCCTTGCTGGAGGAGTTATATTGAAAGCAAACTGTCAAGGGGTTCCCATAACACCCAACCGTGTAACAAACGCAAAATCAAGGAACATAACACCGGTATGACGGAAACTAGGGCGGCAAGAGTGGAACAAAACACCAGGCATAAGGCCGAGCCTTCCACCCTTTACCAAGTATATAGGTGCACTAATTAAAATAAGAGATATTGTGATATCCCAACATATCCATGTTCCAACATGGAACAAACTTCATCTTCACCTGCAACTAGCAACGCTATAAGAGGGGCTGAGCAAAAGTGGTAACATAGCCAAACAACGGTTTGCTAGGAAAGGTGGGTTAGAGGCTGACATGGCAAAATGGGAGGCATGATATAGCAAGTGGTAGGTATCGCGACATAGCAATAGAGCGAACAACTAGCAAGCAAAGATATAAGTGATTTCTAGTGTATGGTCATCTTGCCTAAGATCCCTCAAGGAAGAAGAACAAGTCCATGAAGAAGACAAACGGACGTAGTCGAACGGATCCTCACAAACGCGACGTTATCGGAACTAACCCGAAGAAGCAACACCGGAAAGAAGCAAACAACATAGTAAACAACCATCACATAACCATGGCATGATGCACAACCAAGTATGATGTGTGTCCGGCTTAATGAGGCATGGCATGGCAAAATGCACAAGCAAAACTACAAGTTAAGTGGAGCTCAATATGCAACGAGTTGTATATTGACGAAACACCACAACAATTATTTAGTTCACTCTCGTTTATGTACCCAACAATATTAAATGTTATTAAACATGGCAAGAGGTGAAGCATATGAAGACTACCTATCTAGGCAAGTTTAAATGAGGCCGGAACAACAAACAACAAGTCCGGTAAAATCCTCATGTGCATATTTTTGGTTTGGTACTGTTCTGTCCTAAACCATATTTTAGAGTTGTTAAACATGCAAGATGAATGCGCCATGTTATACTAGGCATTTTTCTACCCCATTTACATATAAAGTTTATTAAGTTTGGAGCTACGGTTATTTAGTTATGAATTAAAGCATTTTAGCATGGCAATATAGCAAAATGAACAAACAGCAAGTTTAAACATTTTTAACATGCATGAAAGTGACATATTATTAATCTACATGTAATTCTAAGCATTTTTCATATTAGAAGTTTTTACATGTGATGCATAGTTTGTGGGTTATTAAATGCATGTTCTAGAGGGGCTATTATGCAAAACTGGCAGTCTCAGGATAAAAACAGAAATTCACAGAGCCTAAAAAAGACTATACGGGACGAATCTGCAGGCTGGCCCAACAGGTGAAAAAACAAGAGGGGTGCTGGGGTGCGGCCTCACCCATGGGCCAAAGGCCCAGATCTATGGAGGTGGGGACTGGGCCTCGGTCAACGAGGGAAGAGGAGGCGTCCCAGGCGCGTGGAGGTGCGGTCAACCGGTCGAGCGGGGCGGGTGAGCTGCTTTTCTCGTTTCTGAATAAAAGCGCAACGACAGGTTTAGGGTGACGCCGGTCAGGAACGGGCAAGGGCGGCGGAGGTGATGGCTCGCCGGCGTCGGGGCTCGAGGCGGTCGGGTGCTGCATCCTCCGGCGACGGGGATGACGCCGAAGCAGTGGAGGCGAGCGGAACAGGGCGTCTGGGGCCCATCTCCGGCGATGGTGGTGGCCATTGGTGCTCCTAGACAGAGAGAAAATGAGAGGGATGAGAGACAGTAGGGAAGAAGAGCAGGAGAAAGTCAGGAGGAGGAGGCACGGCGATCTACGGTGCTCCAGTGTCGCGCTCGCAGGCACGGCGGAGGAGGAGCGGTGACGCGGTGCGCGAGGTGAAGACGAGCAGGGGCGATGGAGCCCTGCAGCAGGGGAAGCAGAAGAAGGCTCGATGGCGGCATGAACGGGAAAAGGTCAGGCGGGGTCGCGAACTTGACGGATCCGGTCGTGGGACACCGGTCCCCGACAGCGTCGAGGAGAACTGGAGCTCGGGGAGGCATCCATGGCATGCTTCTGCTCATCGCCTGCGGGGACGGCTGGCTCCATGGAAGTGCTTGAGAAGAAGCAGAGGAGGCCGTGGACTCTGGCTGCTGGTCGAGATCGAGCTTGCTCGATCTGGAAGCCGGCCGAGACGGGTGCTGCTCGGGGAAGGAGGAGGTCGGGCAGTGGTTGGCTGCGGTTTGGATCGAGGAAGATCGGGCGAGGGGATTTAGCCAGGTGGGATCTGGATCGATCCCGAGGAAGGAGAGACTTGTTCGAGCGCTTCGGTTGGGCTGGTGGGGAGACCGATAAGGTGGAGGCTCTAGTTGGTTCGCTGGTGATCCCGAGGGGATCCAGAGAGAGTGGCGGCGGAGGGATTCAGAGGATGAGACAGGATAGGCTAGGGTTTGACTGATATTTATATCAGATGAGTTTAGGTTAGGGGCTAACTTGTCCCTCCGATCGAAATCGGGCAGTCGAGAAAAATAGGCTAGGGAGTCCGATAAATAAAACGAAGATGATTTATAGATGTTTGGGGATGATCCGGACCCGTTGGTAACGACAGAGCAGGTCGGGTTCGGGACAGTTTCGGACATGGGCGAGGGGTCGATGCACTGTGCAAAGAGGGAGTAGGTGGTTTGACAAGAGGGAATCGATAACCTAGTTGGTCTCGGCACGGTCAACGAAGGTGAGGGGTTTGATGGGCTCAGAAAAGAGAGAGAAGAGAGATGCCCGACAGCAGTTTCGGAGACCGAAACGTCCGACGAAAAACCGGCTACTATTGCCGCTATAGTTTAACGGTTGGGCTATCAAACGAGCTCCGAATGCGATGAAACTTGGCAGGCGGTCTATCTACACTAAAACAACACCGCATGCCAACTTTCATCCCATTCTGAGAACATTTTCCGGCCACTTATAAAATACTATTTCGGACGTGTTGCGACACGTGCAAGTGTGTCTGGCTGAGAACGGACAACGGAAAGAACTGTGAGACCCGGACGAATGCAAGTTTCAAAAACATGATGATGCAATGCACATGATGACATGATGAAATGCAACACGCACGCAAATGACATGGCAATGACGGCGAATAACTGGGAGACACCTGGCGCATCGGTCTCGGGGCGTCACATCAAGGGTGGACGTGCTCATGATCAACACAACTACTTTGAGTGTCTTTGCATGTGCTGTCTTCCAAATCTTGTTGGGGGATGACCGAGTAGAATGTGGAGAGGCCCTCGGATTGGAAGAAGCACCTTTATCCACTGCCTTGCTAATTTCCTTCTCCTTTATTGATTTTCCATTGTCAAGTAAAATTGATAATAAAAAGCAATAAAATTCAGTCTTCAGAACTCATTCATGCATGATACTGACAATCACTACCTTGATGTAAGGCAAACACATGATACGAGGATAGAATATGTATGAAAAACAGGACGACATGGCATATTCACAACTATTTGTGTAAACTAAGGAGAAGTAATTTAATCAAATTACAAGCAATACAAGTGAGACACCGTATGCAACATGCAAGACAATATCACACTGCCAAGCTAGAGAAAGCACCTGGGATGCCGGTTTCACCGGAAGACCGCCATCAGTCCCTGCCTTATTTTTTCCTTCCTATTTCTTAATTGTATTGCTTTGTCAAGTCAAACCCACAAGAAAAATAAATAAAAATTTTCTTTTTAGAACTCATTGATGTAGGATGCTGACGAGCACTACTTTAATGTAAGGCGACTGCATGATAGGACAATTGAATGTGTAAGAAAAAAGGACATCATTGCATATTCATAGCTATGATGTGTAAACTAAGCAGAAGGCATTTCAACAAATTAGAAGCAATGAAAGCTAGACACCATATGAAAGATGCAATGAATATCACTCTACCAAGTTAAAACTATCTCGTCATAAGTGCCATTTCAACAAATTAGAAGTAGTACAAGCTAGAAAAGAATGCAAGATGTAACCTATATCACACTCCCAAGTCAAACTTGTCTTATGATAAGTGATTGTTGCAGGTTACACAACAGTAGTACTTTGATGTAAGAACATGGTGTGATAGACAGATATTGTATGTTCTAGAAACAGGAACACGTGTCTTATTCACAAGTATAATGTGTAAAGTAAGCAGATGGAATTCAACAAAACTAGAAGCAATACAAGATAGACATCATACATAACATGCGACCACACATAACAATGCCAAGTTAGAGGGAGCACATGTGATGGTGCACTAGGGAAGATGTGCTCATCATCAACACAGCTACGTTGAGTGCCTATGCCTGTGTTGTCTTGCAGATCTTCTTTGGGGGGGGGGAGGGGGTGGCGGAGTAGAATCTCTAGAGGCCCTCCGTTTGGAAGGAGCACCTTTATCCACTTCCTTGCTAATTTCCTTTCGCTTTATTGATTTTGAATTGTCAAGTAAAACCGACAAGAAAAAGCTATAAAATTCACTCTTCAGAACTCATTCATGCATGATACTGACAATCACTACTTTGATGTAAGGAAAACACATGATACCAGGATGGAATATGTACGAAAAACAGGACGACATGGCATATTCACAACTATTTGTGTAAACTAAGTAGAAGCCATTGTAATAAATAAGAAGCAATGCAAGCTAGACACCACATGAAAGATGCAACCAATATGACTCTGCCAAGTTAAAAGCGTCCCATCATAAATGGCGTTTCAACAAATTAGAAGCAACGCATGCTATAAATCACATGAAAGATGCAACTAATATCACACTACATATACTAAAGGTGTGTCGTCATATTGATTGATGCGGGATACAAAAAAACAATAGTTTTATGTAATGACATGCTTAATAGACAGATGTTCTATGTACTAAAAATAGGAAGGCATGTCACATTAACAGGTATAATATATAAACTTAGCAGAATAGCACATGCAATTTAACCAGATTGGAAGAATTACAATGTAGACACCATATGCAACATGCAACCACATATCATGCTACCAAGTTAGAGCAAGCACCTGCGATGCTAGTGTAGGGGAAATGCGGTCATCAACTACAGAGCTATGTTCACTATCTTCATCTAGCCTTGTTGTTTCTTGAGAATCATGTGGGGAGGCTGACACTGTATTCTTTAAAAGAGTGTATTTTCTCACAGTAACCCACTGGCGTGACTGTCTCATCATAAGTGATTGATGAGGGATACACAAGAACATTAGTTTGATGCAAGAACATGGTTAATAGACATATGTACTACTATGTACCAAAAACAGGAAGGCATGTCATATTCAAAGGTATAATGTGTAAGCAATACAAGCTAGACATCCGACTGGAGTGGTGAGCATGATCATCGAGGACCTGAGAGCCTGGTGGGAGGCGGGCTGCTTCGCCACCATCGTGGATTTTTAGTTTGTTTCTAGGTGATGCCTGTCTGTGCTGGGCTTGTCACTGGCTCGGCTAGTGCCCTGACTAGCTATTTGTCTTCTAGTGCTCCCGGGATGGTGGTTCATGTAAAAAATATCTGTCCTTATCTTAATAAAGACCGACTTCGGCCTTTCAAATACAAGCTAGACACCGTATACAACATGCAACCACATATGACACCAGGAAGTTAAAGCAAGCACCTGGGATGGTGGTTCATGGCGAGCGAGATCATCAACTCTAGAGCTACGTTTACCATATCCATCTGTTGAACATCCAACCTTTAAAGCATGGACATGTGTCTTGCCTGCCCGCAAAGAAAGCAGGAGTGACTTCTCTCTTTTATTTCATGCTTCTGTCAGGTCAGAGTTTGAAATACCCAGGCATAAAAACACAACAGTGAGAGTATGGGTGAAGTGTGTGCAGAACTAGTGTACTGTAAAAGCAGCAGATAGCAGGTGGCTAAAAAATAAATGATAGGAGACATATGATAGCTCTACAACATTGCATGGCAAACAAAATTAGATTCTACTCCATATGATTTTGTAATATATGAGCACAAGGATGGCTAGGAAATGCAGGTACTCCTCCAGCACACCACAACATGTGGTCCTATCAAAATAAGAGTCGACTGAAAATAAATAGGCCAGTCAATTTTTTTATGAACCGTCAGATCTATAAGGAATGGGCAGATGGCCTTCATCTACCTCCCGCCAGTCACTGTTGACGATCTTTCTCGAACCACCAACGACCACTGGCCCAGACCCCTGCCTCCGCCGCCCCGCCCTCCCCTTGACCTCACACCATCGCCGTGCTTGGCAGCGCCCCCCCGACCATCCCTTTAATCCCGGCCGACCTCCAGATCGGGCGCCAGTAGCTCCTATACCCCACACACCCCTAAGATAAACACCGAGGCACTTCTTCCCCAATGTAATAGGCGGACTAGCGCTTGTTATGCTAGGGAATACTTCCTTTAATTGGGAATCAAGTGACCAGGAATTGACATCCAGGGGGCGACGGACCTCTAGCTAAGGTGAAATAGTATATGAGGAGAAACCTTGTGCATCGCAAGTTACTAGGAACATCTAGTATTAGGAAGAAGTGGTCAACTAGTGTCTTTTGTGGGATGAATATCATGCAAGCAGACATGTAAGATTTGCATGAATAAGGGAAGAGGAGTACCATTTCCGGGTGCCAGTCTTGTATCCTCTAGATGTCGCGGCGATGTTGTTGTTTTTACCGGGGGAACCGATGTTTTGGAGGAGGGTGGAGCCTTGGATGAACCCATGGCCAAATTGTTGACTATGTTGTGGTGGCCGTCTGTCGGCGGAGGGGAAGCAAATCCGAGGCCGCGAAGGACGGCGTAGCGGGAATAGCTCCGGTGTGGTGGACGGTGGCGAAGTTCGAGCGGCAGCGGTGAGGCACATGATGGCGTGGTTGAACTGGCTCGTGTATGGCGCACGTCGGCGTCCTGGAGGCAGCTCGGCTTCGGCTTCAACTACTAGCCATAGAGGGTGTTGCAATTGCGGTGGACGATGATGTCGGGGTATCGGCTCCGGCCGGATGGACGAGGGCGGGGATTGATGGGTTGGATGGGGTGGCGGACGGAGGACGCCGTGGTTTCGCGGCTGGTGGAGAGGTAGTTTTGGCACCCACGGAGTACGAATGGGGAATCGGAGGGGGGGAGCTAAGGTAGAACCATGTTTCGGTCTGGGACGCGCTTGTTTTTGGTTTTTTTGAATAGATGGGACGCGCTTGTTTGAAATTTAGTAGTGAGCACAAAGTAACATGTATCATGTAACTACGAAGTCTAACTCTCTGCCTATGCATCGGCATGTCATAAAAGAACAATTCATGCACACAAAGTAAAGGCCAATGCATAGTATAAACAGTTTCTTGCAATTTTATCATATTGGAAACATAGAGAGATGGAGATATAGTTACTATCTCATAATGATTGCAAGTAGGAGCAGCAAGCACATGCATATTATATTCATCAAAATCATCATGTGCAACGGTAAAAGGCAACCCATCAATATATTCCTTAATAAGAGCAAACTTCTCCGATATAGTGTAGTTTGGAGAATTCAAAAAGATAATAGGACTATCATGTGTGGGTGCAATAGCAACAATTTCATGTTTAACATAAGGAACTATAGCAAGTTCATCTCCATAAGCATAATTCATATTAGCATCTTGGCCACAAGCATAGCAAGCATCATCAAAAAGGGATATTTCAAAAGAATCAACGGGATCATAACAATCATCATAGCAATCATCCTTCGGTACGCACGAAGGGAAATTAAACAATGTATGAGTGGAAGAGTTACTCCCATTAGAAGGTGGGCACGGGTAGCTAATCCTCTGTTCCTCCTTTTGTTCTTCGCTCTCTTCCTCATCCTTTTCATCCAATGAGCTCACAGTTTCATCAATTTCTTCCTCCATAGACTCCTTAAAATATTAGTCTCTTCTTGGACAGCGGGGTAGTCCTCAATATATAGTTCAACATAGGCATTAGAAGCATAATTGTCATAGCAATATTTAAATATGTCAAAATTTTCAGATTTGTAAAGAGTAGCATCATACTTTTCAATCAAAGAAGCAATTTCATAAGCACCCTCAAAAGCAACAAATTCTTCAATTTGTTGAACATCATAGTAACTATAAACACCTTTAGCATACGAAGATACGAGTCCGTTATCATTAAACTCACATTGATAGGGAAGGTGTTTCTTAGGGTTTTCAGAACAACAAGTAAAATCATATATTTCACATAAATTCCAAGCATAGCATTGCAAACGATGAATTTGATCCAGTAAAGTTTTCCCTTTTTCAGATATTCGGTGTCGCACATAACAAGCATGCTCATCTAAAGATTTGCCCTCAACTAAGCTAGTTGGGGTTTCAGCACGAGCACATAGGGATCGAAGATGATCAAAGTAATAAGCTTCAGCAGTGTGATAGATTTTGAGTGGTTCTTCAACCATTGGTTCAGTAGGTACAACTAATTTTTTTTGGTATTTTGCATTTCCTACCCATAACTAAAGATAGAAAACAACTAAGAACAGTAAATAAAAATTACTTAGTGATAAAGCAAACAAGCACACACGAGAATATTCACCCCACACTATTGCTCCCCGGCAACGGTGCCAGAAAAAGGTCTTGATAACCCACAAGTATAGGGGATCGAAACTGTTTTCGATCAGTAAGAGTGTCGAACCCAATGAGGAGCTAAAGGTAGAACAAATATTCCCTCAAGTTCTATCGACCACCGATACAACTCTATGCACGCTTGACGTTCGCTTTACCTAGACCAAGTATGAAACTAGAAGTACTTTGTAGGTGTTGTTGGATAGGTTTGCAAGATAATAAAGAGTACGTAAATAAAAAGTAGGGGCTGTTTAGATAAAGAAACAATAAAGTAAATATAGCGAGTGTGGAAAAGTGGTGGTAGGAGTTGCAAAATTGCCCCTAAGCAATTGACTACTTTACTAGACTGATAGCAAGTCTTATGTGGGAGAGGCTACTGCTAGCATGTCATCTGTGACTTGGAATTCTATGCACTTATGATTGGAACTATTAGCAAGCATCCGCAACTACTAATGTTCATTAAGGTAAAACCCAACCATAGCATTAAGATATATTGGTCCCCCTTCAATCCTGTATATATCAATTTCTATGCTAGGTTGAAGCTTCTGTCACTCTTGCCCTCCAATACATAGTCCTATCAACATACAACTAACCCTAGGGTGTGACCCATGCGCGCAATCATATGATGGGCACCGAAGGACAGCAACATAACCACAAGCAAATTAAATCAATCATAGCAATTCATCAACCACCGATAGGACAACGAAAATCTACTCAGACATCATAGGATGGCAACACATCATTGGATAATAATATGAAGCATAAAGCACCATGTTCAAGTAGAGGGTACAGCGGGTTGCGGGAGAGTGGACCGCTATAGATAGAGGGGGGATGGTGATGGAGATGTTGGTGATGATGGCGGAGGTGTTGGTGTATATCGCGGTGATGATGATGGCCCCCGGTGGCACTCCGGTGCCACCGGAAGTGAGGGGGAGAGAGCCCCCCTCCTTCTTCTTCTTCCTTGACCTCCACCCTAGATGGGAGAAGGGTTTCCCCTCTAGTCCATGGCCTCCATGGCACGGGAGGGGCGAGAGCTCCTTCGAGATTGGATCTATCTCTCTGTCTCTCTCTTTTTCTGTGTTCTCAAGTTCTTCCCTTTCACCGTTTCTTATATTCCCAGAGATCCGTAACTCCGATTGGGCTGAAATTTTGACACGATCTCTATCCGGAAATTAGCTTTCTTGCGGCGAAAGAAGGGAATCAACCGCCTTACGGGGGGTCAGGGGCACGCCTGCCTCCCCAGGGCGCGCCCCCCTACCTCGTGGCCCCCTCGAGCATCGTCTCGCGTGGATTCTTCTTCCCAAAAATCATATATATTCCAAAAAATCCCCGTCAGTTTTTATTCCGTTTGGACTCCGTTTGATATGGATATTCTGTGAAACAAAAAAATTCAACAAACAGGAACTGGCACTGGGCACTGGATCAATATTTTAGTCCCAAAAATAGTATAAGAAGTTGCCAAAAGTATATGAAAGTTGAATAATATTGGCATGGAACAATCAAAAATTATAGATACAACAGAGACGTATCATGACGATGTTGATGTTCTACCAACGCAGGGCTTCGCCTAAGCACCGCTACAATATTATCTAGGTGGACTATGGTGGAGGGGGGCACCGCACACGGCTAAAAGATCAAACAGATCAATTGTTGTGTCTATGGGGTGCCCCCCTGCCCCCGTATATAAAGGAGCAAGGGGGGTGGCCGGCCAGGGAGACGGTGCACAAGGAGGAGTCCTACTCCCACCGGGAGTAGGACTCCCCCCTTTTCTAGTTGGAATAGGATTCGGGAGAAGGAAAGAGAGAGGAGAAGAAGGAAAGAGGGGGCCGGCCCCCTTTGCCCTAAACCAATTCAGTTTGGGCCTTGGGGGGCGCGCCCCACACTCCCCTTGCTTCCCTCTATTTTCCACTAAGGCCCATATAGGCCCATTGAGCTCCCGGGGGGTTCCAGTAACCTCCCGGTACTCCGGTAAAATCCCGATTTCACCCGGAACACTTCCGACATCCAAACATAGGCTTCCAATATATCAATCTTCATGTCCCAACCATTTCGAGACTCCTCGTCATGTCCTTGATCACATCTGAGACTCTGGACAACCTTCGGCACATCAAAACATGCAAACTCATAGTATAACCGTCATCGTAACGTTAAGCGTGCGGACCCTACGGGTTCGAGAACTATGTAGACATGACCGAGACACGTCTCCGGTCAATAACCAATAGCAGAACCTGGATGCTCATATTGGCTCCCACATATTCTACGAAGATCTTTATCGGTCAAACCACACAACAACATACGTTGTTCCCTTTGTCATCGGTATGTTACTTGCCCGAGATTCGATCGTCGATATCTCAATACCTAGTTCAATATCGTTACCGGGAAGTCTCTTTACTCATTCCGTAATACATCATCCCGCAACTAGCTCATTAGTTGCAATGCTTGCAAGGCTTAAGTGATGTGCATTACCGAGAGGGCCCAGAGATACCTCTCCAACAATCGGAGTGACAAATCCTAATCTCGAAATACGCCAACCCAACAAGTCCCTTCGGAGACACCTGTAGAGCACCTTTATAATCACCCAATTATGTTGTGACGTTTGGTAGCACACAAAGTGTTCCTCCGGTAAACGGGAGTAGCATAATCTCATAGTCATAGGAACATGTATAAGTCATGAAGAAAGCAATAGCAGAATACTAAACGATCGTGTGCTAAGCTAACGGAATGGGTCATGTCAATCACATCATTCTCCTAATGATGTGACCCCGTTAATCAAATGACAACTCATGTCTATGGTTAGGAAAAATAACCATCTTTGATCAAGGAGCTAGTCAAGTAGAGGCATACTAGTGACAATCTGTTTGTCTATGTATTCACACATGTATTATGTTTCCGGTTAATACAATTCTAGCATGAATAATAAACATTTTCATGATATAAGGAAATAAATAATAACTTTTTTATTGCCTCTAGGGCATATTTCCTTCAGTCTCCCACTTGCACTAGAGTCAATAATCCAGATTACACAGTAATGATTCTAACACCCATGGAGCCTTGGTGCTGATCATGTTTTGCTTGTGGAAGAGGCTTAGTCAACGGGTCTGCAACATTCAGATCCGTATGTATCTTGCAAATTTCTATGTCCCCCACCTGGACTAAATCCCGGATTGAATTGAAGCGTCTCTTGATGTGTTTTGTTCTCTTGTGAAATCTGGATTCCTTCGCCAAGGCAATTGCACCAGTATTGTCACAAAAGATTTTCATTGGACCCAATGAACTAGGTATGACACCTAGATCGGATATGAACTCCTTCATCCAGACTCATTCATTTGCTGCTTCCGAAGCAGCTATGTACTCCGCTTCACATGTAGATCCCGCCACAACGCTTTGTTTAGAACTGCACCAACTGACAGCTCCACCGTTTAATGTAAACATTTATCCGATTTGCGATTTAGAATCGTCCAGATTAGTGTCAAAGCTTGCATCAACGTAACCGTTTACGATGAGCTCTTTGTGACCTCCATAAATGAGAAACATATCCTTAGTCCTTTTCAGGTATTTCAAGATGTTCTTGACCGCTGTCCAGTGATCCACTCCTGGATTACTTTGGTACCTCCCTGCTAGACTTATAGAAAGGCACACATCAGGTCTGGTACACAACATTGTATACATGATAGAGCCTATGGCTGAAGCATAGGGAACATCTTTCAATTTCTCTCTATCTTCTGCAGTGGTCGGGCATTGAGTCTTACTCAACTTCACACCTTGTAACACAGGCAAGAACCCTTTCTTTGCTTTATCCATTTTGAACTTCTTCAAAACTTTGTCAAGGTATGTGCTTTGTGAAAGTCCAATTAAGCGTCTTGATCTATCTCTATAGATCTTGATGCCCAATATGTAAGCAGCTTCACCGAGGTCTTTCATTGAAAAACTCTTATTCAAGTATCCCTTTATGCTATCCAGAAATTCTATATCATTTCCAATTAGCAATATGTCATCCACATATAATATCAGAAATGCTACAGAGCTCCCACTCACTTTCTTGTAAATACAGGCTTCTCCAAAAGTCTGTATAAAACCAAATGCTTTGATCACACTATCAAAGCATTTATTCCAACTCCGAGAGGCTTGCACCAGTCCATAAATGGATCGCTGGAGCTTGCACACTTTGTTAGCTCCCTTTGGATCGATAAAACCTTCTGGTTGCATCATATACAACTCTTCTTCCAGAAATCCATTCAGGAATGCAGTTTTTACATCCATTTGCCAAATTTCATAATCATAAAATGCGGAAATTGCTAACATGATTCAGACAGACTTAAGCATTGCTATGGGTGGGAAGGTCTCATCATAGTCAATCCCTTGAACTTGTCGAAAACCTTTTGCAACAAGTCGAGCTTTATAGACAGTAACATTACCGTCAGCGTCAGTCTTCTTCTTGAAGATCCATTTATTCTCAATTGCTTGCCGATCATCGGGCAAGTCAACCAAAGTCCATACTTTGTTCTCATACATGGATCCCATCTCAGATTTCATGGCTTCAAGCCATTTTGCGGAATCTGGGCTAACCATCGCTTCTTCATAGTTCGTAGGTTCATCATGATCTAGTAGCATGACTTCCAGAACATGATTACCTACCACTTTGGTGCGGATCTTACTCTGGTTGATCTACGAGGTTCAATAGTAACTTGATATGAAGTTCCATGATCATCATCATTATCTTCCTCACTAATTGGTGTAGGTGTCACAGAAACCGGTTTCTGTGATGAACTACTTTCCAATAGAGGAGCAGGTATAGTTACCTCATCAAGTTCTACTTTTCTCCCACTCACTTCTTTCGAGAGAAACTCCTTCTCTAGAAAGGATCCATTCTTAGCAACGAATGTCTTGCCTTCGGATGTCTGATAGAAGGTATACCCAACAGTATCCTTTGGGTATCCTATGAAGACACATTTCTCCGATTTGGGTTCGAGCTTATCAGGTTGAAGCTTTTTCACATAAGCATCGCAGCCCCAAACTTTCAGAAATGACAACTTTGGTTTCTTGCCAAACCACAGTTCATAAGGCGTCGTCTCAATGGATTTCGATGGTGCCCTATTTAACGTGAATGCGGCCGTCTCTAAAGCATAACCCCAAAATGATAGCGGTAAATATGTAAGAGACATCATAGATCGCACCATATCTAGTAAAGTACGATTACGACGTTCAGACACACCATTACGCTGTGGTGTTCTGGGTGGCGTGAGTTGCGAAACTATTCCGCATTGTTTCAAATGTAGACCAAACTCGTAACCCAAATATTCTCCTCCATGCTCAGATCGTAGAAACTTTACTTTCTTGTTACGATGATTTTCAACTTCACTCTGAAATTCTTTGAACTTTTCAAATGTTTCAGACTTATGCTTCATTAAGTAGATATACCCATATCTGCTTAAATCATCTGTGAAGGTGAGAAAATAACGATATCCGCCATGAGCCTCAACATTCATCGGACCACATACATCTGTATGTATGATTTCCAATAAATCTATTGCTCTCTCCATAGTACCGGAGAACGGAATTTTAGTCATCTTGCCCATGATGCACGGTTCGCAAGTACCAAGTGATTCATAATCAAGTGGTTCCAAAAGTCCATCAGTATGGAGTTTCTTCATGCGCTTTATACCGATATGACCTAAACGGCAGTGCCATAAATAAGTTGCACTATCATTATCAACTCTGCATATTTTGGCTTCAACATTATGAATATGTGTATTACTACTATCGTGATTCATCAAAAATAGACCACTCTTCAAGGGTGCATGACCATAAAAGATATTACTCATATAAATAGAACAACCATTATTATCTGACTTAAATGAATAACCGTCTCGCATCAAACAAGATCCAGATATAATGTTCTGCTCAACGCTGGCACCAAATAACAATTATTTAGGTCTAATACTAATCCCGAAGGTAGATGTAGAGGTAGCGTGCCGACTGCGATCACATCGACTTTGGAACCATTTCCCACGCGCATCGTCACCTCGTCCTTTGCCAGTGTTCGCTTAATCCGTAGTCCCTGTTTCGAGTTGCAAATAATAGCAACAGAACCAGTATCAAATACCCATGTGCTACTGCGAGCTATAGTAAGGTACACATCAATAACATGTATATCACATATACCTTTGTTCACCTTGCCATCCTTCTTATCCGCCAAATACTTGGGGCAGTTTCGCTTCCAGTGACCAGTCTGCTTGCAGTAAAAGCACTCAGTCTCAGGCTTAGGTCCAGACTTGGGTTTCTTCTCCTGAGCAGCAACTTGCTTGCTGTTCTTCTTGAAGTTCCCCTTCTTCTTCCCTTAACCCTTTTTCTTGAAACTGGTGGTCTTATTTACCATCAACACTTGATGCTCCTTCTTGATTTCTGCCTCCGCAACTTTTACCATTCCGAAGAGCTCGGGAATTGTCTTATTCATCCCTTGCATATTATAGTTCATCACGAAGCTTTTGTAGCTTGGTGGCAGTGATTGAAGAACTCTGTCAATGACACTATCAACCGGAAGATTAACTCCCAGCTGAGTCAAGTGATTATGGTACCCAGACATTCTGAGTATATGCTCACTGACAGAACTATTCTCCTCCATCTTGCAGCTGTAGAACTTATTGGGGACTTCATATCTCTCAATCCAGGCATTTGCTTGAAATATTAACTTCAAATCCTGGAACATCTCATATGCTCCATGACGTTCAAAACGTCGTTGAAGTCCCTGTTCTAAGCCGTAAAGCATGGCACACTGAACTATCGAGTAGTCATCAGCTTTGCTCTGCCAAGCATTCTTAATGTCTGTAGTTGCATCAGCACCAGGCTTGGCACTGAGTGGTGCTTCCAGGACGTAATTCTTCTGAGCAGCAATGAGGATAATCCTCAAGTTACGGACCCAGTCCGTGTAATTGCTACCATCATCTTTCAACTTTGCTTTCTCAAGGAACGCATTAAAATTCAACGGAACAACAGCATGGGCCATCTATCTACAATCAAACATAGACAAGCAAGATACAATCAGGTACTAAGTTCATGATAAATTTAAGTTCAATTAATCATATTACTTAAGAACTCCCACTTAGAAAGACATCCCTCTAATCTTCTAAGTGATCACATGATCCAAATCAACTAAACCATAACCGATCATCACGTGAAATGGAGTAGTTTTCAATGGTGAACATCACTATGTTGATCATATCTACTATATGATTCACGCTCAACCTTTTGGTCTCAGTGTTCCGAGGCCATATCTGTATATGCTAGGCTCGTCAAGTTTAACCTGAGTATTCTGCGTGTGCAAAACTGGCTTGCACCCGTTGTACATGGGCGTAGAGCTTATCACACCCGATCATCACGTGGTGTCTGGGCACGACGAACTTTGGCAACGGTACATACTCAGGGAGAACACTTTTATCTTGAAATTTAGTGAGAGATCATCTTATAATGCTACCGTCAATCAAAGCAAGATAAGATGCATAAAAGATAAACATCACATGCAATCAATATAAGTGATATGATATGGCCATCATCATCGTGTGCTTGTGATCTCCATCTCCGAAGCACCGTCATGATCACCATCATCACCGGCGCGACACCTTGATCTCCATCGTAGCATCGTTGTCGTCTCGACAATCTTATGCTTCCACGACTATCACTACTGCTTAGTGATAAAGTAAAGCATTACAGGGCGATTGCATTGCATACAATAAAGCGACAACCATATGGCTCCTGCCAGTTGCCGATAACTCGGTTACAAAACATGATCATCTGATACAATAAAATTTCGCATCATGTATTGACCATATCACATCACAACATGCCCTTCAAAAACAAGTTAGATGTTCTCTACTTTGTTGTTGCAAGTTTTACGTGGCTGCTATAGGGTTAGCAAGAACCGTTCTTATCTACGCATCAAAACCACAACGATAGTTTTTCAAGTTGGTGTTGTTTTAACCTTCGCAAGGACCGGGCGTAGCCACACTCGGTTCAACTAAAGTTGGAGAAACTAACACCCGCCAGCCACCTGTGTGCAAAGCACGTCGGTAGAACCAGTCTCGCGTAAGCGTAGGCGTAATGTCGGTCTGGGCCGCTTCATCCAAAAATACCGCCAAACCAAAGTATGACATACTGGTAAGCAGTATGACTTATATCGCCCACAGCTCACTTGTGTTCTACTCGTGCATATGACATCTACGCATAAAACCAGGCTCTGATACCATTGTTGGGGAACGTAGTAATTTCAAAAAAATTCCTATGCACACGCAAGATCATGGTGATGCATAGCAACGAGAGGGGAGAGTGTTGTCTACATACCCTCGGAGACCGAAAACGGAAGCGTTAGCACAACGCGGTTGATGTAGTCGTACTTCTTCACGATCCGACCGATCAAGTACCGAACGTACGACACCTCCGAGTTCAGCACACGTTCAGCCCGATGACGTCCCTCGAACTCCGATCCAGCCGAGTGTTGAGGGAGAGTTTCGTCAGCACGACGGCGTGGTGACGATGTTGATGTTCTACCGACGCAAGGGCTTCACCTAAGCACCGCTACAGTATTATCAAGGTGGACTATGGTGGAGGGGGGTACCGCACACGGCTAAAAGATCAAACAGATTAATTGTTGTGTCTATGGGGTGCCCCCTACCCCCGTATATAAAGGAGCAGGGGGGTGCGGCTGGCCAGGGAGAGGGCACTCCAGGAGGAGTCCTACTCCCACCTCACACCACCCCCGTGCTTGGCAGCGCCCTCAGCCATCCCTTTAATCCCGGCCGACCTGCAGATCGGGCGCCAGTAGCTCCTATGCCCCACACACCCCTAAGATAAACACTGAGGCACTTCTTCCCCAACGTAATAGGCGGACTAGCGCCTGTTATGCTGGGGAATGCTTCCTTTAATTGGGAATCAAGTGACCAGGAATTGAAATCCAGGGGGGCAATGGACCTCTAGCTAAGGTGAAATAGTATATGAGGAGAAACCTTGTGCATCACAAGTTACTAGGAACATCTAGTATTAGGAAGAAGTGTTCAACTAGTGTCTTTTGTGGGATGAATATCATGCAAGCAGACACGTAAGATTTGCATGAATAAGGGAAGAGGAGTACCATTTCCGGGTGCTAGTGTTGTGTCCTCTAGATGTCACGGTGATTTTGTTGTTTTTACTGGGGGAACCGATGTTTTGGAGGAGGGTGGAGCCTTGGATGAACCCATGGCCAAATTGTTGACTGTGTTGTGGTGGCCGTCTGTCGGCGGAGGGGAAGCAAATCCGAGGCAGCGAAGGACAGCGTAGCGGGAACAATTTCGGCGTGGTGGACGGTGGTGAAGTTCGAGCGACAACGGTGAGGCACATGATGGCGTGGTTGAACTGGCTCGTGTATGGCGCACATCGGCATCCTGGAGGCGGCTCGGCTTCGGCTTCAACTACTAGCCATGGAGGGTGTTGCAGTTGTGGTGGACGACGATGTTGGGGTATCGGCTCCGGCGGGATGGAGGAGGGCGGGGATTGATGGGTGGGATGGGGTGGCGGACGGAGGATGCCGATGTTTCGCGGCTGGTGGAGAGGTAGTTTTGGCACCCATGGAGTACGAATGGGGAATCGGAGGGGGGAGCTAAGGTAGAACCATGTTTTGGTCTGGGACGCGCTTGTTTTTGGTTTTTTTTGAATAGATGGGACGCGCTTGTTTGAAATTTAGTAGTGAGCACAAAGTAACATATATCATGTAACTACGAAGTATAACTCTCTTCCTATGCATCGGCATGTCATAAAAGAACAATTCATGCACACAAAGTAAAGGCCAATGCATAGTATAAACAGTTTTTGCAATTTTATCTTATTGGAAACATAGAGAGGTGGAGATATAGTTACTCTCTCATAATGATTGCAAGTAGGAGCAGCAAGCACATGCATATTATATTCATCAAAATCATCATGTGCAACGGTAAAAGGCAACCCATCAATATATTCCTTAATAAGAGCAAACTTCTCTGATATAGTGTAGTTTGGAGAATTCAAAAAGATAATAGGACTATCAAGTGTGGGTGCAATAGCAACAATTTCATGTTTAATATAAGGAACTATAGCAAGTTCATCTCCATAAGCATAATTCATATTGGCATCTTGGCCACAAGCATAGCAAGCATCATCAAAAAGGGATATTTCAAAAGAATCAACGGGATCATAACAATCATCCTTCAGTAAGCACGAAGGGAAATTAAACAATGTATGAGTGGAAGAGTTACTCTCATTAGAAGGTGGGCACGAGTAGCTAATCCGCTCTTCCTCCTTTTGTTCTTCGCTCTCCTCCTCATCCTTTTCATCCAATGAGCTCATAGTTTCATCAATTTCTTCCTCCATAGACTCCTGCAAAATATTAGTCTCTTCTTGGACAGCAGGGTAGTCCTCAATATATAGTTCAACATAGCCATTAGAAGCATAATTATCATAGAAATATTTAAATATGTCAAAATTTTCAGATTTGTAAAGAGTAGCATCATACTTTTCAATCAAAGAAGCAATTTCATAAGCACCCTTAAAAGCAACAAATTCTTCAATTTGTTGAACATCATAGTAACTATAAACACCTTTAGCATACGAACATACGATTCCGTTATCACTAAACTCACATTGATAGGGAAGGTGTTTCTTAGGGTTTTTAGAACAACAAGTAAAATCATATATTTCACATAAATTCCAAGCATAGCATTGCAAATGATGAATTTGATCGAGTAAAGTTTTCCCTTTTTGAGATATTCAGTGTCGCACATAACTAGCTTGCTCATCTAAAGATTTTCCCTCAACTAAGCTAGTTGGGGTTTCAGCACGAGCACATAGGGATCGAAGATGATCCAAGTAATAAGCTTCAGCAGTGTGATAGATTTTGAGTGGTTCTTCAACCATTGGTTCAGTAGGTACAACTAATTTTTTTTGGTATTTTGCGTTTCCTACCCATAACTAAATATAGAAAACAACTAAGAACGGTAAATAAAAATTACTTACTGATTAAGCATACAAGCACACTAGAGAATATTCACCCCACGCTATTGCTCCCCAGCAACGGCGCTAGAAAAAGGTCTTGATAACCCACAAGTATAGGGGATCGCAACAGTTTTCCATAAGTAAGAGTGTCGAACCCAATGAGGAGCTAAAGGTAGAACAAATATTCCCTCAAGTTCTCTCGACCACCGATACAACTCTACGCACGCTTGACGTTCGCTTTACCTAGAACAAGTATGAAACTAGAAGTACTTTGTAGGTGTTGTTGGATAGGTTTGCAAGGTAATAAAGAGTACGTAAATAATAAGTAGGGGCTGTTTAGATAAAGAAACAATAAAGTAAATATAGCGAGTGCGGAAAAGTGGTGGTAGGAGTTGCGAAATTGCCCCTAAGCAATTGACTACTTTACTAGGCTGATAGCAAGTATTATGTGGGAGAGGCCTCTGCTAGCATGTCATCCCTGAATTGGAATTCTATGCACTTATGATTCGGACTATTAGCAAGAATCCGCAACTACTAATGTTCATTAAGGTAAAACCCAACCATAGCATTAAGATATATTGCTCCCCCTTCAATCCCGTATGCATCAATTTCTATGCTAGGTTGAAGCTTCTGTCACTCTTGCCCTCCAATACATAGTCCTATCAACATACAACTAACCCTAGGGTGTGATCCACGCGCGCAATCATATGATGGGCACCAAAGGACAGCAACATAACCACAAGCAAATTAAATCAATCATAGCAATTCATCAACCACCGATAGGACAACGAAAATCTACTCAGACATCATAGGATGGCAACACATCATTGGATAATAATATGAAGCATAAAGCACCATGTTCAAGTAGAGGGTACATCGGGTTGCGGGAGAGTGGACCGATGTAGATAGAGGGGGGAAGGTGATGGAGATGTTGGTGAAGATGGCGGAGGTGTTGGTGTAGATCGCGGTGATGATGATGGCCCCCAGTGGCACTCCGGTGCCACCGGAAGAGAGGGGGAGAGAGCCCTTGAGGGAGTCCTGGATTAGGGGGTGTTCGATAGCCGAACTATACCTTCAGTCGGACTCCTGGACTATGAAGATACAAGATTGAAGACTCTGTCCCGTGTCCGGAAGGGACTTTCCTTGGCGTGGAAGTCTTGCTTGGCGATACGGATGATCAGATCTCCTACCATTGTAACCGACTCTATGTAACCCTAACCCTATCCGGTGTCTATATAAACCGGAGGGTTTTAGTCCGTAGGACAACATACACATCAACAATCATACCATAGGCTAGCTTCTAGGGTTTAGCCTCTTTGATCTCGCGGTAGATCTACTCTTGTACTACCCATATCATCAATATTAATCAAGCAGGACGTAGGGTTTTACCTCCATCAGAGGGTCCGAACCTGGGTAAAACTTCGTGTCCCTTGCCTCCTGTTACCATCCGGCCTAGACACACAGTTCGGGACCCCCTACCCGAGATCCGCCGGTTTTGACACCGACACTGGTGCTTCCATTGAGAGTTCCTCTGTGCCATCGCCGTTAGGCCCGATGGCTCCTACGATCATCAATGGCGATGTAGTCCAGGGTGAGACCTTCCTCCTGGACAGATCTTCGTCTTTGGCGGCTTCGCACTATGGGCCAATTCACTTGGCCATCTAGAGAAGATCGAAAGCTACGCCCCTGGCCGTCAGGTCAGATTCGAAAGTTTAAACTACACGGCTGACATCCGTGGGGACTTGATCTTCGACGGATTCGAACCACTGCCGAGCGCGCCGCACTGTCATGACGAGCATGATCTAACTCTGCCGCTGAATGGTGCCCTGGAGGCCGCACGCGCACCGGCTCCAACCCTTAGTTCGGAGTCAACTGCGCCGATCGAGGATGGGCGGTTGGACGCCACCTCGGGGGCTGCGATCCCAATGGCGGTTGAGCCGAACACCAACCCCGTACTCTGCAAGACTCGTGACTCCATGGAGCCGGATTCTTCCCCGGACTCTGAACCCTCCGCGCCCCTGCCAGTCGAATCCGATTGGGCGCTGATCATGGAGTTCACTACCGCAGACATCTTTCAGCACTCGCCTTTCGGCGATATCCCGAAGTCACTGAAGTCTCTCTCTTTATCATGAGAGCCCTGGCCGGACTACGGTAAACAAGGTTGGGGGACGGACGATGAAGAAATTCAAAACCCACCCACCACCCACTTTGTAGCCACTGTCGACAACTTAACCGACATGCTCGACTTCGAATCCGAAGACATCGACGGTATGGACGCCGATGAAGGAGATGATGAAGAACCAGCACCTACTAGGCCCTGGAAAGCCACCTCGTCATATGACATATACATGGTGGACACCCCAAAAGAGGGAGAGGGCGATGGAACAGCAGAGGATGACCCCTCCAAGAAACAGCCCAAGCGTCGGCGTCAGCAGCGCCGCTCAAAATCCCGCCAACACAAAAACGGTGATTCCAGCACGGGAGATAATAATACTCCGGAGAGTGCCGAAGAAAACCCCCTCCAGCAAGGTTTAGCACAGGAGGATGGATAAACCAGCCCTCATGAGAGAGCGGCAGACAGAGAGGTTGAGGACGATAACTATATGCCTCCCTCCGAAGACGAGGCAAGCCTCGACGACGATGAATTCGTCGTGCCAGAGGATCCCGTTGAGCAAAAGCGTTTCCAACGCAGGCTTATGGCCACGGCAAGAAGCCTTAAGAAAAAACAGCAACAGCTCCGAGCTGATCAAGATTTGCTGGTTGACAGATGGACCGAAGTCCTTGCGGCCGAAGAGCATAAACTCGAACGCCCCTCCAAGAGTTACCCAAAGCGCAGGTTGCTACCCCAATTAGAGGAGGAAGCACTTGATGCAGCCGAATGGCCACCTCGTGGCTGCGATAGAGAGGCCTCCCGGCCCTCCACTCAAGCCGCACCCCGTACCAAGGCACGGGAATATTCGGCGGACTTACGAGACATGTTGGAGGACAAGGCAAGGCAAACACGATCGATATACGGATCGCGTGGGCACCCCACGGCTCGAGACGGCAACCGTCACGCTGGCCACAAATTCGACAGGGCCGAACACAGTAGACAAAGCTCATTGGAGCTATGTCATGATATCGCCCAGTACAGAGGCGCCGCACACCCACTTTGCTTTACAGACGAAATAATGGATCATCAAATCCCCGAGGGTTTCAAACCCGTAAACATCGAATCATATGATGGCACAACAGACCCTGTGGTATGGATCGAGGATTATCTCCTTCATATCCACATGGCCCGCGGCGACGATTTTCACGCCATCAAATACCTCCCACTCAAGCTTAAAGGACCAGCTCGGCATTGGTTCGACAGCTTGCCAACAGGATCAATCAGTTGTTGGGAGGACCTGGAAGCCGCATTCCTCGACAATTTCCAGGGCACTTATGTGGACCCCCAGACGCCGATGACCTAAGTTACGTAATGCAGTAGCTAGAGGAATCGGCCAGACAATTCTGGACACGGTTCCTAACAAAGAAAAATAAAATAGTCGACTGTCCGGACGCTGAGGCCCTAGCAGCCTTCAAGCACAATATCCATGACGAGTGGCTGGCCCGGCACCTCGGACAGGAAAAGCCGAAATCTATGGCAGCACTCACGACACTCATGACCCGATTTTGCACGGGAGAAGACAGCTGGCTCGCTCGTAGCAACAATATGACCAAGAACCCTGGTAGTTCGGACACCAGGGACATTAGTGGCAGGTCACGTTGCAACAAGCAGAAGCGCCACATTAACGGCGACAATGCTGAAGATACGACAGTTAATGCCGGATTCAGAGGCTCTAAATCCGGTCAGTGGAAGAAGCCATTCAAAAGGAATCCTAGGGGCCCGTCCAGCTTGGACCGAATACTCGACCGCTTGTGCCAAATACATGGCACCCCCGAAAAGCCGGCCAATCACACCAACAGGGATTGTTGGG
Organism: Triticum urartu; assembly: GCF_056163025.1. Taxonomy (NCBI): domain Eukaryota; kingdom Viridiplantae; phylum Streptophyta; class Magnoliopsida; order Poales; family Poaceae; genus Triticum; species Triticum urartu. The sequence goes on along the minus strand of NC_141873.1, from coordinate 189,048,630 downwards.
TGTTCAAGCAGGCAGGCAAGTTAAGCGCCGACAATGAAGACAAGGGGCTGCATAGCGATGACGACGAGGAGCCCCGGCCGCCGAACAACAATGGACAGAAGGGTTTTCCCCCACAAGTGTGGACGGTGAACATGATATACGCAACCCATGTCCCCAAAAGGGAGCGGAAGCGTGCGTTAAGGGACGTATACGCGGTAGAGCCAGTCGCCCCAAAGTTCAACCCATGGTCCACCTGCCCGATCACCTTTGATCGAAGGGACCATCCCACTAGCATCCGTCATGGCGGATTCGCCGCATTGGTTCTAGACCCAATTATTGACGGATTTCATCTCACTAGAGTCCTTATGGACGGCGGCAGCAGCCTGAACCTGCTTTACCAGGATACAGTGCGGAAAATGGGCATAGATCCCTCGAGGATTAAGCCCACCAAAACGACCTTTAAAGGCGTAATACTAGGTGTAGAGGCCAACTGCACAGGCTCAGTCACACTTGAAGTGGTCTTCGGATCTCCGGATAATTTCCGAAGCGAGGAGTTAATCTTCGACATAGTCCCGTTTCACAGTGGCTATCACGCACTGCTTGGGCGAACCGCATTCGCCAAATTCAACGCGGTACCGCACTACGCATACCTTAAGCTCAAGATGCCAGGCCCTCATGGAGTAATTACGGTCAATGGAAACACCGAACGCTCCCTCCGAACGGAGGAGCACACGGCGGCCCTTGCAGCGGAAGTACAAAGCAGCCTCTCCAGGCAGTTCTCCAGTCCGGCCATTAAACGTCCGGACACCGTCAAGCGCGCCTGGAGTAACCAACAACAAGACCGCCTGGCACGTTCCGAGCAGGCGTAAGAATGCGGCCCCAACCCCAACCCTTGCAAAAAGGCGACGCCAGTACTTCACGTCCATAACTACGCTCTGGAAATACCATGGGCATAGGGGGAGGGGCACCATCACGGCATGCCCAAAACACGGCTTAAACCGCACCAGGGGCTGCCGATTTTTTACTTTTCTCTTACTTCCAGGACTCTACTCTTCGGAAGGCCTGTTCGGCAGTTCAATTGCCGCACAAACGATGCAAGGACCAGGGAAGCAGACAAGCCATGTCGCATTACGGAAATCCCAGGTGCTCTCTATCACGAGTAGTATACCTGTTTCGCATACTATTCCACAGCTTGCCCCTGGAGCAGACATGTTAAATAGTCCAACTTTTCGTTTATCGCATTACTTGTATCGTTCTGCTTTGATCACAACTATTTTAATAAACAATGCATAGCTTTTATCTATTTTTTGCATTACCTTTTTTTATATGTTCCTTAACAACATGTTGCACCCGTACACGTTGGTACGGCCAAAATACGCCAGGGGCTTTAGTACCCCTCAATATGGTGTGAGAAGTCTGAACACTTTAACAAGTGCGGCACCCGGAACTTATAGCATTATATGCATCGGCTCCGAATCATGTCTTGGGTCAATAGTTGGGTTTGCCCGGCTCCTATGTTTTGCTGCCTTACGTTCCGCTATATCGCCTAAGGTAGCACTAGGAGAACCACTGCGATTGTGCCCCGGTTGAGCTGGGTCGAGCACCTCAGTGGAGAAAGCTAAAACTGACTGTCATGATGAAGCGAGAGCTGGTCACTGTTCGAGAGGTTTTTTCGAGTCCCTAAAGACTTATGCCGCTTAGGGCGAGGAGCCGGCTCTGTCCGGCCAAGGCGTGGATAGCGCCCTGAACTCGGTCTTTCGAATACTAGGGGCTTCGCCGAAATTTAAAATTATAGAATTCTATGGCTAAGTGAGAGTGTTCACGCATTATAGTCTGATTGCCTCGATCGTTGGGCTGAGCGCCTCCCTCGAAGGACCCAAATATGGGAAAAAGAGTGCCCAGGTTTATCCCCTAACACCCCAGCACTAGAGGCAAGGGGGCAGAAGCCGACGACTCGCCATCTCTTAGTATTGATAAACAGCCGCACAAAAGGTAATATTTTAAATTCAAGCAGCATTGCTCAGCGCATATGAACAAGTTTTCAGCGCACAGGACAAAACGAGCGAGTTTTACTCAAAAATTACATCCATAGTACATTCATCCGCCACAAGGCGGGCACCCTTCAGAACATCCTTATAATAATTCTCGGGCTTGCGATGCTCTTTCCCCGGCGGTGGCCCGTCCTTCATAAGCTTCTCAGCATCCAGCTTGCCCTAGTGCACCTTAGCACGGGCAAGGGCCCTACGGGCACCTTCAATGCAGACGGAGCACTTGATGACTTCGAGCCTTGGACAGGCCTTCACCAGCCGCCGCACCAGCCCGAAATAGCTCCCAGGTTGAGCCTCTCCGGGCCACAGCCGAACTACGAGGGCCTTCATGGCCTGTTCGGCCGCCTTGTGGAGCTCAACCAGTTGCTTCAGCTGGTCGCTCAAGGGCACGGGGTGTCCGGCCTCAGCGTACTGAGACCAGAACACCTTCTCCGTCGAGCTGCCCTCCTCGGCTCGATAGAATGCGGCGGCATCGGATACACTCCGGGGAAGATCTGCGAACGCTCCTGGAGAGCTCCGGATTCGGGTAAGTAACAGGTAACTCACGTTTATGTGTTTGCTTTGCATAAAGAATGCCTTACCCGCCGCTATCTTCTTCACCTCATCCAACTCCTGGAGGATCTTCTGGGATTCGGCCTTGGCAGATTTGGCATTTTCAATAGCCACCGCAAGCTCGTACGCTTGCGTCTTCGAGTCACGCTCCAAACTCTCATGTTTTTCCATGAGAGCCTGGAGCTCTTGCCGCACCTTTCCAACCTCGGCCTCATACTTCTCCCACTCGGTGCGCTCCGAGGCTGAATTCTTCTCGGCCTCGTCTAGCGCTTTCTTAAGGGTCGCCACCTCAGACGTGGCCCCTACAATAGCCATGATAATCCTGTCATTTTTTGCAATTGCACCTTATATATATATATATATTAACAAGGTATTTCTTACCTTCATTGTCCTCGAGCTGCTTCTTGGCACGCTCGAGCTCGGACCTTTCGAGGTCCTACTTTAGCGTGTCCACTTCCGCAGTCAGTGCGGCGGACGCAAGCAGGGTAGCATGCACATGCATATTGACTCATTTTTGTTAGACTCCTGCGAATTCTATTTGATCCTCTATTCGGCTTTTCTTCCCGAACGCCAAACAGAGCATCAGGGGCTACTATCTATGCGGTACTATTATTTACACTTTCTTTACTTACCTCAAAGCCTTTCAAAAGGCTAGTACAAGCTTCAGTCAGTCCGTTTTTTGCAGACAGAACCTTATGGGCCACCGCACTCATAATAGCGTGGTGCTCCTCGTCGATGGAGGCGCCTTGGAGCGCCTCCAGCATATTGTCCGGCGCCTCCGGTTGGACGGAGGCCACCGGCATGGTGGACTTGCTCCTCTTGGAAGGAGGTCCCCCACCGGACTCTGGAACCTTTGAAGGTTCCGGAGCGGTGTCCGGCCTAGAGCCGGACTTGGAGCCCTGGGGGGTTTCATCCCCTTTACTCCTGGAGTCCGGGAGGTCGCCTTGCGGCGCCTCCGGGACCACCTCCTCCCTGCTTGGAACCTGTTGGGACAACACCTCGGTGTCATTCGTAGGGCGGGGGGAGGAAGCCGTCGGAAGCGAGTTCACGTCCGACGAGTCCAGTGAGCCGCTCGACGATGCGTCGAGTCGGTCTTTGGGTGGGCTGCATAAGCATATTCGACATAAGGGAAAGCTGAGCAATAAACGAATACTATGAATTACTCTGGTATCCGGATACTTACGATTTTGTCAGGGGCTTGGCCCTGGGCTGCCACTCATCTCCCCCGTCGTTGGCGGAGTAGTCCGGAGGAAGGGTTTTCCCCTTCTTGGAACCTCCGGCCTCCTCAGAGAGGGCGATCTTCCTTTTCTTCCCTTCCCCCGCTGGAGGGGGAGGGGTCTCTTCTTCCTCCTCCTCGTCTTCATGGGAGGAGTGCGCCTTGGATTCGTCGGATGATGAATCTGACACCTCCGGGCGTCGGGCACTCTTTCGAGTCCCCGTGGCCTTCTTCTTGACCTTCTTCTCCGGCACCACGCAGGGTGCCGGAACCAGCAGCTTCACCAAGTGAGCGTCCACTGGGTCTTCGGGCAAAGGAGCCGGACAGTTGATCTGTCCGGACGTCACCTGCCAATCCTGTCAAAGGTAAGGGAGTTTAGATCCCGCATAGATTCAAACTATGAAAAACTGACACCCTGTAAAAGGAAAAAACAGCTTACCGCGAGAGCGTGACGCTGCGCACTGAATCCGCGATCCTCAGTAGCGGATGCGGGAGCCTCCGCGCCCTTGAAAAGCACCTTCCAGGCATCTTCGTACATCGTGTCGAAGAGCCTGTTCAGAGTCTGGTGCCGCGCCGGGTCGAACTCCACAGGTTGAAAGCCCGTTGTTGGCATGGGAGGATCAAGCGGATGAGCATAACTTGGACTACGTTGACAAGTCTGAGCTTCTTGTCCACCAAGGTTTTGACGCATGTTTGGAGTCCGGTCAGCTCTCCTTTTTTACCCCACGACAGGCCCGTCTCTTTCCAGGACGTGAGCCGCGTAGGGGGGCCGGATCGAAACTCAGGGGGTGCGACCCATTCGGCGCCGCGCGGCTCGGTGACGTAAAACCACCATGATTGCCACCCCTTGAGGGTCTCCACAAAGGAGCCCTCCAGCCACAGGACGTTGGCCATCTTGCCAACCATGGCACCGCCGCACTCCGCCTGGCTGCCACGCACCACCTGTGGCTTGACGTTGAAAGTCTTAACCCATAGGCCGAAATGGGGGCGGATGCGGAGGAACGCCTCGCACACGATGATGAACGCCGAGATGTTGAGGACGAAGTTCGGGGCCAGATCGTGGAAATCCAGGCCGTAGTAGAACATGAGCCCCCGAACAAATGGAAGCAGAGGGAAGCCCAGTTCGCGGAGGAAATGGGGGAGGAATACCACCCTCTCATGGGGCCTAGGAGTGGGTATGAGCTGCTCCTTTTCGGGAAGCCGGTGCGCGATGTCGCTAGCCAGATATCCGGCCTTCCTCATCTTTTTGATGTGTCCCTCTGTGATGGAGGAGACCATCCACTTGCCTCCCGCTCCGGACATGACTAGAGAAGGTTGAGGTGGTAGTGCGGACTTGGGCGCTGGAGCTCGAGTGCGCAAGAATGGATAGGCAAAGGAGGAAGAAGGCGTGGGTAAAAAGGTGGATCCTTATCCCCTTATATGGGTGGACGCAACTACGTGTCCCCACCAGCCTGGTAAAACTCGCTTATCTCCAAGTGCCGTAATCAATGGCGTGGTTGGGTTACCCACGCCCGTATTGATGAGAATCCCGGAATAAGGGGACACGATCTCTGCTTTAACAAGACGTGCCAAGGAAACCGCCTTGCATAACCCGCTAAGATGGGACAGTAAAATGGTTCGAATAAAAGCTTGGCCGTGGTGTGATGTCACACTACGGAGTACGTCAGCAGATTAGATTTGTGTAAATATTATTCTCTTTATGGCAATATGTGGAAACTTATTCTGCAGAGCCGGACACTATCTTTGTGTTCAAAATCTTCTATGAAGTACTTTGAGGAGGAACCCGCCTTGCAATGCCGAAGACAATCTGCGCGCCAGACTCGTCGTCATTGAAGCCTGTTTCAGGGGCTACTGAGGGAGTCCTGGATTAGGGGGTGTTTGGATAGCCGAACTATACCTTCAGCCGGACTCCTGGACTATGAAGATACAAGATTGAAGACTTCGTCCCGTGTCCGGAAGGGACTTTCCTTGGCGTGGAAGGCAAGCTTGGCGATACGGATGATCATATCTCCTACCATTGTAACCGACTCTATGTAACACTAACCCTATCCGGTGTCTATATAAACCGGAGGGTTTTAGTCCGTAGGACAACATACACATCAACAATCATACCATAGGCTAGCTTCTAGGGTTTAGCCTCTCTGATCTTGCGGTAGATCTACTCTTGTACTACCCATATCATCAATATTAATCAAGCAGGACGTAGGGTTTTACCTCCACCGAGAGGGCCTAAACCTGGGTAAAACTTCGTGTCCCTTGCCTCCTGTTACCATCCGGCCTAGACGCACAGTTCGGAACCCCCTACCCGAGATCCGCCGGTTTTGACACCGAAAGCCCCCCTCCTTCTTCTTCTTCCTTGACCTCCTCCCTAGATGGGAGACGGGTTTCCCCTCTAGTCCATGGCCTCCATGGCACGGGAGGGGCGAGAGCCCCTCCGAGATTGGATCTGTCTCTCTGTCTCTCTCTGTTTCTGCGTTCTCAGGTTCTTCCCTTTCACCGTTTCTTATATTCCCGGAGATCCGTAACTCCGACTGGGCTTAAATTTTGACACGATCTCTATCCGGAAATTAGCTTTATTATGGCGAAAGAAGGGCATCAACCGCCTTACGGGGTGGCCACGAGGGTCAGGGGGGCGCCTGCCTCCCCAGGGCGCGGCCCCCTACCTCGTGGGCCCCTCGAGCATCGTCTCGCGTGGATTCTTCTTCCCAAAAATCATATATATTCCAAAAATATATCTGTCAGTTTTTATTCCTTTTGGACTCCGTTTGATATGGATATTCTGCGAAACAAAAAACATGCAACAAACAGGAACTGGCACTGGGCACTGGATCAATATGTTAGTCCCAAAAATAGTATAAAAAGTTGCCAAAAGTATATGAAAGTTGAATAATATTGGCATGGAACAATCAAAAATTATAGATACGACGAAGACGTATCATGGGGATGTTGATGTTCTACCGATGCAGGGCTTCGCCTAAGCACCGCTACAGTATTATCGAGGTGGACTATGGTGGAGGGGGGCACCGCACACGTCTAAAAGTTCAAACAGATCAATTGTTGTGTCTATGGGGTGCCCCCTGCCCCCGTATATAAAAGGAGCAAGGGGGGTGCGGCTGGCTAGGGAGAGGGTGGGCCAGGTGGAGTCCTACTCCCACCGGGAGTAGGACTTCCCCCTTTCCTAGTTGGAATAGGATTCGGGAGAAGGAAAGAGATAGGAGAAGAAGGAAAGAGGGGGCCAGCCCCCTTTGCCCTAAACCAATTCGGTTTCGGCCTTGGGGGGGCACGCCCCACACTCCCCTTGCTTCCCTCTATTTCCACTAAGGCCCATATAGGCCCATTAAGCTCCCAGGGGGTTCCGGTAACCTCCCCGTACTCCGGTAAAATCCCGATTTCACCCGGAACAGTTCCGACATCCAAACATAGGCTTCCAATATATCAATCTTCATGTCTCGACCATTTCGAGACTCCTCGTCATGTCCTTGATCACATCCGGGACTCCGAACAACCTTCGGTACATCAAAACATACAAACTCATAATATAACCATCATCGTAACGTTAAGTGTGCGGACCCTACGGGTTCGAGAACTATGTAGACATGACCGAGACACTGATGTCTACTACACAACCTTCTTCTTGTAGACGCTGTTGGGCCTCCAAGTGCAGAGGTTTGTAGGACAGTAGCAAATTTCCCTCAAGTGGATGACCTAAGGTTTATCAATCCGTAGGAGGCGTAGGATGAAGATGGTCTCTCTCAAGCAACCCTGCAACCAAATAAAAAAGAGTCTCTTGTGTCCCCAACACACCCAATACAATGGTAAGTTGTATAGGCGCACTAGTTCGGTGAAGAGATGGTGATACAAGTGGTATATGGATAGTAGATAAAGGTTTTTGTAATCTGAAAATATAAAAACAGCAAGGTAACTAATGATTAAAGTGAGCATAAACGGTATTGCAATGCTAGGAAATAAGGCCTAGGGTTCATACTTTCGCTAGTGTAAGTTCCCTCAACAATAATAACATAATTGTATCACATAACTATCCTCAACATGCAACAAAGAGTCACTCCAAAGTCACTAATAGCGGAGAACGAACGAAGAGATTATGGTAGGGTACGAAACCACCTCAAAGTTATTCTTTCCAATCAATCCGTTGGGCTATTCCTGTAAGTGTCACAAACAGCCCTAGAGTTCGTACTACAATAACACCTTAAGACACAAATCAACCAAACCCCTAATGTCACCTAGATACTCCAATGTCACCTCAAGTATCCGTGGGTATGATTATACGATATGCGTCACACAATCTCAGATTCATCTATGCAACCAACACATAGGACCTCAAAGAGTGCCCCAAAGTTTCTACCGGAGAATCACGACGAAAACGTGTGCCAACTCCTATGCATAGGTTCATGGGCGGAACCCGCAAGTTGATCACCAAAACATACATCAAGTGAATCACGTGATATCCCATTGTCACCACAGATATCCACGGCAAGACATACATCAAGTGTTCTCAAATCTTTAAAGTCTCAATCCGATAAGATTACTTCAAAGGGGAAACTCAATTCATTACAAGAGAGTAGAGGGGGAGGAGAAACATAAGATCCAACTATAATAGCAAAGCTCGTGATACATCAAGATCGTATCACCTCAAGAACACGAGAGAGAGAGAGAGAGATCAAACACATAGCTACTAGTACATACCCTCAGCCCCGAGGGAGAACTACTCCCTCCTCGTCATGGAGAGCACCGGGATGATGAAGATGGCCACTAGAGAGGGGTTGCCCCCTCTGGCAGGGTGCCGGAACGGGTCTAGATTGGCTTTCGGTGGCTATGGAGGCTTCTGGCGGCGGAACTCCCGATCTATTGTGCTCACGGATGTTTTTAGGGTCTATGGAGATATATAGGCGGAAGAAGTACGTCAAGGGGGGCACGAGGGGCTCACGAGGGTGGACGGCGCGCCCAGGGGGGTGGGCGCGCCCCCTGCCTCGTGGCCTCCTCGCAGATCCCCCGACGTGCACTCCAAGACTTCTGGTCTTCTTTCCTTCCAAAAATGAGTTCCGTGAAGTTTCAGGTCAATTGGACTCCGTTTGATTTTCCTTTTCTTCGAAACCCTAAAACAGGGTAAAAAACAGAAACTGGCACTGGGCTCTAGATTAATAGGTTAGTCCCAAAAATGATATAAAAGTGTATAATAAAGCCCATAAACATTCAAAATAGTAGATAATATAGCATGGAGCAATCAAAAATTATAGATACGTTGGAGACGTATCAGACACGTCTTCGGTCAATAACCAATAGCGGAACCTGGATGCTCATATTGGCTCCCACATATTCTACGAAGATCTTTATCGGTCAAACCGCACAACAACATACGTTGTTCCCTTTGTCATCGGTATGTTACTTGCCCGAGATTCGATCGTCGGTATCTCAATACCTAGTTCAATCTCGTTACCGGCAAGTCTCTTTACTCGTTCCATAATACATCATCCCGCAACTAACTCATTAGTTGCAATGCTTGCAAGGCTTAAGTGATGTGCATTACCAAGAGGGCCCAGAGATACCTCTCCGACAATCGGAGTGACAAATCCTAATCTCGAAATACGCAAACCCAACAAGTACCTTTGGAGACACCTATAGAGCACCTTTATAATCACCCGGTTACATTGTGACGTTTGGTAGCACACAAAGTGTTCCTCCGGTAGACGGGAGTTGCATAATCTCATAGCCATAGGAACATGTATAAGTCATGAAGAAAGCAATAGCAGAATACTAAACGATCGTGTGCTCAGCTAACGGAATGGGTCATGTCAATCACATCATTCTCCTAATGATGTGACCCCGTTAATCAAATTACAACTAATGTCTATGGTTAGGAAACATAACCATCTTTGATCAACGAGCTAGTCAAGTAGAGGCATACTAGTGACAATTTGTTTGTTTATGCATTCACACATGTATTATGTTTTCGGTTAATACAATTCTAGCATGAATAATAAACATTTATCATGATATAAGGAAATAAATAATAAGTTTATTATTGCCTCTAGGGCATATTTCCTTCAGTCTCCCACTTGCACTCGAGTCAATAATCTAGATTACACAGTAATGATTCTAACACCCGTGGAGCCTTGGTGCTGATCATGTTTTGCTCGTGGAAGAGGCTTAGTCAACGGGTCTGCAACATTCAGATCCGTATGTATCTTGCAAATTTCTATGTCTCCCACCTGGACTAAATCCCGGACGGAATTGAAGCGTCTCTTGATGTGTTTGGTTCTCTTGTGAAATCTGGATTCCTTCGCCAAGGCAATTGCACCAGTATTGTCACAAAATGTTTTCATTGGACCCGATGCACTAGGTATGACACCTAGGTCAGATATGAACTCCTTCATCCAGACTCCTTCATTTGCTGCTTCCGAAGCAGCTATGTACTCCGCTTCACATGTAGATCCTGCCACAATGCTTTGTTTAGAACTGCACCAACTGACAACTCCACCGTTTAATGTAAACACGTATCCGGTTTGCGATTTAGAATCGTCCGGATCAGTGTCAAAGCTTGCATCAACGTAACTGTTTACGATGAGCTCTTTGTGACCTCCATAAACAAGAAACATATCCTTAGTCCTTTTCAGGTATTTCAGGATGTTCTTGACCACTGTCCAGTGATCCACTCTTGGATTACTTTGGTACCTCCCTGCTAGACTTATAGCAAGGCACACATCAGGTCTGGTACACAGCATTGCATACATGATAGAGCCTATGGCTGAAGCATAGGGAACATCTTTCATTTTCTCTCTATCTTCTGCAGTGGTCGGGCATTGATTCTTACTCAACTTCACTCCTTGTAACACAGGCAAGAACCCTTTCTTTGCTTGATCCATTTTGAACTTCTTCAAAACTTTGTCAAGGTATGTGCTTTTTGAAAGTCCAATTAAGCGTCTTGATCTATCTCTATAGATCTTGATGCCCAATATGTAAGCAGCTTCACCGGGGTCTTTCATTGAAAAACTCTTATTCAAGTATCCCTTTATGCTATCCAGAAATTCTATATCATTTCCAATTAGCAATATGTCATCCACATATAATATTAGAAATGCTACAAAGCTCCCACTCAATTTCTTGTAAATACAGGCTTCTCCAAAAGTCTGTGTAAAACCAAATGCTTTGATCACACTATCAAAGCATTTATTCCAACTCCGAGAGGCTTGCACCAGTCCATAGATGGATAGCTGGAGCTTGCACACTTTGTTAGCTCCCTTTGGATCGACAAAACCTTCTGGTTGCATCATATACAACTCTTCTTCCAGAAATCCATTTAGGAATGCTGTTTTTAAATCCATTTGCCAAATTTCATAATCATAAAATGTGGCAATTGCTAACATGATTCGGACAGACTTAAGCATTGCTACGGGTGACAAGGTCTCATCATAGTCAATCCCTTGAACTTGTCGAAAACCTGTTGCAACAAGTCGAGCTTTATAGACAATAACATTACCGTCAGCGTCAGTCTTCTTCTTGAAGATCCATTTATTCTCAATTGCTTGCTGATCATCGGGCAAGTCAACCAAAATCCATACTTTGTTCTCATACATGGATCCCATCTCAGATTTCATGGCTTCAAGCCATTTTGCGGAATCTGGGCTCACCATCGCTTCTTCATAGTTCGTAGGTTCATCATGATCTAGTAGCATGACTTCCAGAACAGGATTACTGTGCCACTTTGGTGCGGATCTTACTCTGGTTGATCTACGAGGTTCAGTAGTAACTTGATCTGAAGTTCCATGATCATCATCATTATCTTCCTCACTAATTGGTGTAGGTGTCACAGAAACCGGTTTCTGTGATGAACTACTATCCAATAGAGGAGCAGGTATAGTTACCTCATCAAGTTCCACTTTCCTCCCACTCACGTCTTTCGAGAGAAACTCCTTCTCTAGAAAGGATCCATTCTTAGCAATGAATGTCTTGCCTTCGGATCTGTGATAGAAGGTATACCCAACAGTGTCCTTTGGGTATCCTATGAAGACACATTTCTCCGATTTGGGTTCAAGCTTATCAGGTTGAAGCTTTTTCACATAAGCATCGCAGCCCCAAACTTTCAGAAATGACAACTTTGGTTTCTTGCCAAACCACAATTCATAAGGCGTCTTCTCAATGGATTCCGATGGTGCCCTATTTAACGTGAATGCGGTCGTCTCTAAAGAATAACCCCAAAATGATAGCGGTAAATCTGTAAGAGACATCATGTATCGCACCATATCTAGTAAAGTATGATTACGACGTTCGGACACACCATTACGCTGTGGTGTTCCGGGTGGCGTGAGTTGCGAAACTATTCCGCATTGTTTCAAATGTAGACCAAACTCGTAACCCAAATATTCTCCTCCACGATCAGATTGTAGAAACTTTATTTTATTGTTACGATGATTTTCAACTTCACTCTGAAATTCTTTGAACTTTTCAAATGTTTCAGACTTATGCTTCATCAAGTAGATATACCCATATCTGCTTAAATCATCTGTGAAGGTGAGAAAATAACGATATCCGCCACGACCCTCAAAATTCATCGAACCACATACATCTGTATGTATGATTTCCAACAAATTTGTTGCTCTCTCCATAGTACCTGAGAACGGCGTTTTAGTCATCTTGCCCATGAGGCACGGTTCGCAAGTACCAAGTGATTCATAATCAAGTGGTTCCAAAAGTTCATCAGTATGGAGTTTCTTCATGCACTTTATACTGAATGACCTAAACGGCAGTGCCACAAATAAGTTGCACTATCATTATCAACTCTGCATCTTTTGGCTTCAACATTATGAATATGTGTATCACTACTATCGTGATTCATCAAAAATAGACCACTTTTCAAGGGTGCATGACCATAAAAGATATTACTCATATAAATAGAACAACCATTATTCTCTGACTTAAATGAATAACTGTCTCGCATCAAACAAGATACAGATATAATGTTCATGGTCAACGCTGGCACCAAATAACAAATATTTAGGTCTAATACTAATCCCGAAGGTAGATGTAGAGGTAGCGTGCCGACTGCAATCACATCGACTTTGGAACCATTTCCCACGCGCATCGTCACCTCGTCCTTTGCCAGTGTTCGCTTAATCCGTAGTCCCTGTTTCGAGTTGCAAATATTAGCAACAGAACCAGTATCAAATACCCATGTGCTACTGCGAGCTATAGTAAGGTACACATCAATAACATGTATATCACATATACCTTTGTTCACCTTGCCATCCTTCTTATCCGCCAAATACTTGGGGCAGTTTCGCTTCCAGTGACCAGTCTGCTTGGAGTAAAAGCACTCAGTCTCAGGCTTAGGTCCAGACTTGGGTTTCTTCTCCTGAGCAGCAACTTGCTTGCTGTTCTTCTTGAAGTTCCCCTTCTTCTTCCCTTTACCCTTTTTCTTGAAACTGGTGGTCTTATTTACCATCAACACTTGATGCTCCTTCTTGATTTCTACCTCCGCAACTTTCAGCATTGCGAAGAGCTTGGGAATTGTCTTATTCATCCCTTGCATATTATAGTTCATCACGAAGCTTTTGTAGCTTGGTGGCAGTGATTGAAGAACTCTGTCAATGACACTATCAACCGGAAGATTAACTCCCAGCTGAGTCAAGTGATTATGGTACCCAGACATTTTGAGTATATGCTCACTGACAGAACTATTCTCCTCCATCTTGCAGCTGTAGAACTTATTGGGGACTTCATATCTCTCAATCCAGGCATTTGCTTGAAATATTAACTTCAAATCCTAGAACATCTCATATGCTCCATGACGTTCAAAACGTCGTTGAAGTCCCTGTTCTAAGCCGTAAAGCATGGCACACTGAACTATCGAGTAGTCATCAGCTTTGCTCTGCCAAGCATTCTTAATGTCTGTAGTTGCATCAGCACCAGGCTTGGCACTGAGTGGTGCTTCCAGGACGTAATTCTTCTGAGCAGCAATGAGGATAATCCTCAAGTTACGGACCCAGTCCGTGTAATTGCTACCATCATCTTTCAACTTTGCTTTCTCAAGGAACGCATTAAAATTCAACAGAACAATAGCACGGGCCATCTATCTACAATCAAACATAGACAAGCAAGATACTATCAGGTACTAAGTTCATGATAAATTTAAGTTCAATTAATCATATTACTTAAGAACTCCCACTTAGAAAGACATCCCTCTAATCTTCTAAGTGATCACGTGATCCAAATCAACTAAACCATAACCGATCATCACGTGAAATGGAGTAGTTTTCAATGGTGAACATCACTATGTTGATCATATCTACTATATGATTCATGCTCGACCTTTCGGTCTCAGTGTTCCGAGGCCATATCTGCATATGCTAGGCTCGTCAAGTTTAACCTGAGTATTCTGCGTGTGCAAAACTGGCTTGCACCCGTTGTAGATGGGCGTAGAGCTTATCACACCCGATCATCACGTGGTGTCTGGGCATGACGAACTTTGGCAATGGTGCATACTCAGGGAGAACACTTTTATCTTAAAATTTAGTAAGAGATCATCTTATAATGGTACCGTCAATCAAAGCAAGATAAGATGCATAAAAGATAAACATCACATGCAATCAATATAAGTGATATGATATGGCCATGATCATCTTGTGCTTTTGATCTCCATCTCCGAAGCACCGTCATGATCACCATCATCACCGGCGCGACACCTTGATCTCCATCGTAGCATCGTTGTCGTCTCGCCAATCTTATGCTTCCATGACTATCGCTACCGCTTAGTGATAAAGTAAAGCATTACAGGGCGATTGCATTGCATACAATAAAGCGACAACCATATGGCTCCTGCCAGTTGCCGATAACTCGGTTACAAAACATGATCATCTCATACAATAAAATTTAGCATCATGTCTTGACCATATCACATCACAACATGCCCTGCAAAAACAAGTTAGACGTCCTCTACTTTGTTGTTGCAAGTTTTACGTGGCTACTACGGGCTTAGCAAGAATCGTTCTTACGTACACATCAAAACCACAACGATAGTTTGTCAAGTTGGTGCTGTTTTAACCTTCGCAAGGACCGGGCGTAGCCATACTCGGTTCAACTAAAGTTGGAGAAACTGACACCCGCCGGCCACCTGTGTGCAAAGCACGTCGGTAGAACCAGTCTTGCGTAAGCGTACGTGTAATGTCGGTCCGGCCGCTTCATCCAACAATACCGCCGAACCAAAGTATGACATGCTCGTAAGCAGTATGACTTCATATCGCCCACAACTCACTTGTGTTCTACTCGTGCATATGACATCTACGCATAAAACCATGCTCTGATACCAGTGTTGGGGAACGTAGTAATTTCAAAAAAATTCCTACGCACACGCAAGATCATGGTGATGCATAGCAACGAGAGGGGAGAGTGTTGTCTACATACCCTCGTAGACCGAAAGCGGAAGCATTAGCACAACGCGGTTGATGTAGTCGTATGTCTTCATGATCCGACCGATCAAGTACCGAATGTACGACACCTCCGAGTTCAGCACACATTCAGCCTGATTACGTCCCTCGAACTCCGATCCAGCCGAGTGTTGAGGGAGAGTTTCGTCAGCATGACGGCGTGGTGAAGATGTTGACGTTCTACCGACGCAGGGCTTCGCCTACGCACTGCTACAGTATTATCGAGGTGGACTATGGCGGAGGGGGGCACCGCACACGGCTAAAAGATCAAACAGATCAATTGTTGTGTCTATGGGGTGCCCCCTGCTCCCGTATATCAAGGAGCAAGGGGGGTGTGGCTGGCCAGGGAGAGGGCGCGCCAGGAGGAGTCCTACTCCCACCGGGAGTAGGACTTCCCCCTTTCCTAGTTGGAATAGGATTCGGGAGAAGGAAAGAGAGAGGAGAAGAAGGAAAGAGGGGGCCGGCCCCCTTTGCCCTAAACCAATTCGGTTTGGGCCTTGGGGGCGCGCGCCCCACAGTCCCCTTGCTTCCCTCTATTTCCACTAAGGCCCATATAGGCCCATTAAGCTCTCGGGGGGTTCCGGTAACCTCCCGGTACTCTGGTAAAATCCCGATTTCATCCGGAACACTTCCAACATCCAAATATAGGCTTACAATATATCAATCTTCATGTCTGGACCATTTCGAGACTCCTCGTCATGTCCTTGATCACATCCGGGACTCCGAACAACCTTCGGTACATCAAAACATACAAACTCATAATATAACCGTAATCATAACGTTAAGCGTGCGGACCCTGCGGGTTCGAGAACTATGTAGACATGACCGAGACACGTCTCCGGTCAATAACCAATAGCGGAACCTGGATGCTCATATTGGCTCCCACATACTCTACGAAGGTCTTTATCGGTCAAACCGCACAACAACATACGTTGTTCCCTTTGTCATTGGTATGTTACTTGCCCGAGATTCGATCGTCGGTATCTCAATACCTAGTTCAATCTCGTTACTGGCAAGTCTCTTTACTCGTTCCGTAATACATCAATCCGCAACTAACTCATTAGTTGCAATGCTTGCAAGGCTTAAGTGATGTGCATTACTCAGAGGGCCCAGAGATACCTCTCCGACAATCGGAGTGACAAATCCTAATCTCGAAATGCACCAACCCAACAAGTACCTTTGGAGACACCTGTAGAGCACCTTTGTAATCACCCAGTTACGTTGTGACATTTGGTAGCACACAAAGTGTTCCTCTGGTAAACGGGAGTTGCATAATCTCATAGTCATAGGAACATGTATAAGTCATGAAGAAAGCAATAGCAGAATACTAAACGATCATGTGCTAAGCTAACAGAATGGGTCATGTCAATCACATCATTCTCCTAATGATGTGACCCCGTTAATCAAATGACAACTCATGTCTATGGTTAGGAAACATAACCATCTTTGATCAACGAGCTAGTCAAGTAGAGGCATAGTAGTGACAATCTATTTGTCTATGTATTCACACATGTATTATGTTTCCGGTTAATATAATTCTAGCATGAATAATAAACATTTATCATGATGTAAGGAAATAAATAATAACTTTATTATTGCCTCTAGGGCATATTTCCTTCATGATGTGCTTTACACACACAACATGGACCATACTCACGTTTATATTCGATTGCTAAAGCGATGAATTGTCTGGAGTTCAAAATACTAACTCTGTGGATCAATTATGTCGAATAATAACATAGGCATGCTCAAATTCGATAGAATATAGATGTCTGATGGATCAATGACCATTCCTTACGTGAATCGCAAATATCATGATCCCATCCTAATATTTGGATACAATTTATATTTTTAATCAATGTGTACATTAGTCTTTTACGTGTAGTTTCACTCTCCATCGGTGGTCTCTCACACATGCTCACACACTCTTTCCCAAGGTGTCTTTCTTGCAGACATGCTCTCGATATAACCCTCCCTCCCTCTCATAACCATTTATGACTGTTTTCACTAACCTTTATCGCAAGCACTCTTCCTCTCACAAGCATACACACGCACAATCCCCATCGACCATTTCTATACACATAGACCTGCCTACGTGTCTCCCGCAGGCACATTATCTTTAGGCCTATCTCTCACGCATTGTCTCGGCCTCTCTTCCTAATTGACGAGTATGATTCTAGTAGAGCATTTTGTAGGATGCCTCTTAAAGTTAGGTTGGATGCATAGTAATATTAGAGATAAGGGGTTACCTTAGTCTGAGGACCTCGGGTTACAAATCCTAGCTGACTTTGTCAGTGGACACAGAGTCCTTCACGACTCTGCTATCTTTATCTTGTATGACTAGTCCTCCATGGGTCTACCTAAATGCGTCATGGGCCGAACAATGTGGCGCAGGACGGAACTGAACCAAGGGCCTCACCTCGGCCCACCGGACCTCACGCGGTGACACACCCTCTGCCCCCAGGTCTCGTTATCTTCTCACACCCACACATACCAACACAGACACCACACTATCAGATTCAGGATTCCGCAGACCCTTGAGAGGTTCAAACACTGGGGTGCGTGCAAAGAACTCTCCCTTCCAAGTCTGCCTGCTCAACGATTCCACGACCTAGCTCGACGAACCCAAGGGACAAGAGACACCGCAGTTTATCCTGGTTCAGGCCACCTTGAGGTGTAATACCCTACTCTAGCTTTGTGGTGGATTGCCTCGAGGGGCTGAGGATGAACTAGTACAGTGGTGGAACAACCTCATGAGGTGAGGTGTTCTTGAGCTCGATGAGCTGGTGCATGAGAGGATGATCTGAATGATCCCCCCTCTATGGTGGTGGCTAAGTCCTATTTATAGTGGCCTTGGTCCTCTTCCCAAATGTAAGGCGGGAAGGGATCCCACAACGGCCAAATTTGAAGGGGGGCAACTAGTATAAGTTATCCTGACAAAAGTAGTCTTCGCCTGCAAAAGCCTCTGGTGGTGACGCCAAAGTGGGCTCCGCATTGACCTCCGTCCTGCCGTCCTGGCGGCCTTGGTCTTGTTGCACTGATATGGAAACCTTTGCTTGATTCCTCGGGACTCCGCGCCTGCGCTTGCCTCCTTGGCACCAATGGGGAAACTGGTACACTGCACCCGCTGGCGCCTACCCAGCCTTGGTCGTCATGGCTCACATCATGTGAACCTCGCGAGGTGCACCTCGCCTTGATATCTCTGCTCCTCGGGAGCCAGCCTAGCGAGGCCGCCCCCTAGGGAGGTCTTGGTGTCATCCGCCTCGCGAGTCTTGGCCCCTCAGGATGGTCTTGAGTTGTTGTTGCTAAGGCTGGGTCATACCGGGCCATTAACGGAGCCACGCCGTGGGCCGCAGGCAGGCAAGTCTGGGTACCCCCCTTCCTAGGACGCCGACAGTAGCCCGTGGGCTCAAGGCGCGCTCGAACTTGGCTTTGAGGCGAAGCCAAAGCGCAAGGGCCGAGCGCAAGGGCCCCGACCGCCTGCGGCCTTGATTGACGCGTGGTGATTGATGGGACGTGGGCGCCTCCGCTTCCCCATGCTTCCTCAGCAACTGTTCGACTTGAAGAGACTATGCTGCATGCAGAGAAAAAACATCATTACGTGCGATTGTGGAGGTCGGCGGTTGGCCTCCTTTTGGCTATAAAAGAGGAGAGGGGCGGAGCCCCCCTTTGCTCGGCTCCTTCTTCTTGCAGTCCGCTTCTTCTTCTTCTTCTTCTTCTTCTTCTTCTTGTTCTTGTTCTTCTTCTTCTTCTTCTCCATCTTGCTGTAGCTCCTAATGGCGCCGACGAGGAAGTTCTCCGCTGCCGAGAAGGGGAAGGCCCCCAAGGAGGGACCTGACTCGCCGCCTCCCAAGAGGGGGTGAGGCCATCCTCGCAAGCAAGCCACGACCCTTGCGGTGGCTCCTCAGGGGCGTGGGTGCGCCTTGGCCAGCCGTGGCGGCGCTTCTTCTCGTGGTGGGTGCCGCCGGAGGCAAGGCATCCCTTACGAGGAGGGGAGGCGTGCCATGGTTGCCCGACCTCCCCGGCCACGCTTCCACTCGACGGAGGTGCTCCCGGAGTTCATCGTGTGGTCGAAGAGGCCGGTCGGCACTTGGCTCCAGCTTCCGTGCTTCTTCGCCGGCGACTACCAGCCATGGGTCTTGATGGCCTTTGGCTGCTGCAGCAAGGCCTCGTGTGTTGTGGTCGAGATCTTCGCCACGGGCAGCGTGGCCCTGACCCGTGGTTGGCAGACGTTCGCCCGCGCACGCGGCCTGATCGAGAGGTGCACCCTCCACTTTAAGTACGACGGCGTCGCGACCCTCTATGTGAGGGTGTTTGGGGAAGATGGTCATCGCGCTGGGTGTTGCCCCAAAGACAACGGTGGCGACGATGAGCTTCGCCTTGAGACGGCCGTGATGACACTGAGGGTGAGCTTGCCCTTGGAGACGGCCATGGCTTGCCCAACAGCGGCGGTTCCTCCTCCAGCGAGAGCACCAGCAGTGTCGGATACGACCAGCCGCCATGTCATCAGGCTTGCTTCGAGGGCGGTGGCGGGTCGTCCCGTCGCCATGCTCCGGTGAAGCGGGAGGAAACCTCGGGCTAAGCCCGGGAGGCCCTCGGAGCTAGGCCTCGTGAGTTCCTGCGGTCGTGCGTGCCGCTTTTGTTTAACCTTTCCTTTCTCCTGCATTCAAAAAAAGTAGAGGGCCTTGCTGGGGTGTGTAATGAACCATGGTATCTGTGTTACTATGTTATGTTTATTGTTCTGACGTTATGTTGTGGTGCTCCTGTTCCAAATAGGTATGGCAGGAACTTAGCTTGATATACTCGCGGTAGTTTCCCTCCTCGCGAGAGCGCGCGCCTCGTTACCTGGTGAGGCCCCCTTGCTGGCGGCTCAAGAGCCATTGGCCTCAGGAGACATCTTGAAGCTGCGGAATTGTTATAAAATTGGTCGGGTGTCTTGTTCTTTGTTGTATGAGCCCTCAGGCATGAGCCAGTCGTGGCTTAGTGCACCGCGTCACAGTACTCGGGGGGATGGACTTCAAGAGGGTGTGTAGATCACGAGCTTACTCAAGGCGTCTCGCGAGGATAGAAAAGCCAAAGCTCTGAGGGAGCAGGGCTATGGTGAAGTGTGTTTGTGGCGCGGGGCGAGCCCGTCACACGCACACACCTGCCCAGCCCCCGCGTGCGAGATGCGCGAGGAAGAGAGACGGGCAACTGCCGCTCCTCCTGGACCAAAACCAAAGTGCAAGAGAGAAGACAAAGGGGAAAGCCAGCTTGGCAACTAAAAACACGAGAACTCGAAATTTCATTAAGAGGATCACAAACCAACTACAGAAAGCAAGCAAATGAATAGCCGCGTCCGTCACCTAGTCTAGTCGTCTCACCAGCGCGGAGCTAAGTGCTGCCACTAGGACATGGGAGGGAGCCCCCGAGGCCCGAGGGCGGCTCTGCGAAGACTCCGGGGAGTGTACAGCCCCACTCATTATTACGTGAGAGTGTCACAAGTGGAGACCTTCACAGGCACTAGGCCTTGCTTCATGGGTAGAACTTCCGGAGGTGCTAGACGTTCCAGGCGTTCTGGATGGGGATCCCCTCCTGCGTCTCTAGGTGCGCGGCGCCAGGCCTGGAGAAGCAGGCAACCCTAAATGGTCCCTCCCATATGGGTGAAAGCTTATGCAACCCTTCCCTGCAGACCACCCACCGTAGGACGAGATCACCCACCTCGAGCGCCTTGGAGTGGACGCTGCGGCAGTGATACCGCCACAGCGCCTACTGGTACCTTGCCACTTGAAGTGAGGCTTGATGGCAGCGTTCCTCCCCCAGCACAAGGTCCATCCCCCGCATGGCGTCCTGGTGTGCCTCATCAAATGCCAAGACCCGCGCGGAGCGATACCTGACCTCATGTGGGAGAACCGCTTCAGCTCCGTAGACGAGGAAGAATGGAGTTTCGCCGGTTGGCTTGGTTGTGGTGGTGCGGATAGACCACAATAGGGACTGGAGCTCGCCCAGCCAGCCCCTGCCACAGGCTTCGAGGTTCCTCTTGAAAGTCCTTGCTTTGAGGCCCCTCAGGACCTCTGTGTTCGTGCGCTCGGCTTGGTCGTTGTCGGTGTCAAAACCGGCGGATCTCGGGTAGGGGGTCCCGAACTATGCGTCTAAAGTCGATGGTAACAGGAGACAGGGAACACAATGTTTACCCAGGTTCGGGCCCTCTCTATGGAGGCAATACCCTACATCCTGCTTGATTGATCTTGATGAATATGAGTATTACAAGAGTTGATCTACCATGAGATCGTAATGGCTAAACCCTAGAAGTTTAGTCTGTATGACTATGATAATGAACATCTCCCCCTCCTCCAGACTAAGTCCTTCGGTTTATATAGACACCGGGAGGATCTAGGGTTACACAAGGTCGGTTACAAAGAAAGGAATCTACATATTCGGTCGCCAAGCTTGCCTTCCACGCTAAGGAGAATCCCATCCGGACACGGGTGCAGTCTTCGGTCTTCGTGTTCTTCACAACTGTCGGATCACGGGTTCCGGCAAACCCTTGAGGTTCGAATATTGGGGTGCACCCGAAGGTTTTCTCCCTATCGATGCATGCCCTAGCTTTCTAAGATCTCGCAGATGAACTCAACGAACTCACAACATAGAAAGACACAAGATTTATACTGGTTCGGGCCACCGTTGTGGTGTAATACCCTACTCTAGTGTGGTGGTGGTGGATTGCCTCTTGGGCTGGTGAAGAACAGTTACAAGGGGAAGAACAGCCTCTTGAGGTTGAGGTGTTCTTGTGCTTGGAGAACTTGTGTGGGTGAGATGATCTTGGATCTGCTTCCCACTTGTGATGAGGTCGATCCTCTCTCTTCTTGTCTTTTTTGTCCCCCTTCACTATGGTGGCTAGTTCTACTTATATAGGCCTTGGTCCTCTCCCCAAATATTGAGCGGGAAGGGAGCCAACAACAGCCAATTTAAAAGGGGACAACTAGTACGAGTTATCCTGACAAAAGGTGGTCTTCGCCTGCCAAAGGCTCTGGTGATGACGCCGCCTGGGGATCCATGGTGACCTCCGTCCTGCCGTCCTTCTGGTCTTGGTCTCGTTGCACCGAGATGGAAACCTTTGCCTGATGCCTTGGTACTCCGCGCCTGCGCTTGCCCCCTTGACACCAAAGAGGAAATAAGGACACTGCGCTGGCGCCCGCCTGGTGATACATCTCCAACGTATCTATAATTTTTGATTGTTCCATGCTATTATATTATCAACCTTGGATGTTTTATCTGCATTTATATCCTATTTTATATGATTTTTGGGACTAACCTACTAACCTAGAGCCCAGTGCCAGTTTCTGTTTTTTTCCTTGTTTTAGAGTATCGCGGAAAAGGAAAATCAAACGGAGTCCAATTGACCTGAAACTTCACAGAACTTATTTTTGGAATGGAATCAATCCAGAATACTTGGGGTGTACGTAAGGGAAGCAACGAGGCAGGCACGAGGCAGGGGGCACGCCCACCCCCCTGGGCGCGCCTTCCACCCTCGTGGGCCCCTCGTGGCTCCCCTGATGTACTTCTTCCTCCCATATATACCCATATACCCTAAAAACATCGGGGAGCACAATAGATCGGGAGTTCCACTGCCAAAAGCCTCCGTAGCCATCGAAAACCAATCTAGACCCATTCTGGCACCCTGCCGGAGGGGGAATCCCTCTCCGATGGCCATCTTCATCATCCCGGAGCTCTCCATGACGAGGAGGGAGTAGTTCTCCCTCGCGGCTGAGGGTATGTACCAGTACCTATGTGTTTGATCTCTCTCTCTCTCTCGTGTTCTTGAGGTGATACGATCTTGATGTATCTTGAGCTTTGCTATTATAGTTGGATCTTATGATGTTTCTCCCCCTCTACTCTCTTGTAATGGATTGAGTTTTCCCTTTGAAGTTATCTTATCGGATTGGGTCTTTAAGGATTTGAGAACACTTGATGTATGTCTTGCGTGGGATACCTGTGGTGACAATGGGGTATTCTATGATCCACTTGATGTATGTTTTGGTGATCAACTTGCGGGTTCCATGACCTCGGGAATCTATGCATAGGCGTTGGCACACGTTTTCGTCTTGACTCTCCGGTAGAAACTTTGGGGCACTCTTTGAGTTTCTATGTGTTGGTTGAATAGATGAATCTGAGATTGTGTGATGCATATCGTATAATCATACCCACGGATACTTGAGGTGACATTGGAGTTTCTAGGTGACATTAGGGTTTTGGTTGATTTGTCTCTTAAGGTGTTATTCTAGTACGAACTCTAGGGCTGTTTGTGACACTTATAGGAATAGCCCAACGTATTGATTGGAAAGAATAACTTCGAGGTGGTTTCATACCCTACCATAATCTCTTCGTTTGTTCTCCGCTATTAGTGACTTGGGAGTGACTCTTTGTTGCATGTTGAGGGATAGTTATATGATACAGTTATGTTATTATTGTTGAGAGGACTTGCACTAGTGAAAGTATGAACCCTAGGCCTTGTTTCCTAGCATTGCAATACCGTTTGTGCTCACTTTTATTACTAGTTACCTTGCTGTTTTTATATTTTCAGATTACAAAAACTATTATCTACTATCCATATTGCACTTGTATCACCATCTCTTCGCTGAACTAGTGCACCTATACAATTTACCATTGTATTGGGTGTGTTGGGGACACAAGAGACTCTTTGTTATTTGGTTTCAGAGTTGCTTGAGAGAGACCATCTTCATCCTACGCCTACTACGGATTGATAAACCTTAGGTCATCCACTTGAGGGAAATTTGCTACTGTCCTACAAACCTCTGCACTTGGAGGTCCAACAACGTCTACAAGAAGAAGGTTGTGTAGTAGACATCAAGCTCTTTTCTGGCGCCGTTGCCGGGGAGGTTAGCGCTTCAAGGTATATCTTTAGATGTTGCAATCGAATCTTTTTGTTTCTTGTTTCAGCACTAGTTTAGTTTATAAAAGAAAACTACAAAAAAAATTATGGAATTGAGTTTGTCTCATACGCTTCATCTTTTTAATATCTTTCGTGAGTATGATGGAAAGGAAAATTGTGCCAAAGTTTTAGAAGAAGAATGCGTTAAAATGTTCGGCACTAAATATTTGAATGATGAGCATGATTGCAATGTTGTTAGTATGAATTCCTTGAATATCCATGATGCTAATGATATGCAAAGCCACGAGATTGGGGAAGCTATGTTTGATGAAGATGATATTTTTGTCCCCCAAGTTTTGATGAGCAAATTTATTATGATGAAAGCATGCCTCCTATTTATGATGATTATATTGATGAAAGTGGATTTGGAGAGGTCATGACTTTATTTTGTGATGAATCCACTATTCTGGAAGAGGTTCCAATTGATTATGAGAACAAAGTTGCTATCTATGATGATTATTGTGATGACTTGTATGCTATAAAGAATAATGATATCCATGAAACTTTTCATCATGATTTTAGTTTTCAATTAGATTATGCCTCACATGATAATTATTTTGTTGAGTTTGCTCCCACTATTATTCGTGAGAAGAATTTTGCTTGTGTGGAGAGTAATAAAATTTCTATGCTTGTAGATCATGAAAAGAATGCTTTAGGTGCTGGTTATATTGTTGAATTCATTCATTATGCTACTGAAAATTATTATGAGGGAGGAATATATGCTTGTAGGAATTGCAATAATATCAAGTTTCCTCTCTATGTGCTTAAAGTTCTGAAGTTATGCTTGTTTTGCCTTCCTATGCTAGTTGATTATTGTTCCTATAAGTTGTTTGCTCACAAAATCCCTATGAATAGGAAGTGGGTTAGACTTAAATGTGCTAGTCATATTCTTCTTGATGCTCTCTTTATGTTTCAATTCTTATCTTTTATGTGAGCATCATTGAAATCATCATGCCTAGCTAGGGGCGTTAAACGATAGCGCTTGTTGGGAGGCAACCCAATTTTATTTTTGTTCCTTACTTTTTGTTCCTGTTTAGTAATAAATAAATTATCTATCCTCTGTTATGATTGTGTTTTTATGTTTTAATTAGTGTTTGTGCCAAGTAAAGCCTTTAGGATCTTCTTGGGTGATTGTTATTTGATCTTGCTGTAAAAAACAGAAAATATGCGCTCACGAGAATAATTTTAATTTTTTACCATAGAGCGATAAAATACCAATTCCAACTGCAGTAGATCATTAAGCAAATTGCCTAGGACTTCATAATTTCTCAGGATTTTTGTAGTTACAGAAGTATTCAAATCCTACAGATTACTACAGACAGTTCTGTTTTTGAAAGATTATGTTTTCTATGTGTTGTTTGCTTATTTTGATGAATCTATGAGTAGTATCGGAGGGTATGAACCATAGATAAGTTGGAATACAGTAGATATTACACCAATATAAATAAAGAATGAGTTAATTACTGTACCTTGAAGTGGTGTTTTCTTTTCTTTCGCTAACGGAGCTTATGAGTTTTCTGTTAAGTTTTGTGTTGTGGAGTTTTCAAGTTTTGGGTAAAGATTCGATGGACTATGGAATAATGAGTGGCAAGAGCCTAAGCTTGGGGATTCCCAAGGCACCCCAAGGTAATATTCAAGGACAACCAAGAGCCTAAGCTTGGGGATGCCCCGGAAGGCATCCCCTCTTTCGTCTTCATTCATCGGTAACTTTACTTGGAGCTATATTTTTATTTTCCACATGATATGTGTTTTGCTTGGAGCGTCATTTTATTTTATTTAGTTTCGCTAGCTGTTTGAATAAAATACCAAGATATGAAATTCTTAAATGTTAGAGAGTCTTCATATAGTTGCATAATTATTCGACTACTCATTGATAATCACTTATATCTTCCAAAGTAGTTTGTTATTGCTCTAGTGCTTCACTTATATCTTTTTAGAGCACGGTGGTGGTTTTATTTTATAGAAATAGATGAACTCTCATGCTTCACTTATATTATTTTGAGAGTCCTAAACAGCATGGTAATTTGCTTTGGTTATGAAACTAGTCCTAATATGATGGGCATCCAAGAGGGATATAATAAAAACTTTCATATAAAGTGCATTGAATACTAAGAGAAGTTTGATACTTGATAATTGTTTTGAGATATGGAGATGGTGATATTAGAGTCATGATAGTTGAGTAGTTATGAATTTGAGAAATGCTTGTGTTGAAGTTTGTGATTCCCGTAGCATGCACGTATGGTGAACCGTTATGTTAAGAAGTCGGAGCATGATGTATTTTTTGATTGTCCTCCTTATGAGTGGCGGTCGGGGACGAGCGATGGTCTTTTCCTACCAATCTATCCCCCTAGGAGCATGCGCGTAGTACTTTGTTTCGATAACTAATAGATTTTTGCAATAAGTATGTGAGTTCTTTTTGACTAATGTTGAGTCCATGGATTATACGCACTCTCACCCTTCCACCATTGCTAGCCTCTCTAATACCGCGCACCTTTCGCCGGTATCATAAACCCACCATATACCTTCCTCAAAACAGCCACCATACCTACCTATTATGGCATTTCCATAGCCATTCTAAGATATATTGCCATGTAACTTTCCACCGTTCCGTTTATTATGACACGTTTCATCATTGTCATATTGCTATGCATGATGATGTAGTTGACATTGTATTTGTGGCAAAGCCACCGTTCATAATTCTTTCATACATGTCACTCATGAGTCATTGCACATCCCGGTACACCGCCGGAGGCATTCATATAGAGTCATACTTTGTTCTAGTATCGAGTTGTAATCATTGAGTTGTAAATAAACAGAAGTGTGATGATCATCATTAATAGAGCATTGTCCCAAAAAAAAAGGAAGAAAGCCCAAAAAAAGAAAGGTAAAAAAGGGAAAGGCCAAAAAAATAAAAAATAAAAGGGACAATGCTACTATCCTTTTTCCACACTTGTGCTTCAAAGTAGCACCATGATCTTCATGATAGAGAGTCTCTTGTATTGTCACTTTCATATACTAGTGGGAAATTTTCATTATAGAACTTGGCTTGTATATTCCAATAATGGGCCTCCTCAAGTGCCCTAGGTCTTCGTGAGCAAGAAAGTTGGATGCACACCCACTTAGTTTCTTTTGTGGAGCTTTCATACATTTATAGATCTAGTGCATCCGTTGCGTGGCAATCCCTACTCACTCACATTGATATCTATTAATGGGCATCTCCATAGCCCGTTGATACGCCTAGTTGATGTGAGACTATCTTCTCCTTTTTGTCTTATCCACAACCACCATTCTATTCCACCTATAGTGCTATATCCATGGCTCACGCTCATATATTGCGTGAAGATTGAAAAAGTTTGAGAACATCAAAAGTACGAAACAATTTCTTGGCTTGTCATCGGGGTTGTGCATGATTTAAATATGTTGTGTGGGGAAGATGGAGCATAGCCAGACTATATGATTTTGTAGGGATAGCTTTCTTTGGCCATGTTATTTTGAGAAGACATGATTGCTTTGTTAGTATGCTTGAAGTATTATTATTTTTATGTCAACATTAAACTTTTGTCTTGAATCTTATGGATCTGAACATTCTTTCCACAATAAATAATTACATAGAGAAATATGTTAGGTAGCATTCCACATCAAAAATTCTGTTTTTATCATTTACCTACTCGAGGACGAGCAGGAATTAAGCTTGGGGATGCTGATACGTCTCCAACGTATCTATAATTTTTGATTGTTCCATGCTATTATAATATCAACCTTGGATGTTTTATATGCATTTATATGCTATTTTATATGATTTTTGGGACTAACCTATTAACCTAGAGCCCAGTGCCAGTTTCTGTTTTTTCCTTGTTTTAGAGTATCGCAGAAAAGGAAAATCAAACGGAGTCCAATTGACCTCAAACTTCACGGAACTTATTTTTGGAACGGAAGCAATCCAGAAGACATGGGGTGTACGTAAGGGAAGCAACGAGGAAGGCACGAGGCAGGGGGCGCGCCCACCCCCTGGGCGCGCCCTCCACCCTCGTGGGCCCCTCGTGGCTCCCCTGATGTACTTCTTCCTCCCATATATACCCATATACCCTAAAAACATCGGGGAGCACAATAGATCGGGAGTTCTGCCACCAGAAGCCTCCATAGCCACCGAAAGACAATCTAGACCCGTTCCGGCACCCTGCCGGAGGGGGAATCCCTCTCCGGTGGCCATCTTCATCATCCTGGAGCTCTCCATGACGAGGAGGGAGTAGTTCTCCCTCGGGGCTGAGGGTATGTACCAATAGCTATGTGTTTGATCTCTGTCTCTCTCTCTCTCGTGTTCTTGAGGTGATACGATCTTGATGTATCGCGAGCTTTGCTATTATAGTTGGATCTTATGATGTTTCTCCCCCTCTACTCTCTTGTAATGGATTGAGTTTTCCCTTTGAAGTTACCTTATTAGATTGAGTCTTTAAGGATTTGAGAACACTTGATGTATGTCTTGCATGGGATACCTGTGGTGACAATGGGGTATTCTATGATCCACTTGATGTATGTTTTGGTGATCAACTTGCGGGTTCCGTGACCTTGGGAATCTATTCATAGGGGTTGGCACACGTTTTCGTCTTGACTCTCAGTAGAAACTTTGGGGCACTATTTGAGGTTCTATGTGTTGGTTGAATAGATGAATCTGAGATTGTGTGATGCATATCGTATAATCATACCCATGGATACTTGAGGTGACATTGGAGTATCTAGGTTACATTAGGGTTTTGGTTGATTTGTGTCTTAAGGTGTTATTCTAGTACGAACTCTAGGGCTGTTTGTGACACTTATAGGAATAGCCCAACGGATTGATTGGAAAGAATAACTTTGAGGTGGTTTCGTACCCTACCATAATCTCTCCGTTTGTTCTCCGCTATTACTAACATTGTGGTGACTCTTTGTTGCATGTTGAGGGATAGTTATATGATCCATTTATGTTATTATTGTTGAGAGGACTTGCACTAGTGAAAGTATGAAGCCTAGGCCTTGTTTCCTAGCATTGCAATACCGTTTGTGCTCACTTTTATTACTAGTTACCTTGCTGTTTTTATATTTTCAGATTACAAAAACTATTATCCGCTATCCATATTGCACTTGTATCACCATCTCTTCGCCGAACTAGTGCACCTATACAATTTACCATTTTATTGGGTGTGTTGGGGACACAAGAGACTCTTTGTTATTTGGTTGCAGGGTTGCTTGAGAGAGACTGAGGGAGTCCTGGATTAGGGGGTGTTCGGGTAGCCAGACTATACCTTCAGCCGAACTCCAGGACTATGAAGATACAAGATTGAAGACTTCGTCCCGTGTCCGGATGGGACTTTCCTTGGCGTGGAAGGCAAGCTTGGCGATGCGGATATTCAAGATCTCCTACCATTGTAACCGAATTTGTGTAACCCTAACCCTCTCCGGTGTCTATATAAACCGGAGGGTTTTAGTCCGTAGGACAACATCATCATATAACAATCATACCATAGGCTAGCTTCTAGGGTTTAGCCTCCTTGATCTCGTGGTAGATCTACTCTTGTAATACCCATATCATCAATATTAATCAAGCAGGACATAGGGTTTTACCTCCATCAAGATGGCCCGAACCTGGGTAAAACATCATGTTCCTTGCCTCCTGTTACCATCCGGCCTAGACGCACAGTTCGGGACCCCCTACCCGAGATCCGCCGGTTTTGACACCGACATTGGTGCTTTCATTGAGAGTTCCTCGGTGTCGTCGCTTTTAGGCCTGATGGCTCCTTTGATCATCAGCAATGATGCAGTCCAGGGTGAGACTTTTCTCCCCGGACAGATCTTCGTCTTCGGCGGCTTCGCACTGCGGGCCAATTCGCTTGGCCACCTTGAGCAGATCGAAAGCTACGCCCCTGGCCATCAGCTCAGGTTTGGAAGCCTAAACTACACGGCTGACACCTGCGGGGACTTGATCTTCGACGGATTCGAGCCACAGCCAAGCGCGCCGCACTGTCTCGATGGGCATGATATAGCTCTGCCGCCGAACAGTGTCTTGGAGGCCGCACACGCACCGGTTCCGACCATTGATTCAGAGCCTACTGCGCCGATCGAGGATCAGCGGCTGGACGCTGCCTCAGGGGCTGGGATCTCAGAGGCGATCAAGCCGAACTCCAGCCCCGTACTCCACATGGCCTGTGACTCCGAGGAGCCGGATTCCTTTCTGAACTCCGAGCCCCCCGCGCCCCTGCCGATCGAATCCGATTGGGCACCGATAATGGAGTTCACGCCGCAGACATCTTTCAGCACTCGCCCTTTGGCGACATCCTGAATTCCCTAAAGTCTCTCTCTTTATCAGGAGAGCCCTGGCCGGACTACGGTTAGCAAGGAGGGGATTCGGATGATGAAGAAATTCAAAACCCACCCACCACCCACTTCGTAGCCACTGTCGACGACTTAACCGACATGCTCGACTTCGACTCCGAAGACATCGACGGTATGGACGACGATGCAGGAGACAACCAAGAACCAACGCATATAGGGCATTGGACAGCCACCTCATCTCACGATGTGTACATGGTGGATACCCCTGAAGGGAGCAACAACGAGGAAAACGGGGACGGAAAGAGGGATCGATCTCTCGAAAAACAATCAAAGCGTCGGCGTAAACGCCGACCCAAGCCCCGCCTCGATAAAGACCCAGCCATAGAGCAGGATGAGCCGGTAGACGACGAGCATGCCTTAGAGCAACCGTCCCAACAGGACAACCCGGATAGAGAAACCGAACATCCCTCCCCCGGCGAAAATGGCATTCCGGATGACCCTACGCCGGACAAGGCCACAAAGCAGAAGAACCTCCACAAACGGCTCGCTGCAACCGCACGCAGCCTGAAAAAGCAGAAGCGGAAGCTAAAAACTGCGGAAGATGCACTCAGGATCAGATGGAGTAAAGTAATCAATACCGTAGACAAATACGGCGACAGTCGCCGCACTAAAAGCTATCCGAAGAGAAAGCTACTGCCTGAATTCGATGAGGAGGCCTTAGAGCCCTCGCATTCCAAAAGTGAGAAAATCATACGGTCGGATAGACGACCCCATGGCCAGCATAAAAGCGGCAAGAAGCACCGCACTTAAGCCGGCATGCGACCCACTTAAGGATTCGCATCATGGCCCAGCCAGGTCCATTTACGGGCCAAGAAAGCAAGCTCCCGTAAGCAATGCAATAAAGCCATTATCAGAATCCGACACACCCAAATATAGGGGTGCCGCACACCCCCTATGTTTCACCGATGAGGTCCTGGATTATGAATTTCCAGCGGGATTCAAACCCGTAAACATAGAGGCATATGATGGAACAACAGACCCTTGAGTCTGGATCGAGGATTATATCCTCCACATACATATGGCTAGAGGAGATGACCTCCACGCCATAAAATACTTACCCCTCAAGCTTAAAGGGCCAGCCCGGCATTGGCTCAAAAGCCTTCCTGAAAACACAATCGGAAGTTGGGAAGAGCTCGAGGATGCTTTCTGAGCAAATTTTCAAGGGACCTATGTCCGCCCTCCGGATGCAGACGATCTTAGTCACATAACTCAACAGCTCGGAGAGTCAGCTCGGCAATTCTGGAATAGATTTCTTACTAAAAAGAATCAGATAGTCGACTGTCCGGACGCTGAAGCCCTAGCGGCTTTCAGGCATAATGTCCGAGACGAATGGCTCGCCAGACACCTCGGCCAGGAAAAGCCAAGAACAATGGCCACACTAACAAGCCTCATGACCCGCTTTTGCGCAGGAGAGGACAGCTGGTTGGCAAGATGCAGCACCAGTGACCCAAGTACATCCAAAACTAGGGATGGATACGGAAAACAACGACGCAATAAGGATCGTCGCCGGACTAAGGAAAAAAGTCGGAAGAGTACGGCAGTAAACGCCGGATTCAAAAGCTCACGACAGAATCAGAAAAAGCCGCCCCTCCAAGATAACAAGGATGACCTATCCAACCTAAACAAAATCTTGGATAGGATATGTCAAATACACACCACTCCCGGAAAGCCTACTAACCATACCCACAGAGATTGTTGGGTTTTCAAACAATCCGGCAGACTCAACGCCGAACACAAGGGGCTCGACACACCAAGTGAAGACGAGGACGAACCCCAAAAGCAGAGTACCAGGAAACAAAAGAATTTCCCACAGGAAGTAAAAACAGTAAACTTACTCCATATAACAAAACGTGCGGCGCCCATAAAGGTACGCGCCCCACGGCCTATCCCAAAGGAATCCCGCCACTGGTTGTCAAAACCAATCATCTTCAATCATTTGGATTATTCTAGAAATATCAGGAACCCAGGCTGGACTGCCCTGGTACTCGATCCAATAATTGGCGGACTCCAGTTTTCAAATGTCCTTATGGACGGTGGTAGCGGACTCAACCTAATATATCAGGACTCAATCCGCCACATGGGGATCAACCCAAAAAGAATTCGCCACAGCAAATCCTCCTTTCAAGGAGTAACGGCAGGTCCGGACACCCATTGCATGGGTTTTCTCCGGCTTGAGGTTATTTTCGGCTCTACCGATAACTTACGTCGCGAAAAGCTAACTTTCCACATCGTCCCATTCTCAAGTCGCTACCAAGCACTACTGGGACGCGAAGCTTTCGCCCGCTTTAATGCAATACCGCATTATGCATCTCTTACGCTTAAGATGCCCGGTCCACGCGGCATCATCTCCTTAAAGGGGAAGCAGTGAGAACACCTCCCCCAAGCGGAGGATTGTGCGGCCGCTTTAACAGCCCCACAATACAATAGCTTCACCAGCCAGAACATCGGAACAAGTCATTAAGACCACGGACACGGATAGACGAGTCCGGCACAAAAGTATCGCTGATAAAGGCTTGGTGGCCATATACCCCTGCACTAGGGGCTTCACACGCATAAAATAAGAGACAATAAAGCTCAATTTTTCATATTTTACTTTACACTTTGTTTATTTCATATAACTTTTGTTCGGCACGCCCATTTTTCAACTTAGTTGCTCTCTTTTTATAGATGAACGTCGTGCTGCGCCCGTCCAGGATACGGCACAACAGAGACACAGGCGCAGACGTGCAGTAGGGACCCGTTCCAAGGATTCTTTTCAGATTAAGACCCTGCGTAAACCTTTTTTGCTGTCTCTTGTTGATACACATCCCCTGGTTCTATGACCAAGGAGGAGGCTGGCGTCTTAGCATGTGGCCACGTCAGAATTCTTGCGCGTACCTGGACACTAGGGGCTTATACCTCAGAGCGTTACCTCACCCGCTCTCATAAAGACCGAATACCTTAGGGAGTGTTCGGCGTCGCGAGTTTGGCCTTATATGCATCAGCTCCGAGTCATGATTTTGGTCAAATGTTGGGTTGCCCGGCTCCTGTGTTCGGCCGCCTTACGTTCCGCTCTATCGGCTAAGGCCACACCAGGAGAACTAATGCGATTGTGCCCTGGTTCGGCCAGGCGAGCACCTCAGTAGAGAAAGCCGAAAACCGACTGTCATGATATGGCGTGAGACTGGTCAACCACTCGATGACTCTCCGGAATCTGTAGGATTCCTCTGCATTAACGAAGGGCCGTTTCCTGGCCAGGCACATACGCGCCCCGAATTCGGGCGAGCGCAGTCGCCACCAGGGGCTACCTAAATAGTCCCATTGTCAAGCTCCTATGGCTAAGTGAAAGTGTTAAAGCATTATAGTCCGGTTGCCTAGCTCTCTGCGCTATCACCTCCTTTGTAGGACCAATACATTGGATTAAGTGTGAAATGCGCCTTCTGCGAGCACCCCCGCACTATGCGCGTGGGTGCTGAAGCCAACGACTGCAATCTTTCAGATTTTGTATATATATCTTAAAACGACCGCACAGGAGGTGTTCCAAATACTTGAAGGCACAAGTATAAAAGGCTACTACAATTCATCAAAATATTGCTTTATAATTACATATGCTATCAGAACATAGCATCCTTCGAGCACTGCGCCTCTATTACACGAGTGTGACGCCCCCGATTTAATCATACACTAATCACACACGCAAACGTGTACGATTAAGATCAGGGACTCACGGGAAGATATCACAACACAACTCTACAAATAAAATAAGTCATACAAGCATCATATTACAAGCCAGGGGCCTCGAGGGCTCGAATACAAGAGCTCGATCATAGACGAGTCAGCGGAAGCAACAATATCTGAGTACAGACATAAGTTAAACAAGTTTGCCTTAAGAAGGCTAGCACAAACTGGGATACAGATCGAAAGAGGCGCAGGCCTCCTGCCTGGGATCCTCCTAAACTACTCCTGGTCGTCGTCAGCGGGCAGCACGTAGTAGTAGGCACCTCTGGTGTAGTAGGAGTCGTCGTCGACGGTGGCGTCTGGCTCCTGGGCTCCAACATCTGGTTGCGACAACCAGGTAGAAGGGATAGGGGGAAAAGAGGGAGAAAGCAACCGTGAGTACTCATCCAAAGTACTCGCAAGCAAGGAGCTATACTACATATGTATGCATTGGTATCAAATGGAATAAGGGTATCATATGTGGACTGAACTGCAGAAAGCCGGAATAAGGGGGGATAGCTAGTCCTTTCGAAGACTACGCTTCTGGCAGCCTCCGTCTTGCAGCATGTAGAAGAGATTAGACTGAAGTCCTCCAAGTAGCATCGCATAGCATAATCCTAACCGATGATCCTCCCCTCGTCGCCCTGTGAGAGAGCGACCACCGGTTGTATCTGGCACTTGGAAGGGTGTGTTTTAATAAGTATCCGGTTCTAGTAGTCATAAGGTCAAGGTACAACTCCAAATCGTCCTGTTACCGAAGATCACGGCTATTCGAATAGATTAACTTCCCTGTAGGGGTGCACCACATTCCCCAACACGCTCGATCCCATTTGGCCGGACACACTTTCCTGGGTCATGCCCGGCCTCGGAAGATCAACACGTCGCAGCCCCACCTAGGCACAACAGAGAGGTCAGCACGCCGGTCTAAACCTAAGCGCACAGGGGTCTGGGCCCATCGCCCTTAGCACACCTGCACGTTGCGAACGCGGCCGGAAGCAGAACTAGCCCCCTTAATACAAGAGCAGGCTTACGTTCCAATCCGGCGCGCGCCGCTCAGTCGCTGACGTCACGAAGGATTCGGCTGATACCACGACGCCGGGATACCCATAACTACTCCCACGTAGATGGTTAGTGCGTATAGACCAAATGGCCAGACTCAGATCAAATACCCAGATCTCGTTAAGCGTGTTAAGTATCCGCAAACGCCGACCAGGGCCAGGCCCACCTCTCTCCTAGGTGGTCTGAACCTGCCCTGTCGCTCCGCCTCAAAGATCCACTCGCGGATGCTCCTACGAGCCGACCCGTCTTTAATCACCACATGTATCATGTATAAAGTATATAGTATATACCCGTGATCACCTCCCGAGTGATCACGGCCCGATAGTATAGCATGGCAGACGGACAAGAATGTAGGGCCACTGATGATAAACTAGCATCCTATACTAAGCATTAGGATTGCAGGTAAAGGTAACAACAGTAGTAGCAAGGACAGGCTATGCATCAGGATAGGATTAACGGGAAGCAGTAACATGCTACACTACTCTAATGCAAGCAATATAGAGAGGAGTAGGCGATATCTGGTGATCAAAGGGGGGGCTTGCCTGGTTGCTCTGGCAAGAGAGAGGGGTCGTCAACACCGTAGTCGTACTGGGTAGCAGCGGCGTCGGTCTCGGTGTCTAGCGAGAGAAGAGGGGGAAGAAACAATAAATATAATGCAAGCATATGCATAGTGATACATGACATGACAAGTAACAGCGTTAGAGGTGCCCTAACGCGGTAGTAGGTGATACCGGTGAAGGGGGATGACATCCGGGAAAGTATCCCCGGTGTTTCGCGTTTTCGGGCAGAGGAGCCGGAGGGGGAAAGTTGCGTGTTCGCTATGCTAGGGATGCGTGGCGGATAAACGGGTTGCGTATTCGGGTTCGTCTTGTCGTTCTAAGCAACTTTCATGTACATAGTATTTTCATCCGAGCTACGGTTTATTTTCTATTATTTATCAAAGTTTTAATTGATTTTCTAGAATATATTAATTCGAATTAAAAATAGTGAAATACTTATGTCACCCAGTGCAGTGCCAGCCATAGTCAAATGACAGGTGGGGCCCGGTCAAAGTCAAAAGTATAGTCAAGGTTGACTTAGTCAAAGTTGACTGGTCAAACTGGGTTGTGGGTCCATGATGTCATTGACAGGTAATTATTTAATTTAACAAAATTGATTTACTTAGTATTGTGTCCCACATGTCATTGGGTAAGCACTACTAACTGAAACCAAAATTAGTCTAAACAGGAAGTTAGTGCTCAATGGAATTAGTGCCTAATCTACGCAGGGGCTGGGCTATCTAGCGAAGGCAACAGCCGGCTGGCTGGGACACACGCACGGCCGCACGATGTGCAGCGGCTGCGGCCATGGGGCTGCTTGGCCGAGGCAGCAGCTAGCGCGGGCCTGCGCGGGCGCGGGCGGAGGAGCGCAGGCAGGGGCGGGGCGCTTCAGGGTGCGGGCGCCCGCGCACCCGAACAGGGGCGACAGTGAGCGCTGGTGAGGGTCGTGGCCACGGCGCGGTGGAAGCCGGTCGGGCGAGCGAGGTGCGGCAGCAGCAACAGCAATAGCAGAGGCAACGGCACGGAAAAAAGCAGCAGCGGGAGGAGGCCGAACGGCGCGGGGCGCCGGGCGAACGGCCACAGCCTGGCGCGCGCGGGTGACGGAGCAGAGCAGAAGCAGCAGGCGGTGGCCGGGGCACCGGTGAGCGCGGCTCCGGCGGGCACGATCAGGCGTACGGCAGCATGCGGCGCATGGCGGAGAGTGGAGACGCGCGAGGCGGTCAAAGGCGGTCACAGGCGCGCGATGGGATGAGTAGGGGCGCGGGAGCGGTCCTACGGATGCGACGGCGACGAGCGTAGGACGGTGCTAGTGGTGCTGGTGCTAGAAAACGCGGACGGACTGTAGGAAAGGCAGGGAAGAGGCGTCAGCTCACAGGGAAGCTCGGGGAGGTCCCGGTGAAGACGATGTTGCAGTGACGACGGCGAATCGACGTAGTGGATGACGATGGTCGAAGGTTGAAGGAGTCGATCCCGGTGATGCGGTGAAGCTTGACTTGATCTGATGCGCGAAGACGATGTAGCAGTCGACGGTGAACCTCCTGGACTCGGTGGAGCAGCGGATGGTGGCCCGTGGCCACAGCTACGGGGGCGGCGCAGCCATGGACGCACGTGGTCGGGCTCGGGATCGAGCGGAATAGAGAGGGAGAGGTCGAAGAGGGGAAAAACTAGAGCTAGGGTTCCGTTGGGGGTGTCGAGGTGCGGCCTTATCCACCCAAGGAGCCACGGGATGGGCGACAGCGCAACATCCATGGCGTGGACGGCGTGCGAGCACTGCCAGCACCATGGCCTCCCTGTTTTGTTCAAGTGGTAGGAGAAAAGCCCATTGGTGGGCTGGGCCTCCCGGTGGCTTGGATGGCCAGTTGGGCCATTCGTCCGAGAGAGAGAGAGAGGGGGGGCTCCAGTGTGTTTTTATTTCTCGCCTGCCTTTTTATTTGTTTTGTCTTTTCCTTTTATTTATCTTCTTTCTATTAGTTTTCTATTTTATTTATTATATAATTTTGTTTTATAAAATATTTAAGTAGTACCTAAATTAGTGTTTCAAAATACCCCAATGCCACAAAAGTATGGTGACAAAATAAAACAGTTTAGTATTTTATTAACTGTAAAAGGCATTTAATTACTTGTTTCTGCTACTGTCTTACTTATTTTAGGGTAGTTAAACAGTTTATAAAAGTTTGGTTTCTCCACCATAATTACTTATGCATTATTTGACACAACCCGAACAATTTGGTTTTAATATTTGAAAACCTTTATTGTATGCTTTTAATTAGATTTTGAATTTGTTTCGTTTTTGAACTGTCGAGAGTTTATCAACAGTAACCGAGGTGATGTGGCATCATTAGTGGGGGATCACTATAGCTTAATTATCCGGGCGTCACAGAGCGCCTTCAAGGACTTCCTGAAAATAGTGCTCGGAGGGTACTCAGCTTTTGTCTGAATCTCGGGATGCAACAACGGTGGTCTCCATCTCTGCCCAGTATGTCTTGACATGGGCAAGAGCCATCCGTGCGCCCTCTATGCATGCTGACCTCTTCATCGCATTGATACGTGGCACCGCGTCAAGGAATTGCTGCACCAAGCTGAAATAACTTTTCGGCTCCGATCTCCCCGGCCACGGATGACCCATGACGTACTTCATGGCGAGTCCGGACAATCTATTCAGTTCGGCCCATTGAGCCAGACGATCGTCCACTGCCAGTGGACGCTCTGGATTTTGGAACTGCGACCAGAAAAGCCTTTCCACTTCATGATCTTTTTGATCTCGAAAGTATTCGGTCGCATCAGCAACACTCGCTGCCAAATCCAGATAGGTGTCCTCCGCACTCCACATCCGGTCCAACGGAGCAAACTTCGGATCGCAAAACTTCCTCCGCAGCATAAAGGGCTTTCCAGCCGCAATCTGTCCGGCCTGACGCAGCTCCTCCTTCGCAGCTCTCATCGCAGAGCGAGCGTCCTTGGCATCAGCAACGGCCTTCTCTAAGTCCGTCCGTCTCGCCCGGTCTTCTTTCTCAAGAAACTTGCAACGGTCAGCAGCACTTTTTAACTTCACGGCCATCTCGGCCATCTCCTTCTTGCTTCGGCAGTGAGCAACCTGTTCGGCTCTCAGCTCTTCAAGGGCCTTCTCGGCAGTCGCATCACTTTTCCTGGCTTGTTCTTTAGCTCGGGCAAGTTCCGCCCGAAGATTCTCCATGGCGGCCGCACCATCTGCGTCAAGCACACACATTGTAAGATACTGGCGCAAAGCTCCTCTTACCAGACGCCGCCCGAGGAATTGCATACCTTGAGCCTCATCAAGCCGCTCGTTGATGAGCGCGATGTCGGCATCTGCCACCTCAAGTTGCCGCTTTAGTTCGGCAAAATCATCAGTTCGGCTCGATTCTGGACACTTCGCCGCCTGTATACAAAGGCGACATTTTAGACCTGGGATTATGATCCTCTGCGCGCCGTCAATTTTGACAACACACAGAGTCTCAGGGGCTACTATCTACACAGGGCACATCTTGTTTATGCACAACTGACAAAGAAGTACATTATCAAACGTACCTCAAAACCCGTCAGCAAACTTCTGACGGCCTCATGCAATCCGCTTTCCGCGGAAGAAATCCTTCCAATCACCGTACCCATCAATGCACGGTGCTCCTCTGAGATAGAAGCTCGCCCCAGCAGAATCATCAGCTCCTCCGACCGCGCATCGGACGGTGCCGGACTCGTCCTATGACCTCCATCAAAGGCCGGACGCGGAGAACCTTGGAGAAACCCTCCGCGACGACACCTCAGGGTCGCCCGCCTCGCCAGGCGGTACGGCAGGGGGAGGCGTTCCACTCTCCATCATCTCCGGAAGAAGATCCCCCGAAGACGAGCTCTGCTGAGAAGGGCTGAGGTCCGAGCTACAAAGTAAAATTTCGGTTAATCTTCTCAGATAAAAATAAAGGATTTCTCTCATCCCTCTAAATGAAAATCTTTCTCTACTTACGGCTCGCTGGAGGGCTGATCCCTTTGAGGGCGTAGTTCGGCCGAGGATCTCCCCGGCGTCGGACCCTCTGACGAGGACTATTTCCCCCGCTTTGAGGCCATGGTCTCCGGGTCGTCAGAGGCGTCCCTCTTCTTCCCCTCAGGAGAGGAATTGTCAGTTCCTCCCTTCGGAGCAGCCTCCTTCGAGGAGGCCATAGTTTCCTTGTCCTCCCCCTCACTTCCCTCCAAAGGCACGATCTTCAACATCCTGACTAGGACGGGATCCAGCCTGGTCTCAGGAAGGGGAGCCGGACACCTGATCAGCTTTGCCTTCGCTATCCACTCCTGTTTCAAAGGACAGCTCTTTCAGGGGTGAATTTATGACAATTTTACGGATAGCGAGTCCGGGCACAAGGTTACTTACTTGAGTATCCGGGCGATTGCAGCTTAAACCTGCGTCCTCGATCAAATCCGGACACATTTCTTGTGATCCGAAGAACCTTTTATACATCTCCACGGGCGTTGCGCCCATAAAATGCTGGAGAGCTCGTGGTCCCTCCGGATTAAACTCCCACAGACGAAGGGAGCGACGTTTGCCGCGCAGTGTTCGGCGAATCAGCATGACCTGCGCCACCTTGACCAGGTTGAGGTCTCTTTCTAAGAGATCCCTAATGCGGCCCTGCAACAAGGGCACGTCTTTGGATAACCCCTGATCTAATCCTTTGTTGACCCATGACGCTAGCCGTGGCGGGGGACCCGAGCGAAAGGCAGGAGGCGCCACCCACTTGGTGCTCCTGGGAGCGGTGATATAGAACCACTCTCGTTGCCACAAGACGAGCTCCTCTTGAAAGGAGCCCTCGGGCCATGGAGCATCAACATTCCTACTTATGACAGTGCCTCTGTACTCTGCGTGCCGTCCCTCGATCATCTTCGGCTCCAATCCAAAAGTCTTGAGCCATAATCCGAAGTGAGGAGTAACACAGAGGAACGCTTCGCACACGACGATGAATGAGGAAATGTGGAGGATGGACTCCGGAGCTAAGTCATGAAATTCCAGCCCATAATAGAACATCAGCCCCCTCACGAAGGGATCCATCGGGAAGCCTAACCCCCGAAGGAAGTGAGACATGAACACTACGCTCTCACCGGGCTGGGGACTAGGAATAGCCTGCCTTTGAGCAGGCAACCTATGCGAAATTTTGGCGGTCAAGAACTTAGCCTCCCTTAACTTTAGCACGTCCTCCTCCGTGACAGAGGAGGGCATCCATCGGCCTTGAAGGTCGGAACCAGACATTGTCGAAGGTCCGAAGCGCCTGGAATCTGGAGCCTAGGGTGTTGGAACTCGAGGCGACGGGCGAACTTGTTTTGAGATTGGAGAAAAGGAGTAAGGCCCTGGTCTCTTTATAAGAGCTTGAATACCATGAGCCCTCCCCGTAACCATTTGGGACTCGCCTTTAATCGAGAAGACATCCTAACGGGCATGATTGGGTTACCACGTCCGTATTGATGAGAATCTCGTAAATAAAGGGGACACGATCTCTGCTTTGACAAGACGTGCCAAGGAAACTGCCTCGCAAAACACGCTGAGGTGGAAAAGTGAAAACGATTCGAATAAAGGCTTGGCCGTAGTGTGATGTCACGCTGCGGAATACGTTAGCAGATTAGATTTGTGTTAATATTATTCTCTCTGTGGCAATACGTGGAAACTTATTTTGCAGAGCCGGACACTACTCTTGGTGTTTACAAACTTTTATGAAGAATTTGGAGGAGGAACCCGCCTTGCAATGCCACGCCGGACTCGTCGTCATTGAAGCCTGGTTCAGGGGCTACTGAGGGAGTCTTGGATTAGGGGGTGTTCGGGTAGCCGGACTATACCTTCAGCCGAACTCCAGGACTATGAAGATACAAGATTGAAGACTTCGTCCCGTGTCCGGATGGGACTTTCCTTGGCGTGGAAGGCAAGCTTGGCAATGCGGATATTCAAGATCTCCTACCATTGTAACCGACTTTGTGTAACCCTAACCCTCTCCGGTGTCTATATAAACCAGAGGGTTTTAGTCCGTAGGACAACATCATCATACAACAATCATACCATAGGCTAGCTTCTAGGGTTTAGCCTCCTTGATCTCGTGGTAGATCTACTCTTATAATACCCATATCATCAATATTAATCAAGCAGGACCTAGGGTTTTACCTCCATCAAGAGGGCCCGAACCTGGGTAAAACATCGTGTTCCTTGCCTCATGTTACCATCCGGCCTAGACGCACAGTTCGGGACCCCCTACCCGAGATCCGCCGGTTTTGACACCGACAGAGACCATCTTCATCCTATGCCTCCTACGGATTGATAAACCTTAGGTCATCCACTTGAGGGAAATTTGCTATTGTCCTACCAACCTCTGCACTTGGAGCCCAACAACGTCTACAAGAAGAAGGTTGTGTAGTAGACATCACCTGGCGCCCGCCTGGTCTCGATCGTCATGGCTCACGTCATAGTGCCTCGCGAGGTTTGCCCTGCCTTGATCTCTCCGCCCCTCGCGAGCCTGCCTGGCGAGGCCGCTCCTGACGAGGTCTTGTGTCGTCCGCCTCACGAGGCTTGGCCCCTCGCGAGGGTCTTGAATGCCTTGTCGATGAAGATGGGCCGTACAGACCAGCCATCCCAGCCACGCCATGGGCCGCAGGCAGGCACGTCTAGGGACCCCCGTTCCCAGGACACCGACAGTAGCCCCCGGGCCCAAGGCATGCTCGGGCTTGGCTTCTAGGCGAAGCCAAAGGGTCAAGTGCGGAGTGCCGCGGCCCCCAAAGCCTGCAGCCTCGGTTGACGCGTGGCGGTTGATTGGACGTGGGTGTCTCTGCTTCCCCACGTTGCCTCGGCAACTGCCCGACTTGACAAAAAGGCTGGTGCAGACAGTGCTTGCCTTCATTGCTTCTTCCTCGCCTTGCTTTAGATCCCCTTTCTTGCCTTTTGCTGCCGGAACTTCTAGATCCACTTCAACTTCGCTCCGCATCAGCGTCCAATGGCGCCGCGCAAGGTCAAGTCCTCCTCGGCGCCGGCCTGGTTCAAGCCAGCCCTCGATGCGCCCAACGTCACGAAGAAGAACCTTGCCACCACGCGCTTGCTGACGGTGGGGGCGAGCAATGAGAGGGGGAAGACGGAGCTCCGGCTTGCCTCCGACGAGCCGGAGCCTGAGGGAAGAACCTTGTTCCCTTTCTTCACGAGGAGCATCACTGCCGGGTTGGTTCCCCCCTTTTCTGATTTCTTTTTTGAGGTCCTCGACCACTTGGGTTGCAGGCACTGCACCTCCATCCCAACTCCGTTCTTCTCTTGTCTATCTTCGCCTACTATTGCGAGGGGTACCTGGGCGTGATGCCGTCCGTGGCACTGCTGCGCCACTTCTTCTTCCTCCATATCACCGGTGGCCATATCTTCGGGTGTGCCAACTTCATCGCGGCCGTCCAGTCCAACTCGATTTTGAACACCGGGAAGAGGGTTGACAACATCAGGGCCAAATGGGTCATGATGAGTGCCAAGTGCGCCCATCCACACTTGGAACTGCCTTCGGAGGCGCCCCAGTCTGACTAGGGGTGGTCTCGTGTTGAGCTCACCGACGAGCGGACATCCTCGGTGCTGGAGCAGATGAAGACTGATTTGAAGCTGGGCAACGCGAAGGCGGCCAAGGTGACTGGGGTCATGCTCCTGAGGGAATTCTTGATGCTACGCGTTGCTCCACTCCAGGCGCGCACGCGCCCCTTGTGGAAGCTTGGAGATGAAGAAGACAAGGTTCGTCTTAGCCTAGTGGCCCTGCCTGTTTATGAGCTGAACGCAGTTCGTCTCTTGTTTGGGGACAACCAAGAGTACCCGCCGAGCGCCTTTCTTCCTTTGTTCCATCGCAAGGACTGGGAGCAATTCGTTGCTTCCAGGCCGATCTTTGACGTGTGCGGGCTGGTGCCGCCGACGCTCGCTGGAGCCTCCACAACGCCGAAGCCGGTAGAGGTGTCTTCTGATGATTCCCGCGAGGAGGAAGAGGAGGCGGAAGGCTCGGAAGAGATCCCCGAGGGAATGGGGGAGCCCTTGAGCAAGGCCAACATCCTCCGCGCCCTACCAGGCGACGACGAGGTCGTCGCCTGCCAGGAGGTGAGGGAGCTGCCCCTCATCCTGACAAGGGGTAGATTGTCGCTGGTCTCTCGAGATGCTGCCTCCGAC
The DNA here is from genome assembly GCF_056163025.1 of Triticum urartu. Lineage (NCBI taxonomy): Eukaryota > Viridiplantae > Streptophyta > Magnoliopsida > Poales > Poaceae > Triticum > Triticum urartu. The sequence goes on along the minus strand of NC_141873.1, from coordinate 189,004,650 downwards.
GTGGTACCGCTTGGGGCCGGCTCCGGTCCTTCTGCTGTGCCATCTTCTGCTCCTGGAGCCCGTGTGCCCACTCCTCAGGCCCGACGCTTTCGGGTTTTAGGCTCACCAAGCGGAGGGTGGACTATGTCGCAGTGGATCAGTAAGTGCTTCGAGCTTCATCTTGTTCCTGCTTATACTTGCTATTTTCTGACATTCACCTGGTCGATCAGGCTGGAGTCTTCAGCGAAGAAAAGGAAGGGGGATGCTGCGGCCGTGCCTCCCTCTGCAGAGAAGAGAGGCGACAACGCCCGCACCTCCCCAGCCCGGTCGCCCTTGCAAGGCCGAGAGGAGCATCGGCAGGATGAACCAGCCCCCGTGGCCCCGCTGGCTCTGGAAGTGCCGGCACCCGGCTCTGCTGACGAGGTCCTAAGGGCTTCGGAGCCCTCGATCTTCTAGGCTCTAGTAACGACGTCGCCTCCTACTCCTACTGTTCCTCTGGCCCCGAATCCTTCTACTCCCTCTGCAGCCTTTGAGTGTGTCTTCTCAGGGATGGCCAAGCTATGGGAAGACCTCTTGGGCACGGACCCGCACCTAGTGGCCGGGCGCCTGGAGCTCGCCTCAGGCTGGCTTCACTCCGACTCGGCCGTTCGAGCGTCGCGGAGCCTGGCCGCGGCGGCCTCCGAGAAGGAGAGGCAGGTCGCCGTCAGAGCCGTGGTCAATCGTGAGGCTGCGCCGAAGGACGGCGATGCCGCCCGCGACTGCTGCCGAGAGCTAGAGGGTGAGCTAAAGAGGCTGCGTGACGAGCGCGCAAAGGAAGCGCGTGAACGCGAAGTGAAGGAGGAGGAGATGAAGGCTTGGGAGGACGCCATCAAGGACCGCGACACCGAGCTAGGGTTGCTGACGAAGGCGCAGGCCACGGAGCGCAGCCGATTGGAGGGACTGGCGCAGAAGGCGAAGACAAGGGAGGCCGAGCTCAATGCTAAGGTGAAGGTCCTGGCCGAAGACCGCGAGGCCTTCTCGCTTCTCGAGAAGAGGTCCAGCGTGGCGCTGAAGTCACTATACAAGAAGGGCCTGGAGAAGCCGCTGACCACCGACGAGGACGGCCCTGCTCAGCTGCTTCCCCACTTGGTGAAGGCGCTTGAGGAAGTCATGGAGGGCATCAGTCCTATGGCCGAGGCGGAGGCTCGTGTCCTTTCTTTGGCTGCGCTGACGCGTGTCTTCAGCCATCTATACCTTCACGACCCCAATGCTTGTCTTGACGAGCTACTGGAGCCTGTAGCTGACGAGCATTGTGCGGTCGCCGCCGCAATCGTGAAAGGTCAGGTAGAGGCCCTGCTGAAGAAGTTCCACGGCTTCGTCCTCGCTCCCTCGACTGGTGATGCCGCCGATCCTGTAGATGGCGGTGTCTAGGAGTGACTTGCGGCTGCTTTCCTGTTTCATCCCTGTGATACGCATCAGGCCTCGTGGAGGCTTTAAGACTTTTATTTGATATTGCGAGGACAATATGTCTTGTAATATTTGCTTCGAGATTTTGTGATTTTCTTCCTATTTGCTTTGTGTTCTGCGTCGGCAGAGCCTGGCCCTGCGCATACCTCAACCGCCGTTGGGCCGACCGCAGACCAGGATGGACCAAGGAGTGAGGGGCTACGTGACCAGTTAGGCTCCTGAGTCGCGATGCTCAGGAGTCCCCCTTGATGCGTAAACAACTTATAGGGAGAGTACACGAGGATAGGTTGATGTTCTACGTCGGCAGAGCCCAGCCCCGTGCATACCTCAACCGCCGTTGGGCCAATCGGAGACCAGGACGGACCAAGGAGTGAGGGGCTACGTGAGCAGTTAGGCTCCTGAGTCGCGATGCTCAGGAGTCCCCCTTGACGTGCAAACAATCTCTATACCTTTTCCCTCACCGAGGCTTGGCTCGGGAGGGGCATGCGAAGACCAGGTCCGGGAGACCTGACTGGGTGGCGTACGCTTGGGCGTGACCCGAGCATAGCCCCCGTGCCCAGCCCCCTCACGCGGCTCTCCCGAGGGGAGGCGTTGCGGTGAGGCCGGACACTGAGCTCTGGGGCTCCCTGAGGTTAGTACGACTACGAAGCCGCCCTCAGTTGTTTATCACCAGTGGGGAGCATTGTGCTTCCGCTTGTGCACGGGCATAGCCGCTCCTCGGGGGTGTCGACGGCCAGCCTGGAGCATGATGCTTTCACTTGTGCGTGGGAGGGGGGCTCCCTCTCAGGAGAGCCCCCAGGGCATGTACAGCCCCGCCCTAACATGTGGCTTGCACGATAGGGCTTGACGAGGTGTATCTGGGCACTCGTGAGCCAGCGCGGGACTCACAAGGCCCTACCTCAAGGCGGGTTGCACCTGGTCTTGGTTCTTGCTTGCGGTGCTGGACCTGCAAGGTGGTCAGACAACCTGCGCCGAACGAATCTCCTGAGGTTATTGCGTGAGAAGGCCAAGCACCAACGGCCCCAGGAGGTGACGTAAATGGGGCCGGCTCGCCAGATAGAGCTCAGCCGTTGGATTTACCGACGTTGCAGGGACGGACCCGAGCACAGACGTAGTGTTCAATTTACTCACGCGAAGGGTCCTGAAGAAAGACGACCGATGCGTGGTCCCCATAATGGGTGGCGATCAAGCAAGTAGTAATCATAGGTAGATCGAACATGAGAGTAGCAGGCTTAAGCAAGTGCATGAGAGATATGTGTCACTGGGTTAGGCCCGAGTGGCTTGGGGATGATGCAGCCTGAGTGGCGCCCCCAACAAGGTAAGCTAAAGACATAAAAAAAGGGATACATGCCACAAGGACGGACCCATGCAGCCTAGGAATGATGCAGCCCGAGGGGCGCTCCCAGCTAAATGAACTCGGAAAGATGTCACCTGGTAATGTTGACGAGGGAGAGTTGAGGAAGCTAAAGCTGCACGGCAAAGGGGTTGCTCCTCATGAGCCTTTGGAGCTCTGAGCCTCGGGAGGCTCTGTGGGCTCAGGAGGTTCCTTGAGGACCGTCTCCATCTCCATCAGGACGACGTGGTGCCTAGCTTCCTAATCTGCTAGGATGTGCCACAAGTTGTGCTGGTAGGCGAACAATACACTTGGCAGGCCAAAGGGCACGCGAACCTAGCTGTGCGGTGGGCCCTCGCAGCGTCCCACGCGCGAAGGCCAGAAAAGCTCCTGAGAAGCGGCCCTGTTGAGCCCTGGAACGTCGATGCAAACAGCAGCTCGGCATCCTCGCCTGGATGGGAAGCTGCATCTCGTGAGCGGCGATCGCCGCGCATGGCCCTTGCATCTTGCAACTCCTGGGTGGTCTTGGTGATGAACTCCCGAACGGTGGGCAATCCTTGCCCTATGCCCTCCTGAGGGAAACGTACCGCGAAGCACACCTCCAAGTGGTGCCCGAGCGCCTCCCTCGTGATGTGGGCAAAGTCTGAGGCCTTCTAGAAGAAAGCCCCCGAGCCCTGCCCGAGAAGGGCGCCGGGCGCACCTTCCTATGCGATGGAGGGAGACGCCCCTGGAGCGGGCGCTGATCCTGACGAGACTCCGGCTGTGGCGTCACCCTCCTGAGGCCTTGCACGCCGCAGCTGCTTCTTCTTCTTGGGGATGACCTAAGGAGGGCCCTCGCCCTTACTGTCGGGGTCGTCGATTGCTGCGGCTTGGAAGGCACGCACGAGAGAGCACACCGCGTCTCTTTCTTCACATGGGACCGTGATGATCCCGCTGCTTCCCGGCATCTTGAGGACATTGTAGCCGTGATGGGTCACCGCCATGAACTTGGCCAGGGCAGGATACCCGAGGATGGCGTTGTACAGCAGACGGATGTGCGCGACGTCTAAGTTGATGAGCTCGGTGCGGTAGTTCTTGCGCTCCCCGAAGGTGACAGGGAGGCAGACATACCCTATCGGTGTGGTTGAACCGTCTGTCACTCCTGAGAAAGGCTTGGTGGGCCGAAGCTGGTCATACGACACTTCGAGGCTGTCGAACGTGTCGACGAACAGGACATTGAGCCCTGCGCCACCGTCAATGAGGGTCTTGGTAACTTGCACGTTGCTGATGACTGGGGAGCAGAGCATCGGGAGGGTGCCAGCGGTAGCTGCGCACTTAAGCTGGTCTGCCGAGTTGAACGTAATGGGGCACTTGGACCATCTGAGCGGGCGCGTGGCTTCGAGCTTGGGGAGGACTGCATTCACTTCACGAGCAAACTGCTTGAAGATACGCTGCGAGGCTGGGGCCTGGGCTCCGCCCAAGATGCAGGCGTTAGTGCGTGGTTCCTGGAATCCCCCAGCTCCCTCGTCCTGATGGTGTTCGTCATTCCTTCTTGGCGGTGGTGCCAGCGGAGGGAGCCCGGCGTTGCCTTGAGGACGATCCTCGCAAGGCTGGTCCTGCCAGCGGTCCTCACGAGGCCGATCGCGCCAGTCCTGGCGCGGGCAACGGTCGTCCCAGCGTCCACCACCACGTCCTCCTCCTCGGCCGTAGCCCCGGTTTCCGCGCTCGGGGTTTCGACCGAAGCACCCTTCACGAATGGCTCTAAGCTCTTGACAATCGCTGGTGTTGTGGGTGTTCAGGTTGTGGAAGGCGCAGAACGGACGACCGCCCTTGGATGACTCTGGTTGGTCTCTGCCACGCTTGGTGTCTGGTTTTGCTGCGAGCATGACTACTCCCTTGCGCTTCATGTCCTTGGCCTTGGCTTTCTTCTCCTCTGGGTCCGCAGCAGGGAGCTCAAGGAGGGAGAGGCGCCCCTCCTCAGCTCTAGCACATTTGGTCGTGATGTTGAACAGTTCCAAGGTTGTGCACAGCTCTTCATGGATGGCGAGCTCCTCCTTCATCTTGACATCGCAGACGCCATGAAAGAATGCAGAGATGATGGCCTCGTCGGTCACCTTGGGGATCTTGATCCGTGCGCTGTTGAAGCACTGAATGTACTTCTGTAGGGTCTCTCCTGGGTGTTGCTTGATGCGGCGCAGGTCGCCCGCGACCGGGGGGCGGTCACGAGTGCCCTGGAAGTTGGCGATGAAGCGGGTGCACATTTCGTTCCAAGAGGAGATTGAGCCCGGAGGCAGGTTCAGGAGCCAGGAGCGGGCGCCTTCCTTGAGAGCCATGGGGAACCAGTTCGCCATGACCTTCTCATCGCCGTTGGCCGCTTCGATGCTCAGCTCATAGAGTTGCAAGAACTCCTCGGGGTCGGGGGTGCCGTCATATCAAGGAGGCATATCTGGCTTGAACTTCCTGGCCAAGCGATGTTGCACAGCTTGGGGGTGAAAGAACGATAGCCAGCTGTGGTCACCGGGGCCCGCCTTAGGGGTGGAGCTTGTTCTTGATGGGGCCCGCGCCCTGCCGCTACATGTGGCGCGCGGACTTGCTGGAGCAGCCAGTCCTCGCGCGGTGGCGCCAGGAGCGGTGGAGCATTTTGTTGCGACCAAGGGACTTCTTGACAGCTTCTCTCTTCACGCGCGGGCGCGGGTCGCGTCGCGGAGCCGCGCGTCATGGCGCCAGGACGCCGTCTTGGGGCTGAGGTGGTGGAGGCGCTCCGTGAGCTACGTCGCCCGTAGCTGGTGGAGGGCGAGGCGGAGAGAGGGATGGCGCAGGGGATCCCCCCGCGGTGTGGAAAAGCTCGGCGATGCGGTCGAGCCAGTCCTCGTAGAGGTCGCCGACCGGACAGTAGCGCAGGAGCTCGTGTGCCATGAGGAGCGCAGCCCGCGCATCCATGGGAGGGCGACGTGCATGGGAAGAAGATCCAGCCCGGGTCAGTGATGGAGTGGCGGTGCGGCCATCCCGCCGCACCGAGGGGTGCAGCGAGGATGCTTGCTGCTCTTTCCCTACCGGGGCAGTGGCGGCGTTGGCAGCAGGCGATGAGGAACGACGAGGCGGCCCGCCGACGGGAGCCGTCTGAGCAACATGGGCGGCGAGGGCAGCCCGACGCTCGGCACGAGAGCGGCGCACGTCTGCCATGGAGACGACGAAGCAACAGAGCACGGAGCGACGGAAGGAAACTTCGGCGCACCCCTACCTGGCGTGCCAAATGTCGGATCACGGGTTCTGGCAAACCCTTGAGGTTCGAACACTGGGGGTGTTCGCGAAGGTTTTCTCCCTATCGATCCATGCCCTAGCTTTCTAAGATCTCGCAAATGAACTCAACGAACTCACAACACAGAAAGACACAAGATTTATACTGGTGGGCCACCGTTGTGGTGTAATACCCTACTCCAGTATGGTGGTGGTGGATTGCCTCTTGGGCTGGTGAAGAACAGTTACAAGGGGAAGAACAGCCTCCTGAGGTTGAGGCGTTCTTGTGATTGGAGAACTTGTGTGGGTGAGATGATCTTGGATCTGCTTCCCACTTGTGACGAGGTCGATCCTCTCTCTTCTTGTCTTTTTTGTCCCCCTTCACTGTGGTTGCTAGTTCTACTTATATAGGCCCTGGTCCTCTCCCCAAATATTGAGCGGGAAGGGAGCCAACAACAGCCAACTCGAAAGGGGACAACTAGTATGAGTTATCCTGACAAAAGGTGGTCTTCGCATGCCAAAGGCTCTGGTGATGACGCCGTCTTGGGCTCCATGGTGACCTCCGTCCTGCCATCCTTTTGGTCTTGGTCTCATTGCACCGATATGGAAACCTTTGCCTGATGCCTTGGTACTCCATGCCTGCGCTTTCCCCCTTGACACCAAAGAGGAAACAAGGACACTGTGCGCTGGCGCCCGCCTGGTCTTGATCGTCATGGCTCACGTCACGAGGGCCTCATGAGGTTTGCCTGCCTTGATCTCTCTGCCCCTCGCGAGCCTGCCTAGCGAGGCCGCTCCTGAGGAGGTCTTGCCTCGTCTGCCTCGCGAGGGTCTTGAATGCCTTGTAGATGAAGATGGGCTGTAAGACCTGCCAGCCCAGCCTCGCCGTGGGCCGCAGGTAGGTAAGTCTGGGGACCACCATTCCCAGGACACCGACAACAACCCATCAGTCCGGCCCATGGCTAACAGGCCGGACGCTCGAGGACCCCTTAGTCCAGGACTACCTCAGTAGCCCCTGAACCTGGCTTCAATGACAAGGTATCCAGCGCGTAGATCTGACTTCGGCATTGCAAGGCGGGTTCCTCCTTCCGAACTCCAAGATAGTATTCGTATGTATTGAATGTGTTCGGACCTGCAACACACGCACTACAGGCAACCACAGAGGGAATATAATTTTCCACAAGTCCAATCCGCTGACAACTTTTTGTATTATGACATCACGTTTACCCGGTCATAATTTGGAACCGTTTTTCGTCTGCCGCTACACGTTTTGAGACGCGGTTGCCACTGGCACGTCTTGCCAAAGCAGAGATCGTGTCCCCTTATTGCGGGATTTTCATCAATTTGGGTGTGGGTAACCAAGCCGTGCCTGTTTACACAGCCCATGGGAATAGGCGAGTTTTAAGGCGAGTGGGGAGGCGTTCGATATTCACTGCCTTTATAAGGGGATAAGGATTCCCCCTTCTTCTCCCATGCCTTCTCTCTTCCTCTGCCCTTCCACTCTTGAGCTCCAGCACCCAAGCTCTCATCTTCTTCCCACTCAAGCTAGCACTCAACCATGTCCGAATCCGGAGGTCAAGGCAAGTGGATGGTCTCCTCCATCAAGGAGGACATTACTGAGCTTTGGGCGGCCGAGTACCTGGCGAAGGAAATCGCCCACCGTCTTCCAGCCCAGGGGCAAGTCGTTCCCACATCGAAGCCCAATGAGAGGGTGGTATTCATCCCTCATTTCCTCTGCGGGCTAGGGTTTCCACTCCACCCTTTCGTCCGTGGGCTAATGTACTATTCCGGGATAGACTTCCATGATCAACCCCCGAGCTCCTTACTCAACATCTCGGCGTTCATCATCGTGTGCGAGGACTTCCTCCGCATCCAACCCCACTTCAGGTTGTGGCTCAAGGTATTCAATGTGAAGCCGAATGTGGTGGATGGCCAGCACGTGGAGTACAGAGGTGCCATGGTGAGCAAGCTGACTAATGTCTCCTGGCCGAAAGGCACTTTCGTGGAGACTGTCAAGGAATGACAGAAACAATGGTTCTACATCACAGAACCCGGTGGTACAAACTAGGCCGCTGCTGCCGAATTCAAGTCCGGTGCTCCAATGCGGCTCACCTCCTGGGTTGAGAAGAGCCCGAATTGGTCATCGTCAGATGAGCTGATAGCGCTGCAGACGCGCATTCAAAGTATGGTGGACAAGGATATCAAGCTTGTCGATATAATCTAGGTGATGGTAGTTCGCCGGATTCTCCTGTGCCAAAGCCGAAGCCGCCCTCTATGGGAGTTTAATCTGAAGAAGCACCATACCCTGAAGAGGCTCTTCGAAACTTCTCACGAAGATGCCTGGAAGTTGCTCTTCAAGGGCAACGAGACACCGCCGGCCATGGATTCGGACCGCGGGCACGACATCAATCACCTCGCCAACGAGGTATGTTATTTTTAACGCATCCCCTACTTGCTTGTTTCAAGGATGATATCTAAGCTATTATTATCATTGCTTCTTTAGGACTGGAAGGAGAGGGTGAAGCAGATCCGGTGTCCGGCTCCGCTGCCTGAAGAATCAGTCATTCCGCGTTTAGCGAAGATGCTGGTGCCGGCGCCCTATACGATGCCAGCGAAGAAGGCCACGGGGAAGGCCAAGGGGGTCCGGAGTAGTCCCCGCCGCAAGGGCACTTCGGACGCGATGTCCGAAGACAGGAGCCATTCTTCCGTCGCCGAAGACGACGACGATGAGGAGGAGAAGAGCAACTCTCCCTTTGATGGAGGTAGGAAGAAGAGGGAGGTCTCCACAATTCTGAAGGCGGAGGCGCCCAAGAAGGGGAAAGGCCCGCTCGCGGGCAGCTCCGCATGGGACGTCGATAGTAGTCCGGAGCGACGCCCCCGCACTAAGCCTTGGGCCGCATCGTAAGTGCTAAGACTCGTACATGCCCATAAATCTAACCTCTCCTCTTTGTCGTATTGACATGATTAATTATGCTATTGCAGTCCGGCCCATGACAGCTCCCAGCGATCCTCATCAAGAGGCTCGTTGGACTCAAAGGAGATGGCCAGCGAGACACCATCGGCCGTTTACTCTCCCGAGGCCCAGGGAGACATCGAGGTGCTATCTCGAAGGACCTTCCTAGGCCAGGGAGAGGTTTGGGTGGCCATCAAGGCGGCGCCGGAGGGCGATACCTCGGTCGCCGAACACATGGGGGAACAAGCCCCCATGGAGACTGGTGATGGGGGCCGTACTCGATTTGGCCCCCCTTTGGGAACGGATCTAGAGATCCATATGGCCCCGGAGTCCGACAAGCATCCTCCATCAAGAGAAGGAGGCGCGCCCGTCCCACCGGCGACCTCTGTCCAACCAGAGGTGCCGGATAATCTGTTGGAAGCGCTACGAGGCGCTTCCATTATGGAAGAACATCGTATCCTTATGGGTACGGTAATTGAGAAGGCTCAGTCCGTCAAGAGCAGACTGACCGAAGCCTGCAGCGGCTTGCTGACAGGTTTTGAGGTAAGCGGCGTTTAACCGAGAAAATCTCCACATAGACAGTAGCCCCTGAGACACTGTCCGGTTTCGAAAAGACAAGCCAGATAGAGGATCAATTAAATTTCGCAGGAAACTAACCAAGTGTGTCTGATGTTAATAAGCAGGCGTCGCTTCTCGCCGCGACTTCTCATGCTGCCGAAGTCTTCGGACTAAAGCAGAAACTGGAGCAGGCCGAAGAAGAGCTTGGCCATGCTAGGAAGCAACTGGAAGACCAGCAAGGTATGCAATGGCTCGCTATATATTCCGAAAGATTAAATGATGTATACTGACCATAGTGTCATTATATGTGTAGGGTCGACGACCGAGGCTGGGGCCCTGAAAACGGCCCTGGCTGAAGCCGAGGAGAGAGCCGTCAAGGAGTAGGCCGCTCGCAAGAAGCTAAAGGCCTGGCTGAACAAGGTCTAGCAAGAGCTCTAGGACGCGGTGAAGAAGTACGAGACCCTGGAGGGCGACGTTTCGGCTCGAGAGACCGAACTCTCCAAGGCTCGTCAAAGCGCGGAAGCAGCTCGGGTTGAAGCCCATGGTTAAGGATGGCAATTTTATCCATGGACATGGATATCCGACCTGAATGGATAGGGTTTGGATATTCTTTTGTGTCCATGGGCGGCGTCCAAACCCGACCCAATTGTTTGTGGGTAGGGCATGGATATAATGTTGTACCCATGGATATATCCAAACCCGACCCGATAGTCTGACTTAATGGGAAAAAATCTGTCATCCCCGCCCCACGTTCACATGTCCCACGGCAATTTTACACTTTTTTTAATCTAAAACATGCATAAGAAATTACACAATCCCCATCATAACTTTTATAAGTTGACAATCAATCCCCTCTGTAACATACTCCAACACTTCTTCCCTTAACCCTTATTTTTATATCCTTCTTAAATGACTCGTAATTCTCATCTGTTAGAAAAATACTAAATGATCTTAGGTTGTTACTGGATGTTGATTTACCATAAGTGAAGCCTAGCCTGCCACGAGGTGAAGAATGGAAGAGTTTATGTTAATATTGTGTTAAGTCTTATTTATATGTCTCAAGAGGACCCAATGGATATCCAGTGGATATGGATATCCATCGGATTTGGACATGGACATAATTTTTCACCCATGGATTTTTTCATGGGCGGGCAAAGAGTGTCTTCATGGATATGGATTTGATATTGTTCAACCCGATCCAAACCCGACCCATTGCCATCCTTACCCATGGTGCCCTCCAAGAAATCCAAGATGACAGGAAGATCGCGGCGGGTAAGGTGTTTAGCATGCAAAGCAAATATATAAAGAAGAAGTATTTCTTACTAACCCGGATTCGGAGTTCTCCAGGGGCCTTCGCAGATCTGCCGCACAGTGTGTCCGACGCCGCAGAGTTCTTCCAAGCCGAAGAAGAGAGCTCCACTGAGAAATTGTTCTGGTCGTAGTATCTTGCGCTAGAGCATCCCGTGCCCTTCACTGATCAGCTGAAACAGCTGGAGGAGCTGCATAAGGTGGCCGAGCTAGCCATGAAGGGTTTGATAATCCGGCAATGGCCAGCCGAAGCTATGCCCGGCAGCTACTTCGGGCTCGTCAAGCAGATGGTGAACGCCTATCCTCGGCTGGATGTCGTCAAGTGATCGGCCTACATTGGAGGTGCACACATGTCCTTCACCCGCTGCAAGATGTTGTGGGCGAAGATGGACACCGTTGAGCTGACCAAGGGGCCACCAGAGGGCAAGGAGCACCGCACACCCGAGCGCTATTTTGCAGATGTCCTAGAGGGGTCTCGCATTGTAGCAACGCAGTGTGCGCAGGACACTATTTTTGAATGAATGTATTCAAGTTCCTTCTACCTTGTATGATAGAACAAAGCGGGTTTGCAATATAATACTTGTTATGTATTTAAATTTTTCCTCCTGTGCGGCTATGTTATGTGAAATCTGAGGGTTTTCCAGTCGTCGGCTTCTGCCCCCACGTAGGTAGTACGGAGGTGTTCGGGATGGAATCTAAACAATCTTGATCCAATTATATGGTCCTTGAAGGAGTTGTTTAGCGCAACGAACCAGACAGTCAGACTATGCGGCGTTAACGCCCTCACTTAGCCATAGGAGTTTGACAATAAAAATATGGGCGCAGCCCCTAGTATCCGAGCTAGAGTGCTTCAAGCGTCTAATCGGGAAGTATCGATCCTTCGCGTGATGCGGAAGAAATCTCCAACGATTTGCAACCTCCGAACAGCTGACCGGCTCTCGCCACATCATGACAGTCAGTTTTTGGCTTTCTCTACTGAGTTTTTCCTTTGGATAAACCAAGGCACAATCATAGTAGTTCTCCCTTTACTACCTTAGCCGATATAGCGGAACGTAAGGTAGCAAGCACAGGAGCCGGGCAACCCAACTATTGACCAAAGACATGATTCAGAGCCAATGCATATAATGCTAAATTCAGGGTGCCGAACTATACTTATAAAAAGTGTTCGGACTTTTGTTGCCATAGTGTGGGGTGCTATGAAGCCCCTAGCAAATTGAAACACACCCGAGTGTACAGGTGTTACCTGATAGAATTACCAGAAAGGAAAAGACAAAAATAAAGAAAAAAGAAGAACCAGTGGTAAGCTAGAGCCGTGAAAATTTGGGCCGCAAACTGTTTCAATTATAATTTCATTGGTGCGTTAAAGCACATTTATATAGGTAGTGCAATAAGCAGAAAGGCTATTTACTATGCCTTCACCAAGAGAGAGCTGCATATGGGTCCGAAGATATGTAAAGGGATCGTTAAAGAGACCACCTAAGAGTTTTCCAGTACGTCCACGCTTCTTGTTGTCCTGGTGTTTTTATCCTTCAAAAAGAGTCGATGGTCAAGCCGCCAGAAAAGGCCTATAAAAAAGGAAAAATAAAAGAAAAAAGGGTAATAGTGAAAGTATGAGTGTCCGGGCCGGTCTAGCCGAATTGCGGATCATAAAATAGCTATGCCTCCATCGATGCCCATGGAATTTTGAGTGCGTAGTTATGTACGCGCGGTGCGAATGCCGCCATTTAATTGGGACTGGGACGAAGGCCAAATTGCTTAGTTAAGCTCTTGACGAGCCGGGCTGTCTTGCTGCAGAACAGTCCGGACTCTCTTAATGATGTCCGGGGGCTCAGCCGCCGAATCAAGATTCTGCTAGAAAAGGCCGGGCTATACTTCTGCTGCTAAGGCCGTGGTATGCTCCTTGGTACGGAGGGAGCGTTCCGTATTTCCTTTTATTGTTACGACGCCACGTGGTCTAGGCATCTTGAGCTTGAGGTAAGCATAGTGAGGTACCGCATTGAATCGAGCAAATGCGGTTCGTCCAAGCAGTGTGTGATAGCCGTTGCGAAAGGGGACGATGTCGAAGATTAACTCCTCGCTTCGGAAGTTGTCCGGAGATCCAAAGACAACCTCTAGTGTGATTGAGCCCGTACGTCAGGCCTCTACGCCTGCTATGACTCCTTTAAAGGTAGTCCTTGTGCGTTTGATCCGTGATGGGTTAATGCCCATTTTGCGCACTGTATCCTGATAGAGCGGATTGAGGCTACTACCACCGTCCATGAGGACTCACGTCAGGTGGAATCCATCAATGATTGGGTCTAGGACTAGTGCGGCTGATCCGCCATGACGGATACTGGTCGGATGATCCCGACGATCAAAAGTGATCGGGCGCGATGACCATGGATTGAATTTTGGGGCGACTGGCTCTATCGCGTAGACGTCCCTGAGTGCGCGCTTGTGATCCCTCTTGGGGATGTGTGTACCATATATCATGTTCACTGTTTTGACCTAAGGGGGAAACTTCTTATGTCCCCCTGTGTTTGGCTGCAGGGGCTCCTCATCATCGTCCTTGCTCTGTGATCCCTTTTCCTTGTTCTCGATGTTTAACTTGCCGGCTTGCTTAAAAACCCAGCAATCTCTGTTGGTATGGTTGGATGGTTTGTCTGGGGTGCCATTGATTTGGCACGGACGGTCGAGTATGCGGTCCAGGCTGGATGGTCCCTGATTGTTTCTCTTATACGGTTTCCTCCGCTGGCTGGACTTGGAGCTGCTAAATCCGGCGTTGACTGTAGTGTCTTCGGTATTAGTACCATTGCTTCGGCGTTTGTGTCTGTTACGTCGGAGCTTGCCGTTGCTGTTTTTGGCCTCAGAGGGGCCTGCGTCGCTGGCCGTATTTTTACTATGAGCCATCTAGCTATCCTCACCCGCAAAAAGGCGGGTCATAAGTGCCATGAGGGATGCCATGGATTTCGGCTTTTCTTGGCCGAGGTGGCGGGCGAGCCATTCGTCGCGGATGCTATGTTTAAAGGCCGCTAGAGCTTCGACATCCAGACAGTCGATGATCTGGTTCTTCTTGGTTAGGAACCTAGTCCAAAATTTTCTGGCTAACTCTCCAGGTTGTTGGACTATGTGGCTTAAGTCATCGGCGTCTGGTGGCCGGACATATGTACCTTGGAAGTTGTCAAGGAAGGCTTCTTCCAAGTCCTCCCAGCTGGCGATAGAGTTTTCAGGCAGGTTGTTTAACCAGTGCCGAGCTGGCCCTTTGAGCTTTAGTGGGAGGTATTCGATGGCATGCAGGTCATCTCCGTAGGCCATGTGGATATGGAGAATAAAATTCTCGATTCATACAGCGGGGTCGGTTGTTCCATTGTATAATTCAGTGTTAACGGGTTTGAACCCTTCGGGGAATTCGTGATCCATTACCTCATCGGTGAAGCAAAGAGGGTGTGCGGCACCTCTATATCGGGCCGCGTCGCGACGTAGCTCCGATGGGGTCCGTCTGCGGTTGTCGGCTCGGGTGTGACAAGGTTTGTCATGTCCGAATAGGCAGTCATCATCACGTGTCAAGGAACGTCCTCGCGATCCGTAAATCGATCAGGTATATCCCGCTCTACTATCCAGGGTCTGCCGAAGGTCGTGTGTATGACCCCGAGCTGTTTTGTCTCTATTTTTTCGTGGCAGCGGGGCGGGCTGCTGTTCGGCTTGAGTTGCCGCTCTATCCCGACCAGAGGTGGTCGGTCCGCCGCACTGTCCCAACCGCGTAGTGTTCGGTCGGCCGCATTACGCGAGGGAAGTATGGGCTCCGACGCCTCTTCATCGAACTGAGGTAGCAATCTTCATTTTGGGTAACTCTTGGCTGGGCGTCTGAGGCTGTATTCTTTGGCTGCCAAAACGTCAGTCTACCTGTCGACGAGCAAACCTTGGTCATCTTGAAGTTGCCGCTGCTTCTTTTCCAGGCTCCTTGCGGTGGCTATTAGCTGGCGCTTGAAGCGCTCCGGCTCGAGAGGTTCCTTAGGCACGATGAAATCTTCGTTGCCGAGGCTTTCCTCATCCTCAGAGAGCGGATGATAACTACGTCCTTCGAGTCGTTGGGCCTGGCCTGTTCGTTGGGGCTGGCTTGCCTGTTTTCTTGCTCCTCCTGTTCGGATGTTACCTCAGCAAGGTCTTCATTGTTTTTGGCATCGTACGGAGTATTGTCTTCTCCGGTGCCGGTATTGATGTCCTTTGAACGACGTGACTTAGAGCGGCGCCAAGGATGCCGACGTTTTTGCTGTGTCTCAGGAGGTTTATTCTCAACTGGATTTTCTTTGTCATCGCCGCTATTCTCCATTGGTGCATCCACCATGTACATATCGTACGAGGAAGTGTCCGTCCAACATCCGATGAACGGCGGGTCCTAGGCCTCTTCTTCTCCGGCATCGTCTTCCATACCGTCGATCGGAGTCGTAATCGAGCATGCCAGTTAAGTCTTCGACAGTGGCTATAAAGTGGGTGGTGGGTGGGGAGCGGAATTCCCTGTCATCAGCTTCTAGTTCGAACCGGATATAGTTTGGCTGTGAGTCCCCCACCAAGGATAGGTTCTTTAATGAGATTAACACATCGCCCAAGGGTGAGTGCTGGAAGATGTCTGCGGCGCTGAACTCAAAGATCAATAAACGATTAAGTTCGGCATCGTTCGGACCTTACACCCAGAGACGAGTCCGGGGTTCCGGTGACACAAATATTGTGTGAGTTTAAGTCCATGTGCAGCTCCAATGCAGGGGAATCTGTGTCCTCCATGGTGGGGTTGAACCTCCAGTCCTTAGATGGTGCCGTATGCTTCAGATCTAAGGCCAGAGCAGTTACAAGAGCTATCTCCTGAATGTGGTCTGATGACAGATTTAGGTCATGTTCATAGAGGTGACCAGGAGCGATCGCCGCGATCTTGAATCCAGCAAAGATCAAATCTCCACGGATGTCCGTGGCATAGTTCAAGCTCCCAAATCTGACCTGATGGCCAGGGGCGTAGCTATCGATCTGCTCTAGATGGCCAAACAAGTTGGCTCGCAGTGCGAAGCCGCCGAACACGAAAATCTATCTCAGGAGGAAGGTTTCTCCTTGGACAGTGTCATTGTTGACGATTGAATGGGCCATCGAACCTTTTGAGGACGGCACGGTGGAACTCTCAATGAAAGCACCAATGTCGGTGTCAAAACCGGCGGATCTCGGGTAGGGGGTCTCGAACTATGCGTCTCAGGTCCATGGTAACAGGAGACAGGGGACACAATGTTTACCCAGGTTCGGGCCCTCTCTATGGAGGTCATACCCTATGTCCTGCTTGATTGATCTTGATGAATATGAGTATTACAAGAGTTGATCAACCACGAGATCATAATGGCTAAACCCTAGAAGTTTAGCCTATATGACTATGATAATGAATACCCCCCTCCTCCGGACTAAGTCCTCCAGTTTATATAGACACCGGGAGGATCTAGGGTTACACAAGGTCGGTTACAAAGAAAGGAAATCTACATATTTGGTCGCTAAGATTGCCTTCCATGCCAAGGAGTGTTCCATCCAGACACGGGTGCAGTCTTCGGTCTTCGTGTTCTTCACAGCCCATTAGTCTGGCCCATGGCTAACAGGCCGGATGCCCGAGGACCCCTTAGTCCAGGACTCCCTCAGTCGTTGCTCCTGGGGTGTGGCACTAAGGCATAGCATATCTGCATTTCGAGATTAGCACAATACATTTTGAAGAGATTGCTAGTGAACTGCGAGCCATTGTCGGTGATGATACGATTAGGGACTCCGAACCAGCTCACAAGGCCCTTGATGAATTTGATTTCCAAGCCGGTCGGGATGGTACGGACTGCCTCCACTTCCGCCCACTTGATGAACTTGTCGATGGCGACGTAGAGGTAGTGGTAGCCCCCGGCGCTCGAGGGAAAGGATCCAAGATGTCCAACCCCCAGACCGTGAACGACCATGAGAGCGGGATAGTCTGGAGGCCCTGAGCAGGCTGGTGGATCTGCTTGGCATGGAACTGGCAGGCTTCGCTGGACCTCACCAGCTCGGCTGCGTTGTTGAGTGCCGTGGGCTAGTAGAATCCGTTGTGGAATGCCTTGCCCACCAAGGTGCGTGATGGTGAGTGATGTCCGCAGTCTCCATCGTGTATGTCGGTTAACAGCTCACACCCCTGCTCCCTGGAGATGCATCGCAAGGAAACATTGTTTGGTCGTTTTCTGTATAGCTTGCCGCCCTGAATGCAGTAGGTTGTGCCCTGCCGAGCCACACACTCCGCGTCTTCCTCCTTCTCCGGCAGGGTTCCCTGCAGCAGGTACGCCTTGAATTCTTTGGTCCAGCACCCCTCCTGAGGCTCGAGCGTGAGGAGCAGGCGTGCTTCCTAAGGTCGGGCCGCAGGCGGGCGCTCCCGAGGTTGGTGGTGGGGGGAGCTCCTCCTGAGGCAGTGTTGGCTCTGCAGCCGAGCGGGCTGCTGAAGGCTTGAAGAGACGCTCCTCGAGGATGCCAGGCTCCTATGGATGGCGCTTAGATGCCCTCTTGGCGATGTCCTTGGCTTCCTTATTCATGCCACGAGGCACGTGCTGCAGCTCTAGGCCCAAGAATTGTTTCTCCATTTTGCGTACCTCTGCCAGGTATGCCTCCATGTGTTCATCCTTCGGCTCGTACACTTTGTTGGAGAAGTTGACGGGTTGTTGGGTGTCGCCCTTAATGGTGAGGAGCTCCACGCCCAAAGCGGCCGCGGCCTTGAGGCCGGCGATCAAGCCTTCGTACTCCGCGATGTTGTTGGAGACCTTCTCACCATGTTGGAAACAGAGCTACACGACGTAGTAAAACTTGTCTTGGGTGGGCGAGATGAGCACGGCTCCAGCCCCCGCGCCCTGACGTGCGAAGGCGCCGTCAAAGTACATGACCCAGCCGTCTGGTGCTTCGCCCCCTAGTGAGAGGGACCAGCCCCCGCCTGCTTCAGGCCCTAGAGCGTCAGTCCATTCTGCCACGAAGTCGCTGAGTGCGGCGCCCTTGATGACCCTGGTGGTGCTGAACTCCAGCTGGAATGCCTGCAGTTCGATGTTCCATTCGGCAACCCTTCCTGCAGCATTGGGGCTCCGAAGCACCCTCTCTAGCATGTAAGCTATGACGACCTTAATGGGATGCCCTTGGAAGTAGTGGTGCAGGCAGAAGTGGTGCAACGAGGAGCGCGGACAGAAGCTTCTGTGGCATGGGGTAGCCTGCCCGCGTGTCATGCAGTACCGTGCTGACGAAGTACACTGGGTGCTCAACAAGGGCGGAAGTGTTGGTGGAGCCCGAGACCTCCTATGGCTGGGGCGCCTCCTGAGGCCAGGGGACCTCAGGAGCTCGTCATCTGTTGGGGCAACTGCAGCCTCAGGAGCGCCGTATCATGGAGCCTGGTCATCTGCTGGCGCCGCTGTGGCTCCAGGGGCGCCGTCTTGGTGCTGCATCATCTTGACCGAACGCGCGGGGTCGTGTGGCAGGCCCTCAGCCTGGCGCCTCTCCCGAACGGCCACTAGCGCTGCGCTGGCCGAGTGGGGCGTGGCAGCCAAGTAAAGCACTAGGGGCTCGAGAGGACGCGGCGCCACCATCACTGGTGGGCTGGTGAGGTATCTCTTGAGGTCTTGGAACGTCGCGTCAGCCTCTGGAGTCCACTCGAACAGGCCCTTCTTTTTCATCAGCTTGAAGAACAGGAGGGCGCGCTCCCCCAGCTTGGAGATGAAGCGCCCCAGTGAAGTCACGCAGCCCACCAGCTTTTGCATTTCCTCGAGAGTCTATGGTGGGTTCATCTCTTCTATTGCCTTGACCTTTTCCGGGTTCGCCTCGATTCCCCTGTGCGACACAAGGAAACATAGAAACTTACCGGAGGGGACACCAAACACGCATTTCTCCCGGTTGAGCCGTAGGTCCACCTTGCACAGGCTGGCGAATGTCTCCTTCAGATCCTGGATGAGGGTCCTTGCCTCCCGAGATTTCACCACGATGTCGTAGAAATTGGCCTTGGCATTCCTCCCAAGCTGCCGGCCCATGGCGATGTGCATCAGCTGCTGGAAGGTCGCCCCAGAATTACGTAAGCTGAATGACATGAAGGTGTAGCAGTACACCCCACAT
Organism: Triticum urartu; assembly: GCF_056163025.1. NCBI lineage: Eukaryota > Viridiplantae > Streptophyta > Magnoliopsida > Poales > Poaceae > Triticum > Triticum urartu. The sequence goes on along the minus strand of NC_141873.1, from coordinate 188,985,763 downwards.
GGGGTCAAGAAGGCCATCTTCTCAACATCCCTGTACCGCCATCTTGATCTGGTGGTAGCCCGAGAACGCATCTAGGAAACACAGCAAGTTGCACTCGGTGGTGGAGTCGATGATCTGATCAATGCACGGAAGCGGGAATGGGTCCTGAGGGCAGGCCTTCTTGAGGTTGGTGAAGTCAACACATGTGTTCCTTCCCTCCTTTCATGGGCACGATGACCGGGTTCGCTAGCCACTCCGGGTACCGCACCTTGCGGATGACACCACCTTCTTGTAGTTTGCGGGTCTCCTGGACGATGAAGGACTGCTTCTCCGTGGACTGCCACCGCGCCTTCTACTTTACTGGGCGTACATTGGGGCACACATTTAGGTGATGCTCGATCACTCCCCTTGGGACTCCAGCCAGCTCCTTGGGCTCCCATGCGAACACCTCCTTGTTCACGCTCAAGAAATCGACCAATGCCTTTTCTTGGTCTGTGGTGAGGTTGGCACCTATGGTGAAGGTGGCTCCCGATGCCCCATCTTGGTCGACCGACACCTGCTTCGTCTCGGCTTGGTCTTGAGAGAACAACTGCTTCTTTTTTGCTGGCGCAGCCCCCGGAGCCCCTGGGGCTCTTTCCCCCACTAGCCGCGCGGCAGCCACGGCCCTGAAGGTGAGCTTGAGGCTGCTAGTGCCTCCTTGGTGTCCCCGGCCATAGTGAGGACGCCGTTGCTCCCTGGCATCTTCATGAGGTTGTAGGTGGGGTGAGTTGCTGCCATGAACTTGGCTAAGGCAGGGTACCAGAGGATGGCGTTGTACAAGTGATGAGGACAGCAATACCATTGTTACACCCACAACCCCTGCTGCTACACATACTGGACCAATTACTAGAGCTCGCGCACGCCAATTGAATTATCACGTACTTTCGTTTCTTGGTAATGATTCTAATGTTCATGAGAATATGATGCTTCCTAAATTGGATACATTTGTTTTGCTTACAAATGAAGGGCCTAGCTTGGACAAGAAAGATGAACCTTGGAGCTAGTTCAAGCATGGAGATGATGGCATGCGCAAGGGGATCAAGAACGGAGTTACAAGTGATGATTTCAGGACTTTGAAGCCACCATAAGGAGTGCATGAAGCCTTGGACAAAATATACAAGATGCCACTTCATCAATTTCGTCCATAGGTTATTCTAGGTGCTGCGTCACCTTATTATTGGGCCAGGCCCATGTATTTTCGAAATACTTAAGTATAGGCTGATTTTAGAGTCCGTATGTGTGGGGAAACAAGAGTTAGGGTTGGTTTCGGACCCCTTCTCCAAGGGCCACAAAATTCCCCCCTCTTCCTCCATATATACAGCCCCTAGGGCATCATTTAGACTTCGGGTTTTGTTTAGATTAAAAGTTCGCCATACACTACAAAAAAAAGACACATCGGTGACATTTTGGGCCGAACGATTTTTTCTGTCATACATATGACACTTCTGTGGCGATAATTGTGACAAAACCCGGTATCATCATAGATGTGGTGGGCTCCTACTTCTATGACAAAAAATCATAACAGAAAATGGGCTTTTCGTCCTGGGCAGGACGGAGACACAGCTGCATGACATTCTTTGGGCCGTCCATGACGGAAAAAACCGTGGTAGAAGCGAGGGGGAGGAAAATTTCGGGGAGTTCCCGGTTATGGTGGGAGGTCGGGGGCCGAGCGATGCGCGTTTCTCTCGTACACGTACGCACGTGTGTGCGAGGCGTTGGCTCTAACTGAACCCGAGAGAGGCGGTGGGCTCTAACTGAACCTGAGCGATTGCACTGCAGACTACACGTTACTGAACCCGAGCGATCGATCGATGGCTGTTAACTGAACCCGATCGAGCGATTCCTTGGCTACTGCTGCTAACTGAAGCTGATCGATGGGATGAACAGTGAGCGTTGCGGGGGGGTGGATGAACAGTGAGCGGTGGCGTTGCCTCTGGATGAACAGGACCCCGTGGTGTGGTGGAGGGGTGCCCGTGGAGGGGTGGATGAATAGGACCCCGTGGTGTGGAGGGCAGGATGAACAGTAGACGGTGGAGGGGTGCCCGTGGAGGGGTGGTTGAACAGGACCCCGTGGTGTGAGGGCTGGATGAACAGTAGATGGTGGAGGGGTGGTTGAACAGTAGCCAGTGGAGTAGCGCACGGTGGAGGCTGGATGAACAGGAGCCCGTGGAGGCTGGAGGAGGTTGACGGTGGATGAACAGTAGCTCGTGGAGGCTGGAGGGGGTCGACGGTGGAGATGAACAGTATCCCGTGGAGTCCTGTTTTGCGGTATGCCTCACCCCTCCCGATGAACAGGACCCCCGTTTCGACCATAGCGCTCCAACACAAGTCCGTTTCCTCCGTTTTGCGGTATGCCACACCCCTCCCGATCAACAGGACCCCCGTTTCGACCGTAGGAGGTCCGTTTCCTCCGTTTTGCGGTACGCCACACCCCTCTCGATCAACAGGACCCCCGTTTCGACCGTAGGAGGTCTGTTTCCTCCGTTTTGTGGTAAGCCACACCCCTCCCGATCAACAGGACCCCCGTTTCGACCGTAGGAGGTCCGTTTCCTCCGTTGTGCGGTACCCCAGGCCTAGTTTCCATCGCCTCTTCCGTCCAAGCCCTCCCGATGAACACAACCACGCATTCCGTTCCGACCCATGAACACGACAACGACGCTGTTTCTCCGTTCCGACCCAGCCATGTACACGAGCCCTCGCCGTACGTATGCGCGAGTAGGCATTCGAGACCCCGCCCATATGTACACATACGTGGCCGTATTTTCTTTCTTGCACCCTGGCCGCCTCTACTACGACACGTGCGCACCTCTACATCCACCAGTATATATGTACGTACACGTTCGCGACCAGAATGACAACGCTACTTACGCTTCGACCAGGTGGGTCCCGACTGTCAAGCACTTCCTTGCCTGCGAAGATGTAGCTGGTGGGTCATAGCAGTCAGGGGGCGAATCATTTTTTTCCCGGATGCACTTCCTTGTGCGAAGATGTAGCTGGTGGGTCCCCGCAGTCGGGGGGCCGGTGGGTCCCAGCAGTTAGGGGGGCGAATTGTTTTGGTCTTTTTTTTGCCCGGACGCACTTCCTTGGGTGCGAAGATGTAGCTGGTGGGTCCCAGCAGTCAGGGGGGCGAATCGTTTTTTTTCCCGGACGCACTTCCTTGCGTGCGAAGGTGTAGCTGGTGGGTCCCAGCAGTCAGGGGGAAACGTTTTTTTCGCGAAATACGGTGGCCCATCCGGTGGTCCCTACTGTCAGGTGGAGGAATCATTATTTTTCGCGTAATAAGGAGGCACTTCCTTGCTACCACCCTGGACCCAGCTGTCAGCCTCTCCACGTACAGTCCACGTCCGATGGATGTTGTTCCTTGACCACGTTGACCACGCCGCGCCGAGAGCACCAGGGCAGTGGACAACGACGAGTCCTAGGAAGGGGACGATGCGGAGCCGGTGAAGACGCGGCAGTGGATGCCCACGCGGAGAGGAGTGTGAGGGTTCACTCGTTCGGCTATGGTGTGAGGCTGTCGTCGCTGCAGGGCCTGGCCAGCGGTGGGAATAGTATGGGGGGGTGAGGCCTCCGCGGCAGCACAGCCGGCCACGGGAGGCAGGAGCAGGCGGCACGACCGGCGCTGCTTTGGGCGGCTGGAGCAAGAAGACCAGAGGTTGAAGAAGCACTACGGCCGTTGGATGGACATCGTACGGTCACTGCAGCTAGAATCGTTTATATTGACTAAGTTGACAAAGCCCTTGGTACATCAACTTAGTAGGCCCACAGGTCAGCTTCCGAAACGGTGCACCCCAGATGTCAGGGGGAGGAATCATTTTTTGGGCGGGTGAAGCTAGAATATCCGAGATTGAAGAAGAAGCATGGCATCCGTTGGATGGACATCCAACGGCCACTACTGCTAGAACCGTGTGTTGACTATAAGTTGACAAAGCCTTTCATACGCGTCAACTCTGTTTTTTTAGGGGACGCGTCAACTTAGTAAGGCCAGAAGTGTGTGGAAGAGAACTTATAGCCCATTTGAGATTTGTAAGAATGTGTAGCCCATTTTTGAATTCTAATGGAATTTACTACAGCCCATTTACAGTTTGTTAAAAGTACAACCCGTTTCAACCAACCGTTCAAAACAAAATTCAATAAAAATTTCCCACATTTTGATGGGATCCGAAATATTTTTATCCTGAAATTTCTAGTCAGATTAAATAAATTTATATTATGTAAAAATCCAACGAAACATTGCGCTCGCAACAATTAATGAAATTAAAATTTTCAATATCCAAAAATAATATTTTATAAAATAATCACGTGTTTGGTGCATTTTTTTATAGTTACTGCCCAGTTTTTATAATTACATCCCATTTATTATTTCTTAAAGCCCATTTTCTTGTTAAGCTTAATGCATCCCTCCTAGGAAATATTTGCAGCCCAGTGGGGCGAAGAATAACAACTTGACCTTGCCTGGGTATTCCTAAAAAAGTATAGCTGGGCTAGCCATTTTCAGATTGAAAAAAATTAATATCTGGGCTGGCTATCTGGCCTGGGTTAGACGGGACACAGCCCGCCCAGTTAATACCTGCAGTGATGTTTTCGTTGTTGTTCAGAGGAGAAAAATTAATATCTGGGTTAAACATCGAAAAACTCTGCAGTGCTCACACCTCAAAAACACAAATACTGCTCGAGCTGCTTGGTCCCAGCTGTCGGCCGCTTCTTGTGCAATTCTCTCGTTTATTGACTACTACATAGGTTGACAATGGTGTGGGACCGTGATGTCAGGAAACCAGGGGGAAGCAAAATAAGTTACTCCAGCGAGCGCTTCCACCTCTGCCTCGTTGTCTCCCGTGGAAACCCCTTTCGTCCCTTTTTTTTGCTCAGGTAAGGACCAATGCATGCAACACGTCCATGCGGTTATTAGGCAAGAAATAAAAGCGCTTTGCATGCTATGAATTACGATGGCCTGCATGGGTAGCTAATAAGGCATCCTCTTAACTGCTGTGATTAAATGTTGTGTTTAAAAGAGAGAAATATTCTTCTTTTCCACCAATCTACTTGCACCTAGGTTGTGATGCACCTTCTAATACGACTTATTCACCTAGACGGAGGGAGTATAGTTTTATACATATATATATATATAATAAGGAGGCACTTGCGTACGTGAGGCTATGGACCTGGTGGGTCCCCATTGTCATCCTCTCCAAGTAAAGTCATCTCCTCTCCCGCGCGCGCTTTCCGCCCGAAACAGTCAACGCCGCCCACCCCGCTTCTCGGTGCAGGCGATTGCTCCACCTTCAAACGACACAAGTGCCGTCTGTCCGTCCATCTGCCGCCCACATTAATGATACACGGTTGCCGAGGCGGCTACTCCGGCGCCACACGTCCGTCCCTCCGACCGCCCACCATTGCTATATAAACTGCTGCGCCGGCCATAGCCGCAGTCATCCGCATCCGTTCCCTTTCTCCTGTCACCACTAATGCCCACCATGTCTTCCTCGCGCTCTAGCGCTTTTCGGGACGGGCAGACGATGGGACACAAGGAGATGGTAGCCATTGCTACCGACCGGCTGGCCGGCAGGCAGCTGGAGGACGATGACGTCCCAATGGAGAACATGGTAGTCGATGATCCGGCGCCAACCCCCTCCTCCGCGCCATCCTCGCTGGTGCATTGCACCATGACCATGGCGAGGCCCGTGCCCAATATATGGACAGTGTGAGGCAGATGCGTCAGGAGCAGTTCCAGGAGGCGCAGGCTGACGCCGCCTACAACCACCATCTCCTCCAGGAGCACCTCCAGGCGGAGGAGCAGATCGCCGCGGAGCGGGCGGAGCAGGAGGCGCTGCTCGACTCGTACCGCTCCACCCGCAAGGGCCGCCTCGAGCGCTGGTGGTACAACATGCGGGTGGCGGAGGCTGCGGCCGCCTACAAAGAGGCTAGCAAAGAGGGCGATGAAGCGGGCGAGGTGCTGTTTGGCGAGACCGAGGACGAGGCAGAGGACAATGCCGGCTCCGACGAGTCCCCGCTCTGCTGGCGTCGACGAGGCCCTGCTCCGCCGAGGCCCCGCGGCGCCAACAACGAGGCAGAGGACATCGCCGGCTCCGCCGAGGCCCCGCCCCGCAAACAACGAGGCAGAGGACATCGCCGGGTCAGCCGAGGCCCCACCCTGCCGGCAACGCGGGGGAGGATTTCCACCGCTCCGCTGAGGCGCCGCCCGCCGGCAACGAGACAGAGGACATCGCCGGCTCCGCTGAGGCCCCGCCCCGCTGCCAACGAGGCCGCGCCACACAGAAAACGAGGAAGAGTAGAACACGGTAGGTCGCCGCCGCTCGGGTCCAAGTAAGGCCACCGCTGCGACCCTCCTGTTGAAGCCAAGCTAGGCGGGTTGACCATTAACGACCGATTAGCTTCTTGGCGGTGACGTGGAGTTGAGGAGTTCTGCTGGAGAATAATGCTGCTTCTACTTAACTGCTGGTGCAGTTGGCTGACTGACACGTGGGCCCAACAGGCCACATGTCAGTTACGCAACTGCACCTACAGTTAAGTCACTGAAGCTTCTGTTCGGCTCAGCGAGACACAGGAGGGTAGCTTCGGTTAATTAATTATACCTCCTTCGTCACCAAGCTTCCTCCTTCGTGGATCTCATTGGCACTCTTGATGTGGAAGAAAAGGGGAGTGCAAAGGACACACATGCTTGAGGAATTGAGTTAGGATCTAGTGCCAATATGGTACAGAAGAACTTCAGCCCCACAAGTTCAAGAACAAGGGCATGTTTGATGGTAAAGCAAAGTTTGATGGGAAGAACAGGGCTGTGCAACACACGAACTTCAAGAAGAAGAATGACAAGAAGAAAGGTGTTTGTCATGTGGTGATCCTGATCATTGGGCTCCTAGTTGCCCTAATCGCTATGACAAGCTAGGCCGGTTAATTAATTATACATCCAGCGCACCCCTTTATAGTTGAAATGTAATGAAATCTGCCATGTTTATATGAAATCCGACCGTGTATGAATGAATTTATTTTGATTAGTTCGAATTCCTGTATCACTGGCATTGGATAAACATGCAAAACAATATGTACCAGCATTATTCCCAAGGTGCTCACCTCGTTTGCAGCAGTTTCACATGTACTCCCTCCGGTCCTTTCTAGTCTGCATACAAGTTTTGTCTGCAGTCAAAGTATCTCTACTTTAACCAATCTTATACAAAAAAGTATGCACTTACACAATGTGCAAAGTAAAAAGGAACAGAAGGAGTACAAAGAGTTTGAGCAGCTTTTTAGCGTTTCTGTACATTGCAATCAAACATACAGGCCTGGCAATCCATAGAGAACATTCAAAACAATCGATTATTATGCATCTCAGCGACTCACATGTCAAAGGCAATATTTACTTCACAACTAAAGAATAAAGAAAAAATTGATCGACGCTACTGACAGCGAAGGGCGTCCCATTCGAAAATATCAAACGCATGTCTTGCTAAAATCATTGAGAAAATTTGACAAGGTTGTCCCATTCCAAAATATCAAATACCCGCGATTGTGGAATGGACAGGGTTTGCCATCAGTTCAGATATTGACATGGCACCTCGTGCTAAATAAACCAGCTGTTCTTTTTGTGCAGTTCCACCAAAATCAACCAAATTCGCGCGTAGCTTGTATGATTTCGCCCTTATATGTTGCAACGCCTTGAACTTATTGGCACCTCCTTTCTTGTGGTGGAAATGAATGATTCGATGTATTCATGAACAATTTGTGCAGTTCCCATTAAAATCAAGCTGAGCACCCCTGTTTGCACAAATACAAAAAAGTGATTAGTATAGAGCAAACTGTACTATGAATTGACAGTTTCAATAGGCACATACATGGTCCATGTAGAGCACACTTTTAGAAAAATGGAACTCACCAGAAAGAATCCTAGAACAACAGCAAAAAAATGGAGATTTTGTCAGTCCTTCTGAGCTGAATTTGGTTTGGTCTTGTGGGGAGTAATGTAACCATCCTTCAACTGCTCCTTCTGATGATAAGATAGACATGGCTTCTTCATCCTGGCATAATCGGAACTAGTCACTTCACGTACTCCATATTCTTCTTCAAAGGAAGATGATCCTGTTATGCAATGACAAGAGGACTACTAAATGCTAGCATCACTGTTTGCTCGAAAAAAAGGAAAGGAAATATTTAAAACAACACAGATGAAGCACTTCTCAAGGACAATACCACTTTTTCATGACAGTATCTAAACAGTAGCACAACACCAATAGAGATGACAAAGCTCAATCATATGGATGAAATCAGTGGGCGAGTACCAACCTTTGTCAGGCGGCTTATTGTGTAGAGCATACAGATGAAGCATCTACGGTGGTGGCCAAGCTTACTATATACTCCTCGATTAGTTTAATGTTCCCAACATCTTCTTGTGCAGTTCCACTAAAATATATGGTATCTTCAAAGAAAATCCTGTTTGCACAAGTAGAGATAATTACATATTACATTAAGAGTGGCATCAAATCATTGGCAAAACAATTGCTCGTTCCAGCCATAGCAATAAATTAATATGCAAAACTATATCATTACTTGTGCCATCACAGTTCCAGTGCTTCATTACAGCACCGGGAGTTGATTTTTGTTTTTCTTCCCCTTCGCCTTCAATGTAAGATTTGGCATGTCCATTAGGGAGCACAAGTATAGTACTAAACTTAATTTTCTGATGAAAGTGGCAAAATACAAGCCAACAGTTGTGAAATATCCTTATCTTACCTCAATGGGATATTACGATGCACTTACAGATTGGAAGTCTTGTCTCCATTTGTGAAGTTCACTAAAATCAAGCAACATTATTGTACAAGTAGCCCAACATATGAATTCACACTGCAGAATCATGTGAAAGAAGGCTAGTACTGACCTCTCATGATGCAGAATTCAAACAACTCACAAGAAGAAGATCTGAACCAAATTCGCCTTAACGGATAGGAAGTAAGATCTCCTCTTGTGCAGTTCCACTAAGATCAAGCAATCAAGCAACGTTGTCGGTGTGACATTTTGGTTGAACTGCACAAAACACTCTTAAAACAAAAGTGTTTTGTGCAGTGCAACAAAAGGTCACAATGGCAACGAGGTGAAGCAGATAACCCTGTTTACACAGAGGTGCAAAGGAAACAATTATTGGTCAATAATGGTGGATGACACAGAAGCCAACAAAAAGAAGCATCTACCTTATCTAAATGGGAAAGAAAGCAAGACAGTAGCATTTCTCAAACGGTGGCATTGATTAATATTAACATAGAGATTATATTAACAATAAAATTCGTTAAACATGTAATTTGCTTTTAACTGTGGCATTGCATCAATTTTGCAGCGACATTATTAGAGGGTGTTTGTTTACATGGACATTTTGGTGTAGGGACTAAAAAACTCCATGTCAGTCCGTGTTGGTCCCAGTTTTGTTATCAGACGCCTTTCCCTATGTGAGCGCAGCAAATCTAGTCCTGCTCAAACTCTACAGCCTTGTCCCTTCCTTTCCTTTTTGAACTAGTACTTTCTCCCCTTCCTTTCCTTTTTGAACCACGTCCTAGATTTATGCGATACAACTTTCCCCACTACTTTCCCCCATTCCTTTCCTCTTTGAACCACATCCTAGATTAATGCTATACAACTTTCCCCCTTCATTTCCTCTTTGAACCATGTCTGAGATTCACGCTATATACAACTTTTCCCACTCCTTTCCTCTTTGAACCGCGTCCTAGATTCATGGTATACATGCAGCTAGAGCAATACATGTGGAGTAAGTAAATTATACCTTAAGGTTCTTGGGGCGTGGTTCGGCGGGCGACGGGACAGCGGAGAAGAAGAAGGGGTCGGAGGCCCTCCCGCGCCGCCGCTAGGTGGAAAGTGAACAGCTGCGTCGGTAGTCCCTCGCCGACGGCGACAACGTTAAGCCTCCTTTCCCTTCCCGGCGGACGGATCCTGCCGGCTCTTTGAGCAGCAGTGAGGGGAGAGGGAGTCCAACGAAGTCTTGTTTAGATCTGGAGAGGGCGAGAGAGTGTGAAGATAGCAACTACAAGCGCTGAGGCTCCAGCGGGAGAGGGCGAGAGAGTGTCAAGAGAGCAACTACAAGCGCTGAGGCTCCAGCGTGTATATATATACTGGAGAGAGAGTGTGAAGCATGCAAACCCTAGAAAACATTTTGACCAGTCAAAGAATCCTCCTGGCACAAATTATGCTGAAGTGTAGTTATCGTACCCGAGACCTCAAGTTTGATGAGCGAACAGGCTAACCAGCTACACAACCCTCCCGTTATGTTCAACGAGAGGGAAATAACCTTTTATACATTCCTGAATCTCGTATACTTACTACTCCCTCCGTCTAGGTGTAATAAGTCATGCTAGAAGGTGCAACGGGACCAAGGTGCGTGCGTGTGCGCGCGTGTGTGTGTGCGTGTGTGTTTAACACCACGTGTGTGTTAGAGAGAGCGACAGATCGACCTACTCCTACACAGAGATGTTGTGTAGTGTACGATTTTAGCTGCGAGAGTCGGTGCATCCTCTCGTTTCCGGGCGTGTCCAGTAGGGACATGTGGACAGCTGCCACGGCCGCTCCTGACCAGCGTGGCCCACCCAAAGCCCCTCCCTCGCCCGCACACGCTTCCCGCCCGAAACGGTCAGCGTCGCTCCAAAGAATCAGTGCCGCATTCATGCCCGGGCAGAGCAGACACGACCTCTCACTGGAGCAAGAGGGATGGTTTCTTCGTCCGTCCAACTTACTGCTGGGTCTATGAGATTTGATGGCTCATTGGTCTTTATTACTGAGGTCGTAGGACTGCTGGATGTCCCACGCTTTTGGCGAAAGGAGGTATACCTACTAGATTACAATATTCTCCATTCTTACAGCGAAGGCGTGCAAGTGAAAACACACAGGCTCAGTGATCCGCATGTGGCTCATGGTGAAATCTCTACAAAGACTTATATTTACGAACAGAGGAAGTACTAGTATAGTACGTACTGTAATTTATCAGTGAGATAAATTTGTACAATGCTATGAAGCTTCCACCTTCTGTTACATGTATCTTGCGTCCAAGGTTGCCCATTGCGACATTTCATCAAATACAAAGGAGACTAACATGCATGCTATTGCATCTCAATGATTGACAGATCATAGCAAATATGTACTCCCTCCGTTCCAAAATAAGTTTCTCATTTTTGTGCAAACTTTGGTACAAAGTTGTGCTACTACTAAAGTTGACACTTATTTTGGAACAGAGGCAGCTAAAGAAAAAAATGATCCATGCAGCCCCTAGCCCTTGAACCGTGAACCCTGACCAGGCTTCAATTTGCTGGCAATGTTCGAGCTTCCTAATAAATGAAGTTTGCAACCTTTTGACCATCGGATCATTTTGTGTAGTTTCACCAAAATCGAGATGAGCATCCCTGTCGCAAAGAAATTGAACAAGCGTGATTAGAATAAGATTACTGGGACTAGTTGATGAGACATAAACTCGTCACAAATACAGTACGTAGAAGCCAATAGAGGTATGTGTGGGGCAAAGAAGTAGAGAAATATCCACAGGGAGTGATGTGGGCAGCTGGAGCAGTGGTGCAAGCCGGCTGTAAAGGGAGTTGTACATGAGGGACATAGCTCAACCTTGAGGAGGGCGGTGAGAGGCGGCAACTGCCCACGTCGCGGCAGTGAGCAAGGGATGAAGGCAACCTCACCGGCTTTGTGAGAGAGAACGGCGGGGACCCCTGATCGGGATGTGCCGAAAGTGGTTTTTCGCCGTCGGCGACGGCCACCGCATCTACACTAAGCATCCACCCCTTCCCCAAGCGGATGTGATCCGCCAGGATGTTAGAGATGTGGCCACAGTCGTTTTTTGCGAGAGAGTGTGAAGAGAGCAACCCCAGCAAGCAACCATGTAGGCTGGCCCGTCCTGACTATGTATATAGTGGAGCGGTTTCCTTTTCTCTCCATATGAACCTATCATATTGCGTACGTGCCAGTGAAGAAAAAAAACTTTATTTATAAATGACGTGGCACCTACTACTCGTTCTCCTATAACCTTGCGCTTGGCATCTCCAAGATATTAACCTTGTGATTGGCTCTTCGCCTCTTCGGGAAGTCCAGCAATAATGGTAGTGCAGTATATATCGTTCTGGGTATATGAGATCGAATGAATTGCTGCACATCCACTACGTGGGCGAGGGTCGAGTGGCGAGGGAGAGTGCTACATACGGAGCAAAATGAGTGAATCTACACTCTAAAATACGTCTATATACATCAGTGTTTGGAGTATGTACTAGTAGTTCATGTTGAAATCTACTAAAGGACATATATATTCCAAACAATATGATAGTATAATCTCTATAACCAAGGTAGTAGGGACGAGGAGTAAACGGAGGGAGTAGTAAAATTTTCTCCTCGGGCTGCGAGCCACCGCGCGCATGGGTGGGGGAGCGGGCGTAAGGCGTGGTAAGCAAGTTTCACCTCATCCTGCGAGCCACCGTGCCCGTGGGCGGGGGAGACAGCGTACTAAGCAAGCTTCTCCTCATTCTGCGAGTTGACGGGACACATCAAAAGTACTCCAGTGTATAGAGCCTTGCCTCTAAGGTAGGCCCCACATGGTTTGCCTCTTTTTTTAACATAACACGTCAAGTCGCAATTTGTTTGTTCACCCTTGGTAGACGATCCTCCCTCCACCAAGTGGACAACCAGTACACGTGCCAAATTACCATGTGGGCTACCTTTTTCGTACAGAAATGAGCTCCACCGTGTACCCGCGCGGGTGTGGTTGGGAAAGAGACGGGAGTACGTGTGCCGTGCATGCACCTCTTCTCTTCGTGCACGTCCCCCACCTACGTGGGGTGTGTGTGAGAGACACAAACCGCGTTTGTGAGTGTTTTTTGTTTTGGGGTGGGGGTGGGGTGGGGGTTGATTTCGTGAATTATTTGTGGGAATATGTGTTGATGACATCTCAAACAAAATTTTGCATCTAATGTGTGTGAAATGGAGGCCTATCCATATCATACATAAAGGGTCGGGCAATCCACGAGAAGAGAGGGAGGGGTCATAGCTATCGATAGAGTCAAAGAGAGGATCAAGTGGGTGGGTGCGAGATCGATGAAGAGAGCCATCGTAATTGTTTGTGTGTACAAGTCAAAGATATAGGGCGACTAGCCTACCGGAACGTTAGAGGGCACACGTCAAGTTTGTGTGTGGCAGGGAGTCATGACTAGAGCGCTCGATGTATCAGTGTGTGTGTGGGGGGGAGGGGGTGGTGGGAGAGGTAGGCAGAGGCCTAACTATAGAGGTAGAACGACTCGTATATGTGTTGAGAAGGAGAGACCCAGCTATGTCTTGAGGGAGATAGGTCGACATCCATACATAACTGAAGGACGGGAAATATGATGGGACAGAGAGAGAGAGGAGGGAGAGAGGGAGGGAGAGGGGTAGAGTGCTGGATGGGTGATGGAGTTGCTTCTCGAAGATGGTGGGAGATGCCTACTAGACAACTGAGGGTGGAACTGCAATGTTATCAATAAGAGTGGGGATGTGTTTCTGTGTGTGCCTGTGCGTGATAGATCTGTCGGGACGCATCCATGGATGATGAAGGGGAACCATGTGTTTGGTAAGCAAACCTAACTAGATCGGTAGATCAATTGTTGTTTGTCGGAGGAAGGGAGAGACACAACTAATGAGGTAGATCGATTGACGTGTGGGTAAAAACGAGTTATAAGGACCTAGCTAGCTATATGTATAGCGAGAGATCGGTCGGTGTATGTCCATTTGTTAGAGGCAAATAAGGCCCAGTGAGACGGATAGATAGAGAGAATGGAGCTAGGAGGTGGTGCGAGAGGCCCAACTACTAGCTAGATAGGGGGAGGAGTGTGCGGTTGTGAGAGCGATGAAAAGAGGGGCGAGAGTTTACACGTGTGTCTGACCGTATGAGAGACACGAAGCAAGGACACATAAAGGAGGAGATTGAAGGTGTGTTTGTATGTTGTAGGCAGGCACCGCTGGAGAGGATTATCGATCGGTGCGTGTCGTAAAGGAGTTGTGGAGACTCTGGGAGAACGACCTGCAGAAAAAAATGAATGTGCCAGGTGGATAGAATGCCAAGGGAGGGGGAGGGCGAGGAGGGCATGTGCATGCACGAGAGAAAGTTAGTGGTAGCTACAAAGGTTAGAGGATTGTGTGGGTGTAAGAGACTAACAAAGATCATAATTTGATATGAAAGCGGATTCATATATTTGAATAGGAGATCATAGTGTTTTAAACATTGCATGCATGAATATAGCGGTGATACACGTGCTGTGCACATGTTATACCATAATGTGATAATGCATGGCATTTGCAACTCACAGCTAAATGCCGAACAATCTAAACCATACTATACATGAAACAATGTCACATTTTTTTGAATTTGTGATAATGTGTGCCGTTCGCAGCTTACAACTAAATATCAAACAATCTAAACAATACTATATATCGAACATTCTCACATTTTATTTGAATTTGTGGTAATGTGTGGTGTTTGCAACTCACATCTAAATACTTGTAGGCGTAGGGGGCAGGGCACCATACATAATGTGGTAAACACATTATACATATGAGACATGGTTTAGATTATGAAGATCTAGCTAGAGCTAGAAATGTAATGTGATTTGAAATCAAAATAAAGTGGATTCAAAAAATCTAGTTGGAGTTCATATAGGAGTACACATAGTTCATATGTAACTCGAGACTAATCATGTGGTGTGCTGTGAAGATAATACACAAACGATGGTTTAACTTGACAATAATGATGATTGTAGATCTTATTAAAACAGAGAAACAAATTCAAATGCTTTGACTTCACAACAATCATTACTGTAGATCTTATTCAAATAGAGAAACAAATTCAAATTTAGTTCATATTGAAGCGGTAGTATATACGTTTGGAATGCACTAAAACGTTCATTTGAGTAGTAGGTTGCATGCATTATACATGTAGCGAAATATTTTAATTGAACATAACATGAATTCAAAGTTTGAATGACATTTGTAGGGCGCATTGATTTGGGATAGTACACGTTAGGCTTGTTCGGAAATTTCAACCCGTGCCTTGTTAGCCCGAAATATTTAAGATATATCTTTGTCTCGTTGTGCTCCGACAACTCCCTCCATCTCAACCCGCGCCTTGCTATTCCAAAATTACAACGCGTGCGAAAACTCCCACCTCCTGTGAAATCCAGACACGCGAAATGCCCGTGGTACCCCTGAACCGAAAGAACCGCCTCAAATCGGTGGGGGTACTTTCGTAACTTACCCCACATTTTGGACAAGCACATCTCTAAGCCATGGTTCCCCACTGCCATCCCATCCGCCCACCCATTCGTACACTGAGGCCGCAAAAACCCGCGACGAAACCCCACACCCTGCTCCGTCCGCCACCCAGCCAGAGCCTCTTCCTCGACGACGTCGTCCACAGCAACACCTCGACGTCCCTCATCCATCGTACCGGATGAGGATCCGTCGTCGATCTCTTCGTCCCGCCGGTTCAGCCACCCCGTCCTCTACCTCCAAGGAGCTGCCCCGACGTTCCCCTCGTCCTTCGCGCCATCTCCATTCCCACACCGCCGTCTTCACCTGCACCACCGGAAGAGCATCATCATCACCGTTTCCTTGGATGAAGCCGCGGCCTAATCGGCGCCACCAAAGAGGCTGTACACTAATCGCCGCATTTTCTTCTTGATTCGATCTCACGGTGCTACCGGCGCTCGGTCCCGAGCCGACACGGCGCGGCTCCATCCATGGCGGCGTCGCCGGCCACTTCCTCCACGGCGTCGCTCCCTCGGCGGCGACGTCCACATTAGTAGGACCTGCTGCTGCTTTAGCTCTCGCTCGCACTACTCCTCTGCTCTTGCTCTCGGTCCCCTGCCTGGTCTGCTCTTGCTATTGCTCTTGCTCGCGCTGCTGCTCTCGCTCTTGCTCTTGCTTGGTGCTGCTCCGATTTAGCTACACTTCAGTCGACTGAATCGACTTTTGGGTCAGTAGATTTTCAGGTGGTGGGGGGGCTCGCCGGGGTGAAGGAAGAACCAGCCATAGCGGGGAGGGGGGGCTCACCGGAGAGATACCCCACTATCTATCTTAGGGTTCAGGATGGGGGCGGTGGTCGCCGGCGGTGGCGGGGCGTTGGCGAGGCGGTGGCGTGGGGATCGCCAGAGAAAAAGCTCGGCATGGGGTGACCTAGAGCGATGGCCGGGGCGGCGGCAGACCGGCGGTGGGGAGTGTTTTCGGGGCGGGTGGGGCAGCGCACCGCCGGCCGCGGGCGGCGGGGGGCTGCTGTTTGGCCGGCTCAGGGGGGTGGAGGTTGAAGATGAACCGCAGGCCCTTGATTTCGTATCCAACGGCTGCAAAATCGACTGACCAGAGATGAAAAAGTCAATCGACCAACGTGTAGCCTCACCTTGCTAGTGCGTTCAGTTTCGAAAGCAAAATTCAGTTTCGACAGCAAAATTCAGTTTCGACAGTTAAGTTCAGCTTCGACAGTTAAGTTCAGTTTCAACAGTTAATTCAGTTTCGACAGTGAAGTTCAGAGATGAGCGGCTGATGTATTTTCCATCTAGCACTTTGTGGTTTTGTATTTTACGTCATGTATTGGAGATGCTATTAGAATTCCACTCGGGTTAACGTTGTTCGTTGTCTCTCTTGTCCTGCTTCAGCCTCGGCATCGTACAACTCACCGGAGCTGCTCCAACGACGAAACCCTCCATCACAGCGGAGCAGTACCTCGGGCTCCATCTCTAGATGCCTAAGATCTTCTTCCCCTCCTGCCACAGCCAAGTCAGCCGGAGCATCCTCACCGGCCAACCCAATCACGCTGAGATCGACATGGCTTCGCCAAAGAGGTTCTACACTTGTTGCATCTCTTTTTACTCTACATGTTATATATATTGTCCACTTAGCACACGGATTTGTTCCTTTAGTGTCTCCTTGAAAGAAAAAAACATAGGAATTTTAATTTTCACTTGTCCTCCTTTTCAAATTTCTATTCATGAAGCACAAGTCTAAGAGATAGTAGCATAATAGCATTATAACCGTACATTTTCTTGTGGTTTGACTTAATGTCACCATGCTTCTTTGCATCCTGTGATCTTCCAATTGTTGTGAATCAAACACCCAGATTGGCAGAAATCCTGTGTTTTTAAATTCTCTGGTTTGCACGTGCATTCCTATCCTATTCCTGTCTATTTCCTATCCCTGCATTGTTGGAATCCTCCAATTCAAATGAGCCCTTACATAATTACTTCTCTTATAGATAGTTGTCAAAGAAAACCTTGCGTGGTTTGTCCCGCTCCTGCTGCGCCGTCGTCCACCCCAGCTCAGCTGCTCCAACGACAGAAGGGTCCAGCACAGCAGGGATCCGGCCTCCAAACTGTCTTTCGCCGCCTCAGATCTTCTTCCCCGCCGCTGCCAGCCATGAAAACTGCACTACCGTCATCAACCGAGCAGATGACCTCGAGGACTACACGGGTCCGCAAGAGAGGTCTCACTCTTTCGTGTCTGCTTACATTATGAATCGCTTAATATTACATGCTACTTTATCGTCCTATTCACCGATTAGACTCTGAGTCAGCTCCAAACTAATGGTCAAACTTGAGTTTTTAAATGGTTGTGGGGTACATATCGGGGCCGCTATCAATAGTATCTATCTATTATCTGGTTAATCTCCGGTGTCTACTATGAGTTTCATGTTGGGTGGGAAACAAACAGTAAAGAAGCCATTATCTGTATTTTTAACTGAAGCCATTATCTGCCTGCTATTATTGGTTTTGGGTCTATCCACAGGTTGCTACCATCACTCTGGATTTCTGTATGCACTCCTTACATAATCTCACTATGTTTTATTCCTATGCATGACAGTTATTGTAAACAATGGAACTGAACATGTAGAGCAAAAGAGACGAGCCTTGCATGGCAATAAAATTTCATGCATACATCGCTCCATGGTAGGCGCAAAGGCAGCCCCCCCTCCACGCATTTCGGATTGTAATCGAGAGGAAGACATCTGTTCTGAGGGGGATTCAGAAGGAGAAGACAACTCCTATTTACCCCCTGAGGTCTTCGCTCTAACTTGGCACGCTGATGTTGGTTATATCATGCATATGGTGTCTTGCATTGCTTACTTTATACATCAAATATGTCATCTGCTTAGTTTAGACATCCTTTGTGCGAATGCCATCTATTTAGTTTATTCATCATTTATGTGAATTATGCAACGCCATCTTGTTTAGCCAGGCATCATATATGTGAATTTTGCAATGCCATCCTGCTTAGCCAGTCATCTTATATGTAAATTATATCAGGCCATCCTTTTTTGTGTTACATATTACATTTGTCAAAAATGTTATTACATTCAACTGCTCTTCATGTGCATCAGCCACTTGACACGGTGATGGCAAATTCTAGAGTGAAAACAAGGTCTTCAGAGAAGACTACGCTATCTGACGAAGCGCATATCTCGCTGGTTACGGATAGCTCCTCAGAGGAGGATTCAGAGACAGATGACCAGTCCTATTCCCCCCCGAGGTGTATGCTCTAACTTGGTAGGGTTATGTTGCTCATATAATGCGTATGGTGTCTCGCATTGCTATGTCATTTGATTAGTTTAGACATGCGTTGTGTGAATGCCACCTGTTCAGTGTCTAATTACCATATATGTGAATTATGCATTGCCATCTTGTTGCAAGACATTATATATGTGAATTATACAATGCTATCTTGTTGCAAAGGCATTATATATGTGAATTATGCAATGCCATGTTGTTTAGCCAATCATCATGTATGTGAATTATACCATGCTATCATTTTTTTGTATTACGTGTTCCATTTGTCGACAACGTTTGTATATTCAACTACTCTTCCTGTGCATCAGCCATTTGAAGTGGTGATGGAAGTATCTGGAGTGAAAACAAGGTATTCAGAGCAGGCAATGCTACCTGCTGAAGCAGACATCTTGCTGGTTATAGAGAGCTCCTTAGAGGAGGATTCAGAGACTGATGACCAGTCCTATTTTCTCCCTGAGATCTATGCTCAAACTTGGCAGGGTTATATTACCCATGTCATGCATGTTGTCTTGCATTGCTTAGTTTTTACATCATATATGGATTGTCATCTGCTTACTTGCTTACTATATAAATCATATATTTGAATTATATCATGCCATCATGTTTACATAGTACATACACATCATCTATTTGAATTATGGCATGGCAACCCATTTAATAAAGACATCATATAGTTATATCATCTCATCCTGTTTAGTGTTTACAGTCATCATATTTTGAATTATGGCATTCTATCCGTGAATGTATGTGAATTATGGCATGCCAACCTATTTAATAAACACATTACATAGTTATGTCATGTCATCTGTTTACATAGTCTCATATTTTGAACTATGTCTTCCCATCTTTTTTAGTTAGCCATCATAATGTGAAATTGTGTCATGCTATCCTGTTTAGTTAGCCATCATATACGTGAAATTGTGTCATGCTATCCTGTTTGGTTAGACAACATAAATATGAATTATTTCATGCCCTCTTTTATTCCCCACTATCCATTGCACCTGTCTATCATACAATGTCTATACTTTCAATTAATTTTCTTGTTTATCAGCCATTTGAATTGGAGAGCGTGATGGCAGTATCTAAGGGAGTAACAACACGGTCTTCAGAAAAGATAGTGCTACCACTTGATGCAGATAGAACCACGGTTGTACTTGCCAAGGACCAGATCCACCGCACATAACCCAGACTCTCGCAGATTGTACCCCTACCCAGTTGGACAGAGAACCAGCTACACCCCTTCTAACCCCAACCCTGGCAGATAGTAACCCAGTTCCAGTTGACACAGCACCGTCTCCACCATAGAGCACCCAAACATGAGCAGTTAGTAAGGGAACTGTAGTGCCCAAAGCATGAGGACCACCACTTCGAATCCCAACTCAATGCTTAAAGGAGAAGAAGATTTGTTCTCAGGTCAGGTTCTGTAGCTATGGTTCATACTCCTTTGCTCTTGCATGACTGTATTTACTCATACCAACTATTTTCAAATTTGAAGGATGGAATTGAAACTCCAATGACGCAACAGGTATGTTTTAAACTTGTTTCTTTAACTGGTTTGCTGTTGCAACCTGCTCTATGTTGATTTCAATTTCAATTGAATAAACATTTATGTTCTCATGTCATGCACATTACAAGTGTTGTTATTGCTCTATAGTTACCCACACTTATATTCTGTCTATTCTGCTTTGTCTTGAACAAATATTATTTGAACTGTGTCTCTATCTTGATTTGGCAACAAAAACTAGAATGATATAGACCATAAAGTGACCATGGTACATAGATATATGTTTGTTTCATGCTGTTATCCTGTCCACTTTACTACTAAACTCATTTACCAAAATGAGTTTCATATACAACATGGTAAACATGTGATGTGTCTGCTTGTTTCTCTTTTAGAATGCGGACAAAATATTGGAGAACAGTACCATGTTATCCAATGGTAAAGGAAGTAATGCAGATAAGGTTCAAGATAGTGAGACATCCCTGTTGGTCTCCAAGAAAGCTGATAAAAACTATCTTGACAACAGTGAGGGAACCCAAAAGTCCTGTCTTGATGTAGTGTTCGAGTTACTGGCCACTACTGCTGGCACAAGCTCTTCGAACTCGTTGCCTGCATCAGTTCGTCTTCTTGAGTCTCAACTTCAAGTTGAAAGACATCGATCAGATGTGCTACGACGAGAAGCTGAAGGACTGAGGAAGTCCCTGCAGAATTCAGATGCATATTTTCTGGTGCAACAGCAAGCGCTGGAGGATTTAAGCGCCAAACAAGAGAAAGTTAATAAGCTTGCTAAGCATCTAGCCAGCATTATGGGTACCCAGGATATTGTTTCTTGAGATCTTCTGAAGTGGTTTCAGTTCTGGATTTGTTTTGCTGCAGCGTTTATTTGCGCTAGTCGCCAACTTTGACAACCAGTGTATATGATATGCTGCTTTGTTCCCTATATTTGCACTGGTGGCGAACTTTGATGCCCAGTGGATGTAATATGTGTAATAGCCGTGATAGCCTAGCGCTAGTTGCTTGCGTATTTATTTCCTTGTTGTCTTGTTTATTTGTTTGCTTGTAGTCATTGCAGCTCTTTTTTCGCGGTTAGCTAGTGGCTGCAATAACCTATTTTTTAAACTAGGCCACAATAACCATGGGCTAATATTTACTGTAGTGACACTGGGCCTCCTACTGGCCGTAGAAACAGTGGGCCTTCTACGGGCCATAGAAACAATGGGCCTTCTATGGGCCGTAGAAACAATGGGCCTTCTGCGGGCCGTATTATCAATGGGCCTTATACGGGCCGTATAATCAATTGGCCAAACATGGGCTAAACAGACCGCATTATGGCCGTAAACGGGCTAGAGTTGGAATCGTCCATTCATGGGCCGACTATAACGGGCCATCGTTAATAGGCCGTATTTGATGATGCTATGAAATCGGCCCAACGTATTAACGGACCACAAACGGGCCAACTGTAACCACGGGCTGAATTTGGCCCACAAGCAGAAAATGACAGTAACGGGCCGTAAGTAAACGAATGCTGGAAATGAGCCCAATAATAAATGGGCTCTGAGAAGGCCGAAAGATAACATGGGCTGGAAACGGCCCAATGGAATAACGGGCCGTTAATGGGTATATAGTGATACACTGTTCATTACGGGCCAGTTTCACCATGGGCCGTTAATGGGTGTAAAGTGATACACTATTCATTACGGGCCAGTTTCACCACGGGCCGTTGGTAGGCCAAGAGTTACATAGGGCCTCATATGGGCCGAAAGACGTCATGGGCCATACATGGGCCAGAAGTGAAAACGGGCTGGAATCATATTGGATGGTCCAGATGACGCTATTGGGCCTAATTCGGATAGGGCGTAACAGGCCTTGGGTTAGCGGGCTGTAAATGGGCTATATTCGAACAGGCCGTTGAAAGGCTTTCCATGGGCCGGCCCGCCAGCTTTTGACCAAGTCAAACGGGCCGGCCTTTTCACAGGAATGGGCCTCTGTTGGGCCGTGCCACGTGTCGACGTATCATAGGCGCCTATCTGACCCACTGACGAGCTGACACGTGTTTCGTCCGGCCAATAAGAATTTTACACTTGGAAATTTCCCATTGGTCGGGGCTGTTAACGGGTTATCGGATCCAAAACCCGACCCGATAGCTTAACGACGTTCCGTTATGGTGGATGCCACGTGTCGGTCACCCTTGACGAAAGCACTTCTGTGACGCGCGATTTATCGTCATGGAAGTGGACACTTCCGTGATGATAATTTTGGTAATGTCATGGAACACTTCTATGACAGCACAGGTATGACTATCTTGATTCTATCATAAAATTGTCATGGATGTACATGCATGACAAAAAAGCGACCTACTGTGACTAACACGTATCATCACGGAAGTGTATTTTTTTTGTAGTGATAGTTGCAACTTCGCGTACTTCGTTTGTGTCCAACGACCAGACCAAGACGCCACAGACCCCCACCTTCATTAATAAAGCTTTCCTCTTTAATTCGAAATATCCAGATTGCAATCTTAGTTTCTTGCTTGTTCTTCGTTTGCTCGCAGGAAATAGACCCTCGTGGTAAGGTTGATCGTGCTCCAGCATGGTCAATAACCCTCGGAAGTTGGTTTAGCGATTGCTGAGGCGCGACGTCTTCGCACATTCGTAGTCGGATCATCAAAGTCGACTCCCACAGAAAACGATATCTATCTCATCGAAACATTGGGACACCTTCACCTCTATCAAGTGGTATCAGATTTCCAGGTTGCTCGATGAGATTTTACAGTTTTTCGTAGTTTAGATCGAGTCTGTTCTTCATACCTACAGTCCACGAAAAAGCCAAAAAAATTAGGGTTAGTTCATCATATCCGAACCAATCTGAGCCTTTGCATAATCTTTTTAGGGTTTTGAATTGTTGAATTTGCGGTTGCATCGTCGTGTCTAGTTGCTTGTCTTAGTGTCTAGTCCTTTAGAGTTTCGAGTTCTATTCACAATTTGTCACGCCGCCGCCGCACCATTGTCATCCCCACTACCATATACCACCATCGTCATCACCACTGCCATATACCACCATCGTCATCACTGCTGCCATATACCACCATCGTCATCACCGCTGCCATATACCACCATCTTCATCACTGCTGCCATATACCACCATCGTCATCACCGCTGTCATATACCACCATCGTCATCACCGCTGCCATATACCACCATCGTCATCACCGCTATCATATACCACCATCGTCATCACCGCTGCCATATACCACCACTGTCATCACCGCTGCCTTTACCACATATCCACCGCCATCACGATAATCCGGGTCCACCTCCATCACCGATTCGCCACCAGTCCGAGTTCCACCGCCCTACATATATCCGCCACCAGTCCGAGTTTCCACCAGATTCATCTCCGCCACCAGTCCTAGTCCGAGTCCAATATTTGTCGCTTTGTTTTTGATTTCCATATCACGCCATACTCGGAGTCGTGACAGAGTCGGACTCCCCAACTTCCGTCCTACCCGCAGTACAAAAATAGTTCCAAACTCAAAAAAAACTAAGTCTGGAAAATTCCTGGCTAGGCAGTTTTTAGACCATTTGTAGACTTTTTCGAAAAAATGTTGCGGAGCAAAAAAGAGAGGAAAAGAAGTGAAAAAAAATCAGAGCGTGCTCCTCCCTTGTTTACATGCAGCGTCGTGATTTTTTTAGTGTTCTAGGCTCGCGTCTCTAGCACGGTCTAGCCTAGGACCAGCACAGTACCGTCGTTGAGCATTTATTCAACTTTGCATCTATGAATTGATTATTTCTGACCCTTTTTGCTACCATACTATCAGCTTTCCCAGCTCCACATACATCTACGTCGTGTGTTTGACTCTCCCTGGTAATCGCTCTATCCAAGCTTTGAGAGTTTTGACTACGATGGTTGCCGATCACCGCCTGCTGCTGGGTAAGAACTGGTAAGAATTTGAGATTTGCTTGACGGATTTGTGACACCCACCACCACCTTGTTAGTAGTCTGTAGGATCATATTCTTGTCTGTTTGTATTGCTGCTAACCATGGGAGGATCACAAGCCGACGAGACTGACTGGGAGAACATGACGGATAATGAGTTGCATGATAAATTTCAGCAAATGATGAGTGGATAGGTGCAAGATGTGCTAAACAGATTTGAAGAGGCCATGGAGAAGATAGATGGCATGGAGAAGACGTTCGAAACAAATCTCGGTAACAAGTTTAATGAATTGCTCGCGCGTCTTCCACCACCACCACCGGCTGCACCCAACGTACCTCTACAACAACAACAACGACTACCTCCACGTCATGAAATAGCCCTCCGCCGAGCGAGCCGTGTCCCACTTGTGCCTAGTCAAACTGTTGGTGCCGCTGTTGATTCTTCTGTGGCTCCTGCTGCTGATGCGGAGGAGGATGATTATGTGGGAGATTACAAGGATGAGGTTGATCAAAATCAGAACTACGTGCAACCACCAGCACCACAACCACCAGGTCGTCCACATGCAAATAATGACAACAGCAGGGCTCCCTATTAGGTACGAGATCATGACCATCTCCCTAAACTGAAATTGAATATTCCACCATTTGAGGGTAGATATGTTCCTGATATATATCTTACTTGGGAGTTAGAAACTGAACAATGATTTATATGTTTGAAATATCCCGAGGAGAGACGTGTTCCTGCTGTTGTTTTTGCTTTCACTAGCTTTGCATGTGTTTCGTGGTCTCAACATTGTAGATTATATCCTATTCCAGCTACTTGGGCTGCTTTGAAAACTGCTATGCATACTCGTTGGGTTCCACCATATTATCAACGTGAATTACTTCAAAAATTGCAGAGTTTAAGACAAGGAAATTTTTTTGTAGAAGAATATTATCAGGAATTACAAACTGTCATGATTAGATGTGGTATTGTTGAGGAGAATGAAGCTATGCTTGCACGTTTTATGGGTGGATTAAATAGATAGATTCAGACCATTCTAGAGTATAAGGAGTATACTAATATCACTTGTTTATTCCATCTTGCTTGTAAAGCTGAACGTGAAGTGCAGGATCGACAGGCATTGGCGTGAACTAACTTTTCTGCAGGTTGATCTTCATCATGGACACCACGTGTATCCTCTACTTCCACTGCACCAGCACCTCCATCAGGTTCCACCTCCAGTCATGATACAAGAAAGTAGGCACAACCACCACTATCTGCCAAGAGCACACCTGCCGGGCCTGCGCATAGCTCTTCTTCTTCCATGGCATCAAGAGAGAACACAAGTTATATTATTTGTCATTGTTGTAAGGGAAGAGGACATTTTGCGAGAGAATGCAAATCTCAGCGTGTGATGATTTCAACTGAGGATGGTGGGTATGAGTCCACTAGTGACTATGATGAGGAGACTTTGGCTCTTATTACACATGAAGAACACAGTGGAGATGATTCTGATCATGAGACGCCATACATGGCTGCTGAAGATGTTGATAAGTATGAATGTTTAGTTGCTCAACGTGTTTTGAGTGTGGAGGTTACACAAGCTGAGCAAAATCAGAGGCATAATTTGTTCCATAAAAAGGGAGTTGTGAAGGAACGTTCTGTTTGCGTCATCATAGATGGAGGGAGCTGCAACAACTTGGCTAGCATGGAGATGGTGGAGAAGCTATCTCTCACCACAAGACCACATCCACATCCTTACTACATCCAATGGTTCAACAACAGCAGCAAGGTTAAGGTAACACGTACTGTTCGTGTGCATTTTAGTATCTCTACATATGTTGATTATGTTGACTGTGATGTGGTACCCATGCAAGCATGTTCCTTATTACTTGGTAGACCATGGCAATTTGATAAAAATTCTGTACACCATGGTAGAAATAATCAGTATTCTCTTGTTCATAAGGATAGCCATATTACTTTGCTTCCTATGACTCCTGATTCCATTTTGAAAGATGATATTAATAGAGCTAATAAAGCAAAACAGGAGAAAAATAAGAGTGAAAATCAGATTGTGGCCAAAGAATTTGAGCAACAAATGAAGCCTAATAGTAAACCATCTAGTGTTGCTTCTGAAAATTAATTGAAAAGTGCATGTTTACTTGCCACAAAATCTGATATTGATGAGCTAGATTTCAACAAATCTATTTGCTATGCTTTTGTGTGCAAAGAGGCATTATTTTCATTCGAGGACGTGCCTTCCTCTTTGCCCCCTACTGCCACTCACATTTTGCAGGAGTCCGCTGACGTCTTTCCACAAGACGTGCCACCAGGATTACCACCTATTCGAGGGATTGAGCATCAAACTGACTTAATTCCCGGTGCATCGCTACCTAACCGTGCACCATACCATACTAATCCAGAGGAGACGAAGGAGATTATGCGTCAAGTACAGGAGCTGCTCGACAAAGGTTATATACGTGAATATATTAGTCCTTGTGTTGTTTCGATTATACTAGTGCCTAAAAAGGATGGTACGTCGCGTATGTGTGTTGATTGTAGAGGCATTAATAATATTACTATTTGTTTTTTTGAATATTTACTGTAGAGCAAATATTACTATTTGTTATCCTATTCCTAGGCTAGATGATATGCTTGATGAATTGAGTGGCTCTACAATATTCTCCAAAGTTGATTTGCGTAGTGGATACCATCAAATTCGTATGAAATTGGGAGATGAATGGAAAACCGCATTTAAAACTAAGTTTGGTTTATATGAGTGGTTAGTCATGCCTTTTGGGTTAACTAATGCACCTAGTACTTTCATGAGGTTAATGAACGAAGTTTTACGTGCTTTCATTGGACGATTTGTGGTAGTCTATTTTGATGATATACTGATTTATCGTAAATCTTTGGAGGAACATTTGGAACATTTACGTGCTATTTTTATTGCTCTACGTGATGCACGTTTGTTTGGTTACCTTGGAAAGTGCAACTTTTGCACCGACCGAGTATCTTTTCTGGGCTATGTTGTCACTCCACAGGGAATGGAAGTTGATAAAGCCAAGATTGAAGCTATTGAGAGTTGTCCGCAGCCCAAAACGGTCACACAAGTGAGGAGTTTCCTTGGCCTCGCTGGTTTCTATATGCGTTTTGTGAGAGATTTCAGCACCATTGCTGCACCTCTCAACGAGCTTACAAAGAAGGATGTGCCTTTTGTTTGGGGTACCGCACAGGAAGAAGCCTTAACGGTATTGAAAGATAAGTTGACACATGCTCCTTTACTCCAGCTTCCTGATTTTAATAAGACTTTTGAGCTTGAATGTGATGCTAGTGGAATTGGATTAGGAGGTGTGTTATCACAAGATGGCAAACATGTTGCATACTTTTCTGAAAAATTGAGTGGGCCTAGTCTGAACTGTTCTACTTATGATAAATAATTATATGCTCTTGCTTGGACCTTAGAAACATGGAAACACTATTTATGGCCCAAGTAATTTGTTATACGTTCTGATCATGAATCTTTGAAACACATTAAAGGTCAAGCAAAACTGAACCGTAGACATGCTAAATGGGTTGAATTCATTGAGACTTTCCCTTATGTCATTAAACACAAGAAGGGTAAAGAAAATGTTATTGCTGATGCATTGTCTCGTCATTATACTATGCTTTCATAACTTGACTTTAAAATATTTGGTTTGGAGACCATCAAAGATCAATATGTGCATGATGCTGAATTTAAAGATGTATTGCAGAATTTTAAGGAAGGGAGAACCTAGAACTAGTTCATTCTTAACGATGGATTTGTGTTTCGTGCTAACAAGCTATGCATTCCAGCTGGCTCCGTTCGTCTTTTGTTGTTGCCGGAGGCGCATGGAGGAGGATTAATGGGACACTTTGGCGTTAAGAAGACGGAGGATATACTTGCTACACAATTCTTTTGGCCAAAGATGAGACAGGAGGTTGAGCGTTTTATTGCTCGCTGCACTACATGTCAAAAAGCTAAGTCATGACTCAATCCTCATGGTTTATATATGCCTTTGCCTGTACCTAGTGTTCCTTGGGAGGATATATCTATGGACTTTGTTTTAGGTTTACCTCAAACAAAGAAGGGGAGGGATAGCATATTTGTTGTCGTGGATAGGTTCTCGAAAATGGCACACTTTATACCATGTCATAAAAGCGATGATGCTGTTAATGTTGCTGATTTGTTCTTTCGTGAAATTATTCGCTTGCATGGTGTGCCAAATACTATTGTTTCAGATCGTGATACTAAATTTCTTAGCCATTTTTGGAGATGTTTATGGGCAAAGTTGGGGGCTAAAATGCTTTTTAGTACTACTTGTCACCCCCAAACTGATGGACAAACTGAAGTAGTCAATAGAACATTGTCTACTATGCTTAGGGCTGTTTTGAAGAATAATAAGAAAATGTGGGAAGAATGCTTGCCTCATATTGAATTTTCTTATAATCGTTCATTGCATTCTACTACTAAGATGTGCCCTTTTGAAATTGTGTATGGTTTCCTACCTCGTGCACCTATTGATTTGTTGCCTCTTCCATCTTCGGAGAAGGTTAAATTTGATGCTAAAGAACATGCTGAATTGATTTAAAAATGCATGAGTTAACTAAGGAAAACATTGAGCATATGAATGCTAAATATAAACTTGCTGGAGATAAGGGTAGAAAACATGTCGTGTTTGCACCTGGAGATCTTGTTTGGTTACATTTGCATAAGGATAGATTTCCTAATTTTCACAAATCAAAGCTAATGCCACGTGTTGATGGTCCTTTTAAGGTGTTACAGAAAATAAATGATAATGCATAAAACTTGAGCTGCCTGTAGACTTTGGGGTTAGTCCCACTTTTAACATTGCAGATTTGAAGCCTTATTTGGGTGAGCAAGATGAACCTTCATCGAGGACGACTTCATTTCAAGAAGGGGGGATGATGAGGACATCAATACCATTGTTACACCCACATCCCCTACTACTATACATACTGGACCAATTACTAGAGCTCGCGCACGCCAATTGAATTATCAGGTACTTCCGTTTCTTGGTAATGATTCTAATGTTCATGAGAATATGATGTTGCCTAAATTGGATACATTTGTTTTGCTTACAAATGAAGGGCCTAGCTTGGACAAGAAAGATGAACTTTGGATCAAGTTCAAGCATGGAGATGATGGCATGCGCAAGGGGATCAAGAACGGAGTTACAAGTGATGATTTCAGGACTTTGAAGCCACCATAAGGCGTGCATGAAGCCTTGGATGAAATATACAAGACGCCACTTCATAAATTTCGTCCAGAGGTTATTCTAGGTGCTGCGTCACCTTATTATTGGGCCAGGCCCATGTATTTTCGAAATACTTAAGTATAGGCTGATTTTAGAGTCCGTATGTGTGGGGAAACAAGAGTTAGGGTTGGTTTCCGAACCCTTCTCCAAGGGCCACGAAATTCCCCCCTCTTCCTGCATATATACAGCCCTTAGGGCGTCGTTTAGACTTCGGGTTTTGTTTAGATTAAAAGTTCGCCATAGCTGCAACTTCGCGTACTTTGTTTGTGTCCAACGACTAGACCAAGACGTCACAGAACCCCACCTTCATTAATAAAGCTTTCCTCTTTAATTTGCAATATCCAGATTGCAATCTCAGTTTCTTGCTTGTTCTTCGTTTGCTCGCAGGAAATAGACCCTCGTGGTCAGGTTGATTGTGCTCCGGCGTGGTCAATAACCCTCAGAAGTTGGTTTTGCGATATCTAAGGCGCGACGTCTTTGCACGCTCGTTGTTGGATCTTCAAAGTCGACTCCCACAGAAAATGATATCTATCTCATCGAAACATCGAGACACCTTCGCCTCTGTCAACAAGAGGCCGATGCGGGCGATGTCAAAGTCGATGATCTCGGTGTGGTAGTTGTCGCGGGTGCCGAAGGTGACGGGGAGGCGGATCTGCCCCAGGGGGCTGGTGGAGCCGCCGCCGACCCTGGAAAACGGCTTGGTTGGGCGGAGCCAGCCATGTGACACGTGAAGCAAGCCGAAAGCTTCCATGGAGAGCACATTGAGCCCGACCCCACCGTCAATGAGGGTCTTGGTTACCGCTACGTTGAAGATGGTGGGGGTGCAGAGCATCGGGAGCGTGCATGCGCCCGCGGTGGTCACAGGATGGTCTCTTGAGTCGAAGGTGAGGTCCGCCTCTGGTGTCGCTCATCCCGGAGGAGCTCCCTGCAGCACGCGGGCGGCACCCACTTGGCGGAAGAACTGCTTGACGTGGCGGTCCGAGGGCGGCACCTGAGAACCGCCGAGGAGGGCTGCGACAGCGTGGGGCTCCGGTGCTGCGAAGTTTTTGACGAAGAGGCCACGTAGCTCCTCCCAGGAGGTCACAGAAGACCCTGGCAGGCTGAGAAGCCAGGTGCGCAGTACGCCAGTGAGGGCCATGGGGAACCAGTTGGCGATGACCTTGTCGTCGCCGTCGGCTGCCCAAACGGCCTCCTCGTAGGCCTGTAGGAAACCTGCCAGATCTGCCGCGCCATTGTAGCAAGGCGACATCTCCATCCCGAACTTAGGCGGCCACTGTACCTGTCGCAAGGCGGGGGTGAAAGCCCGGAGGCCCGCAGCACCTCCGTGTGCGCTCGTCGGCCCGGTCGGTGGGGCAGTGCTTGCCATGGGAGCAGGTTGGCGAGGCGAAGCGGACGGAGAAGTGAGGCTTCGATGCTCCCCTACTTGGTGCGCCAAATGTCGGATTCAGGGTTTCTCAGACCCTTGAGAGGTTCGAACACCGGGGTGCGTGCGGAGAACTCTCCCTTCCCAATCTTCCTGCTCAACGATTCCATGGCCTAGCTCGACGAACCCAAGGGACAAGAGACACAACTATTTTATCCTAGTTTGCGCCACCTTGCGGTGTAATACCCTAGTCTAGCTTTGTGGTGGATTGCCTCAAGGGGCTGAGGATGAACTAGTACAGTGGTGGCACAACCTCAGGAGGTGAGGTGTTCTTGAGCTCGATGAGCTGGTGGATGAGAGGATGATCCGAATGATCCCCCCTCTATGGTGGTGGCTACGTCCTATTTATAGTGGCCTTGGTCCTCTTCCCAAATGTAAGGTGGGAAGGGATCCCACAATGGCCAAATTTGAAGGGGGACAACTAGTACAAGTTATCCTGACAAAAGTAGTATTTGCTTGCGAAAGCCTCTGGTGGTGACGCCAAGGTGCGCTCCGCGATGACCTCTTTCCTGCCGCCCGCGAGGTCTTAGTCCGGTTGCACCGATATGAAAACCTTTGCTTGATTCCTCGGGACTCCGTGCCTATGCTTGCCTCCTTAAGGGGAAACTAGTACACTGCGCCCGCTGGCGCCCGCCTGGCCTTGGTCGTCATGGCTCACGTCATGTGAACCTCGTGAGGTGCACCTCGCCTTGATATCTCCACTCCTCAGGAGCCAGCCTAGCGAGGCCGCCCCCCAGGGAGGTCTCGGTGTCATCCGCCTTGCGAGGCTTGGCCCCTCGCGAGGGTCCTGAGTTGTTGTTGCTAAAGCTGGGCCGTACCGGGCCTTTGACGGAGCTACGCCGTGGGCCGCAGGGAGGCAAGTCTGGGTACCCCCGTTCCCAGGACGCCGACACACACAAAATATTTTCTTCTCGTGCCTCTATCCCCTCCCCCTAGCATATAGACACTCAAGGGCATCTCTCGCCGTCACATCATATTCGAACTTGTATCCCGTTTGGGTCTAGGCCTTGCATTGCCATACTTCGCCATACATTTTTGCCAACCTTGCCTAAAGTTTTCAAAATGAAAAGGAGGTACACTTGTGCATGGCTGTCGTGGTCGCACCGCACCCTCACACAGTCGCTCCTGCACGCCGCAAACCCAACCAAGGGAACACACCCTCACTAACACGTGCTACCGCATGTGATCAAACCAAACTCAGCCATCCTACCACTGACACACAATTTCCATTCATACAATATGTTTATCCAACCGCATGTTGGGGAAGATTCGTACGGCCCATGCGCTGGTTTGTTGGGGAAGAAGAAGAGGTGAGGAAGAAGGGTTAGGAGACGTAGGATATCCATCCAACCGCTTGAAATGGTTGACTGAACCAAATGATGAAAGTCAGGCGACTTGCATAAATATATGTTTTTGCACAACAAAAGATCCCTAAAAACAACAAAAACTATCATTGCTCGCGGAACGAGACGACCTCGTCTTCTTTGGCCACCGACGCGAACAAGCCATAGCTACCGACGTGTGTCTCTGCACCATGGTTGTCCTCAATGGTTGTCCTCGGCCTCCAACTACTCGTTCAAGCGGAGCATGTGGGTGCTTTGCATGAACAAGAGCACCGCCCGGTTCAAGTCCAGGACATCTGGTTCCACCTGCAGGAGGGCCTCGATGGAAGCGGCATCCGCGCGCTCCGCGTCGGGTTGAGCCTCCACTGCCCGGTCCAAGTACAGGACGTCTGGTTCTTCCTGCAGGAGGGCCTTGATGGTAGTGGCATCCGCGCGCTCCATATAGAGTTGAGCCTCTGCCGCCCAGTTCAAGTCCAGGACGTCCGGTTCCACCTACAGGAGGGCCTCGATGGCAGCGGCATCCGCGCGCTCCGCGTCAAGTTGAGCCTCCGCTGCCCGGTTCACATCCACGACATCCGGTTCC
Source organism: Triticum urartu (assembly GCF_056163025.1). Lineage (NCBI taxonomy): Eukaryota > Viridiplantae > Streptophyta > Magnoliopsida > Poales > Poaceae > Triticum > Triticum urartu. The sequence goes on along the minus strand of NC_141873.1, from coordinate 188,953,092 downwards.
GCCTGCAGGAGGGCCTGATGGCAGCGGCATGCGCGCGCTCCGCGCTCCACGTCGAGTTGAGCCTCCGCCTCCCGGTCCTCCTTTAGTATCACCAGGTTGAACTGCTGGTCCGCCTGCACCATGGGGGAGCCGGACGCCGGCACGAAGTCGACGTCCATCATCTCATATGCATTCGGGGGCCTTCTGCCCCACGACCTCTGCCATGAACATTGGATCGGCTTCCTCCTCCTCTGAGCTTGGTTCCAGAGAACTCGGGGATTGGCCCGCCGCAAAGCGAGCTTGGGAACGAAGGTCTGTGGCACCGACCGCTGCCGCAATTTCTGCGTGACGCTCTGGCGTTAGCATCTTGTAGTACGTGATCTTGCGGTGCACCATGGCTTTCCGGCGAATTAGGGGACGCTTGATGCGGGCTAGGGGATCGAAAGGTGGGGGAATGGGCTAGAGAGGAGGTGTGGTTTTGGGGCAGTGGCTGGCGTAGCCGAGCAGCGAAGGTTCTGGTGTGAATAGTGGTTCTGGTGACGACCGGTCAATCGGTTTTGACTGTACATCACTCTTGTCACGTTCGCGTTGCACCCTGGTACGTCTCTAATGTATCTATAATTTTTAATTGTTCCATGCTATTATATTATCATTCTTTGATGTTTTATAATCATTTTATAGTCATTTTATATCACTTTTTGGTACTAACCTATTGACATAGTGCCAAGTGTCAGTTGTTGTTTTTGCATGTTTTTTACATCACAGGTAATCAATATCAAACGGAGTCCAAACACAGTGAAACCTTTTGTGGATTTTTTGGACCAAAAGAAACCCAATGAGCCGGAGAAGCGCCTGGGGGGTGCTCCGAGGGGAGCACAACCCACCAGGGTGCGCCTGGGGGCCCAGGCGCGCCCTGGTGGGTTGTGCCCACCTCGGGTGCCCCCCGGACCGCCTGTTTGATCTTTAAATACCCTAATATTCCAGAAACTCTAGGGGAGTCGACGAAAATCAATTCCAGCCACCGCAGAGTCTAGAACCACCAGATCCAATCTAGAGACCAACACGGAGGGGTTCACCACTTCCATTGGTGCCTCTCCAATGATGCATGAGTAGTTCTTTGTAGACCTTCGGGTCCGTAGTTAGTATCTAGATGGCTTCCTCTCTCTCGTTTGATTCTCAATACAATGGTCTCTTGGAGATCCATATGATGTAACTCTTTTGCGGTGTGTTTGTTGGGATCTGATGAACTTTGAGTTTATGATCAGATCTATCTCTTTTTATCCATGAAAGTTATTTGAGTTTCTTTGATCTCTTATATGCATGATTGCTTACAGCCTCATATTTCTTCTATGATATTTGGGTTTTGTTTGGCCAACTTGATCAATTTATCTTGCAATGGGAAGAGGTGCTTTGTAGTGTGTTCGATCTTACGGTGCTTGATCCTAGTCACGGAAGGGGAACCGACATGTATGTATCGTTGCTACTAAGGATAAAACGGAGGGGTCTATTTCTACATAAATAGATCTTGTCTACATCATGTCCTCGTTCTTATTGCATTACTCCGTTTGTCCATGAACTTAATACACTAGATGCATGTTGGATAGCGGTCGATGTGTGGTGTAATAGTAGTAGATGCAGGCAGGAGTCGGTCTACTAATCTTGGATGTCATGCCTATATAATGATCATTGCCTGGATATCATCATGATTATTTGAAGTTCTATCAATTGCCCAACAGTAATTTTTTCACCCACCGTTTGCTATTTTTTGTCGAGAGAAGCCACTAGTGAAATCTACGGCCCCCGGGTCTCTTTCTCATATTATTTGCCTTTGCGATTTATTTTATTAGCCTTTTATTTTCAGATCTATTAAACCAAAAATACAAAAATACCTTGCTGCAATTTATTTTATTTGGCATTCGATCTATCAATATTTACAACTCTCTCACGCCCGTTTGCCAATTTGTGGCACCGTTACCCGAAAGGGATTTACAACCCCTTTTACACGTCGGGTTGCGAGTATTTCTTATTTGTGCGCAGATGTTGTTTACGTAGTATTTCTTGGTTCTCCTACTGCTTCGATAACCTTGGTTTCATCACTGAGGGAAATACCTACCTTCGTTGTGCTACATCATCCCTTCCTCTTTGGGGAAATACCGACGTAGCTTCAAGCTGCATCAAAAGGAATTTCTGGTGCCGCTGCCGGGGAGGATCATCTACATCTACCAGGTTCCTAATCACAAATCTCATCTCCTCGCAATTTACATCATTTTCCATTTGCCTCTCATTTTCCTCTCCCCCACTTCACAAAATTTGCCGTTTTATTCGCCTTTTTTTCATTCGCAGTTTTCTTGCCGGATCTATTTTTGAGTGCAATCTTGTAGCATAGTCACCATGGCTCAAGAGAACACCAAGTTGTGTTATTTCTCAAATACAAACAACAATGATTCTATTGGCACTCCGATTGCTCCCGCCACAAGTGCGGAATCTTGTGATATTAATACTACTTTGCTGAATCTTGCTATGAAAGATCAATTATTCGGTACTCCTAATGAGGATGCCGCGTCCCATCTAATACCTTCGTGGAATTATGTGATATGCAAAAGAAAAAATATGTGGACAATGATATTGTGAAGATGAAATTATTTCCGTTTTCTTTGCTTGATTCTGCAAAAATTGGGTTTTCTTCTTTGCCTCGCAATAGTATCGATTCTTGGAATAAGTGTAAAGATTTTTTTATCACTAAGTATTTTCTGCCCGCAAAAATTATTTCCCTTAGAACCCTGATCATGAATTTCAACCAACTTGAACATGATCATGTTGCACAATCTTGCGAAAGGGTGAAAATGATGCTAAGGAATTGCCCAACTCATGGGTTAAATCTTTGGATGATCATACACATTTTTTATGTGGGGTTGAATTTTGTTTCTCATAATCTTTTAGATTCAGTCGTGGGTGGTACTTTTATGTAAATTACTTTGGGTGAAGCAACCAAATTGCTTGATAATATTATGGTAAATTATTCACAATGGCATACGGAAAGGGCTCCTACTAGTAAAAAAGTTAATTCAGTTGATGAAATTTCTTGTTTGAGTGAAAAAGTTGATGCTCTTATGAAATTGGTTGCTAGTAAAGTGCTCCTATTGATTTCAAAGATATGCCTTTGTCTACTTTAATTGAGAAAAATAGTGATGCCGTAGATGTGAATTTTATCTCGCGAAACAATTTCAATAACAGTGCTTATAGAGGTAATTTTAATCCTAGGCCTTTTTCTAGCAGTTCCTCTAATAATTATGGTAATTCCTATGGAAATACTTCTTATAATAATAGGAACACCTCTGATCTTGAGAATAGTATTAAAGAATTTATCAACACACAAAAAGTTTTCAACACTACCATAGAAGAAAAGTTGAATAAGATTGATGATTTGTCTAGAAGTGTTGATAGAATTTATCATGATGTAGAAATTCTCAAGATGAAAATTTTTGTGCCTAACGTTGAGGAATCAATTAAAGCTCTTTATGTTTCTATGGATGAAAGTAAGAAAATAACTTCTATGCTTAGAGCTAAAAGGGAATTTTTAGAAAAAGCGTTTTCTAGTGATTACTTTCGTAAAAGTGATGAAGATCCTAAAATGATTGGTGTTTCTTCTATTGATTCCTTGTTTAGTAAAGTTAATATTGATGAAAAAGGGTCTGGAGAAGATTCAACTTTAGTTAGAAGGCGTCTCGATCATTCGGAGGGTGAAAATATTGTTGAGAAAATTGATAAAAGTGGGTTTGAAGAGGTCAAAACTTTAACTAGTGATGTGCCCACTCTTTTGGATTAGAAAGACTTTAATTATGATAGTTTCTCTTTGATTGATTGTATTTATTTGTTGCAATCCATGATAAATTCACCCCATGCCTATGAACAAAATAAAGCTTTTACTAAACATATTGTTGATGCTGTGATGAAAGCTTTAGAAGAAAAGTTGGAATTATAAGTTTCAATTCCTAAAAAATTGCAGGATGAATGGGAACCTACTATCAAATTCAAGATTAAAAATTATGAGTGTTCTGCTTTGTGTGACTTGGGCGCTAGTGTTTCTACAATTTCGTAATCTTATGTGATGTGCTTGGTTTTATCGATATTGAAGAGTGTTCTTTACATTTGCACTTGGCAGAATCTACTATTAAAAAGACTATGGGAAGAATTAATGATGTTCTTATTCTTGCAAATAGGAATTATGTGCCCATAGATTTTATTGTTCTTGATATTGATTGCAATCCGCCTTGTCCAATTATTCTTTGTAGACCATTTTACGCACTATTGGTGCTGTGATTGATATGAAAGAAGGCAATATTAAGTTTCAGTTTCCACTAAGGAAGGGTATGGAACACTTCCCTAGAACAATAATTAGGCCACCATATGAATCAATCATGAGGGAATCTTATGGATCTCGAAACAAAGATGAAAAAACTTAGATCCTTGCTTTATGCCCAGCTAGGGGCGTGAAACTACAGCGCTTGTTGGGAGGCAACCCAATGAATACAATTTATTTTTGCTTTTTGATTTATGTTCCTGAGTGTTAGAACAATTATTCTACTGTTAGGATTGTGTTTTTTGTGTTTTAGTTAGTGTTTGTGCAAAGTAAAGCCTTTAGGATCTTCTTGGGTGATAGTTGTTTGATCTTGCTGAAAAACAGAAACTTTTATGCTCATGAAAACAATTCTCATTTCTAACCAGAGAGCAATAAAATACAAATTCTTTTTGAAGAATATTTATATACAAATTGCCTAGGTTGTCCTAATATTTCAGAGTTTTTGGAGTTACAAAAGTATTTGAAATATCCAGATTGCTACAGACTGTTCTGTTTTTGACAGATTCTGGTTTCTTTGCGTTGTGTGCTTGTTTTGATGATTCTATGGTTTTCTTTGATGAGTTTTTGCCATAGAAAAGTTGGAATATAGTAGATATAATGGAGGAATAAAATATGAATTAGTTTGCTACCGTACTTATAGTAGTGATTTGTTTTCTTATACTAACGGATCTCACGAAGGTTTTGTTGAGTTTTGTGTGATTGAAGTTTTCAAGTTTTGGGCTATCTTACGATGGATGAAGGAATAAGGAGTAAGAAGAGCCTAAGCTTGGGGATGCTCATGGCACCCCAAGTTATTATCCAAAGAGAAGCAAGCAACTAAGCTTGGGGATGCCCCGAGTGGCATCCCCTCATTCTTCTAACGACCATTGGTATTTTACTCGAAGCCATTTTTTTATTCGTCACATACTTAGTGTTTAGCTTGGAGCATCTTGTATGATATAAGTCTTTGCTTGTTTGGCTTTGTGTTTTTAGTCTTGATCCCTTGCTGGACACACCTATTTGAGAGAGCCAAAATTATGTCATGACTTGTTAGAATTTCTCTCTATGCTTCACTTAAATTTTTATGAGCTATGGACTAGCTCTAGTGCTTCACTTATATCTTTTTTAGCACAGTGTGCTTTAGTATTTTTGAAGAAATGCTCTCTTGCTTCACTTAGATTTATTTGAGAGATAGTAAAATTTTCAAGAAATGCTCTCTTGCTTCACTTAAATTAATTTGAGAGAAAGAAATATTATGGTCATGATCTTCACATATTTATTTGAGCTTATCAAAAGCAACACATGATAATTAGTCCCAAAGTGATAGATATCCAAGAAGGATATAATAAAAACTTTCATGAAGATCATTGGACAAAATAAACTTGATTCCTTGTAATAGTTTTGAGATATGATGATGTGATATGTGAGTCATGTTGATGAGTAATTATGCTTTAGTAAGAATATTGGTGTTAAGGTTTATGATTCCCCATGCAAGCATGGAAGTTAATAGTCATGCAATGAAATTACATCCTACTTGTGGTTCATTATTTGGTGTTAATTATGCTTAATGCTCGCTTATGAGATTATTCATTTCTTGGTTGGTCGCTTCTCAATCTTTTGCTAGCCTTCATTTTGCACTAAGTATGATCACTACTTGTGCATCCAAAACCCTTCAAACCAGTTTTGCCACATGAGTCCACTATATCTACCTATATGCGGTATTCTTTTGCCGTTCTAAGCAAATTTTTATGTGCCATCTCTAATATTCAAAATAAATTTCTCTTTTGTGTGCTCATACCGCTCGCGAGGCACTGAGGGGTGGCTAATATTTTCCATGCTAGATGTGTTATTCTCACGATGAGTGTTTATTCACTTGTCATTGCACGAGAGTAAGGCAAAGGTATTAGGGATGCCCAGTCCTGAAATGAAAAATACTTGTCTCTCTCTAATGCAGGAAGGAAAGGAAGAATGGAACAAAAGCGGAACGTGCTCCCGCGACAGGTCACGAGGACGGGCCCGTGGCGCTCTCCTGGGTTTAGCCAGACCCCTCCTCGCGCTTCACTGCAGCGCGGCGATGGGACGACCCGCCGCCACATTCGAAGCGGGCGCAGCAGTGTGGCGGCTGGTCATAGCCGCCACTGCTGGAGCTGCTGTCGGAAGAGGAGCCGCCGTAGCTGGACGGGCCATGGCCGGCACCGAGGATGAAGCCGTCTCCCTCCTCGTCACGACCGTTGCCAAGGCCGAGTACCTCGTCACCGTCGTTGTCCTCGGGGCAGCACCTGACGCGGCAACCATCTTCCCCAAATACCCTCACAAAGAGTGTCGCGTCACTGTCGTACTTGAAGTGGAGGGCGCACCGCCTGCCCAATCCGCACGTGCGGGCGAACGTCTGCCAGCCGCGAGCCAGGACCGCGTTGCCCACGGCAGAGACCTCGAGTGCGACCCAGGAAGCCTTGCTGCAGCAGCCGTCTGCCTGCAGCCAAAGACCGCCTGCGCCACTGGCAGGCAGCTCACCGACAAAGAAGCGCAGGAGCTAGAGCCAAGTACCGGCTGGGTTCTCCAACCACACGATGAACTCCGGCTTCACCTCCGCCAATGGAAGCGCGGCCGAGGGGCCCGCGCAACCACGGCATGCCTCACCTCATCAATAGGACTACCACGACCTGGGCGGCTGCCACCACGAGAAGAGGCACCACTGTGGCCGCGAGGGGCCACAGCGGGGGTCACGGTGTGCTTGCGGGGACGGCCGCGCCCCCTCATGGGCGGGGTGAGCCAATCCCCTCCCGATGAGCCTTCCCCTTCTCCACAACTAAGAGCCTCTTCGCAGGCACCATGGGTGTCACTGCCGACAGTAGAGCAAGGAAGAAGAAGAAGCGGGAGAAACAAGGAAGAGACGGGTGACGGGCGCTCCGCCCCCCACTTCCCATTTATAGCCAAGGGGAGGCCAACCGCCGGCCTCCGTGATGTAAGGTAATAATGATCTTTTTCTGCATGCAGCAAGGACCTGTCAAGTCGAGAGGTTGCCGAGGCAGCATGGGGAAGCGGAGACGCCCACCCAATCGGTCGCCACGCGCCAACCGTGGTCGTTGGCTGATGGGGCCCATGGCGCTCCGCGCTTGCCCTTTGGCTTCACGTCGAAGCCAAGCCCGAGCGCGTCTTGGGCCCAGGGGCTACTGTCGGTGTTCTGGGAACGGGGGTCCCCAGACTTGCCTGCCTGCGGCCCACAGCGTGGCTCCGCCAGCGGCCCTGTATGGCCCATCTTCACTAGCAAACATTCAAGACCCTCGCGAGGGGCCAAGCCTCGCGAGGCGGACGACACAAGACCTCATCAGGGGCGGCCTCACCAGGCTGGCTCGCGAGGGGCGGAGAGATCAAGGCGAGGGGCACCTCACGAGGTCTCTGTGACGCAAGCCATGACGACTTGATCCAGGCGGGCGCCAGGTGGGCCCCAGCGCGCAGTGTCTTTGTTTCCTCTTTGGTGCTAAAGGGGCAAGCGCAGACGAGGAGTCCCGAGGCATCAGGCAAAGGTTTCCATATCGGTGCAACAAGACCAAGAGCAGCAGGATGGCAGGATGGAGGTCGCTATGGAGCCCAAGATGGCGTCACCACCAGAGCCTTTGGCAGGCAAAGACTACTTTTGTCAGGATAGCTCGTACTAGTTGTCTCCCTTCGAATTTGGCCATTGTGGGATCCCTTCCCACTTAATATTTGGGAAGAGGACTAGGGCTTCTATAAATAGGACTAGCCACCACCATAGGAAAGGGGGAGGTTCGGACCTAGATAGAATCCATAGCACCCCGACCACTCAAGTTCACCAAGCACGAGAACACCTCTCCTCGCGAGGTTGTTCTTCCTCTGTAACTATTCATACCCAGCCCAAGAGGCAATCCACCATACCACACTAGAGTAGGGTATTACACCACAACGGTGGCCCGAACCAGTATAAATCTTGTGTCTCATGTTCTTTGGGTTCGACGAGCTAGGCCGTGAGATCGTAGAGTGTGCGAGCTAGAGAGGGGGGAGATCCTTGTGCGCACCCCAGTGTTCGAACCTCAAGGGTTTTGCCGGAACCCGAAATCAGAAAATTATCTTCACAAGCTCTTTCATATCCTCATTGTTGTCAAGGACGTTCAACAGTTGTTGCTTGGCCATGATCAGAGGAACTGCATCTTTAACCTTTTGCTCTGCATCTTCCTCTTCTGCCATTCCTTTAGTTACTTTTCCAACACCCCAACCTGCTGGTGTTGGGATTCCTCGGCTAACCAAATAATTAGCGTAATTGCATTCCCCCACATCAGCAACTTCCCAGAAATAAAAATCACATGAATCTTCCCTTTTCTGCATGAATCAAATTGGAGGATCATCAACCAAACTATTAAAAAAATCAGCAATTGAAACCAGCAGAACAACACTTAAACATATTATTACCCCATGAGTCGGGCATTTGTTGAAGACTCGGCCAGGGTTGAGGATTGTGGTTGAGACATGACGGATGACTCTACGTGATTTGCAATAGTGGCACCACACCAACGGCAGCTGGTTGTGATGAGTAACCGGCTGCGGTGCGTGTGCCTGCGGGGGTGTGATGAGACCCACATGTGATGTACGGGTGGTGACTTGGCGCATATCTGGTTGTTGCCCGCTGAAGAGTAGGTGGACGAGCAACCAGTGGACATGGTTGCTGCGGCCAGAGCTTTGATGCTAGGCAGAGTAAGTAGAGAAGAGGAGAAGCGAATGTTGGATATGTAAGTTTCATTACTTGCAAAGTAGAATAGCACCATATATAGTCATAGTCTAGGTTTGGATTCGAAGCAGCTACAGGAGCACGTCTCTCTTTTTTCTAAAACTCAAAAACGTCTCTTTACTGGTACACTAGCTTGTTCTGTATGCCTTCACAAGTCTTTGATTTTCTTTCTTTTTTTGCGAGGAAGGAAGGAGGACAAAATTGAGAGTTCCTGGGACTCGAACCCAAGACCTCTCGGTTGAAAACCAAGGGTGCTAGTAACTTATGTGGTGAATATTCCCTCGGAGGAGGAAGGCAAGCAAACACATTTTCCTCGCAGTTTTAGTTGCGACGCAAGATCGAACGGTCGCAGTTTCGGGAATGTTATCAGGCGAACGAGCCCAGTTTTTCTTTTCTTCCTATATATAAAAAAGCATGCTACTTGGTGTCGGCTTAGTCAACAAACGATTGTGCCAACCTTGGCTGTTGGATTGACATTCAACGTCTATCGTGTTTCTTCAGTCTCTTCTTCCTCCAGCCGCCAAAGCCAAACCAGCGCCGACGGGACCGCCTGCTCCTGCCTCCACGGCTGGCTGTGATGCCGGGCATGCATCGTGGCCACATCGCACCCTAAAACTCTGTCCATCTTCCCCGGCTCCTGTTCGTTCCTGTCCGAGGCCTCACCATAGTCGCCCGCCTTGGTTCGCTCACCGCGGTGCCGCCCTTGGTGTTGTCAACATGGTCAACAACTAAGAGGAATAAGGAGATGACTTTACATGGTGAGGATGACAGTAGGGACCCAGTAGCATGCACAATTTTTTTCGGGACAAAGAAGGGTATCAACTGGGTTGTGTGGGAGCTGTGGCCCGTCTAGCCCAGGCTTTTATTTCATATGTTTACCACATGACCAGCCTAGTTTTTTTCCTTTCTGAAAATGACTAGCCTAGCTATTTTGTTTTTTTTGCAGAATAACCAACGTAGGCCTACTTGCTTTTCTACGCCCTGCTGGGCCGGAAATCTTTCTAGACAAGGAGGGATGCATTCGGGCTTGCCCAGAAAATGGGCTATAAGTAATAAGAAATGGGCTATGAGTAATAATAAATGGGGTGTAGAATGAAAAAATACAACAAATATGCAATTAGTTCCGAAATACTTTTTTCTTTCGGATTTTGATATTTTAAATTTCATTGTTTTTGTGCGGGTAAAATTTCATGGGATTAAAATTAAGGTATGTTTAGTTTTTAAATTAATTTGAATCTGGCTAGAAATTTTGGGCTGTATGCTGTTTGGGACAGATTTGGAGGCTCGCTTGTGGGTCTACTAGGTTGATGTGTACGAAAGGCTCTGTCATCTTAGTCCACAAACGATTCTAGCAGGAGTTACCGTGGGATGTTAATCCAATGGCCATGCTGCTTCTTCAATATTTGATCTTCTTGCTCCAGCCGCCCAAACCAGCGCCGGTGGGACAGCCTGCTCCCGCCTCCCATGGCCGGCTGTGCTGCCGCACAGGCCGCACCGCCCCACCCTACTCCATCACTGGCCAGACCATTCCTCTACTCACCCACACCTCCTGTTATTTTCTGGCGATGGTAGCCGAACCAGTAAACCCTCGTACTCCCCACTGCATGGGCAACCACTGCCAAGTCTTCCCCGGCTCTGTGTCGTTCCCTTCCTAGGCCTCGCCGTCATGGTCAACGTGGTCAACGAACTACATCCATCGGAAGTGGACTGTCTGTTGAGAGGCTGACAGCTGGGTTCACAATCGCACACAAGGAAATGCCTCCTTATTACGCACAAAATAATGATTCCTCCACCTAACAGCTAGGACCCACCGGAAGGGCCTCTATATTTCACGAAAAAAGTTCCCCCCGCTAACAGCTCGGAGCCACCAGCTATATCTTCGCACGCAAGGAAGTGCCTCCTTATTACGCACAAAAAAAATGAATACTCCGCCTGATAGCTAGGACCCACCATAGTGGGAGGCTGACTTGTGGGCCTATTAGGTTGACGCGGATGGAGGGCTTTGTCAACTTAGTTAATATGAACGATTCTAGCTCCAGTGACCGTACAATGTCCATCCAACGGCCATAGTGCTTCTTCAACCTATGGTCTTCTTGCTCCAGCCGTCCAAACCAGCGTCGGTCGTGCCGCTTGCTGCTGCCTCCCGTGGCCAGCTCTACTGCCGCGCAGGCCTGACAGCCCCACCCTACTCCAACCTCTAGCCAGGCCATCCCTCTACTCACCCAAAATCCCTGTTATTCTGCGGCGATGGCAGCCTCACACCGTAGCCGAGCCAGTCAACCCTTGTAGTCCTCTCCGTGTGGGCATCCACTGCCGCGTCTTTCCCTGCTCTGCGTCGTCCCCTTCCTAGGCCTCGCCGTCGTCCACCGCCTTGGTGCTCTCGGCGCGGCGTGGTCAATGTGGTCAAGGAACGACTTCCATCGGAAGAGTACTGTACGTGGAGAGGCTGGCAGTTGGGTCCACGGCCGTAGCAAGGAAGTGCAACCTTATTATGCAGAAAATAATTATTCCTCCACCTAACAGCATGGACCCACCGGACGGGCCACCATATTTCGCAAAGAAACGTTTCCCCCCTGACTGCTAGGACCCACCAGCTACATCTTCACATGCAAGGAAGTGCGTCCATATTACGGGCAAAAAAATATGATTCTCCCCCTGTTAGTTGGGACCCACTAGCTGTATCTTCGCACGCAAGGAAGTACCTCGTTATCCTCCCTGATAGTCGGGACCCACCTGGTCGAAGCATATGTAGCATTGTCATTCTGGTCGCAAATGCGTACGTACATACTGGTCGATCGGTCTGTCTGCAGGCTGCAGCGATGAACCGTGGCCAAGTAAGGAAGGGCATGTGTCGTAGTAGAGGCGCGGACATAGCATGTCACACAGTCCCGTTAATATAGTGTACACATACGTACAAAACTATAATATGCAAGGGATGGATAAGATGATTCCTGAGCTCTTCGCAATGCTAAAGGCTGCGGATGTAGAAATCAAGATGGAGCATCAAGTGTTGATGGTCAACAAGACCAGTAGTTTCAAGAAAAAGGGTAACGGGAAGAAGGGGAACTTCAAGAAGAATAGCAAGCCAGTTGCTGCTCAAGTGAAGAAACCCAAGTCTGTACCTAAGCCTGAGACTGAGTGTTTCTACTGCAAAGGAACTGGTCACTAGAAGCGGAACTGCCCCAAGTATTTGTCGGAGAAGAAAGATGGCAAAGTGAAAGGTATATTTGATATACATGTTATTGATGTGTACCTTACTGATGCTCGCAGTAGTGCCTAGGTATTTGATACTGGTTCAGTTGCTAACATTTGCAACTCTAAACAGGGGCTACGGATTAAGCGAAGATTGTCTAAGGACGAGGTGACGATGCGCGTGGGAAATGGTTCCAAAGTCGATGTGATCGCCGTCGGCACACTACCTCTACATCTACCTTCGGGATTAGTATTAGACCTAAATAATTGTTATTTAGTGGCAGGGTTGAGCATGAACATTATATTTGGATCTTGTTTGATGCGAGACGCTTATTCATTTAAATCAGAGAATAATGGTTGTTCTATTTATATGAGTAATATCTTTTATGGGCATGCACCCCTGGTGAGTGGTCTATTTTTAATAAATCTTGATAGTAGTGATACACATGTTCATAGTATTGAATCCAAAAGATGCAGAGTTGATAATGATAGAGCAACTTCTTTGTGGCACTGTCGTTTAGGTCATATTGGTGTAAAGCGCATGAGGAAACTCCATTCAGGTGGACTCCTGGAATCACTTGGTACTTGTGAACCATGCCTCATGGGCAAGATGACTAAAACTCCGTTCTCCGGAACAATGGAGCGAGCAACAGAGTTATTGGAAATCATACATACTGATGTGTGTGGTCCAATGAACATTGAAGCTCGCGGCGGATACCGTTATTTTCTCACCTTCATAGATGATTTGAGCAGATATGGGTATATCTACTTAATGAAACATAAGTCTGAAACATTTGAAAAGTTCAAAGAATTTCAGAGTGAAGTGGAAAATCATCGTAACAAGAAAATCAAGTTTCTACGATCCGATCATGGAGGCGAATATTTGAATTATGAGTTGGGACTTCATTTTAAACAATGCGGAATAGTTTCGCAACTCACACCACCTGGAACACCGCATCGTAATGGTGTGTCTGAACGTTGTAATCGTACTTTACTAGACATGGTGCGATCTATGATGTCTCTCACTGATTTACCATTATTGTTTTGGGGTTACGCTTTAGGGACAGATGCATTCACATTAAATAGGGCACCATCTAAATCCGTTGAGACGACACCTTATGAACTATGGTTTGGCAAGAAACCCAAGTTGTCGTTTCTTAAAGTTTGGGGCTATGATGCTTATGTGAAAAAGCTTTAACCCGATAAGCTCGAACCCAAATCGGAGAAATGTGTCTTCATAGGATATCCAAAGGAGACTGTTGGGTACACCTTCTATCACAGATTTCGAAGGCAAGATATTCGTTGCTAAGAATGGATCCTTTCTAGAGAAGGAGTTCTCTTGAAAGAAGTGAGTGGGAGGAAAGTAGAACTTGACGAGGTAATTGTACCTTCTCCCTAATTGGAAAGTAGTTCATCACTGAAATCAGTTCCAGTGATTCCTACACTAGTAAGTGAGGAAGCTAATGATGATGATCATGAAACTTCTGATCAAGTTACTACCCAACCTCATAGGTCAACCAGAGTAATATCCGCACCAGAGTGGTACAGTAATCCTGTTCTGGAAGTCATGTTACTTGACCATGATGAACCTATGAACTATGAGGAAGCGATGATGAGCCTAGATTCTGCAAAATGGCTTGAAGCCATGAAATCTGAGATGGGATCCATGTATGAGAACAAAGTATGGACTTTGGTTGACTTCCCCGATGATCGGCAAGCCATAGAGAATAAATGGATCTTCAAGAAGAAGACTGACACTGACGGTAATGTTACTGTCTACAAAGCTCGACTTGTTGCGAAGGGTTTTCGACAAGTTCAAGGAGTTGACTATGATGAGACCTTCTCACCCGTAGCGATGCTTAAGTCCATCTGAATCATGTTTGCAATTGCCGCATTTTATGATTATGAAATTTGGCAAATGGATGTCAAAACTGCATTCCTTAATGGATATCTTAAAGAAGAGTTGTATATTATGCAACCAGAAGGTTTTGTCGATCCAAAAGGTGCTAACAAAGTGTGCAAGCTCCAGCGATCCATTTATGGACTGGTACAAGCCTCTCGGAGTTGGAATATACACTTTGATAGTGTGATCAAAGCATATGGTTTTATACAGACTTTTGGAGAAGCCTGTATTTACAAGAAAGTGAGTGGGAGCTCCGTAGCATTTCTGATATTATATGTAGTTGACATATTGTTAATCGGAAATGATACTGAATTTCTGAATAGCATAAAAGGATACTTGAATAAGATTTTTTCAATGAAGGACCTCGGTGAAGCGGCTTATATATTGGGCATGAAGATCTATAGAGATAGATCAAGACGCTTAATTGGACTTTCACAAAGCACATACCTTGATAAAGTTTTGAAGAAGTTCAAAATGGATCGGGCAAAGAAAGGGTTCTTACCTGTATTACAAGGTGTGAAGTTGAGTCAGACTCAATGGCCGACCACTGCAGAAGATAAAGAGAAAATGAAAGGTGCTCCCTATGCTTCAGCCATAGGATCTATCATGTATGCAATGCTGTGTACTAGATCTGATGTGTGCCTTGCTATAAGTTTAGCAGGGAGGTACCAAAGTAATCCAGGAGTGGATCACTGGACAGTGGTCAAGAACATCTTGAAATACCTGAAAAGGACTAAGGATATGTTTCTCGTATATGGAGGTGACAAAGAGCTCGTCGTAAACGGTTACGTCGATACAAGCTTTGACACTGATCCGGATGACTCTAAGTCACAGACCGGATACATGTTTTTATTAAATGGAGGAGCTGTCAGTTGGTGTAGTTCCAGGCAGAGCGTCATGGCGGGATCTATGTGTGAAGAGGAATACGTAGCTGCTTCGGAAGCAGCAAATGAAGGAGTCTGGATGAAGGAGTTCATATTCGATCTAGGTGTCATACGTAGTGCATGGGGTCCAATGAAAATCTTTTGTGACAATACTGGAGCAATTGCCTTGGCAAAGGAATCCAGATTTCACAAGAGAACCAAGCACATCAAGAGACACTTCAATTCCATCTGGGATCAAGTCAAGGAGGGAGACATAGAGATTTGCACGATACATACGGATCTGAATGTTGCAGACCCGTTGACTAAGCCTCTCTCACGAGCAAAACATGATCAGCACCAAGACTCCATGGGTGTTAGAATCATTACAATGTAATCTAGATTATTAACTCTAGTGCAAGTGGGAGACTGAAGGAAATATGCCCTAGAGGCAATAATAAAGTTGTTATTTATATTTCCTTATATCATAATAAATGTTTATTATTCGTGCTAGAATTCTATTAACCGAAAACTTAGTACATGTGTGAATACATAGACAAATAGAGTGTCACTAGTTTGCCTCTACTTGACTAACTCGTTGAATCAATGATGGTTATGTTTCCTAACCATAGACATGAGTTGTAATTTGATTAAGGGGATCACATCATTAGAGAATGATGTGATTGACTTCACACATCCGTTATCTTAGCAAGATGATCGTTTAGTTTGTTGTTATTGCTTTCTCCATAACTATACATGTTCCTATGACTATGAGATCATGCAACTCCCGAATACCGGAGGAACACTTCGTGTGCTACCAAACGTCACAACATAACTGGGTGATTATAAAGGTGCTCTACAGGTGTCTCCGATGGTGTTTGTTGAGTTGCCATGGATCAAGATTAGGATTTGTCACTCCGATTGTCGGAGAGGTACCTTTGGGCCCTCTCGGTAATGTACATCACAATAAGCCTCGCAAGCAATGTAGCTAATGAGTTAGTTACGGGATGTAGAATTACGGAATGAGTAAAGAGACTTGCCGGTAACGAGTTTGAACTGGGTATCGAGATACTGACGATCGGATCTCGGGCAAGTAACACACCGATGACAAAGGGAACAACGTATACCGTTATGCGGTTTGACCGATAAAGATCTTCGTAGAATATGTAGGAGCCAATATGAGCATCCAGGTTCCGCTATTGGTTATTGACCAGAGACATGTCTCGGTCATGTCTACATAGTTCTCGAACCCGTAGGGTCCGCACGCTTAACATTCAGTGACGATCGATATTATGATTTTATGTGTTTTGATGTACCGAAGGTAGTTCAGAGTCCCGGATTTGATCTCAGAATGGTCGAGACGTAAAGATCGATATATTGGAAGCCTATATTTGGACATCGGAATGGTTCCGAGTGGTTCGGGCATTTTCCGGAGTACCGGGAGGTTACCGGAACCCCCCGGGGAGTATATGGGCCTTATTGGGCCTTAGTGGAATAGAGGAGAGGGAAGAGAAAAGAGGGAGGTGCGCCCCCCAAGCCCAATACGAATTGGGAGGGGGCCAGCCCCCCTTTCCTTCCTCCCTCTCTCCTCCTTCCTTCCTCTCCTACTCCTAATTGGAAGGGGGGAATCCTACTCCCACAGGGAGTAGGACTCCCCTAGGGCGCGCCATAGAGAGGGCCGGCCCTCCCCCTCCTCCACTCCTTTATATACGGGGGAGGGTGGCACCCCATAGACAGACAAGTTGATCATTGATCTTTTAGCCGTGTGCAGTGCCCCCCTCTACCATAATCCACCTTGGTTATATCTTGGCGGTGCTTACGCGAAGCCCTGTTCCGGTAGCAAGATCATCACCATCATCATGTCGTCGTGCTGACGAAACTCTCCCTCGAAGCTCTATTGGATTGTGAGTTCGCGGCACATCATCGAGCTGAACGTGTGCAGATCGCGGAGGTGCCGTACCTTCGGTGCTAGATCGGTCGATTGTGAAGACGTACAACTACATCAACCGCGTTGTCATAACGCTTCCGCTTATGGTCTACGAGGGTACGTAGACGATACTCTCCCCTCTGGTTGCTATGCATCAGCATGATCTTGTGTGCGCATAGGAATTTTTTTGAAATTATTGCGTTCCCCAACAGTCAGGTGGGTCCCTGCTGTCAGGTGGGGAATCATTATTTTGCGCGTAATAAGGAGACACTTCCTTGCTGCGGTCATGGACCCAGCTGTCAGCCTCTCCACGTACAGTCCTCTTCCGATGGAAGTCATTCCATGACCACATTGACTACGCCGGGCTAAGAGCACCAAGGAAGTGGACGATGGCGAGGCCTAGGAAGGGGACATCGCAGAGCTGGGGAAGACACGACAGTGGATTCCCACACGGAGAGGAGTACGAGGGTTGACTGGTTCGGCCATGGTGTGGGGCTGTCGTCATCGCAAAATAATAGGGGTTGTGGGTGAGTAGAGGGATGGCCTGGCCAGAGGTTGGAGTAGGGTGGGGCGGTGAGGCCTGTGCGGCAGCAGAGCCGGCCACGGGACGCGGGAGCAGGCGGCACGACCAGTGCTAGTTTGGGCGGCTGGAGCAAGAAGACCAGAGGTTGAAGAAGCACTACGACTGTTGGATGGACATCGTACGGTCACTGGAGTTAGAATCGTTCATATTGACTAAGTTGACAAAGCCCTCCATCCGTGTCAACTTAGTACGCCCACAAGTCAGCCTCCCACTATGGTGAGTCCCAGCTAGTAGGGGGATTATTCATTTTTTGTGCGTAATAAGGAGGCACTTCCTTGCGTGCAAAGATATCAATACTAGGGAAAACCCTAGTAGTAGCGCGGGTTTAATGCCTACTAGTAGCGCGGGGCACCGTGCTACTAGTAAGGCGCTACAGCTATTCCTTAGCAGTAGCGCATGTGACACACGCTGCTGCTAATACACATAGCCATAGCGTGTGTTGTTTCCAGCGGTACTGCTAATATAGCTAGTAGTAGCGTGTTTACTCTCCATCGCTACTAGTATTCTTTTGTTCATTTTTTCATTTTTGGTGCATTTATACGCCGTTATACAAATTTTGGTACAATACCAATTATGAGGTTGTTATATCATTATGTGCATAACAGTGTGTCAAATGAAGGTGGATTAGGTTCAAGTGGAGGCAACATGTGGTGCATGTCAAAAGTATACTACTAGTCAAAACTTGATCTAGTTTGGACTAGTACTACTTTCGATGTGCACCACATGTTGCCTCCACTTGAATCTAATCCGCGAACACAAGCTATTTAATCATCATCATAGTCATTACCACGAACAGTAGCGATTTAATCATCATAGTCATAGTGTAGCACATCATCATCTTCAAACTCATTCTAGCTAGCTAATCGCCACCAACACTAGCTGCGGTAGCTATCTAATCACCACCAACACTAGCTAATAATAATCATCATAGTCATTACCACCAACACTAGCTATTTAATCATCATAGTCATAGTGTAGCACATCATCATCTTCAAACTCATTTCTAGCTAGCTAATCACTCCTGCTGCTCTCTCTCGGGTAAAATAGCATAAAACATGTGTAGCACTCTTGCTTCATCATGTTGGAGCTTGCAGATGAACCTGTCTCCTAATCATGGGCTGCACTTCTGATTGCTGCCCCCTAGTACTTCTCTGCGATCGTTCACAATTTTGCTCCAGTCTTTCACTATTAAGCATTCCTCGCTTTTAGAAATCCCGAATGCACTAAAGTGCATTGTAGGATGTCTTGGCCGTAAGCTAACCATTCTCATGCGACCTTTAGTCTCGATCCAATAAGGCACAACATTCATCGGCAGTCCCTATTGAAGGACATCGTATAGTAATATACTTAGCAATGAAGTTTAGCTTAAAAAATAATGTATGCAAAAGATGCACCGAGGACAAATAGTAAACATTTTACCATCTTTCCTAAATAGATGTGACCGTAGTTCAATATGAACAATATTGGTCGCACGTTTTGAGTACTAAGATTCTTAAATCCAGGAAAATAATCTGTCTTTGACAGTATGAAGATCCTCAAGCCATGAAACATAATGACCTATCTCCTCGCAGTTTAGTTCAGCCCCGAGACAGTGGACGGTCATGTCTACCAAGCGCTGGACATGTTTGCTTGAATGGAAATAAGCTGTCAATAGAAATTAGTTGTCAACTATTTTTGAATAAACAATATCGAAGACATAAATATGGTTGAGAAACTCACATAATGGTATAACTGGAGGCGTTTGCACATCGACCCAGATGTTGATATTACATTCAATATCTTCTTCAGGACGAATATCAAAGGTGATAACCATATCAGGCTCAAATGCATAAGTCTTGCATACTGCTTGCCAAGTTTTGCATTTAAAATAGGTGTAGGTGTCTGCGTTGTATAATTTTGCGTGGAAAGTATAACCATGCTCGGTCTTCAAGTAAACTCTCTTTACCTCCATAGTAGTTTTCATAGGACTGAAACCTATCTTATTGTCACACCCTGATTTTCATGCCACAACACTTATAAGCTAATAAATCATGATAAAGTGTGGTTTGACAAAAACTTTTGTATTATTTGGCTTTTTATTTCGGAGTTGGTTTTCTCTCTGTGATTTTCAAGTGCTCTTTAAAGTCAACTACTCCACCTTCTGTACTTCATCTCCTTGCCCCAAATTTCTGCCCAATGATCATGCCATCTGTATAGTGCAATATAGTATTTTCTTACAAAAATAATTTGGCCAAATAGTATTTTCAAAAATTAGTTTTCCAAAAACCCCTGAATTGAGGTTTGCACTACAAGTACTTGATTTGGGGTATGAAAAATATTTCAAAGAGTATATTTGAAACCTATTAGATATAGGATTCCCATAAACCACAAAAATATAATTTTAAAAGTTATTTTCCTATTTTATTTAAAAGCTTTTCTTAAGGCCAGAAATGGTCTTTAATAGGGAACAATTGTTTTATTGTTTCAAAAATATTTGACAAAAATTAGGGAAACTCAGTGGACATATATTTTCCATATATAAGAGTTTCAACACATGGTCATGTTCAAAATATTGGACAAAACCTCCCAAAACCATTTCTGCCCATTTCAAGGATTTGAAATATTTCTACAAGAAATATTTTCCAATAAATCCAGGAAAATTCTAGCAAGTCACATATGCGTAGTATGATGACCTTGAAAAGTGTCAGCTCAATCCAAACTATTTTGGTTCACCAAAGTGCCCCGAAACCCTCTCTGTCCAGATTCAAGTTTGAACAACTTTACATTGCCAACTTATTCCAAATGCCCCCAAACTTTGTGGTCATGCTCAAAAGCCCAAATTATGACACTAGACCAAGTAGTGCGTCAAGGGGAAGGGTTTTGCATGACTAGATCTTGGTGAATGCATTTTTGTTGATTTCTAGGGTTTACAAAAGTTGCATTGGAAACTTTGCCCAAATGAGCTCAAAATTGGTGTAAAGCCCTAATTATATATTACATTTCACCCTGTGGAGTCTTATGCCAAATGGAGTTCATTTGCTTACCCAAACAAGCAACAAACACCTTCTGCCATATTTCCAAAAACACCATTCTGGACCCTTCCACTAATCTCCATGGGCTCAAAGTTTTACGACAGCCCCTCCTAGTCCCCTTGCACCTCCAGTAACAATGTCAAATCCATAGCTCAATTATTGGAGGGGTAAAACCCCACTTTCTCTCTCTGGACATCCCATTTCCCTCTCTCTCTCAAGCCCACTCCTCTCCTACTGGCTCTCCAGGGCACCCAATGCCCCTCCCCTCTTCTTTACTGCCCCCCTAGGGTAGCCATACATCAGTGGTCGTGCCTACAAGGCATATAAAATGCCATGGCATGCCATTTGCACACTCCAGAGCACGCTACAGTGCGGCCAGGCACTATAGCTGGCCCCTGCCAACCACCTCCGGCCACCTCGGGCCTCCCCAGCACGCCCGACGATGCGCCTCTGTGTCCGAGACACGGCAGCTGGTCAGCCCCCTCCTTCCTCCCTCTCTCCTACTCCTGCTCGCACGTGCACCGGCCGCCCGAGCGCGCCAATGGCATGGCTCACATGCGCAATGCTATCTGGCCTTCCCCCGCTCCCTCCCTTAGTTCCCCTCAGCGTAGTCCACGCCCAGAAACACCCCAGACACAGCGCCAGTACCTCCCGAGCCCTATGGCGACGAGCAGGAGCTCGCCGGCGCACGGGTCCACGGCACCCCACCGTTCGCCTATTTAAGGGCCTCCCCGAGCTCTCCTCTCCTCACCACTTGCCCTCTGCACCACCAAATCATCCCCCTGCACCCCGAGTTCCTACCTAGAGCCGCCCGAGCTCAAGATCGAGCTCGAGCTCCGCCACTTCAGCTCGCCAGAGTTCGTGAGGTATAGGAGTCCCCGCTGCTTCTAAGCCCCGATCTGGAACCCCCGCACTCCACTGATCCGTTTCCCCCTGTATCCCCTCTCTGTAGCTGCCAGAAATGGCCAGAGCCATCAACGTCCGATGCTCCTCTACCGCAAACCTCGTCGCCGGCGAACCGTTGCTCCCCTCCGGCCAACTCTGGCACCACCCGAACGGCGACGTGACGAGGAGTCCAACGGTGCCATCAGCTCACCCCGTCGTGCCCGAAAACATCGCCGATGAGCTCGCCGACCCCGTGTCGCAGGGTTAGGGATAACAGGCGGGCCCCGCCTGTTAATCTCTCATCTCCCTCGCCTCCCTCTCCCTCACTAGCACCTGGACCCCGCCCGTCATGTTCAAACCTGGCGCGCGCGTGCCACTCGGCTCGCCTGGGCCGAATCACCTCTGGGCCTGTGCACTGCGGCTGTTCTGGCCCAGTTGCACAATGGCCTTTTTCCTTTTCCTTTTCTGTCACTTTTCCAAAAAATCCACAAGATTAAATATTCATCCAAATGCAATAATTCCAACTCCCATATTTTTCAAAAAATCCCACCTATTTAATGGTATAACTTTCACTCATGCCCAAACAACTTTTATGTACTGTTCATATTCAAATTCAAATTTGAATATGTTTAAACCCCTCTGAAAATCCATTTCTCCTATTCTGCCACTCCAAGACCAAAACTAGGAATTTTCCCCTTCTTAGTTTTCACCCTAGTATTTAACAAAAATGAGTTGACATTTTTCTGAGAACTTTGGTTTTTCTGTTTTATTATTGCCTTATTTTTCTCGTTATTATTTTGCGATGATAGATTGTGTTGCTGACGAAGGAGTTGGACCAGAAGACTTTGAAGACCCAGAAGACTTTGCTGATCCAGGCAAGAAGCCCTTTGACCATGTCTAAGAAACCCTTTTTATGCATGTCATATGGCACTTTTATGGCTTGCATCAAAGTCATGATAATGTGGTGACCACTTGAGGTGGTCTGCCTCCACTGTTTTTCTCGTTGACACTTGCATGATGCATGACCCTACCTTTCTATGAGGGTTATGTGAGTGGGTGTAGTTAGGATGCTATGTACCTACAACGCAAATGGGCTGGGTATATGCATGGTGATGGAAGCAAGATTGTTTTCATAAACTTTTCGAAAACCCCGTCGGGTGCCACTTATGCCCGAGGGAGATAATGAGTTGGGTAACCACTTGATGACGAAGTGGTGTACCGAGGCAAGTGTGTGTGATGTTTTCAAAATGGATTGGTTTAAGTTGCGACCGTTATTCCAACCTTACATGCGCAACCACTCTACCCTTATATGGGAAAGGGCATTATTGATTACCTAGGCCAATACTAGCTTGGAGCCTGCATTACTAGTGACGAGAGAGTTGTTGTTGCGCTCTCTCGGGACGGGGTCGTGCAAGGTAGGGCGGCCATGACTGTTTTTACAGGGCACCGGACACACCGTTGGTACCCCGTGCTTGTGGTATGAGATGAATATGGGAGCATGGCTCCAAATTCTTATGATGAGAAATGTTGGGCACGGGGGTTGCTACTAATTGAGTGGACTCTAAGTTAGTGTAGTCTAGGGAAAGGTAATGATCGGGTGCTTACCCCGGGTACTTGAGGTACCGCAGGTTGTGGATGACACAGAAGTTCCCCGGATCTTGTGGGTAAAGTGTGCAACCTCTGCAGAGTGTAAAACTATTCGAATAGCCGTGTCCACGGACAAGGACAGTTGGGTAACCGCTCTTGGGCTATGTCCACTTGTTTACAAACTAGTGTGTGGGAAGAACTACTTGGGTCAAGTGAAAGGACTTGACATGGATGAGTTGGGTTGGAGCCCACTCCCTTTATGTTGATATCTGGAACCAATTCCTAAGGTTACTTGAATTCATATGATGCATGTTTTACTAGTTGTTGAACATGTCATAACACAACAAAATTAGCTTTCTACAAAAATTTACCTATGTCATGCATTGTTGTATCTTGAGCCAAAACATGGGTTTCTTGCGAGTACATTCAAAGTACTCATTGGCTTGCCACTGGTTATTTAATTGGCCAAGCATGGAAGAACAGGAGTTCGATGAAGAGTTCTTTGGAGACGAACATGCGAACTAGGACGTTTCCTAGTCAGAATGCCTGTAGGGTTAAGGCAGATGGCATGGGTTCTACTTATCGACAAAGATTTCCGCTGGTAAAATTTATTTGGTATTCAGCCCTTGTGGCTTTATCTATGTGAGACTTGACCATAACGGTCATAATTTGTGTAAGACGATATGTATGGATTTAAGACTCTTGTTATTTAGCTTCTGTGTGTTCAGTGAGCATTGATCTCTGGGATCACTGTACACGTGCATTCGGTGATCATGACTTATGAGTTGGGGTCCCCACACTTATCCAAGACAAAAACTCTTGCATGGCTGGGGATACGCTAGTAGAATAGTAAAATAAATATATTATAAGTTGAAGCAAATGAAGCAGATGTCATGCTTAATTACGAAAAAAGATTTGTCGTTGTGACTTACTGTATCCACTTCGAAGTTCTCATCCAGCTTGATGCTGAAGCGCCTATCATCATCTAGGAAGATTCTGTCGCACAGGCCGCGCTCGTCTTCACAGTATTCACAAATACCAAAATCCTTTTCGTTGTGAGACATTTCCTATGTTCATAGTTGAAACATTAATTGAAAATCGATCGAAGGCAACTACCAGGGTACTCAACACACAATTCTAGGGCACTTGATATTTCCTCAAGCCTCTGGATCGTCACTGGCCCACGTGACCGCCACCAAAGAAGGTTCGAGTCAACGACGAGCTGACTCCTCACCAAGTTGCGCCCCCTGGTAGGTAGTGCCTCCCAGTACCAGCCCGGCGGAGCCCAGTCCTAGACATGGCTCATCTGGTCAAGCAGGTGTCCTACGTCGAGTCGACGACGAGGAAGCGGGATAGGCATCGTCAATGTCGATGCGGGATTAATTGCTTTAACTAAAAAATAACAACAAATGTGACATGTTCAGCTTGTTCTATTAATTCAATAGTTCTTACTAAAACTAAACTTACTATAAATAAAAATAAACTAGTACCTAATTAGTACCTAATTCTTACTAACTAATTAGTACCTAAGAACTATTGCCCTAATTACCATCTAATTTGATGAACCTAGGGGTGGAAAGTGGTAGCGGATAACACGAAATATCCGATATTCGTATTCGATCAGATAATCCAAATATCCAACTTAAAAGTCAAATAAGTGGTCAAATTTTACTCATTTTATGATTAATCTTAGAAATTATTATGCATTACAATAGTGTTTATTCATTAACCTATTTATGATTGACTTATTGTATGTCACAAGTTGAATACTTCATGTCACATAGCTATTGACTAATACACTTAAGCAATATGTCGTTATTATTCATATCCGTTCCGAATCAAGAAAACATCCGAGCCACATCTGTATCTGATAACATCCGTATTCGCATTCGTATTCGTTTTTGTAAATATGAAAACGGAAGTGGTAAGAGCACTATCCGATCCGCATCTGATTCTTTTCCACCTCTAGATGAACCCTAACTAATTTGATGCAATTAAAATTTGAAGAACCCTAGGCAGAGGTAGGGGAGGGGAGGACCAGGCGTGCTCACCTCGGGTGCCTGCGGCGAGGGAGGGGCAGGCGGCGTCGAGATCGGGGTCAGAGCTCGGGCACACGGCGGAGGGCGGCATCAAGGTCGGGGTCGGGGGCGGCGTCGAGCGCGGGGGCGGCATCGAGGTCGGGGTCGGGGGCGGCGTCAAATTCATGGTCAGGGGTGGCGTCGAGGGTGCGCGGAGAGCGACGGGAGAGCGCGAGGCGGCCGATGGGCGACGGCGACGACGGAGGAGTTGGGATTTGGGGGAAGTGGCCGTGGGGAAGAACGAACCGCGCGGTTAAGTCAAAAGTAGCTGTAGCGCGTTCCAGGAAGTGTGCTACTGCTAAGTTAGCTATAGCGCATTCCCGGATATGCGCTACTGCTATTCCCTTTCTCTTTTCCCCTTTTTCATTTATTTTTATTTACATTTTTTTCATTTCTCCTTTTTCTATTTCTTTCATTTTCATTTACTTTCTATTTGCTTTCCATTTAATTTTATTTCCTTTAGCAGTAGCGCCTTCCTGCGTAAACGCGCTGCTACAAAGCAAGTAGCGGTAGCGCTGTTCGCAGTAGATTGCTACTACTATGTGTAGCCTATTGGCTTAGTAGTGGCAATTTTAGTAGTAGCGGATTTATCTTCAGGCGCGCTACATCTACAATTATATCTGTAGCGCGGTTTACGCCAACGCGCTACTACTACTTAGCACTAGCGTGCTCTTTTAACACGCGCTACTGCTAAAGTTCTGTGTATAAGGTTTTCCCTAGTATTGTATAGCTGGTGGGTCTGAGCTATCAGCGGATGGAACATTTTTTTGCGAAATACACAAGCCATTCCTGTGGGTCCCAGCTGTCAAGTGGAGGAATCATTATTTTGCGTGTAATAAGGAGGTACTTCCTGGTGTGCAGTCGTGGACCCAGCTGTCAGTGTCTCCATGTACAGTCCTCTTCCGATGGGTGTCGTTCGTTGACCATGTTGACCAAACCGCGCCGAGAGCACCAGGGCGGTGGACAATGGCGGTGCATAGTAAGGGAACGACACAGAGCCAGGAAAGACTCGGCAGTTGTTTCCCACGTAGAGGGGAGTACGATGGTTTACTTGTTCATCTACCGTCGCCAGAGAATAAGAACATGTGTGGGTGACTAGAGGGATATCCAGGCCAGCGATGGGAGTAGGGTGGGGCGATGAGGCCTGTGCGACAGCATAGCCGGCCACGGGAGGTGGGAGCAGGCAGTCCCGTCGTTCCTTGTTTGAGCAGCTGGAGCAGGAAGAGCAGAGACTGAAGAAGCACAACGGCCGTTGGATGGACATCCAACATTCACTGCTCTCGTGTGTTGACTAAGTTGACACGGCGTTGCATGTGCGTCAACCTTTTTTAGGAAAGCGTACGCGCCAACCTATTGTACACGCACAAGTCAGCCTCAAATATGTGGAAAATAGCATACAGCTCGTCGGCCATTATTTCTAATAATTTATAGCCCATTTGCTAATTCTTAAGGTTTTTTGGAGCCCATATTCTTTTTGTTAGCATTACACCCCATATTGTGGCCATGGTTAAAAAATTATACAAAATTTTGCATATTTCGGTGCGGTCTGAACTGTTTTTAATCCTGAAATTTCGAGTAACATTCAAGCTAATTTGGAAAATAATTTTATATCAATATATAATCCAAATAATTGTCCACGCATAAAAATCAATGGAATCTAAAATCTCAAAATGAAAAAAATGAAATTTGAAACTAATTGCCGGTTTGGTGTGTTTAAAAAATGTACAACCCATTTTTCTCATTACTGATAGCCCATTTTTTGGGCAAGCCGAGTGAAGCTCTCCTCGTCATGAAATATTTGCAGCCCAGCAGGTCTCACAAAGCATGTAGGCCTCGGTTGGGTATTCCGCAAAGGAAAAAAACTAGGCTAGACATTTTCAGAAAGAAAAAACTGTTGGGCTGGTCTTGTGGTAAACATAAAATAAAAGGTTGGCTAGATAGGCCAGAGTGCCACGCACAGCCCAGATGACACCCTGCTTCTGTCTCAAAAAAAAACTGGGCGAGCTGCTGGTTCCTGGTGTCAGCCGCTCGTTGTGCATTTCTCTCGTTTATTGACTATGTTTACAATAACATGGGACCTAGATGTCAGAAGTCCATTAGGAGGAACCATTTTTCTTGGATTAAAATAAGGAGGCACTTGCTTGCATACTACCATGACCCTGCTGGGTCCCTGCTGTAATCCTCTCCACGTACACTCATCTCCTGATTGTGTACGTGTCAACCTAGTAGGACGACAAGTCAGCCTCTAAACCCGTGGCAGACAAATATAACCCATTTAAAAAAACAACAGGCCATTCCATACGTTTAAACGGAAAGTTCAACATTGAAAGCAAAGTAACAGGTCTACTCCAGATATAGAATACTTAACTTCCACGTTGACAGCCATCATAGCCAAGTTAAGTATCTACTCCCACTAATACTCTAGTAGTGTACAAGTACTAACTTACTCTTAGCTAACTAGACGATGTCGGCTGCCATCTGCGGTACACGCTAAAGGGCCGGTGCCGACGTCCTCCTCCTCGCCTCAGACTTGCCAGAGGTGCGATAGGGCGCGTTGCTCGCGCGCATTGGCCCTTTCCATGCCGGCATGGTCCACCGAAGCTTCGGCTTCTAAGCAGGAAACACACTTGATGAGCTGGTCGTAAAATTCGGCGACGCGACGCGTGCGTGTCCGACAGCCTCTAGGGCTATTTGTCGGGCGCCGGCCTCCACGTAGTCGTCCCAGTTGTGGGCGCTCTGCTCACGACCCAGAGCATCGGTGCGCTACTGCTCCATGCCCCGCTGCCGGCACAAATCGGCGATACGTTGTGTAACACCCACGATGCGGCTATATCTCCCACGTGTCAAGGCACGACTTAGAGGCATAACCGCATGGTGGTTTAGTCGCAAGTAGGGTAATCTTGACACAATCCCATGTACTGAATAAGAAAGTGATAAAGAGTTGGCTTACAATCGCCACTTCACACAAATAACAAGTTAACCAAACATCATCCAAAGTACAATCAAGGTCCTACTACAGAACCAAAATAAAAGAAGACAACCCCAAATGATAGATCCCCGATCGTCCCAACTAGGCTCCACTACTGATCAACCGGGTAAAGACACAAAACAACGATCGAGATCTTCATCGAGCTCCCACTTGAGCTCGGTTGTGTCACCTGCACTGGTATCATTAGCACCTACAACTGTTTGGAAGTATCTGTGAGTCACGAGGACTCAGCAATCTCACACCCGCGAGATCAAGACTATTTAAGCTTATGGGTAGGTTAGGGTAAAGAGGTGGAGCTGCAGCAAGCACTAAGCAAATATGGTGGCTAACATACGCAAATAAGAGCGAGAAGAGAAGCAACGCAATGGTCGTGAAGCTAGAAGTGATCCTGAAACTACTTACGTTCAAGCATAACACAAGACCGTGTTCACTTCCCGGACTCCGCCGAAAAGAGACCATCAGGGTTACACACGCGGTTGATGCATTTTAATTAAGTTAAGTGTCAAGTTCTCTACAACTGGATATTAACAAATTCCCATCTGCCACAGAACCGCGGGCACGGCTTTCGAACCCTGCAGGGGTGTCCCAACTTAGCCCATCACAAGCTCTCACAGTCAACGAAGGATATTCCTTCTCCCGAGAAGACCCGACCAGTCTCAGAATCCCGGTTACAAGATAGTTCGACAATGGTAAAACAAGACCAGCAAAGCCGCCCGATGTGCCAATAATCCCGATAGGAGCTGCACATATCTCGTTCTCAGGGCACACCGGATAGGTCAAGCTACGAGTAAAACTAGCCCTCAAGTTGCCCCGAGGTAGTCCCGCGGGTTACCCGGTTCGGACCAACACTTAGAGAAGCACTTGCTCGGGGGGGGGGGTTAAAATAAAGATGAACCTCGGGATCCGGAAACCAAGGGAAAAAGGCTTAGGTTGTTAGGAAAATGCAAAACCAAGGTTGGCCCTTGCTGGAGGAGTTTTATTCAAAGCGAACTATCCAGGGGTTCCCATAACACCCAACCGCGTAAGGAACGCAAAATCAAGGAACATAACACCGGTATGACGGAAACTAGGGCGGCAAGAGTGGAACAAAACACCAGGCATAAGGCTGAGCCTTCCACCCTTTACCAAGTATATAGATGCATTTATTAAAATAAGAGATATTATCATATCCTAACATATCCATGTTCCAACATGGAACCAACTTCAACTTCACCTGCAACTAGCAACGCTATAGGAGGGGCTGAGCAAAAGTGGTAACTTAGCCAAATAACGGTTTGCTAGGAAGGAGGGTTAGAGGCTTGACATGGCAATATGGGAGGCATTATATAACAAGTGGTAGGTAGCGCGACATAGCGATAGAGCGAACAACTAGCAAGCAAAGATAGAAGTGATTTCGAGGGTACGGTCATCTTGCCTGAGATCCCGCAAGGAAGAAGAACGAGTCCAAGAAGTAGACGACCCAACGTAGTCAAACGAATCCTCACAACTCAGGAACGAAACCGAAGCTAACGAGAGAAGCAATCCGGAAAGAAGCAAGCAACATAATAAACAACCATCACATAAACATGACATGATGCACAACCAAGTATGATGCATGTCCAGTTTAATGAGGCATGGCATGGCAAAGTGCACAAACAATACTACAAATTAAGTGGAGCTCAATATTCAACGAGTTGCGTATTGAAGAAACACCACATGACTTATTTAGTTCTCTCTCGGTTATGTACTCATCAATATTAAATGTTGGTTAGCATGGCAAGGGGGGAAGCATAATACAACTACCTATCTTGGCGAGTTTAAATGAGGCCGGAACAACAAGCAACAATTCGGGAAAATCCCCATAAGCATATTATGAATTTGGTATGGTTCTGCCCTAAACCATATTTTAGAGTTGTTAAACATGCAAAGTAATGCCACCATGTTAATCTATGCATTTTCCACCCCATTTACATATATAAATTATTAAATTCAGAGCTATAGTTAATTAGTTATGAAATAAAGCATTTTAACATGGCATTTAAGCAAATTTAATAAACACCGAGTTTAAATGTTTTAACATGGATGAAAGTTGCATATTATGAAAGTACATGAAATTCTGAGCAAGATGCAACATGCAAGCAAATGAAATGGCAACAATGCGTGAAACTGGAAGACACCTGGCGCAATGGTCTCGGGGCGTTACAACACTCCACCACTACAAAAGGATCTCGTCCCGAGATCTAGGATGGCACCGGAGAGAAACGGAAGAGGAAGAGAAGAGGTAAAACTAATTGCTTCTTTGACAAATGAGTGAAACCAAAGAACCTTGAGAGGTTCAACAAATTGAAAGAAATAATACAACGAAGATGAATAAAGTTGAAAACACTCCGTTAGAAAAGAGGAACAAGGAACATCACGAGAACACTGTAGGTTGAAAGACATGAGAAAAGGGTTGCAATGGACAAGAAGTACATGCAAGCACTCCAGTTGAAACGAGATGTACAAGGAACGATAAGGATCAATTACGACAACACTCCGGTTGGAAATGGAAGGTAAAGAATATGAGCTTGGCAAAATGAAACCACTTGGATGAGAGTCCGGTTAGAAGAGGAATGATAGACACACCACTCTGGTTAAAACAAGATAGAGAAGGAAAAGAATTATATAATTTGGACATCACTCTGATTGTAAATGTTAGGAATCGAACATGATCTTGACAAGATGAGAGGATACTTGATGAAATCAACAACACACTGCTTCCGGAACTATAGAAAGAATGGCACAAGGGGTAAGAAAGATTCCAGACAGCACTTCGGTTGAGAAGGGAGGCAAAACTTGATAAGATGAAAGAAGTTGAATGAGAACACAACACTCTAGTTAAATGGATAAGCACGAAAAAACACGGTCCTCACAAATCAAGATGATGAGTGAAGAGAGCAACATCACAATGCCTCCGGAAGAAGAATAGAAGATAGATCATTGAAATAACATAATGCAGAAGAAAAAGCCAGCTTCTACCACAATTGAGCTTGGAAAGTACTCTTCCAAGAAGGTTATAACGGAGTTGTTGGAAAACCACCAACTAAATGAATAAGCTTGTAGTGGCCTTATGAAAAAAACTTTCTCAAAATTGAGGCGAAATTCTGCCACTACGGAAACAATAGATTGGATTGACATCAACCAGGAGACGAGAAACTTATCTCAGCGGGAGGATAAAAGAAGAACTTGGGTCATTTATAAGCACCATAAATAGCAACAATCATTAGGGAAAGATTTAGGGGAAATATAGCCCAAGATAACTCCAATGAAGAGATTGATGGATTTAAGATACCTCATTCCTGACAACTTGTCGATCATGAAACATGAAGAAAACTGTCAAAATGTCATAACACCACCTTAAAAGATAAGATAGAAAGAATTGCACTTCGGAATGCAAGATGAAGAATGCTTGAACTCCTCAAAACAAGACATATTTCACCATGTTTATTTGAGAGTATAGCTTGGCGGATCATAACTTCAAGAGAAATCTTAAAGAACGAATAAAGAATGAAAGAAATCCTTGATGAGCCACCATGTTGAGCCTCCATGAAGAACTCCGGTAATGAAAGAATGATCAAACGAAAGGAAAGAGAAGTTGAAAACACAAGGTGAGGCCTTGCAATGATTTAGATGGAGCTTCACGACAATATGACCGCGAAAACTTTGAACTCCGGAAAAGAAAAGATGAACAACTAGAAACCGAGAATTGATATCATGAACGAACTCCGAAAAAGAAAAGATGAAGCATTCGAACCGAGAATGTGATAAGAAGGACAACTCTAGAGAGAAAGATGAATCACCTGGATGAACCAAGAATAAGAATTATGTTATGTGTATCCTTCACCAATTTAGATTTATGACAAGCAACGGATTTGGCATACTACTTATTTTCGTAGAAAGGATTAAGATAGATATAGCGCAATCTTGAGAAAAGACTACAACGATCCGTCGATAAGATTGGAACAACGAATGAATTGATATGATAACCAAGGTAGAGAACTCTTGAACGAACCACCGTAGGAATTGAAAATGAACAAAGAAAAGATAAAGTAACACCGGGGAGAATTAGAAAATGAACGAAGATACTTGAGAGAATTTAGATACAAGTTAACGAAGAGATCCCGAGGTGATTAGATCATAATTGAATGATGCATCGGTATGATTTGGAGAACGACAGCTGAAAGCTGAAATGAATAATTCTGAGATGATGTGCTCCGGAGAATCAAACTGAAAAGACTCCTGAATTACTCCGGATGGGTGAAAAGAATTCTCAGAATTGAAAACAATTTTGAGAGGATGGCATGAAGTTAGAACCATGAATCTTGAAGAGAACGGATATGATTGAAGAGAAACTCATCTTCGGTCTTCAAATTCAAGAATGACGACGAGAAACACCATCAGGAATTGTTGAGACCCTCTAGAATAATGAAGAATATAAAGGTTGAATCAACAATGAAAATAAATTTGAAAGATCTTGGAGAAAGACATATGACTGATGATAATTCATTCTTACATCAACTTTGAAAGAATTTGAGGATAGCTCCGGGAAAATTAGAAGAGTTAGATAAGATCCTGGGAAAGACCTATGGGTTAGGGCCCACTCAAAAGAAACACCGTTGAACGATTTTAAAAGAGAGATTGCACCAGTTGAGTTAAATGGCTTGAATGAGATAGCATCCTCAATAGAACTTGAGCGAATTGAGAATGGAAACTTGAATCTTCTGAGATATCTTCAGCACTCCGGAACTATTGAATAGCGAGAAGTGGATGATTCAGGGGTGCACCGGCATGGGAAAACATTTGGAATGAGGAAAAGGATATGATCAACCAAGATTTAATTGAATCCACCGGAGAAGAAAACGAGTGAAGAGTGACGAACTTGAAGCTCCCTTAGCATCTTCATAAGAAAAACCGGGTAAAACATTGAAAGAAAAGAGTGAAGAGACTTCTCACAAATAAAAGGATACATGATTAAGAAATCTGAATCCTTGAAGAAAAAGAAAGGGTGGGAGGGAGGGAAAACAAAGGCAACCTGGGGCAGATTGAATGGATACCATTGAGGAAAAGTTTAGAATTGATCTTGAGAATGTTGGAATGTCAGATGCACTTGAAGAGAAGCACGCCGGTTGGAAAAGAGTTGACATGACAACCTCAGTGATCAAGAAGGATTAGTACTCCCATTGAAATATGAGAACACCGTTTGGAAAAGGTATGGAATCACACTTGACATTGAAGCAACTCGAATACCACAAACCAAAACAAAACAAAGGATTGACTTGTAGAATAAGCCAGAACAAATACATATGATAGAGATTTACCCAATCCCATATCATGCATCTGTCGGAAAGATATTCTAGGAGCTACTTGAATTCCCACATATAAACTCCCGAAACTTTCTGTTTATGCAACCTGGTGTTGGGGATATAGGGGAAGCAATATATCTCACCCAAACTAACAATCCCTACATCCAGCTGTATCCATCCGTCAACACATAACCAAGAAAACTCCAGAAATCGTGTACCTCATCCTTCGAAAAGCATCCGTTATATGAGTTATGGCAATACTCCGAAACTCCCGCCCCAGTACTGGGTGGCGTCGAGGTTATCTCACCAACAACTGCATAAAAGAGATTTTCGATGTCGGCGAACTCAGGTATTCCAGAATTGCAACGATAAAATTGTGACGAGAACACCTCAGAGTTCAATTCCCCGGGACACTGCCACAACCCCTAAATGTCAGGAGGCACCAAGAACAATGTTCTCATCACAAGAATATCGAAACGATTCCAAGATACCCGCGTGATCCAAAAAAATTTGTGAAATTTCAGGAGAGGGAAGTCAAAACTTCTTTGTCAGGAGGCCTCACCAGAGCGACGAAGGGACTGAGGAGTAAAAAGAATCCTACTCTCCGATATATATATATATATAATCCTAAGACTCAAAACATTTTGTTCTAGACTCAACAACGTTAGCGATTCGATCAAGCAGGGGGGCTCCTAAGTCAGGGATGGCTCTGATTACCAACTTGTAACACCCACGATGCGACTATATCTCCCACATGTCGAGGCACGACTTAGAGGCATAACTGCATGGTGGTTTAGTCGCAAGTGGGGTAATCTTGACACAATCCCATGTACTGAATAAGAAAGGGATAAAGAGTTGGCTTACAATCGCCACTTCACACAAATTCCAAGTTAACCATACATCATACAAAGTACAATCAAGGTCCGACCATGGAACCAAAATAAAAGAAGAAAACCTCAAATTCTAGATCCCCGATCGTCCCAACTGGGGCTCCACTACTGATCAACCGGAAAAGACATAAAACAACGATCAAGATCTTCATCAAGCTCCCACTTGAGCTTTGTTGCATCACCTGCACTGGTATCATCGGCACCTGCAACTGTTTGGAAGTATCTATGAGTCACAAGGACTCAGCAATCTCACACCTGCGAGATCAAGACTATTTAAGCTTATGGGTAGGTTATGGTAAAGAGGTGGAGCTGCAGCAAGCACTAAGCAAATATGGTTGCTAACATACGCAAATAAGAGCGAGAAGAGAGGCAACGCAACGGTCGTGAAGCTAGAAGTGATCAAGAAGTGACCCTGAAACTACTTACGTTCAAGCATAACACAAGACCGTGTTCACTTCCCGGACTCTGCCGAAAAGAGACCATCATGGCTGCACACGCGGTTGATGCACTTTAATTAAGTTAAGTCTCAAGTTCTCTACAACCAGATATTAACAAATTCCCATCTGCCACATAACCGCGGGTACGACTTTCGAAAGTTCAAACCCTGCAGGGGTGTCCCAACTTAGCCCATCACAAGCTCTCACGGTCAACGAAGGATATTCCTTCTCCCGAGAAGACCCAATCAGTATCGGAATCCCGGTTACAAGAAATTTTGACAATTGTAAAATAAGACCAGCAAAGCCACCCGATGTGTCGACAATCCCCATAGGAGCTTCACATATCTCGTTCTCAGGGCACACCGTATAGGTCAAGCTACGAGTAAAACCAGCCCTCAAGTTGCCCCGAGGTGGCCCCGCAGGTTGCCCGGTTCGGACCAACACTTAGAGAAGCACTTGCTCGGGGGGGGGGGTTAAAATAAAGATGAACCTCGGGATCCAGAAACCCAAGGGAAAAAGGCTTAGGTTGTTAGGCAAATGTAAAACCAAGGTTGGGCCTTGCTGGAGGAGTTTTATTCAAAGTGAACTTTCAAGGGTTCCCATAACACCCAACCGCGTAAGGAACACAAAATCAAGGAACATAACACCGGTATGACGGAAACTAGGGCGGCAAGAGTGGAACAAAACACCAGGCATAAGGCCGAGCCTTCCACCCTTTACCAAATATATAGATGCATTAATTAAAATAAGAGATATTGTGATATCCCAACATATGCATGTTCCAACATGGAACCAACTTCAACTTCACCTGCAACTAGCAAGGCTATAAGAGGGGTTGAGCAAAAGAGGTAACTTAGCCAAATAACGGTTTGCTAGGAAGGAGGGTTAGAGGCTTGACGTGGCAATATGGGAGGCGTGATATAACAAGTGGTAGGTAGCGCGACATAGCGATAGAGCGAACAACTAGCAAGCAAAGATAGAAGTGATTTCGAGGGTATGGTCATCTTGCCTGAGATCCCGCAAGGAAGAAGAACGAGTCCAAGAAGTAGACGACCCAACGTAGTCGAACGAATCCTCACAACTCAGGAATGAAACCAAAGCTAACGAAAGAAGCAATCCGGAAAGAAGCAAGCAACATAATAAACAACCATCACATAAACATGACATGATGCACAACCAAGTATGATGCATGTCCGGTTTAATGAGGCATGGCATGGAAAAGTGCACAAACAATGCTACAAATTAAGTGGAGCTCAATATGCAACGAGTTGCGTATTGACGAAACACCACATGACTTATTTAGTTCTCTCTCGGTTATGTACTCATCAATATTAAATGTTGGTTAGCATGGCAAGGGGGGAAGCATAATACAACTACCTATCTAGGTGAGTTTAAATGAGGCCGGAACAACAAGCAACAATTTGGGAAAATCCCCATATGCATATTATGAATTTGGTACGGTTCTGCCCTAAACCATATTTTTTGAGTTGTTAAAC
The DNA here is from genome assembly GCF_056163025.1 of Triticum urartu. NCBI lineage: Eukaryota > Viridiplantae > Streptophyta > Magnoliopsida > Poales > Poaceae > Triticum > Triticum urartu. The sequence goes on along the minus strand of NC_141873.1, from coordinate 188,916,871 downwards.
ATGCAAAGTAATGCCACCATGTTAATATATGCATTTTTCCACCCCATTTACATATATAAATTATTAAATTCGGAGCTACGGTTAATTAGTTATGAAATAAAGCATTTTAACATGGCATTTGAGCAAATTTAATAAACAGCAAGTTTAAATGTTTTAACATGGATGAAAGTTGCATATTATGAAAGTAGATGAAATTCTGAGCAAGATGCAACATGCAAGCAAATGACATGGCAACAACGCGCGAAACTGGAAGACACCTGGCACAACGGTCTTGGGGCATTACACGCTGCTCCTCCGCTAGGCGGTCACGCTCCAACAAGTCCTCATACTCCGCATTGCCATCTAAAGACCAATAGAAAGCCTCCTCCCTCCGCCTGCCTTCCGGTGAAAAACCGAACTCTAATTCCGGCGATGACCGCCTCCGGCGTCGCCTATTGCGGACGGGCAGGGGGCATGATGGATGTGGCGAGAGCAAGGGCAAGTGGCAAGCAACGTCGGGCCGGTGGGGGATTATGAGGATAAGGCGAGTTGGGTGATGGTGCTACCAGAGAACACCGGGAACTAGTAATTATAGGCAAAAGGTAGGTGAACCAGCATGTCGCGGGAAACGCGACGGTCATCGCGGTCATCGAAATTCAATGCATAAGCAGGCATGGCTTAGCGCGCCAGCTTGCCATGGAAAACTAGAAAAATTGAAATTATGACAGTGATGTCCCATCCCGTCCGTGCTGGGTCGCACATCGGCATGATGGTCAAACAAGTGCGCTTGATTCATCCAGATGAGGTACGTACATGATCCGCTGGTTATTCGTGTAGGATCGAGTCGGTTGGATAGTGTACGGGTAGGACCGCACTAGCTGATGAATGTTCGCTGGGAGATAAGGCATTTGTGAACGTTTTTGCTGGTAGCTTCTTCAGATTCGCTTGGCATTTTCTTCAGAACAACATGTCAGTTTCTTCAGAGGTGGGCATTTTTATTCAAAAAACTACCACCTTTGGATCTTGCGTCGCCACTAAAACTGCTAGGAGCGTATTAGTAGGCTAGCTAGTGATCGATCAGTAACTTGTAAACACTAAGCGAAAAGAAATAAGGAACTGCTAGTAACTTGTAAACACTGAGAACTCAGAAATAAGGATCATGCTATGGACAGTAGTAAGAGACAATCCGTTCAAAATATTTACACAAGACTCACATGCCTGGCATTGTAATATGTTCACATTAGTAGCCCAAATTCACAACCAACTAGTACGATTCCCATACATAAGATCAACATGTTAATGCATCTCAATGATTCACATATCATATACAAATATGTAGCTCCAATACCAAAGATCTAGAAAAAACATTTGCTCTTCCTACTAAGATGGATGCTTCTCTGCGCCAACATTCAGTACAAAGTGAAAGAAAATTTTGTTTGTGAAGTCTACAATTCCTCTTGCAAACGTAAGTGGTTTCACCAACAGGTGGAACCATGAGAATGAACCACACATGATGGAGGAACATCCACTCCAATATGATTTGGTTTTCTCTCGATCACACGGCGAGACTATTTTCGAAATACAAACTTTAACTTAGGCAAAATGATGCCCATTGTATAATCATACCAAAGCAATGAAGCACCTAGAGTTGGCCAATAAATAGTACAATACTACTTTTATGAAGTCCATGCAGTGACTATTCAATCTTTCTGTGTCTATTTTCAAATGGCTCTGCATGCAGTGACTATACTATTCTCTTGTGCAGTTCCACCAAAACTTCGGTCACTTTGTTTGTTTACCAAATAGCAATGGGCAGACATCTGTCTGCACAAATATCAAGCAGCTAGTAAACATATACCCCACCTTGTATTTTCGGTTTAAACACGTCTCTTCCGCTTAGCATCTATCATGTTTTGCACTGGATAATTTGAGACTGTCATGTTTTGCCCTAGACAATTCTGTAGGGAATTGATTTGCTGGTATAGAGCAGAAATATAGCACCTATTCTTCATCAGGCCAAGGATATCTATCTTTGAAGTGATGGAAGAGGTGAAATTGATACAACCGAAATTGAGCATCCAATCATTGAATCATGTCCTGCACCTCCAATGTAGGTCTACCCTGCCAATAAATTCACATGCAAACCACTAATATTACTATCTAATGACAATACAAAAAGAGTAGCAAGATAGTAGCAAACCATGTACCTTCATAATGAACAACTCATAGTGCCACCAATTGGATATAACAGTTTGGAAGAAAACATGCTCCTAATGTTGAACAATTTCGACTTTTTGTGGAGTTCCACTAAAATCGAGCATCCCTATTTGCACAGATATTGGAAGTGTGATTACTATAAAAGTGGCACTTGTTGAAGCATAGACTCAAAAATATAAGCATTCCAATTTCTTAATGGGAAAAGGTAGCAAGACTATTTCTAACCACCTGTTTGAAGGAATAAATAAGGCAACAACGGCTGAGGTCAGGAAGGCATACATAGTATTCTCTTAAAAACTGAACCATTCTTGACCTTTCCTCTTCTTTTAAGCATATTTTGTGCAGTTCAACTAAAATAAAATGCCATCACCGCCTTGACAATTCAGTGACACTGTACAAAAAGAAATGACTTACCATTAGATCACGATGTCAGGTATGTAATCGACATGCATTAGAGACAAACATAGAGACATCCTCCTATAACATAATGAACATTAATTTTAACAAAGGTCAGACTAGCTTTACTTGGATAATTTGAGTGAACTGTACACCCTCTGTTCCTTAATATAAGACGTTTTTGCAGTTCAATTTAAAGTACCCAAACATCTAGTATTTAGAAAAACAGGTAGTAGTTTTCTTGAGCACATAGCTGGGAAAGCTTGCCACACTTAATATATGTCCATACGCTAATGCAACAACATTCAAATAGTACAAATATACACTAATCCAGTGGCTAGTGCAAAAGTAGAGTAGTTTTTTTTATTACGGGATATAGTATAATGGTTTTACTGAACAGATTTCCATAAGCTAGAACTGGAAGATTTATAAAAGCATTAACAATACAAAATATAAAGGTAACAAGTTTTAGCATTGGCATACTAGTTGTGCAACAACATTTAACCAAATACAAAAGTCTAAAGGTAACTAGCATTATTAACTAATGACAGTATTAAAAAATTGCAAACCATGTACCTTCAAGGTAAATATCATTTCGAACTCGAGGGGACTTGAAAAATTGCTATCCCTCTTGATAATCGATCAAACATAAAAAATTGATCGAACAAATCAAGAAAAGAGCCGGAGCAGGAGGTGCCCACTCCTGACCTTTCCATTTCTCTTCATAATTTTTTGTGCAGTTTAACCAAAATAAAATGACATCAGCGCCTTGGCATTTTGGTGACACTATACAAAAAATTGACTTATCTCATGAAAGTGAGGTATGTAATCTATAAGCATTAACAGTGCAAAAATCTGAAAGTAGTAGCAAGTTTGATCGTTAGTATACTGGTTGTGCAACAACATGAGAATGGCTTAGCTGAAAAATCTTTAATACATCCACAATCAACAGCTAACTCTGAAATAATCCAGTGATATTAAATGTCATTTCTTAAATTTATCAGTGGCATTATTAGACTGAGTGCGACATTAGTTAAATGAGGCATTACTTTAGAAGTAGCATTGCTTGACTTTACCGCTGGCATTATACTAACAACAAAAACGTGGCAATAAGAGCATGGGAGGCCCATTTGGACAGTTGGCACACCAGTACGATGTACCTCCACGGACGCTTAGTGGTGAGGGAGGTATGGTTGCCCAGAGCAACAAATATCCAGGCAGCATATGTGGATTACGTCCCATTTTTGTTCTCTTTAGACACCTTTTTCCTATGTGAGGACAACAAACCGATCGACCTGGTCATTCTCTATTGCATTATCATGCCTTTCTACCCTTTTCACCCTTTTTCAACCAAGAGACATGAGAGTCGTTCCTTAGCTACTGATTTTCCCCTTTTCAACCTAGATGCGGGTTCGATGCCTAGTCTCTTCGACAAGAATTTATTCCTTCCTTTCCTTATTCAACCCAGACATGGATTAGTCTGCATGAAGTAGGGTTTCCTTTAATAATGCAAATTATGGTTTTTGTCTGCGTGAGTAGCAAAGCAGAGGATAGTAAATTGGGAAGACGGTGGAGAGAAAAAGATCCACGTGCAGCGATGTGGCCGATGGGGACTAGAACAAGGGTATGGTTCGAAAAGAGGTAGCGTACCTGAGGGTCGGCGGGAAGTGGCTTCGCTCGTGGTCGTCGTCCTCCACATACACTACGTCGGCGAGCTTGGGGACGAAGGCCATCTCGCGCGAGCGCTAGGTCTGAGTGGACGGCCTTGTCGTCAGTGCGTGACCTCGCTCGCCGACAACGAGTGCGTCTACGCTGCACGTCCTTTTCTTCCTCGGCGGATCTATGACCACCAGTGAGGAGGGAGAGAGAGGGGCACCACCATCTTTTTTAGATTTGGAGAGAGGGTGATAGTGTGAGAAGCAAGTGGGCAGCCCTTAGCAAGCAAGCGTTGAAGCTCTAGCCTATATATATTTTTATAATAGTACTAGAGGTGGAGTAGTGGTAGAGTAGTTTATATTTTCTCTGCATACAATACCAGTTAGTCGTGCTTCAAAACTGAACGGCATGCCATTAAAAAAATAAAGTCGAGAAATAATGCGGCACCTCGGGCCAACGCGGCCAGATCGCATTTTGCACGAGAAATAACACACCATGTTTCGTTGACATGTGGCCCCATTCCAACATGTCAGTGAGACGATGATGTGTCCTTTTGTACAATTTCCGAAAAGATGTCTATGTAGGCCAGGGCGCCTCTTCCACCACCTCTTCGCCTTTCCGTCTTCATTTGGAATTGCTGTCGCACGCTCTTCCTCCCTCCATTTCCCTTCACCCTTCTTCCTTCCATTGTTCGATCGTCTTCTCCATGGAGGGAACAGGCCAGAAATGACCCTGTTATTCTTGACCTGATCTGAAAGATGACGTGGTGGAGGAACTCAATGATTGGTGCGACGTCATCACCTCGGCTAGCATGGCAGGTTCGTTCAAGACCAATCTCGACTCAACAAATAACATCATTACAAAGAACCCAAGGGTTCAGGAGCGGTTTGATCTCCCCCATGTTCTTCCCCATGACCCTGTTTGCTGGTGCGGGGGCGACGGAAGCCTCGCCTTGTGGAAGTTGATGCCGCTTGATAATGATACATGTGGTGTTAAGATGCCATCGCTTAAGGGTAAGGCCTGGGCAGGCGCAAATGGAGATTGGGTTGTTTATACTGGACGTGAGAGAGAACCTAACTAGAGACAGAGAGAGTGTGTGTGTGTGTCTGTGTGTGTGTGTGTGAAATAGAAAGAGTGAGTGAAAAAACTGTTGCCGGCATCCTGGGAAAGGGGGTCCCCAGAATTGCCTGCCTGCGGCCCACGACATGGCTGCACCAGTGGCCCTATACGACCCATCTTCATCAGCGAACACTGAAGACCCTCGCGAGGGGCCAAGCCTCGCGAGGCGGATGACGCGAGACCTCCTCGGGGGCGGCCTCACCAGGCTGGCTCATGAGGGGTAAAGAGATCAAGGCGAGGGGCACCTCGCAAGGTCCCTGTGACGCAAGCCATGACGACCAAGGCCAGGCGGGCGCCAGCGCGTAGTGTACTCATTTCCTCTTTGGTGCTAAAGAGGCAAGCACAGGGGAGGAGTCCCGAGGCATCAGGCAAAGGTTTCCATATCAGTGCAACAAGACCAAAACCAGCAGGACGGTAGGACAAAGGTCACCATGGAGCCCATGACGACGTCACCACCAGAGCCTTTGGCAGGTGAAGACCACCTTTTGTCAGGATAACTTGTACTAGTTGTCTCCCTTCAAATTTGGCCGTTATTGTGTCCCTATCTGCCTACGTTTGGGAAGAGGACCAAGGCCTCTATAAATAGGACTAGCCACCACAATAAGAGAAACGGGTCTAGGATCATTTAGATCATCATCAACCACACAAGCTCACTGAGCTCAAGGACACCTCTCCTCAGGAGGCTGTTCTCCCCTTGTACTCGTTCATCCTCAGCCCAAGAGGCAATCCACCACACCACACTGGAGTAGGGTATTACACCACATCGGTGGCCCGAACCAGTATAAACCCTGTGTCCTTTGTTCTGCGAGTTCCACGAGCTTAGCTTTGAGATTGTGGTGAGAGCGTGAGCTAGGGGGAGGAGAGATCTTCGTGCGCAACCCAGAGTTCAAACCTCAAGGGTTTTGCCGGAACCCGAAATCTGACATTTGGCGCGCCAGGTAGGGGTGCGCTGAAGCTATCCTTCCGTTGATCCATGTTCCACTGCTCCATCGCATCCATGGCAGACGCGCGTCGAGCCCGCGCCGAGCGCCGGGCCGCCCTCACCGCCCGTGTCGCACAGACGGCCCATGTCGGCGGGCCTCCCCGTCGTTCTCCATCACCTGTTGTGAATGCCGCTACCGGCCCGGCAGCAAACGAGCGGCAAGCATCATCACCGCACCCCTCCGTGCGGCGGGACGGCCGCACCGCCACCCCGTCGCTGACTCCGGCCAGCTCATCATCCCACGCTCGTCGCGTGCCCACCGATGCGCAGGCCACGATGCTCATGGCGTGCGAGCTCCTACGTTACCGCTCGGTTGACGACCTCTATGAGGACTGGTTAAACCGAATCGTTGAGCTCATTAGTGCCGCTGGGGGCTCTCCTGCACCATCCCTCTCACTGCGTCGCCCACCTCCAGTTGCGGGCGACGTAGCTCACGGAGCGCCTCCGCCGCCTCCGCATCAAGACGGCGCCCTCGCACCGAGACACGCAGCTCAGGGAGCGCCACCGCCTGCTCCGCATCAAGACGGTCTCCTCGCCCCAAGACGCACGGTCCCGCGGCGTGATCCGCCACGCCATGTGCCTGCGCACAAAGAAGGAAGCTGCCAGGAGGTCCCTCGACCACAAGAAAACGCTCTTGCTCTCCCGACGCCACCACGACAAGACCACGTGCCCCCTGCGGCGGCGGTGCGTGGACATCAAGGGCAAGCTCCACCTCTGCAAGGGGTCCCGGTGGCCACAGCCGGCTGCCGAGCCTTCACTCCTGAGCTGCGCATCGTTGTTTGGCCAGGCAAGTTAAAGCCAGATTTGCCTCCGTGCTACGACAGCACCCCCAACCCCACAGAGTTCCTGCAGCTCTACGACTTGAGCATTGAGGCGGCCAACGGCGACGAAAAAGTCATGGCAAACTGGTTTCCCATGGCTCTCAAGGATGGCGCTCGCTCGTGGCTCCTGAACCTGCCCGCGGGATTAATCTCCTGATGGGGTAAGATGCACGACCGCTTCATCGCCAACTTCCAGAACAGTCGCCACCGCCCTCCGGCCGCGGGTGACCTGCACCGCGTCAAGAAAAAGCCGGGAGAGACCCTGTAGAAGTACATCCCGCGCTTCAACATCGTTCGCCTCAAGATCCCCAAGGTGACGGACAAGGCCATCATCTCAACGTTTTCCGATGGCGTCCGCGACGTCAATATAAAGGAGGAGCTCGCCATTTGATGCCCCAAGACCGACCCTTCAGAAGCCTTCCATGTTTTTTTGTTATTCGTCATGTCATTTTTTTGCTTGTTGCATTCATCATTGCATATTTTCCATGGCATCATGTCGTCATGCCATCTTTTTCTTAAAGCTAACTAAACTCACTTAAATAAATTGCATAGATCTTTCGATCTATTTAAACCGAGGGATTTCACTTGGTAAGTTCTCTTTATAATATAACCTGCCAGTATTTAGGGAGCTACTATACATATTCCATTAGTTTGGAATTAACAGCAAACACACTTGCAATTTGAACTCTCATGTCTTTTCTGCTTCGAGTTGGCTCCTCAAACTTCGCCCATAAGTTCTTTTATCTTTTTCCGGAGCTCTACCAAAATCTCAACATTTTTGGGACCTTTCAAACGCCCACTTCTTAATCAAACTCATTTGAATTTAATTCAAACGAGTTCGAATCCAAACTTCGCACACATGCTCATTTATACTTTTCTTGGATCAAGCTCATTTTTGCAAGTCCATTAAAATTAACCCCATGCCCAATCTCCACTCCAATCTCTCTCAACATTTTTTCTATGTTTTCGCTTTTTTTAAATAGAGAGGGAATAAGAGGGAGAGAGGAGCCAGCCCAGCCGGCCTCTAAGGACTGACCGACTAGGCCGGCCCTTTAGGCCCAGCCGACCCCCTCCTATTCTAACCCCAGCGATCCTCGCAGCCTCTCCACCCCCTCGTCTCTATCCTCTCATTCCTCCTCACGCCACCAGGAGGAGAGACAGAGAGGAGTGCATGCCCGCACCTCCCGATCCGTGGCCCTCCTCCCTCTGCTGCCCGTATCCCGCACCGGCCCCTCCTTCCTCGCGCCTTCCTCTCCTGCACCCCATCGCTAGATCGCCTCCGCCTTTGCCTGTGGCCGCTGCCAGCGAGCAGCTCCGCTGGAGCCATGCCTACTTCACCGGCCCGCCTCTGCCATGGCCTTCCTACAACCCCAAGTTGCTGCTCCTCCTCCACGCCATAGCCACCTCCTCTCCTGCTCCTCCTTCACTTGCCGCCTCGCCGGCCATCAACTCCGACGTGTGCTGCCTCCGCGTCTGAGCTGCTCTGCTCCGCCCCTCCCTTCTCCTCTTCGGGTTCGTTCCCAGCGCCACCTCGAGCCCCAAGCATTGCCCCGTCATCCGCGAGCACCCGTGCCCGCAACCATCTTCAGCCGCACCCCTTCAGCTCTTCTGCTCCTCCCGTTCTTTGCCTGCATCCACGGAGCACCATCCCTGCCGCCTCCACGCACCTCCAGTGACCTCCTAAGGCAGGGCCCTTGCAAGTCCCTCCATGCCCCTTCAGTTCTTTAGCCCGGCAAGTACCCCTTCAGATATCGCCAAGTACCACGATGATATAAGTACAACTACCGTCGACGTGCTTTCCGCCAAGTACCTCTCGGATCCACAAGTACCGCGATGACGTATGTACCATTACTGTAGACCCTCTAAGATGCCGTGGACGTCAAGTTCCTCACTACGACCCCGAACATATATGGACGTGTACGACTACTGTTGCCTGAAGAGCCGCGGGGCACACGCCCCTGGAACGACTACCCTCGCCGTGGATCTGACAAGATCGCAAGTACGAGTACTTCGCAGTATGACCCATGTACTACTACTTCCACTACGACCGTCCTGAGAATGCCTAATTCCCCTACATTGCACTGAACGCGAACCGTCCTGTTTGCATGCTTCGAAGGTATAACCGCCAGAATGGCGCCTGTGGACCGAATGCACGTGTGATGTATGAGATGCCCGTGTTTGCACCATGTCCGAGTTGTCTTAGCACCTTCCTTCCTCGTTTGCCTTGCCACCAACATGTGGGAACCCGGTAACCGGGAGCACCTCACCGTTCATCATGACACACTCCCTTCACACTTCCTTTTACACCGGCATCTCAATCAAGTTACCGAAACTGGAATGTTGCCGTGGCAGCAATTCCGTTGTCGTTGCGGTGGCACCCCTTTCATTTCCGCAACGATGACAAAAGCTTCATAATATGTTCATATCAACATTTTCAAAAGTTGCATAAAACTTGTTTATGTCATTCGCATCATGATAACAACATTTAAATGTGTAAAATTGTTGTTTGCATTAAAAATTGCGAAATGACATGTGGGATTTTACCGGAATTGTTCTTGTTATTTCCCGCCTCATTTAAACTTGCCTAAATAGTTAGTTTACTTATGCCTCACCTCTTGCCATGTTAACCAACATTTAATATTGTTGAGTACCTTACCGGGAGTGAACTAAATAATCGAATGTGGTGTTTCGTCAACATGTATCTTCTTACATGTTGAGCTCCACTTAACTTGTAGTTTTGTTTGTGCACTTTGCCATGCCATGCATATTTAAACCGAACATGCATCATCCTTGGTTGTGCATCATGCCATGTTTATGCTTGTTGGTTTACCATGTTGATTACTTCTTTCCGAGTTGCTTCTCTCATTAGCTTCGGTTTCGTTCCGGAGTTGTGAGGATCCGTTCGACTACGTTCGTTTGTCTTCTTCATGGACTCGTTCTTCTTCCTTGCGGGATTGCAGGCAAGATGACCATACCCTCGAAATCACTTCTATCTTTGCTTTCTAGTTGTTCGTTCTATCGCTATCTTGCACTACCTACCACTTGATATATCATGCCTCCCATATTGCCATGTGAAGCCTCTAGCCCACCTTCCTAGCAAACCGTTGTTTGGCTATGTTACCGCTTTTGCTCAGCCCCACTTATAGCATTGCTAGTTGCGGGTGAAGCTGAAGTTTGTTCCATGTTGGAACATTGATATGTTGGGTTATCATATTATCTCTTATTTTAATTAATGCATCTATATACATGGTAAAGGGTGGAAGGCTCGGCCTTTAGACTCATGTTTTGTTCCACTCTTGCCGCCTTAGTTTCCGTCATACCGGTGTTATGTTCCTTGATTTTGCGTTCCTTACGTGGTTGGGTGTTATGGGAACCCCTTGAAAATTCGCCTTGAATAAAACTCCTCCAGCAAGGCCCAACCTTGGTTTTACCATTTGCCACCTAAGCCTTTTCCCTTGGGTTCTATAGACTCAATGGTCATTGTCGGTGTCAAAACCGGCGGATCTCGGGTAGGGGGTCCCGAACTGTGCGTCTAGGCCGGATGGTAACAGGAGGCAAGGAACACGAAGTTTTACCCAGGTTCGGGCCCTCTTGATGGAGGTAAAACCCTACGTCCTGCTTGGTTAATATTGATGATATGGGTAGTACAAGAGTAGATCTACCACGAGATCAGAGAAGCTAAACCTTAGAAGCTAGCCTATGGTATGATTGTTGTTCTGTATGTTGTCCTACGGACTAAAACCCTCCGGTTTATATAGACACCGGAGAGGGTTAGGGTTACACAAAGTCGGTTACAATGGTAGGAGATCTATATATCCGTATCACCAAGCTTGCCTTCCGCGCCAAGGAAAGTCCCTTCCGGACACGGGACAAAGTCTTCAATCTTGTATCTTCATAGTCCAAGAGTCCGGCTGAAGGTATAGTCCGGCCATCCGGACACCCCCTAATCCAGGACTCCCTCAGTAGCCCCTGAACCAGGCTTTAATGGCGATGAGTCCGGCGCGCAGTTTGTCTTCGGCATTGCAAGGCGGGTTCCTCCTCCAAGCACTTCATAGAAGATTTTGAACACAAAGATAGTGTCCGGCTCTGCAAAATAAATTTCCACATATTGCCATAGAGAGAATAATATTTACACAAATCTAATCTGCTGACGTATTCCGTAGTGTGACGCACCACGACCAAGCCTTTATTCTAATCGTTTTACTATCCCACCTCAGCGCGTCATGCGAGGCGGTTTCCTTAGCACGTCTTGTTAAAGCAGAGATCGTGTCCCCCTATTCCGGGATTCTCATCAATACGGGCGTGGGTAACCCAACCACGCCATTGAATACGGCGCTTGGGGATAAGTGAGTTTTACCAGGCTGGTGCGGACACGTAGTTGCGTCCACTCATATAAGGGGATAAGGATCCACCTTTTCACCTACGCCTTCTTCCTCCTTTGCCTATCCATTTTCGTGCACTCGAGCTCCAGCGCCCAAATCCGCACTCCCCACCTCAACCGTCTCCAGCCATGTCCGGATCGGGAGGCAAGTGGATGGTCTCCTCCGTCACGGAGGGACACATCAAAAAAACCGAGGAAGGCTGGATACTTGTCTAACAACATCGCGCACCGGCTTCCTGAAGAGGGGCAGCTCCTCCCCACTCCAAGGCCCCATGAGAGGGTAGTGTTCCTTCCCCACTTCCTCCGTGGACTGGGCTTTCCTATCCACCCATTCGTCCGGGGACTCATGTTCTACTACGGCCTAGATTTCCATGATCTGGCCCCGAATTTCATCCTCAACATCTCGGCGTTTTATCGTCGTGTGCGAGGCTTTCCTCTGCATCCGCCCCCATTTTGGCCTATGGCTCAAGACTTTCAATGTCAAGCCGAAGGTGGTGCGCGGCAACCAGGCGGAGTGCGGAGGCGCCATGGTGGGCAAGATGCCCAACGTCTTATGGCTCGAGGGCTCCTTTGTGGAGACCCTGAAGGGGTGGCAATCGGGATGGTTTTACATCACCGAGCCACGCGACCCTGAGTGGGTCGCAGCCCCCGCGTTCCGGTCCGGACCCCCAACGCGGCTCATGTCCTGGAAAGAGACGGGCCTGTCGTGGGGTAGCAAAGGAGAGGTGACTGGACTGCTGTCGGTGTTCTGGGAACGGGGGTCCCCAGACTTGCCTGCCTGCGGCCTGCAGCGTGGCTCAAGAGGTGGCCCAGCATGGCCCATCTGCATCAACACAGATTCAAGACCCTCATGAGGGGCCAAGCCTCGCGGGACGGATGACACGGAGCTTCCTCAGGCACGGCCTCATCAGGCTGGCTCGCGAGGAGGCGGAGAGATCAAGGCGGGGTACCTCACGAGGTGCCCGTGACGCAAGCCATGACGACCAAGGGTGCCAGGCGGGCGCCAGCCCGTGCAGTGTCCTCCTTTCCTCTTTGGTGCAAAGGGAGCAAGCGCAGGCGGGAGCATCAAGCAAAGGCGCCCGTTTCGGTGCAACGAGACCAAGACCAGTCCAACGGCAGGGATGAAGTCATTGTGGAGCCCAAGCCAGCGTCACCACCAGAGTCTTTGGCAGGCGAGGACCAACTTTAGTCAGGATAAGTTTACCGGATGTTCCCCTTCATAATGGCCAATTGTTGGCGCCCTTCCCGCTCAATATTTGGGAAGAGGCCCAGGGCCTTTGCCTATAAATAGGACCAGCCACCCATAGGGTAGGAGGGAGGAGATCGAGAAGAGAGAGAGAGAGAGAGAGAAGGGTGACTGAACTCCTCCTAGCAGTTCATCCCCCCAGCCAAGAACAGACCCTCGTGAGGCTGTTCTTCCTTTTATTGTTCATCATCATCAGCCCAAGAGGCAATCCACCACACCACACACTGGAGTAGGGTATTACACCACAACGGTGGCCCGAACCAGTATAAACCTTGTGTCTCTTGTGTTGTTCTTTCCATAGCTTAGATCTTAGCGAGGCAGAGGGGTGCAAGTAGGTAGAAGGCGAAATCTTCGCGCGCACCCTAGTGTTCGAACCTCAAGGGTCTGCTGGAACCCGAAATCCGACATTTGGCGCGCCAGGTAGGGGTGCACCAGAGTTTTCCCTTCCGCCACCACCACGACTTGCCTCGCGATGAGTAGCGCGTCGCCCGCTCCGGCCGCTGGCGCCAACCCTGCAACGGGTACGGTGGCCGGACAAGTTCAAGCCAACGACGTCGCCGCGCTACGGCAGCACGACTGATCCACTGGCCTTCTTGCTGGCGTACGAGGAGGCCATCCTGGAAGCTGGAGGTGACGATAGGGTCATGGCCAACTGGCTCCCCATGGCCCTCACCGGCGCTCCGCGCGCATGGCTGCTCCACCTGCCGGCAGCCTCCGTGGCCTCTTGGGAAGAGCCCCGTAGCCTCTTCCCCGCCCACCGCGCTACACCAACACCCCCGGTCGTCGCGGCCCTCCTGGGCGGCTCGCAGGCACCGCCTACGAGTCACAACGTCAAGCCGTTCATCCGCCGGGTCAGCGCCGCTTCCATGCGGCAGGGGGCTCTCCCGAACCGGGCGGCGCCCAAGGCCGGCCTGACCTTCAGCTCGGAGGACGATCCCTCCAATTCGGCCTGCTCGGGTGCGCTCCCCATGCTGTGCACCCCCACCATCTGCCAGGTGGCCTTCACCAGAACTCTCATCGATGGCGGTGCGGGCCTCAGCGTGCTCTCGGTCGAGGCCTTCAACCTCCTCTGCATACCCCTGGAACGACTGCAACCCAACCGGCCCTTCTCAGGCGTTGGGGGCGGATCATCCAGCTCCTTGGGACAGATCCGGCTCCCAGTAACCTTCGGCACCTACAACAACTTCCGCATGGAGCTAGTCGACTTCGACATCGCCCCCATCAGCCTCCCCTACAACGCCATCCTCAGCTACCCAGCGCTGGCCTAGTTCATGGCCGCGACGCACCCGGCGTACAACCTCATGAAGATGCCCGGGAGCAGCGGTGTCCTCACCGTGCACGGGGACACCGGAGACGCGCTGCGGGTGCTCAAGCTCGCCTTCAAGACGGCGGCGTCGGCACAGCCCGCTGACTCGGAGACCCCCGAGCCCAAGGGGGCTGCACCCGCCAAGAAGAAACAGTTGTTCACCCAAGACAAGGCAGAAACCAAGCAGATACCCGTCGATGAGGACGGGTCCACCAATGCCACTTTCACCATAGGCGCCAACCTCGAACCCGAGCAGGAGGAGGCCCTGGTCGGGTTCCTGCGCGCGAACAAGAAGGTATTCGCTTGGGAGCCTGACCAGTTGGCGGGGATCCCTAGGAGTGTAATCGAGCATCACCTCAACGTGTGCCCCAACGTGCGCCCTGTGAAGCAGAAGGCAAGGCGGCAGTCCACAGAGAAGCAGGCCTTCATCGTCCAAGAGACCCGCAAACTAGAAGCCGCCGGGGTCATTCGCGAGGTCCGATACCCGGATTGGTTGGCCAACCCTGTCGTTGTGCCAAAGAAGGGAGGGAAGGAACACATGTGTGTCGACTTCACCAACCTCAACAAGGCATGCCCGCAAGATCCGTTCCCGCTCCCCCGCATCGACCAGATCGTCGATTCCATCGCGGAATGCGACCTGCTATGCTTCTTGGACGCCTTCTCTGGGTATCACTAGATCAAGATGGCGGTAGAAGACATCGAAAAGACAGCCTTCCTAACCCCGTGTGGGGTGTACAACTACACGTGCATGCCATTCGGGTTGCGTAACGCGGGGGCGACCTTTCAGCGGCTGATGCACATCACCTTGGGCCCGCAGCTCGGGAAGAATGTTGAGGCTTACGTCGATGACACTGTGGTAAAGTCTCGGGAGGCCAGGACCCTGATACAAGACCTGGAGGAAACCTTCGCGAGCCTCGACGCAGTGAACCTGCGGCTCAACCCAGAGATGTGTGTGTTCGGAGTCCCCTCGGGCAAGCTCTTGGGTTTCCTCGTGTCCCACCGAGGCATCGAGGCTAACCCGGAAAAGGTCAAGGCGGTCGAGGACATGAGCCTGCCAAAGAACCTCAGAGAAATGCAGAAGCTCACTGGGCGCATGACCGCGCTAGGGCGCTTCATCTCCAAGTTGGGGGAGCGAGCGCTGCCTTTCTTCCAGCTAATGAAGAAAAGGGGGCCCTTTGAGTGGACTGAAGAGGCCGACAAGGCGTTCCAGGATGTCAAGAGATACCTGACCAGCCCACCGGTCATGGTGGCTCCGCGCCCTCAAGAGCCCCTGGTGCTTTACCTCGCCGCCACTCCCTACTCCGCCAGCGCAGCCATGGTGGCGGTTAGAGAGGAGCGTCGAATCAAAACCACAGCAACAGCCCGGGACAAGGCAAAACAGGAACAAGGAAGGCCCACAGAAACCGCCGCCGCGGCTGAGGAGGATCAGCCGCCGCAGAGGAGCGCACCGGAGGTGGAAGAGGCCCCTCTCCCAGATTTCCAGCCTCAGGAGGCCTCATCACCTCAGGAGGCGCCATGGTCTCCGAAAGGAGACACCAGCACTGACGCACCCAACCTCATTGAGCACCCAGTGTACTTCGTCAGCACGGTGTTGCGGGATGCGAGGGCACGGTACCCCATGCCTCAGAAGCTCCTCCTTGCGCTACTGGGGGCCTCGCGCAAGCTGCGGCACTATTTTCAGGGTCACCCCATCAAGGTCGTCTCGTCATACCCCCTGGAGAGAGTGCTCAGGAGCCCTAACTCAGCTGGAAGGGTCGCTAAGTGGAACATAGAACTGTAAGCATTTCAGCTTGAATTCAGCACGACCAGAGTCATCAAGGGAACAGCATTGGCGGATTTTGTGGCAGAATGGACGGAGGCACCAGGCCTCAAGGCCGACGAGGATCGGTCCCTCTCCCCGGGAAGCGAGGCACCGGAAGGCTGGGTCATGTACTTTGATGGGGCATTCTCCAGGCATGGCGCTGGGGCTGGGGTGGTGCTTATATCGCCCACTCAGGACAAGCTCTACTACGCTGTGCAGCTCTGTTTCCAGCAAGGTGAAAAGGTCTCCAACAACATAGCGGAGTATGAAGGTTTAATAGCGGGCTTGAAGGCCGCAGCTGCCCTGGGGGGTGAAACGCCTCACCATCAAGGGCGATTCGCAGCTCCTTGTCAATTTCTCCAACAAGGTGTACGAGCCGAAAGATGAGCACATGGAAGCCTACCTTGCGGAGGTCCGCAGGATGGAGAAGCAGTTCTGGGGGTTGGAGTTGCAGCCCCGTGGCACCAATCAGGAGGCTGACGACATCGCCAAACGGGCGTCCAGGAGGTTACCTCAGGAGCCTGGCATTTTCGAGGAGCGGCTCTTCAAGCCCTCAGCCCTGCCGTCATTGTCCAACACGGCTCAGCCTCGGGAGGAGCTCCCCCAGCCACCTGCCTCAGGAGCCCCGGCCTGTGGCCAAGCCTCAGGAGCACGCCTGCTCCTGACGATGGAACCTCAGGAGGGGTGCTGGATCACGGAGCTCCGGAGTTACTTAACACAGGGGACCCTGCCGAAGAAGGAGGAGGAAGCGGAGCGTGTGGCACGGCAGGCCACGGCATACCGCATCAAGGATGGAGAGCTCTACCGGAAGCGACCAAACGATGTATCCCTGCGCTGCATCTCCAGGGAGCAAGGAAAGGAACTGCTGGAAGATATACATGGCGGAGACTGTGGACATCATTCATCATCGCGGACCCTCGTCGGCAAGGCGTTCTGTAGTGGGTTTTATTGGCCCACCGCACTCAATGACGCCGTCGAACTAGTGAAAGCTTGTGAGGCCTGCCAGTTCCATGCCAAGCAGATCCATCAGCCGGCAGGAGGCCTGCAGACTATACCCCTTTCATGGCCATTCGCAGTCTGGGGGCTGGACATCCTGGGCCCGTTTCCTCGGGCGCCAAGGGGCTACCGCTACCTCTACGTCGCCGTGGACAAGTTCACCAAGTGGGCTGAAGTAGAGGCCGTCCGCACCATCCCTGCGGGTTCCGCGGTCAAGTTCATCAGGGGCATCGTGAGCCGGTTCGGGGTGCCGAACCGCATCATCATGGAAATGGTTCGCAGTTCACCAGTAACCTCTTCAAAACATACTGTGCTAACCTTGCAACGCAGATATGCTATGCTTCGGTGGCGCACCCCCGAAGCAATGGCCAGGCCGAACGAGCCAACGCAGAGGTCCTGAGGGGCCTCAAGACCAGGACGTTCAAGAAGAAGCTGGTGGCCTGCGGCAGAGGTTGGTACGACGAGCTTCAGTCCGTGTTGTGGTCCATCCGCACAACCGCGACCAAGCCGACCGGAGAGACCCTATTCTTCCTAGTCTACGGAGCCGAAGCGGTCCTCCCTCACGAGGTCAGAAGCCGCTCCGCGCGGGTCCTAGCGTTCGACGAGGCGCAGCAGGACGCCAGGCGGGGGATGGACCTCGTGCTGGGGGAGGAACGTCGCTAAGAAGCCGTGCTGGGAGCGGCGAGGTACCAACAAGCACTGCGACGATATCACTGCCGCAACATCCGCGCCAGAACTCTCGAGGTAGGAGACCTCATGCTCAGGCAGGTTCTCTCCAGGGAGGGACTGCACAAGCTCTCTCCCATGTGGGAGGGCCCGTTCAAGGTTGTTCATGTTTCCAGGCCCGGCTCCGCGCCCTTGGAGACTCAGGAGGGGGTGCCGGTCCAGAACGCATGGAACATCCAGCACCTATTGAGGTTCTACCCCTAAAAAGGCCCAGAGCCTGTGAAGAAGGCGAATGCTTGTGAAGCTGTCACGTTTTGGAAAAGGCCCAGAGCCTGTGAAGCTGTCGCGTTTTGGAAAAGGCCCAGAGCCTGTGAAGAAGGCGAATGCCTGTGAAGCTGTCGCGTTTTGGAAAAGGCCCAGAGCCTGTGAAGAAGGCGAATGCCTGTGAAGCTGTCGCGTTTTGGAAAAGGCCCAGAGCCTGTGAAGAAGGTGAATTCCTGTGAAGCCGTCGCGTTTTGGAAAAGGCCCGGAGCCTGTGAAGAAGGCCAACGCCTGTGAAGCTCGCCGCCCGTGACACTCTCACGTAATAATGAGTTGGGGCTGTACATGCCCCGAAGTCTCAGGAGTACCGGCCTCAGGCCCTGGGGCTCCCTCCCACGCCCAGTGGCAGAACTTAGCTCCGCGCTGGTGAGAATACGTCGAAGACTAGATTAGGTGCCGGATGCGGCTTTTTCATTTGCTTTCCGCAGTTGGCTTGTTCATTCTCATTCGAAGTTTTTTTGAAGCTGTTGCCGTCTTTGGCTTGTGGTTCTTCGACTTTTCACTCTCCTGCCTCGATTTCTCTTATGCAAGGCCTCGCGAGAGGGGCAGCCGAGCGCCCTCGCGAGTGTTCTTGTCCTAGTCGTTCAAAGGTTTCGCGACCTGGGTCCATTACAGGAGCACCCCTCCAGTCCGTGCCCCACGGGCACCGCGACACGAACACAAGGCCTGGGTCGGTCGCCCCCCACGGCTGGGGCCGGGAACTAACCACGCGCGGGCACGTAGCCGGAAGGCACGATAACGGAAGCAAAGCGATGATTAACAGCAATAACCCAAACACGCCCCCGCGGGGCTCCATGCTACTATTTTTTTACGCAGGAAAAAGGAAAAGAAAGAACAAATCAGGCGCAGCTCGCCTCACACCGGCCTGCAGGGAAGACTCGAGCTGCCTCCGGGGCTCAGGCAGACTCCCTCTCGCACTTCACCGAGGCGCGACGGCGGGCAGACACGCTACCACCTCCCAAGCAGGTACGACGGCGTGGAGGCTGATCGCGGCCAGCGCTAGAAGAGTCGCCACCTGAAGAAGAACTGGAGAAGCTTGGGGAACCCTGAGCGCCGCCAGTCATGCGAGCGTTGTCCTCTCCATCATCGCCGGAGCTGGGTCCCCGGCCGCGGTCGTCATCCTCAGGGCAGCACCCTACGCGGCGACCATCTTTCCCAAACACCCTCACGTAGAGGGTGGCATCGCCGTCAAACTTGAAGTGCAGGGTGCACCGACGGCTCAGGCCACGCGCGTGGGCAAACGTCTGCCAACCGCGGGCCAAGGCAGGCTCCTGGCTGCGGAGACCTCCAGAGAAGCCCATGAGGCCCGGCTGCAGCAGCCATCAGCCTAGAGCCAGAGGCCGCCCGGGGCGCCGGCCGGGAGCTCGCCGAGGAGAAAGCGAGGAAGTGGAAGCCGGGTGCTAGTCGGCTCCGCCGACCACACAACGAACTCCGGCAGCACCTCTGCAGCGCGAAAGCGCGGCCTAGGGGGATGCGTGACCGAAGTGCGCCCCCCGGCCACAGTAGTCCGCCCGTCACCATGCTGGAAATCGTCTCCACGGCCGCGGGGAGCTGCCGTGGTGGCCACGGGATGTTTGCGAGGGCGCCCTCGGCCGCACTTGGGCGGGGGGGAGGCAGGCTCAACCTGGCGAGCCTTCCCCTTCTCTGCGGCCGAGAACCTCCTCGACGGGGCCATGAAGAAGAAGGAGAAGCAAGAAGGGATGGACTGGAAGGGCGCGCGCCGTTCCGTACTTATGGCCGGCGAAGGCCAACCGCCGACCTCCACGATCGTAGGTAATCATGACCCGCTTTGCATGCAGAGACTTGTCCAATCCGTGCAGTTGCCGAGGCGCCATGGGGAAGTGGAGACGCCCACGTCCAATCAACCGCCACGCGGCGCCCAAGGCCGCAGGCTGTTAGGGCCCGCGGCGCTTCGCCCTTGCCCTTTCGCCTCCCTGCACGGCCAAGTCCGGGCGCGCCTTGGGCCCGGGGGCTACTGTCGGCGTTCTGGGAACGGGGGTCCCCAGACTTGCCTTCCTGCGGCCTGCGGCGTGGCTCAAGAGGGGGCCCAGCACGGCCCATCTTCATCAACACAGACTCAAAACCCTCGCGAGGGGCCAAGCCTCACGGGACGGACGACACGGAGCTTCCTCAGGCACGGCCTCATCAGGCTGGCTCGCGAGGAGGCGGAGAGATCAAGGTGGGGTACCTCACGAGGTGCCTGTGACACAAGCCATGACGACCAAGGGCGCCAGGCGGGCGCCAGCCCGCACAGTGTCCTCCTTTCCTCTTTGGTGCAAAGGGAGCAAGCGCAGGCGGGAGCATCAAGCAAAGCCGCCCGTTTTGGTGCAACGAGACCAAGACCAGTCCAACGGCAGGGAGGAAGTCATTGTGGAGCCCAAGCCAGCGTCACCACCAGAGTCTTTGGCAGGCGAGGACCAACTTTAGTCAGGATAAGTGTACGAGATGTTCCCCTTCAGAATGGCCAATTGTTGGCGCCCTTCCCGCTCAATATTTGGGAGGAGGCCCAGGGCCTTTGCCTATAAATAGGACCAGCCACCCATAGGGTAGGAGGGAGGAGATCGAGAAGAGAGAGAGAGAGAGAAGGGTGACTGAACTCTTCCTAGCAGTTCATCCCCCAGCCAAGAACAGACCCTCGCAAGGCTGTTCTTCCTTGTATTGTTCATCATCATCAGCCCAAGAGGCAATCCACCACACCACACACTGGAGTAGGGTATTACACCACAACGGTGGCCCGAACCAGTATAAACCCTGTGTCTCTTGTGTTGTTCTTTCCATAACTTAGATCTTAGCGAGGCAGAGGGGTGCAGGTAGGTAGAAGGCGAAATCTCCGCGCGCACCCTAGTGTTCGAACCTCAAGGGTCTGCCGGAACCCAAAATCGGACAACTGCAAACATGCATCCAAACCCTGGTGGACAAGTAGCTCAGGCTTGTCAACGTAGTCCAGGTCATGCTCATCCGCCGGATCCTCCCGTGTTAACAACAGGCCTTCAATCTGTGGGAGTTCAACCCGGCGCAGCACCGAACTCTAAACAGGCTCTTCGACACGACGTAAGAAGACGTCTGGAAGGTGCTTTTCAAGGGTGCCGAGGCTCCCGCATCTGCTACCGAGGATCGCGGATTTAGCGCGCAGCGTCACGCCAGCGCGGTAAGTTGTTTGTGCCTTTTACAGGGTATTAGTTTTTCATAGTTTAACTCTATGCGGGATCTAAGCTCCCTTACCTTTGACAGGTTTGGCAGGCGAAGTGCGGATAGATCGACTGTCCGGCTCCTTTACCCGAAGACCCAGCCGATGCCCGCTTGGCGAAGCTGCTGGTTCTGGCACCCTATGTGGTGCCGGAGAAGAAGGCCACGAAGAGGGCCACGGGGACTCGAAAAAGTGCCCGGCGCCAGGAGGTGTCGGGTTCATCATCCGACGGCTCCAAGGCGCAATCCTCCCGTGAAGACGAGGAGGAGGAAGATGAGACCTCTCCCCCTCCAGCGGGGGGGGGGGGGGGGAGAGAAGAAAAGGAAGGCCGCCCTCACTGAGGAGGCCGAAGGGTCCAAGAAGGGGGAAAACCCTTCCTCCGGACTACTCCACCGACGCCGACGACGGCTGAGAGGAGTGGCCGCTCAGGTCCAAGCCCCTGGGAAATCGTAAGTATCCGGATACCAGAGTAATTCATAGTATTCCCTTATTGCACAGCTTTCCCTTATGTCGAATATGTTTATGCAGCCCACCCAAAGACCGGCTCGACGCGTCGTCGAGCGGTTCACTAGACTCGTCGGATGTGAATTCGCTTCCGATGGCTTCCTCCCCCCGCCCTACGGACGACGCCGAAGTGTTGTCCCAACAGGCTCCAAGCCAGGAGGAGGTGGTCCTGGAGGTGCCGCAAGGTGACCTCCCGGACTCCAGGAGTAAAGGGGATAAAACCCCCCAGGGCTCCAAGTCCGGCTCTAGGCCGGACACCGCTCCGGAACCATCAAAGGTTCCAGAGTCCAGCGGGCGACCTCCTTCCAAGAGGAGCCAGCCCACCGTGCCGGTGACCCCCGTCCAACCGGAGGCGCCGGACAATCTGTTGGAGGTGCTCAAAGGCGCCTCCATCGACGAGGAGCACCGCACTATTATGAGTCCGGTGGTCCAGAAGGTTCAGTCTGCTAAGAGCGGACTGACTGAAGCTTGTGCTAGCCTTTTAACAGGCTTTGAGGTAAGTAAAGAATGTGTAAATAATATTACCGCATAGACAGTAGCCCCTGATGCTCTGTTTGGCGTTCGGGAAGAAAAGCCGAATAGAGGATCAAATTAAATTCGCAGGAGTCTAACAAAAAAGAGTCAATATGCGTATGCAGGCTTCTCTGCTGGCGTCCGCCGTACTGACTGCGGAAGTGGACACGCTAAAGCAGAACCTCGAGCAGTCCGAGCAAGAGCTCGGGCGTGCCAAGAAGCAGCTCGAGGACAAGGAAGGTAAGAAATACCTTGTTTAAATATATATATATATATAAAGGTGCAATTGCAAAAAATGACAGGATTATCGTGGCTATTGTAGGGGCCACGTCTGAGGTGGCGACCCTTAAGCAAGCGCTGCTCGAGGCTGAGAAGAGGGCGGCCACGGAGCGCATCGAGCGGGAGAAGTATGAGGCCCAGGTTGGCAAGGTGCAGCAAGAGCTCCAGGTTCTCATGAAAAAACATGAGAGTTTGGAGCTTGACTCAAAGATGCGAGCGTCCGAGCTCGCAGCGGCTATTGAAAATGCCAAGTCTGCCAAGGCCGAATCCTTGAAGACCCTCCAGGAGTTGGATGCGGTGAAAAAGATAGCGGTGGGTAAGGCATTCTCTATGCAAAGCAAACACATAAACGTGAGTTACTTGTTACTTACCCGAATCCGGAGCTCTCTAGGAGCGTTCACAGATCTTCCCCGTAGTGTGTCCGATGCCGCCGCATTCAATCGAGCCGAGGAGGGCAGCTAGACAGAGAAGGTGTTCTAGTCTCAGTATGCTAAGGCCGGACACCCCGTGCCCCTGAGCGACCAGCTGAAGCAACTGGTCGAGCTCCACAAGGCAGCCAAACAGGCCATGAAGGGCCGCATAGTTCGGCTGTGGCCTGGAGAGGCTCTGCATGGGAGCTATTTCGGGCTGGTGCGGCGGCTGGTGGGGGCCTGTCTAAGGCTCGAAGTCATCAAGTGCTCTGTCTGCATTGAAGGTGCTCGTAGGGCACTTGCCCGTGCTAAGGTGCACTGGGGCAAGCTGGATGCTGAGAAGCTTGTGAAGGACGGGCCACCGCCGGGGAAGGAGCATCGCAAGCCCGAGAATTATTATACGGATGTTCTGAAGGGTTCCCGCCCTGTGGCAGGTGAATGTTCCAGGGATGTAATTTTTGAGTAAACTCGCTCGTTTTGTCCTGTGCGCTGAAAACTTGTTCATATGCGCTAAGCAATGCTGTTGGAATTTAAAATATTACCTTCTGTGCGGCCGTTTATCAAATTTGAGAGATGGCGAGTCGTCGGCTTTTGCCCCCATAGCACGAGTGCTGGGGTGTTCGGGATAAACATGAGCGCTCTTTTTGCCATGTTTGGGTCCTTCGAAGGAGGCGCTCAGCACAACGAACAAGGCAATCGGACTATAATGCGTGAACACTCTCACTTAGCCATAGAATTCTATAATTTTAAATTTCGACGAAGCCCCTGGTATTCGGAAGACCGAGTTCGGGGCGCTATCCACGCCTTGGCCGGACGAAGCCGACTCCTCGCTCTAAGCGGCATAAGTCTTTAGGGACTCGAAAAACCTCTCGAACAGCGACCAGCTCTCGCTTCATCATGACAGTCAGTTTTAGCTTTCTCTACTGAGGTGCTTGACCCAGCTCAACTGGGGCACAATCGTAGTAGTTCTCCTAGTGCTACCTTAGCCGATATAGCGGAACGTAAGGCACCAAAACATAGGAGCCGGGCAAACCCAACTATTGACCCAAGACATGATTCGGAGCCGATGCATATAATGCTATAAGTTCGGGGTGCCGCACTTGTTAAAGTGTTCAGACTTCTCACACCATATTGAGGGGTACTAAAGTCCCTGGCGTATTTTGGCCGTACCAAAGTGTATGGGTGCAGCATGTCGTTAAGGAACATATATTTGTAAAAAAAAGGTAATGCAAAAATAGACAAAAGCTATGCATTGTTTATTAAAAAGGGCTGCGATCAAAGCAGAACGATACAAAATAATGCGATAAGCAAAAGGTTGGACTATTTAACATGTCCGTTCCAGGGGCAGGCTGCGGAATGGTATGCGAAACAGGTATACTGCTCGTGATAGAGACCACCTGGGAGTTCCGTAATGCGACATGGCTTGTCTGCTTCCCTGGTTCTTGCATCGTTTGTGCGGCAATTGAACTGCCGAACAGGCCTTCCGAAGAATGGAGTCCTGAAAGTAAGAGAAATGTAAAAAATCGGCAGCCCCTGGTGCGGTTTAAGCCGTGTTTCGGGCGTGCCGTGATGGTGCCCCTCCCCCTGTACCCATGGTATTTCTAGAGCGTAGTTATGTACGCGAAGCACTGACATCGCATTTTTGCGAGGGCTGGGGTTGGGGCCGCATTGCTACGCCTGCTCGGAACGTGCCAGGCGGTCTTGTTGTAGGTTACTCCGGGCGCGCTTGACGGTGTCCGGACGTTTAATGGCCAGACTAGAGAACTGCCTGGAGAGGCTGCTTTGTACTTCCGCAGCAAGGGCCGCCGTGTGCTCCTCCATTCGAAGAGAGCGTTCGGTGTTTCCATTGACCGCAATTACTCCTCGAGGGCCTGGCATCTTGAGCTTAAGGTATGCGTAGTGCGGTACCGCATTGAACTTGGCGAATGCGGTACGCCCGAGCAGTGCGTGATAGCCACTGCAGCATGGGACTATGTCGAAGATTAACTCCTCGCTTCGGAAATTATCCGGAGATCCGAAGACCACTTCAAGTGTGACTGAGCCTGTACAGTTGGCCTCTACACCTGGTATTACGCCTTTAAAGGTCGTTTTGGTGGGCTTAATCCTCGAGGGATTTATGCCCATTTTCCGCACTGTATCCTGGTAAAGCAGGTTCAGGCTACTGCCGCCGTCCATAAGGACTCTAGTGAGATGAAATCCGTCAATAATTGGGTCTAGAACCAATGCGGCGAATCCGCCATGACGGGTGCTAGTGGGATGGTCCCTTCGATCAAAGGTGATCGGGCAGGAGGACCATGGGTTGAACTTTGGGGCGACTGGCTGTACCGCGTATACGTCCCTTAACGCGCGCTTCCGCTCCCTCTTGGGGATGTGGGTTGCGTATATCATGTTCACTGTCCGCACTTGTGGGGGAAAACCCTTCTGTCCACTGTTGTTCGGTGGCCGGGGCTCTTCGTCGTCATCGCTATGCAGCCCCTTATCAGTATTTTCAGCATTTAACTTGCCTGCCTACTTGAACACCCAACAATCCCTGTTGGTGTGATTGGCCAGCTTTTTGGGGGTGCCGCATATCTGGCACAAGCGGTCGAGTATTCGGTCCAAACTGGACGGGCCCCTAGGATTTCTTTTGAATGGCTTTTTCTGCTGACCGGATTTATAGCCTCTGAATTCGGCATTAACTGCCGTATCCTCAGCATTGTCGCCGTTAATGCGGCGCTTCTGCTTGTTGCGACGTGACCTGCCACTACTATCCCTGGTATCCGAATTACCAGGGTTCTTGGTCATATTGTTGCTACGAGCAAGCCAGCTGTCTTCTCCCGCGCAAAAGCGAGTCATGAGTGTCGTGAGTGCTGCCATAGATTTCGGCTTTTCCTGTCCAAGGTGCCGGGCAAGCCACTCGTCACGGATATTGTGCTTGAAGGCTGCTAGGGCCTCTGCATCCGGACAGTCGACTATTTGATTTTTCTTTGTTAGGAACCATGTCCAGAATTGCCTGGCCGATTCATCTGGCTGCTGAATTACGTGGCTTAGGTCATCTGCGTCTGGGGGTCGCACATAAGTGCCCTGGAAATTGTCGAGGAATGTGGCTTCCAGGTCCTCCCAACAACTGATTGATCCTGCTGGCAAGTTGTTAAGCCAATGCTGAGCTGGTCTTTTAAGCTTGAGTGGGAGGTATTTGATGGTGTGGAGATCATCGCCGCAGGCCATATGGATATGAAGGAGATAATCCTCGATCCATACCGCAGGATCTGTTGTGCCATCATATGATTCGATGTTTACGGGTTTGAAACCCTCGGGGATTTGATGATCCATTACTTCGTCTGTGAAGCATAGTGGGTGTGCGGCACCTCTGTACTGGGCTATATCATGACGTAGCTCCAATGAACTTTGTCTACTGTGTTCGGCCCTGCCGGATTTGTGTCCGGCATGACGGTTACCGTCTCGAGTCGTGGGGCGCCCACGCGATCCATAGATCGATCTTGTTTGCCTTGCCTTGTCCTCCAACATATCTCACAGGTCAAGCGCATTTTCCCGTGCCTTGGTACGGGGTGCGGCTTGAGTGGAGGGCCGAGAGGCCTCTCTGTCGCAGCCACGATGTGGCCGGTCGGCTGTATCAAGTGCTGGTGATGTAGGTTTAAGTGCTTCCTCCTCTAATCAGGGTAGCAACCTGCGCTTTGGATAGCTCTTGGAGGGGCGTTCGAGTTTATGCTCTTCGGCCGCAAGGACTTCAGTCCATCTGTCGACTAGCAACTCTTGATTAGCTCTTAAGCTATTGCTGTTTTTTCTTGAGGCTTCTTGCCGTGGCCATAAGCCTGCGTTGAAAACGCTCTTGCTCGACGGGATCCTCTAGCACGACGAATTTGTCGTCGTCGAGGCTTGCCTCGTCTTTGGAAGGAGGCGTATAATTATCATCCTCGACCTCTCTGTCTGCCACTCTCTCATGAGGGCTGGCTCCTCCATCCTCCTGTGGTGAATCTTGCTGGAGGGGGTTTTCTTCGGCACTCTCCGGAGTATTATTATCTCCCGTGCCGGAATCGCCATGTTTGCTTTGGCGGGATTTTGAGCGGCGCCGCTGACGTCGGCGCTTAGGCTATTTCTTGGAGGGGTCATCCTCCGCTGTTCCATCGCCATCTCCTTCTTTTGGGCTGTCCACCATGTATATGTCATACGACGAGCTGGCATTCCAGGGCCTAATAGGCGCTGGTTCTTCATCGTCTCCTGCATCGGTGTCCATACCGTCGATGTCTTCGGAGTTGAAGTCGAGCATGTCGGTTAAATCGTCGACAGTGGCTATAAAGTGGGTGGTGGGTGGGCTTTGAATTTCTTCATCGTCCGTATCCCAACCTTGCTGACCGTAGTCCGGCCAGGGCTCTCTTGATAAAGAGAGAGACTTTAGTGTTTTTAGAATATCGCCGAAAGGCGAGTACTGAAAGATGTCTGTGGCAGTAAACTCCATGATCGGCACCCAATCGGATTCGATCGGCAGGGGCGCGGAGGGTTCGGAGTCAGGAGAGGAGTCCGGCTCCTTGGAGTCACGAGTCTCGCAGAGTGCGGGGCTGGTGTTCGGCTCGATCGCCGTTGGGATCGCAGCCCCCGAGCGGCGTCCAACCACCCGTCCTCGATCGGCGCAGTTGGCTCCGAATTAAGGGTCGAAGCCGATGCGGGTGCGGCCTCCAGGGCACTGTTCGGCGGCAGAGCTAGATCATGCTCGTCGTGACACTGCGGCACGCTCGGCAGTGGCTCGAATCCGTCGAAGATCAAGTCCCTACGGATGTCAGTCGTGTAGTTTAAACTTCCAAATCTGACCTGACGGCCAGGGGCATAGCTTTCGATCTGCTCCAGATGGCCAAGTGAATTGGCCCGCAGTGCAAAGCCGCCGAAGACGAAGATCTGTCCGGGGAGGAAGGTCTTACCCTGGACTGCATCGCTATTGATGATCGTAGGAGCCATCAAGCCTGACGGCGACGACATAGAGGAACTCTTAATGAAAGCACCAATGTTGGTGTCAAAACCGGCGGATCTCGGGTAGGGGGTCCCGAACTATGCGTCTAGGCCAGATGGTAACAGGAGGCAAGGGACACGAAGTTTTACCCAGGTTCGGGCCCTCTTGATGGAGGTAAAACCCTATGTCCTGCTTGGTTAATATTGATGAGATGGGTAGTACAAGAGTAGATCTACCACGAGATCGGAGAGGCTAAACCCTAGAAGCTAGCCTATGGTATGATTGTTGTTCTGTATGTTGTCCTACGGACTAAAACCCTCCGGTTTATATAGACACCGGAGAGGGTTAGGGTTACACAAAGTCGGTTACAATGGTAGGAGATCTATATATCCGTATCGCCAAGCTTACCTTCCACGCCAAGGAAAGTCCCTTCCAGACACGGGACGAAGTCTTCAATCTTGTATCTTCATAGTCCAGGAGTCCGGCTGAAGGTATAGTCCGGCCATCCGGACACCCCCTAATCCAAGACTCCCTCAGTCATCTTTATTTTAAAACCCCGGGCCAGTGCTGCTCTTAGTGTTGGTCGAAACTAGAGCATCGTGCGGGACCGTCCCTTGGCAACTTGGGTTATGTTGGTACATGTACGCTTAGCTTATCCGATGTGCCCTGAGAACGAGATATGTGCAGCTCCTATCGGGATTTGTCGGCACAGTCGGGTGGTCTTGTTTTACCATTGTCGAAATGTCTTGTAACTGGGATTCCGAGACTGATCGAGTCTTTCTGGAAGAAGGAATATCCTGCGTTGACCGTGAGAGCTTGTGATGGGCTAAGTTGGGACACCCCTACAGGGTATAAACTTTTGAGAGCCGTGCCCGTGGTTATGTGGCAGATGGGAATTTGTTAATATCCAGTTGTAGATAACATGACACTTGACTTAATTAAAATGCATCAACCGCGTGTGTAGCCGTGATGGTCTCTTTCCGGCGGAGTCTGGGAAGTGAACACGGTCTTGTGTTATGCTTGAACGTAAGTAGTTTCAGGATCACTTCTTGATCACTTATAGCTCTTCGACCATTGCGTTGCTTCTCTTCTCTCTCTTATTTGCATATGTTAGCCACCATATATGCTTAGTGCTTGCTGCAGGTCCACCTCATTACCTTACCCCTACCCATAAGCTTAAATAGTCTTGATCTCGCGGGTGTGAGATTGCTGAGTCCTCGTGGCTCACGGATACTTCCAAACAGTTGCAGGTGCCGATGATACCAGTGCATGTGACACAATCGAGCTCAAGTGGGAGCTTGATGAAGATCTGGGTCGTTACTATGTTTCGTTTCCTGATGATCAGTAGTGGAGCCCAGTTGGGACGATCGGGGATCTAGCATTTGGTTTTGTCTTCTTTTATTTTGGTTCCATAGACGGACCTTGATTGTACTCTGGATGATGTATGTTTAACTTGTTATTTGTGTGAAGTGGCGATTGTAAGCCAACTCTTTATCCCTTTCTTATTCAGTACATGGGATTGTGTGAAGGTTACCCCACTTGCAACTAAACCACCATGCGGTTATGCCTCTAAGTCGTGCCTTGACACGTGGGAGATATAGCCGCATCGTGGGTGTTACAAGTTGGTAATCAGAGCCATCCCCGACTTAGGAGCCCCCTGCTTGATCGAATCGCTAACGTTGTCGAGTCTAGAACAAAATGTTTTGAGTCTTAGGATTATATATATCGGAGAGTAGGATTCTTTTTACTCCTCAGTTCCTTCGTCACTCTAGTGAGGCCTCCTGATGTAGAAGTTTTGACTTTTCTCTCCTCAAATTTCACGATTTTTTTTAGGATCATGCGGGTATCTTGGAATCGTTCCGATAGTCTTGTGACGAGAACATTGTTCTTGGTGCCTCCTGACATTTAGGGGTTGTGGAAGTGTCCCGGGGAGTTGAGCTCCGAGGTGTTGTCATCACAATTTTATCGTTGCTGTTCTGGAATACCTGAGTTCGCTGACATTGAAAATCTCTTTTATGTATTTGTTGGTGAGATAACCTCGACGCCACCTAGTACTGGGGCGGGAGTTTGGGATTATTGCCATAACTTGTATAACAGATGCTTTTCCAAGGTTGAGGTACATGATTTCCGAAGGTTTCTTGGTTATGCGTTGAAGGATGGATACAGCTGGATGTAGGAATTGTTAGTTTGGGTGAGATATTATGCTTCCACTGTATCCCCAACACCTGATTGCATAACTAGAAAGTTTCGGGAGTTTATAAGTGGGAATTCAAGTATCACATAGGATATCTTTCCAACAGACACATGATACGATATGTGATCTATCATATGTTTGTTTCTGGCTTTTTCTGCAAGCCAAATCCTTTGTTTTGTTTTTGTTGTGGTATTCGAGTTGCTTCAATGTCAAACGTTGATTCCATGCCTCTTTCTAAGCGGTGTTATCATATTTCTACGTGGATGCTAATCCTTCATGATCATCGAGATTGTCATGTCAATTCTTTCCATCCGGTGCAATTCTCTTCAAGATGACCCTATCATGTTTTCCCTGCTGCAAGATCCAATCTCAGTTTTTTCTCAACGGTGTTTGTATCAACTGTCCCAAGTTGCCTTTGTTTTCCCGCCCTCCCACCCTTTTCCTTCAAGGAATCAAATTTCTTAATCTAGTATCGATTTTATTCATTTGAAGTCTCTTCATTCTTTTCAATCAATGTTCTTATCCGGTGATTCTCAGGAAGAAACTAACAGAGCTTCAAGTTCATCAGTCTTCGTTCTCTTTCTTCTCTGGTGGATTCAAATCAAGCTTTCGGTGTTGATTATATAATTTTCATTGGTTCACATGCTTTCCATGTTGGAAGTTCTTATCGAAGACTCTCTTATTTATTCACCTCTCGCTATTCATTTGTCCCGGAGTGTTGAAGATATCTCAGAAGATTCGCGTTTCCATTCCTAATTCATTTAAGCTATTTCGAGGTTCTTATCTCATTCAAGACATTTAATTCAAGCCGTGCAATCTCCTTTTCAAGTAATCGTTTCAATGGTGTTTATTTTGAGTGGGCCCTAACCCACAGGTCTTTTCCTAGGATCTTACCTGACTCTTCTAATTTTCCCGGAGTTACTCTCAAATTCTTCTCCAAGTCTGACGTAAGAATGAATTATCATCAATCAAATACCTTTCTCTAAGATCTTTTGAAATTCTATCATCGTTGGTTCAACCTTTCTAATTTTTCATTCCGGAGTGCCTCAACAATCTGTGGTGGTGTTTCTCATCGTCATTCTCTGCATTTGAAGACCGAACAAGAGTTTCTCTTAAATCCCTCCATCCTCTTCAAGATTCATGTCTCTAGCTTGATGCCATCCTCTCATAATTGTTTTCGATTGTGAGAATTCTTTTCAACCATCTGGAGCAATTCAAGAGTCCTTTAGTTTGATTCTCCTGAGCCCATCATCTCAGAATTATTCATTCCAGCTTTCAACTCTCGTTCTCGAATGTTCAAGTATTCTCTAATCAGCTCGTCATCTCTTCGTTCACTTGTATCCAAATTCCCTCAAGTACCTTCATTCGTTTTTCCAATTCTTCCCAGTGTTTCATTCTCTTATTTATTCGTTTTCAATCCTTACAGTGGGTCATTCAACATTCCTATTCCTTTATTGTCATATCATTTCATTCGTTCTTTTTAATCCTACCGGTGGTTCGTTCAAGACTGTCCCAAGTTTGTTCTATCTCTCTTTAATCATTTTTTCAATGAGAATAAGTGGCATGACAAATCCATTGTGGGTCATCAATTTAATTGATGAAGGATAAGGATAATGTAATTCTTATTCTTATTTCATCAAGTAATTTCTATTCCATATTCCAGAGGTTCATCAAAATTATTGGTTTCCATTGCTCATCTTTCTTTTCCGGAGTTCCAAGTTTTCTCGGTTACATCATCATGAAGCTCCATCTAAATCATTGCAAGACTTCACCTTTTGTTTTCAACTTCTCTTTCCTTTCGTTTGATCATTCTTTTATTACTGGAGTTCTCACGGAGGCTCAACATGGTGGTTCGTCAAGGATTCCTTTCATTCTTCAATTGTTTCTTAAGATTTCTCTCGAAGTTATGATCCGCCAAGCTTTACTCTAAAATTAACATGGTGTTCAGGACATGTCTTATTTTGAGGAGTTCAAGCATTCTTAATCTTGCATTCCGAAGTCCAATTCGTTCTACCTTATCATTTGAGTTGGTGTTATATCATTTTTGACAATTTATTTGTGTTTCATGATTCACAAGTTGTCCGGAATGACATATTTTAAACCCATCATTTTCAATTCATTCATGAGATCCTTTGCAACCCATCAATCTCTTCATAGGAATTATCTTGGGTTATATTTCACCTAAAGCTTTCCCTAAGGATTGTTGCTATTTATGGTGCTTAAAAATGACCCAAGTTCTTCATTTATCCTCCCGGTGAAATAAGCTTCTCGTCTCCTTATTGATATCAATCCAATCTTTTGTTTCCGTAGTGGCACAATTTCGCCTCAATTTTGAGAAGTTTTCCATAAGCCCACTAAAAGTTTATTCGTTTCATTGTTGGTTTTTCCAACAACTTCGTTATAACCTTCTTGGAAGGGTGCTCCCCAAGCTCTTTTGTGGCAGAAGTTGGCATTTTCTTCTCCATTCTTTCATTCCAATGATCTATATTCTATTCTTTCTTCCGGCGGCATTGTGATGTTGCTCTCTTCACTCATCATTTCGAATTGTGAGGATTGTGTTCTTTTCATTCTTATCATTTAACCGGAATGTTGTGTCCTCTGCTCAAGTTCTTTTCATCTTATCAAGTCTTCCATCTCTTTTCAACCGGAGTGATGTCCGAATTTGTTCTTCCTTGTTCCTCTTTTCTAACGGAGTGTTTTCAACTTCGATCATCATCGTTGTATTCTTTTCTCAAAATGGTTTAACCTTTCAAGGTTCTTTGGTTTCACTCGTTTGTCAAAGAAGCAACTTTGTTTTACCTCTTCATCTTCCGTTTTCTCTCCGTTGCCATCCTAGATCTCGGGACGAGATCCTCTCGTAGTAGTGGAGTGTTGTGACGCCCCAAGACCGACGCTTCAGAAGCCTTCCATGTTTTTCGTTAATCGTCAAGTGATTTGTTTTGCTTCTTGCATTCATCATTGCATATTTTGCATGGCATCATGTCATCATGCCATCTTTTTCTTAAAGCTAACTAAAACTCACTTAAATAAATTGCATAGATCTTTCGATCTATTTAAACTGAGGGAATTCACATGGTGAGTTCTCTTTGTAACATATCCTCCCAGTATTTAGGGAGCTACTATAAATATTCCATTAGTTTGGAATTAACCGCATACACACTTGCAATTTAAACTCTCATGTCTTTTCTGCTTCGACTTTGCTCCTCAAACTTCGCCCATAAATTATTTTATCTTTTTCCGGAGCTCTACAAAAATCCCAACATTTTTGGGACCTTTCAAACGCCCACTTCTTATTCAAACTCATTTGAATTTAACTCAAACGAGTTCGAATCCAAACTTTTCACACATGCTCATTTATATTTTCCTTGGATCAATCTCATTTTTGCGAGTCCGGTAAAATTAACTCCATGCCCAATATCCACTCCAATCTCTCTCAACATTTTTTCTATGTTTCTATTGTTTTAAATAGAGATGGAATAAGAGGGAGAGAGGAGCCAGCCCAGCCGGCCTCTAAGGCCTGACCGACTAGGCCAGCCCTTTAGGCCCAGCCGACCCTCCTCCTATTCTAACCCAAGCGATCCTCGCAACCTCTCCACCCCCTCGTCTTTATCCTGTCGTTCCTCCTCGCACTGCCAGGAGGAGAGACACAGAGGAGCGCACGCCCACGCCTACCGATCCGTGGCCCTCCTCCCTCTGCTGCCCGGATCCCGCGCCGGCCCCTCCTTCCTCGCGCCTACCTCTCCTACACCCATCGCTAGATCACCCCCGCCTCTGCCTCTTGCCGTCACTTGCAGCAGCTCCACCAGAGCCATGCCTACTTCACCGGACCGCCTCTGCCATGGCCTTCCTCCAGCCCCGAGTTGCTGCTCCTCCTCCAAGCCACAGCCACCTCCTCTCCCGCTCCTCCTTCACTTGCTGCCGCGCTGGCCATCAACTCCGGCATGCGCTGCCTCCGCATCCGAGCTGCTCCGCTCTGCCCCTCCCTTCTCCTCTTCGGGTTCATTCCCAGTGCCACCTCGAGCCCCAAGCATAGCCCCGTCCTCCCTGAGCACCTGTGCCCGCAACCATCTTCAGCCGCTCCCCCTGCAGCTCCTCTGCTCCGCCCGTTCTATGCCTGCGTCCGCGCAGCACCGTCCCCGCCGCCTCCACGCACCTCCGGTGACTTCCTGAGGCAGGGCCCTTGCAAGTCCCTCCATGCCCCTTCGGTTCTTCAGCCCGGCAAGTACCCCTTTGGATATCGCCAAGTACCACGATGATATGAGTACAACTACCATCGACGTGCTTTCCGCCATGTACCTCTCGGATCCACAAGTACCCCGATGACGTAGGTACCACTACTGTCGACCCTCGAAGACCTCATGGACGTCAAGTTCCTCACTACGGCCCCGAACATTTACGGACGTGTACGACTACCGTTGGCCGAAGAGCCGCAGGGCACACGCGCCGTGAACGACTACCCTCGTCGTGGATCTGACAAGTTCGCGAGTACGACTACTTCCCACTATGACCCGTGTACTACTACTTCCACTATGACCGTCCCGAGAACGCCTACTTCCCCTACATTGCACTGAACCCCAACCGTCCCTTTTGCACCCTTCAAAGGTATAATCGCCGGAACGACGCCTGTGGACCGAATGCGTGTGTGACGTATGAGATGCCCGTGTTTGCACCGTGTCCGAGTTGTCTTCGCACCTTCCTTCCTTGTTTGCCTTGCCACCAACACGTGGGAACCCAGTAACCGGGAGCACCTCACCATTCATTATGACACGCTTCTGTCACACTTGCTTTTGCACCGGCATCTCAATCGAGTTACCGGAACCGGAATGTTGCCGTGGCACCATTTCCGTTGTCGTTGCCGTGGCACCCCTTTCATTTCCGCCACGATGACAAATGCTTCATAATATGTTCATATCAACATTTTCAAAAGTTGCATAAAACTTGTTTATGTCATTCGCATCATGATAACAACATTTAAATGTTTAAAATTGTTGTTTGCATTAAAATTTTCGAAATGACATGTGGGATTTTACCGGAATTGTTGTTGTTATTTCCGGCCTCATATAAACTTGCCTAAATAGTTAGTTTACTTATGCCTCACCTTTTGCCATGTTAACCAAAATTTAATATTGTTGAGTACCTAACCGGGAGTGAACTAAATAATCGAATGTGGTGTTTCATCAACATGTATCTTGTTACATGTTGAGCTCCACTTAACTTGTAGTTTTGTTTGTGCACTTTGCCATGCCATGCATATTTAAACCGGACATGCATCATCCTTGGTTGTGCATCATGCCATGTTTATGCTTGTTGGTTTACCATGTTGCTTGCTTTTTTCCGGGTTGCTTCTCTCGTTAGCATTGTTTTTGTTCCGGAGTTGTGAGGATCTATTCGACTACGTCTGTTTGTCTTCTTCATGGACTCGTTCTTCTTCCTTGCAGGATTGCAGGCAAGATGACCATACCCTCGAAATCACTTCTATCTTTGCTTGCTAGTTGTTGGTTCTATCGCTATGCCGCGCTACTTACCACTTGTTATATCATGCCTCCCATATTGCCATGTCAAACCTCTAACCCACCTTCCTAGCAAACCGTTGATTGGCTATGTTTCCGCTTTTGCTTAGCCCCTCTTATAGCGTTGCTAGTTGCGGGTGAAGCTGAAGTTTGTTCCATGTTGGAACATGGATATGTTGGGTAATCATATTATCTCTTATTTTTAATCAATGCATCTATATACTTGTTCCACTCTTGCAGCCTTAATTTCTGTCATACCGGTGTTATGTTCCTTGATTTTGCGTTCCTTATGCGGTTGGGTGTTATGGGAACCCCTTGACAGTTCGCCTTGAATAAAACTCCTCTAGCAAGGCCCAACCTTGGTTTTAGCATTTTCCACCTAAGCCTTTTCCCTTGGGTTCTGCAGACTCAAGGATCATCTTTATTTTAAACCCCCGGGCCAGTGCTCCTCTGAGTGTTGGTCCAAACTAGAGCACCGTGCGGGACCGTCCCTTGGCAACTTGGGTTATGTTGGTACCTGTACGCTTAGCATATCCGGTGTGCCCTGAGAACGAGATATGTGCAACTCCTATCAGGATTTGTCGGCACAATCGGGTGGTCTTGCTGGTCTTGTTTTACCATCGTCGAAATGTCTTGTAACCAGGATTCCGAGACTAATCGGGTCTTTCTGGGAGAAGGAATATCCTTCGTTGACCGTGAGAGCTTGTCATGGGCTAAGTTGGGACACCCCTGCAGGGTATAAACTTTCGAGATCCGTGCCCGTGGTTATGTGGCACATGGGAATTTGTACAGTAGTAGTATCGATGGATTGCGCCATGGAGCAAAACTAACAAGATGAAATTAAAGAAAAAAGGTGGTACATATAGAGAGCGCTCGTCGCCAAATTATGCATATAGTATATGATACTACCCACTATGAAGCTACTAGTAACATAGACCAGCCAAAGTCGAGGCGCGGATACCAACGAGGGCCGAGTTGTGTCTATACTGGGACAACTCACCCGACTGAATGCGCACCAGGCAGACGAAGCTTGTGTCGTGTTGGTGCCGTGTGCAGCCCGCACATTAACCAAAACCTCGCGCCTCCATCTTAGCCTCCGCATTTTAAAATTCTCAATCTCAAGGCCAAGGAGCAACGTGAAACCTATGATAGAGCCAATCGGATCGTTGAGAACACTACAATTTGTAGCTACAGATGCATGTGTGAGAGAGGACGAGTGCGTGCGTGCATCTCTTCTCAAAGTACAAGTGCATGTGGGTGGCATCAACCTAGGGAGCAGTGATGGTGCATGCGAGAAGTCCCGAGAGATAGGTGTAATGTGTCTGAAAAAAGACTAGTCTATAGCTCGCCACGAGGCTATTCCTGTCGAACGCCAACCGTAAGATATGTATCTGACGGTGCCAGTTTTTGCATGTACACAGCAGTAGAAAAAGAACTAGTACCATGGCATATGCTATACCACGACCGAGAGAACTTGCCGACGTTACGCCATCCGGGAATAGTGCCGCACTTCGAAACTAGAACCGTCAATAAATTTTTAGCATGTCTCATCACATTCCAAATTAATACTACTACCACGCTATATTTAATTGCAAACCTGTTCACACCGATCACAACCTAAACGGTTTCCCACTTAGGAGTGTATTAGTAGTACTCGGTTATAAATACTACTATGCGAAGATGACTGCACATTCCTCCTCAACTCCTCATCCACAAAAAGCAATCAAGTCAATCAAGCCATGGCTAGCGTGAGTTCTGGGTCAAGATATTTCCACCAGGGAGAGGTGAGCATGGAAGAGGAAGCACAAGAGATGTCCCGCCTCGCCGCGAAAGCAGCCGACATGTCCAGCCACGCAGCAGTAGCAGCATAGAGGTCCCGCCGCGCCACCGAAGTAGCACAGAGGTCCCGCCGCACCGTTGATGTAGCAGACTGGTCCGGCCACGCTGCGGAAGCAGCAGAGATGTCCCGCCGTGCCGCCGAAGAAGCACGGAGGTCCTGCCGCGCCGCGACAGCCTGGGAAAATTTCTCTCGGGTAGGCGAGGACTCTTACAGGCGCATGCATGCGATGGTCCATAGCCAGATGGATCAGATATCCGGCTGGGCGAGGTTGCAGGACGAGGCTACCAGCGTCATCCGGCAACTAGGGGAGGGCAATGCGAAGATCCACAGTGAGCGCGGCCTGATGAGGGCGAAGATCGTCGGAAGGGCGAAGCAGGAGGAGGAGACCACTGCCTTGTTGCAGAGGACGGGCATCATCATCAAGAAACTTATGGACGAGAATGCCATGCTCCGCATCGAGCGCAATAGGCTGGTGGAGGAATCCATGGATGCTGCCAAGCAGCATATTAAGGACATGAAACTGATGAAAGAGATCATCGCCCACCGCGAGAACTAGTCTCTGCAACCTGCAGTGCATAAAGAAAGTAGAGATTAGCGAGCCAGATCGTTGTATGCGTCTTCCTTCTTCTTTTGCCCTTGTGTATTTCGGGCATAGCCGCATGTGGCTTTTTAAATTATCTTCCTAATTATGTAAGACAATTATTATCCACTCTCGTCGTCCTTATATATATATATTCATCAGTCTTGCTATAAGTCGCGGGATGCTATATAGGTCTGTCGGATCTTACATCAAGATCTGTGCAAAATTTTCTTTTCAGATTTTCTTTTTTCTCTCTTAAATCTCAGTCGAGTGAGACATTGCCACGCCATTAAACAAAGGCTCGGGCGTCATTAATGGAGACCATGGGAGAGAGTGGACGGCAGATGGAGGTCAAAGGGCTCTCCTCCCGATAAGCACGCATAGGGGTCTGATCGCACGCCTCCCGTACTCAAATAGCTACCTTGCACGGTGCCTCCTAGCTAATAAAAAAAGGGGACGCATGGCGGCACGTAAATGGTAAATATAACACCCACGGTTTAAATAATACTTGTGTTTCCGATTGTAACTTGACAGCACTTGTTCCAAAATGACTTTGTTGATTGTTAATGTGTGTGCCTTTGCAAATCGGATAGCAAAATTACCACAGCATGTTGGTGCCATGTCATGACACCGAGCCAAGTTTCATGATTTTCATGCGTGTTTCGGATCTACAGGAATTAAAAAACCAAGTTTCTCAATGTTTCCAGCCGAGCCATCACGCCCAGATGTTTGAATTTCATTGCCATTTCTGGCATGGGACCTAGAAATTTACCCGAGGGCACGCATGTGATTTTTCAACCAGCTTTGGTGCACTGGAGCATGTGCTTGTATTTAAAATTTGAATTATGCACACAAAGGTGACACGTTCCCTCTCAGAACCATGAGCCTTCTTGAGAGAAGCTCCGGTTTGCAAGAAACTTATACCAAAACTTGTTCCTATTCTGCAAATTGTTTTACCACGGCATGGTAGTACCATGACATGACACCATGCCAAGTTTCATGATTTTCAGGCGTGTTTTGGATTTACCAGAATTTTAAAACTAAGCTTCTCAATGTTCTTGGCCGAACCACGATGCCCAGATGTTTGAATTTCATTCCCATTTCTTGCATGGGACCTAGAAATTCTCCCGAGGACACACATGTGATTTTTCGATCAACTTTGGTACACGGGAGCATGTGCTTGTCGTTCAAATTCGAATTATGCACATTAAATGACCAGAAACTCAATTAATTTATAAAAAAGGGCAAACGAACCCGGAATAATTCCAAAATTTAACAGGGCACTCATATAGTTCTATGTTGCTCTGTAAAGAAAATCTGGGGGGAGGTAGCGTATACTGTTTCGCATAAAGGTATAAAGAAATAAAGAAATTAGCATACCTATTTAATTATTGGGTTCTTATTATTTATGCCACTAGTTGTGTATCACTACTCAGTTTTGCCATTAGAAGTTACAACTACTCAAAAAATGCCATCGATCCGTGAGATTCCTGCTCAAAAATGCAATTAGATATCTAAAAAATGTCATCGTTAAGTTAGATGTTTACGCAGAAATGCCATTAGACATTATTATTTTCACGTCAAACCCATTGACCATGTTACATGACAAAAATAAGCCGGTTCTCACAATGATAAGTAAATGGTGTCCAGCACAACACACCCCTCAAATAAAACTAAGCACCCTAGAATTCTTTGACAAAACTAAGAACCCTGAAATTCTTTGACAACTAAACTGCTGGCCATATGATGTTGGCCATATATATTGTACATAATAATGTGAAGAAACGAGTGGTGGTACTATACCAACTAAAAGATGAACTGTATGATACGTCTCCAACGTATCTATAATTTTTGATTGTTACATGGTATTATATATTCTGTTCTGGATGTTTAATGGGCTTTATTATACACTTTTATATTATTTTTGGGACTAACCTATTAACCCAAGGCCCAGTGCAAATTGCTGTTTTTTGCCTATTTCAGTGTTTCACAGAAAAGTAATATCAAACGGAGTCCAAACGGAATGAAACCTTCGAGAGCATGATTTTTGGAACAAACATGATCCAGAGGACTTGGAGTGGACGTCAAGCAACCAACGAGGAGGCCACGAGGCAAGGGGCGCGCCCTCCCCCCTCGTGGCTCAACCGACCTACTTCTTCCTCCTATATATACTCATGTACCCTGAAAACAACCAGGAGCACCACGAAACCCTATTTCCACTGCCGCAACTTTCCGTACCCAAGAGATCCCATCTTGGGGCCTTTTCCAGAGCTCCGCCGGAGGGGGCATCAATCACGGACGGCCTCTACATCAACTCCATGGCCCCTCCGATGATGTGTGAGTAGTTTACTTCAGACCTTCGGGTCCATAGTTATTAGCTAGATGGCTTCTTCTCTCTCTTTGGATATCAATACAAAGTTCTCCTCGATCTTCTTGGAGATCTATTCGATGTAACTCTTTTTGCGGTGTGTTTGTCGAGATCCAATGAATTGTGGGTTTATGATCAAGTCTATCTATGAACAATATTTGATTATTCTCTGAAATCTTTTATGTATGATTGGTTATCTTTGCAAGTCTCTTCGAATTATCAGTTTGGTTTGGCCTACTAGATTGATCTTTCTTGCAATGGGAGAAGTGCTTAGCTTTGGGTTCAATCTTGTGGTGCTCGATCCCAGTGACAGAAAGGGAAATGACACGTATTGTATTGTTGCCATCGAGGATAAAAAGATGGGGTTTATATCATATTGCTTGAGTTTATCCCTCTACATCATGTCATCTTACCAAATGTGTTACTCTGTTCTTATGAACTTAAAACTCTAGATGCATTCTGGATAGCGGTCGATGTGTGGAGTAATAGTAGTAGATGCAGGCAGGAGTCGGTCTACTTGTCACAGACTTGATGCCTATATACATGACCATGCCTAGATATTCTCATAATTATTCACTTTTCTATCAATTGCTCAACAGTAATTTGTTCACCCACCATAATACTTATGCTATCTTGAGAGAATCCACTAGTGAAACCTATGGCCCCCAGGTCTATTCTACATTATATTAATCTTCCATCAACAAGCTATTTCTATTACCTTTTATTTTGCAATCTTTACTTTTAATCTTTATCATAAAAATACCAAAAATATTATCTTATCATCTATATCAGATCTCACTCTCGTAAGTGACCGTGAAGGGATTGAACACCCCTTTATCGCGTTGGTTGCGAGGTTCTTATTTGTTTGTGTAGGTGCGAGGGACTTGCGTGTGGCCTCCTACTAGATTGATACCTTGGTTCTCAAAAACTGAGGGAAATACTTATGCTACTTTGCTGCATCACCCTTTCCTCTTCAAGGGAAAACCAATGCAGTGCTCAAGAGGTAGCAAGAAAGATTTTTGGCACCGTTGCCGGGGATTCTATGCACAAGTCAAGACATACCAAGTACCCATCATAAACTCTTACCCCTCGCATTACATTATTTGCCATTTGCCTCTCGCTTTCCTCTCCCCCACTTCACCCTTGCTGTTTTATTCGCTCTCCTTTTCCGTTCGCCTTTTCTTTCGCTTGCCTCTTGTATCCCGTGTATCATCATGGCTAGTCTTTTATCCACTCCTTTATCTCCTGAGAATGAAGTCCTTAATTTTAAACAAAGGGAGGGAGAAAACCTAAAAGATGCTTGGTACCGAATTTGCAATGCACAAAATAGATCTACTAGCAAGCAATCTACTTCCGTTCTTCTTCGCAATTTTTATGTAGGCATCACTCCTTGGAATAGATATATTATTGATACCATTACCAGAGGAAATTTCTTGGGTAGCCATACTTTTGATTCTTATAATTCTATGATAGATTTATTTGGCACACCACCTCCCTTGGTTAATGGAACTATGTTAACTTTGGAACATGTTATGCAAAGACTCGAAATTATTGAAAATAAAGTTGCCACTGTGGAATTGATTGAGAATTTGGATAAAAATATCCACAACCAAATTACCCAATATGGATCTAAAGTAGGAGTTACTCCGAAAAGTTCTAAAGAAAAAGAACCCGTAGTGAATGAAAGAATAGACCATGATTCCGAAAGAATTGATAAACCTGAGGGTATTATTACCAACTTAGGGTCCGCTTTTTCTGCCATAAGGAATACTTCAAATCCTCCTACCAAAGTTGCCAAATT
Source organism: Triticum urartu (assembly GCF_056163025.1). Taxonomy (NCBI): domain Eukaryota; kingdom Viridiplantae; phylum Streptophyta; class Magnoliopsida; order Poales; family Poaceae; genus Triticum; species Triticum urartu. Next base: position 188,874,856 of record NC_141873.1, on the reverse strand, counting down.
AATGTATGTTCCTGAAAATAAGGGTGAAACTTCCAGTAAGGAAAATGCGGATCTCAAATCCATAAGTGTTCACCCTAACTTTCTCGCTATCATTAAGGAACCTTTTCCTACAAATTATTTTCTTGATTTCTTGCCTAGGAGTTTAATCATTAATAGAAAGAAGGAAACTCCTAAGGGTTATAAGTGTTCTATCGAAGAATTGCATACCAAAGATGATAATACCTAGATCTATCCTTGATTTTATGCCTAGCTAGGGGCGTTAAACGATAGTGCTTGTTGGGAGGCAACCCAATTTTATTTTTGTTTCTTGATTTTTGATTCTCTTTACTAATAAATAATTCATCTAGCCTCTGTTTATATGTGTTTTTATGCTTTTAATTAGTGTTTCTGCCAATTAGAACCTTTGGGTAGACTTGGGGAAAGTCTTTGCGATCTTGCTGTAAAACACAGAAACTTTAGCGCTCACGAGATTTGCTGCCATTTTTTACTGGAGAGTGATATTTAGTTAATTATTTTTGCAGATGATTAATAGATAAATTCCTCACGTCCAGAAAGTTATTTTAGAATTTTTGGTGTTCCATAAGTATTCGAAACCTACACATTACTACACACTGTTCTGTTTTTGACAGATTCTGTTTTTTTGTGTGTTGTTTGCTTATTTTGATGAATCTATGGCTAGTAATAGAGTTTATGAACCATAGAAAAGGTGGAATACAGTAGGTTTAACACCAATACAAATAAATAATGAGTTCATTACAGTACCCTGGTGGTTTGTTTTCTTTTAGTAACGGAGCTCATGAGATTTTCTGTTTATGTTTTGTGTTGTGAAGTTTTCAAGTTTTGGGTAAAGATTTGATGGATTATGGAACAAGGAGAGGCAGGAGCCTAATCTTGGGGATTCCAAAGGCACCCCAAGGTAAAATCCAAGGAAACCAAAAGCCTAAGCTTGGGGATGCCCCAGAAGGCATCCCCTCTTTCGTCTTCGTCCATCGGTAACTTTACTTGGAGCTATAATTTTATTCACCACATCATATGTGTTTTGCTTGGAGCGTCTTGTATGATTTGAGTTTTTTCTTTTTAATTTACCACAATCATCCTTTCTGTACACACCCTTTGGGAGAGACACACATGAATAAGAATTTATTATAATACTCTATGTGCTTCACTTATATCTTTTGAGCTAGATAATTTTGCTCTAGTGCTTTGCTTATATCTTTTAGAGCATGGCGGTGGTTCTATTTTATAGAAATAATTGATATCTCATGCTTCACTTATATTATTTTGAGAGTCCCTTAGAACAGCATGGTAGTTTTCTTTGGTTATAAATTTTAAATAATAAGAGAAGTTGGATGCTTGATAGTTGTTTTGAGATATAAAGGTGGTAATATTAGAGGTGTGCTAGTTGAGTAATTGTGAAATTTAGAAATACTTGTGTTGAGGTTTGCAAGTCCCGTAGCATGCACGTATGGTAAACATTGTGTGACAAATTTGAAGCATGAGGTGTTCTTTGATTGCTTTCCTTATGAGTGGTGGTCGGGGACGAGCGATGGTCTTTTCCTACCAATCTATCCCCCTAGGAGCATGCACGTAGTGCTTGGTTTTGATGACTTGTAGATTTTTGCAATAAGTATGTGAGTTCTTTATGACTAATGTTGAGTCCATGGATTATACGCACTCTCACCCTTCCATTATTGCTAGCCTCTTCGGTACCGTGCATTGCCCTTTCTCACCTTGAGAGTTGGTGCAAACTTCGTCGGTGCATCCAAACCCCGTGATATGATACGCTCTATCACACATAATCCTCCTTATATCTTCCTCAAAATAGCCACCATACCTACCTATTATAGCATTTCCATAGCCATTCTGAGATATATTTCCATGCAACTTTCCACCGTTCCATTTATTATGACACGCATCATCATTGTCATATTGCCTTGGATGTTCATCTAGTTGACATCGTATTTGTGGCAAAGCCACCATGCTTATTTTTTCATACATGTCACTCTTGATTCATCGCAATCCCGGTACACCGCCGGAGGCATTCACATAGAGTCATATTTTGTTCTAAGTATCGAGTTGTAATTCTTGAGTTGTAAGTAAATAAAAGTGTGATGATCATCATTAGAGCATTGTCCCATGTGAGGAAAGGATGATGGAGACTATGATTCCCCCACAAGTCGGGATGAGACTCCAAACGAAAAATAAATAATAATAAAAAAGAGGCCAAAAAAGTCCCAAACAAAAAATATGAGAGAAAAAGAGAGAAGGGACAATGTTACTATCCTTTTTCCACACTTGTGCTTCGAAATAGCACCATGATCTTCTTGATAGAGAGTCTCTTATTTTGTCACTTTCATATACTAGTGGGAATTTTTCATTATAGAACTTGGCTTGTATATTCCAATGATGGCTTCCTCAAATGCCCTAGGTCTTCGTGAGCAAGCAAGTTGGATGCACACCCACTTAGTTTCTTTGATGAGCTTTCATATATTTATAGATCTAGTGCATCTGTTGCATGGCAATCCCTACTCGTTGCATTGACATCAATCGGTGGGCATCTCCATAGCCCATTGATTAGCCACGTCAATGTGAGACTTTATCCCATTTTGTCTTCTCACACAACCTCAGTCATTATATTCTATTCCACCCATAGTGCTATGTCCATGGCTCGCGCTCATATATTGCGTAAAAGTTGAGAGGGTTTGAAAAGGCTATGTATGAAACAATTGCTTGGCTTGTCATCGGGGTTGTGCATGATGAGAGCACTTCGTGTGACGAAAATGAAGCATGGCCAAACTATATGATTTTGTAGGGATAAGCTTTCTTTGGCTATGTTATTTTAATAAGACATAATTGCTTGGTTAGCATACTTGGAGTATTATTATTTTTACGTCAACATTAAACTTTTATCTTGAATCTTTCGGATCTGAACATTCAGGCCACAATAAAGAAAATTACATTGAAGAATATGCTAGAAAGCATTCCACATCAAAAATTCTGTTTTTATCATTTACCTACTCAAGGACGAGCAGGAATTAAGCTTGGGGATGCTTGATACGTCTCCAATGTATCTATAATTTTTGATTGTTCCATGCTATTATATATTCTGTTTTAGATGTTTAATGGGCTTTATTATACACATTTATATTATTTTTTGGACTAACCTATTAACCCAAGGCCCAATGCAAATTGCTGTTTTTTTGCCTATTTCAGTGTTTCGCAGAAAAGGAATATCAAACGGAATGAAACCTTCGGGAGCGTGATTTTTGGAACAAACGTGATCCAGAGGACATGGAGGGGACGTCAAGCAACCAACGAGGACACCACGAGGCAGGGGGCGCGCTTAACCCCCTGGGCGCGCCCTCCCCCTCGTGGGCCCCTCATGGCTCAACCGACCTACTTCTACCTCCCATATATACTCATATACCGTGAAAACAACCAGGAGAACCACGAAACCCTATTTCCACCACAACAACCTTCTGTACCCAAGAGATCCCATCTTGGGGCCTTTTTCGGAGCTCCGCCGGTGGGGGCATCGACCATGGAGGGCCTCTACATCAACTCCATGGCCCCTCCGATGATGTGTGACTAGTTTACTTCAGACCTTTGGGTCCATAGTTATTAGCTAGATGGCTTCTTCTCTCTCTTTGTATCTCAATACAAAGTTTTCCTCGATCTTCTTGGAGATCTATTCGATATGACTCTTTTTGTGGTGTGTTTGTCGAGATCCGATGAATTGTGGGTTTATGATCAAGTCTATCTATGAACAATATTTGATTCTTCTCTGAAATCTTTTATGTATGATTGGTTATCTTTGCAAGTCTCTTCGAATTATCAGTTTGGTTTGGCCTACTAGATTGATCTTTCTTGCAATGGGATAAGTGCTTAGCTTTGGGTTCAATCTTGCGGCGCTCGATCCCAGTGATAGAAAGGGAAACGACACGTATTGTATTGTTGCCCTAGAGGATAAAAAGATGGGGTTTATATCATATTGCTTGAGTTTATCACTCTACATCATGTCATCTTACCTAATGTGTTACTCTGTTCTTATGAACTTAATACTCTAGATGCATGATGGATAGCGGTCGATGTGTGGTGTAATAGTAGTAGATGCAGGCAGGAGTCGGTCTACTTGTCACGGACGTGATGCCTATATGATCATGCCTAGATATTCTCAAAATTATTCGCTTTTCTATCAATTGCTCGACAGTAACTTGTTCACCCACTGTAATACTTATGCTATCTTGAGAGAAGCCACTAGTGAAACCTATGCCCCCTGGGTCTATTCTCCATTATATTAATCTTCCGTCAACAAGCTATTTCTATTTCCTTTTTTTGCAATCTTTACTTTTAATCTTTATCATAAAAATACCAAAAATATTATCTTATCATCTCTATCAGATCTCACTCTCGTAAGTGACCGTGAAGGGATTGACAACCTCTTTATCGTGTTGCTTGTGAGGTTCTTATTTGTTTGTGTAGGTACGAGGGACTTGCGTGTGGCCTCCTACTAGATTGATACCTTGGTTCTCAAAAACTAAGGGAAATACTTATGCTACTTTAATGCATCACCCTTTCCTCTTCAGGGGAAAACCAACGCAATGCTCAAGAGGTAGCAATGTATGAAGTATAACGAGAAGAAACATAATATAGTTCTGTTGGGGGCTCAGCACAACACACCCCTCAAAGAAAACTAAGCACACCAGAAATTAAACTAAGCAACTAATCCGGTAGACATTGCATTAGAACCACCATGAGCAACAACACTGCCACCTTACTCAGAGTCCTCGTCCACGTCCTCGACTTCGTCCTTGTCCCTCTTCCTCTTGGGCGATACTTCTTTGCTTGAACCGCACACCTAGCTCTTGCTCTTCATCCAATCCTTGTAGATATTGAAACAAAGGTAGCCATCCATTGCAGCGTAGTGGATGTGGTCTATATCTAGTACAGTCCATTGCCATGCACGATGAAATGTGTGCGGAGGTTTTTTCAGTTCACCGTACGAAGGATGACCATGGCTCCTGCGAGGGTCAGCATTGAAGGCTAACCATGGGAGGGCACCAGCCCTTCCTTCTGGAGGTCGAAGGGATCGCCTACAACGAGGCCTATTCGACCCAGGATTTCCTTGTCGTTCCTAAAGTCTACAGTAACAAATTTGACTCGGCTGCCCTTGAGGAACTTCTTAAATTCCTCGCACCCAACGTCGGCATGTTATGTGGTAGACCAAGCATAAGTCATGCACGCAAACCTGGATCACGGAGGGCTTCTTCTTCTCTGCCTCCTTTAGATTCTTCTCGCTTCCTAGGACTGTGGTGTACTCAACATCAAGCCCATCGACCCACTCATCATTTGAGTTTTCTAACATGCATTTGAAGCGATCAAGACATTTTATCACCGTTGCGGAAGAATGGGTGTAGATGGCGTCGAACTCATCGCCGGTGATGGTTCTAACCTTGTACTCACCGCCGATCGTGGAGATTTGGGACGCCATGGATTTGGGAGGAAGGTTAGGATTAGTGGAACTGCCGTAATGTGAAAGGACGGGACGACTAGTAGTGGTTTATCGCTTGTAAAAATGTCGAGTGGGGGGGCGTGCGAATGGCAGGGTAGTGGCTTGCCTGGCGGATAAATGGATTCATGCACAGTACTATGGGGGGCCAACTAGATGTCATGTCTACTAGACGCCCAATTAAATGGCTTTCGATGTCATGTCAAGCGTCAGGAAAATTACAGGCGATACGGAGCTTTCCATTCTCCCATGATACGGGCTTCCGAGAGGCCTTGGAACTAAGATCGAACGGTTTCATGGTGTGATTCTAGACCTATGGGTGAATATCCTATCCTGGAGGGTTATTCTGCAAATTTTCAGCAACTTAGCATGCGACCGTTCGATCTCAGATCCAAAGGGCTGCCAGCAGCCCGTATCATGGTCGCACCTACCATGACCGTAGCCTTGCTCGCGCGGTCACGCCCTTGGAGATTTAATACGGTGCATTAGGCTATCTGATGTTGGCATGTCATACATAATCATCACTTAGTCACTCATACAACAAGGTTAGCGATAAGGTTGGCTATAAGAGTATTTTTTGTTTACTTCTCTCTATCTCTTTCTTCGTAGTATTTATTGCATTTTCCAAGGAGTGACCTCTTCCAATGAAATGGTGCTTAGATGACGTGCTATGGGCATTAAATGGCTAAGCAACTCAAGTCCCCAATGCATCGGTGCTTAGTTTTTTGTTGCTAAGTTTGCTTCATCTAGGTACACGCACTTATCACCTTTTCTTCCTGGGGTCACCAAACTAGTCTCTCTCTTCTTAATTAACTTGCCACATCAGACTTTATGCCTATGTGGCAGGCTTACCACCTGTAGGATCAAGTACAATAGTGGCTATAAGCCCACTTTACATGGCATTTTTTCATATGTGGGGGAAAGAGGCAAGGAAAAAGTGGAGGAGTGGGCTCTAAAGCAAGAGCCAGCCTCTACATGGTGGAGCATTAGGAGAGGCACCTGTATGGAGGTGGTCAGGAATCGAGAGACTCACGTCGGTCGTAGCACCAAAGTTAAAATGATAATGGCAAGTCAAATCACCGGGCCCCACCTGTCTAGCAGTAACTCACTGTCAAATCACACAGCCATACGTTTGAAGTAGCCTACTCCCTCATCTTCTCGTGTCTTTGTTGAACCGACTAGGCGGAACTGCCCCGCCTACCACGTGGGAAAAGCCCCGCCCTCGACTTTTAAATAGTACATTATACTAATTTTGTATCCATGGATTGCGCCATGGAGCAAAGCCTCAAGAAAACGGCGGTACACATGTACGGAGTATACAGCACGCCCATCCTGTTCGCGTCGCACCACAGACGGTCGGTCGGTCTGGCACGCTGCTCTTCGAATGGAACGTGCGCCATATTGCGTTTGCACACACATGTGGGACCGCAATTGAGAACCGACCATAGGCACACTCCCCGGCCCCACAAGTCGGGTGAGTTAATATAAGAGAGAGATGAAAGATAGTACTACTAGAGAAGTGTTGTAGGAGTACATATGTTGGTACCTGGATGTGACCAGAAGATCAGTTCGTCCATGCATGTGACCAGACTCCAGCATACACGCCTGGATTGGCTATCATCTACACATTGCGCAGGTTGTGTTGTACAGGGCTATAGTTCTAGTGACAAATCTAAGAAAAAGTTTCTTGTCATCCCGCAAAATTAGGTGTCATGTGCTTCAGATCACTGCGAGGGTTAAACAGCGACAACTAAGTTGGGCTAGTCATTGGGGGCACATGCACGAAGACTACTCGGCTGCCATCTAGGTCAAGCCAGCTATGTTAATTAGGACATCTATCGACGGACCCCTTTTGTACGAGTTATCTTTAATTTGAGCTTTGATCCTCGTCTAGTTTGTCCGCCGGGATTCATCTTATCTCCTTTGGGCAGTGAGGTTATGATTTCTTGTCATGTGGCATTTTTTCATGTTATATGTTATAATCCGGTGCTTCAGATCAAAATGACGACAACTGCGCATCCGGGGCACATGCATGAAGACTTCTCGATAGTCATTGCCGAGGTCAAGCCGGCTCCGGCCGGTAGACAAAAGAAAACTAGTACTCCACTATATAGGAAGGAGCCTCCACGCTTGCTTGCTAGTGTTTCTCTGTTCACACTATCTCGTCCTCTCCAGATCTAAACACGACAGCGGTGGCCACACACTCTCTCTCTTCTCACCGCTGGTCAGAGATCCAGCCAGATCCTCTCCGCCGGGGAAGGTGAGAAGGTGCAACGTTCACACGGTCATCCTCGGCGACGGCTCATACCCACTGCCGGCGCATCCCGATGAGCGTGCCTTGCTGTTCTCTCCCAAGCATCGCTGGCGAGGGAGGGCCTCCAACCCCTTCTTCCTTGCTGCCATAGTGTGGGCAGATCCGGCCTCCCGCCACCCACCTAGCGACATCCCAGCGACCCTCAGGTACAACTTCCTTCGAAACCGGCCTTTCTCTACTTCCCGAGCTCCTGACATCGCTGCATTTGTATCTTTTACTATTTCTCAGGCCCGCTCGTAGATAGGATCGATCAGCTGTTTGAAAACCACCTAATTTTTTACTGTTAAGAGGTAAAACTAGTTCATGCACTCGAATCTAGTACTACTTGTTTCGAACAAGGAAGAAAGGGGGTGGGGTGGGGGAAGATTTGTTACCTGAATCTAGGACTTGGTCCAAAGAGGAAATAATGGGGGCGAAAAGTAGCAGAGACTAGCTATCCAACTGGTCTCTAGGTCTAATAGGGAAATAAAGGGAACACAGTACAAACTCAATATGAACCCGATATATTGGTTGAAAAAAGGAAAGAAAGTGGGGACTGGGGGACAAGTCAATAGAGTAAGTCCAGCACTAGATTTGCTAGCCTCAAACAGTGTAAGGTGGCTATATACCGAACAAAAATGGGACCAACCCAGATATCCTCTTCTGATGTTTTTTGCCCCGAGCCGCTATTACTGAATGCCACTGGTAAAATGTAGCAGTCGCACTGTTAAAAGTATGGACACGTTAAACCAATGTTGTTTTCAATGTAATGCCTCCAGTAATATGAATCAATGGCACTTTTTTTCATGTCTTGCTAAATTTCCCATTAAGATAAGTTGCTTCTTTTCGTTAGACATGCAAATGTCCTGGTCCGCCTACTCTCCCCGTGCCCAAATACCGACTCTGTTGCAGCTGTTAATGTAATGGCTGGTAAAGCGAAGCAATGGCACCATTAAAGTAATGTCGTATTTAACGGTTGTCATAGTTAATCCTAATGCCCACACTAATATCTAGCAATGCTACTAGAAATTGCTACTGTCCTTGTACGATTGCCATTCAGATAAGGAACATGATTTTTTCATTTGATGCATGTTTCATCACTTGTTAGTCACCCTCCTTTCCACCTTTTTGTGCAAACAGAGATATACATTTCACGCTTGATCTTAGTTGAACTGCACAAATGATATCCAAATTATAGTTGAACATTCCAAGAGCTTCACGACCAACCTTGATGTTGCTCAATTTTATTGCAACTAATGAAGAAGAAGCTCTGTGGGTTTCGTTTTCTGATGGAAATGGAACCGGGGCTGGATCCCTTTTCTTAAAAAAAAGAAGAAGAAGAAGCTCCTAGCTCATGGGACATTGCTTCATTTTAGGTGAACTGCACCAAAAGGTCCCATGAATTGAATCATCCATGTTGGTGACTGGTGTCATCCCTTCTATGATGGCGATGACTACAGATATGGTTCCCATCACGAGGTATGTTCCTTTTTGGGCTGACCATTTGCCAAAGATCCTGCATGTTGATCCTGCTCTTGTCCTACTGTTTTGGTAGTGCCATGATAAAGCAGTCATACGTCTCCAATGTATCTATAATTTTTGATTGCTCCATGATATATTATCTACTGTTTTGGACATTATTGGGCTTTATTATCCACTTTTATATTATTTCTAGGACTAACCTATTAACCGGAGGCCCAACCCAGAATTGTTGTTTTTTTGCCTGTTTTAGGGTTTCGAAGAAAAGGAATACCAAACGGAATGAAACTTTCGAGAACGTGATTTTCTCAACGAACAAGACCCAGGAGACTTGGACCCTACGCCAAACACAAAAGAGGAGGCCATGAGGTAGGGGGCGCGCCTACCCCCCCCCCCCCCCAGGCACGCCCTCCACCCTCGTGGGCCCCCTGTTGCTCCACCGACGTACTCCTTCCTTCTATATATACCTACGTACCCCCAAACGATCAGATACGGAGCCAAAACCCTAATTCCACCGCCGTAACTTTCTGTATCCACGAGATCCCATCTTGGGGCCTGTTCCAGAGCTCCGCCGGAGGGGGCATCGATCACGGAGGGCTTCTACATCATCACCATAGCCCCTCCGATGAAGTGTGAGTAGTTTACCTCAGACCTACGGTTCCATAGTTAGTAGCTAGATGGCTTCTTCTCTCTTTTTTGATCTCAATACAATGTTCTCCCCGTCTCTTGTGGAGAACTATTCGATGTAATCTTCTTTTTGTGGTGTGTTTGTTGAGACCAATGAATTGTGGGTTTATGATCAAGTCTATCTATGAACAATATTTGAATCTTCTCTGAATTCTTTTATGTATGATTGGTTATCTTTGCAAGTCTCTTCGAATTATCAGTTTGGTTTGGCCTACTAGATTGATCTTTCTTGCAATGGTAGAAGTGCTTAGCTTTGGGTTCAATCTTGCGGTGACCTTTCCCAGTGACAGTAGGGGCAGCAAGGCACGTATTGTATTGTTGCCATCGAGGATAACAAGATGGGGTTTTCATCATATTGCATGAGTTTATCCCTCTATATCATGTCATCTTGCTTAAGGCGTTACTCTGTTTTTAACTTAATACTCTAGATGCATGCTGGATAGCGGTCGATGAGTGGAGTAATAGTAGTAGATGCAGGCAGGAGTCGGTCTACTTGTCTCGGACGTGATGCCTATATACATGATCATACCTAGATATTCTCATAACTATGCTCAATTTTGTCAATTGCTCAACATTAATTTGTTCACCCACCGTAGAATACTTATGCTCTCGAGAGAAGCCACTAGTGAAACCTATGGCCCCCGGGTCTATCTTCAACATATTAATTTCCTACTACTTAGTTATTTCCTTTGCTTTTTACGTTGCCTTTATTTTACTTTGCCTCTTTATCATAAAAATACCAAAAATATTATCTTATCATATCTATCAGATCTCACTCTCGTAAGTGGCCGTGTAGGGATTGACAACCCCTATTCGCGTTGGTTGCGAGGATTTATTTGTTTTGTGCATGTACGAGGGACTCACGCGTAGCCTCCTACTGGATTGATACCTTGGTTCTCAAAATCTGAGGGAAATACTTATGCTACTTTGCTGCATCATCCCTTCCTCTTCGGGGAAAACCAACGCAGTGCTCAAGAGGTAGCAAGAATGATTTCTAGCACCGTTGCCGAGAAGGTCTACGCAAAAGTCAATATACCAAGTACCCTTCACATACCCTTATCTCCCGCATTACATTATTTGCCATTTGCCTCTCGTTTTCCTCTCCCCCACTTCACCCTTGCCGTTTTATTCGCTCTCTCTCTCTCTATCCTCCCTCTCTTTCTCTATTTGCCTCTTTTTGCCCACTTGCTTTTTGTTTGCTTGTGTGTTAGTTTACTTGCTTGTCATGATGGCTCAAGATAATACTAAATTGTGTGACTTCACCAATACCAACAACAATGATTTTATTAGCACTCCGATTGCTCCTCTTACCGGTGCTGAATCTTGTGAAATTAATACTGCTTTGCTGAATCTTGTCATGAAAGATCCGTTTTCCGGCCTTCCTAGTGAAGATGCCGCTACCCATCTAAATAGCTTCGTTGATTTGTGTGATATGCAAAAGAAGAAAGATGTGGATAATGATATTGTTAAATTGAAGCTATTTCCTTTTTTGCTTAGAGATCGTGCTAAAGCTTGGTTTTCGTCTTTGCCTAAAAATAGTATTGATTCATGGAACAAGTGCAAAGATGCTTTTATCTCTAAGTATTTTCCTCCTGCTAAGATCATCTCTCTTAGAAACAATATTATGAATTTTAAGCAACTTGATCATGAACATGTTGCACAAGCTTGGGAGAGAATTAAACTAATGATATGTAATTGCCCTACTCATGGTTTAAATTTGTGGATGATTATACCAAAATTTTATGCCGGATTGAATTTTGCTTCTAGAAATCATTTAGATTCGGCCGCGGGAGGCACTTTTATGGAAATCACTTTAGGAGAAGCTACTAAACTCCTAGATAATAGTATGGCTAATTCTTCTCAATGGCATACTGAAAGATCTACTAAAAAAAGGTGCATGCGATAGAAGAAATTAATGTTTTGAGTGGAAAGATGGATGAACTTATGAAATTATTTGCTAATAAGAGTGTTTCTTCTGATCCTAATGATATGCCCTTGTCTACTTTGATTGAGAATAATAATGAATCTATGGATGTGAATTTTGTTGGTAGGAACAATTTTGGTAACAACGCGTATAGAGGAAATTTCAATCCTAGGCATTATCCTAGTAATCCCTCTAATAATTATGGTAATTCCTACAAGAATTCTTATGGAAATTATAATAATATGCCCTCTGATTTTGAATCTAATATTAAAGAATTTATTACTTCGCAAAAGAATTTTCATGCTTTGTTTGAAGAAAAATTGCTTAATATTGATGAGTTAGCTAGGAACGTTGATAGAATTTCTATTGATGTTGATTCTTTGAAACTTAGATCTATATCCACCTAAGCATGATATCAATGAGTCTCTCAAAGCCATGAGAATTTCCATTGATGAGTGCAAAGAAAGAACCACTAGGATGTGTGCTAAAAAGATGCCTTTATAAGAGTGTGTCCTTCTAGTTCCTATGAAAATAAAGATGAAGATCTAAAAGTTATTGATGTGTCCCCTATTAAATCTTTGTTTTGCAATATGAATCTTTATAATGATGGGACTGAATATGATCCACCTTTACCTAGAAGGCGTTCCAAGAATTCAGAATTTTTTGATCTTGATGCTAAAATTGATAAAAGTGAGATTGAAGAAATTAAAACCCTAGATGTTGCTAAACCCACTATTATGGATTTCAAGGAATTTAACTATGAGAATTGCTCTTTGATTTATTGTATTTCCTTGTTTCAATCCGTGCTAAATTCTCCTCATGCTTATAGTCAAAATAAAGTGTTTACTAAACATATCTTTGATGCCTTGATGCAATCTAATGAAGAAAAACTTGAATTGGAAGTTCCTATCCCTAGAAAGCTTTATGATGAGTGGGAACCAACTATTAAAATTAAAATTAAAAATCATGAATTATATGCTTTATGTGATTTGGGTGCTAGTGTTTCCACGATTCCAAGAACTTTGTGTGTGGTTTGATAGGTTTCTGTGATTTTGATGATTGCTCTTTAAACTTGCACCTTGCGGATTCCACTATTAAGAAACCTATGGGAAGAATTAATGATGTTCTTATTGTTGAAAATAGGAATTATGTGCCCATATATTTTATTGTTCTTGACATAGATTGCAATCCTTCATGCCCTATTATTCTTGGTAGACCTTTCCTTAGAACGATTGGTGCAGTTATTGATATGAAGGAAGGAAATATTAGATTCCAATTTCCATTAAGGAAAGGCATGGAACACTTTCCTAGAAAGAAAATTAAATTACCTTATGAATCTATTATGAGAGCCACTTATGGATTTCCTACCAAAGATGGCAATACCTAGATCTATCCTTGCTTATTATGCCTAGCTAGGGGCGTTAAACGATAGCGCTTGTTGGGAGGCAACCCAATTTTATTTTTATTCCTATCTTTTTGCTCCTGTTTAGTAATAAATAATTTATCTAGACTCTGTTTTTTTGTGTTTTTTGTGTTTAATTAGTGTTTGTGCCAAGTAGAACCGTTGGGAAGACTTGGGGGTAAGTCTTGTTACACTTGCTGTAAAAAACAGAAACTTTAGCGCTCACAAGAACTACTGCCATTTTTATTTGGAAAGTGATATTTAGTTAATTCTGTTTGCAGACGATTAATAGATAAATTCCTCACGTCCAGCAATTTATTTTAGAATTTTTGGGGTTCCAGATCTTGCGCTAGTTACAGATTACTACATACTGTTCTGTTTTTGACAGATTATGTTTTTCGTGTGTTGTTTGCTTATTTTTGATGAATCTATGGCTAGTAAAATAGTTTATAAACCATAGAGAAGTTGGAATACAGTAGTTATAACACCAATATAAATAAAGAATGAGTTCATTACAGTACCTTGAAGTGGTCTTTTGTTTTCTTTCGCTAACGGAACTCACGAGATTTTCTACTTTAAGTTTTGTGTTGTGAAGTTTTCAAGTTTTGGGTAAAGAGTTGATGGATTATGGAACAAGGAGTGGCAAGAGACTAAGCTTGGGGATTCCCATGGCACCCCCAATATAATCTAAGGACACCTAGAAGCCAAAGCTTGGGGATGCCCTGGAAGGCATCCCCTTTTTCGTCTACTTCTATCGGCAACTTTACTTGAAGCTATATTTTTATTCACCACATGATATGTGTTTTGCTTGGAGCGTCTTGTATGATTTGAGTCTTTGCCTTTTAGTTTACCACAATCATCCTTGCTGTACACACCTTTTGAGAGAGCCATACATTATTTGGAATTTTTTAGAATACTCTGTGTGCTTCACTTATATCATTTGAGTTATATAGTTTTGCTCTAGTACTTCACTTATATCTTTTTAGAGCACGGTGGTGGATTTGTTTTATAGAAATTATTGGTCTCTAATGATTCACTTAGATTATTTTGATAGTCTTAAATAGGATGGTAATTTACTTAAATAATCCCAATATGCTTGGTATTCAAGAATAGTAAAAACTTTCTTATGAGTGTGTTAAATACTATGAGAAGTTTGATGCTTGATAATTGTTTTGAGATATGAGGATGGTGATATTAAAGTTGTGCTAGTTGAGTAGTTGTGAATTTGAGAAATACTTGTGTTAAAGTTTGTGATTCCCGTAGCATGCACGTATGGTGAACCGTTATGTGATGAAGTCGGAGCATGATTTATTTTTTGATTGTCTTCCTTATGAGTGGTGGTCGGGGACGAGCGATGGTCTTTTCCAACCAATCTATCCCCCTAGGAGCATGCGCGTAATACTTTGCTTTGATAACTTGTAGATTTTTGCAATAAGTATATGAGTTCTTTATGACTAATGTTGAGTCCATGGATTATACATAGTTTTCTCACCCTTCCACCTTTGCTAGCCTCTCTAATACCGCGCACCTTTCGCCGGTATCAGACACACACCATATACCTTCCACAAAAATCCACCATACCTACCTATTATGGTATTTCCATAGCCATTCAGAGATATATTACCATGCAACTTTCCACCGTTCCGTTTATTATGACACACTTCATCATTGTCATATTGCTTAGCATGATCATGTAGTTGACATCGTATTTGTGGCAAAGCCACCATTCATAATTCTTTCATACGTGTCACTCTTGATTGATTGCATATCCCGGTACATCGCTGGAGGCATTCATATAGAGTCATATTTTGTTCTAAGTATCGAGTTGTAATTGTTGAGTTGTAAGAAAAATAAAAGTGTGATGATCATCATTATTAGAGCATTATCCCAGTGAGGAAAGGATGATGGAGACTATGATTCCCCACAAGTTGGGATGAGACTCCGGAAGAAAAGAGGCCATAAAAAAAGGAAAAGGCCCAAATAAAAAAATTATAGAAAAAGAGAGGAGGGAAAATGTTACTATCCTTTTACCACACTTGTGCTTCAAAGTAGCACCATGATATTCATGATAGAGAGTCTCCTATGTTATCACTTTCATATACTAGTGGGAATTTTTCATTATAGAACTTGGCTTGTATATTCCAATGATGGGCTTCCTCAAAATGCCCTAGGTCTTCATGAGCAAGCAAGTTGGATGCACACCCACTTAGTTTCTTTTGTTGAGCTTTCATATACTTATAGCTCTAGTGCATCCGTTGCATGGCAATCCCTACTCACTCACATTGATATCTATTGATGGGCAGCTCCATATCCCGTTGATACGCCTAGTTGATGTGAGACTATCTTCTCCCTTTTTGTCTTCTCCACAACCACCATTCTATTCCACCTATAGTGCTATGTCCATGTCTCACGCTCATGTATTGCGTGAAGATTAAAAAAGTTTGAGAACACCAAAAGTATGAAACAATTGCTTGGCTTGTCATAGGGGTTGTGCATGACTTAAATATTTTGTGTGGTGAAGATGGAGCATAGCCAGACTATATGATTTTGTAGGGATAACTTTCTTTAGCCATGTTATTTTGAGAAAACATGATTGCTTTGTTAGTATGCTTGAAGTATTATT
Source organism: Triticum urartu (assembly GCF_056163025.1). Classification (NCBI taxonomy): domain Eukaryota; kingdom Viridiplantae; phylum Streptophyta; class Magnoliopsida; order Poales; family Poaceae; genus Triticum; species Triticum urartu. The sequence goes on along the minus strand of NC_141873.1, from coordinate 188,858,939 downwards.
ATTTTTATGTTAATATTAAACTTTTATCTTGAATCTTTCGGATCTAAATATTCATACCACAATTAAGAAGAATTACATTAAAATTATGCCAAGTAGCACTCCGCGTCAAAAATTCTGTTTTTATCATTTACCTACTCGAGGACGAGCAGGAATTAAGCTTGGGGATGCTTGATACATCTCCAACGTATCTATAATTTTTGATTGCTCCATGCTATATTATCTACTGTTTTGGACATTATTGGGCTTTATTATCCACTTTTATATTATTTTTGGGACTAACCTATTAACCGGAGGCCCAGCCCAGAATTGCTGTTTTTTTGCCTGTTTTAGGGTTTCGAAGAAAATGAATACCAAACGGAATGAAACCTTTGGGAACGTGATTTTCTCAACGAACAAGACCCACGAGACTTGGACCCTACGTCAAGACACAAAAGAGGAGGCCACGAGGTAGGGGGCGCGCCTACCCCCCCCCCCCAGGCGCGCCCTCCCCCCTCGTGGACCCCCTGTTGCTCCACCGACGTACTCCTTCCTCCTATATATACCTACGTACCCCCAAACGATCAGATACGGAGCCAAAACCCTAATTCCACCACTGTAACTTTCTGTATCAACGAGATCCCATCCTGGGGCCTATTCCGGAGCTCCGCTGGAGGGGGCATCGATCACGAAGGGCCTCTACATCATCACCATAGCCCCTCCGATGAAGTGTGAGTAGTTTACCTTAGACCTACGGGTCCATAGTTAGTAGCTAGATGGCTTCTTCTCTCTTTTTGGATCTCAATATAATGTTCTCCCCCTCTATTGTGGTGAACTATTCGATGTAATCTTCTTTTTGCGGTGTGTTTGTTGAGACCGATGAATTGTGGGTTTATGATCAAGTCTATCTATGAACAATATTTGAATTTTCTCTGAATTCTTTTATGTATCATTGGTTATATTTGCAAGTCTCTTCGAATTATCAGTTTGGTTTGGCCTACTAGATTGATCTTTCTTGCAATGGGAGAAGTGCTTAGCTTTGGGTTCAATCTTGCGGTGTCCTTTCCCAGTGACAATAGGGGCAGCAAGGCACGTATTGTATTGTTGCCATCGAGGATAACAAGATGGGGTTTTCATCATATTGCATGAGTTTATCCCTCTACATCATGTCATCTTGCTTAAGGCGTTACTCTGTTTTTAACTTAATACTCTAGATGCATGCTGGATAGCGGTCGATGAGTGGAGTAATAGTAGTAGATGCAGCAGGAGTCGGTCTACTTGTCTCGGACGTGATGCCTATATACATGATCATACCTAGATATTGTCATAACTATGCTCAGTTCTGTCAATTTCTCAACAGTAATTTGTTCACCCACCGTAGAATACTTATGCTCTCGAGAGAAGCCACAAGTGAAACCTATGGCCCCCGGGTCTATCTTCATCATATTAATTTCCTACTACTTAATTATTTCCTTTGCTTTTTTACTTTGCCTTTATTTTACTTTGCATCTTTATCATAAAAATACCAAAAATATTATCTTATCATATCTATCAGATCTCACTCTCGTAAGTGGCCGTGTAGGGATTGACAACCCCTATTCGCGTTGGTTGCGAGGATTTATTGTTTTGTGCAGGTACGAGGGACTCGCGCGTAGCCTCCTACTGGATTGATACCTTGGTTCTCAAAAACTGAGGGAAATACTTACGCTACTTTGCTGCATCATCCCTTCCTCTTCGGGGAAAACCAACGCAGTGCTCAAGAGGTAGCAAGCAGTAATGTTATTATTTGGCACCTTAATCTAGTGGCACTATTGATTTGAGGCAATGTTTTGGCACCGCTAGTGCCACTGTTTTTTATATATCGAAAGAGGGGTTCCCCTCCGATTTCATTAAAGATACCCAACCATAGAGAACCATTATCCGACAACATCTTAGTGTAAACGGGCAGTTATGCAACTACTAGAACGGACTGAGTACTAGCAGGAGACAAGTTCGCTACATAAGCTAGGTAGGTAGGGGGACGCAGCACCAGCCCGACCAAGTCTGGATTACCACCGAAATGCTACCACAAAAACATCAGGGGGAAGATAGGGACTGAAAGAGCCAGCTTCAGCATCCCAGTCTAAGCACCCCCGGCCTTCATCCTTGCGACGCATGGTACACCTCGTTTGCCACCTGCTCGACCCTAGTGTCACTGATAAAATGAAGTAATAATACAGTTACAATAGAGCGAGTGTCCTCTCTATCATTTCATTTCCAATGTAGATAAAGAAAGTGTTGCTCTTTGTTAATGTATGTTTCATCAACTAGTCCCATTGTTAATGTTTAAGCGTTTCTGCAAACTGGGGTGCTTAATTTTAGTTGATCTGCACAAAAGTAGAGATTTGAATGTCTCAAGGCCCCTCCTTGTACTACCACTGTACACTAATGTTCATCACTGGCAGAAGGTGTATCGGGGAGACTTAGGATGATTTCCAGTATGAGGCGTGGCGTACCGTATGAGGTGTCGCAGGGCCCATCTCGCCCTCGCAGCATGGCATACTATGATACTATCGTAATATTTTCTTATATTTATTTTTGCATGTTTCATCAACTAGTGCCACTATAATGTAATCATGCTTTTTCATTATGTGTGCAAACAGGGTTATTCAGCTGCATTTTGGTGGAACTGCACAAATGTATGGATGGAGCCGGCATATATGCAGAGTGCGAGGTGTGCCAAGTAAAAATTACCGACACCAACCATGCTCCATGCACGCATTGGCATCCACCACCACCCGTGGGATGTGTGGCGCTCTCTGTGGACGGATCTTTCTCGGCAGCAAATCCTCTAACCAAATACTAGTAGCTTATATTGGCAGTTTTCTAGGGAGTACTCTTTTCTGAAAGAAGCACCAATCTATTTTTGTTTATTTGTACACAGTGTCACAACTTTGACCCAAAGGTCAAGAGCTATTTAAGGGTGATTGGCATAGTACATGGAGACTGGTTGTATGCATGATTTTCATTAGCTATCACACTGATTGTAAGCATGAGCAAGTGGAAGATTAGGTTAGTGCAAAGCTTACCTTAAACCCTACCACCATCGTTGAAATGAGGCGAGCGTCGAGGGAACCGTGGAGAATGGCGGGGAAGCGACGTCGCGTCATCCGGCCTCCTCTTGTGGTGGGAGAACGAATACTCATGTGGCTCCGGCTGGCTCTGCGCCCTCACGAACGGCACACCGAACTCGATCAATTCATTATCCTCTGGGTGCTCGACCTTCGACCTGTACGCCCACCACCTCCGCCTGACTTTCGCCTCGGGCAAATCTGTCTAGTCCATCGCCCAGAGGAGATACTCGATGAACTCGAAGGACTGCGGCATGACTACCGCCGAGGAGTACATGTACATCGCCGCCGTCTCGCTCTTTCACATACATTGCCACCCTGCCCTCACCGTCCTCAAAATCTCACACTCATTGTCAAACCAAGTAAAGATCTCCTTCAACCTGGCTAACTTTTCCTGGTCGCCACCGGCGATCTGCCTGATTCGCTGCTACATCCTCTCCATAAATGTCCTTTTGAGTGGTCCGGTGCTAGCTTTGTGTGACAGCCTGGGTTTTGCCCTTTCTTATTTGCTTGATTTTTTCATTTGAAATTTTTTGAAACATGGAGTTTCTGAATCTTTTCATATGGACTTAAACACTTGGGCATCCTTGGCTTTCACCCAAGTGCTTCACTTCCCTCCTAAATCATCATTTCACTTCTGACCCACCCAAAAATAATCTTTGTAATATTTTTTAAATGAAAAATATTCATTTTCATTCCAAAAACCTTAAGCCAGATCTGTTTGCTTCGAAGCAACCCCAATTTTTATGGCTCAAAAAAAATCTGAGATAATTCACAAATATTCTGTGAACCCTAGTGGACCTTCCCCTGCAAAAATATTTCATCACTTTTTGGAATATTTTGGCTACAGAAAATCTTTTTCTATTCTGGACAGAAATGGTGGTTTCTACATCAACTACCATTTTACTTGCTCCATTTGACCTGAACTTTCTTGTACATCTTTACCTTAGTAACTTATCACTAGACTCCAAAGCACATCTGCAAACTCCAAGCCATTTGACCACAGTAACATCACCAAGTTACTGACCAGAAACTTACTTGGTGTGTGAAAACTTCTGTACTACACCTGGATCCAAACCAAATCGTGGTAACACTCAAAACTACCACGAACAACATGCCAGACATTGAGTTTTTGCTCAGATTGACCTGATGTCATAGTTCACGCGGTGACCGCGTTCGTCCAGGCGTGCTGGCATGCAGCCGACGCGCTCTGCGACGCGCCCGAGCCTCTGTTGCTCGCGTGCTCGCTTCCTCGCCTGCCCAACCATGCCAACCATCGCCACCATCATCGTCTCAACATTCTTAACTCCTCCCTGGCGCTTGCCGACGCCGGAGCTCGCTGCAGCGAGCACGGGCAAGGTCCGGCCAACCCAACAGTGCGAAGAGCACTGTGCTCGTCGCCATCCTCTTGATCCTTTGCTCGTCTCCGCCGGCCCACAGTGGCCACCTGACCTCCGTCGCCTTCTCCCCCTCTCACTGATGCCGCTCGTCGCCGGGCACCGTGGACAGGTGTCCACCGACGGAGCCCGGAGCACCCTCGTCGCTCGCCTATAAATAGAGCCCTCCCCAGCCACCTCGAGCACCATCCAGCACTCACACACACCCCATGATCGAGTAGGAAGCCGGAGCCCGACCGGGCAGGCCTCGGGCCGCCGTCCCCGAGCTCGAGCTCGCCGGCGATCCCCTCTGGTCGCCGCAGTAGCTCAAGCCCCTCCCAGGCCTAGGTGACCCCTCCAGGGCCTCCGCCTCTCTCTAGTGAGGCCGTCTCGCCCGCTTGGAGCCCCGTGAGTGGCCTCTGCTCTCCATCTTCCTCAACTCCAGCGACCTCCACGTTCTGCCTCCGCTTGCGAGGTTGATTCCGACGCCGTCAGACCGCCCCTAGCTACGCTACGGGTACGGGCAGGTGCGCCTCAACCCTCTCTTGCCATCCCTCCCTCTCGTTTGGGCCAAGGAGCCCTCGTCGCTAGCGAGAGCTCCGGCGAAGCCGCGGCCCCCTCTGTTTCCTTCTCCCTCTTCCCCCACCTGACTAGCGGGGCCCGCTAGTCAGCCACTCAGTACGTGCGCGAAGCGGTACGAGTGGTGGCGCCCCTGGGCTTTACGCCTTCGACGTCACCCCCAGTCTATTTCTTTTATTCAAATTCATTTGAATTTACAGAACACTTCAAATAGTTATAACTTTTCCACCATAAGTCCAAATGAATTGATTCTTTCTGCATTGTGTTCTTTGATAAGAAATCTAGCAGCTCACCAAAGATGAGATTTTTCTGAGCTGTCTAGAATTTCTGGTTATTTTCAGAAGTGTTCTTTATATTTTCCTTTTGTGTTTAAAACTATTTTTAGAAGGTGAAGCTTGTCTTGAGGATCACCAGGAGGCTTGTGAACCTCATCTGCACTAAGGCAAGCCACAACAACATTTTCATGGTGCCATTTCAATATTTGTGATTTTTTTCTTCAATGAAATGATTAATCCATGCATTTAAATGATTATGGAGTTATTTATATTCTGTTAAATATTGGTTAGTTGTTATGCTTGATTTACAAAATGGGTGAAACTAGTTTAGCGGATAAAGCAAGATAAGATTTATTTGAGGTGATGTTAGAAATAATTTTGTTATGCATGTTAGCAATTATTTAAAGCTATGTTTTTCCCTCTTAGATTTATAAAAAATTGTTAAAAAATGTTCTGTTAAATACTTGTTTAATCATATTACTTGTCTTACAGAATGTTTGAACCCAACTTAGTGATAAAGAAAGTAAGAGTTGTTGATAGTGAAATCTTTTTGAAGAGCATATGAGAAATTTATCGGAGTTACTTTCTTGCGTAAGAAATCAATAAAACTTGTTGCAAAATATTTTGGTTAAGTTGTGAGTTATTTGAGCAAGTAGAGTAATTTGAGTTGTTGACGTTATGCTTGGTGTGTATAAGGATGACATCGGTCATTTTTATCACTATACGAAGCATGTGTTGTTTTGCATTTCATGGCATGTTATGACACCGGTGATTTTTAGTTTAAAGTTAAACCTGAATTTAACTCAACTTGAATATACTGTTGACTAGGTCATGGTGCTGCTGAATCGAGTTTCTTTCCAGTGCAACAACATTTCCCTTTGTGGGAAGGCCTTGATTCGGTCCATTGACACGGCCTCTGGTCGGTGCCTCCATCTAGGGAAGGTTATGTCGTGCTTGCCCTGGCCCGGTAAGCAGACATAATCTTGTGTGCTCGTTGATGAGATTATGGTACCGAGTCCCCGAGTGGGAGTGTCCCCAAGTGGGAGTGTTTTGACCACGACGGTGGTCGGGGTGTCTTTGGTAGACATGGGGCCACCCAGGACCAGCCCGTTGGGGATTTGGGTCAGAGTGGTCGGGAGAGTGCTGTGGCAATGGAGGGGTTTTGAAGGAATGTTGTTGGTCCACCCGAATGGGAGTGCGAGGCCATGGGTTCCGTGCAGTGGGTACAATGTGCTACCTCTGTAGAGTGTGTAATCTATTGATAGCCGAGTCCATGATTATGGACATCTCGTAGTAGGTCCCACCATGAGTCAACATTTAATAAAAATTGCACACTAAGCTATGAACTTTGCATTGTTGATGGATGGCAGAAAGGCCATCGAGGCATTTGGGACCAAATGATGGTCGTGGTTGTGATCGCCATAAGGATCACGAGTTGTTCTTGAGAAAGACCACTTTGTGGTGTGTTTGTGATCTAGAGATGATCAGGGTTGGTAAGCTGTCCCGAGGGACGTTCGAGCATGATCACAGCATGTTGACATATAGTGTTGCATTTTTAATAATTGGTTAAATATCATGATATTGTTTGTCATTATGATTATGCCTGTTGTGAGCTTGCAAGTACATTCAATGTACTGACCTGGCGTGTCATGCCAGCTTTCAGGAAAGTATCGTTGGAGAGGAGCGTTGTTCAAGTCTAGATCGTGTCCACATCGGTGTCCCTATGATATGGAGCTTCTGCCACGACGTTATTCCGCTGCCACATAGTTGTTCGGATCGAGGCCCCTTTATGTTCACTAAATAATGTACATATTGTTCAGCCGCACCGAGCGTGCCGCTTGGCCTCGATAGCTGTTGTAATGTAACTCTATTCCGCTAGCATCAATAAAGCGGTTGTTATTCTGTACCAAGATGTTGTGTGTTGCCAGAAGACATGGTCTCTGGGCTGCCAATGCATGGTAAACCGGTCGCTCTGAGCCGGGGTGCCACAACGCTTGGTATCAGAGCCGCGCTGACTGTAGGCCACGCTAGACTACGAGGCGCTAGATACGAGTTTTAGTTGAGTGTCGGTAGTAATTTGTGCTGATTATTGAGTTGCATGCATTCGGTTTATATATATTTTATGCTAACCTGCTAATGGTTGTGGGTGTAGATGGCTCCGGTGCCGTATCCGTGCCAGTTGTAGCTGATGCCGTACACGTCACCGCACCTCCTTCGCAACGTGTGGCGTTGGCTGTACCCTCTCGGAGACGACCCAATCTATAGTATATGAGTATCACGCAGTGATCACTCTGCGCACTAGTTCCGATTATAGCTCTTACACTCGCACTTCTCGGAGCGCTTATGCCCCCACTGCTTCTCAGGCTGTCCAGTTTGCTGCATTCGAGGTCCTTGTCGAGCTTCGCTACAACGAGGTCCGAATGCAGAACCACCCAGGTTTCTACTACAACCCATCTCTGCACGACAATAGTCGTGTTCGTTTCCCTCTGATTGATCCGGAGTCTGATAATGTTGCTAGCCACCTTGCTCGTTATATCACTGCTAGCTATCTCATGATCCACGTGCTGGCTCGAGAGCTGACTCGTACTCGTACTACTTTAGCCACTACTTTGGTCACTTCTAGATCCGCCACTACTCCGTCTTCACTGGGATTCACCCCTTATGTCCCAGTCAGTTCTAGCTCCCCTATTTCGCCGGTTACTCCCCCGAGTAGCACGGGCGTCTCGGCCGCGAACGCTCTCAGTACTTCTCCTGAGTGGGTCTCACTTCTCACTACCCCTGTAGCCCCGATGCTTCATCCTACCCCTACCCCTGAGGGAGAGCCCTTGAGGCAGTGTCGTCGTGTTACCTTTAACCTGGAGGTTTCCGTTAACCACGTCAGTTCGGGATCCGAGACCACTTCAGGGGAGGAAGCCGCAGCACCAGCAGAGTAGTAGTATCTTTGAGTATTCGCAGTTGTCTAGACGATGTATGGATGTAGTCGTACGAGTCATGATGCTTCGTTGCCTGTATGAGAGTAGTGAACCAGTCATGTTGTTTACTTTTCATGTATGAGTCTATGTATAATTATGTTGAGACTTTATTCGCCGTATTTTTCGCTCTTCTACTTTATTTCGGGATTTGTCGCTCGCTTTTCCCCAATTTTATTTTTGGGTGTTTCTCATCTCGATTGTGTTGTCTTGGGAAAACTTCACAATAGGATGACGCGTGGAGGCAGCAGTAGCAACGTTCATGAGGGAACTCCTGTTCGTTGTTCCGCACGACGGGAAGGACATTCTCCCGAGCCGTACGTTCAGCCACCACCTCCACCTCCTGATCCTCCCTCCACCGAGAAAATTCTGCGTATGTTTGAAGAAAAAAGGAACAATGATCTGATTGAAATATTGAGAAGTGTTCAAGCTATGGTTGGACAGAATGGAAACCAGAATGGTCATCACTCAAAGCTGTCAGATTTTTAGAGGACCAATCCACCCAGTTTCAGTCATATTGTTGACCCAATGGATGCAGACGATTGGTTACGCACAATGGAGAAAAAGCTTGAGATTGCTCGTACTGAAGGAAATGATAAAGTTCCATTTGTAACTCATTACCTTGAAGGCGCAACTGCCATATGGTGGGAAAATACAAAGGCCATGTGGCCGATTGATGAGGAAATCACCTGGGAGAAATTGAAGGATAAGTTCCAAAAATATCATATCCCTACCGGAGTTATGAAGGCCAAGTAGCGTGAATTTCTCGCGCTCGTCCAAGGAAATCAGTTTGTGGCTGAATATCTGCAAAAATTCAATCATTTGGCCCGTTACTCTCTGTATGACATGGCCACCGAAGAAAGGAAGATTGACAGATTTCTTGGAAGTTTAAATCCACAACTTCGGTGTGCTCTCAGTATGTTTGATTTCACGGATTTCCAAACTCTGGTGGACAACGCGTTCATTGCTGAACGGGAGCACAAGCTTATATCTGATAATAGGCCTGCTAATGACAACAAGCGCAAGTTTGAGCCAAAGAAGGATGGGCCACCTATGCAAAAGGCTCGTACCTGGCAGCAGACTCAGGTGGAATACAGGCCAAATTTGCAGCAGAATGTTAACAAGACCATCACTCAAGTTAAGAATATTGTGACAAATCCAATGCATGAGGAGCGTCAGTGCAATAATTCTTGTTTCATTTGCAGGCAGCACAGACATTATGCCAACCAGTGCCCCAAGAACAACATGACGAATGCCCTAAGCCGGCCGCAAGTCAATTTTATGGAGTCGCGGCCAAACCAGCAAAACTTCATTGGGCGCGTGCATCATATCTCCGCCGTTGAAGCCCAAGAAAAGCCAGAAGTCATCATTGGTATGTTTTATATTAATGACATACCTGCCATAATTTTATTTGACTCTGGGGGCTTCCCATTCTTTTATTTCTTGGAGTTTTTCCGCCCAAAACAATTTTCCTTGCACAATTTTGGGCAAGAATATGCTGGTACAAACCTCGGGATCCATAATCAAGAGCAATCTGGTCTGCCGTGATCTGGAGATCAATATCAACAGGGTCCACTTTCCAACATCTCTGATAATCCTTGAGTCTGAAAAGTTGGATATTATATTGGGTATGAATTGGCTGACCAAATATCAAGTTTGCATAAACTGCACAACCCGAGAAATCAATCTGGCCAGTCTGGATGGGCAGCTCACCAAATTCTATGCTCGCAAGAATATACCCAAGCCAGAATTAGTGTGCACGGTTGTGGTTGAATTGGAATTTATTCCTGTGGTCAGTGAGTACCATGATGTGTTTCCAGAACAACTGCCAGGCATGCCACCAGATCGGGAACTAGAGTTTGCCATAGACCTTGTGCCCGGAACCGCACCGTTATACAAGAAGTATTACCGGATGGCCTCATCAGAATTAGTGGAGCTAAAGAAACAGCTTGATGAATTACTCCAGAAAGGTTATATTCGTCCCAGCTCTTCACCGTGGGGATCACCTGCAATTTTCATGGGCAAAAAGGATGGTAGTCTCCGTGTGTGCATAGATTACCGCCAGCTGAATGAGGTCACCATAAAAAGTAAATACCTGCTGCCAAGGATTGATGATCTGTTTGATCAGCTCAGTGGGGCTAAGGTATTCTCTAAAATTGATTTACGGACCGGATATCGTCAGCTAAAGATTAAAAAGGAAGATATTCCTAAGACCGCATTCACTACTCGGCATGGTCTTTATGAATATACCGTGATGTCCTTTGGTCTCACCAATGCCCCTGCTTTCTTCATGCATATGATGAACAAAGTATTTATGGACTTCCTCGACAAATTCGTGGAAGTCTTCATTGATGACATCCTCATTTACTCCAAGGGTGAAGAAGAACACAAGGATCACCTCCGAGCAGTACTACAATGGCTCCACGGCCATCAGCTAGACGCCAAGTTCAGTAAGTGCGAATTTTGGCTCAAGAAAGTTGGGTTTCTCGGACATGTACTATCCGCCGAAGGTATAGCCGTGGACCCAAGCAAAGTAAAGGATGTGCTCGATTGGGTACCACCCACGACCGTGCGATAGATCCGGAGTTTCCTTCGATTAGCTGGATACTATCGCCGTTTTATTGAAGGGTTTTCCAAAATTGCTAAACCCATGACAGAGCTGCTCAAAAAGGATACAAAGTTTAAGTGGACAAAGTACTGTGAGAAGAGTTTTAATGAGCTAAAGATACGACTGACAACTGCACCTGTATTGACTCTTACAGACATTTCTCGTAGCTTTGATGTGTAGTGTGATGCCTCCAGACAAGGTATTGGTTGCGTGTTGATGCAAGACAGCAAGGTAGTATCATATGCATCGCGACAGCTATGACCTCATGAGGGAAATTATCCTACCCATGATTTTGGAATTGGCTGCAGTGGTTCATGCATTAAAAATTTGGAGACACTACCTCATTGGAAAAAGGTGCCAAATTTTTACCGACCACAAAAGCCTCAAGAACATTTTCACTCGGCCAGATTTAAATCTCCGTCAGTGAAGATGGTTAGAGTTGGTGAAGGATTATGACCTTGGAATAAATTACCATCCAGGCAAGGCCAACGTCGTTGCTGATGCGCTCAGTCGAAAGCCCGTCACCTTAAATGTCATGTTAAAATCATTGCCCACCAAGCTCCAAGAGGAGATCGCTCAGCTCAACTTGGTCATCATAGAGGCTGACCTCGCTAATATTTTGGAAGTTACCCCCACACTTGAGATGGAGATTTGCAAGGCATAGCCAGCTGACACCAACCTACAAAGACGTGCCAAGGGCCAGATGGCAAAGCAGGCCTCTGACTTCTCCAAGGACGAATTCGGTACCCTCCGATTCCGTGGACGCAATTGTGTGCCAAATCAACCGGACTTGAAGAAGAAAATTCTGTCAGAAGCCCATGAATCCGCATATTCCATTCACTCGGGAGGTACAAAAATGTATGAGGACCTTAGACAAATATTCTGGTGGGATGGAATGAAGAAAGACATTGCCTATTTTGTAGCCTATTGCGACATATGCAATAAGGTGAAAGCAGACCATCAGAAGCCAGCCGGACTTCTCCAACCGCTGCCAGTTTCACAGTGGAAATGGGATGACATTTGCAGGGATTTCATCACAGGATTGCCTAGGACTCATCAAGGCAAGGATTCAATCTGGGTTATAATAGACACCCTGACCAAGGTTGCTCATTTCATTCCGATCAGCACCAGATATAGAGCAAATGAACTTGCACTACTGTATATATCCAGGATCATCAGTCTGCATGGAGTACCCCGAACTATCACTTCCGACCAAGGTTCTTTGTTTACCTCCGCTTTTTGGTCCCGTTTCCATCAAGCCTTGGGGACAACACTGAAATATAGTACTGCCTATCACCCTTAGACAGATGGACAGACAGAGCACGTAAACCAAATACTTGAAGATATGTTGCGAGCCTGTGTGCTAGCCAAAGGTGCTAAATGGGAAGACTGCTTGCCGTATGCCGAGTTCTCTTATAACAACAGTTTCCAGACCAGTCTAAAGATGTCACCATACGAAGCTCTGTATGGCCGTAAGTGCCACACTCCTCTAAATTGGTGTTAGACTAGAGATAGTCGTATCTTTAGAACGGATCTCATGCTGGAAGCTGAGAAACAAGTTAGGGAAATACGAGACAGACTGCAATTGGCCGAATCTCGACAGAAGAATTATTATGATGCCAAACATCGGCAGGTCAGTTTTGAACCCGGAGAACACGCATACCTTCGAGTCACTCCTATGAAAGGAGTCAAGAGATTTCAGACTCGTGGAAAGCTGGCACCCAGATTCATTGGTCCATTCCCGATTATGTCTTGAGTGGGAACGGTTGCATATCAACTGGAACTACCCCGGAATTGGGAGACATACACAACGTGTTCCATGTTTCGCAATTGAGACGATGCATATCCCCGCCTGAGAAAGAACTACAACAGCTGAGATAGAATTGGCAAAAGATTTAACTTATGAAGAAAGACCGTTCAAAATTTTGGATCAGATGGAAAGGGTCACTCGCAGTAAAGTCAGAAAATTTTACAAGGTTCAGTGGGAGCATCACACAGAGTCAGAAGCAACTTGGGAGCAGGAAGAATTCCCTTAGGGATCAGTATCCAGAGTGGTTTTCCCAAGTAACCAAATCTCGAGGACGAGATTCATTCTAAGTGGGGGAGGTTTGTGACAGCCTGGGTTTTGCCCTTTCTTATTTGCTTGATTTTTTCATTTGAATTTTGTTGAAACTTGGAGTTTCTGAATCTTTTCATATGGACTTAAACACTTGGGCATCCTTGGCTTTCACCCAAGTGCTTCACTTCCCTCCTAAATCATCATTTCACTTCTGACCCACCCAAAAATAATTTTTGGAATATTTTTCTTAAATGAAAAATATTCATTTTCTTTCCAAAAACCCTAAGCCAGATCTGTTTGCTTCAAAGCAACCCCAATTTTTATGGCTCAGAAAAATCTGAGATAATTCACAAATATTCTGTGAACCCTAGTGCACCTTCCTGAGCAAAAATATTTCATCACTTTTTGGAATATTTTTGCTACAGAAAATCTTTTCTATTCTGGACAGAAATGGTGGTTTCTACAGCAACTACCATTTTACTTGATCCTTTTGACCTGAACTTTCTTGTGCATCTTTACTTTAGTAACTTATCACTAGCCTCCAAAGCACAGCTTCAAACTCCAAGCCATTTGACCATAGTAACATCACCAAGTTACTGACCAAAAACTTACTTGGTGTGTGAAAACTTCTCTACTGCACCTAGATCCAAACAAAATCATGGTAACACTCAAAACTACCACGAACAACATGCCAGACATTGAGTTTTTTCTTAGATCGACCTGATGTCATAGTTCATGCGGTGACCGCGTTCATCTAGGCGTGCTGGCATGCAGCCGACGCGCTCTTCGATGCGCCCGAGCCTCTGTTGCTCACGTGCTCGCTTCCCCGCCTGCCCAACCATGCCAAACCTTGCCACCATCATCGTCCCAACGTTCTTAACTCCTCCTTGGCGCTCGCCGACGCTGGAGCTCGCTGCAGCGAGCACGGGCAAGGTCCGGCCAGCCCAACAGTGCAGAGGGCACTGTGCTCGTCGCCATCCTCTTGATCATGTGCTCGTCTCCGCCTGCCCACTGTGGCCACGTGACCTCCGTCGCCTTCTCCACCTCTCACTGACGCCGCTCGTCGCTGGGCGCCGTGGATAGGTGTCCACCGGCGGAGCCCGGAGCACCCTCGCCGCTCTCCTATAAATAGAGCCCTCCCCAGCCTCCTCGAGCACCATCCAGCACTCACACACACCCCACGATCGAGTAGGAAGCCGGACCCCGGCCGGGCAGGCCTCGGGCCGCCGTCCCCGAGCTCGAGCTCGCCGGCGATCCCCTCTGGTCGCCGCAGTAGCTCTAGCCTCTCCCAGGCCCGGGCGACCCCTCTAGGGCGTCTGCCTCTCTCCGGTGAGGCCGTCTCGCCCACTTGGAGCCCCTGGAGTGGCCTCTGCTTGCCATCTTCCTCAACTCCGGCGACCTCCATGTTCTGCCTCCGCTTGCGAGGTTGATTCCGATGCCGTCCGACCACCCCTAGCTACGCTATGGGTACGGGCAGGTGCGCCTCAAACCCCTCTTGCCATCCCTCCCTCTCGTTTGGGCCAAGGAGCCCTCGTCGCCGACGAGAGCTCCGGCAAAGCCGCGACCCCCTCTATTTCCTTCTCCCTCTTCCCCCACCTGACTAGCGGGGCCTGCTAGTCAGCCACTCAGTACGTGCTCGAAGCGGTACGAGTGGTGGCGCCCCTGGGCTTTACGCCTTCGACGTCACCCCCCAGTCTATTTCTTTTATTCAAATTCATTTGAATTTACAGAACACTTCAAACAGTTATAACTTTTCAACCATAAGTCCGAATGAATTGATTCTTTTTGCATTGTGTTCTTTAAAAAGAAATCTAGCAGCTCACCAAAGGTGAGATTTTTCTGAGCTGTCTAGAATTTCTGGTGATTTTCAGAAGTGTTCTTGATATTTTTCTTTTGTGTTTAAAACTATTTTCAGAAGGTGAAGCTTGTCTTGAGGATCACCAAGAGGCTTGTGAACCTCATCTACACTAAGGCAAGCCACAACAACATTTTCATGGTGCCATTTCAATATTTTTAATTTTCTTACTTGAATGAAATGATTAATCCATGCATTTAAATGATTATGGAGTTATTTATATTCTGTAAAATATTGGTTAGTTGTTATGCTTGATTTACAGAATGGGTAAAACTAGTTTAGTGGATAAAGCAAGATAATATTTGTTAGAAATAATTATGTTATGCATGTTAGCAAATATTTAAAGCTATGTTTTTGCCCTCTTAGATTGATAAAAATTTGTTAGAAAATGTTCTGTTAAATACTTATTTAATCATATTACTTGTCTTACAGAATGTTTGAACCCATCTTAGTGATAAAGAAAGTAAGAGTTGTTGATAGTGAAATCTTTTTGACAAGCATATGAGAAATTTATCGGAGTTACTTTCTTGCGTATCAAATCAATAAAACTTGTTGCAAAATATTTTGGTTAAGTTGTGAGTTATTTGAGCAAGTAGAGTAATTTGAGTTGTTGACGTTATGCTTGGTGTGTATAAGGATGACATCGGTCATTTTTATCACTATATGATGCATGTGTTGTTTTGCATTTCATGGCATGCTATGACACCGGTCATTTTTAGTTTAAAGTTAAACCTGAATTTATCTTAACTTGAATATACCGTTGACTGGGTCATGGTGCCGCTGAATCGAGTTTCTTTCTAGTGCAACCACATTTGCCTTTGTGGGAAGGCCTTGATTCGGTCCATTGACACGGCCTCTGGTCGGTGCCTCCATCTAGGGAAGGTTATGTCGTGCTTGCCCTGGCCCGGTAACCAGACATAATCTTGTGTGCTCGTTGATGAGATTATGGTACCGAGTCCCCGAGTGGGAGTGTCCCCGAGTGGGAGTGTTTTGACCACGATGGTGGTCGGGGTGTCTTTGGTAGACACAGGGCAACCCAGGACTAGCCCGTTGGGGATTTGGGTCGGAGTGGCCGGGAGAGTGTTGTGGCAATGGAGGGATTTTGATGGAATGCCGTTGGTCCACCCGAATGGGAGTGCGAGGCCATGGGTTCCGTGGTGTGGATACAGTGTGCTACCTCTGCAGAGTGTGTAATCTATCGATAGCCGAGTCCACGGTTATGGACATCTCGTAGTAGGTCGCACCATGAGTCAATGTTTAATAAAGATTGCACACTAAGCTATGAACTTTGCATTGTTGATGGATGGCAGAAAGGCCATCGAGGCATTTGGGACCAAATGATGGTCGTGGTTGTGATCGCCGTAAGGATCACGAGTTGTTCTTGAGAAAGACCACTTTGGTGGTGTGTTTGTGATCTGACCACTTTGGTGGTGTGTTTGTGATCTAGAGATGATCACGGTTGGTAAGCTATCCCGAGGGACGTTCGACCATGATCACAGCATGTTGACATATAGTGTTGCATTTTTAATAATTGGTTAAATATCATGATATTGTTTGTCATTATGATTATGCCTATTGTGAGCTTGCAAGTACATTCAATGTACTGACCTGGCATGTCATGCCAGATTTCAGGAAAGTATCGTTGGAGAGGAGCGCTGTTCGAGTCTAGATCGTGTCCACATTTGTGTCCCTGTGATATGGAGCTTCCACCACGACGTTATTCCGCTGCCATGTAGTTGTTCGGATCGAGGCCCCTCTATGTTCACTAAATAATGTACATATTGTTCAGCCGCACCGAGCGTGCCGCTTGGCCTCGACAGCTATTGTAATGTAACTCTGTTCCGCTAGCATCAATAAAGCGGTTGTTATTTTGTACCAAGATGTTGTGTGTTGCCAGAAGACATGGTCTCTGGGCTGGCAATGCATGGTAAACCGTTCGCTCGGAGCTGGGGTGCCACACTTTGGAAGATGGGAGGAGAGACGGTGGTCTTGCAATAGAGAAGAGGGAGAGGCGTGTCACAGCCCTAGAATTTGTTTGCAATAGTTGCATCAGAGAGCATCCATGCATCATGTTTAAATTCAAGAAACTTGAATTGAGGAAATTTGAAAGCCTCAAATTTTTAATCAAAAGAAGGGCAAATAACCCTCGAAAATGCATCCAGTGTTTCCAAAATGCTCTTCAATGATGTTTAATATTTTTGGCAAGGGTTTTGCTCTGAACCAAAAATATGGAACATTTTTGAGGAATTATTTTGGCCATTTGGATTTAAACCAATAAATATTTGAGTTGGATTTAATTCTTCTATAAAAGAATTGCAAGTCCAACAATTCTGAAAATTTGTGAGTGGCTATTAATATATCGTATCTAGCCACATAATAATTTCCAGAAGCTACAAAATTAGTTTTGTTTGAAAACCAAATTAAAAGAAACTACAGGAAAAGGAAAACAGACAAAAAATTAATAAAAAAAGCAGAAACCCACGTGGGCCACCTACCTGACCTCACCTGGCGGCCTAGCCAACTGGCCTAGCCCTCCACCGCAGCCCCTCTATCGCATTCGTCCCCGTGCCAGTAGGCAGGGAGCATGGTCGCCGCGTGCGCCAGCTCCTGCTTCCACCGTGATGCCCCGACTCTTCTGAGAGCGCCACGGAGACGCCCGAGACTTTCTCCCTCTGACCCCCTCTCACTCTCTCTCGAGATTATCCGCCTCCTCTGCTCCAGCTCCCTCTTGCTACCAAACGTGCCGAGCACTGTCGTCGCCATAGTCGTGTCCACACCCATCCCCGAGCCTCTCCGACGCGCACCCCATGCTCCGCTGTGCTTCCCTCGTCCTCTCCATCATCTCATGCGACCGGAAGAGCTCCGACGCATTGTCCCTGACCTCTTCTTCATCGTCGGCCACTCAAGCTCGCCGGCATGGATTCACGAGCTCCAGACCCTCCCCGTCCTCGCCGTTTCCTCTACTAGATTTGCCGTGAGGCCCTGCCCCTTTCCCCTCTCTCCCCGCACTCGCCCGCTTCGTCTAACCACCGTGGCTACCAGATCCAAAAGCTCCTCGCTGCCGGCCATGTCGCCACCGCGGCTACGGCCCTACAAGCACGTGTCCAAGCTCACCACTGAACTCACTGCACCCCCACGAGTCTAACGCGGCCACCCGCGGCTCCTGCCATGCCCTGCACCATCGATTCGTTCGCCGGCCGCTGCACTTGCCATCGCCACCGAAGTTCTAGGCCATCTCTGGCGAGGCTGAGAGCACCACTCGACGCATGCGAGCTCCAGCTACTCGTAGATGGGCTTCGCCGTTGTTTTGGTCACCGGAGGGAGATTTCCAAGCCTCGCCGCCGTGTCTGGCCTCGCCGGCGTCGAGTCGCTGACGGGTTTGACCCGAATTGACCAGGGTTGACCCCCCTGGGTCATTGACATGTGGGCCCCAGCACTACTAACTTTGGGTTAAGTTTATAATTAAACTTAATTAACCCTCTGACTCACCGACTAGTGGGTCCGGGCCCCACTCACAGTTTTGTTAGGATTAAATTAACGCTAATTAACCCTGTTAATTAGTGTTGACACTGCCACGTGGGTCCCATAGGTCAGGTTTGGCCTGGTTGACTATCGTTGACCTGCTGACGTCACACTGACATCAGGCTGATGCAGTAAATCATTTTCTGGATTGAAAATAATCCAGGAAATTCCAAAAAGTAGTTTAAACTTCTAAAAATCATAGAAAATCAACCGTTACTCCAAATGAAATAAGTTATATATGAAAAATTATCACAAAAATCCAAAGAACCTGAATATGGAATTTTCATGCATGTTTGAACAAGTTAACCTCACTGAATAGGACAATTGATGATTATGGAATAAATGGTAATTAGTTTTGGAGTTGGAATTTGCTATATGTTTGAATTCCACTTCAATGAATATGACTAACTATTGCACTAGGTCAATTCAGTACCTTAATATGACATGTCATCCATTTGGATGTGCATTGCACTGATTGTGTTCTTTCTTTGTTGACGGTGGTTGTTCCCTCTCGATAGACGTGTTTCGATGTTGAGTTCGATGACACCGATGAAGAACTATATCTTCTTCAGGAGTGCCAAGCAAGCAAAACCCCCTTGTTCATTCCGATACAATCCCACTCTCTCGCTCCTGCTCTCTTTTACTGCATTAGGACAACAACGATTCAACTGTTACATGCTGTGGTAGTTGAACCCCTTTCCTCTGCATGACCTGTCATTGCCATAGTAAATAGATGAAACCCACTAACATGAGTAGGAGTTGTTTGAGCCCTGATGTGCCTACTCATTCATGCTTGTTTGTCATGCCTGCAACTGCTTAGAGTTGAGTCAGGTCTAATTCATCGGGGATGAATTGGAATGTGGTGAACATGTCCTACTGTTGAGAGCTAAGTGTGTGAACATGATTTGGTAAAGGTAGTGGTGAGAGGCCATGTAGGAGTACATGGTGGGTTGTCTCATTGCAGCCGTCCTTAGGAACTGAGTTCTGTGTTTGTGATCCATGAACAGTTACTACCACGCATTGGAATGCTTAAGTGCCCCTCTTGACTTATTAATCAACCTGAGCTCTATCCAGGAGTTGCAACTAGTTTCTGGTGTTTGTAGGTTGTGTTAGTAGTCTACCAAGTGGCACCCGGTAAAGGTGGGCTTGGGATAGACTAGGCACCATGGCATGGTGTACCAAGCGTAGATCCATCCATCGAGGTGGGCTTGGGAATGCTGCACACATCGTTTGGGGCCGTGAGCGACACCCCGGCCGGATCTCCTTGCGGATGGAACCCGAATAGGCGATAAACCTGGACTAGAGACTTGCGTGGTTAGTCAGGTCGTGGCCGACTCCCTCGCAAGGCTTCCGCTTGAAGGTTGCCGAGATACACGACGTGTACATGGTGGTAAGTGGCGAGAGCGTGTGTGAAGAAGTACACCCCTGCAGGGTTAACATGATCTATTCGAATAGCCATGTCCGCGGTAAAGGACTTGTGGGTTGCCTGTATAGTTCATAGACAAGTGAAAGTGGATACTCTAAAATGCGCAAGATAAGCGTGAGTGCTATTGATGGCATTCTCGTAGGGAGACGGGAGCGGATCCATAGTGGTGTATTGATATGGTGAATATGTGGACTCGTGTGCACCACTTCAAAAGAGTTACTTGCAATCGTAGTTCAGGATAGCCACTGAGTCAAAGCTGTCTTGCTACAGTCAAACTCCACCACCCCTTTGTTGATACGGATGCATATGTAGCTAGTTCTGATGTAAGTCTTGTTGGGTACATTTGTACTCACGTTTTCTTAATTTATGTTTTTGCAGAGAGACTTCAGTCTCGCTAGTAGTCCCGCGTGGACTTCGAAGTTTAGGTTGTTACCTCAGCTACGATCTTGTACCCTTGGGAGAGTCTTGTAGATAGTCAGGCTTCTCAGCCTTTTCCATTTGTAGTTGTCTGTACTCAGACATGTTTATGCTTCCTCTTGTTGCTTGTATGCTCTGTATGTTGGGTCATGAGACCCATGTTTGTAATACTTGGCTCCTCGTAGCCTAATGAATAAATACTTGAGTCATAGATTTATGTTCTAATGCCATGTTGTATTTGCACATACTGAGCATATTGTGTGTATGTTATTGAAATGCTTGGTATGTGTGGGATCCAACAACCTGGTTGTTTATCCTTGGTAGCCTCTCTTACTAGGAAATGTCTCCTAGTGCTTCCACTGAGCCATGGTAGCTTGCTACTGCTCCGGAACACTTAGGCTGGCCGTCATGTGTCCTTCTTCGTTCCTGTGTCTGTCCCTTCAGGGAGATGTCACGCGGTGTCTACCGGAGTCCTGTTAGCCTGCTACAGCCCAGATTCACCGAAGTCCTGTTAGCCCAGCTGCTACAGCCCGGATTCACTCGCTAATGACCGACACATTCGTTGCTGGGTCATGTATGCTTGTCCCTGTAAGTTAGTGCCACTTTGGGTTTATGACTAGTCATGTCGGCCCGGGTTCTCTATCATATGGATGCTAGCGACACTATCATATACGTGAGCCAGAAGGTGCAAACGGTCCCGGGCCAGGTAAGGTGGCACCCGCGGGAATACCATGCGTGAGGCTGCAAAGTGATATGATGTGTTACATGCTAGATTGGTGTGACTTAGGATCAGGGTCCTAACAAGGCGAGACAGTGGTTTTGGAATGGAAATGATGGAGAGGAGAGGAGGTGGTTTTGCAATGGAGAAGAGGGAGAGGCGACACGGTGGTTTTGGAATGGAGATGATGGGGAGGAGAGGAGGTGGTTTTGCAATGGAGAAGAGGGAGAGGCGAGACAGTGGTTTTTGAATGGAGATGATGGAGAGGAGAGGAGGTGGTTTTGCAATGGATAAGAGGGAGAGGAGCGTGCGGCAGCGATTTAGGATTGGACGAGAGGGCCGGCGCGCTGTGACTAGATCAAGATCAAAATCAATTTACTCTTCAATTAAGAAAGCGACCCCATATTAACTAGTCTCCCTTTTATTCTGGGTAATAATTGACCATGATTTTCGCAAATAAAATATATGTTATACGTTGCAAAAATAATATAATTTGAAAGTACAGTCAGATACGAACCAAACGATACAATTTTTGGTCACATGCATTCACATTTTGCTTGTCAAATATAGTACATGGTCAAACTTTTACCCAAAATACGCAAAACAAAAAAAATACTTCCAAGACCAGCGCCGCTCTTCCGCTCTTCTCCTCTTAAACCACTGCCGCTCCTCTCCTGTTCCAATCTAAATCCAGCGCCGCTCCTCTCCTCTTGCATTTCAAAACCACCGCCCTCCTCTCCTGTTACAATCCAAAACCAGCGTCGCTCCTCTCCCGTTCTAATCCAAAACCAGCGCCGCTCCTCTCCTCTTCCATTGAAAAACCACCGCTGGCAAGTGAAGGTGTTGTGGAGAAGAAGATCGATGGAGGAGTACAACCGATACGTGAGGATCACAGACGGCGACCCTATGAAGCTAGCTAGGATGTTGGAGATACAGTCTTGGTTTGAAAACAAGGACAAACTAGCGGCGACGGCGACATCCATGGCCAAATATTTGCAACAGAGCCAAAAGGCGGCGATACTCCTGGAGGGAGTCGCGCGGGGGTACATAGAGCTACTCCTCTGGGCCATGGACCAAACAGATTCACCGAATCCAATCGTGAGGGAGCAATGGTGGGAGTATTGATCCTAGATGGAGCATCCACTAGAGATTGAAGGATCGAGCATCTACAGGGTGCCATTTGTGAGGGTGTTGTGCAGAGCGAGCCGGTAGAGTCTTCGTCGACCGAACCAAACTACAAGAGGAGAAAAATAGTTGGCCCGACGACGCTTCCCCGCCATCCTCTCCCTCGTCGTTGACATCGTCTCACGAGGCAGTTGTCTGCCACCGAGGAATAGGAGGGACTGCCCCCCCCCAGCCTAATAGTCGGGCAGGTTGTGAATTGTCAGGAGGAGCTTAGGGTTGTCAGTATTTGGAGGTTGTGAATTGTGTTTTGTGTTGTGCATTTTGAGAGTACTTTCAGATATGAATGTCTTTTGAATTTCAGATTTGCAGTATTGAGCATATGAAGTATTTTATGAATTCTAGAGATCTATTTTTAGCACTTAAAAATATGTAGTTTCATGGGAGTATAAAAGTGCAGACAATGTGATTCTCAGAGAAGAAACTGCAAGTTTCAGTTTCAGATAAGAAACTCCAAGTTCAGTTTCAGATAAGAAACTGCAACTTTCAGAGGCAGATCATTTATATTAACACGGCCTTTTCAAACAGTGTTAAAATCATGTTGAAAGTTTTATTCATGGTCGAAACTGGAACTACCAGCCAGTTAACATCATGCTAATCAACATTCATGCATAGCACATCTTCATATGATGCACAGTCAAAAAGATATGCTATTTTCAAAATGCCCACACAATGTCGAGTGTGCGAAAAATAGAGAAAACAAGGGATGAAGTTTTGGCAAGTGTTGGACATGGTGTGCGTAGATGACAATTGTGACCCACATGTCAATAAAGGCAGAGGCAAAAAATTTGGAGATATTTTCTCTACACAGGTGGAATCAAACCCGGGTGGAATAGCTGTCGGTTAGTGTCACTCGGCCACTAGGCTAGTTCAGTTGTTTTGTTACTGATAAGGAACTTCCTCAGGTGGTCGGATCTCCTGTTGTGCCTTTGTGCGCTTGCCACGACGCCGCTGTCTGCCGTTGTGAACATGTTGAACAAACGAGAGGAATCTGGAGAGGACTGTATGTGGAGAGGCGGACAATCGGGACCCACCAGGTCTATGGCCGTACGCAAGCAAGTGCCTCATCGAAAAATACTTCCTCCTAATGCTATACTGATGTTGGGGCCCACGGGTTTGTCAACCTCGTTACATTTTTTAGGTGCTTCAACGTAGTTACTATAGGAGATAAATTCACAACAAAGTCGGGGAGCTGGAAGGTATCATTTATTATCACTGAGGCAGCAAGTATCAGCTGGGTTTTGGGCTGCCCCGTCTAGGCTTTATTTTATAACATGTGCAGCCCATGACCTCGGATGCGAGGTCCATAGGCCTGTTTGTATTTTCTTGAGGGCCATCATGTATCGACCGGCCTATGGACCTCCCATCCGAGGGTTTATTTTTTCTGAAACATCGGCAGCCCAATTTATGTATTTTTTTTGAAGAAAACGCAGAGGTATGTTCTATTTTTCTATATAAGAATAGGAACGCCTGGTCCAACTTATGTTTCCCTTCTAACTATATTATATATATTTAAATTATTTTATATGTTATTATATATTATTGTTATTGTCACCATATATTTAACAGATACATACATATGTAAGAAAACAATATCCCACATCCCATTAACTTCTAAAAATAATTTCTTAACAATAAAATCGTGGAATTTTTTGGCAACGAAAATCCTGGTGATTGTGTAAAAAAGCTTGGTAAGATATAAGGACCAATGTAATAATAATCACTTGTTATTTAAATATATATATATATATATATATATAACAAAATGCTCAGCCCCTGTTTATTTTTTGATAACATTGTTGTGCCCACCCCAACATTATAATTAGAATCAGCCCAGCAAAATTGTGTATTTCGAGAAAGTGCAAATGGCCCGTAATTTTTTAGGAAAAATATAAATGGGCTGCATGGATGCTACATTATTCGTTCACCCAGCCTAGCTAATGGACTATAATTAAAAAAAGAGATCAAATTGACTATAAATAGTACCCTGCAAAAAGACTGTAAAATCTGAAAAATGGGTTGAATACGTACCACATTTTTGGAGGCTGAAATGTTGGCCAATAGGTCGAAGCCAATGCAAGTCATTGTCAACTTAGTCAAAAAATGATTCTGACATCGTTAGCCATTGGATTTACATCCAACGACCAGCATCCATCTTCAATCTCCCGTCTTCTTCCTCCAGCGCCACCGGGACCACATGCTCCCGCCTTCTACTGCTAGCAGCTCTACTTAGCATGCTTCGCTGTGCAACACTACTCCACCGTTGGCCTGGACATCTCTCCACCCCTCCACACCTCCCATTCTTCTCCACCGACTATCGAACCACACCACACCAGAACCAGTTAACCCTCGTACTCCTCTCCGTCTGCGACTCTACTCCCGCGTCATCCCATCTCCAGCTCGTTGCTGTCCGGGGCCTCGCTGTCATCCACCACCTTGGATGTGCTCGGCGCGGAGTGGTCAACGTGGTCAAGAACAACACCATCGGAAGTAGACTGTGTGTGGAGAGGCTGACAGCTAGGTCCACGGCCGCACGCAAGGAAATGCCTCCTTATTACGTGCAAATAATGATTCCTCCACTGACAGCTGGGACCCACCGGAACGGCCTCTGTATTTCGCGAAAAAAACGTTCCCACCGCTAACAGGTCGGACCCACCAGCTATATCTTCGCATGCAAGGAAGTGCCTCCTTATTACGCATAAAAAAATGAATACCCCCCTGCTAGCTAGGACCCACAATAGTGGGAGGGTGACTTGTGGGCCAACTAAGTTGACGGGGACAGAGGGCTTTGTCAACTTAGTCAATATGAACGATTCTAGGTCCAGTGACCATACGATGTCCATCCAACGGTCGTAGTGGTTCTTCAACCTCTGGTCTTCTTGCTCCAGCCGCCCAAACCAGCGCTGGTCGTGCCTCATGCTCCTGCCTCCCGTGGCCGGCTGCGATGCCGCGGAGGCCTCACCGCTCCCTACTACTCCCACCGCTGGCCAGGCCATCCCTCTACTCACCCACACCCCCTGTTATTCTGCGACGACAGCAGCCTCACACCGAAGCGAACCAATGAACCCTCATACTCCTCTACGCGTGGGCATCCTCTGACGCGTCTTCCCCGGCTCCGTGTCATCCCCTTCCTAGGCCTCGCCGTCGTCCACCGCCCTGGTGGTCTCGGCGTGGCGTTGTCAATGTGGTCAAGGAATGACATCCATCGAACATGGACCGTACGTCGAGAGGCTGACAGCTGGGTCCACGGCCGTAGCAAGGAAGTGCCTCCTTATTACACGGAAAATAATGATTCCTCCACCTGACAGCAGGGACCCACCTGACGGGCAACCATATTTCGTGAAAAAATGTTTCCCCCCTGACTGCTGGGACCTACCAGCAATATCTTCGTATGCAAGGAAGTGCGTCCGGGCAAAAAAAATGATTCACCCCTTGACAGCTGGGACCCACCAGCTACATCTTTGCATGCAAGGAAGTGCCTGACAGTTGGGACCCACCTGGTCGAAGCGTACATAGCGTTGTCATTCTGGTCGCGAACGTGTACGTACATACTGGTCGATGTAGAGGCGCGCACATGTCGTAGTAGAGGCGCGCACGTAGCATGTACACATACGTACAGCGGCCAGTGTGCAAGAAAGAAAATACGGCCACATACGTACATACGGGCGGGGTCTCGAACGCCTACTCATGCATACGTACGGCCAGGGCTCGTGTACATGGCTGGGTCGGAGTGGAGAAACGGCATCGTCTACGCCCGCAAAAAAACAGCATCGTCGCCGCGTTCATGGGGAGGCAACGGAATGCGTCGTTTTCATCGGGAGGCAATGGAACGCATTTGAGCCAACCGGCTTGGACAGAACTACCGATGGAAACGAGGCCTGGCATACCGCAGAACGGAGGAAATGGCCTTGTGTTCGACTGGCCACGTTGGAAACAGGATCCTGTTCATTGGGAGTGGTCTGGCGTACCGCAAAACGGAGGAAACGGACCTCTTATGGTCGAAATGGGGTCTTGTTGATCGAGAGGGGTGTGGCGTACCGCAAAACGGAGGAAAAGGACTTGTGTTGGAGCACTATGGTCGAAACGGGGGTCCTGTTCATCGGGTGGGGTGTGGCGTACCGCAAAATGGGACTCCACAGGATACTGTTCATCTCCACCATCGACCCCCTCTAGCCTCCACGGGCTACTGTTCATCCACCGTCGACCTCCTCCAGCCTCCACCTCCGACTGTTCATCCACGGGCACATGTTCATCCAGCCTCCACTGCGTGCTACTCCACCGGCTACTATTCAACCAGCCCTCTCCACGGGCTCCTGTTCAACCACCCCTCCACGGGCTACTGTTCATCCAGCCCTCCACCATCTACTGTTCATCTAGCCCTCCACGGGGACATCCTGTTCATCCAGCCCTCCATAGGGTCCTGTTCATCCAGCCCCAACTGGCTCGATCGATCGAGGTCCTGTTCATCCAGAGGCAACACCACGGGGTCCTGTTCATCCACCCCCATCGGGAACTGTTCATCCAACCCCCCCCAGCAACGTTCACTGTTCATCCAGAGGCAACATCGATTGGCTTCAGTTAGCAGTAGTAGTGAAGGAATCTCTCGATCGGGTTCAGTTAACAGCCATCGATCGATCGCTCGGGTTCAGTAACGTGTAGCCTGCAGTGCAATCGCTCGGGTTCAGTAGGCGAACTCCTCACTCGGGTTCAGTTAGAGCCTGACGTCTAGCACCCGCGCGCGTGCATGTACGAGAGAAACGCGCAAACCTCCGTGCATCGCTCGGCCCCGACTACCCATCGTAATCGAGAACACCTTGATATTTTCCTCGCCCTTGCTTCTACCATGGTTTTTTCCGTCGTGGACGGCCCAAAGAATGTCATGCAGCTGCGTCTCCGGCCCGCCTAGGACGAAAAGCCCATTTTCTGTCATGATTTTTTTGTCATAGAAGTAGGAGCCCACCACATCTATGATGATACCAGGTTTTGTCACAATTATTGTCATAGAAGTGTCATAAGTATGACAAATTTTTTTTCGTTCGGCCCAAAATGTCAGGGATGTGTCTTTTTTTTGTAGTGATTATTGCCGAAAATTGCTAAGTAATAATTAAAATTT
The DNA here is from genome assembly GCF_056163025.1 of Triticum urartu. Lineage (NCBI taxonomy): Eukaryota > Viridiplantae > Streptophyta > Magnoliopsida > Poales > Poaceae > Triticum > Triticum urartu. The sequence continues at coordinate 188,831,754 of NC_141873.1, read as the reverse complement.
GTAATTGTGCTTATTCACCCCCCTCTAGGTCCATCTTGATCCTTTCAATTGGTATCAGAGCCTCATGCTCTATTCTTGTGGCTTAACCGCCCTAGAGAGAGATGAACCCCGATGGGAATCCCCTTGTTGCAGATCCGAAGAGTACGAGTGCAGCTTCCACGGAAGTCAAGTCTTTCACCTCCGAGGAACTAAAACGGGCGCTTGCTAAGCAAAAGGAGGAGCATGATGCTTCTCTTGAGGCCTTGGTCCAAATGAGACTAGCCACACCTACCATGATGCTTGCACCACTCTCTGGTGGTGCGACCTCGAGGCCACCTTTGCCTACTCCTTCACTTAGCCAACAACCTCCTAGCAATGAACACTCTAGTGTTCATTGGCTTTATGCAAGACCTCAAATAGAGAAACCAAAGTATAACCCTCAAGGAAAACCTCCTTTACATGATGACACTACCGATTTTGCTTTGTGGAGAGTTGCTATGTAGGATCATCTTCCATATGGAAATGATGAGATGTTAGAGATCTTGGAGTATGGCTACCATGCTGTTGATCCGAAGAATCTTACTCCGAGAGAGGTATATGACAAGAATCTCAACGACACAGCAACCATGTGCATAAGGAGAGGTATGACTGTGATGTAGGGTGGAATCCTAGATGGCCGATCTTTCACGAAAGGAGCGGATCCTGCGAAGAACACGAGGGAAAACACAAGAGAATCACTCAAACCAACAAGAACGATCACACATATGCTAGATCCAAGTACACATAGAGATCACACGATCCAAAGTCAACACGGGACGATACAAAGGGTAACTGGTTCTTCTCTATGAGGAGGTATTGATGGTCTTCTCCGCGAGGAGGTCTTGAATACAACATGGATCTTATCCGAAGAGGGGCCGCAGTCTCTCTCAAGGAGTAGATCTGTATAGATGCGCAAAGATCTATCTCAAATGAGCTAAACCAATGCTAAACCTAGAAAGAGGGAAGAGGAGGAGTATATATAGTGTAGGTGGGTGAAGGGGTACATGAGCCTCGGCCCTTCACTGTGCGCACACAGGCGGAGCCGGATGTCCGGGCATCGGGCCGGATGTCCGAGGCTTCACGACGGGCCGGATGTCCGGGCTGGGAGGCTAGATGTTCGGGCTGGCCTGGGTCTTCCTGAAGCATTCGGTGATGGAGGGGCCAGATTTCCGGGCAAAGGGGCCGGATGTCCGGGGCTTCAGGAGGAGCCTGATGTCCGGGGCATGGTGCCCGATGTCTGGGCTGTCGGGGTCGCTTCCGGAGCTCTCTGGATAAGGGGGGTCCGAATTTCTGGGGATCCGGCCTGATGTCCAGGCTGGGGTCGGATGTCCGGCCATTGTAGCAGCTGGCCCTTCTTCCTTCTCCTTCCTTCACTTCCATGCATGCTTGGCCTTGGTCCTTGGGCTCTCCATGGTCTCCTTGGGTGTACCTGAGTATGCATAAGGTCTGCACTTGAAGTAGCATCCATGTCTTACATGCAGAAAGGGAAGATTAGGAAAGGAGCGAGTTCACCTTAGGTCCAAAGGTTTATGCTTGAGTGTACATGGGGATGATCGTAGGATGCTCCGCATCATCTCCCCTCCCTTGGGAAAGATCCAACCTCGGATCGAAAACCTCATCACCATGGAAAAGGTTGTCATGGACGGACTTGTAGTTGGACGAAGTGGAAGACATGGCGCAATCCAAGTACTCCAAGGTGTCTTCGGAGTGGTACACATGCAAAAAGAGAAAACACAAACGACACATGGAAATACAATGGTTAGCGCACACAAGGTGTCCATCATGTAAGAATGAGTCCGTTCGGCAAGATTGTTCATGACAAAGCGCATGGAGCTTATCAAGATGATAGAGAATGGTATGCAAAGCGTTCATGGGAGCAAAAGCAGTCATTGTGCTCCCAAATGTGTTTTGAATATGATCAATGCAACCACGGTGCAAAATCATGTCATAGTGAGACGGTTTATCAATAGCATGAATATGGCAATGGATGCTCAATATGAATAAGTTATCATGCAATTGATGGTCGGCAATATGATCATGATGTATGAATATGCCATCAAGGAAGATCACAACAAATTTGCAAAGGAAATGCACAAGCTCATATATCATGGATGACATGGGAATAGAAGATGCAAAAAGGCGATCATAATGTGAGTCAATCCATGCATGGGGTGCAAACTTGTGGTGAGTATGATATGTCCATCGAGCATGACATGTGTGAGCACAATAAACAAATATGTATGTCTTGGTGCAATGTGTCAAAGGAATGATTATGTACCAATGCTCGATGTCGTGGCATGAGTGGAGGCTCGAGGGTGCATCCAGTAAGTCCGAGTGCTCCTCAATTTGAAGGTCCATAGGGCCAATCTCCAATGTCGCTCCTCCATTCGCGAGATGTATCATTTAGACAACAAGTAGGAGACAACAATGAAATAGTGACCCATCCAATATGCGTATATGAGGATGGCTCAAAGGGAATGAGTTCACCTTTATGAGGATGTCGAAAATGTTGGTGTTGTGCATCATGTACGCCTTCACATGACCAGGGTGTTTCATGATGGTGCCACCTTGTGAATCCTTCAGAATAAAAAACATGACAAACACTCGAAAAAACAAATGAGGTTATTGCAAATGCAACACCTATCATTCGAATGGTGAGATACCCAACAAGTGTTTTCATCATGCTTATCATAAGAAATGACAAGATGTGGCATGGTATGAAAGCATAAGATGCAACTACAACCAAAGGCAATAGGCTTAAGTAAACAAGCATGCATCACAAGTAATATGTCCAAGTCTCCAAGATCAATGAGCATAGATGCAACAATTGGAGGCAAGCGACAATGAACAACATGTATCATGTGAGAGGGACGAACCTACATGTCATTAACCCAAGAAAGCGAGTAATAGTGGAACATGGGTGATGCGACAAAGTAAGTAATCATAGTGATTAAGTCAAGCAAGGTAGTACTGCAAAGATGCAACATACTAGAAGGAATCATGGCAATCATGTCATGTGTGCAAATAGTGAGCACATATGATGCACATGACATAGCACAAGCATGAAAGCAAGATATGAGCAAAGTAGGTTCATGGTGTTGGCAAGAAGTCCTATGTAAATAGCAATGGAACATCATGACTCTCCCAAGACAACAAGCATCAATAGCATGTGGCACATGGTAAACATGGCAATAGCAACAAGGATCTCCACCAAGCATGCAAATACACATAGAAGTAGTATAATGGTGACTCATGGGTAAATGCACACAAGGGTCACAATTGCATGGCAAAATCATAGAAAGAGGCATAACATGCAAAGTGAAAATGATACTATTGGCACAAGGTAACAGGTGATATATAGCCCAAAGCCATGTGAGAGCCAAGTAAAATAAATGTGCGTAGTCCTTGCGTGAAGAGAACGGTGGTAAGGATAATCCAGGTGATCCCAAATCGTCATTGCTCTCAAGTGATCGTTTTGTCAACTCTTGGGATTGAGAGGTTGACGAGTATATGTGAGTACCTACACAAAACAAAGGCAAAGGAAAAATTGTGTGTGCGTGGTAGATGTACACATCATCCGTCATGATGCGCATGTTCATGTGTTGGTTAGCACAAAATATCCAATGCTCAAATAGATGAGATGCGTGATATAGAAACATGTCATCCATCATGAGAGGTTTGATATTATGTATGTCATAATGGAGACTCAAATTGTGTAATGCATCATGAGAATTATGTAGAGCATTGTTATTCATGGAATGCATATGGTGCATGCAACTATGGGAATCATGCAAAGTATGGAATGCATCAAAATCTCCTAATATGTATGAGGAAACTATGGGGGTATCCTCATGAGCATTAGTGCAAACATTACATGGAGAATATTGACAACATCCAAGACAAAGCATATTTGGTTATATGTGATCATGGCATGGCATAGTAGACGAATTGCGCAAATCATGTAAAGGAAGCATGGCAATATCATCACATGAAAAACAAAAGCCAATGACCATCATCTCGTCATCTATGCCATAAGTGCAAATGGGATTTATTTTAATGGGGCATGCGTAGTTAGTACGGTGAGTTTGTAATGATGCAATATGGGAGATCTCACTCATAGCATATGAAAAGTTCAAAGGATTATCAAACATGATTTGACCAATAGAATTTTCACATGATATCCTATGGAGCATAGCATCACAACTAGGCAAATCAACTTGCTCATCATCATATTCATCATAAATAGGTGGCATGTCTAAGAATGTAGAAGACATAGTATGTGGTGAATCCATAAGGTGATCATCATCATGCAAGCAATCATTTGCAAGATAGTCCGCTAGTGGGACAATAGAAGCACCATCACCTATGTTACCTTTGGAGCATCGCTCATGTGTTGTAGGTGAAGAGTCGAAGATCCACTCGTTGTCATCTTCATTTTGATGGAACCACGTGCGGGTGCATCATCATCCATCATGGCCATCATCATGGTTGGAGGTATGGACTCGTCGAGGGTAGGCATGTTGTCATGTAGGAGACCTAGCACCAAAGAAGAAAACACACTCGGAGTAGAGGTTAAGTCATTAGAAATCATAGTGGCCTCACATGCCGTGTCAACTACCTCACTCACTAAGTGTTGTGGCTTACTCACTCCCTCTTGGATGCTCTCACTCGCATGGTTGATGGAGTCACTCAAATGGCTCTCAATCTCACATAGGATGTGTGGCATGCTCTCAAATGTGATGCTAGTGCTGGTCACACTCATTCTCTCATAGGAAATGCACTCAATGTCATATATTGTGGAGTCACTCATCTCACTCATAGGTTGGTGGCTCTACTCACATGGGAATTGGGGCATCTCGTCATATGTGGGTGTCGGAGAGGCGTAGGTGCAAACTTATCCAAAGATGAATGTCGTAGGATGTGGCAAAACATAAGTCTCCTCCGAGACCAAAGAGAAGGTCTCATGTGCGCTTGTGTAGCTTGACTAGGAGTATGAGTCCAATATGGGCACTATCTTCATGTTGTTGAAGAGGTTCATGCTCGTCGCCATGGTCGAAGGGGATGGCCCTTGCTCGACATTCTTGTCAATGCCTTGTTGTTGGAGGCCTATATGATGTGGCACCTCATGGCTCGTCTACATGACCGAAGGGAAATTCCCATGCTCGGTCATTTTCCTTGAGGGGCTTCCGAAGATGGAAGTGTCTCCCTCGCTCATAGGTGGTCTCCTTGGACTTGATGAAGTCAATGTAGGCGTACTCATGGGAAGTAGGCGAAGATTCTGTACTTCCAAAGGCAAAGATTCCTTGATAACACTTGGCGAAGATGCCGAAGTGGTGGTGGTAGTAGCTGTAGCGTCCTCTTGGTGGTGCTTGTCTCGCGGTCTTCTCTTGTGCTCATGAAGTTTAGCCGTAGCTTGATGTAGAGCTTGTTGGGACTTGTAGGTAGGCGCATCTCAAGCATCTTCATGTTGATAGTGTCGTTGTCGTACTTGAGATCGATGGCATTCTTCATCGCGCACATGTTGCTTGGAGGTGACTTGCTCTTCATGAAGATGTGGATCGCGAATGTGATGATGGTCGCCAAGTAGATGTGGATGTGGATGACTTGCGCTTGCATCGCATGGGCGCTCCGAAGATGATCGACTTGCTCGTCATCGCCTTGAGGATGATGAAGGGGAAGAACGGTTTATCAAAAAGGTCCGAATCTCCTCCATCCTTGCATCTTCCTCCTCCTTTTGTGTGGAAAGCTTGTTGTCAAGGTAGTCTCTTGTACGTAGCTCGGAGTGTCGCATGTCGATGGCGAGGTTGTCAATGCGCTCTTGCAATCTTGATTGTGCACCTTGCATTTGTCGTTGTAGATCGAAGATTGACGATTTGGTGATGTAGTTGTTCGCGCCGTCATTATTGTCGAAGACCAGACATGAAATGTCTTGCCTATCCATCACAAGACTCGAGCAAATATGAGTGGGAGAAAGAGAAGAACTTTACCAAATGTACCTTGACCGATGTTGAAGATGGATCAATGATCACTCAATGATGTAACAAGGAAATAGCACAATTGGTACCGATCTCGTCAATTTCTGACACCTACACAAGTAAGGCTTATAGTGGAGCTCGGTGAGGATAGTGGCACAAAAATTTGATGCAAAATGTTAGCAAGAGTCAATAGTGTTGAAAGAGATTCACAAATTCACAAGTGAAACAAGTAGACCAATAGCAATATGTGGCACACGGAAACGCACACACGGATAGATAAATGGGGTCGTGCAACCAAGGAATGGGCTCAAAATGTGGAATCCACGGAAAATGCTCTTGTTGCACAACACTACAGAGGCGCTAGCACGATTGCTCAATAGGCGGATACGACACTTGTGCACAACCTATAGGAGACAAAAATGCAACGACTTCTATCCCAATTATGCTATGTATAGATGGTTCCCGGTGTTCCTCTCAAGATGATCCAAAATGATCGGATATGACAATCTTATGTGCAATGTGGTACGATGCTATGGCTATTTCTTACAAGCTTCTTTGCTCTTTCTCGTTTGCTTAAAAGCTTTATTCTTTTTTTGTATATGACCACAATGCGAACTACATAAACCAAGATAGCAATTGGGTATATACGGGAACAATCTTGTGACACAAGGGATGATATGATACCAACATTGTTGGTGGGAACGACACCTATGGGGTCACTGGGATCCCTTCTATGGTAGGCGGGCGTGGGGTTGTGAGAAGAGCGGGTCTGATAGTAAGCACACGGATCGTTTACCCAGGTTCGGGCCGCAAAGATGCGTAATACCCTACTCCTGCTTTGGTGGATGTATTTGAGTGTGTTCTTGTGTTCTTGAGCTAGCTACGGGGTGCAACTTGCCCAAAAGAGCCCTCCTGGTCACCCCGGGCCTCCTTTTATAGGCAAAAAGGGGTCGCCAGAGTGGCACAAAGGAGGTGGAAAGGTCTATAGTTGATGAGCCTATCCTCTGGGACCGTCAGACAAACGCATTTAATGCGCTACCAACATGCCCCCTTGCTTTATCGGGTACGCCAGGGAAGCATGTCCCAGCTGTCGCCGCCTCGCCTGGCCTTGACACGGGTCTAAGCTGACAGGGCGTCATGGCGCCATGTTGGCTGCTGCTGGGCTGGCGCTGTGCTGGAGCCTTCAGGAAGACTTGCATGCCACCACGCACGAGCTTGCTGGGTTGGTGTAGAGGTCGCACGTCGCCACATAGGCGCCTGCTCAACTGGTTGAGCTGGCAGCTGCATGGGGACAGCGGTGGAGTCTTGGCTGGCGCAGGCCTGGCAGTGGACCTGCTGATGCCCCGGCAAGGGTCTTGCCATGGCGTTGCTGTCATCCCCGGCAAGGGTCTTACCGGGGGTCTTTTGGATTTCCTCGGCTAGGATCCTGCCGAGGGTCGCCGTCTTCTGGTCCTCATCTGAACTCATATGTTTATGATCTTGACGAAGATTTGCATGCCACCACAGCGGCGCCTCCCAAGCCTTGGCTCCAATGTAGTTGGTTGGGTTGGAGCCTGTGGGCTCAAGGGTGGCTCGCTCTGCTGGTGTTGGGCAAGTTTCCCCGGCAAGGCTCTTGCCGGGACTGTGGGGGGCCGCCTCGGCCAGGATCTTGCCGAGGGAGTCCACCTCGCCCTCTTGCCCTCTTGCGCTTCTGGTCTTGGCGTCGCCTTGGTTGTCTTGTGCTTCGGCTTCTCTCCGGCTTCCCTTCTTTGCCCTACTAAGTGTGGCAGCGGCGCATGGCTCTGACTGCCCGTGCACAAGTAAAGGGGTCAAAAGGAGAGCCCCTACTTTTGTACACCGACATGAGCCCCCGGGCCTGGGCCACACATAAGTGCGACGCGTTGTTGGTCTAGGTCCAGAATGGTGCGTGGGCAGGTGGGGCAGATTTTACCGCAGTAACTTCTCATCTGCTGCGCTTCCCCATGACCCACATTGAACGCGCGACATGGAGGGTCATGCGTGACGTGGGGGTCATGCATGGGGCAGTTCCCGCATGCATGTGTCACATCGTGGTTAATGGGACAGGAGGCGGCTCACGCCCTCCCCATAAAATGAGGGATAACCGTGGGCGCGCTGCTCACTTTACCCCCCTGCGCCTTTTCCAATCTAGGAACCACCGTCCCTTTCTCCTTCCTTCTCAAGCTTCTGCCCCTTCTTGCCGCCACTGCATCTTCGCTGTCCTCTGCCCCTCGCCTCTCGCAGCCGCCATGGCCCCCAAAACCAACAAGGACAAAGGGATGGCCAAGGACGCCGGAGCGACGGAGCCATCGGAGAGTGAGTTGGCGGCGCGGTGGACGCAGCTCGCCTACTTCCCCTTGATGGTCGACGTGTTTGAGTTCCGGGATAGCTTCAAGCCCCTGTGGGGTTGCAAGACGGGGGGGAGACAACGGGGCATCCAGCCACGCACGTCGTCCCCGCCAACTACGCCGAAGCCGCCCCAAATCGGTACCCGTTTTTCGTCGACTACTTCTCTTGCGGCCTCTGCCCCCCTTTCTCCGATTTCTTCAATGATGTCATCCACACATTTGGCTTCCACCTTCTGGATTTTACCCCAAATGTTGTGTCGTGCATGGCTCTTTTTGCCCACCCATGTGAGTGCTTCGCCGGAGTCATCCCCAACATGGCGCTCTTCTGCCAGTACTTTTACCCTCGCATCTAGGGGAGGCGCCATCTCTGGTTGCGTCACCTGGATCCCGAGGTCCAAAGGGACGTACCCAGAGGTCGCCCAGAAGGAGAGGTGGGAAGAATGGCGGAGCCGGTGGTGCTGGATCGAGGAGGATGACCCACAGGAGTTCTGCCAGGTTCGCCAGGTGCCGCCGGTTCGCAGGCCCGACTGGGCGACGTCGACGCCCAAAAACGACAAGCTCAAGATCGCCATCACTCGGATTCTTTGACTCACCGAGGCCGGTCTCACCCTTGAGATGATCGGGGCGGATTTCATCTGCCGCCAAATCGCTCCGCTGCATAACAAGGGGAGGCCGGCCTGGCTCTTCACGAATGCAGCCGATATCATGAGGCTTTGCCCCGGCCTCGACCACAACTTCACGGTCCTGGCGCACGCTCACTTCTGCCAGTGGCTCTTCCAGCTTGACGTGGGCCGCGACGGCAAGGCCGAGAGGTCTAGCAAGGCAGCAAAGGCCGGCAAGGTCGCCAAGGGGCCCTTGTTTGGGTTGCCGGCGGGGGTGGTCCCACTGAGCAATAACTCGCACCGGAACGACATCATCGCCATGATGCCGGACTGCAATGCGCACGGCCCCGTCACAAATTGGGCCGAGCTGCCAGAGGAGCAGGTGCAAGAGTTCTTCGACGGTCTGGAGGAGAAGTACGTCCGCGATGAGCCGCGGCTCGTCCAGGACACCACCCAGGCGGAGCTGGACTACATCTCCACCAGGGCGGCGGAGGCGGAGCTCGCCAAGGAGGCCGGCAGTGCCGGCAGCATGGAGGACAAGGCCGTGGGGACCGCAGAGGAGAAGGAACTCGCCCAGTGGGCGAAGTCCGCTGGGAAGGCCAGTAGCGCCCGCACCGGGGCCCCTCTTGTCGAGGACGACGACGACGAGTCGTCCGAGGAGGAAGCTGAAGCCGTCGAGCCCCCAGCTGCGGGGAAGGGTGAGTCCTGTGGAGGGCCAGCTCCGGCGAGTTGGTTCGGCCCGGCAGGGCCGCGCAACCCCGGCATGCCCAGGAGACGTCCGCGCGCCAAATGAAGGTCGCGGCGGCGAAGAAGTTGGTGAAGGCCGCGGTGGCGAAGAAGAAATCATCTGCCTCTTCTTCCTCCAAGCGTTCCCAAACTCCGCCTGCTTCCCCTCCTCCCGCAGGCGATGACACGGAGGTCTTCTTTGACCTCGGGTCTCTCAGCCTGAAGAGGAAGAGGAAGGCAGTAGAAGAGGAGGTGGAGGACGAGTAAGTGCCGTTTCCTTTCGTCATCTCCAGCTCCTCTAAGTCTGACTCTTATCTTCACTTGTTTTCGTCTCGGTAGGGATGCAGAGACGCTAGCCCAGAGGGCAAAGAGGGCCAGGTCCTCGGAGGGCACCTCAAGGGCACCACTAGTGGTGGTGAGCAACCTAGACAGTAGCCCCCGGAGCAGCCCCTAGCGTAAGTTCGCCACTCACCCCTCTTCGACGTGTGTTGAGGATATGGTCCATTGGCGCCGACCTTGCCGAGATCACAGGAGGAGGACAACAGCAGGAGGAGCCACTGAGGGCCACCCCCGACGCGCCGCCCCCATCGACCACGCCGCCCCGAGGGGCGTCCCCCGCAAGGGTGCCAAGCACCGAGCCAATGCACACGGAGGAAGAGGAGGTAAGCTTGGGCACTGATGGACACACCTGGCGCCTGATATTGGCGGGGAGGGGGCCTCTTTTTCCAAGCCCGGCACGGGTAAGCCATTCGCCCTCTGTCCTTTTTCTTCTTCTTGAATCTTGGTCTTGGCATCACTTCACCCCCCTTCCGATATCCAGATCCTCTCCCGGCGGACCGGGAGGACCTGGACACCGTCATAGAGGATGACGCCAAGGACGCCGCAGCGGAGGCCGAGAAGATTGCCGCCGAGGAGGCCGCCAAGGGCGCTGCCGAGGACGTCGCCAAGGGGCCCGTCGGGTAGCCCGACAAGGCTACTGCCGAGGAGGCCAGCAAGGGACCTGCCGGGGAGGCCGGCGAGCCCATTGCTGAGGAGGAGGTAGTTTATGACCAGCCTTCCTCCTCCGCTGCCTCTGGCTCCAGCAGGTACCTGAGGGTGACTGACAACCTTTTCGTCCTCCTCCCAGGGGCGTCAAGCTCCAGTGCGCCCATCGAGGGAGAGGAGTTCGACGAGGAGGTGCTTGCCGCCGCCGGGCTCGAGGTCGTCGACGAGCCAAATGCTGGAGGTGACAGTTCTCAGGAGGAGCGGCTTCTCCAGGACATGGGCGCCAGCGTTCGGAAGCTCCAGGCGCTATACCACGCCCGTCTAGACAAGGCCAAGTCCAGGATGGCAACGGTGGACAAGGCGGAAGTGTACCTCAAGGGACGCGTCGCCGAGGCGCAAACTTGGTTCCACCAAGCTTGCGAGGAGCTGAAGCCGCCCAGGGTGAGCTGGCCAGGCGCGAGGTGGAGCTCACCATGGAGCGGGCCAACGTCGAGAAGGCCTAGGAGACGGTGAAGAACCTGGCTGCCGAAGCCGAGGCTGCTCGAGCCCAGCATCAGGCCACGCTGAACTCCCATGAGGAGGATGTTGCCGCATGCGAGGAGAAGCTTACCGCAACGCTCCGCGGCAAGGACGAGGAGGTGGAGAAGCTTGTCGTGCAGTGGACCCAGGAGCTGGAGTAGAGGCACAAGGATGCGCTCGATGCCCATGCTCTGGTTCACGCCGACAAGGTGAAGGAGCTGGAGGTGGAGCGAGACGAGCTGAAGGATCAGGTCCTGAAGCAGTCCAAGGAGAAGGCCACGCTCAACGGTGCCCTAGTTGAGGCGCAGGGCGCAGTTCTCGACAAGGCCGGGCAGCTCTCCGAAGCCAACAACTCCATCAAAGACCTCAAGCTGAAGCTGGAGGGTCTCGAGGGGATGCTGTCGGAGGGCAAGGCTCAGGAGGAGGCCCTGGCCAAAGACCTGGAGACCGAGAAGTAGTTGCGGAAGAATGAAGCCGCCAACCACAAGGATTTTGTGGAAGGCGAGAATTGCTGGATCGGGCGTCTCGAAGGCGTCGCTGGCAGGATCACCACGCAGCTGGCAACCATAGGGATGCCAAATGTGAGGTATACCCCGAAGCGCAACACGAGCCCCAACGCCAAGCTGACCATCTTCTTTAAGGGCATCCTCGGGGCCCTGGAGAAGCTCCACTCCAACCGGGCGGCCTCCCTGGCCGATGAGTCCTGGAGGCTTTGCCGGGGTGCCATGACCAAGGTTCTCACGAAGGTGGCACACTGGAATCTCAACCTCGACTTCGACGCCACGCTGGGGAGATTGCCTGAGGATGTAGACCTCGGATGCTCAAGGAGCGTATCAAGCCCATTATCAGCCTCATCGGCGGAATCGAGAGGGTGGAGGGCCAGCGCCGGGATTAGGCACCCCGTTTCTCGGTGCCGCTGCAGGTTCATGGCCAAGATAGTTTATATCTTTAGTTAGAACCATAGCAACAATTGATGTAATATAACTCTGCAGTACTTTTGATACAATGCATGTTATTCTCCTATATGATCTTCCCTTGTATGTCCGCCCTACGTTTACCGGGTAGGCTCGTTGGCGCATAAACCCAGGGCAACACCTTGGGGACGGATCTCCAATAGCCTACCGGGTGAGCTTGCTGCCTGGCGAACCACCTTACCGCTCTCAACGCGGCCGCTCGAACTGTCGAGCTTGACTCGAGTCAGAATCGAGAGTGTTACCAATTGCGGAAGGCTCCCACGCCACTCTCGACGTGGCCGCTTGAGCTGTTGAGCAGACTCGAAACAGAAAAAAGGTGTTGCCAATCGCGGAAGGGCCCCTTTGCATGCATGTTTTCCTTACATAGGGCAGGACCTTCGAGGATAATAACCATATATATATAAAGAAATTGCTTAAAGTTTCGCATGACTTAGCTTTTCTGTCATTGCACGGACATCCACTGCATCCGCAGATGGTGCCGCCAAGCTCGGTCGTCTTCTTCCTTGGAACGACGGCTATGACAAAGCCGGTGCCCCAATCAGACTAGATTTTCAAGCCGCGCCCCCTACCTGGCGCGCCAGAGATGTTGGTGGGAACGGCACCTATGGGGTCATAGGGATCCCTTCTACGGTAGGCGGGCTGTAACGCCCTCAATGCGGCTATATCTCCCACGTGTCGAAGCACGACTTAGAGGCATAACCGCATTGAAAGCAATGTCGCAAGTGAGGTAATCTTCACACAACCCATGTAATAAAATAGGGGAAGAAGATACATAGTTGACTTACAATCGCCACTTCACACAATTACATGAATAAAGCATTACATCATCCAAATACAATCAAGGTCCGACTATGGAACCAAAATAAAAGAAGAACCCCAAATGCGACAAGGTCCCCGATCGACCCCAACTGGGCTCCACTACTGATCAACTAGAACAAAACACCACAAAGGACAAGATCTTCATCGAGCTCCTCCTGAGCTTGGTTGCGACAACTGCACGGTCTCATCGCCACCTGCAAGCTGGTTTTGGAAGTATCTGTGAGCCACGGGGACTCAGCAATCTCGCGCCCTCGCGATCAAGACTATTTAAGCTTATGGGTAAGGTAAAAGGTATGAGGTGGAGCTGCAGCAAGCGACTAGCATATATGGTGGCTAACATACGCAAATGAGAAGAGAAGGCAAAGCACGGTCGAGAAACTATGATCAAGAAGTGATCCTAGAACAACCTACGTCAAGCATAACTCCAACACCGTGTTCACTTCCCGGACACCGCCGGAAAGAGACCATCATGGTAACACACGCGGTTGATGTATTTTAATTAAGGTCAACTTCAGGTTTTCTACAACCGGACATTAACAAATTCCCATCTGCCCATAACCGCGGGCACGGCTTTCAAAAGTTTAAATCCCTGCAGGGGTGTCCCAACTTAGCCCATGACAAGCTCTCACGGTCAACGAAGGAATAGACCTTCTAGTGGGAAGACCCGATCAGACTCGGGATCTCGGTTACAAGACATTTCGACAATGGTAAAACAAGACCAGCAAAGCCACCCAGATGTGCCGACAAATCCCGATAGGAGCTGCACATATCTCGTTCTCAGGGCACACCAGATGAGCCAGACATCGGGTAAGACAGCCCAGAGTTGCCCCTGGTAGCCTCGGACATCGCTCAGTTGGACCAACACTTAGAGAAGCACTGGCCCGGGGGTGTTAAAATAAAGATGACCCTTGAGCCGGCCGACTCAGGGGAAAGAAAAAGGCTAGGTGGCAAATGGTAAAACCAATGTTGGGCCTTGCTGGAGGAGTTTTATTCAAGGCGAATTGTTAAGGGGTTCCCATTATAACCCAACCGCGTAAGGAACACAAAATCCGGGAACATAACACCGATATGACGGAAACTAGGGTGGCAAGAGTGGAAAAAAACACCAGGCATAAGGCCAAGCCTTCCACCCTTTACCAAGTATATAGATGCATTAATTAAATAAGATATATTGTGATATCCCAACAAGTAAACATGTTCCAACCAGGAACAACATCTCCATGTTCCAACAAGGAACAAAATTTCAATCTTCACCTGCAACTAACAACGCTATAAGAGGGGCTGAGCAAAGCGGTAACATAGCCAATCAACGGTTTGCTAGGACAAGGTGGGTTAGAGTCTTGGTGCAACAATATGGGAGGCATGATAAGCAAGTGGTAGGTATCACAGCATAGGCATAGCAAAAGAGCGAGCAACTAAGCAAGCAAAGATAGAAGTGATTTCGAGGGTATGGTCATCTTGCCTGAGATCCCGCAAGGAAGAAGAACGAGTCCATGAAGCAGACAAACGGACGTAGTCGAACGGTTCCTCACAAACACGACGTTACCGGAAACAACTCGAAGAAGCACACCGGAAAGAAGCAAACAACATAGTAAACAACCAACACAGAATCATGGCATGATGCACAAACAAGTATGATGCATGTCCGGATTAAAGCGGCATGGCATGGCAAAGTGCACAAGCAATCCTACAAATTAAGTGGAGCTCAATATGCAACTCCGTTGCATATTGACCGAACACCACATCAATTATTTAGTTCACTCTCGGTTAGGTACCCAACAATATTAAATGTTGTTTAAACATGGCAAGAGGTGAAGCATAACAAAACTATATCATCTAAACAATATAAATGGGGACGGATATAATAAACAACAAAACCGGTAAACCTCGAATGCAATTATCAATTTGGTGCACCAACAATTTTAACCAATCTTGAAGTTGTTATCATGATGCGGATGACATGTGCAAGTTTAAGCAATTTTTAATAAAAGTTGACAAGAGCGTTATGAAGCATTTGTCACCGTGGTGCCAAGGAAAAGGGGTGCCACGGCGACGAATACAAAAATGATGCCACGGCAACATATCGGTTATCAGGTAGTCCACGGGGATACCGGTGCAAAAGGAAAAGTGACGGGAGCGTGCAAGAGATGGTGGGATGATCCCGGATTCCGGGTGTCCCACGGGTTAGTGGCATGGAAAACGAGTGAAAATACGGACAGGGTGCAGACAAAGGGTGCATCTCATCCAACATGCATTCATGCGTTGGGCGTCGACTCGGGGTTATACCTTCGAAGCGTGCAAAAGGGACGGTTCTCGTTCGGTGCAAAGTAAAGGAAGTAGACGTTCTCGGGACGTTCGTCGTGGAGGTAGTCGTACACGGCGACGGTAGTTGTACATGGGTTTTCAGCCACGGAATTAGTCGTACAATGTTTTCGTAGAGGTACTTGACAAATCCGAGTAACTTGGGGTCGGTGGTGGTCGTTCACGTATCGTCGTGGTACTTGGCGATTTCGGAGACGGCAGAAGACGAACTTGGCGGTCCTCGTTGACCTAGTACTTGGCGTTATTTCCGGTTCGGTGATCGTTTTAGGCGTCGGGCGTCGAGGTACTCCACTGCCAACATCACCCGGGTGCAAAGAGGCAAAACTTGTGGCGCTGCACCTAAATAGATGCCACAAGGGAAAGATGTCGGGTCGAGACAGAAGACCGGCGACGCGGCTGCGGGCACCGGGAGGCATGGCTCCAACGGGCAGGGCCGGAGACGAGGCAACTGTCAAGGAGGAGTTGGGCATAGCGGCACCAAGGCAGCAGCGGAGCTCTAAGCTCGGTTCCATGGCGGCAGCTGCAGGCGAAAAGGACCCACACCGACGTGGTCAACGCGGGCTCGCGCGGCCTCCTGCGGGACCTGGCAAACAACACAGAAGCAGGGCAGCGACCACGCTGCCCCTGCGGTGGAGGTCAGCACCAATGGGGACGGGGCACCGGAGTTGGGTCCGGCCATGACCTTGCCGGACCTTGGGGCGAACAACGGAGGTGGAGGACTTGGAGCCCCGGACGTCGGTGCAACTGGAGCACGGGGAGGCGAAGCATGCGGGAGCAGAGGCGAGGTAGAGGCGCCGGGCTCCGGTGACAGGATGGACGATGGCGACGGGGACAGCGCGGGACGCCGGACCGAAGAGCGGGCATCGCTCGGCGGCAGGGCCGGCGCTGGACGTCACTGCCGGGGGGGATCGGGCGCGAGCGAGAGGGTGTGGCGGTGGTAGAAGACTAGTGAGAGGAGGAGAGGGATCGAGGGAGGAGTGGCTGCAGCCAGCGAGCGAGAAGAGGAGCACGCGCGAGGGAGATGGGGATCGGGCTGCGGGTCTCTCTGGCAGCACGAGGGAAGAGGAGATCGTGAGGAGAGGGAGGTTGGTTCGTTGGGCCTAGGGTTAGGAAGTAGGTTTAGGTGGGCTGCGGGGAAGGATGGGCCGGCCTGGGCTAGGTTAGATGCAGCTGGGCCCAAATGGCCTGCTGGGCTCCCTTCTCTCCCTCTCTTGATTCTACTCTTAACAAAAACAGATTCAATAAAATAGGAGAAAGGAAAAGAGAGAAGAGAAGGTTAGAGGAAGAATTTGGGCACGGGGATAATTTTCACGGACTCAGAAAAATGAGCACGGTCCGGGAAAATAGAAAAAGGTCAAGTTTGAAAGATTAAATTCAAATTCCTTTGAATTTAATTCAAAAGGTTTGAACTAGGATAGGTTTTTCGAAGTGCCCAAAAATGTTGAGAAATTAGGTGGAGCTCCGGAAAATGATGAAAGGACATGTGGCAAAGTTAGAGGCCAAGTGTTGAAATAATAAAAGGCATTGGGATTTTTGCAAGTGTGTTAAGGTAATTCCACATAATTGGAATAATTACTATAGCTCTCTAAATATCGAGAGGATAAGTTGTAAAGAGAATCACCATGTGAATTCCCTCGGTTTAAATGGATCGACGATCCATACGGTCTATTTAGTTGAGTTAAGAAAATAAATGACATGATGCAATGCACATGATGCAAAGATGAAATGTAGCGGACCAAACAAAACACACGACAAAACCTAGAAACCCTGGAAGGCAACTGAAGCTCCGGTCTTGGGGCGTTACAACACTCCACCACTATGAGAGGATCTCGTCCCGAGATCTAGAATGGCACCGGAGGAACAACAGAAGAGAAAGAGAAGAGGTAAGACTAAGTTGCTTCTTTGACAAACGAGTGAAACCATAGAACCTTGAAAAGGTTACACAAATTCAAGAAAAGAATACAACGAAGGTGAACAAGGTCGAAAACACTCCGTTAGAAAAGAGGGACAAAGAACATTGCGAAAACCTTGAGGTTGAAGGGAAGATATATATTGAAAACACGCCGGTTAAGGAAGGGGATCAAGGAAGACCAAATTCGAACAGCACTCCGGTTGAGAAAAGATGCAAGACTTGATAAGGCGAAAAGAACTTGAGGAAAAAGGACACAACACTCCGGTTAAATGGATAAACCAAGAAAAGAAAACGATCCTGACAAAACGGAAAGATGGGTTGAAGAGAGCAACATCACAAAGCCTCCGAAACAAAAGTAAGAATGGAATGGGATGAACGAAGGGGAACAAGATCTCGAGGGAGCACGCTTACAACAAATGCTAGAACGGAGTTGTTGGAAAACCAACAACGAAAAGAATAATCTTGATATGGTCTTGTGGAATACATCTCAAAAATTATGAGGTGACAACCTGCCACTCACGAGAAGAAGAATTGGATTGGCATGAACAAAGGGGACGAGAAGCTTATTTCACCGGGAGGGTAGATGAAGAACTTGGATCATATATGAGCACCATTATAGCAACAATCCTTAGGGAAGGCTTTAGGTGAAATATAACCCAAGATAACTCCAATGACGAGATTGATGGATTTAAAATATCTCATTCTTGACAACATGTGAATCATGAAAACATGAACTCAATTATCAAGAATGACATAATACCACCTCCAATAATATGGAAGAAAGAATTGCACTCCGGATAGAAAGATGAAGAAAGCTTGAGCTCCTTTGAAAAGAATCTCAACGAACACTTGGAGAAGGAATTATTTCTTTGACGAACCATCATGTATAGCCTCCATGAAAAAAAAAACTCCGGTAACAAAAGGATGATCCAAACTAATTGAATGATGAAAAAAATAAGATTTAAGCCTCGCAATGATTTAGATAGAGATCTCCGTGACAATATAATTGAAAGGGGTTGGCACTCTGGGAAAAAGAGAAGATGAAACAAATGAAACCGAGAGTTTGAAGGGCCTCCGGAATAAGAATTAATCATTAGGATGAAACAAGAATAAGAATTACATTATGCTTATCCTTCACCAATTAAATTGATGACAATCAACGGATTTATCACACTACTTATTCCCGTAGAAAGGATTAATCGAGATATAGCGCAAACTTGAGACGGTCTTCAACAAGCCATCGGTAGGATTGAAAACACGAATGGATTGATATGCTAACCAAGGAAGAGAGATCTTGAATGAACCACCGTAAGAATTGAAAAAGAACGATTAAAATATGAAGAAACACCGGAAAGAATTAGCAAATGAACGAAGAAGCTTGAGGGGATTTAGATACATCAGAACAAAGAGATCAAGAACTGATTAGAGGATATTTGATTGATGCGCCAGCAAGATAGTAGAATGATAACTGACAGCTGAGAATGAATAAACCTGAATTGATGGACTCCGGATAGCAAACTGAGAAGACTCTTGAATTACTCCGGATAGGTGAAAAGAATTCTCACAATCAAAAACAATTATGAGAGGATGGCAACAAATTAGAACCATGGGTCTTTGGAAGAACGGGTAAGGATTTAAGAGGAAATCCTCTTTGGTCTTCAAATCCGAGAATGACGAGAACAACACCACCAAAATCATTGAAAAACTCCGGGATGACGAATAGAAAGGTTGATCCAACGATGAAAAGAATTTGAAAGATCTTGGAAAAAGACATTTGATTGATGATAATCCATTCTTACGTCAAAATTTAGAAAAGAATTTGAGAATAACTCCGGAAAAATTTAGAAGAGTCAGGTAAGATCCTGGGAAAAGACCTGTGGTTAGGTCCCACTCAAAATAAACACCGTGGGAATGATTACTTGAAAAAAAAGAAATAGCACCGGTTGAATTAAAAGACTTGAATAAGATAACATTCTCGAAAGATCTTGAATGAATGCAGAGTGGAAACACGAATCTTCGAGATATCTTGAGCACTCCGGAACAATTGAATAGCGAGAAATGACTGAATATGAGGTGCACCGGCATGAGAAGGTATTTGCAACGAGGAAAGGATATAATTGGCAAATTTTGAATTGAATTCATCGGATAAAAGAGAACGAAGAATGATGAACTAGAAGCTCCGTTAGCATCTTCATGAAAATCACTGGATAATAATACTGATGGAAAAGAATGGAGAGATTTCTCATCAATAAAATGGATACTTGATTAAGAAATCTGAGTCGTTGAAGAAAAACAAGGGAGGGAGGGCGGGAAAAAAACAAAGGCAACTTGGGATGGATGAAACAAACACCGTTGAGAAGAACTGATCATTGATCTTACTGATGTTGAAATGATCGGATCCACTTGAAGAGAAAACACACCGGTTAAAAGAAATTGAAATGACAAACTCGATGATCGAGAAGGATTAGTATTCACATAGGAATATGAGAACACCACTTGGAAAAGGTATGGAATCAACATTTGACTTCGAAGCAACTCGAATACCACAACTCAAAACAAAACAAGGATTGGCTTGCGGAATAAGCCAGAACAAACATATGATAGAGATTTTGTCTGAAGTTTTCATGGTGGGGCCTACACGGGCTCGATCGTACAGCACCATCATGTACAAGGCAGTGCACATGACATACGAAGCGTCCCCGAGTCGGCATAGCCAAGGACTCTTTAAGACTCAATGAGACCACTGTAAAACCGACCATGAATAGGCGGACCACTAGACGCCGAACCCCAATTTCATATCATACATCTGTTGGAAAGATATCCTAAGAGCTACTAGAATTCCCACTTATGAAACTCCCGAAATTTTCCCGGTTATGCAATCAGGTGTTGGGGATACAGGGGAAGCATAATATCTCATCCAAAACTAGCAAATCCTACATCCAGCTGTATCCATCCTTCAAAACATAACCAAGAAACCTTCGGAAATCATCTACCTCAACCTTCGAAAAGCATCCGTTATACGAGTTATGGCGATACTCCCGAACTCCCGCCCCAATACTGGGTGGCGTCGAGGTTATCTCACCAACGAACTGCATAAAAGAGATTTTCGATGTTGGCGTACTAAACTCAGGTATTCCAGAACTGCAATGATAAAATTATGACAACAACACCTCAGAGCTCAACTCCCCGGGACACTTCCACAAAACCCCTGACAGGAGGCACCAAGACAATGTTCTCATCACAAAACCATCGGAATGATTCCAAGATACCCGCGTGATCCTAAAAATTTTTTTAGTGAAATTTGAGAAGAGAAGAGTCAAAAATCTACATCAGGATGCCTTACCAGAGCGATGAGGAGACTGGGGAGTAAAAAGAATTCCTAAAATCTCCGATATATAATTCCTAAATGACTCAAAACATTTTTCTAGACACAACTCAGCCGCTAAAAACAATCAAGCAAAGGGGCTCCTAAAGTCGGGGAAGGCTCTGATTACCAACTTGTAACGCCCTCGATGCAGCTATATCTCCCACGTGTCGAAGCACGAGTTAGAGGCATAACCGCATTGAAAGCAATGTCGCAAGTGAGGTAATCTTCACACAACCCATGTAATAAAATAGGGGAAGAAGATACATAGTTGGCTTACAATCCCACTTCACACAATTACATGAATAAAGCATTACATCATCCAAATACAATCAAGGTCCGACTACGGAACCAAAATAAAAGAAGAACCCCAAATGCGACAAGGTCCCCGATCGACCCCAACTGGGCTCCACTACTGATCAACTAGAACGAAACACCACAAAGGACAAGATCTTCATCGAGCTCCTCCTGAGCTTGGTTGCGTCAACTGCACGGTCTCATCGGCACCTGCAAGATGGTTTTGGAAGTATCTGTGAGCCACGGTGGAGCTGCAGCAAGCGACTACCATATATGGTGGCTAACATACGCAAATGAGAGCGAGAAGAGAAGGCAAAGCACGGTCGAGAAACTATGATCAAGAAGTGATCCTAGAACAACCTACGTCAAGCATAACTCCAACACCGTGTTCACTTCCCGGACACCGCCGGAAAGAGACCATCACGGTAACACATGCGGTTGATGTATTTTAATTAAGGTCAACTTCAGGTTTTCTACAACCGGACATTAACAAATTCCCATCTGCCCATAACCGCAGGTACGGCTTTCGAAAGTTCAAATCCCTGCAGGGGTGTCCCAACTTAGCCCATGACAAGCTCTCACGGTCAACGAAGGAATAGACCTTCTAGCGGGAAGACCCGATCAGACTCGGAATCCCGATTACAAGACATTTCGAAAATGGTAAAACAAGACCAGCAAAGCCACCAAGATGTGCCGACAAATCCCGATAGGAGCTACACATATCTCGTTCTCAGGGCACACCGGATGAGCCAGACGTTGGGTAAGCCAGCCCAGAGTTTCCCCTGGTAGCCTCGGACATCGCTCAGTTGGACCAACACTTAGAGAAGCACTGGCCCGGGGGGGTTGACATAAAGATGACCCTTGAGCCGGTCGACTCAAGGGAAAGAAAAAGGCTAGGTGGCAAATGGTAAAACCAATGTTGGGCCTTGCTGGAGGAGTTTTATTCAAGGCGAACTGTCAAGGGGTTCCCAATATAACCCAACCGGGTAAGGAACATAAAATCAAGGAACATAACACCGGTATGACGGAAACTAGGGCGGCAAGAGTGGAACAAAACACCAGGCATAAGGCCGAGCCTTCCACCCTTTACCAAGTATATAGATGCATTAATTAAATAAGATATATTGTGATATCCCAACAAGTAAACATGTTACAACCAGGAACAACATCTCCATGTTCCAACAAGGAACAAAACTTCAATCTTCACCTGCAACTAACAACGCTATAAGAGGGGCTGAGCAAAGCGGTAACATAGCCAATCAACGGTTTGCTAGGACAAGGTGGGTTAGAGGCTTGGTGCAACAATATGGGAGGCATGATAAGCAAGTGGTAGGTATCGCAGCATAGGCATAGCAAAAGAGCGAGCAACTAAGCAAGCAAAGATAGAAGTGATTTCGAGGGTATGGTCATCTTGCCTGAGATCCCGCAAGGAAGAAGAACGAGTCCATGAAGCAGACAAACGGACGTAGTCGAACGGTTCCTCACAAACACGACGTTACCAGAAACAACCCGAAGAAGCACACCGGAAAGAAGCAAACAACATAGTAAACAACCAACACAGAATCATGGCATGATGCACAAACAAGTATGATGCATGTCCGGATTAAAGCGGCATGGCATGGCAAAGTGCACAAGCAATCCTACAAATTAAGTGGAGCTCAATATGCAACTCCGTTGCATATTGACCGAACACCACATCAATTATTTAGTTCACTCTCGGTTAGGTACCCAACAATATTAAATTTTGTTTAAACATGGAAAGAGGTGAAGCATAACAAAACTATATCATCTATACAATTTAAATGGGGCCGGATATAATAAACAACAAAACCGGTAAACCCCAAATGCAATTATCAATTTGGTGCAACAACAATTTTAACCAATCTTGAAGTTGTTATCATGATGCGGATGACATGTGCAAGTTTAAGCAATTTTTAATAAAAGTTGACAAGAGCATTATGAAGCATTTGTCACCGTGGTGCCAAGGAAAAGGGGTGCCATGGCAACGAATACGAAAATGATGCCACGGCAACATATCGGTTATCAGGTAGTCCACGAGGATACCGGTGCAAAAGGAAAAGTGACGGGAGCGTGCAAGAGATGGTGGGATGATCCCGGATTCCGGGTGTCCCACGGGTTAGTGGCATGGAAAACGAGTGACAATACGGACAGGGTGCAGACAAAGGGTGCATCTCATCCAACATGCATTCATGCGTTGGGCGTCGACTCGGGGTTATACCTTCGAAGCGTGCAAAAGGGACGGTTCTCGTTCGGTGCAAAGTAAAGGAAGTAGACGTTCTCGGGACGTTCGTCGTGGAGGTAGTCGTACACGGCGACGGTAGTTGTACACGGGTTTTCAGCCACGGAATTAGTCGTACAATGTTTTCGTAGAGGTACTTGACGAATCCGAGTAACTTGGGGTCGGCGGTGGTCATTCACGTATCGTCGTGGTACTTGGCGATTTCGGAGACGGCGGAAGACGAACTTGGCGGTCCTCGTTGACCTAGTACTTGGCGTTATTTCCGGTTCGGTGATCGTTTTAGGCATCGGGCGTCGAGGTACTCCACTGCCAACATCACCCGAGTGCACAGAGGCAAAACTTGTGGCGCTGCACCTAAATAGATGCCACAAGGGAAAGATGCCGGGTCGAGACAGAAGACCGGCGACGCGGCTGCAGGCACCGGGAGGCATGGCTCCAATGGGCAGGGCCGGAGACGAGGCAACTGTCAAGGAGGAGTTGGGCATAGCAGCACCAAGGCAGCAGCGGAGCTCTAAGCTCGGTTCCATGGCGGCAACTGCAGGCGAAAAGGACCCACACCGACGTGGTCAACACGGGCTCGCGCGGCCTCCTGCGGGACCTGGCAAACAACACAGAAGCAGGGCAGCGACCACGCTGCCCCTGCGGTGGAGGTCAGCACCAATGGGGACGGGGCACCGGAGTTGGGTCCGGCCGTGACCTCGCTGGACCTTGGGGCGAACAACGAAGGTGGAGGACTTGGAGCCCCGGACGTCGGTGCAACTAGAGCACGGGGAGGCGAAGCATGCGGGAGCAGAGGCGAGGTAGAGGCGCCGGGCTCCGGTGACAGGATGGACGATGGCGACGGGGACAGCGCGGGACGCCGGACCGAAGAGCGGGCGTCGCTCGGCGGCAGGGCCGGCGCTGGACGTGGCTGCCGGGGGGGTTCGGGCGCGAGCGAGAGGGTGTGGCGGTGGCAGAAGACTAGCGAGGGGAGGAGAGGGATCGAGGGAGGAGTGGCTGCGGCCAGCGAGCGAGAAGAGGAGCACGCGCGAGGGAGATGGGGATCGGGTTGCGGGTCTCTCTTGCGGCGCGAGGGAAGAGGAGATCGTGAGGAGAGGGAGGTTGGTTCGTTGGGCCTAGGGTTAGGAAGTAGGTTTAGGTGAGCTGCGGGGAAGGATGGGCCGGCCTGGGCTAGGTTAGATGCAGCTGGGCCCAAATGGCCTGCTGGGCTCCCTTCTCTCCCTCTCTTGATTCTACTCTTAACAAAAACAGAGACAATAAAATAGGAGAAAGGAAAAGAGAGAAGAGAAGGTTAGAGGACGAATTTGGGCACGGGGATAATTTTCACGGACTCAGAAAAATGAGAACGGTCCGGGAAAATAGAAAAAGGTCAAGTTTGAAAGATTAAATTCAAATTCCTTTGAATTTAATTCAAAAGGTTTGAACTAGGATAGGTTTTTCGAAGTGCCCAAAAATGTTGAGAAATTTGGTGGAGCTCCGGAAAATGATGAAAGGACATGTGGCAAAGTTAGAGACCAAGAGTTGAAATAATAAAAGGCATTGGGATTTTTGCAAGTGTGTTAAGGTAATTCCACATAATTGGAATAATTACTATAGCTCTCTAAATATCGAGAGGATAAGTTGTAAAGAGAATCACCATGTGAATTCCCTCGGTTTAAATGGATCGACGATCCATACGGTTTATTTAGTTGAGTTAAGAAAAGAAATGACATGATGTAATGCACATGATGCAAAGATGAAATGCAGCGGACCAAACAAAACACACGACGAAACCCGAAAACCCTGGAAGGCAACTGAAGCTCCGGTCTTGGGGCGTTACACGGGCGCGGGGTTGTGAGAAGAGCGGGTCTGACAGGAAGCACACAGATCGTTTACCCAGGTTCGGGCCACGAAGATGCGTAATACCCTAGTCCTAATTTGGTGGATGTATTTGTCGGATTTCGGGTTCCGGCAGACCCTTGAGGTTCAAACACTGGGGTGCGCGCGGAGATCTCTCCCCTACCGATCTACGTCCAATCTCCTCGCGTGATCTAAGCTGGAAACAACGAGCAACACAAGGGACACGGGGTTTATACTGGTTCGGGCCACCGTTGTGGTGTAATACCCTACTCCAGTGTGTGGTGTGGTGGATTTCCTCAGGGGCTGATGATGAACAGTACAAGGGAAGAACAGCCTCGCAAGAGGTGTTCTTGAGCCGGTGCGATGAACTGTTTGGGTGAGTTCAGTCGCCTCTCTCTCTCTGCTAGGGCTCTACCAGATCTCTAGGTGTCCTCTTCTACTATGTGGTGGCTAGCTCTATTTATAAAGGCCCTGGGCCTCTCCCCAAATAATGAGCGGGAAGGGCGCCAACAATTGGCCATTTTAAAGGGGAACATCTAGTACAAGTTATCCTGACCAAAGGTGGTCTTCGGCTGCCAAAAGCACTGGTGGTGACGCCGTCTTGGGCTCCATGGTGACCTCTGTCCTGCCGCTCTACTGGTCTTGGTCTCATTGCACCGAAATGGTAACCTTTGCCCGATGCCTTGGCCTGTGCTTGCCTCCTTTGCACCAAAGGGGAAACAAGGACACTGCGCAGGCCAGCGCCCACCCAGCACCCGCCTGGTCTCGATCGTCATGGCTTGCGTCATGGGCTCCTCGCGAGGTACCCCTGCCTTGATCTCTCCGCCTCCTCACGAGCCTGCCTGATGAGGCTACCCCTAAGGAAGCTTCCGGTCGTCCGCCCCGCGAGGCTTGGCCCCTCGCGAGGGTCTTGAGCTTGAGCTGATGAAGATGGGCCGTGCTGGGCCCCCACTTGAGCCATGCCGCAGGCCGCAGGCAGGCAAGTCTGGGGACCCCCGTTCCCAGAATGCCGACAGTAGCCCCCGGGCCCAAGGCGCGCCCTGGCATGGCCTAGCAGGGAGCGACGAGGTAAGCGCGAAGCGCTGCGGGCCCAAAAAGCCTGCGCCCTCGGGCGCCGCGTGGCGATTGATTGGTCGTGGACGTCTGCGCTTCCCCACGACGCCTTGTTACGCGTCCGGCTAAGCGGACCCGTAGTTGCACACAGTTGTTCCTCCTTTCCGCTGCTCGCTTGCCTCCTACCTTTCCTTCTTCTTCGGGCTCCAGCCTCCGCCGCAAATCCGACTCGAGTTCTTCCTCCTCTTCACCGCCATGGCGCCAACGAAGAAAGCAAGGGGAATGAAGCCCGCGCATTCGCCCCGCACACCTCCGGCGGTGACCCCCGCCGTTGCTCGGTCAATCATACTCAATCCAGAAGCTTTGAACAAGGTCTGCTCCGCCCCTGCCACTATCTTCAACGAGTGCGGCAGGACCACAGTCTGGCCTGCGTCCCATGCCTCCCTTGATAGGATCGTCACGGAGGTCCGATTCTTCACCGATGCCCTATGGGCGGGTCTGGTTCCCCCCTTTTCCGCCTTCTTCAATGCGGTGCTCTCCCATTATCAGATCCGCATGATGCACCTTGGGCCGGAGTCCATTACTCTTCTGGCTGTCTTTGCTTTTGTTTGCGAGGCGATGATAGGCATTCCTCCTTCCGTTGCCCTGCTGCGCCACTTCTTTTCCTTGCGCCTGAGCGACCCCACTCAGTGCTCAGGGTGTGTGAGCTTCCTAGCCGTGCCAGAGGCGGCCGCTTCAGGGATCGACTTCGGCCTTCCTACTCCTGAGGCCAGGTTCAGAGAGCGGTGGCTATACGTGGACGTTGGAGTGCCCAATCCTATGCTCTCGCACCCGACTTCACCTACTGTTCCTCACGCGGGTTGGGATCATGAGGTGCTCGTGAGCCCCCGGCTCGCCTTCGTCTGGCGCCGCTTCCAGAGTTTGAGGGCGCTCAATGTGACAGCACCCAAGGTGGTGAAGGAGTTCCTCCAATGTCGCATTGCCCCTCTTCAGCGCCACTCTCGCTGGATGTGGGACTTTGCGGGCCACAGAGATGGCACGCGGCTTCAGGAGGAGGACCTGGCGCCTGAAGCGCTGCGGATGATGCTCAGGGTCTTGACTGGCGATCCTTCCCCAGGCTGCCTTCGGAGTAATGGTGTCATGTTGTATCTTTGCTCCGGCAGGGCCGATTTTGTGAGGCAGATGCCCAGCTTCGACGAGTGGGGGCTGCGCCCTGCTGGCTGCACGGGGCCCCGCGAATGGTGGCTCCCCCTGCTACCCACAGCGGTCCTTCCTCGGGCGACAGGGCAGGAAGACGAGAACCGGCGGGAGTTGAGGCAACCGATGTTGAGGTGCCGACGCCGCGAGAAGCCTCGAAGGCGGCGTCTCCCGAGGCCCGCCCTGGAGCGGCGGCGGGTGTGGAGTTGCGGCCTATGGTTCCTGAGGCCGGGGCTCCCGAGGCCCCATCCGTTCCTCGCGAGGCGACGCCTGACGGCGCCCCCCCAGGCTGACTCCTCCGGCGCTGATCGTCTTGATGCTTCTTCCGCACCAGAGACCGACCCCTGCGCCGAGCGCTTGGGTCGGTTCCGCGTAGACTTTGAGGCCCTCCGCAAGAGGAAGGAGGCCTTGGGTGGCAACGACCGCCCTTGCCGCTTGCAGAAGCGCCTGAGTAAGTCTTCTTCTTTCTCTGCTCATTTACTTTGCTATCCCTGCGACTGATTGTGGCCTTTCGGGCCCTGCCCTGCGAAACTCGCCGAGTCAGCCCGGGAGCCATCCCCCCAAGCTCCGCCTCCTCCGCTGGCCCTGGGCGCGCCGAGCTTGAGCGGCACCCCTGCTGCCAGACCGGTTGGTGGAATGGTCCATTCCGTAGGGCACCTCGAACCTGCGCGCCCGCTGTCTTTTCATCATGAGGCCTCCTGGGGCACATCCGGCTTGCCCCACGTTCCTCCTCTGATCATAGATGGTGAATGGTTGAAGTCTGTCTTTGGCTCCTCCTCCGTGGGTGGACCGACGCCAGGCCGGATTCCCAGAGAGGTCCGTTCGGCGATGGCTGGGGAGCCAGCCCCAGCCCCACGCCGGGAGGGGGCTTGCCGCCTCGGGGCCCTCCGCATGCCCTGGTGGAAGAGGGTGATGCAGGAGGTGTGCTCAGGCGCGCTTGGGAGCGACGCTCCCTTCACGAAGAGTTCCTCCAGAGGGCGACGGATGCGGTGAGCCGGATCGGGACAGAGCTTGCTGACGAGGATGCACGCCTCGAGGCTGAAGGCTTGCGCCTTGCTGAGGAGAGGCGCAAACTAAAGGTAGCCGTCTCCCTCGTGCATCACCAATGTGATCTCAAAAACGCGAAGGCTGAAACTTCGCTGGCAGCTTCGCGGGAGGCCTGCTCCCAGGCCGTCGAGGAGGCTCGGGAAGCAGACCGACGGCGCAAGGATGCGGAGGAGCGCGCATGGGAGCTCCAGGCCTGGAGCAACTCCCTGGAGCAACAAGTGGAACTGCGCCAGGCGGCCCTTGAGTTGATGGAGGGGGCCCCTGTTGATCGAGCGGAGCTTCTAAAGCACAAGCAGGCGCTGACGCTGGAGGCCGCCGAGCGCAACCTTGATCTTGAGCGGTTGGAGACGAGGGAGCGCCTGGTGGCTCGGGCGGAGGATGAAGTTGCCGCGCACGAAGCCCGGGCCCAGGAAGAAGTCGATCGCCGTGTGGCGGAAGCTCGCTCGGCCTTCGAGCGCGAATACGAGACGAGGTTGGGGCTGATCAAGGCCGAGGCTGAGGGCAGGACCACAGCCCTCAGGGCCAAACTGGCCGAAGTGTCGCGGTGTGCGAACTCCTCCGCAGCCGCCCTCTGTGCAGCACAGGCGGAGCTGTCCTCTTCCCGGGCCGAGCAGCTTCTTCTCCAACAGAGGGTTGATGACGCGGAGGCCAGCGTGCAGCGGAATGAGGACGAGATCCGCCGGCGACGGGTTCTGGAGCATGAGCATGCGCCCATGCTTCAAAGGCTCAGAGAAAGGGCCAACACAGCTTTGGGCAACATCTGCGAGGCTGCCACTAAGGAGCCGCACGAGGTCAACTACGCCGGCAACCTCTAGTTTTTCACCGATGTGGTGAAGCTTCTGGAGAACCGATCCAAAAGGTCCCGTTAGCTTGTCGAAGAGAGGAGCCGAGCCTTGCTCGGGCGCGCCTTCTCCCGCGTCTTTAGCTATCTCCTGGGCAGGGATCCCCATTTCGACTTCGACGCTGCCATCGCACCCGTGCCCATAGCCGTCTGGGGCGACCTGGCGCGATGGGTGGAGGACAACATGGACGCCCTCGTCAGGGCCTTCGCGTCTGATGATGACAGAGTGGTCGTGGCCGCTAATGAAGGCGGTGTTGTGGACGAGCCTGGTGCTGACGGAGATGCTGGCGGCGGCGGCAATGTCAACGACGCCAGTGATGCCTCCAAGGATGCCCAAGAAGACGCGGTGAGTGATATGTCCGACTGACCGCATTTCACTGTTGTTTATCCTGCACGAAGAAGGTTCGGGCTTGGCCCTGAAGAATGTAAGAGCATTTTGGGAGGGGAAGCCCCTCATGTAAAGGTTTGCAATTAGTATGCTAGTAAGTATAACGTTGCGTGTGAACTTAGCTGCTGGCCCGGTGATGAGTCAGCTGACTTGCGTACCTTCCAACCCCGACAAGTCCTAAGCGGGCCTGCGGGGGCCGCCGTACCTCGGGTGTTGTCTGATTAACTTGTACATTCTGCGATGAGGACCTCCGGAAAGGGTGCGGCAACAGTTGTCCTGGCTATAAAACGTGCCGAGCCCGACCCGGCTCGCGAGGGGGGCAGCCGACGCTAACTTTGGACGCAAAGCCGAAACCAGAACATGCGAGATTGCTCGAACGAGACTAAAAACCCCTTCCCCCAAACACACGCAAGCATCAAGCTCAAATCCAACTTAAATCCAAATCGAAGAACTTTGTTAACAAGGAAAGGCAAAAGAAAAAGGCCGCGTCTGGCACCTAGTCTAGTCTTCGACGTCTTCTCACCAGCGCGGAGCCAAGTGTTGCCACTGGGCTTGGGCTGGATCCCTCGAGGCCTGAGGGTGGCTCTCCGGAGACTCCGGGGCGTGTACAGCCCCACTCATTATTACGTGAGAGTGTCACGGGCGGCGAGCTTCACAGGCACTGGGCCTTCTTCACAGGTACCGGCCTTGCTTCATATCGCCAGACGAGGGCCCCGCCTTGCGCCTCAGTCTGCCGCCATTGACGGCGACCGAAAACCAAGGACGACGCTAATGGGGTAGAGTGGTCGCTAGTGGTTCCCCCGACGACCACGGGTCCCCTGCCGGGGGCAGGCCCTGGGGCACCTCCCCGGCAGAGGGCCTACCTCCTGAGAACGCCTTGCTCCGACCGCCGAAGGGACGAACCCAAATCTCGGCCCCTCTCCTGCAGCCCCCTGCGCCCTCCCCCTGAAGGGTATGAGGCTGCAGCATTGGGGCAGCCATCTGCTGTGGCGACCCGTATCTCCTGCGACCCGTGGTTAGCATAAGCTTGCTCCTGAGGGATGAATGGTACCCGATAGTTGCTGCTGTCGGTGCGGTTGTCGAGGTTCTCTTGGGGTTCCCGAAAGAGCTCGGCTTCTGGCGTCTCCTCGCCCCAGCCTGGCTCGAGGAATGAGCCATGATCTTCTTCCAATGCGCACCCCTGACCTACCATGCGGGGCACATAAGCTTCTAGGGCCATCGTCTTGTGGGCCTCGCCGTAGCGCCCCGCATGCCGCGCAGTCTGGCTTGGAGCGCCGTCTTGGGGGTGATGGCACGGCGGTCTGCCGAAGCCGAAGGCCACGGCGTGCCCCCCCCCCTTGCTGGCCTGAGAGGGGGCCGGCGTGACTTGTCGCCCGGTGCCGGCAGAGGTGTTGGCGCTGGACAGGCCCTGGAGTTCGCTGGAGGTTGTGTGCGTGCACATGATGCCGCCACACGGCCCGCCTTGGGTCTGGGGTGGCAGCTGGACGCAGAAAGGAGGTGTTCCTGAGGCGGCAGCATCCAGGAGCTCGGCTACTCGCTCCAACAACACGTCGCGGCCGCCCTCAAGCAGTCGGCACCGTAGCAGCTCTCGGGCCACCGTGAGCGTGGCCCTGGAATTCGCTTGCTCCCGTCGGGTGTACGGCGCTGTGGCCGCGGCGTGGTTTGAGGCCCTTGTTGTGGCCCGCACATGCCATGGTGTGAGGGCAGGCGGCGTCTGGCCGTGCCGCCCACGCCCCACAGCGCCCTGCGCAGCGCGGGCTGCTTGAGGCACAAGGTTGAGGTCGCCCTGGGTTGGTGACACGGCGTGGGCAGGCCACGCTGCCCAGCGGTTGGCGTTGGCAGCCGTGTCGCTTGACATCTGAACGGCGAGGCGACGGAACGTGATGCGGAGGAAGAAGGATTCTGGCACACCCCTACCTGGCGCGCCAAATGTCGGATTTCGGGTTCCGGCAGACCCTTGAGGTTCAAACACTGGGGTGCGCGCGGAGATCTCTCCCCTACCGATCTACGTCCAATCTCCTCGCGTGATCTAAGCTGGAAACAACGAGCAACACAAGGGACACGGGGTTTATACTGGTTCGGGCCACCGTTGTGGTGTAATACCCTACTCCAGTGTGTGGTGTGGTGGATTTCCTCAGGGGCTGATGATGAACAGTACAAGGGAAGAACAGCCTCGCAAGAGGTGTTCTTGAGCCGGTGCGATGAACTGTTTGGGTGAGTTCAGTCGCCTCTCTCTCTCTGCTAGGGCTCTACCAGATCTCTAGGTGTCCTCTTCTCCTATGTGGTGGCTAGCTCTATTTATAAAGGCCCTGGGCCTCTCCCCAAATAATGAGCGGGAAGGGCGCCAACAATTGGCCATTTTAAAGGGGAACATCTAGTACAAGTTATCCTGACCAAAGGTGGTCTTCGGCTGCCAAAAGCACTGGTGGTGACGCCGTCTTGGGCTCCACGGTGACCTCCATCCTGCCGCTATGCTGGTCTTGGTCTAGTTGCACCAGAATGGTAAACTTTGCCTGATGCCTTGGCCTGTGCTTGCCCCCTTTGCACCAAAGGGGAAACAAGGACACTTCGCAGGCCAGCGCCCGCCTAGTGCCCGCCTGGTCTCGATCGTCATGGCTTGCGTCACGGGCTCCTCGTGAGGTACCCCTGCCTTGATCTCTCTGCCTCCTCGCGAGCCTGCCTGATGAGGCTGCCCCTGAGGAAGCTTCTGGTCATCCGCCCCGCGAGGCTTGGCCCCTCGCGAGGGTCTTGAGCTTGAGCTGATGAAGATAGGCCGCGCTGGGCCCCCACTTGAGCCACGCCGCAGGCCGCAGGCAGGCAAGTCTGGGGACCCCCGTTCCCAGAACACCGACAGTATTTGAGTGTGTTCTTGTGTTCTTGAGCTAGCTACGGGGTGCAACTTGCCCAAAAGAGCTGAATCCCCCTCCTGGTCACCTCGGGCCTCCTTTTATAGGCAAAAGGGGTTGCCATGGTGGCACACCGGAGGTGGAAAGGTCTACAGTCGATGGGCCTATCCTCTGGGACCGTCGGACAAACACATTTAATGCACTGCCGACATGCCCCCTTGCTTTATCGGGGACGCCAGGGAAGCACATCACAGCTGTCACCACCTCGCCTAGCTTTGACACGCTTCCGAGCTGACAGGGCGTCATGGCGCCACGTTGGCTGGCTACTGGGCAAGCACGTTGGTGGAGCCTTCAGGAAGACTTGCACGCCACCACGCAGGAGCTTGCTGGGTTGGTGTCGAGGCCACATGTCGCCACGCAAGCGCCTGTCAACTGGTTGAGCTGGCAGCTGCATGGGGACGGCGGTGGAGTCTTGGCTGGCGCAGGCCTGGCAGTGGCCATGCTGATGCCCCTGGCAAGGGTCTTGCCGGGGGCCCAGCAAGGGTCTTGCCGTGGCGTTGTTGTCATCCCTGGCAAGGGTCTTGACGGGGACTTGTGGATTTCCTCGGCTAGGATCCTGCCAAGGGTCGCCGTCTTCTGGTCCTCATCTTTACTAATATTTTTATGATCTTGACGAAGATTTGCATGCCACCAAAGAGGCGCCTCTCGAGCCTTGGCTCCAATGTAGTTGGTTGGGTTGGAGCCTGTGGGCTCAAGGGTGGCTCGCTCTGCTGGTGTTGGGCAAGTTGCCCCGGCAAGGCTCTTGCCAAGGCTGAGGGGGCCGCCTCAGCAAGGATCTTGCCGAGGGAGTCCACCTCGCCCTCATGCCCTCTTGCGCTTCTGGTCTTGACTTCGCCTTGGTTGTCTTGTGCTTCTGCTTCTCTCCGGCTTTCCTCCTCTGCGCTGCTAAGTGTGGCCGCGGCGCGTGGCTCTGACTGCCCGTGCACAAGTAAAGGGGTCAAAAGGAGAGCCCCTACTTTTGTACACCGACAAATATGACATGGTATGTATGCAGTGGATGGTGTAGATCACTAATGTGCACAAGTAACGTTGCTCGCAATACTCAAATGGCTAGTCTTGATATGCAAGTGACGCAAAATGGGCTAGGGCTTATCAATACAATGGCAAGACGAATACACAATGGTGTCGTCGAGATTACCATCCTTGGCGATGATGAGTGGTGGTGTTCTTGATGTAGAACCGTCCCTAATTAGCCGAAACACCTTAGGAAACAGAAAAACCGCGAACTCAAAATCTCAAATGTCAAATGTCAAATGGTGGTAGCGGAAAAGCGGTGGTGGTTGCGGAAGTATTGGTGGGAACCCGGTCAAAATGGGTTATGGTGGAAGGGTATGATGGGCTATACACGGTGTCGGAGTCAAAAGCAATGGTACCTAAGTAGCCGAAACACATTAGGAGACACAACTCTCAACACAAACAAAATTGGTTTAAGTTGCGGTGGCAGAGGTGTATGGTGGGCAAACCTATGCGGAAGTTATGGTGGTGGTTGATGAAGAAGCAACCATCCCTAAGTAGCCTAAACACCTTAGGAAACTCAAATCACAACTCAAACAACCACTAATGCTAAGGTGGACAAAATTGGTTAGGTTGCGGAAGGCTATGGTGGTTTGGCGAAAGATATGGTGGAAGCCCTAGGAAAAGATGCCAAAGTTCCAAAAATTTGATGGAGTCAAATGATTATGGTAGTATTTTTGTGGGATGGGGGATGTCAATAGCTTCGAAACGAGCTAAAGAACGTCAAAAACGGACTCCGGATGAATTAGTTATGGTTAAAACGGTGAAACACCAAAGGCTGAAATGTTAGGGGCCGGAAATCCGGGGGGGGTATGTCTAGAACGGTGCGGATTTTGTGCTCCAGGGGCCGGATGTCCGTCTTGGGGCCCGGATGTCCGGCATGAGGCCCGGATGTTCATCCCGATGATTCCAGATCTCGTTTGGGGCAGAAATTTTTGAATTGGGGGCGCAAATTGATGATTTTGGGGGCAAAATTTGATGGATTTCGTGAATGGAAAGTGGGGAAAAGATAGATCTACTCAAGACACAACGAACCCATGGATCAAAATCAACAAAACATCATCAAACCAACAAATCACAAAAAAATTGGGGCTATTTTTGGTGGGTATTTTTGAAATTGGGGAAGAACACAACAAATTCAGGATAGAAAACAAAGAGGGGAGGCTCCGAAATCGTGATCAACATGGCTCATGATACAAAGATGATGTAGGGTGGAACCCTAGATGGCTGATCTTTGACGAAAGGAGCGGATCACGCGAAGAACAAGAAGAACACGAGGGGAAACACGAGAGAATCACTCAAACCAACAAGAACGATCACACATATGCTAGATCCAAGTATACATAGAGATCACACGATCCAAAGTCAACACGGGACGATACAAAGGGTAACCGATTCTTTTCTGTGAGGAGGTCTTGATGGTCTTCTCCGTGAGGAGGTCTTGAATCCAATGTGGATCTTCTCCAAAGAGGGGCCGCGGTCTCTCTCAAGGAGTAGATCTGTATGGATGAGCAAAGCTCTATCTCAAATGAGCTAAACCAATGCTAACCCTAGAAAGAGGGAGGAGGAGCAGTATATATAGTCTAGGTGGGCGAAGCGGTACATGGGCCTCGGCCCTTCACTGTGCGCAGATAGGCGGAGCCGGATGTTCGGGCGTCGGGCCGGATGTCCGGGGCTTCGTGACGGGCCGGATATCTGGGCTGGGAGGCCGGATGTCCAGGCTGGCCTAGGTCTTCCAGATGCATTCGGTAATGGAGGGGCCGGATTTCCGGGCGAGGGGGCCGGATGTACGGGGCTTTAGGAGGAGCCGGATGTCTGGGGCATGGTGTCAGATGTCCGGGCTATCGGGGTCACTTCCAGAGCTCTCTGGATAGGGGGGTCCGGATTTCCGGGGATCGGGTTCGGGTCGAATGTCCGGTCGCCATAGCAGCTGGCCCTTCTTCCATCTCCTTCCTTCACTTACGTGCACGCTTGGCCTTGGTCCTTGGGCTCTCCATGGTCTCCTCGGGTGTACCTGAGTTTGCACAAGGTCCGCACATGAAGTAGCATCCATGTCTTACATGCGGAAAGGGAAGATTCGGAAAGGAGCGAGTTCACCTTAGGTCCAAGGGCGTATGCTTGAGTGTGCATGGGGATGGTCGTAGGATGCTCTGGATCAGACTGACAAGCAAAGGAGACCATACATACATATCACAAGTGCCAAGGAATTATAGGATAGCATTGTGAGAACCAAGACCAGTACCTCCACTCTCTGGCTTGCTCAATATGAAATCGCCAAGGGTTAATTGCAAAACTTTTGTATGGAGAAAGGTGAATCTCCCAAGCAACTCCTTGAGCGTCTCATGCCTCTCACCACTGATACTGAGTCCTGTGAGTGTGAGAAGACACAAGATGGATTCAACTTGACTAAGCGATTTCTCGTGGATAAGTTGCTTCGTGCTCTTGCCCCATAGCATCATCAAATGGTGTGTGACATAAGACAACACCATGGATTCAAGTAAATGGCTCCGGATGACATCATATCAACCTTCCAACTATTTGAAGAGTCAAAGGCAAATGCTACAAAACATCTTGCCATGCATGGTACCTCAACATCAAAAATCAATCTTGCATTGAAGGCCAAGCATGTGTATGAAGAAGAGCAAAGTGAAGAAGAGGAAGATGAGGAGGATGAATATGGTGATGAGATTGACTCCGATGAGAGTCCTTCATATGAAGACATTGCTCTCTTTGTCAAGAAGTTTAGCGCGGGAAAATTCAAGGGAAGATTCCACAAGAAGAAAGTGAGAAAATGCTACAACTATGAAGAAACCAACCACTTCTCCAATGACTGCCCTTATGAGAAGAGAGAAGATAAACCAAGGTTTCCCAAGACCTTTCCCAAGAAGAAGTTGCCAAACCCTTTGAACGCCAAGCTCAAGAAGAGAGATGGGAAAGCAATAGTTGCTCACGAAGAATCTGATCCGGATGATGTTAGTGGTGTTGCCGGAGTAGCCCAAGATTCTCAAAACACTTTGAGGCTAGTCAACAAGAGTGGTGATTTTGTTACCTAAAACTACATGAAAGACTACAAGGGCAACGCTCACAAGTGGCTAATGGCAAAGGCCGTGGTATAAGATGGATAGGATCAAAACTCTCCTGACAAGGTCAAGGTAACCTCACGGTCAAATCCTCCTCTTTTCACTCCTTCTACTCCTAGTGATGAGAATCTTGATGCGGAGGATAATTATGATATAATGATATAGATGACCCCATGTTTGTAAAATTAAATAAGGTCATGTGCTCCCTCAAAGGAAAGAATCTCACTATGTTTCGTACGCTTATGGAGATGGTGGGTAAGCACACCGTCACCATTATGGAACTCGAAACCCTCGTAATCGAGGAAAAGGAAAAATATGAAATCCTTGAGCGGAAAGTCCAATATGAGGAAGCACAAAATGATGAACTATACTTGAAAATTGGTGCAAACATTGATGTTCATACTAAAGATCTTGCCTCCTTGAAAAAGGCTAAGGACTCTTGTGAAGAGTTGATGAATGATAAAAGTAAGCTTGTGAAGTCTCATGCATCTCTCTCTAAGGATTGTGAGCTTCTATCCTTGTCTCTGAAGACTAAGGAAGAAGATCTCACCCTTCTTACAAATATTTTTGAGACGCTCAAGCTTACTTATCTTGAAACTCTTGCCAAGGCTTACTCTTCTCCTATTATCAATGTTGGTGCTTGTACTACTAACTCTAGTAGTGACCAAGCATCTATTCTTGAGGAGAATCGCTTTCTCAAGGATCAAATCGAGAAAGGTCTCATGACATGTTCTCAAGGACAAAAGAACCTTAATGAGGTATTGAGTCAACACAATGAGGTGTTTGCCAAAGAGGGGCTCGGGTTTGACCCAAGCACAAGCAAGAAGAAGATGTCTTCCTCTCAAAAGTGTACCACTCCTCTAAAAGAAACATTTGTACGAGAAGGGCACAAGGAGAAAGGTAAGGTTGTTAGTGGGAAGGCCACAAGGGGCATACCCACTCTCAACAAGCTAGAAAAGTTCATGCCTCCATCCTATGTACTTCGTAAATCGAAGGATGGAGAAGTTTATGCAAAGTTTGTTGGTCCTCAAAATGCATTCCGATTCTAAGCTATTTGGGTCCCTA
Source organism: Triticum urartu (assembly GCF_056163025.1). Lineage (NCBI taxonomy): Eukaryota > Viridiplantae > Streptophyta > Magnoliopsida > Poales > Poaceae > Triticum > Triticum urartu. Next base: position 188,794,207 of record NC_141873.1, on the reverse strand, counting down.
AGTCCCTTGTTACTAACTTGAGAGGTCACATTGCAAAATGGGTGCCTCTAACCAAGTTATAATTGTGTGTACGTGGCTTTCTATGGTGGAGTAAAATGGGTGATTGATAGTGGATGTACCAATCATATGACCAGAGATAGCAAATTGCTCTATGATTTAATGGAAGCTATTCAACCATTTATGAGAATTATGTTTGGTGGAGGATCAAAAGGACAGGTACTCGGGTTGGGCAAGGTGGCTATCATAGATGACATGTCTCATGCAAATGTCATGCTTGTTGTATCCCTTAAATATCATTTGCTTTCTGTTCGCCAATTGGCTTATGTTGGTTATGATACACTCTTTGGACTAACGGATGTGAAAGTATTTAAGATAGATACTCTTGAAGTGTCCTTTGTTGGAGAGTTGGATGGCAACCTTTACACAGTTGGTTTCTCGAAAGAGAGCATATTCCATGCGACTTGTCTAATGGCCAAGGCCGACAAGGGGTGGCTATGGCATCGCCGGCTAGCCCATGTCAGCATGAGAAATCTTCAAGATCTCTTAAAGGGTAATCACATCCTTGGACTAACCAATGTCTCTTCTGAGAAAGATCGTGTGTGTAGTGCTTGCATAGCCGGGAAGCAAAATCAATCAAAGCACCCACCCAAGAATATTGTGTCTACTTCAAAGCCTTTGGAACTCCTTCATGTGGACCTTTTTGGGCCTCCTTCATGCGATAGTCTTGGTGAGAAAAAGTATGGACTTGTCAAGATATACTCAAGATATACATGGGTGTTTTTCCTCAAATCCAAGGACGATACGAAGATCGCCTTCATTGATTTTGCCAAGCAAGCACAACGCAAGTTCGACAAAGAAATCTTGGCAATAAGAAGTGATAATGGCTCTGAGTTCAAGAACTTTCGTGTATTTTGTGTATATTGGAAAAGACTCCATATGAGCTCCTAACTAGGAATAAGCCAAATGTCAAGTACTTTCGTGTATTTGGGTGCAAATGTTTCATCCTCAAAAAAAGATAACGGTTAGGAAAATTTCAATCCAAAACCATTAAGGGAATATTTGTTGGCTATGGATCAAACTCTCACGCCTATAGCGTCTACAACAAATCCAATGGATGTGTTGTAGAAATTTATGACGTGGTGTTTGATGAATTTAATGGGTCCCATGGGGATCAAGTTGATCTAACTGACGTAGGTGAAGAATATTCTTCTGAAGATATTTTGACCATGGGTGTTGGTGCACTTCTTCCAATGGAAAAAGAACCTCATGATGATGAAGAAGAAGATGTAAGCTTCACACATCACCAAACTACTTCAACACCCATACCACCACAAGCTCCTATTGCTCAACCAATGCCCTTTTTCCAAGTACAAGAAGATCATCAAGTTCCTCTTCATGATAATCTTCAAGAACAAAATCATCATCAAGGGCAAGAACAAGAAAGTGCAATCATTGATGATGAACCCCAACAAATGCAATATGCAGAAGAAGATCTTCCACCACACATTAATGATCCATATGTTGAGGACGTGGTTGATGGACATGAAGTTGAACCTCGTGAAACCTTAACCTCCATCATGCCTCGAGGGGCCGGTCGTGTTGATGTTGCAAAATTCTCACCGGCATATCGGAAGGTAGAGTCACTCATAAAATTTTGACAAACTTTTGTGCTCACTTCTCGTTTGTGTCTAGTGTTGAGCCTCTCAAGGTACAAGATGCATTGATGGACAACGATTGGCTCGTTGCTATGCAAGAAGAGTTGAAAATTTTTGAACGCAACCAAGTGTGGTCATTAGTCAAGAGGCCAACTACGGAGCACAATGTCATTGGAACAAAATGGATTTTCAAGAACAGGTAAGTTGAGAATGGTGTAATCATCCGTAACAAGGAAAGGTTAGTGGCACAAGGGTACTCACAAGTTGAAGGTTTGGACTTTGGTGAGACCTTTGCCCCCGTTGCCCGTCTTGAATAAATTCGCATCTTACTTGCTTATGCTGCTTTCAATGGTTTTATATTACATCAAATGGATGTGAAGAGTGATTTCCTTAATGGTCCTCTATAAGAAGAAGTATATGTATCACAACCACCTGGGTTCATTGATCCCAATCACAAAGACTATGTGTATAAACTTCATATGGCTTTGTATGGCCTCAAACAAGCACCTCGTTCTTGGTATGATCATCTTAAGAAGTTTTTACTCGATGATGGTTTGGTGAGAGGGGTGATCGTTCCCTCTTTTTACTAAGAGGGACAAGGGTGATTTGGTCTTATGCCATATATATGTATATGATATCATCTTTGGTTCTCCTAACATTCATTTGTGCCAGAAATTTGTGGCCTCCATGACCAAGAATTTTGAAATGTCACTCAATGCGGATTTTAAGTTCTTTCTCGGATTCCAAATTCAACAATTTTAAGGAATTTTCTTGTCTCGAGAAAAATACCTCAAGGATATCCTAGAGAAGTTTGGTATGTCTGATGCTAGTCCATGTAGGACACCCATGCCAACCAAAATTGTACTCACTGAAGACATGAATGGTATCCCTTTCGACCCATCTATTTACCGCTCTATGATTGGTTCATTGCTTTATCTTTGTGCATCTAGACCAGACATCATGTTTAGTGTATGCATGTGTGCTAGATTTCAAGCTTCCCCTAGGGAAAGTCATCATAAGGGGTTAAGCATATTCTTAGATACCTTGTTCACACCCCAAAGTTGGGTCTATGGTACCCCAAGGATGCTAAGTTTGATCTTATTGGGTACACGGATGCGGATTGTGTTGGAGACAAAATGGATCGTAAGTCTACCTCCGGTGCATGTCAATTTCTTGGACGCTCCTTGGTAGGTTGGTCCTCAAAGAAACAAAATTGTGTTGCTCTTTTCACCGCCGAAGCTAAACACATTGCAGCCGCCAGTTGTGCAACTCAATTACTATGGATGAGGCAAACTTTGAAGGATTACGCTATCACCTATAGACATGTGCCTCTTCTATGTGATAATGAAAGTGCCATCAATATTGCTGAGAATCCCAAAGATCATATGATGTAGGGCAGGAACCCTAATCGGCCGATCTTTCATGAAAGGAGTGGATCCCGCGATGAGCACGAAGAACACGAGGAGGGAAACAAGGGGGAAATCACAAGGGGAACACAAGAGAACACTCAAACCAACAAGTATGATCACACATGCGCTAGATCCATGAACACAAAGGAAGATACGAGATCCAAAGTCAATAATGGATGATACAAAGGTAGCCAGTCTTCTCCGAGAGGAGGTCTTGAATCCACGAGGGGATCTTCTCCCCAAGGAGGTCTTGAATCCAAAGGTATCTTCTCTGAAGAGGGGCCGCGGTCTCTCTCATGGAGTAGATCCGATGTGGATGAGCAATGCTCTATCTCTAAATATGAGCTAAACCAATGCTAACCCTAGAAAGTAGGACGAGGTAGAGTTTATATTGTCTAGGGGGTAGAAGGGGTACACGGGCCTCGGCCCTTCATTATGCTCAGACAGGGGAGGCCGGACGTCCGGGCGTCGGGCGGATGTCCGGGCTTTCACGCGGAGCCGGACGTCCGGGCTGGGGGCCGGATGTCCGGGCTGGAGGGGCTGGCCTTGTTGCTCTCTGGAATGGTGAGGTCTGGATTTCCGGGCTGGAGGCCGGATGTCCGGGAGCTCGGGACGCGCCGGATGTCCGGGCCCTGTAGACTTGGTCGCTGGCTCCTTGCTGCTGGTGACACCTCCAGGGGCCGGATGTCCGGGGCCTGGGAGGTGTTCTTGACTCCTTCCATTGGTTCTCTTCATCCGTGAACTTGGGGACTTGTCCGTCTTCATGTGCATCTTCGGGAGGGTCCTCTTGATACCTAATCATGCACAACAACTCGGACATAGGTAGTAGCCATGTCTCATGCATAGAAAGTGGAAGTTCGTAGAGGAGAGAGTTCACCTTATCTTCGATAGCCTTCGCTTGGGCTCTTGTCATTGGTCCAAGTGGTGTCATAGGGGACGTAGGTAAGTCCATGGGGATGACCATGGGATGCTCCGCATCATCTCCGCTCCCTTGGAGAAGATCCGTCCTCGGATCAAATTCTTCATCACCATGGAAGGGCGAGAGGTCCTTGACATTGAAGATATCGGTCAGTATACTTGTCACGGGGGAGGTCGATCTTGTAAGTGTTGTCGTTGTAGCGTGCAAGCACCTTGAAGGGTCCGTCCGCTCGTGGTCGAAGTTTGGACTTGCGTTCTCGGGGAAAGCGGTCCTTGCGAAGGTGTAGCCACACGAGATCACCAATGTTGAAGACCATGGGGTGCTTGTTGATGTTGAGCTTGGTCGCAAGTCATTGTACTTGGTGCTCGATGGTATGTCTTGTATCTTCATGCACCTTCTTGAGATGAGTCACACGTGCACTTGCATCCAAATTGATGCGCTCTTGGAGTGGTAGAGGGAGAATGTCCAATGGGGAAAAAGGGTTGAATCCGTAGACAACCTCGAAGGGGGACTTGCCGGTTGTTGATTGTCTTGCGCAGTTGTAGGCAAACTCGGCGATAGGTAGACACTCCTTGCACTCCTTGATGTTCTTCTTGATGAGTATTCAAAGTAGAGCGGAGAGTGTGCGGTTGTTCACCTCCGTTTGGTCGTCGTGTTGTGGATGATACGCCGTGGAGAAGAGTAGCTTGATTCCGAGCTTGGCACATAGGGTCTTCCAAAAGTAGCTAAGGAATTTGACGCCGCGGTCCGAGACGATCGTCTTTGTCACTCCATGTAGACGCAATATTTCCCTACAAAATAGATTAGCAACATGTGAAGCATCGTCTATCTTGTTGCCAGGAAGAAAATGTGCCATCTTAGAGAAGCGGTCCACAATGACAAATACGGAATCCTTTCCATTTCTAGTCCTAGGCAATCCAAGTACGAAATTCATGCTAATGTCTTCCCATGGTTGATATGGAATTGGGAGAGGCATGTAAAGGCCATGGGATTGAGCTTTAGACTTAGCTTTGTGACATGTAGAGCATCGGTTGATGTAGCGGTTGATGTCGCGAAACATCTTGGGCCAATAGTAGTTCTTGGAGAGCGCGGCAAGAGTCTTGTCGCGTCTAAAATGTCCCATTAAGCCTCCTCCATGAGATTCCTAGAAATACAACAAATGAAGAGAAGACTCGGGGATGCAAAGCTTGTTAGCTCTCATAAGATATCCATCTTTGATGTAATAGTGTTCCCAAGATGTATGCATCGAACATTTTGCATAAGGAGTAGCAAAAGTAGGATCATGCTCATACAAGTCTTTTATGTGCTCAAAGCCAATGATATTCAACTCAAGTTGAGTAACAAGCATGCAAATGCTAGAAAGGGCGTCCACCACAACGTTTTCCTTACCTTTGATGTACTTGATGATATAAGGAAAAGACTCAATAAATTCACTCCATTTAGCATGATGCTTGTTCAACTTGGTTTGGCCCTTAAGGTACTTGAGGGTTTCATGATCGGTATGAATGATGAATTCATCAAGGCGAAGGTAGTGTTCCCATTCATGCAAAACACGGACGCAAGCATAGAGCTCTTTGTCATAGATGGGAAGTTGCACTCCGGAAAGTTTCTCACTAAAGTAAGCTATGGGGCACTTCTCTTGCGTTAACACACCTCCTATGCCATTACCACTAGCGTCACAATGAATCTCAAAAGGTTTGTCAAAGTTGGGTAATGCAAGCACGGGAGCATGAGTAAGCAAATTCTTAAGCTCATTGAAAGCGGTTTCTTGGGATGATCCCCAAACAAAATGCACATTGTTCTTTCTCAAAGCATGCAAAGGCGAAGCAATGGTGCTAAAATCTTTCACAAAGCAACGATAGAAACATGAAAGGCCAAGAAAGCTATGCACTTGATGCAAGTTGGTTGGTTGTGGCCAAGTCTTAATAGCATTGATCTTGGACTCATCAACATGAACACCCTTAGAAGAGACAACAAAACCCAAGAAAACAAGCTTATCAACGCAAAAAACGCATTTCTCCATATTAGCATAGAGATTCTCTTTTCGAAGATTTGTAAAATGGTTCGGACATGGGTAACATGCTCTTTGAGAGACTTGCTAAAAACAAGGATATCATCGAAGTAGACCACAACAAACACACCAATGTAAGGGCGAAAAACATGATTCATAAGACACATAAAAGTACCCAGTGCTTCCGATAGACCCATAGGCATGACTAACCACTCATACAAGCCAAACTTGGTTTTGAATGTGGTTTTCCATTCATCACCCTCTTGTATGCGGATTTGATAGTAACCACTCTTAAGATCAATTTTTGAAAAGATAGTGGCACCACTAAGTTCATCAAGCATATCGTCAATGCGTGGAATGGGATACCTATAATGAACGGTGATAGCATTGATAGGTCTAGAATTGGAGCACATGCGAAAGCTACAGTCTCGTTTTGGCACAAGAATGACCGGGACGGGACAAGGGCTCAAACTTTCACGCACATGCCCATGGTCTATGAGATGCTTTACTTGCCTTTGTATTTATTTGGTTTCTTCGGGGTTGACGTGGTAGGGTGCTTTGTTCGGAAGAGGTACTCAGGGGATGAGGTCGATGTGGTGCTCGATGCATCATAGTGGAGGTAGTCCCGGAGGTAGCTCATCGAGGAAAACATCGTGAAATTCCTGCAAAAGAGAAGATAACACTAGAGGAAGAGTATGAGAGGTGTTAGCTTGTGGTTCATTGCCCTTGCACAAAAGGACGTAGTGTAGGACACTAGATGGGTTCTCAAACACTCCTCTTATCTCACGTTTTGTGGCAAATAGGACTAAGTTCTTCTTTTCGCTCATCATGGAGGCGCTCGATTTGGGCTTGTGGAGCTCACTCTCTTTTTGGTGGCTCGCTCTCTCACTATTGTCTCCATGATGGGTGGCTTGCTTATCGGCGATCACTTGGCTTGGATACATGGGACAAAGTACGTACTCCTTCCCTTTCATCTTGAAGATGTAGTGGTTCGTTCGGCCGTTGTGGATGACTCCTCTATCAAATTACCATGGGCGTCCAAGGAGAAGGTGGCAAACGGTCATTGAAATGACGTCGCACTCCAAAGTGTCCTCATAGGCTCCAATTATGAAGGAGACTTGTACTCGATGCTCAACTTGGAGAGTGCCGGAGTCGCTAAGCCATTGAACTTTGTAGGGTTGTGGGTGCTTCATCTTGGGCAATTGGATCTTGGAGCAAAGTTCTTCACTTGCGAGGTTATGACAACTCCATCCATCGATGATGACCTTGACAGATCGTCCATTGATGCCGGCCTTGGTATGAAAGATGTGGCATCGTTGGTCTTCTTATTGGTGATGTTGGAGAGTCAAGACCTTGGAGAAAACAAGAGCGGTGAGGGAGTCCTGGATTAGGGGGTCTCTGGACAGCCGGACTATCTCCATTGGCCGGACTGTTAGACTATGAAGATACAAGATTGAAGACTTCGTCTCGTGTCTGGATGGGACTCTACTTGGCGTGGAAGGCAAGCTAGGCAATACGAATATGGATATCTCCTCCTTTGTAACCGACCTTGTGTAACCCTAACCCTCTTCGGTGTCTATATAAACCGAAGAGGGTTTTAGTCCGTAGGACAACAATCACAACATACAATCATACCATAGGCTAGCTTCTAGGGTTTAGCCTCTCTAATCTCGTGGTAGATCTACTCTTGTACTACTCATATCATCAATATTAATCAAGCAGGACGTAGGGTTTTACCTCCGTCGAGAGGGCCCAAACCTGGGTAAAACTGCGTGTCCCGTGCCTCCTGTTACCATCCGGCCTAGACGCATAGTTCGGGACCACCTACCCGAGATCCGCCAGTTTTGACACCGACATTGGTGCTTTCATTGAGAGTTCCTCTGTGTCATCGCCGTTAGGCTTGATGGCTCCTACTATCATCGATAGCGATGCGGTCCAGGGTGAGGCTTTTCTCCTCGGACAGATCTTCGTATTCGGCGGCTTTGCACTGCGGGCTAATTCGCTTGGCCATCTGGAGCAGATTGAAAGCTACGCCCCTGGCCATCAGGTCAGATTTGGAAGTTTGAATTACAAGGCTGACATCCGCGGAGACTTGATCTTCGACGGATTCGAGCCATAGCCGGGCGCGCCGCACTGTCGCGATGGGTATGACCTAGCTCTGCCGCCGAACAGTACCCCAGAGGCCGCGCCCGCATCAGCTCCGACCCTTAGTTTGAGCCAACTGCGCCAATCGAGGATGGGTGGTTAGACACCGCCTCAGGGGCTGCAGTCTCAACGGCGATCGAGCCAAACACCAGCATAATCCTCTGCGCAGCCCATGACTCCAAGGTGTCGGACTCTTTTTCTAACTCCGAACCATCCGCACCCCTGCCAATCGAATCCGATTGGGCGTCGGTCATGGAATTCACTGCCGTGGATATCTTTCAACACTCACCCTTCGGCGACATTCTGAATTCACTAAGGTCTCCCTCTCTGTCAGGAGAGCCCTGGCCGGATTATGGCCAACAGGATTGGGATGCGGACGATGAAGAAATTCGACGCCCACCCACCACCCACTTCGTAGCCACTGTCGATGATTTAACCGACATGCTCAACGTCGACTCCGAAGACATCGACGGTATGGACGACGATGTAGGAGACGAACATGAACCAGTACCTATAGGGCACTGGAAAGCCACCTCGTCATACGACATATACATGGTGGATACACCCAACGAAGGCAATGGCGACGAGATAGCGGAGGATGACCCCTCCAAGAAGCAACCCAAGCGCTGACGTCAGCGGCGCCGCTCTAAGTCCCGCCAAAGCAAAAGTGGTGATACCGGCACAGGAGATAATAACACTTCGGATAGTGCCGACGAAAACAACAAACCCCTCCAGCAAGATTTAGAGCAGGAGGATGGAAGAGCCAGCTCTCCTGAGAGAGCGGTAGATGGAGAGGAGGATGACAATCACATGCCCCCCTCTGAAGACGAGGCAAGCCTCGGCGATGATGAATTCGCCGTACCAGAGGATCCCGTCGAACAAGAGCGCTTCAAGCACCGGCTTATGGCCACGGCAAATAGCCTGAAGAAAAGGCAGCAGCAGCTTCAAGCTGATCAAGATCTGCTAGCTGACAAATGGACTGAAGTCCTCGCGGCCAAGGAATATAAACTCGAGCGCCCCTCCAAGAGTTACCCTAGGCGCAGGTTACTACCCCGACTGGAGGAAGAAGCGTATGATACGGCTGATCGGCCACCTCGTGGCCGCGATAGAGAGGCATTCCAGCCAAAAGCTCAGCCTCCACCCCAACGCCATAAAAAGGCATGGGGAGATACGCCGGACCTGCGAGACATATTGGAGGACAAGGCAAAGCATTCAAGATCGATCTACGGATCATGAGGGCGCACCACTCTGCGACACGACAAACGTCACGCCGGATATAGTAAAAGCAAATCTGGCCGGGCCGAACACAGCGGGCAAGACCCATTTGATCTGCGTCGCGATATAGCCCAATACAGCGGCCCCGCACACCCCTTATGCTTCACAGACGAAGTAATGGAACATCAATTCCCAGAAGGTTTAAAACCTATAAATATTGAATCATAAGACTGCACAACAGATCCCGAAGTATGGATTGAGGATTTCCTCCTCCACATCCACATGGCCCGCAGCGATGACTTACACGCCATCAAATACCTCCCACTAAAGCTCAAAGGACCAGCGCGGCATTGGCTTAACAGCTTGCCAGCGGACTCCATTAGCTGTTGGGAAGATCAGGAAGCCGCATTCCTCGACAACTTTCAGGGCAATTATGTGCGACCACCAGACGCCGATGACTTGAGCCACATAATTCAGCAGCTAGAAGAGTCGGCCAGGCAATTCTGGACTCGGTTCCTTACAAAGAAAAATCAAATCATCGACTGTCCGGATGCGGAGGCCTTAGCGGCTTTCAAGCACAACATCTGAGATGAGTGGCTAGCCCAGCACCTTGGTCAGGAAAAGCCGAAATCTATGGCAGCTCTCATGACGCTCATGACCCGCTTTTGTGCGGGAGAAGACAGCTGGTTGGCTCGCAGTAATAACATATCAAAGAACCATGGTACCTCAGATACCAAGAACGGCAATAGCAGGTCACGTCGCAACAAGCATAAGCGCCGCATTAACAGTGAAAATACTGAGGATACGGCAGTCAATGCCGGATTCAAAGGCTCTCAACCCGGTCAGCGGAAAAAGCCATTCAAACAAAGTACGCGGGGTCCGTCTAGCTTGGACCGTATATTCGACCACTCGTGTCAAATACATGGCACCCCAGACAAGCCATCCAATCACACCAACAGGGATTGTTGGGTGTTCAAGCAGGCCGGCAAGTTAATTGCTGAAAACAAGGACAAGGGGCCGCATAGCAATGACGAGGAGGAGCCCCGGCAGCCGCACACTAGAGGACAGAAGAGGTTTCCCCCGCAAGTGCGGACGGTGAACACGATATACGCAACCCACATCCCCAAGAGGGAGCGGAAGCGTGCGCTCAGGGACGTATATGCGCTGGAGCCAGTCGCCCCAAAGTTCAACACTTGGTCCTCCTGCCCGATCACCTTCGATCGCAGGGACCACCCCACTGGTATCCGTCATGGTGGATTTGCCGCACTGGTCCTAGACCCAATCATCGACAGATTTCACCTCACTTGAGTCCTTATGGACGGCGACAGTAGCCTGAACCTGCTTTATCAGGACACAGTGCGCAAAATGGGTATAGACCCCTCAAGGATCAAACCCACAAAAACGACCTTTAAGGGCGTTATTCCAGGTGTAGAGGCCCATTGCACAGGCTCAATTACACTGGAAGTGGTCTTCGGATCCCCGGATAACTTCCGAAGCGAAGAGTTAATCTTCGCTGTAGTCCCGTTCCGCAGTGGTTATCACGCGCTGCTCGGGCGAACCGCATTTGCTAGATTCAATGCGGTACCACATTATGCATACCTCAAGCTCAAGATGCCAGGACCTCGCGGAGTTATTACAGTCAATGGAAACACAGAGCGCTCTCTCCGGACAGAGGAGCACACCGCGGCCCTCGCAGCAGAAGCGCAAAGCAGCCTCTCAAGGCAATCAACCAGTTCGGCGCTTCACAGCCCGGACACCTTCAAGCACGCTCGGGGCAATCGACAAATAGTCCGCCTGGCGCGATCTGAGCTCGCGTAGCAATACGGCGGCCACCCCAATCCCAGCCCAGCGCGAAACTCGTGCCGCGCGTACATAATTACGCATTAAAAATACCATGGGCACAGGTGGGGAGGGGGGCACAACTACGACATGCCCCAAGACACGGCCTAAACCGCACTAGGGGCTTCCCGTTCGGTAATTTTTCTTTTTCTTTCAGGACCTTAATCTCTAGAAACACTGTCCGGCAGCACTATTGCCGAACACATGATGCAGCAACCAAGGAGGCAGACAACTACGTTATATCACGGAATTCCCAGGTTGATTACAGTAACGAGTGACATATTCAATTTAATAGCATTCCTCAGCTTGCCCTTGGAAGGGACTTAGTCCTACTCTTTGCTTATCGCACTATCTGTATCACTCTGCTTTAACGCAATTTTTTAATAAACAATGCATGACATTACGACTATTATTGCATTTTTGTTATATATATATATATATCTCTATATGTTCATTATTGACGCCTTGCAACCGTACACTCTGGTACGGCCAATACACCAGGGGCTTACGTACCCCACAATGCAGTATGAAAAGTCTGAACACTTTCACAAGTGCGGCACCCCGAACTTATAGCATTGTATGCATGAGCTCCGAATCATGTCTTTGGTCAAATGTGGGTTTTGCCCAGCTCCTATGTTTTGGTACCTTACGTTCCGCTCTATCGGCTAAGGTAGCGCTAGGAGAACTACTGCGATTGTGCCCCGGTTCTGCCGGGATTAGCACCTCAATAGAGAAAGCTAAAACTGACTGTCATGATAAGGCGAGAGACTGGTCGTTGTTCGGTGAGGTTTTTCGAGTCCCTAAAGACTTATGCCGCTTAGGGCGAGGGGTCGGCCCTGTACGGCTTATAGGCGTGTATCGCGCCCCGAATTCGGCCTTCCGAATACCAGGGGCTTCGCTGAAATTTAAAATTATAGAATTCTATGGCTAAGTGAGAGTGATAAAGCATCATTAGTCCGGTTGCCTTGTTCATTGTGCTGAGCACCTCCCTCGAAGGACCCAAACATGGGAACAAGAGTGCTCAGGTTTATCCCGAACACCCCAGCACTCGTGGCATGGGGGCAGAAGCCGAGGACTAGCCATCTCTCAGATTAGATAAACAGCCAAACAGAAGGTAATATTTTAATTTCCAATAAGCTTTGCATAGCACATATGAAACAACTTTTCATACATACAGGATAAAACAAACAAGTCTCATTCAAATATTACATCTTTTGAACACTCATCCGCGATAAGACGGGCACCCGGCAGAACACCCTCGTAGTACATCTCGGGGTGGCGGTGCTTCTTGCCCTCCGGCAGCCCCTCCTTGATCAGCTTCACGGCGTCTAGCTTGACCCACTGCAATTTCACACGGGCGAAAGCCCGGCGTGCACCTTCAATGCAGACAGATTGCTTGACGACCTCCAGCCGTGGGCAGGCATCCACAAGCCGCCTCACCAGGCTGAAGAAGCTATTCGGAAGGGCGTCACCAGGCCACAGCCAGACTATAAAGCTCTTCATGGCCTGATCGGACGCCTTATGTAGCTCGACCATCTGCTTCAGCTAGTCGCTCATTGGCACCGGATGTTCGGCCTCAGCATACTGAGAGCAGAACAGCTTCTCCGTCGAGCTTCCGTCCTCGGCCTGATAAAATTGTGCGGCATCGGACACACTGCGGGGCAAATCTGCGAATGCTCCTGAAGTGCTCCGGATCCGGGTAACTAATCGGTAATTTACTTTTACATGCTTGCTTTGCATATAGAAAGCCTTACCCCCCACTAGCTTCTTCATCGCGTCGATCTCTTGGAGGGCCTTTTGGGCTTCGGCCTTGGCACTTTTTACACTCTCGAGGGCCGCGGCAAGCTCAGACTCCCGCGTCTTGGAGTCAAGCTCCAATGCCTTGTGCCTCGCCACAAGAGCCTAGTGCTCTTGCTGCACCTCGCCCACCCGAGCCTCGTGCTTCTCTCGCTCGGTGCGCTCCTTGGCCGCTGTATCTTCGGCCTTGGTTAGCGCTTGCTTCAGGGTCGCCACCTCAGTCGTGGCCCCTGGCAAACATACGATGATCCTGTCATTTTGCAATCGCGTCCTTTTTTATATATACATATCTATAGACGGGGTACTACTTACCCTTGTTCTCCTTGAGCTGCCTCTTAGCAAGGCCGAGCTCTTTCCTCGACCCCTCGAGGCCCTGCTTCAGCATGGAGACCTCCGCAGTCAGTGCGGCGGACGCCAGCAGCGAAGCCTGCATACGCATATCGACATACTTATGTTAGACTCCTGCGATATTATTTGATCCTCTGTTCGGCTTTTCTTTTTGAACACCTAACAAAGCATCAGGGGCTACTGTCTATGCGGTAATATTTCTACTACATTTTAAAACACTTACCTCGAAGCCGGTTAGAAGGCTGGCACAGGCTTCAGTCAATCCACTCTTGGCGGACTGAACCTTCTGGATGACCGCACTCATGATAGTGCAGTGCTCCTCGTCGATGGAAGCACTGCAAAGCGCTTCCAGCAGATTGTCCGGTGCCTCTGGATGGACAGAGGTCACTGGCACAGGCGTCTTGCCCCTCTTAGAAGGAGGCCGCCTGCCCGAGCCCGGAACCGTTGGAGGGTCCGGCGCGGTGTTCGGCTGAGGGCCGAACTCGGAGCTCTTGGGGGGGCGTCCCCGCAGCTCCCAGAGTCCGGAAGGTCTCCTTGAGGCGCCTCCAGGACTGTTTCCCATCGATCCGGTGCCTCTTGAGACAACACCTCGGCGTCGTCGGCAGGATGAGGGGAGGTGGCGGTCGGGACTGGATCGCTATCCATGTCCGACAAGCCCAAGGAGCCGTCCGATGATACATCGATACTGGCTGGTGCGGCCTGCATAATTGCGTTCGGCGTTAGGGAAAGCAGTGCGACAAAAGGAATCCTATGAGTTACTCTGGTATCCGAACACTTACGATCTCCCCGGGGGCTTGACCCTGGGCAACCACTCGTCTTCGCCTTCATCGACAGCGGTGGAACTGTCCGGAAGGAGAGTCCTTCCCTTCTTGGACCCTCCGGCCTCCCCAGTTGGGGCGGCCTTCCTTTTCTTGTCTCCCCCAATTATTGGGGGAGCATCTTCTTCTTCCTCTTCCTCGTCTTTAGGGGAAGAGTGCGCCGCAGAGTCATCGGACGGTGAGTCCGACGACGCCTGGCGTCGGGAACTCTTTCGGGTTCCCTTGGCCTCCTTGGTCTTATCCGGCACCTTATAAGGGGTCGGAGTCAGCATCTTCGCCAGAAGAGCGTCTGCGGGGCCTTCGGGCAAGGGAGCCGGACAGTCGATCTGTCTGGCCATCTTCTACCAGTCCTGTCAAAGGTACAGGAGTTTAGATCCCGCATAGAGTCAATCTATATAAAAAAATAAGTATCCTGTGAAAGGTAAAGCAGCTTACCACACTGGCTTGGCGCTTCACGCTGAATCCGCGATCCTCAGTAGTAGGGGGGGACCTCGACACTTTTGAACAGCACCCTCCAGGCGTCTTCATGAGTTGTGTCGAAGAGCCTGTTCAGAGTTCGGTGCTGCGCCGGATTGAACTCCCACAAGTTGAACTCCCGTTGTTGGCACGGGAGTATCCGGCGGATGAGCATAACTTGGACTATGTTGACAAGCTTGAGCTTCTTGTCCACCATGTTTTGAATACATGTTTGGAGTCCGGTCAGCTCTTTCGAATTACCCCAGGACAGGCCCTTCTCTTTCCAGGAGGTGAGCCGCATGGGGATGCCAGATCGGGACTCGGGGGCCGCTGCCCATGCAGGGTCGCGTGGCTCGGTGATATAGAACCACCCCGAGTGCCACCCCTTTATGGTTTCCATAAAGGAGCCCTCGAGCCATGTTATGTTGCGCATCTTGCCCACCATGGCGCCTCCGCACTCTGCCTGGCGGCCGCCCACCACCTTCGGTTTGACATTGAAGGTCTTCAGCCATAAGCCGAAGTGGGGCTTGATGCAGAGGAAGGCCTCGCACACGACGATAAACGCCGAGATGTTGAGGATGAAGTTCGAGGCCAGATCGTGGAAATCCAGGCCGTAATAAAACATGAGCCCCCGGACGAAGGGATGGAGAGGGAACCCCTGTCCGCGAAGGAAATGGGTGGGGAATACTACGCTCTCATGGGGCCTGGGGGTGGGGATGAGCTGCCCCTCATCTGGGAGCCGGTGCATGATGTCGTCGGGCAGGTATCCGGCTCTCCTCAGTTTCTTGATGTATCCCTCCATGACGGAGGAGACCATCCACTTGCCTCCCGCTCCGGACATGATTGGAGAAGGTCGAGGTGGGAAGTGCGGACTTGGGCGCTAGAGCTCGAGTGTGCGAAAACGGATGGGTAAGGGAGGAAGAAGGCGTGGATAGAAAGGTGAATCTTTATCCCTTTATATGGGCGGACGAAACTAAGCGTCCCCACTTGCCTGGTAAAACTCGCTTATCCCCAAAGTGCCGCAATTGATGGCGCGGTTGGGTTATCCACGCTCGTATTGAAGAGAATCCCGTAATAAGGGGACACGATCTCTGCTTTGACAAGACATGTCGAAAAACTGCCTCGCGTTATGTGCGGGGCAGGTTAAAAGAAACGGTTCGAATAATCACCGGGCCATGACATAACGTCGTGCTGCCAAAACAAGCCAGCAAATTAGATCTGCGAAAATATTATTCTCTCTGCGGTGGAATGTGGAACTTATTTTGCAGGGTCGGACACTATCCTCGTATTCAAATTCGCCTTGCAATGCCGAAGAAACCCGCCTTGCAATGCCGAAGACAATGCTTCGCACCGGACTCATGGTCATTGAAGCCTGGTTCGGGGGCTACTGAGGGAGTCCTGGATTGGGGGGTCTCCGGACAGCCGGACTATCTCCATTGGCCAGACTATTAGACTATGAAGATACAATATTGAAGACTTCGTCTCGTGTCCGGATGGGACTCTACTTGGCGTGGAAGGCAAGCTAGGCAATACGAATATGGATATCTCCTCCTTTGTAACTGACCTTGTGTAAGCCTAACCCTCTTCGGTATCTATATAAACCGAAGAGGGTTTTAGTCCGTAGGACAACAATCACAACATACAATCATACCATAGGCTAGCTTCTAGGGTTTAGCCTCTCTGATCACGTGGTAGATCTACTCTTGTACTACTCATATCATCAATATTAATCAAGCAGGACGTAGGGTTTTACCTCCGTAGAGAGGGCCCGAACCTGGGTAAAACTTCGTGTCCCCTGCCTCCTGTTACCATCCGGCCTAGACGCACAGTTCGGGACCCCCTACCCGAGATCCGCCGGTTTTCACACCGACAAGCGGGACTTGAATCTTCATCGCAAAAGACTTGTTCTTCTTCATTGTTCACTCAAGGGCGTCCATTTCTCCTTCACTCATTGAGTCGTAAGTGCCATCGTCGCTGAGGATCATGGTCCGCTTGTTGGTGCACTCATAGGACTTGTGGCCTCGGCCTCCGCATGTGAAGCATTTGAAGGAACTTGTATTGATGGTCTCATCGTTGGGGGTTGATGATGATGAAGCTCTCGGCTTGAAGTTGCTTGTAGTAGGAGGATGGCTTGGAGTTGACCAAGCTTTCTTGGAACTCGACTTGTTGACGTTGCTTGTAGAAGGCTTTGTAGACGGTGTTGGAGTCGTTATTTTTTTTGACAGAAAGACTGTAAGGGAACCCCCTATAGTATAATTGGTGCAACAAACCCAAATTTCAAGTACCATGCCTTGAACCTGGGTGGGTGGGAAGGCATCAACCCCTTCCCACCACTAGGCTATGCCTCGTTGAAGCTTGGGTGTTGGAGAAGCCGTATGACTTGGATGAGAACTTGGCATACTTGTAATCGTCTTGCACTTGACATTCCGCTCTGGTAGCTTGATGCACTAGCTCGATGAGGTTCGAGTATGGTTGGAAGTCGGCGATCTTCTTGATAGGATGGTTGTGTCCATTCAAGAAATGTACCATTGTTTGCTCATCATCTTCCGTGACGTTAGCTCTTATCATGCCAATCTCCATCTCCTTGTAGTACTCTTCAACGCTCTTGGTTCCTTGCTTGAGTAGTTGGAGTTTCTTGAAGAGGCCGTGGTTGTAGTAGGTAGGCACAAAGCATGCTCTCATGACATCCTTCATTTGCGGCCAAGTAGTGATGGGTGGTTCACCTCTTGCCTCTCGGCGCTCGATAACTTGTTCCCACCAAATGAGGACATAGTATTGGAACTCACGGTATGCCATCACGATCTTTTTCTCTTCATCATAGTTTTGCAAACGGAAGATTTTGTCGACCTTCAATGCCCATGAAAGGTACACTTCGAGATCGTTGCTTCCATTGAACTTGGGCATGGTGAACTTGAGCTTGCCATAGCGTTGCTCTTCATTGTGTTGGGGTCAGGGATGATGACGTCCATGTTGTTGATGATTGTCAAGCTTGTGTTGCTCTTGGAGAAAAGGGTTGTCGACCTCATGTTGCTCTTGTCATGGAGGATTCCTATTGTCTTCATGCTCTTGATGAACTTGATGTTCTTGGCGAGCTTGTGGGGGAGCTTGTCGAGCTCTACGAGGAACTTGACGATGTACGCGAGCTTGAAATCTTTGTTCGTGAGCTTCTTCACAAAGTGCTTCTTCATGTTCACGAGCTTGTCGGCCTCGGTTGGCTATGGCGCGACCTGCATCTTGGAGGGCTTGTTGCGCCTCAAGTTCTTGAGCATCTCGTAATTGTTGCTCTTGACGTAGTGCCTCGGCATCTTGTGCTTCTTGGTGTAGACGCACTCGCTCTTCTGCTTCATGTTGGCGTTGTCGTTGCCGTTCTCGTGCTAGCGCAAAAGCCTCTTGGGTTTGACATTGTCGGTGCTCTTGAGAGTTGGTGTCGCATAGAGGATTGAGGCTTGCTTGACGATCGTTGCGCATGGCACGTCGAAGAGTGTTCGATGTCGATGTACTTGAGCCGGAGAGGGTAAAGTCAGAGTGTCGACTTGAGTGAGTCCTTCTTGATGAAGACGAAGTGGAAGAAGAGTGGTTGAGCAATAAAGCATGAATCTCGTCCATTCTTGCGTCATTCTCTTGCTTGTGATCGTCGAGCTTGTGGTCGAAGTAGTCCCTTGTACATTGCTCGGAGAGTCGCAAGTCGGTGGCGAGGTTGTCGATGCGTTCACTCATTGCTTGTTGCTCTGGATGCAAAGCACGTTGTGCACCAAACAGGTGGCTCTTGGTGACGTAGGAGTTCATGTCGTCGTCGTGCTCAATGAAGAGTGGGTTGGTAGAAGTACTTGGCCTATCCATCATTCCAAGAGAAAAATGTGAGTGGAAGAAAGAGAAGAATGAATACCAAATGTACCTTGACCGAAGTTGAAAGTGGATCAATGATCACTCCAATGTGGACAAGGAAATAGCGCAATCGGTACCAATTCTTGTCGGTTTCTCACACCTACACAAGTAAAAGCTTATGGTGGAGCTTGGTTAGGATGGTGGCACAAAATTTGATGCAATTGTAAGTGATCTTCAATAATGTTGGAAAAGATTCGCAAGATTGCAATGCAACAAGTCGACCAAGCAATGTAATGTACACGGAAACACACACGCCAAGAGATACGTGGGGTTGGGCAACCAAGGATGAGCCAAAATGTGGAATCCAGAAAAATGCTCTTGTTGCACAACACTAGAGAGACGTTAGCATGATTGCACAATAGGCGGATACAAGACTTGTGCACAACCTACTAAGCAAAAATGCAACGACTTGTATCCCAAGTGTGTTCTATGCAAGGTGTTTCGATGATATGATCCAAGATGATCTAATATGACAATCTTAATGTTGTATGATGCTATGGTGATTGCTTAAAAGCTCTTTTCTTATCTTTTCCTTTTGCTTCAAAGCTTGTTTGGCTCTTTGTTGTTTGAGCTCTTTTCTCATGCAATGCTTCACGAACCAAGATAGAAATTGTGTATGCGATGACAACCTTGTGACACAAGAGATGATACCAAGATATGCAACAATGATGTATGTATGCTATGGGAAGTATGATGACTAAGGTGCACAAGTCTCATTGCCGGCAATACTCAAAGGCTAGTCTTGATGGGTAAGCAACGCAAAGGAGTAAGGCTATGATGGCTAGCAATGTAATGGCAAGAGTGATATATCCAATACCAAGAGGAGGTTACCGTTTCTTCGGTTCCTTGTCCGTAAGCAAGAACGTATGACGGTGATCCAATGGTCCAATACCAAGATGTAGTCGAGATGGTCATTGTTGATGACACGTCCGTGGCGAAGATGAGCGGCGGTGATGTTGATGTCGAACCGTACCTAAATAGCCGAAACACAAGTAGGACATGGTACCACAACTCAAAATCTCAGAGCAAAATTGGATCAAAATTGTCGGAGTTGGTGTTGGTAAGCGATGGTGGGGGTATGTGGTATATGGTGGTGCTTTCCGGAAGTGGTGGAGGTATGTGGAAGTATATGTGGGCACCGGAACAAAATTTGGAGAAATATGGACGGAAAACGGGCGGTGGAGAGGAAGTGGTGCTGCCAAGGGCCGGATGTCCGGGCTTGATTGCCGGATGTCCGGGGTCCCGGATGTCCGGGCTTGTCGGGCCGAATGCCCGGGCTCTGGATTCGGGGATGAATTCGAAGATCTTCACGAGAAGAGGTCAAATCCGACAAAATTCAGAGGAATTTGTGGGTGGAAATTGGGGAAAATGGATGGAAAGCTAGATCTACCTGCGACACACGAAATCCGTGGATCAAATCCAACAAAATTTCATCACACCAACAAATCACAAAAAAAAATTGGGGCTATTTTTGTCGGGAATTTTTGAATTAGGGACAAAATCAACAAAACTAGGCTAGCAACACAACGGGGAGGCTCCGAAATCATGATCAACGTGGCTCTGATACCAAGATGATGCAGGGCAGGAACCCTAATCGGCCGATCTTTCACGAAAGGAGTGGATACCGCGATGAACACAAAGAACACGAGGAGGGAAACGAGGGGAAAATCACAAGGGGAACACAAGACAACACTCAAACCAACAAGTATGATCACACATGCGCTAGATCCATGAACACAAAGGAAGATATGAGATCCGAAGTCAACAACGGACGATACAAAGGTAGCCGGTCTTCTCCGTGAGGAGGTCTTGAATCCACAAGGGGATCTTCTCCGCAAGGAGGTCTTAAATACAAAGGGATCTTCTTCGAAGAGGGGCCGCGGTCTCTCTCGTGGACTAGATCCGATGTGGATGAGCAATGCTCTATCTCTAAATATGAGCTAAACCAATGCTAACCCTAGAAAGTAGGACGAGGTAGAGTTTATATTGTCTAGGTGGTAGAAGGGGTACACGGGCCTCGGCCCTTCATTGTGCTCAGACAGGGGAGGCCGGACGTCCGAGCGTCGGGCCGGATGTCCGGGCTTTCACGCGGAGCCAGACGTCTGGGCTGGGGGGCGGATGTCCGGGCTGGAGGGGCTGGCCTTGTTGCTCTCTGGAATGGCGAGGTATGGATTTCCGGGCTGGAGGCCGGATGTCCGGGAGCTCGGGACGCGCCGGATGTCCGGGCCCTGTAGACTTGGTCGCTGGCTCCTTGCTACTGGTGACACCTCCAGGGGCCGGATGTCCGGGGTCGTTGCCGGATGTCCGGGGCCTAGGAGGTGTTCTTGACTCCTTCCGTTGGTTCTCTTCATCCATGAACTTGGGGACTTGTCCGTCTTCACGTGCATCTTCAGGAGGGTCCTCTTGATACCTAATCATGCATGACAACTCGGACTTAGGTAGTAGCCATGTCTCATGCATAGAAAGTGGAAGTTCAGAGAGGAGATAGTTCACCTTATCTTCGATAGCCTTCGCTCGGGCTCTGGTCATTGGTCCAAGTGGTGTCGTAGGGGACGAAGGTAGGTCCATGGGGATGACCTTGGGATGCTCCGCATCATCATACTCACACCAAGCACATTGATTTTAGGTATCATTTCTTGCGAGATCATGTGGAGAAGGGTGACATTGATATTGCTCATGTGGGTACAGAAATGCAACTTGCAGACATTTTCACCAAGCCATTGGATGAAACAAGGTTCTGTCAACTTAGGCATGAACTTGGTATCTTGGAGCTTGACAACATTATGTGAAATCTAGTACCCATGCATGCATTTTCATCATGTCTTGTCTTGTTGTAGGCATATATTTAGGGGGAGACACTCAACTCATGAGTTCTCTCACCCTATGTAATGCATAAATAGAACAAACACTCTCAAAGCTACCATGTTATTCTAACTATGGTTCTTTAAATGATGGAGTAGTGATTATGCACCCAAAGTTCCAATTCTTGCGGTGCCATGTCACATATACTCACACATGGTGGCATCGGCCACCGCTCTTATCAGTTAGAACATTATCTGAGCGATGTGTTTTATTTGGCGTAGGATATTCACTGCCTAACAATGTCTTTTCATCGTACTTCATACTGAAATCACTACCATTCTCATTGGCATCAAAAATATCACCTTGTCCTTCTCAAAATTTCCTCAGAACTTCAGGACGTCCGGTAAACTCCGGACTTCCGTAAAATTCGTTTTGTTGTCCTCATATCGGACGTCCGGTATGACCGGACTTCCGTTAATTTCAACTCTGTCTCTGTGCATCGGATGTCCGGTTTCTCCGGGCGTCCTGTACCTGGCCCATCTGGTGTTTCCTCCCATGCATCGAACGGCTGTCACACACCAGTCGTTTGGTCATTTACCAGTGCGTTCGGGGTAGTTTTGACCTAAATCGATCCCCTTTTCTCTCGTCCACCGCCGCCGCATCCCGTCCTAGCTGCGGTCACGTGCCAGCCAAGCCTCTCGCCGTCTCTGCACAGCCTGGGTCGCCCTAGTCGCTGTCGCATCTTCGGCACCACCCCATGCATCTCAGTCTCATTCTCCCTCTGAGGTAGCACCTTTCTTCTTCTCCTCCTCTCATCCATCCAATTCTCCTTCGGTCCATGGAGATGGATTCTTGATTTGGGTCTCCCTCCTCCTCCAGGTCGGGATGCCAAGGACCAAGTGCTCTCCACGCAAGCAGGCCACCGGTGGGCCATCTCGTCCGTCTCATCGTGGTGGTTCCTGTCGGGTGTGGGGTTCCGACAAACCCTTAAGGTTCAAACACTGGGGTGCGCATGAAGTCTTTTCCTCCCACTGATCTACGCCCTAGCTCGTTAAGATTTCGCGAACGAACTCGACAAACTCGCAAAACAGAAAGACACAAGAATTATACTGGTTCGGGCCGCCGTTGTGGTGTAATACCCTACTCCAGTGTGGTGGTGGTGGATTGCCTCTTGGGCTGATGATGAACAATACAAGGGGAAGAACAGCCTCCTCATGTTGAGGTGTTCTTGTGCTTGGCTAACTTGTGTGGGTGAGTGCTGGATGACCTGTTCTTTATCCCCCTACTATGGTGGCTAGCTCTACTTATATAGGCCCTGGTCCTCTCCCCAAATATTGAGCGGGAAGGGAGCCAACAATGGCGGGCAAATTTGAAGGGGGACAGCTAGTACAAGGCATCCTGACAAAGGTGGTCTCCGCCTGCGAAAGGCTCTGGTGGTGACGCCGTATTGGGCTCCATGATGACCTCCGTCTTGCCGTCCTTCTGGTCTTGGTCTTGTTGCACTGATATGGCAACCTTTGCCTGATGCCTCGGTACTCCTCGCCTGCGCTGGCCTCCTTAGAACCAAAGAGGAAACAAGGACGCTGCGCGCTGGAGCCCGCCTGGCGCCCGCCTGGTGTCGATCATCACGGCTCACGTCACGAGAGCCTTGTGAGGTTCGCCTCACCTTGATATCTCCGCTCCTTGTGAGCCTACCCGACTAGGCCACTCCAGAGGAGGTCTCGTGTCGTCCGCCTTGCGAGGCTTGGGCCCTCGCGAGGGTCTTGGATGACTTGTTGATGAAGATGGGTCGTACGGCCTGCTGGCTTAGCCACGCCGCGGGCCGCAGGCAGGCAAGTTTGGGGACCCCCGTTCCCAGAACACCGACTGTAGCCCCCGGGCCCAAGGTGCGCTCAGGCTTGGCTTCGCGGCTAAGCCAAGGGTCAAGTACAGAGCACCGCGGGCCCCCAAAAGCCTGCAGCCTCGGTTGACGCGTGGCGGTTGATTGGACGTGGGCGTCTCTGCTTCCCCATGCTGCCTCAACAACTGCTCGACCTGATAAAAGGCCGGCGCAGGCAGCACTTGCCTTCATTGCTTTTTCCTCACCTTGCTCCAGATCCCCTTCCTTGCTCTCCGCCACTGCTATCTCCAGATCCGCTCCAATCTCATCCCATAGCTACGATCCATGGTGCCGCGCAAGGCCAAGGCTTCCTCAGTGCCGGCTTGGTATGAACCGGCCCTTGAGGCACCCACCATCACGGAGAAGAGCCTCGCCTCCGTGCGCCTGCTGGCAGCGGGCGAAAGCAATGAGTGGGGGGAGACCGAGCTCCGGCTTGCCTCCGACGTGCCAGAGCCCAAGGAAACCACCTTTCTTCCCCTTCTTCTCGAGCAGTGTCGCCGTCGGGTTGGTTCTTCCCTTCTCTGATTTTGTTTACGAAGTCCTCGACCACTACAGGCTGCAAGCGTTGCATCTCCATCCCAACTCTGTCCTCCTCCTGTCCATCTTCGCCTACTACTGTGAGGCGTACCTAGGTGTGATGCCGTTTGTGGCGCTCTTGCGCCATTTCTTCTTCCTCCGTGTCAGCGAGGGTCACATCTCTGGATGCGCTAACTTCGTCGCATTCGGCAAGGCCAACTCGATCTCGAGCGCCGGGAAGAGGGCCGACAACATTCGATCCAAATGGGTCATGATGGACGCCAAGTGTGCCGATCCGCATCTGGCGCTGCCTACGGTAGCGCCCTCTCTCTATGGGGGGTGGCCCAGGGCGGAGCTTGCTGATGAGCGGGCATCATCTATGTTGGGGCAGATGGTGACCGACTTGAAGCCGGGCGACGCAAGGGCGGCGAAGGTTACGGGGGTCATGCTTCTGAGGGAGTTCTTGACACTGCGAGTGGCCCCACTCCAGGCACGTGCACGCCCCCTGTGGGAGCTTGAAGAAGAGGGAAATAAGACCCGCCTGAGGCCGGGGGCCCTGCCTGACGATGAATTGGCCGCTGTTCTGCGCCTCATAGTTGGGGACAACCAGGAGTACCCACCAAGCGCCTTCGTCCCCCTGTTCCAACGCAGGTATCGGGAGGAATTCATCGCCTCCAGGCCGACCTCTGACACGCGTGGGTTGGTGCCGCCGGTGCTCCTGGGAGCTCCCGCGGCACCAAAACCGGTGGAGGTGTCTTCTGATGAGCTCCGCGGGGAGGGGGAAGAGGAGGAGGACCCGGAGAAGACTCTGGAATTGGTGGGGGAGACTTCCCCTCTGAGCAAGGCCGACATCCTCCGCGCCCTTCCTGACGATGCCGAGGTCGATGCCCGCCAAAGGGAGAGGGAGCAGCCTCCCATCCCGACGAGGAGTAGGTCATCGTTGGTGCCTCGCGATGCCGCCTCTGTCCCGATGTTGTCAGGCTTCAGGCTTCCTAAGCGAAAGTATATCGCGGTGGATCAGTAAGTGTCTCAACCTTTGCCTTGTCCCTATTTGTACTCATCATTTCCTAATGCTAGCCCTTGGTTGATCAGGCCAACGTCTTCTGCGAAGAAAAGGAAGGAGGATGCAGTGTCCGTGCCTCCTTCCTCAGAGAAAGGGGGTAGCAGCGCCCGCATCTCCCCATCCCGGTCGTCCTCGCGGGGCCAAGAGGAACATTTCCACATGGAACTAGCCCCCATGGCCCTGCTAGCTCCGGAAGTGGCGGTGCCTGGCACGGTCGATGAGGTTCCAGCTGCTCCAGAAGTCGCGGTTTCCCAGGCCCTGGTGACGATGTTGCCTCCTCCCACTGCTACACCTCCACTCCCAGGTTCTTCTGCTCCTGCTGCTACTCTGGAATGTGGTCTGTCAGAGATGACCCGGCTGCAGGCGGATCTCCTGGGCGCAGACCCACGCCTTGTGGTCAGGCGCCTGGAGCTGGCCTCAGGCTGGCTCCATTCCGACTTGGCGGTTCGCGCGGCGCTGGGCCAGGCCGTGGCGGCTTCTGAGAAGGAGAAGCAGAGTGCCGCCAACGCCGCAGTCGATCATGAGATGGTGTTGAAAGACGCCAAGGCCGCCCGCGACAGCTGCCAGGTGTTGGAGGACGAGCTGCAGGGCTTGCGCGCTAAGCACGCCAAAGAAGCACGCTGCCACCAAGCAAAGGAGGAGGATATGAAGGCCCGGAGGACGCCGTGAAGAACCGTGATGCTGAGCTGGCGGAGTTGGGGCGGATGCAGGCTGCCTAACGCAACCGGTTGGAAGAGCTGGAGCGGAAGGCGAAGGCGAGGGAGGCCGATCTCGAGACCAAGGCGCGAGTCGTGACCGAAGACCACGCGGCCTTTGCCGATCTCGAGAAGAGGTCCCGCAAGGCACCGAAGACGCTCTACGAGCACGGCCTGGAGAAGTCGCTGGCCGCCGATGAGGACGGCCCCGCCCGGCTGCTTCCTCTCTTGGTGCAGGCTCTCAAGGAAGTCGTTGATGGCGTTGGTCCTATGGCGGAGGCGGAAGCTCGCGTCCTATCTTCGGCTGCATTGACTTGCGTCTTCAGCCACCTGTACCTTCGTGACCCCAACACTTGCCTTGACGAGCTGCTGGAGCCTGTGGCTGAAGACCAATACGAGGCTGCCGCCACAGCCGTGCAAGGTTAGGTGGAGGCCTTGCTAAAAAAGTTCCGCGGCTTTGTCTCCGCTCCTCTGTGTGGTGATGTTGCCGATCCTGCAGCTGGTGGTGAAGGTGAAGACAACGTGGCTCATGAGGTAGCGCCTTCCGCAGGTGATGGCGGCGTCCGGGGGTGACCTGCGGCTACCCTCCTATTTTGTTCATGCAACATGCATTAGGCCTCGGGGACGCGTTTAGATTTTTTTATTGGATATCGTGAAGACAATGTGTGAGGACAATGTGTTTGTAATATTTGCTTCAAGTTTTTGCGATTTCCTTCCTATTTGCTTTGCGTTCTACGTCGGCAGCGCCCGGCCCCGTGCATACCTCAACCGCCATTGGGCCGACCGGAGACCAGGACGGACCAAGCAGTGAGGGGCTATGTGACCAGTTAGGCTCCTGAGTCGCGATGCTCAGGAGTCCCCCTTGACGCGCAAACAGCTTATAGGGAGAGTTCACGAGGATAGACTAATGTTCTACATCGGCAGGGCCCGGCCCCGCGCATACCTCAACCGCCATTGGGCCGACCAGAGACCAGGACGGACCAAGGAGTGAGGGGCTACGTGACTATTTAGGCTCCTGAGTCGTGATGCTCAGGAGTCCCCCTTGAAGCGCAAACAATTTCCATACCTGCCCTCGCCGAGGCCTCGGGAGGGGCGCGCGACGCCCAGGTTCGGGAGACCTGGTTGGGTAGCGTGCGCTTGGGTGTGGCCCGAGTGTAGCCCACGTGCCCATCCCCCTCGCGCGGCTCGCCCGAGGGGAGGCGTTGCGGTGAGGCCTAACGCTGAGCTCTGGGCTCCCTGAGGTTGGTACGACCATGGGGCCGCCCTTAGTTGTTTATCACCAGCGCAGAGCATATTGCTTCTGCTTGTGCATGAGCATAGCCGCTCCTTGGCAGTGTCGACGGCCAGCGTGGAGCATGGTGCTTCCACTTGTGCGTGGGATGGGGGGCCCCTCCGGGAGGAGCCCCCGGGGTGTGTACAGCCCCACCCTGATACGTGGCTTGCACGGTAGGGCTGCGAGGTGTATCTGGGCACTCGTGAGCCAGCGCGGGACTCACGAGGGCCTACCTCAAAGCGGGTTGCACCTGGTCTTGAGTCTTGGTGACTGTGTGTTCCTGCAAGGTGGTTAGGTGCAAGTACTCTATATCTTGAGGTCCCGGCGCTCGAGCGAGCTCAACCACCGCTGGTATGCCAGGTCGCGATGCCGTGGTCAAGGCCAGGGGGTGAGGGCTGGAGAGCCAGTAAGAGCTCGTGAGTCGCGATGCTCAGGAGCCCCCCTTTTAACACGCAAGTGAATTGCACGGGGTGAATGTACCCGCGGCGGGTGGCAATCGAGCAGGCGATAACCGTAGGCAGGTTAAGCAGGGAAGGCAAATCAGCTTGGGTAAATATAGGAAGATACATGCCACTGGGTCTGGCCCGAGCGGCTTGGGGATGATGTAGCCCGAGGGGCACCCCTAGCAAGGTAACCTAAAGACATGAGCAAAAGGGATACATGCCGCAGGAACGGACCCACGCGGCCTGGGAATAATGCAGCCCAAGGGGCGCTCTGAGCTTAAATGAGTTTGGAAGATGTCACCTGGTTCTGTAGACGAAGCAGAGTTGGTGTAGCGGAAGGCGTGTGTCGAAGAAATGTCTCCTCATGAGCCATCGGAGCCCTAAGCCTCGGGAGGCTCTGGGGGCTCAGGAGGCTCCCTGAAGACCATCTCGGTTTACTCCAGGACGGCGCGGTACCTGGCCTCTCTAGCCGCCAGGTCACACCGCATGTTGCGCTGATAGGACGACGCCATGCTCGGCAAGCCGAGGGGCGTGCGAACGTAGCTGTGTGGTGGGCCCTCGCAACGGCCCACACGCGAAGGCCAGAAGCGCTCCTGAGACGCGACCCTGTTGAGCCCTCGGACCTCGATGTAGACACGCAGCTCAGCACCCTCGCCCGGGTGGTGAGCTGCGCCCTGTGAGTCACTGTCTCTGTGCATGGCTCTTGCGTCTTGCAGTTCCTGTGTGGTCTTGGGGATGAACTCCTGAGTGGTGGTCACCCCTTGCCCTGTGTTCTCCTGAGGAAAACGTGCCGCATAGCATGCCTCCAAGTGGTGCCCAAGCGCCTCCCTCGTGAGGTTGGCAAGGCCTGAGGCCCTCCAGAAGAGAGCCCCCGAGCCCTGCCCGAGGAGGGCACTGGGCGCGCCTTCCTATGCGATGGAGGGAGGTCCCCAAGGGACGGGCGCTGATCCTGATGAGGCTCTTGCCGCGACGCCATCCTCCTGAGGTCCTGCGCGGCACAGCTTCTTATTCTTGGGGATGGCCTCCGGAGGGCCCTCACTTCTGTTGTCGGGGTCGTCGATTGCTGCAGCTTGGAAGGCGCGTTCGAGGGAGCACACCGCATCCCTTTCTTCACATGGGACCGTGATGACCCCGCCGCTTCCAGGCATCTTGAGGACGTTGTAGCCGTGGTGGGTGACTGCCATGAACTTGGCCAGGGCTGGATACCTGAGGATGGCGTTGTACGGTAGGCAGATGTGCGCGACGTCGAAGTCGATGAGCTCGGTGCGGTAGTTGTCGCGCGTGCCGAAGGTGAAAGGCAGGCGGACTTGCCCTATTGGTGTGGTGGAGCCGTCGGTCACTCCTGAGAAAGGTTTAGTAGGCTGGAGCTGCTCATATGGAACTTGGAGGTTGTCGAATGTGTCGACGGACAAGACGTTGAGCCCTGCACCGCCATCGATGAGGGTCTTTGTAACCTGCACATTGCTGATGACTGGGGAACACAGCATCGGGAGGACGCCAGCGGTGGCCGCGCATTTGAGCTGATCTGCCGAGTTGAAAGTGATGGCGCACTAGGACCACTTGAGCGGGCGCGCGGCCTCAAGCTTGGGGAGCACCGCGTTCACCTCACGATCGAACCGTTTGAAGATACGCTAAGAGGCTAGGGCCTGGGCGCCGCCCATGATGCAGGCGATTGCACGCGGCTCCTGGAAGCCCCCATCCCCCTCGTCCTGGTGATGATCATCGTTCCTTCTTGGTGGCGGCAGCGGGGGAAGACCAGCGTTGCTTTGGGGGCGATCCTCACGAGGCTGATCCCTCCAGGCCCCCTCACGAGGATGGTCCTGCCAGCGGTCCTCACAAGGCATGTCGCGCCATTCCTGGCGCGGGCCACGGTCGTCCCAGCGTCCACCTCCACGTCCTCCTCCACGGCCGTAGCCCCGGCCGCTGCGCTCCGGTCGTCGTTCGTAGCGTCCTTCTCGTATGGCTCTGAGCTCTTGGCAATCGCTGGTGTTGTGGGTGTTTAGGTTGTGGAAGGCGCAGAACGGTCGGCTGTTCTTGGATGACTCGGGCTGATCTCTGCCCCGTTTGCTGACGGGCTCCGCTGCTAGCACCAGTGCTTCCTTATGCTTCATGTCCTTGGCCTTGGCTTTCTTCTCCTCTGTGCCCGTGGCTGGCAGCTCAAGGAGAGAGAGGCGCCCCTCCTCAGCACTTGCGCACTTGGTCGCCAGGTTGAACAGCTCCTGATATGTGCAGAGCTCCTCGTGGATAGCGAGCTCTTCCTTCATCTTGACGTCACGGACACCTTCGGACAACACGGAGATGATGGCCTCATCCATTACCTTGGGGATCTTGAGGCGGGTGTTGTTGAAGTGCTGGATGTACTTCTGGAGGGTCTCCCCTAGTTGTTGCTTCATGCAGCACAGGTCGCCTGCGGACGGCGGGCGGTCGCGAGTGCCCTGGAAGTTGGCGACGAAGCGGTCGCGCATCTCGTCCCAGGAGGAGATCGAGCCGTGCTGCAGGTTCAGGAGCCAGGAGCGGGCCCCGTCCTTTAGAGCCATGGAAAACCAGTTTGCCATGACTTTCTCATTGCCGTTGGCTGCTTCGATGCTCAGCTCGTAGAGCTGCAGGAACTCCGCGGGGTTGGCGGTGCCGTCGTAGCGAGGAGGCAGATCCGGCTTGAACATGCCTGGCCAGGCGAGGCTGTGCAGCTCGGGGGTGAAGGCGCGGCAGCCGGCCGTGGTTACTAGTGCCCTCTTCGGAGGTGGAGCTTGGTCTTGATGAGGCCCGCGTGGCGCCGCTGCGGGTGGCGCGCAGTCTTGACGAGGCGGCGCGGGAAGCACGGGTGCAGCTCCTCGCGGCCGATGGATTTCTTGGCAGCTTCTCTCTTCACGCGCGGGCACCGGGCGTGGTGGATCGCACCGCGGGGCTGCGCGCCTTGGTTTCAAGGGACCGTCTTTGGGCTGGGGTAGTGGAGGCGCGCCTCGGGCCTCGTCGCCCACGACTGCCTGATGGTGAGGCAGCGAGAGGGACGGCGCCGGTGAGCCCCCTGCGGCGCGGACGAGCTCGGTGACGCGGTCGAGCCATTCCTCGTAGAGGTCGTCAACTGGGTGGTAGCGCAGGAGTTTGTTTGCAGTGAGGAGTGCGGCCCGTGCCTCCATGGGAGCGTTGCGCGCATGGGACGAAGAACCGGTCGGGGTCAGCGATGGAGTGGCGGTGCGCCCGTCCTGTCGTACTGAAGGATGCAGCGAAGACGCTTGCTGCTCGTTCCCCACCGGGCCGGCGGCAGCGTTGGCGGCGGGAGACGGAGAACGACGAGGTTGCCCGCCGAAGGGGGCCGTCTGAGCAACACGGGCGGTGAGGGCAGCCCGACACTCAGCTCGAGCATGGCGAGCGTCCGCCATGGAGACGATGGAGCAACGGAGCGACGAACTGATGGAAGGGAAGCTACGGCGCACCCCTACCTGGCGCGCCAAATGTCGGCTTTGGGGTTCCGAAAAACCCTTAAGGTTCGAACACTGGGGTGCGCGCGAAGTCTTTTCCTCCCACGGATCTATGCCCTAGCTCGCTAAGATCTCGTGGACGAACTCGACGAACTCGCAACACAGAAAGACACAAGATTTATACTGGTTCAAGCCACCGTTGTGCTGTAATACCCTACTCCAGTGTGGTGGTGGTGGATTGCCTCTTGGGCTGATGATGAACAATACAAGGGGAAGAACAGCCTCCTCGTGTTGAGGTGTTCTTGTGCTTGGCTAACTTGTGTGGGTGAGTGTTGGATGAACTGCTCTCTATCCCCCTACTGTGGTGGCTAGCTCTACTTATATAAGCCCTGGTCCTCTCCCCAAATATTGAGCGGGAAGGGAGCCAACAACGGCAGGCAAATTTGAAGGGGGACAGCTAGTACAAGGCATCCTGACAAAGGTGGTCTCCGCCTGCGAAAGGCTCTGGTGGTGACGCCGTCTTGGGCTCCACGATGACCTCCGTCTTGCCGTCCTTCTGGTCTTGGTCTTGCTGCACCGTTATGGCAACCTTTGCCTGATGCCTCGGTACTCCTCGCCTACGCTGGCCTCCTTAGCACCAAAGAGGAAACAAGGACGCTGCGCGCGCTGGCGCCCGCTTGGCGCCCGCCTGGTGTCGATCGTCACGGCTCATGTCACGAGAGCCTCGTGAGGTTCGCCTCGCCTTGATATCTCCGCTCCTCGTGAGCCTGCCCGACTAGGCCACTCCAGAGGAGCTTCCATGTCGTCCGCCTCGGGAGGCTTGGCCCCTCGCGAGGGTCTTGGATGCCTTGTTGATGAAGATGGGTCGTACGGCCTGCTGGCTTAGCCACGCCGCAGGCCACGGGAAGGCAAGTCTGGGGACCCCCGTTCCCAGAACGCCGACAGTTCCGATGATTCACAAGAGCGGGATCGTCCTTGAAAGGGTGCCGCCAAGCCTCACAGCCCTGCTAGCGACTTCTCAATGGAGGAATACAACTATGAGGATGAGCTGGAAGATACGGAGCAGGCTGAGTATGTTGCTGTTCGCAGCACTGCATCCAAGCTGGGAACTCGTCGGCCCACCTTCATGCCTCCTCCTCCTCCTCTGGTGCAACCTCAAGGTGATGCCCGTCGCATCTCTCTTGAACCTACACTACCTCTCGGCCGCAACATTAAAAGGTTCAACGAGGTTCCCATTGCTTCCTATCTTAAGCTTCGTCGTGATGTTGACCAATTTTCGGTTGCTAGCGACTCCCAAGACGATCGCTTTTGCACTAACGTCTAGGCAGACATTTTTACCACTGTCATCATTCCTAAGGGTTTGTCTCTGCATGTGTGCGTTAACTTAGAGCACATTCGTGATCATTCGGTGAAATATCCGGGGGCCATTGAGCTCATCGAGTCGTCTAATCTTGCTGCTCCATTTGCATTTCAGCATGATTTTAACCAAGCTGCCATTCATCAATTTTATGCCGCATGTTTCTTTGTTCAAAATAACAGTGTCACTTGGATGACCTCCGACACCATGCTCACGACCTCTTATTCTCAATTTGTTGCTACCCTTGGTTTTCCTGACACTGGTTTAAAAATCCATAGGGATGACCCCAACCATAGGCCCAAGGGTATTGAGGTTTGTGCTTATCTTCTCAAACCCATAGATAAAATGACTAATGAAGAGAAACATAAGGGTCTGAACCAAGTCTCCATTTGGTGCTCTCCTTTCTACATTATCTTTCAGTGTGTCATTCACACCATTTATCCCAAAATAGGTAACAAGTGGTCTTGCAATAGCTACTGCATCAATCTCATGCATCGCCTCTATGCGTCTCCCAATGGGAAGGTCAATGTCCCTCATTTTCTATGCCATAAGATTCGTATTGCTTGCCTTCAGCACAAGCGGGCCTTTCCTGATGCCACCTTTCTTCAGGCTGTCATTGAGAGTGTGGCTCCGTTTCCCATGGTCCGCACTCACTTGCATGAGCGGTGGGTCATTCCCGCACACATGGTGGATGATTGGGTCCCCAAGGACTCTTCTTCTAATGCTCGTCGAACTTCTTATAGCGTTCCCCCTACTACTCGTTCTACTCCTTCCGGATCTGCATCCTTTGTGCGCATTGCTCGCTTTCATGGGAAGGCTCACTCTTCCATGATGAAGGGTTTTACCTTTCACTGCTCCGAAAATCATGATGTTGTCACTCGCATGGTCACTTCAAAGAATGCACTAAAGGCTCGTCTGAGAGACTCTGGAGTTTTCAATGTGAGTGATGATGAACATCTTCCTGAGGAACCACCTTCTAACTTTGGCTTTCCCTCGGGTCCTGAGTGCGCCGATTTCCTTAACAAGGCTGGTGGCTGTGGTGCTCATGATGATGATGATGATGCTATTCGATGATGTTATGACCCCTTTTGGGTATTTGATGCCAAGGGGGAGTAGGAACTTATCTATTATGTAATGCTACGATATTAGCTTGTATCAAACTAATGTTATGTTTATTGTCGTTTTATGTACTATGCTATGAGTGATGAACCTTTATGGGTTGTGTAATTCACCTATCTATGAAGCCTATTATGGTATTATGTTATCTTGTTTACATTATGAGATTTGGTTGTGTTGGTATCATATTGAGGGGGAGCTCTCTTCATGTTTATTTTATTTATGCACATGTTTAGGGGGAGCTCCACAACAAATCCTTTCGGTATTCAAAGTTTTTTTTACATATCGAGAAGTGCATGTATGTTGTCATCAACTACCAAAAAGGGGGAGATTGAAAGTGCAATCATGCCCTTAATCTTATTTTGATGTCGATGACAACATGCATATTATGACTAATCATGTTTATCAAGTATATCTCAGGATTATGTCTCAAGGGCCGTGTGTGTGGATCATGACTACGGACAAATAAATATATATATATATATCACTCAAGAGCGGAGATACAAGACAATAGCTTTGGCTCTTTTTCAGTTTGTTCTTGAGTATAGGGATCCTGCACTATTAAGAGGGGATCGTCGGATTTCGTGAAAGACTTGCTCAAAACCCACAAAATATCCTCTCACATCATCTTTGTTTCATCTCTAATTCTTCCTCTACCTTGTGCACAAAAACTGGTGTGATAGTGAGCTGGTGGGCTCTGCTATCACCGAACGTCCAATATTCTATGGACGTCCGACCTCTCACAGCCGACCAGGCATCTGGCTCTCTCCGGATGTCCGGTGCATCTTCACAGAAAATGAATATCGGAAATCCGGTCCCCACCAGACGGCCGGTCACTAGACGTTCGTTCTCCTCCGGAAATCCGGTACAACCTCAGCAGAATGCTTATTAATGGATTTCAGGTCCTCATCGGTCGACCGATCACCGGACGACCGACACATTCCGGACGTTCGATGGCTGTGTGTCTCATGGTACTTTATGGCTTGGTTGGATTCCCAGCAACCAGACGACCGGCGGCCCGGCCGGACGTCCGGTCCAATCTGTGCCACCGGACTTTCGGTACTCACCAGACGTCCGACAACTCCAGTACACTAAGTGGCTCAACGGTCAGTTTTTTACACTACTACTATATATAGCCTCCTCCCTCCCACAAGAGAAGGTTGACCATTTACTTTGAACTTTCTAAGAACACATCTCACTCCCTATCTTGATCCCCTACACCAAATCCTAGATCCCCAAGGGATTTGGGAACATTTGAGAGAAGTTCTCCAATCAAGTGATAGATCCACTCCTTCCCCTTCTTCTCACCAAAAGAATTCGTGATTTGAGCAAGTCCTTGAACATTTTCCGTCATTCATGTTACTCTTGGAGGTTGGAGACTCCTAGGCGGTAGGAGTCATTTGGAGAGGAATCAACCATTATGATTACCCTTGGAAAGTTGGTGAGGGTTTGGAGATCACCCCAAGGTCTACCACTAGTGGTTGAGAAACGACTTCGTGGTTTTGTCTCAAAGGGAAAATAGGGTGAGCCTTCGTGGCATTGGTGTGCCGTCATGGTAACATCCACCTCTCTAACGGTGACGTAGCTTTCCTCCAAGGAAGTGAACATAGACATACATCCTCGTCTCACGCAGCTGCGGTTATTCCTAACCCTAACTCCCTACTTGTGGTTACTTGTCTCTTGTCCTTACTTATATCATATTGTGCTTGCTTACTCACATACTTTTGTTACTTGTTTATCTTGCTTAGCTCTTAGCATCATACTTGCAATTGTTAGGCCCACTTCCATAATCCGCATTATTGCCTAAAATTGCTACGTAATGATTAAAATTTGTAATTGTACCTATTCACCCCCCCTCTAGGTCCACTTCGATCCTTTTAGCATGGGCATCCACTGCCGCATCTTCCACGGCTCCGCGTTGTTCCATTCCTAGGCCTCACCGTCGTCCACCGCTTTGGTGCTCTCGGCGCGGCATGGTCAATGTGGTGAACGAAGGACAACCATCGGAAGAGGAATTTAGGCGGTGAGGCCGACAGCTGGACCCACCACCTACATCTTCCAACACAAGGAATTGCCTCCTTATTTCTCGCAAAATAAAAATGATTCCTCCCCCTGACAGCTGGGACCCACCAGCTATATCTTCGCATGCAAGGAAGTGCTTCCTTATCCTCCTTGACAGCTGGGACCCTCCCGGTCGAAGCTGAAGTGACCGTTGGATGTTAAATGAACAGAGGTGTTGCATCTTCAACCTCTGGTCTTCTTGCTCCAGCCACCCAAACCAGGGCCGGTACTGCCGCCTGCTCCTGCCTCCTATGGCTGGTTGTGCTGCCGCGCAGGCTTCACTGCCCCACCCTACTCCCATTGCTGGCCTGGCAATCCCTGTATTCACCCAGACCTCCTGTTATTCTCCAGCGATGGCAGCTTCACATAGTAGCCGGACCAGTAAACCCTCGTACTCCCCTCCGCGTGGGAAACAACTGCAGAGTCTTCCTCGGCTCCTGGTCATTCCCTTCCTAGGCCTCACCGTCTTCCATTGCCTCGGTGCTCTCGGTGCGGCGTGGTCAACGTGGTCAAGGAACAACTTCCATCGGAAGAGCACTGTACGTGGAGAGGCTGACAGGTGGGTCCACAGCCGCAACAAGGAAGTGCCTCCTTATTACGCGCAAAATAAGGATTCCTCCACCTGATAGCAGGGACCCACCGGAAGTGCCTCCATATTAGGCACGAAAAAATGATCCCTCCCCTTAAAAGCTGGGACCCACCAGCTATATCTTTGGACACAAGGAAGTGCCTCCATATTAGGCATGAAAAAATGATTCTTTCCACTAACAGGTGGGACCCACCAGCTATATCTCCACATGCAAGGAAGTGTGTACTTGTCCTCCCTGACAGAAAGGACCCACCCGATCAAAGCGTACGTAGCGTTGTATGTCTGATCGCGAACATGTATGTACATACTGGTCGATTGGTCTCTCTGCAATGATGAACCGTGGCCGAGCAAGTAGCGGGACGTGAAATAGTAGAGCCCCGGCGTAGCAGTTCAGGCAATCTAGTTAAAACCATGTACACATATGTACAACCAGATACCAAAATATACGGCCACATACGTACATCCAGGCGAGGTCTCAAACGCCTACTCGCGCATACATACGGCCAAGGCTCGTGTACATGGAGCGGCACCGGATTACAGCAACGGCCTCCTGTTCATCAGCAGCCAACCGGCTGGGTCAAAACGGGGAAACTGCGTCGTGTTCATCTGGAGGCAACAAAATGCGTCGTGTTCATCGGAATCCAACCGGCTTGGATGGGACAGCCGAAACAAGGCCTGGCATACCGCAGAAAGAAGGAAATGGCCTTCCATTCGACCGTCTATGGTCGAAACGGGATCCTGTTCATCGGGAGGGGTTTGGCGTACCACAAAATAGAGGAAACAAAATTCAGTTAGGGCGCCTACGGTCGAACTGGGTCCTGTTGATCAGGAGGGGTGTGGCGTACCGCAAAACGGAGGAAATGAACTTGTGCTGGAGCACCTACCATTGAAACGGGGTCCTGTTCATCAGGGGGGTGTGGCGTACCGCAAAGCGGGACTCCACGGGCTACTGTTCATCCACCGTCAACTTCATCTCGCTCCAGCCTCCACGGGGTACTGTTCATCCACCGTCGTCCTCCAGCCTCCACCGGCTACTGTTCATTGAGCCTCCACGGGGTCCTATTCATCCATCCCCAACTGGCTGAGATGTGGCGGCCTCCTCGTGGTCCTGTTCATCTAGCGGCAATGACCTACTACCACGGGGACCTGTTCATCCAACCCCCATCGGGAACTGTTCATCCACAACCAAAAAACTGGCTTGACTCACCACATCTCGACTCGTTCTACATACCACGCGCACGGTAGAAATGGCCACTGTTCATCAAAAGGCAACTCAACACCGGCTACTTGCGTCTCGCACGGGGGCTCGTTCGGCTTCAGTAAGTAGCAACAGGGAAGGAAATGCTCAGATTCAGTCAGCAGCGAATGAATCGCTCGGGTTCAGTTTACAGCCAAGCGATCGGTCGCTTGGGTTCAGTAACATAGCCAGTGAGATTGCTCAGGTTCAGTGAGCCAACGCCTCACACTCACACGTGTACATGAGGGAAACATGCAAACCAAAGTGCATCGCTCGGCCCTGACCACCCACCGTAACTGGGACTTCCGTGATATTTTCCTCAGCCTCGCTTGTACCATGATTTTTTCGTCATGGACGGCCCAAAGAATGTCATGCAGGTGCGTCTCCAGCCTGCCCAGCATGAAAAGCCCATTTTCTGTCATGAGTTTTTGTCATGGAAGTTGGAGCCCACCACATCTATGATGATACGTGTTTTTGTTACAATTATCGTCACAGAAGTGTCATAAGCATGGCACAGAAAAATTGTTCGGGCCAAAATGTCACGGATGTGTCTTTTTTTTGAAGTGTTGATGCTGACATCTTGAATAATTTCATTGATAAGTGGTTTGAAGAACCTCTCTCACTCTTGATGATCTACAGCTACACAATAGCATCAGTGTCACCTTCCAGGGCTGCATAGCCAAGGAACTTGCTATTGCTGAGAAGGTCATTGAGCAGAAGAACAAAATTGACCATGAGAAGGTTGTCTTCAAAAAGCACATGGCAAAGCTCAGTGTTTCTGATGTTCAAAAGTTTAAGTTGATGCTAGCTGACCTGAAGGGTGAGTTTTAAAAGCGTCTTGATGAAGCCAAGGGCTCTCGTGAGTGCCTCAAGTGCTATGCGGAGAAATGTGTGCAGGCTCACAGTGAAGCCTTGAAGAGAACCGCACTTGGCTGCCCAAGAATTGACCCCAAGCTTATCAAGAAGAAGAAGAAGAAGAAGCCAGTCATACCCGAAGCTGAGGCTTCACGACAAGAAGTGCCGAAGATGATCTTCCCTCCCAGCTTTGCTGCATCAAGGCTGCCTGCTCCATCTGTTGCTTCCGAAAGGAAGAAGACAAAGCAAGCTAAAGCCGAAGCTGAAGCCAAGAACCACAAGAACCATGAGGTTTCTGATGCTCCTTCTTCACCAAAGCGGCAGAAGAAGTCATCAAAGGCTTCTCAAAGGGCACAAGAACCAACATCTTCAATTGCTCCTTAGTAGTCGTTGCTTGTTGATCCCATATCAGTTGCCTTGTCTGCCTTGCACAGAGAAAGAAGAATGGTTGTGCATGAGCCTGCTCCCATAGAGGCCCATGTCACTATAGAGATTCCAGCTATTGACACCACCGCAGCTGAAGACTTTGGTTGTAAGACAATGTAGAAAGATAAGATGATGAAGTCCTTCCTCAGTTGACCCAGAACCAGGTATCATCGCCCGTGCCTTCGCACACTGAGCCCATGCATAAGCATTGGTGGTCCCATGACGCCAATCGCCCAAGATGAGTTCTGGGAAGAGCAACACCCCAACACCCCTCTACATGAAGTGATTCCACGTACGCCACCAGCTCAAGTCACAACACTGGTGCTTGAGACCCCCCCTCCCCCCAAGCAACACCATATGACATGGAGAAGACAATGCCATCCCCTCAAGCGTCGCCTGCATTCCACAGGCTTCGCAAAGGCCCAAGGCCCTCTGTCTCCATGTCCAGTATCCTTGAAGAGGATGTGCAACACACTAGCTCAGTCACACATCAAGTGTTTCCTAAAGCCATCCCTTCACATACTGCTCAAGAGTATGAAGCCAAAGAGGCTGAAGACATTCCAGCTACATTAGTCGATGACAATCGATAAGATGAACAAGTTGTGATTTCTGCCACTGAAAATGTCATGATTCTAGAAGTCTGTTGTCCGATTCGGGGCTCCACAGACCAAAGAAAGATTTGAACTCTGGGTGCATGCGAAGAACTCAATCTCCCCAGCCTACCAACTCGACACTCCCACAGCCTAGCTCAATGAATAGGAATGGAGAGAGACAAGGCATGTGACAGCCTGATTTTTGGCCCTTTCTTTTTATTTTGTTTTTCTGAGGTTTTTGCTTGAGTTTTGTTTTTCCATGGCTTTGTGGTCTGGAAAGTGAAGAAGATGCCTTCTTCTTTGCTTCCAGAGTGGCTTATCATACCCAAATCCTTCCCTAGACCCTGTCATTTTCATCCTAGCCCAAATCCCAATATTCTTTTCCTTGGGAATATTCCTCTTCTATTAAAGGAATAACCCAAATTGCCCTAGGTTGTGAAGCAACCTTAATTTCCATCACTCCTAAAATTCCCAAATAATTCTCATAAATTGTTTGGGTCATATGTTTCTCAAATATGGCAAATATTTCATTTGTCATGTTTATCATCATGCTCAAATAATTCATTTCCTATTCTGCCCTAAATGGCAGAATGTGAAGCAAGTGCCATTTATCTTTTCCCAATTGACCTCAAACTCCTTGGACACCTTTTCCTGTCCATATAATTGCCACATGCCAAAGTGCAACCTCATTTGCCTAGTAATCATTTAATTATGATTTTCCAAAGTTCCTGTCTGAGGGAACTGGTTGTGAAGGCAAATGAGTTGCCATTTTGCATGATCTCTCGTATCATCATATCATAGCCCTCCACCAAATAATAGCTCATGTCATGCCTCCATGTGAGCTCACCTTCAATTCTTTGATTCTGCCCAAAATTTCAGATTGTGAAGCAAGTATATTTTATCTTGCTCCATTATGGTTGCCAATTTTTCTAGGCCTTCGTTTACCCATATAACTTACCTCCACCCATTTTCGGCATGTTTCGTCAAGCCATTTATCCTTTAGAATTTTTTCAAGTTTCTGGTCAGTGAAAATGTTTGTGAAGGAAGTACCATTTCTGTTTATCCAATTGGTATGAAACCTTTTGTAGCATCTTCATATGGCCAAACAAGCCTGTCTTGCCAAAGTTCAGCTCAAGTGGCTTCTCCATTTGAGAGCATCATCATGATCTTCATTCTGGATCAGATTTGGCAGTTGTAAAGCAACTCCATTAATCCTTGATCCAAATCCTGTCCAAGTTACCAGGATGTAAGTCCTTCTTACTCTGAACTTACCAGACAACTCCATTTGATCCAATCACCTCCCTGTTGAGCAGCAGTACACGATCAAGTTTACTACAGTAAACTTCAGGTGTTAACTGTCGTTCAACCGTGTCACTTTTAACCAATCTACCACCACGGTTGCAACCTCCCCAGTAAGGACCAACCCCTAGACAACAATTGCCAGCCATTTGGCTCTTCTTGATGCCAGTCTGCGCGGTGACCACCGTTTTGGCGTGCAATGGCCGCGCCCAAACGTTGTTTGTGCTGGACCCCCTCCTCCTCTCGGCGTCTTCGAGCTCGTGAGCATGTCCATTGTCCTCCTCTCGTCGTCGCCGATCACTTGTACCCCTGTCCCCCTCCGTGCGCTTGCTCACCGACGCAAGCCGCCGCGCGTCCACGAGCGCACAGTGCCGATAATGCATTAATGGCATTCGGATTCTTCTCTCTGCGCTCCCTTGGTCTCCTCTGCCCCCGTGAAGCTCTCCCTTGTGCCTCCCCCGTCGCCTTCCCCCGAGCTCTGAGCGCGTGCACACGCGTCCGTGGCGATGCCAGCTCGACCTCCTCCCCCGCTGGCTATTTAAGCCGTCCCCGAGCACCTCCGAGCTCAGCAACAGCCTCACAACCCTCCTCCGGTCCCGCCTAGCCATCCCCTCCAGCCCAAGGAGCTCTCTGTAGTCTCCATTGCCGCCATGGCCGCCGCACGGCCTCGGCTAAATTCGGCCGACCCGAGCCGTCTCCCTCCCTCCTGACCTCACCAGAGGACTTCCCGGACCCCATAGCTCCTCCCCCAACCCTCCATTCGTCGCCGGAACCACCATGGCCGCGGGTCTCCTCCTACCCGAGCCCTCGCTCGCGCCCTCTATTCCCGTGCGTCGCCGCCTCCCTACTCCTCCCCGGCGCCGGCCGACCCTCTAGATGGGTGCGGCAGGCCTCTGCGCACCCGCCTGTGCCATCAGCCAGGCGGGAGATGGCCGGAGCCGGCCGGGCCCTCGCCGGCACCGCTCTGCCTCGCCTCGCTCCCGTCCTCGATCGGGAGGAGGAAGACAGGCGCACGAGGAGAGAGAGATGGCTCCGCGGGCCCCGCACGGCAGCCTCAGCAGCGTTGACCCCGGGCGGCCAGCGTGGATAAGTGACGTGCCCCACAGCACGTGGGACCCGCCTGTCAGCCGCACAGCGCCGCGGCCCCGCCCTGCTGACTGGATAAGTGGAAGCGTACATCCCAGAAGTACGTTTCCATCTTTAGAAAGCGTATTTCCCGGTGTCTACGTTTTCTTTTAGAGGAAGCGTATTTCGGTTCTTCTTCAACCCTGAATACGTTTTCAGTCAGTGAAAGCGTATTTCTGATTGCGCTTTCTGCTTTTCTGTCCAGGCCCAGATTTTGAAGTTTTTCATTACAGATGGGTCCCTGGCAGAAAACACCTCATATCTTTTTAACCACAACTCCAAATGAGGTGATTCCAAAGCCCATTTCTTCGTCTCGTCGAACCCGCTCTGTTGGTTTCATTTTCACTATGGTTTGACACTATGAAAATGACCTTTGTGCCCTTGCACGTAAACAGCCCCTCCGAGAGAGAACTGTTTCCGGCAAATCTTTCCGCGGCTTCACCGCACTTCTTCCCGGAGTATTCTTCATCCCCAGGCAAGCCACCGTACCCACTTGCATGATAGTCATGCAGTAGCCATGGTTTTCAACTCAAATATTTATTAAATGATTGCTTGTTTAAAAGATGGTTATCGTTGTTTCGGTAATGTTTCTGGGTTAGTGCTTACTTGTTTGCTATGTTGTTATGCACATGGTTACCATGCCCTGCTACTTGTTAGTATTACTTTCATATTGCCATGCTTGATAGTAGTACATGTTGGGTTGGTCATGCTCTTCGGTGCATGACTAACGTCGGTTACCGAGTATTGTTAATAGGCATTGTTCTGTTGCTGTTAGTTGGTTAAGTGTTACTCGGTGATGTTATTGATAAGTTCTTGCATGTTATTTATGGTTAATGCTAGTGGTCATGTTATGTTATACTATGAGTAGTGTTGCACTTGTAATATTTATGCTCGTCATTATGCCATGTTTAGTTTGAGATTATTTCATAGTTGATATGATGGACAGTTGTGTTGCA
Source organism: Triticum urartu (assembly GCF_056163025.1). Taxonomy (NCBI): domain Eukaryota; kingdom Viridiplantae; phylum Streptophyta; class Magnoliopsida; order Poales; family Poaceae; genus Triticum; species Triticum urartu. Next base: position 188,752,006 of record NC_141873.1, on the reverse strand, counting down.
TCCTGTGCTTATGTTGATATCATGCTCATGCTTTGTAAATGCATCATGTTATTTTATCATGACTCAGCATATTGCATTCAAGTTTAAACGGATTTAATTGAACTTGAACAACTGTTGGCTGAGTCATGGTGCTGCTAGATCGAAACTGACCAGTGCAACCACGCTTACCATATGGGTAAGGTCCTAACTGGGTCTATTGTCATGCATCTCGCCGGTGCCTCCAACTAGGGAAGGTTATGGGTGTGCGTACCCTGGCCCGGTAAGCAGGCATAACCTTGTGTGCCCGTTGTTTTTATGGATCCGGTCCCCGTGAGGGAGTTTGAGCACGATGGTGGTCGGGGTGTCTTTGGTAGACACGGGGCCACCCAGGACTAACCCAGTTGGGAGTGGGTCGGAGTGGCCGAGAGAGTGTCATGACAATAGATCGGTTTTGTCGGAACGCCGTTAGTCCACCTGAATGGGAGTGCAAGGCCATGGGTTCCATGGTGTGGGTACAGTGTGCTAACCTCTGCAGAGTGCATATTAATCTATCGATAGCCGCGCCCGCGGATAAGGGCCCAGTTCGTGTCGGTGCCACTGTGAGTCAACGGTATTAATAATAACTTGATTAATAACAACCCCGATTTGAAGATGAGATAAGTTGGTTGTGATCGCCGTAAGGATCATGGGCCAAATATTGGTCGTGGTTGTGATCGCCGTAAGGATCACGGGCCAAATATTTGTCGTGGTTGTGATCGCCGTAAGGATCACGGTTTGAGACCAAGTGTTGGTCGTGGTTGTGATCGCCGTAAGGATCACGGTTTGAGACCAAGTGTTGGTCGTGGTTGTGATCGCCGGAAGGATCACGGTGGTATCGAGGATACCGAGTTGTTGGATATTCGTGATGTTGTGCGAGAATCATGGGTAAAGATCAAGCTCCTTGTGGTCATTTAATGATTACTATGGTATTGTTTATACCAAGCTTGATTTGATCCTGAGATAATCGTGTGATGTCCGAGGTTGGTAAGTGCTGCGTGTGATGGTTACGAGATAACCCGAGCAGAATAATTGGTGCATGTAGTGTTATCATGTTGCATGCTAGTATCATCAGATTCATATGTTCATGCTATGCTCATATTGTTATAGCGGTATCATGTTCAAGTTGCCTTTGGATTCTTAGTGGCTATTATGATTATTTTCATGATGGTAGCTGGTATTATTTTGGGAGTACTACTTTGGATGTCATGTTGTTCATGTCATGTTATTATGAGGATCTCATGTTAATTCCTGCTTAACCTGTAATTTCCATGTTGTTGTTTGTCTTGAATGCTTCTGGTTTATTGTGAGCTTGCAAGTACATTCAATGTACTGACCTGGCGTGTCATGCCAGCTTGCAGGTCGTGCCTGGATTGCATGCTTGCTTGCCGTGGATTCTTTGTTTGCGAGCTAGGATAAGCGTTCCAGCTAGAGTCCCTGCGGATTGGAGTTCACCACCGTCGTCGTTGTTCCGCTGCCACTAGTTTTTCCGCTGCTAGAGTTATTCCGCTGCTTCGAGTTGTTCTGCTGCTTGCATAGAGCAACTGAGGATGGTGTAGTGTCGTCGTGCCGATGTTATTCATTGTAATATCGGAGACCTTGTAATCATATTCGTGTAATAATAGAAAGATGGTTTGTTCTATGCTAAGCAGTGTCGTATTCTAGAAGACTTCTCCTCGATCTCTGGGCTGGAATACGGGGTGTTCCGGTTTTCTCTAAGCCGGGGTGCCACAAGGCAGTTTGCCCAGGTTCGGGCCACCTTGCGGTGTAAGACCCTACTCCTGCTTTGTGGTGGATTAGCCTCGCGATGGGCAGAGGATGAACTAGTACATGGGAAGAACAGCCTCCGGAGGTCAGTTCTTGTGTGTGAGCCGGTAAGGAAGCAGTGGATTCCATCCCCTCCCTATGGTGGTGGCTAACCTATATTTATAGTGGCCTTGGTTCTCTTCCCCCAAAATGAAGGCGGGAAGGGATCCCACAACGGCCAAGTTTGAAGGGAGACAAATAGTACATCTTATCCTGACGAAAGGGGGTCTTCACCTGCAAAGCTTCCGGTCGTGACGTCGTGCTGGGCTCGGCGATGACCTCCGTCCTGCCGTCCTAGTGGTCTTGGTCTTGTAGCATGAAAATGGAAACCTTTAGCTGATTCCTCGGGACTCCGCGCCTGCGCTTGCCTCTGTACCACCAAAGAGGAAAGCTATTGTACTGCGCCCTCTGGCGCCCACCTGGCCTTGGTCGTCATGGCTTGCGTCACCTTAACCTCACGAGGTGAGCGCTTGCATAGGAATCTCCGCTCCTCAGGAGCCAGCCTAGGGAGGCCGCTCCCTCTGGAGGTCTTGGCGTCGTCCGCCTCGCGAGGCATGGCCCCTCGCAAGGGTATTGTGTTGTCGATGCTGAAGATGGGCCGTACCAGGCCATTGACGAAGCCACGCCGTGGGCCGCAGGCAGCCAAGTAAGGGTACCCTGGTTCCTAGAACATCGATAATAGCCCCTAGGCCCAAGGCATGCTCGGAGTTGTCTTCGAGGCGATGCCAAAGGGCAAGGGCGAAGCGCCGCAGGCCCCAACCGCCTATGGACCCGGTCGACGCGTGGCGCTTGATGGGACGTGGTGTTGGGGAACGTAGTAATAATTCAAAATTTTCCTATGTGTCACCAAGATCAATCTAGGAGATGCTAGCTAGGAGAGAGAGGGAGTGCATCTTCATACCCTTGAAGATCGCGAAGCGAAAGCATCACAAGAACGCGGTTGATGGAGTCGTACTCGTGGCGATTCAAATCATGGAAGATCCGATCAAGCGCCGAACGGACGTCGCCTCCGCGTTCAACACACCTACAGCCCGGGGACATCTCCTCCTTCTTGATCCAGCAAGGGGAGAGGAGAAGTTGAAGGAGAGCTCCGGCAACACGACGGTGTGGTGGTGGAGCTGGCGGTTCACCTGCAGGGCTTCGCCAAGCACTAAGGAGGAGGAGGAGGTGTTGGAGAAGGGAGGGGCTGCACCAGGGAAGGGGGTGTGGCTGCCCTCTCTCTCCCTCACTATATATAGGGGGGAGGGGGAGAGCCACAGGGGAAACCCTAGATGGGTTTGGGCACCCCCATCCCTAGGAAACATGCGCCCAAGCCGGGAGGGGCGGCTGCCCTAGGAGAGGTGCCCCCACCTCTCCAGGTTACGTGAGATGGGGTGGGAGGGGCGCACAACCCCTTAGTAGGATGGTGTGCCCCCTCCTCTTGGCCCATAAGGCCCCCCAACGCTTACCGGGTCCTCTGAAATTCCTTTCGGTCATGCTGGTCGAGCATCATGAAGCATATGACTAGCACATTTAGGTCTAACCCACTTCCTATGCAAGGGATTTTGTGAGAAAACAACTTATGGGAACAAGAATCAACTAGCATAGGAAGGCAAAACAAGTGTAACTTCAAAACAATCAACACATAGAGAAGAAACTTGATATTATTGACATATGTAAGGGCATAAGTTCCTTTCTCATGATAATTTTCAGAGGCATCATGAATGAATTCAACAATATAACCATGGTCCTCTCTGGCTTGGCGTTCGTTTGGACTCCGTTTGATATTGATTTCCTACGATGTAAAAAACAAGCAAAAAACAGCAACTGGCACTGGGCACTGGTTCAATAGGTTAGTCCCAAGAATGATAAAATAACATCATGCATGGGGGTGTGGGTTCATCAACTTTCCAAAAAACAGCAACTGATGTATCAGTGAAGCATAGTACACTTGCCCGGGAGGGGTTGCCTTAGGGTAGTAGCGACTACGGGCGTATGGGGGTGTGGGTTCACCAACTTTCCAACCCTTTCTACGGTTGCCATGGGCCTCCTTTTATAGATCAAGGGGTCACCAAAATGGCAAAGTAGTCATTATGCACTGATATGGTAGCAAACAGTGCTATCATACCTAACTCTACGGGCTGACTGGGCGCATTAAATGCACCACTTAGTGTCACATCACTGGTTGGCCGGCAAGGCTTGCTGGGCTATCTTGCTAGCTCCGCGCCTGTTCTCTTGACACGTCGCAGGACGGGTGTCATTTGTGGGTTTCTTCTGTAGGAAATGGCTGCCATGTGCCGAATGGCTGACACTTAACCACCTTGCGGCTTGACACTGCATTGATCGATGACGTGAGTCGTGCTAGGGTGGTTGGTGAGGTGGTTTTACCTCCAGGAATCCCGGCAGGCCCTGCCGAGGCGCCTCGGGCGCCTACTTCTGGGGGTGGCCTTGCCCCTTGCAAGGGAGGCCATTCTCTTGGCGATATAGTGCTTCTCTGGCTTGGCCTTAGTCTCTCTGAGCTGCATGCTGGTTCTTTGAATCTCTTGGTTTCTTATATCCTGGCTTGGGTTGGCGCATCAACCTTGGTCTTGTGCCTGTGCACAGTCTCGGCAACAGGCCCAGGGTTTGTTGCACCGACAATCTATGTACTATGGTCACTGTATAGTCTATATCATTCTAGTTTATGTTGCCAAATCAAGATAGAGACACAGTTCAAATCATATCTTTGTAAGACACAACAACATAGACAGAATATAAGTGTGGGAAACTACACAGCACTAGCAACACTTGTAATGTGCATGACATGAGGACATAATTGTTTATACAACTGAAACTGAAATCAACATAGAGCAAGAAGTTAGAACAACGATCTAGTTAAAGAAATAGTTTTAAAACATACATGTTGCACCATTGGAGTTTCAATTGGATCCTTCAAATTCAAAATTAGTTGCTATGAGTAAATATAGTGATGCGAGAGGAAAGGGGTATGGACCATAGCTATGGAATCTGACCTGAGAACGGTTGCTCTTCTACTTTAAACATGCATTTTGGGTTCACTGAGGTGGTCTTCATTCTTTGGGCACTAAAGTTGCTTTACAAACTACTTGTGTGGGGGTACTCTATGGTGGACATGGTGCTGTGTCAACTAGAAGTGGGTTACTATCTACTGGGGTTGGGGTTTGATGGGGTGTAGCTGGTTCTCTGTCCAATGGTGGAGGTGTACAATCTGGAAGAGTCTCGATTATGTGTGGTGGGGCTAGTTCGTGGGCCAGTACAACCATGGTTCTGTCTGCATCGACGGGTAACACCATATTTTGTGAAGAACGGGTTTTTAGTCTCTTAGATACTGCCATCACCCCCTCCAATTAAAATGGTTGATAAACAAGAAAAGAAATTGAATGTGCATACATTGTATGATAGACAGATGTAGTAATTCACATATAGGTTGTCTAACCAAACAGGATAACATAACACAATTTCACATATATGATGGCTAACTAAACAAGATAGCATGACACAATTTCAAATATATGATGGATAAAACTGGATATAATGGCATAATTCAACATACAATGAGGATATGAATAGGATGACATGACATAACTATATGATGTCTTTCTAAAATAGGTCGGGATGAAATAATTCACATACATGCTGTCTAAGTATATAGGATGGAATGATATAATTCACATAATTGATGACACACTAAGAAGATGGCACTCGCATGTATGATCTCTAAACTAAGCAGATAGCATTAAATATTGTGTATACGATGTCTTAACTAAGCAATGCAACACACCATATGCATGATATGGGAAATATAAACATTGCAAGTTAGAGCATACACCTCAAGTGGGATATAGGACTAGTCATCTATCTCTGAATCCTTGTCTGAGGATCTACCCGTAACTAGCAAGATATATGCTTCAACAGGTACCATTCACTTCTTTGAAGACCTTGTTTTCACTCTAGATTTTTCCATAACCACCTCAAATGGATGATACACATGAAGTGTTGTTCAATATACACAGATTGTCGACAAATGGAATACGTAATGAAAAAAGGATGGCATGAGATAATTCACATATGTGATGCCTGGCTACATAGGATGGTGGTGCATAATTCAAATATATGATAACTGGCTAAAAAACATGGCATTGCATAATTCACATATCAGATATAGAAAGAAAAATAGGAGGCATTCACACAAAGCATGTCTAATATAAGCAGATGGCATGACAATGCAAGACACCATATGCATGATATGAGGAGCTATCTATGACCAGCAAGAAATCTGCATCGACAGGTAGCCCTGACTGCTCAGAAGACCTAGTTTTCACTCCAGATTTTTTCCATGATCGACTCAAATGGCTGATGCACATGAAGAGTAGATGAATGTACAAACATTGTCGACAAATGGAATACATTATGAAAAAATAGTATGGCACAATACAATTCACATATACGATGACTGGCTAAACAGGATGGCATCGCATGATTCACGTATACGATGCCTGGCTAAAGAAGATGGCATTGCATAATTCACATATATGATGGAGAAACCAAATAGGTGGCATTCACACAAAGCAAATCTAAACTAATCTGATGACATATAAGATGTATAAAGTAAGCAATGCGAGGCGCCATATGCATGATATGTCCAACATCAGCATGCCATGTTACAGCAAACACCTCAGGGGGTAAATAGGAGTTGTCGGCTCCCTATGAATCCCGCTCTGAATAGTTATGTTCCTCTGGAATACAATCTGGAATGGGGGGAGGGGTCCCCACTTCGTCTACCATGGAGCGGCGTCGGCATGCCATTATATTCCCACGCAACGATCCTCTCTTTTTCTCTACATGTTCAGTACGATTGTGTACACCAATTGACATGCATAATAAAAAACATAGTTAGATTATGTAAGCCTAAGGGGTGCATGCAGGAATCAAGACTAATGGAAGCAAACAAGTGGATAGATCCAAAACTAGTGATAGCAGGCAGATAATAGCTTCAGTTTAAAAAGATAAACGATGGATCATCTACTTTTTGTTGCCCACCCAACATGGACCACATAGAATACCCAAGATAAACCAGATAGTAGACATATAATATTTATTGCTGCCTCGATATATTCCCCACAGGCATTTTAAAACTCAAGTTTGAACATTAGTTTGGACCTGACTCAGAGCCTAAGAGGTGAACAGGATGATAAAGTAGCTGGTAATAATAATCAATGTATAACGTAAGAAGACACGAAAGAGTGTGACCTCTCTTCTAGAACTGTGTAGACCTCAAGTTCATCTTCTTAGTCGATGATGGTAATGCAGTTGGCGTGGCAGCCGACAATGGGGAAGATGATCTTAGGAGGCGAAAGAAGGTCTGCAGGGGGGCTCTTTGCTGCAGTGAATGCTTCCGCCGATGGTGCACCTCATGGGGTGGATGATGGCACGGCGGGAGCGGGACAAAACACAAAGAGTTTTCTTTGACACCTATCTGAAAATGAAGTAAATCTGTAAGGGCTCCTTTGAGTTGGAGGATTCTAAAAATGTGAGGACAGAAAAACACAAGGAATGCATGTGCAACACAGAGCACATGCAAACACAGGATTTCTGTCAACCTGGGTGTTTGGTTCACATGAATTAGAAGAGCACACGAATGGAGAAACATGGTCAAATTAAAACCAAACCACATGAAAAATGTAAAATAAGAATCTTATTATGCCAGTAATGCACTTAGTCCTATTCTTCATGCATATTAATTTGAAAAGGACGTCCAAGTTGATATTCAAATTCCTAAGTTTTTTCTTTGAAAGAGACTCCAATGGAAAAAAAGGCCTCTAGTTTTTCTTTGCTCCATTCCTTATAACCAAATGCATGAATAGTAGTACCATAGTAAAGTTTCTAGTTCCTATGTTCTGCTTCACTTTTTCTTTGAATCAGTGGCGATTCTAGTAGGTAGTCTTCAACTGGCTAAAGACTGCCTTCAAAATATTTTGTGAGCTTATTTGGTCCGCATGAATATCATATTATGGCCATTGTCGGTGTCAAAACCGGCAGAGCTCAGGGTAGGGGTCCAGAGTTGTGGATCTAGGATCAATGGGAACAAGGGATGACGAACACAGTGTTTACCCAGGTTAGGGCCCTCTCCAAGAGGTAATACCCTATGTCCAGCTTGATTATATTGGATGTATAGTATGGTTTACAAAGTAGATCTACCTCGAGATCAACATGAGCTGAACCCTAAAGAGGCGAGGTGATGAATGTATCTCTAGCCCTAAAGACTACACCCCTCGGTTTATATAGACACCGATAGGGTTAGGGTTACCGAAGATAGATTACAATAAGGGATTAAAGAGATCCTCCACCTTCTTGACTTGGAGGGCACACCACGGCATCATAGATCTCTGGTCACTATACGCTCCACCAGTCCGGCCCATACTGAATGGGTCGTCGCCCTGAGGACTCCTTAGTCCATAACTCCCTCGGCCATCTTGCTAAGACGATTCAAATTGTGGTTCAAAAGAGCATTTAGTTTTCACCCTGTTAACTTTGTGACCATGATTCATTTCTTTCTAGATTTGCAACAGCTTTGAACCAAAGGATCCCTGAGGGATCGACAGGAATGTAAAGTAACAAAGTGATGCAATGAGTGTACAACCTCTTTGGCATAGCCTTGTCAACCTCAGCATCATCGGGTTGGACGTGGAGGATGATGATGCTGGTGTGACTGTCGGAGGCGGGGAAGAAGATCTGAGGCCTCTGGAGACGGCACCGATGGTACTGCTCCACTGTGATGGACGGTTCCATCGTTGGATTAGCTACGGTGAGGTGTACAATGGCGAGGTTGGAGCAGGACAAGACAAACAACGTTAATCTTAAGTGGGAATCCAATAGCATCTGCAATAGGTGATGTAAAATACATCACCAAAAAGTGCTTAATGTAAATTGCATCAGTCGCGCCGTGGCCGCTCCGACAGATGCTGTAAATATTGTTGACTCTGAACTTAACTAAAGAAACTGAACTTTAGAGTTGAAACTGAATTTTACTGTCAAAACTGAATTTTACCCACGAAACAGATTGAACTAGTAGCGGAGCACTTCAATAGAAGTTTAGGGCATTCCAGAACTGGTAGCAGAGAAGTAGTGATCTAAATTAGCAGCCGCTCGAGCAGGTAACGGACTGGCAGAGAGCAGCTCGTGCAGCAGCACCGCGAGCAAGTGCTAAAGCAGCAACTCCTGTAGCGGCTGCAGGTCATGTAGCAGCAGCAGCACGCGTGAGAGCAAGAGCAGAGGAGAGCAGCAGCATGAACGAGAACAAGATGTGGGTAGTGGCATGAATGAGAGCGACAACGTAGCAGCAACGCGATCGACAGCAATAGCAGAGCAGAGCAACAACAACAACAACAACAACAACAACAACAACAACGAAAGCAAGAGCAGAGGAGCAGCGCGGCCGACAATAGGAGGAGAGACGCAGCGCGAGCGAGAGACGGAGCAACACCTGCTAGTGCTAGTGTGGAAGCCGCCGGTGAGGAAGCAACGACATGGGGGAGAGACGCCACATAGGAAGTGGCTAGCGACGGCGCGGTCGTTGGGGACCCGCCATGGCTGCTCGCTATCAAGCACCGGCAGCCCCGTGAGATCGAATAAAAGATAAGATGCAGCGATGAGTGCAGAACATCCTTGGTGGCGCCGAGTAGGCCCCGACTTCATTGGAGGAATTGGAGGTGAAGACGACGTTGTGGGGATTTAGGTGGTGCAATAGACGAGGCGAACATCGGGGCAGCTCCTTGGACGTGGAGGATGGGTCGGCTGATCTAGCGGGGTGACAAGATCGACGATGGGTCCCCATCCGGTGCGGTGGATGAGGAACATCGAGCTGTTGCTGTGGACGACGTCGTCGGGGAAGAGGCTCCGCCTGGGTGCCGGTCGGGAGGCCGACGGAGGAGCATGGGATTTCATGGGTTTTGGTGGCCTAGGTGCACGAATGAGGGGAACAAAGGGGAATGTAGCGGGAGCCATGGCTTAGGGACACGCTTGTACGAAATGTGTAACGCCCCGAGACCGTTGCGTCAGGTGTCTTCCAGTTATTCGCCGTCGTTGCCATGTCATTCGCTTGCGTGTTGCATCTTGTCATGTCATCATGTGCCCGGGTCTCCCCGTTCCTTCCGTTGTCCGTTCTGAGCCCAGACACACTTGCACGCGCCCGCGGCATGTCCGAAATATTATTTTTATAAGTGGCCGGAAAATGTTCTCGGAATGGGTTGAAAGTTGTCATGCGGTGTTGTTTTAGTGTATATAGGCCGCCTGCCAAGTTTCATCGCTTTCGGAGTCTATTTGACGCCCCATCGGTTAACTATAGCGGCATTATAGTCGGTCTAATGTCGGACGTTTTCGGTCTCCGGAAACTGCTGCCGGGTCTCTCTCTCTTCTCTTCTCTCAGCCCGAGGCCTTCTACATAGACCACTACCCCACCTAGGCCCAATCAACCTCCCGTCTCGACCGGTGCATCAGATCGCGATCGGAGGGTCCAATAACCCATCCTAATCCCCCCTAACCCTAAGCTTTCCCTATATATAGACCCCCTTTTGCCATTTTGGGCAACCTAGACCCAATCCACCTACCCCTAGCCTCCCCTATCCCTCATCCGCAGCCACCTCTCCCCTATGCCTCGTTTTCCGGCAACCCCCACCTCCTCCGTGCCACTTGGTGTTCAGCCACTGGCCAAGTCGCCACCTGCGCGCCGCTCCAGCCAACCAGGGGCCTCCACCTGTCCCCGCCATGTCTCCCCACTCCTCCTCGCCGCCGCAGGCCCGCGCCAGGTCTGCCCGGGCCCCAATTTGGGCCCGAGACGCCCGCACCCCGCCACTCCCCGCGTGGTTGCGACCCTCGTTCCCGATCTCCATCGAGAGGAGCCTGAGCCCCCGCAAGCCCCTGCTCCGCCCCTCCGTCCTCGCCGTTGGCCCGGCGGCGCTGCCCCTCGCAGGTCATCCGGTGTGCCCCTACTCTTCCTTCTTCTTCCCCTATCCCGTTCTTCTCTCAGTGCTCTCTCTCTCCTGTGTAGGAGGACAACCATGGGAGCACCTCGAGGAGCAACACTGCAGCAGCCTCGTCCTTACTCCATCACCATCTCCGGCAATATTCGATGAGCAGCGACGAATCCGACCTCCTCCCGATCCCCTACTTCGGATCTGGTGCTCCACACCCCTTCCTTGCGCCTACGGCCTCCCGCTCGTCGCCATGACCGCACAGGTTCAAGCTCCGCCACCCGTTGATGTTCATCGCGCCGTCCCGCGCTCCAACTGCCGGGAACCGGCTCCTCATCGTCAAGACCTCCTGGATCCGCCCGCCTCCGCCAGTCCCTGACCTCGCCGGAGCCGCTTCCCGCAGTGCCGTCATCCTCATCGCCGCCAACCGTTGCGCCTGAACCTGTCTCTACTTCCCGCTCGCATTGACCGCGCCCTCTCCCTCGTTCGATCCAACCAGCACCCTATGCGAGGCCCAGAGCTCCAATTCGGCCTGCTGCAGTCCACCGACCGGGCCAAGGCCCATTATGTGAGGAAACCCCCCAGCACCCATGTCATGTTTCGGCCCATTGGTATTTTTTTCAGTGCGGCGATTTTCCTTTTATTCCAGCGAATTACAGTTTTATAGAAAACCCCTCTTACTCCATGCATATTAAAACTCAACAGCCGTGCATCATATGTAAAAACATTATATATGAAAAATGCTTAGAATTTCATCTAGTTTAATAATATGCCACTTTCATCCATGTGTTAACATGTTTAAAATGTTGTTTGATTAATTTTGCTCATATGCCATGCAAAAATGCTTTATTTCATAACTAAATAACCGTAGCACCAAACCTAACAAACTTTATATGTAAATGGGGTAGAAAAAAAGCCTACTTTAACATGGTGCACTCGTCTAGCATGTTTAAAAACACTAAAATTATGTTTAGGGCAGAACAGTACCAACTCTAAATCTTGCATGTGGGGGTTTACCGGAGTCGTTGTTTGACGTTTTCGGCCTCATTTTAACTTGCCTAGATAGGTAGTTTTGTTATGCTTCACCCCTTGCCATGTTAATCAACATTTAATATTGTTGGGAACATAAACGAGATCGAACTAAATAACTTGTCGTGGTGTTTCGTCAATATGCAACAGAGTTGCATATTGAGCTCCACTTAATTTGTAGGACTGCTTGTGCTCTTTCCCATGCCATGCTTCATTAAACCGGGCATGCATCATACTTGATTGTGCATCATGCCATGTTCATGTCGTGGTTGTTTACTATGTTGTTTGCTTCTTTCTGGTGTGCTTCTTCGGGTTGGTTCCGTTAACGTTGCGTTTGTGAGGATTCGTTTGACTTCGTCCGCTTGTCTTCTTCATGGACTCGTTCTTCTTCCTTGCGGGATCTCAGGCAAGATGACCATACCCTCGAAATCACTTCTATCTTTGCTTGCTAGTTGCTCGATCTTTTGCTATGCCTATGCCGCGATACCTACCACTTGATTTATCATGCCTCCCATATAGCCATGTCATACCTCTAACCCACCTTGTCCTAGCAAACCGTTGTTTGGCTATGTTACCGCTTTGCTCAGCCCCTCTTATAGCATTGTTAGTTGCAGGTGAAGATGGAGTTTGTTCCTTGTTGGAACATGTTTATTGTTGGGATATAACAATATATCTTATTTAATTAATGCATCTATATACTTGGTAAAGGGTGGAAGGCTCGGCCTTATGCCTGGTGTTTTCTTCCACTCTTGCCGCCCTAGTTTCTGTCATACCGGTGTTATGTTCCTTGATTTTGCGTTCCTTACACGGTTGGGTTATAATGGGAACCTCTTGACAGTTCGCCTTGAATAAAACTCCTCCAGCAAGGCCCAACCTTGGTTTTACATTTGCACTAACAACCTAGCCTTTTTCCCTTGGGTTTCCGGAGCCCGAGGGTCATCTTTATTTTAACCCCCTCGGGCCAGTGCTTCTCTAAGTGTTGGTCCAACCTGAGCGATGTCTGGTGCCCCCTGGGCACCCAGGGTCTATGCCAACCCGACGTCTTGCTCATCCGGTGTGCCTTGAGAATGAGATATGTGCAGCTCCTATCGGGATTTGTCGGCACATCCGAGCGGCTTTGCTAGTCTTGTTTTACCATTGTCAAAATGTCTTGTAACCGGGATTCCGAGTCTGACCGGGTCTTCCTGGGAGAAGGAATATCCTTCGTTGACCATGAGAGCTTGTGATGGGCTAAGTTGGGACACCCCCGCAGGGTTTTGAACTTTCGAAAGCCGTGCCCGCGGTTATGGGCAGATGGAAATTTGTTAATGTGCGGTTGTAGAGAACTTGACACTTAACTTAATTAAAATGCATCAACCGCGTGTGTAGCCGTGATGGTCTCTTTTCGGCGGAGTCCGGGAAGTGAACACAGTTCTTGGGTTAGGTTTGAACATAAGTAGTTTCATGATCACTTCTAGTTTCACGACCGTTGCTTTGCTTCTCTTCTCACTCTCATTTGCGTATGTTAGCCACCATATATGCTAGTGCCTGCTGCAGCTCCACCTCACTACCTTTTCTTATCCATAAGCTTAAATAGTCTTGATCGCGAGGGTGTGAGATTGCTGAGTCCTCGTGACTCACAGTTTACTTCCAAAACTAGTTGCAGGTGCTGTTGATACCAGTGCAGTTGACGCAGCCGAGCTCAAGGAGGAGCTCGATGAAGATCGTGTTCGTTGAGCTGTTTCGTTTTCCTTTCGATCAGTAGTGGAGCCCAGTTGGGGCGATCGAGGATCTTTTGCATTAGGGGTAGTCTTCTTTTATTTTGGTTCTGTAGTCAGACCTTGTTTGTATTCTGGATGATGTAATGCTATATTTATGTATTGTGTGAAGTGGCGATTGTAAGTCAACTCTTTATCCCTCTCTTATTCATTAGATGGGATGTGTAAAGATTACCCCTCTTGCGACATGCCTACAATGCAGTTATGCCTCTAAGTCATGCTCCGACACGTGGGAGATATAGCCGCATCATGGGTGTTACAAAATGTGGGGTAACTTACGAACGTACCCCCACCAGTTTTGACCACGCGATGTCGAGGCGGCATTTCCGGCTGAGGGGTAGAAGGGGGATTTCACATATCTGGGCTGCTGGACCGATTTCGGATGAGGAGGGAGTTTTCGCGCATCGAAACATCGGGATAACAAGGTGCGGCGCAGGTTGAACAGGCAGGAGTTTCGCAACAGAAGAGACAAAAGATACTCTAGCTTGAAAATTTTGGGATAACAACGCACGGATTCCACATTCGGCAGAACAAACTTAACGTGTAAAAATACAATTCATACAAGACACAAGAGACACATGTCCCCTTTTACTATATTGCTATAACTTCCATGAAAAAACTACAAGAAAAATGTAAAAAAATTGGGAGAACAAGATTAGCCTGTACAGTACCAAATCAATTCTCATTTCCCGCAACAACAAGAAAAAACAAATCAATTCCCACTAGAAGATAGAGTCATGTCCCTTTTTATATGATTACAAATGCCAGGATCTCAAATTTCAATTTTTGAATCCATGTTATGTTGAATTCGAATATATCATTAGGTGATCTTGCGGTTTATAATGGATGTAGTCCTACATTTTGATCTTTCATCTTACATGAACATTTTACTCCACCCTATGAATATATATATATATATATATTGTCGTCTACCATATGGACTAAATTTGAATCAATTTTCCCTATTTGAATATGATTGTTGTCAAGTTATACCATCATTTAAATATTATCTTGATAACAAAAAACATGCATATAGTTTTAATCATTTTTAAATATGAACTACATGTACCATACGATCTCCAATTCAAATGTTTCTATCCATCTTATGTTGAATTCAAATCGCAGTACATTGGTCTAGGTAGTGAGATGTTCGGGATAATCTAAACCCTATTTTCATATGTATAATGTGTTTAACACACATAGCAATGCACCCCCACCGCCCACACACATGACATTTAGATGTTAGCTTTGAAAGCCACACATTATCTAAAATTAGAATAGTTATGTCCATGCGCGGAGGCAATGTGGTCAGACGATGCCTGCCGTCGGTATCGCAAATTCAAATTGATTTGGCCTTGTTTGATATGAATATAGCATATAGCATGTTTGATTCAAAACCACACCAGGCATATCTGCATTATATTCATGCATGCATGACTTACAAATATCATGAGCCCTTATTCAAATATTGGAATCCACTTTTATATTGATTATCATCTATGTGAGTCTTTTACACGCACACACACACACTCCTTCTCCCTTCATGGATACCAATAACTTTCCTATCGTGCATGCATATATGCACACACACTCCCCAGCACTCTGCATCCTCTACATCGTGCACACACATTCTTGTTCTTTAGGTCGGTCTCCCACGATATCCCTATGTCTCCATATTTCCAACACACACTGATCGATATACACCTATAGCTAGGTAGGCCTGCCTACGACACACATAGTCCCTCCCCTCCTCTCAACATCCATGCCTCCCGCCCTAACTCTGAGGCACGTGGGCACTGTTGCCCCCTCTGTTGTTATCCATCTTGTACTCGTACAGTGTCACAACCTAGCTGCACCCCCACTACACACACACCTCTCCCTAGTTGTCTTCGTCACTCCGGGTGTTCTTTATCTCTCACACATGCATGCATGTGCACCAGTCGATTACCCTCTATGTGTAGCCAAGTCTTTCGCTATTTTCCCACACATAACGTCTGACCTATATCTCTAGTTAAGTCTCCCACTCTTTACCCACATAGACATCGACCAAACCACGACCTCTCTACATCGGACCGCCTACCACACACACATTAATTACCCGTCCCCGTCTTATCATCCATGCCTCCCGCTTTGTCTATTGATAAGCACACCCACGCATGTTATCATCCCCTCTCTTTAATTATTTATCTCGCACTTGTACTCCTCCATTGTCTTTGCCTAGTTGGCCTCTCGTATCATCTTCCAACATGCACCCCCTCTTTCATACTACTTGTATGCTCGTAAAGTTCTTCCCTCTAGCCGTGTGTATCTATATGTTGCGTAAATGATCCCTCCCCCTCTCTTCTCGTATATCGCCCCCTCCACATACATATACTATGTACTCAGGCCTATCTTTGATAGAAACATATGTATAGAGGCATGTCGGACACGCCATCTCCCTCTCTATCTCTGACACACCCACATGTTGTACCCGATCGAATCTTGAAGCTGGATAGAGAAATGGAATCACCGATTCATATGAAAAGAGGGCTAGGTGGAGCCTTGGAGAACAAGTATGAAGAGAAGAGGTGCACGCATGCATGCACTGCCTCCCTCACACACGCGCACGGGTACACATTGGAGCACATTTCTCTAAGGAGATTTAGCCCTCATGATAATTTGACGCAAGTTGAAAGACTTGTTAGATGACGTGGCACTAGTACTTTGAGCATCGTTAATAGTATAGCCAACAACTGGCTATATGGAGTTGCCATGTCATATATAGTCAACCTAATAAGCAACATGTATAGTATAGTTAGTTGCTAAGCAATACTACTTTATTAATGCATGGCCCACTGTACACTGTCACAATGTTTCTTAGAGTCCGTGCTGTAGCCGGCTATTGACCTACAGCCCGCTTCCCTTCTCTCTCCTCTTCTCTATCATCCAACTCAACACGAATATAATTGCTTAATCATTATAGCCTACTGACTGTAACTTATTATACTTGCTCTTCCAGAACATGCAAAGCAAGTAGGAAACAAAATACTAGGAAGTTTCCATTTCGAGAGATGTCTCTCTTTTTCAGTCAATATAATTTCGAGCATAGATGTCGTGCCTAACCCTCTCATGCGAAGGGTCCCGAAGAAAGACGACCGGCGCGCGGCTCCGGCGATGGGCGACAATCAAGCAGGTGATAGTCATAGATAGATTAAGTATCAAAGGCAACCTAGCTTAGTTAAATGCATAAATGATACGCGCCACTTGGTCCGGCCTGAGCGGCTTGGGGATGATGCAACCCGAGGGGTGCCCCCAGCAAGGTAAACTAAAAACATAAAAAATATGGGATACATGCCACAGGGACGGACCCACGTGGCCTGGGAATAATGCAGCCCCATGGGTGCTCCCAGCTAAATGAACTTGGAAAATGTCACCTGGTTCCATTGATAAAGGGGTGTTGAGGCAGCTGAAGGTACGCGGTGAAGGGGTTGCTCCTCATGAGTCGCCGGGGCCCTGAGCCTCGGGAGGCTCTGGGGGTCTAGGCGGTTCCTTGAGGATCGTCGCCATCTCCGCTAGGACTGCGTGGTGCCTAGCCTCTAGACCCGCCATGACGCTCCATAGGTTGCGCTGCAAGGCAACAGCCACGCTCGGCAGGCCGAACGACATGCGAACGTAGCTGTGAGGTAGACCCTCGCAGCACCCAACACGCGAAGGCCAGAAGCACTCCTGAGATGCGGCTCGTTTGAGCCCTGGGATGTCGATGCAGGCGTGCAGCTCACCACCCTCACCTGGGTGGGGAGCAACGCCAGGTGGGCGGCGGTCGCCGCGTATTGCTCTTGCTTCCTGAAGCTCCTGAGATACCTTGGTGACGAACTCCTGAGCGTCGGGTGCTCCTTGCCCAGTGTCCTCCTGAGGGAGACGTGCCGCGAAACATGCCTCCAAATGGTGCCCGAGCGCCTCCCTCATGATGTTGGCGAGGTCTGAGGCCCTCCAGAAGAGAGCCCCTGAGCCCTGCCCGAGGAGGGCGCCAGGCGCGCCTTCCTATGCGACAGAGGGAGACGCCCTAGGTGCGGGTGCTGATCCTGACGAGGTGCCACTTGCGGCGCTGCCTTCCTGAGGTCTGGCACAGAGTAGCTTCTTCTTCTTGGGGACGACCTCAGGAGGGTACCGAGCTGCATTGTTGTCGGGGTCTTCGATTGACGCTGCTTGGAAGGCGCGCTCTAGGGAGCACACCGCATCTCTTTCTTCGCAGGGGAGTGTGATGATCCCACCGCTTCCTGGCATCTTGAGGACATTGTAGCCGTGGTGCGTCACGGCCATGAACTTGGACAGGGCCGGATACCCGAGGATGGAATTGTATGGCAGACGGATGTGGGCGACGTCGAAGTCGATGAGCTCAGTGCGTAGTTGTTGCGCTGTCCGGAGGTGACTGGGAGGCGGACCTGACCGATCGGCATGGTGGAGCCATCGGTCACTCCATAGAAAGGCTTGGTGCGCTGAAGCTGATCATACGGCACTTGGAGGTTGTCGAACATGTCGGCGGACAGGACGTTGAGCCCTGCGCCACCATCGATGAGAGTCTAGGTAACTTGCACGTTGCTAATGACTGATGAACAAAGCATCGGGAGGACGCCGGTGGTAGCCGTGCACTTGAGCTCATATGCCGAGCTGAACATGACAGCGCACTGGGACCATCTGAGTGGGCACATGGCCTCAAGCTTGGGGAGGACTGCATTCACTTCACGAGCAAACTGTTTGAAGATACGCTGTGAGGCTGGGGCTTGAGCTCCGCCCAAGATCCAGGCGATGGCATGCGGCTCCTAGAAGCCCCCCAGCCCCCTCGTCCTGATGGTGGTCGTCATTCCTTCTTGGTGGTGGCGGTAGTGGAGGGAGACCGGCGTTGCCCTGAGGACGATCCTCATGAGACTGATCCCTCCAGGCGCCCTCGCGAGGCTGATCCTGCCAGTGGTCCTCACAAGGTTGGTCGCGCCACTCCTGGCGCGTGCCACGGTCATCCCAGCGTCCGCCACCACATCCTCCTCCTCGGTCGTAGCCCCGGTCGTTGCGCTCAGCGCGTCGACTGAAGTGTCCTTCACGAATGGCTCTGATCTCTTAACAGTTGCTAGTGTTGTGGCTATGCAGGTTATGGAAGGCGCAGAACGGTCGGCTGCTCTTGGATGACTCGGGCAGGTCCCTGCGGCGCTTTGTGTCCGGCTCCACCGCGAGCACGGCTGCCCCCTTGCGCTTCACGTCTTTGGCCTTGGCTTTCTTCTCCTCCGGGTCCGCAGCCGGGAGCTCGAGGAGGGAGAGGCGCCCCTCCTCAGCTCTTGCGCACTTGGTCGCCAGGTTGAACAGCTCCAGAGACGTGCACAACTCCTCGTGGATGGCGAGCTCCTCCTTCATCTTGATGTCACGGACACCGTCGGAGAACGCGGAGATGATGGCCTCGTCCGTCACCTTGGGGATCTCGAGACGAACATTGTTGAAGCACTGGATGTACTTCTGGAGGGTCTCTCCTAGTTGTTGCTTGACGCGGCGTAGGTCACCCGCAGCTGGTGGGCGGTCACGAGTGCCCTAGAAGTTGGCGACGAAATGGTCATGCATCTCGTTCCAGGAGGAAATCGAGCCTGGAGGCAGGTTCAGGAGCCAGGAGCGGGCACCATCCTTGAGAGCCATGGGGAACCAGTTCGCCATGACTTTCTCATCGCCGTTGGCCGCCTCGATGCTCAGCTCATAGAGCTGCAGGAACTCCGCAGGGTCGAGGGTATTGTCATAGCGAGGAGGCAGATCTGGCTTGAACTTGCCCGGCCAAGCGACGCTATGCAGCTCAGGGGTGAAGGCGCGGTAGCCTGCCGTGGTCACCGGGACTTTGCGCTGGTGGAGAACTTGTCCTTATGAGGTCCGCGCATCGCTGTTGCATGCGGCACGCGGTCTTGCCGTGGTGGTGCAGGGAGCGCGGGGGCATTTTCTCTCAGTCGAGGGACTTCTTGGCTGCTTCTTTCTTCTTGCGTGGGCATCGGACGCGGCAGGTCACGCCGTGGGGCCGCGCGCCTGGGCGCCAAGACTCTGTCTTGGGGGCAGTGGTGGTGAAGGGGCTCCATGGGCCACGCCGCCCGCGGCTGGTGGAGGGCAAGGCGGCGAGAGGGACGGCGCAGGGGAGCCCCCTGCGACGCTGACAAGCTTGGCGATGCGGTCGAGCCAGTCCTCGTAGAGGTCGTCGACTGGGCGGTAGCGCAGGAGCTCACGCGCCGTGCATAGAGTGGCCTGTGCGTCCACGGGAGCGCAACGAGCGTGGGATGACGAGCCGGCCGGGGTCAGTGATGGAGTGGCAGCGCGGCTGTCCCGCCGCACCGAGGGGTTCAGCGAGGATGCTTGCTTCTCGTTCCCCGGCGGGCCGGTGCCGGCGTTGGCGGCAGGCGACGGAAAACAACAGGGTGGCCCGCCGACGGGAGCCGTCTAAGCAATGTGGGTGGCGAGGGCAGCCCGGCGCTCAGCGCGAGCGCGGCGAGCATCCGCCATGGAGACGATGGGTCAACGAGATGTGGAGCGACGGAAGGGAAGCTTCTGCGCACCCCTACATGGCGCGCCAAATCTCGGATCACGGGTTCCGGCAAAACCCTCAAGGTTCAAACACTGGGGTGTGCACGAAGATCTCCCCCTACCGATCCATGTCCTAGCTTCGCTAAGATTTCACAGGCTAACTCGACGAACTCGCAAACACAGAGGGCACAGGATTTATACTGGTTCGGGCCACCGTTGTGGTGTAATACCCTACTCTAGTGTGGTGTGGTGGATTGCCTCTTGGGCTGAGGATGAATAGTACAAGGGGAAGAACAGCCTCCTGAGGAGAGGTGTTCTTGTGCTCGGTGAACTTGTGGTTGTCCCGGTCTCTCCCCCCTAGCTATGGTGGTGGCTAGTCCTATTTATAGAGGCCCTGGTCCTCTCCCCAAATATTAAGAGGGAAGGGAGCCAACAACGGCCAATTTGAAAGGGGACAACTAGTACAGCTTATCCTGACAAAAGCAGTCTTTGCCTGCAAAAGGCTCTCATGGTGACACCGCCTTGGGCTCCATGGGGACCTCCGTCTTGCCGTCCTGGTGGTGTTGGTCTCGTTGCACTGAGATGGAAACCTTTGCTCGAGGCCTCAGTACTCCGTGCCTGCGCTTGCTTCCTTAGCACCAAAGAGGAAACAAGGACACTGTGCGCGCTGGCACCCGCCTGATCTCGATCGTCATGGCTCACGTCATCGAAACCTCACGAGGTTTGCCTTGTCTTGAACTCTCCGCCCCTCGTGAGCCAGCCTGGTGAGGAAGCTCCTGACGAGGTCTTGTGTCGTCCGCCTCGCGAGGCTTGGCCCCTCACAAGGGTCTTGAAAGCTTGTTGGTGAAGATTGATGCCTCCTCGCAGAGCCACGTCATGGGCCGCAGGCAGGCAAGTCTGGGGACCCCCATTCCCAGAACGCTGACATAATCTTCTGGCCCTATCTATTCCTAGTCTATACACAACAAAGCTCACTCCAATCCAAGACCAAGTGACCAGAAGCCACAAGCAACCATGGAATTTGATGGACACGAGCGGTAGTCTGCTATGAGAGATCATCTAAGACGCTGGCCTGCGGCCCCGCACTTCACAGTGTTTCCAAACAGTGCTGAGGACGGCGAGCGGCAGTCTGCTATGCCAGATCATCCAAGATGCCAGCCTACGGCCCCGCACCATGCAGTGTTTCTAGACGGTGCAGGCGGCCGCCGGCGAACTAGCCCTCACCGACACCGACTTTGCCTCTCGCATGGGCGAGATGATGGTCCGCTCCATCCGCAAGTTCACTGCCATCAAGAAGCATGCGTACGACTTTGCCCTACTCCTCCAGCCCGCGCGTCCAGGCTCCTCATTGCCTACCACCCTCGTGGGCCTCCAAGGTGACTAACTCTTTGAAGCACTGGTGGTGCAGTAGCCACGAGAGGTCACGACAAAGAATGTGCATCTCGAGGCCGCGCTCGCGACGCAGCGCCTCACCATGCAAGAAACCATCGACATGCACATCCAAGTGTATGAGGAAATTGTCTACACAGGACACTACAAGGCCAACGAGGACAGAAATACGTTGGCCTTCTTCCACTGGCTGGAATGTTTGGACATCAATGTTCGTAAGCATGTTGACCTAGCCACAAAAGCCGCTGCTACTTAGCCGTCGTTCGGTGGGCCGGTGCCCCGAGTCGAGGAGGAGGAGGAGGATGTCATCGATGGATGCATATTTCTTCTTGCCTCCTGTAACTGGCACTGCATCGCCTCATGGCCTTAATGTTTTATTAGTGAATGGCATTTTAATTCCAGTCATAAATGACATTATTGTTCAACTTCTTGAAGAGGCGAATAGCAAAGAGCAACCCGAACATGGGAGTTGCGTAAGCTCGCGTGTAATTCTTATGTGTAGGGAGGGGCGTGGTGTCGCAACTTTGTGGCATTTCTTTTCTATTGTTGTTTGTGTTCAATAGGTGACACCGTCAGATGCAGATCCTACTGTTATTGTGTTGATTGCTTACGAAAACCTTATAATCCCAAAACACTTAGGCACGGTGGATTAACTCGACCTCATTTCTTGTTTCTTGACATGAATGAAGGAATCGACCAGTAAGAGACGTGGGTTGTGTATGTTTTTAATGCCTTGACACTACCTAGCACGGCATGCTGCGGTCAGTTCATTGCATGCAATGGTAGTGCTACAGTAAATATTAAGTTCTCTCATTTTCCCCTCTGCCTTGGTCGCGGTGCACAATGTAGTAATGACTAGTCTCTTCTTGACCCACACTTACATTGATACGCTTGAATGCAAAGGAGGGAGATCGTAGCGGTTCCCGAGATGTTGAACAGTCAATGATGCATCCTCAATTAGCAGAGGAAATTGCACAAACCACCTACTTTTGGTGCTAGTGTTGCACAAAACACCTACTATACAGGTTTGTTGCATAAACCACCACTTATTGCGGTAATTCATTGCAGTTAGGTCTAATCCACCATTTAGATGGGTTGACATGATTCCTGACAAGTGGGTCTACTTTGTAAGGGCACCGGTGGTAAAAAAAGGCAGCGTTGGAGATGCACAATTTTGTGTAGCAATCTTATGTTATTTCACATGAAATTTTGGCTATTTATGTATCTTTTTATATTTGTGTAGCAATCTTATGTTATTTCACATGAAATTTCATGGTGTTGCAGAAAACAATTTAAGTAAATCATACATGTATCCAATACTATTCTGAAAAAATGCAGTTCATTCCAATAGTTTGTGAGATATTTGCAATGTTAGTTGGCTCGTTCAATTTTTTGTTCAAAATTTAACATTTTTGAAAGATGGAAAAATCATAGATGCACTCACTCACTAATATTCTGTAGATAAATTAGCTCAATTCTAGCAAAAAGATTGTGAGATATTGACATTTCTAGTTGGCTACTGATCTGGCCGTGTTTTTTGCCACCGATGTACTTAAAAACCGGACCAAGTTGTCAGGAATCGCTTCAACACACACAAATGATAGATTTGATCTACCTGCAATGAATTACCGCAATATGTGGTGTTTTGTGCAACAAAGCTGTATAGTGGGCGTTTTGTGCAACACTAGTACCAAAAATAGGTGGTTTGTGTAATTTTCTCTCAATTAGCATGCAGATGGAATTAATTGGAGAAGCAGAATGGAGCTAGCATGATGTTAATGGTTTCCACTCGTTGAAGCTTCCACACCACTCCAATCCATCTACCTAATTGTATGCACCACTGCTCACTCCAATCTATGACCCAAGACCAAGTGACTAGAAGCCACAAGCACCTATCGAGGTGATGGACGCGAGCGGCAGTCGGCTGTGCCAGATCATCCAAGATGCCGGCCTGCGGCCCCGCACCACGCAGCGTTTCCAGATGGTGCTAGCGACCGCCGACATTGTAGCCCTTGCCGATGCCGGCTTTGTCTCTCACATGGACGAGATGATTGTCTGCTCCATCCGAAAGTTCACCACCATCAAGAAGTGTCCGATCGACCTTGCCATACTGCTCCAGCCTACACGCCCAGGCTCCTCATTGCCTGCCACCCTCATCGGCCTCCATGGTGATGAACTCTTTCAAGCCCACGTGGCCTTGCAGCTGCCAGAGGTCACAACGAATAATGTCCACCTCGAGGTCACGCTCGTTGCATAGCGCATCGCCATGCAAGAAACCATCGACATGCACATCCACGTCTATGAGGAAATTGTCTACATAGGCCACTACAAGGCCAGCGAGGACAGAAAGACGTTGGCCTTCTTCCACTGGCTGGAATGTTTGGACATCATTGTTCATAAGCACGTTGACCTGGCCACGAAAGCCGCTGCTACTTAGCCGCCATTCGGTGGTCTGGCTCCTTGAGTTGAGGAGGAAGAGGTCATCGCTGGATGCGTCTTTCCACTTGCCTCCTGTAACCAGCACTACATCGCCTTGTGGCCTTAATGTTTTATTAGTGTATGGCATTTTTATTCTAGTCGTAAATGACATGTTATAAATGCCTTAGCATTTTCTATGTACAAGTTATAAATGTAAAGACTGCCGCATTCGCGTCGCACCCCCACACGGTCTGTCTGGCATGCCGCTCAAGCTAGGGAACGCTTGTTGTCTTAGCATTTTCACTGTCAGGTGGGACCGAAGTTGAGTAAACTGACTATCGGCTAATCCCCACCCCACCCACTGCGCGTCGGCTAAGTTAGAATTAGAAGAGAGAAACAAGGGAGAAGAGTTAGCTATAGCACGGACGCTGTTGTCAGATGGAACTCGTGTTGATAGAGTAGGAGTACTGAGTACTCGTACGTCTAGTACTGAGTACCACTAGGTGGGTGCATGCAACCTATACATGTCATCACTTTAGGTCTCATTTTCGAACCGCAGCTACGTTTCATAGTACATATTTTTTACGCGTCTTTCCTCCTACATGTTCTCCAAGGATATTTCCACGTGCTTCCTTTCGGCAACATGTGGGACATAGAGCATCTGGGTTGTAGTGTATGCACGACTTGGAGCATATGCAACCATGCTGACGTACTTTACATTTCACACCTGATGAATTACATGCAAACCCCTCTGTCGGTGTCAAAACCGGCGGATCTAGGGTAGGGGGTCCCGAACTGTGCGTCTAAGGCGGATGGTAACAAGAGGCAGGGAACACGATGTTTTACCCAGGTTCGGGCCCTCTTGATGGAGGTCAAACCCTACGTCCTGCTTGATTTATTCTTGATGATATGAGTATTACAAGAGTTGATCTACCATGAGATCGGAGAGGCTAAACCCTAGAAGCTAGCCTATGGTATAATTGTATGTTATTGTGTCCTACGGACTAAACCCTCCAGTTTATATAGACACTGGAGGGGGCTAGGGTTACACAGAGTCGGTTACAAGGAAGGAGATCTACCTATCCGTATTGCCAAGCTTGCCTTCCACGCCAAGGAGAGTCCCATCCGGACACGGGACGAAGTCTTCAATCTTGTATCTTCATAGTCCAACAGTCCGGCCAAAGGTTATAGTCCGGCTGTTCGGATACCCCCTAATCCAGGACTCCCTCAGTAGTGTTGGAAATATGCCCTAGAGGCAATAATAAATTGATTATTATTATATTTCCTTGTTCATGATAATCGTTTATTATCCATGCTATAATTGTATTGATAGGAAACTCAGATACATGTGTGAATACATAGACAACACCATGTCCCTAGTAAGCCTCTAGTTGACTAGCTCGTTGATCAATAGATGGTTACGGTTTCCTAACCATGGACATTGGATGTCGTTGATAACGGGATCACATCATTAGGAGAACGATGTGATGGACAAGACCCAATCCTAAGCATAGCACTAGATTGTGTAGTTCATATGCTATAGCTTTTCTAATGTCAAGTATCATTTCCTTAGACCATGAGATTGTGGAACTCCCGGATACCGTAGGAATGCTTTGGGTGTATCAAACGTCACAACGTAACTGGGTGGCTATAAAGGTGCATTACAGGTATCTCTGAAAGTGTCTGTTGGGTTGGCACGAATCGAGACTGGGATTTGTCACTCCGTATAAGCGGAGAGGTATCTCTGGGCCCACTCGGTAGGACATCATCATATGCACAATGTGACCAAGGAGTTGATCACGGGATGATGTGTTACGGAACGAGTAAAGAGACTTACCGGTAACGAGATTGAACTAGGTATTGGATACCGACGATCGAATCTCGGGCAAGTAACATACCGATAGACAAAGGGAATTGTATACGGGATTGATTAAGTCCTTGACATCGTGGTTCATCCGATGAGAACATCGTGGAACATCTGGGAGCCATCATGGGTATCCAGATCCCGCTGTTGGTTATTGACCGGAGAACGTCTCGGTCATGTCTGCATGTCTCCCGAACCCGTAGGGTCTACACACTTAAGGTTCGGTGACGCTAGGGTTGTAGAGATATTAGTATGCGGTAACCCGAATATTGTTCGGAGTCCCTAATGAGATCCCGGACGTCACGAGGAGTTCCGGAATGGTCCGGAGGTAAAGAATTATATATAGGAAGTGCTGTTTCAGCCATCGGGACAAGTTTCGGGGTTATCGGTATTGTACCGGGACCACCGGAAGGGTCCCGGGGGTCCACCGGGTGGGGCCACCTGCCCCGGGGGGCCACATGGGCTGTAGGGGGTGTGCCTTGGCCTATATGGGCCAAGGGCACCAGCCCCAAGAGGCCCATGCGCCAAGAGATGGGAAAAAGGGGAGAGTCCTAAAAGGGGAAGGCACCTCCGGGGTGCCTTGGGGAGGATGGACTCCTCCCCACCCTTGGCCGCACCCTTCCTTGGAGGAAGGGGCAAGGGCTGCGCCTCCCCCTCTCCCTTGGCCCTATATATAGTGGGGAAAAGGAGGAGCAAACATACCTGAGCCCTGGCGCCTCCCTCTCCCTCCCGTGACACATCTACCTCCTCCCACAGCGCTTAGCGAAGCCCTGTTGGAATCCCGCTACTTCCACCATGCCGTCGTGCTGCTGGATCTCCATCAACCTCTCCCTCCTCCTTGCTGGATCAAGGCGTGGGAGACGTCTCCATTCCGTACGTGTGTTGAACGCGGAGGTGCCGTCCGTTCGACACTTGATCATCGGTGATTTGAATCACGACGAGTACGACTCCATCAACCCCGTTCACTTGAACGCTTCCGCTTAGCGATCTACAAGGGTATGTAGATGCACTCTCCTTCCCCTCGTTGCTGGTTTCTCCATAGATAGATCTTGGTGATACGTAGGAAAATTTTGAATTTATGCTACGTTCCCCAACAGTGGCATCATGAGCTAGGTCTATTGCGTAGATTCTATGCACGAGTAGAACACAAAGTAGTTGTGGGCGTTGATTTTGTTCAATATGCTTGCCGTTACTAGTCTTATCTTGATTCGGCGGTATTGTGGGATGAAGCGGCCCGGACCGACCTTACACGTACTCTTACGTGAGACCGGTTCCACCGACAAACATGCACTAGATGCATGAGGTGGCTAGCGGGTGTCTGTCTCTCCTACTTTAGTCGGATCGGATTCGATGAAAAGGGTCCTTATGAAGGGTAAATAGCAATTGGCATATCACGTTGTGGTCTTTGCGTAGGTAAGAAACGTTCTTGCTAGAAACCCATAGCAGCCACATAAAACATGCAAACAACAATTAGAGGACGTCTAACTTGTTTTTGCAGGGGTATGCTATGTGATGTGATATGGCCAAAAGGATGTGATGAATGATATATGTAATGTATGAGATTGATCATGTTCTTGTAATAGATGATCATGGAGCCCCAAGATGGAGATCAAAGGAGCTACATGATATTGGCCATATCATGTCACTATTTGATTGCATATGATGTTTATCATGTTATGCATCTTATTTGCTTAGAACGATGGTAGTAAATAAGATGATCCCTTATTATAATTTCAAGAAAGTGTTCCCCCTAACTGTGCACCGTTGCTACAGTTCATCGTTTCGAAGCACCACGTGATGATCGGGTGTGATAGATCCTTACGTTCACATACAACGGGTGTAAGACAGATTTACACACGCAATACACTTAGGTTGACTTGACGAGCCTAGCATGTGCATAGACATGGCCTCGGAACACAGAAGACCGAAAGGTCGAGCATGAGTCATATAGAAGATACGATCAACATGAAGATGTTCACCGACGTTGACTAGTCCGTCTCACGTGATGATCGGACACGGCCTAGTTCACTCGGATCATGTAATCACTTAGATGACTAGAGGGATGTCTATCTAAGTGGGAGTTCATAAGATGAACTTAATTATTCTGAACATAGTCAAAAGGATTTTGCAAATTATGTCGTAGCTCACGCTATAGTTCTACTGTTTAGATATGTTCCTAGAGAAAAAAAATTAGTTGAAAGTTGATAGTAGCAATTATGCGGACTAGGTCCGTAAACTGAGGATTGTCCTCATTGCTTCAAAGAAGGCTTATGTCCTTAATGCACCGCTCAGTGTGCTGAACCTCGAACGTTGTCTGTGGATGTTGCGAACATCTGACATACACGTTTTGATAACTACGTGATAGTTCAGTTAAATGGTTTAGAATTGAGGCACCAAAGATGTTTTGAAACGTCACGAAACATATGAGATGTTTTGAGGGCTGAAATTGGAATTTCAGGCTCGTGCCCACGTCAAGAGGTATAAGACCTCCGACGGTTCTTCTAGCCTACATACTAAGGGAGAAAAGCTCAATTGTTGAGCTTGTGCTCAGATTGTCTGAGTACAACAATCATTTGAATCAAGTGGGAGTTGATCTTCCAGATAAGATAGTGATGTTTCTCCGAAATCATTACCACCAAGCTGCTAGAGCTTCGTGATGAACTATAATGTATCAGGGACATATATGATGATCCTTGAGATATTCGCGATGTTTGACACCGCGAAAGTAGAAATCAAGAAGGAGCATCAATTGTTGATGGTTAGTGAAACCACTAGTTTCAAGAAGGGCAAGGGCAAGAAGGGATACTTCATGACACGGCAATTCAGCTGCTGCTCTAGTGAAGAAACCCAAGGTTGAACCCAAACCCGAGACTAAGTGCTTCTGTAATAAGGGGAACAACCACTGGAGCAGAATTACCCTAGATACTTGGTAGATTAGAAGGCTGGCAAGGTCGATAGAAGTATATTGGATATACATTGTGTTGATGTGTACTTTACTAGTACTCCTAGTAGCACCAGGGTATTAGATACCGGTTCGGTTGCTAAGTGTTAGTAACTCGAAATAAAAGCTACAGAATAAACAGAGACTAGCTAAAGGTGAGCTGACGATATGTGTTGGAAGTGTTCTCAATGTTGATATGATCAAGCACCGCACGCTCCCTCTACCATCGAGATCGGTGTTTGCGTTGAGCATAGACATGATTGGATTATGTCTATCACAATACGGTTATTCATTAAGGAGAATAATGGTTACTCTGTTTATTTGAATAATACCTTCAACGGTCTTACACCTATGATGAATGGTTTATTGAATCTCGATCGTAGTGATACACATGTTCATGCCAAAAGATATAAGATAGTACCACCTACTTGTGGCACTGCCACGTAAGTCATATCGGTATAAAACGCATGAAGAAGCTCCATGTTGATGGATCTTTGAGCTCACTCGTTTTTTGAAAAGTTTGAGACATGCGAACCATGTTTGTTGGTAGATATGCATGAAGAAACTCTATACAGATGGATCATTTTGTACTCACTTGATTTTGAATCACTTGAGACATGCAAATCATACCACATGGGCAAGATGACTGAAAGCCTCGTTTTCAGTAAAATGGAACAAGAAAGCAACTTGTTGGAAGTAATACATTTTGATGTGTGCAATCCAATGAGTGCTGAGGCATGTAGTGGATATCGTTATGTTCTTACTTCACAGATGATTTGAGTAGATGTAGAGTATATTTACTTGATGAATCACGAGCCTGAATTATTGAAAGGTTCAGGTAATTTCAGGGTGAAGTTGAAAGATCGTCGTGACAAGAGGATAAAAAATCTATGATATGATCATAGAGATGAATATCTGAATTGCGAGTTTGGCATAGAATTAAGACATTGTGGAAATTGTTTCACAACTGATACAGCCTGGAACACCATAGTGTGATGGTGTGTCCGAACATCATAACTGCACCCTATTGGATATGATGCATACCATGATGTCTCTTATCAAATTACCACAATAGTTTATGGGTTAGGCATTAGAGACAACCACATTCACTTTAAAAGGGGCACCACGTAATTCCGATGATATGACACCGTATGAACTATGGTTTAGAGAAACCTAATCTGTCATTTCTTAAAAGTTTGGGACTGCGACGCTTATGTGAAAAAGTTTCAGGCTGATAAGCTCGAACCTAAAGCGGATAAATGCATCTTCATAGGACACCCGAAACAGTTGGGTATACCTCCTGTCTCAGATTCGAAAGCAATAAGGGATTGTTTCTAGAATCAGGTCCTTTCTCGAGGAAAGGTTTCTCTCGAAAGAATTGAGTGGGAGGATGGTGGAGACTTGATGAGGTTATTGAACCGTCACTTCAACTAGTGTATAGCAGGGCACAAAGAGTTGTTCCTGTGGCACCTACACCAATTGAAGTGGAAGCTTATGATATTGATCATGAGACTTCGGATCAAGTCACTCCCAAAACTCGTAGGATGACAAGGATGCGTACTACTTCAGAGTGGTACGTAATCCTGTCTTGGAAGTCATGTTGCTAGACAACAATGAACCTATGAGCTATGGAGAAGCGATGGTGGGCCTGGATTCCGATAAATGGTTCGAGGCCATATAATCCGAGAGAGGATCCATATATGAAAACAAAGTGTAGACTTTGGAAGTACTACTTGATGGTCGTAAGGCTGTTGAGTACAGATGGATTTTAAAAGGAAGACGAACAATGATGGTAAATGTCACCATTAAGAAAGCTCGACTTGTCATTAAGATGTTTTTCGACAAGTTCAAAGAGTTGACTACGATGAGACTTTCTCACTCGTAGCGATGCTAAGAGTCTGTTGGAATTATATTAGCGATTACTGCATTATTTATGAAATCTTGCAGATAGGATGTCAAAACATTGTTTCCTCGATGATTTTCTTGAGGAAAGGTTGTATGTGATACAACCGGAAGGTTTTGTCAATCCTAAAAGATGCTAACAAGTATGCAAAGCTCCAGCAATCCTTCTGAAGACTGGAGTAAGCATCTCGGAGTTGGAATGTATGCTTTGATGAGATGATCAAAGATTTTGGGTGTATACAAAGTTTATGAGAAACTGGTATTTCCAAAGAAGTGAGTGGGAGCACTATAGAATTTCTGATGAGTATATGTTTTAACATATTGTTGATCAGAAATGACGTAGAATTTCTAGAAAGCATATAGGGTTATTTGGAAAGTGTTTTTCAATGGAAAGCCTGGATTAAGCTACTTGAGCATTGAGCATCAAGATCTATAAGGATAGATCAAAACGCTTAATAGTACTTTCAAATGAGCACATGCCTTGACGTGATCTTGAAGGTGTTCAAGATGGATCAGTCAAAGAAGGAGTTCTTGCCTGAGTTGTAAGGTATGAAGTTAAGACTTAAAGCTCGACCGCGGCAGAATAGAGAGAAAAGACGAAGGTCGTCCCCTATGCTTAAGACGTAGGCTCTACAGTATGCTATGCTGTGTACCGCACCTGAAGTGTGCCTTGCCATGAGTCAATCAAGGGGTACAAGAGTAATCCATGAATGGATCACAGGACAGCGGTTAAAGTTATCCTTAGTAACTGGTGGACTAAGGAAGTTTCTCGGTTATGGAGGTGGTAAGAAGAGTTCGTCGTAAAGGGTTACGTCGATGCAAGCTTAACACCTATCCGGATAGCTCTGAGTAGAGATAGCGGATGCATATAATGGAGCAACAATTTAGAATAGCTCCAAGTAGAATAGTTATTTGGAGTAGCTCCAAATAGAGCATGGTAGCTACATCTAGGAGATGACATAGAGATTTGTAAAGCACACACGGATCTGAAAGGTTCGGACCCGTTGACTAAAACCTCTCTCACAAGCAACATGATCAAACCTAAAACTCATTGAGTGTTAATCACATAGTGATGTGAACTAGACTACTGACTCTAGTAAACTCTTGGGTGGTTGTCACATGGCGATGTGACCTGTGAGTGTTAATCACATGGCGGTGTGAACTAGATTATTGACTCTAGTGCAAGTGGGAGACTGTTGGAAATATGCCCTAGAGGCAATAATAAATTGATTATTATTATATTTCCTTGTTCATGATAATCGTTTATTATCCATGCTATAATTATATTGATAGGAAACTCAGATACATGTGTGAATACATAGACAACACCATGTCCCTAGTAAGCCTCTAGTTGACTAGCTCGTTGATCAATAGATGGTTACGGTTTCCTAACCATGGACATTGGATGTCGTTGATAACGGGATCACATCATTAGGAGAATGATGTGATGGACAAGACCCAATCCTAAGCATAGCACTAGATCGTGTAGTTCATATGCTATAGCTTTTCTAATGTCAAGTATCATTTCCTTAGACCATGAGATTGTGCAACTCCCGGATACCGTAGGAATGCTTTGGGTGTATCAAACGTCACAACGTAACTGGGTGGCTATAAAGGTGCATTACAGGTATCTCTGAAAGTGTCTGTTGGGTTGGCACGAATCGAGACTGGGATTTGTCACTCCGTATAAGCGGAGAGGTATCTCTGGGCCCACTCGGTAGGACATCATCATATGCGCAATGTGACCAAGGAGTTGATCACGGGATGATGTGTTACGGAACGAGTAAAGAGACTTACCGGTAACGAGATTGAACTAGGTATTGGATACCGATGATCAAATCTCGGGCAAGTAACATACCGATAGACAAAGGGAATTGTATACGGGATTGATTAAGTCCTTGACATCGTGGTTCATCCGATGAGAACATCGTGGAACATGTGGGAGCCATCATGGGTATCCAGATCCCGCTGTTGGTTATTGACCGGAGAACGTCTCGGTCATGTCTGCATGTCTCCCGAACCCGTAGGGTCTACACACTTAAGGTTCGGTGACGCTAGGGTTGTAGAGATATTAGTATGCGGTAACCCGAATGTTGTTCGGAGTCCCGGATGAGATCCCGGACGTCACGAGGAGTTCCGGAATGGTCCGGAGGTAAAGAATTATATATAGGAAGTGCTGTTTCGGCCATCGGGACAAGTTTCGGGGTTATCGGTATTGTACCGGGACCACCGGAAGGGTCCCGGGGGTCCACCGGGTGGGGCCACCTGCCCCGGGGGGCCACATGGGCTGTAGGGGGTGTGCCTTGGCCTATATGGGCCAAGGGCACCAGCCCCAAGAGGCCCATGCGCCAAGAGATGGGAAAAAGGGGAGAGTCCTAAAAGGGGAAGGCACCTCCGGGGTGCCTTGGGGAGGATGGACTCCTCCCCACCCTTGGCCGCACCCTTCCTTGGAGGAAGGGGCAAGGGCTGCGCCTCCCCCTCTCCCTTGGCCCTATATATAGTGGGGAAAAGGAGGAGCAAACATACCTGAGCCCTGGCGCCTCCCTCTCCCTCCCGTGACACATCTACCTCCTCCCGCAGCGCTTAGCGAAGCCCTGTTGGAATCCCGCTACTTCCACCACGCCCTCGTGCTGCTGGATCTCCATCAACCTCTCCCTCCTCCTTGCTGGATCAAGGCGTGGGAGACGTCTCCGTTCCGTACGTGTGTTGAACGCGGAGGTGCCGTCCGTTCGGCACTTGATCATCGGTGATTTGAATCACGACGAGTACGACTCCATCAACCCCGTTCACTTGAACGCTTCCGCTTAGCGATCTACAAGGGTATGTAGATGCACTCTCCTTCCCCTCGTTGCTGGTTTCTCCATAGATAGATCTTGGTGATACGTAGGAAAATTTTGAATTTATGCTACGTTCCCCAACAAGTAGCCCCTGAACCAGGCTTCAATGACAATGAGTCCAGTGCCAGTGTTGTCTTCGGCATTGCAAGGCGGGTTCCTCCTCCGAATACACCACGGAAGAATTTGAATACAAGGATAGTGTCCGACCCTACAAAATAAGTTCCACATACCACCGTAGAGAGAATAATATTTCCACAAATCTAATCTGCTGACACGTTTTGGAAACATGACATCATGCCATGGCCCGGTGATTATTTGAACCGTTTTTCTTTAACCAGCCCTGCCCATAACGTGAGGCGGTTTCTTGACACATCTTGTCAAAGCAGAGATCGTGTTCCCCTTATTACGGGACTCTCATCAATACAGTCGTGGGTAACCCAACCGTGTCTAGGACTCCTAGATTTTAGGCAAGTCCCAAACGGCCACGAGGAGGACGCTTGATATTCGCCCTCTTTATAAAGGGACAAGGCTTTTACTTTTTTTTCCTCCCGTGCTGAATCGAATCCTTCCCCCGCCTCGAGTTCTAAACCCAAAGCCCAGGTCAGGTGCTTCGGACCTTCAATCATGTCCGGATCTAGCCATCAAGGCCGGTGGATGCCTTCCTCCGTCACGGAGGAGGACATCAAGAAGTTGAGGGAGGCCAGATACCTGACCGCCGAAATTTTGCATAGTCTGCCCACCCGAGGGAAGGTCATCCCAACTCCCGAACCCAGCGAGAGCGTCGTGTTCATCTCCCACTTCCTCCGAGGACTAGGCCTCACTCTGGATCCCTTTGTTAGGGGTCTAATGTTCTATTACGGTCTGGATTTTCATGATCTAGCCCCGGATTCCCTCCTTCACATCTCATCATTTATTGTCGTCTGTGAGGCCTTCCTCCGCATTACACCTCACTTCGGCCTGTGGCTAAAGACCTTTGATGCGAAGCCAAAGATGGTCGAGGGGCAGCAGGCAGCGTGTGGAGGCGCATTAATAAGCAAGATTGCTGGCGCTCCATGGCCGAAGGGTTCCTATCCAGAGGTGTCCGGATTATGGCAACGGGAGTGGTTCTACGTCACAGCTCCCCGAAGTGCCAAGTGGGTGGCTGCCCCTACTTTTCGCTCGGGCCCTCCACCACAACTGATGTCATGGATTAGCAGGGGCCTGAGCTGGGGTCCAGCCAAGGACATGCCCATACTGCAGAGCCGCATCCGAGATCTATTCGAGGGAGATTTCAGTCTAGTAATGGTAATGCAAGTTATGCTGGTTCGTCGAGTCCAGCCTTGCAAATGTTGGCCTCTCCGCTTGTGGGAATTCAACCCAGAAGGACCGCGCACTATTCAGAATTTCCTTGGCCTGACGCACAAGGAGATGTACAAATCGTGCTTTGGACCCCAAATAGAGTGTCTGGACACCACCGAGGACGTGGGCCTGAGCAGCAACCGTACCGCGGCCCAAGTAAGTAATCCTCTAGCCGAACACACTGTCTTTTATTTATCATAACATCATTCTGAAGAATCGCTCTTTGACCAGGACTGGATAACAAAGGCGAAGATGATCTGATGTTCAGCCCCCCTTCCTGAAGGCTTGGACAATCCGGTGCTGGAGATGATGCTCGAGCCAGCACCTTTCCTGGTGCCCTCAAAGGAAGATGAAGGGGGGAATAAAGAGGGCGAAAGCGGGCCTCCACCGCTACCTATTCCGACTGAGGGAACGAGCGCCTCCATGAGGGAGGATAACCAAGGGGAGGAATCTGACATTCTCTCACACCGAGGAAGGAAAAGGACTACCTCTGAAGATCCGGAAACCAAGGTTTCCAAATGGGAGAAGAAATCTCCACCAGAGGGTCCTGCCTTGGAGGGTGCTCTTGCCGCACAAAGTTCACGCGGGGATCAGCCCTCTAACGAGCTGTAAGTAATCAAAAAGTACTTTAATAGTGAAGATATACTACCTTACCTCTGAGGAAAATAACCGAAGCATTTATCTTGCATTTCGGAACTTAGCCCTTCTCAGCAGAGCTCGTCTTCGGGGGATCTTCTTCCGGAGATGATGGAGAGTGAAATGCCTCCCCCGGACTCCCCCGCTCAAGAAGCGGGCGACCTTGAAGTGTCGTCAAGGAGGGCCTCGCCGGATCAGGTGAGGCCGGAAGATAATCCTATGGTCGCCCGAAGTCCCCAGTATCCAGCTCTTTAAGAGAGCAACCAAAAGAATCTGGCACCGTCTGGTATGTGGTCGGACGCACTGAGGGATCTGCTAGAGCAAGCAACTATCTCAGAAGAACACCGTACATTGATGGGTACGGTGATTGAAAGGATTTCGTCCACCGAAAGCGGGTTGCATGAAGCCTTTATGAGTCTACTGACGGGTTTTGAGGTACGTGAAATGATATACATTTGTGATAGTACCGCACATTTTTAGGTGTGCCCTGTGTAGATAGTAGCCGCTGAGACTCTGGTTGTCGTCGAGAACCGCGGCAAATAGAGGATGGTAGTCCCAGGTAATAACCAGACCGCCTTCATGTGCAGGCGGTTGAAGCTCCGGTGGCTAGCCGGACTTATGGGTTTGCCGAACTAAAGCGGCAACTGGATGCAGTGGATGCCGACATCGAGCTTGTTAACAAGCGGCTCGACAAGGCACATGGTAGGTGACTTTTCTGTTGAATGTCACATAGTAAGAGCAGCGTGATGCCAGTATCTTTAATATGTTGTGACTGCAGATGGAGCTGCCACCGTGGAGACCCTTCGGGCGGAGCTTGCCCGAGCCAAGGAGTAATAATGCGGCCGCTTTGAAAGCGGCCGAAGAGTTAAGAGCCGAGAAGGCCGCGCATAGCGAGACCAAAGAAAAAATGGCCAAGATGACTGTAAAGTTGGAAGACACCGCCGACCGCTGCCAGCTTCTTGAAGAAGAAAACCGGGCGAAGGCGATGGACCTGGAAAAGGCCACGATGGCGACCAAAGACACCCGCTCTGCAATGAGAGCAAAGAAGGAGGAACTGCGTGAAGCCGGGGATATTGTGGCTGGGAAGCCCTTTATGCTGCGGAGGAAGTTTGGAGATCCTCGCCATGCCCCTCTGGATCGGCTGTGGAGTTCGGTAGACGCATATCTGGACTTGGCGGCGAGCGTTGTCGATGCGGCCGAATACTTCCGAGATCAAACAGATCGTGAAGTGGACAAGCTGTTCTGGTCATAGTTTAACGTTCTAGAGCGTCCGCTTCCATTGACTGATCAGCTAGCCGAATGGGCCGAACTCAATAGGTTGTCCGGACTCGCCATGAGGTCTGTCGTGGATCAGCTGTGGCCGGAAAGGCCAAAGCCGAACATCTATTTTAGCCTGGTATAGCAGTTCCTTGGTGCGGTGCCGCTTATCAATGCGATGAAGAGGTCGGCGTGCATAGAAGGCTCACGGATGGCCCTTGCTCGTGTCAAAGCATACTGGGCGGAGATGGATGCTACCACTGTTGCGGCGCAGGGTTCGGCCATAGGCCGAGTGGCTGCCGAGCACTATTTTGAAGAAGTTCTTGAGGGTGCTCATTTGATAGAGGCCCAGTGCTCGAAGATATTATGTTTGAGTGACATGTATTCCCATTGTAAAAACAATGTTTTATTAAATTTATCAAGGTTGTATTTATACTTTTGCCCGAAAGTAATATGATGCCTCCTGTGCGGCCGTTTACGTATGTATATCCTGAAAGATTGCAGTCGTCGGCTTCAGCCCCCATGCATATAATGCGGGGGTGTTCGCAGAAGACGCGTGTTCACACTTAATCCAACATCTTGGTCCTATTAAGGAGGTGATAGCGCAGCGAACTAGGCAACCGGACTATAATGCTTTAACACTTTCACTTAGCCAGAGGAGTTTGATAGTGGGGCTACTATATAGCCCCTGGTGGCTCCACACTCACTCGAATTCGGGGTGTGTACAAGCCTGGCCGGGAAACGACCCTTCGTTAAGGCGGAGGAATTCTAAGATTCCGATAGGTCATCGAGTGGTTGACCAGTCTCACGCTATATCATGATAGTCAGTTTTCGGCTTTCTCTAATGAGGTGCTCGTTCGGATGAACCAGGGCACAATCGCAGTAGTTCTCCTGGTGCCGCCTTAGCGGATAGAGTGGAACGTAAGGCAGCAAAACACAGGAGCCAGGCAAACCCAACATTTGACTAAAGACATGATTCGGAGCTGATGCATATAAGGCCAAACTCGCGACGCCGAACACTCCCTAAGCTGTTCGGTCGTTATTGTGGGCCTAAACAGTGCCCTTTGTAAGAAGCCCCTGGTGTCCAGGTACGTGCATTATTCTGACGTGGCCACATGCCAAGACGTCAGCATGCTTCTCAATTGTACTGAGAACCCGAGGGATGTGTATCAACAAGAGACAGTAAAAAAGGTTGACGCAGGGTCTTAATCTAAAAAGAATCCTTGGAACGGGTCCATGCTGCACGTCTGCGCCTGTGTCTTCGTTGTGCCATATCCTGGACGGGTGTAGCACGATGGTCATCTGTAAAAGAGAGGAACTTAGGTGAAAAGTTATCGTGCACAAAGGTAGGTTTAAAGAATCCATGTTCAATTCAAGATGAGTAAAAATTGCCACTTGTCTGCGCGCGTTGAGCCCCTTGTATTTGTAATAGGGGTGTGGCCATCAAACCTATATGAATTACATATAGCTGCGCCGGACTCGTCTAACCGTGTCCGTGGTCTTGACGACCTATCAAATGCTTTAGTTGGTGAGGCCGTTTTAGTGTGAGGATGCCAAGGCCGCTGCACTCTCTTCGGCGCGCAGGGATCGCTCAATATTTCCATTTACTGTAATGATGCCATGTGGACCGGGCATCTTAAGAGTGAGGGAAGCGTAATGCGGTATTGCATTAAAGCGAGCGAAAGCTTCGCGTCCAAGTAGTGTTGATAGCCACTTTGGAATGGCGCAATGTGGAAGGTTAAATTTTCACTACGGAAGTTATCGGGGAAGCCGAATATAACCTCTAGTAGCAGGGAGCCCATGCAATGAGCCCCTGGGCCTGGCATTACTCCTTTAAAGGTAGTATTGCTGTGGCAAATTTTCGTTGGGTCTATCCCCATTTTGCGGACTGTGTCCTGATATATCAGGTTTAGACTGCTGCCACCGTCCATCAGGACTCGTGTGAAGTGGTATCCGTCAATTATTGGATCTAATACCATGGCAGCCCATCCTGCGCTCCGGATACTTCCTGAGTAATCCTGATGGTCGAAGGTGATCGGTTGAGGCGGCCAGTGGCAGAACTTCGCGGTGACAGGCCCTTGGGAATGTTTATCTGGGAGTGCCGCTTTGCTTCTCCCCTTTATCACGTGTAACACGTTTACTGTTTTGACTTCTAGTGGAAATTTCTTCTGTTCCCTAGTGTTTTGCTTGCGAGGCTCATCCTCGTCTTCGCTTGGTGTATCATGCCCCTTATGTTCGGCGTTGAGCTTGCCGGACTGCTTGAAGACCCAACATTCTCTATGGGTATGATTTGCAGGTTTATCGGGGGTGCTATGGATCTGACATATTTGGTCCAGAATTTTGTTTAAGCTGGACAGTTCATCTCTGGCGCCTTCAGGGGGCGGCTTTTGCTGACCTAGCCGAGAGCTTCTGAATCTGGCGTTTACCACTGTGCTCTTCGGGTTGTCTTCTTTATTCTGGTGCTTATTATTTTTGCTGCGTTGTGATTTCCCGTTTCCGTCTCTATCTTCGGATGTACTTGGGTCGCTGGTGCTGCATCGGGCTAGCCAGCTGTCCTCACCCGCGCAAAAGCGGGTCATGAGGCTTGTTAATGCTGCCATTGTTCTCGGCTTTTCTTGGCCGAGGTGTCTGGCGAGCCATTCGTCTCGGACGCTATGCTTAAAGGCTGCCAAGGCTTCGGCGTCCGAACAGTCGACTATTTGGTTCTTTTTAGTAAGAAACCTATTCCAAAGCTTTCGGGCTGACTCTCCGGGTTGTTGAGTTATATGACTCAAATTGTCCGCATCCGGAGGTCGGACATAAGTCCCTTGAAAATTCGCCCGAAAAGCGTCTTCGAGCTCTTCCCAGCTTCCAATGGAGCTTTTGAGGAGGCTTTTAAGCCAGTGCCAAACTGGCCCTTTGAGCTTGAGGGGTAAGTACTTGATGGCGTGGAGATCATCTCCTCGAGCCATATGGATATGGAGGATATAGTCCTCAATCCAGACCCCAGGGTCTGTTGTTCCGTTGTATGCCTCTATGTTTACGGGTTTGAATCCCTCTGGAGATTCATGGTCCAGCACCTCATCGGTGAAACAAAGGGGGTGTGCGGCACCCCTGTATCTGGGTGTACCATGGTGTTCGGATGTTTGTTGTGTTGCATCATATGCCGGAGCGTGCTTGCGTGGTCCATAAATGGATCTGGTTGTGCCGTCCTTTTGATGCGAGCACTCGCGTGGATCGCGTATTGGCTCATGTGCGGCGTTGTTCGCCGCTCTATGTTGGCCGTGAGGTCATCTATCTGGCCGGATGGCCATTTTAATTTTTGGTTGCGGGGGATCTAAGGCCTCCTCATCGAATTCAGGTAGCAACTTCCGCTTCGGGTAGCTCTTGGTGTGGCGGTTACCGCCGTACTTCGCCGCTGTGTTGAGTACTTTACTCCATCTAATTCTGAGTGTGTCTTGCGCAGCCTTGAGCATTTGCTTCTGCTTTTTTAGACTCCTCGCGGTGGCAACAAGCCTTTGATGGGCATTCTGTTGCTCCGGGTGTCTGTCCGGTGTGATGTCGTCCGGACTATTATCTTTGACAGAGTTGGGTTGTTTGGTTTGATTCTCCGTGTTGTCGTGGTCCAGCGTTGGTCCACCCTGCTCTAACGCTGGTTCTATGTGATCGTTGTTTTTGCCGAGGCGGGATTTGGAGCGGCGCTTATGCCGCCACTTTGGCTGCTTCTCGAGGGGACAACCCTTTGTTGCGTCCTTCTGTTCCTCGTCGTCGTTTTCTTTTGGTGTGTCCACCATGTATATGTCATGTGATGAAGTGGGCATCCAATGCCCTGTGGGCAGTGCTTCCTGTTCGTCTCCTGCATCGTCATCCATACCGTCGATGTCTTCGGAGTCAAAGTCGAGCATGTCGATTAAGTCATCGACAGTGGCTACTAAGTGGGTGGTGGGTGGGCGGCGAAGTTCTTCGTCATCCGCATCCTGATCCTGCCGGACATAGTTCAGCCAGGATCCTCCTGACAAGGAGAGAGACCTTAATGAATTCAGTATGTCGCCGAAGGGCGAGTGCTGAAAAATATCTGTGGAGGTAAACTCCATGATCGGCGCCCAATCGGATTCGATAGGAACGGGCGCAGGCGGTTCGGAGTCCGTGGCCGGAGAAGGATTCAACAGTTTAGCCACACGGCTCTCGTGAAGGGTAAGGTCGATCCTCGGTTCGATCGCCGCTGAGAGTGCAACCTCCGTGGCGGGGTCTATCCCTCCGTCCATGGATGGCGCAACTAGATCCGAATTGAGGCTCAGAGCGGCTACCAGTGCGATCTCCTGAATACGGTCCGATGGCAGAGCTAAATCGTACCCATTGTGACCGCGTGGCGCACAAGGCCGGGGCTCGAATCCGTCAAAGATCAAGTCTCCGCGGGCATCGGCCGTGTAATTTAAGCTTCCAAACCTGACCTGGTGACTAGGGGCATAACTTTTGATCTGCTCCAGATGGCCAAGCGAGTTGGCCCGCAGTGCGAAGCCGCCGAACACAAAGATCTGTTCGGGGAGAAAAGTCTCACCCTGGACTGCATCGCTATCGATGATCGTAGGAGCCATCAGGCCTAACGGCGACGACACAGAGGAACTCTCAATGAAAGCACCAATGTCGGTGTCAATACCGGCGGATCTCGGGTAGGGGTCCCGAACAGTGCGTCTAAGGCGGATGGTAACAGGAGGCAGGGGACACGATGTTTTACCCAGGTTCGGGCCCTCTTGATGGAGGTAAAACCCTACGTCCTTCTTGATTTATTCTTGATGATATGAGTATTACAAGAGTTGATCTACCACGAGATTGGAGAGGCTAAACCCTAGAAGCTAGCCTATGGTATGATTGTATGTTGTCGTACGGACTAAAACCCTCTGGTTTATATAGACACCGGAGGGGGCTAGGGTTACATGAGGTCGGTTACAAAGGAGGAGATATACATATCAGTATTGCCTAGCTTGCCTTCCACGCCAAGTAGAGTCCCATCCGGACACGGGACGAAGTCTTCAATCTTGTATCTTCATAGTCCAACAGTCCGGCCAAAGGATATAGTCCGGCTGTCCGGAGACCCCCTAATCTAGGACTCCCTCACCCTCGCAGAAGAATAAATAAATAAATGAATTACTACATGCAAACAGGATTATTTTCATAGAAACCGGAGCACGTTCATTAAATTTTGGACATAACACATTTATAAAAATGACTGGACCGAAACTAGTCTAAGGGCCTCTTTGATTCTATGGATACTGAAAACACAGGAATGGGAAAGTATGATGGCCATGAACCAAGAGGAGGAGGTGGAGGAGGAGGAGGAGGAGGAATACTGTACATGCTAGAGACTGGACTATAGTACATTGTTTTTATGGCCATTAGACCGCATTGTTTTCTATGGCCTATCGCCTGCTGGTTCACTGGGCTGCCGTGTTTCGCACTCCTCCGACGTGAGTACTAGTATATACTATGTAGTACCATATATATCGCATGATTCTTTGCTCCTTCTTACTTCGCTGACATGTGGGAGAGCCAACATCCGGGTCGACATGTCATGCACCATATTAGAGTGTGGAATGGAAGGAGGGATCACCCCGGTCGTAGAGCCGTAGTAATAATGACTATAGTGAGTAGTCATATAACAAGACCCCATCTTTCTAGCAGTAACGGGCTATCAAATCGCACAACCCTACCTTTCCAGAAGTAAATTGAATCCGCTACTCCCTCACCCTCCTCGCCTCTCTATCAAACTGACTACGCGAAAACTGCCACACATACTGCCCTGGAAAAGCCCAGCCCTCAACTTTTAAATACTCATATTATAACTTGTATCGATGAATTGCGCCATGGAGAAGAAAACCAAAAGAAAAAGGTGGTACATTTAAACAATCACAGTTCAAGCTCTAGCTAGCGATTCGGAATGTAAATCGTGCACGTGTTTGTACATATACGTTAGTTCAAAGTACTGAGTCCATTGATGCAATGTGGTCAAACTGTACCATCGATATCTCAAAGCCAAAATAGTTTGAGCTTGTTCATTATATATAAATAGTACTATATATTATTCACCCATGGGGTTGTTTAATTAATGGAGGGTTGGGGAACACAAGTGAACAATACTACTAGTAAGTAGGAGTAGTAGAGTACGGTACAATGAGCGACCTACAGTTAGTCACGTTAAATAGAGAG
Source organism: Triticum urartu (assembly GCF_056163025.1). Lineage (NCBI taxonomy): Eukaryota > Viridiplantae > Streptophyta > Magnoliopsida > Poales > Poaceae > Triticum > Triticum urartu. The sequence continues at coordinate 188,709,149 of NC_141873.1, read as the reverse complement.
GTTCTTTTCTTTAATGGCACATACACAAATTGAAACGCTTATTGTGGAGACAAAAAGATAATCACTCCACTATATATACAGGCAGGGGCCTAAGCGCTTGCTTTACTAGGGTTTCTCTCTTCATTCTCTCATCCTCTCCAGATCTAACAAGACATCGGTAGCGACATTTTCTCTCTGCTCACCACTGGTCACAAATTCGGTCAAATCCCTTCGGCCCAGGTGTGTAGGGGACTAGGTGTATCGTTCACGCGGTCATCGGCGGTGAGGGAGGAAACCCATAGCTGTCGGTGGCTCCCGATCCTCTGCCCGTGCCGTTCTCTCCGACACAGCACCGGCTCGGGAGGTCCTCCGACCCCTTCTTCCTCCCTACCGTATTGTGGGCAGATCCGACCTGCCGCCGGCCTCCTAGCCACACCCCGACGACCCTCAGGTATAAGTTCCTTCGAAAGCGGCCTTGGTCTACTGGCCCAGCTCCCCATGTGTCTGCATGTGGATCTTTTTCTACTTCCATCAGCTCTTCCAAAGGCACCTAAATTTTTAGTATTATTAGAGGTAAAGCTACTTCATGGAGTTCAATCTGGTACTTGGTTCAAACAACGAAGAAAGGGGGAAGTTGTAGCATGAATCCAGGACTTGATTCGAAGAGGAAATAACAGGGGGAAAGTAGTAGAGACTGGATACCCAACCAATCTCTTGGTTGAAAAGGGAAATAAAGGGAAAAGGCAGTACAAATTGGATAAGGAATATATCTGTTATTGGTTGAAAAAAGGATAGAAAGTGGCCGCTGGTGGACAAGTGAGTATGTCCAGCATTATATTTGCTTCCCTCACATAGTAAAATGTCTCTAGGATTAGATTTGATGCCCTCGTAGAGTATGAACAAACTTAGCATCACCACTTTATGCCTCATTGTAGAAACATTGTGCTGATGCGTCCACTTTCACATGTCATTATGCCAACATTTTGTTGTTGTTAATGTAAGGGCGCATGTAAAATGAAGCAATCACACTGCTACCGTCAGGACATGTCTAACCAATGTTATTGTTAATCTAATGCCTTGAGTAATATGATGCAATTAAACTGTGTTACAAATGGTACTCTTGCTATTTTTCCCAGTATCGTAAGTAAGTTGCTTCTTTACGCTGCTGAGTGTCTTGGTGTCCCCACTGTCCCATGCCCTTAAACCAACTCTTTAGCTGTTGTTGATCAACTATATCTGGTAAACAAGAAATGCCACCATTAAAGTAATCCCATATTGGCCGGAGGTCATCCTCCTTTTCAAAAAAGTAATCCCATATTTGACGAATGTCATTGTTGATCGTAATGCTTCTGGTAAAATAAAGCAATGTTGTCGTTTTAAAATTTCTACTGTCCTTGCGCGATTTCCATGAACATAATCAAGATGTTTATTTTCATTTCATGTATGCTTTGTATCTTGTTATTGACCAATAATAGTTTTCTTTCTATCTTTTTGTGCAGATAGGGATATCCATTTCACCTTGTTGCTATTTTGACCTTTTGGTGAACTGCACAAAACATTTTGTTTGGAACGAGTGTCTTGTGCAGCTCAACTAAAATGTCACGTGGACAACGTCTCTCAATTTTGGTGGAACTGCACAAAATGGTGATTGGAGTTTCAAACATCTTCGTCAAACATTGTTGTTAATCTCGTGCAACATTTTATTAGCCTTTGCATGATCAGCCGTCACTGTCACCACAATGGCACTTTATTTTAGTGGAACTGCAAAAATGGATAAGCAAATTATATTTGCACCTTGCATGAGCAGGATAGCCAAGCTTAATTAATGTTGCTCAATTTTAGTGCAACTACTAAAGAAGAACCTGCCAGGTCATGAGAGCAGGTACTTCTTGCTAGCTGCATGATGCAATCTTTGCTTTAATTCAGGTGAACTGCAGAAAAAGTTACATGAATTGAATAATCGAAGTGGATCTGTAGATTCACCACATCGAGTCATGGCAGCGTAGGGCCCCTCTTTCAGTTATGGTTCCCATGACCGGTTATGTTCCTTTTTGGTTGACTTTGACTCTACATCTAGCTAGTGATCTTGTGCTACTCTTTTGGCACTGCTACGAGAAAGCAATAATGATATTGTTTTTGCATCTTAATTTAACATCGCTAATAATTTGAGGCAATCTTTTGGCACCGCTACTACCACTAATAAAATGAAGTAATAATACATTTAAAATAGAGCTACTATCTTATCTACCATTTCATTTCCAATGTAGATAACTTGTAGAAGGCCTATCCTGCAGAATCAAGTCCATGTGAATTCCATCAATCACATAGCTGCACTAAACTAGTTGAGTCCATCACGCCTACCATAGAGGTGGCGCGGGGCCCCTCTCTAACTGGTGGGCGCCATAATTTTAGTTGAGCTGCACAAAGAAGTGATTGAAATGAGTCGACGTTCCTCCTTCTACTGCTACACTGAGGTGTTAATGGATGTCAACGAATCGCCTTCATGGCAAGATACGGGGACATGAAGAATAACATGATCACCCAAAGTAATCTCACACAGATCAGTATTGTCCTTTATCAACATGATTGTGCTTTGTCATACTGTGCTAACATTGTGTTTTTTTAATAAAGCTATTCAATCGCAATCTTTTCTCGTTTTGGAAATAAAGTTGCTTTAACTAGTGCCAGTATTGTAGTAATCATCCTTGTTCTTATCTATGCAAACAGGAATACTCAACTACAGATGTTGTGATGGTTAAAAGCACTCGCCAAGTTCTTGGGTTGTATGACATGGCTAGCCAAGATGGATTTAATCTCGAGATTCACTTTATCCAAAGGCTCTAATGTGCCATGCGTGTGTGCAAGGTGGAAAGATATATTTCAGGACGTTGATTGATGATTCCACTAGAATTGGTTATGTGTACTTGTTAAATACTAAGGATGAAGCTCTATATACACTACTTCAAAATCTAGAAGGCCCTCCTATGCATATATTGGTAGTGGTAGTGCCACCAGTGATGCAGAATATTTCATCTGCCAATGTTTAACCTGCGTGGCCTTAAAAAGGACTGGTTTCAATGTTTAAGCAAATCCTTGGGTCGGATTGCTTACATGAAGCATCGATGAATTTTTATTTATTTTTTCACATTCTCACAACATTTGAGTTGTACAGTTACGATTTGCTCTGATATGTGCATCATTGATATGTGTAGGCATCTTTGTTGTACTTATTATTTGAATCTAATGGGTTGGTTCTGAATCTTGCAAGCTAGGAATCATTGTGATGTGCAGGACTCTTTGTTTTACTTATTATTTGAAACTTATTGGTTGGTTCTGAATCTTGCAAGCTGGGAAACACGGCATGATGATGCATAAGACAGCAACAATAACATGCTGTTCAAAACATGGTAGTATTGTCTGTGTGAAAGTGCGACAAATGAGCTGATCATGTGCGTCCTGAGAATAATAATTCTAATTGATGTGCATGTTGATCATGTGGCACTGATAGAACGAGCCAATGCATTGTTTGTTTTAAGAATAAATTTTAATTAAACCTAATAAAATTTAAGTAAAGTGACCACTATCACTTTCTATTACAGTACCAATATAGACCCGCTTGTGAACCAGAGGGGGCATGTTCTGTCGAGCGTGCGGCGTGCAAGGGGGGGTAGTAACTGTTGTCACCTATACACACTTAGTTTACTGTTGAATGTAGTTCCCCAAGAGCTGAAAATGAACTGCTTCCGCCTCCTACCCAGTCGTTCAACGTCGATTGCAGTTCCCCAAGATTGGAGATATGAACTGCTGCTGCCGCGGTGTTGGCCCCCAGTAGCCCAGTACACATTGATCGTCTTCATCTCCCCCTGCCCCCAATCCCCACAAAATGAGAACTGCCACATCATCTTTGCGTGAGAAGAGACTCTAATGGCGATTCGAGGGGTGAGCCTCTGGATATGGACTTCAGCAAGGAGTGCACCTTTGAGTTCGTTGTTTACACCCATGGTAGCACCAAGTTAAATGTGATGTACACCACTGACCCAGACTCGGTGAAGCCCTGCCTCGCCAAGTTCAAGCAGTACCTGCATGAGGAGAAAGCACAAGGTCGCGGGACTAGACCTTGTGCCCATCTATTCATCTCCTAAAAGGGACCAGCGAACCGCCGTCACCCAGGTATGCGTGCGGGACGAGGTTCTTGTCTACCACTGTTGTAGGGCCATCAGAGGTTCTGGAGCATTCCCCCATTTCATCGGCACCGCCTACTGCACCTTCGCTATAGTGGAGAGCAGGAAGAACGCGACTGTGCTTTACGATTCAGCCATCTGGTGCAACAAGCTTGTCGACATCCAGAAGCAATGCAAGATCATCGACAAGGGGTAGGATAAGGACTCTGTGCTTGACCTCATCATGACCATAATCGACCCCTACTATGCCAACATGAAAGAAGACGTCGATACCAAGGACCTGAACACGTGGGAGGTACCTCTGAATCTAGCCAACATAACCTACGCGGCCAAGGACGCATACGCATGCTTTGACATGTACAGGCGGATCTTGGACATGAGGGCGTGTGTGCTTCACACAACAAACGAGTACATGAACATCCACAGCGTCATGATCAAGCATGCCAGGAAGGTCTAGATGATGTACTTTATCTTTTTAAGCACCTTTATCATTAGAGTGTTTCATGCATTAGCCTATGTGTCATAATTATCTGTTTTGTCCAAAATATTTTGTCTAAGAACCCATTAACCTGCTTGGTTTTTTTGAGTGGCTATTTGCTTATGTATGTAACTAGTTCACTGGGCTGTCGTGCTTTGAATCTCCGTCCTCCCAACATATTCCCCTTCTCAGGTGGACCCACCAGGTCTCATACATAGACATCTAGGACCAACCACCTATCCATTTGTATTTCTTTATTTTGTTCAATCTTTTGTTCTCTTCCTACAACGGCTGGCGGCGCTGCCGCACACGCCTCGGTAACCCATCATAGCCTATGGTGCTGGCCAGGCCATCCCTCTACTCCCACACATTCTCTGGCGGTGGCAGCTCCACCGGTCGACCCTGCACCCAAACAAGTCAACCCTCGTACTCCCCTCCGCCCGTGTCTTCCCCGGCTCCGGATTGCTCCGGACCTAGGTCTCGACGTCGTCCTCCGCCTTAGTGCTCTCATCATGGTGCCGTCGTCTGTCGTTCCCAAATCCAAACATGGTCAACAAAATAGGAGGAATCGGGAGACGACTGTTCGTGGAGAGGCTGATAGTCCGGGCCCACCAGGTCCATGGCCTAGGTTTTGTTGTTTAACATGTGCAACCCACGACATGAAGGCACAGTTGATCTAGCTGGTTTCAACCTTTTTTGAGGGTCCAATAGGTATCAAGTGGCCTCTGGGCCTCCTAGCCTAGCTAACATCAGCAGCACAAGTTATGTTTGTTTTTTTAAGACGACGCACACCTCAGTTCTATTTTTCTATAAGAATGCAAAACTGAACATATGTTTTCCCTTCTATAATAGTATATATTTTTATATTGATGTTTGTATATTATTTTATTACACATATATAATAGAAACAACATAAGGTTCCATTAAACCTATCGTTCGTCCAACCATTGTATAAACCTTCCCACTTCCTCAATTTTCCTTTTTATTAATCCTACATATGAATTTTCTCCCACTTTCTTTTTCAATATAATCTGAGTTTTTCCCAGTACTTTTCCCTTGAACCAACTCACCGGCCCACGCCTTGTCATGGTAGAACACGATCACGTATCGGGCCATCAGCCCCATGTGGTTTGGCAAGGGGGAGAGCACATTGCACAAAGAGCGGAGACCATGAAGCAGCACGACAGGGCTGATGCTGGTGGTTTTTACCTGGGTTCAGGCCACTATGAAGCGTAAAACCCTACTCCAGCTTTGGTGGATTCATGGTAGGACCATGGCGCACGTGCAACGCTCGAGCCCGGCAAGGTTGCCTCGGGGAGAGCAGCTATGCATGTGAAAGTGTATAATGGGCCGAATCCTCTCTTAGGTTGCCATGGCCCTCCTTTTATCAACTAAGGATTACCAAAGTGGCAAATTAGTCATTTTCTACTGATTAGATAGCCAACAGTGCCATCATACCTAACTCTGTCAATTAGGACAAATTGCATTAAATGCACTTCTTGGTGTCACACTGAGGATGCAGCCCGGCAAGCATGTCGCGTCGCTTAACCACTTTCTTGTCTGTGTGCATGACACGCGTCTGGACAACTGTCATACAGGGGAAATCTACCTTCCAAATGGCGGCCACGTGCCAAATGAAAGCCACTTAATCACTTGAGGGCTTGACACCACACTGATAAGTGACTTGCGTCGCTGTGCAGTGGAGTCTTGGTGGGGAGATCCACCCTTGGCAGCCCTAGCAAGCTTGCCGGGGGAATCTTCGGACTTGTGCTTGGTGAGGCCTCGACTAGAACGGGTTCGCCTGCTCGGAAAGGGAGGTTTTTCCTTAGTGATATCTTGTTACTTTGGCTCGTCTTGGTCTTCTTGATCTGCTCTTTGATTCATCAAAGAGCTATCTCTCTGGCATGGTCTTGTATTGGATGCTTGGTGTCGTTTTAACCTTGCCCTTGTGCCTGTATACAGTTTGGGCAACATACGCAAATGTTTGTTGCATCGACAAGAGCCCCCGGGCTCTTGATCTGCTCTTTGATTCATCAAAGAGCTATCTCTCTGGCATGGTCTTGTCTTGGATGCTTGGTGTCGTTTTAACCTTGCCCTTGTGCCTGTATACAGTTTGGGCAACATACGCAAAGGTTTGTTGCACCAACAAGAGCCCCCGGGCCTGGCCCGGACGTGCTGCTGAGCACCGTAGGGGTAGGCCCTACAAGGTACAGAGGCAGAGGGCCCGCGGTAGCTCTGTTCTTGATTTTTTTCTTGCTTCTCCATTAACCCATGCTTGAGTCAGTTTGCTATTTTCCCGTGCGTTGCTTGATGCGGAACACGGTGGGGCCGCCTCTGTAGTGGCCCGTGAATGACTTTTGCTCATGGGAAGGTAAGTGCCATTTTCACTCTTCCCACTACGCTCGCCTTTTCTGCCACGTATGCCGCACGCATTGCGCGGGAAGGAGCGTTGTGGTAGGAACCCGATCACCTCGGATTGGCGTAAGATAGCGGTCGATGAGCTCGGTCGCTGCCAGTGGCTTGGACATGATGAATTTGAAGGAGTTCTTTGGGAGCGGGTGGAGAAGCAGCCCCCGGTCCCATCACGCATATAAAGGAAGCACGAGTGGGAGCGGAGGCATCCGTGCACACACCTCCTCTTTCTTCTTCCTTTCTTCCTTGCTCGCCATGCCTAGAGGGAGGGACCGGGGCTAGGCCCTGGGCCTCAGCTTGGGAGCATCGATTCTGAATGCTAGTGTTGGCACTTGGGGAGTGAGTCTGGTCCGGGGCCGCGAGAGACGCGGCGGTTGTGGTCGGGGCAGTCGTAGCTGTTGGATGCGCACCCATGGCCGCCGTACTGACTCTGGCGCGGGAGGCACCATGAACCTTCTTGATGGCAGGGCACTCGCGCCCTTCATACTAGCCACCTGCCTAGGGCAGGAGGATCGTCTTGGCCGTAAGCTACTTGAGTTCGAAGACCTATTGGTGGAGTCTTCTAGGATTCTGGTGCCTGTTCATGGTGCCACGCTCGAGATCTCTAATGATCCCAGAGTTGACCCTCCCGGCGAGGTCGGGGACAATGTTGAAAATGGTGACACCCTCCTCCCCACCAAGGTGGGGGCATCGTCCTCAATGCACCCCGGGGGCCGCAACTGCCACCAGCAGCCCCTCCAAGGAAAGTGACGGGCCAAGGGCCCGGCATTTTCCCAGAACAAAAGTGACGAGGAGAGAACCAGCGAAGACGAGGAAGGCGGGTGGCAGGTCGTTAGGTCGGAGTACGATGGCACCAACGCCTTCGTCTCGTACTACCCGACTGTCGCCCCGTTCTCCGACTCTTCCCTCGCCCCGGCACCATCATCACCAGCCTCCTTCGGATGGTTGCCCAGGAGAGGATGCTCTCTTGGTGCCTTCTGATGGGTGCATCCCTCAATTTTGGTGGTGGCGGCTAGGGCGCCGCCTAGCCGCTCTTTTCGGCCGCCGTCTTTGCAGCCCTGCAACCCTTGATCTTGTCACGCTGCTCCCCGCAGGACCTGACGGGGTTATGCTGGGCTTCTTCCCAGGTGCTCCTTTTGCCCACTTCACCTCCCACTGTAGTTCCTAGGAGGAGAGGGACAAGAAAGGGATTACGGGGCACTTATCTTTTTCCAGTCTAAAAAATGTAGGCATTTTCCAAACTTTAGTCTTAAATATGTAATCTATTTTATCCATGTTCGTGCTTTGTAAGATTTGTACTTGCTTATCCGCATATTAATGAAAAAGACAAGCCTTGCCGGGTACATGTGCATGTATTCTATCCATGAAGAGGAAGAATGCCTCTATACTTTTAAGTAGACAAGTTTCCTCGGCAAGCTATCTTGCTGGTACATCACACACAATTTTTCCCGTTAAATCATTTGTGATAGCGTTGCCATTGCACACGATATTAACAATTTTATTGTTTGCATTATTGAATGCATCACACACGGTCCGTAGAAGAAACTGTATGGCAAAGGTTGTCCATCACACACAGTTTTTATGTTGTAAACGTTTGCGCAAGGTGGCCTAACGCAAACATTTTTCAAGAGGATGTTGTGTGTGCAGTGGAGATTGATCACTCACATAGTGGATCCTAGAAACATTTCTAATCTCCATGTCTATCGCAGACGTTTCACTTTCACAACCTGTGTGCAGTGTAATCCCTAATTAATCCAAAATTAATCCCTAATTTAAAATCACATGTTTGAATCTAAAAGTAGGCAATCACTTATTTCATATCCAACCATGTTTATTACAAATATAGGTTCAACCACGAATGCATAATTCGATGCACAGGTATATATAGTGAAGAACTATAGAAGCACCAAGTAAAGAACGATGAACCACAGTTGTACTAAGGACTATAAAGAGAGGAGAAAGACATTCTGGTTGCTGGAGAAGGTGAAGCGGAATGCCCATATTGTGGCCTCCTCCATGCTTAATGCGTGCACGACTCTAGGCCAACCCCTTCTGATGGTTGCCCGTCCATCCTTCACTATCTTCATTACGACTTCTCGATGCTCACTGTAGTCCGGATGAAATACTTTAACCTTCATTGCGTGTCCACCAATCATGTACTTTGTGAGGTAATCTTGAGTGAACCGCTTTGTGAACCACTGGGAACGAAAAAGATCTAGACATTGTTGTCTAACAACTCATTATGGGCAGTAAAAAGAGAAGACTGCAGAGTTTGTAGTTATCATCCTACAGCTCACTGTTGTGTTGGAGAGAGCATAAACAAATAATTTTCTTACCACCAATCATATCTTTTTGCTAATAATCCTTATCAGTTTCCTCACTTGATGCTTGTTCATGAATATCTCATTGCCCCATATGCAAAAAGGGTCGATGTGTGGATCCTTGCCAAGGGCATATGTAACTACAAGAAACAATTAAATATTAGAAGCTAACAAGTGTCCAGGCCTAGACCTATATGCAGTACATTATGGAACGATGAGGAGAGTACAAGCTGAGGGATGAAGCTAACCTTGGCGGAAAATGGTGGCCACTCCCGTTGTTGTCCTGCATTAGTGGAAAGGCATGATAAGTACAACAACCTTAACATCAAACAAATATAGCAAAGGTAAACAACATCATCTCCAAATGATAGATTGAATGTGTTGGTTTCAGCCTGCTACTAAAGCAGATATAAAATGGAAGGCAATGTTACCGACAGTAGGCTTAACAGCCATCAAATATTGTAATTCAAATTGGTATTGTTGAAAATGAATAGAACGTAGGTAATGCTTAAACATCACACTAGATAAATGTGCAAAACTGAAATAAAGGGCATGTGTTAACTACACCAGGCATAACTGGAACCAAATATAGCCGTTCAAACTGATATTGATGTAGTCGAGCGGCACAGTTCTGACTTGCACATAATGAACAACACATTGTGAATGACTGAAATAAACAAGGTATAAATGACCAGTATAACAACCAAATATAGCCATTGAAAATTGGATAGTCTCAGTGCAACCAACCTAACAAGCAAATACATATAAACATGGCATATGCTTGAAAATTGGACAAATGCTTGATGCAACTAACCTACTAAGGAGATAAAGATAAACAAGGCATCTGCTTGATAACTGGACAAATGCTAAAAAAGCAACCTAACAACCAAATACATATAAACAAGGCATGTGCTTGATAACTGGACAGATGCTAAAAATGCAATCTAACAACCAAATACAGATAAACAAGGCATCTGCTTGATAACTGGACAAATTCTCAATGCAACCAAACTAAGAACCAAATACATATAAACAAGGCATCTGCTCGATAACCGGAAAAATGCCCACTCCAACCAACCTAACAACCAAATACAGATAAACAAGGCATCTACTCACTATAAACAACCAAATATAGCCATTCTTGAAACTGAAGTGGACAATTCATACTTACACATCACATAGCCCTATTGGACAATACATTTTTTCATAACTGGAATAATTAAACACATCGCAGTTAAAGCACCACACGGAAAATGCTACTATAACAAAGGGTATGGGTTCGCAAGCTAGAAAAGGTAAGATTTGCTGATAGAATGTTGCCTCACATTTCATGTACGGGATCCTTCCAGTTGGAAGAGCACAGACCCATGGTGCACTCTCTGATGTCACGGATGGGCTGTTTCACCTTGGAAGAACCTTCATGGGTGCCCTCCTCGTGGTCGTGGTCGTGGTCGATGAGATCTGACTTGGCAATTGAGGATCCCAAGCCGCCGCCGTAGAACGTGTCCTTCAGAAATGACAAAATGGACTCGATGGCATATAACAACCAAATATAGCCATTGAAAATTGGAACAGGCAGACCAGCAGGGGTTGGCGGCGGCACAGGCGGTGGCCGTGAGGTAGGGTTCGAGGGGAGAGGGGCGGGTGGGGGACTGTGGAGGGGGGGGTGGTGTTTGAGGATATGCCGCGGCTACTGAAAATTTTAGTAATGGTGGGTGGAGATGGTGCTGGACGAGGGAGGGCGACGAGTCAAATTCCTCGGCTACTGCAATTTTACTATAAGGTTGGTGCTGGAGGAGTGTGGGCGGCGGTTGAAGTACAACGGCTACTAAAATTTGGGTAAAGGAATTGATGCGGGGCGGGAGTGCCCAAGGTTGCGCACGGTCGAATAACAATATGAGTGTATGATAATAAGGAAAAGTGATGCGGAACCGCCAATTTTTGCAACACTCAAGGCGGGTAGTTTTTTTTATATTTCTAGCTAGCTGGTCTATCGCACACGATTCGTCCTAATTTCCAAATAAACTTACCCGCCTTTAGCTTGCATAGGTGGTGGTTTTACAACGCACTTGCATTGCACACGGTTAAGCCAGTGCCTCCACCCTTTGCTCGCTCTTGCGCAGTCGTGGTGATTTTACAGCGCACTTGCATCGCACATGGTTGAGCCCGTACCTCCACCTTTGCTCGCGCTTGCGTAGGCGTGGTAATTCACAGCGCACTTGTATCACACATGGTTAAGATATTATACCCGTGTCCATTGAGCGTCATCAGAGTCTTTGTAGCAAAAAATAACGTTAGAGAGGGTCAGAAGACAGCCACACCAGCATGTGGCCCAAATATATATGAGTGAAAAGGGTGGTCCATGATGTTCAAAATTCCAATGCACAACTTTGACCGCGCGGGCACACGGTTGGGTGCATCGTCGACGATCGATGAGAGGGGCTAGAAGTCAAGAACCACCTGGAAGTGGCCAAATATATGTAGGAATATTGGGGATGTTTAAAACTTTAAATACACAATGCATAACTTTGGTTGGATATATATATATATATATATCGTACCTATCTAGGATGCTTGGCCCACCACCTCCCACTTCGTGTCAGCGGGGCGGATGCACATAATGATATGACCAACATCAGCGTGCCAAGTTAGAGCAAAGACCTCAGGGGGTAAATAGGAGTGGTTTGCTCCTTCTGAATCCCCCTCAGAATAGTTATCTTCCTCTTGATTACAATCTGAAATGGGTGGAGGGGGGCTTCCTTTGTGCCCACCATGGAGCGACGTCTGCATGAAATTTTATTGCCATACAAGGCTCGTCTCTTTTGCTCTACATGTTCAGTTCCATTGTGTACAATAACTGGCATGTATAGGAATAAAACACAGTGAGATTATGTAAGGAGTGCATGCAGAAATCCAGAGTGATGGTAGCAACCTGTGGATAGACCCAAAACCAATGATAGCAGGCAGATAATAGCTTTAGTTAAAAATATAGATAATGGCTTCTTTACTATTTGTTTCCCACCCAACATGAAACTCATAGTAGACATGAGAGATTAACCAGATAGTACACAAATACTATTGATTGCGGCCCCGATATGTACCCCACAACCATTTGAAAACTCAAGTTTGAGCATTAGTTTGGAGTTGACTCAGAGTCTAATCAGTGAACAGTATGATAAATAGCATGTAATATCAAGCGATGCATAACATAAGCAGACACGAAAGAGTGCGACCTCTCTTGCGGACCCGTGTAGTCTTCAAGGTCATATGCTTAGTTGATGATGGTAATGCAGTTGTCGTGGCTACCGGCGGTGGGGAAGAAGATCTGAGGTGGCGAAAGACAGTCTGGAGGGCGGACCCCTACTATGGTGGACCCTTCTGTCATTGGAGCAGCTGAGCTGGGGTGGACGACGATGCGGAAGGAGCGGGACAAACCACACAAGGTTTTCTTTGAAAACTATTTGTAAGAGAAGTAATTCTCTAAGGGCTTGTTTGAATTAGAGGATTCTAACAATGCAGGGATTGGAAATATGCAGTAATAGGATAGGAATGCATGTGCAAAACAACGAATTTAAAATCATAGGATTTCTGTCAATCTGGGTGTTTGGTTCACAGGAATTGGAAGGTCACAGGAATGCAAAGAAGCATGGTCAAATTAAGTCAAACCACAAGAAAATGTACAGTTATAATGCTATTATGCTACTATCACTTAGTCTTCTTCTTCATGAACAGGAATTGGAAAAGGAGGGCCAAGTGGATATTAAAATTCCTACGTTTTTTCTTTGAAAGAGGCACTAAAGGAACAAATCCTATAGTTTTCCTTTTCCCCATTCCTTTGAACCAAATGCATAAATAGTAGTACCATAGGAAGCTTTCCAATTCTTATGTTTTTCCTTCACTTTTCCTTTCAACAACTGGCAATTCTAGTAGGCAGGGGTGAACAGGAAAAATCGTATACTCCAAAAAAGTTTTTGTACTACTTTGGACCCAGGCCACTGCCCTAATAGATCAACTCCCAGGCCCATCTACACATGCACAACTCAAATGCGCAGAAATAAATAATGATGGCTTTCGAGAGAGTCCACAACGAATAGCTAAGTTGCCTCGTACCTCACTTCTTGTTATATAGCAGAAACTAATCATATTTCACGTTAATACATGTGCTCACTGGACAATATATATAACATGTAGAGTAAAAAAGTGATGCAACAAGTGTACAACCTCTTTGGTGAAACTATGTTGATCTCAGCATCATTGGGTTGGTCGTTGAGGATGCTGCCGCTGATGTGGCAGGAGGAGGAGGGGAAGAAGATCTTAGGCGCCTGGAGATGGAGCCAAGGGTACTGCTCCACTGTGATGGAGGGTTTTGTCATTGGAGCAGCTCCGGTGAGGTGTCCGACAGTGAGGTTGAAGCGGGACAAGAGAGATAACGTTAACCTGAAGCGGTATTCTAATAACATCTCCAATAGCTGATGTAAAATACATAACCAAAAAGTGATAGATGTAAAATACATCAGCAGCTCATCTCTGAACATAACTGTCAAAACTGAATTTGACTGTCGAAACTAAATTTTACTATCAAAACTGAATTTTGCTATCGAAACTGAATTTAATTATCAAAACTAAACGCACTAGTAGCAGAGAAGCAGTACACTAATAGTTTTGGCCGCACGAGCACTAGTGGCAGAGTAGCAGTGATCTAAACTGGTAGCCGCTCCAGCGGGGAACGTACTACCAGAGGGCAGCCGTGGTAGAGCAACATCGCACCTAGAGCAGCAGCGCGTGCGAGAGCTGGGCCAGCTGGTCGTGTAGCAGCACCTCTGGTAGCAGCAGTAGGAGCTTGAGCTCGATCTCGAGCTGCTGCTTATGCAGTAGCACCGTGAGCAAGAGTAGACCAGCAGTGCAAGCAATAGAAAGAGCAAGAGCAGCAGCGCGAGCAAGATCTAGAGCAGACCAGGAAGGGGACCGAGATCAAGAGCAAAGTAGTAGCGCGAGCGAGAGCTGAAGCAGCAGCAGGGCCAGCGAGAGCCGGAGCAGCAACAACAACTTCTACTGATGTGGACATCGTCACCGAGGGAGCGACGTCGTGGAGGAAGTGGCCGACGATGTCGACGTAGATGGAGCCGCACCATGGCGGCTCAGGACCAAGCGCCAGTAGAACCATGAGATCGAATCAAGAAGAAAATGCAGTGATTACTTCAGAACCTCTTTGGTGGCACCGATTAGGCCTCAGCTTCATCCGAGGAATTGGTGATGGTGCTGCTCTTCCAGTGGTGCAGGTGCAGACGGCAGTGTGGGAGTGGAGGTGGCGCGAAAGAGGAGGCGAACATCGGGGCAGCTCCTTGGAGGTGGAGGACGGGGTGGCTGAACCGCCAGGACGGCGAGATCGACGACGGACCCTCATCTAGTGCGGTGGATGAGAGACGTTGAGTTGTTGCGGTGGACGACGTCCTCAGGGAAGAGGCTCCGACTGGGTGGCGGACGGAGGAGGGTGTGGGGCTTCGTGGGTTTTTGCGGCCTCGATGTACGAATGGGAGGGAGGGGATGGGAGGGGGAACCATGGCTTAGGGACGCGCTTGTCCGAAATGTGGGCTAAGTTATGAAAGTAGCTCCACCGATTTAAACTAGGTGGTTCTTTCGGTTCAGGGGTATCACCGGAATTTTGCATGTCGGGATTTCTCAGGAGGTGGGAATATTCGCGCACATTATAATTTTTGGATAGCAAGGCACGGGTCGAGATGGAGGGAATTTTAGGAGAACAAAGAGACAAAGAGCTATCTTAAAATTTCAGGATAACAAGGCGCGGGTTGAAATTTTTAGACAAGCCTAACGTGTACAGTACCAAATCAATTCGCACTTCCTTTGACGAAAAAACCAAAGAGAAATCAATTCACACCACACAAGAGAGTCTAGTCCCGTTTTATTGTATGAGTTACTATGAATGCCATTCAAAACATTCAATCCATGTTATGTTCAATTAAAATATTTTTCTACTTGTATAATGCATGTAACCTGCTACTCAAATGAACATTTTAGTGCATTCCAAAACATATATACTACCGCTTCAATATGAACTAAATTTGAATTCATTTCTCTATTTGTATAAGATCTACAATCATTATTGTTGTCAAGTTAAACCATTTGAATTCGTTTCTCTATTTTAATAAGATCTACAATCATCATTGTTGTCAAGTTAAACCATTGTTTGTATATTATCTTCACAACACACCACATGATTACTGTCGAGTTAGATATGAACTATGTGTACTATATGAACTCAAACTTGATTTTTTTCAATCCACTTTATGTTGATTTCAGATCACAGTACATTTCAAGCTCTAGCTAGATCTTCATAACCTAAACCATGTCTCATATGTATAATGTGTTTATTACATAATAGGTGCAAGAACGGCTCACGTGCACAAAGAGAAGAGTTGCACGCACAACTCACGTACTCTGGTCTCTTTCGAACCACACCTGCGTGGGTACATGGTGGATCTCATTTCTGTACGAAAAGGCAGCCCACTTGTTAATTGGACACGTGTACTGGTTTTCCACTTGATGGAGGATCGTGTACCACGGGTGAACAAACAAATTGCGAGTTGACGCATTATTTTAAAAACGATCTTATTCCTCCATGATGGCGGACGTACAGAATATAAACCAATTGTTATGGAGAGAAAAAATAAAATCGCTCCACTATTCCTCGATGTTGTCGGTCATAGAATATAATATAGGCAGATGCTCAATGCTTGCTTTGTGGGGTCAGTCTCTTCTACTCTCTCACACAAGATGGCGGTGGCCACTTGATACGTCTCTAACGTATCTATAATTTTTGATTGTTCCATGCTATTATATTATCTGTTTTGGATGTTAATGGGCCTTATTTTACACTTTTATATTATTTTTGGGACTAACCTATTAACCCAAGGCCCAGTGCAAATTGCTGTTTTTTTGCCTATTTCAGTGTTTAACAGAAAAGTAATATCAAACGGAGTCCAAACGGAATGAAATCTTCGGGAGCGTGACTTTTGGAACAAACGTGATCCAGATGACTTGGAGTGGACGTCAAGCAACCAACGAGGTGGCCATGAGGCAGGGGCGCGCCTACCCCCCTGGGCGCGCCCTCCCCCTCGTGGGCCCCTCGTGGCTCAACCGACCTACTTCTTCCTCCTATATATGTTCACATACCCCAAAAACATCCAGGAGCACCACGAAACCCTATTTCCACCGCCGCAAGCTTCTGTACCCAAGAGATCCCATCTTGGGCCCTTTTATGGAGCTCCGCCGGAGTGGGCATTGATCACAGAGGGCCTCTACATCAACTCCATGGCCCCTCCGATGATGTGTGATTAGTTTACTTCAGACCTTCGGGTCCATAGCTAGTAGCTAGATAGCTTCTTCTCTCTCTTTGGATCTCAATACAAAGTTCTCCTCGATCTTCTTAGAGATCTATGCGATGTAACTCTTTTTGCGGTGTGTTTGTCGAGAGCCAATGAATTGTGGGTTTATGATCAAGTCTATCTATGAACAATATTTTATTCTTCTCTGAAATCTTTTATGCATGATTGATATCTTTGCAAGTCTCTTCGAATTATTAGTTTGGTTTGGCCTACTATATTGATGTTTCTTGCAATGGGAGAAGTGCATAGCTTTGCGTTCAATCTTGCGGTGCTCGATCCCAGTGACAGAATGGGAAACGACACATATTGTATTGTTGCCATCGAGGATAAAAAGATGGGTTTTATATCATATTGCTTGAGTTTATCCCTCTACATCATGTCATCTTACCTAAGGTGTTACTCTGTTCTTATGAACTTAAAACTCTAGATGCATGCTGGATAGCGGTCGATGTGTGGAGTAATAGTAGTAGATGCAGGCAGGATTCGGTCTACTTGTCACGGACGTGATGCCTATATACATGATCATGCCTAGATATTCTCATAATTATTCGCTTTTCTATCAATTGCTCGACAGTAATTCCTTCACCCACCTCAATACTTATGCTATCTTGAGAGAAGCCACTAGTGAAACCTATGGCCCCCAGGTCTATTCTCCATCATATAAGTTTCCAATCTATTTTACTTTGCAATCTTTACTTTCAATCTATATCATAAAAATACCAAAACTATTTATCTTATCATTATTATCTCTATCAGATCTCACTCTCGTAAGTGACCGTGAAGGGATTGACAACCCCTTTATCGCGTTGGTTGCGAGGTTCTTATATGTTTGCGTAGGTACGAGGGACTTGCGTGTGGCCTCCTACTGGATTGATACCTTGGTTCTCAAAAGCTGAGGGAAATACTTGTGCTACTTTGCTGCATCACCCTTTCCTCTTCAAGGGAAAACCAATGCAGTGCTCAAGAGGTAGCAAGAAGGATTTGTGGCACCGTTGCCGGGGAGTCTACGCACTAGTTGAGACATACCATGTACCCATCAAAAAATCTTATCCCTCGCATTACATTATTTGTCATTTGCCTCTCATTTTCCTCTCCCCCACTTCACCCTTGCCGTTTTATTCGCCCTTCTTCTATTCGTCTTTCCATTTGCTTTGATGTCTTACTTGGCTCGTTTGCTCGTTTGATTGGAATCGTTGTTTATTTATTGCTAAACAATGAACCTAAGATCTATGGATCCTCATCCTCTTGCTAATCTTTTTAAGAGATCCAATTATGATGAACCAATTGCTAGTGAGTTTTGTGCACTAGATTATCTTTATGAAGTTTTGCTTGAAATTCGTGAATCTGGAAATTGTGATGAAGTACTTTGTGGAGTGATTCACGATGGATCTTTGAATAAAAAGCATGATTGCAATGATGATAGTATAAATTCTATTAATGTCAATTGTGCTTATAATATACAAAACCCTAAGCTTGGGTATGCTAGTTTTGCTATGACTACTATTTGTTGCAATGATCATGATTGGGGTGATTCTTCTTATGATCTTGAAAATTTATTTAAGCCCCATGATGAATATGAGATTGATAATAATGTTTGCAATAATATTGAAAGTGGGTTCAGAAGAGTGTCAACTTTAGATCCCACATATTTCGAGAATGTTAAGTCTTATGAAGTTTTTGATAAAAGTGGGTTTGGAGAGGTCATGACTTTAGTTAATGTTAATCCCACTCTTTCGGAAGAGTGTCAACTTTACACGCATGTGGATCATGTTGAGAATATTTTATGGGATAGCTATATTGTTGAATTTTATTATGATCCTACATGTAATTATTATGAGAAAGGAAATTATGGTTGTTGAAATTTTCCTGTTACTAAATTACCCCTCATTATGTTGAGATTGCGCTCGTTTCTTTCCGCTTCCTTGCATATGCTAGTTTTTTCTTGCTATGATAATTTGTTTGCTTATAAAATACCTATGCATAGGAAGTATGTTAGACTTAGATGTGTTTGTCACGTTTTTCATGATGCTCTCTTTGTGCTTCAATTCTTGTCTTTCATGTGAGCATCATTGAAATTATCAATGCCTAGCTAGGGGCGTTAAACGATATCACTTGTTGGGAGGCAAGCCAAATTTGTTTTTGTTCCTTTCTTTTTGATTCTGTTTAGTAATAAATAATTCATCTAGCCTCTGTTTAGATGTGGTTTTATGTTTTAATTACTGTTTGTGCCAAGTAGAACCTTTGGGAAGACTTGGGGAAAGTCTTTGCGATCTTGCTGTAAAAAACAGAAACTTTAGCGCTCACAAGATTGGATGCCATTTTGTACTGGAGAGTCCTATTTAGTTAATTATTTTTGAATATGATTAATAGATAAATTCCTCATGTCCAGAAATTTATTTTAGAATTTTTGGGGTTCCACAAGTATTCGAAACCTACAGATTGCTACAGACTGTTCTGTTTTTGACAGATTCCGTTTTTCGTGTGTTGTTTGCTTATTTTGATGAATCTATGGCTAGTAATAGAGTTTATGAACCATAGAAAAGTTGGAATGCAGTAGGTTTAACACCAATATAAATAAACAATGAGTTCATTACAGTACCTTGTAGTGGTGGTTTGTTTTCTTTTACTAACTGAGCTCACGAGATTTTTCTTTAAGTTTTGTGTTGTGAAGTTTTCAAGTTTTGGGTAAAGATTTGATGGATTCTCGAACAAGGATTGGCAAGAGCCTAATCTTGGGGATGCCCAAGGCACCCCAAGTTAAAATTCAAGGACAACCAAAAGCCTAAGCTTGGGGATGCCCAGGAAGGCATCCCCTCTTTCGTCTTCGTCCATCGGTGACTTTACTTGGAGCTATATTTTTATTCGCCACATGATATGTGTTTTGCTTGGAGCATCTTGTATGATTTGAGTCTTTGCTTTTTATTTACCACAATCATCCTTGTTGTACACACCTTTTGGGAGATACACACATGAATTAGAATTTATTAGAATACTCTATGTGCTTCACTTATATCTTTTGAGTTGGATAATTTTTGCTCTAGTACTTCGCTTATATCTTTTAGAGCACGGAGGTGGTTTTATTTTATAGAAATAATTGATCTCTCATTCTTAAATTATATCATTTTGAGAGTCCTTTATAACAGCATGGTAATTCACTTTGGTTATAAATTTTAAATGCTAAGAGAAGTTGGATGCTTGATAGTTGTTTTGAGATATAAAGGTGGTAATGTTAGAGGTGTGCTAGTTGAGTAATTGTGAAATTGATGAATACTTGTGTTGAAGTTGGCAAGTCCCGTAGCATGCACGTATGGTAAATGTTGTGTGACAAATTTGAAGCATGGGGTGTTCTTTGATTGCTTTCCTTATGATTGGTGGTCGGGGACGAACGATGGTCTTTTCCTACCAATCTATCCCCCTAGGAGCATGTGCGTAGTTCTTGGTTTTGATTACTTGTAGATTTTTGCAATAAGTATGTGAGTTCTTTATGAATAATGTTGAGTCCATGCATTATATGCACTCTCACCCTTCCATCATTTCTAGCCTCTTCGGTACCATGCATTGCCCTTTCTCGCCTTGAGAGTTGGTGCAAACTTCGCCGGTGCATCCAAACCCCGTGACATGATACGCTCTATCACACATAAGCCTCCTTATATCTTCCTCAAAACAGCCACCATACCTACCTATTATGGCATTTCCATAGCCATTCCTAGATATATTGCCATGCAACTTTCCACCGTTCCATTTATTATGACACGCATCATCATTGTCATATTGCTTTGCATGATCATGTAGTTGACAACGTATTTGTGGCAAAGCCACCATGCTTAATTTTTCATACATGTCACTCTTGATTCATCGCAATCCCGGTACACCGCCAGAGGCATTCACATAGAGTCATATTTTGTTCTAAGTATCGAGTTGTAATTCTTGAGTTGTAAGTAAATAAAGGTGTGATGATCATCATTAGAGCATTGTGCTGTGTGAGGAAAGGATGATGGAGACTATGATTCCCCCACAAGTCGGGATGAGACTCCGGAAGAAAAAAAAGAGGCCATAAAAAGGAGAGAAAAGAAGGCCCAAATAAAAAAATGATGAGAGAAAAAGAGAGAAGGGACAATGTTACTATCCTTTTTCCACACTTGTGCTACAAAGTAGCACCATGATCTTCATGATGGAGAGTCTCTTATTTTGTCACTTTCATATACTAGTGGGAATTTTTCATTATATAACTTGGCTTGTATATTCCAATGATGGGCTTCCTCAAATGCCCTAGGTCTTCGTGAGCAAGCAAGTTGGATGCACACCCACTTAGTCTCTTTGATGAGCTTTCATATATTTATAGCTCTAGTGCATCCGTTGCATGGCAATCCCTACTCCTTTCATTGACATCAATCCGTGGGCATCTCCATAGCCCATTTATTAGCCGCGTCAATGTGAGAGTTTCTCCTTTTTTGTGTTCTCACACAACCTCAATCATCATATTCTATTCCACCCATAGTGCTATGTCCATGACTCGCGCTCATATATTGTGTAAAAGTTGAAAGAGTTTGAAAAGGCTAAGTATGAAACAATTGCTTGGCTTGTCTCGGGGTTGTGCATGATGGGAGCATTTTGTGTGACGAAAATGAAGCATGGCCAAACTATATGACTTTGTAGGGATAAGTTTTCTTTGGCTATGGTATTTTGATAAGACATAATTGCTTGATTAGCATACTTGGAGTATTACTATTTTTATGTCAACAATAAACTTTTATCTTGAATCTTTCTGATCTGAGCATTCATGCCACAATAGAGAAAAATACATTGAAGAACATGCTAGAAAGCATTCCACATCAAAAATTCTGTTTTTATCATTTACCTACTCGAGGACGAGCAGGAATTAAGCTTGGGGATGCTGATACGTCTCCAATGTATCTATAATTTTTGATTGTTCCATGCTATTATATTATCTGTTTTGGATGTTAATGGGATTTATTTTACACTTTTATATTATTTTTGGGACTAACCTATTAACCCAATGCCCAGTGAAAATTGTTGTTTTTTGCCTATTTCAGTGTTTCGCAGAAAAGGAATATCAAACAGAGTCCAAACGGAATGAAACCTTCGGGAGCATGACTTTTGGAACAAACGTGATCCAGAGGACTTGTAGTGGACGCCAAGCAACCAATGAGGTGGCCACGAGGCAGGGGGCACGCCCTCCCCCCCTCGTGGCTCAACCGACCTACTTCTTCCTCCTATATATGTTCACATACCCCGAAAACATCCCAGAGCACCATGAAACCCTATTTCCACCGCCGCAACCTTCTGTACCCAAGAGATCCCATCTTGGGGCCTTTTTCGGAGCTCCGCTGGACGGGGCATTGATCACAGAGGGCCTCTACATCAACTCCATGGCCCCTCCGATGATGTGTGAGTAGTTTAGTTCAGACCTTCGGGTCCATAGCCGGTAGCTAGATGGCCTTTTCTCTCTCTTTGGATCTCAATACAAAGTTCTCCTCGATCTTCTTGGAGATCTATTCTATGTAACCCTTTTTGTGGTGTGTTTGTTGAGATCCGATGAATTGTGGGTTTATGATCAAGTCTATCTATGAACAATATTTGATTCTTCTCTGAAATCTTTTATGCATGATTGGTTATCTTTGCAAGTCTCTTTGAATTATCAGTTTGGTTTGGCCTACTAGATTGATGTTTCTTGCAATGGGAGAAGTGCTTAGCTTTGGGTTCAATCTTGCGGTGCTCGAACCCAGTGACAGAAAGGGAAATGACACATATTGTATTGTTGCCATCGAGGATAAAAAGATGGGTTTATATCATATTGCTTGAGTTTATCCCTCTACATCATGTCATCTTACCTAAGGCGTTACTCTGTTCTTATGAACTTAATACTCTAGATGCATGCTGGATAGCGGTCGATGTGTGGAGTAATAGTAGTAGATGCAGGCAGGAGTCTGTCTACTTGTCACGGACGTGATGCCTATATACATGATCATGCCTAGATATTCTCATAATTATTCGCTTTTCTATCAATTGCTCGACAGTAATTCGTTCACCCCGGGTCTATTCTCCATCATATAAGTTTCCAATCTATTTTACTTTGCAATCTTTACTTTCAATCTATATCATAAAAATACCAAAAATATTTATCTTATCATTATTATCTCTATCAGATCTCACTCTCCTAAGTGACCATGAAGGGATTAACAACCCCTTTATCTCGTTGGTTGCGAGCTTCTTATTTGTTTGTGTAGGTACGAGGGACTTGCGTGTGGCCTCCTACTGGATTGATACCTTGGTTCTCAAAAACTGAGGGAAATACTTACGCTACTTTGCTGCACCACCCTTTCCTTTTCAAGGGAAAACCAACGCATTGCTAAAGAGGTAGCACCACTCTCTCTCTCTCTCACCGCTGGTCCCTGATCCGGCCGGATCCCGTCCGCCGGCGGAAAGGGACGATGCGCAATGCTCTGGTTGACAGTGTTAATGCAGGAAACCCACTGCCAGCGCATCTCGATCTGCAGTACCCGCCGTTCTCTCTAAGAAAGCTCCGGTGCGGTAGTGCCCTTAGCCCTTGCTCGCTACAGCAGTATGGGCAGATCCCACCCGCCGCCGCCCTCCTCGTTACATCCCGATGACCCTCAGGTATAGCTTCCTCTAGAACCAGCCTTGCTCCACCGCCCATCTTCCCATGTCGCTGCATGTGGATCTTCTCTAGTTATTTGCCTAAAACGTATTGTATCTTGGCTGACATACTTTCCATGTTTCATCAACAGTGCCACTATTATTGGTATCACACTTATTTAATATCCTTGTCAACAGGGATGCTCAGCTCCATTTTAGTGCAACTGCACAAAATGATGGGATGGTGCATGCATCCAACTGCTACATGTCTTGTCCGCCATCGACGAGCCACGTGAAAATGGATACCAACATGTCCATAGCGGCCAGGAAATGAAAGCATCGATCATTTTTTTTCTTTATTTGTACACCTTCTCACAACTTTGTCTTAAGTTGTGAAGTAAATATTGTGTCTGATATGTGAATCATTTATATGCATTAGCATGCATGTTAGTTTCATTTATATTTTTTGGAACGTTATAGCAAGAAAACCTTCAAGGTAAGACACATGAAAGAAAAGCTGAAAGCTTCGTAGCATTGTAATAGTATACTTTTATCTCGCTAAGAAACTACATTTACTAGCACAGTATATATAAACAAATATTGAAAGGTTGATAGCATTGCGCGAAACCATTCTAGGAGCACAGAACTTCCTTTCCTGGACATGTGGGACATCCAGCATCCGGGTCCACGTGCCATGCACCAAACTATGTGTGCACAACTGCAAGGAATACTACTGGTGAGCAGTCACATCTCAAAGCCACAACTTTCCAATAGTAATTTGGACACACGAACAACACATCATTTCACACATCGTAGAATCCTCTAGTAATAATTTTCCAAGAAAAACACCACACGTGAAGATTGGACGATACTGTTGCAGCAAGCCATATAACCCTTATCCGAAACATCAAGTATGGTTGTATGGGGATGGTTCCAGAAAATAATATTCCCTCCCTTCCGGTTTATGGTCTGCAATTCCAAATCTAAACCAATGAATGAACTAGTACTACTAGATAGTGAGTGTTTACTACTGTATCATGTACTTACTAATTGCAACGCATGCATGTGTTAGTAGTACAATGACCACATATGAATTTGATGGTATGATTGGTGTAAGTTGCATCTCATATTATTGCTCTAACATGTGGTCAAAGTTAGCCTCCAAAACGCATTTTAGACCCTATATGGATTGAGGGAGTACATGCATTGCTGAGTTTTAACTTAATCCTTTCATGCAACATTTTTATGGAGGCTTGAAATGTGAACATGTGAATGGGAGGGAGTACTACAACCCTTCCAAAAGAACTGTGGTACTAATGGTATCATACTCCCTCCGTTCCCCATCTCATATGCTCAGTACTTTTGCGAACTATGGAAGTAACAAATTTATTCCACCACTCAGCATCTATTATGGTTAGGGAGATTTCAAATCGAGTCATATAGACCAGAAAGTAGGCACTTAGGGCATCCACAATGTATGCTTCTTGTTGCCTCTAAGCCCTCTCTCTCCTCTTAGAGGCAGGACTCTATAAATTGCATGAATTGCCTCTAAAAAATTGGCTAGCATTGTGTCTAACCTTAGAGGCTACCTCTAACAATTTAACAATCCATCTGGTCCCATTTGTCAGCCTTAGCAAGCATAAGAAAGTACACGAGAAATATTACTGATTGCACAAATGTGGTGCTAATCAATACTTTTTAAATTTCAGCTAGGGCCCACCTTAGAGGCTGGTTAGAGTCTCTATACATTGTTGTTTTTCCATTTGATAAGAGGCAAACCATGCGGGGCTTACCTTAGTCTCTGGAATACACTGGAGATGCTCTGTACTACTTTTGATGTGTCACGTCAACTCATAAAACGAGGAGAAGCTTGCTTAGTACACCCACTCCCCCGCCCACGGGCGCAGCAGCTCGCAGAGTCGCATTATGAGGAGAAGCTTGCTTACTATGCCTACCACTACAAAAAAAGACACATCCGTGACATTTTGGGCAGAATGATTTTTTTCTGTCATGCTTATGACACTTCTATGACGATAATTGTGACAAAAGCACGTATCCTCATAGATGTGGTGGGCTCCTAATTCAACGACAAAAAATCATGACAGAAAATGGGCTTTTCATCCTGGTCAGGCCGGGGACGCACCTGCATCACATTCTTTGGGCCGTCCATGATGGGAAACATCGTTGTGGAAGCGAGGGCGAGTAAAATTTTGGGGAGTTCCCTGTTATAGTGGGTGGTCGGGGCCGAGCGATTCACGGAGGGATTGCGCATTTCTCTTGTACACGTACGCGCATGTGTGCAAGGCGTTGGGCTCTAACTGAACCCGAGCGAGGCATTCGCTTACTAAACCCGAGTGATTCCACTAGCTACATTACTGAACCCGAGCGATCGATCCCTTGGCAATTCACTGAACCCGAGCGATTCCTTTGCTACTGATGCTAAATGAACCTGAGCGATCGATCGCTACTGCTACTTACTAAAGCCGATCGAACCTGCTGCCTCTTGATGAACAGTGAACGTGGGGGTTGGTTGAACGAGTCGAGATGTACGTGGTTGGGGTTGGATGAACAGTTCCCGGTGGGGGTTGTATGAAAAAGACCCTGTGGTAGTAGTAGTAGTAGTATTAGTAGTAGTAGGCCGTTGCCACTGGATGAATAGGATCCCGAGAGGAGACCGCCACAGCCGAGCTAATTGGGGGTGGATGAACCAGACCCCGTGGAGGGCTGGTTGAACAGTAGCCAGTGGACGGCTGGATGAACCGGACCCCGTCGAGGGCTGGTTGAACAGTAGCCAGTGGACGGCTGGATGAACAGTAGACCATGGATGGACAACAACTGGTGGAGGCGGGTGGAAGACGCGGTGGATGAATAGTGCAGGTGCAGGCTGAAGGAAGTCGACGATGGGTGAACAGTAGCCCATGGAGTCCCGTTTTGTGGTACGCCACACCCCTCCGATGAACAGGACCCCCGTTTCGACCATAGCGCTCCAAAACATGTATGTTTCCCCCGTTTTGCGGTACGCCACACCCCTCCTGATAAACAGGACCGCCGTTTCGACCGTAGCGCTCCAACACAAGTCTGTTTCCTCTGTTTTGCGATATGCCACACCCCTCCCGATGAATAGGATGCCGTTTTGACCGTAGTGGCTCGACTAGAAGGCCATTTCCTCCGTACTATGGTACGCCACACCCCATTTCGGCTGTTCCGTCCAAGCCGGTTGGCTCCCGTTGAACAGGATGCATTCCGACCCAGTTTGTTGCCTCCCGATGAATAGGATGTTGTTTCTCCATTTCGACTCAGCCGGTTGGCTGCTTGATGAACATGACACAGTTGCTTCCATCTGTTGCCTCTCCATGTACATGAGCCCTGGCCGTACGAATGAGAGAGTAGGCATTCTAGACCCCGACCGTAGGTACATACGTGGCTATATTTTTTGGCATGTGGTTATACGTACGTGTACACGGTTTAGAAGGGACCACCTGAACTGCTACGTCAGGGGCTCTACTAATACATGTGTTGTTGCTTGCTCGGCCACGGTTTATCATTGCAGAGAGACTGATCGACCAGTATGTACGTACACGTTCGCGACCAGAATGACAATGCTATGTACGCTTCGACTAGGTGGGTCCCGGCTGTCAGGGAGGATAAGGAGGCACTTCCTTGCGTGCGAAGTTATTGATGGTGGGTCCGAGCTGTTAGGGGGAGGATTCATTTTTTTCACGCCTAATGGAGGCACTTCCTTGCATCTGAAGATATATCTGGTGGGTCCTAGCTATTAGGGGGAAACATTTTTTCACAAAATACAGAGGCCCTTCCGGTAGGTCCCTGCTGTCAGGTAGAGGAATCATTATTTTGAGCGTAATAAGGAGGCACTTCGTTGCTGCGGCCGTGGACCTAGCTATTAGCCTCTCCACATACTGTCCTCTTTTGATGTAAGTCGTTCCTTGACCACGTTGACCACGCCGCGGTGAGAGCACCAAGGCGCTGGACGACAGTGAGGCCTAGGAAGGGAATGACCTGGAGCCGGGGAAGACTCGGTAGTTGTTTCCAATGCGGAGGGGATTATGATGGTTTACTGGTGTGGCTGCAGTGTGAGGCTACCGTCGCCAGAGAATAATAGGAGGTCTGGGTGATGGCCAGGCCAACGATGGGATTAGGGTGGGACGGTGAGACCTGTGCGGCAGCAGAGCCGGCCACGAGAGGCAGGAGTAGGTGACACGACCGACACTGGTTCGGGTGGCTGGAGCAAGAAGACGGGAGGTTGAATAAGCACTACAGCCATTGGATGGATATCGTACGGTCATTGGAGCTAGAATCGTTCATATTGACTAAGTTGACAAGGCCCTTCGTCCGGGTCAACTTAGTAGGCCCACAAGTCAGCCTCCAACTATGGTGGGTCCCAGCTAGCAGGGGGTATTCATTTTTTTGTGCATACTAAGGAGGCACTTCCTGCATGCGAAGATATTGCTGGTGGATCCAAGCTGTTAGCGGGAGGAACGTTTTTTTTTTGTGAAATACAGAGGCCCTTCCGGTAGGTCCCTGCTGTCAGGTGGAGGAATCATTATTTCGCGTGTAATAAGGAGGTACTTCCTTGTGTGCGGCTGTGGACCTAGCTGTCATCCTCTCCACGTACAGTCCTCTTCTGATGACTCTTGTTTGTTGACCACGTTGCGTCGAGCACAGCAAGGCAGTGGACGACGACGAGGCCCCGGGCGGGAACGACCCGGAGATGGGAAGACGCGGCAGTGGAGTCGTAGATTGAGAGGAGTACAGGCGTTATAATTGGTTCTGGTGCGACGTGGGGCTGAAGTTGGTGGAGAATAATAGGAGGTGTGGAGGGGTGGAGGGATAGCCTGGCCAGCGGTGGGGTAGCGCTTCGCAGCGATGCGTGCTAAGAAGAGCCTCTAGCCGTCGGAGGCCGGAGGAGGTGGTCCTGGCGACACTGGAGGAAGAAGATGAGAGATTGAAGGTGCATGCTGGCCGTTGGATATCAATCCAATGGCTATGGATGTCAGAATCATTTGTTGACTAAGTTGACAGTGCCTTGCATAGGCTTCGACCTATTGGTCCACATGTCAGCCTGCAAAAATGTGGCATATATTTAATCCATGTTTTCTAGAATTTACAGTCCATTTTGCTAGGCTGGGTGAAGAAATAATTTCGCGTCAATGCGGCACATTTAATATTTTCTAAGAAATCCCAGCCCATTTGCACTTTCTTGAAATACAAGAATTAGCTTGGCTTGTTTTATATTTAATGTTAGGTTAGAATGAGCAATTAATATCAAAAAATAAACTAGAGCTACACATTTTATTATATATAAAATTAACAAATTAGCAAGTTATTGCTCAAAAGGAAAATGAGTGTGTTATTATTACATTGGTCCTTAAAATCTTCACAAGCTTTTGTATGCAATCACCAGGATTTTCCTTGAGTGAGAGTCAAAAACAACCAGGATTTTCCTTGCCAACTTCTGTTAAACATTTATTTTTATAAGTTAATGAGACGTGGGATGTTTTTATAATGTATATATAAGTCTCTATTAAATATACGATAATAGTAATAATATAAATATATATAATGTGGTTAGAAGGGAAAACCAAAATTGGACACTACATTATTATTCTCATATATAGATAAATAGAACAGAGATCTGCGTTTTATTAAACAAATACATTGGGTTACCGATGTTTAAGAAAAAGTAAAACCTATGCTGGGAGGCCCATAGGACGGTTCGTACATGATGGACCTCAAAAAATAAGTTGAAACCACTGGATCAATATGTCGTGGGCTACGCATGTTAAAAAACAAATCCTAGGCCTAATTGATACTTGTCCTCCCTCTGAAAAAATGATACTAGCTTGATCCCCGATACACCACTCCCACAACAAGAAAAAGATCCCCGATACCCTTGGAAAAAAGGCTCCCCGATGACAGTCATCGTTCGAAATTTATTTCGTTTATTGACTAGGTTGACAAACCCGTGGGCCCCAACGTCTGTATAAAATTAGGAGGAAGCTTTTTTCAATGAGGCACTTGTTTGCGTACGGCTTGGACCTGGTGGGTTCCCACTGTCAGCCTCTCGGCGTACAGTCCTCTTTGGTTCCTCTCATTTATTGGGCATGTTGACAACAACATACGGCGGCGCCACGACGAGCGCACATGGAGGGGAAAGAACCGGAGCCTGGGAAGACGCCTTCATTCTTTCAAACATACCGCACTAGCCCGGTGGGTGCAGCCCTCTCATCCAAAAGCTGTACTGCCCGAGTTCGATTCCAACTGGTGAAGTTGAAAAATATCTAACACTTCCCAAAATTTTGTCCATAGTTTACCCAGTTTTTCGCACACTCAACATCTTCTTGCCATTTTGAAAATAGCATACACTACTGCAGGATGGTCCAAACGCGACAGTCGAATCGGAGACCCTTCGATGAAACTGTGTGCGATGCATCAATCACAAACGGTGATGTAATAAAACCGTAAAAAACGATGCAAAACGTTTGCGATGACGGCGACATAAAACACGGTTCATATTAGATTTGCAAGTGCGATGAGTGGCAAACGGTTAATCTAGGAGAACTGTTTGCGATGATGCAAAGCAACAGAAACGGGTAGCCAGTTGAGGGTGCGTGCGATATAAGGTATACGGTTCACTAGGATGAACTATGTTTGATTAGGCAACACAATGGAAACGGTTCAAGTGAACAAGATGTGTGTGATACGCGACAAACAGGTCCGTAGTCAGAAATGTGTGCGAAGACCAATAATAACACAGACGGTTGCTGCTAATAAGCCGTGTGATTTGCTCTTTCTATAGAAGAATAACATGTATATATTTACATAACTAAAATAAACATCCTATTACATAAGTGACTATACATATCATTCGCACACACCTCAATAAACAATTGCATGCATTCTAAAGTAGGAGAAACGATCGTCTAGTCATCTACTTCTTGTGACGCTCCCGCCACTGCTCTGTGGCTCGATCCCTCATCTGGGGTAGGAAGAAGACACTTCCTGATGTCAACGATCCGCCTATACACCTCGTAGCTTGTGTACGCGTCCTTGGCCGCGTACTTGACGTGTTGTTCATCCAGTCTCTCATAACAAACACTTTGACAGGCGTTCTTGTCCTTCTTGCTCTCATCCTTCACCTTTGTGTAGTAGGGGTCTGTAACGCCCTCGATGCGGCTATATCTCCCACGTGTCGAAGCAAGACTTAGAGGCATAACCGCATTGAAAGCAATGTCCCAAGTGAGGTAATCTTCACACAACCCATGTAATACATAAGGGAAAGAGATACATAGTTGGCTTACAATCGCCACTTCACACAATTACATGAATAAAGCATTACATTCAACCAGATACAATCAAGGTCCGACTACGGAACCAAAATAAAATAAGACTACCCCAAAAGCTACACAGATCCCCGATCGACCCCAACTGGGCTCCACTACTGATCAACTGAAACGAAACAACAAAAAGAACAAGATCTTCATCGAGCTCCTCCTTTGAGCTTGGTTGCATCACCTGCGCGGATCAACGGCACCTACAAACGGGTTTTGGAAGTATCTGTGAGTCACGAAGACTCAGCAATCTCACACCCTCGCGATCAAGACTATTTAAGCTTATAGGTAAGGTAAAGGTATGAGGTGGAGCTGCAGCAAGTGACCAGCATATATGGTGGCTAACATACGCAAATGAGAGCAAGAAGAGAAGGCAAAGCACGGTCGAGAAACTATGATCAAGAAGTGATCCTAGAACAACCTACGTCAAGCATTACTCCAACACCGTGTTCACTTCCCGGACCCCGCCGAGAACAGACCATCACGGTAACACACGCGGTTGATGTATTTTAATTAAGATAAACTTCAGGTTTTCTACAACCGGACATTAAAAATTCCCATCTGCCCATACCCGCGGGCACGAGTTTCGAAAGTTAAAATCCCTACAGGGGTGTCCCAACTTAGCCCATCACAAGCTCTCATGGTCAACGAAGGATATTCCTTCTCCCAAGACATTCCGATCAGACTCGGCATCCCGGTTACAAGACATCCTCGACAATGGTAAAACAAGACCCGCAAAGCCACCCAATGTGCTGACAAATCCCGATAGGAGCTGCACATATCTCGTTCTCAGGGCACACCGGATTGTCCAAGGTTTCGGTAGACCAGCCCAGATTTGCCCCTGGTGGTCACCGGCAGCTGACAGGTTGGACCAACACTCAGAGGAGCACTGGCCCGGGGGGGGGGTTAAAATAATGATGACCCTCGGGAGTGCGACACCCAAGGGAAAAGAAAAAGGCTAGGTGGCAAATGGTAAAACCAATGTTGGGCCTCGCGGGAGGAGTTTTATTCAAGGCGAACTGTCAAGGGGTTCCCATTATAACCCAACCGTGTAAGGAACACAAAATCTGGGAACATAACACCGATACGACGGAAACTAGGGCGGCAAGAGTGGAACAAAACACCAGGCATAAGGCCGAGCCTTCCACCCTTTACCAAGAATATATATGCATTAATTAAATAAGAGATATTGTGATATCCCAACAACATATCCATGTTCCAACAAGGAACAAACTCCAATCTTCACCTGCAACTAACAACGCTATAAGAGGGGCTGAGCAAAGCAGTAACATAGCCAATCAAGGGTTTGCTAGGACAAGGCGGGTTAGAGGCTCATGGCAATATAGGGGAGACATGATAAGCAAGTGGTAGGTATTGCAGCATAGGCATAGCAAAAGAGCGAGCATCTAGCAAGCAAAGATAGAAGTGATTTCGAGGGAATGGTCATCTTGCCTGAAATCCCGCAAGGAAGAAGAACGAGTCCATGAAGAAGACAAACGGGCATAGCCAACGGATCCTCACAAACACAATGTTACCGGATTACCGAGAAGAAGTACACCGGAAAGAGAGCAAACAACATAGTAAACAAACATCACATAATCATGGCATGATGCACAACAAGTATGATGCATGTCCGATTTAAAGATACATGGCATGGCAAAGTGCACAAACAATCCTACAAATTAAGTGGAGCACAATATGCAACGGAGTTGCATATTGAAGAAAACACCACATGACTTATTTAGTTCTCTCTCGTTAGGTACTCAACAATGTTAAATGTTGGTTAGCATGGCAAGGGGTGAAGCAAAAGATAACTACCTATCTAGGCAAGTTTAAATGAGGCCGGAACAACAAACAACAAGTCCGGAAAAATTCCCTATGAGCATAGTTATGGATTTGGTACTGATCTGCCCAAAACACAATTTTAGAGTTATTAAACATGCAAAGTGAGTCAACCATGTTAAACTAGGCATTTTTCCACCCCATTTACATATAAAGTTTGTTAAAATCCGAGTTACGGTTATTTAGTAATGAATTAAAACAGTTTAACATGGCATAGGAGTAAATTTAACCAAACATCATTTTAAATATTTCAAACATGCATGAAAGTTGAATATTATTAAACTAGACAAAATTCTAGGCAACTTTCATATTAAGTTTGTTTTAATCCAATGCACGGTTTGTGAGTAATTATACGTATGAAGCTAGGGGTTTTTTTTGTAAGACTGGTTTACTGGAATAATATCTAAAATTGTCCACTGAAAAAAATAGGAGTTGGGCCGAAACTGGCTGGCCCAACCGTGCACAGTGGGGGTTAGAGCGGCTGCTCACAGTGGGCTGGCTTCGCGCGGATGGGCCGGGGAGGTTGGGCCTTGAGGGAGGGACTCAGCGGGCTGGCAGCTTGCGACCGGGAAGTCAACGCGGGCGTTGGTCGCTGGTCGTCCTCGACCTCGCGTGGGCTACACACGCAGAAGCAGGGGAGGCAGAAGCGGGGTGTAGATGTAACACCCTCGATGCGGCTATATCTCCCACGTGTCGAAGCATGACTTAGAGGCATAACCGCATTGAAAGCAATGTCGCAAGTGAGGTAATCTTCACACAACCCATGTAATACATAAGGGAAAGAGATACATATTTGGCTTACAATCGCCAGTTCACACAATACATGAGTAAAGCATTACAATCATCCAAATAAAACCAAGGTCCGACTACGGAACCAAAATAAAAGAAGACTACCCCAATGCTACACAGATCCCCGATTGACCCCAACTTGGCTCCACTACTGATCAACTTGAACGAAACAACCCAGAGGACAAGATCTTCATCGAGCTCCTCCTTGAGCTTGGTTGAGTCTCTTGCACGGTATCATCGGCACCTGCAAACTGGTTTTGGAAGTATCTGTGAGTCACGGGGACTCAGCAATCTCACACCCTCGCGATCAAGACTATTTAAGCTTATAGGTAAGGTAATGGTATGAGGTGGAGCTGCAGCAAGCGACTAGCATATATGGTGGCTATCATACGCAAATAAGAGCGGGAAGAGAAGGCAAAAGCACGGTCGAGAAATCTATGATCAAGAAGTGATCCTAGAACAACCTACGTCAAGCATAACTCCAACACCGTGTTCACTTCCCGGACTCCGCCGAGAAGAGACCATCATGGTTACACACGCGGTTGATGTATTTTAATTAAGGTCAACTTCAGGTTTTCTACAACCGGACATTAACAAATTCCCATCTGCCCATAACCGCAGGCACGGCTTTCGAAAGATCATATCCCTGCAGGGGTGTCCCAACTTAGCCCATCACAAGCTCTCACGGTCAACGAAGGATATTCCTTCTAGCGGGAAGACCCGATCAGGCTCGGAATCCCGGTTACAAGACATCCTCGACAATGGTAAAAGAAGTCCAGCAAGACCACCCGATGCGCCGACATCCTGATAGGAGCTGCACATATCTCATTCTCAGGGCAACACCGGATGAGCGCTTCGTACAACTAAAATCAGCCCTCAAGTTTCCCCGAGGTGGCGCTGCAAAGGACTCTAGTCCGGACCAACACTTAGACAAGCACTGGCCCGGGGGGGTTAAAATAAAGATGACCCTCGGGATGCGTGACTCCCAAGGGAAAAAGGCTAGGTGGCGAATGGTAAAACCAAAGTTGGGCCTTGCTGGAGGAGTTTTATTCAAGGCGAACTGTCAAGGGGTTCCCATAATAACCCAACCGCGTAAGGAATGCAAAATCCGGGAACATAACACTGATATGACGGAAACTAGGGTGGCAAGAGTGGAACAAAACACCAGGCATAAGACCGAGCCTTCCACCCTTTACCAAGTATATAGATGCATTAATTAAATAAGAGATATTGTGATATCCCAACAACATATCCATGTTCCAAACATGGAACAAGCTCCAATCTTCACCTGCAACTAACAACGCTATAAGAGGGGCTGGGCAAAGCGATAACATATCCAAACAACGGTTTGCTAGGACAAGGTGGGTTAGAGGCTTGGCTTAACCATATGGGAGGCATGATAAGCAAGTGGTCGGTATCGCAACATAGGCATAGTAAAAGAGCGAGCAAGCTAGCAAGCAGAGATAGAAGTGATTTCGAGGGTATGGTCATCTTGCCTGAGATCCCGCAAGGAAGAAGAACGAGTCCATGAAGAAGACAAACGGATGTAGCCAACGGATCCTCACAAACGCAACGTTACCGGATTACCGAGAAGAAGTACATCAGAAAGAAAGCAAACAACATAGTGAACAAACATCACATAAGCATGGCATGATGCACAACCAAGTATGATGCATGTCCGGCTTAATGATACATGGCATGGCATGGCAAAGTGCACAAACAATCCTACAGATTAAGTGGAGCTCAATATGCAACTCCGTTGCATATTGACGAAACACCACATTCAAGTTATTTAGTTCGATCTCGTTTATGTACCCAACAATATTAAATGTTGTTCAACATGGCAAGAGGGTGAAGCAAAGTAAAACTACCTATCTAGTCAAGTTTAAATGAGGCCGGAAACAACGAACAACAATTCCGGAAAATCCTCATATGCATATATTAGATTTGGTACTGATCTGCCCTAAACACAATTTTAGATTTGTTAAACATGCAAAGTAAGGCCACCATGTTAAACTAGGCATAATTCTACCCCATTTACATATAAAGTTTGTTAGGTTTGGAGTACGGTTATTTAGTTATGAATTAAACCATTTTAGCATATCATTTAAACAAATTAATACAAACAACAAGTTTAAACATTTTAACATGGTCGAAAGTTGCATATTCCGAAAGTACATGAGATTCTAAGCAAGATGCATATATGACATGTTTTATTTGGATGCATGGATATTTAGTTATGAACAATTCAAATGAGGGCATTTTTTTGTAAATATGCATGCACTTGGAATTAGACAAATCGCAGCAAACATAAAAAAATGCGGGCTGAATGATGCTCACTGTGGAAGCCCAGCAGCAGATCTGGCCCGAAGTGGATGTGGCTGTGTGCGTGCAGCAGTACAGGAAAAATAGGGCAAAAAATGAGGCCGGCTGTGACTAGATCCCATGACCTCCTAGATATAGGAGCGGAGTGTTTACCACTGTGCTGTTGCTGCATGTTTGTGCTAAACAAGGGTGTCGCTCGACTTGAACAAAACCAGAGACCAGGCCTTCTTCTTCATGGATCACCAAGGAACTGGGTGACGTCGCCGGCGAGCAAGACGGCGACCCTCGCGACCACAGGCCAACGACGGGGGTGTGAAAAAACATGTGTGTGTGCTCGCACAGCATGGCGGCTCGTGCAAAGGCTAGATGTGCGGGAGCTCGAGGACGAGCTCGTGCTCGCCTCATGCATGGCGTGCGGCAGGAGCTAGGTGAGCATGGAGAGACTTGCGGGAGAGCTGCGGCGCGTGTGTTTGCCCTGCGGAGGAACACATCCTCGGTGGTGGCGATGCGTGCAACTACGGCGACTATGATCAGCGAAAGAGAGCAAAGGGAGCGGGAGGAGGCTCGGGAGTTCTCACCCAGCTTGTGCATGAGATCGACAAGGGCAGAGGCGAATGCAGACGTCCGTGAGGAAGATCGGCGGCGCGGGGCTCGATGCAGGTGGCTGCGCAGACGACGCGGGGACGTCCGGGTGAGACGCGAGGCAGAGCAACAGGTCTTGGGGGTCCGCCATGGCTTAGCGTCGACGAGGGATGGCGGGGAAGGCCGGGGACGGCCGGATCCTTGACCGGCGCGCGAGAAGAGGCAGCTCCGGCGGGGGGTGGAGGCAAACCGGCGGCCACGGACTTTGAGTTCCCTAGCGGGGCTCCTGTAGGGAAAGACATGAGGGGAGATATGAGCAGCGGGAGAGAGGGAACAACATGGGAGGAGAGGCGCGGGAGGAGATGAGATGGCGCTGGTCACCTGCGGGTCGTCGGGAAGTTCCGGTCGAGGGGATGTAGCAGGGCTCGGAACTGCTGTTGCTTCCTGGGGACACGGCATCCCTGGCGTCCATGGCGGGCTCCCTGCTGACAGAAAAAAAGATAGGCAGGGAGATGAGAGAGAAATGGTAGAGAGCATGGGAAGATGAAGAAGGGGCGTTGGCGCTCATCTTCGGCGAAGCCTGCCGGCGGTGGCGTGGCACGAGGCGAAGGGGATCGAGCGCAGAGGCTCAAGAGGAGGATCTTCGGGCAGAGGGATGGATCGAGGGGAAGGACGAGTGCTGCTCTGGTTGGTGGGTGGCTGAAGACGAGGTGGATGCGGGATGGATCCCGATGTGGATTTGGTGGAGCGGCGGCGGCGACGAGTGGATAGGGGAGGATCACTAGAAAGTAGGGTTTGGTCTAGAAATACATCGGCTATATATAGTAGGTGGGTTAGGGTAAGACTATATCGTCCCTCCGATCGTAATTGGACGGTCGAGAAAAAAAATAGTTAGGGAGTCCAAATAAGAAAACAGAGACGTTTTGTAGATGTTTGGGGATGATCCGGACACAACGGTGGCGACAGTCCGGGTCGGGTTCGGGACAACTTTCGGACGTGCGCGAGGGGGGGCTATTGGCTGACGAGAGAGGTTAGGTTGGACCTGGCAGTAGGTAGTGGGCTGTGTAGATGGTCTCGAGCTAAGAGAAGAGAAGAGAGGGAGGCCCGGCGACTGTTTTCGGAGACCGAAAATGTCCGACGTGTGCCCGGCTATAATGCCGCTATAGTTTAATGGTTGGCCTATCAGACGAACTCCGAATGCGATGAAACTTGACAGGCGGTCTATCTACACTATAATAAGACCACACGCCAACTTTCAACCCATTCCGAGAACATTTTCCGGCCACTTATAAAATACTATTTCGGACATGCCGCGGGCGCGTGCAAGTGTGGTTGGGCTCAGAACGAACAACGGACGGAACAAGGAGACGGGGACAGATGCAAGTTTTTAAAACATGATGATGCAATGCACATGATGACATGGCAAGATGCGACACGCAAGAAAATGACAAGGCAACAACAACGAAACACCGGAAGACACCTGGCACAACGGTCTCGGGGCATCACAACACTCCACCACTACGAGAGGATCTCGTCCCGAGATCTAGAATGGCACCGGAGGGAAAACGGAAGAGAAAGAGAAGAGGTAAAACTAAGTTACTTCTTTGACCAATGAGTGAAACCCAAGAACCTTGAAAAGGTTAAGCCATTTCGAGAAAAGAATACAACAAAGATGAACGAAGTTGAAAACACTCCGTTAGAAAAGAGGAACAAGGAAGAACAACTTCAGGCAGCACTCCGGTTGAGAAGGGATGCAAGACTTGATAAGGCGAAAAGAACTTGAGCAAAGGGCACAACACTCCGGTTAAAAGGATAAGCATGAAAAGTTCATGATCTTCGCAACTTGAGATGAAGAGAGAAATGAGAAACATCACAATGCCTCCGGAAGAAATGAGAGGATGGAATGGAATGAATGGAGGAGTAACAATATCTTCTACCCCAAATGAGCTTGCCAAAGCATCTTTAGGAGAATGTTTGAACGGAGTTGTTGGAAAAATCAAGACCGAAAAGGATAAGCTTGATATGGTCTTATGGAATACATCTCAAATTATGAGGTGACCACCTTCCACTCACGGGGAAATTTTTTTTGGATTGGTATGAACAAGGAGACGAGAAAGATTATTTCACCGAGAGGATAGATGAAGAACTTGGGTCATTTATGAGCACCATAGATAGCAACAATCCTTAGGTAAGGCTTTAGGTGAAATATAACCCAAGATAACTCCAATGACGAGATTGATGGATTTAAAATATCTCATTCTTGTAACTTGTGAATCATGAAATACGAAGGAAAATTATCAAAAATGACATAACACCACCTCCAAAAGATAAGATAGAACGAATAGCACTTCGGAATGCAAGATGAAGAATACTTGAGCTCCTTAGAGAAGAATCTCGATGAAAACTTCGAAAAGAAATTAAATGCTTGATGGGCCATCATGTAGAGCCTCCATGAAGAATTCTGATAACAAAAGGATAACGAAAAGAAAGAGAAGATGAAAACATGAGGTGAAACCTTGTAATGATTTAGATAGATCTCCGTGATAATATAACTGCGAGAGCTTGGAACTCTGGGAAAGAAAGACGAGCACTTGAAACCAAGAATTTAATCATCGTGAACAAACTCCGGAAGAAAAGATTAACATATGGATGAAACAAGAATAAGAATTACATTATGCTTATCCTTCACCAATTCAAATTGATGACAAGCAATGGAATTGGCATACTACTTATTCTCGTAGAAAGGATTAATATAGATATAGCGCAAACTTGGGAAGGTCTTCAATGAACCACCGGTAGGATTGAAACAACGAATGAATTAATATGATAAACGAAGGAAGAGGAACTCTTGAAGGAACCACCGTAAGGATTGAAAAAGAACGAATAAAAGATAACGAATCACCGGGAAGAATTTGCAAATGAACGAAGATGCTCGAGAAAATCTAGATACATGAGAACGAAGGGATCATGAACTGATTAGAGATCACTTGAACGGAGCACCGGTAAGATTGGAGAATGATAACTGAAAGCTGAGAATGAATAAACTTGAATTGATGGACTCCAGATAGGTGAAAGGAATTCTAACAATCAAAACAATTATGAGAGGATGGCCTTGAACTAGAACCATGAATCTTGAAGAGAATGGAGCAAGATTGAGAGAAAATTCTTCTTCGGTCTTCAGATGATGAGAATGCCAACGAGAAACACCACCAAGAATTATTGAGGCACACCAGAATGAAGAATGGAAAGGTTGAGCCAATGATGAAAAGAATTTTGAAAGATCTTGAAGAAAGACATTTGACTGATGACAATTCATTCTTACGTCAAGCTTTGAAAGAATTTGAGGATAGCTCCGGGAAAATAAGAAGAGTCAGGTAGGATCCTGGGAAAAGACCTGTGGGTTAGGGCCCACTCAAAAGAAAACACCATAGAACGATTTAAAAGAGAGAATGCACCGGTTGAATTAAATGGCTTGAATGAGATAACATCCTTGAAAGAGCTTGAACGAAAGCAGAGTGGAAACCACGAATCTTCGAGATATCTTGAGCACTCCGGAACAATTGAATGGCGAGAGGAGAATGAGTATGAGGTGCACAGGTATGGAGAAACCTTTGAAACGAGGAAAAGATATGGTCAACAAAGCTAGACTTGGTTCCACCGGAGAAGAAAAAGAAAGAATAATGATGAACTTGAGGCTCCGTTAGTATCTTCATGAGCATCACCGGATAAGAACATTGACGGAAAAGAATGGAGAGACTTCTCATCAATAACAAGATAGTTGATTAAGAAATCTGAGTCCTTCAAGAAAAAAAGGGTGGGTGGGTGGGATAAACAAAGTCAACTTGGAACGGATGAAGACAACACCGTTGAGAAGAACTGATACTTGATCTTGCGGATGTTGAAATGATCAGATCCACTTGAAGAGAAACACACCGGTTGAAAAGGATTGACATGACAAACTCGAAGATCGAGAAGGATTAGTATTCAAATCGGAGTATGAGAAACACCGTTTAAGAAAGGTATGGAATCAACACTTGACTTCGAAGCAACTCGAATACCACAACTCAAAACAAAACAAAGGATTGGCTTACAGAATAAGCCGGAACAAACATATGATAGACATATGTACAGCACCGTGGTTTTCGTGGTGGGGCCTACACGGGCTCGATCATACAGCACCGTCATGTACAAGGCAGTGCACATGACATACGTAGCGTCCCCGAGTCAGCATAGCCAAGGACTCTTTAAGACACAACGAGACCACTATAAAACCAACCGTGGATAGGCGGACCACTAGACGTCGAACCCCAATTTCATATCATACATCTGTCGGAAAGATATCCTAAGAGCTACTTGAATTCCCACTTATAAACTCCCAAAACTTTCCGGTTATGCAATCAGGTGTTGGGGATACAGGGGAAGCATAATATCTCACCCAAAACTAGCAAATCCTACATCCAGCTGTATCCATCCTTCAACACATAACCAAGAAACCTTCGGAAATCATTTACCTCAACCTTCGAAAAGCATCCGTTATACGAGTTATGGCAATACTCCCGAACTCCCGCCCCAGTACT
Organism: Triticum urartu; assembly: GCF_056163025.1. NCBI lineage: Eukaryota > Viridiplantae > Streptophyta > Magnoliopsida > Poales > Poaceae > Triticum > Triticum urartu. Next base: position 188,668,293 of record NC_141873.1, on the reverse strand, counting down.
GGGTGGCGTCGAGGTTATCTCACCAACAACTGCATAAAAGAGATTTTCGATGTCGGCGAAACTAAACTCAGGTATTCCAGAACTGCAACGATAAAATTGTGACGACAACACCTCGGAGCTCAACTTCCCGGGACACTGCCACAACACCTAAATGTCAGGAGGCACCAAGAACAATGTTCTCGTCACAAAACCATCGGAACGATTCCAAGATACTCGCGTGATCCTAAATTTTTTTAGTGAAATTTGAGAAGAGAAGAGTCAAAACTCTACGTCAGGATGCCTCACCAGAGCGACGAAGGGACTGGGGAGTAAAAAGAATTCCTAACTCTCCGATATATAATCCTAAATGACTCAAAACATTTTTCTAGACTCAACAACGCCAGCGATTCGATCAAGCAGGGGGCTCCTAAGGTCGGGGAAGGCTCTGATTACCAACTTGTAATGCCCTCGATGCGGCTATATCTCCCACGTTTCGAAGCACGACTTAGAGGCATAATCACATTGAAAGCAATGTCGCAAGTGAGGTAATCTTCACACAACCCATGTAATACATAAGGGAAAGAGATACATAGTTGGGTTACAATCGCCACTTCACACAATACATGAGTAAAGCATTACAATCATCCAAATACAACCAAGGTCCGACTACGGAACCAGAATAAAAGAAGACTACCCCAATGCTACACTGATCTCCGATCGACCCCAACTGGGCTCCACTACTGATCAGCTAGAACGAAACAATCCAAGGACAAGATCTTCATCGAGCTCCTCCTTGTGCTTGGTTGAGTCTCCTGCACGGTATCATCGGCACCTGCAAACTGGTTTTGGAAGTATATGTGAGTCACAGGGACTCAGCAATCTCACACCCTCGCGATCAAGACTATTTAAGCTTATAGGTAAGGTAATGGTATGAGGTGGAGCTGAAGCAAGTGACTAGCATATATGGTGGCTATCATACACAAATGAGAGCGGGAAGAGAAGGCAAAAGCACGGTCGAGAAATCTATGATCAAGAAGTGATCCTAGAACAACCTACGTCAAGCATAACTCCAACACCGTGTTCACTTCCCGGACTCCGCCGCGAAGAGACCATCACGGTTACACACGCGGTTGATGTATTTTAATTAAGGTCAACTTCTGGTTTTCTACAACCGGACATTAACAAATTCCCATCTTCCCATAACTGCGGGCACGGCTTTCAAAAGATCATATCCCTGCAGGGGTGTCCCAACTTAGCCCATCACAAGCTCTCACGGTCAACGAAGGATATTCCTTCTAGCGGGAAGACCCGATCAGGCTCAGAATCCCGGTTACAAGACATCCTCGACAATGGTAAAACAAGTCCAGCAAGACCACCCGATGCGCCGACATCCCGATAGGAGCTGCACATATCTCATTCTCAGGGCAACACCGGATGAGCGCTCCGTACAACTAAAACCAGCCCTCAAGTTTCCCCGAGGTGGCACTGCAAAGGACTCTAGTTTGGACCAACACTTAGACAAGCACTGACCTAGGGGGTTAAAATAAAGATGACCCTCGGGATGCACGACTCCCAAGGGAAAAAAGCTAGGTGGCGAATGGTAAAACCAAGGTTGGGCCTTGCTGGAGGAGTTTTATTCAAGGCGAACTGTCAAGGGGTTCCCATAATAACCAAACCGCGTAAGGAACGCAAAATCCGGGAACATAACACCGATATGATGGAAACTAGGGCGGCAAGAGTGGAACAAAATACCGGGCATAAGGCCGAGCCTTCCACCCTTTACCAAGTATATAGATGCATTAATTGAATAAGAGATATTGTGATATCCCAACAACATATCCATGTTCCAAACATGGAACAAGCTCCAATCTTCACCTGCAACTAACAACGCTATAAGAGGGGCTGGGCAAAGCGGTAACATAGCCAAACAACGGTTTGCTAGGACAAGGTGGGTTAGAGGCTTATCTTAACCATATGGGAGGCATGATAAGCAAGTGGTAGGTATCGCAGCATAGGTATAGCAAAAGAGTGAGCAAATTAGCAAGCAAAGATAGAAGTGATTTCGAGGGTATGGTCATCTTGCCTGAGATCCTGCAAGGAAGAAGAACGAGTCCATGAAGAAGACAAACGGATGTAGCCAACGGATCCAGAGTGACGAAGGGACTCCGCCATGGCTTAGCGTCGGCGAGGGATGGCGGGGAAGGCCGGGGACGGCCGGATCCTTTACCGGCGCCCGAGAAGAGGCAGCTCCGGCGGGGGGTGGAGGCAAACCGGCGGCCACGGACTTTGAGTTCCCTAGCGGGTCTCCTATAGGGAAAGACATGAGGGGAGAGATGAGCAGCGGGAGAGAGGGAACAACATGGGAGGAGAGGCGCGGGAGGAGATGAGGTGGCGCTGGTCACCTGCGGGTCGTCGGCAAGTTTCGGTCGAGGAGATGCAGCAGGGCTCGGAACTGCTGTTGCGGCTTGGGGACATGGCGTCCCTGGCATCCATGGCGGGCTCCCTGCTGACAGAAAAAAAGGTAGGCAGGGAGATGAGAGAGAGAAACGGGAGAGAGCATGGGAAGATGAAGAAGGGGCGTCAGTGCTCATCTTCGGCAAAGCTTAACGGCGGTGGCGTGGCACGAGGCGAAGGGGATCAAGCGCAGAGGCGCAAGAGGAGGAGCTCCGGGCAGAGGGATGGATCGAGGGGAAGGACGAGCGCTGCTCTGGTTGGTGGGTGGATGAAGACGAGGTGGATGCGGGATGGATCCCGATGTGGATTTGGTGGAGCGGCGGCGACGACGAGTGGATAGGGGAGGATCCCTAGAAAGTAGGGTTTGGTCTAGAAATACATCGGCTATATATAGTAGGTTGGTTAGGGTAAGACTATATCGTCCCTCCGATCGTAATTGGACGGTTGAGAAAAAAAATAGTTAGGGAGTCCAAATAAGAAAACGGAGACGTTTTGTAGATGTTTGGGGATGATCCGGACACAACGGTGGCGACAGTCCGGGTCGGGTTCGGGACAACTTTCGGACGCGCGCGAGGGGGGCTGCGGGCTGACGAGAGAGGTTAGGTTGGACCTGGCGGTAGGTAGTGGGCTGTGTAGATGGTCTCGAGCTGAGAGAAGAGAAGAGAGGGAGGCCCAGCGACTGTTTTCGGAGACCGAAAACATCCGACGTGTGCCCGCCTATAATGCCGCTATAGTTTAATGGTTGGGCTATCAGGCAAACTACGAATGCGATGAAACTTGACAGGCGGTCTATCTACACTATAATAAGACCACACGCCAACTTTCAACCCATTCTGGGAACATTTTCCGACCACTTATAAAATACTATTTCGGACATGCCGCGGGCGCGTGCAAGTGTGGTTGGGCTCAGAACAAACAACGGACGGAACGAGGAGATCGGGACAGATGCAAGTTTTTAAAACATGACGATGCAATGCACATGATGACATGGCAAGATGCGACACGCAAGAAAATGACAAGGCAACAACAACGAAACACCGGAAGACACCTGGCACAACGATCTCGGGGCGTCACAACAGAGGAGCGACGAGGATGGCGGAGCTCAGCGCGGATCCATGGCGTCGAGGCGCGGGGTTCACCGAACAGAGTGGACCAGGCTGAGCCCGTCCTGATCAAGTGGTAGAGCGGCTCGCCAGCGGAAGCTCGAGGTCGGGCGTTCATGGCGGAACTTGGGGCGTTGTTGAAAGGCTCCGGTGACGGGGACGACGGGAGGCGTCAGATCCGGGGTTGGGGAATCCATTCCCAGTGACAAAACGACCTGGCGCAGCGCAGGCTTCGAGATCCGGGCAGCAACGATGAGGCCCAAGGCGGCAAGGGGTGGTTCCTTGGACGTAACAGAGAGAGGGAGTCGAGTGAGAGAGATGAGAGAGGGAGAAACGGGAGGAGCACGGGAAGGTGGAGAAGGAGGGGGCGGCCGGCGCTCATCTGGTTGGCTCCTGGTTTCGCTCGCCGGCGCGGAGGTTGGCAGTGACGCGGGGTCGAGGGGCTCCTTCCCTCGATCCAATCAAGAGCGAGGGATCAGGGGGAGCACGAGAGGATCTGCATCGAGAAAGGGTAGTGGCTGGGCGCGGAAGGAGAGGCGCAGGTGGATCGGGAGGAGATCCGGAGGTTGGGGGGAGGTTGTTGGCTAGCTAGATTGGTCGGGGAGGATTCCAAGGAAGGTGGAGACTGGGTGGCGGCGCGAGGAGGGAAAAGAGGGAATTGGTCTAGGTTAGGCTAGGGTTTGATCTGATTTAGTAAGTGGGTGCACTATAAATAGGAAAAAAATAGGTTTGGGATTAGACCCTCCGATCATAATCGGGCAGTCGAGAATAAAAGGTTAGAGGAGTCCAATGAACAAAACGGAGATGTTTTGTAGATGTTTGGGGATGATTCGGACACAACGGTGATGACTGCTCGGGTCGGGTCCGGGACAATTTTCAGACGCGCGCGCGAGGAGGCTGCAGGCTGACAAGAGAGGTTAGGTTGGACCTGGCGGGAGGTAGTGAGCTGTGTAGATGGTCTCGAGCTGAGAGAAGAGAAGAGAGGGAGGCCCGGTGACTGTTTCTGGAGACCGAAAACGTCCGACGTTTTGACCGGCTACTATTGCCGCTATATTTATTCGTTGGGGCGTCAAACGGACTCCAAATGCGATGAAACTTGGCAGGCGGTCTATCTACACTATAATAAGACCACACGCCAACTTTCAACCCATTCTGAGAACATTTTCCATCCGCTTATAAAAATACTATTTCAGACATGCCGCGGGTGCGTGCAAGTGTGGTTGGGCGCGGAACGGACAACGGAAGGAACGGGGAGAACCCGGACGGATGCAAGTTTCAAAAACATGATGATGCAATGCACATGATGACATGATGAAATGCAACACGCAAGCAAAAGACATGGCAACAGGAGCGAATAACTCGAAGAAACCTGGCACAACGGTCTCGGGGCGTTACAACACTCCACCACTACGAGAGGATCTCGTCCCGAGATCTAGAATGGCACCGGAGGGACAACGGAAGATAAAGAGGAGAGGTAAAGCTAAGTTGCTTCTTTGACAAACGAGTGAAACCACGAGCCTTGAGAAGGTTAAGCCATTGAAAGAAAGAATGCAACGGAGGTGAACAAAGTTGAAAGCACTCTGTTAGGGAAGGGGATCAAGGAAGACCAAGTTCGGGCAGCACCCCGGTTGAAAAGAAAAGGAATTGAATAAGAACTTGATAAGATGATAAAATACTTGAATGAAAACACAACATACTTCCTCCGGAACTATTGAATGAATGGAACAAGGGGTAAGAAAGATCTCAGACACACTCCGGTTGAAAAAGAGGTGCAAGGCTTGATAACGCGAAAAGAACTTGAGCAAAAGGGCACGACACTCCGGTTGAATGGATAGGCATGAAAAGAACATGATCTTCACAATTCGAGATTATGATTGAAAAGAGCAACATCACAAGGCCTCTGGAAGAAATAAATAGAAGCTAGATAATTGAAAGAAAAGAATGGAGAATAAAATGCCGACTTCTGCCACAACATAGCTTGAAAAGGCATCTTTAGGAGAAGGGTCGAACGGAGTTGTTACAAAACCAACAACGAAAAAGGGTAAGCTTGATATGGTCTTATGGAATACATCTCAAATTATGAGGTGACAACCTGCCACTCACGGCAAAAGAATTGGATTGGTAAGAACAAGGAGACGAGAAAGCTATTACACCGGGAGGATAGATGAAGAACTTGGGTCATTTATGAGCACCATAAATAGCAATAGTCCTTAGGAAAGGCTTTAGGTGAAACATGACACAAGATAACTCCAACGAAAAGGTAGATGGATTTAAAATATCTCATTCTTAACAACATGTGAATCATGAAACATGAACTCAAATTATCAAGAATGACATAATACCACCTCCAATAATATGGTAGAAGGAATTGCACTCCGGATTACACAAAAAAGAATACTTGAGTTCCTTAGAAAAGAATGTTGATGAACACTTCGAGAAGGAAATTAAATCCTTGATGAAACCATCATGTAGAACCTCCGGTAATAAAAGGATGATCAAACGAAAGGAAAGAGAAATTTAAAACACAAGGTGAAACGTTGTAATGATTAGATGGACCTTCGCGATGAAATAAATTGAGAGAGCTTGGAACTCCGGAAAAGAAAAGATGAAACAAGTGAAACCGAGAATTTGATGCGCCTCCGGAAGGAAGAATTGAATTTACACGATGAAACAAAGAATAAGAATTACGTTATGGGCTTCCTTCACCAATTAAATTGATGACCAACAATGGATTTGGCACACTACTTATTCACGTAGTAAGGATTAAGATAGATATAGCGCAAACTTGAGAAGGTCTTCAACGAACCACCGGTAGGATGAAACAACGAATGAATTAATATGATAACCATGGAAGAGAGATCTTGAACGAACCAGCGTAAGAATTGAAGAGGAACGAATAAAACATGAGAAAACACCGGGAAGGATCAGCAAATAAACGAAGATGCTTGAGAGAATTTAGATCCATGAGAACGAAGAGATTACGAGCTGATTAGAGGATCCTTGATCTAAGCATCGGTATGATGGAGACTGATAACTGAAAGCTGAGAATGAATAAACCTGAATTGATGGACTCCAGATAGGTGAAAGGAATTCTCACAATCAAAACAATTATGAGAGGATGGCAACAAGCTAGAATCACGCATCTCTGAGAGAACGAATAAGATAAGGAGGAAAAAAACTCTTCTTCGGTCTTCAAAATCTGAGAATTACGACGACAAAAACCACCGAATTGTTGAGATACTCCGGGATGAAAATTATAAAGGTTGAACCAACGATAAAAAGAATTTGAAAGATCTTGGAGAAAGACATTTGACTGATGATAATTCATTCTTACGTCAACTTTGAAAAGAATTTGAAAAGCTCCGGGAAAATTAGAAGAGCTAGGTAAGATCCTGGGAAAAGACCTGTGGGTTAGGGCCCACTCAAAAGAAACACCGTAGAACGATTTAAAAGATAGAATTCACCGGTTGAATTAAAAGGCTTGAATGAGAGAACGTTCTCGAAGATATTGAACAACTGCAGAGTGGAAACACGAATCTTTGAGATATCTTGAGCACTCAGGAACAATTGAATAGAGAAAAATGATTGAATATGAGGTGCACCGGCAAGAGAAGGTATTTGAAACGAGGAGAGGATATGATCAACCAAGCTTGAATTGGTTCCACCGGAGAAGAAAAAGAATTAAGAATGATGAACTTGTAGAGCATCTTCACGAGAATTACCGGGTAAGAATATTGACGAAACAGAATGGGGAGACTTCATATCCAATAAAACGATACTTGATTAAGAAATCGGATTCCTTGAAGAAAAAGGGGTGGAAGGGTGGGAAAAACAAAGGCAACATGGAGACGGAAGAAATGAACACCGTTGAGAAGAACTGATACTTGATCTTGCAGATGTTGAAATGAACGGATCCACTTGAAGAGAGACACGCCGATTGAAAAAGGATTGATATGACAATCTCGATTATCATGGAGGATTAGTATTCGCATAGGAGTATGAGAACACCGTTTAGGAAAGGTATGGAATCAACATTTGACTTCGAAGCAACTCGAATACCACAACTCAAAACAAAACAAAGGATTGGCTTGTAGAATAAGCCGGAACAAACATATGATAGGGATTTCGTCTGAAGTTTTCGTGGTGGGGCCTACACGGGCTCGATCGTACAACACCATCATGTACAAGGCAGTGCACATGACATACGAAGCGTCCCCGAGTCGGCATAGCCAAGGACTCTTGAAGACACAGCGAGACCACTGTAAAAACCAACCGTGGATAGGCGGACCACTAGACGCCGAACCCCAATTTCATATCATATATCTGTCGGAAAGATATCCTAAGAGCTACTTGAATTCCCACTTAAAAACTCCCGAAACTTTCCGGTTATGCAATCAGGTGTTGGGGATACAGGGGAAGCATAATATCTCACCCAAAACTAACAAATCCTACATCCAGCTATATCCATCCTTCAACACATAACCAAGAAGACTTCGGAAATCATTTACCTCAACCTTCGAAAAGCATCCGTTATATGAGTTATGAAAATACTCCCGAACTCCCGCCCCAGTACGGGGTGACGTCGAGGTTATCTCACCAACAACTGCATAAAAGAGATTTTCGATGTCAGCGAACTCAGGTATTCCAGAACTGCAACGATAAAATTGTGACGACAACACCTCGGAGCTCAAGTCCCCGGGACACTGCCACAACCCCTAAATGTCAGGAGGCACCAAGAACAATGTTCTCGTCACAAAACCATCGGAACGATTCCAAGATACCCGTGTGATCCTAAATTTCTTTTGTGAAATTTGAGAAGAGAAGAGTCAAAACTCTACGTCAGGATGCCTCACCAGAGCGACGAAGGGACCGAGGAGTAAAAAGAATCCTACTCTCCGATATATATAATCCTAAATGACTCAAAACATTTTTCTAGACTCAACAACGCCAGTGATTCGATCAAGCAGGGGGCTCCTAAGGTCGGGGAAGGCTCTGATTACCAACTTGTAACGCCCTCGATGCGGCTATATCTCCCACATGTCGAAGCACAACTTAGAGGCATAACCGCATTGAAAGCAATGTCGCAAGTGAGGTAATCTTCACACAACCCATGTAATACATAAGGGAAAGAGATACATAGTTGGCTTACAATCGCCACTTCACACAATTACATGAATAAAGCATTACATTCAACCAGATACAATCAAGGTCCGACTACGGAACCAAAATAAAAGAAGACTACCCCAAAAGCTACACAGATCCCCGATCGACCCCAACTGGGCTCCACTACTGATCAACTGAAACGAAACAACACAAAGAACGAGATCTTCATCGAGCTCCTCCTTTGAGCTTGGTTGCGTCACCTGCGCGGATCAACGGCACCTGCAAACTGGTTTTGGAAGTATCTGTGAGTCACGGAGACTCAGCAATCTCACACCCTCGCGATCAAGACTATTTAAGCTTATAGGTAAGGTAAAGGTATGAGGTGGAGCTGCAGCAAGCGACTAGCATATATGGTGGCTAACATACGTAAATGAGAGCGAGAAGAGAAGGCAAAGCACGGTCGAGAAACTATGATCAAGAAGTGATCCTAGAATAACCTACGTCAAGCATTACTCCAACACCGTGTTCACTTTCCGGACCCCGCCGAGAAGAGACCATCACGGTAACACACGCGGTTGATGTATTTTAATTAAGATAAACTTCAGGTTTTCTACAACCGGACATTAACAAATTCCCATCTGCCCATAACCGCGGGCACGGCTTTTGAAAGTTTAAATCCCGGCAGGGGTGTCCCAACTTAGTCCATCACAAGCTCTCACGGTCAACGAAGGATATTCCTTCTCCCAAGACATTCCGATCAGACTCGGCATCCTAGTTTACAAGACATCCTTGACAATGGTAAAACAAGACTCGCAAAGCCACCCGAATGTGCCGACAAATCCCGATAGGAGCTGCATATATCTCGTTCTCAGGGCATACCGGATTGTCCAAGGTTCCGGTAGACCAGCCCAGAGTTGCCCCTGGTGGTCACCGGCAGCTGACAGGTTGGACCAACACTCAGAGGAGCACTGGCCTGGGGAGGTTAAAATAATGATGACCCTCAGGAGCGCGACTCCCAAGGGAAAAGAAAAAGGGTAGGTGGCAAATGGTAAAACCAATGTTGGGCCTTGCGGGAGGAGTTTTATTCAAGGCGAACTGTCAAGGGGTTCCCATTATAACCCAACCGTGTATGGAACGCAAAATCCGGGAACATATCACCGATATGACGGAAACTAGGGCGGCAAGAGTGGAACAAAACACCAGGCATAAGGCCGAGACTTCCACCCTTTACCAAGTATATAGATGCATTAATTGAATAAGAGATACTGTGATACCCCAACAACATATCCATGTTCCAACAAGGAACAAACTCCAATCTTCACCAGCAACTAACATCGCTATAAGAGGGGCTGAGCAAAGCGGTAACATAGCCAATCAACAGTTTGCTAGGACAAGGTGGGTTAGAGGCTCATGGCAATATAGGGGAGACATGGTAAGCAAGTGGTAGGTATTGCTGCATAGGCATAGCAAAAGAGCGAGCATCTAGCAAGCAAAGATAGAAGTGATTTCGAGCGAATGGTCATCTTGCCTGAAATCTCACAAGGAAGAAGAATGAGTCCATGAAGAAGACAAACGGGCATAGCCAACGGATCCTCACAAACGCAACGTTACCGGATTACCGAGAAGAAGTACACCAGAAAGAAAGCAAACAACATAGTAAACAAACATCACATAATCATGGCATGATGCACAACAAGTATGATGCATGTCCGGTATAAAGATACATGGCATGGCAAAGTGCAAAACAATCCTACAAATTAAGTGGAGCACAATATGCAACGGAGTTGCATATTGAAGAAAACACCACATGACTTATTTAGTTCTCTCTCGTTAGGTACTCAACAATGTTAAATGTTGGTTAGCATGGCAAGGGGTGAAGAAAAAGATAACTACCTATCTAGGCAAGTTTAAATGAGGCCGGAACAACAAACAACAAGTCCAGAAAAATTCCCCATGAGCATAATTATGGATTTGGTACTGATCTGCCCTAAACACAATTTTAGACTTATTAAACATGCAAAGTGAGTCAACCATGTTAAACTAGGCATTTTTCCACCCCATTTACATATAAAGTTTGTTAAAATCCGAGTTACGGTTATTTAGTAATGAATTAAAACATTTTAACATGGCATAGGAGTAAATTTAACCAAACAACATTTTAAATATTTCAAACATGCATGAAAGTTGAATATTATTAAACTAGACAAAATTCTAGGCAACTTTCATATTAAGTTTGTTTTAATCTGATGCACGGTTTGTGAGTAATTATATGTATGAAGCTAGGGGGTTTTCTATAAAACTGGTTTACTGGAATAATATCTAAAATTGTCCACTGAAAAAATAGGAGTTGGGCCAAAACTAGCTGGCCCAACCGTGCACAGTGGGGGTTAGGGCGGCTACTCACAGTGGGCTGGCTTCACGTGGATGAGCCGGGGAGGCTGGGCCTTGAGGGAGGGACTCAGCGGGCTGGCAGCTTGCGACCGGGAAGTCAACGCGGGCGCTGGTCGCTGGTCGTCCTCGACCTCGTGTGGGCTACACACGCAGAAGCAGGGGAGGCAGAAGCGGGATGCAGAGGAGCGGCGGGGATGGCGGAGCTCGGCACGAATCCATGTCGTCGAGGCGCGGGGTTCGCCGAACGGAGTGGACCAGGCTGAGCCCGTCCTGATCAAGTGGTAGAGCGGCTCGCCAGCGGAAGCTCGAGGTCGGGCGTTCATGGCAGAACTTGTGGCATTGTTGAAAGGCTCCGGTGACGGGGACGACGGGAGGCGTCAGATCCGGGGTTGGGGAATCCATTCCCGGTGACAAAATGACCTGGCGCAGCGCGGGCTTCAAGATCCGGGCGGCGACGATGAGGCCCAAGGGGGAAAGGGGTGGTTCCCTGGACGCAACAGAGAGAGGGAGTCGAGTGAGAGAGATGATAGAGGGAGAAACGGGAGGAGCACGGGAAGGTGGAGAAGGAGGGGGCGGCCGGCGCTCATCTGGTTGGCTCCTGGTTTCGCTCGCCGGTGCGGAGGTTGGCGGTGACGCGGGGTCGAGGGGCTCCTTCCCTTGATCCAATCGAGAGCGAGGGAGCAGGGGGAGCACGAGAGGATCTGCATCGAGAAAGGGTAGTGGCTGGGCGCGGAAGGAGAGGCGCAGGTGGATCGGGAGGAGATCCCGAGGTTGGGGGAGGTTGTTGGCTAGCTAGATTGGTCGGGGAGGATTCCAAGGAAGGTGGAGACTGGGTGGCGGCGCGAGGAGGTAAAAGAGGGAATTGGTCTAGGGTTAGGCTAGGGTTTGATCTGATTTAGTAAGTGGGTGCACTATAAATAGGGAAAAAATAGGGTTGGGATTAGACCCTCCGATCGTAATCGAGCGGTCGAGAATAAAAGGTTAGAGGAGTCCAATGAACAAAATGGAGATGTTTTGTAGATGTTTGGGGATGATCTGGACACAACGGTGACGACTGCTCGGGTCGGGTCCGGGACAATTTTCAGACGGGCGCGCGAGGAGGCTGCGGGCTGACGAGAGAGGTTAGGTTGGACCTGGCGGGAGGTAGTGAGCTGTGTAGACGGTCTTGAGCTGAGAGAAGAGAAGAGAGGGAGGCCCGGCGACTGTTTCCGGAGACCGAAAACGTCCGACGTTTTAACCGGCTACTATTGCCGCTATATTTATTCGTTGGGGTGTCAAACGAACTCCAAATGCGATGAAACTTGGCAGGCAGTCTATCTACACTATAATAAGACCACACGCCAAATTTCAACCCATTCCAAGAACATTTTCTGTCCACTTATAAAAATACTATTTTGGACATGCCGCGGGCGCGTGCAAGTGTGGTTGGGCTTGGAACGGACAACAGAAGGAACGGGGAGAACCCAGACGGATGCAAGTTTCAAAAACATGATGATGCAATGCACATGATGACATGATGAAATGCAACACGCAAGCAAAAGACATGGCAACAGCAGCGAATAACTCGAAGACACCTGGCACAATGGTCTCGGGGCGTTACAGGGTCGATGATGGCCGAGGCGAGGTCAACCAGGGAGTTCAGTTTGTTGTTTCCGCTGCCCCAGACCTTGTAGTGGTGCTGGATGTTGACAAGATTCGGGCATTTCAAGCCCGAAACCTTGAGCGCATTTAGATTTTTGGTGGCGTCCACTGTAGCAAAACTGTAGTCGGGGCTGTTGATAAACCTGGAGAAACGCTCGCAACCCCTTGTGTCTAGGTGGTAGTGGTAGACGAGATGTCATGTCGCACGCACAACTGGGCGACATCAACCTTCTGATCTTTCCCGGCATGACCGATGGTGTACTCGAGGTCGAAGCCGACCACTTGCTACTTGTCCTCGGCAAGGAACTACTCCATAGTTTGGATGGATCTCTCCACCGAGACTGGATCGTTCGTTTACACCACCGAGAGGGCCTTCCCCCTCATTGGGTGTCCACTACATGATGCATGGTGAACAACCTGCCGTTGTCATCGTCGGCCGCTGGGAGCGCCATTGGAGCCACCGGGAGCGCCATTGGAACCACTGGATGTCCTCTCTGTATGTGTCGTTTTGGGTGTGCTTATTGTGTCGTGTGACGCGAGAGATGAAGGTAAATGATCGTAGGAATAAATGGGGGCCAAGCGGCCTGGATTGTCAGCGCGTTCGCATGACAGTTTTTACAGCGGGTAACTATATCGTCGCGCCATGCCCGGCGCAACCGCATGCACACGAAGTGAGTGATCGTGCACTGGCCCCAAACAGTGACAACACGTGTGGAGGGATGAGGGCAAAGCACCCGGAGGGACGCGAGAGCAGAGCGTGCGCGGCGGAATGCGAGTAGAGTGTGCCGCGGCCTCCTCAACTGCAAGCAAACACACACATAGAGCAGTTGAACGCGCAGGAAATGGTCGCCTACAAGCCGGCCAACAGTTGCGTCCCTACGTAGAGAGCGGCCGTGTGCTACTACCTTCGTCTTGGTCTATAGTACCCTTTATATTCTTTGCAATACTTTGCCCTTAAATTTAACAAACAAAATGTTAATGCACGTTATAAAAATTATATAATTGGAAACTATGTTCAAATACGAATCCAACTATATAATCCTTGGCGAGATGCATTCATATTTTATTAGTTAAATCCTACTTATAAACCAGGACGGGGGTATAGTAGGTAATTGAATCGCAAATGTTTTTTATTAACCATATATGTACGTGGCCTTTCATGCTCCTCTCGCATGTCTTGTCACCCCGCTGCCGTAGACGGCTTACAACGCAAGCTTGCGCAGCACGCGTGGGTGTTCTTTGGGCCAAACGGTGGCTTGAAGTGGCGCCAATGAATCGTCAGTGAGCCCGTTCCCGCGCAACCTCGCAGGTTCCCACGCAAGCTTCCTGCCCGACTCGGTGAAATCCACCAAAATCCCAATGCTTACTGGCCTACAATATAAACCCTAACGGCCAGCGAGTCCTGCGTCGCATTTTCCCCTACCTCCCTATAGCTTATCTCGTCTGCTTATCCCACAATCGCCCATTGCACCTGTCTGTCGTTGTCTCTTAGCCACTCCACCGTCACCAGAGGACAGCTCCAGCTGGGAGGCTACACCGGGCGGCGGTGCAGTCCCCGATGTAGTGTAGTGTGTGTGGCGTCCCTGTTGGCTATGCGCGGAACACCCACCACACGCTCCGTCGCTGCTGCCCATCAGTAGCTGTTGCTGGCCACCGTTGCCGCCACACCTCCATCGAAAGACAGGGCCATAGCCCGCTCCACTATCGCGACCCAAAGGCGGGAGGTGGTGGTCGTGGCCGCCACCCCATCGTCGGCCGCCATGGCCCCCAGCCCACCGTCGACCGCCGGGGTCATCACCCGCTCCGCCACCGCCGCCCAAAGGCAGGAGGTGGAGGTGGAGGCCCGCACGTGCGTCAGCGATCTTGCGCGCTACACCGAGTTCCTGCGAGAGGAGGGGAGCGCCTCATCGAGCATGCAAAGAGCCTTTCTTCCATCGTGGCCGCGGCACACGCCGCCTCATAGGCGAGGAATCAGGAGATCTACGAGGAGAACTACCGCTCTGAGAGGGGTCGTCTGGAGCAGCAGAGGGCCTTCGAGTTGAGCGTCACTGAAGATGCAGCAGCGGCAGGCACCGTATTGCAGTTGTCCAGCTCATCGGTAGGCCCCTCCTCCTCTGCCTCTTACTGAGCGCGCTCGATATAGAGGAGAGGCTACCGGAAGTAGTACAAAGCCCCTCCGTAGTAGTAGTATATAGGGCTATTTTGTTCAGTTCATCTGACAATGGATGTGGTGGAACTGTACAACGTACTTGAGATTAGCTAGTATATATAGTTAAACTAGCTATTTTAGTACGTGGTTGGCAACAATTTGGGAAATGTTTGGTCGGTTTAGCTATCGAGTTGAACTGTTTGTATAAATAACGACTTTGAAATCTATGCTTAATTACTGAATTTTAGTTGCAAAAATTAGATAGTGTTAGTGATTTTTAGCTGCATATTTTGACAAATCGCGTTGTTACAAGGTTGACAAATGGCAATGTTACTAGATCAAAAAATGTCAATCTTTCCAGTTTGACGAATGGCAACATACCCAAGATGACGTATGCAAATCTTACCAAATTGTTTGTACGTGGTTCCACATGGGTCATCCAAAACAACCATTTGTGTTGAAGGGATGCACAAATCCTGCTCGGCACATTTTCTCTTGGCTTCGCGCCGAAGTCTGGATTTGTATATCGTATTCAATCTGAACTGTTTGCATTGAAGAGATGCACAAATCCCGCGCTGCGAATTTTCCCTTGACTTAAGGGGGAAGACCATAGCTCTCACTTTGCATACGGGTGTTCTATCTAAAATGTTTGTGATCAAGAGCTGTACAAATCCTGCTCAGCACATTTTCCCTTGGCTTCCTGGGTAAGCTGTTAGTTTGCATATGGGTGTTCTAACTAAAATTTTTGTGATGAGTGTTTTATATTTAAAAACCATTGACATTTTTTCAACAGAAAATCGTTTAATAAGTCTGTACATTAAGAGAGAAAAACGCAAGTTCGTTCAAACCATATCTTTCATTCAGTCACACTCTGAATTTATATTCATATGATCAAGATATAGTGTTAATCCCCAAAAAAACTATTTCCGGCGGCAGCAGAGGTGGCGTGCCGCGC
Organism: Triticum urartu; assembly: GCF_056163025.1. NCBI lineage: Eukaryota > Viridiplantae > Streptophyta > Magnoliopsida > Poales > Poaceae > Triticum > Triticum urartu. The sequence continues at coordinate 188,652,518 of NC_141873.1, read as the reverse complement.
AGTCGTTGTCATTGTCGTCCTCCGGGACGCCGTTGTTGAAGTCTTCAAGGCAACACAGAATGTTCTTCACTTCTAAATCAAACATCACGTCGTCGCACGATCGACGGGCGGGGCACAGGAGGAAGGCAACTGGCAGCGCTGAGAGGTAGCGGTCAACGGCGGCGTCCCATGCCGCTGAGGCGGGCGCGCACAGGGGCACGGGTGTGGCGGTGTAGCCAAACGCACGGGGACTGGCGCCACGGTGGGTGGAGGGGCGTGCATGGGCATGGGCGTTTGCGGTGGCATGTACACGAGCTCGTGTGGGTCCGCGGAGACCCCACTGAGGCCCGCGGCATCCAACACTGTGATAGTGCTCGACGACCAGCCCGTCAATGCTACGGGGATGGTCGCTAGCGCGGGCACGGGGATGGGAGCTGGGACGGGAGCGGGGGCAGCAACCGCCACGGCCAGCTCGTTTAGGGCCATGTCCAGGAGGCCCCATTCCTCCTTATTTTCTATCTCCTCCAACTCGGAGTCGACTTCATCAAACTTGAAGACTAATGGCAGATGATCCTTCTATGCCATGGCATTGGTGGAGGTCTGCGAGAGGGAGGGGAATGGGAGGCGAACAGTAAGGCCACCATATTAAACAGCGGCTCGAGTGCCATTAATGGAGAGGAAGGCGGGCGGCCATGGAAGTCAAAGGGCTCGCTTCCCAGTGAGCCTGCGCAGCGTAAAACTCGCACGCTTCTTGATGAGCCTATGCATTGGGGGACATCTTGCACGCCTCTCAATCAGCCTGCGCACCAGACTACGCTCGCACGCCTCCCATTCAGTCAAGCAACTGTCCGCATGGCACCTCCTATATCCATTAAAACCAAGACACGTGGCGTCACGTGAATGGTTAACAGAACGCACACGATTTAAATTATACAAACATTTGTGATATTAAAGTGGCCGCTATTTTTTTAAATGCCTATGTTGGCTGTTATTCGAGTGCGCCTTCTCTCAAAATGGACACAAAAATACCACAACACGTCGGGTGCCATGATAGCATGCCAAGTTTCATGAATTTCAGAAGAGTTTTGGATTTACTAGAATTTAAAAATAAAGTATCCCAATGTTCTGTCAGCAATCAATAGTGCACTGGTGTTTGAAATTCATTCCCATTTCTTGCATGGGACCTAAGCATGCACCCAAGGACATAGATTTGATTTTTCAACAAATTTATATGCACTGGAGCATGTGCATTGTAACGCCCCGTATGTAACTTGCCATATTTGTATTCCAACTCTTGCCATTTTCGGCACTAAGTTATGATATTCCCTCGTTGTTGGGTTTTTTCTTCGTTTTGCTTTTGTCTTTGTCATGCATCTCATATCATGTCATCATGTGCATCACATTTGCATACGTGTTCATCGCATGCATCCGAGCATTTCCCCATTGTCCGTTTTGCATTCCGGCACTCTTATGTCCTCTGGTGTCCCCTTTTGCCTCTTTTCGTGTGCGGGTGTTAAACGTTCTCGGATTGGACCGAGACTTGCTGTAACACCCCGGATGTAACTTTCCCAATTTGTACTCCAACTCTTGCCGTTTCCGGCGTTAAGTTATTTTATTTTCTCGGGTTCGGGTCTTTGTCTCCGTGTGTTGTTGTCGTTGTCATGCATCTCATATCATGTCATCATCTGCATTGCATTTGCATACGTGTTCATCTCATGCATTCGAGCATTTTCCCCGTTGTCCGTTTTGCATTCCGGCGCTTCGTTCTCCTCCGGTGGTCATTTCTAGCTTTCTTTCGTGTGTGGGGATTAAACATTTCCGGATTGGACCGAGACTTGCCAAGCGGCCTTGGTTTACTACCGGTAGACCGCCTGTCAAGTTTCGTATCATTTGGACTTCGTTTGATACTCCAACGGTTAACCGAGGGGCCGAAAAGGCCTCGTGTGTGTTGCAGCCCAACACCCCTCCAATTTGGCCCAAAACTCACCTAAGCCTTCTCCATCATCTAGATCGTTCGATCACGATCACGTGGCCGAAACCGCACCTCATTTGGACTCTCCTAGCTCCCTCTATGCCTATAAATAAATCCCATCTCGAAATCCCGGGTCTCTTCTCCCCCTAACCCTAAAAATCCGCTAACCACCGCGCCGGACATGTCCGATCCGGCCGGACAAGCCGCCGCCACCGCCTGCGGCCACTGAGGCGCCGCCACCTGTCGCCACCACGTCGCCCACCACCGCGGCCCACGGGAGCCCGGAGCCGGCCCCTCCAGGCCCGCGCGCGCCGCCCGCCTCGTCCGGGTGCCTCGCCGCCTCCGCGCCCGCTCGCCGCCTTCGCCGCCGCCGGCAACCGCGCGACCAGCCGCCGCCGCGGGTCGCCGTCCCCGCCCGGCATCTCCTCTGTGACCCCCCTCGTCGCCCCGCCGCGCCCGGCGACGGATCCGGCCACCCCGCCACCGGATCTCGCCACCCCGGCCCGGATCCGGCCTCCTCCTCGCCGGCCCTGGCCACCACCTACTCACCGGAGTGCGTGCGCCGCCGCCTCGATTCGCGTGCCACCGAAACCCTAGATCTGGTGGTTCTTTTTTTTCTAAGTCCCCGGAATTTCCTAGTCCATATGCTCCTGTTCATAGCCTCGTAACTTTGCATCCGTAGCTCCGTTTTTGGCATATAGCATATCAAAATGTTCACCTCAGAGAGCACATCATTTCATTCCATTGCATCATTTTCATTTGAGTTCATCTTGATGCCCGAAATGCTGTTAGAAGAGGGCTACTTGAGATAATTGTCAGATCTGCTACTCCATTTAGTTTTTTTTGTCATTTTTGCCATGATTATTGTGTGCATGATATGCCCTGATGCTCTACATATGTTTTGTTAAGGGTTTTGTCATCTTTCCAGAGGTGCAACCCATGTATTTTTGTGATGTGTGTGGTGACTAGCACAAGCTTGCAAAGTAGTGCACTTGGTATTTCTGTTTTCAGGGACTTAGCATTTCCACTAAGTCCTTGAGCTGTTTATCTCATATGGCCATATGTTCATGTTGTTTCCTAGTGATCCGTGCCTCTTTTGAGGATAATCAGTAAGGATGTTTTGTTAATATTGTAGTTCTCTATCCATCCATCTCTTTTTTTGCAATTATGGAACACCCTAGCTTGAGTCAATTGAGATCTACTTTTGCTACTTCGTAAATCTGGGCAGATTGTCAACTTGTTTGCAATTTTGCCGATGATGTCGTAGTTGATCCGTGCATGCTATGCTATTATTCTTGCCATGTCTAGCTTGCATTTTGTGTGTTCTTGATAGATGTATGCTTAGTTTATCATGACTTGCACCGTAGTGAGTGCATCGTGCTCGTAAACATGCCTACTTGAGTTATGTTTCAGCATGTGCCAGTTTTCACTAAGTCTGAAAACTGATTATGTTTTTGCTATGTTCACATGCTTGCAATTGTATTTTCTGATCCCTTTTGGCTCAAGGTCACTAAGGGACTTTTGTTAAGCTCTTTGAGTAGCTCCATGCCATGCTTTACTTTTCCATGTTCAGTTCCTGTAGCATGTAGTTTTGTTGCTCCGAAGTGTGCTACCTGATCTAAAATTCCAGACAAGTGTTAATTTCACTAAGTCTGAGATCTGTTTGCCATATGCATTTTTGCCATGCTTGTTTGAACCTGTTAATGGATGAATTGGCCGTAGCTTAGTGCTAGACTTTTGTTTGGGTGCTGTAGCATGTTCATTTCGTTGCATTTAGATGGCTACTTGCTGTAAATCGCAGACCGGTGTCATATTTGAATCGCTTGCCATTTCCAAACCGTAACTCCGATTCCGGCGTTCTTTATATCGTTTTCAAGCGATTTCATCTCATCTTTCCAGTGGCACACTTGGATTCCCAAGTTGAGGCTAGGGTCATGCATTCCTTGTCACATCTTGCATATGCATCCCGCATCGCATCCCGCATAGCATACCATCTTTGAATCATTTTGTTTGATCCTTGCACATGGTTGATTGTGTCCTTGTTGCTTGTTTGTCTTGTTTGGGTTGAGCCGGGAGACGAGTTCTCTAATGAGGAGCCCGTTGAGTTTGCTTTCGAGGATCCATTCAACTCTGACAACTTTGCAGGCAAGATGATCATACCCTCGAAATCACTACTATCTTTGCTATGCTAGTTTGCTCGCTCTTTTGCTATGCCAATGCTACGATGCCTACCACTTTCTTTCAAGCCTCCCAAATTGCCATGTCAAACCTCTAACCCTCCATGCGCTAGCAAACCGTTGATTGGCTATGTTACCGCTTTGCTCAGCCCCTCTTATAGCGTTGCTAGTTGCAGGTGAAGATTGGAGGCCGTTCCTTGTAGGAACATTTATTTACTTGTTGGGATATCATTACATTATCTTGTTATCTAAATGCATCTATATACTTGGTGAAAGGGTGGAAGGCTCAGCCTCTCGCCTAGTGTTTTGTTCCACTCTTGCCGCCCTAGCTTCCGTCATATCGGTGTTATGTTCCCGGATTTTGCGTTCCTTACGCGGTTGGGTTATAACGGGAACCCCTTGATAGTTCGCCTTGATTAAAGATTTTCCAGCAATGCCCAACCTTGGTTTTACCATTTTCCACCTAGCCTCTTTTCCCCTGGGTTTCCGGAGCCCGAGGGTCATCTTATTTAAACCTCCCCGGGCCAGTGCTCCTCGGAGTGTTGGTCCAAACTAGAGTCCTGTGCAGCGCCCCCTCGGGGAAACTCGAGGTTTGGTTTTAGTTGTATGGAGCGCTTATCTGAGTGTGCCCTGAGAAAGAAATATGTGCATCTCCTATCGGGATTTGTCGGCACATTCGGGCGGTGTTGCTAGTCTTGTTTTAACCTGTCGAAGTGTCTTGAAGAACCGAGATACCGAGTCTGATCGGAACGTCTTGGGAGGAGGTCTATTCCTTCGTTGACCGTGAGAGCTTGTCATGGGCTAAGTTGGGACTCCCCTGCAGGGATTTGAACTTTTGAAAGCCGTGCCCGCGGTTATAGGCAGATGGGAATTTGTTAATGTCCGGTTGTAGATAACTTGAACCTTAAATTAATTAAAATGAATCAACTGAGTGTGTTACCGTGATGGCCTCTTCTCGGCGGAGTCCGGGAAGTGGACACGGTGTTGGAGTAATGTTTGCGCATGTTGCTCTCTTGTTTCTCGATCGCGCTTTGCCTCCTCTTCTCGCTCTCTTTTGCGAACAGGTTAGCCACCATATTTGCTAGTCGCTTGCTGCAGCTCCACATATATTTACCTTGCCTTACCTATAAGCTTAAATAGTCTTGATCGCGAGGGTGCGAGATTGCTGAGTCCCTGTGGCTCACAGATTACTATTACACCAGATGCAGGGCCTGATGATTCCGCTCCAGGTGACGCGCTCGAGCTCAAGTGGGAGTTCGACGAAGACTCTCAACGTTACTATGTTTCCTTTCCTGATGATCAGTAGTAGTGCCCAGTTGGGGTTGATTGGGACCGTGTCGCATGTTGGGTTCTCTTTTATTTTGGCGCCGTAGTCGGGCCATGAGTGTTTGGATGATGTAATGTTATTTATGTACTTGATTGACGTGGCGAGTGTAAGCCAACTATGTTATCTCCCCTTTTATTACATATATATTACATGGGATGTTGTGAAGATTGCCTAACTTGCGACATATGCCTTCAATGCGATTATGCCTCTAAGTCGTGCCTCGACACATGGGAGATATAGTCGCATTGAGGGTGTTACAAGTTGGTAATCAGAGCCTTCCCCGACCTTAGGAGCCCCATTGCTTGATCGTTTTTAGCGGCCGAGTTGTGTCTAGAAAAATGTTTTGAGTCATTTAGGAATTATATATCGGAGAGTTTAGGAATTCTTTTTACTTCCCAGTCTCCTCATCACTCTGGTAAGGCATCCTGACGTAGAGTTTTGACTCTTCTCTTCTCAAATTTCACTACAAATATTTTAGGATCACGCGGGTATCTTGGAATCATTCCGATGGTTTTATGATGAGAACATTGTCTTGGTGCCTCCTGTCAGGGGTTTTGTGGAAGTGTCGCGGGGAGTTGAGCTCTGAGGTGTTGTCGTCATAATTTTATCGTTGCAGTTCTGGAATACCTGAGTTTAGTACGCCAACATCGAAAATCTCTTTTACGCAGTTCGTTGGTGAGATAACCTCGACGCCACCCAGTACTGGGGCGGGAGTTCGGGAGTATCGCCATAACTTGTATAACGGATGCTTTTCGAAGGTTGAGGTAGATGGTTTCCAAAGTTTTTTCTCGGTTATGTGTTGAAGGATGGATACAGCTGGATGTAGGATTTGCTAGATTTGGGTGAGATATTATGCTTCCCCTGTATCCCCAACACCTGATTGCATAACCGGAAAGGTTCGGGAGTTGCATAGGTGGGAATTCTAGTAGCTCTAGTTCATCTTCCACGGATATTGGTTTGAGATTGGGATTTCTTACCGATTATTCGTTCTTGAGCCGTACCTTGTTGATTTATTTCTCTACCTAAATTCTACGTGGCTTCTCAATTTATGGATATGTGACCATTTCAAGAGGAATGCATTCGTTCATTTTGTTCGGAAGTGAAGACTATATGTTCCAATTTTCATTCTGTTGGATTCAGCTTCATTTATCTGTCTATGTGCTAACGGTGGTCAACCTCTTCAGGATGGCTCCCGCTAAGAGCACCAATCAGAATCAGAATCAGGATCCGCCACCACCTCCACCTCCTCCGGAGGCATGGCAAGCTGTGATGGCCGCAACCAATGCAAACACACAGTTGATCATGCAAATTCTTCAAGAGCGCAATCAAGGCAACCAAGGGAACCAAGGCAACAATCAGAATCAATTTGCTACACTCAACCAGTTCCTTGCTAAAGGGCCAAAGACTTTCAGCAATTGTGTTGAGGCAACCGATGCTGACGATTGGCTTGTGGATCTGTGCAAGCATTTCAAGTGCAGTAACGTCAGGCCTGAAGATTTCGTCAAGTTCGCTTCCTTCCAACTCAAAGATCAAGCTGCAGAATGGTTCCATAGTACAAGGATTCCAGAGGTGGACGTGTTATCACTTGGGATGAATTCCATCGAGATTTCCGAGCTCATCATATTCCCCAGAGCGTGGTTGAAAGCAAGCGTGAGGAATTCCGCAACCTGAAGCAAGGCTCTTTGTCTGTCTATGACTACAACAAGTTGTTCCAGAAGCTCGCCTGCTTTGCCAAGAAGGACGTACCTGATGAGAAGAGCATGATATACCAGTTCAGGGGTGGTCTCAGAGAAGAAATTCAGCTAGCTCTTGTTCTCTTCGAGCCCTTGAGATACGATGAGTTCTACAACATGGCGCTGAAGCAAGAGGCTGCTCAGTTGAGGTGTGATGCTTCCAAGAAGCGAGTCAGAGATGTTACTCCTTCTTCCTCTACTCAAGTGGCCAAGCAGCAGAAGTATTGGCTTCCTCCTCCTCCGTTCCGTCAGTCGTATCAGCAGAAGAGCAAAGGTGGCAGTGGATTGTCTCACCCACCCAACCATGGCTTTCAAACAAGACTTCGTCTCAAGCTCCAAGATCGAGTGCTCCGTATCACCGTCCGCTTTCAGAGGTCACGTGCAACAAGTGCCAACAGAAGGGTCACTATGCCAACAAGTGTCTCAATCAGAGGCGTCTTCCTCCTCCTCCTCCTGTCAGATCGGCTAGTACAGCTGTGGTCAAGCATAACCCCAAGCACGCCAAGGTCAACTTGATGAACGCAGCTCAGGCAGAGGACTCGTCAGATGTGATCATGGGTAACCTTTCTGTTGATGATATTCCAGCTAAAGTTCTTTTTGACACTGGTGCATCACATTGTTTCATTTCCAAACCTTTTGCACCAAAGTATGAGTGCGATTATCAGTATCTGCAAAGTTCCTTGCAAATTGTGTCACCGAGCAAGTAGATGACAGCTAACACCTGCGTCCCGGAGGTTACTATCACATTGGGCGACTACAAGTTCCTTTCTTCCCCAATTGTTCTTGGTAACTCGGATGTTGATCTTATTCTCGGAATGGATTGGCTTTCTAAGCACAAGGCTCAGCTTGATTGTGCAGCCAGGCAGATTCAATTGACTCATTCTTCTGAGGATGTAATTGTCTTTGCCGCTCGTGATGATACCATCCGTCTGTTTTCTCTCAATGAGAAGGGTGAACTGGATGCTATCTCGCAGATTCCAGTCGTTTGCGAATATCAAGATGTCTTTCCAGAAGAGCTTCCAGGAATGCCTCCGCACCGGCCGGTTGAATTCGTCATTGATCTTGAGCCTGGCACAGAACCTGTGTGCAAACGTCCTTACAAGCTCGGACCTGAAGAGTTGAAGGAGCTGAAGAAGCAACTCGATATTCAAGAGAAAATGGGTCTCATCCGTCCTAGTTTTTCTCCTTGGGGTTGTGGTGTTCTTTTTGTGAAGAAGAAGAAGGATGGAATGGACCGACTTTGTGTTGATTACCGTCCATTGAATAAGAAGACCATCAAGAACAAATATCCACTTCCCAACATCAACGAGCTATTCGAACAACTCAAAGGTGCCCAAGTATTCTCCAAGCTTGATCTCCGCATGGGTTATCATCAGATTCGAATCCATGAGCAAGATATTCCCAAGACGGCTTTCAGGACAAGCTATGGTTCATATGAATACACCGTCATGTCTTTTGGCCTCGTCAACGCTCCTCCGACGTTCTCTCGCATGATGAACTTCATCTTCAACGCCTACACCAATGACTTCGTTTTGGTCTATCTCGACGACATTCTGGTTTTCTCGAAGAACAAGGAAGATCATGCCAAGCACTTGCGTTTGGTGCTCGATAAGCTCAGAGAACATCAGTTCTACGCCAAGTTCTCCAAGTGTGAATTTTGGCTCGATGAGGTTCTTTATCTTGGTCATGTCATCTCTGCCAAGGGCATTGCCGTGAATCCTGAGAAGGTGTCTGCAATTGTGAATTGGGAACCTCCTCAGAACGTGAAGCAACTCCGTAGCTTCCTCGGTCTCGCAAGCTATTGCCGAAGATTCGTTGAAAACTTTTCTAAGATCGCGAAGCCTCTCTCTAATCTTCTCCAGAAGAATGTCAAGTACGTTTGGTCTCCGGAGTGTGACATTGTTTTCAACACTTTGAAAGAGAAATTGATCACTGCTCCAGTTCTGACTCCGCCTGATGAATCCAAACCGTACGAGGTCTTTTGTGATGCCTCTCTCCAAGGTCTTGGCGCAGTATTGATGCAAGAGAAGAAATTTGTTGCTTATACCTCTCGCCAGTTGAAGCCCAATGAGAAGAACTACCCCACTCATGATCTCGAGTTGGCGGCAGTTGTGCATGCTCTTTTGACTTGGAGACATCTCTTATTGGGAAGAAAAGTGGACATTTTCACTGATCACAAGAGTCTCAAGTACATCTTCACTCAGCCTAATCTCAACCTCAGGCAAACTCGATGGGTCGAAATGATTCAAGAGTATAATCCGAGTATCGAGTATACTCCAGGCAAGGCCAATGTGATTGCTGACGCATTGAGCAGAAAGGCTTATTGCAACAGTCTGATTCTCAAGCCTTATCAACCCGAGATTTGTGAAGCTTTCCGCAAACTTAATCTGCAAGGCGTTCCTCAAGGTTTCCTCGCCAACCTTCAAGTCTCTCCTACCTTGGAAGACCAGATTCGCCAAGCCCAGCTTCTTGATGCTATGGTGAAAAAGGTGAAGATTGGGATTGCCAAGAGTTAACCCAAGTACAAGTGCTACCGCCTTGATGACAAGGACACTCTCTTCTTCGAGGATCGTATTGTTGTACCCAAAGGTGACCTCCATAAAGTGAGCATGAACGAGGCTCACAATTCTCTCCTCTCCATCCACCCTGGGAGCATGAAGATGTATCAGGACCTCAAGCAAGCTTATTGGTGGACTCGAATGAAGTGCGAGATTGCTCAATTCGTGAATCAATGTGATGTCTGCAGAAGAGTGAAGGCAGAACACCAAAGGCCAGCTGGTCTCCTCCAACCTCTTGCGATTCCAGAATGGAAGTTTGACCACATTGAAATGGACTTCGTGACTGGGTTTCCAAAGTCCAAGCGTGGCAATGATGCTATATTCGTTGTCATCGACAAACTCACCAAAGTGGCTCACTTTCTGCCTATCAAAGAGTTGATCACTGCAGCTCAATTGGCGGAACTATATACCTCTCGAATTGTCTCTCTGCACGGTATTCCACAAGTGATCTCTTCAGACCGTGGCAGCATTTTTACCTCAAAGTTTTGGGATTCTTTTCAGAAGGCCATGGGCACCAACATCCGCTTCAGCACAGCTTTCCATCCTCAAACTAGCGGTCAAGTCGAGCGTGTCAACCAGATTCTTGAAGATATGCTCATGGCTTGTGTGATCTCCTTCGGCATGAAGTGGGAGGATTGTCTTCCTTATGCTGAATTCTCCTACAACAACAGTTTTCAAGCAAGTACGGGCAAGGCCCCATTTGAAATTCTGTATGGCAGGAAGTGTCGTACCCCTCTCAACTAGTCTGAAACCGGTGAACGTTAGCTTTTGGGTAATGACTTAATCATAGAGGCAGAGGAAATGTGCAAAGTCATTCGAGATATCCTCAAAGCAGCCCAATCCCGCCAGAAGAGCTACTATGATAGTAAGCACCGTGATTTGGCTTTCAAGATCGGAGATCATGCTTACCTCCGCGTCTCTCCTATGAAAGGTACTCATCGCTCCGGTATCAAAGGGAAGCTTGCCCCTAGATACGTGGGACCTTTCAAGATTGTCAGCAAGAGAGGCGACCTCGCCTATCAACTCGATCTTCCTTCAAACTTTGCGAATGTTCATGATGCGTTCCATGTCTATCAGCTTCGAAAGTGCTTCAAGACTCCTGACCGCACCATCAACTTCGAGGACATTGAGCTCCAAGAAGATCTCTCTTATCGTGAGCACTCAGTTGCTATTCTGGAAGAGACTGAACGCAAGACTCGCAACAAGTCAATCAAATTTCTCAAAGTCAAGTGGTCACACCATTCCGACCGTGAAGCTACCTGGGAACGCGAGGATCACCTCCGTTCTGAGTACCCGGCGTTCTTTCAGTCCTAGATCTCGGGACGAGATCCTTTCGTAGTGGTGGAGTGTTGTAACACCCCGGATGTAACTTTCCCAATTTGTACTCCAACTCTTGCCGTTTCTGGTGTTAAGTTATTTTATTTTCTCGGGTTCGGGTCTTTGTCTCCGTGTGTTGTTGTCATTGTCATGCATCTCACATCAGGTCATCATGTGCATTGCATTTGCATACGTGTTCATCTCATGCATTCGAGCATTTTCCCCGTTGTCCGTTTTGCATTCCGGCGCTTCGTTCTCCTCCGGTGGTCATTTCTAGCTTTCTTTCGTGTGTGGGGATTAAACATTTCCGGATTGGACCGAGACTTGCCAAGCAGCCTTGGTTTACTACCGGTAGACCGCCTGTCAAGTTTCGTATCATTTGGACTTCGTTTGATACTCCAACGGTTAACCGAGGGACCGAAAAGGCCTCGTGTGTGTTGCAGCCCAACACCCCTCCAATTTGGCCCAAAACTCACCTAAGCCTTCTTCATCATCTAGATCGTTCGATCACGATCGCGTGGCCGAAACCGCACCTCATTTGGACTCTCCTAGCTCCCTCTATGCCTATAAATAGATCCCATCTCGAAATCCCGGGTCTCTTCTCCCCCTAACCCTAAAAATCCGCTCACCACCGCGCCAGACATGTCCGATCCGGCCGGACAAGCCGCCGCCGCCACCGCCCGCGGCCACTGAGGCGCCGCCATCTATCGCCACCACGTCGCCCACCACTGCGGCCCGCGGGAGCCCGGAGCCGCCCCCCCAGGCCCACGCGCGCCGCCCGCCTCGTCCGGGTGCCTCGCCGCCTCCGCGCCCGCTCGCCACCTTCGCTGCCGCCGGCAACCGTGCCACCAGCCGCCGCCGCGGGTCACCGTCCCTGCCCGGCGTCTCCTCCGTGACCCCCCTCGTCGCCCCGCCGCGCCCGGCGACGGATTCGGCCACCCCGCCGCCGGATCTCGCCGCCCCAGCCCAGATTCGGCCTCCTCCTCGCCGGCCCCGGCCACCACCTACTCGCCGGAGTGCGTGTGCCGCCGCCTCGGTTCACGTGCCATCGAAACCCTAGATCTGGTGGTTCTTTTTTTCCTAAGTCCCTGGAATTTCCTAGTCCATATGCTCCTGTTCATAGCCTTGTAACTTTGCATCCGTAGCTCCGTTTTTGGCATATAGCATATCAAAATGTTCATCTCAGAGAGCACATCATTTCATTCCATTGCATCATTTTCATTTGAGTTCATATTGATGCCCGAAATGCTGTTAGAAGAGGGCTACTTGAGATAATTGTTAGATCTGCTACTCCATTTAGTTTTTTTTGTCATTTTTGCCATGATTATTGTGTGCATGATATGCCCTGATGCTCTACATATGTTTTGTTAAGGGTTTTGTCATCTTTCCAGAGGTGCAACCCATGTATTTTTGTGATGTGTGTGGTGACTAGCACAAGCTTGCAAAGTAGTGCACTTGGTATTTCTATTTTCAGGGACTTAGCATTTCCACTAAGTCCTTGAGCTGTTTATCTCATATGGCCATATGTTCATGTTGTTTCCTAGTGATCCGTGCCTCTTTTGAGGATGATCAGTAAGGATGTTTTGTTAATATTGTAGTGCTCTATCCATCCATCTCTTTTTTTGCAATTATGGAACACCCTAGCTTGAGTCAATTGAGATCTACTTTTGCTACTTCGTGAATCTGGGCAGATTGTCAACTTGTTTGCAATTTTGCCGATGATGTCGTAGTTGATCCGTGCATGCTATGCTATTATTCTTGCCATGTCTAGCTTGCATTTTGTGTGTTCTTGATGGATGTATGCTTAGTTTATCATGACTTGCACCGTAGTGAGTGCATCGAGCTCGTAAACATGCCTACTTGAGTTATGTTTCAGCATGTGCCAGTTTTCACTAAGTCTGAAAACTGATTATGTTTTTGCTATGTTCACATGCTTGCAATTGTATTTTCTGATCCATTTTGGCTCAAGGTCACTAAGGGACTTTTGTTAAGCTCTTTGAGTAGCTCCATGCCATGCTTTACTTTGCCATGTTCAGTTCCTGTAGCATGTAGTTTTGTTGCTCCAAAGTGTGCTACCTGATCTAAAATTCCAGACAAGTGTTAATTTCACCAAGTCTGAGATCTGTTTGCCATATGCATTTTTGCCATGCTTGTTTGAACCTGTTAATGGATGAATTGGCCGTAGCTCAGTGCTAGACTTTTGTTAAGCACCATGAATGCATCCCTGCCATGTATTTTGTTATCATGTTTGGGTGCTGTAGCATGTTCATTTCGTTGCATTTAGATGGCTACTTGCTGTAAATCGCAGACCGGTGTCATATTTGAATCGCTTGCCATTTCCAAACCGTAACTCCGATTCCGACGTTCTTTATATCGTTTTCAAGCGATTTCATCTCATCTTTCAAGTGGCACACTTGGATTCCCAAGTTGAGGCCAGGGTCATGCATTCCTTGTCACATCTTGCATATGCATCCCACATCGCATCCCGCATAGCATACCATCTTTGCATCATTTTGTTTGATCCTTGCACGTGGTTGATTGTGTCCTTGTTGCTTGTTTGTCTTGTTTGGGTAGATCCGGGAGACGAGTTCGCTAACGAGGAGCCCGTTGAGTCTGCTTTCGAGGATCCAGTCAACTCTGACAACTTTGCAGGCAAGATGATCATACCCTCGAAATCACTACTATCTTTGCTATGCTAGTTTGCTCGCTCTTTTGCTATGCCAATGCTACGATGCCTACCACTTGCTTTCAAGCCTCCCAAATTGCCATGTAAAACCTCTAACTCTCCATGCCCTAGCAAACCGTTGATTGGCTATGTTACCGCTTTGCTCAGCCCCTCTTATAGCGTTGCTAGTTGCAGGTGAAGATTGGAGGCCGTTCCTTGTAGGAACATTTATTTACTTGTTGGGATATCATTATATTATCTTGTTATCTAAATGCATCTATATACTTGGTGAAAGGGTGGAAGGCTCGGCCTCTCGCCTAGTGTTTTGTTCCACTCTTGCCGCCCTAGTTTCCGTCATATCGGTGTTATGTTCCCGGATTTTGCGTTCCTTACGCGGTTGGGTTATAACGGGAACCCCTTGATAGTTCACCTTGATTAAAGCTTTTCCAGCAATGCCCAACCTTGGTTTTACCATTTGCCACCTAGCCTCTTTTCCCCTGATTTTCCGGAGCCCGAGGGTCATCTTATTTAAACCCCCCCGGGCCAGTGCTCCTCTGATCGGAACGTCTTGGGAGGAGGTCTATTCCTTCATTGACCGTGAGAGCTTGTCACGGGCTAAGTTGGGACTCCCCTGCAGGGATTTGAACTTTCGAAAGCCGTGCCCACGGTTATGGGCAGATGGGAATTTGTTAATGTCCGGTTGTAGATAACTTGAACCTTAAATTAATTAAAATGAATCAACTGAGTGTGTTACCGTGATGGCCTCTTCTCGGCGGAGTCCGGGAAGTGGACATGGTGTTGGAGTAATGTTTGCGCCGGTTGCTCTCTAGTTTCTCGATCACGCTTTGCCTCCTCTTCTCGCTCTCTTTTGCGAACAGGTTAGCCACCATATTTGCTAGTCGCTTGCTGCAGCTCCACATATATTTACCTCGCCTTACCTATAAGCTTAAATAGTCTTGATCGCGAGGGTGCGAGATTGCTGAGTCCCCGTGGCTCATAGATTACTATTACACCAGATGTAGGGCCTGATGATTCCGCTCCAGGTGACGCGCTCGAGCTCAAGTGGGACTTCGACGAAGACTCTCAATGTTACTATGTTTCCTTTCATGATGATCAGTAGTGGTGCCCAGTTGGGGTTGATTGGGACTGTGTCGCATGTTGGGTTCTCTTTTATTTTGGCGCCATAGTCGGGCCATGAGTGTTTGGATGATGTAATGTTATTTATGTACTTGATTGACGTGGCGAGTGTAAGCCAACTATGTTATCTCCCCTTTTATTACATATATATTACATGGGATGTTGTGAAGATTGCCTAACTTGCGACATATGCCTTCAATGCGATTATGCCTCTAAGTCGTGCCTCGACAGGTGGGAGATATAGTCGCATCGAGGGTGTTACACTTGCCAAGCGGCCTTGGTATACTATTGGTAGACCGCCTGTCAAGTTTCGTGCCATTTGGACTTCGTTTGATACTCCAACGGTTAACCGAGGAACCGTAAAGGCATCGTGTGTGTTGCAGCTCAACACCTCTCCAAAGTGGCCCAAAACCCACCAAAACCCCCTCCATCATCTCGGTCGTTCGATTACGATCGCGTGGCCGAAAACCGCACTCCATTTGGAGACTCCTAGCTCCTTCTATGTATAAATAGGTGCACCCCCTCGAAATTTGCGGATGAAACCCTAACCTACTTCCCCTCGCCGTCGCCGGACGAGATCTCCACCGCCGGACACGTCCGCCCCGCTTCGCCCGGACCAACCGCGAGCCGCCACATGGGCAAGCCACACCCACATCGCCGTCGGCCCGCCCGAGCCCGCGGGAGGCCCTCACGGCCCGATTCGACCCCGCCGCCCAGCTCGCCTCCTCCGCCGCCCGAGCCTTTGCCGCGCCTCCCCCTGCCGAGCTCCCCCCCCGCCGCGCCGGATCTTCATCTCCGGCGACCTCGCCACCTTGCCGATCGACGCCGACGCAGCACAGATCCGCGCCCGCGCCAACTCCGGCGACCTCGCCTGCGCCACCTCGTCGGCCTTTGCCGCCGTCCCCTACCAGCGCCGCGCCGAGCTCCTCTGACTCCGGCGCTGTCCTCTTCCCAAGCTCCGGCCACGGCAGGCCCTGTTCCGGTGAACCTCGGGAAGCGCGTCGCCCGATCCAGATCTGCTACAGTGAAACCCTAGGGGTTGACCTCGTTTTCCCCTAAGTCCCTATCATTTTTAGCTATCTTCATGATGTCATATCTTCGCATCTGTAGCTCCGTTTTGGGCGTGTAGCATATAAAATTGTTCGTCTGGATGTGCACTTCATTTCATTCCATTGCACCATGTTCATTTGAGTTCATCTTGATGCCCTAAATGCTCTTGCCAGAGTGCTATGTGATGTTAGTTTCTGATTCTTAACAGATTATGGACTTTTGTCATTTTTGCCATGATTAGTGTGTGCCTCCTCTGAACTTGAGCCCTACATGTGTTTTGGGCTATGCCATGCCATCTTTACAAGGGTGTATGCCATGTATTTTTTGTGATCAATGTGGTGACTAGCACAAGCATGCAAAGTAGCTCTCGTGATGTTGCTGATTTCAGGGACTTAGAATTCTTCTAAGTCATTTCCCTGATGATATTTTTATGCCATGTATTCATGTTGTTACAGAGTGATCCATGCCTCTTTTGAGCATGTTCAGTAAGGATGATTTTGAGATATTGTTATGTTCTATCAACCATGTATTTGTTTGCAATTATGGAGTACCCTAGCATGACTCAATCTTGCTCTAATTTTGCTATAAAATGTTCTTGGCAGATTGTTTACGTGTTAATCAATTTTGCCGAGGTTGTTGTAGTTGATCCATGCATGCTATGAGAGTGTTCTTGCCATGGTTAGCTTATTGATCATGTCTTCTTGCTGGGTGTATGCTTAGTTTGTCATGCAATGCCTTGTGGTGAGTGCATCGAGCTCGCAAACATGCCTACGTAACTCTGTTTTTGACATGCCCAATTTTTTGCTAAGTCTGAATCTGTTAACGAAACTTGCTATGTTTACATGGGTGCCATTGTATCTTCTGATCCTTTTTGGCTTATGGTCAGTAAAGGACTTCTGTTATATGCTTTGATTAGTTTCATTCCATGCATTGCTTTGCCATGATACGTTCCTGTAGCATGTTGTTATCTTACTCTAAACATTGCTTCCTGATGTTAAATCCTGCCTTGTTGTTATTTTCACTAAGTCTGTGAATCTGATATCTTTTGCTCTTTTGCCATGCTGGTTTGAACCTGCTATTGTGTGAATTAGCCATAGCTCAATGTTCATCTTTTGTCAAGCATCTTGAGTGGATCACTGCCATGTGCTTTGTTGCTATGTTAGAGTGCAGTAGCTTATTTTTCTTGATGAATTTAGATGGCATCGTGTTGTTAATCACAGCTTAGTGCCATTATTGTTTTGCTTGCCATTTGCAAATCGTGCATCCGATTCCGGTGATCTTTATATCGATTTCGACTAAAATCAACTCATTTTCTAGCAGCACTCTTGGTTTTCCAAGTTGAGGCCTGGTTCAATCTTTTCCTTCCGGAGCATGCATATGCATTGCATATTACATCCCGCATATCATGCCATGTTTTCCATCATGTCGCTTGCGCATTGCACCATGGTTGATTGTGGTTCCCTTTGCTTGTGTTCTTGCTTTGGGTAGAGCCGGGAGACGAGTACATGATCGAGGAACCTGTTGAGAACGTTTACGAGGATCAAGCTTACGTCAACTTGGAGAACTTTGCAGGCAAGATGACCATACCCTCGAAATCACTTCTATCTTTGCTTGCTAGTTGCTCGCTCTATTTCTATGCCTATGCTGCGATACCTACCACATGCTTTATCATGCCTTCCATATTGCCATGTCAAACCTCTAACCCACCTTGTCCTAGCAAACCGTTGTTTGGCTAGGTTACCGCTTTGCTCAGCCCCTCTTATAGCTAAGGATGGCAATGGGTCGGGTTTGGATCGGGTTGAACAATATCAAATCCATATCCATATCCATGAAGGCAGTCCCAGCCCATCCATGAAATATCCATGGGCGAAAAATTGTGACCATGTCCAAATCCGATGGATATCCATACCCATTGGATATCCATCGGGTCCTCTCAAGACCTATACATAAGACATAACTCATTGCACAATGTGCACTCTGCATTGGCGTGCTCACTCCCTGCCATGCAGTCATTGCATTGTCCCACTATTGCGGCCATGCATCAATGCGTGTGTGGAAAAGCAAAGACGGAGGGGTCAAGGAGATATGGAGCTGGGTTGTCGCAGGCCAGTAGTGGCTGCTGCAGCCATCCACCTTACGTGGGGGTAGCGGCTGGCAGCGGCGGCCACCTCTAGGGCTATGAGAGGAGTAACTCAAGGAGATGGCACCGATTCTCAACAACAAGTCATTTAATTAGTGTAGATAATAGGATGAGAAGGTGTGTTGGAGTATGTTACGGTGGGGATTGTGTAATTTCTTTTGGATGTTTTAGATAAAGGATAAAATTATAGTGGGACATGTGAATATGGGGTAGGGGTTGCAAAATATTGCTCGTTAAGTCAGACGATCGGGTCGGGTTTGGATATATCCATGGGTACAAGATTATGTCCATGTCCTATCCACGAGTAATCGGGTCGGGTTTGGGCACTGCCCATGGGCGCAAAAGCATATCCAAACCCTATCCATTCGGGTTGGATATCCATGGGTATCCATGTCCATGGATAAAATTGCCATCCTTACTTATAGCGTTGCTAGTTGCAGGTGAAGATTGGACTTTGTTCCTTGTTGGAACATGTTTATTTTTGGGATATCATTATTATATCTTATTTAATTTAATGCACATATATACTTGGTAAAGGGTGGAAGCCTCGGCCATATGCCTGGTGTTTTGTTCCACTCTTGCCACCCTAGTTTCCGTCATACCAGTGTTATGTTCCTTGATTTTGCATTCCTTACACGGTTGGGTTATAATGGGAACCCCTTGATAGTTCGCCTTGAATAAAACTCCTCCAGCAAGGCCCAACCTTGGTTTTACCATTCTCCACGTAGCCTTTTTTCCCTTGGGTTCCGCGGACCCAAGGGTCATCTTTATTTTAAACCCCCGGGCCAGTGCTTCTCTGAGTGTTGGTCCAAAACAGAGCCACTTGCAGCGCCACCTCGGGGAAACTTGAGGGTTGGTTTTAGTTGTACGTAGTGTTCATCTGGTGTGCCCTAAGAACAAGATATGTGCAGCTCCTATCGGGATTTGTCGTCACATTCGGGAGGCTTTGCTGGTTTAGTTTTACCATTGTCGAGATGTCTTGTAACCTGGATTCCAAGTCTGATCGGGTCGTCCTGGGAGAAGGAATATCCTTCGTTGACCATGAGAGCTTGTGATGGGCTAAGTTGGGACACCCCTGCAGGGATTTGAACTTTCGAAAGCCGTGCCCGCAGTTATGGGCAGATGGGAATTTGTTAATGTCCGGTTGTAGAAAACCTGAAACTTAACTTAATTAAAATGGATCAACAGCGTGTGTAGCCGTGATGGTCTCTTTTCGGCGGAGTCCAGGAAGAGAACATGGTCTCGAGTTATGCTTGAACGTAAGTAGTTCTGGGATCACTTCTTGATCATAGTTTCTCGAACATGCTTTGCCTTCTCTTCTCGCTCTCATTTGCGTATGTTAGCCACCATATATGCTAGTGCTTGCTACAGCTCCACCTCATACCTTTTCCCTACCTTTAAGCTTAAATAGTCTTGATTGCGAGGGTGTGAGATTGCTGAGTCCCCATGACTCATAGATTACTTAAAAACAAGATGCAGGTGCTGATGATACCCTTCTAGGAGATGCGACTGAGCTCAAGTGGGAGTTCGATGAGGACTCAGGACGATACTATGTTTCCTTTCCAGACGATCAGTAGTGGAGCCTAGTTGGGGTGATCAGGGATCTTATGCATTTGGGGTTGTATTTATTTTGGTTCCATAGTCGGACCTTCATTGTATCTGGATGATTGTAATGCTATATTTATGTTATTGTGTGAAGTGGCGACTATAAGCCAACTATGTACCTCTTTCTTATTCAGTACATGGGTTGTGTAAAGATTACCCCTCTTGCGGCATTGCCTACAATGCGGTTATGACTTTAAGTCGTGCTCCGACACGTGGGAGATATAGCCGCATCGTGGGTGTTACAAGTTGGTAATCAGAGCCTTCCTCGACTTAGGAGCCCCCTGCTTGATCGAATCGCTGGCGTTGTTGAGTCTAGAAAAATGTTTTGAGTCTTATAGGATTATATATATATCGGAGAGTAGGATTATTTTTACTCCTCAGTCCCTTCGTCGCTCTGGTGAGGCATCCTGACGTAGAGTTTTGACTCTTCTCTTCTCAAATTTCACTAAAAAAATTTAGGATCACGCTGGTATCTTGGAATCATTCCGATGGTTTTGTGACGAGAACATTGTTCTTGGTGCCTCCTGACATTTAGGGGTTGTGGCAGTGTCCCGGGGAGTTGAGCTCCGAGGTGTTGTCGTCACAATTTTATCGTTGCAGTTCTAGAATACCTGAGTTTCGTCGACATCGAAAATCTCTTTTATGTAGTTGTTGGTGAGATAACCTCGACGCCACCCCGTACTGGGGCGGGAGTTCGGGAGTATTGCCATAACTCATATAACGGATGCTTTTCGAAGGTTGAGGTAAATGATTTCCGAAGGTTTCTTGGTTATGTTTTGAAGGATGGATATAGCTGGATGTAGGATTTGCTAGATTTGGGTGAGATATTATGCTTCCCCTGTATCCCCAACACTAGATTGCATAACCGGAAAATTTCGGGAGTTTCATAGGTGGGAATTCATGTAGCTCTAGTATTTCTTCCGCAGATATTTGGTTTTTGATTGGGTAATCCTTACCAAGTATTTGTTCATGTCCGTACCTTGTTGTTTTATTCATCTACCTCTATATATGTGGCTTCTCAATTTATGGAAGTGTGACCATTTAATTTGGAATTCATTCGTCCATTCTTGTTCGAATGTTAAGACTATATGTTGCAATTTTGATCCTTTTGATTCAGCTTGAATATATGTCTTTCAAGATGCTAACGGATGTCACCCTCTTCAGGATGGCTCCTCCAACGCGTCAGAATCCGGAACCGCCGCCACCACCTCCACCTCCGTAGGCATGGAAAGCTGTGATGGCCGCTACCAACGCCAATACGCAACTGATTATGCAACTCTTGCATGAGCGCAACCAAGGAAATCAAGGAAATGGCAACAATCAAAATCAATTCGCTACACTCAACCAGTTCCTCGCAAACCAGCCAAAGACCTTCAGTAACTGTGTCGAGGCCATAGACGCTGATGATTGGCTCGTGGATATCTGCAAACATTTCGAGTGCAGCAACGTCAGGCCTGAGGACTTTCTCAAGTTTGCTTCGTTCCAACTCAAAGACCAAGCTGCAGAGTGGTATCAACAATACAAAGATTCCAGAGGAGGTCGTGTGATTACCTGGGATGATTTCCGCCAAGACTTCAGAGCTCACCACATTCCTCAGAGTGTTGTTGAGAGCAAGCGTGAGGAGTTCTGCAATCTGAAGGAAGGCAGCTTGTTTGTTTACCAATACAACATCATGTTCTAGAAGCTCACTCGCTTCACCAAGCAAGACGTCCCTGACGAGAAGAGCATGATTTATCAGTTCAGAGGTGGCCTCAGAGCAGATCAGCAACTAGCTCTTGTGCTTTTTGAGCCGAGAAAGTATGATGAGTTCTACAATATGGCACTAAAGCAAGAGACTGCTCAGCTCAAGTGCGATGCTTCCAAGAAGATAGTCAGGGATGCAACTCCTTCTTCCTCAACTCAAGTGACAACTAAGAAGCAAAAGTATTGGTTGCCTCCTCCTCCTCCGTTCCGTCAGCCTTATTAGCAGAAGAGCAAAGGAGGCAATGGATCTTCCCACCCACCCAACCCAGGCTATCAGAACAAGACTTCATCTCACGCTGCAAGGTCAAGTGCTCCATATCACCGTTCGCTCTCAGAGGTCACGTGCAACAAGTGTCAGTAGAAGGGTCACTATGCAAACAAATGCTTCAACCAGAGGTGTCTTCCTCCTCCTGTGAGATCTGCTAGCAATGCAGTTGTCAAGCATAATCCCAAGTTTGCAAAGGTCAACATGATGAACGCAGCTCAGGCAGAGGACTCATCAGAAGTGATCATGGGTAACCTTCCTGTTAACGATATTCCTGCAAAAGTTCTTTTTGATACTGGTGCATCGCTTTCTTTCATTTCAAGACCTTTTGTTGCCAAGCATGAGTTTGTGACCAAAAAGAATCCTTTCCCGTTGAAGATTGTGTCCCCAGGCAAGCAAATGACATCTAACAATTGTGTCCCGGATGTTACTATCACGTTGGGTGACTATAAGTTTATGTCCTCTCCAATTGTTCTTGCTAACTCGAATATTGATCTAATTCTCGGTATGGACTGGCTTTCTAAGCACAAGGCTCAGCTTGATTGTGCTGCTAGGCAGATTCAGTTGACACACTCGTCTGAGGATGTGATCGTCTTTGCCGCTCGTGATGATACCATTCGACTGTTTTCTCTCAACGAGAAGGGCGAGTTGGATGCCATCTCTTAGATTCCAGTCGTTTGTGAATATCAAGACGTCTTTCCAGAAGAGCTTCCAGGAATGCCTCCTCACCGGCCAGTTGAATTCGTCATCGATCTTGAGCCTGGCACGGAACATGTTTGCAAACGTCCTTACAAGCTTGGACCGGAAGAGTTGAAGGAGCTAAAGAAACAACTCAATATTCAAGAGCGTATGGGTATGATTCGACCAAGTTCTTCTCCTTGGGGTTGTGGTGTTCTTTTTGTCAAGAAGCAGGATGGAACGGACCAACTTTGTGTCGACTACCGTCCATTGAACAAGAAGACCATAAAGAACAAGTATCCACTTCCCAACATCAATGATCTTTTCGAACAACTCAAAGGTGCTCAAGTATTCTCCAAGCTTGACCTCCGTATGGGCTATCATCAGATTCGCATTCATGAACAAGATATACCCAAGACAGCGTTCAGAACAAGCTATGGTTCATATGAATACACTGTCATGTCTTTCGGCCTTGTCAACGCTCCTCCAACATTCTCTCGCATGATGAACTTCATCTTGAACCCCTGCACAAATGACTTCGTCTTGGTCTATCTCGATGACATTTTGGTCTTTTCCAAGAACAAGGAGGATCATGCCAAACACTTGAGATTGGTGCTGGACAAACGCAGAGAACATCAGTTCTATGCGAAGTTTTCAAAGTGCGAGTTTTGGCTCGATGAGGTTCTCTACCTTGGGCATATCATCTCCGCCAAGGGCATAGCTGTTAATCCTGAGAAGGTGTCTGCCATTGTGAATTGGGAACCGCCTCAGAATGTGAAGCAACTCCGCAGCTTCCTTGGGCTCGCAAGCTATTGTCGAAGGTTCATTGAGAATTTTTCTAAGATCACGAAGCCTCTTTCCAACCTCCTCCAGAAGCATGTGAAGTATGTCTGGACGCCTGAATGTGACATCGCTTTCAACACCCTCAAAGAGAAGTTAGTCACAGCTCCAGTTCTGACTCCTCATGATGAATCCAAACCATTCGAGGTTTTCTGTGATGCTTCCCTTCAAGGTCTCGGTGCTATGTTAATGCAAGAGAAGAAAGTTGTGGCCTATACCTCTCGCCGGTTGAAGCCCAACGAAAAGAATTACCCCACTCATGACCTCGAGTTGGCGGCAGTTGTCCATGCTCTTTTAAGTTGGAGACATCTCTTGTTGGGAAGAAAAGTGGACATCTTCACTAATCATAAGAGTCTCAAGTACATCTTCACTCAGCCAAACCTCAACCTCAGGCTGACTCGTTGGGTCGAGATGATTCAAGAGTATAATCCGAGTATTGAATATACTCCAGGCAAGGCCAATGTCATTGCTGACGCTTTGAGTAGGAAGGCTTACTGCAACAGTTTGATTCTCAAGCCCTACCAACCGGAGCTTTGTCAAGCTTTCCGCAAACTTAATCTCCAAGTTGTTCCTCAAGGATTCCTTGCCAACCTCCAAGTCTCTCCTACTTTGGAAGATCAGATTTGTGAGGATCAACTTCTTGATGCTATGGTCAAGAAGGTGAAGATTGGGATTGCCAAGAGCCAACCCAAGTACAAATGCTATCATCTTGATGACAAGGATACTCTATTCTTTGAGGATCGCATTGTTGTTCCTAAGGGTGACCTTCGTAAAGTCATTATGAATGAGGCTCACAATTCACTCCTTTCTATTCACCCTGGAAGTACAAAGATGTACCATGACCTCAAGCAGTCATATTGGTGGACTCGGATGAAGCGCGAGATTTCTCAGTTCGTGAATGAATGTGATGTCTGTAGAAGAGTGAAAGCAGAACACCAACGACCAACTAGTCTCCTCCAACCTCTTGCCATTCTAGAATAGAAGTTTGACCATATTGAGATGGACTTCATGACTGGATTTCCCAAGTCCAAGCGTGGCAATGATGCTATCTTCGTTGTCATCGACAAGCACACTAAAGTGGCTCATTTTCTTCCTATCAAAGAATCTATCATAGCAGCTCAGTTGGCAGAGCTATATACCACCAGGATTGTCTCTTTGCATGGCATTCTGCAGTTGATATCTTCATATCGTGGAAGCATCTTTACCTCTATGTTCTGGGATTCCTTTCAGAAGGCCATGGGCACCAACATTCGTTTCAGCACAGCTTGTCATCCTCAAACTAGTGGCCAAGTCGAGCGAGTCAATCAAATTCTTGAAGATATGCTCAGGGCATGTGTCATTTCCTTCGGTATGAAGTGGGAAGATTGTCTTCCATATGCCGAGTTCTCCTACAAAAATAGCTTCGAAGCGAGTTCGGGCAAGGCCCCATTCGAGATTATCTATGGCAGAAAGTGTCGTACTCCTCTTAACTGGTCAAAGACTGGTGAACGCCAACTTCTTGGCAATGACTTGATCACAGAGGCTGAACAAATGTGCAAAGTCATTCGTGAAAATCTCAAAGCCGTGCAATCGCGCTAGAAGAGTTACTATGATAGCAAGCATCGTGACTTAGCTTTCGAGATCGGAGACCATGTCTACCTCGCGTCTCTCCAATGAAAGGTACTCGTCGCTTCGGTATCAAAGGGAAGCTTGCCCCTAGATACGTGGGTCCTTTCAAGATCATTGGCAAAAGAGGCGATCTCTCCTATCAACTTGAGCTTCCATCCAGTTTTGCAAACATGCACGACGTGTTTCGTGTGTCTCAGCTTCGCAAGTGTTTCAAGACTCCTGACCGGACCATCAACTTCGAAGAGATTGATCTCCAAGAAGACCTGTCTTATCATGAGCATCATGTTGCTATTCTTGAAGAAATTGAGCGCAAGTCTTGCAACAAGTCTATCAAATTCCTGAAAGTGAAATGGTCACATCATTCCGACCGTGAAGCCACCTGGGAACGCGAGGACCACCTCTGTTTCAAATATCCGGAGGTTTTCCAGTCCTAGATCTCGGGACGAGATCCTTTCGTAGTGGTGGAGTGTTGTAACACCCCGTATGTAACTTGCCATATTTGTATTCCAACTCTTGCCATTTTCGGCACTAAGTTATGATATTCCCTCGTTGTTGGGTTTTGTCTTCGTTTTGCTTTTGTCTTTGTCAAGCATCTCATATCATGTCATCATGTGCATCGCATTTTCATACGTGTTCATCTCATGCATCCGAGCATTTTCCCCGTTGTCCGTTTTGCATTCCGGCACTCCTATGTCCTCGGGTGTCCCCTTTTGCCTCTTTTCGTGTGCGGGTGTTAAATGTTCTCGGATTGGACCGATACTTGCCAAGAGGCCTTGGTATACTACAGGTAGACCGCTTGTCAAGTTTCGTGCCATTTGGACTTCGTTTGATACTCCAACAGTTAACCGAGGAACCGTAAAGGCCTCGTGTGTGTTGCAGCCCAACACCTCTCCAAAGTGGCCCAAAACCCACCTAAACCCCCTCCATCATCTCGGTCATTCGATCATGATCGCGTGGCCGAAAACCGCACTCCATTTGGAGCCTCCTAGCTCCTTCTATGTATAAATAGGTGCATCCCCCCGAAATTTGCGGATGAAACCCTAACCTACTTCCCCTCGCCGCCGCCGGACGAGATCTCCACCGCAAGACACGTCCGCCCCGCTTCGCCCGGACCAACCGTGAGCCGCCACGTGGGCAAGCCGCACCCACATCGCCTCCGGCCCGCCCGAGCCTGCAGGAGGCCCTCCCAGCCCGATTCGACCCCGCCGCCCGGCTCGCCTCCTCCGCCGCCTGAGCCTTCGCCGCGCCTCCCCGCACCGAGCTCCCCGACACCGCGCCGGATCTTCTTCTCCGGCGAACTCGCCGGTCGACGGCGACACAGCACAGATCCACGCCCACGCCAACTCCGACGACCTCGCCCGCGTCACCTCACCGGCCTTCGCCTCCGTCCCCTGCCAGCACCGCGCCGAGCTCCTCCAACTCCGACGCCGTCCACTTCCCAAGCTCCGGCCACCGCAGGCCCTGTTCCGGTGAACCTCGGGAAGCGCATCGCCC
Organism: Triticum urartu; assembly: GCF_056163025.1. Taxonomy (NCBI): domain Eukaryota; kingdom Viridiplantae; phylum Streptophyta; class Magnoliopsida; order Poales; family Poaceae; genus Triticum; species Triticum urartu. Next base: position 188,626,230 of record NC_141873.1, on the reverse strand, counting down.
GATCCAGATCTGCTACAGTGAAACCCTAGGGGTTGACCTCATTTTCCCCCAAGTCCCTAACATTTTTAGCTATCTTCATCATGTCATATCTTTGCATCTGTAGCTCCGTTTTGGACGTGTAACATATCAAAATGTTCGTCTGGATGTGCACTTCATTACATTCCATTGCACCATGTTCATTAGAGTTCATCTTGATTCCCTAAATGTTGTTGCAAGAGTGCTATCTGATGTTAGTTTCTGATTCTTAACAGATTATGGACTTTTGTCATTTTTGCCATGATTAGTGTGTGTCTCCTTTGAACTTGAGCCCTACATGTGTTTTGGGCTATGCCATGCCATCTTTAAAGGGGTGTATGCCATGTATTTTTTGTGATCAATGTGGTGACTAGCACAAGCATGCAAAGTAGCTCTCATGATGTTGCTGATTTCAGGGACATAGAATTCTTCTATGTCATTTCCCTGATGATATTTTTATGCCATGTATTCATGTTGTTACAGAGTGATCCATGCCTCTTTTGAGCATGTTCAGTAAGGATGATTTTGAGATATTGTTATGTTCTATAAACCATGCCTTTGTTTGTAATTATGGATTACCCTAGCATGACTCAATCTTGCTCTAATTTTGCTATAAAATGTTCCTAGCAGATTGTTTACGTGTAAATCAATTTTGCCGAGGTTGTTGTAGTTGATCCATGCATGCTATGAGAGTGTTCTTTCCATGGTTACCTTATTGATCATGTCTTATTGCTGGGTGTATGCTTAGTTTGTCATGCGATGCCTTGTGGTGAGTGCATCGAGCTCGCAAACATGCCTACGTAACTCTGTTTGTGACATGCCCAGTTTTCTGCTAAGTCTGAATCTGTTAACGAAACTTGCTATGTTTACATGGGTGCCATTGTATCTTCTGATCCTTTTTGGCTTATGGTCAGTAAAGGACTTTTGTTATATGCTTTGAGTAGTTTCATTACATGCATTGCTTTGCCATGATATGTTCCTGTAGCATGCTGTTATCTTGCTCTAAACATTGCTTCCTGATGTTAAATCCTGCCTTGTTATTTTCACTAAGTCTGTGAACCTGATATCTTTTGCTCTTTTGCCATGCTGGTTTGAACCTGCTATTGTGTGAATTAGCCGTAGCTCAGTGTTCATCTTTTGTCAAGCATCTTGAGTGGATCACTGCCATGTGCTTTGTTGCTATGTTAGAGTGCAGTAGCTTATTTTTCTTGATGAATTTAGATGGCATCGTGTTGTTAATCACAGCTTAGTGCCATTATTGTTTTGCTTGCCAATTGCAAACCGTGCATCCGATTCCGGTGATCTTTATATCGATTTCGACTAAAATCAACTCATTTTCTAGCAGCACTCTTGGTTTTCCAAGTTGAGGCCTGGTTCAATCTTTTCCTTCCGGAGCATGCATATGCATTGCATATTACATCCCGCATATCATGCCATGTTTTCCATCATGTCGCTTGCGCATTGCACCGTGGTTGATTGTGGTTCCCTTTGCTTGTGTTTTTGCTTTGGGTAGAGACAGGAGACCAGTACGTGATCGAGGAACCCATTGAGAACGTTTACGAGGATCAATCTTACGTCAACTCGGAGAACTTTGCAGGCAAGATGACCATACCCTCGAAATCGCTTCTATCTTTGCTTGCTAGTTGCTCGCTCTATTGCTATGCCTATGCTGCGATACCTACCACATGCTTTATCATGCCTCCCATATTTCCATGTCAAACCTCTAACCCACCTTGTCCTAGCAAACCGTTGTTTGGCTATGTTACCGCTTTGCTTAGCCCCTCTTATAGCGTTGCTAGTTGCAGGTGAAGATTGGAGTTTGTTCCTTGTTGGAACATGTTTATTATTGGGATATCATTATTATATCTTGTTTAATTTAATGCACCTATATACTTGGTAAAGGGTGGAAGGCTCGGCCTTATGCCTGCTATTTTGTTCCACTCTTACCGCCCTAGTTTCCGTTATACGGGTGTTATGTTCCTTGATTTTGCGTTACTTACACGGTTGGGTTATGATGGGAACCCCTTGACAGTTCGCCTTGAATAAAACTCCTCCAGCAAGGCCCAACCTTGGTTTTACCATTCACCACCTAGCCTTTTTCCCTTGGGTTCCGCGGACTCAAGGGTCATCTTTATTTTAAACCCCCGGGCCAGTGCTCCTCTGAGTGTTGGTCGAAAACAGAGCCACTTGCAGCGCCACCTCGGGGAAACTTGAGGGTTGGTTTTAGTTGTACGTAGTGTTCATCCGGTGTGCCCTGAGAACAAGATATGTGCAGCTCCTATCGGGATTTGTCAGCACATTCGGGCGGCTTTGCTGGTTTAGTTTCACCATTGTCGAGATGTCTTGTAACCGGGATTCCGAGTCTGATCGGGTCATCCTGGGAGAAGGAATATCCTTCATTGACCGTGAGAGCTTGTGATGGGCTATGTTGGGACACCCCTACAGGGAATTGAACTTTCAAAAGCCGTGCCCACGGTTATGGGCAGATGGGAATTTGTTAATGTCCGGTTGTAGAAAACCTGAAACTGAAGTTAATTAAAATGGATCAACAGCGTGTGTAGCCCTGATGGTCTCTTTTCGGCGGAGTCCGGGAAGAGAACATGGTCTCGAGTTATGCTTGAACGTAAGTAGTTCTAGGATCACTTCTTGATTATAGTTTCTCGAACGTGCTTCACCTTCTCTTCTCGCTCTCATTTGCGTATGTTAGCCACCATATATGCTAGTGCTTGCTGCAGCTCCACCTCATACCTTTTCCCTACCTTTAAGATTAAATAGTCTTGATCGCGAGGGTGTGAGATTGCTGAGTCCCCGTGACTCACAGATTACTTAAAAACCAGATGCAGGTGCCGATGATACCCTTCTAGGAGATGCGACTGAGCTCAAGTGGTAGTTCGATGAGGACTCAGGACGATACTACGTTTCATTTCCAGACGATCAGTAGTGGAGCCCAGTTGGGGCGATCGGGGATCTTATGCATTTGGGGTTGTCTTTATTTTGGTTCCGTAGTCGGACCTTGATTGTATCTGGATGATTGTAATGCTATATTTATGTTATTGTGTGAAGTGGCGATTGTAAGCCAACTATGTACCTCTTTCTTATTCAGTACATGGGTTGTGTAAAGATTACCCCTCTTGCGACATTGCCTACAATGCGGTTATGCCTCTAAGTCGTGCTCCGACACGTGGGAGATATAGTCGCATCGTGGGTGTTACATGCATGTAGTTCAAATTTGAATTATGCACATAAAACACCTAGAATCCCAGTAAATGTATAAAAATGTCCAAACGAACCCTGAAAAATTCCAAAATTTAACACAACACTCATGTTGTTCTATGTTGACAATAGAATGTTTTTGAAAGCAATAAGAGGCAACATATATCATTTCGTCCCCAAAGGTGGCACGTTCCGTACCGAAACCATCAGGATTGTTGTGAGAAGCTCTGGTTTGTGAGAAGCTTATACCCAAACCTGCCCCAAATGGGATAAAAAATTTACCACGGAATGTTGATGCCGCTCCATGATAGCATGCCAAGTTTCATGAATTTCAGACGAGTTTTGGATTTACTAGAATTTAAAAACCATGTATCTTAATGTTTGCGGCCGAGTGACGGTGGCAGGGTGTTTGACACTCATTTCCATTTCTTGCATGGGACCTAAGCATGCAACCAAGGACACAGATTTGAATTTTCAACCAATTTATATGCATTAGAGCATGTGCCTTCAGTTCAAATTTGAATTATGCACATAAATGCATAGAAAACTCAGTTAATGTATAAAAATTCCCAACGAGCCCCGAAAAATTCCTAAAATTAACACAACACTCATGTTCTATGTTGACAGTAGAAAAAAATTGAAATCAAGAAGAAGAAACGGATATTGTTTCATCCAGAATGGTGAAACGTTCCCTACTGTAACCATGAGGCTTGGTGTGAGAAGCTTATATACCCCAACTAGCCCCAAATGGGACAATATTTTTACCACTGCATGTTGATGTCGTTCCATGCTAGCATGTCAAGTTTCATAAATTTCAGACGTATTTTCAATTTAGTAGAATTTAAAAACCATGTATCTCAATGTTAGCGGCCGAGCGACGGTGGCAAGGTGTTTGACATTCATTCTCATTTCTTGCATGGGACTTGAGCATGTAACCAAGGGCACACATTACAATGATGAACCAATTTATATGCACTGGAGCATGTGCATGTAGTTCAAATTTGAATTATGCCCATGAATGCATAGAAAACTCAGTTAATGCATAAAAATGTCCAAGCGAACCCTGAAAAATCCGAAAAATTAACACAACACTTGTGTTGTTCTATGTTGACATGGAAAAAAAATGAAAGTAAGAAGAGGCAACAGATATTGTTTCGTCCACCAATGTGGCACGTTCCCTACTGAAAGCATCAAGCTTGTTGTGACAGAAGCTCTGGTTTGTGAGAAGCTTATACCCAAACCTGCCCAAATGGGACAATATTTTTACCATGGCATGTCAATGCCGTTCCATGATATCATGTCAAGTTTCATGAATTTCAGATGAGTGTTCGATTTACTAGAATTTTAAAACCATGTATGTCAATCTTAGCGGTCGAGCGACAGTGTCAAGGTGTTTGACATTCATTCTCATTTCTTGCATGTGACCTAAGCTTGCAACCAAGGACAAACATTTTATTTTGCAACCCATTTTTATGGACTGGAGCATGTGCATGTAGTTTAATTTTGAATTCTGCACATAAATGCCTAGAAAACTCAGTTAACGTATAAAAATGTCTTAACGATCCCCGAAAAAATCCAAAATTTAACACGACACTCCTATTGTTCTATGTTGACACTAGGAAAAAAATTGAAAGGAAGAAGAGGCGATGAATATCATTTTTTCCACAAAGGTGACACATTTCCCTAACGGAACCATGAGGCTTCTTCTGAGAAGCTCTGGTTTGTGAGAAGCTTATACCATAACCTGCCCCAAATGGGACAATATTTTTTACCCAGCATGTTGATGCCAATTCGTGATAGCATGCCAAGGTTCATTAATTTTTGACGGGTTTTGGATTTACTAGAATTACAAAAGCAAGTACCTCAATGTTTGGCGGAGAGCCACAGTGCCGTGGTGTTCGAAATTCATCCCCATTTCTTGCATGGGACATAAGCATAAACCCATGGACACATATATGATTTTACAACCCATGTTGGTGCACCGGAGCATGTGCATGTAGTTTAATTTTGAATTGTGCACCTGAAATGGCTAGTAAACCAATTTAATGTATAAAGTGTCCAAACAAACCCTGAATCCAATTTTTTTACGACACACATATAGTTGCATGTTCACTACAAATAAAAGTTCTAGCAATTCAAACACCGTCCATTGCTGCTGTGACCCCATTATGTAATTCAAATCAAGATGAAAAATCAAGTAGATCCCACATAGTTTATTATCACCAACCGTGTGAGATGCAGTACAAAATATCCTGGAGCACCGTCGGTGTGTAGTAAGCCTATGGCTTATGCGAGAAGGTGTGTCGGCTACAGTCCACAGTCGGTGTGTCAAGCACACTGGCTGGATCCCCAAATAGCATTTCATTGTTCAATCATCACTGGTGAAAGATGGGGACGTGGACCCACGTCATGAGGGCAACTTCGGGGGCCCACTCCGGCGAGAGTGCAGCCACAGCCACCATGCGCGTGCTAACAAGGTGCATAAACGCGGCTAGAATCTGCGACCGGGCGGCCAAGGCAGCCCAAACAGCCATTGTTACTTCTTAGGTGGCGGCAGCAACATCTGCCTCGGGGATAGAAACTGGTTAGAGCAGCACAGCAGTTTTCCGTTCCGCAGCAGCGGCCTTAGCCCTGATGGAGGCCGCCCATGACCAAGTCGAGGCCGCCCACACCCAGCGCATGGCGGTTACCACACAAATCGAACGAAGCTGCTCCGACAACGGTCAGCAACCCACGGCTGAAGAGTTGGCAATCGCCGAGAGCGTTTGAGCAGCCATCCGTTCCTCCGTCGCATACCTTGCCACGACGGAGCCCGTCAAAGCCCAAATCACGGACGCCCATTCCTAGCTCATGGCGGCCTTTTCCAAAGAGATGGCAGACGCGGATGGCGAGATGCTTGCCAAGTATGGTGCGATGGATGCCATGGAGCCCCTTCCACAGGAGACTGTCGGGTGCGAGCTGGACAAGGAGGTGCCGGCGGAGATCGACGAGCACCATCCGTAGTAGTACTCTTTGTTTTTCTTAATTAAGAGTGTCGGTCTTTAATTTGTTGGAGTAATGTTTAGGTCAGCTAGCTCTGTTTAATTGCTGAACTTGCTCGTTTAAGAAGTATGGGTGTGGTGTAGTCTCCTTTGTGTACCCAAATTATGCAATGACATGGATGACCATTGTAACCAGGGAAACTCGAACCAAAATTTTTGATGTTCAAACTCATCACACACGCGTTAAGCTATCTAAATCATTTGTGATGTTCACCTATCATACACAGTTCTAAATAAGGGACCGTGTCTGATGACATTTTGCGTGCTAGTTTTTTCACTGAACCGATTCCAAATTTTCGGCTTTCGCGGAAATATCTACCTCCCCACCTCCTCTCCCTTACCAAAAGCCACATTTCCCCTGTTTCTGCCTTCCTTTCGAAGTTGAAACCTTCACTCCTAGCTTGCAGTGCCACCTCCTCACCGGCAACCTCCTTCACGTTGCTCGACCTCATGGTCTATCTAGACAGGTAATCCACACCCAACCCCCATCCTCCTCCTTCCACATCCCACATGCCCCGACCGCCGACGTGACACCTTCCACCCAAATCACCGACCTCTCCACCAAATAAGAGCCACCCTAAGCCACGGTGCATGTAGTATAGCTAGGAGGACAAGGAGCATTTGGCAGCAAAGAAGCAAATCACGACCGCATGTGCGGATGAGGTCGCGATGACTGCCATTCGTGTTGACCCCCAGATCTTGGAGGAGCACCTTGCCATTTTATAGCTACGCTGGTTAAGCATCCTTGGTTTACCTGTTGCGTGTGCTGCTCCTGCCCTTCCTTAACAAATTCTAGTGAATTTTGCTATCTAATTTTACCATGCAATCTGTTTCTCTAGTGTATTTGTTCTATATGTCGTGCAGTGTGGTGCTCACTTATTAATTGTTCGGTTAATTAGTTGTCATCTTCAGTTAACTATTTGGTTCAATTCTGTAAATGTGATGTTCAATTCTTTAGGCTGCAATTTTGTATTGTCTTCCATGTGATAAATAAATCGAATTTATCTTTACAAAATACATGAGAAACGAATACAATTTCTATATTTCCAAGTTGTCAAGCATGTTTGGTTTGGTTATACATTGTGCAATGTGGTGCTCAGTTAACATTTGGCACATTTGTTGTGGTGTTTATTTAACAGTTTGGTTCAATTCTGCAATCCGATGTTCAATAGTTGTGGGTGCATTCTATTATTGTATACCATGTGAGAAGTAAATCGAATTTGGTCGTACTAAATACATGAGAAACAAATACAAATGCTATATCTCCAAGTTGTTAAGCATGCTTGGTTTGGTTAACTATCTGATCTTCTATTAGGAGTATGTTATATTGTGCAATGTGGTGCTCAATTAACGTTTCGTTCATTTGTTGTGGTGTTTAGTTAACTATTTGGTTCAATTCTGCAATGCAATGCTCAATTGTTGTGGGTGCATTCTGTTATTGTATACGATGAGAGGAATAAATTGAATTTGGCTGTACTAAATACATGAGAAACAAATACAATTGCTATATTTCCAAGTTGTTAAGCATGCTTGGTTTGGTTAACTGTCTAATCTTCTATTAGGAGTATGTTATATTGTGCAATGTGGTGCTCAGTTAATATTTGGTTCATTTGTTGTGGTGTTTAGTTCACTACTTGGTTCAATTCTACAATGCGATGTCCAATTGTCGTGGGTAGAATTTTGTATTGTTGTGCATGTGAGGAATAAATCGAATTTGCCTGCACTTAATACATGAGAAACATATACAAGTGCTATATTTCCTAGTTCTTAATCATGCTTGGTTTGGATAAATTGATTTTCCATGTGGCTTGAATTAATCTGACGAATTTGCAATGTGCTTATTTTTTATCAACATATTTTACTGATAGCATGCAAACCTTACTTAACCTGATGACTAACTACCTTATATATGTTGCGGGGAAACAACGGGAAGCACTGAGGTTTACAATCGAGGTAAGCACGTGCATGGTCCATTATCTAATAACACATTATTGTGCAATTGCAGGAACCATTCTAATATTTAGGTTTTTAACAATTTGGTCTTGCACATGTAGATCCTGTTGTCAAAGGTTTTGACCCACTGTTCGACCCTTTTTGCATATGGGGAAATGAGTTGTCAATGAATGTCAATCAAGTCCAGAAACTCAGAAAGATTGTTAGGATAAATAAATTAGCGACAAAAAACAATAAGATCTTTGTCTGCACAATGAAGAAGACATCAGTTAACTACAAGATGGTACTAACTATTATACCTTGCCTTTTTTTATTCCTTCCCCCCATTTCCAATATAGAGAAAATATTTATGCACATCCTTGTTTTCAGGCCTTTCCAAAGCAGTTCACTAATGATTACCTCTCAAACCACCTCTATGGTTAGGAGGCGAGGAAGGTTTTCATACAACACCCATGGTTCAATATTGAAGTGTTCCTGAAGAGGACGAAGGATGGACGGTCAATCATCCACAGGCACTGACCTAAAGTTGCAAAGACCTTCAACATGAATTAAGGCTCAATATTTGCCTTCTGCTTCAGTAGTTTTCCATATGAGATGCATATATCTATGTACCGTCTATGATGCTAATTTCGAAAGGTTCTAGATGTTGCATGTGAAACTTGGTGCTGGTGCAGTTGTGTAATGGGGTAGCTGAGTGTTGAAACTATATCATGTTGTACTCTGATGTATTTCAATTTTGAAATCCTGCTTCCTTAATATGGAAATGAAATATATTATGTGCTTAATATGAATGTCAATTAGATTAATAAATGGATTGTTAATAATAGGGAAATTAGCCAAATAATGGCCAATTAGCGTGCTAATGGGTTTTTCTATTGCAAACGGTTATTGAGAAAACATCATGGGCGATGACCTCAGGCAACGCACACAGTTTCTAGGAATAAACCGTGTTGGATCAATGAACAATCACACATGACATTCTCTTGAAAACAGTTTGCGTTAGGCCACCTTGCGTAAATGTTTACCACATAAAAACTATGTGTGATGGACAGGCTTTGCCACACAGTTTCTTCTACGCACCATGTGTGATGCATTCAATAATGCAAACGATAAAATTGTTAATATCATGTGCAATGGCAACGCTATCACAAACGATAAAATTGTGTGTGATGTACCTGCGAACGAAAACGTTTTCCTTGGAGCGACTGTGTGGGATGTATATACGAATGGAAAAGTTTAGCAGGGACTGACTGTGTGGGATGTACTTACGAATAGAAACAATTTCGCCTGTATAATTGTATTTTTTAGCACTATTGTACATATAACCGTATTTGATCGCTCGCTGGTCGCACACGACCTCATTTTGCTGAGCGTGTGTGCCAGGAGGGCATATCCCCAACGGTTTCTAGGTCGTGTGGGAAGGACCCCCATATCGCCCACACTCACTTGGCGACGGTTCCAAATGCCGTCGCGGAAAGGGGTTAAAAACCGTTTGTATAGCACCTCGCTGTAGAAGTGATATCTATTTGACTTTGCATCATATGAAGATGTGCTATACATGAATGTTGATCAGCATGATGTTAACCTATTGTTAGTTCCAATTTTTACCATGAATAAAATTTCCAACATTGTATTATCCATGTTTGAAAAGTGCATGTTGATTTAAATGCTCTGCCTCTGAAACATGTAGTTTCTTATCTAAAAATCACTTGGACAAGCAGTCATCCCTGGCCGGTGTTGGATTTGATGCTGCGCTTCTTCAATTTCCCGACAGCGTGAGGGGGAAATAAACTTCCATCCTGTGCTGCCGGTTGGGGAATTGAGCGAACTGGATTAAAGAGGGGGCCCGCGGCGCAACTAAAGAAGAACATCAGACGCGATTTTTTTTTCAGTGGATGGCTCTCGATGGCATTTTTACTTGCCTCTGCACCATACAACTTGTATTTTAACCTCCCAGTCCGTGGTGCACCAGCAGCCCATTTGCTGGGCGGGCCAACCTACAAGAAGCACTTTATTTTTCATGAAGGCCAAAAACCACGTAGTACTATGTTTGTTTTGAGGCTGAAAACATTACGGCGGGGGTTGAGCGAGGGAGGGGGGAAGGTAGAGCAAAAGATAAAAAAGAGTTGATGCACCTTTGCTACCCTAACAAGAAGGTGCAATTCTTCTCAAGAAAAAGTTGTGCCGTTGACACTCACACATCACAATCCCACAGTAGACATTCTAACAAGTTCACACACAAGCACAATAGAAAAGGTAAACATTTGTATCAAACTCAGGTTCACAGGACATGTTCATATTCATAGCCAACATTCACAATCAACAACTCAAATGATTCATATATACACAAGTTCAGCATGCCTATGCATCCAAATGATTGCTAGATCACAAGACAATATTCATAGATAATTCACAAAAAGATTCAGATATACACATGTTCAACATGTATATGCATCCAAATGATTGAGAGATTAGAGCCAATATCATCCATGGACGAACTTTAATTACCTAGGGTACAAACTGGTAAATGGTGTTCACTCGGTGGTACTTCTTGCTAAAATTAATGCTTGTACGAGAAAACTTTTGAGTACATAAGAGATGGCATAGACAATCTAAACTTTGCTTGTAGGTTTATCCTCGAGATAGTGGCCTCGATGCCGAGGGACGTTTGATCAACGTGGCCACTACTTTCATCCAACTAGTTTACTAGCTCATCTTGGTCCCGTCGCTCGCCAAAATTCTACATTGTAGAAAGGAGGTGGTCGACAAACTGAACCACCCAATTTTTGTGCAGTTCACTGATATGGAGCATCATTGGCGTACAGACTGATTAAGTGCCAGATGAATATACGCAGCAACCAACTTGTCTGGAATCTTTAGGCTCCATTCCATACAGTTCGCTACCATATGTGCTGATAACCAAAAGGCAGAAGTTGGGACCAAAGACAGGACTGCGTTTTTTTGGGCTATGCGCCAAACAATATTGTTGGCGTTCACTATAGCACTTCTTATTGTCAACATGGATGCTTGTCTGAGTGAACTTTGGAGTACATAGCAGCAGCATAAGTATCTGTCCATCTGATACGTTTGTGCAGTTCTACTAAAATCACCCAATGCAATGATTTGCCTGTGAGTTCAGGCTCCAAGTTGCTCCTTTATGAAATCGGCAAACAGTATCACAGTACCAAATTACCAATACATATGACAAGCACAATAATCAGCATAAAGATCGGTAACAACTTGTGTAAGGAAGCATATCAATTACTATTTCCTTTGACTAGAAGCCGAGATAAGCGACTGACAGGAAAGGAAGGATGCAGTCTTAATGAAGCACCCAAAGTTTTTGTGTAGTTCTACCAAAATTGAGCATCCATGTTGGCACAGAGAGAGTGAGATTATTGTAATGGTGGGACTAGTTGATGAAACATACACTAACAATTAGAAGCATCCTCATTATATTAATGGGTAAAGTTAGCAACATATTACTCTTGCTTAAAGAGAGGTGTTGGTTTATTTAATCAGTGCCAATTAGCTCAACACTCAAAGCATTGCCATGTAGCATAGGTAGCCAAAATTTACCTTGCAATGATAAAGGATTTTCTCATGACAGTAGCAACACAGTAGCACGATACAAATAGAGATGACATGAAACTAATATGGATGAAGGCCTTTGGCCGGTACCAACCTGAGAAACAAGCTTATTCAAGTAGTCCTAGAAGAGATGATAAAGCACTCACTGGAATCAGTCAATAGTATTTATTTTTGTGCACTTCAAATGTATGGTTGACATCACTCTTCTTTACCAGTGGTGAGATTATATCGAAAGATTGTCAAGAACTTCCAGCCGAGTTAAAGCACTAGCTGGGATACAGTCCATTGTATTCTCTTGTGCAGTTCCACTAAAATGTACGATTGGCACAACATGATCCATGTTTGCACAAGTAGGAAAAACGTGAAACCTTCATTAGCTTGGTGAGCAAGGATAGAAAGATATTAGCATATTACTTTAACTGTGGCATCAAATTCATGATTGACAATACGCAAAACATTTCCTCATTGAACTAGTGGCAATAAATTTACATGCAAAACAATAGCATTATTATGTCATGACACTACCAAGATTCCCTCCCTGCTCCAACACATGGTTCACCTCCACTGACACACATACACACGTACATGGTTCAGCATAGGTTGCTACTAAGGATTTGTTTAACTTCGGTAGGAAAATTAGGAAGCAATTAATTAGTGCTAGTTAAGTACTCCTAATTAATTAAGTGACCTTGCAGGAGAGACAGCAGGAGTGGAAGGCCTCTTGGAAGATTGTCTCACATGTAAGGGAGACGTTGCCGGAGCCCTTGAATGGCCTCGATTGAGGCCTCGGCTTTAGGAAGATCACCTTGGCACTGTTGATCGTGTAGAGCTGGGTCGCACATGCATCCAGAATCCAGTTAATTAGTATGATGTGTCGTCAAGCCAAGTACTACTCTCATGCATTTCTTCAAGTAAATTAAAACTAGTAGCAACACAACAATACAATACCACTAGCAAGATGTCAGGATAACATAGGATGGTACCATCGTGTGATCTTCTTGATTTCCTCCTCCTTCTTATTCTTAGTCTTCCTTTTCTGGCTCTGTTTCTCTTTCTCCTCACCAATTGGTGAAACGAAGTACATGATTAGCCTTCTACTTCAGATTTGGTTTTGTTAGTGAGGGAGTACAAGTGTACTATTAAATAATAGCATTATTTTCTCATGGCAGACGCAAAATAGAGGTAAACACATGTATTAAATACCATTCTTACCTAAAGGAAGGTTATGGTGCCACTATGGAGGATTAACACTGGAACACATATCTCCCTTTGTGATGTTCCACCGAAATGAACCAACGGTTCCATTCTGACATTCTAGTTAAACAACACAAATGTCACTTCTTTTGAGAAGTGTTTTGTGCAGTGCACCAAAAGGCCACAATAGCAACGAGGTGAAATGGATTGTAACATCCCAAATTTTCCATTTGGAATGTTTTACAAATATTAGTTAAGCATCTATGCATTTTGTTTGAATTGTGTGGTATTTGGATTTTTTTCCAAAGGCATTGAGTTGTTGTTTGAGTTGGATTCACCTTGGCAATTGGAAGTTATCCCTGACAAATACTTGAGCAAAAGTATGAGAGGAGTAAACATGACACTCCAAAGAAAAATGTCAGAAGAAAATATTGTCATAAGGTTTGAATTCAAATTTGAATTTTTATTTGGAGTTGCAGAAAATGTTTTTTTAGTTTGTGTTTTGCCTCTGGAAAAATGTCCACGTTGTAGGATTAATTCCCCTGAGAATTTTGATATATATATATATATGTCCTATATAAAAATATTAGAGTTTTCTCTTAGTTTAACTTTTTCTCTCTTCCTTTATTCAAAAAAAAGGGAAAGACCCAGGCGCGAGCCTGGCCAACTGGCCTAGCCCACACCCGAGCCGGCCTACCTCAGCGCCCGACCGAACCCTTCCCCTCTCTCTCACCGACGTGTCAGCCCCACCTCATCTCTTTCCCCCTCGCCACGCTATGCCGCGCCAGAGCGCGTTCGACGCCGCCGACGCGTCCGGATTCCTCGGGATCACGATCCCGAGTCGCCCGCTGCTCCAAGTTGATGCCCTATAAATAGCCCTACCCCTCCTCTTCCGAATCCCCCTAAAACCCTAGCCCAAAACCCACCGCAGCTCACGCCCTCCTCCTTTGGATCTCGCCGTCGACCGCCCCAGTCCGCCGTCTGTTCCGACTCCGGTGAGGATCCCCCTGCCCTCAAATCTTATCAGCCGAAACCCCTCAACCGCGCGCACCTCCCTGACATCCTCTCTCCATCCAGGGATCGCCGGAGCCGCCGCCTTGAGCATCACCAGCCGTCGCCGGAGCTGCAGAGCACCGGGCTCTGTTTTCGCCATGCCTCGATGTCCGCGCCATCCCCGAGCTCCAACCACTCCACCACCGCCTCCGCCTCGCTCCGCCGCATCACCCCGACCTCGCCACCGCCGCCCCGGACCACCGGAACACCACCGCCACCAACGCCCGAGCCCTCCTCGCCGTCGACCGCCGCGGTAAGCCGCAGGACCCCAACCCACCGTTTGATCGGCAACCTACGGTGTAGATTAGAGTTAGCGAATGGGTAGGTTTTTTTATTAGACCGGTTTTATTTCACGGTTTGTTTCCGGTTTAGTTACTAGGTTTAGTTAGACCAAACCGATCGGTTTTTTTTTCTGTTAGCCCATGGACACAGTGACCTATTGATCGCCCGCGCGTTAGATAATTTTAGAGCGCTCACTGTTTCGGCCCGTTAGCGCCCGAGTTGTTTTAGTTTTATTCTTTGTTTCTGTTTTTAAAACAGAATAGTTTTGTTCTTGTAAAATTTGTATCTTTTAGGTTATTTATTATTTTTAGTTGATTCTTTTTTTGTTAGTTTACAAATTTCTTGTAGCCTTTGTAGAAATTAGATTCGGCCATGTTTAAGTTTATAAAAATAGTTTTATATTAGTTTTAGTCAGATTAGTAATTCTGCTATAAATTGAGCTAGGATTATTATTTTTAGGTGATTCTTTTTGCCACTGCTTAGTTTTAACCTAGCCTAGCAGTAGGAACTTGTTGGGTATTTGTAGATTATAAAAGAATTTAGTTTTAGTCAAATCAAGCTTTCTAGTTTTATTTAGCTTGCTGCCACTTCCTGTTGTTCTAGTTATTATAGAATTTTAATTTACCCCTGCTATATTTTATTTCAGATTAGTTTCTGTAGTTATAGAGGGTGAACATTTATTTATAGCAAAATAAAAAGTTTTATTTTATTTTCTTATTAGTTTTGTTTTAGGTATAACAGGAGTTCTATAATAGATATTGATTTGATTCTTTTTGCACCTAGTTTGGATATTGTTTTCCTTTATCTTAGTTAGCAAAACCTTTGTTTTGGATCTGCTAAGAAAAGTGTTAGTAGGATAAAACTATTTCTTTGTTGTTGCTTGATGTGATGAAAACCTTGATTTTGTTTTCCTCGAGTTTTCTTTGATTTTGGTTTGAGTGCTTGTGTGTTTTCCTTTAGCTTGCTGATATGTTATTAGTGAAATACTTATTTGTGCTATTGTTTGACTCGATAGAATTTCTGGAGTGCGAAGCTTGCTATCTCGATTCACTAGCGTTTGAAGACCGTCAGCCATGCAAGTCATTTGATCATGTTTTACAATACCTATGATTTTTGTTGCATTAGAATTATCCCTCCCCACCATGAATGCAGTAGGAGAATTTGAAGTTATGTCTTGAGTAGTATCATGAGGTAGGATGAACCCAATTCCCCTTGCTACTATTGCCCGGGACGATGTAGTTTACCTTGCTATGCTCGTAGACGGGGTTGGTTGACAGATTCATAAGGGAGATGTGAGAGTCAAGATGATGACAACCCCATGACTTCAAGATCAAGATGGACTTCTAATTCACTACTGGGTGGAGGACGATTGACGGGCACCCTGGAGAAACCAGCGGATGGCCGGTATGCATGGAGAAGCGCCATGACATCTTGCGGAAAGCTTCACCCAGCCACGAAGAGACGGATGGATACCCCTTGACCGGAAGCTTACCTGTGCAGCCGCAAGCCATTATTGGCTCTGGCTGGGTTGACCTTAGGCGTGACTCTGGACGAACGGTGCTAGTAGATGTAGAAGAACGGTAGGACATGAATGGGTACCGGAAGTGCTCAGAGAAACTCTATGGAAGACCCTGTTTCGTTCATCCCGTCTTCAAACACCAGGCAGTGCGAGGACATAAAGGAGGGAATGATTCTTGCGGGTAAAGTGCACAAGACTCTGTAGAGTAACAACCTAATTGATTAGCCGTGTCCCCGGTTACGAACAAATGAGCCTCTGGACACTGGAGTATTTCGGAAATCTCAACACCGAACAAATAAATTAATTGAGGGGTTAATTAATAATTGGGAATGAGACATTGGTTGGCGGAACCATCTCAATAAGTACCAACATTTTGTAGTAATTGTAAGCAAGTCCTTTGTTGTAGGGAAAAACTGGCTTTTTCGCAAAAACATAAAACTTAGAGCCCCACAGCCAAATTGCATATAGTGTTAGCTTTATTATTGTTGTTCTCTCTATGACTTGCCGGCATATTCTAAATGCTGACCTACACGGCTACAACGTCTCATGTTGCAGAGGAGTTTTCCGACCAGGAGTGAGGCTACGATCTATGCTTGGCGATTGCCCTATGGAGTCGGATGGACTCGCTATTCGTCTACGCTTCCGCAGCTTATTTAGTTTATTTCTCATGAGTTGGCCTTCGGCCGAATTTATTATGATGTAATAAAGACTCGATATGAGAACCGTGTAATAAATTCAGGTGTGATTGAACTTTGAATCTTTTCATCAATGTGCTGTGTGTGCCAGCATGATCTTGGGATGGTACAGCTACACAGAGACTTGACTGATTTTGGGTCGGGTCATTACAGAGATGGTATTCAGAGCACACGCTGACCATAGGACGTAACCCCTAGGATCGGAAAGCCATAGGAAGAAACTATTTTTTATGTCCTTATCATTCCATAATACTCCCCTGTTCATTTCTGACTTCTCTCCGATTTCAACATTCTAGATGGCCGTCAAGTTCATCCCAGTTCTGCTCCCGGAGTTTTTCCAGCTAGATGAGACAATGCTTTTCGGCAGGAGGCTGGTCCAGATCACCAAGGAATTGAAGATTGCTCTACCGTCTATCACCGGGACCCCTATCATGGCATTTCCAGAAGACCGTCGTTATAGGATTAAGGTGCATATACCAGGGAGGACTTTCGGAAGTCTCTCAGCGCCCGTTGACTTCAAGTTCACTACTCCCACTTGGATACTCGGGAGAGACATAGCAGTTCATAGTGCACTTGGACGCATCCAGGAGGAATACAGGACCGAGCTTGTTGGATCAGACCACACCATGATTTCTCGCAGGACTGCAGATGGAGATATTATCCGCACCATAGATGACGACTCCGTTCACTCATATGTCCAAGACTTGGAGGCTCACATCAGGGCTCTAGAGATTCAGATGCGTAAGAGCTTGAAGACGGTCCAAAAGTTGCATCTTCGTGAAATTGAACTGGAGGATGCAGCACGTGAAGCCCACTATGAGCATGAGGATGAAGTCAAGGATTTTATGGAAAGACTCGAGGACCGGAAGAAATATATTGCCACACTGGAGGAGAAGATGGACCTGGGAGAAGACCTTTTCCTGAGTGGAGATGATGGACCTCTCGTGGGCAATGACCAGGATTATGAAGAGAGCTCCACCGAAGGAAGCCGCAAGAGGAGGCGCCGCACCAGAGGACGACGCACCAGAGGACGCAGGGATAATTGATGAAGACATTTAGTCGACTGCCATGTTATTTTATTTTCGTCGATCAGTTAGGCCATTATTTTCGATTAGTCATGAGATCTTGTAATCCGAGTTTGAACCTTGTTTGAGATGAATGAATAAATGATTGGTGTGATTGTGTTTGTGCATTCATTTGGGTAGTGCTATTTTCTCATTAGACCCTTGTTCTATTCTAATTTCTCATCCACTCCATAACACCAGATGCCTCCGAGACATGACCCCGGTTTCACTTTCCCGCCGGAGCTCACCCAGATGATTCAACTGCAGAATGCCTTAATGCAAATGCTCATCCAAAACCAAGGCAACAACGACAACAATCCACCGCCACCACCCCCTGTCGATAACCTGACCCGGTTCCTAAGGCTGAATCCGCCGGTGTTCTCTAGTAGCACCGGGCCGATTGTAGCTGATGATTGGCTTCGCAAGATCGGAAGGGATCTAACAACTGCTGGATGCACAGATGCTGAGAAGGTGCATTTTGCCGCACATCAACTGAATGGACCTGCAGCCTCTTGGTGGGAAAACTACACAGTCACTTATCCGGTCGCCACCATGACATGGGATCAGTTCCAGCGGGCTTTCCGCACCGCGCATGTCTCAGCTGGAGCCATGATTATGAAGAAGCGTGAGTTTCGCA
Source organism: Triticum urartu (assembly GCF_056163025.1). Taxonomy (NCBI): domain Eukaryota; kingdom Viridiplantae; phylum Streptophyta; class Magnoliopsida; order Poales; family Poaceae; genus Triticum; species Triticum urartu. Next base: position 188,607,973 of record NC_141873.1, on the reverse strand, counting down.
ACTTACGCCAGGGGAACCGTACTGTGGGGCAGTATGTGGATGAGTTCAGCAAATTATCTCGATATGCCCCAGATGATGTGGCCACAGATGCTGCAAAACAGGAGAAGTTTCTTGAGGGACTCAATGATGAGCTGGGAATGCAGCTAATGGTGGCTACCTTCAACAACTACCAGGAGCTGGTAGACAAGGACACTATACTTGAAGGCAAGCAGCAGCAGATTGAAAGCCGCAAGCGGAAATATGGCCAGGGAAAGTACAACTCCGGAGCTCAGCAAAAGCCCCGCTATGCCCCATACTCGGGAGGACATACCCATCACAACCATGGAGAACACAATCATGGAGGACATAACCATGGAGGGAATGGGAACAATCGCAACCACGACAACAACCCCAAGTCAGGCAATGGAGGCAACGGCAACCAGCACCGTCCTGCTCCGACTCAGAAGGATCTGAGTCACAACACCTGTTTCAAGTGCCAGAAGACAGGACACTATGCCACCGACTGCCCGGAGGCCAAGCAGAGGAATGGAAACGGCAACGGCAATGGAAGCTCAGCAAAGAAGCCCAACCCTTTTCCTCGTGGTCAGGTGAATCACATTGACGTGGAGGATGTCTATGATCAGCCAGAAACTGTGGTTGGTAAGTTTTTATTAAATTCACGTCCAGTATTGGTACTCTTTGATTCCGGTGCAACGCATTCATTCATATCAAGGGTAGTTGTGGAAAAGTACGGGTTGCCCACTAGAACCCTTAGAACCCCGATCCAAGTCACTTCTCCAGCAGGAGAGATGATGGCAGGTTTAGGCTGTCATTCAACACTCAGCATCGAAAATCATGATTTTCCCGTAGACCTCATAGTCTTAGAATCCCAGGGTTTGGACGTGATTCTAGGCATGGACTGGTTGACGAAGTTTGAAGGGAATATCGACTGTGCCCGCAAGATGATTTTGCTCACCACCCCGGAGCAGAAGAGGATCAAGTATGTATCCAGATGCACACCGATAAAGAAGCAGGTGAATTCCCTCACGGGAGTGGTTCAGGAGGAAGTGCCTGTAGTATAAGATTTTCTGGATGTATTTCCGAAGGAATTGCCAGGAATGCCACCGGATAGAGAAATAGAATTTTTGATCGAGTTATTACCGGGCACAGCCCCAATATCCAAGAGACCTTATCGGATGCCCCCGAATGATTTGGAAGAGATCAAGCAACAGATCAAGGAATTATTGGAGAAAGGATATATTCGCCCAAGTTCGTCACCTTGGGGGGCCCCAGTTCTTTTGGTAGAGAAGAAGGATGGAACCCTGAGAATGGTTGTAGATTATCATTCATTGAATGACGTGACCATCAAGAATAAGTACCCTCTACCGATGATTAGTGATTTATTTGATTAGCTAGTCGGAGCCAAAGTATTTTCCAAGATCGATCTTCGATCAGGGTATCACCAGCTGAAGATTCGTGAACAGGATATACCCAAAATAGCTTTCACCACCGGTATGGTTTATATGAGTATACCGTCATGTCATTCGGATTGACTAATGCCCCTGCGTATTTCATGAGCATGATGAACAAGGTATTTATGGAATATCTGGACAAGTTTGTTGTGGTGTTCATCGATGACATATTGGTTTTCTCCAAGAGCGAGGAAGAGCACAAGGAACATCTGCGTCTAGTCCTGGAGAAACTCCAAGAACATCAGTTATATGCCAAGTTTAGCAAATGTGAATTTTGGTTGAAGGAAGTCGGATTCCTCGGATATGTTATTTCAGGAGAAGGAATAGCAGTCGACCCCACCAAGGTTGAATCGGTCACCAACTGGCAATCCCCCACCTCAGTCAAGGAGATCCGCAGTTTTCTCGGGCTTGCAGGATATTATCGGAGATTTATTGAGAATTTCTCCAAGATTGCTAAACCCATGACCGAGCTGTTGAAGAAGGAAACAAAGTACATTTGGACCGAGGATTCTGAAGCCACTTTTCAGGAGTTGAAGAAACGTCTGGTTACAGCCCCAGTACTCATTTTGTCGGACATACACAAGGATTACCAGGTGTACTGTGACGCTTCTCGTCAAGGGCTCGGAGGAGTGCTCATGCAGGAAGGAAAAGTTGTAGCCTATACCTCCAGACAGCTACGACCTCACGAGATGAATTAGGCCACACACGATTTGGAGTTAGCAGCCGTAGTGCACGCACTCAAGACGTGGAGACATTTCCTTGTCGGAAATAGTTGTGATGTTTACACGGATCATAAGAGCTTGAAGTAAATTTTCACGCAGAAGGAGTTGAATCTCAGACAAAGGAGATGGCTTGAATTGATCAAGGACTATGATATGAGATTGCATTATCACCCAGGGAAAGAAAATGTTGTAGCAGATGCCTTGAGCCGTAAAAGCCATGTGAACACCCTCATAGCTGGAAGATTACCTCGGAATTTAGCCGACGATCTCAGAGATCTCCGATTGGAAATAGTACCAAGAGGATTTGTCGCCACCTTGGATATTCAGTCCACCCTGACCGAAAAGATCCATGAAGCGCAGAAGACGGACAAGGAAATTGCAGAGATAAAGGAAAAGATGAGTAACGGAAAGGCTAAAGGTTTTCATGAGGATGAACACGGAACTTTATGGTTTGAGGATCGTATCTATGTGCCTAATGACCCAGAGGTCAGGAAGTTAATTCTTCAAGAGGCCCATGACTCACCGTACTCGATTCACCTAGGCAACACCAAGATGTATCTGGACTTGAAGGAAAGTTTCTGGTGGATAGGTATGAAGAAGGATATTGCCGAGTACGTAGCAGTATGCGATGTTTGTCAGCGAGTAAAGGCGGAACATCAGAAGCCGGCAGGGTTACTTCAACCACTGCCGATTCCCGAGTGGAAATGGGAAAAACTTGGAATGGATTTTATCACAGGATTACCCAGGACCCGTTCAGGTTATGATTCTATCTGGGTAGTAGTTGATCGCTTGACCAAGGTAGCTCATTTCATTCCCGTGAAGACTACATATACCAGCGCTAAGTTAGCCAAGATATACATGACCAGGATCGTATGTCTGCATGGAGTTCCGAGGAGTATCGTGTCAGATAGAGGAACACAATTTACCTCAAAGTTTTGGAATCAGTTACATGAAACTTTGGGTACGAGGTTGGAGTTCAGTATCGCTTTTCATCCACAGACAAATGGACAGACCGAGAGAGTCAACCAGATTCTGGAGGACATGTTGAGAGCTTGTGCGCTAGACTATGGGTCTAGCTGGGATGACAATTTGCCATACATAGAGTTCTCAGACCAGTCTAAAGATGGCCCCTTTCGAAGCTCTATACGGGAGGAGGTGCAGAACACCATTGCTGTGGGATGGTGTTGGAGACCGAAAACTTTTTGGTCCCGATCTTATCAGAGACTCCGAAGAGAAAGTCAAGTTGATTCAAGATAGACTCAAGATAGCCCAGTCGAGACAGAAGAGTTATGCCGACAGTAAACACAAGGAGATAACGTATGAAGTTGGAGATTGAGCATATCTCTGTGTGTCCCCACTTCGTGGAATCAAGAGACTTGGGGTTAAAGGAAAATTAGCACCCAGGTTCATTGGCCCCTACAAAATCCTCGAACGCAGAGGAGAAGTTGCGTATAAGCTGGAATTGCCATAAGGATTGTCAGGAGTTCATGATGTCTTTCACGTATCCCAGCTGAAGAAATGCCATGCCAAGATGGCCGATATTACTTTGACAGACACAGTGCCCCTAGAGGCCATACAGCTGGATAGTGATCTGACTTATGAGGAGAAACCCGTCAAAATTCTCGAGACTGCGAACAGAGTTACCCGTAGCAAGATCATCAAGTTTTGCCAGGTTCTGTGGAGCCACCATTCCGAGGAGGAAGCCACCTGGGAGCGAGAAGAAGATCTCCGCCGGGACCACCCACACCTATTTGCTAGCCAACCCCAATCTCGAGGGCGAGATTCATCTTAAGGTGGGTAGGTTTGTAACATCCCAAATTTTCAATTTGGAATGTTTTACAAATATTAGTTAAGCATCTATGCATTTTGTTTGAATTGTGTGGCATTTGGATATATTTTTTTCCAGAGGCATTGAGTTGTTGTTTGATTTGGATTCACCTTGGCAATTGAAAGTTATCCCTGACAAATACTTGAGTAGAAGTATGAGAGGAGTAAACATGACACTCCGAAGAAAAATGTCAGAAGAAAATATTGCCAAAAGGTTTGAATTCAAATTTGAATTTTTATTTGGAGTTGCAGAAAATGTTTTTTTTAGTTTGTGTTTTGCCTCTGGAAAAATGTCCATGTTGTAGGATTAATTCCCCTGAGAATTTTGATATATATATGTCCTATATAAAAATATTAGAGTTTTCTCTTAGTTTAACTTTTTCTCTCTGCCTTTATTCAAAAAAAAAGGGAAAGACCCAGGCGCGAGCCAGGCCAACCGGCCCAGCCCACAACCGACCGGCCTACCTCAGCGCCCGACCGAACCCTTCCCCCTCTCTCTCACTGACGCGCCGACCCCACCTCATCTCTTTCCCCCTCGCCACGCTATGCCGCGCCAGAGCACGTTCGACGCTGCCGCCGCGTCCGGATTCCTCGGGATCACGATCCTGAGTCACCCCCTGCTCCAAGTTGATGCCTTATAAATAGCCCTACCCCTCCTCTTCCGAATCCCCCTAAAACACTAGCCCAAAACCCACCGCAGCTCACGCCCTCCTCCTTTGGATCTCGCCGTCGACTGCCGCAGTCCGCCATCTGTTCCGACTCCGGTGAGGATCCCCCTGCCCTCAAATCTTCTCAGCTGAAACCCCTCAACCGGGCGCACCTCCCTGACATCCTCTCTCCGTCCATGGATCGCCGGAGCCACCGCCTTGAGCATCATCGCCCGTCGCCGGAGCTGCAGAGCACTGGGCTCTGTTTTCGCCACGCCTCAATGTCTGCGTCGTCCCCGAGCTCCAACCACTCCACCACCGCCTCCGCCTCGCTCCGCTGCATCACCCCGACCTCGCCACCGCCACACCGGACCACCGGAACTCCATCGCCACCAACGCCCGAGCCCTCCTCGCCGTCGACCGCCGCCGTAAGCCGCCGGACCCCAACCCACCGTTCGATCGGCAACCTACGGTGTAGATTAGAGTTAGCGAATGGGTAGGTTTTTTTATTAGACCGGTTTTATTTCACGGTTTGTTTTCGGTTTAGTTACTAGGTTTAGTTAGACCAAACCGATCGGGTTTTTTTGTTAGCCCATGGACACAGTGACCTATTGATCGCCCGCGCGTTAGATAATTTTAGAGCGCTCACTGTTTCGGCCCGTTAGCGCCCTAGTTGTTTTAGTTTTATTCTTTGTTTCTGTTTTTAAAACAGAATAGTTCTGTTCTTGTAAAATCTGTATCTTTTAGGTTATTTATTATTTTTAGTTGATTCTTTTTTTGTTAGTTTACAAATTTCTTGTAGCCTTTGTAGAAATTAGATTCGGCCATGTTTAAGTTTATAAAAATAGTTTTATATTAGTTTTAGTCAGATTAGTAATTCTGCTATAAATTGAGCTAGGATTATTATTTTTAGGTGATTCTTTTTGCCACTGCTTAGTTTTGACCTAGCCTAGCAGTAGGAACTTGTTGGGTATTTGTAGACTATATTAGAAATTAGTTTTAGTCAAATCAAGCTTTCTAGTTTTATTTAGCTTGCTGCCACTTCCTGTTGTTCTAGTTATTATAGAATTTTAATTTACCCCTGCTATATTTTATTTTAGATTAGTTTCTGTAGTTACAGAGGGTGAACATTTATTTACAGCAAAATAAAAAGTTTTATTTTATTTTCTTATTAGTTTTGTTTTAGGTATAACAGGAGTTCTATATTAGATATTGATTTGATTCTTTTTGCACATAGTTTGGATGCTGTTTTCCTTTATGTTAGTTAGCAGAACCATTGTTTTGGATCTGCTAAGAAAAGTGTTAGTAGGTTAAAACTATTTCTTTGTTGTTGCTTGATGTGATGAAAACCTTGATTTTGTTTTCCTCGAGTTTTCTTTGATTTTGGTTTGAGTGCTTGTGTGTTTTCCTTTAGCTTGCTGATATGTTATTAGTGAAATACTTATTTGTGCTATTGTTTGACTCGATAGAATTTCTGGAGTGTGAAGCTAGCTATCTCGAGTCACTAGCGTTTGAAGACCGTCAGCCAGGCAAGTCATTTGATCATGTTTTACAATACCTATGATTTTTGTTGCATTAGAATTATCCCTCCCCACCATGCATGCAGTAGGAGAATTTGAAGTTATGTATTGAGTAGTATCATGAGGTAGGATGAACCCAATTCCCCTTTCTACTATTGCCCGGGACGATGTAGTTTACCTTCCTATGCTCGTAGACGGGGTTGGTTGAGAGATTCATAAGGGAGATGTGAGAGTCAAGATGATGACAACCCCATGACTTCAAGATCAAGATGGACTTCTAATTCACTACTGGGTGGAGGACGGTTGATGGGCACCTTGGAGAAACCAGCGGATTGGCGGGATGCATGGAGAAGCGCCATGACATCTTGCGGAAAGCTTCACCCAGCCACGAAGAGACGGATGGATACCCCTTGACCGGAATCTTTCATGTGCAGCCGCAAGCCATTATGGGCTCTGGCTGGGTTGACCTTACGCGTGACTCTGGACGGACGGTGCCAGCAGAGGACATGGATGGGTACCGGAAGTGCTCAGAGAAACTCTACGGAAGACCCTGTTTCGTTCATCCCGTCTTCAAACACTAGGCAGTGCGAGGACATAAAGGAGGGAACGATTCTTGCGGGTAAAGTGCACAAGACTCTGCAGAGTAACAACCTAATCGATTAGCCGTGTCCCGGGTTACGGACAAATGAGCCTCTGGAAACTGGAGTATTTCGGAAATCTCAACACCGAACAAATAAATTAATTGAGGGGTTAATTAATAATTGGGAATGAGACATTGGTTGGCGGAACCATCTCAATAACTACCAACATTTTGTAGTAATTGTAAGCAAGTCCTTTGTTGTAGGGAAAAACTAGCTTTTTCACAAAAACATAAAACTTAGAGCCCCACAGCCAAATTGCATATAGTGTTAGCTTTATTATTGTTGTTCTCTCTATGACTTCCTGGCATATTCTAAATGCTGACCTACACGGCTGCAACGTCTCATGTTGCAGAGGAGTTTTCCGACCAGGAGTGAGGCTACGATCTACGCTTGGCGATTGCCCTATGGAGTCGGATGGACTCGCTATTCGTCTACGATTCCGCAGCTTATTTAGTTTATTTCTCATGAGTTGGCCTTCGGCCGAATTTATTATGATGTAATAAAGACTCGATATGAGAACCGTGTAATAAATTCAGGTGTGATTGAACTTTGAATCTTTTCATCAATGTGCTGTGTGTGCCAGCATGATCTTGGGATGGTACAGCTACACAGAGACTTGGCTGATTTTGGGTCGGGTCGTTACATGGATATCCATGTTTGCACAGAAATCTACAAAGGAAATAGTGAGAGTCTCGAACAATTAATGGCAAAAACAACAGGTTAAACTTGTCGTGGCTTATAACAGTGGCATGGCTTCATTTTACCAGGGGCATTAAATTAAGAACAACTAAATATTTGCTATAAGGGCATGGGGCAGTGGGTGCACCAACAGTCCAGCACCTTGTACCTAAACTGGGGCATAAAGTGGTGATTCAGAGTTTGTTGCCCCAAGAAAGAAACGTCCAAGGAACATATCTGGGTTGGTCCCTTTTTTGTTCACTCTAGCACCTATTCATATGTGTGGATAAAAATCTAGTCCTGATCATACCACTGTGTACAGCGTTTCCCCTATATTTCCCTTTCCGACCAAAAGATCATTTGGATGACCAGTCTATACTACTTTCACCCCCTTTCTTTCCTATTTGTACCAACTCCGATGTACATACTAAATCCCCCCCTTTATTTCTTGTTTGAACCAAGTATAAGATTTGACTCCATGGAGTAGCTTTATCTCTAACAATAGAAAAAAAATTAGGTGACGTTGGACCATCCGATCGATCCTAGCTACGAGGGGGGCGGAGAGGTAGAAAATGATGCACATGCAGCATTGTAGCGAGCTGGGGTAGTAGAGCTAGGCCGGTATCGAAGGAAGATATACCTGAAGGTCATCGGGGTGTGGATAGGTGGGCAGCGAGAGACCGGATCCGCCCACACTAGGGCAGCGATGAAAGGATCGGAGGACCTCTTGCGCCGACACTCGACCAAAGATAACGTGGCAGCCGGTAGTGAGTTTTCTCCCTCGTTGTCAACGACGGCCTAAATGCTGCCCCTCCTCCCCTTCACCGGCGGAGGGGGATACGTCCAGATCTATAACCAGCAGCGAGGATAGAAAGATAGTGTTACCACCGCTATCTTGTTTAGATTTGGAGAGGATGAGAGTGTGTGAATAGAGCAACCCTAGAAAGCAAACACGGAGGCTCCTGCCTATATATATATACGTATAGTTGGGTAGTTTTCTTTTTTCACTCCATCAAAACAATCCTTTAAAACTTTGTACGTGCCAGGTCGCCATTTTTTTGAGTTGTTGATTGTTTTTTGAGATAGCTACCCGCTTATTCCAAGTGATGTACATGGGTGGATTAACGAGTTGCTCGGCTCGGTTCGTTCGAAGCTCGTTAAAATAAAATCCACGTAAGATGAGACATGTGTTGTGTTGTTACTAACGAACTTAGTGTGAAACTTGTTAGCTGGTTCGTTAAGATCCTTAATAAATTGATGATTGCCTTTTTTCATGAATAACCGACCCACGAGGATAACAAGCTGAACTATCAAGGGATCATTGCTCACAAACTATTAGCTTTTGTTCTAGCCCTAACATTGTGCCAGGTCGCACTTTGTACCGTTCAAGTGTGGTACAAGACCCTCCATTAAGTGAACAACCACCGCCTCGTAAAAATTGTGAACAAGCCCATGGCTAAAATTATCGAAAACGTGGGCTGCACCAACATGCATTATTATTTATATTTCTATGTGGGAGTATCCTCAAAACAAAATTTGAGAGTACAATCTTTACTAGGCCCCTTTGTAATTTGTGCTAAATTTTGACCAAAGATTTAACTGACAAAATTTTAGTGCATGTTAACAAAAATTATATTCTTGGATTCGTATTTGAACATAGTTTTCAATGATGTAATTTTTTGTGACATGCATTAACATTTGGTTAGTTAAATTTATAGTCCAAATTTGGCACAGATTATCATAGGGACCAAAAAACTAGGACGGAGCTCCTCGTCTATCGTCCAAACTACTATATGACTAGACACTCTATTACATGCGGGACATCAAGCATCGGGGCCCGTGTGCCATCCACCAAATCACAACAAGGTGTTGCAGTCGAGACTCACTACTCACCCCGGTGTGGCCATCATGACCCGTCATATCACAAGACCCACACCATTACCAGTAGTGGCAAAGTGGCCTTGAAGTTGGACTGGACAAAGCAACCATCATTTCACTAGAACAGTCATTGAAGCCCTTTCTCCCCTATCTTGAAGAAAACCTCACTCCAGGCTATTCACTTCTGCCCTTTTTCTTCTGTACCGACGAAGGAAAGGTGGGCTAAACAGTGATGCAACTATATTTTCATCCAAGAATCTTCTTTTTGTGAAGCACCGACCGATTGTCACTGCCAATTCTTTCCCATTTTCATTGCAATTGAGGTTTCCTTTCGATTGCTTTTTGTTTGGCAGTTTATTGATGGATCCTAGAGCACTTGGCAAAGAGTTGCCAGCGGACAACCCACTCGGGACAGAAATCTCCAGGAAACGAGTACTGACCATCGAGTTGGACATGTTGGCGGGCCAACCCATGGAGACAAAGAACTCCAAGAAACAAGCACTAGCCAAAGAGTTGACAATGTTGGTGGATGAACTCCTCAAAGAAAGCTAGAAGAATAGCAAGGGCCCTACCATGCCTACCCAGAAACTCTAATAGCTACCTATGAAAGGCTCAAGGTCGAGTTTGAGGAGATAGTCTCCGTTGAGAAGCAGTATTTCCCTGGCAAGCCGATGGCCCCCATCGAGGAGATAGCCCCTGGAGTGATGGGATCCCCCCGTGCGCTGCACAAGGTAAAAAAATGGCTTACCATAGTTGTGGTTTTTGATTATTTGCAATGTGATTGCTAATATGTTAGGGTTGTGTAGGTGCCGTTCGACGTCCTTGATGATTCTGATGTCGCAGTCCGTCCTGTGGACATCGCCACAAAGATCATTTTCGATGTCGCGATCCCTCCTGTGGACATCACCCCGGAGATTGATTCCCACCCCGCTGTCCATCCTGTGGACATCGCCCCAGAGATCGATTCCGATGTCACGGTCTATCCTGTGGACATCGCCCCAGAGATCGATTCCCATGTAGTTGTCCGTTCTATGGACATTGCCCGAGAGACCGATGACAAAAGATAGTTGGTCGCCCTAATCCTTCAAGGTAGTTTGCATTGTCTTTAATTACCAGAACGATGCATGTTATCAAACCATCTTAGGGCTAGTGCACTGTCTTGTGTGGGAGGTACTTGCTACTTTTGTTTGACAGTGAATCATGCGAACCCTCTCCTAGTTATGGAAACAGATGTATCCTCACCATCTTTTGATGTAATATATGGCATGCTTAGATGTAAGTTTGAAATGTTTATCACATCAGCAGGGCTTTTTTGATGATTCTTGGTGTTAGTATGCTAGCTACTATGCGAGCTATAGTACTTGCAAACACTCACCGAAGAGAATCGTTGGGGCTGATGAGCTCGTGATACGCTTATAGGTCTGATCTGTGGTCGAGCGGCCAATAGCCCAAGCTCCTTAAATTGTAGGCTTAGTGATCAATCGGACAATAGTCCACAATTGTACATTAATTCACATCAGACTCAAAGAGTTTGTTCATAGATACATTCACATTTATAGCCAGCAAAATTGGCACGTACTTGTAACATGCATGAATGTGTATTTTTTTTGCAAGCGTGAATGTGTAGTGAAGTCGTACTCTCAAAGTGGCTACAAAGAGTGTGTACATGTGCTAGAGGGGTTGTGGGATGGAGAGAGATCTAGAGAGAGAAAGACCCTCCATTTCTTTCTATCATTAGATTGACAAAGGATATTTTTTGAGAACGCAATATCATAGCAATACAGAGACATACATATCCTAGGCTGGCTAGTTTGGCCTAGTGGGTTTCAGTGATATCACGTGCTACAGTGCCATCCATTCTTCGCGTGTGGTAGCAGTATTGCGGGTACAGTAAGTTTTCTTAAAGAAGCTAATTCAATGAAGGCATGATGGTTCCTTCGTCCGACCAACTTATAGTGGGAAAGGTTGGGCCTGCTCTATGATCGGGGTGACTCTCCCCTATAGTAATGTCTGGTGCACTACAATATAATTTTGTGCATGGCAAGTGGACCAGGATGGTCGACCTCCCACATGTCGGTGAATGAAAGTATTCTTTCTGATATCGAGGACGAGCAAGGAGTATTCATTGTTCATTTTTTTATGAAAGCTATTGTCTCCGCTGTTACGACAGAGGAGTGTGAAACACGCCAGCCCAGTGAACTTGACATGTGCACAACTCACTCCTTCCTCATGTACCATAGTGTTGACTATAAGGTTGGCCATAAGGTTACAACTTTTTATCACTTCCTCTCTTTCTATTTCCTCCCAAATGTTTTTTACCTTCTTTTTTTAGACACAATTGTTTTTTATACCTAGGAGCAGGTGTAGAGACGGGCTCTTGCAGAGCCCACTCCTTCACTTTTCAATGTCTCTCTCCTCCACATAGGCGGGCTTATAGCCTAGTATTGTACTTGCTATGAATGCGGGCAGCTGGCGCCTGGGGAGAGCGCGCACGGGAGGGGTTTTCTGGTGGGCCAGGGAAGTGTTCCGGACTCCCACATGGCCCACCTCACGTTATCACCATATTTCTTGGAGTCCGTGGGTGGAGGGGAGCGATCTCTTCTCCCTCCCCGTCTCTCTCTTCTCAGTCGACGCCCGCCGAGTGATTAGATTTCAACTATCGATGGTTTATTCAATTGCAGTCCCAGATGTCAGTTAAAATGCAAGACAACGTGTGTCCCCTTTGGTGAGCGTGTGCGAGACGGACTGTTAGGGGTGCGACGCGAACGCGAAAGATGTGCTTTAAGTGTCCCGCCTTTTCCTTTTGAATTTGCAAAGTGTAACAATTTCGTGCGGTCGATCAATAGAAATCGAGAACAAAATGACGAGGGCGGGGCTTTTTCGTGCATTATTCGGGCTAGTTTGGCCTAGTGGGTTTGAGTGATATGACGTGATACAGTGCCGTCCACTTGCTCCATTTTTATGTAAGAAAGTGTCTCTAGTCTTTCATGGGAGGAGTGCTAAACAAGGCGGATCTTATTTTGATCAAGGGATAATGGTCCCCTGCGAAATAATGGAGCACTTTTAGTTATTATAGCATGATAGTTAGGGCATCTCCAGCACTGACCCACAAATTTACACCGACATATGTCCAAGCATACCGATGCCAGAGGATGCCATCCAATGCTGCCCGCATACCTTTCGAGAACTATATGAACTAACCGGATGAAATTCATGCAAACTAAGAAAATTTCAAATTAACCGGATGAAATTCATTACATTTCGAAAACTTTTCCTATAAACTAGACGAAATTCATTACATATTTCGCACAAACCATACTAAAACCTACTGTAAACCTAATCTAAACGATCGCCGGCGCCCGACCACCATTTCCGTCCATGAGCCCCGAGAACTGACGCTTCGGCTATTTCCTTGGCCTCCTCCTCATCCGCCTCGGCTTTGTCCAGCTATGCCTCGATACCTCCTCCTCCGGAGCACAAGGTTCTGAAGATTTCCGCCTCCATGTCACTGTCAAGCGGCTAATCGGCCGCTGATGTTTACCCCACCAAGCTTGGCATCGACTGAGTGGAGGAGCAGTGGCCTTCCTGGGACCAGAGCGGCGATGACCTACCATGTACTACTCTTCCTCGCTGCCGGCTTCATGGTCGTGGCAGCGGAGGGGAGTCGACGATGTCCTTCATCAGCTCCTGCGATAGTACATCCAAGAGAGCTATGGAGCGCGCCCGGAGCAGAGCCGGCGATTTCCTTCATCTGCTCCTACGACAGTACATCCAAGAGAGCTTTGGAATGCGAGGGGGCCATGGTTGGAGTGGTGCCGACAGAAGGAAGGGACTGAAGGAGAATGAATGTGGGTCTTTGTGGCTGGGGCTGAAGTTAATATAGCAGGCGAATGGCAATGAGCCGCGGCAGACGGGCGGATGGTTGGCACCGAAGTACGTTCGTCGGCAGCCGCGTGTCATTAATGTGGGTGGCGGACGGATGGATGGCCGTGGTGTCATTAACGCGGAGCAGTCGCTTGCACTGGGATGCCGTGCTGGTGGCGCTTTGTCGGCCATCGCGCTGCTGCAATGCCGGTGCCAGTGAGAGGTCGCGTCGGGTGGGAATCCGGCATTGACGTTCTGGAGCGATGGTGACCGTTTCAGGCAGGAACCACACGCTAGCGATGGAAGGGGTTTTAGTGGGCCAGGGTAGTCAGACGCTGACGTGGTGGTATATTGTTTTTGTAGTTTGCAAAAGTACTCAATTAATGTGGCAGTTCACTTTTTATTTCTACGATCAACATACACCCTACAAAGCACTGCATTCAAATTCGGCACTTCTCCGGGTTCGTTTACCATATTTAGGCCATTATGTTCATTTTGTAGATGAATTGCCATTATTTGTTTTTACTTTATGTTTTACATGACAAAATTCCATGAAATTAAAATAGATTAACTTTTTTGCAAGAACTATTGATTTTGAGTGAGATGAACTATAAGAATTAAACAAACGTCTACATCATGCATATATGATTCAAAGCTTACATGCTATAGTGTGGTATTTATTCATAATTTGGTTGCCAAATCTCATGCATGCAATGCATGTGTACCTTACTAGTAAACATAGTTTCTAGTGATATTATTTATAGTTACATGCATCAACTAGGATGGAGGTGCAGAAACATCAGCTACAGCTACACGGGTGTGGGATGATAGGGACGTGGAATGCCATTCGATCACGGTGCACGCGCGCGATCTGCGTGGCTGGGGTGGCGGCCAATCAGAAAACAACCCACAATAGGTTCAATGCACATAGTTTCCACAGGCAACGGAAAGTAACCGTGTGCGGTACTAAAAGACTAGGATTGAAGGGGAATCCAAATTTCCTTCGTCGTCTGCCCTTGAGCTCTTGACAAAGCAATGCACTATACGGTTGTCCGGCCACTCTGCCGCGGAGCTCTCACCAAGCGTCGTTCATGCCACTGCGCCACACACTAACCAGTAAGGAAGCGATGGCATCCTGTCTCGCCAAGTTCCTCGCCGCCCATGACCGCACACAAAATGGTAGGGAAGCGATGGCATCCCGCTGTGCCGAATTCATCGCCGCTCGCGACCTCACACCTACGTGGGCGGACTTTGAAGCTGCCAAGGTCGAATGGGCGGTAGAGAAAGAGGCGGCCAAAGCCGCACAGAGGGACCGGAAAAAGCAGAAAGCACACAAGAAAAGAGAGTCCTACCACCGCAAGAAAGAAGAAGACGCACGCGCTACTGAGGGGAGCTCGGCGGAGATCCAAGCATTGTGGGGTGTCGCCGACAAAGCCGAGAAGGAGAACGGCGGTGTCTGGCCAACATGTGAGAAGTAGTAGTACTAGTAGTTAGTGTGTATGTGTCTGTGTCGCCCGTACGTTTGTTTAATTAATTATGAGCATGTACCAGTACTAGTTACTACTTTAGTTTTAGAGCAAATTACCACTACATTAGCCTAGACTCAATGGGAAAATTCCTATCATATGCATCAAATGGCATCTCTTTCTCTATAGGAATTGAGATGCATGTCATCTCACTTCCTATGATTTTCATATTCCTATAAAATTCCTATCCTATGAACCAAAGGAGCCCTCCACTGGAGACAATATTACTGTTGCTAGTAGTATTGCTGGTACAGTAGTTTTCTTCAGGAAGTGGAATTCAACTAAGTCATGGTGGTTCCTTTGTCCAAGCAACTTTATAGTGGGAAAGGTTGGGCCTATGATTTGACGGCTCATTAGTCATTATTACTGCGGCGAGATGACCGGGGTGACTCTCCCTTGGAGTTCTATGTGCATGGCAAGTGGACCAGGATGCTCGACGTCCCACATGTCGGCGAACGAAAGTATTCTTCCCGAAACCGCATGGTATAGTATCACTCCTAATTTATATTTATTTTTTAGTTTTGATGAAAGCTAGCGTTTCAACCCTTACGACGAAGGAGTGTCAAACACGACACGTGCTGGATGCCTTGCACATCAGCGAAAGGAGTGGGACATGAACAACGTGGTAAAGCGTCTCCACTTCTTCCACTTCTAGGTCGGAGACCACACGTAATACTAGTAGTATGTAACGGTACAAAGTGCGACCAGAGGGAAAGACGCGTATAGTTGGAAGGTCGCGGGCCATACACGTAAACAAATATAAAACCTAATATGTGCCTCCAATTAATATATGTCGGGGTTCCAGGAACGGGGGTACCCAGACTTGCCTGCCTGTGGCCTACGATGTGGCCCCGTCGATGGCCTGGTACGTCCCAGCTTCAGCAGTAATCAAATCGAGACCCTCACGGGGGCCAAGCCTCACGAGGTGGACGACACCAAGACCTCCACGAGGAGTAGCCTCCCCAGGCTGGCTCCCGAGGAGCGGAGATTCGTATGCAAGCCTCACCTCGCGAGGTTCGGATAACGTGAGCCATGACGACCAAGGCCAGGCGGCCGCCAGCCGACGCGGTGTACTAGTTTCCTCTTTAGTGCTAAGGAGGCAGGCGCAGGCACGGAGTCGTGAGGAATCAGCCAAAGGTTTCCATTCCGGTGGAACAAGAACAAGACTGCCAGGACGGCAGGACGGAGGTCATCATCAAGCCCACCATGGTGTCATGACCACAGGCTTTTGCAGGCGAAGACCACTTTTGTCAGGATGACATGTACTAGTTGTCTCCCTTTGAATTTGGGTATTGTGGGATCCCTTCCTGCCTTCATTTGGGAAGAGGACCAAGGCCACTATAAATAGGACCTAGCCACCGCCATAGAGGGGGGATTGATTCGACCTTGATTGGCTCACCCAAGAACACCCCTCCTCCTGACGTTGTTCTCCACTGTACTAGTTCATCCTCAGCCTATCGTGGCCAATCCACCACAAAGCAGGAGTAGGGTTTTACATCGCAAGTTGGCCTGAACCTGGGTAAACTGCCATGTCTCCTTTCCATTCGGTTCGTCGAGCTAGGCCGTGAGATTAGCGAGTTGTCTGACTGGGGAGGACAAGTTCTTCGCACGCACCGCAGAGTTCGAACCTCTCAAGGGTCCATGGAACCCGAAATCCGACATTTGGTGCGGTAGGTAGGGGTGCGTTAGAGCCTCGCCTCTTACAGTCGATCCGCCACCGTCCCATCGTCCCCATGGCTGACAATCCGAGGGCTCAAATCGTGCACTGGGCTGTTGGCCTGCCTGGGCAGTACCGTATGCCCAAGAAGATCTCCACTCCGCACCTGGCGGCCCACACGCCGCCCAACACCGTCGGAAGCGGGCACTGTGGGCCGGTTATCCCACAAGTATAGGGGATCGTTTGTAGCCTATTTTGATAAATAAGAGTGTCGAACCCAACATGGAGCTAAAGGTAGAACAACTATTCCCTCAAGTTCTATCGACCATCGATACAACTCTACGCACGCTTGACGTTTGCTTTACAGGAAACATGTATGAAACTATTTTGTAGGGATAAAACTACGCGTACTTTGTGAGAATAAAACTACGGATAAATTGCAAGGTAATAACAATGGAAAGCTTTTGTCAATAAGAAAGTCACTTGTCCCTAGGCAATCGATAACAAGTACTGGTAATCATTCTTGCAACTTTATATGAGGGAGAAGCATGAGCTAACATACTTTCTCTACTTGGATCATATGCACTTATGATTGGAACTCTAGCAAGCATCCACAACTACTAAAGATCATTAAGGTCGTGAAACCCAACCATAGCATTAAGTATCAAGTCCTCTTTATTCCCATACGTCACACCCCACCTACTCGGGTTTAAGTTTCTGTCGCTCTCGCAACCCACCGTAAGTGAACCATGAACTTATTGCAACACCCTACAGTGGGGGCCCCTCATGTTTACGCAAGAACGGAGGGCACGGTAGGAAAACACCATAAATAAAATATACAATCATACCAACCAAGATCACGATTAACCCAAAGGACAAAACGGATCTACTCAAACATCATAGGATAACCATAGATCATTGGGAAATAATATATGGAGTTGAGCACCATGTTTAAGTAGAGATTACAGCAGGGAGAACAGGTGTTACACCGTTGCATAGAGGGGGAGAGAGTTGGTTTTGACGGTTGCAAGATTTTTGATTTAGATCGCCGTCCCGATCGTTGCCCCGGCGGCACTCCGGCACCACCGGAAGCGAAGGGGAGAGATCCCCCCTCCTTCTTCTTCCTTGGCCTCCCCCTAGAAGGGAGGAGGGTTTCCCCTCTGGTCCTTGGTCTCCATGGCCATGGAGAGGAGGGAGCCCCTCCAAGATTGGATCTCCCTCTCTGTTCTCTTCTGTTTCGTGCTCCCTAGATCTTGCCAAAAACCATTTCTTATATTCCTGGAGATCCGTAACTCCGATTGCGCTGAGATTTTAACAAGATTTTTTCCGGATATAAGCTTCCTTGCACCCAAAGTAGAGGTCCAACTGACGTACGAGGTGGGCATAACCTACCACCGTGCGGCAGGGGCCGATGGCGCGCCCTAGTGTCTTTTGCCCTATGTAGGCCTCCGTTTGCGGTGATTCCAACTCCAAAAAATCACATATATTCTAAAATAATACTCCATGAAATTTTATTGCATTTGGACTTCGTTTGATATGGATACTCTGCGATACAAAAAACATGCAGAAAATAGGAACTGGCACTTGGCACTGGATCAATAGGTTAGTCCAATACATCATATAAAGTTGCCAAAAGTATGTAAAACTTGTATAATATTGGCATGAAACAATCAAAAATTATAGATATGACGGAGACGTATCAGCATCCCCAAGCAGCAGGTAAATGATAAAAAAGATAATTTTTGATGTGTAATTCTACCTATGACTCAAAAGAAATAAAAATTACAACTCGATACCTATGACAAAATATGACTCTATATGAATGTCTCTAGCATGTACCCAGGATGTGCAATGATCTAAAGTAACATGTATGAAAAATGATGAATGGTAGCTGAGCCACAACTACTATGTCAGCTATATGATTGTGCAAAGCAATATGACAATGAATGCTCAAGTCATCAAACGGAAGTGATGGAAGTTACATGGCAATATATCTCGGAATGGCTATGGAAGGGCCATAATAGGTAGGTATGGTGGCTGTTTTGAGGAAGATATAATAAGGCTTATGTGTGATAGAGCGTATCATATCATGGGGTTTGGATGCACCTGTAAGTGCATCTAGTGCCACCCCTAGTTGGTTTTGGAGTATTGACGACAAACCTAGTTGAGGGACTAATGTGTTTGTGAGAATTGCAGGATAACACAGGTAGAAGTCCCTCATTGATTCGCTTTTCCTACCAGAGATGACCCCTAAAAATGTATGAAGACATTGAAGTCAAAGGTGGTATATGAAGATATTCACATTGAAGACTATGAAAAGAGAAGACACCACATGAAGCCTATGGAGCTCAGAGACTTAGATCTTTCGTAGTTCTTTTTCTTCTGTGTTGAGTCATAGGAACCACCATACTGTTAAGTGGGGTCCAAGAGAACCAGTCAGAATGACTGAAGTGATGCTTAAACAAAACCTATGTCTTCGAGTGAAGACTATGAGAGTGAATCTTGTCCAGAGTCGGACAAGTCAGCTTTGCTTGTAGCCCAAGTAAAGTTGCCGTGTGAGTTTGAAATCTGACCGTTGGAACACGTGTCAGTTCCTTAGTGACCCAGGGTCATTTCGGACAAATCAGGTCGGGTTGCCAAGTGGCTATAAATAGCCCACCCCCTACAACCATAAATGGTTGGCTGCTCAAATTCAGAGTATGGCTTTTCTCGTTTGAGAGCAACCCACCTCGAAGCCTTTGAGAGAGAATTCCTTGCGAGGATAAAGCTCTAACCACCCAGAGCCAAAGAGAATTAGGCATCACTTAAGACTTCTTGTCTGTGTGATCTGAAGACTTATTACACTTGAGGACTATGCATCCTCCAGCCGGTTAGGCGTCGCGTTCTGAGCATCCAAGAGACATTGTGGATTGCCAGTGAACGAAGTCTGTGAAGGTTTGGGAGTCTACCTTGAAGACTTACCAGAGTGATTGGGCGAGGTCTGTGTGACCTTAGCTCAAGGGGAATACGGTGAGGACTGGGTGTCCTGAGCTGCGTGTTCAGGATTGGGTGTCCGGGACTGTGTGTCCTAAGGTTTAAATACCTAGCCGCCCTAACCAGACGTACAGTTGTCACAGCAACTAGAACTGGTCCAACAAATCATTGTCTTCAGCAAGTCACTGGTTTCATCTTCCCTTCCCTTTACTTACTGTTACTCCTTGTGAAGTCATTGTATGTTCGAACTATCTTTTGTCTTCACTGAGTGACTGCGTGTTCTGTGTGGCTTCACAATATCTTCCTACTTGATCCTTACTACATTGCTGCTATTAGTCATTGTGCTTTCACTATATTGAATACTTGACTATGGCTTGCCTAGTGTAGTCTACCTTCCGCTGCAGGGTAATAGGTTTATTTCTATCGTTTGTCTTCATAACTTCCACGTTTTGAAGACTTTCATAAAAATCGCCTATTCACCCCCCCCTCTAGTCGATATAACGCACTTTCAATTGGTATCAGAGCAAGGTGCTCCCTTGTTCTGTGTGATTCGGTTTAACCATCTGGATTTTTAGCTATGTCGACTGCAGGGATAATTAAAGTCTCCGCTGCGTGCCCCGTCTTTGATGGAACTGAATATCCCTACTGGAAGAATAAGATGCGCATGCATCTTAAAGCCATTGGCGTCGACCTATGGTATGTCGTCATGAACGGCGTTCCCAAGGCTGGAGAAGGTGTCACTGCTGCTGATGTCAAGAAGTTCGTTCAACTAGACTCTACTGCCAAGAATATCATCTGTGGTCATCTGACCAAAGGACAGTATGGCCATGTGAGTGCTTTGGAAACATCTAAGCTGGTCTGGGACTGGCTCTCCAAGGTCAATGAAGGCGTCTCAACCCAGAGAGATCAGAGAATCAGTGTCCTTCGCAACCTCTTCAACCGCTTCAAGCGAAATGACAATGAGAATGTCCAGCTCACATTTGACCGACTCACTGACATAAAAAATGAGCTTCAAGCCCTCGGCGCTACTGAGATCACCAAACATGAAGTCGTCAAGACACTACTGAGATCACTTGACAGTTCGTTTGACACCCTATCCCTGATGATTCAAGAACGTCTTGATTTCAAGACACTCGAGCCGTCTGACATACTTGAGAGGCTCAACACACATGAGTTTCAGCTTTATGAGAAAAGAGATATCTACGGTCCAAACTATGGGCGAACTCGTGCCTTGAAGGCAAAAGTTGTCTCCTCATCTGAAGAAGAATCTGACAGCAGTTCTGATGATCCTGAAGACATTGGAAGGGAACTTGCTATGCTTGTCAAGAAGTTCCAAAAGTTCACCAAGAAGAAAGGCTTCAGAAAGTCTTCCCGATCAAGCTCAAGGAATGATGAAGCTTCTGCTCACGACTGCAAGAAGAAAACATGTCACAAGTGCAAGAAACCTGGCCACTTCATCTCTGAGTGTCCACAGTGGGACAATGAGAACAACAAGAAGAAGAAGAGCAAGGAATATGACTCTCACGACAAGAAGAAGAAGAAATACTCAAAGTCTTCTTCCAAGTCTTCCTCAAAGTCTTCATCACACAAGAAGAGCTCATCTGGAAAGGCACGTGCGTTTGTTGGCAAGGAAATGGATTCAGAGGAGGAGTCCGCTTCTAAGGAGGCGGAGGTGGAGTCTGAGGAGGAGTCCGATTCAGGCGTCGCAAGTCTGGCTACAGCATACGTTGCCAAGTCCATCTTCAACACTGAAGACAATGACTTCATCACCGACACCGATGCAAATGACAAGGACTACTCCACTTCTACCTACTGCTTCATGGCACGCGGTGCCAAGGTAAACACACGCACTACTCACTATCAAACATCTAGTGACGATGACTCTGATTGTGGTTCAAAACCCAGCTACAAAACACTTGCTAAAATTGCAACTGAACAACAGAAAGCTATGGAACATATTCAAAAACTGTTAGAAAGAAGCGATGATCTGTTAGGTGCTGAAATGACTCGATCTGAATCCTTAATTGAAGACATAAAAAATCTTCACGTTAAGTATGTGGAACTTGAAAGTCGTCATGAAACTCTCTCAACAACTCATGAAAAGCTTTCCTATGATTATCTTCAAAGGAAGCAAGATCTTGAGAAATTGAGAGCGGCTCATGAAGATGTTCAAAAGGAAAATGAGTCACTTCACGCCAAACAGATCAGTTCCGCTCAGGAAGGATTTGAACCACCATGTCTTAAATGCATTGAGCGTGATAATGCTACTTCTGTTGCTGAATGTTCTACTGCTACTACTGTTGCAATATCTTCAACTGTTGATGTGGTAACTAACCCCTCTGCTGAGGATAACACTGCTATTGCTGATGAGAATGCTAGGTTGAAGACATTGCTTGAAACAGGAATGTACAAAAGTCTTAAAGGGCATCAGACACTATGTGATGTCCTCAAAAAGCAGATTCTGAACCGAAACCCGAGGAAAGAGGGTGTTGGGTTCGTAAGGAAAATGAATGCTGATGGCTCTTATTGGAAACCTGAGCAGTACCCCAAAACCACGTGGGTGGCTGCAAAGGAACCTTCAGCAGATCCATCCAATCTATCTAGCTTCACTTGTGCTAACCCCATTATCATTGATGAATCCCTTGATGCAAACTATAAACTGTTTAAGAATCAGAATGGTGAAGTGTTTGCCAGGTACATTGGTACTAATTGCAGGAATGGACCGCCTATGAAGAAGATCTGGGTTCCGAAAAGGTGTCTGGAGAATCTTCCTGTGAATATCATCATGACACCTCACGTGAAGAAGACAAACCTCAGACCAAAGGCTTCATACGGTCCAAAGGCTTCATACAGACAGAGGACTCACCTGAGTCGCACTAACACAAATGTTTTGCAGGGAAACCATACTCAGGCATATGAATATGAGAGCGGTTCATCAAACCGCCATGTTCATAAGACCAAGAACTATTCTGCTTATTCTTATGAGTACTATTGTCCGCCTGCAAGACTGTTTGCTAGGGCTCCAAAGCCAAAGTTCTCAGATGCTGCACTTAGACTTATTGCTTCTAAGCCACCCTTGAAGATGTGGGTGGCTAAGAAAGCTTAACTCTCTTTTGCAGGGAAAGGTCTCCAGCAGAAAACCAAAATCATCTGACGCTATTGCTGGGGACCTTAAACATCTTGTAGGGCGCAAGATCAAATGCCCGAATGGTCTTACTATGTACTTCGTTCCTGAATCGCTTGCCACTCTCCCTATTAGTCCTAATCTGGATCTAAGCTTTCATAACCCACTAGTTCGTCAAATGTTTTTGCTTCACAATGCTCTTCGTGAAGCCTATCCCCCTAACTGCACTGTAGGGTACGACACCAGCGTCTTCAGAATGGATTATTGATAGTGGGTGTACAAATCACATGACTGGAAAAAGAAGCATTCTTATGGACTCAACCTTACGTCCATCTGACAAGAGCCACATCACATTTGCTGACACTGGTAAAAGTAAGGTATTGGGTCTAGGTAGAGTTGCAATCTCAAGGGATCAACACATGGATAAAGTCATGCTTGTTGAATCCCTTGGCTTCAACTTAATGTCTGTCTCAATGCTTTGCGATTTAAACATGATTGTAATATTTGGAAAATATCGTTGCCTTGTTCTAATGGAATCTGACAAGTCTCTAGTATTTGAAGGGTATCGAAAAGATGATTTGTACGTGGTAGATTTCTCAGCAGGACCACAGCTTGTCGTATGTCTTCTAGCAAAAGCTTCAGAATGCTGGCTCTGGCATCGGAGGCTTGGGCATGCTGGCATGAGGAACCTCCACACCCTGGCAAAGAAGAAGCATGTCATAGGCATCGAGGGCGTCAAGTTCAAGAAAGATCACTTATGCGGTGCCTATGAGGCAGGAAAGATGACGAGGGCGAAACATCCCTCGAAGACAATCATGACCACTACTCGACCCTTCGAACTGCTTCACATGGATCTTTTCGGTCCCACTCATTACTCAACTCTTACTACTACTGCTTGTCTCTATGGCTTTGTCATTGTTGATGATTATTCTAGATATACTTGGGTGCACATAATCCTTTACAAGACTGAAGTGCAGGATGTCTTCAGACGCTTCACCAATCGAGCAATGAACAACTATGGCGCCAAGATAAAGCATATCAGAAGTGACAATGGCACTGAATTCAAGAACACTGGCCTTGATACATATCTTGATACCTTGGGAATCACACATGAATTCTCAGCCCCGTACACGCCACAGCAGAATGGGGTCGTCGAACGCAAGAACAGAACACTCATTGAGATGGCCAGAACAATGCTAGATGAATACAAGACTCCAAGAAAATTCTGGCCTGAAGCCATTGATACTGCATGCCATACAATCAATCGTGTTTATCTTCACAAGCTTCTGAACAAGACATCTTATGAGCTCCTTACTGGAAAGAAGCCAAATGTCAGTTACTTCAGAGTATTTGGCGCCAGGTGCTGGATCAAGGACCCACATCACACCTCAAAGTTTGCACCAAAAGCACATGAGGGTTTTATGCTTGGATATGGAAAGGATTCGCACTCCTACAGAGTCTTCAATCTCTTTCATTACAAAGTGGTTGAAACAGTGGATGTGCGGTTCGATGAGACCAACGGTTCACAAAGAGAGCAACTGCCAAATGTGCTAGATGAAGTTCCATCCAGTGAATCAATCATGCTAATGGGAACTGGAGAAATTATACCTTCTGAAGCTCATCCTGAAGAAGAACTTATCATCTCAGCACTTGATCAACATGAAGACAATGCTCAGCCTGAAGACATTCCTTCTAACAACGACAATGATCAGCAAGAGCAAAATCTTCGCCCTGTACATCCTCGCGTTGCCAATGAAGTGCAGATTGAAAGAATAATTGATAGCATCAATGCACCCGGTCCACTCACTCGTTCAAGGGCAACTCAGCTAGCAAATTTCTGTGGGCACTTCGCATTTGTCTCAATAACAGAACCCAAGAAAGTTGAAGAAGCCTTCATGGAACCTGAATGGATTCAAGCTATGCAAGACGAGCTTCAACAGTTTGAGCTGAATAATGTATGGGAACTGGTCAAGCGTCCCGATCCTCGGAAGCACAACATAATAGGCACCAAATGGATATACCGCAACAAGCAAGATGAGCATGGTCAAGTTGTCAGAAACAAAGCTCGTCTCGTTGCTCAAGGATATACTCAAGTGGAAGGCATTGACTTCGATGAAACATTTGCTCCTGTGGCTAGACTTGAAGCCATACGCATACTGCTGGCCTATGAAAATCATCACAACATACTTCTTTATCAAATGGATGTGAAGAGTGCCTTCCTCAATGGCAAGATTGAAGAAGAAGTGTATGTTGCACAACCTCTTGGCTTTGAAGATCCAAAACATCCTGACATGGTATACAAGCTCAACAAGGCACTGTATGGCCTCAAACAAGCCCCTCGGGCCTGGTATGACACACTCAAATACTTCCTGAAGAGCAAAGGCTTCATACCTGGTTCTCTCGACCCCACTCTCTTCACGAAGACATATGATGGTGAACTATTTGTGTGCCAAATATATGTGCATGACATTATCTTCAGCTGCACCAATCAGAAGTACAGTGAAGAGTTTGGATATATGATGCAAGAGCAATATCAAATATCTATGATGGGAGAGCTGAAGTTCTTTCTCGGTCTTCAAATACGAAAGCAACGCAACGGCATCTTCATATCGCAAGAGAAGTATCTCAAAGATTGCCTGAAGAAGTTCGGTATGCAAGACTGCAAAGGCTTCACGATGCCAATGCCAGCCAAGCATCATCTGGGTCCTGACGACAATGGTAAAGAGTTCGATCAAAAGGTATATCGCTCCATGATTGGTTCTTTACTTTATCTATGTGCATCTAGGCCAGATATTATGCTTAGTGTTTGCATGTGTGCTCGATTTCAAGCGGCACCAAAGGAGTCGCATCACTTAGCTGTGAAGCGAATTCTTCGATATTTGGCTCACACCCCAACTCTAGGATTATGGTATCCAAAGGGCTCAGAGTTTGATCTGGTTGGATTCTCGGATGCTGATTATGCTGGTGACAAAGTTGATGGCAAGTCTACATCAGGAACATGTCACTTTCTGGGACGATCACTTGTATGTTGGTCTTCAAAGAAGCAGAACTGTGTATCTCTCTCCACTGCTGAATCTGAATACATTGCTGCTGGATCTTGCTGCGCTCAGCTTCTGTGGATGAAGCAAACGCTGAAAGACTATGGCATTCATCTGAAGCAAGTGCCACTCTACTGCGACAACGAAAGCGCCATCAAGATTTCCAACAACCCAGTTCAGCACTCGAAGACAAAGCACATTGAAATTCGTCATCACTTTCTCAGAGATCATGTTGTGAAGGAAGATATTGATATCATACACGTCAACATTGAAGAGCAATTGGCAGATATCTTCACCAAGCCTTTGGATGAGAAGAGATTTTGCAAGTTATGGTGTGAGCTAAATATCCTGGAATCCTCAAATGTCCTGTGATCAGGCACACATCCTAACCCTTATGCATATTGATGACTTAGATGTGCAACACACGAAGTAAAGTATATCTTCAATCAATGAAGACATACATTCTAAGTGTGAATACATAAATGTGGAATTTGAATTCGGAGCGCCACGATAATTGTGCGCCGTGTCTGGGTCTAATACTTCCTATACGGTGGGTAACGCCACCACCAAATGTTCTATTTGAAGTGTTTCACTCATGGCGTTACCTTGCTATGTCTTCCCATTTGGTTTGGCTTCAATCTCAACATGTCTTCATGATTATCTTCACTATGTTGATTATATATATATACTAGTGTTCTGTCCTCTACAGCATTCACTTATAGCTATGTCTTCTTGTTGAATCTTTTGAACTAAGTGAATGTGATCGGACCCTAACCTCTCTATGCTTTCTATCTCAAATTCTATATCTCCAAATCATATGCATTCTATTGAAACTGTCGAATGTCTTCTCTGCGTCCTTGTCAGTAGAAGATACAGAGACAACCATTAAGTCCGTTTTCAATGCTCATTCCTCCACATGAAACCCAGAGAAGTAGGAACGACCACCCGACAATCCAGGCGTGCGTGGGACATGGAACAAACCCCAAAATTCCGCATAATGGCCACATGTTCCTCAGATGCGAATCGCCAGGGGCACCTGTGTAATAACGCAGTGCCGCCCCTGTACCTATAAATACACACTTCACGGCAATCATTATCTCTTCTTCCACTCTCGCACGAACCCTAGCGCCACCGCTAGCCCTCGACGACGCCGGTGACGAAGCGCTTCGCTGCCGCAACCTCTCCGACGCTGTCTTCACGCCGACCGCGGACATCGTCCTCTCCGCCGTCACCGTAGGTGTCCTCCGTCGCCAAGTTAGGGCATGGAAGATCGAACTGCTCGGCCTCATCTTCCACTCCGTCTAGCAGTTCCTAGTGTGGTAAATAAAACTTCCTTTTTACGGCATTGTTGATCCTATGGCTTTGTCACTTTCTACCACAAGCAGTTTCTATTCACACAAGTTAGATCTCTCTCATACTGCATCTCATAACATGCCTAGTATATTCACTTATGCTTCACAAAGTAGTTAGATTCCTCACTTGTACTGATCTCTGGATTCGTACAAATCTGGAACCAACTCCTTATCTATGAGTGAATGTCTTCGCCCGATGAGGTCAATGTCTTCTAAACTGATTTATCTTCAAAATATTCTGAGAATGCATATGACCTCTTCCCCTTCCCTCGCACCTTAATGCTGTCACAGGTACATGTCCGTGGGAGAATCCTTTGGTTCTCATAGTCTGCATTCATTTGCAGAATTCTTACAGCATCACATAAATTCTCCCGAAGCCAGTTCCTGTTTGTCCAGCAAGCGAAAACCTTTGAAGCCTTTGAACGTGTTGAAGCCTTTCAGTTTAAAGTTCATGGCTTCAGAGAAATCGGCAAGGAAGGGTGGCAGAAAGCGTCATGGAGAAACATCTAGAGATCTGCCAGATGACCTCTCAGAACTGTACAAGATAGATCCTGAAGAGGATTGCAATCAGCGCAAGACCCGAATCCAATGGATTCGAAGATATTGGGCAGAACAATGGTTCAAATACCGATTTGTAACCCAGGAATATGCTGAGAAAAATGCCATCAAGAGACCGTGGGGAGACATCCTATACAAGAATCTTCAACCCAGGTCCAGAGATGAAGCCATTGAACAAGGCTTCTATCCCTGCATGGTCCGTGGGCCACAGCCTATTGATGCACACCCATCGTCACTACTATGGTGTCGTGATGACATTTTGTTCAAGCGCAACTTCCAGTTTGCCCAGAACTCAGCGAAGCAAAACAAGAAGACATTGGGACTAGACTTCAACCCTGGTCCCTCAGCTCCAAGGGCTGATGGCACACGAGATGCAGAACCCAATGTCATCGATCCTTTCTACAACCTTGAAGGCCTCATCACCCATATCTTGGTTCAAGGGACTGCAGTGAATGAGCCTGCAGCTGACGCTGAATCAGATGAAGCGCCTACAGTGCCGAAGCCAAAGAAGTTAAGCCTAAAGCTTCAAAGCCTGCCCCTTCACCAAAAATCTCACGGGCGAAGCCACTGGCAACTGCACCTCCTGAAGACAGTGTGCAGTCCGAAGATTTATCACGCATCTCCAAGCCCCAGAAGGTCAAGATGCCTCTGCCACACACCGGCCAAGAGCTAACAGCTACTGCCATTCTGCGCAATGATGTCATTGATCTGTCAAGTGATGAAGATCTTGCGGGTGATGCTCTTGAGCAACTCATCAAGAGCAAAGAAGAAGCAGAAATCTTCAATGATCTGCCTCTCTTTGATGTGGCAATCATCCACAACTTCATTGATGAATGGTTTGACACGCCAAACATCAGCTTTGAAGATCTGCAGCTACCCATTGGCCTCAGTGTCGCCTTCCATGGCGCCATTGCTTCAGAACTAGCTATCGCCCAGCGCATTGTTGAACTGAAGCAGAAGATTGACTTTGAAAAGGCATAGTTTAAGAAGCATATGGCCAAGCTCAGCGTGCAAGAAGTGAAGAACTTCAAGATTATGCTGCACGAGCTCAAGGAAGCCTTTCTCAAGAAACATGCAGAAGCTCAGGGTTCACGTGAGCACATGAAGGTTCTGGCTAACAGATGTGTGCAAGCCTACAATGAGGCTGAGAAGCGCAAGGCCCTTGGGCGTCCTGGCATCGACCCCAGGATGGCCGCAAAGAAGATGAAGAAGCCCGCTACGGCTGAACCTGACGCACCTAGGCAGGAAGTAGATCCCATTGTCTTCCCAACTAGAATGACTGGCTCGAAGCCAAAAAGCCGGTCAACCGCTTCAGAGCTCAAGAAGACGAGGACTGCTGAGGCTGAAGCCAGGAAGAGGAAACATCCTGAAGCCTCTCCTATTGCCCCCTCCAAGAAGAAGAGGAAGACGAAGAAAGATCGGGCTGCTCCCACAGAGCCTTTGATAGTTGAACCCATTTCCATGGTTCGTCCTGACGCTGAACGCCAACTAACAATCCATGAGCCTGCTTTCACAGAGGCTCATGAAGCTGAAGACTTTCCAGCAGCTGATCCCATCGCTGCTGAAGACATTGGTCAACGTGACCATGTAGAAGATGGTGCAGTCCTTCCTCAGCTCGAGAACAGCGAACTCATCAGCATTGGTCGTCCACTGATGCCAATTGCACAGGATGCTTCATGGGTGGATTGCCCACAAGAGGAAGAAGACTTTGAGGCCCAGCTAACAGCAACTCCACAGGCGTCACCCGCGTTGCGCAGGCTTCGCAAAGGTCCAAGGCCTCAAGTCTCTGCTGAAGACAATCCGGCTGCCACCACCAACACCAGTGAAGCCACTGACGCTGTCATGGCTGATGCTAATGTGGAGCCCTCACCAACAAAAGCACTAGAAGTCAGCGAAGCCACTGATCCCACCACTTCTGTTCCTGAGTCTGTTGTCGGTCCCCAGTTCGACTATCATGTTGAGCACATGCCTCAGGTACAGAAGCCAATCCCAAGATTGCCAAGGTTCCCAGGTCCTACATCAGCACCTGGCTCCTTCAATATCAATGGCTTCAGAGCATACAACACATTCTTCAATAGCTCCAGGAACCCCTACTCAAGGGAAAGGATATCATCTGATCGGTTCTGGAGCTATCCGCAGCGAAGCTATTACTCCTGCATTCTATACAATCAAGGTCGCATCTTCCCCCACAAGCGCCTTGACATTGAAGCTATAGCCGGTCTGCCCTGTCTGGAAGAAGCTCTGGATTGCTTCAAAGAAGTTGGATTGCTGCCATTCGTCACTGACCAAGAGCATTGGAATGAAGAGTTGCTGCTCCAATTCTATGCCACACTTCACATCCGCGGGTATAGCAGAGATCCGAAGACTTGGGTCCTGGAGTGGATGACAGGAAACGTCCATCACGAAGCCAAAGCCTTTGACATCATTGAGCTCACTGGTTTGCCCACTCCTGGCGATCTCTACGAGCATGGCTGTCAGCTTCATAGTGAAGCTATTGAGAGCATCTTTCAGAAGACTGAACCAAATATGAGTCAGATGCTCAGTATGATGAAGCCATTGCCCCAAGATGCTGCTTATCCCACAGAGTTCTTCGTTGAAGACCTTGAGTATCTGCCAAGAACCATTTATCACATCATAAGGCGAACTCTCTGGCCAATCAAAGGACACTCTCCACATGCCAAGCTTGAAGGTGCAATGAAGACTTTGGTCTTCTATATTCTTCATGGAAAATGCTTCAATGCACAGGACTTCTTCATTCGCCAACTTGCTGCATCAGGCTCTGATCTGTTTGGCTTGAAGTTCTACGCCCCATGGGTCATGCGGCTGATCAAACTTCACTCCACTATCTCATATCAGCCATCTGCTCGCAATCATCGGATTTTTCTGCCTGATGTGGATATGTCGATTGAAGCCATCTATCCTGAGCCTGCCAAGGAACCCCTAAGTCTTCAGAATGCAGAGCATCAGAGTTTTTCTCAGAACATTGAAGGAGTTGAAGCAGTCACTCATGTGTATCCTTTGGCTGGCACTACACGTGCACCGCATCCTGCTCTCACTGAAGCCACTGACAGTACAATTGCTCCACGACCCAAGAAGCGCACTCGTGTTCTCAATGACCGAGAGCTTCTTGTGGCTCTTCATCAGAAACAGGATAGGCATCATGACTGGCTAAAGCGTCAGATGCAAAGCCTCTTGGTGGATGTTAATCGCATTCGCAATCTCGCCACCAAGAATGCTTTTGTTGCCCATGAAACCTCTCGCCGCACATGGAAAGGGCTAACGCTGATGTGTTCTGAAGATGATCTTCAAGAGGATGGCTTCACTGAGCGATTCAAGTTTGACTCCACACCTCCTCGAAGGGCAGTGCTGCGATGAACTCCATCCCTTGAAGACTCTGAGTTCTCTTCCTCTGCTGCAACTGTGACTGCCAGAGTGATCGAGGATGAAGACGATGCTACTTCACCGCCACCTCCTTCAGCACGCTTCGACTCTGCTCCAAGCTCTTCAGCACCGCCAAACACCACCAACGACCCTGCTGCTTCACCTACTCCTCATGGGAACGAGTAGATGCTCTATGTCTTCAAACCTTTTTGGTCCTTACTGACAAAAGTGGGAGAAGCATATGAGGTTGATAGTCTTCAAGCGGGTCCATATGGACGGGTGCTTTATATTTTTCTTCGTGCTTACAACTCTCGTTTTGCTACATTTGGTTCTTTGAGTTGTAACACTTAAACTCGATGGTCGTCTGCTACTTATCTGCCACCTTGTGTTGCGATGATAAATTCCGCATGTGCGACGATAAATTCCGCACTTAGATCATTCTGCAGACGTCCATTTTCCATTATGCATGTCATTATCTTCATATACTTTCACATGCATAGTGGATTGTCATCATAAGTTGAAGTGGATCTCCACAAGTACAACCTGCCATGTGCATTTGCATTCCAAAAGCAAATTACTTATATGCACATCTTCAGGGGGAGCCCTTGCAACTTATGAAGACAATTCCTTATCCTTTACAATTTCACAGATTATATTCCCCGTTGAAAACTTCAACTAGTTTGTCATCAATCACCAAAAAGGGGGAGATTGTAAGTGCATCTAGTGCCACCCCTAGTTGGCTTTGGAGTATTGACGACAAACCTAGTTGAGGGACTAATGTGTTTGTGAGAATTGCAGGATAACACAGGTAGAAGTCCCTCATTGATTCGCTTTTCCTACCAGAGATGACCCCTAAAAATGTATGAAGACATTGAAGTCAAAGGTGGTATATGAAGATATTCACATTGAAGACTATGACAAGAGAAGACACCACATGAAGCCTATGGAGCTCGAAGACTTAGATCTTTCGTAGTTCTTTTTCTTCTGTGTTGAGTCATAGGAACCACCGTACTGTTAAGTGGGGTCCAAGAGAACCAGTCAGAATGACTGAAGTGATGCTTAAACAAAACCTATGTCTTCGAGTGAAGACTATGAGAGTGAATCTTGTCCAGAGTCGGACAAGTCAGCTTTGCTTGTAGCCCAAGTAAAGTTGCCGTGTGAGTTTGAAATCTGACCGTTGGAACACGTGTCAGTTCCTTAGTGACCCAGGGTCATTTCAGACAAATCAGGTCGGGTTGCCAAGTGGCTATAAATAGCCCACCCCCTACAACCATAAAAGGTTGGCTGCTCAGATTCAGAGTACGGCTTTTGTCGTTTGAGAGCAACCCACCTCGAAGCCTTTGAGAGAGAATTCCTTGCGAGGATAAAGCCCTAACCACCCAGAGCCAAAGAGAATTAGGCATCACTTAAGTCTTCTTGTCTGTGTGATCTGAAGACTTATTACACTTGAGGACTGTGCATCCTCCAGCCGGTTAGGCGTCGTGTTCTGAGCATCCAAGAGACATTGTGGATTGCCGGTGAATGAAGTCTATGAAGGTTTGGGAGTCTACCTTGAAGACTTACCAGAGTGATTGGGCGAGGTCTGTGTGACCTTAGCTCAAGGGGAATATGGTGAGGACTAGGTGTCCTGAGCTGCGTGTTCAGGACTGGGTGTCCGGGACTGTGTGTCCTAAGGTTTAAATATCTAGCCGCCCTAACCAGACGTACAGTTGTCACAGCAACTGGAACTGGTCCAACAAATCATTGTCTTCAGCGAGTCACTGGTTTCATCTTCCCTTCCCTTTACTTACTGTTATTCCTTGTGAAGTCATTGTATGTTCGAACTATCTTTTGTCTTCAATGAGTGACTGCGTGTTCTGTGTGGCTTCACAATATCTTCCTACTTGATCCTTACTACATTGCTGCTATTAGTCATTGTGCTTTCATTATATTGAATACTTGACTATGGCTTGCCTAGTGTAGTCTACCTTCCGCTGCAGGGTAATAGGTTTATTTCTATCGTTTGTCTTCATAACTTCCACGTTTTGAAGACTTTCATAAAAATCGCCTATTCACCCCCCCCCCCCTCTAGTCGATAAATGCACTTTCAGCACCTGCGAAGTTTGCACCACGTCTCGATGTGAGAAAGGGCAATGCACGGTACCGTAGAGGCTAGCAAATTGAGGGAAGGTAAGAGTGCGAATAATCCATGGACTCACATTAGTCATAAAGAACTCATATACTTATTGAAAAAGTTTATTAGCCCTCGAAGCAAAGTACTACTATGCATGCCCCTAGTGGGATAGATTGGTAGGAAATGACCATCGCTCGTCCCCGACCACCACTCATAAGGAAGACAATCAATAATAAATCATGCTCCAACATCATAGCATAACAAGAGACTATACGTGCATGCTTCGGGAATCAGAAACGTTAACACCAATATTCTTACTAACCACAACTGTTTGCTAGTACCTCCCACATATTATCATCTCTATATCGCAAAACTATTGCAAGGAATCAAACATATCATATTCAGTGATCCATAAGTTTTCTGTAGGATTTTATGACTAACCATGCAATTGATCAATTCCTATTGACTCTCTAAATAGATATAAGTGAAGCAAGAGAATTTAATTCTTTCTACAAAAGACCATGCTCTAATAAATATAAGTGAAGCAAAAGAGCATTCTTCAAAAAACAGTTTTCTATGTGAAGAGTGATACGTCTCCAACGCATCTATAATTTTTGATTGCTCCATGCTATATTATCTACTGTTTTGGACATTATTGGGCTTTATTATCCACTTTTATATTATTTTTGGGACTAACCTGTTAACCGGAGGCCTAGCCCAGAATTGCTGTTTTTTGCCTGTTTTAGGGTTTCGAAGAAAAGGAATATCAAACGGAGTCCAAATGGAATGAAACCTTCGGGAACGTGATTTTCTCACCGAATACAACTCAGGAGACTTGGACCCTATGTCAAGCCAATCAACAGGAGGCCACGAGGTAGGGGGCGAGCCTGCCCCCCCCAGGCGCGCCCTCCACCCTCGTGGGCCCCCTGTTGCTCCACCGACGTACTTCTCCCTCCTATATATACCCACGTACTCCCAAACGATCAGAGACGGAGCCAAAACCCCAATTCCACCGCCATAACTTTCTGTATCCATGAGATCCCATATTGGGGCCTGTTCCAAAGCTCCGCCGGAGGGGGCATCGATCACGGAGGGCTTCTACATCAACACCATAGCCTCTCTAATGAAGTGTGAGTAGTTTACTTCAGACCTACGGGTCCATAGTTAGTAGCTAAATGGCTTCTCTCTTTTCGGATCTCAATACAATGTTCTCCCCCTCTCTTCTGGAGATCTATACGATGTAATCTACTTTTTGCGGTGTGTTTGTTGAGACCGATGAATTGTGGGTTTATGATCAAGTCTATCTATGAATAATATTTGAATCTTCTCTGAATTCTTTTATGTATGATTGGTTATCTTTGCAAGTCTCTTCGAATTATCAGTTTGGTTTGGCCTACTAGATTGATCTTTCTTGCAATGGGAGAAGGGCTTAGCTTTGGGTTCAATCTTGCGATGTCCTTTCCCTGTGACAGTAAGGGCAGCAAGGCACGTATTGTATTGTTGCCACCGAGGATAACAAGATGGGGTTTTCTTCATATTGCATGAGTCTATCCCTCTACATCATGTCATTTTGCTTAAGGCGTTACTCTGTTTTTAACTTAATATTCTAGATGCATGCTGGATAGCGGTCGATGAGTGGAGTAAGAGTAGTAGATGCAGGCAGGAGTCGGTCTACTTGTCTCGGACGTGATGCCTATATACATGATCATACCTAGATATTCTCATAACTATGCTCAATTCTATCAATTGCTCAATAGTAATTTGTTCACCCACCGTAGAATACTTATGTTCTCGGGAGAAGCCACGAGTGAAACCTATGGCCCCCGGGTCTATCTTTATCATATCAATCTCCTACTACTTTGTTATTTACTTTTCTATTTACTTTGCCTTTATTTTACTTTGCATCTTTATCATAAAATACCAAAAATATTATCTTTATCATATCTATCAGATCTCACTCTCGTAAGTGGCCCTGTAGGGATTGACAACCCCTATTTGCGTTGGTTGCGAGGATTTATTTGTTTGTGCAGGTACGAGGGACTTGCGTGTAGCCTCCTACTGGATTAATACCTTGGTTCTCAAAAACTGAGGGAAATACTTACGCTACTTTGCTGCATCATCCCTTCCTCTTCGGGGAAAACCAACGCAGTGCTAAAAGAGGTAGCAAGAAGGATTTCTGGCGCCGTTGCCGGGGAGGTCTACGCAAAAGTCAACATACCAAGTACCCATCACATACCCTTATCTCCCACATTACATTATTTGCCATTTGCCTCTCGTTTTCCTCTCCCCCCCCCCAATTCACCATTGTCGTTTTATTCGCCCTCTCTCTCTCTATCCTCCCTCTCTATTTGCCCTTTTTGTCCGCTTGCTTTTTGTTTGCTTGTGTGTTAGTTTGCTTGTTTGTCACGATGGCTCAGGATAATACTAAATTTGGTGATCTTCACCTTAAAAGATTAGTAGAGATCGAAAGCAATGTTAGGAGTTTCATGGTTTTGCAATTTGAACATAATAGTTTCTTCAGAAACGAGCTTAAAGAACAAAAAAGTTTTATGGGTTTTATGAATAAAGAGCTTGATGATATGTCTAAAGAATTTGATGGTTTAAGATCCCAACTTGCTAATCTTGAGAAATTAACTGCTGAAATTTCGGATAAGCAGGCTACCTTAGTTAATAAGATGGCCGCTAAACCGAGTTGCTATGAAAATAATGATGAAGATCTAAAAGTTATTGATGTGTCCCCTATTAAATCTTTGTTTTGCAATATGAATCTTGATAATGATGGGACTGAATATGATCCACCTTTACCTAGAAGGCGTCCCAAGAATTTTGAATCTTTTGATCTTGATGCTAAATTCGATAAAAGTGGGATTGAAGAAATTAAAACCCTAGATGTTGCTAAACCCACCATTATGGATTTCAAGGAATTTAACTATGAAAATTGCTATTTGATTGATTGTATTTCCTTGTTGCAATCCGTGCTAAATTCTCCTCATTCTTATAGTCAAAATAAAGCGTTTACTAAACATATCGTTGATGCCTTGATGCAATCTTATGAAGAAAAACTTGAATTGGAAGTTTCTATCCCTAGAAAACTTTATGATGAGTGGGAACCAACTATTAAAAATAAAATTAAATATCATGAATGCTATGCTTTATGTGATTTGGGTGCTAGTGTTTCCACAATTCCAAAGACTTTGTGTGATTTGTTAGGTTCCCCTGATTTTGATGATTGCTCTCTAAACTTGCACCTTGCGGATTCCAATATTAAGAAATCTATGGGAAGAATTAATGATGTTCTTATTGTTGCAAATAGGAATTATGTGCCCGTAGATTTTATTGTTCTTGAGATAGATTGCAATCCTTCATGTCCTATTATTCTTGGTAGACCTTTCCTTAGAACGATTGGTGCAATTATTGATGTGAAGGAAGGAAATATTAGATTCCAATTTCCGTTAAGGAAAGGCATGGAACACTTTCCTAGAAAGAAAATTAAATTACCTTATGAATCTATTATGAGAGCCACTTATGGATTGCCTACCAAAGATGGCAAAACCTAGATCTATTCTTGCTTGTTATGCCTAGCTAGGGGAGTTAAACAATAGCGTTTGTTGGGAGGCAACCCAATTTTATTTTTATTCCTTGCTTTTTGCTCCTTCTTAGTAATAAATAAATTATTTAGCTTCTGTTTTGGTTGTGTTTTTTGTGTTTAATTAGTGTTTGTGCCAAGTAGAACCGTTGGGAAGACTTGGGGAAAGTCTTGTTGAACTTGCTGTAAGAAACAGAAACTTTAGCGCTCACGAGACCTGTTGTCATGTTTATTTGGAAAGTGATATTTAGTTAATTATTTTTGCAGGTGATTAATAGATAAATTCCTCACGTCCATCAATTTATTTTAGAATTTTTGGGGTTCCAGATCTTGTGCTAGCTACAGATTACTACAGACTGTTCTGTTTTTGACAGATTCTGTTTTTCGTGTGTTGTTTGCTTATTTTGATGAATCTATGGCTAGTAAATTAGTTTATAAACCATAGAGAAGTTGGAATACAGTAGGTATAACACCCATATAAATAAAGAATGAGTTTATTACAGTACCTTGAAGTGGTCTTTTGTTTTCTTTTGCTAACGGAGCTCACGAGATTTTCTACTTTAAGTTTTGTGTAGTGAAGTTTTCAAATTTTGGGTAAAGATTTGATGGATTATGGAACAAGGAGTGGCAAGAGCCTAAGCTTGGGGATACCCATGGCACCCCCAAGATAATCTAAGCACACCTAAAAGCCAAAGCTTGGGGATGCCCCGGAAGGCATCCCCTCTTTCGTCTACTTCTATCGGTAACTTTACTTGGAGCTATATTTTTATTTACCACATGATATGTGTTTTGCTTGGAGCGTCTTGTATGATTTGAGTCTTTGCTTATTAGTTTACCACAATCATCCTTGCTTTACACACCTTTTTAGAGAGCCATATATGATTTGGAATTTGTTAGAATACTCTATGTGCTTTGCTTATATCTTTTGAGTTATATAATTATTCTAGTGCTTCACTTATATCTTTTAGAGCACGGTGGTGGATTTGTTTTATAGAAACTATTGATCTCTCATGCTTCACTTAGATTATTCTGAGAGTCTTAAATAGCATGGTAATTTTCTTAAAATCCTAATATGCTTGGTATGCAAGATTATAATAAAAATTCTCTTATGAGTGTGTTGAATACTATGATAAGTTTGATACTTGATAATTGTTTTCAGACATGGAGATGGTGGTATTAAAGTCATGCTAGTTGAGTAGTTGTGAATTTGAGAAATACTTGTGTTGAAGCTTGTGATTCCCGTAGCATGCACGTATGGTGAACCGTTATGTGATGAAGTCGGAGCATGATTTATTTATTGATTGTCTTCCTTATGAGTGGCGGTCGGGGACGAGCGATGGTCTTTTCCTACCAATCTATCCCCCTAGGAGCATGCGCGTAATACTTTGCTTTGATAACTTGTAGATTTTTGCAATAAGTATATGAGTTCTTTATGACTAATGTTGAGTCCATGGATTATACGCACTCTCACCCTTCCACCTTTGCTAGCCTCTCTAATACCGCGCACCTTTCGCCGGTATCATACACCTACCATATACCTTCCTCAAAACAGCCACCATACCTACCTATTATGGCATTTCCATAGCCATTCCGAGATATATTGCCATGCAATTTTCCATCGTTCTGTTTATGACACACTCCATCATTGTCATATTGCTTAGCATGATCATGTAGTTGACATAGTATTTGTGGCAAAGCCACCGTTCATAATTATTTCATACTTGTCACTCATGCATCATTGCGTATCCCGGTACACCATCGGAGGCATTCATATAGAGTCATATCTTGTTCTAAGTATCGAGTTGTAATTATTGAGTTGTAAGAAAAATAAAAGTGTGATGATCATCATTATTAGAGCATTGTCCCAAGTGGGGAAAGGATGATGAAGACTATGATTCCCCCACAAGTCGGGATGAGACTCCGGACGAAAAATTAAAAAAGAGAAAGAAAAGAGACCATAAAAAAAGAGAAAAGGCCCAAATCAGAAAAATGAGAGAAAAAGAGAGAAGGGACAATGTTACTATCCTTTTACCACACTTGTGCTTCAAAGTAGCACCATGATCTTCATAGTAGAGAGTCTCTCATGTTATCACTTTCATATACTAGTGGGAATTTTTCATTATAGAACTTGGCTTGTATATTCCAATCATGGGCTTCCTCAAAATTGCCCTAGGTCTTCATGAGCAAGCAAGTTGGATGCACACCCACTTAGTTTCTTTTTGAGCTTTCATATACTTATAGCTCTAGTGCATCCATTGCATGGCAATCCCTACTCACTCACATTAATATCTATCGATGGGCATCTCCATAGCCCGTTGATACGCCTAGTTGATGTGAGACTATCTTCCCCTTTTTGTCTTCTCCACAACCACCACTCTATTCCACCTATAGTTCTATATCCATGGCTCACGCTCATGTATTGCGTGAAGATTGAAAAAGTTTTGAGAATGTCAAAAGTATGAAACAATTGCTTGGCTTGTCATCGGGGTTGTGCATGATTTAAATATTTTGTGTGGTGAAGATAGAGCATAGCCATACTATATGATTTTGTAGGGATAACTTTCTTTAGCCATGTTATTTTGAGAAGACATAATTGCTTTGTTAGTATGCTTGAAGTATTATTATTTTCCATGTCAATATGAACTTTTGTCTTGAATCTTTCAGATCTGAATATTCATACCACAATTAAGAAGAATTACATTAAAATTATGCCAAGTAGCACTCCGCATCAAAAATTCTGTTTTTATCATTTACCTACTCGAGGACGAGCAGGAATTAAGCTTGGGGATGCTTGATACGTCTCCAACGTATCTATAATTTTTGATTGCTCCATGCTATATTATCTACTGTTTTGGACATTATTGGGCTTTATTATCCACTTTTATATTATTTTTGGGACTAACCTATTAACCGGAGGCCCAGCCCAGAATTGTTGTTTTTTTGCCTGTTTTAGGGTTTTGAAGAAAAGGAATATCAAACGGAGTCCAAACGGAATCAAACCTTCAGGAACGTGATTTTCTCACCGAATACAACTCGGGAGACTTGGACCCTACGTCAAGCCAATCAACAGGAGGCCACGAGGTAGGGGGCGCGCCTGCCCCCCCCCCAGGCGCGACCTCCACCCCCGTGGGGCCCCTGTTGCTCCACCAACGTACTTCTCCCTCCTATATATACCCACGTACCCCCAAACGATCAGATACAGAGCCAAAACCCTAATTCCATCGCTGTTACTTTCTGTATCCACGAGATCCCATCTTGGGGCCTGTTTTGGAGCTCCGCCGGAGGGGGCATCGATCACGGAGGGCTTCTACATCAACACCATAGCCTCTCCGATGAAGTGTGAGTAGTTTACTTCAGACCTACAGGTCCATAGTTAGTAGCTAGATGGCTTCTTCTCTATTTTTGGATCTCAATACAATGTTCTCCCCTCTCTCTTGTGGAGATCTATTCGATGTAATCTTGTTTTTGCGGTGTGTTTTTTGAGACCGATGAATTGTGGGTTTATGATCAAGTCTATCTATGAATAATATTTGAATCTTCTCTGAATTCTTTTATGTATGATTGGTTATCTTTGTAAGTCTCTTCGAATTATCAGTTTGGTTTGGCCTACTAGATTGATCTTTCTTGCAATGGGAGAAGTGCTTAGCTTTGGGTTCAATCTTGCGGTGTCCTTTCCCGGTGACAGTAAGGGCAGCAAGGGACGTATTGTATTGTTGCCATCGAGGATAACAAGATGGTGTTTTCTTCATATTGCATGAGTCTATCCATCTACATCATGTCATTTTTCTTAAGGCGTTACTCTGTTTTTAACTTAATACTCTAGATACATGTTGGATAGCGGTCGATGAGTGGAGTAATAGTAGTAGATGCAGGCAGGAGTCGGTCTACTTGTCTCAAACGTGATGCCTATATACATCTCATCCAACCCATCACCGTCCAGCAAGCCTACGATGCAATTACTCACGCACGATGGTGAGAATCGTGAAATTGGTGATGGAGGAAGGTCGATGATGATGGTGGTGACGGATTCCCCTCTCCGGAGCCCCGAATGGACTCCAGATCAGCCCTCCCGAGAGAGATTAGGGCTTGGTGGCGGCTCCGTATCGTAAAACACAATGAATCCTTCTCTCTGATTTTTCTCTCCCCGAATGTGAATATATGGAGTTGGAGTTGAGGTCGGTGGAGCACCAGGGGGCCCACGAGGCAGGGGGCGCGCCCAGGGGGTAGGCGCGCCCCCCACCCTCGTGGACAGGGTGTGGGCCCCCTGGCCTTGATTCTTTCGCCAGTATTTTTTATATATTCCAAAAATATTCTCTGTTGATTTTCAGGTCATTCCAAGAACTTTTATTTCTACACAAAAATAACACCATGGCAATTCTGCTGAAAACAGCGTCTGTCTGGGTTAGTTCCATTCAAATCATGCAAGTTAGAGTCCAAAACAAGGGCAAAAGTGTTTGGAAAAGTAGATACGTTGGAGACGTATCAGCCCTTCCCCCCGGCAGAGGGCCTGCGGTCGTCGAGGGTGCCGCTAGCGCCCCCTTGCCCCTTGGTCGGGGGTGGCGCAGGGCGAGGTCGTCGTCAGGCGACAAGAAGCAAGGCCCCGTGCCTCTGAAGGTCTCCGCTCGTGACACTCTCATGTAATAATGCACTACTAGGGAAAACCTTATACACACCCCGAGTCTTCTGAGTGCCGCCCTCGGGTCTTATGGGGGCTCCCACCCATGTCCAAGTGGAAGCACCATGCTCTGTGCTGGCTGTCGACACTGTCCCCCAATGACTATGCTCACGCCCAGTGAAAGCACTTAGCTTCGCGCTGGTGAGAAGACAAGAAGACCAGCTAGGTGCCGGACGCAGCTGTTTGCTTTTACCGCTTTTTCTGTAACCTGGTTCGCCACCTTTTGGACTAAGATTTAGAGTTCTTTGCGTTTGAGAAAAAATGGGGAGCTTTTCTTGTCTCATTGCGGTTGCTTGCTTTCTGGTTTTGTGTTTTGAGAGCAAGGCTCGCGCCTGCTACCCCTCCCCACGAGCGCCCCGCGAGCGGGGGCTGGGCTTGGTATGCGCACACCAAAGCA
The DNA here is from genome assembly GCF_056163025.1 of Triticum urartu. NCBI lineage: Eukaryota > Viridiplantae > Streptophyta > Magnoliopsida > Poales > Poaceae > Triticum > Triticum urartu. The sequence continues at coordinate 188,566,365 of NC_141873.1, read as the reverse complement.
CACTTGGCTGGCCCCAGAAATGCCAGGGCCACGGGGGCTGGAGCGCAACCACCGCGGGATCGCTGCACGCACACCTTGCCATGATTCAACAATCGGATCCTCGCGAGGCCCTCTCGGGCGGGCCAGCAGGCCCGTTAGGAGACCTAAAACCTTGCGAGCCTAGAGGGCTCGCCTCAGGAGGAAGGCACGTCCGTGACTTCAGGACCCGCTCAAGACCTACTAAACCAAGATAAGTCACAACAACAACCCCGCTCGGGAGCTCACAAGCTCGCGACGGCACATCTCAAATCCTATTTTGGAAGAAAGATCATCATTTCATGCATTACAAGGGCCCCCGCCCCCGTTTTTCCTCAAAAATGCTTTCACGCCCCGCGGGGCTGTGCTCGAAGGTTTTTACATGTAGATCAAGGCAAAGAGGGATGCAGGCCTATCTGGATGTGCTGCTTCCGGCGCCGTTCTCGTCATCCTCGTCAACGCCATCTGCGTTATCTCTGGCGTTGTCTTCGTCATCGTCCTCCGCATCACCTTCATCGCCCGCGATCACGACCGCATCGTCCTCGGGGGCGAACTCCGCAACCAGGTCATCCACCTAGTTTGCCAGGTTGTCCTGGATGATCCGGGGCACGGGGGCTATGGCGGCGTTGAAGTCAAAATGGTGGTCATGGCTCAGTAGGTGACTGAAAACGCGTGAGAACGCACGCCCGAGAAGGCCCCGGCTTCTCTCTTCAACGAGCTCGCGAGTCCTCTCAGACCGGTCTTCCAGGCGGGTCACGATCTCGGTGAAGATGCGAAGGTGGCTGGTGTTGTCACCCTCGTGTGAGTGAGGCTCGGTTGGCCCTCGCCCTGAGGACCTGGAGCATCGAAGCATGCTCGCACTACAGCGTCCTACAATGTCATGCTTCGTCTGCATTCTTTTTCGCGAGATATGTGGCACCGTCGATCTGCTGCTGGAGTGAGACCAGGTCGGCACGAGTGGAGGCCAAGTCAGCCTGGGCAGAAGTCTGGGCTTCCTTGGCGGCCCTCTCGCGCTGCTCCGCCTCGTCCAGCTTTGTCCTGAGGGCGGCGGTCCTGCCCTCAACCTCAGCTTCCACGAGCTCCAACTTCAGGCGGTACTCATCGGCGAAGGCCACATGAGCCTTTGCCACCCTCCGGTCGACCTCCTCCTAGATATGTGCCTCCCATGCGGCAACAGCGTCCTCAGCCGTGGCCACCTGGCACTCCCTCACCTCCAGTCACTCAAGCTCCAGGCTGCACTCCAAGTCTTCCAACGCCAACATCTCCTCGCATTTCTGGATCTCTTCTTCCTCAGAAGGTCCCTCGTGTAGCGATGCGGCCACGGCGGTCCTACGCACTTGGGTCTACTGCTCAAGGGCGGCGTTCGAGGCTTGGAGTTCTCACTCTTGCTCCTCGGCTTCCTCACGATAATGGTCGGTAGCCCTGGCTTCCTCTAGGGCGCGGGCACAAGCCTCGTGAGAAGTTGCAAGGGACACCGTGGTGCTTGCACTAGCGCGCTCATGCTGAAGATGCCCGAGGTTGATGGCGACCTTCAACTGGCGCCACTTATGCGCCAGGCGAAGGTCCTCCGTTTCAAGGCGGGCGTCGACGTCGGCAAGCTCTTCTCCAATCCAGCTTAGAGCTCCCATCACCTCCTAGAAAAGCTCATGGCGGACGGCGCTGCACCCGCGTGCGAGCTCCAGCACGTGGCCGAGCCCTTCTGTCGTGTCGGGGGCTGCCGGATGGGCTCGGAGTGGCTCGCCTGCTCCTGGCAGGGGGCTGGAGGCTTGCACCTTCCTTGTCACCCTCCAGGCCTCGGTGAAGGTGCTGGGCAGCACAGCCTCGCTGCTCGAGGTCGAAGCTGATGCTGGGGTCACCCAGCCACCGGCGGCGACCAATGGAAGAGCCCTCGGCCAGCCTTATACACCCTAGGCCGGGCTGCGAAGCAAGGATGCTGGAAACACAGGCTCACAGCCTCTCATTGGCACGTCCGCCTCTTGGACCGGCCCCGTGCCTTGAACGGGAATCTGATGTGGGGGCTTGACGTCAGGAGCGAGCCAAGGACTTGTGGGGGTCGCTTCTCGGGAGTCCTTGCCACCTCGGCCGAAGGAACCCTGAGGAGCCATTGTCTGGGAAGGACGCAACACACGGGAAGTCACAAGGATAAGGTACTTACTCGTCTAGCCACATATCTCCTCTGCTTCAATGGCTAGTAGGCGTCACCACTGCAACTCGGAGGCCCTATCCTCTTGCGGAGTGCTTGAAGATTCGGGCGAAGCCGGACGTGGTCCTGGTCGTGGCTGTCGGCAGCTGGGGCACTTGGCGAAGCCTCCGGGGCTACCGTCTCAGGAGCGCGAGGCCGCACTAGCTCTCCAGCCGCCACCTCAGGACCGCTCGCTAGGGCTTCAGGGTCTGTCACCCTAGGAGTGTTGGGCTGCACTAGCTCTCCAGCGGCCACCTCAGGAGCGCTTGCCAAAGCCTCAGGAGTGACTTTTTCGGGAGCACCTTTCGATGCCAGCTCCCTAGCAATTGCCGATCGGTACCTCGCGGCGTTCACCCCCCTGCATCCATGTCTGGGGCACGCGTCGCAGGGTCGACGGGCAAGGGAGCCACCAAGATGGGGTTCTCGCGAGGCCCTACGAGGCCTATCGGGCGCAGCCCCCATTCATCAAAAAGGGGCATCTGCTTCACGAAGTCCTCCTTGTTCGAGCATTGGTACAGGAGGCAGCCCTCCTTCGGCAGCGCGGCTGGCACTAGGTCGCCCGTCAGAAGCTCGAGCACCAAGCACAGCGTCTTGGAAGGAAGTGTAAGAACCTGGAGCCTCATGCGATCCTCGCTGCTAGTGAAGGCCCACATTTGGCGAGAATGGTGCCGAAGCGGGGCGATGCGCCACCGACTGAACTCCTTCACCACCATCGGTGCCGTCACCCCAAGCTTCTTCAACCTAGTCAGCCGGCGTCAAACATGGGCAAGCCGATGGTCGACGAGCTTAACATGCTCCCAGCCAGAGCTAGGAATGGCCGGCGTTTGCGGAAGCAGCAGCAAGGTGTTGAGCACGCCGGCGTCCACCAACACCCACCGCTTCCGGAATCCACTTACATCTTGCGAGAGCTCAAAGTCAATGCCCGAGCCAGCTATCGCTACTACGGCCTGGAATGCCACACACACCCGAGCACTAGCGAGCATCGACTAGGTGAAGCAAGAGGAAAGGCGAAACAGGGCCACAGAAGGGGTGATGCCCACAATTGCCTTGTAGAGGAAGGTGAAGACAGCGAGGAGGATGATGGATTGGGGATACAGATGCAGCGCCTGGACCTAGTAATGCGAGAGTATGGCGTTGAAGAAATCGGAGAAAGGGGGATCAGTCCATCCAAGAGGGCGTGAAGATGGATGGGGATCTCAATGCCTTCCATATCAACCATGGCCCGAGAAGCGGGCCAAACCACCGTTGCCCTCCACTCATTGGAATCGGTGGCGAGGGCCGGACGGATCTTGGCCAGCCCCTCTTGGTTGACCATCATGGACCGCTCAAGGGCAGGCTCAAACACTAGCTAGGATTCAATCGGAGCGTACGTTTTCCCCTTCTTCTTCGATTGCGGTGCCACGGCAGCGAGGAAGGACCGGCGCCGGTGCCAAATCTGGGAAACGAACCGCTATTTCTCGGGAAGGTGAAGGATCCAAGGGTGAACACGGCAAGCAATGAAGGCGGAGCTGCCTTGGCAACGGGCAGCCATCGAGCCCAGCGAATATCAAGGCTGCATGGGGAAGTGGTGGCACCCATGTCCCATCAAGCACCACGTGTCGACCAAGGCAGCATGCGGTTAGGGCCTGCAACACTCCGCACTTCCCCTTTCACATCGCCTCGAAGCCAAGTTCGAGCGTGCCTTGGGCCCGGGGGCTACTGTCGGCGTTCTAGGAACGGGGGTACCCAGACTTGCCTACCTGCGGCCCATGGTGTGGCCCCGTCGATGGCCTGGTACGGCCTAGCTTTAGCAGCAAACAAATCGAGACCCTCGAGGGGGGCCAAGCCTCGCGAGGCGGATGACACCAAGACCTCCACGAGGAGCAGCCTTCCCAGGCTGGCTCCCAAGGAGCATAGATTCCTATGCAAGCCTCACCTTGCTAGGTTTGGATGACATGAGCCATGATGACCAAGGCCATGTGGGCGCCAACAGGCGAAGTGTACCAGTTTCCTCTTTGGTGCTAAGGATGCAGGCGCAGGCGCAGAGTCCCGAGGAATCAGCCAAATGTTTCCATTCCGGTGCAACAAGACCAAGACCGCCAGGACGGTAGGACGGAGGTCATCGTCGATCCACCACGGCATCACGGCTAGAGGCTTTTGTAGGCGAAGACCACTTTTGTCAGGATGGCATTTACTAGTTGTCTCCCTTCAAATTTGACCATTGTGGGATCGCTTCCTGCCTTCATTTGGGAAGTGGACCAAGGCCACTATAAATAGGACATAGCCACCACCATAGAGGGGGGACCGATTCGACCCTGATTACCTCACCATCTCACTCGAGCCCAAGAACACCCTTCCTCCTGAGGTTGTTCTCCACTTTACTAGTTCATCCTCAGCCCATCGTGGCCAATCCACCACAAACGGGAGTAGGGTTTCACACTGCAAGGTGCCCCGAACCTGGGTAAACTGCCGTGTCTCCATTCCATTCGGTTTGTCGAGCTAGGCCATGAGATTATTGAGTTGGCTCACTGGGGAGGATGAGTTCTTCGCACGGTCCCCAGAGTTGGAACCTCTCAAGGGTCTGCGGAACCCGAAATCCGACAATACAGTAGTAGAGTACTTAGGCACGTACATCATAATATCACCATGCATTGCACGTACAACATTTAGTGGTAGTAAGACAAATGCCTATATGCCACGCATGTTGATACTATGTGTGCCTTTCTACTTCACTTACATCGCTACATTACTCAGGTTCGTACATCCATGGATACATGTCCATCTCATAGTTCCAGTCCCATGTGTTCTTCATAGATGGAATGATCCATAACGCCATATCATCGCAGCTTCTTAGTGTGGCTCTCCATGATGGAGACTCATCCAAACTGAAGCGGCATAGATCAGGGATAGGGGCATTCAAGATATGAATCCCTCGGTGCGCAATGAAAATGCACCCATTCTTCATGAACGGCAGGCCGTCGGTGTCGTGCACGGAAGGTGGCATCGTTTGCACTATGGGGTAGTTTTCCCTGATGAAAATCGAGTACACTTCAAGTGTGTTCATCCACACCCAGGTAGCATCACGAGGGTCGAACACCCCGCCGTCCATCTGGTACACCTGGCATCTCAAACCTGGATACATGCTGACATGCATGGTTATGGTCCATGCAGTATAATATGGTGACGTAAGCAGAGGATACGGATTAAAATAAAATACTTTATATTTCTTATTTCTATGAGAGGGAATGGAAGCAATGTACATATAGACCAGCTGCAACACGGGTGAAGAAAAACAATTTGAGAGTGTTACCTAGGCCATATACATTAATTAAAGTAGGAGTAGTTTTGTTTGATGGGATTATGGCTACCTATCTAGTACTACACAAAATTGAAATTGTTAAGTCCTTTATAGTTTATACCATTGGCATTATAAAGTTACATACATGACTATCGCAATCAATAAAAAAAGAAGGAAAGGACTACTCCTGCTCCTGGAGTACAAAGAGACATGTACTGAAATGTTATAAGATGACATGGCAATAAGATATATGATAGTTCCTGGCTCTACTACTCTTGGATTAGAGAGAAGGGGTTACCTGGGTACATGATAAGAGTCCGATCGTGATAGATCGTGGCACCATGTCGCCCTTCAATGTTACCATGGGTAACGACTACTAAGATAGTACGTCCAACTGGGTGTCGTAAGCTACAAGGTTCCAAGTTAGACAAAATGTCCCGAGCACGTCCACGATTGGCGATCTGATTTTGATCGGGGGATGACTTTGCGCTGCATAATCGTGCAAAGAAGGCAAAATTCATAGAAACCGGATGAAAATCATTACATTTCAAAAACTTTTCATATAAACCGGATGAGCTACATTATAGTTTTCATACAAACCAGAGTAAAACCTACTCTAAACAAGTTGCAACTATAATGTGGGCGGTGCATGGACGACGGCTGGCCGTGGTTTCATTTGAGGCTACTCATAGTGGGGAGTATCATATATAATATACTAGTGTATGACACTAGTGTATGATATTCTACTTTTATAGTGCATACTAGTATCATAGAGTAGTAGCATAGATGATCATATTTATTGTGATGCTTGACCCCTATCTTTTCTTTAATTCTCTGCCACATCACCATGTCTGCTATTGCCGAGTGTATGTACTAGATAAGTTACTACCACTATGGCCAACCTTGACATGAAGCAGTCGCGTGCACCGGGCAGCAGCGCTCTCTCGGCCGTCGTGTTGCTTCAAAGCCGGCGCTAGTGAGAGGTTGCCTCCACTCTGGTTGGGCATTAATGCGGCACTGACGCTCTGGGGCGGCGATGATCGTTTCAGGCAGGAAGCGCGCACTGGCAAGGGAGGGGGTTTCGGTTGGCCAGGGCGGTCAGATGCGGGCGTTTTGGTGGTATTGATTTTGTACCGTTTCAGGTTAGTACTGGTAGTTTGCAAAACTACTAAATTATTGCACTCAGTTTCCTAAAACATTGTGGTAAAAAACGTTACTTGCAATGCATGCATTTGTGACCAATAAAAATGACCAATTAAAAACTACTACATGCACACAATATTTTAATGCACATTGTGATCTCATCATGTGATGGGGAGCTCTAAATTTGAATTTGAAACTTGTAAAACAAAAAAAAATTCAAAACAAATAAACTGGAAGAGAGGGAGTATACCATAGGATGTGTCCCATACGAAACAACTGCCCTGGTTTGTCACCGCGAAGATGCGATTAGAAAGCACAACTTCTTCGTACTAGTACCGCAACAAATTGGCCGCAAACAGCATGGCCCACCTTTGACCGCCATGTGCGGGGTTCGTGAAAGCAGTTGCGATGTCGAACACCACGATGAGAGTGTAATTTTGGTTGGTGGATGACCTTATCGGGGCTTTCGGGATTGCTATCTTCTTCAATCTCACCGTGGTTCCATCGTACCAATTCAGGCGATGGCCCATTGCATGGCTGATCCCAATGTTGGACAAAGGTTCTACGGGAATGGTGTCACCGTTGTAGATGTTGTGCAAATTGATGTTGGTACCCTCCCATACATATCCAAGCCAATCTCCACTGGCACCAAGCCTAACTTGTGAAACAGTGTGCAGCGGGGGAATTAGGAAATGAACATGGAAGTAGTCTTTATAATGCATTTAGTACATGATCAAATGCATCACTTACCTGCTCATCGGACAAAATCCTAGTGCCCCTCAACATCGGCATATCAAGGGGCGTCAACTAGCAACTACAGCCACGCCATGCTAGAGAGACCCCCAAGGAAACATCCTTGTCCTCGAGGACGCATGGCAGACCAACTAGCATGGCCTTCTCCCACCCATATTTATGCACCCTCTTAAAATATTTGGTACAAGTACCACCATGTCTTGCGGATGTGAGGAAGTCGGATGTAACACCCTCGATGCGACTATATCTCCCATGTGTCCAGGCACGACTTAGAGGCATAATCGCATTGAAGGCATATGTCGCAAGTTAGGCAATCTTCACAACATCCCATGTAATAAGATAATAAAGGGGAGATAACATAGTTGGCTTACACTCGCCACGTCAATCAAGTACATAAATAACATTACATCATTCAAACACTCATGGCCCGACTATGGCGCCAAAATAAAAGAGAACCCAACATGCGACAACGGTCCCGTTCACCCCCAACTGGGCACCACTACTGATCATCAGGAAAGCAAACGTAGTAACATTGAGAGTCTTCGTCGAACCCTCACTTGAGCTCAAGCGCGTCACCTGGAGCGGAATCATCAGGCCCTGCATCTGGTGTAATAGTAATCTGTGAGCCACAGGGACTCAGCAATCTCGCACCCTCGCGATCAAGACTATTTCAGCTTATAGGTAAGGCAAGGTAAATATAAGTGGAGCTGTAGCAAGCGACTAGCAAATATGGTGGCTAACTTATTCGCAAAAGAGAGCAAGAAGAGGAGGCAAAAGCGCGAGCGAGAAACTAGAGGGAAACCTGCGCAAAAATTACTCCAACACCGTTTCCACTTCCCGGACTCCGCCGAGAAGAGGCCATCACGGTAACACACTCAGTTGATTCATTTTAATTAAGTTAAGGTTCAAGTTATCTACAACCAGACATTAACAAATTCCCATCTGCCCATAACCGCGGGCACGGCTTTCGAAAGTTCAAATCCCTGCAGGGGAGTCCCAACTTAGCCCATGACAAGCTCTCACGGTCAACGAAGGAATAGACCTCCTCCCAAGACGTTCCGATCAGACTCGGTATCTCGGTACTTCAAGACAACTCCGACAATGGTAAAACAAGTCCAGCAACACCACCCGCTGTGCCAACAAATCCTGATAGGAGCTGCACATATCTCGTTCTCAGGGCACACCAGATAAGCTAAGTGTACGGGAGCCAACGTAACCCAAGTTGCCAAGGGACGGCCCCGCACGGTGCTCTAGGTTGGACCAACACTCAGAGGAGCACTGGCCCGGAGGGGTTAAAATAAGATGACCCTTGAGTCCTTGAAAGCCAAGGGAAAAGGCTAGGTGGCAAATGGTAAAACCAAGGCTGGGCATTGCTGGAGGAGTTTTATTCAAGGCGGACTGTCAAGGGGTTCCCATTATAACCCAACCGCGTAAGGAACGCAAAATCCGGGAACATAACACCGATATGACGGAAACTAGGGCGGCAAGAGTGGAACAAAACACTAGGCGAGAGGCCGAGCCTTCCACCCTTTACCAAGTATATAGATGCATTAAGATAACAAGATAATATAATGATATCCCAACAAGTAAATAAATGTTCCAACAAGGAACGGCCTTCGATCTTCACCTGCAACTAGCAACGCTATAAGAGGGGCTGAGCAAAGCGGTAACATAGCCAATCAACGGTTTGCTAGGACATGGTGGGTTAGAGGTTTGACATGGAAATTTGGGAGGCTTGAAAGCAAATGGTAGGCATCGTAGCATTGGCATAGCAAAAGAGCGAGCAAACTAGCATAGCAAAGATAGTAGTGATTTCGATGGTATGATCATCTTGCCTGCACAGTTGTCAGAGTTGACTAGATCCTCGAAAGCAAACTCAACGGGCTCCTTGTTAGAAAACTCGTCTCCCGGCTCTACCCAAACAAGACAAACAAGCAACAAGGACACAATCAACCACGTGCAAGGATCAAACAAGACGATGCAAAGATGATATGTTATGCGGGATGCGATGCGGGATGCAAATGCAAGATATGACAGGAAATGCAAGAACCTGGACTCAACTTGGGAATCCAAGTGTACCACTGGAAAGATGAGATGAAATCACTTGAAAACGATATAAAGAACGTCGGAATCGGAGTTACGGTTTGGAAATGGCAAGCGATTCAAATATGACCACGTTCTGCGATTTACAGCAAGTAGCCATCTAAATGCAATGAGATGAACAAGCTACAGCATCCAAACATGACAACAAAATACATGGCAGGGATGCATTCAAGATGCTTAAGAAAAGTCTAGCACTTAACTACGGCCAATTCATCCATTAACAGGTTCAAACAAGCATGGCAAAAATGCATATGGCAAACAGATCTCAGACTTAGTGAAATTAACACTTGTCTGGAATTTCACATCAGGTAGCACTCTTCGGAGCAACAAAACTACATGCTACAGGAAGTGAACATGGCAAAGTAAAGCATGGAATGGAGCTACTCAAAGAGATTAACAAAAGTCCCTTAGTGACCTTGAGCCAAAAGGGATCAGAAAATACAATTGCAAGCATGTGAACATAGCAAAAACATAATCAGTTTTTAGACTTGGTGAAAACTGGCACATGCTGAAACATAACTCAAGTAGGCATGTTTACGAGCTCGATGCAGTCACTATGGTGCAAGTCATGATAAGCTAAGAATACACCCATCAAGAATACACAAAATTCAAGCTAGAAATGGCAAGAACAATAGCATAGCATGCACGGATCAACTACAACATCATCGGCAAAATTGCAAACAAGTTGACAATCTGCCCAGATTCACAAAGTAGCAAAAGTAGAGCTCGATTGACTCAAGTTACGGTGCTCCATAATTGCAAAAAAAGACATGGATGGATAGAGCACTACAAGATTAACAAAACATCCTTAATGATCATCCTCAAAAGAGGCACGGATCACTAGGAAACAACATGAACATATGGCATCATGAGATAAACAGCTCAAGGACTTAGTGGAAATGCTAAGTCCCTGAAAACAGAATTACCAAGTGCACCACTTTTCAAGCTTGCACTAGTCACCACACACATCACAAAAATAAATGGGTTGCACCTCTTGAAAGATGACAAAACCCTTAACAAAACATATGCAGAGCATCAGGGCATATCATGCACACAATAATCATGGCAAAAATAACAAAAAGCTAAATGGAGTAGCAAATCTGACAATTATCTCAAGTAGCCCTCTTCTAACAGCATTTCGGGCATCAATACGAACTCAAATGAAAATGATGCAATGGAATGAAATGATGTACTCTTTGAGATGAACATTTTGATATGCTATATGCATGAATCGGAGCTACGGATGCAAAGTTACGATGCGATGAACCTTAGCACATGGATTAGGGACTTAGGGAAAAAAACGGGGTCAACCCTAATATTCCAGATCTGGATCGGGGCACGCAAACCGAGGCGGCGGCGCTGCTCGCCGGAGATGGCGAGGACGGTGGCTGGATCTTTGCCGAAGTTGAGGGAGGAAGAGGCCGGGGCGAGGAAGAGGGCGGCGGGCGGCCGGAGAGGTCGCCGGACGGCGGCGGTCACCGGGTGGCGGGGCGGCGCGCACCGGGCGGCGAGGTGGCTCGGGCGGAGGCGGGTGGAGGCGGCGGGGCGCGCGCTCCGTCCGGGCGGCGGCGGGCAGCGGCTTGGGCGTGAGGAGGCGAAGGACGGCGGCACGGGGAACGGTGGCTCGGGCCCTCGGGGGCCGGCGCTGGGCCTGGCGGGCCCGCGCGGGTGGCGGCGCGGCGATGCGGTCCCGCGGCCACGTGGCGGTCGGTGGCTGGCTGCGGCGACTTTGTCCGGCCCGGACGGACGTGTCCGGCCGGCGCGGAGGCGATATTTAGGGTTTCGTGGGGGAGAAGAAGAAGAAAACGGAGGGGGTCTTTAAATAGGCATAGAGGGAGCTAGGAGAGTCCAAATGAGGTGCGGTTTTCGGCCACGCGATCGTGATCGAACGATCTAGATGAAGGAGAAGGCTTAGGTGGGTTTGGGCCAAATTGGAGGGGTGTTGGGCTGCAACACACACGAGGCCTTTTCGGTCCCTCGGTTAACCGTTGGAGCATCAAACGAAGTCCAAATGGTACGAAACATGACAGGTGGTCTACCGGTAGTAAACCAAGGCCGCTTGGCAAGTCTCGATCCAATCCGGAAATGTTTAATCCCCACACACGAAAGAAAGGTAGAAACGACCACCGGCGGAGAACGGAGCGCCGGAGTGCAAAACGGACAACGGGGAAAATGCTCGAATGCATGAGATAAACACGTATGCAAATGCAATGCACATGATGACATGATATGAGATGCATGACAACGACAACAACACATGGAGGCAAAGACCCGAACCCGAGAAAATAAAATAACTTAAGGCCGGAAACGACAAGAGTTGAAGTACATATTCGGAAAATCATATCCGGGGTGTTACAACACTCCACCACTACGAAAGGATCTCGTCCCGAGATCTAGGACTGAAAGAACGTCGGGTACTCAGAACGGAGGTGATCCTCGCGTTCCCAGGTAGCTTCACGGTCGGAATGGTGTGACCACTTGACTTTGAGGAATTTGATTGACTTGTTGCGAGTCTTGCGTTCAAACTGTTCGAGAATAGCAATGGGGTGCTCACGATAGGAGAGATCTTCTTGGAGCTCAATGTCCTCGAAGTTGACGGTGCGGTCAGGAGTCTTGAAGCACTTTCGAAGCTGAGAGACATGGAACACGTCATGCACATTTGCAAAGTTTGAAGGAAGCTCGAGTTGATAGGCGAGATCGCCTCTCTTGCTGACAATCTTGAAAGGTCCCACCTATCTAGGGGAAAGCTTCCCTTTGATACCAAAGCGATGAGTACCTTTCATTGGAGAGACGTGGAGGTAAACATGATCTCCGATCTCGAAAGCCAAATCACGGTGCTTACTATCATAGTAGCTCTTCTGGCGGGATTGGGCTGCTTTGAGGTTATCTCGAATGACTTTGCACATTTCCTCTGCCTCTGTGATTAAGTCATTTCCGAGAAGCTGACGTTCACCGGTTTCAGACCAGTTGAGAAGGGTACGGCACTTCCTGCCATATAGAATTTCAAATGGGGCCTTGCCCGAACTTGCTTGAAAATTGTTGTTGTAAGATAATTCAGCATATGGAAGACAATCCTCCCACTTCATGCCGAAGGAGATCACACAAGCCCTGAGCATCTCTTCAAGAATCTGGTTGACACGCTCGACTTGACCGCTAGTTTGCGGATGGAAATCTGTGCTGAAGAAGATGTTGGTGCCCATGGCCTTCTGAAAAGAATCCCAAAATTTGGAGGTAAAGATGCTGCCACGGTCTGAAGAGATCACTTGTGGGATACCGTGCAGAGAGACAATCCCAGAGGTATAGAGTTCCGCCAATTGAGCTACAGTGATTGACTCTTTGATAGGCAGAAAGTGAGCCACTTTAGTGAGTTTGTCAATGACAATGAATATAGCATCATTGCCACGTTTGGACTTTGGAAACCCAGTCACGAAGTCCATCTCAATGTGGTCAAACTTCCATTCTGGAATGGCAAGAGGTTGGAGGAGACCAGCTGGCCTTTGGTGTTCTGCCTTCACTCTTCTGCAGACATCACATTCATTCACGAATTGAGCAATCTTGCGCTTCATTCGAGTCCACCAATAAGCCTGCTTGAGGTCCTGATACATCTTCGTGCTCCCAGGGTGGATGGAGAGGAGATAATTGTGAGCCTCGTTCATGATCACTTTACGGAGGTCACCTTTGGGTAAAACAATACGATCCTCGAAGAAGAGAGTGTCCTTATCATCCTCGAAGTTGACGGTGCGGTCAGGAGTCTTGAAGCACTTTCGAAGCTGAGAGACATGGAACACGTCATGAACATTTGCAAAGTTTGAAGGAAGCTCGATTTGATAGGCGAGGTCGCCTCTCTTGCTGACAATCTTGAAAGGTCCCACGTATCTAGGGCAAGCTTCCCTTTGATACCGAAGCAACGAGTACCTTTCATAGGAGAGACGCGGAGGTAAACATGATCTCCAATCTCGAAAGCCAAATCACGGTGCTTACTATCATAGTAGCTCTTCAGACGGGATTGGGCTGCTTTGAGGTTATCACGAATGACTTTGCACATTTCTTCTGCCTCTGTGATTAAGTCATTACCCAAAAGCTGACGTTCACCGGTTTTAGACCAGTTGAGAGGGGTACGGCACTTCCTGCCATACAGAATTTCGAATGGGGCCTTGCCCGAACTTGCTTGAAAACTATTGTTGTAGGATAATTCAGCATAAGGAAGACAATCCTCCCACTTCATGCCGTAGGAGATCACACAAGCCCTGAGCATATCTTCAAGAATCTGGTTGACACGCTCGACTTGACCGCTAGTTTGAGGATGGAAAGCTGTGCTGAAGCGGATGTTGGTGCCCATGGCCTTCTGAAAAGAATCCCAAAACTTGGAGGTAAAGATGCTGCCATGGTCTGAAGAGATCACCTGTGGAATACCATGCAGAGAGACAATACGAGAGGTATAGAGTTCCGCCAATTGAGCTGCAGTGATCTACTCTTTGATAGGCATAAAATGAGCCACTTTAGTGAGTTTGTCGATGACAACGAATATAGTATCGTTGCCACGCTTGGACTTTGGAAACCCAGTCACGAAGTCCATCTCAATGTGGTCAAACTTCCATTCTGGAATGGCAAGAGGTTGGAGGAGACCAGCTGGCCTTTGGTGTTCTGCCTTCACTCTTCTGCAGACATCGCATTCATTCCCGAATTGAGCAATCTCGCGCTTCATTCGAGTCCACCAATAAGCCTGCCTAAGGTCCTGATACATCTTCGTGCTCCCAGGGTGGATGGAGAGGAGAGAATTGTGAGCCTCGTTCATGATCACTTTACGGAGGTCACCTTTGGGTAAAACAATACGATCCTCGAAGAAGAGAGTGTCCTTATCGTCAAGGCGGTAGCACTTGTACTTGGGTTGACTCTTGGCAATCCCAATCTTCACCTTTTTCACCATAGCATCAAGAAGCTGGGCTTGGCGAATCTGGTCTTCCAAGGTAGGAGAGACTTGAAGGTTGGCGAGGAAACCTTGAGGAACAACTTGCAGATTAAGTTTGCGGAAAGCTTCACAAAGCTCGGGTTGATAAGGCTTGAGAATCAGACTGTTGTAGTAAGCCTTTCTGCTCAATGCGTCAGCAATCACATTGGCCTTGCCTGGAGTATACTCGATACTCGGATTATACTCTTGAATCATTTCGACCCATTGAGTTTGCCTGAGGTTGAGATTAGGCTGAGTGAAGATGTACTTGAGACTCTTGTGATCGGTGAAAATGTCCACTTTTCTTCCCAATAGAAGATGTCTCCAAGTCAGAAGAGCATGCACAACTGCCGCCAACTCGAGATCATGAGTGGGGTAGTTTTTCTCATTAGGCTTCAATTGGTGAGAGGTATAAGCAACAACTTCCTTCTCTTGCATCAATACTGCGCCAAGACCTTGGAGAGAGGCATCACAAAAGACCTCGTACGGTTTGGATTCATCAGGCGAAGTCAGAACTGGAGCAGTAATCAATTTCTCTTTCAAAGTGTTGAAAGCAATGTCACACTCCGGAGACCAAACGTACTTGACGTGCTTCTGGAGAAGATTTGAGAGAGGCTTCGTGATCTTAGAAAAGTTTTCAACGAATCTTCGACAATAACTTGCGAGACCGAGGAAGCTACGGAGTTGCTTCATGTTCTGAGGAGGTTCCCAATTCACAATTGCAGACACCTTCTCAGGACTCACAGCAATGCCCTTGGCAGAGATGATATGACCAAGATAAAGAACCTCATCGAGCCAAAATTCTCACTTGGAGAACTTGGCGTAGAACTGATGTTCCCTGAGCTTATCGAGTACCAAACGCAAGTGCTTGGCATGATCTTCCTTGTTCTATGAGAAAACCAGAATGTCATCGAGATAGACCAAAACGAAGTCATTGGTGTAGGCGTTGAAGATGAAGTTCATCATGCGAGAGAAAGTCGAAGGAGCGTTGACGAGGCCAAAAGACATGACAGTGTATTCATATGAACCATAGCTTGTCCTGAAAGCCGTCTTGGGAATATCTTGCTCACGGATTCGAATCTGATGATAACCCATATGGAGATCAAGCTTGGAGAATACTTGGGCACCTTTGAGTTGTTCCAACAGCTCATTGATGTTGGGAAGTGAGTATTTGTTTTTGATGGTCTTCTTGTTCAATGGACGGTAATCAACACAAAGCCGGTCCGTTCCATCCTTCTTCTTCACAAAAAGAACACCACAACCCCACGGAGAAGAACTAGGCTGGATGAGACCCATTTTCTCTTGAATATCGAGTTGCTTCTTCAGCTCCTTCAACTCTTCAGGTCCGAGCTTGTAAGGACGTTTGCACACAGGTTTCGTACCAGGCTCAAGATCAATGACGAATTCAACAGGCCGGTGCGGAGGCATTCCTGGAAGCTCTTCTGGAAAGACGTCTTGATAATCGCAAACGACTGGAATTTGCGAGATGGCATCGAGTTCACCCTTCTCATTGAGAGAAAACAGACGGATGGTATCGTCATTCGCGAGCGGCAAAGACAATTACATCCTCAGACAAATGAGTCAATTGAATCTGCCTGGCTGCACCATCAAGCTGAGCCTTGTGCTTAGAAAGCCAATCCATTCCGAGAATAAGATCAATATCCGAGTTACCAAGAACCATTGGGGAAGCCAGAACCTTGAAATCACCCATCATGATAGAAATATCTGGGACTATTGAAGTAGCCCTCATAGACTTAGCCGGAGAAATCACTCCCATAGGTTTACCCAACATTTGTGAAACGAAGTCATGCTTGGAAACAAATGATCTTGACATGAAACAATGCGATGCACCAGTGTCAAAAAGAACTTTTGCGGGAATAGAGTTAACTGGGAAGTTACCCATGATGACATCTGACGAGTCCTCTGTCTGAGCTGCATTCAGCAAGTTGACCTTAGCGTGCTTGGGGTTATGCTTGACCACAGCTGTACTTGCCGATCTGACAAGAGGAGGAGGAGGAAGACGCCTCTAATTGAAACACTTGTTGGCATAGTGACCCTTCTGTTCGCACTTGTTGCACTTGACCTCTGAAAGCGGATGGTGATACGGAGCACTCGATCTTGGAGCTTGAGACGAAGTCTTGTTCTGAAAGCCAGGGTTGGGTGGGTGGGAAGAACCACTGCCACCTTTGCTCTTCTGTTGATACGGCTGACGGAACGGAGGAGGAGGAAGCCAATACTTCTACTGCTTGGCCACTTGAGTAGAGGAAGAAGGAGTAACATCTCTGACTCGCTTCTTGGAAGCATCACACCTCAACTGAGCAGCCTCTTGCTTCAGTGCCATGTTGTAGAACTCATCGTATCTCAAGGGCTCAAAGAGGACAAGAGCTAGCTGAATTTATTCTCTGAGACCACCCCTGAACTGGTATATCATGCTCTTCTCATTAGGGACGTCCTGCTTGGCAAAGCGGGTGAGCTTCTGGAACAACTTGTTGTAGTCATAGACAGACAAAGAGCCTTGCTTTAGATTGTGGAATTCCTCACGCTTGCTTTCAACCACGCTCTGGGGAATATGATGAGCTCGGAAATCTTGACGGAATTCATCCCAAGTGATAACACGTCCACCTCTGGAGTCCTTGTACTGCTGGAACCATTCTGCAGCTTGATCTTTGAGTTGGAAGGAAGCGAACTTGACAAAGTCCTCAGGCCTGACGTTACTGCACTCGAAATGCTTGCACAGATCCACAAGCCAATCGTCAGCATCGGTTGCCTCAACACAATTGCTGAAAGTCTTTGGCCCGTTAGCAAGGAACTGGTTGAGTGTAGCGAAGTGATTCTGATTGTTGCCTTGATTCCCTTGGTTGCCTTGATTGCGCTCTTGAAGAATTTGCATGATCAACTGTGTGTTTGCATTGGTTGCGGCCATCACAGCTTTCCATGCCTCCGGAGGAGGTGGAGGTGGTGGCGGATCAGGATTCGGAGTCATGCATGTTGGAGGAGCCATCCTGAAGAGGTTGCCCACCATTAGCACATTGATAGACAAATATTGAAGCTGAATCCAACGGAATGAAAATTGCAACATATAGTCTTCACATCCGAACAAAAAGAACGAATGCATTCCTCTTGAAATGGTCACATATCCATAAATTGAGAAGCCACGTAGAATTAAGGTAGAGAAATAAATCAACAAGGTACGGATCAAGAACGAATAATCGGTAAGAAATCCCAATCTCAAACCAATATCCGTGGAAGAAGAACTAGAGCTACTAGAATTCCCACCTATGAAACTCCCTAACCTTTCCGGTTATGCAATCAGGTGTTGGGGATACAGGGGAAGCATAATATCTCACCCAAACTAGCAAATCCTACATCCAGCTGTATCCATCCTTCAACACATAACCAAGAAACCTTCGGAAACCATCTACCTCAACCTTCGAAAAGCATCCGTTATACAACTTATGGCGATACTCCCGAACTCCCGCCCCAGTACTGGGTGGCGTCGAGGTTATCTCACCAAGGAACTGCATAAAAGAGATTTTCGATGTCGGCGTACTAAACTCAGGTATTCCAGAACTGCAACGATAAAATTATGATGACAACACCTCAGAGCTCAACTCCCCAGGACACTTCCACACAACCCCTGACAGGAGGCACCAAGACAATGTTCTCATCATAAAACCATTGGAACGATTCCAAGATACCCGCGTGATCCTAAAAAAAATTTAGTGAAATTTGAGAAGAGAAGAGTCAAAACTCTACGTCAGGATGCCTTACCAGAGCGATGAGGAGACAGGCAAGTAAAAGGAATTCCTAAACTCTCTGATATATAATTCCTAATGACTCAAAACATTTTTCTAGACACAACTCGACCGCTAACAACGATCAAGCAATGGGGCTCCTAAGGTCGGGGAAGGCTCTGATTACCAACTTGTAACACCCTCGATGCGACTATATCTCCCACGTGTCGAGGCATGACTTAGAGGCATAATCGCATTGAAGGCATATGTCGCAAGTTAGGCAATCTTCACAACATCCCATGTAATAAGATAATAAAGGGGAGATAACATAGTTGGCTTACACTCGCCACGTCAATCAAGTACATAAATAACATTACATCATTCAAACACTCATGGCCCGACTACGGCGCCAAAATAAAAGAGAACCCAACATGCGACAACGGTCCTGTTCACCCCCAACTAGGCACCACTACTGATCATCAGGAAAGGAAACATAGTAACATTGAGAGTCTTCGTCGAACTCTCACTTGAGCTCAAGCGCGTCACCTGGAGCGGAATCATCAGGCCCTGCATCTGGTGTAATAGTAATCTGTGAGCCACAGGGACTCAGCAATCTCGCACCCTCGCGATCAAGACTATTTAAGCTTATAGGTAAGGCAAGGTAAATATAAGTGGAGCTGCAGCAAGCGACTAGCAAATATGGTGGCTAACTTATTCGCAAAAGAGAGCAAGAAGAGGAGGCAAAAGCGCGAGCGAGAAACTAGAGGGAAACCTGCGCAAACATTACTCCAACACCGTGTCCACTTCCCGGACTCCGCCGAGAAGAGGCCATCACGGTAACACACTCAGTTGATTCATTTTAATTAAGTTAAGGTTCAACTTATCTACAATCGGACATTAACAAATTCCCATCTGCCCATAACCGCGGGCACGGCTTTCGAAAGTTCAAATCCCTGCAGGGGAGTCCCAACTTAGCCCATGACAAGCTCTCACGGTCAACGAAGGAATAGACCTCCTCCCAAGACGTTCCGATCAGACTCGGTATCTCGGTACTTCAAGACAACTCCGACAATGGTAAAACAAGTCCAGCAACACCACCCGCTGTGCCAACAAATCCTGATAGGAGCTGCACATATCTCGTTCTCAGGGCACACCAGATAAGCTAAGTGTACGGGAGCCAACGTAACCCAAGTTGCCAAGGGACGGCCCCGCACGGTGCTCTAGGTTGGACCAACACTCAGAGGAGCACTGGCCCGGAGGGGTTAAAATAAGATGACCCTTGAGTCCTTGAAAGCCAAGGGAAAAGGCTAGGTGGCAAATGGTAAAACCAAGGCTGGGCATTGCTGGAGGAGTTTTATTCAAGGCGGACTGTCAAGGGGTTCCCATTATAACCCAACCGCGTAAGGAACGCAAAATCCGGGAACATAACACCGATATGACGGAAACTAGGGCGGCAAGAGTGGAACAAAGCACTAGGCGAGAGGCCGAGCCTTCCACCCTTTACCAAGTATATAGATGCATTAAGATAACAAGATAATATAATGATATCCCAACAAGTAAATAAATGTTCCAACAAGGAACGGCCTTCGATCTTCACCTGCAACTAGCAACGCTATAAGAGGGGCTGAGCAAAGCGGTAACATAGCCAATCAACGGTTTGCTAGGACATGGTGGGTTAGAGGTTTGACATGGAAATTTGGGAGGCTTGAAAGCAAATGGTAGGCATCGTAGCATTGGCATAGCAAAAGAGCGAGCAAACTAGCATAGCAAAGATAGTAGTGATTTCGATGGTATGATCATCTTGCCTGCACAGTTGTCAGAGTTGACTGGATCCTCGAAAGCAAACTCAATGGGCTCCTCGTTAGCAAACTCGTCTCCCGGCTCTACCCAAACAAGACAAATAAGCAACAAGGACACAATCAACCACGTGCAAGGATCAAACAAGACGATGCAAAGATGATATGCTATGCGGGATGCGATGCGGGATGCAAATGCAAGATATGACAGGAAATGCAAGAACCTAGCCTCAACTTGGGAATCCAAGTGTACCACTGGAAAGATGAGATGAAATCGCTTGAAAATGATATAAAGAATGCCGGAATCAGAGTTACGGTTTGGAAATGGCAAGCAATTCAAATATGACCACGTTCTGCGATTTACAGCAAGTAGCCATCTAAATGCAATGAGATGAACAAGCTACAGCATCCAAACTTGACAACAAAATACATGGAAGGGATGCATTCAAGATGCTTAACAAAAGTATAGCGCTGAGCTACGGCCAATTCATCCATTAACAGGTTCAAACAAGCATGGCAAAAATGCATATGGCAAACAGATCTCAGACTTAGTGAAATTAACACTTGTCTGGAATTTCAGATCAGGTAGCACTCTTCGGAGCAACAAAACTACATGCTATAGGAACTGAACATGGCAAAGTAAAGCATGGCATGGAGCTACTCAAAGAGCTTAACAAAACTCCCTTAGTGACCTTGAGCCAAAAGGGATCAGAAAATACAATTGCAAGCATCTGAACATAGCAAAAACATAATCAGTTTTCAGACTTAGTGAAAACTGGCACATGCTGAAACATAACTCAAGTAGGCATTTTTACGAGCTCGATGCACTCACTACGGTGCAAGTCATGATAATCTAAGAATACACCCATCAATAATACACAAAATTCAAGCTAGACATGGCAAGAACAATAGCATAGCATGCACGGATCAACTACAACATCATCGGCAAAATTGCAAACAAGTTGACAATCTGCCTAGATTCACAAAGTAGCAAAAGTAGAGCTCGATTGACTCAATCTAGGGTTCTCTATAATTGCAAACAAAGACATGGATGGATAGAGCACTACAATATTAACAAAACATCCTTACTGATCATCCTCAAAAGAGGCACGGATCACTAGGAAATAACATGAACATATGGCATCATGAGATAAACAGCTCAAGGACTTGGTGGAAATGCTAAGTCCCTGAAAACAGAATTACCAAGTGCACCACTTTGCAAGCTTGCACTAGTCACCACACACATCACAAAAATACATGGGTTGCACCTCTAGAAAGATGACAAAACCCTTAACAAAACATATGTAGAGCATCAGGGCATATCATGCACACAATAATCATGGCAAAAATGACAAAAAGCTAAATGGAGTAGCAAATCTGACAATTATCTCAAGTAGCCCTCTTCTAACAGCATTTCGGGCATCAAGATGAACTCAAATGAAAATGATGTAATGGAATGAAATGATGTACTCTCTGAGATGAACATTTTGATATGCTATATGCATGAATCGGATCTACGGATGCGAAGTTACGATGCGATGAACATTAGCACATGGATTAGGGACTTGGGGGGAAAACGGGGTCAAGCCTGATATTCCATATATGGATCGGGGCACGCAATCCGAGGCGGTGGCGCTGCTCGCCGGAGATGGCGAGGACGGTGGCCGGATCTTCGTCGGAGTTGAGGGAGGAAGAGGCCGGGGCGAGGAAGATGGCGGCGGGCGGCCAGAGAGGTCGCCGGACGGCGGCGGTCACCGGGCGGCGGGGTGGTGCGCACCGGGTGGCGAGGTAGCTCGGGCGGAGGCGGCTGGAGGCGGCGGTGCACGCGCTCCGGCCGGGCGGCGGTGGGCGGCGGCTCGGGCGCGAGGAGGCGAAGGGCGGCGGCGTGGGGAACGGCGGCTCAGGCCCTCGGGGGCCGGCGCTGGGCCTGGCGGGCCCGCGCGGGTGGCGGCGCGGCGATGCGGTCCCGCGGCCACGTGGCGGTCGGTGGCTGGCTGCAGCGACTTTGTCCGGCCCGGACGGACGTGTCCGGCCGGGGCGGAGGCGATATTTAGGGTTTCGTGGAGGAGAAGAAGAAGAAAACGGAGGGGGTCTTTAAATAGGCATAGAGGGAGCTAGGAGAGTCCAAATGAGGTGCGGTTTTCGGCCACGCGATCGTGATCGAACGATCTAGATGATGGAGAAGGCTTAGGTGGGTTTGGGCCAAATTGGAGGGGTGTTGGGCTGCAACACACACGAGGCCTTTTCGGTCCCTCGGTTAACCGTTGGAGTATCAAACGAAGTCCAAATGATACGAAACTTGACAGGCGGTCTACCGGTAGTAAACCAAGGCCACTTGGCAAGTCTCGGTCCAATCCGGAAATGTTTAATCCCCACACATGAAAGAAAGCTAGAAATGACCACCGAAGGAGAACGAAGCGCCGGAATGCAAAACGGACAACGGGGGAAATGCTCGAATGCATGAGATGAACACGTATGCAAATGCAATGCACATGATGACATGATATGAGATGCATGACAACGATAACAACACACGGAGACAAAACCCTGAACCCGAGAAAATAAATTAACTTAACGCCAGAAATGGCAAGAGTTGGAGTACACATTGGGAAAATTACATCCGGGGTGTTACATCGGAGCGACTTATGATTTGTCCCAAAGGATCATCGTCCAAGATCTCCCAAGCTCGACGAGAATGAGAAGCGCCACCGCCTTGCGAATCCATGGCAATGGCGACCAACTGCCTTGTCCCTTGTGGAGCTCGTTTACACGAGAGGAGATGGTAACTACACGGCTTTGTCCCTTTGAAAAGGATGTTCTGTGGACACGCACTAGTGCAGTTTATATTTGAGACTAGCTAGAGGCACATGCGTTGCACGGAACATCAAGATGCATTTATACGAGTTGTTTATCTCGTGGGAGATGAAGATGAACGAGGGAAGGCCTTGTCTACAAATGTGGAGAGGGGTGTGGGTATCTTTTTGCAAAATTGCCATAATTTCCTTCCTATCCGTCAGATATAAATTGGACGACATATTTTGTAGGATGGCAGGCACACCATCATCACCAACTCTTTTTTATAAGAGTAGAGATAGATATAGATAGACACAGAGATTAGGGAGCTGGCGGGCGGTTCATTGTACGGCACGTTTGCATCCATCCACTAGCCCAGAATTAAAGCCCGCATGACATTTACAACGACTGGGATTAGTTGTTTTTCGGGCGCATGGACCAATGCGGACTAGCGAACCTGGTCACCCTTTTCCGAGCATGCCTTCGACAAGTACATGCGTGACATGCGTGCATGCAAAACTTGCATGACCAAACCATGCGAAGCGAAGCAGTAGGCTGTCGAACTACAGCCAACATGTTGCAGCCATGTCATCCACACGCAACCTAAAGGCCAATTCATACTTTGCTGGACTATACTGTACTACTATGCATTGTTTGGCATGAGCGTTCCTTGGAGCTCATGCTGTAACTGGCGTACTCCACAACCCGCTTCCCTTCACCTTCCTATTCCACCGCCCGTGCACGTCTGCGGGAAGAGACCGGTCAACCCTTATATAGGTGTGCTAGCATAAAAAGATGCATGCATGACCACTAAAATTTCCTTTCTCTTATCACCGTGAAATAAATGTGGCATGAAACTCAAAGCCCTTTAAGTCTGAGTATAATAGATATCATCATCCTCCTCTGGCTCCGCTCCGCCCGCGTCGTTATCCTCCTGTTTCGGCTCTGCGTCATCGTTCTCCTCCTCCGGCTCCGTGTGCTGCTCCGCCTCCAACGCCTCCTCGTCCGGCTCCGGCTAGTTTGGACTCCGGAGGAAGGGTGGCTGCAATCCAGGCTTCACAACGCCTCCAGATCAAAGCGACGCTCTGGCGGGAGCATGACGTATGTCGTTACCTTCGGTCAAGCCATGACTATCGAGCGACCGCGACCGGAGAAGAGATGATGGGAGGGGAATGAATACAGCTACTGCTTTGGTTCCCCGTCCAGCTTAAATAAATGCGCACCATCATACGTACCCGC
Source organism: Triticum urartu (assembly GCF_056163025.1). Lineage (NCBI taxonomy): Eukaryota > Viridiplantae > Streptophyta > Magnoliopsida > Poales > Poaceae > Triticum > Triticum urartu. The sequence goes on along the minus strand of NC_141873.1, from coordinate 188,542,382 downwards.
AGGTGCACAAATTGTAACATATGGGTCTGCTTAGGGGGCGTCATGTAACTGGTATATGTGTGAGATTCTGAGAGAGGGAGTGCGTGTGTGTGACTCTACTCTTCGGACTTGAACTCCACCTTTTGCATCGGGACTAGCAATGTGCCCGAGCGTTACAACGGATCCAAAGTAGAATAGTACTTGTTCACAAACTTGAAAGAAAACACTCTTGTTTTGATATACATATATACCACTAAAAATATATTACTTTTCGCTCAAAACATATTTCTTAGGCTATTTTGCTGAGGTGAGGGAGGGATGTGGTTGCTTATAAGATAATAAGGGGTTTTCTACAAATTGGAGCAGAGAAGTGGGCTATTGTTGCAAAAATGCGACAACTTACCTCACAGCCGTAAGATGCAGATCTAATTATCAGAAATGATGGATGGCAGACACACCATCATCACCAACTGAGTCTTTTATCTCTTCTCTTATAAAAATATAGTTGGTAATGATGGTGTGCCTGCCATCCTGCAATATAGGTCGTCCAATATATATCTGGCGGATAGGAAGGAAACTATGGCAATTTTACAAAAAGATACCCACACCCCTCTCCACATTTGCAAATAAGGCCTTCCCTCGTTCATCCTTTTCTCCCACAAGATAAACTACTCATACAAATGCATCTTTGATGTTCCGTGCAACGCATGGGCATCTTGCTAGTAGGAGTAGAGATATAAGTATAATGGTATTGCCCTTTATCATGTGATTTATGTGGCCATGTTAACGTGGTTGTGTAAAAAATGTCACTTCCTGCTCGTGATTTGCGTTATAAAATTATGAGAAGTTTGCTAACTACTAAAATAAAGTGGAATTTGTCCATGTTTTATAAGTAAATTAAGGTGATTATTTATCATACAGGTAAGGTTGGATGAATGATGGTAGGAACAAATCCTCCACCTAGAGCATGTGTGTGTGAAATGGGGTCTTAGTGTGTGTGTGTGTGTGTGAAGCGGAGTCTTCGGTGGCAGAAGTAATTTAAGTATGTGTGGCTTCATTGTAGAGACGTGATGTGTATGGTAGAGGATACCAACGAGGGGGGTGCAAGAGAGAATGGGCACGTAAAGAGGGAAGAGAAGGCATGTGCGCGTGAGAGGCGTTGACATCGAGATAACGTGTTTGTTCGAGAGAGACTGAGGAAGACTACTATATATCGATGGTGCATGTAGGCGGGAATTAAACGAAGCGATGGTCTTATTAGTTTCTAGGATATAGGGGAGGAGTGAGAGAGGGGGTGGCTAGAAGGAGATTGTTAAGTGTGAGTGTGTGTTTTAGAGAAGAGACCCATCCAGGCAGAAGTCATGTGCACACAAGAAGAGAACGATTCGATCTGGGGTGAGGGTGAGGGTAATTAACTATGTATGGAGACATAGGAGACCTTGAATGTGCATGTGCGAGAGGTATACATGTATACGTGGGATGTGTGTATGTGCGCGCGTGCATAATCAAGATAAAAGAAAGAAGACATAAGTCATAAGATCAACGGTATGGGAGAGACGGATTGGTATGACAATATGCATGCATGTGAGCGTGGAGGGAAGAAGGCCCGATAATTGAGCATGTGTTTTTGTCTTTAAGAGATAGTGGCATGGGATGGAGAGCAGAGAGAGCGAGACACAACAATTGTGCAAAAGAGATCGACCTATAGATGCATGTATAGAGAGACAGATATAGTGTGCGTGATAGCAAGCAAGAGTGTGTGCAAGAAAGAAAGGTTGACAGAGAAACTGCAGATAGATAGAGAGATAGAGATTCTAGCTAGAGGGGCATCGACTAGTTTGTGTGTTAGAGATGACCGTCGAGTGGTTCAGAGGGGTGAGTTATGTGGGCGCTTGACTGCATGTAGAAAGAAACATATATAGTGTGCATGATAGGAAGCAAGAGTGAGGGCGAGAAAGAAGGTTGATGGAGAAACAGATAAATACGCTAGCTAGAGGGAGATCGAATAGCTAGTGTGTGTGTGTGTTAGAGATAAGAGTCAAGTGGACCAGAAGGCTGAGTTATCTGTGTGGGCATGAGAGAGATAGAGAGAGGGTGCATGTGAGTCACATGCAAACAAATATCAGAGATAAATGAGATCCTGACAGACGGAGTTTTGTGTTTGTGAGAGAGAAAGATATTTCACAAGGAGAGTGATAGCTAGAGAGGCATACCAGGGAACACGAGATATCCCTATGGAGAGAGAGTGTGTGTGAGCGACATACTAGGGAATTGTGGAGAGATAGGAGACCCTGGGAGACAGAGTTTGTGTTTGTGTGTGAGAAAGAAATATTTAAAAGGGCGAGTCGTAGCTTCTCATACCTAAGGAGCGCAAGACTTGTCTATGTGAGAGGGGTGTGTGAGTGGCACACAGGGGAATAGTAGAGAGAAATGAGACCCCGGGAGACCAAGTTTGTGTTTGTATGAGAGAAAGAGATTTCATAGGGAGAATCATATTTAGAGACACATAGAAGGGAGCGAGATATAATTAGAGGGAGATAGAGTGAAGGTTGAGGGAGAGAGTACCATCAGTGTGTTACGACGATAAAAGATCATTGTCGACATACAAGTAGCACGGGAGATACCCGAGAGATGATGAAGGCGTATAGGTCTAGAGAGAGATATAAGCATGAGTGCTAGCTATATGAGACGAATATTTGTATTAGAGTGCATTCAAATATTTAAACTAGAGATCACGACATCGATAATATCATAACGAAAATTGGTCAATCAAACATGCATATTCATTTGAATTTGGGGACACGTGTAATGTTATATAGTTTATCAATATTAGTGATCCATAGATTCTTTAATTAGAGACAATGCATGGTTTATATGCAGTTAATGTCTAAATTGGATTACACTACATGTTACTTGTGTCAAACACATTATACATGTTTGAGAAGTAAAAAAACCGCATGAAACACACATTAATTGAAGACAGTTAGCAAGGAATGCATACATTGGATTTCAACCTAAAGTGGTTTCAAATATTTGAAAATCCAAATTAAGATGCATCCAGCCTTATGATTCTGAGATCATGCCATTTGTAAACCATATTTATGTATAAAGGGTGTTGTGCTTTTCAAAGTATATATAAAAAATGATGTATATAGATTTGTATTCGAATACAAAATGGATCCTGCATGAAAAAAAAATACAAACTGGATTCGAATTGAGTTGGCACGGTAAACGTGCACTCTTTCTCTGCAAAAAATTGAATGAAGCTGGGAAACTCGCAATAAATGGCCGAAACCAAAATCCGCAAGATGGAAATTACTGCCTATCCCTGACACGCAAAGCCTATCGACTCGATTTCTATAGGTTTCGATAGGGGTAAGCTTGTAATTTCACTCAAACATGACATAACCGCATTTTCCTCTCACCTCCCTAGATTCATACACGGTGAGCGCCAAAACACAGTTTCTCCTCGGCCGAAATCGCCTCTCACCTCCCTCCCCTATTCATACAAGGTGGGCGCAAAAACAAACTCTCTTGGGCCGAAATCTCCATCGGCAAATATTTGGTGTATGCGAGATTACTGTGCTACCCCCAACTAACTAATATTGATGTGATGTAGGAAATTTTAAATGGGGGCTAAGTTTGTAAATTTCCTCGCATTTGAGACAAGCGCGCCCTGAAGACATGGTGCCCCTACCTCTCTGCCTCCATTTCCCCATTCGTACTCCGTGGGCGCCAAAATACCCTCTCCACCGCAGTCTGCTCCATCCGCCACCCCATCCACCGTCGTCCTCGTCCACCATGCCAGAGCTGATACCCCGACACCTTCGTCATTAAAAGAGGTCGACCTCTCTCATCCATGGCTTCAGACCAGGATCCTTGCATCGCATCCTCCCGCTTCATCCGCGCCGTCGTCCACCTTGCCGAGGCTACTCGTACGACCGTCTCATCCACCACAGTGGGATATTTCGCTCGCCGCCACCGTCTGCCCTCCTAGATCTTCTTCCACGCCGCCAACAGCCATCGCAACCGCATCACCCTCAACGCCTCAGCAGATGCTTACAAAGCGCCACACCAGAGGCGGTGATAGAGGCAAAGGTGTCCCGTCTTTCAATGAGATGGTGGCTATCGTTTTGGAGGAAGTGGACTTTGACGAACCGACTACGATCGTGCGAGGATGTCGCACCTTAGCAATCGCTAAACCAACTCCGAGAGGTTATTGACCACGCTGGAGCACGATCAACCTGACCACGAAGGTATGTTTTCCTGCAGGAAAATGTAGAACAAGAAAGAAACTAAGGTTTCAATCTGGATATTGCGAATATAAGAGGAAATATTTATTGATCAAGGTGGGATTCTGTGATGTCTTGGTCTGGTCGTTGAACACAAATGAAGTACGTGAAGTTGCAGCTATGGCGAACTTTTGATCTACACAAAACCCAAAGTCTAAACGATGCCCTAAGGGCTGTATATATGGAGGAGAGACGGGGGAATTTCATGGCCCTTGGAGAAGGGGTCCGAAACCAACCCTAACTCTTGTTTCCCCACACATACGGACTCTAAAACCTGCCTATACTTAAGTATTTCGAAAATACATGGGCCTGGCCCAATAATAAGGTGACGCAACACCTAGAATAGCCTCTGGACGAAAATTATGAAGTGGCATCTTGTATATTCCGTCCAAGGCTTCACGCACTCATTATGGTGGCTTTAAAGTCCTGAAATCATCACTTGAAACTCCATTCTTGTTTCCCTTGCACATGCCATCATCTCCATGCTTGTTCTTGCTCCAATATTCATCCTTCTCCATGCTAGTCCCTTCATTTGTAAGCAAAACAAATGTATCCAATTTAGGCAGCATCATATTCTCATGAACATTAGAATCATTACCAAGAAACAAAAGTACCTGATAATTTAATTGGCGTGCGCGAGCTCTAGTAATTGGTCCAATATGTATAGCAGCAGGGGCTGTGGGTGTAACAATGGTATTCATGTCCTCATCATCCTCCCCTTCTTGAAATGAAGTCGTCCTCGACAGAAGCTCATCTTCCTCACCCAAATAAGGCTTCGAATCTGCAATATTAAAAGTGGGACTAACCCCAAAATATGCAGGCAGCTCAAGTTTATATGCATTATCATTTATTTTCTCTAACACCTTAAGAGGACCATCAGCACATGGCATTAGCTTTGATTTGCGCAAATTAGGAAATCTATCCTTATGCAAATGTAACCAAACAAGATCTCCAGGTGTAAACACAACATGTTTTCTACCCTTATGTCCAGCAAGTTTATATTTAGCATTCATACACTCAATGTTTTCCTTAGTTAACTCATGCATTTTTAAAATCAATTCAGCACGTTCTTTAGCATCAAAATTAACCATCTCCGAAGATGGAAGAGGCAACAAATCAATAGGTGCACGTGGTAGGAAACCATACACAATTTCAAAAGGGCACATCTTTGTAGTAGAATGCAATGAACGATTATAAGCAAATTCAATATGAGGCAAGCACTCTTAACACATTTTCTTATTATTCTTCAAAACAGCCCTAAGCATAGTAGACAATGTTCTATTGACTACTTCAGTTTGTCCATCAGTTTGGGGGTGACAAGTAGTACTAAAAAGAAGTTTAGTCCCCAACTTAGCCCATAAACATCTCCAAAAGTGGCTAAGAAATTTAGTATCATGATCTAAAAAAATAGTATTTGGCACACCATGCAAGCGAATAATTTCATGAAAGAACAAATCAGCAACATTAACAGCATCATCGCTTTTATAACATGGTATAAAGTGTGCCATTTTCGAAAATCTATCCATGACAACAAATATGATATCCCTCCCCTTTATTGTTCGAGGTAAACCTAAAACAAAGTCCATAGATATGTCCTCCCAAGGAACACTAGGTACAGGCAAAGGCATATATAAACCATGAGGATTGAGTCGTGACTTAGCTTTTTGACTTGTAGTGCAGCGAGCAACAAAACGCTCAACATCCCGTCTCATCTTTGGCCAAAAGAAATGTGTAGCAAGTATATCCTCCTTCTTCTTGACACAAAATTATCCCATTAATCCTCCTCCATGCGCCTCCTGCAACAACAAAAGACTAACAGAGCTAGCTGGAATGCATAGCTTGTTAGCACGAAACACAAATCCATCGTTAAGAATGAACTTGTTCCAAGTTCTCCCTTCCTTACAATTCTGCAATACATCTTTAAAATCAGCAACATGCACATATTGATCTTTGATGGTCTCCAAACCAAATATTTTAAAGTCAAGTTATGAAAGCATAGTATAACGACGAGACAATGCATCAACAATAATATTTCATTACCCTTCTTGTGTTTAATGACATAAGGGAAAGTCTCAATGAATTCAACCCATTTAGCATGTCTATGGTTCAGTTTTGCTTGACTTTTAATGTGTTTCAAAGATTCGTGATCAGAATGTATAACGAATTCCTTGGGCCCTAAATAATGTTACCATGTTTCTAAGGTCCGAACAAGAGCATATAATTCATTATCATAAGTAGAATAGTTCAGACTAGGCCCACTCAATTTTTTAGAAAAGTAGGCAACAGGTTTGCCATCTTGTAATAACACACCTCCTAATCCAATTCCACTAGCATCACATACAAGCTCAAAAGTCTTATTAAAATCAGGAAGTTGGAGTAAAGGAGCATGTGTCAACTTATCTTTCAATACTGTGAAGGCTTCTTCCTATGCGGTACCCCAAACAAAAGGCACATCCTTCTTTGTAAGCTCGTTGAGAGGTGCAACAATGGTGCTGAAATCTCTCACAAAACACCTATATAAACTAGCGGGGCCAAGGAAACTCCTCACTTGTGTGACTGTTTTTGGCTGCGGCCAACTCTCAATAGCTTCAATCTTGGCTTTATAAACTTCAATTCCTTGTGGAGTAACAACATAGCCAAGAAAAGATACTCGGTCGGTGCAAAAGGTGCACTTCCCAAGGTTACCAAACAAACGTGCATCCCGTAGAGCAATAAAAATAGCACATAAATGTTTCAAATGTTCTTCCAAAGATTTTCTATAAATCAGTATATCATCAAAATAGTCTACCACAAATCGTCCAATGAAAGCACGTAAAACTTCGTTCATTAACCTCATGAAAGTAGTAGGTGCATTAGTTAACCCAAAAGGCATGACTAACCACTCATATAAACCAAACTTAGTTTTAAATGTAGTTTTCCATTCATCTCCCAATTTCATACGAATTTGATGGTATCCACTACGCAAATCAACTTTGGAGAATATTGTAGAGCCACTCAATTCATCAAGCATATCATCTAGCCTAGGAATAGGATGACGATAAGGAATAGTAATATTATTAATGCCTCTACAATCAACACACATACGCGATGTACCATCCTTTTTCGGCACTAGAATAATAGGAACAACACAAGGACTAAGGGATTCGCGAATATAACCTTTGTCGACCAGCTCCTGGACTTGACGCATAATCTCCTTCGTCTCCTCTGGATTGGTACGGTATGGTGCACGGTTGGGTAGTGAAGCACCGTCAATTAAGTCAATCTGATGCTCAATCCCACGAATAGGTGGTAATCCCGGTGGCACGTCTTGTGGAAAGACGTCAGCGAACTCCTGCAAAATGTTAGTAACAACAGGAGGAAAGAGGAAGCCACATCCTCGAATGAAAATAATGCCTCTTTGCACACAAAATCATAGCAAACAGATTTGCTAAAATCTAGATCATTAATATCAGATTTGGTGGCAAGTAAACATGCAGTTTTCAATTTAATTTCAGAAGCAACATTAGATGGTTTATCATTAGGCTTCATGTGTTGCTCAAATTCTTTTGCCACAATCTGATTTTCACTCTTGTTTTTCTCCTGTTTTGCTTTATTAGCTCTATTAATATCATCTTTCAAAATGGAATTAGGAGTCATAGGAAGCAAAGTAATATATTTATCCTTATGAACAAGAGTATACTGATTGTTTCCACCATGGTGTACAGAATTTTTATCAAATTGCCATGGTCTACCAAGTAATAAGGAACATGCTTGCATAGGTACCACATCACAATCAACATAATTAGCATATGTAGAGATACTAAAATGCACATGAACAGTACGTGTTACCTTAACCTTGTCGCTGTTGTTAAACAATTGGATGTAGTAAGGATGTGGATGTGGTTTTGTGGTGAGAGATAGCTTCTCCACCATCTCCATGCTAGCCAAGTTGCTGCAGCTCCCTCCATCTATGATGACGTGAACAGAACGTACCTTCACAACTCCCTTTGTATGGAACAAATTATGCCTCTGATTTTGCTCAGCTTGTGTAATCTGCACACTCAAAACACGTTGAGCAACTAAACATTCATACATGTCAACATCTTCAGCAGCCATGTATTGCGTCTCATGATCAGAATCATCTCCACCGTGTTCTTCATGTGTAATAAGAGTCAAAGTCTCCTCATCATAGTCACTAGCGGACTCATACCCACCATCCTCAGTAGCAATCATCACACAATGAGATTTGCATTCTCTCGCAAAATGTCCTCTTCCCTTACAACAACGACAAATAATATCACTTGCGTGCCCTATTGATGCCATGGAAGAACAAGAGCTCTGCGCAGGCCCGGCAGGTGTGCTCTTGGCAGATAGTGCTGGTTGTGACTGCTTTCTTGTATCACGGCTGGAGGTGGCACCTGATGGTGGTGCTGGTGTAGTGGAAGTAGAAGATGCACGTGGTGAAGATCTACCTGCAGAAAAGTTAGTTCGCGCCAATGCCTGTCGATCCTGCACTTCACGTTCAGCTTTACAAGCAAGATGGAATAAACGAGTGATATTATTATGCTCCTTATACTCTAGAATGGTCTGAATCTCTCTATTTAATCCACCCATAAAACGTGCAAGCATAGCTTCATTCCCCTCAACAATACCACATCTAATCATGCCAGTTTGTAATTCCTGATGATATTCTTCTACAGAATGTTTTCCTTGTGTGACGCCCCCGATTTAATCGTACACTAATCATACACGCAAACGTGTACGATCAAGATCAGGGACTCACGGGAAGATATCACAACACAACTCTACAAATAAAAAAAGTCATACAAGCATCATATTACAAGCCAGGGGCCTCGAGGGCTCGAATACAAGAGCTCGATCATAGACGAGTCAGCGGAAGCAACAATATCTGAGTACAGACATAAGTTAAACAAGTTTGCCTTAAGAAGGCTAGCACAAACTGGGATACAAATCGAAAGAGGCGTAGGCCTCCTGCCTGGGATCCTCCTAACTACTCCTGGTCGTCGTCAGCGGGCATCACGTAGTAGTAGGCACCTCCGGTGTAGTAGGAGTCGTCGTCGAAGGTGGCATCTGGCTCCTGGGCTCCAACATCTGGTTGCGACAACCAGGTAGAAGGGATAGGGGAAAAGAGGGAGAAAGCAACCGTGAGTACTCATCCAAAGTACTCGCAAGCAAGGAGCTACACTACATATGCATGGGTAGATGTGTAAAGGGCCATATCGGTGGACTGAACTGTAGAAAGCCAGAATAAGAGGGGGTAGCTAGTCCTTTCGAAGACTACGCTTCTGGCAGCCTCCACCTTGCAGCAAGTAGAAGAGAGTAGATGGTAAGTTCACCAAGTAGCATCAAGTAGCATCGTATAACATAATCCTAACCGATGATCCTCCCCTCGTCGCCCTGTGAGAGAGCGATCACCGGTTGTATCTGGCACTTGGAAGGGTGTGTTTTATTAAGTATCCGATTCTAGTTGTCATAAGGTCAAGGTACAACTCCAAGTCGTCCTGTTACCGAAGATCACGGCTATTCGAATAGATTAACTTCCCTGCAGGGGTGCACCACATACCCCAACACGCTTGATCCCATTTGGCCGGACACACTTTTCGGGGTCATGCCCGGCCGTGAAAGATCAACACGTCGCAGCCCCACCTAGGCACAACAGAGAGGTCAGCACGCCGGTCTAAACCTAAGCGCACAGGGGTCTGGGCCCATCGCCCTTAGCACACCTGCACATTGCGAACGCGGCCGGAAGCAGAACTAGCCCCCTTAATACAAGAGCAGGCTTACGTTCCAATTCGACGCGCGCCACTCAGTCGCTGACGTCACGAAGGCTTCGGCTGATACCACGACGCCGGGATACCCATAACTACTCCCGCGTAGATGGTTAGTGCGTATAGACCAAATGGCCAAACTCAGATCAAATACCCAGATCTCGTTAAGCGTGTTAAGTATCCGCGAACGCCGACCAGGGCCAGGCCCACCTCTCTCCTAGGTGGTCGGAACCTTCCCTGTCGCTTCGCCTCAAAGATCCACTCGCGGGTGCTCCTACGAGCCGACCCGTCTTTAATCACCACATGTATCATGTATAAAGTAAATAGTATATACCCGTGATCACCTCCCGAGTGATCACGGCCCGATAGTATAGCACAGCAGACGGACAAGAATGTAGGGCCACAGATGGAAATACTAGCATCCTATACTAAGCAAGTAGGATTGCAGGTAAAGGTATCAACAGTAGTAGCAAGGACAGGCTATGCATCAGGATAGGAATAACGAAAACAGTAACATGCTACACTACTCTAATGCAAGCAGTATAGAGGAGAGTAGGCGATATCTGCTGATCAAAAGGGGCGGGGGCTTGCCTGGTTGCTCTGGCAAGAGAGAAGGGTCGTCAACTCCATAGTCGTACTGGGTAGCAGCGGCGTCGGTCTCAATGTCTAGCGAGAGAAGAGGGGGAAGAAACAATAAATATAATGCAAACAAATGCATGACGTTGCATGACATGACAAGTATCGGTGCTAGGGGTGCCCTATCGCGGTATGAGGTGATACCGGTGAAGGGGGGAAACATCCGGGAAAGTATCCCCGGTGTTTCGCGTTTTCGGACAGATGAAACGGAGGGGGAAAGTTGCGTGTTCGCTATGCTAGGGATGCGTGGAGGACGAACAGACCACGTATCCGGATTCGTCTCGTCGTTCTGAGCAACTTTCATGTAGAAAACTTTTTTATCCGAGTTACGGATTATTTATTATGATTTTTCAAAGTTTTAAACATTTTCTAAAATTAATATTAAAAGAAAAGGAAAAAAGACGTCAGTAGAGTGTTAGCATGACATCAGCAGGTCAACAGAGTTGACCAAAGTCAACCATGACGTGTGGGCCCGTTCTGTCATAGTCTAACAACCAATTAACAGTTTTAATTAAATAACCAAGTTAATTAGGTAAAATTAAACAAAGTTAATTAAGTTAATTTTACTAATTAGCTAATTAATTGATTGATTAATTATATTTATTATCAATTTCGTTCTAAACAGGGGGTGGGCCCCTGTGGTCAGTGGCACAAGGCCACGCCCTGGCTGTGACACACACACACACACAGGGGCCAACTATGGCCATGGTGTGGCCAGGGGAGGAACTGGCCGCGCCGATGAGGCCGGCGAGCAAGGGGCGAGACCAGAGGCGGCGTGGCAGTGGCGGTGGCGGTGGTGGCCGCGAGCGGCGAGCAGGGCAGCATGCGGATCGGCGAGCAGCAGCGGCTGGGCGTACAGGGGCAGGTGCAGGCGTAGGCGGGATCGCGACGGGGAGGCTAGTGGCTGCAGCCGGGGAAGGCGAGGCCAACGCGCGGATGGGGGACTGCTGGAGCGCAGCCATGGTGGCCAACGCCGCGTGCGACCACCTACGACGACGGGGACGAAGGGGACGAGGGGGAATCGGTGAGGGGCTCACAGCGGAGCGTAGGGGGCGGCAGTGGGCTCGAGGAGACGAGGTAGCGAGCGACGGGCGGCGGTGTCGAGGCCGCCGGCGGCGGGTGGCGGCGACTTGGGGCGGCGGTGTCCAGGCGGCGGGGCGCGGCTCGATCCGGCGGCTTCAGGGTCGGTAACGAGGCGAGGCGCCGGCGTCGAGGAGTGGGGCGGCGCGGTCGCCGGGGAGAGGCGGCGGGGTCGGGATGAGGCCGACGGGGCGATGGGATGGGGGCGCCGAGCGCTGGGGCGCTGGGTGTGTGGCGGCACTGGGAGGGAGAGGGAGAGACGTGCGGGGGAGAGTGGGGGTCGTGGGATAGGGTTAGGTCACGGTGGGGGGTTATGGAGGGTTAGGTGGGCCGGCCTGGTTGGATGGCCAGCCGGGCTGAGGCCCAGCGCGGGGGGGGGCTTGCGGCCTGCCGGGCCGAAGCCCAGGGTTTTTTTTTCTTCTTTGTTTGTTTGTTTAGCTTTTCTTTTTTGTATTTTCCCTTACTATTTCTTTTCTGTTTTAATTCATTTAAAAGCAGTTAGGCATTTTATAAAAATGTGTTTACTTCACCACAATTACCGATGCAATAATAGACATAGCCCAAACATTTTATTTTTAATATTTGAAAACTTTTATTGTCGACTTTAAATTTAAGTTAGAATTTGACGCGGTTTCGAATTATCCCGAGATTAGTAACAGTAATCGCAGATGTCACGGCATCATTAGGAGAGTTTTACTGTAGCCAAATTATCAGGGCGTTACACCTTGTCTTAAACGCTGCAATTTTTGAATTAATTCACGTTGATAATATGGTGGAACCCAACGAGTACGCATAGCAGTTTTCAAAGCAGCCCAAGTAGCTGGAATAGGATATAATCTACAATGTTCAGACCACCAAACACATGCAAAGCTAGTGAAAGCACAAACAGCAGTAAGAACACGTCTCTCCTCAGGATATTGTAAACATGTAAATCATTGTTCAGTTTCTAACTCCCAAGTAAGATATATATCAGGAACATATCTACCCTCAAATGGTGGAATATTCAATTTCAGTTTAGGGAGATGGTCATGATCTCGTACCTGAGGGGGGCCCTACCATTGCCATTATTTGCATGTGGACGACCTGGTGGTTGTGGTGCTGGTGGTTGCATGTAGTTCTGATTTTGATCAACCTCATCCTTGTAATCTCCTGCAAAATCATCCTCCTCGCATCAGCAGCAGGAGCCACAGAAGTATCAACAACAGCACCAACAGTTTGGCCAGGCGCAAGAGGGAGACGGCTCGCTCGGCGGAGGGCTGTTTCGTGACGTGGAGGTAGTTGTTGTTGTTGTTGTTGTAGAGGTGCGTTAGGTGCGTCCGGTGGTGGTGGTGGAAGACGCACGTGCAATTCATTAAACTTGCTATCGAGCTTTGTTTCGAATGTCTTCTCCAAGCCATCTATCTTCTCCATGGCATCTTCAAATATGTTTAGCACATCTTGCACCTGTCCACTCATCATTTGCTGAAATTTATCATGCAACTCCTTATTCGTCATGCTCTCCTAGTCAATCTCGTCGGCTTGTGATCCTGCCATGGTTAGCAGCAATAGAAACACACAAGAATATGATCCTACAGACTAATAACAAGAGGTGGTGGTGGGTGTCACAAATCCGTCAAGCAAATCTCAAATTCTTACCAGTTCTTACCCAACAGCAAGCGGTGATCGGCAACCGTCGTAGTCAAAACTCTCAAAGCTTGGATAGAAAGATTACCAGGGAGAGTTAAACGCACGACGTAGATGTATGTGGATCTAGGAAGGCTTATAATATGGTAGCAAAAAGCGTCAGCAATAATCAATTCAGAGATGCAAAGTTGAATAAATGCTCAACGACGGTACTGTGATGGTCCTAGGCTAGACCGTGCTAGAGACGCGAGCCTAGAACACTAACAAAATCATGACGCTGCATGTAAACAAGGGAGGAGCACACTCTGAATTTTTTTTCTTTTTTTTACTTTTTTTGCACTTTTTTCCTCTTTTTTTCCTCCACAACAAATTTTTTCGAAAAAATCTACAAATGGTCTAAAAACTGCCTAGCCAGAATTTTCCAGACTTAGTTTTTTTTTAAACTAGAACTATTTATTCTACTGCGGGTACTCGGAATCTCGGGAGTCCTACTCTGTCACGACTCGGAGTATGGCGTGATCTGGAAATCGAAAACAAAGCAACAAATACTAGACACGGACTAGGACTGGTGGCGGAAATGAATCTGGTGGAAACTCGGACTGGTGGCGGATATAAGTAGGGCGGTGGAACTCAGAATGGTGGCGAATTGGTGATGGAGGTGGACTCGGATTATCGTGATGGCGAAGGATATGTGGTATATGGCAGCGGTGATGACGATGGTGGTATATGGCAGCGGTGATGATGATGGTGGTATATGGCAGCGGCGTGACAAATTGTGAACAGCACTCAAAACTCTAAAGGACTGGACACTAAGACCAGCAACTAGACACGACGATGCAACCGCAAATTCAACAATGCAAAACCCTAAAAAGATTATGCAAAGGCTTAGATTGGTTCGTATATGATGAACTAACCCTAATTTTTTTTGTTGGCTTTTTCGTGGACAGTAGGTATGAGGAACATACTCGATCTAAACTAGAAAAACTGTAAAATCTCACTGAGAAACCTGAAAATCTGATACAACTTAATAGAGGCAAAGGTGTCCTGTCTTTCGATGAGATGGTGGCTATCATTTTGGAGGAAGCCGACTTTGACGAACCTACTACGATCGTGCGAGGACGTCGCGCCTTAGCAATCGCTAAACCAACTCTGAGAGGTTATTGACCACGCCAGAGCACGATCAACCTGACCACGAAGGTCTGTTTTCCTGCAGGCAAACGAAGAACAAGCAAGAAACTAAGATTGCAATCTGGTTATTGCGAATATAAGAGGAAATCTTTATTGATCAAGGTGGGGTTCTGTGACGTCTTGGTCTGGTCGTTGAACACATACAAAGTACGCAAAGTTGCAACTATGGCAAACTTTTGATCTAAACAAAACCCAACGTCTAAATGATACCCTAAGGGCTGTATATATGGAGGAGAGAGGGGGGAATTTCAGGGCCCTTGGAGAAGGGGTCCGAAACCAACCCTAACTCTTGTTTCCCCACACATACGGACTGTAAAAACTGCCTATACTTAAGTATTTCAAAAATACATGGGCCTGGCCCAATAATAAGGTGACGCAACACCTAGAATAGCCTCTGGACGAAAATTATGAAGTGGCATCTTGTATATTTCGTCCAAGGCTTCGTGCACTCATTATGGTGACTTTAAAGTCCTGAAATCATCACTTGAAACTCCATTCTTGTTTCCCTTGCGCATTCCATCATCTCCATGTTTGTTCTTGCTCCAATGTTTTCATCCTTCTCCAAGCTAGGCCCTTCATTTGTAAGCAAAACAAATGTATCCAATTTAGGCAGCATCATATTCTCATGAACATTAGAATCATTACCAAGAAACAAAAGTACCTGATAATTTAATTTGCGTGCACGAGCTCTAGTAATTGGTCCAGTATGTATAGCAACAGGGGTTGTGGGTGTAACAATGGTATTGATGTCCTCATCAGGCGGTACTCTTTCGTATCTGCTCAAGTTATTTATCTCAGCAAGCAAATAGATCACCACTGCTTTACTGTGATTTCTTGTCCATCACTTAGAATATTTGATGCGGAGCATCCTATGGACATCACAATGTCAAGAGCAACTTCACCAAGTGACGCGTGTGACTTCTACTTCATGCATACAAAGGTGAATCACCTCCTTTACATGTGTCCACTTGCCCCCTTCGAGGATGGTATACTACTTGACCCCTCTCTCGTGTGCATACATAGGTGTTAGCGGAGCTACACATTCTTCGAGGAGAAGCCCAAGAGGAAGAGTACAACTACACCATCCACGAGGAGAACACACAAAAGAAGGAAGCTCGCCAAGTCCAAGGAGAAGGACGGGAAGACCCTAGGGAAGACGGAGGCGAGAAGGAGGAAGAAGCAGCACAGTTCAGGAGACCCCATGCGCACGGCCTATCCAGAGAGTTCCTAGATACCCCGTGCGCACGGGCTCATCCGGATGGACGGCCGAGAGCCACCTGTTGGGCCTCCACTTCGTCCCCTTCCTCCACATACCTATATATTTTGTCCTTAGGTCATTTGTTAGGGGAAGCAAAGTAGTTGATACACATATGTGAGCTTTGCTCCTTGTACCACTCCTCCTCTTGAGAGAGAGAGAGAGAAAGAGAGACCACTCCATTGGAGTTCAAGACCTCCTTTGGAGAAGATCCCCTTGTGGATTCAAGCCCTACTCTTGGAGAATACTATCATCAAGACCTCTTTCCTCATAGGATTGGGATGAACTAGTTACCTTGTATCTTTCCTTTGTTGTCCTTGGATCATTGTGACCTCTTGTGTGTTCTTGGATCTAGCATATGTGTGATTAGATCTAGTTAATTCGAGTGTTTTCCCTCTCTTGTGTTCTTCGGGATTTCCCCTCCAATTCATGAAAGATCTCCACTTAGAGTTCCACCCACAACATCTTGGTATCATGAGCCATGGTTTCTCACGAAATTGGAGCCCCTACCCCCACTTTCTAGCCTAATTTTGTTGTGTTCTTCCCCAATTTCGAAAATCCCCACCAAAAATAGATCCAAATTTTTTGTGATTTGTTGGATTTGATCCATGGATTTGCTTGGTTTCAAGTGGATCCAGCTTTCCCCCATCTTTTCCCCACCTTCCATCCATGAAATCTCTCCAATTTTGCCCTAGAAATCTTCAATTTCCGCCCCAAAAGCGCGAAATCTCCGCCCACCCTGTGCCCACGGACCCCAGACCCCGTGCGCATGGTCCCTCGAAAAGTATCTAGACACCCCATGCCCATGGGCCTTTACCATGCACACGGGACCCCGTGCCCACGGGCCTCCACCCCCGTGCGCACGACCCCCCAGGTCAGCTGACAACACTTCACCGTTTTGCCCATAACATCCACATCCGGAGTTCGATTTTCTCGTTCTTTAGCTCATTGAGTAGCTATGGACATCCCCATCCATCTAGATAGCTGCCAACATCATTTGACTCCATAAAAAGTTTGATATTTTGGCCTCTTTGCCTAGGACCTCCACCATATCATCCGCATTACCACCATAGCTTTCCACAACCTAACCCATTTCGCTCTATATAGCATTTGTGGTTGCTTGAGTAATGATTTGAGTCTCCTAAGGTGTTTCGGCTACTAAGGGACAGTTGCTTCTTCATCAAGCACCACCACCACTTCTGCATTGCCATCTCCGACACCACCACCGCATGTCCGCTACCACCATTTGACATTTGCCTTTGGAGATTTTGAGTTTGCGGTTTTTCCATTTCCTAGGGTGTTTTGGCTAACTAGGAACAGTTTGAGACCGACAACACCGCCGCTCAACTTCGCCAAGGATTCAACATCGACCATCTTCACCATTTTGACACCCTAACCGTAAGCAAGACAGTAACCTCTATATCATCGTGGTATCGTGGTATCCCATCATTGTACATTCTTGGCATTGCATTGATAACCCCTAGCCCATTTTGCGTCACTTGCCTATTGAGACTAGTCATTGAGTATTGCCAGCACCGTTACTTGTGCACATTAGTGATCATCGATCTACACCTTCCATTGGATAAATACCATATCATATTGGTATCATCCTGGTATCATATCATCTCTTGTGTCACAAGATTGTTCCCGCATATACGCAATTTCTATCTTGGTTTGTGCATTTCGCATAGTGGCCATATCAAAACAAAGAATAAGCTTTTAAGCAAAAGAAAAAGAGAGAAAAGAGCTTGTAAGCAATAGCCATAGCATCATAGCACATTGCACATAAGATTGTCATATCTGATCATCTTGAGAAGAACACCGGGAACATCATACACATAGCATACTTAGGATAGAAAGCTCATACATTTTGCATCTTATAGGTTGTGCACAAGTGTCGTATCCGCCTATTGAGCAATCGTGATAGCATATCTCTTGAGTTGTGAAACATGAGCGTTTTCCGTGGACTCCACATTTTGTGCTCATTCCTTGGTTGCACTGCCCCATTTATCTATCCAGGTGTGTGTTTCTGTGTGTCACATATTGCTATTGGTCTACTTGTTTCACTTGAGAGTTTGTGAATCTTTTCCAACATTATTGACTCTTATTAACATTTTCCATCAAATTTTTGTGCCACTATCCTCACCAAGCTACTCCATAAGCTTTACTTGTGTAGGTGTGAGAATTAACAAGATCCGGTACCAATTGTGTTATTTCCTTGTTACATTATTGAGTGATCATTGATCCATCTTCAACATTGGTTGAGGTACATTTGGTCTAGTTCCTCTCTTTCTCCCACTCACATTTTCTCGAGTCTTGTGATGGATAGGCAAGGCATTTCATCCCCGGTCTTCGACAACAACGACGACGCGAACAACTACAACACCAAAACTCCCCATTTAGGACTACAATGAGCAATGCAAGTCATCGAGAACATCATGACCGACTTACGACATTCTGAAGTAAGGAGAAGGGACTACTTCGACAATAAGCTTTCCGCAAAAAAGGAGGAGCAAGATGCAAAGATGGAGGAGATTCAGACCTTGTTGGTCAACCGTTCTTCCCCTTCATCATACTCAAGGCGACGACGAGCAAGTCGGTCATCTTCGGAGCGCCCATGTGATGCAAGTACAAGTCGTCCACGTCCACATCTCCATGGCGACCACCATCACATTCGTGACCCACATCATCATGAAGGGCAAGTCACCTCCAAGCATCATGTGCACGACGACGACGAACGACATCTACTAAGAGCTCAAGCACGACAATGACATCATCAACATGAAGCTGCTCGACAAGCGTAAACCTACAAGTACCAACAAGCTCTACATCAAGCTATGGCCAAACTTCATGAGCACAAGAGAAGACCGCGAGATGAGCACCTCCAAGACAGAGCTATGGCTACAACCACCACTTCGGCATCTTTGCTAAGTGTTCTTAAGCCATCTTCGCCTTTGGACGTATGGCATCTTCACCTACTTCCCGTGAATTCGCCTACATCGACATCTTCAACAACAAGGTTGTCGGATTTCGGGTTCCACAGACCCTTGAGAGGTTCGAACTCTGGGGTACATGAGAAGAACTCATCCTCCCCAGTCTGCCTACTCGCCAAGCTCATGGCGTAGCTCAATGAACAAGAAGGAAACGAGACACAACAGTGTACCCAGGTTGGGGCCACCTTGCGGTGTAAAACCCTACTCCTACTTTGTGGTGGATTGGCATCGAGGGGCTGAGGACGTACTAGTACACTAGGAGAACAACCTCAGGAGGAGGAGTGTTCTTGAGCTCGAGTGAGCTGGTGAGTGTGAGGATGGGATGGATTTCCTCCGGTCGGTCCGTCGGTCCCGGTTCAATGCTGGTGCCTAAGTCCTATTTATAGTGGCCTTGGTACTCTTCCCAAATGCAAGGAGGGAAGGGAACCCACAACGGCCAAATTCAAAGGAAGACAACTAGTACATGCTATCCTGACAAAAGTAGTCTTCACCTGCAAAATCCTCTGGTTGTGACACCGTGGTGGGCTCGGCGATGACCTCCATCCTGCCGTCCTAGCAGTCTTGGTCTTGTTGCACCGGAATGGAAAACTCTGGCTGATTCCTCGGGACTCTGCGCCTGCGCGTGCCTCCATAGCACCCAAGAGGAAACTGGTACGCTGCGCCCGCTGGCGCCCGCCAGGCCTTGGTCGTCATGGCTCACATCATCTGAACCTCGTGAGGTGAGGCTTGCAAAGAAATCTCCGATCCTCAGGAGCCGGCCTGAGGAGACCGCTCCTCGTGGAGGACTTGGTGTCCTCCGCCTCGCGAGGCTTGGCCCCTCGCGAGGGTCTTCGGTTGTTGATGTTGAAGGTGGGCCTTCCCGGGCCGTCGATGGAGCCACACCATGGTCCGCAGGCAGGCAAGTCTGGGGACCCTCGTTCCCAGAACGCCGACAGTAGCCCCCGGGACCTAGGCGCGCTCGAACTTGGCTTCAGGCGAAGCCAAAGGGTAAGTGCGAAGCGCCGCGAGACCTAACTGCCTACGGCCTTGGTTGACGCATGGCGATTGATGGGATGTGGGAGTCTCCGCTCCCCCACGTGGCCTCGGCAACTATCCCAGGATGACCAAAAGACTGGTGCTTGGTGCGGAGCCTTCATTGCCTTTCCTTCATCTTGCTCCAGATCCCTTTCTTCCTCTCCACCAAGCGCCTCCGGATCCGCTGAATCCTTCCCCTAAGCTTGTCGCTGATGGCCACCGATAAGGAGAAACCTTCGGCTTCATCTACGCGCCTGGCTTCTTGGTTCGAGCCGGCCCTGAGCGCGTCCACCATCACAGAAGAGAAGCACCTCGCCACCGTGCTCCTGCTGACGGCGAGAGACGGCAATGAGGGGGAGAGACGGCGCTCCAGGTTGGCTCCACCAAGCTAGAAGCCATGGGTAACACCTTCTACCCCTTCTTCCTACACAGCATCCTTGCTGGGTTGGTTCCCCCTTTCTACAGTTTCTTCTATGCCATCCTCCGCCATTACGGGCTCCACGCCCTCGATCTTCATCCCAACTCCATCCTCCTCCCGTCGATCTTTGCCTTCTACTGTGAAGAGTTCGTGGGGGTGATGCCCTCCGCTGTGCTGTTCTGCCACTTCTTCTACCTCTGGATAAGCGGCGGCCAGTGCTCGGGGTGCGCCGGTTCATCACGGTGAATGGCAGCAACGCGATCTCTCGGGCCAGGAAGAAGGTGGAGGTCTTCCAGAAAAAGTGGATTTTCATGGACGCCAAGCGCTCCCATGCCCGGCTGGAGCTGCTGACCGCGCCACCAACTCCCTTGGAAGGATGGGCTCATGAGAAGCTCACCGGCCCCTAGGCGGAGTTGTTGCTGGAGAGGATGACGGCTGACCTAAACGTGGAGGACCCAAAGTCGGAGAAGATGACGGGGGCCATGATCGTCAAGGAGTTCCTAATGCAGTGCCTGGCTCCGCTCCAGACGCATTCGCGCCCCATCTGGAGATTCAAGGGCGCGGAAGACGACCTCCAGCTACGTCTGGACAACTTGCCCGATGAGGAGCTGAGCAAGGTCGTGCACACCTTGCTCGGCAAGGACCATGGTTGCCCCCCGGACTCCCATCTCCTGATGTACCGCCGCACCGACGGAGAGAAGGTGGTCGCTGCCATGTCCACCTTCAATGAGTGTGGGCTCATTCCGCTGAAGCCTTCCCTGCCCCCCGGCTCCCCGGTGCCATGTCCTCTGGCGAGCCCGAGGAGGAGAAGGCAGAGTCGGAGGCGACACTGGGGGAGGTTGAAGAGACCTCTCCCCCGTGGCAGAGCGAGCTCCTCCGGACCTTCTCCGATGATGATGACGCCAGCGAGCACCCAGTCAGGGAGTCGCTGCTCTCCACCGGGGTCACCACAAGGTCCGGTGGCACCCCCCGGAAGAGGCTGAGGCAGGGGATCCCAAAGAAGGATAGGTCGGTGCTAATTCCCATAGGCAGCGGATTCGCCTCGTCGCCGTCTGCCATTGTCGCAGAGCCGCCCGCGCCCTTGTCCGTCCCTGAGAGCGTGACGACGCCCGTGCCTGGGAAGCTCGCGCTCCTGTGTAGGAAGAGGGAGTATGTCACCGGGGTTTAGTAAGTGTATCTCCTAACCCTTGCTCTTGGATCCTGACACGGTACTCAATGTCTCCATCTTGATGCCAGCCTGATGTCGGCGGTGAAGAGGAAGAAGGAGGACGCCGGAGCCGTCGAGGCCCAGCGACTTGCCGCGGTCGCAATGACTCCGGCGCAAAAGGACGAGGATGCCTCCCGTGCCCCTGCAGTGAGGTTTCCCTCCCAAGGTTCTAGAGCCCATCCTCAGGAGAAGACGGTCCATGTAGCTGAGGCGACTCCTGAGGCGCTCGCCCTTAGCGCGCCTGCTAAGGACCCTAGGGCTCCGGAGCCCCCGACCCTCTCCGCTGCTACTGCTTTGCCGGTCTTGACTTCGGCGCCGTCTCCTCCCCCAGCTATCATGTCGACGGCCCAAGGTTCTTCTACCGTGCCTAGTGCCTTAGAGGAGGCCTTCTCCGCGCTGGACCAGCTTTGGGGCGATCTTCAGGGGCCCGACTAGCGCTGGGCGTCGGGGCGCCTAGAGCTAGTCTTAGATTGGCTCCAGGATGACGCGTCCGTTAGGGCGGTCTGGGCCCAAGCCGTGGCGGACTCAAGGTCGGAAGGTGACCGGCCTAGCCGCAGCCGCTCACGACATGGCGTTGCAAGAAGCCAAGGCCGCCAAAGAGTGCTGACGTGAGGCGGAGGCTGAGCTGAGGACCCTCCGCGACAAGCAGGCCACCCAGGTCTGCCAGACCGAGAATAGGCCACAAAGCACACTCACCTGCATAAGCTGAATGAGGAGGTGGAGGCGGCCCACGCCAAGCTTGTCTCCGAGGACAAAGCTCGGCTGGAGACCAAGGACAAGCTCCTCGCCGCTACTGAGAAGGCGACCGCCGTGGGGCATGCCGCCTTTGACTCCCTTGAGTTGAGGTCTCGCAAGGCGCTGCAGGATCTCTACGGAGTGGCTACAAGGATCCGCTCGTGACTCCGGAGGACAGCCCCACCAAACTGCTCCTCAAGCTCGTCACGGCGCTCAAGTGCATCGTCGTCGGAGTGGGCCCCATGGTGGAGGGGGAGGCCCGCGTGCTTTCTACCTCGGCCATGATACGCCTCTTCAACCACCTTTATCTCCGGGAAACCAGCTTCGACCTCGTTGCCTTGCTCGAGCCCATGGACCCCAAATCCTATAATGCTGCTGCCGAGGCCGTGAAGGGTCAGGTGGAGGCCCTACTGCATAAGTTCCTCGCCATCGACCCCGCGACCACGGCTAGCGGCAAGGATGGCGGCGACATCATCGACGACGCGGCTCCCCAAGAGGGCGATGGTGGTGTCCAAGGCTGAAGAAGAAGCTTGATGGCTGCGCTCCCCTATATTCAAGTCCTGCAACATTTTACGTGCCTTGTGGAGGTGTAAGAACTTGTGCTTGGTACTCTTAAGAAACAATATGTTTTGTAGTAATTTTCTAGGGTTCTACGATCTCCTTTCTGTTTGCTTTTAGCATTCTGCGTCGGTAGGGCCCGGCCCCATGCATACCTCAGCCGCTGTTGGATCATCTGGATCACCAGGACGAGACCAAGGAGTGAGGTGCTACGTGACCAGTTAGGCTCCTGAGTCGCGATGTCCACGATTCCCCCTTGACGTGCAAACAACCCTCAGGAATGAGATGTGATAGTAGGCCTTAGCGTTCTGCATTGGCAGGGCCCGGCCCCGCGCATACCTCAGCCGCCGTTGGGGCATCCGGATCACACTGGTGCACGTCGGTCCAAAACAAACGGTTTTTAACCCCTTTCCTCCATGGCATTTGGAACCGTCGTCAAGTGAGTGTGGGCGATAGTGGGGTCCTTCCCACACGACCCAGAAACTGTCGGGGATAGGGACCCTACACCACTCCTACTCGTTTCTACTAGCATCGCCATCGTAGTCGGTATTCTTTGGTGCTACGTTTACGATGCACGGCCCATCACAAACGGCTCACTATTATAGAACTTGTATGATGCGCGGCCCATCACAAATGGCTCACTGTTAAGAATATTAGCTAATCATCGTACGAGTGTCGGACAGGATTATGAAACATCGGACCGTCGTAACATCGTCGTACACGACAACTATCGCACACGCTATTCTGTGGTGCAACGTTTACGATGCATACTTCATCAGAAACAGTTCATGGTTGCGAGTCGTGTATGATAAGGCCACTAACACAAACGTTTAGTTTGCCCGCACCGTTTGTGACATTGTCTCACATCGCACACGCTTTGGAAATGGCAACTGTGTGCATGCTTGCACACGTTTCTTCTTTGTGAACCATCTCGAATTATGGTGTATATCGCAAACATTTGTGTTTTACCAACCGTGTGTGCCGTAACAACCTGGAGAGCGTAGTTTCACCATAATTTAATTGCTGCTATTTCAAATTGTACCGGATTTGAATTTGAATTTGAATGTATGCTACATCTTTATTCATATCAATCAAGTTCAAACAACCAATGCATTATTAGATTCATAGGTACATATGTTCAAGAATTACATAAGAACCAAATAAAGAAGGATGAACCACAGTTGTATACTTGTGCTATTAAAAATGGTAAAGAAGGAGGCGAAATATATTCTGGTTGCTGAACAAGGTGAAGCAGAATGCCCATGTTGTGCCCTCCTCCATGTAGAAGGCACGCACGACTCTAGTCCAACCCCTTGTGATGGTCGACCGCCCATCCTTCACGGTCTTCATGAAAACATCTAGATAATCATCGTGTTTTTGGTAGAAATACTTTAGCATTTGCATGCCCACCAATCATGTAGTTTGAGAGGTAATCTTGAGTAAACTGCTTTGGCAACCACTGCAAAGGAAAAAGATTCAGACATTGTCATCTAACACAACTCATTATGAGCAACAAATGCCACCACTCCAGCCCAGACATCCGGCCTCCCCAGCCCGGACATCCGGCGTCGCCTGAAAGCCCGGACATTCGGCCCGACCAGCCCGGACATCCGGCCTCCCCTGTTTGCGCACAGTGAAGGGCCGAGGCCCGTGTATCCCTTCTCCCCCCTAGACTATATATGCTCCACCTCGCCCAACTTTCTAGGGTTATCAAAGGTTTAGCTCATGATTGTGTGAGAGCTTTGCTCATCCACTTGGTTACCTTCTCCATGGAGATTCGAGCCTCCACCGGAGATGATCCCCCAAGCGGATTCAAGACCCCTCTTTAGGGAAGAACATCAAGACCTCCTCACGGAGAAGACCGGTTACCGTGTATCGTCCCTAGTTGATCGTGTACCATGTATCGTTCCATGTACTCGAGGATCTAGCATATGTGTGACTATTTCTTGTTGGTTTAGTGTTTCCTCCCATGTTTTCCCTTGTGTTTTCCCCCGTTTCCCCTCGTGTTCCTCGTGTTCTTCGCGGGATCCGCTCCTTTCGTGAAAGATCGGCTGATTAGGGTTCCACCCTACATCATCTTGGTATCATGAGCC
Organism: Triticum urartu; assembly: GCF_056163025.1. Lineage (NCBI taxonomy): Eukaryota > Viridiplantae > Streptophyta > Magnoliopsida > Poales > Poaceae > Triticum > Triticum urartu. The sequence continues at coordinate 188,517,543 of NC_141873.1, read as the reverse complement.
ACGTTGATCACGATTTCGGAGCCTCCCCGTTGTGTTTCTAGCCATGTTTTGTTGTTTTTCGTCCTAATTTGAACATTCCCCACCAAAAATAGCCCCAATTTTTTTTGTGATTTGTTGGTGTGTTGAGATTTTGTTGGTTTGGATCTGTGGATTTGCTTTGTTTTGAGTGGATCTAGCTTCCCATCCATTTTCCCCCAATTTCCATCCACAAATTCCTCCGAATTTCACCCGGATTTGACCTCTCCATGCGGTGTTCATCCCGTTCGTCCCCGAATCCAGAGCCCGGACATCCGGCCCGTCAAGCCCAGACATCCGGCCCCCGGACATCCGGTCTTCCACCCGGACATCCGACCCCTAGCAGCAACATCTCCATCCACCGCCCCATTTCCATCCATTTTTCACCAAATTTTGTTTCCGGTGCCCACCATATACCATATATACTTCCACATAACCCAACTATTTTTGGACCGTTTCGCTCTCCGACACATTTGCTACTTCGAGGTTTGAGAATTTGAGTTGCGGTACCGTATCCTTTTGTGTTTCGGCTATCTAGGTATGATTCGACATCGACATCACCGCCGCTCATCTTCGCCACAGACGCGTCCTACATCATCACCGTCGTCCTACATCGTCATCAACAACGACCACCTCGACTACACCTTGGTATTCGTGCCACCATTTTGACACCATACCGGAAGCAAGACCGGTAACCTCATCTTGGTATTGGACATATCACTCTTGCCATTACATTGATAGCCATTATAGCCTTACTCCTTTGCATTGCTTACCCATCAAGACTAGCCATTGAGTATTGCCGGCAACGAGACTTGTGCACATTAGTGATCATACTTCTCATATCATCCATATATCATTGTTGCATATATTGGTATCATATCTTGTGTCACAAAGTTGTCATCGCATACTCACTTGCTATATCGGTTTGTCAAGCATTGCATGAGAAAAGAGCTCAAACATCAATGAGCCAAACAAGTTTTCAAGCAAAAAGGAAAGATGAGCATAGAGCTTTTAAGCAAGAACCATAGCATCATACAACATTAAGATTGTCATACTTGATCATCTTGGATCGTATCATAGCAACACCTTGCATAGAGCATACTTGGGATAGAAGTCTTTGCATTTTTGCTAAGTATGTTGTCCACAAGTTTTTTTATCCGACTATTGTGCAATCGTGCTAGCATCTCTCTAGTGTTGTGCAACAAGAGCATTTTTGTGGATTCCACATTTTGGCTCACCCTTGGTTGCACCACCCCACTTATCTTTTTGCGTGTGTGTTTCCGTGTACCTTATATGCTTGGTCTACTTGTTACATTGCATCTTGCGAATCTTTTCCAACATTATTGAAGCTCACTTACAATTGCATCAAATTTTGTGCCACCATCCTAACCAAGCTCCACCAAAAGCTTTTACTTGTGTAGGTGTGAGAAACCGACAAGAGCTAGTACCAATTGTGCTATTTCCTTCTTCTACATTTGAGTGGTCCTCGATCCACTTTCAACTTCGGTCAAGGTACATTTGGTACTCGTTCTTCTCTTTCTACCACTCACATTTGTCTTGGAATGATGGATAGGCCAAGTACTTCTACCAACCCACTCTTCATGGAGCAAGACGACGACATGAACTCCTTCATCACCAAGAGTCACCTCTTTGGTGCACAACGTGCTTTGCATCAAGAGCAACAAGCCATGAGTGAATGCATCGACAACCTTGTCGCCGACTTGCGACTTTCCAAGCAACATACAAGGGACTACTTCGACCACAAGATCGACGATCACAAGCAAGAGAATGGCGCAAGGATGGACAAGATTTGCGCTTTGTTGCTCAACCGCTCTTCTTCCACTTCGAGAAGGAGCCCTTCAAGCCGCCACTCCGACTTCACCCTCTCCAGCTCAAGTACACCGACATCGAACACTCTTCGTCATGCCGCACGCAACGAGCGTCAAGCAAGCCTCAATCCTCTACGCGACACCGACTCGCAATAGCACCGTCAACGTCAAACTCAAGAGGCCTTTGTGCTAGCATGAGAACGGCAACGACAACGACAACATGAAGAGGAAGAGCGAGCGCGTCTACACCAAAATGCTCAAGATGCCGAGGCACAACGTCAAGAACAACAACTCCATGACGCTCAAGCACTTGAGGCACAACAAGCTCTACGCGATTCAAGTCGAGCCGTAGCCGACCGAGGCCGACAAGCTCGTGAACATGCCGAAGCACTTCGCGAAGAAGTCCGCAAGAGAATTTATCAAGCTCGCGTGCACTGTAAAGTCCCTCCTCGAGCTCGACCGGCTCCTCCAGAAGCACGTCAAGAACAACAAGTTCCTCAAGATCATGAAGACAATGGAGATCCTCCACGACAAGAGCAACAAGAGGTTGACAACCCTCCGTGCCAAGAGCACCACGAGCTGAACAATCATCAACAACATGGGCGTCATCATCCTCGACCCCAACACAATGAAGAGCAACGCTATGGCAAACTCAAGTTCACCATGCCCAAGTTCAACGGAAGCAACGATCCCGAAGAGTACCTTTCATGGGCATTGAAAGTTGACAAGATCTTTCGTTTGCACAATTATGAAGAAGAGATGAAGATCGCAATGGCATCCCTTGAGTTCCAAGACTATGTCCTCATTTTGTGGGAACAAGTCATCGAGCGCCGTGAGGCAAGAGGTGAACCACCCATCACTACTTGGGCGCAAATGAAGGTTGTCATGAGAGCATGCTTCGTACCTACCTACTACAACCGCGACCTGTTCAAGAAACTCCAACAACTCAAGCAAGGAACAAAGAGCGTTCAAGAGTACTACAAGGAGATGGAGATTGCAATGATACGAGCCAATGTCACGGAAGATGATGAGCAAACAATGGCACGTATCTTGAATGGACTCAATCATCCCATCAAGAAGATCGCCGACTTCCAACCATACTCAAATCTCATCGAGGTAGTGCACCAAGCTACCAAAGTGGAATGCCAAGTGCAAGATGATTTCAAGTATGCCAAGTTCTCATCCAAGTCCTACGGCTTCTCCAACACCCAAGAGTCAATGACTCCAACACCGACTACAAAGCCTTCTACTACCAACATCGACAAGTCGAGTTCCAGGAAAGCTTCGCCAACTACAAGCCATCCTACTACGAGCAACTTCAAGCCGATAGCTTCATCATCATCAACCCCAACCGATGAGACCGTCAAGACGAGTTCCTTCAAGTGTTTCACTTGCGGAGGCCGAGGCCACAAGTCCTACGAGTGCACCAACAAGCGAACCATGGTCTTCAACGATGATGGCACTTATGACTCCATGAGTGACGGCGAAATGGAAGCCCTTGAGCAAGTTGCCATGCACCGCCAAGTAAACAATGAAGAAGAACAAGTCTTTTGCGATGAAGACTCAAGTCCCGCACTTGTTGTCTCCAAAGTCTTGACCCTCCAACATCACCAAGAAGAAGACCAATGATGCCACATATTCCACACCAAGGCCGACATCAATGGACGATCCGTCAAGGTCATCATCGACGGAGGGAGTTGTCATAATCTCGCAAGCGAAGAACTTTGCACCAAGCTCCAATTGCCCAAGACGAAGCATCCACATCCATACAAAGTGCAATGGCTTAGTGACTCCGACACCATCCAAGTCGAGCACCGAGTACAAGTATCCTTCAAAATCGGTGCCTACGAAGACACGTTGGAGTGCGACGTCATTCCAATGACTGTTTGTCATCTTCTCCTTGGACGGCCATGGCAATTCGATAGAGGAGTCGTCCACAACGGCCGAACGAACCACTACATCTTCAAGATGAAGGGCAAGGAGTACGTCCTCTGTCCAATGTCGCCAAGTCAAGTGATCGCCGACAAGCAAGCCACCCATCGTGGAGATCATAGTGAGAGAGAGAGCCACCAAAATGAGAGTGAGCGCCACAAGCCCAAATCGAACACCTCCACGATGAGCGAAAAGAAGAACCTAGTCCTATTTGCCACCAAAAGAGAGATAAGAGGAGTGTGTGAGAACCCATCTAGTGTCCTACACTACGTCCTCGTGTGCAAGAACAATGCACCACAAAGTAACACTTCTCAAACTCTTCCTCTAGTGTTGTCTTCTGTTTTGCAGGAATTTCAAGATGTTTTCCCCGACGAGCTACCTCCAGGACTACCTCCATTACGAGCCATTGAGCACCGCATCGACCTCATCCCCAGAGAACCGCTTCCGAACAAAGCTCCCTACCGCGTCAATCCCGAAGAAACCAAAGAAATACAAAGGCAAGTAAAGCATCTCATAGACCATGGACATGTGCGTGAAAGTTTGAGTCCTTGTGCCGTCCCGGTCATTCTTGTGCCAACATGTGACGGTAGCTTTCGCATGTGCTCTGATTGTAGACCTATCAATGCTATCACCGTTCGATATAGGTATCCCATTCCACGCCTAGACGATATGCTTGATGAGCTTAGCGGTGCCACTATCTTTTCTAAAATTGATCTTAAGAGTGGTTACTATCAAATCTGCATACAAGAGGGTGATGAATGGAAAACCGCTTTCAAAACCAAGTTTGGCTTGTATGAGTGGCTAGTCATGCCTATGGGTCTTTCGGAAGCACCGGGAACTTTTATGCGCCTTATGAATCATGTCTTTCACCCTTACATTGGTATATTTGTTGTGGTTTACTTTGATGACATTCTTGTGTTTAGCAAATCTATCAAAGAGCATGTCACCCATGTCTGCACCGTTTTGCAAACTCTTAGAAAAGAGTGCCTCTATGCTAATATGGAGAAATGCCTTTTTGGTGTTGATAAGCTCATTTTCTTGGGTTTTGTAGTTTACTCCAAGGGTGTTCATGTTGATGAGTCCAAGATCAATGCTATTAAGACTTGGCCAAAACCAACCAACTTGCATCAAGTGCATAGTTTTCTTGGCCTTGCGGATTTCTATCATTGCTTTGTGAAGGATTTTAGCACCATTGCTTCGCCTTTGCATGATTTGAGCAAGAAGAATGCGCCTTTTCTTTGGGGACCATCCCAAGATACCGCATTCAATGAGCTTAAGAATTTGCTTACTCATGCTCCCGTGCTTGCTTTACCCAACTTCGACAAGCCTTTTGAGATTCATTGCGATGCTAGTGGTAATGGCATAGGAGGTGCGTTAACGCAAGAAAAGCGCCCCATAGCTTACTTTAGTGAGAAACTTTTTGGAGCGCAACTCAATTACCCCATCTATGACAAAGAGCTATATGCTTTAGTCCATGTTTTGCATGAATGGGAACATTTCCTCCGTCCCCATGAGTTTGTCATTCACACCGATCATGAGACTCTCAAGTATCTTAAGGGTCAAACCAAGTTGAACAAGCATCATGCTAAATGGAGTGAATTTACTGAGTCTTTTCCTTATGTCATGAAGTACATCAAGGGTAAAGAAAACATCGTAGTGGATGCTCTTTCCCGCATATGCATGCTTGTTACACAACTTGAGTTAGATGTGATTGGCTTCAAGCATATCAAAGACTTGTATGAGCATGATGCAACTTTTGCTACTCATTATGCCAAGTTTTTATCGCATACATCTTGGGAATGCTATTACATCAAAGATGGATATCTTAGGCGAGCTAACAAACTTTGCACCCCCGAGTCTTCTCTTCGTTTGTTGCTTTTGCAGGAATCTCATGGAGGAGGATTAATGGGACATTTCGGATGCGACAAGACGTTCGCCACGCTCTCTAAGAACTACTTTTGGCCCAAGATGTTTCGGGATGTCAATCGTTTCACCAACCGATGCTCTACATGTCGCAAAGCTAAGTCCAAAGCTCAATCTCATGGCCTCTATATGCCTCTACCAATTCCATACCAACCATAGGAAGACATTAGCATGCACTTTGTACTTGGTTTGCCTAGGACTCAAAATGGGAAAGATTAAATATTTGTCGTTGTGGACTGTTTCTCAAAAATGGCACATTTTATTCCTTGCAACAAGATAGACGATGCTTTACATGTTGCTAATCTCTTTTGTAGGGAAATATTGCGTCTACATGGAGTGCCAAAGACTATCATCTCGGACCGCGACGTCAAGTTCCTTAGCTACTTTTGGAAGACCATATGCGCCAAGCTCGGAATCAAGCTACTCTTCTCCACGGCTTACCATCCTAAAACCGACGGCCAAACGAAAGTTACCAACCGCACACTCTCCACTTTACTTCGAGTTCTCATCAAGAAGAACATCAAAGAGTGGCAGGAGTGCCTACCTATCACCGAGTTCGCCTACAACCGTGCAAGACACTCAACAACCGGCAAGTCCCCGGTTCGAGGTCGTCTACGGATTCAACCCTTTGTCACCATTGGATATTCTCCCTCTACCACTCCAAGAGTGCATCAATTTGGACGTAAGTGCACGAGTGTCACACCCTAATTTTCATGCCACAACACTTAAGCTAATAAATCATGATAAAATGTGGTTTGTCAAAAACTTTTGAGTGTTTAGGTCCTTGCTTGATTTGATTTTTTGTGTGTTGGTTGCAAGTGCTCTAAAAATCAAATATATCCTCCAACTCTTATACTCCTTATCCTTGATCCAAAACCTTGCCCCATGATCATGCCATGTGTGTAGGACACAAAAACAATTTCTTGCAAAAATATTTTGGCCAATAAGTATTTTCTAAATTAGGTGTTCCAAAAACCCCTGAATTGAGACTTGAACTACAAGTACTTAATTAAGAGTGTGAAAAATCTTTTAAAAATTATATTTGACTCCTATTAGATATAGGGCTCCCATAAACCACAAAAAATATTTTAAAAGTTATTTTCCTATTTTATTTAAAGGCTTTTTCTTAAGGCCAGAAATGGTCTTTAATAGGTTAAAATTATTTTAATGTTTCAAAAATATTTGAGAAAATTTAGGGAATCTCAGTGGACATATATTGTCCATATATAAGAGTTTCAACACATGGTCATGTTCAAATTATTGGTCAAATCCCTCAAAAACTATTTCTGGACATTTCAAGCTTTTGAAATGTTTACAAAGAAAATATTCTCCATTAAATACAGGAAAATTCTAGCATATCCAAAATGACCTACTTGAGGATCCTACAAAGTCTCATGTCATGGAGAACAATATAGCCCCACCAAACCCTCTCAAAACCATTTCTGTCCTTTTTCAAGTTTGAACAACTTTGCACTGCCAAACATGTACAAATGCTCTCAAACTTGGTGCACATGCTCAAATGGTGTAATAATGCATCTAGGCAAAATGGCACAAGTTGGAGAGAAGGATATCATGATAAAAGTATTCTAAAACCCTTTCTGTCCAGAACCAAATTTAAACAACTCTACATTGCCAAGTGTGTCCTTTTGGTCTGGATTTTTGTGGACATGTTCAAATCCTCAAATGATGACACTACACCAAGTGGTGCATCAAGGAGAATAGATTTGCATGACTAAATCTTGGAAAAGTCATTTCTATTGATTTCTAGGGTTTACCAAAGTTACATTGGCTACTTTGCCCAAATGAACTCAATCTTGGTGGAACCTCTTATTTTCTCAGTCCATTTGACCCTGTCAAGCCTCATGACAAGGGAAGTCCATTTTCTTGCCCAAACCTACATCAAACACCTTCTGGCAGAAACTTAAAATGCATGTTTTGGTCATTTCCACTAATCTCCATGAGCTGAACTTCTTCCCACAACCTCTCCTAGTCCCCCTCTACCTCTGGTGTTCTTCCCTGCCCGAGAGGCAATGATGAAGGGGGCAGGGATCCACTTTTCTTCTTTGGACAACAGCATTTTCACTCTCTCTCTCTCTCTACCCCTCCTCTCTTCTACTGGCTCCCCAAGGCATCCAATGCCATTTCCACTTTGTTTACTCCCCCCTGCAGCCACTAGACACTAGTGGACGCGCGAGTGCGCGCGGAAAAGCCACAGATGCCGGCCAAAGATGCGCTCTAGAGCACGTCATCGCGCTCCCGACCGTTGAAGCCGCGTCCCCGACCACCTCGAGCCTCCCCCTCACGCCAGTCGAGGTCCTCGACGTCCGCAACACGACAGCCGTGAAGGCCCCCTCCTCTCCCCCTCTTTCTCACCTCCTGCGGCGCAAGCCCAGAGCCGCCCGGCTCGGCCAATGCTCGCGTAGTTCCTGTAGCCGCGTGCAGCTCGCCCCGCTCCTCCTCTCTCTTCCTGGCGCCCCACTCAACTCCCATGAACGCCGTAGACAGCCCCTCGCCCTCTCTCCTGGCCTCCCGAGTCGTTACCGCGGCCACCCGTGCGCCGCGTCCACGGTGAGCCACGGGTCGGCTACTTAAGGCCATCCCCGAGCTCTCTCTCTACCCATTTGGCTCTCTCTCTCCCTCCCGTGCATCCCCTGGACCAACCTACTCCCCTCCTCGCGCCCTCCAACCTCATCCATGGCCGGAGCCGAGCCACCAACCACCGCCTAAATTCTCGTCATCTGGGCCCCCTCCTCCCCACCTATGGGTTACTTTGCATCTCTACTGCCCCCGCGGAGCTCCCCCGCACTCTGGTTACTCCTCCCGACGGCCGGAGCGCCGTGCCCGCCATCGCCGCCGGCCACGTCCGCCACGGACGGTGCTCTCCTTGACCAGGTCCTCCCCGGCATGCGTGTGACCAGTGGCTGGAAGCGCCTCTCTGCGCTGGTCACGCCGGTGGGAAGAACGTCGCCGGGGGCGCTCTGTAGCCCTGGCAATCGCCGGCGGGAGCTACTCCTCCCCGCGGCGAGAGCGCGCGCGGGAGGTGGAAGACGACCTGCTGCTGGGGCCCGCACGTCAGCGACCTAGCAGGCGGGCCCGTCTGTTTAAGTGGATACGGCTCCAGCGGATCCACTTACCCCACGTAGAAGCGTACTGCGCGAAGGCGCCTTCGACGTCGCCCTGTCGTCCGCGTGGCTGAACCGCTGGGCCGGCCCACGGTCTATCTGTCACCCCGTGCGCAGGATAAGGTTAAAGCCTTATTTCCTTTTTCTTTTTCCAGTCAACTTCAAAAATCCATAGATAATTCAACAGAGCTCCAAATTTGATGATTCAAATTTGTAGTAGTTCATAAATTCATGATCTATCACATGGTGTTGTTTGCACATTTTTCCAGGAAACTTTTCTTCACACATATTTTGAAAAACCATATTTTCCTATTTCTATGATGAACTTTAGAAAATCACAGAGAGCTCAAAATTGATCCAAATGCCATGATTCAAATTCCTAGATGCTTCTAAGTTCATAACTTAGTTTATGAACATTTTTCTTAATACTTTATGTACCACACAAAATAATGAGCCATTTCTTCATATTTGTCAACTTTGCAAATTCATAGGAAAATCATTTGAACTCCAAATCCAGTGAAACCAACTCCTAGATACTTCTAAAATCATGGTTTGTTAAATGGGTGCCTTTGCTCATTTTTCAAAAATATATTTCTGTACACTTCTTGCAAATCCACAAATCCCTTGATTCCATCATATTGAAATGTTCAGGAATATCCACTGACCCAATCCCAAAGAAACCACTCTGGTTATTTTTCATATAACCAGAGATGTCCTAGAAAAGTCAAATTAATATTTTGAGAGCACTTTTATTTTCTGCCTTGTTGTGTTGCTTACTATGATTGTTTCCGACATTAGTTGACGAAGTAGACGAAATACTCGGAGATGGACCAGAAGATTTGAAGACTCTGATGAACCAGGCAAGCAACCCTTTCACCATGTTGAACCCTTTTATATCAAGAGAACATTTTCACTATTTCATCAAGTGCATGATGGTTCTTGAATGGCAACCTTGCTGGGCTTGCCTCTGTTGCATACCCGTTGATACTTGCATTGTTCATGACTCTATCCTTGTTTAGAGTTGTGTTGATGGATTATAGAAATATGCTATAGTAGTTGGCTACGCAAAAGGTGTCAGGGCTATGCATGGAAAGAAACAAGTGTGGTTTGACATACTTGCAAACAGCCCTAGTGGGTGCCACTGATGCCCCTGGGAGATGATGATGAACTAGGTCACTACTTGTTGGAGAAGTAGTGTACCGAGGCTTGATAGAAGTGTTGTTTACAGAGACGGATTAGATTTAAGATTTGTCGACCGTCCCAACCTTACATGCGCAACCACGCTACCCTTATATGGGAAAGGGCATTATTGATTACCTAGGCCGATACTAGCTTGGAGCCTGCATTACTAGTGACGGGCGAGTTGTTGTTGCGCTCTCTTGGGACAGGGTCGTGCCAGGTAGGGTGGCCAAGAACATTTTTATGGGGCACCGGACACACCGTTGGTACCCCGTGCCAGTGGTACGTGACAAACATGGGAGCGAGGCTCCACAATTTTAAGTTGTGAAATGTTGGTCACGGGGGTTACTACCAATCAAGTGGACTCTATGTTAGTGTTGTCTAGGGAAAGATAGTGATCGGGTGCTTACCCCGGGTACTTGAGGTACCGCGGGTCGTGGATGACATGGAAGTTCCCCGGATCTTGTGGGTAAAGTGTGCAACCTCTACAGAGTATAAAACTATTCGAATAGCCATGTCCGCGGTCAAGGACAGTTGGGTGGTGCTGCTTAGACTATGTCAATAAGTTTCCGGAAAACAACACGGTTTGGTAAATCTGTTGATGTGATTCGTGAGAAAGTCACAGTGAGCTTGAGCATGAGTTGTTCATAACTCTTTCTCGATGTTGATGTCTGTAACCTCCTGATACTTGTTGCAGACACATTCATGTCCTAGATAAATGATGATCATACTTGCATGAGAAAAACTAGCTTTCCGAAAAATGCCAAATTAGCAACAGAGCCTTGCATAATTATTATGTTATCACCCTTGGGTTGCTTGCGAGTACATTCAAAGTACTCATTGGCTTACCACTGGTTATTTTATTGGCCAGGCATGAAAGAACAGGATATGATGAAGAATACTTCGGTGACGAAAATGCGAGCTAGGACGCTTTCCAGTCAGAATGCATGTAGGGTTAAGGTAGATGGCATGGGTCCAAGTTATCGACGAAGATTTCCGTTGCGAAGTTATACTCAAGACTCGACCATAACGGTCATAATTTATGTAAGACGGTATGTATGGACGTAAGACTCTTGTTATTCAGCTTCTGTGTGTTCAGTGAGCATTGATCTCTGGGATCATTGTACACGTGCATTCGGTGATCATGACTTATGAGTCGGGGTCCCCGCAACGAGCGACCCATCTCAAGAAGGTGCATGCAGATACAAGAAACACCATCGAGCGCCAAGTACAACGCCTTGCGACCAAGCTCAACGTCAACAAGCACCCTATGATATTCAACATTAGAGACCTCGTGTGGCTACACCTTCGCAAGGACCGCTTTCCCCAAGAACGCAAGTCCAAACTTCGACCACGCGCGGATGGACCATTCAAGGTGCTTGCACGCTACAACAACAATGCATACAAGATCGACATTGCTGGGGAACGCAGTAATTTCAAAAAAATTCCTACGCACACGCAAGATCATGGTGATGCATAGCAACAAGAGGGGGAGAGTGTGATCTACGTACCCTTGTAGATCGATAACGGAAGCGTTAACTTGGTTGATGTAGTCGTACGTCTCCACGGCTCGACCGATCAAGCACCGAAACTACGGCACCTCCGAGTTCTAGCACATGTTCAGCTCGATGACGATCCTCGGGCTCCGATCCAGCAAAGCGTCGGGGAGGAGTTCCGTCAGCACGACGGCGTGGTGACGATCTTGATGTTCTGTCGTCGCAGGGCTTCGCCTAAGCACCGCTACAATATGACCGAGGTGGAATATGGTGGAGGGGGGCACCGCACACGGCTAAGGAACGATCACGAAGATCAACTTGTGTGTCTATGGGGTGCCCCCTGCCCCCGTATATAAAGGAGTGGAGGAGGGGAGGGCCGGCCCTCTCTATGGCACGCCCTAGGGGAGTCCTACTCCCACCGGGAGTAGGATTCCCCCTTTCCTAGTCCAACTAGGAGTCCTTCCATGTATTAGGAGTAGGAGTCAAGGCAAGGGAAAAGAGGAGAGAAGGAAGGAGGGGGTGCAGCCCTTCCCCCTAGTCCAATTCGGACTAGGCCTTGGGGGGGCGCCCAACCTCTCCTATCTCTTTCCCCTAAAGCCCAATAAGGCCCATATACTCCCCGATACTCCGAAAAATACTCGGATCACTCGGAACCTTTCCGATGTCCGAATAAAGTCGTCCAATATATCGATTTTTATGTCTCGACCATTTCGAGACTCCTCGTCATGTCCCCAATCTCATCTGGGACTCCGAACTCCTTCGGTACATCAAAACTCATAAACTCATAATATAACTGTCATCGAAACCTTAAGCGTGCGGACCCTACGGTTCGAGAACAATGTAGACATGACCGAGACACGTCTCCGGTCAATAACCAATAGCGGGACCTGGATGCCCATATTGGCTCCTACATATTCTACGAAGATCTTTATCGGTCAGACCGCATAACAACATACGTTGTTCCCTTTGTCATCGGTATGTTACTTGCCCGAGATTCGATCGTCGGTATCCCATACCTAGTTCAATCTCGTTACCGGCAAGTCTCTTTACTCGTTCCGTAATACATCATCTCGCAACTAACTCATTAGTTGCAATGCTTGCAAGGCTTATGTGATGTGCATTACCGAGAGGGCCCAGAGATACCTCTCCGACAATCGGAGTGACAAATCCTAATCTCGAAATACGCCAACCCAACATCTACCTTTGGAGACACCTGTAATGCTCCTTTATAATCACCCAGTTACGTTGTGACGTTTTGTAGCACCCAAAGTGTTCCTCCGGCAAACGGGAGTTGCATAATCTCATAGTCATAGGAACATGTATAAGTCATGAAGAAAGCAATAGCAACATACTAAACGATCGGGTGCTAAGCTAATGGAATGGGTCATGTCAATCAGATCATTCAACTAATGATGTGACCTCATTAATCAAATAACAACTCTTTGTCTATGGTTAGGAAACATAACCATCTTTGATTAACGAGCTAGTCAAGTAGAGGCATACTAGTGACACTCTGTTTGTTTATGTATTCACACATGTATTATGTTTCCGGTTAACACAATTCTAGCATGAATAATAAACATTTATCATGAAATAAGGAAATAAATAATAAATTTATTATTGCCTCTAGGGCATATTTCCTTCAGTCTCCCACTTGCACTAGAGTCAATAATCTAGTTCACATCGCTATGTGATTAACACCAATAGTTCACATCACCATGTGATTAACACGCATAGTTCACATCGATATGTGATCAACACTCAAAGGGTTTACTAGAGTCAGTAATCTAGTTCACATCGCTATGTGATTAACACCCAAAGAGTACTAAGGTGTGATCATGTTTTGCTTGTGAGATAATTTTAGTCAACGGGTCTGTCACATTCAGATCCGTAAGTATTTTGCAAATATTTATGTCAACAATGCTCTGCACGGAGCTACTCTAGCTAATTGCTCCCACTTTCAATATGTATCCAGATTGAGACTTAGAGTCATCTGGATCAGTGTCAAAACTTGCATCGACGTAACCCTTTACGACGAACCTTTTGTCACCTCCGTAATCGAGAAACATATCCTTATTCCAGTAAGGAATTTTGACCGCTGTCCATTGACCTACTCCTAGATCACTATTGTACTCCCATGCCAATCAGTGTAGGGTATACAATAGATCTGGTACGCAGCATGGCATACTTTATAGAACCTATGGCTGAGGCATAGGGAATGACTTTCATTCTCTTTCTATCTTCTGCCGTGGTCGGGCTTTGAGTCTTACTCAATTTCACACCTTATGACACAGGCAAGAACTCTTTCTTTGACTGTTCCATTTTGAACTACTTGAAAATGTTGTCAAGGTATGTACTCATTGAAAAAACTTATCAAGCGTCTTGATCTATCTCTATAGATCTTGATGCTCAATATGCAAGCAGCTTCACCGAGGTCTTTCTTTGAAAAAATCCTTTCAAACACTCCTTTATGCTTTGCAGAATAATTCTACATTATTTCCGATCAACAATATGTCATTCACATATACTTATCAGAAATGCTGTAGTGCTCCCACTCACTTTCTTGTAAATACAGGCTTCACCGTAAGTCTGTATAAAACTATATGCTTTGATCAACTTATCAAAGCGTATATTCCAACTCCGAGATTCTTGCACCAGTCCATAGATGGATCGCTGGAGCTTGCATATTTAGTTAACACCTTTAGGATCGACAAAACCTTCTAATTGCATCGTATACAACTCTTCTTTAGTAAATCCATTAAGGAATGCAGTTTTGTTTATCCATTTGCCAGATTTCATAAAATGCGGCAATTGCTAACATGATTCGGACAGAATTAAGCATAGATACGAGTGATAAAATCTCATCGTAGTCAACACCTTGAACTTGTCGAAAACCTTTTGCGACAATTCTAGCTTTGTAGATAGTAACACTACTATCAGCGTCCGTCTTCCTCTTGAAGATCCATTTATTCTCAATTGCTTGCCGATCAGTGGGCAAGTCAACCAAAGTCCATACTTTGTTCTCATACATGGATCATATCTCAGATTTCATGGCCTCAAACCATTTCGCAGAATCTGGGCTCATCATTGCTTCCTCATAGTTCGCAAGTTCGTCATGGTCTAGTAACATGACTTCCAGAACAGGATTACCGTACCACTCTGGTGCGGATCTCACTCTGGTTTACCTACGAGATTTGGTAGTAACTTGATCTGAAGTTACATGATCATCATCATTAGCTTCCTCACTAATTGGTGTAGTAGTCACAGGAACAGATTTCTGTGATGAACTACTTTCCAATAAGGGAGAAGGTACAGTTACCTCATCAAGTTCTACTTTCCTCCCACTCACTTCTTTCGAGAGAAACTCCTTCTCTAGAAAGTTTTCGAACTTAGCAACAAAAGTCTTGCCTTCGGATCTGTGATAGAAGGTGTATCCAATAGTATCCTTTGGATATCCTATGAAGACACATTTCTCCGATTTGGGTTTGAGCTTATTAGGATGAAACTTTTCCATATAAGAATCGCAACCCCAAACTTTAAGAAACGACAGCTTAGGTTTCTTGCCAAACCATAGTTCATATGGTGTCGTCTCAACGGATTTAGATGGTGCCCTATTTAACGTGAATGCAGTTGTCTCTAATGCATAACCCCAAAACGATAGTGGTAGATCGGTAAGAGACATCATAGATCGCACTATATCTAATGAAGTACGGTTATGACGTTCGGACACACCATTACACTATGGTGTTCCAGGTGGCGTGAGTAGTGAAACTATTTCACATTGTTTTAATTGAAGACTACCTCTGCGATCATATCGTAGAAACTTTTATTTTCTTGTCACGATGATTTTCCACTTCACTCTGAAATTCTTTGAACTGTTCAAATGTTTCAGACTTATGTTTCATCAAGTAGATATCCCCATATCTGCTCAAATCATCTGTGAAGGTCAGAAAATAATGATACCTGCTGCAAGCCTTAATATTCATCGGACCACATACATCAGTATGTATGATTTCCAACAAATCTGTTGCTTGCTTCATTGTTCCGGAGAACGGCGTTTTAGTCATCTTGCTCATAAGGCATGGTTCGCAAGCATCAAGTGATTCATAATCAAGTGATTCCAAAATCCCATCAGCATGGAGTTTCTTCATGCGCTTTACACCAATATGACCTAAACGGCAGTGCTACAAATAAGTTGCACTATCATTATTAACTTTGCATCTTTTGGTTTCAATATTATGATTATGTGTATCACTATGATCGAGATCCAACGAACTATTTTCATTGGGTGTGTAACCATATAAGGTTTTATTCATGTAAACAGAACAACAATTTATTCTCTTACTTAAATGAATAACCGTATTACAATAAACATGATCAAATCATATTCATGCTTAACGCAAACACCAAATAACACTTATTCAGGTTCAACACTAATCCCGAAAGTATAGGGAGTGTGCGATGATGATCATATCAATCTTGGAACCACTTCCAACACACATCGTCACTTCACCCTTAACTAGTCTCTGTTTATTATGCAACTCCCGTTTCGAGTTACTAATCTTAGCAACTGAACTAGTATCAAATACTGAGGGGTTGCTATAAACACTAGTAAAGTACACATCAATAACATGTATATCAAATATACTTATGTTCACTTTGCCATCCTTCTTATCTGCCAATCACTTGGGGTAGTTCCGCTTCCAGTGACCAGTCCCTTTGCAGTAGAAACACTTAGTCTCAGGCTTTAGGACCAGACTTGGGCTTCTTCACTTGAGCAGCAACTTGCTTGCTGTTCTTCTTGAAGTTCCCCTTCTTCCCTCTGCCCTTTTCTTGAAACTAGTGGTCTTGTCTACCATCAACACTTGATGTTTTTCTCGATTTCTACCTTCATCAATTTCCGCATTACGAAGAGCTTGGGAATCGTTTCCGTTATCCCTTGCATATCATAGTTCATCACGAAGTTCTACTAACTTGGTGATGGTGACTAGAGAATTCTGTCAATCACTATCTTATCTGGAAGATTAACTCCCACTTGATTCAAGCGATTGTAGTACTCAAACAATCTGAGCATATGCTCACTAGTTGAGCGATTCTCCTCCATCTTTTAGCTATAGAACTTGTTGGAGACTTCATATCTCCCAACTCGGGTATTTGCTTGAAATATTAACTTCAACTCCTGGAACATCTCATATGCTCCATGACGTTCAAAACGTCTTTGAAGTTCCGATTCTAAGCCATTAAGCATGGTGCACTAAACTATCAAGTAGTCATCATATTGAGCTAGCCAATCGTTCATAACGTCTGCATCTGCTCCTGCAATAGGTCCGTCACCTAGCGGTGCATCAAGGACATAATTCTTCTGTGCAGCAATGAGGATAAACCTCAGATCACGGATCCAATCCGCATCATTGCTACTAACATCTTTCAACACAATTTTCTCTAGGAACATATCAAAATAAACACAGGGAAGCAACAACGCGAGCTATTGATCTACAACATAATTTGCAAAATACTATCAGGACTAAGTTCATGATAAATTTAAGTTCAATTAATCATATTACTTAAGAACTCCCACTTAGATAGACATCCCTCTAATCCTCTAAGTGATCACGTGATCCAAATCAACTAAACCATGTCCGATCATCACGTGAGATGGAGTAGTTTCAATGGTGAACATCACTATGTTGATCATATCTACTATATGATTCACGCTCGACCTTTCGGTCTCCGTGTCCCGAGGCCATATCTGTATATGCTTGGCTCGTCAAGTATAACCTGAGTATTCCGCGTGTGCAACTGTTTTGCACCCGTTGTATTTGAACGTAGAGCCTATCACACCCGATCATCACGTGGTGTCTCAGCACGAAGAACTTTTGCAACGGTGCATACTCAGGGAGAGCACTTCTTGATAATTAGTGAGAGATCATCTTATAATGCTACCGTCAATCAAAGCAAGAATAAGATGTATAAAAGATAAACATCATATGCAATCAAAATATGTGACATGATATGGCCATCATAATCTTGCTTCTTTGATCTCCATCTCCAAAGTACTGTCATGATCTATATCGTCACCGGCATGACACCATGATCTCCATCATCTTGATCTATATCAATGTGTCGTTACACGGTCGTCTCGCCAACTATTGCTCTTGCAGCTATTGCTATCGCATAGCGATAAAGTAAAGCAATTATTTGGTGCTTGCATCTTATGCAATAAAGAGACAACCATAAGGCTTTTGCCAGTTGCCGATAACTTCAACAAAACATGATCATCTCGTACAACAACTTATATCTCATCACGTTTTGACCATATCACATCACAACATGCCCTGCAAAAACAAGTTAGACGTCCTCTACTTTGTTGTTGCAAGTTTTACGTGGCTGCTACGGGCTTAAGCAAGAACCAATCTTACCTACGCATCAAAACCACAACGATAGTTTGTCAAGTTGATGCCGTTTTAACCTTTGCAAGGACCGGGCGTAGCCACACTCAGTTCAACTAAAGTTGGAGAAACAGTCACCCGCAAGCCACCTATGTGCAAAGCACGTCGGGAGAACCGGTCTCGCGTAAGCGTACGCGTAATGTCGGTCCGGGCCGCTTCATCCAACAATACCGCCGAACCAAAGTATGACATGCTGGTAGGCAGTATGACTTATATCGCCCACAACTCACTTGTGTTCTACTCGTGCATATAACATCAAACCATAAAACCTACGCTCGGATGCCACTGCTGGGGAACGCAGTAATTTCAAAAAAAATTCTACGCACACGCAAGATCATGGTGATGCATAGCAACGAGAGGGGGAGAGTGTGATCTACGTACCCTTGTAGATCGACAATGGAAGCGTTAACTTGGTTGATGTAGTCGTACGTCTCCACGGCCCGACCGATCAAGCACCGAAACTACGGCACCTCCGAGTTCTAGCACACGTTCAGCTCGATGACGATCCCCGGGCTCCGATCCAGCAAAGCGTCGGGGATGAGTTCCGTCAGCACGACGGCGTGGTGACGATCTTGATGTTCTGTCGTCGCAGGGCTTCGCCTAAGCACCGCTACAATATGACCGAGGTGGAATATGGTGGAGGGGGGCACCGCACACGGCTAAGGAACGATCACGAAGATCAACTTGTGTGTCTATGGGGTGCCCCCTGCCCCCGTATATAAAGGAGTGGAGGAGGGGAGGGCCGGCCCTCTCTATGGCACGCCCTAGGGGAGTCCTACTCCCACCGGGAGTAGGATTCCCCCTTTCCTAGTCCAACTAGGAGTCCTTCCATGTATTAGGAGTAGGAGTCAAGGCAAGGGAAAATAGGAGAGAAGGAAGGAGGGGGCGCAGCCCTTCCCCCTAGTCCAATTCGGACTAGGCCTTGGGGGGGCGCCCAACCTCTCCTATCTCTTTCCCCTAAAGCCCAATAAGGCCCATATACTCCCCGGTACTCCGAAAAATACTTGGATCACTCGGAACCTTTCCGATGTCCGAATATAGTCGTCCAATATATCGATTTTTATGTCTCGACCATTTCGAGACTCCTCGTCATGTCCCCGATCTCATCTGGGACTCCGAACTCCTTCGGTACATCAAAACTCATAAACTCATAATATAACTGTCATCGAAACCTTAAGCGTGCGGACCCTACGGTTCGAGAACAATGTAGACATGACCGAGACACGTCTCCGGTCAATAACCAATAGCGGGACCTGGATGCCCATATTGGCTCCTACATATTCTACGAAGATCTTTATCGGTCAGACCGCATAACAACATACGTTGTTCCCTTTGTCATCGGTATGTTACTTGCCCGAGATTCGATCGTCGGTATCCAATACCTAGTTCAATCTCGTTACCGGCAAGTCTCTTTACTCGTTCCGTAATACATCATCTCGCAACTAACTCATTAGTTGCAATGCTTGCAAGGCTTATGTGATGTGCATTACCGAGAGGGCCCAGAGATACCTCTCCGACAATCGGAGTGACAAATCCTAATCTCGAAATACGCCAACCCAACATCTACCTTTGGAGACACCTGTAATGCTCCTTTATAATCACCCAGTTACGTTGTGACGTTTGGTAGCACCCAAAGTGTTCCTCCGGCAAACGGGAGTTGCATAATCTCATAGTCATAGGAACATGTATAAGTCATGAAGAAAGCAATAGCAACATACTAAACGATCGGGTGCTAAGCTAATGGAATGGGTCATGTCAATCGGATCATTCAACTAATGATATGACCTCGTTAATCAAATAACACCTCTTTGTCTATGGTTAGGAAACATAACCATCTTTGATTAACGAGCTAGTCAAGTAGAGGCATACTAGTGACACTCTGTTTGTTTATGTATTCACACATGTATTATGTTTCCGGTTAATACAATTCTAGCATGAATAATAAACATTTATCATGAAATAAGGAAATAAATAATAACTTTATTATTGCCTCTAGGGCATATTTCCTTCAGACATCCCTCGTGACAAGTACTCTATGAGCGACATCTTCAACATCAAAGATCTCTCGCCCTACCATGGTGATGAGGATTTCGATCCGAGGACGGATCTTCCCCAAGGGAGGGGAGATGATGTGGAGCATCCCAAGTTCATCCCCATGGACGTAGCTACACCTCCAACGACACCACTTGGACCAATGACACGAGCCCGAGCCAAGGCTATTGAAGATAAGGTGAACTCACTCCTCTCCGAACTTCCACTTTCTATGCATGAGACATGGCTACTACCTAAGTCCGAGGTGTTGTGCATGATTAGGCACCAAGAGGGCCCTCCCGAAGATGCGCATGAAGATGTACAAGTCCCCAAGTCCACGGATGAGGAGAACCAACGGAAGGAGCCAAGAACATCTCCCAGGTCCCGGACATCCGGCCCTGACCCCGTACATACGGCCCCTGGAGCGTCGTCCACTACAGCAGCTAGCTGCCAGAAACTACAGGCCCCGGACATCCGAACGCGACAGCCCGGACATCCGTTCTCTCCTGAGCCCCCGGACATCCAGCCGCCAGCCCGGAAATCTGGCCCCTCCGAACCCGAGAGCAACAAATGTCACCACTCCAGCCTGGACATCCGGCCTCCCTAGCCCGGACATCCGTCCCAACCAGCCCAGACATCCAGCCTCCCTTGTTTGCGCACAGTGAAGGGCCGAGGCCCGTGTATCCCTTCTCCCCCTAGACTATATATACTCCACCTCGCCCAACTTTCTAGGGTTAGCAAAGGTTTAGCTCATGATTGTGTGAGAGCTTTGCTCATCCACTTGGTTACCTTCTCCACGGAGATTCGAGCCTCCACCGGAGAAGATCCCCCAAGCGGATTCAAGACCCCTCTTTAGGAAAGAACATCAAGACCTCCTCACGGAGAAGACTGGTTACCGTGTATCGTCCCTAGTTGATCGTGTACCGTGTATCGTTCCATGTACTCGAGGATCTAGCATATGTGTGACTATTTCTTGTTGGTTTAGTGTTTCCTCCCATGTTTTCCCTTGTGTTTTCCCCCGTTCCCCCCTCATGTTCCTCATGTTCTTCGCGGGATCCGCTCCTTTCATGAAAGATCGACCGATTAGGGTTCCATCCTACATCAATGTTTCTAAGGTACGAACAAGAGCATATAATTTTTTATCATAAGTAGAAATAGTTCAGACTAGGCCCACTCAATTTTTCAGAAAAATATGCAACAGGTTTGCCATCCTGTAATAACACACCTCCTAATCCAATTCCACTAGCATCACATTCAAGCTCAAAAGTCTTATTAAAATCAGGAAGTTGGAGTAAAGGAGCATGTGTCAACTTATCTTTCAATACCATGAAGGCTTCTTCCTGTGCGGTACCCCAAACAAAAGGCACATCCTTCTTTGTAAGCTCATTGAGAGGTGCAGCAATGGTGCTGAAATCTCTCACAAAACGCCTATGGAATCCAGTGAGGCCAAGAAAACTCCTCACTTGTGTGACCGTTTTGGGCTGCGGCCAACTCTCAATAGCTTCAATCTTGGCTTTATCAACTTCAATTCTCTGTGGGGTAACAACATAGCCAAGAAAAGATACTCGATCGGTGCAGAAGGTGCACTTCCCAAGGTTACCAAACAAACGTGCATCACGTAGAGCAATAAAAACAGCACGTAAATGTTCCAAATGTTCCTCCAAAGATCTGCTATAAATCAATATATCATCAAAATAGACTACCACAAATCGTGCAATGAAAGCACGTAAAACTTTGTTTATTAGTCTCATGAAAGTACTAGGTGCATTAGTTAACCTGAAAGGCATGACTAACCAGTCATATAAACCAAACTTAGTTTTAAATGCTGTTTTCCATTCATCTCCCAATTTCC
This sequence comes from Triticum urartu, assembly GCF_056163025.1. Taxonomy (NCBI): domain Eukaryota; kingdom Viridiplantae; phylum Streptophyta; class Magnoliopsida; order Poales; family Poaceae; genus Triticum; species Triticum urartu. The sequence goes on along the minus strand of NC_141873.1, from coordinate 188,495,715 downwards.
TACGAATTTGATGGTATCCACTACGCAAATCAACTTTGGAGAATATTGTAGAGCCACTCAATTCATCAAGCATATCATCTAGCCTAGGAATAGGATGACAATAACGAATAGTAATATTACTAATGCCTCTACAATCAACACACATACGCGACGTACCATCCTTTTTAGGCACTAGTATAATAGGAACAGCACAAGGACTAAGAGATTCGCGTATGTAACCTTTGTCGAGCCGCTCCTGTACTTGATGCATAATCTCCTTCGTCTCCTCTGGATTGGTACGGTATGGTGCACAGTTGGGTAGCGATGCACCGGGAATTAAGTCAATTTGATGCTCAATCCCTCGAATAGGTGGTAATCCTGGTGGCACGTCTTGTGGGAATACGTCAGCGAACTCCTGCAAAGTGTTAGTGACAGCAGGGGGCAAAGAGGAAGGCATGTCCTCGAATGAAAATAATGCCTCTTTGCACACAAAAGCATAGCAAACAGATTTGCTGAAATCTAGCTCATCATATCAGATTTTGTGGCAAGTAAACATGCACTTTTCAATTTAATTTCAGAAGCAACACTAAATTGTTGATTATTAGGTTTCATTTGTTGCTCAATTTTTTTGCCACAATCTGATTTTCACTCTTATGTTTCTCCTATTTTGCTTTATTATCTCTATTAATATCATCTTTCAAAATGGATTCAGGAGTCATAGGAAGCAAAGTAATATGGCTATCCTTATGAACAAGAGTATACTGATTATTTCTACCATGGTGTACATAATTTTTATCAAATTTCCATGGTCTACCAAGTAATAAGGAACATGTTTGCATGGGTACCACATCACAATCAACATAATCAGCATATATAGAGATACTAAAATGCACACGAACAGTACGTGTTACCTTAACCTTGCCGCTGCTGTTGAACCATTGGATGTAGTAAGGATGTGGATGTGGTCTTGTGGTGAGAGATAGCTTCTCCACCATCTCCATGCTAGCCAAGTTGTTGCAGCTCCCTCCATCTATGGTGACGCGAACAGAACGTTCCTTCACAACTCCCTTTGTATGGAACAAATTATGCCTCTGATTTTGCTCAGCTTGTGTGACATGCGCAATCAAAACACGTTGAGCAACTAAACATTCATACCTGTCAGCATCTTCAGGAGCCATGTATTGTGTCTCATGATCAGAATCATCTCCCCCGTGTTCTTCAGGTGTAATAAGAGCCAAAATCTCCTCATCATAGTCACTAGTGGACTCATACCCACCATCCTCAGTAGCAATCATCACACGCTGAGATTTGCATTCTCTCGCAAAATGTCCTATTCCCTTACAATGACGACAAATACTATCACTTGTGTGCCCTGATAATGCTATGGAAGAAGAAGAGCTATGCACAGGCCCGACAGGTGTGCTCTTGGCAGATAGAGGTGGTTGTGCCTGCTTTCTTGTATCACGGCTGGAGGTGGCACCTGATGGAGGTACTGGTGCAGTGGGAGTAGAGGATGCACGTGGTTTCCATGATGAAGGTCGACCTGCAAAAAAATTAGTTCGCGCCAACGCCTGTCGATCCTACACTTCACATTCAGCTTTACAAGCAAGATGGAATAAACGAGTGATATTAGTATACTCCTTATACTCTAGAATGGTCTGAATCTCTCTATTTAATCCACCCATAAAACGTGCAAGCATAGCTTCATTCTCATCAACAATACCACATCTAATCATGCCAGTTTGTAATTCCTGATAATATTCTTCTACAAAAAAATTTCCTTGTCTTAAACGCTGAAATTTTTGAAGTAATTCACATTGATAATATGGTGCAACCCAACGAGTACGCATAGCAGTTTTCAAAGCAGCCCAAGTAGCTGGAATAGGATATAATCTACAATGTTAAGACCGCCAAACACATGCAAAGCTAGTGAAAGCACAAACAGCGGCAGGAACACGTCTCTCCTTAGGATATTGTAAACATGTAAATCATTGTTCAGTTTCTAACTACCAAGTAAGATATATATCAGGAACATATCTACCCTCAAATGGTGGAATATTCTATTTTAGTTTAGGGAGATGGTCATGATCTCGTACCTGAGGGGGAACCCTACCATTGTCATTATTTGCATGTGGACGACCTGGTGGTTGTGGTGTTGGTGGTTGCACGTAGTTCTGATTTTGATCAACCTCATCCTCGTAATCTCCCACATAATCATCCTCCTCCGCATCAGCAGCAGGAGCCATAGAAGAATCAACAGCAGCACCAACAGTTTGGCCAGGCGCAAGAGGGACACGGCTCGCTCGGCGGAGGGCTATTTCGCGAAGTGGAGGTAGTCGTTGTTGTTGTTGTTGTAGTAGTAGTAGTAGAGGTGCGTTAGGTGCAGCCGGTGGTGGTGGTGGAATACGTGCGAGCAATTCATTAAACTTGTTATCGAGATTTATTTTGAATGTCTTCTCCATGCCATCTATCTTCTCCATGGCCTCTTCAAATCTGTTTAGCACATCTTGCACCTGTCCACTCATCATTTGCTGAAATTTATCATGCAACTCCTTATTCTTCATGTTCTCCTAGTCAGTCTCGTCGACTTATGATCCTGCCATGGTTAGCAGCAATAGAAACACACAAGAATATGATCCTACAAACTACTAACAAGAGGTGGTGGTGGGTGTCACAAAACCGTCAAGCAAATCTCAAATTCTTACCAGTTCTTACCCAGCAGCAGGTGGTGATCGGCAACCGTCGCAGTCAAAACTCTCAAAGCTTGGATAGAGCGATTACCAGGGAGAGTCAAACGCACGACATAGATGTATGTGGAGCTGGGAAGGCTTATAATATGGTAGCAAAAATGGTCAGCAATAGTCAATTCAAAGATGCAAAGTTTAATAAACGCTCAACGACGGTACTGTGCTGGTCCTAGGCTAGAACGTGCTAGAGACGCGAGCCTAGAACACTAACAAAATAACGGCGCTACACGTAAACAAGGGAGGATCATGCTCTAATTTTTTTTCACTTTTCTGCACTCTTTTTTCCTCTTTTTTTGCTCTACAACAATTTTTTTTAAAAAAAAGTCTATAAATGGTCTAAAAACTGCCTAGCCAGAATTTTTCTACTGTTGGTAGCACGGAAGTTGGGGAGTCTGACTCTGTCACGACTCGGAGTATGGCGTGATCTGGAAATCCAAAACAAAGCAACAAATACTAGACTCGGACTAGGACTGGTGGCAGAGATGAATCTGGTGGAAACTCGGACTGGTGGCGGATATATGTAGGGTGGTGGAACTCAGACTGATGGCAAATCGGTGATGGAGATGGAATCGGATTATCGTGATGGCGGTGGATATGTGGTAAAGGCAGCGGTGATGGCGATGGTGGTATATGGCAGTGGTGATGGCGATGGTGCTATATGACAGCGGTGATGACGATGGTGGTATATGGCAGCGGTGATGACGATGGTGGTATATGGCAGCGGTGATGACGATGGTGATATATGGTAGCGGTGATGACAATGGTGCGGCGGCGGCGTGACAACTTGTGAACAGAACTCGAAACTCTAAAGGACTAGACACTAAGACCAGCAACTAGACACGACGATGCAACCGCAAATTCAACAATGCAAAACCCTAAAAAGATTATGCAAAGGCTCAGATTGGTTCGGATATGATGAACTAACCCTATTTTTTTTGCTTTTTTGTGGACTGTAGGTATGAAGAGCAGACTCGATCTAAACTACGAAAAACTGTAAAATCTCACCGAGCAACCTGGAAATCTGATACCACTTGATAGAGGCAAAGGTGTCCCGATGTTTCGATGGGATAGATGTCGTTTTCTTTGGGAGTCGACTTTGACGATCCGACTACGAACGTGTGAAGACGTCGCGCCTTATCAATCGCTAAACCAACTTCCGAGGGTTATTGACCACGCCGGAGCACGATCAACCTGACCACGAGGGTCTATTTCCTGCGAGCAAGCGAAGAACAAGCAAGAAAACTGAGATTGCAATCTGGATATTGCGAATAAAAGAGGAAAGCTTTATTAATGAAGGTGGGGTTCTGTGACGTCTTTTTCTGGTCGTTGGACACAAACGAAGTACGTGAAGTTGCAGCTATGGCGAACTTTTAATCTAAACAAAACCCAAAGTCTAAACGACGCCCTAAGGACTTTATATATGGAGGAAGAGGGGGGAATTTCATGGCCCTTGGAGGAGGGGTCCGAAACCAACCCTAACTCTTGTTTCCCCACACATACGGACTCTAAAAACAGCCTATACTTAAGTATTTCGAAAATACATGGGCCTGGCCCAATAATAAGGTGACTCAGCACCTAGAATAGCCTCTGGACGAAATTTATGAAGTGGCATCTTGTATATTTCGTCCAATGCTTCATGCACTCCTTATGGTGGCTTCAAAGTCTTGAATTCATCACTTGTAACTCCGTTCTTGATCCCCTTGCGCATGCCACCATCTCCATGCTTGAACTTGATTCAAGGTTCATCTTTCTTGTACAAGCTAGGCCCTTCATTTGTAAGCAAAACAAATGTATCCAATTTAGGCAGCATCATATTCTCATGAACATTAGAATCATTACCAAGAAACGAAAGTACCTGACGATTCAATTGGTGTGCGTGAGCTCTACTAATTGGTCCAGTATGTATAGCAGCAGGGGTTGTGGGTGTAACTATGGTATTGATGTCCTCATCAGTTTGGGGCCGTGAGCGAAACCCCGGCCGGATCTCCTTGCGGATAGAACCCGAATAGGCGATAAACCTGGACTAGAGACTTGTGTGGTTAGTCAGGTCATGGCCAACTCCCTCGCCAGGCTTCCGCTTGAAGGTTGCCGAGATACACGACGTGTACATGGTGGTAAGTGGCGAGAGCGTGTGTGAAGAAGTACACCCCGGCAGGGTTATAAATGATCTATTTGAATAGCTGTGTACGCGGTAAAGGACTTCTGGGTTGCTTGTACAGTTCATAGACAAGTGAAAGTGGATACTCTAAAATGCACAAGATAAGGGTGAGTGCTATGGATGGCATTCTCTTAGGGAGACGGGAGAGGATCCATAGTGGTGTATTGATTGGTGAATATGTGGACTCGTGTGCGCCACCTCAAAAGAGTTACTCGCAGTAGTAGTTCAGGTTAGCCACCGAGTCAAAGTTAGCTTGCTGCAGTTAAACCCCACCATTCCTTTATTGATAATGATGCATATATAGTTAGTTCTGATGTAAGTCTTCCTGGGTACATTTGTACTCACGTTTGCTTAATTTATGTTTTGTAGAGAGACTTCAATCTCACTAGTAGCACCGCGTGGACTTCGACGTTTAGCTTGTTACCTTAGCTACGATCTTGTACCCTTGGGAGGGTCTTGTAGATAGTCAGGCTTCTCGGCCTTTTTCATTTGTAGTTGTCTATACTCAGACATGTTTATGCTTCTGCTTGTTGCTTGTATGCCCTGTATGTTGGTTCATGAGACCCATGTTTGTAGTACTTGGCTCCTCAGAACCTAATGAATAAATACTTGAGTCATAGAGTTACGTTGTGATGCCATGTTGTATTTGCACATATCGAGCATATTGTGTGTATGTTATTGAAATGCTTGGTTTGTGTGGGATCCGACAACCTAGTTGTTTATTCTTGGTAGCCTCTCTTATGGGGAAATGTTTCCTAGTGCTTCACTGAGCCATGGTAGCTTGCTACTGCTCCGGAACACTTAGGCTGGCCGGCATGTATCCTTCTTCGTTCATGTGTCTGTCCCTTTCGGGGAAATGTCACGCGGTGTCTACCAGAGTCCTGTTAGCCCAGCTGCTACAGCCCGGATCCACTCGTTGATGACCGACACATTCGTTGCTGGGTCATGTATGCCTGTCCCTGTAAGGTAGTGCCACTTTGGGTTTATGACTAGTCATGTCGGCCCGGGTTCTTTGTCATATGGATGCTAGCGACACTATCATATATGTGAGCCAAAAGGCGCAAATGGTCCCGGGCCAGGTAAGGTGGCACCTGTGGGAATACCATGCGTGAGGCCGCAAAGTGATATGATGTGTTACATGCTAGATCGGTGTGACTTAGGATCGGGGTCCTGACAAACCCTCAGATTTTATACAACATGGACGCACAGGAGGTAAAATTTAAAACATAACAAGCATTATATTACAAACCCACTTTGTTTTATCATACAAGGTAGAAGGAACTTGAATACATTCATTCAAAGATAATGTCCTGCGAACACTACGTCGCTACAATACGAGACCCCTCCAGGACGTCACCAAAATACCGCTCGGGTATACGGTGCTCCTTGCCCTCGGGCGGTCCCTCGGTCACAAGCTTGATGTTGTCCATCTTCTCCCACCAGACCTTGACGCAGGCAAAGACCATACACGCGCCCTCGATGCAGACGGACCGCTTGACGGCATCTAACCTAGGACAGGCATCCACCAACCACTTCACGAGGCCGAAGTAACTACCGGGTATAGCTTCGGCTGGCCACAGACGGATTATTAAATCCTTCATGGCCAGTTCGGCCACCCTGTGCAACTCGACCAGCTGTTTTAACTCATCACTGAAGGGCACCGGATGTTCTGGCGCAAGATATTGCGACCAGAACAGTTTCTCCATGGAGCTCCCTTCTTCGGCTCGGAAGAACTCTGCGGCGTCGGACACACTACGTGGCAGATCAGCAAAAGCCCCTGGAGAACTCCGAATTCGGGTTAGTAAAAGATACTTCCTCTTCACATACTTGCTTTGCATATTAAATGCCTTACCCGCCGCGATCGTCCTGGCCTCCTAGATCTCTCGGAGGGCGCCCTGGGCCTCACTCCGGGCCATCTCCGCACTCTGACGAGCCTTGGCGAGTTCGGTCTCTTGAGCCGACGCATCGCGCTCCAAGGTCTCGCACTTCCTCGCCGCGTCCTGGAGCTCTTGTTGGACCTCGTTGATCCAGGCCTTGAGCTTCTTACGGGCGGCCTGCTCCTTGACAGCCTTCCCCTCGGCTTCGGCCAGGGCCATTCTTAGGGCCTTGACCTCGGTCGTCACTTCTTTATATATCATGACACTTCGGTCAATGCATATCATTTTACTTTTTCGAATACATAACGGGTTATCACATACATTGTTTTTCTTGGAGCTGCCTCCTCACCTGGCCGAGCTCCTCCTCGGCCTGCTCTAGTCTCCGCTTCAGTCCGAAGACCTCGGCAGTATGCGAGGCTGCGGCCAATAGCGACGCCTGCGTATTCATTTCAGACAAATTTAATTAGTTTCCTGCAATAAAGGATTGATCCTCTGTCCGGCTTTTTCTTTCCGAACACCGGAAAGTGTCTCAGGGGCTGCTGTCTAGATAGAGGCGAGGGTGTCCCGATCTTTCGATGAGATGATAACTATTGATTTGGTGGAGACGACTTTGACGATCCGACTACAAACGTGCACGACGTTGCGCCTTAGCAATCGCTAAACCAACTCTGAGAGGTTATTGACCACGCCGGAGCACGATCAACCTGACCACGAAGGTCTATTCCTGCAAGCAATCGAAGAACAAGCAAGAATATGATCAAGCAATCTGAATATTGCGAGTATGGATGAAGTATTGATAAAAGTGGGGTTTCATAAGCGGTCTTGGTCTGGTCGTTGGACACAAACGAAGTACACGAAATTGCAGCGATGACTAACTTTTCACTAAATAAAACCCAAGTCTAAACGATGCCTTAGGGGCTATATTTATAGGGAAAAGAGAGGGAATTTTGTCCACCCTTGGCATGGGACTAAAACACCTCCTAAGTCGTTTCCCCTACAATATGGACTCTAAAAATAGATTACATGGGCCTGGCCCAAAATAAGGTGGCGCAACACCAATAATAAGCTATGGACAAAATTTATGAAAGGCCATCTTGTATATTTAGTCTATCTTCTTGTATGTCATCATGGTGGCTTCAAAGTCCGGAAATCTCCACTTGAACCTCCGTTCTTGTTCTCTTCGCACGCACCTTCATTTCCGTGCTTGACCATGCTCCAATGTTCAACCTTCTTGTCCGTGCTAGGCCCTTCAATAGCAAGCAACACAAACGTATCTAAGTTAGGCAGCATCATATTCTCATGAACACTAGAAACATTATCAAGAAACGGAAGTACCTGATAATTTAATTGGCGTATCTGAGCTCTAGCAACTATTCCAAGAGGTAAAACAGCAGGGGATATGGGCGTAACTGTGGTAGCCATGTCCTCATCATCCTCCCCTTCTTGAAAACAAAGCCGTCCTCGGCGTTGCTTAATCTGAAATCTGGCTAACAAAAGAGACAAAGTGTACACGTTGTATATGCATATGTCATCCATTTTTACTGATCTCAGTTGGGGCACATGTGACATAGTTATACAAGAGCACCCTTCAAAAGTCGTGCAATATAAAGCCAATATATTATCACAAGAAGTCAAAGGCATGAAAATATTGCAACTCAGTTTGCACATATATGTGAAGCTCTTATTCATATCAAAAGATTGACAATGCTTATCATTAAACCATCCCAACATTGATGAACCATCATCAAGATTAGAGGTCATATCAAAATGATTAAACATTGGCATAATTATTTTCAAACGTATTTGATCCAAATTTGAGTTATTCCCTGATTCACATGGTTCTTTCGCATCAATAGTTAGTTCAATGGGTTCACTCAAAATTGTTTGATCACATGGCGAAGTCAAATCATGAACATAGTCTTCTAAAATAGCTGGTGTGATCATAGTAGTGGGTAGCTCATCGTATGGTTCATTGAAATTGACAAGGCATTCATCATACTCATGTGGAGGTGGAAGATTAGTAGCTTTGTCATTACCTCCTATGATCAACTCAGATGATGTAGGCACTCTCGGTGGCGATGTGTCACATGGTAGAGGTGATGTAGTCCTCACAACAACGGATGTGGTTGTCATAGTATGCCTAGTAGTTGAAGGGACAACCATATCAACTCTTGGAATGTGTATCTCGCGCTTGTTCTCCTTGTGGGCAACACGTCGTATTATTTCATGTTCAGCTTTGCAAGCAAGATGAAACAAATGGTCCATAGGATAACACTCTTCATGAATTAGTATCTCCTGAATGTCACGATTTAATCCTCCCCAAAATCAATCCATAAAATCTTCTTCACTTTCTTCTAAAGAGGAATGCAACAAGGTAGTTTGTAAAGTATCATAATATTTCGTTACGATGTCACTACCTTGCCTTAAATGTTGAAACTTTTTAATCACGTCACGAGTATAATAAGCGGGAACGAAAGTATGTCGCATGTCAAGTTTCAAATCATCCCAAGTAGTAGGTATATCATTAGGGTGTAACCGACAATATTCACTTGACCAAACTATAGCATAACCAGTGAAAGAACCAACCACAACCTTAAATTTTTTACGTTCATCAAAACTATTGGAAGCAAATATATTATTTATGTCAAACTCCCATTCAATATATAAAGCAGGTCTAAAATGGCCATTAAATGGTGGTATAGAAACATTAACCTGATCATGTGCATTTGGATGTTTGTGCACCTCTTGTGACAGTTGTGGTATTTGCATAGTTGATCGCACGTCTCCCATGATCGACACACCCCATGAATTGACTCTAGATCCTGTCATGATTAGTAGAAACAAGAAACAAAATCCAAAAATAATGTTCCTATGAACTACTGGGAAATGATGGTAAAACGCTCACAGTATAGCAAATCAAAGTCTTACAAGTTCTTACCATGCAACAGGTGGTGATCGGCAACCAGCGGTGTTAAATAACTCCAAGAATTGGGTAAAGAGGTTGCCAGGTAAACGTATGTATGCACGGTGTAGAAATATGTGGAGCTGGGTTGGCTTTATATATGTGGGAAAAATGCCACAATCACGTTAATTAATGCAAGCTGAAAATACGTTCAAAGTGGTCGAGTGCTGGCCCTAGGCTAGACCGTGCTAGAGACACGAGCCTAAGATACAGACGAATTCACAAGATGTTGCCAACACCACACTTTGGTACAAGCCTCCTTCCACTTTTTTTTCCACTCCAAAGTAACTGTAGTGCGTACTGGTTTATAGCACAACAAAGCACCGCTAATTTTTTTTCTTTCTCCAAAGTCCAAACGAACTACAAGTCCAAAAGGAAATAGATCCAAACACAACTTTTCGTATTGTTTTTCCCTATTACCTGCTTCCTTTTTGATCGGTTCTTCTTCTCCTTCCTTCCATACAAAAAAAAATACTCCAGCCAACACACACGTTGGTGCAATGCTCCTCGTACTATTTCCTTTAAAAAACTTCAAGGACAAGGGGTTCATGGCGCTATGGGACACATGTGCCCCGTCTAAAGCAAAGATTCATATGTGGCGTTTGATCAAAAGTGGGTTGGTTGTGGGTTTTGAACTACATCGACGATGGATTAAACCGGGTGTTTTTTGTGTTGCATGCGGTAGAGAAGAAACCATCTATCAACATTCAGTAAGGTTCTAGCAGCTCTTCCACTCAGAGAAGGGAGTTGCGGTGTCGATCCCATCGTGCACGACGGACTCCCAGAGTGCTCTAGCTCGCTGGCTCCTGGACTGGTTTGCCGGGGCATCTGACGAAGACCGAGAGGCAATGGTGCATTCTTTGTATGGCCTCTGGCTCGCCCGGAATAATGCTCGAGATGGCAAGTCGATCGCCCCAGCACATGAAATAATGAACTCTATTTTTGCCCATATGAGGGAATGGAGGGAGATACATCCACGGAAGACGGGCGCGCCTGTACGGCATGAACCACAGCGCTGGGAGCCCCCTGCCGAGGGATGGGTTAAAGTAAACTCAGATGGAGCTGTGTCGAAGATTGGAGAGAAAGGAGGCAGAGGAGCAGTCCTTAGAGACCACAATGTCGCTTTTCTGGCAGCAACCTGTCATCATTTCCCAACCATTGTGGATCCGGAAGCTACTGAGGTATTGGCGTGCCGACGTGCCTTGCAGCTAGCTGCAGAAATTAACGCAACAAGAATTCATTTGAAATTGGATGCTCAAGCTATGGTGAATATGCTGAAACATTCAGCGAGGAATCTATCGGCTAACGGTCCATGGATTGAGGAGGTGAAAGCTCTACTTGGGTCCTTCGTCGAGTATAAGATATCTTGGGTTCGGCGTTCTGCTAATATTGCCACGCATAAATTAGCTAAAGTGGGTGTTGGTGATGAATTGTATAAGGTGTGGTTGGGGGTCCCCCAGACTTCGTTGTTTCTGTAATCACGGATGACATTCTGGTCTTTGAGTTTTAAATAAATGCGGCAATATTTACCCTAAAAAAACTTCAAGGACCTCTTTACTCACGTGATCAATGGATGGGTCCCACAACAATAAATCCCAACCGAAATTATTCTATGGCAAAAACGAATCCAAGATTTAGGTAACCAGCGTGGACTTTCCTTGAGAGAAAACAAGGCAAAAAAAAACTGATCAAAACGAAGCAACTTCTTTTTTTTGTCTCCAATAGATCAAAACCTTCCAAACTTGTCACGTTATCTCTCTTCTTCTTTTTTGAGACACGGCCAGACTTGGAAACCTCCAACCGAAATTTGGTTTTCCTTTTTTTCTTCTCCTTCCTTATTCTCTCTCTACTATTTCGTTTAATTCCTTTATAATTCTTCCCGAATGCTAAGGTAGTGTTTGGTTCTCTAGTCCTAGGACTTTTTCTAATCCCAACTAAAAAGTCCCTAGTGCCTAAAAAGTCTCTCCCTGTTTGTTTCCAAAAACTAAAAAGTCCCTAATCCCTTCCTAGAGGTTATTAAATGACCATGTTGCCTCTAATATATAGAAAAATAACAATCAAACAACACTATGAGGTGGCGGGCCAATGGGTGTATGAGAGGGCATTGTTGGAAAAGTCTAAAAAAGACTATTTTTAGGAGTCTTTTTTATTTAGTTTCAAATGCCTAGTTTAGTATTAAAAAGTTTCTCTCGTAGGATACAAAAGTCTTTAAAAGATACCTTTTCTAGTTCCTAGATTCCTAAATAAAAAAGTCCGTGAAAACAAACACCGATTTGGTTGTTACGAGCGCACCCACTACCGGACAAACCTGCACACGTTGTGCCCTTCGGGAAAAAAAGTTCGCTATTTCTGTTCTGGAAAAAGGTCTTATCCAGTTAGCCCCCGATCCCCCTTTCCTCATCTTAGAACGGCGGTGGCGAAGAAGCACATGAGCACACCGGCGTCGACGCTAAAAAGGTCGACGGGAAGGTGGCACAGGAGGGGCTTAGCGAGAAGGTTGGCCGGAGAACCGGAGCAGTTGCGCCCCGTCCCCTCCTCCCCCTTTCTCGGAGCTGGAGCTATGCCGTCGGCGGCGGCGGCGGCGTTGAGGGTGCCTGGTTTCGTCGTCGTCGAGGTACATACATGGTCCTCTTGCGAGCGCGATTTTTCTCCCCTGCCGTCACCGCCAGCTGCTCTCCCCCGTCGTCCGATCCCATGGGCGCGCCCTGGTCTAGGCGTGTCGACGGCGATGCTGCGTCTGTCGTGTCGCCGGAGTACCTGCGGCGCCGCGGAGAGGCCCGACAACCGCAGCTTCCGCTTCGCCGCCGCCGACCAACTCTCGAGCTTCAGCCGACCCCAACGTGTACGACCCTCTCCCCCTCTCTATCTCGTCAGCTAGTTGGCTACATAGATTACTATGACCTGCGCTTGCAATTAGAGCTCACAAAATGAAACAATCCATGTCCTTGGTTTAGCTGACCAAAAATCTTAGAAGAATCGAATCCATGTCCTTTGTGTAGCTGATTAAAAATCTTAGAAAGACTTGAGATGCTTATGTAGTTGCAACTGTGTTCTAAGTACAAGTTTTACCATTTCATTTGGATAACTGCAGTGTAATTGAGCTACTTCGTCATACTAACTGGAAAAATGATGTATATGTATTGCAGGACACCTTCAGGTTGCTGTGTGCGCATCCAAAGCCGTCGTGCAGCCACAACAGGGTAACGACCACACAAATATTCAGTTCCTTTATCACATAGCTGGGGCCTCAAGTTGTGCCACACTTCTTTCTTATTTGAAAGCAGCCCCTAGGACGCTCCTAGCTAGTTGTATCTATGCATGTTGCCCCAAACATATGTGCCCAGATCTTTCACTTCAGAGTAGTCGGTATGTTGTCCAGTAACATTTTTCCTAAAGTGTTTTCTGTGATAGGGGCTTGCATAGTTGTACGGGGCGATTAGTTCTTTCCTGTAGAAACAAGCCATCACCCACATCATCCTGCTCCTGAAAGGGGGGTTAGTAGGGATAGAGCAACTGTGCAAACACAATAGGGCAACTTTGAACTAGAATAGAGCAACTCCAGGCCACAAATCAGAAAGCACCATAAATAATGACAGTGTGATTTGGAAGAACTACCACACAACAAAAGCAATAAAAATGCAAAAAAATAAGGTACCATAGTTGCCCTCACAGTTTGGATCCTTTTTTGTGCATAATAAAATGATAACATAGTTGCCCCTAATCAACCATACAGTTGCCTAAAAGCACTATCCAGTTGCCCAATTGTCATGAGCAGAAACATTAACAAGACCATAGTTTGGTCAATATCTAAAGGTTTTTGATACCTGCAATTAAGTTTATGTCATAGCCATAGTTCAAAAAAGCGCTAGGCGTTAATTGTGCGTTTTGCCACCGCCTTGCGCTTTACTGACCAAAGCGCATGCTTATGCGCAGTTATACACAGATTTAGCGTAGTTATGCGCAATGCGTTTTGCCAACGCCTAGAGCCTAGGCGCGCCTTTTTTAACTATGGTCATAGCTGCAGTTCCTAATTTATTGATTCCCACTGGACATCATCAGTCTTTTACTCTGTTCTACGTTTGTGACAAATCCTTTTGATGTCCAGACCGTGTTGTGTTGTTCCAAATGATAATGTCTGAAACCCACATGTTTCCTGAAAACCAAGAGTGGTAAAAATTCATAAGAAATATGCAGGCTTAGAAGTTCAGAACTGTCCATTTGCTGCTGCAGGTTATTGGTAGAAATCAGCATCTCAAGTTTGAAATTGTGCAAGTGTAATGCGACACAAAAGCTATTAACTAGAGAGTTGATAAATTAATGAGGGAGAGAGAGATTTGTACATACAATCTTCTTGATGCTGGGCGGAAGGATAAATTAGTCCTCACCATAAAAATCGCTCCTATTTTTCAGACAGTTTTTGCTTTTGACATATCTCACACAAGAGGAAGTGCCTGTATTTTTCTTTCCAGATACCCCTTTCGACGAGATACTTTTTTTTGTTTCATTCAGATATCATGCATGCTTTTTGACACATTGTTATTCAAAAACCAAGCTGATCCATCGACCAGTGCCAACAGACGTAAGCATGTTCGCATGAAGCGAAATTCAAACCATGGCACACGCGTAGAAGAGCGTACAAGTTAAAGAAAGAAGGTAAGCAAAACGGGCGAAGAAAGGCACAAACGAGATAATTCTAAAAGTACAAGCATTAGAAGTTTCATTGCATGATAGATGGATTTTGCTCAGTCCACACCGCTAGTTGCCTAAAAAATATAGATAATTTTTTTTGCGAAGGTGTGTGTGTTTGTGTGTGTGGGGGGGGGGGGCAAGGTGTGAGATAGGGGGTGTTGGGGGGGAGACGAACGTGGAGGACGGCGTGGAGAGAGATAGAGGAAGTGTGTGTGTGTGGGGGGGGGGGGGGGATGAAGGTGGAGGGCAGTGCCCTAGGTTGTGATTGGTGTTGCCCAAAATATCAGAAGGATTTGCCTAGAGTGGATTAGAAGTGCCACAGTTTTTCTTGTTTTTTATTTGTCGAGTGGAATTGCCCAGATAACATTTTCTTCGTAAGTGTTATATATGATATGAGCTTGCACAAAATGACATTAGGAGTTTCCTAAATACAGTATTAGAAGTTTGACAAGTTAAAGTTATTTGTGGTGGTGGTGGTGGTGGTGGTGGTGGGGGGGGGGGGGGGTCATCGCAGCTGCACAAGATATCATAAGGAGTTGCCTAGTAGTGGATTAGAAGTTGCATTGTACGGGGCGATTAGTTCTTTCCTGTAGAGCAAAGGTTAGTAGGGATAGAGCAACTGTGCAAACACAATAGAGCAACTTTGAAGTAGAATAGAGCAACTTCAGGCCACAAATTACAAAGCACCATAAATAAAATACGGTGTGATCCGGGAAGAACTACCACACAACAAAAGCAATAAAAAAACAAAAAACAAGGTACCGTAGTTGCCCTACACAGTTTGGATCCTTTTTTGTGCATAATAAAACCGTGCAATTGCCTAAAAATATTATACAGTTGCCCAATTGTCATGAGCTTAAAAAGACCATAGTTTCGCCAAATATATAAAAGTTATAGATTTCCGCAATTAGGTTTATGTTATACCTGCAATTAGGTTTTTGATAGTAGCCCTGGATTGCATGAGAGGGCAGGACCAGAGCTCACCCCGCCGGTGGGGTCATGCGACGAGCCGGGGCGAAGAACACCTTCATCGACATGATGGCATCCCCCAATCAATCTAGTACATCGGGTGCTCTGAGCAAACTCCTCCTACATTTCTGCTTCGTCTCCAAGGTGTGAGCACAGTCATTCCTTGTAACATTTTTGGGTGCACACTATATACTCAGTCAATTGTCTCCATGGTTCAAACCAGGGGCCTTGTACATGCATGTCACATGTGCAACTTGCCATGCTACTGCTCTTATGTCTACAATTGCATACTACTACTAGTATGCAAATGAGAATTGAGAAGCCTTATATGTTTGACTATTTGATATAAACACTCCTTCTGAAACTCGTGAAGATGTGAAACTAGTGAAAATTTTTCGTATAAACCTCATATGATTTTGCCTTTGAAATTAGATGCATTGTTGCCCGCTACTAATCGAAGGGGCGTTGTCATGTTAGGGTGCAGGTTGTGGGATAGCGGCCCGTGTGCAACTACCATAAGAGCACACTGACAGTGAGCATCTCCAAGAGCAAGGGTGGAGAGGACGCTGCAGCTCAAGGGGGGCCTCACTAGGTGAAGGTGAGCATGGATGGCGCCCATTTTTGTCCCATCAAATTCTTTTAAATTCGTTGGAGAGCAAGGGGGATTAGTACGCAGGAGGCATTCCCCCCTATCAAATTCGCTGGGCAATTCTGTATCCAACATTCTAGGCTATTATGGATTATAGGGAGTATTGAGAGGCAATCAGGGACCTTTTTGTTTAAACCAGTGGGATAATTTTTTGCAGTCAATAGATAGGCAATTATGTGGATTATGAAGACAAAACAGTCGCTTGGATTTGCTAGAAGAGTTGCATCCTATCATAATGCAGTTGCTTAGTGTGGTTAGGACAATTGCTTGGTTTTGCCAGGATAGTTTTGCATTATGTTTTTTGGTAACACAGTTGCTTGGATTTGCTAGGACAGTTGCTTGGTTTTGTTAGAACAGTTTTTGCATTGTGATTTTGGTAATACAGGTTCTTGGATTTTTTTGTCAAGGACAATTGCTTTTGGATCTTGATAAAGAAAGGTTGTGTGAATTTTACTAGGGGGCAGTTGCGTTTGATTTTGCTAGAGCAGTCGCTCTACGTAGAAGATGTAGTCGTATGACGTGTCATCTATGTGGTTACACGATCTCCCGTTCCGATGAACTTGCTTGATATAGATGAGGGTCACGTGACAACGCGGTACGCAACGGAGGGGGGTTCGGCTCCTCTGCAGTATACTCCCTCCATTCCTCAATATAAGGTGTATTATTTTTCCAAAAAGTCAAACTTCTTTAAGTTTGACCAAATTTATAGACAAAAATATCAATATCTAGAATACCAAATCATTATCACTAGATTCGTCATGAACTATATTTTTACATTTTATATATTTAGTATTATAAATCTTTATATATTTTGCTGTAAAGTTGGTCAAACATAGACAACAGTTGACTTTTTGAAAAACTAATACACCTTATATTTAGGAACGGAGGGAGTAGTTAATACTGCACGCGTGCTGTAGCTGCTAGGATCAGCCGTCTATTTTAATCCTATGGCTCTGCTACGAGGAACTGCTGGTCTCATAAATAAAAAACTAAAAGACTCACACGGTCCCTCCTCTCTCTGTCTTATCCCTTTCCTCTAGTGAAGCTCGGCCACTGTTTCTTCCTCTAGTGAAGCTTGGCCACCGTTTCCCCAAATCCACAAGACTGCTCCACCCCGGCCGAGCCAGCTGCAAGGGATGGCCGGAGGGCTGCTGCGAGAGCTGACTGGAGACGGCGCAGCTTCACCGCCACACGTATCTCGCTGCTAGCAGCAGGGAGACGGCGAAGTACACAAGCAGCAGAGCAACGACGAGATCTACGAGCCTGACGACAACGGCAAGCTGGAGCCTCCTCCCAACGAGCTCGAGAAGGAATACGACGCCGGCGATGTCCCGGAGCAGCACGGCCGACCTGGACGAGGAGGAGGGTAGCAACCAGACGAGGGGCATGCCTGGGCCGCCGTGCTATCTTACGGCTGCACGAGGCCTCTGACGGCAGGGTCGCGATAGCTGGACCTCGGCGCCCTCCTGCCTGGCCAAGCCCCAGTAGCAAAACCAAAGGTCAATTACTTCTTGTTACCTAGAACTAATTTATTCCTTTCTTCATCATTAGTTCATACCGTACTGCTGCTATTTCTCGATGTCACAGGCGTGAAAGCATAGCAAGAGAGAGCTGAGCATGTCATTGGAATATTTAAAAGTGATAAGTACTCAACAGATCATTGTTGCAATTAAATGTAACTAAACTGATTGTTCTGTCTTCGGAAACTAGGAGTCAATTGAAATTAAACCAATTGAAGTAATGAGCACTCAACAGATTGGGTCTCATGTATGCTGATTCAGTTATGCCTTCTGCATAATCTGTCGATCTGGCAAGACAACATAACAGACATGCATCAACCTATCGTTATATCCCAGGATAGTTTTATAAGTTCCAGAGATCACCAGCAGTCAGCACACGTTCAAGAAAAAATCGCAAAGCGAAAAGAAGCAAGCTAGCCACGTCAACGCACCAGCAACTTAATTTTCCATGCACACGTACGTATGTACGTGCTGGCTGCTGTCGATGGATGGATGCGTGGTGGGCGAAGGCGCTGGTAACTGTTTTGTTCAGCAGGTGCGTGGAAGATGCGCTCGAACCAACTAATGAGCGCAGCGGCGCTGGCTAGCCGCGTCCTTAATTCTTTTGCTGACCAGAGTTGCCTTTTAATATGGCCGAATATTCTCTCTCAATTCTTTTTTTTCCAACAACCTCACGCCAACAACCTCAATATCTAAAGCCACTATTCACGCTTTCTTCCAACCGAACAGATTGGTAGTTGCCTCTTTTTTATATCCTAATCCGAACCTTCCAAGTATCCAAAGTTTCTTTCCTTGTACAGGGCAAGAGATCTGAACGTGATTCTCTCTCCTTTCCTGCTGAAAATAACAAGGCACAAAGGTAGCAGCTAATTAAAATATGCCAAATACACACAAGCGATGGACAAACTTCCTCCTTTTAATCTCTTTCCTTTCTCAATTTTTTTCTTAACTATTCGGATCAGCTCTGATAATTGACCGGTCAGATTTTTTTTACTCCCAAATCCAAACGTGGCAACTAGTATTATGAGGTGGTCAACAAACCAGATTTTTTTTCAACAAAAGGATGAGACTCCCCAAATCCAAACGTGGCAGCTTGTCTTTCACGTTCCTTTTTCTTTACTTCTCTCCACGAGAATATCTCCTGCTATATTTTTTTTTCAGACTTTTTTCTTACCACCTTCCAAAAGTATTAGCAAACAGATCTGCGGTTGCCTTTTTTTAGCCTATTCTTTATGTCTTTCCAAACAGCACAACATATCTCTTTCCCAAAGATAAAGCAACGTGGGAAACAAGTCCCAAGCCAAACGTGGCAACCATCAGTTTTTTAACTTCTCTCTCCCTATTTTTCTGTTTGCTTTTGTCTGCTATGTGACATACACAAAGATGAATATGATGACGACAACAAAACAACCGATGATTGGTGTCAGCGGTGATCGAAATAATATGTGACAGCGGAAGATGACAATGAAGTGGGCAATGGCGTATGTGGATGCGGTGTGAACAAAACGCGACTAGAACTCGAAACTCTAAAAGTTTAGACACTAAAACCAGCAACTCGACACACGATGCAACCGAAAATTCAACAATGCAAAAACTAAATGGCAATGGCGAAAAATGCTCAGATTGTCTGGGATATGATGAACTAATCTAATTTTTTTGTGTGTGGCTATTTCTTGGACTCTAGGTATGAAAAACAGATGCAAATTAGACTACGAAAAACTGGAAAATCTCACAGAGCACCCTGAAAACTGATACCACGTGATAGAGGCGAGGGTGTCCCGATCTTTCGATGAGATGATAACTATCGATTTGGTGGAGACGACTTTGACGACCTGACTACAAATGTGCACGACGTTGCGCCTTAGCAATTGCTAAACCAACTCCGAGAGGTTATTGATCACGCCGGAGCACGATCAACCTGACCACGAAGGTCTATTCCTGCAAGCAATCGAAGAACAAGCAAGAATATGATCAAGCAATCTGAATATTGCGAGTATGGATGAAGTATTGATAAAAATGGGGTTTCATAAGCGGTCTTGGTCTGGTCGTTGGACACAAACGAAGTACACGAAATTGCAGCGATGGCTAACTTTTCACTAAATAAAACCCAAGTCTAAATGATGCCTTAGGGGCTATATTTATAGGGAAAAGAGAGGGAATTTTGTCCACCCTTGGCAAGGTGGGACTAAAACACCTCCTAAGTCGTTTCCCCTACAATATGGACTCTAAAAATAGATTACATGGGCCTGGCCCAAAATAAGGTGGCGCAACACCAATAATAAGCTATGGACAAAATTTATGAAAGGCCATCTTGTATAT
Source organism: Triticum urartu (assembly GCF_056163025.1). Classification (NCBI taxonomy): domain Eukaryota; kingdom Viridiplantae; phylum Streptophyta; class Magnoliopsida; order Poales; family Poaceae; genus Triticum; species Triticum urartu. The sequence goes on along the minus strand of NC_141873.1, from coordinate 188,475,846 downwards.
TTAGTCCATCTTCTTGTATGTCATCATGGTGGATTCAAAGTCCGGAAATCTCCACTTGAACCTCCGTTCTTGTTCTCTTCGCACGCACCTTCATTTCCGTGCTTGACCATGCTCCAATGTTCAACCTTCTTGTCCGTGCTAGGCCCTTCAATAGCAAGCAACACAAATGTATCTAAGTTAGGCAGCATCATATTCTCATGAACACTAGAAACATTATCAAGAAACGGAAGTACCTGATAATTTAATTGGCGTATCTGAGCTCTAGCAACTATTCCAAGAGGTAAAATAGCAGGGGATATGGGTGTAACTGTGGTAGCCATGTCCTCATCATGTATATATTGGGATTTTCTCTTTTTGCGTCGCTTACCTCAAAACCTGTCAGCATGCTGCTGCAGGCTTCGGTTAGTCCGCTCTTGGCGGACTAAACCCTTTCAATCACCATGCCCATAAGAACACGGTGCTCATCCACAATGGAAGCGCCTCGCAACACTTCCAACAGATTATCCGATGCCCCTGGTTGGACAGGGGTCACCGGCGGAATAGGCATACCCCCTTCTTTCAAAGGAGGTTGCGCGCCGGATTCCGGAGCTGTATCGGTCTCCGGAATCGAATTTGGCTGAGGGCCGAACTGAATACGACCCTCACCACCAGTCTCCGTGGGTGTTGGCTCCCCCTTGTGAACGGCAACGGAGGCCTCACCCTCTGGCGCCTCTTGAGCCTCCCCCAGGCCTAGGAAAGTCCTTTGGGACAGCACCTCCGCGTCGCCCTTGGCCTTGGGGGAGTAAGCGGTCGACGGTGACTCGCTGGCCATTGCCCTTGAATCCAACGAACCTCGTGACGAGGATCGCTCAGAGCTGTCGTGGGCCGGACTGCAATAGCATAACTAATCATGTCAATACAACAAAGAGGAGAGGCTTTATTTATGGGCATGTATGAGTCTTAGCACTTACGATGCAGCCTGAGGCTTAGCGCGGGGGCGTCGCTCCGGACTGCTGTCAACATCCCACGTGGAGTTATCCGCGAGGTAGCCATTTCCTTTCTTGGACGTCTCCGCCTCCAGGTTCGTGGAGGCCGCCCTTTTCTTCTTTCCCTCATTAGGGGGAGGGTTGCTCTCCTCGTCCTCCTCATCGTCGTCGACCTCGGCGGCAGAGGAAAGGGTCACTACGTCTTTGGACGTCACGTCTGAAGCACCCTTGCAACGGGGGCCACCTTTTCCCCCCTTGGCCTTCTTTCCCGGCGGTCTATAGGGCGCCGGAACCAGCATCTTCGCCAGGAGCAGGATGACTGGCTCTTCTGGCAGCGGAGCCGGACTATGGATCCGCTCCGCTCTCTTCGTCCATGCCTAAAAAATACAGCAAGGGTTAGACATCCTCCTTGAACTAACAAGTAGAAGGTACACCTTAAGAAAAGGGGAACTTACCTCATTGGCGGGATGGGAGTGATCGTGCCCGCGGTCCGAATCCATGACCGGCGGCTTCACGTGGCCCTTGAAGAGCAACTTCCAGGCACCTTCGTGAGTAGTTCCGAATAGTCCTTCCAGGCTCTGGTGCTTCGCCGGATCGAATTCCCATAAAGGGAAGCTTCGGCTTTGGCAAGGGAGAATCCGGCGAACCAGCATCACTTGGATCACGTCGACGAGCTTGACGTCTTTATCCACCATACTTTGAATCCGCGTTTGCAGCGCTATTAGCTCGTCTGACGCTGACTAGTTGGGGCCTTTCTCCTTCCAGGAGGTGAGCCGCATTGGGGCTCCGGCCCTAAACTTGGGAGCCGCCACCCAAGTGGCGCCGCGCGGCTCTGTGATGTAGAACTAGTGCTTCTGCCACTCCTTGACGGTCTCCGCAAAAGTGCCTGTGGGCCAAGTGACGTTGGGCATCTTGCTCACCATGGCGCCCCCACACTCCGCGCGCTGGTCGTCCACCACCTTCGGCTTCACGTTGAAGGCCTTGAGCCATAGGGTGAAGTGGGGGTGGATATGGAGGAAATCCTCGCACACGACAATGAATGTCAAGATGTTGAGGAATGAGTTCGGGGCTAGATCATGGAAATCTAGCCCGTAATAGTACATCAGTCCGCGGACGAAGGGGTGAAGTGGAAACCCCAATCCGCGGACGAAGTGAGGGAGGAAAACTACCCTCTCAGTAGGCTTTGGGGTGGGGATGACCTGCCCCTTGGTGGGCAGACGGTGGGCGATTCCTTTCGCCAGGTACCCGGCCGCCCGAAGCTGGGTGATGTCCTTCTCCTTGACGGAGGAGACCATCCACTTGCCCTGGCCTCCGGATCCGGACATGATTAAGTGCTTCCTTGAGAAGGGGAAGATGGGAACTTGGGTGCTGGAGCTCGAGAATGGAAGGACAGAGAGGAAGGGAAGGCATGGGTGAAGAAAGGGGATTCTTATTTCCTTATAAAGGTAGTGAATATTGAACGCCTCTCCACTCGCCTTAAAACTCGCCTATTCCCAAGGGCTGTGTGAATGGCATGGTTGTGTTACCCACGCCCGTGTTGATGAAAATCCCACAATAAGGGGACACGATCTCTGCTTTGACAAGATGTGCCAATGGCAACCGCGTCTCGAAACGTGGAGCGGCAGACGAAAAACGGTTCGAAGTTATGACCAGACGGACGTGATGTCATGCTGCAAAAAATTGTCAGCGGATTGGACTCGTGGATTATTATATTCTCTGCGGTTGTGTGTGGTGTGTGTGTGTTACTGGACCGGACACGACCATTACGTCCGAAGACCATTTTAGAGTTCGGCAGGAGGAACCCGCCTTGCAATGTCGAAGGCAGATCTATTCGTCGGATACCTTGTCATTCAAGCCAGGTTCAGGGCTACTGAGGGAGTCCTAGACTAAGGGTTCCTCGGGTGTCCGGCCTGTTAGCCATGGGCCGGACTGATGGTCTATGAAGATACGAAGACCGAAGACTGAACCCGTGTCCGGATGGGACTCTCCTTGGCGTGGAAGGCAAGCTTGGCGATCAAATAAGTAGATTCCTTTCTTTGTAACCGACCTTGTGTAACCTAGATCCTCCCAGTGTCTATATAAACCGGAGGACTTAGTCCGGAGGGGGGACAATCATTACCATAGTCATACATGCTAGGCTTTTAGGGTTTAGCCATCTCGATCTCGTGGTAGATCAACTCTTGTAATACTCATATTCATCAAGATCAATCAAGCAGGAAGTAGGGTATTACCTCCATAGAGAGGGCCCGAACCTGGGTAAACATCGTGTCCCCTGTCTCCTGTTACCATCGACCTTAGACACACAGTTCGGGACCCCCTACCCGAGATCCGTCGGTTTTGACACCGACAGTATATGCTTCTGACAAACCAAAGCTTCTCAATACAAGCATGATGGTTTCGGTAGGGAACTCCCCACCTTTGGGGACGAAACGATATCCATTGCCTCTTATTGCTTTCAAAATGTTTCTCGTGTCAACATAGAACAACCGGATTTTTTGTGACTTTTCGGGGTTCGTTTGGACATTTTTATGTATTAAGTGAGTTTTCAATGCATTTATGTGCATAATTCAAATTTGAACTACATGCACATGCTCCAGTGCATATAAATTGGTTGAAAAATCAAATCTTTGTCCTTGGGTGCATGCTTAGGTCCCATGCAAAAAATGGGAATGAATGTCAAACACCCTGCCACCGTCACTCGGCCGGCAAAACGTTGAGATACTTTGTTTTTAAATTCTAGTAAATCCAAAACTTGTCTGAAATTCATGAAACTTGGCATGCTATAATGGAATAGCACCCGACATGATGTGGTATTTTTCGTGTCCAATTTGAGAGAAGGTGCACTCGAATAACAGCCAACAAAGGCTTTTTGAAAAAATAGCTGCCACTTTAATATCTCAAGCATTTGGATAATTCAAACTGTGTGCATTATGTTAACCATTCACGTGACGCCACGTGTCTTGGTTTTTAATGGCTATAGGTTTTAATGGCTCTTGATCGCAAACCTTTTAGATAGAACACCCGTATGCAAAGTGAGAGGAGGATTTGTGCATCTCTTGAACACAAACGGTTCTTTTGGATGACCCGTGTGAACCACTTACAAACAATTTGGTACGGTTTGCATCTGTCATATTGGGTATGTTGCCATTTGTCAAACTAGAAAGATTGACATTTGTTGATCTAGTAACATTTCCATTTGCCAACCTTGTAACACTTCGATTTGTCAAAATATGAAGCTAAAAATCACTAGCAATATCTAATTTTTGCAACTAAAATTCAGTAATTAAGATTAGATGGAGGCGAGGAGGCGTGTTCAGCCGGGCGTGCAGCGGGCAGTGCAGTACTATTCAATTTGACAGCGGGCGTAGTAGTTCCTGATACGGCTTTAATGCAGACGAGGGAGAGGGTAGCGATTCCCGAAATGTTGAACGCACAATGATGCATCCTCCTTCAATTAGCATCCCGTGAATGCATGAGGGAAGTAATGGGAGGAGGACCGGGAAAAGAGGCAGCACGATTTGAATACAACACAGTTCGCACTCATATAAAGGCGCCCCTCCATTCCAATGCATGTACCATATCGTACGCACCTAAGCATTTGCCTAAGAACCTACACTAATAAGCGCAAAAGTGCTCATTCCAGAAACATGGCAGCGATGCGCGCGAGCAGCCAGCGGCTATGCCAGATGGTCCACAATGCCGGCATGTGGCATGGCACCGTGGATCGTCTCCACACGGTGTTGGCAACCGGCCGGTGGATGGCCGCCACTGACGCCAGCTACGACTCTCAGTATGACCAGATGATCGTTCGCACCACCAACAGGTTCACCGTTGTCAAAAAGCTTGCGAACGACATCGCTGTACTCCTCCAGCCCACGCGCCCGGGCTCCTCATTGCCTGCCACGCTAATCGGCTTTCATGGTCGTAACCTCTTTCAAGCACTAGTGGCCCTGCGACTGCCCGCTGACGCCATGAAGAATGTCCACCTGGAGGTCGCGCTCGCCACGAGGCGCCTCGCTCTGCTAGAAACCTAGACCTACACATCCATGTGTACGAGCGAATCGTGTAGATAGGTATCTACAAGGCCAGTGAGGATGCTACGATGTTGGCCTTCTTCAGCCGGCTGGAAGCCTTGGATACCTTAACTGAGAAGCACCTTGACCTCACCACAAAAGCCGTTGCTCCTTAGCCGCCGGATGGTGGCCCGACGCACTGAGTTGAGGAGGAGGTCGTACATTGATGGATGCATCTTTCTTCTTGCCTCCTGTAACTACCACTACGATCGCAACATCGTGGCCTTAATTCTTATTGTGCTCTTACATTCTCGTTCTAGTCAATACAGACATGTGCGGTCCCTTTGCTTAATTATATGCATCACTGTAACTAGTACTCCATCAGTAAATTTATAAGTTGTGCTGCTAGTGTTTGGGGCCGGCGCACAATCACGCACATTCGTGTGTGCATGCGTTTAAGCCGGGCGCGGCGCGACGATGCAGTTACCCGCTGCAAAAACTGCCATGCGGGGGACGTGGCAACGGTCGGTCATCCGGGTGCCCAATAAATGATGCAAAGAGGGATCCTACAGCAGCAAGGACCAGCTTCCCTGCCGATAGCTCATCTAACAGAACTCCCGTTACTTTACGACATGTTTCCAAAACATGGACCTGGAGGTTAATTCAACTAATAGGACAGAGCATTATATACATTCAACGCAATTAAATGTTTTCCAAAAAAAGTGATATGATTTCTGTGAAACTTATAAGTCATGTATGTCAAATTAACCTCTGTGTACTTGTTCTCGAATTAACCTCCAAGACTTTTTGCCGCGTATCACACACATCTTGTTAAGTTGAACCGTTTATGTTCTCTTCCCTAATCGAAAACAGTTCATTCGACTGAAACGTATGCCGTATATCACACACACACCTTGATCTGCTGACCGTTTCTGTTGCTTTCCCTAATAGCAAGCAGTTCATCGGAGCGAACCATATGCCATATATCGCACACGCATTAATATGGCTGCCCGTTTCTGTTGTTCTGTCTAATCGCAAACAGTTCGTCTGGATCAACCGTATGCCCTACTTCGCACACCGAACTAAAATCTAAACCATGTTTGATGCATTCGTCATCGCAAACGTTTTGCACCTTTTTTGATGGTTTTTTTTACACCACCATTTGCGATTATGGCATCACACACAGTTTCGTCGAAGGGTCTCTGATCGTAGTGTCGCGTTAGCAGCATCCTACAGTAGTGTCACTAGGACGAGACCAAGATGTGAGGGGCTATGTGACCAGTTAGGATCCTGAATCGCGATGCTCAGGAGTCCCCCTTGACATACAAACAAACCTCCATACCTTTCGTTGCAGGGCTCTCGCTCGGGAGGGGTGCGCGAAGACCAGGTCCCAGGGACCTAGCGAGGTGGTGTACGCCAGGCGTGACCTGAGCGTAGCCCCCGTGCCTAGTCCCCTCGTGTGACTCTCCCGTGGGGAAAGCAGCACGGTGAGGCTGAGCATCGAGCCTGGCGGCTCCCAGAGGTTAACGCAGCCGTGAGGCCACCCTCAGGTGTTTATCACCAGCGCGGAGCATGGCGCTTCCGCTCTTGCATGGGCATAGCCGCTCCTCGACCGTGTCGGCTGCCAGCGCGGAACATGGTGCTTCCACTGGTACATGGATGGGAGCCCCCATCTCCGCAGAGGCTCTGGGGCGTGTACAGTTCCGCCTTGACACGTGGCTTGCACGGCAGGGCTAGAGGAGGTGTGTATGGGCACTCATGAGCCAGCGCGGGACTCACGAGGCCCTACCTCAAGGCGGGTTGCGCTTGAATTTGACTCGAAACACTTGTGATAGCCCTACGAGATGGTTAGACGACCTGCGCCGAGTGAATCTCCTAAGGTTATCACATGAGAAGGCCAAACACCAACGACCCCAGGAGGTGACGTGAACGGGACCGGCCCACCAAGCAGAGCTCAGCCATTGGGTTTATCGACGCTGCAGGGACGGACTCAAGCATAGATGCCGTGCCCAGTCTTCTCATGAGAAGGTCCTGAAGAAATATAACCAGCGGGCGGCTCCCGTGGTGACGACGCACCGGGTCGCGCACCCTTACTCATCCGCCCGCGATTAGCTCATGCGAGAACAAGGCACCAAGGACCATGGGAGGTGACGTGCACGAGAGTTGGCCTGCGAGCCAGAGCTCAGCCACTTGGGTTTAGCGACACTTCAAGGATGAACCCGAGCACATACGTCATGCCAGTCGTTAACCATGAGGCGGTCGTAGGTAGGCTTGCAAGGGCGTACGACGTTAATGGCGCCGAAGCACCGAATAGGCAGATGATAGTCATAAAGTGGCTAATGATCGAAGGTAAAGCCAGTTCTGATAGATGCAAGAAGGATACATGCCATAGGAACGGACCCACGTGACTTGGGGATAATGCAGCCCGAGGGGTGCCCCCAATTGAACAAACCAAAAGATGTCACCTGGCACCATTGCTGAAGGGATGTTGGAGTAGCCGAAGATGCGTGCTGCAGAAGTCGCTCCTCATGAGCTGTCCAGGCCCTGAACCTCAGGAGGCTCTGGAGACCCAGGGGGCTCACGAGGACCCATTGCCATCTCCGTCAGGATCGCCTGGTGCCTGGCCTTCTGAGCTGCCAGGACGCTCCGCATGTGGCGCTGATGCACGACAGCCCTGTTCAACAGGCCAAAAGGCATGCGAATGTAACTGTGTGGCGGGCCCTTGCATCGGCCAATGCAGGACAGCCAGAAGAGCTCCCGAGACGTGGCCCTGTTGAGCCCAAGGATGTTGACGCAGGCCCGCAGGGCGCTATCCTCACCGGGGCAGGGAGCTGCGCCGGGTGGTGGGCGACGGTCGCCTCGGATTGCTCTTGCCTCCTGAAGCTCGTTGGTTGCCTTGGTCATGAACTCCTGAGCGCCTGGTGCCTTGCGCCCTGCGCTTTCCTCATGGAAGCGCGTGTTGAAGCACGCCTCCACATGGTGCCCGAACACCTCCCTTGTGATGCTGGTCAGATCGGGGGCCCTCTAGAGGAGAGCCCACGAGCCCAGCCTGAGAGGGGCGCCGGGCGCGCCTTCCTATGCAAGAGAGGGAGGCGCCCCATAAATGGGCGCACGACATGAGGTGGCACCGCCGGACGCTCTACCCTCCTGAGGTCCTCGGTGGAGAAGCTACTTCTTCTTCTTGGGGATAGCCTCCGGAAGGTAGACAACGCCTTCATTGTCTTGGTCCTCGACCACCGTAGCATGGTGGGCACGCTCGAGAGAGCACACTACATCCTTCTCCTCGTAGGCGACTGCGATGATGCCGCAGCTTTCTGGCATCTTGAGGACGTTGTAGCCATGGTGGGTCACTGCCATGAACTTGGCCAGGGTCGGATACCCGAGGATGGCGTTGTACGGGAGGCAAATGTGGGCGACATCAAAGTCGATGAGCTTAGTGCGGTAGTTGTCATGGGTGCCGAAGGTGACTGGGAGGCGGATCTGCCCTATCAGGGTAGTGGAGCCGTCGGTCACCCCTGAGAAGGCCTTGGTAGGCTGCAGCTGGTCATAGGGCACCTGGAGTCGGTCGAACGTCTTGATGGAGAGGACATTGAGCCCCACACCACCATCCATGAGTGTCTTGGTGATGATCACGTTGCTGATGGTCGGCGAGCAGAGAATTGGAAGGGCACCGGCCGTTGCCGCGCACTTGAGCTAGTCGGAAGAGCTAAAGGTGATGGTGTACTTGGACCACCTAAGTGGGCATGTTGCCTTGAGCTTGGGGAGGGCTGCGTTCACCTCACGCGCAAACTGCTAGAAGACGCGATGGGAGGCTGGGGCCTGAGCACCGCCCAGGATGCAAGCGATGGCACGAGGCTCCCGGAAGCCCCCAGCCCCCTCATCCTGGTGGTGGTCCCTGCCAGCGGTCCTCACCAGGCTGGTCGCACCACTCCTAACGAGGGTCACGGCCGTCCCAGCGTCCTCCGCCACGGCCACCTCCGCGGCTGTAGACTCGATCGTTGCACTCGAGGCGATGACGGAGGTGCCCGCCGCGGATGGCCTTGAGCTCTTGACAGTCGTTGGTGTTGTGGTTGTGCACGTTGTGAAGACGCAGAATGGGCGGTTGCCCTTGGATGACTCCGGGTGGTCGCAGCTGTTGGTGTCAAAACCGGGGGATCTCGGGTAGGGGATCCTGAGCTGTGCGTCTAGGGTCGATGGTAACAGGAGATGGGGGACACGATGTTTACCCAGGTTCGGGGCCTCTCTATGGAGGTAATACCCTACTTCCTGCTTGATTGATCTTGATGAATATGAGTATTACAAGAGTTGATCTACCACGAGATCGTAATGGCTAAAACCATAAAAGTCTAGCCTATATGGTAATGATTGTTTCTGCCTCTACGGACTCAACCCTTCGGTTTATATAGACACCGAAGGGGACTAGGGTTATACAAAGTTGGTTACAGAGAAAGGAATCTTCATATCCAGGCGCCAAGCTTGCCTTCCACGCCAAGGAGAGTCCCATTCAGACACGGGAGAGAGTCTTCGGTCTTGTACCTTCACAGCCCATTAGTCCGGCCCATGCCAACAGGCCGGATGCTCGAGGACCCCTTAATCCAGGACTCCCTCAGTAGCCCCTGAAACAGTCTTTCAATGACAATATATCCGGCGCGCAGATTGTCTTCGACATTACAAGGCGGGTTCCTCCTCCGATTACTTCAAAGTCCCTAACTTAAAGATCAGTATTTGGCTTTCCATTTAATGTCGCGCCCATCGGCTTCCATGCCTTCCTGACTTCAGCTTCCATGTGTCAAGCGAATATGAGAGGTCGGGGTATTTTTGCACATATCACCCTGACCATACAAGAAAGGTGCCTATTTGAAGAGATTAGATCTCAGATCCATTCCACACCCTGCGCAAAAAAAATCCTCAGAGCTTGCTAGGAGGAACCACTCCAACATGGCTAGCGCTCCCAGCTCTTCCTCTCGTCCCCACGGCTCCGAAAAAGGTGATTGGGAGCGATGTTTCGTATCTCACGGTCAGCTGACGAAGCTGCAAAAGCAGGGCTTTCTTCCCCTCGCGGATCTAGTCCCCGTCCGAGCAGGATCGACGTCCTTCAACGGCGGGGTTCAGGCGGAGAATTTACACAATCCATCCAGGGGGAACGAGTGTGCTTCGTTCCCTACTTGCTAAGAGGCGTCGGATTTCCAATCCACCCATTCCTCCGAGGACTTCTGGAGTATTATGGCCTCCAACTGCAAAATTTTACTCCTGCCTCCATCCTGCACATTGTGGGTTACGTCGCTCTTTGTGAGCTATTCCTGGGCTGTGAGGCCCATTTTGAATTATGGAGGAAACTGTTCTGCCTCGTCCCTCGTAACCAAGGGGGATCAATATTCAAAGTGGGAGGAGCGGAGGTATGGCACATCGTCGGGACCGGATACCTATCCGGCACGTCGAAGAAGGCATCCGAAGAGTGGCCTTCCGAATGGTTCTATATTGACGACGTCGCTCTTCCTGACCCAGTCCAAATGGGTCTCCCCGAATTTTCAAGCACTCCGTTGAAGAAACGCCACAGCTGGCGCACTCGGAGCCTCGAGGAGGAGGATAGCGCAGAAGTCAGTCAGTTGATGGGCAAGATTAAGACGCTCGCCCAGTCCGGATTATCAATAATTGAGGTAATGGCGATTTCTATAGTGCGGGGGGGGGGGGGGGGGTCCAACCACTCCAATACAGAGACCGTGCAATCTTTGGATCTTTGGCGTCGAAGTCTCCATTTATCTGGGATATTGCGAGATTTGAGTCCCCGTGTACTTCCAGGCGTTGTATGCCCATGGAGGTAGCCATCCGAAGACCGTGCAATAAAGCCTCGTATTCACCTGCCTTGTTGGAGTCTATGTATAATATTTGGAGTACGTACTGCACCGTGTCTCCGGTGGGGGATGTTAAGACAACTCCCGCCCCTAAGCCCGTCAGCATTTTGGAACCATCGAAGTGCATGACCCAGTTGGAATATGTGTCGTACTCTTTAGGGAGTTCGGGCTCTGTCCATTCGGCGAAGAAGTCTGCCAGTACTTGCGATTTGATGGCCCGGCGCGACTTATATGTTATGTCGAATCGAAGGAGCTCAATGGCCCACTTGACAATCCAGCCCGTGGCGTCGTGGTTGTTTATTATGTCATTCAGTGGTACTTCAGAAGCCACCGTGATCGAGCACTCTTGGAAATAATGTCGTAGCTTCCGAGATGCCATGAAGACCGCGTATGCTATCTTTTGATAATGAGGGTACCAGGATTTGCATGGAGTTAGGACAGTAGATACGTAGTATACCGGCTTCTGGAGCGGGAATTTGTGTTTATCCTCCTCTCACTCAACGACGAGTACTACGCTCACCACCTGGTGTGTTTCAGAGATGTATAATAACATTGGTTCGCCGATGCTTAGCGCGGCCAGGATTGGGTTCCTTGCTAAAAGAGCCTTTATTTCTTCCAATCCGACTGTTGCCGCATCCGTCCACTCAAAGTGGTCGGTGCGTCGGAGAAGTCGATAAAGTGGCAATGCTTTTTCTCCTAGTTTGGAGATAAAGCGGCTTAAAGCTGCCACGCATCCGGCTAGTTTTTGGACCTGTTTAAGGTCTGTTGGTGTAGCCAATTGTGATAAAGCTCGGATTTTGGCCGGATTTGCCTCAATTCGTCTACTGGAAACAACGAAGCTGAGCAGTTTTCTAGAGGGAACGCTAAAACACATTTTTCCGGATTGAGCTTAATCTCATATGTCCGGAGGTTGTCGAATGTGAGGCGTAGGTCGTCTATTAATGACTCGATGTGCTTAGTCTTGATGACGACGTCGTCCACATACGCTTCAACTGTCTTGCCGATTTGTTTCTCCGGGCATGTTTGAATCATGCGTTGGTAGGTGGCGCCGGCGTTTTTAAGCCCAAAGGGCATAGTGTTGAAGAAGAAAGGCCCATACGGGGTAATAAACGCCGTTGCGGCTTGGTCGGATTCCTTCATTCTAATTTGATGGTATCCGGAATATGCGCCGAGGAAACACAGTGAGTCGTGTCCTGCAGTGGCATCAATGATTTGATCTATGCGGGGGAGGGGGAAGGGATCCTTAGGGCAAGCTTTGTTGAGGTCTTTGAAATCGACGCACAGGCGGCATGATTTATCCTTCTTTGGCACCATCACCAGGTTTGCTAGCCAGTCCGAGTGTTTTATTTCTCTGATGAATCCGGTCTCAATTAACTTGGCTAGCTCCTCCCCCATAGCTTGTCGTTTGGGTTCGGAAAAGCGCTGCAGTGTTTGCTTGTCCGGCTTATATCCCTTCAATATATTGAGGCTGTGCTTGGCCAACCTACGTGGGATTCCTGGCATATCAAAAGGGTGCCAGGTGAATATGTCCCAGTTCTCGCATAGGAACGCTCGTAGTGCGGCGTCCACCATTGGGTCTAGCTGTGCCCCGATGGAGGCTCTCTTGTTTGGGTCCATCGGGTGGACTTGAAATTTGACTATTTCTTCTGCTGCTTTGAAGGAGGTGGATTTGGAGCGCTTATCAAGGATTACGTCGTCCCTATCTGTCGGTGTCCTGGGAACGGCGTGGCGTGGCTTTTCTGGCAGGCCAGTACGACCCATCTTCATCAATAAGGAATTAAGACCCTCGCGAGGCGGCCGACCCAAGACCTCCTCAGGAGCAGCCTCCTTAGGCCGGCTCGTGAGTGGCGAAGAGTTCAAGGTCGGGCAAACCTCGCGAGGTTCTCGTGACGTAGGCGATGACGATCGAGACCAGGCGGGCGCCAGTGCGCGCAGTGTCCTTGTTCCTCTTTGGTGCTAAGGGGGCAAGCGCAGGTACGGAGTACCGAGGCATCAAGCAAAGGTTTCCATATTGGTGCAATGAGACCAAGACCAGAAGGACGGCAAGATGGAGGTCACCATGGAGCCCAGGACGGCGTCGCCGCCAGAACCTTTGGCAGGCGAAGACCACCTTTTGTCAGGATAGTTTGTACTAGATGTCCCCTTTCAAATTGGCCATTGTCGGCTTTCCTGTTGGCATACGAGTGTTGGATTCTACGGTAGGTGCATCAACTGCAAATTAAAATTTTCTACGCGCAGAACAACCAAGAACATGCTACGGGAGATGGATCACAGTTCGTTACCACTAGATGCGCAGTGCCGTGCAGCGGAAGAAGAGTTTGGGCAGCGCGTCCGCGTGGATCGTCTCCTCCTTGTCCGATCTCCCTCGTATAACCGGTGGTCGGTTCTCACGTACAGGTTCGCCGGAGCGGCGCAAGTGCACCGCCTCTAACGGTATCCGCGCGTGCAGGAGGAACGTCGTGCGGTGGACTGCTAGGTCCGATCACACAACCGGCGGCGAGTGGAGATGTCTATTCGCAACACATGCAAACCCTAGTGACAACGCCGAAGCGATCAGCCGCGTGAGTGTGCGGCACCTCCACTACATATAGGTGTCCGTCGCGGGCTCAACACTTGGGCCTCGCATGGACCCTAAAGCCCATAAGTCTACTCGGCCACAATCCGAATACAGTTCGGATCACATCCAACCAGTGTCCTCGGATCCAACCTCGTAGGTTCCTTCCCTTAAGCGCGCGACCCCTTAGGTTCAAGTCGGCTTGGTCGCAGTTCGGATCAACTCCGAACTTCACGGTTGGTAGCGGCCTCTAGCAAGGCATGCCGAACACCAAGCAGACTATGAAGCTGGTTAGCGAACCTGTACATCACACTTCCATTCCTTTTGCCTCACGATATATGTTGTCAAGCTCAAGGCGAGCCTGTCATCCTTGTGCTAGCCCGACCTCTTTCTCCTTCCAGTGATGTCGACCACAAACCGAATTATCTCATAATCCTTGTCGCATGGCCATGCTTATCCTGGTCGGATCACACGAGGGCCCCAGAGTATATCTCTCCTGGTCGGAGGGGAAAATCCCATCTTGCTCGACCACGTCTCACAACATGGTTCTGGACAAACCCGAAACCTACCTTTATAACTACCCAGTTACGGAGTAGCATTTGGTCGGCCCAAAGCAAGTCTGTCACCATCCCGAGTACATGCGTCAGCTCAGGTCTTAGGACATAGAACATATGTTGTACTACAAACTTACAAATGACATATCGCTGCGTCTCATAGTTGGGTTTGTCCGACTTGGACCTTATCTCGACTTGGATCCGACTACGTCGAATTCGACCAGATCCTTCCAAGTCCATATTATCCGGTTAGCATCCAATGCTCCATGGCTAGTGAGACCAAGCCATCGACCGTGTCATATGCTAGTCTAGTTGGCTGCGCGTCCACACAGCCCTTTCAACTAGGGACCTTTTAGGACAGTCATCATACAATGCATAGTCCCACAAACATGTCACGTACTTGCTGATACACATCATTGATAATGTCCAAGGACTATCTTTATTCATAAACAAATAGGAAATATCATCATACATGATTGCCTCTAGGGCATATCTCCAACAGTCTCCCACTTGCACTAGAGTCAAACAAATAGACACCGAATGCCCTTAGCTCTAACATGCCCCTCATGCTTGGGTTGTGGAAGCGGCTTAGTCAATGGATCCGCAACATTTGCATCCGTGTGAATTTTGCATAACTCTACATCACCACTCTTTACGTTCGTTTGTATCAGGTGATATTTCCGATCTATGTGTCTGACCTTGTAGTGATTCCTCGGCTCCTTGGCTTGTGCGATGGCACCAAAATTATCACAATAAAGGTCCAACGGTTTTACCGAGGCTGGGAAAATACCAAGATCATCCAGAAAGTTCCGGATCCAAACACCTTCCTTTGCAGCTTCACAAGCCGCAATGTATTCGGCTTCTGTAGTAGAATCGGCCACCGTATCTTGCTTGGAACTCATCCAGCTCACTGCTCCTCCGTTCATGACGTACACAAATCCAGACTGTGATCGACAATCATCTTTGTCGGTTTGGAAACTAGCATCGACATAACCCCTTACGACGAGCTCTTCCTCACCTCCATAAACTAGGAACATCTCTTTGGTCCTTTTCAGGTACTTCAAAATAGTCTTTACCGCTGCCCAGTGACTCTCACCTGGGTTGGCCTGGTATCTACTTGTTAGGCTTATTGCAAAAGCAACATCGGGCCGTGTACATATCATGGCATACATGATGGATCCGATTGCCGAGGCATATGGAATCCTACTCATCCTGCTTCGCTCATCAGATGTCAAAGGACTCTGAGTCTCGCTTAGACTTATACCATGTGAGAGTGGCAAGAACCCTTTCTTTGCCTCACTCATGTTGAACCGCTTCAACACTTTATCTATGTACGTGCTCTGGCTTAAGCCGAGCAGCCTCCTTGATCTATCTCTATAGATCTTAATGCCTAAAATGTACATTGCCTCACCAAGGTCCTTCATCGAAAACTTCCCATTCAATGACTCCTTGACCGAGTTTAGCATCAAAATATCATTTCCGATCAGTAGTATGTCATCCACATACAAGATCAAAAACACTATCGAGCTCCCACTTAACTTCATGTATAAACAAGAGTCCTCTTCGCTTTTGATGAAGCCGAAACCAGTGACGACCTCATCAAAACGAATGTTCCAGCTCCGAGATGCTTGCCTTAACCCATAAATGGATCTCTTGAGCTTGCATACCTTACTAGTGCTAGTCGGATCGACAAAACCCTCGGGCTGTATCATATACACGTCCTCGGTTAAATTTCCATGAAGAAAAGCCGTCTTGACATCCATTTGCCATATCTCGTAATCGAAATATGCAGCTATAGCTAGTACGATCCTCACCGACTTCAGCATCGCTACCGGTGAGTAAGTCTCGTCGTAGTCAATTCCTTGAACTTGTCCATAACCCTTAGCGACAAGCCGAGCTTTGTGGACCTGAACATTTCCATCCACATCGGTTTTCTTCTTAAATACCCATTTGCAACCAATGGCCGTTACGCCAGGCGGCGGATCAACCAAGTCCCAAACTTGATTCTCATCCATGGAATTTAACTCGGATCTCATGGCCTCCAGCCATGCCTCGGAATCTGGGCTCACCGCCGCTTCCGCATATGTGGCTGGCTCGTCGCTTTCTAGCAACAATACATCGCACACTCTACGCAATCTTTCCGACCTCCGTGGTTCCGGTGCCGCTTCCACTACGGGTTCCCTGACTGACTCCGGTATGATCTCATCACCAGCCAAGCCGTCCCCGAGTGGTCCTCGAATTTCTTCGAGTCAGACCGTCCTCCCACTGGCCTCCCGACTGAGAAACTCTTTCTCAAGGAAAACCTCGTTCCGAGCAACAAACACTTTGTTCTCTTCCCGGTTGTAGAAGTTATATCCCAAGGTTTCCCTCGGATATCCCACGAATATGCATTTATCCGACTTGGGTGTAAGCTTGTCTGACATAAGTTTCTTGACAAATGCTTCACAACCCCAAATCTTTAGAAAAGACAAACTGGGACTCTTCCCGGTCCACATCTCATGTGGTATATTTTCTACGAATTTTGATGGTACCCTGTTAAGTGTGAAAGCTGCAGTTTCTAGAGAGTATCCCCAGAATGACAAGGGTAAATCTGACTTGCTCATCATAGATCGAACCATGTCCAACAAGGTGCGGTTCCTCCGTTCTGATACACCATTTCTCTGTGGCGTACCCAGAGGTGTGAGCTGGGGTACTATACCTCTGCTTTTCAGATGATCATCAAACTCCTGGCTCATGTACTCACCTCCACGATCAGATCGTAGAAGTTTTATAGTCTTGCCAAGCTAATTCTCCACCTCGTTTTGAAACTCTTTGAACTTTTCAAAAGTCTCTGACTTGTGCCTGATCAAATAGTTATATCCATATCTACTCAAGTCGTCGGTAAAAGTCATGAAGTACTGATAGCCACCTCTGGCAGTTGTGCTCATTGATCCACACACATCACTGTGTATCAGTTCCAACAGCTCGGATGCCCTCTCGCAACTCTTTGCAAAAGGAGACTTAGTCATCTTGCCGAGCAAGCATGATTCGCATGTCTCGAACGACCCAAAGTCGGTCGAAGTTAGAAGTCCATCATCATCGAGCTTCTTCATGCGTTTCAGACTAATGTGTCCAAGCCGGCAATGCCAGAAGTATGTCGGATTTATCTCATTGGGCTTATGCCTCTTGGCATTCACGTTATAGACCGGTTCCTGTTCTAGATGCAAATAACCCATCAAGAATGGGTGCATAGCCATGGAACATACCATTCAAATAAATCGAACAACCATTGTCCTTTAAATTGAATTCATAACCCTGACTCATTAAGCATGAGGCAGAAATAATGTTCCGACTAAGTGCAGGAATGTAATAACAATTATTCAATTCCAAAATAAATCCAGAAGGAAGCTGGAGCTGCATTGTGCCGACCTGCAATGCAACAACTCTTGCTTTGTTGCCGACCCTGATGTCAATCTCCCCTTGTGCCACACGCCTAGTTCTTAACAGCCCCTGCATCGAGTTGCAAATATGAACAACCGACCCGGTATCAAATACCCAAGAGCTACTAGGTATGTCAACAAGGTAAATGTCTATAACATATGCAACAAGTGTACCTTTGCCTGAAGCAGTATTCTCGTCCTTCTTGCCATGCTCTGCAAGCCACTTGCTACAGTTCCTCTTCCAGTGACCAGTTTCCTTGCAATGATAGCAAATGATCTTTGAGTCCGGTCCAGACTTCGGCGCAGCGGCGGAGGTTTCCATCTCCGTGCCCTTTGCCTTAGCCTTCTTCTTAGACCAACTCTTCTTGAACTTAGCCGATTTCTGCACCATCAACACTTGATGCGTGCCTTTCTTAATATCCTGCTCTGCCACTTTGAGCATTCCATGCAATTCAGTGAGCTTCTTATCCATGCCATGCATATGATAGTTTGAGATGAACGTCCCATAGCTGGGCGGAAGAGAACCCAGAACTGCATCAGTAGCCAGCTCATCCAAGAGCGGGAAGCCCAACCGATCCAAAGCTTGCACATATCTGATCATCTTGATCACATGCGGGCTCAGTGGATCACCTTCCTTCAGCTTACAATCCATCAAGGATCGCCAGAGGTTGAACCTTTCGGTCCTAGCCTGCACCTGAAACATGCTCTTGAGACTCTCGATCATATCGAAAGCCCCAACGTCTTCGAAATGCTACTGCAAATCGGGCTCCATACAAGCCAGCATGAGGCAGCTGATCTCGTTTGATTCATCAACGAGTTTCTGGTAGGCATTCTTGGTTGTGGTACTAGCATTATCGGCAGGTTCCTCTAGAAGCGGATCCTCTAGAACATGTTCCTTTTTATCATGCTTGAGAACAATTCTCAAATTTCTATACCAGGTAGTAAAGTTTGTTCCATTCAGTTTATCCTTTTCCAGAATTGATTTCAATGCAAAGTTGGGTTGAGCAGGTGGTGCCATTGATCTACAACAGAAAAATATGCAATCACTAAGCAATGTGTTCATGTAGAGTAATTCTAGACTTAAACAGAAATACTCCCACTGAAGTCAGCATCCCTTCGCAAACTCTCAGTGATTCAGGATCCAACTAGCACATGCGAGTAGTGAGCTTTAGCATCACTGCTAGACAACATGCCTATCCGGTAAGCAACTCCTTGCTAATCGTATCTCTATACGACTCCTGTCGGTCGGGTAGGTATCTCATACCTCGGCTCCCGACCCCTTTTGCCACAAGGCCCAAAACCGTTTTGATAGCCTTGTCAAGTCAACCTAATGCAGTGCATGTCCGTGTCCGACACGAACCCTTCAGTTCAAGGACACCTAGCAGCACCCCAATTTTATGAGCCCACTACTAGACGTACTCGACATGCGAAGATGCAACCTCGGGGATGGCAATTCGCTTGATATTCATGAGGGATCTTTTTACCATTCTAACATGCATAGAAAACAAGGAAGCATAACAATCACAAATAAATACATATTGTGAAATAGTATGGCTCCTTCATGGATGTTCTTCCAGGCCGGCTCCAACTTCGATGACCATCTAGAAACTCCATCTTGTTTGTCATGCTGGGAAGCCAAGCCACGAACCTGATCTCTATTATCCAACTACTACAACTAGTAATGAATTTTACATAGAGTCACAAGTCGACACGCAGGTCGTTATACAATATAATGACAACACTTTGGCTCCTGCCGGCTGCCAAACATGACACACATGCCATGTATAATTTACACACATGCATAACATACACATGAACCATACTATTCACATCAAACCCTGCAAAATAAAGTTATGCTTATAATCGCATTCTAACGGTTTGAGTGATCGTGTACGAAATACAAGGCGCTACGCACAAGGCGGTTCTACGGTAGGGTGCGCCGACTGCAAATTAAAATTTCCTACGCGCAGAACAACCAAGAACATGATACGGCAGATGGATCACAGTTCGTTACCACTAGACGCGCAGTGCCGTGCAGCGGAAGAAGAGTTTGGGCAGCGCGTCCGCGTGGATCATCTCCTCCTCGTCCGATCTCCCTCATACAACCGGTGGTCGGTTCCCACGTACAGGTTCGCTGGAGCGGCGCAAGTGCACTGCCTCTAACGGTATCCGCGCGTGTAGGAGGAACGTCGTGCGGCGGACTGCTAGGTCCGATCACACAACCGGCGGCGAGTGGAGATGTCTATTCGCAACACATGCAAACCCTAGTGACAGCGCCGGAGCGATCAGCCGCGTGAGTGTGCGGCACCTCCTCTACAAATAGGCGTCCGTCACGGGCTCACACTTGGGCCTCGCACGGACCCTAAAGCCCATAAGTCTACTCGGCCACAATCCGAATACAGTTCGGATCACATCCGACCAGTGTCCTCGGATCCGACCTCGTAGGTTCCGTCCCTTAAGCGGCGACCCCTTAGGTTCAAGTCGTCTTGGTCGCAGTTCGGATCAACTCCGAACTACACAGTTGGTAGCGGCCTCTAGCAAGGCATGCCGAACACCAAGCAGACTATGAAGCTGGTTAGCGAACCTGTACATCACACTTCCATTCCTTTTGCCTCACGATATATGTTGTCAAGCTCAAGGCGAGCCTGTCATCCTTGTGCTAGCCCGACCTCTTTCTCGTTCCAGTGATGCCGACCACAAACTAGATTATCTCATAATCCTTGTCGCATGGCCATGCTTATCCTAGTCGGATCACATGAGGGGCCTAGAGTATATCTCTCCTGGTCGGACAGGCAAATCCCATCTTGCTCGACCATGTCTCGCAGCATGGTTTTGGACAAACTCGAAACCTACCTTTATAACTACCCAGTTACGGAGTAGAGTTTGGTCGGCCCAAAGCAAGTCTGTCACCATCCCGAGTACATGCGTCAGCTCAGGTCTTAGGACATAGAACATATGTTGTACTAGAGACTTACAGATGACATATCGCTGCGTCTCATAGTTGGGTCTGTCCGACTTGGACCTTATCACGACTTGGATCCGACTACGTCGAATCCGACCAGATCCTTCCAAGTCCATATTATCCGGTTAGCATCCAATGCTCCATGGCTAGTGAGACCAAGCCATCGACCGTGTCATATGCTAGTCTAGTTGGCTGCGCGTCCACACAGCCCTTTCGACTAGGGACCTTTTAGGACAGTCATCATACAATGCATAGTCCCACAAACAAGTCACGTACTTGCTGATACACATCATTGATAATGTCCAAGGACTATCTTTATTCATAAAGACATAGGAAATATCATCATACATGATTGCCTCTAGGGCATATCTCCAACAACGAGGAGGCCGTCCTGGAAGCCGGGGCCGACGACAAGGTCGTGGCCAACTGGTTCCCAATGACCCTTGCGGGCGTGCCGCGCGCCTGGCTCCTCCACTTGCCAGAGTCTTCTGTCGCCACCTGGGAGGAGCTGCGTGGCCTCTTCGTCACACGCTTCGGGGAACCAGCGGCCCCTGTTGTCGCATCTCTTCTCGTCGGTTCACCAGCACCACCCTCAGATCGACACCTCAAGCCGTACCTTCGTCAGATCGGCGTCGCCTCCAAGCGCCCGGGGGCTCCGCCCGGTTGGGCCGTGCCTGAGAGCAACCTCACCTTCAACTCGGAGGACCATCCCGTCTCCATCGTCGGTTCGGGTGCGCTCCCGATGCTGTGCGTACCCACCATCTGCCACGTATCCATCACCAAGACGCTCGTCGATGGCGACACTGGCCTCAATGTGTTCTCTGTCGAGGCCTTCAGCCTCCTTCACGTACCATTCGAGCGACTCCGCCCCAGCAAGCCTTTCTCGGGAGTTGGCGGGGGCCCCGCCGGCTCCCTGGGGCAGATCCGCCTCCGTGTGACCTTCGGCATGCACGAAAACTACCGCACCGAGCTCATCAACTTCGACATCGCCCGCATTGGCCTTCCATACAATGCCATCCTCGGGTACCCAGCTTTGGGCCAGTTCATGGTAGCAACCCATCCTGCTTACAATCTCATGAAGATGCCGGGGAGCCAGGGCGTCCTCACCATCAAGGGGGACACCAAGGAGGCCCTGGCGGTGCTCAAGCTCACCCTCAAGGCTGTCGCGGCAGCGCGACCCACTGACGCGGACACTTCAAAGGCCAAGGGAGCCGTACCAACCAAGAAGAAGTAGTTCTTCACTCAGGCCAAGGCAAAAACCAAGCAAGTGTTGGTCGAGGAGGACGGGTCCTCAGGGGAAACCTTCACTATAGGCACCAACCTCGAGCCCGCTCAGGAGGAGGCGCTAGTGAAGTTTTTGCGTGCAAACAAGGAAGTGTTCGCCAGGGAGCCCGACCAGCTGGTAGGGGTCCCAAGAGAGGTAATAGAGCACCACCTGAAGGTGCGCCCCAACGTACACCCTGTGAAGCAGAAGGCAAGGCGACAGTCCATAGAGAAGCAAGCTTTCATCGTCCAAGAAACCCGAAGTTGGAGGCCGCGGGTGTCATTCGCGAGGTTCGTTACCCCGAGTGGCTGGCGAACCCCGTCGTCGTACGCAAGAAAGGCGAGAAGGAGCGGATGTGCCTCGAGTTCACCAACCTCAACAAGGCCTGCCCCCAAGATCCGTTCCCGCTTCCGCGCATCGACTAGATCGTCGACTCCACCGCCGAGTGCGATTTGCTATGCTTCCTGGATGCGTTCTTAGGATATCACCAGATCAAGATGGCGGTAGAAGATGTGGAGAAGATGGCCTTCCTGACCCTGTGTGGGGTTTACTGCTACACCTGCATGCCGTTTGGACTGCGCAACGCGGGCGCAACCTTCCAGCGACTCATGCACATCGCCTTAGAGCAGCAGCTCAGGAGAAACGTTGAAGCTTATGTCGACGACATCGTGGTGAAGTCTCGGGATGCGGAGACCTTGATTTGAGACCTAGAGGAGACCTTTGAAAGCCTTCACCAGGTGGACTTGCGGCTCAATCCGGAGAAATGCGTGTTTGGCGTCCCGTCTGGCAAGCTGCTGGGTTTCCTGGTGTCCCACAGGGGGATTGAGGCCAACCCAGAAAAGATGAAGGCCATTGAAGACATGAGTCCACCACAGACCCTCAAGGAAATGCAGAAACTGGCTGGTCGGGTGACTGCATTGGGGCGCTTCATCTCCAAGCTAGGAGAGCGCGCCCTGCCCTTCTTCAAGCCGATGAAAAAGAAGGGCCCGTTCGAGTGGACCCCGGAGGCCGACCAAGCTTTCCGGGACCTCAAGAGATACCTGACCAGCCCACCAGTAATGGTGGCGCCACGACCTCGCGAGCCACTAGTGCTCTACCTCGCTGCCACTCCGTACTCAGCCAGCGTGGCCCTGGTGGCGGTTCGGGAAGAACACCAAGCCAAGGGCGCATCACGCCGTGCCACGCCTCTAGCAGAGATGATGAAGGACCAGAAGGGCGCCGCAAGGGCCGAAGCAGCAGCGGCAGAGGGCCAGGCTCGGCAGGACAACACACTCGAACCCGTGAAGACTTCGGCAAGCGACCAAGCATCGGGGGCTCTACCCCCTCAGGAGGCTCCTTAGCTCCTAGGGGACGCAAACCTCGTCAGCACACCAACCCTCGTTGAGCACCCGGTATACTTCGGCAGCACGTTGTTGAGGGACGCAAGAGCGTGCTAACCCATGCCTCAGAAGCTCCTACTCGCACTCCTAGTCGCCTCGCGAAAGCTGCGGTACTACTTCCAGGGCCACCCCATCAAGGTCGTCTCAGCTTACCCATTGGAGAGAGTCCTCAGGAGCCCCAACTCTGCCGGAAGAGTCGCTGAATGGAACATCGAGTTGCAAGCATTCCAGCTGGAGTTCAGTACCACCAGGGTCATCAAGGGGGCCGCGCTCGCTGATTTCGTGGCAGAGTGGACAGATGCCCCAGCATTTGAAAAAGGCGAGGACCGGTCCCTCTCGCCGAGAAGCGAGGCGCCTAACGGCTGGGTCATGTATTTTGATGGCGCCTTCATGCATCAGGGCGCAGGGGCTGGAGCTGTACTCATCTCGCCCACTCAGGACAGACTCTACTACGCCGTACAGCTCTGCTTCCACCAGGGCGAGAAGGTCTCCAACAACATTGCAGAATACGAGGGCCTCATTGCCGACCTGAAGGCTGTAACGGCGCTGGGGGTGAAGTGTCTCACCATCAGGGGTGACTCACAGCTCCTCGTCAACTTCTCCAACAAAGTGTATGAGCCGAAGGATGAGCACATGGAGGCATTCCTCACGGAGGTGTGGAAGATGGAGAAGCAATTTCTAGGCCTGGAATTGGAGCACGTGCCCCGAGGCACCAACAAGGAAGCAGACGACATCGCTAGAAGAGCATCCAAGCGACAGCCCTAGGAGCCTGGCGTCTTCGAGGAGCGGCTCTTCAAGCCATCAGCAATGCCACCGCTTTCGAGAGCAACTCAGCCTCGGGAAGACTCCCACAGCCGCCAGCCTCAGGAGCTCCAGCCTGTGGCCCGACCTCGGGAGCACGCCTACTCCTGGCGCTCGAGCCCCTGGAGGGATGCTGGACCAAGGAATTCAAGGAATACCTGATACGAGGGGTGCTGCCAGAGAAGGAGGAGGATGCGGAGTGCGTGGCCCGTCAGGCCATGACATACTGCATCCAGGACGGTGAGTTATACAGAAAGCGACCAAATGACATTACACTGCGTTGCATCTCCAAGGAATAGGGGAAAGAGCTGATAGCTAACATAGATGGCGGAGACTGTGGGCACCACTCGTCATCGCGAACCCTCGTCGGCAAGGCATTCCGAAGTGGATTCTACTGGCCTACATCACTCAACGACGCGTCCGAGCTGGTGAAGTCCTGCGAGGCCTGCCAATTCTACGCCAAGCAGATCCATCAGCCAGCTCAGGGCCTCCAGACCATCCCACTCTCATGGCCGTTCGTGATCTGGGGGCTGGATATTCTGGGCTCGTTCCCTCGGGCGCTTGGGGGCTATCGATACCTCTACGTCGCCATCGACAAGTTCACCAAGTGGCCGGAGGTGGAAGCCATCCGCGCCATCCTAGCTGGCTCTGCAGTCAAGTTCATCAAGGGCCTCATGAGCCGCTATGGGGTCCCCAACCGCATCATCACCGGTAACGACTCGCAGTTCACTAGTAATCTCTTCAAGTCATATTGTGCTAACCTTGGAACGCAGATCTGCTACGCCACAGTAGCACACTCCAGGAGCAACGGCCAGGCCGAACGCGCCAACGCGGAGGTCCTGAAGGGCCTCAAGACCAGGACCTTCAAGAAAAAGCTCGAGGCCTGCGGCAGGGGCTGGCACGACGAGCTCCAGTCTGTGCTGTGGTCGATCCGCACCACCGCCACCAAGCCAACGGGCGAAACCCGGTTCTTCCTCGTCTATGGAGCTGAAGCAGTCCTCCCTCACGAGGTCGAGCATTACTTCGCATGGGTCCTGGCGTTTGATGAGATGCAGCAGAACGCCATGCAGGGGATGGACCTCATGCTGGGGGAGGAGCGACACCGTGAAGCTGCACTACGGGCGGTAAGATAGCAGCAGGCGCTACGGTGGTACCACTACCGCAGCATCCGCTCTAGGACTCTCGAGGTGGGTGACCTCGTCCTGTGGCGGGTTCTCTCCAGGGAGGGGCTGCATAAGCTCTCGCCTATGTGGGAGGGCCCGTTCAAGGTAGTCCACGTATCTAGGCCTGGTGCTGCGTGCCTGGAGACACGGGACGGGGTACCCGTCCAGAACGCCTGGAACATCCAACACCTCCGGAAGTTCTACCCATGAAGAAAGGCCTAGTGCCTGTGAAGATGGCCCGGTGCCTGTGAAGAAAGGCCCAGTGCCTGTGAAGAAGGCCAAGTGCCTGTGAAGCAAGGCCCCGTGCCTATGAAGAATCGTCGCCCGTGACACTCTCACGTAATAATGAAGGGGGTTATACATGCCCCGGAGCCTCAGGAGAGCCACCCTTGGGCCTCGGGGGCTCCCTCCCACGCCGAGTGGCAGCACTTAGCTCCGCACTGGTGAGAAGACGTCAAAGACTAGACTAGGTGCCGGACGTGGCTTTTCATTTGCTTTTTGGAGTTGGCTCACCCCTCTTTTAATCGAAGTTTGCTTTCTGGTGTCTATTGCTGGTTCCGTTTTATCGCTTTCTGCCTCTGTTTTTGCCTTCGCCTCTTTGGTCGACCTAAACTCTCCCTCGCGTCCCTCACGAGGGGGCTGGACAGGTACCTTCATGAGCTTCCTCCTTCTGTCTTTTCGCGAGGCACCCTCGTCCGAGCCCACAAGCTGGTGCACCTCTCCTGGTCCGTGCCCCACGGGCATCGCGACGCGAAGCACTGAGTCAAGGCCAGCGGTGCCTATTACCAAATCCCAGGTGAGCGATAAACCTCTTACGAATTTTTTGCAGTTCCTAAGCGCATATCAGGTCAAGGAGACCTCGACAAGCACTAGGAAGCGAGCGCCTCATGAGGAGGAGGTCACTCAAAACAAGTCGAGCTAAGTTATCCCTACATAAAACGATAATGTTACGACACGACACAGGAACGACAAACATAACATAGCGATTGGGACCATAGTTCGATACACGCCCCTCCGGGGCCCATTCTGGTTTCTTTTTAATGCAGGAAGGAAAGGAAGAACAAAATAAGCGGTGCCTATAATGGTCCACGGGTGCAGGCCCCAACGCCCGCCTAAGCTCAGCCGGACCCCTCCTCACGCTTCACGGAGGTGCGGCGAGGAGACGACCCGCCACCATCTTCGAAGCAGGCACGGCGACATGGCGGCTGGTCGTACCCACCGCTGTTGGAGCTGTTGCTGGGGGAAGAGCTGCCGTAGCGGGACGAGACGCGGTCTGCGCCAAGGGCGAGTTCACCCCCATCCTCGTCGCGGCCGTGGCCAAGGCCGAGCACCTCCTCACCGTCGTTCACCTCGGGGCAGCACCCGACGTGGCGACCATCTTCCCCGAACACCCTCACGTAGAGGATCACGTCACCGTCGTGCTTGAAGTGAAGGGTGCACCGCCTGCCCAGACCGCGCGCGCGGGCGAACGTCTGCCAACCGCGGGCCAGAGCTACATTGCCTGCGGCGGAGACCTAGACCGCAACCCAGGAAGCCCTGTTGCAGCAGCCATCCGCCTGCAGCCAAAGTCCGCCTGGATCTAAGGCCGACAGCACATCGGCAAGGAAGAGCGGGAGCTGAAGCCAGTTGCCGGCCGGGTTCTCCGACCAGACGACGAACTCCAGTAGCATCTCCGCCGAGTGGAAGCGTGGCCGGGGAGGCCGTGCGACCACGGCGTGCCTCTCCTCATCGACGGGACCACCACAATCGGAGTGACCCCTGCCCCGCGAAGCGGCACCACCGCGGCCGCATGGAGCCGCGACGGGGGTTGCGGTGTGCTTGCGGGGACGGTCGCGTCCACGCTTGGGCACCGGAGAGCCGGGCCCCTCGCGAGGGGCCTTCCCCTTCTCCGCGGCGGTGAACCTCCTTTACGGCGCCATTGGTGGCAGAAGAGGAGCAAGGAAGGAGAAGAAGCGGAAGAGGAAGAGGAAAGATGGGCGACGGGGGCTCCGCCCCCTCCCATTTATACCAGGAGAAGGCCAACCGGCACCCCCCACGGTCACAGGTAATGATGGTCTTCCTTGCATGTCGCAGGGACTTGTCACGTCGGGCAGTTGCCGATGCAGCGTGGGGAAGCGGAGACGCCCACGTCCAATCCATCGCCACACGTCGACCGAGGCCACAGGCTATTGGGGCCCGCGGCGCTCCGCACTTGACCGTTGGCTTCACCTCGAAGCCAAGCCCGAGCGCGCCTTGGGCCCGGGGGCTACTGTCAGCGTCCTGGGAACGGGGTCCCCAGACTTGCCTGCCTGCGGCCCATGGCGTGGCTTTGCTGGCAGGCCTGTACGGCCCATCTTCATCAACAAGGAATCAAGACCCTCGCGAGGCGGACGACACAAGACCTCCTCAGGAGCAGCCTCCTCAGGGCGGCTTGTGAGGGGCGGAGAGTTCAAGGCCGGGCAAACCTCACGAGGTTCTCGTGACGTAAGCCATGACAATCGAGACTAGGTGGGCGCCAGTGCGCGTAGCGTCCTTGTTTCCTCTTTGGTGCTAAGGGGGCAAGCGTAGGCGCAGAGTATTGATGCATCAAGCAAAGGTTTCCATATTGGTGCAACGAGACCAAGACCAAAAGGACGGCAAGACGGAAGTCACCATGGAGCCTAGGACGGCGTCACCGCCAGAACCTTTGGCAGGCGAAGATCACCTTTTGTCAGGATAGCTTGTACTAGCTATCCCCTTTTAAATTGGCTATTCTTGGCTCCCTTCCCGCTCAATATTTGGGGAGAGGACCAGGGCCTCTATAAATAGGACTAGCCACCACCATAGGCGGCGGCGGGGGGGGGGGGGGGATCCAAGATCATCCTCAGCCACACACGTGCACCAAGCACAAGGACACCTCAACCTAAGGAGGCTGTTCTTCCCTTTGTATTGTTCATCCTCAGCCCAAGAGGCAATCCACCACCACCACACTGGAGTAGGGTATTACACCACAATGGTGGCCCGAACAAGTATAAATCTCGTGTTCTTTGTGTTGCGAGTTCGTTGAGTTAGTCCGTGAGATCTAGGCTAAGTTAGGACGCGGATCGATAGGGGGGGATCTTCGCACGCACCCCAGTGTTCGAACCTTAAGGATTTTGCCGGAACCCGTGATCCGACACTATCCACCATCGAGCGCAGCGCGGTTAACTCTTCAGCCGCGAGGGCCTCAGATAATGCCTCGAGGGCCATGGATGTTGTTTTGTTTTTGGCGCGGAGGGCTATATCCGGATCACTAGCGAGAGTGATAATACCGTTGGGCCCGGGCATCTTGAGCTTCATATACCTGTAATGAGGTATGGCTTGAAAGCGTGTGAATGCATCTCGCCCCAACAGGGCATGGTATCCACTATTGAAAGGGGCCACTTGGAAGGTTATCTCTTCGGACCGGTAGTTCTCCGACGTGCCGAATACCACGCCAAGTGTAATTTTTCCCGCGCATTGTGCCTCCCGACTCGGAATGATTCCTTGGAAGGTCGTGCTGCTTTGCTCGATACGGCTCCTATCTATTTCCATTTTTTTGAGTGTATCCTCATAGATGAGGTTTAATCTGCTGCCGCCGTCCATGAGCACTTTGGTGAGCCGAAAGCCTTCCACAATTGGATTGAGGACCAAGGCGGCTGGTTTCCCCGCTGTCTAGAATTTTGGTTCATCACTGGTATTGAAAGTTATGGCCGTGTCGTTCCAGGGGTTTATTGCTGTGACTTGGCAGACTTCGGCGAGGTCGCGGAGGGCCCTTTTGCACCGATTGTTTGAAGCGAAAGTCTCAAAGACCGTCAATACCCTGAGGTCGTCTGTCACATCCCTAGCTTTACCTTGCACGTGGACTAGCTTGGTTGTTGCATCATGTTTGAATTCAAGGGAAATTTTGAAATGGGGATTGATAAACCCTAGCAACAAATGAAATCCAACTAGGGTCAAAATTAAATCTTTTCAATGAACCAAAAAATGGCCTTCAGAAAAGTTCATCAATTTTGGAAGGGGTGAAAACTTCTGCCAAAAATGATGCACACAATTTTAGGACATTTCTGGATTTTTGAATTAAACCTTAATGTATTTGAATTGGAGCTATTAATCCCTATAAAATATTTAGTGGCTCCAATAATTTTGAAACTTGGTGAGGGCCACCGGAATAATTTAGAGAGTGTGCACAAAAAGTTTCAGAGTTTATAAAAATGGTTTGGTTTTTGAACTAAATCAAAACAAAATAACACAAATAGAAAAACAGAAACATAAAAAGAGGGAAACCTTACCTAGCGCTCACATGCGGCCCAACACTGTGCGGCCCAGCACGCCTGGCCCCCTCCCCTGTCGTCTTCCTCCTGCCAGGAGGACTAGCGTGTGGCCATAGCACGCCGGCACGTGCCCCGGCCACCTCCTGCTTGCCGCTTCCTCCCCGAAGGGCCTAGAGATGCCACGACACCCCCGGGCCTCTCTCACTGTCCCTGGAACCCTTTCCCCCCTCCTTTGCTCTTCGCCGCAGCACCATCGAGTGAGCCGTCACCGCCGTTCACTGTCACCGCGGCCACCGTCCACCCCTCGCCCTGCCGCTGAGTCTAGAAGCTCTGCCGCGTCTTCCTCGCCCTCTCCACCGAGCTACGCGACGCCCGAAGGCCCTGTTCCATCACCACCATCGTCGTCTTCGCCCTCGGCCGCCGTGGATCGCCGCCATCGATTGGGCCGCTCCAGAGCTTCCTCGAGCCCGCTGACCTGCTATGCCGCACCCCTGTGAGCTCCTGCTGCTCCCCCTATGCTCCCCCCGTTCTCGTCCTCTAGCTTGCCTCCTCACCGCAACCGAAGCTCGCCGCTGCCACGGCTTCTCGTCGTCGTGGCCAGGACACCCAGAGATCGCGCCCGAGCACATGGTTGTGCTCCTGCTGGACCGTAGCTGCTGCCACGCTGCTTGTTTTGCTCTGCCACCTGCTCTACCCGTAGCTGCCACACACACCGAACTCCAGCCGCCGCCGCAAGCTCCGGTGTCCACGCGGTCACTCACCGGCTGCTCTGGATACGGGAGAGCACGGGCTACGCCCCGGTGGTCCCCACGTGTCCATCCACCGCCCATAGCTCAAGTCCGGCGAGCTTTCGCCGTTGTTTTGGTCGCCGTCGGCTGAACTCTGGTGACATCAACGTGGCGCACTGACTTAGCCACTAATGACCCTGCTAATTACCCCCCGACTCACTTACATATGGGCCCCACGCCATTAATTAACCATAGTTTATTTCCTGTTTAGCTCTAACTAATCATAGTGGCCCCGTGCGTCAGGGTTGACTCTGCTGACGTGGCCCTTGACTGACCCCACCCGCCAGTGACCCAAACCAGCAGTGTGTCACTGACTAGTGGGTCCCATTGGTCAGGTTTGACCCCGGTCAGCGCTGTTGACCTGTTGACGCAGGCTTGACGCAGTGCTGACGTAATAAGTCATTTTCTGGACTAAAAATAATTCAGGAAATTCCAGAAAATGACTTAAACTTCAAAAAATCATAGAAATTCAACCGTAGCTCAGAATGAAATAATTTATATATGAAAAATTATCAAAAAAATATGAAGAATCTGTTTATGCCATATTCATGCATATTGCAGCAATTTAACATCACTGTTTAGGAAAAACTAAGTGAATGACATTTGAATATTAACTAATGGAGTTTGAATTTGAACCTAGGGTTCAAACCAACTTCATTTAAAATGGTTGCTAGTTGCATCAGCTCAATCAACAGGATATTTCCATGTCACATTCATGCATCATATTGTTGCATCACATTGATTGTGTTTGCTCTCTGTTGCCGGTAATTGTCCCCCTTCAGTAGACGTGTTCCGACGATGAGTTCGATGACACCGATGAAGAGCTATACTATCTTCAGAAGTGCCCGGCAAGCAAAACCCCCTTGTTCATTCCGATATAATCCCACTCTCTCGCTCCTGCTCTCTTTTACTGCATTATGACAACAACGATTCAACTGTTACATGCTGCGGTAGTTCAACCCTCTTCCCCTGCATGATCTGTCATTGCCACAGTAAATAGATGAAACCCACTAGCATGAGTAGGAGTTGTTTGAGCCCTGATGTGCCTACTCATTCATGCTTGTTTGTCGTGCCTACTATTGCATAGAGTTGTGTCAGGTCTGGTTCATCAGGGATGAATTGGAAAGTTGTGAACATGTCCTACTGTTGAGAGCTAAGTGTGTGAACACGATTTGGTAAAGGTAGCGGTGAGAGGCCATGTAGGAGTACATGGTGGGTTGTCTCATTGCAGCCGTCCTCAGGAACTGAGTTCTGTGTTTGTGATCCATGAACAGTTACTACCACACATTTGGCTCCGGGCGCTCCAAGCTCTCTCGACTTATTAATCAACCCGATCTCTGTCCAGGAGTTGCAACTAGTTTCTGGTGTTTGTAGGTAGTGTTAGTAGTCTACCAAGTGGCAACCGGTACAGGTGGGCTTGGGATAGACTAGGCACCGTGGCCGGGTATACCAAGCCTCGCCCGTTTGGTGGGCTTGGAACCCTGTACACATCGTTTGGGGCCGTGAGCGACACCCCGGCCGGATCTCCTTGCGGATGGAACCTGAATAGGCGATAAACCTGGACAAGAGACTTGTGTGGTTAGTCAGGTCATGGCCGACTTCCTCGCCAGGCTTCCAATTGAAGGTTGCCGAGATAAACGACGTGTACATGGTGGTAAGTGGCGAGAGCATGTGTGAGAAGTACACCCCTACAGGGTTAACATCATCTATTCGAATAGCCGTGTCCGTGGTAAAGGACTTTTGGGTTGCCTGTACAGTTCATAGACAAGTGAAAGTGGATACTCTAAAATGCGCAAGATAAGCGTGAGTGCTATGGATGGCGTTCTCGTAGGGAGACGGGAACAGATCCATAGTGGTGTGTTGATATGGTGAATATGTGGACTCGTGTGCGCCACCTCAAAGAGTTACTTGCAGTCATAGTACATGATAGCCACCGAGTCAAAGCTGGCTTGCTGCAGTTAAACCCCACCATCCCTTTGTTGATAATGATGCGTATGTAGTTAGTTCTGATGTAAGTCTTGATGGGTACATTTGTACTCACGTTTGCTTAATTTATGTTTTTGCAGAGAGACTTCAGTCTCGCTAGTAGTTCCTTGTGGACTTCGACGTTTAGCTTGATACCTCAGCTATGATTTTGTGCCCTCGGTAGGATCTGGTAGATAGTCAGGCTTGTCAGCCTTTTTCATTTGTAGAAGTCTGTACTTAGACATGTTAAGCTTCTGTATGTGCTTGTTGCTTGTATGACTGGAATGCTGGGTCATCAGACCAATGTTTGTAATATCTGGCTCTTCGGAGCCTAATGAATATATACTTTGAGTCGTAGAGTTTTGTTGTGATGTCATGTTGTATCTGCACATATCGAGCATATTGTGTGTATGATTGAAATGCTTGGTATGTGTGGGATCCGACAACCTAGTTGTTTATCTTTGGTAGCCTCTCCTATGGGGAAATGTAGTCTAGTGCTTCCATTGAGCAATGGTAGTCTGCTACAGCCCGGTTTATCGGAGTCCTGCTAGCCCAGTTACTACTACTCCGGAACACTTAGACTGGCCGGCATGTGATCCACTTTGTTCCTGTGTCTGTCCCTTTAGGGAAATGTCACGCGGTGACTTCCGGAGTCTTGCTAGCCTGCTACAGCCCGGGTTACCGGAGTCCTGTTAGCCTAGTTGCTACAACCCGGATTCACACGCTGATGACCGACATGCTCGATGCTGGTTCATGTATGCCTGTCCCCGTAAGTCAGTGCCACTTTGGGTTCACGACTAGTCATGTTGGCCCAGGTTCTCTGTCATATGGATGCTAGCGACACTATCATATACGTGAGCCAAAAGGCGCAAACGGTCCCGGGACAGGTAAGGTGGCACCCGTGGGAATAGCGTGCGTGAGGCCGCAGAGTGATATGATGTGTTACATGCTAGATCGGTGAGACTTAGGATCGGGGTCCTGACATCGTCGTCTTCCGGGGGGGGGTGTTGCTCTGAGGTATTTTTGGTGAGGATATCCTCGCCACTCTTGGCCTCTTGCCGGAGTATCCAACATGCTCTAAGGCTATGGGTAGGTATGGTATCCGGTGTTGTGTGTATTTTGCATGGCCTATTGAGCCATCCCTCCAGAACGGTTCTGCGCCCCGTAATGGGTTTAGATTTATTTACCGCTATGTCGGACGCCACGTGAGGGTGCATCCTTTTTGTCCGGACAAGGTGTTCAGTGGTGACTGGTGGTTCCCCGCGAGCTGCCTGAGTTTTCCAGGCGCTTTCCATTGTGCAGTACTTCCGTACTATGGATGCCAAGTCAGCAAAGTGTAGTACGTGACGACGGTTGATGGCGTTGATGATTCCTTCATCCGTACAATTACTACAGAATATTGAGATCGCGTCTTCGTCGCGGCAATATTTAATCTTGTCCTTGACAAGGAGGAATCTGGCCCAAAAGTGATGGACTGTTTCTTGAGACTGATGCCATAGGTATATGAGATCACGTATATCTGGGTGGGTGGGTGGACTTAAATCTGAACGCTAACGCAATTCGGGATCCAGAGTTTGATAAATTTCCGAGTTTAATAGTTCGGGCTCCGGGAGATCGACCAATTTTTCTGGTCTACCGTCTGATTCCGGGTTCGGAGGACAAGGCATGTCGTTCCGCGGACAGGTATCCGACCCTTCGAGCTCGGAGATCCGAACATAGTTCGTCCTCAGTATAGAGGGAGAGTTGTTGTTTTGCTCCTCTACTACTGCTATATGATGGGTGATCGGTGGAGATTTGATTTCTCTCTAATCAGGTTTAAGCCCAATCCGATCATAGTCTGTAGCGACCCCCAAGGCGGCGATGCGATAAAGGAGTTCGTTCAAGGACGACAATTCCGTTGGATCCATCCATTTGGAGTATTCGGAGTCAATTCAGAGGCGATTTTCGATGACCCGAGAAGTCATCGTTGGCTCACCGGCTGAACGGGCGGTCATGATAAAGCCACCCAGCCGGAGGGTTTGGCCTGAGGCCAGAGCTCCTCCGGCGGTGATATTGTCCTTGATCACAAGGCGAGCCATCAACCCTGACTTCGACGTCATAGTGGAACTCTCAATGAAAGCACCAATGTCGGTGTCAAAACCAGTGAATCTCGGGTAGGGGGTCCCGAACTGTGCGTCTAGGGTCGATGGTAACAGGAGATGGGGGACACGATGTTTACCCAGGTTCAGGCCCTCTCTATGGAGGAAATACCCTACTTATTGCTTGATTGATCTTGATGAATATGAGTATTACAAGAGTTTATCTACCACGAGATCATAATGGCTAAAACCGTAGAAGTCTAGCATATATGGTTATGATTGTTTCTGCCTCTACGGACTCAACCCTCTGGTTTATATAGACACCGGAGGGGACTAGGGTTACTGCATTATGACAACAGCGATTCAACTGTTACATGCTGCGGTAGTTCAACCCTCTTCCCCTGCATGATCTGTCATTGCCACAGTAAATAGATGAAACCCACTAGCATGAGTAGGAGTTGTTTGAGCCCTGATGTGCCTACTCATTCATGCTTGTTTGTCGTGCCTACTATTGCATAGAGTTGTGTCAGGTCTGGTTCATCAGGGATGAATTGGAAAGTTGTGAACATGTCCTACTGTTGAGAGCTAAGTGTGTGAACACGATTTGGTAAAGGTAGCGGTGAGAGGCCATGTAGGAGTACATGGTGGGTTGTCTCATTGCAGCCGTCCTCAGGAACTGAGTTCTGTGTTTGTGATCCATGAACAGTTACTACCACACATTTGGCTCCGGGCGCTCCAAGCTCTCTCGACTTATTAATCAACCCGATCTCTGTCCAGGAGTTGCAACTAGTTTCTGGTGTTTGTAGGTAGTGTTAGTAGTCTACCAAGTGGCAACCGGTACAGGTGGGCTTGGGATAGACTAGGCACCGTGGCCGGGTATACCAAGCCTCGCCCGTTTGGTGGGCTTGGAACCCTGTACACATCGTTTGGGGCCGTGAGCGACACCCCGGCCGGATCTCCTTGCGGATGGAACCTGAATAGGCGATAAACCTGGACAAGAGACTTGTGTGGTTAGTCAGGTCATGGCCGACTTCCTCGCCAGGCTTCCAATTGAAGGTTGCCGAGATAAACGACGTGTACATGGTGGTAAGTGGCGAGAGCATGTGTGAGAAGTACACCCCTACAGGGTTAACATCATCTATTCGAATAGCCGTGTCCGTGGTAAAGGACTTTTGGGTTGCCTGTACAGTTCATAGACAAGTGAAAGTGGATACTCTAAAATGCGCAAGATAAGCGTGAGTGCTATGGATGGCGTTCTCGTAGGGAGACGGGAACAGATCCATAGTGGTGTGTTGATATGGTGAATATGTGGACTCGTGTGCGCCACCTCAAAGAGTTACTTGCAGTCATAGTACATGATAGCCACCGAGTCAAAGCTGGCTTGCTGCAGTTAAACCCCACCATCCCTTTGTTGATAATGATGCGTATGTAGTTAGTTCTGATGTAAGTCTTGATGGGTACATTTGTACTCACGTTTGCTTAATTTATGTTTTTGCAGAGAGACTTCAGTCTCGCTAGTAGTTCCTTGTGGACTTCGACGTTTAGCTTGATACCTCAGCTATGATTTTGTGCCCTCGGTAGGATCTGGTAGATAGTCAGGCTTGTCAGCCTTTTTCATTTGTAGAAGTCTGTACTTAGACATGTTAAGCTTCTGTATGTGCTTGTTGCTTGTATGACTGGAATGCTGGGTCATCAGACCAATGTTTGTAATATCTGGCTCTTCGGAGCCTAATGAATATATACTTTGAGTCGTAGAGTTTTGTTGTGATGTCATGTTGTATCTGCACATATCGAGCATATTGTGTGTATGATTGAAATGCTTGGTATGTGTGGGATCCGACAACCTAGTTGTTTATCTTTGGTAGCCTCTCCTATGGGGAAATGTAGTCTAGTGCTTCCATTGAGCAATGGTAGTCTGCTACAGCCCGGTTTATCGGAGTCCTGCTAGCCCAGTTACTACTACTCCGGAACACTTAGACTGGCCGGCATGTGATCCACTTTGTTCCTGTGTCTGTCCCTTTAGGGAAATGTCACGCGGTGACTTCCGGAGTCTTGCTAGCCTGCTACAGCCCGGGTTACCGGAGTCCTGTTAGCCTAGTTGCTACAACCCGGATTCACACGCTGATGACCGACATGCTCGATGCTGGTTCATGTATGCCTGTCCCCGTAAGTCAGTGCCACTTTGGGTTCACGACTAGTCATGTTGGCCCAGGTTCTCTGTCATATGGATGCTAGCGACACTATCATATACGTGAGCCAAAAGGCGCAAACGGTCCCGGGACAGGTAAGGTGGCACCCGTGGGAATAGCGTGCGTGAGGCCGCAGAGTGATATGATGTGTTACATGCTAGATCGGTGAGACTTAGGATCGGGGTCCTGACATCGTCGTCTTCCGGGGGGGGGGGGTGTTGCTCTGAGGTATTTTTGGTGAGGATATCCTCGCCACTCTTGGCCTCTTGCCGGAGTATCCAACATGCTCTAAGGCTATGGGTAGGTATGGTATCCGGTGTTGTGTGTATTTTGCATGGCCTATTGAGCCATCCCTCCAGAACGGTTCTGCGCCCCGTAATGGGTTTAGATTTATTTACCGCTATGTCGGACGCCACGTGAGGGTGCATCCTTTTTGTCCGGACAAGGTGTTCAGTGGTGACTGGTGGTTCCCCGCGAGCTGCCTGAGTTTTCCAGGCGCTTTCCATTGTGCAGTACTTCCGTACTATGGATGCCAAGTCAGCAAAGTGTAGTACGTGACGACGGTTGATGGCGTTGATGATTCCTTCATCCGTACAATTACTACAGAATATTGAGATCGTGTCTTCGTCGCGGCAATATTTAATCTTGTCCTTGACAAGGAGGAATCTGGCCCAAAAGTGATGGATTGTTTCCTGAGACTGATGCCATAGGTATATGAGATCACGTATATCTGGGTGGGTGGGTGGACTTAAATCTGAACGCTAACGCAATTCGGGATCCAGAGTTTGATAAATTTCCGAGTTTAATAGTTCGGGCTCCGGGAGATCGACCAATTTTTCTGGTCTACCGTCTGATTCCGGGTTCGGAGGACAAGGCATGTCGTTCCGCGGACAGGTATCCGACCCTTCGAGCTCGGAGATCCGAACATAGTTCGTCCTCAGTATAGAGGGAGAGTTGTTGTTTTGCTCCTCTACTACTGCTATATGATGGGTGATCGGTGGAGATTTGATTTCTCTCTAATCAGGTTTAAGCCCAATCCGATCATAGTCTGTAGCGACCCCCAAGGCGGCGATGCGATAAAGGAGTTCGTTCAAGGACGACAATTCCGTTGGATCCATCCATTTGGAGTATTCGGAGTCAATTCAGAGGCGATTTTCGATGACCCGAGAAGTCATCGTTGGCTCACCGGCTGAACGGGCGGTCATGATAAAGCCACCCAGCCGGAGGGTTTGGCCTGAGGCCAGAGCTCCTCCGGCGGTGATATTGTCCTTGATCACAAGGCGAGCCATCAACCCTGACTTCGACGTCATAGTGGAACTCTCAATGAAAGCACCAATGTCGGTGTCAAAACCAGTGAATCTCGGGTAGGGGGTCCCGAACTGTGCGTCTAGGGTCGATGGTAACAGGAGATGGGGGACACGATGTTTACCCAGGTTCAGGCCCTCTCTATGGAGGAAATACCCTACTTATTGCTTGATTGATCTTGATGAATATGAGTATTACAAGAGTTTATCTACCACGAGATCATAATGGCTAAAACCGTAGAAGTCTAGCATATATGGTTATGATTGTTTCTGCCTCTACGGACTCAACCCTCTGGTTTATATAGACACCGGAGGGGACTAGGGTTACTGCATTATGACAACAGCGATTCAACTGTTACATGCTGCGGTAGTTCAACCCTCTTCCCCTGCATGATCTGTCATTGCCACAGTAAATAGATGAAACCCACTAGCATGAGTAGGAGTTGTTTGAGCCCTGATGTGCCTACTCATTCATGCTTGTTTGTCGTGCCTACTATTGCATAGAGTTGTGTCAGGTCTGGTTCATCAGGGATGAATTGGAAAGTTGTGAACATGTCCTACTGTTGAGAGCTAAGTGTGTGAACACGATTTGGTAAAGGTAGCGGTGAGAGGCCATGTAGGAGTACATGGTGGGTTGTCTCATTGCAGCCGTCCTCAGGAACTGAGTTCTGTGTTTGTGATCCATGAACAGTTACTACCACACATTTGGCTCCGGGCGCTCCAAGCTCTCTCGACTTATTAATCAACCCGATCTCTGTCCAGGAGTTGCAACTAGTTTCTGGTGTTTGTAGGTAGTGTTAGTAGTCTACCAAGTGGCAACCGGTACAGGCCGGCTTGGGACAGACTAGGCATCGTGGCCGGGTATACCAAGCCTCGCCCGTTTGGTGGGCTTGGAACCCTGTACACATCGTTTGGGGC
Organism: Triticum urartu; assembly: GCF_056163025.1. Taxonomy (NCBI): domain Eukaryota; kingdom Viridiplantae; phylum Streptophyta; class Magnoliopsida; order Poales; family Poaceae; genus Triticum; species Triticum urartu. The sequence continues at coordinate 188,437,428 of NC_141873.1, read as the reverse complement.
CGTGAGCGACACCCCGACCGGATCTCCTTGCGGATGGAACCCGAATAGGCAATAAACCTGGACAAGAGACTTGTGTGGTTGGTCAGGTCGTGGCCGACTTCCTCGCCAGGCTTCCGCTTGAAGGTTGCCGAGATACACGACGTGTACATGGTGGTAAGTGGCGAGAGCGTGTGTGAGAAGTACACCCCTGTAGGGTTAACGTCATCTATTCGAATAGCCGTGTTCGCGGTAAAGGACTTCTAGGTTGCCTGTACAGTTGATAGACAAGTGAAAGTGGATACTCTAAAATGCCCAAGATAACCGTGAGTGCTATGGATGGTGTTCTCGTAGGGAGACGGGAATAGATCCATAGTGGTGTATTGATATGGTGAATATGTGGACTCATGTGCGCCACCTCAAAGAGTTACTTGCAGTCGTAGTACAAGATAGCCACCGAGTCAAAGCTGGCTTGCTGCAGTTAAACCCCACCATCCCTTTGTTGATAATGATGCATATGTAGTTAGTTCTGATGTAAGTCTTGTTGGGTACATTTGTACTCACGTTTGCTTAATTTATGTTTTTGCAGAGAGACTTCAGTCTCGCTAGTAGTTCCTTGTGGACTTGGACGTTTAGCTTGATACCTTAGCTACGATTTTGTGCCATCGGCAGGATCTGGTAGATAGTCAGGCTTCTCAGCCTTTTTCATTTGTAGATGTCTGTACTCAGACATGTTAAGCTTCCGCATGTGCTTGTTGCTTGTATGACTGGAATGCTGGGTCATCAGACCCATGTTTGTAATATCCGGCTCTTCGGAGCCTAATGAATAAATACTTTGAGTCGTAGAGTTTTGTTGTGATGCCATGTTGTATCTGCACATATCGAGCATATTGTGTGTATGATTGAAATGCATGGTATGTGTGGGATCCGACAACCTAGTTGTTTATCCTTTGTAGCCTCTCCTATGGGCAAATGTAGTCTAGTGCTTCCATTGAGCCATGGTAGTCTGCTACAGCCCGGTTTACCGGAGTCCTGCTGGCCTAGTTACTACTGCTCCAGAACACTTAGATTGGCCGACATGTGATCTACTTCGCTCCTGTGTCTGTCCCTTTGGGGAAATGTCACACGGTGACTTCCGGAGTCCTGCTAGCCTGCTACAGCCCGGGTTCCCGGAGTCCTGTTAGCCCAGTTGCTACAGCCCGAATTCAAATGCTGATGACCGACATGCTCGATGCTGGTTCATGTATGCCTATCCTCGTAAGTTAGTGCACTTTGGGTTCACGACTAGTCATGTCGGCCCGGGTTCTCTGTCATATGGATGCTAGCGACACTATCATATACGTGAGCCAAAAGGCGCAAACGGTCCCGGGCCAGGTAAGGTGGCAGCCGTGGGAATACCGTGCGTGAGGCCGCAAAGCGATATGATGTGTTACATGCTAGATCGGTGTTACTTAGGATTGGGGTCCTGACAGCTTTGGTATTAGAGCCTGACGGCCTATAGGATTACCAAGTGAAACTGGTTGAAGTCGAGTCTAGAAATTCTTTAGTTATGTAAGGGAATTGATTGTGGATGGGAACGTAAGGCTCTTTTTACTCCTCTACCCTATGTTCTTCTGATCTAAGTCATCCTCTTCTCTTCTACGGGGATTAAGAACTAGGCTTTCTCATCCTCTATCAGGATCACGTGTCACTAATCCGTAGACTTATAGAATTGATGGATTCAAGTCTCAGTCAGTTCCTACTACTTCTGTGTGTTAACAGTTGGTCTCAGAACCTTGATATTGTGATGCTAAGTGGTTATGCCACCATTTTTGCAAGATGTCTCAAATCCTTTTTGAGCATTTACAACCGTTATGTTGTCCGAGTCATCCCAGGTTTCTAAATAGTCTGATGCATTTGCAAATCCTTTCTTTCCGTTCCCGATGACCCTTTGGGCCAGTGCAACCACACTAATCGGTGAGTTGAGGTACTCTATTGCCTCGACATATATGTTGGAGCTATTATTATGACCCTAGGTATCTTGGAGGATCACCTAGTAATCTAGCCATGATTAGTGTTCCTAAAGTGATGATCTGGCCACCATTCTCGAGAGCATCCCGTGATGCAATTTAGTTAGTAGGCCTTCTACTCCTGGGTTCTTGAACCCAAGATTCACCCTACTTACTTCCTGTTGATAGTGTTTGCTCGTTCCTTTAGGGTATTAGTAAACTTTGTGATAGTCTTTGAGGACCGTGGTATATCGTTCTTCCAATACCATGAACTACTTGAGGCAGAAGTTCCTCGTTGAACCGAAAGATCACAACCATAGTGCTCTTGATGAGTTCTCGATTCTATGTTGTGACTCTGCCAGTTCTATCTTTCTGCATGGGATATCCGGAAGAAATATGTTGAACTTGTTCCACATACTAATCTATGCATCCACAACTCAGAAAGATACATGTTCCTTTGAGTTGTCCCTCTTTAGTTGTATTCCGGTCCTCGTATTTCAGTTGATAGTTAGGAGTATTTGTGCATCCTTGTTCATCGATGCCTTTTACTCTTATGGTCCGCCAAGCCATTCTATTCCGGAATGACTAGGAGAAACAAACTCCAGTACCTCATCCGTTTCTGGGATTGGGTCAAAGTAGTTGTATTCCAGGGAACAAATGTCAATCCAGCTTTTGTTCTGTTCTACCTTGGAGTGTTACCATCTTTATGTCAAGATTTTCATGAGAATTGCACCACCTCTTATGGATTCTTGCCGCAGTGATACTTCTTGCCATCATTATTCATTCCTCGATTTTCGTGTTATTGTAACCGGAATGCCGACAAGTGTAATGTGATGTGTGAAATCAATACTCTAGCAACCCTGTTGCTTGGTAGTTAATGGACAACATTCTCACTCTTAGTGTGCTCGTTATTAACTCATCATCCTAAGATTGATCGTGCTACCTAGTCCATATTTCCTAGTGCACTTTTCAATCAATGAGTTAGGATTGTGTCAATCCCTTGCTTATTTGATCACAACATCTTGCCTTGAAAGCAAGATTGATCTCGAGCTTAGTAACATATCGGTGGTTCATGATTTTCCGAATATCTTCTCGGAAGTATTTCCAGGTTATCCCCTGACTGCTATGTTGAGCACGTGATCAAGTTGGTCCTCTTGTAACCACCCCTTCTCCAAGAATTCTATGTTGGATAGCCTGAGCTAGTTGGTTGAGCTAAACAACAACTTGGAGAGTTGGAAGATGGAAGCTTGTCCGACTTAGTTCATCGCTAAGGGATATCTTTTTGTGTGTTTGTTGAAGAAAGATGATATCTTCATCGATTGATCCTCGTGATCTGTTGTTGGATCTATTGTCTTACCCAAATCTTTGATTTGCATGTGGGTTATCCTCAAATCAAATCAAAACAAATGATGTTCATAATGTTGTCTTACTCGCGGTTGATCCCTCGAGCATACACCATTATATCCTTTGGTCTGACCAATGCTATCACCTTGTTCCTATGATTGTGGAATTCCATCTATATGGAACCTTCATAAATGTTGTTGAGCCCATTGACAACATCCTCATCTTCTCCATGATTTTGTTGAACATTAAGCTAGTGTTGGAAACTTTTGAAAGCATTTCTTCATGCTAGCTCATGAAGCATATGCTTGGATGAAAGAAGTGACTTCCTCTAATTCATGTGCATTTGATGCAAGTTGCCGCCGTGAATTCAAGAAAGCTTGTTTTTGCTTCCTCTGGAATCATCCCAAGCCAGTCACGCACATGTGCGAAGTATTCTGTGGTTTGGAGACATGCAACCTTCATTCTATATGTATCCCTAGAACACCAAGCCACTAACTGATTTGTTCAAGGAGAAGAAGTTCCTTCATAAGAGCTAATCATATGACTTATGCAAGGACTTCGTTATCTGCGATGATGGTTCCCAATCAGAACTCGGCAGTGTTTCGTTGTAAGACTACTATGTGGTCATCCTTGTCTTGGACAACGTGTTCACATGTATGTAGCAGAACCAGCTCATGTTTTGGAGCTTGCTATCGTAGTTCATCTCCCAAGAATCTCGCAATGTCATCTTGTGGATTTGTGCTGCAAACTTTCATTTTTCTTTCTAGACTCGATGAGCCTGGAATATGCTAACACCAACCAGATCTGAATCTCAGGCAGATGTGATGGTTGGAACGTTTCTCAAGAGCTATACTATTGGTCTCTCTGTAACCGGTAGAGTGGATGTCGTGGCCAACACACCCAACTGGAAGACCTATTATTGTAGTATCTTGCTAGAGGAAGTTGGCCACCTCCCCATAAGGATCTCGTAGAATTTATTCCAATAGTTGTTCCTTATGGATTTTTGTGTTCCAGAAGTCCGACCTTTTACTTGATGTTCTAGATACCAAACCATATCAATAAATGGGTTACGCTAGCACATCAAGGAGAACATTAGAAGCGGAGTGCTAAATGTCTCTCGGCAGATTATCCAGATTTTGATCCGTTGGCCTCGCTAAGGTGAAATCTGAGGAAGTGTTATATTTCTTTGCATCTGGATCCTCCACCATTGTTCATCATGGTAGTATGTTGTGTTGCCAGGATCCTTGACACTGATATTGGTAAAACTTGATGAATATGGAAATGCTCAAGTTCTTGAGAGCACGCGCAATCACTAGGATTTATCGTCGGCCTTAATTGGGATCCACTCTCATTTTCAACGGTTGTGCTATAACTTTTCCAATAGTGGAATCTCTATCTACTGTTGGGTTTCTCCCCAGTTACTAGAATCATTCCCAGCATTTGCATTTTGTTCCCAGCTTGCACCGCCATTGTGTCATCCTACTATGGACTACCCTTCTCAGTAATTACTAATCAGGATCATCTTCAAAGTGGTCCTACCATGGGTTCCGTCCATTTCCGATGATAAGCAAAAATCATCCCTTGCGTTGTCTTCAACAAGGTAGTCCACATCATCCATTCTAGTCCGGGTATGCCATCCCTTCGTACTCCGCCAAATGATTGTTGTGATTTGCCTTAGGCTGGTATAAAGAGTTTCAGTGATCTCTGAATCAAAAGTAATTCTTTTTGCCACTTAAGGGAATATTTTTGTGAGTCACCTTCCTCTAAGATGTCTCGTTATGGTATCATGGCAACTCAACTCCTCGCTACGTTGACAACCGATCACCACCTTCATAAGCAAGAAATTGTTGTCTACCTAGTGAACCTTCGTCATCTGTTACACCCTATCCCTCTGGATGTATGTTTCATGCCTCAGCTCGGGAGATGTTTCAATGTCTCATTCCGTGAGTTGATCATCGGTTGTTCGATCTTCAGGAAGATCGATCCTTCTAGAGTTTTTCCTTTTCCTCTTGTTGTCATGTTGGTTGGAGTTCTTAGAGCAAGATGTCGAGACAAAGATGGTGACGAATCAACGTTCTTACAAAGTGCAACCTCGATCGTGAAGATTGTGTTAGTTTTCGTTTCCCCATCATCTTACCCTACACTTGAATCTTGGGGCGATATTCTTGTTTAGTGGGGGTGAGTTGTCACATCCCTAGCTTTACCTTGCACGTGGACTAGCTTGGTTGTTGCATCATGTTTGAATTCAAGGGAAATTTTGAAATGGGGATTGATAAACCCTAGCAGCAAATGAAATCCAACTAGGGTCAAAATTAAATCTTTTCAATGAACCCAAAATGGCCTTCAGAAAAGTTCATCAATTTTAGAAGGGGTAAAAACTTCTGCCAAAAATGATGCACACAATTCTAGGACATTTCTGGATTTTTGAATAAAACCTTAATGTATTTGAATTGGATCTATTAATCCCTATAAAATATTTAGTGGCTCCAGTAATTTTGAAACTTGGTGAGGGCCACTGGAATAATTCAGAGAGTCTCCACAAAAAGTTTCAAAGTTTATAAAAATGGTTTGGTCTTTGAACTAAATCAAAACAAAATAACACAAATAGAAAAATAGAAACACAAAAGAGGGAAACCTTACCTGGCGCTCACATGCTGTAGCGCCCCGAGACCGATGTGCCAGGTGTCCTCCAGTTATTCGCTGTTGTTGCCTTGTCTTTGCTTGCATGTCATGCATTGCATATCATGTCATCATGTGCATTTCATTTGCATACATGTTCTCTCATGCATCCGAGCATTTTCCCCGTTGTCCGTTTTGCAATCCGGCGCTCCTATGTCACCCGGTGTCCCTTTCTACCTATTTTCATGTGCGGGTGTTAAACGTTTTCGGATTGGACCGAGACTTGTCATGCGGCCTTGGTTTACTACCGGTAGACCACCTATCAAGTTTCGTGCCATTTGGACTTCGTTTGATACTCCAACGGTTAACCGAGGGACCGAAAAGGCCTCATGTGTGTTGCAGCCCAACACCCCTCCAAAGTGGCCCAAAACCCACTTAAACCCCCTCCATCATCTCGGTCGTTTGATCACGATCGCGTGGCCGAAAACCGCACCCCATTTGGACTCTCCTAGCTCCCTCTACCTATAAATATGTGGCCTCCCCCGAAAATTCCGCGGTACAAACCCTAGATCTCTCCTCTCTGCGCCGCCGGGCAAATTTCTCCTCGCCGGACATGTCCGCCTCCATCTCCGCATCCAACCACAACACACCACGTCGTCTCTCTGCGCCTCCCACCGCGCCGGCCCGCCCGAGCCCGCACGCGGCCCGCGCGAGCACATCGGAGCCCGGCCGGTCTCCCGCGCGCTCGTGCCTCCATCGCCGGTGGCCTCCGCCTCCTCGCCGGAGTACCCGCCTGCGCCGCCGTCGCCTTGCGGCCCCCGCCGCCTTTCTACTCACCTCCGGCGACTCGTGCCGCCCTACCGGATCCCCCCAGGCTCGGATCTGACGCTAGGCGCCACATCGGACCCTGGCGCAGTCGCCGGAGTTCTCTCCCGACCTTGCAGACGTGCTAGCTCGCCGGAGCGCCGTCTGTGCCCCGATCCGGCCGCCCACTGCCGGATCTGGCTGCCGGCAACCCATTTCCGACCTTGCCATCCTCGCCAGGTCCCGCCGCCGACACCTTCCCTCGCCGGTTTTCCTCCTGACGCCGCCGTGACCGCCCTGCTCGTGCGAGTGCACCAGGAGGAGGACGACCTCCCTCTGCGTGGGCTGCGACAACCACCCGGCCCAGCTCCATCTCTCTCCGGCCCAAGGCCACGCGGGTGAGAAGCCCTGCTACATGCCGCCCTGAGCGTTGTATTTCTAAAACGCGCTCATTTGTTTTTTCGAAACGCCTAAGACCTTTTTCCATCTTATCACATGCCCATATTCATAGCATCATAAATCCCTCATCGTAGCTCCGATTTGCGCGTGTAGCATATCAAAATGTTCGTCTCAACGAGTACATCATTTCATCTCATTGCATCATTTTCATTTGAGCTCATTTTGATGCCTGAAATGCTGTTGGAAGAGGGCTATGTGAGGAATTTGTCCGATCTGTTTCAGCAAATGGCATTTTGTCATTTTTGCCATGTTTAATGTGTGCATGATATGATCCTGAGCTCTACATGTGTTTTGTTATATGCCATGCCATCTTTACAGGGTTGTATGCCATGTATTTTTGTGACATTTGTGGTGACTAGCACAAGCATGCAAAGTAGCGTAATCGGTAATGCTGATTTCAGGGACTTAGAATTTCACTAAGTCCTTGTTCTGTTTTTGTCGTTATGCCATATGTTCATATTGTTTCCTAGTGATCCATGCCTCTTTTGAGGATGATCAGTAAGGATGTTTTTTTAACATTGTGGTGCTCTATCCGTCCATGTCTTTGTTTGCATTTATGGAGCACCCTAGCTTGAGTCAATCGAGCTCTACTTTTTCTATAAAATGTTCCTGGCAGATTGTTAACTTGTTTAGCGATTTTGCCGAGGATGTTGCTATTGATCCGTGCATGCTATGTTGTAGTTCTTGCCATGTATAGCTCCTATGCCATGTTTTCTTGATGGGTGTATGCTTAGTTTGTCATGCCATGCTCTATAGTGAGTACATCGAGCTCGTAAACATGCCTACTCGTTAATTGATTTGCATGCTCCACTTTTTCACCAAGTCAGAGATCTGTTTATGTTTTTGCTATGTTCACGTGCTTGCAATTGTATGTTCTGATTCCTTTTGTCTCAAGGTCACTAAGGGACTTTTGTTAAGTGCTTTGAGTAGCTTCATGCCATGCCTTGCTTTGCCATGTTAAGTTCCTGTAGCTTCTAGGTTGCATGCTCTAAAGTGTGCTTCCTGATGATAAATTGCAGACTTGTGTTAATTTCACAAAGTCTGAAACCTGTTATCTTTTGCACTTTTTCCATGCTTGTTTGAACCTGTTAATGAGTGAATTAGCCGTAGCTCAATGTTCATCTTTTGTCAAGCATCTTGAGTGGCTCCCTGCCATGTATCTTGTTGCCATGTTTGAGTGCTGTAGCATATTTGTCTTGATGCATTTAGATGGCTACTTGCTGTTTATCGAAGACCGGTGCCATATTTGTTTTGCTTGCCATTTCCAAACCGTGCATCCGATTCCGGTGATCTTTATATCGATTTCAACCAAAATCACCTCACCTTTCCAGTGGCACTCTTGGATTTCCATGTTGAGGCCAGGTTCAATCATTCCTTTGCAAATCATGCATATGCATCGCATACCGCATCCCGCATATCATACCATGTTCATGTGTTGGTTGTTTACTATGTTGTGTGCTTCTTTCCGGTGTTGCTTATTCGGGGTGGTTCCGATTACGTCGCGTTTGTGAGGAACCGTTCGACTACGTCCGTTTGTCTTCTTCATGGACTCGTTCTTCTTCCTTGCGGGATTTCAGGCAAGATGACCATACCCTCGAAATCACTTCTATCTTTGCTTGCTAGTTGCTCGCTCTTTTGCTATGCCTATGCTGCGATACCTACCACTTGCTTATCATGCCTTCCATATTGTTGAGCCAAGCCTCTAACCCACCTTGCCCTAGCAAACCGTTGTTTGGCTATGTTACTGCTTTGCTCAGCCCCTCTTATAGCGCTGTTAGTTGCAGGTGAAGATTGAAGCTTGTTCCTTGTTGGAACATGGAGATGTTGTTCCTTGTTGGAACATGTTTACTTGTTGGGATATCACAATATCTCTTATTTAATTAATGCATCTATATACTTGGTAAAGGGTGGAAGGCTCGGCCTTATGCCTGGTGTTTTGTTCCACTCTTGCCGCCCTAGTTTCCGTCATATCGGTGTTATGTTCCCGGATTTTGCATTCCTTACGCGGTTGGGTTATAATGGGAACCCCTTGACAATTCGCTTTGAATAAAACTCCTTTAGCGAGGCCCAACCTTGGTTTTACCATTCGCCACCTAGCCTTTTTCCCTTGGGAGTCACGCATCCCAAGGGTCATCTTTATTTTAAACCCCTGGGCCAGTGCTTGTCTAAGTGTTGGTCCAACCCAGAGCACCGTGCGGGGCCGTCCCTTGGCAACTTGGGTTGTGTTGGCTCCCGTACGCTTAGCTTATCCGGTGTGCCCTGAGAACGAGATATGTGCAGCTCCTATCGGGATGTCGGCGCATCGGGTGGTCTTGCTGGACTTGTTTTACCATTGTCGAGGATGTCTTTTAACCGGGATTCCGAGCCTGATCGGGTCTTCCCGCTAGAAGGAATATCCTTTGTTGACCGTGAGAGCTTGTGATGGGCTAAGTTGGGACACCCCTACAGGGTTTTGAACTTTCGAAAGTCGTGCCCGCGGTTATGGGCATATGGGAATTTGTTAATGTCCGGTTGTAGAAAACCTAAAGTTGAACTTAATTAAAATGCATCAACCGCGTGTGTAACCGTGATGGTCTCTTTCCGGCGGAGTCCGGGAAGTGAACACGGTGTTGGAGTTATGTTTGACGTAGGTTGTTCTAGGATCACTTCTTGATCATAGTTTCTCGACCATGCTTTTGCCTTCTCTTCTCGCTCTCATTTGCGTATGTTAGCCACCATATATGCTAGTCGCTTGCTGCAGCTCCACCTCATACCTTTTACCCTTCCTATAAGCTTAAATAGTCTTGATCGCGAGGGTGCAAGATTGCTGAGTCCCCGTGACTCACAGATACTTCCAAAACCAGCTTGCAGGTGCCGTTGAACCGAGCAGGTGACGCAGCCAAGCTCAAGGAGAAGCTCGACGAAGATCTTGTCCTTTGTGTTTTTTCGTTCTAGTGGATCAGTAGTGGAGCCCAGTCGGGACGATCGGGGATCTGTGTAGCTTTTGGGGTAGTCTTCTTTCATTTTGGTTCCATAGTCGGACCTTGATTGTATCTGGTTGATATAACGCTTTATTCATGTAATTGTGTGAAGTGGCGATTGTAAGCCAACTATGTATCTCTTTCCCTTATGTATTACATGGGTTGTGTGAAGATTACCTCACTTGCGACATTGTTTTCAATGCGGTTATGCCTCTAAGTCGTGCTTCGACACGTGGGAGATATAGCCGCATCGAGGGCGTTACAAGTTGGTATCAGAGCCGTCCCCGACCTTAGGAGCCCCCAGCTTGATCGAATCGCTAGCGTTATTGAGTCTAGAAATGTTTTGAGTCATTTAGGAATTATATATATCGGAGAGTTTAGGAATTCTTTTTACTCATCAGTCCCTTCATCGCTCTGGTGAGGCATCCTGACGTAGAGTTTTAACTCTTCTCTTCTCAAATTTCACTAATTTTTTTTAGGATCACGCAGGTATCTTGGAATCGTTCCGATGGTTTTGTGACAAGAACATTGTTCTTGGTGCCTCCTGACATTTAGGGGTTGTGGCAGTGTCCCGGGGAGTTGAGCTCCGAGGTGTTGTCGTCACAATTTTATTGTTGCAGTTCTGGAATACCTGAGTTTAGTTTCGCCGACATCGAAAATCTCTTTTATGCAGTTGTTGGTGAGATAACCTCGACGTCACCCATTACTGGGGCGGGAGTTCGGGAGTATTGCCATATCTCGTATAACGGATGCTTTTTGAAGGTTGAGGTAGACGATTTCCGAAGGTTTCTTGGTTATGTGTTGAAGGATGGATACAGCTGGATGTAGGATTTGTTAGTTTGGGTGAGATATTATGCTTCCCCTGTATCCCCAATTACCTGATTGCATAACCGGAAAGTTTTGGGAGTTTATAAGTGGGAATTCAAGTAGCTCCTAGGATATCTTTCCGACAGATGTATGATATGAAATTGGGGTTCGACGTCTAGTGGTTCGCCTATTCACGGTTGGTTTTACAGTGGTCTCGTTGTGTCTTAATGAGTCCTTGGCTATGCCGACTCGGGGACGCTTCGTATGTCATGTGCACTGCCTTGTACATGATGGTGCTGTACGGTCGAGCCCGTGTAGGCCCCACCACAAAAACTTCGGACGAAATCTCTATCATATGTTTGTTCCGGCTTATTCTGCAAGCCAATCCTTTGTTTTTTTTTGAGTTGTGGTATTCGAGTTGCTTCGAAGTCAAATGTTGATTCCATAACTTTTCCTAAGCGGTGTTCTCATACTCCGATGTGAATACAAATCCTTCATGATAATCGACGTTGTCATGTCAATCATTTTCAACCGGCGTGTTTCTCTTCAAGTGGATCCGATCACTTCAACATTCGCAAGACCAATTATCAGTTCTTCTCAACGGTGTTTGTTTCATCCGTCTCCAAGTTGCCTTTGTTTTTCCCGCCCACCCACCCTTTTTCTTCAAGGACTAAGATTTCTTAAATACTCTTATTCATGTGAAGCCTCTTCTTTCTTTTCAATCAATGTTCTTACCCGGTGATGCTCATGAAGATTTGAACGGAGTTTCTAGTTCACCATTATTCATTCTTTTTTCTTCTCCGGTGGAACCAAGTCAAGCTTTGTGGATCATATCTTATTTTCTCGTTTCAAATACCTTTTCTTACCGGTGCACCTCTTTATCATTCACCTCTCGCTATTCATTTGTTCCGGAGTGCTCAAGATATCTCGAAGATTCGTGTTTCCACTCTGCATTCGTTCAAGATCCTTTGAGGTTGTTATCTCATTCAAGTCATTTAATTCAATCGGTGCAACCTCTCTTTCAAATCATTCAACGGTGTTTTCTTTTGAGTGGTCCCTAACCCACAGGTCTTTTCCCAGGATCTTACCTGACTCTTCTTATTTTCCCGGAGCTATCCTCAAATTTCTTTTCGAAGTTTGACGTAAGAATGATTTATCATCAGTCAAATGTCTTTCTCCAAGATCTTCCAAATTCTTTTCATCATTGGTTCAACTTTTCTATTCTTCTTTATTCCGGAGTGTCTCAACAATTCACGGTGGTGTTTCTCGTCGTCTTTCTCATCATTTGAAGACCGAAGAAGAGCCTTACCTCCATATCTTATCCGTTCTGTCAGAGATTCGTGGTTCTAGTTCGAGGCCACCCTCTCTTTATTGTTTTCTATTATCAGAATTCTTTTCACCCATCCGGAGCAATTCAGGAGTATTTTCAGTTTGTGCCTCTGAAGGCCATCATTTCGGATCATTCATTTCAGTTTTCAGCTCACTTTCTCCAAATCTTACCGGTGCATCATTCAAGTATTTTCTCTATTAAGTTCGCGATCTATTCGTTCTCATGTATCAAATCCTCTCAAGTATCTTCGTTCTTTTTATAATTCTTCCCGGTGTTTCTTTATTTTCTCTTCGTTCATTTTAAATTCTTATGGTGGTTCGCTCAAGACTTCTCGGCAGTCGTTATCATATCAATTTATTCGTTGTTTTCAATCCTTCCGGTGGTTCGTTGAAGACCTTCCTAAAGTTTGAGCTATATTTATATTTAATCCTTCCGACGAGAATAAGTGGTATGCCGAATCCGCTGCTTGTTATCAATTTAAAAAGATGAAGGATACGCATAACGTAATTCTTATTTTTGTTTCATCGAGTGAACTCAATTTCCTATTCCGGAGGCTCATCAAATTCTCGTCTTCATTTGTTTCATCTTTCTTTTCCGGAGCTCAAAGTTATTTCAATTATCATTCCAAAGATCCATTAAATCATTGCAAGGATTCACCTTGTGTTTTTCTACTCCTCTTTCCTTCCGTTCGATCATCCTTTTGTTTAACGGAGTTCTTCATGAAGGTTCTACATGATGGTTCATCAAGGATTTAAATTCCTTCTCGAAGTGCTCATCAAGATTCTTTTCAGAGGAGCTCAAGAATTCTTCTTCTTGCTATCCGGAGTACAATTCTTTCTACCATATTATTGGAGGTGGTATTATGTCATTCTTGATAATTTGAGTTCATGTTTTCATGATTCACATGTTGTCAAGAATGAGATATTTTAAATCCATCAATCTCGTCATTGGAGTTATCTTGGGTTATATTTCACCTAAAGCCTTCCCTAAGGATTGTTTCTACTTATGGTGCTCATATATGATCCAAGTTCTTCATCTACCCTCCCGGCGAAATAGGCTTTCTCGTCTCCTTGTTCATACCAATCCAATTCTTCTTCCCGTGAGTGGCAGGTTGTCACCTCATAATTTTGAGATGTATTCCATAAGACCATATCAAGCTTATTCTTTTCGTGTTGGTTTTTCCAACAACTCCGTTCGACCCTTCTCCTAAAGATGCCTCTTCAAGCTCTTTTGTGGCAGAAGTTGGCATTTTCTTCTCCATTCTCCTATCTCAATTATCTTTCTTCTATTCTTTTGTTCTGGAGGCATTGTGATGTTGCTCTCTTCTACCCATCTTCTTGTTTTGTCATGATAGTGTTCTTTTCTTTGCTGATCCATTCAACCAGAGTGTTGTGTTTTTCTTTCGAGCTCTCTCATCTTATCAAATTTTGCATCCCTTCTCAACCGGAGTGCTGTCCAAATTATATCATTCTTATTCCTTCTCTATCTCGTTTTAACCAGAGTGTTGTGACCTTTTTGCTCAAGTTCTTTTCGCCTTATCAAGTCTTTCATCTCTTTTCAACCGAAGTGCTACCCGAATTGGCTCTTTTTTTTCCTCTTTCTTAACAGAGTGTCTTCAACTTCGTTCATCTCCATTTATTCTATTCTCGAAAGTGGCTTAACCTTTTCAAGGTTCTTTGGTTTCACTCGTTTGTCAAAGGAGCAACTTAGTTTTACCTCTTCTCTTTTCTCTTCTGTTTTCCCTCCGGTGCCATTCTAGATCTCGGGACGAGATCCTCTCGTAGTGGTGGAGTGTTGTAATGCCCCGAGACCGATGTGCCAGGTTTCCTCCAGTTATTCGCTGTTGTTGCCTTGTCTTTGCTTGCATGCCATGCATTGCATATCATGTCATCATGTGCATTTCATTTGCATACATGTTCGTCACATGCATCCGAGCATTTTCCCCGTTGTCCGTTTTGCAATCCGGCGCTCCTATGTCACCCGGTGTCCCTTTCTACCTCTTTTTGTGTGCGGGTGTTAAACGTTTTTGGATTGGACCTAGACGTGTCACGCGGCCTTGGTTTACTACCAGTAGACCGCCTGTCAAGTTTCGTGCCATTTGGACTTCGTTTGATACTCCAACGGTTAACCGAGGGACCGAAAAGGCCTCATGTGTGTTGCAGCCCAACACCCCTCCAAAGTAGCCCAAAACCCACTTAAACCCCCTCCATCATCTTGGTCGTTCGATCACGATCGCGCGGCCGAAAACCGCACCCATTTGGACTCTCCTAGCTCCCTCTACCTATAAATATGTGGCCTCCCCCGAAAATTCCGCGGTACAAACCCTAGATCTCTCCTCTCCGCGCCGCCGGACAAATTTCTCCTCGCTGGACATGTCCACCTCCATCTCCGCAGCCAACCACAACACGCCACGTCGTTTCTCTGCGCCTCCCACCGAGCTGGCCTGCCCGAGCCCGCGCGAGCCCATAGGAGCCCGGCCGGTCTCCCGCGCGCTCGTGCCTCCATCGCCGGTGGCCTCCGCCTCCTCGCCGGAGTACCCGCCTGCGCCGCCATCGCCTTGCGGCCCTCGCCGCCTTTCTCCTCACCGCCGGCGACCCGTGCCACCCTACGGGATCCCCCCAGGCTCGGATCTGACGCTAGGCGCCACATCGGACCCTGACGCAGTCGCCGGAGTTCTCTCCCGACCTTGCTGACGTGCTAGCTCGCCGGAGCGCCGTCTGTGCCCCGATCTGGCCGCCCACTGCCGGATCTAGCCGCTGGCAACCCATTTCCGACCTCGCCATCCTCGCCAGGTCCCGTCACCGACACCTCCCCTCACCGGTTTTCCTCCTGACGCCGCCGTGACCGCCTTGCTCGTGCGAGTGCACGAGGAGGACGACCTCCCTCTGCGTGGGCTGCGGCAACCACCCGGCCCAGCTCCATCTCTCTCCGGCCCAAGGCCACGCGTGTAACGCCCTTGATGCGGCCATATCTCCCACGTGTCGAAGCACGACTTAGAGGCATAACCGCATTGAAAGCAATGTCGCAAGTGAGGTAATCTTCGCAAACAACCCATGTAATACAATAAGGGAAAAGATACATAGTTGGCTTACAATCGCCACTTCACACAAATACAAGAATAAAGCATTACATCATCCAGATACAATCAGGGCCCGACTACGGAGCCAAAATAAAAGAAGACTACCCCAAATGCTACACAGATCCCCGATCGACCCCAACTGGGCTCCACTACTGATCAACTAGAACGAAACAACACAAAGGACACGATCTTCATTGAGCTCCTCCTTGAGCTCGGTTGCGTCATCTGCACGGTTCAACGGCACCTGCAAGCTGGTTTTGGAAGTATCCGTGAGTCACGGGGACTCAGTAATCTCACACCCTCGCGATCAAGACTATTTAAGCTTATAGGTAAGGTGAAAGGTATGAGGTGGAGCTGCAGCAAGCGCCTAGCATATATGGTGGCTAACATACGCAAATGAGAGCGAGAAGAGAAGGCAAAAGCATGGTCGAACAACTATTATCAAGAAGTGATCTTAGAACAACCTACGTCAAACATAACTCCAACACCGTGTTCAGTTCCCGGACTCCGCCGAGAAGAGACAATCACGGTTACACACGCGGTTGATGTATTTTAATTAAGGTCAACTTCAGGTTTTCTACAACTGGACATTAACAAATTCCCATCTGCCCATAACCGCGGGCACGGCTTTCGAAAGTTCAAATCCCTGCAGGGGTGTCCCAACTTAGCCCATGACAAGCTCTCACGGTCAACGAAGGATATTCCTTCTAGCGGGAAGACCCGATCAGACTCGGAATCCCGGTTACAAGACATTTCGACAATGGTAAAACAAGTCCAGCAACACCGCCCGAATGTGCCGACAAATCCCGATAGGAGCTGCACATATCTCGTTCTCAAGGCACACTCAGATTGTCCAAACTTCCGATAGGCCAGCCCAGAGTTGCCCCTGGTGGCCACCGGCGGCTGACAGGTTGGACCAACACTCAGAGGAGCACTGCCCGGGGGTGTTAAAATAATGATGACCCTCGAGTCTGCAGAACCCAAGGGAAAGAAAAGGCTAGGTGGCAAATGGTAAAACCAAGGTTGGGCATTGCTGGAGGAGTTTTATTCAAGGCGAACTGTCAAGGGGTTCCCATTATAGCCCAACCGCGTGAGGAATGCAAAATCTGGGAACATAACACCGATATGACGGAAACTAGGGCGGCAAGAGTGGAACAAAACACCAGGCATAAGGCCGAGCCTTCCACCCTTTACCAAGTATATAGATGCATTAATTAAATAAGAGATATTGTGATATCCCAACAAGTAAACATGTTCCAACAAGGAACAACATCTCCATGTTCCAACAAGGAACAAACTTCAATCTTCACCTGCAACTAACAATGCTATAAGAGGGGCTGAGCAAAGCGGTAACATAGCCAAACAACGGTTTGCTAGGGCAAGGTGGGTTAGAGGCTTGGTTCAACAATATGGGAGGCATGATAAGCAAGTGGTAGGTATCGCAGCATAGGCATAGAAAAAGAGCGAGCAACTAGCAAGCAAAGATAGAAGTGATTTTGAGGGTATGGTCATCTTGCCTGAGATCCCGCAAGGAAGAAGAACGAGTCCATGAAGAAGACAAACGGACGTAGACGAACGGATCCTCACAAACGCGACGTTATCGAATCCAACCCGAAGAAGCAAACACCGGAAAGAAGCACACAACATAGTAAACAACCAACACATGAACATGGCATTATGCACAACCAAGTTTGATGCATGTCCGGTTTAATGAAGCATGGCATGGCAATATGCACAAGCAATCCTACAAATTAAGTGGAGCTCAATATGCAACTCCGTTGCATATTGACGAAACACCACGTGACTTATTTAGTTCTCTCTCGTTTATGTACCCAACAATATTAAATGTTGATTAACAGACAAGGGGTGAAGCACAACAAAACTACCTATCTAGGCAAGTTTAAATGAGGCCGGAAACAACGAACAACAATTCCGGTAAATCCCCATATGCATATTCTAGGGTTTGGTACTGATCTGCCCTAAACACAATTTTAGAGTTATTAAACATGCAAAGTAAAGCCACCATGTTAAACTAGGCAAAATTCTACCCCATTTACATATAAAGTTTATTAAATTTGGAGCTACGGTTATTTAGTTATGAAATAAATCATTTTAGCATGGCATAAGAGCAAATTTAAACAAACATCATTTTAGACATTTTAAACATGGATGAAAGTGGCATATTATTAAACTAGATGAAATTCTAAGAATTTTTCGTATTAAGTTTGTTTTAATATGATGCACTGTTTGTGAGTAATAAAAAGCATGAAGTTTGAGGGCTCTACTGCAATTCTGTAATCCTGGGATAATTGGACAAATTTGCAGCGCACAGGAAAAAAAACAAATATGGACCGAATCTGAGCTATCGGGCCGAACGGGATCAGGCTGGAGGAGTCTCACATCGGGCCAAGGCCTGGCGGAAAAAGAGGAGGAGAAGGGCCGGCCCAGGGGACGGAGTTGACCGGTCCACGCGCGCTGGGACGAGGTCAACACGGGCGAGCGAGACAGAGGCTTGAGCAGGCGACCACGTGCTCGATGCAGATGATGCAGAGGCCGCGGCGGCGCGCACAAGAGGTCGGGGATGGACGGGTTCATGGAGGAGGCGGCGAGATCCAGCGGCCCCCGGCCGGATCTAGCGCGGAACGACGGCGAGGATCTGCGTGGGAGCTCCACGGAGGTAGTGGCGCGCGGCTCATCTCGTTCGTGAAGCAGGGGACGGTGTTGTGGCTCCAGAGAAGCAGGACGCCGGCAGACGGCGTGGAAGGGGCAATAGGGCGGCGAGGTACGACACTCCGGCAGCGGTGCCTGTCCAAGGGCAGAGAGAGGTTCAGGGAGAGAGAGACAGGCGAGGAAGAGGAGCGACGGGGCCGGCCTGAGGACGGGGTCGCCGGCTGGCAGGTTCGCCGGGGCGGCGTGGCATTGGAGGAGCTCGGCCTCGGGAGCGCTCAAGCGCGGCTGTGCTGGTTCGGTCCTTTGCTGCCCTGGAAGGAGGCTCGGGCGAGGAGGACGAGCACGAGGTGCTCAGGAGCTTGGGCTTGGGAGCGCCGACTGATTGGTGGCTCGGCTGCGATCTGGTTGGGTGGAGAAGGATCGGGAGGGATCCCGATGTGGAAGAGGACTGGCGGCGACTGCTGGGAGGATGGGACAGATCCCTAGGTTTTAGGGTTGCCCACTATTAATATTGCAAAGTGATTTAGGGTAGAGACTATCACGTCCCTACGATCACAATCGGACGGTCGCGAATAAAATAGTTAGGGAGTCCAAATAAGAAAACTGTGATGTTTTTTTAGATGTTTGGGGATGATCCGGACACGATGGTGACGACTGCTCGGGTCGGGTCTGGGACAATTTTCGGACGCGCGCGCAAGGGGTCGGTGCACTGTGCAGAGAGGGTTACGGGGTCTGATAGTTGACAGCAGACTATGCAGAAAGCTTTGGGCTGAGAGAAGAGAAGAGAGATAGACCCGACAACTGTTTCCGGAGACCGAAAACGTCTGACGTTTGACCGACTATAATGTCGCTATAGTTATCTGTTGGGCTATCAAACGAACTCTGAATGCGATGAAACTTGGCAGGCGACCTACTAACAACATAACAACACCGCATGCCAACTTTCAACCCATTCCGAGAACATTTTCCGGCCATTTATAAAATAATATTTTGGACGTGCCGCGGGCGCGTGCAAGTGTGACTGGGCTCAGAACGGACAACGGACGGAACTGGGGAACCCGGACGGATGCAAGTTTTTTAAAAACATGATGATGCAATGCACATGATGACATGATAAAATGCAACACGCAAGCGAATGACATGGCAACGGCAGCGAATAACTCGAGGACACCTGGCGCATCGGTCTCGGGATGCTACAACGCGGGTGAGAAGCCCTGCTACCCGCCGCCCTGAGCGTTGTATTTATAAAGCGCGCTCATTTGTTTTTTTCAAAACGCCTAAGACCTTTTTCCATCTTATCACATGCCCATATTCATCGCATCACAAATCCCTCATCGTAGCTCCGATTTGCGCGTGTAGCATATCAAAATGTTCGCCTCGATGAGTACATCATTTCATCTCAGTGCATCATTTTCATTTGAGCTCATCTTGATGCCCGAAATGCTGTTGGAAGAGGGCTATGTGAGGAATTTGTCCGATCTGTTTCAGCAAATGACATTTTGTCATTTTTTCCATGTTTAATGTGTGCATGATATGATCCTGAGCTCTACATGTGTTTTGTTATATGCCATGCCGTCTTTACAGGGGTGTATGCCATGTATTTTTGTGACATTTGTGGTGACTAGAACAAGCATGCAAAGTAGCGTAATCGGTAATGCTGATTTCAGGGACTTAGAATTTCACTAAGTCCTTGTTCTGTTTTTGTCGTTATGCCATATGTTCATGTTGTTTCATAGTGATCCGTGCCTCTTTTGAGGATGATCAGTACGGATGTTTTGTTAAAATTGTGGTGCTCTATCCATCCATGTCTTTGTTTGCATTTATGGAGCAACCTAGCTTGAGTCAATCGAGCTCTACTTTTGCTATAAAATGTTCCTGGCAGATTGTTAACTTGTTTAGCGATTTTGCCGAGGATGTTGCTATTGATCCGTGCATGCTATGTTGTAGTTCTTGCCATGTATAGCTCCTATGCCATGTTTTCTTGATGGCTGTATGCTTAGTTTGTCATGCCATGCTCTATAGTGAGTACATCGAGCTCGTAAACATGCCTACTCGTTAACTGATTTGCATGCTCCAGTTTTTCACCAAGTCTGAGATCTGTTTATGTTTTTGCTATGTTCACATGCTTGCAATTGTATTTTCTAATCCCTTTTGGCTCAAGGTCACTAAGGGACTTTTGTTAAGTGCTTTGAGTAGCTTCATGCCATGCCTTGCTTTGCCATGTTAAGTTCCCGTAGCTTGTAGTTTTCATGCTCTAAAGTGTGCTTCCTGATGATAAATTTCAGACTTGTAACACTTCACCAAGTCTGAAACCTGTTATCTTTTGCACTTTTTCCATGCTTGTTTGAACCTGTTAATGAGTGAATTAGCTGTAGCTCAGTGTTCATATTTTGTCAAGAATCTTGAGTGGATCCCTGCCATGTATCTTGTTGCCATGTTTGAGTGCTGTAGCATATTTATCTTGATGCATTTAGATGGCTACTTGCTGTTTATCGCAGACCGGTGCCATATTTGTTTTGCTTGCCATGTCCAAACCGTGCATCCGATTCCGGTGATCTTTATATCAATTTCAACCGAAATCACCTCACCTTTCCAGTGGCACTCTTGGATTTCCATGTTGAGGACAGGTTCAATCATTCCTTTGCAAATCATGCATATGCATCGCATACCGCATCCCGCATATCATACCATGTTCATGTGTTGGTTGTTTACTATGTTGTGTGCTTCTTTCCGGTGTTGCTTATTCGGGGTGGTTCCGATTACGTCGCGTTTGTGAGGAACCGTTCGACTACGTCCGTTTGTCTTCTTCATGGACTCGTTCTTCTTCCTTGCGGGATTTCAGGCAAGATGACCATACCCTCAAAATCACTTCTATCTTTGCTTGCTAGTTGCTCGCTCTTTTGCTATGCCTATGCTACGATACCTACCACTTGCTTATCATGCCTTCCATATTGTTGAGCCAAGCCTCTAACCCACCTTGCCCTAGCAAACCGTTGTTTGGCTATGTTACTGCTTTGCTCAGCCCCTCTTATAGCGCTGTTAGTTGCAGGTGAAGATTGAAGCTTGTTCCTTGTTGGAACATGGAGATGTTGTTCCTTGTTGGAACATGTTTACTTGTTGGGATATCACAATATCTCTCATTTAATTAATGCATCTATATACTTGGTAAAGGGTGGAAGGCACGGCCTTATGCCTGGTGTTTTGTTCCACTCTTGCCGCCCTAGTTTCCGTCATATCGGTGTTATGTTCCCGGATTTTGCGTTCCTTACGCGGTTGGGTTTATAGTTCGCTTTGAATAAAACTCCTCCATCAAGGCCCAACCTTGGTTTTACCATTCACCACCTAGCCTTTTTCCCTTGGGAGTCGCACATCCCGAGGGTCATCTTTATTTTAAACCCCCGGGCCAGTGCTTGTCTAAGTGTTGGTCCAACCCAGAGCACCGTGCGGGGCCGTCCCTTGGAAACTTGGGTTACGTTGGCTCCCGTACGCTTAGCTTATCCGGTGTGCCCTGAGAACGAGATATGTAAAACTCCTATCGGGATGTCGGTGCATCGGGTGGTCTTGCTGGACTTATTTTACCATTGTCGAGGATGTCTTGTAACCGGGATTCCGAGCCTGATCGGGTCTTCCCGCTAGAAGGAATATCCTTCGTTGACCATGAGAGCTTGTGATGGGCTAAGTTGGGACACCCCTGCAGGGTTTTGAACTTTCGAAAGTCATGCCCGCGGTTATGGGCAGATGGGAATTTGTTAATGTCCGGTTGTAGAAAACCTGAAGTTGACCTTAATTAAAATGCATCAACCGCGTGTGTAACCGTGATGGTCTCTTTCCGGCGGAGTCCGGGAAGTGAACACGGTGTTGGAGTTATGTTTGACGTAGGTTGTTCTAGGATCACTTCTTGATCATAGTTTCTCGACCGTGCTTTTGCCTTCTCTTCTCGCTCTCATTTGCGTATGTTAGCCACCATATATGCTAGGCGCTTGCTGCAGCTCCACCTCATACCTTTTACCCTTCCTATAAGCTTAAATAGTCTTGATCGCGAGGGTGCGAGATTGCTGAGTCCCCGTGACTCACAGATACTTCCAAAACTAGCTTGCAGGTTCCGTTGAACCGAGCAGGTGACGCAACCAAGCTCAAGGAGAAGCTCGACGAAGATCTTGTCCTTTGTGTTGTTTCGTTCTAGTGGATCAGTAGTGGAGCCCAGTCAGGACGATCGGGGATCTGTGTAGCTTTTGGGGTAGTCTTCTTTTATTTTGGTTCCGTAGTCGGACCTTTATTGTATCTGGTTGATATAATGCTTTATTCATGTAATTGTGTGAAGTGGCGATTGTAAGCCAACTATGTATCTCTTTTCCTTATGTATTACATGGGTTGTGTGAAGATTGCCTCACTTGCGACATTGCTTTCAATGCGGTTATGCCTCTAAGTCGTGCTTCGACACGTGGGAGATATAGCCGCATCGAGGGCGTTACACATGCGGCCCAACACTGTGCGGCCAGCCTGCCTGGCCCCCTCCCTTGTCGTCTTCCTCCTGCCAGGAGGACTAGCGCGTGGCCATGATACATGCATTTTGCATCATGATTTTATATCGATATTTATTGCATTATGGGCTGTTATTTCACATTATGTCACAATACTTATGGCTATTCTCTCTTATTTTACAAGGTTTACATAAGGAGGGAGAATGCCGACAGATGGAATTCTGGGCTGGAATAGGAGCAAATATTAGAGACCTATTCTGCACAACTCCAAAAGTCCTGAAACTCCATAGAATACCTTATAATAAATAATGAAAAATCCTCGCCAAAGATGAAGACCAGGGGGCCCACACCCTTCTCACGAGGGTGGGGGCGCCCCCCTAGGGCGCGCCCCCCTACCTCGTGGGCCCCCTGGTGGCTCTCCGATGACTCCGCCGCCACGAGGCGGAACCTTGGCGGATCCAGTCTAGATCTCCGGTAGAGCTGTTCTGCCGGGGAAACTTCCCTCCCGGAGGGGGAAATCATCGCCATCATCATCACCAACGCTCCTCTCATCGGGAGAGGGCAATCTCCATCAACATCTTCATCAGCACAATCTCATCTCAAAACCCTAGTTCATCTCTTGTATCCAATTCTAGTCTCCAAGTCCGGGATTGGTGCTAGTAGGTTGCTAGTAGTGTTAATCACTCCTTGTAGTTGATGCTAGTGGGTTTAATTGGTGGAAGATCATATGTTCAGATCCTATATGCATATTAATACCCCTCTGATTATGAACATGTTTATGCTTTGTGAGTAGTTATGTTTGTCCTTGAGGACAAGGGAGAAGTCTTGCTATTAGTAGTCATGTGAATTTGGTATTCGTTCGATATTTTGATGAGATGTATGTTCTCTAGCCTCTAGTGGTGTTATGTGAACGCCGACTACATAACACTTCACCATTATTTGGGCCTAGAGGAAGGCATTGGGAAGTAATAAGTATATGATGGGTTGCTAGAGTGACAGAAGCTTAAACCCTAGTTTATGTGTTGCTTCGTAAGGGGCTGATTTGGATCCATATGTTTCATGCTATGGTTAGGTTTACCTTAATACTTTTGTTGGAGTTGCGGATGCTTGCAATAGAGGTTAATCATAAGTGGGATGCTTGTTCAAGTAAGAACAGCACCCAAGCACCGGTCCACCCACATATCAAATTATCACAGTACCGAACGTGAATCATATGAATGTGATGAAAACTAGCTTGATGATATTCCTATGTGTCCTCGGGAGTGCTTTTCCTTAGATAAGAGTTTGTCCAGGCTTGTCCTTTGCCACAAAAAGGATTGGGCCACCTTGCTGCACTTTATTTAGTTTTTTTACTTGTTGCTCGTTACAAATTATCTTATCACAAAACTATCTGTTACCACTTATCTCAGTACTTGCAGAGAATACCTTGCTGAAAATCGTTTATCATTCCTTGTGCTCCTCGTTGGGTTCGACACTCTTACTTATAGAAAGGACTACGATAGATCCCCTATACTTGTGGGTCATCAAGACTCTTTTCTGGCGCCGTTCCCGGGGAGTGAAGCGCCTTTGGTAGGTGGAATTTGGTAAGGAAAAATTTATATAGTGTGCTAAAATTTACTGTCACTTGTTACTATGGAAAGTAATCCTCTGAGGGGCTTGTTCGGGGTATCTTCACCCCGACCAGTAGAGCAAAGAGTTGCTCCTCAACCTACTGAACCTATTGAAAATGAATATTAAAATGAAATTCCTTATGAGTATCCTTCGGGTATGATAGAAAAACTGCTAGCTAATCCTTTTACAGGAGATGGAACAAAACATCCTGATGAACAACTAATATATGTGGATGAAGTTTGTGATTATTTAAGCTTGCAGGTATACCCGATGATGTTGCTAAGAAGAAGGTCTTCCCTTTATCTTTGAAGGGAGACGCATTGGTATGGTATAGGCCATGTGATGATACGAGATCATGGAACTATAGAAGATTGAAATTGGAATTCCACCAAAAGTATTACCCTATGCATCTTGTTCATCGCGCTTGCAATTATATATACAATTTTTGGCCTCGCGAAGGAGAAAGCATCACTCAAGCTTGGGGGAGGCTTAAATCAATTTTATATTCATGCCCCAATCATGAGCTTCCAAGAGAAACAATTCTTCAAAAAATTTATGCTCGGCTTTCGGAAAATAATCGCACCATGCTCGATACTTCTTGTGTTGGCTCTTTTATGATGAAGACTATTGGATTTAGATGGGATTTATTGGATAGAATTAAACGCAACTATGAAGATTGGGACCTCGACAATGGTAAGGAGTCAGGTATGACACCTAAGTTTGATTGTGTTAAATCTTTTATGGATACCGATATTTTCCGTAAGTTTAGCACTAAATATGGACTTGATTCTGAGATAGTAGCTTCTTTCTGTGAATCTTTTGCTACTTATGTTGATCTCCCTAAGGAGAAGTGGTTTAAATATCATCCTCCCATAGAAGTAAAAGTAGCTGCACCTATTAGAGTTGAAGAAAAGACTGTCACTTATAATGATCCTATTGTTCCTACTTGTTATGTTGAGAAACCACCTTTCCTTGTTAGGATAAAGGATCATGCTAAAGCTTCAACTGTGGTTCGTAAAAGCAATATTAAAATGTATACACCTCCTGAAAAAGTTAAAGTTGAACCTAATGTTGCTATTGTTAAAGAGCTCTTGTCTGATAATATTGATGGGCATGTTATTCAGTTCTGCGGTGAAACTGCTAGAATTGCTAAACCTTGTGCTAAAGATAAAAATAGACCTGTGGTAGGCGTGCCTATTATTTCTGTTAAAATAGGAGAACATTGTTATCATGGCTTATGTGATATGGGTGCTAGTGCTAGTGTTATACCTTATGACTTGTATAAAGAAATCAAGCATGAAATTGCACCCGCTGAGTTAGAAGATATTGATGTCACAATTAAACTTGCTAATAGAGATACTATTTCAGCAGTGGGAATTGTTAGAGATGTTGAAGTCTTGTGTGGGAAAACTAAATATCCTACTGGTTTTCTTGTTCTTAGTTCCCCACAAGATAGATTTTGTCCCATTATATTTGGTAGACCCTTCTTGAACACTGTTAATGCTAAGATAGAATGCGAAAAGAATGTTGTTACTATTGGCTTGGATGATATGACTCATGAGTTTAATTTCTCTAAATTTAGTAAACAACACCGCGAAGAAGAATTGCCTAGTAAGGATGAAATTATTGGTCTTGCTTCTATTGCCGTACCTCCTAATGATCCTTTAGAACAATATTTGCTAGACCATGAGAATGATATGTTATGAATGAAAGAAGGGAAATAGATGAAGTATTCTTTAAACAAGAACCTATGCTGAAACATAATTTGCCTATTGAAATCCTAGGGGATCCCCCTCCACCTAAGGGTGATCCCGTGTTTGAGCTTAAACCATTGCCTGATAATCTTAAATATGATTATCTTGATGAAAAGAAGATATATCCTGTTATTATTAGTGCTAACCTTTCAGAGCATGAAGAAGAAAGATTATTGAAAACTCTGAAGAAGCACTGTGCTGCTATTGGATATACTCTTGATGATCTTAAGGGCATTAGTCCCACTCTATGGCAACATAAAATAAACTTGGAAGCAGATGCCAAACCAGTTCGTGATCCTCAACGACGTCTGAATCCTAAAATGAAAGAAGTGGTAAGAAAAGAAATACTAAAGCTTCTGGAGGCAGGTATAATTTATCCCGTTGCTGATAGTCAGTGGGTAAGTCCTATTCATTGTGTCCCTAAGAAGGGAGGTATTACTGTTGTTCCTAATGATAAAGATGAATTGATTCCACAAAGAATTATTACAGGTTATAGGATGGTAATTGATTTCCGCAAATTAAATAAGGCTACTAAGAAAGATCATTAGCCCTTACCTTTTATCGACCAAATGCTAGAAAGATTATGCAAACATACACATTACTGCTTTCTAGATGGTTATTCTGGTTTCTCTCAAATACCTGTGTCGGCTAAAGATCAATCAAAGACTACTTTTACATGCCCTTTTGGTACTTTTGCTTATAGATGTATGCCTTTTGGTTTATGTAATGCACCTGCTACCTTTCAAAGATGCGTGATGGCTATATTCTCTGACTTTTGTGAAAAGATTTGTGAGGTTTTCATGGACGACTTTTCCATCTATGGATCTTCTTTTGATGATTTCTTGAGCAATCTTGATCGAGTTTTGCAGAGATGTGAAGAAACTAATCTTGTCTTGAATTGGGAAAAGTGCCACTTTATGGTTAATGAAGGTATTGTCTTGGGGCATAAAGTTTCTGAAAAAGGTATTGAAGTTGATAAAGCCAAGGTTGATGCTATGGAAAATATGCCATGTCCCAAGGACATCAAAGGTATAAGAAGTTTCCTTGGTCACGCCGGATTTTATAGGAGGTTCATTAAGGACTTCTCAAAAATTTCTCGGCCTCTGACTAATTTATTACAAAAAGATATACCATTTGTGTTTGATGATGATTGTGTAGAAGCATTTGAAATACTTAAGAAAGCATTAGTCTCTGCACCTATTGTTCAGCCACCTGATTGGAATTTACCCTTTGAAATTATGTGTGATGCTAGTGATTACGCAGTAGGTGCTGTTCTAGGGCAAAGAGTTGATAAGAAATTAAATGTTATCCATTATGCTAGTAAGACTCTAGACAATGCTCAAAGAAATTATGCTACTACTGAAAAAGAACTTTTAGCAGTTGTATTTGCTTGTGATAAGTTCAGACCTTACATTATTGATTCTAAAGTAACTATCCACACCGATCATGTTGCTATTAAATATCTTATGGAGAAGAAAGATGCTAAACCTAGACTTATTAGATGGGTTCTCTTGCTACAAGAATTTGATTTGCATATTGTTGATAGAAAAGGAGCTGAGAACCCCGTTGCAGACAACTTATCTAGGTTAGAGAATGTTCTTGATGACCCACTACCTATTGATGATAGCTTTCCTGATGAACAATTAAATGTCATAAGTACTTCTCGTAGTACCCCTTGGTATGATGATTATGCTAATTACATAGTTGCTAAATTTATACCACCTAGCTTCACATACCAACAAAAGAAAAAGTTCTTCTGTGATTTGAGACATTAATTTTGGGATGACCCACATCTTTATAAGGAAGGAGTAGATGGTGTTATTAGACGTTGTGTACCTGAGCATGAAAAGGAACAAATCCTACGCAAGTGCCACTCCGAAACTTATGGAGGACACCACGCGGGAGATAGAACTGCACATAAGGTATTGCAATTCGGTTTTTATTGGCCTACTCTCTTCAAGGATGCCCGTAAGTTTGTCCTATCTTGTGATGAGTGTCAAAGAATTGGCAATATTAGTAGACGTCAAGAAATGCCTATGAACTATTCACTTGTTATTGAACCGTTTGATGTTTGGGGCTTTGATTATATGGGACCTTTTCCTACCTCTAATGGATACACACATATTTTAGTTGCTGTTGATTACGTTACTAAGTGGGTAGAAGCTATTCTAACTAGTAGTGCTGATCATAACACTTCTATTAAAATGCTCAAAGAAATTATTTTTCCGAGGTTTGGAGTCCCTAGATATTTAATGACTGATGGTGGTTCACATTTTATTCATGGTGCTTTCCGTAAAATGCTTGCTAAATATGACATCAATCATAGAATTGCATCTCCGTATCACCCACAGTCTAGTGGTCAAGTAGAATTGAGTAATAGAGAACTAAAATTAATTTTGCAAAAGACTGTTAATAGGTCTAGAAAGAATTGGTCCAAGATACTTGATGATGCATTATGGGCCTATAGAACTCCATATAAAAATCCTATGGGTATGTCTCCGTATAAAATGGTATATGGAAAAGCATGTAACTTACCTCTCGAACTAGAACATAAGGCATATTGGGCTATTAAAGAGCTCAACTATGATTTTAAACTTGCCGGTGAAAAGAGGTTATTTGATATTAGCTCACTTGATGAATGGAGAACCCATGCTTATGAAAATGCCAAGTTGTTTAAAGAAAAGGTTAAAAGATGGCATGACAAAAGGATACAAAAGCGTGAGTTTAATGTAGGTGATTATGTATTGCTATACAACTCTCGTTTAAGATTTTTTGCGGGAAAACTTCTCTCTAAATGGGAAGTCCCCTATGTTATCGAGGAGGTCTATCGTTCCGGTGCCATAAAAATCAACAACTTCGAAGGCACAAATCCGAAGGTGGTAAACGGTCAAAGAATTAAACACTATATCTTAGGTAATCCCATAAATGTTGAAACCAATATTATTGAAACCGTAACCCCAGAGGAATACATAAAGGACACTTTACAGAACGTTTCAGACTCCAAAAAGGAATATGTATGTGGTACGGTAAGTAAACCGACTCCAAAACTATTTTAAGGCAATATTTCTCTGTTTTGGAATATTTAGAAAAATAGAAAATTAAGTAGCAGTTCAGGAAGGACACGAGGGCCCCACGAGGGTGGAGGGCGCGCCCGCTACCTCGTGAGCTCCTCGTGTGCCTTCTGGACTCCATTTTCTTGCACGATACGTATTTTGGTCGGTAAAAATTCACTATATATTCTCCCGAAGGTTTTGACTCCCGTATCACGCAAATATCCTCTATTTTTGTTTCGAGCTGTTGCTGCTGCAGATTAGAGCAAGATGTCTTCTCAAGAGTCAGTCGGGGAGAGCCGGGTATCTAATCGGGCACCGGAACCAAGGGCAAACAGCGACCCTGACCACTTTGGGCCAGAAACGGAGGAGGAGATGGAGGTTGACTTAATGAGGGTAGATGCCATGGAGGATCAAGAAGTCACCTCTCGCTTCCGAGCTGGGTTCACGGTGGGGGAACTACAGAGCTCAGCTATTCCAAACTCGGTTATCCCTTCCAATGTTAGATTTCTTTCTTATGAAAATATGAAGAGGAGTGTCACTTGTTCTCCCGCAGATATGAAACACCCTTGGGTGAAAGGAGCTTTAGCCGTCACAGGAAAGCTTCGTAAGGAAACAATGGACCTCAAGAAGCAAGTCAACAATCTCGAGGAGGAGAATCGTATCTTGAGAGGAATCATCGTCAAGAATATTTTACCAACAACAAAGAAGGAGACATAATCACATGGGTATGGCCACTCCCCTTGGCAACTGCCAAGCTTGGGGGAGGTGCCCCGGTATCGTATCAAAATCACAACTCCTATCTTTACCGTTTTTCTTAGTTCGATCTTATTAGTAGTATTTTGATCTAGTAGAATAACGTTTATGGCATGATCTAGTTGTGAGTTTTGCTTTATGATCTGTCTATGTAATCAAGTCCGTGAGCTGTATAATAAAGATTAGTGTTGAGTCAAGGGCTTGATTTTCTTGCTATGATCTTGGGTGAATCAAAGAAAAGAGAAAAAGAATAAGAAGAAACAAAAGTTCATATTGATCTTATTGATAGTAATGATTTCACATAGAAAGAGTGTGATGATTAAAAGTTGTTGGGAGTTGGCAGACATAGCTTTGGTCATCGTTGCAATTAATAGGAAGTAATAAGGAAAGAGAGGTTACACATATAAATATACTATTATTGACATATTTTATGATTGGGAGCACTCATCAAAATATGACATGCTAAAGAGTTGATGTTGGACAAGGAAGACAACGTAATGGGTTATGTTTTCTTATATCTGAGATAAAGTATGTTGTCGTGGATCATCCAACATGTTGAGCTTGCCTTTCCCCCTCATGCTAGCCAAATTCCGAGCACCAAGTAGAGATACTACTTGTGCTTCCAAATACCCTTAAACCAATTTTGCCATGAGAGTCCACCATATCTACCTATGGATTGAATAAGATCCTTCAAGTAAGTTGTCATCGATGCAAAGCAATAAAAATTGCTCTCTAAATATTTATGATTGATTGGTGTGGGAGAAATAAGCTTTATACGATCTTGTGACGTGGAAGTAATAAAAGCGACATACTGCATAATAAAGGTTCATATCACAAGGGGAAATATAAAGTGACGCTCTTTCGCATTAAGATTTTGTTAATCCAACCATAAAAGCGCATGGCAACCTCTGCTTCCCTCTGCGAAGGGCCTATCTTTTATTATTATCTTCTACCTTATGTAAGAGTCACGGTGATCTTCACCTTTCCTTTTTACATTTTATCCTTTGGCAAGCACAGTATGTTGGAAAGATCCTGATAGACATATCTAATTGGATGTAGGGGGGCATGAGTTATTATTGTTGACATTACCCTTGAGGTAGACGGTTGTGGGGCGAAACTATAAGCCCCTATCTTTCTCTGTGTCCGATTAAAACTCCGTAACCACAAGTATTGCGCGAATGTTAGCAATTGTGAAGGACTAGATGATAGTTGAGTATGTGGACTTGCTTTTTAGCTCTGACATAGACTCTTTCTGATGTTATGATAAATTGCAATTGCTTCAATGACTGAGGTTATAGTTTGTTGGTTCTCAATAAGGTTTCTGATTCATACTTTTGCATTGTGAATAGATCATCACTTGAACATAAGTAATCATATGACAATATCTATGTATGTTGCTGTTATGAGAATAATCATGATGCCCTCATGTCCATATTTTATTTTTATTGACGCCTCTACCTCTAAACATGAGGACATATTTATCGTTATCGGCTTTCACTTGAGGACAAGCGAGGTCTAAGCTTGGGGGAGTTGATACGTCCATTTTGCATCATGCTTTTATATCGATATTTATTGCATTATGGGCTGTTATTTCACATTATGTCACAATACTTATGGCTATTCTCTCTTATTTCACAAGGTTTACATAAGGAGGGAAAGGAGCAAATATTAGAGACCTATTCTGCACAACTCCAAAAGTCCTGAAACTCCACGGAATACCTTATAATAAATAATGAAAAATCCTCACCAAAGATGAAGACCAGGGGGCCCACACCCTTCTCACGAGGGTGGGGGGCACCCCCCTAGGGCGCACCACCTACCTCGTGGGCCCCCTGGTGGCTCTCCGATGACCATCTTCTCCTATATGAAGTCTTTCGTCGAAAAAAATAAGAGGCAACCTTTCGGGACGAAACTCCGCCGCCACGAGGCGGAACCTTGGCGGATCCAATCTAGAGCTCCGACAGAGCTGTTCTGCCGGGGAAACTTCCCTCCTGGAGGGGGAAATCATCGCCATCGTCATCACCAACGCTCCTATCATCGGGAGAGGGCAATCTCCATCAACATCTTCATTGGCACTATCTCATCTCAAAACCCTAGTTCATCTCTTGTATCCAATTCTTGTGTCCAAGTCCGGGATTGGTGCTAGTAGGTTGCTAGTAGTGTTAATTACTCGTTGTAGTTGATGCTAGTTGGTTTAATTGGTGGAAGATCATATGTTCAGATCCTATATGAATATTAATACCCCTCTGATTATGAACATGTTTAGGCTTTGTGAGTAGTTACGTTTGTTCCTGAGGACAAGGGAGAAGTCTTGCTATTAGTAGTCATGTGAATTTGGTATTCGTTCGATATTTTGATGAGATGTATGTTGTCTAGCCTCTAGTGATGTTATGTGAACGTCGACTACATAACACTTCACCATTATTTGGGCCTAGAGGAAGGCATTGGGAAGTAATAAGTAGATGATGGGTTGCTAGAGTGACAGAAGCTTAAACCCTAGTTTATGCGTTGCTTCGTAAGGGGCTGATTTGGATCCATATGTTTCATGCTATGGTTAGGTTTACCTTAATACTTTTGTTGTAGTTGCGGATGCTTGCAATAGAGGTTAATCATAAGTGGGATGCTTGTTCAAGTAAGAACAGCACCCAAGCACCGGTCCACCCACATATCAAATTATCAAAGTACCGAATGCGAATCATAGGAACATGATGAAAACTAACTTGACGATATTCCCATCTGTCCTCAGGAGCGCTTTTCCTTATATAAGAGTTTGTCCAGGCTTGTCCTTTGCTACAAAAAGGATTGGGCCACCTTGCTGCACTTTATTTACTTTTGTTACTTGTGGCTCGTTACAAATTATCTTATCACAAAACTATTTGTTACCACTTATTTCAGTACTTGCAGAGAATACCTTGCTGAAAACCGTTTATCATTTCCTTCTGCTCCTCGTTGGGTTCGACACTCTTACTTATCGAAAGGACTATGATAGATCCCTTATACTTGTGGGTCATCAGGCCACAGCGTGCCGGCACGCGCCCCGGCCACCTCCTGCTTGCCGCTTCCTCCCCGAAGCGCCTAGAGACGCCATGACACCCCCGGGCCTCTCTTACTCTCCCTGGACCCCTTTCCCCCCCCTCTGCTCTTCCCCGTGGGACAACGAGTGAGCCGTCACCGCCGTTCGCTGCCACCGCAGCCACCGTCCACCCCTCACCCTGCCACTGAGTCTAGAAGATCTGCCGCGTCTTCCTCGCCCTCTCCACTGAGCTACGCGACGCCCGGAGGCCCTGTTCCATCACCACCATCATCGTCTTCGCCCTCAGCCGCCCGTGGATCGCCGCCGTCGATTGGGCTGCTCCAGAGCTTCCTCGAGCCCGCTGACCTACTATGCCGCGCCCCTGTGAGCTCCTGCTGCTCCCCCTATGCTCTCCCCCTGTTCTCGTCCTCTAGCTTGCCTCCTCACCGCAACCGAAGCTCACGGCCGCCGCGACTTCTCGTCGTCGTGGCAAGGACACCCAGAGATCGCGCCCGAGCACATGGTTGTGCTCCTGCTGGACCGTAGCTGCTGCCACGCGGCTTGTTTTGCTCTGCCACCTGCTTTACCCATAGCTGCCGCACACACCGAACTCCGGCCGCCGCTGCAAGCTCTGGTGCCCACGCGACCACTCACCGGCTGCTCTAGATACGGGAGAGCATGGGCTACGCCCCAGTGGTCCCCGCGCGTCCATCCATCGCCTGTAGCTCAAGTCCGGCGAGCCTCCGCCGTTGTTTTGGTCGCCGCCGACTATACTCTGGTGACACCAACGTGGCGCACTTACTTAGCCACTAATGACCCTGCTAATTACCCCCTGACTCACTTACATATGGGCCCCACGCCATTAATTAACCACGGTTTATTTCCTGTTTAGATCTAACTAATCACAGTGGCCCCATGCGTCAGGGTTGACTCTGCTGACGTGGCCCTTGACTGACCCCACCCACCAGTGACCCAAACCAGCAGTGTGTCACTGACCACTGGGTCCCATTGGTCAGGTTTGAACCTGGTCAGTGCTGTTGACCTGCTGACACAGGCTTGACACAGTGCTGACGCAATAAGTCATTTTCTAGATTAAAAATAATTCAGGAAATTCCAGAAAATGACTTAAACTTCAAAAAATCATAGAAATTCAACCGTAGCTCAGAATGAAATAATTTATATGTGAAAAATGATTAGAAAAATATGAAGAATCTGTTTATGCCATATTCATGCATATTTCAGCAAGCTAACATCACTGTTTAGGACAAACTAAGTGAATGGCATTTGAAGATTAACTTATGGAGTTTGAATTTGAACCTAGGGTTCAAACCAACTTCATTTAAAATGATTGCTAGTTGCATTAGCTCAATCAACAACATATTGCCATGTCACATTCATGCATCATATTGTTGCATTGCATTGCATTGATTGTACTTCCTCTCTGTTGCCGGTAATTGTCCCCCTTCAGTAGACGTGTTCCGACGATGAGTTTGATGACACCGATGAAGAGCTATACTATCTTCAGAAGTGCCAGGCAAGCAAAACCCCCTTGTTCATTCCGATATAATCCCACTCTCTCGCTCCTGCTCTCTTTTACTACATTAGGACAACAGTGATTCAACTGTTACATGCTGCGGTAGTTGAACCCCTTTCCTCTGCATGACCTGTCATTGCCACGGTAAATAGATGAAACACACTAGCATCAGTAGGAGTTGTTTGAGCCCTGATGTGCCTACTCATTCATGCTTGTTTGTTGTGCCTGCTATTGCTTAGAGTTGTGTCAGGTCTGATTCACCGGGGATGAATTGGAAAGTTGTGAACATGTCCTACTGTTGAGAGCTAAGTGTGTGAACACGATTTGGTAAAGGTAGCGGTGAGAGGCCATGTAGGACTACATGGTGGGTTGTCTCATTGCAGCCGTCCTTAGGAACTGAGTTCTGTGTTTGTGATCCATGAACAGTTACTACCACACATTTGGCTCCGGGCGCTCCAAGCTCTCTTGACTTATTAATCAACCCGATCTCTGTCCAGCAGTTGCAACTAGTTTCTGGCGTTTGTAGGTAGTGTTAGTAGTCTACCAAGTGGCAACCGGTACAGGTGGGCTTGGGACAGACTAGGCACCGTGGCCGGGTATACCAAGCCTCGCCCGTTTGGTGGGCTTGGAACCCTGTACACATCGTTTGGGGCCGTGAGCGACACCCCGGCCGGATCTCCTTGCGGATGGAACCTGAATAGGCGATAAACCTGGACAAGAGACTTGTGTGGTTAGTCAGGTCATGGCCGACTTCCTCGCCAGGCTTCCAATTGAAGGTTGCTGAGATAAACGACGTGTACATGGTGGTAAGTGGTGAGAGCATGTGTGAGAAGTACACCCCTACAGGGTTAACATCATCTATTTGAATAGCCATGTCCGCGGTAAAGGACTTCTGGGTTGCCTGTACAGTTCATAGACAAGTGAAAGTGGATACTCTAAAATGCGCAAGATAAGCGTGATTGCTATGGATGGCGTTCTCGTAGGGAGACGGGAACCGATCCATAGTGGTGTGTTGATATGGTGAATATGTGGACTCGTGTGCGCCACCTCAAAGAGTTACTTGCAGTCATAGTACATGATAGCCACCGAGTCAAAGCTGGCTTGCTGCAGTTAAACCCCACCATCCCTTTGTTGATAATGATGCGTATGTAGTTAGTTCTGATGTAAGTCTTGATGGGTACATTTGTACTCACGTTTGCTTAATTTATGTTTTTGCAGAGAGACTTCAGTCTTGCTAGTAGTTCCTTGTGGACTTCGACATTTAGCTTGATACCTCAGCTATGATTTTGTGCCCTCAGTAGGATCTGGTAGATAGTCAGGCTTGTCAGCCTTTTTCATTTGTAGATGTCTGTACTCAGACATGTTAAGCTTCTGTATGTGCTTGTTGCTTGTATGACTAGAATGCTGGGTCATCAGACCCATGTTTGTAATATCTGGCTCTTCGGAGCCTAATGAATATATACTTTGAGTCGTAGAGTTTTGTTGTGATGCCATGTTGTATCTGCACATATCGAGCATATTGTGTGTATGATTGAAATGCTTGGTATGTGTGGGATCCGACAACCTAGTTGTTTATCCTTGGTAGCCTCTCCTATGGGGAAATGTAGTCTAGTGCTTCCATTGAGCCTTGGTAGTCTGCTACAGCCTGGTTTATCGGAGTCCTGCTAGCCCAGTTACTACTACTCCGGAACACTTAGACTGGCCGGCATGTGATCCACTTTGTTCCTGTGTCTGTCCCTTTAGGGAAATGTCACGCGGTGACTTCCGGAGTCTTGCTAGCCTGCTACAGCTCGAGTTACCGGAGTCCTGTTAGCCTAGTTGCTACAGCCCGGATTCACACGCTGATGACCGACATGCTCGATGCTGGTTCATGTATGCCTGTCCCCGTAAGTCAGTGCCACTTTGGGTTCACGACTAGTCATGTTGGCCTGGGTTCTCTGTCATATGGATGCTAGCGACACTATCATATACGTGAGCCAAAAGGCGCAAACGGTCCCGGGACAGGTAAGGTGGCACCCGTGGGAATACCGTGCGTGAGGCCGCAAAGTGATATGATGTGTTACATGCTAGATCGGTGAGACTTAGGATTGGGGTCCTGACATCATCGTCTTCCGGGGGGGGGGGGTGTTGCTCTGAGGTATTTTTGGTGAGGATATCCTCACCACTCTTGGCCTCTTGCTGGAGTATCCAACATGCTCTAAGGCTATGGGTAGGTATGGTATCCGGTGTTGTGTGTATTTTGCGTGGCCTATTGAGCCATCCCTCCAGAACGGTTCTGCGCCCCGTAATGGGTTTAGATTTATTTACCACTATGTCGGATGCCACGTGAGGGTGCATCCTTTTTTTCCGGACGAGGTGTTCAGTGGTGACTGGTGGTTCCCCGCGAGCTGCCTGAGTTCTCCAGGCGCTTTCCATTGTGCAGTACTTCCGTACTATGGATGCCAATTCAGCAAAGTGTAGTACATGACGACGGTTGATGGCGATGATGATTCCTTCATCCGTACAATTACTATAGAATATTGAGATCGCGTCTTCGTCGCGGCAATATTTAATCTTGTCCTTGACAAGGAGGAATCTGGCCCAAAAGTGATGGACTGTTTCCTGAGACTGATGCCATAGGTATATGAGATCACGTATATCTGGGTGGGTGGGTGGACTTAAATCTGAACGCTAACGCAATTCGGGATCCGGAGTTTGAGAAATTTCTGAGTTTAATAGTTCGGGCTCCGGGAGATCGACCAATTTTTCAGGTCTACCGTCTGATTCCGGGTTCGGAGGACAAGGCATGTCGTTCCGCGGACAGGTATCCGGCCCTTCAAGCTCGGAGATCCGAACATAGTTCGTCCTCAGTATAGAGGGAGAGTTGTTGTTGTGCTCCTCTACTAGTGCTATATGATGGGTGATCGGTGGAGATTTGATTTCTCTCTAATCAGGTTTAAGCCCAATCCGATCATAGTCTGTAGCGACCCCCAAGGCGGCGATGCGATTCAGGAGTTCGTTCAAGGACGACAATTCCGTTGGATCCATCCCTTTGGAGTATTCGGAGTCAGTTCAGAGGCGATTTTCGATGACCCGAGAAGTCATCGTCGGCTCACCGGCTGAACGGGCGGTCATGATAAAGCTACCCAGCCGGAGGGTTTGGCCTGAGGCCAGAGCTCCTCCGGCGGTGATATTGTCCTTGATCACAAGGCGAGCCATCAACCCTGACTTCGACGTCATAGTGGAACTCTCAATGAAAGCACCAATGTCGGTGTCAAAACCGGTGAATCTCGGGTAGGGGGTCCCAAACTGTGCGTCTAGGGTCGATGGTAACAGGAGATGGGGGACACGATGTTTACCCAGGTTCAGGCCCTCTCTATGGAGGTAATACCCTACTTCTTGCTTGATTGATCTTGATGAATATGAGTATTACAAGAGTTTATCTACCACGAGATCGTAATGGCTGAAACCGTAGAAGGGTAGCATATATGGTTATGATTGTTTCTGCCTCTATGGACTCAACCCTCTGGTTTATATAGACACTGGAGGGGACTAGGGTTATACAATGTCGGTTACAGAGAAAGGAGTCTTCATATCTAGGCGCCAAGCTTTCCTTCCACGCCAAGGAGAGTCCCATTCGGACATGGGAGAGAGTCGTCGGTCTTGTACCTTCACAGCCCATTAGTCCGGCCCATGCCAACAGGCCGGACGCCCGAGGACCCCTTAATCCAGGACTGCCTCAGCAGCCGTGCTTCATTTCTGGCTCGGCCACGAGCACGGCCGCTCCCTTGCGCTTCACGTCCTTGGCATTGGCTTTCCTATCTTTTGGGTCCGTGTCAGGGAGCTCGAGAAGGGAGAGCCGTCCCTCCTCAGCTCTCGCACACTTGGTTGCCATGTTTAACATCTCCAGAGCCGTGTACAGGTCCTCGTGTATGGCGAGCTCCTCCTTCATCTTGACATCATGGACACCATCAGTGAATGCTGAGACGGTGGCCTCATCCGACACCTTGCAGATCTTGAGGCGAACACAGTTGAAGCGCTGGATGTACTTCTGCAGGGTCTCTCCTGGCTGCTGCTTGATGCGCCGCAGGTCAACCGCAGACGGAGGGCGGTTGTGAGTGCCCTGGAAGTTGGCGATGAAATGCTCTCGCATCTCGTCCCAGGAGGAGATCGATCCACTGGGAGGTTCAAGAGCCACGAGCGTGCGCCTTCCTTGAGGGCCATGGGAAACCTGTTCACCATAACCTTCTCGTCGCTGTTGGCCGCCTCGATGCTCAGCTCGTAGAGCTGCATGAACTCAGTTGGGTCAGGGGTGTCGTCGTAGCGTGGAGGCAGGTCGGGCTTGAACTTCCCTGGCCAGACGATGCTACACAGCTCTGGAGTGAACGCGTGGCACCGAACTGTTGTCACGGGGGCCCGCCGTGGAAGTGGAGCCTGATCCTGGCGCTCGCGCGCCACTAGCACAGGCGACGCACAGTCTTGACTTGGCGGTGCTGGAAGCGCACGTGCCTCTCCTTGCGGTCCCTGCACCACCTGGCAGCTTTCCTTATCGCGTATTCGCGCCCTGCAAGGCGGGTCGTGCCGTGGAGCCTCACGCCTTGGCTCGATGATGGCATCCTGCCTAGGAGGTGCAGGAGGTGCTCCGTGAGCCATGTATCCCACGGTAGGTGGCGGGTGAGGCAGCGAGCGAGGTGGTGCAGGAGACTCTGTGGCGGCACTGATGAGCTTGGCAATGCAGTCCAGCCAGTCCTCGTAGAGGTCATTGACGGGGCGGTAGCGCAAGAGCTCACGTGCCATGAGCAGCGCAGCCTGCGCGTTCGCTGGGCCATGACGAGCATGGGAGGACGAAGTAGCCGAAGTCAGCGACAGGGTGGCGGTGCGTCCATCGCACCGCACGAAAGGATTCAGTGACAAAGCTTGCTGCTCATGGCCCGCAGGGCTGGTGCCGGCATTCGCCACTTGCGACGGGGGACAGCGAGGGAAGCTATTGCCCGCCGGTGTTGTCTGAGTGACGCGGGCGGCGTGGGCGGCCCGACGCTCAGCACGAGCTCGACGAGCGTCAACCATGGGAGCGGTGGAGTAGTGGTGAATAGACTAGTGAAGAGAGGCTTAGACGCACCCCTACCTAGCGTGCCAAATGTCAGATTTTGGGTTCTGCAGACCCTTGAGAGGTTCGAACTCTGGGTGCATGCAAAGAACTCGTCCTCCCAAGTCTTCCTACTCGGCAATCTCATGGCCTAGCTCGATGAACAAGAAGGAAAAGAGACATCAATTTACCCAGGTTCGGGCCACCTTGCAGTGTAAAACCCTACCCTTGCTTTGTGGTGGATTGGCCTTGAGGGGCTGAGGATGAACTAGTACAGTGGAAGAACAACCTCAGGAGGAGGAGTGTTCTTGGGCTCGAGTGAGCTGGTGAGTGTGAGGATGGGATGGATTTCCTCCGGTCGGTCCATCGGTCCTCGTTCTATAGTGGTGGCTAAGTCCTATTTATAGTTGCCTGGGTCCTCTTCCCAAATGCAAGGTGGGAAGGGATCGCACAATAGCCAAATGCAAAGGGAGACAACTAGTACATGCTATCCTAACAAAAGTAGTTTTCGCCTGCAAAAGCCTCTGGTCGTTATGCCGTGGTGGGCTCGGAGATGACCTCCATCCTGCCATCCTGGCGGTCTTGGTCTTGTTGCAACAGAATGGAAACCTTTGGCTGATTCCTCAGGACTCTGCGCCTGCGCTTGCTTCCTTAGCACCGAAGAGGAAACTGGTACACTGTGCATGCTGGCGCCCGCCTGGCCTTGGTTGTCATGGCTCATGTCATCTGAACCACGCGAGGTGAGACTTGCATAGAAATCTCCTCTCTTAAGGAGCCAGCCTGAGGAGACTGCTCCTCGTAGAGGACTTGGTGTCGTCCACCTTGCGAGACTTGGCCCCTCGCGAGGATCTTGCGTTGTTGATGCTGAAGCTGGGCCGTACCGGGCCATCGATGGAGCCACGCCATGGGCCGCAGGTAGGCAATTCTGGGTACCCCCGTTCCTAGAACACTGACAAAGGCGACCACCTACAAGAGAGGGCGACACTTCCATCTTCGGAAGCGCCTCATGGAAGAAAGCCGAGCATGGGAAATTCCCTTCAGTCATGGAGATGAGCTACGAGGTGCCGCATCATATGGGCCTCATACAAGACGGCGATGAGATAGTCGAGCAAGGTCCATCCCCTCCGACCACGGTGACGAGCACATGCCTCTTCACCAACATGAAGATGGTACCCCATTGGGACTCAGACTCTGAGTCTAGCTATGACATCACACATGGGACCTTATCTTTGGTCTTAGTGGAGAGTGATGATGTGCCATCTCCGGCCTTCATCGACGGCTACGACCACAACATGATTGAGCATGGAGACATTTGCACCTACATCTCTCCAACACCCACATATGACGAGATGCTCCATTTCCCATGTGAGGAGAGCCACCCCACCATGAGTGATATGAGTGACTCCACCATATGTGACATTGAGAGCATTTCCTATGAGAGGATGAGTGTGACCACCACTAGTCCCACACACGAAATTATGCCACACATCCTATGTGAGGTTGAGAGCATGAGTGACTCCACCAACCATATGAGTGAGAGCATCTTACCAGGAGTGAGTGAGCCACAACACTTAGTGAGTGAGGTAGTTGAGACGGCACGTGAGGCCACTATGATTTCTAATGACTTAACCTCTACTCTCACTGTGTTTTCTTCTCTGGTGCTAGGTCTCCTACATGACGACATTCCTACCCTCGACGAGTCCATACCTCCAACAACGACGATTTCCATGGTGGACGAAGATGCACCCCCACATCATTCCATCATGATCAAGATGACCATGACTTGGTCTTTGACACCTCACCTACAACACATGAGCAACGCTCCAAAGGTAACATAGGTGATGGTGCTTCACTTGTCCCACTAGTGTACTATCTTCACAATGGTTGTCTGCATGATGTTGACACACCTATTAGCATGATTCATGCTAGTGCGACTTCCTCATGTCATGACTTACCAATTTATGATGAATATGATGATAAGCATGTTGAGTTGCCTAGTTGTGATGCTATGCTCCATAGGATATCATGTGAAAATTCTTTTGGTCACATCATGTTCGACAACCCTTTAAACATGTCATATGCTATGAGTGAGATCTCCCGTATTGCATCTTTCCAATCTCAACATAGTAACTATGCATGCCCCATTAAAATAAATCCCATTTGCACTTATGGCATAGATGACAAGATGATGGTTATAGGATTTTGCTTCTCTTGCGATGATACTTCTATGCTGCCCTTGCAAAATGTGTGCAATTCATCACATACGCCATGCCATGAACACATTGCTTCGGATATGCATTGTTTTGGATGTTGTCAATATTCTCCATGTGATGTTTCCACTAATGATCATGAGGAGACACCCATAGTTTCCTCATACATATTAGGAGATTTTGTTGCATTCGATACTTTGCATGATTCCCATAATTGTGTGAACCATATGCATTCCATGAATAACAATGCTCCACATATTTCTCATGATGCCTTATGCAATTTAAGTCTCCATTATGCTATACATAACAACAAATCCATCATGATGGATGACATGTTTCAATTTGGAATGTTATACATAGATCATTCATGCATATCATATTTTATTGCATTTTCATTTTGCGATCCTCAAAACTCTAAGCAACTTAAGGACCCACGGAGAGAGTTGGGGATTTCACGTTTTTCATATTTGAATTTTATCAAATATTGAAACGGGGATCATTTTGGTTTTAATAAATTTTCTCTCCAAAAATATTTCTTATTAAAATATATGAGAGGAGATAATATGACTTCTCCAAAATAAATGAGATATTGGAGGAAAAATATTAAAATCAAATAAATAATTTTATTTGAATTTTATTTGCGATTTTATTTGAATCAGAAAAAAATATAAGATTTTTTTTAGAATTGCATTTTAGGGCCAAGAAAATGTTCATCTTGTTCTAAATATTTTATTTAGATGGTGAAAATTTATTTTGGTATTTTTAGATTTTTATTTTATTTTCTAGGATTTTATCGGGTGAATTCTGGTTTTAAAAAAATCCCGTCGGATCGGACTGGGCCGAGGCGCAGCCGGCCCAGCCAGCGCCGCCGCCTCCCTCCCGTGCACGAGACGGACTCGCCGGAGTCCGCCCGCGCCACGCCGCCGCGCTGCCCCCTCCTCCAAGTCGGCTCAACCTCGACCCTGCCCTCTTAAATACCCCCCGTCACCGCCCTACCCCGCCACCCACCACCTCCGCCACCCAACGCCACCGCCGCCTACGCGCCCCGCCGCCGCAAGCCGCCGCCGCCCCGCAGCTCGCCGCTGCCGCCCCGTAGATCGCCGACGCCCCGCCGCCACAAGCCCGACGCCGCGCTGCCTCGCCGGAGCCTCGCAGGAGGTAGCCGACGCCGCCACCGACGTTGTCGTATTTTTGGTTAACCATTCGGGTTTTTTTTGAAACCGTAGGTATAGTTTTTTTAGATCAGTTCATTCGGTTTTCCGTCGGTTTATTTATTTAGCGGACGTTCGTCTGTACGTGAATGTCGTTCATTCGTTAGCCGCAGACAATGAACATTCGTTCGTTAGCCTGTTCGTCACTTTTTCTTTTTCCAGGGTTTTTTCGCGATTATTTTTGATGGTGATTTCTGCCCTAATCTTCGATCTAGTATAATTTTTCGCTCGTTTATCCAAATCAGGTGAAACAAGCGCCTAGATCTTTCTCTCGAAGTCCTCTTTCTGTTTAACCAACTTGAACAAGATTTTGGTACTGTAAAATTTGACTTTAGTTCAAATTAGTAATCAGATATTATTTCTTTCGTGGTTTGAGTTTCGTTGCTCCGTTTGATTTGATTCTTTTTGCAAACCGGAGTTCTTCAGTTGAACTTTCTGGTTAGATCTTCTTATTTGAGTTTTACCCGTGCATCTTTGCTTGGTTGCTTATGTATTCTATTGTTTGTTTGCGATAGAACAACCGGAGTGCGAAGCGTGCTACTACGAGTCACTAGGTTTTGCGGATCATCAGCAAGGCAAGTAACA
Organism: Triticum urartu; assembly: GCF_056163025.1. Classification (NCBI taxonomy): domain Eukaryota; kingdom Viridiplantae; phylum Streptophyta; class Magnoliopsida; order Poales; family Poaceae; genus Triticum; species Triticum urartu. Next base: position 188,394,122 of record NC_141873.1, on the reverse strand, counting down.
CATTGATCATACTTCTTTCGTACCCAGTTTTTATGCATTAGTTTCAACCCGCACACATTGCATGAGTAGGAACTCTTAACATGTGGGTCTGGGAAGTAGATAATGAGGTAGAACCTATTACCTGTTTTATTACCAAACCCTTGGGAGTTACTTCTACGCTATGCTTATACTTCCATGCTATGCTCATAGACGTGGATTGGGTTTGAGTGTATCCATGAAAGATGTGAGTTGTTAATTAATGGTTAAACTTAAGGTGGCAACTTTAATACACATCTGGGTGGATTGCTTGTGGGCACTTGGAGAATCCAGTGTTGTCCTAGGATATCCCGGAGTACCCGTGTGATCATCCTACGGTCCGCCACCCAGGCTCAAAGGGATCATAAGATTATTCATGCTAGAAACTTCCGTGTGTAGCTACAAGCTATTATGGGCTCTAGCATAGTTGAGTATGTTGCATGACCTCTTTCAGTGGTGGGCTAGCAGATGTAGGGGAAAGTAGGTGTAACTGTCCACCCAGAGTAAAGAGTTAGTGCTTTTGAAAGACCGTGTCTCGGTCATCCGTTTCTCAAACACCATGTAGTGCGAGAAATCCAATGGAGGAGGTCGAGTCTTGTGGGGAAAAGTGCGCAAACCTATGCAGAGTGTACAAACTAATCATGGTTAGCCGTGTCCCCAGTTATGGACATCTTGAGTATCTGGTTCTTGGATTATCATATGGATCTCATCACTCTAAATTAATTTGTTGGGTTAATGATTACTTTTAATTGGGATTGAGTTCGAGGAACCTTCTCAATGATGTTTCAACTACCATGATAGTTAAATAAAATATATTCCTTTGTTGTAGGGAAAAATTGGCTTTTCGCAAAAACATATTAACCATACAGCCTCCACCAGCCATATATGCATATAGTGATAGCCTTCATCTATTCATTACTCTATTGTGTTACATTGCCAGCATATTCCATGTGCTGACCCGTTTTCGGGCTGCAACGTATCATGTTGCAGACTTTTGAGACGAGGAGTAAGGTTCGTTAGGCCGTTGTCATGCACTCAGCTATGCCGTTGGAGTTGATGGACTCACTTTATCTTTCAAGCCTTCCGTTGTTATCTTACTTTAGATTGCCTGAAGCCATATTTATTGTAATAAGTTCTCTCTTGAGACATGCGATGTAATAAGTGTGTGATTGCTACTCGGTTATAAATCCTTCGAGTACTGTGTGTGTCAGCATTACCGATCCAGGGATGTCACTGAAGCATAGAGACTTGACCGTCTGAGGTCGGGTCGCTACAAGATGGTATCAAAGCACACGCTGAATGTTGGACACGACCACTAAGAAAATCCATAGGCCACTCTTCTCTACTCATTTCTGACTCCTCTCCATTTTCTAATCTTTAGGATGGCGGACTCGAGGAACAAGTTTGCACAGCCGGATGAAGACACACCTTTTGGACAACACTTGAAGGAAGTCACTAGGTACCTAAACATTGGAATACCAAGCTTCACCGGGACCTACACTGCCACATTACCAGAAGAGGAGTGTTGGATGATTCGAGTTCAAGTTCCAGGAAGCACGCTCACGCCAGTCACTAAACCCATAGAGTTTTCCTTCGATGCACCAACCTGGAGTCTAGGCAAGAGCATGGCAGCCCACATTGCTATAGGACGCATCGGCGAAGTTTACCACAAGGAGCTTAAGGAGACTATCTACCAGATATGTGGGAGCCGAGATGAGCAATGGGAGATGATCAGCACCAGGAAGGACAGGTCCATTGCAGCATTCATCTAGGAATTAAACCATCACATTCGTTGCCACTGGACCCAGATGTGCGCAAGCATGATAGATTTGAAGAAGGCGATGACCAGGATCACAGAACTAGAAGAGGAGCTTAAGTCTACACGTGATGGATATGAGGAGGAAATGATGATACTTGTGGAGAGGAATGACAACATGACAAGGAAGCTAGGAGTTTTCATGGGAGACCCCGCGCCAGGAGGAGAAGACGACGAACCTAAGGAGATTCGTTCTGAAGACTACATCATCATCGAGAACACTGACTTCGACCCTGATGGTAGTGATGATGACTATGAGGATGAAGCTGGAGCGGATATCATGGAGTCTTCCACCGATCAAAATTTCTAGTAGACCACCATACTATTAGTAGTATTCCCCATGTAAATATTAGTAGTCCGAGCACTGTAACGTTAGTTAGATCAATTGTATGCCCTTGCTTGATTGATTGAGTGATATGATATGATTGTGTTTGTCTCATGTGCATATGGGTAGTGCTTTCTCATTAGACCTCATTCTATTCTAATCTCTTCCCTCTAAACCCATCAGATGCCTCCGAGACGTGACCCCGGTTTTGCTTTCCCACCGGAGCTCACTCAGTTGATCCAACAGCAGAATGCCTTGATGCAGTTGTTAGTTCAAAACCAAGGAAACAACAACAACAACACCAACAACCCACCACCACCACCTCCAGTTGACAACTTAGCCCGTTTTCTGAGGTTGCAGCCGCCGGTGTTTTCCAGTAGGACCGAGCCAATAGTTGCTGATGATTGGCTGCGCAAGATTGGAAGAGAGTTGACCATCGCAGGTTGCACAGATGCTGAGAAGGTACGTTTTGCTGCACACCAACTGGATGGACCAGCGGCCTCATGGTGGGAGAATCACACATCCACTTTACCTATAGCCAATGTCACTTGGGAGCAATTTCAGCAAGCATTCCGCACAACTCATGTCTCAACTGGAGCTATGAGAATGAAGAAGTGTGAGTTTCGCAACTTACGCCAAGGGAACCGTACTGTGGGGCACTACATGGATGAGTTTAGTAAGTTATCCCGCTATGCCCCAGATGATGTGGCCACAGATGCCGTGAAGCAGGAGAAGTTTATGGAAGGGCTGAACGATGAGATGAGTATGCAGTTAATGGTGGCAAACTTTAAAAACTACCACGAGTTGGTAGATAGAGCTCTCATGATCGAAGGGAAGCAGCAGCAGATAGAGAGCCGCAAGAGGAAATATGGACAAGGGAAGTACAATTCAGGAGCTTAGCAGAAGCCTCGCTTTACCCCGAACTCGGGAGGGATTACCCATAACCATGGAAGACACACTCACAATGGAGGAAGTTCTCATAACCATAATGGCCCAAGGAATGGAAATGGGAATGGAGTAAGTAGCAATCAGAACTGCTCCAATCCAGCCACACCTGCCGAGAGGGACCTAAGCCACGTTACTTGTTTCAAGTGCGGGAAGACTGGACACTATGCCACTGAGTGCCCTGAAGCGAAGAACGGAAATGGTAATGGGAGCTCTAGGAAGAAGCCCAATCCATTTAACAAAGGACAAGTGAACCGCGTGAACATGGAGGAGGTTGAAGAGCAACCAGATGTAGTTATCGGTAAGTTTTTAGTTAAGTCGTTTATTGCAATCGTTCTTTTTGATACTGGTGCATCACATTCATACATATCAAGGGGATTTGTGGATAAGTATAAGTTGCCCACTAAAGTTCTTAGGACACCTATGCTAGTAACCTCACCCGGAGCTGAGTATATGGCAAGCAGTGGATGTTTTAATATGCCATTAAGCATAGGTAGTCATGTTTTCCCCTCTGACTTGATAATTCTGGAGTCGCAAGGATTGGATGTGATACTAGGAATGGATTGGCTGTCGATGTATGGAGGAAACATCGATTGCGCCAGTAAGTCAATTCTGCTTACCACCCCAGAGGGAAAACGGATCAAGTATGTATCCAGGCATACACCAAGGAGAATGTCGGTGTACTAGAGTAGGGGTACCCTAGTATCCCGAACTTGTGCACGGGCAGTCGCAGCATCCCGCGGCAAGGCTTGCTGGGTGACCGCCAAGGTCCTCCGTGGTTCCTTTGGAGCCATTCAAGGACAAAGTATCCAAGCCAAGGAGACAAGACCCCGGAAAGAGGAGCTTGTCGGGAAGGCCAACCAAGGCATCTCAAGGAACTTGCCGCGACGCGCCACGTGCCCCGGCAAGGCCCGGTGAGCGACAAGCTCCCGGACGCGACAAGACAACGACCGCGGCAAGGCGCTTGCCGCGGCAAGCCACCACTCTGTGCCCGCGCTCCAGCACATCCACCAACGTGTCGCTCTGGGACCCTTCCAGGCGTACGTGGCGGGAGGCTGTGCAGCCAGCGGTGCGCGGTGGCAAGCGGCGCTGACAAGATTGCCTTCGTGGCGAGCGGTGGCGTCCCTAACGGTCCCTTTTGCACTATTTAGGCGACGCAGACGGGCATTTAATGCCCTTGTCCCCTGCCATCAGGGTTAGGTATGATACACTGTAGCGGGTAGCTGTACCTACCGCAACACCTTTCCATTTTTACCCTTGTCTACGTTGCCACCTGTCGGTGACCCCTTGAGCATATAAAAGGAGGCCCATGCGCAACGTGGAGAGGGAGAGGAAGAGAACACTCACGCTCGGTCTCGTTAGCTGCTGGGGTGTACTGTAGCACTCCGCGCTCCCGAGCAAGAACTCAATACAAACCACAAAGCAGGAGTAGGATTTTATGCATCCGTGCGGCCCGAACCTGGGTAAACTGCTCGTGTGCTTCGCCTCGATCCGCTCTTCGTGCGACCCTCGCCCTCGCCGAACCGAAAGGGACTCGGTCCGCCGGTCCCATAGGTGCTCGTGGATTAGTCCCCCGACAGAGAACCCAAGTAAATTATCTCACGGGAGTTGTTCAGGAGGAAGTGCCCATTGTGAAGGATTACCCAGATGTATTTCCAGAGGAGTTACTAGGCATGCCGCCAGATCGAGACATCAAATTTTTGATAGAGCTGTTGCCAGGCACCGGGCCTATATCAAAGAGACCCTACCGGATGCCCGCAAATGATCTAGAGGAGATCAAGAAGCAGATTTAGGAGTTATTGGAGAAAGGTTACATCCGACGGAGTTCATCACCATGGGGAGCTCCAGTGCTCTTGGTTGAGAAGAAGGATAAATCCTTGAGAATGGTGGTTGATTATCGTGCGTTGAATGAAGTGACGATCAAGAACAAGTACCCACTGCCGATGATCAATGATTTGTTTGACCAGCTGCAAGGAGCTAAAGTGTTTTCCAAGATCGACCTGCGATCTGGTTACCACCAGCTGAAGATTTGAGAAAAGGATATACCTAAGACAACTTTCACCACAAGGTATGGGCTATATGAGTATACGGTTATGTCATTTGGATTGACTAATGCCCCTGTCTATTTCATGAGTATGATGAACAAGGTGTTCATGGAGTTCTTGGATAAGTTTGTCGTGGTGTTTATTGATGGTATCCTGGTATACTCAAAGAATGAAGAGGAACACAAGGAGCATTTGCGTTTAGTTCTCGAGAAACTCACGAAGCATCAGTTGTATGCCAAGTTCAGCAAATGTGAGTTTTGGTTGAAGGAAGTTGGATTTCTTGGACATGTTATATCAGGAGAAGGTATATCAGTAGACCCCACCAAAGTTCAGTCGGTCACTGAGTGGTTGGCACCCACCTCAGTTGGAGAGATCCACAGTTTCTTGGACTCGCGGGATACTATCGGAGATTCATTGAAAATTTCTCTAAGATTGCAAAGCCTATGACGATGTTGTTGAAGAAGGACACCAAGTTCCATTAGATTGAAGAATGTGAAGCAAGTTTCCAGGAGTTGAAGAAACGTTTGACTACAACCCTAGTGCCGATTCTGCCAGATATACGCAAGGATTTCCAAATGTATTGCGACGCCTCTCGCTTAGGTCTTGGAGGAGTACTTATGCAAGACAGAAGAGTTGTTTCATATGCCTCACGACAACTTCGACCGCATGAGTTGAATTATGCCACACATGACTTGGAGTTAGCAGCAGTAGTGCATGCACTCAAGACATGGAGACATTTTCTTATTGGGAACCATTGTGATGTGTACACGGATCATAAGAGTTTGAAGTACATTTTCACCCGGAAGGAGCTGAACCTCAGGCAGAGGAGATGGTTGGAGCTTATAAAGGATTATGATATAAGACTGCATTATCATCCAGGAAAGGCCAATGTCGTAGCAGACGCTTTGAGCCGGAAGAGTTATGCCAATACCATCTTAAGTAAAGGATTGCCAAAGGAGTTAGCAGAAGATTTGAAGAAGCTACGTTTAGAGATTGTTCCTAGAGGTTTTGTTACAACCATGGAAGTTCAGTCGACATTGTTGGGAAACATTCAAGAAGCCAAGAAGGGTGACAAAGAAATTGCCGAGATAAAGGAGAAGATGAGATAAGGCAAAGCCAAAGGTTTTTGTGAGGATGAGCATGACACCCTGTGGTTTGAGGACCGTATATTTGTGCCCAACAATGCAGAGATCAGGAAGTTGATATTACGGGAAGCTCATAACTCACCATACTCGATACACCCCGGAAACACCAAGATGTATTTGGATTTGAAGGAGCATTTCTGGTGGACTGGAATGAAGAAGGATGTTGCCGAGTATGTAGTCGTATGTGATGTATGTCAGAGAGTGAAGGCAGAACATCATAAGCCAGCAGGATTATTGCAGCCTACGCCGGTACCCGAATGGAAGTGGGATAAGCTTGGCTTGGATTTTATCACCGGATTACCCAGGACCCGATCGGGATATGATTCTATCTGGGTAGTAGTGGATCGCTTGACCAAAGTAGCTCACTTTATCCCAGTGAACACCACATATACAAGTGTGAAGTTGGCCAGGATATCCATGACCAGGATCGTATGTCTGCATGGAGTTCCGAGGACCATCGTATCAGATAGGGGAACACAGTTTACTAAAAAGTTTTGCACCAACTGCACCAGACTTTGGGAACCAGGCTGGAGTTCAGTACAACTTTTCACCCGCAGACAGATGGACAGACCAAGAGAGTCAATCAGATTCTAGAGTACATGATGTGTTTCACATTTCCTAGTTGAAGTGTCATGCAGAGATGGCCGACATTCCTCTAAGAGATACAGTGCCCCTGGAAGCAATTCAGTTGGACACTGATTTGACATATGAGGAGAAACCTGTCAAGATTCTTGAGTTTGCCAGCCGAGTTACTCGCAGCAAAGTTATTAAGTTTTGCAAAGTTCAGTGGAGCCACCATACCGAGGATGAAGCCACCTGGGAAAGAGAGGATGATCTACGCAAAGACCACCCACACCTGTTTTCTAGCCAACCCGAATCTCGAGGGCGAGATTCATCTTAAGGGGGGTAGGTTTGTAACATCCCAAATTTTCAATTTGGAATGTTATACATAGATCATTCATGCATATCATATTTTATTGCATTTTCTTTTTGCGATCCTCGAAACTCTAAGCAACTCAAGGACCCACGGAGAGAGTTGAGGATTTCATGTTTTTCATATTTGAATTTTATCAAATATTGAAATGGGGATCATTTTGGTTTTAATAATTGTTCTCTCCGAAAATATTTCTTATTAAAATATATGAGAGGAGATAATATGACTTCTCCAAAATAAATGAGATATTGGAGGAAAAATATTAAAATCAAATAAATAATTTTATTTTAATTTTATTTGAATTAGAAAAAAAATATGCATTTTTTTAAAATTGCATTTTCGGGCCAAGAAAATGTTCATCTTGTTCTAAATATTTTATTTAGACGGTGAAAATTTGTTTTGGTATTTTTAGATTTTTATTTTATTTTCTAGGATTTTTTCGGGCAAATTCTAGTTTTAAAAAAATCCTGCCGGACCGGACTGGGCCGAGGCCCACCTGGCCCAGCCAGCGCCGCGCCTCCCTCCCATGCGCGAGACGGACTCGCCGGAGTCCGTCTGGGCCACACCGCTGCGCCGCCGCCTCCTCCAAGTCGGCCTCGACCCCGACCCCCCTCTTAAATACCCCCCCGCCACCGTCCTACCTGCCACCCACCACCCCCGCCAACCAACGCCACCGCCGCCTGCGGGCCCCGCCGCCCCGTAGGTCACCGCAGCACGCCACCGCCGCCCCGCAGCTCGCCGACGCCCCGTCGCCGCAAGCCCGATGCCGCGCCGCCTCGCCGGAGGTAGTCGTCGCCGCCGCCATTGTCGATTTTTTTCGGTTAACCGTTCGGTTTTTTTGAAACCCTAGATATATTTTTTAGATCGGTTTGTTCGGTTTTCCGTTGGTTTATTTATCTAGCGGGCGTTTGTCCATACATTCGTTTTAATGAACGCCGTTCATCCGTTAGTCGCAGACAACGAACATTCATTCGTTAGCCTGTTCGTCAGTTTTTCTTTTTCCAGGGTTTTTTTGCGATTATTTTTGATTGCGATTTCTGCCCTAATCTTCGATCTAGTTTAACTTTTCGCTCCTTTACCCAAATCATGTGAAACAAGCGCCTAGATCTTCGTCTCGAAGTCCTCTTTCTGTTTAACCAACTTGAATAAGATTTTGGTACTGTAAAATTTGACTTTAGTTCAGATTAGTAATCAAATCTTGTTTCTTTCATGGTTTGAGTTTCGTTGCTCCGTTTGATTTGATTCTTTTTGCAAACCAGAGTTCTTCAGTTGAAATTTCTGGTTAGATATTCTTATTTGAGTTTTACCCGTGCATCTTTGCTTGATTTCTATGCTATTGTTTGTTTGTGATAGAACACCCAGAGTGCGAAGCGTGCTACTACGAGTCACTAGGTTTTGCGGATCGTGAGCCTGGCAAGTAACACATTGATCATACTTCTTTCATACCCAATTTTTATGAATTAGTTTCAACCCTCACACATTTCATGAGTAGGAACTCTTAACATGTGGGTATGGGAAGTAGATGATACGGTAGAACCTATTACTTGTTTTATTATCAAACCCTTGGGAGTTACTTCTATGCTATGCTTATACTACCATGCTGTGCTCGTAGACGTTGATTGGGTTTGAGTGTATCCATGGCAGATGTGAGTTGTTAATTAATGGTTCAACTTAAGGTGGAAACTTTAGTACACATCTGGGTGGATTGCTTGTAGGCACCTGGAGAATCCAGTGTTGTCCTAGGATATCCCGGAGTACCCGTGTGATCATCCTACGGTCCGCCACACATGCTCAAAGGGATCATAAGATTATTCATGCTAGAAACTTCCATGTGCAACCACAAGCTATTATGGGCTCTAGCATAGTTGAGTATGTTGCATGACCTCTTTCAGTGGTGGGCTAGCAGATGTAGGGGAAAGTAGGTGTAACTGTCCACCCAGAGTAAAGAGTTAGTGCTTCTGAAAGACTCTGTCTCGGTCATCCGTTTCTCAAACACCATGTAGTGCAAGAAATCCAATAGAGGAGATCGAGTCTTGTGGGGAAAAGTGCGCAAACCTCTGCAGAGTGTACAAACTACTCATGGTTAGACGTGTCCACGGTTATGGACATCTTGAGTATCTGGTTCTTGGATTATCATATGGATCTCATCACTCTAAATTAATTTGTTAGGTTAATGATTACTTTTAATTGGGATTGAGTTGGAGGAACCTTCTCAATGATGTTTCAACTACCATGATAGTTAAGTAAAATATATTCCTTTGTTGTAGGGAAAAATTGCCTTTTCGCAAAAACATATTAACCATACAGCCTCCACCAGCCATATATGCATATAGTGATAGCCTTCATCTGTTCATCACTGTACTGAGTTACATTGCCAGCATATTCCATGTGCTGACCCGTTTTCGGGCTGTAATGTATCATGTTGCAGACTTTTTAGACGAGGAGTAAGGTTCGCTAGGCCGTTGTCGTGCGCTCAGCTATGTCGTTGGTGTTGATGGACTCACTTTATCTTTCAAGCCTTCCACTGTTATCTTAGTTTAGATGGCCTTAAGCCATATTTATTGTAATAAGTTCTCTCTTTAGACATGCAATGTAATAAGTGTGTGATTGCTACTCTATTATAAATCCTTTCGAGTACTGTGTGTGTCAGCATAACCGATCCAGGGATGACACTGAAGCACAGGGACTTGACCGTCTGAGGTCGGGTCGCTACATCACGTGGACTATCCTTACCACCGTTCCCTTCACACAATGACTACGCGCATCTCTTTTACTTTCTCTCACACAGCTATGGGCTATATACCAATTGTCATTTTATACCCATTTTCCCGTGTTCAATTTGCATGTTATGCCTCTTTATATGCCTTTGCGATGCAATTGTGACCCTTGCTTGCACTTACATGTGATTCACCATTATGCCACTTCTATGTGTATTTGCATGCTTGGTGGAGATACTTGTTGCTATTGCCATGTTCTATACATGCTGCATGCTATTGTTGATCCTTGTGTTGGGAGAGTCATGATGTTCCATTGCCATTTACATATGACTTCTTGCCAATACAATGGTGATACATTGTTCATATCTTGTTTTCATGCTTGTGCCATGCCATGTGCATTATGTATGCCCACTATTTGGACACATGACATGATTGCCATGATTACCTCTAGTATATTACATCTTCGCACTACTAGCTTGCATGACTTGTTTCCTATGATTGCTTGCTTTGTCACATCACCCATGTTCCATTCTTACTCGCTTTGTTGGGTTGATGACACACATATATATATTCATGCCTCTCACATGATTTACCATGATGATTGCCACTTGTCTCCAATAGTTGCATCTCTCAAATTCACTTGTCGTGAGTGCAACCATACTATGCTTGTTGATTTTGGAGACTTGGATACCTTACTTGTGATGCATGCTTGTTTCATTGAGCTTAATCTCTTTGGTTCTTGTAGCATCTTATGCCTACATACCATGAACTACACCCTTGTACTTTCTTATGATAAGAATGATGAAAACACTTGTTGGGTATTTCACCACACGAATGATAGATGTCGCATTTGCACTAACATCATTTGTTTTTCCAAGTGTTTGTCATGTACTTTTATTTTGAAGGATTCACAAGGCGGTACAATCACGAGACATATTAGTTATGTGAAGTCATACAAGATGCGCAACTCCAACATCCTTGAGAAACTCCTAAAGGAGACCACCTTCCCTTTGAGCCATCCTCACATATGCATATTGGATGGGTCATTTTTTCATTGTTATCTTCTTCTTCTTGTCTACATGATACATCTATTGGTGGAGGAACGACATTGGAGATGGACCCTATGGACATTCCAGTTGAGGATTGCCACGACAACGAGCTGTGGTACAACACCACCCATAACAAATTTGCATCTTATGCATGGATTCACTCACATTATGATTTCCATGTTGCATCTTGCATTTCCATGTCATCCATAATATATGAGCTTGTGTACTTTCTTAGCAAATTTGTTGTGATCTTCCTTGATGGCATATTCATACATAATGATCACATTGCCAACCATCAATTGCATGATAACATAATCATATTGAGCATCCATTGCCATGTTCATGCTATTGATAAACTGTCCAATTATGACATCATTTTGCACAATGGTTGCATCGATCATATTCAAAACACATTTGTGTGCTCAATGAATGCTTTTGCTCCCATGAATGCATTACATATCATTCTACATCTTTTGGATAGGCATCATGTGTCTTGCCATGCACAATCTTATTGGGTGCAACTCGCGCTTACTTGATGGACAACCTGTGTGTGCTAATCATTGTATTTCCGAGCGTCGCTTGTGTTTGCTATTTTTGCATGTCTATCACTCCAGAGACACCTTGGAGTACTTGGATTGCACCATGTCTTCAACTCCTCCAAATACAAGACCATCCACGGCAACAGTTTCCATGGTGATAAGGATCAGGATCCAAGGTCGGATCTTTCCCAAGGGGGGGGGGGTGATGCGGAGCATCCTATGGACATCACCATGTCAAGAGACACTCCGCCAAGTGACACGTGTGACTTCTACTTCATGCATACGAAGGTGAATCACCTCCTTTACACGTGTCCACTTGCCCCCTTCGAGGATGGTATACTACTTGACCCATCTCTCATGTGCATACATAGGTGTGAGCGGAGCTACACATTCTTCAAGGAGAAGACCAAGCAGAAGAGTACAGATACACCATCCACGAGGAGAACACATAGAAGAAGGAAGCTCGCCTAGTCCAAGGAGAAGGACAGGAAGAACGCAGGGAAGATGGAGGCACGAAGGAGGAAGAAGCAGCACGGTTCAGAAGACCCCGTGCACACGGCCTTTGGACCCAGTGCGCATGGCCTATCCAGAGAGTTCTTGGATATCCCATGCACATGGGCCCCAAAGACCCCATGTGCACGGGCCCAACTTACCCCGTGCACATGGGCTCATCAGAATGGACGGTCGAGAGTCACCTATTGGGCCTCCACTTCATCCCCTTCCTCCACCCACCTATATATTTCGTCCCTAGGTCATTTGTTAGGGGAAGAAAACTAGTTGATAGACATATGTGAGCTTTGCTCCTTGTACCACTCCGCCTCTTGAGAGAGAGGGAGAGAGAGAGAGACCACTCCATTGCAGTTCAAGACCTCCTTTGGAGAAGATCCCCTTGTGGATTCAAGCCCTCCTATTGTAGAAGACTATCATCAAGACCTCTTTCCTCATAGGATTGGGATGAACTAGTTACCTTGTATCTTTCCTTTGTTGTCCTTGGATCATTGTGACCTCATGTGTGTTCTTGGATCTAACATGTGTGTGATTGGATCTAGTTAATTTGAGTGTTTCCCCACTATTGTGTTCTTCGTGCTCGTTGTGTTCTTAAGGATTTCCCCTCCAATTCATGAAAGATCTGCACTTAGGGTTCCACCCCATAACAATCTTACTTGTTAGTTGAAACCAAACATTGGTCGCAAAGTTGCCTTTGTCCGGTTTGCACCTTCAGATCCACCATGGCACGCTCACCACTATACTCGCAATGCTTACGGTTTCCCCTTTTATATTCCACATTAGCTTAAATGATAGTCGACTGAATTTCAAATTGGGTCAGTCCATTTTTGGGAGTTTGCCGGAGGGAAGGAAGGGGCTCGCCAGAAGATGGTGGGGGGTAGTGGTTGTGGGGGGCTGTCATCGGGCTATGGTGGGGCTTCACCAGAGGCAAAACTCGACATGGATGGGGGGGTTAGCTAGGGATGGCCGGGGGCGGCAAAAGACCGGATGTGGTGGGCGGTTCAGGGGAGGGCGGGGCCGGTGGTTCGGCCGGCAGCCCGTGCAGTGGTCTTTAGGGGAAGAATAATAGGTTAGGAGAAGAAGGGTTAGGAGATGTAGGATCTTCATCCAACCGCCTGGAATGGTCGACTGACCCAAATGACAAAAGTTAGGCGACTTGCATGTAGAAAGTCCCATATATTCAGTACCATCGTCGTAGGTTCTTCAAGACGTACGTGAAAGCAGTGCTCCTCAACCCATAAAGCTAAACAACATGCCACTCATAATTCCAAACTTAGTTGTCGCGGGATTTCCAAGGTTACCTATGCGACCGGATGGCCCCTTGTTTGTTTGGCAGGGGGACATCGCGTTGCACAAAGAGCAGACCAGCGTACGGCCGTGCGGCAGGGAGCACACAAGTGATTTACCCATGTTGGGGCCACCACGAGGCGTAAGACCCTACTCTTGCTTTAGTGGATTGATGGAGGAATGGATGTGGTGTTAAGTAGTACACTTGCCCGGCAAGGTTTGCCTGCGGCGACCATGTGTATGTGGTGGGTTGGCGTTGTTAACTTTCCAACCATCTAACCCCTCCTACGAGTGCCATGGGTCTCCTTTTATAGATTAAGGGGTCACCATAATGGCAAAGTGGTCATTATCCACCGATATGATAGCAAACCGTGCTATCATACCAAAATCTATGGGCTGACAGGGTGCATTAAATGCATCGCTTTGTGTCACATCACTGGGCGCCCGACAAGGCCGGCTGGGCTATCTTGCCAGCTCCGCATTAGCTCTCTTGACATGTCACAGGACGAGTGGCATCGGTAGGATTCTCTATAGGAAATGGCTGCTATGTGGCGGATGGTTGCCACTTAATCATCTTGCGGCTTGACACCGCACTGATTGATGATGTGAGTCGTGTTTGGGTGGTTGGTAGGGCGGTTCTGCCCCGCGATCCCCAACAGGCTCTGCCGGGGAGCCTCAGTTGCTTGCTTCTAGTGGTGGCCTCGCCCCTTGCTGGGCTTGCCTGCCCGGCAAGGGAGGCCCTTCCCTTGCCGTTACCTTGCTCCTATGACTCAACCTTGGTCCATCTGAGCTGCATGTTGGCTCTTCAAATCTCCTAGTTTTCCAGTCTCTGCCTTAAGCTGGTGCTTCAATCTTGATTTTGTTTCTGTGCACGGTTGGTCAATAGACCCAGGGTTTGTTGCACCGACAGAAGCCCCCGGGCCAGCCCCGAATGCGTTGCTGCGCATCGTTGGGGCAGGACCTAATAAGTTCACAGGCAAAGTTTGCTGAAGAGGTTGGCCCGTTAAGTTTTCCATTGCTGCTTCTTCAGCCTTGATTCCGTGCCAGTTTCCGGTTTTCCCGCGTGCGGCATAAAGCCAATAGTGGTGAGGTTGCTCCGGTAATGGCCCGTGAATGACTTTAACACACGGGGTAGAAACTGCCATTTTACTCTTCCCACAGTGCGCCCTTATCCTTAGCCACGTATGCAGCATGCATCACGTGGGGTAGGTAACGGAGGCACGTGTTGCTACCTCTTGAGCACTGCGTTGGTTTTCCCTTGAAGAGGAAAGGGTGATGCAGCAAAGCAGCGTAAGTATTTCCCTTAGTTTTTGAGAACCAAGGTATCAATCCAGCAGAAGACCATGCGCGAGTCACCTCGTACCTACACAAACAAATAAGAACCTCGCAACCAACGCGATAAAGGGGTTGTCAGTCCCTTCACGGCCACTTGCAAGAGTGAGATCTGATAGAGATAATAATAATAAGACAAATATTTTTGGTATTTTTATGATATAGATTGATAGTAAAGATTGCAAAATAAAATAGATTGGAAACTTATAGGATGGAGAATAGACCCCGGGGGCATAGGTTTCACTAGTGGCTTCTTTCAAGATAGCATAAGTATTACAGTGGGTGAACAAATTACTGTTGAGCAATTGATAGAAAAGTGAATAATTATGAGAATATCTAGGTATGATCATGTATGTAGGAATCACGTCCGTGACAAGTAGACCGACTCCTGCCTGCATCAACTCTATTACTCCACACATCGATTGCTATCCAGCATGCATCTAGAGTATTAAGTTCATAAGAACAGAGTAATGCCTTAAGCAAGATGACATGATGTAGAGGGATAAACTCATGCAATATGATATAAACCCCATCTTTTTATCATCGATGGCAACAATACAATACGTGTCGTTTCCTTTTCTGTCACTAGGATCGAGCACCGCAAGATTTAACCCAAAGCTAAGCACTTCTCCCATTGCAAGAAAGATCAATATAGTAGGCCAAACCAAATTGATAATTCGAAGAGACTTGCAAAGATAAACCAATCATACATAAAAGAATTCAGAGAAGATTCAAATATTGCTCATAGATAAACTTGATCATAAACCCACAATTCATTGGATCTCGACAAACACACCGCAAAAGAAGATTACATCGAATAGATCTCCAAGAGAATCGAGGAGAACTTTGTATTGAGATCCAAAGAGAGAGAAGAAGCCATCTATGGACTAGCTATGGACCCGAAGGTCTGAGGTAAACTACTCACACATCATCATAGGGACCATGGAGTTGATGTGGAGGCCATCCGTGATCAATGCCCCCTCCGGCAGAGCCCCGGAAAAGGCCCCAAGATGGGATCTCTTGGGTACAGAAGGTTGCGGCGGTGGAAATAGGGTTTTGTGGTGCTCCTGGATGTTTGTGGGGTATATGAATATATATAGGAGGAAGAAGTAGGTCGGTGGAGCAACGAGGGGCCCACGAGGGTGGAGGGCACGCCCAGGGGGGTAGGCGCCCCCTGCCTCGTGGACTCCTCGATTGTTTCTTGACGTCCACTCCAAGTCCCCTGGATCACGTTTTTTCCAAAAATAACTCTCCCGAAGGTTTCATTCCGTTTGGATTCTGTTTGATATTCCTTTTCCGCAAAACACTGAAATAGGCAAAAAAACAGCAATTTGGGTTGGGCCTCCGGTTAATAGGTTAGTCCCAAAAATAATATAAAAGTGTAAAATAAATCCCTTTAACATCCAAAACAAATAATATAATAGCATGGAACAATTAAAAATTATAGATATGTTGGAGACGTATCAAGCATCCCCAAGCTTAATTCATGCTCGTCCTCGAGTAGGTAAATGATAAAAACAGAATTTTTTATGTGGAATGCTTCGTAACATATTTCTCAGTGTTATTTTTCTTTATTGTGGCATGAATGTTGAGATCCGAAAGATTCAAGATAAAATTTTAATATTGACATAGAAATAATAATACTTCAAGCATACTAACTAAGCAATCATGTCTTCTCAAAATAACATGGCTAAAGAAAGTTATCCCTACAAAATCATATAGTCTGGCTATGCTCTATCTTCATCACACAAAATATTAAATCATGCACAACCCCGATGACAAGCCAAGCAATTGTTTCATACTTTTGATGCTCTCAAACTTTTTCAATTTTCACGCAATACGTGAGCGTGAGCCATGGATATAGCACTATAGGTGGAATAGAATGGTGGATGTGGAGAAGACAAAAAGGAGATGATAGTCTCACATCAACTAGGCGTATCAACGGGCTATGGAGATGCCCATTAATAGATATCAATGTGAGTGAGTAGGGATTGCCATGCAGTGGATGCACTAGAGCTATAAGTGTATGAAAGCTCAACAAAAGAAACTAAGTGGGTGTGCATCCAACTTGCTTGCCCACAAAGACCTAGGGCAATTTTAGGAAGCCCATCATTGGAATATACAAGCCAAGTTCTATAATGTAAAATTCCCACTAGTTTATGGAAGTAACAACATAGGAGACTCTCTATCATGAAGATCATGGTGCTACTTTGAAGCACAAGTGTGGAAAAAGGATAGTAACATTGTCCCTTCTCTCTTTTTCTCTCATTGTTTTATTTGGGCCTTTTTTTCTTTTGGCCTCTTTTTTTCTTTTGGCCTCTTTTTTTCTTTTGGCCTCTTTTCTTCTCTTTTTTTCGTCCGGAGTCTCATCCCGACTTGTGGGGGAATCATAGTCTCCATCATCCTTTCCTCACTGGGACAGTGCTCTAATAATGATGATGATCACACTTCTTTTTACTTACAACTCAAGAAATACAACTCAATACTTAGAACAAAATATGACTCTATGTGAATGCCTCCGGCGGTGTACCGGGATATGCAATGAATCAAGAGTGACATGTATGAAAAAATTATGAATGGTGGCTTTGCCACAAATACGATGTCAACTACATGATCATGCATGGCAATATGACAATGATGAAGCGTGTCATAACAAATGGAACGGTGGAAAGTTGCATGGCAATATATCTCGGAATGGCTATGGAAATGCCATAATAGGTAGGTATGGTGGCTGTTTTGAGGAAGGTGTATGGTACCGGCGAAAGTTGCGCAGTACTAGAGAGGCTAGCAATGGTGGAAGGGTGAGGGTGCGTATAATCCATGGACTCAACATTAGTCATAAAGAACTCACATACTTATTGCAAAAATCTATTAGTTATCGAAACAAAGTACTAAACGCATGCTCCTAGGGGGATAGATTGGTAGGAAAAGACCATCGCTCGTCCCCGACCGCCACTCATAAGGAAGGCAATCAATAAATAAATCATGCTCCGACTTCATCACATAACGGTTCACCATACGTGCATGCTACGAGATTCACAAACTTCAGCACAAGTATTTCTCAAATTCACAACTACTCAACTAGCATGACTCTAATATCACCATCTCCATATCTCAAAACATTCATCAAGTATCAAACTTCTCTTAGTATTCAATGCACTTATATGAAAGTTTTTATAATGCCTACAAGAAAATTGCCATGTTGTTCTAAAGGACTCTCAAAATAATATATGAGAGATCAATTATTTCTATAAAATAGAACCACCGCTGTGCTCTAAAAGATATAAGTGAAGCACTAGAGCAAAAACTATATAGCTCAAAAGATATAAGTGAAGCACATAGAGTATTCTAGTAAATTCCGATTCATGTGTGTCTCCCTCAAAAGGTGTGTACAGCAAGGATGATTGTGGTAAACTAAAAATCAAAGACTCAAATCATACGAGACGTTCCAAGCAAAACACATATCATGTGGTGAATAAAAATATAGCTCCAAGTAAAGTTACCGATGAACGAAGAAAAAAGAGGGGATGCCTTCCGGGGCATCCCCAAGCTTAGGATTTTTGGTGTCCTTGGATTTTACCTTGGGGTGCCTTGGGCATCACCAATCTTAGGCTCTTTCCACTCCTTGTTCCATAATCCATCAAACCTTTACCAAAAACTTGAAAACTTCACAACACAAAACTTAAAAGAAAATCTTCATGAGCTCCATTAGTAAAAGAAAACAAACCACCACTTCAAGGTACTGTAATTAACTCATTATTTATTTGTATTGGTGTTAAACCTACTGTATTACAACTTTTCTATGGTCCATAAACTCTATTACTAGCCATAGATTCATCAAAATAAGCAAACAACACACGAAAAACAGAATCTGTCAAAAACAGAAAAGTCTGTAGTAATCTGTAGATTTCGAATACTTCTGGGAACCCAAAAATTCTAAAATACATTTCTGGACGTGAGGAATTTATCTATTAATCATCTTCAAAAAGAATTAACTAAATATCACTCTCCAGTAAAAAATGGCAGCAATTCTCGTGAGCACTAAAGTTTCTGTTTTTTACAGCAAGATCAAAATACTTTCCCCAAGTTTTCCGAACGGTTCTACTTGGCACAAACACTAATTAAACACAAAAAACACAACCAAAACAGAGGCTAGACAAATTATTTATTAGTAACCAGGAACAAAAAGCAAGGAATAAAAATAAGATTGGGTTACCTCCCAACAAGCGCTATCGTTTAACGCCCCTAGATAGGCATAAAAGCGAAGATAGATCTAGGTATTGCCATGTTTCATAGGCAATCCGTAAGTGGCTCTCATAATAGATTCATATGGTAATTGAATTTTCTTTATAGGGAAGTGTTCCATGCCCTTCCTTAATAGAAATTGGAATCTAATATTCCCTTCCTTCATATCAATAATTGCACCAATCGTTCTAAGGAAAGGTCTACCAAGAATAATAGGACATGAAGGATTGAAATCTATATCACGAACAATGAAATCTACGGGCACATAATTCCTATTTGCAACAATAAGAACATCATTAATCTTTCCCATAGGTGTCTTAATAGTGGAATCCGCAAGGTGCAAGTTTAAAGAACAATCATGAAATTCATGGAAACCTAGCAAATCACACAAAGTTTTTGGGATCATGGAAACACTAGCACCCAAATCACACAAAGCATAGCACTGATGATCTTTAATTTTAATTTTAATTGTAGGGTCCCACTCATCATAAAGTTTTCTAGGGATAGAAACTTCCAACTCAAGTTTTTCTTCATAAGATTGCATCAAAGCATCAACGATATGTCTAGTAAAAGCTTTATTTTGACTATAAGCATGAGGAGATTTTAGCACAGATTGCAACAAGGAAATACAATCTATCAAAGAGCAATTATCATAATTAAATTCCTTGAAATCCAAGATAGTGGGTTCGTTACTATCTAAAGTTTTGACCTCTTCAATCCCACTTTTAACAATTTTAGCATCAAGATAAAAAACTCCGAATTTTTGGGACGCCTTCTAACTAAAGTTGACTCATCTCCAGTCCCATCATTATCAAGATTCATATTGAAAAACAAGGATTTAGTAGGGGACACATCAATCACTTTTAGATCTTCATTCTTATTATCATAAAAACTAGAAGAACACGCTTTTACAGAGCAATCTTTCTTAGCACGCATCCTAGTGGTTCTTTCTTTGCACTCATCAATGGAAATTCTCATGGCTTTGAGAGACTCATTGATATCATGCTTAGGTGGAATAGATCTAAGTTTCAAAGAATCAACATCAAGAGAAATTCTATCCACGTTCCTAGCGAACTCATCAATCTTAAGCAATTTTTCTTCAATCAAAGCATTGAAACTCTTTTGGGAACTAATAAATTCTTTAATACTAGATTCAAAATCAGAGGGCATCTTATTATAATTTCCATAATAATTGTTGTAGGAATTACCATAATTATTAGAGGAATTACTAGGAAACGTCCTAGAATTAAAATTACCTCTATACGCGTTGTTACCAAAATTGTTCCTACCAACAAAATTCACATCCATAGATTCATTATTATTCTCAATCAAAGTAGACAAAGGCATATCATTAGGATCAGTAGGAGCACTCTTATTAGCAAACAATTTCATAAGTTCTTCCATCTTTCCACTCAAAACATTAATCTCTTCAATTGCATGCACCTTTTTACTAGTAGATCTTTCTGTGTGCCATTGAGAATAATTAACCATAATATTATCTAGGAGTTTGGTAGCTTCTCCTAGAGTGATTTCCATAAAAGTGCCTCCCGTGACCGAACCTAAAGGATTTCTAGAAGCAAAATTCAACCCGGCATAAATTTTTTGTATGATCACCCATAAATTCAAACCATGTGTAGGGTAATTACGTATCATTAATTTCATCCTCTCCCAAGATTGTGCAACATGCTCATGATCAAGTTGCTTAAAATTCATAATATCGTTTCTAAGAGAGATGATCTTAGCGGGAGGAAAATACTTAGAGATAAAAGCATCTTTGCACTTATTCCATGAATCAATACTATTTTTAGGCAAAGACGAAAACCAAGCTTTAGCACGATCTCTAAGCAAAAACGGTAATAGTTTAAATTTTACAATATCATTATCCACATCTTTCTTCTTTTGCATATCACACAAATCAACAAAGTTGTTTAGATGGGTAGCGGCATCTTCACTAGGAAGTCTAGAAAATGGATCTTTCATGACAAGATTCATCAAAGCAGTATTAATTTCACAAGATTCAGCATCGGTAAGAGGAGCAATCAGAGTGTTGATAAAATCATTATTGTTGGTATTGGCAAAGTCACACGATTTAGTATTATCTTGAGCCATCGTGACAAGCAAGCAAACCAACACACAAGCAAACAAGCAAAGAAAAAGTGAACAAAAAGAGAGGGCGAATAAAACAACAAGGGTGAAGTGGGGGAGAGGAAAACGAGAGGCAAATGGCAAATAATGTAATGCGAAGGATAAGAGTTGTGATGGGTACTTGGTATGTCTTGACATGGCATAGATCTCCCCGGCAACGGCGCCAGAAATCCTTCTTGCTACCTCTTGAGCACTGCGTTGGTTTTCCCTTGAAGAGGAAAGGGTGATGCAGCAAAGCAGCATAAGTATTTCCCTTAGTTTTTGAGAACCAAGGTATCAATCCAGTAGGAGACCACGCGCGAGTCACCTCGTACCTACACAAACAAATAAGAACCTCGCAACCAACGCGATAAAGGGGTTGTCAATCCCTTCATGGCCACTTCCAAGATTGAGATCTGATAGAGATAATAATAATAATAAGATAAATATTTTTGGTATTTTTATGATATAGATTGATAGTAAAGATTCCAAAATAAAATGGATTGGAAACTTATCTGATGGAGAATAGACCCGGGGGCCATAGGTTTCACTAGTGGCTTCTCTCAAGATAGCATAAGTATTACGGTGGGTGAACAAATTACTGTCGAGCAATTGGTAGAAAAGCGAATAATTATGAGAATATCTAGGTATGATCATGTATATAGGCATCACGTCCGTGACAAGTAGACCGACTCCTTCCTGCATCTACTACTATTACTCCACACATCGACCGCTATCCAGCATGCATCTAGAGTATTAAGTTCATAAGAACAGAGTAACGCCTTAAGCAAGATGACATGATGTAGAGGGATAAACTCATGCAATATAATCTAAAACCCATCTTTTTATCCTAGATGGCAACAATACAATACGTGTCGTTTCCCTTTCTGTCACTGGGATCGAGCACCACAAGATTGAACCCCAAGCTAAGCACTTCTCCCATTGCAAGAAATATCAATCTAGTAGGCCAAACCAAACTGATAATTCGAAGAGACTTGCAAAGATAAACCAGTCATACTTAAAAAATTCAGAGAAGATTCAAATATTGTTCATTGATAAACTTGATCATAAACCCACAATTCATCTGATCTCGACAAATACACCGCAAAAGAAGATTACATCGAATAGATGTCCAAGAGAATCGAGGAGAACTTTGCATTGAGATCCAAAGAGAGAGAAGAAGCCATCTAGCTACTAGCTATGGACCCGAAGGTCTGAGGTAAACTACTCACACATCATCGGAGGGACCATGGAGTTGATGTAGAGGCCCTGCATGATCAATGCCCCCTCCGGCGGAGCTCCGGAAAAGGCCCCAAGATGGGATCTCTTGGGTACAGAAGGTTGGAGCGGTGGAAATAGGGTTTCGTGGTGCTCCTGGATGTTTGCGGGGTATATGAATATATATAGGAGGAAGAAGTAGGTCAGTGGAGCTACGAGGGGCCCACGAGGGTGGAGGGCGCCCCCCTGCCTCGTGGCCTCCTCGATTGTTTCTTGGCGTCCACTCCAAGTCCCCTGGAGCACGTTTGTTCCAAAAATAACTCTCTCGAAGGTTTCATTCCATTTGGATTCCGTTTGATATTCCTTTTCTGCGAAACACTAAAATAGGCAAAAAACAACAATTTGGGCCAAGCCTCCGGTTAATAGGTTAGTCCCAAAAATAATATAAAAGTGTAAAATAAAGCCCTTTAACATCCAAAACAGATAATATAATAGCATGGAACAATCAAAAATTATAGATACATTGGAGACGTATCACGTGTCACGGGAGAGTACATCGGGAATGGCCCGCCAGTCTAGAATTGGCGGAGGTGGGTGGTGATCACCGGTGGATGGAGCCACTGTCCCTCCCCGCCCGACCTATAAATGGGAGGAGTGGAGGATGGCGGAGTCATCCATTTTCGTGGTCCTCCTCTCCTCATCTTTTGTTTCCTCTGCTCATGCTTGAGAAGGAAGCCTGGGGCCATCCCCCGGGCTACTGTCTGGGGTCTCCTTTGGACCTGAAAGGAAGGTTCAGGCTGTGCAGCGCTGACGTCGGGAGTGGCAACGCCGGCGCGCTTCCCGCCGGGTCGCCCGTGGCCTTGACTTTAGTTGGAGAGGATGCGATCAACAACACGTCGTGGCTCGAGGCGGGCACGACGCGTGGTAGTCGACCACTCCCCACTCTTCTTCCCTTCGCGGCATCAGGGAGGAGCCGTAGAAGAGATTCGCCGCCAACGGGGGCGAATCTGGATCCTCCTGGACGCGGTTTTCTTTGTTGGCCAGGAAGGCTCCTTTCTTTCTCACACGTCTTCGAGATGTGCGGTGACTTCTAACGTCGGATCTCTCGGGGACGACCATGCTCTCTATGGTAGGGTTTAGAGAGCATGGCGCCCGGCGTGGCGGTCACGCCGAGGTCTTCGGGTGGTAGTGATGCGGACGACACCGGCAACCCACGACGCGCCAAGGACGGGGACGACCGTTCCGACGAGTCGTGTTTGCCAACGACTCCATGCCACCCATCTGGTCCTCCAGTAGCGTCACCATCCACGTCTTCCCTCCGGTTTCTTCCACCCTGTCGGGGAGCGGCGCCGAATCCTAGCTGTGCGCGCCTCCGGCCCCCTTCGACCTCTCCCTGCAGGAGATGGACAAGGGCAAAGGCGTAACGGGGCACTAATCTTTTTTTAAATCTTAAACCGTAGGCAATTGCCAAATTTAATTCAAACAATTTATCTCTCGAGTCCATCTTTTTGGTCCATAATGCTTGTACTTGTATCCGCATGTCAATAAAAGAAATAAACCTTGCCGAGAACTTGTGCATGTATATGTCCATGCAGAGGTGGAATGCCTCTTTACTGTAATTAAACGATGTTTCTCGGCAGGATATCCCGTCGGCACCCTTTTTGTCTGCCAAAGAACCATGTCTGCCGGGGAACAGACTGAGGCGCCAGCCCCCCGCCCACTCCCCTTTCACCAAGGGCCACTGCAACCATCCAGGCCGAAGCAACTTCGAGCCAGGGACGGGAGCACCCTAGTTTCAAGAGAGCGGTCGAGGTTTCTCTATGCACAAGTTATATCTTACATAACACTAATTAACAAGAGGTAAACTTATCTGTTTGGCTTCCCAGGGACTGCTGTGCCATGCAATCTTCTCGTCCCTTGTCGGAGTCAAGTTCATGGCAGGAACCTGCAACTCCATGTAGATGAGAATGAATGCAGGATGCATGCCTATCTATATGCATATGCAAATGCCCATGAAATTCTTATGCAATGATCTGGATGTGCTGGTGCATGCATGCAATCTTAGTTGGGGCTACCCTACAACGCTTCTTTATCTTATCTTGCACGGGGTCATCGCCCCGTCTTTGTACAAGGGGTCACATGCAACTGAGGCAAGGACTGTACAAAAGGGTGGCTGTCGGGCGGTGCCCGGCAGCCTCGTGCGGGTAGTACTTACGGAGATGCTCAATATTCCATGAGTTTTGCAACTGTGTGCCATCTCCGGTCTCCAGACAGACTGCGCCAGGTCCGGTGACTCGTATAACCCTGTAAGGGCCTTCCCACTTTGGTGATAACTAGTTTGTACCCTTGGCGGACTGAACGCGCCTAAGGACAAGGTCACCTTCCTCAAAACACCGGGCATGAACCCTGCGGCTATGATAGTGACACAGGGCTTGCTGGTAGCGTGCAACACGAGTAGAAGCCTGGAGACGGTTCTCCTCAAGTAGCACAGCGTTGTCATGCCGGTGCTGATCTTGTGCTACTTCATTGTAGGCAAGCACTTGAGGGGAACTATAAATGAGTTCCATGGGGATAACTGCTTCTGCCCCATAGACCAGGGAGACGGGAGTCTGCCCAGTAGCTCGGTTAGGTGTCGTTCTGAGGGACCAGAGAACTACCAGCAGCTCCTCGATCAACCGCCTGCCGTGCTTCTGCAGCGTATCGAAAGTTCTTGTCTTGAGTCCATAGAGCACTTCAGCGTTCGCCCTCTCAGCTTGTCCATTGCTCCCGGGGTGTGCCACAAAAGTGAATGAGATTTTACATCTGAGGGTGTGAACATATTGCATGAAGGCGTGGCTCATGAATTGGGTGCCGTTGTTTGTGATGATCCTTGCCAGAACTCCAAAACGACACACCAATTCTTTCAAGAATTTGATAGCTGACTGAGCAGTCATCTTTCTCACGACGGTCACTTCCGGCCACTTTGTAAACTTGTCGATGGCAACGAACAAGAATTCAAAGCACCCGATTTCTCGGGGGAAGGGCCAAGGATATCGAGCCCCTAGACCGAAAATGGCCATGATAGAGGGATTGTCTGAAGGGCTTGGGCAGGAAGGTGTGTTCCCTTGGAATGGAACTGACAGGCTTCACATTTTGTGACAAGCTCAACTGCATCTTGGAGGGCTGTGGGCCAATAGAATCCTTGCCGGAATGCTTTCCCAACTAATGCCCTTCATCTAATGTGTGAGCCGCACATTCCTCTGTGAATCCCAGCTAGCAGTTCCTTTCCATCCTCCCGGCAAACACACTTCAATTTCATACCGTTGGGCCTCCTTCTGTACAGAGTGTCATCGACAAACTGATCCATACTGGCCCTCCACGCTACTCTTTCAGCTTCATCATGATTGCCAGGGAGTTCTCAATGTGCCTTGCCCAATTTGGAGCCTGAGGCTCGGCAACAAGGACTAGCGGCACTTGCTCTGCTGCGGGAGCACCAGCCTCGTTCGCGGGGTCCATAGGCCCGGCTGGAGGCGGTGGTCCGGCAGGCTATGAGGAGTTGTTTCCAGTAGGGTCTCTGCAGGGAGCAGATGGCTCTGCCGGGAGAGGCTTACCGTAGTCCATCTTTCTCCTTTTCTTGTTCATTGTGGCTAGTGATACGGAGGGTTGAGAGAGATGGAGAACAAAAGTTCCTAGTTCCACAGGAAGCTTCCGCGCAGCACACTTTGACAAGTGATCATCTATGATGTTTTCCGCATAGGGTACGTGCTCTGTTTGCAACCCGTCAAAGTGCTCCTCCAATCTCCTTAATTCATCAATGTATGCTTCCATCAATGGGCTTTGGTAATCTTTGTAAACTTGCCTCACCACGAGCTGTGAATCTCCTCGAATGATCAGCTTCTTAATTCCCAATCCTGCTACAATCCTGATCCCGGCAAGGAGCCCTTCATACTTTGCTGTATTGTTGGTGGCTTCTTCCCTGGCAAAGTGCATCTGGACGATGTACTTCAAGTTCTCCCCGGAGGGGGCAACAAGAAGCACGCCAGCCCCTGCAACTTGTAGGGTCAAAGCACCATCAAAATACATAATCCATTATTGGGGGATTCCTTGCCGGGGAGAGCTGTCTCTGTCCTTTCCTCATAAGAGGCTGGCGTCCATTCTGCAATAAACTCTGCCAATGCCCTGCTCTGAATGGTTGAAGTGCTCTCAAACTTCAAACCAAAGCTGGATAACTCCAAAGCCCATTCCACTATTCTACCAGTTGCCTCAGGGTTTTGGAGTATCCTTTGCAATGGGAAACGAGTGACAACCGTGATCTGATGGGCTTGGAAGCAGTGGCGTAGTTTCCTTGGGGCCATAATGAGACCAAAGATCAACTTTTGCATGCTAGAGTACCTCGATCTAGCCCCCTGTAACAAGGAACTGACGAAGTACACTGGGCGCTGCATAACTTTCTTCCTTGCCACGTCCTTGGGGTTGCTCTCATTGCCGTGCTCATAGTTGTCCTGACTCTTTCCTGATTCTGCCATGATTTGGCCGCTTTCTACCTCATCCACCTCTCGCTGCGCTACCAAAGCTGCACTGACCACTTGGTTGGTTGCACCAAGTATAGCAACAATGGTTCTTTGGGTTTGGGTGCAACCAAGGTAGGCACAGATGATAGGTAGGCTTTCAACTCTTGTAGAGCTGCATCTGCTTTCGGGGTCCACTTCATAGGTCCCTCCTTCTTCAAAACCTTGAAGAACGGCAGGGCACGCTCGGTAGACTTGGAGATGAATCTGCTCAGCATGGCAACGCATCCCGTCAAGCGCCTCATATCCTTAATTGTCCTTGGCGCTTGGATCTGTTCAATGGCCTTGATCTTGTCGGGGTTGGCTTCGATCTCCCGATGGGACACGAAGAACCCAAGTAGCTTGCCGAAGGGAACACCAAACACACATTTCTCCGGGTTAAGCTTCAAATTGATCTTGTTCATATTTTCAAATGTCTCTTCCAAGTCCTAGATAAGGGTTGCCTTATCCTTTGTTTTGACCACAATATCATCCATATAGGCTTCTTTATTTCTGTGCAATTGTGGCTCAAAACCAATCTGGATTTCCCTTGCAAAAGTGGACCCGGCACTCTTTAATCCGAATGGCATGCAGACAAAGCAGTACATACCACATGGGGTGATGAATAACATCTTCTCTTCGTCTTCCTTAGACATGAAGATCTGATGATATCCTGAGTATGATCCAGAAAGGAGAGCAAATCACATCTCGAAGTAGAATCCACGATCTTGCCGATGTGCGGCAAGGAAAATGGGTCCTTCAGGCAAGCTTTGTTGAGGTTTGTGAAGTCAATGCAAAGCCTCCACTTACCATTAGCTTTCCGAACCACTGCTAGATTTGCCAACCATGTAGGATGCAGTACTCCTCTGACCAAACCAGCTACTTCCAACTTCTTGATCTCTTCGGCAATGAACTGCTGCCTCTCCAAGGCCTGCTTCCGTACTTTCTGCTTGACGGGTCGGGCATGTGGGCAGACAGCAAGGTGGTGCTCAATTACCTCCCTGGGAATATCAGGGATATCATATGGTTGCCAAGCGAACACATCGATATTCGCCCGCAGGAAGGCAACGAGCGCACTTTCCTATTTGTCATCAAGGGTGGCGTTGATAGTGAAAGTACCTTCAACGCCGGCCAGCACTGCCGGGACCTTCTTCACTTGGGGTGCAGTAACCTTGGATCTCTTGCTGTTGGATCACTTCGGCACGTCGTCAACGGGTGCTGTGCACTCAGAGGGGGCACACTTCCCGGACTCCTTGCCAGAGGTCCTGCAATCCCTCTTCTTTCCTTTGCTTTCCTTGGCGGGAGCTGCAGCCGCCGCAGCGTCTGCTGCGACTGCATCCCAATACATCTTGTCCACACAGATAATTGCATCCTTCTCATCTGACGGGATAGTGAGGACTCACAATGGCCTAGGCATTTTCAGGGTGTTGTAAGCATAGTGGGATGCTGCCATGAACTTGGCCAGGGCTGGTCGTCCAAGAATCCCATTGTACGGCAGGGGGAGATCAACCACATCAAACAAAATCTTCTCATTCCGAAAGTTCAGCTCTCCCCCAAACGTCACCGGCAACGTGATCTTCCCCTTATGATGACTCCTGCCGGGGTTAGCTCCTTGAAATGTGCTAGTGGCCTCTAGCTCCTCTTCTCCTATCTGAAGCTTGCTGATAACTGCGGGAGAAATCACGTTCAACCTGGCCCCGCCATCCACTAACATCTTTATGACCCTTGAGTTTGCGAATTGTCAGGGAGACCAGCAACAGCAAACACCCTACTGCCGTGGTGCGGCAAGGGTGATACTCCTCATTAAAGATGATGGGCATGTGGGACCACTTGAGTTCCTTCCGGGCCTCCGGCGCTGGTTCCATAACATTGACCTATCGAGCCCATCGCTTGAGTTGGCGATGAGAGGTGTCCAAAGATGCACCTCCATCAATGCATAGGGCGTCAGTGGCCTTCTGAAATTCCTGCTCACTAGTTTCCTCTTCATCCCCTCCATCATTGGCATCATCACAAGTTTCCTTCTCTCGGACCCTGGCGGCTTTCCTTGGTTCCGAAAGGGCTTGCCGAAGCGATTTTCTTCACCGCCTCGGCCCTAACCACCAGTAGCATTCTGACCTTTTTCCATATCACGCTTATCATACTCTGCTCTCTGTCTCTTGACAAGTTGCCCAACCTGATAACACTCCTGAAGGTCATGGCCTTTGGTCCAATGGATCTTGCAGTAATGCCCATCACCTTTCCCAACTTTTTCCGCAGCAGCGGCCTCCTGGAAGGCAGTGCACGCGACAGCTTCCTTGCCGAGGGCCTCAGCCTTGGCATTCTTGCCGGTACTAGGCGTGCCCTAACCTTCCACAGTCATCACTGCCATGTCTCTTGGTTTCTTTCTGCGCTTTTTGCCCTTCCTCTGACTGGTTAATTCATCCTCATCCTGTAAATCAACATTAATGCAATCTTCCTCTCCGGGAAACTTCCTTCCTTCTTCCATCCGGCCACATTTATCCACTAGTGTATATAGCTCTTTCACAGTCTTGGCCAACCGCACGTTCATTTTGGAACGAATGTGGTGGTTGCGCACATTCACTACAAAAAAAGACACATCCGTGACATTTTGGGCCGAACGAAATTTTTTTCTGTCATACATATGCCACTTCTATGACGATAATTGTGACAAAACCCGGTATCATCATAGATGTGGTGGGTCCTACTTCTATGACAAAAAATCATGACAGAAAATGGGATTTTCATCCTGGGCGGGCCGGAGACGCAGCTGCATGACATTCTTTGGGCCGTCCATGATGGAAAAAACCATGGTAGAAGCGAGGGGGAGGAAAATTTCGGGGAGTTCCCGGTTACGGTGGGAGGTCGGGGGCCGAGCGATGCGCGTTTCTCTCGTACACGTACGCGCATGTGTGCGAGGCGTTGGCTCTAACTGAACCCGAGTGAGGCGTTGGGCTCTAACTGAACCTGAGAGATTGCACTGCAGGCTACGGGTTACTGAACCCAAGTGATCGATCGATGGCTGTTAACTGAACCCGATCGAGCGATTCCTTCGCTACTGCTGCTAACTGAAGCCGATCGATGCTGCCTCTGGATGAACAGTGAGCATTGGGGTGGGGTTGGATGAACAGTTCCCGGTGGGTGTGGATGAACAGGACCCCGTGGTGTTGCCTCTGGATGAACAGGACCCCGATCGATCGAGCCGGTTGGGGCTGGATGAACAGGACCCCGTGGAGGGCTGGATGAACAGGACCACCCCGTGGAGGGCAGGATGAACAGTAGACGGTGGAGGGCAGGATGAACAGTAGCCCGTGGAGGGGTGGTTGAACAGGAGCCCGTGGAGAGGGCTGGTTGAACAGTAGCCGGTGGAGTAGCGCGCGGTGGAGGCTGGATGAACAGGAGCCCGTGGATGAACAGTCGTAGGTGGAGGCTGGAGGAGGTCGATGGTGGATGAACAGTAGCTCGTGGAGGCTGGAGGGGGTCAACGGTGGAGATGAACAGTATCCCGTGGAGTCCCGTTTTGCGGTACGCCACACCCATCCCGATGAACAGGACCCTTGTTTCGATCGTAGCGCTCCAACACAAGTCCGTTTCGTCCGTTTTGCGGTACGCCACACCCCTCCCGATCAATAGGACCCCCGTTTCGACCGTAGTGCTCCAACACAAGTCTGTTTCCTCCGTTTTGCGGTACGCCACACCCCTCCCGATCAACAGGACCCCCGTTTTGACCGTAGGAGGTCCGTTTCCTCCGTTTTGCGGTATGCCAGACCCCTCCCGATGAATAGGATCCCGTTTCGAATATGGCCGGTCGAACACAAGGTTGTTTCCTCCGTTCTGCGGTACGCCAGGGCTCGTTTCCATCGCCTGTTCCGTCCAAGCCCTCCCGATGAACACGACGCATTCCGTTGCCTCCTCATGAACACGCTGCATTCCGTTGCCTCCCCATGAACACGACGCATTCCGTTGCCTCCCCATGAACACGACGACAACACTGTTTCTCCGTTCCGACCCAGCCATGTACACGAGCCCTGGACGTACGTATGCGCGAGTAGGCGTTCGAGACCGCGCCCGTATGTACACATACGTGGCCGTATTTTCTTTCTTGCACCCTGGCCGCTGTACGTACGTGTACATGCTACGTGCGCGCCTCTACTACGACACGTGTGCGCCTCTACATCGACCAGTATGTACGTACACGTTCGTGACCAGAATAACAATGCTACGTACGCTTCGACCAGGTGGGTCCCGACTGTCAGGCACTTCCTTGCCTGCGAAGATGTAGCTGGTGGGTCCCAGCAGTCAGGGGGGAACCGTTTTGTTTTTTTGCCCGGACGCACTTCCTTGCATGCGAAGGTGTAGCTGGTGGGTCCCAGCAGTCAGTGGCCTAGTGGCTCCCAGCAGTCAGGGGGCGAATTGTTTTTTTCGGACGCACTTCCTTGCATGCGAAGATGTAGCTCGTGGGTCCCAGCAGTCAGGGGGCGAATCATTTTTTCGTGAAATACGGTGGCCCCTCCGATGGGTCCCTGCTGTAGGTGGAGGAATAATTATTTTGCGCGTAATAAGGAGGCACTTCCTTGCGGCTGCCGTGGACCCAGCTGTCAACCTCTCCATGTACAGTACTCTTCCGATGGAAGTCGGTCGTTGACCATGTTGACCACGCCGCGCTGAGAGCACCAGGGCGGTGGTCTGGATGACGGCGAGGACTAGGAAGGGGACGACGTAGAGCCGAGGAAGACGCAGCAGTGGAAGCCCGCGCGGAGAGGAGTACGAGGGTTCACTGGTTCGGCTGCGGTGTAAGGCTACCGTCGCCGCAAAATAACAGGGATTATGGGTGAGTAGAGGGATGGCCTGGCCAGCGGTGGGAGTAGTATGGGGCGGTGAGGCCTCCGCAACATCATAGACGGCCACGGGAGGCAGGAGCACGCGGCACGACCGGCGCTGCTTTGGGCGGCTGGAGCAAGAAGACCAGAGGTTGAAGAAGCACTACGGCCGTTGGATGGACATCATACGATCACTGCAGCTACAATCGTTTATATTGACTAAGCTGACAAAGCCCTTGGTACGCGTCAACTTAGTAGGTCCACAGCTCGAATTTGGCAGAGAACATATAGCCCATTTGCGATTTGTAAGAATGTACAGCCCATTTTTTAATTCTAATGGAATTTTACTACAGCCCATTTACAGTTTGTTAAAAGTACAACCCAACTTCTAGCTAGGACAACGATTAATAATTTCAAACAACCGCTCAAAACAGAATTCAAAAAAAATTCCCACATTTTGATGGGATCCGAAATATTTGTATCCGAAATTTCTAGTCAGGTTAAATATAATTTCAAAATAAAGTTATATTACGTTAAAATCCAATGAAATATTGTGCGCGCAACAAGTAATGAAATTAAAATTTTCAAATTTCAAAAATAATATATTTTTCAAACTAATTACGTGTTTGGTGCATTGTAACTGTCCAGTTATTATAATTACATCCCATTTATTATTTCTTAAAGTCCATTTTCTTGTTAAGCCTAATGCATACCTCCTAGGAAAGTTTGCAGCCCAGTGGGGCGGAGAATAACAAGTTGACCCGGATAGTGTGTACAACTGTCGGCCCTGTTGCATTGCTGATGTTGAAAAAAAGCTATTTTTTATACACACATTAAAAAATTTGTATAGATAAGGAACTTTTTTATACACACATTTAACAATTTTTAAATACATGATTAAAAGTTTTTAAAACATATTTTTAGTTAACAGTGGGCCCACAGCGAGCGGAGGAGGTCACAATACACATATTTTTTAAATACATGATTAACACTTTTGCAAAAACAATTAGCCCACGGCGAGCCAATTAGCTCCAGTCGGCCCACAGGGGGCCGACATGGGCCAGTCGGCCAGCTGTAGGCCGACTGGAATCCAATCGGCCTGCTGTGGCCGACTAGGCCCAGTCGACCAGCAGCGGGCGGACGGTGTATTATTTTTGAATTTTTTTTACCTAGCGTAATGTTTATGAAAATTAATAAAAAATGTATTATTTAAAAAAATAGCGAAAAAAGGCCTGTGTAGTACAGTACAACCTAACATGGTTACTCAGCCCACATTCAGCAACGCCGGAAAGGCCCAAACAAGGCTTCTGTACAACTTTCTGAAGTCACTGAGCTCAATTAATAACTTAAGAAAAAAGTTAGATTACAGTGGAACCTAATTAAAAGCTGTCACGAGCAAATAAATAATTCAACGGGTCCCACTTGTGCGTGTGTGCGTGTGTGTGTGTGTGAGAGAGAGAGATATAGAGAGAGACCCATCGACCGATGCTCGTAAATACATCTTTCAGCCATATGCATTGCTGATGCTCAGTAAAAACTTATATAGTTGACACAATCATATAGAACATCATAGTACACTAAACTTGCATACAAAAATTCCACGCAGGCGGCACAATCAGGATGGAAGCAGTGGATCGCTACGGG
Organism: Triticum urartu; assembly: GCF_056163025.1. NCBI lineage: Eukaryota > Viridiplantae > Streptophyta > Magnoliopsida > Poales > Poaceae > Triticum > Triticum urartu. Next base: position 188,360,892 of record NC_141873.1, on the reverse strand, counting down.
AAGGGCTATGTCGAAACCAACGAAGTCGTACATAACGGTTCATCGTCTTTATCAATGACGGGGAAATATCTTGAAAGTTGTGCAAAGAAAACAGACAGACAACACAATAAGTTCTCCTAGCACATTAAGTTGACGTACAACCCTTTCTAAAAAAAGTTCAGGTACAAAATTAGAACAGGTCACAATCAAATGTACTGGCATATCAGTGCTCCACACCCATAGCTCAGATTTAACTAGTATCTGACAAGATTCAGTTGTTACCTCAAATTAGAGCACATCCAGGCAGCCAGCCCTGCCTCTTCTCCCAAAGGAGCAATGGCCTCCACCGCGCGTTGGAGTAGGCCCTGTGCCATCCATCATTCCCTGCAACATGGGGAAAGTCTGACGTCGACTCCTGTAATGGAAGTCGTCGACGGACCCTGGCACCAGCGGCGGCGGCAGGACTTCGATTGACGGATTGACCACTTCTTCGACATGCACGAACACTCGATACACGTACATCCCTAACGTGGTCCGCGGCGGCCTTGGTGGCGACGAATAGTACAACCTCGGTTCCTGCACCGGTATCTCAACACCAATCACCTTCGGTATGGTGGACGGCTTCTTCATCCATGCCATAACGGTCAGACCGCAACTGTCTGGAGGAACTAACATACTTAAGGGCTCACCTCCAAGGTCGTTGATAAGCTCGTTCATGGACTCACTGTTCCAAACATGTCGAGGCATGCCGTGGAAGGTAAGCTTTGTTAAAAAACTCAAGCTCAGAGGGCACCGAGCCCCATCCTGGGTGCCATCGATCAAAGCTCACCAGCGCGCCATCGCAGAACAAACGCTGGGAAGATTCAAACACACGACTGCAGTCGAAAGTTGTCCGAAACCTGATGAAGAAATCAGCCGGTGGCGGACAGACTTCGACGAGCAAGTCACTTATTTGGATGCCGTACGCAATGCCAAGAGCTCTGACAAGGTCATCCGGCGAGATGGGAGGCCGATCGCCGTTGATGGTTACCATCAGCACTTTGCCAGCAAACTGGTCGTTAAGCGCCGCCATGCCACTGTTGAGCGAGAGCACACAGCGACCGAAGGCAGGATGGACCTCAGGATCTCCGGCTCGGAGATCCGCGTTGACCGGTGACATGATAGTGCGCTTGAGTACAGGGAGTACAGGAGGGGGATTTGGGGGAACTGGAGTAGGAATCGAGATTCTAGAGGTGGGGGAGGGGCGGGAGACTGCAGATGAATAGGTAGCATGAATTTCGAGCACGCGCCAATATGCTCTCGGCGCGCAAGCACACGAAAACACCGGTGGCGCCCACATGTCGGCCTAAGAGTCCTTATTCATTCTTTTTTGGAGAGCCCGGCCTTTTTTTCAGGATCTTTTGAGAGCCCGGCCTGAGAGTCATAATTGACCTGTTTGGCATTGTGTTACTACTCGGCCCATATTCAACGACACCTCACTGGCCCAAACAAGTGTACATCATCGAAGAGACACTGAGCTCAAATTATATAACTTGAAAAAAGGGGATATACTCTGAACACTGGAGAATGGTGATGCCCTCATTTAGCCCACCAGTAGTTCGAGACAATAAACAGTTCGAAACAACGATATATACAACATTCAAACACTGACTAGTGACTACTACTGACATAAACAGCAAGACATGATAGTTCATAAGAAGTCTTGCTACACCACCAAAACGCACCCATCTGCAGTGCTCAGACTCTCGTGATCCAGACGAGAATGACATTCTAAACAAAAGCAACTATTACATAGTAAGAGTGACATAGACGAGGATGACCAAATGACAAGGAATATTCATAACAAAAGAAAGAACTACCCATCCAGAACCAGCAGCAAAGACAACAAAGTCATTCGAAGAGATGATCCAACACCATCATAATTTGCAGCCCCGCTTCAGCGATCAGTGATCCGGAGACACCAGTACTCCACCCTTTCGATGCAACAGCCCAATTACCTATCAACCTGAAGGCTCGAACCACATCACTGCCTGTCGTAATTGAGACATCCAAGGATCAAAGTTAATCCGGATGCCTTTGTCATTCTCACCTTCTTTTGGCTGCAGGTTGTATCGTTGACAATTAGGGGAGTTTGCTCCCGAACTCCTAGGGCTCGCCGTGTAGACACAGTTTTCCATAGCAAACAGAGCCTCTCTGCCATCAAGGTCCTTGCCAACGGTGATCTCCTAGTTAATTGGATAATTGAGTCTGAGAAATAGAGAGTGTGAACCAAGGCTGTTTACCCGCCTCCAACTAAGAAATCCTAAAGGCCCCAACAAGCTGGTATCCTGCTCAGAGACATAACAGCCACTATCCGGATACTCACGTATTATACGGTGCTTGTATACAGTGGGGTTTTTGCAATATAAATTTTCCGGCTCATGTGTCCGAATGATCATCAGTCTTTTGCCATCGTCTGATCGAGCGAGGAACCAGTTGTGCTTCCTTGTTTTTGGCAAAGGTGATGTGATTACAAAGGGCAGTAACTGTAGGGACACTGCATCATATCAAAAAGGACATGCACTGTTAATGTAAGATCAACATTGTTCAGAGTATGAGTAGGATAATGCAAGAAACAACATTGATATGTCCCTGTTGGAACTGGGAGGAAAATACTGGGAAATATATACTGGGTTCGAAAATATAGAAGTGTCGTGCATGGTTATACTCATGTTATCTCGCAATCGATTCTTCACACGAAACTACCATGTCATGCATGTTATGTAATCATGTTCTGTCCTCAGAAACAAATTCTTCAAGGTAACTAACAGACCATGCATTGTTATATACTCATGTTCTGTGGGCAAAATTTTTGTCAGGATATTATTCTAGCCATTGATTGCTGAAGGGCGAATATAGGTATGTACACATGGTAAGCATTGCAGGATTTCACTACTTCCAAATATAGAGTTCTCCATATGCACATTTACTTCCCTAATGTATGGTTAGATGAAACCAATAGTGTGGTGCATGTTTCTACATCATGAAAATGAGGAAACTAACATGGCCATTGATTGCTGAAGGGCGAATATAGGTATGTACACATGGTAAGCATCGCAGGATTTCACTACTTCCAAATATAGAGTTCTCCATATGCACATTTACTTCCCTAATGTATGGTTAGATGAAACCAACAGTGTGGTGCATGTTTCTACATCATGAAAATGAGGAAACTAACATGGCCATTGATACACACTCATATTTAGTAGTAGTATATAGATTACTGTAAAATAAGGATAATACCCATATATTCCTAACCGTTTGATTATTCAGGGTACAAATTGGCTGTAATGACATGGTCACAATCGCATGAATTAACTCATTCCAGATATAGCTGATTTACAGCGTCTCTAATACATTGCCATAGTTCTACTCAAATTCTGCTCAAACAGAGATATGCCAATCATCACAAAAAGTTCAAACAGTGTCATGGCGTCATCATTAACATGCGAGGAAACAACTTACACGCGCCGTCTCAGCAATACGTGGTGCCATCTGCTTTGTCGATCGTGTAGATGATGCCATTGTGTTCAATAGCATCACAGAAGTGTGTATCTGCTTTGACGATGATCCACTACGAGCCGAGTTGTCTCCAGCTAAAGAAGGCACCGGCGTAAAGATAGGCGAGTCCGCGGTCGAACAAGGCAATTAGCTTGAAGTCTGTGTAATTCGCATGTCGTGTGGGAATTTGGCAGATTACAATCTTCTACAAAACAAGGTCCGTCCAACTGACGTAGTAATCTAGATGACTTGGACCGCGATGGTAATACTCTATATAATCCAACGAAGGAAGGATAATCTCATGGGAGGTCTGGAAGTTCACGAGCACCAACTTTTTACCGTCTTCTCTGAAGGCAGCCATCCAGTGGGAGTTCATGCCGACCCAGTACATACCTGCCAAGAAGTTTCGGGCGATGGTGATCGGATCGATGTCGAGGGAAATGATGTACGACGACCCACTACATACCTGCAAAGAAGTTTCGGCTAATGGAGATCGGATTGAAGTCGAGGGGCATCATGCACGCCTCCGTATCATGGTGAGCCAATCTCACAAGACCAGATAGCAGCAAGCAGGGTGTCTTGAAAAGCTTAGGCCTCGCTTCGACGATGGCCATGTGCATGTCCCTCGAGCATGCAGCTAGCCGCAGGGCGCTCAACATATCCATACACGAACAACAGAGGTCGAGGATGTCATTGGGGAGATTGCTCTAATCACGGCTCATATGGATGCTGCGCGGTTCGCATTCGGCCATGGTGGAGTTTGGAAGGTGGCTTGATTTACGGGGGAGAAGGATGTCGGTGCTGGAGTGGCTAGCGAGGGAATAGTGGTACTGGGGGAGGCGAGTGAGGCGACGGTACACGGGGGCACAGTGAGATGGAGACGGAGAAGGAGATGGAGATGGAGTGGTGCTATGGGAGCGGAGAGGGAGACGAGGCGAGGCGCCAATGTGCTGTACAGCGGCGGTGACAGACTGCACTGTGCACAGGGTGAGGCTGACTTTGGTAACCCGAACACGCCGCCCAGACTAGTGTGAGGCGCAGGGTGTTATCACTTCACTGTGAGGACCGGATGAATAGTATTTTGACCATCAAGTTTACCACAGTTGTACTACTACTACTACTACTACTACTACTACTACTACTACTACTACTACTACTACTACTACTACTAGGTACATGAGTACTCCAGTATTGTATAGCGTAAATAGGTCTCCCGTGCTAGCATGCCTGTTCACTTCATCGTTCAGGTATCATCCATATTGTGAGCAGAACCAAATTCTCGTGCATGCCCAATCAACACTCTGCCGCGATGCATGCAGTGGTCGTTCTGGTGCATCAAGGACGGCATGCAGATCGTTCCACACTTGAGAATAGGAAAAATGGAAAGGTAGAACGCGGCAGCAGCGGAAGAGAACGCTGGCTAACGAGGCTGGGAGGGGATCGATCATGAAGTTAATGCTCCACGCCTAAAGGTTTTGGGAAAACCTGATTTTCATAAGGTGACTTATACTCACCTAAACGTAGGGAGTATTCCTTAACCAGAGAATGTTGTGTCTCCCACTCACGCGCTCAAAAAAAACTGTGACACATTTTTTATCTGTTTGCATAGGTCCCACCTATCAGGAAGGATGGGCACGTACACGAATAGGTACGACTCATCAGTCTACCCGCATAGCCTTTTCGTTTAGTCTACCTAGCCGTCTAATCAACTGCCTGCACGCCACTTCTCCCATTTACTTCTCCATCAGGAACCGATTCTCCTCGGCTTCTTCACCTCCCCTTCGTCTTCATTTGCATCCAAACCCCACTGCGTTCACATTGTTTTAACCTCTTTAAATAATCATCTACTACTTCAGTTAGACTAGCCATCTAATCCTAATTCTCCAAACCATAGCCCTCCGTTCCAGCGGTTCCAAATGGCGATAGAGATCGAGATGCAGGTTTTTAGCGTCCAACATGTCCTCGTCGAAGGCTCGATGCGCATAGTTGCCACCGTCACCGTCCACCCAAGGGTTGTTCGGTAGTGGATCAACAATGTATCCAACTCACTCGAAAAGGTAGAGACGAGGGTCATCAGTCTCGACGCAGAGTACACGGAGCGTGCCCCTAGGAAGATCCAGCGCGCCGCCGTCCTTCAGTTGTGCCTCGAAGATGAAGTTTTGGTGTACCACATCATACACTCGCCCTCCATACCAGGTGAGCTTCACGATTTCTTGTCTCAGGAGGACGTATACTTCTGTGGGGCAGCCATCGAAGCGGACAAACAAAAGCTGGAGCCGTACAACCTTGATTTGAATAGCATCGCTGACCTACAAACCAGAATCAAAATTCCTATAGAAGTTTGTGATAAATAGACACCATCCCTATTCGACGTAGAAAATTTTGTGCTCGGTACAAATCTTCAGAAGGGTGATGAGACGGTGGCATTAAGGTCGTCTGGATGGGAGAATTATCCCTTGACGTACGAGCGGATAAAATATGCTGCCCTCGATGCCCTTGTGAGTTTCGAGATAGATGCAAGGTCCAAAGAGCTTGTTGCGAAGCCGTCTCCCACAGAGAATGAGAAGAAGAAGAAGAAGAAGAAGAAAAGGCTGCACCAGCAGGAGGGCAGTATGGATGGATGAACTATTTCCTCTCTTGTAAAAAAATTATTCCCTCTCGGTGTATATTGATTAGATGGACTATTTCGATGGTGTGCATGTATTTGGAACAGAGTAGTAGAGTGGGTCCCCTTGACTATAAGGAACTATTTATCCACATATATAGCTTTCTCTGCTACTCCTTCCAGTGATCGGTATGCAGTGCATGTGTCCGTAGACCTGACAACTTGTCCATGGAAGTTCAACTACGACAACCATCACGTTTCATCTCGCGATTCCCATGACGCCTCTCCAACCCACAGCACCACGCCCCCCGACGTGCGGAGATATGGTTAGAAAGGAGCACAGCGTTTTCCTACTTGTACGGCAAAAAATCGGCCGCAGACAGCATGGTCCGCCTTTGACCACCATGTGCAAGGTTCGTGCTATATTATTCCATCTCACCATGGTTCCATCATACCAATTCATGCGGTGGCCCATTGCATGGTTGATCTCAATGTTGGACAAAGGTTCTACGGGAACGGTTTCACCGTTGTAAATGTTGTGCAAATTGATGTTGGTACCCTCCCGTACATATGCAAGCCAATCTCCACTCGCACCGAGCCTAACCTGTGAAACAGTGGGCAGGGGGAGAATTAGGAAATGGACACGGAAGTAGTCTTTAGAATGCATTTACTACGTGATCAAACTCATCTTACCTGCTCATCGGAGGAAATCCGAGTGCCCCTCAACGTCGGCATCTCAAGGGGCGTCAACTTGGAACTACAGCCACGCCGCGCTGGAGAGACCCCCAAGGAAACATCCTCGTGCATTCCACGGAACATCAAGATGCATTTGTATGAGTAGTTTATCTTGTGAGAGAAAAGGATGAACGAGGGAAGGCCTCTAGAGATAGAGATGGACACTACTACTACCAATGTGTTGGCCCGTGCGTTGCAATGGATCCAAAGTAGTAGAATAATACTTGTTCACGTGCTTGAAATATAAACACTCTAGTTTTGATATACATGTGTCAGCAGACATGATAGCTTGTCCATGGAAGTTGAACCACAGCGACCATCACGTTTCTTGTTTCTACCACTAAGCCACTAAAGTTCGGTCCCGTGGGCCCCGAGAGGGAAATGTAACTCCTACGGCAGGCCTTGTGGTGCTCCCGCAGTACAAGCTCTCCAGCGCGGCGTGGCCGTAGTTCCAAGTTGACGCCCCTTGAGATGCCGACGTTGAGGGGCACTCGGATTTCCTCCGATGAGCAGGTAAGATGAGTTTGATCACGTAGTAAATGCATTCTAAAGACTACTTCCGTGTCCATTTCCTAATTCTCCCCCTGCCCACTGTTTCACAGGTTAGGCTCGGTGCGAGTGGAGATTGGCTTGCATATGTACGGGAGGGTACCAACATCAATTTGCACAACATTTACAACGGTGAAACCGTTCCCGTAGAACCTTTGTCCAACATTGAGATCAACCATGCAACGGGCCACCGCATGAATTGGTATGATGGAACCATGGTGAGATGGAATAATATAGCACGAACCTTGCACATGGTTGTCAAAGGCGGACCATGCTGTCTGCGGCCGATTTTTTGCCGTACAAGTAGGAAAACGCTGTGCTCCTTTCTAACCACATGTGGAGCTTTCTGGATTCTAACATGTGGCAAAATCTGGTGGAATGTAAGGTTAGGCAAGTTTGATTAACTTAGGCGAGTGTTTGATTGAAGCCACACCTTAGGCAAGCCACACTAAGGCCCCACATGACATACACACAAAAAATGTGGCAAGATTCCCTTAGGCTTGCCAACTTGTTTCTCTCGTTTTGAAGAACTAATAACTTTGCCTAAGCTTAGTTGTGGCAAAGTTAGGGTCTGTTTGATTCAAAGGATTTTCATAGGATCTTTGAAGGATTAGAATCCTTAGGAATTTTTCCTACGTTGGTCGTTTCGTTCGTAGGATTGAATCATGTAGAATATTTTCCTAAGGATTCATTTGTACTACGTTTCACAGGAATTCTAACATGCACTCCAACCTCTTGAAAGAAATCCTTTGCTTTTCATGTGACACAATCAAACAAACTCAAATCCTATAGGGATCCAATGAACATGCCATTCCAATCCTACTTTTTTCCTATTCCTGTGTTTCTGCAATCCTATGAATCAAAGAGGCCCTTAGTCATGAATTAAGTTCAACCATGGAGTGTTCTAGATTATACATGTGGCAGAATTTGGTGGATGATATCCAGCGGCCAGTAGTTCTCGGATTTGCCATCTTTGTACCGTTGGATTGGCTTCATCCAACGACCAACTTTCAAAGTTTTTCACACACTATATAGGGGGTATAGATATAGATGTGCCGGTCCGTTGTAATGGATCCAAAGTATATATATCTATTTAGTGGAGTGCACTCTAAACACATTATCTATTTATTTTTCTCTAACCTTCTGTAGCCATGCAACCAAGCCACAGAAGCTTCATGGGTGCCCCCCACATCATATTATTCATACTACGTTGATTGAAAAAAAGATAAATCACCCAAAACAAAATCTTCCCGTTTTTTGCTCCTACGATGTTGTGTCGTGCACGTACCTACTAGTTGTATAGTGGTAGTACCAGTAATATAGTATTAGGAGTACAAACTTGGTACTAGTAGGAGTAGTACTAATACGGAATGCTCCTACTCTATCAACGAGCCCCGTCTGACCCCAAATTTCTTGGCTTCCGTGCTACATGTAGATCTTCCCATCGTTTCTTTTTTCCAACCAGGCGGCGGGCGGGGTGTCGGTTTGCTCAACAGCGGTCCCACATGAAAGTGAAAATGCTAGGCAACACGCCTTCCCTAAGACATGTGTCGTGCCGGACGGGCCATGTTGTACTCCCGATTCCCGTGCATGTGGGGGTGCGACGCGAATGCGGTAGGCCTTTTCCTTTTACCAGCAATGTGCTCGTGCATTGCGAGGGGTCCAAAGTAGTAGAATAGTAGTATTTGTTCACAAACTTGAAAGAAATCACTATTGTTTTGATATACTCCTAATATATTACTCCCTCTGTACCTAAATATTTGTCTTTTTTGAGATTTCAAATGGACTATCACATACGGATTATATAGACATATTGTAGTGTTTCTAGCAAGATGCCCGTGCGTTGCACGAAGTTGATGGAAAAGGTAAGCACAACTTATAAGTTGACGGATGGAGTACTAGTTACAGTGATGCACATAATTAAGCAAAGGGATCACACATGTTGGTATTGACTGGAACGAGAATGCAACAACATAATAAGAATTAAGGCCACGATGATGCGATCGAAGTGGTGGTTACAAAAGGCAAGAAGAAAGATGGATCCACGAACGTACGACCTCCTCCTCCTCAACTTAGTGCGCTGGGCCACCGACTGGCGGCTAAGGAGCGGCGGCTTTTGTGGCGAGGTCGAGGTGCTTCTCAGTAAAGGCATCCAAGGCTTCCAGCCGGTTGAGGAAGGCCAACATCGTAGCGTCCTCACTGGCCTTGTGGATACCTATGTACATGATTTCCTCGTACATGTGGATGTGTTGGTCGACGAATTCTTGCAGGGCGAGGCGCCTCGCGGCGAGCGCGACCTCCAAGTGGACATTCTTCGTGGCGTCGGCGGGCAGTCACAGGGCCACCAGTGCTTGAAAGAGGTTCCGGCCATGGAGGCCGATTAGGGTGGCAGGCAATGAGGAGCCTGGGTGCGCGGGCTGGAGGAGTACGGCGATGTCGTCCACGAGCTTCTTGAGGACGGTAAACTTGTTGCTGGTGGCAACGATCATCTGGTCCAACTGAGAGTCATAGTTGGCATTGAAGGCAGCCATCCACCAGCCGGTCTCCAACACCGTCTGGAGACGATCCTCGGCGCCATGCCACAGGCTGGCGTCGTGGACCATCTGGCGCAGCCGCTGGCCGCTCACGAGCATCGCCACCATGGGTCTGGAGTGAGCTCTTTTGCCCTTAGTGTAGGTGCTTAGGCAAATGCTTAGGTGCGTACGATGTGGTAGATGCATTGGAATGGAGGGGCGCATTTATATGAGGGCAATGAGCGCAAACTGCGTTGCATTCACATCGTGCAGCCTCTTTTCCCAGACCTCCTCCCATTACTTCCCTCATGCATTAATTGAAGAAGGATGCATTAGCCGTTCAACATATCGGGAACCGCTACTCCCTCCCTCGTCTGCATTAAAGCCGTATCGGGATCTGCGCCGCCCGCTGTCAAATCGAATACTCCCTCCGTCTAGGTGAGTATTAAGTCATCTTACGAAAACCAAATACTCCCTCCTTTCCGGTTTATAAGGCTCAATTCAAAAATCTCACCAACTAAGGTAGATGATGAGTGGTGGAATATTTTTTGTCGTTTGCAAAAGTACCCAATTAATGCTCTTGTTTTCCTCAAAAAATTATGTTTACGAATGCATTAATTGCAATGCATGCATGCATAAAGTGCATGCATTGGTCAGTTTTCTCTTAATACTTGCATGCAATGATTTAATGCACATTGAAGTCTGAACATGTGATGGGGAACAACCAAATTGAGCCTTATAAAATGGAAAAACTAAAATTTTGAGATAAGTCCTATAAACCGGAAAGGAGGGAGTAGTAAACACATAGGCGTGGTGCATTAACTCTCACGTTGTTTCTTATTTTTTGACATAAATAGAGGAATCAACCAAGAAGAGATGTGGGGCTTGTATGCTTTTAATGACTTGAGACTATCAAACATGACATGAAGTGGTCAGTTCGTTGCACAAGAACAAATACAACCCACGTCAGCACACACGCATCTTATATAGCATCACATCCAATGGCTATAAAACATGAATGAGACCAAATTATATCCCATCTAGATGAGTTCTAGCAAAATTGTATTAATAATACTTAGTACTCCTACGCCATGTATCATATATTAGTATCATGTAGTACTTTATTTATTTATGAGGTATCCAGATGGCACTGCACCACCAAGAAAAGAGGGAAACATCAAAATTATGGACTACTTTTTTGAGTATGTTGGTAAGGTCCGGTCATAGTCACTTGTTGAAATCTCTAAAAAGACAAATACTCCCTCCATCCAGAAATACTTGTCATCAAAATGGATAAAAGGAAATGTATCTAGACGTATTTTAGTTTTAGATACATCTCTTTTTATCCATTTTGATGACAAGTATTTTCGGACGGAGGGAGTAGAAAACAGAGTTGGTGATGATGGTGTGCGTGCCATCCTGCAATATAGGCCGTCGGATTTATATCTAACGGATAGGAAAGAAACTATGGAAATTTTGCAAAAATATACCCACACGTCTCTCCACATTGGCAAGTAAGGCCTTCCCTCGTTCAACATTTTCTCTCACAAGATAAACTACTCATACAAATGCATCTTGATGTTCCGTGCAACGCACGAGCAACTAGCTTATTTCTTTTAAAATAGTTGCTGCGATAATTGGGTTGAAGTGATATATTTTATGTCTACCCCGAATGATTTCAGATTCACTAGTAGTAACAAAGAAAAGGTTGCCTTGTTAATTAACAGAAAATAGGGTGAAAACTATCACATGAGGCTGGTAAAAACAAGGCACACTGGGTTTAGCGTCATCGTCACTACAGCTGTGCGCGCGAGAGAAGTCTACATATCGAGGGGGCTACCGAGCGAGGCACCGAGACACAATGTTTGAGAGAGAAACCAATTGATAGATTATGATCAGATCGAGTTGTCACCCTTGTGCTGTCATTGTTGGGGGGGAGGGAGAGAAAGACGTATCGAGAGTGTGCGCGGTAGGCACAGAGGCACAACTAGCGAGTGTGTGTGTGTGTGTCTTTGAAAGAGGAGTAGATAGATTATTATCAAGATCGATGTGCCACCCTACTCCTTCGGTGCCGGGTAGTGTGTGTGTGTGTATGTTTGAGAGAGAAGCCAGTCGATAGATTAGTATCAAGATCAAGGTGTCACCCTACTCCTTCGCTGTTGGGAAGTGTGGGTGTGGGGGGGGGGCAGTGACACTCACATATCTCTACTCTTATAAAAAACAGAGTTGGTGATGATGGTGTTCCTGCCATCCTGCAATATATGCCATCCAATTTATATCCGACGGACAGGAAGGAAACTATGGCAATTTTGCAAAAAGATACCCACACCCCTCTCCGCATTTGCAAATAAGGCATTCCCTCGTTCATCCTTTTATCCCACAAGATAAACTTCTCATACAAATGCATCTTGATGTTCCGTGCAATGCACGGGCATCTTGCTAGTAGGGAGAAGAAGTTTGTGTGACACATATCTAGCTATATTAAGGGATAGGTAGATAGCATATGTGTGAGAGACATTAGTGGCTGTGGGTGGGCGGAATTAAAGGGGTGGGCATGTTAGACATAGAGAGCGTGTGTGTTTCTGTGTGAGAGACTTGTAGGGTGGGGTAGAAAGACAAATTTAACCCTGACGGAGGGAGAGAAATACACGAAGTGCGCGTGTGTGATTCCGATGCCCACAGGGAAATGAGATATGTATGCATGTGAGAGAGATTGCACAATTCATTCACGTATCACTATCTAGCGATCGTGGACGTGCATCGCTTGAACATAAGTCAATATCTACTTTGTATCATGGCCAAAGGTACAATATCAATTCAATGCTATAAAGATTGGACACTCACATATCACATTTTTTTCTATTTAAATAAGCCTTTTTAGTTGTGCATGCCAAAGTTACAGTGATATTTCTTCAAACAACCAATGTAGCTATCATGAACATGCATCATTGTTACTCTTGCATTCAAATTCATTAGTCTTGGATGATTTAAGTTTCTATTTTGAAGTAATATATGTAATATTCATATGTGAATTCAACGGGCACGCAATTTATGAAATGGAGGCTATGTAATCATATGAGGTAACACTTTTAAGTAGCTGACTACAATATCCATTTATTTTTGTGCGCCTCTACACTAACACGTCAATGCATTATGTTTAAAGTAAATAACCAATGGCACTAAATTATCTATTTACACGAGAAATACATAGGCTGAGCGTTTGATCCCTTTTTTTGTGAACGCGCCACTACACCCGTACGATTGGTCGCGCCCGTGTGAACGTCCAAGTTATCGGCGCATCATCCCGAGTTATTGTCTATTTCTGGGGTGGACTTCACACCAGTTATTAACTGCTGACGCGTGCCCCGTGTACATAGTCTAGCATGACCTTCCCGCTAGCACAGTCCAAAATTAGTTGAAACTGGATACGAACGATCCCGCAGGCAGCAAAATCTCCCGCCTCCTTCTAAAACTTCCGCCACCTTAGTCTTTAGCATGCGAAATCCCCCTTTTGTCCTTGGTGCACGGAGATCAACAGTTACAATACCGCCCTCATCTACATCATAGGCCGGGGCTGCTTTGGTAACTTCCGGTTCCCCCACTAGATGGCACCCCCATTTCCTCTCCCCCTCCCGCAAGAACGACTAACTCCACAATACCAGAGCATCTTACATCACGCCGTCCGTACTTCATCGACCTTTCTCCCCTCCACTCTCGAAACCCTAGACGGCTCATCCACCGGTGTACCATAGCCCATTCACTGCCAGCGGCATCCACCTCCCCGGATCTGCTTCTGCGTCCGCATCTACCCCTCCCACCTCCCCTAGAAACAAGTAGACTGCTCATCCACCACTGTACCACAGCCCATTCAGTGCTGGCCTTGTCCACGGCGCCGGATCTGCTTCACCGGTACTCTCGTCAACCCCCGCGCATCTATAGCGGCTCATTCGTACTCCCCACCGGAGACGCTTCGTCCACACCCCCCGGAGCCGCCCCACCGACGCCCCCGTCGATGGCCTCTGATCTTCTTCGCCGACACCTTCCTCAACCCTACCGAAGCCGCTTCACCGACACCTTCCTCAACCCTACCGGAGTAGCTTCGCCTATACCATTCTCAACCCTACCGGGTCCGCTTTGCCAACTCACAAGTCCACGGCCTCAGATCCGCTTCCTCGCACCCTCATCCAACCTACCGGAGCAGCTTCTGACGCCCCATCCACGGCCGCAGATCCGCATCGTCGACACCACCCTTAACCCAACCATCGGAGCAGCTTCTGACGCCCCATCCACGGCCGCAGATCTGCATCGTCGACACCATCCTTAACCCAACCACTGGAGTAGCTTCACCTACGCCCTCGTCCACGGCCATAGATCCGCTTTGCCCACACCGTAGTCCACCCTACCGGAGCCGCTCCACAAAAACCCTACTCGACGGTTCTAGATCTCCTTATCGGACCCCAACAGCCAGCGCAGCGTCATCACCCTTGACGTTTCTAACTTGATTCCCCCAGTTTGGAGAGATGCCAAGCACCCGCCACGGCCTAGGTAATTGTCACCTTTAAACCCGTCCAGCATCACCTGCCCGATGTACTTCAAATATACTAACCGGTCGCTATTACCTATTATGCAGCTGGCAAAAACTACAAGGACGATGTTTCTTCTGGATCTAACAGCTTGGCCAACCAAGATCCTGGACTGAGGCATTGCTATGATATTGTAAGCGCGTCTCTCTCTCTTGTATTGTTCTGTGCCTGCCAGCGTGCTTTGCTAGGATTTTCGACCAGTAATCCCTTTGTGCAGACAACTATTTCTACTACTGGCTGCTAAATTAGATATGTAGATATCATACATGATACTACCTCATACCTCCATTCCTAAATATAAGTGTTTCTAGAGAATTCCACTATAGGCTACATACGGAGCAAAATGAGTGAATCTACACTCGAAAATGCATCTATATACATCTGTATGTGGTCCATACTAGAATTTCTACAATGACATATATTTAGGAATAGGGGCAGTACATTACACAAAATCGTAGGTGGCATGTAGGAATTCCAGTGCACTACATTAGGCTCCCTTAGAGTGCCTGCTAGTCCAGCATACAGAGTCATGGCTAGTTTATGGTACACACACAATCGTTAATTCATGGTTTAAATATGCGCAAGGGATATGCAATGTAGTATCATGTAGAGATGTCTGAAATTAGCCGTGTCAACTTGCAGATAGGGTTACACAATGAAAAAGTACAAGATGTATGTGGCAATTTCATGGAACATCGCAAAAAAGGAGAGGCAGCGGTGAGCCTATACAGTGTGCCATGGTACGTCACTCCTCCATTGCAATCATCGTGACATGTTATTTGTATGCCAGTTCTATTAGCCAAGTTTCTTAGGGACAGTTATTATGAGTTATCCTAAGAAAATAAGCACCTGTGAATATAAGCTCCATGTAATAAGCCAACCAGTTCTTTTCATTGCGTTTTCAGCTTATCTTTGGTATGATCAGTGGAAAGTCCAGATTGCATTATATTTTTTTCATTTTGCTGCCCATATGGAAATTAATTTGACTTGCAAACATCGCAAATTGAACACAGTGCAGTAATTAATATGATAGGAAAATAGACCATCACTATTTGCTCAAAATGCAAATACAAAGATACCATCTACTTGGCACAATCTACTTTGGTCAATGTTTTCCATAGAGATCCCATTGCCTAATTTAAACGAAGAACGGATGACCCACAATTAAATGAAGAACAATTATTTATTGAAATTCGATGGTCCAGGTGGCTGGTTATTATCGTATAGCAGCACCACCTGAAAGCATCATATAGCAGCAGCAGCTCATAGCAACTCATCATACAGCAGCAGCAGTCTGCAATTCATCTTATACCAGCAGCAGCTCATAGCAATTCATCATATAGCAGCAGCAGGAGCATCTCATAACAATTCATCATATAGCAGCAGGAGCAGCTCATAGCAATTCATCATATAGCAGCAGCAGGAGCAGCTTGTAGCAACTCATCATATAGCAGTAGTAGGAGCAGCTTGTAGCAACTCCTCATATAGCAGCAGCAGCTCATAGCAATTCATCATATAGCAGCAGCAGCTCATAGCAACTCATCATACAGCAGCAACAGCTCATAGCAATTCATCATATAGCAGCAGCAGGAGCAGCTCATAGCAATGCATCATATAGCTGCAGCAGAAGCAGCTCATAGCAATTCATCGTATAGTGGATCAGAATGAAAATTTGGCAAAAAATCAGAGGAGATCCTCACCTTGTTGGATGAGCTCATCCATCAACAGCACCTCAAGGCCATGGCCTAGGAGGAGGGGAGGGGGAATAAGGTGCCTTCTGCCGTAGTGTGGCATCGACCGTAGTTGTGTAGCGCCCGCCAGAGTAGTGTGTTGGACGAACCACAGTGGAGCAGCTGCTGGAGACCATGAGAATGAGGGGCGGCGCCAGAGGGAGGAGAAGCCAAGGAGATTTGCCCCTACCCGCCGGCCATGTAGCCTAGCTGGACATAGCATCGTCGAGGACAAGGCCAGATGGGACCAGTGGCGACGGCTCGCTGGAGGAACCCTAGTGCTGCAGGTAGGGGATCGAGGTAGAGGAAAAGGGGAGAGGAGATGCAAGCGGGCAGGGCAATGAATGCTTGCGTGTTTGTTTTTACTTGAGGGTCAGGTGTGACACAGGCGTCAGCAGTTGCATTTTGAGTGTAATATAGGCAGACAACAGAGTCATTTCACTATTCCCCTTCCCTTCAATTTTTAGTGGGGTTCTACCCGAAACACCCCCCTCCAAAGCGAAATTAGTTAAGCCCAAGCCCATAACTCAAAAATGACTTCTTTACAGCTTTTATGGCTTATTTTGACAATATGCCCTGAAAAGGCAGAATCGAACTGGCCCTTAACCTGCAATTCAATTGTGCGTGCAATGATGAATCACTCCTGCCTGCTATCTGTACATTTAGGCATCATCATACATGGCATAACCTAATACATGTGCATTCCATTGTAGAATCTAGAATATGCAATGTTTATGTTAGTTCATACGTTGCACATGATGTTTAAATGCCCCTTAAATCTGGTCAGTCAAGTGATGGTATTTAAGCCTCCTTCTTTGCTTCTTTTCTTGATATGTAAGATTTGCTCACACATCTGTTCAATTGCTTGTTTGCATCAGCCAGCCATACTAGGACTGTTTGCTTTGATTACTTGCTGTTCTTGACATAACACTCTAACAGAGCTTGTCAAAGATTTAAACACTAAGGGCTGCTGTAGTGGGGCCTTGTCTAACTCATAGGTGACATAAAAGTTTGGTTGTACACTACAGTAGGCTCTCCAAGAGTACCTGGAGATCCAGTTCGAAGGTATGCCTAGTTTTTACATAGTGCAGAGATAGTAAATGCTCATTTCATTGTGTGCAAGTGCAAGAGATGCGGCATGTTTCATTATATGGTGTTGTTTTGTTATAATCTCATTCTTTTGTGTCCACAGACTGGAAAGTATGCATATTTATCTTCCAAGGAGACGAGTAACTAGTTTGTGTCACCTTGCAGAGGGGGTGCAATGAAGATAAGAATGAGGATTTGCAAGTACAAGATGTTAGGAAGGAGCCTTGCAAGAGAAGTAGGAGCTGTGCTGAGCCTCTTCAACCTGCTAAGGTAAGTTAGTATATGCAAGTCAATAGTTCAATTCCTTGTTTGTTTCAGGCATAGTTAATTTTCTCTTTTCAACTGCTTTATTTGTCCTCAGTTAATGAGATGCCCAAATAATCATGCCTGATGTTCGGTACTTGTATCACTATTAGTTGACATAATTAAAGGCCTTACCATTTAATTACTCTGCCGAAGTATGCCTGAAGCTTTGAAGTCTATTAACCAACTATTATTGCATGAGGCTCACAATCTAGTTTATACTACGCTAATGATTGCATAGTTTTGACTGCTGTAGTATGTTTGTATGAAACCCTCTGCTGTTCATTATGCTCCCTAAGACTTTATTGAGGCACAGAATGGCCAACTGCTTGCTTACTTATACGCGACATGCTGTCTAAATTTGTAACTTGTCTGTGTTTTCGATTGGGCCCCAACATCATGCTCCTCTGGTGAGCTAAGAGGGATTTCTGTATGCAGGCTGCACAGACTATCTTTTTTATAATTCTTAAAATATCACCTGCTTATGCTTCATGACGTGTAACATTTTTTTAATGTGACGTGTAACATTATTGTTAGTCCTGTTTTGCCATGTAGTACAAAATAGTGTCTTGTTCGCTTCACTGTTGTAACTATATTTTTGCCCTATTCATGTGTACTTACAGAAACATTTCAGGATGAAGTGACATCAACACAAAGATCTGCGAGCAGTGCGGCATGGCCGTTACCGAATGATTATGGATTGGAATTGGAATGTGCTGATGTTCTCGAGCATCAACTAGAGGTGGCAAGACAACGTGTACATGATTGTCAACGTATAATCAACAAGTTGAGACTGGACATGCAGGTATTAGATGCAGGAGTCAAAAAAATGAAACAAGACACTGAGGTAACCATGAAGGAATTGGAGATTTTGCAGACTGAAATTTGTGCTATCTGAATCCGGCCAATCCTATTTTCTGAAGAGATTATAGTTCAAATGGCGCGTCCATGATGTATGAGCTGTATTTGCCCAGTGGGTATAATCGGCTGTAATTTCTTTATTGTATAGTGTAGGATTATTCTACCTTTCTATGCCTTGATCTCTTTGTTGTAATAGTGTAGGCTTTTTAGAGGTGATAGTATTGAGTAGGATAATTCTTTGAATATGCTATATCATTCAAACGGGGGCCAATTCGCCCGACCATGGCCCTTCACGGGCCGTCGGATCCATGGGCCTTCTACGTCTCATAGGATCCATGGGCCTTCTACGTCTCTAGGATCCATGGGCCTTCTACGTCTCGTAGGATCCATGGGCCTTGTACGTCTCGTAGGATCCATGGGCCGCTGGCTCATTTATGGGTCTTGTACGGGCCTTTAATGGAAATCATACATTTTATGGGCTGACCATAATGGGCCATTAATAGGCCGTATTTGGTGATGCTACGAAAATGGCCCAACAGACTAACGGTCCACAAACGGGCCGACTGTAATGACGGGCTGAATTTGGCCCACAAACAGAAAATGACAGTAACGGGCCGTAAGTAACCGAATGCTGCAAATGAGCCCAAGAATAAATGGGCCCTCAGAAGGCCGAAAGTTAACTTGGGCTGGAAACGACCCAACGGAATAACGGCCCGTTAATGGGTATAAAGTGATACACTATTCATTACGGGCCAGTTTCACCACGGGTCGTTAATGGGTGTAAAGTAATACAGTGTTCATTACGGGCCAGTTTCAGCATGGGCCGCTAATGGGCCAAGTGTTACAAAGGGCCTCATATGGGCCGAAAGACGTCATGGGCTATACATGGGCCAGAAGTGAAAACGGGCTGGAATCATATTGGATAGGGCGTAACGGGCCTTGGGTTAGCGGGCTGTAAATGGGCTATATGCAAACAGGCCGTTAACAGGCTTTCCATGGGTCGGCCCGCTAGCTTTTGACCAAGTCAAATGGGTCGGCCTTTTCACAGGAATGGGCCACTGTTGGGCCGTGCCACGTGTCGACGTATCATAGGCGCCTTCTGTCCAGTGAGTGGATGACATCTGTCCCAACGATGAGCCGACACGTGTTTCCTCTAGCCAATGATAATTTTACACAGGGAAAATCCCCATTGGTCGGGGCTGTTAACGGGTTATCAGATCCAAAACCCGACCCGATAGCTTAACGGTGTTCCGTTACGGTGGATGCCACGTGTTGGTCACCCTTGACGAAAGCACTTCTGTGACGCGCGATTTATTTTCATGGAAGTGGACACTTCCGTGATGATAATTTTGGTAATGTCATGGAACACTTCTATGACAGCACAGGTATGACTATCTTGATTCTGTCATAAATTTGTCATGGATGTACATGCATGACAAAAAAAGCGACCTACTGTGACAAACACGTATCATCACGGAAGTGTATTTTTTTGTAGTGATTGGACTGGAAAGCCGCTATAATAGCCGCCGGATGGATATTTGGAATATTTCTATGAACTTTATAGAATCTCTTCAAATACTTATGGAGGGTTTGTCCTTCCTTCTACTAGAGAAGATGCAGGTCGCTGGGCTTGCCGGGCTCTTGATGGCCATCGGTGAAGGCACCGATGAACTCGTGGCACATGTCTGCCCATGACGAAATGGAGTTCTCTGGCAGGTGCATCAGCCAAGACCTCACATTGGACTTGAGGGCCAAAGGGAACTAGTTGGAAAACACCTTCTCATCTCTTCCCCCGGCAGCCTAAACAGCGATGGTGTAGATGCTCAGGAACTCTGACGGGTTCAGCCTCCCATCGTACTTCTCAGGTATCTTTGGCTTGTACACGCGAACGGAAAGCCAACGAACTTGCCGTAGCTCTCGTGTAAAGGCAGGGCAGCCAACCTCAAAGGGTATGCACCCGCCAACACCGAGCACAGGCTCATCGACATTGAGGCCGTCGTACCCGTCGGTCTGGTGGGGATCGTTGCGGCGCCGTTCGGCGATGGCGCGCGCGTCCCCCTGTTGCCTGTCTTCCGGGGTATGACGTTGTCCTGGACGTGCTCAAGGGTCAAAAGAGGCCATCGAGATGTCATCGGGGTCTTGATTCTGCTGCGTCCTCACCGACTACCGTGACGGGGACTGAACCATGGGGACGGCCCCCTTTGTACAACTAGCGGCTCACAAAGTACCTGTTGCTTGGGGTGGTTGCAGTGGGCAAGCTCGTCACGAGCCCCGAGCTTCGACGAAACCGAGCACGTTTTGGATGGCGGCACGCCACTCATCCATTTGTTCGGCTGCTAGCAGGAACCTCAGTAAGAGTTGAGCTCGCGCCATGGCCTCCGTGGCCGTGCTTGGCATGGATGTCGATGACGTTGACCGCACCATCGCCTGGCTCCGTATGGTGCCAGCAGCGACGGCGGCGCCCTGCCCACGCTGCAGTGGGACGACCGCCAGGGCAGCATGGTCATGCGGTGGTGGTGCTCGAAGATCAGTGGCTCCGTTGAGCTCAATGGCTTGGTTGGCTCGTCCGGGAGGAGACTCATGCACCGCGGCCACTCCCATGGAGGGGGCGACCGGAGGGCGATGGCTCGCCCCAGACAAAGCACCGTTGCTGTGGCTGTGCTCATCAACGAGAGGAGGGGCCACGGACGGAGTGACCCCCTCGCCCACACCTTGCAGAGCTTGACCGTCAAGACACTGCTGATGTTGTTCTTCTCTGGTAGCTCTGGCCCCCGTGTCGGCCGCGGGGGAGGCGGTAACGGTGCCACCTGCTCCAACCACGCCCCCAGCAGCATCCACATCCTCGCGAGCCCCCGTGTCCCCCACGACGTTGGAGGACGTGGGTGGAGGAGCCTTCGAGGTGGATGGATGGGCTGAGGTGCCAGATTTCTTCTTGGGCGCCATGGTTGACGGTGCCGTCGAGGATGAAATTGTCGATGAAGATGATGCGCAACGTACACTTTCAGGTTCACGCAAGCGCTCCACCTACCTGGCGCACCAAAGATGTCGCGGGATTTTCGCGGCCACCTATGGGACCGGGTGGCCCCTTGTTTGTTCGGCAGGGGGACGACGCGTTGCACAAAGAGCAGACCAGCGTACGGCCATGCGGCATGGAGAACACAAGCGATTTACCCAGGTTTGGGCCACCGTGATGTGTAAGACCCTACTCCTGCTTTAGTAGATTGATGGAGGAATGGATGTGGTGAAGCATAGTACACTTGCCCGGCAAGGTTTGCTTGCGGCGACCACGTGTATGTGGTGGCTTGGGATTGTCAACTTTCCATCCTTGTAACCCCTCCTACGAGTGACATGGGCCTCGTTTTATAGATTAAGGGGTCACCACAGTGGCAAAGTGGTCATTATCCACTAACATGATAGCAAACAGTGCTATCATAACTAACTCTGCAGGGTGACAGGGTGCATTAAATGCACCGCTTAGTGTCACATCACTAGGTGCCCGGCAAGGCCCGCGGGTTATTTTGCCAGCTCCGCATATGCTCCCTTGACACGTCGCAGGACGTGTGTCATCTATAGGCTTCTCTATTGGAAATGGCTGCCATGTGGTGAATGGCTGCCACTTAATCATCTTGCGGCTTGACACCGCACTAATTGATGACGTGAGTCGTGTTTGAGTGGTTGGTGGGCCGGTTCTGCCCCCATGAGCCCCAGCAGGCTCTGCTTGGGAGCCTCGGTTGCTTGCTTCTAGTGGTGGCTTCGCCCCTTGCCGGGCTCGCCTGCCCAGCAAGGGAGGCCCTTCTTTTGCTGTTACCTTGCTCCTTAGGCTCAACCTTGGTCCATCTGAGCTGCATGTTGGCTCTTCAAATCTCCTGGTTTTCCAATCTCTGCCTTAAGCTGGTGCTTCAATCTTGATTTTGTGCCTGTGCATGGTTGGTCAACAGACCCAGGGTTTGTTGCACCGACATTAGTTTCTCAAATACGAATCTGATATGATGCTGACATGTACTAAAACAAAGAATGTTTAATTGGTCAGCTAATGTTCCTACTTTTCTTTCGAAAAGCACATGCGCCACATATCGACGGACGGTAGGGCATTGTGTTCTAGACGTACAGGTAATACTAGGACATGTTTCTAGCAAGTTCCACTTTAATGATTTTACTCCTGATGCTTAGGGTTTTCCCACTATATCTACACTATTATCTATGTAGGTGCTTTGTGTCCTACTAGCAGCTGTCCACCCTTTAAAGCTAAATAACACACCAATCATATGTCCTAAGCTTGTTCAAATACAAATGTGATATGATACTGACATTAGCTAACAAACACACATTTAATTGGTTAGCTAATGCTCCCACTTGAGTTTCCAAATGCATGTGGCCACATATAGAGAGACATCATGGAATGGAATTTCTCTGGGCGCTTTGATCCATCATGGGTGGGAAACCAACATTGTATAGAAAGAAGGGGAATCTTAATAATATGCTTCCCCTTCTATTCTTTAACATGTTCCTCTTCTGTTCTTCTTTAGTAAGTACAGTATGTTCCTTGTCAAGAAGAGGAGCAGGGACATCAGCAATAGACAGCTCTATTGGGCCGCTTCTGCTACATAATTTCACACTTCGAGTTGGTCTACCATAATATCCAGGAAATGGTGGAGCCACGCAGTATTTGATAGACTATACTGATAGTAACAGCAGTGCGCCTTCAGATGAATAGAGATGGCCTATAGGTGATCGATAGGCTGCATATTTGTAGCGGCAAAACCCTGTATTTTCCAGCCATTTCTGCTTTCCTGATTTATTTATGGTGGTTATGGTGTACCCCTTTTATCTACACTACGATCTTCCTAGTGGCTGTGCGCTCTCGTTATCATGGTTTGGCAATAAACTTTCTATATGGCATATTATGAACCTATCATCTGCCAACTATCCTTACATGTAGAGCTCCCAACAAGGAGCCTATTTTTGTGTGTATTTGTGCCAGATTATATTAATCTACTCACCATATTACATCACACAAGGACTATCTCATCAGAATCCAGTGATAGCACACAAGGGTTTACAGGGAACCCTTGTTTATTAGAATATCCTCTGCATTACAAAGATAATCTCACTACTATTTATGTTTTCATGCTTTTCCAATATTGTACGTAATCACAATGAATATAAGAATGCACACATCAGAAGAATATTGCGGAATAGTTCAATGGGTAACAAACTTGGCATCAAGGGATTTAGGTTCATTGTGGATGCAATGAAACCCACATGCTCCCGACCTACAGATTTGTATTCAGAATATGATCCCAATAACTTCTGAGTTCGAGGAGTCAAAGGCAGATGGCCTATCATGTTCACCCAATAAGGTGTCTGTTCTAATTTGGCAAGGTTTTATTCATTCCACGTATCTTGCATAAGGTGTCTTGCATTTCTTTTGCTTTGTTGCACCACCATCTGCTTAGTTTACTCATGATATATGTGAAGATGCCATGCCCATCCATTATCAATAACTATTCCATTTTTCGTCATACCATGTTTTTCCATTCAAATGTTGTTCTTGTGTTTCAGACATCCAAAGGAAGAGGGTGATTGCAGAACCTGAAGGAGTACAAGCAAAGTCTTTGAAAAATGTGGTGCTACCGGACAAATCAGATAGCACCAAAATTATATTGGTGATAGAACCAGCGCCGCAAAACCTAGGATATTACAACTATGTTGGTCGCTTCTTTGCTCTTGTGAGTACCTATTGTCCTATCACTTTACTAAAATTCATACCTGGTGGATTATGTGACATCATTGTGCATTATAGCTTGCTTATCCACTGTTTGCTCCAAATTATCAGATCTATATTAATGCTTACATAAATGTAGAATAAACCCAATGATTATGAAGAAATTTAGTTCTGCATTGTTCTTGTAAGTATCTACTGTCCTTCATTACCATACTTATATTGTCAGCTAGTTCTTCATGTACACTTTGCAGCTTATTTTCCCTTGCCCTCCATTTTCTACACATCAGATCTACATTTACTCTTGCCAAAATATTGAATAAAACTAATGTTACTAAAGAAGTTTAGCTCTGCATTGCTCTTGTCAGTGCCTTGTGTCTGTATGCCGTATTTACATTTGTAGTCTGCATCTTAGGTTAAATAATCATCATTTGTTCCTATATTTTCACATCCATATTTACTCTTAACAAAATGTAGAATAAAGGCAATGTTCTTGAAGAAGAGTGTGCGGTAAACTTATTGAATTGCCCCCCCATCAATATGGACAAGGGCTTTATAGAGCTGGTCTTCACTACTAATGTATGTTTGTCCTCCTCGAGCCTACAAACTTTGTTGTGTATATTTGGATAGCTATGAGTGCAAATGTTGTTTATTTTCGTCGTCTGTATCAAATTGCTTGTTCAAAGTTTACAATGAATATGTGCATAAACATAAGTTTGCCCTTCTCAATTTCAGTCTTTAGTTGTACAACCTTGTTCCTTATTCATACCATGTAAATTAAACTAAACATAGAAAGCTATCTTCTTTAGCACTACGTGTATGCTTGTGTTCTTGATCTGTAATCCAGTGGTGTGGTAAAACTACCAACTCCAGCACAATGTCATATCCTGCTATGTCTCAACTATGAACAATGCCATAGTATATTAATGTTATTTAAATCATGGCTCTTTATTTACTAGTCTGAAATGGTATAAATTGACAGTACACTCGCGATTCATGCTTATACGTTGTTTAGCACTACATGTATGCTTGTGTTCTTGATCTATAACTTAGTGGTATGGTGAAGCTGGCCGCTCCCGCACAATGCCATTTCCTGCCGTCTTAACTATGAACAATGTCTATTATATTAATGCTATTTTAAACTGTGTCTCTTTATTTCAGAAAAAGAAATGAGATGAATTGATAGCGTTGATGCTTATACGTGCAAAACATGTTATCTACCTACTTGTTTCTCTTTCAGGGTGACAACACTGATGCTAGGATGAACTGCCACAATGATAGTGAGACGAACCCATTGTTTGTCCCTCTAACATATATTCCAGAGAAGAAGGCAACACATATTGAGGGTAGCGATACAACCCCAAAGTCATGTCTCGATGTACTGTCGAACTTACTCAAGGACACAAGCTCGATGAAGTCGCCGTCTGAATCTATTCGACTTCTTCAGTCTGAAATTCAAGTAGAAAGACATGCTTCTGCTCAAATCTGACTCGAACTCCAATCTCTATGCAAGATTAACCATAGGTACAGGACAACTATTGATGCTATGCAGCTTGAGTTGGTGGATATAAGCGTCAAACAAGCGCAGTCTCATCAGGTTGCTAAGCTGCTTGCGCTACAACTCATGGGCCGGGCTAACCTTTCTTGAACTGTGTTGAAGTGCTATCCGTTCTGTCTATTATCTTGTCAGCCTATTTACTTCCACTGGTGGCGACATGCCCAGTTTATGGAATATGCTATCTGGTTGCCCTTTATTATAACTGGCGGCGAACTTTGATGCCCAGGGGATGTAATATGGTGTAATTTCTTTGTTGTATAGTCTAGGTTTATTCTTCGTCGTGATGCTATAATTTATTTGTTGTTTATCCTGTCGTCGCTCTGAGAAAAGGTTGTAATCTTCGATCGGAGCAAAATGAGCCAATAGGTTAGGTTTATAAAAAAATAATTTTGGTACTAAAACTGACCGGTCGCCAATCGCTAGTATGGGTCGAACCGTGGGCCAACAATGATCTTGGGCCAGTAGTCAGGTCTAGACTCAATCCGGCCCACTATTAGTTTTGGGCCGTTAAAAGGCCGAGTAAACCGCTTGCCTTAATTAGGCTAGAAAATTAAATAGGCTTTTAATAGGTTGAGATCTAGCTTGAGCCTTAATAGCGGCTAACAAATCACGGCCCGACAGCAGGCTGTAATATACGTCGGCCCATTATTGGCCCATTTGTATGATGGGCCATTAACAGGCCGAAATGTTTTTGGGCCTTGGCTAACCCAATTACATGACAGGCTGGAAGCAGGCCAGATGTATAACGGGCCAAAATTGGGCCCAACACTCGCAAGGTCCTTTAAAGGGCCGATAGGCAGTTTGGGCTCGAATGTATCCACAGAGACTACGGGCTGTTAAGAGGCTGAAAGTAACTACGAACTAGAATGAGGCCCAGGTGCAACTCGTGTCTTTAAATGGTTGAGAGTGAAACCGAGCCAAAAGAGGCCCATATGTAGACAGGGCCGCTGACACGCCGAAACTAATATCGGGCCAAACTGTTGAACAGGCCATTAAGAGGCCAAAGGGCAAATCAGACCCCCAATGGGCCCGATGGCACAGTAGCTGTTAAAGGGCCGTATCTGTTATGGGACGTAATTTGGCCCAAGATATGAAAGTCAGTTAACGAGCCAGATCAGATATGGACCGTATTTTGGCCCAAACTATTGCAGGTTGTTAATGGACCGGATCTGATATGGGCCGTATACTGGCCCAGAATATTGTAGTCCTTTAACGGCCCATATCTGATGTGGGCCATAATTGGGTCCAGAAAAAATGTTAGGCTGTTAATTGGTCGTCCCATTAGATCTGACAAAATCTTGTGGGCATGTTCCTGGGCCGGCGTTTAAACCTATATGGGCCTCTATTGGGCCGTCACATGTGTCAACGTTTCATTGGTGACTCTTATCCAATTAACGGTTGACATATGTCCCAATGTTGAGCTGACACGTGGATCGTCGGCGAATGAGAATTTTACATGCGGAAAATAGCCATTGGTCCGGGCTGTTAACGATTATAGGATCCAAATCGAAACCCAGTAGCTAAATGGCAACCTATAATGGTGGATGCCATGTCTTGGTTACCCTTGATGGAAGCACTTCTATGACGCGTGATTTATCATCATGGAAGTGGACACTTCCGTGATGATAATTTTGGTTATGTCATGGAAAACCTCTACGACAGCACAAGTATCACTATCTTGATTCTATCATAAAATCATCATGGATGTACATGCATGACAGAAAACGTGACCTACTATGACAAACATGTATCATCACGGAAGTGTATTTTTTGTAGTGTACGCCTATGTGTGCGGTGGCTCATAAGACGAGGAGAAGCTTTCTTAATATGCCTATGCCTGCTCCCTCGCCCACGCGCGCGGTGGCTCGCAGGACAAGGAGAAGCTTGCTTACTATGCATATGCTCGCTCCCTCGCCCATGCACGCTGTGGCTCGCGGGACAAGGAGAGAATTTTACAACTCCCTCTGTTAGACGTATACTCCTCTTCCCTATTGGGAAACGTAGTAATTTCAAAAAAATTCCTACGCACACGCAAGATCATGGTGATGCATAGCAACAAGAGGGGAGAGTATGTCTACATACCCTCGTAGACCGAAAGTGGAAGCGTTTATCAATGCGGTTGATGTAGTCGTACACCTTCACGATCCATCTCGATCAAGTACTGAACGTACGGCACCTCCGCGTTCAGCACACGTTCAACTCGATGACGTCCTTGCCTTCTTGATCTAGCAAGAGGGGCGAAGTAGTATATGAGTTCCGGCAGCACGACGGCATGGTGATGGTGTTGGTGAAGAGCAATCTCCGCAGGGCTTGGCCTAAGAACTACAAAAACTATTACGGAGGATAAACTAGAGGAGACAGGGTTGCCGGCACACGGCTTGGTGTTTCTTGATGTGTCTTGGGTGCTAGACCGACCCCTCTATTTATATGTTGAGCCTTGGGGTCGAAACTTGGAGTAAAAGCCTCCACAAAGTCGGTTTCACCCGAAAGGCAAGAGTCCTTCTCAGACTCCAAGGCCAAACGCCAGGGTTCCCGGCGTCTGGACCCAGACGCTAGGGACCCTGGCGTCTGGCCCTTGGACTCCGCAAAACTTCCTTTTGCGCTTTCCAAAAACCTTGTGGGCTTTCCCCTTTGGCCCAAATAAAGTGTTCTCATACCCAAACATTTCGGGAAACTTCCGTAACTCCTTCCGGTGAATTCCGGAACCCTTCCGGAGACCAAACACTATTATCCCATACATCAAACTTTATCTCCGGACCATTCCGGAGTTCCTCATCATGTCCGTGATCTTAACCGAAACTCTGAACAACATTCGGTTACCAACATACATAACTCATAAATACTATATCATCGACGAACATTAAGTGTGCGGACCCTATGGGTTCGAGAACTATGTAGACATGACCAAGACACTTCTCTGGTCAATAACCAATAGCGGAACCTGGATGCCCATATTGGCTCCTACATATTCTATGAAGATCTATATCAGTCAAACCTCATAACAATATGCGTTGTTCCCTTTGTCATCGGTATGTTACTTGCCCTAGATTCGATCGTCGGTATCTCAATACCTAGTTCAATCTCGTTACCGGCATGTCTCTTTACTCGTTTTGTAATGCATCATACCGTAACTAACTCATTAGTCACATTTCTTGCAAGGCTTGTAGTGATGTGCATTACCGAGAGGGCCCAGAGATACCTCTCCAACAATTGGAGCGACAAATCCTAATCTCGATCTATGCCAACTCAACAAGTACCATCGGAGACACCTGTAGAGCACCTTTATAATCACCCAGTTATGTTGTGACATTTGGTAGCACACAAAGTGTTCCTCCGGTAATCGGGAGTTGCATAATATCATAGTCATAGGAACATGGATAAGTCATGAAGAAAGCAATAGCAGTAAACTAAAACGATCAAGTGCTAAGCTAACAGAATGGGTCAAGTAAATCACATCATTATCCTAATGATGTGATCCCATTTATCAAATGACAACTCTTGTCTATGGTTAGGAAACATAACCATCTTTGATCAATGAGCTAGTCAAGTAGAGGCATACTAGTGACACTATGTTTGTCTATGTATTCACACATGTATTATGTTTCCGGTTAATAGAATTCTAGCATGAATGATAAACATTTATCATGATACGAGGAAATAAATAATAACTTTATTATTGCCTCTAGGGCATATTTCCTTCAGTCTCCCACTTGCACTGGAGTCCATAATCTGGATTACACAGTAATGATTCTAACACCCATGGAGTCTTGATGCTGATCATGTTTTCCTCATGGAAGAGGCTTAGTCACGGGTCTGCAACATTCAGATCCATATGTATCTTGCAAATCTCTATGTCTCCCACCTGGACTTGATCTCGGATGGAATTGAAGCATCTCTTGATGTGCTTGGTTCTCTTGTGAAATCTGGATTCCTTTGCCAAGGCAATTGCACCAGTATTGTCACAAAAGATTTTCATTGGACCCGAAGCACTAGGTATGACACCTAGATCGGATATGAACTCCTTCATGCAGACTCCTTCATTTGCTGCTTCCGAAGCAGCTATGTACTCTGATTCACATGTAGATCCTGCCACGACGCTTTGTTTAGAACTGCTCCAACTAACAGCTCCACCATTCAATATAAACACGCATCCGGTTTGCGATTTAGAGTCCGGATCAGTGTCAAAGCTTGCATCGACGTAACCATTTATGACGAGCTCTTTGTCACCTCCATAAATGAGAAACATATCCTTAGTCCTTTTCAGGTATTTCAAGATGTTCTTGACCGTTGTCTAGTGATCCTCTCCTGGATCACTTTGGTACCTCCCTGCTAAACTAATAGCAAGGCACACATCAGGTCTGGTACACAACATTGCATACATGATAGAGCCTATGGCTGAAGCATAGGGAACACTTCTCATTTTCTCTCTATCTTCTGCAGTGGTCGGGCATTGTGTCTTACTCAACTTCACACCTTGTAACACAGGCAAGAACCCTTTCTTTGCTTGATCCATTTTGAACTTCTTCAAAACTTTATCAAGGTATGTGCTTTGTGATAGTCCAATTAAGCATCTTAATCTATCTCTATAGATCGTGATGCCCAATATATAAGCAGCTTCTCCGAGGTCTTTCATTGAAAAACTCTTATTCAAGTATCCTTTTATGCTATCCAGAAATTCTATGTCATTTCCAATCAGCAATATGTCATCCACATATAATATTAGAAATGCTACAGAGCTCCCACTCACTTTCTTGTAAATACGGGCTTCTCCAAAAGTCTGTATAAAACTATATTCTTTGATCACACTATCAAAACATTTATTCCAACTCCGAGAGGCTTGCACCAGTCCATAAATGGATCGCTGGAGCTTGCACACTTTGTTAGCACCCTTTGGATCGAGAAAACCTTCTGGTTGCATCATATACAACTCTTCTTCCAGAAATCCATTCAGGAATGCAGTTTTGACATCCATTTCCAAATTTTATAATCATAAAATGCAGCAATTACTAACATGATTCGGACAAACTTAAGCATCGTTATGGGTGAGAAAGTCTCATCGTAGTCAACTCCTTGAACTTGTCAAAAACCTTTCGCAACAAGTCGAGCTTTGTAGACAGTAACATTACCGTCAGCGTCAGTCTTCTTGAAGATCCATTTATTCTCGATGGCTTGCCGATCATCGGGCAAGGCAACCAAAGTCCATACTTTGTTCTCATACATGGATCCCATCTCAGATTTCATGGCCTCAAGCAATTTTGCGGAATCTGGGCTCCCCATCGCTTCTTCATAGTTCGTAGGTTCATCATGGTCCAGTAACATGACTTCCAGAACAGGGTTACCATACCACTCTGGTGTGGATCTTACTCTGGGTGACCTACGTGGTTCGGTAGTAA
Organism: Triticum urartu; assembly: GCF_056163025.1. Taxonomy (NCBI): domain Eukaryota; kingdom Viridiplantae; phylum Streptophyta; class Magnoliopsida; order Poales; family Poaceae; genus Triticum; species Triticum urartu. The sequence goes on along the minus strand of NC_141873.1, from coordinate 188,329,732 downwards.
TTTGATCTGAAGTTTCATGATCATTATCATTAGCTTCCTCACTAATTGGTGTAGGTGTCACAGGAACGGCTTTCTGTGATGAAATACTTTCCAATAAGGGAGCAGGTATAGTTACCTCATCAAGTTCTACTTTCCTCCCACTCACTTCTTTCAAGAGAAACTCCTTCTCTAGAAAGGATCCATTCTTAGCAACGAATGTCTTGCCTTCGGATCTGTGATAGAATGTGTACCCAACAGTCTCCTTTGGGTATCCTATGAAGACACATTTCTCTTCTCCGATTTGGGTTTGAACTTATCAGGTTGAAGCTCTTTCACATAAGCATTGCAGCCCCAAACTTTAAGAAATGACAACTTTGGTTTCTTGCCAAGCCAAAGTTCATAAGGCCTCGTCTCAACGGATTTTGATGGTGCCCTATTTAACGTGAATGCAGCCGTCTCTAAAGCATAACCCCAGAATGATAGCGGTAAATCAGTAAGAGACATCATAGATCACACCATATCCAGTAAAGTACGATTATGACGTTCGGATACACCATTATGCTGTGGTGTTCCGGGTGGCGTGAGTTGCGAAACTAATCCGCATTGTTTCAAATGTAGACCAAACTCGTAACTCAAATATTCTCCTCCACGATCAGATCATAGAAACTTTATTTTCTTGTTACGATGATTTTCCACTTCACTCTAAAATTCTTTGAACTTTTCAAATGTTTCAGACTTATGTTTCTTTAAGGAGATATACCCATATCTGCTCAAATGATCTGTGAAGGTGAGAAAATAACGATACCCGCCGTGAGCCACAATATTCATCGGACCACATACATCAGTATGTATGATTTCCAATAAATCTGTTGCTCGCTCCATTGTTCCGGAGAACGACATTTTATTCATCTTGCCCATGAGGCATGGTTCGCAAGTACCAAGTGATTCATAATCAAGTGATTCCAGAAGTCCATTAGTATGGAGTTCCTTCATGCGTTTTACACCAATATGACCCAAACAGCAGTGCCACAAATAAGTTGCACTATCATTATCAACTCTGCATCTTTTGGCTTCAACATTATGAATATGTGTATCACTACTATCGAGATTCAACACAAATAGACCACTCTTCAAGGGTGCATGACCATAAAAGATATTACTCATATAAATAGAACAACCATTATTCTTAGATTTAAATGAATAACCGTCTCGCATCAAACAAGATCCAGATATAATGTTCATGCTTAACGCTGGCACCAAATAACAATTATTTAGGTCTAAAACTAATTCCGAAGGTAGATGTAGAAGTAGTGTGCCGATGACGATCACATTACACTACTAGGGAAAAGCCTATACACAGAATCTTATTAGCAGCGCGCTTTAAAATAAGGTGCTGCCGCTAATTAGCCGTAGCGAGCTCAAGAATAACTCGCTACTAAAATAAATATAGCAGCAGCGCGCCAGCTGAAAGACGCGCTACTGCTATAATTCCCACGAGGCCGCCGCGAGGCTAGCTATAGAATTAACGCGTTATAACGAAGGGCGCTACTGCTACGTAGCATAGTAGCAGCGCATTTCGCCAATAAGCGCTACTACTAAGTTTACTACAAAAATTTAGTCCCACCTCGCTCCGTGAAGAGAGTTTCTACCACCTTAAATATGTTACTTCTCAAAATTTGACAAGCACTTGGTCTTCATTGAACTCTATGTGTAGAATTTGTGGCTGCAATATGAGTCTTCACTTGTTCCTAAACCAGTGAGGACTCATATTGACAAATCAGATTGTACACAAAAAGATCGTTGATGATCAATGTATTTTTGATACAATGAACTATAAGTCTATTTTTACATGCTGACACATAGCAGTAGCGCTTCTTTGTGAAAGGCGCTGCTGCTAGGTAGTTTAGCAGTAGCGTATTTCTCTATAGCGCGCTACTGCTAAGCCATTCCATCTCCCACCCCATCTCCTCTATCCGATCCACTCACAGTCACACACTCACTGGATCCCTCTCTATCCCCCACGCCGGTCCTCCCCCATCGCCCCTCCTCCCTCTGTGCCACCGTCACCTCCTCCTCCTTGCTGGACTCGGTACCGGCCTCCTCCTCCGTCCTACCTCTCCACTCGCCGCAGGTCGGCCCCTCCTCGCTCCGCCTTCCTCCTCCGTCCTCCCTCCACTGGCCGTCGGCCAGCCCCTCCTCCTCCTTGCTGGACTCGGCACCGGCCTCCTCCTCCGTCCTCCCTACATTTTGATTTATTTGATTTAGTAGGCTAGTTGATTTAGAACATTTTGATTTAGTTGATTTAGTAGGCTAGCTGATTTATTTGATTTAGAACATTTTGATTTAGTTGATTTAGTAGGCTAGTTCATTTAGTTGATTTAGAACATTTTCATTTAGTTGATTTAGTAGGCTAGTTCATTTAGTTGATTTAGTATGCACCATTTTCATTTAGTTAATTTAGAACATTTTCATTTAGTTGATTTAGAACATTTTCATTTAGTTGATTTAGTTACTTTTTGGCAAAATGTAGGTGGTACCTTGTCATCTAATATGTTACTAGATCTTAGGATTATAATTGTCCATCAAATTGCTTCTCGCGGAAGAACCAAAAATATCTCATGCTACTTTTTTTCTTTCCTGTGAAGTGGATCATTAATCCTTTGCTTATATTGCTTTAGGAAAAATGGCGCCACCACCACCACCACTATGTCGACTGTGCAAGTCAATGTGCGCCAGCAGCCTTGCAACTGGCAAGCTGTTCGGCATCTACTTCCAGCCGGGTTTTCATCATGCGGCGGTAAGAAATTAGATGAAATGTAATAACTATTTTATTTTTAGTGTTGGCATTACTGCATTTTGTCATTTTTCTTATTTTACACAGATCATCCCATGCAATGTGAGGTTGAAATTCAACCAGCTGACAGGAGACACTGTGACATTTGAGGCTCCTAGGGGCCGTACACTATGGAGGTTGAGAAAGGACGCAATATGTCGCAGATTGGAGTTGATGGATGGGCCTGTTTCGTCGCTCGCATGCGTCTTACTGGTGGTGAGTTGATCAGCTTCTCCTTCAGAGCAGAAAGACCCAAGTTGGCTGTCATTTATCTCAACCTGGTGGAAGATGATGAAGATGACGAAGATGATGAAGATGATGAAGATAATGAGGACCCACTCAATGAAGATGATGAGGACCCACTTCATGAAGCCATCGTAGCTCAAAGAACAAGGCTGAGCGAGGAGGAGGTGTCCAACCTGTGGGACATAATTCCGCCACGTGCTGACTTTGTCGGGGTGCCATTCGTGACCTGCGTGACAAATACCATGGTTGATCGACATGATATCGTATATTGTACTTACAAATGCAAATTATCTGATGAAATACTTAGTGTATAGTCCAATGATATGGTATGTTGTGTGGAATCTAGTCGATGATATGTTTTAGTGTAGAGTTCGATCACATGCTTATTAGTGTAGAATCTAAGGAAACTATTAATAGTGTAGATAATCCATATGTACTTATTTGCGAGGCTATTTATTCATTGAAATGTTTTTCTTATTCAGAAATTGGCAAAGAGCATATCTGTGAGTTATGCTATCGATCCTGATGAAGAAGGCTCAGCTGGACTATGCCTTACTGCAAGGGGCTCTGTCACAACCTGTACTTACCGCGTGGACATGGACGGTCGCACACACTTAAACTCGGTTGGGTGGAAGAAATTCCTCGATGGCAAGAATCTTCGTGTTGGACAGGCCATCCTAATTACTATCAAGAACACCAACCGCCCAGGCTTGAGGATGATGATTGTCTTCGATATCATCTAGAACTCCATATGTGTGTGTGGCTATATCATCTAGAACTACATATGTGTGTGTGGCTATATCATCTAGAACTACATATGATGATCATCGTCGATATCATCTAGAACTACATATGATGATCGCCGTTGATATGACCTTGTACTGCTTGAGGATGCATGTTGACTATGCATTAAATTGTTATCTAGTACTCCCTTCATTCCAAATTACTCGTCGTGGTTTGAACTAAAACCACGACGATGTAATTTGGAACGAAGGGAGTACTACCCAGTAATGGTTTATGAATTTGATATCTACTAGCAGTACCTACTATCTAGTATCTGAAAGGGAAACTGAAAGGGAAAGGGGTATGGGGGAAAATCATGAAAGATATAGTAGTAGCGAGGGACTGCGAAATCACTACAGCTAAGTAATAGTAGCGCGTTCATAAAAAGCGATGCTGATATCGTCAACAGTAGTAGCGCGGGTAAGGACCGCGCTACTACTATAAGTTAGCTATAGCGCCTTATTAGTAGCGCGGCCACCCGCGCTGCTGCTAGCCTCAAAACCCACGCTACTACTAGGGTTTTCCCTAGTAGTGTTGACTTGGGAACCATTTCCCACGCGCATCGTCACCTCGTCCTTAGCTAGTCTTCGCTTAATCTGTAGTCCCTGTTTCGAGTTGCAAACATTAGCAACAGAACCAGTATCAAATACCCAGGTGCTACTGCGAGCTCTAGTAAGGTACACATCAATAACATGCATATCACATATACCTTTGTTCACCTTGCCATCCTTCTTATCCGCCAAATACTTGGGGCAGTTCCGCTTCCAGTGACCAGTCTGTTTGTAGTAGAAGCACTCAGTCTTAGGCTTAGGTCTAGACTTGGTTTTCTTCTCCTGACCAGCAAGTTGCTTTCCGTTATTTTTGAAGTTGCCCTTCTTCTGCCCTTTACCTTTTTTCTTGAAACTGGTGGTCTTGTTAACCATCAACACTTGATGTTCCTTCTTGATTTCTACCTCCACCGCTTTTAGCACAGCGAAGAGCTCGGGAATCGTCTTAACCATCCCTTGCATATTATAGTTCATCACGAAGCTCTTGTAGCTTGGTGCCAGTGATTGAAGAACTCTGTCAATGACACTATCAACATGAAGATTAACTCCCAGTTGAGTCAAGTGGTTATGGTACCCAGACATTCTGAGTATATGTTCACTGACAGAACTATTCACCTCCATCTTGCAGCTGTAGAACTTATTGGAGACTTCGTATCTCTCAATCCGGGTATTTGCTTGAAATATTAACTTCAACTCCTGGAACATCTCATATTCTCCATGAAGCTCAAAACGTCGTTGAAGTCCCGGTTCTAAGCCATAAAGCATGGCACACTGAACTATCGAGTAGTCATCAGCTTTGCTCAGCCAGACGTTCTTAACGTCGTCAAAGCATCTGCAGCAGGCCTGGCACCCAGCGGTGCTTCTAGGACGTAATTCTTCTATGCAGCAATGAGGATAATCCTCAAGTTACGGATCCAGTCCATGTAATTGCTACCATCATCTTTCTACTTTTCTTTCTCAAGGAACGTGTTAAAATTCAACAGAACAACAACACGGGCCATCTATCTACAATAACATAGACAAGCAAAAATACTATTAGGTACTAAGTTCATGATAAATTTAAGTTCAATTAATCGTATTACTTAAGAACTCCCACTTAGATAGACATCCCTCTAATCATCTAAGTGATCACGTGATCCATATTAGCTAAACCATGACCGATCTTCACGTGAGATGGAGTAGTTTTCAATGGTGAACATCTCTATGTTGATCATATCTACTATATGATTCACGCTCGACCTTTCGGTCTCAGTGTTCCGAGGCCATATCTGCATATGCTAGCCTCGTCATGTTTAACCCAAGTATTCTGCGTGTGTAAAACTATCTTACACCCATTGTAGATGAACGTTGAGCTTATCACACCCGATCATCACGTGGTGTCTCGGCACGATGAACTTTGGCAACGGTGCATACTCAGGGAGAACACTTTTACCTTGAAATTTAGTGAGAGATCATCTTATAATTCTACCGTCAAACAAAGCAAAATAAGATGCATAAAGGATAAACATCACATGCAATCAATATAAGTGATATGATATGGCCATCATCATCTTGTGCCTTTGATCTCCATCTCCAAAGCACCGTCATGATCACCATCGTCATCGGTGCAACACCTTGATCTCCATCTTAGCATCGTTGTCGTCTCGCCATCTATTGCTTCTACGATTATCGCTACCGCTTAGTGACAAAGTAAAGCAATTACAGGGCGATTACATTGCATACAATAAAGCGACAACCATATGGCTCCTGCTAGTTGCCGATGACTCCGTTACAAAACATGATCATCTCATACAATAAATATAGCATCATGTTTTGACCATATCACATCACAACATGCCCTGCAAAAACAAGTTAGATGTCCTCTACTTTGTTGTTGCAAGTTTTACGTGGCTGCTACGGGCTGAGCAAGAACCGTTCTTACCTACGCATCAAAACCACAACGATAGTTCGTCAAGTTAGTGTTGTTTTAACCTTCTAAAGGACCGGGCGTAGCCACACTTGGTTCAACTAAAGTTGGAGAAACTGACACTCGCCAGCCACCTGTGTGCAAAGCACGTCGGTAGAACCAGTCTCGCGTAAGTGTACGCGTAATGTCGGTCCGGGCCACTTCATCCAACAATACCGCCGAACCAAAGTATGACATGCTGGTAAGCAGTATGACTTGTATCGCCCACAACTCACTTGTGTTCTACTCGTGCATATAACATCTACGCATAATCCTGGCTTGGATGCCACTGTTGGGGAACGTAGTAATTTCAAAAAAAAATCCTACGCACACGCAAAATCATGGTGATGCATAGCAACGAGAGGGGAGAGTATGTCTACGTACCCTTGTAGACCGAAAGCGGAAGCATTTATCAACGCGGTTGATGTAGTCGTACACCTTCATGATCCATCCCGATCAGGTACCGAACGTACGACACCTCCGCATTCAACACACGTTCAGCTCGATGACGTCCTCGCCTTCTTGATCCAGCAAGAGGGGCGAAGTAGTATATGAGTTCCGGCAGCACGACGGCATGGTGACGGTGTTGGTGAAGAGCAATCTCCACAGGGCTTCACCTAAGCACTACGAAAACTATTATGGAGGTTAAACTAGAGGGGACGGGGTTGCTGGCACACGGCTTGGTGTTTCTTGATGTGTCTTGGGTGCTAGCCCTACCCCTCTATTTATATGTTGAGCCCCGGGGTCGAAACTTGGAGTAAAAGCCTCCACAAAGTCGGTTTCACCCGAATGGCAAGAGTCCTTCTCGGACTCCAGGGCCAGACGCCAGGGTTCCCGGCGTCTGGACCCAAACGCCAGGGACCCTGGAGTATAGCCCCTGGACTTCGCAAAACTTCCTTTTGCGCTTTCCAAAAACCTTGTGGGCTTTCCCCTTTGTCCCAAATAAAGTGTTCTCGTACCCAAACATTTTGGGAAACATCCGAAACTCCTTCCGGTGAATTCCGAAACCCTTCCAGAGACCAAACACTATTATCCCATATATCAAACTTTATCTCTGGACCATTCCAGAGTTCCTCCTCATGTCCGTGATCTTATCCGGAACTCCGAACAACATTTGGTTACCAACATACATAACTCATAAATACTATATCATCAACGAATGTTAAGCGTGCGGACCCTGCGGGTTCGAGAACTATGTAGACATGACCGAGACACTTCTCTGGTCAATAACCAATAGCAGAACCTGGATGCCCATATTGGCGCCTAGATATTCTACGAAGATCTATATCGGTCGAACCGCATAACAATATACGTTGTTCCCTTTGTCATCAGTATGTTACTTGCCCGAGATTCGATCGTCGGTATCTCAATACCTAGTTCAATCTCGTTACCGACAAGTCTCTTTACTTGTTCCGTAATGCATCATCCTGTAACTAACTCATTAGTCACATTGCTTGCAAGGCTTGTAGTGATGTGCATTACCGAGAGGGCCAGAGATACCTCTTTGACAATCGGAGTGACAAATCCTAATCTTGATCTATGCCAACTCAACAAGTACCATCGGAAACACCTGTAGAGCACCTTTATAATCACCTATTTATGTTGTGACATTTGGTAGCACACAAAGTGTTCCTCCGGTAATCGGGAGTTGCATAATCTCATAGTCATAGGAACATGTATAAGTCATGAAGAAAGCAATAGCGGTAAACTAAAATGATCAAGTGCTAAGCTAATGGAATGGGTCAAGTCAATCACATCATTCTCCTAAGGATGTGATCCCATTTATCAAATAACAACTCATGTCTATTGTTAGGAAACATAACCATCTTTGATCAACGAGCTAGTCAAGTAGAGGCATACTAGTGGCACTATGTTTGTCTATGTATTCACCCATTTATTATGTTTCCGATTAATACAATTCTAGCATGAATAATAAACATTTATCATGATATGAGGAGATAAATAATAACTTTATTATTGCCTCTAGGGCATATTTCCTTCAGTCCCTACCTTGGTTAGAGAGATTATCATATTGTTTGAAATATATGTCAGATTTCAATATGAACTACTAGTACATACACCAAATACTAGTGTATATAAACGTATTTTAGAGTGTATATTCACTCATTTTGCTCCGTATGTAGTCCATATTGAAACATACGTGGTAGTATGAACTCTCCCTCGCCCCTCGCCCCTCGCCCACATTGTGGACGTGTGATACGTCTCCAACATATCTATAATTTTTGATTGTTCCATGCTATTATATTACCTGTTTTGGATGTTTTATATGCATTATTATGCTATTTTACATTATTTTTGGGACTAACTTATTAACCTAGAGCCCAGTGCTAGTTTCTGTTTTTTCCTTGTTTTTTGAGTTTCACGGAAAAGGAATATCAAACGGAGTCCAAACAGAATAAAACTTTCAAGATGATTTTTCTTAGACCAGAAGACACCTACGAGACTTGGAGATCAAGTCAGAAGCCCCACGAGGTGATGACAAGCCATAGGGGCACGCCCCTGGCTTGTGTTCCCCTCGGGAGTCCACCGACCTACCTCTTCATCCTATAAATTCACAAATATTCCCAGACCCCCAGAACAAGCCACGAAAATGCTTTTCTGCCGCCGCAACCTTCTGTTCCCCTGAGATCCCATCTTGGGACCTTTTCCAGTGATCTGCCGGAGGGGGATTCAATCACGAAGGGCATCTACATCAACCCTATTGCCCTTCCGATGAAGCGTGAGTAGTTTACCTCAGACCTATGGGTCCATAGCTAGTAGCTAGATGGCTTCTTCTCTCTCTCTCTATTCTTGAATACCATGTTCTCCTCAATGTTCTTGGAGTTCTATCCAATGTAATATTCTTTTGCGATGTGTTTGTCAAGATCCGATGAATTGTGCATTTACGATCATATTATCTATGACTATTATTTGGATCTTCTCTAAATTCTTATATGCATGATCTGATATCTTTGTATTTCTCTTTGAATTATCATTTTGGATTGGCCAACTATATTGTTATTTCTTGCAATGGGAGAGGTGCTTAGTTTTGGGTTCAATCTTGCGGTATCCTCACCCAGTGACAAAGTAGGGGTAGCGAGGCACGTATTGTATTGTTGCCATCAATTGTAAAAAGATGGGGCTTTCATTATATTGCTTGAGTTTAACCCTCTACATCATGTCATCTTACTTAAGGCATTACTCTGTTCTTTATGAACTTAATACTCTAGATGCATACTGGATAGCGGTCGACGTGTGGAGTAATCACTACTGCAGGATGGTCCAAACACAACACTATGATCAAAGACCCTTCAACGAAACTGTGTGCGATGCCATAATCGCAAATGGTGGTGTAAAAGAACCATCAAAAAAGGTGCAAAATGTTTGCGATGGCGGAGCTATCAAATGCGGTTCAGATTTTAGTTGCATGTGCGATGCAGGGCATATGGTTCAGCTCAATGAACTGTTTGCGATGAGGCGGAACAAAAGAAACGAGGAGCCTGATGAAGGCGTGTGCGATATAGAGCATACGGTTCACTCGGATGAATTGTTTGTGATTAGGCAACACAAAAGAAACGGTCAGCCATATCAAGGTGTGTGTGATACGCGGCAAACAGGTCCGTAATCAGAAATGTGTGCGAAGACCAACAATAACATAGACGATTGTTGTTAATAAGCCATGTGATTTGCTCTGTCTACAGTAGAATAACATGTGTGTATATATAACTGAAATAAACATCCAATTACATTAGTGACTATACAGATCATTCGCACACACCTCAATAAGCAATTGCGTGCATTCTAATGTGGGAGAAACGATCATCTAGTCATCTACTTTTTGTGACGCTCTCGCCACTGCTATGTGGCTCGATCCCTCGTCTGGGTCAGGAAGAAGACAGTTCCTCATGTCAATGATCCGCCTGTACATCTCGTAGCTTGTGTACGCGTCCATGGCCGCGTACTAGACATGCTGTTCATCCAGTCTCTTATGCCACACACTGCGCCATGCGTTCCTGTCCTTATTTCTCTCATTCTTCATCTTCATGTAGTAGGGGTCGATGATGGCCAAGGCGAGGTCAACTAGGGAGTTCAGTTTATTTTTGTCGCTGCCCCAGACTTTGTAGTGGCTTTGGATGTTGACAAGATTCAGGCATTTCAAGTTCGAAACCTTGAGCACTTTTAGATCGTTGGTGGTGTCCCCCATAGCGAAACTGTAGTCAGAGATGTTCATTAACATGGATAAACGCTCGCAAGGCCTTGTGGCAAGGTAGTAGTGGTAGACGAGGACGTCATGTTGCACGCACAACTGGGCGACGACAACCTTCTGATCATGCCTGACACGACCGATGGTGTACTCAAGGTTGAAGCCGACCACTTGGTACTTGTCCTCGGCAAGGAACTGCTCCATAGTTTGGAAGGAGCTCTCTACCGAGACTGGATCGTTCATGTACACCACCGACAGGGCCTTCCCCCTCACATGGGTGTCCACTACGTGATGCGTGGTGAACTGCCCGCCGTTGTTGTCGTCGACCGCTGGGAGCTCCATTAGAGCCATGGGGAGCGCCATTGGAACTGCTGGATGTCCTCTCTGTATGTGTCCTCCTGGGTGTGCTTATTGTGTCGTGTGAGACGAGCGATGAAGGTAAATGGTTGCAGGAATAGAAGGGGGTCGGGCGGCGTGGATTCTCGGCGCGTCCACATGGCAGTTTTTGCAGCGGGTAAATGCATCATCGCGCCGGCCCCAAACACTGGCAACGCGCGTGGAGGGATGAGGGCAGAGCACCCGCAGGGACGCAAGAGTAGAGTGCGCGCGGCGGGACGCAAGCAGAGTGCGCCGTGGCCGCCTGAACCGCAAGCAACCACACGCATAGAGCAATTGAACAGGCAAGAAATTGTCGCCTACAAGTCGGTCGACAGTTGCGTTGCTGCGTAGAGAGCGGTCGTGTGCTACCACCTCCATCTAGTCTATAGTCTACTTTATATTCTGTGCCATACATTGCCCTCAAATTTAACCAACAAAATGTTAATGCATGTTTAAAAAATTATATAATTGGAAACTATGTTCAAATACAAATCCAACTATATAATCTTTGGCGACATGCATTCGTATTTTATTAGTTAAATCATTCTTATAAACCAGGACGGTGGTACAGTAGGTAATTAAATCAGAAACCTTTTTTTATTAACCGTATGTGTACGTGGCCATTCGTCCTCCTCTTGCATTTCTTGTCACCCCGCTGCCGTAGACGGCTTGCAGCGCAAGCTTGCACAACACGCGGGGGCATTCTTTTGGCCAAACAGTGGCACCAATGAATCATCGGTGAGCCCGTTCCTGCGCAACCTCGCAGGTTCCCATGCAAGCTTCCCACCCGACTCAGTGAAATCCGCCAAAATCCCAATGCTTACCGGCCTGCTATAAAAACCCTCACGGCCGGCGAGTCCTACGTCGCATTTTCCCCTCCAACCCTGAATCTTATCTCGTCTGCTTCTCCCACAATCGCCAATGGCACCGGTCCGTCGTCATTGCTCAGTCACTCTGCCGTCAGTAGAGGACAGCTCCAGCTGGGAGGCTACACCGCGGCGGTGGCGCAGTCCCCGGCGTAGTGTAGTGCGTGTGGCGTCCTTGTTGGGTGTGCGCGGAACACCCACCACACGCTCCGCCGCCGGTGCCCGTCGGCAGCTGTTGCCAGCCATCGTTGCCGCCACACCATCGTCGAAAGCCATGGCCATCACGCGCTCCGGCGCCGTGGACCAAAGGTGGGAGGTGGCCGTCGTGGCCTCCACCCCACTGCCTGCCACTGTGGCCATCACCTACTCCGCCACCGCGGCCCAAAGGCAGGAGGTGGTGGTTGTGGCCGCCACCCCGTCGTCAACCGCCATGGTCGCCAGCCCACCATCGACCGCCGGGATCGTCACCCGCTCTGCCACCACTCCCCGAAGGCGGGAGGCAGAGGTGGATGCCCGCATGTGCATCAGCGACCTTGCACGCTACACCGAGTTCCTGCAGGAGGAGGAGGAGTGCCTCGTCGAGCACGCAATGAGCCTTACCACCGTCGTGGCCGTGGCACACTCTGCCTCAGAGGCGAGGAATCAGGAGATCTACGAGGAGAACCACCACTGCGAGAGGGGACGTCTGGAGCGGCAGAGGGCATTCGAGGTGAGCGTAGCTGAAGTTGCAACAGCGGCAGGCACCGTATTGCGGTTTCCCAGCTCGTCGTTAGGCTTCTCCTCCTCCGCCTCTTGCTGAGCGCGCTCGGCAGAGGAGAGGCAGCCGGAAGTAGTACAAAGCCCCTCCATGGTAGTAGTAGTATTTAGGGGCTATTTTGTTCAGTTCATCTGACTATAGATGTGGTGGAACTGTACAACGTACATAAAATTAGCTAGTATATATAGTTGAGCTAGCTATTTCGGTACATGGTTGGCAACAATTGGGGAAAAGTTTGGTCGGTTCAGCCATCGAGTTGAACTATTTGTACAAATTAAGAATAACTGCTTAATCCATGAATGAAATATATCCTTAATTACTAAATTATAGTTGCAAAAATTAGATACTACTAATGATTTTTAGCTTCATATTTTGACAAATCGCAGTGTTACAAGGATTGACAAATCTTACCAAATTGTTTGTACATGGTTGCACACGGGTCATCCAAAACAACTGTTTGCGTTGAAGGGATGCACAAATGCTGCGCTGCTCTCACTTTGCACATGGGTGTTCTATCTAAAACGTTTGTGATCAAGAGCAGCAGAAATCCTGCTCGACACATTTTCATTTGGCTTCTTGGGGAAGCTATCGGTTTGCATACGGGTGTTCTAACTAAAATGTTTCCGATGATTGTTTTATATTTAAAAAGCGAATTAAACTACAGCTTGGGCGCCATTAATGGAGAGGATGCGAGCAAGGTGGGCGGCCATGGAAGTCAAAGGGCTCGCTTCCCAGTGAGCATGCGCAGCGTACAGCTCGCACGCTTCTCGATGAGCCTACACATTCGAGGACAACTTGCATGCCTCTCGGTTAGCCTGTGCACCAGATGACGCTCGCACGCCTCCTGTTCAGTCAAGGTCAAGCAGCTGTCCGCACGGCACCTCCTACAGCCATTAAAACCAAGACATGTGGCATCACGTGAATGGTTAACAGAACGCACACGGTTTGAATTATACAAACGTTTGAGATATTAAAGTGGCAGCTATTTTTTCAAAATGCCTTTGGTGGCTCTCATTATTCTAGTGCGCCTTCTCTCAAAATGGACAAAAAAATACCACAGCATGCCGGGTGCCATTCCATGATAGCATGCCATGTTTCATGAATTTCAGACGAGTTTTTGGATTTACTAGAATTTAAAAATCAGACATCTCAATGTTTTGCCGGCAACCAACGGTGCCCTGGTGTTTGAAATTCATTCCCATTTCTTTCAAGGGACCTAAGCATGCACCCAGGGACACAGATTTGATTTTCAACCAATTTATATGCACTCGAGCATGTGCATGTAGTTCACATTTGAATTTTGCACATAATGCATTGAAAACTCGGTTAATGCATAAAAATGTCCAAACGAACCCCAAAAAATCACAAAAATTGACACAACACTCCTGTTGTTCTATGTTGACACGACAAAATTTTTGGAAGCAATAAGAGGTAGTGGATATCGTTTCGTCCCCAAAGGTGCGACATTCCCAACAGAAATCATGATGCTTGTTGTGAGAAGCTCTGGTTTGTGAGAAGCATATACCCAAACCTTCCCCAAACGGGACAATTTTTTTTACGACGGCATGTTGATGCCGCTCCATGAAAGCATTCCAAGTTCCATGAAGTTCAGACAAGTTTTGGATTTACTAGAATTTAAAAATGAGGCATCTCAATGTTTTGCCGGCAATCAACGGTGCCCTGGTGTTTGAAAATCATTCCCATTTATTGCATGGGACCTAAGCATGCACCCAAGGACACAAATTTGATTTTTCAACCAATTTACATGCACTGGAGCATGTGCATGTAGTTCAAATTTCAAGTACGCACATAAATGCATTGAAAACTCAGTTAATGCATAAAAATGTCCAAACGAACCCCGAAAAAACACAAAAATTCACACAACACTCCTGTTGTTCTATGTTGACACGAGAAAAAATTTGAAAGCAATAAGAGGCAATGGATATCATTTCGTCCCCAAAGGTGGGACGTTCCCTACCGAAAACCATCATGCTTGTTGTGAGAAGCTCCGGTTTGTGAGAAGCATATACCCAAACCTGCCCCAAATGGGACAAAATGTTTACCATGGCATGTTGATGCCGCTCCATGATAGCATGCCAAGTTTCATGAATTTCAGATGGGTTTTGGATTTACTAGAATTTTAAAACTAGGCATCTCAATGTTTTGCTGGCAATCAACGGTGCCCTGGTGTTTGAAACTCATTCCCATTTCGTGCATGGGACCTAAGCATGCACCCAAGTACACATATTTGATTTTTGAACCAATTTATATGCACTGGAGCATGTGCATGTAGTTCAAATTTGAATTATGCACCTAAAATGGCTACAAAACCAATTTAATCTATAACATGTTCAAACGAACCCTAAATAATTCCAATTCTTTTACGACACACATATAGTTGCATGTTCGCTCCAGATAAAATGTCTAGCAATTCAAACACCATCCATTGCCGCTGTGACCTCATTATGTAATTGAAATCAAGATGAAAAAACAAGTAGATCGCACACAGTTTATTATCAGCAGCCGTGTGAGATGCAGTACAAAATATCCTGGAGCACCGTCAATGTATAGTACGCCTATGGCTTATGCGAGAAGGTTCGTCGGCTACAGTCCACAGCCGGTGTCTCAATCACACTAGCTCGCTCCCCAAATATCATTTCACTGTTCAATCGTCGCCGGTGAAAGATGGGCACGTGGACCCGCGTCATGAGGGCAACTTCAGTAGCCCACTCCGGCAAAAGCGCGACCACAGCCGCCATCCGCGTGCTAACAAGGTGCATGAGCGCGGCCGCAATCTATGATCGGGCGGCAAAGGCAGCCCAAACGGCCGCTATTGCTTCTCTGGTGGCGGCAACAACATCTGCCTCGGGATAGCAACTGGCGAGAGCGGCACAGCAGCTATCCGTTCCGCAGCAGCAGCCTTAGCCCTGATGGAGGCCTCCCACGACCATGTCGAGGCCGCGCACGCCCAGCGCATGGCGGTCACCGCACAAATCGAACGAAGCTTCTCCGACAACGGTCGACAACCCATGGCTGAAGAGCTGGCAATCGCCGAGAGCGTTTGAGCAGCCGTCCGTTTCTCTGTCGAATACCTTGCGACGACCGAGCCCGTCCAAGCCCAGACCGCGTCCGCCCACGCCCAGCTCGTGGCGGCCTTTTCCAAAGAGATGGCGGACGCGGATGGCGAGATGCTTGCCGAGTATGTTGCGACGGATGCCATGGAGCCCCTTCCCCAGGAGACCGTCGGACGCGAGCTAGACATGGAGGCGGCGGCGGAGATCGACGAGCACCAGCCGTAGTAGTACTCTTTGTTTTGTTTAATTAAGAGCGCTAGTATTTAATTTGTTAAAGTAATGTTTAGGTCAGCTAGGTCGGTTTAATTGCTAAACTTGCTCGATTAAGAAGTGTAGGTGTGTTGTAGTCTCCTTTCTGTACTCAAATTATGCAATGACGTGGATGACCACTGTAACCATGGAAATTCGAACAAAAACTTTTAACGTTCAAACTCATCACACACGGGTGAAGCTATTTGAATCGTTTGTGATGTCCACATATCGTACACAGTTCTGAATAAGGGACCGTGTCTGATGACACTTTTCGCGCCAGTTTTTTGGCTGAAGCGATTCCAAATTTTCAGCTTCCGTGGAAATATCTACCTCCCCGCCCCCTCCCCCTTACCAAAAGCCACATTTCCCCTCTTTCCACCTTCCTTTCCAAGTTGAAACCTCCACTCCTTGCTTCCAGCACCACCTCCTCGTCGGCAACCCTCCTTCATGCTGCTCGGCCTCGTCTATCCAGGCAGGTAATCCACACCCGCCCCCATCCTCCTCCTTCCACATCCCACATGCCCCGACCGTCGGCGCGAGCGTGACACCTTCCACCCAAATCACCTACCCCTCCACCAAATAAGCGCTGCCCTAAGCCATGGTGCACGCAGTATAGCCAGGATCTCAAGGAGCATTTGGCAGCAGAGAAGCAAATCGCGGCCGCATGCGCGGACAAGGTCGGGATGGCTGCCATTTGCACCTTGCCATTTGCTAGCTATGCTGGTTAAGCATGCTCGGTTTACCCGTTGCATGTGCTGCTCCTTCCTTTCCTTCACAAATTCTAGTGAATTGTGCTATCTAATTTTACCATGCAATATGTTGCTCTAGTGTATATGTTCTATAAGTCGTGCAGTGTGGTGCTCACTTATTAACTGTTTTGTTAATTAGTTGTCGTCTTCAGTTAACTGTTTGGTTCAATTCTGCAAATGTGATGTTCAATTCTTCGGGCTACAATTTTGTATTGTCTTCCATGTGAGAAATAAATCGAATTTATCTTTACAAAATACATGAGAAATGAATACAATTGCTATATTTCCAAGTTGTCAAGCATGCTTGGTTTGGTTATACATTGTGCAATGTGGTGCTCAGTTAACGTTTGGTTCATTTTTGTAGTGGTGTTTAGTTAATTGTTTCGTTCAATTCTGCAATGCGATGTTCAATAGTTGTGGGTGCATTCTGTTATTGTATACCATGTAAGGAATAAATTGAATTTTTCTGTAGTAAATACATGAGAAACAAATACAATTGCTACAATTGGCTGTAGTTAACTATTTGGTTAACTGTCTGATCTTCTATTAGGAGTATGTTATATTGTGCAATGTGGTGCTCAGTTAATGTTTGGTTCATTTGTTGTGGTGTTTAGTTAACTACTTGGTTCAATTCTTCAATGCGATGTCCAATTGTCGTGGGTAGAATTTTGTATTGTTGTGCATGTGAGGAATAAATCGAATTTGGCTGCACTTAATACATGATAAACATATACAAGTGCTATATTTCATAGTTCTTAATCATGCTTGGTTTGGGTAAATGGGTTTTTTGTGTGGCTTGAATTAATCTGATGAATCTGCAATGTGCTTATTTTTCATCAACATATTTTACTGATAGCATGTGAACCCTTACTTAACCTGATGAGTAACTACCTTATATGTGTTGCAAGGAAACAATGGGAAGCACTGAGGTTTACAATCGAGGTTAGCGCGTGCATGGTCCGTTCTCTAATAGCACATTATTGTGCAATTGCAGGAACCATTCTAATATTTTGGTTTTTAATAATTTGGTCTGGCACATGTAGGTTCTACTATCAGATGTTTTGACCCACTATTCGACCCTTTTTGCATATGGGGAAATGAGTTGTCCATGAATATCAATCAAATCAAGAAACTCACAAAGATTGTTAGGATAAAGAAATTAGCGAGAAAAAACAACAAGATCTTTGTCTGCACAATGAAGAAGACATCAATTCACTACAAGATGGTACTAACTATTATACCTTGCCTTTTTTTATTCCTTTGCCCCATTTCCAATATAGAGAACATATTTATGCACATCCTTGTTTTCAGGACTTTCCAAAGTAGTTCACTGATGATTACCTCTGAAACCACCTCTATGGTCAGGACACGAGGAAGGTATTCATACAAAACCCACGGTTCAATACTGAAGTGTTCCTGAAGAGGATGAAGGACGGACGGTCAATCATCCACAGGCACTGGCCTAAAGTTGCAAAGATCTTCAACATGAATGAAGCCTCAATATCCACCTTCCGCTTCAGTAGTTTTCCAGATGAGATGCATCTGTCTATATACCGTCTATGTTGCTAATTTCGAAAGGTTCTACATATTGCATGTGGAACTTGCTCCTGGTGCAGTTGTGTAATGGGGTAGCTAAGTGCTGAAGCTATATCATGTTGTACTCTCATGTATTTCAATTATGAAATCATGCTTCCTTAATATGGAAATGATATATATTGTGTGCTTAATATGAAATTTCAATTAGATTAATAAATAGATTATGAATAATCGGATAATTAGCCTTCTAATGGCAAATTATCCAGCAAATTGGGTTTTGCTATTCCAAACAATTGTTGAAAAAAATACCGTGGGCGATGACCTCAGGCAACGCACATAGTTTCTAGGAATAAACAGTGTTGGATCAATGAACAATCACACATGACTTTCTCTTGAAAACTGTTTGTGTTAGGCCACCTTGCGCAAACGTTTACCACATAAAAACTGTGTGTGATGGACAACCTTTGCCACACAGTTTCTTCTACAGACCGTGCGTGATACATTCTATAACGCAAACAATTTAACGGGAAAAATTGTGTGTGATGTACCTATGAATGGAAACGTTTTCCTTGGAGCGACTGTGTGGGATGTACATACGTACGGAAACGTTTAGCAGGGACTGACTGTGTGGGATGTACTTGCGACCGGAAACAATTTCGCCGTATAATTGTATTTTTAGCTCTACTGTACATATTTCCATATTTGAGCGCTCGCCAGTCGCACACGTTCTCATTTTGCCGAGCATGCGTACCAGTAGGGCATATCCCTGACGGTTTCTGGGTCGTGTGGGAAGGATCCCCCTATCGCCCACACTCATTTGGTGATGGTTCCAAATGTCGTCGCGGAAAGGGGTTAAAAACCGTTTGTTTAGCACCAGTGCGCACCAGTGAATAGTAGTAGATGCAGGCAGGAGTCGGTCTACTTGACACAGACATGATGCCTATATGCATAATGATTGCCTTGGATATCGTCACAACTTTGCGCTTTTCTATAAATTGCTTGGCTGTAATTTGTTCACCCATCGTATTATTTGCCTTCAAGAGTGAAGCCTCTAGTGAAACCTATGCCCCCGGTTCTATTTTCCATTATATATTTTGAGATTTATAAACCAAAAATAACAAAAATATCTTGCAAAAATTTATTTACTTTACTTTTATTTTACATTTTAGTAATCTTTTATACCCATATCTATCAGATCTAACCTTCGCAATTGACCGTGAAGGGATTAACAACCCCTTTATCACATTGGGTGAAAGTAAACATTGTTTGTGTAGGTGCATAGATTGGGGACTTGCTTGTACCTCCTACTTGATTGATAACTTAATTCTCTAACTGAGGGAAATACTTATCTCTACTTTGCTGCATCACCCATTCCTCTTCATGGGAAAAACCAACGAAAGCTCAAGAAGTACCAGGAAGAATTTCTCGCACCGTTGTTGGGGATGTCTACATCAAGCCTACCAAGTACCCACCATAAACACTCATGTTTTGCATTACATTATTTTCCATTTGCCTCTTGTTTTCCTCTCCCCCACTTCTAAAATGATTTTCAGAAAAAATATATAAATATTTGCCTTTTTATTCGCCTTCTTTGCATATGCCTTTTTGCTCGTTTACTATCTCTACTTGTGTTGCCATGTGCCTTCTATTTGCTTGCATCTTTGCTTGCTAAAAATCTATTGATATGGATCCACTTAAAGTTTTCTACTTGGATCATCTTCGATCCATATGTGCTCGTGCTGAAACTCCAACTAGTGTAATTGAGGGAAAATATTTAGATGAGAATGCTCATTTTGTGCATCACCGTTTGTTTGAAAAAGTGAGACTCTTATGGAATCAAATAAATTGTTTGCTATGTTATGCTTGGAATCTTTCTAAACTTTGTGATTTTACTTGTTTCTCTAAGAACCCTAAAAAAACACTATCCCTACCTATGTGAGTTTAATGATAATGAAATCTTATCTTCTTATGAAAAGGGTGTTTACAGTTACTATGATATCGAACAAATTGAATAATTTGTTGCTTTTAAGGGTGCTTATGAAGTTGCTTCTTCGATTGAAAAGGTATGATCTTACTGTCTACAAATTTGCAAATTTGGACATACTTAAATATTGCTATGATAACTATTGTCACAATGCCTATGTCAAGGAATTTATTGATAGAATGACCATTGCTTTGGAAGAAAATAATGATATGCATGAATCTATAGATAATTATGATTCTGATGATTTGATTGAGATACCCTCCCTTGATCAGTGTGATGCTTGTTATTTTTGTGGCCATGAAGCCAATAATTATGAAGATGAATTTGCTATAGTTCCTTATGTTAAACATGAGATTATTGCTATTGCACCCATACTTGATAGTTCCTTGAATCAAAAGCATGATTGCAATGATGTTATTATAAATTCTACTAATGTCAATTGTGCTAATGATATGGAAAACCACAAGCGTGGGGATGCGAGTTTTGCTATGTCCTCTACTTATTACAATGATCATGATTGGGGTGATAATGCTTCTTATCATCTTGAAAATTTATTTAAGCATCATGATGAATATGTTTGCTATAATATTGGAAGTGGGTTTGGTCATGACTTTATTTGATGTTAATTACACTATTTTGGAAGAGTGTCAACTTTGCATGCATGTGGATCATGTTGAGAATATTTTATGTGATATTTATATTATTGAATTTCATTATGATCCTACATGTAATTATTTTGATAGAGGAAAATATGGTTGTAGAAATTTCCATGTTACTAAATTACCTCTCATTATGTTGAGATTGCTATTGTTCCTTTATTCTTCCTTGCAGATGCTAGTTTTTGCTTTCCCAGATAATGCTTATAAGATGCATATGCATAGGAAGTATGTCAGTGCAACAAACCCTGGGTCTGTTGCCCAGACTGAGCACAGGCATGGGAATGAGATTGGAGCGCTAGACCAGATCATAGTGCAAGGACCCCAGAGATTCAAAGGACCAACATGCAGATCAGAGGGACCAAGATCAAACTAGAGAAGTAGGGTATCATCAAGAGAAAAAGCCTCCCTTGCCGGGCAGGCGAGCCCAGCAAGGGGCGAGGCCACCTCCAGACACAGACAACCAAGACACCCTGGCAGGGCCTGCCGGGGCACACGGAAGCAAAACCACCTCACCAACCACTCTAGCGCGACCCACGTCGTTGATCAGTGTGGTGTCAAGACGCAAAGTGATTAAGTGGCAACCATTCCCCACAAGGCAGCCACTTTCTACAGGAGAAACCCTCAGACGACACCCGTCCCGCAACGTGTCAAGCGAGCAGGCGTGGAGCTTGCAAGAGAGCCCGGCAAGCCTTGTTGGGCAACCAATGATGCGACATTGAGTGGCGCATTTATTGTGCCCTGTCATCCCATAGAGTTAGGTATGATAGCACAGTTCGCTATCTTGTCAGTGTGTAATGACTACTTTGCCACTGTGGTAACCTCTTGATCTATAATAGGAGGCCCATGGCAAGCGTAGAAAGGGTTAGAAGATTGAATACCTCACACCCTCGTACGCGCGTAGCCACTACTGCCTCGAGGCAACCCTGCGGGGCAAGTGTACTACGCTCCACCACCACCTTTCCACCATCAATCCACCAAAGCAAGAGTAGGGTTTTACGCCTCGTGGCAGCGTGAACCTGGGTAAAATCGCATGTGTGATCTCTGCCATGCTGCCCCATGCTCATCTGCTCTTTGCGCAATGTGTCGCCCCCCTACATAACCAGCAAGGGGCCTCCTGGTCCCATAGGTGGTCGTGGTTTCCCGCGACATCTTTGGCGCGCCAGTTAGGGGGCTCGCTTGCGTGAACCTGAAGGCGTGTGTAGCACGTCGACTACATGCATCACCATCTTCATCTTCGACGAGGCCATCAACCATGGCGCCCAAGAAGAAACCCGGTCCTTTGGCTTACCCATCCACCTCGAAGGCTCCGCCACCCACGGCCTCCAGCACTGCGAGGGGTGCGGAGGCACATGAGGACGCGGACGCTGCTAGGGGAGTAGTCAGAGCAGGTGGCACCATCACCACTTCCTCCGCGGTCAATGCAGGAGCAGGAGGCTCCGGAGGAGAGCATCATCAACAACACCCAGACAGCCACACTCCCCAAGGTATGGGTGAAGCGGTTACTCCATCTGCGCCCCTCTCCCCCGCCGACGGGGACAACCGCAGCAATGGCTCCCAGCCAGGTAGAATCGCCCTCCAGCCACTCCCACCACGGGTGCCGCCACCATGCATGCATCCCCTCCAGGACAGGTCGACCAAGCCACTGCACCTGATGGAGCCGCTGGCCATCGTGCTCCTTCACCACACCACGACCAAGTGGTCTCCTGCAACAGCAGCAAGGGCGTAGTGCTGCCGCCAGTGGCACCGTCAGGAGCCGAGCGACGGCATGATCGACTTCATCATTATCCACGGGGCAAGAGAATTAAGACCCCGATGACGTCACCATGGCCTCTTCTAACCCTCGAGCACGTCCAGGCCAACGACGACCCCCGGAGGATAGGCGGAGAGGAGACACGCATGTCATCCATCGAGCAACACCGTGACAACCTTCACAGGACCAACGGGTACAATGGCCCTGACGTAGACGAGCCCACAGTCGATATTGGCAAGTGCCTACACCGTGAGCTGCGGCAAGTCTGTTGGCCGTCCGTTCGCACGTTCAAGCCAGAGAAACCCGAGAAGTACCACGGGAGATTGAACCCGACAGAGTTTCTGAGCATCTACACCATTGCTGTCCAGGCTGCCGGGGGAAGAGATGAGAAGGTGTTTGCCAACTACTTCCATTTGGCCCTCAAGTCCAATGTGAGGTCTTGGCTGATGCACCTACCAAAAAACTCCATTTCAGGACAAGGGACAAGTCTTGCTATTAGTAGTCATGTGAATTTGGTATTCGTTTGATATTTTGATAAGATGTATGTTGTCTAGCCTCTAGTGGTGTTATGTGAATGTCGACTACATAACACTTCACCATTATTTGGTCCTAGAGGAAGGCATTGGGAAGTAATAAGTAGATGATGTGTTGCTAGAGTGATAGAAGCTTAAACCCTAGTTTATGCGTTGCTTCGTAAGGGGCTGATTTGGATCCATATGTTTCATGCTATGGTTAGGGTTACCTTAATACTTTTGTTGTAGTTGCGGATGCTTGCAATAGAGGTTAATCATAAGTGGGATGCTTGTTCAAGTAAGAACAACACCCAAGCACCGGTCCACCCACATATCAAATTATCAAAGTATCGAACGCGAATCATATGAACGTGATGAAAACTAGCTTGACGATATTCCCATGTGTCCTCGGGAGCGCTTTTCCTATTATAAGAGTTTGTTCGGGCTTGTCCTTTGCTACAAAAAGGATTGGGCCACCTTGCTGCACTTTATTTACTTTTGTTACTTGTTGCTCGTTACAATTTATCTTATCACAAAACTATCTGTTACCACTTATTTCAGTACTTGCAGAGAATACCTTGCTGAAAACCGCTTATCATTTCCTTCTGCTCCTCGTTGGGTTCGACCACTACTAGAAAAAGGGCTATAGATGGGATTGACACTAATGGCGCACCAGACAAGCGGTGCGCCATTAGTATATACTAATGGCGCACCACCTTCTGATACGCCATTAGAGTTGAAACTACTAATGGCGCACCCGGCCCAGGGTGCGCCATTAGTATCAATTTTTTTTGAACTAGTGCACCTGTCCAAACATACTAATGGCGCATCCAGACACACTGTGCCATTACTAGTTGTAACTAGTAATGGCGCACCTATCGGAAAGTGCGCCACTAATGTTGTTTTTTTATTATATTTTTATTCCTTTTTTTGCAAAACTACTAATGGCGCACTGTTCCACCATGCGCCATTACTAGTTTAAACTAGTAATGGCGCACTGTGGAGCAGTACGCCATTAGTATGTTTTTTTTTGCAAAACTACTAATGGCGCACCACCAGAAGGTGCGCCATTAGTAACCTGGATTACTAATGGCGCATTTAGAGTTGGTGCGCCATTAGTAAGTGGGCAGCAACAAGATATTTTGGACAGCCTCTCCTACCCACACTCACTTTCTCCCCACTTCATTCTCTCCACCTCCTCCTTGTCTCGGGTGCCTCCTCTTTTTCACCTCATTTCCACCATAGATTCATTCAATTTAAGTGGTTAAATTACCTTGTTTTGATAGGTAAGTAAGGGGGGAAGCTATATTTATGTTGTTCTCCCTACAACAATGTGCACATGCACTTTTTATGGCCTAGCTAGATCTATGTATGTTCGTGGTGTTGCATGTGTTTGTGGTGTTGCATATGTGTTTGTGTTTGGAGGTGTACCGGTATTTGAAATGTGATAGTTGCCAATATTTTGCCGGAATGTTGATTCATTTCCGTTTCAGCGAGAATTTTGGCATTAAGCATTCTTTTTGGTCCTATTTTTAGGGAAAGTCATGCCAAATTTTTTCTTGGTTCTAAAATATCGTTTTGCTCTACCCCGCAGGCGACCATGGTCCGCACAATGACCGAAGGCATCGTGAATAGGTTTTTGAGGTCCGCGAAGGCTGAGATGCTTCAAAAGAACGAGACGGAGATAAGATGTCCGTGTCGAAGATGCAAGCTGAAGAGCCTTATTGCGGACCCGGATTCCAGGCAGGTGCGGGACCACCTGCTCTTGCGTGGTTTCATGGATGGCTATCAGTGGCAAGGTGATGAAGATGACTACGAAGTCGTCCATGAGGGCCGGGCAAGAAATGAGGAAGGGCAGAAAGACAACCACCGCGGCTCGGGCGGGCGAGAAGACGAAGAATCCCCAGGAGATGATCATGACGGTGATGCTGTACACAGTCATCATGTAGAAGATGCAGAACATGATGATGAGAAAGATGCCGGAGCAGACGACGCTGGACCATCGATGGGCTGGGTGCAAGACCCTCTTGCGTTATCAAGCAGACGGATAACGCAAGAGCTGCCGCCCGAGAGAAAGCCAAGATGGATCAACTTGAGTTAGACGCGGTTACTCCATTGTATGAAGGATGCAAGCCCGAGGATACCCGCCTGAAAGTAACGCTCATGGCTCTGGAGATGAAGGTAAAACACAAAATGACCGACGCATGCTTCGACGAGAACATGTCATTCTGGCACGAACGTCTTCCCAAGGGGAACAAGTGCCTGACCAGTTTGGAGGAGGCGAAGAAAATCGTGTGTCCTCTGGACTTACCGCACGTGAAATACCATGTGTGCATGAACAATTGCATCATTTATCGGGACGAGCACGCGGAGTCTACCATATGTCCGGTGTGCGGCGTCACTCGATACAAGAAGAGGAAGAAAGCTCCTCGAAAAGTGGTGTGGTACTTTCCGATCACTCCTCGTCTGCAGCGGTATTTCGCGGACCCTAAGGTAACAAAGCTCCTGCGTTGGCACGCGGATAGGGAGGAGAAGAAGCGAGAAGATGACGCAAATGATGCAGAGATAGATAAAAAAGACAAGATGCTGAGTCACCCTAAGGATGTGAGCCAGTGGCAAGCGTTGAACTTCGAATACCCAGAATTTGGGAAGGATCCAAGGAACATCGTGCTGGGTGCGAGCACCGATGGAGTCAATCCGTTTGGCAGCCAGAGAAGCACACATAGCACCTGGCCTGTGTTTGTGTGGATGTACAACTTTCCCCCTGGTTGTGCATGAAGAGGAAGTACATACACATGAGTATGCTAATTGAAGGGCCGAAACAACCAGGGAATGACATCAATCTGTATCTGGGGCTGCTGAAGGAGGAGCTAGACACACTGTGGAAAATGCTAGCCAATACGTGGGACGCCGCAAAGAAAGAATATTTCCCTATGAGAGCCGCACTGCTCATGACGGTGCACGACTATCTCGGCGGATATCTCGCGGGGCAGGTAGTCCGCGGATTTTCTGGATGCGTAAGGTGCATGGATGACACAACGTATCGCCAGCTAGATAGAGATCTCGGGTCTTCGAAAACCGTGTTCATGGGACATCGAAGGTGGCTTCGCGATGATGACCCATGGAGGAAACGCAAGGATCTGTTCGATGGTGAAACCGAACCCCGAAAACGCCCGTGTACGAGGAGCGGCGAGGAAATAGACAAGCTGTTGAAAAATTGGAAAGACTGCCCACTGCCGGGAAAGAAGCAAAAGGCGCCAGAGCCGGGAAAGAAGCGAAAGGCGCCAGAGCCGCTGCTGAAGGTATGGAAAACGAGGTCTGTTTTCTGGGACTTGCCGTACTGGAAGATCCACCGTGTGCCTCATAGCCTTGATGTCATGCATATCACGAAGAACGTGTGCGAGAGTCTACTTGGTACCCTGCTCAACATGCCAGAGAGGACCAAAGATGGGCCGAAAGCAAGGGCAAACTTGAAATCAATGGGCATCAGGCAGGAGCTTCACGCTATATATGATGATGATGATGATGATGATGATGAGGCGAAGCAGGACACAGAAAGTCATCGCAAAGGCAAGAAGACCAGAAATGACTACCCTCCCGCGTGCTTCACTCTAAGTCAGGAGGAGATCGAGCAGTTTTTCACCTGCCTCCTAGGAGTAAAACTTCCTTATGGTTATGCGGGGAAGATAAGTAGATACCTAGACCCAGCGAAGCAGAAGTTCAGCCGGATGAAGTCTCACGACTGTCACGTGCTGATGATGCAGATACTTCCAGTTGCAATCCGTGGGATCATGGACGCGCACGTCCGTGAAACGCTATTTGGCCTATGCAACTTTTTCGACGTCATCTCTCAGAAGTCGATTGGCGTGAGGCAACTCAGAAGGCTACAGGAAGAGATCGTGGTGATACTATGCGAGCTTGAGATGTACTTCTTGCCCGCATTCTTCGACGTTATGGTGCATCTGCTGGTCCATATAGTGGAGGATATCATCCAACTCGGGCCGACGTTCCTGCACAGCATGATGCCGTTCGAAAGGATGAATGGTGTCATCAAAGGATACGTTCGCAACATGTCACGTCCAGAGGGAAGCATAGCCAGGGGCTTTCTGACCGAAGAGTGCATCTCCTACTGCACAAATTATCTAGGCATCGAGAACCCCATTGGTCTGCCCGTCAACAGGCACCTCGGCAGGCTCGCTGGATGGGGTCACCGTGAGGGTCGCCGCGAAATGCATGTCGACTTCGAGGGTCGACTCGCCGACTTTGAAAGAGCAAACCTAGTCGCGCTACAACACATAGACATGGTCGATCCTTGGGTGGTAGAGCACAAAACCTTTATTAAGAAGACGTACAATGACCGAGGCCAACAGAGGATGGACGGAGATATACTCAAAGAGCACAACTCATGTTTCACGCGTTGGTTCAAGCAGAAGCTTCTGTCGTACCCTTTACATGAGGATTCTTCCGCGGAAGAACAACTCATATTCGCCTTGTCACAGGGCGCCGAGCACAACCTGATGACCTATGAGGCGTATGATATCAATGGCTACACATTCTACACCGAGGCCAAGGACATGAAGAGCGATGGTTATCAGAACTCCGGGGTAACGATGGAATCCTACACCGGTAACGACAAGGACAGATACTACGAAAGGATCGAGGATATCTGGGAGCTGAGCTACGCTTGAGAGAAGGTCCCGATGTTCCGTGTCAGATGGGCCAAGAGCATCCTAAAAGAAGACCGGTATTTCACCACCATGGTTATACCCGAAGCCAAATCCAAGACCGTGGGCGCAAACGTCACCGTGAAAAATGAGCCATGGGTACTGGCTTCCCAAGTGGACCAATGCTTCTTCATTACCGACCCGTCAAAGCCCAGTCGTGTTGTCGTGAGGAGAGGCAAAAGGAAGATCATCGGAATGGATGGAGTAGCCAATGAGCAAGACTTCGACAAGTACGGCGACCCGAGGATCGAACATGACGACGATGATGAAGTAGCAGCATACACCACAAGAAGAAGCAGGACCACCCTACCTAAAGGACGTCCGTTCCACAGAAGAACTCCATTTGCGAAAAAGAAGGGCAAGAAGATTGTGAATAGATAGCTAGCTAAGATCGATTGTATTTTAAATCGTAGCCTTCATTTCTCGATTGTATTTCATGGGCACTTTTTGAACTATCATGAATATTTTTAAATTTCATGGACACTCGATCTCGATCCCCCTCCATCTCGATCGCTATCCCACCTCGCCAGATCCGGTCCCCCTCGCCGCCGAGCACCCCCCGGTCCACCGGCCGCCGCTGCCGACCCCCCGCACCCTCGATTCCCCTACTCAACCGCCGCCGCCGACCCGCCGCACCCCTCCCCTACTCAACCGCCGCCGCCGACCCCCCGCACCCCCCGCACCCTCCCCCGCTCCACCGGCATTACTGTTTGATGATATTTAAAAAAAATTAGTACTGTCTTATAAAAATAATATTACTGTTATGATTTAAACAAGTTTGAACATATTTAAACACAAATAAGTATCAAACATCATTTTAAATGCATAAAAAAATTGTGGAGCCTGGGAATTGAACCCAAGACCTCCTGGTGTGAGAACTGGCTGCTGACCAGTCGAGCTAGTAGAGGGAACTTGATGTGGATCAGGTCAGGTGGAAGATAACCTGTTGGCTCGAGCTGAAATCAAAAAAAAATACTAATGGCGCACCAGGGTGAGGTGCGCCATTAGTATGGATGTACTTATGGCGTACCGAGGGGTGGTGCGCCATTAGTATTGTGCCGCCCCCATCCATATTTCCTCCCCGGCCCAAACCTATCCCCCCTCTCTCTCCCTCGCCCTCGCCCTCGATCCCCTTCCCCTCTCCTCTCCCGAAGCCGCTGCCCCGCCGCCTCGACGCCGCCCCGACGCCGCCTCGACGCCTCGACGCCGCCTCGACGCCGCCTCGACGCCTCGACGCCTCGACGCCGCTGCCCCGCCGCCTCGACGCTGCCTCGTCGCCGCCCCGACGCCACCGAGGAGCACGACCTGGCGCAGGCGCACGGCGTGCAGGGCTACCCCACCCTCCTCTTCTTCATCGATGGCGTGCCCAGGGACTACTCCGGCGAGAGGACCAAGTGAGCAATTTCTGCAGATCCCCAATTCCCTCCATGTTCCCGCTCCGCAGCTGCTGAGAATTTTTTTTTGCTTTGCTGCAGGGACGCCATTATCGCTTGGATCGGCAAGAAGCTGGGCCCTGCGGTGCAGAACCTCACCGCCGTCGACGAGGCCGAGAAGATCGTCACCGGTGACGACGTGGCCGTGCTCGCCTTCCTCGACCACCTCTCAGTATGCAATGCGCCTTCTCCAGTGGCAGCAAAGTCAAACAAACCCAAAATTGGTTCATTTGCAAACCATGTTACCCACATTGACCCAAAATTGGTTGAATTGCAAACCATGTGACCCAGATTGACCCAAGAATACAATGCTTGAATTGTGGCCAAACTGAGAACATGTGGCCATGTTACCCAAAATACAGTGCACCTAGTTTTCCCAATGCCTTTATTCTTCTGCTTGCTCACTACTAGATGAAATGTCAACCTGCATTTTCATGTTCTGAGAAAAAATCCGAGATGTGCTCATATGTTTAGCCCTCGGTATGCAATACACCTTCTCCAAGCACAGCAAAGTCCAGCAACCCAACCTGCTTCAACTGCATCCATTACAAGCATAGTGTTCCTTTACAAGCATAGTAGAGCATAGTATGGATTCTAATGTTCAACTCTGACTAAACAGGTTCTACAAACGGTCTTTTACTGCACTTGACTGAAGAAGTAGGTGTCTGCTATATCCAGCACTTGATGTGAGTTGTGTTCTCAGGTTTACATTGCAATGGCACTCTTCTTGTAAACACAAATTCAGATTTATATACTATATGCTGGCATGACTTTTTTATTAGGTAGGACAGTGCAGTAGTTGATGTATCTTGGGTTGATTATAAAGTTGCTTGGGTTTAATATTACCCAGCATGATGATGTATCAATGTAGCATTAGCATATGATCCAAGTGCTAGTACTGCTAGTAAATAGCTAATACAGTTAATGAAGAAGAAAAAAAACTGCTAGTACAGTTAATGAAGAAGAAAAAAAACTGGTACTACTGCTAGTAAATAGCATCAGATTTAATGTCTTTTATATATGGTACTGCTAGTAAATAGCTTCTTCTATATACTAATTTGCATCAAAGTGTAGAACAAAGCATCAGACTGAATAAGTAACAGTGGGTAATTAACCTAACTATTCATTTTTCCTTAGGTTAATATTAAAATGTCCAGTGTATATATATTTGAAAATGATTGCTGCTAGATGTTAATTTGCTGGTACCAGCTAGAATTTGGCACTGAAAAGCAAAAGCAAAAGCTAATTAACTGCTGGGTAATAGCACTGGTACTAGGTAGCTAAAATATGTGTTCTGAAACACTGAGAGCAGAAACACTTACTACATACATATGCTCAAGAAACACTTACTAACCAGAAAAGGTTTTGACTTGAAATGTTAATAGCATAGAGAGCACCACAAGTTAAACACCTCAATCTGTTAGTATTTGTCTGCATTTTCTCACATTCTTCTTGTATCTGATCCAGTATTGCTTATAGTGGTTTATCCAAAATGTTGAATGATACTGCTTGGAGATGCATATATTGTTTCACCTCTTCACATGCCAATGTATTTTCCATGTTGTGATGGAGGCCTTTTTTGCCTTGTCCACCCGAGAGGCCCTCGAGTTTGCTGGAATGTCGATTAACTTCCATTCCGGCAAATTTGGGTACTCCATATGTCCTATTTTCAGCAAAGGTCATGCTGAAATTTTCCGTGAATTTTAGCATGAATTTGCTAAAAATAGGACATATGGGGTACTTGTGACTAATGCATGGGTGTCGACAAACCATTAATTATACAACCTTGGCTTTTAGGGTGCCTCGGTGTCGATAAAAACCAAAATGATGAAAGCTTAGGCTTTTAGGGTGCCTCGGCGTCGAAAAACCCTCAATGATAAAAGCTTAGCTTTTAGGATGCCTCGGTGTCGACAAACCCTAAATGATGAGACCATGATCTTGTTCCTTGACAATAACCAACTTTTTGACCAAACTTTGTTCCTATTTAGAGAGAAACATGGCCAACAGCAACGAGGCCGGGGGTTCGGGCGGCAAGGCATTCTGGGAGCTGTCCCAGGAGATGGAGGAACAACCTCACTTGTATGAGGACGCCGCCTTCCCCACCGATCCTGAGACCACTGATGGTGCCGCCGAGGATGACCCCACTGATGCCACCACTGATGGTGCCGCCGAGGATGCCACCACTGATGATGGCGACGCACGCACAGATGGCAGCTAACTAAAGAGGCAACGGAAGGACCGGCGCCCGACCATGCTCCGCACCCTCAAGGAGGAAGTTACTGAAGTGGACTCCGACGGGAATCCAACGGCGCCCGAACGAATAGTCAAGGGATACTCGCTTTAGCTCGGGTGCATTCTCCGGAGCACCGTCTCGATCAACACCGAGAACCTGAGGCATCCTGACCGAGGGAATTTGCACAACCTCCTCTTCACGAAGCTGCACGAACGATACAAGTTCCCCGCTGAATTTGAAATCACAAGCCTCAAAGGGAATAAAGTGAACAATGCTGCACTCATGAAGATGAGCAAGGCCCTGTCTACTTGGAAAAGCAATGTGAAGAGAATGATCGAGAAAGGTGAGAGTTATGAGAAGATCAACGAGAAAAATCCTTCGATCACCGAAGATGACTACAACGACTCCAAGATCAATTGCTCGAGCACCGCAAACTCAGAATCAAGTCAGTGGGGGAAAGAAATGCAGGAGCTGAACTTAGGGGAACACACACTCGGTCCCGGCAGTTACAGAGTGGCGGAGCCTATATGGGACAAGGAGGAGGCGGACCATGCCGAGCAAGGCCTACCGCCCCTCTTCGATAAATACGGTGACAAGCAGACCAGGAACTTTGTCAGGGCCCGGTACAAGAAGGACCCAAAAACAAAGGAGCTTACCACGGATCCGAAGACCAGGGCGCTTGAGCTTGTTCTGGTAAGGAATACACCCCCGCGTAATTAGCTCCATATGGTTGCATTCTAATTAATGAAGCCAAATTTCTAAATGGTTCACATTCCTTCTGCAGGCGACTGAAAGCAGTAGCCCGGGGTCGACTAAGAGCAACCCTTGGGACACCACTCTAAATAGGGCGTTGAATGTAATGAAGAACAAGGATAAGCTCAGTAAGCCGACGTCAGCTGGTCGTGTGGCCGGCAAAGGCTTGTCGACAAAATGGTCGTCATACTATAACACTGGTGGGCGAAAGGAGAAAAAGACCAGCTCGGAAAGCCAGGCGCGCGAGGTTCAAGAACTCAAGGCACAGGTGGCACGGATTCCGGAGATTGTCCAAGAGCAAGTGCAACAACAACTCGGAGCGACAATCACCGCCATTGTGCCTACCTTGATCGAGGGGTTGAGTGCGTGGATTGCGGGCGGCCAACAGGGGCCGCCCCCGATTCCTAGCTTCATGGCCAGCAACTCGCAGAACACGATGGCGGGGCCATTGGTGTCTCCGGCGGAGGCGGCATTGGTGTCTCCGATGCCGGCACGGGAGCTTAATGCACCCGGGTGTACGCCGGCCGCCACCTCTGCAGCAAGCGGCCCCTCCGTCAACTGCATGCCTGCCGTTGACGGTGCCTCGACATTAGCCGAGCTCGACGCCATCATCATGGTAACTAATTAAGCCTCTCTCGGCCGAGGACTTCATCTCCTTGCCTTTGACTGGCATCCCTGACGCCCTACATGTTTTCGCAGGGCGCCGCCGACGTTCCGTGCACTCTCCTGCACTTCATGAACAACGAGTTGGTCGATGTCGCCAAGGGCAAAATCGTTCAACCGGGCAACCCCTTGTTCCACCGTACCCAGATGCCACCCAACTTGTTTAGGGTTCAACTGGTTCGGGTGCTGCCAGGCTGCGACGAGTTGTTACCTCCGATTCGACTCGTCGGGGCCGACGATGATGACGTGATGACCCTCAGCGCCTGCCTGAGCTGGCCCCTGCTTTGGCCGAAGAGCCAGATTCGTTTGGGGGCGGGGGACACCACCCCAAAGACAAAACCGCCAGTCGTGTCGGCGCCAAGTCGGCCCCATGGCAAGACCGCCGCAACGGTGCCGGACATCCCTATGCCACTGGATCCAAACATGCATATGGCACAGGATCAGAACGACGACGACGACGATACATTTGGCAACGTCGATCATACTTTGCCGATCATGGGTACGGTGGCGACTTCATGGGGCCTCCTTCTCAAGAACCCAACCCAACAAAAGACGTGCACGATCTAGCTGGTACCGCGGAGAAGCCAAGTAGCAACATGCATTGTCTGCCGTTCAGCTCTCAGGAGACGCCTCCAGCTGCCGACTTCACCGAGCCTCAGATAGGCGAGGTGCGAAATATTATCAGCCCCAACACACTCAAGAAGGCGGTCTGTGAGCAGAACTCGGTCCCATTACAGGAGAAGAAGAAGGCACGCAAAAGAAAGACTAACAAGGGTGCGGGCCAGTCGGCACCGAGTACGATCCGTGCTCAGGACGGGCCACCTTCACCTGAGGATTTAATGAGGAGGCTGCATGTGGCGGGTAGGCCGATGCTACCAAGAAATATGCTCGATGCTGCAACCGGTGCTATGCGGAGTCTGCATGATAGTGTTCTTTCTTTGGAGAAGCGGCGTCTCAGAGAGAAGGATGTGGCATACCCGGTTTTTGCAGCCAAGGTGCCAGAGGGCAAGGGCTTTGTGGATAACTCCATCGGGGGTACGATCGTCCTGCGGTTTGATGACATCCACGCTATGTTGAACCTTCATCCGCTGCACTACACCTTCGTTCGGCTATTTTCGCTGAGTATGGAGATGCGGATCATTCGCGACAAGACCCCGGACTTCGTGATAGTCGACCCCTTCTACATGCGTGCCAAGATCTTGGGCAGCGCTGGGGACCGGCAAGTCGCGAGTTCTTACCTTGAAGGCATCATTCTGGCAAACCAAGATAAGGATAACTTCCTCGTGCCTTACTTTCCCGAGTAAGTCCTCCCCTCAACCGCCCCGTAACACATGAATTCTTAGATTTCGATCGTTTTTCTTTTAACATTCCGTGTTTTCTGCAGTGACACACATTGCACGCTCATCCTCCTAAGCCCCAAATATTGCATGGCCACGTATTTCGACCCGGACCGTCAGTCGAACGTAGACTACACAAATGTCAAGAAGGTTCTTGATGATGTTCTCCCCGGCTACGCCAAATCTGGAGGCACCTTCACCAGGCCTATTCGTAAGTACGGCAAGCACGTGTTCTCCCACAATATGACATTCTGCTGCGTCAAGCAGCCGCCTGGTGGTCAGAAGGGTGCCTACTACGCCATCCATCACATGCGGGCGATCGTACGGGACCATCATCAACTTCTGCTACCGAGTAAACTCAGAGATTGGGCCGCGAGCGTGTCGGCAATCCAGGACGCGGACATCAGACAAGAATTCTTTCGCATCCAGTCGGAGTTTGCGGAAATCATCCATCAAGATGTCCTTCATACCTCGGGGCTGTTCTACCTCAGAAATCAACTGTCCAACAGTGACATCGACACAATACTACAAATGCAGGCTGACAACGCCCGTTATTTCATGACTCCCACAATAGATGGCGGCTTCATCCACGCTCCGGTCCCTTGAGTCGAGTCGAAAGCAGTGATGCTGTGTCTAGTTCTGAAACATCGATTGGCTCATGTTGTAATTAAACTTTAATGTACTTGTAGTATGTCTCTTTGGTTTCGAGAGTCGTTCAACTTAGATGTAATCGATGCTATTAATGTCTTGCTTTTCTCTTCCGATCGTTCTGTTGCATACTTATATATTGCTTATGTATTGTCTGTGAATTGGTACTAACGTTTCGTTTGGCTAGTGCATAGCGATGCCGTCGTATGTCGTGTACAAGGGTAAGGTTCCCGGAGTCTACGACGACTGGGAGGAGTGTCGGAGACAGGTTCACCGATTCAGCGGTAGCAGTTACAAAGGGTATACCACTAGGGCCGAGGCCGAATCTAGATACGCCCGCTATCTAGCGGGAGAGGGGAGGGAGCGTTGGAGGAACCGGATGAAGACGAGTTTCATCGTGATGATGCTCATCGTGATGACCGCAGCTCTCTTCTATGTGATGGTAGTTTAGATGATCGATATCGACTTGTAATGTGAAGACTAACTCGCTACTCGCGGTCTCGAGACTTGTAATATAATGTTCTATCTTTGTTCAGTCTTTTCAATTCGGAGACTAATATGATGAATTGTATTCAGAGACTAATATGATGAATTGTATTCAGTGACTAATCTTCTATTGTATTCGATGAATCTGTTGTTGATGTGTGCTGTCTATATTTTGTCCAATTATACATTTTGTAACCTGTGCAAATAACAGAAAATAAAAAAAATAAAAAACCTAATATTCATACTAATGGCGCATCACATCACAGTGCGCCATTAGTATGCCAAAGGATACTAATGGCGCATCATTAAACAGTGCGCCATTAGTATGCCGAAGTTACTAATGGCGCATCTTGTTGTTGTGCGCCATTAGTATGCCAAAGCACCTGGGTATACATGGCCCCCTGGGAGGCATACTAATGGCGCACTGTTGTATATACTAATGGCGCATCTGAGGTCCGCCATTAGTATACCAAATACTAATGGCGCACCAGTGGTGCGCCATTAGTAAAATATACTAATGGCGTGGCACTAATGGCGCACCGCTAATGCGCCAATAATGGCCAAATTAGGTGCGCCATTAGTAGGCCTTTTCCTAGTAGTGGACACTTTTACTTATCGAAAGGACTACGATAGATCCCCTATACTTGTGGGTCATCAAGACTCTTTTCTAGCGTCGTTGCCGGGGAGTGTAGCGCCTTTGGTGGGTGGAATTTGTAAGGAAAAATTTATATAGTGTTCTGAAATTTACTCTCACTTGCTACTATGGAAAGTAATTCTCCGAGGGGCTTGTTCAGGGTATCTTCACCCTGTCCAGTAGAGCAAAGAGTTGCTCCTCAACCTACTGAACCTATTGAAAATGAAACTCCTTTTGAATTTCCTTCGGGTATGATGGAAAAACTGCTAGCTAACCCTTTTACAGGAGATGGAACAAAGCATCCTGATGAGCACTTAATATATGTGGATGAAGTTTGTGGATTATTTAAGCTTGCACGTATACCCGATGATGTTGCTAAGAAGAAGGTCTTCCCTTTATCTTTGAAGGGAGACGCATTGATATGGTATAGGCTATGTGATGATATGAGATCATGGGACTATAAAAGATTGAAGTTGTAATTTCATCAAAAGTATTACCCTATGCATCTTGTTCATCGTGATCGCAATTATATATATAATTTCTGGCCTCGCGAAGGAGAAATCATCGCTCAAGCTTGGGGGAGGCTTAAATCAATGTTATATTCATGCCCCAATCATGAGCTCTCGAGAGAAATAATTATGCAAAGTTTTTATGCTCGGCTTTCTCATAATAATCAAACCATGCTCGATACTTCTTGTGCGGGCTCTTTTATGATGAAGACTATTGAATTCAGATGGAATTTATTGGATAGAATTAAACGCAACTCTGAAGACTGGGACCTCGACGAAGGTAAGGAGTCAGGTATGACACCTAAGTTTGATTGTGTTAAATCTTTTATGGACACCGATATTTTCCGTAAGTTTAGCACTAAATATGGACTTGACTCTGAGATAGTGGCTTCTTTCTGTGAATCTTTTGCTACTTATGTTGATCTCCCTAAGGAGAAGTGGTTTAAATATCATCCTCCCATAGAAGTCAAAGTAGCTGCACCTATTAGAGTTGAAGAAAATACTGTCACTTATAATGATCCTATTGTTCCTACTTCTTATGTTGAGAAACCACTTTTCCCTGTTAGAGTATAGGATCATGCTAAAGCTTCAACTGTTGTTCGTAAAAGCAATATTAGAACTTATACACCTCCTGAGCAAGTTAAAGTAGAACCTAATATTTCTATTGTTAAAGATCTCTGGTTTGATAATATTGATGGGCATGTTATTCAGTTCGAAGGTGAAACTGCTAGAATTGCTAAACCTTGTGATAAAGATAAACATAGACCTGTGGTAGGCGTGCCTGTTATTTCTGTTAAAATAGGAGATCATTGTTATCATGGCTTATGTGATATGGGTGCTAGTGCTAGTGTTATACCGCATACTTTATACGAAGAAATTAAGAATGAAATTGCACCTGCTGAGTTAGAAGGTATTGATGTCACAATTAAACTTGCCAATAGAGATACTATTTCACCAATTGGAATTGTTTGAGATGTTGAAGTCTTGTGTGGGAAAACTAAATATCCTGCTGATTTTCTTGTTCTTACTTCTCCGCAAGATAGCTTTTGTCCCATTATATTTGGTAGACCCTTCTTAAATATTGTCAATGCTACCATAGATTGCACAAAGAATGTTGTTACTGTTGGCTTGGATGATATGGTTCATGAGTTTAATTTCTCTAAATTTAGTAAACAACATCATGAGGAAGAATTACGTAGTAAGGTTGAAATTATTGGTCTCGCTTCTATTGCCGTACCTCCTAGTGATCCTTTAGAACACTATTTGGTAGACCATGAAAATGATATGTTCATGAATGAAAGAAGGGAAATAGATGAAGTATTCTTTTAACAGGAACCTATTCTGCAACACAACTTGCCTGTTGAAATTTTAGGGGATCCTCCTCCACCCAAGGGTGATCCCGTATTTGAGCTTAAACCTTTGCCTGATAATCTTAAATATGTTTATCTTGATGAAAAGAAGATATATCCTGTTATTATTAGTGCTAACCTTTCAGAGCATGAAGAAGAAAGATTATTAAAAACTCTGAAGAAGCATCGTGCTGCTATTGGATATACTCTTGATGATCTTAAGGGCATTAGTCCCACTCTATGTCAACATAAAATAAATTTGGAAGCAGATGCCAAACCAGTTCGTGATCCTCAACGACGTCTGAATCCTAAAATGAAAGAAGTGGTAAGAAAAGAAATACTCAAGCTTCTGGAGGCAGGTATAATCTATCTCGTTGCTGATAGTGAGTGGGTAAGTCCTGTCCATTGTGTCCCTAAGTAGGGAGGTATTACTGTTGTTCCTAATGATAAAGATGAATTGATTCCACAAGGAATTATCACAGGTTATAGGATGGTAATTGATTTCCGCAAATTAAATAAAGCTACTAAGAAAGATCATTACCCCTTACCTTTTATTGATCAAATGCTAGAAAGATTATGCAAACATACACACTATTGCTTTCTAGATGGTTATTCTGGTTTCTCTCAAATACCTGTGTCGGCTAGAGATCAATCAAAGACTACTTTTACATGCCCTTTTGGTACTTTTGCTTATAGACGTATGCCTTTTGGTTTATGTAATGCACCTGCTACCTTTCAAAGATGCATGATGGCTATATTCTTTGAATTTTGTGAAAAGATTTGTGAGGTTTTCATGGACGACTTTTCCATCTATGGTCCCTCTTTTGATGATTGCTTGAGCAATCTTGATCGAGTTTTGCAGAGATGTGAAGAAGCCAATCTTGTCTTGAATTGGGAAAAGTGCCACTTTATGGTTAATGAAGGTATTGTCTTGGGGCATAAAGTTTCTGAAAGAGGTATTGAAGTTGATAAAGCCAAGGTTGATGCAATTGAAAAGATGCCATGTCCCAAGGACACCAAAGGTATAAGAAGTTTCCTTGGTCATGCCGGATTTTACGGGAGGTTCATTAAGGACTTCTCAATAATTTCTCGGCCTTTGACTAATTTATTGCAAAAATATATACCATTTGTCTTTGATGATGATTGTGTAGAAGCGTTTGAAATACTTAAGAAAGCATTAGTCTCTGCACCTATTGTTCAGCCACCTGATTGGAATTTACCCTTTGAAATTATGTGTGATGCTAGTGATTATGATGTAGGTGCTATTCTAGGGCAAAGAGTTGATAAGAAATTAAATGTTATTCATTATGATAGTAAGACTCTAGACAATGCTCAAAGAAATTATGCTACTACTGAAAAAGAACTTTTAGCAGTTGTATTTGCTTGTGATAAGTTCAGATCTTATATTGTTGATTCTAAAGTAACTATTCACACTGATCATGTTGCTATTAAATATCTTATGGAAAAGAAAGATGCTAAACCTAGACTTATTAGATGGGTTCTCTTGCTACAAGAATTTGATTTGCATATTGTTGATAGAAAGGGAGCTGAGAACCCCGTTGCAGACAACTTGTCTAGGTTAGAAAATATTCTTGACGACCCACTACCTATTAATGATAGCTTTCCTGATGAACAATTAAATGTTATAAGTACTTCTCGTAGTACTCCATGGTATGCTGATTATGCTAATTATATTGTTGCTAAATTTATACCACCTAGCTTCACATACCAATAAAAGAAAAAGTTTTTCTATGATTTAAGACATTACTTTTGGGATGACCCACATATTTATAAAGAAGGAGTAGATGGTCTTATTAGATGTTGTGTACCTGAGCATGAACATGAACAGATCCTACGCAAGTGTCACTCCGAGGCTTATGGAGGACACCACCCTGGAGATAGAACTACACATAAGGTATTGCAATCTGGTTTTTATTGGCCTACTCTCTTCAAGGATGCCCGTAAGTTTGTCTTGTCTTGTGATGACTGTCAAAGAATTGGTAATATTAGTAGACGTCAAGAAATGCCTATGAATTATTCACTTTTTATTGAACCGTTTGATGTTTGGGGCTTTGATTATATGGGACCTTTTCCTGCCTCTAATGGATACACACATATTTTAGTTACTGTTGATTATGTTACTAAGTGGGTAGAAGCTATTCCTACTAGTAGTGCTGATCATAACACTTCTATTAAAATGCTTAAGGAAGTTATTTTCCCGAGGTTTGGAGTCCCTAGATATTTAATGACTGATGGTGGTTCACACTTTATTCATGGTGCTTTCCATAAAATGCTTGCTAAATATGATGTTAATCATAGAATTGCATCTCCTTATCACCCTCAGTCTAGTGGTCAAGTAGAGTTGAGAAATAGAGAGCTCAAATTAATTTTGCAAAAGACTGTTAATAGGTCTAGAAAGAATTGGTCTAAGAAACTTGATGATGCATTATGGGCTTATAGAACTGCATATAAAAATCCTATGGGTATGTCTCCGTATAAAATGGTTTATGGAAAAGCATGTCACTTACCTCTCGAGCTAGAACATAAGGCATATTGGGCTATTAAAGAGCTCAACTATGATTTTAAACTTGCCGGTGAAAAGAGGTTATTTGATATTAGCTCACTCGATGAATGGAGAACCCAAGCTTATGAAAATGCCAAGTTGTTTAAAGAAAAAGTTAAAAGATGGCATGACAAAAGGATACAAAAGCATGAGTTTAATGTAGGTGATTGTGTATTTCTATACAACTCTCGTTTAAGATTTTTGCAGGAAAACTTCTCTCTAAAAGGGAAGGCCCCTACGTTATCGAAGAGGTCTATCGTTCCGGTGCCATAAAAATCAACAACTTTAAAGGCACAAATCCGAAGGTGGTAAACGGTCAAAGAATTTAACATTATATCTCAGGAAATCGCATAAATGTTGAAACCAATATTATTGAAACCGTAACCCCGGAGGAATACATAAGGGACACTTTCTGGAATGTTTCAGACTCCGAAAAGGAATAGGTATGTGGTACGGTAAGTAAACCGACTCCAAAACAATTTTTAAGGCAATATTTCTCCGTTTTGGAATATTTAGAAAAATAGAAAAATAAGTAGCAGTACGGGAAGGACACGAGGGCCCCACGAGGATGGTGGGAGCGCCCCCTACCTCGTGAGTACCTCGTGTGCCTTCCGGACTCCGTTTTCTTGCACGTTACGTATTTTGGTCGGTAAAAATTCATTATATATTCTCCCGAAGGTTTTGACTCCCGTATCACGCAATTATTCTCTGTTCTTGTTTCGAGCTATTTTTTGATAGATCTAGATTATCATGACGTCCCCAAGTGCTTCCAAGGAGAGGTTCTTCGAGAAGGTCATCAACCCTTACCTCGCGGAGGTGCTGCGACACCCTCAAACCATTGAGATGCGTGATGGGTTGTTGCACATCCGCGATGTTGAGGGACCAAGGGAACCGGAAGTGTGGAGACGAGGCTCGAAGCAATGGAGCAACAGGTTTTCAAGTGCCAGGGGATGGTGGAGCGTGGAATCAACGCTAGCCACACGATGCTCGCGGAGTTCACTAACAACTACAAGCCGGATGCCAAGAACACCGAGGAGGCCATCTTCAAGCTATATGAGAAGATCGAGCACCTCCAAGCCCAAATCTATGACCTGCAAAACCAAAACTGTGAGTATGAATATAGATTCAAAAGAATGAGTTTGGCTGCAGATTTGAGGATTCCGAAGACTCGATCATCCTTCTATGATGGTGAACCTATGCCTTGGAAGATGGATGACAAGCCCGCATAATCAACAACACCTCCACCTTCCTCACCAACCAAGGAGATATAATCACATGGGTATGGGCACTCCCCTTGGCAACTACCAAGCTTGGGGGAGGTGCCCCGATATTGTATCACAATCACAACTCCTATCTTTACCGTTTTTCTTAGTTCGATCCTATTAGTAGTATCTTGATCAAGTAGAATAAAGTTTATGGCATGATCTAGTTTTGAGTTTTGCTTTATGATCTCTCATTGTAATCGAGTCCGTGAGCTATATATAATAAAGATTAGTATTGAGTCAAGGGCTTGATTATTTTGCCATGATCTTGGGCTAATAAAAGAAAGAAGAAAAGAATAAAAAGAAACGAAAAGTTCATATTGATCTTACTAAGAGTAATGACTTCACATAGAAAGAGTATGATGATTAAAAGTTGTTGGGAGTTGGCAAACATAGCTTTGGTCATTGTTGCAATTAATAGGAAGTAATAAGGAAAGAGAGGTTTTCACATATAGATATATTAGCATTGACATCTTTTATGATTGGGAGCACTCGTTAAAATATGACATGCTAAAGAGTTGATGTTGGACAAGGAAGACAACGTAATGAGTTATGTCTTTCTTATATCTAAGATAAAGTATGTTTTCATGGATCCTCTAACTTGTTGAGATTGCCTTTCCCCCTCATGCTAGCCAAATTCTAAGCACCAAGTAGAAATACTACTTGTGCTTCCAAATACCCTTAAACCAGTTTTGCCATGAGAGTCCACCATATCTACCTATGGATTGAGTAAGATCCTTCAAGTAAGTTGTCATCGGTGCAAACCAATAAAAATTGCTCTAAATATGTATGATTGATTGGTGTGGGAGAAATAAGCTTTATACGATCTTGTGATGTGGAAGTAACAAAAGTGATGGACTGCATAATAAAGGTTCATATCACAAGGGGTAATATAAAGTGACGTTCTTTCGCATTGAGATTTTATGCATCCAACCATAAAAGCGCATGGCAACCTCTGCTTCCCTCTGCGAAGGGCCTATCCTTTATTATTATCTTCTACCTTATGCAAGAGTCATGGTGATCTTCACCTTTTCTTTTTCATTTTATCCTTTGGCAAGCTCAACATGTTGGGAAGAACATGATATATATATATCTAATTGGATGTAGGGGAGCATGAACCATTATTGTTGACATTACCCTTGAGGTAAAAGGTTGTGGGGCAAAACTATAAGCCCCTATCTTTCTCTGTGTCCGATTAAAACTCCGTAACCACAAGTATTGCGTGAGTGTCAGCAATTATGGAGGACGAAATGATAGTTGAGTATGTGGACTTGCTTTTTAGCTCTGATATAGACTCTTTCCGATGTTATGATAAATTGCAATTGCTGCAATGACTGAGATTATAGTTTGTTGGAGGCCAATAAGGTTTATGATTTATACTTTTGCACTGTGAATAGATCATCACTTGAACATAAGTAATCATATGACAAAATCTATATATGTTGCTGTTATGAGAATAATCATGATGCCTTCATGTCCGTATTTTATTTTTATCGACGCCTCTACCGCTAAACATGAGGACATATTTATTGTTATCGGCTTTTCGCTTGAGGACAAGCGAGGTCTAAGCTTGGGGGAGTAGATACGTCCATTTTGCATCATGCTTGTACATCGATATTTATTGCATTATGGAATGTTATTTCACTTTATGTTACAATACTTATGGCTATTCTCTCTTATTTTACAAGGTTTACATACGGAGGGAGAATGCTGGTAGCTGGAATTCTGGGCTAGAAAAGGAGCAAATATTAGAGACCTATTCTGCGCAACTCCAAAAGTCCCGAAACTCCACGGAACGTCTTAAAATAAATAAAGAAAAATCCACGCCAAAGATGAAGGCCAGGGGGGCCACACCCTGCTCACGAGGGTGCCCCCCTAGGGTGCCCCCCTACCTTGTGGGCCCCCTGGAGGCTCTCCGACGTCCATCTTCTCCTATATGAAGTCTTTCGATGAGGAAAAAATCAGAAGGAACTTTCTGGGACGAGACTCCGCCGCCACGAGGCGGAACCTTGGCGGAACCAATCTAGTGCTCCGGCAGAGCTGTTCTGCCGGGGATACTTCCCTCCGGGAGGGGGAAATCATCAGCATCGTCATCACCAACGCTCCTCTCATCAGGAGAGCGCAATCTCCATCAACATCTTCACCAGCACCATCTCATCTCCGAACCCTAGTTCATCTCTTGTATCCAATTCTTGTCTCAAAGTCCGGGATTGGTGCTAGTAGGTTGCTAGTAGTGTTGATTACTCCTTGTAGTTGATGCTAGTTGGTTTATTTGGTGGAAGATCATATGTTCAGATCTTATATGCATATTATTACCCCTCTGATTATGAACATGAATATGCTTTGTGAGTAATTACGTTTGTCCTAAGGACAAGGGAGAAGTCTTGCTATTAGTAGTCATGTGAATTTGTATTCGTTTGATATTTT
Source organism: Triticum urartu (assembly GCF_056163025.1). Taxonomy (NCBI): domain Eukaryota; kingdom Viridiplantae; phylum Streptophyta; class Magnoliopsida; order Poales; family Poaceae; genus Triticum; species Triticum urartu. The sequence goes on along the minus strand of NC_141873.1, from coordinate 188,285,656 downwards.
GATAAGATGTATGTTGTCTAGCCTCTAGTGGTGTTATGTGAACGTCGACTACATAACACTTCACCATTATTTGGGCCTAGAGGAAGGCATTGGGAAGTAATAAGTAGATGACGGGTTTCTAGAGTGACAGAAGCTTAAACCCTAGTTTATGCGTTGCTTCGTAAGGGGCTGATTTGGATCCATATGTTTCATGCTATGGTTAGGTTTACCTTAATACTTTTTTTGTAGTTGCGGATGCTTGCAATAGAGGTTAATCATAAGTGGGTTTCTTGTTCAAGTAAGAATAGCACCCAAGCACCGGTCCACCCACATATCAAATTATCAAAGTATCGAACGTGAATCATATGAACGTGATGAAAACTAGCTTGACGATATTAGCATGTGTCCTCGGGAGCGCTTTTCCTATTATAAGAGTTTGTTCCGGCTTGTCCTTTGCTACGAAAAGGATTGGGCCACCTTGCTGCACTTTATTTACTTTTGTTACTTGTTGCTCGTTACAATTTATCTTATCACAAAACTATCTGTTATCACTTATTTCAGTACTTGAAGAGAATACCTTGCTGAAAACCGCTTATCATTTCCTTCTGCTCCTCGTTGGGTTCGACACTCTTACTTATCGAAAGGACTAGATAGATCCCCTATACTTGTGGGTCATCAACCATCAAGAACCCAGCAGGCCCATCGACTTGCAGCTTCTCCAACAAAAGGAAGGAGAAACCCTCCATAAGTATTTACAGATATTCAACAATGTTCATAGGAATATCCCAAATATCCATCCGGCAGCCGTAATAGCTACCTTCCAGTCCAATGTGCACAACTGTCGTATTCGTTCCAAGATGAACGTACGGTTGCCCAAGACTGTGAAGGACCTTTACACTCTGGTAGATAAGTTTGCTCGGATGGAGGAAGGAAGGAAGTTGCCCGGAGAGGAAGATTGCACCAGTGTTGATTCAGAGGATGAGAATGAATCAACTAGTCAGAACAAGAGCAAGAAGCACAGTAAGAAGTGGAGAGATAAGGAAGTGATGATTGTTGAAGGATCGGGTACACCTAGTACCAGCAAGAAGGCCAAAGATGAGGCCCCCGGCAAGGAAGCTGCCATGTGTACTGACTGTTGGGAAGCCGCTGCTGGCGAAAAAGCTGGGAAAGGTGATGGGCCGTACTGCACGGTTCATCGGACCAAGGGCCACGACCTTCAAGACTATTATCAGGTTGAGCAGCTCGTCAACAAACAGAGAGCGGAGTATGAGAAGCGTGATAAGGAGAAAGGACAGAATGTTGCTGGCGGTAAGGGCCGAGGCGATGAAGTAAATCACCCCAGCAAACCCCTTCGGAATCAAGGAAAGCCCGCCAAAGGTCGAGAGAAGGAAACATGTGATGATGAGAGTAATGGAGGGGGTGAAGAGGAAACCAATGAGCAGGAGTTTCAGAAGGCCACGGACGCCCTGTGCACTGACGGAGGTGCATCTCTGCACACTTCTCACCGCCAGCTTAAATGATGTGCACGAGAAGTCAATGCTGTGGAACCAGCGCCAGGGGCCCGGAAGCCGCTTAAATTGTCTCGCACACCCATCATCTTTGACGAGGAGGACCATCCTAGCGGTACCACTGTGGTAGGGTGTTTTCCATTGTTAGCGTCCCGAACAATTCGCAACCTCAAGGTCACAAAGATGTTGGTGGACAACGGGGTCGGGTTGAATCTAATCTCCCCAGCAGTTATTAGCAGACATCAGATATCAAAGGAAGAGCTAGTAGTTACCAGCACGTTTCAAGGAGTTAATCTCGGCAGGAGCCATCCTAAGGGAAAGATCATGTTGCCGGTAACGGTTGGGGAGAACTGAACTACCGGACTGAGAAGATTCTGTTTGATGTGGTTGATCTCCCCCTGCCGTACAATGGGATTCTTGGATGCCCAGCCCTGGCTAAGTTCATGGCGACATCCCACTATGCCTAAAACAACTTCAAGATGCATGGGCCACTGGGAGTTATCACCATAGCATCAGATGAGAAGATGCAATTATTTGTGTGGACAGGATGTACCAGGACGCATTTGCGGCACATGCAGTGGCAGCAGTAGATCCCACCAAGGAAAGTAAAGGAAAGAAGAGGGATTGTAGGATCTCCGGCAAAGAGTCCGGGAAGCGTGCCCCCACCGAGTGGACGACACCCGTTGACGACGTGCCGGAGTGTTCCAACAGCAAGAGAACCGAAGTTGCTACACCCCAAGTGAAGAAGGTCCCGACAGGGCTTGCTGGCATTGATGGCAATTTCACTATCAGCGCCACCCTCGATGACAAATAGGAAAGCACGCTCATTGCCTTCCTACAGGCGAATGTCGATGTGTTTTCCTGGCAACCATCTGATATCCCCAGTGTTCCCAGGGAGGTAATCGAGCACCACCTTGCTGTCTGCTCACATGCCCGACCTGTAAAGCAGAAAGTCCGGAAAAAGGCCTTGGAGAGGCAACAGTTCATTGCAGAAGAGATCAACAAACTTGAGGCAGCTAATTTGGTCAGAGGAGTACTACATCCAGTACAACAAAAAGACACATCCGTGACATTTTGGGCCGAACGAAAAAAAAATCTGTCATACATATGACACTTCTATGACGATAATTATGACAAAACCCGGTATCATCATAGATGTGGTGGGCTCCTACTTCTATGACAAAAAATCATGACAGAAAATGGGCTTTTTGTCCTGGGCGGGCCGGAGATGCAGCTGCATGACATTCTTTGGTCCTTCCATGACGAAAAAAATCGTGGTAGAAGCGAGGGGGAGGAAAATTTCGGGGAGTTCCTGGTTACGGTGAGAGGTTGGGGGCCGAGCGATGCGCATTTCTCTCGTACACGTACGCGCGTGTGTGCGAGGAGTTGGCTCTAATTGAACCCGAGCGAGGCGTTGGGCTCTAACTGAACCTGAGCGATTGCACTGCAGGCTACGCGTTACTGAACCCGAGCGACCGATCGATGGCTGTTAACTGAACTCGATCGAGCGATTCCTTCGCTACTGCTGCTAACTAAAGCCGATCGATGCTGCCTCTGGGATGAACAGTGAGCATTGCGGTGGGGTTTGGATGAACAGTGAGCGGTGGCGTTGCCTCTGGATGAACATGACCCCGTGGTGTGGTGGAGGGCTGGATGAACAGTAGACGGTGGAGGGGTGCCCGTGGAGGGGTGGTTGAACAGTAGCCGGTGGAGTAGCGCACGGTGGAGGCTGGATGAACAGGAGCCCGTGGAGGCTGGAGGAGGTCGACGGTAGCCCGTGGAGGCTGGAGGAGGTCGACGGTGGAGATAAACAGTATCCCGTGGAGTCCCGTTTTCGGCACACCACACCCTCCCGATGAACATGACCCCCGTTTCGACCGTAGGAGGTCCGTTTCGTCCGTTTTGCGGTATGCCACACCCCTCCCGATCAACAGGACCCCCGTTTCGACCGTAGGAGGTCCGTTTCGTCCGTTTTGCAGTACGCCACGCCCCTATCGATCAACAGGACCCCCCTTTCGACTGTAGGAGGTCCATTTCCTCCGTTCTACGGTACGCCATGCGTCGTTTCCATCGCCTGTTCCGTCCAAGCCCTCCCGATGAACACGACCACGCATTTCGTTCTGACCCAGCTGGTTGGCTCCCACGCGTTCTGTTGCCTCCCGATGAACATGACGCATTCCGTTGCCTCCCCATGAACACGATGACGACGTTGTTTCTCCGTTCCGACCCAACCATGTACACGAGCCATGGCCGTACGTATGCACGAGTAGGCGTTCGAGACCCCGCCCGTATGTACACATACGTGGCCGTATTTTCTTTCTTGCACCCTGGCTGTCGCGACCGGATTTTCAGGATATATTTCCCAGAAAATGGTTCTTGTGCCCACCAGCTCCAGGATTACTGTTAGCTGATGAGGCACCAACTTGATACAGAAATTCCAAGAAAAATACAAAATATGTAGTACAAGACCATTCTGGCCTATGAGTACAACACAAGGTTTCTTGTGGCTGATAGCGGAAGCGGTTTGTGGTTCATCAGCGTCTATGGGACTCCATTTCCCACAGGAACAGCTGACTTGGATAACTCCTATCTTTGCGAGGCTGCTATCACCATTGTGTAGGTTCCGGGGCTGTCATCGCAACGCTCCTCTCCATGCAAGAAATCTGGCCAAGACAATAGCCAGGGACAAGCCAGTGAGTACTTTGAATGTACTCACAAGCATTATGAACTCAGGTATAATATAACAAATGATAATCATGCCCTGGAATATTCCATGATCACAACGTCAATCACGAAATAAAAATCCATGATGCACGCAAGTAGGTTATTCATGTCAAATACGAATATGCAATCAGAGAGTAGAAATAGAATGCACCGATCGGGTGTCTGAAACGACACCTCGAAAGGATAATAATATAAAGGATGCCACAGTCGGGTGTCTGAGCAACACCACATAGAGGGCTTACAAATGAAATAAATAACAAGCATGCCACAGTGGGGCGTCTGAGCGACACCACATAAAGGGCTTATAAGAGAATAATCACAGTGAATATCCAGGAGGTAGAGCCGTCCTAGGGATACTCAATAATTCAAATAATACCAATGGTTAGGCTATAGTAATAATAATCATAATCATCATATGTCCCAAGTCATGATCAATGTTCTGTTTTAGCAATTTTTCCTCCGAAGACCGACACTAAGACCGACACTTGACCCATCCCAGACTGTAGTCCTTAACTATGAACACGGATATTCGATTAGATATAACCCCTGCAGAGGGTGTACTCTTTACCCATGAGTAACGGATTCCTTTAGTCCATCGGGGCTAATTCCATCTACGTTCTTTTAATTGAAAACACACCTGACCGCACACACCAGCCTAACTTACCAGTGTCTGGAATCACCCACGACACCAGCGAAACTCTAAGTGGGGAGGCTACAACCTCGACTAGCATGGGATCACAAAATTTATAACGCGCGCAAACTAGGGGAGCTACCCCCTCGGCTCCAACCGGAAACACCCATGCCCCCGGACCAGGTGGCATGTCTACCGGATGTAGCCGGTATCTTCCACCATGGCCTCTCTGTACGGTGGGTGCTAGGAAGGGGTTGACAACTTACTGAACCATACCCTACCTATGGCAGGGACAAGTGGTAGTACGAAACAAGTATGGGGGTTACTGGAACAAGAATCGATCTACGGTCGACTCAGGAGATTAAGGCATTCCCTGCAGGATTAGTATATCAAATACATTTCACACCAACAAACAGGATCACCACTCATCATACCTCACCATGCCTTACCGGACATAATCGTCTCAACGAATTATTAGAGACAAGTTCATGTCTACTCAAGACAGAGACTTTCCCGGATTCATCCTGATAGGCATGAAAGGCATACGAGGGTGATTACTATCAGAAGCATATCAAATTCCAATAGCAAGGAATCATTAATATGCACTCATGAATATGATCATAACACCACATAAAATACTGAACACTTCATGTTAAGGTGGTGTCGTATTAGCATCGAACGACACACAACAAATATTATGCCGGGGGTTCAGAATGCTTGCCTTCAAGAGTATGCAAGTGGGGTGCACTTTTTGAAAGTTGCTTCCTTCTTCAAAATCCTATTTTAAGAAAATTTAAATTAACACATAGTTTCAAAACAATACTAAAAAGTTGTTTGGAAAATTTTCAAATAAATATGGAGATAAACTAGATGAAATTTGGGAAACAACAAAAAAAGAATCAGTTCAAACGGAGTTATATTTAAAAAGTTATAGCTAGTCAAAGTTTTAGTCAAAATCTATTTTTAAATTAAACAGAAAAAGAAAAACGGTTCGAATAGGAATATGCTTTCGAGACAGAGAAGACATACTCTTGTGTTTTACGTTTCCACTTAAAACACGTCGGCAGAGATAGGGTCACTGGTAGGTGGGGCCGTCGGGTCCACTGGTGAGGTTTGACCAGTCGCCCGCGCCCTCCTTCCTTCTCTGGCCGAGCGGTGGCGGGGCTCCGGCGCTTCCATGGTAGGGGCGTGTTGCGGATGCCGGCGTGCCGCCAAGAGGGCTTTGACGGCGGCGCTGTAGAGCACCAGGGGCGGCTTGGAGGGTTCTGGGCGAGTGGACGAGAACGGGGCTCGGCCCTGCGGGCGAGCAAAGGCCAGGGGCAAGACGCGATGGCTCGGTTGTGCGTGTGTGTAAAACGTGCGCTCTGGGCACACCCAGAGCACGCACGCTACATGCTCAACAGAAAGCTAGGGTGGCCTAGAGGGCTTGGGTGAGGATGGCAATTAACAAGTCTAGGTTAGGGGTGGCTAGGAGATTAGTGGACATGCTGGTTTGTCCAGAGGGGCAAGATCACAGTGCAAACATAAAACTATGCCAAAGCTGTCCATGAACTCAAGGTGCTCGACAGAATGCCCTGGGCATCTATGCATCTCTTCTGGTGGCCCAAATCTCCAGGTTGGGATCTCTTTAGGTGCAAGTGATGATGGCAAGGCTATTTGGGCAAAACCAGAAACTTGTTAGTGCAAGTTTTGCAAATCTTCAGTTCTGGACAGAAAGTGAAGGGAATTATTGCATGGACCAAAAATACTCCAATGGGTCCAATCTCCTGGACTTAAGGGTTTGGTAGGCTGGTCTATAAGCAGGAGAAAAATCAAGGGCAATATGGCAAGATAAAACATGGTTGCAGTACAAAACACCAAACTGGACCAGAATGAAGATGAGGATGATTTGCTCAAATTTTTCAAAGAACACCAATGGGTTTTTGCATAAAGTTGAATTATATACTAACATCCCCCAATTTTGGTGGAATTTTTAAAGAAAATTTAAATAGGTTGTAGTGCAAATGGAACTCTAAAAATCATGAAAAATCATTTTTTAAAGAAATAAAGCTCAGGAAAAATAATTGTAGAAATAATTTAACTGATAAAAAGGAATGGTCTTGGGAAGATATACAAGTCCAACAATATTTTTGAAAGGTTTCCACCTAGAAGGAAAAAAACTCAAAAATTCAGAGGGACAGAGTGATCTGAAATTAAAAGATAAAACCAGAAAATAGAAATTTAACTTCCTCGCAAAATTTTAATTAATAAATCAAGGCCAAAATTTTGGGGTGTTACAACACTACCCCCCTTAAGAAAAAATCTCGTCCTCGAGATTTGCTAAGGGTTGCTTTGAAAAGAATTACTCCTACTATCTTAATGTAATATCACAAAAATAACCATCCTACTCATGCAATAAAATGTGGCTACAGTGAGTGGGCAATTTAAGTGGTGTAAAACTACATTGTGGAATACTGGCGCTGCGTGGAAAAATCTATGGTTGGGGAAAAACGAGAAATTCCTACTTTCGGTTACAGTGAATTTAGAATAAATTTCTAAATTTCTAAAACACACTGGTCGTACCCGAGAGCACGGTGCCATCTTTGGCTGACAGGTGGACCCGGGGCCCACTGTTAGTCTCTTCTTCTACCTCTGGCTCTCTTTTCATCCTCCCTCTCGTGTGCTTTCCCGCGCTTTCTCCACCGGCAACATCTAGGGAATAGAGCATCTAGGCCGTACTGCGGTAGTGCGCGGCGCGCTAGCTGCCGGTGCAGCGTGCACTCACCTCGCGGGCCAGTGCGCTGCCGGCACTGCTCGTGGATTCGCCTCCAAACACCGGCGATCGGGCAACGAGCGGCGCTGGTGGACTTCGCCCACTGTACACCGATCTCGAGCTATAAAATGACCGAGGTGCTCCTTTATTCTACCTCACACCTGGCCTCGCTTCTCCTTCCTTCTCCTCCATCTCTGTTTGCAGGAGCTCGAGACGAGGCTCTAATGGTGATCTTGATGTGCGGAGGGTTGGCGGCATTGCTGGGGTTCTCCATGCTCTTGTGCGTGATGATCCTCGATGATCGTCGTGATGCTGCCGCTCGAGTGTTGGCTCTCCGCGGTGGCGGTGATCATGAGGATTAAGTGTGGTGTCGGGTGCTAACTGTTGCCAGTGTGCTGGAGGCAACTTGCACCCGAATAATTACCCACAAATCTCTCCTTCAGAGACTGTGGTGTGCTAGGGAGGTGATTAGTTAGGTGCAAAATGTGCACGTGGATTTGCAATTAGTGCACGTGTTCAACTGGTTGTGGTTGTGAGTCTGCTGCCGTGGTGCTGCGTGAATAAAAATCTATGTCGTGAAGAGATATACGCTGCAACAACTCAGGGAAAAATCTCACTTCAGAATTTACCGAGAGTGAAATTAGTTAATCAAAATTATCAACAGTAAAAACTACTCACATTAATTGAAACCAAATATTTAATTCATCGCACAAATTTAGGATACCACGCATAAGTTGCAACACATAACTAGATGCTGGGACAATAAACATAGCAGTGACATCTACAATGAAAACGGCAAATAGACAGGGTCATGAGAAAACGTCTCTGGTACTGGGGCACACTCCTCTTCCATCGGGGGAAGTGGTTGACTAGTCGAAGAACGCATCTCTCTTGGTCGGGCCTCAGTGATCTGCCGATGGCGATCTGAGGATTTAAATCAGCGAGGCTCTGGAGATAACCCATTACTCGTTGGGTCAAACGCTCTTGAGCGATGACATACTGGGCAAGGTTGTCCAGTACTAGGTCTCTCTCAATTCGTCCACCGAGAAAATATGCTACTTCTCCGGGTGCTGCACGACTCGGGAAGTAATAATACCCTCATTCGCTGGCATAGGGTACCGTGAATCGAAGGCGAGAAAGCGCTTCGTACGCAGCAGCTTCTATGGCCATTTGCGGAGTCGGCATAGATTTCCCCATGAAGGAGACTTCCGTTGGATCTTGGTTTGGGTTTGCGGGAGGGATGTGCACCACTGCCCAATATTTCAAGGTGGATGGGGTGATCCTCGATTTGAGCAACTCATACTGGGGTGGATGGGTAGAACTCATGGTACTGCAGGTAAAGTCCCACAATATTTTAACAAAACTACCTGGGGTTGCATTTGGAGTTCTCAGATAAATACTAGGGCTTGGCATGGCAAAGAAATGGTTGTGAGAGTTGTGCACAAGGTGATGGATATTTGGTAAGGTCACGAGGTGGCCTTTTATATAGCATCTGGGCTGGGTCATTTATCGCGGTGAGGGGCAACTAGTTTGTCGGTTCTGCTCTATGGGGTCGGGGTCAATGCCACAGATACACATATCTCACAAAAGTGACGTATTACTGTGGGTGTCGTCGGGGGTGGTTTTTGGTAGCTATGCCCGGAATTTAAAATGGAACCGTACACCAACATACTTATGCATGACTACTATTTAAAATAGGGGCGCACAAGCAGACAACATTTAATTATGGCGATACAAGATCACACAATTACAGGGCATGGACATACTAAGACTCGGTACTACTCGAGTGACTTAGTCTACCTCCTTAATATCTAAGCGGGCATGCCTTGTGGATGTCGAGGCTTCTCCACGGGTTTCACCATCGGGGTTAGCTGGATGGAGTTGAGGAGCTGCAGGGTCAGGGTAGCGATGATGACCATCGTGGGGGTTGTTGGCCACAATCCCGTTGGAGTGTGTTCCCAAAAGGCGACGAAGCACTTCTGGGGACACCAAAGCATTTTGGTCGATGGCTAGGGCAGACCTCAAGGACTCGATCGGTTGTCCGAACAACACGACTGGGTTGTCGGCGTCGGGCTCATCCCCTCCTCTTGCCGGGGCTCGGCGAACCAGTTCTCCACGAGCTGCGATCAGATCAAGGGTGATTTGATTGAATAGTTCCTCTAGTGCACTTACATAGCGCACCAGATGCAACAATGCAGGATCTGTCTCGTGATCTCCATTGGCAACCTGGGATGGCCTACCATACCTGTCACGGTTGGGGTAGTAGTAGAACGAGCGACAGTTAACTCTGGGCGACAAGTGCCGGAGTTGAACTATAGCCTCTCGAGCAGCTAGTTGGATGGATTGTGGCTCAAAGGAAGTTGTCCTTCCGGTGAACCTGTCGGGGCGTTCCGACGATAGACCCCTACCATAGACGTGCACAGTGGCCCAGAATTGACGGCTCTCACCGCTCATGGGCCCTTGGTACACAACATACTCTGGGGGCTCTTCTAATGCAAAGTCATGGCAGGTGAGGTTTGCTAGCACGGTCACAAAACCTCTAAGGTTGGTTGCTGTGGTCTCATTGTGCACAATGGGGCCAGGCATTATAGCTCGGTTTGGGGAAGAGGCTGTGTTGTGCTGGGTTGAGGCTAGCGTGCCCTTTTTATAGAAAAAGGGGAGGGAGTCTTCCTTCGCACGCTTGCGAAAGAGACTATTTAGGTGTCGGTCACTGGCGTGTGATCGGCAGGCTAGGCTGATAGGTTGGGCACCGACTGCCAAAAGGTGTCGGGGTCACTATGTGGCTATCTTACACGAGAAGCTTGGCTGGGGCTAGGTTAAGGTCTGGTGGATTGGTTAATCTAGGTTTATTGACCAGGCCAAGATAGGATTAGCCAATGGTCAGCCTGGCTCTGTTACCAAGGTTGTCGCGACTGGGTTTTTAGGATATATTTCCCAGAAAATGGTCCTTGTGCCCACCAGCCCCAGGATTACTGTTAGCTGATGAGGCACCAACTTGATATAGAAATTCCAAGAAAAATACAAAATATGTAGTACAAGACCATTCTGGCCTATCAGTACAACACAAGGTTTCTAGTAGCTGATGGCGGAAGCGGTTTGTGGTTCATTAGCGTCTATGGGACTCCATTTCCCATAGGAACAGCTGACTTGGATAACTCCCATCTTCACGAGGCTGCTATCACCTTTGCATAGGTTCCGGGGCTGTCATTGCAACCTCCTCTCCATGCAAGAAATATAGCCAAGACAATAGCCAGGGACAAGCCAGTGAGTACTTTGAATGTACTCGAAAACATTATGAACTCAGGTGTAATATAACAAATGATAATCATGCCCTGGAATATTCCATGATCACAATGTCAGTCACGAAATAAAAATCCATGATACACGCAAGTAGGTTATTCATGTCAAACACGAATATGCAATCAGAGAGTAGAAATAGAATGCACCGATCGGGTGTCTGAAGCAACGCCTCGAAAGGATAATAATATAAAGCATGCCTCAGTCGGGCGTATGAGCGAGACCACATAGAGGGCTTAGAAATAAAATAAATAACAAGCATGCCACAGTCGGGCGTCTGTGCGACACCACATAAAGGGCTTATAAGTAATTTAAATAACAAGCACGCCACAGTCGGGCCTCTGAGTGACACCACATAAAGGGCTTATAAGTAATTTAAATAACAAGCATGCCATATTCGGGCGTCTGAGCGACACCACGTAAAGGGCTTATAAGTAATTTAAATAACAAGCATGCCACAGTCGGGCATCTGTGCGACACCACATAAAGGGCTTATAAGTAATTTAAATAACAAGCATGCCACAGTCGAGCGTCTGAGCGACACCACATAAAGGGCTTGTAAGTAATTTCAATAACAAGTATGCCACAGTCGGGCGTCTGAGCGACACCACATAAAGGGCTTATAAGTAATTTAAATAACAAGCATGCCACAGTCGGGCGTCTGAGCGACACCACATAAAGGGCTTATAAGAGAATAATCACAGTGAATATCCAGGAGGTAGAGCCGTCCCAGGGATACTCAATAATTCTAATAATACCAATGGTTAGGCTATATTAATAATAATAATAATCATCATATGTCCCAAGTCATGATCAATGTTCTGCTTTAGCAATTTTTCCTCCGAAGACCGACACCAAGACCGACCCTTGACCCATCCCAGACTGTAGTCCTTAACTACGAACACGGCTATTCGATTATATATAACCCTTGCAGAGGGTGTACTCTTTACCCACGAGTAACGGATTCCTTTAGTCCATCGGGGCTAATTCTTTCTACGGTCTTTTAATTGAAAACACACATGACAGCACACACTAGCCTAACTTACCAGTGTATGGAATCACCCACGACACCCGTTAAGCGAAACTCTAAGTGGGGAGGCTACAACCTCGACTAGCATGGGATCACAAAATTTATAACGCGCGCAAACTAGGGGAGCTACCGCCTCGGCTCCAACCGAAAACACCCATGCCCCCGGACTAGGTGGCATGTCTACCAGATGCAGCCGGTATCTTCCACCATGTCCTCTCTGTACGGTGTGTGCTAGGAAGGGGTTGACAACTTACTGAACCGTACCCTACCTATGGCAGGGACAAGTAGTAGTACGAAACAATTATGGGGCTTACTGGAACAAGACTCGATCTACGGTCGACTCAGGAGATTAAGGCATTCCCTGCAGGATTAGTATATCAAATACATTTCACACCAACAAACAGGATCACCACTCATCATACCTCACCATGCCTTACCGGACATAATCGTCTCAACGAATTATTAGAGACAAGTTCATGTCTACTCAAGACAGAGACTTTCCCGGATTCATCCTGATAGGCATGAAAGGCATACGAGGGTGATTACTATCAGAAGCATATCAAATTCCAATAGCAAGGAATCATTAATATGCACTCATGAATATGATCATAACACCACATAAAATACTGAACACTTCATGTTAAGGTGGTGTCGTATTAGCATCGAACGACACACAACAAATATTATGCCGGGGTTCAGAATGCTTGCCTTCAAGAGTATGCAAGTGGGGTGCACTTTTTGAAAGTTGCTTCCTTCTTCAAAATCCTATTTTAAGAAAATTTAAATTAACACATAGTTTCAAAACAGTACAAAAAAGTTGTTTGGAAAATTTTCAAATAAATATGGAAATAAACTAGATGAAATTTGGGAAACAACAAAAAAGAATCAGGTCAAACGGAGTTATATTTAAAAAGTTATAGCTGGTCAAAGTTTCAATCAATTTTTTTTAAATTAAACAGAAAAAGAAAAACGGTTCGAATAAGAATACGCTTTCGAGACAAAGAAGACGTACTCCTGTGTTTTGCGTTTCCACTTAAAACACGTCGGCAGAGCTGGGGTCACTGGCAGGTGGGGCCGTCGGGTCCACTGGTCAGGTTTGACCAGTCACCCGTGCCCTCCTTCCTTCTCTGGCCGAGCGGTGGTGGGGCTCCGGCAACTGCCGCCGACGAACGGTGGCTCCCCGCGGGATTATGAGGGCGTGGATGGATCCGCTGGTCTAGGGCGGTCCTCCCAGTGGTCGGTAGGCTGGCGGGGGTGGAGGGGGTCACCGGCGGTGAGCTCCGCGGCGGACTGTGGTTTCGGCTGGATCGGTGTATCGAGCTATGGTGGCTCCCGATCGGGCTAGAGAGGTGGGGCGGCTCCGCACGATTGAGGGTAGTCGGACGGTGGTGCTCGAAGAACTGGGGAGGCCCTGCTCGCGACATACGGCACCGGAGTGTGGCGGTGGCCGAACTGGCCGGAGACGAGGCAGACGGCCTCCCTCCGTCGATTGCTGGCTATGGGAGCACTACGGAGATTGCCTGAGGTCGCCTGAGGGTCTGGATGAGCTCGGGGGCTCCTTTTATAGGTGGTCGAGGTCGGTTCCCGCGGCTGCGGATAAGAACGCCGGCGAACCGCCGCTCTGTTGCTGGCAGGGCGATGTGGCGGCGACGAGCTATAGCGGACGGGCTCGTGGATGAGCTCGAGCTGTTCCAGAGGGCAGCTGGCGGGCGGCTGTGGCTTGGACAGCGCTGCCATGGTAGGGGCGTGTTGCGGACGCCAGCGTGCCACCAGGAGGGCTCTGACGGCGGCACTGTAGGACCCCAGGGGCGGCTTGGAGGGTTCTGGCGAGCGGACGAGAACGGGGCGCGGCCCTGCGGGCGAGCAAAGGCCAGGGGCTAGACGCGGCGGCTCGGTTGCGCGCGTGTGCAAAATGTGCGCTCTGGGCGCGCCCAGAGCACGCATGCTACATGCTCGACAAAAAGCCAGGGTGGCCTAGAGGGCTTGGGTGAGGCTGGCAATTAACAGGTTTAGGTTAGAGGTGGCTAGAAGATTAGTGGACATGCTGGTTTGTCCAGAGGGGCAAGATCACAGTGCAAACATAAAACTATGCCAAAGCTGTCCATGAACTCAAGGTGCTCGACAGAATGCCATGGGCATCTATGCATCTCTTCTGGTGGCCCAAATCTCCAGGTTGGGATCTCTCTAGGTGCAAGTGATGATGGCAAGGCTATTTGGGCCAAACCAGAAACTTGTTAGTGCAAGTTTTGCAAATCTTCAGTTCTGGACAGAAAGTGAATGGCATTATTGCATGGACCAAAAATACTCCAATGGGTCCAATCTCCTGGACTTAAGGGATTGGTAGGCTGGTCTATAAGCAGGAGAAAAATCAAGGGCGATATGGCAAGATAAAACATGGTTGCAGTACAAAACAGCAAACTGGACCAGAATGAAGATGAGGATGATTTTCTCAAATTTTTCAAAGAACACCAATGGGTTTTTGCATAAAGTTGAATTATACACTACTACTAACATCCCCCAATTTTGGTGGAATTTTTAAAGAGATATTTAAATAGGTTGTAGTGCAAATGGAACTCTAAAACTCATGAAAAATCATTTTTGAAAGAAATAAAGCTCAGGAAAAATAATTGTAGAAATAATTCCACTGATAAAAAGGAATGGTCTTGGGAAGATATACAAGTCCAACAATATTTTTGAAAGGTTTCCACCTAGAAGGAAAAAAACTCAAAAATTCAGAGGGACAGAGTGATCTAAAATTAAAAGATAAAACCAGAAAATGAAAATTTAATTTCCTGGCAAAATTTTAATTAATAAATCAAGGCCAAAATTTTGGGGTGTTACACTGGCCGCTGTACGTACGTGTATATGCTACGTGCGCCTCCACTACGACACGTACGTGCCTCTACTACAACACGTGCGCGCCTCTACATCCACTAGTATATATGTACATACACGTTCGCGACCAGAATGACAACGCTACATATGCTTAGACCAGGTGGGTCCCGACTGTCAGGCACTTCCTTGCCTGCGAAGATGTAGCTGGTGGGTCCCAACAGTGAGGGGGCGAATCATTTTTTTTGCTCGGACGCACTTCCTTGCGTGCGAAGATGTAGCTGGTGGGTACCAGCGTCAGGGGCAAATGTTTTTTTCGTGAAATACGGTGGCCCGTCCAATGGGCCCCGCTGTCAGGTGGAGGAATAATTATTTTGCACGTAATAAGGAGGCACTTCCTTTCTACGGCCGTGGATCCAGCTGTCAGCCTCTCCACGTACAGTCCACGTCCGATGGAAGCCATTCCTTGACCACGTTGACCACGCCGTGCCGAGAGCACTAGGGCGGTGGACGACGGCGAGGCCTAGGAAGAGGACGATGCGGAGCCGGGGAAGACGTGGCAGTCGATGCCCACGCGTAGAGGAGTATGAGGGTTCGCTGGTTCGCTGCGGTGTGAGGCTGCCGTCGCCGCAGAATAACAGGGGGTGTCGGTCGTTGACCACGTTGACCAGGCCGCGCCAAGAGCACCAGGGCGGTGGATGACGGTGAGGCCTAGGAAGGGAACGACACGGAGGCAGGGAAGACTCGGCAGTTGTTTCCCACGCGGAGGGGAGTACGACTTTACGAGGGTTTACTGGTTCGTCTGCCGTCACCGGAGAATAACAGCAGGTGTGGGTGAGTAGAGGGATGGCTAGGCCAGCGATGGGAGTACGGTGGGGCGGTGAGGCCTGTGTGGCAGCACAGCCGGCCGCGGGGAGGAGGGAGCAGGCAGTCCCGCCGGCGCTTGTTTGAGTGGCTGGAGCAGGAAGAGCAGAGATTGAAGAAGCACGACGGCCGTTCGATGAACATCCAACAGTCACTGCTTGTGCGTCAACCTTTTTTAGGAAAGCCTCAAATCTGTGGAAAACAACATACAACCGATCTGCCATTATTTCTAATAATTTGCAGCACATTTTCTAATTCTTAAGGGTTTTTTGGAGCCCATATTCTTTTTGTTAGCATTACAGCCCATATTGTGGCCACGGTTAAAAAATTATACGAAATTTTGCATATTTCGGTGCGGTCCGAACTGTTTTTAATCCCGAAATTTCGACTCACATTCAAATTGATTTTAAAAATAAATGTATATCAATATAAAATCCAACAAATTCTCCACGCATAAAAATTAATGTAATTTTAAATCTCGAAATGAAAAAAAGATATTTGAAACTAATTGCCGGTTTGATCTGTTTTAAAAATGTACAACCCATTTCTCATTACTCATGGGCCATTTTCTCGGCCAGCCGAATGAACGCTCTCCTCGTCTTGAAAGATTTGCGGCCCAACAGGCTTGACAAAGCGACTTACTTGGCAAATCACAAAAATACTGGGCTGTGCCCGTGGACCCAGCTGTCAGCCTCTCCACGTATAGTACTCTTTCGATGGAAGTCGTTCCTTGACCACGCCGAGCGGAGAGCACCACGGCGGTGGACTACGGCGAGGCCTAGGAAGGGGACGACGTGGAGCCGGGGAAGACGCGACAGTGGAAGCCCACGCGGAGAGGAGTACGAGGGTTCACTGGTTCGACTGCGGTGTGAGGCTGCCGTCGCCGCAGGGCCTGGCCAGCGGTGGGAATAGTAGGGGCGGTGAGGCCTCCGCGGCAGAACAGCCGGCCACGGGAGGCAGGAGCATGCGACACGACCGGTGCTGCTTTGGGCGGCTGGAGCAAGAAGACCAGAGGTTGAAGAAGCACTACGGCCGTTGGATGGACATCGTACGGTCACTGGAGCTAGAATCGTTCATATTGACTAAGTTGACAAAGCCATTCGTCCCCGTCAACTTAGTAGGCCCACAAGTCAGCCTCCCATCAAGGTGGGTCCCAACTAGCCGAGGGAGTATTCATTTTTTTGTGCGTAATAAGGAGGCACTTCTGGTGGGTCCGAGCTGACAGCGGGGGGAACGTTTTTTTCGCGAAATACGGTGGCCCGTCAGGTGGGTCCCAACAGTCAGGGGGCAAACATTTTTTCGCAAAATACGATGGCCCGTCCAGTGAGTCCCTGCTGTCAGTTGGAGGAACCATTATTTTCCGCGTAATAAGGAGGCACTTACTTGCTGCGGCCGTGGACCCAGCTGAGACTCTCCACGTACAGTATACTTCCGATGGAAGTCGTTCCTTGACCATGTTGACCTCGCCGCTTTCCGTTGCATCCATGCGTCCATGGGCGTGGTGCGTCCCCACTGTCAGCCTCTCACGTACAGTCATCTTCCGATGACTCGGTTGTTGACCACGTTGACCACACCGTGCCGAGCACACCCAGACTGGAATGACCTGGAGATGGGGAAGACGGGGCAGTGGAGTCACAGATGGAGAGGAGTGGGAAACTTCACTGGTTCGGGTGGGCGACAGCACAGCCGCGGTGCCGCCCACGGGAGACAGGAGCAAGAACAGAGGTTGAAGAAGGAGCACGGCTATTGGATTAACATCCAACGGTCCAGCTGCTAGAATCATTTGTTGATTAAGTTGACAAAGCCGTGCATACATGCCCGCTTAGTAGGCCCAGAAGTCAGTCACCAAATCTGACGGGTCCCAACTGTCAACGGGATTAATAATTTTTTTCGCAAAACAAGGAGGCACTTCCTTCCGTGCAAAGATACAGCCGGTGGGTCCCTGCTGTCAGGTGGAGGAAACATTTTTTCTCAGCTTAATAAGGAGGAACTTTCCTTGCGTGCGACCATGGACCTCGTGGGTCCCAGCCGTCAGGCTCTCCATGTACAGTCCTCTTCCGACGACTCTCATTTGTTGACCACGCCGCACCGAACGCAGCGAGGCGGCGGACGACGGCGAGGCCCCGGACGGGAACGACTCGGAGATGGGAAAATGCGGCAGTGGATTCGCAGATTGAGAGGAGGAGAAGGGCTATAACTGGTTCTGTTGCGGTGTGGGGCTGTAGTCTGTGGAGAATAACATGAGGTGTCGAGGGGTGGAGGGATAGCCTGGCCGGCGGTGGGATAGCGCTTCGCAGCGATGCGTACTAAGCAGAGCGGCTAGCCTCCGGAGGCTGGACCAGGCGGTCCCGGCAATGCTGGAGGAAGAAGATGAGAGATTGAAGGTGCATGCCGGCCGTTGGATATAAATCCAATGGCTGTGGATGACACAATCATTTGTTGACCAAGTTGACAACGCCCTGCGTAGGCTTCGACCTATTGGCCCACATGTCAGCCTGCAAAAATGTGGCATATATTTAACCCATGTTTTCTAGAATGTACATTCCATTTGCTGGGCTGGGTGAACAAATAATTTCGAGACAACCAGGCCCATTTATATTTTCTATGAAATCCCAGCCCATTTGCACTTCCTTGAAATACACATATTATGTGGGCTCTTTATATATATAATGTTATGTTAGGAGGAGCAATTAATATCAAAGAATAAACGGAGACGCACATTTTTTATATATATAATTAAGAAATTAGCGAGTTATTGCTCAAAATAAAAATGAGCGCATTATTATTAAATTGGTCCTTAAAATCTTCACAAGCTTTTGTACGCAATCACCAGGATTGTCCTTGCCTGTGAGTCAAAAACAACCAGGATTTTCCTTGCCAACTTCTATTAAACATTTACTTTTATAAGTTAATAACACGTGGGATGTTTTTATAATGTATATATAAGTATCTATAAAATATACGATAATAGTAATAATATAAATCTTTCCCTAATAATAAAGCACGGATTGACTCTTTGGGTTCACCGTCACAATACGCTTCTTTCCGTGAATTTACGCTTTCAGTTTTTTTCCGTTAGTTTTGATCGACAGTCCGTCCAATTGCTGCAAGGCAGTACTAAAAACTTTGTCCATCCAATTGGTCCACGTCCACATTCTCTTATTGGGCCTGCACGCATGTTTCGGCCTGCATGCACGCTTCTGTATCTGTACCTTACCTGATTTTCACACATGTACTCAGAGTAATCCCACCTCGATTGGTTACATGAAAGTCTACCAGTTTATATACCTAGTAAAATTGCATATCAACAACGAGCCTCCTGAATCAACAAACACAGAATGAGA
The DNA here is from genome assembly GCF_056163025.1 of Triticum urartu. Classification (NCBI taxonomy): domain Eukaryota; kingdom Viridiplantae; phylum Streptophyta; class Magnoliopsida; order Poales; family Poaceae; genus Triticum; species Triticum urartu. The sequence continues at coordinate 188,266,695 of NC_141873.1, read as the reverse complement.
ACAAAGGGAAATTGTACAACAAAATGGCAGTTCGGCGCGAAGCTGTTCAGTCCGGCACTTGCCGGGGTGAGGAAGCTGAGGCGCAGCGCGCAGACGCCTGTGACGCAGCCTGTTCCACACGCTGGCCACCTCTACACCACGCACGACATGGACACGAGTGCGGCGGCAGGGTGGCTTGAGGCTCGTGGTGGACCGGATCCAGCGAGGGGAAGGTCGGATCCGTCGGCTTGGAGAGGGAGGTGTGGAGGAGCACGCGGGACAGAGGGCAGAGGAGGATGGAGGCGGAATGCCGAGGTCGGGCTGTGGACTCGGAGTGGAGGAGCCACGGAGAGACCCGGGAGCCACCACAGCAGCCACGAGAGCGAGGTGGGCCTGGCCATGCTCGGCGGTCGTCAGCCAACTTCGTGTTTCTCTGCTGATGATCCCTGACCACCTGCTGCCCGGGGTCGGCTACATGCTATTATCTCAGTTTGCTTGGTAGTTTCATTCTTGCTTAAGATTAGACCTAGCTGTGTAGATGTAGATGGACATTGGAGGTACAGTGTTGGCACTGACGACTTGGATAAAAATATTTTTGTATGCACTCCGAGTGGGTCAGTCTATATACACTTAAATTTTCACATTCAGTTTCCTTTAGTTAGACGACAACAAGGAGATAATGCACTCCTTTTTTCTGAAAAAATATCATAAGGGACATCTTTTGGAAGAATGACGAGCCATGTTGGCCGTAGTTGGAGTGAAAGAATTACAACTTTTTGTGCCAAATAATCAACTATAGCACTGGTTCAGAAAAAAAAACCTGAAACCATGAGAAATGTTGTTGTTGGATGTCAGTGCGCATCATATATCCTCTTGGCCATGCCGGTCATAACAGCAACAACTTTCTTCAGGTTGGTGATGCTCATATTGTCAATTATTCTCACTGTGGTGCCTGAGACAAAAACTCCTTAGGCAGTTTGGTAATTTATGATGTTATTACACCGGAGCACATGTAATGACAGACCCCGTAAAGAAGAATAGAACGTAAGTGTGTGCCATATTTTTTTCCCGTTGCAACGCACGGGCCCTTTTGCTAGTATATATAATGTGTTTAGAAGGGAAAACATAAATTGGACACAACATTACTTTTATAAGAGTCCTATGTTTTATACCCCATAGTAGGCATACTAACAAGTTCACACACAAATACAACAGAAAAGGTAAACATTCATATCAAACTCAGGTTCACAGGACACGTTCATATTCATAGCCAACATTCACTATCAACAACTCAAAAGATTCATAGAAAAGCTCAGCATATCTATGCATCCAAATGATTGATAGATCACACGGCAATATTCATACATTATTCACAAAAAGATTCAGATATACACATGTTCAGTATGTTTATGCATCCAAATGATTGAGATCACAGCCAATATGATCCTTGGACAAACTTTAAGTACCTAGGGTACAGACTGGTAGATGGTGTTCAATCGGAGGTACTTCTTGCTAAAATTAGTTCTTGTACGAGTAAACTTTCGAGTACATAAGAGGCAGCATAGACAGTCTGAACTTTGCTTGTAGGTTTATCCTCAAATAGTGGCCTCATGCCGAGGGAGGTCTGAGCAACTTGGCCACTACTTTCATCCAACTACTTTACTGGCTCATCTTGGTCCTGTATCTCGCCAAAATTCTACATTGCAGACGAGAAAGGAGGCGGTTGAGAAAATGAACCACCCAAATTTTTTGTGCAGTTCAACTGAAATGGAGCATCCTTGGTGTGCAGACGGATTAAGTGCCAGATAAATATACGAGTCAACCAACTAGTCTGGAATCTTTAGACTCCATACCATATAATTCGCTACGATGTGCCGATAACCAAAAGGCACAAGTTGGGACCAAAGACTGGACTGCATTTTTCTAGGCTATGCACCAAGCAATATTTTTGGCATTCACTCTCCTAATACTTGGAGTTTGACAATTGGTTGACGCCGTTTGATACTCGAATGAATATAGGCACTTCTTGTCAACATCGATGCTTGTTTGAGTGAACTTTGGAGTACATAGCAGCAGCATAAGGACATGTTCATCTGATCATTTTGTGCAGTTCTATTGAAATCACCCGATGTAATGATTTTCCTGCGAGTTCAGGCTCCAAATTACTCCTTTATGAAATCGGCAAACAGTAGCACAATACCAAATTACCAATACATATGAAATGCACAATAATCAGGATAAAGACCAGTACCAACCTGTGTGAGGTAACATATCAATTACTATTTCCTTTGACTGGAAGCCGAGATAAGCCAAGTGACCGACAGCAAAGGAAGAAAGCAAGCGACTGACAGGAAAGGACGGAAGCTGTCGAGGCAATGAAGCGCCCAAAGTTTTTGTGTAGTTCCACCAAAATCGAGCATCCCTGTTGGCACATATATTGAGAGAGTGAGAATACTGTAATAGTGGGACTAGTTGATGAAACATACACTAACAAATAGAAGCACCCTCATTATCTTAATGGGTAAAGGTAGCAACATAGTAGTCTTGCTTAAAGAGAGGTATTAGTTTATTTAATCAGTGCCAATTAGCTCAACTCAACACTCAAAGCATTGCCATTTATCATAGGATGCAAAACTTTAACGTGCAAAGATAAAGGAGTTTCTCATGACAGTAGAACGATACAAATAGAGATGACAACAAACTAATATGGATGAAGGCCTTAGGCCCGTACCAACCTGAGAAAAAAAAGCTTATTCATGTAGTCCCATAAGAGATGATAAAGCACTCACTGGAATCACACAATAGTATGGTTGAAATAACTCTTGTTTACCAGTGCTGAGATTATATCAAAAGATTATCAAGAACTTCCAGCAGAGTTAAAGCACTGGCTGGATACAGTTCATTGTATTATCTTGTGTAATTCCACTAAAATGTATGATTGGCACAACATGATCCCTGTTTGCACAAGTAGGAACAAGGTGAAACCTTCATTAGCTTAGTGAGAAAGGATAGGAAGACATTAGCATATTACTCAAACAGTAGCATCAAATTCATGATGGACAATACGCAAAACATTGCCTCATTGAACCAATGGCAATAAATTGACATGCAAAACAATAGCACTATTATGTCATGACACTAATAATATTCCCTCCCTGCTCCACCACATGATTCACCTCCATAGACAAACATACACACGTACATGATTCAACATAGGGTCCTACTAAAGATTTGTTTAACTCCAACAGGAAAAGTAGGCAGTAATAAATTAGTGGTACTTAAGTACTCCTAATTAATTAAGTGAGACAGCAGAAGTGGAAGGGCTCCCTGGAGGATTGTCTCACATGTAAGGTAGTCGTTGCCGGAGCCCTTGAATGGCCTCGACTGAGGCCTCTGGCTTCAGCAAGATCGCCTTAGCACTGTTTATTCTTCTTCTTCCTCTTCATGCTCTGTTTCTCTTTCTCCTCACCAGTTGGTGAAACCAAGTACATGATTGGCCTTCTAATTTAGAATTGGTTTTGTCTGTGAGGGAGTACAAGTGTACTAGTAAAAAAGAACATTATTTTCTCATGGCAGTCGGAAAATAGAGATGAACACATGCATTAAATATCATTCTTACCTAAAGGAAGGTTAGGGCGCAAATATGGATGATGAGGATTGGAACATAGATCTCCCTTTGTGCAGTTCCACCAAAATGAACCAACTGTTCCATTCTGACATTCCAGTTAAACATCACAAAAGTCACTTCTTTTAAGAAGAGTTTTGTGTAGTGCACCAAAAGGTCACAACAACAACCAAGTGAATTGGATATCCCTATTTGCACAAAAAGGCACAGAGGAAACAGTCAAAGTCTCAAACAATTACAGGCAAAAACATTTCGCTAAACTTGTCATGGCTTATAACAGTGGCATGGCTTCATTTTTACCAGGGACATTAGATTAAGAACAGCTAAGGCTGCGTTCAGTTCACAGGTTTGGTGCAGGATTTTCATAGGAACACATATCCTACGATATTCTTTCCCTTCCAACCGTTCGGAACACGGGACAGGTGAATAGTGTTTCATAGGAAAGCTGGTCTGGTAGTATTGATTCCATAGGATTATAAACATCCACGCGCTGCTCATTTTTGGGCGGAAGCCCGAGGCAGGCGCTTGCTGCCATGCGTTAGACAGGTTGATGTGTTGTGTTGCTGGAGTAAAAAAATCAACCTATGTGTGGTACGTGAGGTGAGGACAAGAGTAGTCACTGTGCAGCTGAATAAACAAATAACATCTCATACTGCCAAGCATGCTACTCTAAAAAAAAATCTGTACATTTCGTAGTCCATCCGAACACATTCTCTTGAGAGTTTCCTCCGGTTCGCTGTTCCATAGTTTTATACCTACATTCCTTTCCTATTCCTCTATTTTCATCAAGACCTATGTTTTTTGCCCCTTTATTTCGAACGGAGCCTAAATATTTGGTATAAGGGCATGGGACAGTGGGTGCACCAGCAGTCCAGCACCATGTACGTAAACAAGGGCATAAAAGTGGTGATTCATAGTTTGTTGCCCCAAGAAACAAACATCCAAGAAACATATCTGGGTTCGTCCCATTTTTGTTCACTCTAGCCACCTACTCCTATGTGTGGATAGAAAATCTAGTCCAGGTCATACCATTGTGTACAACGTTACCCCTATATTTCCCTTTTCGACCAAGAGACCAGTTGGATTACCAGTCTGTACTACTTTCACCCCCTCTCCTTCCTGTTTGTACCAAGTTTGATGTACACACTAAATTCCCCCACCCCCACTTTATTTCTTGTTTGAACCAAGTACTCCCTCCGTCCGGAATTACTTGTCATCAAAATGGATGTGTCTTGAACTAAAATACATCTAGATACATCCATTTCAATGACAAGTATTTTCGGATGGAGGGAGTACAAGATTTGACTCCATGAAGTAGCTTTACCTCTAACAATAGAAGAAAAAAATATGTGACGTTGGACCATCCGATCGAGAGAGGCTGAGAGGTAGAAAATGATGCACATGCAGCGACGTAGCGAGCTGGGGAAGTAGAGCTAAGGCGATTTCGAATGAAGATATACCTGAAGGTCGTCGGGATGTGGATAGGTGGGCGGCGGGAGGCCGGATCCGCCCACAGGCAACGACGAAGGGATCGGAGGACCTCCCACGCCGCCGCTCGGCCAGAGATAACAGTGCGGCCGGCAGTGGGTCTCCTCCCTCGCTGTCGACGACGGCCTAAACGCTGCCCCTCCTCCCCTTCACCGGCGGAGGGGGATACGTCCGGATCTGTAACCAGCGGTGAGGATAGAAAGACAGTGTTACTACCCCTATCTTATTTAGATCTGGAGAGGATGAGAGTGTGTGAATAGAGCAACCCTAGCAAGCAAGCGCGGAGGCTCCGGCCTATATATACGCAGTGGGGTAGTTTTTCCTTTTTCAATCCATCAAAACAATCGTTTAAAATTGTGTACTACTACATGCCAGGTCGCGGTTTTTTTAGTTGTTGATTGTTTTTTGAGATAGCTACCCGCTTGTTCCAAGTGGTGTTACGGTGTGCCAGGTCGCACTTTGTATCGTTCAAGTCTGGTACTACAAGTCCCTCCATTAAATGAACAACCACCCCCTTGTAAAAATTGTGAACAAGCCCACGGCTAAAATTAGCGGAAACGTGGGTTGCCCCAACATGCATTATTAGTTATATTTTCTACTCCCTCCGTTCCTAAATATAAGTATTTTTATTAGCCACACCTAAGACAGGATTTTTTTATTAGCAGTGAACCCCACATGTCATAGACACAAAAATTGTGGCAAGATTCCCTTAGGCAAGCCAAAGTGTGTCTAACAATTTGAGCAACTCAGGTTAGGAAAGTGTGGCAAGTGTGGGAGAAATAATGTGGCAACATAAGACAAACATAGTCACAATCCAAACAGCCCCTTAATTTTTTGTGACATGCATGAACATTTGGTTAGTTAAATTTATAGTCAAAATCTGGCAAGGTGCATCAAATCAACACATGCAAGTATCAAAAGGAAAGTCACGACATGCATGCATGCGTTGTACTCCCTCCATTTCCAAATATAAGTCTTTTTAGAGATTGCAACAAGTGACTACATACGAAGCAGAATATGTCTACTCCTACGTACGAAGTAGCCCATTTGAAATGTGTAAAAAGACTTATATCGAGTGCAGTGCTTTGATGTGTCGCGTCAACTCGTACAAGACCAAGAAATTTGATTACTACAATGCCCTCTCCCTCGCGGACTGAGCCCCGGTGCCTTAACTGCACCTGCCTTTGGCTGCATGACAGGAGGGCCAACCACCTGTTGGGCCCACCTGTCATAGACGCAAAGGCAGGAGCAGTAAGTAGAAGCTTTCACTACACGCTATCCCTCCCGCACGAGGTGGACGGACATGCAACAGTGGATTCGATACTGTAGAAGTAGGAGTAACATCATTGTTCATCTTCTCGAAGAGGCGAAGAGCCAAGTGCAACCCGAACATGGCAGTTGCGAATGCTCGCGTGGCGCGGTTCCATCGAGTACTAGCCAGGCTCTTGCATGAGACAAAATTTCTATTGTTTAACAATTAAACTCCATTAACCATTGGTTGATACTCATTCTTCATAGGTCCACGCGCTTAGCACCGTTTCCTCCTAGGGTCACCAATGTTTATTTGCTAATTAATAGCATTGGATGCAATGAACTAGCCATTGCAAGTCATTAAAAGCATGCACACCTCTCATCTGTTATTGGTTGATATGTCAAGAAACAAGAAACAAGGTAGAAGTTAATGCACCGTGCCTAAGTGTTTTGGGACTATTTGGTTTTGGTAAGATGACTTACACACCTAGACGGAGGGAGTAGTATAGCCCTGTAAACCGAAAAGGAGTATTTGCCTTTCTAGAGATTTCAACAAGTGACTAGACTACACCGTGTGTAGTACTCCCTCCCTTCCGGTTTATAGGGCTCAAATCTCAAATATCATGAACCAAGGCATTTTGCGATTGGAGGAATGTATCTCGTACTTTACAAAACTACCCTAATTAAACTCATGCATTAATTACGTAGTTCTCTCATTTTCCTCTCTGCCTTGGTCGCGGTGCACATGCGTGACATTTCAAAGCATCCGGGCCCGCGTGCCATCCACCAAATGACAGCGAGGTGCTACAGTCGAGACTCGCCTGTCACTCAGGTGTGGCCGTCATGACCCATCATATCAGAAAACCCACACCTTTACCAGCAGTTGTAAGGTGGTCTCCAAGTTGGACTGGACGAAGCAACCATCATTTCACTGGAACGCTCGTTCAAGCCCTTTATTCCATTTCTTGAAGAAAACCTCACTCGAGGATACTCACTTCTGCCATTTTTCTTCTGTTCCGACGAAGGAAAGGTGGGCGAATCAGTTATGTTGCTATATTTTCATTCCAAGAATCTTCTTTTTGCAAAGCACCGACCGATTCTCACATCCTATTCTTTTCCCGTTTTCATTGCGATTGTGGTTTCCTTTTGATTGCTTTTTGTTTGTCAGTTCATTGATGGATCCTGGAGCACTAGGCAAAGAGTTGCCGGCGAACAACCCACTGGAGATAGCGATCTCTAGGAAGCGAGCACCGACCAACGAGTTGACCATGTTGGCGGGGCAACCCATGGAGACGAAGAACTCCAAGAAACAAGCACCGGCCAAAGAGTTGAGGACATTGGCGGATGAACTCCTCGAAGAAAGTTGGAAGAACAGCAAGGGCCCCACCGTGCGTACCCCAGGAACTCTGATTGCCACCTATGTGAGGCTCAAGACCGAGTTTGAGGAGATAGTCACCGTTGAGAAGCAGTATTCCCCTGGCAAGGTGATGGCACCCATCGAGGACGAGGAGATGGGCCCCGGAGGGATGAGATCCCCCGGTGAGCTGCACAAGGTAAAAAATAATGGCTTATTACCATAGTTGTGGTTTTTGATTATTTGAAATGTGCTTGCTAATATGTTAGGGTTGTGCAGGTGCCCGTGGACGTCCTTGATGATTCCGATGTTGTGGCCCGTCCTGTTGGCATCACCTCGGAGATCGATTCCGATGCCGCTGTCCATCCTGTGGACATCGCCCCAGAGATCGATTCCGATGTCGCGGTCAGTCCTGTGGACATCGCCCTAGAAATTGATTCCCATGCCATTGTCCATGCTGTGGTCATTGCCCGAGAGATCGATGACAAGAAATAGTTGGTCGCGCTAACCCTTCAGTGTAGTTTGCATTGCCCTGTGTTTAATTACCAGAACAATGCGTGTTATCAAACCCTTGCTACTTTTGTTTGATAGTGAATCATGCGATGAATCATGCGAACCATCTCCGAGTTATGGAAACAGATGTATCTCACCAGCTTTTGATGTAATATATGGCATGCTTAGATGTAAGTTTGAACTGTTTATCATATCAACAGGGCTTGTTTGATGATTCTTGGTGTTAGTAGGCTAGCTACTGTGCGAGCTATAGTACTTGAAAAACACTCACCAAGGAGAAATGTTGGGGCTGATGAGCTCGTGGTACGCTTATACTTATCCCTCGTCAATCGACCAATAGCCCTAGCTCCTAAAATAGTAGGCTTAGGGATCGATCAGACAATAGTCGACACACATTCAGACCTCATTTGGTTCGTAGGGTAGGAAAATCGTAGCAAAAGTACAGAGAACGTGCAACACAAAATCATAGCAGTGCAGAGACATACTCACTCTGTTCCAAAATATATTACCTAGGCGGGCTAGTTTGGACTAGTGTGTTTCAGTGATATGATGTGGTACAGTGCCGTCCAGTCTTCGCGTGTCGTAGCAGTATTGCAGGTATAGTAAGTTTTCTCGAAGAAGCGGAATTCAACGAAGTCATGATGGTTCCTTCGTCCGAACAACTTACAGTGGGAAAGGTTGGGCCTGCGATACGACCGGGGTAGACCAGGATAATTTTGTGCATGGCAGGTGGACCAGGATGGTCGACATCCCACATGTCGGCGAATGAAAGTATTCTTACCGATATAGAGGACGAGCAACGAGTATTCATTGTTTATTTTTGATGAAACTATTGTCTCCACTGTTACGATGGAGGAGTGTGAAACACGGCAGCCCAGTGAACTTGGCATGTGCACCACTATCTCCTTCCTCATGTAATGCCTAGGTTACAACTTTTTCTCACATTCTCTCTATCTATTTCCTCTCAAATGTTTTTTACCTTTCTTTTTTTAAGACACAATTGTTTTATGCCTTTTTTATAATTACTTTTTTATACCTAGGAGCACGTGTAGAGACGGGCTCTTGCAGAGCCCACTCCTTGACTTTGTCAATGCCTCTCTCTCCTCCACATAAGGAGTACTACTTGCTATGCATGCATGCGGCGGGCAGCTGGCGTCTTGAGGGGCCAGGGCGGTGAGAGCGGGCTCTGAAAGCGGTCCGGACTCCAGCATGGCCCACCTCACATTATCACCATATATTTCTTGGAGTCCGTGCGTGGCAGGCGGGCCATCTCTTCTCCCTCCCCCGTTTCTCTCTTCTCAGCCGACGCTCACCGAGCGATTAGATTTCGGCTATCGACGGTTTATTCAATTACGGTCCCACATGTCAGTGAAATTGCAAGATAATGCGTGTCCCCTCTGGTGAGCGGCGTGCGAGCCGGACTATCGTGGTTGCGACGCGTACGAGTCGTAAGTGTGCCGCCTTTTCCTTTAGAACTTGCAAAGCATAACATTTTCGCGCGATGGATCGATAGAAATCCAGAAAAAAATGACGAGGGCGGTGCTTTCCCGCTTGTTAGGAGGGCTAGTTCGAGTGATATGACGTGCTACAGTGTCGCCCTCTTCCTCATTTTATGTAAGCAAGAGTTTACACTCTTACGCGGGAGGAGTGCGAAACACCGCGGATATGATTTGATCGAGAGATAACTGTTCCCTGCCAAATAATGGAGGATGTTAGCGATTATAACATGATAGTTAGGGCATCTCCAGTGCTGGCCCACAAATTTACACCGGCATCTGTCCGAGGACACTGATGGATGCCATCCGATGCTGCCCGCATACCTTTCAAAAACTATATGAACTAACCGGATGAAATTCATGCAAACAAAGCAAATTTCAAATTAACCGGATGAAATTCATTACATTTTGAAAACTTTTCCTACAAACTGGACGAAATTCATTACATATTTCGCACAAACCGTACAAAAAACCTACTGTAAACCTAATCTAAACGATCGCCTGCGCCCGACCACCATGTCCAGCCATGAACCCGAGAGAGTCGGCCATTGCCTTTGCCTCCTCCTCATTCGCCTCGATAACCTCCTCCTCTGGAGCACAAGGTTGTGAATATTTCCGCCTCCACGTCACTGTCAAGCGGCTAATCGGTCGCCGATGTTTACCCCACCAAGCTTGGCGTCGACTGAGTGGAGTAGCGGTGGCCTTCCCGGGACCAGAGCTGCGGCGACCTACCGTGTACTACTCTTCCTCGCTGCCGGCTGCGCCCGTGCACGCGTGCCGGCTTCGTGGTCATGGCCGCGGAGGGCGGCCGGGGGGTGTCGGCCATCTCCTTCGTTTGCTCCTGCGACAGTACGTCGAAGAGAGCTTTGGAGCGCGCCCGGAGCGGAGCCGCTGATGTCCCTCGTCTGCTCCTGCGACAGTACGTCCAAGAGAGCTTCGGAGCGCCAGGAGGACATGGTTGAAGTGGTGCCGACAGAAGGAAGGGACCGAAGGAGAATAAGTGTGGGTCTTCGGCTATGACTGGGAGCTGGGGCTCAAGTTAATATAGCGGGCGAATGGAAATGAGCCACGGCCGACGGATGGACAACTGGCGCCAGAGTAGGTTTGTCGGGCGTGAATGCGAACGCTGCTTCAGTGACTTAACTGCAGATGCGTTTGGGTTACTGACATGTGGGCCCAACGGGCATCTGGCCCGCATGTCAGTGACACACCAATTGCACCTGCAGTTAAGTCTGGTGATTGTGGCATTGCCATTCTGGAGAGACGGTGACCGTTTCAGGCAGGAAGCGCACCCTAGCGATGGAAGGGGTTTCGGTGTGCAGTGGCACTAAGATTGGTCGCTCACGATAGTACATACTCCGTACCATACTACCATAGTACCCTCTCTAGCTTAGGCTGTTTTATAGATTTTCGTTGTGATGGATGATATACATGAGCAAGGCGGCCCGAGTATGACCGTTGGTGTTGAGCCAGGTGAATACATGCTCGGCGTTCGCGTAGGCCTCCATCAAATGTCTAAACAGTAATGTCAGGCACCGCCGGGGCACGCAGGTGATGGGCTCGCCGTTTGTGTTGTGCCATGAGAAGGACTTTGATTTAGAGGGCGACGTGCATGCATTAGCATGCTTTGACAGCGTGAGCGTGAGTGTCTGATGCAAAGTATTTCATTTTCATTTGGCTGACGAGGGTGCGTTGCAGCGACGAGTCTGTGGTTTGATTCCCCACATACGCATAATTTTGGTTTTTACAGTATTTCTTTCTCCATTGACAGGTAGGCCCGCGTAGATAGATAAAGAAGACGAGCTGATGAGGCGCATGCGGACTGTTTGACTGGTCAACCAGACAAATACGGAGCTATACGCTAAGCCAGTGACCGTATAATCACCATATCTTGTATACAATGATCAAAGTGAGCTATCAAGACAAGTTCGATGACCGCCAATGCATTTTACTCGGTAATAAATGACCGGGATGGAAGGGGAATCCAAATTTGCTTCGTCTTCTGTCCTTGAGCTCTTGACAAACCAATGCACTATTCGGTTGTTCGGCCACTCCACCCTAGAGCTCTCACCAAGCGTCGTTCATGCCACCGCGCCGCACACTAACCGGTAAGGCAGCGATGGCATCCCGCCGCGCTGAGTTCCTCGCCGCCCACGACCACACACAAAATGGTAGGGAAGCGATGGCATCCCGTCATGCCGAGTTCATCGCCGCTCGCCACCTCACAACTATGTGGGAGGAATTTGAAGATGCCAAGGCCGAATGGGCAGTAGAGCAAGAGGCGGCCAAAGTCGCACAGAGGGAGCGGAAAAGTCAGAAAGCACTCAAGAAAAGGGAGGCCCGCCGCCGCAAGAAAGAAAAGGACACATGCTCTACTGTGGAGAGGTCGGCAGAGATCCAAGCACGGTGGGGTGTCGCCGACAAAGCCCGGAAGGAGAACGATGGCGTCTGGCCAGCATGTGAGAAGTAGTAGTACTAGTAGTTAGTGTGTGTGTCTGTGTCTGAGTACGAGCATGTACCAATACTACTAGTTACTACTGTAGTTTTTAGAGCAAATTACCAGTACATTAGCCTAGACTAAATGGAAAAATTCCTATCCTAAGCATCAAATGGCATCTCTTTCCCTATAGGAATTGAGATGCATGTCATCTCACTTCCTATGATTTTCATATTCCTATCCTATGAACGAAAGGAGGCCTCTGTTGGAGTAACTACTGTAGCTAGTAGTACTGCTGGTACAGCAGTTTTCTTCAAGAAGCGGAATTCAACAAAGTCATGATGGTTCCTCCGTCCGAGCAACTTCAAAGTGGGAAGTGGGCCTGTGATTTGACAGCTCATTAGTCATTGTTACTGCGGCGCGACGACCTGGGTGACTCTCCCTTGGAGTTCTACATGCATGGCAAGTGGACCAGCATGGTCGACGTCCCACATGTTGGCAAACAGAAGTATTTTTTCCAATATCGAGGAGCAAGGAAACCGCTTGGTATAGTATCGCTGCTGATTGGTTCGCAAAAAAAATAGTATCACTACCGATTTATAATTATTTTTAATTTCTTATGAATGCTAGCGTTTCAACTCTTACGACAAAGGGTGCCAAACAAGGCATGTGCTGGATGTCCCACACGTCAGCGAAAGGAGTGGGACATGAACAGCATGGTAGATCCCAGCGTAAAAAACAGCATGGTAGAGCGTCTCCACTTCTTCCACTTCTGGGTCAGAGACCACACGTAGTAGTACTTGGTGGTATGAACAATACAAAGTGCGACCTGGAGAGAAAGACACATCTAGTTGGAAGGTCTCGGGGCATACACGTAAGCAAATATAGAAGTTAATATGTGCCTCCAACTAATATAGTAGTAGTAGAGTACTTAGGCACATACTCCATAACATCACCATGCATTGCAGTACAACATTTAGTGGTAGTACGTAGTAAGAGACAAATGCCGCCAAGAGTTCCCTTCTCGACCTACTTTTGGGTTTTTGGTAGAGTGTATGGAGGGTGCATGAGTCCACACTAGTTTAGCACAAATACACTAGAAGCATGCATGAAGAGACCATGCACGAAGAGGGGTGTTGAGTTGAGCATGCATGAAGAGGGAACAACTATGCTGAGACGAGAACGCAACCAAACACACCCAATATGCCACGCATGTTCATACCATTTGTGCCTTTCTACTTCACTTACTGCGCTACATTACTCAGGTTTGTACGTCCACTCCAGGGTACATGTCCGTCTCGTAGTTCCAGTCCCACGTGTTCTTCATATAGATGGAACGATCCTTGCATAACACGTGCACCTTGATGCTAGATGTCTCGCGTGTTGGAAAAAGGATGAACAAAGCTAACGTAAAAAAATAGAGTGGAAGAACATAGATTCCGGACGACCGAGAAGGAGCAAGGAACCTCGTGGTGGAGCGTCTGCACTCATAATATTTAATATTATTCAGCGATATAAAATTAACCAATCATCCTCACAGTGGACTGGAAGAGTACGAAACACAGCAACCCAGTGTAGTTACATCATACTAGTACATGGCTAACCCACGCTATCACCATATTTCTTGGCTTCCGTGCGACACCTATCTCTAGTAATCCAGCAGTCTGTATCGCTTCTCCCTCCTCGTCTCAATCAAAGTGCGGTGGGCTGGCGTTTCTGCCGTCTATTGAGGTCGGTTAACTATCACATGTTAGCGACATGACAAGAGCATTCTAAAAAAATTCCTTTCATGTTATGTTTTCAAAAAGAAAAAAAATGCTTTCACGTATGAATTGCCTGTATGCTTTGAGAAACTTGCATGTCCTATACTGCTCCTGTTTGATACTCTAACTTAGCCAGAGGTTAGACTAACTCATGACTAAACCTGAACTAACTGTAGCCAAAGAGGTGTTTGGGTGACAGGGTTAGATTGACAATAAATGCACTTCATGGAGAGAGAAAAGTGATTTTTCAGTGGTCCTAATGAGAACTATCTCCAGTTAGCACCTCTTGGGTGGGATAGTTTTTTTGGTGGGTTCGGTGCAACTTGCTCCAATTTAAACCCTCATGCTTGGATACTTTAGGGCTATTTGAGCCCCATCTAGCTCAAACTAACTCTAACCCATGGATCCAAACAGGGCCTATGGCCAGTCTCGATGCGGAGCAGTCGCGTGCACCGGGAAGCGCCGCTCTCTCGGCCGTCGCGCCACTTCAAAGCCGGCGCCAGTGAGAGGTCGCCTCCACTCTGGCCGGGCATTAATGCGGCACTGACGCTCCAAGGCGACGCTGACCGTTTCACACGGGAAGTGAGCGCTGGCAATGGAGTATAGGTTTTGAACCGTTTCAGGTGTAGTACTGGTAGTTTGCAAAACTACTCAATTATTGCACTCAGTTTCCTAAGAAATTGTGGTAAAAATGTTACCCCACAGCCCTCTTCCCTTCTCCTTCCTCTTCCACCGCCCGCGCACGTCCGCGGGAAGCGACCGGTCAACCCTTATATACGAGTGCTAGCACAAAAAGATGCATGCATGACCACTAAAATTTCCATATTAAAGCGCCGCTCCGGTGGGAGTATGGCGTATGTTGTTACCTTTGGACGGCCCATGGCTACCGGGTGACGGTGACCAGAGAAGAGGCGACGGGAGGGGAATGAATGCAGCTACTATTTGGGTTCGCCTTCTGGCTTAAATAAATGTGCAGCATCATGTGTACCCGTGGGTGCACAGATTGTAACATACGTGTCTACCTAAGTGGGTGTCACGTAACTGGTGTGTGTGAGAGAGATTCTGAGAGACAGAGTGTGTGTGTGCGACTCTACTCTTCAGACATGTACTCAACCTTTTGCATCGGGATATAAGTATAATGGTATTTACTTTAGCTAGTGATTTACGTGACCATGTTAACGTGGTTGTGTCAAAAAATGTCACTTCCTGCTCGTGATTTGCGTTATATAATTACAAGCAAGATTCTCGTGCATTGTAGGGAACATCAATATGCATTTTTTACAAAACACCTGTTGTGATTGACCAATGCAGGAGTAATCCCATGTGTAAAAACTAATGATATATCGAGAATTTTATCGAAAAACTGGTATCTCAAGAATGTCATCGAAAAAATGAAAGATGAGAGATAAGGCGAGGAGGAGTGGAGCATGGTGGTGACTGGTGGTCAGAATGGGTAGAGGCATGGGGATGGACGGCGCCGGCAGGCGGCAGCGGCCACCATGCATGCTAGATTGTTCCGGAGACTTATTCCTTTTTAATTGCTGAGAAATGAGGTTGCGGGAGATAATGTGGAGAGAGGTGCGGGTATATTTTGTAAACTTATCATAGTTTGCTTTCTATCCTCAGATATAGATCATACAGTCTGTATTACAAGATGGCAGGCACACCATCACCGCCAACTCGTTTTTTATAAGGGTACAGATGATAAGTTTGTTGACTACTAAAGTAAAGTGGAATTTTTCCATGTTATGCAAGTAAATAAAGGTGATTGTTTATTATATAGGTAAGGTTGGATGAAGGGTGGTAGGAACAAATGCTCCGCCTAGAGCATGTGAGTGTGAGATGGAGTCTTAGTGTGTGTGTGTGTGTGAGAGAGAGAGAGGAGACAGAGAGAGATGGAGTCTTAGTTTGTGTGTGTGAGAGAGAGAGAGATGGACTCTTAGTGTGTGTGTGTGTGGGGGGGTGCATGGGTGCGTGTGTGTGTTTGTGTGTGTGTGTGAGAGAGAGATGGAGTCTTAGTGTGTGCGTGTGGGGGGTGCGTGCATGTGTGTGTGTGTCGCGAGGTCCTCTGTGGCGGATGTAATTTAAGTGTGGATGGCTTCATCATAGAGAGGTGATGTGTATGGCAGAGGCCACCAACGATATGGTGCGAGAGAGAAAATGCCCATAGAGAGGGAAGAGAAGGTGTGTGCGTGTGAGAGGAGTCGACATCGAGAGAACATGTTTGTTCGAGAGACACCGAGGAAGACTAATATATATCGATGGTGCATGTAGGCGGGAATTAAACAAAGGGATGGTCTTATTGGTTTCGGGGATATAGGGAAAGAGTGAGAGGCGGGGGGGGGGGGGTAGCTAGAATGAGATATTTAAGTGTCAGTGTGTGTTTTACCCATCCAGGCGGAAGTTATGTGCGTAAAAGAGGAGAACGATTCGATGTGGCGTCAGGATTGAGGGTAATTAACTACGTATGGAGACATAGAGACCTTGAACGTGCATGTGTGAGAGGTATACATGTATACGTGGGATGTGTGTGTGTGCGCGCGCGCATGATCGAGATAAAAGAAAGAAGACATAAGTCATAAGATCAACGACATGGGAGAAACGGATGGGTATGACAATATGCATGCATGTGAGAATGCAGGGAAGAAGGCCCGACAATTGAGCATGTGTTTTTGTCTTTAAGAGATAGTTGCGTGGGCTGGAGCATGCATCTATGGCGAGCAGAGGGAGTGGGGCGCAACGATTGTGCAAAAGAGACCAACCTATAAATGCATATGTATGGAGAGACATATATAGTGTGGGTGATAGGAAGCAAGACTCCGTGCGAGAAAGAAATGTTGACGGAGAAACTACAGATAGATACAGAGATGGAGATGCTAGCTAGAGGGACATCCGCTAGTTTGGGTGTTGGAGATGACCGTCGGGTGGTTCAAAGGGTGAAGTTATATATATGTGTGAGAGGGCACTTGACTGCATGTAGAGAGAAACATATGTAGTGTGCATGATAGGAATCAAGAGTGAGGGCGAGAAAGAAGGTTGATGGAGAAACAGATAAATAGAAAGATAAAGATGCTAGCTAGTTTGCGTTAGAGATAGGAGTCGAGTGGATCAGAAGGCTGGGTTATGTGTGCGGGTGTGAGAGAGATAGAGAGAGCGTGCATGTGAGCCACATAAAACAGATATCAGAGAGAAATGAGATCCAGAGAGACGGAGTTTTATGTCTGCGAGAGAGAAAGATATTTCACAACAAGAGTGATAGCTAGAGAGACATACGAGGGAACGCAAGATATCTCTAGGGAGAGAGGGTGTGTGTGAGCGACATACAAGAGAACAATGGAGAAATATGAGACCCTGGGAGACAGCGTTTGTGTTTGTGTGTGAGAAAGAGATATTGAAGAGGAAGAGTCGTAGGTTCTCATATCTAAGGAGCAAAAGACATCTCTGTATGAGGGATGTGCGAGTGGCATACATGGGAATAGTAGAGAGAAATGAGACCCCGGGAGACAAAGTTTTGTGTTTGTGTGAGAGAAAAAGATTCCACATGGAGAATCATAGTTAGAGACACATAGCAAGGAGTGAGATATACTTAGAGAGAGATAGAGTGATGAAGGTCGAGGGAGAGAGTACCGTTAGTGTGTTACGAAGATAAAAGATCATTGTCGACATACAGGTAGCACGAGAGATACCTGAGAGACGATGAACGCGTATAGGTCCAGAGAGATAGTCCTATATAAGCATGAGTGATAGCTATATGAGACGAATATCTGGATTAAAGGGGATTCAAATATTTAAACTGGAGATCACGACATCGATAATATCATAACGCAAATTGGTGTATCAAACATGCATATTCATTTCAATTTGGGCACAAGTGTAATGTTATATAGTTTATCAATATTGGTGATCCATAGATTCTCAAATTACAAACAATGCATGGTTTATATGCAATTAATGTCTAAATGGGATTACACTATATGTTGCGTGTGTGAAACACATTATACATGTTTGAGAAGAAAATAAAACCCGCATGAAACACACATTAATTGGAGACAGTTAGCGAGGAATGCATACATTGGATTTCAACATAAAGTGGTTTCAAATATTTAAAAATCCAAATTGATGGATACAACCTTATGAATCTGAGATCATGCCATTTGTAAACCATATTTATGTATAAATGGTGTTGTGCTTTTGAAAGTATATATAAAAAAATGATGTATATAGAATTTAATTCCAATTGAAAATGGATCCCACCCGAAAAAATAGAATACAAACGGGATTCGAATTGAGTTGGCATGGTAAATGTGCACTCTTCAAAATTTGAATGAAGCGGGGAAAGTCGCAGTAACCGCCCGAAACCAAAATCTGCGAGATGGAAATCACTACTGCCTATCCCTTCCATGCAAAGCCTATCTGCTGGATTTCTATAGGTTTCGATAGGGGTAGGTTTGTAATTTCACCCAAACGTGACGTAACCGCCTCTCACCCGGATTCAAACACGGCGGGCGCCAAAACACATTGTGTCCTCGGACGAAATCGACTCCCTCCCTGATTCATATTCATACACGGTGGGCGCCAAAAACAAACTCTCGTCGGCAAATATTTGGTGTATGCGAGATTACCGTCCTATCCCCAACCGACTAATGTTGCTGTGATGTAGTAGAAATTTGAAACGGGGGATAAGTTTGTTAATTTCCTCGCATTTGAGACAAGCGTGCCCTAAATACATGGTTCCCCCCTTCCTCTCTACCTCCCTTTTCCCCATTCGTACTCCGTGGGCGCCAAAACACCCTCTCCACCCCACCCTCCTCCGTCCGCCGCCGTCCTCCACCCCATCCACCGCCGTCCTCCTCCACCATGTCGGAGCTGATACCCCGACGTCGCCGTCCATTACAAGAAATCGACCTCTCTCATCCATCGCTACCGCAGCACCATCAAATTCTCAACAGATGCGTAGACGGCGCCGCACCAGAGGCGGTACTCTTTCGTATCTGCTCAACTTATTTATCGCAGCAAGAAAATAGATCGCCACTGCTTTACTCTGATTTCTTGTCTTGGTTGCGAAGTTGCCTTTTTCCGGTTTGCACCTTCAGATCCACCATGGCATGCTCAACACTATACTCCCAATGCTTATGGTTTTCCCCTTTTATATTCCACACTAGTTAAATCACAGTAGACTAAATTTCAATATTGGGTCAGTCGATTTTTCAAAGCTCGCCGGAGTTTGCCGATGCGATCGAAGGGGCTTGGGTGGTTGTGGGGCCTCGCCGAACGAAGAA
Source organism: Triticum urartu (assembly GCF_056163025.1). Lineage (NCBI taxonomy): Eukaryota > Viridiplantae > Streptophyta > Magnoliopsida > Poales > Poaceae > Triticum > Triticum urartu. The sequence continues at coordinate 188,247,510 of NC_141873.1, read as the reverse complement.
AACTCGACGCGGGTGGGGGTTGCGGCGGGGGTGGGGGTGGTGGAGGAACACAGGCGGTGGGGGCCGGTGGTCCGGCCGGCGGCCCGTGCGGTGTTATGTATGGGAATAATCAAAGACGAGGAAGAAGAAGGGTTAGGAGACGTAGGATCTTCATCCAACCGCCTGAAATGGTCGAGAGACAGCTGGGAGTTGCATTCTTAATGCGCTCTGGTTCATCATGTGTGGGCACTACGCAACCAACATTTTATTATCCAAAATCTTCTTGCTCTTCTTTACCATGTTCCTCTTCCGTTTTTCTTTAATATGTACTCTCTTCGTTCCTAAATACAAGTCTTTGTATAGATTCCACCATGGACTACATATGGAGCAAAATGAGTGAATCTACACTCTAAAATGTATCTAGATACATCTGTATGTGATTCATAGTGGAAATCTCTACCAAGACTTATATTTTGGAACGGAGGGAGTATGATAGTAGTACAGTATGTTCCTTGTACTGAAGATGAGCAGGGACATTTGCAGTGTAGAGGTCTATACGGTCGGTTGTCATGGACACTTTGAGCCTCTATGATTCGTAGGATCTTGTAAACATAGGAATAGGATTTGTAGTGGCCTGCCCACTTGAATCCTATAAGAATAGCAAGGAAATGCGGGGAGCTGTGTCGCCTTTGAGAGTTACACTAATATTAACAGTACTGCACCTTCATTTGAAGAGAGCTGGTATCCGAAGCCTTTCTAGCCGTACCGGCAATACTAGCACATATATTCCAGCAAGTTCCACTTTGCTGATTTTACTCTAATGCTTAAGGTTTTCCCGTTATATCTACACTATGATCCGTGTAGCTGCTTTGTGTCGCACTAGCAGCAGTCCACTCTTGAAGCTAAACGCTGCAATGACTTACAAAATTGGCACCAAGGCATTGAGTGCCATTCTGGAGGCAGTGAAACTCATATGCTCCCCACCTGTTGATTCTTGTTCAGAATATGATCTTAATGACTATTCTAACCTCGAGGAGTCAAAGGAAGATGGCCTGTCCTATTCACCCATCAAGGTGCCTGTTCTAATTTGGCAATGTATTATTGATTGCGGGTATCTTGCATATGTTGTCTTGCATTTCTTCTACTTTGTTGCACTGCCATCTGCTTAGTTTACTCATCATATATGTCGAGATGCCATGCCCATCCATTATCAATACATATTCCATCTGTCATCATACCATGTTTGTCCACTCAAATGTTGTTCTTGTGCATCAGACATCAAAAAGGAAGAGGGTGATTGCCGAACCTGAAGGAGCACCAGCAAAGTCCTTGAAAAACGTGGTGGTGCCGGAGAAATCAGACAACACCCCACTTATATTGGGTGTACAACCAGTGACACAAAACGTAGGACCGACTCCAACAGACTGTACCCATACTTCACTGGCCACACCACTAGCCCCACCACACAGGACCTGCACTCCAGCAAAAGGTATATCGATTTAATTTGCCATAGCACCAGCTGTACCACAGAAAAATCCCATTGCAGCAAAAAGTACAGCAAGTCCTCCGGCCGAAGACCTATCCCAATTGTAGAAACGACCAATTCCTGCAGATTGGAACCCCATTCCATTTATTCCAAGTTTAAAAGACAATGCTTTCAATGTTGTTAGGGACTACGTGCATATATTCCCATCATGGGAAGATTATTGTGAAGACAAACACCATTTTCACATCTTCCTGTCCAACTTACGTGTAAGTGCTATTATTCATGGTTATTATTTTCCTGTTTTCTGCTGATTGAACACATCAATGATTTACATTACATTGTTGTAACTAGGCGAGGGTCAATCTGGATAGTCATGACAAGCAAAGCTTGCTTGTGCTTTTCAAGGAAGCATTGCAGCAGTATCGGTGTTACCTGAGGAAATCACACTTTGATGGCAAGTCTATATACGAATTTTCGGTGAAGTTCCTGTGCTAAATTTAGAAGACACTGAATTGGAAAACCTTGTTATGCACTGGTCTCGTTCCCAGGACGAGGTACTGTCTATGAAATCACATGACAATTTGAACTTCTACTTTTCCGCATGTGCCTTACGGATCTTTTTTGCAAGAAATCTGCTCGAAGAAGAATTCCGGTTTGACAACAACGACAGCATATCGCAAATATGCTGCCCGCTGCTTAGCTCTTGTTAGTACCTGTTGTCCTGTATCACTGTACTTGCATACATACCTGGTTCATTATGTGACAGCAGTATGCATGATAGCTTGCTTGTCTATTGTTCGCTCCAAATTATCTGATATGTATGAATGGTTACATTAGTGTAGAATATATCCAATGCCAATGTTTTTTTAGCTCTGCATTGTTCTTGTAAGTACAAGCTATCCTTTATCAATGTAATTATAATGACAGGTAGTTGTTCATGTACCATCACTCTGCAGCTTATTTTCCTTTGCCCTCAATTTTCTACACATCAAATCTATATTTACTCTTACCATAAGGTTGGTACTCAAGAAGTTTAGCTGTGCATTGCTCTTGGCTGTACCTTTTGCCTGTATCGCTGCACTTACATTTATAGCTACTTGGTTATGTAGCATCACTCTTCATCTTATCTTAAATATTCTCCATTTTTTCGTATATTATCACATCTATATTTACTGTTAACAAAATGTAGAATAAAGGCAATGCTTTTGAAGAAGATTCTGTGGTAAACTTCTTGAATTGCCTCCCCCATCAGCATGGACAAGGCCTTTATAGAGCCTGTCTTCACCAATAATGTAAGTTTGTCCATCTCAAGCCTTCAAACTTTGTTGTATATATTTGATTAGGCATGACTGCTATAGCTGTTTGTTTTTGGTGTTTGCATCAAATTGCTTGTTTAAAGTTTACTATGTAGTTCATAAACAAAAGTTTGTCCTTTCTCAATTTAAGTTTTCAGTTGTACAACCAAGTTCCTTCTTCATACCATGTAAATTAAACTATACAGAGCAAGTGATCTTCTTTTGCACTGCATGTATGCTTCTGTTCTTCATCCGTAATCCAGTGGTGTGGTGAACCTACCCACTACAGCACAATGTCATATTCTGCAATGTCTTAACTATGAACAATGTCATATCATTCTACTATTATTTAAACCATCTCTTTATTTACCAATCTGAAATGGTATAAATTGACAGCAGACTAACCATTGATACTTATGAGTTCTTGATATGTAATCCGGTGGTGTTGTGAAGCTGCCAACTCCTTCACAATGTCATTTCCTGCCATGTCTTGACCTGAACAATACCATATTGTGTTAATGCAATTTTAAACTGTGTCACTTTATTCGTCAGTAAGAAATGTGATAAATTGTCAGCACTGATACTTTTATGTGCAAAACCTGTCATCTATCTGCTTGTTTATATTTCAGAGTGAGGAAGATATAAGTGTTGAACAAGCACAGTCTCATCATCTTGCTCAGCTGCTTGCGCTGCAGCTCCCCAGCAGGGCTAACCTTTCTTGAACTCTATTGAAGTGTTGTCGGTTTTGTATATTATTTTGTCGGCGTGTTTATTTGCACTGGTGGCGATTTTTGATGCCCAGTGTATGTAATCTGCTGTCTGCTTGTGCTTTATTATCATAGTGGCGAACTTTGATGCCCAGTGGATGTAATATGCCGTAATTTCTTTATTGTATATATAGTCTAGGTTTTTTCTTATTCACGATGCTGCAGTTATTTTACTGTATATATATATCCTGTCTTCGCAGTAAACCGGCCAAACCGTAAAATTACGGTACATAATCGGGCCGTCATGCAATCACGATGTAGGTTGGGCTTGAAACGTGCCGAACGGCTCACGGGCCGGCAGCAGCCTGAATTGAACCGTGGCCCATGATTGTGTGAATCAAATCACGGGCTTTTAACATGCCAAAATTGTCTCGGTCCTTGTTTGGCCCAATCAGATATCGGCTGCGAGCAGGCCGGATGCAAACCAGGCCGTAGTTAGGCCCAACTATATGACGGGCTTCTAACAGGCCGAAATTAATATAGGGCAGAAAATGTTAAACGGGCCCTTAACAGGCCAAAACTAATATCAGGCCGAATTACTAAGTGGGCCTTTAGCAAGTGGGCCCAAAAGCATGGTGTCCAGTTGACGGGCCGAATCTGATATGGGCCATAATTGAGCCCAAAGCCTCTTAAAGGGCCGGACCTGATCTGGGCCGTAATTTGGCCTAGAACGTGGTAGGCTTTTAACGGGCCAGATCTCATATGGGCCACTATTAGGCCCGGAGCGTGGCAGGCCATTAATGGACCGGATCAAATATGGGCCGGCATTTGGCCCAAAACATGGCAGCCAGTTAATGGGCCGGCCTACTAGGGTCCTCAAAATCTTGTGGGCCTATAGCTAGGCCGGCCCATTAATGTCGGCAAAATCTCGTGGGCCTTTAGCTGGGCCAGCCCATTATGATCCGCAAGAATCTTGTGGGCCTTTACCTGGGCCGGCCCATTATGGCACACAAAAATCTTGTGGGCCTTTACCTAGGCCGGCCCATTATGGCCCGCAAAATCTTGTGGGCCTTTAGCTAGGCCAGCCAATTATGGTCCGCAAAATCTCATGGGCCTTTAGCTGGGCCGGCCCATTATGGTACGCAAAATCTTGTGGGCCTTCAGTTGGGCCGGCCCATTTAAACTTGATGGGTCGGTCCACGTGTTAACATATCATAGGCGCGTCTTACCCATTGGATGAGTGACACCTGTGCCAATGCGGACCTGACACGTGTCTCCTCTAGCCAATGATGATTTTACACATGGAAAATCCACATTGGTCGGGGCTGTTAACGGGTTATCGGATCCAAAACCGACCCGATAGCTTAACGGTGTTCCATTACGGTGGATGCCACATGTTGGTCACCCTTGACGAAAGCACTTCTGTGACACGTGATTTATTGTCATGGAAGTGGGCACTTCCGTGATGATAATTTTGGTAATGTCATGGAACACTTCTACAGCAGCACATGTATGACTATCTTGATTCTGTCATAAAATCGTCATGGATGTACATGCATGACAGAAAACGTGACCTACTATGACAAACATGTATCATCACGGAAGTGTATTTTTTTGTAGTGATCCCACGTGGTTGGAAAATCCAGTAGTAGCCAAGAAGGCTAATGGGAAGTGGAGGCTTTGCATAGATTTCACAGATCTCAACAAAGCTTGCCCGAAAGACCCATTTCCCTTGCCGCGTATCGACCAGATTGTGGATTCCACTTCAGGTTGTGGTTTGCTCTCCTTTCTGGACGCCTACTCTGGGTATCACCAAATCTTCATGTCCAAGGAAGATGAAGAGAAGACATCGGTCATCACTCCATGTGGTACATACTTCTTTGTCTGCATGCCATTCGGATTAAAGAGTGCCGGGTCCACTTTTGCAAAGGCAATCCAGATTGGTTTCAAGCCATCGTTGCACAGAAACATAGAATCCTATATGGATGATATTGTGGTCAAGACCAAGGATAGTGCCACCCTTATTCGGGATTTGGAGGAAACGGTTGATAATCTGTGCAAGATCAATCTGAAGCCCACCCAGGAGAAGTGTGTATTTGGTGTTCCCTCCAGCAAGCTGCTTGGGATCTTTGTATCCCATCGCGGGATTGAAGCCAACCCCGACAAGATCAAGGCCATCGAGCAAATCCAAGCGCCAAGGACAGTTAAGGATGTGAGGCGTCCAACAGGATGTGTTGCCACAATAAGCAGGTTCATCTCCAAGTCTGCCGAGCGCGCCCTGTCGTTCTTTAAAATTTTGAAGAAGGACGGCCCTATGAAGTGGACCCCAGAAGCAGATGCAGCTTTGCAACAATTGAAGGCCTACTTGTCCTTTGTGCCTACCTTGGTTTCTTGCAAAACCCGGGAGCCGTTGTTGCTATACTTGGTGGCAACCAACCAAGTGGTCAGTGCGGCCTTGGTAGCGTAGCGACAAGTGGATGAGGTAGAAAGTGAGCAGACACTGGCAGAATCAGAGAAGGATCAGGACTGTAGTGAGCACGGAAATGAGAACAGACCAAGGGACGCAGCAAGGAAGAAAGTGGTGCAGCGCCCAGTGTACGTCGTTAGCTCCCTGTTACAGGGGCCTAGATCGAGGTACTCTGGCATGCAAAAGTTGATTTTTTGTCTCATCATGGCCTCAAGGAAACTGCGACACTACTTCTGAAAGTGCAAATATCCCTAGGTGGTTTTGGTAATTCCTCACAACATATAGCTCATTGAGATAATACTATTCCAAGATTAATATTTCAGGAAAAGCTCAATGAATGGCATGGCATGGATGAGGAAAGTGGACCACTCAAAATACTAAGGACAAAAAGATTGGCTCAAGATCAAAGCTCAAGACTCTACATTTTATATTTTAGTGATCCAAGATCACATTGAGTCTATAGGAAAAGCCAATACTATCAAGGAGGGATGAGGTGTTGCTTGATGAGGTTCTTGCTTCATAGTGCTTAGTGATATGCTCCAAAGCCCTCAACTACCTTCCCACATCCACATATGACCTAAACCAAAAGTCAAACTCGGCCCCACCGATTCTTTCTATGTGGCACCATCGAGTTCAGATGTCAGAGCCATTCCCAGAAACCCTAGGCAAATCAGTCTCACCAATAGGGATCTCGGTCACACCGAGATGGGGTTGTAATCTCTCTGTTTCCCTTCGTAACGTTTCGGTCCTACCGAGATGAGCGATCAGTCCCACCAAGATTGCAATGTAAACTCTCTGTTTCCCTTTTGTAACATTTTGGTCCCGCCGAAATGAGCGATCGGTCCCACCGAGTTTACGTGACCAACTCTCTGGTTAGCTTATTACCAAAATCGGTCCCACCGAGTTTGTGTAATCGGTCACACGAGATTACGTTATGCCCTAACCCGAACCATATCGGTCCCACCGAGTTGCATCTCAGTCCCACATACAATCGTAACGGTCACTAGGTTTGGTAAATTGGTCCGACCGAGTTTCTTAATTCGGTCTCACCGAGATTGGTAAATTGTGTGTAATGGTTAGTTTTTGTGTGGAGGCTATATATACCCCTCCACCCACTCTTCATTCGTGGAGAGAGCCATCAGAACATACCTACACTTCCAATACACATTTTTTGAGAGAGAACCACCTACTCATGTGTTGAGGACAAGATATTCCATTCCCACCATATGAATCTTGATCTCTAGCCTTCCCAAGTTGCTTTCCACTCAAATCTTCTTTCCACCAAATCCATATCCCGTGAGAGAGAGTTTAGTGTTGGGGAGACTATCATTTGAAGCACAAGAGCAAGGAGTTCATCATCAACACACCATTTGTTACTTCTTGGAGAGTGGTGTCTCCTAGATTGGCTAGGTGTCACTTGGGAGCCTCCGACAAGATTGTGGAGTTGAACCAACGAGTTTTTAAGGGCAAGGAGATCGCCTACTTCGTGAAGATCTACCGGCAGTGAGGCAAGTCCTTCGTGGGCGACGGCCATGATGGGATAGACAAGGTTGCTTCTTTGTGGACCCTTTGTGGGTGGAGCCCTCCGTGGACTCGCGCAACCGTTACCCTTCGTGGGTTGAAGTCTCCATCAATGTGGATGTACGATAGCACCACCTATCGGAACCACGACAAAAACATATGTGTCTCCAATTGTGTTTGAATTCTCCAAACCCTTCCCCTTACATTCTTGCAAGTTGTAGGCTTTACTTTCCGCTGCTCATAGACTCGCTGCATCATGTCAGATCAGAGTGAAAGTCAGAACAACTCAGAGGAGCAGGTGCACTTGAGTGAGGGCACTAGTCCCTCTAGCAGCTCAGATGATGGCAGCAGGAGCACACCAAGCAATCTGCCAAAGGCTGCCACCAGGGCCAGAAAGAAGGAAACTTCTGAATCTGAGGATGAATACTATGTGGCAGTTGAGGATGAGGCCACTTCCAAAAAGAAAGTGGTTAAGAAGGAATATAACATTGCTGCTGCCACTAAGCCTGGTATGAAGACCAAAGTACCTACAAAGAGAATTCCCATGTCTAAAGCCAGAGCTTCTACTCAAGTACCTTTGGAATCTGAACCCAAAGAGGGTGCAGCAGAAGGGAAGAAGAGGAAAGAGAGGGTCAAGAAGACCACTGCCAGAGTGCTTGGGAGATCCTCAATCATGAGAGACTTTGAAGAGGAAGAGGAAGAAGATGCTGCACCAGCACCTAAGGCACAGAAACTTATGGGAGATGCCATAAGATCAGGGGCTGCTCAATCTAAGCCCAAAGGAACTTCTAAGCTAGCTGCTCCAAAACCCAAAACTGCACCAAAGAGGAGTACCAGGAACATTCCATCTGCTGAGAAAAAAAGGCCCCAGTGCCTGAAACTGTTGCTGAAGAAGAAGATGATGAGACACATGTTTTGAGGAAGTTAAAGCCAAAAATTCCAGATCATAATGATGCTCATCCTGTAGTAGAAAACATGAAGATCAGGAAGGACTCATGATTGAGGATATGGAGAGAGTCAGATCCATATGCCACCTGAAGGAGAACTGCTGTGGACTACAGGTTCCATACCAAAGAACAGCAGGATTTTTATGAGACAGTGTTGCTTGACAAGAAACCAATAGTATGTGACATGAGATGGGTCAACTTGGAGTACATCAAGGAGAATGAAGAACATTATCCAGGAGTATATGACAGTTTCAAGGCTTGTGGAGTTGATGAGTTTGTGGCTCAGAAGCTCACAAAGTGGAATGATGAGCTTATCATGCAGTTCTACTCCACAACTCACTTCTACCCAGATGGCAAGATAGTCTGGATGTCTGAAGGCACTAGATACCAGCCCACAATTGCGGAATGGGCAAAGTTGATCAATGCCCCAGTAGAGAGTGAAGATGACTTGGATGTCTATGCCAACAAGAAGAAGGATCACAACACCATGGCACACATGTACAAGGAGATCCCAGATGCTGCTATTGAGACAAACGAGTTTGGATCTATACATTACCTTCTGTCAGGCTTGCCAACTATCAACTGGATCCTCAGGCACACTCTCTTGCCAAAGTTAGGTGATCACAAGATGATCAGAGGCCATGCAATTAACTTGCTTCACATCTTTGATGTCCCACAAAAGTTCAAAGTCATGAGCCTAATAGTGGAAACCATAAAGAGGACAGTTGTAGATCAGAAGAGGTGTTGTGGATATGCCCCACAAATTCAGGAGCTGATTAACTCCAAGATGGGCACTGACACATACTTGTTGGACAAGGAGCACATGCCTATCTATCCAGACTTTGAGGACAACCAAGTGGTTATGAATGAGGATGAACCATGTTCTGTGCATGTTCAAGCAAAGAGGGAGAAGGCAACGACTAAGAAAGCTGCAAAGATGCCAACCATGGAAGAGGCATCTCAGTATCTTCTGAAGAGCAAGCAAGATCAGCTTGGCTACTTGATTGCATCCACTCTAAGGATTGAGAAAGGGATGGCCACCCTGACTCAAACCAGGAGAGCTTGGAAAGGATCATAGAGCAGAAGTTCCATGACATGGATGTGAAGGTAACTGAGATCTAGTCTGTTGTGGAGCAACTTCAGGATGATATGCAGGAGAGGAAGGGCAAGACAACCACTGATGCATTTGCCAGAGTGCCTAGAGCTCAGAGATCTGCTGTAGTGCCAGTTCCAGACACCAGAGCCACTTCATCTGCACCAGCTACAACTTCAGTGCCACCAGCTCCAGCACCTACTCCATCAGCTCCATCTACATCGACTGAAGCCTTCGTTCTTGGAGTTATCTGGACACCACCACCTGAAGACCAAGCCTGAGAGACAAATTAGTGCTATGCATTTTCTAGGAACTTTTTGGTAACTTGTTGCCAAAGGTGGAGAAAAATGTATAGATCATAGGCTTCGAGAGAGAGCGTTCCTTTTTTATTCTCTCTTGCTTTGGTGGTTGAACTTTATTTGCTTTGCTTGTTTGAGATACTTTCTATCTGTGAGATACTTGGATGATCATGTGTGTACGAGTCACCAGACCTGGCGCAGTCCGTCTGGAGACCGGAGATGGCACTCAGTTGCAAAACTTATGGAATATTGATCATATCCACAAGGTCTACCCATAAGGCACGGCTGTCGGGCCCTGCCCGGCAGCCACCCTTTTGTACAGGCCTTTGCCTCAACTGTTTGTAATCCCTTGTACAAAGCCGAGGCGATGACCCCGTGCAAGAGAAAATAAAGAAGCGTTATGGGGGGCCCCGACCAAGATCTTCATGCATGAATGAGCATTCCAAGACCACTGCATACGCATTTCATGAGCATCTGCATATGCATGTAGATAGGATTGCATCATGCATTCATTCCAGTCTACATGAAGTTGCAGGTTCCTGCCGTGGACTTGGCTTCGACAAGGAGATGAGGAGATTGCTCGGCACGATGATCCCCAACAAGCCAGCTATATTAGTTTTACCTCTTGTCCGCTAGTGTTCTATAAGCTATAATTTGTGCATCAGAAAGCCGTGCTACTCTTTTGAAACTTAGGTGCTCCCATCCGTGACTCAAACATTTCTTCGGTCAGGATGGTCGCATTGGCCTTTGATAAAAAGAAGTTGTCGGGGGGCTGGTCCTTCTATCTGTTCCCCGGCAAACGCAGCTCTCCGATAGACAAAAAGGGTACCGGCAGGATAGCCTGCTAGGGAAAACTCGTTTATTTATATTAAGGAGGCATCTCACCTCTGCATGGACATACACATGCATGGGTTCCCGACAAGATTCATCTTTTTTATTAATATGCCAATACAAGTACAAGCATTACAGAACACTAACATGGACTTGAGAGATTACATTATTTGAATAAAAAATTTGGCAAGTGCCGAGAGATTTAAGATTGAAAAAAGATAATTGCTTCGTAATGCCCTTTCTTGTCCCTCTCCTCCTAGGCACGGCAGTCGAAGGCGAGGAGGGAAAAAGGAGCGCCTGGGTGGGAGCCCAGCCCGCTCCCCTCGGGCTCTAGGAGAGGTAGCCCGACGGGAACGAGAGCGCGAGGGCCCATTGATGGAGAGCACGGCGGAACCGGCCCCATCGACCATCGCCACCAGGGCCAACAGGACTCGCCAGGGCTAACGAAGCTACAGCTCGAGAGGAAGCCTGTCGGGGTCCAGCTGGAAGACTGCTGGAGGAGCCTAGGAGCACCATCCGCACCTCTGTGAAGGAAATGCGGATGCAAATGATGGTGTTGCCGCCTGACGAAGATGGTGCGGGCGGCGGTCAACCGAAGTTAGAGTCGTCGCTCCCTTGCCCGCTACTGTCGTCATCGCCATCACTGTCCTCCTCGTCGCTTTCGCTCGAGGAGGAGCTTTCGTCGTCGGTCGAGCTCTCCGTGTAGCACCCTAAACAACCTCCTGAGCGCCCGAAGATCTCGACGGAGAGCAGGTCGTTCTCTATTTATTTGAACTGGAGAACATGCCCCTCCGAGAAGCCGTGGGCACGGGCAAAGGTCTTCCACCCTCGGTGGAGGTACATTACATGAGGGGCTGGGAAGTCGACGTCGACCCACATACCACCGTTCCCATAGCCCTCACGTGCAGCCGCAGAGCGCGTGGTTGCTCGAGCTCCACATCCCACACAAAGGGAGTTGGGAGGCGAAGATGACCACACAAGGGCTTGTACAACCTGACGATGAACTCCCGACGTTGGTCCCTGACGTGGCCTTCCATCAGAGGAGGAGCCGCCAAAGGAGGCACAACCAAGGTGCCACCCCGCCCTCCTCCTCCTCGAGCGCCACGGCGACCTCGGCCTCGCCCCTGCTCTTCCCCTCACGGCCGGTTCCGCCATGATGACCCACAAGTATAGGGGAGCAATTTTAGCTCTTTTAGATAAGTAAGAGTGTCGAACCCAATGAGGAGCAGAAGGAATGACAAGTGGTTTTCAGCAAGGTAATGTTTGCAAGTGCTGAAATTGAAAGTAGAAGAGTAGTTTGATAGCAAGATAATTTGTTACAGGAAAGTAATGATAGTAGTAACAAATGTGCAGCAAGGTAGCCCAATGCTTTTGAGGCAAAGACAAGCCAAAACGGTCTCTTATGACAAGCAAAGTGTTCTTGAGGGTACACGGGTATTTCATCTAGTCACTTTCATCATGTCGGTTTAATTCGTGTTCGGTACTTTGATAATTTGATATGTGGGTGGACTGGTGCTTAGGTTCTATTCTTACTTGAATAAACATCCTACTTATGATTAACCCTCCCGCAAGCATCCGCAACTACGAGAAAAGTATTAAGAATAAATTCTAACCATAGCATTAAACTTTTGGATCCAATCGGTCCCTTACGGAATAGCGCATAAACTGCGTTTATGCTTCTGTCACTCTCGCAACCCACCATCTAATTGGTACTCCACAATGCATCCCCTTAGGCCCAAATATGGTGAAGTGTCATGTAGTCGAGATTCACATGACTCCACTAAGGGAATCACAACATACATACTATCAAAATATCGAACACATATCAAGTACACATGATAACTTGCAACATGATTTCTCCCGTGACCTCAAGAACAAAAGTAACTACTCACAAACGATAATCAAGCTCATGATCAGAGGGGTATTAAATAGCATATTGGATCTGAACGTATAATCTTCCACCAAATAAACCATATAGCAATCAACTACAAGATGTAATCAACACTACTCACTGGTGCGCATCGGTCCTAAACAAACGGTTTTTACCCCTTTCCGCGATGGCATTTGGAACCGTTGCCAAGTGAGTGTGGGTGATAGGAGAGTCCTTCCCACACGACCTAGAAACCGTCGGCGATAGGGAGCCTTGATGCATACATTTGTCCCTATATAACCGTTTCCGATATCTCGAATATCCCAAATGCTTCATCATTGCTACTCATTTGTGCTTGCATTGCAATCGCAGTAGGAGTTTTGTGGTTCTGCCTAAAACCAGGCAGATTCTAGGCTCGGGAGCTTTCCAGGCAAAATCTAGGCAGACTCCAGGCACGGGAGATTTACGATGCCTGGCACATCACAAATAGTTCATGATTATAAACTGTGTACGATAGGTAGACAATCACACACATTTAGTTTTCCCGCACCATATGTGATAGTGTCTGACATCACACACGCTTTGCAAAAAGCAACTATGTGCATGCTTGCCCATGTTTACTCTCTGTGAACCGTCTCGGATTATGGTGTATATTGCAAATGTTTGTGTTTTACCAACCGTGTCAGGGATATACCCCACGACGTAACCCGGCCGGAAGTATAACCCGACCGGACTTGGCGATTCATCGGCGACCCGCACTGACCAAACGGTTTACAAGCAACCTGACTGAACATTATGATTCACTAGTAACCTGACGGGCGAGACAGACGGATGACAAGGCCCAGAAGGCCGGTTCATGTTATGGTGGGCCGGTTTAAGAGGAAAGGCGTGACGAATATTTGTCTTACAAGGAGTTAAGACCTGGACTTGTATCTGGTTTGTATTAGAAGGTAGACTAGTCCTAATCTTAATAGGACTCCACATGTAACCCACCCCTTCAACATATATAAGGAGGGGCAGCGCTCCCCAAAGGGGGATGAGGAAGAAGAAAATAATAGCTAAGGCTAGACACAACTAGAGGAGAGCCGGTTTATGCGATGACTCCCTCATGAGCATAATGAGACCTAGCCACAAACAGCATGTAGAGCTATTCCGGACGATGTTTCCCGGGGCCCAAAGCTGTCTAAATCTTTGTCTTGTGTGATGATCCACCTCTCGTCTTTCGTCCCGATCAACCCCTCTGATGCTACCACATAGATGCGTTGGCCTCACGACTAAGTCCTCACACTAGGACATCTGCCGTGACAATTCCACGATAGTTGGCGCCCACCGTGGGGCCTGCACACAGTGGTGTTAAGTTCTTGAAGGGCGCTATTCTAGGGATCGAGAAGCTTCATCCGGTTTATTGAAGAAGTTATGACCGGTTCACCGGAGAGTTCCAGCCGGCTCGCCGAAAAAGTTCCGTCAGCCTCATCGAAAGATTCCGCCGGCTCATCGGAAAATTCCGGCCGGATCATTGGAAAGTTCTGACCGCCTCGATGCAAGGTTCCGTCTGAATCACCAAAAAGTTCCGATCGCTTCGACAAAAAGTTCCGTCTCAATCATCAAAGGGTTCCAGCCGAATCACCAAAAAGATCCAATCGCTTCAATGAAAAGTTCTGTCTGAATCATCAAAGGGTTCCAGCTGAATCACCAAAAAGTTCCGTTCGCTTCAACGAAAAGTTCTGTCCGAATCATCAGAGGGTTCCAGACGAATCACCAAAAGGTTCCGTCCGAGTCGATAAAAGAGTTCTGACCTAGGTTATGGAAAAAGTTCCGGCCAGATTATCAAGAGGCCTAGATCAAAAGTTCCATATTATCAAAATTTCCGGCCGGATTATCAAAAGGTTCCAGTTCAAAAGTTCTAGATTATCAAAAGTTCCGGCCGGATTATCAAGAGGTTTCAGTTCAAAAGTTCCGAATTATCAAAAGTTCCGGCCGGATTATCAAGAGGTTCCAGTTCAAAAGTTCCGGATTATCAAAATTTCCGGCCGAATTATCAAGAAGTTCCGGTTCAAGAAATTCCGGCTCAAAAAAGTTTCGGCCGGGTTATGTGGAGACCTCATGCACTAGAAGACACAGAACCAATCAACTCTTTTGTCAAAAACAAATGCAGCACTATGCATTATCCAGCGCCAGCATCTGACAAAAAATACCAGTAAATGTTAATTCATCCGACAACAATTACTCTGGTCTGTAATGTTTTTACATAGGGCAACTATTAAAAACAAGGGGGTGGGGGTACACCACGGATGCATGTTCGGCTGTGCCGCACGGCTTCACGGACATGCGTGTCATGGTCCGGTTTACATCAACGCACCGGCCGACTCGCCCGTCCGCGCCACAGTGCCACAGACAACTCTTACACCCGCCCTCACGACCGGTTCACGTGTCCACATGGGCTTATAATGAGGAGGACAATTTGCGTCTGCACCGGCTTATAAACGCCACAGACAACTTTATGGCGGATTATTTTTTCGGCCTAAACACATCAGGTGATGTCCATCTAAAATATATTTTATTAGCACATATTATTTTTGTCAAAAATTAGTTTATCTTTGTCTTGGTCTGCAATACTGTTTATGCAGGACAATTATTCACTGCAAAGGCTATGGTTGTATCATGGATGTATAACTCGCGCCACCATTATAATGCGCTAGTATCTTACCATGCCATCAAGATCGATGAATATATGTGCAAGCCGCCATTCTGCAGACCGGTTTACATCAATATGATGTGGCTAACTCGCCCGTCCATGCCGGTTTACAACGCCGCGACCGATTCATGTGTCTGTGCTGCCTCTGAAGCTGCTGTCGTCTTTGTTGTCCATCTATTGCGGCCTGGTCTACATCGACACACCAGGGCCGCACCTGTCTGCATGAGCGGTTTATTAAGTATGAGCAAGTCACGACTTGGTAGCCCGGTTTTCTTTCAACAAATTGGAGGCAAATTATCATGTATTAACAACCGCCGTCTACACTGGATGGCTTAATGGGCAGGCGTACAAGTTGCCGCAACTACAGTTTGGTTAAAGCAGACAGTTTGGAAGGAACCATTGGCCGAGTTGCTGACACGGCTTATACAGATCATTTATAACCCGTCGCAGTCACCTGAACCTTCTGTGGATTCACATTGCGCTATCAACACCAAAGATATACGCCATATGCTATGGTCAAATATGGATAATCTCAAGCCAACTCCTCGAGTTTCCTTGAGACTCGAAGGCAACAATGATATGACTCAGCAAATGTTGCCGATTTTCAGTGAGGTCAAGAACCCCAGGACGATGGAGGGAAAGATAACCCGGTCCCAGAGGCTACTGTTATATTGATGAAAATGAAAAGGCCGTCAGAAAATTTCCGGCTTAGAAAGTATATGACAGTTACCAAATCCTGGCTCAATGAAGGATTTTCGGGTCATCAGAAAGGATTCCGGTTTACAATCCAGTTCAAGAGAAATCTGTCTCCCACAAAGCTTTGAAGCTCTAAAATCCGGTTTAAGAATATCCGGTTCAAAAAGAACTAATTTCTTGCAAGTTCGAGTTTAAAGGCCGTAAGAAAATTTCTGTCTGAAAATGAAGATTCCAGTTTAAAATACGGTTCAAGGGAAAGATGTCTCCTACAAAGCTTTGAAGCTCTCAATATCCGGTTTAACATCCGGTTCAAGAAGAAGTTATCTCTTACAAGAAAAAGATTGCCAAAGCGAACTTGCTGCCATGGTGCGCAGTTCAAACATGGGCATCCTGCTTTTTTGGTTTATCATATTATTGATCATTTGGGGGCTTCCTGCTTGTTGATCACAGCTGTGACTACCCTATTAATACGACTATCAAGCTAATATTATCATAAGAGCACAGCTCTGGTTGCTTCGGTAATCCGGCTATCAAGCCAATATAATCATAAGGGGCCAAAGAGAGTCTGCTGCACATCACAGCTCAAACATGGGTATCCCTTGAGCACAGCTCACAATAATCACTTAGGGGCTTGGTCGTATTCGAACCATAGTGTAACGCCCCGTGACCAATGTGCCAGGTGTCGTCCAGTTATTCGCTGTTGTTGCTTTGTCATTGCTTGCGTGTCATGCATTGCATATCATGTCATCATGTGCATTTCATTTGCATATGTGCTCGTCTCATGCATCCGAGCATTTTCCCCGTTGTCCGTTTTGCATTCCGGCGTTCCGTTCTCCTCCGGTGGTCTTTTCTACCTTTCTTTCATGTGTGGGGATTAAACATTTCCGGATTGGACCAAGACTTGTCATGCGGCCTTGGTTTACTACCGGTAGACCGCCTGTCAAGTTTCGTACCATTTGGACTTCGTTTGATACTCCAACGGTTAACCGAGGGTCCAAAAAGGCCTCGTGTGTGTTGCAGCCCAGCACCCTTCCAAAGTGGCCCAAAACCCACCTAAACCTCCTCCATCATCTCGGTCGTTCGATCACGATCGCGTGGCCGAAAACCGCACCTCATTTGGACTCTCCTAGCTCCCTCTACCTATAAATATGTGTCTTCCCTGAAATTTTCGGATCTTTCCTACCCCCAAACCCTAGATCCAACTCCCTACGCGCCGCCGGACACATCCTCGCCGGACGGACATGTCCGCTCGTCCCCGCGCCGCCGCTTCCAGCCTCTCCTGGCGCGCCACATGGCACGCCGGCCACCTCCCACGCCGCGGCCCGCCCAGGCCCGAGGAGGGCCCCCGCGGCCCAATCGCGCCGCGCCGCCGCCTAGCGTCCCCGCCGCCCGTGGGTTCGACGCGCCGCCGCCCGCCTCCTCGCCGACGTTCACCGTCCGCGCCGCCCGCGCCCACCTCCGGCGGTCAGAATCCCGCCGCTCCACCGCCTGAGCTTCCCCGGCCACCCAGCTCACCGTTCGCCGCCGCTCGGTCCACGCGCCGCCTCCCGCGCCGAGTTCGCCGCCCCGTGCCTCGCCGGAGCGCCCCTGCCTCACCGCTTTGGCTCCGGCCATCGCCACCGCCACCGACCTCGCCATCGCCATAGCCGGCGAGCTCTCGCGCCGCCTCCTCCATCGCCGGTCACCGCCCCGTCGCCGGATCCGGCCGGTTCGACGAGATCCACCTGTCCACCGATCCAAACGCGCATCTCCCGATCCGGATCTCGCCGTCCCGCTTCTCCTTGTCCCGTTGACTTTTTGCGGAGGGTATATTTTCACCAAGTCCCCGAAATTCCCAGTTTTGGGCATATAGCATATCAAAATGTTCTTCTCAGAGAGTAAATAATTTCATCTCATTGCATCATTTTCATTTGAGTTCATCTTGATGCCTGAAATGCTGTTAGAAGAGTGCTACTTGAGATAATTGTAAGATCAGCTGCTCCATTTAGATTTTTGTCATTTTTGCCATGATTATTGTGTGCATGATATGCCCATGAGCTCTACATGTGTTTTGTTATATGTTTTGCCATCTATCCAGAGGTACAACCCATGTATTTTTGTGATGTGTGTGGTGACTAGCACAAGCTTGCTAAGTGAGGCACTTGGTAATGCTGATTTCAGGGACTTAGCATTTCCACTAAGTCCTTGACCTGTTTATCTCATTATGCCATATGTTCATGTTGTTTCCTAGTGATCCGTGCCTCTTTTGAGGATGATCAGTAAGGATGTTTTGTTACTATTGTAGTGCTCTATCCATCCATCTCTTTGTTTGCAATTATGGAGCACCCTAGCTTGAGTCAATCGAGCTCTACTTTTGCTACTTCGTGAATCTGGGCAGATTGTCTACTTGTTAGCAATTTTGTCGAGGATGTTGTAGTTGATCCGTGCATGCTATGTTATTGTTCTTGCCATGTATAGCTTACATTTTGTGTATCCTTCATGGATGTATGCTTAGCTTTTCATGACTTGCTCTGTAGTGAGTGCATCGAGCTCGTAAACATGCCTACTTGAGATATGTTTCAGCATGCTCCAGTTTTCACTAAGTATGAGAACTGTTTATGCTTTTGCTATGTTCACATGCTTGCAAATGTGTTTTCTGATCCCTTCTGGCTCAAGGTCACTAAGGGACTTTTGTTAAGCTTTTTGAGTAGCTTCATGCCATGTTTTACTTTGCCATGTTCATGTCCTGTAGCTTGTAGTTTTGTTGCTCCAAAGTGTGCTACCTGTTCTAAAATTCCAGATAAGTGTTAATTTCACTAAGTCTGAAATCTGTTTACCGTTTGCACTTTCGCCATGCTTGTTTGAACCTGTTAATGGATGAAATGGCCGTAGCTCAGTGCTAGTATTTTGTTTAGCATCATGAATGATTCCCTGCCATGTATTTTTATGCCATGTTTGAGTGCTGTAGCATGTTCATCTTGTTGCATTTAGATGGCTACTTGCTGTAAATCGTAGTTCGTGGTCATATTTGAATCGCTTGCCATTTCCAAACCGTAACTCCGATTCCGGCGTTCTTTATATCGTTTTCAAACGATTTCATCTCATCTTTCCAGTGGAACACTTGGATTTGCAAGTTGATGCCAGGTTCAATCATGGCTTGTCAACTCATGCATATGCATCGCATACCGCATCCCGCATATCATACCATGTTCATGTGTTGGTTGTTTACTATGTTGTGTGCTTCTTTCCGGTGTTTGCTTTTTCGGGTTGGTTCCGATAACGTCGCATTTGGGAGGAGCCGGTCGTCGATGTCCGTTTGTCTTCTTCATGGACTTGTTCTTCTTCCTTGCAGGATTTCAAGCAAGATGATCATACCCTCGAAATCACTACTATCTTTGCTATGCTAGATGCTCGCTCTTTTGCTATGCCTATGCTACGATACCTACCACTTACTTATCATGCCTCCTATATTGTTGAACCAAGCCTCTAACCCACCTTGTCCTAGCAAACCGTTGATTGGCTATGTTACCGCTTTGCTCAGCCCCTCTTATAGCGTTGTTAGTTGCAGGTGAAGATTGAAGTCTGTTCCTTGTTGGAACATGGAGATGTTGTTCCGTGTTGGAACATGTTTACTTGTTGGGATATCACAATATATCTTATTTAATTAATGCATCTATATACTTGGTAAAGGGTGGAAGGCTCGGCCTTATGCCTGGTGTTTTGTTCCACTCTTGCCGCCCTAGTTTCCGTCATATTGGCGTTATGTTCCCAGATTTTGCGTTCCTTACACGGTTGGGTAATAATGGGAACCCCTTGACAGTTCGCCTTGAATAAAACTCCTCCAGCAAGGCCCAACTTTGGTTTTACCATTTGCCACCTAGCCTTTTCTTTCCCTTGGGTTAGGCCAGCCCAAGGGTCATCTTTATTTTAACCCCCCCCCCCCGGGCCAGTGCTCCTCTGAGTGTTGGTCCAACTGAGCGATGTCCGGAGCTACCAGAAACTCTGGGCTGGCCCACCCGACGTCTTGCTCATCCAGTGTGCCCTGAGAACGAGATATGTGCAGCTCCTATCAGGATTTATCGGGACATCTGGTTGGCTTTGCTGGACTTGTTTTACAATTGTCGAGGATGTCTTGTAGACCCGGGATACCGAGTCTGATCGGAATGTCTCGGGAGGAGGTCTATTCCTTCGTTGACCGTGAGAGCTTGTGATGGGCTAAGTTGGGACACCCCTGCAGGGATTTGAACTTTCGAAAACCATGCCTGTGATTATGGGCAGATGGGAATTTGTTAACGTCCGGTTGTAGAAAACCTAAAGTTGACCTTAATTAAAATGCATCAACCGCGTGTGTAACCGTGATGTTCTCTTTCCGGCGGAGTCCGGGAAGTGAACACGGTGTTGGAGTTATGCTTGACGTAGGTTGCTCTAGGATCACTTCTTGATCATACTTTTATCGACCGTGCTTTGCCTTCTCTTCTCGCTCTCATTTGCGTATGTTAGTCACCATATATGCTAGTCGCTTGCTGCAGCTCCACCTCATACCTTTACCTTACCCATAAGCTTAAATAGTCTTGATCGCGAGGGTGCAAGATTGCTGAGTCCCCATGGCTCACAGATACTTCCAAAACCAGCTTGCAGGTGCCGATGAGTCCGTGCCGATGACGCAACCCACCTCAGGAGGAGCTCGATGAAGATCTTGTCCTTTGTTTCGTTCTAGTTGATCATTAGTGGAGCCCAGTTGGGGTCGATTGGGGATCTTTGTCACATTTGGGGTTCTTCTTTTATTTTGGTTCCGTAGTCGGACCTTGATTGTATTTGGTTGATGTAATGCTTTATTCATGTGTTTGTGTGAAGTGGCGATTGTAAGCCAACTATGTATCCCTTTCACTTATGTATTACATGGGTTGTGTGAAGATTACCTCACTTGCGACATTGCTTTCAATGCGGTTATGCCTCTAAGTCGTGCTTCGACACATCGGAGATATAGCCGCATCGAGGGCGTTACTAGTTGGTATCAGAGCCTTCCCCGACCTTTGGAGCCCCCACTACTTGATCGTTTTTAGCAGCCGAGTTTGTGTCTAGAAAAATGTTTTGAGTCATTTAGGAATTATACATCGGGGAGTTTAGGAATTCTTTTTACTTCCCAGTCTCCTCATCGCTCTGGTAAGGCAATCCTGACATAGAGTTTTGACTCTTCTCTTCTCAAATTTCACAAAAAAAAATTAGGATCACGCGGGTATCTTGGAATCGTTTCGATGGTTTTGTGATGAGAACATTGTCTTGGTGCCTCCTGTCAGGGGTTTTGTGGCAGTGTCCCGGGGAGTTGAGCTCCGAGGTGTTGTCGTCATAATTTTATCGTTGCAGTTCTGGAATACCTGAGTTTAGTACGCCGACATCGAAAATATCTTTTATGCAGTTCGTTGGTGAGATAACCTCGACGCCACCCAGTACTGGGCGGGAGTTCGGGAGTATCGCCATAACTTGTATAACGGATGATTTTCGAAGGTTGAGGTAGATGGTTTCCAAAGTTTTTTTCTCAGTTATGTGTTGAAGGATGGATATAGCTGGATGTAGGATTTGCTAGATTTGGGTGAGTTATTATGCTTCTTCTATATCCCCAACACCTGATTGCATAACCGGAAAGGTTCGGGAGTTTCATAGGTGGGAATTCAAGTAGCTCGTAGGATATCTTTCCGACAGATGTATGATTTGAAATTGGGGTTCGACGTCTAGTGGTCCGCCTATTCACGGTCGGTTTTACAGTGGTCTCGTTGTGTCTTAAAGAGTCCTTGGCTATGCTGACTCAGGGACGCTTCGTATGTCATGTGCACTGCCTTGTACATGATGGTGCTGTACGATCGAGCCCGTGTAGGCCCCACCACGAAAACTTCGGACGAAATCTCTATCATATGTTTGTTCCGGCTTATTCTGCAAGCCAATCCTTTGTTTTTGTTTTGAGTTGTGGTATTCGAGTTGCTTCGAAGACAAATGTTGATTCCATACCTTTTCCAAGTGGTGTTCTCATATTCCTATGTGAATACTAATCCTTCTCGATCATCGAGTTTGTCATTTCAATTTCTTTTCACCGGCGTGTTTCTCTTCAAGTGGATCCGATCATTTCAAAAACCACAAGATCAAGCATCAGTTTTTCTCAATGGTGTTTGTTTCATCCATCTCCAAATTGTCTTTGTTTTCCCCACCCTCCCTCCCTTTGTTTTTCTCCAAGGATTCAGATCTCTTAATCGAGTATCCATATTATTGATGTGAAGTCTCTCCATTCTTTTCTATCAATATTCTTATCCGGTGATTCTCATGAAGATTCTAACGGAGCTTCAAGTTTGTCTCTCATCACTCGTTTTCTTCTTCGGTGGAACCAATTCAAGCTTTCGGTGTTGGTCATATCTTTTCCCTTGTTTCAAATACCCTCTCATGCCGGTGCACCTCATAATAATTCACTTCTCACTATTCTTTTGTTCCGGTGTGCTCAAGCTTTCTCAAAAGGCTCGTCTTGTCATTCAAGATCGTTCAACCTAGTTCGAGGTTGTTATCTTATTCAAGCCATTTAATTCAACCGGTGCAATCTCTCTTTTCAAGCAATCATTCAACGATGTTTCTTTTGAGTTGGCCCTAACCCACAGGTCTTTTCCCCAGGATCTTACCTGACTCTTCTAATTTGCGGAGTTATTCTCATATTCATCTCAAAGTTTGACGTAAGAATGATTTATCATCACTCAAATGCCTTTCTCCAAGATCGGTTAAATTCTTTTCATCGTTGGCTCAACCTTTTCCATTCTTCATTCCGGAGTGCCCCAACAATTCTTGGTGGTGTTTCTCGTCGTCATTCTCGGTTTTTGAAGACCAAAAAAGAGTTTTACCTCCTTATCTTATCCGTTCTCTCAGAGAATCGTGGTTCTAATTCGAGGTCATCCTCTCATAATTGTTTGATTGTGAGAATTATTTTATCCATCCGGAGCAATTCAAGATTCTTTTCAATTTGTTTCTCCGGAGACAATCATCTCAGAATTTAGTCATTCCAGCTTTCAGCTCTCATACTCCAAATCTTACTGGTGCATCATTCAAGTGTTCTCTTATCAGCTTGTGATCACTTC
This sequence comes from Triticum urartu, assembly GCF_056163025.1. Taxonomy (NCBI): domain Eukaryota; kingdom Viridiplantae; phylum Streptophyta; class Magnoliopsida; order Poales; family Poaceae; genus Triticum; species Triticum urartu. The sequence continues at coordinate 188,224,536 of NC_141873.1, read as the reverse complement.
GTTCTCATGTATCTAAATTCTCTCAAGGTTCTTCATTCATTTGCTAATTCTTCCCGGTGTTGTCCTTATCTTTTGTTTGTTCATTTTAATTCTTACGGTGGTACGTTAAAGATTTCCCTGTCCTTATCAATTTATTCGTTATTTAAATTCTACCAGTGGTTCGTGAAGACCTTCCCAAGTTTGACGCTATATCTCTCTTAATCTTTCTACGAAAATAAGTAGTATGCCAAATCCGTTGCTTGTCATCAATCTAAATTGGTGAAGGTTAAGCATAATGCAATTCTTATTCTTGTTTCATCCAAGTGATTAACTCCCTATTCCGGAGGCTCATCAAAATTCTTGATCTCAATTGTTCATCTTATCTTTTCCCGGAGTTCCTACCTCTCGCAATTATATCACCACGGAGGTTCATCTAAATCATTACAAGGTTTCTCCTTGTGTTTTCAACTTCTCTTTCCTTTTGTTTGATCATCCTTTTGTTACCGGAGTTCTTCTTGAAGGTTCTACATGACGGTCCATCAAGGATTTAATTCCTTCTCGAACTGTTCATTAAGATTCTTTTCAGAGGAGCTCAAGTATTCTTTATCTTGCATTTCAAAGTGCAATTCTTTCAACCTTATCATTTGAGGTGGTGCTATGTCATTCTTCATAATTTGAGTTCATGCTTTCATGATTCACATGTTGTTAAGAGTGAGATATGTTAAATCCATCAACCTCTTCGTTGGAGTTTTCTTGGATTATATTTCACCTAAAGCTTCCCCTAAGGATTGTTGCTATTATGGTGCTTATAAATGACCCATGTTCTTCATTCATCTTTTCCAGTGCGATATACTTTCTCGTCAATTTGTTCATATCAATCCAATTTTTTTCCCGTGAGTGGCAGGTTGCCACCTCATAATTTGAGATGGATTCCATAAGACCATATCAAGCTTATTCTTTTCGTTGTTGGTTTTCCAACAACTCCGTTCTAGCATTTATAGCAAGCGTGCTCCCTCGAGATCTTGTTTCCCTTCGTTCATCCCATTCCATTCTTACTTTTGTTCCGGAGGCAGTGTATTGTGATTTCATCAAGTATCTTCTCATCTTATCAAGTTCTTATTTAATTCCTTTTCTTTTCAATCGGAGTGCTTTCAACCTTGTTCTTCCTTGTTCTTCCTTTCTAACGGAGTGTTTCCAGCTTCGATCATCTCCGTTGTATTCTTTTCTCGATTTGGCTTAACCTTTTCATGGTTCGTGGTTTCACTCGTTTGTCAAAGAAGAAACTTAGTTTTACCTCTTCTCTTTCTCTTCCTTTTTTCCCTTCGGTGCCATTCTAGATCTCGGGACGAGATCCTCTCGTAGTGGTCGAGTGTTGTAACGCCCCGTGACCAATGTGCCAGGTGTCGTCCAGTTATTCGCTGTTGTTTCTTTGTCATTGCTTGCGTGTCATGTATTGCATATCATGTCATCATGTGCATTTCATTTGCATACGTGCTCGTCTCATGCATCCGAGCATTTTCCCCGTTGTCTGTTTTGCATTCCGGTGTTCCGTTCTCCTCCGGTAGTCTTTTCTACCTTTCTTTCATGTGTGGGGATTAAACATTTCCGGATTAGACCGAGACATGCCATGCGGCCTTGGTTTACTACCGGTAGACCGCCTGTCAAGTTTCGTACAATTTGGACTTCGTTTGATACTCCAATGGTTAACCGAGGGACCGAAAAGGCCTCGTGTGTGTTGCAGCCCAGCACCCTTCCAAAGTGGCCCAAAACCCACCTAAACCTCCTCCATCATCTCGGTCGTTCGATCACGATCGCGTGGCCGAAAACCGCACCTCATTTGGACTCTCCTAGCTCCCTCTACCTATAAATATGTGTCTTCCCCGAAATTTTCAGATCTTTCCTACCCCCAAACCCTAGATCCAACTCCCTCCGCGCCGCCGGACACATCCTCACCGGACGGACATGTCCGCTCGTCCCCACGCCGCCGCTTCCAGCCTCTCCTGGCGCGCCACGTGGCACGCCGGCCACCTCCCGCGCCGCGGCCCGAGGAGGGCCCCCACGGCCCAATCGCGTCGCGCCGCCGCCTAGCGTCCCCGCCGCCCGTGGGTTCGACGCGCCGCCGCCCGCCTCCTCGCCGGTGTTCGCCGTCCGCGCCGCCTGCGCCCACCTCCGGCGATCGGAATCCCGCCGCTCCGTCGCCTGAGCTTCCCTGGCCACCCAGCTCGCCGTCCGCCGCCGCTCGGTCCACGCGCCGCCTCCCGCGCCGAGGTCACCGCCCCGTGCCTCGCCGGAGCGCCCCTGCCTCGCCGCTTTGGCTCCGGCCACCGCCACCGACCTCGCCATCGCCATAGCCGGCGAGCTCCCGCGCCGCCTCCTCCATCGCTGGTCGTCGTCCCGTCGCCGGATCCGGCCGGTTCGACGAGATCCACCGGTCCACCGATCCAAACGCGCATCTCCCAATCTGGATCTCGCCGTCCCGCTTCTCCTCGTCCTCGTCCCGAAATGCTAAGTCCCCGAAATTCCCAGTTTCATATGCTCATGTTCATCATGTCGTAACTCTACATCCGTAACTCCGTTTTGGGCATATAGCATATCAAAATGTTCGTCTCAGAGAGTAAATAATTTCATCTCACTGCATCATTTTCATTTGAGTTAATCTTGATGCCCGAAATGCTATTTGAAGAGTGCTACTTGAGATAATTGTCAGATCTGCTGCTCCATTTAGATTTTTGTCATTTTTGCCATGATTATTGTGTGCATGATATGCCCATGAGCTCTACATGTGTTTTGTTATATGTTTTGCCATCTATCCAGAGGTGCAACCCATGTATTTTTGTGATGTGTGTGGTGACTAGCACAAGCTTGCTAAGTGGGGCACTTGGTAATGCTGATTTCAGGGACTTAGCATTTCCACTAAGTCCTCTACCTGTTTATCTCATTATGCCATATGTTCATGTTGTTTCCTAGTGATCCGTGCCTCTTTTGAGGATGATCAGTAAGGATGTTTTGTTACTCTTGTAGTGCTCTATCCATCCATGTCTTTGTTTGCAATTATGGAGCACCCTAGCTTGAGTAATCGAGCTCTACTTTTGCTACTTCATGAATCTGGGCAGATTGTCTACTTGTTAGCAATTTTGTCGAGGATGTTGTAGTTGATCCGTGCATGCTATGTTATTGTTCTTGCCATGTATAGCTTACATTTTGTGTATCCTTCATGGATGTATGCTTAGCTTTTCATGACTTGCTCTGTGGTGAGTGCATCGAGCTCGTAAACATGCCTACTTGAGATATGTTTCAGCATGCTCCAGTTTTCACTAAGTATGAGAACTGTTTATGCTTTTGCTATGTTCACATGCTTGCAAATGTGTTTTCTGATCCCTTCTGGCTCAAGGTCACTAAGGGACTTTTGTTAAGCTTTTTGAGTAGCTCCATGCCATGTTTTAATTTGCCATGTTCAGGTCCTGTAGCTTGTAGTTTTGTTGCTCCAAAGTGTGCTACCTGTTCTGAAATTCCAGGTAAGTGTTAATTTCACTAAGTCTGAAATCTGTTTACCGTTTGCACTTCTGCCATGCTTGTTTGAACCTGTTAATGGATGAATTGGCCATAGCTCAGTGCTAGTATTTTGTTTAGCATCATGAATGATTCCCTGCCATGTATTTTTATGCCATGTTTGAGTGCTGTAGCATGTTCATCTTGTTGAATTTAGATGGCTACTTGCTGTAAATCATAGTTCGTGGTCATATTTGAATCGCTTGCCATTTCCAAACCGTAACTCCGATTCCGGCGTTCTTTATATCGTTTTCAAGCGATTTCATCTCATCTTTCCAGTGGCATACTTGGATTTCCAAGTTGATGCCAGGTTCAATCATGCCTTGTCAACTCATGCATATGCATAGCATACCGCGTCCCGCATATCATACCATGTTCATGTGTTGGTTGTTTACTATGTTGTGTGCTTCTTTCCGGTGTTTGCTTCTTCGGGTTGGTCCCGATAACGTCGCATTTGTGAGGACCCATTCGTCGATGTCCATTTGTCTTCTTCATGGACTCGTTCTTCTTCCTTGCGGGATTTCAAGCAAGATGATCATACCCTCGAAATCACTACTATCTTCGCTATGCTAGATGCTCGCTCTTTTGCTATGCCTATGCTACGATACCTACCACTTGCTTATCATGCCTCCTATATTGTTGAACCAAGCCTCTAACCCACCTTGTCCTAGCAAACCGTTGATTGGCTATGTTACCGCTTTGCTCAGCCCCTCTTATAGCGTTGTTAGTTGCAGGTGAAGATTGAAGTCTGTTCCTTGTTGGAACATGGAGATGTTGTTCCGTGTTGGAATATGTTTACTTGTTGGGATATCACAATATATATTATTTAATTAATGCATCTATATACTTGGTAAAGGGTGGAAGGCTCGGCCTTATGCCTGGTGTTTTGTTCCACTCTTGCCGCCCTAGTTTCCGTCATATCGGTGTTATGTTCCCGGATTTTGCGTTCCTTACGCGGTTGGGTAATAATGGGAACCCCTTAACAGTTCGCCTTGAATAAAACTCCTCCAGCAAGGCCCAACTTTGGTTTTACCATTTGCCACCTAGCCTTTTCTTTCCCTTGGGTCAGGCCAGCCCAAGGGTCATCTTTATTTTAACCCCCCCCCCCCCCCGGGCCAGTGCTCCTCTGAGTGTTGGTCCAACTGAGCGATGTCCGGAGCTACCAGGGGAAACTCTGGGCTGGCCCACCCGACGTCTTGCTCATCCGGTGTGCCCTGAGAACGAGATATGTGCAGCTCCTATCGGGATTTGTCGGCAAATCTGGGTGGCTTTGCTGGACTTGTTTTACAATTGTCGAGGATGTCTTGTAGAACCGGGATACCGAGTCTGATCGGAATGTCTCGGGAGGAGGTCTATTCATTCATTGACCGTGAGAGCTTGTGATGGGCTAAGTTGGGACACCCCTGCAGGGATTTGAACTTTCGAAAGCCATGCCTGCGGTTATGGGCAGATGGGAATTTGTTAACGTCCGGTTGTAGAAAACGTGAAGTTGACCTTAATTAAAATGCATCAACCGCGTGTGTAACCGTAATGGTCTCTTTCCGGCGGAGTCCGGGAAGTGAACACGGTGTTGGAGTTATGCTTGACGTAGGTTGCTCTAGGATCACCTCTTGATGATACTTTTATCGACCGTGCTTTGCCTTCTCTTCTCGCTCTCATTTGCGTATGTTAGTCACCATATATGCTAGTCGCTTGCTGCAGCTCCACCTCATACCTTTACCTTACCCATAAGCTTAAATAGTCTTGATCGCGAGGGTGCGAGATTGCTGAGTCCCTGTGGCTCACAGATACTTCCAAAACCAGCTTGCAGGTGCCGATGAGTCCGTGCAGATGACGCAACCCAGCTCAGGAGGAGCTCATGAAGATCTTGTCCTTTGTTTTGTTTCGTTCTAGTTGATTAGTAGTGGAGCCCAGTTGGGGTCGATCGGGGATCTTTGTCGCATTTGGGATTCTTCTTTTATTTTGGTTCCGTAATCGGACCTTGATTGTATTTGGTTGATGTAATGCTTTATTCATGTATTTGTGTGAAGTGGCGATTGTAAGCCAACTATGTATCCCTTTCACTTATGTATTACATGGGTTGTGTGAAGATTACCTCACTTGCGACATTGCTTTTAATGCGTTTATGCCTCTAAGTTGTGCTTCGACACGTGGGAGATAGAGCCGCATCGAGGGCGTTACAAGTTGGTATCAGAGCCTTCCCCGACCTTAGGAGCCCCCACTGCTTGATTGTTTTTAGCAGCCGAGTTTGTGTCTAGAAAAATGTTTTGAGTCATTTAGGAATTATATATCGGAGAGTTTAGGAATCCTTTTTACTTCCTAGTCTCCTCATCGCTCTGGTAAGGCAATCCTGACGTAGATTTTTGACTCTTCTCTTCTCAAATTTCACAAAAAAAATTAGGATCACGCGGGTATCTTGGAATCGTTTCGATGGTTTTGTGATGAGAACATTGTCTTGGTGCCTCCTGTCAGGGGTTTTGTGGCAGTGTCCCGGGGAGTTGAGCTCCGAGGTGTTGTCGTCATAATTTTATCGTTGCAGTTCTGGAATACCTGAGTTTAGTACGCTGACATCGAAAATATCTTTTATGCAGTTCATTGGTGAGATAACCTTGACGCCACCCAGTACTGGGGCGGGAGTTCGGGAGTATTGCCATTACTTGTATAACAGATGATTTTCGAAGGTTGAGGTAGATGGTTTCCGAAGTTTTTTTCTCGGTTATGTGTTGAAGGATGGATACAACTGGATGTAGGATTTGCTAGACTTGGGTGAGATATTATGCTTCCTCTATATCCCCAACACCTGATTGCATAACCAGAAAGGTTTGGGAGTTTCATAGGTGGGAATTCAAGTAGCTCGTAGGATATCTTTCCGACAGATGTATGATTTGAAATTGGAGTTCGACGTCTAGTGGTCCGCCTATTCATGGTCGGTTTTACAGTGGTCTCGTTGTGTCTTAAAGAGTCCTTGGCTATGCCGACTCGGGGACGCTTCGTATGTCATGTGCACTGCCTTGTACATGATGGTGCTGTACGATCGAGCCCGTGTAGGCCCCACCACGAAAACTTCGGACGAAATCTCTATCATATGTTTGTTCCGGCTTATTCTGCAAGCCAATCCTTTGTTTTTGTTTTGAGTTGTGGTATTCGAGTTGCTTCGAAGACAAATGTTGATTCCATACCTTTTCCAAGTGGTGTTCTCATATTCCTATGTGAATACTAATCCTTCTCGATCATCGAGTTTGTCATTTCAATTTCTTTTCACCGGCGTGTTTCTCTTCAAGTGGATCCGATCATTTCAACAACCGCAAGATCAAGCATTAGTTCTTCTCAACGGTGTTTGTTTCATCCATCTCCAAATTGTCTTTGTTTTCCCCACCCTCCCTCCCTTTGTTTTTCTCCAAGGATTCAGATCTCTTAATCGAGTATCCATATTATTGACCTGAAGTCTCTCCATTCTTTTCTATCAATATTCTTATCCGATGATTCTCATGAAGATTCTAATGGAGCTTCAAGTTTGTCTCTCATCACTCGTTTTCTTCTCCGGTGGAACTAATTCAAGCTTTCGGTGTTGGTCATATCTTTTTCCTCGTTTCAAATACCCTCTCATGCCGGTGCACCTCATAATAATTCACTTCTCACTATTCTTTTGTTCCGGCGTGCTCAAGCTTTCTCAAAAGGCTCGTCTTGTCATTCAAGATCCGTTCAACCTAGTTCGAGGTTGTTATCTTATTCAAGCCATTTAATTCAACCGGTGCAATCTCTCTTTTCAAGCAATCATTCAACGATGTTTCTTTTGAGTGGGCCCTAACCCACAGGTCTTTTCCCAAGGATCTTACCTGACTCTTCTAATTTCCGGAGTTATTCTCATATTCATCTCAAAGTTTGACGTAAGAATGATTTATCATGAGTCAAATGCCTTTCTCCAAGATCGGTTAAATTCTTTTCATCGTTGGCTCAACCTTTTCCATTCTTCATTCCGGAGTGCCTCAACAATTCTTGGTGATGTTTCTCGTCGTCATTCTCGGTTTTTGAAGACCGAAAAAGAGTTTTACCTCCTTATCTTATCTGTTCTCTCAGAGAATCGTGGTTCTAATTCGAGGTCATCCTCTCATAATTGTTTGATTGTGAGAATTCTTTTATCCATCCGGAGCAATTCAAGATTCTTTTCAATTTGTTTCTCCGGAGCCAATCATCTCAGAATTTATTCATTCCAGCTTTCAGCTCTCATACTCCAAATCTTACTGGTGCATCATTCAAGTGTTCTCTTATCAGCTTGTGATCACTTCGTTCTCATGTATCTAAATTCTCTCAAGCTTCTTCATTCATTTGCTAATTCTTCCCGGTGTTGTCCTTATCTTTTGTTCGTTCATTTTAATTCTTACGGTGGTTCGTTCAAGATTTCCCTGTCCTTATCAATTTATTCGTTATTTCAATTCTACCGGTGGTTCGTGAAGACCTTCCATAGTTTGACGCTATATCTGTCTTAATCTTTCTACGAAAATAAGTAGTATGCCAAATCCGTTGCTTGTCATCAATCTAAATTGGTGAAGGTTAAGCATAATGCAATTCTTATTCTTGTTTCATCCAAATGATTAATTCCCTATTCCGGAGGCTCATCAAATTTCTTGATCTCAATTGTTCATCTTATGTTTTCGCGGAGTTCCTACCTCTCGCAATTATATCACCACGGAGGTTCATCTAAATCATTACAAGGTTTCACCTTGTGTTTTCAACTTCTCTTTCCTTTTGTTTGATCATCCTTTTGTTAGCGGAGTTCTTCTTGAAGGTTCTACATGATGGTCCATCAAGGATTTAATTCCTTCTTGAAGTGTTCATTAAGATTCTTTTCAGAGGAGCTCAAGTATTCTTTATCTTGCATTTCAAAGTGCAATTCTTTCAACCTTATCATTTGAGGTGGTGCTATGTCATTCTTCATAATTTGAGTTCATGCTTTCATGATTCACATGTTGTTAAGAGTGAGATATGTTAAATCCATCAACCTCTTCGTTGGAGTTTTCTTGGGTTATATTTCACCTAAAGCTTCCCCTAAGGATTGTTGCTATTATGGTGCTTATAAATGACCCAAGTTCTTCATTCATCTTTTCCAGTGCGATATACTTTCTCGTCAATTTGTTCATATCAATCCAATTTTTTTCCCGTGAGTGGCAGGTTGCCACCTCATAATTTGAGATGGATTCCATAAGACCATATCAAGCTTATTCTTTTCGTTGTTGGTTTTTCAACAACTCCGTTCTAGCATTTGTCGCAAGCGTGCTCCCTCGAGATCTTGTTTCCCTTCGTTCATCCCATTCCATTCTTACTTTTGTTCCAGAGCCAGTGTATTGTGATTTCATCAAGTATCTTCTCATCTTATCAAGTTCTTATTTAATTCCTTTTCTTTTCAATCGGAGTGCTTTCAACCTTGTTCTTCCTTGTTCCTCTTTTCTAACGGAGTGTTTTCAGCTTCGATCATCTCCGTTGTATTCTTTTCTCGATTTGGCTTAACCTTTTCAAGGTTCGTGGTTTCACTCGTTTGTCAAAGAAGCAACTTAGTTTTACCTCTTCTCTTTCTCTTCCTTTTTTTCCCTTCGATGCCATTCTAGATCTCGGGACGAGATCCTCTCGTAGTGGTGGAGTGTTGTAACGCCCCGTGACCAATGTGCCAGGTGTCGCCCAGTTATTCGCTTTTGTTGCTTTGTCATTGCTTGCGTGTCAAGTATTTCATATCATGTCATCATGTGCATTTCATTTGCATACGTGCTCGTCTCATGCATCCGAGCATTTTCCCCGTTGTCTGTTTTGCATTCCGGTGTTCCGTTCTCCTCCGGTGGTCTTTTCTACCTTTCTTTCATGTGTGGGGATTAAAGATTTCCGGATTAGACCGAGACTTGTCATGCGGCCCTGGTTTACTACCGGTAGACCGCCTGTCAAGTTTCGTACAATTTGGACTTCGTTTGATACTCCAACGGTTAACCGAGGGACCGAAAAGGCCTCGTGTGTGTTGCAGCCCAGCACCCTTCCAAAGTGGCCCAAAACCCACCTAAACCTCCTCCATCATATCGGTCTTTTGATCACGATCGCGTGGCCGAAAACCGCACCTCATTTGGACTCTCCTAGCTCCCTCTACCTATAAATATGTGTCTTCCCAGAAATTTTCAGATCTTTCCTACCCCAAACCCTAGATCCAACTCCCTCCGCGCCGCCGGACACATCCTCGCCGGACGGACATGTCCGCTCGTCCCCGCGCCGCCGTTTCCAGCCTCTCCTGGCGCGCCACGTGGCACCCCGGCCACCTCCCGTGCCGCGGCCCGCCTGGGCCCGAGGAGGGCCCCCGCGGCCCAATCGCGTCGCGCCGCCGCCTAGCGTCCCCGCCGCCCGTGGGTTCGACACATCGCCGCCCGCCTCCTCGCCGGTGTTCGCCGTCCGCGCCGCCCGCGCCCACCTCCGGCGGTCGGAATCCCACCGCTCCGCCGCCTGAGCTTCCCTGGCCACCTAGCTCGCCGTCCGCCGCCGCTCGGTCCACGCACCGCCTCCCACGCCGAGGTCGCCGCCCCGTGCCTCGCCGGAGCGCCCCTGCCTCGCCGCTTTGGCTCCGGCCACCGCCACCGACCTCGCCATCGCCATAGCCGGCGAGCTCCCGCGCCGCCTCCTCCATCGCTGGTCGTCGTCCCATCGCCGGATCCGGCCGGTTCGACGAGATCCACCGGTCCACCGATCCAAACGCGCATCTCCCAATCTGGATCTCGCCGTCCCGCTTCTCCTCGTCCTCGTCCCGAAATGCTAAGTCCCCGAAATTCCCAGTTTCATATGCTCATGTTCATCATGTCGTAACTCTGCATCCGTAACTCCGTTTTGGGCATATAGCATATCAAAATGTTCTTCTCATAGAGTAAATAATTTCATCTCATTGCATCATTTTCATTTGAGTTCATCTTGATGCCCGAAATGCTGTTAGAAGAGTGCTACTTGAGATAATTGTCAGATCTGCTGCTCCATTTAGATTTTTGTCATTTTTGCCATGATTATTGCGTGCATGATATGCCCATGAGCTCTACATGTGTTTTGTTATATGTTTTGCCATCTATCCAGAGGTGCAACCCATGTATTTTTGTGATGTGTGTGGTGACTAGCACAAGCTTGCTAAGTGGGGCACTTGGTAATGCTGATTTCAGGGACTTAGCATTTCCACCAAGTCCTTGACCTGTTTATCTCATTATGCCATATGTTCATGTTGTTTCCTAGTGATCCGTGCTTCTTTTGAGGATGATCAGTAAGGATGTTTTGTTAATCTTGTAGTGCTCTATCCATCCATGTCTTTGTTTGCAATTATGGAGCACCCTAGCTTGAGTCAATCGAGCTCTACATTTGCTACTTCGTGAATTTGGGCAGATTGTCTACTTGTTAGCAATTTTGTCGAGGATGTTGTAGTTGATCCGTGCATGCTATGTTATTGTTCTTTCCATGTCTAGCTTACATTTTGTGTATCCTTGATGGATGTATGCTTAGCTTTTCATGACTTTCTCTGTAGTGAGTGTATCGAGCTCGTAAACATGCCTACTTGAGATATGTTTCAGCATGCTCCAGTTTTCACCAAGTATGAGAACTGTTTATGCTTTTGCTATGTTCACATGCTTGCAAATGTGTTTTCTGATCCCTTCTGGCTCAAGGTCACTAAGGGACTTTTGTTAAGCTTTTTGAGTAGCTCCATGCCATGTTTTACTTTGCCATGTTCAGGTCCTGTAGCATGTAGTTTTGTTGCTCCAAAGTGTGCTACCTGTTCTGAAATTCCAGATAAGTGTTAATTTCACTAAGTCTGAAATCTGTTTACCGTTTGCACTTTTGCCATGCTTGTTTGAACCTGTTAATGGATGAATTGGCCGTAGATCAGTGCTAGTCTTTTGTTTAGCATCATGAATGATTCCCTGCCATGTATTTTTATGCCATGTTTGAGTGCTGTAGCATGTTCATCTTGTTGCATTTAGATGGCTACTTGCTGGAAATCGCAGTTCGTGGTCATATTTGAATCGCTTGCCATTTCCAAACCGTAACTCCGATTCCGGCGTTCTTTATATCGTTTTCAAGCGGTTTCATCTCATCTTTCCAGTGGCATACTTGGATTTCCAAGTTGATGCCAGGTTCAATCATGCCTTGTCAACTCATGCATATGCATAGCATACCGCATCCCGCATATCATACCATGTTCATGTGTTGGTTGTTTACTATGTTGTGTGCTTCTTTCCGGTGTTTGCTTCTTCGGGTTGGTTCCGATAACGTCGCGTTTGTGAGGACCCATTCGTCGATGTCCGTTTGTCTTCTTCATGGACTCGTTCTTCTTCCTTGCGGGATTTCAGGCAAGATGATCATACCCTCGAAATCACTACTATCTTTGCTATGCTAGATGCTCGCTCTTTTGCTATGCCTATGCTACGATACCTACCACTTTCTTATCATGCCTCCTATATTGTTGAACCAAGCCTCTAACCCACCTTGTCCTAGCAAACCGTTGATTGGCTATGTTACCGCTTTGCTCAGCCCCTCTTATAGCGTTGTTAGTTGCAGGTGAAGATTGAAGTCTGTTCCTTGTTGGAACATGGAGATGTTGTTCCGTATTGGAACATGTTTACTTGTTGGGATATCACAATATATCTTATTTAATTAATGAATCTATATACTTGGTAAAGGGTGGAAGGCTCGGCCTTGTGCCTGGTGTTTTGTTCCACTCTTGCCGCCCTAGTTTCCGTCATATCGGTGTTATGTTCCCGGATTTTGCGTTCCTTACATGGTTGGGTAATAATGGGAACCCCTTGACAGTTCGCCTTGAATAAAACTCCTCCGGCAAGGCCCAACTTTGGTTTTACCATTTGCCACCTAGCCTTTTCTTTCCCTTGGGTTAGGCCAGCCCAAGGGTCATCTTTATTTTAACCTCCCCCCCGGGCCAGTGCTCCTCTGAGTGTTGGTCCAACTGAGCGATGTCCGGAGCTACCAGGGGCAACTCTGGGCTGGCCCACCCGACGTCTTGCTCATCCGGTGTGCCCTGAGAACGAGATATGTGCAGCTCCTATCGGGATTTGTCAGCACATCTGGGTGGCTTTGTTGGACTTGTTTTACCATTATCGAGGATGTCTTGTAGAATCGGGGTACCGAGTCTGATCGGAATGTCTCGGGAGGAGGTCTATTCCTTCGTGGACCGTGAGAGCTTGTGATGGGCTAAGTTGGGACACCCCTGCAGGGATTTGAACTTTCGAAAGCCGTGCCCGCGGTTATGGGCAGATGGGAATTTGTTAACGTCCGGTTGTAGAAAACCTGAAGTTGACCTTAATTAAAATGCATCAACCGCGTGTGTAACCGTGATGGTCTCTTTCCGGCGGAGTCCGGGAAGTGAACACGGTGTTGGAGTTATGCTTGACGTAGGTTGCTCTAGGATCACTTCTTGATCATACTTTTATCGACCGTGCTTTGCCTTCTCTTCTCGCACTCATTTGCGTATGTTAGTCACCATATATGCTAGTCGCTTGCTGCAGCTCCACCTCATACCTTTACCTTACCCATAAGCTTAAATAGTCTTGGTCGCGAGGGTGCGAGATTGCTGAGTCCCCGTGGCGCACAGATACTTCCAAAACCAGCTTGCAGTTGCCGATGAGTCCGTGCAGATGATGCAACCAAGCTTAGGAGGAGCTCGATGAAGATCTTGTACTTTGTTTTGTTTCGTTCTAGTTGATCAGTAGTGGAGCCCAGTTGGGGTCGATCGGGGATCTTTGTCGTATTTGGGGTTCTTCTTTTATTTTGGTTCCGTAGTCGGACCTTGATTGTATTTGGTTGATTTAATGCTTTATTCATGTATTTGTGTGAAGTGGCGATTGTAAACCAACTATGTATCCCTCACTTGCGTCATTGCTTTCAATGCGGTTATGCCTCTAAGTCGTGCTTCGACACGTGGGAGATATAGCCGCATCGAGGGCGTTACACATAGCTACACCTCTTGATCGACGTAAGGCCACCAGGGAAATCACATGGGGGCTTGGTCGTATCCGAACCATAGCTACACCTCTTGATTGGCGTAAGGCCAAAAGGAAATCACTTGAGGGCCAAAGAGAGTGTTGCAAATGCACAACTCAATCATAGGCACCCACTAAGCACAACTCAAAAAATTGCTTGGGGATTCTTTGCTTCGCAATGAACAAAGAATCTACACTTGTAATAGGCTATCAAGCCACGGCTTGGAAGCCTGGTGTATGCACCTAAAACCCCGGGTTAGCTTGCCTTTTTAAGTAAGCCACTCCGTCCAGGTAAACCTGGTATGACCCGCCAAACTTTTGACAAGTCAATCTCGTAGACCCTGAACTTGTCAAAGTTAAAACGACGAATGGTTAAAGATTGAGGTCCATCTTAAAAGGCTTTGTAAAATGGTTTAACTCAGCGGCCTAGCAGCCCATGAAAAGCCTCGACTATAAGTTTTCATATGCTTTTATTTGCCATGTTTTTTTCTCTCCTTTGATGAGATTTATAATGGTTTTGGTAAACCGGCGTTCATTAACCCGGCTCAGCTTTCAACTACAAGTTGTCAATCTATGATCAGTTATAATCTGGCGCTTATTGACCCAGTCTGGTTTCGACTACAAGTCGCCAGTATTATTTATGGATAATCTGGTGTTTATTACAACCTGGTACGGTTTTATCATAAACCGACAAAATATGGAAGGAGTTATTAGTACTCAAAGATTTGGGTTATCACCCTTACTACAAAAAGTTGGTAAACCAACGATGTGATTCAATGTCACAGGTATGATATATTTCATATTTGATTATTCTTAAGTGCAGCCTTGGTTATAAAACCCGGGTTATATGTTGGGCATTATGACCCGTCTGGCGGTAAACCGCCAGGACACTTTAAACTTGTTGTATGCAGCAACAGGTTGAATAAAGCATGATTATAAATCGCCGGTGTTTATTAACCCGACCTGGCTTTCGACTATAAATCGCCAGTATGATGATAAATTATACAGTGTTTATTAACCCGGATTGGCTTGGGATTATAAGTTGCCAGTATATATTTGGATTGCGCCATTGGAATCATGCGCTCACAAATCATTGGATTATATTATTCAAATCTTCAAATAGCCAACATGGCTGGATTTTATTATGGTTATCAGTAACTAGTATTACGATTAAGGTTTTCAAAGTCGCTTTAGCGCAATGGCTATTATATTATCAATGGATATGATTTATTATACAATTGAAGGAATAGTCCCGAGTCGCTGCAGGTTTACGAGCCGGCACTTTGGGGCTACATTATTTAAGTTGAGAATATATCAAATATGCAAGTCTCATGTCGTTGCAAGCAAGCACCATGACACTTGGGGGCTAATGCAAAGTCATTTTTTGGCCTTATTGAAGACCCGACTCATCACATCATAATGAGTCGGCCCTTGGGGGCTACCAATTGCTCCTATCAACGATTTAAGGTACACAAGTCTTAATCCGTTATATTCAAGGGTATAATGCTCAGTTGGTAAAACACAAAGCTCTTAACCTTGTGGATGTGGGTTCAACCCCCATGGTGGAGTTACATCATATGATGTTATTTTCAATGAAGCATGATTATATTTATAAAGTCCCTGATCATTATTGCATAATGACCCGGCCCTTGGGGGCTACACTGGTTGAAGTTTTTTGAGCATCAGGCAAATTACAAGTCCCAGGTTGCTGCAAGCATGACAACCCGGCACTTGGGGGCTACATAATATGGAGTATTCAGTTTTTACTAAGTGACTGGGATGAACAACATAGATTTATTAAGTGGCAGTATTTATATTGAAGCAAGTCTTAAGCTATCACTTTGTTCTGTTCAAGACTTGGGGGCTACAGATAATACGGATATAAGGGAGAAAAATCTTCAAATCCTCAGTTTAGAATAAACCAGATTGACCCGGCGTCATCAATAATTGTGACCCGGCGTCATCAATAATCATGAATCGGCGTTGGCAACAATCATGACCCGGAATTATCAGTTTTTATAACCCACCGATTTTGGAAATCATAGCTTGGCAAGTTCTACATTTTCAAGCCGGCTGAATATCAGTTGAATATTTGAAGACCAATATTTTTGTCAAATCAGAGCATTGAAGGACGACTCAAATGTATTCTTTATTTACAATATTTATTCTACAAGCAAATTGATTTGTAAGCTGGTCTATTGACCCGGATTTTTTAGAAGAAGAAAATGACAAGGACTTAAGGATGATCAGGTGCCGGTTTACAAGAATTCTTAACCCGAAGCACAACCTGTCAAATTTGTTCTTGTGTTTATTTTGCAGCATAAATTTACCATGGATAAATCCAAGCTAAATATGGGGGCTAATGTCGGGGTTATACCCCGCGGCGTAACCCGGCCGGAAGTATAACCCGGTCGGACTCGGAGATTCATCGGCGACCCACACTGACCAGACGGTTTACAAGCAACCTGACTGAACATTATGATTCACTGGTAACCCGACGGGCGAGACAGACGGATGACAAGGCCCAAGGCTCAGAAGGCCGGTTCATGTTATGGTGGGCTGGTTTAAGAGGAAAGGCGTGAGGAATATTTGTCTTACAAGGAGTTAAGACCTGGACTTGTATCCTGTTTGTATTAGAAGTTAGACTAGTCCTAATCTTAATAGGACTCCACATGTAACCCGCCCCTTCAACATATATAAGGAGGGGCAGCGCTCCCCAAAGGGGGATGAGGAAGAAGAAAATAATAGCTAAGGCTAGACACAACTAGAGGAGAGCCGGTTTATGCGGCGACTCCCTCATGAGCATAATGATACCTAGCCACAAACAACATGTAGGGCTATTCTGGATGATGTTTCCCGGGGCCCGAGCTGTCTAAATCTTTATCTTGTGTGATGATCCACCTCTCGTCTTTCGTCCTGATCAACCCCTCTCATGCTACCACATAGATGCATTGGCCTCACAACTAAGTCCTCACACTAGGACCTCTGTCGTGACAATTCCACGACAAACCGTGTGTGCCGTAATGACCTGCATAACGTAATTTCACCCTAATTTAATTGCTGCTATTTAAAATTGTACCTAATTAAAACTTGAAAGTAGGCTATAGCTTTATTCATATCCATCAGGTTCAAACAACCAATGCATTATTCGATTCACAGGTACATATGTTTAAGAATTACAGAAGCTCCAAATAAAGAATGATGTACCAGGGTTCTATACTTGTACTATTACAGATGGTAAATAAAGAGGCGACAGACATTCCAGTTGACGAACAAGGTGAAGCGGAATGGCCCTATTGTGCTCTCCTGGATGCAGAAGGCATGCAGGACTCTAGTCCAACCCCTTGTGATGGCCGGCCGCCAATCATGTAGTTTGAGAGGTAATCTTGAGTAAACTGCTTCAGGATCCACTGCAAAAGAAAAAAGATTCAGATATTGTCATCTAACACAACTCATTACAGGTAGTAAAAAGAAGACTACATGGTTCTTACTTACCATCCTGAAGTTCACTGTTGTCTTGCATAAAGTGTAAACAAATAGTTCGATTGACATCTTTTGACCCATTTTAGTAACAATCTTTATCAGTTTCCTCACTGGATGCTAGTTCATGAATATCTCATTGCCCCATGCGCAGAAAGGGTCGAAGTGTGGATCTTTGGCAATGATATGTGTACCTAAAAGCACCAAGTTAATATTAGAAGCTAAACAACAATTGAAAAATGATGTAGTACAACATTCCATCCATCCCATTATATAAGATTTTATTACATGTATATCCAGACATCATCAGAACATTAAGGTAACACTCTTCCTTGTTGCTATGTAGCCTGGGATTGCATATTTAGTCATTCAGTACAATGCATGTTGCTAAACAACAATTGAAAAATGAAAAGGCATGTTAACTGCAATATCCTTAACAACAACCAAATATCGTAATTCATAGTGGTATTGTTGAAAGTTTTATTGATGAAATTGAACTGCATAGCAAATAGTTGCACATATAGAGCATCACATTGTGAAGAACCGAAATAAACAAGTCATAAGGACATCTCTAGGAGATCCTTAAAAAGTTAAAGGACTCAAACCCTTAGTGGATATATATATATATATACTCCAACAATTTTTGGCCTTTTCTAGTCGATCCCCTAAACTTAAGGTTGTAAACTTCAATTTGATCAAGTTCAAAGCAGGTTCAACCGAAAGTAGCATGCATTCAAACATAAACATAGATAGTTTTGCATAACCAAACATAAAACATAAATTTAAACTAAGCTAAACTACTTTCGGTTGAAGTAGAGGTCGAGCCAATCCTTCCTCGTCATGTACGGTGTGCCGCGAGCCGGGTCCGGGCCAGTACCGTCGTCGGGGTCGTTGGGGAAGGCACTCCTCCACTCGTCGACATTGATATCCTTGTCCTAGGGGCCCACCTCGATGCCGTCCGCGACGCCATCACCGCCGCCTTCGACCTCGTCATCAAAGGAGAGCACGATAACCTCGCCGCCCTCCGCGCTGCCGTCCTCACCGCCTTCGACCTCTTCATCGGAGGAGAGCGCGATAACCTCGCCGCCCTCCGCGCCGGCAAAGATCGCCTGCTCCGCCTCCACAAGCTCCGGGTGCTACCGGCGGAGCTCTTGCATGTAGGGCTCGTCAGCGGACTCGGCCTCGAGACGGTCCCACGCCTCACGGTCCTCTCGCGCCATAGCCGAGCTCACCACCACTGGCTCCGGAGAAATGAGGTGGACATGGCGTGTGCCGAAGGGGTAATTGAGCCTAGCCGCCGCACCGTGGTAGCGGACCTGCCAGCGGTCATACTCCATGGCCGCGAGCTCGATCGTGTGGAAGCTACCGAGCCACCGGCGGGTGTGGGTCTCTCGATCTATAATCTCAGCGACCCACGTCCCCCACCACTGCTGCTGGACCCCGAGGTAGGACTTCGTCGGCTGCCAGGTCCGGGGGAGGACGGGGAAGTCCTCGAACTGGCGTAGGGGTGCGGCGGCGGGCGGATCGGGGGACCGGCAACGACGGACCGGGCCCGCGGAGGACGACGGGGACACCTCAGTGGCCACTTCGCCGGTGTCGGGCGAAAAGGCTGCGATAAACCTCTTTTTGGCCATGGCTACTCGAGCTTCCTGGCACACAGGCAGAGGGTTGAGGATGGAGGCGCCGGTGATGGCGGCGACCTACCAATGGTTTCGAGGGTTGTGTGTGTCTGTGTGAGCGGAGGTTGTGTGTGTCTGTGCATGCTATCATGGAGCGGCATCAACTTGCCGTGGTGAAAATTTTGTTCCATTTGGGGCAGGTTCGGGTATAAGCTTCTTGCAAAACCAGAGCTTCTCACAACAAGCATGATGGTTTCGATAGGGAATGTACCACCTTTGGTGACGGGACGATATCCGTTACCTCTTATTGCTTACAAAAATTTTCTAGTGTCAACATAGAACAACAGGAGTGTTGTGTTCAATCTTGGAATTTTTCGGGGTTCTGTTGGCCTTTTTTATACATTAAGGGTTTTCTAGGCATTTTATGTGCATAATTCAAATTTGAACTACAAGCACATGCTCCAATGCACCAAAGTTGGCTGAAAAATCACATGCGTGTCCTTGGGTGAATTTCTAGGTCCCATGCAAGAAATGGGAATGAAGTTCAAACACCAGGGCATTGTTGATTGCCAGAAAAACGTTGAGATGCCTCGTTTTTAAATTCTAGTAAATCCAAAACTCGTATGAAATTCATGAAACTTGGCATGCTATCATGGAGCGGCATCAACATGCCGTGGTGAAAATTTTGTCCCATTTGGGGTAGGTTCGGGTATAAGCTTCTCACAAACCAGAGCTTCTCGCAACAAGCATGATGGTTTCGATAGGGAACGTACCACCTTTGGGGACGGGACGATATCCGTTGCCTCTTATTTCTTTTAAAAAAGTTCTAGTGTCAACATAGAACAACATGACTGTTGTGTTCAATCTTGGAATTTTTCGGGGTTCGTTTTGCCTTTTTATGCATTAACTGGGTTTTCTAGGCATTTTATGTGCCTAATTCAAATTTGAACTACAAGCACATGCTCCAATGCACTAAGGATTGTTGAAAAATCACATGTGTGTCCTCGGGAGAATTCCTAGGTCCCATGCAAGAGATGGGAATGAAATTCAAATACCAGGGCACTGTTGATTGCCAGTAGAACGTTGAGATACATGGTTTTTAAATTCTAGTAGATCCAAAACACATATGAAATTCATGAAACTTGGCATGCTATCATGGAGCACCATCAACATGTCGTGTTAAAAAATTCCCATTTGGGGCAGGTTCGGGTATATGCTTCTCACAAACTAGAGCTTCTCACAACAAGCATTATGGTTTCGTTAGGGAACGTCCCACCTTTGGGGACGAAATAATATCCATTGCCTCTTATTGATTCAAAAAAATTTCTCGTGTCAAGATAGAACAATAAGAGTGTTGTGTCAATTCTTGGGATTTTTCGGGGTTCGTTTGGAGATTTTTATGCATTAACTGAGTTTTCGATGCATTTATGAGCATAATTCAAATTTGAACTACATGCACATGCTTTAATGCACTAAGGTTGGTTGAAAAGTCTAATCTGTGTCCTCGGGTGAATTTCTAGGACCCATGCAAGAGATGGGAATGAAATTCAAACACCAGGGCACTGTTGATTGCCGGGAAAACGTTGAGATGCCTTGTTTTTAAATTCTAGTAAATCCAAAACTCGTCTGAAATTCATGAAACTTGGCATGATCTCATGGATCGGCATCAACATGCCGTGTTAAAAGATTTGTCCCATTTCGGGCAGGTTCGGGTATATGCTTCTCACAAACCAGAGCTTCTCACAACAAGCATGATGGCTGCGGTAGGGAACGTCCCACCTTTGGGGACGAAACGGTATCATTTGCCTCTTATTGTTTTCAAAAAATTTCTTGTATCAACATAGAACAACAGGAGTGTTGTGTCAATTTTTTGGATTTTTCGGGGTTCGTTTGGACATTTTTTTGCATTAACTGAGTTTTCAATGCATTTATGTGCATAATTCAAATTTGAACTACATGCACATGCTCTAATGCACTAAGGTTGGTTGAAAAGTCTAATCTGTGTCCTGGGGTGGATTTCTAGGTCCCATGCAAGAGATGGGAATGAAATTCAAATACCAGGACACTATTGATTGCCGGGAAAACGTTGAGATGCCTAGTTTCTAAATTCTAGTAAATCTAAAACTCGTCTGAAATTCATGAAACTTGGCATGGTCTCATGGATCAGCATCAACATGCTGTGTTAAAAAATTTGTCCCATTTGGGGCTGGTTCGGGTATATGCTACTCACAAACCAGAGCTTCTCACAACAAGCATGATGGTTTCGGTAGGGAACGTCCCACCTTTGGGGACGAAATGATATCCATTGCCTCTTATTGATTTAAAAAAATTCACGTGTCAAGATAGAACAACAGGAGTGTTGTGTCAATTTTTGGGCTTTTTCGGGGTTCGTTTGGAGATTTTTATGCATTAACTGAGTTTTCAATGCATTTATGTGCATAATTCAAATTTGAACTACATGTACATGCTCTAATGCACTAAGGTTGGTTGAAAGTCTAATCTGTGTCCTCGGGTGAATTTCTAGGTCCCATGCATGAGATGGGAATGAAATTCAAACACCAGGGCACTGTTGATTGCTGGGAAAATGTTGAGATGCCTAGTTTTTAAATTCTAGTAAATCCAAAACTCGTCTAAAATTCATGAAACTTGGCATGATCTCATGGATAGGCATCAACGTGTCGTGTTAAAAAATTTGTCCCATTTGGGGCAGGTTCGAGTATATGCTTCTCACAAACCAGAACTTCTCACAACAAGCATGATGGTTTCGGTAGGGAACGTCCCACCTTTGGGGATGAAACGATATCCTTTGCCTCTTATTGCTTTCAAAAAATTTCTTGTGTCAACATTGAACAACAGGAGTGTTGTGTCAATTTTTGGGATTTTTCGGGGATCGTTTGAACATTTTTATGCATTAACTGAGTTTTCAATGCATATATGTGCATAATTCAAATTTGAACTACATGCACATGCTCCAGCACATATAAATTGGTTGAAAAATCAAATCTGTGTCCTTGGGTGCATGCTTAGGTCCCATGCAAGAAATGGGAATGAATTTCAAACACCAGGGCACCGTTGATTGCCAGCAAAACATTGAGACGCCTCGTTTTTAAATTCTAGTGAATCCAAAAATCGTCTGAAATTCATGAAACTTGGCCTGCTTTCATGGAGCGGCATCAACATGCCGTGGTAAAATTTTGTCCTGTTGGGGCAGGTTTGGGTATATGCTTCTCACAAACCAGAGCTTCTCACAACAAGCATCATGGTTTCGGTAGGGAACGTCCCAACTTTGGGGATGAAATGATATCCACTACCTCTTATTGCTTCCAAAATCTTTCTCATGTCAACATAGAACAACAGGAGTGTTGTGTTAATTTTGTGATTTTTGGGGGTTATTTTGGACAATTTTATGCACTAACTGAGTTTTCAATGCATTTATGTGCATAATTCAAATTTGAACTACATGCACATGCTCCAGTGCATATAAATTGGTTGAAAAAACAAATATGTGTCCTTGGGTGCATTCTTAGGTCCCATGCAAGAAATGTGAATGAATTTCAAACACTAGGGCATCGTTGATTGCCGACAAAACATTGAGATGCCTGGCTTTTGAATTCCAGTAAATCCAAAACTCGTCTGAAATTCACGAAACTTGGCATGCTATCATGGAATGGCACCCGACATGATGTGGTATTTTTGGTGTCCATTTTGAGAGAAGGCGCACTTGAATATTGACAAGCAACAAAGGCATTTTGAAAAAATAGCTGCCACTTTAATATCTCAAACTTTTGTATAATTCAAACTGTGTGCGTTCTGTTAACCATTCATGTGACGCCACGTGTCTTGGTTTTAATGGCTGTAGGAGGTGCCGTGCGGACAACTGCTTGACCTTGACTGAACGGGAGGTGTGCGAGCGCAGTCCGGTGTGCAGGCTGACCGAGAGGTGTGCAAGCTATCCTCCAATGCACAGGCTCACCGGGAAGCGTGGGAGCTGTACGCTGCCAAGGCTCACTAGGAAGCGAGCCCATTGACTTCCATGGCCGCCCGCCTTCCTCTCCATTAATGGGGCCCGAGCCACTGTTTAATATGGGCGGCCTTACTGTTCACCTCCAATTCGCCTCCTCCTCCCCCCCCCCCCCGCAGACCTCCACCACCATGGCGCAGAATGATCATCTGGCACTAGTCTTCAAGTTTGGTGAAGTCGACTCCGAGCCGGAGGAGATAGAAAATAAGGAGGAATGGGGCCTCATGGACATGGCCCAGAACGAGCTGACCGCGGCGGTTGCTGCCCCCGCTCCCGTCCCAGCTCCCACCCCCGCGACCGCGCCAGCGACCATCCCCGTAGAATTGACGGGCTGGTCGCCGAGCATCAGTGAGGTCTCCGCGGACCCGCGTGAGCTCATGTACATGCCAGCGACTGTGCCCGTGCCCGTGCGCCCCCCTCCACCCACCGTGCTGCTGGCCCCCGTGCATTTGGCTTGACCCGCCGTGCCTGTGCACGCCCCTCCACCCACCGCGGCGTCGGTCCCCGTGTTTGGCTGCACCCATTGCGCCCGAGCCTGTGCCTGTGCCCATGCGCCCCCCTCAGTGGCATGGGACGCTGCCATCGACCGCTACCTCTCAGCGGCGCTAGTTGCCATCCTCCCATGCCCCGCCTGTCGAGCGAATACATGATGTTTGATTTACTAGCGAAGAACATTTTGTGCTGCCTTGAAGACATCAACAACGGTGTCCCGGAGGACAACAACGACAACGACGGCGTGGCACGCCGCCTCCGCCGCCATCGGAAATAGTTTTTTTGGGGTTTAATATTGTATCTCGAATTCTCGATCATATGAATACAAATTCGCAGTGTGACTGAATGAAAGATATGGTTTGAACGAACTTGTGTTTTTCTCTCCTAATGTACATACTTATTAAATGATTTTCTTTCTAAAAAAACGTCATCGGTTTTTAAATATGAAACACTCATCGCAAACGTTTTAGTTAGAACACCCGTATGCAAACCGACAGCTTCCCTAGGAAACCAAGGGAAAATGTGCCGAGCAGGATTTCTGCATCCCTTCAACGCAAACGGTCGTATTGCATGACCCGTGTGCAACCACGTACAAACAATTGGGTAAGATTTGCATATCTATCATTTTGGGTATGTTGCCATTTCTCAAACTGGAAAGATTGACATTTGTTTATCTAGTAACATTGCCATTTGTCAACCTTGTAACACTGCGATTTGTCAAAATATGCAGCTACAAATCACTATCACTATCTAATTTTTGCAACTAAAATCACTAGAACTTTTCATATGGACACCACTAGCAGGCGTGAGTTCATGGACGCATATGCAAATGTACCATTGATTACATACAACAAGTCATCAGCCCACAACGATAACGAGGATACACGTTGGATTATAGATCATTTCCAACAAAACATTCTAGTAAAGTTTTTCTCACACAACAAATATCAAAGCGATGAAATGAACTTCAGCTTTTATGGACATAGATATAGAAGCATCATGTTGATTATTATAACAGCAACAAAATTAAACATAGGACTTTTATCATAGAACTTTTATCATATACTTCTCATGAATAAGTAATGGTTCATCACACAATTGAAGTATAAAGCAAAAACTCTATTAGAAACCAACAAACTATGTTCTCAGTCAACTTTGCAACTACAATTCATCATCTTTTCAGGAAGGGTCACGTGTCGGAGCCTTTAGGAAAGTCCACATACTCAACCATCATATAGTCTTATATGATTGCTAACACTCACCACGTACACATGATTAAAACGTTTCAGCCGGACATATAGATAGATAGGGGCTTATGGTTTCGCCTCCCAACGTACTCACCTCAAGGGTGATGTCAACAATAATAACTGATGCCACCCATATTCAACTTGACATATGTGCCTAGATCTTTCCTCAGCAAATGATGCTTGCCAAAGGAATAGAGAGAATTTTTTTGACTCTAGCCTAAAATAAATACATAAAAGTAAAAGATAGGCCCTTCGCAGAGGAAAGCAGAGGTTGCCATGCACTTATTTGATTGTATGCTCAATCCCTTAGTGCAAAAGAACGTTACGTTACATTGCCCCTGGTGATAGCGACCTTTATTATGCAGTATGTCACTTCTATACTTCACCATCACAAGTTCATGCAACGCTCAATTTTCTCTTACACTAAATGATCTCACACTTTTAGAAGGAATTTTTATTTCCTTTTTGCACTGATGACAACTTACTTGAAGGATCTTGCTCAATCCCTAGGTAGGTATGGTGGACTCCAGAAAATGAGATTTGGGTTTAAGGGTTTTTGGATGCACAAGTAGTAAATCTACTTACTGCGGAATTTTTGGCTAACAAAGATAGGGGGCAAGCACCACATGTTGAACGATCAATGACAATATAACTTCTATGTGAATATGAACAAACATAAATCATTAAGTTGTCTTCCGTGTCCAACATCAACAATTTTGGCATATAATATTTTGACGAGGGCTCACAATCACAAAAGATTTCTAGGATAGTATATTTATATGTGAATCTTCTCTTCCCTTATTAATTCTATCATGAGTTGCATCATTGATTAATGCTATGTTTGTCAATCTCCAATAAAATTTCCTACTTATACCTTTCCTTATGCGGTGCCATCACTTACCATAGGACTAGTATATGATCTTATTGATTTGTTTGTTTCCTTTTATTTATTTACTTTTATTTATTTCCTTTCTCTTTTTCTTTCTTTATTTCTTTTATTTATTTGCAACATGAGAGTAAAGAAAGCAAAAACTCACACTAAATTTTATTATATAACTTGCACACGATTACAAGGATAGATCACTAAGCAAACTTCTCAAAGAAGAAAGGATCGAACTAAACTTTTATTCATCTAAAGCAAAAGATCGAACTAAATTGCTTGAGGACAAGCAAAGGTTTAAGCTTGGGGGAGTTGATACGTCTCCACCGTATCTACTTTTCCGAACACTTTTGCCCTTGTTTTGGACTCTAACTTGCATGATTTGAATGGAACTAACCCGGACTGACGCAGTTTTTAGCAGAATTACCATGATGTTATTTATGTGCAGAAAGAAAAGTTCTCGGAATGACCTGAAACTTCATGGAACATCTTCTCAGAAATAATAAAAAATCCTTGCAAAAGATGAAGACCAGGGGGCCCACACCCTAGCCACGAGGGTGGGGGGCGCGCCTGCCCCTAGGGCGCGCCCCCTACCTCGTGGGCCCCCTGGAGCTCCTCCGACCTCGACTCCAACTCTATATATTTGCTTTCAGGGAGAAAAAAAGCAAGGAGAAGGATTCATCGCGTTTTATGATATGGAGCCGCCGCCAAGCCCTAAAACCTCTCGGGAGGGCTGATCTGGAGTCCGTTTGGGTCTCCAGAGAGGGGAATCCGTCACCATCGTCATCATCAACCTTCCTCCATCACCAATTTCATGATGCTCACTGCCATACGTGAGTAATTCCATCGTAGGCTTGCTGGACGGTGATGGGTTGGATGAGATTTATCATGTAATCGAGTTAGTTTTGTTAGGGTTTGATCCCTAGTATCCACTATGTTCTGAGATTGATGTTGCTATGACTTTGCTATGCTTAATGCTTGTCACTAGGGCCCGAGTGCCATGATTTCAGATCTGAACCTATTATGTTTTCATCAATATATGAGAGTTCTTGATCCTATCTTGCAAGTCTATAGTCACCTATTATGTGTTATGATCCGTTAACCCTGAAGTGACAATAATCGGGATACTTACCGGTGATGACCGTAGTTTGAGGAGTTCATGTATTCACTATGTGTTCATGCTTTGTTCCGGTACTCTATTAAAAGGAGGCCTTAATATCCCTTAGTTTCCGCTAGGACCCCACTGCCACGGGAGGGTAGGACAAAAGATGTCATGCAAGTTCTTTTCCATAAGCACGTATGACTATATTCGGAATACATGCCTACATTACATTGATGAATTGGAGCTAGTTCTGTGTCACTCTAGGTTATGACTGTTACATGATGAACCGCATCCGGCATAATTCTCTATCACCGATCAATTGCCTACGAGCTTTCCATATATTATTCTTCGCTTATTTACTTTTCCGTTGCTATTGCTATCACCACTACAAAATACCAAAAACACTACTTTTGCTACCATTACCTTTTACTACTGTTACCACTACTATCATATTACTGTGCTACTAAATACTTTGCTATAGATACTAAGTTATCCAGGTGTGGTTGAATGGACAACTCAACTGCTAATACTTGAGAATATTCTTTGGCTCCCCTTGTGTCGAATCAATAAATTTGGGTTGAATACTCTACCCTCGAAAACTATTGTGATCCCCTATACTTGTGGGTTATCAAGACTATTTTCTGCCGCCGTTGCCGGGGAGCATAGCTCTATTCTTTGAGTCACTTGGGATTTATAACTTGCACACGATTACAAGGATAGATCACTAAGCAAACTTCTCAAAGAAGAAAGGATCGAACTAAACTTTTATTCATCTAAAGCAAAAGATCGAACTAAATTGCTTGAGGACAAGCAAAGGTTTAAGCTTGGGGGAGTTGATACGTCTCCACCGTATCTACTTTTCCGAACACTTTTGCCCTTGTTTTGGACTCTAACTTGCATGATTTGAATGGAACTAACCCGGACTGACGCAGTTTTTAGCAGAATTACCATGATGTTATTTATGTGCAGAAAGAAAAGTTCTCGGAATGACCTGAAACTTCACGGAACATCTTCTCAGAAATAATAAAAAATCCTTGCAAAAGATGAAGACCAGGGGGCCCACACCCTAGCCACGAGGGTGGGGGGCGCGCCCCCTACCTCGTGGGCCCCCTGGAGCTCCTCCGACCTCGACTCCAACTCTATATATTTGCTTTCAGGGAGAAAAAAAGCAAGGAGAAGGATTCATCGCGTTTTATGATATGGAGCCGCCGCCAAGCCCTAAAACCTCTCGGGAGGGCTGATCTGGAGTCCGTTCGGGTCTCCAGAGAGGGGAATCCGTCACCATCGTCATCATCAACCTTCCTCCATCACCAATTTCGTGATGCTCACCACCATACGTGAGTAATTCCATCGTAGGCTTGCTGGACGGTGATGGGTTGGATGAGATTTATCATGTAATCGAGTTAGTTTTGTTAGGGTTTGATCCCTAGTATCCACTATGTTCTGAGATTGATGTTGCTATGACTTTGCTATGCTTAATGCTTGTCACTAGGGCCCGAGTGCCATGATTTTAGATCTGAACCTATTATGTTTTCATCAATATATGAGAGTTCTTGATCATATCTTGCAAGTCTATAGTCACCTATTATGTGTTATGATCCGTTAACCCTGAAGTGACAATAATCGGGATACTTACCGGTGATGACCGTAGTTTGAGGAGTTCATGTATTCACTATGTGTTCATGCTTTGTTCCGGTACTCTATTAAAAGGAGGCCTTAATATCCCTTAGTTTCCGCTAGGACCCCACTGCCACGGGAGGGTAGGACAAAAGATGTCATGCAAGTTCTTTTCCATAAGCACGTATGACTATATTCGGAATACATGCCTACATTACATTGATGAATTGGAGCTAGTTCTGTGTCACTCTAGGTTATGACTGTTACATGATGAACCGCATCCGGCATAATTCTCTATCACCGATCAATTGCCTACGAGCTTTCCATATATTATTCTTTGATTATTTACTTTTCCGTTGCTATTGCTATCACCACTACAAAATACCAAAAACACTACTTTTGCTACCATTACCTTTTACTACTGTTACCACTACTATCATATTACTATGCTACTAAATACTTTGCTGCAGATACTAAGTTATCCAGGTGTGGTTGAATTGACAACTCAACTGCTAATACTTGAGAATATTCTTTGGCTCCCCTTGTGTCGAATCAATAAATTTGGGTTGAATACTCTACCCTCGAAAACTATTGTGATCCCCTATACTTGTGGGTTATCAAGACTATTTTCTGCCGCCGTTGCCGGGGAGCATAGCTCTATTCTTTGAGTCACTTGGGATTTATATCTGCTTATCATTATGAAGAACTTGAGAGATCGAAAAACCAAGATTTATCCCTCAACTACGATGGGAGGTTAGGAACTGCCATCTAGCTCTGCACTTGATTCACCTTCTATTTTGAGTAAGCTTGCAACACCTAAACCTACTTCTGCCATTAGTTCTGATATGTCGCATGTTATTGATGCTGCCACTTCTGCTATGCATGATACTTATGATGAAACAACTTCTATGCTTGATACTACTGTGCCACTTGGTGAATTTCTTGATGAACAACTTGTTAGGGTTAGAGAGAGTGAAAATATTTAATCTGATAATAATGATGAAAGTGATGATGAAGACTCTTCCCCTAATAAATATGAATCGCCTGTTATTCCTGAGGGTTATGTTTTTGAAAAAGAAGCCGCTTTAGCTATTTTAGCTTGCAATGATAGATACGAGCTCAAGAGGTTATTAGCTAAATGGAAGCAGCAATCTCTTAATGCTAGAATGAAACCTGACCCTGCTTTTGCTAGTTCACCTATCTGTGTTACCGATAAGGATTATGAATTCTCGGTTGATCCTGATATAATTACTTTGGTTGAATCTGATCCTTTTCATGGCTATGAATCTGAAACTGTTTGGCACGTCTTACTAAATTAAATGATATAGCCACCCTGTTCACTAATGATGAGAGAACTCGCTACTTTTATATCCTTAAAATATTTCTGTTCTCATTAAAGGGTGATGCTAAGATATGGTTTAATTCTCCTGATCCTCGTTATGTGCGTAGTCCCCAGGATATGATTTATTACTTCTTTGCTAAATATTTCCCTGCTCATAAGAAACAAGCTGCTTTGAGGGGATATATATAATTTTGTGCAAATTGAAGAAGAGAGTCTCCCACAAGCTTGGGGGAGTCTTCTCAAGTTACTTAATGCTTTGCCTGATCATCCTCTTAAGAAAAATGAAATACTTGATATCTTTTATAATGGACTAACCGATGCTTCCAGAGATTACCTGGATAGTTGTGCTGGTTCTGTTTTCAGGGAAAGAACACAGGATGAAGCTGAAATTCTATTGAATAATATGTTGACCAATGAAAATAATTGGAGACTTCCTTAGCCTATTCCTAAACCAACTCCGAAGAAAAGAGGTGTTCTATTTCTCAGTCCTGATGATATGCAAGAGGCAAAGAAATCCATGAAAGAAAAGGGTATTAAGGCTGAAGATGTTAAGAATTTACCTCCTATTGAAGA
This sequence comes from Triticum urartu, assembly GCF_056163025.1. Classification (NCBI taxonomy): domain Eukaryota; kingdom Viridiplantae; phylum Streptophyta; class Magnoliopsida; order Poales; family Poaceae; genus Triticum; species Triticum urartu. The sequence goes on along the minus strand of NC_141873.1, from coordinate 188,194,640 downwards.
AATACATGGTCTTAATTTACCGCCTGTTGAAGAAACATATGATCTTGATAACCCGACACAGAGATATGATAAATCTGAAATCCCATTTACTAAGTTTGCTAGCCCATGTTTAGATGAGTTTGATAAATTTATGGTTAAGCAAGATGACTTTAATGCTTATTTTGGTAGACAATTGAAATACAATTTAAATATGCTTGAACACTTGGGTGATTATATGGCTAATGTCAAAGGTGAACTTAAACTTATTAGTAAACATGCTTCTATGGTTACTACTCAAGTAGAACAAGTACTTAAAGCTCAAAATGATTTGCTCAATGAACTGAATACTAAGAATAATGATTTTGCTGTTAGAGTGGCTACTATAACTGGTAGAATGACTCAGGAGCCTCTGTATCCTGAAGGCCACCCTAAGAGAATTGAGAAAGATTCTCAAAGAAATAATATAGATGCACCTAGTCCTTCTAAAAGGAAGAAAAAGAAAAATGATAGGACTTTGCATGCTTCTAGTGAACCTATTGCTGAAACACCTGAGAATCCAAATGATATTTCTATTTCTGATGCTGAAACACAATCTGGTAATGAACCTGAAACTAGTGATAATGTTAATGATAATGTTCATGATGATGCTCAACCTAGCAATGATAATGATATAGAAATTGAACCTGCTGTTGATCTTGATAACCCACAATCAAAGAATCAACGTTATGATAAGAAAGACTTTGTTGCTAGGAAACATGGTAAAGAAAGAGAGCCATGGGTTTAGAAATCCATGCCTTTTCCTCCCAAACCATCCAAGAAAAAGCATGATGAGGATTTCGAGCGCTTTGCTGAAATGATTAGACCTCTCTTTTTGTGTATGCGATTAACTGATATGCTTAAAATGAATCCTTATGCTAAGTACATGAAAGATATTGTTACAAATAAAAGAAAGATAGCAGAAGCTGAAATTTCCAGCATGCTTGCTAATTATACTTTTAAGGGTGGAATACCAAAGAAACTTGGAGATCCAGAAGTACCCACTATACCATGCTCCATTAAAAGAAACTACGTTAAAACTGCTTTATGTGATCTTGGAGCCGGTGTTAGTGTTATGCCTCTCTCTTTATATCGTAGACTTGATTTGAATAAGTTGACACCTACTGAAATATCTTTGCAAATAGCTGATAAATCAACTGCTATACCTATCGGTATTTGTGAGGATGTGCCTGTTGTAGTTACAAACGTTACTATTTTAACAGACTTTGTTATTCTTGATATTCCCAAGGACGATAGTATGTCTATTATTCTTGGAAGACCCTTTTTGAATACTACAGGGGATGTTATTGATTGCACTAAAGGCAATGTCACTTTTCATGTTAATGGTAATGAGTATACGGTACACTTTCTGAGGAAACAACCTCAAGTTCATAGTATCAACTCTATTGGAAAAATTCCATCGATTATATTTGGAGGTTTTGAATTTCCTCTCCCTACTGTTAAGAAGAAATATGATATTCTTATTATTGGGAGGTGCATATCCCCGTTGAGGTAAAATAGTGTTATTCGAAATTTCTCCGGTTCCATGTTATTCGGAATGAGTTCGTTAACAAGACTTGATCAACCTTGTTTGTGGATTGCTTTTGATGAGCATAAGATGGATGAAACTAGAAGGCACAACCTTCTGCACCCTCTTTCTACTTTCTATTATTTATATTAAATACAATAAAAATAAGTATTTTCCGTCTGTTATCTGAATTATCCGTGCAATATAAAAATACCCTAAAAATAAAAGTCTTCCAAATGCTCTGAAATTTAAATATGATTTTTTCTGGAATATTTGAGAATATCTAGCACTAAGAACACAACACGAGGGGCATCCACCTGGCCACAAGGGTGGAGGGCGCGCCCTACCCCCTGGGCACGCCCCCCTGCCTCATGGGCTCATGGTGGCCCTCCTCCACTTATTCCTGCACCCACACACTTCTTCTTCCTCCCACAAACACGAATATCTAGCTCAAGCACGAGTTCTAGCTCATTTTGCTGTGATTTTCGATCTCCTTGCTCAAAGCACCTCTCACAAATCTGCTTTGGGGGATTGTTCCTTGGTATGTGACTCCTCCATTGGTCCAATTAGTTTTTGTTCTAGTGCTTTATTCATTGCAAATTTGTGCTGCCTAGGTGACCCTGTTCTTGAGCTTGCATGTCAAATTTATGTGGTTCCAAGTAGTTTTGATGCATGATATAGGCTCTAGGCACTTGTAGGAGTAGTTGCTATCAATTTTGTTGAGTTTGGTTTACTTTTACTTGAAGTTACCAAAAATTTCAGAAATTTTTCAGAGGAAGAAATATGTTTAGGAAAATGTACCAAGGTGGTTCTTCAAGGAAGCAAGGACCCAGGCTTGCAATGCGTGATGCTGATGAAGAGCCACCAAGAGACGCTCCAGTGCGTCCTTGTGAATGCCCTTCGGAAAACTTTATGGATCGAGCGGGAATTAAGGAAGAATTTAACGCATATTTGCGTAACGCTGATCTTGTGAGCTTCGAGGAAGAAAAGTGCCGCCAGTACCACTATCTCACTATTTCCTTTGTGAGGAGGTTTGAATTTTCATCTTCACGCAAAAGGAAGATATGTTATTACCAGAGAGGAGGCAAATGAGTACGAGAGGAGGGCGAAGGCTGCTCGTCGCCACACTACAGCTCAGGAGGCGATAGCCGCTGCATCGCAGTACGACCCGAAATATTATTATGGATATCCGCTAGGCCAGCCATGGCCATAGACCAACTTAGGCCAAAAGCCTAAGCTTGGGGGACTACGCATTTCCCACCAACATTACATTCATGTTCACACACTCATTGCTAGATGTCGGTGCTCATACTTTTTCATTGTATCATCCATGCTAGTTTATTTCCTTTTTTATGATTTCTTCTTGTGTGTTTAATAAGCCTTAAGAAAAACAAAAAAATAGTTGTAGTTTTTAATTAGTTTACTTTCCATGCTTGTAGTAGTAATTAAAAAGAAAACCCAAAAAGATTTCATGTTCTTCTTTTGCTTGTTGGGAGCTTTCCCGTGTAAATAGTTTTATTTCTTTTCTTTTCTTTTCTTTGGGGGTCGATTGGAGAAGACCATAATTAAATTGTTGAAGTGGCTCTTATATGCATTATTGTTGATCTGACAAAAGAGCCCATATTGCCTTGTCTTCTCCTGTTTATTGAATGCTTGCAGATTCCAGCTTAGTCCAATGCACGTGCACTCTTATTATTATCCACATCGTTCGATCGTGCAAGTGAAAGGCAATTATGACGATATATGATGGACTGATTGAGATGAGAAAAGCTGGTATGAACTTGACCTCTCTTGTTTTTGTAAATATGATTAGTTCATCATTTCTAATTCATCCTATTATGAATAAACATGCTTGCAATGACAACTACAGATCATAGTTTTTTGTGCCATGCTTAATTAGCTAGGAGCTTATAATGGTTTACCTTGGGTGCCAACATGCTATTTAAGTGACTTGACTTGGCACATGTTCACGCATGTAGTTGAAACAAAATCAACATAGCCTTCACGATATTTATGTTCATGGTGGATTATATCCTACTCATGCTTGCATTCGGTGTTGATTAACTTCAATGCATGTTCATGACTGTTGTCGCTCTCTAGCTGGTCGCTTCCCAGTCTTTTGCTAGCCTTCACCTGTACTAAGAGGGAACACTGCTTGTGCATCCAACTCCATAAACCCCAAAGTTGTTCCATATGAGTCCACCATACCTACCTATATACGGTATCTACCTGCCATTCAAGTAAATTTGTATGTGCCAAACTCTAAACCTTCAAATAAATATCCTGTTTTGTATGCTCGAATAGCTCATGTATCAATTAGGGATGTCCGTATCTTCCATGGTAGGCGGGTTATTCTCAAGAGGAATGGACTCCGCTCCTCACTCACGAGAAAATGGCTGGTCACCGGGATGCCTAGTCCCATGCTATATGCAAACTAAATCGAAATAATTGCAAACAAAACTCCCCCTGGGAATCTTGTTAGTTGGATGCACTCATTGTTTCAAGCAAGGCATGGATTGATGCTTGTTGGTGGAGGGGGATTATAAACTTTACCATTCTTTTTGGGAACCGCCTATAGTGTGCGTAGCATGGAAGATATCGCCATCTCCTGATTGTTATGTTGACAATGAAAGTATACCGCTCGAAATATTATTCACCACTATTTCTAAACCGACCGCTGGCACCTCTACAAATCCCTGCTTCCCTCTGCGAAGGGCCTATCTATTTACTTTTATGTTGAGTCATCCTCCTCTTATTAAAAAGCACCAGTTGGAGAGCACCGCTGTCATTTGCATTCATTACTATTAGTTTACATTGAGTATGACTTTACTGGATTTCTTTTACCATGAATTACAATGTGTAGTCAGTCCTTGATCTTTAAAGGTGCTCTGCATTTATGTTTTGCGGTCTCAGAAAGGGCTAGCGAGATACCATCTTGTTATATCATATTATGATTGTTTTGAGAAAGTGTTGTCATCCGAGATTTATTATTATTGCTCGCTAGTTGATTATGCCATTGATATGAGTAAACATGAGACCTAAGCGTTATTGTGAATATGGTTTGTTCATAATCTTGCTGAAAACTTGAATGCTGGCTTTATCAATTTCAGTTTATCAATTGAATTTCTTGAGGACAAGCAAAGGTTTAAGCTTGGGGGATTTGATACGTCTCCATCGTATCTACTTTTCCAAACACTTTTTCCCTTGTTTTGGACTCTAACTTGCATGATTTGAATGGAACTAACCCGGACTGACGCTGTTTTTAGCAGAATTACCATGATGTTATTTATGTGCAGAAACAAAACTTCTCGGAATGACCTGAAACTTCACGGAACATCTTCTCGGAAATAATAAAAAATCCTTGCAAAGGATGAAGACCAGGGGGCACACACCCTAGCCACGAGGGTGGGGGCGCGCCCCCTACCTCGTGGGCCCCTGGGGCTCCTCCGACCTCGACTCCAACTCTATATATTTTCTTTCGGGGAGAAAAAAATCAGGGAGAAGGATTCATCGCATTTTACGATACGGAGCCGCTGCCAAGCCCTAAAACCTCTCGGGAGGGCTGATATGGAGTCCGTTCGGCGCTCCAGAGAGGGGAATCCATCGCCATCGTCATCATCAACCTTTTTCCATCACCAATTTCATGATGCTCACCGCCGTCCGTGGGTAATTCCATCGTAGGCTTGCTTGACGGTGATGGGTTGGATGAGATTTATCATGTAATCGAGTTAGTTTTGTTAGGGTTTGATCCCTAGTATCCACTATGTTCTGAGATTGATATTGCTATGACTTTGCTATGCTTAATGCTTTTCACTAGGGCCCGAGTGCCATGATTTCAGATCTGAACCTATTATGTTTTCATCAATATATGAGAGTTCTTGATCCTATCTTGCAAGTCTATTGTCACCTATTATGTGTTATGATCCGTTAACCCCGAAGTGACAATAATCGGGATACTTACCGGTGATGACCGTAGTTTGAGGAGTTCATGTATTCACTATGTGTTCATGCTTTCTTCCGGTACTCTATTAAAAGGAGGCCTTAATATCCCTTAGTTTCCGCTAGGACCCCGCTGCCACGGAGGGTAGGACAAAAGATGGCATGCAAGTTCTTTTCCATAAGCACGTATGACTATATTCGGAATACATGCCTACATTACATTGATGAATTGGAGCTAGTTCTGTGTCACCCTAGGTTATGACTGTTACGTGATGAACCGCATCCGGCATAATTCTCTATCAACGATCCATTGCCTATGAGCTTTCCATATATTGTTCTTCGCTTATTTACTTTTCTGTTGCTATTGCTATCATCACTACAAAATACGAAAAACACTACTTTTGCTACCATTGCCTTCTGCTACCGTTACCACTACTATCATATTACTTTGCTACTAAATACTTTGCTGCAGATACTAAGTTATCTAGGTGTGGTTGAATTGACAACTCAACTGCTAATACTTGAGAATATTCTTTGGCTCCCCTTGTGTCAAATCAATAAATTTAGGTTGAATACTCTACCCTCGAAAACTGTTGCGATCCCCTATACTTGTGGGTTATCATGATGGTGGTGATGAAGTAGTATTTTCCAATATAACCATGAGTAAATCCTTCAAACCTTGAATCTCCCAAAGGCCTTGATGAATTAATTCACTGTTTTTCTTCACCTCGCCCGATATGTGTTTATTCTCAAGGCCCCACGGTTTTGTTCCTACACTGTTTTCTCTTGGTCGGGATATGTCCCAGTTGGACGGTATGTGCCTACGAGGAGTGTTCTCGAACCCATAGTTGTGAATCAAATTATTAAAATTGTTATGATGTAACCTGTGTAAGGGCCTCCTTGGTGGGAGCTCTTCTTGCACTTCCAGGCTCGCTTGATTGTTCGATGATCCCATGGCTAGATGAGGATCAGGGTGAGTAGAGCTGCCAGCAAGTGTACCCCTCTCGGAGGCTGGAGGGTGAATCCCGACGGGACTTTCCTCCTCTTCATCCATAACAACCTCTTCAGCTTCATCCCTCCTTAGATCTTCCTTAACCAACCTTATGTCTCCTTCTCCATTATTGAAGGGTGAGGAAGACATGACGTTGATCTAGTTGAATCTATCAGAAAACAGTAGGAAAAGAGAATTGAGGATTTCTCCGTGATATGGTGATCAACAGGTTCGAGAAGTATATATAGATTTTTTATCTTGAAGGACAAGCATATCAGAGAAAAACGGAGTCCCGAAGGTGTCCCAGGTGGGCACAAACCACCTAGGCGCTTGCCTGGCGCGCCCTGGTGTCTTGTGCCCACTAGGGTACACTTCCTGGAAGTTTCTTTATTTCCTAAATGTTTAAATATTCCAAAACTGATAAAAAATATTTTTGCGAATTGTTCAGAGTCCATTTACTTACCGTATCATGTACTTGCTTATTTTCACGATTTTGGAGTGTTCCGGAAGGACTCTTTTATGTGTTCTTCCGGTGTCAAAGTTTGGATAATATTACTTTCAACATTAATGGGCGTACCTGAGTTATAATGTTTTATTCGTTGCGCATTGACAGCCTTCGGGTTAGTACCTTCGGAATTATTTATTTTGATGGCTCCAGACCGCTAAACCTCCTTGATGACATATGGGCATTCCCATTTTGAGAGGAGTTTTCCTGCAAAGAATCTGAAAAGAGAGTTGTACAAAAGAACATATTCTCCGACTTTAAACTCATGCTTTTCGATTCTTTTTTCATGCCATCTTTTAACTTTTTCTATGAATAATTTTGCATTTTCATAAGCTTGGGTTCTCCATTCATCTAGAGAGCTAATATCAAATAACCTATTTTCACCAGCACGCTTGAAGTCATAATTGAGTTCTTTGATTGCCCAAAATGCTTTATGTTCTAACTCAAGAGGAAAATGGCAAGCTTTTCCATAAACCATTTTATAAGAAGACATACCCATAGTATTTTTATATGCTGTTCTATAAGCCCAAAGTGCATCATCTAATTTCTTATTACAATTCTTCTTGGACCTATTGACAGTCTTTTGCAAAATTAATTTTATTTCTCTATTGCTAAGTTCAACTTGACCACTAGACTGAGGGTGATAAGGTGATGCAATTCTATGGTTAACATCATACTTGGCAAGCATTTTACGGAAAGCACCATGAATAAAGTGTGAACCACCATCAGTCATTAAATATCTAGGGACTCCAAACCTTGGGAAAATAACCTCCTTAAGCATTTTAATAGAGGTGTTGTGATCAGCACTACTGGTTGGAATAGCTTCTACCCATTTAGTAACATAATCAACATCAACCAAAATATGTGTATACCCATCAGAGGAAGGAAAAGGTCCCATATAATCAAATCCCCAAACATGAAATGGTTCAACAGCAAGTGAATAATTCATAGGCATTTCTTGATGCTTACCGACATTAACTATTCTTTGACATTCATCACAAGATAAGACGAACTAACGGGCATCCTTGAAGAGAGTAGGCCAATAAAATCCAGACCGCAATACCTTATGATGCCCTCCATAAGCTTCGGAGTGACATTTCCATAGGATTTGTCCCTTTTAATGCTTAGGTACACAACGTCTAATAATACCATCTACTCCTTCTTTATAATGATGTGTGTCATCCCAAAAGTAATGCCTTAAATCATATAATATTTTTTTTGTATTGTTGGTAAGTAAAGCTAGGTGGTAAATATTTAGCAACAATGTAATTAGCATAGTCAGCATACCAAGGAGTACTATGAGAAACATTTATTGTAGCTAACTGCTCATCAGGAAAACTATCATCAATAGGTAGTGAGTCATGAAGCACATTTTCAAGCCTAGATAAATTAACAGCTACTGGGTTCTCAGCTCCTTTTCTATCAATGATATGCTAATCAAATTCTTGTAGCAAGAGAACCCATCGAATAAGTCTAGGTTTAGCATCTTTCTTTGCCATAAGATATTTAATAATAGCATGGTCTGTGTGAACAATTACTTTGGAATCAACAATATAAGGTCTAAATTTATCACAAGCAAACACCACTGCTAAGAATTCTTTTTCAGTAGTAGCATAATTTATTTGAGCATTGTCTAGACTTTTACTAGCATAATGAATTACATTAAGTTTTTTGTCAGCTCTTTGTCCTAGAACAGCACCAACAACATAATCACTAGCATCACACATAATTTCAAAAGGCAAGTTCCAATTAGGTTGAACAATAGTTGCAGAAATTATGGATTTCTTGAGTGTTTCAAAGGCTTCTAAACAACAATCATCAAAAACAAAAGGGATATCCTTTTCAAGAGACTAGTAAGAGGCCTAGAAAATTTTGAAAAGTCTTTGATAAATCTCTTATAGAAACCAGCATGACCTAAGAAACTACGAATACCTTTTATATATTTAGGACATGGTATTTTCTCAATTGCATCAACCTTAGCTTTGTCCACTTCAATACCTCTTTCAGAAATTTTATGACCCAAGACAATGCCTTCATTAACCATAAAGTTGCACTTCTCCCAATTCAAGACAGGATTTGTTTGTTCACATCTCTGCAAAACTTGATCAAGATTGCTTCAACAATCATCAAAAGACTTCCCATAAAGAGAAAAGTCATCCATGAAAACCTCAACAATCTTTTCACAAAAGTCAGAGAATATAACAATCATACATATTTGAAAGGTAGCAGGTGCATTACATAAACCAAAAGTCATACGTCTATAAGCATAGGTTCCAAAAGGACAAGTAAAAGTGGTCTTTTCTTGATCAGGTTGAGAAACAGGTATTTGTGAAAAGCCAGAATATCCATCAAGGAAGCAAAAGTGTGTGTTCTTAGATAATCTTTCAAGCATTTGATTAATAAAAGGCAGAGGGTAATGATATTTTCTCGTTGCTTTGTTTAATTTTCTAAAATCAATTACCATTCTATAGCCTGTAACAATTCTTTGTGGAATAAGTTTATTATTATCATTAGGAACAACAGTTATACCTCCTTTCTTAGGAACACAATGAACAGAACTTACACATCTACAATCAGCTATAGGATAGATTATACCTCCTTTGAGAAGTTTTAATATTTCCGTTCTTATCACTTCTTTCATCTTCGGATTTAACCGACGTTGGTGACCAATAACGGGTTTAGCATCAGGTTCCATATTAATTTTATGCTGACATAGAGTGGGTCTAATGCCCTTTAAATCATCAAGAGTATATCCAATAGTAGCTCGGTGCTTCCTTACAACTTTCAATAATCTTTCTTCTTCGTGTTCTGAAAGGTTAGCACTGATAATAACAGGATATATCTTCTTTTCATCAATATAAGCATATTTCAAAGTGTCTAGAAATTGTTTTAATTCAAACACAGGATCACCTTTAGGTGGAGGAGGACCTCCTAGAGTTTCAATAAGCAAATTTTGTTTAAGTACAAGACATTGTCAAAGAAAATTTTATCTATTTCATTTCTTTCATGCATATGTAAATCATTTTCGTGGTCTAGCAAATATTGTTCTAAAGGATCTGTAGGTGGTACAACAATAGAAGCAAGACCAATTAATTTATCCTTACTAGGCAATTCTTTTTCATGAAGCTTTCTACTAAATTTGGAAAAAATAAACTCATGAGACTCTTCACCAAAACTAACACTGATAGTTTGTTTCTCACAATCTATCTTAGCATTAACGGTGTTCAAGAAAGGTCTACCGAAGATAATGGGACAAAAGTCATCTTGTGGGGAACCAAGAACAAGAAAATCAGTAGGGTATTTTATTTTTCCACAAAAAACTTCAACATCTCTAACAATCCCAATTGGTGATATAGTGTCTCTATTAGCAAGTTTAATAGTGACATATTTTTCTTCTAACTCTGCGGGTGCTATGTCATTCATAATTTCTTGATATAAGGTATAAGGAATAGCACTCACACTAGCACATATGTCACATAAACCATGATAACAGTGATCTCCTATTTTAACCGAGATGACAAGCATGCCAACAACAGGTCTATGTTTATCTTTTTTATCGGGGTTGGCAATTCTAGCAGCTTCTTCACAGAAGTAAATAACATGCCCATCCATATCTTCTTCTAAGATATCTTTAACCATAGCAATACTAGGTTCTACTTTAATTTGTTTATCATGTTTAGGTGTTCTAATATAGCTTTTGTTAACCACAATTGAAACTTTAGCATGTTCATTTATCCAAACAGGGAAAGGTGGTTTTCTATATAAGCAGAAGGAACAACTAGATCAACATTATAAAGTATAGTTTCTTCTTTAACTAGTACCGGTTCTTTAATTTCTTCTTTAATAGGTGGGTGATATTTAAACCACTTCTCCTTAGGGACATCTACATGAGTAGCAAATAATTCACAAAAGGAGGCTACTATCTCAGAGTCAAGTCCATATTTAGTGCTAAACTTTTGAAAAGCATCGGAAAAGATTTAACACAATCATACTTAAGTTTAATACCTGACTCTTTACCTTTGTCGAGTTCCCAATCTTCAGAGTTGCTTTTAATTCTTTGCAAAAGATCCCACCAGAATTCAATAGTCTTCTTCATAAAAGAACCCACACAAGAAGTATCAAGCATGGTTTGATCATTACGAGAAAGCCGACCATAAAAATTCTGGATAATAATTTCTCTTGATAGCTCATGATTGGGGCATGAATACAACAATGACTTAAGCCTCCCCCAAGCTAGAGCGATACTTTCTCCTTCACGAGGCCAAAAACTATATATATAATTCCGATCACGATGAACTAGATACATATGATCAAATTTTTGGTGGAACTCCAATTTCAAATTATTCCAATTCCAAGATCCAATATCATCGTATAGCCTATACCATGCCAATGCTTTTCCCTTCAAAGATAAAGGGAAAACATTTCTCATAACTACATCTCCAGGTAAACCTTCAAGCTTGAAAAATCCACAAATTTGTTCTACATATATCAAGTGCATATTCATAACCCACAAGTATAGGGGATCGCAACAGTTTTCGAGGGTACAGTATTCAACCCAAATTTATTGATTCGACACAAGGGGAGCCAAAGAATATTCTCAAGTATTAGCAGCTAAGTTGTCAATTCAACCACACCTAGATAACTTAGTAGCAAAGTAATATGATAGTAGTGGTAACGGTAGTAAAAGGTAATGGTTGCAAAAGTAATATTTTTGGTATTTTGTAGTGATGATAACAATAGCAACGGAAAAGTAAATAAGCAAAGAACAATATATGGAAAGCTCGTAGGCATTGGATCGGTGATGGAGAATTATGCCGGATGTGGTTCATCATGTAACAGTCATAACATAGGGTGACACAGAACTAGCTCCAATTCATCAATGTAATGTAGGCATGTATTCCGAATATAGTCATACCTGCTTATGGAAAAGAACTTGCATGACATCTTTTGTCCTACCCGCCCGTGGCAGCGGGGTCCTATTGGATACTAAGGGATATTAAGGCCTCCTTTTAGTAGAGTACCGAACCAAAGCATTAACACATAGTGAATACATGAACTCCTCAAACTACGGTTATCACCGGGAGTGGTCCCGATTATTGTCACTTCGGGGTTGTCGGATCATAACACATAGTAGGTGACTATAGACTTGCAAGATAGGATCAAGAACTCACATATATTCATGAAAACATAATAGGTTCAGATTTGAAATCATGGCACTCGGGCCCTAGTGACAAGCATTAAGCATAGCAAAGTCATAGCAACACCAATCTCAGAACATAGTAGATACTAGGGATGAAACGCTAACAAAACTAACTCGATTACATGATAAATCTCATCCAACCCATCACCGTCTAGCAAGACTACGATGGAATTACCCACGCACGGCGGTGAGCATCATGAAATTGGTGATGGAGGATTGTTGATGATGACGATGGCGACGGATTCCCCTCTCCGGAGCCCCTAACGGACTCCAGATCAGCCCTCCCGAGAGAGTTTAGGGCTTGGCGGTGGCTCCGTATCGTAAAACGTGATGAATCCTTCTCTCTGGTTTTTTTCTCCCCGAACACGAATATATGGAGTTGGAGTTGAGGTCGGTGGAGCTCCAGGGGGCCCACGAGGCAGGGGGCGCGCCCAGGGGCACGCGCGCCCTCCACCCTCGTGGCTAGGGTGTGGGCCCCCTGGCCTTGATTCTTTCGCCAGTATTTTTTATTATTTCCAAAAATAATCTCCGTGGAGTTTCAGGTCATTCCGAGAACTTTTGTTTGTGGACATAAATAACACCATGGCAATTCTGCTGAAAACAGCGTTAGTCCGGGTTAGTTCCATTCAAATCATGCAAGTTAGAGTCCAAAACAAGGGCAAAGTGTTTAGAAAAGTAGATACGATGGAGACGTGTCAACTCCCCCAAGCTTAAACCTTTGCTTGTCCTCAAGAAATTCAGTTGACAAACTGAAAGTGATAAAGAAAAACTTTTACAAACTCTGTTTGCTCTTGTTGTTGTAAATATGTAAAGCCAGCATTCAAGTTTTTAGGAAAGATTATGAACTAACCATATTCACAATAACTCTTAGGTCCCATGTTTACTCATATCAATGGCATAATCAGCTAGCGAGCAATAATAATAAATCTCGGATGACAACACTTTCTCAAAACAATCATAATATGATATAACAAGATGGTATCTCGCTAGCCCTTTCTGAGACCGCAAAACATAAATGCAGAGCACCTTTAAAGATCAAGGATTGACTAGACATTGTAATTCATGGTAAAAGAGAACCAACCATAGTCATACCCAATATAAATTAATAGTAATTGATGCAAACGATAGCAGTGCTCTCTAGCTGGTGCTTTTTAATAAGAGGGTGATGACTCAACATAAAAGTAAATAGATAGGCCCTTCGCAGAGGGAAGCAGGGATTTGTAGAGGTGCCAGAGCTTGATTTTAAAGCAGAGATAAATAATATTTTGAGCGGCATACTTTCATTGTCAACATAACAACCAAGAGATGGCGATATTTTCCATGCTACACACATTATAGGCGGTTCCCAAACAGAATGGTAAAGTTTATACTCCCCCTCCACCAACATGCATCAATCCATGGCTTGCTCGAAACAACGAGTGCCTTCAACTAACAACAGTCCCAGGGGGAGGTTTGTTTGCAATTATTTTTATTTGATTTGCATAAAGCATGGAATTGGGCATCCCGGTGACCAGCCATTTTCTCGTGAATGAGGAGCGGAGTCCACTCCTCTTGAGAATAACCCGCCTAACATGGAAGATACGGACAACCGATACATGAGCTATTTGAGCATTCAAAACAGAATTTCATTTGAAGGTTTAGAGTTTGGCACATACAAATTTACTTGGAACGGCAGGTAGATACCGTATAGAGGTAGGTATGGTGGACTCATATGGAATGACTTCGGGGTTTATGGGATTGGATGCACAATCAGTATTCCCTCTTAGTACAGGTGAAGGTGTAACACCCCGGATATGATTTTCCCAATATGTACTCCAACTCTTGCCGTTTCCGGCCTTAAGTTATTTTATTTTCTTGGGTTCGGGTCTTTGCCTCCGTGTGTTGTTGTCGTTGTCATGCATCTCATATCATGTCATCATGTGCATTGCATTTGCATACGTGTTCATCTCATGCATTCGAGCATTTTCCCCGTTGTCCGTTTTGCATTCCAGCGCTCCGTTCTCCTCCGGTGGTCGTTTCTACCTTTCTTTCATGTGCGAGGATTAAACATTTCTGGATTGGACCGAGAATTGCCAAGCGGCCTTGGTTTACTACCGGTAGACCGCCTGTCAAGTTTCGTACCATTTGGACTTCGTTTGATGCTCCAACGGTTAACCGAGGGACCGAAAATGCCTTGTGTGTGTTGCAGCCCAACACCCCTCCAATTTGGCCCAAAACCCACATAAACCCTCTCCATCATCTAGAGCGTTCGATCACGATCGCGTGGGCGAAAAACCGCACCTCATTTGGACACTCCTAGCTCCCTCTATGCCTATATATAGATCCCCTCTCGAAAATCCCGGGTCTCCCCTCCCCCTAAACCTAAAAAAATCCCCTCGCGCCGCCGCCGGACACGTTCGTCCCAGGCGGACGAAGTCGCGCCGCCGCCCCGCACTAGTGGCGTAGCGCCATGTGGCGCCTCAATGCCCCCGCATCGCCGGCCCGGGCAGGCCCATCGCCGGCCCCCGAGGCCTGCGCGCCCGCGCCGCCCACCCGGCTCGCCCCACCGCCTTGCTCCTCCTCGCCGGTGCCCGGAGCCCGCGCCAGCCACCGCCTCCTCGCCGTGGTCGCTGCTCCACCGCCGTGCTCCGCCTCGCCGCCCGCCGCCACCTAGTCGCCGGTCGCCGCGCCGCATCGCCGTGGTCGCCATCACCTGCTCCGGCCTCCTCCCTCCTCAGTGTCCGCGCTGCCCCGGCAAGTCCGGCGCCGTCCCGAAGCTCCGGTGAACAGTTCCGGCCAACCTCGTTTTCCCCGCCGGCGAGATCCAGATCCAGATCCAAATCGTCTCGGGTTGACTTTTGCCCGAAATCCTAATTTTTTTTGCTCCTGTTCATCGCATCGTAACTCCTCATCCGTAGCTCCGCTTTGGGCATATAGCATATCAAAATGTTCGTTTCAGAGAGCACATCATTTCATCTCATTGCATCATTTTCATTTGAGTTCATCTTGATGCCCGAAATGCTGTTGGAAGAATGCTATTTGAGATAATTGTCAGATCTGCTGCTCCAATTAGATATTTGTCATTTTTGCCATGATTATTGTGTGCATGATATGCCCCTGAGCTCTTCATGAGTTTTGTTATATGTTTTTCCATCTATCCAGAGGTGCAACCCATGTATTTTTGTGATGTGTGTGGTGACTAGCACAAGCTGGCAAAGTTGTGCATTCGTTAATGCTGATTTCAAGGACTTAGCATTTCCACTAAGTCCTTGATCTGTTTATCTCATTATGCCATATGTTCATGTTATTTCCTAGTGATCCGTGCCTCTTTTGAGGATGATCAGTAAGCATGTTTTGTTAATCTTGTAGTGATCTATCCATCCATGTCTTTGTTTGCAATTATGGAGCACCCTAGCTCAAGTCAATCGAGCTCTACTTTTGTCATTTCGTGAATCTGGGCAGATTGTCTACTTGTTATCAATTTTGCCGAGGATGTTGTAGTTGATCCGTGCGTGCTATGTTATTGTTCTTGCCATGTCTAGCTTGTATTTTGTGTATTCTTGATGGGTATATGATTAGTTTTTCATGACATGCTCTTTAGTGAGTGCATTGAGATCGTAAACATGCCTACTTGATATCTGTTTCAGCATGCTCCAGTTTTTCACTAAGTCTGTGATCTGATTATGTGTTTGCCATGTTCACATGCTTGCAATTGTATTTTCTGATCCCTTTTGGCTCAAGGTCACTAAGGGACTTTTGTTAAGCTCTTTGAGTAGCTCCATGCCATGCTTTACTTTGCCATGTTCAGGTCCTATAGCATATAGTTTTCATGCTCCAAAGTGTGCTACTTGATCTGAAATTCCAGACAAGTGTTAATTTCACAAAGTCTGAAATCTGTTTACCAAATGCCTTTTTGCCTTGCTTGTTTGAACCTGTTAGTGGATGAATTGGCCGTAGCTCAGTGTTCATCTTTTGTTAAGCTTCATGAATGGATCCCTGCCATGCATTTTGTTGTCATGTTTGAGTGCTGTAGCATGTTCATCTTGTTGTATTTAGATGGCTACTTGCTGTAAATCACAGACCGGTGCCATATTTGAATTGCTTGCCATTTCCAAACCGTGACTCCGATTCCGGTGTTCTTTATATCGTTTTCAAGCGATTTAACCTCACCTTTCCAGTGGCACACTTGGATTTCCACGTTGAGGCCAGGTTCATTCATTCCTTGTCAAATCTTGCATATGCATCACATATCACATCCCGCATAGCATACCATGTTTACATCATGTTGTTTGAGCTTTTGCACGTGGTTGATTGTGTTCTTGTTGCTTGTTTGTCTTGTTTGGATAGAGCCGGGAGACGAGTTCGCTAACGAGGAGCCCGTTGAGTTTGCTTTCGAGGATCCAGTCAACTCAGACAACTTTGCAGGCAAGATGATCATACCCTCGAAATCACTTCTATCTTTGCTTTACTAGATGCTCGCTCTTTTGCTATGCCTATGCTACGATGCCTACCACTTGCTTATCATGCCTACTAAATTGCCATGTCAAATCTCTAACCCACCATGTCCTAGCAAACCATTGATTGGCTATGTTACCAGTTTGTTCAGCCCCTCTTATAGCGTTGCTAGTTGCAGGTGAAGATTGGAGACCGTTCCTATTTGGAACATTATTTACTTGTTGGGATATCATTATATTGCCTTGTTATCTTAATGCATCTATATACTTGGTAAAGGGTGGAAGGCTCGGCCTCTCGCCTAGTGTTTTGTTCCACTCTTGCCGCCCTAGTTTCCGTCATATCGGTGTTATGTTCCCGGATTTTGCGTTCCTTACGCGGTTGGGTGATAATGGGAACCCCTTGATAGTTCGCCTTGATTAAAGCTTTTCCAGCAATGCCCAACCTTGGTTTTACCTTTTGCCACCTAGCCTATTTTTCCCTTGGGTTTCCGGAGCCCGAGGGTCATCTTATTTTAAACCCCCCCGGGCCAGTGCTCCTCTGAGTGTTGGTCCACCTGTCAGCTGTCGGTGGCCACCAGGGGCAACTCTGGGTTGGCCTACCCGTACCTAGGACAATCTGAGTGTGCCCTGAGAAAGAGATATGTGCAGCTCCTATCGGGATTTGTCGGCACATTCGGGCGGTGTTGCTGGATTTGTTTTAACCTGTCGAAGTGTCTTGAAGAACCGGGATACCGAGTCTGATCGGAACGTCTCAGGAGGAGGTCTATTCCTTCGTTGACCGTGAGAGCATGTCATGAGCTAAGTTGGGACTCCCCTGCAGGGATTTGAACTTTCGAAGGCCGTGCCCACGGTTATGGGCATATGGGAATTTGTTAATGTCCGGTTGTAGATAACTTGAACCTTAACTTAATTAAAATGAATCCACTTTGTGAGTTACCGTGGTGGTCTCTTCTCGGCGGAGTCCGGGAAGTGAACAAGGTGTTGGAGTAATGCTTGCGCAGGTTGCTCTCTAGTTTCTCGCTCGCGCTTTGCCTCCTTTTCTCGCTCTCTTTTGCGAACAGGATAGCCACCATATAAGCTAGTCGCTTGCTGCAGCTCCACATATTTACCTTGCCTTACCTATGAGCTTAAATAGTCTTGATCGCGAGGGTGCGAGATTGCTGAGTCCCTGTGGCTCACAGATTACTTCCAAACCAGATGCAGGGCCTGATGATTCCATTCCAGATGACGCGCTTGAGCTCAAGTGGGAGTTCGACAAGGACTCACGGCGATACTACGTGTCTTTCCCTGATGATCAGTAGTGGTGCCCAGTTGGGGTGATCGGGACCGTGTCGCATGTTGGGTTATCTTTTATTTTGGCGCCGTAGTCGGGCCATGAGTGTTTGATTGTTGTAATGCTCTTTACGTACTTGATTGACGTGGCGAGTGTAAGCCAACTATGTATCTCCCCTTTTATTATTTATATTACATGGGATGTTGTGAAGATTGCCTAACTTGTAACATTGCCTTCAATGCGATTATGCCTCTAAGTCGTGCCTCGACACGTGGGAGCTATAGTCACATCGAGGGTGTTATAATTTGGTATAAGAGCCTTCCCCAACCTTTGGAGCCCCCACTGATTGATCGTTTTTAGCAGCCGTTGTTGAGTCTAGAAAAATGTTTTGAGTCATTTAGGAATTATATATCAGAGAGTTTAGGAATTCTTTTTACTTCCCAGTCTCCTCATCGCTCTGGTAAGGCATCCTGACTTAGAGTTTTGACTCTTCTCTTCTCAAATTTCACAAAAAAAAATTTTAGGACCACGCGGGTATCTTGGAATCGTTTCGATGGTTTTGTGACGAGAACATCGTTCTTGGTGCCTCCTGTCTTTAGGGGTTGTGGCAGTGTCCCGGGGAGTTGAGCTCCGAGGTGTTGTCGTCACAATTTTATCATTGCAGTTCTGGAATACCTGAGTTTAGTACGCCAACATGGAAAATCTCTTTTATGCAGTTCGTTGGTGAGATCACCTCGACGCCACCCAGTACTGGGGCGGGAGTTCGGGAGTATCGCCATAACTTGTATAAAGGATGCTTTTCAAAGGTTGAGGTAGATGGTTTCCGAAGATTTCTCGGTTATGTGTTGAAGGATGGATACAGCTGGATGTAGGATTTGCTAGATTTCAGTGAGATATTATGCTTCCCCTGTATCCCCAACACCTGATTGCATAACCGGAAAGGTTCGGGAGTTTCATAGGTGGGAATTCTTGTAGCTCTAGCTTTTCTTCCACTGATATTTGGTTTGAGATTGGGATTTCTTACTGAGTATTCGTTCTTGATCCGTACCTTGTGGATTTATTTCTCTACCTAAATTCTAAGTGGCTTCTCAATTTATGGATATGTGACCATTTCAAGAGGAATGCATTCGTTCATTATGTTCGGATGTGAAGACTTTATGTTGCAATTTTCATTCCGTTGGATTCGGCTTCAATATTTGTCTATCAATGTGCTAACGGTTGTCACCCTCTTCAGGATGGCTCCCGCTAAGAGCACCAATCAGAATCAGAATCAGGATTCGCCACCACCTCCACCTCCTCCGGAGGCATGGAAAGCCGTGATGGCCGCAACCAATGCAAACACACAGTTGATCATGCAAATTCTTCAAGAGCGCAATCAAGCGAACCAAGGAAACCAAGGCAACAATCAGAATCACTTTGCTACACTCAACCAGTTCCTTGCTAACGGGCCAAAGACTTTCAGCAATTGTGTTGAGGCAACTAATGCTGACGATTGGCTCGTGGATCTGTGCAAGCATTTCGAGTGCAGTAACATCAGGCCTGAGGACTTTGTCAAGTTCGCTTCCTTCCAACTCAAAGATCAAGCTGCAGAATGGTTCCAAAAGTACAAGGATTCCAAAGGTGGACGTGTGATTACCTGGGATGAATTCCGTCAAGACTTCAAAGCTCATCATATCCCTCAGAGCGTCGTTGAAAGCAAGCGTGAGGAATTCCGCAACCTAAAGCAAGGCTCTTTGTCTGTCTATGACTACAACAAGTTGTTTCAGAAGCTCGCCCGCTTTGCTAAGCAGGACGTACCTGATGAGAAGAGCATGATATACCAGTTCAGGGGTGGTCTCAGAGAAGAAATCCAGCTAGCTCTTGTTCTCTTTGAGCCCTTGAGGTACGATGAGTTCTACAACATGGCATTGAAGCAAGAGGCCGCTCAACTGAGGTGTGATGCTTCCAAGAAGCGAGTCAGAGACACTACTCCTTCTTCCTCTACTCAAGTGGGCAAGCAGCAAAAGTATTGGCTTCCTCCTCCTCCGTTCCGTCAGCCGTATCAGCAGAAGAGCAAAGGTGGCAGTGGATCTTCCCACCCACCCAACCCTGGCTTTCAGAACAAGACTTCGTCTCAAGCTCCAAGATCGAGTGCTCCGTATCACCGTCCGCTTTCAGAGGTCACGTGCAACAAGTGCCAACAGAAGGGTCACTATGCCAACAAGTGTTTCAATCAGAGGCGTCTCCCTCCTCCTCCTCCTGTGAGATCGGCAAGTACAGCTGTGGTCAAGCATAACCCCAAGCACGCCAAGGTCATCTTGATAAACGCAGCTCAGGCAGAGGACTCGTCAGATGTCATCATGGGTAACCTTCTTGTTAATGATATTCCAGCTAAAGTTCTTTTTGACACTGGTGCATCGCATTGTTTCATCTCGAGACTGTTTACATCTAGGAATGAATTGACTTCACAAGTTTTGCCTAGAGCAGTTGTCTCTCCCAGTAAGCGCATGCATGCTAACTCCATCGTTCCGGATGTTACTATCACCTTGGGTGACTACAAGTTTCTGGCTTCTCCAACGGTTCTTGGTGACTCAGATATTGATCTTATTCTCGGGATGGATTGGCTTTCTAAGCACAAGGCTCAGCTTGATTGTGCAGCCAGGCAGATTCAATTGACTCATTCGTCTGAGGATGTAATTGTCTTTGCCGCTCGTGATGATACCATCCATCTGTTTTCTCTCAATGAGAAGGGTGAATTGGATGCTATCTCGCAAATTCCAGTCGTTTGTGAATATCAATACGTCTTTCCAGAAGAGCTTCCAGGAATGCCTCCGCACCGGCCAGTTGAATTCGTCATCGATCTTGAGCCTGGCACGGAACCAGTGTGCAAGCGTCCTTACAAGCTCGGACCTGAAGAGTTGAAGGAGCTGAAGAAGCAACTCGATATTCAAGAGAGAATGGGTCTCATCCGGCCTAGTTCTTCTCCGTGGGGTTGTGGTGTTCTTTTTGTGAAGAAGAAGGATGGAATGGACCGACTTTGTGTTGATTACCGTCCATTGAACAAGAAGACCATCAAGAACAAATACCCACTTCCCAACATCAACGAGCTGTTCGAACAACTCAAAGGTGCCCAAGTATTCTCCAAGCTTGATCTCCGTATGGGTTACCATCAGATTCGAATCCGTGAGTAAGATATTCCCAAGACGGCTTTCAGGACAAGCTATGGTTCATATGAATACACTGTCATGTCTTTTGGCCTCGTCAACGCTCCTCCGACGTTCTCTTGCATGATGAATTTCATCTTCAACGCCTACACTAATGACTTCGTTTTGGTCTATCTCGACGACATTCTGGTTTTCTCGAAGAACAAGGAAGATCATGCCAAGCACTTGCGTTTGGTACTCGATAAGCTCAGAGAACACCAGTTCTACGCCAAGTTCTCCAAGTGCGAATTTTGGCTTGATGAGATTCTTTATCTTGGTCATATCATCTCTGCCAAGGGCATTGCGGTGAATCCCGAGAAGGTGTCTGCAATTGTGAATTGGGAACCTCCTCAGAACATGAAGAAACTCCGTAGCTTCCTCCGTCTCGCAAGCTACTGCCGAAGATTCATTGAAAACTTCTCTAAGATCGCGAAGCCTCTCTCAAATCTTCTCCGGAAGCACGTCAAGTACGTTTGGTCTCCAGAGTGTGACATTGCTTTCAACACTTTGAAAGAGAAATTGATCACTGCTCCAGTTCTAACTCCGCCTAATGAATCCAAGCCGTACGAGGTCTTTTGTGATGCCTCTCTCCAAGGTCTTGGTGCAGTGTTGATGCAAGAGAAGAAAGTTGTGGCTTATACCTCTCGCCAGTTGAAGCCCAACGAGAAGAACTACCCCACTCATGATCTCGAGTTGGCGGCAGTTGTGCATGCTCTTTTGACTTGGAGACATCTCTTATTGGGAAGAAAAGTGGACATTTTCACTGATCACAAGAGTCTCAAGTACATCTTCACTCAGCCTAATCTCAACCTCAGGCAGACTCGATGGGTCGAAATGATTCAAGAGTATAATCCGAGTATCGAGTATACTCCAGGCAAGGCCAAATGTGATTGCTGACGCTTTGAGCAGGAAGGCTTACTGCAACAGTCTTATTCTCAAGCCTTATCAACCCGAGCTTTGTGAAGCTTTCCGCAAACTTAATCTGCAAGTTGTTCCTCAAGGTTTCCTTGCCAACCTACAAGTCTCTCCTACCTTGGAAGACCAGATTCACCAAGCTCAGCTTCTTGATGCTATGGTGAAGAAGGTGAAGATTGGGATTGCCAAGAGTCAACCCAAGTACAAGTGCTACCGCCTTGATGACAAGGATACTCTCTTCTTCGAGGATCGTATTGTTGTGCCCAAAGGTGACCTTCGTAAAGTGATCATGAACGAGGCTGACAATTATCTCCTCTCCATCCACCCTGGGAGCACGAAGATGTATCAGGACCTCAAGCAGGCTTATTGGTGGACTCGAATGAAGCGCGAGATTGCTCAATTCGTGAATGAATGTGATGTCTACAGAAGAGTGAAGGCAGAACACCAAAGGCCAGCTGGTCTCCTCCAACCTCTTGCCATTCCAGAATGGAAGTTTGACCACATTGAGATGGACTTCGTGACTGGGTTTCCAAAGTCCAAATGTGGCAATGATGCTATATTCATTGTCATTGACAAACTCACTAAAGTGGCTCACTTTCTGCCTATCAAAGAGTCAATCACTGTAGCTCAATTGGCGGAACTCTATACCTCTGGGATTGTCTCTCTGCACGGTATCCCACAAGTGATCTCTTCAGACCGTGGCAGCATCTTTACCTCCAAATTTTGGGACTCTTTTCAGAAGGCCATGGGCACCAACATCTTCTTCAGCACAGCTTTCCATCCGCAAACTAGTGGTCAAGTCGAGCGTGTGAACCAGATTCTTGAAGAGATGCTCAGGGCTTGTGTGATCTCCTTCGGCATGAAGTGGGAGGATTGTCTTCCATATGCTGAATTATCCTACAACAACAATTTTCAAGCAAGTTCGGGCAAGGCCCCATTTGAAATTCTATATGGCAGGAAGTGCCGTACCCCTCTCAACTGGTCTGAAACCGGTGAACGTCAGCTTCTCGGAAATGACTTAATCACAGAGGCAGAGGAAATGTGCAAAGTCATTCGAGATAACCTCAAAGCAGCCCAATCCCGCCAGAAGAGCTACTATGATAGTAAGCACCGTGATTTGGCTTTCGAGATCGGAGATCATGTTTACCTCAACGTCTCTCCAATGAAAGGTACTCATCGCTTCGGTATCAAAGGGAAGCTTGCCCCTAGATACGTGGGACCTTTCAAGATTGTCAGCAAGAGAGGCGATCTCGCCTATCAACTCGAGCTTCCTTCAAACTTTGCAAATGTGCATGACGTGTTCCATGTCTCTCAGCTTCGAAAGTGCTTCAAGACTCCTGACCGCACCGTCAACTTCGAGGACATTGAGCTCCAAGAAGATCTCTCCTATCGTGAGCACCCCATTGCTATTCTCGAACAGTTTGAACGCAAGACTCGCAACAAGTCAATCAAATTCCTCAAAGTCAAGTGGTCACACCATTCCGACCGTGAAGCTACCTGCGAACGCGAGGATCACCTCCGTTCTGAGTACCCGGCGTTCTTTCAGTCCTAGATCTCGGGACGAGATCCTTTCGTAGTGGTGGAGTGTTGTAACACCCCGGATATGATTTTCCCAATATGTACTTCAACTCTTGTCGTTTCCGGCCTTAAGTTATTTTATTTTCTCGGGTTCGGGTCTTTGCCTCCATGTGTTGTTGTCGTTGTCATGCATCTCATATCATGTCATCATGTGCATTGCATTTGCATACGTGTTTATCTCATGCATTCGAGCATTTTCCCCGTTGTCCGTTTTGCACTCCGGCGCTCCGTTCTCCGCCGGTGGTCGTTTCTACCTTTCTTTCGTGTGTGGGGATTAAACATTTCCGGATTGGATCGAGACTTGCCAAGCGGCCTTGGTTTACTACCAGTAGACCGCCTATCATGTTTCGTACCATTTGGACTTCGTTTGATGCTCCAACGGTTAACCGAGGGACCGAAAAGGCCTCGTGTGTGTTGCAGCCCAACAACCCTCCAATTTGGCCCAAAACCCTCTCCATCATCTAGAGCGTTCGATCACGACCGCGTGGCCGAAAACCGCACCTCATTTGGACACTCCTAACTCCCTCTATGCCTATATATAGATCCCCTCTCGAAAATCCCGGGTCTCCTCTCCCACTAACCCTAAAAAATCCCCTCGCGCCGCCGCCGGACACGTCCGTCCCGGGAAGACGAAGTCGCACCGCAGCCCCGCCCCAGTGGCGTAGCGCCACGTGGCGCCTCAATGCCCCCGCATCGCCGGCTCGGGCAGGCCCATCGCCGGCCCCCGAGGCCCGCGCGCCAGCGCCGCCCACCCGGCTCGCCCCGCCGCCTTGCTCCTCCTCGCCGGCGCCCGGAGCTCGCACCGGCCACCGCCTCCTCGCCGTGGTCGCCGCTCCGCCGCTGTGCTCCACCTCGCCGCCCGCCGCCACCTAGTCGCCGGTAGCCGCACCGCATCGCCGTGGTCGCCATCACCGGCTCCTCCCTCCTCCTACCTCCTCGGTGTCCGCGCCGCCCCGGCAAGTCCTGCGCCGTCCCGAAGCTCCGGTGAACAGTTCCGGCCAACCTCGTTTTCCCCGCCGACGAGATCCAGATCCAGATCCAAATCGTCTCGGGTTGACTTTTGCCCGAAATCCTAATTTTTTTGCTCCTGTTCATCGCATCGTAACTCCTCATCCGTAGCTCCGCTTTGGGCATATAGCATATCAAAATGTTCGTTTCAGAGAGCACATCATTTCATCTCATTGCATCATTTTCATTTGAGTTCATCTTGATGCCCGAAATGCTGTTGGAAGAATTCTATTTGAGATAATTGTCAGATCTGCTGCTCCAATTAGATATTTGTCATTTTTGCCATGATTATTGTGTGCATGATATGCCCCTGAGCTCTTCATGAGTTTTGTTATATGTTTTGCCATCTATCCAGAGGTGCAACCCATGTATTTTTGTGATGTGTGTGGTGACTAGCACAAGCTTGCAAAGTGGTGCATTCGTTAATGCTGATTTCAGGGACTTAGCATTTCCACTAAGTCCTTAATCTGTTTATCTCATTATGCCATATGTTCATGTTGTTTCCTATTGATCCGTGCCTCTTTTGAGGATGATCATTAAGGATGTTTTGTTAATCTTGTAGTGCTCTATACATCCATGTCTTTGTTTGAAATTATGGAGCACCCTAGCTCGAGTCAATCGAGCTCTACTTTTGTCATTTCGTGAATCTGGGCAGATTGTCTACATGTTAGCAATTTTGCCGAGGATGTTGTAGTTGATCCGTGCATGCTATGTTATTGTTATTGCCATGTCTAGCTTGTATTTTGTGTATTCTTGATGGGTGTATGATTAGTTTGTCATGAAATGCTCTGTAGTGAGTGCATCGAGCTCGTAAACATGCCTACTTGATATCTATTTCAGCATGCTCCAGTTTTTCAGTCTGAAAAACTGATTATGTTTTTGCCATGTTCACATGCTTGCAAATGTATTTTCTGATCCCTTTTGGCTCAAGGTCACTAAGGGACTTTTGTTAAGCTCTTTGAGTAGCTCCATGCCATGCTTTACTTTGCCATGTTCAGGTCCTGTAGCATATTGTTTTCATGCTCCAAAGTGTGCTATCTGATCTGAAATTCCAGACAAGTGTTAATTTCACTAAGTCTGAAATCTGTTTACCAAATGCATTTTTGCCATGCTTGTTTGAACCTGTTAATGGATGAATTGGCCGTAGCTCAGTGCTAGACTTTTGTTAAGCATCATGAATGGATCCCTGCCATGTATTTTGTTGTCATGTTTGAGTGCTGTAGCATGTTCTTCTTGTTGCATTTAGATGGCTACTTGCTGTAAATCGCAGAACGTGGTCATATTTGAATTGCTTGCCATTTCCAAACCGTAACTCCGATTCCGGCATTCTTCATATAGTTTTCAAGCGATTTCATCTCATATTTCCATTGGCACACTTGGATTTCCAAGTTGAGGCCAGGTTCATTCATTCCTTATCAAATCTTGCATATGCATGACATTTTGCATCCCGCATAGCATACCATCTTTGCATCATGTTGTTTGAGTTTGCACGTGGTTGATTGTGTCCTTGTTGATTGTTTGTCTTGTTTGGGTAGAGCCGGGAGACGAGTTCGCTAACGAGGAGCCCATTGAGTTTGCTTTCGAGGATCCAGTCAACTCTGACATCTTTGGAGGCAAGATGATCATATCCTCGAAATCACTACTATCTTTGCTATGCTAGATGCTCGCTCTTTTGCTATGCCTATGCTACGATACCTACCACTTGCTTATCATGCCTCCCAAATTTCCATGTCAAACCTCTAACCCACCATGTCCTAGTAAACCGTTGATTGGCTATGTTACCGCTTTGCTCAACCCCTCTTATAGCGTTACTAGTTGCAGGTGAAGATTGGAGGCCGTTCCTTGTTGGAACACTATTTACTTGTTGGGATATCATTATATTTCCATGTTATCTTAATGCATCTATATACTTGGTAAAGGGTGGAAGGCTCGGCCTCTCGCCTAGTGTTTTGTTCCACTCTTGCCGCCCTAGTTTCTGTCATATCGGTATTATGTTCCCGGATTTTGCGTTCCTTACGCGGTTGGGTGATAATGGGAACCCCTTGATAGTTTGCCTTGATTAAAGCTTTTCCAGCAATACCCAACCTTGGTTTTACCTTTTGCCACCTAGCCTCTTTTTCCCTTGGATTTCCGGAGCCCGAGGGTCATCTTATTTTAAACCCCCCCCCGGGCCAGTGCTCCTCTGAGTGTTGGTCCACCTGTCAGCTGCCGAGGGCCACCAGGGGCAACTCTGGGCTGACCTACCCGTACCTAGGACAATCTGAGTGTGCCCTGAGAAAGAGATATGTGCAGCTCCTAACGGGATTTGTCGGCACATTCGGGCGGTGTTGCTGGATTTGTTTTAACCTGTCGAAGTGTCTTGAAGAACCGGGATATCGAGTCTGATCGGAACGTCACGAGAGGAGGTCTATTCCTTCATTGACCATGAGAGCTTGTCATGGGCTAAGTTGGGACTCCCCTCTAGGGATTTGAACTTTCGAAAGCCGTGCCCGCGGTTATGGGCAGATGGGAATTTGTTAATGTCCGGTTGTAGATAACTTGAACCTTAACTTAATTAAAATGAATCCACTGTGTGAGTTACCGTGATGGTCTCTTCTCGGCGGAGTCCGGGAGGTGAACACGGTGTTGGAGTAATGCTTGCGCAGGTTGCTCTCTAGTTTCTCGCTCGCGCTTTGCCTCCTCTTCTCGCTCTCTTTTGCGAACAAGATAGCCACGATATAAGCTAGTCGCTTGCTGCAGCTCCACATATTTACCTTGCCTTACCTATGAGCTTAAATAGTCTTGATCGCGAGGGTGCGAGATTGCTGAGTCCCTGTGGCTCAAAGATTACTTCCAAACCGGATGCAGGGCCTGATGATTCCGTTCCAGATGACGCGCTTGAGCTCAAGTGGGAGCTCGACGAGGACTCACGCCGATACTACGTGTCTTTCCCTGATGATCAGTAGTGGTCCCCAGTTGGGGTGATCGGGACCGTGTCGCATGTTGGGTAATCTTTTATTTTGGCGCCGTAGTCGGGCCATGAGTGTTTGATTGTTGTAATGCTATGTATGTACTTGATTGACTTGGCGAGTGTAAGCCAACTATGTATCTGCCCTTTTATTATTTATATTACATGGGATGTTGTGAAGATTGCCTAACTTGCGACCTTGCCTTCAATGCGATTATGCCTCTAAGTCGTGCCCCGACACGTGGGAGCTATAGTCGCATCGAGGGTGTTACAGAAGGCTAGAAAATAACTGGGAAGCGACCAGCTAGAGAGCGACAACAGTCATGAACATGCATTAAAATTAATCAACACCGGATGCAAGCATGAGTAGGATATAATGCACCCTGAACATAAATATCATAGAGGCTATGTTGATTTTGTTTCAACTACATGCATGAACATGTGCCAAGTCAAGCCACTCGAACCGTTCAAAAGAGGATACCACCCTATCATACCACATCACAACCATTTTAATAGCATGTTGGCACACAAGGTAAACCATTATAAGGTCCTAGCTAATTATGCATGGCATAAGCAACTATAATCTCTAATTGTCATTGCAAACATGTTTATTCATAATAGGCTGAATCAGGAACAATGAACTAATCATATTTAAAAAAACAAGAGAGGTCGAGTTCATACCAGCTTCTCCCATCTCAACCAGTCCATCATATATCGTCATAATTGACTTTCACTTGCACGACCGAATGATGTGAATAATAATAACAGTGCATGTGCATTGGACTAAGCTAGAATCTGCAAGCATTCAATAAACAAGAGAAGACAAAGCAATATGGGCTCTTTGTTAAATCAACAATAATGCATATAGGAGTCACTTCAACAATTTAATCATGGTCTTCTCCTATCGACCCCCAAAGAAAAGAAAAGAAATAAAACTATTTACACGGGAAAGCTCCCAACAAGCAAAAGAAGAACATGAAATCTTTTGGGGTTTTCTTTTTAATTACTACTACAAGCATGGAAATTAAAACTAGCTAAAATCTACAACTAATTTTTTTTGGTTTTTCTGAAGGTTTATTAAACACACAAGTAGAAAGCATAAAATAGAAAATAAACTAGCATGGATATTACAGTGAAAGAGTATGAGCACTGACATCTAGCAATGAGTGTGTGAACATGAATGTAATGTCGGTGAGAAATACTTACTCCCCCAAGCTTAGGCTTTTGGCCTAAGTGGGTTTATTGCCACGGATGGCATGGCGGATATCCAAAGTTGTAGTTGGGGTCATACTGAGATGCAGCAGTCATTGCATCGTGGGCTGCAGCTTGGAGGCGAGCTATCTCCGCCCTCCTCTTGTACTCTTCTGCCTCCTCTCTAGTTATAGAATATCTCCCTTTTGCCTGAAAGTCAAAGAAAGTAGAAGCAGGGAGAGCGACGTGATAGGTACGTCGTCTGTCAAAGATTAGTCGGTATTAGAGGAACTGATCGTTCCTCTCAATAAAATGATGACGAACCATAGCCTCATAATCCAAATAAGCAGGACGCAACTCAATATCATCCTCATGTATGGTTATACCAAGAAAATTAGTTATACGGGTTGCATTAATGCCACCAAAGAAATCTCCATTAATTCTATTATGATTCAACCTACGTGCAACAATGGCTCCCAAATTATAATGTTTATCTCCTAACACAGCACACCTAAGAATACTTAGGTCAGGGACACACATATGACATGCTTCATCTTTACCATTTATGCATCTACCTATGAAGAGAGAAAAATAATGTATAGCAGGAAAATGAATGCTCCCTATGGTAGCTTGTGTTATATCTCTAAATTCCCCCACAGTTATACTAGCAAGAAAATCACTAAACTCAGATTTGCAAGGTTCACTAGTACTACCCCATTGTGGAAGTTTGCAAGCATTGGCAAAATCCTCTAAGTCCATAGTACAAGAATTTTCATAGAGATCAAACATGATAGTTTGAGAATTGCGTGAAGATGAAAATTCAAACCTCCTCACAAAGGAACTAGTGAGATAGCAGTACTAACGGCACTTTTCTACCTCGAAGCTCACAAGATCAGCATGACGCAAATATGCGTTAAATTATTCCTTAATTCCTGCTCGATCCATGAAGTCCTTTGAAGGCCATTCACAAGGCCGCACTGGGGCGTCCCTTGGTGGTTCATCATCGGCATCACGCATTGCAAGCCTGGGTCCTTGATTCCTTGAAGGACCACCTTGGTACATTTTCCTAAACATATTTCTTCCTATGAAAAATTTCTGAAATTTTTAGTAACTTCAAATAAAAGTGAACCAAGCTCAACAAAATTGATAGAAACTACTCCTACAAGTGCCTAGGACCTATATCATGCATTAAAACTACTTGGAACCATATAAATTTGACATGCAAGCTCAAGAACATGGTCACCTAGGCAGCACAAATTTGCAATGAATAAAGCACTAGAACAAAAACTAATTGGACCAATGGAGGAGTCACATCCAAAGGGACAATCCCCCAAAGCAGTTTTGTGAGAGGTGTTTTGAGCAAGCAGATCGAAAATCGTAGAAAAATGAGCTAGAACTCATGCTTGAGCTGGATGGTGATTTTTTTGGGAGGAAGAAGAAGTCTGTGGGTGCAAGAATAAGTGGAGGGGAGCCACCATGGGCCCACGAGGCAGGGGGCGCGTCCTGTAGGGGTGGGTGCGTCGTGGACCCTCGTGCCCATGTGCTTGCTCTCCCTGCTGTGTTCTTAGTGCCAGATATTCTCAAATATCCAGAAAAAATCATATTGAATTGGCAGGGCATTTGGAGAACTTTTATTTTTGTGGTATTTTTATATTGCACGGATAATTCAGAAAACTAACAGAAAATACTATTTTTACTTTATTTCAACTAAATAACAGAAAGTAAAAGGAGGGTACAGAAGGTTGTGCTTTCTAACTTCATCCATCTCATGCTTATCAAAAGGAATCCACTAACAAGGTTGATCAAGTCTTGTTAACAAACTCATTTCGAGTAACATGAAACCGGAGAAATTTCGAATGACACTATGTTACCTCAACGGGGATATGCACATCCCCAACAATAAGAATATCATATTTCTTCTTGACAGTAGGAAGAGGAAATTCAAAACCTCCAAAAATAATCGATGGAATTTTTCCAATAGAATTGATACCGTGGACTTGTGGTTGCTTCCTCAGAAAGTGTACCGTATGCTCATTACCATTAACATGAAAAGTGACATTTCCTTTGTTGCAATCAACAACAACCCCTGCAGTATTCAAAAAAGGTCTTCCAAGAATAATAGACATACTATCGTCCTCAGGAATATCAAGAATAACAAAGTCCATTAAAATAGTAATGTTTGCAACTACAACAGGCACATCCTCACAAATACCGACAGGTATAGCAGTTGATTTATCAGCCATTTGCAAAGACATTTCAGTAGGTGTCAACTTATTCAAATCAAGTCTACGATATAAAGAGAGAGGCATAACACTAACACCGGCTCCAAGATCACATAAGGCAGTTTTAACATAGTTTCTTTTAATGGGGTATGCTATAGTTGGTACTCCAGGATCTCCTAGTTTCTTAGGTATTCCACCTTTAGAAGTATAATTAGGAAGCATGGTGGAAATTTCATCTTCCGCTATCTTTCTTTTATTAGTAAGAATATCTTTCATGTACTTAGCATAAGGATTCATTTTGACCATATCAGTTAATCGCATATGCAAAAAGATAGGTGTAATCATTTCAACAAAGCGCTCAAAATCCTCGTCATCCTTTTTCTTGGATGGTTTGGGAGGAAAAGGCATGGGTTTCTGAACCCATGGTTCTCTTTCTTTACCATGTTTCCTAGCAACAAAGTCTCTCTTATCATAATGTTGATTCTTTGATTGTGGGTTATCAAGATCAACAGCAGGTTCAATTTTTATATCATTATCATTACTGGGTTGAGCATCAACATGAACATCATCATTAACATTTTCATTAGGTTTATGTTCATTACCAGATTGTGTTTCAGCATCATAAATAGAGATATCATTGGGATTCTCAGGTGTGTCAATAACAGGTTCACTAGAAGCATGCAAAGTCCTATCAGTTTTCTTTTTCTTCCTCTTAGAAGGACTAGGTACATCAATATCATTTCTGTGAGAATCTTGCTCAATTCTCTTAGGATGGCCCTCAGGATACAAAGGTTCCTAAGTCATTTTACCACCTCTAGTCATAACTCTAACAACATTATCATTTTTCTTACTATTTAATTCATTGAGCAAATCATTCTAAGCTTTAAGTACTTGTTCTACTTGAGTGGTAACCATAGAAGCATGTTTACTAATGAGTTTAAGTTCACCTTTAACTCTAGACATATAATCACCCAAGTGTTCAATCATATAAGCATTTTGTTTCAATTGTCAACCAAAATAAGCATTGATGTCTTCTTGCTTAACCATAAAGTTATCAAACTCATTCAAACATTGGCTAGCAAACTTAGTAGGAGGGATTTCAGCTTTATCATATCTATAGAGATAATTTACCTTGACTACCTGTGTCGGGTTATCAAGACCTTCTGTTTCTTCAATAGGTGATGGATTAAAACCATATATTTCCTCAATAGGCGGTAAATTAAGACCATGTATTTCTTCAATAGGAGGTAAATTCTTAACATCTTCAGCTTTAATACCCTTTTCTTTCATGGATTTCTTTGCCTCTTGCGTATCTTCAGGACTGAGAAATAGAACACCCCTTTTCTTCGGAGTTGGTTTAGGAATAGGCTCAAGAGTTGGCTCAGGAGCTGGCTCAGGAAGTGTCCAATTATTTTCATTTGTCAGTATATTATTCAATAGAATTTCAGCTTCATCCGGTGTTCTTTCCCTGAAAACAGAACCAGCACAACTATCCAGGTGGTCTCTGGAAGCATCGGTTAGTCCATTATAAAAGATATCAAGTATTTCATTTTTCTTAAGAGGATGATCAGGCAAAGCATTAAGTAATTGGAGAAGCCTCCCCCAAGCTTGTGGGAGACTCTCTTCTTCAATTTGCACAAAATTATATATATCCCTTAAGGCAGCTTGTTTCTTATGAGCAGGGAAATATTTATCAGAGAACTAATAAATCATATCCTGGGGACTACGCACACAACCAGGATCAAAAGAATTAAACCATATCTTAGCATCACCC
This sequence comes from Triticum urartu, assembly GCF_056163025.1. Taxonomy (NCBI): domain Eukaryota; kingdom Viridiplantae; phylum Streptophyta; class Magnoliopsida; order Poales; family Poaceae; genus Triticum; species Triticum urartu. The sequence goes on along the minus strand of NC_141873.1, from coordinate 188,161,939 downwards.
TTTAATGAGAACGGAAATATTTTGTGACGCCCCCAATTTGACCGTACACTAATCATACACGCAATTGTGTACGATCAAGATCAAGGACTCACAGGAAGATATCACAACACAACTCTAGACACAAATTAAAATAATACAAGCCTTATATTACAAGCCAGGGGCCTCAAGAGCTCGAATACATAAGCTCGAATGCAAACACGTCAGCGGAAGCAATATAATCTGAGTACAAACATGAGTTAAACAAGTTTTCCTTAAGAAGGCTAGCACAAAAGCAACATCGATCGAAAAGGCAAGACCTCCTGCCTGGGAGCCTCCTAACTACTCCAAGTCATTAGCGGCCGTCACGTTGTACTAGGCACCCTCGGGGTAGTAGTAATCATCAGTGGTGTCGTCTGGCTCCTGGGATCCGTCATCTGGTCACAACAATCGGGTATATGGGAAAAAGAGGTAGCAAAGAAACCGTGAGTACTCATCCAAAGTTCTCGCAAGACTTACATCAGATCTAAACTAAGTATGCATCTGTATCAAAGGAAATGGGATGTATCTGTGGACTGAACTGCAGAATGCCAGAAAAGAAGGGGAAAGCCTAGCCTATCGAACACTAGCATCTTGAAGCATCTTCAGGCATCTTGCACCATATAGAAGAGTACAGATCAACATAATGTAAAGTAGTAGTAGTGTTATCAACCTCGGCCAGAGATCCTTTCTCGACTCCCTGCGAGAAAGCAATCCCAGAGCCATACTATCTAGTTATCACCTCAAGTATCCAGTTCTAGCTTTATCAATTGGGATACAACTCCGAGTGTCTGTTACCATAGGACAGGCTATCGATAGATGTTTTCTTCCCTGCAGGGGTGCACCAACTTACCCACCACGCTCGATTAACTCCGGCCGAACACACTTTCTTGGGTCATGCCCGGCCTCGGCCAAACAATATGCTGCAACCCGACCTAGGCTTAATAGAGAGGTCAAGCACGCCGGACTAAACCTATGACCCCAGGGGTCTTGGTCCATCACCCTGGGAACTCCTGCATGTTGCGTGGGCGGTCGGTGAGTAGACCTAGCTACCTCCTTAAAAGGCAGGAGCTTACCAGTCCAACCCGCCGCCCGCCGCTCAATAGCATGACGTCTATTACGCTTCGGCTGATGTATACGACGCAGAACGCCCATACTATGCCCATGTGATGGTTAGTGCTATCAGGCCAGAGGCCCCTCGGATCAAATATCCAAATTGTAGTGGATTAGGAGCATGCGGTAACGAGCAGAGACTCACGATCGATGTGACCCCGTCGCCCCGTCTTGAGTACTTGCGGCAAGGGCTAGGAATGCCCAGCCACGCCTCGTAAGTATCTCGGGGGCACCTTCCAGGTCAACCCGACTCCACATCACTCGCTATTAAGCTCGCGTGGGTACCCCTCAGGGCCGACCCGTCTTTAGTAACATGGTTCAGTGTAAAGTCAAGTAACCATAGTAACTGTGCGTCTAACACCAAGGGGAAAACCCGAGCAATCACCCCCGATGAATTCCACTCGATGTTATCATCAAGGTGAACGTAAGAGGATCCACCCTCGAGGTTCACACTTGACGGGTTGCACGACGGAGCCGTAACGGAAGTGGTTAAGGAGGAAAGCACCCTCGATGACCTCGACCGTATAGCTACACTATAGAGATCTCATCAGGAGTGATGTAAGAGGTTCCACCCTCGGCACTCGATGGTTATTCTACAGAGCCGTACAACTAGGGGGGATGATGTGCGGTGTCGGGGCCTGGACGTCGATCACGTTGGTCGAGTCATCAAACATAAAGTGGGGCAACTAGGACAAGGTGGGGGGTCACCGATGGATCTCTAACCAACCTATATTAAGTAGTTTAGGATAAGCAGGTAAGGTATGAAAGTAGGTAACAAAAATAGGCTATGCATCAGAGTAGGATAATACATAAAGTAGCAGCAGTTCTAATGCAAGCATGAGAGGGAAAGAAATGGGCGATATCGGAATGCTCAAGGAGGGTTTGCTGCCTGGTTGCTCTGGCAAGGAGGGGTCGTCGTCGACGTACTCGATCACAGGGGCAACAGCGGTCTCGGGGTCTACCGGAGAGAAGAGGGGGAAGAAACAATAGATATAAAGCAAACATAGCATCACAATGCATAACATGGCAATAAGTTGAGCCGGGTGTGACCTAACGTATGGCTACGTGATATAGGTGAAGGGGGAATTCAACCAGGAATGTTTTCCTGGTTCTGGACCTGTGTCAAACGGATGACCAGAGGGGGAATGTTCCATGTTCAGATAGTTAGAGGCATCCGACAGGAAAATGGATAGTGTATTTGGGTTCGTTGGATTTTTCTGAGCAACTTTCATATAGAAAACATTTTCATACGAGTTACGGATTATTTTCTACGAATTTTCAAAGATTTAAACATTTTATGGAATTAAATAAATTAACATAAAAGAAATACTACGTCAGCATGACATCACTATGACATCAGCCGTCAACAGGACAGCTGACCAGGTCAAACAGATCAGTAGGTCCCACCTGTCAACCTCTCCGGGTTAAATAGTGGGTTAAATTAATCTAGCAGACTGATTAGAGGGGTGGGCCCCTAGTGTCAGTGGCTAACTAACTACTAATTAAATAACAGATTTTGACTAGCAGTTTTATTTATTTAAAAACGTTTTAAACAAGAGGGGCCCACACGTCAGTCTCATTGGGCAGCCGAGTCAGCAGTTGACTAGGTCAGCCCAGTCAACGGGGGTCAGCGGGGCCACCGGGGCCACCAGTCAGCGACCCTGAGGGTGGTCCCAGGGTGGCCATATCAACATGTCGGCGGTGACACTCCGGCGAGCCGTCTTCGCGGCGGAGGGCTCGGACCTCACCAGAAACACACCAAAGAGGGTCGTTTTGAGCGTGGTCGGGCTCGTTCGGACGCGGGAGGAGCGGCGCATCCAACTGTGGCCTTAGCTCGGGCTGGGGCGGGCTGCAACGACGACGGCGTGAGGCGGGGCGATCGCCGGAGTTCGTCCGCTTTCAGGTTTGCCGCTAGAGGGCACCAAAACATGCGCGGTTTGCGGCTACAGCTATCTGGTGATGCGGCGCATCCGATGGAGCAAGCAGAAGGGGTGGAGTGGTGCCGACGACAAGCCGTGGCGGCGGTGGTGTTCGGGTGGAAGTGGATTAGCAGCAGCAGTGCGCAAACGGGCGAGGCAAAGGGGGTAGCAAAGTCCTACGCGCGCGGGCGAGTTAAATGGGCACTGGCGCGGGACCATTTGGTCGCCGGAAGCTCGTCGGCAATGAGCTCCCGCGGTGATGGGCTCGGGCACGTAAGAGACGGCAACTACGGGCACGTTGGGGCAAGGAGAAAAGAGCGGGGAGGAAGGAGAGCTCACCGCGGAGCACAAGGAGGCTCGGTGGCGGTTTAGGAGCTGCAGGGGCGGCGAATCGGGGCGATGGAGTTCGTCGGTGCTGGGGAGGAAGACGAAGGCGTTCCGGTGCTACAGCGCCTCCGAGCTCCAGCTGAGGCCACCAGTCAAAGGAGTCGACCCCAGCGGAGCTCACCGACGGGGTCAGCGGGCGCGGGGCCGCCGGTGGCCGCGACAACGACGGAGGACGGCGACGACCGCACTCGGGTGTTGATGGGGAACGAGGGGAAGAGCGAGGAGCGGGCAAGTGGGGAGGCAGGAGGAAGTGGGAAAGGGGATCGAGGGGGCGTAGCATCGGCGTCCTTATCCCCTCTATGGCCTGTAGCAGCGCGGGACGGTGAGGTGGTGGGACGACGACGAGCTGGAGCCCCTCCCCTCGGTCGGTCGAACAGGGAGGGAGGGAGACGACCCAGGGGGGTTGGGCCGGTTGGTTGAGGTAGGTGGGCCGGACGGCTGGCCGACTGGGCCTGCCAAGCGGCTAAGGCCCAGGCAGAGGGGGGGGGTTCCTCTTCTTTTCTTTTTTAAAATCTTTTATTATTATTTTTATTAAAAGGATAGCTTACTATTTTGCAATTATTTCGAGCACCAACTCTTGTAAAATGTGCCACATGCCACAATAAATACTTTACAATATTGTGAAGTTGCACAACATTGTTTTGAGCATTTGGAAATGTTTAAGAAATTTTAGAAATTGAAAAAGCCAATTTAATTGTTGTTGGACCACTGAAATAACTTCCAGGAGCATTTTTGCAATCCAACAGAGGTAGGTTTCATCATGACAAATACTTAGAGAATATTTGCCATAGTGTGAACTATTTTTCTGGCTCATTTGAAGATGCAAATAATTGGCTTGCAATTTGAATTGAATTGGACTTGATTTTTAGACAAGTCGCATTTTGGCTTAGGAAAGCATGATGATAAGGCATTATTAGGGGGGATTACTGTAGCATGATATTGGGGGTGTTACAAATCTCCTCCACTACCAGAAATCTCGTCCCGAGATTTAAGATGTGTAGTAAGGAAAAAGACTCGGGAAGGACGGAGCTCAACACAAGATAGGTACGCGGGGACTATGGCAGTGAACGTGGCATAGAAGCATCTTTCGAGTTGGAACTTAAGAAAACAGCGAGAGCAAAATATGAAGGTACAATAAGAAGTTTCAAGCGAATGGACAAATGATCGATACCTGAACAGTGTGAGAAAGGGGTTCAGAGCATCGGGAATAGGTCATCTCTCGGACAGTGGCTCGTGACAACACACAAAGCCAAGAGCAAATGATACCTCGGAATAAAGGATACACAGGAGAGTCAGGTTCCGATCCTATGGAACTGTGGGTTATGGGCCCACCATGTGGGTTAAAATAGAAGGAGCGATGGCATCTTGCATGGTCATGATAGCAAGGCATGTCAGAGGGTAGCCTATCAGTTATGTCGGTAACAACGTCGGTACCAAGGGCGAGGGACGAAGAGAACCATTTTCTTGCTCGTTGAACGAGGCGGGCCGCTAGGCAAAGTTCTCGTCCATCGGTAGCTACCGGAATGTCATCAACAATAGTAACAGGGTCTTTACTGACAGAGTTGTACATTGAGGTGCTTACCTAAGCAGGAAATTATCTCTACTGAGATAAGTTAGTTTACCGGAAAGGTTAAACAGAAGAATGGAAAGGAAAATATGATTAGTATATTAATCAGAACAATGGAAAGGAAAATGTGCTTAAACACAATTATCAGGGGTATATCCTCCCCAAGGACAAGGAGAGGATGATATCCATGACAGGATAGTAAGTAGATAACCAATTAGGTAAAGTGAAAGAAATTTCATGACATTACCCATACAACGGTGTTTGGATAATTGATAAAGAAAATTTAGTATCATGCTTCAAATGTTCTTATTGGAGGTCGGATTACCACAGACATGCTTCGAGATAGCATTGACATGGTTTCAAGGAAAGGTCAGACTTTGGATACACCAAGGATCCATCGGAAACAACTTAGAAAATAAGTCATACAATTTTAGCAAGGAAAAGATGAGGGTGTGGCCGACGGGCTCAGCCACAATCCATCGACATGCCAAAAAGAATGTATTTCCAAAATTAAATGAACAAGTTTGTGTTGGGGAAGGCAAGAATGTTGTGATGATAACATAAATCATCGAGGGGGATGATTGTATTTTCTCACCATGAATTCAATTGATTTCCTAGAAAAGCTCAGAATGTTGATGAAGATCACGGCACATTTGTTGAGAGATTTCATGTAGATGTCACCGAGCAGAAAAGGAAGGAAGAAGTGAAAGACTATGAGAACCACAGATTCGACAAAAGCTCAAAGTAAAGCTTGTTGTTCGAGGGGAAATGATACGATGAGGAAGATCGACATAAGCTTAGCTCATCGTCGGAAGTTGCTCCAGGCATAAGGACCATGTAGCACAGTTAAAAAGTTGACATGATAAAAATATAGCCGATCAGGCTAGGAATGATGTGATGGGGTATAAAGCTTCCCAGTATCAAGTACTAGGTGTATTGCCAGAAGGTAAATTGGAGTAGAGGTTGGACGGGGGAATGATTTGCAAAGGATAAGTAATTGTAACTTCCCAAATAAATGGGATCAAGGAGGAAATATGGTCGGGACCATACCCGCAAGGGATCCAATTTACGATACCGGGAGAATATTCAAATGATTAAATATCCTTGCGAGAAGCTTTCATGATAAGTCCCACACCGTGTCCGTGGGCATGAACACAAGGTTCAGGGTCGACTCCCACTTCTACAATGCATAACCTTTCATTTTACTTCTCGCTCTTGATGAAGCTGTAGTATTGAAATTTGATCTGACGAAAAGCCAGTAGAGTATAACCCGCATAACTTTCGAGTTCACACAGATTCGGGAAGGCATAGGTTCAACCCATCGGGGCATCTTAGGAACATATATCATAAATTTCGAGAATAAATAACGGAAGCTCGGTAGTAGAGCATGCTTGAGAAAGCAGAGGATACAATATACCGAAAGCATTATGTATCCGAGGAAGGGCTCACAAGCTTATTGAATATGAAGGACGTTGTCGGATAAAATCCGAAAAAAGGGTTCTGATGGTCCACAAGGGATCTGATGTGAGAATCAGTACTCAACCAGAGGAAGAAAGAATGCAAGGAGATCAGATTATAAATACAACTGACTAACTCAAATCTCAATTCCAAAGGAATTATGAATTCCAAGACAAGGGATCGAAAGCAATGCTCTAATTAGGGATGGATAGGTAGAATAGCCTTAGGGGTACAATCGATGGCGATTTTATTGGTCGAGATCTAGCACATGTTAAAATGATGTCTGAGCTGGAAGGATGAATTTTAGGATCTGATTGAGGATTGCGAGCATTCGCAACATATTGTATCAACGGACTCAAAATGATAATGACAAAGGATGACAATAAAATTACTAGACTTATGGTATTAACCATAATGCAAGCAAGCAAGAAATTCAAGAACAATAGGCTGTTGAGGATTTTCACAAGAACGAATGTTATTACGAAGACTTTTGTGAAGTACATGAATCAACTGAGGATGAGCGGATACTCGATAGGTGCACAAAGTTATCCGTAGGGGTATTCAGGTGACAAGGAACTGCAAGGCAGTAAGCTCAAGGGATTCTCGGAACAACAGAGAGCAGTTCAGGGCATCTGGTAATAATAAGAGCAATTTGATTGAATGTAAGAATGGCAGGTGTATGCAGTTATCAATAGGGATATAATAGTGGTATGGAATTTTGCAAAGGCGGTGGGTACGAGTGCCTCAGGAGAACATCATAGAGTAACCTCGAAATCTTCTAGTGCAGCAGACAATCATCGGTAATAAGGTGCTCTCTGGGTGAAAGTGATCACGGGATCCTAAAGTTAGATTTAGCAAAATTCATTTAACACGAATAGAAGAGATACCAGAGTCCCAGAGTATAGACGAGGAATAAAAGATCCTAATACCACCCAATGGCGACGTGGGCTGGTAAGCCACACAGCCATGTTAGTAAAAGTTTTTCAGTGACTAGACTCAACTTCGGCCAAGGAGTTGGAAAGGGGGATCCTACAGGCAGTCTGGTCTGATACCAACTTGTGACCCCCCCGATTTGACCGTACACTAATCATACACGCAATTGTGTACGATCAAGATCAAGGACTCATGGGAAGATATCACAACATATCTCTAGACACAAATTAAAATAATACAAGCTTTATATTACAAGCCAGGGGCCTCGAGGGCTCGAATATATAAACTCGAATACAAAGAAGTCAGCGGAAGCAACATAATCTCAGTACAGACATGAGTTAAAAAAGTTTGCCTTAAGAAGGCTTGCACAAAAGCAACATCGATCGAAAAGGCAAGGCCTCCTGCCTGGGAGCCTCCTAACTACTCCAAGTCATCAGCGGCCGTCACATTGTAGTAGGCACCCTCAGGGTAGTAGTAATCATCAATGGTGTCGTCTGGCTCCGGGGATCCATCATATGGTTGCAACAATCGGGTATATAGGAAAAAGAGGAAGCAAAGCAACCGTGAGTACTGACTGAACTGCAGAATGCCAGAAAAGAGGGGAAAGCCTAGCCTATCGAACACTAGCATCTTGAAGCATCTTGCGGCATATAGAAGAGTACAGATCAACATAATGTAAAGTAGTAGTAGTGTTATCAACCTCGGCCAGAGATCCTTTCTCGACTCCCTGTGAGAAAGCAATCCTAGAGCCATACTATCCAGTTATCACCTCAAGTATCCAGTTCTAGCTGTATCAATTGGGATACAACTATGAGTGTCCGTTACCGTAGGACAGGCTATCGATAGATGTTTTCTTTCCTGCAGCGGTGCACCAACTTACCCACCACGCTCGATTAACTCCGGCCGAACACACTTTCCTAGGTCATGCCCGGCCTCGGCCAAATATTACGCCGCAACCCGACCTAGGCTTAGTAGAGAGGTCAATCACGCCGGACTAAAGCTATGCCCCCAGGGGTCTTGGGCCATCATCCCAGGAACTCCTGCATGTTGTGTGGGCAGCCGGTGAGCAGACCTAACTACGTCCTTAAAAAGGCAGGAGCTTACCAGTCCAACCCGGCGTGCGCCGCTCAATCGCATGACGTCTATTAAGCTTCGGCTGATGTATACGGCGCAGAACGCCCATACTATGCCAACATGATGGTTAGTTGTAACGCCCCGAGACCGATGTGCCAGGTGTCCTCCAGTTATTCGTTGTCATTGTCATGTCATTTGTTTCGTGTTGCATCTTGCCATGTCATCATCTGCATTGCATCATCATGTTTTCAAAACTCGCATTCGTTCGCGTCTCCCAGTTCCGTCCGTTGTCCGTTCTGAGCCCAGACACACTTGCACGCGCCCGCGGCATGTCTGAAATAGTATTTTATAAGTGGCCGGAAAATGTTCTCGGAATGGGATGAGAGTTGGCGTGTGGTCTTACTATAGTGTAGGTAGGCCGCCTGCCAAGTTTCATCGCATTCGGAGTTTGTTTGATAGCCCAACCGTTAAACTATAGCGGCATTATAGCCGGGCACACGTCGGACGTTTTCGGTCTCCGAAAATTGTGGCCGGGCCTCTCTCTCTCCCCTCTTCTTAGGCCATCTCTATCTAGCACAGCCCTCTAGCCCACCTATCTAACCTCCCTCCACTCCGGGTCGTCTGATCGAGATCGAACGGCTCCGAAACGGCCTCAAACCCCCTAACCCTAGCCCCCTTGCCTTATATATACCCCCTCCATGCCATTTTTGGCATCCCTAGCCCTCCACCTACCTCTAGCCCCCCTCTCCTCAATTTCAGCGCCGAACCCCTCCCTGGCCTCCACTTGTCGCCGCCGCCCTTGGCCTCTTACCGCACCGCCACCTCGCCGGCGCCACATGGCGCGCTCCTAGTGGCCAGCCGTCGCCGCGTGGTCACCCGCAGCCAACGGGACGATGCCACGTCGCCCCTGGCCTCCTCCACTCCGCCGCTGGCCCGCCAGGCCCGAGAGGGGCCCGCGGAGCCCATCTGCCGCCGCCGTCGCAGCCCACGCGCGCCCACGCGAGCCCGGCCTGCCGCTTCCTCCTCGATCCCGACCTGGATCGAGGGACTCTACCCCGCTGCGCCATCTCCTCGCCGCTGACAAGCTCGCGGAGCCTGCTCGTGGCGGTCACCTCGGTAGTAGGCCAGTGCCGCCCTCGCCTCCCTTTTTTTCCCTTCCCGTTCTCCTTCCTCCCCTCATCGGATCTCTCTCTCTCTCCCTCGCAGCTGGCCTCCACCGCCAGGGACGCCGGCCTCGAGCTCGCCTTCGCCGCCAGGAATGGAGAAGGGGCCACCAGTTCGTTTGTCCCCGTGCTAGATCCGCCGCCCCGAGGTTCCCTCGCCAGGATGTTCTCGTTCCCGATCTCGCCGACCGCGCCCATCATCATTTCCCCGCGCGCTCCGCTCGCCATAGTTCGGCCGCCGCCGCCGTGGTTCTTCGCTGACCGCGCCTGCGTCGACCGCACGCACCTGGGCTGCCTCCCTTTCAACCGTTGACCGCGGCCCAGCTCCAACACCAGCATGCCTCCCCAGATGCGCTCAACTTCTCCACAAGCCGGCCCAGGAGGCCCAATGTGAGCAGCCCAGTCCCAGCAGATTTGGCCCGTCTCTATTTTTTTCCCATCCAGCGGATTTAGCTACTTTCCTGGAGAGTGCCAGTTTTGCAGAAAAGTCCCTCTAGATCATTTATTTAATATCTCCACAACCGTGCATCGGATTAAAACAAGTTATATATGAATGTTGCTTAGAATTTTGTGTAGATTAATAATATCCAACTTTCATCTATGTTTAAAATGTTTAAAATGCTGTTTGAGTAAATTTGCTCCTATGTCATGTTAAAATGCTTTAATTCATAACTATTTAACCGTAACTCGGAATTTAATAAACTTTATATGTAAATGGGGTAGAATTTTGCCTAGTTTATCATGGTGACATTGTTTTGCATGTTAAACAACTCTAAAATATGGTTTAGGGCAGAACAGGACCTAACCTAATATATGCACATGAGGAGTTTCCGGATTTGTTGTTCGTTGCTTCCGGCCTCATTTAACCTTAACTAGATGTGTAGTTTCTTTATGCTTCATCTCTTGCCATGCTAACAACATTTAATCTTTTTGGGTACATAAACGAGAGAGAACTAAATAAGTCATGTGGTGTTTTCTTCAATATGCAACTCCGTTGCATAATGAGCTCCACTTAATTTGTAGTGTTGTTTGTGCACTTTGCCATGCCATGCTCCATTAAACCGGACATGCATCATAATTGTTTGTGCATCATGCCATGTCTATGTGTTGGTTGTTTACTATGTTGTTTGCTTCTTTCCGGTGTTGCTTCTTCGGGTTGGTTCCGATAATGTCGTGTTGTGAGGATTCGTTCGACTTCGTCCGTTTATCTTCTTCATGGACTCGTTCTTCTTCCTTGCGGGATCTCAGGCAAGATGACCATACCCTCGAAATCACTTCTATCTTTGCTTGCTAGTTGCTCGCTCTTTCTCTATGCCTATGTCTGCGATACCTACCACTTGCTTATCATGCCTCCCATATTGTTGAACCAAGCCTCTAACCCACCTTGTCCTAGCAAACCGTTGTTTGGCTATGTTACTGCTTTGCTCAGCCCCTCTTGTTGCGTTGTTAGTTGCAGGTGAAGATTGAAGTTTGTTCTTTGTTGGAACATGGAGATGTTTTCCTTTTTGGAACATGTTTACTTGTTGGGATATCACAATATCTCTTATCTGATTAATGCATCTATATACTTGGTAAAGGGTGGAAGGCTCGGCTTTATGCCTGGTGTTTTGTTCCACTCTTGCCGCCCTAGTTTCTGTCATATCGGTGTTATGTTCCCGGATTTTTTGTTCCTTACGCGGTTGGGTTATAATGGGAACCCCTTGACAGTTCTCCTTGAATAAAACTCCTCCAGCAAGGCCCACCATTGGTTTTACCATTCGCCACCTAGCCTTTTCTTTCCCTTGGGTTAGGCCAGCCCAAGGGTCATCTTTATTTTAACCCCCCCGAGCCAATGCTCCTGTGAGTGTTGGTCCAACTGAGCGATGTCCGGAGCTACCAGGGGCAACTCTGGGCTGGCCCACCCGACATCTGGCTCATCCGGTGTGCCCTGAGAACGAGATATGTACGGCTCCTATCGGGATTTGTCGGCACATCTGGGTGGCTTTGCTGGTCTTGTTTTACCATTGCCGAAATGTCTTGTAACCGGGATTCCGAGTCTGATCGGGTCTTCCCGCTAGAAGGAATATCCTTCGTTGACCGTGAGAGCTTGTGATGGGCTAAGTTGGGACACCCCTGCAGGGATTTGAACTTTCGAAAGCCGTGCCTGCGGTTATGGGCAGATGGGAATTTGTTAACGTCCGGTTGTAGAAAACCTGAAGTTGACCTTAATTAAAATGCATCAACCGCGTGTGTAACCATGATGGTCTCTTTCCGGCGGAGTCCGGGAAGTGAACACGGTGTTGGAGTTATGCTTGATGTAGGTTGTTCTCATTTGCGTATCATACTTTTATCGACCGTGCTTTGCCTTCTCTTCTCGCTCTCATTTGCGTATGTTAGCCACCATATATGCTAGTCGCTTGCTGCAGCTCCACCTCATACCTTTTACCTTACCCATAAGCTTAAATAGTCTTGATCGCGAGGGAGTGAGATTGCTGAGTCCCCGTGACTCACAGATACTTCCAAAACCAGTTTGCAGATGCCGATGTTACCGAGTAGGTGACGCAACTGAGCTCTGGAGGATCTCGATGAAGACTTTGTCCGTTGTGTTGTTTCGTTCCAGTTGATCAGTAGTGGAGCCCAGTTGGGACGATCGGGGATCTGTGTAGCTTTTGGGGTAGTCTTCTTTTATTTTGGTTCCGTAGTCGGACCTTGATTGTATTTGGTTGACGTAATGCTTTATTCATGTAATTGTGTGAAGTGGCGATTGTAAGACAACTATGTATCTCTTTCCCTTTATGTATTACATGGGTTGTTTGCGAAGATTACCTCACTTGCGACATTGCTTTCAATGCGGTTATGCCTCTAAGTCGTGCTTCGACACGTGGGAGATATAGCCGCATCGAGGGCGTTACAAGTTGGTATTCAGAGCCTTCCCCGACATTAGGAGCCCCCACTGCTTGATCGTTTTTAGCGGCCGAGTTGTGTCTAGAAAAATGTTTTTAGTCATTTAGGAATTATATATCGGAGTGTTTAGGAATTCTTTTTAATTCCCAGTCTCCTCATCGCTCTGGTAAGGCATCCTGACGTAGAGTTTTGACTCTTCTCTTCTCAAATTTCTCAAAAAAAAATTAGGATCACGCGGGTATCTTGGAATCGTTCTGATGGTTTTGTGATGAGAACGTTGTCTTGGTGCCTCCTGTCAGGGGTTTTGTGGCAGTGTCCCGAGGAGTTGAGCTCCGAGGTGTTGTCGTCATAATCTTATCATTGCAGTTCTAGAATACCTGAGTTTAGTACGCCGACATCGAAAATCTCTTTTATGCAGTTCGTTGGTGAGATAACCTCGACGCCACCCAGTACTGGGGCGGGAGTTCGAGAGTATTGCCATAACTCGTATAACGGATGCTTTTCGAAGGTTGAGGTAGACGATTTCCGAAGGTTTCTTGGTTATGTGTTGAAGGATGGATACAGCTGGATGTAGGGTTTGCTAGTTTTGGGTGAGATATTATGCTTCCCCTGTATCCCCAACACCTGATTGCATAACCGGAAAGGTTCGGGAGTTTCATAGGTGGGAATTCAAGTAGCTCCTAGCATTTCTTTCCGACAGAGGTATGATACAAAATTGGGGTTCGACGTCTAGTGGTCCGCCTATTCACGGTCGGTTTTACAGTGGTCTCGTTGTGTCTTAAAGAGTCCTTGGCTATGCCGACTCGGGGACGCTTCGTACGTCATGTGCACTGCCTTGTACATGATGGTGCTGTACGATCGAGCCCGTGTAGGCCCCACCACGAAAACTTCGGACGAAATCTCTATCATATGTTTGTTCCGGCTTATTCTGCAAGCCAACCCTTTGTTTTTGTTTTGAGTTGTGATATTCGAGTTGCTTCGAAGACAAATGTTGATTCCATCTCTTATCTAAGTGGTGTTTTCATATTCCTATGTGAATACTAGTCCTTCTTGATCTTCGAGATTGTCATGTAAATCTTGTTCAACCGGTGTGTTTTCTCTTCAAGCGGATCCGTTTATTTTCAACATCCGCAAAATTCAATCTCAGCTCTCTCAACATTGTTCGTTTCATCCATCCCAAGTTGTCTTTGTTTTCCCACCCTCCCTCCCTTTGTTTTTCTCCAAGGATTCAGATCTCTTAATCGAGTACCCATCTTATTGATGTGAAGCCTCTCCATTCTTTTCCTCAATGTTCTTATCAGGTGATTCGCATGAAGATACTAACGGAGCTTCTAGTTCATCATTCCTCGTTTCTTTTATCTTCCCCGGTGGTTTCAAGTCAAGCTTTGTTGATCTTACCCTTTTCCTCATTTCAATGCCTTCTCATACCGGTGCACCTCATAATAATTCACTTCTCGCTATTCATTTGTTTCGGCATGCTCAAGTTTTCTCAAAAGGATCGTCTTGTCATTTAAGATCCTTTCAAGCTCTTTCGAGATTATTATCTCATTCATGTCATTTAATTCAACAGGTGCAATCTCTCTTTTAAATCATTTCAATGGTGTTTCTTTTGAGTGGGCCCTAACCCACAGGTCTTTTTCCAGGATCTTACCTGACTCTTCTAATTTTACCGGAGCTATCCTAAATTCATTTCAAAGTTGACGTAAGAATGATTCATCGTCTGTCATATGTTTTTCTCCAAGATCTTTCAAATTCTTTTCATCGTTGGCTCAACCTCTTCGTTTTGGTTCTTCTGGAGGTCTAAACAATTCATGGTGGTGTTTCTCATCGTCATTCTCAACATTTGAAGACCGAAGAAGAATTTCTTTTAGATCTTGCTCCATTCTCTGCCATCCTCTCATCCGGAGCAATTCAAGAGTATTCTCAGTTTGTTATCCGGAGTTCATCAATTCAGGGTTATTCATTCACAGCTTTCAGCTATAGTTCTCCAAATCTTACCGGTGCTTCGTTCAAGTGATCTCTAATCAGTTCATGATCCCTTCGTTCTGATGTATCTAGATTCTCTCAAGCATCTTCATTCTTTTGCAAATTCTTCCCGGTGATTCGTTATCTTTTATTCATTCTTTTTCAATTCTTACGGTGGTTCGTTCAAGAGTTTTCTCTTCCTTCTTTATCATATCAATTTATTCGTTGTTTCAACCCTTCTGGTGGTTCGTTCAATACCTTCCCAAGTTGGCGGGACATCTATCTTAATCTTTTCTTTGAGAATAAGTAGTATGCCAAACCCGTTGATTGTCATCAATTTAATTGGTGAAGGATACGCATAACGTAATTCTTATTTTTGTTCATCCAAGTGATTAATTCCCTATTCCGGAGGCTCATCCAATTCTCGGTTTCAATTGTTTCATCTTCTCTTTTTTCCCGGAGTTCCAACCTCTTTCAATCATATTATCACGGGGATCTCTATCTAAATCATTATGATGCTTCAATCTTATTCTTTCCACCAGTCAATTATTTTGGATCATTCTTTTATTACCGGAGTTCTTCATGAAGGTTCTACATGATGGATTCATCAAGGATTTAATTCCTTCTCGAAGTGTTCATCGATAGTCTTTGCTAAGAAACTAAAGCTTTCATCATCTTGCTATCCGGAGTGCAATTCTTTCTCCCATATCATTGGAGGTGGTATCATGTCATTCTTGATAATTTGAGTTCATGTTTCATGATTCACATGTTGTTAAGAATGAGGTATTTTAAACCCATATTTTTCTTCCATGGAGTTATCTTGGGCTATATTTCACCTAAAACTTTCCCTAAGGATTAGTGCTATTATGGTGATTATAATTGACCCAAGTTCTTATTTATCCTCCCGATGAAATACTTTCTCGTCTCCTTGGTCATACCAATCCAATTCTTTTCCCATGAGTGGCAGGTTGTCACCTCATAATTTGAGATGTACTCCATAAGACCATATCAAGCTTATTCTTTTCGTTGTTGGTTTTCCAACAACTCTGTTCTACCATTTGTTGTAAGCGTGCTCCCTCAAGATCCTGTTTCCCTTCGCTCATTCCATTCCATTCTATTCTTTTGTTCCGGAGTCATGGCGATGTTGCTCTTTTCTCTCATCATCTTGGATAGTGTTCTTTTCGTGCCTATCCATTTAACCGGAGTGTCGTGTCCTCTGCTCAAGCTCTTTTCCTCCTATCTAGTCTTTCATCTCTTTTCAACTGGAGTGCTGTCAGAATTCGTTCTTCCTTGTTTCTCTTTTCTAACGGAGTGTTTTTTTTCAAGTTATGTCACCTCCATTGTATTTTTTCTCGAAATGGCTTAACCTTTTCAAGGTTTGTTGTTTCACTCGTTTGTCAAAGAACCAACTTAGTTTTACCTCTCCTCGTCCTCTTCCGTTTCCCTCCGGTGCCATTCTAGATCTCGGGACGAGATCCTCTCGTAGTGGTGGAGTGTTGTAACGCCCCGAGACCGATGTGCCAGGTGTCCTGCAGTTATTCGTTGTCGTTGTCATGTTATTTGCTTGTGTGTTGCATCTTGCCATGTCATCATCTGCATTGCATCATCATGTTTTCAAAACTCGCATTCGTTCGCGTCTCCCAGTTCCGTCCGTTGTCCGTTCTGAGCTCAGACACACTTGCACGCGCCCGCGGCATGTCCGAAATAGTATTTTATAAGTGGCCGGAAAATATTCTTGGAATGGGATGAGAGTTGGCGTGTGGTCTTATTATAGTGTAGGTAGGCCGCCTGCCAGGTTTCATCGCATTCGGAGTTTGTTTGATAGCCCAATCGTTAAACTATAGCAGCATTATAGCCGGGCACACGTCGGACGTTTTCGGTCTCCGAAAATTGTGGACGGGCCTCTCTCTCCCCTCTTCTCAGCCCATCTCTATCTAGCACAGCCCTCTAGCCCACCTATCTAACCTCCCTCCGCTCCGGGTCATCTGATCAAGATCGAACGGCTCCGAAACGGCCTCAAACCCCCTAACCCTAGCCCCCTTGCCTTATATATACCCCCTCCATGCCATTTTTGGCATCCCTAGCCCTCCACCTACCTCTAGCCCCCCCTCCCCTCAATTTCAGCGCTGAACCCCTCCCTGGCCTCCACTTGTCGCCGCCGCCCTTGGCCTCTTCGCGCACCACCACCACGCTGGCGCCACATGGCGCGCTCCTAGTGGCCAGCCGCCACCGCGTCGTCACCCGCAGCCAACGGGACGATGCCACGTCGCCCCTGGCCTCCTCCACTCCGCCGCTGGCCCGCCAGGCCCGAGAGGGGCCTGCGGAGCCCATCTGCCACCGTCGTCATAGCCCACGCGCGCCCGCGCGAGCCCGGCCTACCGCTTCCTCCTTGATCTCGACCTGGATTGAGGGACTCTACCCCACTGCGCCATCTCCTCGCCGCCGACAAGCTCGCCAGAGCCTGCTCGTGGCGGTCACCTCGGCAGCAGGCCAGTGCCGCCCTCGCCTCCCTTTTTTCCCTTCTCGTTCTCCTTCCTCCCCTCACCGGATCTCTCTCTCCCTCGCAGCTAGCCTCCACCGCTAGGGACGCCGGCCTTGAGCTCGCCTTCGCCGCCGGGAATGGAGAAGGGGCCACCAGTTCGTTCATCCCCGTGCTAGATCCGGCGCCCCGAGGTTCCCTCGCCAGGATCTGCTCGTTCCCGATCTCGCCGACCGCGCCCAACGTCGTTTCCCCGCGCGCCGCGCTCGCCGTAGTTCGGCCGCCGCCGCCATGGTTCTTCGCTGACCGCGCCTGCGTTGACCGCACGCACCTGGGCTGCCTCCCTTTCAACCGTTGATCGCGGCCCAGCTCCAACGCCAGCATGCCTCCCCAGATGCGCTCAACTTCTCCACAAGCCGGCCCAGGGGGCCCAATGTGAGCAGCCCAGTCCCAGCAGATTCGGCCCATCTCTATTTTTTTTCCTGTCTAGCGGATTTAGCTATTTTCCCAGAGAGTGCCAGTTTTGCAGAAAAGTCCCTCTAGATCATGCATTTAATATCTCCACAACCGTGCATCGGATTAAAACAAGTTATATATGAAAGTTTCTTTGAATTTTGTGTAGATTAATAATATCCAACTTTCATCTATGTTTAAAATGTTTAAAATGTTGTTTGAGTAAATTTGCTCCTATGTCATGTTAAAATGCTTTAATTCATAACTATTTAACCGTAACTCGGAATTTAATAAACTTTATATGTAAATGGGGTAGAATTTTGCCTAGTTTATCATGGTGACATTGTTTTGCATGTTAAACAACTCTAAAATATGGTTTAGGGCAGAACAGGACCTAACCTAATATATGCAAATGAGGAGTTTCCAGATTTGTTGTTCGTTGCTTCCGGCCTCATTTAACCTTGACTAGATGTGTAGTTTCTTTATGCTTCATCTCTTGCCATGCTAACAAAATTTAATCTTGTTGGGTACATAAATGAGAGAGAACTAAATAAGTCATGTGGTGTTTTCTTCAATATGCAACTCCGTTGCATAATGAGCTCCACTTAATTTGTAGTGTTGTTTGTGCACTTTGCCATGCCATGCTCCATTAAACCGGACATGCATCATAATTGTTTTTGCATCATGCCATGTCCATGTGTTGGTTGTTTACTATGTTGTTTGTTTCTTTCGGGTGTTGCTTCTTCGGGTTGGTTCCGATAACGTCGTGTTGTGAGGATTCGTTCGACTTCGTCCGTTTATCTTCTTCATGGAGTCGTTCTTCTTCCTTGCGGGATCTCAGGCAAGGTGACCATACCCTCGAAATCACCTCTATCTTTGCTTGCTAGTTGCTCGCTCTTTCGCTATGCCTGTGCTGCGATACCTACCACTTGCTTATCATGCCTCCCATATTGTTGAACCAAGCCTCTAACCCACCTTGTCCTAGCAAACCGTTGTTTGGCTATGTTACTGCTTTGCTCAGCCCCTCTTGTAGCGTTGTTAGTTGCTGGTGAAGATTGAAGTTTGTTCTTTGTTGGAACATGGAGATGTTGTTCCTTTTTGGAACATGTTTACTTGTTGGGATATCACAATATCTCTTATCTAATTAATGCATCTATATACTTGGTAAAGGGTGGAAGGCTCGGCCTTATGCCTGGTGTTTTGTTCCACTGTTGCCGCCCTAGTTTCCGTCATATCGGTGTTATGTTCCCGGATTTTGCGTTCCTTACGCGGTTGGGTTATAATGGGAACCCCTTGACAGTTCGCCTTGAATAAAACTCCTCCAGCAAGCCCAACATTGGTTTTACCATTCGCCACCTAGCCTTTTCTTTCCCTTGGGTTAGGCCAGCCCAAAGGTCATCTTTATTTTAACCCTCCCCCGGGCCAGTGCTCCTAGGGGAAACTCTGGCTGGCCCACCCGACGTTTGGTTGATCCGGTGTGCCCTGAGAACAAGATATGTGCAGCTCCTATCGGGATTTGTCAGCACATCTGGGTGGCTTTGCTGGTCTTGTTTTAACATTGCCGAAATGTCTTGTAACCGGGATTCCGAGTCTGATCGTGTCTTCCCGCTAGAAGGAATATCCTTCGTTGACCGTGAGAGCTTGTGATGGGCTAAGTTGGGACACCCCTGCAGGGATTTGAACTTTCGAAAGCCGTGCCCGCGGTTATGGGCAGATGGGAATTTGTTAACGTCCGGTTGTAGAAAACCTGAAGTTGACCTTAATTAAAATGCATCAACCGCGTGTGTAACCGTGATGGTCTCTTTCCGGCGGAGTCCGGGAAGTGAACACGGCGTTGGAGTTATGCTTGACGTAGGTTGTTCTAGGATCACTTCTTGATCATACTTTTATCGACCATGCTTTGCCTTCTCTTCTCGCTCTCATTTGCGTATGTTAGCCACCATATATGCTAGTCGCTTGCTGCAGCTCCACCTCATACCTTTTACCTTACCCATAAGTTTAAATAGTCTTGATCGCGAGGTTGTGAGATTGCTGAGTCCCCGTGACTCACAGATACTTCGAAAACTAGTTTGCAGGTGCCGATGTTACCGAGAAGGTGACGCAACTGAGCTCCGGAGGAGCTCGATGAAGACTTTGTCCATTGTGTTGTTTCGTTCTAGTTGATCAGTAGTGGAGCCCAGTTGGGACGATCGGGGATCTATGTAGCTTTTGGGGTAGTCTTCTTTTATTTTGGTTCCGTAGTCGGACCTTGATTGTATCTCGTTGACGTAATGCTTTATTCATGTAATTATGTGATTCCGAGTCTGATCGGGTCTTCCCGCTAGAAGGAATATCCTTCGTTGACCGTGAGAGCTTGTGATGGGCTAAGTTGGGACACCCCTGCAGGGATTTGAACTTTTGAAAGCCGTGCCCGCGGTTATGGGCAGATGGGAATTTGTTAACGTCCGGTTGTAGAAAACCTGAAGTTGTCCTTAATTAAAATGCATCAACCGCGTGTGTAACCGTGATGGTCTCTTTCCGGCGGAGTCCGGGAAGTGAACACGGTGTTGGAGTTATGCTTGACGTAGGTTGTTCTAGGATCACTTCTTGATCATACTTTTCTCGACCGTGCTTTGCCTTCTCTTCTCGCTCTCATTTGCGTATGTTAGCCACCATATATGCTAGTCGCTTGCTGCAGCTCCACCTCATACCTTTTACCTTACCCATAAGTTTAAATAGTCTTGATCGCGAGGTTGTGAGATTGCTGAGTCCCCGTGACTCACAGATACTTCAAAAACTAGTTTGCAGGTGCCGATGTTACCGAGAAGGTGACGCAACTGAGCTCTGGAGGAGCTCGATGAAGACTTTGTCCATTGTGTTGTTTCGTTCTAGTTGATCAGTAGTGGAGCCCAGTTGGGACAATCGGGGATCTGTGTAGCTTTTGGGGTAGTCTTCTTTTATTTTGGTTCCGTAGTCGGACCTTGATTGTATCTGGTTGACGTAATGCTTTATTCATGTAATTGTGTGAAGTGGCGATTGTAAGACAACTATGTATCTCTTTCCCTTTATGTATTACATGGGTTGTTTGCGAAGATTACCTCACTTGCGACATTGCTTTCAATGCGGTTATGCCTCTAAGTCGTGCTTCGACACGTGGGAGATATAGCCGCATCGACGGCGTTACATTAGTGCTATCAGGCCAGAGGCCCCTCGGATCAAATATCCAAATCGTAGTGGATTAGGACCACGCGGTAACGAGCAGAGACTCACGATCGATGTGACCCCGTCACCCCGTCTCGAGTACTTGCGGCAAGGGCTAAGAATGCCTGGCCACGCCTCGTAAGTATCTCGCGGGCACCTTCCAGTTCAACCCGACTCCACATCACTCGCTATTAAGCTCGCGCGGGTACCCGTCAGGGCCGACCTGTGTTTACTAACATGGTTCAGTGTAAAGTCAAGTAACCATAGTAAGTGTGTGTCTAACACCAAGGGGAAAACCTGAGGAATCACCCCCGGTGAATTCAACTCGATGTTATCATCAAGGTGAACGTAAGAGGATCCACCCTCGAGGTTCACACTTGACGGGTTGCATGATGGAGCCGTAACGGAAGTGGTTAAGGAGGAAATCACCCTCCATGACCTCGACCGTATAGCTACACTACAAAGATCTCGTCAGGAGTGATGTAAGAGGTTCCACCCTCGGCACTCGATGGTAACTCTGCAGAGCCGTACAACTAGGGGGGTAATGTGCGGTGTCGGGGCCTGGACGTCGATCATGTTGATCGAGTCATCGAACATAAAGTGGGGCAACTGGGACAAGGTGGGGGGTCACTAATGGATCTCTGACCAACCTATACTAAGTAGTTTAGGATAAGCAGGTAAGATATGAAAGCAGGTAACAAAAACAGGCTATGAATCAGAGTAGGATCATACATAAAGCAGTAGCACTTCTAATGCAAGCATGAGAGGGAAAGAAATGGGCGATATCGGAATGCTCAAGGAGGGTTTGCTTGCTTGGTTGCTCTGGCAAGGACGGGTCGTCGACGACGTAGTCGATCATAGGGGCAGCAGCGGTCTCGGGGTCTACCGGAGAGAAGTGGGGAAGGAAACAATAAATATAAAGCAAACATAGCATCACAAAGCATAACATGGCAATAAGTTGAGCCGGGTGTGACCTAACCTATGGCTACGTGATATAGGTGAAGGGGGAATTCAACCGGGAATATTTTCCCAGTTCCAGACCTGTGTCAAACGGATGACCAGAGGGGGAATGTTCCATGTTCAGATAGTTAGAGGCATCTGACAGGAAAACGGACAGCGTATTTGGGTTCGTTGGATTTTTTTGAGCAACTTTCATATAGAAAACATTTTCATCCGAGTTACGGATTATTTTCTACGAATTTTCAAAGATTTAAACATTTTATGGAATTAAATAAATTAACAGAAAAGAAATACTACGTCAGCATGACATCACTTTGACGTCAGCAGTCAACAGGACGGCTGACCAAGTCAAACTGATCAGTAGGTCCCACCTGTCAACCTCTCTGGGTTAAAAAGTGGGTTAAATTAATCTAACAGATTGATTAGAGGGGTGGGCCCCTAGTGTTAGTGGCTAACTAACTACTAATTAAATATCAGATTTTAACTAGCAGTTTTATTTATTTAAAAACGTTTTAACAAGAGGGGCCCACACGTCAGTCTCACTAGGCAGCCCAGTCAGCAGTTGACTGGGTCAACCCAGTCAATGGGGGTCAGTGGGGCCACTGGGGCCACCATTTAGCGACCCAGATGGTGGTCCCAGGGTGGCCACGTCAGCATGCCAGCGGTGACGCTCCGGCGAGCCGTCTTCGCGGTGGAGGGCTTGGACCACGCCGGAAATGCACCAGAGAGGGCCGTTTCGAGCACGGCCGGGCTCGTCTGGACGCGGGAGGAGCGGCGCATCAAACTATGGCCTTAGCTCGGGCTAGGGCGGGCTGCAACGACGACGGCGTGAGGCGGGGCAGTCACCGGAGTTCGGCCGCTTTCGGGTTTGGCGCTACGGGGCACCAAAACGCGCGCGGTTTGCGGCTACAGCTAGCTGGCGATGCGGCGGATCCGATGGAGCAAGCAGCAGGGGCGGGGATGCCCGGGGTGGCACCGGCGACAAGCAGTGGTGGCGGCGGTGTTCGGGTGGAATTGGATTAGCAGCAGTGCGCAAATGGGCGAGGCAAATGGGGTAGCAAGGTCCTACGCGCGCGGGCGAGCTAAATGGGCACTGGCGCGGGACTATTTGGTCGCTGGAAGCTCGTTGGCGATGAGCTCCCGGGGTGATGAGCTCGGGCACGTACGAGATGGCAACTACGAGCACGTTGGGGTCAGGAGAAGAGAGCAGGGAGGAAGGAGAGCTCACCGCGGAGCACAAGGAGGCTCGGTGGCGGTTTAGGAGCTGCATGGGCCGTGAATCGGGGAGGCGGAGTTTGTCGGTACCGGGGAGGAAGACGAAGGCGTTCCGGTGCTGTAGCGCCTCCGAGCTCCAGCTGAGGCCACCAGTCGAAGGAGTCGACCTCGGCGGAGCTCGCCGACAGTGTCAGCGGGCGCGGGGCCGCCGGTGGTCGCAACAATGACGGAGGACGGCGACGACTGCGCTTGGGTGTTGATGGGGAACGAGGGGGAGAGCGAGGAGCGGGCAAGTGGGGAGGCAGGAGGAAGTGGGCGAGGGGATCGAGGGGGCGCGACGTCGGTGTCCTTATCCCCTCTGGGGCCTGTAGCGGCGCGGGACGGCGAGGTGGTCGGACGGCGACAAGCTGGAGCCCCTCCCCTCAGTCGGTCGAACTGGGAGGGAGGGAGACGACCCAGGGGGGTTGGGCCGGGCGGTTGAGGTAGGTGGGCCGACCGGCTGGCCGACTGGGCCTGCCAAGCGGCTAAGGCCCAGGCAAAGGGGGGGAGTTCCTCTTCTTTTATTTTTTTAAAATCTTTTATTATTATTTTTATTAACAGGATAGCTTACTATTTTGCAATTATTCCGAGCACCATATGACTATTGTAAAATGTGCCACATGCCGCAATAAATACTTTGCAATATTGTGAAGTTGCACAATTTTTTTTTGAGCATTTGGAAAAGTTTAAGAAATTTTAGAAATTGAAAAAGCCAATTTAATTGTTGTTGGACCACTCAAATAACTTCCAGGATCATTTTTGGAATCCAACAGAGGTAGGTTTCATCATGACAAATACTTAGAGAATATTTGCCATAGTGTGAACTATTTTTCTGGCTCATATGAAGATGCAAATAATTGGCTTGCAATTTGAATTGAATTGGACTTGATTTTTGGACAAGTGGTATTTTGGCTTACCAAAGCATGATGACAAGGCATTATTAGGGGGATTATTGTAGCATGATACTGGGGGTGTTACATATTTTAAGGATATAAAAGTAGCAAGTTCTCTCATCATTAGTGAACAGGGTGGCTATATTATTTAATTTAGTAAGATGTGCCACAACAGCTTCAGATTCATAGCCAGAAAAAGGATCAGATTCAACCAAAGTAATTATATCAGGATCAATAGAGAATTCAATATCCTTATCAGTACCAAAGATAGGTGAAGTAGCATAAGCAGGATCATATTTCATTCTAGCATTCAGAGTTTTTTGTTTAAGCTTAGCTAATAATTTCTTAAGATCACTTCTATCATTGCATGCAAGAAAGTCTATTTTAGTTTCTTCATCCATAACATAGCCCTCAGGCACAATAGGCAATTCATATTCATCAGGAGAGCCTTCATCATCACATTCATCAATATTATCAGTTTCAATAATTTCATTCTTTCTAGCCTTAGCAAGTTGTTCATCAAGAAATTCACCAAGTGGCACAGTAGTATCAAGCATAGAAGTAGTTTCATCATAAGTATCATGCATAGCAGAAGTGGCATCATCAATAATATGCGACATATCAGAATTGATAGCAGAAGCAGGTTTAGGTGTCGCAAGCTTACTCAAAACAGAAGGTGAATCAAGTGCAGAGCTAGATGGCAGTTCCTTACCTCCCATCATAGTTGAGGGATAAATTTTTGTTTTCGTGTCTTTCAAGTTCTTCGTAGTGACCACAGATATAAATCCCAAGTGACTCAAATAATAGAGATATGCTCCTAGGCAACGGCGCCAAAAATAGTCTTGATGACCCACAAGTATAGGGGATCGCAATAGTTTTCAAGGGTAGAGTATTCAACCCAAATTTATTGATTTGACACAAGGGGAGACAAAGAATATTCTCAAGTATTAGCAGCTCAGTTGTCAATTCAACCACACCTGGATAACTTAATATCTGCAGCAAAGTATTTAGTAGCAAAGTAATATGATAGTAGTGGTAACGGTGTTAAAAGGAAATGGTAGCAAAAGTAATATTTTTGGTATTTTGTAGTGATGAAATAGCAACGGAAAAGTAAATAAACGAAGAACAATATATGGAAAGCTCGTAGGCATTGGATCGATGATGGAGAATTATGCCGGATGTGGTTCATCATGTAACAGTCATAACATGGGGTGACACAAAACTAGCTCCAATTCATCAATGTAATGTAGGCATGTATTCCAAATATAGTCATACGTGCTTATGGAAAAGAACTTGCATGACATCTTTTGTCCTACCCTCCCGTGGCAGCGGGGTCCTATTGGAAACTAAGGGATATTAAGGCATCCTTTTAATAGAGTACCAGACCAAAGCATTAACACATAGTGAATACATGAACTCCTCAAACTACGGTCATCACCGGGAGCGTTCTCGATTATTGTCACTTCGGCGTTGCCGGATCATAACACATAGTAGGTGACTATAGACTTGCAAGATAGGATCAAGAACTCACATATATTCATGAAAACATAATAGGTTCATATCTGAAATCATGGCACCCGGGCCCTCGTGACATGGATTAAGCATAGCAAAGTCATAGCAACATCAATCTCAGAACATAGTGGATACTAGGGATCAAACCCTAACAAAACTAACTCGATTACATGATAAATCTCATCCAATCCATCACCGTTCAGCAAGCCTACGATGGAATTACTCACGCATAGCGGTGAGCATCATGAAATTGGTGATGGAGGATGGTTGATGATGACGATGGAGACGGATTCCCCTCTCTGGAGCCCCGAACGGACTCTAGATCAGCCCTCTCGAGCGAGTTTAGGGCTTGGCGGCGGCTCCATATCGTAAAACGCGATGAATCCTTCTCGCTGATTTTTTTCTCCTCGAACACGAATATATGGAGTTGGAGTTGAGGTCGGTGGATCTCCAGGGGGCCCATGAGGCAGGGGCACGCCCAGGGGGGCAGGCGCGCCCCCACCCTCATGGATGGGGTGTGGGCCCCTGACCTTGATTCTTTCAGGTCATTCCGAGAACTTTTGTTTCTAGACATAAATAACACTATGGCAATTATGCTGAAAACAACATCAGTCCGGGTTAGTTCCATTCAAATCATGCAAGTTAGAGTCCAAAACAAGGGCAAAAGTGTTTGGAAAAGTAGATACGACGGAGACGTATCACATATCAGGATGTTCGGTTCCATCTCTTGCATAAGGATTAGCTAGCAGTTGTTCTATAATACCCGAAGGAATTTCATATTCAATATTGTCAGTAGGTGCAGTAGGTTGAGGGGTAGCTAATTGTGGTTTCGGTCAAGGTGAAGATACCTCGAACAAACCCCTCAAAGGATTGTTTTCCATAGTAACAAGTGACAATAAATTTTAGCACACTATATAAAGGTTTCCTTACCAAATTCCACTTACCAAAGGCGCTTCACTCATCGGCAACAGTGCTAGAAAATAGCCTTGATGACCCAAAGTATAGGGGATCAATTGTAGCTGAAGGAAATGACAAGTGGTTTTCAGCAAGGTAATGTCTGCAAGTGCTGAAATTGTAAGTAGCAGAGTAGTTTGATAGCAAGATAATTTGTAACGGGGAAGTAACGATCGTATTACAAAAGTGCAGCAAGGTAGCCCAATCCTTTTGAGGCAAAGGACATGCCAAAATGGTCTCTTATGATAAGCAAAGCATTCTTGAGGGTACATGGGAATTTCATCTAGTCACTTTCATCATGTCGGTTTAATTCGTGTTCGGTACTTTGATAATATGATATGTGTGTGGACCGGTGCTTAGGTGTTGTTCTTACTTGAACAAACCTCCTACTTATGATTAACCCTACCACAAGCATCCGCAACTATGAGAAAAGTATTAAGAATAAATTCTAACCATAGCATTAAACTTTGGAATAGCGCATAAACTAGGGTTTAAGCTTTTGTCACTCTCGCAACCCATCATCTAATTGCTACTCCACAATGCATTCCCTTAGGCCCAACTATGGTGAAGTTTCATGTAGTCGACGATCACATGACACCACTAAGGGAATCACAACATACATACTATCAAAATGTCGAACACATATCAAGTTCACATGATTACTAGCAACATGATTTCTCCCGTGACCTCAAGAACAAAAGTAACTACTCACAAACGATAATCATGCTCAAGATCAGAGGGGTATTAAACAGCATATTGGATCTATAGTAATCAACTACAAGATGTAATCTACACTATTAGTCACCCATAAGCACCAATCTATAGTTCCGGTAACAAGATTGAACACAAGAGATGAACTATGGTTTGAGAGGTGATGGTGTTGTTGAAGAAGTTGACGGAGATTGCCCACCCCAAGATTGAGTGTTTTTGGTGATGCTGATGACAATGATTTCCCCCTCCGGGAGGGAAGTTCCCTCGGCGAATCACTCCGCCGGAGGGCAAAAGTGCTCCTGCCCAAGTTCCGCCTCGAGACGGCGGCGCTCCGTCCCGAAGTCCTTTTCTAATTATTTTTTCTAGGTCAAAATGACTCATATACCAGAAGATGGGCACCGGAGGTGGGCCTGGGTGAGCACAACGAACCAGGGCACGCCTGGGCTCCCTGGCACGCCCAGGTGGGTTGTGCCCACCTGGTGGGCCCCCTCTAGTAGTTATTTGCTCCAATAATTCTTAAATATTCCATAAAAAATCTCCGTGAAGTTTCAGCTTGTTTGGAGTTGTGCAGAATAGGTAGCCTGACGTAGCTTTTCCAGGTCCAGATTTCTAGCTGCCGGAATTCTCCCTCTTGGTGTGTACCTTGCAAATTATGAGAGAAAAGGCATTAGAATTACTCCAAAAAGCATTATTATTGATAAAAACATCATAAATAACTTCAAGAAAACTTGATGCGAACTGGACGTATCACGCCACCGCCGGATCTGGGGGAGGGGGGACGCGTTGTCGAGAAGAAGCCCTCGTCGCTGCCGCCAGGGCACCGCCACCCTCGCCCTCTCACCATGGCTAGAAGGGAAGGGTTGCCGAGGAGAAGAAGGAGAAGTGTGTGCAGAGAAGCGCCGCCCCTGTCACCGTCTATAAGGGGGCGGGGCAGGGGGCTGGATCCTCATACGGGACAGAGCTACCCCACCCCTACAATACAGCCTCTCTGCACCCTCTGTGACTCTGAGAGTCGAGGCCGACCCTCTGCTCCAACCACCGATGTTCGGTTTCAGTCATGGCACTGCTCCCCGTGCCCTCTGCATCCACCACCTACCATGCCCAATACATGCGGAACACGTGGCGGGTGCGTGCGAGATGGGAGGCAAGTGGGATGGCAGTTTCTGCCCCATGATCGTGGGACGAGGAGAATCCGCAAGCCACGATCGAAGGTCTTCCACAATGTTGCACGTGATGCATGGAGAAACCGAAAAATGGCCCGGGATAAAGGCTAATGAAGAAGCAAAGAAGACCTCAAGAGACCAGCCTCTGCAGCAACCCTTGCCTATGCACCTATTAGGCCCTACCCCGTCGTCGCTCGGCAGCATGTTCGGGGCAGGCCCGAGGGCTTCTGTCGAGGCAACAAACCCTGGGTCTGTTTCCCAGACTATGCATAGGCATGGGAACAAGATTGGAGCACCAGCCCAGATTAGAGTGCAAGAACCCAAAAGATTGGAAGGACCAACATGCACATCAGAGGGACCAAGATCAAACCAGAGAAGCAGGATATCATCAAGAGAAAATCCCCCCTTGCTGAGTAGGCGATCCCGGCAAGGGGCGAGGCCACCTGCAGAAACAGACAACCAAGACACCCTGGCAGGGCCTGCCAGGGCTGACGGAAGCAAAACCACCTCACCAACCACTCTAGCGCGACCCACGTCGTCGATCAGTGCGGTGTCAAGCCGCAAAGTGATTAAGTGGCAGCCATTCGCCACATGGCAGCCACTTTCTATAGGAGAAACCCTCAGACAACACCTGTCTTGTGACATGTCAAGCGAGCAGGCCCGAAGCTGGCAAGATTGCCTGGCAAGCCTTGCCGGCCAACCAATGATGTGACATTGAGTGACACATTTAATGCGCCCTGTCATCCCTCAGACTTAGGTATGATAGCACTGTTCGCTATCTTATCAGTGCGTAATGACTACTTTGCCACTGTGGTAACCCCTTGATCTATAAAAGGAGGCCCATGGCAACTGTAGAAAGGGTTAGAAGATTGAATAACCCGCACCCCCGTACATGCGTAGCCACTGTTTCCTTGAGGCAACCTTGCTGGGAAAGTGTACTACTCTCCACCACCACCTTTCCACCATCAATACACCAAACCAGGAGTAGGGTTTTACGCCTTGTGGCGGCCCGAACATGGGTAAAATCGCCTGTGTGATCTCTCGCGTGCTTCCCCACACTCGTCTGCTCTTTGCGCAACGCATCGCCCCCCTACCGAACCAGCAAGGGGCCTCCTAGTCCCATAGATGTCCATGGTTTCCCGTGACAAAGTATGTTAGACTTATATGTGTTTTTCACATGCTACATGATGCTCTATTCATGCTTCAATTACTATCTTTCATGTGAGCATCATTGTAATTATCAATGCCTAGCTAGGGGCGTTAAACAATAGCGCTTGTTGTGAGGCAACCCAATTTTATTTTTTTTATTGCTTTTTTGGTTCTGTTTTTCAATAAATTTTTCATATAGCCTCTAGTTAGATGTGTTTTCATGTTTTAATTAGTGTTTGTGCCAAGTAAGACCTTTGGGATGGCTTACGGTGAAAGTTGATTTGATCTTGGTGAAAAATAGAAACTTTTGCACCCAGTAAAATAATTTTCATTTTCAACAGATGCGCGATAAAATACTGATTATTTTTGCACAAGAATAATATACAAATTAACGTTGTTTTCCTAATTTTTCAGAATATTTAGAGTTACAGAAGTATTCGAGGTTTACACATTACTACAAACTGTTATATTTTTGACACACTCTGTTTTCTATGTGTTGTTTGCTTATTTTGATGAATCTATGGGTAGTATCGGGCGAGTATGAACCACGGAGAAGTTGGAATATAGTAGATAATACACCAATATAAATAAATAATGAGTTCACAATAATACCAAAATTGGTGATTTTATTTTCTTATACTAACGGATGTCATGAGTTTTCTATTGAGTTTTATGTTGTGAAGTTTTCAAGTTTTGGCTAAAGATTTGATGGACTATGGAATAAGGAGTGGCAAGAGCCTAAGCTTGGGGATGCCCAACTCACCCCAAGGTAATATTCAAGGAAAACCAAGAGCCTAAGCTTGGGGATGCCCTAGAAGGCACCCCCTCTTTCATCTTCAATCCATCGGTAAATTTACTTGAGGCTATATTTTTATTCACCACATGATATGTGCTTTGCATGGAGCGTCTTGTATGATATGAGTCTTTGCTTTTTAGTCTGCCACAATCATCCTTGTTGTACACACCTTTTGAGAGAGACATGCATGAATCGTGATTTATTAGAATACTCTATGTGCTTCACTTATATCTTTTGAGCTAGGCAATTTTGCTCTCGTGCTTCACTTATATATTTTTAGAAGCATGGCGGTGGCTTTATTTCATAGAAATTATTGAACTCTCTTGCTTCACTTATATTATTTTGAGAGTATATCTAAACAGCATGGTAATTTGCTTTGGTTATTAATTTAGTACTAATATGATGGGCATCCAAGTGGGATATAATAAAAACTTTCATATAAAGTGCATTGAATAGTATCAGAAGTTTGATTCCTTATGATTGTTTTGAGATATAACGATGGTAATATTAGAGTCATGCTAGTGAGTAATTGTGGATTGGTAGAAATACTTGTGTTAAAGTTTGTGATTCCCATGGCATGCACGTATGGTGAACCGTTATGTGATGAAGTCGGAACATGATTTATTTATTGATTGCCTTCCTTATGAGTGGCGGTCAGGGACGAGCAATGGTCTTTTTCTACCAATCTATCCCCCTAGGAGGATGGGTCTATTACTTTGTTTTGACAACTAATAAATTTTTGCAATAAGTATGTGAGGTCTTTATGACTAATGTTGAGTCCATGGATTATACGCACTCTCACCCTTCCACCATTGCTAGCCTCTCTAGTACTGCGCAACTTTCGCCGGTGCAATAAACCCACCATCACCTTCCGTAAAACAGCAACCATACCTTCCTATTATGGCATTTCCATAGCCATTCTGAGATATATTGCCATTGTAACGCTCCGAGACCGATGTGCCAGGTGTCCTCCAGTTATTCGCTGTTGTTGCCTTGTCATTGCTTGCGTGTCATGCATCTCATATCATTTCATCATGTGCATTTCATTTGCATACATGTTCGTCTCATGCATCCGAGCATTTTCCCCGTTGTCCGTTTTGCAATCCGGCGCTCATATGTCACCCGGTGTCCCTTTCTACCTCTTTTCATGTGCGGGTGTTAAACGTTTTCGGATTGGACCAAGACTTGTCATGTGGCCTGGGTTTACTACCGGTAGACCGCCTCTCAAGTTTCGTGGCATTTGGACTTCGTTTGATACTCAAACGGTTAATCGAGGGACCGAAAAGGCCTCGTGTGTGTTGCAGCCCAACATGCCTCCAAAGTGGCCCAAAAACCCACCTAAACCTCTCCCATCATCTAGAGCGTTTGATCATGATCGCGTGGACAAAAACCGCACATCATTTGGAGCCTCCTAGCTCCCTCTACCTATAAATATGTGTGCCTCCCCGCATTTTTCGCGGTTGAAACCCTAGCCATCTTCTCCACCGCGCCGCTGGACATGTCCGTCTCGCCGGCGGACGCGTCCATCCCGCCGCCATGTCGCTCTGGCCAATCCGGAGGCGACATGTCATCTCCGCCGCTCCTCTAGGCCAACCGCCGCGTGCCACCTGTCCTCCCCGCGCCTCCCAGCCGCATGGCCCACCCAGGCGTGGCGCGAGCCCGCGAAGCCCATCTTCCCCGCCGCCAGATCCCGCGCGTGCGCCGCCACATCACGCCTCGGATCGCTCTGCGCCGCCGCCTCTTCGCCTCCGCCCGTCTTCGCCGAAACGCCGCCGCAGTGCCGCACCGGACCTAGCTCCGGTCACCGCCGAGCTCGCCGGAGTCCGCCCCCGTCGCCCTTTCGCTTCCCCGCTGCCGTCCAACGGCGCTTCTGCCTCGATCTGCCCAAGGGAGTAGCCCAGGTGTCGTCCGGTCCCAGATCCGTTGCCGCCCTCCGCGGTTCCGGCCATCCCTGTCACCGGAGCCGAGCTCCCTCATGCCGCCGCCGCCCGTCAAGGCGATCGGGAGGGCCCCGATCCGCCTTCACCATTGACCACGGCCCCGCGCTGGACCAGGCCCATCTTCCTCACCCCTCCATGTTCTGGGCCGAGCCCAGTGGTGAGCCACCCTCTATCCTTCGCCCAGGGCACCTTTTAGATATTCGACGCCCGCATGTTTTTTCCCAAATCGACCAAGTCCTGAAATTTTCAAATTCATATGCCTCTGTTCATCAGCTCATAACTCATCACCCATTGCCTCGTTTCGGCCGTGTAGCATATCAAAATGTTCGCCTCGATGAGTACATCATTTCATCTCATTGCATCATTTTCATTTGAGCTTATATTGATGCCCGAAATGCTGTTGGAAGGGGGCTATGTGAGGAATATGTCAGATCTGTTTCAGCAAATGGCATTTTGTCATTTTTGCCATGATTAATGTGTGCATGATATGATCCTGAGCTCTACATTTGTTTTGTTATATTCCATGCCATCTCTATAGAGGTGCTTGCCATGTATTTTTGTGATATTTGTGGTGACTAGAACAAGCTTGCAAATTAGCGTAATCGGTAATGCTGATTTCAGGGTCTTAGAATTTCACTAAGTCCTTGTCCTGTTTTTGCTTTTATGCCATATGTTCATGTTGTTTCCTAGTGATCCGTGCCTCTTTTGAGGATGATCAGTAAGGATGTTTTGTTAATATCAGTAAGGATGATCCGTGCCTCTTTTGAGGATGTTACGCTGTTGTTCTTGCCATGTCTAGCTTCTATGCCATGTATTCTTGATGGGTGTATGCTTAGTTTGTCATGCCATGCTCTGTAGTGAGTGCATCGTGCTCGTAAACATGCCTACTCGTTAACTGTTTTGCATGCTCCAGTTTTTCACTAAGTCTGAATCTGTTTATATTTTTGCTATGTTCACATGCTTGCAATTGTATTTTATGATCCCTTTTGGCTCAACGTCACTAAGGGACTTTTGTTAAGTGCTTTGAGTAGCTTCATGCCATGACTTGCTTTGCCATGATATGTTCCTGTAGCATGTAGTTTTCATGCTCTAAAGTGTGCTTCCTGATGATAAATTCCAGACTTGTGTTAATTTCACAAAGTTTGTAACCTGTTATCATTTGCACTTTTGCCATGCTTGTTTGAACCTGTTAATTGATGAACTAGTCGTAGCTCAGTGTTCATCTTTTGTCAAGCTTCATGAGTGGATCGCTGCCATGTATTTTGTTGTTATGTTTGAGTGCTGTAGCATATTTATCTTGATGCATTTAGATGGCTACTTGCTGATTATCGCAGACCGGTGCCATATTTGTTTTGCTTGCCATTTCCAAACCGTGCATCCGATTCCGGTGATCTTTATATCGATTTCAACCGAAATCACCTAACCTTTCCAGTGACACTCTTGGATTTCCAAGATGAGGCCAGGTTCAATCATTCCTTTCCAAATCATGCATATGCATCACATACCGCATCCCGCATATCATGCCTTGTTCATGTGTTGCTTGTTTACTATGTTGTGTGCTTCTTTCCGGTGTTGCTTCTTCGGGTTGGTTTCGATAACGTCGCATTTGTGAGGATCCGTTCGACAACGTCTGTTTGTCTTCTTCATGGACTCGTTCTTCTTCCTTGCGGGATTTCAGGCAAGATGACCATACCCTCGAAATCACTTCTATCTTTGCTTGCTAGTTGCTCGCTCTTTTGCTATGCCTATGCTGCGATACCTACCACTTGCTTATCATGCCTCCCATATTGTTGAACCAAGCCTCTAACCCACCTTGTCCTAGCAAATAGTTGTTTGGCTAGTTTGCAGAAAAGCCGACTCAGGGACGCTTCGTTTGTCATGTCATTTGCTTGCGTGTTGCATCTTGCCATGTCATCATCTGCATTGCATCATCATGTTTTCAAAACTCGCATTCGTTCGCGTCTCCCAGTTCCGTCCGTTGTCCGTTCTGAGCCCAGACACACTTGCACGCGCCCGCGGTATGTCCGAAATAGTATTTTATAAGTGGCCGGAAAATGTTCTCGGAATAGGATGAGAGTTGGCGTGTGGTCTTACTATAGTGTAGGTAGGCCGCCTGCCAAGTTTCATCGCATTCGGAGTTTGTTTAATGGCCCAACCGTTGAACTATAGCGGCATTATAGCCGGGCACACGTCGGACGTTTTCGGTCTCTGAAAATTGTGGTCGGGCCTCTCTCTCCCCTCTTCTCAGCCCATCTCTATCTAGCACAGCCCTCTAGCCCACCTATCTAACCTCCCTTGGCTCCGGGTCATCTGATCGAGATCGAACAGCTCCGAAACGGCATCAAACCCCCTAACCCTAGCCCCTTGCCCTATATATACGCCCTCCATGCCATTTTTGGCATCCCTAGCCCTCCACCTACCTCTAGCCCCCCTCCCCTCAATTTCAGCGTCGAACCCCTCCCTGGCCTCCACTTGTCGCCGCCGCCCTTGGCCTCTTCCCACACCGCCACCTCGCCGGTGCCACATGGCGCGCTCCTAGTGGCCAGCCGCCACCGCGTGGTCACCCGCAGCCAACGGGACGATGCCACATCGCCCCTGGCCTCCTCCACTCCGCCGCTGGCCCGCCAGGCCCGACAAGGGCCCGCGAAGCCCATCTGCCGCTGTCGTCGCAGCCCACGCGTGCCCGCGCGAGCCCGGCCTCCCGCTTCCTCCTCGATCCCGACCTGGATCGAGGGACTCTACCCCGCTGCGCCATCTCCTCGCCGCCGACAAGCTCGCCGGAGCCTGCTCGTGGCGGTCACCTCGGCAGGAGGCCAGTGCCGCCCTCGCCTCCCTTTTTTTCCCTTCCCGTTCTCCTTCCTCCCCTCACCGGATCTCTCTCTCCCTCGCAGCTAGCCTCCACCGCCAGGGACGCCGGCCTCGAGCTCGCCTTCGCCGCCGGGAATGGAGAAGGGGGCACCAGTTCGTTTGTCCCCGTGCTAGATCCGGCGCCTCGAGGTTCCCTCGCCAGGATCTGGTCGTTCCTGATCTCGCCGACCGCGCCCATCGTGGTTTCCCCGCGCGCCGCGCTCGCTGTAGTTCGGCCGTCGCCGCCATGGTTCTTCGCTGACCGCGCCTGCGTCGACCGCACGCACCTGGGCTGCCTCCCTTTCACCCGTTGACCGCGGCCCAGCTCCAACGCCAGCATGCCTCCCCAGATGCGCTCAACTTCTCCACAAGCCGGCCCAGGAGGCCCAATGTGAGCAGCCCAGTCCCAGCAGATTCGGCCCGTCTCTATTTTTTTTCCTGTCCAGCGGATTTAGCTATTTTCCCAAAGAGTGCCAGTTTTGCAGAAAAGTCCCTCTAGATCATGCATTTAAAATCTCCACAACCGTGCATCGGATTAAAACAAGTTATATATGAAAGTTGCTTAGAATTTTGTGTAGATTAATAATATCCAACTTTCATCTATGTTTAAAATGTTTAAAATGCCGTTTGAGTAAATTTTCTCCTATGTCATGTTAAAATGCTTTAATTCATAACTATTTAACCGTAACTCAGAATTTAATAAACTTTATATGTAAATGGGGTAGAATTTTGCCTAGTTTATCATGGTGACATTGTTTTGCATGTTAAACAACTCTAAAATATGGTTTAGGGCAGAACAGGACCTAACCTAATATATGCACATGAGGAGTTTCTGGATTTGTTGTTCGTTGCTTCCGGCCTCATTTAACCTTGACTAGATGTGTAGTTTCTTTATGCTTCATCTCTTGCCATGCTAACAACATTTAATCTTTTTGGGTACATAAACGAGAGAGAACTAAATAAGTCATGTGGTGTTTTCTTCAATATGCAACTCCATTGCATAATGAGCTCCACTTAATTTGTAGTGTTGTTTGTGCACTTTGCCATGCCATGCTCCATTAAACCGGACATGCATCATAATTGTTTGTGCATCATGCCATGTCTATGTGTTGGTTGTTTACTATGTTGTTTGCTTCTTTCCGGTGTTGCTTCTTCGGGTTGGTTCCGATAACGACGTGTTGTGAGGATTCGTTCGACTTTGTCCGTTTATCTTCTTCATGGACTCGTTCTTATTCCTTGCGGGATCTCAGGCAAGATGACCATACCCTCGAAATCACTCCTATCTTTGCTTGCTAGTTTCTTGCTCTTTCGCTATGCCTATGCTGCGATACCTACCACTTGCTTATCATGCCTCCCATATTGTTGAACCAAGCCTCTAACCCACCTTGTCCTAGCAAACCGTTGTTTGGCTATGTTACTGCTTTGCTCAGCCCCTCTTGTAGCGTTGTTAGTTGCAGGTGAAGATTGAAGTTTGTTCTTTGTTGGAACATGGAGATGTTGTTCCTTTTTGGAACATGTTTACTTGTTGGGATATCACAATATCTCTTATCTAATTAATGCATCTGTATAGTTGGTAAAGGGTGGAAGGCTCGGCCTTATGCCTGGTGTTTTGTTCCACTCTTGCCGCGCCAGTTTCCGTCATATCGGTGTTATGTTCCCAGATTTTGCGTTCCTTACGCGGTTGGGTTATAATGGGAACCCCTTGACAATTCGCCTTGAATAAAACTCCTCCAGCAAGGCCCAACATTGGTTTTACCATTTGCCACCTAGCCTTTTCTTTCCCTTGGGTTAGGCCAGCCCAAGGGTCATCTTTATTTTAACCCCCCAAGGGCCAGTGCTCCTCTAAGTGTTGGTCCAACTGAGCGATGTCCAGAGCTACCAGGGGCAATTCTGGGCTGGCCCACCCGACGTCTGGCTCATCCGGTGTGCCCTGAGAACGAGATATGTGCAGCTCCTATCGGGATTTGTCGGCACATCTGGGTGGCTTTGCTGGTCTTGTTTTACCATTGCCGAAATGTCTTGTAACCGGGATTCCGAGTCTGATCGGGTCTTCCCGCTAGAAGGAATATCCTTCGTTGACCGTGAGAGCTTGTGATGGGCTAAGTTGGGACACCCCTGCAGGAATTTGAACTTTCAAAAGCCGTGCCCGCGGTTATGGGCAGATGGGAATTTGTTAACGTCCGGTTGTAGAAAACCTGAAGTTGACCTTAATTAAAATGCATCAACCGCGTGTGTAACCATGATGGTCTCTTTCCGGTGGAGTCCGGGAAGTGAACACGGTGTTGGAGTTATGCTTGACGTAGGTTGTTCTCATTTGCGTATCATACTTTTATCGACCGTGCTTTGCCTTCCCTTCTCGCTCTCATTTGCGTATGTTAGCCACCATATATGCTAGTCGCTTGCTGCAGCTCCACCTCATACCTTTTACCTTACCCATAAGCATAAATAGTCTTGATCGCGAGGGTGTGAGATTGTTGAGTCCCCGTGACTCACGGATACTTCCAAAACCAGTTTGCAGGTGCCGATGTTACCGAGCAGGTGACGCAACTGAGCTCCGGAGGAGCTCGATGAAGACTTTGTTCGTTGTGTTGTTTCGTTCCAGTTGATCAGTAGTGGAGCCTAGTTGGGACGATCGGGGATCTGTGTAGCTTTTGGGGTAGTCTTCTTTTATTTTGGTTCCGTAGTCGGACCTTGATTGTATCTGGTTGATGTAATGCTTTATTCATGTAATTGTGTGAAGTGGCGATTGTAAGAGAACTATGTATCTCTTTCCATTTATGTATTACATGGGTTGTTTGCGAAGATTACCTCACTTGCGACATTATTTTCAATGCGGTTATGCCTCTAAGTCGTGCTTCGACACGTGGGAGATATAGCCGCATCGAGGGCATTACAGGTTTCCTTCATCCTCTTTCTACATACCAACATCCCTGAGGTACAACTTCCTTTACATATGGCGTGCACCACTGCCCCAGTTTACCACATCGCACCATGTGGATATTTCTCTACTTCTTTGCCCGCATGTACCTCTACTGGCTTTTACTGTATTTGTGATGAGTTTCTGTCTCATCAATGAGTCCCACTAGTCTTATTCTAATCACATTTCTTCAATTTCTTTGCCACAGGGATGCTTAGCTCGATTTTAGTGAAACAACACAAAATGATCCGATTGTCAAAAGGTTGCAAACTTCATTTCTTCAGAAGGTTTGACGTCGCTAGAAAATTAAAGCCTAGTTAGGGTTTAGCATTAAGGCCTAGGGACTGCATGGATCGTTTTTTCTTTAGTTGTCTCTATTCCAAACTAAGTGTCATCTTTAGTACAATTTTGTAGTACTAAAGTTCGCAATGTTGGCATAAAGTTGAGACACTTATTTTGCAATAGAGGAAGTACATATTGGCTATGATTTGTGAATCATTGAGATGCAATAGCATACATGTTAGTCTCATTTGTATTTGATGGAATGTCACAACGGGGCAACCTTGGACGCAAGATACATGAAACAAAAGATGGAAGCTTCATATCATTGTACAATTTTGTCTCACTAAGAAATTACAATATTGTGTACTAAAGGGTTAGGTGTCGCATGGTGTACAAAAAATATGGTGATAGTTTGAGGTGGGCCATGTAATCACTGAGCTATCGTGTTTTCGCTGATTTCACAGTCCTCCGTAGTAAGAGTGGAGAAAAATGTAAAGAGTGGGGACGGTGTACCTCCTTTCGCCAAAACGTGGGACATCCAGCATCCAGTGCACGTGTCATGCACCAAAGTAAAGTGTATAGTACAACTGAGACTCTACACGGTTGTACCACCTCAGCAATAATGACCAATGAGCCGTCAAATCACATAGACTCGACAGTAAGTTCGACGTATGAAGCAACCATCACTCTTCGTTGAATCCGCTTCTCCCTTCAATGCATGCGCTAGTGGGAGGTCGCGTCCACTCTGCCCGAGCATGAATGCGGCACCGATTCTCTGGAGCGGTGCTGACTATTTTGGGAGGGAAGCGCACTCGGGCGATGGAGGAGATTTGGGTGGGCCAGGCTGGTCAGGAGCGGGCATGGCAGCTGTCCCGACAGGACGCCCGGAAATGAGAGGATGCACTGAATCTCGTGGCTAATTCATAGTACTACACACAATCTCTCTGTAGGAGTAGGTCGATGTGTCACTCTCTCTAACACACACACGCACACACACACACAGGTTCATAGAATAGGAATATTGTGGGAGTGGGAAGCCACAAGACTTGAGATAAATGGAGTGCGTACAAGAAGAGAAGAGGTACAAACACGTATGTCGGAGACAAAGTCGCTGCCTCGCATGATAGCCAGCTGACCACAGCACGACGGTCAGATATGTGCCTCTCTCGTCCCGGCACCAGTGGTCAACTGCTATATCTGCGGCCGCGAGATTTGACGCACACGGCTGCCGGATTTGGAGCATTCGGGCCGCCTGTGACTGTGCCTTGCCATGGATTGTCTGGGTACCGGGTCGCACAACAATGGCAATGCCTCCATGTCGTGTGTAGGTACTAAATCCACCTCTAGCCGCTCGAATCTATCCCGTCGACGGATTGCCGACAAAGACACGGTCGGCCACCGTCCGGGCTCGGCCCTAGCTCAGCAGCTAGTCGCTTCACCGTTGCCGCTCATAAGGTCATGTGCCATGTTTCGACCGTGCCACAACATCCCGGATGGGTGTTTAGCAAGTCCGAAAAAGATATAGTGCATAGTACTTCTTTCGATTCGGCTGTGCTCCCTTATTCGATGCATGTTCAGTAGCTTATACTCAAACTTGTGTGTAGGATAGACGCAAGTTTTGGTTTTGGGAAGAAGAATACATCGATCTATTGATAGCTGAAATTTGGTAGATGCTCGTGCACTCCTTGCTAGAAAAGAGGCTAGAGATGAGACGATGATACTAGATGTGAAGAAATGTCTAGTTCTTTAGAATCAAAGAAGAAAGAAGTGTGCAAGCTCGAAAAGCCACAGATCAACAATGAAGACATAGATAAGATATTAATACAATTAGTGGGAGCAGTTATGGAAATTGGATATCTTTTAAAATGTCTATTGTGGTTCTTGTTTTCTTTGGTCTTTCTCTCCTTGCAATGAATTGGTGAATGTACTTCCCTGTATCAAAATGACATTGATGAAATAAAGAAATGTGTTGGAAAATAAATGTGTGTGTACGGCCGGTGGCCGTATTAATTAGGTTGGTTCTGAATTTTTCTTTGTTTATTGGGCTCATCTCATTTTCTTCATAACGGTCTTATTTTCACTTCTTTCCAGCACATGTTCACATTCCAACGTGCATTAAATTGATGCATGCAAGGATTAAAATAAACCAACCAATGCATGTAACCATTCCTACTCATTTAGTGGTCATCCATGAATATATGTAATTAATGTAGATTGAAGTTTGAGTAATTTTGTAAACTACGAGATGGAGTACTACATTTCTCCACTCATCATCTTCCTTGGTTGATGTGATTTCAAATTTATGCCCTATAAATCGGAAAATAGTGAGTACTCCCTCCGTCTAGGTATAGCGGGACCAAGGTGCAAGCAAATTGGAGGAGAAGGAGAAACTTAACTGGTCCTTCGTCCAATCAAAGCCCTAATTTCTCTCTCTAAACGCAACAATTTATCACAACAATTAAGATATTCTGTTTTAGCTACCATGCAGGGTGACGTATTAACTCGCATGCAAGTCGGATTTGATTACTTGACTAATCAATGCGTAGTTGCGCCGCATGCATTTGGTTTCTGGGGGAGATAACAAGGCAGAGTAAGTAACGCTCACTAGAAATGAGGCTAGGAGGGGATTGAGATGCGAAGTTAATGGACAACGCCTAAACATTTTGGGAATAGCTAATTTTCATAACATGACTTATACACCTAAATGAAGGGAGTAGTTAAAAAATTTGGTCAAACTTTGACAAAAAATATATGGCGTGGCGTAAAAACCTGGACTAAAGTAGTATGAGATACGGTGGCACACTAACTTATGCCGAATACAAGTGCCCAAAAATCTTGGAAGAGAGCGAAGTGTACATACAAAATAATTAAAATTGAATTTCTCGAAAAAAAATTGAAACGGAGGCAAAAGATTTTCCTCATCCATTAAATAAGAGGATAACATAGTTTGATAGTTTGCAAGTGAACCTACAAATAAACGGCATGGCAATTACTCTCAATACTCCCTAGTTTCTTAGCACCCACTTTAATCCTTAGTACATATGGTGGCACACTGACTTAGGCCGAATACAAGTACCCAAAATATTTAAAATTGGAGGATGGTGCAGCCCGCGTTTCTAATATTTTGATCGTGTGTGGTTCAGTTGTTGTTCACTTCGGAGGGTCGTGTACCACACGTGAACGATAGTAAGTGTGGTCAGGAGGCGTGGAGCGTTAATTGCGAGTTGACTCCATCGAGCGTTAAATTTTCTTCACGTATTAGCTTTGCCCTAGTAGTTTTCTTCACTAGTATGTTAAATAAAGAGTTCCGTTTCGTGCAGAATTTAAAACAATTTTTATGGAGAGAAAAAGAAAACCACTCCAACTATATATGCTGCAGCCTCAACGCTTGTTTTCTAGGGTTTGCTCTCTTCACACTCTCTCTCCACTATATATATACACGCTGGAGCCTCGACGCTTGTAGTGGCTCTCTACACACTCTCTCACCCTATCCATATCTAAGCAAGACTGTGTTGGCCTCTCCTCTCTCTCTCTCTCCCCTCACTGATGTTCAAAGAGCCGGCAGGATCTCGTCCGTTAGGGAAGGCAAGGAGGCTTAACGCTATTGCCGTCGGCAGGGGAGGGAATCCACTTCCAGCGCCGCTATTTTCGTTCACCCAGCGGCAGCGCATGATGGCCTCTGGCCCCTTCTTCCTCGCCGTGGTACATGGTGTGGGCAGATCGGCCTCCGGCCGCCCACCAAGCGACACCCTGAGAACCTTAAGGTATAATTTACTTAATCCACAGGCATTGCTCTAGCTGCATGTGGAATTTTTTCGCTTCTGCACTCAAAACTAGGTGTTGGATCAAACAGGAAAGTAGTGGGGAAAGTTGTATAGCATGAATCTAGGACGTGGTTCAAAGAGGAAAGGATGGGGGAAGTAGTACATACTAGCTATCCAACACCTATGTTGGTCAAAAAGGGAAAACAATGACAACATAGTACACACATCTGTAAGGAACTGATCTTTCTATGGGTGGGGACAAGGCTGTAGAGTTTGAGCAGGACTAGATTTGCTGCCCTCATATAGGGAAAGGTGTCTAAAGATAACAAAAATGGGACCAACACAAATATGCTCCTTGGTTGTTTGTCGCAACAGAATGTGCCCACCCCTTTATACATCGGTAGATGCACATGGTGCTTGTGTGTCCACTATACCATACTACTCTTTAGCTGTTGTTAATCCAATAATGCTGCTAGAAAATTGAAGCAATGCCATAGTTAAAAGCAAATTACATGTTTCATGAATTTTATTGTTAATATAATTTGTATTTTAATATGAATCAGTGCCACTATTTGAGAAATGCTACTATCTTGCTTTCTTTCCCATTTAGATAACTTAGATGCTTATTTTTGTGAACTTCTATTCATCCACCTTATTGACCAGTAATTGTTTCTTTTGCACCTTTGTGTAAACATGATTATCTACTTCACCTTGTTGCTATTGCAACCTTTTAATTCACTGCACAAAACACTCTTGTTTTAAGGGTGTTTTGTGCAGTTCAAACAAAATGTCGCACCGACAACGTTGCTTGATTGCTTGATCTTAGTGGAACTGCACAAGAGGAGACCTGACTTCCTATCCATGTTGCCGAATTTATTTCAGATCTTATTCTTGTGAGTTGTTCGAATTTTGCATCATGAGAGGTCAATGCTGGCCTTCTTTCAAATGATTGTGCAGTGTGCTTTCATATGTTGTGCTACTTATACGGTAATTTTGCTTGATTTTAGTGAACTGCACAAAAGGAGACCAGACTTCCAATCTACATGTGTAGATTAATATCCCATTGAGGTAAGATAATGATATTTCACAACTGTTGGCCTGTATTTTTCTACTGTCATCAGAAAGTTAATGTTGTTGTTTAGTGTTATACTTGTGCTCCCTAATTGGAATGCCAAATCTTACATTGAAGGCGAAGCTTGACTGTTATCGAACCAAGTGATGAAGGGGAAGAACAAGCGGAAGAAGAACAAAAGTCAACTTCCGGTGATGTAATGATGCACTAGAACTATGATGACACAAGTTGTAACGACCCGACCCGAATGGATCGAAGTCTTTGTGCTTAAGTGTCATCCGTGGATCGGTATGCTGACACACAGTACTCGAGGATTTATAACAGAGGTAAATCACATGGATAAAGTAACGTAAATACTATTAACTCAATCCATATAGAGGAAGAAACAACAAAGCTGTGGAGTCCCAACAACACCAACGACAAAGTTGAGTGTAGACATCGTAACCCTAACGTATCACTTACTCGTCGTATGATTCCTGCAACATGACACGTTCCAGCCATGTAGATCAATACATTGAATGTACTAGCAATTTCATGAAGGAAATATCCCTAGAGGCAATAATAAAGTTGTTATTTATATTTCCTTATATCATGATAAATGTTTATTATTCATGCTATAATTGTATCAATCGCAAACTTCGTACATGTGTGAATACATAGACAAACAGAGTGTCACTTGTATGCCTCTACTTGACTAGCTCATTAATCAAAGATGGTTAAGTTTCCTAGCCATAGACATGAGTTGTCATTTGATGAACAGGATCACATCATTAGAGAATGATGTGATTGACTTGACCCATCTATTATCTTAGCACTATGATCGTTTAGTTTATTGCTATTGCTTTCTCCTTAACTTATACTTGTTCCTATGACTATGAGATTATGCAACTACTGAATACCGGAAGAACACTTAGTGTGCTATCAAACGTCACAACGTAACTGGGTGATTATAACGATGCTCTACAGGTGTCTCTGATGGT
This sequence comes from Triticum urartu, assembly GCF_056163025.1. Classification (NCBI taxonomy): domain Eukaryota; kingdom Viridiplantae; phylum Streptophyta; class Magnoliopsida; order Poales; family Poaceae; genus Triticum; species Triticum urartu. Next base: position 188,118,156 of record NC_141873.1, on the reverse strand, counting down.
GTTTGTTGAGTTGGCATGGATCAAGATTAGGATTTGTCACTCTGATTGTCGGAGAGGTATCTCTGGGCCCTCTCGGTAATGCACATCACTATAAGCCTTGCAAGCAATGTGACTAATGAGTTAGTTACAGGATGTTGCATTACGGAACGAGTAAAGAGACTTGCCGGTAACGAGATTGAACTAGGTATGATGATACCGACGATCGAATCTCGGGCAAGTAACATACCGATGACAAAGGGAACAACGTATGTTGTTATGCGGTTTGACCGATAAAGATCTTCGTAGAATATGTAGGAACCAATATGAGCATCCAGGTTCCGCTATTGGTTATTGACCGGAGATGAGTCTCTGTCATGTCTACATAGTTCTCGAGCCCGTAGGGTCTGCACGCTTAACGTTCAATGATGATCGGTATTATGAGTTTATGTGTTTTGATGTACCGAAGGTAGTTTGGAGTACCGGATGTGATCACGGACATGACGAGGAGTCTCAAAATGGTCGATACATGAAGATTGATATATTGGAAGGTTATGTTTGGACACCAGAATGGTTTCGGATAAGTTCGGACATATACCGGAGTACCGGGGGTACCGGAACCCCCCGGGGGGCTTAATGGGCCTGCATGGGCTTTAGTGGAAGAGAGAGGAGGTGGTCAAGAGGTGGGGGCAGACCCCCCCAAGCCCAATCCTAATTGGGAGGGGGGCCGGCCCCCCTTTCCTTCTTCTCCTCTTCCCCTTCCTTCCCCCTCCTATTAGGACTAGGAAAGGGGGAAACCTACTCCTAGTAGGAGTAGGAATCCCCCCTTGGGGGCGCACCATTAGGCCGGCCGGCCCCCTCCTCCCCTCCTTTATATACGAGGGAGGGGGGCACCCCATAGACAGACAAGTTGAAAATTGTTGTAGCCGTGTGCGGTGCCCCCTTCCACAGATACACACCTCGGTCATATCGTCATAGTGCTTAGGCGAAGCCCAGCACCGATAACTTCATCATCACTGTCAACATGCCGTCATGCTGACAAAACTCTCCCTCAGCCTCAAATGGATCAAGAGTATGCGGGACGTCACCGAGCTGAATGTGTGCAGATCGCGGAGGTGCCATGTGTTCGGTACTTGATCGGTTGGATCGCGAAGATGTTCGACTACATCAACCGCATTTCTTACCGCTTCCGCTTTCGGTCTACGAGGGTGCGTAGACATACTCTCCCCTCTCATTGCTATGCATCCCTAGATATATCTTGTGTGATCGTAGGAATTTTTTTTGAAATACCGTGTTCCCCAACAGTGGCATCAGAGCCAGGTTTATGCGTAGATGTTATATGCACGAGTAGAACACAAAGGAGTTGTGGGCGTGGGTATATACATATTGCTTGCCGTCACTAGTTGTTTCTTGATTCGGCAGTATTGTTGGATGAACCGGCCTGAACCGACATTACATGACCGCGTTCATGAGACTGGTTCTATCGACGTGCTTTGCACACAGGTGGCTAGCGGGTGTCAATTTCTCCAACTTTAGTTGAATCGGATTCAATGAACAGTGTTCTTTTTGAAGATCAAAAAGCAATCACTATACCGCGTTGTGGTTTTTGATGTGTAGGTAAGAACGGTTCTTGCTAAGCCCGTAGCAGCCACGTAAAACTTGCAAGAACAAAGTAGAGGACATCTAACTTGTTTTTGCAGGGCATGTTGTTATGTGATATGGTCAAGACGTGATTATATAAATTTTTGTATGAGATGATCATGTTTTGTAACACAGTTACTGGCAACTGGCAGGAGCCATATGGTTGTCGCTTTATTGTATGAAATGCAATCGCCATGTAATTGCTTTACTTTATCACTAAGCGGTAGCGCTAGTCGTAGAAGCAATAATTGGCGAGACGACAACGATGCTATGATGGAGATCAAGTTGTCAAGCCGGTGAAGATGGTGATCATGACGGTGCTTTGGAGATGGAGATCAAAGGCACAATATGATGATGGCCATATCATATCACTTATAATGATTGCATGTGATTTTTATCCTTTATGCATCTTATTCTTCTTAGTACGGCGGTAGCATTATAAGATGATCTCTCACTAAATTTCAAGGTATAAGTGTTCTCCCTGAGTATGCACTGTTGCGACAGTTCGTCGTGCCGAGACACCATGTGATCATCGGGTGTGATAAGCTCTACTTTCAGATACAATGGGTGGAAGCCTGTTTTGCACACGCGGAATACTCGGGTTAAACTTGATGAGCCTAGCATATGCATATATGGCCTCGGAACACTGAGACCGAAAGGTCGAGCGTGAATCATATAGTAGATATGATCAACATAGTGATGTTCACCATTGAAAACTACTCCATCTCACGTGATGATCGGACATGGTTTAGTTGATATGGATCACGTGATCATTTAGATGATTAGAGGGATGTCTATCTAAGTGGGAGTTCTTAAGTAATATGATTACTTGAACTTAAATTTATCATGAACTTAGTCCTAATAGTATTTGCATATCTATGTTGTAGGTCAATTGCTCGCGTATAGCTTCCCCATTTTATTTATGATATGATCCTAGAGAAAACTATGTTGAAAGATGTTAGTAGCAATGATACGGACTAGCTCCATGATCTGAGGATTATCCTCATTGCTGCACAGAATAATTGTGTCCTTGTTGCACCGCTAGGTGACGGACCTATTGCAGGAGCAGATGCAGACGTTATGAACGTTTGGCAAGCTCGGTATGATGACTACTTGATAGTTTAGTGCGCCATCCTTTACGGCTCAGAACCGGGACTTCAAAAAAGTTTTGAATGCCACGAAACATATAAGATGTTCCAAGAGCTGAAATTGGTAATTTAGAATCATGCTTGAGTCAAGAGGTATGATACCTCTGACAACTATTTTGCCTACAAGATGGAGGATAACAGCTCAATCTAGTGACCATGTGCTCATAATGTCTGAGTACTACAATCGCTTGAATCAAGTGGGAGTTAATCTTCCAGATAAGATAGCGATTGATAGAGTTCCCTAGTCACTGTCACCAAGTTACTAGAACTTCGTGATGAACTATAATATGCAAGCGATGACGAAAATGATTCCTGAGCTCTTCGTGATACTGAAATGGATGAAGGTAGAAATCAACAAAAACATCAAATGTTGATGGTTGACAAGACCACTAGTTTCAAGTAAAAGGGCAAAGGAAAGAAAGGGAACTTCAACAAGAACGGAAAACAAGTTGCCACTCCCATGAAGAAGCCCGAACCTAGACCCAAGACTGAAACTGAGTGCTTCTACTGCAAAGGAAATGGTCAATGGAAGTGGAACTACCCTAAATACTTGGTGGATAAGAAGGATGGCAAAGTGAACAAAAGTATATATGATATACATGTTATTGATGTGTACTTTACTAGTGTTCATAGTAGCCCCTAGTTATTTGATACTGTTTCAGTTGCTATGATTAGTAACTTGAAACAGGAGTTACAAAATGAACAGAAACTAGTTGAGGGCGAGGTGACGATGTGTGTTGGAAGTGATTCCAAGGTTGATAAGATGACCATTGCACACTCCCTTTACCTTCGGGATTAGTTTTAGACCTGAATAATTGTTATTTGGTGCCAGCGTTAAGCATGAACATTATATCTGGATCTTGTTTGATGCGAGACGGTTATTTATTTAAATCAGAGAATAATGGTTGTTCTATTTATATGAGTAATATCTTTTATGGTCATGAAGCCTTGATGAGTAGTCTATTTTTACTAAATCTTCATAGTAGTGATACACATATTCAGAGTATTGAAGCCAAAAAATATAAGTTTAATAATGATAGTGCAACTTATTTGTGGCACTGCCATTTAGGTCATATTGGTGTAAAGCGCATGAAGAAACTCCATGCTGATGGGCTTTTGGAATCACTTGATTATGAATCACTTAACGCTTGCGAACCATGCCTCGTGGGGAAGATGACTAAGAATCCGTTCTCTGGAACAATGGCACGAGCAATAGACTTATTGGAAATAATACAAACTGATGTATGCGGTCCAATGAGTGTTGTTGCTCGTGGCGGGTATCATTATTTTCTGACCTTCATAGATGATTTGAGAAGATATGGATATATCTACTTGATGAAACATAAGTCTGAAACATTCGAAATGTTCAAAGAATTTCAGAGTGAAGTGGAAAATCATCGTAACAAGAAAATTAAGTTTCTATAATCTGATCGTGGAGGTGAATGTTTGAGTTATGAGTTTGGTCTTCATTTGAAACAATGCGGAATTGTTTCGCCACTCACGCCACCTGGAACACTGTAACACCCTCGATGCGTCTATATCTCCCACGTGTCGAAGCACGACTTAGAGGCATAACCGCATTGAAAGCAATGTCGCAAGTGAGGTAATCTTCACACAACCCATGTAATACATAAGGGAAAGAGATACATAGTTGACTTACAATTGCCACTTCACACAATACATGAATAAAGCATTACACCATCCAGATACAATCAAGGTCCGACTACGGAACCAAAATAAAAGAAGACTACCCCAAATGCTACACAGATCCCCGATCGTCCCAACTGGGCTCCACTACTGATCAACTAGAAACGGAACAACATAACGAACACGATCTTCATCGAGCTCCTCCTTGAGCTCGGTTGCGTCACCTGCACGGTATCATCGGCACCTGCAAACTTGTTTTGGAAGGAATTTGTGAGTCACGGGGACTCAGCAATCTCACACCCTCGCGATCAAGACTATTTAAGCTTATGGGTAGGTAAAAGGTATGAGGTGGAGCTGCGGCAAGAAACTAGCATATTTGGTGGCTAACATACGCAAAGGAGAGCGAGAAGAGAAGGCAAAGGCACGGTCGAGAAACTATGATCAAGAAGTGATCCTAGAACAACCTACGTTCAAGCATAACTCCAACACCGTGTTCACTTCCCGAACTCCGCCGGAAAGAAACCATCACGGCTACACACGCTGTTGATCCATTTAAATTAAGTTAAGTTTCAGGTTTTCTACAACCAGACATTAACAAATTCCCATCTGCCCATAACCGCGGGCATGACTTTTGAAAGATCAAATCCCTGCAGGGGTGTCCCAACTTAGCCCATCACAAACTCTCACGGTCAACGAAGAATATTCCTTCTCCCAAGAAGACCCGATCAGGCTCGGAATCCCGGTTACAAGACATTTCGACAATTGTAAAACAAGACCAGCAAAGCCATCCGAATGTGCCGACAAATCCCGATAGGAGCTGCACATATCTCGTTCTCAAGGCACACCGGATTGTCCAAACTTCCGGTAGGCCAGCCTAGAGTTGCCCCTGGTGGCCACCGGCGGCTGACAAGTTGGACCAACACTCAAAGGAGCGCTGGCCCGGGGGTTTAAATAAAGATGACCCTTGAGTCTGCAGAACCGAAGGGAAAGAAAAGGCTAGGTGGCGAATGGTAAAACCAATGTTGGGCCTTGCTGGAGGAGTTTTATTCAAGGCTAAGTGTCAAGGGGTTCCCATTATAACCCAACCGTGTAAGGAACGCAAAATCAAGGAACATAACACTGGTATGACGGAAATTAGGGCGGCAAGAGTGGAACAAAACACCAGGCATAAGGCCGAGCCTTCCACCCTTTACCATGTATATAGATGCATTAATTAAATAAGAGATATTGTGATATCCCAACAAAATAACCATGTTTCAAACATGGAACAAGATCCAATCTTCACCTGCAACTAACAACGCTATAAGAGGGGCTGAGCAAAGCGGTAACATAGCCAAACAATGGTTTGCTAGGACATGGTGGGTTAGATGCTTGACATGGCAATATGGGAGGCGTGATAAGCAAGTGGTAGGTATCGTTGCATAGGCATAGCAAAAGAGCGAGCAGCTAGCAAGCAAAGATAGAAGTGATTTCGAGGGTATGGTCATCTTGCCTGAGATCCCGCAAGGAAGAAGAACGAGTCCAAGAAGAAGACAAACAGACGTAGTTGAACGAATCCTCACAAATGCAACGTTATCGGAACCAACCCGAAGAAGCAACACCGGAAAGAAGCAAACAACATGGTAAACAACCATCACATAAGCATGGCACGATGCGCAAACAAGTATGATGCATGTCTGGTTTAATGAAGCATGGCATGGAAAAGTGCACAAACAACCCTACAAATTAAGTGGAGCTCAATATGCAACTCTGTTGCATATTGACGAAACACCACGTGACTTATTTAGTTTGATCTCGTTTATGTACTCAACAATATTAAATGTTGTTAGCATGGCAAGAGGTGAAGCATAATGAAACTATCTATGTAGGCAAGTTTAAATGAGGCCGGAACAACAAAACAACAAGTCCGGAAACTCCTCATGTGCATATTTTAGGTTTGGTACTGATCTGCCCTAAACACAATTTTAGAGTTGTTAAACATGCAAAGCAATGTCACCATGTTAAACTGGGCAAAATTCTACCCCATTTACATATAAAGTTTGTTAAATTTGGAGCTATGGTTAAATAGTTATGAAATAAAGCATTTTAACAAGTTATTTAAGCAAATTTAAGCAAACATCATTTTGAACTTTTTAAACATAGATGAAAGTTGGATATAATTAAACTACAGAAATTTCTGAGCACTTTATATATATGAAGATTTTACATATGATGCACGATTATTTACTTGTGAGCAAATTAAAATAATGGCATCCTCCTGTAATTATGCATGCATTGGAAATTAGGAAATTCGTCAGCAGGGAAAAAAAGAGACAGGCCGAATCTGGCAGCCCAACAGGTAAGGAAAAAGGAGGGGCGTTGGGATGTGGGTGGCTCACCCATGGGCCTTGGCCCAGTCAGCGGACTGCAGCAGACCAGGTGGAGCTGTGGGCCGCAGTCAATGGCGAAGGGGAGGAGACTGGGCCTTGGCGCGCGGCTGGAGAGGAGGTCGACCCGCTCGGGCGGGTTGACGATGCGGTCAACACGCGCACAGTTGCCTGGCATCGCTCGATGTAGAGGCAGCAGACAGAGGAGGCAAGACATGGGACGGCTTGCGGTAGGGCCGGCAGGCGCGAGAAGCGGCTGGTCACCGACGCGGTGCAGCAGCGGCGGGAGAGGCACAGCAAGGCACTTCGGCGAAGAACGGGCAAACAGCGGAGCTGCGGTTCCATGGCGAAGATGTCGACCTGCAGCTCGATGCAGAAGAAGCAGCACTGGAACGGGGGAACGGAGGTGCCCTCTGCGGGATGAGGACGACGGCCGGACAAGGCAAGGCACAGATCTGGCAAGGCGGCTCCATTCCCGGCGGCATCCGGCGGATCTGGCAAGGTGGTGGCCGTGCTCCTTCAGGAAGCCTCCAAGGCGGTGCTGCGTTGAAGACAGAGAGAGATCGTGAGGGAAGGGGAGAGAGGGCTTCAGCGAAAAGGGAACGGGGAGAGGGAGTAGAGGCACGGCCTGGTGGTCGAGGACGCTAGCGGCGTCGTGCTCCGGCAAGGGACTTCCAGCGAGGAGGGATCGGGCAGCCGGCGCTGGTAGGAGGCGGTGTGGTGATCCAGGAGGTGCTCAGTGGTTGGTGCGATGGGGAAAACGAGGACAAGGCAGGTGGCTTGGCTGCACTAGGATCCCGAGGAAGATTTGGAAAGTGGCGGCGCGAGGGGGAAGGATGGGACAACTCTCCTTGATTTTAGGGTTGGACTGATACATATATAGCAAAAGGATTTTTGGGTAGGGGCTAATCCGTCCCTCTGATCGTGATCGGACGCTCGGGAAAAATAGGCTAGGGAGCCCAAATATGAAAACGTAGACGTTTTGTAGATGTTTGGGGATGATCCGGACACAACGGTGGCGACAGTCCGGGTCGGGTTCGGGACAACTTTCGGACGCGCGCGAGAGGCCGATGCACTATGCAAAGAGGAGTAGGCATGGGCCTAGGTGGACTGTGGCGAGGTTGAGAGGAGAGAAGAGAGAGATGGAGAGGGCCTGACGGCAGTTTCCGGAGACCGAAAACGTCCGACGATAGACCGGTTATACTGCTGCTATAGTTTAACGGTTAGGCTATCAAACGAACTCCGAATGCGATGAAACTTGACAGGCGTTCTATCTACACTATAATAAGACCACACGCCAACTTTCAACCCAATCCGAGAACATTTTCTGGCCACTTATAAAATACTATTTTTCGGACATGCCGCGGGCGTGTGCAAGTGTGTCTAGGCTCAGAACGGACAACGGACGGAACAAGGAGACCAGGACGGATGCAAGTTTTGAAAAACATGATGATGCAATGCACATGATGACATGACAAGATGCAACACGCAAGCGAATGACATGGCAACGACAGGGAATAACTGGAAGACACCTGGCGCAACGGTCTCGGCGCGTTACAACACCATAGCGTAATGGTGTGTCCGAACGTCGTAACCGTACTTTATTAGATATGGTGCGATCTATGATGTCTCTTACTGATTTACTGCTAGCATTTTGGGGTTATGCTTTAGAGATGGTTGCATTCATGTTAAATAGGGCACCATCAAAATCCGTTGAGACGACACCATATGAACTGTGGTTTGGCAAGAAACCCAAGTTGTTGTTTCTTAAAGTTTGGGGCTGCGATGCTTATGTGAAAAAGCTTCAACCTGATAAGCTAGAACCCAGATCGGAGAAATATGTCTTCATAGGATACCCAAAGGAGACTATTGGGTACACCTTCTACCATAGATCCAAAGGCAAGATATTCGTTGCTAAGAATGGATCCTTTCTAGAGAAGGAATTTCTCTCGAAATAAGTGAGTGGGAGGAAAGTAGAACTTTATGAGGTAATTGTACCTGTTGCCTTATTGGAAAGTAGTTCATCACAGAAATCAGTTCCAGTGATTCCTACACAAATTAGTAAGGAAGCTAATGATGATGATCATGAAACTTCTGATCAAGTTACTACCGAACCTCGTAGGTTAACCATAGTAAGATACGCACTACAGTGATACGGTAATCCTGTTCTGGAGGTCATGTTACTTGACCATGATGAACCTATGAACTATGAGGAAGCGATGATGAGCCCAGATTCCGCGAAATGGCTTAAGGCAATGAAATCTGAGATGGGATCCATATATGAGAACAAAGTATGGACTTTGATTGACTTGCCCGATGATCGGTGAGCCATTTAGAATAAATGGATCCTCAAGAGGAAGACGGATGCTGATAGTAGTGTTACTGTCTACACAGCTCGAATTGTCGCAAAAGGTTTTTGACAAGTTCAAGGTGTTGACTACAATGAGATTTTGTCACTCATATCGATGCTTAAAAGTCTGTCCGAATCATGCTAGCAGTTGCCGCATTTTATGAAATCTGGCAAATGGATATCAAAACTACATTCTTTAATGGATTTATTAAAGAAGAGTTGTATATTATGCAACCAGAAGGTTTTGTCAATCCTAAAGTTGCAAACAAAGTGTGCAAGCTCCAGCGATCCATCTATGGACTGGTGCAAGCATCTCGGAGTTGGAATATACGCTTTGATGAGTTGATCAAAGCATATAGTTTTATACAGACTTTTGGAGAAGCCTGTATTTACAAGAAAGTGAGTGGGAGCACTACAGCCTTTCTGATAAGTATATGTGAATGACATATTGTTGATCGGAAATGATGTAGAATTTTCTAGAAAGCATAAAGGAGAATTTGAAAGGAGTTTTTCAAAGAAAGAATTACCTGTAAAGCTACATACATGTTGGGCATCAAGATCTATAAAGATAGATCAAGACGCTTGATAATACTTTCGATGAATACATACCTTGATAAGATTTTAAAGGAGTTTAAAATGGATCAGTCAAAGAAGGAGTTCTTGCCTGAGTTGTAAGGTGTGAAATTGAGTAAAGACTCAAAACCCGGCCACGACGGAAAATAGAAAGAGAATGAAGAGTCATTCCCTATGCCTCGATCATAGGTTCTATAAAGTGTGCTATGCTGTGTACCAGACCTATTGTATACCTGAGCATGATTTTGGCAAGGGAGTACAATAGTGATCTAGGAGTACATCACTGGACATCGGTCAAAATTATCCTTAGAGGACTAAGGAAATATTTCTTGGTTATGGAGGTGATAAAAGAGTTCGTCGTAAAGAGTTACGTCGATGCAAGCTTTTGACACCAATCTAGATGACTCTAAATCTTGATCTAGATACATATTTAAAGTGGGAACAATTAGCTAGAGTAGCTCCGTGCAGAGTATTCTGGACACAGAAATTTGCAAAATACATACGGATCTGAATGTTGCAGACTCGTAGACTAAACTTCTCTCACAAGAAAAACATGATCACTCTTTGGTTGTTAATCACATAGCAATGTGAACTAGATTATTGACTCTAGTAAACCCTTTGGGTATTAGTCAAATGAAGATGTGAACTAATCACATAAAGATGTGAAACTATTGGTGTGTAATCACATGACAATGTGAACTAGATTATTGACTCTAGTGCAAGTGGGAGACTGAAGGAAATATGCCATAGAGGCAATAATAAAGTTTTTATTTATATTTGCTTATATCATGATAAATGTTTATTATTCATGCTAGAATTGTGTCAATCGGAAACTTGGTACATGTGTGAATACATAGACAAACAGAGTGTCACTAGTATGCCTCTACTTGACTAGCTCGTTAATCAAAGATGGTTAAGTTTCCTAGCCATAGACATGAGTTATCATTTGATGAACAGGATAACATCATTAGAGAATGATGTGATTGACTTGACCCATCCGTTAGCTTAGCACTATCATCATTTAGTTTATTGCTATTGCTTTCTCCATAACTTATACATGTTCCTATGACTATGAGATTATGCAACTCCCGAATACCATAAGAACACTTAGTGTGCTATCAAACGTCACAACGTAACTGGGTGATTATAAAGATGCTTTACATGTGTCTCTGATGGTGTTTGTTGAGTTGGCATAGAGCGAGATTAGGATTTTTCACCCCGATTGTCGGAGAGGTATCTCTGGGCCCTCTCGGTAATGCACATCACTATAAGCCTTGCAAGCAATGTGACTAATGAGTTAGTTACGGGATGTTGCATTATGGAACGAGTAAAGAGACTTGCCGGTAACAAGCTTGAACTAGGTATGATGATACCGACGATCGAATCTTGGGCAAGTAACATACCGATGACAAAGGGAACAATGGATGATGTTATGCGGTTTGACCGATAAAGATCTTCGTAGAATAGGTAGGAACCAATGTGAGCATCTAGGTTCCGCTATTAGTTATTGACCGGAGATGGGTCTCGGTCATGTCTACATAGTTCTCGAACTCGTATGGTTCGCATGCTTAACGTTCGATGATGATCGGTATTATGAGTTTATGTGTTTTGATGTACCGAAGGTAGTTCGGAGCCTAGGATATACTGGAAGGTTACGTTTGGACACCAGAATGGTTTCGGATGAGTTCGGGCATATACCGGAGTACCGTGGGGTTACTGGAACCCCCGGGGGCTTAATGGGCCTACATGGGCTTTAGTGGAAGAGAGAGGAGGCGGCCAAGAGGTGGCGGCGCACCCTCCCAAGACCAATCCGGATTGGGAGGGGGGCCGTCCCCCCTTTCCTTCTTCTCCTCTTCCCATTCCTTCCCCCTCCTATTAGGACTAGGAAAGGGGGGAAACCTACTCCTAGTAGGAGTAGGAATCGTCTTCTTCCGATCGTGCTTGATGATCTTCTCAAGTTCTTCCGCCAGGTCATTTATGTTGACGTGAAGTATCTCGTGACGTCCTTTAATATTCTGGAGTTGCGTTCCACACTTCTGGGTTTCAACATCCTTGGCATGAACCATGGTCCTACTGTTCTTCAGTTCCTAACAAATCTCCGGTATCTCGAGCTTTTGCTCCTCCAGCTTGGCTACTTTTAGCTTCTGGGTCCTGAGTTCCTCACGAAATGCTTCCTTGTCAAATACGGCTTCCTGTAGGTCCATCTTAAAATTCTTGATGTAATACTCCAGATCCTCGTGATACACCAGCTAAGTTAAAACTTCATCTTTTGCTGATAGGTGCTCCATTAGCCCTTTTGTCATCCAATCCTTCCAGAGAAATGCACGCTCAACTCAGCATGGTGACACTAGCGTAAGCGGGCGATGACATCACAGATAGCCGTATTTATGCCCATGTCATTGCCATGAGCTATCATTCCATAGTTGATATCTCCTGCCTTAGAGTTTTCTTGACAAAAACTTTGAGTTTTAACGCTCCATGTTCCGGTCTTTCTCCGACACATCTTGGTCTCGGGTATTGACAGCTTCAATAGTGTGACAATTTCCATAAGGGTAGCTTTCCTAGATCACACCAATCTGGGAATTCTTCAGAACTTTCAAATTCTCCTAGTCTTCGAAGTCTTCAACCGTTGTAGTTTCTATTATTATAATGCACGGTAAAATCCTCTTCATTCCGAATTGGTCTTAGTTGTCTGATATCTTCTCGGAGTGGTCTCATCATCTGAATCCTCGCGTGGTCAAAAGGGGGAAAGGGTATGGTCCAACTAAAAGGGAATATTTGATAAAGCTCAGAAAGGAAGAGAGGTAAAAGATCTTTTTGTAAATAAAGTTTTAGAGAAAATCTTTCCTATGGGCTTGCCAGTTTCTAGGGGTCACGTCCTACAGTCGACATGTGCTCTAATACCATCTTGTAGCGACCCAACCCGAATGGATCAAAGTCTCTGTGCTTAAGTGTCATCCCTGGATCGGTATCCTGACACACACAGTAATCGAGGATTTATAATATAGGTAAATCACATGTATAAAGTAACATAAATGCTATTACCTCAATCCATATAGCGGAAAAACCAACAAAGCTGTGGAGTCCCAACAACACCAACATCAAAGTTGAGTGTAGACATCGTGATGCGGAGCATCCTGCGGTCATCCCCATGGACCTACCATCGTCTCATGAAGTTCCAAGAGGACCTATGACATGAGCTAGAGCTAGAGCTCTCGAGACCGAGGTGACTTCTTTCCTTAGTGATATTGCGTATGATGCACTCAAGACATGGCTACTACCTAAGTTCGAGATGTTGTGCATGATTAGGTACCAAGAGGACCCTCCCGAAGATGCACGTGAAGATGGACAAGGCGCCAAGTCCACGGATGAAGAGGAACGCCGAAAGGAGAAGAAGGCATCTCTAGGTCTCGGACATCCGGCCGCTAGAGAAAACCACTACAGTAGCAGGCGGCCAACCGCCGACTTCTACAAGCCCCGAACATCCGGCGTCAACCCCGGACATCCGACGCCTCGCCAACACCCGGATATCCGGCCTCGCCCCTAGAAATTTGGCACCCTCCAACCAGAGAGCGACAAGGCCAGCTCCTCCAGCCCGGACATCCGGCCCCTCTGCGAACTCCTGGACATCTGGCCCGTAACCTGGACGTATGGCCTCCCCTGTCTACGCATAGTGTAGGGCCGAGGCCCATGTACCCCTTTGACCACCTAGATTATATATACTCCTCCTCCTCGATCTTTCTAGGGTCAGCAAAGGATTGGCTCATTTTTGTGTGAGATCTTTGCTTGTCCACTTGGTTATCTTCTCCTTGGAGATTGCGCCTCCTCAGAGAAGATACCCCAAGCGGATTGAAGACCCGTTTAAGGGAAGAACTCAAGACCTCCTCGCGGAGATGATCATGCTGCTTGTATCGTCCCTAGTTGACTATGGATCTTGTATCTCTTTTGTGTTCGAGGATCTAGCATATGTGTGACCTAATCTTGTTGGTTTGAGTGATTCTCTTGTGTTTCCTTTTGTGATTTCCCCTCATGTTTCCCCTCGTGTTCTTCATGTTCATCGCGGGATCTGCTCCTTTCGTGAAAGATCGGCCACCTAGGGTTCCACCCTACATCATCTTGCTATCTAGAGCCACATTGATCACGATTTCGGAGCCTCCCCGTTGTGTTTTCTAGCCTTGTTTTGTTGATTTTGTCCCTAATTCGAAAATTCCCCACAAAAATAGCCCCAAATTGTTTTAGTGATTGGTTGGCATGATGAAGTTTTGTTGGATTTGATCTGCGGATTTCATGTGTTGCAGGTAGATCTAGCTTTCCCCCATCTTTTCCCCCATTTCCATCCATGAAATCCCCCAAATTTTGCCCCGATTTTCCATTTCCACACGGAGTTCATCAAGTTCGTCCACGGATACAGAGCCCGGACATCCGGCCCGAACCCCCGGACATCCAGCCATCAAACCCGGACATCCGGCCCCTGACAGCATCACTTCCATCCACCGCCCTACTTTCCGTCCAGATTTTGTTCTGGTGCCCACATCCACTTCCTCGTCCCCCAACCACTTCTGCATAGCAACACCATTTCCCACATAGACCACCATCGGTTACCACTACCAACTCCGACAATTTTGTCACGTTTTGTCTAGATAATTTGAGTTGCGGTTCCGTGTCTTATTGTGTTTCGGCTATTTAGGTACGGTTCGACGTCAACATGACCGCCGCTCATCTTCGCCACGGATTTGTCATCGACAACGACCACATCACCTTTTTGACACCATCGTCCATTTTTTCTTACAAACAACCAACATCAAACGGTAGCCTCATCTTGGTATCATGATACATCATTTTTGCCATTACATTGATAGCCATCATAGCCCAATTTTGCATATCCTACCCATCGAGACTAGACTTTGAGTATTGCCGGCAATGTCACTTGTGCACATTACTGATCATACTTCCCATTGCATACATGTCATATCATTGGTCCATATCTTGGTCTCATCCTTTGTGTCACAAAGTTGTCATCGCATACACAATTGCTATCTTGGTTCGTGAAACATTGCATGAGAAAAGAGCTCAAAAGAGAAAGAGCCAACCAAGATTTTAAGCAAAAGGGAAATAAAACCAAAGAGCTTTTAAGCATGAACCATAGCATCGTACAACATTAAGATTGTCATACTAGATCATCTTGGATCATATCATCAGAATACCATACATAGAGCATACTTGGGATAGAAGTCATTGCATTTTTGCTTAGTAGGTTGTGCACAAGTCCTCGTATCCGCCTATTGGGCAATCGTGGTAGCGTCTCTATAGTGTTGTGCAACAAGAGCATTTTAGTGGATTCCACATTTTGGCTCATCCTTGGTTGCATGACCCCACTTATCTCTTTGCATGTGTGTTTCTGTGTACCATATTTTGCTATAGGTCTACTTGTTGCATTGCAAACTTGCGAATCTTTTCCAACATTATTGAATTTCGCTAAAAATTGCATCAAATTTTGTGCCACCATCCTAACCGAGCTCCACCATGAGCTTTTACTTGTGTAGGTGTGAGAAACCGACAAGAATTGGTACCAATTGTGCTATTTCCTTGTCCCACATTGGAGTGGTCATGGATCCATCTTCAACTTCGGTCAAGGTACATTTGGTATTTCTCCATCTACCACTCACAAAATTGTTTGGAATGATGGATAGGCCAAGTACTTCTACCAACCCACTCTTCATCGAGCAAGACAACGGCATGTCTTCCTACATCACTAAGAGCCACCTCTTTGGTGCACAACGTGCTTTGCATCAAGAGCAACAAACAATGAGTGAACGCATGAATAACCTCGCCGCCGACTTGCGAATCTCCGAGCAACATACAAGAGACTATTTCGATAACAAGCTCGACGACCACAAGCACGAGAATGACGCAAGAATGTACAAGATTCGTGCTTTGTTGCTCAACCGCTCTTCTTCCACTTCGTCATCATCAAGACGGAGCCGCTCAAGTCGACACTTCGACTACACCATCTCCAGCTCAAGTACACTGACATCGAACACTCTTCGTCGTGCCGCGCGTCAAGATTGTCATGCAAACCGCAACCCTCTACACGACATCGACTCTCAAGAACAAGCTTGTGCGCAAGAACACTGACATAATCAAAACCATGCTACTCTCGAGTAAGCACAAGAATGGCAATGAAAACGCCAATGATAAGAGGAAGAGCAAGCGTGTCTACACAAAGATGCACAAGATGCCGAGACACAACGCCAAGAACAACAATTGCAATAAGCTAGAGCACTTGAGGCGCAACATGCACTCTACGACACAAATCATGCCATTGCCCAACGCAACCGCCATAGGCGCGAACAAGAAGAAGCACTTCGCAATGAAGTTCAAGAACAGATTTACCAATCACGTGTGCATCGTCAAGTTCCTCAAGCTCGTCCACTACCTCGTCAAGAACCTCAAGTTCAACAAGAGCAAGAAGACATTGGAAATCCTCCATGACAGGAGCAAGTTGCACGAGACGATCCTCCTCGTCATGGAAGTCATCATCCCTGACTCCAACACAATGGAGAGCAATGCTACAGCAAGATTAAGTTCACCATGCCCAAGTTTTCCGGAAGCAATGATCCCGAAGAGTACCTTTCATGGGCATTGAAGGTTGACAAAATCTTCCGCTTGCACAACTATGAAGAAGAGAAGAAGATCGCGATGGCATCCCTTGAGTTCCAAGACTACGTCCTCATTTGGTGGGAACAAATCATTGAGCATCGAGAGGCAAGAGGTGAACCACCCATCACTACTTGGGCGCAAATGAAGGACATCATGAGAGCACGCTTCGTGCCAACCTACTACAGCCGCGACCTCTTCAAGAAACTCCAACTCCTCAAGCAAGAAACCAAAAGCGTTGAAGAATACTACAAGGTAATGGACATTGCCATGATACGAGCTAATGTCATGGAAGATGATGAGAAAACTATGGCATGTTTCTTGAATGGACTCAATCATCCTATCAAGAAGATCGCCGACTTCCAACCATACTCGAACCTCATCGAGCTAGTGCATCAAGCTACCAAAGCAGAACGTCAAGTGCAAGATGACTTCAACTATGCCAAGTTCTCATCCAAGACCTATGGCTTCTCCAACACCCAAGCTTCAACGACTCCAACACCTTCTACATCAACCAAGCCTTCTACAAGCAATGTCGAAAGTCGAGTCACCAGAAAACTATGACAACTCCAAGTCATCATCCTACTACAAGAAACTTCAAGCCGAGAGCTTCATCATCATCTACCTGACCCGATGAGATCATCAAGACAAGTTCCTTTAAATGCTTCACATGGGGAGGCCGAGGCCATAAGTCCTTCGAGTGTACCAACAAGCGCCCCATGATCCTAAATGATGATGGTACATACGAATTCATGAGTGAAGGAGAAATGGAAGCACTTGAGCAAGTGGCAATGCACCGGCAAGTGAACGAAGATGAAGAAGAACAAGTCTTTTGTGATGAAGATTCAAGCCCCGCTCTTGTTTTCTCCAAGGTCTTCACTCTTAAACATCAATAAGAAGAAGATCAAAGATGCCATCTCTTTCGTACCAAGGCCGACATCAATGGAACGTCCGTCAAGGTCATCATCGATGGAGGGAGTTGCCATAACTTGGCAAGTGAAAAACTTTGCTCCAAGATTCAATTGTCCAAGACGAAGCACCCACATCCCTACAAAGTTCAATGGATAAGCGATTCTGGCACTATCCAAGTCGAGCATAGACTGCGAGTCTCCTTCAAAATCAGAGCTTACGAAGACGCTTTGGAGTGTGATGTCGTTCCAATGACTGTTTGCCACCTTCTTCTAGGGCGACCATGGCAATTTGACCGTGGTGTCATCCACAATGGCCGTATGAATCACTATATCTTCAAGACGAAAGGAAAGGAGTACGTACTTCGCCCTATGTCTCCAAGCCAAGTGATCACCGATAAGCAAACCACCCATCATGGAGAGAATAGCGAGAGAGCGAACCACCAAAAAGAGAGTGAGCGCTACAAGCCCAAAATGAGTGCCTCCACGATGAGAGAAAAGAAGAACTTATTTCTATTTGCCACCAAACGTGAGATGAGAGAAGTGTGTGAGAACCCATCAAGTGTCATGCACTATGTCCTTTTGTGCAAGGACGAGGCACCAAAAGCTAACACCTCTCACAATATTCCTTTAGTGTTGTCTTCTCTATTGCAGGAATTCCAAGATGTTTTCCCTGATGAGCTACCTCTGGGTCTACCTCCTCTAAGAGGCATCGAGCACAGCTTTGACCTTATACCTGGAGCACCACTTCCGAACAAGGCTCCCTACCACGTCAACCCCTAAGAAACCAAATAAATACAAAGGCAAGTACAACATCTCATAGACCATGGACATGTGCGTGAAAGTTTGAGTCCTTGTGCCGTACCGGTCATTCTTGTGCCAAAAAGAGACGGTACCTTTCACATGTGTTCCGATTGTTGACCTATCAATGCTATCACTGTTCGCTATAGGTACCCCATTCCACGCCTTGTTGATATGCTAGATGAACTTAGCGGTGCCACTATTTTCTCAAAAATTGATCTTAAAAGTGGTTACTATCAAATACGCATACAAGAGGGTGATGAATGGAAAACCGCTTTCAAAACAAAGTTTGGTTTGTATGAGTGGTTAGTTATGCCTATGGGTTTATTGGAAGCACCCAGTACTTTCATGCGTTTTATGCATTATGTGTTTCGCCCTTACATTGGTGAATTTGTTTTTGTGTACTTTGACGATATTCTTGTGTTTAGAAAATCTCTCAAAGAACATGTCACCCACCTTCGCACCGTGCTACAAACTCTTCGAAAAGAGCGTCTCTATGCCAATATGGAAAAATGCCTCTTTGGCGTTGATAAACATGATTTCTTTGGTTTTGTAGTATCTTCTAAGGGTGTTCATGTTGATGAATCTAAGATCAATGCTATTATAACTTGGCCACAATGAACCAACTAGCAACAAGTGCATAGCTTCCTTGGTTTAGCCGATTTCTACCGTAGATTTGTGAAGGACTTTAGCACCATTGCTTCACCTTTCATGCTTTGAGTAAGAAGAATGCGCCTTTTGTTTGGGGACGATCCCAAGATACCGTATTCAATGAGCTTAAGAATTTTCTTACTCATGCTCCTGTGCTTGCATTACCCAACTTTGACAAACCCTTCGAGATTCATTGCGATGCTAGTGGTAATGGCATAGTAGGTGTGTTAACAAAAGAGAAGCGCCCCATAGATTACTTTAGTGAGAAACATTCCGGAGTGCAACTCAATTACCCCATCTATGACAAAGAGCTATATGCTTTAGTGCAAGTTTTGCATGAATGGGAACATTATCTTCGCCCTCATGAATTTATCATCCATACCGACCACGAAACACTTAAATACCTTAAAGGTCAAACTAAGTTGAACAAGCGTCATGCTAAACGGAGTGAGTTCATTGAGTCTTTTCCTTATGTCATCAAGTACATTAAAGGTAAGGAAAATGTTGTGGCGGATGCACTTTCTCACATATGCATGCTTGTTACTAAACTTGAATTAGATGTCATTGGTTTTGAGTACATAAAAGACTTGTATGCGCATGATCCTACTTTTGCTATTCCTTATGCCAAATGTTTGACGCATACATCTTGGGAACGCTATTACATCAAAGATGATTATCTTATGAGAGCTAACAAACTTTGCATCCCCGAGTCTTCTCTTCGTTTGCTACTTTTGCAAGAATCTCATGGCGGAGGACTAATGGGACATTTTGGACGTGGCAAGACATTCGCTACGCTCTCCAAGAACTACTATTGGCCCAAGATGTTTCGCGACGTCAACCGATTCACCAACCGATGCTCTACATGTTGCAAAGCTAAGTCTAAAGCTCAATCCAATGGTCTCTATATGCCTCTTCCAATTCTGTATCAACCATGGGAAGATATTAGCATGGATTTTGTGCTTGGTTTGCCTAGAACTAGAAATGGAAAGGATTCGGTATTTGTTGTTGTGGACCGATTCTCTAAGATGGTTCATTTCATTCCTTGCAACAAGATAGACGATGCTTCACATGTTGCCAATCTCTTTTGTAGGGAAATATTGCGCCTCCGTGGAGTACCAAAGACGATAGTCTCGGAGAGCGATGTCAAGTTCCTAAGCTACTTTTGGAAAACCTTAAGCGCCAAGATCGGAATCAAGCTACTCTTCTCCACAGCATACCATCCACAAACCAACGGCCAAATGGAGGTGACCAACCGCACACTCTCTGCTCTACTTTGCGTGCTAATTAAGAAGAACATCAAGGAGTGGGAGGAGTGTCTACCTATCGCCGAGTACGCCTACAACTACAGGAAAGTCCCCCTTCGAGGTCATCTACGGCTTCAACCCATTGTCCCCATTGGACATTCTCACTCTACCACTACAAGAGCGCACAAATATGGACGTGAGTGCCCGAATCAACTATTGATAACCCACAAGTATATGGGATCGCGATAGTTTTCGAGGGTAGAGTATTCAACTCAAATTTATTGATTCGACACAAGGGGAGCCAAAGAATATTCGACCAGACTGAGTGGAAGAGCGCAAATACTAAAGACAACAAAACACCCAGTGGGTGTACAGATTCGAAGCAGACAAAAAGACATTGTACGAAGGACAATATTCAGGTAGCATATCCTAATAGAACAAGTTCAGTCGGAAGTCAACTTACCTGGACATTGGCTCGAAGAGTCGCGCTAGCATTGTAAGCAGCCTGGCTATTGTCGTGCACCGCCTTCATCCGCTCCATCATTACGCCAGATTGATGGATAGCCTCCGCTACGGCATCCGACTGGCTTTCCGGAACATGATAGGTGGTGAAGAAGGGGACAGACAGTCCAGATGCAGCAGCTTGGAGCTCCGAGGCATGAGGTTGGATGGATGAAGAAAACACTGGTACAGTCGATGGTGCGAGGCGTTCACTCGACACTGGGACAGCAAAAGTTGCAGAGGCTCTACCTGCATCTTCGGGTTGTTGGACTGTTGGTTCTGTCGCTAGTTCCGACTAAGATATCTTGCCAGCTACTGCTTTCTTGCTCCTTCTGGGCCCCGGTATCACGTCTTCATCGTCATCAGGAAGTTTGATAATGTTGAGTGGGGCTGCAAAGAAATCAGTCGACCCCCAAGTGAATCACCAGAATTTAATCGAACAAATAATCAAGAACAAGATCACGAGAATTGTACCTGGGTTGGAGGTAACTGCATCTTCCATCTCCTCGTCTTGGTACTGGCGGGTGGAAGTTCCAGAGGTGGCAGCACTGCAAATATCAACATTTAGTCGGTTACGTTCTGTTACCGAAGTCAACCAAAGGGTCAGGTCAGATTGTTACCCAGAGATAGTGGGAATGACCACTTTGATTTTGGGCAAAGCCTTCGGCGGTTTGGAAGATGCAGCCTTCGTTGGTTTCGGCACTGGCGGCGGCGCAGTCTTGGGCTACTTCGGTGCCTTCTCAGTCGGCACAGGAGAAGACGTCCGAGGGCGCTTTGAAGACTGCCCCGTTGGTGCAGTCACCAGGTCGGGGGTGCTTGCCGGGTCGTGAGTGTGCTTGGACCTCCTTTCTCTGTGAGGAGGCGAGTCGACTTCTTCTTCATCACTCGGGTCATCGCTCTCCTCGTCCTCCTCTTCATCCGAGTGCCACTTGCCACTCTCGCCTCCGCTCGCCTCCCCCTCGGGATCTTGCTCTTGCTCTCCGTTGGGCATTGAATACATATCAATAAGGGCCTGAAAGACAACGAACAAAATAAAGACAGTCGGCTATCAACAAGATGTTACATGGTTAATCAAGAAAACACTCGACAATGCAGAATCGTACCTGTTCCGGCTGGCATGAATGGTCGATTGGAACCACCCTCCTGGACCCCCGGAGGTTATCCTTGTTGCCAATAATACCTCTCAGCCACTGCTCCACCGTGTAAATCGGATGGTCACGAGCTTGGAGTGGTTGGACACGTCGACTGAGGAAGACCTCCAACAGGTCCATACCGGTCACTCTGTCGCGGACGAGTTGGACCACCCGCTCGACCAACACGTTCACCTGCGCCTTCTCCTCTGGGATCACTCTCAAGGTGGAGGGCTTCTCTACTCGGGCCATGGAAAAGGGGGGAAGTCCAGTCGACTGACCCGGAGTCGGTTGGTCCTTGCAGTAGAACCAAGTCGACTGCCAACCCTGGACCGACTCGGGAAGGATCATAGTTCGGAAAGTGCTTTTGTTCCTCATCTGAATTCCAAGACCCCCACACATCTGTATCACTTGCGTCCTCTTGTCACTCGGGTTGGCCTTCTTGACCGTCTGAGAATAACATGTGAATATGTGCTTGAACAGACCCCAGTGTGGTCGACAACCCAGGAAGTTCTCGCACATGGACACGAAAGCGGCAAGGTACACGATGTTGTTCGGGGAAAAGTGGTGGAGTTGATCCCCAAAGAAGTTTAAGAAACCTCAAAAAAAAAGGATGGGGAGGCAAAGAAAACCCGCGGTCGACGTGAGTGGCAAGGAGAACGCACTCACCCTCCTACGGCTGCGGCTCGGTCACGTTCCTCGGGACCCGCGCCGATTCATGGGGGATCAATCCCCCCTCGACCAGGTCATCGATATCATCTTGGCTGATTGTCGAGCGAATCCAGTCACCCTGGATCCAGCCAGGCGGCAGGCCGGACCTCGATGAAGACCCGCTCTGGCTGGTCCTCCTCCGTTTCGCCTTCGTCGTCGCCTTCTTCGCATGCTCCAACGCCACCATCATCTCCTTCCCCATGGCAGCAGATCGAGTCCGAACGGGGCGACGACACCGAGGGTAGAGGCAGATGCGATGGAGAAAATAGAGGAGGAATGGGAAGAATGAGAACGCACTATGCGAAAACCCCCGTCCAACGCCTTCTATGGGATCATTTCCGAGTGGCTGACTCATGGGCCCAGGCGATCCGATGAAATCCCGCAACAGTCGCGCGCGTGATACGTGGCGAAAAAGGTGGCGCAGAGATTGAGGCAACCTGCCTAATCCGTCCCAATTACTGCGACCTCCCTCGCCCGGCGCGCTTCCCGAAATTCTAATCTCGTGAAATCCGCAGATAGCAGAACAACCCGTCAGACAGAAGATTTTTCCCATATCAACACTCGAAGCTTAACAATGAAAGTTCACTAGAGAAAACCAAGAATGGATCAAGGCGACTGAACAAGAAGTTGAAGTCATCATGAATGTTCACATGACCTCCGGACAAGACATTTCCGAAGCGCAAAAGCTGAATCGGAGAGGTTATCAACTCCTTCCCCACTCGAACCCTGAACCATTTGGGGGCTAATGATGAAGATATGTACCTAGGGTAGGGTCATAGGCCTGACCTAGATACCCTCCCCTAGGATGTCACCCTCAAACCAGAAGCATTCGAAGAGGAGTCATCATCCACTCGACCATGAGGACTCCCACTCGGAAGACTTGAAGTCACTCGACCGCGGAGATTGTCACTCGACCACCAGAAGGTCTAAAGTCACTCCGAACTGCAATGGTCGGACATCACATCATAGCTTTAATCGTCATTATGTCTCTTTATTTGCTAGTGTTACCAGTAACGTCTCCCCTTTATTGTACCTTAAACCCTTTGTAACATGGGCTAGCTGGGGTCCTGGCGCACTCTATATAAGCCACCCCCTCCATAGGCACAAGGGTTCGCATCTTTTGTAAACTCACACACACACATAATCCAGTCGACCGCCTCACGGCATCGAGACGTAGGGCTATTACTTCCTCCGAGAAGGGCCTGAACTCATAAAACTCGTGTGTACAACTACTCCATAGCTAGGATCTTGCTTCCTCATACTTACCCCCCATTCTACTATCATTCTTAGATCCATGACAATCTCCCCTTAGGAAAATCCTTCAGTGGCATGAAGTTCCTGGTTTGAAAATATTTCAAATGGAATACAAATCATTTTCAAATCCCTTTTTATTCTTTGATGGAAGAAGTCATATTATCTTCACTCTAGGGCTTTGTGATGAATTTGTATTCATCAAGATCAAAATGCAAAGTGAAAGTTTTGGAAAGTCATTTCATTCCCTCGCATTCAACTTTCAAAAAAAATCAGATTTCACTCAATTTCACACAATCAATCACACAACAAAAAAATCAATCAAAACTATTTATTAAATATAACATTCCAAAATTTAGAATTTTGGGATGTTACAATAGGTTTGTGGTAAACTACTCACACATCATTAGCAGGGTGGCAAGGTTGATGTAGAAGCCCTCCATGGTCGAATCCCCCTTCGGCAGAGTACCAGAAAAGGCCTCCAAATGGGATCTCGCGAGAACAGAAACTTGTGGCAGCAGAAAACTATTTTTGGTGTGCCCCCTAGTCTACGGGGAATATTTGGGTATTTATAGAAGAACAATTAGGGTTAGAGGGGTTGTGAGGGGCCCACAAGCTTGCCCCCCCTCGGCGCGCCCTATGAGCTTGCGGCCACCTCCTGGCTCCTCTGGCCTCCTCTCGAAGCTTCTAGGGTGTCTTGAGGTCCAAGAAAAATCGTCAAAAAATTTCTTCCATTTGGACACCGTTTGGTATTGATTTTTTGAAAAGACAAAAACAAAGAAAAAAATAGCAACTAGGTTAATAGGTTATTCCCGGAAAATGATATAAAATAGCATAATAATGCATATAAAACATCCAATATTGGTAATATAATAGCATGGAACAATCAATAATTATAGATACGTTGGAGACATATCAAGCATCCCCAAGCTTAATTCCTGCTCGTCCTCGAGTAGGTAAATGATAAAAATAGAATTTTTGATGTGGAATGCTACCTAACATGTTTATCATGTAATATTTCTTTATGTGGCATGAATATTCAGATCCGTAAGATTGAACACAAAAGTTTAATATTGACATAAAAATAATAATACTTCAAGCATACTAAAAAGCAATCATGTCTTTTCAAAATATCTTGGCTAAAGAAAGTTATCCCTACAAAATCATATAGTCTTGTCATCCTCCATCTTTTTAACACAAAGTACTTATCATGCACAACCCCGATGACGAGCCAAGCAATTGGTTCATACTTTTAACGCGCTTCAGCTTTTTCAACTCTCATGCAATACATGACCTTGAGCCATGGATATAGCACTATGGGTGGAATAGAATATAATATTGGAGGTTATGTGGAGAAACAAAAGGAGGAAATCTCACATTGATGAGGCTAATCAACGGGCTATGGAGATGCCCATCAATTGATGTGAATGCAAGGAGTAGGGATTGCCATGCAATGAATGCACTAGAGCTATAAGTGTATGAAAGCTCAAAAGAAAACTATGTGGGTGTGCATCCAACTGGCTTGCTCATGAAGACCTAGGGCATTTGAGGAAGCCCATCATTGGAATATACAAGCCATGTTCTATAATAGAAAACTCACACTAGTAATATATGAATGTGAAAAAATAGGAGACTCTCTATCATGAAGAACATGGTGTTACTTTGAAGCACAAGTGTGGAAAAGGTAGTAACATTGTCCCTTCTCTCTTTTTCTCTCATTTCTTGTTTTCTCTCTTGGGGGGCTCTTTGGCCTCTTTTTTTTGGCTCTCTGACCTCCTTCTTTTATTTTCGTCCGGATTCTCATTGCGACTTGTGGGGGAGTCATAGTGTCATCATCCTTTCCTCAAATGGGACAATGCTCTAATAATGATGATCATCACACTTTTATTTACTTACAACTCAAGAATTACAACTCGATACTAGAACAAAAATATGACTCTATATGAATGCCTCCGGCGGTGTACCGGGATGTGCAATGATCTAGCGTGACATGTATAAAAAATATGAATGGTGGCCAAGCCGGAAATACTATGCCAACTATATGATCATGCAATGCAATATGACAATCATGGTATGCATTGTAATGGAACGATGGAAGTTGCATGGCAATATATCTCAGAATGGCTATGGAAATGTCATAATAGGTAGGTATGGTGGTTGTTTTGAGGAAGATATAAGGTGGCTTATGTGTGAAAGAGCGTATCATATCACAGGGTTTGGATGTAACGGCAAAGTTTGCACCACAACTCAATGTGAGAAAGGGCAATGCACGGTACCGAAGACGCTAGCAAAATGCGGAAAGGTGAGAGTGTGTATAATCCATGGACTCACATTAGTCATAAAGAACATACTTGTTGCAAAATTTTATTAGCCCTCGAAGAAAAGTAATACTATGCATGCTCCTAGGGGGATAGATTGGTAAGAAAAGACCATCGCTTGTCCCCGTCCGCCACTCATAAGGAAGAAAATCAATAATAAATCTTGCTCCAATATCATCGCATAACAGGAGACCATACGTGCATGTTTCGAGAATCACAAACCTTAAATCTAATATTCTTACTAAACCACAATTACTCACTAGCATGACTCTAATATCACCATCTTTACATCTCAAAACAAATGCAAGGAATCAAACTTCGCACATATTCAATAATCTTCATGAATTTTTTATTATATCCCTCTAGAATACCCATCATACTAGGACTAAATACATAACCCGGGCAAATTGCCATACTATTTATAAGACTCTCAAAATAATATAAGTTAAGCATGACAGTTCATCAATTTCTTTAAAATATAAATACCACCGTGCTCTAAAAAGATATATGTGAAGCACTAGAGCAACTACCTAGCTCAAAAAATATAAGTGAAGCACATAGGGTATTCTAAAAAATTCACGATTAATGTGTGTCCCTCTCAAAAGGTGTGCCCAACAAGGATGATTGTGGAAAACGAAAAAGCAAATAAAGAAAAGACTCATATAATACAAGATGCTCCAAGAAAAACACATATCATGTAGTGAATAAAAATGTAGCCTCGAGTAATTTACCAATGGATTGTAGAGAAAAGAGGGGATGACTTCTGGGGCATCCCCAAGCTTAGATGCTTGGTTGTCCTTGAATATTACCTTGGGGTGCCATGGGCATCCCCAAGCTTAGGCTCTTTCCACTCCTTGTTCAATAGTCCACCAAAACTTCACCCAAAACCTGAAAACTTCACAACATAAAACTCAATAGAAAACTCATGAGATCCGTTAGTATATATAATAAAGCAATTCACCACCTTTAGGTACTGTTTTAAAATCATTCCAATTTTATATTTCCATTATATCTATTGTATTCTACCTTAACCATGGTTTATACCCCCCGATACAACAATAGATTCATCAAAATAAGCGAACAACACAATGAAAATAGAATCTATCAAAAACAGAACAGTCTGTAGTAATCTGAATTTTAACCATACTTCTGTAACTCTAAAAATTATGAACAATTAGGAAAACATGGGCAATTTGTATTTCAATCGTGTGTACAAAATTCAAAGCAAGAACACGTTTTTGTGAATTTATAAAATTCCAGAACTGAGCACAAAAGTTTCTAGTTTTTTTCACAGAATTAAATCAACAATCTTCCAAATCATCCCAAAGGTCTTACTTGGCACAAACACTAATTAAAGAACTAAAACACAATCATAATAGAAGTATAATTGCATATTTGTTGAAAAACCGAAGCAAAGAGCAAAAACATAAAATAAAATTGGGTTGCCTCCCAACAAATGCTATTGTTTTAAGCCCCTAGCTAGGCATATTGCATAGATCTTGGTATTGCCATCTTTCTTTTTATGTTCCATAGACGTGTTTTTGTCAGGAGGTTTTTCAAATATAACATGAAACACATCATCCATAGAAATTTTATCATTATCAAGTTGTCCTTCTGCATATCCCCTTTGATTACCAGCTACAATCCAAAAATATTGTTGGTTGACATCATTGAAAACTTGTTGGATCATGTCCAAAATGGGAACTTACTTTTTAAGGTTCTCATCAAAGATGCGATCATTGCCAGGCAAATTTCTTAATAAATAATTACTATTGTAAAGGCTATCATATATTACCGGTTTTTCATGGTTCATACCATAAAAATCAAAGATCTCCTTAGCTTCCCGCACTATGTATTCAAACTCATTCATAAGAACAAGGGTTGCTATCTTCTTTGCTCTAAGATCATTTAAAACAGGTAACTCATAAAACAATCTTTGCAAGGTAGGATGAGTACGAATGAATCTTTTCTCAAGTTTAAAAACAAGTGCTAAAATAGCTTCTGCATAAGTTTTAGGTCTTTCAAGTATATGGGCATCATCACAAGTCAAAGATCCAGTGCAATTAAAGAATTCTTGAATGGCACCTTTTCCTATAACTTTCCCTTGCCCTAAAACAAAAGTTTTAGCATCCAGATTAGTAGAACGTCCATGTAACATCCCAATTTTCAATTTGGATGTTATACATAGGTCATCATATGCATATCATATTTTTATTTCTATTTGGTTGTGATCCTAGAAATCTTAAGCAACTCAAGGACCCAAGGAGAGAGTTGGAGGTATCACTGAAATTTCATATTTGAATCTATTTCAAATTTGAGTAAATGATCAATTTGATTTTTAATATTTTCCCTCCAATTAATTTCAGTAACAAAAATAAAAGAGAGAAGATAATATGACTTCTTCAACAGAAGAGAAATATTGGAGGAGGAATTTTAAAATCAATTTCTTATTTATTCGTATTTTAGTTTTGCTATTTTATTTGAATTAGAAAAAATATGCATTTTTGAAAACTGCATTTTAGGCCAAAAAATGTTCATCCTGTCCTAAATATTAGGTCTAGATAGTGAAAATTGTTTCTGGTATTTGTAGAATTTTTTCATACTTTATTAGGATTTTTATTTGCGGAGGAATTTATTAAAAAACTTTCCTGGCCGGCCTAGCTAGCGCCGCTGCCCCTCGTCGTCGTCTCGCCGTCGGACTCCCCTTGGAGTCCGAGCAGGACACCGCCGCCACGCCGTGACCTCCTCCCCAAGCCCCCTCCTAAGTCTTTAAAAGCCGACCCCCTAGCCCCCTCTCACCTCACCCCGCCACCCACCGTCGTTGCCTTGCGTCGCCGCCTACCGCTCGCGCCACCGTGTCGCGCCACCGCACCACCCCGCGCCGCCGCCTACCCGCCGCCCGTGTTAGCCGCCATCGTCGCCTCGCCCGCCGAAGTCGCCGGAGCTGTGCTGCCTTGCCGTTGACCACCACCGCCGACCGAAGACCGGTATAAAAACCGCCTGGTTCACAGGTTTTTGTTTTCGGTTTTTTTATTAGATCGGTTTTTGTATTCGTTCGTTCATTTACGAACATTCGCCCATTCCTCTCTGTTAGCGAACACATTCGTTCGTTAGCCTCTGTTTACGAACGTTCATTCGTAAGGTTTTTCTTTCTGTTTTTTTCCGGCTAGGGACCTATTTGTGAACATTTGTATCACGGTTCAGTCCCTAAACTTCAAACCCTCATTAATTTTTGCTCGTTTATCCAAATCCAGTGAAACCAACGCCAAAATCTTCGTCTTGTTCCCCTCTATCCAGATAATCAACTTGAACATGGTTTTGACAATTTAAAATTTGGTTTCATGCAGATTTGAATTTGAACTTATTTTGATCGTAGTTTGAGTTTCGTAGCTCCAATTTGATTGTTTCTTTTTGCAAATCAAAGCTCTTCATTTGAAATTTTAGCTTGGATCTTTACATTTGAGTTTTACCCTTGCATCTTATGCTTGAGTTCTTATCTATGCTATTGTTTGTTCACGATAGTGTTTCCGGAGTGTGATGCTTGCTACTACGAGTCACTAGGGTTTTCAGATCATCAGCAAGGCAAGTAACACTTTGATCATATCCCTTATTGCCCAGTTTTTATGCATTAGTTTCAATCCTCAAGCACTGCATGGTTAGGGCTTGATAACATGTGGGTACTGGGAAGTAGTTGATGAGGTAGAACCTATTGTCTTGTTTTTAAACCCTGGGTGTTCTATGTTATGCTTATACTGCTATGCTATGCTCGTACACGTGGATTGGTTTGTGAGATTAATGAAAGATGTGAGAGTTATTTATATCTAAGGTTTAACTTAAGGTGGCCACTTAATACACATCTGGGTGGATTCCTTTGTGGGCACCTGGGGTAATCTAGTGTTGTCCAAAGGAGAGTCCGAGGTATCCGTGGGATTTTCCTATGGTTTGCCACCCAGGTTCAAAGGGATCATAATGTTATTCATGCTGGAAACTTTTGTGTGCAGCCACAAGCCATTATGGGCTCTAGCATAGTTAAGTACGTTGTGTGACCTTTTTCAGTGGTATACTAGAAGATGTAGGGGATGTAGGTGGTACGGTCTACCCGTCGTAAAGAGTTTATGCTTCTGAAAGACTGTGTCTCCGTCATCCATTTCTCAAACATCATGTTGTGTGAGAAATTTAACGGAGGAGATCGAGTCTTGTGGGGAAAAGTGCACAAACCTCTCCAGAGTGTACAAACTAATCATGATTAGCCGTGTCCCCGGTTATGGACATCTTGAGTATCTTGTGCTTGGATTATTATGTTGATGTCAACACTCTACTTAATTAATTTTTTTGGGTTGTTAACTTCTAATTGGGATTGAGATGGGGTTACCATTCTCAATGTTTTCAACAAACTTGGTAGTTAAATAAAATATATTCCTTTGTTGTAGGAAAAAAACTAGCTTTATGCAAATGATAACCATAGAGCCTCCACCAGCCATATATGCATGTAGTTATAGATGTTGTTTGTTCATTGATCTATAGTGTTATTTTGCCAGCATATTCCATGTGCTGACCTACACAAGATGCAACATATTATGTTGCAGAATTTTCAGACGAAGAGTAAGATGCGCTAGATCGTTGTCATGCACTCAGTTTTGCCATGGAGTTGGATGGACCCTACTACCTTTGAAGCTTTCACTGTTATCGTTTTTAGATGGCTTTCAGCCATATTATTGTAATAAGTTCTCTTTTGAGACATTCGATGTAGTAAGTGTGTGATTGAACTATGTTATAAATCCTCAAGTACTGTGTGTGTCAGCAATACTGATCCAGGGATGACACTTAAGCATAGAGACTTGACCGTTTGAGGTCGGGCGCTACAAGATGGTATTAGAGCACACACTGACTATAGGACGCGGCCACTAGGGTAAGCCATAGGACATTCTTCTGTACACATTTTTGACTCCTCTCCATTTTCTACTCTATAGATGGCGGACCCGAGGAACAAGTTCACTCACCCAGATGACGACACCCCTTTCCGACGACACCTGAAGGAAGCCACTAGGTACCTGAGCATCAGAATACCAAGCTTCATCGGGACCTACACCGCCACTCTACCTGAAGAAGAGCGCTAGGCAATTCGAGTACATGTTCCAGGAAGGACATTCGCACCAGTAAGTGAGCCCATAGAGTTTTCCTTTGATGCACCAATTGGAGTCTAGGAAAGAGCATGGCAGCCCAAATTGCCATGGGACGCATCGGCGAGGTATACCACAAGGATCTTAAGGACACCATCTACTAGATATGTGGACACCGAGATGAGCAATGGGAGATGATTTGCACCAGGAGGGACAAGTCCATTGCAGCCTACATTCAAGATTTGAACCAGCACATTCGTCATCAAGAGAACCAGATGTGCGCCAGCATGAGAGACATGAAGAAGGTGATGACCAGGAACATGGAGCTAGAAGAGGAACTCAAGTCTACACGCGATGGATATGAAGAAGAAATTGCAGTACTACTGGAGAAGAATGAAGGCCTGAAGAAGAAGCTAGGACTGTTCATGGGAGACCCCGAACAAGAGGAGGACAACCATCCTGAAAACTACATCATAATCGACGACACCGACTGCAACCCCGATAGTGCTGATCATTATGAAGACGAAGTTGGAGCAGATGTCATGGAGTCTTCCACCGATGAAGATTTCTAGCCGACCACCATATTACTATTAATAATCCCCCATGTATATAGTAATAGTCCGAGTATTTTGTAATGATAGTTTAGATCAATTGTATGACCTTGTTTTGAATTGAGTGGTGTGAAATGAATGTGTTTGTCTCATGTGCATATGGGTAGTGAATTTCTCCTTAGACCTCACTCTATTCTGATCTCACCCCTCTAAACCTATCAGATGCCTCTGAGACGTGACCCCTGATTTGTCTTCCCATCGGAGCTCACTTAGTTGATCCAACAGCAGAATACCTGATGCAGTTGTTAGTCCAAAACCAAGGCAACAACAACAATAACAAAAACAACCCACCACCACCACCTCCAGTTATCAACTTAGCCCGTTTTCTGAGGTTGAATCCGTTGGTGTTTTCCAGCAGCACCGAGTCAATTGTTGCTGATGACTGGTTCCGCAGGATTGGAAGGGAGATGACCACCGCAGGTTGCACAGATGCTAGGAAGGTGCGCTTTGCTGCAAATCAACTAGATGGACCCACAACCTCATGGTGGGAGAATTACACATCCACTTTCCCCATAGTGAATGTCACTTGGGATCAGTTTCAGCAAGCATTCCGCACTACAGATGTCTCTGGAGCTATGAGTATGAAGAAGCGTGAGTTTCGCAACTTATGCCAGGGAAATCATACTGTGGGGCGGTACGTGGATGAGTTCAGTAAGTTAGCCCGCTATGCCCCAGATGATGTGGTCACAGATGCCGCAAAGAAGGAGAAGTTTATGGAAGGGTTGAATGATGAGCTGAGTATGCAGTGATGGTGGCAACATTCACTAACGACCAAGAGTTCGTAGACAGGGCTCTTATGATTGAAGGCAAGCAGCAAGAGATAGAGAGCCGCAAAAGGAAGTATGGACACGAGAAGTACAATTCTTGAGCTCATCAAAAGCCACATTTTACCCCAAACTCGGGAGAATACACCCATAACCATGGAGGCCATACTCACATCAATAACCTCACGGAGTTGGTTTAGCGATAGCTAAGGCGCGACGTCCTCGCACGTTCGTAGTTGGATCGTCAAAGTCGACTTCCTCCAAATCCTTAGCCACCATCTCATCGAAAGACGGGACACCTTTGCCTCTATAAAGTGGTTTCAGAATTTCAGCTTGCTCGGTGAGATTTTACAGTTTTTCGTAGTTTAGATCGAGTCTGTTCTTCATACCTACAGCCCACAAAAAAGCCAAAAAAATTAGGGTTAGTTCATCATATCCGAACCAATCTGAGCCTTTGCATAATCTTTCTAGGGTTTTGCATTGTTGAATTTGCGGTTGCATCGTCGCGTCTAGTTGCTGGTCTTAGTGTCTAGTCCTTTAGAGTTTCGAGTTCTGTTCATAAGTAGTCATGCCGCCGCCGCATCATCATCATCACCGTTGCCATATACCACCATCATCGTCACCGCTGCCATATACCACCATCGTCATCACTGCTGCCATATACCACCATCATCATCGCCGCTGCCATATACCACATATCCAACGCCATCACGATAATCCGAGTCCACCTCCATCACAGATTCGCCACCAGTCCGTGTTCCACCGCCCTACATATATTCTCCACCAGTCCGAGTTTCCATCAGATTCATCTCCGCCACCAGTCCTAGTCTGAGTCTAGTATTTGTTGCTTTGTTTCGAGTTCCAGATCACGCGATACTTCTAGTCGTGACGAAGTTGGATTCCCCAACTTCCGTGCTACCCGCAGTAGAAAAATAGTTCCAAACTCAAAAAAAACTATGTCTGGAAAATTCTGGCTAGGCAGGTTTTAGACCATTTGTAGACTTTTTCGAAAAAATTGTTGCGGAGCAAAAAAAAAGAGGAATAAAAGTGCAAAAGAAAGTGAAAAAAAGAGGAAAAAAATTCAGAGTGTCATCCTCCATTGTTTACGTGCAGCGCCATGATTTTGTTAGTGTTCTAGGCTCGTGTCTCTAGCATGGTCTAGCCTAGGACTAGCATAGTACCGTCGTTGAGCGTTTATTCAACTTTGCATCTCTGAATTGATTATTGCTGACCCTTTTTGCTACCACATTATAAGCCTTCCCAGCTCCACATACATCTACATCGTGGGTTTGACTCTCCCTGGTAATCGCTCTATCCAAGCTTTGAGAGTTTTGACTACGATGGATGCCGATCACCGCCTGCTGCTGGGTAAGAACTTGTAAGAATTTGAGATTTTCTTGACGGATTTGTGACACCCACCACCACCTCTTGTTAGTAGTCTGTAGGATCATATTCTTGTGTGTTTCTATTGCTGCTAACCATGGCAGGATCACAAGCCGATGAGACTGACTGGGAGAACATGACGAATAAGGAGTTGCATGGTAAATTTCAGCAAATGATGAGTGGACAGGTGCAAGATGTGCTAAACAGATTTGAAGAGGCCATGGAGAAGATAGATGGCATGGAGAAGACTTTCGAAACAAAACTCGATAACAAGTTAGTTGAATTTCTCGTGCGTCTTCCACCACCACCACCAGCTGCACCTAACGCACCTCTACAACAACAACAACTACTACTACTACTACTACCACTACTACTACTACTAGTACTACTACTACTACTACTACCTCCACATCGTGAAACAACCCTCCGCCGAGTGAGCTGTGTCCCTCTTGCGTCTGGCCAAACTATTGGTGCTGTTGTTGATACTTCTGTGGCTCCTGCTGCTGATGCAGAGGAGGATGATTATGCGGGGGGGGGGGGTTAGGAGGATGGGGTTGATCAAAATCAGAACTACGTGCCACCACCAGCACCACAATCACCAGGTCGTCCACATGCAAATAATGGCAATGGTAGGCCTCCCCCTCAGGTATGAGATCATGACCATCTCCCTAAACTGAAATTGAATATTCCACCATTTGAGGTTAGATATTTTCCTGATATATATCTTACTTGGGAGTTAGAAACTGAACAATGATTTACATGTTTACAATATCCTAAGGAGAGACGTGTTCCTGCTGCTGTTTGTGCTTTCACTAGCTTTGCATGTGTTTGGTGGTCTGAACATTGTAGATTATATCCTATTCCAGCTACTTGGGTTGCTTTGAAAACTGCTATGCATACTCGTTGGGTTCCATCATATTATCAACGTGAATTAATTCAAAAATTGCAGCGTTTAAGACAAGGAAAAAATTCTATAGAAGAATATTATCAGGAATTACAAACTGGCATGATTAGATGTGGTATCATTGAGGAGAATGAAGCTATGCTTGCATGTTTGATGGGTGGATTAAATAGAGAGATTCAGACCATTCTAGAGCATAAGGAGTATAATAATATCACTCATTTATTCCATCTTGATTGTAAAGCTGAACGTGAAGTGCAGGATTGACATGCATTGGTACGAACTAACTTTTCTGCAGGTAGATCTTCATCATGGACACCACGTGCATCCTCTACTTCCACTGCACCAGCACCTCCATCAGGTGCCACCTCCAGCCGTGATACAGGAAAGCAGGCACAACCACCACTATCTGCCAAGACCACACATACCGGGCCAGCGGAGAGCTCTTCTTCCATGGCATCAACAGGGCACACATGTGATATTATTTGTCGTTGTTGTAAGGGAAGAGGACATTTTGCGAGAGAATGCAAATCTCAATGTGTGATGATTGCTACTGAGGATGGTGGGTATGAGTCCGCTAGTGACTATGATGAGGAGACTTTGCCTCTTATTAGACATGAAGAAAACGGTGGAGATGATTCTGATAATGAGACGCAATACATGGCTGCTGAAGATGCTGACAGGTATGAATTTTTAGTTGCTCAACGTGTTTTGAGTGTGCAGGTTACACAAGCTGAGCAAAACCAGAGGCATAATTTGTTCCATACAAAGGGAGTTGTGAAAGAACGTTCTATTCGTGTCATCATAGATGGAGGAAACTGCAACAACTTGGCTAGCATGGAAATGGTGGAGAAGCTATCTCTCACCACAAGACCACATCCACATCCTTACTACATCCAATGGTTCAACAACAGCGGCAAGGTTAACGTAACACGTACTATTCGTGTGCATTTTAGTATCTCTACATATGCTGATTATGTTGATTGTGATGTGGTACCTATGCAAGCATATTCCTTATTACTTGGTAGACCATGTCAATTTGATAAAAATTCTATACACCATGGTAGAACTAATCAGTATACTCTTGTTCATAAGGACAAAAATATTACTTTGCTTCCTATGACTCCTGATTTCATTTTGAAAGATGATATTAATAGAGCTAATAAAGCAAAATAGGAGAAAAATAAGAGTGAAAATCAGATTGTGGCAACAGAATTTGAGCAACAAATGAAGCCTAATAATAAACCATCTAGTGTTGCTTCTAAAATTAAATTGAAAAGTGCATGTTTACTTGCCACCAAATCTGATATTGATGATCTAGATTTTAGCAAATATGTTTGCTATGCTTTTGTGTGCAAAGAGGCATTATTTTCATTCGAGGACATGCCTTCCTATTTGCCTCCTACTATCACTAACATTTTGCAGGAGTTCGCTGATGTCTTTCCACAAGACATGCCCCTGGGATTACCACCTATTCGAGGGATTGAGCATCGAATTGACTTAATTCCCGGTGCATCATTACCCAACCATGCGCGATACCATACCAATCCAGAGGAGACGCAGGAGATTATCCGTCAAGTACAGGAGCTGCTCGACAAAGGTTATATACGTGAATCCCTTAGTCCTTGTGCTGTTCCTATCATTTTAGTGCCGAAAAAGGATGGTACGTCACGTATGTGCGTTTATTGTAGAGGCATTAATAATATTACTATTCGTTATCATCATCCTATTCCTAGGCTAGATGATATGCTTGATGAATTGAGTGGCTCTACAATATTCTCCAAAGTTGATTTGCATAGCGGATACCATCAAATTCGTATGAAATTGGGAGATGAATGGAAAACAACATTTAAAACTAAGTTTGGATTATATGAGTGGTTAGTCATGCCTTTTGGGTTAACTAATGCACCAAGTACTTTCATGAGATTAATGAACGAAGTTTTACGTGCTTTCATTGGACGATTTGTGCTAGTTTACTTTGATGACATATTGATTTATAGCAAATCTTTGGAGGAACATTTGGAACATTTACATGCTGTTTTTATTGCTCTACGTGATGCACGCTTGTTTGGTAACCCTGGGAAGTGCACCTTCTTCACCGACCGAGTATCTTTTCTTGGCTATGTTGTTACTCCATGGGGAATTGAAGTTGATAAAGCCAAGATTGAAGGTATTGAGAGTTGGCCGCAGCCTAAAACGATCACACAAGTGAGGAGTTTTCTTGGCCTCACTGGATTCTATAGGCGTTTTGTGAGAGATTTTAGTACCATTGTTGCACCTCTCGATGAGCTTACAAAGAAG
This sequence comes from Triticum urartu, assembly GCF_056163025.1. Lineage (NCBI taxonomy): Eukaryota > Viridiplantae > Streptophyta > Magnoliopsida > Poales > Poaceae > Triticum > Triticum urartu. The sequence goes on along the minus strand of NC_141873.1, from coordinate 188,081,203 downwards.
GATGTACCTTTTGTTTGGGGTACCGCACAGGAAGAAGCCTTCACGGTATTGAAAGATAAGTTGACACATGCTCCTTTAATCCAACTTCCTGATTTTAATAAGACTTTTGAGCTTGAATGTGATGCTAGTGGAATTGGATTAGGAGGTGTGTTATTACCACATGGCAAACCTATTGCATACTTTTCTGAAAAATTGAGTGGGCCTAGTATGAATTATTCTACTTATGATAAAGAATTATATGCTCTTGTTCAGACTTTAGAGACATGGCAACATTATTTATGGCCCAAAGAATTTGTTATACATTTTGATCATGAATCGTTGAAACATGTTAAATGTCAAGCTAAACTGAATCATAGACATGCTAAATGGGTTGCATTCATTGAGACTTTCCCTTATGTCATTAAACACAAGAAGGGTAACGAAAATGTAATTGCTGATGCATTGTCTCGTCGCTATACTATGCTTTCACAACTTGACTTCAAAATATTTGGTTTGGAGACCATCAAAGATCAATATGTGCATGATGCTGGTTTTAAAGATGTAATGCAGAATTGTAAAGAAGGAAGAACGTGGAACAAGTTTGTCGTTAATGATGTATTTGTGTTCCGTGCTAACAAGCTATGCATTCTAGCTAGCTCCGTTCATCTTTTGTTGTTGCAGGAGGTGCATGGAGGAGGATTAATGCGACACTTTGGCGTGAAGAAGACAGAGAAAATACTTGCTACACATTTCTTTTGGCCAAAGATGAGACGGGATGTTGAGCGTTTTGTTGCTCGCTGCACTACATGTCAAAAAGCTAAGTCACGACTCAATCCTTATGGTTTATATATGCCTTTGCCTATACCTAGTGTTCCTTGGGAGGGTATATCTATGGACTTTGTTTTAGGTTTACCTCCAACAAAGAAGGGGAGGGATAGCATATTTGTTGTCATGGATAGATTCTCGAAAACGGCACACTTTATACCATGTCATAAAAGCGATGATGCTGTTAATGTCGCTGATTTGTTCTTTCATGAAATTATTCGCTTGCATGGTGTGCCAAATACTATTGTTTCAGATTGTGATACTAAATTTCTTAGCCACTTTTGGAGATGTTTATGGGCTAAGTTGGGGACTAAACTGCTTTTTAGTACTACTTGTCACCCCCAAACTGATGGACAAACTGAATTAGTCAATAGAACATTGTCTACTATGCTTAGGGATGTTTTGAAGAATAATAAGAAAATCTAGGAAGAATGCTTCCCTCATATTGAATTTGCTTATAATCGTTCATTGCATTCTACTACTAAGATGTGCCCTTTTGAAATTGTGTATGGTTTCCTACCTCGTGCACCTATTGATTTGTTGCCTCTTCCATCTTCGGAGAAGGTTAATTTTGATACTAAAGAACGTGCTGAATTGATTTTAAAAATGCATGAGTTAACTAAGGAAAACATTGAGCGTATGAATGCTAAATATAAACTTGCTGGAGATAAGGGTAGAAAACATGTTGTGTTTGCACCTGGAGATCTTGTTTGGTTACATTTGCGTAAGGATAGATTTCCTAATTTGCGCAAATAAAAGCTAATGCCACGTGCTGATGGTCCTTTTAATGTGTAAGGGAAAATAAATGATAATGCATATAAACATGAGCTTCCTACGGATTTTGGGGTTAGTCCCACTTTTAAAATTACAGATTTGAAGCCTTATTTGGGTGAGGAAAATGAGCTTCCGTCGAGGATGACTTCATTTCAAGAAGGGGAGGATGATGAGGACATCAATACCATTGTTACACCCACAGCCCCTGCTGTTATACATACTGGACCAATTACTAGAGCTCGCGCACACCAACTAAATTATCAGGTACTTTCGTTTCTTGGTAATGATTCTAATGTTCATGAGAATATGATGCTGCCTAAATTGGATACACTTGTTTTGCTTGCAAATGAAGGGCCTGGCATGGATAAGAGGGATGAACATTGGAGCAAGACCACGCATGGAGATGATGGCATGCGCAAGGGGATCAAGAACGGAGTTACAAGTGATGATTTCAGGACTTTGAAGCCACCATAAGGAGTGCATGAAGCCTTGGACGAAATATACAAGTTACCACTTCATAAATTTGGTCCAGAGGCTATTCTAGGTGCTGCGTCACCTTATTATTGGGCCAGACCCATGTATTTTCGAAATACTTAAGTATAGGTTGTTTTTAGAGTCCATATGTGTGGGGAAACAAGAGTTAGGGTTGGTTTCAGACCCCTCATCCAAGGGCCATGAAATCCCCCCCTCTTCCTCCATATATAAATCCCTTAGGGCGTCGTTTATACTTTGGGTTTTGTTTAGATTAAAGTTTGCCATAGCTGCAACTTCGCGTAATTCATTTGTGTTCAACAACCACGCAAAGGCGTCACAGAACCCCACCTTGATCAATAAAGCATTCCTCTTATATTCGCAATATCCAGATTACAATCTTAGTTTGTTGCTTGTTCTTTGTTTGCCTGCAGGAAACATACCTTCGTGGTCAGGTTGATCGTGCTCTAGCATGATCAATAACCTCTCGGAGTTGGTTTAGCGATTGATAAGGCGCGATGTCCTCGCACGTTCGTAGTCGGATCGTCAAAGTCGACTTCCTCCAAAATGATAGCCACCATCTCATCGAAAGACGGGACACCATTGCCTCTATCATACATGCTCACTTCATGTAACATCTCAAATTTTCAATTTGGAATGTTATACATAGATCATCTATGCATATCATGTTTTATTGCTTTTCTGTTCCGTAATCCTTGAAATCCTAAGCAGCTCAAGGACCCTCGGAGAGAGTTGGGGATTTCCCGGTCTTCATATTTGATTCTTTTATCAAATAATGAAAAGAGGATTTGATTTTAATTAATTCTCTCCGAAAATATTTCACATTAAAAATTAAAGAGAGGAGATAATATGACTTCTCCAAAATAAATGAAATATTGGAGGAAAAATATTAAAATCATTAAATTGATTTTTATTTGAATTTATTCGGATTTTTTTGCATTAGAAAAATTGCATGTTTTTCAAAATTGCATTTTAGGGCCAAGAAAATGTTCATCTTGTTCTAAATATTTTATTTAGACAGTGAAAAATTGTTTTGGCATTTTTAGGTTTCTATTTATTTTTTTAGGATTTTATTTCGGTCGGCGAAGTTTAAAAAAAAAGGGTTCCACGCCGACTGGGCCTAAGGCCCAGCCGCGCTAGGCCGCCGCCGCCACTCGGACCGGAGTCCAAGTTGGACTCCGCAGCCACCGCGCCTTGCCCCCTCCTCCAAGTCGCCGCCCCCGCCCCCTTTATATACGTCGCCACCCTCGCCCCAACACCACCACCGCCGCGACCTAGCGCCGCCGCCGCCGCCAAGCCCCGCCGCCGCCGCCAAGCCCCGCCGCCCCGCCGGAGCCCCTCGCCGGAGGTAGCCACCGCGCCCCGCCGCCAGTTTTTTTATAAAGACCATTCGGTTTTTTTCAAAAACCATAGATCCGTTTTTTTCGGATTCGCCAGTTTTTCTCGGTTCTTCTAGTTAGCGGACGTTCGTCCGAACATTCGTTTTAATGAACGGTTCCTCGCCCGTTAGAAAGAACTAACGAACGCTTGTTCGTTAGTCTGTTCGTGAGTTCTCTTTTATCGGATTTATTCTGCGATTTTTCTGATCGTGATTTCTGATCCGATCTTAGTTCCTGTTTATCTTTTCGCTCGTTTAACGAAATCAGGCGATTCAAGCGCCTGGAGTTTCGTCTCGAAACCCTCTTTCCGTTTAACCAACTCAAACAAGTTTTGCTACTGTGACATTTGACCTAGTTTCAGATTAGTAAACGAAGCTTCTTTCTTTCGCCGTTTGAGTTTTGTTGCTCCGTTTGTTTTGATTCTTTTTGTGAACCGGAGTTCTTAATTCGAACTTTCTGGTCAACCTCTCTTATTTGAGTTTTTCTTGTGCATCATTGCTTGTTACTTATGTATGTTATTGTTTTCTTACGATAGAATTCCCAGAGTGTGAAGCGTGTTACTACGAGTCTCTAGGATTCGCGGATCGTCAGCAAGGCAAGTAACACTTTGATCATATCCCATTATTACCCAGTTTTTATGCATTAGTTCCAATCCTCAAACATTGCATGATTAGGATGTCATTAACTTGTGGGTTGGGAAGTAGTTGCTGAGGTAGAACCTATTGCCCTGTTATATTCAAACCCTTGGGAGTTACTTCTACGTATTGCTTATATTGCTATGCTATGCTCGTAGACGTGGTTTGGGTTTGAGTGAAATTCATGTCAGATGTGAGATTGTTAATTAATGGTTTAACTTAAGGTGGCAACTTAATCAAACAACTGGGTGGATTGAGGCACCCGGGGAACCCAGTGTTGTCTGTTTTTTTGGAAATACCGGGGTACCCGTCTGATCTTCCTACGGACCGCCACCCAGGCTCAAAGGGAACTGAGATGATTCATGCTAGAAACTTCCGTGTGCAGCCACAAGCTATTATGGGCTCTAGCATAGTTGAGTAAGTTACGTGAAGCTCTTGAAGAGGTAGATCAGCAGGTAGTGGGTTTTGTAGGTTTGGTATGGTCTACCCGGAGTAGAGAGTTAACGTTTCTGAAAGACTGTGTCTCGGTCATCCGTTTCTCAAACACCATGTAGTGCGAGAAATCCAATGGAGGAGATCGAGTCTTGTGGGGAAAAGCGCGCAAACCTCTGCAGAGTATACAATCTTATCATGGTTAGCCGTTCCCCGGTTATGGACAATTCTCACCATGCTTAATTAATACTGTTGGGATGTTAATTCACTTTAATTGGGATTGAGTTGGGGATACCTTCTCAATGATGTTTCAACCACCATGATAGTAAATTAAAATCTATTCCGTTGTTGTACGGAAAAATTGGCTTTTCGCAAAACTACAACCATACAGCTTTCCACCAGCCATATATGCATGTAGTGATAGCATTATTCTGTTTTTGCCCTACTGTGTTATATTGCCAGCATAATCCATGTGCTGACCTGTTTTCGAGCTGCAACGTATTATGTTGCAGACTTTTCAGACGAGGAGTAAGATTCGTTAGGTCGTTGCTGTGCAGCTCAGTTATGCCGTTGGAGTTGATGGATTCACCTTATCTTCCAAGCCTTCCGCTGTTGTCGCATTATATGGCCTTAAGCCATATTATTGTAATAAGTTCTCTTTGGAGACATTCGATGTAATAGTGTGTGATTGCTACTCTGTTATAAATCCTTCAAGTACTATGTGTGTCGGCATTACCGATCCAGGGATGACACTGAAGCACAGAGACTTGACCATCTGAGGTCGGGTCGCTACAAGATGGTATCAGAGCACACGCTGAGTGTAGGACACGACCACTAAGATAAACCCTAGGTCACACTTCTCTTCTCATTTCTGACTCCTCTCCATTTTCTACTCTTTAGGATGACGGAGATGACGAACAAGTATGCACAACCGGATAAAGACACACCTTTTGGACGCCACTTGAAGGAAGTCACTAGGTACTTGAACATTGGAATACCAAGCTTCACCGGGACATACAACACCACTTTACCTAAAGAGGAGCGCTGGATGATTCAAGTACAAGTTCCAGGAAGGACGTTCTCGCCAACTTCTAAACCCATAGAATTTTCCTTCGACGCACCAACCTGGAGTTTAGGAAAGAGTATGGTAGCTCACATCACCATGGGACGCATTGGAGAAGTTTACAACAAGGAGCTTAAGGACAGTATTTACCAAATATGTGGGCGCCGAGACGAGAAATGGGAAGTAATTAGCACTAAGAAGGATAGATCCATTGTAGCTTTCATCCAGGAGTTAAACCAGCACATTCGACGTCAGGAGAACCAGATGTGTGCAGACATGATGGACTTGAAGAAGGCGAAGACTAGGATCATTGAGCTGGAGGAAGAACTCAAGTTTACCCACGATGGATATGAGGAGAAAATTAGGACACTACTGGAGAAGAATGACGACTTAGTCAAGAAGATCGGAATATTCATGGGAGGACCAGCACCAATAGAAGAAGAAGAAGAACACAAGGAAATACGCCCCGAGGACTACATCATCATCGACGACACCGACTTCGACCCTAGTGATGATGACTTTGAAGACGAAGCTGGAGCAGACATCCTGGAGTCTTCCACCGATCAAAATTTCTAGATGACTACCATATATTAGTAGTATTTCCTCCATGTATATAGTAGTAGTGAGCACTTTTGCGATAGTTCTAGACCGTTTGTATGCCCTTGCTTGATTGATTGAGTGAAATGATTGTGTTTCTCTCATGTGCATATGGGTAGTGTTTTCTCATTAGACCTCTTCTATTCTAAATCTCTCCCATCTAAACCCCTCAGATGCCTCTGAGACGTGACCCCGGTTTTGCCTTCCCGCCGGAGCTCACCCAGTTGATCCAGCAGCAGAATGCCTTGATGCAATTGCTAGTTCAGAACCAGGGCAACAATAACAACAACAACAACCCACCGCCAGTGGACAACCTAGCCCGTTTTCTAAGGTTACATCCGCTGGTGTTTTCCAGTAGCACCGAGCCTATAGTTGCTGATGATTGGCTACGCCGTATTGGAAGGGAGTTGACCACCGCAGGTTGCACAGATGCTGAGAGAGTGCGCTTTGCCGCACATAAATTGGATGGACCAGCAGCCTCATGGTGGGAGAATTACATGGCCACTTCTCCTATAGCCAATGTCACTTGGGACCAGTTTCAGCAAGCTTTCGGCACAGCCCATGTCTCCACTGGAGCTATGCAAACGAAGAAGCGGGAGTTCCGCAACTTACGCCAGGGGAACCGTACTGTGGCTCAGTACGTGGATGAGTTTAGCAAGTTATCTCGCTACGCCCCTGATGATGTGGCCATAGATGCCGCGAAGTAGGAGAAGTTTATGGAAGGGCTGAATGATGAGATGAGCATGCAATTGATGGTAGCAACCTTCAAAAACTACAAGGAGTTGGTAGATAAGGCTCTTATGATTGAAGGGAAAGAGCATCAGATTGAGAGCCGCAAGAGAAAGTATGGACAAGGGAAGTATAACTCAGGAGCTCAGAAGAAGCCTCGCCTAACCCCGAACATGGGAGGACTTGTTCACAACCATGGAGGTCACAACCACACTGGAGGAGGATCACATAACCACAGTGGTGCTAAGAATGGGAATGGGAATGGAGCTAACAACAATCAGAACCGCTCCAACCCGTCCACTCCCGCCAAAAGAGACTTAAGTCACGTTACCTGTTTTAAGTGCGGGAAGACAGGGCACTATGCCAATGATTGCCCCGAAGGAAGGAATGGAAACGGAAATGGAAGCACTGGGAAGAAGCCCAATCCATTCAACAAAGGACAAGTGAACCACGTTAATGTGGAGGAGGTTGAACATCAGCCGGACGCAGTAATAGGTAAGTTTTTGGTTAAGTCATTTACCGCTCTTGTTCTTTTCGATATTTGTGCATCGCATTAATACATATCAAGGGGATTCGTGGACAAGTTTAAACTACCAACCCAAACCCTTAGGACCCCTCTTTTAGTGAGTTCACCCGGAGCAGAGTATATGGCTAGCCGATGGTGTGACCAGATACCCTTAACCATTGGTACACATGTTTTTCCATTTGACCTAATTATCTTGGAGTCACAAGGATTGGATGTGATATTGGGTATGGACTGGATGTCAAAGTTTGGAGGAAGCATTGACTGTGCTAGTAAGTCGATTTGTCTCACCACCCCGGAAGGAAAAAGGATTAAGTATGTATCTAGGCATGTGCCTAGGAGGAGTCAAGTGAATGCCCTTACGGGAGTTGTTCAGGAGGAAATGCCTGTAGTGAAGGATTACCCGGATGTTTTCCCAGAGGAGTTACCAGGCATGCCATCGGACAGAGATATTGAGTTTTTGATAGAGCTGTTACCAGGAACAGGACCAATATCCAAGAGACCCTATCGGATGCCCGCAAATGATCTGGAAGAAATTAAGAAACAGATCAAGGAGTTATTGGAGAAAGGGTATATCCGAAGAAGTTCATCACCTTGGGGAGCCCCAGTACTTTTGGTTGAGAAGAAGGATAAATCCCTGTTAGGGATTTGGTGCGACATATGCCAATGGATGGCTTATCATGGTGGGGGCGAGTAGAACGTCGCCGGTGCCTGGAAACGGGATGAGGCGAAGACATGCACGCCGGCGAATCTTACCCAGCTTCGGGGCTCTCCGGGGAGATAATACCCCCACTACTGCTCTGCGGGGTCTCCGCATGATCACTATGGCCAAGTGCTTACACGGTGGCTCCTTGAGCTGTTTCTGGTGGTAGAAGAGGGCAAGGCTAGCTCTCTCCTTCTATCTGGTATGGTCTAGAACTACTGGGATCCAACCCCTTGCATGGGTGCCCTGGGGGTTTATATAGGCCTACCACCCAGGGGTACAATGGTAATTCGACTAGGCGCGGGCCCATCCATCAGTGCCTTCGACCTCCGACTTCTCCACCGACTTCTGGGGCCCACCGACTGGTGGGCCCCGCCAATTGGTCTGGTACGGAGCCGACAGGCCGCGTCTGCCGCGGGCGGGTCTTGCCGGCCGCTGATTACTGTAGCCGTGCTTCTGATGATGCAGGCTTGGTCATGGGGTCGTGGCAACAGCCCCGCCGCCTGGCGGGCGATCACTATGGCCACTCCCCATCTCATCTTGATTAATGGCGTGTGGGCCCCGGGGGAGGGCTCGGCCGACTCCCCTGGGCCGACTCCCGACGGGTCCGACTGGCGGTTCTCCCGCCGTCTCCCGAGGTCTCGCTGAATGGTGGGCTCCGCTGCCTCCAGGCCGTACAGACAAGCCGTCGTGGGCGCAGGACTTGGTACTGTGGTGCTGATGTCAGGGCCGGCCGGGCAACAGTGCCACACCGCACGGATATCTTCCCGGGTACGGCATGCTGTGGCCATGCCTGCCCTTGGTAAGGGGCGGGAGTGGGCTTCACTGTAGCCACGCCTCTGCCCCGTTGCCTTTGATGAGGTCATGGGTTTGCTGGAGTCGCCGCCCGACTCCCCAAAGCCCGCTTCTCTGGAAGTCGTCCCTGGAACTTGGCCGTGAGCGGGCAGTCGGCCGCCTTGCCATCGACTCCTCAGGAGACGGCTCTTCGCCCTGTGGTCTTGAGGGGCGCAGCCTGCCCCGATGTCTTGAAAGGTCATGGGACTCGGGTTGGCCTACCCATGGCCTATTTCTCCGACAGTAGTCCCCGAAGCTGGTGAGGCGCCACGGACGATCGGCCGAGAAGCCTCAACAGTTTCTCTTTCCGGGTGCTCAACACATGGTCTTGATTGACTTCTGTCGGGCCGTCTAGAAGGAGTCGGACTTGCTCAACTCAGACTTCACTCAATTTCGACTTGCTCGGTATTTCAAACGTTGCGGCGGGACTTTAAGTGGCGTGCTAGCTAAGCCTCCAGGCCGCCGCCCGTTCTTGGCCTGTCACGCGAGGGCACGTGGCTAGGCCGTCCTCCCAGCCCACGCGTGCGACGGGAGAGGCCCACAGGCGGGGCCTGCCACTACCGCGCCTCGGCGCCCGAACGGATCCGCTGCGGCCCCAGTGGACGGTTGGGATTCCCGTGGAGTTACTGCGCGCAGTAACTTTACGTGGATCGTGGGGGTCGTGGGGTTGTGCGCGCAGTAAATCCCCACGTCCGCCCCCTCGGCTTCGCAGCCCACAGGGCTATAAGTAGGGGGAAGAGGGGGGCACGCGCGCCCCTCCTTCCCACTACTCCTCGTTCTCTTCCTCCTTGCCGCTCCTCGCACTCCTCCTTCCTCTTCTCTTCTTCGCTCCGCCACACGCCCAAGCTCTGGCGAACGCTGCGGCGACATCACGCAATGAGTTCTTCCTCCGCTGCTGCGCCTCCCCCAGTGCGTTCCGGCACCTGGGACGGTTCCGAGGTTCATGAAGACCACATTGAGTTCCTCCACCGGACCCGTTGGCTTCCCCGCGAGGATCGCGTGCAGGTGCGTCTTGCACCGGAGGGGGAGATTTCCCTCGCCCCGCAGGAGGGCGAGCGGGTCATCTTCTGCTCACACTGCCTGCGCGGGCTGGGGCTGCTGGCGAGCAGCTTTTTCCGGTTTTTCTTGGAGTTCTACGGCCTCCAGCCGCACCACCTCACCCCGAACACAGTGGTGCTGTTGTCCGCCTGCTGTCCTCGGAGTCCTCCCCACCCTCGAGCTCTGGGGGGAGTTCTTCTTCTCCAAGCTCGGCACCCAGGCCGTGGGCGTGCCAGCTCAATGCGGCGCCTTCATCGCCGTGCGAAGGTCAGGAGCCGACAACCCCTTCCCCTCCATCTCGCTGATAAAGTCGGTGAAGATGTGGCAGAGATCCTACTTCTACGTCAGGAACGTCGCCACGAGGGGCCACTGGGTCAATCTGCCGGCTTTCGAAGCCGGCCCGCCGGCTGGGAGACTGCCCAATTGATCGTATCGGGCCAGGTCACTGACGCCTGCGGGAGCCGGCGCCATCACGCGACTCCGATTGCTGACGCAGTCGGAGGGTCTGACTGGTCCGGACCTGCTGGCCACCTTCGTCTCGCGCCGAGTTCTCCCACTCCCAGGCCGCCCTCACATGATATGCGAGATGAGCGGGCACCGTGACCCGAGTCGGATGTGCACCAAGGACATGCCTCACGAAGAGGTGGCCTTCATGGTGAACTACCTCTCAGACAGCAGGCTCCTGGAGGACTAGCGATTCGGCAAGGAGCCGTACTCCTGCGCCAACCCCCCGCCCGTGGTGAGTCACCATTCTTTTCTTTCTTTTAGATTGTCTTCTTCTTGCCGAGTTTTGTTTTGACCAGTCGGCTTTGGTTAGAATCCCCTTCTTCATCCACCAGCCGGCACCTCGGGGCCGGCCCGTGAGTTCCTCGCCGACCAGGCGTAGAGCGATGTTGACGACCCCGATCTGGGGGCGGCGGCTCTGGAAGACGACGCCGAGGGAGGAGGAGGGATAGCAGGCGACTTCAGGCCTTTGGCTACCTTCGCCGACTGGCCTGAAGACCACGCTGAGGGAGAAGTCGCCCCTCACCATCGGCCAGGAGCCAGCCAGCCTGGCGCGGGCTCTTCTGCCACGCCGGGCGCTCCAGGTGCCGGGAAGAAGCGCAGGGCCGTGCCGACCTTGTTCGGCAGTCGGCCGAAGAAGCCCAAGGGCTCGGCTGCAGCGACCCGGTGGGACGAGGCAGCCGCGAAGGCCATCCCCTTCCGTAAGGAAGTGAAGAAGCCGCCGTTGGTCTCCGCATAAGTATTCTGTCTTCAAAGTGTTATTATTTCTTCATGATTTCTGTGAGTCTCTGCTTGCCCCTCTTTCTTCAGGGCTCCCCTCTCTCTTGAGCGGGTCGCTGCCGCCTCCGTCATGGGGTCAGCGGAGACGTCCGCCACCACTCGGCGGATTGACCACGCTGCTGACCTCCGGGAGGCAACGGAGCGGAATGCGCAGGAGAGGTGCAACGAAGAAGAGGCCCTCCGCCTGGAGAAGGTGGAGGCCGACAGGGAGGAGGCCTCCACTAAGAAAAAACTAGCGGAGGCCAAAGCCGCCGCCGCGGCGAAGCAGCAGGCTGAGGAAGCCGTACGCCGCCAGTCGGCCTTGCTTGTCACCCCGCTGAACTCTGCGCCGCCGCCTCCGGAGTTCACGGGGCCAACTAGAGAAGCCGGCAGGGAGAACCTCGTCAAGGAGAGGGAAGGCGGCGACCCCTCTACTCCGGACGCGCACGTTCCGCCGCCGCCTCCGCCGCCGTCTGAAGGCGCGCAAGGTGATCAGCCAGCGGACCCTCCGGTGCCGCCGACCGAAGACGAGGCCGTGGCGAGGCTACTCCTCCAAGTCGGCTCGCCAATGCGCCGTCGTCTGGAGAAGGCGACTTCGGCACCCCGCCCCCTGGAAGCCGGCACCACCAGCTCGGCGGCCCCAGATGCCAAAGCGACGAGCGCCGCACCTGTTGGGTGTGTGCGAGGAGGCGGCACAGGGCTGCTGAACTGGGCGCTCCTAGACGTCCAGGCGAAGCTCCGTGCTGAGGGCGACGCTCTCCAGAGTTGCACCAAGGCGTTCCTAGCGTCGCGGGCAGCCGTCCGGGTATGTTTTTTTCCTTTGGTCTTTGTTTTCTTGCTCCTCTCTGTGGGGCGCGCCAGCGCACCCACTGGGTGTAGTCCCCGAGTTTTGGGCCGGCTGCTGAGCAGGCGGCCCGGAACTCCAATTGATGAACTTCTAGGTACTAACTTTGTCTGAAATGCTTGTCACAGGATTACCACAACCTCCGCGTCACTGCCTTCAACCGTAACATTGAAGAGCTGGGCAAGCGGACCGCCGACTTGGCGGAGAGCCGGAGTAAGTCCCCCCTTTTTTCTCTGCGGGGGCGCGCTAGTGCACCCGCGGGCTGTAGTCCCCGAGATTCGGGCCGACTGCTGAGCAGTCGGGCCGGATCTCCCCGGCGACCTACTTTATTGACGACTGTTATCTTTCTTCCTTTCTTTCAGGAGCCAACGCTGCTCTTCAACAGCAGCTAAGCGAAGCCAACTCTGCCCTGCGCGCCAAAGGGGAGGAGTGCAGCAAGCTCGCCACAGAGCGCGTTCTGCTGGCCACTCAGTTGGCAGAGCAGAAGGAGCTGCTTGTGAAGTCACAGAGGGAGGCGGAGGAGACGGAAACCGCCCTCTTGGCCGAGTTTGCGAGCGAGCGCTCCTCCTGGTCTGACAAGGAGGCGCTGCTATCCTCCGGCTTCCATGAGATTGAAGACATCGTTGATGGTGAGTCTCTTTATTTTCTTTCTTCGAGTTGCCGACTTAGATCATGCCGACTCCTGGTTTTTGACTAGCTTCTTCGTTTCTTCGTGTCTGTGCAGACTTCTTCCCTGGGCAGTCGCAGGCCGCCATCCAAGCCATCGAGGCTGACCGTGAAGGTCGGAGGGCGCAAAGATCACCGCCGATGCCCCCCGAACTCTTGACGAGCACATCCTGAGCATCGAGGCTCGCCTCCGGTCGGCTCACTGGATATTGCGCCGGCTCCAGCGCGTCGGCGCCCAGGAGATTGCCGCCCTTTGGCCGGATATGCAGGCTCCACGCACCCCCAGCCTGATGGCCAACTGGCTGGAGGTCGCGGCTGGTCATCTTGAGACCTGGAAGGGCTCTTCGGCCCGGGCTGGAGCGCGCCGGGCCTTAGAGTTCGTCAAGGCGTGGTACCCGAGGCTGGATCTAGACCGGTTGGCCACGCTTCAGTCGGAGGCCCAGCCGGAGCTGGCGGCTATGGAAGACGCCCTCGTGAAATGTGCTGCGGCGATCGCCGAGTACACCGACACCAGCATCTTCGTCCCCGAGCGGTCTAAAGACGGCGAGGAGGTACCGCCGGAGTGGTTTGGGATGAACCTAGACTACGGTGAAGACTCGGCGGAGGTGATTGGCTCCAGCGTCGAGGAGAAGGACGAAGGGGAGGATGGAGGCGAGGCGGAGGCACCAGAAGATGGAGCAGACGGACAGCCTCAGCCCGATCGTGCCTCCAGCAACGAGCCGCGTGCGACCGAGTCGACTGCCACCGGAGGTGATCAAGCCGAGACTAGCCAGCTGGCTGCCCCGACGCCTGACGCTGGCGCCTCCTCTGACCCTCCGAATCCGTCTTCTGCCTCCTAAGTTGCCGCTGTATCTTTTATTTTATCTGCTTCAGTACTCTTTGAAGAACTTGTTAATTCGCACAATTCCACCCGCGGGGTGTATTTTGAACCTGTACTCGACAATTCGGCCAAAGGCCTATGTTATGTAAATATATATCTATCTTTTCTTGCTCATTGTTCTTTTGGCTTTTTTCCTTTGCCACTTTCTCTTAGTTGCCTGCCTTGCCAATCGGACAGCCGCTCTACAGACTGTTGCTGGATCAAGTGCTAGGCTACTTTGGGAAAGCAAGTACTTAGCAGATTTCAAGATTGTTTGAGCAAGTTGGATAGAAGACGACAATCCGACTATCCGAGAGTCGGTTTGCGAGAAAGGCTGGAAGCCGTCTTGATCTATGCTTTATGCTTTGAGCCCTTAACCCTTTTTCATGCGAACACCCATTCTACCTTACCTCTGCCCACCGTACAGTCGCTCTGCGAGCTGCAGCTTCTGACAGAAGACGGTTTAGGTGTTTACACACTACTTGTCCGGCTGCAGGAAGCATTTCATAGTGCAAGGCGGCAAGTCCCCGGGTCGACTTGTCGAGCCCAGTGCCAAGCGACATGACAAAGAGTAACATACTTGTAGGCATAATTTTTATCATACAGACAAAAGAGGGCAGTCCCCGAGCTCGTCTCGGGGGTCCCGAAGTCTTGGTACTTTAATACAAAAGGTAGCATGGTACATACTGCATCAACTGTAAAATCTTCGGAGGAGATTTGCATTCCATGGCTGCTCTGTCTCCTTGCCGGAGTCATCCCTCTTGCATGCTCGGGGCTTCTGAGCGTCGATCAGGTAGTAGGAATCGTTGCCCGGTACTTTGCTGATGATGAAAGGGCCTTCCCAAGGCGCCGACAGCTTGTGCTGGCCGGCTGTTCGCTGGATCAGCCGGAGCACAAGGTCGCCTTGTTGGAAAGATCTTGGCCTGACCTTCCTGTTGTGGTATCGGTGCAGGCTCTGCTGGTAGATACTGGACCGGCTGAGTGCCAACAGCCGGCCCTCTTCCAGCAGATCGACGCCGTCTTGTCGTGCTTCTTCTGCTTCCTCCTCGGTGTACATGGTGACTCGTGGGGAGTCAAACTCTATGTCCGTTGGGATGACGGCTTCGGCACCGTAGACGAGGAAGAAGGGCGTGAAGCTCGTTGACTTGTTTGGAGTCGTGCGCAGACTCCAGAGGACGGCTGGCAGCTCGTCGAGCCAGCAGCCAGCCGAGCGCTCTAGAGGCTCGATCCACCGAGGCTTGATGCCGGACAGGATGAGGCCGTTTGCTCGCTCCACTTGGCCGTTTGACTGTGGATGGGTGATGGACGCTAGGTCCAGTCGGATGCCCTGTGTTGCGCAGAAACGGGCCAATGCGCCTTTGGCAAAATTTGTGTCGTTGTCGGTGATGATGCTGTGTGGTATGCCGTACCGAATTGTGATATCGGTGATGAAGGACGGCAGTCGGACCGTTCAGTTTCTTAATTGGCTTCGCTTCCACCCACTTGTTGAACTTGTCCACTACGACAAGTAGGTGAGTTAAACCACCTCGTGCTGTCTTGAATGGTCCCACCATGTCTAGACCCCAAGCTGTGAAAGGCCAGGCAATGGGGATGGTCTTGAGCGCAGAAGCCGGCTGGTACGGCTTGGAGCTGAACTTCTAGCACCCTTTGCATTTTTGGACCAACTCCTTGGCCTCTTCCCAGGCAGTCGGCCAGAAGAAACCGTGCCGAAAGGCTTTGGCGACGAGTGCTGTTGAAGCCGCATGGTGGCCGCATTCGCCTTGATGGATGTCTTTGAGAATCGCCTGGCCTTGCTCTGGCTCTACGCAGCGCTGGTAGACACCAGTGACGCTGCGCCTGACCAGCTCTCTGTTGATTATGGTATAGGCTACTGCCCGACGTTGTACTTGCCGAGCTGAGGTCTCTTCAGTTGGTAGCTCTTTGTTCACCCGAAATTTGAGGATGGGCTGGGCCCATGAGGGTGCTGCTATTTCTTCGACTACCAGAACTGCGACTTGGATGAGGGCGGCTGGGAAGGGAGGCGGCGGGTTGGAGTCAACAGCCGCTTGCTGGGTTGATGAAGTCCCCAGGCCGACTGGCGCGGTCCTTGGGCCGAGTTCTGGAATCTTTGAGTCTGCCACCGTAGTCCCCGAGCCGGGCTCGACTGTGGCGGCTTTGGAGTCATCCTCCAAAGTCCCCATTCCGTCTGCCGGAGCTCTGGAGTCGGATCCGCCGTCTTCAGGAGGAGCCGGCACAAAAATGGAGTCTGATTCTAGTGAAGTCTTGAAAGACGGCTTGAGGAGGCGTTGAAGGGCGACGCCAGATGGTATTGCTTGGCGGGTAGAGCCGATTCGTGCCAAGGCGTCCGCTTGGTCGTTGTCATTTCTTGGCACATGGAGGAACTCGCACCCTTCGAAATACCCGCTGAGTTGCTGCACGAGGAAACAGTAGCTCGCCATGTTTGCGTCTTTCGCGTCCCAGTCGCCAGATGACTGCTGGACCACTAAGTCCGAGTCGCCATAACACAAGATCCGGCGGATGCCAAGTTCTTTGGCAAGCCGGAGCCCGTGAATGAGCGCCTCGTACTCGGCAACATTGTTGGAGGCGGCAAAATGGATTTGCAGTGCATACTTGAGCTTTTCGCCTTTGGGAGAGGTGAGGACGACGCCGGCTCCCAAGCCGGTGCACATCTTGGAGCCGTTGAAGTGCATCTGCCAATGGGTGGAGTCAGGCGCTGGAGGCAGGTACTGGGTCTCGGCCCAGTCAACGAGGAAGTCGGCCAGTGCTTGTGATTTGATAGCGGTGCGGGGCTGGTAGCAGATGGTGTAAGGAGCCAGCTCTATAGCCCACTTGGCCAGTCGACCAGAAGCATCTCGGCTACTGATGATCTCGGCAAGTGGAGCCATGAAGACCACCGTGATTGGATGCTCTTGAAAATAAGGCTTCAATTTCTTGGAAGCAAAGTGTACGCCATAGCACATCTTCTGGTAGTGGGGGTAGTTCTGCTTGGAGGTCGACAATACCTCGCTCAGGTAATATACTGGTCTCTGGACAGGCAGCGCCTTGCCTTCCTCCTTGCGCTCCACTACCATGACTGTGCTGACTACCTGGCTGGTGGCAGTGATGTACAGGAGCATAGGTTCCTTAGGAGTCGAAGCCGCCAGGACGGGTGGAGTAGTCAGCATCTTCTTCAACTGGTGAAAAGCTTCGTCCGCCTTATGGTTCCACTCGAAAAAAGTGGTCTTCTTCATGAGTTGGTATAAGGGGAGAGCTTTCTCGCCCAGCCGACTGATGAATCGGCTGATGGATGCTAAGCGGCCGGTGAACTTCTGCACATCCAGCAGTCGGCTGGGTACCTCCATTCTCTCGATGGCCTTGATTTTTACTGGGTTGCATTCTATGCCGCGTTCAGAGACCAGGAAACCTAGCAGCTGGCTGGCTGGTACTCCGAAGACACACTTCTCGGGGTTGAGCTTGATCTGGAACCGGCGTAGGTTCTCAAAGGTCTCCTTGAGGTCTTCCAACAGTGTTCCACGCTTTTCCGTCTTCACCACCACGTCATCTATGTAGACGTGGGCGTTCCTGCCGAGCTGCTTGAGGAGGCACTCCTGCATGCAACGCTAAAAGGTGGCGCAGGCATTCCTTAAGCCGAACGTCATGGTGAGGTAGCAGAATGCTCCAAACGGCGTGATGAAGGCGGTCTTCAATCTGTCAGCCGGGTTCAGCTTGATCTGGTGATATCCTGAGTATGCATCCAAGAAACTCAACAACTCACATCCGGCTGTAGAGTCTATCACCTGGTCAATTCTTGGTAGAGCAAATGGGTCCTTGGGGCAGGCCTTGTTGAGGCTCGTGTAGTTAATACACATTCGACATTGCTTGTTCTTCTTTAGCACCAGGACCGGATTTGCCAGCCACTCCGGGAAGAAAACTTCCATAATGAAGCTGGCTGCTAGGAGTCGGGCTATCTCTTCTCCGACAACTCTTCTCTTTTCTTCTGATAAGCGGCGCAGGGGCTGCCTGACCGGCTTTGCATCAGATCGGACATGTAACTTGTGCTTGGCGAAATCCGTCGGTACACCTGGCATGTCTTTGGTAGACCATGCGAAGATGTCCCGATTCTCACGGAGGAAATCGACGAGCTTGCCTTCCTATTTGCTGTCAAGGTTTGCACCTACGACGGCGTACCTCTCTGGGTGCTCCGGATCCAAGGGTATCTTCTTTGTCTCTTTGGCCGGCTTGAATGAACCTTCGGCTTCCGACTCCTTTGGGTCGGGCGATATCTCCGGCTGCTTGCCGGCCATTGCCACAACTTGTTCAAGCAGTCGCTTCTCGGCTGCGATCACCAGGGACTCGGCCAGCCGACTGCTCTCGGCCGCGCAAGCGGATGACTTCCGGTAGTCACCGGCCACGGTCAGAATTCCCCTGGAACAGGGCATCTTCATCTTGAGGTAGGCATAGTGGGGGACCGCCATGAACTTGGCCAAGGCGGGTCGGCCAAGTAGCGCATGGTATGGGCTCTCAAGGTCCACCACCTCAAACCAAACAGACTCTCTTTGGAAGTGATCTTTGTCCCCAAAGAGGACGTCAATCAGGATCTTGCCGATTGGTGAGCAGGAAAGCCTAGGAACAATGCCATGGAACATAGTCCGATTGTTCTGAAGCTGTCTTTGCTTGATTCCTAACTTCTCCATGGTGTCCTTGTACAGGATATTGATGCTGCTGCCCCCGTCTATCAGAACTCGCGATAAACGTGTGGCCCGTTTGTCTGTGGCAAAGGTGGCGTCCAGGACCAAGGCGCAGGAGCCCGGACTCGGCATCACTTCTGGGTGGTCAGCCCTGCTCCAGCTAATGGGCTTCTCAGACCAGTGCATGAACTCTGGCGTCTCTGAGGCTACTGCGTTCACCTCTTGTCGCTGCAGCCGCTTGTTGCGTCGATCATCAGCCACACTGGTGAACACCACATAGGCTCCATGCTCTTCAGGGTATTCGTCTTGTACTGCACTGACTGGCCTGACTAGTGGCTGCTGGGGCGGAGGCGGAGGCGGCTACCCAGCAGGCGGGGGTGGCAGGAGGCCGTCTCCCTTGGCGATCCTGGTGAGCCAGTGGCACTTCCGGGTGGTGTGATTCGACGGCTTCACGCCGCTGTGGAACTTGCAAGGTCCATCCAAGGTCTGCTCATAGGAGAAGGCCGGCAACCAGTTCGGCTTGCCGCCTTTTTGTCGCTTGGGCAGAGGCTGCTCTTCGGGCTGCTGGGCTTCAACGGTAACGACCTACCGGCTGCCGGAAGCCGGCTGCGGGGCCTTGCGCTTGTTGTCGCCCTGCTATTGTCGCCGGCCGGCGTCTGCCGCCGGAGTTCTTGGAGCCTGAGGAGCTACTTTACCAGTCGTGCTGATTTGAATTTCCGCCTTCATGGAGGAGTCGGCTGTGGCGTACTTGTCCGCTATGATCAACAGCTCGTCGAGGGTTTCTGGCTCATCGCAGAGGAGCTTGTGCTTGAGGAGGGTGCCTTCTCGGTACCCTGCTGTGAAGTACTCGATAGCTTGCACGTCGTGCACGCCCTCGCAGGAGTTCCGGAGCTCAGCCCAAGGCGTGAGGTAGTCGCAAGTCGACTCGTCAGGACCTTGCACGCACAAGGAGAGCTGACGAGGCTTGGGAGGATGCTTGTACGTGGTGGTGAAGTTGTGGACGAATGCTTCAGTGAAGTCGACCCAGCTGTTGATGCTGCGGGGCTTTAGGCTGTTCAGCCATGTTCGGGTCGTGCCCTGGAGCATGAGTAGAACGTACTTTACGGCGACACGCTTGTTGCTGTTTGCTATGCTGACAGCCGTGGAATAGTCGACTAGCCAGTCTTCCAGCTTCACGGAGCCAGTATACTTGGGCGTGTCTCTTGGGAGCGTGAACCCTCTGGGAAAGGGCTCGTCCTGAATGCGGGGCCCAAAACAAGGCGGACCCAGCTCGTCTTCTTCTTCCAGCGCCAGGGACCGGTGAAGTCGGTCGATCCGGTGGCGGGCGTCATTCTCTCCAACTCCCTCTCAGCGGCCAAGGCGGTCACCAAGAGTCGGATGGTCAACAGGCAGCGGGGAGACTCGCCTCTCCTTGCGGGGAGGGGGAGGCGGACAGTCGTCCCGTCGTTCCACTGCTCTCGGGCGGCCATCTCGGTCGCGCTCTATGGTAATGCGACTCCGACTGTGGCTGACAGCCGGCTCCTTGTCCTTTCTTCCTCGGGCGCTACCAGTCGACGTCCGAGACGTTGCGCCTTGATCTCGGTGCGGGTCATCGTTTGGCCGCTGCGGCACCTCCGTGCGGAAGCCGGCCTCGTTCTGCGCGGCAGCCGCGTCGAGGAGCCACTAGACTCGCTCCATCATGAGGCGGCGTTCTTCGCCCTCGAAATTGTCCAGCTCATCCGCCGCTGCCTGGGCGGCTCGGATCTTCTCCGCCGGTGTAGCGTACACGGGGCGGCTAGCCCCAAGCAGGCTGGCGATGGCTACGCTGCGCTGCTGGACCGCGCCAAGGCGGCTGGGCCCTGCCGGGGCCGACGAGCCGCCAACGGCGCGATCCATCTCCCGCTGGTAAGCTTCTGACAAGCGTCTCATCCCGGCCAGCTTCTTCGCGCCTTCAACTAGCTGAAGGCGGCGCGCTTCTAACATCTCCGCGTCAGCATCTTCCGGAATGGGCGTAGTCAGGTCTTGCAGCGCTGCACCGAGTGAGTCGGGCGCTCCTCCGCCAGGGAACTCGTCATGACTGATGACTAGCACCTCAGTGACGGTGCTTCCGTCGCTCTCTGCGTGGGGGAGAGGTTCCTCGTAGACCACCACGTTGGTGGGGAACGCGTCGATCAACGTGGTGTCAGAGTCGACCAGCATCGGGTCGGTGGAGCCTACGGACTCCAAGTCAACGGCAGGCTCGCCGGAAACGTGGAGTTGATCAAGGAGGCCCGCAAGGAGGTTTTCGGGGCCGCCCGCGCCTGCGTCGGACGCAGGTTCGTCCGAGAGGCGGACCTCACCGACAAGTTCGGCCAAGGACCTGGCTGCGCATGCGATCTCAACGCCACGCAGCGCGTCGATGCAGACTTCGCCTGGCGTGCCTGGCTGGCTGCACTCACCAGGGAGGAAAAGGGTTCCCTCCCAGAACAGATCTCTAGACGGCGGTGCACCAAGCCCCACGGTGGGCGCCAAATGTCATGGGTTTGGTGCGACATATGCCAACGGATGGCTTATCATAGTGGGGGCGAGTAGAACGTCGCCGGTGCTTGGAAACGGGATGACGCGAAGACATGCACGCCGGCGAATCTTACCCAGCTTCGGGGCTCTCCGGGGAGATAATACCCCTGCTGCTGCTCTGCGGGGTCTCCGCATGATCACTATGGCCAAGTGTTTACACTGTGGCTCCTTGAGCTGTTTCTAGTGGTAGAAGAGGGCAAGGGTAGCTCTCTCCTTCTATCTGGTATGGTCTAGAACTACTGGGATCCAACCCCTTGCATGGGTGCCCTGGGGGGTTTATATAGGCCTACCCCCCAGGGGTACAATTGTAATTCGACTAGGCGGGGGCCCAACCGTTAGTGCCTCCGACCTCCGACTTCTCCGCCGACTGCTGGGGCCCGCCGACTGGTCTGGTACGGAGCCGACAGGCCGCGTCCGCCGCGGGCTGGTCTTGCGGGCCGCTGATTTACTGTAGCCGTGCTTCTGATGACGCATGCTTGGTCATGGGGTCGTGGCAACAGCCCCGCCGCATGGCGGGTGATCACTGTGGCCACTCCCCATCTCATCTTGATTAATGGCGCATGGGCCCCGGGGGAGGACTCGACCGACTCCCCCGGGCCGACTCCCGACGGGTCCGACTGGCGGTTCTCCCGCCGTCTCCCGAGGTGTCACTGACTGGTGGGCCCCGCTGCCTCCAGGCCGTACAGAGAAGCCATCGTGGGCGCAGGACTTGGTACTGTGGTGCTGATGTCAGGGCCGGCTGGGCAACAGTGCCACGCCGCACGGAGATCTTCCTGTGTACGGCGTCCTGTGGCCATGCCTGCCCTTGGTAAGGGGCGGGAGTGGGCTTCACTGTAGCCACGCCTCTGCCCCGTCCCCTTTGATGAGGTCATGGGTTTGCTGGAGTCGCCAACCGACTACCCAAAGCCGGCTTCTCTGGAAGTCGTCCCTGGAACTCGTCCATGAGCGGGCAGTCGGCCGCCCTGCCATCGACTCCTCAGGAGACGGCTCTTCGCCCTGGGGTCTTGAGGGGCGCAGCGTGCCCCGATGTCTTGAAAGGTCATGGGACTCAGGTTGGCCTACCCGTGGCCCATTACTCCGACAATCCCTGAGGATGGTTGTTGATTATCGAGCATTGAATGAAGTGACGATTAAGAACAAGTACCCACTACCGATGATCAACGATCTATTTGATCAGTTGCAAGGAGCTAAAGTGTTTTCGAAGATCGATTTGCGATCGGGGTATCATTAGTTGAAGATACAAGAGAAGGACATACCAATGACGACATTCACAATGCGATATGGATTATACGGGTACACGGTCATGTCGTTTGGACTGACTAACACCCCTGCCTATTTCATGAGCATGATGAACAAGGTGTTCATGGAGTATTTGGACAAGTTTGTTGTGGTGTTTATTGATAATATCATGGTATACTCGAAGAACGAGGAGGAGCACAAAGAGCATTTGCGTTTAGTTCTCGAGAAGCTCAGGGAACACCAGTTGTATGCTAAGTTTAGCAAATGAGTGTTTTGGCTGAAGGAAGTCGGATTCCTTGGACATGTTATATCAGGAGAAGGTATAGCAGTAGACCCCAGCAAGGTTCAGTCAGTCACTGAATGGTTGGCACCCACCTCAGTTAGCGAGATCCGCAGTTTTCTTGGACTCGCAGGATACTACCGGAGATTCATTGAGAAATTTTCCAAGATTGCAAAACCAATGACTGAACTGTTGAAGAAGGATACCAAGTTTAAATGGACAGAAGATTGTGAAGCAAGTTTCCAGGAGTTGAAGAAACGTTTGACTATAGCCCCGGTGCTAGTACTGCCGGATATACATAAGGAGTTCCAAGTGTATTGCGACGCCTCTCGCTTAGGACTTGGATGTGTGCTTATGCAGGACGGAAGAGTTGTTTTGTATGCCTCACGACAACTAAAACCTCATGAGTTTAAGTATGCCACACATGATTTGGAGCTAGCAGCCGTAGTGCATGCGTTGAAGACTTGGAGACATTACCTTATTGGAAACTGTTGTGATGTGTACACGAATCACAAGAGTTTGAAGTACATCTTCACCCAGAAGGATCTGAACCTTAGGAAGAGGAGATGGTTGGAGCTTATAAAGGATTATGACATGAAGCTACACTATCATCCAGGAAAGGACAATGTCGTAGCAGACGCATTGAGTCGGGAGAGTTATGCTAATACCCTTGAAAGTAAAGTACTGCCGAAGGAATTAGCAAAGGACATCATGGAACTCCGGTTAGAGATTGTACCTAGAAGGTTCATTGCCACAATGGAGGTTCAGTCGACATTGCTGGACAAGATTCGGGAAGCTCAGAAAGATGATAAAGAGATTGCCGAGATAAAGGAGAAGATGGGCAAAGGAAAGGCCAAAGGTTTTCGTGAGGATGAGCACGATACCCTATGGTTTGAGGACCGAGTTTATGTGCCCAACAACCAGGAGATCAGGAAGTTAATACTTCAAGAGGCCCATGACTCACCATACTTGATACACCCCGGAAACACCAAGATGTATTTGGATTTGAAGGAACGTTTCTGGTGGACTGGTATGAAGAAGGATATTGCCGAGTATGTAGCCATATGTGAAGTATGTCAGAGATTTAAGGCAGAACATCAGAAGCCAGCAGGACTGCTACAGCCTATGCCGATACCCGAACGGAAGTGGGATAAACTTGGCATGGACTTTATCACCGGATTACCCAGGACTAAAGCAGGATATGATTCCATATGGGTAGTAGTTGATCGTTTGACCAAAGTAGCTCACTTCATCCCAGTGAAAACCACCAATACAAGTGCAAAGTTGGCCAAGATCTATACGTCCAAAATTGTATGTCTGCATGGAGTTCTGAGGACCATTGTATCGGATCGAGGAACACAGTTTACTTCAAAGTTTTGGCATTAGTTACACCAGACTTTGGTAACGAGATTGGAGTTTAGTACAGCGTTTCACCCGCAGACAGATGGACAGACTGAGAGAGTCAATCAAATATTGGAGGACATGTTGAGAGCCTATGCGCTAGATTATGGATCTAGTTGGGATGACAATTTGCCGCATGCAGAGTTCTCATACAACAATAGCTACCAAGCCAGTTTGAAGATGGCACCGTTTGAAGCCCTGTATGGACGCAGGTGCAGAACACCGTTGATGTGGGATGAGGTAGGAGACCGATAGTTGTTTGGACCAGACTTGATTAAAGAATCTGAGGAGAAGGTAAAACTGATCCGAGACCGACTGAAGATTGCTCAGTCCAGGCAGAAGAGTTACGCAGACTCAAAACGCAAGGAGGTAACCTACGCAATTGGTGATAGAGCATATATGCGAGTATCGCCCTTGCGAGGAGTGAAACGTTTTAGATTTAAAGGAAAGGTAGCCCCAAGATTTGTTGGACCGTATCGCATTTTGGAACGGATGGGAGAAGTCGCCTACAAGTTGGAGTTACCTGAGGGATTGTCAGGAGTCCACGATGTGTTCCACGTTTCACAGCTAAAGAAGTGTCATGCTGAGATGGCGGAAATACCATTAAGAGATACAGTACCCTTGGAGGCGATTCAGTTGGACAGTGATTTGACTTACGAGGAGAAGCCAGTTAAAATTCTTTAGTTTGCCAGCAGAGTCACCCGCAGTAAGGTTATCAAGTTTTGTAAAGTTTAGTGGAGCCACCATACCAAGGATGAAGCTACTTGGGAACGAGAGGATGATCTCCGCAAGGACCAGCCATAACTATTTTCTAGCCAACCCGAATCTCGAGGGCAAGATTCATCTTAAGGGGGGTGGGTTTGTAACATCCCAAATTTTCAATTTGGAATGTTATACATAGATCATCCATGCATATCATGCTTTATTGCTTTTCCGTTCCGTAATCCTCGAAATCCTAAGCAGCTCAAGGACCCTCGGAGAGACTTGGGGATTTCCCGGTATTCATATTTGATTCTTTTATCAAATAATGAAAAGAGGATTTGATTTTAATTATTTCTCTCCGAAAAGTATTTCACATTAAAAATTAAAGAGAGGAGATAATATGACTTCTCCAAAATAAATGAAATATTGGAGGAAAAATATTAATATCATTAAATTGATTTTTATTTGATTTTATTCGGATTTTATTTGCATTAGAAAAATTGCATGTTTTTCAAAATTGCATTTTAGGGCCAAGAAAATGTTCATCTTGTTCTAAATATTTTAATTAGACGGCGAAAAATTGTTTTGGCATTTTTAGGTTTTTTTTAGGATTTTATTTCGGTCGGCGAAATTTAAAAAAAGGGTTCCGCGCCGACTGGGCCTAAGGCCCACCGCGCCAGGCAGCCGTGGCAGGCCGCCGCCGCTGCCGGCACTCGGACCAGAGTCCGAGTTGGACTCCGCAGCCGCCGCGCCTTGCCCCCTCCTCCAAGTCGCCGCCCCCGCCCCCTTTATATACGTCGCCACCCCCGCCCCAACACCACCACCACCGCCGCCTAGCGCCGCCGCCGCCGTCAAGCCCCGCCGGCCCCCGAGCTACCTCCCCACACCCCGCCCCGCCGGAGCCCCTCGCCGGAGGTAGCCACCGCGCCCCGCCGCCGGTTGTTTTATAAAGACCGTTCAATTTTTTCAGAAACCCTAGATTCGTTTTTTTTCGGATTCGCCGGTTTTTCTCGATTCTTCTAGTTAGCGGACGTTCGTCTGAACGTTCGTTTTAACGAACGGTTCCTCGCCCGTTAGAAACAACTAACAAACGCTCATTCGTTAGTCTGTTCGTGAGTTCTCTTTTATCGGATTTATTCCGCGATTTTTCTGATCATGATTTCTGATCCGATCTTAGTTTGTGTTTATCTTTTCGCTCGTTTAACAGAATCAGGCGATTCAAGCGCCCGGAGTTTCGTCTCGCAACCCTCTTTCCGTTTAACCAACACAAACAAGTTTTGCTACTGTAAAATTTGTCCTAGTTTTAGATTAGTAAACGAAGCTTCTTTCTTTCGCCGTTTGAGTTTCGTTGCTCCGTTTGTTTTGATTCTTTTTGCGAACCGGAGTTCTTAATTTGAACTTTCTGGTCAACCTCTCTTATTTGAGATTTGCTTGTGCATCGTTACTTGTTACTTATGTATGTTATTGTTTGCTTGCGATAGAATTCCCGGAGTGCGAAGCGTGTTACTACGAGTCTCTAGGATTCGCGGATCGTCAGCAAGGCAAGTAACACTTTGATCATATCCCATTATTACTGTAAGTGCATCTAGCACCACCCCTAGTTGGTTTTGGAGTATTGACGACAAACCTAGTTGAGGGACTAATGTGTTTGTGAGAATTGCAGGATAACATAGGTAGAAGTTCCTCATTGATTCGGTTTTCGTACCAGAGATGACCCCTAAAAATGTATGAAGACATTGAAGTCAAAGGTGGTATGTGAAGACATTCACCTTGAAGACTATGACAAGAGAAGACATCGCTTGAAGACTATGGAGCGCGAAGACTTAGATCTTTCGTAGTTCTTTTTCTTCTTTGTTGAGTCATAGGAACCACCGTACTGTTAAGTGGGGTCCAAGAAAACCAGTAAGAATGACTGAAGTGATGCTTAACCAAAATCCTATGTCTTCCAGTGAAGACTATGAGAGCGAATCTTGTTCAGAGTTGGACAAGTCAGCTTTGCTTGTAGCCCAAGTAAAGTTGTCGTGTGTGTTTGAAATCTGACCGTTGGAACACGTGTCAGTTCCTTAGTGACCTAGGGTCATTTCGGACAAATCAGGTCGGGTTGCCTAGTGGCTATAAATAGCCCACCCGTACAACCATAAATGGTTGGCTGCTCAAAATTAAAGTATGGCTTTTGTCATTTGAGAGCAACCCTCCTCGAAGCCTTTGAGAGATAATTCCTTGAGAGGTTAAAGCCCTAACCACCCAGAGCCAAAGAGTGTTAGGCATCACTTAAGTCTTCTTGTCTGTGTGATCTGAAGACTTATTACACTTGAGGACTGTGAATCCTCCAGCCGGTTAGGCGTCGCGTTCTGAGCATCCAAGAGTCATTCTGGATCGCCGGTGAACGAAGTGTGTGAAGGTTTGGAAGTTTACCTTGAAGACTTATGTAACGCCCTCGATGCAGCTACATCTCCCACGTGTCGAAGCACGACTTAGAGGCATAACCGCATTGAAAGCAATGTCGCAAGGGAGGTAATCTTCGCAAACAACCCATGTAATACAATAGGGGAAAAGATACATAGTTGGCTTACAATCGCCACTTCACACAATTACATGAATAAAGCATTACATCATCCAGATACAACCAAGGTCCGACTACGGAACCAAAATAAAAGGAGAACCCCAAATGCGACAAAGGTCCCCGATCGACCCCAACTGGGCTCCACTACTGATCAACTAGAACGAAACAACACAAAGGGCAAGACTTTCATCGAGCTCCTCCTTGAGCTTGGTTGCGTCATCTGCACGGTTCAACGGCACCTGCAAGCTAGTTTTGGAAGTATCTGTGAGCCACGGGGACTCAGCAATCTCGCACCCTCACGATCAAGACTATTTAAGCTTATAGGTAGGGTAAAAGGTATGAGGTGGAGCTGCAGCAAGCGACTAGCATATATGGTGGCTAACATACGCAAAAGAGAGTGAGAAGAGAAGGCAAAGCACGATCGAGGAAACTATGATCAAGAAGTGATCCTAGAGCAACCTACATCAAACATAACTCCAACACCGTGTTCACTTCCCGGACTCCACCGGAAAGAGACCATCACGGTTACACACGCGGTTGATGCATTTTAATCAAGGTCATCTTCAGGTTTTCTACAACCGGAAATTAAAATATTCCCATCTGCCCATAACCGCGGGCACGGCTTTCAAAAGTTCAAAACCCTGCAGGGGTGTCCCAACTTAGCCCATGACAAGCTCTCACGGTCAACGAAGGAATAGACCTCCTCCCGAGACATTCCGATCAGACTCGGTATCCTGGTTCTACAAGACATCCTCGACAATGGTAAAACAAGTCCAGCAAAGCCACCCGATGTGCCGACATCCTGATGGGAGCTGCACATATCTCGTTCTCAGGGCAACACCGGATAGGTCAAGCTATGAGTAAAACCAGCCCTCAAGTTTCCTCGAGGTGGCCCCGCAGGATGCCCATTTCGGACCAACACTTAGACAAGCACTGGCCCGGGGGGGTTAAAATAAAGATGACCCTTGGGCTGGCCTAACCCAAGGGAAAAAGAGGCTAGGTGGCAAATGGTAAAACCAAGGTTGGGCCTTGCTGGAGGAGTTTTATTCAAAGCGAACTGTCAAGGGGTTCCCATTATAACCCAACCGCGTAAGGAACGCAAAATCCGGGAACATAACACCGATATGATGGAAACTAGGGCGGCAAGAGTGGAACAAAACACCAGGCATAAGGCCGAGCCTTCCACCCTTTACCAAGTATATAGATGCATTAATTAAATAAGATATATTGTGATATCCCAACAAGTAAACATGTTCCAGCAAGGAACAACATCTCCATGTTCCAACATGGAACTAACTTCAATCTTCACCAGCAACTAACAACGCTATAAGAGGGGCTGAGCAAAGCGGGAACATAGCCAAACAACGGTTTGCTAGGACAAGGTGGGTTAGAGGCTTGGTTCAATAATATGGGAGGCATGATAAGCAAGTGGTAGGTATCGCAGCATAGGCATAGCAAAAGAGCGAGCAACTAAGCAAGCAAAGATAGAAGTGATTTCGAGGGTATGATCATCTTGCCTGAAATCCCGCAAGGAAGAAGAACAAGTCCATCAAGAAGACAAACGGGCGTAGACGAACGGGTCCTCACAAACGCGACGTAATCGGTACCAACCCGAAGAAGCAACACCAGAAAGAAGCACACAACAAAGTAAACAAACCACACATGAACATGATATGATATGCGGGATGAGGTATGCGATGCATATGCATGATTTGCAAGGGAAAGAATGAACCTGGCCTCAACTCGGAAATCCAAGTGTGCCCCTGGAAAGGTGAGATGAAATCGCTTGAAAACGATATAGAGAACGCCGGAATCGGAGTAACGGTTTGGAAATGGCGAGCAAAACAAATATGGTACCGGTCTGCAATATACAGCAAGTGACCACCTAAATGCAACAAGATGAACATGCTAGAGCACCGAAACATGGCATCAAAATACATGGCAGGAATCCATTCATGATGCTTAACAAAAGTCTAGCACTGAGCTACGGCCAATTCATCCATTAACAGGTCCAAACAAGCATGGCAAAAATACATTTGGTAAACAGATTTCAGACTTAGTGAAATTAACACAAGCCTGGAATTTCAGATCAGGTAGCACACTTTGGAGAATGAAAACTATATGCTACAGGGCCTGAACATAGCAAAGTAAAGCATGTCATGGAGCTACTCAAAGGGCTTAATAAAAGTCCCTTAGTGACCTTGAGCCAAAAGGGATCAGAAAATACAATTGCAAGCATGTGAACATGGCAAAAACATAATCAGATCACAGACTTGGTGAAAACTGGAACATGCTGAAACAGATATCAAGTAGGCATGTTTACGAGCTCGATGCACTCACTACAGAGCATGTAATGATAATCTAAGCATACACCCATCAAGAATACAAAAAAAAAAGCTATACATGGCAAGAACAATAGCATAGCATGGACGGATCAACTACAACATCCTTGGCAAAATCGCTAACAAGTAGACAATCTGCCCAGATTCACGAAGTAGCAAAAGTAGAGCTCGATTGACTCAAGCTATGTTGCTCCATAATTGCAAACAAAGACATGGATATATAGAGCACTACAATATTAACAAAACATCCTTACTGATCATCCTCAAAAGAGGCACGGACCACTAGGAAACAACATGAACATATGGCCAAATGAGATAAACAGGTCAAGGACATGGTTGAAATACTAAGTCCCTGAAATCAGCATTACCAAGTGCCTCACTTTGCAAGCTTGTGCTAGTCACCACACACATCACAAAAATACATGGGTTGCACCTATGGAAAGATGGCATGGCATATAAAAAACACATGTAGAGCTCATGGGCATATCATGCACACAATAATCATGGGAAAAATGACAAATATCTAATTGGAGCAGCAGATCTGACAATTATCTCAAGTAGCACTCTTCTAACAGCATTTCGGGCATCAAGATGAACTCAAATGAAAATGATGCAATGAGATGAAATTATGTACTCTCTGAGACGAACATTGTAATATGCTATATGCGTGAATCAGAGCTACGGATGCAAAGTTACGATGCAATGAACATGAGCATAATCTGGGAATTTCGAGGATCACCGGAATCCTCGCCGGAGAAGAGGGAGAAGGCTGCCGGAGGGTGAGGGAGCCACCGGGGAGGTGCGGGGAGGCGTGGAACGGGCGGATCCGGCCGCGAGGACCTCGGATCCGGTCATGGCACGGGCGGAGGAGGTCGGCGGGCCATGGTAGGTGCGGTGGCGCGCTCACCGGCCGGAGTGGGCGACGGCATCCATGGCTGCGGGGCTCGAGCTCCTCGGGCTTGCAGCACCTGCGGGTGAGAGGGAGATGGTGAGGGGCGAGGGGAGAAGCGAAGGAGAGGGCAGCGAGGGACCTGGTCCCGACGGAGGTGCGGGCCGACGGAGAGGGCTCTCCGGCGAAGCTCCTCGCCGGCGGCCAGAGTCCAAGGCGGCGCGGGGCTTCAGAGGAAGGAGGCAGACGAGCGGGAGCCAGGCGCTGGGCGGCAGGGCGGGGCTTCAGAGGAAGGAGGCAGACGAGCGGGAGCCAGGCGCTGGGCGGCGGCGCGCGGGCGGCTCGACCTGGGCCCGATGCGGCCCACGGCGGGCTCGCGATGGGCTCCGGCGGGCCCCTGCGCGGTGGACGGCGCAGGAAGGACAGGTGGCGCGAGGCCATTGGCGCGGACGGCGGCGGAGGTTGAAACGGACATGTCCGGGCTGCAGGTTTTCGTCCGGCGGTGACGGGGAAGAT
The DNA here is from genome assembly GCF_056163025.1 of Triticum urartu. Lineage (NCBI taxonomy): Eukaryota > Viridiplantae > Streptophyta > Magnoliopsida > Poales > Poaceae > Triticum > Triticum urartu. Next base: position 188,050,434 of record NC_141873.1, on the reverse strand, counting down.
AGATCTAGGGTTTAGGGGGGGAGAAGAACCGTGAATTTCGGAGGGGATCACATATTTATAGGTAGAGGGAGCTAGGAGAGTCCAAATGAGGTGCGGTCTTCGGCCACGCGATCGTGATCGAACGACCAAGATGATGAAGGAGGTTTAGGTGGATTTTGGGCCACTTTGGAAGGGTGTTGGGCTGCAACACACACGAGGCCTTTTCGGTCCCTCGGTTAACCGTTGGAGTATCAAACGAAGTCCAAATGGTACGAAACTTGACAGGCGGTCTACCGGTAGTAAACCAAGGCCGCTTGGCAAGTCCCGGTCCAATCCGGAAATGTTTAACCCCCACAAACGAAAGAAAGGTAGAAAGGACCACCGGAGGAGAACGGAGCGCCGGAATGCAAAACGGACAACGGGGAAAATGCTCGGATGCATGAGACGAACACGAATGCAAATGAAATGCACATGATGACATGATATGCAATGCATGACATGCAAGCAATGACAAGGAAACAACAACAAATAACTGGAGGACACCTGGCACATCGGTCTCGGGGCGTTACAACACTCCACCACTACGAGAGGATCTCGTCCCGAGATCTAGAATGGCACCGGAGGGACAAAGAAGAGGAAGAGAAGAGGTAAAACTAAGTTGCTTCTTGGACAAATGAGTGAAACCAAAGAACCTTGAAAAGTTGAACAAATTGAAAGGAATAATACCATGGAGGTTATCGAAGTTCTAAAACACTCCGCTAGGAACGACGACCAAGGAAGAACAAATTCGGGCAGCACTCCAGTTGAGAGGAGATGCAAGACTTGATAAGGCGAAAAGAACTTGAGCAAAAAGGCACAACACTCCGGTTAAATGGATAAGCATGAAAAGAACATGATCCTGACAAAACAAGATGGGTTGAAGAGAGCAACATCACAATGCCTCCGGAACAAAAGTAAGAATGGAATGAAGTGAACGAAGGGAAACAAGGTCTTGAGGGGGTATGCTTACAACAAAAGCTAGAATGGAGTTGTTGGAAAACCAGCAACGAAAAAGAATAAGCTTGATAAGATCTTATGGAATACATCTCAGATTATGAGGTGACAACCTACCACTCACGGGAAGAAGAATTGAATTGATATGGACAAGGAGACGAGAAAGTTATTTCACCGGGAGGATAGATGAAGCACTAGGATCATATATTATCACCATTAATAGAAACAGTCCTTAGGGAAAACTTTAGGTGAAATATAACCCCAGATGAATCCAATGACGAGATTGATGGATTTAAAAATATCTCATTCTTAACAACATGTGTATCATGGAACATGAACTCAAATTATCAAGAATGGCATAATACCAACTCCAATAATACGAAAGAAAGAATTGCACTCCGGATTACAATATGAAGAAAGCTTGAGCTTCTTAGAAAAGAATCTCGATGAAAAAGTTGGAGAAGGAATTAAATCCTTGATGAACCATCATGTAGAACCTCCATGAAGAACTCCGGTAACAAAAGGATGATCAAACAAAAAGAAAGAGAAGTTGAAAGCACAAGGTGAAGCCTTGCAATGATTTAGATGGACCTCTGTGGAGATGTAATTGCGAAAGCTTGGAACTCTTGGGAAAGAAAAGATAAAGCACCTCAAACCAAGAATGTGATATGATGCACCTCCGGAATAAGGAATTAATCATTCGGATGAAACAAGAATAAGAATTACATTATGCTTATCCTTCACCAATTAAATTGATGACAATCAACGGATTCGACATATTACTTATTGTCGTAGAAAAGATTAAGAGAGATATAGCGTCAAACTTGGGAAGATCTTCAACGAACCACCGTAAGAATTGAAACAACGAATAAATTGATATGATAAATGAAGGAAGAAGAATCTTGAGCGAACCCCCGTAAGAATTAAAAATGAACAAATAAAAGAAAAGGAAGACACCGGGAAGAATTAGTAAATAAACGAAGATGCTTGAGAGAATTTAGATACATAAGAACGAAGATATCGCGAGCTGGTAAGAGAAAACTTGAATGATGCACCGGTAAGATTGGAGGATGACCACTAAAAGCTGAGAATGAATAAACCTGAATTGATGGACTCTGGATAATCAAACTGAGGAGACTCTTGAATTGCTTCAGATGGGTGAAAAGAATTCTCATGATCGAAAACAATTATGAGAGGATGGCAACAAGCTAGAATCACGAATCTTGAAGAGAATGGAGCAAGATTAAAGAGAAACTCTTATTCGGTCTTCAAAATCCGAGAATGACGACGAGAAACATCACCAAGAATTATTTAGACACTCCAGAAGAATCAAAACGAAGACGTTGAGCCAACAATGAAAAGAATTGTGAAAGATCTAGGAGATGGCATTTGACTGGTGATAACTCATTCTTACGTCAAACTTTAAAAGGAATTTAGGATAGCTCCGGGAAAATAAGAAGAGTCAGGTAAGATCCTGGGAAAAGACCTGTGGGTTAGGGCCCACTCAAAAGAAATACCGTTGAGGGATTTAAAAGAGAGAATGCACCGATTGAATTAAATGGCTTGAATGAGATAAACAACCTCGAAATAGATTGAACGGATCTTGAATGACAAGACGAGCCTTTTGAGAAAGCTTTGAGCACGCCGGAACAAATGAATAGTGAGAAGTGAATGATTAAGAGGTGTACTGTTATGGGAAAGAATTTGAAACGAGGAAAAAGATATGACCAACACTGAAAGCTTGAATTGGTTCCACCGGAGAAGAAAAAACGAGTGATGAGAGACGAACTTGAAGCTCCGTTAGAATCTTCATGAGAATCACCGGATAAGAATATTGATAGAAAAGAATGGAGAGACTTCACATCAATAAGATGGATACTTGAATAAGAAATCTGAATCCTTCAAAAAATACAAGGGTGGGTGGGCGGGAAAACAAAGGCAACTTGGGGACGGATGAAACAAACACCGTTGATGAAAAACTAAGATTGGATTTTGCGGATGTTGAGATGATCGGATCCACTTGAAGAGAAGCACACCGGTTGACAAGGATTGACATGACAATCTCGATTATCATGAGGATTGGTATTCACATCGGAATATGAGAACACCGCTTAGGAAAATATGGAATCAACACTTGACATTGAAGCAACTCGAATACCACAACTCAAAACAAAAACAAAGGGTTGGCTTGAAGAATAAGCCGCAACAAACATATGATAGAGATTTCGACCGAAGTATTTGTGGTGGGGCCTACACGGGCTCGATCGTACAGCACCATCATGTACAAGGCAGTGCACATGACATACGAAGCATCCCCGAGTCGGCATAGCCAAGGACTCTTTAAGACACAACGAGACCACTGTAAAACCGACCGTGAATAGACGGACCACTAAACGTCGAACCCCAATTTCCTATCAAACATCTGTCGGAAAGATATCCTAAGAGCTACTTGAATTCCCACTTATGAAACTCCCGAAAAAATTTCGGTTATGCAATCAGGTGTTGGGGATACAGGGGAAGCATAATATCTCACCCAAAACTAGCAAATCCTACATCCAGCTATATCCATCCTTCAACACATAACCAAGAAACCTTCGGAAATCATCTACCTCAACCTTCGAAAAGCATCCGTTATACAAGTTATGGCAATACTCCCGAACTCCCGCCCCAGTACTGGGTGGCGTCGAGGTTATCTCACCAACGAACTGCATAAAAGCGATTTTCGATGTCGGCGTACTAAACTCAGGTATTCCAGAACTGCAACGATAAAATTATGATGACAACACCTCAGAGCTCAACTCCCCGGGACACTTCCACAAAACCCCTGACAGGAGGCACCAAGACAATGTTCTCGTCACAAAACCATCGGAACGATTCCAAGATACCAGCGTGATCCTAAAAAAAATTTAGTGAAATTTGAGAAGAGAAGAGTCAAAACTCTACGTCAGGATGCCTTACCAGAGATATGAGGAGACTGGGAAGTAAAAACAATTCCTAAACTCTCCGATATATAAATCCTAAATGACTGAAAACATTTTTCTAGACACAACTCGGCCGCTAAAAACGATCAAGCAATGGGGCTCCTAAGGTCGGGGAAGGCTCTGATACCAACTTGTAACGCCCTCGATGCGGCTATATTCCCATCTGCCCATAACCGCGGGCACGGCTTTCGAAAGTTCAAAACCCTGCAGGGGTGTCCCAACTTAGTCCATGACAAGCTCTCACGGTCAACGAAGGAATAGACCTCCTCCCAAGACATTCCGATCAGACTCGGTATCCCGGTTCTACAAGACATCCTCGATAATGGTAAAACAAGTCCAGCAAAGCCACCTGAGGTGCCGACATCCTGATGGGAGCTGCACATATCTCGTTCTCAGGGCAACACCGGATAGGTCAAGCTACGAGTAAAACCAGCCCTCAAGTTTCCTCGAGGTGGCCCCGCAGGCTACCCATTTCGGACCAACACTTAGACAAGCACTGGCCCGGGGGGTTAAAATAAAGATGACCCTTGGGCTGGCCTAACCCAAGGGAAAAAGAGGCTAGGTGGCAAATGGTAAAACCAATGTTGGGCCTTGCTGGAGGAGTTTTATTCAAAGCGAACTATCAAGGGGTTCCCATTGTAACCCAACCGCGTAAGGAACGCAAAATCCGGGAACATAACACCGATATGACGGAAACTAGGGCGGCAAGAGTGGAACAAAACACCAGGCATAAGGCCGAGCCTTCCACCCTTTAACAAGTATATAGATGCATTAATTAAATAATATATATTGTGATATCCCAACAAGTAAACATGTTCCAACAAGGAACAACATCTCCATGTTCCAACATGGAACAAACTTCAATCTTCACCTGCAACTAACAATGCTATATGAGGGGCTGAGCAAAGCGGGAACATAGCCAAACAACGGTTTGCTAGGACAAGGTAGGTTAGAGGTTTGATTCAACAATATGGGAGGCATGATAAGCAAGTGGTAGGTATCGCAGCATAGGCATAGCAAATGAGCGAGCAACTAAGCAAGCAAAGATAGAAGTGATTTCAAGGGTATGATCATCTTGCCTGAAATCCCGCAAGGAAGAAGAACGAGACCATGAAGAAGACAAACGGGCGTAGACGAACGGGTCCTCACAAACGCGATGTAATCAGTACCAACCCGAAGAAGCAACACCGGAAAGAAGCACACAACAAAGTAAACAAACCACACATGAACATGATATGATATGCGGGATGCGGTATGCGATGCATATGCATGATTTGCAAGGGAAAGAATGAACCTGGCCTCAACTCGGAAATCCAAGTGTGCCACTGGAAAGGTGAGATGAAATCGCTTGAAAACGATATAGAGAACGCCAGAATCGGAGTCACGGTTTGGAAATGGCAAGCAAAACAAATATGGCACCGGTCTGCGATATATAGCAAGTGACCATCTAAATGCAACAAGATGAACATGCTACAGCATCCAAACATGGCAGAAAAATACATGGCAGGAATCCATTCATGATGCTTAACAAAAGTCTAGCACTGAGCTACGGCCAATTCATCCATTAACAGGTCCAAACAAGCATGGCAAAAATACATTTGGTAAACAGATTTCAGACTTAGTGAAATTAACACAAGTAGACAATCTGCCCAGATTCACGAAGTAGCAAAAGTAGAGCTCGATTGACTCAAGCTATGTTACTCCATAATTGCAAACAAAGAAATGGATATATAGAGCACTACAATATTAACAAAACATCCTTACTGATCATCCTCAAAAGAGGCACGGACCACTAGGAAACAACATGAACATATGGCCAAATGAGATAAACAGGTCAAGGACATGGTTGAAATACTAAGTCCCTGACATCAGCATTACCAAGTGCCTCACTTTGCAAGCTTGTGCTAGTCACCACACACATCACAAAAATACATGGGTTTCAACTCTAGAAAGATGGCATGGCATATAACAAAACACATGTAGAGCTCATGGGCATATCATGCACACAATAATCATGGCAAAAATGACAAATATCTAATTGGAGCAGCAGATCTGACAATTATCTCAAGTAGCACTCTTCTAACAGCATTTCGGGCATCAAGATGAACTCAAATGAAAATGATGCAATGAGATGAAATGATGTACTCTCTGAGACGAACATTTTGATATGCTATATGCATGAACATCAGCATATGAATCTGGGAATTTCGGGGGCTTAGTGGAATTTATACCTCCGAGAAACAGATCTAGGGTTCATCCGGCGCGGAAATCGAGGATCACCGGAATCCTCGCCGGAGAAGAGGGAGAAGGCTGCCAGAGGGTGAGGGAGCCACCGGGGAGGTGCGGGGAGGCGTGGAACGGGCGGATCCGGCCGCGACGACCTCGGATCCAGTCATGGCGCAGGCGGAGGAGGTCGGCGGGGCCATGGTAGGTGCGGCGGCACACTCGCCGGCCGGAGTGGGTGGCAGCGTCCATGGCTGCGGGGCTCAAGCTCCTCGGGCTTGCAGCACCTGCGGGTGAGAGGGAGATGGTGAGGGGCGAGGGGAGAAGCGAAGGAGAGGGCGGCGAGGGACCTGGTCCCGACGGAGGTGCGGGCCGACGGAGAGGGCTCTCCGGCGAAGCTCCTCGCCGGCGGCCGGAGTCCAAGGCGGCGGGGGGCTTCAGAGGAAGGAGGCGGACGAGCGGGAGCCAGGCGCTGGGCGGTGGTGCGCGGGCGGCTCGACTTGGGCCCGATGCTGCCCACGGCGGGCTCGTGATGGGCCCCGGCGGGCCCCTGCACGGTGGACAGCGCGGGAAGGATAGGTGGCGCGAGGCCATTGGCACGGATGGCGGCGGAGGTTGAAACGGACATGTCCGGTCTGTGGGTTTTCGTCTGGCGGCGACGGGGAAGATAGATCTAGGGTTTAGGGGGGAGAAGAACCGGGAATTTCGGAGGGGATCTCATATTTATAGGTAGAGGGAGCTAGGAGAGTCCAAATGAGGTGCGGTTTTCGGCCACACGATCGTGATCGAACGAACGAGATGATGGAGGAGGTTTAGGTGGGTTTTAGGCCACTTTGGAAGGGTTTTGGGCTGCAACACACACGGGGCCTTTTCGGTCCCTCGGTTAACCGTTGGAGTATCAAACGAAGTCCAAATGGTACAAAACTTGACAGGCGGTCTACCGGTAGTAAACCAAGGCCGCTTGGCAAGTCTCGGTCCAATCCGGAAATGTTTAACCCCCGCACACGAAATAAAGGTAGAAAGGACCACCGGAGGAGAACGGAGCGCCGGAATGCAAAACGGACAACGGGGAAAATGCTCGGATGCATGAGACAAACACGTATGCAAATGAAATGCACATGATGACATGATATGCAATGTATGACATGCAAGCAATGACAAGGCAACAACAGCGAATAATTGGAGGACACCTGGCACATCGGTCTCGGGGCGTTACAACTTACCAGAGTGATTGGGCGAGGTCCGTATGACCTTAGCTCAAGGGGAATACGGTGAGGACTAAGTGTTCTGAGATGCGTGCTCAGGACTAAGTGTCCAGGACTAAGTGTCCTCAGGTTTAAATACGTATCCGCCCTAACCAGACGTACAACTGTCACAGCAGTTGGAACTGGTCTACCAAACCTTTGCCTTCGTCACGCACACTGGTTCTATTCTTCTCATCTCTTTATTTACAATTGGCTCTTGTAAAGTCAGTGCCTATTTGCTTTATCTATTTGTCTTCACTGTGTACCTGATCCTTACTGCCTAGCTAGTATTAGTCATTGTGGTTTCACTTCATTGAATGCTTGACTATTGTCTGTCTAGTGTAGTCTACCTTCCGCTGCATGGAAATAGGTTCATTTCTATCATTTGTCTTCGAAACTTCCATGTTTTGAAGACTTTCATAAAAATCGCCGATTTACCCCCCTCTAGTTGATATAACGCACTTTCAATTGGTATCAGAGCAAGGTACTCCCTTGTTCTGTGTGATTTTGGTTTAACCGCCTAGAGTTTTAGTTATGTCGCCCACAGGTATGAAGAGTGTGTTGTGCCCCATCTTTGACGGTCACGAGTATCCCAAGTGGAAGGCCATGATGAAGAAGCGCCTCATGGCAACAAACAGCGCGCTGTGGACCGTCACTGAGTGTCAGGACCCTGATTCCAGGTCACATCGATCTAGCCGGTAACACTTCATATCACTTTGCGGCCTCACGCACGGTATTCCCACGGGTGTCGCCTTACCATGGCCCGGGACCGTTTGCGCCTTTTGGCTCACGTATATGATAGTGTCGCTAGCATCCATATGACAGCGAACCCGGGCCGACATGGCTAGTTGTGAACCCAAAGCGGCACCAACCTATGGGGACAGGCATACATGGATCACATCAAGCATGTCGGTCAGCAGCGTGTGAATCCGGGCTGTAGCACTGGGCTAACAGGACTCCGGGAACCCGGGCTGTAGCAAGCTAGGCAGGACTCCTGATGTTACCGCGTGACATTTCCCCGAAGGGACAGACACAGGAACGAAGTGAAACACATGCCGGCCAGTCAAGCCTCCTGAGTAGTAGTGCTGGGCTAACAGGACTCCGGTGAACCGGGCTGTAGCGGACTACTATGGCTCATGGAAGCACAAGACTACATTTCCCCATAAGAGAGGCTGCGAAGGATAAACAACTAGATTGTCGGATCCCCCACATACCAAGCATTTCAATCATACACACAATATGCTCGACATGTGTAAATACAACATGGCATCACAACAAGACTCTACGACTCAAACATTTATTCATTAGGCTCCGAGGAGCGAGATGTTACAAACATGGGTCTCCTGACCCAACAATCATAGCATACAATTCAAGCACATGCGGAAGCTTAACATGTATGAGTACAGGCATCTACAAATGAAAAAGGCTAAGAAGCCTGACTATCTACCAGATCCTGCCGAGGGCACAAGATCATAGCTGAGGTAGCAAGCTAAACGTCGAAGTCCACATGGAACTACTAGCGAGACTGAAGTCTCTCTGCAAAACATAAATTAAGCAAATGTGAGTACAAAGGAACTCAGCAAGACTTACATCACAACTAGCTACAAATGCATCGGTATCAACAAGGGGGGGTGGTGGAGTTTGACTGCAGCAAGCCAGCTTTGACTCAGTGGCTAACCTGAACTACGACTGCACGCAACTCTTTTGAGGTGGCACACACGAGTCCACATATTCACCATTCAATACACCACTATGGATCCGCTCCCGTCTCCCTAAGAGAAGGCCATCCATAGCACTCACACTTATCTTGCGAGTTTTAGAGTATCCACTTCCACTTGTCTATGAACTGTTATAGGCAACCCAGAAGTCCTTTACTGCGGACACGGCTATTCGAACAGATCATTTATAACCCTGTAGGGTGTACTTCGTCACACATGTTTCCACCACTTAGCGTCTGCACACGACATGTGCTCGGCAGACTTCAAGCGAAAGCCGACGTGGGTGTAGACCATGACCTGACTAACCACACAAGTCTCTAGTCCAGGTTTATCGCCTATTCGGGTTCCATCCGCAAGGAAATCCGGCCGGGGTGTCCTCAACGGCCCCAAACGATGTGTACAGGGTCCCGAGACGCCAAACAGGCGCCCGACATACCCGGCCACAGTGTATCTACCGCATCATAGCCTACCCCTAGGGTCAGCGCTACGCAGGGCCGCCAACACATAACCTACAAACACCAAAAACTAGTTGCAACTCCTGGACAGAGGACGAGAGGGGTCAATAAGTCGAGCGGGGTCATATTTCAGGGCCCAATGTGTGGTAGTAGCTGTTTCATGGATCACAAACACAGAACTCAGTACCTGAGGACGGTTTTAGTGAGACAACCCACCATGTACTCCTACATGGCCTCTCACCGCTACCTTTACCAAACCATGTTCACACACTTAGCACACACACCGTAAGACATGTTTACACACCTCCAATTCATCCCCGATGAACCAGACCTGACACAACTCTATGCAATAGCAGGCATGACAAACAAACATGAATGAGTAGGCACATCAGGTCTCAAACAACTCCTACTCATGCTAGTGGGTTTCATCTATTTACTGTGGCAATGACAGGTCATGTAGAGGATAAGGGGTTCAACTACCGCAACAAGTAACAGATGAATCGTTGTTGTCCTAATGCAGTAAAAGAGAGCAAGAGCGAGAGAGTCGGATTTTATCGGAATGAACAAGGGGGTTGTGCTTGCCTGGCACTTCTAAAGATAGAATAGCTCTTCATCGATGTCATCGATCACGTCGCCGGAAACAGCATGATCATGACATGACATGGCAATATGTTGTGATTTGGGCTAATGCAACAGAAAGTCATTTAAATTGAAGTGGAATTCAAAACTATATCAAATTCCAACTCCAAACCTATTATGAAATTTGCCCTAATCATGTTTCATCCTAAATAGTGAGGTTAACTTGCTCAAACATGCATGAAAATGGTACAGATGGATTCCTTGAATTTTTCTGATAACTTTTCATATATAAACTATTTCATTTGGAGTTACGATTGAATTTCTATGATTTTTAGAACTTTAAACTGTTTTCTGGAAAATCAACTACTGCATCAGCATCACGTCATGACGACGTCCGCAGGTCAACAGGGGCTGGTCCAGGTCAAACCTTACCAATGGGGCCCACTGTTCAATGACCCGGTGCTAGTTTGTCTCACAGACAGGTGGGGCCAGTCAACGGTGACGTCAGCGGGTCAACTGACGGGCGGGGTCCAATGTGTTTAAATAAAACTAAGCAGAAATTAAACTGGTGTTAGTTAAGGGCGTGGGGCTCAGTAGTCAGTGAGAGAGGGGGTTAGTTAGCCCCGTCATTAGCAGTTAACGATGTTGCCACATCGGCTCGCCGGCGTTCAGCCGCCGGCGACCATTTGCCGCGGCGGACGTGCGTCGGAAAAACGCCAGGGGCCGCGGTTTGTCATGCAGAAAGCATCGGGGAGAAGCCCTTGCTCGGGCGCATCCAATGGGCCAGACAGGGGGTCGCGGGGTGGCCAGAATCTCACCGGCGACGAGCTTTGGCGGCGGCGCAGCTACGGGTTTGCACGGGCGCGGCGTGGCGGAGCACGGGGAGCTCAACCAAAGGCATAGACGGCGTCGTGGGGTCACCAGGAGCATGTCTGTGCCACTAGGGCGAGCAAGCGAAGCTGGGGAGCACGTGGCTCAATGTCCATGGCGGACGACGGCTCAGGTTACTCGTAGGGCAGTGGTTACGGGACGAAAACGACGATGTGGTTAAGGGGAAAAGGACGGGAGCTCACGGCGATCATGTAGGGAAGGTCAGCGAGCTCGGGGAGGCGCCGGAGTGAGCGGGGCGGCGAGACGGATCTCCGTCGTCCGACGGCGAGGATGAGGATGATGGCGTCGCTTAGGGCGCTCCGCGGGCGCGTGCTTCGTCTTGGGGCTCCATGGCATCGAGGCGGAGCCTCTGGACAGCACAGAGAAGCGAGGGGGAGGCGATGGCCGCGGTTGCGCTCGTCGGCGGTGACGACAGCGCTCGGTGGTCGCGTGGGAAAGAGGCAGAGGAGGGAAGAGTGCTCGAGGGGGAGAGAGGAGAGGTGCAGGCGGTCGAGGGGAAGTGCGTGGAGCTAGGGGACGACTCCAGCAGCGGCAAGCAGGCAGGAGGTGGCCGTGCACGTGTCGGCATGCGGTGGCCACGCGCCTCGGTCCTTCTGGCAGAGGAAGGAGAAGACACGGGAGGCCCTGGTGGGCTGGGCCGCCAGCTGGGCCACTAGGTGGGCTGGAAGGCCAGGTAAGTTGGCCCAGGTAGTTCTCTCTCCCTCTCTGATTTCTGTTTTAATTTGGTTTTCTATTATTCTGTAGTCTTTAGGGCTTTATTAAAAATACTTAGACACTTCCAAAAATCATGAAACTACTCATGATCACTATTGGGAATATATCCTACACTAAACAATTTAGTTTATGATTATTTGAGCATTTAAAATATTTAATAGCATTTAAATGCCCAAATGCAAATAGGGTATGATTTAATCCAGAGCCCAAATATGTCATGCAAAAATGTGCATCACCTCTGGTTACTATTTCCAGCTTTTTCCAAGAATGATGAACATTTTTTCATAGCCATTTGGATTTACTGGAAATATTTTGGTTGAACCTAGTGAATTCCTTTAATGCTAGGGTTTAGGCAATCCCCATTTCAAGTTTCTTTCAAAGTTTAAACATGATGCACACATGAAGTTACCCTAGTGCAATGCCAGAAGCGAGGATGTGACAACTCACCCCCACTAAACAAGAATCTCGGCCCGAGATTCAAGACGTGAGGTAGGAAGGAAGGGGGGGCACAAGACCAACACGATCTTCACGATCCAGGTTTCACCTCAAAAGGTTGTTGATTCATTGCATACGTTGATCTTGACATCCTCGCTTTTGAGATCTTCATCCACGCGATGACGACAGAAAGAAACTATACTAAGATTGATCTTCTCGAAGATCGAGCTATACAAGATCCACTCGCGGAATGAGATGTTGAAACATCTTGAGTTGAGACACAGAACACATCGAGAGGGATGGAAGAACAAACGATGGGGTTTGATTTGTGGGCATCAATTCCACGCTTAGAAAGATGGTGGATGGTGTCAAGGTGGCGAGGAAATAATTGCCATGATCCCGTAACGGGACACCTTGGGAAAGGTGACTCGTTTGGATTGTTCCCTTAAGTGGCAAAAAGAATTACTTTTAATCCATAGATCATTGAAACTCTTCATACCAGCTTAAGGCAATTTACAATTGATTGTTTGAAAGAGCTCGAAGAAATGGCATACCCTGACTAGAATAGATGATGTGGACTACCTTGTTGAAGACAATGTAATGGATGACTTTTGCTGATCACCAGAAATGGATGGGACCCATGGTAAGTCCACCTTTGAAGATGATCCTGGACAACTACTACTGAGGTGCAAGCTGGGAACAAAATGCAAATGCTGGGAATGATTCTGGTAACTGGGGCAAAACTCAACAGTCGAGAGTGTTTCCAATGTTTCAATGGTTATAGAATCATCGAAGAAACTGAGAGCACAAGGATTCCTAAGGAACAACTTCTATAATAAGTCGCACGAAATCCTCATGGAAAAATGGGCAAGATACTATAATGACAGATCTTCCGGCTAGGTGTGTCGGCCAGAACATCAACCCTGTCGGGACCTACATCATAGATCCTGGAAAAGTTCCAACCATCATATCTGCCTGAGATTCAGATCTTGTTGGTAATAGGATATATCAGACAGCATGTCTAGAAAAGAAAGTTTGCAACACAAACCGACGAGATGACGTTGCGAGATTCTCAGAAAATGAACTACGATAGTAAGCTCCAAAACATGAGCTGGTTTTGCTACAAACATGTGAACACGCTGTCCCATACAAGCATGACCACATAGTAGTCTTGTAATAAAACACTACCGAGTCCAAATGGGAAACCATCATCGAGGATATTGAAGTCCTTGCGTAAGTCTAGCTCTTAAGAAGAAACTTCTTCTCCTTGAACAAATCAATCAGTGGCTTGGTGTGCTAGGGATTAATATAGAATGAAGGTTGCAAGTCTCCAGACCACAGAATACTTCGCACGTATGCATGACTGACTTGGGATGATTCCAGAGAAAGCGAAACAAACTTTCCCAAATTCATTTCGGCAACTTGCTTCAAATGCACGTGAACTAGAGGAAGTTACTTCTTATACCAAACATATGCTTCATGAGCTAGCATGAAGAAATGCTTTCAAAGTTTCCAACACTAGCTTAATGTTCAACATGAATCATGGATAAGATGAAAATATTGTCGATGGGCCCAACAACAGGTCATCCAGATTTCCGTGAAGATGGAATTCCATAATTATGTGAACAAGGTGATAGCATTGGTCAGACCCAAAAAGATATAATTGTGTATGCTCGAGGAAACCCACGAGTAAGGCGACATTATGAACATCGTTGGTTCTCATTGGACTTGATGATAGCCCACACTCAAATCAAGGTTTGGACAAGACGATAGATTCAACAACCGATCCCGAGGAACAATCGATGAAAATATCATATTTCTTCAACACACACACACAATGGATATCCCTTTGGAATGAACTGAGCCGGACAAGCTTTCATCTTCCAACTCTCCAGGTTGTTGTTTAGCTTAACCAACTAGCTCAGGGGTATCCAACACGGATTCTTGGAGAAAGGGGTGGTTTATAAGAAACCAATTTGATCACGAACTCAACATAGCGGTGAGGTGACAACCTGGTAATACTTCTAAGAAGATATCCGGAATATCACAAACCACCGATATGTTATTAAGCTCGAGAACAATCTTGCTTCTCAGAGCAAGATGATATGATCAAATAAGTAAGGAATTGAATAATCCTAACTCATTGATCGAAGAGTGCACTTGAAATAAGGACTAGGTAGCACAATCTATCTTAGAATGATGATTCAGTAACCAACCCGCTAAGAATGAGAATATTGCCCATTTACTACCAAGCAACTAGTTGCTAGGAGTATTGATTTCACACATCACGGTTCACTTGTCCGTATTCCGGTTACAACAACACGGAACCGAGGAATGAACAATGATGGCAAGAAGTATCACTAAATCAAGAATTCGTAAGAGGTGGTACAATTCTCATGACATTCTTGACATAGGATGGTAATACTCCAGGGTAGAACAGAACAAAAGCTGGATTGGCATTTTGATCTGCGGGATACAACTACTTTGACCCAATCCTAGAAATGGATGAGATACTGGAGTTTGTTTCTCCTAGTCATTCCGGAATAGAGTGGCTTAACGGACCATGAGAATAATAAACATCGATAACACGGATGCACAATTACTTCTGACTCTCAATTGATAGACGATGGTCGGAATACAATTGAAGACGGACAACTCAAGAGGACATATATCTTTCTGAGTTGTGGATGCATAGATTAGCATGTCAAACCAAGTTCAACAAGTTTCTTCCAGATAACCCATGCAGAAAGGTAGATCTGGCAGAATCACAATTATGAATGGAGAACTCCTCAAGAGTACTCTGATTGTGATATTTTGGTTCAAAGAACTTCTGCCTTAATGGTTCATGGTATTTGGAAGAAGGAAATACCACGGACCTCGAGGACTGTCGCAAGGTTACTAATATCCTAAAGGAACTAGCAACACTATCAACATGAGGTAAGTAGGGTGAATCTCGGGTTCAAGAACCCATGAATAGAGTACCTGCTACTACATGGCATCATGGGATGCTTTCGAGAATAGTGGCCAGAATCACACACTAGGGATATAAAAAATGGCTAGATCACTAGGTGACTCCCTAAAACACCTAGGGCCATAAAAATAGCTCCAACATATATGTCGAGGCAACAGAGTAACTCAACTCACCGATTAGTGTGATTAATCTGGCCCAATTGGACATCAGGAACAGGAGGAAGGGGTTTGCAAATGCATCAGACTACTTAGAAACCTGGGATGACTCGGACAACATAACGGCTGTAAATGCTCAAAAGATTTGAGACATCCCGCAAAATGGTGGCATAACCACCCAACAACATAATATCAAGGTTCCAAGAGCAATTATGAACACACGGAAGTACTGGAAACTGAACTGCGACATGAATCCATAAATCCTATAAGTCAACGGGTTAGTAACACGTCATCCTGATAGATAGATGAGAAAGCCTAGTTTCTTAACCCCGTAGAAAAGAAGAGGTTAACTCAGATCAGAAGGGCATAAGGTAAAGGAATAAAAAGAGCCTTACGTTCCCTTCCCCAATCAATTCCCTTATATAGCTAAAGCATTTCTAGACTCAACTTCGACCAGTTTGGCTTGGCAATCCTACAGGCAGTCAGGCTCTGATACCAAAGCTATCAGGACCCCGATTCCAAGTCACATCGATCTAGCCGGTAACACTTCATATCACTTTGCGGCCTCACGCACGGTATTCCCACGGGTGTTGCCTTACCATGGCCCGGGACCGTTTGCGCCTTTTGGCTCACGTATATGATAGTGTCGCTAGCATCCATATGACAGGGAACCCGGGCCGACATGGTTAGTCGTGAACCCAAAGCGGCACCAACCTATGGGGACAGGCATACATGGATCACATCGAGCATGTCGGTCAGCAGCGTATGAATCCGGGCTATAGCACTGGGCTAACAGGACTCCAGGAACCCGGGCTGTAGCAGGCTAGGCAGGACTCCGGATGTTACTGCGTGACATTTCCCCGAAGGGACAGACACAGGAACGAAGTGAAACACATGCCGGCCAGTCAAGCCTCCTGAGTAGTAGTGCTGGGCTAACAGGACTCCGGTGAACCGGGCTGTAGCGGACTACTATGGCTCATGGAAGCACAAGACTACATTTCCCCATAAGAGAGGCTGCGAAGGATAAACAACTAGATTGTCGGATCCCCCACATACCAAGCATTTCAATCATACACACAATATGCTCGACATGTGTAAATACAACATGGCATCACAACAAGACTCTACGACTCAAACATTTATTCATTAGGCTCCGAGGAGCGAGATGTTACAAACATGGGTCTCCTGACCCAACAATCATAGCATACAATTCAAGCACATGCGGAAGCTTAACATGTATGAGTACAGGCATCTACAAATGAAAAAGGCTAAGAAGCCTGACTATCTACCAGATCTTGCCGAGGGCACAAGATCGTAGCTGAGGTAGCAAGCTAAACGTCGAAGTCCACACGGAACTACTAGCGAGACTGAAGTCTCTCTGCAAAATATAAATTAAGCAAATGTGAGTACAAAGGAACTCAACAAGACTTATATCACAACTAGCTACAAATGCATCGGTATCAACAAGGGGGGTGGTGGAGTTTGACTGCAGCAAGCCAGCTTTGACTCAGTGGCTAACCTGAACTACGACTGCAAGCAACTCTTTTGAGGTGGCGCACACGAGTCCACATATTCACCATTCAATACACCACTATGGATCCGCTCCCGTCTCCCTACGAGAAGGCCATCCATAGCACTCACACTTATCTTGCGAGTTTTAGAGTATCCACTTCCACTTGTCTATGAACTGTTATAGGCAACCCGGAAGTCCTTTACCGCGAACACGGCTATTCGAATAGATCATTTATAACCCTGCAGGGGTGTACTTCGTCACACATGTTTCCACCACTTAGCGTCTGCACACGACATGTGCTCGGCAGACTTCTAGCGACAGCCGACGTGGGTGTAGACCACGACCTAACTAACCACACAAGACTCTAGTCCAGGTTTATCGCCTATTTGGGTTCCATCCGCAAGGAAATCCGGCCGGGGTGTCCTCAACGGCCCCAAACGATGTGTACAGGGTCCCGAGACGCCAAACGGGCGCCCGACATACCCGGCCAGAGTGTATCTACCGCATCATAGCCCACCCCTAGGGTCAGCGCTATGCACGACCGCCAACACATAACCTACAAACACGAGAAACTAGTTGCAACTCCTAGACAGAGGACGAGAGGGGTCAATAAGTCGAGCGGGGTCATATTTCAGGGCCCAATGTGTGGTAGTAGCTGTTTCATGGATCACAAACACAAAACTCAGTTCCTGAGGACGGTTTCAGTGAGACAACCCACCATGTACTCCTACATGGCCTCTCACCGCTACCTTTACCAAATCGTGTTCACACACTTAGCTCACACACTGTAGGACATGTTTACACACCTCCGATTCATCCCCGATGAACCAGACCTGACACAACTCTATGCAATAGCAGGCATGACAAACAAACATGAATGAGTAGGCACATCAAGGCTCAAACAAATCCTACTCATGCTAGTGGGTTTCATCTATTTACTGTGGCAATGACAGGTCATGCAGAGGATAAGGGGTTCAACTACCGCAACAAGTAACAGATGAATCGTTGTTGTCCTAATGTAGTAAAAGAGAGCAGGAGCGAGAGAGTGGGATTGTATCGGAATGAACAAGGGGGTTGTGCTTTTCTGGCACTTTTGAAGATAGAATAGCTCTTCATCGGTGTCATCGATCATGTCGTCGGAAACAACATCTACTGAGAGGGTGCAATTACCGGCAAACAAGGAAGAATACAATAAATGCAATGCAACAATATGATGCATGATCATGACATGGCAATATGTTGTGATTTGGGATAATGCAACAGAAAGTCATTTAAATTGAAGTGATTTTCAAAACTATATCAAATTCCAACTCCAAACCTATTATGAAATTTGCCCTAATCATGTTTCATCCTAAACAGTGAGGTTAACTTGCTCAAACATGCATGAAAATGCTACAGATTGATTCCTTGAATTTTTTTGATAATTTTCCATATATAAATTATTTCATTTGGAGTTACGGTTGAATTTCTATGATTTTTAGAAGTTTAAACTGTTTTCTGGAATTTCCTGATTTATTTTAAATCCAGAAAATCAATTACTGCATCAGCATCATGTCATGACGATGTCAGCAGGTCAACAGGGGCTGTTCCAGGTCAAACCTTACCAATGGGGCCCACTGGTCAGTGACCCGGTGCCAGTTTGTCTCACAGACAGGTGGGGCTAGTCAACGGTGACATCAGCGGGTCAACTGACGGGCGGGGTCCAATGTGTTTAAATAAAACTAAGCAGAAATTAAAATGGTGTTAGTTAAGGGCGTGGGGCTCAGTAGTCGGTGAGAGAGGGGGTTAGTTAGCCCCGTCATTACCATTTGCCGCGGCGGACGTGCGTCAGAAAAACGCCAGGGGCCGCGGTTTGTCGTGCAGAAAGCATCGGGGAGAAGCCCTTGCTCGGTCACATCCAATTGGCCAGACAAGGGGTCGCGGGGCGGCCGGAATCCCGCCGGCGACGAGCTTTGGCGGCGGCGTAGCTACGGGTTTGCACGGGCGCGGCGTGGCGGAGCACGGGGAGCTCAACCAAAGGCATAGACAACGTCGTGGGGTCACCAGGAGCACGTCTGTGCCACTAGCGTGAGCAAGCAAAGCTCGGGAGCGCGTGGCTCAACGTCCATGGCAGACGGCGGCTCTGGTTACTCGCGGGGCAGTGGCTACAGGACGAAAACGACAACGTGGTTAAGGGGGAAAGGAATGGAGCTCACGGCGGTCATGTAGGGAAGGTCAGCGAGCTCGGGGAGGCGCCGGAGTGAGCGGGGCGGCGAGACGGATCTCCGGCTTCTGACGGCGAGGATGATGGCGTCACTTAGGGTGCTCCGCGGGCGCGTGCTTCATCTTGGGGCTCCATGGCGTCGAGGCGGAGCCTCTGGACAGCACAGAGAAGCGAGGGGGAGGCGATGGCCACGGTTGCGCTCGTCGGCAGCGACGACAACGCTCGGTGGTCGCGTGGGAAAGAGGCAGAGGAGGGAAGAGTGCTCGAGGGGGAGAGAGGAGAGGTGCAGGCGGTCGAGGGGAAGTGCGTGGCGCTCGGGGACGACTCCAGCAGCGGCAAGCAGGCAGGTCGTGGCCGTGCGCGTGCCGGCGTGCGGTGGCCACGTGCCTCGGTCCTTCTGGTAGAGGAAGGAGAAGACACGGGAGCCCATGGTGGGCTGGGCCACCAGCTGGGCCACTAGGTGGGCTGGAAGGCCAGGTAAGTTGGCCCAGGTAGTTCTCTCTCCCTCTCTGATTTCTGTTTTAATTTGGTTTTCTATTATTCTGTAGTTTTTAGGGCTTTATTAAAAATACTTAGACACTTCCAAAAATCATGAAACTACTCATGATCACTGTTGGGAATATATCCTACAGTAGACATTTTAGTTTATGATTATTTGAGCATTTAAAATATTTAATAGCATTTAAATGCCCAAATGCAAATAGGGTATGATTTAATCCAGAGCCCAAATATGTCATGCAAAAATGTGAATCACCTCTGGTTACTATTTCCAGCTTTTTCCAAGAATGATGCACATTTTTTAAAGCCATTTGAATTTACTGGAAATATTTTGGTTGAACCTAGTGAATTCCTTTAATGCTAGGGTTTAGTCAATCCCCATTTCAAGTTTCTTTCAAAGTTTAAACATGATGCACACATGAAGTTACCCTAGTGCAATGCTAGAAGCTAGGGATGTGACACTGAGATTGGTCTGACCGATCTGTGCAAGATGGTGGAAGCTGATGACATTCGCAAGTACACTCTTCTCAACCTCACGGCGAAGGACATCATCTGCTCCCGTCTATCTCAAAATCAGTTTAGGAATCTCATGCATCTCGATCATGCAAAGCTCGTCTGGGACCGTCTCTCTGAGGTCTATGAGGGTCATCGAACTCATCATAATCCTCGGTTCGAGGACTTTAAGGAGTCACTCAAAGCGATGACATTCGAACCAGAATCATCATCTTCTTCATCATGCCTGATGGAAAATGATGCTAAGGCAATTGAATGCTATCTATCTGAATCCAGTGATGATGAATCTGCTGATGAATTTGGACCCAGCTATGCAAAACTTGCTTCCCTTGTCACTAAACAACAGAAAGCTATGGAACATATTCAAAAACTATTAGACAAAAGCGATGACCTGTTGGACGCTGAAATGACTCGATCTCAGTCCTTAATTGAAGACATAAAAAATCTTCATATTAAGTATGAGGAACTTGAAAGTCGTCATGAAACGCTCTCAACAACTCATGAAGAACTCGAGAAATTGAGAGCGGCTCATGAAGATCTTCAAAAAGAAAATGAGTCACTTCGCGCCGAACAGATCAGTTCAGCTCAGGAAGGATTTGAACCACCATGTCTTAAATGCATTGAGCGTGATAACGCTACTTCTGTTGCTGAATGTTCTACTGCTGCTACTGTTGCAATATCTTCAACTGTTGATGTGGAAACTAACCCCTCTGCTGAAGACACCACTGCTATTGCTGATGAGAATGCTAGGTTGAAGACACTGCTTGAAACAAGGATGTACAAAAGTCTCAAAGGGCATCAGACACTATGTGATGTCCTCAAAAGGCAGATCCTTAAGTGAAACCCTAGGAAAGAGGGTGTTGGGTTCGTAAGGAAAATGAATGCTGATGGCTCTTACTTGAAACCTGAGTAGTACCCCAAAACCACATGGGTTGCTCCAAAGGAACCTTCAGCAGATCCATCCACTCTATCTGGCTTCACTTGTGCTAACCCCATTGTTATTGATGAATCCTTTGATGCAAACTATAAACTGTTTAAGAATCAGAATGGTGAAGTGTTTGCCAGGTATATTGGTACTAACTGTAGGAATGGACCGCCTATGAAGAAGATCTGGGTGCCGAAAAGTTGTTTGGAGAATCTTCCTATGAATGTCATCATGACACCACAGGTGAGGAAGACAAACCCCAGACCACAGGCTTCATACGGTCCAAAGGCTTCATACAGACAGAGGACTCACCTGAGTCACACTAACGCAAATGTTTTGCAGGGAAGCCATACTCAGGCCTACGAATATGAGCGTGGTTCATCAAACCTCCATGTTCATAAGACCAAGAACTATTCTGCTTATTCTTATGAATACTATTGTCCACCTGCAAGACTTTTTGCTAGGGCTCCAAAGCCAAAGTTCTCAGATGCTGCACTTAGACTTATTGCTTCAAAGCCACCCCTGAAGATGTGGGTGGCTAAGAAAGCTTAACTCTCCTTTGCAGGGAAAGGTCTCCAGCCGAAAACCAAAATCGTCTGACACTATTGCCGTGGACCTTAAACATCTTGTAGGGCGCAAGATCAAATGCCCAAATGGTCTTACTATGTACTTTGTTTCTGAATCACTTGCAACTTGCCCTATCAGTCCTAATCTCGATCTAAGCTTTAATAATCCACTGGTTCGTCAAATGTTTTTGCTTCACAATTCTCTTCGTGAAGCTTATCCCCCTAACTGCACTGTAGGGTACGACACCAGCTACTTCAGAATGGATTATTGATAGTGGGTGTACAAATCACATGACTGGTAAGCGAAGCCTTCTCATGGACTCAACTTTACGTCCATCAGACAAAAGTCACATCACATTTGCTGACACTGGTAAAAGCAAGGTATTGGGTCTAGGCAGAGTTGCAATCTCAAAGGATCAACACATGGATAAAGTCATGCTTGTTGAATCCCTTGGTTTCAACTTAATGTCTGTGTCAATGCCTTGTGATTTAAACATGATTGTGATGCTTGGAAAATATCGTTGCCTAGTACTAATGGAATCTGACAAGTCTCTAGTGTTTGAAGGGTATCGAAAAGATGATTTGTATGTTGTAGATTTCTCAGCAGGACCACAACTTGCAGTATGTCTTCTAGCAAAAGCTTCTGAATGCTGGCTCTGGCATCGAAGGCTAGGGCATGCTGGCATGAGGAACCTCCACACCCTTGCAAGGAAGAAGCATGGCATAGGCATCGAGGGTGTCAAGTTCAAGAAGGATCACTTATGCGGTGCCTGTGAAGCAGGAAAGATGACGAGGGCCAAGCATCCCTCGAAGACAATCATGACAACGACTCAACCCTTCGAACTGCTACACATGGATCTTTTCGGTCCCACTAATTACTCAACTCTTACTACTACTGCTTGTCTCTATGGCTTTGTCATTGTTGATGATTATTCAAGATATACTTGGGTGCATATAATCCTTTACAAGACTGAAGTGTAGGATGTCTTTAGACGCTTCGCCAATCGAGCAATGAACAACTATGGCGCCAAGATAAAGCACATCAGAAGTGACAATGGCACTGAATTCAAGAACACTGGTCTAGATACATATCTTGATACTTTGGGCATCACACATGAATTCTCAGCTCCGTACACGCCACAGCAAAATTGCATCGTCGAACGCAAGAACAGAACACTTATTGAGATGACTCGGACGATGGTTGATGAATACAATACTCCAAGAAAATTCTGGCCTGAAGCCATTGACACTACATGCCATATCATCAACCGTGTTTATCTTCACAAGCTTCTGAACAAGACATCCTATGAGCTCCTTACTGGCAACAAGCCAAACGTCAGTTACTTCAGACTATTTGGCACCAAGTGCTGGATCAAGGATCCACATCACACTTCAAAATTTTCACCAAAAGCACATGAAGGTTTTATGCTTGGATATGGAAAGGATTCACACTCCTACAGAGTCTTCAATCTCTTTCATTACAAAGTGGTTGAAACAGTGGATGTGCGGTTCGATGAAACTAATGGCTCACAAAGAGAGCACTTGCCAAATGTGCTAGATGAAGTTCCATCTAGTGAATCAATCAAACTTATGGGAACTGGAGAAATGATACCGTCTGAAGCTCAACCTGAAGAAGAACTTATCATCTCCGCACCTGATCAACCTGAAGACAATGCTCAGCCTGAAGACAATCCCTCTAACAATGACAATGATCAGCAGGAGCAAAATCTTCGTCCTGTACATCCTCGTGTTGCAAATGAAGTGCAGATTGAGAGAATAATCGATAGCATCAATGCACCAGCTCCACTCACTTGTTCAAGGGCAATACAGCTAGCAAATTTCTGTGGGCACTTCGCATTCGTCTCAATAACCGAACCCAAGAAAGTTGAAGAAGCCTTCATGGAACCTGAATGGATTCAAGCTATGCAAGAAGAGCTTCAACAGTTTGAGCTGAATAATGTATGGGAACTGGTTAAGCGTCCTGATCCTCGGAAGCATGATATAATAGGCACCAAATGGATATATCGCAACAATCAAGATGAGCATGGTCAGGTTGTCAAAAACAAAGCTCGTCTCGTTGCTCAAGGATACACTCAAGTTGAAGGGATTGACTTCGATGAAACATTTTCTCCTGTGGCTAGACTTGAAGCCATACGCATACTGCTGGCCTATGCAAATCATCACAACATACTTCTATATCAAATGGATGTGAAGATCGCTTTTCTCAATGGCAAGATTGAAGAAGAAGTGTACGTTGCACAACCGCCTGGCTTTGAAGATCAAAAACATCCTGACATGGTATACAAGCTCAACAAGGCACTGTATGGGCTCAAACAAGCCCCTCGGGCTTGGTATGACACACTCAAAGACTTCCTGAAGAGCAAAGGCTTCAAATCTGGTTCCCTCGACCCCACTCTCTTCAGGAAGACATATGATGGTGAACTGTTTGTGTGCCAAATATATGTGGATGACATTATCTTCGGCTGCACCAATCAGAAATACAGTGAAGAGTTTGGATATATGATGCAAGAGCAATATCAGATGTCGATGATGGGTGAGCTGAAGTTCTTCCTTGGTCTTCAAATACGTCAGCAACGCAACGGCATCTTTATATCTCAAGAGAAGTATCTCAAAGATTGCCTGAAGAAGTTTGGTATGCAAGACTGCAAAGGCTTCACGACGCCAATGCCAGCCAAACATCATCTGGGTCCCCACGACAATGGTAAAGAGTTCGATCAAAAGGTATACCGCTCCATGATTGGTTCTTTACTTTATCTATGTGCATCTAGGCTAGATATTATGCTTAGTGTTTGCATGTGTGCTCGATTCCAAGCGGCACCAAAGGAATCGCATCACTTAGCTGTGAAGCGAATTCTTCGATATTTGGCTTACACCCCAACTCTAGGATTATGGTATCCAAAGGGCTCAGAGTTTGATCTGGTTGGATTCTCGGATGCTGATTATGCTGGTGACAAGGTGGATCGCAAGTCTACATCAGGCACATGTCATTTTCTAGGACGATCACTTGTATGTTGGTCTTCAAAGAAGCAGAACTGTGTATCTCTCTCCACTGCTGAATCTGAATACATTGCTGCTAGATCTTGCTGCGCTCAGCTTCTGTGGATGAAGCAAACACTCAAAGACTATGGCATTCATCTGAAGCAAGTGCCACTCTACTGCGACAACGAAAGCGCCATCAAGATTGCCAACAACCCAGTTCAGCACTCGAAGACAAAGCACATTGAAATTCGTCATCACTTTCTCAGAGATCATGTTGTGAAGGAAGATATTGATATCATACACGTCAACACTGAAGAGCAATTGACAGATATCTTCACCAAGCCCTTGGATGAGAAGAGATTTTGCAAGTTACGATGTGAGCTAAATATCTTGGAATCCTCAAATGTCCTATGATCAGGCACACATCCTAACACTTATGCATATTGATGACTTAGATGTGCAACACACGAAGTAAAGTATATCTTCAATCAATGAAGACATACATTCTAAGTGTGAATACATTAATGTGGAATTTGACTTCGGAGTGCCACGATAATTGTGCGCAGTGTCTAGGTCTAATACTTCCTATACAGTGGGTAACGCCACCACAAAATTCGTCTGTTTGAAGTGTTTTACCCATGGTGTTACATTTGTTGTGTCTTCACATTTGGTTTGGCTTCAATCTCAACATGTCTTCATGATTATCTTCATTATGTTGATCATATATATATACTAGTGTTCTGTCCTCTACAGCATTCACTTATAGCTATGTCTTCTTGTTGAATCTTTTGAACTAAGTGAATGTGATTGGACCCTAACCTCTCTATGCTTTCTATCTCAAACTCTATCTCTCCAAATCATATGCATTCTATTGAAACTGTCGAATATCTTCTCTGCGTCTAAGTCAGCAGAAGATACAGAGACAAACATTAAGTCCGTTTTTAATGCTAATTCCTTCACCTGAAACCCAGAGAAGTGGGAACAACCACCCGACAATCCAGGCGTGCGTGGGAACGTGGAACAACCTTCGATATGTTGCATGATGGCTACGTGTTCTTCAGATGTGAATCGCCAGGGGAACCTATGTAATAACGTTGTGTCATCCTTGTCCCTATAAATACATGCCTCACCATAGTCATTATCCTTTCTTCCACTCTCGTACGAACCCTAGCGCCACCGCTAGCCCTCGGCGACGCTGGCGACGAAGCGCTTAGCTGCCGCGACCTCTCCGACGCCGTCTTCACGCCGGCCGCGGACATCGTCTTCTCCGCCGTCATCGTAGGTGTCCTCTGTCGCCAAGTTAGGGCGCGGACGATCGAACTGCTCGGCCTCCTCTTCCACTCCGTCTAGCAGTTCCTTGTGTGGTAAATAAAAATTCCTTTTTACGGCCCCATTGATCCTATAGATTCTTCACTTTCTACCACAAGCAGTTTCTGTTCACATAAGTTGGATCTATCTCATACTGCATCTCATAATATGCCTAGTATGTTCACTTATGCTTCACAAAGTAGTTAGATTCCTCACTTGTACTGATCCGTGGATTCGTACAAATCTGGAACCAACTCCTTATCTATGAGTGAATGTCTTCGCATGATGAGGTCAATGTCTTCTAAACTGATTTATCTTCAAAATCTTCTGAGAATGCATATGACCTCTTCCCCTTCCCTCGCACCTTAATGCTGTCACAGGTACATGTCCGTGGGAGAATCCCTTGCTTCTCATAGTCTGCATTCATTTGCAGAATTCTTACAGCATCATATAAATTCTCCTGAAGCCAGTTCCTATTTGTCCAGCAAGCGAAAGCCCTTGAAGCATTTGAACGTATTGAAGCCATTCAGTTTAAAGTTCAAGGCTGCAGAGAAATCAGCAAGGAAGGGTGGCAGAAAGCGTCGAGGTGAAACATCAAGAGATCTGCCCGATGACCTCTCAGAACTGTACAAGACAGATCCAGAAGAGGATTACAATCAGCGCAAGACACGAATCCAATGGATTCGACGATATTGGGCAGAACAGTGGTTGAAGTACAAGTTTGTGACAAAGGAATATGCTGAGAAGAATGCCATCAAGCGACCATGGGGAGACATCCTATACAGAAATCTTCAACCCAGGTCCAGAGATGAAGCCATTGAACAAGGCTTCTATCCCTGCATGGTCCGTGGACCACAGCCTACGGATGCTGACCCATCATCACTGCTATGGTGTCGTGACGACAATCTGTTCAAGCGCAACTTCCAGTTTGCCCAGAATTCAGCGAAGCAGAACAAGAAGTCAGTGGGACTAGACTTCAACCCTGGTCCCTCTGCTCCCCGTGCTGACGGCACACGTGATGCAGAACCCAATGTCATCGGTCTGTTCTACAACCTGGATGGCCTCATCACTCACATCTCAGTTCAAGGTGCCAAAGTGGATCATTCTAATGATGATGCTGACACTGATGAAGCCCCAGCTCCTACTCCAAGGCCGCAGAAGCCAAAGGATCCTAAAGCTTCAAAGCCTGCCTCAGCACCAAAAATCTCACGGGCAAAGCCACTGGCTACTGCACCTCTTGAAGACAGTGTGCAGTCTGAAGATCTGTCACACATCTCCAAGCCCCCGAGAGTCAATATGCCTCTGCCACACACCAGCCAAGAACTGACTGCTGCTGCTATTCTGCACAACGATGCCATTGATTTGTCCAGTGATGAAGATCTTGCAGATGACGCTCTTGAGCAACTGATCAAGAGCAAAGAAGAAGCAGAAATCTTCAACAATTTGCCTATCTTTGACGTGGCAATCATCCGCAACTTCATTGATGAGTGGTTTGACACGCCCAACCTCAGCTTTGAAGACCTGCAACTTCCCATTGGCCTCAGTGTCGCCTTCCATGGCGCCATTGCTTCAGAGCTAGCTCTAGCTCAGCGCACCGTCGAATTGAAGCAAAAGATTGACTTTGAGAAAGCTCAGTTCAAGAAGCATATGGCCATGCTCAGCGTGCAAGAGGTCAAGAACTTCAAGATCATGTTGCACGAGCTCAAAGAAGCCTTTCTCAAGAAGCATGAAGAGCCTGGCTGACAAGAGTGTGCAAGCCTACAATGAGGCTGAGAGGCGCAAGGCCCTTGGTCATCCTGGCATCGACCCCAGGATGGCTGCAAAGCAGAAGAAGCCAGCTGTGGCCGCACCCGATGCACCAAGATAGGAAGCACATCCCATTGTCTTCCCAGCCAGCATGACTGGCTCGAAGCCAAAAGCCAGGTCTACCGCTTCAGAACTGAAGAAGACGAGGACTGGTGAGGCTGAAGCCAGGAAGAGGAAACATCCTGAAGCCTCTGCTGCTGCTCCCTCCAAGAAGAAGCACAAGACCAAGAAGGATCGGGTTGCTCCCACAGAGCCCTTAGTTGTTGAACCTATCTCCATGGTTCGCCTTGCCGCTGAACATCAAGAGCGCCAACTGACTGTCCATGAGCCTGCTTCCACAGAGGCTCATGAAGCTGAAGACATTCCAGCAGCTGATCCCACCGCTACTGAAGACATTGGTCACCATGACAATGTTGACGATGATGTAGTTCTTCCTTTGATCGAGCACCAACAGGTATCATCGCCTATGCTTACGCACAACGAACTCATCAGCATTGGTCGTCCTCTGATGCCAATTGCTCAGGATGCATCATGGGCTGATCACCCACAACAACAAGTCACACCAGCCCGGCAAGAAGAAGAAGATGACTTTGAGGCCCAGCCAACTCCATCTCCAAAGGCGTCGCCAGCGTTACGCAGGCTTCGCAAAGGACCAAGGTCTCAAGTCTCAGAGTCTGAGGCTAAAACTGCTGAAGACATTCCGGCTGCATCAGCCGATGACACCCAAGAAGAAGAACGTGTCCCTACTCCCCCAACTACTGAAGAAGTTGTTCTCGAGGAGAACGTGTCTGTGCCCGACCCTCCAGCTCATCAAGTGGAGGTAGAAAATCTTGAGGCTGCCACCACCAACACCAATGAAGCCACTGATGTTGTCATGGCTGAAGCAAATGTGGAGCCTACACCAACCCATGAACCAGAAGTCAGCGAAGCCAATGATGCTACTGCTTCTGTTCCTGCGCCTACTCCTGGTCCTCAGTTTGAGTATCATATTGAGCATAGGCCTCAGGTACAGAAGCCAATGCCAAGGTTTCCCAGGTTTCCAGGTCCTGCATCAGAACCTGGATCCTTTAATGTCAACGGCTTCAAAGCAGACAACACCTTCTTCAACAGCTCCAAGAACCCCTACTCAAGGGAAAGAATATCTTTTGATTGGTTCTGGAGCTATCCGCAGCGAAGTTATTACTCATGCATTCTGTACAATCAAGGTCGCATCTTCCCCCATACGCGTCTTGACACCGAAGCAATAACTGGTCTGCCCTGCTTGGAAGAAGCTCTGGATTGTTTCAAATAGGTTGGATTGTTGCCTTTCGTCACAGACCAAGAGCACTGGAACGAAGAGTTGCTGCTCCAATTTTATGCCACACTTCACATACGTGGTTACAACAGAGATCCGAAGACTTGGGTCCTTGAGTGGATGACAGGAAATGTTCATCACGAAGCCAAAGCCTTTGATATCATTGAGCTCACTGGTCTGCCCACTCCTGGAGACCTCTATGAACCTAGATGTCAACTTCATAGTGAAGCTATGGAGAGCATCTTTCAGAAGCCTGAACCGAACATGAGTCAGATGCTCAGTATGATGAAGCCTTTGCCGCAAGATGCTGCATATCCTAAGGAGTTCTTTGTTGAAGACCTTGAGTATCTACCAAGGACTATCTATCACATTATAAGGCGAACTCTCTGGCCCATCAAAGGACATTCTCCACATGCAAAGCTGGAAGGTGCAATGAAGACTTTGGTCTTCTATATTCTTCATGGCAAATGCTTCAATGCACAAGACTTCTTCATCCGCCAACTTGCTGCATCAGGATCTGATATTTTTGTCTTGAAGTTCTACGCTCCATGGATAATGCGGCTGATTAAACTCCACTCGGCTATCTCATATCAGCCATCTTCTCGCAATCATCGGATCTTTCTGCCTGATGTGGATATGTCCGTTGAAGCCATTTATCCAAAGCCTACCAAGGAACCTCTTAGTCTTCAGAATGCGGAGCATCAAAGTTTCACTCAGAACATTGAAGGAGTTGAAGCAGTCACTCGTGTTTATCCTCTGGCTATTACTACACGTGCACCTCATCGTGCCCTTACTGAAGCCACTGAAAGCACTATTGCCCAACGACCCAAGAAGCGATCTCGTGTTCTCAATGACCGAGAGCTTCTGGTTGCTCTTCATCAGAAACAGGATAGGCATCATGACTGGCTGAAGCGCCAAATGCAAAGCCTCTTGGTGGATGTCAACCGCATTCACAATCTTGCCACCAAGAATGCCTTTGTTGCCCATGAAACCTGTCGGCGTACATGGAAAGGGCTGACGCTTCTGTGTTCTGAGGATGATCTTCAAGAGGATGGCTTCTCTGAACGTTTCAAGTTTGACTCCACACCTCCCCGATGGACTGTGCTACGACGAACTCCATCTCTTGAAGACTCTGAATTCTCTTCCCCTGCGGCAACTGTGAATGCCAGAGTGATCGAGGACAAAGATGATGCCACTTCACCGCCCCCTACTTCTGTACGCATCGACACTGCTCCAAGTTCTTCTGCACTACCAAACACCACCGACGACCTTGCTGCTTCACCTACTCTTCATGGGAACGAGTAGATGCTCTATGTCTTCATACCTTTTTGGTCCTCACTGACAAAAGGGGGAGAAGCATATGAGTTTGATAGTCTTCAAGCGGGTCCATATGGGCGGTTACTTTATGTTTTGCCTAGTGTTTACAACTCTCATTTTGATACATTTGGTTCTTTGAGTTGTAACACTTAAACTCGATGGTCGTCTGCTACTTATTTGCTGTTTTCTGATGCGATGATAAATTCCGCATGTGCGACGATAAATTCCGCACTTAGATCATTTTGCAGACATCCATTTTTCATTATGCATGTCATTATCTTCACATACCTTTCATGCATGATGAATTGTCATCATAAGTTGAAGAGGATCTCCACAAGTACAACCTGCCATGTGCATTTGCATTCCAAAAGCAAATTACTTATATGCACATCTTCAGGGGGAGCCCTTGCAACTTATGAAGACAATTCCTTATCCTTTACAATTTCACATATTATATTCCCCATTGAAAACTTCAATTAGTTTGTCATCAATCACCAAAAAGGGGGAGATTGTAAGTGCATTAGTGCAACCCCTAGTTGGTTTTGGAGTATTGACGACAAACCTAGTTGAGGGACTAATGTGTTTGTGAGAATTGCAGGATAACACAGGTAGAAGTCCCTCATTGATTCGGTTTTCCTACCAAAGATGACCCCTAAAAATGTGTGAAGACATTGAAGTCAAAGGTGGTATGTGAAGACATTCACCTTGAAGACAATGACAAGAGAAGACATCGCTTGAAGACTATGGAGCGCGAAGACTTAGATCTTTCGTAGTTCTTTTTCTTCTTTGTTGAGTCATAGGAACCACCGTACTGTTAAGTGGGGTCCAAGAAAACCAGTCAGAATGACTGAAGTGATGCTTAACCAAAATCCTATGTCTTCAAGTGAAGACTATGAGAGCGAATCTTTTTCAGAGTTGGACAAGTCAGCTTTGCTTGTAGCCCAAGTAAAGTTGCCGTGTGTGTTTGAAATCTGACCGTTGGAACACGTGTCAGTTCCTTAGTGACCCAGGGTCATTTCGGACAAATCAGGTCAGGTTGCCTAGTGGCTATAAATAGCCCACCCCCTACAACCATAAACGGTTGGCTGCTCAGAGTTAAAGTACGGCTTTTGTCGTTTGAGAGCAACCCACCTCGAAGCCTTTGAGAGAGAATTCCTTGAGAGGATAAAGCCCTAACCACCCAGAGCCAAAGAGTGTTAGGCATCACTTAAGTCTTCTTGTCTGTGTGATCTGAAGACTTATTACACTTGAGGACTGTGAATCCTCCAGCCGGTTAGGCATGGCGTTCTTAGCATCCAAGAGTCATTGTGGATCGCCGGTGAACGAAGTCTGTGAAGGTTTGGAAGTTTACCTTGAAGACTTACCAGAGTGATTGTGCGAGGTCTGTGTGACCTTAGCTCAAGGGGAATACGGTGAGGACTAAGTGTTCTAAGCTGCGTGCTCAGGACTAAGTGTCCGGGACTAAGTGTCCTCAGGTTTAAATACCTATCCGCCCTAACCAGACGTACAACTGTCACAGCAGTTGGAACTGGTCTACCAAACCTTTGCCTTCGTCATGCACACTGGTTCTATTCTTCTCATCTCTTTATTTACAGTTGGCTCTTGTAAAGTCAGTGCCTATTTGCTTTATCTATTTGTCTTCACTTTGTACCTGATCCTTACTGCCTAGCTACTATTAGTCATTGTGGTTTCACTTCATTGAATGCTTGACTATTGTCTGTCTAGTGTAGTCTACCTTCCGCTGCATGGAAATAGGTTTATTTCTATCATTTGTCTTCGAAACTTCCATGTTTTGAAGACTTTCATAAAAATCACCTATTCACCCCCCTCTAGTCGATATAACACACTGTCAATTACCCAGTTTTTATGCATTAGTTCCAATCCTCAAACATTGCATGATTAGGATGTCATTAACTAGTGGGTTGGGAAGTAGTTGCTGAGGTAGAACCTATTGCCCTGTTATACTCAAACCCTTGGGTGTTACTTCTACGTATTGCTTATATTACTATGCTATGCTCGTAGACGTGGTTTGGGTTTGAGCGAAATTCATGTCAGATGTGAGATTGTTAATTAATGGTTCAACTTAAGGTGGCAACTTAATCAAACAACTGGGTGGATTGAGGCACCTCGGGAACCCAGTGTTGTCTGTTTTTTGGAAATCCTGGGGTACCCGTGTGATTTTCCTATGGACCACCACCCAGGCTCAAAGGGAACTGAGATGATTCATGCTAGAAACTTCCGTGTGCAGCCACAAGCTATTATGGGCTCTAGCATAGTTGAGTAAGTTACGTGAAGCTCTTGAAGAGGTAGATCAGCAGGTAGTGGGTTTTGTAGATTTGGTATGGTCTACCCGGAGTAGAGAGTTAATGTTTCTGAAAGACTGTGTCTCGGTCATCCGTTTCTTAAACACCATGTAGTGCGAGAAATCCAATGGAGGCGATCGAGTCTTGTGGCGAAAACTATGCAAACCTCTGCAGAGTGTAAAATCTAATCATGGTTAGCCGTGTCCCCGATTATGGACAATTCTTGAGTATCTAGTACTTGGGTTATCACATGTATCTCACCATGCTTAATTAATACTGTTGGGATGTTAATTCACTTTAATTGGCATTGAGTTGGGGATACCTTCTCAATGATGTTTCAACCACCATGATAGTAAATTAAAATCTATTTCGTTGTTGTAGGGAAAAATTGGCTTTTCGCAAAACTACAACCATACAACTTTCCACCAGCCATATATGGATGTAGTGATAGCATTATTCTGTTTCTACCCTACTATGTTATATTGCCAGCATATTCCATGTGTTGTCCCGTTTTCGGGCTGCAACGTATTATGTTGCAGACTTTTCAGATGAGGAGTAAGGTTCATTAGGTCATTGCCGTGCAGCTCAGCTATGCCGTTGGAGTTGATGGATTCACCTTATCTTCCAAGCCTTCCGCTGTTATCGCATTAGATGGCATTAAGCCATATTATTGTAATAAGTTCTCTTTGGAGACATTCAATGTAATAGTGTGTGATTGCTACTCTGTTATAAATCCTTCGAGTACTGTGTGTGTCAGCATTACCGATCCAGGGATGACACTGAAGCACAGAGACTTCACCATCTGAGGTCGAGTCGCTACACTTCATGTGGTTGATGACAACCATTTACATGCTTTGCACATGATTGTTATTGCATCTTGTCATATACCTCCATGTGTTGCCACTCTCCTATTAGACGATTTTCCATGTATTGAGTGCAACAATGATTCTACTCTTGCTCATGAGATTGCCCCCATAGCATTCTCACATATATTTGGAGATTTTGATATATTTCTCTTGTGAAGCATGCTTGTCTTACCTCTTTGCACCATCTACCTAGTGCCATGAATATAGCCATTATTGCATCATATTATTCATGCACTTGTGCTACTAATGTTTGTGTGCAAAAGAAGAGAACCATCGTGATGGATGATGTGTTTATCTACCATGCACATACATTCTTTCTTTTGTTGTGTGCATGTGTAGGATACTTGGATTTTGTGTCGACTTCCACTTCACATGAGTTGACCATTCGAGCTCTTGAGAGCAAACCACCTTCTACCAAGACGATTCTACATCGCACTTGCTTGTACTTCGGCATTGTGAAGGACGCACAAGGACACGCCTTCAAGGTCACATCTTTCTTGAGCATGGATATGACGGATCATACTACTTGTGTTGCTTGCACCATGAGACTTATTGTTCATCTTGGACCACTTGATTGCACACATGTTAGAGATCTTGCTTTGACTTGTCATTTTCACCGTTCCATGCATCATGATATATATGCCTTGTGTGTTGCATCCAATTCTTGGATTACTTGCTCCTCTCATATGTTTGGTTGCACAAATGTCATCACTTCACATATGGCATGTCCCATTGATTGCTACATGCTTGCCTTGATTGCCTCACACATGATGAACAATTGCTCTTTCCATTGTGTTGAATGGGACATGATATTCACTACACCCCATGCACATTATGCTTGGATTGTCTTGCACATGACCCATATGTTAAGACACTTCATTTTATTTGGTGTTGTGAATACTTCTTATGCCTACCATAGACCTTTCATTGAGCGCTTTGCCCATGCTTGCTATGACTTTGAGGTAGATGCTTATTCTCTTGTTACACATATTTGTATCACTACCTCACATTTACATGCTTGTCCCCATGATATCTGTACTTGTGCTCGACTGATATGCTTACATGCCATGTCACAATCCTTTGTCACACCATATGTTTTGCATGATGACGACACTTGTTTGGTGACTCACCTATTGAATGCTTGGTTTTGCACTAATGCTAATTACATTTGTTTTTCCAAGTGTTTGTTGTCCTTACTCCTTTTGAAGGAATCACAAGACGGTGCGACATTGGAGAGTGCCCATTTCAAACTTCAAGATGACAAGTACTTGGTGAACGTCCACTACTACACGACGAAGCCATCTCTTTCCCATGGTGATTTGGTTTTGGATCCGAGGTCGGATCTTTCCCAAGGGAGGGGAGATGATGCGGAGCATCCTATGGACATCACCATGTCAAGAGTCCGCTCAGCGAGTGACACGTGCGACATCTACTTCACATATACAAAGGTGAATCATCTCCTTTACACGTGCTCACTTGACAGCTTTCGAGGATGGTATACTACTTGACACTCCACTCGTGAGCATGCATAGGTATTGTCGGAACACTACAGACGACGAGGAGGAGTGGAAGCGCCAAGGAACAACTACACAATCCACGAGGAAAGCCTGGAAGCGACGATGGAAGAAGACGGAGCTGCTGAAGCTACAGCGGCCGGACATCCGGGGCCTTGGCAGCCGCGCAAGAGCTGCCCCAACAGACGACCAACGGCATCAGCGATTGGACATCCGGCCCGTGTGCCCGAACATCCGGCGCCCCGCCAACTCCTGGACATCCGGCCTCTTCCCCGAAAATCCGGCATCGACGACAGAATGCACCAGAACTTTGGCCACTTCAGCCCGGACATCTGGCCAGAGCCCCGGACATCCGGCGCCTCCTGAAGCCCTGGACATCCGGCCCCCAGCCCGGACTTCCGGCACCTGCGCGTGCACAACCGGGCCAGAGGCCCATGTATCCCCTCCTCACTTACCCCTTCGTGGCCTAGACTATATATACTCCACCTCCACCTCCTAGTTAGAGTTAGCAAAGGATTAGCTCATATTTGTGTGAGAGCTTTGCTCATCCACTTGGTTACCTTCTCCTCGAAGATCGCGCCTCCTTGGGAGAAGATCCCCCAAGCGGATTCAAGACCCCTTAATGGGAAGAACTTCAAGACCTTCTCACAGAGAAGATCGTGCTACTTGTATCGTCCTTAGTTAACCGTAGATCATGTATCTCTTATGTGTTTGAGGATCGAGCATATGTGTGACTATTTCTTGTTGGTTTTAGTGATTCTCTCGTGTTTTCCCCTCGTGATTTCCCTTGTTTTCCCCCTCGTGTTCTTCGTGGGATCCGCTCCTTTCATGAAATATCAGCCCCTAGGGTTCCTACCCTACATCAATCTGCAGGATTAACTTCCAACTGGTTCAAGCGATTGTAGTACCTAGACATCTTGAGTGCGTGCTCACTAACGGAGGTGTTATCCTCCATCTTGCAGCTAAAGAACTTGTCGGAGGTGTCATACATCTCAGCCTGGGCATGAGCCTTAAATACCAATTTCATCTCCTGGAACATCTCATATGCTCCATGGTGCTCAAAACATCTTTGGAGCCCCGGTTCTAAGCCATAAAGCATGGCGCACTGAACTATCCAGTAGTGATTATTTCTTGTCTGCTAGACGTTCATAGCATCCAGGTTTGCAGGAGTGGGTGGTTCACCTAGCGGTGCATGAAGGACATAAACTTTCTATGTAGTAATGAGGATAATCCTCAAATTACGGATCCAGTCTACTTCCATCTTATTTCAACTAAGTTTTCTCTCAGAACACACTAAAATTCAGGGGAGTTGCAGCGCGAGCCATTGCTCTACAACATAAATTTGCAAAGAGTTTAGACTATGTTCATGATAATGGGTTCAGTTAATCAAATTACTAGTGAAATCCCACTTAAATAAACATCCCTCAAGCTGTCTAAGTGATACATGATCCAAATCAACCAACCCATAATCGATCATCACGTGAGATGGGGTGGTCATCAATGGTGAACATCTCCATGTTGATCATATCTACTATATCACTCATGTTTGACCTTTCAGTCCTCTGTGTTTTGAGGCAATGTCTGTACATGCTAGGCTCATTAAGTTTAACCTAAGTATTCCGCAAGTGTAAAATTGGCTTACACCCGTTGTATGCGAACGTAGAGTCTATTACACCCAATCATTACGAGGTGCTTCGAAACGACAAACTTTTGCAACGGTGCATACTTAGGGAGAACACTTTTATCTTGAAATTAAGTGAAGGGATCATCTTATAATAATACCATCGTCCCAAGCAAAATAAGATGCATAAAAATATAAACATCACATGCAATCAATATATGTGACATGATATGTCCATTATCAACTTGTGCTTTTGATCTCCATCTTCAAAGCACCGGCATGATCTCCATCGTCACTGGCATGACACCATGATCTCCATGATCGTGTCATCATATGGTTATCTCCACCAACTATTGCTTCTACGACTATTCCTAACTCACAGAGATAAAGTAATGCAATTACATGGCGTTTAATAATTAACACACAGGTCATACAATAAAGTAAAGACAACCCTTGGCTCCTGCCAGTTGCCGTACTTATCGGCATGCAAGTCGTGAACTACAAAACATGATCATCTCATACATCAACATATATCACATCATGTTTTGGACATACCACATCACAACATGCCCTGCAGAAACAAGTTAGACGTCCCCTACTTTGTTGTTGCAATTTTTATGTGGCTGCTAGGGAAAACTTCAAGAACCGTTCTTATCTACGCAAACCACAATGGTGATATACAAGTTGCCTTTTAACCATCTACAAGGGTCGTCGTTGTCAAATCAGATTCAACTAAGCTGGGAGAGACAGACACCCGCAAATCCACTTTTATGCAATACAAGTTGCATGTCAATCAGTGGAACCGATCTCTTGTGCGTGGACAAGTAAGGTTGGTTTGATCTGCTTCATCCCACAATACCACCAAATCAAAATAAGACAAAGGAAGTAAGAAATTTGAACATCAACGCCCAAAACTACTTTGTTGTTGCATGAAGTAATAGAGGCAGTGTCTCTACATACACTTGTAGACCAAAAGCGTTAGCGTCGTAACGCGGTTGATGTAGTCGTACTCTTCACGATCCAACCTGATCTAGTGCCGAACAGACGGCACCTCCAAGATTAGTACATGTTTAGCTCGATGGCGTCCTCTCCTTCTTGATCCAGCAAGTGAGGGAGAGGATGTAGATGATATCAGAACCAGCAGGGCGGTATGGTGGTTATGGTAGCAGCGAAATTCTGGCAAGGCTTCACCAAGCGCGTGCCGGAGGAAAGGTGGGAGGAGTTGAGAGCGGCCGAGGGCAAGTGTGGAGGCGTGTGGCTGCCCTCCCATCCCCCCACTATATATAAGGGAAAGGGGGAGGGCGCTCCGGCCCTATCCCCACTTCCAAGGAGGGGGTGGTGGCCCTAGGGGTGGCTTGGCCCACAAGCCAAGGCGGCGCCTCCCACCCCTAGGGTTTCCCCTCCCTAGGCGCATGGGCCTGGTGGGGGCTGGTGCGCCTGGCCCATCAAGGCGAGGGCACCCCCCTTATAACCCATGTTGGTCCCCGGGGTCGGTGGACCCCGGAACCCTTCGGTACCTCCAGTACACTTGCCGGCATGCCCCCAAACTTTTTCGGTGACCAAAATTGGAATTCCCATATATGTGTCTTTACCTCCGGACCATTCCGGAGCTCCCTGTGATATCCCGGAACCCATCCGAGACTCTGAACAACTCTCAGACTTTTCGCTATTAATATCTCTATATTACCCTAGCGCTACCAAACATTAGGTGCGCGACCCTACGGGTTCGGGAACATGTAGACATGGCCGAGACTGATCTTCGATCAATATCCAATAGTGGGACCTAGATGCCCATATTGATTCACACATATTTAACGAAGATCTTTATCGGTTGAACCACGATGTCAATGGTTCAGTTAATCCCGTATAGAATACCCTTTGTCCGTGATATGTTACTTGCCCGAGATTCAATCGTCGGTATCTCCATGCCTAGTTCAATCTTGTTACTAGCAAGTCTCTTTACTACTTCCTTAATACAAGATCTCATTACTAAACTCATTAGTCACATGAAGCTTCTTATGATGTTGTATTACCGAGAGGGCCCAGAGATATCTCTCTATCATACGGAGTGACTAATCCCAGTCTCGATCCCCAACTCAACAGACACCTTCTAAGATACCTGTAGAACACCTTATTATGAACTGACATTTGATAGCACACAAAGTATTCCTCTAGTGTCTGGTAGTGGCATGATCTCATGGTCTAAGGAACTAGTACTTGACATGAAGAAAGCTTTAGCAAATAACTAAACAATCTAATGCTAAGCTTATATTTGGGTCTGTCCATCACATTAGTCTCCCAATTAATGATGTGATCC
The DNA here is from genome assembly GCF_056163025.1 of Triticum urartu. Taxonomy (NCBI): domain Eukaryota; kingdom Viridiplantae; phylum Streptophyta; class Magnoliopsida; order Poales; family Poaceae; genus Triticum; species Triticum urartu. Next base: position 188,011,532 of record NC_141873.1, on the reverse strand, counting down.
AGTTATCAAATGACAACTCATGTCTATGGTTCGGAACCCTTTACCATCTTTGATCAACGAGCTAGTCTAGTAGAGGCTTACTAGGGACACGGTGTAGTTTATGTATTCACACATGTATTTAAGTTTTGGTCAATACAATTGTAGCATGAATAATAAACATTTATCATGAATAGGAAATAGGATAATAACCAATTAATTATTGCCTCTAGGGCATATTTCCAACACTTCCTCCATAGATAAATATTCATCTGGTGTTCGATGTCAGTCTCACAGGACACAAAGGCCCACATGATGTTCGAGCTCAAGAACTCCCTCTGGTGGGACCTGACGGCAAGATAAGAACACAACCACTTTCAGTTCGGGAAACAGGATCGCTCCCTCGAAAAGGCATGCTAGTGACACAATGGCTCATCCAATGGGCAAACCTGAACCCTGATGAACCTTCTTGGGAGGATGCCAGCTTCACCGAACAAGTCTTCCTGATCTTGTTCCAAAAAACCATTCGTCCTGGTGTAACACCCCAAGATTTTAACCATATTTTCAATAAGTAAAATGTTGATAGAAAATAAAAAAATTAATTATATTAGGTCATTTATGAATTTTAGGATCTTTTTTGTCTTTTATTTTCCAAAATCCTTTCCTCCATTTAGAAAACTTTTGACAAATATTGTGTGTTTGAAAGTTTTCTTGATCATTTCATCCACTTTTAAAATTAAGTAGGAAATATTTTCGAATAAAATTGCCACAAAATAATTCTTTTAATAGCATTTTCAAACTTTGGAATACTTCTATTGCACTAAAATTATTACAAATAATTCTTTTAAAAATTCCACAAAATTTTGACAGATCCTCTCATGCGTATAGATCACTTTCATGTAAAATGCCACCTTGGTCTCTTGGAAAATTTGAGCAAAACATCCTATTTTCAATTATGTCCCATTCTTCAATTATAACTACAACCCCATTATTCCTTGGTCAAACAATTCTGAGATTTTTGCATCTTATAGTCCTTCCAACTAAACCTTCAAGTCCATAAGATCAACCCCATTTGCATCTTGGAAGTCCACCAAATATCCCTTCGTAGTTTCTGTCTAGAAGTGAATCCCTCTGTAGTTTCTGTCTAGAACTGAATTCCTCCAGAAGTTGCACTATCAAGTTTTTATTTTTATCAAATAAACTACACCATAATCTTTATGATCTAATGAGGCATCATTTTGCCAAGTTTCATCAGCAAACAAAGCCCCTAGGTCACCCTAGCATTCTGTCGAACACTCTCGTGGAAACGTCACGGCAGATGTCCTAGTGTGAGGACTTAGTCATGGAGCCATCGCGTTGAGGTCAGCTTAAAGGGGTTAATCAGGACAAAGGACACAGGGAGTTTATACTGGTTCGGCCCCTTACGATGAAGGTAAAAGCCTAGTGCAATTTGCAGTTGGTATTGCTAGGGTTTCGATGAACGGGGAGCGAATACGCTTGACCCGACTCTCGATCTCTTCTTTCTTGTCCTAAGATGCCGCTAGGTCGTCCCCTTATATACATGGGTTCATGCACTGCGGCCCTCAGAGTCCCGGCCGGCTTATAGAACGTATCTGGCTCGGTGACCTTTTACATATGCCTTACGATACAAGTTTACATACATGGTGGTTTACTCTCATGGGCCTTAAGCTGCCTTCGGGTCTTGGCCCTCTACTGAGCCTATCTATGAATTGCCACGTAACCTTGGGCTTCATTGTGATGAATCTTCATACAGATGACTCGGCCCCTCCTGGGCGGGTCATGCCTAATAGTTATATCACCAACATTAGGCCCTAGGTTGATTTGGACTTTGTTCATGTCAACCTTCAAGACATAGAAAAATCCTTCCACCTCCATTGTAAAAAACCTTGTAACCCGCCATGACGTCATCTTCAGGAATTTCGGAAAGTCGCCCAGACGTCATCTTCAACGGATCTTTACCTTAATGTCTTCCCGAAAATCAAGGCATTCATTTAGCTAGATAACCATTATTTGGCCTCCTCGTTTTTCCCGCCAGCTTGTTTCCTGTCTCCTCATAAATAGGACCCAAAAACTATCCTCCAGTCCTCTCCTTCTCCTTCCTTCCTCGCAACGCACCATCCTGCACGAACCCTGCCGCAGTCGACCTCCGTCCTCGTCTTAGACTCTGACCGCTGCATTGCCGTGAGTAGATCAGAAATCCGTAGCACCACCCCGCTATCCGAACAACATTGGTACACTTTCCGTTCTTCATTATGGATCCGCCATTAGGGTTTGTTAGTGCTCCTCGGTGTTCATCAGCGTTCATCAATGCCCTTCCTTTTTCTTTGCTTATATCCATAGATCCCTAGGAGTCTTGTGCGGTAGCAGTTTCAGTACTTGTTTCGATACTAGATCATACCCTCATCGTGACAGATCTTCTCTAGGGTTCCCTTGTTCTTCCTCTGTCACTTTTTTGTAGATGAATTTATCCCCCTTTTTTGGAACATAGGTAGATCCAAATTTATAACCTCAATCTGCAGAATATGTTTGTCCCAATACTTAGCAAATTTTGTTTTTGGCAACTCTTGAATATATTAGTCATGCCGGCTTATCCTGCCGGCTTATCTATCCTGTATATATCATTAGCCCTTGCTTAAGCCGCCATTATACATTGTAATTGTTTAACTTGTAATCCATCAACTGACTTGAACCGGACAATTATTTTATTTTTAGATTGTCCTTTCATCATGCCGCCAAAGACGATGACAACTTGCAATTGGGTTCCTTCCACGGTCACTGAAAGTACTTTGAAAGACTTTGTCACTATCGGATACTTACCAGAAAAAGTGTCATGTCTTACCATGATCCTAACCCGGCTGAAGTGAAACCTAAGCCCAAGGATGGTGAAATTATTGTTTTCACTAACCACATGAACCGGGGCTTCTCACCTCCTGGCTCAAAATTCTTTAGAGATGTTCTGCACCTTTTCAAGTTTCATCCGCAAGATATCGGACCCAATTTCGTGTCAAATATCTACAACTTCCAAGTTTTCCGCGAGGTTTATCTTCAAGAAGAACCTACTGTGGAGCTTTTCAGAGAATATTCATACCTGAACCGCCAGAATGAATACACCAATGGTCCCAGCTTAGAACTTGGCGGGATTTCGATTCAACGAAGCAGAGATGCCATCTTCCCTCTAGTAGTTCTACCAAGCCATCCCAAAGCTGGAACCAAACATGGTTTTACTACAAAGATACCTCATTGTCTGATGAAAATCCGATGCCGGGTTATCGAGCTGATCGTCTTGACACAAAGCACCCACTCCCCGACAAACTTACTGCCACCGAACGCAAGAAATTTGTCCCAAAAATCAGAAAAGTCCAAGCTTTATTAGGAAACGGCTTAACTAGAGTTGGTTTGATCCGCTGTTGGGTCGCATGGCGGGTCATCCCTCTGAGCCGTCGATCCGGTTTGATGTGTAACTACATCGAAGGAACAGATGATCCATAACGTCATAGTTCCTTGCGTCTGACCGAAGAAGCCATTGTGGAAATGGCAACCACTCTTGTCAATAGCAAGTATGAAGACTGCAGCATAGTAGGGTTAAATCCTTTGTGCAAGCTTAACCCGGCGCCAGAGGCAAATCCTTTAACTCCTTTTTCTCCACCAGTTTTAAATATTTGCATGAATTTCAACATGTTATCCCTCCACGGGCTAAATCGGACTTTTGGAAAGTCATGTATGATTACGAGGCTGCTAAGAAAGTTAGAACTGCTGCGATAGCAACCAAGAAAACCGTGAGAAAATCGAAGAAGAAGCAAATCCTCTCTGACTTACTCAAGCTGGATGATGCCTCTGAGTCGGAGGTAGCCCTTGACTCTCTTGGTCTGCTTTTTAACCACCTTATTGACACTGACTATTGCCAGGATGACACGGGGGCCAGCCAGGCAGTTGAAGAAGAGGTAAATATTATTTCCTCCGACTCAGAACCTTTACCAAGGCAGAAACTTCGGCGGGTAACCCGGAAAGTAAGGTTTTGACACCCCTTAGCTTATTTAGATCCTGATTTTCTTTTGAAACGACAGAAACATGAGAGCTGCCGGCAGACCCATACCGGTGGAGATGATGATTTACCTTCCGGCTTACCAAGAACTCAGAAATGCCAGAATGAGGTTCTCTTTGACTTTCAACCCTTGTATTTGTTCAATGACTTACCTTCATTACTCACTTTTGATTACATATTGACAGGAGATTTCCCGTTCCTCTTCTGGCGATTCATCACAAACTCAATTGCCGGCTTTCATTATACTGACTTGTCTAAATCCTTTTTAGTGGTCAAGCAAAGCCCAAGAAGGCAAGGGTGACAAAGCCGGCTGAGGATCCAAAAGCCACTTAGCCGGAGCAAACAACACTTATACCGGAACATCCTGAAGAACCAGATCAGTTAACCTTTGTGCCGGAACGCGCTAAACAGCTAGAAGACCCTGCTTTCAACATTCAACTGGATTTACATGAGCCGTCTGCAAACAAAACTGCTATTGATCCATCCAGTATTGAGCCATCAGGCTCAGCTAACCCACCAGAGTGGCATAGTGAAGATGTTTTAATTACTGGCACCAAATTTGTTGAACCGAGGAACCCAACTATCTTGGCAAGACACTCTGCCAAAAAAGAAGTTATGGAAAGGCAGAAGGTGAGGTTTGACGTCTCCCACTATCCTCATCTGAGTATTAGTGAAGTACTATCTGGTTATCACAGTCAGGTGCACTCCAGCCGTGACTCGGATTGAGATGGTCAAACAGATGCATCAAAAATATGAGGTACATTTTTGGGTTTATATAAGGCATATACCCTGCCAATCTCCAAGTCTTCGGATTATGATAAAATTAATGATTTGTAGACTTACAAGACATATAAGCCTCTGCCTTAGACTCCCTCCAAGTCCGGTTTATAACTAAACCGGATGCTGATAGTACTTCACTTTGCTTCTGTAGCCCCCAAGGGTTGGTTTAATTAGTAGGAATGAGCCGGTCCTACTAGTCATTGTATAGAATTGAACCGTATAGCCGTCATGAGCCGGCTGAGATTGTTGACAACTTATCCGGCTCATTTGTAGAAAAAAGTCAAGAAATATGCATTAGCCCCCAAGTGCCAAGTGTTATTGCTTGCAAAACACTTGGGACTTTTAGAAAGAGCGTTTTCCTGTTTAAAAATTTGCGCTGATAGACATTAGCCCCTAGTGCCAAGTGTTATTGCTTGCAAAGCACTTGGGACTTGTTTTATTATAATCTGCCCGGAAACTGACCAACCTTATGATGTATGCAGGCTGCGACCGCGGAACTGGAATTGCAATTGTCTGAAGCCAAGACCCGGCTGAGTATATCTGAGAGTGAAACAAAGACAGCTGAATCTAACTCCAGCTGAGTATATCCGAGGCAGAGAAATTGAAGACCAGCTTCACTGCGGAAAAAGAGGCTTGGGCCAATGAGAAAATTGCTTTGACACAGTGAGCGGAGAAGGCTGAGGCAGCTCTCGGAGAAATCATCGCTGAAATCACCGGTTTAAAGAACCGTGTGTCTCAGATGGTTTCCGCAATCTTTGGTGAGTCACCTTGTTACATACTTAAAGTAAGTATTTCATTGATAAGCCACCACTTAACTCATTGTGTAATATTTATAGCTCCCAGGAGCAGCAATCTAAGCCGGGATACCATGGTAAAGCTAAAGGCAGTTTACACGCTGGTTGAACAGTTGTATACTGGACCTCAACGGACCCTTGCCACTATCTCCCCTGTAAACCAAGGGCTGATTCTATTAAGTGATATCTTGAAGAAACTGTCCATCTTGCCCACTCGGTTCCAAGAAATCAAGCGATCATGAGCTAGAGCCAGAGCTGTAACGACTTTAAGCCGTGCGGAAGCTTGGGTACCAGAATTAGACCCGGCAGACATGGCCAGCGGATATCCTAGTTTTAAAGAAGATGGAACACCTTTCAATCAAGAAGAATTTGCCACTTGCGTCAAGGAAATTCGCCCTCATGCTACCATCATTGGTGAGGAAACCAACCTCGCCAAGTATCAGCCGGGTTTTGATGCAGATAATAAGAAGGTGGGGCCTCCATCATATAAAGTGATGGACTTAATCCCACCGATTCTTAAGCACACTTTCGCCCCTGAGATTGACCTGTCTGGTCTGATTAATGATGAGGCTGAATTCATCGCCCTTCATGGCTTTGACTGGTCCAAACCCAACTTCCAGACGGCGGAGGGGGACGAACTAGAAAGGGATGAGGCGCAACCATCAAGTCAGGCGGGCCAAGAATCATGAATCGGTCCCGGTTTATCATCTCCTTTATGGGAGACTGAAAAACAATGTCATTTTGGGCTCTAAACGCCTTGTAATAGGCTAGCTGAAAACTTCTTGCTCTGATGTGCCATCATGCATACTGTGCTGCTTATAACACTTATCTATCCTTAATATGAAGATATGCTATATGCCCTTGATGACATCAACAAGTTTGAATCTGTTCCCGCATACAACATTTAAAAGTGCCCTAGCATTTTACCGCTGGACGGGTTAGAATGCCCCAACATGAACTTATCATGATTCATAACTAGAGCTGGTCAAAATAATAATCATATATGAAAATATATCATACCTGTGATATTTGATCACACTTGTTGATTGTACCAAGCCAATGTAGTAAGGGTAATAACCCAAGACTTTGGATGTTGGTAGTTATCAAAGATTGCTGGATTATGAACAAATACTAGACCGGGTTAATTAATACCGACTATTTACCTTTATTTTATACTGGTGACTTGTAGTCAGAAAACCAGGCCGGGTTATTAAACACCAGTTTATATCATATATGACTCAGAAGGCATTATAAGCCTTATTGTTTCTCAACCTCGTGTTACTATGTCACAGAAGAAAAATTCTCAAAAAGACAATCAAATCAAAAATCCGAGGCTTTCATAGGCCGCCAAGCCAAAATAGCTTCTTCAATGAAACTAGCATTAGCCACTGGAAGGTACGCGCTTTCCGTGAGCCGGCCCTCATTGACCCAATTGACATTTTAACCCGGATAAGTTCGGTTCTTATTTAAAGATAGACTTATCAGGAGTACATGGGGTTAGAGCAGCATCGTGCATCACAGGCCGATTTATCCAAGTTTCAAGGAAGGCGGCATTACAACCTAAGATTCTCCTTGCTATCCGTAAAATCGTGCCCTCTCATGACAAACCGGCGCTTTAACCTTAATGAGTTAAGGGTCTTAGTTAAAAGATTGACTGTTAAGAGTTCAACGGGTCAATCAGGATTACCTGATGGAGGAGCATCTGGCATACAGGTAGGATAACCCGGGGTTTTAGGTGAATACATTTGGCTTCCAAGCCTGGCTTTTATAGCCTATCACAGAGTTATGAACTCTTCGTTCTTTAGAACAAAAGAGCCCCCAAGTGACACTTTGAGCTATGCTCAGGAGGTACCTATGTTTGAGCCATGCTTTTGCCACAAACTCTCTTTGGTCCCAATTTTTTTATTTGCCCTATAAGCCGGATCAAAGGGTAATTATAACTTTGCTATATAAAGCAGAAGCCACCAAGTAATCAAAAACTCATCAATTTAGAGAAAAACAACAGCAGATGCCCTGCTTTAGCAGGGATGCCAGCTTTATTATTGTAATCATAATATATACATCGTCAAAATATGTACATTGGATGAGCCGGTGGCTTAGGTGTAGTATGGCCTAAGCTGAGCAATATTCCAGGGGCGACGGGTCTCCTCCTCTGACGTGCGTGAGTCCTTGTGGTCTTGAACATCGATAAGGTAATATGACCCATTGTTTAGATTCTTGCTGACCATAAAGGGTCCTTCCCAAGGTGGGGACAACTTGTGCATATCCGTCTGATCCTGAATAAGCCGGAGCACCAGGTCGCCTTCTTGAAAAGTTCTGGTTTCGACCCGGTGGCATGATAACGGCGCAGATCCTGCTGATAAATCGCTGATCGGGCTGCTGCTATGTCACGCTCCTCATCCAACAGATTGAGTGCTTCTTGTCGTGCTCTTTCATTGTCAGCTTCAACATAAGCCGCCACACGCGGCGAATCATGACGGATGTCACTAGGGAGAACTGCCTCTGCTCCATAAACCATGAAAAAGGTGTGTAACCCGTAGATCTGTTTGGGGTGGTATTAATGCTCCATAACACGGAAGGTAACTCCTCCACCCAACAACCCGGCGTCCTCTGTAGGGGAACCATAAGCCGGGGTTTGATGCCCTTCAAGATTTCTTGATTTTTCTCTCTCAGCTTGACCATTGGATTGGGGGTGAGCTACTGATGACACATCAAGCTGGATATGCTCACGTTGACAAAATTATTCCATAGCACCCTTAGAGAGATTAGTGCCATTGTCTGTTATAATGCTGTGTGGAAAGCCAAAACTGAAGATCACCTTTTTCATGAAGTGAACTTACCAACCGCCACCAAAAGGTGGGTCTTCTTATCTTTAGATCTTTTGAAAGGCCCAACCATATCAAGCCCCCAAACTGCGAACGGCCAAGTAATTGGAATCATCCTCAATTCTTGAGCCGGCACATGAGCTCGACGTGCAAATTTCTGACATCCATCAGACCTGCTGACGAGGTCCTCTGCATCAGCATGAGCTGTTAGCCAATAGAATCCATGGCAGAAAGCTTTAGCCACAAGGGACTTTGAACCGGCATGATGACCACAATCTCCTTCATGAATTTCTCATAAAATCTCACAGCCCTCTTCTAGAGAAACACAACGTTGAAACGCCCCTGTGACTCTACGGCAATGTAACTCTCCATTAACAATCGTCATTGACTTAGACCTATGGGTTATCTGCCTGGCTAAGGTTTTATCCTCAGGTAACTCCCCCTGGGTCATATAAACCAAGTAAGGGATTGTCCAATCTGGGATTACATGAAGAGCCGCCACCAACTAAGCCTTCGGGTCAGGAATAGCCCAATCCTCCTTTGTAGGAATCTTAACTGACGGGTTATGTAAGAGGTCAAGAAAGACGTTAGGCGGCACCGGCTTATGTTGAGAGCCCAGCCGGCTTAAACCATCTGCCGCATTGTTTTTCCTTCGATCAACATGCTCAACTTGATAACCTTTGAAGTGGCCAACGATAACATCCACCTCTCGCCGATAAGCCACCATGAGTGGATCCTTAGAATCCCAAGTACCAGAGACTTTCCAAGCCACCAAATCTGAGTCGCTGAAGCATCTAACCCGGCTTAAGTTCATTTCCTTAGCCATCCGAAAACCGTGGAGTAAGGCCTCATACTCAGTTGCATTATTAGTACAAGGAAACATCAAACTAAGAACATAACAAAACTTATCACCTCGAGAAGAAGCAAGAATAACTCCAGCCCCCGAGCCTTCCAATTGCCTGGACCCATGAAAGTGAATAGTCCAATATGTGTTATCCGGCTTTTCCTCAGGCATGTGCAGCTCTGTCCAATCGTTGATGAAGTCCACCAGTGCTTGAGACTTGATGGCCGTGCGAGGCACATATTTTAACCTGTGAGGCCCAAGCTCAATGGCCCACTTAGCGACCCGGTCAATTGCTTCTCTGTTTTCGATGATATCTCCCAAAGGCGCAGAGCTAACGACGGTGATGGGATGGCCCAGAAAATAGTGTTTAAGTTTCCAGCGGGCCAGGAACACCCCATATACAAGCTTCTGCCAGTGTGGATACCTCTACTTGGACTCAATAAGCACTTCACTGATATAATAAACTGGCCTTTGAACCGGATACTCCTTTTCTTCTTATTTTCTTTCTACCACAATAGCAACACTGACGGCCGGCTATTAGCAGCCACATATAACAACAAAGGCTCCTTATCAACAGGGCATGGGAGTACTGGTGGCTCAATCAGCTGTTTCTTTAAATCCTCCAACAATGCATCAGCAGCATCACTCTAGACAGAGTTATCTACCTTTTTCATCATCTGATACAGAGGAATAGCCTTCTTCCCCAACCGTCTTATGAACCGGCTTAATGCCGCCATATGACCCGCCAGACGCTGCACATCGTTCATACACGCCGGCTTAGCCCGAGAAGTGACAGGTTCGACCTTCTCCAGATTAGCTTCAATTCCTCTGTTAGACACCAAAAAACCCAGGAGCTTGCCCGCCGGCACACCAAAAGCGCACTTGGTCGGGTTAAGCATCATCTTGTGAACCCGGAGATTGTCAAAGGTTTCCTTCAAATCATCTATCAGTGTCTCCTTCTCTCTGGACTTCACCACAATATCATCCACATAGGCATGAACATTACACCCAATTTGGCAATGAAGACAATTTTGCACAAACCTCTGATAAGTCGCCTGGGCACTCTTGAGCCCAAAAGGCAGAGACACATATCAGAAGGCTCCAAAGGGAGTTATGAAAGCCGTCTTCTCCTGGTCCTTAACTGCCATCTTGATCAGATGATAACCAGAATAAGCATCCAAAAATCTGAAGCACTCACAACCCGCTGTAGCATTAATGATGTGAGCAATACGAGGAAGAGCAAAAGGATCAGCCGGACAAGCCCTTGATTAAATCCGTGTAGTCCACACATACGCCAAGTGCCGTTTTTCTTAAGTACCAGCACCGGGTTAGCCAACCACTCAGGATGAAAAACTTCGATGATAAACCCAGCTGCCAAGAGCCGGGCTACTTCTTCTCGAAAGGCCTTTCATCTCTCCTCATTGAATCGGCGAAGAAACTGTTTGATCGGTTTAAACATTGGATAAATATTAAGAGTGTGCTCAGCGAGTTCTCTCGGTACACCCGGCATGTCTGAAGGCTTCCATGCTGTCGGATGTGGGGTTCCGGCAAACCCTTAGGGTTCGAACACTGGGGTGCGCGCGAAGTCTTTCCTTCCCACCAATCAACGCCCTAGCTCGCTAAGATGTCGCGGACAAAGTCGACGAACTCGCAACACAGAAAGACACAAGATTTATACTGGTTCGGGCCACCGTTGTGGTGTAATACCCTACTCCAGTGTGGTGGTGGTGGATTGCCTCTAGGGCTAATGATGAACAGTACAAGGGAAGAACAGCCTCCTGAGGTTCAGGTGTTCTTGAGCTAGGTGAGCTTATGCGTGCACGGGTGGTCTGAATGATCCGTCTGAGCATCCCTCCCTTGCTAAGGTGGTGCTTTATATTGGCCCTGGTCCTCTTCACAAATATCGAGCGGGATGGGAGCCAACAATGGCGGGCTAATTCAAAGGGGGACAGCTAGTATAAGCTATCCTGACAAAAGTGGTTTTCGCTTGCCAAAGGCTCTGGTGCTGACGCCGCCTTGGGCTCCATGATGACCTCCATCTTGCCATCCTCCTGGTCTTGGTCTCGTTGCACCAATATAGCAACCTTTGCCTGCTGCCTCGGTACTCTTCTCCTGCACTGGCCTCCGTAGCACCAAAGAGGAAACAAGGACGCTGCGCGCTGGGGCCCGCCTGGTGTCGTGCTTCATGGCTCATGTCACGAGGGCCTCATGAGGTTTGCCCCGCCCTGATATCTCTGCTCCTCGTGAGCCTGCCTGGCTAGGCAACTCCAGGGGAGGCCTTGCGTTGTCCGCCTCGCGAGGCTTGGACCCTCGCGAGGGTCTTGGATGCTTTGTCGGTGATGATGGGCCGTACGGCCTGCTGGCTCAGCCAGGCCGCGGGCCGCAGGCAGGCAAGTCTGGGGACCCCCGTTCCCAGAACACTGACAGTAGCCCCCAGGCCCAAGGTGCTCTCGGGCTTGGCCTCGTAGCAAAGCCAAGTGCCAAGTTCGGAGCACCGCGGGCCCCAAAAGCCTACGGCCCTGATTGACACGTGACGGTTGATTGGACGTGGGCATCTCCGCTTCCCCATGCTGCCCTGGCAACTGCTTGACCTGACAAAAAGGTTGTCGCAGGCAGCACTTGCCTTTGTTGCTTCTTTATTGCTTTGCTCCAGATCCCCTTTCTCGCTCCTCACCGCCGCTACCTACGGCTCTACTCCGGCCTTCCACTGCATCAGCCGCCCATGGCGCCGGGCAAGGTCAAGACTTCCTCTGCTCTGGCTTGGTACGAGACCGCTCTTGAGGCGCCCACTGTCACGGAGAAGAGCCTTGCCTCCGTGCACCTGCTGACGGTAGGAGAGAGCAACGAGTGGGGGAAGACGGAGCTCCGGCTTGCCTCCGATGAGCCAGAGCATGAGGGGAGCACCTTCTTCCCCTTCTCCTCGAGCAGCGTCGCTGTTAGGTTGGTTCCTCCCTTCTCCGATTTCTTTTATGAAGTTCTCGACCACTACGGGCTGCAGGCGCTTCACCTCCATCCCAACTCTGTCCTCCCCGTGTGCATCTTCCCCTACTACTGTGAGGCGTACCTGGGCGCGATGCCGTCCGTGGCGCTCCTGCGCCATTTCTTCTTCCTCCGCGTCAGCGAGGGTCACATCTCCGGATACGCCAACTTCATTGTGTCCGGCAAGGCCAACTCGATCTCGAGCACTGGGAAGAGGGCTGACAATATCCGATCCAAATGGGTCATGATGGATGCCAATCTCGCCCATCCGCGCCTGATGTTGCCGACGGAGGTGCCCCGGCAGGACAAGGAGTGGCCCAGGGCGGAGCTTGTCGACGAGTGGGCATCGTCAGTGCTGGGACAGATGATGACTGACCTGAAGCCGGGCAATGCAAGGGAGCCCGAACGCCTGCCCCTCAGGTCCCGATGATGTCAGGCCTCAAGGTTCACAAGCAAAAGGTGGAGTACTTCATGGTGGACCGGTAGGTGTTTCGAGCTTCGCTTTATCCCTGCAGGTAGTTGTTATTTCCTAACGGTCGCCCTTGTTTGATTAGGTCGGCATCTTCGGCGAAGAAGAGGAAGGAGGGTACGGCAGCCGTGCCTCCCTCCACAGATAAAGGAGGTAGCAGCGCCCGCATCTCCCTAGCCCAGTCGTCCTCGTGGGGCCAAGAAGAACATCGCCGCGTGGAGTCAGCCCCCATGGCCCAGCTGGCTCGAGAGGTGCCGGTGCTTGGCGCGGCTGACGAGATCCCAGCTGCTCCGGAACCCGTGGCCTCCCGAGCCCTAGTGACGGTGCCTCTTCCTTCCACCACAGCACCCCCACTCCCTGGTTCCTCTGCTCCTGCTGCTGTCTTGGGGCGTGCCCTTTCGGAGATGACCTGGCTGCAGGTGGATCTCCTGAGCGCGGACCCGCGCCTGGTAGAAGGGCATCTAGAGCTGGCCTTTGGCTGGCTTCACTCCGACCTAGCGGTTCACGCAGCGCTGAGCCAGGCTGCTACAGCTTCCGAGGAGGAGAAGCGAGGAGCCGCCAGTGCTGCAGCCGATCGTGAGGCGGCGCTAAAAGACGCCAAGGCCGCCCGTGACCGCTACCAAGTGCTGGAGGGCGAGTTGCAGAGCCTGCGCGACAAGCACGCCGAAGAGGTACGTGATACGTCTTCGTCGTATCTATAATTTTTTATTGTTCCATGCCAATATTCTACAACTTTCACATACTTTTGGCAACTTTTTGTACTATTTTTGGGATTAACATATTGATCCAGTGCCAAGTGCCAGTTCCTATTTGTTGCATGTTTTTTGTTTCACAGAATATCCATATCAAACGGAGTCCAAACGGGATAAAAACTGACAGAGATTTTTTTTGGTATATATATGATTTTTGGGAAGAAAAATCCACGCGAGACGGTGCCCGAGATGGACACGAGGCAGGAGGGCGCGCCTGCCCACCCCTCCCAAGGCACGCCCCTGACCCTCATGGGCCACTCGTAAGGCGGTTGATGCCCTTATTTCGCCGCAAGAAAGCTAATTTCCGGATAGAGATCGTGTCAAAATTTCAGCCCAATCGGAGTTACGGATCTCCAGGAATATAAGAAACGGTGAAAGGGAAGAATCTGGGAACGCAGAAACAGAGAGAGATAGAGAGACAGAACCAATCTTGGAGGGGCTCTCGCCCCTCCCACGCAATGGAGGCCATGGACTAGAGAGGAAACCCTTCTCCCATCTAGGGAGGAGGTCAAGGAATAAGAAGAAGGAGGGGGGCTCTCTCCCCCTCGCTTCCGGTGGCACCGGAGTGCCACCGGGGGCCATCATCATCACCGCGATCTACACCAATACCTCCGCCATCTTCACCAACATATCCATCACCTTCCCCCCTCTTTCTATAGTGGTCCACTCTCCCACAACCCGCTGTACGCTCTACTTGAACATGGTGCTTTATGCTTCATATTATTATCCAATGATGTGTTGCCATCCTATGATGTCTGAGTAGATTTTCGTTGTCCTATCGGTGGTTGATGAATTGCTATGATTGATTTAATTTTCTTGTGGTTATGTTGCTGTCCTTTGGTGCCCATCATATGATTGCGCGCATGGATCACACCCTAGGGTTAGTTGTATGTTGATAGGACTATGTATTGGAGGGCAAGAGTGATAGAAGCTTCATCCAGCATAGAAATTGATGCATACAAGATTGAAGGGGGACAAATATATCTTAATGCTATGGTTGGGTTTTACCTTAATTAACATTAGCAGTTGCGGATGCTTGCTAATAGTTCCAATCATAAGTGCATAGAATTCCAAGTCAGGGATGACATGCTAGCAGTGGCCTCTCCCACATAATACTTGCTATCGGTCTAGTAAAGTAGTCCATTGCTTAGGGGCAATTTCGCAACTCCTACCACCACTTTTCCACACTCGCTATATTTGCTTTATTGTTTCTTTATCTAAACAGCCCCTACTTTTTATTTACATACTCTTTATTATCTTGCAAACCTATCCAACAACACCTACAAAGTACTTCTAGTTGCATACTTGTTCTAGGTAAAGCGAACGTCAAGCGTGCATAGAGTTGTATCGGTGGTCGATAGAACTTGAGGGAATATTTGTTCTACCTTTAGCTCTTGGTTGGGTTTGACACTCTTACTTATCGAAAACTGTTGCGATCCCCTATACTTGTGGGTTATCAAGAGTACGCTGCCGCCAAGCGAAGGAGGAGAGGATGAAGGCCCAGGAGGAAGCCGTCAAGAACCGTGATGCTGAGCTGGCGGAACTGGGGAGGAAGCAGGCCGCCAAGCACAACCGGTTGGAAGAGTTGGAGCGGAAGATGGGGACGAGGGAGGCCGATTTGGATGCCAAGGCGCGAGTCCTGGCCGAAGACCGTGTGGCCTTCGCCATTCTCGAGAAGAGGTCTCGCAAGGCGCTGAAGATACTCTACGAGCACGACCTGGAGAGGCCGCTGGACACCGACGAGGACGGCCCTACCCAGATGCTTCCTCTCATGGTGAAGGCGCTTGAGGAGGTCGTTGATGGCCTTGGTCCCATGGCGGAGGCGGAAGCTCGCATCCTGTCTTCAGCCGCACTGACTCGCGTCTTCAGCCATCTGCACCTCCGCGACCCCAGCGCTCGCCTTGACGAGCTGCTGGAGCCTGTGGCTGAAGATCACTGCGAAGCCGCCGCCGCGGCTGTACATGGTCAAGTGGAGACCTTGCTGGGGAGGTTCCGTGGCTTTGTCTCCGATCCTCTGTCTGGCGACGCCGCGGGTCCTGCGACTGGTGATGAAGGTGAGAACATCGTTGCCCGCGAGGGAGCCCCTTCCGCGGGCGATAGCGATATCCAGGGGTGACATGCGGCCACTCTTCCCGTTTCGTTCCTGCGACATGTATCAGGCCTCATGGAAGCGTTTAGACTTTTCATTTGGTATTGTGAGAACAATATGCTTATAGTATTTGCTTCGAGATTTGGCGATTTCCTTCCTATTTGCTTTGCATTCTGCGTCGGTAGAGCCCGGCCCCGCGCATACCTCAACCGCCATTGGGCCGACTGGAGACCAGGACGGACCAAGGAGTGAGGGGCTACGTGACCAGTTAGGCTCTTGATTCGCGATGCTCAAGAGTCCCCCTTGACGCGAAACATCATATAGGGAGAGTTTGTGAGGATAGATTAATGTTCTATCTCAGCAGAGCCCGGCCCCACGCATACCTCAACTGCCATTGGGCCGATCGGAGACCAGGACGGACTAAGGAGTGAGGGGCTACGTGACCAGTTAGGCTCCTGAGTCGCGATGCTCAGGAGCCCCCCTTGACATGCAAACAATTTCCATACCTGCCCTCGCTGAGGCCTAGGGAGGGGCGCGCGACGCCCAGGTCCGAGGGACCTGGTTGGGTGGCGTGCGCTTGCGCGTGAGCCGAGCGCAACCCCCATGCCCAGCACCCTCGTGCGGCTCTCCCGAGGGGAGGCGTTGTGGTGAGGTTGGGCGCTGAGCTGTGGGCTCCCTGAGGTTGGTACGACCGTGGGGCCGTCCTCAGTTGTTTATCACCAGCGCGGAGCATAGTGCTTCCGCTTGTGCACGGGCATAGCCGCTCCTCGGCAGTGTCGTCAGCCAGCACGGAGCATGGTGCTTCCACATGGGCGTGGGATGGGGGCCCCCCTCCGGGAGGAGCCCCCGGGGCGTGTACAGCCCCGCCCTGACACGTGGCTTGCACGGCAGGGCTGCGAGGTGTATCTGGGCACTCATGAGCCAGCGCGGGACTCACGAGGCCCTACCTCAAGGCGGGTTGTGCCTGGTCTTAAGTCTTGGTGACTGTATGTCCCTGCAAGGCGGTTAGATGCAAGCACTCTACGTCCTCATGTAACACCGTGAGACCGTTGGGCCAGGTGTCGTCCAATTATTCACTGTTGTTGCCTTGTCTTTTGCCTACGTGTTGCATCTTGCCATGTCATCATGTGCATTGCATCATCATGTTTTCAAAACCTGCATCCGTCGGGGTTCCCCAGTTCCGTCCGTTGTCCGTTCTGAGCGCAGACACATTTGCACGTGCCCGCGGCACGCCCGAATAGTATTTTATAAGTGGCCAGAAAATGTTCTCGGAATGGGTTGAAAGTTGGCATGTTTTGCTGTTATGTTGTAGGTAGGCCGCCTGCCAAGTTTCATCGCATTCGTAGTTCGTTTGATAGCCCAACCATTAAACTATAGCGGCAATAGTAGCCAGTCAAACGTCGGACGTTTTCGATCTCCGGAAACAGTCACCGGGTCTCTCTCTCTCTCTCTTCTCTTCTCTCAGCTCGAGACCGTCTACACAGTCCACTGCCTACCGCCAAGCCCAACCTAACCTCTCTCGTCAGCCGGCAGCTCTCCTCGCGCACACGTCCGGAAGTTGTCCCGAACCGACCCGGGGAGTCGTCACCATTGGGTCTGGATCATCCCCAAACATCTACAAAACATCTCCGTTTTGTTAATTGGGCTCCATAGCTATTTTATCCGCGATCGTAGGGACGAGGTAGCCCCTAACCTAGCCTGTGAGGTATAGATATACTCCACTCCTAAGTCTATTTGGACAAACCTTAAAAATTAGGACCCTTGTCCCATCCCACCGCCGCCAGCATCTCCCTCCTCGGGATCCTCCCCAAATCCAAAAATCCTCGTCGAATTTCTAACCGGACCAACCCCCTCGTCGCCGCCAATTTCCACCCACAGGCAGCTGCCACTCCTCTCCTCGATCTCCTCCAACCCAGCCTCCCTCGCTCTCTCTTCGCTTTTGTTCCTCCCTGACCGTGCCTCCCCGTCCCGTTGTTCCACTAAAAAAAAGACACATCCATGACATTTTGGGCCGAACTAAATTTTTTTCTGTCATACATATGACACTTCTATGACGATAATTGTGACAAAACCCGGTATCATCATAGATGTGGTGGGCTCCTACTTCTATGACAAAAAATCATGACAGAAAATGGGCTTTTTGTCCTGGGCGGGACGGAGACGCTGCTGCGTGACATTCTTTGGGCCGTCCATGACGGAAAAAACCGTGGTAGAAGCGAGGGGGGGGGGAATTTCGGGGAGTTCCCGGTTATGGTGGGAGGTTGGGGGCTGAGTGATGCGCGTTTCTCTCGTACATGTACGCGCGTGTGTGCGAGGCATTGGCTCTAACTGAACCCGAGCGAGGCGTTGGGATCTAACTGAACCCGAGCGATTGCACTGCAGGCTACGCGTTACTGAACCCGAGCGATCGATCGATGGCTGTTAACTGAACCCGATCGAGCGATTCCTTGGCTACTGCTGCTAACTGAAGCCGATCGATGGGATGAACAGTGAGCGTTGCGGGGGGGGGGGGGGGTTGGATGAACAGTGAGCGGTGGCATTGCCTCTGGATGAATAGGACCCCGTGGTGTGGTGGAGGGCTGGATGAACAGTAGACGGTGGAGGGGAGCCCGTGGAGGGGTGGATGAACAGGACCCCGTGGTGTGGACGGAAGGATGAACAATAGACGATGGAGGGGTGCCCGTGGAGGGGTGGTTGAACAGGACCCCGTGGTGTGGAGGGCTGGATGAATAGTAGACGGTGGAGGGGTGGTTGAGCAGTAGCCGGTGGAGTAGCGCGCGGTGAAGGCTAAATGAATAGGAGCCCGTGGAGGCTGGAGGAGGTTGACGGTGGATGAACAGTAGCTCGTGGAGGCTGGAGTGGGTCGACGGTGGAGATGAACAGTATCCCGTGGAGTCCCGTTTTGCGGTACGCCACACCCCTCCCGATGAACAGGACCCCCGTTTCGACCGTAGCACTCCAACACAAGTCCGTTTCCTCCGTTTTGTGGTACGCCACACCGCTCTCGATCAATAGGACCCCCATTTCGACCATAGGAGGTCCGTTTCCTCCGTTTTGTGGTACGCCACACCCGTCCCGATCAACAGGACCCCCATTTCGACCGTAGGAGGTTCGTTTCCTCCTTTTTGCGGTACGCCACACCCCTCCCGATCAACAGGACCCCGTTTCGACCGTAGGAGGTCCGTTTCCTCCGTTGTGCGGTACGCCAGGCCTCGTTTCCATCGCCTCTTCCATCCAAGCCCTCCCAATGAACACGACGACGCATTCTGTTCCGACCCATGAACACGACGACGACGCTGTTTCTCCGTTCCGACCTAGCCATGTACACGAGCCCTCGCCATACGTATGCGCGAGTAGGCGTTTGAGACCCCGCCCATATGTACACATACGTGGCCGTATTTTCTTTCTTGCACCCTGGCCGTTGTACGTACGTGTACATGCTACGTGCGCGCCTCTACTACGACACGTGCGCGCCTCCACATCCACCAGTATATATGTAAGTACACGTTCGTGAACAGAATGTCAACGCTACGTACGCTTCGACCAGGTGGGTCCCGATTGTCAGGCACTTCCTTGCCTGCGAAGATGTAGCTGGTAGGTCCCAGCAGTCAGGGGGCGAATCGTTTTTTTTTGCCCGGACACACTTCCTTGCGCGCGAAGATGTAGCTGGTGGGTCCCAGCAGTCGGGGGGCTGGTGGGTCCCAGCAGTCAGGGGGGCGAATCGTTTAGGTTTTTTTTGCCTGGACGCACTTCCTTGCGTGCGAAGATATAGCTAGTGGGTCCCAGCACTCAGGGGGGTGAATCGTTTTTTTTTTGCCCTGACGCACTTCCTTGCGTGCGAAGGTGTAGCTGGTGGGTCCGAGCAGTCAAGGGGGAAACGTTTTTTCGCAAAATACGGTGGCCCGTCCGGTGGGTCCCTGCTGTCAGGTGGAGGAATCATTATTTTCCGGGTAATAAGGAGGCACTTCCTTGCTGCCACCGTGGACCCAGCTGTCAGCCTCTCCATGTACAGTCCATGTTCGATGGAAGTCGTTCCTTGACCATGTTGACCATGCCGTGCCGAGAGCACCAGGGCGGTGGACGACGGCGAGGCCTAGGAAGGGGACGACACGGAGCCGGGGAAGACTCGGCAGTTGTTTCCCACGCGGAGGGGAGTACGACTGTACGAGGGTTTACTGGTTCGTCTGCCGTCGCCGGAGAATAACAACAGGTGTGGGTGAGTAGAGGGATGGCTAGGCCAGCGATGGGTGAGGCCTGCACGGCCGCACAGCCGGCCGTGCGGAGGAGGGAGCAGGCAGTCCCGCCGACGCTTGTTTAAGCGGCTGGAGCAGAAAGAGCAGAGATTGAAGAAGCATGACGGCCGTTGGATGGACATCCAACAGTCAGTGCTTGTGCATCAACCTTTTTTTAGGAAAGCCTCAAATCTGTGGAAAATAGCATACAACCCATCTGCCATTATTTCTAATAATTTACAGCCCATTTGCTAATTCTTAAGGTTTTCTTTGGAGCCCATATTCTTTTTGCTAGCATTATAGCCCATATTGTGGCAACGCTAATTATAGGAAATTTTGCATATTTCGGTGCGGTCCGAACTGTTTTTAATCCCGAAATTTCGACTCACATTCAAACTGAATAAATGTATATCAATATAAAATCCAACAAATTCCCCATGCATAAACATGTCACACCCTAGCTAGTTCAAGCATTAGAGTGTGCATCATGTTTAAATTTCTCTTAAATTTGAAATAGGGAAGACAGAACCCCCAGCACCCCCCTTGGAAACAACTAGGGTTTACTAAAAAACTTTCTCAAATAATCATAAACTAAAATGTTTGCTGTTGGATATATTCTAAGCAGTGGCCATGATTAATTTTATGATTTATGGTAATGCCCTGGTATTTTTAATAAAGCCCTGAAGTTACAGAAATAATAGATAAATAAGAAAAACAGAAAAAAAACAGAGAGAGAAACCTACCTGACGCAGCCCACCTAACCCACCAGCCGGCCCACCTCGCGGCCTAGCACTGTGCTAGCCCGCGCCAGCCAGCTGCTTCTTCCCCGCCAGGCAGGCAGGGAGGTGAGGCCGGCGCGCCCGAGCTCGCCACGACGTCACCTGCTTGCCGCCCGCGCCTTGGACACCTGGACGCCTCCACGTCGCACCCCGCAGCCCCTGGACACGCCATTCCCCCCTGTCTCTCTCCCTTCGCCGTTCCCCACCATGGCCGACGCTCCTGTCGCCGCACCGTCGTCATAGTCGTGCCCTCCGTCGTCCTCCACGTCGCACATCGAGTGCGTCGAGCCCCGCGCGCTCGCTCGTCCCGGAGACGCTGCACCGAGCTCGCCCTCAACTCTGGCCACCGGAGATCCCTTTTGCCGCCCCCGCCGCATCAGCTCACCCCCGACCTCTCCGACTGCCTCGACGAGACCCCCGTGAGCTCAGCCACCTCCCCACCCTCTCCGCTCTCTCTCTCTCGCCCCGTAGCGACTGCATGTAGATCACCCGCACGCACCGCCGCGGAGCTCATCACCGACGAGGCTCCGGCCACCCAATGGCCACGCCACCCTGTCCACTAGTCCTACCACACCTCCAGGAGCTCAACGCACCAATCCACATGCCTCCCGGTGCCCCCTAGCGACTAGTTCATCCTCACCCGAGCTCCGGCCGCCGCCAAACTCGTCGTCGGCGATGTTTCCGGCCTCCCCGAGCTCCACTTTCTCCACCAAACGACGCGGCTCGCTCCCCGCGTCACGTAGCTGCTCTCCGCCGTCGATTTGGTCGCCGAAGACGCAAATCCGAGCCCCTCCGCCGCGTCTGTCGTCGCCGGCGTCAAGCCGCCGGCGAGTTGACCCTGTTTGACCCCCGTGTGGGCCCAGGAATACCCCCCTGAGTCTATGACAGGTGGGGCCGTTGTGGTAATCAGTTTAAGATTAGTTTTAACTAATTTTAATTAGTTTAGTCACTGACATGTGGGCCCAGGCCCCACTGACAGTAAATTAGCACTAACATAATTCTGTTAATTAGTTGTGACACTGACAGATAGGGCCCACCAGTCAGGTTTGACCTGGCCGACCAGTTGACCCGCTGACGTCACAGCTATGTCATGCTGACGCATTAATTCAATTACTTGATTTATTCTTTATTAGGAAATTCCAGAAAATAGCCAAATCTTCTAAAAATCATAGAAAATCAACCATAGCTCCAAATGCAAAGATTTATATATGAAAAATGATCAGAAAAATTCAGTCTATCCATATGTAATGGTTTCATGCATGACAAAACAAGTTAACCTTGCTGTTTAAGCAGAATAAGGTAATGCACTAATAAGGCCATGTTTAATGAGCTAACATTTGAATCTTTGATTCAAATGAGTTCATCCCCTTCTGTTTTAGCTTGCATTAGGCCAAGACACTTTCATGTTGCCATGTCATAGCATGCATCATATTGTTGCATATTGCCATGTGTTGATTATGTTCGGTGTGTCTTTCGTGGTAGGTTCTGCCTCCGAGGATAACCCCGAGTATCCGTCTAAAGGGCAGTACCCTACTACCTCTACAACAGGCAAGCAACCCATTGATTATTCCGATACAAACCCGTGTTCTCGCTTCTGCTCTTGTTTACTGCATTAAGACAACGCGATTCAAACTGTTGTGTGCTACGGTAGCTGAACCCTTATCCTCTACATGACCTGTCATTGCCACAGTAACTAGATGAAACCCACTAGCATGTGTAGGAGTTGATTGAGCCATGTATATGATTCCTACCTTTCTATGCCTGCTATGCTTAGAGTTGTGTTAGGTCTGGTTCATCTGGGCGATGGGCTAGAGTGAAATGTTTATGTCGGTAATGTGAGGGATGTGTTGAACATGTTTTGGGTAAAGGTATCGATGAGAGGCCATGTAGGAGTACATGGTGGGCTGTTTCATTGAGACCGTCCATAAGAACTGAGATCTGTATGTGTGATTTAAGATGCAGTTACTACCGTACATTGGGCATGAAACCAATGGACCCTCTCGGCTTCTTAATCACCCTAGTACTCTATCCAGGAGTTGCAAATAGTTTCTGGTGTTTGTAGATTATGTGTTGGCCGCCGTGCGTGGCGCTGACCCTAGGGGTGGGCTATGTTGCGGTAGATACACCGTGGCCGGGCATGCCGGGCGCCCGTTTGGCGTCTCGGGACCCTGTTCACATCGTTCAGGGCCGTATGTGGAAACCTCGGTCGGACTACCTGTGGATGGAACCTGGATAGGCGATAAACCTGGACTAGAGACTTAAGTGTTTAGGTAGGCCGTGGCCGACAGCCTCGCTGGGCTTCCGCTTGAAGGTTGCCGAGTACATGTCGTGTCAACGGCGGTAAGTGGTGAAAGCGTGTATGAAGAAGTATACCCCTGCAGGGTTAACATCATCTATTCGAATAGCCGCGTCCATGGAAAAGGACTACTTGGTTGCCTATACAGTTCATAGACAAGTTAATGGATACTACTAAAAGACTCAAGATAAGTGTGAGTACCGAGGATGGCCCTCTCGTAGGATGACGAGAGAGGATCCCCGGTGGAGTATTGTGTTGGTGAGTAGTGGACTCGTCTGCGAAAACTATTTTACTAGTGGAGTTCCGTAGGATAGCTTAGCCAAGAGTCAAAGCTGGCTTGCTGCAATAACCCCACCACCTTCTTGAGAATGAGCATGTATAGTAGGTTCTGTTGTAAGACTTGCTGAGTACCTTTGTACTCATGTTTGCTTAATTACTGTTTTCAGAGGACAACACCGCCCCCTCCGATGGGTTCTACGTGGACCTTGACATCGACGAGTGACTAGCCACCCAGGTCGTGATCCTGGCCATGGAGGGCCCTATGTAGATAGACAGGCTTCGAGAAGCCTTCTTTCTTACTAGTGTCTATACTCAGACTAGTTGCTTCCGCTTGTGTTTGTATGATTGTATGACTTGAGTGTCGGGTCATGTGACCCCTATCTGTATGAACATGTTATGTATGGCTCTCTGGAGCCTTTAAATAAAGTACTTGAGTTGTAGAGTTTTGTTGTGATGCCATGTTGTATGTAATCATATCGGGCATATTGTGTGTATGACTGAAATGCCTGGTATGAGTGGGATCCGACAATCTAGTTGTTTATCCTTGGCAGCCTTTCTTATGGTGAAATGTAGTCTAGTGTTCCTCGAGCCATAGTAGTCCGCTACAGCCCGGTTCACCAGAGTCCTGCTAGCCCAGCACTACTGCTCAGGACACTAGATTGGCTGGCATGTGTTTCACGTCGTTCCTATGTTTGTCCCTTCGGGGAAATGTCACGCGGTGACATCCGGAGTCCTGCCTAGCCTGCTACAGCCCAGGTTCCCCGGAGTCCTGTATGCCCAGTGCTACAGCCCGAAATCACTCGCTGATGACCAACATGCTCGATGTGATTCATGTATGCCTGTCTCCATAGGTCTGTGCCGCTTTGGGTTCACGACTAGCCATGTCGGCCCGGGTTCTTTGTCATATGGATGTTAGCGACACTATCATATACGTGAGCCAAAAGGCGCAAACAGTCCCGGGCCATGGTAAGGCGACACCCATGGGATACCATGCGTGAGGCCGCAAAGTGATATGAGGTGTTACCGGCTATATCGATGTGACATGGAATCGGGGTCCTGACAGCATTGGCATCAGGGCCGGACTGCCTGTAGGTTCGTTGAGCCAAACTGGTCGATGTCGAGTCTAGAAATGCTTTAGTTATATGTAGGGGAATTGATTGTGGAAGGGAACGTAAGGCTCTTTTACTCCTTTACCTTATGCCCTCTGATCTGAGTCATTCTCTTCTCATTCAACATGGGTTAAGGACTAGGCTCTCTTCTTCTACCAGGTTCACGTGTTACTAATCCGTAGTAGCTTATAGCATTGTTATTATCAGCCCCACTTCAGTTTCTACTATTTCTAGTATGTTGCTAGTTGAATCAGAACCTTGATATGATGTTGTTGAGTGGTATTGCAAATTGTTCTGGATGTCTCAAATCTTTTTCTGAGCATCTACAGCTGTTATGCTGTCCAATTTTCCCTAGAAATGCTAATGTCTTTGCATTGTGGTTGTGCTTTCAGATGGCCACTCGTGCTCAAAACCAAGTGGTTCGCCTGACCCGGTGCCTCGATGTGCCCAGTCATACTGCTATGTTAGTCAGGGTAATGATCGAGACGGGTTACCGTTGGTATCCCGAATACACCATCGAAGAGCAATTCCGAGACTTTAATCAAAGCCAATATTTCTGCACCGTCGGGATATTTCCTTCTTATCCTAGATCTACCGAGCCCCTCCACTGTTCCTATGGACTCGGAGTTACTGTTGAGATGGCTATGCAGGATACTGCCTATTCCATGATGACCATCATGCGAGTCAGGACTGGCCTGCTTCGGAACACCGACTTCCGTTACATGCCCGCTTCACTTCCGGGAGCGCAAGGGTATCTTCAGGCTATCTATGCTGACTCCACTCAGGAGGACTCATTAACTCGTACCACTGCCGAGATGCTCGAAGATAAGGACTGAGAGAATCGGGCCTTGAGGCTGGAGCTTTTTAATACCCGTGCTGATCATTGGGGCACATTGACTCGGTTTGCACCCGCGGTGCAAGCTAGATGTATGGATACGAGGGATCTGTATCCAGTGAGATCTGCTCTGCCAGACATGGTGGATGGGCGTGATGTGGGAGCCATCACCCCACCCCGTGGTCCACGTAGGCCACCGTTTGTGGGTCCAAGACCTCATCCTAGTCCCTTTGGTCCACAAGCTCCTCAGGACCGTCTGTTCCCGGATGATCACATTGAACTTCCAGGCTATGGAGGTGACTTCTATGAGGACTACTACGGAGCTGTCTGAGTTAGTAGTAGTATCACTAGTATTGTAATAGTTGTATTTCCACTGTCCTGCGTGACTTGTGGAATATGACTTTATGTGTAATCAATTCCAGAGGTGTAGACAAATAATGTATAGGAGCTTGGAATGCCTCTGATGAGATGTAACGTCTTTCATCATAGTTGTACTGTAGCCTGGGCTTGTACTAAACTATGTATGATGTGTATGACCGTTGGTATATATATGGCAGTTTTATATTACCGTGACATACGGATGAACATCTCTGCATTCCGCGTTATCCATTACATTCTGCACTTCCTTGCTAAGTTTGAGCCATCCTTATCTAAACCGTTGTCTTGTTTTTTTCCTAGGATGGTCAACACCCGCAGCAACCCTGCTGCCCCGGAGCAGGGGGAAGCCAGTGCAGCTAGGGGTCAAAATTTGCCTCACCCGCCTTCTCTGGCCGAAGTGATGCTGGAGGCGGAAAGAAACAAGCATGAGACTAACCGCCTGTTAGAGCGGATTGAGCAAAACACTGCACGCCATCCGCGAAATGACTTGGTGTCAATCAATGACTTTATCAAGCTGTACCCACCAAAGTTTAACCATTCCGTCGAGCCCCTCGACGCGGATGACTGGCTTCGCAGCATCACCCACAAGCTACGTTCTGCCAACGTAGCCGAAGCTGATAAGGTTACTGACGCTGCCTACCATCTCGAAGGCCCTTCTAGCCTCTGGTGGGAAAACTTCGAAGCTATGCGCCCGGTCGGCCAAATTACTACTTGGGCTGAATTCAGTGAGGCTTTCCGTGAGCATCACATTCCAGAAGGTCTCATGGATCACAAGAGGGAGGAGTTCTGCAATTTCACCCAAGGAAGACTGACTGTGGATGCATATAGCCGTGAGTTTGGGAATCTGGCACGTTATGCTCCTGAAGAAGTATCTACCGACGCTAAGAAGCAGGCAAGGTTCCGCAAGGGACTCAGCCCTGAGCTTCACCGCGATCTTCGTCTGCACGAGTGCACCACCTTTCAGAAGTTGGTTAATAAAGCCATCAGCGCTGAGACAGGCCAGACTGATTATGATGCTTCACGCAAGCACTCACGTGATTTTGGCTCTTCATCCGGCTCTGGAGCTCAGAAGCGCCGGGTGTGGATCCCAAGCACGGCACTGCCACCCAGGTTCATCCCGAGGCCATCCTTTGAGGCGCCTCGTCCCAACCAGCAGTTCGCACCGCCCAAGCCCTATGGTGGCCCCGCTGCTAGTGCTGCTCCACGCCCCAATGTGGTGACATGCTTCAAGTGTGGAGAGCCGAGTGACTATAGCCGAGAGTGTTCCCAGAACAACAACCCCAACCAAACTGGAAAGTCCGTTGGCCGTGGTAAGCCCGCGGGAAAGACATTCTACGCCAAGCCGGTCACTACTACACGTGGCCATGTCAACTATGTTTCAGCCGAGGAAGCTCATGAGGATCCTAACATCGTCCTTGGTACGCTCCTTGTTAATTGCCATCCGGCATCTGTTCTTTTTGATACTGGAGCATCTCATTCATTCATTTCCAAGAACTATGCTCGATTGCATAACACGACATTCTGTGACATGCCCTCTACCATGGAAATTCAAACCCCTGGCTCTAGATGGCAAACTTCTAGAGTAAGCCATGGGAACGAAATTCTTGTCGATAGACTTGTCTTCCTTGCATCCTTAATAGCTCTCAAGTCCTCGGACATAAACATCATTTTGGGTATGGACTAGATGTCAGCTCATTATGCTAAGATTGATTGTGCTACTAGAACCGTTCAACTTACTCACCCATCGGGCAATACAGTCAATGTCTTAACTCGAGTGGCCAAGCGCCAGCTTTACTCCCTAAATGCCAACCCCCTTCCAGACCTTGAGGATGTTCCGGTAGTCCGAGACTTTCTTGATGTCTTTCCAGAAGAACTGCCAGGTGTTCCACCTGACAGGGATGTCGAGTTTGTGATAGACCTTGTTTCAGGAACCGCTCCAATTTCTAGAAGACCGTACAAGATGGCACCCTTAGAACTAGCCGAGCTTAAGAACCAACTAGATGAGTCCTTGAAAAAGGGTTTCCTCCGTACTAGTTCCTCTCCTTGGGCTTGCCCCATCCTCTTCGTCCAAAAGAAGGATGGAATGGATCGAATGGTTGTAGATTACCGACCTGTCAATTTGGTCACTATCAAGAACAAGTATCCGCTTCCCAGGATCAACGATCTGTATGATCAGGTCACTGGATCCTCAGTATTTTCCAAGATGGATTTGAGGTTGGGCTACCATCAAATCAAAATCAGAAACGGGGACATTCCCAAAACGGCCTTTGTTACTCGTTATGGCCAATACGAGTACACCATTATGTCCTTCGGTTTAACCAATGCCCGTGCTACCTTCTCTCAGTTAATGAACTCGGTCTTCATGGAGTATTTGGATAAATTCGTCGTAGTATACCTCGATGACATACTCATCTACTCCCAGAATGAAGAGGAACATGACGAACATCTAAGGCTGGTATTGATGAAACTTCGAGAGCATCGCCTTTATGCCAAATTCTCCAAGTGTGAATTTTGGTTGCCAGAAGTGACCTACCTAAGCCATGTAATCTCTGGTAAGGGTTTTGCTGTCAATCCCGAGCGAGTTCAAGCCATCCTTGATTTGACTCCACCTGAGACGGTCAAGCAAGTTTGGAGCTTCCTTGGCTTAGCGAGCTATTGCCGCCGCTTCGTCGAGAATTTCTCCAAGGTTGCTAAACCTCTAACTGAACTCCTCAAGAAAGATAAAAAGTTCGAGTGGACCCCACAGTGCGAGTTCAGCTTTTAGGAACTGAAAAGACGCCTGACATCTGCTCCCGTACTGGTACCACCAGATTTCTCCAAGGACCTTATTATCTATTGCGACGCCTCGCGACAAGGACTAGGTTGCATACTCATGCAGGATCGTCAGGTAATTGCCTATGCTTCACGGCAATTACACCCACATGAGGAGAACTATCCCACACATGATCTGGAGCTTGCAGCTGTAGTCCATGCACTCAAAACTTGGCGACGTTACCTCCTTGGTAATCGTTGCGAGATCTTCACCTATCACCAAAGTTTGAAATATATATTCACCCAACCAGATTTGAATCTCAGGCAAAGACGTTGGGTCGAGTTGATCTCGGATTATGACTTAGGAATAACTTACACCCCGGGCAAGGCCAATGTCATGGCTGATGCACTGAGTCGTAAATCCTATTGTAACAACCTGATGTTACAACAAAGTCAACCACTTCTCCATGAGGAATTTCGTAAGCTTAATCTTCATATTGTTCCTCGAGGATTCCTATCCACCCTGGTGGCGAAACCTTCCCTTATGGATCAGATCATCAAGGCACAGAAGGTAGATCTGGGAATCTCCCATGTTAAGAGAAACATTAAGAAAGGAGTCGCGAATTGTTTCTCCGTTGATGATCAAGGTGTCGTATACTTTGGAAACCACTTAGTGGTTCCAAAGGCACGAAACCTGAGGCAGCTGATCCTTAAGGAAGCTCATGAATCCCCTCTCACCATTCATCCCGGCAGTACTAAAATGTATCAATACCTACGCCAGAGGTTTTGGTGGACTAGGATGAAGAGAGAAATCGCTCAATACATTGCTAATTGCGACGTTTGTCGTCGTGTTAAAGCAGAGCATCAATGGCCTGCTGGCACCCTTCAACCTTTGGCTATTCCCGAGTGGAAATGGGATAAAATTAGTATGGATTTCATCACTGGGTTTCCCAGGACCAAGAGAGGGAATAATGCCATCTTTGTCGTGATCGACCGTCTTTCCAAGGTAGCCCATTTCCTACCTGTTCGTGAGAGTATCACCGTTGGCCACCTAGCTGACTTGTACATCTCCCGAATAGTGTCTCTTCATGGTGTTCCATTGGAAATTAACTCAGACCGTGGGAGTCTCTTCACCTCTCGATTTTGGGAAAATTTCCAAAATGCTATGGGAACTCGTCTCTCTTTTAGCACCGCCTTCCACCCTCAATCAAGTGGTCAAGTATAACGAGTCAATCAAATTCTAGAAGATATGCTTCAAGCCTCTGTCATCTCGTTCGGAATGGGTTGGGAGAAATGCCTTCCATTCACGGAGTTTGCTTACAACAATAGTTATCAAGCAAGCTTGGGCAAGGCTCCTTTTTAAGTTCTCTATGGACGAAAATGTCGAACGCCTCTTAACTAGTCAGAAACCGGGGAAAGACAACTCTTTGGCCCGAATATGATTCAGGAAGCAGAAGAACAGGTTTGCATTATTCATGAGAAATTGAAAACAGCCCAATCTCGTCAAAAGAGTCAATATGATCGTAAACATAAGCCTATGACTTATGAAGTCGGCGAGAAGGCTTACCTTCGGGTCACTCCGTTAAAGGGAACCCATCGTTTCGGTATCAAAGGCAAATTGGCTCCTCGTTACATTGGACCCTTTCGCATTCTTGCCAAACAAGGAGAAGTTGCCTACCAATTGGAACTACCTTCTCATCTTTCCAGAGTTCACGATGTCTTCCATGTTTCTCAACTCAGGCGTTGCTTCGCGGATCCTATCCGTGGAGTGGACCACGAAACGCATGATCTACAAGATAACCTCTCATATCGGGAATATCCCATTCATATCCTTGATCAAACCGAGCGTACCACTCAACGTCATAATATCAAGTTTCTCAAGGTTCAATGGTCACACCATTCCGAGAGAGAAGCCACTTGGGAAAGGGAGGATCGTCTTCGACTCGAGTACCCCACCTTCTTCCCGGAGGACCCTAGATCTCGGGACAAGATTCTTTTGAGTGGGGGTGAGTTGTCACACCCTAGCTAGTTCAAGCATTAGAGTGTGCATCATGTTTAAATTTCTCTTAAATTTGAAATGGGGAAGACAGAACCCCCAGCACCCCCCTAGAAACAACTAGGGTTTACTAAAAAACTTTTTCAATGAACCTGAAATGCCCTTCTAAAAAGCCCACCCTTTTTGTTTTGAGTTAAAACCTTTGACAAAAATGGTGCACATTTTTCTAGGACATCTAAGGTCATTGGATTAATCCTTATGGTATTTGCATTTGGGCATTTAAATGCTATAAAATATTTTAAATGCTCAAATAATCATAAACTAAAATGTTTGCTGTTAGATATATTCTAAGCAGTGGCCATGATTAATTTTATGATTTATGGTAATGCCCTGGCCCACGCCAGCCAGCTGCTTCTTCCCCGCCAGGCAGGCAGGGAGGTGACGTCGGCGCGCCCGAGCTCGCCACGGCATCACCTGCTTGCCGCCCGCGCCCTGGACGTCTGGACGCCTCCACGTCGCACCCCGCAGCCCCTGGACACGCCATTCCCCCTGTCTCTCTCCCTTCGCCGTTCCCCACCATGGCCGATGCTCCTGTCGCCGCACCGTCGTCGTAGCCGTGCCCTCCGTCTTCCTCGCACCGCATCATCATGTCCACGAGCTCTGCCATCGTCGATTACATCGAGTGGGTCGAGCCCCGAGCGCTCACTCACCCCGGAGACGCTGCACCGAGCTCGCCGTCAACTCCGGCCACCGGAGATCCCTTTCGCCGCCCCCGCCGCATCAGCTCACCGCCGACCTCTCCGACTGCCTCAACGAGACCCCCGTGAGCTCAACCACCTCCCCACCCTCTCCGCTCTCTTTCTCTCTCTCGAGCCCCATAGCGACTGCATGTAGATCACCCGCATGCACCGCCGCGGAGCTCGTCGCCGACGAAGCTCCGGCCACCCAATGGCCACGCCACCCTGTCCACTAGTCCTACCGCACCTCCAAGAGCTCAACGCACCAATCCACGTGCCTCCCCGTGCCCCCTAGCGACTAGTTCATCCTCACCCGAGCTCCGGCCGCCGCCAAACTCGTCGCCGGCGATGTTTCCGGCCTCCCTGAGCTCCACTTTCTCCACCAAACGACGCGGCTCGCTCCCTGCGTCACGTAGCTGCTCTCCGTCGTCGATTTGGTCGCCGGAGACGCAAACCCGAGCCCCTCCGCCGCGTCTGTCGTCGCTGGCGAGTTGACCCTGTTTGACCCCCGTGTGGGCACAAGTAGACCCCCCCTGAGTCTATGACAGGTGGGGCCGGTCTGCTAATCAGTTTAAGATTAGTTTTAACTAATTTTAATTAGTTTAGTCACTGACATGTGGGCCCAGGCCCCACTGACAGTCAATTAGCACTAACATAATTCTGTTAATTAGTTGTGACACTGACAGACAGGCCCACCCATCAGGTTTGACCTGGCCGACCAGTTGACCCGCTAACATCACAGCTATGTCATGCTGACGCATTAATTCAATTACTGGATTTATTCTTTAATACGAAATTCCAGAAAATAGCCAAAACTTCTAAAAATCATAGAAAATCAACCATAGCTCCAAATGCAAAGATTTATATATGAAAAATGATCAGAGAAATTCAATCTATCCATCTATAATGGTTTCATGCATGACAAAACAAGTTAACCTTGCTGTTTAAGCAGAATAGGGTAATGCACTAATAAGGCCATGTTGAATGAGCTAACATTTGAATCTTTGATTCAAATGAGTTCATCCCCTTTTGTTTTAGCTTGCATTATGCCAAGACACTTTCATCTTGCCATGTCATAGCATGCATCATATTGTTGCATATTGCCATGTGTTGATTATGTTCGGTGTGTCTTTCGTGGTAGGTTCTGCCTCCGAGGATAACCCTGAGTATCCGTCTGAAGGGCAGTACCCTACTACCTCTACAACAGGCAAGCAACCCATTGATCATTCCGATACAAACCCATGTTCTCGCTTCTGCTCTTGTTTACTGCATTAAGACAACGCGATTCAAACTGCTGTGTGCTACGGTAGCTGAACCCTTGTCCTCTGCATGACCTGTCATTGCCACAGTAACTTGATGAAACCCACTAGCATGTGTAGGAGTTGATTGAGCCATGTATGTGATTCCTACCTCGCTATGCCTACCATTTATCCATAAGTAATGTTATTCATCGCAATTAGTAATATTGTCTTGCTCTGTCCCATACTTTCTAGCTTCCTCCTAATAAGACTCACATTCTTTTTTCAACAGATGAGGTTCAAGTTGGATGCAAAAGATGATGCAACTAGACAAGCATGTACTCATGTTTTTCAGTCTGCTCTACGACAGTATCGGTACCACCTTAGAAAATCTCACTTTGAAGGCAAGGCTAACAATGAAATCGCCAAACATCTCCAGTGGAATATATTACAGATGAAGACCGGATAGCCCTCGTTAAACACTGGTCTGATCCAAAGTATCAGGTAGGCTATATGTATTTGATCAGACCACATATTGAACTTGTATTTATGTATGTGCCTTACAAGTGTATCTTCTTCTAGGCTAACTGTTTGAAAAACAAAACCAACTGTTCTAAAGTGAAATTCCAACAGACCACACGATCTCGTGGCTATATTGCACACTGCGAGGCTCTTGTAAATAGCTGCTACATCCTTCTTTTTTTTGCCATATTATCGTATCTATATTGACTTGTTCCAAATATAGAGGAAATCTCATGCGGACCAAAAAGAACCTGAACCGAATGCAGTGCAAATCTTCAAGGATTGCCACACCAGCAAGATGAAGGGCATGAGCTCACCAGTTCAAGCCGCTGTTGTAAGTCCTTACTCCTGCTGCCTTGACCTGATTGGTACTGTGATGTGTTCATTTAACTACTTGGTTTGCAGCCAATGTCAGTTACTCTGTTCACTTTTATTCACAATTGTCTTAACGTATCATTTCACCTTGCATGGTTTAAAAGAGATGAAGGATATTCTTTTGGTTTTGATCTGTAATCTAGTTGTTATGTTCACATGCGCACACAATGATAAAATAGCCTGTTTGATTTATATCTGTTTGCCCATGATATGAATGATGTCATACTATGTTCATTCTACTTTAAACCATGTCTCTTTATCCTTAGATGTCAACGAATGTGAGGAAATAGACAATACAGTAGGCATGCTACATGGACATATGTTCCGAAAGTGATTTTATTATGTAGTTGGCACTACAATACATGCTAATGTATTACAGTAGTTCACCAAAATAAGTTATGTATAAACGTTTAACCTACTTTGTTTGTTTTTATCTCATTAGTAACTTATCTGGTACACTAATCTACAAGTTCAATCTTTCAGGAAGCTATGGAACAAATGATTGAACAGCCACAACCACCTGAAGGTGATGAGGCTACTACAGGCACAATGTCACCTCTTGCTGGAGTGCGTCAGTATCTCTCCACTAACAGTGCAAAAAGAACCTTCGTGCGTAATTCTGGGTTGGTTGTCAAGGTAACCTCGTCCAAATCACTTACTGAACAAAATCTTCCTGCTAGACAGAGTGATATATCTGTGCTCCAGACACAAGTCCAATCCCTAGTGGACGTTGTTTCGGAAACAAGAATAGTGGTTGAGAAATGTCATCAAGATATGAATGGTTTTGAAACCAGACTATCAGACATTCGCTTCGTTGTTCAAGAGCAATGGCGGAAAAAAGGTGGAGATCGTGCTACTTCATCAGATTCTACAGCCTAAAACATTAGCACTCAGGTCAAATGATACGTGCTTCTATACATCTAATGGTGCTTTTATCTGGAAGGACTGTAAACTTTATGCCAACAGGCCTTTTGTTGTATGGTTGGAATTTATTTTGTTGTGATACAACATTTATGATGCTGCCTCAGGCTGCAGTAATTACGACGCTATTTTTGTATAGTGTAGGTTTATCTTAGTAATGTAATCGGCCGAAAGCTTCGTAGGAGCCCAACAAGCCAACATTCGTCGGGCCCATTCCAATTGGGCTAAAAACGATTACAGGCCGAAATTGGCATGTAGCCCACTAAAAATATCTGGGCCTAAATCAGCATAAGTTTTCATATTTTTCTGGTAGGCCTGTGCCCATAGTGGGCCTTTAACAGGCCTAAACATAATCTGGGCCCTCAAGTAAAAATAGGCCGTTTACAGGTGTAAATATCTCGAGCCCATAAAATACATGGGCCTTTAATAGACCAAAAGTCAGATTGGGCCCTGATTATGCCAAATAACCCACTGGACTTTAACAGGCCGAAATTCGGACGGGCCGTAAATGCGTCGACCTAATACACGGGCTTTTAACAGGCTGGAACTTTGGTCGGGCTAGATTGTCGTCATTTCTATATGGGCCCGATATGACGTTGGGCCACATATGGCCCATGGTTTACGTCCGGCTTGAACAGGCCGAAAATGACAACAGGCCGAAAGTGGCCAAAGGTTTAGTGGGCCTCTAACAGGCCGAATGACAGACATGGCCGAATATGACCAAAATCCTTCACTGTCGTTTATGGGCTGAAAGTTTTGATGGCCTGTAAATGGGCCCAAATGAAGCCGGATCTTTAACAGGCCGGAAATACACCGGGCCGTAATTCGGCCCAATTACTTAGCGGACTGTTAACGGGCCAGAAGTGACCATGGGCCGCGTTGATGACAAGTTTAGGATAGGCCGTTGACGGGCCGATTTGACAGAGAATGTTGGGCCTTTAGCTGGGCCGGCCCATTATGGTCGGCAAAATCTTGTGGGCCTTTAGCTGGCCCAGCCCATTATGGTCCGCAAAATCTTGTGGGCCTTTAGCTGGGCCGGCCCATTATGGTCTGCAAAATCATGTTGGGCTTTAGCTGGGCCAGCCCATTATGGTCCCGTAAATTTTGTGGGCCATTAGCTGGGCCGGCCCATTATGGTCCGCTAAATCTTATGAGCCTTCGGTTGGGCCGGCCCATTTAATCTTTGTGGGCCACTTTTGGGCCGGTCCACGTGTCAACATATCATAGGCCCATCTCGCCCGTTGGATTCGTCAGCCAATGAGAATTTTACATGTGGAAAATCGGCATTGGTCGTGGCTGTTAACGGGTTATCGGATCCAAAATCCAACCCGATAGCTTAACGGCGTTCCGTTACGGTGGATGCCACGTGTCGGTCACCCTTGACGAAAGCACTTCTGTGACGCGCGATTTATCGTCATGGAAGTGGACACTTTTGTGCTGATAATTTTGGCAATGTCATGGAACACTTCTACGACAACACAGGTATGACTATCTTGATTCTGTCATAAATTTGTCATGGATGTACATGCATGACAGAAAACGCGACCTACTGTGACAAATACGTATCATCACGGAAGTGTATTTTTTTTGTAGTGTTCCTCGCAGGGAGCCATGGCCGCCGGCCACCAACGCAGCAACAGTCCCTCGATCCAGCGCCGCCGTCCCGTGTGCTAGCCAGCACCCTCGCTCCGCCTCCCGCTGGTGAGATCCACCACCGGAGCCCCTCCAGGAGAGCCCTGCCACTTCAGATGAGCCCCGCCGCTCGCTTCCTTCCTCCCGTCGGTTTTCTTCTTCCTCCCTGCCTCATGTCTCTCTATTTTCTATCTCTCAGGAGTTCACTCATGGTGCTCAAGAAAGCAACCACCCCGCCGGGTGCCCTCATCAGCGTCCGATGCTGTCGCGCCAGATCCGGAGGAAATCGGCGCCGCCGCACCCGTTCCCGACCCCCACGAGGCCACGACCCTCTCCCGCCTCGCATGCTTCATCTCCGTCGAGTCCCGATGCCAGCGAAGCTGCCCGCTGCCCTGCTCGCCTCCTCTGCTTCGCCCTTGCGCGAGGAGCACACCGCCCCGATGCATGGACCCCGCTCCTGGATCCCTCCATCCCCGGCGAGCTCCGCCTCCCGTTCCCATCGCTCCAGCCGCTCAAGTCCCGCCTCGCCGTGCCTCTGCTTCGTGTGGGCTAAGATGAGACGACCGCTACTGTACGCGGGTCGTTGCATGTTGACCCTCTCCTGGTCGAGCTGGGCTCCCAGATCCAGCCGGCCCAGCGCTGCCGCACCAAGCCTAGCCAGCCGGCCTGCTACCGCTTCCACTTTGCCGGGCTTTGGCCCATGTGAGTAGTTTCCCCAGCCCAGTAGTGTTTTTTTAGGTTCAGCGATTTTGTCTATTTTTCCAGGGAATTCCAGTTTTGCAGATCAGCCCCTAAACTTCATGCATATAATAACTTAATAACCGTGCATCGGATTAAAACAAACTTAATATGAAAGTTGCTTAGAATTTTGTGTAGTTTCATATTATGTCTTTTTCATCCATGTTTAAAATGCTTAAAATGATGTTTGTTTAAATTTTCTTAAATAACTTGCTAAAATGCTTTATTTCATAACTAAATAACCGTAGCTCCAAACCTAAGAAACTTTATATGTAAATGGGGTAGAGTTTTGCCTAGTTTAACATGGTGACTTTGCTTTGCATGTCTAACAACCCTAAAATTGTGTTTGGGGCATAGCAGTACCAAACCTAATTTATGCATATGAGGATTTTCCGGAATTGTTGTTCGTTGTTTCCGGCCTCATTTAAACTTGACTAGATAGGTAGTTTTACTTTGCTTCACCATCTTGCCATGCTAACAATATTTAATCTTGTTGGGTACATAAACGAGAGAGAACTAAATAAGTCATGTGGCGTTGCATGTTGAGCTCCACTTAATTTGTAGGATTGTTTGTGCATTTTGCCATGCCATGCTTCATTAAACTGGACATGCATCATACTTGTTTGTGCATCTTGCCATGTTTATGTGGTGGTTGTTTACTATGTTGTTTGCTTCTTTCCGGTGTTGCTTCTTCGGGTTAGTTCCGATAACGTCACGTTTGTGAGGATTCGTTTGACTACGTCCGTTTGTCTTCTTCATGGACTCATTCTTCTTCCTTGCGGGATCTCGGGCAAGATGACCATACCCTCTAAATCACTTCTATCTTTGCTTGCTAGTTGCTCGCTCTTTTGCTATGCCTATGCTGCGATACCTACCACTTGCTTATCATGCCTCCCATATTGTTAAGCCAAGCTTCTAACCTACCTTCTCCTAGCAAACCGTTGTTTGGCTATGTTACCGCTTTTGCTCAGCCCCTCTTACAGAGTTGGTAGTTGCAGGTGAAGATTGGAGTTTGTTCCTTGTTGGAACATGGATATTTTGTTGGGAAATCACAATATCTCTTATTTAATTAATGCATCTATACACTTGGTAAAGGGTGGAAGTCTCGGCCTTATACTTGGTGTTTTGTTCCACTCTTGCCGCCCTAGTTTCCGTCATACCCATGTTATGTTCCTTGATTTTGCGTTCCTTACACGGTTGGGTTATAATGGGAAACCCTTGATAGTTCGCTTTGAATAAAACTACTCCAGCAAGGCCCAACCTTGGTTTTACCATTCGCCACCTAGCCTTTTTCCCTTGGGAGTCGCGCATCCCGAGGGTCATCTTTATTTTAAACCCCCGGGCCAGTGCTTGTCTAAGTGTTGGTCCGAACTAGAGCCACTTGCGGCGCCACTTCGGGGAAACTTGAGGGCTGGTTTTAGCTGTACGTAGTGTTCATCCGGTTGCCCTGAGAACGAGATATGTGCAGCTCCTATCAGGATGTCGGCGCATCGGCCGGTGTTGCTGGACTTGTTTTACCATTGTCGAGGATGTCTTGTAACCGGGATGCCGAGTCTCATCGGATTGTCTTGGGAGAAGGAATATCCTTCGTTGACCGCGAGAGCTTGTGATGGGCTAAGTTGGGACACCCCTGCAGGGATTTGAACTTTTGAAAGTTGTGCCCGCGGTTATGGGCAGATGGGAATTTGTTAATGTCCGGTTGTAGAAAACCTGAAACCTTAACTTAATTAAAATGCATCAACCGCGTGTGTAGCCGTGATGGTCTCTTTCCGGCGGAGTTCGGGAAGTGAACACGGTGTTGGAGTTATGCTTGAACGTAGGTTGTTCTAGGATCACTTCTTGATCATAGATTCTCGACCGTGCTTTGCCTTCTCTTCTCGCTCTCATTCACGTAAGTTAGCCACCAAATATGCTAGTCGCTTGCTGCAGCTCCACCTCATACCTTTTCCCTACCTATAAGCATAAATAGTCTTGATCGCGAGGGTGTGAGATTGCTGAGTCCCCGTGACTCACAGATACTTCCAAACCAGTTTGCAGGTGCCGATGATACCGTGTAGGTGGCGCAACCGAGCTCAAGGAGGAGCTCGATGAAGTCCGTGTTTGTTATATTGTTCCGTTTCCAGTTGATCAGTAGTGGAGCCCAGTTGGGACGATCTGGGATCTGTAGCATTTGGGGTAGTCTTCTTTTATTTTGGTTCCGTAGTCGGACCTTGTGTGTACCTGGATGATGTAATGATTTATTCATTTATTGTGTGAAGTGGCGATTTGTAAGCCAACTATGTATCTCTTTCCCTTATGTATTACATGGGTTGTGTGAAGATTACCTCACTTGCGACATTGCTTTCAATGCAGTTATGCCTCTAAGTCGTGCTTCGACACATGGGAGATATAGCCGCATTGAGGGCGTTACAAGTTGGTAATCAGAGCCTTCCCCGACTTTAGGAGCCCCCTGCTTGATCGAATCGCTGGCGCTGTTGAGTCTAGAAAAAAGTTTTTGAGTCATTTAGGATTATATATATCGAAGAGTAGGATTATTTTTACTCCTTAGACCCTTCGTCGCTCTGTTGAGGCATCCTGACGTAGAGTTTTGACTTTTCTCTTATCAAATTTCACTAAAAAAAATTTAGGAACACGCGGGTATCTTGGAATCGTTCCGATGGTTTTGTGACGAGAACATTGTTCTTAGTGCCTCCTAACATTTAGGGGTTGTGGCAGTGTCCCGGGGAGTTGAGCTCCAAGGTGTTGTCGTGACAATCTTATCGTTGCAGTTCTGGAATACCTGAGTTTCGCCAACATTGAAAATCTCTTTTATGCAGTTGTTGGTGAGATAACCTTGACGCCACCTAGTACTGGGGTGGGAGTTCGGGAGTATTGCCATAACTTGTATAACGGATGCTTTTAAAAGGTTGAGGTAAATGATTTCCGAAGGTTTCTTGGTTATATGTTGAAGAATGGATACAGCTGGATGTAGCATTTGCTAGTTTTGGGT
The DNA here is from genome assembly GCF_056163025.1 of Triticum urartu. Taxonomy (NCBI): domain Eukaryota; kingdom Viridiplantae; phylum Streptophyta; class Magnoliopsida; order Poales; family Poaceae; genus Triticum; species Triticum urartu. The sequence continues at coordinate 187,972,154 of NC_141873.1, read as the reverse complement.
GAGATATTATGCTTCCCCTGTATCCCCAACACCTGATTGCATAACCGGAAAGTTTCGGGAGTTTATAAGTGGGAATTCAAGTAGCTCATAGTGTATCTTTCCGACAGATGTATGATATGAAATTGGGGTTCGACGTCTAGTGGTCCGCCTATCCACGGTTAGTTTCATAGTGGTCTCGTTGCATCTTAAAGAGTCCTTGGCTATGCTGACTCGAGGACACTTCATATGTCATGTGCACTGCCTTGTACATGATGGTGCTGTATGATCAAGCCCGTGTGGGACCCACCACGAAAACTTCGGATGAAATCTCTATCATATGTTTGTTCCGGCTTATTTTGCAAGCCAATCCTTTGTTTTTGTTTTCAGTTGTGGTATTTGAGTTGCTTCAATGTCAAATGTTGATTCCATAGCGGTGTTCTCATATTTCTATGTGAATACCAATCTTTCTCGATCATCAAGTTTATCATGTCAATCCTTGTTAACCGGTGTGCTTCAATTCAAGTGGATCCGATCATTCCTACATTCGCGAGATCAATTATCAGTTCTCCTCAACGGTGTTTGTTTCATCCGTCTCCAAGTTGCCTTTGTTTTCCCGCCCACCCACCCCTTTTCTTCAAGGACTCGGATTTCTTAATCAAGTATACATTTTATTCTTGTGAAGTCTCTTCATCCTTTTCTTTCAATATTCGTATCCGGTGATTCTCATGAAGATTCTAACGGAGCTTCAAGTACATCATTCTTCGTTCCCTTTCTCCTCCGGTGGATTCAATTCAAGCTTTTGGTGTTTCTTTATCCTTTCCTCGTTTCAATGTTTTCTCATGCCAGTGCACCTCTTAGTTGTTCACCTCTTTATATTCATTTGTTCCGGAGCGCTGAAGATATCTCGAAGATTTGTGTTCCCACTCTACTTTCTTTCAAACACTATCGAGGATGTTATCTCATGCAAGCCATTTAAATTCAACCGGTGTAATCTCTCTTCAAAATCGTTCAACGGTGATTCTTTTGAGTGGGCCCTAACCGACAGGTCTTTTACCGGGATCTTACCTGACTCTTCTATTCTTTCCTGAGTTATTCTCAAATTCATTCCAAAGTTTGACGTAAGAATGAATTATCACCATCTTATGTCGTTCTCCAAGATCTTTCAAATTCTTTTAGTCATTGGTTCAACTTTTCCATTCTTCATCCCGGAGTATCTCAACAATTCATGGTCCTGTTTCTTGTCATCATTCTCATATTTGAAGACCGAAGAAGATTTTTCTCTCAATCTTATCCGTTCTCTCAAAGATTCGTGATTCTAGCTTGATGCTTTCCTCTCATAATTGTTTTCGGTTGTGAGAATTCTTTTCACCCATCCGGAGCATTTCATGAGTTGTTTTCATTTCTTTCCTCCGAAGGCCATCTTTTCAAATATTACTCATTCTCAGCTTTCAGCTCTCGTTCTGCAAATCTTACCAGTACATCATTCAAATATCCTCTAATCAGCTCGTGATCTCTTTGTTCTCTTGTATCAAATTTCCTCAAGTATCTCCATTCATTCTCCAATTCTTACCGGTGATTCATCCATTTACATCGTTCTTTTCCAATTCTTACGGTGGTTCGTTCAAGAGTTCTCTTCCTTGTTTATTATATCAATGTATTCGTTGTTTCAATCCTACCGGTGGTTCGTTGAAGACCTTCTCAAGTTGGCACCATATCTATCTTAATCCTTTCTACGAGAATAAGTAGTATGCCAAATCCATTGTTTGTCATCGATTTAAATTGGTGAAGGATAAGCATAATGTAATTCTTATTCTTGTTTCATCGAGTGAATTCAATTCCTTATTCCGGAGGCTCATCAAATTCTCGGTTTTAATTGTTTAGTCTTTTCTTCCCGGAATTCCAAGCTCTCTCAATTATAGCATCGCGAAGCTCTGTCTAAATCATCGCAAGGCTTCAACCTTATTCTTTTCATCCTTCTTTTCTTGTGATCATTCTTTTGTTGCCGGAGTTCTTCATGGAGGTTCCACATGATGGTTCATCAAGGATTTATTTCCTTCTCGAAGAGTTCATCAAGATTCTTTTCATAGGAGCTCAAGTATTCTTCTTTGTGCAATCCGGAGTACAATTCCTTCTACCTTATCTTTTCAGGTGGTGTTATGTCATTTTGACAATTTCTTTCGTGTTTCATGATTCGCAAGTTGTTAGGAATGAGATAGTTAAACCCATCAATTTCTTCGAGCATGAGCTCTTCTCAATCAATCATTCTCTTCGTTGGAGTATCTTGGTTTATATTTCACCGAAAGCCTTCCATTGGGAATGTTGCTAATTATGGTGCTTATAAATGACCCAAGCTCTTCATTTATCCTCCCGGCGAAATAAGTTTCTTGTCTCCTTGTTGATATAAATCCAATCTATCGTTTCCGTTAGTGGCAGAATTTCACATCATACTTTTGAGAGGTCTTCCATAAGCCAACATCAAGCTTATCCTTTCGTTGTTGATAATCCAACAACTCCGCTCTAGCATTTGTTGTAAGCGTGATCTTACAAGATCTTGTTTCCTTCCGTTCATTCCATCCATTCTTTCTTTTCTTCCGGTGGCATTGTGATGTTTCTCTCTTCTCTCATCATCTCAAGTTGTGAGGATCGTCTTCTTTTCATGCCTATCCATTTAACCGGAGTGTTGTGTCCTCTGCTCAAGTTCTTTTCATCTTATCAAGTTTCATATCACTTTTCAACCGGAGTGCTGCTCGAATTGGTTCTTCCTTGTTCCTCTTTTCTAACGGAGGTTTTTCAACTTTGTTCATCTTCGTTGTATTATTTCTTTCAATTTGTTCAACCTCTCAAGGTTCGTGGTTTCACTCGTTTGTCCAAGAAGCAACTTATTTTTACCTTTTCTCTTCCTCTTCCGTTTTCCCTCCGGTGCCATTCTAGATCTAGGGACGAGATCCTCTCGTAGTGGTGGAGTGTTGTAATGCCCCGAGACCGTTGCGCTAGGTGTCGTCTAGTTATTCGCTGTTGTTGCCTTGTCTTTTGCTTGCATGTTGCATCTTGCCATGTCATCATGTGCATTGCATCATCATGTTTTCAAAACCTGCATCCGTCCGGGTTCCCCAGTTCCGTCTGTTGTCCGTTCTGAGCCCAGACACACTTGCACGCGCCCGCGGCACGCCCGAACAGTATTTTATAAGTGGCCGGAAAATGTTCTCGGAATGGGTTGAAAGTTGGCATGTCATGCTGTTATGTTGTAGGGAGGCCGCCTGCCAAGTTTCATTGCATTCGGAGTTCGTTTGATAGCCCAACTATTAAACTATAGCGGCAATAGTAGCCGGTCAAATGTCAGACTTTTTCGGTCTCCGGAAACAGTCGCCGGGTCTCTCTCTCTCTCTCTCTCTCTCTCTCTCTCTCTCTCTCTCTTCTCTCAGCTCGAGACCGTCTACACAGTCCACTGCCTGCTGCCAAGCCCAACCTAACCTCTCTCGTCAGCCCGCGGCTCTCCTCGCGCGCGCGTCCGGAAGTTGTCCTGAACCTGACCCGGGGAGTCGTCACCGTTGGGTCCGGATCATCCCCAAACATCTACAAAACATCTCCGTTTTGTTAATTGGGCTCCCTAGCTATTTTACCCGTGATCGTCCGATTGCGATCGTAGGGACGAGGTAGCCCCTAACCTAGTCTGTGAGGTATATATATACTCCACTCCTAAGTCCATTTGGACAAACCCTAAAAATTAGGACCCTTGTCCCATCCCACCGCCGCCAGCATCTCCCACCTCGGTATCCTCCCCAAATCCAAAAATCCTCCTCGAATTTCTAACCGGACCAACCCCCTCATCGCCGCCAAATTCCACCCGCAGGCAGCCGCCACTCCTCTCCTCGATCTCCTCCAACCCAGCCTCCCTCGCTCTCTCTTCGCTGTTGTTCCTCCCTGACCGTGCCTCCCGGTCCCGTTGTTCCTCGTAGGGAGCCATGGCCGCCGGCCACCAAAGCAGCAACAGTCCCTCAATCCAGCGCCGCCGTCCCGTGTGCTAGCCAGCACCCTCGCTCCGCCTCCCGCTAGTGAGATCCACCACCGGAGCCCCTCCAGGAGAGCCCCGTCTCTGTAGAGGAGCCCCGCCGCTCGCTCCCTTCCTCCTGCCGGTTTTCTTCTTCCTCCCTGCCTCATGTCTCTCTGTTTTCTCTGTCTCAGGAGTTCTCTCATGGTGCTCGAGGAAGCAACCACCCCGCCGGGTGCCCTCGTCAGCATCCGATGCCGTCGCACCAAACCCGGAGGAAATCGACACCGCCGCGCCCGTTCCCGACCCCCACGAGGCCGCGACCCTCTCCCACCTCGCCTGCTTCATCTCCGTCGAGTCCCGACGCCAGCGAAGCTGCCTGCTGCCCTGCTCGCCTCCTCTGCTTCGCCCTTGCGCGAGGAGCACGCCGCCCCAATGCATGGACCCCGCACCGGATCCCTCCATCCTCGGCGAGCTCCGCCTCCCGTTCCCGTCGCTCCAGCCGCTAAAGTCCCGCCTCGCTGTGCCTCTGCTTGGTGCGGGCTAAGACAAGACGACCGCTGCCGTACGCGGGTCGTTGCGCGTTGACCCTCTCCTGGTCGAGCTGGGCTCCCAGATCCACCCGGCCCAGCGCTGCCGCACCAAGCCCAGCCAGCCGGCCTGCTACCTCTTCCACCGAGCCGGGCTTTGGCCCATGTGAGCAGTTTCCCCAGCCCAGTAGTGTTTTTTTAGGTTAGGCGATTTTGTCTATTTTTCCAGGGAATTCCAGTTTTGCAGATCAGCCCCTAAACTTCATGCATATAATAACTTAATAACCGTGCATTGGATTAAAACAAACTTAATATGAAAGTTGCTTAGAATTTTGTGTAGTTTCATATTATGTCTTTTTCATCCATGTTTAAAATGCTTAAAATGTTGTTTGTTTAAATTTGCTCAAATAACTTGCTAAAATGCTTTATTTCATAACTAAATAACCGTAGATCCAAACCTAACAAACTTTATATGTAAATGGGGTAGAATTTTGCCTAGTTTAACATGGTGACTTTGCTTTGCATGTCTAACCACCCTAAAATTGTGTTTAGGGCAGAGCAGTACCAAACCTAATTTATGCATATGAGGATTTTCTGGAATTGTTGTTCGTTGTTTCCGGCCTCATTTAAACTTGACTAGATAGGTAGTTTTACTTTGCTTCACCCTCTTGCCAAGCTAAAAATATTTAATCTTGTTGGGTACATAAACGAGAGAGAACTGAATAAGTCATGTGGTGTTTCGTCAATGTGCAACAGAGTTGCATGTTGAGCTCCACTTAATTTGTAGGATTTTTTGGGCATTTTGCCATGCCATGCTTCATTAAACTGGACATGCATCATACTTGTTTGTGCATCATGCCATGTTTATGTGGTGGTTGTTTACTATGTTGTTTGCTTCTTTCCGGTGTTGCTTCTTTGGGTTAGTTCCGATAACGTCGCGTTTGTGAGGATTCGTTCGACTATGTCTGTTTGTCTTCTTCATGGAATCGTTCTTCTTCCTTGCGGGATCTCAGGCAAGATGACCATACCCTCGAAATCACTTCTATCTTTGCTTGCTAGTTGCTCGCTCTTTTGCTATGCCTATGCTGCGATACCTACCACTTTCTGATCATGCCTCCCATATTGTTAAGCCCAGCCTCTAACCTACCTTGTCCTAGCAAACCGTTGTTTGACTATGTTACCGCTTTTGCTCAACCCCTCTTATAGCGTTGGTAGTTCCAGGTGAAGATTGGAGTTTGTTCCTTGTTGGAACATGGATATTTTGTTGGGATATCACAATATCTCTTATTTAATTAATGCACCTATACACATGGTAAAGGGTGGAAGGCTCGGCCTTATGCCTGGTGTTTTGTTCCACTCTTGCCACCCTAGTTTCCGTCATACTGGTGCTATGTTCCTTGATTTTGTGTTCCTCACATGGTTGGGTTATAATGGGAACACCTTGACAATTCGCTTTGAATAAAACTCCTCCAGCAAGGCCCAACCTTGGTTTTACCATTCGCCACCTAGCCTTTTTCCCTTGGGAGTCGCGTATCCCGAGGGTCCTCTTTATTTTAACCCCCCCGGGCCAGTGCTTGTCTAAGTGTTGGTCCGAACTAGAACCACTTGCGGCGCCACCTCTGGGAAACATGAGGCCTGGTTTTAGCTGTACGTAGTGTTCATCCAGTGTTGCCCTGAGAACGAGATATGTGCAGCTCCTATCAGGATGTCGGCGCATCGGCCGGTGTTGCTGGACTTGTTTTACCATTGTCGAGGATGTCTTGTAACCGGGATGCTGAGTCTGATCGGATTGTCTTGGGAGAAGGAATATCCTTCGTTGACCGCGAGAGCTTGTGATGGGCTAAGTTGGGACACCCCTGCAGGGATTTGAACTTTCGAAAGCCGTGCCCATGGTTATGGGCAGATGGGAATTTGTTAATGTCCGGTTGTAGAAAACCTAAAACCTTAACTTAATTAAAATGCATCAACCGCGTGTGTAGCCGTGATGGTCTGTTTCCGGCGGAGTTCAGGAAGTGAACACGGTGTTGGAGTTATGCTTGAACGTAGGTTGTTCTAGGATCACTTGTTGACCATAGATTCTCGGTCGTGCTTTGCCTTCTCTTCTCGCTCTCATTCGTGTAAGTTAGCCACGAAATATGCTAGTCGCTTGCTGCAGCTCCACCTCATACCTTTTCCCTACCTATAAGCTTAAATAGTCTTGATCGCGAGGGCGTGAGATTGCTGAGTCCCCGTGACCCACAGATACTTCCAAACCAGTTTGCAAGTGCCGATGATACCGTGCAGGTGGCGCAACCAAGCTCAAGGAGGAGCTCGATGAAGTTCTTGTTCATTATGTTGTTCCTTTTCCAGTTGATCAGTAGTGGAGCCCAGTTGGGACGATCGGGGATATGTAGCATTTGGGTTAGTCTTCTTTTATTTTGGTTCCGTAGTCGGACCTTGTGTGTACCTAGATGATGTAATGCTTTATTCATTTATTGTGTGAAGTGGCGGTTTGTAAGCCAACTATGTATCTCTTTCCCTTATGTATTACATGGGTTGTGTGAAGATTACCTCACTTGCGACCTTGCTTTCAATGTGGTTATGCCTCTAAGTCATGCTTCGACACGTGGGAGATATAGCCGCCTCGAGGGTTTTACACCTCAGGTCCCGGCCCTCGAGCGGGCTCAGCTGCCGCTGGTATGCCAGGTCGCGATGCCGTGGTCAAGGCCAAGGGGTGAGGACTGGAGAGCCAGTAAGAGCTCCCGAGTCGCGATGCTGAGGAGCCCCCCTTTTAACGTGCAAGAGGATTGCATAGGATGAATAGACCCGTGGTGGGCAGCAATCGAGCAGGTGACAGAAGTTGGCAGGTTAAGCATGGAGAGCAGATCAACTTGGATAAATGCAGGAAGGTACATGCCACCGGGTCCGGCCCGAGCGGCTTGGGGATGATGCAGCCCAAGGGGCGCCCCCAACAAGGTAAGCTAAAGACATAACCAAAAGAGATACATCCCGCCGGGATGGACCCACGCGGCCTGGGAATAATGCAGCCCGTGGGGTGCTCCCAGCCTAACGAGCTTGGAAGATGTTACCTGGTTCTGTAGACGAAGTAGAGCTGGTGCAGCTGAAGTCGTGCGTTGGAGAAATGACTCCTCATGAGCCGCCAGAACCCTGAGCCTCGGGAGGCTCCGAGGGTTCGGGAGGCTCCCTGAAGACTGTCTCCATCTCCTCCAGAATGACGTGGTACCTGGCTTCCTGAGCCGCCATGATATGGCGCATGTTGCGCTGATAGGCCGATGCCAAGCTCGGCAAGCCAAAAGGCATACGAACGTAGCTGTGCGGCGGGCCCTCGCAGCGGCCCACACGCGAAGGCCAGAAACGCTCCTGAGATGCGGCCCTGTTGAGCCCTGGGCCGTCGATGTAGACACGCAGCCTAGCATCCTCGCCAGGATGCGAAGCTGCGCCTTGTGGGCGGCCATCGCCGCGCATGGCTCTTGCTTCTTGCAGTTCCTGGGTGGTCTTGGTGATAAACTCCTGAGTGGTGGGCACTCCTCACCCTACGCCCTCCTGAGGGTCACGTGTCGCGAAGCACGCTTCCAAGTGGTGCCCAAGCACCTCCCTCATGAGGTTGGCAAGGTCTGAGGCCCTCCAGAAGAGAGCCCCCGAGCCCTGCCTGAGGACGGCACTGGGCGCGCCTTCCTATGCGACGGAGCGAGGCGCCCCTGGAGCGGGCGCTGGTCCTGACGTGGCTTCTGCCATGGCGCTGTCCTCCTAAGGTCCTGCACGGCGCAGCCGCTTCTTCTTGGGGATGGCCTCTAGAGGGCCTTCATTTCTGCTATCAGGGTCGTCGATTGCTGCGGCTTGAAAGGCGTGCTCGAGGGAGCACACCGTATCCCTCTCTTCACACGGGACCGTGATGATTCCTCCACTTCCTGGCATCTTGGGAACGTTGTAGCTATAATGAGTGACTGCCATGAACTTGGCCAGGGCCGGATACCTGAGGCTGGCATTGTACGGCAGGCGGATGTGTGCAACGTCAAAGTCAATGAGTTCGGTGCGGTCGTTCTTGCACTCCGCGAAGGTGACAGGCATGCAGACCTGCCCTATCGGCGTGGTGGAGCTGTCGGTCACTCCTGAGAAAGGCTTGGTGGGCTGGAGCTGCTCATATGGCACTTGGAGGTTGTCGAACGTGTCGACAGACAGTACATTGAGCCCTTCGCCGCCGTCAATGAGGGTCTTGGTGACCTGCACATTGCTGATGACTGTGGAACATAGCATGGGGAGGGTGCCAGCGGTGGCCGCGCACTTGAGTTGATCCGCCGAGTTGGAAGTGATGGCGCATTGGGACCACCTGAGCGGGCGCGTGGCCTCGAGCTTGGGGAGCGTCGCGTTCACCTCGTGAGCAAACTGCTTGAAGACGCGCTGAGAGGCTGGGGCCTGGGTGCCGCCCAAGATGTAGGTGATCGCACGCGGCTCCTGGAAGCCCCCAGCCCCCTCGTCCTGGTGGCGGTCGTCGTTCCTTCTTGGTGGCGGCAGCGGGGGAAGAACAGCGTTGCCCTGGGGGCGATCTTCATGAGGCGGGTCCCTCCAGGCGTCCTGACGAGGTTGGTCCTGCCAAGGGTCCTCACAAAGCCGGTCGCGCCACTCCTAGCGCGGGCCATGGTCGTCACAGCGTCCGCCTCCACTCCTCCTCCGCGGCCGTAGCCCCAGTCGTTGTGCTCGGAGCGTCGACCATAGTGTCCTCTTCATATGGCTTGGAGCTCTTGACAGTCGCTGGTGTTGTGGGTGTTCAGGTTGTGGAAGGCGCAGAATGGTCGGCCGTTCTTGGATGACTCGGGCTGATCTCTGCCCCGCTTGATGTCGGGCTCCGCTGCGAGCATAGCTACCTCCTAGCGCTTTACATCCTAAGCCTTGGCCTTCTTCTCCTCCGCGCCCACGGCTGGCGGCTCAAGGAGAGAGAGGCACCCTCCTCACCTCTTGCGCACCTGTTCGCCAGGTTGAACAGCTCCTGAGATGTGCAGAGCTCCTCGTGGATGGCGAGCTCTTCCTTTATCTTGACGTCATGGACACCGTCGGAGAACGCAGAGATGATGTCCTCGTTCGTAACCTTGGGGACCTTGAGGCGGGTGTTGTTGAAGTACTGGATGTACTTCTAGAGGGTCTCTCCTGGCTGCTGCCTAATGCGGCGTAGGTCACCCGCGGCCGGTGGGCAGTCGCGAGTGCCCTGGAAGTTGGCGACAAAGCGGTCGCGCATCTCGTCCCAGGAGGAGATCGAGCTGTGCTGCAGGTTCAGGAGCCAGGAGCGAGCTCCATCCTTGAGAGCCATGGGAAACCAGTTCGCCATGACCTTTTCATCGCTGTTGGCCGCTTCGATGCTCTGCTCATAGAGCTGCAGGAACTCCGCGGGGTCGGCGGTACCGTCGTAGCGAGGAGGCAGATCCGGCTAGAACTTGCCCGGCCAGGGGACGCTATGCAGCTCGGGAGTAAAGGCGCGCCAGCCAGCCGTGGTTGCCGGGGCCCGCCTCAGAGGTGGAGACTGGTCTTGACGAGGTCCGCGCTGCACCGCTGCAGGCGGTGCGCGGTCTTGACGAGGTGGCATGGGGAGCGTAGGTGCGGCTTCTCATGGACGCAGAAGTTCTTGGCAGCTTCTCTCTTCGCGCGTGGGCGCCGGGCGAGGCGGATCACGTGGCGGAACCACGCGCCTTGGTGCAAAGGCGACATCTTGGGCTGAGGTGGTGGAGGCGCGCCATGAGCACTGTCGCCCGTGGCTGGTTGAGGGGAAGGCAAAGAGTGCGACGGCACCGGAGAGCCCCCTGCGGTGCGGATGAGCTCGGCGGCGCGGTCGAGCCACTCCTCGTAGAGGTCATCAATGGGGCGGTAGCGCAGGAGCTCGTTCGCTGCGAGGAGCACAGCCCATGCCTCCATGGGAGCGCGATGCGTTTGAGACGAAGAACCGGCAGGGGTCAGCGATGGAGTGGTTGTGCAGCCGTCCTGTCGCACCGAAGGATGCAGCGAAGACACCTGCTGCTCGTTCCTCGCCGTGCCGGTGGCAGCATTGTCGGCGGGAGACAGAGAACGGCGATGTGGCCCACCGACGGGAGCCGTCTGAGCGACGCGGGCGGTGAGGGCAGCTCGATGCTCAGCTCGAGCACGGCAAGCGTCCTCCATGGAGACGACGAAGAGACGGAGCGACAAACTGATGGAAGGGAGGCTACGGCGCACCCCTACCTGGCGCGCCAAATGTCGGATGTGGGGTTTCGGCAAACCCTTATGGTTCGAACACTGGGGTGCGCGCGAAGTATTTCCTTCCCACCAATCAATGCCCTAGCTCGCTAAGATCTCGCGGACAAACTCGACGAACTGGCAACACAGAAAGACACAAGATTTATACTGGTTCGGGCCGCCGTTGTGGTGTAATACCCTACTCCACTGTGGTGGTGGTGGATTGCCTCTAGGGCTAATGATGAATAGTACAAGGGAAGAACAGCCTCCTGAGGTTGAGGTGTTCTTATGCTAGGTGAGCTTATGTGTGTGCGGGTTGTCTGAATGATCCGTCCGATCATCCCTCCCTTGCTAAGGTGGTGGCTAGTCCTATTTATATCGTCCCTGGTCCTCTTCCCAAATATCGCGCGGGAAGGGAGCCAACAATGGCGGGCTAATTCAAAGGGGGATAGCTAGTACAAGCTATCCTGACGAAAGTGGTATTCGCCTGCCAAAGGCTCTGGTGGTGACGCCACCTTGGACTCCATGATGACCTTCATCTTGCCGTCCTCCTGGTCTTGGTCTCGTTGCACCAATATAGCAACCTTTGCCCGCTGCGCTGGCCTCCTTAGCACCAAAAAGGAAACAAGGATGCTGCGCATGCTTGCGCCCACCGGGCGCCCGCCTGGTGTCGTGCGTCATGGCTCACGTCACGAGGGCCTCGTGAGGTTTGCCCCACCTTGATATCTCTGCTCCTCGTGAGCCTGCCTGGCTAGGCCACTCCAGAGGAGGCCTTGCTTCGTCCGCCTCGCGAGGCTTGGACCCTCGCGAGGGTCTTGGATGCTTTGTTGGTGATGATGGGCCGTACGGCCTGCTGGCTCAGCCACGCCGCGGGACGCAAGTAGGCAAGTCTAGGGACCCCCATTCCCAGAACGCCGACACATGGAAAAGATGTCCCGGTTCTCATGGATGAACTCGATGAGCGCGCTTTCCTATTTCAGAGCCTGATTAGCACTGATGTTGAACTGCTTAGATGAGTCATCAGTGACAAAATCAACCATCTTGGTATCATCTGCCCACTTAAACTTGAGAACCAGATCATGCTGTGTGGTTGGCTTTTTCAAATACGTCATATCTGCTAGGTCAACATTATCCTTGTAGAATTTCAGCTCCTCCGTCGCACAAACTGACTCAACATAAGCCGCATCCCCCTCTTCACACTCCAGAGCTATCTTATGACTCCCGTGTACTGTAATGATTCCTTTATGACCCGACATCTTGAGTTGTAGATACACATAACACGGCCGCGCCATGAACTTGGCATAAGATGGCCATCCAAATAGAGCATGATATGGGCTGCGGATCTTGACCACTTCAAAGGTCAATGTTTCTGACCTAGAGTCATGATCATCTCCAAAAATAACTTCCAAAGCTATCTTACCGACTAGATATGCCGACTTACCAGGCACCATGCCATGGAAAATAGTGTTTGAAGGCTTAAGGTGTTTATCAGCCAACCCCATGCGTCGGAAAGTCTCATAATAAAGTATATTGATGCTGCTTCCACCGTCCATGAGTACCTTGGTGAACTTATACCCTCTGAGCGCAACCACCGAAGCCAAATGACCCGGATTATCAACCCAGGGCGGGTGATCCTCCCGACTCCATACAATGGGCTGCTCAGACCAACGTAGATAACAAGGAACTACTGCTTCAACATCATTGACTAATCTCTTATGAAGCTTCTGGTCACACATACACAAGCTAGTGGTAAACACATGATATTGCCCACTATTCAACTGCTTCGGGTTACTCTGGTAACCAGACTGTTGTTGTTGCTGACCCCCTTGATTATTCTGCTGGTTGTAATCACCCTGGTTGTTGTGATTACCTTGATTGCCATGAAAACTAGAGTTAGAACCACCACTGCCATAACCCGGACCGTGAGACCCTGGCCCAGAACCGCCGCCTGGCCCGTGGCCGTCAAGGAAAAGATTTGAATTTCTGTACTCCTTCATGATGTGACAATCCTTCCATAGATGGCTGGATGGCCTTTCCTTCATACCATTTCATGGGCAGGGCTGATTCAACATACATTCCAGATTGATACCAGATCCTCCGGCTTGTGCGGGCAGCTTACCCTTACGACGCTGACCATTATTCTGCGCATTGGTGTTAGCCACAAAGTCAAAACTATTATCAGCTTTGCGCTTACCGTTGCCTCCTGGGTTATACTGCTGCCCCTTAGCATTGCTACTCCTCTTCCCCTTCCCCGCCTTATCGTCATCAGACTTGGGGTCTTTGGTACTATCAGAGTATGCATATTTAACCAGAGCTGCCATGAGCGTCCCCATGTCATTGCAGTGGCGCTTAAGCCGCCCTAACTTCTACTTCAAGGGCGTGAAATGGCAGTTGTTCTTCAACATCAGCACCGCTGAGTCAGCATTGATGTGATCCGACGAGTGTAAGATTGTTGAGCCCCGGCGGTCCCAATGGGTTGTTGATTCACTTTCTTCCTGAACACAAGCGGCTAGATCCACAATCAACATGTGCTGCTTACACGTATCTTTGAAGTTCTGGATGAACCGGGTTTTCAACTCGGCCAACGAGCCGATGGAATTGGCAGGAAGCCCCTTCAACCAGGTGTGGGCCGTTCCTTCCAACATCAGGGGAAAATACTAAGCACACGTAGCATCACTGATGTCCAGCAACTCCATGGCCATCTCATAACTCTCGATCCATGCCTCAGGACTTAAATCAGCTGTATAATTTGGCACTTTGCGAGGTCCTTTCAAATCTTTGGGTAGACGCTCATTACGTAGATCCGGCACTAAGCATGGCACGCCCAAGTTTCGAAATGTTAAACTTGGCTCCACAGAGGTGGTTGGATGAACCGGAGTTGGTTGACGAGCTTCATACTGGGCCGCCAGCTCGGCCTCTCGATGAGCTCTACCTTGATCCACCACATCCTGAGCGTTTGCACCATCACCCACCGGGTCATGCCCGCGGGGCGGGTTATGGTTTTGTCCACTGCTCGACACAGCCGGATCATCGAGATGCCTGCTGTAACTCCGGCTCGGGCAAGGGGTGGAATGAATCCTATCCCGACTGTATGAATAAGCCTGTTGCTGAGTTAACACCGTCTAGAGAATCTCTCTAGCCCTCTGTGTCTCAACCGCCGCTGGCGATTCACCTTCAATCGGGATAGCTGCTAATCGAGATGCTGCAGCGATCATGTTATCAAAAGGGTCGGAGTAATGACCCAGTGGCGTCGGCACATGCTGTGGCGGGTTGTTGTTCTGACGAGGTGGATCCACTACACGCGGTTGAACCGGCGCACCCGTCCGAGGCGCTTCAACTCGGTTTGCCCCTGTCGGGTTACTGGTTCCTTCTCCTGGCGTGTTAAAAAGATTTCAAGGTTCATAGACCAACGGCAGACGGGTCTGATGCCTCCTCCTCATGACATCGTTTGAAGCATTTTGATCCAACATGACCCGGTAAGACTCTGCCTGAATCCGTTGTGACTGGGCATCCAAAGCAGCCCTTTCTACAGCCATCTTAGTGCCTTCTGCATTTAACTCCTCCTTAGGCTGCGCTATCTCATCGCGCAATCTTGTGACCGCTGCGTTATGTTGATCTTGATCTGCCTGGTTAACCACCGCTGTCAACAACATCGTCAATTTATCCAGCAAATCTGTTAAAGCCTGAGCCGGCGGGCTCTCAGGGCCTCCTGCCCCGGCAGCCGCTGCCGCCCCTGACCCGGAAACCAGCTCGGCCGCGGTTGTTGAGTGCTGCATAGCGTGGGTACCGGCCATGAAAATTGCAACTCAATTCGGCGGCTCACAGGGGTCTGGAATACTGTCGCCATCGGAACAGCCCCCAAGCCGTCCCTCTTGCAGTTGATACAGTGACTCGGTCTCACCAGTGGATGACTCGCCATCAGAGTAGACGACGGTCTCATCACCAGATGCTGGCCTGTCCTCCGATTCCACTCCATGGATAAATCCCACGAAGGCACGACTCATGGCTGGCCGAACTCGGGCGGTCTCGTACGCTGAGCTGTCTTGATGATGTCGGTGCAGATGTCCGGCTCAGGGCCCGGTTCGCCGATCTTGCCGATGAAGACGTGGATTCCACCAAAGGGGACCCGGTACCCGTACTCAATTGAGCTGGCCTCGGGGCCCCAACCTGCGTCGTCGATGTAGAGCTTGCCGCGACGACTCTTGGTCAACCGGCCCATGGCGTATCCCTTGATCCCTTCGAAGCCGCCCTTTAAGAACTCGAAACCATCGTGCGATAGCCCCACGGTGGGCGCCAACTGTCGTGGAAACATCACGGAAGTTTCCTAGTGTGAGGACTTAGTTGTGGAGCCATCGCGTTGAGGTTAGCTTAAAGGGGTTAATCATGACAAAGGACATGGGGAGTTTATACTGGTTCGGCCCCTTCCGATGAAGGTAAAAGCCTAGTCTAGTTTGCAGTTGGTATTGCTAGGGTTTCGATGAATGGGGAGCGAATACACTTGACTCGGCTGTCGATCTCTTCTTTCTTGTCCTAAGCCGCCGCTAGGTCGTCCCCATATATACACGGGTTGACGCCCTGCAGCCCTCAGAGTCCCGCTCGGCTAATACAACGTATCCGGCTCGGTGACCTTTTACACATGCCTTACAATACAAGTTTACATAGATGGTGGTTTACTCTCATGGGCCTTATGCCGCCTTCGGGTCTGGGCCCTCTAGTGTGCCTATCTATGAATCGCCACGTGACCTTGGGCTTCATTGTGATGAATCTTCATAGGGATGACCCGCCCCCTCCTAGGCGGGCCATGCCTAATAGTTATATCCCCAACAAACACCTTGAGTACATGATAGAATTTTGGCCACCAAACAAAGTTCCATTGACAACTACCTCCTCTGGCCAACCCACCATGTCTATTAGCTCTACTATACCCTAGATCATTACTCTGGAAAGTGGCACTAGCATCAAAGGCTCCTAGATTGCCAAGACATTTTGTCGAGCACACTATGTGCATGCGCTGGGGGTGGCCAGAGCGCCCGTATGGCCGGCACTGACATCGACTTGGTGCCACGCCCCTGCTTCCTCCCCGACGCTTGCAGCTGCCTAGAAGGCGTCACCATAAAACCACCAACCCCACCGACACCTCCCCTTGTCTCCTTGCGCCGGCCATGCACCGCCCTGCACCGTCCAGCATGACGCCGTGTCGAGTAAGCCGCCGCCCAGGACACGTGTCTCGTCTTTGAACCAGCCACCGCACCCCTCCTTCACTACGGACCTCCACCGCCCTCACCAACCGAGTCGACCACCACCTTCCATGCCGACCAAGAGCACCACCTGTCGAACCATGCGCCACCATGTCTCTATTGGGCCCTCTCACCTTGATTGCCACCGTCAAAGCTCATCTGCGGCTCACCGACCACGCAGCGACCGCACCGACCCCTGCACCGACCAAGCCTACCCCGACATCGGCCTCGGATTGCCATTAATATCCTCCGCCACAGTGGAAACTCTCTGAAACCCGCGGCGCTGCCTCTCCCTCCACCTAAAAAGCCCCCAAGCCTCACTCTGCATCGGCCTCACCTCACAATCATCGAAATCATTCACCATATCAAGAGCAGATCTCGGGGATGCCATCTTCTTCCTCTCCGACGAGAATGGTCTCTGCTACTTTTCGGTTGATTCCGAGCTCTCTGGTACCTCCCCTCTGCAAACAGGGGCGGGCCCAAGATTTGAAGAGTGTGTATTCAAAATCTCAATGGCTATAGTTTTAACATCTTAAAGCCTTGTTTTTTTGCATATATAATTTACTATAATATTGTATTTTCCTAATTATAACATCCAAACAATTCATGAATTCAATGCAAACATGTCACGAACTCCAATATATTAAATAGAAAGCAAAATTAACTTACTTAATGTTGTGCACCTCATGCTACTGTTGTTGGTGTTCAACGATCATCACACAGCTTGCAGCCTGCTGCATAATGAGAGAAGAACGCAAAATGATACACACATGTGTTAAACTCAGCTATGTTTCAGTACGAGCAGAGAGGAGTGAATCCAATCATAATAGTCGAGATGTCGAATGATATTACTGTATTATTAGGAATTTAGGATACAAGATATAAGAGTGTTTCAAAGACGTACATACCTTGAACCTCTGTCTTTAGAAATTGGAATTTGGATACCGATCCTCGGACGCCGCCAAGCCAGAGCAAAGTTGGGGTGAGACGGCGAGGGATGGATACGTCCACGCCGTGGGCCGGATGCCTGCACCATGCCGTGCTATTGCGCCAGCATGGTCTCGTGCACCAGTTCATCTGTTCGTGTGGGATCGATTGATCGTGGGCTTGTGGCTCATGCAATCTGCCTATCACCGCTTCGTGCGAGCTATGTGCAGCAATGATTTTGAACTTGGGCTGGGAGAGGATGACATTAGGCCACGGGCCATGTGGAGTGGCAAGGGAGAGAAGCATAAGGTGGATTGGTCTTGTTTTGGGCTGATTTTTTGCATGGTGTTTTGGGCTGAATTGCTTGCATAGCATGTTCTTCGGTGTCCATATCATTTTTCTCCATACATATACACTCTACACACTATATATACATAATTTGTTGTCAAAAATCATGGGTATTTAACTGAATACCCATGAATTGAACTGGGCCCGCCCCTGTCTACAAATGACCACCGCAGGAGATCCACACCATGATGACCAAGACTTTCAGCCCTCCAATTTCACTCCCCCGCAGCCGGAGCAAGCTCCTGGACGGGAGTCCCCTTTCTCCTGAAGTCGCCGTCGGCCGGAGACCACGACACCATTTTTAATGATACAGAGCTCACCGTCGGCTGTGCCGCATACCAGGAGGATCGATATGCCCTCCTGAGCATGTAGATTGCCTCTACTTCACGAGGGGCACTGCTATTCACCTGCGAAGAGCGCCGGAGCTTCGCCCCTATTCTGTCGCGGGAGAGAGACATGAGGTGGACTAGTCAAACCTAACTAGTGGGCCATGCAGGACCCACTGTCAGTGACCAAAACCACACTAAGTCGTCGCTAAGTGAAAGTGTATTCCACTAAGTACGTCTTTTGTTCTGGAACACATATTTCTATCTGAGCCATTTTCTTTTTAGAGTTTAAATAAAATAAGATTTTGACCCAACTTTGACCGGCCCTAGTTTTTTAAACCACAACTCCAAATGAATTGATTCTTTCCTGCCATTCTTTAAATTTCATCTAGTTTAGTTTAGTATTTATTTCAAAAAAATCAACAACTTTTTTGTACTATTTTGAAAGTATGTGGTAATTGCCATATTTTGGAAATAGGAAAAATGGAGGGAAGAAAATTTTCAAAACTTTTGGAGTGCAACCAACCCTTCTACATGATCAAGGCAAGCATCGTCAACACTTGATATGGTGAAAGTTTGGTTGTTTGCTTGCTAGAATAATTTGATCATGTGTATGATAGTTCAAATAAAATTTTGCATAGTGATATTTAGGCATGTGAGGATTCTTTAATAGAATCGTTACACTTAAACATGAACACATGTGGGTGTGGTTATTTCCTTGTGACACACA
Organism: Triticum urartu; assembly: GCF_056163025.1. Classification (NCBI taxonomy): domain Eukaryota; kingdom Viridiplantae; phylum Streptophyta; class Magnoliopsida; order Poales; family Poaceae; genus Triticum; species Triticum urartu. The sequence goes on along the minus strand of NC_141873.1, from coordinate 187,953,891 downwards.
TGGCTATATCTGCTCTGACTAACATGCAGGAAGGAATCTGTCACTAGTGAAAGTGACTGTGAGACAGGAATCTTGTTGTGACGAGAATGAACAGAGAGGGCATGTTGGGACATGCCAGGTGGTGACCCTGTTGGGTACTACCAAGGAGAAATGTATTGTGCTAACCACTGCTGGAAACTTAACCTCCTAAGTCAGTCATAGATCGAGTCATGTTCTGGTAACCCCCATACTTGATTCATGCTGCCAGTTGTCCTGCCTCGGGTAGGGTATGGTTCAGTGAGTTTTTAACCCCTTTCTGTGCACACACCGTACAAAGAGGCCATACTGAAAGATACCATTGGCCCATGGTAGGTATGTCACTTGGTCCGGGGGCATGGGTGTCTTCAGTTGAGGCTGAAGAGTGGTAGCACCCCTAGTTGTGCCGGTATAAGTATTGTGACCCCATTCTATTAGAGGTGAGAAGCCTTCCCACTTAGATTCTTACTCTATCATTTCCTTGGGTGATTCCTTGCTTCGGTTAGTTAAAACTGGTGTGTGCTGGTCAGGTGTGTTTTCAACCCAAAGGCCGTAATGGGAACTAGTCAGCGTCTCGGTGCTGGTTAAAGAAATCCTTTACTTATGGATAAAGAGTACAACCTGTGCAGAGTATAAAACCTATTCGAATAGCCGTGTTCGTCGTTAAGGACTATGGTCTGGGATGGATCAAGTGTCAGTCTTAGTATCGGTCTCCGGAGGAAAAGAAGTAAATCAGAAACCGATTATGATTTATGATGGAAGGTTATTATCACTAATGTTATTATGGACTAACCATTTCTCTTATATTAGATGTTAAGTATCTTTGGGAAGGTTTTACCTTGATACTCGTGTTTTTATTTTCTTATAAGCCCTTTATGAGGCATTGCTTCAGACACCCGACTGTGGCATTTTTTTTCAAGACCTTTTGAGGCATCACTTGAGACACCTGACTATCACATATATTATTTCTTTTGGAATTCACCGGGTGGTTCTACCGCCTAGAATTCCCTTTGCCTTTATTTTCATTTGAAGTAAAGCCCTTTGTCTGGCGCCGCGAAGACGCCCAACCGTAGCATTCTTTTATCTTTTTCTCTTCGGTTCCTTCGGGACGGTTCTACCTCCTAAGGCCCGAATTTAAATTTATATGCAAAATTATGAATTACTTATACCTTACTGATATATAATACTTCACATGGTAGCATTATATTTTTGTCATGGCATGGTAGAATATACTTAAAATTAGTTGGATGCATTATGCCTACTTTGTTAAATCTTTTGTTCAAGATGTTTACGAGTACATTCAAATGTACTCAGTGGCTTGTCACTGGCTATTGTATTGGCCAAATTCGATTTGGAGAGGAGCACTACGAAGACACCCCGCAACCCTGGAATTAGAGATAGCAGCCACGTGAGATAGAAGTTAGCCAGGTCAGTTGTTCCTGTGGGAATGGAGTCCCATCAACGTTGGAGATCCACGAGACGCTTCCGTCATCCACCACTAGAGATTATTGTTATACTCAATGGACCTTTATGGTCTTATACTTAAATTCTTGTAAATGCTTGGAATTCTGTATCAAGGAAATGTCCACTAGCAACAGTAATCCTGCGGCTGGTGATGACACAAGGGTCAATTGCTAGGAATTTATGTCCAAGAAACCGGCCCTGACACCTGGTTTCCTGAAACTAAAACTTGAGGACAAGTCTTCTCTCAACTGAGGGGTATTGTCAGAACCTGGTTATCTTCTATCTAACTATTCAAAAGTGGTGTCAATTTCTTCAGTTAGAAAATACGAGTTTAGAGCAACACTATGAAGATCCTACAGCTGGGAATCAATCTTGTGATCCAACGACTACAGTCCATCGTCTAGAATTGTTGTTGTCCTGTAGCCTTTCTCCGCCGTTGACAACTAGGCAGTAACTGTGTAAATTCAGTATGGAACCTATCTGTAAGACTATATCAATGAGTGAGCCCAAGAGCTCTGGCCATGAAATGAAATTCTATCCTAGCTTATCTTGTTCTTACTTTCGTAGCTAGGGTTTCTACCTAAAAATTCCCAATCATTGCGGGTCCTCCACATTGGGAGTAATTTCTGTTGTCGATCCCACGCGGGACTTGACACGGCCGTAGGAGTCAGTGGCTGGAATGGGAAAGGCAGATCCGAATGATAGTTGGTCGGTGTCGGTGTCAAAACCAGCAGATCTCTGGTAGGGGGTCCCGAACAATGCGTTTGAGGATTGATGGTAACAAGGGACAAGTGGGACACAATGTTTACCCAGGTTCAGGCCCTCTAATGGAGATAAAACCCTATGTCTTGCCTGATTGTATTCGCTGAGTAGAGGGGTTACAAGAGTTGATCTACCTCGAGATCGTAATGGCTAAACCCCAGCTGTCTAGCCTATGAGAATTCTGATAGCCTCTATGGACTAAACCCTCCAGTTCATATATACACAGACGGATCTAGGGTTGTACAGACTCGGTTTGTGGGGGAAGGAAATAACATATCCGGACACCAAGCTTGCCTTCCATGCATATAGGAGTCCTACCCGGTCACGGGGGAAAGTCTTCTTCACGGCCCATCAGTCCGGCCCATATCAAATTGTACGGACACCTGAGGACCCCCTAATCCAGGATTCCCTCAATAGCCCCTGAACAAATCTTCGATGACGATGTGCTCGGCACGCAGATTGTCTTCGGCATTGCAAGGCGGGTTCCTTCTCTTTAAATACTTTAAGATACCAACCTACACAAAGGATTTGTATCTGGCTCTGTATAATTAAAATAAGCCTTAGCCATGAAGGCAAGACTTCAAGATAAAATAGTGTCTTTTACTGACAACGTTTTTTCGGCGAAGCATCAGATCTGGCTCTTTAACATTTCAAACCGTTTTACGCCTCCCGCTTCGCGTTTAGAGACATAGCCCTCATTAGCATGCCTTGTCAAAATAGAGATCGTGCCCGCCCATTGCGGGATCCTCATCAATACGGTTTTGGGTAATCCAACCGTGCCATTCGCATGATCTCTTTGGGAACATGCGAGTTTTAAGTCTTGAGAGGGGGGCATTTGGTATTTCACCGCCTATAAGAGGGTAAAGATTCCTCCTTTTTCCCACGCCTTTCTCCTATCTCCTGCATTCTCTTCCTATGAGCTCCAGCACCCAAAAGCTCAATCTATCCCACCGCCACCAACCTCCCCAGCCATGGATGGATCTGGCTCCAAGGGCAAGTGGGAGGCCTCCTCCGTCACCGAGAAAGACGTCAAGGAGCTCCGGGTGCACCTATCTGTCTGCGGACATTGCGCAGAGGCTCCCCAACAAGGGTCAGGTCACGCCGACCCCGGAGCCCGACGAGAGAGTAGTGTTCAATCCCCACTTCTTCTGCGGGCTAGCGTTTCCCCTTCACCCCTTTGTCTACGGCCTCATGTTCTATTACGGGCTGGATTTCCATGATCTAGCCCCCAACCCCTTCCTCCACATATCGGCGTTCATCATCGTGTGCGAGGCTCTCCTTCGCATTCCAGCACACTTCGTCCTATGGCTCAAGGTTTTCAATCTAAATCCGAAGGTGGTCGACGGACAGCATGCGGACTGCGGTAGGGCCATGGTGAGCAAGCTTCCCAACACCGTCTGGCGTAAAGGGGCATTAGTGGAGACAGTCAAGGTGTGGCAGCATGAGTGGTTCTACATCACCGAAGCCCGCAATGCCAACTGGGTAGCCACACAGGACTTCAGATCCGGACCCCCACTAGGCTCACCTCCTGGATCGCTAAGGGCTCTGACTGGGGGTCCTCGGCGGAGGTGCAGATGCTGCAAAAGTGCATCACCAACATGATAGGCAAAAACATCGGTCTCACAGACGTGATTCAGGTGATGCTCTTCCGCCGGACTCTTCCTTGCCAACTCTGGGCCTCTCATATGTGGGAGTTTCATCCGGAGGAGCCATAGACTTTGAAGCACTTCTTCGGCATGACGGACAAAGACATTCGGAAGGTGCGTTTCAAGGCCCAAAAAATGTGGCCGAAGAAGACCGAGGACATCGGTCTCGACGTAGAGAATCTGGCCTCACCGGTAAGCATGATTTCCTGATTACCTATTTGGTAAATAAGTTTAAATATAATATATCATCGGTGTTTCGTGCAGGGCTGGACGGCAAAGGCGGAGTGGATCAAGTGTCTGGCACCGCTGCCCGAAGACCCAGCCACACCCCAGCTGACAGAGATGCTGGTCCCGACGCCGTATCAGGCGCCAGAGAAAAAGGCCAAGAAGAAGAAGGGCAAGGAAGCCAAGGGCGGCCCCCGCCATAAGGGTCTTTCGGACGCTGTGTTCGGAGAGACCGAAGCCCCCTCCTCCCATGAGGGAGATGACGAAGAGGAGGTGGAAAGTGACGTCACTCGTAAGGGGAGGAAGAAGAAGAGGGCAGCCTCCGAAGACCCGAAGGGGGAGGCGCCTAAGAGGGGGAAGATGACCCACCAGGATAGTTCACACTCATATGCCGAACTGGTCCCCAAAAAGCCTCCCAGGGCGAAGCCCCTGGCCGAATCGTGAGTATTTAGATACTTATTACTATTTATCTTTCAGTTTTCATGTTTGTGTTATATGATTTGTTATGCCATGTGCCTTGCAGCCCTCCCCGCGATCTCCCAAACCCTTCGTTATCGGAGGGGAGTTCTCTGCCACCTGAGATGGCAAAGAGCGAGACGCCGCCACGAGCCCCTTCATCCGTCACCATGGATGAAACCGAGGTGTTATCCCGAAGGACCTCTCCTGGCCGCGAAGGGGCGGGCGAGGCCATCGAGCAAGCGCCCGAGGTTAATACCTCGGTTGCCGAAGACATAGGGGAGGCGACCCCTATGACAACCGACGATGGGGACCCCCAACTATGCGGGCCCCTACCGGACACCACTCAGGAGACCAATGCGGCTCCGGATTCCGGTGAGCAGCCCCCTTCTAAGGAGGGGGAGGAGTATCAGCTCCATCGGCGGCCTCCATTGATTCGGAGGCACCGAATAGTCTAGCAAAAGCACTGCGATGTGCTTCCATTATGGATGAGCACCGCACCCTGATGGGTGTGGTGGTAGAAAAGGTCCAGTCTGCCAAGAGCAGACTGAACGAAGCCTTTACCAGCCTACTAACGGGCTTCGAGGTATGTGATGTAATGCTCTAAACGCTTTTCCAAATATATACATAGGAATATGCCTGTATACAAATAGTAGCCCTAAGGCTCTGTCCGGTGGGAAAGAAACCGGACAGAGGATCCACATGAAATTTGGGAAAACTAACATACTTCTCTGTCATTGTAACAGGCTTCCCTATTGGCGGCTACCGCCTAGGCCGCCGAAGTGTCCAAACTCAATCGGAAGCTTTGGTTGGCCGATGAAGAGATCGACCACATTAACAAGTGGTTCGATGAGACACGAGGTATGCATATAGGTTTTAAAAGTTTATTTGTATATCACAAGTGATAGTTATATTCAGAGATTAATTCGTGAAATGCTTTGATTATGAGCATAGTTGGTGAGGCCGAGGTCCAGACCCTCAAAGGCGCCCTTGCCCATGCCCAGAAAGAGGAGAAGGTGAATAAGGCAGCCGCTGACAAAGCGGCTGCAGAACTGAAGACTGAGCTGGCCGCCTGCCGCCAACACGAAGCTCGAGTGGCTGAAGTCGAGTAGGAGCTTAAGGATGCCATCCTCAAATGTGAGGATTTGGATCAGAAGACTTCGACCATGTTGTCCGAACTCACCAAAGCCGTCCAAGAGGCTAAAGAGGCGCGGGTCAAGTCCCGGAGTGCTCGCGAAGAGATCCGCCAGGCAAAGCAGATAGCGGCTGGTAAGGCCTTTCTTTTGCAGAGTATATTTGGAGGTCAAAGATATGCTTTGCTTACTCGAGTGTGGAGTTCTCCAGACGCGTTTGCGGATCTACAGACGAGTGCCAAGGAGTGCTGCTGATGTCGTACAATGCTTCCAAGCACAGGAGGGGAACTCAACCGAGAAGTTTTTCTGGTCGCAGTTTCTTGTGCCGTAGCACCCGATGCCTCCAAACGACCAGATGAAGAAGCTTATGGAGCTGCGTAGGGTGGCCGGCTTGGCCATGAAGGACTTAATAGTCCAACTCTGGTAGGCCGAACCTATCCCCGACAGCTACTTCGGTTTGGTGAAATGACTTGTCGATGCGCGACCCCACATTGATGGCCTTTGCCCATGTCAAGATGCACTGGACAAGGATGAAGGCCACCAACGTGGCGACCGCAGGCCCGCCCGAAGGCAAGGACCACCGCAAAACGGAGAGATACTTTGAAGACGTCCTACTAGGGGCCCAAATAGTAGAGGGCCAGTGCTCTAAGGACGTGATATTTGAGTAGATTTGTGTGGGTTGTAAAAAACTATGTTATGGTCCCTTGCTTGTAATATATTCATGCCTTTTATCTTTAAGCTATTTTCCTCCTGTGCAGCCATTTTAATTCTGAAAGTTGCTAGTCGTCGGCTTCAGCCCCCATGTAGATGCTATGGGGGTGTTCGACGTAGCGCGTGACCACACTTTATCCAACGTCTTGGCCCGTGAAGGGGGTGTCCGCGAGGTGAACCAAGCAATTAGACTATGTCGAATTATTACTTTCACTTAGCCATAGGAGTATGATGGTGGGGCTAAATACTAGCCCCTTGTGCGTGTGCGGCAATCCGAACTAAGGTGCCTTTTCCACGAGGCTAGACGAAGACCAGCCCCTCGTATAATACGGAATAAATCACTAACGGTTTGTAGTAAGTCACCGAATCACCGACCAGCTCTCGCTTTATCATGACAGTCAGTTTTCAGCTTTCTCTACTGAGGTATTTGACCAGATGAACCAGAAGTACAATCGTAGTAGTTCTCCCTTTAATACCTTAGTTGAACGAGCGGAACGTTAGGTGGTAAGCATAGGAGCCGGGAAACCCAACTATAGACCAAGGACATGATTTAGAGCCGATGCATATTGTGCAATATTCGGCATGCCGAAGAGTACCCTAGAGGTGTTCGGACCTGAAAACATGCGGAGCCGAATACAACCCCCGGTATTAAGGCCGGACTAAAGCACACGCGGCATTCTGACATAAGGGGGAATATAGATGGCAATGTGAAATAAATCATTACCGAACAAAAGTGGTAACCAATTGTTTCCTTTATACCCTTATTGAAAAGTAGAGATGTGCTATTACAGAGAATGCCATGAATATCATGGCTATTTTACATGCTAAGATTTTACACAAGGGAAAGTTTTACACAGGGCGTAAAAGCAGTGGTTTTGAATATCCCAGTGGTGCCCTGCCGCACGTTTGCGCCGTTTCTCCTTGGTGAGAAATCCTTTGAGAGGAAAAGTCAATGGTCGTCTATAAGAAAGGGTAATCTGGAAAGGAGCCCCTATTCAACCGTAGAGTAGGTAGGTTTTAATTAACTTATAGTACAAAAAAGGAAAAAGGGGGAAAAGGTTAAGGTCCGAATAGGGTCAAGCCGTACTATAGACCTTTTCTATAGTATGCCTCCGGCGCTGCCCAAGGTATTTTAAGTGCGTAATGATGCATGCGTGGTACATGTGCCGCAACCTTATCGGGCGTTTGGCGGAGCCTGAACTGCTATTCAAGCTCTGGATCAGCCGTGTTGTCGTGTTGTAGTGTTGATCAGACTTGCTTGGCAGTGCCATGGGTCTTAATGACCAAAGAGTTGTTCGGCTTGATGACGCCGTTCTGTACTTTGACTGCAAGGGTCGCGGTGCGCTCCATGTTTCCATTGACTGTGATAACACCGCACGGTCCAGGCATTTTGAGCCTTAAATAGGCATAATGTGGGACCACATTAAAGCGGGCGTAAGCAGTTCGTCCAAGAAGCGCTTGATAACCACTTCGGAAAGGGACGATATCGAAGATTAACTCTTCACTTCAAAAGTTATCTAGAGAGCCGAATACTACTTCCAGTGTTAAGGAGCCCGTGCAGCAGGCCTCCACACTAGTTATCACTCCTTTAAAGGTAGAGTTACTAGGATTGATTCTTGACGGGTCAATGCCCATCTTACGGACAGTGTCTTGATAAATCAGGTTGAGACTGCTGCCGTCGTCCATGAGGACTCTAGTGAGATGGTATCCATCTATGATGGGATCGAGTACCAGTGCCGCCGAACCTTCATGACGGATACTAGTTGGGTGGTCCCTACGATGGAAGGTGATCGGACAAGTTGACCATGGGTTGAATTTTGGGGTGACAGGTTCTACGGTGTAGACGTCCCTTAGTGTGTGCTTGCGCTCCCTCTTTGATATGTGTGTGACATATATCATGTGCACTGTTTTTACCTCAGGGGGAAACTTCTTCTATCCGTCTATGTTCGGAGGGCGAGGCTCATCATCGTCCTCGCTTTGAGGTCCTTTTTCCCTTGTGTTTGGTATTTATTTTACTGGCATGTTTGAAAACCCAGCAGTTTCTATTGGTGTGGTCGGCAAGCTTGTCAGGGGTGCCATGAATCCGGCAAGGCCTATCTAGTATTTTTTCCAAATTGTATGGTCCATCTCTATTTCCTTTGATAGTCTTCTACCGCTGACTGGGTTTGGAGCCACTGAATCCAGTGTTTACCACTGTATCCTCAGTTTCTTCGTTGTTGTTTCGCCGCTTATTTTTGTTAAGTCATGGCCTTCCATTGCCATCCCTGGCCTCAGAGGTACCTGGGTCACTGGTGTTGTTGCTTCTACAAACCAACCAGCTATCTTCGCCCGCATAGAAGTGGGTCATCAGCATAGTAAGAGCTGCCATTGTTTTCGGCTTTTCCTGACCGAGATGTCGGGCGAGCCATTCATCACCGACGCTGTGCTTAAAGGCCGATAAGGCTTCGGCATCTCGGCAGTCGACAATTTGGTTCTTTTTTATTAAGAACGGAGTCCGTAGTATGCGAGCTGGTTCTCCGTGTTGCTGGGCTATGTGACTGAGGTCATCGGCATGCGGTGGCCGGACATAAGTGCCTTGTAAGTTGTCTCGAAAAGCATCCTCCAAGTCCTCCCAACTGCCAATGGAGTTCTCTGGGAGGCTATTCAACTAGTGTCGTGCTGGTCCTTTTAACTTTAGGGGGAGGTATTTGATGCCGTGTAGATCATCACCGCGAGCCATGTGAATGTGGAGAAGAAAATCTTCAATCCATACAGCGGGATCTGTCATTCCATCGTATGCCTCGATGTTTACAGGTTTAATCCGTTCCGTAAACTGGTGCTGCATTACCTCATCGGTAAAGCACATGAGGTGTGTGGTGCATCTGTATCGGCAACATCACGGCGGAGTTCAGATGACATCCGTCTTCGGTTCTCAGCCCAAACTTGGTTATGCTTATCGTGCCAGGCTTGATGGCCGTCATCTCGTGTTGGAGCACGTCCCCTGGATCCGTAGATTGATCTGGTCTGGCTGGATCTATTGTCCAGGTCCTAACGTAAGTCATATGTGTAGCCCGGAGCAGCTGCCTCTTTGCCTCTATGGCGAGGTGGCGCGGGCTGGTGTTCGGCATAATTGGCCGTTTTGTCCCGTCCATGTGGTGGTCGGTCCGGCTCATCAACATGATTGTATCTTGATGGTTGTGGCTCAAGGGCCTCGTCATCGAATTGTGGTAGTAGCATGCATTTTGGGTAGCTCTTTGTCGGGCCCTCGAGGCCGTATTCCTCGACAGCCAGGACCTTGGTCCACCTGTCGTTAAGCGTATCCTATTCGACTTGGAGCTGTTGTTGTTTCTTTTTTAGGCTTTTGTAGTAGCGATTAGCTATCACTCGAAGCGTTCTTTTTCGAGGGGTTCCTCTGGCATGATGAAATCTTCGTTGCCAAGGCTGACATCCTCTTCGGAGGCAGGTAAAAAATTACTGTATTGGCCTTCTTCCCTTTCATCCTGCTCGAACTCAGGCTCAACGGGTTGGTTGGCGTCTTCGGCATTCTCCGGAGTATCATTGTCTCTGGTGCTGGTATTGCTTTCCTTCTCCCAGCGCAATCGTGAGCGGCGGTGCTGACGTCGACACTTGGTGGTGCTTCGACAAGCTTGTCCTCAATCGGTTCTTGAGTGCCATCGTCGTCCTTCTTCTTGGTCGTATCCACCATGTATATGTCATAAGTAGAAGTGGCCGTCCAACACCCAGTGATGGGTGGGTTTTGGCTTGGTTCGACGTAAAAATTCCCCGCTCTTAGCCCCCAATTCAGGATGGCCGTAGTTCGGATGTGGCGCTTCCGTGATGGCGAGAGATCGCATTAGGTCTAGAGCCTTGTTTAGAAGCAAATGCTGGACAGGTGACTGAGGATCTGCGGAGATGGGTCTGGTAATCACAACTTGACCATGCTTGGTGGTCGCAGATTTTGAGAGCTCGGAGTTGACATCCAGAGATGAGTCCGGCTTCCCGATGACAGGGAGAGTCATGTTTGACTCCGGGCCTGCTGACGACATGGTCACCTCTGGGTCTCCGGCAAGGAGCTCCATAATGGGAGAGAGTCCGGTGGGGCTTATCCTCCTGTCTTCGGACAAAGTGGTCCACTCTGGATTTAAGGCCAGGGCAAGCACGAGAGTTGATCCTTGAACGGAATCTAATAACGAATCAAATAACGGGCTCTAATAACGAATCTAATAACGGGCTCCCTTCATGTAGATGAGGTGCAGCGGCCGAGGCAGAGAACCCTTCAAAGATCAAGTCTCCTTGGATATCGGCGATGTAATTCATGCTCCCAAACTTGATCTGGTAACCAGGGGCGTAGCTGTCCATCTGCTCGAGGTGACCAGTTGAATTGGCACGCAGAGCGAAGCTGCCAAACACAAAGAGTTTACTAGGGAGGAAAGTCTCCCCGAAAACAGCATCGTCGCCGATGATAGCTTGAGCCATCAATCCTTTTGTCGATGACACAGTGGAACTCTCAATGAAAGACCAATGTCGATGTCAAAACCGGCAGATCTCGGGTAGGGTGTCCCGAACTGTGTGTCTGAGTGTCGGTGGGAATGACACCTATGGGATCACAAGAATCCCTACTACGGTTAGCGGGGCGCGGGGTCGTGAGAAGAGCGGATCAAACAGATAGTACACAGTTTGTTTATCTAGGTTCAGGCCGCGAGGATACTCCTGCTTTGGTGGATGTATATTCCTGTTCTTGAGCTAGCTCTGGGGCATTAGGAGCTCCAAAAAGCCGAATCCTTCTCCTGGTCACCTCGGGCCTCCTTTTATAGAAAAAGGGGTCGCCACAGTGGCACACAAGAGATGGAAAGGGTACAGTGATGCGAGGTTATCCCTCACATTACATGACAAGGCGCATTTAATGCGTCTTGCTTAGGTGTCCTTGCTTTATCGGGGACGGGGGAGAAACATGTCTCGTCCGTCGCCGCTCCTTCTTGTGTCGGCACGCGCCCTGGCCAGCGATGCCTGTGATGCCATGTAGGTAGGCAGGCAGCTGAGGTGGCGTAGTGGTGGGTCTTCACGAAGATCTGCATGCCGCCACGCAGGTGCCTGCCCAGCTGGTTGGGCCGGCATCTGCATGCGTACGGTGGTGGAGGTTTAGTTGGCGTGGGCCTGATGGTGGCCCTGCGGATGTCCTTGGCAAGGGCTTTACCGGGGCCCCAGCAAGGGTCTTGCCGAGGCGCCTGCTGTCATCCCCGGCAAGGCTCTTGCCGGGGGTCTCGTGGTCTTTCCTGGCTGGTATCTCGCCAAAGGTCATCGTCTTCTTAGTGCGTATCTGATCTTGAAGGTCTTCACAAAGATCTTCATGCCACCACGGGGATGTCTCCTGAATCCTTGCCCCTTGGGGGCAGTGGACTCAAGGGTAATTTACTCCGTAGGCGTGGGGCGAGTCGCCGCGGCAAGGGTCTTGCCGGGGTTGCCCAAGCTGTCTCCCGGCAAGGATCTTGCTGGGGGAGTCTACTTCGTCCCTTTTGCTCTTCGTGGTCTTGGCCTTGGCGTCATCCTAGTTCCCTTGAGCTTCAGTCTTACCCTGGCTCACCTCCCTTGCCTTGCTTGGTGTGGTGGTGCCCGTGGCTCAGACTGTCCGTGCACAGTTATAGGGGTACAAAAAAGTGTACCCCTCTTTTTGTACACCGACAGGAGCCCCCGGGCCTGGGCCACACATAAGCGCAACACGTTGTTGGGCTAGGCCCAGAAACAGTGCACGGGCAGGCAGGGCGGTTTTTTACCGCGGTAAGATTTTTCGCGCGTTGCGCTTCCCACGACTCCCGCGCGTAGCGCGGCGTGGGGAGGTGCGTGTGATGTGGGCGGCATGCGTGGGGTTGGTTCCCGCGGGCATGCGTCATATCATAGTTAATGTGAAAGGAGGCTGCCCGTGTTTTCCCCCATAAAAAAGGAATAACCGTGGGCGCGCTGCTCACATTCTCCTCTTTCCTCGTGCCTTCTCCAATCTCAGAGCCGCCGTTTCCTCTCTTCCTTCCTTCCTAAGCTTTCGCCGTCGCCCGCCGTCGTTGCTTCGCCATCCCCCTCCCTCAGTCCTCTAACTTTCTTAGACGCCATGGCGCCCAAATCCGTCAAGGGCAAGGGGGTGGCCAAGGGTTCTGGGACTGTGGAGCCGCCGGAGAGTGCGCTATTGGGGGACCGGACGAAGTCCACCTTCTTCTTCCCCTCGACGGTTGATTTTCGTGACCTCCGGGCCTCCTTCAAGCCTCTATGGGGAGTGAAGATGGGGGGAGAGACTCTGCCACGGCGCCAAATGCTGGCGGGGAGGGGACTTCTGCTTCACAGCCTGGCACTGGTGAGTCGCCTGTCCTCCGTCTCTGTTTTTCCCTTATTCTTTTTCTTGGCTTCATTGCTCCCATTACTGCCCAAGCCCTCCTTCAATAGATATGGAGGACGTGGATACTGTTGTTGGGAATATTGCTGAGGAGGCCGCGGCGGAGGCTGACAGGATTGCCGCCGAGGAGGCCGCCAGAGATACTGACGAGGTCGCCGCCGATGAGGCCACCAAGGATGCTGCCGAGGACACCGCTGCGGGGGCCGCCAAGGCGACCGGCGAGGCTTCTACCGAGGGTGCCAGCGGTGGGCCTGCCGAGGAAGCCGGCAAGGCCACCGCCGAGGAAGAGGTGGTTGATGATCAGCCTCCCTCCTCCTCAACCTCGGGCCCCGACAGATATCTGAAGGTGGGCGACGATCTTTTCGTCCATCTTCCAGGGGCGTCAAGTTCCCGAGCGCCCGCCGAAGGGGAAGTCTTTGACCGCGAGGTGCTTGCTGCCACCGGGCTCGAGGTGGTCTATGAACCAGGCGTTGGCGGTGATGGTTCTCAAGAAGAGCAGCTTTTCCGTGTCATGGGGGCCTTTTTCTGAAAGCTCCAAGTGCTCTACCGTGCTCGCCTGGATAAGGTCTAGTCCAGGATGGCAACGGTGGACAAGGCGGAGGTGGACTTCAAGGCACGCGTTGCTGAGATGCAGACCTGGTTTCACCAGACTCGCGAGGAGCAGAGGGCCTTTTAGGGGGAATTGGCCAAGAGCAATGTAGAGCTCACCATGAAGATGGCTGTCATCGAGAAGGCCCAGGAAAAGGCAGCGAAGTTGGCTGCCGCGGCCGAGGCCGCCCGGAACCAGCATCAAGCCGCATTGGATTCCCAGGAAGAGCACCTCTCCGTGCATGAGGCGAAGCTTGCCGCAACGCTCTGCGGCAAGGATGAGGAGCTCGAGGCCCTTGTCGTGCGACGGACTCGCGAGCTGGAGCAAAGGCACAAAGAGGCACTCGAACCCAAGCTCTGGCCCATGCCGGCAAGTTGAAGGAGTTGGAGGTAGAGCGGGATGAGCTGAAGGAGCATGCCCTCAAGCTGTCCAACGTGTAGAGCATGCTCAACAGTGCCTTGGTAGAGGCGCAAGGAGCGGTCATCAGCAGGGCTGGGGAGCTCTCCGAAGCGCAAAACTCCATCAGAGATCTCAAGCTGAAGCTGGAGAATCTCGAGAAGATGTTGTCGGGGAGCAGTGCTCGGGAGGAGACCTTGACCAGGAGCCTGGAGGAGGAGAAGCAGCTGTGGGCGAACGAGGCCGCCTCCCACCAGGAATATGTGGCGGGCGAGAACAGATGGATCAGCCGTCTGGAGGACGTCGCCGGCAGGGTCACCTCGCAGTTGGCCACCATGGGGATGCCAAACGTGAGGTATGACCCTGAGCGCAGCGGGACCGTCAACGCCAAGCTGACCAAGTTCTTCGAGGGCGTCCTTGGAGCCTTGGCTTATCTTCACTCCAACAGAGCGCCCACGTTGGCCGGGGAGGTCCGGTGACTTTGCCGGGGGGTCATGACCAAGGTCCTCACCAAGATGGCGTACTGGAATCCCGACCTCGACTTCGAAGCCACGATGGATAGCTTGCCGGATGGTACTGACCTCACGGTGCTCAAGGAGCGCATCAAGCCCATCATCAGCAGTATCGACGAAATCAAGAGGGTGGAAGGCCAGCGCCGGGATTAGGCATCCCGTTCTTCTTCGCCGCTGCAGGTTCCCGACCAAGACAAATTTTATCTTTAGTTAGAACTGCAGCAAAGATGTGATGTAACATAACTTTTGTAGTACTCTTAATTTTCATGCACGTTATTTCCCTGTTCAATTTCTCTTTGTATGCGCGCCCTACGTGGATTGGGTAGGTTCGCCGGCCCGGAAGCCCCTAGCGACGTTTTGGGGATAGATCCCCATGGGTCTACCGGGTATGCGTGCTGCCGGACGAGCCACCTTACCGTTCTGAACGCAGCCACTCGAACTGTCGAGCTTGACTCGAGTTAGAATCGAGAGCGTTGTTGATCGCGGAAGGCTACTCTGCCATTCTCGACGCAGCCGCTTGAGCTATTGAGCGGACTCGAAACAGGGCAAGGGCGTTGCCAATCGTGGGAGAGCCCCCTCACGTGCAGGTTTCTCATACAAAGGCGTGACATCTCCAGGGGGAATAATCTCATATCAGAAGGATAGAACAAATAAGTGTTCAGTGCAACTTAGCTTCTGTTTGCAGTCGCTCGAGTGGCGATTTTCTGGCCTCCTTTCTTCTCCAAGGGCCATGAAGACGAAGGAGTGCTGGGCTAACTGCTAGAGCCAATTCTCACAACTGCGCCCCCTACCTGGCGCGCCAAAGATGTCAGTGGGAACGACACCTATGGGATCACAAGAATCCCTACTACGGTTAGTGGGGCGCGGGGTCGTGAGCAGAGCGGATCAAACAGATAGTACACAGTTTGTTTATCCAGGTCGGGCCACGAGGATGCGTAAAACACTACTCCTTCTTTGGTGGATGTATATTCCTGTTCTTGAGCTAGGTCTGGGGCATTAGGAGCTCCAAAAAGCCGAATCCTTCTCCTGGTCGCCTCGGGCCTCCTTTTATAGAAAAAGGGGTCACCACAGTGGCACACAAGAGATGGAAAGGGTACAGTGATGCGAGGTTATCCCTCGCATTACATGACAAGGCGCATTTAATGCGTCTTGCTTAGGTGTCCTTGCTTTATCGGGGACGGGGGAGAAACCTGTCTCGTCCGTCGCTGCTCCTTCTTGTGTCGACACGTGCCCTGGCCAGCGATGCCTGTGATGCCATTTAGGTAGACAGGCAGCTGAGGTGGCGCAGTGGTGGGTCTTCACGAAGATCTGCATGGCGCCACGCAGGTGCCTGCCCAGATGGTTGGGTCGGCAGCTGCATGCATACGGTGGTGGAGGTTTAGTCGGCGTGGGCCTGATGGTGGCCCTGTGGATGTCCTTGGCAAGGGCCTTGCCGGGGCCCCGGCAAGGGTCTTGCCGAGGCACCTGCTATCATCCCCGGCTGGTATCTCGCCAAAGGTCGTCGTCTTCTTAGTGTGTATCTGATCTTGAATGTCTTCACAAAGATCTGCATGCCACCACGGGGATGTCTCCCGAATCCTTGCCCCTTGGGGGCAGTGGACTCAAGGGTAATTTGCTCCGTAGGCGTGGGGCGAGTCGCCGCGGCAAGGGTCTTGCCGGGGTTGCCAAAGCTGTCTCCCGGCAAGGATCTTGCTGGGGGAGTCTGCTTCGTCCCTTTTGCTCTTCGTGGTCTTGGCCTTGGCGTCGTCCTAGTTCCCTTGAGCTTCAGTCTTACCCTGGCTCACCTCCCTTGCCTTGCTTGGTGTGGTGGTGCCCGTGGCTCAGACTGTCCTTGCACAGTTATAGGGGTACAAAAAAGTGTACCCCTCTTTTTGTACACCGACACTGAGGATTGAGGGTACCAAGGGACAAGTGCGACACAATGTTTACCCTAGTTCGGGCCCTCTTAATGGAGGTAAAACCCTACGTCTTGCTTGATTGTATTCGATGAGTATAGGGGTTACAACAGTTGATCTACCTCGAGATCGTAATGGCTAAACCCTAGTTGTCTAGCCTATGAGAATTCTGATTGCCTCTGCGGACTAAACCCTCCAGTTTATATATACACCAGAGGGATCTAGGGTTGTACAGAGTTGGTTTGTGGGGGAAGGAAATAACATATCCGGACACCAAGCTTGCCGTCAATGCATATAGGAGTCCTACCCGGTCACAGGGAAAGTCTTCTTCATGGCCCATCAGTTCGTCCCATATCAAATAGTGTGGACAACCGAGGACCCCCTAATCCAGGATTCCCTCAGCCGGAAGCAGCGTCCCCAGCGATGGACGGTGGCTGGAATCGCCGGACCGGAGTTCCATGGCGGCACACGTGGTGGCCTACATGAGATATAGAGAGGGAAGGTGAGAGGCCATCTGGAAGGAGGATAAGAAAAAAAGAGGAGGCACCGCACCACCGCGACAACGACAGGAATCAAGTGTCCTCCTTGAACTGATTCTCCCCTTGTCAGACCCAGAGGAGTTTGAAGAATAATATTCAAAAATCAGGGGATGAATTCCACTCGTACTAGCTTGCTTTATGGATCAAATCTGAGAGTTTTAGTACAAAACCAGAGGAACCTAGGGCCAGAGAGGAAAACCGGCGGCGGAGGGAGGAAACCCTAATACAGTCAGATGCCTCTCTATCGAGTTGGAACCTTGGCTTTATAGCCGTACAAGTTGGGAGAAAGTAAGAAAGTAAAATGGAGGCAGGGGATCACTGTAGTCCTTGCCGGAATGTGAATAGCGAATCGCGTGTCGGGGTAGCCGTCTGATGCGGGGTGGACGTGATCCAGGGCCTTCCGTCACAATGAAGCGGTACGGGTGATGGAAGAGCATCTGATAGGCGATGGACGGTTTGTGTTGCTTTGCGCCTACGGCTGAGGATTTAAATATAACTGAAATCACTTTCTTTAGTTGGGTCCTGACAACTCCCCCAATCCACTTCAGACCAGTCCTCAGGGCTGAAAAGCTGGAAATTTTTTGTATCAATGCTGCATCTTCCCAAGTAGCATCTTTCTCATCCATGTTACTCCATTTGATAAGCCAATGCACAATTGGTGTTTGGATATCACCTTGCGCTCTGGGAATGAGCTTTCGCTCCAAAAGCTTCTTGGGTTCAAGGAGAATAGTGCCATATGCATTGAGGAGTGGCAAGTCGGGGTTTGGGATGGCTTGTGGCCCCAGAATCTTCTTCAATTGACTGACATGGAATGTGGGACGCAATTTGCAGTGATCAGGTAAGAGCAGTTTGTAAGCCACTGACCAACTTTCTGAATTATTCTGAAAGGGGCCATAATATTTAGAGTGCAGCTTCATAAATCGATGGACACTCAAGGTAGTGTTTGTAGGGCTGTAATTTGAGGTAGACCATGTCGCCTACTTCCGGGGTTCTTTCAGATATCTTTTTGTCAGCATAGTGCTTCATTCTGTCTTATGCCTTCAAAAGATTTGTGTTTATCTATGTTGTAGTTTGTTCAGCATTGAGGACAGAGGAAAACTCCTGAACTTGTTTAGTTGGGTAAAGGCCAGCTTCAGATATCATGTTGGGAGGTCAGTTATTGTCGGATCACGGGTTTCGGAAAAACCCTTAAGGTTTGAACACTGGGGTGTGTGCGAAGATTTCCCCCTACCGATCCACATCCTAGCTCATCTAAGATCTTACGAACTAACTCGCAACAAAAAGGACACAAGATTTATACTGGTTCGGGCCACCGTTGTGGTGTAATACCCTACTCCAGTGTGGTGGTGGTGGATTGCCTCTTGGGCTGAGGATGAACAGTACAAGGGGAAGAACATCCTCCTGAGGTTGAGGTGTTCTTGTGCTTGGCGAACTTGTGTGTGTTCTGGTGTCTCTTGATCTGACCACAATCGATCTGTCCCCCTCAATCGATCCGTCCCCCTAGCTAGGGTGGTGGCTAGTCCTATTTATAGAGGCCCTGGTCCTCTACCCAAATATTGAGCAGGAAGGGAGTCAACCACGGCCAATTTGAAAGGGGACAGCTAGTACAGCTTATCCTGACAAAAGTGGTCTTCGCCTGCCAAAGGCTCTGGTGGTGACGCCGTCCTGGGCCCCACGGTGACCTCCGTCTTGTCGTCCTTCTGGTCTTGGTCTCGTTGCACCAATATGGAAACCTTTGCTTGATGCCTCGGTAATCCGCGCCTGCGCTTGCCCCCTTAGCACCAAAGAGGAAACAAGGATGCTGCATGTGCTGGCGCCCGCCTGTCGCCCGCCTGGTCTCGATCGTCATGGCTCACATCACGAGAACCTCGCGAGGTTTGCCTGGCCTTGAATTCTCCGCCCCTCACGAGCTAGCCAGGTGAGGCCACTCCTGAGGAGGTCCTGTGTCATCCGCCTGGCGAGGCTTGGCCCCTCGCGAGGGTCTTGAATGCCTTGTTGATGAAGATGCTCCGTACAAGCCAGCTAGCAAAGCCACGCCGTGGGCCGCAGGCAGGCAATTCTAGGGACCCCCGTTCCCAGAACGCCAACAGTAGCCCCCGGGCCCAAGGACTGCTCAGGCTTGGATTCGAGGCGAAGCCAAAGGTCAAGTGCGGAGCACCGCGGGCCCCAATAGCCCGCTGCCTTGGTCGACGCATGGCGGTTGGTTGGACGTGGGCGTCTCCGCTTCACCATGTTGTCTCGACAACTGCCCGAGTTGACAAGTCACTGCGACATGCAAGGAAAACCATCATTACCTGTGATCACGGGGGGGGGGGGTGGTAGTTGGCCTTCTCCTGGTATAAATGGGAGGGGGCGGATCCCCTATCGCCCATCTTTCCTCTGCCTCTCCTGGTTCTTCTCCTCCCTTGCTCCTCTCCTGCTGTGCAGATATGGCGCCGATCCGGAGGTTCTCGGCCACAGAGAAGGGCAAGGCTCCCCTCAACGAGCTCGAGCTGTTCCCACCAAAGAAGAGGAGGTCTCGTCGCCGCGACATGGTCGTGAGGCCGGTGGTGCGGCGGCCTTGATACGAAAGGCCGCCTCCTGGGTACCCGCTGCCCTTGTATGACCACGTCGACGTTTCCGGAGGGAGGAGCGGTGAGCGGCGCCGCCCGCGCCAGAGCCATTGCCGCCGTGCTGCGGAAGTGCACGCCATCGCCCAGGGGTCCACGCTGCCGACTCTTCGCGCGAGTTCGTGCTATGGGCGGCGATGCCCCCAAGAACCTGGATACGCCTCCCGCAGTTCTTCACCACCGAGATGCCGCTGAGGGGCCTTCGCAAGCTTTGGCTGTAACATGCTGACTGTAATGCCCCAGCGACTGCAGCGGAGATTGGAGCCGTTGCCTACGGGAAGATCTTCATGACCCGAGGCTGGGGCGAGATTGCCCGAGTCTGCCATGCAGAGGGCACCCTCGCGATCCACTTCGAGTATGATGACACCTCCGTGATGTTCGTCAAGGTCTTCGACAAGGAAGGCCGCCGCCTAGAGTGCTGCGCTGAAGAAGGTCACCAGGACGACGCTGCGGCGGGTGCTCGGCTCGCCGCAGGCCTCGCCTGCAGCTCCTACAGCGACAGCGGCGACTCCTGGTGGTCCAATGACTCTCCTGAGCTCTTGGAGTCTCCGGAGATGAGCGATGACCGGTACGTGCCCCCGAGCTCCCGTCGAGCCCGAAGCAGGGCTCCAGCGTCTAGCTGCCGTCGCCGCTGATCTTGATGGGGTTGGCGCCGGCCTCACATGGCCCATTGTTGATGATGGCATCGGCGACATCTGGTGCGCGTAGATAGAACCCCTAGGAATTCCTTCCCTTTTGTTCCCTGTGAGGGATCAATAAATGAACCCCGTGGGGCGTGTAAAGCGTATGTAATGCCTTTTGTCAATATAGCCCTTATTATGAAGATTTCTGTGCGCATATCCTGCCAAGGCTCGGCCTCCCCTTTCCAATCCTGCGGCGGCATGGTGCTCTATGCTGACAGGTCCCGGTCCCCAGGCAGGCTGCAGCCGTCGCTGGTATGCCAGGTCGTGTGCTGTAGCGACTGGTGGATCCAGAGCAGGAACTTATCTTGGCTGTCCGGGGTCGGCTCCTCGAGTCGTGCCGAACTCGTACGTCGGCTAGTGTAGCTTGGTCAGGCCCGTGCGGGCTTCCCACTCCCCTCCAGGTTCTTCTTGGTGCTCTACGTCCTCAGGTCCTGGCCCTCGAGCGAGCTCAGCCGCCGCTGGTATGATAGGTCGCGTGTCGTGGTCAAGGCCAGGGGGTGAGGGCTGGAGAGCCAGTAAGAGCTCCTGAGGCACGATGCTCAGGAGCCCCCCTTTTAACGCGCAAGAGAATTGCATCAGAGAAGAGGGAGTGTCCGTGGTACCGCCTGCTATGGCCCTCAGGAAGTTCCTGCAAGTTAGCACGAGGAAGGGCACCGGTCACTGTGGTGATTTCTGGTTTGCTTCTTGTGCGTGAGAGGGGACTCCCTACTGCAGAGAGCCCCGGGGGCGTGTACAGCCCCGCCCTGACATGTGGCTTGCACGGCAGGGCTGGACGAGGTGTGTCTAGGCACCCGTGAGCCAGCGTAGGACTCACGAGGCCCTACCTCAAGGCGGGTTGCGCCTGGTCTTGGTTCTTGTTCGCTGTCTTGGTCCTGCGAAATGGTTAGACAACACGAAGTGTCCTGAAGAAACACGGCCGACGCGCGGCTCCCATGGTGGGTGGCGATCAAGAAGGTGATAGTCATAGATAGATTAAGCATGGAAAGCAACCTAGCTCAGGTAAATGCAGGGAAGATGCATGCCACTGGGTCCGGCCCGAGCAGCATGGGGATGATGCAGCCCGAGGGGCGCCCCCAACAAGGTAAGCTAAAGGCTAAAAAGGGATACATGCCGCATGGACGGACCCACGCGGCCTGGGAATGATGCAGCCCTGGGGGTGCTCCTAGCTTAATAAACTTGGAAAATGTCAGCTGGTTCTGTTGATGAAGGAGAGTTGGGGCAGCTGAAGGTATGCGGCGAAGGGGCTACTTCTCATGAGCCACCGGGGCCTGAGCCTCGGGAGGCTCTGGGGGTCCAGGGGGTTCCTTGAGGACCGTCTTCATCTTCGTCAGCGCAGCGTGGTGCCAGGCCTCCTGAGCCGCCAGGATGCTCCGCTGGTTGTGTTGATAGGCGATCACCATGCTCGGCGGGCCAAAAGGCATGCAAACGTAGCTGTGAGGTGGCCCCTCACAGCGTCCCACGTGCGAAGGCCAGAAAAGCTCCTGAGAGGCGGCTCGGTTGAGCCCTGGGACGTTGATGCAGACGCGCAGCCTGGCATCCTTGCCTGGATGGGGAGCTGCGCCTGGTGAGCGGTAGTCGCTGTGCATGGCCCTTGCGTCTTGCAGTTCCTGAGTGGTCTTGGTGATGAACTCCTGAACGGTGGGCACTCCTTGCACTGTGTCTCCTGAGGGAAACGTGCCGTGAAGCATGCCTCCAAGTGGTGCCCAAGCACCTCCCTCGTGATGCTGGCAAAGTCTGAGGCCCTCCAGAAGAGAGCCCCCGAGCCCTGCCCAAGAAGGGCGCTGGGCGTGCCTTCCTATGTGATGGAGGGAGGCGCCCCAGGCGCGGGCGTCAATCCTGACAAAGCGCCGCTTGCCTGAGGCTCTGCGTGGTGAAACTGCTTCTTCTTCTTGGGGTGGCCTCAGGACAGCGCTCGCCCTGGCTGTCGGGGTCGTCGATTGCTGCATCTTGGAAGGCACGCTTGAGGGAGCACACCGCGTCTCTTTCCTCGCATGGGACTGTGATGATTCCGCCGCTTCCCGGCATCTTGAGGACATTGTAGCCATGATGGTTCACCACCATGAACTTGGCCAGGGTCGGATACCCGAGGATGGCGTTGTATGGTAGGTGGATGTAGGCGACGTCGAATTCGATGAGTTCGGTGTAGTAGTTGTTGCATTCTCGGAAGGTAACAGGGAGGAGGACCTGCCCGATCGGGGTAGTAGAGCCTTTGGTCACTCCTGAGAAATGCTTGGTAGGCTGAAGCTGGCCATATGGCACTTGGAGGGTGTCGAAGATGTCGACGGACAGTACATTGAGCCCTGCACTGCCGTCGATAAGGGTCTGGGTAACTTGCAGGTTGCTGATGACTGGTGAACAAAGCATTGGGAGGACGCCTGTAGTTGCCGCGCACTTGAGCTGATCTGCCGAACTGAACTTGATGGGGCACCTGGACCATCTGAGCGGGCGTGTGGCCTCTGGCTTGGGGAGAACTGCATTCACTTCATGAGCAAACTGTTTGAAGATACGCTGTGAGGCTGGGCTTGAGCTCCACCCAAGATGCAGGCGATAGCGCGCGGCTCCTAGAAGCCCCCAGCCCCCTCGTCTTGATGGTGGTCGTCATTCCTTCTGGGTGGTGGTGGTAGTGGAGGAAGGCCAGCATTGCCTTGAGGATGATCCTCATGAGGCTGGTCCTTCCAGGTGCCCTCGCAAGGCTGATCCTGCCAGCGGTCCTCACGAAGCCAGTTGTGCCACTCCCGGCGCGGGCCACCGTCGTCCCAGCGCCCGCCACCATGTCCTCCTCCTCGGCCGTAGCCCCGGTCGCTGCGCTCAGGGCGTCGACCGAAGCGTCCTTCTCGAATGGCTCTAAGCTCTTGACAGTCGCTGGTGTTGTGGGTATGCATGTTTTGGAAGGCGCAGAATGGTCGGCTGCTCTTGGATGACTCGGGCTGGTGTCGGCCGCGCTTGGTGTCTGGCTCCGCCGCGAGCACGGCTGCCCCCTTGCACTTCACGTCCTAGGCCTTGGCTTTCTTATCCTCTGGGTCTGCAGCCGGGAGCTCGAGGAGGGAGAGGCGCCCCTCCTCAGCTCTTGCACACTTTGTCGTGATGTTGAACAACTCCAAGGTCGTGCACAGATCCTCATGGATGCTGAGCTCCTCCTTCATCTTGACGTCGCGGACGTCGTCGGAGAATGCTGAGATGATGGCCTCGTCGGTCAACTTGGGGATCTTGATCTGCGCGCTGTTGAAGCACTAGATGTACTTCTGCATGGTCTCTCCTGGTTGTTGCTTGATGCGGTGCCGGTCACCCATGACCGGGGGGCGGTGGCGAGTGCCCTGGAAGTTGGCGATGAAGCGGTTGCGCATCTCGTCCCAGGAGGAAATCGAGCCTAGAGGCGGGTTCAGGAGCCAGGAGCGTGCGCCATCCTTGAGAGTGATGGCAAACCAGTTCGCCATGACTTTCTCGTCGCCGTTGGCTGCCTCGATGCTCAGCTCGTAGAGCTGCAGGAACTCCGCGGGTTCAGGGGTGCCGTCGTAGCAAGGAGGCTGATCTGGCTTGAACTTGCCCGGCAAGCGACGCTACGCAGCTCGGGGGTGAAGGCGCGGAAGCCGACCGTGGTCACCAGGGCCTGCCTTGGAGGTGGAGCTTGGTCTTGGCACCCATGCGCCGCTACAGCCAGCGGCGCGGTGCCTTGCTGCAGCAAACGATCCTGGTGTGGCGGTGCGAGGAGTGGTGGAGCGTTCTATTGCGGTCGAGGGACTTCTTGACAGCTTCTTTCTACACGCGGGGGCGCCGAACGCGGTGGGTCGCGCCGTGGAGCCACACGCCTTGGTGCTAGGGCGCCGTCTTGGTGCAGACGTGGTAGAGGTGCTTCGTGAGCTGCGTCGCCCGTGGCTGGCGGAGGGCGAGGTAGAGAGTGGGACGGCGCAGGGGAGCCCCTTGCGGCGTGGACAAGATCGGCGATGCGGTCAAGCCAGTCCTCGTAGAGGTCGTCGACTGGGCGGTACTGCAAGAGCTCGTGGGCCATGAGGAGCGCGGCCCGTGCGTCCACGGGAACACGACGAGCGTGCGACAATGAACCAGTGGGATTCAGCGATGGAGTGGCGGTGCGGCCGTCCGGTCGCACCGAGGGGTGCAGCAAGGATGCTTGCTGCTTGTTCCCCGCCAGGCCGGTGGCGGCGTTGGCGGCAGGCGACGAAGAGCACGAGGTGGCCCGCCGATAAGGGCCATCTGAGCAACACGGGTGGCGAGGGCAGCCCGGCGCTCGGTGCGGGCGCGGCGTGCGTCCACCATGGAGACGATGAAGTGACGTGTCGCGGAGTGATGGAAGGGAAGCTTCGGCGCACCCCTACCTGGCGCGCCAAATGTCGGATCACGGGTTCTGGCAAAACCCTTAAGGTTCGAACATTGGGGTGCGTGCAAAGATCCCCCTACCGATCCACGTCCTAGCTCAGCTAAGATCTCACTAACTAACTCGCAACACAAAGGACACAAGATTTATACTGGTTCGGGCCACTGTTGTGGTGTAATACCCTACTCCAGTGTGGTGGTGGTGGATTGCCTCTTGGGTTGAGGATGAATAGTACAAGGGGAAGAACAGCCTCCTGAGGCTTAGGTGTTCTTGTGCTTGGCGTACTTGTGTGTGTTCTGGTCTCTCTTGATCTGACCTCAATTGATCCGTCCCCCTCAATTGATCCGTTCCCCTAGCTAGGGTGGTGGCTAGTCCTATTTATAGATGCCCTGGTCCTCTCCCCAAATATTGAGCGGGAAGGGAGCCAACCACGGCCAATTTGAAAGGGGACAGCTAGTACAGCTTATCCTGACAAAAGTGGTCTTCGCCTGCCAAAGGCTCTAGTGGTGACGTCATCTTCGGTTCCACGGTGACCTCCGTCTTGCCGTCCTTCTAGTCTTGGTCTTGTTGCACCAATATGGAAACCTTTGCTTGATGCCTCGGTACTCCACGCCTGCGCTTTCCCCCTTAGCACCAAAGAGGAAACAAGGACGCTGTGCGTGCTGGCGCCCACCTGGTCGCGATCATCATGGCTCACGTCACGAGAACCTCGCGAGGTTTGCCTGGCCTTGAATTCTCCGCCTCTCATGAGCCAGCCTGGTGAGGCTGCTCCTGAGGAGGTCCTGTGTCATCTGCCTCGCGAGGCTTGGCCCCTCGCGAGGGTCTAGAATGCCTTGTTGATGAAGATGGGCCGTACAGGCCTGCTAGCAAAGCCACGCCATGGGACACAGGCAGGCAAGTCTGGGGACCCCCATTCCCAGAACGTCGACAATTATACAGTGCTTGGAAAGGTGTGATTTTCATAGATGTATGGTAACTCGTGATATACCACCATTCAGCTAGAGAGATCCAGTTCATCCATTTCTTAGGCTGTAAGAAAGCCATGCACCTCAGGTAATTTTTCAAACATTGATTGACCCTCTCTGTTTGGCCATCAGATTGAGGGTGATAAGAAGTGCTCATGTGCAGTTTAATTCCCAGTTTCTTGAAAAGTTCTTGCCAAATATGGCTAGTGAGGATTGGATCTCTGTGAGTAACAATAACTGAAGGCAACCCATGTAACTTGAATATATGATCTGTGAAAGCTTTGGCCACAGAATTGATAGTGATGGGGCGTTGCATTGCAATAAAATGCCCATACTCGGTGAATCTCTCCACTACCACCAACATCATGTTTTTGTTTTGAGATGCGCAGCCACGCATTGATGCTATAAAGCATTCGGCCTGTATAGAGGGTGCTTGGATGGCCTTTGCTTGCGTCATGATGCACTGGGCAAAGATGAAGGCCACTGACGTGGCGACCGCAGGCCCACCCGAAGGCAAGGATCACCGCAAGCCGGAGAGATACTTTGAAGATGTCCTAGCAGGGGCTCGAATAGTAGAGGGCCAGTGCTCTAAGGATGTGATATTTGAGTAGATTTGTGCGGGTCATAAAAAATTATATTATGATCCCTTGCTTGTAATATATTCTTGCATTTTATCTTTAAGTTATTTTCCTCCTGTGTGGCCATTTTAATTCTGAAAGCTGCTAGTCGTCGGCTTCAGCCCCCACATAGATGCTACAGGGGTGTTCGACGTAGCGCGTGACCACACTTTATCCAACATCCTGGCCCATGAAGGGGGCGTCTGCGAGGTGAACCAGGCAATCAGACTATGCGGCTTTATTACTTTCACTTAGCCATAGGAGTTTGACGGTGGGGCTAAATACTAGCCCCCTGTCCGTGTGCGGCAATCCGAACAAAGGTGCCTTCTCCATGTGGCTAGACGAAGACCAGCCCTTGTATAATACGGAATAAATCACTAAATATGGAATAAATCACTAACGATTTGTAGTAAGTCACCGAGTCACCGACCAACTCTCGCTTTATCATGACAGTCATTTTTCGGCTTTCTCTACTGAGGTATTTGACCGGACGAACCAGAAATACAATCGCAGTAGTTCTCCCTTTACTACCTTAGCCGAACCAGCGGAACGTAAGGTGGTAAGCACAGGAGCCGGGCAACCCAACTATAGACCAAAGACATTACTCGTTGCCGATGCATATAGTGCAATATTCGGGAGGCCGAAGAGTACCCTAGAGGTGTTCGGACTTGAAAACGCACGGAGTCGAATACAGCCCCCGGTATTAAGGTCGGACTAAAGCATGTGTTTCATTCTAATGTAAGGGGGAATATAGATGGCAATGTGAAATAAATCATTACCAAACGAAAGTGGTAATCAACTGTTTCCTTTATACCCTTATTGATATGTCGAGATGTGCTATTATAGATAATGCCATGAATATCGTGGCTATTTTACATGTCGAGAATTTACACAAGGGAAAGTTTTACATAGGGCGTAAAAGAAGTGGTTTTGAAGATCCCAGTGGTGCACTGCCGCACGTCTACGCCGTTTGTCCCTGGTGAGAAATCCTTCGAGAGAAAAAGTCGATGGTCATCTATAAGAAAGGGGAATCTGGAAAGGAGCCCATGTACAACTGTAGAGTAGGTAGGTTTTTAATGAACCTGTAGTACAAAAAAGGAAAAAAGGGGAAAATGTTAAGGTCCGAATAGGGTCAAGCCGTACTATAGACCTTTTCTTTAGTATGCCTCCGACGCTGCCCAAGGTATTTTAAGTGCGTAATGATGCACGCATGGTACATGTGCCGCAACCTTATAGGGCGTTTGGCGGTGGCTGAACTCCTATTCAAGCTCTGGATCAGCCGAGCTGTCGTGCTGTAGTGTGGATCAGACTCTCTTGGCAGTGTCAGGGGTCTTAATGACCGATGAGTTTTTCGGCTTGATGAGGCCGTTCTTTACTTTGGCTGCAAGGGTCGCGGTGTGCTCCTCAGTGCAAAGAGAGTGCTCCATCTTTTCATTGACTGTGATAACACTGCACGGTCCGGGCATTTTGAGCTTTAAATAGGCATAATGCGGGACTGCATTAAAGAGGGTGAAAGCAGTTCGTCCAAGCAGTACTTGATAACCACTTCAGAAAGGGACAATATCAAAGATTAACTCTTCACTTCGAAAGTTATCTCAAAAGCCGAATACTACTTCTAGTGTTAAGGAGCCCGTGAAGTGGGCCTCTACGCCAGGTATCACTCCTTTAAAGGTAGTGTTACTAGGATTGAATCTTGACGGGTCAATGCCGATCTTACGGACACACTACAAAAAAAGACACTTTCGTGATGATACGTGTTTGTCACAGTAGGTCACGTTTTCTATCATGCATGTACATCCATGACAAATTTATGACGAAATCAAGATTGTCATACCTGTGCTGTCGTAGAAGTGTTCCATGACATTACCAAAATTATCATCACGGAAGTGTCCACTTCCAGGACGATAAATCATGCGTCATGGAAGTGCTTTCGTCAAGGGTGACCGACACGTGGCATCCACCGTAACGGAACGTCGTTAAGCTATCGAGTCCGGTTTCGGATCCGATAACCCGCTAACAACCCGGACCAATGAGGATTTTCCACGTGTAAAATTCTCATTGGCCGGAGGAAACACGTGTTGGGTCACCGTTGGGACAGATGTCATCCATTCATTGGACAGGAGGCGCCTATGATGCATCGACACGTGGCACGGCCCAACAAAGGCCAATTCCGGTAAAAAGGCCGTCCC
This sequence comes from Triticum urartu, assembly GCF_056163025.1. Lineage (NCBI taxonomy): Eukaryota > Viridiplantae > Streptophyta > Magnoliopsida > Poales > Poaceae > Triticum > Triticum urartu. Next base: position 187,925,797 of record NC_141873.1, on the reverse strand, counting down.
GTTTGACTTGGTCAAAAGGTAATGGGCCGAGCCACGGAAAGCATGTTAACGACCTGTTCGTATATAGCCCATTTATGGCCCGCTAACTCACGACCCGTTACGGCCTATCCGAATTAAGCCCAGTAGCTTCATCTGGGCCTTCCAATATGATTCTAGCCCATTGTAACTTCTGGCCCATGTATGGCCCATGATATCTTTCGGCCCATACGAGACCATTTGTAACTCTTGGCCCATTAATGGCCCGTGGTGAATCTGGCCCGCAATGAACAGTGTACCCCGTTATACCCATTAACGGCCCATTATTCCATTGGGCCGTTTCCAACCCGTGTTATCTTTCGGCCTTCTCAGGGCCCATTTATTCTTGGGCTCATTTCCAGCATTCGGTTACTTGCAACCCGTCATTGGCCTTTTCTGCCTGTGGGCTAATTTCAGCCCATGGTTACAATCGGCCCGTTTGCGGTCCGTTACTCTGCTGGGCCGTTTTCCTAACGTCATCAAATACGGCCGATTAACGACGGCCTATTATTGTCAGTCCATGAACGGACGATTCCAAATCTAACCCGTTTACGGCCCATAATGCGGTCTGTTATTGGCCCATGTTTGGCCTAACGATCATACGGCACGTAGAAGGCCGATTGATGCTACGACCCAGAGAAGGCCCATTCTTTCCATGGCCCTAAGAAGGTGATGAGGACATCAATACCATTGTTACACCCACAGCCCCTACTGTTACATATACTGGACCAATTACTAGAGCTCGCGCACGCCAATTAAATTACCAGGTACTTTCGTTTCTTGGTAATGATTCTAATGTTCATGAGATTATGATGCTGCCTAAATTGGATACATTTGTTTTGCTTACAAATGAAGGGCCTAGCGTGGAGAAGGATGAACATTGGAGCAAGAACACGCATGGAGTTGATGGCATGCGCAAGGGGATCAAGAACGGAGTTACAAGTGATGATTTCAGGACTTTGAAGCCGCCATAAGGAGTGCATGAAGCCTTGGACGAAATATACAAGATGCCACTTCATAATATTCGTCCATAGGCTATTCTAGGTGCTGCGTCACCTTATTAATGGGCCAGGCCCATGTAATTTCGAAATACTTAAGTATAGGCTATTTTAGAGTCCGTATGTGTGGGGAAACAAGAGTTAGGGTTGGTTTCGGACCCCACCCTCAAGGGCCACGAAATTCCCCCCCCCCCTCTTCCTCCATATACACAGCCCTTAGGGCATCGTTTAGACTTAGGGTTTTGTTTAGATTAAAAGTTCGCCATAGCTGCAGCTTCGCGTACTTCGTTTGTGTCCAACGACCAGACCAAGACGTCACAGAACCCCACCTTGATCAATAAAGCTTTCATCTTATATTCGCAATATCCCGATTGCAATCTCAGTTTCTTGCTTGTTCTTCGTTTGTTCGCAGGAAACAGACCCTCGTGGTCAGGTTGATCATGCTCCGGCGTGGTCAGTAACCCTCAGAAGTTGGTTTAGCGATTGCTAAGGCGCGACGTCTCGCACGTTCGTAGTCGGATCGTCAAGGTCGACTCCCACAGAAAATGATAGCCACCATCTCATCGAAACATCGGGACACCTTAGCCTCTATCAAGTGGTATCAGATTTCCAGGTTGCTCGGTGAGATTTTACAGTTTTTCGTAGATTAGATCGAGTCTGTTATTCATACCTACAGTCCACGAAAAAGCCACACAAAAAAATTAGGGTTAGTTCATCATATCCGAACCAATCTGAGCCTTTGCATAATCTTTTTAGGGTTTTTGCTTTGTTGAATTTGCGGTTGTATCGTCGTGTCAAGTTGCTGGTCTTAGAGTCTAGTCTTTTAGAGTTTCGACTTCTGGTCATAAGTTGTCACGCCGCCGCCGCACCATCATCATCGCCCATCTACCACTTTTGCTTATCCGCCACCGCTCTGAATCCATATCCATATACCACCACCAATCCGTATCCATATACCACCACCAATCTCTATCCATATACCACCACCGCTACCATATACCACCACCGCTGCCATATACCACAACCATATATCCACCACCAATCTGAGTTCTTCTCATATTAGGTTTGTTCTTGAGATCAATCTAAATTCCGATTCGTGTTTCCTTGCCTGTGTAGGTCTCGAAAAAAAAAAGATTTTCACGGGCAAAATTTTTAGGCCAAAATTTTGACGGGCAAATATTTTTTTCCCTATCCTATTTTTAGGCTTTTCTGAGTCTTTTGAGCCACGTGCCATCATAGTGATTTTTTGTCGCACTTTTTCGTCGTCGCTGCCCTGATTTCCAAAAAAAAGTGAAAAAAAAATTTCGTGCCCATCCTATCAGTTTGACGAGGGAAGAGTTTTGAGACACTTGCCATTATAGTGATTTTTCGCAAAAAAAAGAGGAGCGCAAAAAAAAGGAGCGCAAAAAAAAGAGCGAAAAAAAAGAGAGTTCCAGAGTGTGCTTTTCCCTTATTTACGTGCAGCGCCGTGATTTTGTTAGTGTTCTAGGCTCGCGTCTCTAGCACGGTCTAGCCTAGGACCAGCACAGTGCCGTCGTTGAGCGTTTATTCAACTTTGCATCTCTGAATTGATTATTGCTGACCCTTTTTGCTACCATACTATAAGCCTTCCCAACTCCACATACATCTACGTCGTGCGTTTGACTCTCCCTGGCAATCGCTCTATCCAAGCTTTTGAGAGTTTTGACTACAACGGTTGCCGATCACCGCCTGCTGCTGGGTAAGAACTGGTAAGAATTTGAGATTTTCTTGACGGATTTGTGACACCCGCCACCACCACCACTTGTTAGTAGTCTGTAGGATCATATTCTTGTGTGTTTCTATTGCTGCTAACCATGCCAGGATCACAAGCCGAAGAGACTGACTAGGAGAACTTGACGAACAAGGAGCTTCATGATACGTTTCAGCAAATGATGAGTGGACAGGTGCAAGATGTGATAAACAGATTTGAAGAGGCCATGGAGAAGATAGATGGCATGGAGAAAACGTTTGAAACAAAGCTCGATAACAAGTTTGCCGAATTGCTTTCGCGTTTTCCACCACCACCACCGGCTGCTCCTGCCGCACCTCTGCAACAACAGCAACAACACCGACTACCTCCACATCGGGAAACAGCCCTCCGCCGAGCGAGCCGTGTCCCTCTTTAGTCAGGCCAAACTGCTGGTGCTGTTGTTGATACTTCTGTGGCTCCTACTGCTGATGTGGAGGAGGATGATTATGTGGGAGATTATGAGGATGAGGTTGATCAAAATCAGAACTACGTGCCACCACCAGCACAGCAACCACCAGGCCGTCCACATGCAAATAATGGCAATGGTAGGGCTCACCCTCAGGTACGAGATCATGACAATCTCCCTACACTAAAATTGAATATTCCACCATTTGAGGGTAGATATGTTCCTGATATATATCTTACTTGGGAGTTAGAAACTGAACAATGATTTACATGTTTACAATATCCCGAGGAGAGATGTGTTCCTGCTGCTGTTTGTGCTTTCACTAGTTTTGCATGTGTTTGGTGGTCTGAGCATATTATATCCTATTCCGGCTACTTGGGCTGCTTTGAAAACTGCTATGCGTACTCGTTGGGTTCCACCATATTATCAACGTGAATTACTTCAAAAATTGCAGCGCTTAAGACAGGGAAAAAATTCTGTAGAAGAATATTATCAGGAATTACAAACTGGCATGATTAGATGTGGTATTGTTGAGGAGAATGAAGCTATGCTTGCACGTTTTATGGGTGGATTAAATAGAGAGATTCAGACGATTCTAGAGTATAAGGAGTATACTAATATCACTCGTTTATTCCATCTTGCTTGTAAAGCTGAACGTGAAGTGCAGGATCGACAGGCAGTGGCGCGGACTAACTTTTCTGCAGGTCGACCTTCATCATGGACACCACGTGCATCATCTACTTCCACACGTTCTGCTACACCGGCGCCTCCGTCGGCTGCCACCTCCAACCGTGATACAATAAAGCAGGCACGATCACCACTATTTGCCAAGAGCACACCTTCTGGGCCTGCAAAGAGCTCTTCTTCATCCATGGCATCAACAGGGGCAAACACATGATATTATTTGTCGATGTTGCAAGGGTGGAGGTCATTATGCGAGAGAATGCCCATCTAAGCGTGTGATGATTGTTACTGAGGATGGTGGGTATGAGTCCGCTAGTGACTATGATGAGGAGACTTTGGCTCTTATTACACATGACGAACACGGTGGAGACGATTCTGATCATGAGACGCAATACATGGCTCCTGAAGATGCTGACATGTATGAATGTTTAGTTGCTCAACGTGTTTTGAGTGTGCAGGTTACACAAGCTGAGCAAAATCAGAGGCATAATTTGTTCCATACAAAGGGAGTTTTGAAGGAACGTTCTGTTCGCGTGATCATAGATGGAGGGAGCTGCAATAACTTGGCTAGCATGGAGATGGTGGAGAAGCTATCTCTCACCACAAGACCACATCCACATCCTTACTACATCCAATGGTTCAACAACAGCGGCAAGATTAAGGTAACACGTACTGTTCGTGTGCATTTTAGTATCTCTACATATGCTGATTATGTTGATTGTGATGTGGTACCTATGCAAGCATGTTCCTTATTACTTGGTAGACCATGGCAATTTGATAAAAATTCTGTACACCATGGTAGAAACAATCAGTATACTCTTGTTCATAACGATAAAAATATTACTTTGCTTCCTATGACTCCTGATTCCATTTTGAAAGATGATATTAATAGAGTTAATAAAGAAAAACAGGAGACAAATAAGAGTGAAAATCAGATTGTGGCAAAAGAATTTGAGCACAAAATGAAGCCTAATAATAAACCATCTACTGTTGTTTCTAAAATTAAATTGAAAAGTGCATGTTTACTTCCCACCAAATCTGATATTGATGAGCTAGATTTTAGCAAATCTGTTTGCTATGCTTTGGTGTGCAAAGAGGCATTATTTTCATTCGAGGACGTGTCTTCCTCTTTGCCCCTGCTGTCACTAACATTTTGCAGGAGTTCGCTGACGTCTTTCCACAAGACGTGCCACCGGGATTACCACCTATTCGAGGGATTGAGCATCAAATTGACTTAATTCCCGGTGCTTCGCTACCCAACCGTGCACCATACCGTACCAATCCAGAGGAGACGAAGGAGATTATGCGTCAAGTACAAGAACTGCTCGACAAAGGTTATATACGCGAATCCCTTAGTCCTTGTGTTGTTCCTATCATTTTAGTGCCGAAAAAGGATGGTACGTCGCGTATGTGCGTTGATTGTAGAGGCATTAATAATATTACTATTCGTTATCGTCATCCTATTCCTAGGTTAGATGATATGCTTGATGAATTGAGTGGCTCTACAATATTCTCCAAAGTTGATTTGCGTAGTGGATACCATCAAATTCATATGAAATTGGGAGATGAATGGAAAACAACATTTAAAACTAAGTTTGGATTATATGAGTGGTTAGTCATGCCTTTTGGGTTAACTAATGCACCTAGTACTTTCATGAGGTTAATGAACGAAGTTTTACGTGCTTTCATTGGACGATTTGTGGTAGTTTACTTTGATGACATATTGATTTATAGCAAATCTTTGGAGGAACATTTGGAACATTTACGTGCTGTTTTTATTGCTCTACGTGATGCACGTTTATTTGGAAACCTTGGAAAGTGCACCTTTTGCACCGACCGAGTATCTTTTCTTGGCTATGTTGTTACTCCACAGGGAATTGAAGTTGATAAAGCCAAGATTGAAGCTATTGAGAGTTGGCCGCAGCCCAAAACGGTCACACAAGTGAGGAGTTTCCTTGGCCTCGCTGGTTTCTATAGGCGTTTTGTGAGAGATTTCAGCACCATTGCTGCACCTCTCAACGAGCTTACAAAGAAGGATGTGCCTTTTGTTTGGGGTACCGCACAAGAAGAAGCCTTCACGGTATTGAAAGATAAGTTGACACATGCTCCTTTACTCCAACTTCCTAATTTCAATAAGACTTTTGAGCTTGAATGTGATGCTAGTGGAATTGGATTAGCAGGTGTGTTATTACAAGATGGAAAACCTGTTGCATACTTTTCTGAAAAATTGAGTGGGCCTAGTCTGAACTATTCTACTTATGATAAAGAATTATATGCTCTTGTTCGGACCTTAGAAACATGGCAACATTATTTATGGCCCAAGGAATTTGTTATACATTCTGATCATGAATCTTTGAAACACATTAAAAGTCAAGCAAAACTGAACCGTAGACATGCTAAATGGGTTGAATTCATTGAGACTTTCCCTTATGTCACTAAACACAAGAAGGGTAAAGAAAATGTTATTGCTGATGCCTTGTCTCGTCATTATACTATGCTTTCACAACTTGACTTTAAAATATTTGGTTTGGAGACCATCAAAGATCAACATGTTCATGATGCTGAATTTAAAGATGTATTGCGGAATTGTAAGGAAGGGAGAACTTGGAACAAGTTTGTTCTTAACGATGGATTTGTGTTTCGTGCTAACAAGCTATGCATTCCAGCTAGCTCCGTTCGTCTTTTGTTGTTGCAGGAGGCGCATGGAGGAGGATTAATGGGACACTTTGGCGTCATGAAGATGGAGGATATACTTGCTACACATTTCTTTTGGCCAAGGATGAGACGGGATGTTGAGCGTTTTGTTGCTCGCTGCACTACATGTCAAAGAGCTAAGTCACGACTCAATCCTCATGGTTTATATATGCCTTTGCCTGTACCTAGTGTTCCTTGGGAGGATATATCTATGGACTTTGTTTTAGGTTTACCTCGAACAAAGAAGGGGAGGGATAGCATATTTGTTGTCGTGGATAGGTTCTCGAAAATGGCACACTTTATACCATGTCATAAAAGCGATGATGCTGTTAATGTTGCTGATTTGTTCTTTCGTGAAATTATTCTCTTACATGGTGTGCCAAATACTATTGTTTCAGATCGTGATACTAAATTTCTTAGCCACTTTTGGAGATGTTTATGGGCTAAGTTGGGGACTAAGCTGCTTTTTAGTACTACTTGTCACCCCCAAACTGATGGACAAACTGAAGTAGTCAATAGAACATTGTCTACTATGCTTAGGGCTGTTTTGAAGAATAACAAGAAAATGTGGGAAGAATGCTTGCCTCATATTGAATTTGCTTATAATCGTTCATTGCATTCTACTACTAAGATGTGCCCTTTTGAAATTGTGTATGGTTTCCTACCTCGTGCACCTATTGATTTGTTGCCTCTTCCATCTTCAGAGAAGGTTAATTTTGATGCTAAAGAACGTTCTGAATTGATTTTAAAAATGCATGAGTTAACTAAGGAAAACATTGAGCGTATGAATGCTAAATATAAACTTGCTGGAGATAAGGGTAGAAAACATGTTGTGTTTGCGCCTGGAGATCTTCTTTGGTTACATTTGCGTAAAGATAGATTTCCTAATCTGCGCAAATCAAAGCTAATGCCACGTGCTGATGGTCCTTTTAAGGTGTTAGAGAAAATAAATGATAATGCATATAAACTTGAGCTACCTGTAGATTTTGGGGTTAGTCCCACTTTTAACATTGCAGATTTGAAGCCTTATTTGGGTGAGGAAGATGTGCTTCCATCGAGGACGACTTCATTGCAAGAAGGGGAGGATGATGAGGACATCAATACCATTGTTACACCCACAGCCCCTACTGTTACATATACTGGACCAATTACTAGAGCTCACGCACGCCAATTAAATTACCAGGTACTTTCATTTCTTGGTAATGATTCTAATGTTCATGAGATTATGATGCTGCCTAAATTGGATACATTTGTTTTGCTTACAAATGAAGGGCCTAGCTTGAAGAAGGATGAACATTGGAGCAAGAACACGCATGGAGTTGATGGCATGTGCAAGGGGATCAAGAACGGAGTTACAAGTGATGATTTCAGGACTTTGAAGCCGCCATAAGGATTGCATGAAGCCTTGGATGAAATATACAAGATGCCACTTCATAATATTCGTCCATAGGCTATTCTAGGTGCTGCGTCACCTTATTAATGGGCCAGGCCCATGTAATTTCGAAATACTTAAGTATAGGCTATTTTTAGAGTCCGTATGTGTGGGGAAACAAGAGTTAGGGTTGGTTTCGGACCCCACGCTCAAGGGCCAAGAAATTCCCCCTCTCTTCCTCCATATATACAGCCCTTAGGGCATCGTTTAGACTTTGGGTTTTGTTTAGATTAAAAGTTCGCCATAACTGCAACTTCGCGTACTTCGTTTGTGTCCAACGACCAGACCAAGATGTCACAGAACCCCACCTTGATCAATAAAGCTTTCATCTTATATTCGCAATGTCCCAATTGCAATCTCAGTTTCTTGCTTGTTCTTCATTTGTTCGCAGGAAACAGACCCTCGTGGTCAGGTTGATCGTGCTCTGGCGTGGTCAATAACCCTCGGAAGTTGGTTTAGCGATTGCTAAGGCGCGACGTCTCGCACGTTCGTAGTCGGATCGTCAAGGTCGACTCCCACAGAAAACGATAGCCACCATCTCATTGAAACATCAGGACACCTTAGCCTCTATCAGAAGGCCCATTGTTTCTACGGCCCGTAGGATGCCCATGGTAACACAGTAAATATATAGCCCACGGTTATTGTGGGCCTAGTTTTAAAAAATAGGTTATTGCGGCCACTAGCAAACCGCGAAAAAAGAACTACACCGACTACAAGCAAACAAATAAATAAGACAACAAGGAAATAAATAAGAAAGCTACTTATGCTAGGCTATCATTGCTATTACACATATTACCTCCACTGGGCATCAAAGTTCGTCACCAGTGCAAATATAGGGAACAAAGCAGCATATCATATACACTGGTTGTCAAAGTTGGCGACCTGTGCAAATAAATGCCGCAACAAAACAAGTCCTGAACTGAAACAACTTCAGAAGAGCTCAAGAAACAATATCTTGGGTACCCATAATGCTGGCAAGATGCTTAGCAAGCTTATTAACTTTATCTTGTTTGGCTCCTAAATCCTCCAGCACTTGTTGTTGCACCAGAAAGTATGCATCTGAATTCTGCAGGGACTTCCTCAGTCCTTTGGCTTCCTGTCGCATAACATCTAATCGATGTCTTTCAACTTGAAGTTGAGACTCAAGAAGCCGAACTGATTCAGGCAGTGAGTTCGAAGAGCTGGTGCCAGCAGTAGTAGCTAGTAACTCGAACACTACATCAAGACATGACTTTGGGGTTGTCTTAGTGTCTTCAATATAGTTTTTATCAGCTTTCTTGGAGACCAACAGGGATGTCTCACTATCTTGAACTTTATCTGCATTACTTCCTTTACCATTGCATAATGGGGTATTCTTCACCAATATTTTATCCGTGTTCTAAAAGAGAAACAAACAAACACATCATAGGTTTACAATGTAGCATATGAAACTCATTTTGGTAAACCAGTTCAGTTGTAAGGTGGACAGGATAAAAGCATGAAACAAACATATATCTATGTAATATGGTTACTGGATGGTCTATATCATTCGAGTTTATGTTGCCAAATCAAGATAGATACAGTTTGAATCATATCTAGTTAAGACAAAGTAGCATAGATAGAATATAAGTGTGGGAAACTACATAGCAATAACAACACTTGTAATGTGCATGGCATGAGAACATCACTGTTTATTCAATTGAAACTGAAATCAACATAGAGCAAGTTACAACAGCAAACACGTTAAAGAAGCAGGTTTAAAACATACCTGTTGCGCCATTGGAGTTTCAATTGCATCCTTCAATTTGAAATTGGTTGGTATGAGTAAATACAGTGATGCAAGAGCAAATTGTATGAACCATAGCTACAGAACCTGTCTTGAGAACAATTCTTCTTCTGCTTTAAGCGTTGACTTGGGGTTCGGGGTGGGGTCCTCGTGCTTTGGGCACTGCAGTTGCCTTACTAACTTCTCATGTTTGGGTGCTCTATGGTGGAGACGGTGATGTGTCAACTAGAACTTGGTTACTATCAGCTAGGGTTGGGGTTAGAAGGGGTGTAGCTGGTTCTCTGTCCAACTGGGTAGGGGTATAATCTGCATGAGTCTGAGTTATGTGTGTTGCGGCTAGTTCTTGGGCAAGTACAACTGTGGTTCTATCTGCATCGACAGGTAGCACAATCTTTTCTAAAGATCGTGTTTTTACTCCCAAAGGTACTGCCATCACCCCCTCCAATTGAAATGGCTGATAAACAAGAAAAGTAATTGAATGTACAGGCATTCTAAGATAGACAGGTGCAATGGATAGTAGGGAAGAAAACAGGGCATGAATAATTCACATTTATGTTGTCTAACCAAACAGAATAGCAGGACATAATTTCACATATATGATGGCTAATTAAATAGGATAGCATGACACAATTTCAAATGTATGATGGCTAACTAAACAGGATAGAATGACATAATTCAAAATATGATGATTATGTAAACAAGATGAGATGATATAACTATATTATGTCTTTAGAAAATAGGTTAGCATGCCATAATTCACATACATGATGTCTATGTAAACATCTTGGCATGCTATAATTCATATATATGATTTATATACTAAGAAAGTGAGGAGAGGGCAATCGCATATATGATGTGTCAACTAAGGAGATGCCATTCAATATTGTGCATATGATGTAAAAACTAAGCATTGCAATACAACATATGCATGATATGAGTAATATAACCCAGCCAAGTTTGAGCATACACCTCAGGGGGATAATAGGACTGGTCATCTGCCTCTGAATCCTCCTCCGAAGAGCTATGTGTAACCAGCAAGATATCTGCTCCAGCAGGTAGCATTGTCTGCTCTGAAGACCTTGTTTCACTCCATATTTCTCCATCACCAATTCAAATGGATGATGCACAGGAAGAGCAGTTGAATATACAAACATTGTCGACAAATGCAATGAGAAATACAAATAAAAGGACAAAATGATATAATTCACATATATGACGCTTGGCTAAACAGCATGGCATTGCACAATTCACATATATAATGCCTTGCAACAAGATAGCATTGCATAATTCACATATATAATGTCTTGCAACAAGATGGCATCGCATAATTCACGTATATGGTAATTAGACACTAAACAGGTGGCACTCACACAAAGCATGTCTAAACTAAGAAAATGACATAGCAATGCAAGATACCATACGCACGATATGAGCAACATAGCCCTGCCAACTTAGAGCATGCACATCGGGGGGAAATAGGATTAGTCATCTGTCTCCAAATCCTCCTCTGAGGAGCTATCCGTAACCAGCAAGACATGCGCTTTGTCAGATAGCATTGTCTGCTCTGAAGACCTTGTTTCCACTTCAGATTTTTCCATGACCATGCCGAATGGCTGATGCACAGGAAGAGTAATTACTAAAATTGTTGACCAATTTAACATGTAATTAAAAAATGATGGCATGATATAATTCGCATATAAGATGACTGGCTAACCAGGGTGGCATTGCAAAATTCACATATATGGTGCCTGGCTAAAAAGATGGCATTACATGCTTTACATATACGATAAAGAAACTAAATAGATGGCATTGACACGAAGCATGTCTAAACTAAGCAGATGACATATTTGATGTATCCAGTAAGCAATGCAAGGCACCATATGCATGATATTACCAACATTAGCATGCCAAGTTAGAGCGAAGACCTCAGGGGGTAAGTAGGAGTGGTCTTCACCTTCTGAATCCCCCTCAGAACAGTTATCTTCCTCTTGATTACGATCCAAAATGGGTGGAGGGGTGCTGCCTTTGCGCCCACCATGGAGCAATGTCTGCATGAAATTTTATTGCCATGCAAGGATCGTCTCTTTTGCTCTACATGTTCAGTTCCATTGTGTACAATAACTAACATGCATAGGAATAAAACATAGTGAGATTATGTAACGAGTGCATGCACAAATCCAGATTGATGGTAGCAAACTGTGGATAGACCCAAAACCAATGATAGCAGGCATATAATAGCTTCAGTTAAAAAATACAGATAATGGCTCCTTTAATGTTTGTTTGCACTCAACATCAAACTCATAGTAGACACCCGAGAAAAACCAGATAGTAGACAAATAGTACTGATTGCTGCCCCAATATGTACCCCACAACCATTTAAAAACTCAAGTTTCAACATTAGTTTGGACCTGACTCGGAGTCTAATAGGTGAACACGATGATAAATTAGCATGTCATCATATTAAGCGATGCATAACGTAAGCAGACACGGAAGAGTGCGACCTCTCTTGCGGACCCGTGTAGTCCTCAAGGTCATCTGCTCAGTTGATGATGGTAATGTGGTTGTCGTGGCTACCAGTGGTGGGGAAGAAGATCTGAGGCGGCGAAAGACAGTCTGGAGAGCGGATCCCTACTGTGTTGAACCCTTCTGTCATTGGAGCAGCTGAGCTGGGGTGGAACACAGTGCATCAGGAGCAGGACAAACCACACAAGGTTTTCTTTGAGACATATCTGTAACAGAAGTAATTGTGTAAGGTATTGTTTGAATTTGAGGATTCTAACAATCCAGGGATAGCAAATAGATAGGAATATGATAGGAATGCACGTGCAAAATAGAGAATTTAAAAACACATGATTTATGCCAATCTAAGTGTTTGATTCACAAGAATTGGAAGATCACAGGATGCAAAGAAGCAAGGTGAGATTAAGTCAAACCACAAGAAAATGTACGGTTATAATGCTATTATGCTACTATATCTTAGTCTCGTGCTTCATGAATAGGAATTTGAAAAGGAGGACAAGTGGAAATTAAAATTTCTATGGTTTTTCTTTCAAGGAGACACTAAAGGAACAAATCCTATAGTTTCCCTTTGCTCCATTCCTTTGAACCAAATTCATGAATAGTAGTACCGTAGGAAACTTTCCAATTCCTATGTTTTTCCTTCACTTTTCCTGTCAAGCACTGGTGATTCTAGTAGGCAGGCTTGAGCAAGGAAAAGCCTACACTCAAAAAAGGTTTTTGTGATACTTCTATTACTTTTGACCCAGGCCATTGCACTACTAGCTCAACTCCCAGGCCCATCGACAAATGCACAGCTCGAACGCGCAGAGATTAATAATGATGGCGTTCAAGAGAGTCCATCACGGATAGCTAAGTTGCATGATACCTCACTTCTTGTCATATAGTAGGAGAAACTAATCGTATTTCATGTTACTTTGTGTGCTCAGTGGACAATATATATATAACATGTAGAGTAAAAAAGAGATGCAACAAGTGTACAACCTCTTTGGCGAAGCCATGTCGATCTTAGTGTGATTGGGTTGATCGGTGAGGATGATCTAGCTGACTTGGTTGTCGGAGAAGGGGAAGAAGATCTTAGGCATCTTGAGATGGAGCCCGGGGTACTGCTCCGCTGTGATGGAGGATTTCATCGCTGGAGCAGCTACAGTGAGTTGTATGACACTAAGGCTGAAGCAGGACAGGAGAGACAATGTTAACCTGAGTGTAATTATAATAGCATCTCCAATAGATGACGTAAAATACATAACCACAAAGTTCTAGATGTAAAATACATCATCCGCTCATCTCTGAACTTAACTGTCGAAACTGAATTTAACTGTCGAAACTGAACTTAACTGTCGAAACTGAATTTTGCTGTCGAAACTAAATTTTACTGTCGAAACTGAATGCACTAGCTAGTAGCAGAAGAGTTGTAGCAGCAACAGCGGCAGCGCGTGCGAGAGCCGGGGTAGCTGGTCGTGTAGCAGCATCAGGTGAGGCTACCCTGAGCCGCCAACCACCACCGGTCGAACAGCCGCCCCCCACCGCCCGCGGCTGGCATTGCGCCGCCCCGCCCGCCCTGAAACCAGTCCCCACCGCCGGTCCGGCCATCCCTCTAGCCCCCCCCCCCCCCCCGTGCCGAGCTTTTTCTCTGGCTATCCCCACGCCATCGCCCCACCACCATCGGCGACCACCGCCCCACCCTGAACCCTATGATAGATACTGGGGTACCTCTCTGGCGAGCCCCCCTCCTAGATGCGGCTGCTTCTTCCTTAACTCCGGTGAGCCCCCCCCCCACCCACCCCATGAAAATCGACTAACCCGAATGTTGATTCAGTCGACTGAAGTGTAGCTAAATTGGAACAGCATCGCAAGAAAGATAAAGAGCAGCAGCGCGAGCAAGAGCAAGAGCAGACCAAGTAGGGGACCGAGAGCAAGAGCAGAGCTGCAGCACGAGTGAGAGCTAAAGCAGCAGCAGCTCCTACTGATGTGGATGTCGCCGCCGACGGAGCGACGCCGTTGAGGAAGTGGCCAGCGATGCTGCCGTGGATGGAGCCGCACCGTGTTGGCTCAGGACCGAGCGCCAGCAGCACCGCGAGATCGAATCAAGAAGAAAATGCGGCGATTAGTGTACGACCTCTTTGGTGACGCCTATTAGGCATCAGCTTTATCTGAGGAAACGGTGATGATGATGCTCTTCCGGTGGTGCAGGTGAAGACGGCGGTGTGGGAATGGATGTGGTGTGAAAGACGAGGGGAACGTCGGGGCAGCTCCTTGGAGGTGGAGGACGGGGTGGCTGAACCGGCGGGACGACGAGATCAACGGCGGATCCTCATCCGGTATGGTGGATGAGGGACGTCGAGGTGGTGCTGTGAACAACGTCTTCGTGGAAGAGGCTTCGGCTAGGTGGCGGACGGATGAGGGTATGGGGCTTCGCGGTTTTTCGCAGCCTCGGTGTACGAATGGGTGGGCGGATGGGATGGGATGGGAGTGGGGAACCATGGCTTAGGGACGTGCTTGTCCAAAATGTGTGGTAAGTTATGAAATTACCCCCACCGATTTGAGCTAGGTTGTTCTTTCGGTTCAGGGGTATCACGGGCATTTCGCGTGTCGGGATTTCACAGGAGGTGGGAGTTTTCGCACGTGTTGTAATTTTGGAATAGCAAGGCACGGGTTGAGATGGAGGGAGTTGTCGGAGCACAACGAGACAAAGATATATCTTAAATATTTCGGGGTAACAAGGCGCGGGTTGAAGAGGCGGGAGTTTCGCAGCATGATAGACAAAGACGCTAGCTTAAAATTTCGGCATAACAAGGTGTGGTTTGAAATTTCGGGAGAACGAGCTTAATGTGTACCCAGAAAAAGACAATTCGCACCTCATCACTAGAGAGAGCTATGTCCCGTTTTAAAATATTACTAGAAATGCATTCAAATAAAACAAAAAACAAAAAAAATCAGGACAACAAACATAACGTGTATAGTACCAAAACAATTTGCAATTCCCTCAACAATAAAAAAAGAATGTGTGTTGTCTAGCATATGGACTAAATTTGAGTACATTTTCCCTGTTTGAATGGGATTGTACTCCGGTTAGTTAGACAACCATCTAAATATTATCTTCACAACACATGAGATGAATATAGGAGAAGTAAATTCCTATATAAATACGAACTACATGTACATACAATCTCAAATTGAAATATATGTATAGATTTTATGTTGAATTCAAATCATAGTACATGTATGCTCTAGCTAGATGTTCGGAATCTAAACCATGTATGATATACTATGTACAATGTGTTTAGCAAGCACAACATACACACACAAACACAATTTAGACTAGTAAGGTACACGTGCATTGCACGCATGAGATTTGGCAACTAAATTATGAATAAATACCACATTATAGCATGTAAGCTTTGAGTCATATATGCATTATGTAGATGTTCGTTTAATTCTTATAGTTCATTTCATTCAAAATCATCTAGTTTTTATAAGAAAGCTAATCTATTTTAAGATTCATGGAATTGTGCGTTGTAAGGCATAAAGTAAAAAGAAATAATGGCAAATCATGTAGAAAAACATTTGGGCAATTCTGATACGGAAGATTCTAGAACAAAGAAGAAGTGCTTGTGTTTTGAGGTTTGTGCATTATGCTTAAGTTCAACCATGGAGTCTTCTAGATTGTACATGTGGCAAAATCTGGTGGAATCTAGATGATATCCAACGGCCAGTTGTGCTCAAATTTGCCATCTCTGCACCATCGGATTGGCCTCATCCAACGACCATCTTTCAAAGTTAAAGTTATCCGCACACTATATAAAAATATAAAATATGATATATATATATATATGGGTATAGATATAGATATGTGATGCAAAAGCCACCCATCATCTCCAATTAGAATAGTGTGTCCATGCACGGATACAATGTGGCCAAACGATGTCTGCCATCGATATCTCAAATAGAAATCAGTCTGACCTTGTTCAATGTGTATACAGTACAACATGCTCGTTTCCAAACCACACCACGCATATCTCAGTTATATTCATGCATGCATGGGTTTCAAACATCATGATATCTTATTCAAATATTTGAATTCTACTTTACATTGATTATGACGTCACCTAGTCTTTTACACCCACACAGTCATCTTCTCTTTATAATTGTACCATTAACTTTCTCTCATGCATGCATGGACACACAGTACCAGTCGGCATTATCCATCGCACACATGCAATCTTTTTCATCGGGTCGGTCTCCCATGCATGCACACACACACACACACCTCTCCCTCCCCATCATATCAGGCATTCTTTATCTCTCATGTGCATGCGCAATGATCGATGTTCCTCTATGTGTGTGTATATATAGCTAGGTCTTTCATAGTTTTCCACACAAACTGATCAATCTATATATCTAGTGAGGTCTCACCCTCTTTCCCACGTCCACATAAATCAATCTATACCTCTCTATATAGGATTACATAGCTAATACACCCACATTAATTATATATCCAACGTCCCCCTCTCATCATCCATGCCTCCGCTTCATCTCTCAGACGCGCGCACAGTGGCGAAGACAGGGGCAGCAAGGGCCCTGCCCCCCTAACATTACTATATATCAAGGCTAATATGAATGTGAACATTAGACAATTGCTGGTAAAATGGTTTAAGTTGATGAATTGGCTCTCCTCGTAAAGGATCAGCAATGCTTCGCCCCCTAGCTCATTTATTTTTCATGGCTCCGCCACTGCGCGCAACAGCACATGTTCTCACCCCCTCTCTTCAATTATCGATCTCGCACTTGTGCAATCCTTCATAATCTCCCTCCACTTGGCCCCTCGCACCATCTTCTAGCCCCCACCGGATTTTGCCACATGTACAATCTAGCAGACTCCATGGTTGAACTTAAGCATAATGCACAAACCTCAAAACACAAGTGCTTCTCCTTTGTTCTAGAATCTTCCGTATCATAACTACCCAAACTTTTTTCTAGTTGAATTGACATTATTTGTTTCTACTTTATGTTTACAACACACAATTCCATGAATCATAAAATAGATTAAGGGCTTCTTCGATTCAAAGGATTCTCAAAGTAATTTTGGAGGATTCTAATCCTTAGGAATTTTTCCTATCTTGGTTGTTTGATTCGTAGGTTTGTAAACCATAGAAATTTTCCCATAGGATTCATTTGCACTAGATTTCATAGGAAACATCCCATCCACTCAAACCACTTTGAAAGAATCCTGCGTTTTTTCTATGCACAATCAAACACTCGTACAATCCTGTAGGATTCAAGACGACATTCCACTCTAATCCCATGTTTTTCCTATTCCCGCGTTTTGGAAATCCTAGGAGGCCCTATCTTTTTTTATAAAAACTAATTTATTTTGAATGAGATGAACTATGAAAATTAAATGAAGGTCTACATCAGGCATATATGACTCAGAGCATACATGCTATAGTGTGGTATTTATTCATAATTTGGTTGCCAAATCTGATGTGTGCAATGCATGTGTACCTTACTAGTACTTCGAGTTTGTGCAAACACATAAATTAGAATTCCAATGGCACGCTACACAGTGTCTCCCTTACAGTTCATGAAGCTACGTGGCACATGTGGAGGCGTTCTCGCAACCTCCTTGTGTGGATTGATCACAGTGACGTGTTGTTGCTTCCAGAAGAATGTACTCGTCCTCTCCGAGCCATACTGGCGGTACATGCACGAAGCGAAGATGTGCATGCATGCCACGCATGCACTCATTCCCTCGCCCGCACACATGGGTACACGGGGCGGCGCATTTTTGTATGAAGATCCACCCCATGTGATAATTTGACATGTGTAAAGTCCTTCATTTCATTGATGGTCAATTAATACAGTGCATGCAAATTGAGTGGACGTGAGGGCGGAAGAAAGACATTACTACTCCACTGCGCGCATGCGAGTAGTTAAATCATGGGGTGCTAGTACTTCCATTGGTCTCCTTCGTATGTTGTGCCAATTTTTTTTACCATATTTGTAAGTAACATAATATTTATCCATGTCATAAAAAGTGGCACAAAAAAGGGGGCCAATCAACCAGGACACAGGCAGCATGATCAATTTTTGCCAGGGCTACTGTTGGTGGCCTTTGTATTTAAATATGGATGGAGTGGAGTAGTACTATCTTTATCTTAGCCTCGTATGGCTCTCCCAGCGCCTAGGCTCGCCTCCCCGCCTCGCCCACCGGATCCCGCCATGGATAATCACTTAGATCCCAGGATCCCGCAGGCTGCCCTCTCGCTGCGGCCCGCAGCACTGCCGCCTTTGAGAGAAACCCACATGTGTTTTAGAGGGGATCCATTGCTCTGGAATCATAGATCGGTGGCGCCGGAGGACATGCCAGGGCTGCGTTTCAGGTGGTGGGAAGGAAGGGAAAATCGGATCGAGGAAGCGTCGCATCGACTGGAGAGAAGTTCCAAGGAGCTGCGCCTAGCGCAGCACAAGGCAGAGGCACAAGTCGATCTCGGGGGATAGATGCTGAGGGATGTCGGCATCTGGCAGCATCGTTGTCGGTGTCAAAACCGGAGGATCTCGGGTAGGGAGTCCCGAACTGTGCGTCTAAGGTCGATTGTAACAGGAGACAAGGGAAACATGTTTACCCAGGTTCGTGTCCTCTCTATGGAGGTAATACCCTACGTCCTGCTTGATTGATATTGATGAATATGAGTATTACAAGAGTTGATCTACCTCGAGATCGTAATGGTTAAACCCTAGAGGTCTAGCTTGTATGGCTATGATAATGAGTATCCTATCCGGACTAAGTCCTCTGGTTTATATAAACACTGGGAGGATCTAGGGTTACACAAAGTCGGTTACAAAGAAGGGAATCTACATATCTAGTCGCCAAGCTTGCCTTCCACGCCAAGGAGAGTCCAGTCCGGACACGGGTGCAGTCTTCGGTCTTTGTATCTTCATAGCCCATCAGTTCGGCCCAGGGACAACAGGCTGGACGCCTGAGGACCCCTTAGTCCAGGACTCCCTCAGTAGCCCCTTTACCTGGCTTCAATGACAAGGTATCCGGCACGTAGTGCTGTCTTCGGCATTGCAAGACGGGTTCCTCCTTCCGAACTCTAGAATAGTCTTTGGACGAATTGATCATGTCCGGACCTGTAACGCACACCACACACAACTGTAGACAGAATATAATAATACATGAGTCCAATCCGCTGACAACTTCTACAACATGACATCACGTCCATACGGTCATAATTTCCAACCTTTTTTGCCAGCCGCTCCACGTTTCGAGACGCGGTTGCCATTGGCACGTCTTGTCAAAGCAGAGATCGTGTCCCCTTATCACGGGATTCTCATCAATACGGGCATGGGTAACCCAACCGTGACGTTTACACAACCCTCGGGAGCAGGCGAGGCGAGTGGGATGTCGTTCAATATTCACTGCCCTTATAAGGAGATAAGATTCCCCTTTCTTCTCCCACACCTTCTCTCTTCTTCTGCCTTTCCACTCTTGAAAGTACTCAACCATGTCCGGATCCGGAGGTCAAGGCAAGTGGATGGCCTCCTTCGTCAAGGAGGAGGACATTGCTGAGCTTCGGGCGGCTGGGTACCTGGCGAAGGAAATCGCCCACCGTCTTCTAGCCCAAGGACAAATCATTCCCACGCCGAAGCCCGACGAGAGGGTAGTGTTCCTCCCCCATTTCCTCCGCGGGCTAGGGTTTCCACTCCACCCCTTCGTCTGCGGGATAATGTTCTACTACGGGATAGACTTCCACAATGTATCACCGAACTCCTTCCTCAATATCTCGGCGTTTACCGTCGTGTGCGATGCCTTCCTCCGCATCCACCCCCACTTCGGGCTATGGCTTAAAACCTTTAACGTGAAGCCCAAGGTGGTGGACGGAGAGCACGCAGAGTGCGGGGGCGCCATGGTGAGCATGCTCACCAATGTCTCTTGGCCAAAAGGCACATTCGTGGAGTCTGTCAAGGAATAGCAGAAACAATGGTTCTACATCACCGAACCCCGTGGCGCCACCTGGGCCGCAGCTGCCGCATTCAACTCTGGCGCTCCTGTGCGATTTACCTCATGGGTCGAGAAGAGCCCGAACTGGTGTTTGTCAGACGAGCTGATTGCAATGCAAACGCGCATTCAAAGCATGATCGATAGGGTCATCAAGCTCGTCGACATAATTCAAGTGATGCTGGTGCGCCGGATCCTCCCCTGCCAGAGCCAAAGCTGCCCTCTATGGGATTTCAACCCAAAAAAGCACCACACCTTGGAAGGGCTCTTCAAAATAGCTCATGAAGATGCCTGGAAGTTCCTCTTCAAGGGCAACGAGATACCGCCGGCCGCTGATTCGGACCGTGGCCACGACATAAATCACCTCCCCAACGATGTATGTTATTTTCAACACATCCCCTACTTGCTTGTTTCAAGGGTGATATCTAAGATTTTATTATCATTGCTTTTTCAGTACTGGTTGAAGAGGGCGAAGCAGATCCGGTGTCCGGCTCCCCTCCCTGAATAACCAGTCATCCCGCGCTTAGCAAAGATGCTAGAGCCAACGCCTTATAAGGCACCAGAGAAGAAGGCCACAGGAAAGGCCAAGAGGGTCCGGTGTGGCCTTCGCCACAAGGGCACTTCGGACGTGACGTCCGAAGATAAGCCCTGTTCCCCCACCGCCGAAGACGATGAGGATGAGGAGGAGGGGGAACCGACCCTCCCCTTGATGAGGGGAGGAAGAAGAGGGCAGCCTCCACAACTCTAGAGGCGGAGGCGCCCAAGAAGGGGAAAGGCTCGCTCACGGATAACTCCGCATGGGACGTCGACAACAGTCTGGAGAAACGCCCCCACGCTAAGCCTGAGGCCGCATCGTAAGTACTAATACTTGTATCCACCCATAAAGTTTCTCCTCCTTACTGCAATTAAATGATTGGTTACATTTTATTGTAGTCCGGCCCACAACAGCTCCCCGTGATCCTCGTCAGGAGGGTCGCTGGATTCCAAGGTGATGGCCAGCGATTCGCCGCCAGCCGCTCACTCCCCCAAGGCCGAGGATGATGTGGAGGTGCTGTCCCGAAGGACTGTTCCAGGCGGGGGAGAGGCTCAGGAGGCACCATAAGGCGAAAATCCCGTCGTTGGACACCAAGGGGAATCAATCCCATGGAGACTGGTGGGGAGGGCCGAACTCAGTTCGACCCTCAGGCGGACTCCATTCCGGAGACCGAGGCTGCTCCAGAATCCAGCACGCGACCTCCTTCAGAAGAAGGGAGGATGCCAGTTCACCCGGTAACCCCTGTCCAACCAGGGGCACCGGATAATCTGCTGGAAGCGCTGCGAGGCGCTTCCATTTTGGATGAGCATCGTGTCCTTATGGGCACGGTAATTGAAAGGGTTCAGTCCGCCAAGAGTGGACTAACCGAAGCCTGCATCAGCCTGCTAAGAGGTTTTTAGGTAAGTAGCGCAAAAAAGGAGAACATCCCCAAATATAGACAGTAGCCCCTGAGACACTATCCGGTGTTTGAAAAGAAAAACCAAACAGAGGATCAATCTCCTATTGCAGGAAACTAACCAAATCTGTCTGAAATGTGTGCGCAGGCGTCGCTGTTGGCCGCGGCCTCGCATACTGCCGAAGTCTCTTGACTGAAGCAGAAATTGGCGGAGGCCGAGGAGGAGCTGGGCCAGGTGAAGAGGCAGCTCCAGGAAAAACAAGGTAAGTAATAACCTGTTGTTGATTCGAAGAAGGGAAAATGATATGCAATGACCGAAATACCATAATGTGAACAGAGGCGATGACCGAGGTCGAGGCCCTGAAAGCGGCCCTGGTCGAAGCCGAGGGGAAGGCTGTCAAGGAGCAGGCCGCCCGTAAGAGGCTCAAGGACCTGGTCAATGAAGTCCAAAAGGAGCTCCAGGATGACGTGAGGAAGTGCGAGACCTTGGAGCACAATGCGTCGACTCAAGAGGCCGAACTTTCCTAGGCTCGTAAGAGTGCGGAGGCGGCCCGGATTGAAGCCCAGGACATGTCGGGACCCCGATTCCAAGTCACATCGATCTAGCCGGTAACACCTCATATCACTTTGCGGCCTCACGCACGGTATTACCACGGGTGTCGCCTTACCCTGGCCCGGGACCGTTTGCGCCTTTTGGCTAACGTATATGATTGTGTCGCTAGCATCCATATGACAGAGAACCCGGGCCGACATGGCTAGTCGTGAACCCAAATCAGCACTAACCTATGGGGACAGGCATACATGATTCACATCGAGCATGTCGGTCAGCAGCATGTGAATCCGGGCTGTAGCACTGGGCTAACAGGACTCCCGGGAACCCGGGCTGTAGCAGGCTAGGCAGGACTCCGGATGTCACCGCGTGACATTTCCCCGAAGGGACAGACACAGGAATGAAGTGAAAACACATGCCGGCCAGTCAAGTGTCCTGAGAAGTAGTGCTGGGCTAGCAGGACTCCGGTGAACCGGGCTGTAGCGGACTACTATGGCTCAAGGAAGCACTAGACTACATTTCCCCATAAGGGAGACTGCCAAGGATAAATAGCTAGATTGTCGGATCCCACACAGAGCAATACACGTCACATGTACGCATAACATGGAAGTATGTGCTGTACAACATGGCATCACAACATAACGCAAACTCATATAGATAAAGGCTCAGAAGAGCCAGATAGCATTAAATACAAACAGGGGTCACATGACCCATCATTTAGAGCATACAAGCAACGAAAGCATTACATGTCTGAGTACAGACAACAACAAAAGGAAAAAGGCTCAGAAGCCTGACTATCTACAAGACCCTCCCAAGGTACAAGATCGTAGCTGAGGTAACCAGCTACTCGTCGAAGTCCAAGCGGTACTACTAGTGAGACAGATGTCTCACCTGGAAAACATAAATAAAGCAAACGTGAGTACAAAGGTACTCAGCAAGACTTACATCAGATCCTATCATATATGCATTTGTATCAAGAAGGTAATGTGGGGTTTAGTTGCAGCAAGCCAGCTTTGACTCAGTGGCTATCCTGTTCTACGACAATGAGAAACTTCTTTGAGATGAGGCAGCGCACACGAGTCCACTAATCACCACAACAATACACTACTATTGATTCATCCTTGTCTCCTTACGAGAAGGCCATCCATAGCACTCACACTTGTCTTGAGCATTTTAGAGTATCCACTTAAAGTTGTCTATGTACCACGTAAGCATCCAAGAAGTCCATAACCGAGGACACGGCTATTCGAATAGATCATGATAACCCTGCAGGGGTGTACTTCTTCACACACGCTCTCACCACTTATCACCATATACACGTCATGTATCTCGGCAACCTTAAAGCGGAAGCCTGGCGAGGGTGTCGGCCATGTCCTGACTAACCAAACAAGACTCTAGTCCAGGTTTATCGCCTATTCGGGTTCCATCCGCAAGGAGATCTGGCCGGGGTTTCGCTCACGGCCCCAAACGATGTGTACAGGGTTCTTGAACCCACCATCCGGGTGCCACTCGGTACACCGGGCCACGTGTGCCTAGTCTGTCCCAAGTCCACCCAGCCGGGTGCCACTCGGTAGAAAAATAGCACTACCTATAAACAACAGAATCTATTTGCAACTCCTGGACAGAGATCAAGTTGGCTAATAAGTCGAGAGGGGTCGAGTTACCGGAACCCAATGTGTGGTAGGAGCTGGTCCTTGGACAACATACACAGAACTCAGTTCTTAGGGACGGTTCCAGTGAGACAACCCACCATGTACTCCTACATGGCCTCTCACCGCTACCTTTACCAAATCGTGTTCACACACTTAACTCTCAACATCAGAACATAACATTGTACTCCAATTCATTCCCAATGAATCAGATCTGACATACTCTAAGCAATAGCAGGCAATGCATGGTAGGAACACAACATGGCTCAATCAACTCGTACACATGCTAGTGGGTTTAACTAATTACTGTGGCAATGACAGGTCATGCAGAGGAATGGGTTCAACTACCGCACCATAAAGTAGCAGTTGAATCGTTGTTGTCCTAATGCAATAAATGAGAGAAGGAGCGAGATAGTAGGATTGTATGGGAATGAACAAGGGGGGTTGCTTGCCTGGTAGATCAACAGGGGGGCACTGCTCCACTGACACGTACTCTGGATCGGTCTCCAGGGCATGACCTATCGAGAACGAACGGTGTCGGAAATCAATACACAACCATATGCAACAATATGATGCATGAACATGGCATGAAGATGTGATGTTGTTTGAGCTAATGCAACTAGCATTCATTTGGTTGAGGTCCATTTGAACCAAAGGTTCAAATGCAACTCCAAAATAAGCTCTTATAATTGCCATTCATGTGTTTTCATATATACAGCATGTATAGGTTGGTTTGTCATGCATGAAAATGGTACAGATGTATACATTGAATTTTTCTGATCATTTTTCATATATAAATTATTTCAATCTGAGCTACGGTTGAACTTCTATGAATTTTTGAAGTTTAAATTGTTTTCTGGAATTTTCCTGATTTATTTTAAATCCAGAAAACCATTACTGCATCAGCACTGCGTCATGCCTGCGTCAGCAGGTCAACGACGGCTGACCAGGTCAAACCTGACATGTGGGGTCCACATGTCAGTGTCACAGTGTTAAACGGAGGGTTTTTTTCTAATCTAAAACAGATTGCTGGCGCTGGGGCCCAGTGTCAGTGTCACTAATGGGGGGATTAGTCCTAAACTAATCTTGCCACGTCAGCCCGCCGGAGTTTGGCCGGCGGCGACTATTCTGTGTGGCGGAGGGGCTCGGGATTGCTTCCCCGGGGCCCAATCGAGCAGCCGAGGGCAGCTACGGGGAGCTGGAGCTCACCCGCATCTAGCGCGGCATGTGGTGGTAGCGGGGACGGTCGGAGCTCACCGGAATGGAGCTCGCGGCGGTGGCCGGAGTTCGGCCATCGATGGAGTCGACACTACGGTGGTCAGGAGAGCGAGGTAATTAGTGCTATGGCCTCCTGGGAGCATGCTGAGCACGACTATGTGCTCGGTTGGGTCATGTGAGGTTACTAGCTGCGGCAGCAAGGAACGCGGCGGCGGTGAGCTCACGGTTTCAGCGTGGTTGCAGATAGGGGCTGAATTTGGTCGCAAGAGGAGAGGGGAAAGATGGCGTGGCTCATAGGGAGTCGGACGAGGTGCTAGGCGGGCTCGGGGACGGCTTGGTGACGGTGAATCGACGTCTGCGGTGACCGGATGTAGAGGACGAGGACGACGGCGTAGTTGGTGTTGCGGCGCGTCTGGGGCCTCGTGGCTCATCGAGGAGGTCGGGGAGGTCGAGACGGAGCTCGCAGGCACGGCGAGGGTCGAGAGAGAGGCAATGGCCGTGGCAACGACGAGCGACGGCGGCGGCTGCGTTTGGTGCGTGCGAGGGAGAGAGCCAGGGGAGGGGGTGGGGACGAGAGAGAGCGAGAGAGAGACGGGGGGTAGCGTGGCGACGCCAGAGGCGTCCAGGCCGTCGAGGGGGCGAGGCAGGCAGGCAGGAGGTGGCCGCCACGTGCACGCGCGCGTTGGGCACACGCCCTCCTGCCTACTGGCAGGAGTTTGAAGACGGTGGCGGCTGTGGTGGGCTGGGCCTCTGTTGGGCCGTGGTGGGGCACTAGGTAAGTTTGGCCTAGGTAGGTTTCCCTCTCTTCTGTCTTCTAATTTTGTTTTTGTTTTCTAATTATTTGCCTCTGTTTTGAGCTTAGGAAAAATACCAAGGCATTTCCTAAAATCCTGAAAATATTCATGGACACTTTCTGAATTATTTCAGTGGCCCAAAAATAGTTCCTACATTATTTGAACATTTAAATTATTTATAGTATTTTAAATGCCCAAAGTCAAATACAATAAGATGTAATTCAAAAATGCAGACTGGCCTAGAAATATGTGCATGATTTTTGGCAGAGGTTTTCACCTTTAACAAAGATCATGAACTTTTCTAAAGGGCATTTGGGATCATTGAAAATATTTTTATTGAACCTAGTTGAAATCATTTGGTGCTAGGGTTTCAACAATCCCCATTTCGAATTTAAATGTAAGTTAAACATGATGCAAACATGAAGGCTAGCCTAGGTCATACCAGAGCTAGGGGTGTGACAGGATGCCCTCCATGAGATCCAGGAAGCCAGGAAGATCATGGCGGGTAAGACATTCAATATCCAAAGCAGGAGTGTGAAGAGGAAATTTCTTTTACTAACTTGGATTCGGAATTCTCCAGGGGCCTTTGCTGATCTGCCACGCAGTGTGGCCAACGATGCGAAGTTCTTCCAAGCCAAAGAAGGGAGCTCCGCGGAGAAGCTCTTCTGGTCGCAATATTGCGTGCCAGAACATCCGGTGCCCTTCAGCGATCAGCTGAAACAGCTGGTCAAGCTGCATAGGGTGGCCGAACAAGCCATGAAGGATATGATAGTCTGGCTGTTTCCAGCTGAAGCTATTCCGAGAAGCTACTTCGGCCTCGTGAAGAAGCTGGTGGATGTATGTCCTCGACTGGATGTCATCAAGCGGCCCGTCTGCATCGAGGGCGCGCGTCTGGCCTTCTCTTATTGCAAAGTTTAGTGGGCGAAGCTGGACGCTGTCAAGCTAGCGACCGGGGGGCTGCCGAAGGGCAAGGAACACTACACGCCTGAGCAATACTTCGGCAATGTCTTATAGGGGTCCCGCATTGTTGCGGATCATTGTCTGAAGGACACCATCTTTGAATGAATGTATTCGAGCTCCCTCTGCCTTGTATGATGAAACAAAATGTTTATAATGCTTGTTATGTTTTTAAATTTTTACTTCCTATGCAGCCGCGTTGTATAAAATCTGAGGGTTAACCAGTCCTTGGCTTCTGCCCCCACGTAGGTAGTACGGGGGTGTTCGGGATGGAATCTAAACAATGTTGATCCAATTAGATGGTCCTTGAAGGAGTTTTTTAGCACAACGAACCAGGCAACCAGACTATGCGGCTGTAACGCCCTAACTTAGCCATAGGAGTGCGACAATAAAAACATGGGCGCACCCCCTATAAGCATCTGATTGGGAAGTACCAATCCTTCGCGTAATGCAGAAGAAATCTCCAACGATTTGCAACCTCCGAACAGCTGACCGGCTCGCGCCGCATCATGACAGTCAGTTTTCGGCTTTCTCTACTAAGGTGCTCCTTTCGATAAACCAAGGCACAATCGCAGTAGTTCCCCCTTTACTACCTTAGCCGATATAGCGGAGCGTAAGGTAGAAAGCACAGGAGCTGGGCAACCCAACTATTAACCAAAGACATGATTCGGAGCCAATGCATATAATGCTAAATTCAGGGTGCCGAACTGTACCTATAAAAAGTGTTCGGACTTTTGTTGTCATAATGTGGGGTGCTGTGCATCCCCTGGCGAACATGAAACATACCAAAGTGTACGGGTGCTACCTGACGGGGTTATCCATAGGGGAGCTGAAAAAGAGAAGGAAGAAAAAAACAAAAAAGGTACAAAAAACCTGGAGTCCTACAGCTCAAGCCGCAAACTGTTCTCATTGTAATTTAATTAGTATGTCAAGGCGCATTGATACAGGTAGTGCGATAAGCAACAGGCTATTTGACAAGCCGAAACCAAGGGAGAGCTGCATGTGGGTCCTGAAAAACAGGTAAACTTATCGTTAACGAAATCATCTAAAAAGTTCCCCATATGTCTGCGTTTCTCGCCATCTTGGTGTGTTTATCCTTTAAGAGGACCGATGACCAGGCCATCAGATGGTGCATGTGGGATGGAGACCTGAAAAAGGAAACAAGTAAAAATGAAAGTATATGTGTATCCGACGTCGGTTGAGGCGTACTGCGGACCACAAGCTAGCTATGCCTCCGCCGATGCCCATGGGATTTTGAGTGCGTAGTTATGTACGTTTGCACGAATGCCACCACTTGATCGGAACTGCGACGGAGGCCGGATTGCTAGTAGAGCTCCTGACGAGCCGAGCACTCCTGCTGCAGAGTAGTTCGGACCCTCTTAATGGTGTCCACGGGCTCGGCAGCCAAATTAAGGTTCTGCTTGAGAAGGTCGCTCTGTACTTCTGCTGCTAAGGTAGCTGTGTGCTCTTCTATATGAAGGGAGCATTCCGTATTTCCATTAACCGTTATGACGCCACGCGGACCGGGCATTTTAAGCTTGAGATAAGCATAGTGTGGTACTGTGTTGAATCAAGCAAATGCGGTTCGTCCGAGCAGTGCATAATAGCCGCTGCGGAATGGGACAATATCGAAGATTAACTCCTCGCTTTGGAAGTTGTCTGGAGATCCAAAGACAACATTTAATGTGATTGAGCCTGTATAGCGGGCCTCTACGCCTCGTATGACTCCTTTAAAGATAGTCCTTGTAGGCTTGATCCTTGATGGGTTAATGCCCACTTTTCGCGCTATATCCTAATAAAGCAGATTAAGGCTGCTACCTCTGTCCATAAGGACGCAAGTCAGGTGGAACCCATCAATTATTGGGTCTAAGACCAGTTCGACTGAGCCATCGTGCCAAATACTGGTCAGATGATCCCGGTGATTGAAAGTGATCGGGCATGATGACCATGGATTAAATTTTGGGGCGACTGGCTCTATCGCGTAGACGTACCTGAGCGCACGCTTGCGCTCCTTCTTGGGGATGAGGGTAGCATATATCATGTTCACCGTTTTGACCTGAGGGGGAAACTTCTTCTGTCCCCCTGTGTTCGGTTGCTGGGTCTCTTCGTCATTCTCCTCGCTTTGCGATCCCTTTTCCCTATCCTCGGTGTTTCATTTGTTGGCCTGTTTAAAAACCCAGCAACCTCTATTTGTATGATTGGGTGGCTTGTCTGGGGTGCCATGAATCAGGCATGGACGATCGAGTATGTGGTCCAAGCTGGATGGGCATGAATTGTTCTTTTGGAATGGCTTCTTCCGCTGACCGGACTTAGGGCCCTGGAATCCGGCATTGACTGCCGTTTCCTCGGTGTTATCACTGTTGTTTCAACGCTTGTATCTGTTGCGTCGAGACTTGTCTTTGCTAGTTTTAGCTTCAGGGGTGCCGGCGTCGCTTGCATTGTTTTTGCTACGGGCCAACCAACTGTCCTTGCCCGCACAAAAGCGGGTCATGAGTGCCGTGAGGGCTGCCATGGATTTTGGCTTTTCTTGGCCGAGGTGGCCAGCGAGCCATTCGTCGTGGATGCTGTGTTTGATGGCTGCTAGGGCTTCGGCAACCGGACAATCGATGATTTGGTTCTTTTTAGTTAAGAACATAGTCCAGAATTTCCTGGCGGACTCTCCGGGTTGTTGAACTATGTGGCTTAAGTCATCAGCGTCCGGAGGTCGAACATATGTAGCTTGGAAGTTATCTAGGAAAGCCTCTTTCAAGTCCTCCCAGCTGCCGATAGAATTTGCAGGCAGACTATTGAGCCAGTGCCGAGCTGGCCCCTTGAGTTTTAATGGGAGGTATTTGATGGCATGTAGGTCATCACCACGGGCCATATGAATGTGGAGAATGAAGTCTTCGATCCACACCGCGGCGTCTGTGGTTCCATCGTATGATTCTATATTCATGGGTTTGAACCCTTCTGGGAATTCATGATCCAGGACCTCATCGGTGAAGCAATGAGGGTGTGCGGCACCTCTATATCGGGCCGTATTGTGACGTAGCTCTGATGGAGTCCGTCTGCGGTTTTCGGCCCGCGCGTGACTAAGTTTGTCACGTCCGAATAGGTGGCCTTCGCCGTGTGTCGGGGCACGTCCTCGCGATCTGTAGGTTGATCTAATATGTCTTGCTTTATTGTTCAGGTTTTGCCATAGGTCATATGTATGACCGTGGGCTAATTTTCCTCTGCCTGTGTGCTGAGGCGGGGCTGGCTGGTGTTCGGTGTGAGTTGCCGTTTTGTCTTGACCACGCGGTGGTCGGTCAGCCACATTGTATGATGGAGGTATGTAGTTCGGTGCCTCCTTGTCAAACTGAGGTAGCAATTTGCGCTTTGGGTAGCTTTTGGTTGGGCGCTTGAGGCCATACTCTTCGGCTGCTAGGACATCGGTCCATTTATCATTGAGTAGATCTTGGTCAGCTTGAAGCTGCTGCTGCTTCTATTTCAGGATCTTTGTAGTGGCAATTAGATGGCCCTTGAAGCGCTCCTGCTCAAGAGGTTCCTCAAGCACGATGAAATCCTCAGTGCCGAGGCTGACCTCGTCCTCGGAGAGCGGAAGGTAGTTATCGTCCTCCGAATATTCGTGTGTGGCCTGTTTACCGGGGCTAACCTGCCCGCCTTCCTGTTCATCTTGTTCATTAGCTGTATTGACAGGGTCTTTGTTGTCTTCGGCACCTTCAGGAGTGTTGTCTTCTCCTGTGCTGGTGTTGCTATCTTTACTGCGGCATGACTTAGAGCGGCGCCGCTACCATCGGCGCTTGGACTGTATTTTAGAAGGTTTATCCTCAGCTGGATCTTCCTTGTCCTCGCCGCTGTTCTCCTTTGGTGCATCCACCATGTATACGTCATACGAGGAAGTGGCCGTCCAGCGTCCGGTGAACGGCGAGTTCTGGGCCTCTTCTTCTCCGGCTTCGTCATCCATACCGTCAATGTCTTCGAAGTCGTAATCAAGTTCGTTGGTCAAATCCTCAACCCTGGCTATGAAGTGAGTGGCGGGTGGGAAGCAAAATTCTCCACCGTCAGCCCCTAGTTCAAGCCGGATATAGTTCGGCTGCGAGTCCTATGCCAAGGATAGGTTTTTTAATGAGTTTAGCACATCGCCCAAAGGCGAGTGCTGGAAGATGTCTGCGATGCTGAATTCGAAGATCGACAAACAATCAAGCTCACGTGGTTCGGAACTTACGACCGGAGGGGAGTCCGGGGTTCCACTGACGAAAACGTCATGAGAGGTTAAGTCCATGTGCAGCTCCAATGTCGTGGAATCTGTGGCCTCCGTAGTGGGGTTGATCCTGCCGTCCTTGGATGGCGCAGCTTGCTCCAGATCTAGGGCCAGAGCGATTACAGGAGCAATCTCCTGGGTGCGGTCTGATGACAGATTTAGGTCATGATCATCGGGGTGACCGGGAGCGGCTACCGCTGTTTCGAATCCGGCAAAGATCAAGTCTCCACGGATGTCCGCAACGTAGTTCAAGCTCCCAAATCTGACCTGATGGCCAGGGGCGTAACTTTTGATCTACTCTAGATGGCCAAACGAGTTGGCCCGCAGTGTGAAGCCGCCGAACACGAAGATCTGTCCAGGGAGGAAATTTTCTCCTTGGATAGTGTCATTATTGACGATCGAAGGGGCCATCGAACCTTTCGGCGACAGCACAGTGGAACTCTCAATGAAAGCACCAATGTCGATGTCAAAACCAGAGGATCTCGGGTAGGGGGTCCCGAACTGTGCATCTAAGGTCGATGGTAACAGGAAACAAGGGACACGATGTTTCCCCAGGTTCGGGCCCTCTCTATGGAGGTAATACCCTATGTCCTGCTTGATTGATATTGATGAATATGAGTATTACAATAATTGATCTACCTCGAGATCGTAATGGCTAAACCCTAGAGGTGTAGCTTGTATGGCTATGATAATGAGTATCCTGCCCGGACAAAGTCCTCTGGTTTATATAAACACCGGGAGGAACTAGGTTTACACAAGGTCTGTTACAAAGAAGGGAATCTACATATCCAGTCACCAAGCTTTCCTTCCACGCCAAGGAGAGTCCTGTCCGGACACGGGTGTAGTCTTCGGTCTTCGTATCTTCATAGCCCATCAGTTCGTCCCATGGCCAATAGGCCATACGCCCGAGGACCCCTTAGTCTAGGACTCCCTCAGTCGTGTTCATTTCAAGCCAGGGCTAATGGTAGAGATCATATTCGCGGAGTCGACTGCGGAGAAAAGAACATGCATGCCTGCACCATGGCATGAGCAGTCGGTGCAATTGTTGAAATGGGTGGTAGGAGAAACCAAATCTCGGGACCAGTTGCGGCAGCGCCACTGGGCATGCATCGTAGGCGAGGTCAGCTGCCCTCCTTCCCCGCCAGCGATGCAGTGACCTAGTCGGTTGCTGCTGCAGTGAACTTGCAACGCTATGTCTGTTTGCAACCTTGACAATCACTCCATCTATATGTCGTATTGTTTTCCTGTAAAAAATACTTGGTCCTCTGGAAAAAGATGGTAATTGATTTATCACTAGTTTTAGAATGCTTGGTCATGACAATCAACCGAAGCCACAGCCAGAAGTATCCATCGCGTAGGTACTTTACGGTCGGTCGCACCAACAGACGGTCGGTCGGACCCACGTCTCACCAAAGGGACAAGCATCGGCTTGGTCTGTCATGTATGACCAGTTACATCACTGACTTGTGCGACCGCATTTGAGCAGTGTAGTACTCCCTCTATCTCAGTTTGCAAGTCTTGCACGTGTACCTAGGTCGTTAATTTGACCAACTTAATAAGAGGCATACATTACAAAAAATATATCATTACAAACTCCAAATATTCTATTTTTTATGATATATTTTTATGTTAAACAATTTATGTTCTACTAAACTCATCGGGAGTACTTGAAATTTATGTTCCACTAAACTCATCGGGAGCTGTTATGGGCCTCGAAACCAAAACCATCAATTAATCTTTACCTTGTCCCCATCACATTCCAAAGTACTAGTGGTACAATTAAGTGCAAGCGTGCTCACACCTACCAGCACGTACCAAACCAGAACATGTTCCCACTATGCAGGTTTTAGTACTAGTGCTAGTACTTAGGTTATAAAAAGGGGAACTACCTAACCGAAAATTACTCTACCTTCCTCCTCATAAGTCTTCCTTCTTTGTCTGTCCTTGCCATGGCCGGTGTGCAGAGCTCTAGGTCAAGAACTATCCAAACTACTCGTAACAAGGGAGCGGCAACCATGGTTGCGGAAAAAAAGAGGGCTCGCCACCACGCAGAGACCCTGAAAGATCTCTCACGGGCAGGCGATGGCTCCAGGAGCACCCTAGCCGCAGAGCCGGACATGCCGAGCTGGCGGCGCTGGAGACGTTATCCCTCGACGGCATGCCCGATTAGCTTACTAAGCACCTCAATAAGCAGAAGGAGTTCATCCACGGCTTGGTGGAGCGGCTGAAGGATAGCATCGATGACATGCCCGCTGAGCTCAATGAGTAGGGGGAGTTGACCGCCGGCTTGGTGATGCTGCTGAAGAAGAGAATTGCCTTGGAGAAGAAGGCGACCGGCGAAATCCTGCAATTTCAGGAGGACAAGGCGAAGCTCTACCATGAGCTCAACCTGTTGAAGGAGGAGAACACCAGAGGGAAGAAGCTGCATGAGAATAGTAGTTCCTCGATGAAGATGCTGTAGGCCCTCATCATGGAACAGAAGGAGGAGTTGGCCAAGCTCCGCATCGAGCACCCGGCTGCTGTCAAGGTACATAATGCGGCCGTGGAACAGATGATGAAGGCTCGCGTCGAGAAATCCCGCGTCATGGACACAATGAAGAAGATGGCGGAGGAAACGCGCAAGGAGATGGAGGTCGTGGAGCCGATGAAGAAGCAGTTATGACTCCGCAGCGACCAACCCTTCATGTAGTGAGAGCAGCGCCCCAGACTTGTGTGTGCGTCTTCCTTCTTTTTTGGGGTGAAAATCTTCCTTCTTATTTTGCTCATGTGTTTCTACTTTTTCTTCGGGTGTTTCGCCGCATGAGTCACCTTATCTGCGAGGCATGAATAGAGCAATGCTAAAAATGACATGACTAGAAAATTAGATCATTCTTTATCGCCAATAGAACAATGCCTCTTGCTAGTAATATATAATAAGAGTAGAGAGTAGAGGATATGGCACTGGGTTGCCGTGTTTCGTGCTCCTCTGTCGTACTCAAGTGGAAAACTTGAGTATACCGCACGGTTCTTTGCTCCTCCTTAGTTCGTTGGCACATTTATACGAGCAGTCAAATCACAAGGCCCCACCTTCCAGCAGTAATGAGCCATCAAATCACAAAGGCCCTCGCCTCTCTTGAAACCGACCTAGCTAGACTGCCCCGCCCTCTAGCCTTTTAAAAAATGTATACTTTTGTATAGTAGTAGGATCGATGGATTGCGCCATGGAGCAAAACTAACAAGATGAAATTAAAGAAAAAAGGTGGTACATATAGAGAGCGCTCGTCGCCAAATTATGCATATAGTACTATTAAAAAAGCTAGTATGTGCTTAAATGGGGTGCTAAATTTTATCAAAGAAATTGGCATACCTATTTAATTCTTGGGTTCTTATTATTTATGCCACTAGTTTGTGTATCACAACTTAGTTTTGCCATTCGAAGTTACAACTACTCAAAAATTCCATCGACCTGTGAGATGCCTGCTCAAAAATGCAATTAGATATCTAAAAAATGCCATTTAAGTTAGATGTTTACTCAAAAATGCCATTAGACATTGTGATTTTCACGTCAAAACTGTTGACCATGTTACATGACAAAAATAAGCCGATTCTCACAATGATAAGTGTGGCCCCGATTGTCAGAAGTAACCAAGCAAACAATTTTACAGGAAAATAAGAACGCTATTGGGATCAAGTAGGCCCCACACTTTATTTTACTATAGTGAGATAGATGGAGAGTTAGCATGTTGGTCCACCAGTATTTATGTCATTATAACATGGCAAAAGAGATTTGAGTCACAATAATGGTATCCAGCACAACACACCCTTAAAATAAAACTAAGCACCATGAAATTCTTTGACAAAACTAAGCCCCCTGAAATTCTTTGACAACTGAACTGCTGGCTATATGATGTTGGCCATATATATTGTAAGTATATAATATGAAGAAATGAGTGGTAGTCGTAGTACTATACTAACTAAAAGATGAACTATAAGAAATAGTAGTATGTACGTACTGAGGAGTTAAAGTAACAAAAAGAAACATAACATAGATATGTTGGGGGCTCAGCACAACACACCCCTCAAATAAAACTAAGCACACCTGAAATTAAACTAAGCAACTAATCTGGTAGACACTGCATTAGAACCACCATGAGCAATGACACTGCCACCTTACTCGGACTCCTCGTCCACGTGCTCGACTTCGTCCTTGTCCCTCTTCCTCTTGGGCGACACTTCTTTGCTTGAACCGCACACTTGGCTCTTGCTCTTCAACGAACCCTTGTAGATGTTGAAAGAAAGGTAGCCATCCATTGCAGCATAGTGGATGTGGTATATATCTAGTACATTCCAATCCCATGCATGCTGAAAGTTGAACGGAGGTTTCTTCAGTGTACCATACGAAGGATGAACCATGGCTCCTGCCAAGGTCAACATCGAAGGCTGATCACAAGAGGGCACCAGCCGTTTCTTCTCGAGGTCAATGGGGTTGCCTACAACGAGGCTTATCCAACATAGGATTTCCTTGTCGTTCCTAAAGTCTATAGTAATGAATTTGACTAGGCCGCTCTTGAGGAACTTCTTAAATTCTTGGCACTCAATGTCGGCATGGCATATGTGGTAGACCAAGCATAAGTCATGCACGCAAACCTGGATCACGGTGGGCTTCTTCTTCTCTGCCTCCTTTAGATTCTTCTCGCTTCCTAGGACTATGGTGTACTCAACATCTAGCCCAGTGACCCACTCACCATTTGAGTTTTCGAACATGCATCTGAAGCGAGCAAGGCATCCTTTCACCGTTGCGGAAGAACAGGTGTAGATGACGTCAAACTCATCGTCGGTGATGGTTCTAACCTTGTAGTCACCACCAATCATGGAGATTTGGGACGCCATGGATTTGGGAGGAGGGTTAGTGTCGGTGTCAAACCAGCGGATCTCGAGTAGGGGCTCCCTAACTGTGCGTCTAAGGAGGATGGTAACAGGAGGCAGGGGACAAGATGTTTTACCCAGGTTCAGGCCCACTTGATGGAGGTAAAACCCTACGTCCTGCTTGATTATTCTTGATAATATGAGTAGTACAAGAGTTGATCTACCACAAGATCGAAGAGGCAAAACCCTAGAAGCTAGCCTATGGTATGATTGTATGTTGTCCTACGGACTAAAACCATCCGGTTTATATAGACACCGGAGGGGGCCAGGGTTACACAAGGTCGGTTACAAAGGAGGAGATATACATACCCGTATTGCCTAGCTTGCCTTCCACGCCAAGTAGAGTACCATCCAGACACGAGACGAAATCTTCAATCTCGTATCTTCATAGTCCAACAGTCCGTCCAAAGAATATAGTCCGGCTGTCCGGAGACCCCCTAATCTAGGACTCCCTCAGTAGCCCCTGAACCAGGCTTCAATGACGATGAGTCCAGCGCACAGTGTTGTCTTCGTCATTGCAAGGCGGGTTCCTCCTCCGATACACCACAGAAGAGTTTGAATACAAGGATAGTGTTCGACCCTGCAAAATAAGTTCCACATACCACCGTAGAGAGAATAATATTTCCATAAATCTAATCTGCTGACACGTTTTGGCAGCAAGACATCACACCGTGGCCTGGTAATTATTCGAACCATTCTTCTTTAACCAGTCCCACACATAACGCGAGGCGGTTTCTTGACACATCTTGTCAAAGTAGAGATCGTGTTCCCCTTATTACGGGATTCTCATCAAATTCGGGCATGGGTAACCCAACCTCGCCACCAATTACGGTGCTTGGGGGATAAACGAGTTTTACCAGGCTGGTGGGGGCGCATAGTTTCGTCCACCCTTATAAAGGGATAAGGTCTCACCTTTTTCAACCCACGCCTTCTTCCTCCTTGCTCATCCATTCTCGCGCACTCGAGCTCCAGCACCCATGTCCGCATCCTTCTCCTCAACTCTCTCCAACCATGTCCAGAGCGAGAGGCAAGTGGATGGCCTCCTCCGTCACGGAGGGACACATCAAAAAGCTACATGGAGCCGGATACTTAGCCGCGGATATCGCGCACCGGCTACAAGCCACGGGGCAGATCGTCCCTACCCCGGAACCTCACGAAAGGGTTGTTTTTCTCCCCCATTTCGTCCGTGGATTGGGGTAGCCCCTCCATCCATTCGTCCGCGGCCTCATGTTCTATTACGGGCTGGACTTTCATGATCTGTCCCCGAATTTCATACTCAACATCTCGGTGTTCATCGTCGTGTGCGAGGCTTTCCTCTGCATCTGGCCCCCCTTCGGCCTATGGCTGAAGACCTTCAATATCAAGCCGAAGGTAGTAGGCGGCCAACAAGCGGAATGCAGCGGAGCCATGGTGGGCAAAATGCCCAATGTTACATGGCTCGAGGGCTCCTTCGTGGAGACCGTAAAGGGGTGGCAATCGGGGTGGTTCTACATCACCGAGCCACGCGACACCAACTGGGTGGCGGCCCCCGAGTTTCGATCCGGAGTCCCCACGCGGCTCACTTCCTGGAAGGAGAAGGGCCTGTCTTGGGGCTCTTCGGTGGAGCTGGATGGACTCCAGAAGTGTATCCGGAACATGACAAGCAAGAAACTTAAGCTTGTCAACATAGTCCAGGTCATGCTCTTCCGTCGGATCCTCCCGTGTCAACAACGGGATTTCAACTTATGGGAGTTTGACCCGGCCCAACACCAGACTCTCAGCGAGCTCTTTGACACGACGCATAAGGACGTCTGGAGGGTGCTGTTCAAGGGCGCCGAGGTCCATCCTTCTCTTACTGAGGACCGCAGGCTAAGCGTGAAGTGCCTTGCGAATCTGGTAAGTTTTGTACATCTGGTAGGGTGTTTATTTCGAATAGCTTAACCATGTGCGGGGTCTGAGCTCCCATGCCTTTGACAGGACTGGGTGGAGACATTGGAGCAGATTAACTGTCCGGCCCCTCTGCCCAAAAACACTGCGGACGCTCCCCTGACGGAGATCCAGACTCCGGCTCCTTATGAGGTGCCGGAGAAGACCAAGGGAACCCGAAAGAGTTCCCGGCGCCAGGTGGTATCGGACTCATCGTCGGACAACATCGAGACACACTCCTCCCATGAAAACGGGGAGAAGGAAGATGAAGATTCTCCCCCCTCCAGCCAGGGGAGACAAGAAAAGGAAGGCCGCCCCAACCGGGGAGGCCGAAGGGTCCAAGAAGGGAAGGACTCTCCTTCCGGACTACTCCACCACCGCCGCCGATGGCGAAGACGAGTGGCTGCTCAGGGCCAAGCCCCTGGCGAAGTCGTAAGTATTCGGATACCAGAGTAACTCATAGCATACCTTTGTCGCACTGCTTCTCCTAATGTCGAATATGATTATGCAGTCCGCCCCAAGCCCGTATCGATGTATCATCGTCGGACGGTTCCTTGGACTCGTCGGAAATGAATAGTGATACACTTCCAACCACCTCCTCTCCTTGCCCTACGGACAATGCCGAGGTATTGTCTCAAGGGGCACCGAGCCGGGGGGACAATCCCGGAGGCGCCTGAAGGCGACCTTCCGGACTCCAGGAGTAAAGGGAGCAAGGCTCCCGGGGGCTCCAAGTTCGGCCCTCAGCCGAACACCGCCACTACAAAAGAATAGAGTTCCGTGATGATACGTGTTTGTCACAGTAGGTCGCTTTTTTTGTCATGCATGTACATCCATGACAAATTTATGACAGAATCAAGATAGTCATACCTGTGTTGTCGTAGAAGTGTTCCATGACATTACCAAAATTATCATTATGGAAGTGTCCACTTCCATGACAATAAATCACGCGTTAAGGGTGATCGACATGTGGCATCCACCGTAACAGAACACCGTTAAGCTATCAGGTCGGGTTTTGGATCCGATAACCCGTTAACAGCCCCGACCAATGGGGACTTTCCACGTGTAAAATCATCATTGGCTGGAGTATACACGTGTCGGCTCATCGTTGGGACAGATGTCATCCACTCACTAGGCAGAAGGCGCCTATGATACGTCGACACGTGGCACGGCCCAACAGTGGCCCATTCCTGTGAAAAGGCCGTCCCATTTGACTTGGTCAAAAGTTGGCGGGCCGGCCCATGGAAAGCATGTTAACGACCTGTTCGCATATAGCCCATTTACTGCCCGCTAACCCAAGGCCCGTTACGCCCTATCCGAATTAGGCCCAGTAGCATCATCGGGGCCGTGCAATATGATTCCAGCCCATTTTAACTTCTGGCCCATGTATAGCCCATGACGTCTTTCGGGCCACATGAGGCCCTTTGTAACTCTTGGCCCATTAGCGGCCCGTGTTGAAACTGGCCCGTAATGAATAGTGTATTACTTTACCCCCATTAACGGCCCGTGGTGAAACTAGCCCGTAATGAACAGTGTATCACTTTATACCCATTAACGGCCCGTTATTCTGTTGGGCCGTTTCCAGCCGAAGTTAACTTTCGGCCTTCTAAGGGACCATTCATTCTTGGGCTCATTTGCAGCATTCGGTTACTTATGGCCCGTTACTGTCATTTTCTGTTTGTGGGCCAAATTCAGCCCGTCGTTACAGTTGGCCCGTTTGTGGACCGTTAGTCTGTTGGGCCATTTTCATAGCATCACCAAATACGGCCTATTAACGTCCCGTTATGGTCAGCCCATAAAACGTACGATTTCCATTAAAGGCCCGTCTACGGCCCATTAAAGGCCCGTACAAGACCCATAAATGAGTCAGCGGCCCATGGATCCAACAAGACGTACAACGCCCATGGATCCTACGAGACGTAGAAGACCCATGGATCCTACGAGACGTAGAAGGCCCATGGATCCTACGAGACGTAGAAGGCCCATGGATCCTATGAGACGTAGAAGGCCCATGGATCCTACGAAACATAGAAGGCCTATGGATCCGACGGCCCATGAAGGGCCATGGTCGTGCGAACTAGCCCCCGTTTGAACGATATAGCATATTCAAAGAATTATCCTACTCAATACTATCACCTCTAAAAAGACTACACTATTACAACAAAGAGATCAAGGCATAGAAAGGTAGAATAATCCTACACTATACAATAAAGAAATTACAGCCGATTATACCCACTGGGCATTATGGTTCGGCACAGGTGATAATAAAGCATACACAAACAGCAAATTACATACACTGGGTAAATACAGCTCATACATCATGGACGCGCATCAACTTAACCCCATTTGAACTATAATCTCTTCAGAAAATAGGATTGGCCAGATTCAGATAGCACAAATTTCAGTCTGCAAAATCTCCAATTCCTTCATGGTTACCTCAGTGTCTTGTTTCATTTTTTTACTCCTGCATCTAATACCTGCATGTCCAGTCTCAACTTGTTGATTATACATTGACAATCATGTACACGTTGTCTTGCCACCTCTAGTTGATGCTCGTGAACATCAGCACATTCCAATTCCAATCCATAATCATTTGGTAACGCCCATGCCGCACTGCTCGCAAATCTTTGTTTTGATGTCACTTCATCCTGAAATGTTTGTGTAAGTACACATGACTAAGGCAAAAATATAGTTACAACAGTGAAGCGAACAAGACACTATTTTGTACTACATGGCAAAACAGGACTAACAATAATGTTACACGTCACTTTCAAAAAAAATGTTACACGTCATGAAGCATAAGCAGGTGATATTTTAAAAATTATAAAAAAGAAAGTCTGTGCAGCCTGCATACAGAAATCCCTCTTAGCTCACGAGAGGAGCATGATGTTGGGGCCCAATTGGAAACACAGACAAGTTACAAATTTAGATAGCACGTTGCGTATAAGTAAGCAAGCAGTTGGCCATTCTGTGCCTCAATTAAAGTCTTAGGGAGCATAATGAACAGCAGAGGGTTTCATACAAACATACTACAGCAGACAAAACTATGCAATCATTAGCGTAGTATAAAGTAGATTGTGAGCCTCATGCAATAATAGTTGGTTAATAGACTTAAAAGCTTCAGGCACATTTCGGCAAAGTAATTAAATGGTAAGGCCTTTAATTATGTCAACTAATAGTGATACAAGTACCGAACATTAGGCATGATTATTTGGGCATCTCATTAACTGAGGACAAATAAAGCAATTGAAAAGAGAAAATTAACTATGCCTGAAACAAACAAGGAATTGAACTGTTGAGTTGCATACAGTGACTTACCTTAGCAGGTTGAAGACGCTCGGCGCAGCTCCTACTTCTCTTGCAAGGCTCCTTTCTAACATCTTGTACTTGGAAATCCTCAATCTTATCTTCACTGCACCCCCTCTGCAAGGTGACACAAACTAGTTACTCGTCTCCTTGGAAGATAAATATGCATACTTTCCAGTCTGTGAACACAAAAGAATGAGATTATAACAAAACAACACCACATAATGAAACATGTCGCATCTCTTGCACTTGCACACAATGAAATGAGCATTTACTATGTTTGCACTATGTAAAAACTAGGCATACCTTCGAACTGGATCTCCAGGTACGCTTGGAGAGCCTACTGTAGTGTACAACCAAACCTTTATGTCACTTATGAGTTAGTCAAGGCCCGACTACAGCAGCCCTTAGTGTTTAAATCATTGAAAAGCTCTATTAGAGTGTTATGTCAAGAACAGTAAGTAATCAAAGCAAACGGTCCTAGTATGGCTGGCTGATGCAAACAAGCAATTGAACAGATGTGTGAGAAAATCTTACATATCAAGAAAAGAAGCAAAGAAGGAGGCTTAAAGACCATCACTTGACTGACCAGATTTAAGGGGAAT
The DNA here is from genome assembly GCF_056163025.1 of Triticum urartu. Lineage (NCBI taxonomy): Eukaryota > Viridiplantae > Streptophyta > Magnoliopsida > Poales > Poaceae > Triticum > Triticum urartu. Next base: position 187,883,954 of record NC_141873.1, on the reverse strand, counting down.
TTAAACATCATGTGCAACGTATGAACTAACATAAACATTGCATATTCCAGATTCTACAATGGAATGCACATGTATTAGATTATGCCATGTATGATGATGCCTAAATGTACAAATAGCAGGCAGGAGTGATTCATCATTGCATGCACAATTGAATTGCAGGTTAAGGGCCAGTTCGATTCCGCCTTTTCAGGGCATATTGTCAAAATAAGCCATAAAAGATGTAAAGAAGTCATTTTTGAGTTATGGGCTTGGGCTTAACTAATTTCGCTTTGGAGGGGGGGTGTTTCGGGTAGAACCTCACTAAAAATTGAAGGGAAGGGGAATAGTGAAATGACTCTGTTGTCTGGCTATATTACACTCAAAATGCAACTGCTGACGCCCGTGTCACACCTGACCCTCAAGTAAAAACAAACACGCAAGCATTCATTGCCCTGCCTGCTTGCATCTCCTCTCCCTTTCCCTCATTGCCCTGCCCTCATTGCCCTACCACTACTCCCATCTGGCCTTGTCCTCGACGATGCTATGTCCAGCTAGGCTACATGGCCGGCGGGTAGGGGCAAATCTCCCTGGCTTCTCCTCCCTCTGCCCCCCCCTCATTCTCATGGTCTCCAGCAGCTGCTCCACTTGGTTCGTCCAACGCACTACTTCGGCGGGCGCTGCACAACTACGGCTGATGCCACGCTGCGGCAGAAGGCACCTTATTCCCACTCCCCTCCTCCCAGGCCATGGCCTTGAGGTGCTGTTGAAGGATGAGCTCATCCAACAAGGTGAGGATCTCCTCTGATTTTTTGCCAAATTTTCATTCTGATCCACTATACGATGAATTGCTATGAGCTGCTTCTGCTGCTGCTATATGATGCATTGCTATGAGTTGCTCCTGCTGCTGCTATATGATGAATTGCTATGAGCTACTGCTGATGTATGATGAGTTGCTATGAGCTGCTGCTGCTATATGATGAATTGCTATGAGCTGCTGCTGCTATATGATGAGTTGCTACAAGTTGTTCCTGCTGCTGCTATATGATGAGTTGCTACAAGCTGTTGCTGCTGCTGCTATATGATGAGTTGCTACAAGCTGCTCCTGCTGCTGCTATATGATGAATTGCTATGAGCTTCTCCTGCTGCTGCTATATGATGAATTGCTATGAGCTACTCCTGCTGCTGCTATATGATGAATTGCTATGAGCTGCTCCTGGTATATGATGAATTGTAGGCTGCTCCTATTGTATGATGAGTTGCTATGAGCTGCTGCTGCTATATGATGCTTTCAGGTGGTGCTGCTATACGATAATAACCAGCCACATGGACCATCGAATTTCAATAAATAATTGTTCTTCATTTAAATGTGGGTCATGCATTCTTCGTTTAAATTAGGCAATGGGATCTCTATGGAAAACATTGACCAAAGTAGATTGTGCCAAGTAGATGGTATCTTTGTATTTGCATTTTGAGCAAATAGTGATGGTCTGTTTTCCTATCATATTAATTACTGCACTGGGTTCAATTTGTGATGTTTGCAAGTCAAATTAATTTTCATATGGGCAGCAAAATGAAAAAAATATAATGTAATCTAGACTTTCCACTGATCATACCAAAGATAAGCTGAAAACGCAATGAAAAGAACTGCTTGGCTTATTACATGCAGCTTATATTCACAGGTGCTTATTTTCTTAGGATAACTCGTAATAACTGTCCCTGAGAAACTGGGCTAATAGAACTAGCATACAAATAACATGTCACGATGATTGCAATGGAGGAGTGAAGTACCATGGCACACTGTATAGGCTCACCGCTGCCTCTCCTTTTTTTGCGATGTTCCATGAAATTGCCACATGCATCTTGTACTTTTTCATTGTGTAACCCTATCTGCAAGTTGACACAGCTAATTTCAGACATCTCTACATGATACTACATTGCATATCCCTTGCGCATATTTAAACCACCAATTAACGATTGTGTGTGTACCATAAACTAGCCATGACTCTGTATGCTGGACTAGCAGGAACTCTAAGGGAGCCTAATGTAGTGCACTGGAATTCCTACATGCCACCTACGATTTTGTGTAATGTACTGCCCCTGTTCCTAAATGTATGTCTTTGTAGAAATTCCAGTATGGACCACATACAGATGTATATAGATGCATTTTCAAGTGTAGTTTCACTCATTTTGCTCCATATGTAGCCTATAGTGGAATCTCTAGAAAGACTTATATTTAGGAACGGAGGTACAAGGTAGTATCATGTATGACATCTACATATCTAATTTAGCAGCCAGTAGTAGAAATCATTGTCTGCACAAAGGGATTACTGGTCGAAAATCCTAGCAAAGCACGCTCGCAGGCACAGAACAATACAAGAGAGAGAGAGAGACGCGCTTACAATATCATAGCAATGCCTCAGTCCAGGATCTTGGTTGGCCAAGTTGTTAGATCCAGAAGAAACATCGTCCTTGTAGTTTTTGCCAGCTGCATAACAGGTAACAGCGACCGATTAGTATATTTGAAGTACATTGGGCAGGTGATGCTGGACGGGTTTAAAGGTGACAAGTACCTAGGCCGTTGCGGGTGCTTGGCATCCCTCCAGACTGTGGGAACCAGGTTAGAAACGTCGAGGGTGATGACGCTGCGCTGGCTGTCGGGGTCTGGTAAGGAGATCTAGAACCATCGGGTAGGGTGCTTGTGGAGCGGCTGAAGTAGGGTGGACTATGGTGTGGGCGAAGTGGATCGATGGCCGTGGATTAGGGCGTAGGTGAAGCTGCTCCGGTGGTTGGGTTAAGGATGGTGTCGATGATGCGGATCTGCGACCGCGGACGGGGCATCAGAAGCTGCTCCGGTGGTTGGGTTAAGGGTGGTGTCGACGATGCGGATCTGCGGCCGTGGATGGGGCATCAGAAGCTGCTCCGGTAGGTTGGATGAGGGTGCGAGGAAGCGAATATGAGGCCGTGGACTTGTGAGTTGGCAAAGCGGCCCCGATAGGGTTGAGAATGGTATAGGTGAAGCTACCCCGGTAGGGTTGAGGAAGGTGTCGGCGAAGCGGCTCCGGTAGGGTTGAGGAAGGTGTCGGTGAAGAGGATCAGAGGCCGTCGACGGGGGCGTCGGTGGGGTGGCTCCGGGGGGTGTGGACGAAGCGTCTCCCGTGGGGAGTACGAATGAGCCGCTGCAGATGCGCGGCGGTTGACGAGAGTACCGGCGAAGCAGATCCGGCGCCGTGGACAAGGCTGGCACTGAATGGGCTGTGGTACAGTGGTGGATGAGAAGTCTACTTGTTTCTAGGGGAGATGGGAGGGGTAGATGCGGCCGCAGAAGCAGATCCGGCAAGGTGGACGCCGCTGGCAGTGAATGGGCTATGGTACGCCGGTGGATGAGCAGTCTAGGGTTTCGAGAGGGGAGGGGAGAAAGGGCGATGAAGTACGGGCGGCGTGATGTAAGATGCTCTGGTGCTGTGGAGCTAGTTATTTTTTCGGGCGGGGGAGAGGAAATGGGGGTGCTGTGTAGTGGGGGAACCGGAAGTTACCAAAGCAGCCCCGACCTATCATGTAGATGAGGGCGGTATTGTAATTGTTGGTCTCCATGCACCAAGGACAAAAGGGGATTTCGCATGCTAAAGACTAAGGTGCCGGAAATTTTAGAAGGAGGTGGGAGATTTTGCCGCCCGCGGGATCGTTCATATCCAGTTTCAACTAATTTTGGACCGTGCTAGAGGGAGGTCATGCTAGACTGTGTACACGGGGCACGCGTCAGCAGTTAATAAATGGTTTGAAGTCCACCACAAAAAAAAGACAATAACTCGGGATGATGCGCCGATAACTTGGATGTTCACACGGGCGTGGCCAATCTTACGGGTGTAGTGGCGCGTTCACAAAAAAGGGATCAAACGCTCATCCTATGTATTTCTCGTGTAAATAGATAATTTAGTGCCATTGGTTATTTACTTTAAACATAATGCATTGACGTGTTAGTGTAGAGGCGCACAAAAAGAAATGGATATTGTAGTCAGCTACTTAAAAGTGTTACCTCATATGATTACATAGCCTCCATTTCATAAATTGCGTATCCGTTGAATTCATATATGAATATTACATATATTACTTCAAAATAGAAACTTAAATCATCCAAGACTAATGAATTTGAATGCAAGAGTAACAATGGTGCATGTTCATGATAGCTACATTGGTTGTTTGAAGAAACATCACTGTAACTTTGGCATGCACAACTAAAAAGGCTTATTTAAATAGAAAAAATGTGATATGTGAGTGTCCAATCTTTATAGCGTTGAATCGATATTGTACCTTTGGCCATGATACGAAGTAGATATTGACTTATGTTCAAGCGATGCACGTCCACGATCGCTAGATAGTGAGACGTGAATGAATTGTGCAATCTCTCTCACATGCATACATATCTCATTTCCCTGTGGGCATCAGAATCACACACGCGCACTTCGTGTATTTCTCTCCCTCCGTCAGGGTTAAATTCATCTTTCTACCCCGTCCTACAAGTCTCTCACATAGAAACACACACGCTCTCTATGTCTAACACGCCCACCCCTTTAATTCCGCCCACCCACAGCCACTAATGTCTCTCACACATATGCTATCTACCTATCCCTTAATATAGCTAGATATGTGTCACACAAACTCCTTCTCCCTACTAGCAAGATGCCCATGCGTTGCACGGAACATCAAGATGCATTGTATGAGAAGTTTATCTTGTGGGAGAAAAGGATGAACGAGGGAATGCCTTATTTGCAAATGCGAAGAGGGGTGTGGGTATCTTTTTGCAAAATTGCTATAGTTTCCTTCCTGTCCGTCGGATATAAATTGGATGGCCTATATTGCAACATGGCAGGAACACCATCATCACCAACTCTATTTTTTATAAGAGGAGAGATATGTGAGTGTCACTGCCCCCCCCCCACACACCCACACTTCCCAACACCGAAGGAGTAGGGTGACACCTCGATCATGATACTAATCTATCGACTGGCTTCTCTCTCAAACATACACACACACACACACTACCCAGCACCGAAGGAGTAGGGTGGCACATCGATCTTCATAATAATCTATCTACTCCTCTTTCAAACACACACACACACACACTCGCTAGTTGTGCCTCTGTGCCTACCGCGCACACTCTCGATACGTCTTTCTCTCCCTCCCCCCCAACAATGACAGCAGAAGGGTGACAACTCGATCTGATCATTATTTTGTCAATTGGTTTCTCTCTCAAACATTGTGTCTCGGTGCCTCGCTCGGTAGCCCCCTCGATATGTAGACTTCTCGCGCGCGCACAACTGTAGTGACGATGACGCTGAACCCAGTGTGCCTTGTTTTTACCGGCCTCATGTGATAGTTTTCACCCAGTTTTCTATTAATTAACAAGGCAACCTTTTCTTTGTTACTACTAGTGAATCTGAAATCATTCGGGGCAGACATAAAATATATCACTTCAACCCAATTATCGCAGCAACTATTTTAAAACAAATAAGCTAGTTGCCCGTGCGTTGCACGGAACATCAAGATGCATTTGTATGAGTAGTTTATCTTGTGAGAGAAAAGGTTGAACGAGGGAAGGACTTATTTGCGAACGTGGAGAGACATGTGGGTATATTTTTGCAAAATTTCCATAGTTTCTTTTCTATCCGTTAGATATAAATCCGACGGCCTATATTGCAGGATGGCACGCACACCATCATCGCCAACTCTGTTTTCTACACCCTCCGTCCGAAAATACTTTTCATCAAAATGGATAAAAAGAGATGTATCTAAAACTAAAATACATCTAGATACATTTCCTTTTTATCCATTTTGATGACAAGTATTTCCGGACGGAGGGAGTATTTGTCTTTTTAGAGATTTCAACAAGTGACTATGACAGGACCTTACCAACATACTCAAAAAAGTAGTCCATAATTTTGATGTTACCCTCTTTTCTTGGCGGTGCAGTGCCATCTGGATACCTCATAAATAAATAAAGTACTACATGATACTAATATATGATACCTGGCGCAGGAGTACTAAGTATTATTAATACAGTTTTGCTAGAACTCATCTAGATGATATATAATTTGGTCGCATTCATCTTTTATAGCCATTGGATGTGATGCTATATAAGATGCGTGTGTGCTGACGTGGGTTGTATTTGTTATTGTGCAATAAACTGACCACTGCATGTCATGTTTGATAGTCTCAAGTCATTAAAAGCATACAAGCCCCACATCTCTTCTTGGTTGATTCCTCTATTTATGTCAAAAAATAAGAAACAACGTGCGAGTTAATGCACCATGCCTATGTGTTTACTATTTGGTTTTTGTAAGATGACTTAATACTCACCTGGACGGAGGGAGTATTCGATTTGATAGTGGGCGGTGCAGTTCTCGATACGGCTTTAATGCAGACGAGGGAGGGAGTAGCGGTTCCCGATATTTTGAACGGCCAATGCATCCTTCTTCAATTAATGCATGAGGGAAGTAATGGGAGGAGGTCCGGGAAAAGAGGCTGCACGATGTGAATGCAATGCAGTTCGCCCTCATTTGCCCTCATATAAAGGTGCCCCTCCATTCCAATGCATCTACCACATCGTACGCACCTCAGCATTTGCCTAAGCACCTACACTAGGCGCAAAAGAGCTCACTCCAACCCCATGGCGGCGATGCTCGTGAGTGGCCAGCGGCTGCGCCAGATGGTCCATGATGCCGGCCTGCGGCATGGCGCCGAGGATCGTCTCCAGACGGTGTTGGAGACCGGCTGGTGGACGGCCGCCTTCGTCGCCAACTATGACTTTCAGTTGGACCAGATGATCGTTGCCACCAGCAACAAGTTCACCGTCCTCAAGAAGCTCGCGGACGACATCGCCGTACTCCTCCAACCCGCGCGCCCGGGCTCCTCATTGCCTGCCACCCTAATCAGCCTCCATGGCCGGAACCTCTTTCAAGCACTGGTGGCCCTGCGACTGCCCGCCGACGCCACGAAGAATGTCCACCTGGAGGTCGCACTCGCCGCCAGGCGCCTCGCCCTGCAAGAATTCGTCGACCTACACATCCACATGTACGAAGAAATCGTGTCCATAGGTATCTACAAGGCTAGTGAGGACGGTATGACGTTGGCCTTCCTCAACTGGCTGGAAGCCTTGGATGCCTTTGCTGAGAAGCACCTCGACCTCTCCACAAAAGCCGCCGCTCCTTAGCCGCCGGTCGGTGGCCCGGCGCACTAAGTTGAGGAGGAGGAGGTCGTACATTCATGGATCCATCTTTCTTCCTGCCTTCTATAACCACCACTGCGATCGTATCATCGTGGCCTTAATTCTTATTGTGCTGTTGCATTCTTGTTCTAGTCAATACCGACATGTGTGATCCCTTTGCTTAATTATATGCATCACTGTAACTAGTACTCCATCCATAAATTTATAAGTTGTGCTTACCTTTTCCATCAACTTAGTGCAACGCGTGGGCATCTTGCTAGAAACACTAGAATATGTCTATATAATCTGTATGTGATAGTCCATTTGAAATCTCAAAAAAGACAAATATTTAGGTATGGAGGGAGTAATATATTAGGATTATATCAAAAAAATAGTGATTTCTTTCAAGTTTGTGAACAAATACTACTATTCTACTACTTTGGATCCGTCGCAACGCACGAGCACATTGCTGGTAAAAGGAAAAGGCTTGCCGCGTTCGCGTCGGACCCCCACATGCCTAGGAATCGGGAGTATAACATGGCACGTCCGGCACGACACATGGCTTATGGAAGGCGTGTTGCCTAGCATTTTCACTTTCATGTTGGACCGCCGTTGAGCAAACCGACACCCCGCCTGCCGCCGGGTTGGAAAAAAGAAACGAGGGGAAGATCTAGCTGTAGCACGGAAGCCAAGAAATTTGGTGTCAGACGGGGCTCGTTGATAGAGTAGGAGCATTCCGTACTAGTACTACTCCTACTAGTACCAAGTTTGTACTCCTAATACTATATTACTAGTACTACCACTATATAACTAGTAGGTACGTGCACGACACAACATCGTAGGAACAAAAAACGGGAAGATCTTGTTTTGGGTGATTTATCTTTTTTTTCAATCAACGTAGTATGAATAATATGATGTGGGGGGCACCCATGAAGCTTATGTGGCTTGGTTGCATGGCTACGGAAGGTTAGAGAAAAATAAATAGATAATGTGTTTAGAGTGCACTCCACTAAATAGATATATACACTTTGGATCCATCGCAACGGACCGGCACATCTATATCTATACCCCCTATATAGTGTGTGAAAAACTTTGAAAGTTGGTCGTTGGATGAAGCCAATCCGACGGTACAAAGATGGAAAATCCGAGCACTACTGACTCCCGGATATCATCCACCAGATTCTGCCACATATATAATATAGAAGACTCCATGGTTGAACTTAATTCTTGACTAAGGGCCTCTTTGATTCATAGGATTGCAGAAACACAGGAATAGGAAAAAAGTAGGATTGGAATGGCATGTTCATTGGATCCCTATAGGATTTTAGTTTGTTTGATTGTGCGACATGAAAAACAAAGGATTTCTTTCAAGAGGTTGGAGTGCATGTTAGAATTCCTGTGAAACGTAGTACAAATGAATCCTTAGGAAAATATTCTACATGATTCAATCCTACGAATCAAACGACCAACATAGGAAAAATTCCTAAGGATTCTAATCCTTCAAAGATCCTATGAAAATCCTTTGAATCAAACAGACCCTAACTTTGCCACAGCTAAGCTTAGGCAAAGTTATCAGTTCTTCAAAACGAGAGAAACAAGTTTGCAAGCCTAAGGGAATCTTGCCACATTTTTTGTGTGTATGTCATGTGGGGCCTTAGTGTGGCTTGCCTAAGGTGTGGCTTGAATCAAACACTCGCCTAAGTAAATCAAACTTGCCTAACCTTACATTCCACTAGATTTTGCCACATGTTAGAATCCAGAAAGCTCCACATGTAGAAGCATAATGCACAAACCACCAGAATCTCATGCGTGCAATGCACGTGTACCTTACTAGTACTAGTTGGTAGTAGTAAGAAACAAATTCCAGTTTTGGCACGAGCTCATACTGCGGGAGCACCACAAGGCCTGCCACAGGAGTTACATTTCCCTCTCGGGGCCCATGGAACCAAACTTCAGTGGCTTAGTGGTAGAAACAAGAAACGTGATGGTCGCCGTGGTTCAACTTCCATGGACAAGCTGTCATGTCTGCTGACACATGTATATCAAAACTAGAGTGTTTATATTTCAAGCACGTGAACAAGTATTATTATACTACTTTGGATCCATTGCAACGCACGGGCCAGCACATTGGTAGTAGTAGTTTCCATCTCTATCTCGAGAGGCCTTCCCTCGCTCATCCTTTTCTCTCATAAGATAAACTACTCATACAAATGCATCTTGATGTTCCATGGAACGCATGAGGATGTTCCCTTGGGGGTCTCTCTAGCGCGGCGTGGCTGTAGTTGCAAGTTGACGCCCCTTGAGATGCCGACGTTGAGGGGCACTCGGATTTCCTCCGATGAGCAGGTAAGATGAGTTTGATCACGTAGTAAATGCATTCTAAAAACTACTTCCATGTCCATTTCCTAATTCTCCCCCTACCCATGGTTTCACAGGTTAGGCTCGGTGCGAGTGGAGATTAGCTTGCATATGTACTGGAGGGTACCAACATCAATTTGCACAACATTTGCAACAGTGAAACCGTTCCCGTAGAACCTTTATCCAACATTGGGATCAGCCATGCAATGGGCCACCGCATGAATTGGTACGATGGAACCACGGTGAGATTGAATAAGATAGCACGAACCTTGCACATGGCGGTCAAAGGCGGACCATGCTGTCTGCGGCCGATTTGTTCCCATACGAGTAGGAAGACGCTGTGCTCCTTTGTAACCTCATCTTCGTGGTGACAAACCAGGGGACTTATTTTGTATGGGACACATCCTACGATATACTCCCTCTTTCCCAGTTTATTTGTTTTGAATCTTTTCGTTTTATAAGTTTCAAATTCAAATTTAGAGCTCCCCATCACATGTTGAGAATACAATGTCCATTAAATCGTTGCGTGCATGTATAGTAAAGAAACAAATCTCGAGTTTGGCACGAGTTCGTGCTGCGGGAGCACCACAACCCCTGGCGCAGGAGTTACATTTCCCTCTCAGGGCCATCGGGACTGAGCTTCAGTGCCTTACTACACCTACCTTTGAGTCAATAACATGTGGACCCGATAGGTGACTGGTCCACATGTAATGCTCCCGTAGGCAGAGGGGCAGTGGGGCCAAGAGGGGTGAGCCGCAGGTCGGGGGACGTGCGGTTTCATGGGTTCGAGCGGCGTCATGGGAATCACGGATGGCTGTGGTAGAAACTTGATGCTCGCCGCATTTTAGGTGGCCCACATGTCATGCACACAAAGGCAGAGGGGCGGGGCAGCCGAGAGGGGTGAGGCGCATGTCAGGGGGCGTGGTGCCATGGGTTGGAGAGGCGTCGTGGGAATCGCGAGATGAAACGTCATGGTCGCCATAGTTGAACTTCCATTGACAAGCTGTCATGTCTATGGACACATGCACTGCATACCGATCACTGGAAGGAGTAGCAGAGAAAGCTATATCTGTGGATAAATAGTTCCTTATAGTCAAGCGGACCCATGCTACTACTCTGTTCCAAAGACATGCACACCATCAAAATAGTCCATCTATATCAATATTGTAGCGACCCGACCTCAGATGGTCAAGTCTCTGTGCTTCAGTGTCATCCCTGGATCGGTAATGCTGACACACACAGTACTCGAAGGATTTATAACAGAGTAGCAATCACACACTATTACATTGAATGTCTCCAAAGAGAACTTATTACAATAATATGGCTTAAGGCCATCTAATGCGATAACATCGGAAGGCTTGGAAGATAAAATGAGTCCATCAACTCCAACGGCATAGCTGAGCTGCACGGCAACGACCTAGCGAACGTTACTCCTCGTTTGAAAAGTCTGCAACATAATACGTTGCAGCCCGAAAACAGGTCAGCACATGGAATATGCTGGCAATATAACACAGTAGAGCAGAAACAGAATAATGCTATCACTACATGCATATATGGCTGGTGGAAAGCTGTATGGTTGTAGTTTTGCGAAAAGCCAATTTTTCCCTAGAATAATGGAATAGATTTTAATTTTACTATCATGGTGGTGGAAACATCATTGAGAAGGTATCCTCAACTCAATCCCAATTAAAGTGAATTAACATCCCAACAGTATTAATTAATCATGGTGAGATACATGTGATAACCCAAGTACTAGATACTCAAGAATTGTCCATAACCGGGGACACGGCTAACCATGATTAGATTGTACACTCTGCAGAGGATTGTGCACTTTTTCCCACAAGACTCGATCTCCTCCGTTGGATTTCTCGCACGACATGGTGTTTGAGAAACGATGACCGAGACACAGTCTTCAGAAATGTTAACTCTCTACTCCGGGTAGACCATACCAAACCTACAAAACCCACTACCTGCTGATCTACCTCTTCAAGAGCTTCACGTAACTTACTCAACTATGCTAGAGCCCATAATATCTTGTGGCTGCACACGCAATTTTCTAGCATGAATCATCTCAGTTCCCTTTGAGCCTGGGTGGCGGTCCACAGGAAGATCACACGGGTACCCCGTGATTTCCAAAAAAACAGAGCAAACTGGGTTCCCCTGGTGCCTAAATCCACCCAGTTGTTTGATTAAGTTGCCACCTTAAGTTGAACCATTAATTAACAATCTCACATCTGACATGAATTTCACTCAAACCCAAACAACGTCTACGAGCATAGCATAGCAATATAAGCAATACGTAGAAGTAACTCCCAAGGGTCTGAATATAACAGAGCAATAGGTTCTACCTCAGCAACTACTTCCCAACCCACCAGTTAATGACATCCTAATCATGCAATGTTTCAGGATTGGAACTAATGCATAAAAACTGGGTAATAATGGGATATGATCAAAGTGTTACTTGCCTTGCTGACAATCCGCGAATCCTAGAGTCTCGTAGTAACACGCTTCGCACTCCGGGAATTCTATCGCAAGCAAACAATAACATACATAAGTAACAAGCAATTATGCACAAGCAAAACTCAAATAAGAGAGGTTGACCAGAAAGTTCAAATTAAGAACTCCGGTTCGCAAAAAGAATCAAAACAAACGGAGCAACAAAACTGAAACGGCGAAAGAAAGAAGCTTCGTTTACTAATCTGAAACTAGGTCAAATTTTACAGTAGCAAAAACTTGTTTGTGTTTGTTAAACGGAAAGAGGGTTTCGAGAAGAAACTCCAGGCGCTTGAATTGCCTGATTCCGTTAAACTAGCGAAAAGATAAACAGAAACTAAGATCGGATCAGAAATCACGATCAGAAAAATCACGGAATAAGTCCAATAAAAGAAAACTCACGAACAGTCTAACGAACGAGCGTTCGTTAGCTGTAACTAACGGGCAAAAACCGTTCGTTAAAACGAACGTACGGACGAACATCCGCTAACTAGAAGAATTGGAAAAAACCGGCGAATAAAAAAACGGATCTAGGGTTTCTAAAAAAACCGAACAGTTTTTATAAAAAAAACCAGTGGCGGGGCGCAGCGGCTACCTCCGGCGAGAGGGCTCCGGCGAGGCGGGGTGCGGGGCGGCGGCTCGTGGGGCAGTGGGGCTTGGCGGCGGCGGCTGCGGCGGCGAGCGCGGGCGGCGGCGGCGGCACGAGGCGGCGGCGGCTGCGGGCGGCAGGGTTGGCGGCGCCAGTGGTGGTGTTGGGGCGGGGTGGCGGCATATATAAAGGGGTGGGGCGGCGACTTGGAGGAGGGGGCAAGGCGCGGCGGCTGCGGAGTCCAACTCGGACTCCGGTCCGAGTGGCGGCGGCGGCGGCGCGCGCACGCACGCTGGAGGCGACGGCGGCGGCCTGGCGCGGCTGGGCCTTAGGCCCAGTCGGCGCGGAACTTTAAAAAAAAAATTCGCCGACCGAAATAAAATCCTAGAAAAAAATAAATAAAAACCTAAAAATGCCAAAACAATTTTTCACCATCTAAATAAAATATTTAGAACAAGATAAACATTTTCTTGGCCCTAAAATGCAATTTTGAATAAAATGCAATTTTTCTAATGCAAATAAAATCCGAATAAAATCAAATAAAAATCAATTGAATGATTTTAATATTTTTCCTCCAATATTTCATTTATTTTGGAGATGTCATATTATCTCCTCTCTTTAATTTTTAATGTGAAATATTTTTCGGAGAGAAATAATTAAAATCAAATCCTCTTTTCATTATTTGATAAAAGAATCAAATATGAAGACTGGTAAATCCCCAACTCTCTTCGAGGGTCCTTGAACTGCTTAGGATTTCGAGGATTACGGAACGGAAAAGCAATAAAACATGATATGCATGGATGATCTATGTATAACATTCCAAATTGAAAATTTGGGATGTTACAAACCTACCCCCTTTAAGATGAATCTCGCCCTCGAGATTCGGGTTGGCTAGAAAATAGGTATGGGTGGTCCTTGCGGAGATCATCCTCTCGTCCCCAGGTAGCTTCATCCTCGGTATGGTAGCTCCACTGAACTTTTCAAAACTTGATAACTTTACTGCGGGTGACTCTGTTGGCAAACTCAAGAATCTTAACTGGCTTCTCCTCGTAAGTCAAATCACTGTCCAACTCAATCGCCTCCAAGGGTACTGTATCTCTTAATGGTATTTCCGCCATCTCATCATGACACTTCTTCAGCTGTGAAACATGGAACACATCATGGACTCCTGACAATCCCTCAGGTAACTCCAACTTGTAGGCGACTTCTCCCATCCGTTCCAAAATGCAATACAGTCCTACAAATCTCGGGGCTAACTTTCCTTTAACTCTAAAACGTTTCACTCCTCGCAAGGCCGATACTCGCAGATATGCTCTATCTCCAATTTCGTAGGTTACCTCCTGGCGTTTTTAGTCTGCACAACTCTTCTGCCTAGACTGAGCAATCTTCAGGCGGTCTCGGATCAGTTTTACCTTCTCCTCAGATTCTTTAATTAAGTCTGGTCCAAACAACTGTCGGTCTCCTACCTCATCCCACATCAACGGTGTTCTGCACCTACGTCTATACAGAGCTTCAAACGGTGCCATCTTCAAACTGGCTTGGTAGCTATTGTTGTATTATGGCAAATTGTCATCCCAACTGGATCCATAATCTAGCGCACAGGCTCTCAACATGTCCTCCAAAATTTGATTGACTCTCTCAGTCTGTCCATCTGTCTGCGGGTGAAACGCTATACTAAACTCCAATCTCATTCCCAAAGTCTGGTGTAACTGATGCCAAAACTTTGAAGTAAATTATGTTCCTTGATCCGATACGATGGTCCTCGGAACTCCATGCAGACATACGATTTTGGACATATAGATCTTGGCCAACTTTGCACTTGTATAGGTGGTTTTCACTGGGATGAAGTGAGCTACTTTGGTCAAACGATCAACTACTACCCATATGGAATCATATCCTGCTTTAGTCCTGGGTAATCCGGTGATAAAGTCCATGCCAAGTTTATCCCACTTCCATTCGGGTATCGGCCTAGGCTGTAACAGTCCTGCTGGCTTCTGATGTTCTGCCTTAACTCTCTGACATACATCACATATGGCTACATACTCGGCAATATCCTTCTTCATACCAGTCCACCAGAAACGTTCCTTCAAATCCAAATACATCTTGGTGTTTCCGGGGTGTATCGAGTATGGTGAGTCATGGGCCTCTTGAAGTATTAACTTCCTGAACTCCTGGTTGTTGGGCACATAAAATCGGTCCTCAAACCATAGGGTATCGTGCTCATGCTCATGAAAACCTTTGGCCTTTCCTTTTCCCATCTTGTCCTTTATCTCGGCAATCTCTTTATCATCCTTCTAAGCTTCCCGAATCTTGTCCAGCAATGTCGAATGAACCTCCATTGTGGCAATGAACCTTCTAGGTACAATCTCTAACCGAAGTTCCATGATGTCCTTTGCTAATTCCTTCGGCAGTCCTTTACTTTCAAGGATATTAGCATTACTCTTCCGACTCAATGTGTGTGCTACGACATTGGCCTTTCCTGGATGATAGTGTAGCTTCATGTCATAATCCTTTATAAGCTCCAACCATCTCCTCTGCCTAAGGTTCAGCTCCTTCTGGGTGAAGATGTACTTCAAACTCTTGTGATCCGTGTACACATCACAACGGTTTCCAATAAGGTAATGTCTCCAAGTCTTCAACGCATGCACTACGGCTGCTAGCTCCAAATCATGTGTGGCATAATTCAACTCATGAGGTTTTAGTTGTCGTGAGGCATACGAAACAACTCTTTCGTCCTGCATAAGCACACATCCAAGTCCTAAGCGAGAGGCGTCGCAATACACTTGGAACTCCTTATGTATATCTGGTAGTACTAGCACTGGGGCTGTAGTCAAACGTTTCTTCAACTCCTGGAAACTTGCTTCACAATCTTCTGTCCATTTAAACTTGGTATCCTTCTTCAACAGTTCAGTCATTGGTTTTGCAATCTTGGAAAAATTCTCAATGAATCTCCGGTAGTATCCTGCTAGTCCAAGAAAACTGCGGATCTCGCTAACTGAGGTGGGTGCCAACCATTTAGTGACTGACTGAACCTTGCTGCGGTCTACTGCTATACCTTCTCCTGATATAACATGTCCAAGGAATCCGACTTCCTTCAACCAAAACTCACATTTGCTAAACTTAGCATACAACTGGTGTTCCCTAAGCTTCTCGAGAACTAAAAGCAAATGCTCTTTGTGCTCCTCCTCATTCTTCGAATATACCATGATATCATCAATAAACACCACAACAAACTTGTCCAAATACTCCATGAACACCTTGTTCATCATGCTCATGAAATAGGCAGGGGCGTTAGTCAGTCCAAATGACATGACCGTGTACTCGTATAATCCATATCGCGTTGTGAACGCCGTCTTTGGTATGTCCTTCTCTCGTATCTTCAACTGATGATACCCCGATCGCAAATCGATCTTCGAAAACACTTTAGCTCCTTGCAACTGATCAAACAGATCGTTGATCATCGGCAGTGGGTACTTGTTCTTAATCGTCACTTCATTCAATGCTCGATAATCAACAACCATCCTCAGGGATTTATCCTTCTTCTCAACCAAAAGTACTGGGCTCCCCAAGGTGATGAAATTCTTCGGATATATCCTTTCTCCAATAACTCCTTGATCTGTTTCTTAATTTCTTCCAGATCATTTGCGGGCATCCGATAGGGTCTCTTGGATATTGGTTCTGTTCCTGGTAACAACTCTATCAAAAACTCAATATCTCTGTCCGGTGGCATGCCTGGTAACTCCTCTGGGAAAACATCCGGGTAATCCTTCACTACAGGCATTTCCTCCTGAACAGCTCCCGTAAGGGCATTCACTTGACTCCTCCTAGGCACATGCCTAGAGACATACTTAATCCTTCTTCCTTCCGGGGTGGTGAGATAAATCGACTTACTAGCACAGTCAATGCTTCCTCCAAACTTTGACATCCAGTCCATACACAATATCACATCCAATCCTTGTGACTCCAAGATAATTAGGTCGGACGGAAAAACATGTGTACCAATGGTTAAGGGTATCTGGTCACACCATCGGCTAGCCATATACTCTGCTCCGGGTGAACTCACTAAAAGAGGGGTCCTAAGGGTTTGGGTTGGTAGTTTAAACTTATCCACGAATCCCCTTGATATGTATGAATGTGATGCACCAGTATCGAAAAGAACAAGAGCGGTAAATGACTTAACCAAAAACTTACCTATTACCGCGTCCGGCTGCTCTTCAACCTCCTCCACGTTAACGTGGTTCACTTGTCCTTTGTTGAATGGATTGGGCTTCTTCCCAGTGCTTCCATTTCCATCTCCATTCCTTCCATCGGGGAAATCATTGGCATAGTGCCCTGTCTTCCCGCACTTAAAACAGGTAACCTGGCTTAAGTCTCTTTTGGCGGGAGTGGGCGGGTTGGAGCGGTTCTGATTGTTGTTAGCTCCGTTCCCATTCCCATTCTTAGCACCACTGTGGTTATGTGATCCTCCTCTAGTGTGGTTGTGACCTCCATGGTTGTGAACAAGTCCTCCCGTGTTCGGGGTTAGGCGAGGCTTCTGCTGAGCTCCTGAGTTATACTTCCCTTGTCCATACTTTCTCTCGCGGCTCTCAATCTGCTGTTGTTTCCCTTCAATCATAAGAGCCTTATCTACCAACTCCTGGTAGTTGTTGAAGGTTGCTACCATCAACTGCATGCTCATCTCATCATTCAGCCCTTCCATAAACTTCTCCTGCTTCGCGATATCTGTGGCCACATCATCAGGGGCGTAGCGAGATAACTTGCTAAACTCATCCACGTACTGAGCCACAGTACGGTTCCCCTGGCGTAAGTTGCGGAACTCCCGCTTCTTCATTTGCATAGCTCCAGTGGAGACATGGGATGTGCGGTAAGCTTGCTGAAACTGGTCCCAAGTGACATTGGCTATAGGAAAAGTGGTTGTGTAATTCTCCCACCATGAGGCTGCTGGTCCATCCGATTGATGTGCGGTAAAGTACACTCTCTCAGCATCTGTGCAACCTACGGTGGTCAACTCCCTTCCAATACGGCGTAGCCAGTCATCAGCAACTATAGGCTCGGTGCTACTGGAAAACACCGGTGGCTGTAACCTTAGAAAACGGGCTAGGTTGTCCACTGGCGGTGGGTTGTTGTTGTTGTTGCCCTGGTTCTGATCTAGCAATTGCATCAAGGCATTCTGCTGCTGGATCAACTGGGTGAGCTCTGGCGAGAAGGCAAAACCAGTGTCACGTCTCGAAGGCATCTGAGGGGTTTAGATGGGAGAGATTTAGAATAGAAGAGGTCTAATGAGAAAACACTACCCATATGCACATGAGACAACCATAATCATTTCACTCAATCAATCAAGCAAGGGCATACAAACGGTCTAGAACTATCGCAAAAGTGCTCACTACTACTATATACATGGGGGAAATACTACTAATATATGGTAGTCATCTAGAAATTTTGACCAGTGGAAGACTCCATGATGTCTGCTCCAGCTTCGTCTTCAAAGTCATCATCACTAGGGTCGGAGTCGGTGTCGTCGATGATGATGTAGTCCTCGGGGCGTATTTCCTTGGGTTCTTCTTCTTCTTCTATTGGTGTTGGTCCTCCCATGAATACTCCGATCTTCTTGACTAAGTCGTCATTCTTCTCCAGTAGGGTCTTGATTTCCTCCTGATATCCATCACGGGTAAACTTGAGTTCTTCCTCCAGCTCGATGATCCTAGTCTTCGCCTTCTTCAATTCCATAATGTCCGCACACATCTTGTTCTCCTAACGTCGAATGTGCTGGTTTAACTCCTGGATGAAAGCTGCAATGGATCTATCCTTCCTGGTGTTGATTACTTCCCATTGCTCGTCTCGGCGCCCACATATTTGGTAAATTGTGTCCTTAAGCTCCCTGTTGTAAACTTCTCCAATGCGTCCCATGGTGATGTGAGCTGCCATACTCTTTCCTAAACTCCAGGTTGGTGCGTCGAAGGAAAATTTCTATGGGTTTAGAAGTTGGCGAGAACGTCCTTCCTGGAACTTGTACTTGAATCATCCAGCGCTCCTCTTCAGGTAAAGTGGTGTTGTACGTCCCGGTGAAGCTTGGTATTCCAATGTTCAAGTACCTAGTGACTTCCTTCAAGTGGCGTCCAAAAGGTGTGTCTTCATCCGGTTGTGCAAGCTTGTTCTTCATTTCCGTCATCCTGAAGAGTAGAAAATGGAGAGGAGTCAGAAATGAGAAGAGAAGTGTGACCTAGGGTTTATGTTAGTGGTCGTGTCCTACACTCAGCGTGTGCTCTGATACCATCTTATAGCGACCCGACCTCAGATGGTCAAGTCTCTGTACTTCAGTGTCATCCCTGGATCGGTAATGCTGACACACACAGTACTTGAAGGATTTATAACAGAGTAGCAATCACACACTATTACATCGAATGTCTCCAAAGAGAACTTATTACAATAATATGGCTTAAGGCCATCTAATGTGATAACAGCAGAAGGCTTGGAAGATAAAATGAGTCCATCAACTCCAACGGCATAGCTGAGATGCACGGCAACGACCTAACAAACCTTACTCCTCATCTGAAAAGTCTGCAACATAATACGTTGCAGCCCGAAAACGGGTCAGCACATGGAATATGCTGGCAATATAACACAGTAGAGCAGAAACAGAATAATGCTATCACTACATGCATATATGGCTGGTGGAAAGCTGTATGGTTGTAGTTTTGCGAAAAGCCAATTTTTCCCTACAACAACGGAATAGATTTTAATTTTACTATCATGGTGGTTGAAACATCATTGAGAAGGTATCCCCAACTCAATCCCAATTAAAGTGAATTAACATCCCAACAATATTAATTAAGCATGGTGAGATACATGTGATAACCCAAGTACTAGATACTCAAGAATTGTCCATAACCAGGGACACGGCTAACCATGATTAGATTGTACACTCTGCAGAGGTTTGCACGCTTTTCCCCACAAGACTCGATCGCCTCCGTTGGATTTCTCGCATGACATGGTGCTTGAGAAACGGATGACCGAGACACAGTCTTTCAGAAATGTTAACTCTCAACTCCAGGTAGACCATACCAAACCTACAAAACCCACTACCTGCTGATCTACCTCTTCAAGAGCTTCACGTAACTTACTCAACTATGCTAGAGCCCATAATAGCTTGTGGCTTCACACGGAAGTTTCTAGCATGAATCATCTCTGTTCCCTTTGAGCCTGGGTGGTGGTCCATAGGAAGATCACACGGGTACACCGGGATTTCCAAAAAAATAGACAACACTGGGTTCCCCAGGTGCCTCAATACACCAGTTGTTTGATTAAGTTTCCACCTTAAGTTGAACCATTAATTAACAATCTCACATCGGACATGAATTTCACTCAAACCCAAACCACATCTACGAGCATAGCATAGCAATATAAGCAATACGTAGAAGTAACTCCCAAGGGTCAGAATATAAGAGGGCAATAGGTTCTACCTCAGCAACTACTTCCCAACCCACTAGTTAATGACATCCTAATCATGCAATGTTTGAGGATTGGAACTAATGCATAAAAACTGGGTAATAATGGGATATGATCAAAGTGTTACTTGCCTTGCTGACGATCCGCAAATCCTAGAGACTCGTAGTAACACGCTTCGCACTCCGGGAATTCTATCGCAAGCAAACAATAACATAAATAAGCAACAAGCAACGATGCACAAGCAAAACTCAAATAAGAGAGGTTGACCAGAAAGTTCAAATTAAGAACTCTGGTTTGCAAAAAGAATCAAAACAAACAGAGCAACGAAACTCAGACGACGAAAGAAAGAAGCTTCGTTTACTAATCTGAAACTAGGTCAAACTTTACAGTAGCAAAAACTTGTTTGACTTGGTTAAACGGAAAGAGGGTTTCAAGGCGAAACTCCAGGCGCTTGAATTGCCTGATTCCGTTAAATGAGCGAAAAGATAAACAGAAACTACGATCAGATCAGAAATCACGATCAGAAAAATCGCGGAATAAATCCGATAAAAGAAAACTCACGAACAGACAAACGAATGAGCGTTCGTTAGCTGTAACTAATGAGCGAAAACCGTTCGTTAAAACGAACGTACGGACGAATGCCCGCTAACTAGAAGAACCAAAAAAACCGGCAAATCCAAAAAAAACGGATCTAGGGTTTCTAAAAAACCGACCGGCGGCGGGGCGCGGCGGCTACCTCCGGCGAGAGGGCTCCGGCAAGGCTGGGTGCGGGGCGGCGGGGCTTGGCGGCGGCGGCGGCTGCGCGAGGCGGCGGCGGCTGTGGGCGGCAGGGTTGGCGGCGCTGGTGGCGGTGTTGGGGCGGGGTGGCGGCATATATAAAGGGGCGGGGCGGCGACTTGGAGGAGGGGGCAAGGCGCGGCGGCTGCGGAGTCCAACTCGGACTCCGGTCCGAGTGGCGGCGGCGGCGCGCGCGCGCACAGGAGGCGCGGCTAGGCCTTAGGCCCAGTCGGCGCAGAACTTTTTTTAAAAAAACTTCGCTGACCGAAATAAAATCCTAGAAAAAAAAACTAAAAATAACAAAACAATTTTCACCATCTAAATAAAATATTTAGAACAAGATGAACATTTTCATGGCCCTAAAATGCAATTTTGAAAAACATGCAATTTTTCTAATGCAAATAAAATCCGAATAAAATCAAATAAAAATCAATTGAATGAATTTAATATTTTTCCTCCAATATTTCATTTATTTTGGAGAAGTCATATTATCTCCTCTCTTTAATTTTTAATGTGAAATATTTTTCGGAGAGAAATAATTAAAATCAAATCCTCTTTTCTTTATTTGATAAAAGAATCAAATATGAAGACCGGGAAATCCCCAACTCTCTCTAAGGGTCCTTGAGCTGCTTAGGATTTCGAGGATTACGGAACGGAAAAGCAATAAAACATGATATGCATGGACGATCTATGTATAACATTCCAAATTTAAAATTTGGGATGTTACAAATATACACCGAGAGGGAATAATTTTTTTTACAAGAGAGCAAATAGTTCATCCATCCATAATGCCCTCCTGCTGGTGAAGCCTTTTCTTCTTCTTCTTCTTCTTCTTCTTCTTCTTCTTCTTCTCATTCTCTATGGGAGATGGCTTCACAACAAGCTCTTTGGACCTTGCAGCTATCTTGAAATTCACACGGGCATCGAGGGCAGCATATTTTATCCGCTCGTACGTCAAGGGATAATTCTCCCATCCAGACGACCTTAATGCCACTGTCTCGTCACCCTTCTGAAGATTTGTACCAAGCACAAAATTTGCTACATCGAATAGGGATGGTGTCTGTTTATCACAAACTTCTATAGGAATTTTGATTCTGGTTTGTAGGTCAGCGATGCTATTCAAATCAAGGTTGTGCGGCTCCAGCTTCTGTTTGGCCCCTTCGATGGCTGCGCCATAGAAGTATACGTCCTCCTGAGACAAGAAATCGTGAAGCTCACCTGGTATGGAGGGCGAGTGTATGATGTGGTACACCAGAACATCATTTCGAAGAACAGCTGAAGGACGGCGGCACGCTGGATCTTCCCAGGGGCACGCTCCGTGTACTCTGCATCGAGACCGATGACCCTCGTCTCTACCTTTTCGAGTTAATTGGATACATTGTTGATCCACTGCCGAACAACCCTTGGGTGGACGGTGACGGTGGCAACTATGCGCATCGAGACTTCAACGAGGACATGTTGGACAGTAAAAACCTGCATCTCGATCTCTATCGCCATTTGTAACCGCTGGAACAGAGGGCTATGGTTTGGAGTATTAGGATTAGATGGCTAGTCTAACTGAAGTAGTAGATGATTATTTAAAGAGGTTAAAACAATGTGAACGCAATTGGGTTTTGATGCAAATGAAGACGAAGGGGAGGTGAAGAAGCCGAGGAGAATCGGTTACCGATGGAGAAGTAAATGGGAGAAGTGGCGTGCAGGCAGTTGATTAGATGGCTAGGTAGACTAAACGAAAAGGCTATGTGGGTAGACTAATGAGTCGTACATGTTCGTGTACGTGCCCATCCTTCCTGATAGGTGGGACATATGCAAACAGATAAAAAAATGTGTCGTAGTTTTTTTTGAGCGCGTGAGTGGGAGACACAACATTCTCTGGTTAAGGAATACTCCCTCCGTTTAGGTGAGTATAAGTCACCTTATGAAAATCAGGTTTTCCCAAAACCTTTAGGTGTGGAGCATTAACTTCCTGCTCGATCCCCTCCCAGCCTCGTTAGCCAGCGTTCTCTTCCTCTGCTGCCACGTTCTACCTTTCCATTTTTCCTCTTCTCAAGTGTGGAATGATCTGCATGCCGTCCTTGATGCACCAGAACGACCACTGCATGCATCGTGGCAGAGCGTTGATTGGGCATGCACGAGAATTTGGTTCTGCTCGCAATATGGATGATACCTGAACGATGAAGTGAACAGGCATGCTAGCATGGGAGACCTATTTACACTACAGAATACTGGAGTACTCATGTACCTACTACTAGTAGTAGTACTAGTAGTAGTACAACTGTTGTACACTTGATGGTCAAAATACTATTCATCCGGTCCTCACAGTGAAGTGACAACACCCTGCGCCTGACACTAGTCCAGGCGGCATGTTCGGGTTACCAAAGTCAGCCTCACCCTGTGCACAGTGCAGTCTGTCACCGCCGCTGTACAGCACATTGGCGCCTCGCCTCGTCTCCCTCTCCGCTCCCATAGCACCACTCCATCTCCATTTCCTTCTCCATCTCCATCTCACTGTGCCCCCATGTACCATCACCTCACTCGCCTCCCCTAGTACCACTATCCCTCGCTAGCCGCTCCAGCACCGACGTCCTTCTCCCCCATAAATCAAGCCCCCTTCCAAACTCCACCATGGCCGAACGCGAACCGTGCAGCATCCATATGAGCCGCGATTGGAGCAATCTCCCCAGTGACATCCTCGACCTCTGTTATTTGTGTATGGATATGTTGAGCGCCCTGCGGCTGGCTGCATGCTCGAGGGACATGCACACGGCCATCGTCGAAGCGAGGCCTAAGCTTTTCAAGACACCCTGCTTGCTGCTATCTGGTCTTGCGAGATTGGCTCACCATGATACGGAGGCATGCATGATGCCCCTCGACTTCAATCCGATCTCCATTAGCCGAAACTTCTTTACATGTATGTAGTGGGTCACTGTACATCATTTCCCTCGACATCGATCCGATCACCATCACCCAAAACTTCTTGGCAGGTATGTACTGGGTCGGCATAAACTCCCACTGGATGGCTGCCTTCAGAGAAGACGGTAAAAAGTTGGTGCTCGTGAACTTCCAGACCTCCCATGAGATTATCCTTCCTCCATTGGATTATATAGAGTATTACCATTGCGATCCAAGTCATCTAGATTACTACATCAGTTGGACGGACCTTGTTTTGCAGAAGATTGTAATCTGCCAAGTTCCCACACGACATGCGAATTACGCATACTTCAAGCTAATTGCCTTGTTCGACCGCGGACTCGCCTATCTTTACGCCGGTGCCTTCTTTAGCTGGAGATAACTCGGCTCGCAGTGGATCATCGTCAAAGCTGATACACACTTCTGTGATGCTATTAAACACAATGGCATCATCAACGCGATCGACAAAGCAGATGGCACCACGTATTGCTGGGACGACGCGTGTAAGTTGTTTCCTCTCATGTTAATGATGACGCCATGACACTGTTTGAACTTTTTTTGATGATTGGCATATCTCTGTTTGAGGAGAATTTGAGTAGAACTATGGCAATGTATTAGAGACGCCGTAAATCAGCTATATTTGGAATGAGTTAATTCATGCGATTGTGACCATGTCATTACAGCCAATTTGTACCCTGAATAATCAAATGGTTAGGAATATATGGATATTATCCTTATTTTACAGTAATCTATATACTACTACTAAATATGAGTGTGTATCAATGGCCATGTTAGTTTCCTCATTTTCATTATGTAGAAACATGCACCACACTGTTGGTTTCATCTAACCATACATTAGGTAAGTAAATGTGCATATGGAGAACTCTATATTTGGAAGTAGTGAAATCCTGCAATGCTTACCATGTGTACATACCTATATTCGCCCTTCAGCAATCAATGGCTAGAATAATATCCTCACAAAATTTTTGCCCACAGAACACGAGTATATAACAATGCATGGTCTGTTAGTTACCTTGAAGAATTTTTTTGTGAGGACAGAACATGATTACATAACATGCATGACATGGTAGTTTCCTGTGAAGAATCGATTGCGAGATAACATGAGTGTAACCATGCATGGCACTTCTATATTTTCGAACCCAATATACATTTCCCTGTATTTTCCTCCCAGTTCCAACAGGGACATATCAATGCTGTTTCTTGCAATATCCTACTCATACTCTAAACAATGCTGATCTTACATTAACAATGCATGTCCTTTTTGATATGATGTAGTGTCCCTACAGTTACTGCCCTTTGTAATCACACCACCTTTCCCAAAAACAGGGAAGCACAACTAATTCCTCACTCGATCAGACGACGGCAAAGGACTGATGATCATTCGGACATATGAGCTGGCAAAGTTATATTGCAAAAACCCCACTGTATACAAGCACCGTGTAATACGTGAGTATCCGGACAGTTGCTGTTACATCTATGAGCAGGATACCTTCTTGTTGGGGCCTTTAGGATTTTTTAGTTGGAGGCGGGTAAACATCCTTGGTTCACACTCTCTGTTTCTCGGACTCAATTATCCGATTAACCAGGATATCACCGTTGGCAAGGACCTTGATGGCAGAGAGGCTCTGTTTGCTATGGAAAACTGTGTCTACACGGCGAGCCCTAGGAGTTCGGGAGCAAACTCCCCTGATTGTCAACGATACAGCCTGCAGCCAAAAGAAGGTGAGAATGACAAAGGCATCCGGATTAACTTTGATCCTTGGATGTCTCAATTACGACAGGCAGTGATGTGGTTCGAGCCTTCAGGTTGATAGGTAATTGGGCTGTTGCATCGAAAGGGTGGAGTACTGGTATCTCCGGATCACTGTTCGCTGAAGCGGGGCTGCAAATTATGATGGTGTTGGATCATCTCTTCGAATAACTTTGTTGTCTTTGCTGCTGGTTCTGGATGGGTAGTTCTTTATTTTGTTATGCATATTCCTTGTCATTTGGTCATCCTCGTCTATGTCACTCTTACTATGTAATAGTTGCTTCTGTTTATAATGTCATTCTCATCTGGATCACGAGAGTCTGAGTGCTGCAGATGGGTGCGTTTTGGTGGTGTACCAAGACTTCTTATGAACTAGCATGTCTTGTTGTTTATGTCAGTAGTAGTCACTAGTCAATGTTTTAATGTTGTATATATCGTTGTTTCGAACTATTTATTGTCTCGAACTACTGGTGGGCTAAATGAGGGCATCACCATTCTCCAATGTTCAGAGTATATCTCCTTTTTTCAAGTTATATAATTTGAGCTCAGTGTCTTTTCGATGATGTACACTTGTTTGGGCCAGTGAGGTGTCGTTGAATATGCGCCGAGTAGTAACGCAATGCCAAACATGTCAATTATGACTCTCAGGCCGGGCTCTCAAAAGATCCTGAAAAAAAGGCCGGGCTCTCCAAAAAAGAATGAATAAGGACTCTTAGGCCGACATGTGGGCGCCACCGGTGTTTTTGTGCGCTTGCGCGCCGAGAGCATATTGGCGCATGCTCGAAATTCATGCTACCTTTTCATCCGCAGTCTCCCGCCCCTCCCCCACCTCTGGAATCTTGATTGCTACTCTAGTTCCCCCAAACCCCCCTCCTGTACTCCATGTACTCAAGCGCACTATAATGTCAGCGGTCAACGCGGATCTTCGAGCCGGAGATCCTGAGGTCCGTCCTGCCTTCGGTCGCTGCATGCTGTTGCTCAACAGTGGCATGGCGGCGCTTGACGACCAGTTTGCCGGCAAAGTGCTGATGGTAACCATCAACGGTGACCGGCCTCCCGTCTCGCCGGATGACCTTGTCAAAGCTCTTGGCATTGCGCCCGGCATCCAAATAAGTGACTTGCTCGCCGAAGTCTGTCCGCCACTGGCTGATTTCTTCGTCAGGTTCTGGACAACTTTCGACTGCAGTCGTGTGTTCGAATCTTCCCAACGTTTGTTCTGCAATGGTGCGCTGGTGAGCTTTGATCGGTGGGACCCAGGATGGGGCTTGATGCCCTCTGAGCTTGAGTTTTTAACAAAGCTTACCTTCCACAGCATGCCTCGACGTGCTTGGAAAAACGAGTCCATGAAGGAGCTTATCAACGACCTTGGAGGTGAGCTCGTAAGTATGTTTGTTCCTCCAGATAGCTGGGCTCTGACGGTTATGGCATGGATAAATAAGCCGTCCACCATACCGAAGGTGATTGGTGTTGAGATACCGGTGCAGGAACCGGGGTTGTACTCTTTGTCGCCACCAGGGTCCGTCGACGACGTCCATTACAGGAGTCAACGTCAGACTTTCCCCGTGCTGCTCGGAACAATGGATGGCACAGGGCCTACTCCATCGCGCGGCGGAGGCCACTGCTTCTTTGGGACAAGAGGCAGGGCTGGCTGCCTGGATGTGCTCTAATTTTAGGTAAAAACAGAATCTAGTCAGATACTAGTTAAATCCGAGCTATGGGTGAAGCACTGATATGCCAGTACATTTGATTTTGACATGTTCTAATTTTGTACCTGAACTTTTTTTAGAAAGGGTTGTACGTCAACTTAATGTGCTAGGAGAACTTATTGTGTTGTCTGTCTGTTTTCTTTGCACAACATTCAAGATATTTCCCCGTCATTGATAAAGACGATGAACCATTATGTACGACTTCGTTGGTTTCAACATAGCCCTTCCCGTAGCGATCCACTGCTTCCATCCTGATTGTGCCGCCTGCATGAAATTTTTGTATGCAAGTTCAGTGTGCTATGATGTTCTATATGATTGTGTCAACTATATAAGTTTTTACTGAGCATCAGCAATGCATATGGCTGAAAGATGTACTTACGAGCATCGACCGATGGGTCTCTCTCTCTATCTCTCTCTCTCACACACACACACGCATACACAAACACGCTCGCACACACATAAGTGGGACCCATTGAATTATTTATTTCCTCGTGACAGCTTTTAATTAGGTTCCACTTTAATCTAACTTTTTTCTTCAGTTATTAATTGAGCTCACTGACTTCAAAAAGTAGTACAAAAGCCTTGTTTGGGCCTTTTCGGCGTCGCTGAATGTGGGCTGAGTAACCATGTTAGGTTGTACTCTACTACACAGGCCTTTTCACTATTTTTTTAAATAATTCATTTTTTATTAATTTTCATAAACATTACGCTGGGTAGATTCTTTTCAAAAATAATACACCGTCCGCCCGCTGCAGGCCGACTGGGCCTAGTCGGCCCACAGCAGGCCGATTGGATTCCAGTCGGCCTACAGCTGGCCGACTGGCCCCTTTCGGGCCACTGTGGGCCGACTGGAGCTAATTGGCTCACTGTGGGCTAATTGTTTTTGCAAAAGTGTTAATCATGTATTTAAAAAATATGTGTATTGTGACCTCCTCCGCTCGCTGTGGGCCCACTGTTGACTAAAAAATATGTTTTAAAAAGTGTTAATCATGTATTAAAAATGGTTAAATGTGTGTATAAAAAATGTTCCTTATCTATACAATTTTTTTAATGTGTGTATAAAAAATAGCTTTTTTTCAACATCAGCAATGCAACTGGGCCGACAGTTGTACACAATATTCGGGTCAACTTGTTATTCTCCGCCCCGCTGGGCTGCAAACTTTCCTAGGAGGTATCCATTAGGCTTAACAAGAAAATGGACTTTAAGAAATAATAAATGGGATGTAATTATAATAACTGGACAGTTACTATGCACCAAACATGTAATTAGTTTGAAAAATATATTATTTTTGGAATTTGAAAATTTTAATTTCATTACTTGTTGCGCGCACAATATTTCATTGGATTTTAACGTAATACAACTTTATTTTGAAATTATATTTAACCTGACTAGAAATTTCGGATACAAAAATTTCGGATACCATCAAAATGTGGGAATTTTTTTTTTAATTATGTTTTGAGCGGCTGTTTGAAATTATTAATCGTTGTCCTAGCTAGAAGTTGGGCTGTACTTTTAACAAACTGTAAATGGGCTGTAGTAAATTCCATTAGAATTAAAAAATGGGTTGTACATTCTTACAAATCGCAAATGGGCTATATGTTCTCTGCCAAATCCGTGCTGTGGGCCTACTAAGTTGACGCGTACCAAGGGCTTTGTCAACTTAGTCAATATAAACGATACTTGCAGCAGTGATCGTACGATGTCCATCCAACGGTCGTAGTGCTTCTTCAACCTCTGGTCTTCTTGCTCCAGCCGCCCAAAGCAGCACCGGTCGTGTCACGTGCTCCTGCCTCCCATGGCCGGCTGTGATGCCGCGGAGGCCTCACCGCCCTGTACTACTCCCACTGCTGGCCAGGCCATCCCTCTACTCACCCACGCCCCCTGCTATTCTGCGGCGACGGCAGCCTCACACCGCAGCCGAACCAGTGAACCCTCGTACTCCTCTCCGCGTGTGTTTCCACTAATGCGTCTTCCCCGGCTCTGCGTCGTCCCCTTCCTAGGCCTCGCCGTCGTTCAGACCACCGCCCTGGTGCTCTCGGCGCGGCGTGGTCAACGTGGTCAACGACCGACTTCCATCGGAAGAGTACTGTACGTGGAGAGGCTGACAGTTGGGTCCACGGCAGCCTCAAGGAAGTGCCTCCTTATTACGCGCAAAATAATTATTCCTCCACCTGACAGTGGGGACACACCGGACGGGCCACCGTATTTTGTGAAAAAAATGATTTTCCCCCTGACTGCTGGGACCCATGAGCTACATCTTCGCACGCAAGGAAGTGCGTCTGGAAAAAAACGATTCGCCCCCCTGACTGCTAGGACCCACCAGGCCCCCGACTGCTGGGACCCACCAGCTACACCTTCGCACGCAAGGAAGTGCGTCCAGGCAAAAAAACAAATTGATTCGCCCCCTGACTGCTGGGACCCACCAGCTACATCTTCGCAGGCAAGGAAGTGCCTGACAGTCGGGACCCACCTGGTCAAAGCGTACATAGAGTTGTCATTCTGGTCGCGAACGTGTACGTACATACTGGTCGATGTAGAGGCGTGCACGTGTCGTAGTAGAGGCGTGCACGTGTCATAGTAGAGGCGCACACGTAGCATGTACACGTACGTACAGCGGCCAGGGTGCAAGAAACAAAATACGGCCACGTATGTGTACATAAGGGCGGGGTCTCGAACGCCTACTCGCGCATACGTACGGCCAGGGCTCGTGTACATGGCTGGGTCGGAACGGAGAAACAGCGTCGTCGTCGTGTTCATGGGGAGGCAACGGAATGCGTCGTGCTCATGGGGAGGCAACGGAATGCGTCGTGTTCATGGGGAGGCAACGGAAAGCGTCATGTTCATCGGGAGGGCTTGGACGGAATAGGCGATGGAAACGAGGCCTGGCGTACCATAGAACGGAGGAAACGGCCTTGTGTTCGACTGGCCACGTTCGAAACGGGATCCTGTTCACCGGGAGTGGTGTGGCGTGCCGCAAAACGGAGGAAACGGACCTCCTACGGTCGAAATGGGGGTCTTGTTGATCGGGAGGGGTGTGGCGTACCACAAAACGGAGGAAACAGACCTCCTACGGTCGAAATGGGGGTCCTGTTGATCGGGAGGGGTGTGCCGTACCGCAAAACGGAGGAAACGTACTTGTGTTGGAGCGCTACGGTCGAAATGGGGGTCTTGTTGATCGGGAGGGGTGTGGCGTACCGCAAATCAGGACTCCACGGGATACTGTTCATCTCCACCGTCGACCTGCTCCATCCTCCACGGGCTCCTGTTCATCCAGCCTCCACCGCGCGCTACTCCACCGGCTACTGTTCAACCACCCCTCCACCGTCTACTGTTCTTCCAGCCCTCCACACCACGGGATCCTGTTCAACCACCCCTCCACGGGCACCCCTCCACCGTCTACTGTTCATCCAGCCCTCCACACCATGGGGTCCTGTTCAATCACCCCTCCACAGGCACCCCTCCACCGTCTACTGTTCATCCAGCCCTCCACACCATGGGGTCCTGCTCATCCACCCCTCCACGGGCACCCCTCCACCGTCTACTGTTCATCCAGCCCTCCACCACACCACGGGGTCCTGTTCATCCAAAGGCAACGCCACCGTTCACTGTTCATCCAAACCCCCCGCAACGCTCACTGTTCATCCCATCGATTGGCTTCGGTTAGCAGCAGTAGCGAAGGAATCGCTCGATCGGGTTCAGTTTACAGCCATCGATCGATCGCTCGGGTTCAGTAACGCGTAGCCTGCAGTGCAATCGCTCGGGTTCAGTAACGCGTAGCCTGCAGTGCAATCGCTCGGGTTCAGTTAGAGCCCAACGCCTCACTCGGGTTCAGTTAGAGCCAACGCCTCGCACACACGCGCGTACGTGTACGAGAGAAAGGCGCATCGCTTGGCCCCGACCTCCCACCGTAACAGGGAAGTCCCCGAAATTTTCCTCCCCCTCGCTTCTACCATGCTTTTTTCCATCATGGATGGCCCAAAGAATGTCATGCAGCTGCGTCTCCGGCCCGCCCAGGACGAAAAGCCCATTTTCTGTCATGATTTTTTTCATAGAAGTAGGAGCCCACCACATCTATGATGATACCAGGTTTTGTCACAATTATCGTCATAGAAGTGTCATATGTATGACAAAAAAAATTTCATTCGGCCAAAAATGTCACGGATGTGTCTTTTTTTTGTAGTGCACGCCGGACCCTCCAGTGGTTCCGGACTCGGGCAGGTGGCCCCCTTCCAAAAGGGGCAAGACGCCCGTGCCGGTGACCTCTGTCCATCCAGAGGCATCGGACAACCTGCTGGGAGCGCTTCGCGGCGCTTCCATCAACGAAGAGCACCGCACTATTATGAGTGCGGTGATCAAGAAGGTTCAGTCCGCCAAGAGCGGACTGACTGAGGCCTGTGCCAGCCTTCTAACAGGCTTTGAGGTAAGTAAAAAATATAGGAAAATAATACCGCATAGACAGTAGCCCCTGATGCTCTGTTTGGTGTTCACAAAAAAGCCGAATAGAGGATCAAATAATATCTGCAGGAGTCTAATATAAGTATGTTTGTATGCGTATGCAGGCTTCGCTGCTGACCTCTGCCGCACTGACTTCGGAGGTCGCCGCATTGAAGCAGGACCTCGAGGGGTCCGAGAAAGAGCTTGGCCTTGCCAAGAGGCAGCTCGAGGAGAACAAAGGTAAGTAATACCTTGTCTATATATAAAAGAAAATGTGGTTGCGAAATGACAGGATCATCATGAATGTGCCAGGGGCCACGACCGAAGTGGCAACCCTGAAGCAAGCATTGTCCGAGGCCGAAAACAAAGCGGCCAGGGAGCACACCGAGTGGGAAAAGCAAGAGGCACAGGTGGGCAAGGTGCAGCAAGAGCTCCAGGCTCTCGTGAAGAAGCACGAGGCTTTGGATCTTGACTCAAAGATGCGAGAGTCCGAGCTTGCCGCGGCCCTCAAGAGCACAAAGAATGCCAAGGCTGAAGCCCAAAAGGCCCTGCAGGAGATTGAGGCGATGAGGAAGATAGCAGCGGGTAAGGAATTCAATATGTAAAGCAAGCATGTGAAAGTAAATTACTTGTTACTTACCCGAGTCCGGAGCTCTCCAGGAGCATTCGCAGATTTGCCCCGCAACGTTTCGAATGTCGTGAAATATTACCAGGCCGAGGAGGGAAGCTCGACGGAGAAGTTGTTCTGGTCTCAGTATACTGGGACCGAACACCCGATGCCTATGAGCGACCAGCGGAAGCAACTGGTCAAGCTGCACAAGGCGGCCGAACAGGCCATGAAGGGCTTTATAGTCCGGATGTGGCCTGGCGAATCTCTTCCCAACAGCTACTTCGGCCTGCTGATGCGTCTTGTGGATGCCTGCCCATCGCTGGAAGTCATCAAGCGGTCCGTCTGTATCGAAGGTGCCCACCGGGTTTTGCCCGTGCAAAGGTGTACTGGGCCAAGATGGACGCTGAGAAGCTGGTGAAGGAGGGGCCGTCGCAGGGCAAGGAGCATCGCCACCCCAAAATGTATTATGAGGGTGTCCTGAAGGGTGCCCGTCTTGTGGCGGAGGAGTGTGCGAAGGATGTAATTTTTGAATGAACTTGCTCGTGTGATCCTGTATTATGAAAACTTGTTCATATGTGCTATGCAACGCTTGTTTGAATTTAAAATATTACCTTATGTCCGGCTGTTTATCAAATCTGAGAGATGGCTAGTCGTCGGCTTCTGCCCCCATGCCACTAGTGCTGGGGTGTTCGGGATAAACCTGAGCACTCTTTTTCCCATTTTTGGGTCCTTTGAGGGAGGTGCTCAGCACAACGAACAAGCAATCGAACTATAATGCTTTATCACTCTCACTTAGCCATAGAATTCTACAATTTCAAATTTTGGTGAAGCCCCTAGTATTCGGAAGGCCGAATTCGGGGCGCTATACATGCCTTAAGGCGGAAAAAGCCGACTCCTCGCTCTAAGCGGCATAAGTCTTTAGGGACTCAAAACCTCTCGAACTGCAACTAGCTCTAGCTTATCATGACAGTCAGTTTTAGCTTTCTCTACTGAGGTGCTTAGTCCAGCTGAACCAGGGCACAATCGCAGTAGTTCTCCCAGTGCTACCTTAGCCGATATAGCGGAACGTAAGCTACCAAAACATGGGAGCCAGGCAAACCCAACTACTGAACCAAGACATGATTCGGAGCTGATGCATATAATGCTATAAGTTTGGGGTGCCGCACTGTCGAAAGTGTTTGGACTTCTCACGCCGTATTATGGGGTATGCTTAAGCCCCTAGCGTATTGGCCATACCAGACTGTACGGGTGCTGGATGTCATGAATGAACATATTTATATATATAAGAAGAATAGAGAATGCGATAATAGTCTAGTGCTACGCATTGTTTATTCAAAAAGGTGCGTTAAAGCAGAATGATACAAGTAGTGCGATAAGCAAAAAGTAGGACTATTTGACATGTTCCCTCCAAGGGCAAGATGAGGAATGGTATTTAAAGCAAGTACTTCACTCATTATCGAAATCCACCTTGGAGTTCCGTGGTACAACGTAGCTTTCTGCCTCCTTGGTTGCTGCATCATGTGTCCATCAATCATACTGCCGTACAGGGTTTCCAGA
Organism: Triticum urartu; assembly: GCF_056163025.1. Lineage (NCBI taxonomy): Eukaryota > Viridiplantae > Streptophyta > Magnoliopsida > Poales > Poaceae > Triticum > Triticum urartu. The sequence goes on along the minus strand of NC_141873.1, from coordinate 187,850,122 downwards.
GATTAAAGTCCTGAAAGAGAGAAAAATAACAAAGCGGGAACCCCCTAGTGCGGTTGAGCCGCATTTTGGGACGTGCCGTAGTCGTGCCCCCCTCCCCACCTGTGCCATGGTATTTTCAATGCGTAATTGTGTACGCGTGGCACGGATTTCGCCGTTTGGCTGGGACTGGTGTCAGGACCGGTTTTTTGGGATATTAATTTCCCAAAAGCGGCCCTTGTGCTCACCAGACCAGGATTACTGTTAGCTGATGAGACACCAACTTGTTACAGAAACTCCAAGCAAAATACAAAATATGTAGTACAAGACCATTCTGGCCTATCTTCGCGAGGCTGCTATCACCATTGCATAGGTTCTGGGGCTGTCATCACAATGCTCCTCTTCACGCAAGAAATCTGGCCAAGACAATAGCCAGGGACAAGCCAGTGAGTACTTTGAATGTACTCGCAAACATTGAGAACACAGGTATAATATAGCCATTGATAATCATGTTTTGAAATATTCCATGATCACTTCGTCAGTTATGAAATAAGGTTCATGATGCACGCAAGAAGATCATTCAAATAAAACATGAGTAAACAATCCGGGAGTAGAAATGAAAAGCACCGATCGGGTGTCTGAAGTGACGCCTCGAAAGGATAATAATATGAAGCGTGCCTCAGTCGGGCGTCTATGCGACACCACATAAAGGGCTTATAAGTAAATGAAATAACAAGCATGCCACAGTTGGGCGTCTGTGCAACACCACATAAAGGGCTTATAAGTAAATGAAATAACACACATGACACAGTCGGGTGTCTGGACGACACCACATAAAGGGCTTATAAGTAAATGAAATAACACGCATGCCACAGTCGGGTGTCTGGGCGACACCACATAAAGGGCTTATATAAGAATAATCACGGTGAATATCCAGGAGGTAGAACCATCCCAGGGATACTCAATAATTCAAATAATACAATTGATTAGTCCACAATAATAATAATCGTAATCATCATATGTCATAGGTCATAATCAATGTTCTGGTTTAGTAGATTTTCCTCCGAAGACCGACACTAAGACCGACACTTGACCCATCCCATACTGTAGTTCTTAACCATGGACACGGCTATTCTAATAGGTATAATATCTCTACAGAGGGTGTACTCTTTACCCACGAGTAACGGATTCCTTTAGTCCATCGGAACTAATTCCGTCTACGGTCTTTTAGTCGAAAACACGCCTGACTTGCACACACCAGCTTAACTTCACTCGTGTCTGGAATCACCCACGACACCTGTTAAGCAAAAATCTAAGTGGGGAGGCTACAACCTCGCATAGCATGGGATCAAATTTCTATCGCGCGCTCTAAGAGGTGCCCCCCTCTCGGTCCCAACCGGAAACACCCATGCCCCCGGACCAGGTGGCATGCCTACCGGATGCAGCCGGTATCTTACACCATGGCCTCTCTGTACGGTGTGTGCTAGACAGGGGTTGACAACTTACTGAACCGTACCCTACCTACGGCAGGGACAAGTGGCAGCATGAAACAAGTATGCGGGTTACTGGAACAAGACTCGATCTATGGCCGACTCAGGAGGCTTAAGTATTTCCTGTATGATTAGTATAACAAATATGTTTCAATCCAACAGACAGTATCACTACTCATCATACCTCATCTTACCATACCGGACACAACCGTCTCGACAGGGAACCAGAGATAAGCTCGTGTCTACCCAAGACAGAGGCTTTCTCGGCTTCCTTCCGGTAGGCATAAAAGGCATGTGAGAATGATTACTATCGCAAACTTATCAAGTTCCAGTAATATGGTATCACCAATATGCACTCATGAGTATGATCATATCCTCACAAAGAAAATAATGGATACTCTGTGTCACGGCGGTGTTGTAACTGTATCAAACATCACACGGTAACATTACGCCAGGGTTCAGAAATGCTTGCCTTCAAGGTGTGGAGAGGTGAGGTGCTCTCCAAAACTTTTGAAAGTTTTCTTCTCTCTCCAAAAAATCCTATTTTAAATAAATTTGAATTAACACATACTTTAAAAACAGTACAAAAAAATTTGTTTGGAAAATTTTGAAATAAATATGAAAATAAACTAGACAATATTTGGGAAACAACAGAAAAAGAATCAAGTCATTTGGATTTATATTTAAAAAGATATAGCCAGTGAAAGTTTCAGTCAAACTCTGTTTTTTAAAATAAAACAGAAATGAAAACGTTTCGATGAGAATACGCTTTCGAAGTAGGGGAGACATACTTGGGGGTTTTACGCTTTCACTTAAAACCACGCGGGCGGGGCTGGGTCGCTGACAGTGGGTCCAGGGGGCCCACTGGTCAGGTTTGACCAGTCGCTGCGCCTCTTCTCCCTCCTCTGACCGAGCGGGGCGGGGCTCCGGCGATGCTCGCCGGCGAACGGCGGCACCGTTCGAGAAACCGAGGCCATCCGCGGGCTCTGGGGGGCGAGGCGGTCCCTTCGGTGGTTGCTAGGGTCCCTGGGGTGGACGGAGTCGCCGACAGCGAGCTTCACAGCGGGCGGTGGCTGTCGGGCGGAGTGGGTTCTAGCCTCCGGCGGTTACTGATCGAAATTGAGCAGGGGGATGGATTCACGAGATGAAGAGAGAGCTTCTGGTGAAGAGAGTGGAGAGGGGGAGGCCCTGGTGGCGCCGGAATGATCGAGACAGTGGTGGCGGCTGTGGTTGCCGGAGAAGAAGAAGACGACCATCTCTGATCTTTCTACTGCTACAGGAGGATCAGTGAGGGAGTGAGAGAGGTGGTATGAGTTTGCTTGAGGGCCTAGACGAGCTTGGGGGTCCTTAAATAGGCGATCGGGGTCGGTTCCGACGGTGGCCGTGGATAAGATCACCGGCGACCGTCATTCTGTAGCAGCAAGGGGACATGGCGGCGATGAGCGCTTGCGGACAAGCTTGCGGATGAGCTTGAGCTGCTCAAGGGGGCAGCTGGCGAGCGCTAGTGGCTCGGGCGGCGCCGTCTGGGGCAGGAGCCCACTGTGGCCGGCCGCTAGTCGCCGTGGCCGACCTGACGGCGGCGCTGTTGGGCGCCAGGGGCGGCTCTGCGGCGAGGGAGGGGGCGGGTGTGCTGGCAACGAGCGCTTGTGGACAAGCTTGCGGATGAGCTTGAGCTGCTCAAGGGGGAAGCTGGCGAGTGCTAGTGGCTCGGGCAGCGCCGTCCGAGGCAAGAGCCCATTGTGGCCGGCCGCTAGTCGCCGTGGCCGACCTGACAGCGGCGCTGTAGGGTGCTAGGGGCGGCTCTATGGTGAGGCAGGGGGCGAGTGTGCTGGCTGCGATGGGGAGAGGCCAGAGTGGGCGCGGGGAGGCGACCGTGCGACGTGGCGGATCGGGCACCCGCACGTGCAAAACGCGCACTCTGGGTGCGCCCAGAGCACGCACGAGACGTGCTCGACAGTATGCCAGGGTAGCCTAGAGTGCTTGAGCGAGGCTGGAAAATAACAGGACTAGTTTAGAGTTAGTAAGGAGATCAAGGGACATGGTGGTTAGGTCAGGGGATCAAGTTCACAATGTAAACTTTAAATAATGCCAAATCTGGCTATGCACACAGGGTGTTTGACAAAATGCTAAGGGCATCTAGGCAATTCTTGGGGTGGCCAAAATCTCCAGATCAGGGTCTCTTTAGATGATACAGAGGGTGGTGAGGTTAGTTTGTCAAAAGAAAAAAACTTGTTAGTGCAAGTTTGTGAGAAAACTGATTTTGGACAGAAAGGAAAAGGCACCACTGCATGCACTTAAAATCCTCCAATGAGTCCAGTCTCCTGGACTTAAGGGTTTTGCAGGATGGGCTATAAGTAGGAAAAGGAATCATAGCTAAAAGGGCAAATTAAAATATGGTTGCTATACAAATCACCATGCTAGACCAGAATGAAAAGGAAGTTGATTCACTCAAATTTTTCAAACAACACAAAAGGGTTTTTGCGTAAAGTTTGATAATATACTCCTATGAACATCCCATAATTTTGGTGGAGGCTAGAAAGAAATATTTAAATGGGTTGTAGTGCAATACTGCCATCTGGACCAGATTTGAAAACTTGGTGTAGAGCTCAAAATATTAAATGAATGAAATATATTTTTGCATAAAAGTGATTTAAAAACATCACATGACATCTCCAAATTTTGGTTGGAATATTAGATAAATTTATCAAATGGTTGTAGTTCAAATAGGGCTCCAAAACTAATGAAAAAACATTTTAAGGAATAAAGCTCAGAGAGAAACAATTGTGCAAATAAATTCTACTGATAATAGAAATGTTTTTCTTGAAAGGGCAAACATGTCCAATAATATATTTGGAAAGTTTTTTCACTTGAGGTAAAAACTCCATAATAATAAGGAAAAGATTAGTTCTGAAATCAAAAGAACATCCAGAAAATAAAAGTTTAAATTTCCTGGCAAAATTTTAATTAATAAAACAAGGTTAAAAATTTTGGGGTGTCACAACACTACCCCCCTTAATAAAAAATCTCGTCCTCGAGATTTGCTAAGGGTCATTTTGAAAATATTGCTCCTATCTGGTGAAACCAAACATATTACTCATAGCACATACTTGGGTACATCGCATAAGTTGCAACACATAAATAAACATAGCTATGACGTTTACAATGAAAACGGTAAAAGGATAGGATCCTGAGAAAATGTCTCTGGTACTATGGCACACTCTTCTTCTATCGGGGGAAGCGGGTTGACCAGTCGATGAAAGCGTCTCTCCTGGTCGAGCCTAAGTGGTCTACCGATGGCGATCTGAGGGTTTAAATCAGCGAGGCTCTGGAGATAACCCATTACTCGCTAGGTCAAACGCTCTTGAGCGATGACATACTGGACAAGGTTGGCCAGTACTGGGTCTCTCTCAGTTCGTCCACCGGGAAAAGATGTTACTCCTCCGGGTGCAGCACGACTCGGAAAGTAATAATACCCTCGTTCGCTGGCATAAGGTACCGCGAATCGATGGCTAACAAGAGCTTCGTGTGCAGCCACTTCTATGGCCATTCGCGGAGTCGGCATAGATTTCCCCACGAAGGACACTTCCGTTGGGTCTTGATTTGAGTTTAGGGAGGGATGTGTACTACTGCCCAATATTTCGAGGTGGATGAGGTGATCCTCGACTTGAGCAGCTCGTACTAGGGTGGCTGGGTGGAACCCATGGTACTGTAGGTAAAGTCCCACAATAGTTTAACAAAACTACCCAGGGTTGCATCTGGGGTTCTCAGATAAATGCTAGGGCTCGGCATGGCAAGAAATGGTTGTGAGGGTTGCGCACAAGATGAGGGGTACTCGGCAAGGTCACGAGGTGGCCTTTTATATAGCAACTGGGCTGGTTTATTTACCGCGGTGAGGGGCACTAGTTTGCTGGTTCTGCTCCCATGGGGTCGGGGTCCAAGCCACGGATACACACATCTCACAAAAGTGACGTGTTACTGTGGGTGCCGTCAGGATTGGTTTTGGTAGCTACGCCCGGAATGAAAAATGCAGCCGTACACCAACGCACTCATGCATGGCCACTATTCAAAATAGGGATGCACAAGCAGGTAGCATTCCAATATGGCGGTACATGATCACACAATTACAGGGTGTGGGGTATACTAAGACTCGGTACTTCTCGAGTGGCTTAGTCTACCTCGTTTATATCCAAGCGGGTGGGCCTTGTGGATGCCGAGGCTTCTCCATTGGCCTCACCGTCGGGGTTAGCTGGAGGGGGTTGAGGAACTGCAGGGTCGGGGTAGCGATGATGACCATCGCGGGGATTGTTGGCTACAATCCCGTTGGATTGTGTTCCCAAAAGGCGATGAAGCACTTCTGGGGTCATCAAAGCACCTTGGTTGATGGCTGGGGCTGACCTCAAGGTCTCAATCGGTTGTCCGAACAGCACGATTGGATTGTGGGCGTCGGGCTCATCTTCTCTTCTTGCTGGGGCTCGGTGGATCAGTTCTCCACGAGCTGCGATTAGATCAAGGGTGATCTGATCGAATAGTTCCTATAGTGCACTTACATAGCGCACCAGATGCAATAATGCAGGGTCCGTCTCGTGATCTCCGTTGGCAACCTGGGGTGGTCTACCATACCCGTCACGGCTGGGGTAGTAGTAGAATGAGCGACAGTTAACTCTGGGCGACAAGTACCGGAGTTGAACTATAGATTCATGGGAAGCTAGTTGGATGGCTTGTGGCTCAAAGGAAGTTGTCCTTCCAGTGAACCTGCAGGGGCGTTCTGGCGATAGACCCCTACCATAGACATGCATAGTGGCCCAAAATTGACGGCTCTCACCGCTCATGGACCCTTGGTACACAACATATTCTGGGGGCTCTTCTAATGCAAAGGCACGGCGGGTGAGGTTTGCTAGCACGGTCACAAAACCTCCAAGGTTGGTTGCTGTGGTCTCATTGTGAACAATGGGTCCTGGCATTTTGGCTCGGTTTGGGGTTAGAGGCTGTGCTATGCTGGGTCGAGGCGAGTGTGCCCTTTTTATAGAAAAAGGGGGCGGAGTCTTCCTTCGCACGCTTGCGAAAAAGACTATTTAGGTGTCGGTCACTAGCGCGTGATTGACAGGCTAGGTTGATAGGTTGGGCACCGACTACCAAAAGGTGTCGGGTCACTGTGTGGCTATCTTACACGAGGAGCTTGGCCGGGGTTTGGTTAAGGTGAGGTGGATTGGTTTACCTAGGTTTTTCGACCTGGCTAAGATAGGATTAGCCAATGGTCAGCCTGGCTCTGATACCAAGTTTGTCAGGACCGGTTTTTCGGGATATTAATTTCCCAAAAGCGGCCCTTGTGCTCACCAGCCCCAGGATTACTATTAGCTGATGAGACACCAACTTGTTACAAAAACTCCAAGCAAAATACAAAATATGTAGTACAAGACCATTCTGGCCTATGGGTACAACAATTGGTTTCTAGTGGTTGATGGCGGAAGCGGTTTGCGTCTATGGGACTCCATTTCCCACAGGAACAGCTGACCAGGATAACTCCTATCTTCACGAGGCTGCTATCACCATTGCGTAGGTTCGGGGGCTGTCATCACGACGCTCCTCTTCACGCAAGAAATTTGGCCAAGACAATAGCCAGGGACAAGCCAATGAGTACTTTGAATGTACTCGCAAACATTGAGAACACAGGTATAATATAGCCATTGATAATCATGTTTTGAAATATTCCATGATCACTTAGTCAGTTATGAAATAAGGTTCATGATGCACGCAAGCAGATCATTCAAATAAAAGATGAGTAAACAATCTGGGAGTAGAAATGAAAAGCACCGATCGGGTGTCTGAAGCGACGCCTCGAAAGGATAATAATATGAAGCGTGCCTCAGTCGGGCGTCTGTGCGACACCACATAAAGGGCTTATAAGTAAATGAAATAACAAGCATGCCACAGTCGGGCGTCTGTGCGACACCACATAAAGGGCTTATAAGTAAATGAAATAACAAGCATGCCACAGTCGGGCGTCTAAGCGACACCACATAAAGGGCTTATAAGTAAATCAAATAACACACATGCCACAGTCGGGTGTCTGGGCGACACCACATAAAGGGCTTATAAGTAAATGAAATAACACGCATGCCACAGTCGGGCGTCTGGGCGACACCACATAAAGGGCTTATATACGAATAATCACGGTGAATATCCAGGAGGTAGAACCGTCCCAGGGATACTCAATAATTCAAATAATACAATTGATTAGTCCACAATAATAATAATCGTAATCATCATATGTCACAGGTCATAATCAATGTTTTGGTTTAGTAGATTTTCCTCCGAAGACTGACACTAAGACCGACGCTTGACCCATACCAGACTGTAGACCTTAACCATGGACACGGCTATTCGAATAGGTATAATATCTCTGCAGAGGGTGTACTCTTTACCCACGAGGAACGAATTCCTTTAGTCCATCGGAACTAATTCCGTCTACGGTCTTTTAGTCGAAAACATGCCTGACTTGCACACACCAGCTTAACTTTACTCGTGTCTGGAATCACCCACGACACCTGTTAAGCAAAACTCTAAGTGGGGAGGCTACAACCTCGCGTAGCATGGGATCAAATTTCTATCGCGCGCTCTAAGGGGTGCCCCCCTCTCGGTCCCATCCAGAAACACCCATGCCCCCGGACCAGGTGGCATGCCTACCGGATGCAGCCAGTATCTTCGACCATGGCCACTCTGTGCGGTGTGTGCTAGACAGGGGTTGACAACTTACTGAACCGTACCCTACCTACGACAGGGACAAGTGGCAGCACGAAACAAGTATGGGGGTTACTGGAACAAGACACGATCTACGGCCGACTCAGGAGGCTTAAGTATTTCCTGTATGATTAGTACAACAAATATGTTTCAATCCAACAGACAGTATCACTACTCATCATACCTCATCTTGCCATACCGGACACAACCGTCTCGACGGGGAACCAGAGACAAGCTCGTGTCTACCCAAGACAGAGGCTTTCTTGGCTTCCTTCCGGTTGGCATAAAAGGCATGTGAGAATGATTACTATCGCAACTTATCAAGTTCCAGTAATATGAGATCACCAATATGCACTCATGAGTATGATCATATCCTCACAAAGAAAATAACGGATACTACATGTCACGGTGGTGTTGTAACTGTATCAAACATCACACAGTAATATTATGCCAGGGTTCAGAAATGCTTGCCTTCAAGGTGCGGAGAGGTGAGGTGCTCTCCAAAACTTTTGAAAGTTTTCTTCTCTCTGCAACAAATCCTATTTTAAATAAATTTGAATTATCACATACTTTACAAACAGTACAAAAAAAGTTGTTTGGAATATTTTGAAATAAATATGAAAATAAATTAGACAATATTTGGGAAACAACAGAAAAAGAATCAAGTCATTTGGATTTATATTTAAAAAGATATAGCCAGTCAAAGTTTCAGTCAAACTCTATTTTTTAAAATAAAACAGAAATGAAAACGTTTCGATGAGAATACGCTTTTGAAGTAGGGGAGACGTACTTGGGGGTTTTACGCTTTCACATAAAACCACGCGGGCGGGGCTGGGTCGCTGACAGTGTGTCCAGGGGGCCCACTAGTCAGATTTGACCAGTCGCCGCGCCTCTTCTCCCTCCTCTGTCCGAGCGGGGCGGGGCTCCGGCGATGCTCGCCGGCGAACGGCGATACCGTTCGAGAAACCGAGGCCATCTGCGGGCTTAGGGGGCCGAGGCGGTCCCTTCGGTGGTCGCTAGGGTCCCTGGGGTGGACGGAGTCTCCGGCGGCGAGCTTCGCAGCGGGCGGTGGCTGCCGGGCATAGTGGGTTCTAGCCTCCGGCGGTTGCTGATCAAAATTGAGCAGGGGGATGGATTCACAAGAGGAAGAGAGAGCTTCTGGTGAAGAGAGTGGAGAGGGGGAGGCCCTGGTGGCGACGGAATGATCGAGACAGTGGCGGCGGCTGTGGTTGCCGGAGAAGAAGAACACGACCATCTCTGGTCTTTCTACTCCCACGGGAGGATCAGTGAGGGAGTGAGAGAGGTGGTATGAGTTTGCTTGAGGGCCTGGACGAGCTCGGGGGTCCTTAAATAGGCGATCGGGGTCGGTTCCGACGGTGGCCGTGGATAAGATCACCGGCGACCGTCATTCTGTAGCAGCAAGGGGACTTGGCGGCGATGAGCGCTTGCGGACAAGCTTGCGGATGAGCTTGAGCTGCTCAAGGGGGTAGCTGGCGAGCGCTAGTGGCTCGGGCGGCGCCGTCTGGGGCAGGAGCCCACTGTGGCCAGCCGCTAGTCGCCGTGGCCGACCTGACAGCGGCACTGTTGGGCGCCAGGGGCGGCTCCGCGGCGAGGGAGCGGGCGGGTGTGCTGGCTGCGAGTGGGGTGAGGCCAGAGCGGGCGCGGGGAGGCGAGCATGCAATGCGGCGGATCGGGCGCCCGCACGTGCAAAACGCGTGCTCTGGGCGCGCCCAGAGCACGCACGAGACGTGCTCAACAATATGCCAGGGTAGCCAAGAGTTCTTGAGCGAGGCTGGCAAATAACAGGACTAGTTTAGAGTTAGTAAGGAGATCAAGGGACATGGTGGTTAGGTCAGGGGATCAAGTTCACAATGTAAACTTGAAATCATGCCAAATCTGGTATGCACACAGGGTGTTTGACAAAATGCTAAGGGCATCTAGGCAATTCTTGGGGTGGCCAAATTCTCCAGATCAGGGTCTCTTTAGATGATACAGAGGGTGGTGATGTTAGTTTGTCAAAAGAAAAAAACTTGTTAGTGCAAGTTTGTGAGAAAACTGATTTTGGACAGAAAGGAAAAGGCACCATTGCATGCACTTAAAATCCTCCAATGAGTCCACTCTCCTCTACTTAAGGGTTTTGCAGGATGGGCTATATGTACGAAAATGAATCAAAGCTAAAAGGGCAAGTTGAAAGATGGTTGCTGTACAAATCACAAGGCTGGACCTGAATGAAAAGGAAGTTTATTCACTCAAATTTTTCAAAGAACATAAAAGGGTTTTTGCATAAAGTTGGATAATATACTCCTATGAACATCCCATAATTTTGGTGGAGGCTAGAAAGAAATAATTAAATGGGTTGTAGTGCAATACTTCCATCTGGACCAGATTTGAAAACTTGGTGTAGAGCTCAAAATATTAAATGAATGAAATATATTTTTGCATAAAAGTGATTTAAAAACATCACATGACATCTCCAAATTTTGGTTGGAATATTAGATAAATTTATCAAATGGTTGTAGTTCAAATAGGGCTCCAAAACTAATGAAAAATCATTTTAAGGAATAAAGCTCAGAGAGAAACAATTGTGCAAATAAATTCCAGTGATAATAGAAATGTTTTTCTTGAAAGGGCAAACAAGTCAAATAATATATTTGGAAAGTTTTTTCACTTGAGGGTAAAACTCCATAATAATAAGGAAAAGAATGGTTCTGAAATCAAAAGAACATCCAGAAAATAAAAGTTTATATTTCCTGGAAAAATTTTAATTAATAAAACAAGGTTAAAAATTTTGGGGTGTCACAACTGGGGCAGTGGCCGCATTGCTATGCGAGCTCAGAACGTGCCAGGTGGTCTTGTTGCCGATTGCTCCAGGCGCGCTTGAAGGTGTTCGGGTCTTTAATCGCCGAACTGGTGGATTGCCTTAAGAGACTGCTTTGCACTTCTGCGGCGAGGGCCGTAGTGTGCTCCTCCGTGCGGAGAGAGTGCTCTGTGTTTCCATTGACTGTGATGACCCACCGAGGTCCTGGCATCTTGAGCTTGAGGTATGCATAATGCGGTACCGCATTGAATCTCGCAAATGTGGTTCGCCCGAGCAGTGCATGATAGCCGCTGCGGAACGGGACTATATCAAAGATTAACTCCTCGCTTCGAAAGTTATCTGGGGATCCGGAGACCACTTCCAGTGTGACTGAGCCTGTGCAATGGGCCTCTACACCTGGTATGACGCCTTTGAAGGTCGTTTTTGTGGGTTTGATCCTTGAGGGGTCTATACCCATTTTGCGCACTGTGTCCTGATAAAGCAGGTTCAGGCTGCTGCCGCCATCCATAAGGACTCAAGTGAGGTGAAATCCGTCAATGATTGTGTCTAGGACCAGTGCGGCGAATCCGCCATGACGGATACTAGTGGGGTGGTCCCTGCGATTGAAGGTGATCGGGCAAGAGGACCAAGGGTTGAACTTTGGGGCGACTAGATCCAACGCATATACGTCCCTTAGCGCACGCTTCCTCTCCCTCTTGGGGATGTGGGTTGCGTATATCATGTTTACCGTCCGCACTTGTGGGGGGAACCTCTTCTGTCCTCCGGTGTTCTGCTGTCGGGGCTCCTCCTCGTCATCGCTATGTGATCCCTTATCTTTGTTTTCGGCATTTAACTTGCCGGCCTGCTTGAACACCCAACAATCCCTGTTGGTGTGGTTGGCTGGCTTATCGGGGGTGTCATGTATTTGGCATGAGCGATCGAGTATTCGGTCCAAACTGGACGGGCCCATAGTGCTTCTTTTGAATGGCTTTTTCCGCTGACCGGGTTTAGAGCCTTTGAATCCGGCATTGACTGTCGTATCCTCGGTATTGTCGTTGTTGATACGGCCCTTGTGTTTGTTGCGACGTGACCTGCCAGTGCCATCCTTGGTATCCGAAGTACCATGGTTCTTTGATATGTTATTGTTGCGAGCCAGCCAGCTGTCTTCACCCGCGCAAAAGCGGGTCATGAGTGTCGTGAGGGCTGCCATAGATTTCGGCTTTTCCTGGTCAAGGTGCCGGGCGAGCCACTCGTCGCGGATGTTGTGCTTAAAAGCTGCTAGGGCCTCTGCATCCAGACAGTCGATGATTTGATTTTTTTTTCTTTGTTAGGAACCGTGTCCAGAATTGCCTGGCCGATTCCTCTGGCTACTGAATTATGTGGCTCAAGTCATCGGCATCTGGTGGCCGCACATAAGTGCCCTGGAAGTTGTCGAGGAATGCGGCTTCCAGATCTTCCCAACAGCCAATGGATTCTGCTGGCAGGCTGTTGAGCCAATGCCGAGCTGGTCCTTTGAGTTTGAGTGGGAGGTATTTGATGGCGTGTAGATCATCACTGGGGCTCATGTGGATGTGTAGGAGGAAGTCCTCGATCCATACCGTAGGATCTGTTGTGCCGTCGTATGATTCGATATTTACGGGTTTGAAACCCTCTGGGATTTGGTGATCCATTACTTCGTCTGTGAAGCATAGTAGGTGTGCAGCGCCTCTGTACTGGGCTATATCGCGACGCAGCTCAAATGAGTCTTGTCCGTTGTGTTCGGCCCGGCCGGACTTAGTTTTACTGTATCCGGCGTGACGGTTATCGTCTCGCGTAGTGGCGCGCCCTCGTGATCCGTAGATCGATCTTGCGTGTTTTGCTTTGTCCTCTGTCGGGACCCCGATTCTAAGTCACACCGATCTAGCATGTAACACCTCATATCACTTTGCGGCCTCACGCACGGTATTCCCACGGGTGTTGCCTTACCATGGCCCGGGACCGTTTGCGCCTTTTGGCTCACGTATATGATAGTGTCGCTAGCATCCATATGACAGAGAACCCGGGCCGACATGACTAGGCGTGAACCCAAAGTGGCACTAACTTACAGGGACAGGCATACATGAAACAACATCGAGCATGTCGGTCAGCAGCGTGTGAATCCGGGCTGTAGCAACTGGGCTAACAGGACTCCGGGAACCTGGGCTGTAGCAGGCTAGGAAGGACTCCGGATGTCACCGTGTGACATTTCCCCGAAGGGAAAGACACAGGAATGAAGTGAATCACATGCCGGCCAGTCTAAGTGTTCCGGAGCAGTAGTGCTTGGCTAGCAGGACTCTGGTAAACCGGACTGTAGCAGACTACCATGTCTCGATGGAAGCACTAGACTACATTTCCCCATAAGAAAGGCTACCAAGGATAGACAACTAGGTTGTCGGATCCCACACATAGCAATACACGTTACACGTACGAATAACATGCAAGTATGTGCTGTACAACATGGCATCACAACATAAGGCAAACTCATATAGATAAAGGCCCAGAAGAGCCACATAGCATTAAATACAAACAGGGGTCACATGACCCATCATTCAGAGCATACAAGCAACGGAAGCATTACGTCTCTGAGTATAGACAACTACAAAAGAAAAAGGCCGAGAAGCCTGACTATCTACAAGTCCCTCCCAAGGGTACAAGATCATAGCTGAGGCAACAAGCTACTTGTCGAAGTCCAAGCGGTACTACTAGTGAGACAGATGTCTCACCTGCAAAACATAAATAAAGCAAACGTGAGTACAAATGTACTCAGCAAGACTTACATCAGATCCTATCATAGATGCATTTGTATCAAGAAGGTAATGTGGGGTTTAGTTGCAGCAAGCCAGCTTTGACTCAGTAGCTATCCTGTTCTACGACCACGAGAAACTTCTTTGAGGTGAGGCAGCGCACACGAGTCCACTAATCACCACATCAATACACTAATATGGATTCATCCCCGTCTCTCTACGAGAAGGCCATCCATAGCACTCAGACTTGTCGTGAGCATTTTAGAGTATCCACTTTAAGTTGTCTATATACCACGTAAGCATCCAAGAAGTCCATGACCGAGGACACGGCTATTCGAATAGATCATGATAACCCTGCAGGGGTGTACTTCTTCACACACACTTTCAACACTTATCACCATGTACACGTCATGTATCTCGGCAACCTTCAAGCGGAAGCTAGGCGAGGCTGTCGGCCACGACCTGACTAACCACACAAGACTCTAGTCCAGGTTTATCGCCTATTCGGGTTCCATCCGCAAGGAGATCCGGACGGGGTTTCGCTCACGGCCCCAAACGATGTGTACAGGGTTCCCGAGCCCATCATCCGGGTGCCACTTGGTACACCGGGCCACAGTGCCTAGTCTGTCCCAAGTCCACCCTGTCGGGTGCCACTCGGTAGAAAAATAGCACTACCTACAAACACCTGAAACTATTTGCAACTCCTGGACAGAGATCAAGGCGGTTAATAAGTCGAGAGAGCTTGGAGCTCCCGGAGCCCAATGTGTGGTAGTAGCTAGTCATTGGACAACTTACACAGAACTCAGTTCTTATGGACGGTCCCAATGAGACAACCCACCATGTACTCCTACATGGCCTCTCACCGCTACCTTTACCAAATCGTGTTCACACGCTTGACTCTCAGCAGCAGAATATATCACTGCACTCCAATTCATTCCCACTGAATCAGACCTGACACAACTCTAAGCAATAGCAGGCATGGCATGGTAGGAACACAACATGGCTCAATCAACTCCTACACATGCTAGTGGGTTTTAACTATTTACTGTGGCAATGACAGGTCATGCATAGGAATGGGTTCAACTACCACAGCATAAAGTAGCAATTGAATCGTTGTTGTCCTAATGCAATAAATAGAGCAAGAGCGAGAGGGTAGGATTGTATTGGAATGAACAAGGGGTCTGCTTGCCTGGTAGATCAACAGAGGGGCACTGCTTCTCAGATAGGTACTCTGGAACACTCTCTGGAGCAGGACCTATCGAGAAGGAACGATGTCCGCAATCAAAACGCAAGCATATGCAACAATATGATCTATGAACATGGCATGAATATGTGATGTTGTTTGAGCTAATGCAGCTAGCATTCATTTGGAGGAAGTCTATTTGAACCAAGAATTCAAATGCAACTCCAAGTTAACTCTCTTTAAAAGCCATTTATGTGTTTTCACATATACAGCAGGTATAACTTGGTTTGACATGCATGAAACTGGTACAGATGGATAGATTGAATTTTTCTGATAATTTTTCATGCATAAATTATTTCAATCTGCGCTATGGTTGAATTTCTATGAATTTTAGAAGTTTATATCATTTTCTGGATTTTCCTGATTTATTTAAAACCAAAAAATGATTAACTGTGTCAGCACTGCGTCATGCATGCGTCAGCAGGTCAGCGGGGTCGTCCAGGTCAAACTTGACCAGTGGGTCCCACTGGTCAGTGGCACAACTAATTAACCAAGTTAATTAGCCTTAAGTTAATTCTAACTAAACTGTTTGTGGGGTCAGGCCCACTAGTCAGCGACTAACTAGCTAACTAACCTAGGTTAATTAGTGTTAAACTAATACTAACTAAAAATGTCAAGGGGGTGGCCCACGCGTCAGTGACACAAGGGGGAAGGTCAAACCTCGGTCAAATGGGTCAACCCCACTGGAGTTGACACGCGGCTCGTCGCCAGCGAGGTCAGAGACGGCGGAGGGCTCCGAAAATCGCGCACGGGCGATTGTTTTGGGCGTGCGGAGGCTCTACGAAGAGCTGCTACTCGCGCGCAGCTGATGGAGCAGACGGCTGGAACTGGGGTGGCCGGAGACGACCGCGGTGAGGTCATCCGCGGCGGCCGGTGTTCGAACACGCGCGGGTTCAGTGCTACAGAACTCGGGAGGGGAAGCCATTGGTGGCTACGGTCTTGTGGAGGGACGCTGAGCACGGTGGCAACCTCGGGTGCTAGCTACGGTGGCCCTGGCCACGGCGGTGACATGGCCGGCGGCGAGGCGCTCGCGGTTGCGGTGGGTAGCAGGGCTACGGCACGAAATCGAGCACGGGGAAGGAGGGGAAACGGAGGAGAGCTCACAGCGGTCTCGACGGACTTGACTGCGAGCTCGGGGACGCACTGGAGATGGCGGGGCGGCGAATACGATCTCCGGTGGCCGGGGATGAAGATGACGTCGATGGAGGCACTCTAGGGCCTCCTGAGGCGCGTGGCTTGACGGAGAGATAGCCGGCGACGTGGCGGAGCTTCTAGGCACGACGAGCGGTCAAGGGGACGGTAGGGAGCATGTGGGCAGTGAACGGCGATGACGGCGGCGTTCAGTTTTCAGGAGAGAGCGAGGGAGAGGGAGAGAGAGCGAATGAGAGGGAGGGATCGATCAGGATGGCAGCGGAGGGTCAACCACGGCGTCACGCTGGCGGGGAAGGCAGGCAAGCAAGCTAGTGGTGTGGCGCCCATGCGCGCGAGCGGCGAGCGCGTGCACCTGTCTTCCTGGCGCGAGGAAGGGGACGATTGGCTGTGCCAGTCGGCTGGGCCGGCCTGCTGGGCCGCTGGGCCAGGCCGGCTGCACAGTGCCAGGCCGCAGGTAAGCACAGGAAAGCTTTTTCCTTTTTGTTTTTCTTTTCTATTTCTATAATTTCTTTTCTAATTTAGTAAAATACTAAATCAATTTATTTTCTTCTGAAATTTATAGTAGGAGCTAGTTGAAATATTCTAGAGCCCCTCACATAAAAACCAGAATTATTGGACATATATAAATAAATATAACATATATATATCCAATGCAAATAAGTATTGCATTAATTCCAAATGGCCAAAATAGATATTTATGAGCTCCTGAAAATATTTGTTTGAATTTTACCTCTAACCAATATTTTCAGAGAGCAACATGAACATTTTCTTGGACCTTTTTGGAGCAATTTTTATCTGGGTTATTTCCAGAAATGATTTTTGATGGTTTCACGAATCCCATTTCAAATATAAATGAAATTTAAACATGATGCTAACAAGAAGGCTAGCCTAGGTCATACCAGAACTAGGGATGTGACAACTCGCCCCCACTCAAAAGAATCTCGTCCCGAGATTTAGGAGTCGGCGGAAAGAAGGCGGGATACTCAAGTCGAAGACGATCTTCATGCTCCCAGGTAGCTTCTCTCTCGGAATGATGAGACGTCTGAACCTTGAGAAACTTGATGTTATGACGTCGAGTGACACGCTCTGCTTGATCAAGGATGCAAACAGGGTACTCTCGATACGTGAGGTTATCTTGAAGATCAAGCGTTTCATGGTCCACTTTGCGGATGGGATCCGAGAAGCAACGCCTGAGTTGAGAGACGTGGAAGACATCATGTACTTGGGAAAGATGTGGGGATAGTTCCAACCGGTAGGCAACCTCTCCTCGTTTAGCGAGAATGTGAAAAGGACCAATGTAACAAGGAGCCAACTTGCCCTTGATACTGAAACGATGGGTACCCTTCAAAGGGGTAACCCGAAGGTAAGCTTTGTCACCAACTTCATAAGCCACTTCCTTATGACGGCGGTCATACTGGCTCTTTTGACGAGATTGGGCTGTTTTCAAATTCTCACGAATGACGTGAACTTGTTCTTCTACCTCCTGGATCATATCCGGTCCAAAGAATTGTCTTTCACCGGTTTCTGACCAGTTCAAAGGTGTTCGACATCTTCATCCATACAGAACCTCAAAAGGAGCTTTCTTGAGGCTGGATTGGTAGCTATTGTTATAAGCAAACTTTGCGAAGGGAAGACACTTCTCTCAATCCATACCGAATGAGATAACACAAGCTCTAAGCATGTCTTCGAGAATTTGGTTGACCCTTTCCACCTGACCACTTGATTGAGGGTGGAAAGCGGTACTGAAGGAAAGATGGGTGCCCATGGCAGTTTGCAAACTCTCCCATAAATGAGAAGTGAAAAGACTACCATGGTCTGAATTGATCTCTAGTGGAACACCATGAAATGACACTATTCTAGAAATATATAAGTCAGCGAGCTGACTAGCAGTGATACTCTCTCGAACAGGTAGGAAGTGAGCCACTTTGGGTAGACGATCAATGACTACGAAGATAGCATTATTCCCTCTCTTGGTCCTGGGAAAGCCGGTGATGAAGTCCATACCAACTTTATCCCATTTCTACTCAGGAATAGCTAAAGGCTGAAGGGTGCCAGTAGGCCTGTGATGTTCTGCCTTAACACGACGACAAACGTCACATTTAGCAATGAACTCAGTGATTTCTCTCTTCATCCTAGTCCACCAGAACCTCTGGCGCAGGTCCTGATACATCTTAGTACTACCGGGATGAATCGTGAGAGGAGATTCATGAGCCTCCTTAAGAATCAGTTGTCGCAGATGTTGGTTCTTGGGAACCACCAAGAGGTTCTCAAAGAAAACAACACCTCGATCATCCATAGAGAAACATCCACCAATTCCGTTCTTAATGTTTCTCTTGCGGGAAATTCCCGTATCCTGCTTCTGAGCAGAGATGATCCGATCCACAAGGGTAGGTTTCTCCACCAAGGTAGAAAGGAATCCGTGGGGAGCAATGTGAAGGTTGAGCTTACAGAATTCCTCATGGAGAAGTGGTTGGCCCTACTGCAACATGAGATTGTTGCAATAGGAATTACGACTTAGCGCATCATCCATGACATTGCCCTTGCCTGGGGTGTAGGTAATCCCTAAGTCGTAATCTGAGATCAACTCCAACCAATGTCTTTGCCTAAGATTCAAATCTGGTTGGGTGAAAATATACTTGAGACTCTGGTGGTCGGTGTAAATCTCCCAACGTTTACCAAGAAGGTAATGTCACCATGTCTTAAGTGCATAGACTACGGCTGCAAGCTCTAGATCATGTGTAGGACAATTCTCCTCATGTGGATGCAACTGTCGAGATGCATAGGCAATCACATGGCGATCTTGCATAAGAATGCAGCCTAGTCCCTGTCATGAGGCGCCACAGTAGATAACAAAGTCTTTAGTGAAATCCGGGGGCACAAGTATGGGAGCAGAAGTCCGTGAAAGCTGTGCTCACACTGTGGGGACCACTCAAACTTTTTATCTTTCTTGAGAAGTTCCATGAGAGGTTTGGCCACTTTGGAGAAGTTCTCAACAAAGCGGCGACAATAACAGGCTAGGCCAAGGAAACTCCTAACTTGCTTAACTGTTTCAGGTGGAGTCCAATCAAGAACGGCCTGAACTCTCTCAGGGTTGATAGCAATGCCCTTACCAGAGATTACGTGGCCGAGATAGGTCACTTCCGGCAACCAAAATTCGTACTTGGAGAACTTGTCACAAAGGCGGTGCTCTCTGAGTTTCTCTAACACAAGTCTAAGATGTTCAGCGTGCTCTTCCTCGCTCTTTGAGTAACTAAGAATATCATCGAGGTAAACCACGATGAACTTATCTAAGTACTCCATGAAGATCGAGTTCATCAAGCGGGAGAAAGTAGTGGAGCATTGGTTAGACCAAAGGACATGACGGTGTACTCGTACTGGCCATAATGAGTGACAAAAGCCGTCTTAGGAATGTCCCCATTTCTGATCTTGATTTGGTGGTAGACTAAACTCAAATCTATCTTTGAAAAGACTGAGGATCCAGCGAGCTGATCATACAGATCATTGATCCTGAGGAGCGGATATTTGTTCTTTATCGTGACCAAATTAACGGGACGATAATCTACAACCATTCGGTCCGTACCATCCTTCTTATTGACGAAGAGAACGGGGCAAGCCCAGGGAGAAGAACTAGGATGAATGAAACCCCTTTGCAAGGATTCATCGAGTTGTTTCTTAAGCTCGGCTAGCTCTAAGGGTGCCATCTTGTAAGGTCTCCTAGAGATTGGAGCGGTTCCTGAAATAAGATCTATGACAAGATCTACATCTCTGTCAGGTGGAATACCTGGCAATTCCTCAGGAAAGACATCCGGAAAGTCACGGACTACCGGGATATCTTCAAGGTCAGGAAGAGGGCTGGCACTAATAGAATAGAGTTGACGCTTTGCAACTCTGGTGGAGACAGTGACTATCTTGCCAGATGGGTCTGTAAGCTGATATTTTCACAGAGCAACATGAAAATTTTCTTGGACCTTTTTGGAGCAATTTTTATCTGGGTTATTTCCAGAAATGATTTCTGAGGGTTTCACAAATCCCCATTACAAATTTAAATGAAATTTAAACATGATGTTCACAAGAAGGCTAGCCTAGGTCATACCAGAACTAGGGATGTCACAACTAGAGAGCAACATGAACATTTTCTTGGACCTTTTTGGAGCAATTTTTATCTTTGTTATTTCCAGAAATGATCTCTGAGGGTTTCACAAATCCCCATTTCAAATTTAAATGAAATTTAAACATGATGCTCACAAGAAGGCTAGCCTAGGTCATAAGAGAACTAGGGACGTGACCCCTGTTTGTATTTAATGCTATGTGGCTCTTCTGGGCCTTTATCTATATGAGTGCGTTATGTTGTGATGCCATCTTGTACATCACATACTTGCATGTTATGCATACGTGTAACGTGTATTGCTATGTGTGGAATCCAACAACCTAGTTGTCTATCCTTGGTAGCCTCTCTTATTGGGAAATGTAGTCTAGTGCTTCCACCGAGCCATGGTAGTCCGCTACAGCTCGGTTTACCGGAGTCCTGCTAGCCCAGCACTACTGCTCCGGAACACTTAGACTGGCCGGCATGTGATTCACTTCGTTCCTGTGTCCATCCCTTCAGGGAAATGTCACGCGGTGACATCCGGAGTCCTGCCTAGCCTGCTACAGCCCGGGTTCCCGGAGTCCTGTTAGCCCAGTTGCTACAGCCTGGATTCACACGCTGCTGACCGACTTGCTCGATGTTGTTTCATGTATGCCTGTCCCTGTAAGTTAGTGCCACTTTGGGTTCACGACTAGTCATGTCGGCCCGGGTTCTCTATCATATGGATGCTAGCGACACTATCATATACGTGAGCCAAAAGGCGCAAACGGTCCTAGGCCATGGTAAGGCGACAGCCGTGGGAATACCGTGCGTGAGGCCGCAAAGTGATATCAGGTGTTACATGCTAGATCGGTGTGACTTAGAATCGGGGTCCCGACAGCTTTGGTATCAGAGCATACAAGCAATGGAAGCATTACATGTCTGAGTACATACAACTACAAAAGAAACAGGGCGAGAAGCCTGACTATCTACAAGTCCCTCCCAAGAGTACAAGATCATAGCTGAGGTAACAAGCTACTTGTCGAAGTCCAAGCGGTACTACTAGTGAGACAGATGTCTCACCTGGAAAACATAAATAAAGCAAACGTGAGTACAAAGGTACTCAGCAAGACTTACATCAGATCATATCATACATGCATTTGTATCAAGAAGGTAATGTGGGGTTTAATTGCAGCAAGCCAGCTTTGACTCAGTGGCTATCCTGTTCTACGACAACGAGAAACTTCTTTGAGGTGAGGCAGTGCACACGAGTCCACTAATCACCACATCAAGACACTACTACAGATTCATCCCCGTCTCTCTACGAGAAGGCCGTCCATAACACTCACACTTGTCTTGAGCATTTTAGAGTATCCACTTTAAGTTGTCTATGTACCACGTAAGCATCCAAGAAGTCCATAACCGAGGACACGTCTATTCGAATAGATCATGATAACCCTGCAGGGGTGTACTTCTTCACACACACTTTCACCACTTATCACCATGTACACATCATGTATCTCGGCAACCTTCAAGCGAAAGTCTGGTGAGTGTGTCGGCCATGACCTGACTAACCACACAAGACTCTAGTCCAGGTTTATCGCCTATTCGGGTTCCATCCGCATGGAGATCCGGCCGGTGTTCGCTCACGGCCACAAACGATGTGTACAGGGTTCCCGAGCCCATCATCCGGGTGCCACTCGGTACACCGGGCCACGGTGCCTAGTCTGTCCCAAGTCCACCCAGCCGGGTGCCACTCGGTAGAAAAATAGCACTACCTACAAACACCTGAAACTATTTGCAACTCCTGGACAGAGATCAAGGTGGTTAATAAGTCGAGAGAGCTTGGAGCTCCCGGAGCCCAATGTGTGGTAGTAGCTAGTCATTGGACAACTTACACAGAACTCAGTTCTTATGGACGGTCCCAATGAGACAACCCACCATGTACTCCTACATGGCCTCTCACCGCTACCTTTACCAAATTGTGTTCACACGCTTAACTCTCAGCACCAAAACATATCACTGCACTCCAATTCATTCCCACTGAATCAGACCTGACACAACTCTAAGAAATAGCAGGCATGGCATGGTAGGAACACAACATGGATCAATCAACTCCTACACATGCTAGTGGGTTTTAACTATTTACTGTGGCAATGACAGGTCATGCAGAGGAATGGGTTCAACTACCGCAGCATAAAGTAGTAGTTGAATCGTTGTTGTCCTAATGCAATAGAAGAGAGCAGGAGCGAGAGGGTAGGATTGTATTAGAATGAACAAGGGGGTTTGCTTGCCTGGTAGATCAAAAGAGGGGCACTGCTTCTCAGACAGGTACTCGGGAACACTCTCCGGAGCAGGACCTATCGAGAAGGAACGATGTCGGCAATCAAAACGCAAGCATATGCAACAATATGATGTATGAACATGGCATGAATATGTGATGTTGTTTGAGCTAATGCAGCTAGCATTCATTTGGAGGAAGTCCATTTGAAGCAAGAATTCAAATGCAACTCCAAGTTAACTCTCTTTAAAAGCCATTTATGTGTTTTCACATATACTGCTGGTATAACTTGGTTTGACATGCATGAAACTGGTACAGATGGATAGATTGAATTTTTCTGATAATTTTTCATATATAAATTATTTCAATCTGAGCTACGGTTGAATTTCTATGATTTTAAGAAGTTTATATCATTTTCTGGATTTTCCTGATTTATTTAAAACCAGAAAATGAATAACTACGTCAGCACTGCGTCATGCCTGCGTCAGCAGGTCAGCGGGGTCGTCCAGGTCAAACCTGACTAGTGGGTCCCACTGGTCAGTGGCACAACTAATTAACCAAGTTAATTAGCCTTAAGTTAATTCTAACTAAACTGTTTGTGGGGTCGGGCCCACTAGTCCGCGACTAACTAGCCAGCTAACCTAGGTTAATTAGTGTTAAACTAATACTAACTAAAAATGTCGGGGGGGGTGGCCCACGCGTCAGTGACAAAAGGGGGAAGGTCAAACCTCGGTCAAACGGGTCAACCCCACCGAAGTTGACCCGCGACTCGTCGCCGGCGAGGTCAAAGACGGCGGAGGGCTTCGTAAATCGCCCACGGGCGATGGTTTTGGGTGTGGCGAGGCTCTACGAAGAGCTGCTACTCACGCGCAGCTGATGGAGTAGACGGCGGGAGCTGGGGTGGCCGGAAACGACCGCGGCGAGGTCATCTGCGGCGGCCGGAGTTTGGACACGCGCGTGTTCAGTACTATGGAGCTCGGGAGGGGAAGACATTGGTGGCTACGGGCTCGTGGAGGGACGCTGAGCACGGTGGCAAGCTCGGGCGCTAGCTACGTCCGCCCTGGCCACGGCGGCGACATGGCCGGCGGCGAGGCGCTCGCGGCGGGTAGCAGGGCTACGGCATGAAATCGAGCACGGGGAATGAGGGGAAACGGAGGAGAGCTCACATCGTTCTCGATGGGCTTGACGGCGAGCTCAGGGACGCACTGGAGACGGCAGGGCGGCGAATACGATCTCTGGTGGCCAGGGATGAAGAGGACGTTGATGGAGGCGCTCTAGGGCCTCCCGAGGCGCGTAGCTTGACGGAGAGATAGCTGGGAAGCACATGTAAGCTTTTTCCTTTTTGTTTTTCTTTTCTATATCTGTAATTTCTTTTCTGATTTAGTAAAATAATAAATCAATTTATTTTCTTCTGAAATTTATTGTAGACGCTAGTTGAAATATTCCAGAGCCCCTCACATAAAAACCAGAATTATTGGACATATATAAATAAATATAACATATATATATCCAATGCAAATAAGTATTGCATTAATTCCAAATGGCCAAAATGGATATTTATGAGCTCCTGAAAATATTTGTTTGAATTTTACCTCTGACGAATATTTTCAGAGAGCAACATGAACATTTTCTTGGACCTTTTTGGAGCAATTTTTATCTGGTTTATTTCCAGAAATGATTCATGAGGGTTTCACAAATCTCCATTTCAAATTTAAATGAAATTTAAACATGATGCTCACAAGAAGGCTAGCCTAGGTCATAACAGAACTAGGGATGTGACATCCTCCAATACGTCTCGCAGGTCTGACGTATTTCCCCATGCCTTGACATTTTTATTTGAGTGACGTCGGGGTGCGGGCTGAACTTTTGGCTGAAATGCCTCTCTGTCGCGGCCACGAGGTGGCCGATCAGCCGCATCATACGCTGGAGATGTAGATTTTGGTGCTTCCTCCTCCAGTCAGGGTAGCGACGCGCACTTTGGATAACTGTTGGAGGGACGTTCGAGTTTATATTCCTCGACCGCAAGGACCTCAGTCCATCTGTCAGCTAGCAATTCCTGATCAGCTTGAAGCTGTTGTTGCTTTTTCTTAAGGCTATTTGTCGTGGCTATAAGCCTGCTCTTGAAGCGCTCTTGTTCGACGGGATCCTCAGGTACGACGAATTCGTCATCGTCGAGGCTTGCCTCGTCTTCGATGGGAGGCATGTAATTATCATCCTCCGCCTCTCCATCTGCCTCTCTCTCTCGGGAGGGCTGGCTTCTCCATCCTCCTGCCCTAAATCTTGCTAGAGGGGATTGTTGTCATCTTCGGCACTGTCCAGAGTGCTATTATCTCCTGTGCTGGTGTCACCGCTTTTGCTTTGGCAAGACTTAGAGCGGCGCCGCTGACGTTGGCGCTTGGGTTTCTTCTTGGAGGGGTCATCCTCCGCTGTCCCGTCGCCATTGCCTTCTTTGGGTGTGTCCACCATATATATGTCATATGACGAGGTGGCTGTCCAGTGCCCTGTGGGTAGTGGTTCTTGTTCGCCTCCTGCATCATCGTCCATGTCGTCGATGTCTTCGTAGTCAAAGTCGAGCATGTCGGTCAAATCGTCGACAGTGGCAACTAAGTGGGTGGTGGGCGGGCGGCGAATTTCTTCGTCATCCGCATCCCAATCCTGTCGGACATAGTTCGGCCAGGACTCTCATGACAAGGAGAGAGACCTTAATGAGTTCAGTATGTCGCCGAAGGGCGAGTGCTGAAAGATATCCGCGGAGGTAAACTCCATGATAGGCGCCCAGTCGGATTTGATAGGCACGGGCGCAGGCAGTTCGGAGTCCTTGGCCGGGGAAGGATCCGACAGCTTGGCATCACGGCTCTCGTGAAGGGTAAAGTCAATACTCGGCTCGATCGCCGCTGAGGATACGGCCTCCGTGGCGGGGTCTATTCACCCGTCCATGGATGGTGCAGCTGGCTCCGAATTGAGGGTCGAAGCGGTTGCCGGCGCGATCTCCTGAACACTATCCGATGGCAGAGCTAAATCATGCTCATCGTGACTGTGTAGCACACTAGGCAGGGGCTCGAATCCGTCAAAGATCAAGTCTCCGCGGATATCAGTCGTGTAGTTTAAGCTTCCAAACCTGACATGGTGGCGAGGGGCGTAACTCTCGATCTGCTCCAGATGGCCAAGTGAGTTGGCCCGCAGTGCGGAGCCGCCGAATACAAAGATCTGTCCGGGAAGAAAAGTCTCACCCTGGACTGCATCGCTATCGATGATTGAGGGACCATCAAGCCTAACGATGACGACACAGAGGAACTCTCAATGATAGCACCAATGTCGGTGTCAAAACCGGCGGATCTCGGGTAGGGGGTCCCGAACTGTGTGTCTAAGGCGGATGGTAACAGGAGGCAGGGGACACGATGTTTTACCCAGGTTCGGGCCCTCTTGATGGAGGTAAAACCCTACGTCCTGCTTGATTATTCTTGATAATATGAGTGGTACAAGAGTTGATCTACCACAAGATCGGAGAGGCTAAACCCTGGAAGCTAGCCTATGGTATGATTGTATGTTGTCCTACGGACTAAAACCCTCCGGTTTATATAGACACTAGAGGGGGCTAGGGTTACACAAGGTCGGTTACAAAGGAGGAGATATACATATCCGTATTGCCTAGCTTGCCTTCCACGCCAAGTAGAGTCCCATCCGAACATAGGACAAAGTCTTCAATCTCGTATCTTCATAGTCCAACAGTCCGACCAAAGGATATAGTCCGGCTATCCGGAGACCCCCTAATCCAGGACTCCCTCAGTTAGGATTAGTGGAACTTCCATAATGTGAAAGGACGAGGCGACTAGGAGCAAACTGCCGTAATGTTAAAGGACGTCCGGGGACGAGTACGAGCGAGAACTGCCAACGGTTTTTGTAAAAATGCTGAGTGGGGTGTGCGAACGGCGGGATAGTGGCTTGCCTGGTGGATAAATGGATTCATGCACCGTACTATGGGGGCCCAATTACATGTCATGTCTACTTGACGCCCAATTAAATCGATTTCGATGTCATCTCAAGCGTCGGGAAATTACAGGTGATACAAAGCTTCCGAGTGACCTTGGATCTGAGATCGGACGGTTGCATGGCGTGATTCTAGACCTATGGGTGAATATCCTATCTTGGAGGGTTATTCTGCAAATTTTCAGCAACTTAGCATGCGACTGTTCGATCTCAGATCCAAGGGCTGCCAGCAGCCCGTATCATGGTCACGCCTACCACGACCGTCGCCTCGCTCGCGCGGTCCCGCCCTTGGAGATTTAACACAGTGTGTTAGGCTATCTGATGTTGGCATGTCATACATAGTCATTACTTAGTCACTCATACTACAACAAGGTTAGCTATAAGGATGGCTATAAGAGTATTTTTTGTTTACTTCTCTCTATCTCTTCCTTCGTAGTATTTTTTGCATTTGCCAAGGAGTGACCTCTTCCAATGAAATGGTGCTTAGATGAGGTCCTATGGGCATTAAATGGCTTAGCAACTCAAGTCCCCAATGCATAGGTGCTTAGTTTTTTGTTGCTAAGTTTGCTTCATCTAGGTACACGTGCTTAGCACTGTTTCTTCCTAGGGTCAGCAAACTAGTCTCTCTCTTCTTAATTAACTTTCCACATCAGACTTTATGCCTATGTGGCGGGCTTAGCAGTTGTAGGATCAAGTACAATAGTGGGCTATAAGACCGCTTTACATCACATTTTTGCATATGTGGGGGAAAGAGGCAAGGAAAGTGTGGAGGAGTGGACCCTCAAGCAAGAGCCAGCCTCTACATGGTGGAGCATCGGAAGAGGCACCTGTATGGAGGTGGTCAGGAATTGGGAGACTCACGTCGGTCGTAGCGCCGCAGTTAAATTGATAATGGCAAGTCAAATCACCGGGCCCCACCTGTCCAGTTGTATCTCGCTGTCAAATCACACAGCCCTACGTTTGCAGCAGCCTACTCCCTCATCTTCTCGGGTCTCTGTCAAACCGACTAGGCGGAACTGCGCCACCTACCACGCGGAAAAAGCCCCGCCCTCGACTTTTAAATAGTACATTATACTAATTTTGTATCCATGGATTGCACCATGGAGCAAAGCCTCAAGAAAATGGCGGTACACATTTACGGAGTACAGTATACATCAAGCCCTTCGCGTTCGCGTCGCACCCTAGACGGTCGGTCTGGCACGCTGCTTTCTGAATGGAACGCGCTTCATATTGCGTTTGCACACACATGTGGGACCCCAATTGCGAACCGACCATAGGCACACTCCCTGGCCCCACAAGTCGGGTGAGTTAATAGAATAGAGAGACGAGCGATAGTACTAGAGAAGTGTTGTACAGACGTTGGTGCCTGGATGATCCCTGCATGACACGGAATATCAGTTCGTCCATGCATGTGACCAAATTCCAGCAGACACGCCTGGATTGGCTATTGTCTACATATCGTACAGGCTGTGTTGTACAGGGCTGTAGTTCCGATGAGAAATCTAAAAAAAGGTTTCTTGTCATCTAGCAAAATTAGGTGTCACGTGCTTCGGATCACTGCGAGGGTTAAACAGCGACAACTTAGTTCCTCCAAGGTGCTAGTCATGGGGGCCACATGCACGAAGACTACTCGGCTTCCATCTATGTCAAGCCGGCTATGTTAATTAGGGCATCTATCGATGGACCCCTTTTCTACGAGTTTATCTTTAATTTGAGCTTTGATCCTCGTCTAGTTTGTCAGTCAGGATTCATGTTGTCTCCTTTGGGCAGTGAGGTTATGGTTTCTTGTCATGTTATAATTCGGTGCTTCAGATCAAAATGAGGACAACTGCGCCTCCGGGGCAAGTGCATGAAGACAGTCATTGACGCGGTCAAGTCGGCTCCGGTAGACAGTACTCCACTATATAGACAGGAGCCTCCGCGCTTGCTTGCTAGTGTTGCTCTCTTCACACTGTCTCGTCCTCTCCAGATCTAAACACGACAAGGGTGGCCACACACACACTCTCTCTCTACTCACCGCTGGTCATAGATCCAGTTGTATCCTCTCCGTTGGGAAAGGTGAGAAGGTGCAACGTTCACGCGGTCGTCCTCGGCGACGGCTCTTACCCGCTGCCAGCGCATCCCGATCAGTGTGCCTTGTCGTTCTCTCCCTAGCACCACTGGCTAGGGAGGGCCTCCGACCCCTTCTTCCTCGCTGCCATAGTGTGGGCAGATCCGGCCTCCCGCCGCCCACCTAGCGACATGCCGGTGACCCACAGGTATAACTTCCTTCGAAACCGGCCTTTCTCTACTTCCCGAGCTCCTGACGTTGCTGCATTTGTATCTTTTACTATTTTCCAGGGCCCCTCATAGATAGGATCGATCGGCTGTTCGAAAGCCACCTAATTTTTTATTATTAAGAGGTAAAACTAGTTCATCACTCAAATCTAGTACTACTTGGTTCAAACAAGGAAGAAAGGGGATGGCGGTGGGGGTGGGGGAAGATTTGTTACCTGAATCTAGGACTTGGTCGAAAGAGGAAATAATGGGGGTGAAAAGTAGCAGAGACTGGCTATCCAACTGGTCTCTAGGTCTAATAGGGAAATAAAGGGAAACGCAGTACAAACTCAATATAAACCCAATCTATTGGTTGAAAAAGGAAAGAAAGTGGGGACTGGGGGAGAAGTCAACAGAGTAAGTCCAGCACTAGATTTGCTAGCCTCACACGGTATAAGGTGGCTATACCGTACAAAAATGGGACCAACCCAGATATCATGTTCTAATGTTTGTAGCCCCGAGCCACTCTTATGTAATGCCAGTTGTAAAATGTAGCAGTCTCACTTCTAAAAGTAAGGTCGTATTTATTGGTTGTCATAGTTAATCCTAATGCACACACTAATATCTAGCAATGTTGCTACTTTAGAAATTGCTACTATCCTTGTAGGATTGCCATTCAGATAAGGAACATGCTTCTTTTCATTTGATGTATGTTGGTCATCCTCCTTTCCACCTTTTTTGTGCAAACCGAGACATACATTTCACGCTTGATCTTAGTTGAACAGGACAAATGATATCCAAATTATAGTTGAACATTCCAGGAGCTTCACAACCAACCTTGATGTTGCTCAATTTTATTGCAACTAATGTAGAAGAAGCTTTGTGGGTTTCGTTTTCTGATGGAAATGGAACCAGGGCTTGAGCCCTTTTCTTGAAAAAATGAAGAAGCTGCTAGCTCATGGGGCATTGCTTCATTATAGGTGAACTGCACCAAAAGGTCCCAAGAATTGAATCATCCATGTTGGTGACTGGTGTCATCCCTTCTACGATGGCATTGACTATAGACATGGTTCCCATCACGAGGTATGTTCCTTTTTGGTCCGACCGTTTGCCAAAGATCCTGCATGTTGAGTTTGCTCTTGTGCTATTGTTTTGGCACTGCCATGATAAAGCCGTAATGTTATTATTTTTCACCTTAATCTAGTGGCACTATTAATTTGAGGCAATGTTTTGGCACCACTTGTGGCACTAGTTTTTTTATATATATCGAAAGAGGGGGTCTCCTCCAATTTCATTAAAGAAATCCAACCATAGAGAACCATTATCCGACAACATCTGAGTGTAAACGGGCAGTTATGCAACTACTACTAGAACGTACTGAGTACTAGCAGGAGACAAGTTCGCCACATAAGCTAGGCAGGTAGGGGGACACAGCACCAGCTCGACCAAGTTTGAATTACAACCCAAATGCTACCACAGAAACATCAGAGGGGAAGATAGGGACTAAAAGAGCCAGCTTCAACATCCCAGTCTAAGCACCCCCGGCCTCCATCCTTGCGACGCACGGTACACCTCGTTTGCCACCTGCTCGACCCTAGTGCCACTGATGAAATGAAGTAATAATACAGTTAAAATAGAGCGAGTGCCCTCTCTATCATTTCATTTCCAATGTAGATAAAGAAAGTGCTTCTCTTTGTTAGTATATGTTTCATCAACTAGTCCCATTGTTAATGTTTAAGCGTTTCTGCAAACTGGGGTGCTTAATTTTAGTTGATCCGCACAAAAATAGAGATTGGAATGTCTCAAGGCCCCTCCTTGTACTACCGCTGTACACTGACGTTCATCACTAGCAGAAGGTGTATCGGGGAGACTTGGGTCGCTTTCCAGTATGAGGCGTCGCAGGGCCCATCTCGCCCTCGCAACATGGCATACTATGATACTATCGCAATATTTTCTTCTATTTATTAGTGTATGTTTCATCAACTAGTGTGTAACGCCCTCGATGCGGCTATATCTCCTACGTGTCGAAGCATGACTTAGAGGCATAACCGCATTGAAAGCAATGTCGCAAGTAAGGTAATCTTCACAACATCCCATGTAATACATAATAATGGGAAAGGTACATAGTTGGCTTACACTCGCCACGTCACACAAAGTACATAAATAGCATTGCATCAACCACTACAATGATGGTCCGACTACAGTACCAAAATAAAAGATCAACCCCAACAAGCGACATGGTCCCAATCGCCCCAACTGGGCACCACTACTGATCATCAGGGAAAGACACATAGTAACGACGTGAGTCTTCGTCAACCTCCCACTTGAGCTCAAGCGCATCATCTGGAACGGAGTCATCGGGCCCTGCATCTGGTTTGGAAGTAATCTATGAGCCACGGGACTTAGCAATCTTGCACCCTCGCGATCAAGACTATTTAAGCTTATAGGTAAGGCAAGGTAATAAGTGGAGCTGCAGCAAGCGACTAGCATGTACGGTGGCTAACCTGTTCGCAAAAGAGAGAGAGAAGAGAAGGCAAAGCACGAACGAAGAACTAGAGAACAACCTACGGCAAACATTACTCCAACACCGTGTTCACTACCCAGACTCCGCCGAGAAGAGACCATCACGGTAACACACATAGTAGATTCATTTTAATTAAGTTAAGGTTCAAGTTGTCTACAACCGGACATTAACAAATTCCCATCTGCCCATAACCGCGGGCACGGCTTTCGAAAGTTCAAATCCCTGCAGGGGAGTCCCAACTTAGCCCATGACAATCTCTCACGGTCAACGAAGGATATACCTTCTCCCGAGACATTCCGGTCAGACTCGGTATCCCAGTTCTACAAGACAACTTCGACAAGTTAAAACAAATCCAGCAACACCGCCCGAATGTGCCGACAAATCTCGATAGTAGCTGCACATATCTCATTCTCAGGGCACACTCGGATAAGCAATCTGTACAACTAAAACTAGCCCTCGAGTTTCCCCGAGGTGGCGCTGCAAGGGGCTCTAGTTTGGACCAACACTTAGAGGAGCACTGGCCCGGGGGGTTTAAATAAGATGACCCTTGGGCTCCGGAAACCCAAGGGAAAAAGAGGCTAGGTGGCAAATGGTAAAACCAAGGTTGGGCATTGCTGGAAGAGTTTTATTCAAGGCGAACTGTCAACGGGTTCCCATTATCACCCAACCGCGTAAGGAACACAAAATTCGGGAACATAACACCGATATGACGGAAACTAGGGCGGAAAGAGTGGAACAAAACACTAGGCAAAAGGCCGAGCCTTCCACCCTTTACCAAGTATATAGATGCATTAAGATAACAAGATAATATAGTGATATCCCAACAAGAAAATAATGTTCCAACAAGGAATGATCTCCAATCTTCACCTGCAACTAGCAACACTATAAGAGGGGCTGAGCAAAGCGGTAACATAGCCAATAAACGGTTTGCTAGGACATGGTGGGTTAGAGGTTTGACATGGCAATTTGGGAGGCATGATAAGGAAGTGGTAGGCATCGTAGCATAGGCATAGCAAAAGAGCGAGCATCTAGCAAATCAAAGATAGAAGTGATTTCGAGGGTGTGATCTTCTTGCCTGCAAAGTTGTCAGAGTTGACAGGATCCTCGAAAGCAAACTCAACGGGCTCCTCTTTAGTGAACTCGTCTCCCGGCTCTACCCAAACAAGACAAACAAGCAAAAGGAACACAATCAACCACGTGCAAATGCTCGAACAACATGATGCAAACATGGTATGCTATGCGGCACTAAAAGAAATATGTCAACTTATGACCTTCTGTCAGTGACCCTCGAAGAATTGGTCATAAATTTATGACCATTTTAGACCAATTGGTCAAAAGCTGTTCGGGGGGCTCCAAACCCTAAACCATTGCGACCATTTTGGTCAGAAAGGTCGTAATTTCCTTACACGAAATGGTCATAAAGCAAACAGAGCTAGTCCGCTGCCTTATTTCTAGTTGTTAACGACCAATATAGATGGTCATAGCCTTGTAAATTGTCGTGGGTTGCGATGACTAGGCGCCATCTCATCAGTTTTGCCTATGTGTCATGTCCATGTGGCAGTTTTTGCCCTAGGTTGTGAAACAACCTATATTTCTTTCATTCCCAAAAAAATCTCATAAATTCTTTGGGTCATATCTTCGTCAAATATGTAAAAACCTTCCTTGCCTAGTTCAAAAATAATTCAAAAATATTCATTTTCCTATTTTGTTTAAAACAACAGTTTGTGAAGGAAGTACCACTTTGGCATGTCCAAATAGTATCCATTTTCTACAGTGCTTTCCTATGCCCAAATAACCATCCTCCACCAAATGCCAGCTCAATCCATTCATTATTTTGAGTCGAGCTTCAACATTCGTAGTTATGTCCAGTGTGGTAGTTTGCAAAGCAAGTACCACCTAGGCTCCTCCTTTTAAGCTAAAAATTTGTGAAGACGGTCTTCTTAGTAACTGATCATCCTCAGCCAAAACTCACGCCCATTAGCCATGTACATTTCCTGTACCGCTAATCAAACACTTGGCTGCTAATGATTTGTCTTTTTCACGAGACGTGGATCAAAAAAATTTACACCCAACCATTTTGTCAATTGTGCATTAAATGTCCTAGTATTTTATAAAAATGATTTGGTCCAATTTTGCAACAATTATTTGGAAGGTCCTTCACAAAAGAACCTCCTTTCGGGCACTAAAAAATGGAAAATGGTTTTTTCGTCCAAAGAAAATGGAAACTTCCTTAGGCAACATTGTTTGCCATTCCAATATGCACCCTTGTGCACAATATGAGATCATTTGAACAAACTATGCCATGAATGTGGCCATAAGATTGATCATTTGGCTTGAAAGCCATTGATCTCCACACGTGATAGGTCGTTTCTGAGAACACTTTTTTATAATAATTGCCGTATTACAAGTTTGTTATTTTTCCTGGGAACTTGGCCACATATGATGACACAATGCGAAGGTTTCCCAATTTTTTGATTTTTTTTGAATTTTTAATGCCTTTTTCAAAATGAGGTCATAACGGCAGGCTTGACCATTCCTAGCTAGTGGTTGAATCTTGGAAAACATTTGATGTTTCTCTAATTAAATAGATACTTATGTACCTAGAAATGATTTTTTGAAAAAATAAAGAGCAAACTATGAGGCAGCTGTAGTTCAAATTTGACCCGCTTCCAGCTGAATCGGCGGAAATTTGTCTTTTTCACCAGAGGTGGATCAAAACTTTTTACACCCAAACATTTGGTCAATTGTGCAGTAAATATGGCCTAGTATTTTATAAAATTGATTTGGTCCAATTTTGCAACAATTATTTGGGAGCTCCTTCACAAAAAAACCTCCTTTCGGGCACTCGAAAAATGGAAAATGGTTTTTTCGTCCAAACAAAATGAAAACTTCCTTAGGCAACATTGTTTCCCATTCCAATATGCACCCTTGTGCACAATATGAGATCATTTGAACAAACTATGCCATGAATGTGGCCATAAGATTGATCATTTGGCTTGAAAGCCATTGATCTCCACAGGTGATAGCTTGTTTCTGAGAACACTTTGTTATAATAATTGCCATATTACAAGTTTGTTATTTTTCCTGGGAACTTGGCCACATATGATGACACAATGCGAAGGTTTCCCAATTTATTGATTTTTTTTGAATTTTTTATGCATGTTTCAAAATGCGGTCAAAACGGAAGGCTTGACCGTTCCTAGCTAGTGGTTGAATCTTGGAAAACTTTTGATGTTTATCTAATTAAATAGATACTTATGTACCTAGAAATGATTT
Source organism: Triticum urartu (assembly GCF_056163025.1). NCBI lineage: Eukaryota > Viridiplantae > Streptophyta > Magnoliopsida > Poales > Poaceae > Triticum > Triticum urartu. The sequence continues at coordinate 187,815,574 of NC_141873.1, read as the reverse complement.
TTTAAAAAAATAAAGAGCAAACTATGAGGCAGCTGCAATTCAAATTTGAGCCGCTTCCAGCTGAATCGGCGGAAATTTGTCTTTTTCACCAGAGGTGGATCAAAACTTTTTACACCCAAACATTTGGTCAATTATGCGGTAAATATGGCCTAGTATTTTATAAAATTGATTTTGTCCAATTTTGCAACAATTATTTGGGAGGTCCTTCACAAAAAAACCTCCTTTCGGGCACTTGGAAAATGGAAAATGGTTTTTTCGTCCAAAGAAAATGAAAACTTCCTTAGGCAACATTGTTTCCCATTCCAATATGCACCCTTGTACACAATATGAGATCATTTGAACAAACTATGCCATGAATGTGGCGGTAAGATTGATCATTTGGCTTGAAAGCCGTTGATCTCCACACGTGATAGCTCATTTCTGAGAACACTTTTTTATAATAATTGCCGTATTACAAGTTTGTTATTTTTCCTGGGAACTTGGCCACATATGATGACACAATGCGAAGGTTTCCCAATTTTCTGATTTTTTTGAATTTTTTATGCCTGTTTCAAAATGCGGTCAAAACGGCAGGCTTGACCGTTCCTAGCTAGTGGTTGAATCTTGGAAAACTTTTGATGTTTATCTAATTAAATAGATACTTATGTACCGAGAAATGATTTTTTGAAAAAATAAAGAGCAAACTATGAGGCAGCTGCAGTTCAAATTTGACCCGCTTCCAACTGAATCAGCGGAAATTTGTTTTTTTCACCAGAGGTGGATCAAAACTTTTTACACCCAAACATTTGGTCAATTGTGCATTAAATATGGCCTAGTATTATAGAAAAGTGATTTGGTCCAATTTTGCAAGAATTATTTGGTAGGTCCTTCACAAAAAAACCTCATTTGGGGCACTCGGAAAATGGATTTTCCGTGCACAGAAAATGAAAACTTCCTTAGGCAACATCGTTTGCCATTCCAAGATGCACCCTTTTGCACAATATGAGATCATTTGCACAATTTTTTTGATTTTTTTTGATTTTTTTATGGCCGTTTCAAAATGCGGTCAAAACGGCGGGAATGACCGTTCCTAGCTAGTGGTTGAATCTTGGAATTTTTTTGGTGTTTCTCTGATAAAATAGATACTTATGTACCTATAAATGATTTTGGAAAAAATAAATAGCAAACTATGAGGCAGCTACAGTTCAAATTTGACCCGCTTCCAGCTGAATCGGCGGAAATTTATCTTTTTCACGAGAGGTGGATCAAAACTTTTTATACCCAACCATTTGATCAATTGTGCATTAAATATGGTCTAGTATTTTAGAAAAATGATTTGGTTCAATTTTGCAACAATTATTTGGGAGGTCCTTCGCAAAAAAACTCCTTTTAGGCACCCGAAAAATGAAAAAATAATTTAAAAGAACTCATTTCTCGTAACTCTTTAAAAAAATATTTGTCTTATTTCAATTTATGATTATTCTGGAAAACTATAGTCAAATTTGCTAACACAATGAGAAGTTTTTTTTCAAATTTTCAGGTCATAATAAAATAGCTAGCATGATTTAACACCTTACTTTTAGTCAATTACGACCAATTTAAATGGTCAAAATATCATACTTATATACTGCGTTCTGATTGGTCGAGGGGCCTCTCACACGGATTATGGATAAACCACCGTCGGATCCTCCTGGATCCAACGGCCCTCACTTCACCTCTCATGGTCTCACCCACCCACCATGAGCTACCCCTAAAAAAACCCACCGCACACCACTCCTCTCTCTCCTTGTGCAGTGAACCCTAGCGCTCTCCCTCCCTCTGGATCCACCGCCGCACACAACTCCTCCTTCTGGATCCACCGCCGCACACAACTCCTCCTTCTGGATCCACCGCCGCCGCCCCCAACCCCACTCCCTCCCTCTGGATCTCGACGCGCCGCCGCCCCCACCCCACTCCTCCGTCGTTCCCCACACACTCTCACCGATCGGAGACCCCCACCCTCACGGATCCAACGCGCTGGCACCCATTCCGCCACCCCCGCCGTCGCCGCCCCTTCCTCCCCCAGCCTCGACCACCCCGCTTCCGCCACCCTCGCCCGCTCCGCCTAATCCACCGCTGGCCCCGACGCCATGGCGGATGCCGACAGCAGCAGCAACCCGCTGCTCGCCGACTTCTTCTTGCCGCCCTTCGACCGCATCGAGCCCGTGCAGCTCTCTGTCTCTTCCATTCCCTCCCCGATTCTCGCCCATCCCACGACGCCGTCGCCGCCGCCCACCACCCCCACCCCGGCGACTCAGGTGTGTCCCTCCACTCCATCTCCTCCTCCTCACATCCCTCCCTCACTTCCTCACCTCGTGTTCTCTCCCTCCCAGATCCAGGATGCCGTGGGCGGGATGGCCTCTTCCTCCCCTGCACCGACGCCATGGAGATGTGGTTGGCCGTGAGCCCAGCCACCTCCTTGCAGCCGCATCGTTTGGATCTGGCCAGCGGCAGAGGAGAAGGTGGTGGTTGAAGAGGTCCCAGCGAGATCGGACCCGCCCAAGGGCGCGGGGACGAACGCGGACGGCTGACGCGTCCATCCAGGCAACGTCGACCCCACTGTACCCCAACGCGGCCCGGATCAGCTGTCAGGCTGCGGCGAGGACTGCGACGCGGAGGGCTGCGAGTGCAGGGCGGACGGCTGCGAGGAATGCGAGTGGTGGAGGCTGCACTGCTATTGGAGCCACGCCGGCAACCGCCTGAGGCACTTCTCCCTCGTCGCCGGCGACTATTTCATGGACCATATGGTATGGATTCAGCGTCGCTCCCTTCCTCTCTTCATTCCAATGTCTATCTGTCTGTGTGTCGTTGCTGCCGAGGTGATGGGAACCCCACTCCACTTGATGGACATTTTATTTGGTTGCTGTCTGAATTTCCCACAAACATTGAAACTTATGTCTCTAAGTAACATGGATGGATGCGTCAAATTGCCAAATTGCTAATGAAGTGCAAACTGCACTCTACTGACTGACTGAGTTCATAACTATTTATACTTCCTTTGTAGTGAGCTGGTGTGCAGCATCCACTATCCTGTAGAAGTCTAGCCTTGGGAGTGTGCTTACATTCTGTTCTTAGACACCAACTTTTCTCCCATCATTTTGCATGATGGGTTACATTCTGTGCAGCATCCACTATCATGTATAATCTCTGGTTGTTTCATGATGCTAGTCCGCACTTACATTATGGGGATGGTATCTGGATTTGTCAGATTTGAGCCATTTATCTGGTTATTCTTAAGTCAATGTATCTAAGTTGCGTTTTCTTACTACTGTTCTCAAGCAGCATTATTCAAGTTTCACCGCTTGAACTTCTTGTATACCGTTGTTTTACCTAACTACCTTGTGGCTAGTAGTATCATGTATCTGTACTGTAGCAGTGAACATTGCATAATTTTGCATTAAATGTAGCGAGGTCACAATATTTACTCAACTCTCTAAATGATGCTAGACGCTGTTATATTGACATTTCTTTGAATCGCACAACTGATGTTTATTTTGGTGTAGGGGGCACAATATGTATCCACCAATTTCTGGACCTTTACATGCTGGGGCAGAAACATTGGTCCGAAAGGAAGCACCCTGCTAGCAATTCCTCCAAGGTAAAAGCACCAACCAACCCAACTATAATTTTATTAGTACACACACAGCACATGCAGTACAACTGTTAGTCGAAACCTGAATTACCCTACTGTCTGGCTACCTTGACTACATTAACAATGTCATTCTTGGTGCTGTAGTAGAAGGGCAAGTCGTCGAGCCTGAAGGACACGAGCCCGGATGCATCGATGCAGCCGTTGTCGCCCTTGCAGCCAAACTCCCCAGACTGCAGGGTGCACAAGAAGTGAACCCAGCCGGCCATTCTGAAGTGAACTGAGCAATCCACCCTTTATGCATCTGGGTTGCTTGCCTCATCTGACTAACTCGCTGGGATAATAATTTACTTGGTTCTTGTCAGTAGAACCTCGGTCATGTAGCCTACATTTTCCATTTTCCTCTTCCTGTTGGTATTTGTCTGTGTCTATCATGATCCTTTCATGAGAAAAATTAGGAGTGTTATCTTGGTAACGCCACATATCCCGTCTCCTTTCCCCTGCAATCTAGTCTAGTTTAAAATATCCATTTCTTTGTCTGCTCTTGTGAGCTCTTCCCATTGGGAAACTTCGCTAGCTGCCCATATAAGTTGATGAACTATACTATTATCCACTGCTTTTAATCAGCTGATGATGCATATTCAGTTTGGCTGATTTTGTTACATACATACATACATACATACATACATACATACATGGCTTTTTTTTGGTCAACTCAACTGTGATGCCATTGTTGCTGCTCTGTAGAACTTTTTTATGTTTAGAGCATGCATCCTAATTGTCAATCTCGAGTCTGCACTTCTATATGTTTTTGATGTCAAACACTTATGCATGACTAATTGTTAAGTTGATACAATTTCTTTGGTAGACATGCTTGGAAACTTAGACTACAGACTATTAAGCTGCTACTGATTTAGACTACAGAATTTTTTCTTAGACTACTGGTTTATCTATGTTCCATATCATGGATTTGACCTGTACCATGCATTACTCATGTGTTGATACAATCATATAGCTTATCTGATCAAACAATCTGTTCATGTTATCTTTACCTGCTACTCTTATACCTTACGAAAACAAAAATAATTCTCACTAGGAGTAGTTCTTTTTGTTCAGATTCTGTATTTATTACTGTTGACATATTGTCGTGATTTACTTTTTGTACTGAATAGCTCTTTCTAATATTCCCAGGTTTTAGCAATCAGCCGTAGCTCTTTCATCATAGGTGCATGATGCAACAGAGGACAAGCGTTTCATGTCCATGCAAGGTGCATGGTGCTCGCAATTGACGAACAGAGGGTTTCTGACGTTGGCTACACAAACCACCACTGTGAGCTCCTCCCTTTCCTCTGCTACAACCATGCTCTATTAGGATGTGGCTGAAACCATTGGATGGCCTTCTTGGATATGTTTTGCTTCTATCTAGAATTAGTACTTGTCCCATTTTTTGTTTGTTTGCTGGACATGTTATGGTTCAAGGGTTGATGATGTCTAGTAGATAGTTTGCTAGCTATATACCTGCTGCTGATTGATGCGCTTGTGGTTAGCATTATACTCCTAGAAACAGATTATACTATATCTAGTGTTCTTGTGGTTCTGCGAAGATGCATCACAAACATCTGGTGTCCTGATATAAAATTGGTCTCTTAAATATCTAGGTCTTTGAAGTTGGCTAAATCTATTGCTTTATTATATATTTGGTCCATAAATCTACGTTTCTATGAAATCTCTTTCAATATTTTTTTGAAGGTCTGTACTACTCTAATGCTGGTAGCCTATGTGTTCACTCTTTTACAGGAGGTCTATGAAATTTGAAGTTCGAAGCCGGATAGCCCTACTCAGCAAAGAGTCGTCTCTTTTGTTTGACTGTAATAGACTGTAAATATTATTATATTGTAATAGTAGGCATATTTCAGATGTAATAGACTGTGTACAGATTGTAGTAGACTTAGTGTTAGTTGATGAACTACATTTGTAATGTTCTGTTTGAAATATTGATTATGTATGTGATTTGAGAACGTGTGGAATGGAAACCTGACCTGTGGGACCCATTTATGAAAATAATTTGAGCATTTTTGAAATTTCTGTCAAGTGGGCCCAATGTGTGAGATGATGACAAGTGGGACCAGTTCCAAAATATAATAGCCCAAACAATGTTAAAAGGCCATGGACCAGAAATAAATAAAATCCTGAATTGTTGGGCCAGACCCATGTAGCTGACCAAAATTAAAAGGAAAAAAATCATAGAAAGGCCGAATTGTTGGGCTCGGCCCATGTAAAACATGGAATCGGACCGGGCTGATTCTTGTGCCACATCAGCTTGCCACGCTGGATGCCTACGTGGCCTGGGGAGGTTGCTAGTGACCAAAACGCCATAGTAGACGTATTTTGGTCATAAACGTCTTCGACCATTCCAGAAGAAAGGTCGCTATAGTCAGTTTATGACCGCCAGCTTTTGACCTTCTGTTTTTGGTCACAAAAAGGTCGCAAATGAAAAACCATGACCTTTCAGTGACCAATAGTGGTGGTCACAAGTTGGCATATTTCTTGTAGTGCGGGATGCGATATGTGATGCATATGCAAGATTTGACAAGGAATGATTGAACCTGGCCTCAACTTGGAAATCCAAGTGTGCCACTGGAAAGGTGAGGTAATTTCGGTTGAAATCGATATAAAGAACACTGGAATTGGAGACACAGTTTGGAAATGGCAAGTAAAACAAATATGGCACCGGTCTGCGGTAAACAGCAAGTAGCCATCTAAATGCATCAAGATAATAATGCTACAACACTCAAACATGGCCACAAAATACATGGCAGGGATCCACTCATAATGCTTGACAAAAGATGAACAGTGAGCTACGGCCAATTCATCCATTAACAGGTTCAAACAAGCATGGCAAAAGTGCAATTGATAAACAGATTTCAGACTTAGTGGAATTAACACAAGCCTGGAATTTCAGATCAGGTAGCACACTATGGAGCATGAAAACTATATGCTACAAGAACTTAACATGGCAAAGTAAAGCATGGCATAGAGCTACTAAAAGAGCTTAACAAAACTCCCTTAGTGACCTTGAGCCAAAAGGGATCAGAAAATACAATTGCAAGCACGTGAACATGGCAAAAACATAATCAGAGCTCAGACTTGGAGAAAAACTAGAGCATGCAAATATGTTAACGAGTAGGCATGTTTACAAGCTCGATGCACTCACTATAGAGCAAGGCATGACAAACTAAGCATACACCCATCAATAATACACATTATATAAGCTAGACATTGCAAGAACAACAATATAGCATGCACGGATCAACAACAACATCCTCGGCAAAATCGCTAACAAGTAGACAATCTGCCCAGATTCACGAAATGGCAAAAGTAGAGCTCGATTGACTCAAGCTAGGTTGCTCCATAATTGCAAACAAAGACATGGATGGATAGAGCACTACTAGATTAACAAATCATCCTTACTGATCATCCTCAAAAGAGGCACGGATCACTACGAAACAACATGAACATATGGCAATTTGGTAAAAACAGATCAAGGATTTAGAGAAATTCGAAGTCCCTGAAATCAGCATTAACGAATGCACCACTTTGCAAGCTTGTGCTAGTCACCACACATATCATAAAAATGCATGGATAGCACCTCTAGAAAGATGGCATGGCATATAACAAAACAAATATAGAGCTCAGGAGCATATTATGCACACAATAATCATGGCAAAAATGACAAATAGCTATTTGGTGCAGCAGATCTGACAAATAACTCAAATAGCTCTCTTCCAATAGCATTTCGAGCAATAAGATGAACTCAAATGAAAATGATGCAATGAGATGAAATGATGTGCTCTCTGAGACGAACATTTTGATATGCTACACGCCCAAAATGGAGCTACGGATGCGGAGATATATCATGATGAAAAATGCAATTTATCTAGGGTTTCGGGAGAAAGTCATCTGAGAGAAAAATTCCCAGATCTAGATCCGGCGCAGATTTTGAGGATCGCCGGGGTACTGTAGCACCAGCTCGCCGGAGATGGACTTGCCGCGGAGGAGAGGCCGGTCGGTGAGGGCGGTCGGCGTTGGAGTGCGGTTGCCGGAGCGCGGCACGGTGCCGGGCGGTGGAAGCGGCGCGGTGGGGCGGCGCCAGGGCGAGGAGGTGGCATCGGGCGGCGATGGCGCCACGGCGGCGCATTGGCGCCAGCCGGCGAGGCGGCTCGACCGCGGAGGAGACGACGCGTGGGGCGCGCGCGGTGCAGCCGGGCCGGCGGAGCGGTGGCGGCGAAGTGGGGTCAGGGCGCCACGTGGCACTTCCTGATTGGCCGGAGGCGGCGGCGGACACTGTCCAGCGCGGGCTGGACACGTCCGGTGCGCGGCGGATCTGATTTTTAGGGTTTCGGGGGGTAGAAGAACCGAAATTTCGGGAGGGGGTCTATAAATAGGCATAGGAGGAGCTAGGAGAGTCCAAATGAAGTGCGGTTTTCGGCCACGCGATCATTCACGAACGCTCTAGATGATGGAGAGGGTTTTGGTGGGTTTTGGGCCAAATTGGAGGGGTGTTGGGATGCAACACACACGAGGCCTTCTTGGTTCCTTGGTTAACCATTGGAGCATCAAACGAAGTCGAAATGGTAGGAAACTTGACAGGCGGTCTACCGGTAGTAAACCAAGGCCGCTTGGCAAGTCTCGGTCCAATCCGAAAATGTCTAACCCCCACACACGAAAGGAAGGTAGAAAGGACCACCGGAGGAGATAGGAGCGCCGGAATGCAAATCGGACAACGGGGAAAATGCACGGATGCATGAGACAAACACGTATGCAAATGCAATGCACTTGATGACATGATATGAGATGCATGACAAACGACAAGAACACATGGAGACAAAACCCAAACCTGAGAAATAAAATAACTTAGCACCGGAAACGGCAAGAGTTGGAGTACATATTAGGTAAATTACATCCGGGGTGTTACAACACTCGACCAGTACGAAAGGATCTCGTCCCGAGATCTAGGACTGGAAGAACGTCGGGTACTCAGAACGAAGGTGATCCTCGCGTTCCTAGGTGGCTTCACGGTCGGAATGGTGTGACCACTTGACTTTGAGGAATTTGATTGACTTATTGCGAGTCTTGCGTTCAGTCTCTTCAAGAATAGCCACGGGGTGCTGACGATAAGAAAGATCTTCTTGGAGATCAATGTCTTCGAAGTTGACGGTGCGGTCAGGAGTCTTGAAGCACTTGCGGAGCTGAGAGACGTGGAACACGTCGTACACATTTGCAAAGTTTGAAGGAAGCTCGAGTTGATAGGCGAGATCGCCTCTCTTGCTGACGAGTTTGAAAGGACCCACGTATCTAGGGGCAAGATTCCCTTTGATACCGAAGCAACGAGTACCTTTCATTGGAGAGACGCGGAGGTAAACATGATCTCCAATCTCGAAAGCCAAATCGTGGTGCTTACTATCATAGTAGCTCTTTTGGCGCGATTGCGCTGCTTTGAGGTTATCACGAATGACTTTGCACATTTCCTCTGCCTCTGTGATTAAGTCATTTCCCAGAAGTTGACGTTCACCGGTTTCAGACCAGTTGAGTGGAGTACGGCACTTCCTGCCATACAAAATTTCGAATGGGGCCTTGCCCAAACTTCTTTGAAAACTGTTGTTGTAGGAGAATTCGGCATATGGAAGGCAATCTTCCCACTTCGTGCCGAAGGAGATCACACAAGCCCTAAGCATATCTTCAAGAATCTGATTGACACGCTCGATTTGACTGCTAGTTTGAGGATGGAAAGCTATGCTGAAGCAGATGTTAGTGCCCATGGCCTTCTGAAAAGGCTCCCAAAACTTGGAGGTAAAGATGCTGCAACGGTCTGAAGAGATCACCTGAGGAATACCGTGCAGCGAGACAATCCGAGAGGTATACAGCTCCACCAATTGAGCTGCAGTGATTGACTCTTTGATAGGCAGAAAGTGAGCCACTTTAGTCAGTTTGTCGATGACAACGAATATAGCATCATCGCCACGCTTCATCTTTGGAAACCCAGTCACAAAGTCCATCTCAATGTGGTCAAACTTCCATTCTGGAATGGCAAGAGGTTGGACGAGACCAGCTAGCCTTTGGTGTTCTGCCTTCACTCTTCTGCAGACATCACACTCATTCACGAACTAAGCAATCTCGCGCTTCATTCGAGTCCACCAATAAGCCTGCTTGAGGTCCTGATACATCTTCGTACACCCAGGGTGGATGGAGAGGAGTGAATTGTGAGCCTCGTTCATGATCACTTTACGAAGGTCACATTTGGCACAACAATTCGATCCTCGAAGAAGAGAGTATCCTTGTCATCAAGGCGGTAGCACTTGTACTTGGGTTGACTCTTGGCAACCCCAATCTTCACCTTCTTCACCATAGCATCAAGAAGTTGAGCCTCGCGAATCTTCTCTTCCAAGGTAGGAGAGACTTGAAGGTTGGCGAGGAAACCTTGAGGAACAACTTGCAAATTGAGTTTGCGGAAAGCTTCACAAAGCTCGGGTTTAAGTCTTCAGAATCAGACTATTGCGATAAGCCTTCCTGCTCAAAGCGTTAGCAATCACATTGGCCTTGCCTGGAGTATACTCGATACTCGGATTATACTCTTGAATCATTTCGACCCAATGAGTCTGCCTGAGGTTGAGATTAGGCTGAGTGAAGATGTACTTGAGACACTTGTGGTTAGTGAAAATGTCCAATTTTCTTCCCAATAAGAGATGTCTCCAAGTCAAAAGAGCATGCACAACTGCCGCCAACTCGAGGTCATGAGTGGGGTAGTTCTTCTCGTTGGGATTCAACTGGCGAGAGGTATAATCCACAACTTTCTTCTCTTGCATCAACACTGCACCAAGACCTTGAAGAGAGGCATCGCAGAAGACCTCGAACGGTTTGGATTCATCAGGAGGAGTCAGAACTGGAGCAGTGACCAATTTCTCTTTCAAAGTGTTGAAAGCGATGTCACATTCCGGAGACCAAACGTAATGTTCCAACAAGGAACGATCTCCAATCTTCACCTGCAACTAGCAACGCTATAAGAGGGGCTGAGCAAAGCGGTAACATAGCCAATCAACGGTTTGCTAGGACATGGTGGGTTAGATGTTTGACATGCCAATTTGGGAGGCATGATAAGCAAGTGGTAGGCATCATAGCATAGGCATAGCAAAAGAGCGAGCATCTAGCAAAGCAAAGATAGAAGTGATTTCGAGGGTATGATCATCTTTCCTACAAAGTTGTCAGAGTTGACTAGATCCTCGAAAGCAAACTCAACGGGCTCCTCGTTAGCGAACTCGTCTCCCGGATCTACCCAAACAAGACAAACAAGCAAAAGGAACACAATCAACCACGTGCAAATGCTCGAACAACATGATGCAAACATGGTATGCTATGCGGGATGCGATATGTGATGCATATGCAAGATTTGACAAGGAATGATTGAACCTGGCCTCAACATGGAAATCCAAGTGTGCCACTAGAAAGGTGAGGTGATTTCGGTTGAAATCGATATAAAGAACACCGAAAACGGAGACACGGTTTGGAAATGGCAAGCAAAACAAATATGGCACCGGTCTGCGGTAAACAGCAAGTAGCCATCTAAATGTATCAAGATAATAATGCTACAGTACTCAAACATGGCAACAAAATACATGGCAGGGACCCACTCATAATGCTTGACAAAAGATGAACAGTGAGCTACGGCCAATTCATCCATTAACAGGTTCAAACAAGCATGGCAAAAGTGCAATTGATAAACAGATTTTTGACTTAGTTAAATTAACACAAGCCTGGAATTTCAGATCAGGTAGCACACTTTGGAGCATGAAAACTATATGCTACAGGAACTTAACATGGCAAAGTAAAGCATGGCATGGAGCTACTCAAAGATCTTAACAAAAGTCCCTTAGTGACCTTGAGCCAAAAGGGATCAGAAAATACAATTGCAAGCACGTGAACATGGCAAAAACATAATCAGAGCTCAGACTTGGAGAAAAACTGGAGCATGCAAATATGTTAACGAGTAGGCATGTTTACGAGCTCGATGCACTCACTACAGAGCAAGGCACGACAAACTAAGCATACAGCCATCAAGAATACACATTATATAAGCTAGACATGGCAAGAACAACAACATAGCATGCACGGATCAACAACAACATCCTCGGCAAAATCGCTAACAAGTAGACAATCTGCCCAGATTCACGAAATGGCAAAAGTAGAGCTCGATTGACTCAAGCTAGGTTGCTCCATAATTGCAAACAAAGACATGGATGGATAGAGCACTACAAGATTAACAAATCATCCTTACTGATCATCCTCAAAAGAGGCACGGATCACTACGAAACAACATGAACATATGGCAATTTGGTAAAAACAGATCAAGGACTTAGAGAAATTCGAATTCCCTGAAATCAGCATTAACGAATGCACCACTTTGCAAGCTTGTGCTAGTAACCACACACATCACAAAAAATACATGGATAGCACCTCTGGAAAGATGGCATGGCTTATAACAAAACACATATAGAGCTCAGGAGCATATCGTGCACACAATAATTATGGCAAAAATGACAAATAGCTATTTGGTGCAGCAGATCTGACAAATAACTCAAATAGCTCTCTTCCAACAGCATTTCGGGCATCAAGATGAACTCAAATGAATATGATGCAATGAGATGAAATGATGTGCTCTCTGAGGCGAACATTTTGATATGCTACAGGCCCAAAACGGAGCTACGGATGCGGAGATATAGCATGATGAAAAATGCAATTTATCTAGGGTTTCGGGAGAAAGTCAACCGAGAGAAAAATTCCCAGATCTAGATCCGGCACGGATTTCGAGGATCGCCGGGGTACTGTAGCACGAGCTCGCCGGAGATGGACTTGCCGCGGAGGAGAGGCCGGTCGGTGTGGGCGGTCGGCGCCGGAGTGCGGTTGCCGGAGCGCGGCGCGATGCCGGGCGGTGGAAGCGGCGTGGTGGGGCGGCGCTAGGGCGAGGAGGTGGCGTCGGGCGGCGATGGCGCCACGGCGGCGCGACGGCACCGGCCGGCGACGCGGCTCAGCCGCGGAGGAGACAAGGCGCGGGCCGCGCGCGGTGCAGCCTGGCCGGGAGGGCCCCGCCTGGGCCCGGGCGGGCCGGCGGCGCGGTGGCGGCGAAGTGGGGCTCGGGGCGCCACGTGGCGCTTCCTGATTGGCCGAAGGCGGCGGCGGACACTGTCCGGCACGGGCCGGACACGTCCGTTGCGCGGCGGATCTGATCTTTAGGGTTTCGGGGGGAAGAAGAACCGAAATTTCAGGAGTGGGTCTATAAATAGCCATAGGACGAGCTAGGAGAGTCCAAATGAGGTGCGGTTTTCCGCCACGCGATCGTGATCGAATGCTCTAGATGATGGAGAGGGTTTTGGTGTGTTTTGGGCCAAATTGGAGGGGTGTTGGGCTGCAACACACACGAGGCCTTCTCGGTCCCTCGGTTAACCGTTGGAGCATCAAACGAAGTCCAAATGGTACGAAACTTGACAGGCGGTCGACCGGTAGTAAACCAAGGCCGCTTGGCAAGTCTCGGTCCAATTCGGAAATGTTTAACCCCCACACACGAAAGGAAGGTAGAAAGGACCACCGGAGGTCATGAGTGGGGTAGTTCTTCTCGTTGGGCTTCAACTGGCGAGAGGTATAAGACACAACTTTCTTCTCTTGCATCAACACTACACCAAGACCTTGAAGAGAGGCATCGCAGAAGACCTCGAACGGTTTGGATTCATCAGGAGGAGTCAGAACTGGAGCAGTGACCAATTTCTCTTTCAAAGTGTTGAAAGCGATGTCACATTCCGGAGACCAAACATACTTGACGTGCTTCTGGAGAAGGTTCGAAAGAGGCTTCGCGATCTTTGAAAAGTTCTCAACGAACCTTCGACAGTAGCTTGCGAGACCAAGGAAGCTATGGAGTTGCTTCACGTTCTGAGGTGGTTCCCAATTCACAATTGCAGACACCTTCTCAGGATTCACCGCAATGCCCTTGGCAGAGATGATATGCCCAAGATAAAGAACCTCATCGAGCCAAAACTCGCACTTTGAGAACTTGGCGTAGAACTGATATTCTCTGAGCTTATCGAGCACCAAACGCAAGTGCTTGCCATGATCTTCCTTGTTCTTCGAAAAGACCAGAATGTCGTTGAGATAGACCAAAACGAAGTCATTTGTGTAGGCATTGAAGATGAAGTTCATCATGCGAGAGAAAGTTGGAGGAGCGTTGACGAGGCCAAAAGACATGACAGTGTATTTGTATGAACCATAGCTTGTTCTGAAAGCCGTCTTGGGAATATCTTGCTCACGGATTCGAATCTGGTGATAACCCATACGGAGATCAAGCTTGGAGAATACTTGGGCACCTTTGAGTTTCTCGAACAGCTCGTTGATGTTGGGAAGTGAGTACTTGTTGGAGATCGTTCCTTGTTGGAACATTATTTTTCTTGTTGGGATATCACTATATTATCTTGTTATCTTAATGCACAACTGCCGCCAACTCGAGGTCATGAGTGGGGTAGTTCTTCTCGTTGGGCTTCAACTGGCGAGAGGTATAAGACACAACTTTCTTCTCTTGCATCAACACTACACCAAGACCTTGAAGAGAGGCATCGCAGAAGACCTCGAACGGTTTGGATTCATCAGGAGGAGTCAGAACTGGAGCAGTGACCAATTTCTCTTTCAAAGTGTTGAAAGCGATGTCACATTCCGAAGACCAAACGTACTTGACGTGCTTCTGGAGAAGGTTCGAAAGAGGCTTCGCGATCATTGAAAAGTTCTCAACGAACCTTCGACAGTAGCTTGCGAGACCAAGGAAGCTACGGAGTTGCTTCACGTTCTGAGGTGGTTCCCAATTCACAATTGCAGACACCTTCTCAGGATTCACCGCAATGCCCTTGGCAGAGATGATATGCCCAAGCTAAAGAACCTCATCGAGCCAAAACTCGCACTTTGAGAACTTGGCGTAGAACTGATGTTCTCTGAGCTTATCGAGCACCAAACGCAAGTGCTTGGCATGATCTTCCTTGTTCTTTGAAAAGACCAGAATGTCGTCGAGATAGACCAAAACGAAGTCATTTGTGTAGGCGTTGAAGATGAAGTTCATCATGCGAGAGAAAGTTGGAGGAGCGTTGACGAGGCCAAAAGACATGACAGTGTATTTGTATGAACCATAGCTTGTTCTGAAAGCCGTCTTGGGAATATCTTGCTCACGGATTCGAATCTGGTGATAACCCATACGGAGATCAAGCTTGGAGAATACTTGGGCACCTTTGAGTTTTTCGAACAGCTCGTTGATGTTGGGAAGTGCGTACTTGTTCTTGATAGTCTTCTTGTTCAATGGACGGTAGTGAACACAAAGTCGGTCTGTTCCATCCTTCTTCTTCACAAAAAGAA
Source organism: Triticum urartu (assembly GCF_056163025.1). Taxonomy (NCBI): domain Eukaryota; kingdom Viridiplantae; phylum Streptophyta; class Magnoliopsida; order Poales; family Poaceae; genus Triticum; species Triticum urartu. The sequence continues at coordinate 187,800,531 of NC_141873.1, read as the reverse complement.
CTCCACAACCCCACGGAGAAGAACTAGGTCGGATGAGACCCATTCTCTCTTGAATATCGAGTTGCTTCTTCAGCTCCTTCAACTCTTCAGGTCCGAGCTTGTAAGGACGCTTGCAAACCGGTTCCGTGCCAGGCTCAAGATCGATGAAGAATTCAACTGGCCGGTGCGGAGGTATTCCTGGAAGCTCTTCTAGAAAGACGTCTTGATATTCGCAAACGACTGGAATTTGCGAGATGGCATCCAGTTCACCCTTCTCATTGAGGGAAAACAGACGGATGATATCATCACGAGCGGCAAAGACAATTACATCCTCAGACGAATGAGTCAATTGAATCTTCCTGGCTGCACAATCAGGCTGAGCCTTGTGCTTAGAAAGACAATCCATTCCGAGAATAAGATCAATATCCGAGTCACCAAGAACATTTGGAGAGGACAAGAACTTATAGTCACCCAAAGTGATTGTTACATCCAGAACACATACTCGAGATGTCATTTGACGGGCCGGAGAGACAATAGCCAACGGTTTCAGCAACACTTGAGTAACAAAATCATGCTTAGATGCAAAAGGTCTTGAGATGAAACAATGCAATGCACTAGTGTCAAAAAGTACTTTTGCAGGAACATCGTTAACAGGAAGGTTACCCATGATGACATCTGACGAGTCCTCTGCCTGAGTTGCATTCACCATGTTGACCTTAGCGTACTTGGGGTTATGCTTGACCACAGCTGTACTTGCCGATCTCACAGGAGGAGGAGGAGGGAGACGCCTCTGATTGAAGCATTTGTTGGCATAGTGACCCTTCTGTTGGCACTTGTTGCACATGACCTCTGAAAGCGGACGGTGATACGGAGCACTCGATCTTGGAGCTTGAGACGAAGTCTTGTTCTGAAAGCCAGGGTTGGGTGGGTGGGAAGATCCACTGCCCCTTTGCTCTTCTGTTGATACGGCTGACAGAACGGAGGAGGAGGAAGCCAATACTTCTGCTGCTTAGCCACTTGAGTAGAGGAAGAAGGAGTAGCATCTTTGAATCTCTTCTTGGAAGCATCACACTTCAGTTGAGCACCCTCTTGCTTCAATGCCATGTTGTAGAACTCATCGTACCTCAAGGGCTCAAAGAGAACAAGAGCTAGCTGGATTTCTTCTCTGAGACCACCCCTGAACTGGTATATCATTCTCTTCTCGTCAGGGACATCCTGCTTAGCAAAGCGGGCGAGCTTTTGAAACAACTTGTTGTAGTCATAGACAGACATAGAGCCTTGCTTCAGGTTGCGGAATTCCTCACGCTTGCTTTCAACCACGCTCTGAGGAATATGATGAGCTTTGAAGTCTTGAAGGAATTCATCCCAGGTAATCACACAGCCTCCTTTGGAATCTTTGTACTACTGGAACAATTCTGCAGCTTGGTCTTTGAGTTGGAAGGAAGCAAACTTGACAAAGTCCTCAGGCCTGACGTTACTGCACTCGAAATGCTTGCACAAGTCCACAAGCCAATCGTCAGCATCAGTTGCCTCAACACAATTGCTGAAGGTCTTTGGCTGGTTAGCAAGGAACTGGTTGAGTGTAGCAAAGTGATTCTGATTGTTGCCTTGGTTGCCTTGGTTCGCTTGGTTGCGCTCTTGAAGAATTTGCATGATCAACTGCGTGTTAGCATTGGTAGCGGCCATCACAGCTTTCCATGCCTCCGGAGGAGGAGGTGGTGGTGGCGGATCAGGATTCGGAGTCGTGCGCGTTGGAGGAGCCATCCTGAAGAGGTTGCCATCCATTAGCACATTGATAGACAAAAATCGAAGCTGATTCCAACGGATAGAAATTGCAACATATAGTCTTCACATCCGAACGAAATGAACGAATGCATTCCAATAGAAATGGTCACATATCCATAAATTGAGAAGCCACTTAGAATTTAGGTAGAGGAATAAATCAACAAGGTACGGAGCAAGAACGAATACTCGGTAAAGATCACCCAATCTCAAACCAAATATCCGTGGAAGAAGAACTAGAGCTACAAGAATTCCCACCTATGAAACTCCTGAACCTTTCCGGTTATGCAATCAGGTGTTGGGGATACAGGGGAAGCATAATATCTCACCCAAATCTAGCAAATCCTACATCTAGCTGTATCCATCCTTCAACACGTAACCGAGAAAGACTTCGGAAATCGTCTACGTCAACCTTCGAAAAGCATCCATTATACAAGTTATGGCAATACTCCCGAACTCCCGCCCCAGTACTGGGTGGCGTCGAGGTTATCTCACCAACAACTGCATAAAAGAGATTTTCGATGTCGGCGAACTAAACTCAGGTATTCCAGAACTGCAATGATAAAATTGTGATGACAACACCTCGGAGCTCAACTCCCCGGGACACTGCCACAACCCCTAAATGACAGGAGGCACCAAGAACAATGTTCTCGTCACAAATCGATCGGAACGATTCCAAGATACCCGCGTGATCCTAAAATTTTTTTTAGTGAAATTTGAGAAGAGAAGAGTCAAAACTCTACGTTAGGATGCCTTACCAGAGCGATGAAGGGACTGGGGAGTAAAAAGAATTCCTAAACTCTCCGATATATAATTCCTAAAAGACTCAAAACATTTTTCTAGACTCAACTCGGCCGCTAATTCGATCAAGCAATGGGGCTCCTAAGGTCGGGGAAGGCTCTGATTACCAACTTGTAACGCCCTCGATGCGGCTATATCTCCTACGTGTCGAAGCACGACTTAGAGGCATAACCGCATTGAAAGCAATGTCGCAAGTAAGGTAATCTTCACAACATCCCATGTAATACATAATAAGGGGAAAGTTACATAGTTGGCTTACACTCGCCACGTCACACAAAGTACATAAATAGCATTGCATCAACCAATACAATCATGGTCCGACTACGGTACCAAAATAAAAGATCAACCCCAACAAGCGACATGGTCCCGATCGCCCCAACTGGGCACCACTACCGATCATCAGGGAAAGACACATAGTAACGGCGTGAGTCTTCGTCGAACTCCCACTTGAGCTCGAGCACATCATCTAGAATGGAGTCATCAGGCCCTGCATCTGGTTTGGAAGTAATCTGTGAGCCATGGGGACTCAGCAATCTCGCACCCTCGCGATCAAGACTATTTAAGCTTATAGGTAAGGTAAGGTAATAAGTGGAGATGCAGCAAGCGACTAGCATGTATGGTGGCCATCCTGTTCGCAAAAGAGAGCGAGAAGAGAAGGCAAAGCATGAACGAAGAACTAGAGAACAACCTGCGGCAAACATTACTCCAACACCGTGTTCACTTCCCGGACTCCGCCGAGAAGAGACCATCACGGTAACACACAGTAGATTCATTTTAATTAAGTTAAGGTTCAAGTTGTCTAGAACCGGACATTAACAAATTCCCATCTGCCCATAACCGCGGGCACGGCTTTCGAAAGTACAAATCCCTGCAGGGGAGTCCCAACTTAGCCCATGACAAGCTCTCACGGTCAACGAAGGATATACCTTCTCCCGAGACATTCCGATCAGACTCGGTATCCCTGTTCTACAAGACAACTTCCACATGTTAATACAAATCCAGCAACACCGCCTGAATGTTCTGACAAATCCCGATAGGAGCTGCACATATCTCGTTCTCAGGGCACACTCGGATAAGCAATCCGTACAACTAAAACCAGCCCTCGAGTTTCCCCGAGGTGGCGCTGCAAGGGGCTCTAGTTTGGACCAACACTCAGAGGAGCACTGGCCCGGGGGGGGTAAATAAGATGACCCTTGGGCTCCGGAAACCCAAGGGAAAAAGAGGCTAGGTGGAAAATGGCAAAACCAAGGTTGGGCATTGCTGGAAGAGTTTTATTCAAGGCGAACTGTCAAGAGGTTCCCATTATCACCCAACCGCGTAAGGAACGCAAAATCCGGGAACATAACACCGATATGACGGAAACTAGGGCGGCAAGAGTGGAACAAAACACTAGGCAAAAGGCCGAGCCTTCCACCCTTTACAAAGTATATAGATGCATTAAGATAACAAGATAATATAGTGATATCCCAACAAGGAAATAATGTTCCAACAAGGAACGATCTCCAATCTTCACCTGCAACTAGCAACGCTATAAGAGGGGCTGAGCAAAGCGGTAACATAGCCAATCAACGGTTTGCTAGGACATGGTGGGTTAGAGGTTTGACCTAGCAATTTGGGAGGCATGATAAGCAAGTGGTAGGCATCGTATCATAGGCATAGCAAAAGAGCGAGCATCTAGCAAAGCAAAGATAGAAGTGATTTCGAGGGTATGATCATCTTGCCTGCAAAGTTGTCACAGTTGACTGGATCTTCGAAAGCAAACTCAACAGGCTCCTCGTTAGCGAACTCGTCTCCCGACTCTACCCAAACAAGACAAACAAGAAAAAGGAACACAATCAACCACGTGCAAATGCTCGAACAACATGATGCAAACATGGTATAGTATAAGGGATGCGATATGTGATGCATATGCAAGATTTCACAAGGAATGATTGAACCTGGCCTCCACATGGAAATCCAAGTGTGCCACTGGAAAGGTGAGGTGATTTCGGTTGAAATTGATATAAAGAACACCGGAATTGGAGACACGGTTTGGAAATGGCAAGCAAAACCAATATGGCACCGGTCTGCGGTAAACAACAAGTAGCAATCTAAATGCATCAAGATAATAATGCTACAGCACTCAAACATGGCAACAAAATACATGGAAGGGATCCACTCATAATGCTTGACAAAGTTGAACACTGAGCTACGGCCAATTCATCCATTAACAGGTTCAAACAAGCATGGAAAAAGTGCAATTGATAAACAGATTTCGGACTTGGTGAAATTAACACAAGCCTGGAATTTCAGATCAGGTAGCACAATTTGGAGCATGAAAACTATATACTACACGAACTTAACATGGCAAAGTAAAGCATGGTATGGAGCTACTCAAAGAGCTTAACAAAAGTCCCTTAGTGACCTGGAGCAAAAAGGGATCAGAAAATACAATTGCAAGCACGTGAATATGGAAAAAACATAATCAGAGCTCAGACTTAGAGAAAAACTGGAGCATGCAAATATGTTAACGAGTAGGCATGTTTACGAGCTCGATGCACTCACTACAAAGCAAGGCACGACAATATAAGCATACACCCATCAAGAATACACATTATATAAGCTAGACATGGTAAGAGCAACAACATAGCATGCATGGATCAACAACAGCATCCTCGACAAAATCGCTAACAAGTACACAATCTGCCCAGATTCACGAAATAGCAAAAGTAGAGCTCGATTGACTCAAGCTAGCATGCTCCATAATTGCAAACAAAGACATGGATCGATAGAGCACTACAATATTAACAAATCATCCTCACCGATCATCCTCAAAAGAGGCACGGATCACTAGGAAACAACATGAACATATGGCAATTTGGTAAAAACAGATCAAGGACTTAGAGAAATTCGAAGTCCCTGAAATCAGCATTAACGAATGCACCACTTTGCAAGCTTGTGCTAGTCACCACACATATCACAAAAATACATGGATAGAACCTCTGAAAAGATGGCATGGCATATAACAAAACACATGTAGAGTTAAGGAGCATATCATGCACACAATAATCATGGCAAAAATGACAAATAGCTATTTGGTGCAGCAGATCTGACAAATAACTCAAATAGCTCTCTTCCAACAGCATTTCGGGCATCGAGATGAACTCAAATGAAAATGATGCAATGAGATGAAATGATGTGCTCTCTGAGACGAACATTTTGATATGCTACACGCCCAAAACGGAGCTACAGATGCGGAGATATAGCATGATGAAAAATGCAATTTATCTAGGGTTTCGGGAGAAAGTCAACTAAGAGAAAAAATTCTAGATCTATATCCGGCGCAGATTTCGAGGATCGTCGGGGTACTGTAGCACGAGCTCTCCAGAGATGGACTTGCCTCAGAGGAGAGGCCGGTCGGTGAGGGCGGTCGGCGCCGGAGTGCGGTTGCCGGAGCGCGGCGCGGTGCCAGGCGGCAGAAGCGGCGCGGTGGGGCGGTGCCAGGGCGAGGAGGTGGCGTCGGGCGGCGATGGCGCCACGGTGGCACGGCGGCGCCGGCCGGCGAGGCGGCTCGGCCGCGGAGGAGATGAGGCGCGGGGCGCGCGCGGTGCAGCCGGGCCGGGAGGGCCCGGGCGGGCCGGCGGCGCGGTGGCGGCGAAGTGGTGCTCAGGGCGCCACGTGGCGCTTCCTGATTGGCCGGAGGTGGCAGCGGACACTGTCCGGTGCGGGCCGGACACGTCCGGTGCGTGGCGGATCTGGTTTTTAGGGTTTCGAGGGGAAGAAGAACAGAAATTTCGGGAGTGGGTCTATAAATAGGCATAGGAGGAGCTAGGAGGGTCCAAATGAGGTGCGGTTTTCAGCCACGCGATCATGATCGAACACTCTAGATGATGGAGAGGGTTTTGGTGGGTTTTGGGCCAAATTGGAGGGGTGTTGGGCTGCAACACACACGAGGCCTTCTCGGTCCCTCGGTTAACCGTTGGAGCATCAAATGAAGTCCAAATGGTACGAAACTTGACAGGCGCTCTACCGGTAGTAAACCAAGGCCACTTGGCAAGTCTCGGTCCAATCCGGAAATGTTTAGCCCCCACACACGAAAGTAAGGTAGAAAGGACCACCGGAGGAGATTGGAGCGCCGGAATGCAAAATGGACAACGGGGAAAATGCACGGATGCATGAGATGAACATGTATGCAAATGCAATGCACATGATGACATGATATGAGATGCATGACAAACGACAACAACACAAGGAGACAAAACCCGAACCCGATAAATAAAATTACTTAGCGCCGGAAACGGCAAGTCGGAGTACATATTAGGTAAATTACATCCGGGGTGTTACATAGTGCCACTATAATGTAATCACACCTTTTCATTATCTATGCAAACAGGGTTATTCAGCTGCATTTTTGGTAGAACTGCACAAATGTACGCATGGAACTGGCATATATGTAGAGTGCTACGTGCCAAGTAAAAATTACGGACACCAACCCTGCTCCATCTAAGCATTGGCATCCACCACCATCAGTGGGATGTGTGGCGCTCACTTTGGACGGATCTTTCTCGGCAGCAAATCCTCTAACCAAATACTAGTAGCTTAGACTTCAAAAAAAATAATAGTAGCTTATATTGGCAGTTTTCTAGGGGTTTACACTTTTCTGAAAGAAGCACCAATCAGGACGACGCCAAATCGAGCCACCGGCCAGACACCTTTTGCCCTGGTATACGGGGCAGAAGCAGTTCTCCCCACTGAACTCATATACGGGTCACCTCGAGTGCTCGCTTATGATGAGCTTGAGCAAGAGCAACTGCCGCAAGATGACGCAATGCTCCTTGAGGAAGATCGTCTTCGGGCGGCTGTGAAAGCCGAACGCTACCAGCAAGCCTTGCGCCGCTACCATAGCCGCAAGGTTCATGCCCGAAGCCTTAAGGAAGGTGACCTTGTCCTTCGGCGCATTCAATCGGCCAAGAATTCCAACAAGTTTATGCCAAAGTGGGAAGGCCCTTATCGGGTAATAGGAGTCACCAGGCCCGGCGCAGTCCGCCTGGAGACCGAAGATGCCGTTCCGGTGAGTAACTCCTGGAACATTGAGCATCTTCGCAAGTTTTACCCATGAGGCGCAGCTTGCCGGGCCCCCGGGCAAGCCACCTTTTGTACAAGCATTGCCGATGATGCATGTAACCCTTTGTACAAAGCCAGGCGCAGACCCTGAGCATAAATAAATGAAGCGCTGGCGCCCTAAGTTATAGCATGCATGCTAGGTCGAGTCTCGTCCTTGGTTAGGGTTGATAGTGCTTAGCGGCGACTAACCCCTAGCTTAGAGGTCGAGTGTGCGTCTCTTTGCCGTTCTTTCGTCTTCTTTGGTTCGCAGGACTCACAGGTATCCTTGCCAGATCACTTGAGGACGAAAAAGAGAAGAGGGACAGACCAGCATCTAGACCCCGGCAAGCCAGTATTGCCGGGGGCTGGAAGAGCAAAGATTCACCCACGGCAAACCAGAGTTGCCGGGGGCTACAGCTTCAGATAAGTTCTTCATCCCTTATCATGCATTCCCTTATGGACTGAGGTATGTGAAACCTCGTTTTTTACTAAAACTACCATGCTCGTTCCTGGGGCCAGGTTTGGTAGTAGTCGCGGCAGCGAGAGGACGAAACAAGGGGCCTGAACCCACCTCATCCCTACCTCCGCCAAAGGTGTGAGAAAGGTCGAGCGAAGTGGGGAGACGGCAAGGCCTGTTTCCGGGCAAGGAAATGTTTATCTTAAGGATATCAAGGATTAACTCCTTGTCGTGGGTTCTACCCACAAACAAATGACCCGGCAAGCATCCCTTTTTCATTCAAAACATTCCACTCAGGTACAGTCCATAGGGAATGAAAAACATGAATGATGGGATTACAAGTTTTAAATTCAGCTAAGGCCCGACGGCTTACAAACTAAAAAGAGATAAGGTGCTCGTAATCCCTTTCTTGTCCCTCTCCTCAGGAGGCAGGTCAAGGAGGCGAAAAGGGCAAAAGGATCGCCTAGGCGAGCTACGGGTGGCAGAAGACACCAAGAGAACATCTCAATGGCCGTACGGAGGCTGGATGGTGATGGAGGCACCGGAAGTAGAGCTCGAAGACGAGGCGGCAGGACGTCAGCATGCGTCGAAGGCGTCGGTGCCCGCGTACTCCGACTTGACGGCCTTGCCGCCCGCCCTCTTCCTCTTCCGTAGCCTCCCAACGCCAGCCGCCCAAGGAGACGACCCCGAGAAGTTCAGGGAGCCGGCGACGCGGATGATGGGGTCGCCGGTGCCGCACGGAGCGGCGCCCGACACCTAATCGGACCCGTCATCCTGCCGCCTACTACCCTCGTCGTCGTTGCCGCTGTCCTCCTCGTCACTCCCGCCCGAGGAGGAGCCTTCACTATCAGAAGAGCTCTCCACGCAGCACCTTGCACGGGTCCCAAAGCACCCGAAGTCCTTGATGGAGAGGAGGCCACCCTCCATCAACTTAAAATGGAGAGTGAGCCCCTCCGTGATGCGGTGGATATGGGCAAACGTCTTCCATCCCCGACGGAGATACATCACGTGAGGGGCGGGGAAATCGATGCGGGCCCGCGTGCCACTAATTGCGCAGCCCCTCATGTGCAGCCACAACGACTCCGACGGATCCAGCTCCATCTCCCGCGCGAATGGAGTCAGGAGACAAAGGCGACGGCGAGGCGGCCGGCGTAGCCTGACGAAGAACTCGCAAGGTTCATCCCCAACGTGGCCCTCCACGGGGGGAAGAACTGCTGGCGGAGGCGAGGCCGGTGCGCCGCCCCGTCCTCCTCTTCCCTGAGCGCCCCGGCCTCGTTCACGGCCTCGCCCCTCCCCCTTCCCCTCGCGGCTGGCTCTGCCACCGCGGGTGCAGGAGAAGGAGGGACGCATTGTCGAGCGGCGACCCTCGCCGCCACCGTTGAAGGACTAGGATTCCCTCTCTTCATGACGGATGCAAGGGGGGAGCAAAAGCTGAAGGAAGGAGGAGATGAAGGAATGCGGGACGCCATCCCCCCCTCCCACTCTTTATAAAGGAACAGGGTGGGGGCTCGGCCGCCCCTCTCAGCCAATCAAGACGCAGAAGGCGCAGGGAACTGGGACCGACCCGCCACCCCAGCCCGCGGCGGCCCGGTTTCCTGCCTCCACTGTTCACCACCCCAAGCGCATGAGAGCCACATAGCAGGCGTGCAGGACCGAGGCGACGGGTGAGGAGACCTCTCCCCACCCCGTTATCATGGGGAGTGGATGCCTTGAAGACCACGCCTCAGCCCCGTTTAGTAAATGGGTCGCGCCTCTACGCCTCCCTCCGTTTATGGGGAAGGCGCAAACCGCCCCCTTTACTATGATGTGACGCATGCATGCAGAGCTCAGCCCCACGCATGCCGCCCACGTCACCCACGCCTCCCCACGCCGCGCCACGCGCGGGAAGCATGGGAAGCGCAGCACGCGAAGAGACTTACCACGGTAAAAACCGCCCCGCCTGCCCGTGCATCGTTTTTGGGCCTAGCCCAACGACGCGATTGCACTTACATGTGGCCCAGGCCCGGGGGCTCCTGTCGGTGTACAAAAAGAGGGGTACACTTTTTGTACCCGTATAACTGTGCACGAGCAGTCTGAGCCGCGGGCACCACCACACTGAGCAAGGCAAGGGAGGTGAGCCAAGGTAAGGCCGAAGCTCAGGAGAAGCAGAACAATGCCAAGACCAAGACCACAAAGAGCAAAGGGGACGAAGCGGACCCCCCCGGCAAGATCCTTGCCGGGAGGCGGTTTTAGCAAACCCGGCAGGACCCCTGCCGTGGCAGCTCGCCCCACACCTACGGAGTGAGTCACCCTTGAGTCCATTGCTCCCATGGGGAAAGGATTCGGGAGACATCCCCGTGGTGGCATGCAGATCTTTGTGAAGACATTCAAGATCAGATACACCCTTCAGAAGATGATGATCCTTGGCGGGATCCCAGCCAAGGAGAACCACCAGGCCCCCGGCAAGAGCCTTGCCGGGGATGACAGCAGGCGCCACGGCAAGACCCTTGACGGGGCCCCAGCAAGGCCCTTGCCAAAAACACCCGTTGGGCCACCATCAGGCCCACATCAGTCAAACCTCCACCGCCGTTCGCATGCAACTGCCGGCCCAACCAGATGGGCAGGCACCTGCGTGGCGGCATGCAGATCTTCGTGGAGACCCACCACTGCGCCACCTCAGCTGCCTGCCTGCCTACATGGCACCGCGGGCGCCGCTGGGCAGGGCGCGTGTCGATGCGAGAAGGAGCGGCGACGGACGATACAGGGCTCTCCCCCGTCCCCGATAAAGCAAGGATACCTGGGAAAGACGCATTAAATGCGCCTTGTCATGTAGTGCGAGGTATAACCTCACATCACTGTTCCCTTTCCACCTCCTGGTGCTACTGTGGCAACCCCTTTCCTATAAAAGGAGGCCTGAGGTGACCAGAAGGAGGATTCGGCTTTTTGGAGCTCCTCACGCCCCATAGCTAGCTCAAGAACACAGATATACAATCCACCAAAGTAGGAGTAGGGTTTTACGCATCCCCGCGGCCCGAACCTGGATAAACGAACCATGTGCTATCTGTTTGATCCGCTCTTCTCACGACCCCGCGCCCCGCAACCGTAGTAGGGATTCTTGTGATCCCATAGGTGTCGTTCCCACCGACATTCGGTATTTATTTTACCGGCCTATTTGAAAACCCAGCGGTTTCTGTTGGTGTGGTCGGCAGGCTTGTCAGGGGTGCCATGAATCCGGCAAGGCCTATCTAGTATTTTGTCCAAATTGGATGGTCCGCTCTATTTCCTTTGAATGGCTTCTTTCGCTGACCGGTTTTGGAGCCACTGAATCCAGCATTTAGCGCCTTATCCTTAGTTTCTTCATTCTTGTTTCGACGCTTATATTTGTTATGTCGTGGCCTTCCATTGCCATCCCTGGCCTCAGAGGTAATGGGGTCACTAGTGTTGTTGCTTCTATGAGCCAACCAGCTTTCTTCACCTGCACAGAAGCGGGTCATCAGTGTAGTAAGAGCTGCCATTGTTTTTGGCTTCTCCTGACCGTGATGTAGGGCGAGCCATTCGTCACGGACGCTGTGCTTAAAGGTCGATAAGGCTTCGGTGTCCGAGAAATCAACAATTTGGTTCTTTTTGATTAAGAACCGAGTCCAGAGTTTGCGAGATGATTCCCCGGGTTGCTGGACTATGTGACTGAGGTCATCGGCGTCTGGTGGCCGGACATAAGTGCCTTGGAAGTTGTCTCGGAAAGAATCCTCCATGTCCTCCCAACTGCCAATGGAGTTCTCTGGGAGGCTATTCAACTAGTGCCGTGCTGGTCCTTTTAACTTTAGGGGGGAGGTGTTTCATGGCATGGAGATCATCACCGCGAGCCATGTGAATGTGGAGAAGAAAATCTTCAATCCATATAGCGGGATCTATCGTTCCATCATATGCCTCAACGTTTACGGGTTTAAACCCTTTCGTAAACTAGTGCTGCATAACCTCATCGGTAAAGCACATGGGGTGTGCAGTGCTATAACACCCCAGATGTAAAACTTCCCCTTTTGGAAATATATCCACTTGATCTTATTCCAATTCCTGTTGGGTTCCATCTTTTGTGTTTATTTGTTGTTTTACTTATTGCTTGGTCTTGTCCTTACAGGTCATATTTCTTTTGCCACTTATTGCTGCATTGCTATGCCATCATCTTGTTGCATTGTCATATCATGTTGCATTATGCTTGGCTAGGCCTTTTTGTGTTGTGGTGGTAGTTTTCATCTCATCATGCCAAGTGCATCATCTAGTAATGCCATATTCATCATCATTCCCCCCCTCCTCATCTCTCCACCTACCCCAAAAACCTTATTTTGGCAAGCAACATTATTTTGGCCTCAAATAGTGTTCAACTTTTGCGCAATATTCTAGCACCATGTCCTAGACCTCTCTGCCAAATTTCAGATCATTTGAAGTTGTTTTGGTTAGGTTCAAAAATGCCTCAAGTTTCAATTATATTCAAACTTGTTTTATTTTTCTGCCTTTAAAATATCCAAAGCAATTTACTCAAATACTACATAATTCCAGGGTCTCAGATATGTTTCTATCTCTTCCTACTTCAATGCCTAACTCTTTGGCCTTTTTCTGACTTTTCTGTCCGAAGAAATGTCTGAATAAAAGACACTTGTATGCGTTGGTCCTATACAAACGGTTTTTAACCCCTTTCCGCGACGGCATTTGGAACCATCGCCAAGTGAGTGTGGCCGATAGGGGGGTCCTTCCCACATGACCTAGAAGCCGTCGGGGATATGCCCTCCTGGAACACAAGCTCGGCAAAATGAGGTCGTGTGCGACTGGCGAGCGCTCAAATATGGAAATACGTACAGTAGAGCTAAAAAATACAATTATACGGTGAAATTGCCTCCGGTCGTAAGTACATACCACACAGTCAGTCCCCGCTAAATGTTTTCATTCGTATGTACATCCCACACAGTCGCTCCAAAGAAAATGTTTCCGTTCATAGGTAAACCACACACAATTTTTCCCGTTAAATCGTTTGCGTTATTGAATGTTTCACACGCGGTCCGTAGAAGAAACTGTGTGGCGAAGGTTGTCCATCACGCACAGTTTTTATGTAGTCAACATTTGCGCAAGGTGGCCTAACGCAAACAGTTTTCAAGAGAAAGTCGTGTGTGATTGTTCATTCATCCAACACGGTTTATTCCTAGAAACTATGTGTGTTGCCTGAGGTCATCGCCCACGGTATTTCTTCAACAACCGTCTGCAATAGCAAAACACGATTAGCAGGCTAATTCACCATTAGCAGGCTAATTACCCTATTATTAATAATCCGTTTGTTAATCTAATTGAAATTCATATTAAGCACATAATATATTTCATTTCCATATTAAGGAAGCATAATTTCATAATTGAAACACATCAGAATACAACATGGTACAACTTCAGCACTGAGCTATCCCATTACACAACTGCACCAGCACCAAGTTTCACATGCAACATGTAGAACCTTTCGAAATTCGCATCATAGACGGTATATAGACAGATGCATCTCATCTAGAAAACTGCTGAAGCGGAAGGCGAATATTGAGCCTTCATTCATGTTGAAGTTCTTTGCAACTTTAGGCCAGTGCCTATGGATGATTGACCGTCCGTCCTTCGTCCTCTTCCGGAACACTTCCATATTGAACCATGGGTGTTGTATGAAAACCTTCCTCGCCTCCTGACCATAGAGGTGGGTTGAGAGGTAATCATCAATGAACTGCTTTGGAAAGGCCTGAAAAGAAGGATGTGCACAAATATCTTCTCTATATTGGAAATGGGGCAAAGAATAAGAAAAGGCAAGGTATAATAGTTAGTACCATCTTGTAGTGAACTGGTGTCTTCTTCATTGTGCAGACAAAGATCTTGGTTTTTTTTGTCGCACGTTCTTTATCCTAACAATATTTCTGAGTTTCTTGATTTGATTGATATTCATGGACAACTCATTTCCCCATATGCAGAAAGGGTCGAACAGTGGATCAAAACCTCTGACAACAGGACCTACATGTGCAAGACCAAATTGTTAAAAACCAAAATATTAGAATGGTTCCTGCAATTGCACAATAATGTGCTATTAGACAACGGACCATGCACATGCTAACCTCGATTGTAAACCTCGGTGCTTCCCATTGTTTCCCTGCAACACATATAAGGTAGTTAGTCATCAGGTTAAGTATTTACTACAGCCAAATTCAATTTATTCATCACATGGTATACAATAACAGAATGCACCCACAACTATTGAACATCGCATTGCAGAATTGAACCAAACAGTTAACTAAACACCACAACACAAATGAACCAAACGTTAACTGAGCACCACATTGCACAATGTATAACCAAACCAAGCATGCTTGACAACTTGGAAATATAGCAATTGTATTCGTTTCTCATGTATTTTGTAAAGATAAATTTGATTTATTTCTCACATGGAAGACAATACAAAATTGCAGCCTAAAGAATTGAACATCACATTTGCAGAATTGAACCAAACAGTTAACTGAAGACGACAACTAATTAACAAAACAGTAATAAGTGAGCACCACACTGCACAACATATAGAACATATACACTAAAGCAACAGATTGCATGGTAAAATTAGATAGCATAATTCACTAGAATTTGTGAAGGAAACACAGGAGCAGCACACGCAACGGGTAAACCGAACATGCTTAACCAGTGTAGCTAGAAAATGGCAAGGTGCTCCTCCAATATCTAGGGGTCTCCACGAATGACAGCAATCGCGACCTCATCCGCGTGTGCAGCCGCGATTTGCTTCTCCGCTGCCAAATGCTCCTTGAGATCCTCACTATACTGCATGCGCCATGGCTTAGGGCCGCGCTTATTTGGTGGAGGGTTCGATGATTTGGGTGGAAGGTGATGCGCTTGCGCTGGCGGTCGGGGCACGTGGGATGTGGAAGGAGGAGGAGGATGGGGGTCCGGTGTGCATTACCTGCCTGGATAGATGAGGCCGAGCAGTGTGAAGGAGGGTCGCTGACAAGGAGGCGGCGCTGCAAGAAAGGAGTGAAGGTTTCAACTTGGAAAGGAAGGCGGAAACAGGGGAAATGTGGCTTTTGGTAAGGGGGAGGGGTGGGGAGGTACATATTTCCGCGGAAGCCGAAAATTTGGAATCGCTTCAAGGAGAAAATTGGTGCGCAAAGTGTCATCAGACACGGTCCCTTATTCAGAACTGTGTACGATATGTGAACATCACAAACGATTTAGTTAGCTTAACCCGTGTGTGTTGAGTTTGAACGTCAAAAATTTTAGTTTGAATTTCCATGGTTACAGTGGTCATCCACATCATTGCATAATTTGGGTACACAAAGGAGACTAAGTTCTTTATCGAGCATGTTAAGCAATTAAATAGAGCTAACTGACCTAAACATTACTCTAACAAATTAAAGATCGACGCTCTTAATTGAACAAAACAAAGAGTACTACTACGGCTGGTGCTCATCGATCTCCGCCGCCTCCTCCATGTCTAGCTCGCGCCCGATGGTCTCCTGGGGAAGGGGCTCCATGGAATCTATCGCACCATACTCGGCAAGCATCTCGCCATCCGCGTCCGCCATCTCTTTGGAAAAGGCCGCCATGAGATGGGCGTGGGCGGATGTGATCTGCGCTTGGAGGGGCTCCGTCGTCGCAAGGTATGCGGCGGAGGAACGGACGGTTGCTCGAACGCTGTAGGCGATTGCCAACTCTCCGGCCGTGGGTTGTCGACCATTGTCGGAGAATCTTTGTTCGGTTTGTGCGGTGACCGCCAGGAGCTGGGCGTGGGCGGCCTCGACATGGTCGTGGGAGGCCTCCAACAGGGCTAAGGCCGCCGCTACGGAACGGACAGCTGCGGTGCCGCTCTAGCTAGTTGTTATCTCCGAGCCAGATGTTGCTGCCGCCACCTGAGAAGCAACAGTGGTTGTTTGGGCTACCATGGCCGCCCGGTCACAGATTGCGGCCGCACTCATGCACCTTGTTAGCACACGCATGGCGGCAGTGGTCGCGCTCTCGCTGGAGTGGGCCACCGAAGTTGTCCTCACGACACGGGCCCACGTGCCAATCTTTCATCGGCGACGATTGAATAGTGAAATGATATTTGGGGAGCGAGCTAGTGTTCTTGAGACGCTGGCTATGGACTGTATCCGACGCACCTTCTCGTGTAAGCCATAGGCGTACTATACACCGATGGTGCGCCAGGATATTTTGTGCTGCATCTCACATGGTTGGTGATAATAGACTGTGTGAGATCTACTTGATTTTCATCTCACATGGTAGGAGGATCTACAGTTAGCCCTCGTTCTTGTGGAGTCTACTCAGTTCGATCAGTTCTATAACATGGCCCTCAAACAAGAAGTTGCTCAGCACAGGTGTGATGCTTCCAAGAAAAGGCTCAGGGATGCAGTCCACTTGTCTTCTTCCTCTCAAGTGGTAGCTAAGCAACATAAGTTTTGGCTTCCTCCACCTCCTCTGTTTCGTCAGCCCTACTAGCAGAAGCACTCAGGTGGTCGTAGATCTTCCCACCCATGCAACCCAAGCCATCAGAACAAGTCTCAGACTCAGGCTCCAAGGACAGGTGGTCCTCCTCCTCCACCTTCCGTCCACTTTCAGAAGTCACTTGTCACAAGTGTGGTATGAAGGGTCACTATTCCAACAAGTGCTTCAACCAAATGTGCCTTATGCCTCCTCCTCTGGTCAGGTCAGCAAGCAATGCAGTTGTCAAGAACAATCCAAAGCGTGCAAAGGTGAACATGATGAATGTAGCTCAAGCAGAAGATTCAGGTGTGATCATGGGTAACCTCTCAGTTAACTCCATTCCTTCAAAAGTATTGTTTGATTCTGGTGCATCGCATTCTTTCATGTCATACCCATTTGCATCGGAGTACAATTTTGACACCGAGGTTTTGGCGAAAGTTATGCAAGTTGTTTCCCCGGGAAAGCATATGACTTCTAGTGTGGTAGCTCGTGATTTTACCATCAAGATGGGAAATTAAAAATTCCTGGCATCCCCAATTTTTCTCAGCGACTCTGATATTGATCTCATTCTCGGCATGGATTGGCTTCCTCAGCACAAGACCTTTCTTGATTGTGCTGCCAACGAGATTAAATTGGCGCATCCTTCTGAGGATGTGATCATCTTTACCGCTCGTGATGAAACCATTCAGTTGTTCTCTCTCAATGAGAAAGGCAAGATCGACGCAATTCCTCGGATTCCAATTATTTGTGAGTATCAAGATGTCTTTCCTGAAGAGATTCCGGGTATGCCTCCTCACCTGCCAGTCGAGTTCGTTATTGATCTTGAGCCCGGTACAGAACCTGTTTGCAAGCGCCCCTACAAGCTTGGGCCAAAAGAGCTGAAAGAATTGAAGAAACAACTCGATGAACAAGAGCATCTGGGTATGATCAGACCAAGTCCATCTCCATTGGGATGTGGTGTTCTTTTTGTCCAGAAGAAAGATGGCACGGACCGACTTTGCGTCGATTACCGCCCATTGAACAAGAAGACAATCAAGAATGAATACCCACTTCCCAATATCAATGAGCTATTCGAGCAACTCAAAGATGCAAAGGTGTTTTCCAAGCTTGACCTCTGAATGGGGTATCATCAGATTCACATTCGTCAAGAAGATATCCCAAAGATAGCATTGGGAACAAGCTTTGGTTCTTACGAATATATTGTCATGTCTTTCGGGCTTGCAAATGCCCCTCCAACTTTCTCTTGCATGATGAACTTCATCTTCAACTCCTACACCAATAAATTCTTCCTGGTGTATCTCGACGATATCCTGGTCTTCTCAAAGAATAAAAAGGATCATGCCAAGCATTTGTGATTGGTGCTCGACAAGCTCAGAGAGTATTAATTCTATGCAAATTTCTCCAAATGTGAGTTTTGGCTTGTGGACTCCGAGGAGGATTTGGAGTGTGGCGGCGGCTGAGGGGGACAATTGACCTAGTTTTTAGGGTTTGGTCTGATATATATAGCAAAAGGATTTTCTGATAGGGGCATTTGGTCCCTCCGATCTTAAACGGACGGTCGTGAAATAAAAGCTTAGGGAATCCAAATGAGAAAATGGTGATGTTTTGTAGATGTTTGGGGTTGATCCGGATCCAACGGTGACGACTGTCCGGGTCGGGTTCGGGACAACTTTCGGACACGCGCGATGAGGGCCGCGGGCCGACAAGAGAGTTTAGGTAGGGCCTGAAGGTGAGTGGTAGTGAGCTGTGTAGACGGTCGCGAGCTGAGAGAAGAGAAGAGAGGGAGGCCTGGCAACTGTTTTCGGAGACCGAAAACGCCCGACGTTCCACCGGCTATACTGCCGCTATAGTTAATCGTTGGGGCGTCAAACGAACTCCGATTGCGACGAAACTTGCCAGGCGGTCTACCTACACTATAACAAGACCACACGCCAACTTTCATCCCATTCCGAGAACATTTTCCGGCCACTTATAAAATACTATTTCGGACATGCCGCGGGCGCGTGCAAGTGTGTCTGGGCTCAGAACGGACAACGGACAGAACGAGGAGACTAGGACGGATGGAAGTTTTGAAAACATGATGACGCAATGTGGATGATGACATGGCAAGATGCAACACGCAAGAAAATGACAAGGCAACAACAGCGAATAACTGGAGGACACCTGGCACATCGGTCTCGGGGCGTCACAACACTCCACCACTACGAGAGGATCTCGTCTCGAGATCTAGAATGGCACCGGAGGGAAAAACGGAAGAGAAAAAGAAGAGGTAAAACAAAGTTGCTTCTTTGACAAATGAGTGAGACCAAAGAACCTTGAAAAGGTTAGGCCATTTTGAGAAAACAGTACAACGAAGATAAACGAAGTTGAAAACACTCTGTTAGAAAAGAGGAACAAGGAAGAACAACTTCGAACAGCACTTCGATTGGAAAGAGATGAAAGACTTGATAAAATGAAAAAAAATCTTGAGCAAAGGGACACAACACTCCGGTTAAATGGATAAACCAAGAAAAGAACACGATCCTGACAAAATGAAAAGATGGGTTGAAAAGAGCAACATCACAAAGCCTCCAGAACAAAAGTAAGAATGGAATGGGATGAACGAAGGGAAACAAGATCTCGAGGGAGCACGCTTACAACAAAAGCTAGAACGGAGTTGTTGGAAAACCAACAACGAAAAGAATAAGCTTGATATTGTCTTATGGAATACATCTCAAATTGATACGATAACGAAGGAGGAGAAATCTTGAACGAACCACCGTTAGAATTGAAAATGGAAGTAGCAAAGGCACAATTCACCTAGAAGGATTGGAGAACGAATGAAGATACTTGAGGGAATATAAATATATGAGGACGAAGAGATCACGAGCTGATTAGAGAATACTTGACTGATGCACCGATATGATTTCGAGAATGAGAACTGAAAGTTGGAATGAATAACTCTAAGAAGATGGGCTCCGGAGAATCAAACTGAAAAAAATACTCCTGAATTGCTCCGGATGGGTGAAATGAATTCTCACAATCGAAAACAATTATGAGAGCATGGCATCAAGCTAGAACCATGAACCTTGAAGAGAATGGAGCAAGATTTAAGAGAAACTCTTCTTCGGTCTTCAAATGTTGAGAATGACGATGAGAAACACCACCTTGAATTGTTGAGGCACTCCGGGATGAAGAATAGAAAGATTGAGCCAATGACGATGAGAAACACCACCTTGAATTGTTGAGGCACTCTGGGAAAAGACCTATGGGTTAGGGCCCACTCAAAAGAAACACTGTTGAACGATTTAAAAGATAGATTGCGCTGGTTGAATTAAATGGCTTGAATAAGATAACAACATTGAGATAGCTTAAGCGAATTAGCAATGGAAACGCGAATCTCCTGAGGTATCTTCAGCACTCTGGAACAATTGAATAGCGGGAAGTGGATGATTAAGAGGTGCACCGGCATGAAAGGACTAAGATCAATACCAAAGCTTGAATTGAATCCATCGGAAAAGAAAACAAGTGAAGAGTGACGAACTTGAAGCTTCCTTAGTATCTTCATGAGAATCACCGGATAAGAACATTGAGGAAAGAATGAAGAAACTTCACATCCATAAGATGGATACTTGATTCAGAAATCTGAGTCCTAGAAGAAACAAGGGGTGGGAGGGTGGGAAAAACAAAGGCAACTTGGGGACAGATGAAACGAACAACATTGGGAAAAACTAAGAGGTGATCTTGCGGATGTTGAAATGATCAGGTCCACTTGAAGAGAAACACACCGGTTGAAAAGGATTGACATGACAATCTCGATTATCATGAAGGATTGTTATTCACATCGGAGTATGAGAACACCGTTTAGGAAAGGTATGGAATCAACACTTGACATTGAAACAACTCGAATACCACAACAAAAACAAAAACAAAGGATTAACTTAGGAAATAAGACGGAAACAAACATATGATAGATCCCATATCGTATCATGTGTCTGTTGGAAAGATATCCTATGTGATACTTGAATTCCCACTTATAAACTCCCGAAACTTTCTGGTTATGCAATCAGGTGTTGGGGATACAGGGGAAGAAGAATATCTCACCCAAAACTAGCAAATCATGCATCCAGCTATATCCATCCTTCAACACATAACCAGGAAACCTTTGGAAATCGTGTACCTCAACCTTCGAAAAGCATCCGTTATACGAGTTATGGCAATACTCCTGAATTCCCGCCCCAGTACTAGGTGGCGTCGAGGTTATCTCACCAACAACTGCATAAAAGAGATTTTCGATGTCGGCGAACTCAAGTATTCGAGAACTGCAACGATAAAATTGTGTCGGAAACACCTCAGAGCTCAACTCCTCGGGACACTGCCACAACCCCTAAATGTCAGGAGGCACCAAGAACAATGTTCTCATCACAAAACCATCGGAACGATTCCAAGATACCCGTGTGATCCTAATTTTTTATTGAAATTTGAGAAGAGAAGAGTCAAAACTCTATGTCAGGAGGCCTCAGCAGAGCGATGAACGGATTGAGGAGTAAAAATAATACAACTCTCTGATATATATAATCCTAAGACTCAAAACATTTTGTTCTAGACTTAACAACGTCAGTGATTCGATCAAGCAGGGGGGGCTCCTAAGTCGGGGATGGCTCTGATTACCAACTTGTAACACCCACGATGCGCCTATATCTCCCACGTGTCTGGGCACGACTTAGAGGCATAGCCGCATGGTAGGTCTGTCGCAAGAGGGGTAATCTTTACACATCCCATGTACTGAATAAGAAAGGGGTAGAGAGTTGGCTTACAATCGCCACTTCATAGAATACAAGTTAGACATACAACATCCAGAATACAATCAAGGTCCGACTACGAAACCAAAATAAAAGAAGACAACCCCAAATGCTAGATCCCCGATTGTCCCAACTGGGCTCCACTACTGATCAACCAGAAAAGACAAATAACAACGACTAAGATCTTCATCGAGCTCCCACTTGAGCGCGGTTGCATCACCTGCACTGGTATCATCGGCACCTGCAACTGTTTGGAAGTATTTGCGAGTCACGAGGACTCAGCAATCTCACACCCGCGAGATCAAGACTATTTAAGCTTATGGGTAGGAAAGGGTAATGAGGTGGAGCCACAGCAAGCATTAAGCATATATGGTGGGTAACATAAGCAAATAAGAGCAAGAAGAGAAGCAATGCACTGTCGTGAAACTAGAAGTGATCAAGAAGTGATCCTGAAACTACTTACGTTCAAGCATAACACAAGAACCATGTTCACTTCCCGGACTCCGCCGAAAAGATACCATCACGGCTACACACGCAGTTGATGCATTTTAATTAAGTTAGGTATCAAGTTCTCTACAACCGGACATTAACAAATTCCCATCTGCCCATAACCGCGGGCACGGCTTTCGAAAGTTCAAAACCCGGCAGGGGTGTCCCAACTTATCCCATCACAAGCTCTCATGGTCAATGGAGGATATTCCTTCTCCCAAGAAGACCCGATCAAACTCGGAATCCCGGTTACAAGACATTTCCACAATGGTAAAACAAGACCAGCAAAGCCGCCCGATGTGCCGACAAATCCCGATAGGAGTCGCACGTATCTCATTCTCAGGGCACACCTAATGAGCACTCCATACGACTAAAACCAAACCTCAGGTTTCCCCGAGGTGGCGCTGCAAAGGACTCTAGTTCGGACCAACACTTAGACAAGCACTGGCCCGAGGGGGGCTAAAATAAAGATGACCCTTAAGTCTGAGAACACAAGGGAAGGTGATAGGTTGTTAGTGCAAATGTAAAACCAAGGTTGGGCCTTGCTGGAGGAGTTTTATTCAAAGCGAACTTTCAAGGGGTTCCCATAACACCCAACCACGTAAGGAATGCAAAATCAAGGAACATAACACCGGTATGATGGAAACTAGGGCGGCAAGAGTGGAACAAAACACTAGGCATAAGGCCGAGCCTTCCACCCTTTACCAAGTATATAGATGCATTAATTAAATAAGAGATATTATGAAACATATCCATGTTCCAAACATGGAACAAACTCCATCTTCACCTGCAACTAACAATGCTATAAGAGGGGCTGAGCAAAAGCGGTAACATATCCAAACAATGGTATGCTAGGAAAGGTGTGTTAGAGGCTTGACATGGCAATATGGGAGGCATGATATAGCAAGTCGTAGGTATCGCAGCATAGCACTAGAGCGAGCAACTAGCAAGAAAAGATAGAAGTGATTTCGAGGGTATGGTCATCTTGCATGAGATCCCGCAAGGAAGAAGAACGAGTCCATGAAGAAGATAAACGGACGTAGTCGAACGGATCCTCAGAAACGCGACGTTACCAGAACTAACCCGAAGAAGCAACACCGGAAAGAAGCAAACAACATAGTAAACAACCATCACATAATCATGGCATGATGCACAATCAAGTATGATGCATTTCCGGTTTAATGAGGCATGGCATGGCAAAGTGCAACAAACAACAGTACAAATTAAGTGGAGATCAATATACAACGGAGTTGCATATTGAAGAAAACACCACATGACTTATTTAGTTCTCTCTCGTTTAGGTACTCAACAATATTAAATGTTTTTTAGCATGGCAAGAGGTGAAGCAAATGAAAACTACCTATCTAGGCAAGTTTAAATGAGGCCGGAACAACAAGTAACAAGTCCAGAAGAATCCTCATGTGCATATTTTAGGTTTGGTACTGTTCTGCCCTAAACCAAATTTTAGAGTTGTTAAACATGCAAAGCAAGTACACCATGTTAAACTAGGCATTTTTCTACCCCATTTACATATAAAGTTTGTTAAATTTGGAGCTACGGTTATTAAGTTATGAAATAAATCATTTAGCATGTTATTTAAGCAAATTAATGCAAACATCAGTTTAAACATTTTAAACATGCATGAAAGTGGAAAATTATTAATTTACATAAAATTCTAAGCATTTTACATATAAAGTTTTTTTAATATGATGCACCGTTTGTGAGTAATTATATGCATGAAGCTTGGGGGGTTTGGTGAAAACAGGTAAAACACTGGAATATTGCTAAAATCGCAGACAAAGAAAAAAACACACTGGGCCGAATCTGGTTGGCCCGGTAGTGTACAGTTGAGGGAGTGGAGAGGGTCTGCTCACTTCGGGCCTTGGTCGAGCTGGTGGAGAGGGGAGGCTTCCAGGGGCGCGCAGCTCGGCTTGTTGGTGCGGCCCACGCCGCGTAGGAGGCAGGCTGCTGGGCGGCCGAATGGGCCTGGTAGCTCTGGGCCACGACGGGGCCTACGAGCGGAGCGAGCATCTCCTGCCCGTTGTCCTCATGCCCCCGCACGAGCAAGGAGGAGGAACGGCAATCATGGCGGCGGACGACGGTGGCTCGCCGACGGGGAGGCGCAGAGGAGGACCTGGGGCGCGGATCCGGGCGTGGAACAGCAGGAAAGGATGGATCCACCTCTGATCCGACGAGGCAAGGCATCCATGGCATGGATGGGGCTCCTCGTGTGAAGATGAGAGAGAGAGAGAGTTCATGAGGGAGAGGGAGAAGAGAGGAAAACGAGAAGAGGAGAGGGAGCTCGATCGGCCTGGGAGGTCCTCCGGTGGAGCTTGACCGCGACGAGATATCCGGTGGCCGCCGGCGACAGTGACGGGGTGCGGCACAGATGCGAGGCGGCGCTCGGGGCGGAGGCCGTTGCCTCGATCCAGATTGGATTGAGCGCTATAGGAGGAGCAGCGGCACGCTTCAGGCGGAGATGGGCTTCCAGGGCCCCGATCTGGGTCTTGGCGGGCCATGCGGCAGCGCAGGGGCGGGGGAATGCGCTGGGGACATGTGGTGTGGCGCTGGTGGTGGCTGCCGGCAGCTGGCGAACGGCGGCGTGCCAAGTGGTGGCAGGGAAGCGGGCAGGCGCGGAAATTGAGGAGGGAAGGTGGATGGAGGTAGGTGGAGTCTAGAAGATGCCAAATTTGGAAGGAGGGTGTCCATATATAGCAAAATGGCTAGGGTTTGGGTCTAGGGGTTGTTTTTGGACCCTGCGATCTCGATCGGACGGAACTTGACGTGAGGATAGGGTAGGTTGGAACTTGTGGGCTGTGCAGAAGGCCTCGGGATGAGAGGAGAGAAAAGAGACAGAGAGAGACCCGGGGACTGTTTTCGGAGACCGAAAACGCCCGACAATAGACCGACTATAATGTGGCTATAGTTAACCGTTGGGGTGTCAAATGAACTCCGAATGCGGTGAAACTTGGCAGGCGGCCTACCTACAATACAACAATACCACATGCCAACTTTCAACCCATTCCAAGAACATTTTCCGGCCACTTATCAAATTCTATTTCGGATGTGCCACGGGCGCATGCAAGTGTGTCTGGGCTCAGAACGGACAACGGAGAGAACTAGGAGACCCGGAACGAATGCATGTTTTGAAAAAAACACGATGCAGTGCACACGATGACATGACAACACGCAAGTGAATGACAACGCAACAACAGCGAATAACTGAAAGACACCTGGCGCAACGGTCTTGGGGCGTCACAATTTACTACTGTGGGCAGTTGTCTGATTAGATGGGATGCGTGTGAGTTGTCCGTCGTGCAGGCTCGACAAGGCGCGTGTGAGCAGTCCGCCGCGCAGGCGCGAGCGGTGCAAAAATTTATTGATGGTTTTGGTTTTAGCCGCCTCGGGAAGGTACATAGAACAGTCCTCTGTCTTATCTATAAGTGATGCCGCTGAGGATCACCGCCTGTTGCCATGGAGGATGGGCCGGCCAACAACTGGTGGCGGGTCGAGCTAGAACTGCAAGAGCCTCTGGCCAGCATGGACTTGATCAGCAGCGTCCCTGACGAGACGTTGGTAATAATCATATCCCTCATCCCCATCAAATCTGGCGTCCGGACCCCTATCCTCTCTCGTTAGTGGCTCCCCCTCTTGTACTCCACCATTCGCACCTCATCGACGACAATGAGCTTTCCAGCGGGGAGCACAAACTCTTGTAAGCATTGCACCCTGACACTCCACCCCCCTTCACCTCATCGAGGACGACGAGCTGTGCGATGGGGAGCGCGAACACTTGTACGCATTGTCCCACATCCATGCCACGCACTGATAACCCACAAGTATAGGGGATCAATTTTAGCTTTTTCGATAAATAAGAGTGTTCAACCCAACGAGGAGCTAAAGGTAGGATTTATATTCCCTTCAAGTTCTATCAACCACTGATACAACTCTACGCACACTGAACATTCGCTTTAGCTAGAAACAAGTATGAAACTATTTTATAGGAGTAGGGATAAGTTTGCAAGGATCAAACTAGATGTACTTAGCTAGAATAAAACTACGAGTAGTTTGGAAGATAATAAAAGTTAGTTGTTTAGTAGAAAACTTTTATAACAGAAGAGAAAGATTTTGTCCATCGGCAATCGATAACTAGACCGATAATCATTATTGCAATTTTATATGAGGTAGAGGCATGAACTAACAACCTTTCCGTACTTGGATCATGTGCACTTATGATTGGAACTCTAGCAAGCATATGCAACTACCAAAGATCATTAAGGTAAAACCCAACCATAGCATTAAGTATCAAGTCCTCTTTACTCCCATACGCAACAACCCTGAAAGTGCAACTATCCCTAGGTGGTTTTGGTAATTCCTAACAACATATAGCTCATTGAGCTAATGCTATTTCAAGATTAATATTTCAGGAAAGCTCAATGATTGGCATGGCATGGATGAGAAAAGTGGACCCCTCAAAATGTTAAGGACAAAAGGATTGGCCCAAAGCTCAAGACTCTACATTTTCTATTTTAGTGATCCAAGATCACATTGAGTCTATAGGAAAAGCCAATACTATCAAGGAGGGATGAGGTGTTTCTTAATGAGGCTCTTGCTCAAAATGCTTAGTGATATGCTCCTAAGACCTCAACTACTTTCTCACATCCACATATGACCTAAACCAAAAGTCAAACTCGGACCCACCGATTCTTTCTATCCGGTGCCACAGAGTTCAGATGTCATAGCCACTGCCACAAACCCTAGGCAAATCGGTCTCACCGATAGGGATCTCGGTCTCACCGAGATGGGATTGTAATCTCTCTGTTTCCCTTCGTAACGTTTCGGTCCCACCGAGATGAGAGATCAGTCCCACTGAGATTGCAATGTAAACTCTCTGTTTCCCTTGCGTAACATTTCGGTCTCACCGAAATGAGCGAATCAGTCCCACCGAGTTTACCTAACCAACTCTCTGGTTAGCTTATTAACAAAATTGGTCTCACCGAGTTTGTGTAATCGGTCTCACCGAGATTACTTTATGCCTTAACCCTAACCATATCGGTCCTATTGAGTTGCATGTCGGTCCCACCGAAAATCCTAACGGTCACTAGATTTGCTGAATCGGTCCGACCGAGTTTATCAATTCGGTCCCACCGAGATTCGCAAGTTGTGTGTAACGGTTAGATTTTGTGTGGAGGCTATATATACCCCTCCACCTCCTTTTCATTCGTGGAGAGAGCCATCAGAACGAACCTACACTTCCAACTTACTTTTTCTGAGAGAGAACCACCTACACTTGTGTTGAGGCCAAGATATTCCATTCCTACCATATGAATCTTGATCTCTAGCCTTCACCAAGTTGCTTTCCACTAAAATCTTCTTTCCACCAAATCCATATCCTGTGATAGAGAGTTGGGTGTTTGGGAGACTATCATTTGAAGCACAAGAGCAAGGAGTTCATCATCAACACACCATTTGTTACTTCTTGGAGAGTGGTGTCTCCTGGATTGGCTATGTGTCACTTGGGAGCCTCCGACAAGATTGTGGAGTTGAACCAAGGAGTTTGTAAGGGCAAGGAGATCTCCTACTTTGTGAAGATCTACCGCTAGTGAGGCAAGCCTTCGTGGGCGACGACCATGGTGGGATAGACAAGGTTGCTTCTTCGTGAACCCTTCATGGGTGGAGCCCTCCGTGGACTCGCACAGTCGTTACACTTCGTGGGTTGAAGTCTCCATCAACATGGATGTACGATAGCACCACCTATCGGAACCAAGACAAAAACATCCGTGTCTCCTGTTGCGTTTGAATCCTCCAAACCCTTCCCTTTACATTCTTGCAAGTTGCATGCTTTACTTTCCGCTTCTCATATACTCTTTGCATGCTTGCTTGAATTGTGTAAGATTGCTTGACTTGTACAAAGTTGCTAAAATCTGCCAAGAACTAAAATTGGGAAAAGGATAAGTTTTATTTGGTCAAGTAGTCTAATCACCCCCCCTCTAGACATACTTTCGATCCTACAAGTGGGATCAGAGCTTTGGTCTCCATTTGCTTTGATTTCCATAGCTTTTGGTAGTCATAGCCTTGGTTTCACAACCTAGGAGAGTATGGCGTCTAGCGAGGAAAATTACCACCGTAGAGGTCCTTACTTTGATGGTACTAATTTTGCTAGTTGGAAGCATAAGATGAAAATGCATATTCTTGGACATAACCCCGCCGTATGGGCTATTATGTGTATTGGCTTGCAAGGTGAATTCTTTGATGGGAGAGAACCGAACCGTGAAGCTACCACGGAAGAGTTGAAGATGCTGCAATACAATGCTCAAGCTTGTGATATCCTCTTCAACGGATTGTGCCCCGAAGAATTCAACAAAATCAGCCGTCTTGAGAATGCAAAGGAAATTTGGGATACGTTGATTGATATGCACGAAGGTACCGACTCCGTCAAGGACTCCAAGTTGGATGTGCTTGAACGTCATCTTGACAAGTTGAAAATGAAGGATGGTGAAGGTGTCGCTGAAATGTACTCTAGGCTTGCTCTTATCACAAATGAGATTGCCGGCTTAGGAAGTGAAGAGATGATCGACAAATTCATCATCAAGAAGATCCTAAGAGCTTTGGACAGAAAATATGATACCATATGCACATTGATCCAAATGATGCCCAATTACAAAGATCTCAAGCCAATGAAAGTCATTGGAAGAATTATTGCTCATGAGATGTTACTCAAGGATAAGGAGGAGCTCCATAACAAGTCAAGTGGTGCTTACAAATCCTCATGTGAAGCTCCCACAACATCAAGTGAGAAACAAACCTTCAATGAAGAATTGAGCCTAATGGTGAAGAACTTCAACAAGTTCTACAAGAGTAGAAGGAAAGAGAGAAGTTCCAAGTCAAGGTCCTACAATGACAAAAGGTCTTCTAGTCGAGTGCGAAATTGCTACAATTCTGGAAGACCCAGACACTATTCCAATGAGTGTACGGCACCCTACAAGAGAAGAGAAGATTCTCCAAAAGGAAGTAGAAGAGAAGAATCACAATCAAGAGAGAGAAGGAGTAGAGATGATCGTTATGAACGAAGAACATCCCGGAGAAGCAAGGATTCGGAAAGGAAGGGCAAGTCATCAAGGAGCTACACAAAACGAAGACATCAAGCTC
The DNA here is from genome assembly GCF_056163025.1 of Triticum urartu. Classification (NCBI taxonomy): domain Eukaryota; kingdom Viridiplantae; phylum Streptophyta; class Magnoliopsida; order Poales; family Poaceae; genus Triticum; species Triticum urartu. The sequence continues at coordinate 187,771,536 of NC_141873.1, read as the reverse complement.
ATGTTGGTGAATGGGTATCCAGCTCCGGCTCCGAAAATCACTCCGACTCCGAATATACTCAAGATGAAGGTGTTGCCGGTCTAGCACTTGTGTCAACCAACTCCTACGACATATTTGATTCACCAAATGAAGGACTTGGAAGATGCTTCATGGCTAAAGGCCCAAAGTTATCACACCCCAAGTATGTTGATTTCAGTAGTGATGAAGATGACTTGTTAGGTGATGATGATTTACTTGTTGACAACTCTAGTGATGAATACTATGATGAAACGTCAATTAATCATGCTAATCAAGATAAAACGAATGATAATGATAAGGAGAAGATTGAGTTTCTAACTAAAGAACTAAAAACTCTTAAGTTAGATCATGAAACTATTGTAACACCCTCGATGCGACTATATCTCCCACATGTCGAGGCACGACTTAGAGGTATAATCGCATTGAAGGCATATGTCGCAAGTTAGGCAATCTTCACAACATCCCATGTAATATAGATAATAAAAGGGGGAGATAACATAGTTGGCTTACACTCGCCACGTCAATCAAGTACATAAATAACATTACATCATCCAAACACTCATGGCCCGACTATGGCGCCAAAATAAAAGATAACCCAACAAGCGACACGGTCCCGATCACCCCAACTGGGCACCACTAATGATCCTTAGGGAAAGACACATAGTATCGTTGAGAGTCCTCGTCGAACTCCCACTTGAGCTCAAGCGCGTCACCTGGAGCGGAATCATCAGGCCCTGCATCTGGTTTGGAAGTAATCTGTGAGCCACAAGGACTCAGCAATATCGCACCCTCGCGATCAAGACTATTTAAGATTAATAGGTAAGGCAAGGTAAATATATGTGGAGCTGCAGCAAGCGACTAGCATATGTGGTGGCTAAACTGCTCGCAAAAGAGAGCGAGAAGAGGAGGCAAAGCGCGAGCGAGAAACTAGAGAGCAACCTGCGCAAGTATTACTCCAACACCATGTTCACTTCCCGGACTCCTCCAAGAAGAGACCATCACGGTAACACACTGAGTTGATTCATTTTAATTAAGTTAAGGTTCAAGTTATCTACAACCGGACATTAACAAATTCCCATTTGCCCATAACCGCGCGCACGGCTTTCGAAAGTTCAAATCCCTGCAGGGGAGTCCCAACTTAGCCCATGACAAGCTCTCACGGTCAACGAAGGAATAGACCTCCTCCCGAGACGTTCCGATCAGACTCGGTACCTCGGTTCTTCAAGACACTTCGACACGTTAAAACAAGACCAGCAACACCGCCCGAATGTGCCGACAAATCCCGATAAGAGCTGCACATATCTCGTTCTCAGGGCACACTCAGATGAACACTACGTACAACTAAAACCAACCCTCGAGTTGCCCCAAGGTGGCGCTGCAAGTGGCTCTATTTGGACCAACACTCAGAGGAGCACTGGCCCGGGGGGGTTTAAAATAAGATGACCCTCGGGCTCCGGAAACCCAAGGGAAAAAGAGGCTAGGTGGCAAATGGTAAAACCAAGGTTGGGCATTGCTGGAAAAGCTTTAATCAAGGCGAACTATCAAGGGGTTCCCATTATAACCCAACCGCGTAAGGAACGCAAAATCCGGGAACATAACACCGATATGACGGAAACTGTCCCTCAGTTAACCGTTGGAGTATCAAACGAAGTCCAAATGGTACGAAACTTGACAGGCGGTCTACCGGTAGTAAACCAAGGCCGCTTGGAAAGTCTCGGTCCAATCCGGAAATGTTTAATCCCCACACACGAAAGAAAGGAAGAAATGACCACCGAAGGAGAACGAAGCGCCGGAATGCAAAACGGACAACGGGGAAAATGCTCGAATGCTTGAGAAGAACACGTATGCAAATGCAATGCACATGATGACATGATATGAGATGCATGACAACGACAACAACACACGGAGACAAAAACCCAAACCCGAGAAAATAAAATAAAATAAAATAACTTAACGCCGGAACGGCAAGAGTTGGAGTACAAATTGGGCAAGTCATATCCGGGGTGTTACAACAATCCACCACTACGAAAGGATCTCGTCCTGAGATCTAGGACTGAAAGAACGCCGGGTATTCAGAACGGAGGTGATCCTCGCGTTCCCAGGTAGCTTCACAGTCGGAATGGTGTGACCACTTGACTTTGAGGAATTTGATTGAATTGCTGCGAGTCTTGCATTCAGTCTCTTCGAGAATAGCAACGGGGTGCTCACGATAGGAGAGATCTTCTTGGAGCTCAATGTCTTCGAAGTTGACAGTGCGGTCAGGAGTCTTGAAGCACTTTCGGAGCTGAGAGACATGGAACACATCATGAAAATTTGCAAAGTTTGAAGGAAGCTCGAGTTGATAGGCGAGATCGCCTCTCTTGCTGAAAATCTTGAAAGGTCCCACGTATTTGGGGGCAAGCTTCCCTTTGATACCGAAGCGACGAGTACCTTTCATAGGAGAGACGCGAAGGTAAACATGATCTCCGATCTCGAAAGCCAAATCACGGTGCTTACTGTCATAGTAGCTCTTCTGGCGGGATTGGGCTGCTTTGAGGTTATCTCGAATGACTTTGCCCATTTCCTCTGCCTCTGTGATTAATTCATTACCCAAAAGCTGACGTTCACCGGTTTCAGACCAGTTGAGAGGGGTACGGCACTTCCTGCCATACAGAATTTCAAATGGGGCCTTGCCCGAACTTGCTTGAAAATGTTGTTGTAGGAGAATTCAGCATATGGAAGACAATCCTCCCACTTCATGCCGAAGGAGATCACACAAGCCTTGAGCATATCTTCAAGAATCTGGTTGACACGCTTGACTTGACCGCTAGTTTGAGGATGGAAAGCTGTGCTGAAGAGGATGTTGGTGCCTATGGCCTTCTGAAAAGAATCCCAAAACTTGGAGGTAAAGACGCTGCCACGGTCTGAAGAGATCACTTGTGGAATACCATACAGAGAGACAATTCGAGAGGTATAGAGCTCCGCCAATTGTGCTGCAGTGATTGACTCTTTGGTAGGCAGAAAGTGAGCCACTTTGGTGAGTTTGTCGATGACAACGAATATAGCATCATTGCCACGCTTGGACTTTGGAAACCCAGTCACGAAGTCCATTTCAATGTGGTCAAACTTCCATTCTGGAATGGCAAGAGGTTGGAGGAGACCAGCTGGCCTTTGGTGTTCTGCCTTCACTCTTCTGCAGACATCACATTCATTCACGAACTGAGTAATCTGGCGCTTCATTCGAGTCCACCAATAAGCCTGCTTGAGGTCCTGATACATCTTCGTGCTCCCAGGGTGGATGGAGAGGAGAGAATTGTGCGCCTTGTTCATGATCACTTTACGAAGTTCACCTTTGGGCACGACAATACGATCCTCGAAGAAGAGAGTATCCTTGTCATCAAGGCGGTAACACTTGTACTTGGGTTGATTCTTGGCAATCCCAATCTTCACCTTTTTCACCATAGCATCAAGAAGCTGGGCTTGGCGAATCTGGTCTTCCAATGTAGGAGAGACTTGATGGTTGGCGAGGAAACCTTGAGGAACAGCTTGCAGATTAAGTTTACGGAAAGCTTCACAAAGCTCGGTTTGATAAGGCTTGAGAATCAGACTGTTGCAATAAGCCTTTCTGCTCAATGCGTCAGCAATCACGTTGGCCTTGCCTGGAGTATACTCGATACTCGGATTATACTCTTGAATCATTTCGACCCATCGAGTTTGCCTGAGGTTGAGATAAGGCTGAGTGAAGATGTACTTGAGACTCTTGTGGTCAGTGAAGATGTCCAGTTTTCTTCCCAATAAGAGATGTCTCCAAGTCAAAAGAGCATGCACAACTGCCGCCAACTCGAGGTCATGAGTCGGGTAGTTCTTTTCATTGGGCTTCAACTGGCGAGAGGTATAAGCAACAACTTTCTTCACTTGCATCAACACTTCGCCAAGACCTTGGAGAGAGGCATCACAAAACACCTCGTACGGCTTGGATTCATTAGGCGGAGTCAGAACTGGAGGAGTGATCAATTTCTCTTTCAAAGTGTTGAAAGCAATGTCACACTCCAGAGACCAAACGTACTTGACGTGCTTCTGGAGAAGATTTGAGAGAGGCTTCGCGATCTTAGAAAAGTTTTCAATGAATCTTCGACAATAGCTTGCGAGACCGAGGAAGCTACGGATTTGCTTCACATTCTAAGGAGGTTCCCAATTCACAATTGCAGACACCTTCTCAGGATTCACGGCAATGCCCTTGGCAGAGATGATATGACCAATATAAAGAACCTCATCGAGCCAAAATTCGCACTTGGAGAACTTGGCGTAGAACTGATGTTCCCTCAACTTATCGAGTACCAAACACAAGTGCTTGTCATGATCTTCCTTGTTCTTCAAGAAAACCAGAATGTCGTCGAGATAGACCAAAACAAAGTCATTGGTGTAGGCGTTGAAGATGAAGTTCATCATGCGAGAGAAAGTCGGAGGAGCGTTGACGAGGCCAAAAGACATGACAGTGTATTCATATGAACCATAGCTTGTCCTGAAAGCCGTCTTGGGAATATCTTGCTCACGGATTCGAATCTGATGATAACCCATACGGAGATCAAGCTTGGAGAATACTTGGCCACCTTGGAGTTGTTCGAACAGCTCGTTGATGTTGGGAATTGGGTATTTGTTCTTTATGGTCTTCTTGTTCAATGGACGGTAATCAACACAAAGTCGGTCCGTTCCATCCTTCTTCTTCACAAAAAGAACACCACAACCCCACGGAGAAGAACTAGGCCGGATGAGACCCATTCTTTCTTGAATATCGAGTTGCTTCTTCAGCTCCTTTAACTCTTCAGGTCCGAGCTTGTAAGGACGCTTGCACACTGGTTCCGTGCCAGGCTCAAGATCAATAACGAATTCAACTGGCCGGTGCGGAAGCATTCCTGGAAGCTCTTCTGGAAAGACGTCTTGATAGTCGCAAACGACTGGAATTTGCGAGATGGCATAGAGTTCACCCTTCTCATTGAGAGAAAACAGACGGATTATATCATCACGAGCGGCAAACACAATTACATCCCCAGCAAATGAGTCAATTGAATCTGCCTGGCTGCACAATCAAGATGCGCCTAGTGCTTAGTAAGCCAATCCATTCCGAGAATAAGATCAATATCCGAGTTGCCAAGAACCACCAGAGAAGAGAGAAACTTGTAATCGCCCAACGTGATAGAGACATCCGGAACGCAATTGTTAGAAGTCATTTGCTTGCCCGGAGACACAATCTTCAACGGAACAGGAATCGTTTCGGTCACAAAATCATGCTTGGCCACAAATGGTGTTGAAATAAAAGAAAGCGATGCACCTGTGTCAAAAAGAACTTTTGCAGGAACATCGTTAACAGGAAGGTTACCCATAATCACATCAGGTGAGTCCTCTGCCTGAGCTGCGTTCAGCAAATTGACCTTGGCGTGCTTGGGGTTATGCTTGACCACAGCTGTACTTGCCGATCTGACAGGAGGAGGAGGAGGAAGACGCCTCTGGTTGAAACACTTGTTGGCATAATGACCCTTCTGTTGGTACTTGTTGCACGTGATCTCTGAAAGCGGACGGTGATACGGAGCACTCGATCTTGGAGCTTGAGACGAAGTCTTGTTCTGAAAGCCAGGGTTGGGTGGGTGGGAAGAACCACTGCCACCTTTGCTCTTCTGCTGATACGGCTAACGGAACGGAGGAGGAGGAAGCCAATACTTTTGCTGCTTGGCCACTTGAGTAGAGGAAGAAGGAGTAGCATCTCTGACTCGCTTCTTGGAAGCATCACACCTCAGTTGAGCAGCCTCTTGCTTCAGTGCCATGTTGTAGAACTCATCGTACCTCAAGGGCTCAAAGAGAACAAGAGCTAGCTGAATTTCTTCTCTGAGACCACCCCTGAACTGATATATCATGCTCTTCTCATCAGGTACGTCCTGCTTGGCAAAGCGGGCGAGCTTCTGAAACAACTTGTTGTAGTCATAGACAAACAAAGAGCCTTGCTTCAGGTTGCGGAATTCCTCACGCTTGCTTTCAACCATGCTCTGAGGAATATGGTGAGCTCTGAAATCTTGACAGAATTCATCCCAAGTGATAACACGTCCACCTCTGGAATCCTTGTACTGCTGGAACCATTCTGCAGCTTGGTCTTTGAGTTGGAAGGAAGCGAACTTGAAAAAGTCCTCAGGCGTGACGTTACTGCACTCGAAATGCTTGCACAGATCCACAAGCCAATCGTCAGCATCGGTTGCCTCAACACAATTGCTGAAAGTCTTTGGCACGTTAGCAAGGAACTGGTTGAGTGTAGCAAAGTCATTCTGATTGTTGCCTTGGTTCCCTTGGTTGCCTTGATTGCGCTCTTGGAGAATTTGCATGATCAACTGTGTGTTTGCATTGGTTGCGGCCATCACAACTTGCCATGCCTCCGGAGGAGGTGGAGGTGGTGGTGGATCAGGATTCGGAGTCGTGCGCGTTGGAGGAGCCATCCTGTAGAGGTTGACATCCATTAGCACATTGATAGACAAATATTGAAACTGAATCCAACGGAATGAAAATTGCAACATATAGTCTTCACATCTGAACAAAATGAACGAATGCATTCCTCTTGAAATGGTCACATATCCATAAATTGAGAAGCCACTTAGAATTTAGGTAGAGAAATAAATCAACAAGGTACGGATCAAGAACGAATACTCAGTAAGAAATCCCAATCTCAAACCAAATATCCGTGGAAGAAGAACTAGAGCTACAAGAATTCCCACCTATGAAACTCCTGAACCTTTCCGGTTATACAATCAGGTGTTGGGGATACAGGGGAAGCATAATATCTCACCCAAATCTAGCAAATCCTACATCCAGCTGTATCCATCCTTCAACACATAACCGAGAAAAACTTCGGAAACCATCTACCTCAACCTTCGAAAAGCATCTGTTATACAAGTTATGGCGATACTCCCGAACTCCCGCCCCAGTACTGGGTGGCATCGAGGTTATCTCACCAACGAACTGCATAAAAGAGATTTTTGATGTCGGCATACTAAACTCAGGTATTCCAGAATTGCAACGGTAAAATTATGACGACAACACCTCAGAGCTCAACTCCCCGGGACACTTCCACAAAACCCCTGACAGGAGGCACCAAGACAATGTTCTCATCATAAAACCATCGGAACGATTCCAAGATACCCGCGTGATCCTAAAATTTATTTAGTGAAATTTGAGAAGAGAAGAGTCAAAACTCTACGTCAGGATGCCTTACCAGAGCGATGAGGAGACTGGGAAGTAAAAAGAATTCCTAAACTCTCCGATATATAATTCCTAAATGACTCAAAACATTTTTCTAGACACAACTCGGCTGCTAGAACGATCAAGCAATGGGGCTCCTAAGGTCGGGGAAGGCTCTGATTACCAACCTGTAACACCCTCGATGCGACTATATCTCCCACGTGTCGAGGCATGACTTAGAGGCATAATCGCATTGAAGGCATATGTCGCAAGTTAGGCAATCTTCACCACATCCCATGTAATATAGATAATAAAAGGGGAGATAACATAGTTGGCTTATAGTCGCCACGTCAATCAAGTACATAAATAACATTACAACATCCAAACACTCATGGCCCGACTACAGCGCCAAAATAAAATATAACCCAACATGCGACACGGTCCCGATCACCCCCAACTGGGCACCACTACTTATCATCAGGAAAAGAAACATAGTATCGTTGAGAGTCCTCGTCGGACTCACACTTGAGCTCGAGCGCGTCACTTGGAGCGGAATCGTCAGGCCCTGCATCTGGTGTAATAGTAATTTGTGAGCCACAGGGACTCAGCAATCTCATACCCTCGCGATCAAGACTATTTAAGCTTATAGGTATGGCAAGGTAAATATGTGGAGCTGCAGCAAGCGACTAGCATATATGGTGGCTATCGTGTTCGCAAAAGAGAGCGAGAAGAGGAGGCAAAGCGCGATCGAGTAACTAAAGAGGGCAACCTGCGGCAAGCATTACTCCAACACCGTGTCCACTTCCCGAACTCCGCCGAGAAGAGGCCATCACGGTAACACACTCAATTTATTCATTTTAATTAAGTTAAGGTTCAAGTTATCTACAACCGGACATTAACAAATTCTCATCTGCCCATAACCGCGGGCACGGCTTTCGAAAGTTCAAATCCCTTCAGGGGAGTCCCAACTTAGCCCATGACAAGCTCTCACGGTCAACGAAGGAATAGACCTCCTCCCGAGACGTTCCGATCAGACTCGGTACCTCGGTTCTTCAAGACACTTCGACAGGTTAAAACAAGACCAGCAACACCGCCCGAATGTGCCGACAAATCCCGATAGGAGCTGCACATATCTCGTTCTCAGGGCACACTCAGATGAACACTACGTACAACTAAAACCAACCCTCGAGTTGCCCCGAGGCGGCGCTGCAAGTGGCTCTATTTGGACCAACACTCAGAGGAGCACTGGCCCGGGGGGGTTTAAAATAAGATGACCCTCGGGCTCCGGAAACCCAAGGGAAAAAGAGTCTAGGTGGCAAATGGTAAAACCAAGGTTGGGCATTGCTGGAAAAGCTATAATCAAGGCGAACTATCAAGGGGTTCCCATTATAACCCAACCGCGTAAGGAACGCAAAATCCGGGAACATAACAACGATATGACGGAAACTCGGGCGGCAAGAGTGGAACAAAACACTAGGCGAGAGGCCGAGCCTTCCACCCTTTACCAAGTATATAGCTGCATTAAGATAACAAGATAATATAATGATATCCCAACAAGTAAATAAATGTTCCAATAAGGAACGGCCTCCAATCTTCACCTGCAACTAGCAACGCTATAAGAGGGGCTGAGCAAAGCGGTAACATAGCCAATCAACGGTTTGCTAGGACATGGTGGGTTAGAGGTTTGACATGGAAATTTGGGAGGCTTGAAAGCAAGTGGTAGGCATCGTAGAATTGGCATAGCAAAAGAGCGAGCATCTAGCAAAGCAAAGATAGTAGTGATTTCGAGGGTATGATCATCTTGCCTGCAAAGTGGTCAGAGATGACTGGATCCTCGAAAGCAAACTCAACGGGCTCCTCGTTAGCGAACTCGTCTCCCGGCTCTACCCAAACAAGACAAACAAGCAAATGGAACACAATCAACCACGGGCAAAGATCAAACAATATGATGCAAAGATGGTATGCTATGCGGGATGCGATGCGGGATGCATATGCAAGATTTGACAAGGGATGCATGAACCTGGCCTCAACATGGGAATCCAAGTGTGCCACTGGAAAGATGAGATGAAATCGCTTGAAAACGATATAAGGAACGCCGGAATCGGAGTTACGGTTTGGAAATGGCAAGCAATTCAAATATGACACCGGTCTGTGATTTACAGCAAGTAGCCATCTAAATGCAAAGAGATGAACATGCTACAGCACCCAAACATGAAACAAAATACATGGCAGGGATGCATACAAGATGCTTAACAAAAGTCTAGCACTGAGCTACGGACAATTCATCCATTAACATGTTCAAACAAGCATGGCAAAAATGCATATGACAAACAGATTTCAGACTTAGTGAAATTAACACTTGTCTGGAATTTCAGATCAGGTAGCACTCTTCGGAGCAACAAAACTACATGTTACAGGACCTGAACATGGAAAAGTAAAGCATGGCATGGAGCAACTCAAAGATCTTAACAAAAGTGCCTTAGTGACCTTGAGCCAAAAGGGATCAGAAAATACAATTGCAAGCATGTGAACATGGCAAAAACATAATCAGATCACAGACTTAGTGAAAACTGGAGCATGCTGAAACAGATATCAAGTAGGCATGTTTACGAGCTCGATGCACTCCCTACGGAGCAAGTCATGATAAACTAAGCATACACCCATCAAGAATACATAAAATTCAAGCTAGACATGGCAAGAAGAATAGCATAGCATGCTTGGATGAACTACAACATCATCGGCAAAATCGCTAGCAAGTAGACAATCTGTCCGGATTTACGAAGTAGCAAAAGTAGAGCTCGATTGACTCAAGCTAGGGTGCTCCATAATAGCAAACAAAGACATGGATGGATAGAGCACTACAATATTAACAAAACATCCTTACTGATCATCCTCAAAAGAGGCACGGATCACTAGGAAACAACATGAACATATGGCCATATGAGATAAACAGCTCAAGGACTTGGTGGAAATGCTAAGTCCCTGAAAACAGCATTACCAAGTGCCTCACTTTGCAAGCTTGTGCTAGTCACCACACACATCACAAAAATACATGGGTTGCACCTCTGGAAAGATGGAAAAACCCTGAACAACACATATGTAGAGCTCATGGGCATATCATGCACACAGTAATCATGGCAAAAATGACAAATATCTAAATGGAGTAGCAGATCTGACAATTATCTGAAGTAGCACTCTTCTAACAGCATTTCGGGCATCAAGATGAACTCAAATTAAAATGATGCAATGGAATGAAACGATGTAATCTCTGAGACGAACATTTTGATATGCTACACGCATGAATTGGAGAAACAGGTGCTGAGTTATATCATGATGAAATATGCATAAAATGACTGAAAATTAGGGTTAGAGGTCGACCCCAGATCTAGATCTAGATCGGGCCGACGCGGATTTTGAGGTTCACCGGATCTGAGCTCCTGCTCGCTGGAGATGGAGGGTTCACCGGAGTGGTGGGGACTTGCCAGGGCGGCTCGCCGGCCGGAGAGGAAGGCGGCGAAGGCGGCCGGCTCGGGACGGTGCGGCGGGCGTGCGGCGGCGGGGCTTGGCGAGGTGCGAGGCCGTGGGGCACTGGTGGTCATCGGCGGTTGGAGAGGGCGGAGGGCGGCGCGGCGGGCGTGCGGCGGCGCGCCGACGTCCTGGCGGGGTCGGGCGAGGTGCGCCCAGGCGGCGGGCGAGGCAAGGGAGGCGCGGCCCGGTGGCGCGCGGCGGAGGGCCGCGGATGGGCCTGCGGCGGTGGGAGGTGGCCGGCGGCCACGTGGCGGGAGGAGAGAGGCTGGGGGAGCGGGGCGGACGTGTCCGGCCCGGTTGGACACGTCCGACGGCTGGAGGAGGACGGAGACTAGGGTTAGGGTAGGGGAAGATCCGAAAATTCGGGGGGAGACACATATTTATAGGTAGAGGGAGCTAGGAAGCTCCAAATGGAGTGCGGTTTTCGGCCACGCGATCGTGATCGAACGCTCTAGATGATGGAGAGGGTTTAGGTGGTTTTGGGCCAAATTGGAGGGGTGTTGGGCTGCAACACACACGAGGCCTTTTCGGTCCCTCGGTTAACCGTTGGAGTATCAAACGAAGTCCAAATGGTACGAAACTTGACAGGAGGTCTACCGGTAGTAAACCAAGGCCGCTTGGCAAGTCTCGGTCCAATCCGGAAATGTTTAATCCCCACACATGAAAGAAAGGTAGAAATGACCACCGGAGGAGAATGAAGCGCCGGAATGCAAAACAGACAACGAGGAAAATGCTCGAATGCATGAGAAGAACACGTATGCAAATGCAATGCACATGATGACATGATATGAGATGCATGACAACGACAACAACACACGGCGACAAAAACCCAAACCCGAGAAAATAAAATAAAATAACTTAACGCCGGAACGGCAAGAGTTGGAGTACAAATTGGGTAAGTCATATCCGGGGTGTTACAGTGCAGGAGGAAGTCCTCGATCCATACCGCAGGATCTGTTGTGCCGTCGTATGATTCTATATTTACGGGTTTGCGGCGCCTCTGTACTGGGCTATATCGCGACGTAGCTTAAATGAGTCTTGTCCGCCGTGTTCGGCCCGGCCGGACTTACTTCTACTGTTTCCGATGTGACAGTTATCTTCTCGTATAGTGGCATGCCCTCGCGATCCGTAGATCGATCTTGCGTGTTTTGCTTTGTCCTCCAATATGTCTCGCAGGTCTGGCATATTTCCCCATCCCTTGACATTTTTATTTAAGTGGCGTCGGGGTGCGGGCTGATGTTTTGGCTGGAATGCCTCTTTGTCGCGGCCACGAGGTGGCCGGTCAGCCGCGTCATACGCTGGAGATGTAGGTTTTGGTGCTTGCTCCTCTAGTCGGGGTAGCAACCTGCGCTTTGGGCAACTCTTGGAGGGGCGTTCGAGTTTATATTCCTCGGCCGCAAGGACTTTAGTCCATCTGTCAGCTAGCAAATCTTGATCATCTTGAAGCTGTTGTTGCTTTTTCTTAAAGCTATTTTCCATGGATATAAGCCGACGCTTGAAGCGCTCTTGTTCGACGGGATCCTCAGGCACGACCAATTCGTTATCGTTGAGGCTTGCCTCGTCTTCGGAGGGAGGCATGTAATTATCATCGTCCGCTTCTCCATCTGCCGCTGTCCCGGGAGGGCTGGCTTCTCCATCCTCCTGCCCTAAATCTTGCTGGAGGGGATTGTTGTCGTCTTCGGCACTGTCCGGAGTGCTATTATCTCCTATGCTGTTGTCACCGCTTTTGCTTTGGTGAGACTTAGAGCGGCGGCGCTGACATCGGCGCTTGGGTTGCTTCTTGGAGGGGTCATCCTCCATTGTCCCGTCGCCATTGCTTTCTTTGGGTGTGTCCACCATATATATGTCATATGACGAGGTGGCTGTCCAGTGCCCTGTGGGCAGTGGTTCCTCTTCGTCTCCCACATCGTCGTCCATACCATTGATGTCCACGGAGTCGAAGTCGAGCATGTCGGTTAAGTCGTCGACAGTGCCTACTAAGTGGGTGGTGGGTGGGCGGCGAATTTCTTCGTCATCCGCATCCCAATCCTGTCGGACATAGTTCGGCCAGGACTCTCCTGACAAGGAGAGAGACCTTAATGAGTTTAGTATGTCGCCGAAGGGACAGTGCTGAAAAATATCCGGGGAGGTAAACTCCATGATCGGCGCCCAATCGGATTCGATAGGCACAGGCGCAGGCGGTTCGGAGTCCGTGGCCGGGGAGGGATCTGGTAGTTCGGCGTCACGGCTCCCGTGAAGGGTAAGATCGATACTCGGCTCGATCACCGATGAGAGTGCGGCCCTCGTGGCGGGGTCTATCCACCCGTCCATGGATGGCTCAACTGGCTCCGAATTGAGGGTCGGAGCGGTTGCCGGCGCGATCTCCTGGACACTGTCCGATGGCAGAGCAAAATCATGCTCATTGTGACTGTGTGGCGCACTAAGCGGCGGCTCAAATCCGTCGAAGATCAAGTCTCCTCAGATATCGGCCGTGTAGTTTAAGCTTCCAAACCTGACCTGGTGGCCAGGCGCATAACTCTCGATCTGCTGCAGATGGCCAAGCAAGTTGGCCCGCAGTGCGAAGCCGCCAAATACAAAGATCTGTCCGGGGAGAAAAGTCTCACCCTGGACTGCATTGTTATCGATGATCGAAGGAGCCATCAAGCCTAACGGCGACGACACAGAGTAACTCTCAATGAAAGCACCAGTGTCGGTGTCAAAACTGGCGGATCTCGGGTAGGGGGTTCCGAACTGTGCGTCTAAGGCGGATGGTAACAGGAGGCAGGGGACACGATGTTTTACCCAGGTTCGGGCCCTCTTGATGGAGGCAAAACCCTACGTCCTGCTTGATTATACTTGATAATATGGGTATTACAAGAGTTGATCTACCACGAGATTGGAGAGGCTAAACCCTAGAAGCTAGCCTATGGTCTGATTGTATGTTTTCCTACAGACTAAAACCCTCCGGTTTATATAGACACCGGAAGGAGCTAGGGTTACACAAGGTCGGTTACAAAGGAGGAGATATACATATCCGTATTGCATAGCTTGCCTTCCATGCCAAGTAGAGTCCCATCCGGACACAGGACGAAGTCTTCAATCTTGTATCTTCATAGTCCAACAATCCGGCCAAAGGATATAGTCCGGCTATCCGAGGACCCCCTAATCCAGGACTCCCTCAGGTGGACTGGGAGTACATCAGGGAAAATGAAGAACACTATCCTGGAGTCTATGATAGTTTCAAGTCTTGTGGAGTAGAGGGCTTTGTTGGGTGGAATGATGAGCTTATTATGCAGTTCTACTCCACAACTCATTTCTACCCTGATGGAAGGATTGTCTGGATGTCTGAAGGTACTAGGTACCAGTCAACGGTTGAAGAATGGGAAAAATTGATCAATGCTCCTGAGGAGAATGAAGATGACTTAGATGTCTATGCCGAGAAGAAGAAGGATCACAACACCATGGCACATATGTACAGAGAGATCCCAGATGCTTCTCTTGAGACACACAAATTTGGATCAGTACATTACCTTCTGCCAGGTTTGCCAACAATCAACTGGATCCTCAGGCACACTCTATTCCCAAAGTCAGGTGATCACAAGATGATCAGAGGCCATGCAATTAACCTACTTCACATATTTGATGTGCCTCAAAAGTTCAAATTCATTAGCCTAATTGTGGAAACCATAAAGAGAACAGCTGCAGATCAGAAGAAGTTGTGGGTATGCCCCACAGATCTAGGAGCTAATCTACTCCAAGATGGGAACTGGCACATATCTCTTGGACAAGGAACATATGCCTATCTACCCAGACTTTGAGGACAACACTATGGTAATGGATGAGAATGAACCATCTTCTGTGCAAGCACAAGCAAAGAGGGAGAAGGCAAGGACTGAGAAGGCTGCAAAGATGCCAACCATTGATGATGCATCTCAGTATCTTCTAAAGAGCAAGCAAGATCAGCTTGGCTACTTGATTGCCTCCACTCTGAGGATTGAGAAGGGATTGGCCACCCTGACTCAAAACCAGGAGAGCTTGGAGAGGATCATGGAGCAGAAGTTCTATGATTTAGACGTGAAGGTCATTGAGATACAGTTAGTTGTTGAGCAACTTCAGGATGAAGTACAGGAGAAGAAGGGCAAGTCTACCATTGATGCTTTTGCTAGAGTGCCCAGAGGACAGAGATCTACTGCAATGCCAGTTACAGACACCAGAGCAACTTCATCTGCACCATCTATAGCTTCAGTGCCACCAGCTCCAGCACCCACTCCACCAGCTCCATCTACATCAACCAATGCCTTCATCCTTGGAGCTTTATCTACACCACCACCTAAAGACCAAGCTTGAGAGTCGATCTTGCACTATGCATTTTTATGACCTTTTTGGTAACTTGTTGCCAAAGGGGGAGAAAATGTATAGATCATAGGCTTCGAGAGAGAGTGTTGCTCTTTTCTCTCTCTCTCTTGTTTTTTTGGTGGTTGAACTTTGTTATTTGCTTGTTTGAGATACTTTATGCTTTTGTGTGATACTTGGATGATCATGTGTTTGATCATATGCTACCTTAATGCTTGTTGGATGACATTATCCTTTTATATCCCCATATGATCATTCACTTTTCTTGGTGATGAGTGCATGTATTTAATTATTATCATTTTGAGCGCTCCACCAAGATGTATGTGACATGGAAGAGTAACCCCTGACCCTAACTCATTGTGCATTTGCATTCCAAAGCAAAGCTTAAACTATGCACAAATTTAGGGGGAGCTCTTGCTTTTCACATACCTATCAAATCGATAATGTTTTTCATTCTTATTATCATTTGTCGAAGCTTTGATCTATATGTTTTCATCAATTACCAAAATGGGGAGATTGAAAGTGCAACTATCCCTAGGTGGTTTTGGTAATTCCTAACAACATATACCTCATTGAGCTAATGCTATTTCAAGATTAATATTTCAGGAAAGCTCAATAATTGGCAAGGCATGGATGAGAAAAGTGGACCCCTCAAAATGCTAAGGACAAAAGGATTGGCTCAAGCTCAAAGCTCAAGACTCTACATTTTCTATTTTAGTGATCCAAGATCACATTGAGTGTATAGGAAAAGCCAATACTATAAAGGAGGGATGAGATGTTGCTTAATGAGGCTCTTGCTCAAAATGCTTAGTGATATGCTCCAAAGCCCTCAACTACTTTCTCACATCCACATATGACCTAAACCAAAAGTCAAACTCGGCCCCACCGATTCTTTCTATCCGGCGCCACCGAGTTTAGATGTCATAGCCACTGCCACAAACCCTAGGCAAATCGGTCTCACCAATAGGGATCTCGGACTCACCGAGATGGGATTGTAATCTCTTTGTTTCCCTTCGTAACGTTTCGGTCCCACCGAGATGAGCAATCGGTCCCACCGAGATGAGCGATCGGTCCGACCAAGATTGCAATGTAAACTCTCTGTTTCCCTTTCGTAACATTTCGGTCTCACCGAAATGAGCGAATCGGTCCCACCAAGTTTACCTGACCAACTCTCTGGTTAGCTTATTACCAAAATCGGTCTCACCGAGTGTGTGTAATCAGTCTCACCGAGATTACGTGATGCCCTAACCCTAACCATATCGGTCCTACCGAGTTGCATATCGGTCACACCGAAAATCCTAACAATCACTAGATTTGCTGAATCGGTCCGACCGAGTTTATCAATTCGGTCCCACCGAGATTGGCAAGTTGTGTGTAACGGTTAGATTTTGTGTGGAGGCTATATATACCCCTCCACCTCCTCTTCATTCGTGGAGAGAGCCATCAGAACGAACCTACACTTCCAACTTACTTTTTCTGAGAGAGAGAACCACCTACACTTGTGTTGAGGCCAAGATATTCCATTCCTACCATATGAATCTTGATCTCTAGCCTTCCCCAAGTTGCTTTCCACTCAAATCGTCTTTCCACCAAATCCATATCCTGTGAGAGAGAGTTGAGTGTTGGGGAGACTATCATTTGAAGCACAAGAGCAAGGAGTTCATCATCAACACACCATTTGTTACTTCTTGGAGAGTGGTGTCTCCTAGATTGGCTAGGTGTCACGTGGGAGCCTCCGAAAAGATTGTGGAGTTGAACCAAGGAGTTTGTAAGGGTAAGGAGATCGCCTACTTCGTGAAGATCTACCACTAGTGAGGCAAGTCCTTCGTGGGCGACGGCCATGGTGGGATAGACAAGGTTGCTTCTTCGTGGACCCTTCGTGGGTGGAGCCCTCTGTGGACTCACGCAGCTGTTACTCTTCGTGGGTTGAAGTCTCGATCAACGTGGATGTACGATAGCACCACCTATTGGAACCACGACAAAAACATCCATGTCTCCTATTGCGTTTGAATCCTCCAAACCCTTCCATTTACATTCTTGCAAGTTGCATGCTTTACTTTCCATTGATCATATACTCTTTGCATGCTTGCTTGAATTGTGTTAAGATTGCTTGACTTGTCCAAAGTTGCTAAAATCTGCCAAGAACTAAAATTGGGAAAAGGATAAGTTTTATTTGGTCAAGTAGTCTAATCACCCTCCCTCTAGACATGCTTTCGATCCTACAAACCCCCTTACTCGGGTATATGCTTCTGTCTGTCTAGCCACGCACTATAAGTGAATCATGAACGTATTGAAACACCCTACAACGGGAATCCCTCATGCTTGTGTGGAACAGAGGGCACCATAGGACAGCACCTAAATAAAATATACAACTCAAACCAATCATGACCATCAATCAACCCATAGGACAAAACGAATCTACTCAAACATCGTAGGATGGAAACACATCATTGGATAACAATATGTGGCATGAACCACCATGTTTATGTAGAGATTACAACAGGGAGAGGAGGTGTTACACCTCTACATGGAGGGGGGAGAGTTGGTGTTGACAGAGGCGAAGTTATTCGTGTAGATCGCCATCACGATGATTGCCTCGGCGGCGATCCGGCACCACCTGGAGAGAGGGGGAGAGAGCCCCTCCTTCTTCTTCTTCCCGGGCCTCCCCTAGATAGCAGGAGAGTTTCCCCTTTGGTCAATGAACGCCATGGAGGCGGAGGATAGGGCGCACCTCTGAGATTGGATCTCTCTCTCTCTCTGTTCTCTTTTGTTTCATGTTCCTGTTTTCTCGCCCTTCACCATTTCTTAAATTCCCGGTGATTTGTAACTCCGATTGGGCTAACATTTTAACATGATTTTCTTCTGGACGTTATGTTTCTTGTGGTGAAAGAATTGCATCAACCGCCTTATGGAGGGTCCACAAGCCTGCTGGGCGCGACCAGGGTAGGGGCGCGACCAGGGTAGGGGGTGCGTCCATCGAGCTTGTGGGCCCCTCGGGCATCGTCCCGCGTTGATTCTTTTTCCAAAAAATCACATATATTAAAAAATGTATCTCCGTCAGTTTTTATCATGTTTGGACTTCATTTGATATGGGTATTCTGCGAAATAAAAAACATGCAACAAACATGAACTGACACTGGGCACTGGATCGATATGTTAGTCCCAAAAATAATATAAAATGTTGCCAAAAGTATATGAAAGTTGTAGAATATTGGCATGAAACAATCAAAAATTATAGATACGACGGAGACGTATCAACATCCCCAAGCTTAATTCCTGCTCGCCCTCGAGTAGGCAAATGATAAAAAGAAAATATTTTTTGATGTGGTATGCTACCTAGCACAATCTTGATCATATAGTCTAGTCATGGCATGAATATTAAGAGATGAGTGATTCAAAGCAATAGTCCATAATTTGACATAAAGTCATCAATACTCAGGCATCCCAACAAACAATCATGTCTTTTAAAATATCAACGCTAAAGAACGTTATCCCTAAAAAGTCATATAGCCTTGTCATGCTCCATCTTCTTAACACAAAGTTTTTCTCATTTACTACCCCGGTGTCAGGCAAGCAATTGGTTCATACTTTTTAACATGCTTCAGCTTTTTCAACCCCCACGCAATACATGGGCGCAAACCATGGATAAAGCACTATGGGTGGAATAGAATACGATGGTACATATTAATCCGGAGAAGACAAAAATGGAAGAAAGTCTCACATCGACGTGGCTAATCAACGGGCTATGGAGATGCCCATCAATTGATATCAATGCGAGGAGTAGGGTATGCCATGCAATGGATTCACTCAGAGCTATAAGTGTATGAAAGCTCAACTCAAAACTAGTGTCTGTGCATCCAACTTACTTTCTCGAAGAACTCAGGCATTTGAGGAAGCCCATCATCGGGATTTACATGCCAAGTTCTATAATGAAAAATTCCCACTAGTATATGAAAGTGACAACATAGGAGACTCTCTATGAAAACCATGGTGCTACTCTCAAGCACAAGTGTGGTAAAGGATTGTAACATTGCCCATTCTCTCCTTTTCTCTCTCATTTTTTTCTCTGTTTTTTTCTTTTTTCTTTCTTTTTTTGTTGGGCTCTTTTTCGGCTCTTTTTTCTTTTATTATCTAAAATTTTGTCCGGAGTCTCATCCCGGCTTGTGGGGGAATCATAGTCTCCATCATCCTTTCCTCACTGGGACAATGCTCTAATAATGAATAACAACGATCATCACATTTCTATTTAGTTATAACTCAAAAAATTACAATACTAGAACAAAGTATGACTCTATATGAATGCCTCTAGCAGCGTACCAGGACGTGCAATGATCTAGCATAGCAAGGATATCAAAAACAGACAAGCCACGAAAATATCATGCTAGCTATCTTAAGTTCATGCAATGCAAAATGACAATGAATGCTCAAGTCATGTATATGATGATGATGGAAGTTGCATGGCAATATACCTCGGAATGGCTATGGAAATGGCATCATAGGTAGGTATTGTGGCTTTTTTGAGGAAGATAGATGGAAGCTTATGTGAGATAGAGCGTATAATATCACGAGGTTTGGATGCACCAGCGAAGTTTGCACCAACTCTCGAGGTGAGAAAGGGCAATGCACCGTACTGAAGAGGCTAGCAAATTGCGGAAAGGTAAGAGTGTGTACAATCCATGGACTCACATTAGTCATAAAGAACTCACATACTTATTGCAAAAGTTTATTAGCCCTCGAAGCAAAGTACTACAACGCATGCCCCTAGGGGGGAGGTTGGTAGGAGTTAACCATCGCATGCCCCCGACCTCCATGCAAAGGAAGAAAATCAATAATAAATCATGCTCCAACTTCTTAGCATAACGAGAGATTATACATGCATGCTTCAGGAATCACAGACCTTAACACAAATATTCTTACTAAACCACAATCATTCACTAGTACCTCCCACATTACCATCTGTATATTGCAAAACTATTGCAAGGAATCAAACATATCATATTGAGTGATCTACAAGTTTTGTGTAGGATTTTATGACAAACCATGTGAGTGACCAATTTCTATTGACTCTCTAAATAGATATAAGTGAAGCATGAGAGTTTAATTCTTTATAGAAAAGATTTTCCCGCGCTCTGGCAAATATAGTGAAGCAAAAGTGCATTCTACAAATGGTGGTTTTCTATAAGTAGAGAAATAGGCAATCCAAACTTCAAATGTTATAAGTGAAGCACGTGAAGCATTCTACAAAGCCATACTCAAAAGATATAAGTGAAGTGAAAAGAGCATTCAATAAATCAACCAGGATCTATCTCATACCAGCATGGGGAATTTAATTTAAAAAATTAAAATGCACATGACGCTCCAAGAATTCAAGCATATTATGTGAACAAAACAAAAACCTAAACATACTGATACTTTTTGAATAAAGATGGGATGTCTTCCGGGGCATCTCTAGGCTTAGAAACTTCAGTCTCCTTGAATATTCACTTGGGGTTCCTTGGGGATCCCCTATATTGAGCTCTTAACTCTCCTCATTCTTCTCATATCAATACCTCCTCGATCTTCAAACACTTCATCCACACAAAACTTAACCGATCTTTTTATTAGTGGGGTTTGACCGTATAACATCAAATCCCATAATTTACTGTTGTAACATTATTGTATAATTATAATCAAACACTACCACTGTATTATGTCACAATTCCATGGCTCCCAAGTCAGCGGGGCTCAACAAGATTTCAAACATACGCAAATAATGCAACTATAACAGCAATTTGTGAAAACAGGACAATCTGTAAATATTCAGATGCTAGATATACTTTTCTAACTCAAAGAATTCTGAAAAAATGAGGAAAAAAATAAATTTTCCTAGCAATACTGTGTAAATCTTTTAGAATTTTTACACATTCCGGTAAAAAATGTAAATTCACACATGTAACACCCCGGATGTAACTTTCCCTATTTGTACTCCAACTCTTGCCGTTTCCGGCGTTAAATTATATTTATTTCCTCGGGTTCGGGTTTTGTCTCCATGTGTTGTTGTCGTTGTCATGCATCTCATATCATGTCATCATGTGCATTGCATTTGCATACGTGTTCGTCTCATGCATTCGAGCATTTTCCCCGTTGTCCGTTTTGCGTTCCGGCGCTTCGTTCTCCTCCGGTGGTCATTTCTAGCCTTCTTTCATGTGTGGGGATTAAACATTTCCGGATTGGACCAAGACTTGCCAAGCGGCCTTGGTTTACTACTGGTAGACCGCCTGTCAAGTTTCGTACCATTTGGACTTCGTTTGATACTCCAATGGTTAACCGAGGGACCGAAAATGCCTCGTGTGTGTTGCAGCCCAACACCCCTTCAATTTGGCCCAAAACCCACCAAACTCTGCTCCATGTCCTACAGCGTTCGATCACGATCGCGTGGCCGAAAACCGCACCTCATTTGGACTCTCCTAGCTCCCTCTATGCCTATATACACACCCCCATTCCAATTCGCGGATCCACTCCCCCCTAACCCTAAAAAAATCCCAGATCCGCCGCTCCGGACGTGTCCGGGCGGAGCCGGACAACGTCCGCCGCCACCGCCGCCCAGCTAGGACGCGCCACGTGGCGCCAGGCGCCCGCCGCCGCCGCGGCCCGGAGGGGCCCGAGGCCGGCCCTCCCGCGCCGCCTCCCGGGCTGAGCCCCGCGCCGCCTTCCGCCTCCCCAGCGCCGCCCGCGCTCCGCCGCCCGCCGCCCTTCTCCGCCGGAGCCGGCAGTCGCGCCGCTCGCGCCGGCCGGAGCTCGCCGCTCCGCCACGGGACTCCGCCGACCGGAGCTGGGCCCGGCGCCGCCAGCCGCCGCCCCCACCGACCGGCCTCGCCTCCCCTCTTCTCCCCACCGACCACCACTGCGCCATCACCGGCGACCTCGGCCCCGGCGTGAACAGTGCTGCCGCCACCTCGGCTCCGACGTGAACAGTGCCCCGAAACCCTAGATCTGATCCGGGGTAGTTTTTTTTTCACCAAGTCCCAGAATTTTTAGTTCATGTGCCCATGTTCGAGGCTCCGTAATTTTGCATCCGTAGATCCGATTCATGCATATAGCATATCAAAGTGTTCATCTCAGAGAGTACATCATTTTGTTCCATTGCATCATTTTCATTTGAGCTCATTTTGATGCCCGAAATGCTGGTAGAAGAGGGCTACTTGAGTTAATTGTCAGATCTGTTACTCCGTTTAGTACTTTTGTCATTTTTGCCATGATTATTGTGTGCATGATATGCCCGTGAGTTCTCATATGTTTTGTTAAGGGTTTTGTCATCTATCCATAGGTGCAACCCATGTATTTTTAGGATGTGTGTGGTGACTTGTGCAAGCTTGCAAAGTGGTGCACTTGCTAATTCTGTTTTCAGGGACTTAGTGATTTCACTATGTCCTGGGATTGTTTAGTTCATGATGCCATATGTTCATGTTATTTCCTTGTGATACGTGCCTCTTTTGAGGATGATCAGTAAGGGAGTTTTGTTAATCTTGTCGTGCTCTATCCATTCATGTCTTTGCTTGCAATTATGGAGCAACCTAGCTTGAGTCAATTGAGCTCTACTTTTGCTACTTTGTGAATCTAGGCAGATCGTCAACTTGTTTGCGATTTTGCCGATGTTATTGTAGTTGATCCGTGCATGCTATGCTATTGTTCTTGCCATTTCTAGCTTTTATTTTGTGCCTTCTTAAGGGATGTATGCTTGTCTTGCCATGACTTGCACCGTGGTGAGTGCATTGAGCTCGTAAACATGCCTTCGTGAGTTATGTTTCAGCATGTCCCAGTTTTTCACTAAGTCTGGAAACTGATTATGTTTTTGCTAGGTTCGTGTGCTTGTTAGTATATTTTGTGATCCCTTTTGGCTCAAGGTCACTAAGGGACTTTTGTTAAGCTTGTTGAGTAGCTCCATGCCATGTCTTTCGTTTCCATGTTCAGGTCCTGTAGCATGTTGTTTTGTTGCTCCGAAGAGGGCTATATGATCTGAAATTCCAGACAAGTGTTAATTTCACTAAGTCTGAGATCTGTTTTACCATTTGCGTTTTTGCCATGCTTGTTTGAACCTGTTAATGGATGATTTGCCGTAGCTCAGTGCTAGACTTTTGTTAAGAATCTTGTGTGCATCCCTGCCATGTATTTTGATGCCATGTTAGGTGGCTGTAGCATGTTCATCTCGTTGCATTTAGATGCCTACTTGCTGTAAATCGCAGAACGGTGTCATTTTTGAATCGCTTGCCATTTCCAAACCGTAACTCCGATTCTGGCGTTCTTTATATCGTTTTCAAGCGATTTCATCTCATATTTCTAGTGGCACACTTGGATTTCCAAGCTGAGGCCAGGTTCATGCATTTCCTGTCATATCTTGCATTTTGCATCCCGCATCGCATCCCGCATAGCATTTCATCATTTCATCATATTGCTTGGTCTGGCACGTGGTTGATTGTATCCTTGTTTCTTGTTTGTCTTGTTTGGGTAGAGCCGGGAGACGATTTCTCTAACGAGGAGCCCGTTGAGTTTTCTCTTGAGGATCCAGTCAACTCTGACAACTGTGCAGGCAAGATGATCATACCCTCGAAATCACTACTATCTTTGCTATGCTAGTTTGCTCGCTCTTTTTCTATGCCATTGCTACGATGCCTACCACTTGCTTGCAAGCCTCCCAAATTGCCATGTCAAACCTCTAACCCACCTTGTCCTAGCGAACCGTTGATTGGCTATGTTACCGCTTTGCTCAGCCCCCTCTTATAGCGTTACTAGTTGCAGGTGAAGATTGGAGGCCGTTCCGTGTTGGAACATCTTTTATTTACTTGTTGGGATATCATTATATTTCCATGTTATCTTAATGCATCTATATACTTGGTGAAGGGTGGAAGGCTCGGCCTCTCGCCTAGTGTTTTGTTCCACTCTTGCCGCCCTAGTTTCCGTCATATCGGTGTTATGTTCCCGGATTTTGCGTTCCTTACGCGGTTGGGTTATAATGGGAACCCCTTGATAGTTCGCCTTGATTAAAGCTTCTCCAGCAATGCCCAACCTTGGTTTTACCATTCGCCACCTAGCCTATTTTTCCCTTGGGTTACCGGAGCCCAAGGGTCATCTTATTTTACCCCCCCCCCCGGGCCAGTGCTCCCTCTGAGTGTTGGTCCGAACAGGGCAGCCTGCGGGGCCACCTCGGGGAAACTTGAGGGTTGGTTTTACTCGTAGCTTGACCTATCTGAGTGTGCCCTGAGACCGAGATATGTGCAGCTCCTATCGGGATTTGTCGGCACATTCGGGCGGTGTTGCTGGTCTTGTTTTAACCTATCGAAGTGTCTTGAATTACCGAGAAACCGAGTCTGATCGGAACATCTTGGGAGGAGGTCTATTCCTTAGTTGACCATGAGAGCTTGTCATGGGCTAAGTTGGGACTCCCCTACAGGGATTGAACTTTCGAAAGCCATGCCCGCGGTTATGGGCAGATGGGAATTTATTAATGTCCGGTTGTATATAACTTGAACATTAACTTAATTAAAATGAATCAACCGAGTGTGTTACCGTGATGGCCTCTTCTCGGCGGAGTCCAGGAAGTGGACACGGTGTTGGAGTAATGTTTGCGCAGGTTGTTCTCTAGTTTCTCGCTCGTGCTTTGCCTCCTCTTCTCGCTCTCTTTTGAGAATAAGTTAGCCACCATACTTGCTAGTCGCTTGCTGCAGCTCCACTCATATTTTACCTTGCCATACCTATAAGCTTAAATAGTCTTGATCGCAAGGGTGCGAGATTGCTGAGTCCCTGTGGCTCACAGTTACTATTACACCAGATGCAGGGCCTGATGATTCCGCTTCAGGAGACGCGTGTGAGCTCAAGTGGGAGTTCGACGAAGACTCTCAACGATACTACATTTCCTTTCCCGACGATCAGTAGTGGTGCCCAGTTGGGGGTGATCGGGACCGTTGTCGCATGTTGGGTTCTCTTTTATTTTGGCGCCGTAGTCGGGCCATGAGTGTTTGGATGATGTAATGTTATTAATGTACTTGATTGACGTGGCGAGTGTAAGCCAACTATGTTATCTCCCCTTTTATTATTATTACATGGGATGTTGTGAAGATTGCCTAACTTGCGACATATGCCTTCAATGCGATTATGTCTCTAAGTCGTGCCTCGACACGTGGGAGCTATAGTCGCATCGAGGGTGTTACAACACACTACAACATAAGTTTCTGTTTTTGCACCGCACACACCAAACAAGCAATTTAAACATCCTAGAGGTAAATCTTGGCACATTATTTTTATAATACAATGGATTTGTACAAGGGGATAATTATTTTTGTTGGAAAGTTTATGTAATTCATGATTGACAAAGTTTCCATAGGCATCAACAAGTTCAAGGCTAGCTCCCACTTTAACGGTGCTTGTCTTTCTCACTTTCACTTTTCTTTTTGTAAAGTTTTAGGTTGCCCTCCATAATTTTTTTGTTTTTAAACCTTTTAAAAGCACACAACGGAAGTAAATGACTTTCTAAAACTTTCCGATTGTCTCCCTCGCAACGCTTTCTTTAAAGCCATGAAGCTAGGCATAAAGTGCTTAAGTAATGCATCCACCTGGATCCCAAGGTATGTCAAAGCCAATTTTGATTAACAATGATTTGTATTTTAGTAGTGAGCACAAAGCAACATATATCATGCAACAATGAAGTCTAACTCTCTTCCTATGCATTGGCATGTCATAAAAGAACAATTCATGCACATCAAGTAAAGGCCAATACATAGCATAAGAAGTTTCTTGCAATTTTATCATGTTGGAAACATAGAGAGGTGAAGATGTAGTTCCTCTCTCATAATAATTGAAATTGGAGCAGCAAGCACATGCATATTATATTCATCAAAATCATCACGTGAAATAGTAAAAGGCAACCCATCAGTATAATCCTTAATAAGAGTAAACCTCTCTGAGATAATGTAGTTGGGAGAATTCAAAAAGATAATAGGGCTATAATGTGTGGGTCTAATAGAAATAATTTCATTTTGAATATCAGGAACTATAGCAAGTTCATCTCCATAAGCATAATTCATATTGGCATCTTGGCCAAAGGCATAGCAAACATCAATTTCACCAAAAAGGGATATTTCAACTGAATCAACGGGATCATAGCAATCATCATAGCATTCATCCTTTGGTAAGCCCGAAGGGAAATTAAACAATGTATGGGATGCAGAGTTACTCTCATTAGAATATGGGCACATGTCATCAATCTGCTCTTCATCCTTTTGTTCTTCGCTATCCTCCTAATCTTTTTCATCTAATGAGCTCACAATTCTAGCAATTTCTTCTTCCATAGTTTCTTGCAAAATATTAGTCTCTTCTTGGACAGCGGAGACTTTCTCAATAAATTCTTTAGCATAAGGAATAGAAGCATAGTTGTGATAGCAATATTTAAGTATGGAAAAAATTTCAGATTTGTAAAGAGCAACATCATACTTTTCAATCAAAGAAGCAATTTCATAGGCACCCTTAAAATAAAGAAATTCCTCAATTTGTTCTGTATCATAGTAACTATAAACACCTTAGGAATAAGAAGATAAGATTCCATTTTCCTTAAACTCACATTGGAAGGGAAGGTGGCTTTTAGTGTCATCAGAAGAACAAGTAGGATCATGTATTTCGCATAAATTCCAAGCATAACAATGCAAACTGTTAATATGATGCCATAAGGGTTTCCATTTTTGATAGAGACAATGGTGTCCCATCTTTTGATGAGCTAGTGATTATCGTTTTCGGAGGAGTAGAATTTGACGATCCGACTACGAACATGCGAGGATGGCATGCCTTAGCAATCGCTAAACCAACTCCGAGAGGTTATTGACCATGCTGGAGCACGATCAACCTGACCATGAGGGTCTATTTCCTGCAAGAAAACAAAGAACAAATAAGAAACTTAGATTGCAATATGGATATCTTTATTAATCAAGGTGGGGTTCTGTGACATCTTGGTATGGTCGTTGAACACAAACAAAGTACGCGAAGTTGCAGCTATGGCGAACTTTACTGTAAACAAAACCCAAAGTCTAAACAGTGCCCTAAGGCCTGTATATATTGACGAAGAGGGGGAATTTCATGACCCCTTCGAGGAGGGGTCCGAAACCAACCCTAATTCTATTTCAACACACATACGAACTCTAAAAATATCCTATACTGAATTATTTTCAAATTACATCATCCTGGCCCAATAATAAGGTGACGCAGCACCTATAATAGCCTTTGGACGAAATTTGTGGAGTGGCATCTTGTATATTTCGTCCAAGCCTTCATGCACTCATTATGGGGGCTTCAAAGTCCTGAAATCATCACTTGTAACTCCGTTCTTGTTCCCCTTGTGCATGCCATCATCCCCATGCTTGATCTTGCTCCAATGTTCATCCTTCTTGTCCAAGATAGTCCCTTCATTTGTAAGCAAGACAAATGTATCCAATTTAGGAAGCAACATATTCTCATGAACATTAGAATCTCGGAGTGAGGTTCTTCATATTCTTTCATTGCAAACTCATCGGCTTCATCTTGCACCACTTCATAGTTGGAGCGTTGAATGCTTGCGCTTCCCCGGTAGAGCGAGACAACACAAAGCCATGCGTCTTTGGCCAAGGCGAAGGGCCGAAGGTGAGGTAGATCTTCAGGTGGAATTGCATCTTGAATGATGAAGAGAGCATTCTCATTGAATTGATTATCCGCGGCTTCTCGAGGAGTGAAGTTGCTTGGATCATGCGGATGGAAACCTTCTTCAATGATTCTCCAAAGATTAGTGTTCACATGATTTAAATGACGCTTAAAGCGGTAAACCCAAGAATCAAAGTCCTCATTTTTCACAATCTTAGGGGGAGGACCGGCATGATCCAAATGAGTGGAAGGAACCGGTCCACCATACACAAGTGGTGGTTCCACATGAGAAAAGATGCCGGTGCCATTTTTACCACTAGAAGAAGGAGCCTTTTCACTACTAGATTCCCCCTTGTCGGAGATAGCATCCATCACCTTGTCGGTGGGATCACCCACTTTCAACGGTGCGGTGGATAGTTTAAGCCCTTCAAGGAATTTAGTAAACATGCTTTCAACCTCGGCCATCATGGAGGTTTTCAATGTCTCCAAGGCCACATTGAACTCCTCATGAGAGACCGAGGTTCCCCCATCCCCCGTAGACGAGATCAGATTCACACCGGAGTGTTCCTCCACACCGTCTACAGTATCAACCATACTCTTCGGACGGCTAAGTCCTTAATAAAGAGACAAGGTTCTGATACCAATTGAAAGGATCGATATAGTTGACTAGAGGGGGGGGGGTGAATATGCAACTAACAATTTTTAGCTTTTCTTTACCAAATTAAACTTTGCATCAAAGTAGGTTGTCTAGATATGCAACTAGGTGAGAAACCTATATGATGCAACACACACAAGAACACAAGCAATCAAGTAAAGTAACACAAGTAAGCTTGCAAAAGTAAAGGGACGAGATGACCAAAAGTGGAGCCGGTGAAGACGAGGATGTGTTATCGAAGTTCCTTCCTTTTGAAGGGAAGTACGTCTCCGTTGGAGCGGTGTGGAGGCACAATGCTCCCCAAGAAGCCACTAGGTCCACCGTATTCTCCTCATGCCCTCACACAATGTGAGATGCCGTGATTCCACTATTGGTGCCCTTGAAGGCAACTACCGAACCTTTACAAACAAGGTTGGGGCTCTCTCCACAACTTAATTGGAGGCTCCCAACGAAACCACGAAGCTTCACCACAATGGAATATGGCTTCGAGGTGACCTAAACCGTCTAGGGTGCTCAAACACCCAAGAGTAACAAAATCCACACAAGAAAGTATGGGGGAAGCAAATATCCTTTGGTGGAAGTGTAGATCTAGGTCTCCTCCTTCAATCCCTAGCAAGTCAACAAGTTTGAGTGGCTAGAGAGAGAGATCGGGCAAGAGAGCTTAAGGTGAATTAATGGTGGAGTGAGAGAGGTCAAAGGTGAGAGTGGTAGGTGGGAGAAGCACCCTTATATAGCAACCCTAAATTCCAGCCGTTACTGCGTTTTTTACACTACAGCGGTACAACTGGTCCTTGTCCCGGTACAACCGGAACTCACGGTGTATCTGCAGAACCCTACCAGGCGGTACAACCGGGCCAGCAGGCGGTAATACCGGTTAAGAAAATAACTAGACTAACCGCCTCGCCACCGCACAACTACCGCATCAAAACAGAAGCTTGACCGGTACTTGGGCGGTGCATGGCCGGAACCACCGCCCTAGCTTTTGCAGAGCATGGTGGCGGTACCACCGCCCGGAAGCAGCGGTACAACGCTCGATTAAAGTTGGTGAGCATCAAGACCCAGCGGTACAACCGCTCCAGAGAGCGGTACAACCGCTGGGAGGTAACAGTGAGCAGAAGAAGATAAGGGAAACTCTCTCTCTCACACCTGGGAAGGACAAAGGAGGGGTGAGGAAGGTGTACGTGAATGGATTGCCCCAGTTCTTTCCAATGAGGATTCCCTCTTGATAGTACGGGCTCCCTACGACCAAAGAGATAAAAAGCATAGAGGACTCCGTCTTCGATCTTTTCCTACGAGAGAGAATAGCTTTCCGATGTAGGCCTAAGCATCGAGAATCTGAAACATTTAGCACAAGATTAGACCAACAAAGGGTTATCATCATCATCCAAAACATAAAGTAGGGAAATGTCCTTTCAGTGTGGTACCCCAAACAAAAGGCACATCCTTCTTTCTAAGCTCATTGAGAGGTGGAGCAATGGTGCTGAAATCTCTCACAAAACGCCTATAGAAACCAGCGAGTCCAAGAAAACTCCACACTTGTGTGGCCGTTTTGGGTTGCGGCCAACTCTAAATAGCTTAAATCTTGGCTTTATCAACTTCAAATCCCTACGGAGTAACAACATAGCCAAGAAAAGATACTTGACCGGTGCAAAAGGTGCATTTCCCGAGGTTACCAAACAAATGTGCATCACGTAGAGCAATAAAAACATCACATAAATGTTCCAAGTGTTGCTCCAAAGATCTACTATGAATCAGAATATCAAAGTAAACTACCACAATTCATCCAATGAAAGCACGTAAAACATCATTCATTAATCTCAGGAAAGTACCAGGAGCATTAGTTAACCCAAAAGGCATGACTAACCACTTATATAATCCAAACTTAGTTTTAAATGTTGTTTTCCATTCATCTCCCAATTTCATATGAATTTGATGGTATCCACTATGCAAATCACCTTTGGAGAATATTGTAGAGCCACTCAATTCATGAAGCATATCATCTAGCCTAGGAATAGGATGCCGATAATGAATAGTAATATTATTAGTGCCTCTACAATCAACACACATACGGGATGTACCATCCTTTCTTGGAACTAGTATAATAGGAGCAACACACGGACTAAGATATTCATGGACATAACCTTTGTCGAGCAGCTCCTGTACTTGACGCATAATCTCCTTCGTCTCCTCTGGATTGGTAGGGTATGGCGCACGATTTGGCAGTGAAGCACCGGGAATTATGTCAATCTGATTCTCAATCCCTCGAATAGAAGGTAATCCAGGTGGCACGTCTTCTGGAAAGACGTCAGTGAACTCCTAAAAATGTTAGTGACAGCAGGAGGCAAAGAGGAAGGCACATCCTCAAATAAAAATAATGCCTCTTTGTAAACAAAATCATAGCAAACGGATTTGCTGAAATCTAGATCATTAATATCAAATTTGGTGGCAAGTAAACATCCAGTTTACTATTTAATTTCAGTAGCAGCACTAGATGGTTTATTATTAGGCTTCATTTGTTGCTCAAATTATTTTTCCACAATCTGATTTTCACTCTTATTTTGCTCCTGTTTTGCTTGACTAGCTCTACTAATATCATCTTTCAAAATGGAATCAGGAGACATAGGAAGCAAAGTAATATGTTTATCCTCATGAACAAGAGTATACTGATTGTTTCTACCATGGTGCATAGAATTTTCATCGAATTTCCATGGTCTTCCAAGTAATAACGAACATGATTGCATGGGTACCGTATCACAATCAACATAATCAGCATATGTAGCTATACTAAAATGCACACGAACAATCTGTGTTACTGCTACCTCTTGAGCTTGCGTTGGTTTTCCCTTGAAGAGGAAAGTTTGATGCAGCATAGTAGCATAAGTATTTCCCTTAGTTTTTGAGAACCAAGGTATCAATCCAGTAGGAGAATACATGCAAGTCCCTTGTACCTACACAAATAAACAAGAACCATGTAACCAACGCGATAAAGGGGTTATCAATCCCTTCACGGTCACTTACGAAAGTGAGATCTGATAAAGATAATAAGATAAATATTTTTGGTATTTTTATGATATAGATTGGAAAATAAAGATTGCAAAGTAAACGGTAATAGAAATAGAAAGTTGATATGAAAATAATATGATGGAATATATACCCGAGGGCCATAGGTTTCACTAGTGGCTTCTCTCAAGATAGCAAATTCTACGGTGGGTGAATAAATTACTGTCGAGCAATTGATAGAAAAGCGCATAGTTATGAGAATATCTAGGAATGATCATCTATATAGGCATCACGTCCGCGACAAGTAGACCGAAATGATTCTGCATCTACTACTATTACTCCACACATCGACCGCTATCCAACATGCATCTAGAGTATTAAGTTCATAAGAACAAAGTAACGCATTAGGCAAGATGATATGATGTAGAGGGATAAACTCAAGCAATAGACTATAAACCCCATATTTTTATCCTTGATGGCAACAATACAATACGTGCCTTGCTGCCCCTGCTATCACTGGGAAAGGACACCGCAAGATTGAAGCCAAAGCTAAGCACTTCTCCCATTGCAATAAAGATCAATCTAGTAGGCCAAACCAAACTAATAATTCGAAGAGACTTGAAAAGATATTTAAATCATGCATAAAAGATTTCAGAGAAGAATCAAATATTGTTCATAGATAATCTTCATCGTAAACCCACAATTCATCGGATCTCGACAAACACACCACAAAAAGAGTTACATCAAATAGATCTCCAAGAGAATTTAGGAGAACTTTGTATTGAGATCCAAAGAGAGAGAAGAAGCCATCTACTTAATAACTATGGACCCGAAGGTCTGTGGTAAACTACTCACACATCATCGGAGAGGCTATGGTGTTGATGTAGAAGCCCTCTGTGATCGATTCCCCCTCCGGCAGAGCGCCGGAAAAGGCCCCAAGATGGGATCTCATGGGTATAGAAGGTTGTGGAGGTGGAAATAGGCTTTCTTGGTGCTCCTGGATGTTTTTGGGGTATATGGGTATATATAGGAGGAAGAAGTACGTCGGTGGAGCTGCGAGGGGCCCACGAGGGTGTGGGCGCACCTACCCCCTGGGCGCGCCTCCCTGCCTCGTGGCCTCCTTGCTTCTTTCTTGACGTCAACTCCAAGTCTCCTAGATCACGTTTGTTCCAAAAAATAACTCTCCGAAGGTTTCGTTCCGTTTGGATTCCATTTGATATTCCTTTTCTGCGAAACACTGAAATAGGCAAAAAAACAGCAATTTGCACTGGGCCTTTTGTTAGTAGGTTAGTCCCAAAATTAATATAAAAAGGTATATTAAAGCCCATTAAACATCCAAAACAGATAATATAATAGCATGGAACAATAAAAAAATATTGATACGTTGGAGACGTATCAAGCATTCCCAAGCTTAATTCCCGCTCCTCCTCAAGTAGGTAAATGATAAAAACAGAATTTTTGATGTGGAATGCTACCTAGCATAATTCTCAACATAATTTTCTTTATTGTGGCATGAATGTTCAGATCCGAAAGATTCAAGAATTTTTTTTAATATTAACGTAAAAATAATAATACTTCAAGCATTCTAACAAAGCAATCATGTCTTCTCAAAATAACATGGCCAAAGAGAGTTATCCCTACAAAATCATATAGTCTGGCTATGCTCCATCTTCAACACACAAAATATTTAAATCATGCACATCCCCGATGACAAGCCAAGCAATTGTTTCATACTTTTGATGTTCTCAAACATTTTCAATCTTCACCAATACATGAGCGTGAGCCATGGACATAGCACTATAGGTGGAATAGAATGGTGGTTGTGGAGAAGACAAAAAGGAGAAGATAGTCGCACATCAACTAGGCGTATCAACGAGCTATGGAGATGCCCATCAATAGATATCAATGTGAGTGAGTAGGGATTGCCATGCAACGGATGCACTAGAGCTATAAGTGTATGAAAGCTCAACAAAAGAACTAAGTGGGTGTGCATCCAACTTGCTTGCTCACAAAGACCTAGGGCATTTTGAGGAAGCCCATCATTGGAATATACAAGCCAAGTTCTATAATGTAAAATTCCCACTAGTATTTGAAAGTGACAACATAGGAGACTCTCTATCATGAAGATCATGGTGCTACTTTGAAGCACAAGTGTGGTAAAAGGATAGTAACATTGTCACTTCTCTCTTTTTCTCTCATTTTTTCCTTTTTTTTTCTTTTTTGGGCCTTCTCTTTTTTTGGCCTTTCTCTTTTCTTTTCTTTTTCGT
This sequence comes from Triticum urartu, assembly GCF_056163025.1. Taxonomy (NCBI): domain Eukaryota; kingdom Viridiplantae; phylum Streptophyta; class Magnoliopsida; order Poales; family Poaceae; genus Triticum; species Triticum urartu. The sequence continues at coordinate 187,737,903 of NC_141873.1, read as the reverse complement.
CCGGAGTCTCATCTCGACTTGTTGGGGAATCATAGTCTCCATCATCCTTTCGTCACATGGGACAATGCTCTAATAATGATGATCATCACACTTTTATTTACATACAACTCGATACTTAGAACAAAATATGACTCTATGTGAATGCCTCCGGCGGTGTACTGGGATGGGCAATGACTCATGAGTGACATGTATGAGAAATTATGAATGGTGTCTTTGCCACAAATACGATGTCAACTACATGATCATGCAAAGCAATATGACAATGATGAAACATGTCATAACAAACGGAATGGTGGTAAGTTGCATGGCAATATATTTCGGAATGGCTATGGAAGTGCCTTAATAGGTAGGTATGGTGGCTGTTTTGAGGAAGGTATATGGTGGGTTTGCGGCACCTATCACAGCCCTAGAAATCTTTTGTAATTAGTGGCATTGCATCCATGCATCATTTTCATTTTCAATTAATCTTGAAATGGGGATGCTTAAACCCTAGCACCAAATGAATCCAACTATGGTCAAAATAAAATCTTTTCCATTGCACTCAAAATGCCCTCTAAAAATGTTCAACATTTTTGGATTGAGGTGGAAGCATCTACCAAAAAAATGGTTTACATTTTTGCAGGACATCTTTGGGCTTTGAATTAATTCAAACATATTTCATTTGGATCTATTTAAATGCTACATATATATTTTAAGTGCTCCAAAAATGCTGGATGTTTTTATGGTCATTAGAATAACTCAGACAGCACCCCTAATTATTTCCAGGATTTTATTAAATGGTTTAGTATTTTACTAAACCAAAACAGAATAAGAAAATAGAAAACAGAAACTAAATAAAAGAGAGAGATAGAAGGACTAACCTGGCACTTACCTCGGCCCACCCACCTGTGCGGCCTGCTGTTGAAGCCGGCCCAGCCCAGCCACCCCCCCTGCCAGTTGTCTTCCTCCTCTCGCGAGAAGGCAGAGGAGAAGACAGCCACGGCACCGCGGCGTGCCACGCCGGCAGCTGCCTACCTGGCTGCTCCCTCGTCGCCCTGGACTCCCTCTGCGACGCCACGCTACCCCCTAGACCCCCTTGACGCTTTCGCACTCTCCCTCGCCCTCATTCCCTTCTCCGTCTCTCTCTCACGCGCGCGACCGAATGCATCCGTCGCCGCCGACAAGCACCACAGTGGCCACTGCCTCCCCCTCGCTCCTTGGACATGCCCAGGAGCTCCGCCACTTTGTCCTCTACCTCCTCGATGAGCCACGAGGCCCCGGACACGCTGCAACACCGCCGCCGCCCTCTTCGTTCGGCCACCGAGATCGCCGGTGACCTCTCGTCACCACCAGCCCCTCCCCGAGCTCGCCGAGGCCACCTCTGAACTTGCGGTGAGCTCCTCTATCGATCCCCCCCTACTCCCATGCCCACTAGCTCATCGTAGCCCTCGTTTCCGTCGAGGCCGAGACCTCACCGGCGCCGGACTTGTCGCCGTCGTCGTTTTGGTATGCCTCCGTCCAAACCGAGCGCGTCACTGCACTCAGTGCACTCCCAGGAGCATGTTTCACCCACCGGCTCCTCCTCCCATGCACTACAATGCCAAAACCGCAGGTGCCCGAACTCCGGCCGCCGCTCGACTTGACGTCGTCGTCGACTCTGGCCACCCCAGGCCCGGCTACTGCCACCAGGCAACGCGCTGCAACGCCAGCTACCCGTCAAGACCAACCACGGCTCAAACCGCGGCTTGTACGCGAAACCCGAGCAACTCCGGCGAGTTGCCGCCACGGGTTTGGTCGCCTCCGGCTGAACTTCGGTGACTCCGACGTGGCACATTTAGTTAACGCTAATGACGCTGCTAATTTAACCCCACAGCCGCTGACATATGGGCCCACACCCTAATTAACCCCGGGCTTCATTTTGTGTTTAGTTTAGATTAACCCAGCGGGACCCACGCGTCAGAGTTGACCCCGCTGACGTGGCCGTTGACCAGGCCCACATGTCAGCCACACTAGCCAGCTCTGTGAGACTTACTAGTGGGTCCCAGCCATCAGGTTTGACTCTGGGTGACCCTGTTGACCTGCTGACATCATAATGACGTAGTGCTGACGCAGTAAAGGAATTTCTTGTTTTAAAATAATACAGGAAATTCCAGAAAATTCCCAAAACTTCTAAAAATCATAGAAAATCAACCGTAACTCCAAATGAAATAAATTATATATGAAAAATTATCAGAAAAATTCAAGAATCTGTTTATGGCATTTTCCTGCATGTTTGAACAATGTTTGTCCTCTGTTTTGGACAAAACAAATAAATGGCATTTAACTAATCATATATGGAGTTTGAATTTGAATCTTGTATTCAAACCAACTTCATTTAATTGTGTTGCTAGTTGCATTAGCTCAATCAACAACATATTGCCATGCCATTATCATGCATCATGTTGTGCATTGCATTGATTGTGTTCCTTCTCTATTGTCAGTGATTGTCCCCTCTCGGTAGACGCTGCTCCGACGCTGTGATCGTTGACACTGATGAAGACTCAATGTTATCTTCAGAAGTGCCAGGCAAGAAAAACCCCCTTGTTCATTCCGATACAAACCCACTCTCTCGCTCCTGCTCTCCTTTTCTGCATTAGGACAACAACGATTCAACTGTTACTTGTTGCGGTAGCTGAACCCCTTTATCCTTTGCATGACCTGTCATTGCCACAGTAAATAGATGAAACCCACTAGCATGAGTAGGAGTTGTTTGAGCCCTGATGTGCCTACTCATTCATGCTTTTTTGTCATGCCTGCTACTGCTTAGAGTTTAGTCAGGTCTGATTCATCGGGGATGAATTGGAGGTGTGTAAACATGTCCTGCTGTGTGTGAGCTAAGTGTGTGAACACGATTTGGTAAAGGTAGCGGTGAGAGGCCATGTAGGAGTACATGGTGGGTTGTCTCATTGAAGTAAAGGTAGGAGTAAAGGTAGCTGTGTTTGTGATCCATGAAACAGTTACTACCATGCATTGGGCCCAAAACCAATGGACCCTCTCGACTTATTAACTGCCCTTGTCCTCTGTCCAGGAGTTGCAAGTAGTTTCTGGTGTTTGTAGTATGCTGGGGGCCGTGCGCAGCGCTGACCGAGGGGTGGGCTGTGTTGCGGTAGGCACGTGGCACGGTGTACCGGGCGCCCATTTGGTGTCTCGGGAACCCTGCACACATCGTTTGGGGTTGTGAGCGAAACTCCGGCCGGATCTCCTCGCGGATGGAACCCGAATAGGCGATAAACCTTGACTAGAGACTTGTGTGGTTAGTCAGGTCGTGGCCGACTCCCTCGCCAGGCTTCCGCTTGAAGGTTGCCGAGATACACGATGTGTACATGGTGGTAAGTGGCGAGAGCGTGTGTGAAGAAGTACACCCCTGCAGGGTTAATATGATCTATTCGAATAGCCGTGTCCGCGGTAATGAACTTCTGGGTTGCCTATAACAGTTCATAGACAAGTGAAAGTGGATACTCTAAAACTCGCAAGATAAGTGTGAGTGCTATGGATGGCCTTCTCGTAGGGAGACGGGAGCGGATCCATAGTGGTGTATTGAAAGGTGAATATGTGGACTCGTGTGCGCCACCTCAAAAGAGTTGCTTGCAATCGTAGTTCAGGTTAACCCTGAGTCAAAGCTGGCTTGCTGCAGTTAAACTCCACCACCACCCCTTGTTGATACCGATGCATTGTAGTTTAGTTCTGATGTAAGTCTTGCTGAGTACCTTTGTACTCATGTTTGTTTAATTTATGTTTTGAAGAGTGACTTCAGTCTCGCTAGTAGTTCCGCGTGGACTTCGACGTTTAGCTTGATACCTCAGCTACGATCTTGTGACCTCGGCAGGATCTGGTAGATAGTCAGGCTTGTCAGCCTTTTCCATTTGTAGATGTCTGTACTCAGACATGTTAAGCTTCCGCATGTGCTTTGATTTGTATGCTATGATTGTTGGGTCATGAGACCCATGTTTGTAATACCTCGCTCCTCGGAGCCTAATGAATAAATACTTTGAGTCGTAGAGTTATGTTGTGATGCCATGTTGTATTTACACATATCGAGCATATTGTGTGTATGATTGAAATGCTTGGTATGTGTGGGATCCGACAATCTAGTTGTTTATCCTTGGCAGTCTCTCTTATGGGGAAATGTAGTCTAGTGCTTCCATGAGCTATAGTAGTCCGCTACAGCCCGGTTCACCGGAGTCCTGTTAGCCCAGCACTACTGCTCAGGACACTTGACTGGCCGGCATGTGTTTCACTTTGTTCATGTGTCTGTCCCTTTGGGGAAATTTCACGCGGTGACATCCGAAGTCCTGCCTAGCCTGCTACAGCCCGGGTTCCCGGAGTTCTGTTAGCCCAGCGCTACAGCCCGGATTCACACGCTGCTGACCGACACACTCGATGTGATTCATGTATGCCTGTTCCCATATGTTAGTGCCACTTTGGGTTCACGACTAGCCATGTCGGCCCGGGTTCTCTGTCATATGGATGCTAGCTACACTATCATATACGTGAGCCAAAAGGCGCAAACGGTCCCGGACCATGGTAAGGCGACACCCGTGGGAATACCATGCGTGAGGCCGCAAAGTGATATGAGGTGTTACCGGCTAGATCGATGTGACTTGGAATCGGGGTCATGACAGCACCGTCGAAAGTTGCGCGGTACTAGAGAGGCTAGCCGTCGGTGTCAAAACTGGCAGATCTCGGGTAGGGGGTCCCGAACTGTGCATCTAGGCCGGATGGTAACAGGAGGCAGTGGACACAATGTTTTACCTAGGTTCGGGCCCTCTTGATGGAGGTAAAACTCTACGTCCTGCTTGATTAATATTGATGATATGGGTAGTACAAGAGTAGATCTACCACGAGATCGGAGAGGCTAAACCCTAGAAGCTAGCCTATGGTATGATTGTATGTTGTGGTTGTTGTCCTACGGACTAAAACCCTTCAGTTTATATAGACATCGGAGAGGGTTAGGGTTACACAAGGTCGGTTACAAAGGAGGAGAGATCCATATCCGTATTGCCTAGCTTGCCTTCCACGCCAAGTAGAGTCCCATCCGGACACGAGACGAAGTCTTCAATCTTGTATCTTCATAGTCTAACAGTCCGGCCGAAGGATATAGTGCGGCCGTCCGGAGACCCCCTAATCCAAGACTCCCTCAGTAGCCCCCGAACCAAGCTTCAATGACGATGAGTCCGGTGCGTAGTATTGTCTTTGGCATTGCAAGGCGGGATCCTCTCAAAATTCCGTGTACCTGTTGAAATAGTGTCCGGCCTCTTGTGAATGTCGCACTCCTTGGCTTCCACACCCAATAATGGCCACTTCCCACGTGTCGAGCGAATGCGAAGAGCCAGGGTGTTTTTACATTTACCCCCCTAGCTGTGTGAATGAGCTGCCTATTAAAAAGATGAGGATTCAGATCCAAATCATACCATCCTCCCTTGGCGAGCCTTCATCGGAGCGTATTCGACAGAGATCCATTCCATCATGGCCGGCTGACGCAGCTCCTCCTGTCGCTCCCCTAGCCCTAAGCCTAGAGATTGGGAGAGATGTTCTGTCCTGCACAGCAAACTAGTGATGCTTCAGACCAAGGGATTTCTTCCCCCAGTGTACATGCTCCCGGTTTGAGCCTGGCTCGCCACCTATAATGGCGGAGAGCAAGCGGAGAGCCTTCCCAATCCCTCCAAGGGAGAGCAGGTATGCCCTGTCCCTTATTTGGTAAGAGGGCTCGGATTTCCAATTCATCCGTTTCTCTGGGGGCTCCTGGAGTTCTACGGCCTCCAGTTGCACAACCTTACGCCTGCCTCCATGCTGCATATCGCGGGATTCGTAGCCCTTTGCGAGTTGTTTTTGGGCTGTGAGGCTCATTTCGCTCTATGGAAGAAGTTGTTCTGCCTTGTGCCCCGTTCTCAGAAGGGGTCAATATATCAAGTGGGCGGAGCCGAAGTGTGGCATATTGCCGGGACCGGATATCTGTCCGGAACCCCAAAGAAGACGTCCGAAGACTGACCTTCGAATCGGCCTTCCTGAGTTCGATAGCGCTCCTTTGAAGAAGCGCCGGAGCTGGCATCCATGGAGCTCCCTGGAGGAAGATGACAGGGACATTCTTTACCTGATGAGCCGGATAAGTTATTTAGCAAAATCCAGATTGACCATGATCGAGGCCATGGCCATATGTATTATGTGGGGGGTGCAGCCGCTTCAGTATAGAGGCCACCCCATGTGGGATTTCAACGGGGAGGATGACGCCACCCGCTACGGCCCTAAAGGGACGGGATCGGTTGCTGTTCTAATAAAGATCTTATCCACTTTGTACAAGGGAGAAGAGGAGGAATTCCTTCATGTCAACCCGCAGGGAGGATTTTCTATGTACAATCCTCCGAGCTGGGTAAGCGGGGACTTTTTCTCGCCCATCTGTTTCATATTCCCGAAGTTAAGTATTCAGTCTAGCGATTTCCATGCAGGAACTGCGCCAGGCTGTAAGGGAGATAAACAACCCCCCTCCACAACCCGAGGACCCTGGACGGTCCCTTGACCCGGCCTCCCAGGAGGATCCGGACATATCTGTGGAGCTGATCAATGGGGTATTTTACCAATTGAGCAATGACAATGCTTTGGTGGCCATTACAGCCGATTACCCTGGGCTACTTCCAGCCTCATAGGTGACTGAGACCGAAGTCCCAGTACTTCAAAAAGGGATCCGTCCTTGCGTGTTTTTGATTGTCGTATAACAGCCGTGTTTTGCAGGGGAGGTCCTCGAGGCGGAAGGCCGAGCCTGCGGCGACTAGCCAACAAGGGGCCGCGAGGCCAGGCAGGCTGAAAAGACCCGCAGTCCGGATTGAGACACCGGCGCAGCGGTACGGCGCGTCGTCTTTATTGCAAGACATTATTCTTAGAGGCATACTAATGACCATGCCTTCTTTTCAGGAAAAAGAGCGCTCGCCGGACTATACCCGGAGAGGCTACCAATCGCGCCTCCACCAGCCAGGCTCCAAGGCCGGATTCGGAGGCGGGAACGAATACGAGGCGTGCACCGGGCGCTCCTCCGACAGAGGATGCGGATAAATTGTCTGCCACCAATTCCGAGGTGGAAAGTGCCATGAACCACAGGCATCGCCGTACTGTTCTTCGTGACGCTTGTTTCTCCCAAGAGGCATTGGATGCCTTCAACTCGGGAGATGCGTACCTCCGTGCCGCTCAAAATGGTCTAGCCAGAGCCACGGAGCAGTATGTAAAAGACATACGGGTGAGAAAATTTGGTGATTATACATATCTTTAGCCCATGAGACTTGAAACAGTTAGAATAACTGATTTAAGGATCATTTGTTATGCAGGTTCTTACAGAAAAGAATACTCAACTGTCCCAGGAGCTGGAAGAGTGCAAAGCCCAACTTCAGGCCGCACTGGCCGCAGCAGGGGAGCCCAAAGAGACCCCTCTGGTAATATATCCTTCGAATGATAAGTATCATATAGAATGCAGCGTATATGCAGATCTGACGATAAAATTGCAGATGACGCTGGAGTAAATCCGGATAAGCAACAGCTCCTACGCCAGCTGAAGGCCGGTGAGAGCGTGCTTACGAGGGTGAGGCAGGAGAAGAACGATCTCCTAGATGCCAACACCAAGCTGGGCGTGGAACTAAAAGATGTTCGTGCCCAACTGTCGGACTCTGTTAAGGAGAATCGACGGCTTCGACGCGACATATTTAGTAAGTGCTTGAACGAACTTTGAAAAAGAGTTCAGCGAGGAAGCTGGCTGACAGAATTATGTCTGTAGGTATGCTAACAGGTCGTCCTGCTGAGGAAATGCCCGGTTCAATGGGTGACCTTCTTCCCGAGCTCTCACAGCTGCACGAACGAGTTCGGCAGGTGATGCAAGGCGTCGCCCAGGCCTTGTGGCCATCCGTCTCCATACCCGAAGGCCTTGGAGAGCTTGCAGAAAAGCTGAAGGGAGCGCGGCGGCGCTTCCAATTATGGAAGATATCGGCCTGCCATCAGGGTGCCAGGGAATCCTAGGCAATGGTGAATACACGGTACACGAAGGCTGACCCGAACCACATGGCCGAAGTCGGACCTGTGGGGCCCGATGGGAAGGAGATCCCTGTGAGCTTAGTGTACGGCCAAGTAGAATTGGCCGCAAAGTATTCCCAACAGGACTGTAGACTAGACAGCCTATTGGATGGTATTGAAGAGGAATTCAACCAGTCAAATTGACTATGTAATTTAAAGTGACATGTATAATGCCTTCTAGCCGGATTGTAGATTCTTTGTCGTGGCGGACCTTTTCGCTTCAACCTCGGGACCCGACGGTCCAGAGTGTATCCGAATACCCTCTCGGTTATGTAAGAACCAGGGCATGCGTGGAGACTAGGCGTAGGGGTCATTAGTGCTTTATCAGAAAAGTGCCCAACTAGTTATGTTATATTACATGGGTAGTAAGAAACATCTTCCAGGGAGAATAGTTCCGTTAAGGGTTCGTTTCCCTGGGTAAGCATGGCCTAAAGTGCACGTCCGGACTGCGATAAGAAGCGCAGAAAAAGCATCCGGGGGTAGATATGGATAATAAATAAAAGTCATCTTTTGTTCACCGACCGAATATTCCCTTAAGAACGCTAGCTTTCGGCTTCACCCAGTCTGACGTACACATCCGGCTGACCTGGCGGTAAAAATCGCAGAGGTGCTCCCCTTATGCCCTAGCCGAATTAACGGGAACGTAGGGCATAAATACAAGAGCCAGGCAACCCATCTTGGCAAAAACTTAAGTCATATCGATGCATATAATGGTGAAAAAAGGCGCATGCGGAAGTATAACGCATGTGTTGGGCATGAGGCCCAGGTAAATAATTTAAGCTTCTGTGAAAGAAGCCCCCAGGTATGGAGAGTGCGGCTAGCGCATCTGTAATGTACAAGTGAGGTACAAGGTGACCCTTGAAGGCCTAGAGAAATAATAAGAAAAAGAAAGAAAGGGAAACAAGACAGATGATGCATATGCGGAAAATGGACAAAGGGAGGGGACTAACATAGAGTCCGGTGCTAGGCGTAGAATCTTCGAAGCCTGGCTGTGTTCCATGGGTTCAGCTCGAGTCGACTAGTCGATGCATCCCGCAGTCGGTACGCTCCATCGATCAGAATTTGGTCGATAATGAAGGGACCTTCCCATTTGGGCTCGAGCTTCTTCTTTTTCTTATCCGGCAGCCGTAGAACTAGTTCGCCAGCGTTATAAGTTTTGGCCCGTACTTCTCTGCTTTGGTATCTGCAAGCCTATTGCTGGTAAAATGCGGAATGGCCTTTGGCTACGTCGCGCTCTTACTCCAAGGTGTCCAGACTGTCCTGCCGATCGAGCTCGGCTACTCTTTCTTCGTACATGCGCACTCGAGGTGAGTCATGAATTATGTCAAAGGGCAAGAAAACCTCTGCGTCGTACACCATAAAAAACGGTGTATATCCAGTACTACGATTCGGCGTGGTCCGCAGCCCCCAGAGTACGGAGTCGAGCTCCTCTACCTAGTGCGTGTCAGACTCCATTAAGGAACGCACTAATCTGGGTTTAATGCCGCTCATTATAAGACTGTTTGCTCATTCGACTTGACCATTGGTTTGTGGGTGATAGACTGAAGCATAATTGAGCTTGATGCCCATTTTGCTACAACAGAGTTTTACCTCGTCGGCCGTGAAGTTCGTGCCGTTATCAATGATGATGCTGTGGGGGATGCCGTAACGCTGTACAACCCCAGATATGAAATATATCACTGGTCCGGATTCGGCTGTTTTAACCGGTTTAGCCTCTATCCATTTGGTGAATTTATCCACCATGACCAATAAGTATTTTTTCTTGTGGGTTCCCCCTTTAAGGGGTCCAACCATGTCAAGCCCCCAGACCGCGAACGGCCATGTAATGGGGATTGTTTGGTGGGCGGTGGGTGGCATGTGGCTTTGATTTGCAAAGAGCTGGCAATCGGCGCAATGTTGGACCAAGTCCTGTGCATCTGCCCGGGCCGTTGGCCAATAGAATCCTGTACGGAAGGCCTTTCTTACAAGAGCCCGGGCTGCGGCGTGATGACCGCCGAGTCCGGCGTGAATTTCTGCCAAAAGGTTCCGCCCTTCCTCTTCGGAGATGCACCTTTGAAGGACTCCGGTAGTGCTTTTCTTGTACAATTCTCCCTCATGGACCCTGTAGGCCTTGGATCTCCGCATTATGCAGCGTGCCTCATTTTGGTCTTCCGGAAGTTCCTATTTAGTTAGGTAGGCCAGGAATGGTTCTGTCCACGGGGCAATAATGGCCATTATTTCATGGGCTGAATGTGTTATTTCGGTGGCGGAGCCTCCGATTGTGTCAGAGAGTTCGCTATCGGGTATTTTGGCCGGGTCCGGACTGTTGTTACCAGTGTCCCCTTCCCATGCGACGGATGGCTTGAAGAGCCTTTCTAGAAATATGTTGGGAGGGACCGCGTCGTGTTTTGCGCCGATGCGGGCGAGGATATCCACCGCCTGATTGTTTTCCCGAGCCACATGGTGAAATTCGAGCCCCTCGAACCGAGCTGACATTTTTAGGACGACATTGCAATAAGCTGCCATTTTCGGATCCTTGGCATCAAAGTCTCCATTTATTTGGGATATCGCGAGGTTCAAATCCTCGCGCACCTCTAGGCATTGAATGCCCATGGATATTGCCATCCGGAGACCATGTAGAAGGGCCTCATATTCGGCTGCGTTGTTGGAGTCCGTATACATTATCTGTAGTATCTATTGAACTGTATCTCCTATTGGGGATGTCAAAACGACGCTAGCCCCCAGACCAGCCAACATTTTGGAGCCGTCGAAGTGCATGATCCAGTTTGAATATGTGTCATACTACTTAGGGAGTTCGGCTTCCGTCCACTAGGCGACGAAGTTAGCCAAAACTTGCGACTTAATAGCTCGCTATGGCTTGTAAGTTATGTCGAATAGGAGGAGCTCAATGGCCCATTTGGCAATCCGGCCCGTCGCGTCGCGGATGTTTATAATATTGTTAAGTGGTACTTCCAAGGCTACCGTTATCGAACACTCTTGAAAGTAGTGTCGCAGCTTCCGGGATGCCATAAATACCGTGTACGCTGTCTTTTGATAATGCGGGTACCAAGATTTGCATGGAGTAAGGACGGTGGACACATAGTAAACCAGCTTTTGAAGGGGGAATTTGTGTCCGTCCGCTTCTCGTTCGACGACGAGCACTGCGCTTACTACTTGATGAGTTGCCGCAATGTATAATAGCATTGGTTCGCCAATGTTTGGCACGGCCAGGACTGGGTTTGTTGCCAATATGGCTTTTATTTTGTTGAGTCCAGCCGTGGCGGCATCTGTCCACTCGAAGTGTTCGGTGCGCCGGAGGAGGCGATAAAGTGGTAATGCCTTTTCTCCCAAGCGGGAGATAAAGCGGCTTAGAGCCGCCACACATCCGGTCAATTTTTGTATTTGTTTGAGGTCTGTTGGGGTAGCCAACTGTGACAATGCTCGGATTTTGGCCGTATTAGCTTCAATACCTCTACTGGAGACAATGAATCCCATGAGCTTTCCCGCTGGTACGCCGAAAATGCATTTTTCCGAATTAAGCTTGATGTCACATGTTCGGAGGTTATCGAATGTGATCCTCAAGTCGTCTACTAGAGATTCGACATGCTTGGCTTTGACAACCACGTCATCTATGTATGCCTCCACTGTTTTGCCGATCTGGTTTGCCAGACATGTCTAAATCATGCGTTGATATGTTGCGCTGGCGTTTTTGAGCCCGAAGGGCATTGTCTTGAAGCAGAATGGGTCGTATGGTGTGATGAATGCCGTTGCGGCTTGGTCTAGCTCTGCCATTTTAATTGGATGGTAGCCGGAGTATGCGTCAAGGAAACACAATGAATCGTGTCCTGTGGTAGCGTCGATGATTTGATCGATGCGGGGGAGGGGGAAGGGATCCTTTGGGCAGGCCTTGTTAAGGTCCTTAAAATCGACGCACAAGCGCCAGGATTTGTCCTTCTTTGGTACCATCACGAGGTTTGCTAGTCAGTCCGGATGTTTTATGTCTCTGATGAATCCGGCCTCCAACAGCTTGGCTAGTTCCTCTCCCATGGCTTGTCTCTTAGGTTCGGAGAAATGTCGAAGAGCCTGCTTGACTGGCTTGAATCCTTTTAGGATATTTAGGCTGTGCTCGGCCAGCCTGCGTGGGATTCCTGGCATGTCTCAAGGGTGCCAGGCAAAAATGTCCCAGTTCTCGCGTAGGAACTCTCGCAGTGCGGCGTCAACATCAGGGTTTAATTGTGCCCCGATGGAAGCTGTTTTTGTAGGGTCCAGTGGATGGACTTGGAATTTGACTATTTCGTCCGCCGGTTTAAAGGGGGTGGACTTGGATCTTTTATCGAGTATCACGTCATCCCTTTTCACCATGGAGCGCAGCGCAGTTAGTTCCTCGGCCGCTAGGGCTTCGGATAGTGCCTCGAGGGCCAGTGCGGCTGTCTTATTTTCGGTGTGGAGTGCTATGTTCGGATCACTAGCAAGAGTGATGATTCCGTTGGGCCCGGGCATTTTGAGATTCATGTACCCATAATGGGATATGGCTTGGAAGATTGTAAACGCCTCCCGCCCTATTAGAGCGTGGTATGCGCTGCTGAACGGGGCCACTTGGAATGTAATTTCTTCGGACCTGTAATTATCCGGCGTGCCGAATACCACATCTAGTGTGATTTTCCCAGCACAGCGTGACTCCTGACTGGGATGATTCCTCTAAAGGTTGTGCTACTTTGCTCAATGCGGCTCCAGTCTATTTCCATCTTTTGAAGAGTTTCCTCATAGATGAGGTTTAATCCGCTGCTGCCGTCCATGAGTACCTTCGTGAGTCGAAAGCCGTCCACGATTGGACTGTGCACCAGTGTGGCAAGTGCTCGGGCTGTTCGGAATTTAGGTTCGTCACTGGCATTGAAGGTAATAGCTGTGTCACTCCAAGGATTTATTTCTACTATGTGGCACATTTCGGCCATGCTGCGGAGTGTTCGCTTGCGTCTATTATTTGACGCGAAGGTCTCAAAGACCGTTAACACCATATTGTTGTCCACGGGATGGTGCTCTGTGGTATTTGGGAGGAGTAAATCCTCACCACTTTTGGCCACCTGCCGGAGTATCCAACATGCTCTAAGGCTGTGCGTTGGTATTGCATCCGTTGTACTCTGAATTTTGCAGGGTCCGTTGAGCCATCCCTCCAGTACGGTTCCTTGCCCCGTAGAGGACTTTTGCTTTTTGGTAGTTAACCCAGGTGTATTGTGATAATGCACCCTTTTATTTCGGACTGGGTTTGTATTTAGGGCCGGATTATCCCAAAATTTTATTTTAGTTTTCCAAGCGCTTTCCATCGCACAGTACTTTCGTACTATAGACACCAAGTCGGCAAAGCGTGTAATTTCACGGTGACTTATGGCGTTGAGGATTCCCTTGTCCGTGCAATTATTGCAGAAGAATGAAATTGCGTCTTCCTCGCGGCAGTCCTTTATCCTATTCATGACCAGGAGGAATCTGGCCTAGTAATAGTGTAATGTTTCTTCGGGCTCTTGCCTAATTTGGGATAGATCGCTTATGTTTGGGTGGGTGGGTGGAATTGAACCCGAATCCTCACCCAATCTGAGACTCAGGGGCCAAGGAGTTTCCGAACTCGGAGGTTTGGATTCTTGGATGTTTTCCAATAAATCTAGCCCGCTGCCTGACTCTAGGTTCAGGTCTTGAGTGACGTCCTCCCCTCCGCGGGTATCCGGCTTGGAGGGATCGGGAATCCGGACATAGCTAGTCCTTAAGATAGATGAAGGGTTGCCGCATTGTTCCTCCACCACTGCAACGTGATGGGTGACCTGGGGAAAGTTCATCTCTCTCAAAACGGGTTTAGGCCCAATCTGATCGTAGTCTATAGCGACTCCCAGGGCGGCGATGCGATCCAAGAGCTCGTTCAGGGAAGAGAGCTCCATTGGATCTAACTGCTCGGCGAGTTCCGAGTTGACGTGAAGATTGCTTTCGATGACCCGAGAAGTCATCGTCGGCGCAGCTGCCGAACAGGCGGTCATAAGAAAACCACCTAGCCGGAGAGTTTGGCCGATAGCCAAAGCTCCCTCAGCAACAGTGCCGTATTTAAAGCAGGATGAGGCATCCTTCCTAATGGCGACGGCACAGCGGAACTCTCAATGAAAGCACCAATGTCGGTGTCAAAACCGGCGGATCTCGGGTACGGGGTCCCGAACTGTGCGTCTAGGCCGGATGGTAACAGGGGGCAGGGGACACAATGTTTTACCCAGGTTCGGGCCCTCTTGATGGAGGTAAAACCCTACGTCCTGCTTGATTAATATTGATGATATGGGTAGTACAAGAGTAGATCTACCACGAGATCGGAGAGGCTAAACCTAGAAGCTAGCCTATGGTATGATTGTATGTTGTGGTTGTTGTCCTACGGACTAAAACCCTTCGGTTTATATAGACATCGGAAGGGTTAGGGTTACACAAGGTCGGTTACAAAGGAGGAGATATCCATATCTGTATTGCCTAGCTTGCCTTCCACGCCAAGTAGAGTCCCATCCAGACACGAGACGAAGTCTTCAATCTTGTATCTTCATAGTCTAACAGTCCGGCCGAAGGATATAGTCCAACTGTCCGGAGACCCCCTAATCCAGGACTCCCTCACTAGCAATGGTGGAAGGGTGAGAGTGCGTATAATCCATGGACTCAACATTAGTCATAAAGAACTCACATATTCATTGCAAAAATCTATTAGTTATTGAAACAAAGTACTACGCGCATGCTCCTAGGGGAAAGATTGGTAGGAAACAACCATCGCTCATCCCCGGGCTGTGCAATGAATCAAGAGTGACATGTATGAAGAATTATGAACGGTGGATTTGCCACAAATACGATGTCAACTACATGATCATGCAAGAAAATATGACAACGATGAAGTGTGTCATAGTAACAGAACGATGGAAAGTTGCATGGCAATATATCTCGGAATGGCTATGGAAATGCCATAATAGGTAGGTATGGTGCCTGTTTTGCAGAAGGTATATGGTGGGTGTATGATACCGGCGAAAAGTGTGCAGTATTAGAGAGGCTAGCAATGGTGGAAGGGTGAGAGTGCGTATAATCCATGGACTCAACATTAGTCATAAAGAACTCACATACTTATTGCAAAAATTTACAAGTTATCAAAGCAAAGTATTACGCACATGCTCCTAGGGGGATAGATTGGTAGGAAAAGACCATCGCTCGTCCCCGACCACAACTCATAAGGAAGACAATCAATAAATAAATCATGCTCCGAATTCATCACATAACGGTTCACCATACGTGCATGCTACGGGAATCACAAAATTTAGAACATGTATTTCTCAAATTCAAAACTACTCAACTAGCACGACTCTAATATCACCATCTTCATATCTCAAAACAATCATCAAGTATCTAACTTCTCATAGTATTCAATGCACTTTTTATGATAGTTTTTATTATACCCATCTTGGATGCCTATTATATTAGGACTAATTTTATAGCCAAAGAAAATTACCATGCTGTTATAATGGACTCTCAAAATTATATAAGTGAAGCGTGAGAGATCAATAATTTCTATAAAATAGAACCACCACCGTGCTCTTAAAGATATAAGTGAAGCACTAGAGCAAAATTATCTAGCTCAAAAGATATAAGTGAAGCACATAGAGTATTCTAATAAATTCCGATTCATGTGTGTCTCTCCAAAAGTTGTGTACAACAAGGATGATTGTGGTAAACTAAAAAGCAACGACTCAAATCATACAAGACTCTCCAAGCAAAACACATATCATGTGGTGAATAAAAATATAGCATCAAGTAAAGTTATCGATGGACGAAGATGAAAGAGGGGATGCCTTCTAGGGCATCCCCAAGATTAGGCTTTTGGTTGTCCTTGAATTTACCTTGGGGTGCCTTGGGCATCCCCAAGCTTAGGCTCTTGTCACTCCTTATTCCAAAATCCATCAAATCTTTACCCAAAAACATGAAAACTTCACAACACAAAACTAAACAGAAAATCTCATCAGCTCCGTTAGTATAAGAAAAAAACCACCACTTCAAGGTACTGTAATGAATTCATTCTTTATTTATATTGGTGTTAAACCTACCATATTCCAACTTCTCTATGGTTCATACTAAGGGAGTCCTTGACTAAGGGGTCCTCGGGCGTCCGGCCTGTTATCCATGGGCCGGACTGATGGGCGATGAAGACATGAATGCCGAAGACTGTACCTGTGTACGGAGTGGACTCTCCTTGGCGTGGAAGGCAAGCTCGGCAACCGATTATGAAGATTCCTTCTTATCTAACCGACTCTATGTAAACCCTAGACCCCCCGGTGTCTATATAAACCGGAGGGGTTAGTCCAGAAAGGATATATTCATTACCATAGTCATACAGGTTAGACTTCTAGGGTTTAGCCATTACGATATCGTGGTAGATCAACTCTTGTAACACCCATATTCATCAAGATTGATCAAGCAGGACGTAGGGTATTACCTCCATAGAGAGGGCTCGAACCTGGGTAAACATCGTGTCCCTCGTCTCCTGTTACCATCAATCCTAGACGCACAGTTCGGGACCCCCTACCCGAGATCCGCCGGTTTTGACACCGACTTTGGTGCTTTCATTGAGAATTCCACTATGCTGTCAATGAAAGGTTCGATGGCCCCTTCAATCGTCTATAGCGACGCTGTCCAAGGAGAAACCTTCATCCCCGGACAGATTTTCGTGTTCGGCGGCTTCGTACTGCGGGCCCATTCGTTTGGCCATCTGGAGTAGATCGATAGCTACACCCCTGGCCGCCAGGTCAGATTGGGAAGCTTGAACTACATCACGGATATCCGTGGAGACTTTATCTTCAATGCATTTGAGAACGCAGCGATCGCTCCCCTGCCCCAATGAACATGACTTAAATCTATCATCGGAGCACATCCAGGATATGGTCCCTGTTGCTGCAACGGCCTTAGAACCGGAGCAGATCATGCCATCCGAGGCCATAGAGTCCATGGCATTGGAGCCACACACAGACTTGACACCCTGTAATATTTGCGCCAAAGGAACTCCGGACTCGTCTCCGCCTATAAGTTCAAGACCATGTACGTTTGCAGACACCGAGCTAGATCGGTTATCGATCTTTGAATTCAGCGCCGCAGACGTTTTTCAGCACTCACCTTTGGGCGATGTGCTAAGCACTTTAAAGAACTTGTCCTTGGAGAAGGACTCACAGCCGAACTATGTTCAGTTCGAGCCAGAGGCTGATGATGGGAAATTTCGCTTCCCACCCGCCACCCACTTCATAGCCACTGTCGATGAACTAACCGACGTGCTTGATTACGGTTCCGAAGACATCAACGGTATGGACGATGATGCCGACATGGAGCAAGGTCAAAACCCGCCGTTCACTGGATGTTGGAAGGCCACCTCTTTGTATGATGTGTACATGGTTGACACACCTAAAAAGGCTAGCGATGATGACAAAGGAGATCTAGTTGTGAATAAACCTTCTCAGACACAGTCCAAGTGCCGGCGCCTTAAACGCCGCTCTAAGCCTCGTTGCTCAAATGATGGCAACACTGGCATCGGAGAAAATAGTACTCCGGGCGACGCTGAAAACAATGAAGACCCTGTCGGGGCTGCATCCGAACAGGAGGAACAAGACAACGGGCAAGATAACCCTGATAAATAGGCCATGCCCAATGACCCAGACGATGATAGTTATCATCCAGTCTCCGAGGATGATGAGAGCCTCGGCAATGAGGACTTCATCATGCCTGAGATACCCCTCGAGCAAGAGCGCTTCAAGCGCCAGCTAATAGCCACTACACGAAGCCTGAAGAAGAAGCAGTAGCAGCTTCAAGCTGATCAAGATCTGCTCATTGATAGGTGGACTGATGTCCTGGCAGCCGAAGAATACAGCCTCAAGCGCCCAGCCAAGAGCTACCCAAAGCGCCGACTGCTACCTCAGTTCGATGAGGTGGCACCAGATCCCATACCTCCCTCACGCAATGTGGACTGACGACCATGCGTTCGGGATAGTGCAGCGGACCGACCACCCCACGGTCGGGATAGTGCAGCGGACCGACCACCCCGCGGTCGGGATAAAGTGGCAACTCAGGCCGAACAACAGCCCCCCCACCACCTCGCAAAAACAGGGGCAGAACAACTCGGGACCTTACATACGACCTTCGGTAGGAGCTGGATAGTAGATCAGAACACACCAGATGAATCTACGGATCGCGAGGACGCTTCCCGACTAGGGATGACGGCTACCTATTCGGGCGTGACAAACCTATTCACACCCGGTCCGATAACCGCAGACGGACTCCATCGGAGGTGCGCCGTGATGCGGCCCGATATAGAGGCGCCGCACACCCTCTCTGCTTCACAGATGAGGTGCTGGATCACGAATTCCCCGAGGGGTTCAAGCCCGTCAATATTGAATCATATGAAGGAACAACCGACCCCGCAGTATGGATTGAGGACTTTATTCTCCACATCCACATGGCCCGTGGAGACGACCTCCACACCATCAAATACCTCCCACTGAAACTCAAATTGCCAGCTAGACACTGGCTGAATAGCCTTCCCGAGAATTGCATCGGCAGTTGGGAGGACTTGGAAGAGGCCTTCGTTGACAACTTCCAAGGTACATATGTCCGGCCACCCGATGCCGATGACTTAAGCCACATAGTTCAACAACCTGGAGAATCAGTAAGAAAATTCTGGACTAGGTTCCTAACCAAAAAGAAACAGATCATTGACTCTCCGGATGCCGAAGCCCTATCGGCCTTTAAACACAGCATCCGTGATGAATGGCTAGCACGCCACCACGACCAAGAAAAGCCGAAGTCCACAGCAGCCCTTATGGCACTCATGACCCGCTTTTGCGCGGGTGAGGACAGTTGGCTGGCTCGTAGCAAAAACACAACCAGCGAGACAGGCCCCTCCGAGACCAAGAACAGCTCCGGCGCAACAGACACAAACGCCGAAGCAATGGCGACAACACCGATGACACCTCTGTTAACGCCGGATTCAGCGGCTCCTAGTCCGGCCAGTGAAAGAAAAGGGATCGCATACTCGATCGTCCATGCCAGATACATGGTACCCCAGATAAACAAGCCAATCACACCAACAGAGACTGTTGGGTTTTCAAACAGGCTGGCAAGTTAAATGCCGAAAACAAAGAAAAGGGATCACAAAGTAAGGACGAGAACGAAGAGTCCCGGCAGCCGAACACAGGAGGGCAGAAGAAATTTCCCCCTCAAGTCAAAACGGTGAACATGATATACGCTACACACATCCCCAAAAGGGAATGCAAGCGAGCACTTCAGGACGTCTACGCGGTAGAGCCAGTCGCCCAAAAATTCAATCTGTGGTCGTCATTCCCGATCACCTTCGATCGTCGAGATCACCCAACTAGTATCCGGCATGGCGGTTCAGCCGCACTGGTCCTTGACCCAATCATCGACGGATTTCACCTAACACGAGTCCTAATGGACGGTGGTAGCAGCCTCAACCTGCTCTATCAGGATACAGTGCGGAAGATGGGCATTAATCCCTCACGAATCAAACCCACAAAGAACACCTTTAAAGGAGTCATACCAGGCGTTGAGGCCCGCTGCACGGATTCAATCACGCTGGAGGTGGTCTTCGGTTCTCCGGACAAGTTTCGAAGCGAGGAGTTAATCTTCGATATCGTCCTCTTCCGTAGCGGCTACCACGCACTGCTTGGACGAACCGCGTTCTAGATTCAACGCGGTGCCACACTATGCTTATCTCAAGGTGAAGATGCCCGGTCCGAGCAGCGTTATAACAGTTAACGGAAACACAGAACGCTCCATCCGGACAGAGGAGCACACCGCTGCCCTAGCAGCAGAGGTACAAAGCGGCCTTCTCAAGCAACATCATAGTCTGGCTGTCGAGCCCCTATACATCATTAAGAGGGTCCAGACTACACTGCAACAGGACAGCGCGGCTTGTCAAGAGCTCGATTAGCAATTCAGCCTCCGTCCCAATCCCGATGAGGTAGTGGCATTCATACCACGCGTCCATAACTACGCACTCGAAATTCCATGGGCATTGACGGAGGCACAAGCTATCCCGGGATCCACGGTTCGGCTAGACCAATCCCGGACACACATATAACTTTACTATCTCCTTTTCCCTTGTTTCAGGTTTCTCCTATGGGGGCCTCCTTCGACAACCTGATTAATGATCCCGTCAAAGGACAAACACACCGGATTGACACGGATCACAGGCGTACATGGGAAGCCCTAGAGGCTAACCGTTTTTCAGGACCCACGCGCAGTCCGCCTTCGGGTATGGCATGTCAAATAGCTGGTTGCTTATTGCATTATTTTGTACCAATGTGCTTGGACGCATTAACACAACTATAATGGAAACAGTTCATGATCCAAGTTCAAGGGCTCCAGATCCTATCTCTGTTCTCCCTCTGTTTTCCTTTATATTACTTATTTCCTAGCAGCCGTACACTCTGGTATGTTTCATATTTGCCAGGGGCTCCCCATCGCCCCATGATACAGCAACGAAGTCCGAAAAATCCTTAAAGATAAGTTTGGCACCCCGAATTTAGCATTATATGCATTGGCTCTGAATCATGTCTTTGGTCAATAGTTGGGTTGCCCGGCTCCTGTGCTTGCTACCCTACGTTCCGCTAAATTGGCTAGGGCAGTAAAGGGAGAACTACTGCGATTGTGCCCTGGCCTTGACCAGATGAGCACCTCAGTAGAGCAAGACAAAAACTGGCTGTCATGATACGGCGAGAGCCGGTCAGCTGTTCGAGGGTCACAAATCGTTGGAGATTTTTTTCGCATTATGCAAAAGATCGGCACTTCCTGATCAGATGCTGATAGCACCCCGGTTCGAACCAGGGGCTGCACCTACTCTTTATTATAGAACACCTATGGCTAAGTGAGGGCGTTTAAGCCATACAGTCTGATTGCCTTGTTCGTTGCACTAAACAACTCCTTCAAGGACCATATAATTGGATCAAGATTGTTTAGATTCCATCCCGAACACCTCCGTACTACATACGTGAGGGCAGAAGCCGACGACTGGCCAACCCTCAGATTACATACAACAAGGCCGCACAGGAGGAAACAATTCAAAGCATAAAAAAATTACATTACCAAACAGGCTTTGTTCTCATAAATACAAGGCAAATGCAACATGAATACATTTATTCAAATACAATGTCCTGCGGACATTGTGCTGCCGCAAGGCGAGACCCCTCCAGGACATCCGCAAAATACCGTTCGGGTGTGCGGTGCTCCTTCCCTCGACGGCGTCCATCTTCGCCCACCACATCTTGGAACGGGCAAAGGCCATGCACGCACCTTCAAAGCAGGCCGAGCGCTTGACGACGTCCAGTCGAGGACAGGCGTTCACCATCCGCCTCACGAGTCTGAAGTAGCTGCTTGGCATAGCTTCGGCTAGCCATAGCCGGATTATGAAATCCTTCATGGCTAGTTCGGCCACCCTATGCAGCTCCTCTAGCTGTTTCAGCTGATCGA
This sequence comes from Triticum urartu, assembly GCF_056163025.1. NCBI lineage: Eukaryota > Viridiplantae > Streptophyta > Magnoliopsida > Poales > Poaceae > Triticum > Triticum urartu. The sequence goes on along the minus strand of NC_141873.1, from coordinate 187,716,333 downwards.
TGAAGGACACGGGATCTCTGGCGCCGCATACTGCGACTAGAATAGCTTCTACGTAGAACCCCCCTCCTTCGGCTTGATAGAACTCTGCGGCGTCTGATACACTGCGTGGTAAATCTGCAAAAGCTCCCATGGAACTCCGAACCAGGGTTAGTAAAAGGTACTGCTTCTCCGCATACTTGCTTTCAATCTTAAATGCCTTACCCGCCGTGATCTTCTTGGCCTCCTGGATCTCCTAGAGGGCAGCCTGGGCCTCATACCGTGCGGTCTCCGTGCTCTAACGAGCCTTGGCGAGTTCGGTTCCTTGAACCGACGCATCATGCTCCAAGGCTTCACATTTCTTGATCGCATCCTGGAGCTCCTGCTGGACTTCTTTGACCCGGGCCTTGGACTTCTTACGGGCGGCTTGCTGCTGGATAGCCTTCTCCTCGGCCTCGCCCAGGGCCTTCTTCAGGGCCTCGACCTCGGTCGCGGCTCCTGCACATATGACGACACAGCGGTCAATATATAGCACCTATCCTCTCTAAACACACAGCAAGTCATCACTCGCCTTGCTTCTCCTGGAGCCGAACCATAACCTCGCTGAGCTCATTCTCGGTCCGCTCCAGCCTCTGCCTCAGCTCAGAGACTTCACCAACATGTGAGGTGCCGGCCACCAGCGACGCTTGCTTATTCATACATATTACGTTAGTTTCCTACACCAAAAGATTGATCCTCTGTCCAGTTCTTCTTGCCGAACACCGGACAGTGTCTCAGGGGCTACTGGCTACATGGTGTTTTTCTCTGTCTTACCTCGAAACATGTCAACAGGCTGCTACAGGCTTCATTCAATCCATTCTTGGCGGACTGAATCTTCTCGATCACCGCACCCATAAGGACACGGTGCTCGTCCACGACGGAGGCACCTCGAAGCGCCTCCATCATGTTATCTGGCGCCCCTGGATGGACAAAGGCCACCGGTGGAAGCGGCGCATCCCCCTCCTTCAAAGGGGGTTGTTCGCCCGACTCGGGAGCCATATGGGCCTCCGGAATCATATTCTGCTGAGGGCCGAACTGGATGCCGTCCTCTTCGCCAATCTCCATGGGGATCGGCTCCCCCATGTGTCCGGCAGTGGATGTCTCGCCTTGTGGCGCCTCCCGGACAGCGTCCTGGGCTCCTCCCCAGTCCGGAGCGGTCCTCCGGGATAACACTTCGGTGTCGTCCCTGGCCCCAGGGGAATAAGCAGGAGGTGGCGACATGCTCGCCATCTCCGACGGAGCCAACGAACCTCCAGATGAGGATCACTGCATAAGGTCACGGGCCGGACTGCAATAGCACTATTAACTATGTCAAGATAATGAAAAGAAAGGGCCAGATGTGCGCATGAGTGAGCCATGTCACTTATGATGCGGCCTGGGGCTTAGTGCGGGGGCGTCTCTCCGGACTGCTATCAATGTCCCATTCGGTGTTGACCGCTGGGACGCTCTTCCCCTTCTTGGGTGTTTCCGCCTCCGGATGCGCCGAAGCCGCCCTCTTCTTCTTCCTCTCCTTAGGGGAAGGATTGTTTTCCTCCTCCTCCTCCTCCTGCTCCTCTTCCTCGCCATTGCCCTCAGGGATAGAGGAATGGGCTTTGTCATCTTCGGACGTCACGTCCGAAGTTCCCTTGCGACGGGAGCCACTCTTGACCCCCTTGGCCTTCTTCTCCGGCGCCTTATAAGGCGCCGGCACCAGCATCTTCGCTAGACGCAGGATGACCGGTTCTTTAGGCAGCGGAGCGGACACTGGATCCGCTTCGCCCTCTCCATCCAGTCCTGGAAATGCAATGATAAGCTCAGACATCATCCTTGAAACGATTAAGTTGGGGATACATTGAAAAATAGCATACCTCACTAGCGAGGTTTTTACAACCGTGACCACGGTCTGAATCCGTGGACGGTGGTTTCTCGTTGCCCTTAAAAAGCAACTTCCATGCGCCTTCATGAGTAGTCTTGAAGAGCCTCACCAGGGTCTGATGCTTCTTCGGGTTGAACTCCCACAGAGGACGGCTTCGGCGCTGGCACGGAAGGATACGGCGAACCAGCATCACCTGGATCACATCAACGAGCTTGACTTTCTTGATTGACATGCTCTGAACGTGCATCTACAGTGCTATCACCTCGTCAGGGGAACCCTAGTCCGGACTCTTCTCGACCCAGGAGGTGAGTCGCATGGGAGCGCTAGAGCGAAATTCGGCAATTGCGGCCCAGGTGGTGCTGCGAGGTTCTGTGATGTAGAACCACTGCTTCTGCCACTCCTTTACTGTGTCCACAAAATTGCCTTTTGGCCAGGAGACGTTGGACAAGTTTCTCACCATAGCTCCTCCACACTCCGCGTGCTGGCCGTCCACCACCTTCGGCTTCACGTGGAAGACTTTGAGCCATAGCCTGAAGCGGGGGTGGATGCGGAGGAAGGCCTCACACACGACGATAAACACCGAGATGTTGAGGAAGAAATTTGGGGACAGATCATGGAAATCTATCCTGTAATAATACATCACCCGTGGATAAAAGGTTGGAGTGGAAACCCTAGACCACGGAAGAAATGGGCCAGGAACACTACCCTCTCGGTGGGCTTCGGCATGGGGACGATTTGTTCCTCGGTCGGCAGGCGGTGAGTGATCTCCTTCGCCAAGTATCCGGCCGCCCGAAGCTCTGTGATGTTCTCCTCCTTGACGGAGGAGACCATCCACTTGCCTTGACCTCCGGATTCGGACATGGTTGCTTGAGTGGAAAGGAGATGAGAACTTGGGCGCTGGAGCTCGAGATTGGAAAGGCAGAGAAAGAGAGAGGGCATGAGAGGGGAAGAGGGAATCCTTATCCCTTTATAAAGGCAACGAATATTAAATGCCTCCTCACTCGCCTTAAGATTTGCCTATTCCCAAGGGCTGTATAAATGGCATGGTTGGGTTACCCACGCCCGTATTGATGAGAATCCCATAATAAGGGGACACGATCTCTGCTTCGACAAGGCTTCCCAATGGCAACTGCGTCCCGAAACGTGGAGCGGCAGACGAAAAACGGTTCGAAATTATGATCGGACAGATGTGAGGTCATCAGCAGATTAGACTCGTGTGAAAATATATATTCTCTCTACGGATATGTATGGTGTGTGTGACAGGTTCGGATACTATCATCGCATCCAAAGACTATCTTCAAGTTCAGATAGAAGGTAACCCGCCTTGCAATGCCGAAGACAATCTGCGCATCGGACTCCTCGTCATTGAAGCCAGGTTCATGGGCTACTAAGGGAGTCCTAGACTAAGGGGTCCTCGGGCGTCCGGCCTGCTATCCATGGGCCAGACTGATGGCTGTGAAGACATGAAGGCCGAAGACTGTACCTGTGTCCGGATTGGACTCTCCTTGGCGTGGAAGGCAAGCTCGGCAACCAATTATGAAGACTCCTTCTTATGTGACCGACTATATGTAACCCCTAGATCCCCCCCGGTGTCTATATAAACCGGAGGGGTTAGTCCGGAAAGGATATATTCATTACCATAGTCATACATGTTAGACTTCTAGGGTTTAGCCATTACGCTCTCGTGGTAGATCAACTCTTGTAACACCCATATTCATCAAGGTCAATCAAGCAGGACGTAGGGTATTACATCCATAGAGAGGGCCCGAACCTGGGTAAACATCGTGTCCCCCATCTCTTGTTACCATCGATCCTAGACGCATAGTTTGGGACCCCCTACCCGTGATCCGCCGGTTTTGACACCGACACATACCCCCCGATACTAGCCATAGATTCATCAAAATAAGCAAACAACACACGAAAAAACAGAATCTGTCAAAAACAGAATAGTCTGTAGTAATCTATAGGTTTCGAATACTTTTGTAACCCCAAAAATTCTTAAATAAACTGGTGGGTGGGAGTAATTTGTCTATTAATCATCTTCAAAAAGAATCAACCTAATCTCACTCTCCAGTAAAAAATGGAAGCAAATCTCGTGAGTGCTAAACTTCCCCCAAGTTTTCCCAAAGGTTCTACTTGGCACAAACACTAATTAAAAGCATAAAACCACATCTAAACAGAAGGTACATAAATTATTTATTACTAAACAGAACCAAATAGCAAGAAACAAAAATAAAATTGGGTTGCCTCCCAACAAGCGTTATCGTTTAACGCCCCTAGCGAGTCATAAAAATAGGAATAGATCTATGTATTGTGATCTTTGGTATGCAATCCATAAGTGGCTCTCATAATAGATTCGTAAGGTAATTTAATTTTATTTCTAGGAAAGTGTTCCATGCCTTTCCTTAACGGAAATTGGAATCTAATGTTTCCTTCTTTCAAATCAGTAATTGCAGCAATCTACAGGCAATAATAGGACATGTAGGATTGCAATTTATATCAAGAACAACGAAATCTACAGGCACATAATTCCGATTTGCAACAATAAGAACATCATTAATCCTTCCCATAGGTTTCTTAATAGTGGAATCCGTGTGGTGCAAATTCACGGAAACCTAACACATCACACAAAGTTTTTGGAATCGCGGAAACACTAGCACCAAAATCACATAAAGCAAAGCATTCATGATCTTTAATTTTAATTTCAATAGTAGGTTCCCACTCATCATAAAGTTTTCTAGGGATAGAAACTTCTAATTCAAGCTTTTCTTCATAAAATTTCATTAAAGCCTCAACAATATGTTTGGTAAAAGCTTTATTTTGACTATAAGCATGAGGAGAATTTAGCACGGATTGAAACAAGGAAATACAATCTATCAAAGAGCAATTATCATAATTAAATTCCTTGAAATCCAATATAGTGGGTTCATTGATATGTTAAGTTTTGACCTCTTCAATCCCACTTTTACCGATTTTTGCATCAAGATCTAAAAACTTTGAATCATTGGGACGCCTTTTAGCTAAAGTTGACTCATCTCCAGTCCCATCATTATCAAGATTCATATTGCAAAACAAAGATTTAATAGGAGACACATCAATCACTTTTAGATCTTCATCCTTATTATCGTGAAAACCAGAAGAACACGCTTTTATAAAGCAATATTTTTTAGAACGCATCCTAGCGGTTCTTTCTTTGCACTCATCAATGAAAATTCTCATGGCTTTGAGAGACTCATTGGTATCATGCTTAGGTGGAATAGATCTATGTTTCAAAGAATCAATATCAAGAGAAATTATATCCACATTCGTAGACAACTCATCAATCTTAGGCAAGTTTTCTTCAAGCAAAGCATTGAAATTCTTTTGTGAAATCATAAATTATTTAACACTAGTCTCAAAATTAGAGGGCATCTGATTAAAGTTTCCATAAGAGTTGTTGTAGGAATTACCATAATTATTAAAGGAAATACTAGGAAACGTCCTAGGATTAAAGTTTCCTCTATAAGCCTTGTTACCAAAATTGTTCCTACCAACAAAATTCACATCCATAGATTCATTATTATTCTCAATCAAAGTAGAGAAAGGCATATCATTAGGATCAGAAGAAACACTCTTATTAGCAAACAATTTCATAAGTTCATCCATCTTTCCACTCAAAACATTAATTTATTCTATAGCATGAACATTTTTACTAGTTGATCTTTCGGTGTGCCACTGAGAATAATTAACCATAATATTATCTAGGAGTTTAGTACCTTCTCCTAAAGTGATTGCCATAAAAGTGCCTGCCGCGGCCGAATCTAAAAGATTTCTAGAAGCAAAATTCAATCCGGCATAAAAAATTTGTATGATCATCCATAAATTTAATCCATGAGTAGGGCAATTACGTATCATTAATTTCATCCTCTCCCAAACTTATGCAACATGCTCATGATCAAGTTGCTTAAAATTCATGATATCGTTTCTAAGAGAGATAATCTTAGTGGGAGGAAAATACTTAGAGATAAAAGCATCTTTGCACTTATTCCATGAATCTATACTATTTTTAGGCAAAGACGAAAAGCAACTTTTAGCATGATCTCTAAGCGAAAACGGAAATAGCTTCAATTTAACAATATCATTATCCACATCTTTCTTCTTTTGCTTATCACATAAATCAACAAAGTTGTTTAGATGGGTAGTGGCATCTTCACTAGGAAGGCCAGAAAACGGATCTTTCATGACAAGATTCAGCAAAGCAGTATTAATTTCACAAGATTCAGCATCGGTAAGAGGAGCAATCAGAGTGCTAATAAAATCATTATTGTTGGTATTGGAGAAGTCACACAATTTAGTATTATCTTGAGCCATCGTGACAAACAATCAATCCAACACACAAGAAAACAAGAAGCAAGTAAAAAGAGACGGGCGGAAAAAAGGCGGACGGAAAAGAAGGCGAATAAAACGGCAATGGTGAAGTGGGGGGGAGAAAACGAGAGGCAAATGGAAAATAATGTAATGCGAGGGATAATAGTTTGTGATTGGTACTTGGTATGTCTTGACTTGTGCGTAGATCTCCCCAGCAATGGCGCCATAAATGGCTTGTTGATGGGAGATCAAATCTTGAATTGACTTGCCGCAACCTCCCCGGCAACGGCGCCAGAAATCCTTCTTGCTACCTCTTGAGCTTGCGTTGGTTTTCCCTTGAAGGGGAAAGGGTGATGCAGCATAGTGGCGTAAGTATTTCCCTTAGTTTTTGAGAACAAAGGTATCAATCCAGTAGGAGACTACACGCAAGTCCCTCGTACCTGCACAAACAAACAAGAACCTCGCAACCAACATGATAAAGGGGTTATCAATCCCTTCATGGTCACTTACGAAAGTGAGATCTGATAAAGATAATAAGATAAATATTTTTGCTATTTTTATGATATAGATTGGAAAATAAATATTGCAAAATAAACGGTGATATAAATAGAAAGTTGATATGAAAATAATATGATGGAAGATAGACCCGGGGGCCATAGGTTTCACTAGTGGCTACTCTCAAGATAGCAAATTCTATGGTGGGTGAACAAATTACTGTCGAGCAATTGATAGAAAAGCGCATAGTTATGAGAATATCTAGGAATGATCATGTATATAGGCATCACGTCCGCGACAAGTAGACTGAAACGATTCTAGATTATTAAGTTCACACATCGACCGCTATCCAGCATGCATCTAGATTATTAAGTTCATAAGAACAGAGTAACGCATTAGGCAAGATGACATGATGTAGAGGGATAAACTCAAGCAATATGATATAAACCCCATATTTTTATCCTCGATGGCAACAATACAATACCTGCCTTGCTGCCCCTGCTGTCACTGGGAAAGGACACCACAAGATTGAACCCAAAGCTAAGCACTTCTCCCATTGCAAGAAAGATCAATCTAGTAGGCCAAACCAAACTGATAATTTGAAGAAACTTGCAAAGATATTTAAATCATGCATAAAAGATTTCAGAGAAGAATCAAATATTGTTCATAGATAATCTTGATCATAAACCCACAATTCATCGGATCTCGACAAACACACCGCAAAAAGAATTACATCGAATAGATCTCCCAGAGAATCGAGGAGAACTTTGTATTGAGATCCAAAGAGAGAGAAGAAGCCATCTAGCTAATAACTATGGAACTGAACGTCTGTGGTAAACTACTCACACATCATCGGAAAGGCTATGGTGTTGATATAGAAGCCCTCCGTGATCGATTCCACCTCCAACAGAGCACCGGAAAAGGCCCCAAGATGGGATCTCATGGGTACAGAAGGTTGCAGCAGTGGAAATAGGCTTTCGTGGTGCTCCTGGATGTTTTCAGGATATATGGGTATATATAGGAGGAAGAAGTATGTCGGTGGTGCTGTGAGGGGCCCACGAGGGTGGGGGGCACGCCTACCCCGTGGGCGTGCCTCCTTGCCTCGTGGCCTCCTCGCTTCTTTCTTGACGTCAACTCCAAGTCTCCTGGATCACATTTGTTCCAAAAAGAACTCTCCCGAAGGTTTCATTTTGTTTGGATTCCGTTTGATATTCCTTTTCTGCGAAACACTCAAATGGGCAAGAAAACAGCAATTTGCACTAGGCCTTTGGTTAGTAGGTTAATCCCAAAAACAATATAAAAAGGTATATGAAAGCCCATTAAACATCCAAAATAGATAATATAATAGCATGGAACAATCAAAAATATTAGATACATTGGAGACGTATCAGTAACCTTAACCTTGCCGCTGTGGTTGAAACATTTGATGTAGTAAGGATGTGATGTGGTCTTGTGGTGATAGACAACTTCTCCACCATATCCATGCTAGCCAAGTTGTTGCAACTCCCTCCATCAATGATGATGCAGACAGAACGTTCCTTCATAACTCCCTTTGTATGGAACAAATTGTGCCTCTGATTTGTTCAGCTTGTGTTACCACACACTCAAAACACATTGAGCAACTAAACTCTCATACCTGTCGGCATCTTCAGCAGCCGTGTATTGCTTCTCATGTTCAGAACCATCTTCACCGTGTTCTTCACCTCCAATAAGAGCCAAAATCTCCTCGTCCTAGCAGACTCATACCCACCATCCTCAGTAATAGTCATCACACGTGGAGATAGACATTTTCTTGCATAGTGACCTCCACCCTTACAACGATGGCATATAACCTCATGTGTTTGCCCTGTTGATGCCTTGGATGAAGGTGAGCTCTATGCGGGACTAGAAGGTGTGCTCCTGTCAGATGGTGGTGGTAGTGCCTATTTTCCTATATATCGGTTGGAATTGGCGGCTAAAGTCGGCAGTGATGCAGTAGGACGTGTGGAAGTATAGGATGTACATGGTGTCCATGATGAAGATCGACCTGTAGAAAAATTAGTTCGCGCCAATGCATGTCGACCCTGCACTTCACGTTCAGCTTGGCAAGCAAGATGGAATAAATGAGTGATATTATTATACTCCTTATACTCTAGAATGATCTGAATCTCTCTATTTAATTGATTGCTTCTCTTTGTGTTGGTAATTCCCCGAAGAGGAGGGAATGATGCAGCACATAAAACGGTAAGAATTTCCCTCAGTTATGAAACAAAGGTTATCAATCCAGTAGGAGAACCAACCAACACTATGTAAACAACACCTACACACAAACAACAAAAACTTGCAACCCAACGCGTAAGAGGGGTTGTCAATCCCTCCTCAGTATTGAGATGGATTAAATTGTATGAGATTTTGTAAATAGATCTAACTAAAACACAAAATAAAATAAAGAAAGAAAAAGTGTAGAAAGGAATTTTTGGTTTTATATGATAGGAAAATAGAGCCCGGGGCTTAGTTTTGACTAGAGGCACCTCTCAAGAAAATAGCATACGGTGGGTAAACAAATTACTATTGGGCAATTGATAGAAAAGCGAATAATCATGACGATATCCAAGGCAATGATCATGTATATAGGTATCGGGTCCAAGATTAGTAGACTGAAACGATTCTGCATCCACTACTATTACTCCACACATCGACCTCTATCCAGGATGCATCTAGTGTATTAAGTTCACGGAAAAACAGAGTAATGCAATAAGAACGGTGACATGATGTAGACAAGATCTATTCATGTAGAAATAAACCCCATCTTTTTATCCTTAATAGTAATTATCAATGTTTGTCATGTCTCTTTCTGTCACTGAGATTGAGCACCGCAAGATCGAACCCGTCACAAAGAACCTCTTCCCATGGGAAGAAAAATCAATCTAGTTGGCCAAACCAAACCAAAATTTCGAAGAAGAAATACGAGGCTATAACAATCATGCATAAAAGAGTTTAGAAAAGACTCAAATAATATTCATGGATAGAACTGATCATAAACCCACAATTCATCTTATCCCAACGAACAAACCGCAAAAAGTCATTACATCGAATAGATCTCCAAGAACATCAAGGAGAACATTCTATTAAAGATCAAAAAGAGAGAAGAAGCCATCTAGCTACTAGCTAAGGACACATAGGTCTATGGTAAACTCCTCACGCATCATCAGAGGGGCAAGGGTGATGATGAAGAACCCCTCCGTGGTCATTGCCCCCTTCGGTGGAGTGCCGGAAAAGGCCTCTAGATTGGATCTTGTGGTTCTGGAACTTGCAGTAACGGAAACTGTATTCTCTCGACTCCCCTAGGGTTTTTGGGATTTTTGAGTATTTATAGAGGTGGATGTTGGTGGAGAAGCTTCCCGTGGGCTCCACTACCCACCTGTAATGCCTGGATAATTAAGCTATAGTAGCCCTCTACTAATGATGCCACGTCACCACGATAATTGTTGTTAATCTCGCGATGATTCAAATCCCGTTCGAATTCAAATTCAAAAATCAAGTCAAACTATAAAGTTTTTCAAATGTCAATACTAAAATGTTCTAAATGTGACAAATAAATCATAAGTAATTATGGTGGAGAAACCACATTTTTATAAATTAATTAAATGCACTTAAAAAATGAAAATAGTAGTTAAAACAATTAATTAAATGTCTTTTGTACTATATAAAATACTAAACTATTTTTCTAGGGTAAAACTTTTTGTAGCAGTGGGTTAAATGGTAATACTAATTTAGGAATTAATTCCATATTTATAAAACTATATTTTATAAAAGTAAAATAAAAACAATAAAGAAAAGAATAAATAAATGAAAAAGAAAATAAACAAAACAAAAAGGTAATCACCCCCCTTCGCCCAACTGGGAAAATCGGCCCAGCAAGCCGTCCCACCTTACTGGCCTACTTAGGCCTCCCCACCACCAAACCCTAACCGAAACCCCATCCCCCCTCGCACTCTTCCCCTTCCCTGATCCAAATCTGGATTGGGCCGACTTCATCGGCGCTGCCCGAGACGGCCGCCCACCTCATCGTCGCTAGATGCCTCCTCGCCACTCCCCTAGGCCGCTCCCTCAAGCCTCACAGCCCCTGAGCATCCACAATGCCGGTGATGCCCCGGTCCTCCCCCTCCCCACTCTGACCTTGCGGCCGAGCAACGATCACATAGCATCTCCTCGGCGTTCGTGCGCCAGCCCTGTCGACCCCTGCCATGCCGACCTCCCTCTTTCCCCTCGTGCGCTTGCCGCCTCGCCTTACCCCGCATCATGCCCTGCCGCTTGCCTCGCGGCGCGAGCCCCCGCCTCACTGTGCCCTCCACGCACCTCGCTGGCCTGGCCCCGCTGTCGGTGTCAAAACCAGCGGATCTAGGGTAGGGGGTCCTAAACTGTGTGTCTAAGGCTGATGGTAACAGGAGGCAAGGAACACAATGTTTACCTAGGTTTGGGCCCTCTTGATGGAGGTAATACCCTACTTCCTGCTTGATTGATCTTGATGATATGAGTATTACAAGAGTTGATCTACCACAAGATCGTAAAGGCTAAAGCCTAGAAGCTAGCCTATGATTATGATTGTTGTTGTCCTACGGACTAAACCCTCCGGTTTATATAGACACCGGAGGGGGCTAGGGTTACACAGAGTCGGTTACAGGAAAGGAGATCTACATACTCGAATTGCCAAGCTTGCCTTCCATGCAAAGGAGAGTCCCACCCGGACACGGGACGAAGTGTTCAATCTTGTATCTTCATAGTCCAACAGTCCGGCCAAAGTATATAGTCCGGCTGTCCGAGGACCCCCTAATCGAGGACTCCCTTAGTAGCCCCTGAACCAGGCTTCAATGATGATGAGTCCAGAGCGCAGATTGTCTTCGGCATTGCAAGGCGGGTTCTTCTCCAAATCCCGAGTACCTTTCGTAACGAGTAGTGTCCGGCTTCCCATGAATGTTGCACTCCTCGACTTCTATGTTTTAATAATGGCTATCTTCCACATGTTGAGCGAATGCAAGAAGTCGGGGCACTATTACATTTGCCACCCTAACCATGTAAGTAAATCGTCTAGTTAAAGAGTCGGGGATCCTCAGATCCAGATCACACCATCCTCCCACAGCGAGTATCCATCGGAGCGCGCCCGGAAAAGTCTATCCCATCATGGCCGGCCATCGCAGCTCCTCCTCTCGCTCCCGTAGCACTAAGCCAGGCAATTGGGAGAATTGTTCCGTCCCCCACAGCCAATTAGTAGAGTTACAGACCCAAGGGTTTATCCCTCCTGCGTATATGGTCCCTGTCTGAACCGGACTAACCACTTATAATGGCAGGCAGAAAGCGGAGAGCTTTCCCAACCCATCCATGGGGGAGCGGGTATGCCTTGTCCCTTACTTATTAAGGGGACTCAGATTTCCAATCCATCCGTTCCTCCGCGGGCTCCTGAAGTTCTTTAGCCTCCAGCTGCATAACTTTACTCCCGCCTCCATATTACACATCGCCGGCTACGTCGCCTTTTGCGAGCTGTTTCAGGGCTGCGAAGCTCATTTCGAGCTATGGAAGAGGCTATTCTGCCTCGTACCCCGTACATAGGAGGGGTCAATATATCAAGTGGGCGGAGCCGAAATATGGCGCATCGCCGGAACCGGATACCTGTCCGGTACTCCGAAGAAGACATCCGAAGAATAGCCTTTGGAGTGGTTTTATATGGAGGACGTCCCCCTTCCGGACCGTATTCTGATGGGCCTTCCTGAGTTTAATAATGCCCCTTTGAAGAAACGCCGCAGCTAGCGCCCTCGGAGCCCCTAGGAGGAACATAACAGAGGGGTCCTTTACCTGATGGGTAGTATAAAAACACTGGCCAAATCAGGACTAACAATAATCGAGGTTATGTCAATATGTATAATGCGGGGGGTGCAGCCACTTCAGTATCAGGCGAAACCCTTGTGGCACTCCAATGGAGAAGACGATGTCACCCGCTGCGGTCGTAAAGGTCCGGACTCCGCCGCTGCTCTAGCGAAAATACTGTCCGATTTGTACAAAGGAGAGGAAGAGGAGTTCATCCGCATTAAGCCACGGGATGGATTCTCCATGTTCAAACCCCCAAACTGTGTGAGCTGCTACCTTTTACTCCAGACCTTCTCGCATTCTTCATCATAAATATTTACCTTGCTATTTCATAGCAGGAACTGCAAAAAGCTGTGAGGGAGGTCCACAGCCCGTCTCCACAGCTAGAGAACCTGACCCGGCCCTCGACCTCGGACTTGAAGAAGATCCGGACATATTTATGGAGCTCGTCGACAGGACGTTCTATCAGTTAAGCTGCGACTGTGCCTTGGTGGCCATCATAGCCGATTATCCTGGCCTGCTCCCTGCATCGCATGTAAGTAAAACCGGAGTCCCAACTTCTGAGAAGGATCCCTTTTTTGCACTTCACCCACCGCACACATATTGCATCTTACAGGGAAGGCCCTCGGGGCGCCATGCCGAACCCGTGGTGACTCACCAACAAGGGGCACCGAAGTCGGGTAGGCTTAAAAGGAAGGCGGTCAGGATTGAGACGCCGTCGTAGAGGTATGAAAAAAAAACCCTGGTCTGTGGTTGTCGTCTTTAAAATATAATAATGTCCATGGTTCCTGGCAGAAAAAACGCTCGCTGGACCATGTCTGGAGAGCCTGCCGGCCACGCCTGCACCAGCCGGACTCTAGAGCCGGACTTAGGGGCAAATGCTAACGTGGGGACAACACCGGATGTTCCTCCTACAGAGGATGCGGATAGGCTGTCCGCTACATATTCCGAAGTGGAGAGTACAATGAATCACAGGCATCGCCAGGCCGTACTCCGCGACCCTAGTTTCTCCAAAGAGGCGTTTGATGCCTTCAACTCAGGAGACGCGTATATCCGAGCTTCTCAAAATGGCCTTGCCAGAGCCACGGACCAGTATGTAAAGGATATACGGGTAAGAAAATCTGATAATTATGTATATCAGTAGCCCCTGAGACTTGAAATAGTTGGCACAACTGATTTAAGGATCATTATATGCATAGGTTCTGACGGAGAAGAATACCCAGTTGTCTCAAGAGTTGGAGGAGTGCAAAGCCCAGGTACGGGCCGCAGTTGCTGGAATGGAAGAGTCCAAGAAGGCCCCATCTGGTAATACTTGTCCTGATCGAAAAGAATGAAATGACATGTACCAATTAGTATTCGGCATGCATGGAAATCTAACAATAGATTCTGCAGATGATCCCGGAGTGAATCCGAAGATCGTACGACAGGATGAGCAACATGCTCAACGACAGCTAGAGGCTAGTGAGCGCGTGCTTACACGGGTTAGGCGGGAGAAAAACGATCTCCAAGATGCCAATACCCAGATGGGCGTTGAATTGAAAGATGTTCGGGCCCAGCTAGCTGACTCCGTAAAGGAGAATAAGAGGCTTCGACGCGGCATTTTTGGTATGTGCTTGAACAAACTTTTATGGAGTTCGGTGAAGAAACTGGCTAACAGAGTTATATTTGTAGGTATGCTGACGGGTCGTCCCGAGGAGGAGATGCCCGGATCTGCGGGAGATCTTCTGCAAGACCTCTCACAACTGCACGAATAAGTTCGGCTGGTGATGCAGGGCATTGCCCAGGCCTTGTGGCCATCCACCTCCCTGCCAAGAGGCATGGGGGAGCTCGTAGAGATGCTCAAGGGAGCATGGCGGCGCTTCCAATTATGGAAGATATCTGCTAGCCGACGAGGTGCAAGGGAAGCCTGTGCCATGGTGAAGACGTGATATACCAAGGCTGACCCGAACCACATGGCCGAGGTCGGACCTGTAGGGTCTGATGGGAAAGAGATCCCTAGTAGTCTGGTATTTGACCAGGTAAAATTAGCCGCAAAGTATTCTCAACAGGATTGTAGGCTAGACAGCCTGTTGGATGGTATAGAAGAAGAATTTAGTCAGTCTAAGTGACTGTGTTCTTCAAGTGACACATTTTGTCCCTAGCCGGATTGTAAATCATTTGTCATGGCAGACCTTTTCGCTTCGACCTCCGGACCCGACAGTCCGGAGTGTATCCGTATACCCACTCAGTTATGTAAAAACCAGGGTACGCGTGGAAACCAGGCGTAGGGGTCATAAGTGCTTGAACAGACAAGTACCCAACTTGGTATGTAATATTACATGGATAGTAAGAAACATCTTCCAGGGAGAATAGTTCCGTTAAGGGTTCCTTTCCCTGGGTACGCATGCATTAATGTGCATGTCCGAACTGCAAAAAGATACGCTGGATATAAACATCTGGGGGCATGTATTGCAATAAGTAATAGTCATCTTTTGTTCACCGACCGAATATTCCCTTAAGAACGCTAGCTTTCAGCTTCACCCAGTCTGAGGTACACATCCGGCTGACCCGGCAGTAACAATTGCAGAGGTGCTCCCCTTATGCCCTAGCCGAATTAACGGGAACGTAGGGCATAAACACAAGAGCCAGGCAACCGAGCTTGGCCAAAACTTAAGTCATATCGATGCATATAATGGCGAAGAAAAGGTACATGTGGAAAAGTAACACACGTGCAGGGGGCATAGAGCCCGGAACATAATTGTATTAAGCTTCTGTATAAGAAGTCCTCGGGTGTAATGAGCACGCATGGTGCGTCAATATTGTGTAGTCAAGACACATTTTAACCTTTTAAGGCCGTGAAGAAAAAGGGAAGAAAGAAATAAAGACAGATAGCGGATATATATATAAGGAGGAGGTAAGGAGACGAACACAGAGTCCGGTACTAGGCATAGAACATTCGGAGTCTAGCCACGTTCCATTGGTTTGACTCGAGCCGATTGTCCGATGCATCACACAGACTGTCAGGACCCCGATTCCGAGTCACATCGATCTAGCCGGTAACACCTCATATCACATTGCGGCCTCACGCACGGTATCCCACGGGTGTCGCCTTACCATGGCCCGGGACCGTTTGCACCTTTTGGCACACGTATATGATAGTGCCGCTAGCATCCATATGACAGAGAACCCAGGCCGACATGGCTAGTCGTGAACCCAAAGCGGCACAGACCTATGGAGACAGGCATACATGAATCACATCGAGCATGTCGGTCAACAGCGAGTGAATGCGGGCTGTAGCAGGCTAGGCAGGACTCCGGATGTCACCGCGTGTCATTTCCCCGAAGGGACAGACATAGGAAGGAAGTGAATCACATGCCGGCCAGTCAAGTGTCCCAAACAGTAGTGCTGGGCTAGCAGGACTCCGGTGGACCGGGCTGTAGCGGACTACTATGGCTCGAGGAACACTAGACTACATTTCCCCATAAGAAAGGCTGCCAAGGATAAACAGCCAGATTGTGGGATCCCACTCATACCGAGCATTTCAATCATACACACAATATTCCCGATATGAGTACATACAACATGGCATCACAACAAAACTCTACAACTCAAGTACTTTATTTAAAGGCTCCAGAGAGCCATACATAACATGTTCATACAGGTAGGGGTCACATGACCCGACACTCAAGTCATACAAGCATACAAGCACAAGCGGAAGTAAATAGTCTGAGTACAGACACTAGAAAGCAAGAAGGCTTCCGAAGCCTGTCTATCTACATAGGGGCCTCCATGGCCAGGATCACCACCTGGGTGGCTAGTCACTCATCGACATCAAGGTCTACGTAGAACCCATCAGAGGGGGTGGTGTTCTCGTCTGAAAACAGTAATTAAGCAAACACAAGTACAAAGGTACTCAGCAAGTCTTACAAGAGAACCTACGATACATGCTCATTCTCAAGAAGGTGGTGGGGTTATTGCAGCAAGCCAGCTTTGACTCTTGGCTAAGCTATCCTATGGAACTCCACTAGTAAAATAGTTTTCGCACACGAGTCCACTACTCACTAACACAATACTCCACCGGGGATCCTCCCTCGTCATCCTACGAGAGGGCCATCCTCGGTACTCACACTTATCTTGAGTCTTTTAGTAGTAACCATTAACTTGTCTACGAACTGTATAGGTAATCAAGTAGTCCTTTACCGCGGATGCGGTTATTCGAATAGTTTTATACCCTGCAGGGGTGTACTTCGTCACACATGTTTCCACCACTTAGCGTCTACACACGACATGTGCTCGGCAGACTTCAAGCGAAAACTAACGTGGGTGTAGACCACGACCTGACTGACCGCACAAGTCTCTAGTCTAGGTTTATCGCCTATTCAGGTTCCATCCGCAAGGAAATCTGGCCGGGGTGTCCTCAACGGCCCCAAACAATGTGTACAGGGTCCCAAGACGCCAAACGGTCACCAACCCCTAGGGTCAGCGCTACGCATGGCCGCCAACACATAACCTACAAACACCAGAAACTAGTTGCAACTCCTGGAAAGAGGGCGAGAGAGGTCAGTAAGTCAAGCGGGGTCATATTTCAAGGCCCAATGTGTGGTAGTAGCTGAATCTTAAATCACGCATACAGATCTCAGTTCTTATGGACGGCCTCAATGAAACAACCCACCATGTACTCCTACATGGCCTCTCATCAATACCTTTACCAACACGTGTTCAACACATCCCTCATATTACCGACATAATCATTTCACTCTAGCCTATCACCCAGATGAACCAGACCTGACACAACTCTAAGCATAGCAGGCATAGCAAGGTAGGAATCACATACATGGCTCAATCAACTCCTACACATGCTAGTGGGTTTCATCTAGTTACTGTGGCAATGACAGGTCATGCAGAGGATAAGGGTTCAACTACCATAGCACACAGCAGTTTGAATCGCGTTGTCTTAATGCAGTAAATAAGAGAAGAAGCGAGAACATGGGTTTGTATCGGAATGATCAATGGGTTGCTTGCCTGTTGTAGTGGTAGTTGGGTACTGCCCTTCAGACGGATACTCAGGGTAATCCTCGGAGGCAGAACCTACCACGAAAGGCACATCGAACATAATCAACACATGACAATATGCAACAATATGATGCATGCTATGACATGGCAAGATGAAAGTGTCTTGGCCTAATGCAAGCTAAAACAGGAAGGAATGAACTCTTTTGAATCAAAGATTCAAATGTTAGCTCATTTAACATGGCCTTATTAGTGCATTATCTTATTCTGCTTAAACAGCAAGGTTAACTTGTTTTGTCATGCATGAAACCATTACATATGGATAGATTGAAGTTTTCTGATCATTTTTCATAAATAAATCTTTGCATTTGGAGCTATGGTTGATTTTCTATGATTTTTAGAAGTTTTGGCTATTTTCTGGAATTTCCTATTAAAGAATAAATCCAGTAATTGAATTAATGCATCAGCATGACATAGGTGTGATGTCAGCGGGTCAACTGGGTCGTCCAGGTCAAACCTGACTGGTGGGCCCTGTCTGTCAGTGTCTAAGCTAATTAACAGAATTATGTTAGTGCTAATTAACTGTCAGTGGGGCCTGGGCCCACATGTTAGTGACTGAACTAATTAAATTTAGTTAAAACTAATCCTAAACTAATTAGCAGGCCGGCCCCACATGTCATACACTCAGGAGGGGAGTCAACCTGGGCCCACACGGGGGTTAAACAGGGTCAACTCGCCGGCATCTAGCTGCCGGCGAGGCCAGACACGGCGGAGCAGCGCGGGATTTGCACTCCGGCGACCAAAAGGACGGTGGAGACTATCTACATGATGCGGGCAGGAAGCCGTGTAGACTGGTGGCAGTGGGTGGAGCTGGGGTGGCCGGAAACGTCGCCGGCGACGAGGTTGGCGGCGGTGCGTGCGGGTGAGCTACGTGCAGCCGCTACGGGGCTCGAGAGAGAGAACAGAGGGGGTGGGGAGGTGGCTGAGCTCACGGGGGTCTCGTCGAGGCAGTCGGCGAGGTCGGGGATGAGCTGATGCGGTGGGGACGGCGAAAGGGATCTCCGGTGGCCGGAGTTGAGGACGAGCTCGGTGCAGCGTCTCCGGGGCGAGCGAGTGCTCGGGGCTCGGCCTACTCGATGTAGTCGACGACGGCGCGGCGCGAGGACAACGGAGGGCGCGGCTACGATGACGGTGCGGCGACAGGAGCGTCGGCCATGGTGGGGAACGGCGAGGGAGAGAGACAGGGGGGAATGGCATGTCCAGGGGCTTCAGGGTGCGACATGGAGGCGTCCAGGCATCTAGGGGCATGGGCGGCAAGCAGGTGACGCCGTGGCGTTCTCGGGCATGCCGGTGTCACCTTCCTGCCTGCCTGGCGGGGAAGAAGCAGCTAGCTGGCGCGGGCCAGCACAGTGCTAGGCCGCCAGGTGGGCCGGCTGGTGGGTTAGGTGGGCTGCGCCAGGTGAGTTCCTGTTCTTTCTCTCCTTTTCTGTTTTTCTTATTTATTCTATTATTTCAGTAGCTTCAGGGCTTTATCAAAAATGCCAGGGCATTTCCATAAATCATAAAATTAATCATGGCTACTGCTTAGAATATATCCAACAGCAACATTTTAGTTTATGATTATTTGAGCATTTAAAATATTTTATAGCATTTAAATGCCCAAATGCAAATACTATAAGGATTAATCCAATGACCTTAGATGTCCTAGAAAAATGTGCACCATTTTTGTCAGGGGTTTTAACCCAAAACAAAAAGGGTGGGCTTTTTAGAAGGGCATTTCAGGTTCATTGAAAAAGTTTTTAGTAAACCCTAGTTGTTCCAGGGGGGTGCTGGGGGTTCTGTCATCCCCATTTAAAATTTAAGAGAAAATTAAACATGATGCACACTCTAATGCTTGAACTAGCTAGGGTGTGACAACTCACCCCCACTCAAAAGAATCTCGTCCTGAGATTTAGGATCCTCCGGGAAGAAGGTGGGGTACTCGAGTCGAAGACGATCCTCCCTTTCCCAAGTGGCTTCTTTCTCGGAATGGTGTGACCATTGAACCTTGAGAAACTTGATATTATGATGTCGAGTGGTACGCTCGGCTTGATCAAGGATACGAACGGGATATTCCCGATATGACAGGTTATCTTGTAGATCAAGCATTTTGTGGTCCACTCCACGGATAGGTTCCATGAAGCAACGCCTGCGTTGAGAAACGTGGAAGACATCGTGAACTCTGGAAAGATGCGAAGGTAGTTCCAATTGGTAGGCAACTTCTCCTCATTTGGCAAGAATGCGAAAGGGTCTGATGTAGCGAGGAGCCAATTTGCCTTTGATACCGAAACGATGTGTTCCCTTTAACGGAGTAACCCGAAGGTAAGCCTTCTCGCCGACTTCAAAAGTCATGAGCTTATGTTTACGATCATATTGGCTCTTTTGACGAGATTGGGCTGTTTTCAATTTCTCACGAATAACGTGAACCTGCTCTTCTGCTTCCTGAATCATATCCGGGCCAAAGTGTTGTCTTTCCCCGGTTTCTGACCAGTTAAGAGGCGTTTGACATTTTCGTCCGTAGAGGACTTCGAAAGGAGCTTTGCCCAAGCTAGCTTGATAACTATTGTTATAAGCAAACTCCGTGAATGGAAGGCATTTCTCCCAACCCATTCCAAACGAGATGACAGAAGCTCGGAGCATATCTTCCAGAATTTGATTGACTCGCTCTACTTGACCACATGATTGAGGATGGAAGGCGGTGCTAATAGAGAGACGAGTTCCCATAGCATTTTGGAAACTTTCCCAAAATCGAGAGGTGAAGAGACTCCCACGGTCTGAGTTAATTTCCAATGGAACACCATGAAGAGACACTATTCGGGAGATGTATAACTCAGCTAGCTGGCCAGCGGTGATACTCTCACGAATAGGTAGAAAGTGGGCTACTTTGGAAAGACGGTCAATCACGACGAGGATGGCATTATTCCCTCTCTTGGTTCTGGGAAACCCAGTGATGAAATCCATACTGATTTTATCCCATTTCCATTCAGGAATAGCCAAAGGTTGAAGGGTGCCAGCAGGCCGTTGATGCTCTGCTTTGACACGACGACAAGCGTCGCAATTAGCAATGTATTGAGCGATTTCTCTCTTCATCATAGTCCACCAAAACCTCTCGCGTAGGTCTTGATACATGTTGGTACTACCGGGAAGAATGGTGAGAAGGGATTCATGAGCTTCCTTGAGAATCAACTGGCGTAGATGTTGTTTCTTGGGAACCACCAAATGGTTCTCAAAGAAGACAGCACCTCGCTCATCCATGGAAAAACATTTAGCAACTCCGCTAGCAATGTTTTCCTTAATCCGGAATATGCCCTTATCACGCTTCTGAGCAGCTATGATTTGATCCATAAGGGTAGGTTTCGCCACCAGGGTGGATAGAAAACCTCGAGGAACAATGTGAAGATTAAGCTTACAAAATTCCTCATGGAGAAGTGGTTGACTTTGTTGTAACATCAGGTTGTTACAATAGGACTTACGACTTAGGGCATCAGCCATGACATTGGCTTTGCCCGGGGTGTAAGTTATTCTTAATTCGTAATCCGAGATCAACTCGACCCGACGTCTTTGCCTGAGATTCAAATCTGGTTGGGTGAAGATATATTTCAAACTTTGGTGATCGGTGAAGATCTCGCAACGATTACCGAGGAGGTATTGTCGCCAAGTTTTAAGTGCATGGACTACAACTGCAAGCTCTAGATCATGTGTGGGATAGTTTTCCTCATGTGGGTGTAATTGTCGTGAAGCATAGGCAATTACCTGACGATCCTGCATGAGTATGCAACCTAGTCCTTCTCACGAGGCGTCGTAATAGATAACAAAGTCCTTGGAGAAATCTGGTGGTACCAGTACGGGAGCAGATGTCAGGCGTCTTTTTAGTTCCTAAAAGCTGAACTGGCACTGTGGGGTCCACTCGAACTTTTTATATTTCTTGAGGAGTTCAGTTAGAGGTTTAGCAACCTTGGAGAAATTCTCAACGAAGCGGCGGCAATAGCTCGGTAAGCCAAGGAAGCTCCGGACTTGCTTGACCGTCTTAGGTGGAGTCCAATCAAGGACGGCTTGAACTCGCTCAGGATTGATAGCAATACCCTTACCAGAGATTACATGGCCTAGATAGGTCACTTCTGGCAACCAAAATTCACACTTGGAGAATTTCGCATAAAGGCGATGCTCTCGAAGTTTCGTCAATACCAGCCTTAGATGTTCGGCATGTTCCTCTTCATTCTTGGATTAGATGAGTATGTCATCGAGGTATACTACGACGAATTTATCCAAATACTCCATGAAGACCGAGTTCATTAACCGAGAGAAGGTGGCTGGGGCATTGGTTAAACCAAAGGACATAATGGTGTACTCGTATTGGCCATAACGAGTAACAAAGGCCGTTTTGGGAATGTCCCCGTTTCTGATTTTGATTTGATGGTAGCCCAACCTCAAATCCATCTTGGAAAAGACTGAGGATCCAGTGAGCTGATCATACAGATCGTTAATCCTGGGAAGCGGATACTTGTTCTTGATAGTGACCAAGTTGACAGGTGGGTAATCTACAACCATTCGATCCGTTCCATCCTTCTTCTTGACGAAGAGGACGGGGCAAGCCCAAGGAGATGAACTAGGGCAGATGAAACCCTTTTTCAAGGACTCATCGAGTTGGTTCTTAAGCTCGGCTAGTTCTAAGGGTGCCATCTTATAGGGTCTCCTAGAAATTGGAACGGTTCCTGGATCAAGGTCTATCACAAACTCAACATCCCTGTCAGGTGGAACACCTAGCAGTTCTTTTGGAAAGATATCCGGAAAGTCTCAGACTACCAGAACATCTTCAGGGTCTGGAAGGGGGTTGGCATTTAGGGAGTAAAGCTGGCACTTGGCCACTCGAGTTAAGACATTGACTGTCTTGACCGATGGGTGGGTAAGTTGAACGGTTCTAGTGGCACAATCAATCTTAGCATAATGAGCTGACATCGAGTCCATACCCAAGATGATGTTTATGTCAGAGGACTTGAGAGCTATTAAGGATGCAAGGAAGACAAGTCTATCGACAAGAATTTCGTTCCCATGGCTTACTCTAGAAGTTTGCCATCTAGAGCCAGGGGTTTGAATTTCCATGGTAGAGGGCATGTCACAGAATGTCGTGTTATGCAATCGAGCATAGCTCTCGGATATGAATGAATGAGATGCTCCAGTATCGAAAAGAACAGATGCTAGATGGCAATTAACAAGGAGCGTACCAAGGACGATGTTAGGATCCTCATGAGCCTCCTCGGCTGAAACATAGTTGACATGGCCACGTGCAGTGTTGACCGGCTTGGCGTAGAATGTCTTTCCCACTGTCTTACCACGGCCAATGGTCTTTCCAGACTGATTGGGGTTGTTCTGGGGACACTCTCGACTATAGTGACCCGGCTCTCCACACTTGAAGCATGTCACCACATTGGGGCGTGGAGCAGAATTAGCAGCGGGGCCACCATAGGGCTTGGGTGGTGCAAACTGCTGGTTGGGATGAGGCGCCTCAAAGGATGGCCTCGGAATGAACCTGGGTGGCAGTGCCGTGCTTGGGATCCACACCCGGCGCTTCTGAGCTCTAGAGCCGGATGAAGAGCCAAAATCACGTGAGTGTTTGCGTGAAGCGTCATAGTCAGATTGGCCTGACTCAGCACTGATGGCTTTATTGACCAACTTCTAAAAGGAGGTGCACTCGTGAAGACGAAGATCGCGGTGAAGCTCAGGGCTAAGTCCCTTGCGGAACCCTGCCTGCTTCTTAGCGTCGGTAGATACTTCTTCAGGAGCATAACGTGCCAGATTCCCAAATTCACGGCTATATGCATCCACAGTCTGTCTTCCTTGGGTGAAATTGCAGAACTCCTCCCTCTTGCGATCTATGAGACCTTCCGGAATGTGATGCTCACAGAAAGCCTCACTGAATTCAGCCCAAGTAGTGATTTGGCCGACTGGGCGCATAGCTTCAAAATTTTCCCACCAAAGGCTAGCAAGGCCTTCGAGATGGTAGGCAGCATAAGTAACCTTATTAGCTTTGGCTACGTTGGCAGAACATAGCTTGTGGGTGATCCTGCGAAGCCAATCATCCGCATCGAGGGGCTCGATGGAATGGTTAAACTTTGGTGGGTACAGCTTGATAAAGTCATTGATTGACACCAAGTCATTTCGCTGATGGCGTGCAGTGTTCTGCTCAATCCGCTCTAGCAGGCAGTTAGTCTCACGCTTGTTTCTTTCCACCTCCAGCATCACTTCGGCCAGAGAAGGCGGGTGAGGCAGATTTTCACCCCTAGCTGCACTGGCTTCCCCCTGCTCTGGGGCAGCAGGGTTGCTGCGGGTGTTGACCATCCTAGGAGAAAACAAGACAATGGTTTAGATAAGGATCGCTCAAACTTAGCAAGGAAGTGCAGAATGTAATGGATAACACGGAATGCAGAGATGTTCATCTGTATGTCATGGTAATATAAAACTGCCATATATATACCAACGGTCATACACACCATACATAGTTTAGTACAAGCCCAGGCTACAGTACAACTATGATGAAAGACGTTACATCTCATCGGGGGCATTCCAAGCTCCTATACATTATTTGTCTACACCTCCGGAATTGATTACACACAAATTCATATTCCACAAGTCACGTAGGACAGTGGAGATACAACTATTACAATACTAGTGATACTACTACTAACTCAAAAAGCTCCGTAGTAGTCCTCATAGAAGTCACCTCCATAGCCTGGAAGTTCAACATGATCATCCGGGAACAGACGGTCCTGAGGAGCTTGTGGACCAAAGGGACTAGGATGAGGTCTTCGACCAATAAATGGTGGCCTGCGGGGACCACGCGGAGGGGTGATGCCTCCCACATCACGCCAGTCCACCATGTCTGGCACAGCAGATCTCACAGGATACAGATCCCTGGTATCCATGCATCCAGCTTGCACCGCAGGTGCACACCGAGTCAATGTGGCCCAATGATCAGCACGGGTGTTGAAAAGCTCCAGCCTCAAGGCCTGATTCTCTCGGTCCTTATCTTCAAGCATCTCAGCAGTGGTACGAGTTAATGAGTCCTCCTGAGTGGAGTCAGCATAGATAGCCTGAATATACCATTGCGCTCCCGGAAGTGAAGCTGGCATGTAACGGAAGTTGGTGTTCCGAAGCAGGCCAGTCTGGACTCGCATGATGGTCTTCATGGAATATGCAGCATCCTGCACAACCATCTCAACAGTAACCCCGAGTCCATAGGAACAGTGGAGGGGCTCGGTAGACCCAGGATAAGAAGGAAATATCCTGACGGTGCAGAAATATTGGCTTTGATTAAAGTCTCGGAACTGCTCTTCGACAGTGTACTCGGGATACCAACGGTAACCCGTCTCGATCATTACCCGGACTAACATAGCAGTATGACCGGGCACATCAATGCACCGGGTCAGGCGAACCACTTGGTTTTGAGCACGAGTGGCCATCTGAAAGCACAACCACAATGCAAAGACATTAGAATTTCTAGGAAAAATTGGACAGCATAAAAGCTGTAAATGCTCAGAAAAAGATTTGAGACATCCACAACAGTTTGCAGTACCACTCAACAACATCATACCAAGGTTTTGATTCAACTGGCAACATACTACAGGTAGTAGAAACTGTACTGAGGCTTGTAACAACAATCCTATAAGCTACTACGGATTTGTAACACGTGAACCTGATAGAAGGAGAGAGCCTAGTCCTTAACCCACGTTGAATAAGAAGAGAATGACTCAGATTAGAGGGCATAAGGTAAAGGAGTAAAAGATCCTTACGTTCCCTCCCACAATCAATTCCCCTACATATAACTAAAGAATTTCTAGACTCGACATCGACCAGTTTGGCTCAACGAACCTACAGGCAGTCCGGCTCTAATGCCAACGCTGTCAGGACCCCGATTCCAAGTCACATCGATCTAGCCGGTAACACCTCATATCACATTGCGGCCTCACGCACGGTATCCCACGGGTGTCGCCTTACCATGGCCCGGGACCGTTTGCGCCTTTTGGCACATGTATATGATAGTGTCGATAGCATCCATATGACAGAGAACCCGGGCCGACATGGCTAGTCGTGAACCCAAAGCGGCACAGACCTATGGAGACAGGCATACATGAATGACATCGAGCATGTCGGTCATCAGCGAGTGAATCCGGGCTGTAGCACTGGGCTAATAGGACTCCGGGGAACTCGGGCTATAGCAGGCTAGGCAGGACTCCGGATGTCACGGCGTGACATTTCCCTGAAGGGACAGACATAGGAACGAAATGAATCACATGCCGGCCAGTCAAGTGTCCCGAACAGTAGTGCTGGGCTAGCAGGACTCCGGTGAACCGGGCTGTAGCGGACTACGATGGCTCGAGGAACACTAGACTACATTTCCCCATAAGAAAGGCTGCCAAGGATAAACAACTAGATTGTCAGATCCCACTCATACCAAGCATTTCAATCATACACACAATATGCCCGATATGAGTACATACAACATGGCATCACAACAAAACTCTACAACTCAAGTACTTTATTTAAAGGCTCCAGAGAGCCATACATAAGATGTTCATACAGGTAGGGGTCACATGAACCGACACTCAAGTCATACAAGCATACAAGCACAAGCGGAAGTATATAGTCTGAGTACACACACTAGAAAGCAAGAAGGCTTCCGAAGCCTGTCTATCTACATAGGGCCCTCCATGGCCAGGATCACCACCTGGGTGGCTAGTCACTCGTCGACATCAAGGTCTACATAGAACCCATCGGAGGGGGCGGTGTTGTTGTCTGAAAATAGTAATTAAGCAAACATGAGTACAAAGGTACTCAGCAAGTCTTACAACAGAACCTACTATACATGCTCATTCTTAAGAAGGTGGTGGGGTTATTGCAGCAAGCCATCTTTGACTCTTGGCTAAGCTATCCTACGGAACTCTACTAGTAAAATAGTTTTCGCACACAAGTCCACTACTCACTAACACAATACTCCACCGGGGATCCTCCCTCGTCAACCTACGAGAGGGCCATCCTTGGTACTCACACTTATCTTGAGTCTTTTAGTAGTAACCATTAACTTGTCTATGAACTGTATAGGCAATCAAGTAGTCCTTTACCGCGGACACGGCTATTCGAATAGTTTTATACCCTGCAAGGGTGTACTTCGTCACACATGTTTCCACCACTTAGCGTCTGCACACGATATGTGCTCGGCAGACTTCAAGCGAAAACCAACAATGGTGTAGACCACGACCTGACTAACCGCACAAGTATCTAGTCCAGGTTTATCGCCTATTCAGGTTCCATCCGCAAGGAAATCCGGCCGGGGTGTCCTCAACGGCCCCAAACAATGTGTACAGGGTCCCGAGACGCCAAACGGGCGCCCGGCATACCCGACCACAGTGTATCTACCGCATCATAGCCCACACCTAGGGTCAGCGCTACGCACGGCCGCCAACACATAACCTACAAACACCAGAAACTAGTTGCAACTCCTGGACAGAGGGCGAGAGAGGTTAGTAAGTCGAGTGGGGTCAGACTTCAGGGCCCAATGTGTGGTAGTAGCTGAATCTTAAATCACGCATACAGATCTCAGTTCTTATGGACGGCCTCAATGAAACAACCCACCATGTACTCCTACATGCCCTCTCATCAATACATTTACCAACACATGTTCAACACATCCCTCATATTACCGACATAATCATTTCACTCTAGCCCATCACCCAGATGAACCAGACCTGACACAACTCTAAGCATAGCAGGCATAGCAAGGTAGGAATCACATACATGGCTCAATCAACTCCTACACATGCTAGTGGGTTTCATCTTGATACTGTGGCAATGACAGGTCATGCAGAGGATAAGGGTTCAACTACCGTAGCACACAGCAGTTTGAATCGCGTTGTCTTAATGCAGTAAACAAGAGCAGAAGCGAGAACATGGGTTTGTATCGGAATGATCAATGGGTTGCTTGCCTATTGTAGTGGTAGTAGGGTACTGCCCTTCAGACGGATACTCGGGGTTATCCTCGGAGGCAGAACCTACCACGAAAGGCACACCGAACATAATTAACACATGACAATATGCAACAATATGATGCATGCTATGACATGGCAAGATGAAAGTGTCTTGGCCTAATGCAAGCTAAAACAGGAAGGAATGAACTCTTTTGAATCAAAGATTCAAATGTTAGCTCATTTAACATGGCCTTATTAGTGCATTATCTTATTCTGCTTAAACAGCAAGGTTAACTTGTTTTGTCATGCATGAAACCATTACAGATGGATAGATTGATTTTTTCTGATCATTTTTCATATATAAATCTTTGCATTTGGAGCTATGGTTGATTTTCTATGATTTTTAGAAGTTTTGGCTATTTTTTGGAATTTCCTATTAAAGAATAAATCCAGTAATTGAAATAATGCGTCAGCATGACATAGGAATGACGTCAGTGGGTCAACTGGGTCGGCCAGGTCAAACCTGACTGGTGGCCCTGTCTGTCAGTGTCTGAGCTAATTAACAGAATTATGTTAGTGCTAATTAACTGTCAGTGGGGCCTGGGCCCACATGCTAGTGACTGAACTAATTAAATTTAGTTAAAACTAATCCTAAACAAATTAGCAGGCCGGCCCCACCTATCATACACTCAGGAGGGGAGTCAACCTGGGCCCACACGGGGCTCAAACAGGGTCAACTCGTCGGCGTCTAGCCGCCGGCGAGGCCAGGCGCGGTGGAGCAGCGCGGGATTTGCACTCCGGTGACCAAAAGGACGGCGGAGACTATCTACGTGATGCGGGGAGGAAGCCGCGTCGAGTGGTGGCAGTGGGTGGAGCTGGGGTGGCTGGAAACATCGCCGGCGACGAGGTTGGCGGCGGTGCGTGCGGGTGAGCTACATGCGGTTGCTACGGGGTTCGAGAGAGAGAACGGAGGGGGTGGGGAGGTGGCTGAGCTCACGGGGGTCTCGTCGAGGCAGTCGGCGAGGTCTGGGATGAGCTGATGCGGCGGGGACGGTGAAAGGGATCTCCATTGGTCGGAGTTGAGGACGAGCTCGGTGCAGCGTCTCCGGGGCGAGCGAGTGCTCGGGGCTCGGCCTACTCGATGTAGTTGACGACAACGGAGCTCATGGACACGATGGCGCTGCGTGAGGACGACGGAGGGCGCGGCTACGACGATGGTGCGGCGACAGGAGCGTCGGCCATGGTGGGGAACGGCGTGGGAGAGAGACATGGGGGAATGGCGTGTCCAGGGGCTTCGGGGTGCGACGTGGAGGCGTCCAGGCGTCCAGGGGCGTGGGCGGCAAGCAGGTGACGCCGTGGCGATCTCGGGCACGCCGGCGTCACCTCCCTGCCTGCCTGGCGGGGAAGAAGCAGCTGGCTGGCGCGGGCCAGCATAGTGCTAGGCCGCCAGGTGGGCCGGCTGGTGGGTTAGGTGGGCTGCGCCAGGTGAGTTCCTGTTCTTTCTCTCCTTTTCTGTTTTTCTTATTTATTCTATTATTTCTGTAGCTTCAGGGCTTTATTAAAAATGCAGGGCATTTCCATAAATCATAAAATTAATCATGGCTACTTCTTAGAATATATCCAACAGCAAACATTTTAGTTTATGATTATTTGAGCATTTAAAATATTTTATAGCATTTAAATGCCCAAATGCAAATACTATAAGGATTAATCCAATGACCTTAGATGTCCTAGAAAATGTGCACCATTTTTGCCAGGGGTTTTAACCCAAAACAAAAAGGGTGGGCTTTTTAGAAGGGCATTTCAGGTTCATTGAAAAAGTTTTTAGTAAACCCTAGTTGTTCCAGGGGGGTGCTGGGGGTTCTGTCATCCCCATTTCAAATTTAAGAGAAAATTAAACATGATGCACACTCAAATGCTTGAACTAGCTAGGGTGTGACACAGACGGTATGCTCCACTCGTTAGAACTTTGTCGATGATGAAGGGACCTTCCCATTTGGGCTTGAGCTTGTCCTTTTTCTTCTCGGGTAGCCGTAGAACGAGTTCGCCAACGTTATAAGTTTTGGCCCGTACTTCTCTGCTTTGATACCATCGAGCATGTTGCTGATAGAATGTGGAGCGGGATTTTGCAACATCACGCTCCTCCTCCAGGGCATCTAAACTGTCCTGCCGATCATGCTCGACTTCTTTCTCTTCGTACATGCGCACTTGAGGTGAGTCATGAATGATGTCGCAGTGAAGTATCGCCTTTGCACCATAAACCATAAAAAACGGTGTGTATCCGGTAGTGGGATTCGGCGTGGTTCGCAGCCCCCATAGTACGGAGTCGAGCTCCTCAACCCAGTGCGTATCTGATTCCTTCAAGGATCGCACTAATCTGGGTTTAATGCCACTGATAATAAGACCATTTGCTCGTTCGACTTGACCGCTTGTTTGGGGGTGATAGATGGAGGCATAATCGAGCATAATGCCCATGTTGCCGCACCAAGTTTTTACCTCATCAGCTGTAAAGTTTGAGCCGTCATTGGTGATGATGCTATGGGGGACACCATAACGGTGTACAACCCCATATATGAAGTATATCACTGGTCCGGACTCGGCCATTTTAACTGGTTTGGCTTCTATCCATTTGGTGAATTTATCCACCATGACTAATAGGTACTTTTTCTTATGGCTTCCTCCTTTAAGGGGTCCGACCATATCAAGCCCCCAGACCGCAAAGGGCCAAGTAATGGGGATTGTTTGGAGAGCGGTAGGTGGCATATGGCTTTGGTTTGCAGAAAGCTGGCAACCGACGCAATGTTGGACGAGATCCTGTGTGTCTGCTCGGGCTGTCGGCCAGTAGAAACCTATACGGAAGGCCTTGCTTACAAGGGCCCGAGCTGCGGCGTGATGGCCGCCGAGTCCAGCATGAATTTTTGCCAAAAGTTTCTGTCCTTCCTCTTTGGAGATGCACCTTTGAAGTAGTCCGGTAGCGCTTTTCTTATAAAGCTCTCCCTCGTGGACCTTGCAGGCTTTAGACCGCCGCACAATGCAATGTGCCTCGTTTGGGTCCTCAGGGAGTTCTTGCCTATATAGGTAAGCCAAGAAGGGTTCTATCCACGGGGCGATGACAGCCATAATCACGTGGGCCGAAGGTGTTATTCCGGTGGCGGAGCCGCCGATTACGTCGGAGTGTTCGGGATCTGGTGTTGTGGCCGGATCCGGACTGTTGTTGCCGGTCTCCCCTTCCCACACCACAGATGGCTTAAACAGCCTTTCCAAGAAGATATTAGGTGGGACAGGGTCGCGCTTATCGCCAGTGCGGGCGAGGATATCCGCCGCTTGATTGTTTTGTCAGACCACATGGTGGAATTCGAGCCCCTTGAACCGAGATGACATTTTGAGGACGACATTGTGGTAAGCCGCCATTTTTGGGTCCTTGGCATCAAAGTCTCCATTTATTTGAGATATTGGAAGGTTTGAATCCCCATGCACCTCTAGGCGTTGAATCCCCATGGAGACTGGCATCCGGAGACCATGCAACAGAGCCTCATATTCTGCTGCATTGTTGGAGTCTGTGTATAATATTTGGAGTACGTATTGGACTATATCGCCGGTGGGCGATGTCAAGACGACGCCTGCCCCCAGACCAGCCAGCATCTTAGATCTGTTAAAGTGCATGACCCAATTGGAGTACGCGTCGTACTCTTTAGGGAGTTCGGCTTCTGTCCATTCGACGACGAAATCAGCCAGTACTTGCGACTTAATGGCCCGCTGTGGTTTTTATGTTATGTCGAACGGGATGATCTCAATAGCCCATTTATCAATTCGGCCTGTGGCATCGCGGTTATTTATTATGTCGTTGAGTGGTACTTCAGAGGCCACCGTAATTGAACATTCTTGAAAGTAGTGTCGTAGTTTCCGGGATGCCATGAAGACCGCGTATGCTATTTTTTGATAATGTGGGTACCATGATTTGCATGGAGTGAGGACAGTGGATACGTAGTATACCGGCTTTTGAAGAGGGAACTTATGTCCGTCCGTCTCTCGTTCGATGACGAGCACTGCGCTTACAACCTGGTGTGTTGCCGCTATATATAACAACATTGGTTCACCGATATTTGGCGCGACAAAGATTGGGTTACTGGCCAAGAGGGCTTTTATTTCTTCCAATCCGGTCATGGCTCCATCCGTCCACTTGAAGTGTTCGGTGCTTCAAGGAAGGCGATAAAGAGGTAATGCCTTTTCTCCCAATTGGGAGATAAAGCGGCTTAAGGCACCACGCATCCGGTTAATTTCTGGATTTGCTTGAGGTATGTTGGGATAGCCAACTGTGACAGAGCTCGGATTTTAGCTGGATTTGCTTCAATTCCTCTATTGGAAACGATGAAGCCCAAGAGCTTTCCGGCGGGCACGCCGAAAACGCATTTTTCCGGATTGAGCTTGATGTCATATGTTCGGAGATTGTCGAACATAAGCCTCAAGTCGTCTATTAAAGATTCGACATGTCTAGTTTTAATGACCACATCGTCTATGTATGCCTCCACTGTTTTGTCGATTTGTGTTTCCAGGCGTGTCTGAATCATGCGTTGATAGGTTGCACCAGCGTTTTTGAGCCCGAAAGGCATGGTGTTAAAACAAAAGGAGTCGTATGGAGTGATGAATGCCGTTGCCGCTTGATCGCACTCTGCCATCTTGATTTGATGGTATCCGGAGTATGCATCGAGGAAACACAATGAGTCGTGTCCTACGGTAGCGTCGATGATTTGATCGATGCGGGGGAGGGGGAAGGGATCCTGGGGGCAAGCCTTGGTAAGGTCCTTGAAATCGACACATAGGCACCAGGATTTGTCCTTCTTTGGTATCATCACCAGGTTTGCTAGCCAGTCTGGATGTTTTATTTCTCTAATGAATTCGGCCTCGAGTAACTTGGCTAGCTCTTCTCCTATGGCTTGTCTCTTAGGCTCTGAGAAAAGCCGAAGAGTCTGCTTGACCGGCTTGTATCCCTTTAGAATGTTTAGGCTATGCTCGTCCAGCCTGCGTGGGATTCCTGGCATGTCTGAAGGATGCCAGGCGAAGATGTCCCAATTCTCGCGTAAGAACTCCTGCAGTGCGGCGTCTATTGTGGGGTTCAGCTGTACCCCGATGGATGCTGTTTTGTAGGGTCCTTTTGGTGGACCTGGAATTTGACTATTTCGTCCGCTAGTTTAAAAGAGGTGGACTTGGGTCTTTTGTCGAGTATCACGTCGTCCCTGTCCACTGTGGCGCATACCGCAGTTAGTTCTTCAGCCGCGAGGGCTTCGGATAACACCTCGAGGGCCAGTGCGGCGGTTTTATTTTCGGCGCAGTGTGCTATGTCCGGATCACTAGCTAGAGTGATGATTCCATTGGGCCCGGGCATCTTGAGCTTCATCTACCCGTAATGGGGTATAGCTTGGATGATCGTGAATGCCTCCCGCCCTAAAAGGGTGTGGTATCCGCTGCTAAACAGGGCCACTTGGAATGTGATTTCTTCAGAACTATAATTCTCCGGCGTGCCGGATACCACATCTAGTGTGATCTTTCCCGCACATCGTGCCTCTCGACTAGGGATGATTCCTTTGAAGGTCGTGCTGCTTTGCTCAATGCGGCTGTCGGTGTCAAAACCGGCGGATCTCGGGTAGGGGGTCCCGAACTATGCGTCTAGGCCTGATGGTAACAGGAGGCAGGGGACATGAAGTTTTACCTAGGTTTGGGCCCTCTCGATGGAGGTAAAACCCTATGTCCTGCTTAATTAATATTGATGATATGGGTATTACAAGAGTTGATCTACCACGAGATCAGAGAGGCTAAATCCTAGAAGCTAGCCTATGGTACGATTGTTGATGTGTATGTTGTCCTACGGACTAAAACCCTCCGGTTTATATAGACACCGGAGAGGGTTAGGGTTACATAAAGTCGGTTACAATGGTAGGAGATCTGAACATCCGTATCTTTAAGCTTGCCTTCCATGCCAAGGAAACTCCCTTCCGAACACGGGACGGAGTCTTCAATCTTATATCTTCATAGTCCAGGAGTCTGGCTGAAGGTATAATTCGGCTATCCGAACACCCCCTAATCCAGGACTCCCTCAGTAGCCCCTGAACCAGGCTTCAATGACGACGAGTCCGGCGCGCAAATTGTCTTCGGCATTGCAAGGTGGTTTCCTCCTCCAAGTACTTCATAGAAGATTTTGAACACAAAGATAGTGTCCGGCTCTGCAAAGTAAGTTTCCACATATTGCCATAGAGAGAACAATAATATTAACACAAATCTAATCTGCTGACGTATTCCGTGGTGCGACACGCCACGGCCAAGCCTTTATCCATTTAATTATCCCACCTCAGCGTGTTGTGCGAGGCGGTTTCCTTGGCATGTCTCGTTGAAGCAGAGATCGTGTCCCCTCATTTCGGGATTCTCATCAATACGGGCGTGGGTAACCCAACCACGCCTTTGATTATGGCGCTTGGAGATAAGCAAGTTTTACCAGGCTGGTGGGGACACATAACCGCGTCCACCCATATAAGGGGATAAGGATCCACCTTTTCACCCACGCCTTCTTCCTCCTCTGCCTATCCATTCTTGCGCACTCGAGCTCCAGCGCCCAAGTCCGCACTACCACCTCGACCTTCTCCAGTCATGTCCGGAGCGGGAGGCAAGTGGATGGTCTCCTCCATCACGGAGGGACACATAAAAAAGCTGAGGAAGGTCGGATATCTGGCCAGCGACATTGCGCACCGACTCCCTGAAAAGGGGCAGCTCGTCCCCACTCCTAGGCCCCACGAGAGGGTGGTATTTTTTCCCCCATTTCCTCCGCGGACTGGGCTTCCCTCTGCATCCATATGTCTGGGGGTTCATGTTCTACTACGGCCTGGATTTCCATGATCTGGCCCCGAACTTCGTCCTCAACATCTCGGCGTTTATCGTCGTGTGCGAGGCTTTCCTCCACATCCGC
This sequence comes from Triticum urartu, assembly GCF_056163025.1. Lineage (NCBI taxonomy): Eukaryota > Viridiplantae > Streptophyta > Magnoliopsida > Poales > Poaceae > Triticum > Triticum urartu. The sequence goes on along the minus strand of NC_141873.1, from coordinate 187,681,838 downwards.
CCCCATTTCGGCTTATGGCTAAAGACCTTCAACGTCAAGCCGAAGGTGGTGCGCGGAAGCCAGGCGGAGTGCGGTGGCGCCATGGTTGGCAAGATGGCCAACGTCCTGTGGCTCGAGGGCTCCTTTGTGGAGACCCTGAAGAGGTGGCAATCAGGGTGGTTTTACATCACCGAGCCGTGCGACGCCGAATGGGTCGCACCCCCTGAGTTCCGATCCGGCCCCCCTACGCGGCTCACCTCCTGGAAGGAGACAGGCCTATCTTGGGGTAAAAAAGGGGAGCTGAACGGACTCCAAACATGCATCCAAACCCTGGTGGACAAGAAGCTCAAGCTTGTCAACGTATTGCAGGATATGCTCGTCCGCCTATTCCTCCCATGTCAAGGACGGGCCTTCAACCTTTGGGAGTTCGACCTGGCGCAGCATCAACCTCTTAACAGGCTCTTCGACACGACGTACGAAGATGCCTGGAGGATGCTTTTCAAGGGCGCCGAGGCTCCCGCATCCGCTGCCGAGGATCGCGGATTCAGTACTCAGCATCACGCTCATGCGGTAAGCTGTTTTTGTCTTTTTACAGGGTATCAGTTTTTCATAGTTTGACTCTATGCGGCATCTGAGTTCCCTTATCTTTGATAGGATTGGGTGGTGACGTCCGGACAGATCAACTGTCCGGCTCCTCTGCTTGAAGGCCCAGCGGACGCTCGCTTGGCGAAGCTGCTGGTCCCGGCGCCCTATTTGGTGCCGGAGAAGAAGGCCGCAAAAAGGGCCACAGGGACTCGAAAGAGCGCCTGGTGCCAGGAGGTCTCGGATTCGTCATCCGACGGTCCCGAAGCGCCTTCCTCTCGTGAAGATGAGGAGGAAGAAGAAGAGACCTCTCCCCCTCCCGCGGGAGGAGATAAGAAAAGGAAGGCCGCGCTCTGTGAGGAGGCCGGAGGGTCCAAGAAGGGGAAAAACCTTCCTCCGGATTGCTCCACCGATGTTGACGACGACGAAGAGGAGTGGAAGCCCAGGTCCAACCCCTGGCGAAATCGTAAGTGTACGGATACCGGAGTAATTCATAGTATTCATTTTTTGCATAGCTTTCCCTTATGTCGAATATGTTTATGCAGCCCACCCAAAGACCGGCTCGACGCATCGTCGAGCGGCTCATTGGACCCGTCGGATGTGAACTCGCTTCCGACAGCTTCATCCCCCCGCCCTACGGATGACACCGAAGTGTTGTCCCAACAGGCTCCAAGCCGGGAGGAGGTGGTCCTGGAGGCACCGCAAGGCGACCTCCCGGACTCCAGGAGTAAGGGGGATGAAACCCCCCAGGGCTCTAAGTCCGGCTCAAGGCCGGACGCCGCTCCGGAACCTTCAGAGGTTCCAGAGTCCGGCGGGCGACCTCCTTCCAAGAGGAGCAAGCCCACCGTGCCGGTGACCCCTGTCCAACCGGGGGCGCCGGATAATCTGTTGGAGGTGCTCGAAGGTGCCTCCATCGACGAGGGACACCGCACTATTATGAGTGTGGTGGTTCAGAAGGTTCAGTCCGCCAAGATCGGATGGACTGAAGCTTGCACTAGCCTTTTAACAGGCTTTGAGGGAAGTAAAGAATGTTTAAATAATGTTACCACATAGACAGTAGCCCCTAATGCTCTGTTGGGCGTTCGGGAAGAAAAGCCGAATAGAGGATCAAAGAATTCGCAGGAGTCTAACAAAAGAAGTCAATATGCATATGCAGGCTTCTCTGCTAGCGTCCGCCGCACTGACTGCAGAAGTGGACGTGCTGAAGCAGAGCCTCGACAAGGCCGAGCAAGAGCTCGGGAGTGCCAACAAGCAGCTGAGGAGAAGGAAGGTAAGAAATACCCTGTTTGAATATGTATATAAAAAGGCACAATTGCAAAAAATGATATGATTGACATGGCTATTGTAGGGGCCATGTCCGAGGTGGCGACCCTTAAGCGAGCGCTGCTCGAGGCCGAGAAGAGTGCGGCCGCGGAGCGCACCGAGCGGGAGAGGTATGAGGATGAGGTTGGCAAGGTGTGGCAAGAGCTCCAGGTTCTCATGAAGTAACATGAGAGTTTGGAGCTTGACTCGAAGACGCGAGCATCCGAGCTCGTGGCGGCTATAGAAAATGCCAAGTCTGCCAAGACCGAGTCCCAGAAGACCCTCCGGGAGTTGGATGAGGTGAAGAAGATAGCGGCAGGTAAGGCATTTTTTATGCAAAGTAAACATATAAACGTGAGTTACTTGATACTTACCCGAATCCGGAGCTCTCCAGGGGCATTTGCAGATCTTCCCCGGAGTGTATCCGATGCTGCCGCATTCTATCGAGCCGAGGAGGGCAGCTTGACTGAGAAGGTGTTCTGGTCTTAGTACGCTGAGGCCGGACACCCCGTGCCCCTGAGCGACCAGCTGAAGCAACTGGTTGAGCTCCACAAGGCGGCCGAACAGGCCATGAAGGGCCTCCTAGTTCGGCTGTGGCCTGGAGAGGCCCTGCCTAGGAGCTATTTCGGGCTGGTGCGGCGGCTGGTGGAGGCCTTTCCAAGGCTTGAAGACATCAAGTGCTCCGTCTACATTGAAGGTGCCCGTAGGGCCCTTGCCCGTGCTAAGGTGCACTGGGGCAAGCTGGATGCGGAGAAGCTTGTGAAGGACGGGCCACCGCCGGGGAAAGAGCATCACAAGCCTGAGAATTATTATAAGGATGTTCTGAAGGGTGCCCACCTTGTTGTGGATGAATGTACCAAGGATGTATTTTTTGAGTAAAACCCACTTGTGTTATCCTGTGCGTTGAAAACTTGTTCATATGCGCTAAGCAATGCTGCTTGAATTTAAAATATTACCTTCTATGCGGCTGTTTATCAATACTGAGAGATGGCAAGTCGTCGGCTTCTGCCCCCTTGCCACTAGTGCTGGGGTGTTCGGGGATAAACCTCGGCTCTCTTTTTCCAATATTTGGGTCCTTCGAGGGAGGCGCTCAGCCCAACGAACGAGGCAATCGGACTATAATGCGTGAACACTCTCACTTAGCCATAGAATTCTATAATTTTAAATTTCGGCAAAGCCCCTAGTATTCGGAAGACCGAGTTCGGGGCGCTATCCACGCCTTGGCCGGACAGAGCCGACTCCTCGCCCGAAGCGGCATAAGTCTTTAGGGACTCGAAAAAACCTCTCGAACAGCGACCAGCTCTCGCTTCATCATGACAGTCAGTTTTAGCTTTCTCCACTGAGGTGCTCTGCCCAGCTCAACTGGGGCACAATCGCAGTGGTTCTCCTAGTGCTACCTTAGCCGATATAGCGGAACGTAAGGCACCAAAACAAAGGAGCCAGTCAAACCCAACTATTGACCCAAGACATGATTCAGAGCCGATGCATATAATGCTATAAGTTCGGGGCGCCGCACTTGTGAAAGTGTTCGGACTTCTCACACCATGTTGAGGGGAACTGAAGCCCCTGGCGTATTTTGGCCGTACCCAAGTGTACGGGTGCAACATGTCATTAAGGAACATATATATATATAAAGGTAATGCAAAAAATGGACAAAAGTTATGCATTGTTCATTAAAATAGCTGCGATCAAAGCAGAACGATACCAGTAATGCGATAAATGAAAAGTTGGACTATTTAGCATGTTTGCTCCAGGGGCAAGCTGCGGAATAGTATGCGGAACAGGTATACTGCTCGTGATAGAGACCACCTGGGATTTCCGTAATGTGGCATGACTTGTCTGCTTCTCTGGTTCTTGCATCGTTTGTGTGGCAGTTGGACTGCCGAACAGGCCTTCCGAAGAGTAGAGTCCTAAAAGTAAGAAAAAGGTAAAAAATCGGCAGCCCCTGGTGCGGTTGAAGCCGTGTTTTGGGCGTGCCGTGATGGTGCCCCTCCCCCTATGCCCATGGTATTTCCAAAGCATAGTTATGGACGTGAAGTACTGGCGTCGCTTTTTTGCGAGGGTTGGGGTTGGGACCGCATTGCTACACCTGCTCGAGACGTGCCAGCGGTCTTGTCGTAGGTTACTCCGGGGGCGCTTGACGGTGTCCAGACGTTTAATGGCCGGACTGGAGAACTGCCTAGAGAGGCTACTTTGTACTTCCGCTGCAAGGGCCGCCGTGTGCTCCTCCGTTCGGAGGGAGCGTTCGATGTTTCCATTGACCGTAATTACTCCTCGAGGGCCTGGCATCTTGAGCTTCAGGTATGCGTAGTGTGGGACCGCATTGAACTTGGCAAATTCGGTTCGCCCGAGCAGGGCATGATAACCACTGCGGAACAGGACTATGTCGAAGAATAACTCCTCGCTTCGGAAATTATCCGGAGATCCGAAGACCACTTCAAGTGTGACTGAGCCTATGCAGCTGGCCTCTACACCTGGTATTACGCCTTTAAATGTCATCTTGGTGGGCTTAATCCTCGAAGGATCTATGCCCATTTTCTGCACTGTATCCTGGTAAAGCAGGTTCAGGCTACTGCCGCCGTCCATAAGGACTCTAGTGAGATGAAATCCATCAATAATTGGGTCGAGAACCAATGCGGCAAATCCGCCATGACGGATGCTAGTGGGATGGTCTCTTCGATCAAAGGTGATCGGGCAGGAGGACCATGGGTTGAACTTTGGGGTGACTGGCTCTACCGCGTATACGTCCCTTAACGCACGCTTCCGCCCCCTTTTGGGGACGTGGGTGGCGTATACCATGTTCACCATCCGCACTTGTGGGGGAAAACCCTTCTGTCCACTGTTGTTCGGCGGTCGGGGCTCCTCGTCGTCATCGCTATGCAACCCCTTGTCTTCATTGTCGACGCTTAATCTGCCTGCCTGCTTGAACACCCAACAGTCCTTGTTGGTGTGATTGGCCGACTTTTCGAGGGTGCCATGTATTTGGCACAAGCGGTCAAGTATTCGGTCCAAGCTGGATGGGCCCCTAGGATTCCTTTTGAATGACTTTTTCCGCCGACCGGATTTAGAGCCTCTGAATCCGGCATTAACTGTCGTATCCTTAGCATTGTCACCGTTGATGCGGTGCTTCTGCTGGTTGCGGCGCGACCTGCCACTAATGTCCCTGGTGTTCGAATGACTAGGGTTCTTGGTCATATTGTTGCTACGAGTAAGCCAGATGTCTTCTCCCGGGCAAAAGCGGGTCATGAGTGCCGTGAGTGCTACCATAGATTTCGGCTTCTCCTATCCTAGGTGTCGGGCAAGCCACTCGTCATGGATATTATGCTTGAAGGCTGCTAAGGCCTCTGCGTCCGGACAGTCGAGTATTTGATTTTTCTTTGTTAGGAATCATGTCCAGAATTGCCTGGCCGATTCGTCTGGCTGCTGAATTACGTGGCTTAGGTCGTCAGCGTCTGGAGTCGCACATAAGTGCCCTGGAAATTGTCGAGGAATGCGGCTTCCAGGTCCTCCCAACAGCTGATTGACCCTGTTGGCAGGCTGTTAAGCCACTGCCGGGCTGGTCCTTTAAGCTTGAGTGGGAGGTATTTGATGGCGTGGAAATCATTGCCGCGGGCCATGTGGATATGAAGGAGATAATCCTCGATCCATACCGCGGGATCTGTTGAGCCATCATATGATTCGATGTTTACGGGTTTGAAACCCTCGGGGATTTGATGATCCATTATTTCGTCTATGAAGCACAATGGGTGTGCGGCACCTCTGTACTAGGCTATATCATGACGTAGCTCCAATGAGCTTTGTCTACTGTGTTCGGCCCTGCCAAATTTGTGACCGGCGTGATGGTTACCGTCTCGAGCCGTGGGGCGCCCACGCGATCCGTAGATCGATCTTGTTTGCCTTGCCTTTTCCTCCAACATATTACGTATGTCCGGCGCATATTCCCGTGCCTTGGTACGGGGTGCGGCTTGGGTGGAGGGCCATGAGGCCTCTCTGTCGCGGCCACGAGGTGGCCTGTCAGCCGCGTCGAGTGCTTCCTCCTCTAATCGGGGTAGCAACCTGCGCTTTGGGTAGCACTTGGAGGGGCGTTCGGGTTTATGCTCTTCGGCCGCAAGGACTTTAGTCGATCTATCGACTAGCCGATCTTGATCAGCTTTAAGCTGTTGCTGTTTTTTCTTGAGGCTTCTTGCTGTGGCCATAAGCCTGCGTTGAATTCGTCGTCGTCGAGGCTTGCCTCGTCTTCGGAGGGAGGCATATAATTATCGTCCTCGACCTCTCTGTCAGCCGCTCTCCCATGGGGGCTAGTTTCTCCATCCCCCTATGCTAAATCTTGCTCGGGGGGATGTTCTTCGGCGCTTTCTGGGGTATTATTATCTCCCGTGCTGGAATCGCCGTTTTTGTGTTGGCGGGATTTTGAGCGGCGCCGCTGACGCCGGCGCTTTTGCTGTTTAATGGAGGGGTCATCCTCTGCTGTTCCATCGCCCTCTCCCTCTTTTGGGGTGTCCACCATGTATATGTCATATGACGAGGTGGCTTTCCAGGGCCTAGTAGGCGCTGGTTCTTCATCATCACCTTCATCGGTGTCCATACCGTCGATGTCTTCAGAGTTGAAGTCGAGCATGTCGGTTAAGTCGTCGACAATGGCTACAAAGTGGGTGGTGGGTGGGTTTTGAATTTCTTCATCGTCCGTACCCTAACCATGCTGACCGTAGTTCGGCCAGGGCTCTCCTGACAAAGAGAGAGACTTCAGTGATTTCAGGATATCGCCGAAAGGCGAGTGCTGAAAGACGTCCGCGGCCATGAACTCCATGATCGGCGCCCAATCGGATTCGCTCGGCAGGGGCGCAGAGGGTTCGGAGTCCGGAGAAGAATCCGACTCCATGGAGTCACGAGTCTTGCAGAGTACGGGGCTGGTGTTCGGCTCAACCGCCGTTGGGATTGCAGCCCCCGAGGTGGCGTCCAACCGCCCATCCTCGATCGGCGCGGTCGGCTCCGAACTAGGGGTCGGAGCTGATGCGGGTGCGGCCTCCAGGGCACTGTTCGGCGGCAGAGCTAGACCATGCTCGTTGTGATAGTGCGGCGCGCTCGGCAGTGGTTCGAATCCGTCCAAGATCAGGTCCCCGCGGATGTCGGCCGTGTAGTTTAAACTTCCGAATCTGACCTGAAGGCCAGGGGCGTAGCTTTCGATCTGCTCTAGATGGCCAAGTGAATCAGCCTGCAGTGCGAAGCCGCCAAAGACGAAGATCTATCCGGGGAGGAAGGTCTCACCCTGGACTGCATCGCCATTGATGATCGTAGGAGCCATCGGGCCTGACGGCGACGGCACAAAGGAACTCTCAATGAAAGCACCAATGTCGGTGTCAAAACCGGCGGATCTCGGGTAGGGGGTCCCGAACTGTGCGTCTAGGCCCGATGGTAACAGGAGGCAGGGGACACGAAGTTTTACCCAGGTTCGGGCCCTCTCGATGGAGGTAAAACCCTATGTCCTGCTTGATTAATATTGATGATATGGGTATTACAAGAGTTGATCTACCACGAGATCAGAGAGGCTAAACCCTAGAAGCTAGCCTATGGTATGATTGTTGATGTGTATGTTGTCCTACGGACTAAAACCCTCCGGTTTATATAGACACCGAAGAGGGTTAGGGTTACATAAAGTCAGTTACAATGGTAGGAGATCTGAACATCCGTATCTTCAAGCTTGCCTTCCATGCCAAGGAAACTCCCTTCCGGACATGGGACGGAGTCTTCAATCTTGTATCTTCATAGTCCAGGAGTCCGGCTGAAGGTATAATTCGGCTATCCGAACACCCCCTAATCCAGGACTCCCTCAGTGGCTCTTGTCTATTTCCATTTTGCTAAGAGTCTCCTTGTAGATGAGGTTTAATCCGCTGCCACCGTCCATGAGCACTTTAGTAAGCCGGAAGCCGTCCACAATTGGACTAAGGACCAAAGCAGCTGGTGCTCGGGCTGTTAGGAATTGAGGTTCGTCACTGGCATTGAAGTTTATGGCCGTATCGTTCCATGGATTTATTGCTGCAACGTGGCAGACTTCGGCGAGGCTGCGGAGTGCTCTCTTGCGCCTATTATTTGAGGCGAAAGTCTCGAAGACTATCAGTACTGTATTGTTATTTTCCACGGGATGGTGCTCTGTGGTATTGTTGATGAGGAGATCCTCGCCGCTCTTGGCCACCTGCCAGAGTATCCAACATGCTCTAAGGCTGTGTGTTCGCATGGTATCCGGTGTACTATGAATTTTGCATGGCCCATTGATCCATCCCTCCAATACGGTTCCACGCCCTGTAGTGGGCTTTGGTTTCTTTGTAATTGGATCGGGTGACTTACGAGAGTACACCCTTTTAGTTCGGACGGGGGGTTTAGTGAGAGCCGGAGGATCCCAGAATTTTGTTTGGGTTTTCCAGGTGCTTTCCATCGCACAGTACTTCTATACTATGGTCGCCAAGTCAGCGAAGTGTGCTATGTCACAGCGACTTATGGTGTTGAGGATTCCCTTGTCCATGCAATTTTTGCAAAAGAATGAAATTGTGTCTTCCTTGCGACAGTCCTTGACCATGCTCATTACAAGGAGGAATCTGGCCCAATAGTGATGTACTGTCTCTTGGGGCTCTTGTCTAATGTGGGAAAGATCACTTATCTGAGGGTGGGTGGGCAGATTTTGGTCCAAACCCTGACCCGATCTGAGACACAGGGGCAGAGGTGTTTCCGAGCTTGGCAGTTCGGGCTCCGGGACGTTGCCCGATAGTTCTGGCCCGCTGTCCGATTCTAGGTTCGAAGCTTGGGCCATGTCCTCCCGTAGACGGGTATCCGTCTCGGAGAGCTCGGCAATCCGGACATAGTTTTTCCTAAAAATAGAGGAAGAATCGCTGCATTGCTCCTCCACCACCGCTATCTGATGGGTGACCGGCGGAGACTTAATCTCCCTTTGGTCGGGTTTAAGCCCGATCCGATCATAGTCCATAGCGACTCCCAAGGCGGTGATGTGATCCAAGAGCTCGTTCAAGGAAGAAAGCTCCATTGGATCCATCAGCTCGGTGAATCCCGAGCCGACGTGGAGGCTATTTTTGATGACCCGAGAAGTCATCGTCGGCGCCTCCACTCGGCACCTAGCTCCACCACCCGCGCATGTCGGACTGGCACCCTCTACCACGACCGCGTTTCCCCTTGCCGGAGCCCCCTTGTGGCCTTGGGCGCCCACACCCACTACACCGCAGCCTGTTTGGCCCTTGTTCCACTAAATGCCAGGGCCCACGCCGTAGAAAACGTATTTAAAAATAATAAAATAAATAAATAAATAAAAAATATATTAATTTATTTATTTATTTATTTAATTACCTTAATTAGTTTGGTTTAATTAAATTAATTAAACTTAATTAACCTAACCACCTAATTAGGCTACTTAATTCTGTTTAATTAAACTTTGTCCATGACAGTGGGACCCACATGTCAGTTTGACCAGTTGAATGCACTGTTGACTCCTGATATCATGCTGATGTCATGCTGATGTAGTAAACTTGTTTGTAGAATTGAAATAAATGGGTTAATTCCAGAAATTAAAATAAAACTTTCAAAATTAATATAAAATAATATGTAACTCGGATGAAAATACTTTATACATGAAAGTTGCTCAGAAAAACGTGACGATTCCGAATACGCGTTTCGTTCGTGTGTCACGTGCCCCTAGCATAGTGCACATCGAACTGTCCCCCACCATTTCACCTGTCCAAAAATGCTAAACTCGGAGAAAACATTGCCGGATGTTTTTCTCATTTGCCAGTAGCACCTAGTACTGCGTTAGATCACACCTAGTACCACTTTTTGTCATGCCATGCATCTGTTTACATTGTATTCATTGTTTGTTCCCCTCTTCTCTCCGATAGACTTCAAGACCGACGCCTCTGCTCCTGATGTTGGCTACACTGTTGATGACCCCTCCTTCTTGACAAAGCTTCTAGGAAAGCAAAACCTCCTTCATCATCCCGATACCGCCGACTCCTTCTCTCTAGTGCTTGCATTAGATTAGTGTAGTTGTTCCTGGTCATTGGTTTGATCCCATTCTGTTGCATAGCTTGTCCTTGTTGCTACTGTTGTTCATACTTTACCTAGAATCCTAAATGCTTAGTATAGGTTGCTAGTATTCCATTAGTGGCCCTACATACTTTACCATACTCGATATATGTTGTGTCTAAAGTCGGGTCGGTTCGTAGAGTACCCATGATGAGGACATCAATACCATTGTTACACCCACAACCCCTACTGCTATACATACTAGAACAATTACCAGAGCTCACGCATGCCAATTAAATTACTAGGTACTTTTGTTTCTTGCTAATGATTCTAATGTTCATGAGAATATGATGTTGCGTAAATTGGATACATTTTTCTTGTTTACAAATGAAGGTCCTAGCTTTGACAAGAAGGAAGAACAGTGGAGCAATATCAATTATGGAGATGATGGCGTGCACAAGGGGAACAAAAACGGAGTTACAAGTGATGATTTTAGGACTTTGAATCCACCATAATGAGTGCATTAAGCCTTGGACGAAATATACAAGATGCCACTTCATAAATTTCATCCAAAGGCTATTATAGGTGTTGCGTCACCTTTTTATTGGGCTAGGCCCATGTAATTTCGAAATACTAAAGTATAGGCTCTTTTTAGAGTCCGTATGTGTGGGGAAATAAGAGTTAGGGTTTGTTTTGGACCCCTCCTCCAAGGGGCCATGGAATTCCCCCATCTTCCTCCATATATAAAGTCATTTGGGCATCGATTAAACTTTGGGTTTTGTTTAGATTAAAGTTTGTCATAGCTGCAACTTTGTGTAGTTCGTCTGTGTTCAACGACCAAACCAAGACGTCCCAAAACACCACCTTTATCAATAAATCGTTCACCTTGAATTACCAATATTCAGATTGCAATCTTAGTTCCTTGCTTGTCCTTCGTTTGATTGCAGGAAATAGACCCTCCTGGTCAGGTTGATCGTGCTCCGGCGTGGTCAATAACCTATCGTAGTGGGTTTAGCGATTGCTAAGGAACGACGTCCTCACACGTTCGTAGTCGGATAGTCGAAGTCTTCTCCTCTGAAAATGATAATCACCATCTCATCGAATGTTGGGACAGCTTTGCCTCTATCAAGTGCTATCTGATTTCCAGGTTGCTCGGTAAGATTTTACAGTTTTTCGTTGTTTAGATTGAGTCTGTTTTTCCTACCTATAGTCCACGAAAAAGCCAAAAAATTTAGGGTTAGTTCGTTATATCCAAACCAATCTAAGCCATTGCATAATCTTTTTTGTATTTACTTTTTCGAATTTGCGGTTGCATTCTCATGTCAAGTTGCTGGTCTTAGCGTCTAGTCTCTTAGAGTTTCGAGTTCTGTTCACAGGTTGTCATGCCGCCGCCACACCATCTCATCACCACCGCCGCACCATTGTCATCACCTTTGACATATACCACCATCGCGATCACCATTACCATATACCACCATCACATATCCATCGCCGATCAGACCACATATCGGCCACCATCACGCCAATCTGAGTCCACCTCCATTGCAGATTCACCACTTGTCCATGTTCCACTGCCCCGACATATATCTGCCACCAGTCCGAGTTAAACCAGATTCATCTCCGCCACCAGTCCGAGTCCAGTATTTGTTGCTTTGTTTTCGACTTCGTGATCACGGCATACTGTGAGTTTTGACCACATCGGAGTCCCCAATTTCCGAGCCACCCACAGAAGAAAAATAGTTCCTATTTAAAAAACTAAGTCTGGAAAATTCTAGCTAGGCAGTTTTTAGACCATTTGTAGACTTTTTCGGAAAAAATGCGTAGCAAAAAAAAGAGGCAAAATAGAAAAAAACAAGTGAAAAAAAGAGATTCAGAATGTGATCCACCCTTGTTTACGTGCAGCACCGGATTTTGTTACTGTTCTAGGCTCGCGTCTCTAACACGGTCTCGCATAGGACCAGCATAGTACCATCATTGAGCATTTATTCAACTTTGCATCTTTGAATTGATTATCACTGACCCTTTTTGCTACAATATTATAAGCCATCCCAGCACCACATACATCTACATCGTGCATTTCGCACCACCTAGCAATGGTCCAATCTTTGAGAGTTTTGACTACAACAGTCACCGATCACAACCTGTTGCTTTGTAAGAACTAGTAAGAATTTGAGATTTGCTTGACGGATTTGTGACACCCCACCAGCACCACTTTTTAGTAGTATGTAGGGTCATGTTCTCGTGTGTTTGTATTGCTGCTAACCACGGCAGGACCACAAGCCAATGATATTGATTGGGAGAACATGACAAATAAGGAGCTTCATGATAAGTTTCAACAAATGTTGGGTTAACAGGTGGAAGATGCAATGGCCAACTTTGGAAAGGCACTAGAGAGGATTGATGACATTGACACGAAGTTGGATGCCAAGTTAGATGAAGTACTCGCGCGTCTACCACAACCACCACCCGCATCTGCTGCACCATCGCAACAACATCAACAACTGCCCCAACGTCGCGATCCTGCAGGACGAGCGCAGCGTGTTTTTCTTGAGCCAGGTGTCGGGGGTTGGGTGCGACATATGCCAAAGGATGGCTTATCATGGTGGGGGCGAGTAGAACGTCGCCGGTGCCTGGAAACGGGATGAGGCGTAGACATGCACGCCGGCGAATCTTACCCAGCTTCAGGGCTCTCCGGGGAGATAATACCCCTACTGCTGCTCTACGGGGTCTCCGCATGATCACTATGGCAAGGTGTTTACACGATTGCTCCTTGAGCTGTTTCCTAGAGGTAGGAGAGGGCAAGGCTAGCTCTCTCCCTCCTATATGATCTGGTCTAGAGCTAATGGATTCCAACACTTTGCATGGGTGTCCTGGGGGTTTATATAGGCCTTCCCCCCAGGGGTACAATGGTAATCCGGCTGGGTGCAGGCCCAGCCGTCAGTGCCTCCGGCCTCCGTCTTCTCCGCCGACTACTGGGGCCCGCCGACTGGTGGGCCCCGCCGACTGGCCAGGTATGGAGCCGACAGGCCGCGTCTGCCGCGGTCGGGTCTTGCTGGCTGCTGATTACTGTAGCCGTGCTTCTGATGACGCGAGCTTGATCATGGAGTCGTGGCAACAGCCCCGCCGGCTGGTGGGCAATCACTATTGCCACTCTCCGTCACATCTGATTAATGGCGCGTGGGCCCCGCGGAAGGGTCTGGCCGACTCCGGGGGCCGACTGGTGGCGCACTTGCCGTCTCCTGGGGTCCCATTGACTGGTGGGACCCGCCGCCCCAGGGTCGTGTAGACAAGCCGTCGTGGGCGCAGGATTCGGTCTTTCGGTGCTGATGTCAGGGCCGACACGGCAACAATGCCACGCCGCATGGAGATCTCCCCGGGTACGGCGTGCTGTGGCCATGCCTGCCCTTGGTAAGGGGCGGGAGCGGGCTTTACTGTAGCCACTCCCCGGTCCTGTCCCTCCCGATGAGGATATGGGGTTTGTTGGAGTCGCGGGCCGACTCCCCAAAGCCGGCTTCTCTGGAAGTCGCCAGTCAGGAGTCGTCTTATCCTGAAGTCGTCCCCGGGACTCGGCCGCAAGTGGGCAGTCGGCCGTCTTGCCGCCATCTTCTCAGAAGGCGGCTCTTCGTCCTGGGGTCTTGAGGGGCGCAGCCTGCCCCGATGTCTTGAAAGGTTCTGGGCTCGGGTTGGCCTACCCGTGGCCCATTACTCCGACAGTAGTCCCCAAAGCTGGTGAGGCGCCGCGGTCAATCGGCCGAGAAGCCTTAGTAGTTTCTCTTTCCGGGTGCTCGACACATGGTTCTTGCTTGACTCCCGCCGGGCCGACTAGAAGGAGTCGGACCTGCCCAACTCTGGCTTGCACAGTATTTCGAACATCATGCCGGGATCCAAGAAGCGTGCTGGCTAAGCTTCCAGGTCACCGCCTGTTCCAGGCCTGTCACGTGGCAACGCGTGGCCAGGCCAGTCTGCCAGCCTACGTGCGCGACGGGACAGGCCTATAGGGGGGGGGGCGCCATTACCGTGCCTCGGTGCTCGAGCGGATCCGCTATGGCCCGAGCGGACGGTTGGGATTCTTGTGAAGTTACTGCGTGCAGTAACATTATCGTGGAAACGTGGGGGTCGTGGGGTCGTGGGCGCAGTAAATCCCACGACCGCCCCCTCGGCTTCGCAGCCCATGAGGCTATAAGTAGGGGAAAGAGGGGGGCGCAGCAGAGCACGCGCGCCCCTCCTTCTCACTACTCCTTGCTCTTCTCCTTCTTCTTCTTCTTCGCTTCGCCGCGCGCCCAAGCTTCGTCGAACGCCGCGGCGATCAGCTCGCGATGAGTTCTTGTTCTGCCACCGCGCCTCCCCCGGTGCGCTCCGGCACCTGGGACGGCTCAGAAGTTCACGACGAGCACATCGAGTTCCTCCGCAAGATTTGTCGGCTCCCCGGCGAAGATTACGTGCGGGTGCATCTTGCGCCGAGGGGGGAGATTTCCCCCGCGCCGTAGGAGGGCGAGCGGGTCATCTTCCGCTCGCACTGCCTGCACGGGTTGGGGCTACCGGCGAGCAGCTTCTTCCGCTATTTTTTGGAGTTCTATGGCCTCCAGCCGCACCACCTCACGCCCAACACGGTGGTGCTGCTGTCCGCCTTCGTGGCCTTGTGCGAAGGCTTCCTCGGAGTCCTCCCCACCCTCGAGCTCTGGGGGGAGTTCTTCTTCTCCAAGCTCGGCACCCAGGCTGCAGGCGTGCCGGCTCAATGCGGCGCTTTCATCGCCGTGTGAAGGTTGGGGGCCGACAACCCCTTCCCCACCATCTCGCTGATAAAGTTGGTGAAGATGCGGCAGCGATCGTACTTCTATGTCAGGAGCGTCTCCGCGAGGGGTGACTGGGTCAACCTGCCAGCTTTCGAAGCCGGCCCGCCGGCTGGGAGACTGCCTAACTAGTCGTACCGGGCCAATTCGCTGACGCCTGCGGGAGCCGGTGCCGTCACGCGACTCCGAGTGCTGACGCAGTCGGAGGGCTTGACAGGTCCAGACCTGCTGGCCGCCTTCGTGGCGCGCCGAGTTCTCCCGCTCCATGGTCGCCCCCACATGATATGCCAAATGAGCGGGCACCGTGACCCGAGTCGGATGTGCACCAAGGACATGCCTCATGAGGAGGTGGCCTACATGGTGAACTACCTCTCGGACAGCAAGCTCCTGGAGGATTGGCGGTTTGGCAAGGAGCCGTACTCCTGCGCCAACCCCCCGCCCATAGTGAGTTGCCTTTTCTTTCTTTCTTTGGATTGTCTTCTTTCTTGCCGAGTTTGTTTTGTGCGGGCCGACTAGTCGGCTTTGGTCAGAACCCCCTCCTCCATCCACCAGCCTGCACCACGGGGCCGGCCCGCGAGTTCCTTGCCGACCGGGTAGAGAGCAACATCGACGACCCCGATCCGGGAGCAGCGGCTTTGGAAGACGACGCGGAGGGAGGAGGAGGAGGAGCAGGCGGCTCCAGGCCTTCGGCCACTTTCACCGACTGGCCTGACGACGAGGCTGAGGGAGAAGTCGCCCCCGCCATCGGCCAGGAGCTAGCCAGTCTGGCGCGGGCTCTTCTGCCGCGCCGGGTGCTCCAGGAGGCGGGAAGAAGCGTAGGGCCGTGCCGACCTTGTTCGGCAGTCGGCCGAAGAAGCCCAAGGGTTCAGCTGCGGCGACCCGGCGGGACGAGGCGGCTGCGAAGGCCATCCGCTTCCGTAAGGAAGTGAAGAAGCCGCCACTAGTCTCTGCGTGAGTATTCCGTCTCAACGCTTTATTCTTTCTCTGCAGCTTTGTCTGAGTCTTTTACTTGCTTCCCTTGCTTCAGGGCTCCCCTTACTCTTGAGAGGGTTGCCGCCGCCTCCGTCATGGGGTCAGCAGAGACGTCTGCCACCACTCGGCGGATGGACCCCGCTGATGACCTCCGGGAGGCGACGGAGCGGAATGCGCAGGAGAAGCGCAACGAGGAAGAGGCCGCCCGCCTGGAGAAGGCGGAGGCCGATAAGGCGGAGGCCTCCACCAAGAAGAAGCTGGCGGAGGCCGAAGCATCGCAGCGACGAAGCGGCAGGCTGAGGAGGCCGCGTGCTACCAATCGGCAGTGTTCGTCCCCCCGCTGAACTCTGCGTCGCCGCCTCCGGAGTTCACGGGGCAGACTGGGGAGCCGGCGGCGAGAACCCCGTCATGGAGAGGGAAGGCGGCGACTCCTCTACGCCGGACATGATCGTTCTGCCGCTGCCTCCGCCGCCGTATGGGAGTGCGCAGGGCAAACAACCAGCAGACCCTCCGGTGCCACTGACTGAAGATGAGGCCGTGGCGAGGCTACTCCTTCAAGTCGGCTCGCCAACGCGCCGCCGTCTTGAGAAGGCGACCTCGGCACCCGCCCCCCTGGAGGCCGGCATCGCCAGCTCGGCGATCCCAGACGCCGATGCAACGAGCGCCGCACCCATTGGGTGGGTGCGAGGAGGCGGCACAGGGCCGCTGAACTAGGCGCTTCTGGACATCCAGGCGAAGCTTCGAGCTGAGGGCGACGCCCTCCAGAACTGCACCAAGGCATACCTGGCATCGCGAGCAGCCGTCCAGGTATGTTTTTTCTTTGGTCCTTGTTTTCTTGTTCCTTTCTGTGGGGGCGCGCTAGCGCACCCACTGGTTGTAGTCCCTAAGTTTCGGGCCGGCTGCTGAGCAGGCGGCCCGGAACTCCAATTGGTGAGCTCCGGGTACTAACTTTTGTCTGAAACACTTGTCGCAGGACTACCACAACCTCCGCGTTACTGCCTTCAACCATAACATTGAAGAGCTGGGCAAGCGGACCGCCGACTTGTCGGAGAGCCGGAGTAAGTCCTTTTTATTTTTTGCGGGGGCGCGCTGGCGCACCCGCGGGCTGTAGTCCCCGAGATTCGGGTCGACTGCTGAGCAGTCGGGCCGGATCCCCGGCGACCTTCTTTATTGATGACTTAACGCCTTCTTTCTTCCTTCTCTTCAGAGGCCAACGCTATTCTTCAACAACAGCTGAGCGACGCCAACTCCGCGTTGTGCGCCAAGGGGGAGGAGTGCAGCAAGCTCGCCACAGAGCGCGATTTGCTGGCCACTCAATTGGCAGAGCAGAGGGGACTGCTTGCGAAGACGCAGAAGGAGGCGCAAGAGGCGGAAACCGCCCTCCTGGCCGAGTTCGCGAGCGAGCGCTCCTCCTGGACTGACAAGGAGGCGATGCTAGCCTCCGGCTTCCATGAGATTGAAGACATCGTTGATGGTGAGTTCATTTACTTTCTTTCTTCGAGCTGCCGATTATAAGTCTTGCCGACTCCTGGTTTTTGACTTGCTTCTTCGTTTCTTCCGTCTTGGCAGACTTCTTCCCTGGGCACTCGCAGGCCGCCATCCAAGCCATCGAGACTGACCGTGAAGGTCAGAGGGCGGAAGGTGCAGAGATCGCCGTCGACGCCCCCCGAACCCTTGATGAGCATATCCTGAGCATCGAGGCTCGCCTTCGGCCAACTCACCGGATGCTGCGCCGGCTTCAACGTGTCGGCGCCCAGGCGATTGCCGCCCTGTGGCCGGACATGCAGGCTCTGCGCACCCCCAGCCTGACTGCCGACTGGCTAGAGGTCGCGGCTGGTCGTCTTGAGGCCTGGAAGGGTTCCTCGGCCCAAGCTGGAGCGCGCCGGGCCTTGGACTTCGTCAAGGCGTGGTATACGGGGCTAGATCTAGACCGGCTGGCCATCCTCCGGTCAGAGGCCCAGCCGGAGCTGGCAGCTGCGGAAGACGCCCTCGTCAAGCGTGCTGCGGCGATCGCGGGGTACACCGACACCAACGTCTTCGTCCCCGAGCGGTCTGAAGACGGCGAGGAGGTACCGCCGGAGTGGTTTGGGATGAACCCAGACTACGGCGAGGACTCAGCGGAGGTGATCGGCTCCAGCGTCGAGGAGGAAGGCGAGGCGGAGGACGGAGGCGAGACGGAGGCACCAGAAGACGGAGCGGACGACCAGCCTCAGCTCGACCGTGCCTCCAGCAAGGAGCCGCGTGCGACTGAGCCGACTGTTGCCGAAGGCGATCAAGCCGAGACTGCCCGGCCGGCCGCCCCAACGCCTGACGCTGCCGCCTCCTCCGACCCTCCAAATCCGTCTGCCGCATCTTAGGCTGCCGCCTTATCTTTATTTTATCTGCTTTAGTAGTCTCTGAAGAACTTGTTAATTCGCACAATTCCACCCGCGGGGTGTATTTTGAACTTCTACTCGAAGATTCGGCCAAGGGCCTATGCTATGTAAATATTTATCCGAATTCTATCTTTTCTTGCTCATTGCTCTTTTGGCTTTTTTTCCTTTGCCGCTTTCCCTTAGTTGCCTGCCTTGCCAATCAGACAGCCGCTCTGCGGACTGCCGTTGGATCAAATGCTTGGCTACTTTGGGAAGGCAAGTACTTAGCCGTTTTTAAGAGTTTTTGAGCAAATTGAATAGAAGGCGGCAATCCGACTATTCAAGAGTTGGTTTTGCGAAAAAAGGCTGGAAGCCGTCTTGAGCTATGTTTTATGCTTTGAGTCCTTAGCCATTTTTCATGCGAACGCCCATTCTACCTTACTCCTACCCACCGTACATGTAACGCCCCAAGACCGGAGCTTCAGATGTCTTCCAGGGTTTCCGAGATTCGTTGTGTGATTTGTTTCGTCTGTTGCATTCATCTTTGCATCATGTGCATTGCATCATGTCATCATGCCATCATCTCATAAATCTTTGCACCTCAACTCACTAAATAAATTGCATGGATCTTCGATCCATTTAAATCGAGGGAACTCAGATGGTGGTTTCTCTTTATAACCTATCCTCCCGATAGTAGGGAGCTATATTCAATATTTCTTTAATTTGATATTCACCATAACAGACGTGCAAAAATAATCCTCATGCCTATTTCCACTTCGAGTTTGACCTTCAAATCTTGTCCACAATTCTGTATCTCTTTTATCGAGGTTCCTCTAAAAACCGAACATTTTGGACCTTCCAAACCTCCACTTCCTATTCACCCATTTGAATTTAATTCAAATGTGTTTGAATCTAAGCCTTGCATCCATGCCCACTCCTATTTTCTTGGATTAGACTCATTTTTATGAGTTTGAGAGTATATTCTTTCTCCTACCATCTTCTTTTCTCTCTTTTCTTTCTTTCTTTCTTGTTTTTCTTCTCTGTTTTTTTTCTGTTCTTTAGAGTGAGAGAGAGAGCCCAGCCCAGCTACAACCTATGCTAGGCCGGCCCTTTAGGCCCACCTAACCCTTGCATGCAGCCCACTAGTGCCGCAACCCTAGACCCAGGGAGCCCGACTCCCTTCTCCCTCGATACCTTCCCCTCGCGCCGCCATCGCCCTCTCGTTCCCTGGCCCGATCCTCCTCTTCCCTCGTGCCCATCGTTCCCTCGCGTCACCAGGGAACCGCATCCCGATCCCCATCTCCTGCGATCCCATCTCTCCCTCGCATCCACTCACTTCCCTCGTTCATCTCCTCCCTCGCCCTCTCTCTCGTTCATCACCGCCACCGCCAGAGACGAACACAGCTGCTGCCTCCCGATCCGGCGTCTCACGTCCTCCTCCGCCTTTGATCCGGTGCCGCCGGAGGCCACCAGCGTCGCCCAGGCGCCGCGGCTCCTCCCCAGCGCGCCTCCTTCCTCCCGCGTCTGCCTCTTCCCTCCTTGCTCCAACGCGATGGAACCGGGCCGCCGCTCCGGTCAAGCCTCGTCGCAGGCCGACCTGAACCGTGGAGCCGTGGCCGGATCCGGCTCTCCCAGACGCCCGCAGGACCTCTGCCTCACCTGCTCGTCGTCGGAGTCCAAGCTCCACCGCCTCGTTTCTTCAGCGCTGCTACCTCCCTCTGCCTCATCCAGGAGACAAGCACAACGCCATGGAACCCTCGTCGCTGGCCAAGACCCTACTCGTTGCTGGCCTCGTGCAGAGACCCTCCTCCTCACGGCCTTAGGGTCCGTCGCTGCCCCATGTTGCTGCTGCTTCGTTGCCCGCCTCCCATCGATGACCGGGGCTGCATGTTTCGGTTCGCCAAGTACCACCACACTCGAGTCTTTGCCTTGCTTTGTTTTGGGATTGAAGACCGAGACGAGACCGCCAAGATGTATCCTGGTGTCGCCGAAGAACCTGTGAACGTCTACACGACGACTGCCGAGTACCTCTTCACAAGTACCACTACGGCCGGAGACCTCGACGTCCGACGCCTAAAACGATCACCGAACCGGAGATTACGCCAAGTACTAGGTCAACAAGAACCGCCAAGTTCATCTTCCGCCGTCTTCGAAATCGCCAAGTACCACGACGATACGAGAACCACTACCATCGACCAGCAAAGAACCCGTGGACGTCAAGTCCCTCGTCGTGATTCCAAACATCTACGGAAAATTGTGCAACTAAGAACGTGAACAACTACCATCGCCACGAGAACGTCTACTTCCCACAACGAACCGTGAACATCTACTTCCTCTACCATCGCCGAGTACCACTACTTCCCAAGACGATCGTGAACGACTACACCGCTTGACCCGAACCATTCCGATAACGCACGCTTCGAAGGTACAACCCCGAGACAACCGCCGTGAACGAATGCATGTGTGATGTATGAGATGCTCGTGCTTGCACCGTGCTTGATTTGTTGGTGCACGTTGCCCTCTTTTACCTTGTCACCATCATGTGGAAACCCGGTTACCGGGAGCACCCCACCGTTCATCGCATGACACTCTCCCGTCACTTTCTTTTGCACCGACGTCTCAATGAGTTGACGGAACCGGAATGTTGCCGTGGAACCGTTTCATTATTGTCGCCGTGGCACCCCTTTCTTTTCCGCCACAATGAAAAATGTTTCATAATGCTCTTGTCAACTTTTAATAAAAATTGCATAAACTTGTTCATGTCATCCGCATCATGATAACAACAATTAAATGTTTAAATTGTTGTTGCATTAAATTACTAATGCATATGGGAATTTACTGGATGCGTTGTTTGTTATATCCGGCCCCATTTAAATTGTTTAGATGGTATAGTTTTGTTATGTTTCACCTCTTGACATGCTTAACAACACTTAATATTGTTGAGTACATAAACGAGATTGAACTAAATAACTTGAATGTGGTGTTTCGTCAATATGCAACGAAGTTGCATATTGAGCTCCACTTAATTTGTAGTATTGTTTGTGCACTTTGCCATGCCATGCTTCATTTAACCAGACATGCATCATACTTGATTGTGCATCATGCCATGATTATGTGGTGGTTGTTTCCTATGTTGTTTGCTTCTTTCCGGTGTTGCTTCTTCGGGTTAGTTCCGATAACGTCGCGTTTGTGAGGATCCGTTCGACTTCGTCCGTTTGTCTTCTTCATGGACTCGTTCTTCTTCCTTGCGGGATGTCAGGCAAGATGACCATACCCTCGAAATCACTTCTATCTTTGCTTACTTAGTTGCTCGCTCTTTTGCTATGCCTATGCTGCGATACCTACCACTTGCTTATCATGCCTCCCATATTGTTAAGCCAAGCCTCTAACCCACCTTGTCCTAGCAAACCGTTGTTTGGCTATGTTACCGCTTTGCTCAGCCCCTCTTATAGCGTTATTAGTTGTAGGTGAAGATTGAAGTTTGTTCCTTGTTGGAACATGGAGATCGTTCCTTGTTGGAACATTGTTTACTTGTTGGGATATCACAATATCTCTTATTTAATTAATGCATCTATATACTTGGTAAAGGGTGGAAGGCTTGGCCTTATGCCTGGTGTTTTGTTCCACTCTTGTAGCCCTAGTTTCCGTCATATCGGTGTTATGTTCCCGGATTTTGCGTTCCTTACGCGGTTGGGTTATAATGGGAACCCCTTGACAGTTCGCCTTGAATAAAACTCCTCCAGCAAGGACCAACATTGGTTTTACCATTTTCCACCTAGCCTTTTCTTTCCCTTGAGTCGGCCGGCTCAAGGGTCATCTTTATTAAACCCCCGGGCCAGTGCTCCTCTGAGTGTTGGTCCAACACAGAGCACCATGCAGGGCCATCCCTTGGCAACTTGGGTTACGTCGGCTCCTGTACGCTTAGCTTATCCGGTGTGCCCTGAGAACGAGATATGTGCAGCTCCTATCGGGATTTGTCGGCACAGCGGGTGGTCTTGCTGGACTTGTTTTACCATTGTCGAGGATGTCTTGTAGAACCGGGATACCGAGTCTGGTCGGAATGTCTCGGGAGGAGGTCTATTCCGTCGTTGACCGTGAGAGCTTGTGATGGGCTAAGTTGGGACACCCCTGCAGGGATTTGAACTTTCGAAAGTCGTGCCCGCGGTTATGGGCAGATGGGAATTTTTTAATGTCCGGTTGTAGAAAACCTGAAGTTGACCTTAATTAAAATACATCAACCGCGTGTGTTACCGTGATGGTCTCTTTCCGGTGGAGTCCGGGAAGTGAACACGGTGTTGGAGTTATGCTTGACGTAGGTTGTTTTAGGATCACTTCTTGATCATACTTGTATCGACCGTGCTTTGCCTTTTTCTTCTCGCTCTCATTTGTGTATGTTAGCCACCATATATGCTAGCCGCTTGCTGCAGCTCCACCTCATACCTTTACCTTCCATAAGCTTAAATAGTCTTGATCGCGAGGGTGCGAGATTGCTGAGTCCTTGTGGCTCACAGATACTTCCAAAACCATCTTGCAGGTGCCGAGGTTACCGTGCGGATGACGCAACCAAGCTCAGGAGGAGCTCGATGAAGATCTTGTCCTTTGTGTTGTTTCGTTCTAGTTGATCAGTAGTGGAGCCCAGTTGGGGTCAATCGGGGACCTTGTCGCATTTGGGGTTCTTCTTTTATTTTGGTTCCGTAGTCGGACCTTGATTGTATTTGGATGTTGTAATGCTTTATTCATGTTTTTTGTGTGTGAAGTGGCGATTGTAAGCCAACTATGTATCTTTCCCCTTTACTTATTTACATGGGTTGCGTGAAGATTACCTCACTTGTGACATTGCTTTCAATGCGGTTATGCCTCTAAGTTGTGCTTCGACACGTGGGAGATATAGCCGCATCGAGGGCGTTACAGTACAGTCGCTCTACGAGCTGCAGCTTCTGACAGGAGATGACTCAGGCGTTACACACTACTTGTCCGGCTGCAGGAAGCATTTCATAGTGCAAGGCGGCAAGTCCCCGGGCCGACTTGTCGAGCCCGGTGCCAAGCAGCATAACAAAGAGTAACATACTTGTAGGCATAATTTTTATCATACAGATAAAAGAGGGCTATCCCCGAGCTCGTCTCGGGGGGCCCGAAGTCTTGGTACTTTAATACAAAAGGTAGTGTGGTACATACTGCATCAACTGTAAAATCTTCGGAGGAGATTTGCACTCCATGGCCGCTCTGTCTCTTTGCCGGAGTCATCCCTCTTGCGTTCTCGGGGCTTCTGAGTGTCAATCAGGTAGTAGGAGTCATTGCCCAGCACTTTGCTGATGATGAAAGGGCCTTCCCAAGGCGCCGACAGCTTGTGCTGGCCGGCTGTTCGCTGGATCAGCCGGAGCACATGGTCGCCTTCTTGGAAAGATCTTGCCTTGACCTTCCTATTGTGGTATCGGCGCAGGCTCTGCTGGTAGATGCTGGACCGGCTGAGTGCCAATAGCCGGCCCTCTTCCAGCAGATCGACGTCGTCTTGACGTGCTTCTTCTGCTTCCTCCTTGGTGTACATGGTGACTCGTGGGGAGTCGAACTCTGTGTCCGTTGGGATGACGGCTTCGGCACCGTAGACGAGCAAGAAAGGCGTGAAGTCGGTTGACTTGTTTGGAGTCGTGCGCAGACTCCAGAGGACGGCTGGCAGCTCGTCGAGCCAGCAGCCAGCCGAGCGCTCCAGAGGCTCGATCAGCCGGGGCTTGATGCTGGACAGGATGAGGCCGTTTGCTCGCTCCACCTGGCCGTTTGAATGTGGATGGGCGATGGATGCCAGGTCTAGTCGGATGCCCTGTGTTGCGCAAAAACAGGCCAAGGCGCCTTTGGAAAAATTTGTGCCCTTATCGGTGATGATGTTGTGTGGTATGCCGTACGGAATTGTGATATCGGAGATGAAAGTCACGGCAGTTGGACCGTTCAGTTTCTTGATTGGCTTCGCTTCTATCCACTGGGTGAACTTGTCCACTGAGACAAGTAAGTGAGTTAAGCCACCTCGTGCTGTCTTGAATGGTCCCACCATGTCTAGACCCCAAACTGCGAAAGGACAGGCAATGGGGATGGTCTTGAGTGTAGAAGCCAGCTGGTGCGGCTTGGAGCTGAACTTCTGGCACCCTTTGCATTTTTGGACCAATTCCTTGGCCTCTTCTAAGGCAGTCGGCCAGAAGAAACCGTGTCGAAAGGCTGTTGCGACGAGTGTTCTTGAAGTCGCATGGTGGCCGCACTCGCCTTGATGGATGTCTTTGAGAATTGCCTGGCCTTGCTCTGGCTCTACGCAGCGCTGGTAGACACCGGTGACGCTGCGCCTGAGCAACTCTCTGTTGACTGTGGTGTAGGCTGCCGCTCGGCGTTGTACTTGCCGAGCTGAGGTCTCATCAGTCGGCAGCTCTTTGCTCACCAGGAATTTGAGGATGGGCTGGGCCCATGAGGGTGCTGCTATTTCTTCGACTGCCAGAACTGCGACTTGGACGAGGGCGGTTGGGCTGGGAGGCGGTGGGTTGAAGTCAACAACCGCTTGCTGGGTTAATGAAGTCCCCAAGCTGACTGGCATGGTTCTTGGGCCGAGTCCTGGAGTCTTCGAGTCCGCCACTGCCGTCCCCGGGCCGGGTACTGCGGTCCCTGGGCCGGCCTCGACTGTGCCGGCTTTGGAGCCATCTGCCAAAATCCCCGTACTGTCGGCCGGGGCTCTGGAGTCGGATTCGACTTCTTCGGGAGGAGCAGGCACAAAGATGGAGTCTGATTCTGGTGAAGTCTTGACAGACGGCTTGAGGAGGCGTTGAAGGGCGACGCCGGATGGTATTGCTTGGCGGGTAGAGCCGATTCGTGCCAAGGCGTCTGCTTGGTCGTTGTCGTTTCATGGCACATGGAGGAACTCGCACCCCTCGAAATACCCGCTGAGTTGCTGCACGAGGAACGGTAACTCGCCATATTCGCATCTTTAGCGTCCCAGTCGCCAGATGATTGTTGGACCACTAAGTCCGAGTCGCCATAACACAGGATCTGGCGAATGCCAAGTTCTTTGGAAAGCCGGAGCCCGTGAATGAGCGCCTCATACTCGGCGACGTTGTTGGAGGCGGCAAAATTGATTTGCAGTGCTTATTTGAGCTTGTCGCCTTTCAGGGAAGTGAGGACGACGCCGGCTCCCAAGCCGGTGCGCATCTTGGAGCCGTCGAAATGCATACGCCAATGGGTGGAGTCGGGCGCTGGAGGCAGGTGCTGGGTCTCAGCCCAGTCGACGAGAAAGTCGGCCAGTGCTTGTGACTTGATGGCGGTGTGGGGCTGGTAGTGGATGGTGTAAGGAGCCAGCTCTATGGCCCACTTGGCCACTCGGCCAGAACCATCTTGGCTTCCGATGATCTCGGCAACTGGGGCCATGTAGACCACAGTGATTGGATGCTCTTGAAAGTAAGGCTTCAATTTCTTGGCGGTAAAGTGCACGCCATAGCACATCTTCTGGTAGTGAGGGTAGTTCTGCTTGGAGGTCGACAGTACTTCGCTCAGGTAATATACTGGTCTCTAGACAGGTAGCGCCTTGCCTTCCTCCTTGCGTTCCACTACAACGACCGTGCTGACTACCCGGCTGGTGGCGGCGATGTACAGGAGCATAGGTTCCTTAGGAGTCGGAGTCGCCAGAACGGGTGGAGTAGTCAGCATCTTTTTCAACTGGAGAAAAGCTTCGTCCGCCTTGTGGTTCCACTCGAAAAAAGTGGTCTTCTTCATGAGTTGGTATAAGGGGAGAGCTTTCTCGCCCAGCCGACTGATGAATCGGCTGATGGACGCCAAGTAGCCGGTGAACTTTTGCACATCCAGCAGTCGGCTGGGTACCTCCATTCTCTCAATGGCCTTGATCTTTATAGGTTTGCATTCTATGCCGCGTTCAGAGACCAGGAAGCCAAGGAGCTGGCCGGCTGGTACTCCGAAGACACACTTCTCGGGGTTGAGCTTGATCTGGAATCGGCGCAGGTTCTCAAAGGTCTCCTTGAGGTCCTCCAGCAGTGTTCCATGCCTTTCCGTCTTCACCACCATGTCGTCCACGTAGACATGGGCATTCCTTCCGAGCTGCTTGAGGAGGCACTTCTGCATGCAACGCTGAAAGGTGGCGCCGGCATTCCTCAATCCTAACGTCATGGTGAGGTAGCAGAAGGCTCCAAACGGCGTGATGAAGGCGGTCCTCAGTCTGTCAGCCAGGTTCAGCTTGATCTGGTGATATCCAGAGTATGCATCCAAAAAACTCAACATCTCGCATCTGGCTGTGGAGTCTGTCACCTGATCAATTCTTGGTAGAGCAAACGGGTCCTTGGGGCAGGCCTTGTTGAGGCTCGTGTAGTCAATACACATTCGCCACTTCTTGTTCTTCTTCAGTACCAGGACCGGATTTGCTAGCCATTCTGGAAAGAACACTTCCATAATGAAGCCGGCTGCTAGGAGTCGGGTTATCTCTTCTCCGACAACTCTTCTCTTCTATTCTGGTAGGCGGCGCAGGGGCTGCCTGACCGGCTTTGCATCATATCGGACATGTAACTTGTGCTCGGCGAATTCCGTCGGTACACCTGGCATGTCTTTGGGGGACCATGCGAAGATGTTCCGATTCTCACGGAGGAAATCGACGAGCTCGCCTTCCTATTTGCTGTCGAGGTTTGCGCCTACGACAGCGTACCTCTCCGGGTGCTCCGGATCAAAGGGTATCTTCTTTGTCTCTTTGGCCGGCTTGAACGAACCCTCAGCCTCCGACTCCTTTGGGTTGGGCGACACCTCTGGCTGCTTGCCGGCCATCGCCACAACCCGCTCCAGGAGCCGCTTCTCGGCTGTGATCACCAGGGACTCGGCTAGCCGACTGCTCTCAGCCGCACAGGCAGGCGACTTCCGGTAGTCGCCGGCTACAGTCAGAATTCCCCTGGAACTGGGCATCTTCATTTTGAGGTAGGCATAGTGGGGGACTACCATGAACTTGGCCAAGGCGGGTCGGCCGAGTAGCGCATGGTATGGGCTCTCAAGGTCCACCGCCTCAAATCAAACTGACTCTCGGCGGAAGTGATCTTTGTCTCCAAAGAGGACGTCCATCAGGATCTTGCCGATTGTTGAGTAGGAAAGCCCAGGAACAATGCCGTGGAACACAGTCCGGCTGTTCTGAAGCTGTCTTTGCTTGATTCCTAACTTCTCCATGGTGTCTTTTGACAGGATGTTGGTGCTGCTGCCTCCGTCTATCAGAACTCGCGAGAAACGCGCGGCTCGTCTATCCGTAGCTAAGGTGGCTTCCAAGACCAAGGCATAGGAGCCCAGACTCGGCATCACCTCTGGGTGGTCAGCCCTACTCTATCTGATTGGCTTCTCGGACCAGTGCATGAACTCTAGCATCTTTGGTGCTAAAACATTCACCTCTTGTCGCTGCAGCCGCCTGCTGCGTCGATCGTCAGCCATTCTGGTAAACACCACGTAGGCTCCGTGTTCTTCGGGATATTCGTCTTGTACTGCGCCGACTGGTCTGATAGCCGGCTGCTGGGGCGGAGGCGGTTGCCCAGCAGGCGGGGGAGGCAGGAGGCCGTCTCCCTTGGCGATCCTGGTGAGCCAGTGGCACTTCCGGGTGGTGTGATTCGACGGCTTCGCGCCGCTATGGAACTTGCAAGGTCCATCCAGAGTCTGCTCGTAGGAGAAGGCCGGCAACCAGTTGGCGTGCCGCCTTTCTGTCGCTTGGGCGGGGGCTGCCCATCCGGCTGCTGGGCTTCAACTGTTGCGACCTGCCGGCTGCTGGAAGCCGGCTGCGGGGCCTTGCGCTTGTGGTCGCCCTGCTGTTGTCGCTGACTGGCATCTCCCGCCGGAGTTCTTGGAGCTTGAGGGGCCACTTTGCCAGTTGCGCTGACTTGAATCTCCGCCTTCATGGAGGAGTCGGCCGTGGCGTACTTGTCTGCTATGATCAGCAGCTCGTCGAGGGTTTCTGGCTCATCACAGAGGAGCTTGTGCTTGAGGAGGGTGCCTTCTCTGCACCCGGCGGTGAAGTACTTGGTAGCCTGCACCACGTGCACGCCCTCGCAGGAGTTCCGAAGCTCGGCCCAACGCGTGAGGTAGTCACGAGTCGACTCGTCGGGACCTCGCATGCACAAGGAGAGCTGACGAGGCTTGGGAGGACGCTTGTACGTGCTGGTGAAGTTGCAGATGAATGCTTTGGTGAAGTCGACCCAGCTGTTGATGCTGCGCGGCTTCAGGCTTATCAGCCATGTCCGGGCCGTGCCCTGGAGCATGAGCGGAACGTACTTTACGGCGAAATGCTTGTTGCTGTTCGCTATGCTGACAGCCGTGGAGTAGTCGACTAGCCAGTCTTTCGGCTTCACGGAGCCGGTATATTTGGGCATGTCCCTTGGGAGCGTGAACCCTTTGGGAATGGGCTCGTCTCGAATGCGGGGCCCGAAACAAGGCGGACCCAACTCATCTTCTTCTTCCAGTGCCAGGGATCGGTGAAGTCGGTCGATCCGGTGGCGGGCGTCATTTTCTCCGACTCCCTCTCGGCGGCCAAGGCGGGCGCCGAGAGTCGGATGGTCAACAGGCGGCGGGGAGACTCGCCTCTCCTTGCGAGGAGGAGGAGGCGGACAGTCCTCCCGTCGTCCCACTGCTCTTGGGCGGCCGTCTCGGTCGCGCTCTATGGTAATGTGAGTCCGACTGTGGCTGACAGCCGGATCCTTGTCTCTTATTCCTCGGGCTCCGCCAGTCGGTGTCCGAGACATCGCGCCTTGATCTCGGCGAAGGTCGTCGTTTTGTCGCTGCGGCGCCTCCGTGCGGCAGCCAGCCTCGTTGTGCGTGGCAGCCGCGTTGAGGAGCCGCTAGACTCGTTCCATCATCAGGCGGTGTTCTTCGCCCTCGAAATTTTCCAGCTCGTCCGCCGCCGCCTGGGCGGCTCGGATGTTCTCCGCTGGTGTTGCATACATAGGGCGGCTTGCCCCGAACAGGTCGGCGCTGGCTATGCCGCGCTGCTGGACCGCGCCAGGGCGGCTGGGCCCCGCTGGGGCCGGCGAGCCACCAATGGCGCAATCCATCTCTCGCTGGTAGGCTTCCGACAAGCGTCTCATGCTAGCCAGCTTCTTCACGCCTTCAACGAGCTAAGGGCGGCGCGCCTCCAGCGTCTCCATATCAGCGTCTTCCGGAATGGGCACAGTTAGGTCTTGCAGCGCCGTGCCAAGTGGGTCATGCGCTCCTCCGCCGGGAGGCTCGTCATGGATAATGACGAGCACCTCGGTGACGGTGCTTCCGTCTCTCTCTGCGCGAGGGAGAGGTTCGTCGTAGACCACCACATTAGTGGGGAACGCGTCGAGCGACGCGGTGTCGGAGTCGACCAGCATCGGGTCGGTGGAGCCTACAGACTCCAAGTCCACGGCAAGCTCGCCGGAGACGTGGAGTTGATCGAGGAGGCCCGCGAGGAGGCTCTCAGAGCCGCCCGTGCCTGCGTTGGATGCAGGTTCGTCGGTGAGGCAGCTGGCTGCGCAGGCGATCTCCACGCCGCGCAGCGCGTTGGTGCAAACTCCGTCTGGCGTGCCTGCCTGGCTGCGCTCGCCAGGGAGGAAAAGGGTTCCCGTCCAGAACAGGTCTCCGGACGGTGGTGCACCATGCCCCACGGTGGGCGCCAAATGTCGGGGGTTGGGTGCGACATATGCCAAAGGATGGCTTATCATGGTGGGGGCGAGTAGAACGTCGCCGGTGCCTGGAAACGGGATGAGGCGTAGATATGCACGCCGACGAATCTTATCGAGCTTCAGGGCTCTCCGGGGAGATAATACCCCTACTACTGCTCTACGGGGTCTCCGCATGATCACTATGGCAAGGTGTTTACACGATTGCTCCTTGAGCTGTTTCCTAGAGGTAGGAGAGGGCAAGGCTAGCTCTCTCCCTCCTATATGATCTGGTCTAGAGCTAATGGATTCCAACCCTTTGCATGGGTGTCCTGGGGGGTTTATATAGGCCTACCCCCCAGGGGTACAATGGTAATCCGGCTGGGGCGGGCCCAGCCGTCAGTGCCTCTGGCCTCCGTCTTCTCCGCCTACTGCTGGGGCCTGCTGACTGGCCACGTACGGAGCCGACAGGCCGCGTCCGCCGTGGGCGGGTCTTGCCGGCTGCTGATTACTGTAGCCGTGCTTCTGATGACGCGGGCTTGATCATGGAGTCATGGCAACAGCCCCGCCGCCTGGCGGGCGATCACTATTGCCACTCTCTGTCACATCTGATTAATGGTGCGTGGGCCCCGGGGAAGGGTCTGGCCAACTCCGGGGGCCGACTGGTGGCGCACTTGCCGTCTCCTGGCATCCCACTGACTGGTGGGACCCGTCGCCCCAGGGTCGTACAGACAAGCCATCGTGGGTGCAGGATTCGGTCCTTCGGTGCAGATGTCAGGGCCGGCACGGCAACATTGCCACGCCGCACGGAGATCTCCCCGGGTACGGCGTGCTGTGGCCATGCCTGCCCTTGGTAAGGGGCGGGAGCGGGCTTTACAGTAGCCACTCCCCGGTCTTGTCCCTCCCGATGAGGATATGGGGTTTGTTGGAGTCGCGGGCCGACTCCCCAAAGCCGGCTTCTCTGGAAGTCGCCAGTCAGGAGTCGGCTTATCCTGAAGTCGTCCCTGGGACTCAGCCGCGAGTGGGCAGTCGGCCGTCTTGCCGCCGTCTTCTCAGAACGCGGCTCTTCGTCCTGGCGTCTTGAGGGGCGCAGCCTGCCTCGATGTCTTGAAAGGTTCTGGGGCTCGGGTTGGCCTACCCGTGGCCCATTACTCCGACACCAGGACAAACTTTTGGTGCCGCAATTACTGATGTTGATGCTTCTGTAGCTCCTGATGCTACTGTAGAGGAGGACAACTATTACGAGGATGTGGTTGACCAAAATCAGAACTACGTGCAACCACCAGCACCACCACCACGAGGTCGTCCTTCTCGCCATCCTGGGAACGGGGATACCCAAACTTGCCTGCCTACGGCCCACAACGTGGCTCCATCGACGGCCCAGTACGGCCCAGCTTCAGCAATAACAACCCAAGACCCTCACGAGGGGCCAAGCCTCGTAAGGCGGACGCCACCATGGCCTCCCTAGGGGCGGCCTCACCAGGATGGCTCCCGAGGAGCAGAGATATCAAGGCAAGGTGCACCTTGTGAGGTTCACATGACATGAGCCATGATGACCAAGGCCAGGCGGGCGCCAGCAGGCGCAGTGTACCAGTTTCCCCTTTGGTGCCATGGAGGCAAGCGCAGGCGTGGAGTCCCGAGGAATCAAGCAAAGGTTCCCATATCAATGCAACAAGACCAAGACCACTAGGACGACAGGATGGAGGTCATTGCGAAGCCCACCTCGGCGTCACCCCCAGAGGCTTTCACAGGTGAAGACTACTTTTGTCAGGATAACTTATACTAGTTGTCCCCCTTCAAATTTGGCCGTTGTGGGATCCCTTCCCTCCTTGCATTTGGGAAGAGGACCAAGGCCGCTATAAATAGGACTTAGCCACCACGATAGAAGGTGGGATCATTTTCAGATCATCCTCTCACCCACTAGCTCATCGAGCTCAAGAACACCTCACCTCCCGAGGCAGTTCATCCATTGTACTAGTTCATCCTCAGCCCCTCGAGGCAATCCACCACAAAGCTGGAGTAGGGTATTACACCGCAAGGTGGCCCGAACCAAGATAAACTGCCGCATCTCTTGTCCCTTGGGTTCGTCGAGTTAGGCCTAGGAATCGATGAGCAGGCAGATTGGTGAGGACGTTCGCACGCACCCCAGTGTGCGGATCTCTCAAGGGTTTGCGGAATCCCGGATCCAATAATTGGCGCGCCAGGTAGGGGTGCGTCGGAGCCTCTCTTCCGCCGAGCGACTCGCCACCACTCCACTGCTTCCATGGCTGACGCTCGTCGAGCTCGTGTTGAGCGTCGGGCTGCTCTTGCCGCTCTCGTCACCCAGACGGCGCCCATTGGCGGACCTCCCCGTCGTTCTACATCGCCTACTGCCAACGCCACCACCGGCCCGACGGGGCACGAGCTGCAAGCTTCATCGCTGCACCCCTCCGTGCAGCGTGATGGACGCATGGCCACCCCATCGCTAACTTCGGCCGGTTCGTCATCTCATGCTCGTCGTGGGTCACCGGACGCGCAGGCTGCGCTGCTCATGGCACGCGAGCTCCTGCGTTACCACCTGGTCGACCACTTCTACGAACACTGGCTGGATCGCATCACCGAGCTTGTCAGCCCCGCTGGGGGCTCTCCCGCGCTGTCCCCCTCGCTGTCTCGCCCGCCGTCTGCCACGGGCGACGTAGCCCACGGAGCGCCTCTGCTACCTCCCATCAAGACGTCACCCTCCGACCAAGGAGCGCGGCCCCACAGCATGACCCACCGCGCAGGGTGCCCGCGCATGGAGAAGAAAGCTGCCAGGAGGTCCAGCGGCCACAAGATGGTACTCCAGCGCTCCCCGCGCCACCACGTCAAGACCGAGCGCCAGGCTCTCGTGACCAATGCGGGCTGCCAAGCCTTCACTCCCAAGCTCTGCAGCGTCGTCTGCCCAGGGAAGTTCAAGCCCGACCTGCCTCCACGCTACGACAGCACCCCCGACTCTGCTGAGTTCCTGTAGCTCTAGGAGGTGAGCATCGAGGTGGCCAACGGTGACGAGAAGGTGATGGCAAACTGGTTTCCCATGGCCCTCAAGGATGTCGCACGCTCGTGGCTCCTGAACCTGCCCGCGGGATCTATCTCCTCCAGGGGCGAGATGTGCGAGTGCTACATAGCCAGGTTCCAGGGCACCCACGACCGCCCGCCTACCACGGGTGACCTGCTGCGCATCAAGCAGCACCGGGGGAAACCCTACAGAAGTACATCCAGCGCTTCAACAACGTTCGTCTCAAGATCCCCAACGTGTCGAACGAGGCCATCATGTCAGCGTTCTCTGACGTCGTCCGCGATATCAAGATGAAGGAGGATCTCACCATACACGAGGACCTGTGCATGGCTCTGGAGATGTACAACATGGAAACCAAGTGCGCGAGAGCCGAGGAAGGACGCCTCTCCCTCCTCGAGCTCCCAGCGGCCGACCCAGAGTACAAGAAGGCCAAGGCCAAGGACGTCAAGCGCAAGGGGGCGGCCATGCTCGCAGCTGAACTAGAGATGAAGCGCGGCTGCGACCACCTAGAGTCATCCAAGAGCAGCTGTCCACTCTACGTCTTCCACAATGTACACATCCACAACACCAATGACTATCAGGAGCTCAGGGCCATCTGTGAAGGGCGCCTTGGTCGATGCCCCGAGCGCAATGATCGAGGCTACGGCCGTGGAGGAGGTCGAAGTGGAGGACGCTGGGCGACCGCGGCCCCAGCCAGGGGTGGCGCGGCCAGCCGCATGAGGACCACTTGCAGGGCCAGCCTCGAGAGGGTGCATGGAGAAATCAGCCTCGTGAGGACTGTCTTCAGGGAAATGCAGGCCTCCCTCCACTTCCACCACCGCCAAGAAGGAACGACGACCACCACCCAGACGAGGGGGCTGGGGGCTTCCAGGAGCCTCGTGCCATCGCCTGCATCCTAGGCGGCGCACAGGCCCCAGCCTCTCAATGCATCTTCAAGTAGTTCGCCTATGAGGTGAACGCGGCCCTTCCCCGGCTCGATACCACGAACGCACTCAGGTGGTCCAGGTGCACCATCACTTTCAGCTCGTCCGACCAGCTCAAGTGCGCGGCAACTGCCGGCGCCCTCTCGATGATCTACTCTCCCATCATGATCAATGTCCTCGTCACCAAGACCCTCATCAATGGCAGTGCGGGGCTCAATGTTCTCTCCATCGAGACGTTCGACCGCCTCTAGGTGCCCCATGATCCACTGCAGCCTACCAAGCCTTTGTCAAGAGTAACTATGGGGACCCCGACTCACATGTCGTGATCACCGAATGCATGTGTACAGTGATCCCGGAGATCAATGCTCACTGAACACACAGAAGCTGAATAACAAGAGTCTTACTTCCATACATACCGTCTTACATAAATTATGACCACTATAGTCAAGTCTTGAGTATAACATCGCATCGGAAATCTTCGTCGATAAGTTGGA
This sequence comes from Triticum urartu, assembly GCF_056163025.1. NCBI lineage: Eukaryota > Viridiplantae > Streptophyta > Magnoliopsida > Poales > Poaceae > Triticum > Triticum urartu. Next base: position 187,647,771 of record NC_141873.1, on the reverse strand, counting down.
CCCATGCCATCTGCCTTAAGCCTACAGGCATTCTGACTAGGAAGCGTCCTAGCTCGCATGCTTGCTACCAAGGTAGTCTTCATATTATCCTGTTCTTTCGTGCCTGGCCAATAAAATAACTAGTGGCAAGCCAATGTGTACTTTGAATGTACTCGCAAGAAACCCATGTTTTGGATCAAAGTAACAAAGCATGGTGTAACAACAAGTAGGAAACGTAGCATCAAGCTAGTTGGAATGACCTATCATCTTGTAAAATATGCATCAATGAATTCTAGTAACCATGGGAACATGTTACAAATATCAACGTAATGGCCTTTGGATCAATGCTAGCTCATTCCACATGTCAAGTCAATTTCCTTGACTCCAATGGTTCTCAAAACCACACACACATGTACCAAGTTCATAAATTTTTTGGACATAGTTTACGTAGCACCACCCAACTATCCATTACCGTGGACACGACTATTCGAATAGTTTGACACTCTGCAGAGGTTGCGCACTTTACCCAGAAGATTCGTGAATCTTTCGTTTCATCCACAATCACGCAATACCTCAAGTACTCGGAAGAAGCACTCGGTCATTATCTTTCCCTAGACGACACTAACATAGGGTCCACTCATTGGTACACGACACTCATGTATAAGAAAAAGATCGTCTGACTCCGCCCTTTCACATTATCACGCATACATGAAGGGACCAATGGTGTGTCCGGTGCCCTGTGAAAACAGTCATGCCCGCCTATCCGAGCATGACCCCATCCTGAGAATGACCTCATGTCACCCCCGTCACTAGTAATGTTGGCACCATGCTAGTATCGGCCTAGGTAATGAATAACGCCCCATCCCATAAGGGGTAGAGTGGTTGCACATGTTTGGTTGGGACGGTAATCACACCTAAATCTAATCCATCATTTTACTCTCAAACAAAAAATGCTTTCTCTGGTACACCACTTCCTCCTCAAGTGGTGACCTTAGTTCATCATCACCCACGGGCATTAGGGGCACCCAATGGGGTTTTCGAAAGAATGCAACCATGAGGTGATCATGGCATACATGCATCATTATGCATCAACGATTAATATTTTGACATAGTTCCTCCATGCACAAGGTAGAGCTATGAGTATAGGCATGCATCATTTAGTGGTTCGTAACAAGTTCATCACCGTCACTTTTTATTATCATGCAATCGAAAAGAGGGTGCCGACGAATAAGAGGGGTGTCATTGTCAAAGGGCTGCTTGCCTGGCCCAGCAAAGTCTTCAATCCTTCTGGTCCATCTCCGAGTGTCGTCTACTTCGTCAACTAATGTCGGAAACAATCACAATAAGCAACACAATAAGAAAAAAATAAAAGTGCTCTAAAAATATGAAGTTGACTTTTCTAGGACTTCTCTGGTTATATGAAAAATAACTAGAGTGGTTTCATTGGAATTGGATTAGTGGATATTTCTGAACATTTCAATCTGATGGAATCAAGGGATTAATGGATTTGCAAGAAGTGTACAGAAACTTTATTTTGAAAAATGAGAAATGCACTCATTGCACTAGGCATGATTTTAGAAACATCTAGGATTTGGTTTCACTGGATTTGGAGTTCAAATGATTTCCCTATGAATTTGCAAGGTTGAAAAATATGAAGAAATGGCTCATTATTTTGTGTCACACAGAAAGTATTAAGAAAAATGTTCATAATTAAGTTATGAACTTAGATGTACCTTCAAATTCAGATCATGGCATTTGTATCATATTTGAGCCCTCTGGGATTTTCCAAAGTTTGGCTCAGAAATGAAAAGTAGGGTTTAATTAGTAATGCGTGAAGGAAAATTTTCTGGAAAAAATGTGAAGGATGCACCATGAGCTAGATCAGGATTTATGGAGTCACTAGGAATTTGAATCACCAAATTTAGTGTTCATTTGAATATTCTATGGAATTTACAAGTCTATGAAAAAAAGAAAAAGATAAAGGATTTACCTAAATGGGCCGGATCTCGGTGGCGGCAGTGCGCACTAGGCGAGGTTTAGTGGCAGGCCGCCACTGGTCCGGCCCAGCGGCTCGGCCGCACACACGTAGGGGGCCATGTCAGAGGCGGCTTCTTTAAAATACTCCTTCGCGTGGGGGAGGCGGTTATGGCCGAAGCTGTCTCCACTTAAACGGGCGGGCCCGCCCACTGGGCCGCTGACGCTTGGGGCCTAGCGGCGAGTCACCTTCAACCTCCCATGTGGCATGATGGGAGACAGAGGGAGCAGGGCCGAGCAGCACCGGCGCTCTCCCTGGCGGCACCTGCCACCTCCATCGGCGACCAACACACCAGTGTGCTTGGGAGAGCGTGCCACACCTGCCAAGGTGCACCACGATCATAGGGGCGGTCGGACGCGAGTGCTCCATCAGCCGTGGTGGCGAGGCTGGCGGTGGTGATGGAGCTTGATGGCACGGCGACGGGGAGGACAGAAAGAAGTGTGGGAGGGGCTCCTCGGTGCTGGTGGAGGTGCTCTGGTGCGGTCTAGAGGGAAGGAGGAGGAGTGGTGGGTGTGAATTTAGGCAGAGGCCGACAGCATGGCTCTGGCCATGGTGGTGGATGGAGGGCACGGGAGGAAGAATGGGTTGGCCTGGGTGGTGTACGGGAGAGAGAGGGAGCAAATGGAGCAGCGAGAAGGGCCTGGAATGGCCTTAATTAGCCGACTCGTGGCTCACCATGGACGCGGTGCATGGGTGGCCGTGGAAATGGCTCGGGCAGCCAGGAGAGAGAGTGAGGGCTGTCTACGGCGTTCGTGGGAGTCGAGTGGGGCGCTAGGTAGACAGAGGAGGAGCGGGGCGAGCTACATGCGGCCATAGGAGCTACGCGAGCATTGGGCGAGCTGGGCGGCTCTGGGCACATGCCGCGGGAGGTGAGAGAGAGGGAGAGATGAGTGGGACAGCACGATGGCGTGTTGCAGATGTCGAGGCACCTCGATCGGCGTGAGGGGGAGGCCCAAGGCGATCGGGGGATGCGGCGTCAATGGTCGAATGCCCTGCCAGGCGCTCTAGAGCACGTTTTTGGCCGGCACCCACAGCTTTTCGCGCGCGCCCACGCGTCCACTTGCGTCTAGTGGCTGCAGGGGGTGTGGGCAAAGGCAGTGGGGAGCCTTGGATGCCCTGAAAAGCTGAGGGGAGAGAGAGGGGCTGAGAGAGAGGCGGAATCTCACTGTCTAGGGAAGAAAAATGGGGTTCTGCTCCCCTTCATCATTGCTACTCGCGCTGGGAAAGATGTAGGAGGTAGAGGGTGACTATAACATGTTGTGTGAAAAATTTGGGCTCAATGAGATTAGTGGAAATGGCCAAAATATGCATTGTAAGTTTCTACCAGAAGGTGTTTGATGTAGGTTTGGGCAAGTAAATGGACATCCCTGGTCATGATACTTAACAGGAGTGATTGGCAGTAGCCAATGCAACTTTTGTAAACCCTAGAAATGGGCAGAAACAATTTTGGCTAGGTTTGATCATGTTATCTTGTTATCCATGATGCACCACTTAGTGTAGTGTCATCATTTGGGGATTACACAATTCTCACAAAAACTGGGGTCAAACGGAGATAGCTGACAATGTAGAGTTGTTCGAATTTGGTTCTGGACAAAAAGGGTTTTGAGGCACTTTTATCAAGTTATCCTATTCTCCAACTTGTGCCACTTGGCGTAGGTGAATGATTAGGCCATCTGAGAATGTGTACAAATTTTTAGATCATTTGTACATGTTTGGTAGTGCAAAGTTGTTTAAACTTGGAAAAGGACATAAATGTTTTTGAGAGGGTTTCATGGGCTTATCTTGTTCTCTAAGACATGAGAATTGTCTAGGTCATCAAATATTTCATTGGTAACATGGTAGAATTTTCTAGGATTTAATGGAGAATATTTTCTTTGTAAATAATTCAAAAGCTTGAAATGTCCAAAAAGGGTTTTTGAGGGATTTAACCAATAATTTGAACATGACCATGTGTTGAAACTCTTATATATGGATAATATATGTCGACTGAGCTTCCCTAAATTTTTTAAAATATTTTTGAAACATTAAAATAATTTTAACCTATTAAAGACCATTTCTGGCCTTAAGAAAAAGCCATTAAATAAAATAGTAAGACAACTTTTAAAATAATACTTTGTGGTTTATGGGAGTCCTATATCTAATAGGAGTCAAATATAATTTTTCAAAGATTTTTCATAGCCTAAATTAAGTACTTGTAGTTCAAGTCTCAATTCAGGAGTTTTTGGAAAATCTAATTTAGAAAATACTTTTTAGCCAAATTATTTTTGTAATAATATCCCATTATGTCCTATACACATGGCATTATCATTGGGTAAAGTTTTGGATCAAGGAGGTGAAGTATAGGAGTTAGAGGGTTTATTTGATTTTTCTAGAGCACTTCAATACAGCAAAAACAAAAATCCAAATCGAAGGCAAATCAACACAAAAGTTTTTGTTGGCCCAAACTTTTCATGATTAATTAACTAAAATGATGTGGTATGAAAATCACGGTGTGACAGACCTACCCCCCCCCCCCCTTACAAGAATCTCGACCCCGAGATTCCCAAACTAGGCACGGAAAGGAATGGAAACTTAGATCCGGGGTAGTCTTCACGTCCTCATACTGCTTCAGCTTTCGTGTGATGCTCCATTGAACCTTGAATTACTTGATGGTGTGGCTTCGTGTATAACATTCCACTTAACCCAGGTTGTAAATGGATCTCTCGCGTAGGTCATGTCAGGATGGAGGCCGATGGCTAGGTGATCAATGTATTTGTAGGGAGTTTTAGTTAGGAACTTGAAGGTATTACCAAGCTCGTGACATGCAGAAAACATTGTGTTTAACGAATAAGTATAGTGGCATCTTTAGCTGACAAGCGACTTCTCCACGCCTCGCGATGGTATCGAAGGGGCCTGCGAAAGTTGGCGCGAGCTTTCCTTTAGGTCTTGATTTTTCTTGGTTCCTCTGGGATGAGCGGAGCACGGTTCTCATGGGCTTCTCACGGGATCAAATCCTTTAGATCCATCTTGTTAGACATGCAAATGCGAGTCTTTAACCACGCAACTCCTTCTGTGCCTAGGGTCTCGTCTTGTTCTGCCTTTGTCTTGTAGACTTCGAGGCTCTCGTGTCCTTTGTGCATTTTCCTTGACATCGTCCATTAGGGCAGGCTTGACTTCCTGGTTGATTAGGTATCCATACGTAACCAACACTAGCTCAGGTTGTTCCAGTCCTTCAGACAAGGTTGGTTGTATTGTGACAGTCATGCGGCGAGCCTTTTCTGCTTAAGGCATATGCTACCACATTAGCCTTCCAGGGGTGGTATTGAATGCTGAGGTCATAATCCTCGATTAACTCCAGCCATATTCTCTGCCTCATGTTTAATTCTTTCCAAGTGAAGATATGCTTCAGTCCCTTGTGATCTGTGTATACCTCAAACCGCTTCCCTAGGAGGTAATGTCGCCATGTCTTCAGGGCATGAACCACTCCTCCTAACTCAAGGTCATGAGTAGCATAGTTCTCTTCATGAGGTCGTAGTTGCCTTGAATGGTAAGCTACGACTCTGCCCTCTTGCATCAGGACACTTCCCAGTCCGGTTCATGAGGCATCACAATATATCAGAAATTCCTTGTGAATATTAGATGTGGTCAGAACTGGGTAGTTGTCTATCTCTTCTTGAGATCTTCGAAGATCTCGTCCACTAAAATTTCTTGTTCTTCTTAAAGAGCCGAGTCATCGGTCGGGGAATACTAGAGAATCCTTCGACGAGCTTGCGGTAAAATTACGCAAGTCTGAGGAAGCTTCTAACTTCCTTGACGGTGGTTGGGGGTTGCCACTATGTCATAGCCTCAATCTTGGCAGGGTCTTCTGATAACCATTCCTTGGTCAGGATATGGCCCAAGAATCCAATTTTGTGTAGCTAAGACTCACACTTGCTAAATTTGGCATACAGTTGGTGCTCTCAAAGCTTGTCGAGGACCATCCTCAGGTGTTGCTCATGCTCTTCTTCAGACTTGGAAAACATGAGTATGTCGTCAATGAAGGTGACAACAACTTGTCCAAGTACTCCATGAAAACTTTGTTCATGAGGCACATGAAGTAGGCACGACCATTGGTTAGTCTAGTGACATGTCCGTGTCCTCGCACAGATCATATTGAGTTACAAAGCCGTTTCGAAATATCTTGATGTCTGCTATAGTACCCAGACCTAGGATTGATCTTGGGAAACACCTTGGCTTCATCGAGCTGATCAAACAGGTCTTCAACTTAGGGAGGGAATACTTGTTCTTGATTGTGTCTTCATTAAGGGAATGATAGTCAACACATAATCGGATGGCACCGTCCCTATTTTCAACAAAAAGAACAAGTGATCAGTAAAGTGAGGCACTAGGGCAGAATAAATCCTTTCCTCAACTGCTCGACCAGTTTCTTCTCCTACTCTATCGTTTCCTCCGATCCCATTATGTAAGGCTTCTTACAGATGGGGCCTGCTCCGGGCATGAGCTCAAAATGAACTCGATGTCACGGATAGGAGGTATTCCCAGTAACTCATTGGGAAAGGCATCGGGGTACTCGCATACTATTGGTACTTGTTCCAAATCAACTTCTGCCAGACCGTTGTCTTGGGCCTGAGCAGGGGAGGTGGTTGGAAGTGAACTTAACTTCAAGTCCTTAGTCATAGGTCAGGGTGTTAGTATGGTTGGCCCTGCCTAGTGAGCCGTGGTGCTTGACGAGCCAACTCATTCCTAAGACCATGTACAACCTCATGATCTTAAGAAAACGGGGTCTGCAAGGAGCTACTCAGGCCTAGGGTAAGTAGCCTTATTGAAGGCTGGAGATGCACACCCCTTGAACTCTGCCAGATGTAACGATCCTCATCATCTTCTTGCTTGCTGCGAGCTGTTGAAACATCTTGAGCAGTCATCTTGGAGGACTGTGGTGTTGGCTTGGTGCTCCTCTTAGAGTCTCGGGGAAGCTCCGTTATGATCGCATTCTCCTAGAAGAGGTGATGGTGGAGCTTGACTCTAGGCCTAGTCCTGGCTGACTTCTTCCTAGGTAGAAGTTCTGGTTCCTTGTCAGTTAGTGATGTTAGTGTAGTCACAACCGACATCCTTGCGGGGTGGTCAAGGGCTCAAGCTTGGGCGCATGAAATGGAAAACAAGGTGGATGGGGAGGTGCCTAGTAAGGGGGTTGGTACTATGCAAGTTTCATTTAAGCAAGGGCCAAACACATTGTTAAAAACCAAATATGTGATGTAGTCATACTCAAGTCTCAAGAGGGAAAGTACGAGTTCCATAAAAAAGAACTCAAAAGAAAACACATCACAGCATGATTCCCTCTAAGCCATCACAAGGACTTGACTTCGCATGGGGGTTACATGACCTATCCTACCCTAGGGGTTACGGACTAGCATACCCTAGTCTCGTACGGTGCCTATGGGTGGAATGCTCGGCCGCGTATTATAGCTCTTTTGGGACTTCCTCGTCATCGTCATCCGTCTGAGCTTCTTGTCACTTGGGGAAGTGGGGGGAGAGATTGGAGGATCATCTAAACATGGTGTTGCTTTGTCGGTGGCGTGGTGAAGAACCTACGGTGATCCCTTACCGTCAATCGGTGTTGATGACTTGATGGCAAGAACCAGTGTTGTCCTTCGAGTCACTTGAAGAACGAACTTATCGGGGAGTCATTTGCCTTCACGACTAATTCCATATAGTACTCTATCTTGGTGTCATCGATCCAGTGCTCATGGTAGGTGAGAGTGGGGCTCGGTGAACTTGCACTTATAGAGGCTACCCTAGAAGAGCATGGGGAAATCCGATGGTTGGGATGTCTTTTTAGAGGCCATTTAAAGAAGTTTTGAAGGGGAGGGGTTAATAAGGAGAAAACAATCTTAGGTGTGGTGTGTTTGGAAAAACTCAGAAAAGAAGAGATAGTTTTGAAAATAGTGATAGTTTTGAAAATATTTTTACCCTAACTAATGACCGTGCTAACTAAGGCTTCCTAAAGTCAGGATGGCTCTGATATCGGCTCTGTGGAGACCCCGACTCATAAGTCCTGATCACCGAATGCACATGTACAGTGATCCCAGAGATCAATGCTCACTGAACACATAGAAGCTGAATAACAACAGTCTTACATTCATACATACCGTCTTACATAAATTATGACCACTATAGTCAAGTCTTGAGTATAACATCACAGCGGAAATCTTCATCGATAACTTGGACCCATGCCATATGCTTTAACCCTACAGGTATTCTGACTGGGAAGCGTCCTAGGTGGCATGCTCGCCACCAAGGTAGTGTTCGTATTATCCTGTTCTTTCATGCCTGGCCAATAAAATAACCAGTGACAAGCCAATGAGTACTTTGAATGTACTCACAAGAAACCCATGTTTTGGATCAAACTAACAATGCATGGTGTAACAACAAGTAGCATCAAGCTAGTTGGAATGACCTATCATCTTGTAAAAAAATATGCATCAATGAATTCTAGTAACCATGGGAACATGTTACAGATGTGAACGTAATAGAGTTTGGATCACTGCTAGCTCATTCCACATGTCAAGTCAATTGCCTTGACTCCAGTGGTTCTCAATCACACACACACACACACATGTACCAAGTTCATAAAATTTCTGGACATAGTTTACCTAGCACCACCCAACTGTCCATTACCGTGGACACAGCTATTCGAATAGTTTGACACTCTGCAGAGGTTGCACACTTTACCCACAAGATCTGGAAAGCTTTCATGACATCCACGATCCCATAGTACCTCAAGTACTCGGGAGAAGCACCCGATCATTATCTTTCCCTAGACGACACTAACATAGGGTCCACTCGTTGGTCCATGACCCTCGTGTATAAGCAAAAGATCATGGGACTCCACCCTTTCACGTTATCACACATACACGCAGGGACTAACTTGTGTCCAGTGCCCTGTGAAAACAGTCATGGCCGCCTATCCGAGCACGACCATGTCCCGAGAGTGACCTCATGTCACCCCCGTCTCTAGTAATGTGGGCACCATGCTAGTATTGGCCTAGGTAATGAATAACGCCCCGTCCCATAAGGGGTAGAGTGGTTGCACATGTTTGGTTGGGACGGTAATCTCCGAGTATCATCTACTTCGTCAACTAATGTTGGAAACGATCACAATAAGCAACACAACAAGACAAAAATATAAGTTCTCTAAAAATATGGAATTCACTTTTCTAGGACTTCTCTGGTTATATGAAAAATAACTAGAGTGGTTTCATTGGAACTGGATTAGTGGATATTTCTGAACATTTCAATCTGATGGAATCAAGGGATTAATGGATTTGCAAGAAGTGTACAGAAATATTATTTTGAAAAATGAGAAAAGGCACTCATTGCACTAGGCATGATTTTAGAAACATCTAGGATTTGGTTTCACTTGATTTGGCGTTCAAATGATTTCCCTATGAATTTACAAGGTTGACAAATATGAAGAAATGGCTCATTATTTTGTGTGGCACAGAAAGTATTAAGAAAAATGTTCATAATCTAAGTTATGAACTCATATCTACCTTCAAAATTGAATCATGGCATTTGTATCAAATTTGAGCGCTCTCAGATTTTCCAACGTTTGGCTCAGAAATGAAAAGTAGGGTTTAATTAGTTATGTGCGAAGGAAACTTTTCTGGAAAAAATGTGAAGGATGCACCATGAGCTAGATCAGGATTTATGGAGTCACTAGGAATTTGAATCACCAAATTTGGTGTTCATTTGAATATTCTATGGATTTTGCAAGTCTGTGGAAAAGGAAAAAGATAAAGGATTTATAGAAATGGGCCGGATCTGGGTGGCGGTAGCGCGTACTATGAGAGGTTTAGTGGCAGGCCACCACTTGGCCGGCCCAGCGGCTCGGCCGCACGCGCATAGGGGGCCACATCGGAGGCGGCTTCTCAAAAATACGCCTTTGCGCGGGGGAGGCGGTTACGGCCAAAGCCGTCTCCACTTAAAAGGGCAGGCCCGCCCATTGGGTCGCTGACACGCGGGGCCCAGCGGCAGGTCGCCTTCAACCTCCCGCGCGGGACGACAGGAGACAGAGGCGGCAGGGCCAAGCGGCGCCGGCGCTCTCCCCGGCGGCACCGGCCACCTCCATCGTCAACTCGCACACCAGCGTGCTCGGGAGAGCGTGCCACACCTGCCGAGGTGCGCCACGATTGCAGGGGTGGTCGGACGCGAGCGCTCCATCGGCTATGGCGGCGAGGCCGGCGGTGGTGATGGAGCTCGATGGCACGGCCATGGGAAGGAGAGAAAGAAGCGCGGGAGGGGCTCACGGTGATGGTGGAGGTGCTCTGGTGCGGTCTATAGGGGGGGAGGAGGAGTGGTGGGTGCGAATTTAGGAGGAGGCCGACGACATGACTCCGACCATGGTGGTGGATGGAGGGCACGGGAGGAAGAATGGGTTGGCCTGGGTGGTGTACACTGTTATAGTGGGCTCCTTAATAAATGGTTTAAAACCTTGTTCCACAATGGCATTTGGAACTGTCGCCAAGTGAGTGTGGGCGATAGGGGGTCCTTCCCACATGACCTAGAAATCATCGTGGATAGGCCCTCGTGGGACCCATGCTGGGGCCGTGTGCGATCGGGCGAGGCATGGAAACCCAATCATTTCTGTAGGTATGTACATCCCACACGGTGAATCCCAGAAATCATTTCCGTAGGTATGTACATCTCACACGGTGAATCCCAGAAATCATTTCCATAGTCTTGATAACCCAGAAGTATAGGGGATCGGAACAGTTTTCGAGGGTAGAGTATTCAACCCAAATTTATTGATTCAACACAAGGGGAGCCAAAGAATATTCTCAAGTATTAGCAGCTGAGTTGTCAATTCAACCATACCTAGAAAACTTAATATCTACAGCAAAGTATTTAGTAGGAAAGTAGTATGGAAGTAACAGTAACGGTGGCAAAAGTAACAGTAGCAGTTTTGTAGTGATTGTAACAGTGGCAATGGAAAAGTAACTAAGCAAAGATCAATATGTGAAAAGCTCGTAGGCAATGGATCAGTGATGGATAATTATGTCGGATGCGATTCCTCATGCAATAGTTATAACATAGGGTGACACAGAACTAGCTCTAGTTCATCGATGTAACGTAGGCATGTATTCCGAATATAGTCATACGTGCTTATGGAAAAGAACTTGCATGACATCTTTTGTCCTACCCTCCTGTGGCAGCGGGATCCTATTGGAAACTGTGGGATATTAAGGCCTCCTTTTAATAGAGTACCGGACCAAAGCATTAACACTTAGTGAATACATGAACTCCTCAAACTACGGTCATCACCGGTAAGTATCCCGATTATTGTCACTTCGGGATTAACGGATCATAACACATAATAGGTGACTATAGACTTGCAAGATAGGATCAAGAACTCACATATATTCATGAAAACATAATAGGTTCAGATCTGAAATCATGGCACTCGGGCCCTAGTAACAAGCATTAAGCATAGCAAAGTCATAGCAACATCAATCTTAGAACATAATGGATACTAGGGATCAAACCCTAACAAAACTAACTCGGTTACATGATAAATCTCATCCAACCCATCACTGTCCAGCAAGCCTACGATGGAATTACTCACGCATGGAGGTGAGCATCATGAAATTGGTGATGGAGGAAGGTTGATGATGACAATGGCGACGGATTCCCCTCTCCGGATCCCCGAATGGACTCCAGGTCAGCCCTCCCGAGAGAGATTAGGGCTTGGCGGCGGCTTCGTATCGTAAAACGCGATGAACCCTTCTCCCTGAATTTTCTCCGCGAACGTGAATATATAGAGTTGGAGTTGAGGTCGCTGGAGCACCAGGGGGCCCACGAGGCAGGGGGTCAAGGAAATATGCCCTAGAGGCAATAATAAAATTATTATTTATATTTCATTATATCATGATAAATGTTTATTATTCATGCTAGTATTGTATTAACCGGAAACTTAGTACATGTGTGAATACATACACAAAGAGAGTGTCACTAGTTTTCCTCTACATGAGTTGTCATTTGATTAACGGGATCACATCATTAGAGAATGATGTGATCGACTTGACCCATTCGTTAGCTTAGCACGATGATCCTTTAGTTTTTTGCTATTGCTTTCTCCATTACTATACATGTTCCTATGACTATGAGATCATGCAACTCCCGAATACCGGAGGAACACTTTGTGTGCTACCAAACGTCACAACGTAACTGGGTGATTATAAAGGTGCTCTACAGGTGTCTCCGATGGTGTTTGTTGAGTTGGCATGGATCAAGATTAGGATTTGTCACTCCAATTGTCGGAGAGGTATCTCTGGGCCCTCTCGGTAATGTAAATCACAATAAGCCTTGCAAGCAATGTAGCTAATGAGTTATTTACGGGATGTTGCATTATGAAATGAGTAAAGAGACTTGCCAGTAACGAGATTGAACTGGGCATTGAGATACCGACGATCGAATCTCGGGCAAGTAACATACCGATGACAAAGGGAACAACATATACCGTTATGCGGTTTGACCGATAAAGATCTTCATAGAATATGTAGGAGCCTATATGAGCATCCAGGTTCCGCTATTGGTTATTTACCGGAGACATGTCTTGGTCATGTCTACATAGTTCTCGAACCTGTAGGGTCCACACGCTTAACATTCGATGACGATCGGTATTATGAGTTTATGTGTTTTGATGTACCGAAGGTAGGTCGGTGTCCCGGATTTGATCACGGACATGACAAGGAGTCTCGGAATGGTCAAGACGTAAAGATCAATATATTGGAAGCCTATATTTGGACATTGGAATGGTTCTGAGTGGTTCCGGCATTTTTTCAGAGTACCGGGAGGTTACAGGAACCCCCCCCCCCCCGGGGAGTATATGGGCCTTATTGGGCCTTAGTGGAATAGAGGAGAGGGAAGGGAAAAAAGGGAGGCGCGCCCCCAAGACCAATCCGAATTGGGAGGGGGGTCGGCCCCCCTTTCCTTCCTCCCTCTCTCCTCCTTCCTTCCTCTCCTACTCCTACTTGGAAGGGGGGAATCCTACTCCCGGAGGGAGTAGGACTGCCCTAGGGCGCGCCATAGAGAGGGCCGGCCCTCCCCCTCCTCCACTCCTTTATATATGGGGGAGGGGGCACCCCATAGACACACAAGTTGATCATTGATCTTTTAGCCATGTGTGGTGCCCCCTCCACCATAATCCACCTAAGTTATATCGTAGCGGTGCTTAGGCGAAGCCCTGTTCCGGTAGCAACATCATCACTGTCATCACGCCGTCGTGCTGACGAAACTCTTTCTCGAAGCTCTACTGGATCGTGAGTTCGCGGGACGTCACCGAGCCGAACATGTGCGTATCGCGGAGGTGCCATACCTTCGGTGCTACATCGGTCGATCGTGAAGACGTACTAATATGTCTCCAACGTATCTATAATTTTTTATTGCTCCATGCTATATTATCTACTATTTTGGACATTATTGGGCTTTGTTATCCACTTTTATATTATTTTTGGGACTAATCTATTAACCGGATGCCCAGCCCAGAATTGTTGTTTTTTCCTGTTTTAGGGTTTCGAAGAAAAGGAATATCAAACGGAGTCCAAACGAAATGAAACCTTCGGGAACGTGATTTTCTCAACGAACAAGACCCAGGAGACTTGGACCCTACATCAAGACACAAAAGAGGAGGCCACGAGGTAGGGGGCGCGCCAACCCCCCCCCCCCCCCCCAAGGCGTGCCCTCCACCCTCGTGGGCCCCTTGTTGCTCCACCGACGTACTCCTTCCTCCTATATATACCTACGTACCCCAAACGATCAGATACAGAGCCAAAACCCTAATTCCACCACCGTAACTTTCTGTATCCACGATATCCCATCTTGGGGCCTGTTCCGGAGCTTCGCCGGAGGGGGCATTGATCATGGAGGGCTTCTACATCAACACCATAGCCCCTCCGATGAAGTGTGAGTAGTTCACCTCAGACCTACGGGTCCATAGTTAGTAGCTATATAGCTTCTTCTCTCTTTTTGGATCTCAATACAATGTTCTCCCCTCTCTTGTGGAGAACTATTTCTTGTAATCTTCTTTTTGCGGTGTGTTTGTTGAGACCGATGAATTGTGGGTTTATGATCAAGTCTATCAAATTCTTTTATGTATGATAGGTTATCTTTGCAAGTCTCTTCGAATTATCAGTTTGCAAGGCACGTATTGTATTGTTGCCATCGAGGATAACAAGATGAGGTTTTCATCATATTTCATGAGTTTATCCCTCTACATCATGTCATCTTGCTTAAGGCGTTACTTTGTTTTCATTAACTTAATACTCTAGATGCATGTTGGATAGCGGTCGATGCGTGGAGTAATAGTAGTAGATGCAGGCAGGAGTCGGTCTACTTGTCTCAGACGTGATGCCTATATACATGATCATACCTAGATATTCTCATAACTATGCTCAATTCTGTCAATTGCTCAACAGTAATTTGTTCACCCACCATAGAATACTTATGCTCTCGAGAGAAGCCACTAGTGAAACCTATGGCCCCCGGGTCTATCTTCATGATATTAATCTCCCAATACTTAGTTATTTCCTTTGCTTTTACTTTGCTTTTATTTTACTTTTCATCTTTATCATAAAAATACCAAAAATATTATATGATCATATCTATCAGATCTCACTCTCGTAAGTGGCCGTGTAGGAATTGACAACCCCTTATCGCGTTGGTTGCGAGGATTTATTTGTTTTGTGCAGGTACGATGGACTGGCGCGTAGCCTCCTACTGGATTGATACCTTGGTTCTCAAAAACTAAGGGAAATACTTACGCTACTTTGCCGCATCATCCCTTCCTCTTCGGGGAAAACCAACGCAGTGCTCAAGAGGTAGCACGTACGACTATGTCAACCGCATTGTCAAAACGCTTCTGCTTACGGTCTACAAGGGTACGTAGATGATACTCTCCCCTCTCGTTGCTATGCATCACCATGATCTTGCGTGTGCGTAGGAATTTTTTTGAAATTACTACGTTCCCCAATAGGGGGGTGCGCCCAGGGGGTAGGCGCACCCCCCGCCCTCATGGATAGGGTGTGGGCCCGCTGGCCTTGATTCTTTCGCTAGTATTTTTTGTATATTCCAAAAATATTCTCCGTTGATTTTTAGGTCATTCTGAGAACTTTTATTTCTGCACAAAAATAACACCATGCAATTCTGCTGAAAACAGCGTCAGTCCGGGTTAGTTCCATTTAAACCATGCAAGTCAGAGTCCAAAACAAGGGCAAAAGTGTTTGGAAAAGTAGATACGTTGGAGACATATCAACTCCCCCAAGCTTAAACCTTTGCTTTTCCTCAAGCAATTCAGTTGATAAACTGAAAGTGATAAAGAAACACTTTTACACACTCTATTTGCTCTTGTTGTTGTAAATATGTAAAGCCAACATTCAAGTTTTCAGCAAAGATTATGAACTAACCATATTCACAATAACATTTAGGTCTCATGTTTACTCATATCAATGACATAATCAACTAGCGAGCAATAATAATAAATCTTGGATGACAACACTTTCTCAAAACAATCATAATATGATATAACAAGATGGTATCTCGCTAGCCCTTTCTAAGAACGCAAAACATAAATGCAGAGCACCTCTGAAGATTAAGGACCGACTGGAAATTGTAATTCATGGTAAAAGAGATCCAGTCACAGTCATACTCAATGTAAACTAATAGTAATGCATGCAAATGACAGCGGTGGTCTCCAACTGGTGCTTTTTAATAAGAGGATGATGACTCAACACAAAAGTAAATAGATAGGCCCTTCTCAGAGGGAAGCAGGGCTTTGTAGAGGTGTCAGAGCTCGGTTTTGAAATAGAAATGAATAATATTTTGAGCGGTATACTTTCGTTGTCAATATAACAACCGATAGATCTCGATATCTTCCATGCTCACACATTATAGGCGGTTCCCTAACAGAATGGTAAAGTTTATACTCCCCCTACCACCAACAAACATCAATCCATGGCGTGTCCAAAACAAGGGGTGCCTCCAACTAACAAAAATCCCAGGGGAGTTTTGTTTGGAATCCTTTTGATTTGATTTGAGCATGGGACTAGGCATCCCAGTTACCAGCCATTTTCTTATGAGTGAGGAGCGGAGTCCACTCCTCTTGAGAATAACCCGCCTAGCATGGAAGATATAGATAGCCCTAGTTGATACATGAGCTATTCGAGCATACAAAACAGAATTTCATTTGAAGGTTTAGCGTTTGGCACATACAAATTTACTTGGAAGGGCAGATAGATACTGCATATAGGAAGGTATGGTGGACTCATATGAAATAACTTTGGGGCTTTATGGAGTTGGATGCAGAAGCGGTATTCCCTCTTAGTACAAGTGAAGGCTAGAAAGAGACTGGCAAGCGACCAGCTAGAGAGCGACAATAGTCATGAACATGCATTAAAATTAATCAACATTGAATGCAAACATGAGTAGGATATAATTCACCATGAACATAAATATCATGGAGGCTATGTTGATTTTGTTTCAACTACATGCGTGAACATGTGCCAAGTCAAGCCACTCGAATCATTGAAAGGAGGATACCACTCTATCATACCACATCACAACCATTTTAATAGCATGTTGGCACGCAAGGTAAACCATTATAAACTCCTAGCAAATTACGCATGACATGAGCAACTATAATCTCTAATTGCCATCGCAAACATGTTTCATTCATAATAGGCTGAATCAGGAACGATGAACTAATCATATTTACGAAAACAAGAGAGGTCGAGTTCATACTAGCTTCTCTCATCTCAATCAGTCCATCATATATCGTCATTGTTGTCTTTCACGTGCACAACCGAATAGTGTGGATAATAATAATAATAATAGTGCACGTGCATTGGACTAAGCTGGAATCTACAAGCATTCAATTCAAGGTAGAAGACAAGGTAATATGGGATCTTTGTTAGATCAACAATAATTCAAATAAGAGCCTCTCAACATTTTCATCATGGTCTTCTCCTCTCGACCCCCAAAGAAAAGAAACAAAACTGTTTACATGGTAAAGCTCCCAACACACAAAAGAAGAACGCGAAATCTTTTTGGTTTTTCTTTTAATTATTACTACTACAGGCATGGAAAGTAAACTAGCTAAAAGCTACAACTAATTTTTTTTATTTTTCTTAAGGTTTTTCAAACACACAAGAAGAAGGCTTAAAAAGAAATTAAACTAGCATGGACGATACAATGAAAAATTATGAGCACCGACAACTGGCATGAGTGTCTGGACATGAATGTAATGTCGGTGAAGAATACGTACTCCCCCAAGCTTAGGCTTTTGGCCTAAGTTGGTCTATGGCCATGGCTGGCCTGGTGGAAATCGGAAGTTGAAGCTGGGATCGTATTGAGATGCAGCAACTACTGCCTGAAGATCTGCAGCTCGGAGGCGAGCTGCCTCCGTCCTACTCTCGTACTCGTTCGCCTCCTCCCTGGTTATAACATATCTCCCTTTTGTCTGAAAGCCAAAGAAAGCAAGAGCAGGGAGAGCAACATGGACGGTGCACCGTCTGTCAAAGATTAGTCGATACTGGAGGAACTGATCGTTCCTCTCAACAAACTGATGACGAACCATAGCATTATAATCTAGGTAAGCAGGAGGGAATTCAATATCATTCTCATGTATAGGAATATCAAGAAAATTAGCTACACGAGTTGCATAAATTCCACCAAACAAGTCTCCAGTTAGACTATTAAGATGCAACCTACGTGCAACAATAGCCCCCAAGTTATATTGTTTATCACTCAATACTGCACTCTTGAGGACACTAAGATCGGGAACACACATGTGACATGCCTCATCCTTACCATTAATGCATCTACCTATAAAGAGAGAAAAATAATGTATGGCAGGAAAATGAATGCTACCTATGGTAGCTTGTGTTATTTCTCTAGATTCCCCCATAGTGATACTAGCAAGAAAGTCTTTATATTCAGATTTGCGAGGTTCACTAACATTACCCAACTGTGGGAGTTTACAAGCAGTATTAAAATCTTCTAAGTCCATGGTATAAGATTTATCATAGAGATCAAATAGGACAGTGTGAGAATTGTGTGATGATGCAAATTTAAACCTTCTCACAAAGGAATCAGTAAGGTGATAATATTGGGGGCACTTATCTGACACGAAGTCCTCAAGTTCAGCATTACGCACATACACGTAAAATTCCTCCTTAATTCCTGCTTGGACCATAAAATCTTCTGATGGCCATTCACACGGCCGCACTTGAGCTTCTCTTGGTAGTTCATAATCTGGATCACGTATCGCGGGCCTGGGTCCTTGCTTCCTTGAGGAACCACCTTGGTACATTTTGCTAAACATATTTCTTACTCTGAAAAATTTCTGAAATTTTTAGTAACTCAAAAATAAAAGTGAGCCAAACTCAACAAAATTGATAGCAACTACTCCTACAAGTGCCTAGAGGCTATATCATGCATTAAAACTACTTTTGACCACATAAATTTGACATGCAAACTCAAGAACAAGGTCACGTAAGCAGAAAAAATTTGCAATAAATAAAGCACTAGAACAAAAACTAATTGTACCATTGGAGGAGTCACATACCAAAGAACAATCCCCCAAAGCAGTTTTGTGAATGGAGCTTTGAGCAAGGAGATCGAAAATGGCAGCAAGATGAGCTAGAACTCGGGTTTGAGCTGGTGGATGATTTTTTCTAGAGGAACACGAAGTGTGTGGGTGCAAGAATAAGTGGAGGGGGCCCACGTGGGGTCTAGGGGGGCGCGCCCAGGGGGGTGGGCGCGCCCTCCACCTTCGTGGGCACATGGTGGGTCCCCCTAGTGTGGTCTCAGTACCAATAATTCTTAAATATTATAGAAAAATCATATTAAATTTTCAGGACATTTGGAGAACTTTTATTTTCGGGGTATTTTTTATTGCAAGGATAATTCAGAAAATAGACAGAAAATACTATTTTTACTTTATTTAATCTAAATTACATAAAGTAAAAGGAGGGTACAGAGAGTTGTGCTTTCTAACTTCATCCATCTCATGCTCATCAAAAGGATTCCACTAACAAGGTTGATCAAGTCTTGTTAACAAACTCTTTTCGAATAACATGAAACCGGAGAACTTTTGAATAACACTAGGTTACCTCAACTGGGATATGCACTTCCCCAACAATAAGAATATCATATTTCTTCTTAGAAGTAGGAAGAGGGAATTCAAAACCTCCAATAGTAATCATTGGAATTTTTCCAATAGAATTGATATTGTGGACATGAGGTTGTCTCCTCGGAAAGTGTACCATATGCTCATTACCATTAACATAAAAAGTGACATTGCCTTTGCTGAAATCAATAACAGCCCCTGCAGTATTCAGAAAGGGTCTACCAAGAATAATAGACATACTATCATCCTCAGGAATATCAAGAATAACAAAGTCCGTTAAAATAGTAACATTTGCAACCACAACAGGCACATCCTCACAAATACTGACAGGTATAGTAGTCGATTTATCAGCCATTTGCAAAGATATTTCAGTAGGTGTCAACTTATTCAAATCAAGTCTATGATATAAAGAGAGAGGCATAACACTAACACCGGCTCCAAGATCACATAAAGCAGTTTTAACATAGTTTCTTTTAATGGAGCATGGTATAGTTGGTACTCCTGGATCTCCTAGTTTCTTTGGTATTACACCTTTAATAGTATAATTAGCAAGCATGGTGGAAATTTCAGCTTCCGGTTTCTTTCTTTTATTAGTAACAATATCCTTCATATACTTAGCATAAGGATTCATTTTAAGCATATCAGTCAAATGCATACGCAAAAAGATCGGTCTAATCATTTCAGCAAAGCGCTCAAAATCCTCATCATCCTTTTCTTGGGTGGTTTAGGAGGAAAAGGCATGGGTTTCTGAACCCATGGTTCTCTTTCTTTACCATGCTTCCTAGCAACAAAGTCTCTCTTATCATAATGTTGATTCTTTGATTGTGGGTTATCAATATCAACAGCAGGTTCAATCTCTACATCATTGTCATTTCTAGGTTGAGCATCAACATAAACATCATCATTAATATTATCAGTAGGTTCATGTTCATTACTAGATTGTGTTTCAGCATCAGAAATAGAAATATCATTGGGATTCTCGGGTGTGTCAACAACAAGTTCACTAGATGCATGCAAAGTCCTATCATTTTTCTTTTTCTTCTTCTTAGAAGAACTAGGTGCATCAATATTAGTTCTCTGAGAATCTTGCTCAATTCTCTTAGGGTGGCCCTTAGGGTACAAAGGTTCCTGAGTCATTTTACCCCCTCTAGTCATAACTCTAACAACATTATCATTTTTCTTATTATTTAATTCATTGAGCAAATCATTCTGAGCCTTAAGTACTTGTTACTTGAGTGGTAACCATAGAAGCATGTTTACTAATAAGTTTAAGTTCACCTTTAACTCCAGACATATAATCACTCAGGTGTTCAATCATATAAGCATTATGTTTCAATTGTCTACCAACATAAGCATTGAAGTTTTCTTGTTTAACAATAAAATTATCAAACTCATCTAAGCATTGGCTAACAGACTTATAATGAGGAATATCACCTTCATCAAATCTATAGAGAGAAATTACCTTTAATACCTGTGTTGGGTTATCAAGACCATGTATTTCTTCAATAGGTGGTAGATTTTTAACATCTTCAGCTTTAATACCTTTTTCTTTCATAGATTCCTTTGCCTCTTGCATATCTTCAGGACTAAGAAATAGAATACCCCTTTTCTTTGGAGTTTGCTTAGGAGTTGGTTCAGGAAGTGTCCAATAATTTTCATTACTCAACATATTATTCAATAGCAATTCTGCTTGATCAACAATTCTTTCCTTGAAAACACAACCAGCACAACTATCCTGGTGGTCTTTGGAAGCATCGGTTAGTCCATTAAAATCAAGTATTTCATTTTTATTGAGAGGATGATCAGGAAAAGAATTAAGTAATTGGAGAAGCCTCCCCCAAGCTTGTGGGACACTCTCTTCTTCAATTTGCACAAAATTATATATTTCCCTTAAGGCACCTTGTTTCTTATGAGCGGGGAAATATTTAGCAGAGAAGTAATAAATCATATCCTAGGGACTACACACACAACCAGGATCAAGTGAATTAAACCATGATTTAGCATCACCCTTTAGTGAGAACGGAAACAACTTATGGATAAAGTAATAGTAAGTTTTCTCATCATTAGTGAATAGGGTGGCTATATCATTCAACTTAGTAAGATGTGCCACAACAGTTTCAGATTCATAGCCATAGAAAGGATCAGATTCGACCAAAGAAATTAACTCAGGGTCGACAGAGAAATCATAATTTATCGGAAATACAGATAGGTGAACTAGCAAAAGCAGGATCATATTTCATTCTAGCATTCAAGGATTTTTCTTCTAGCTTAACTAATAATTTCTTAAGATCATATCTATCATTGCAAGCTAAAAAGTCTCTAGCAGTTTCTTCATCCATAACATAAACCTTAGGCACAACAGGCAATTCATATCTAGGGGAGAATCTTCATCATCACTTTCATCAATATTATCAGTTTTTCATTCTCTCTAACCCTAGCAAGTTGTTCACCAAGAAATTCACCTAGTGGCACAGTATTATCAAGCATAGAAGTAGCTTCATCATAAGCATCATGCAAAGCAGAAGTGGCATCATCAATAACATGCGACATATCAGAATGAATAGCAGGTGTAGGTGTCGCATGTTTACTCAAAACGGAAGGTGAATCAAGTGCAGAGCTAGATGGCAGTTCCTTACCTCCCCTCGTAGTTGAGGGAAAAATCTTTGTTCTTTTATCTTTCATGTTCTTCATAGTGATCAGCAGATATAAATCCCAAGTGACTCAAAGAATAGAGCTATGCTCCCCGGTAACGGCACCAGAAAATAGTCTTGATAACTCAGAAGTATAGGGGATCGCAACAGTTTTCGAGGGTAGAGTATTCAACCCAAATTTATTGATTCAACACAAGGGGAGCCAAAGAATATTCTCAAGTATTAGTAGCTGAGTTGTTAATTCAACCACACCTCGAAAACTTAATATCTACAGCAAAGTATTTAGTAGCAAAGTAGTATGGAAGTAACGGTAATGATGGCAAAACTAACAATAGCAGTTTTGTATTGATTGTAACAGTGGCAACGGAAAAGTAACTAAGCAAAGATCAATATGGGAAAAGCTCGTAGGCAATGGATCAGTGATGGATAATTATGTCGGATGCGATTCCTCATGCAACAGTTATAACATAGGGTAACACAGAACTAGTTCCAGTTCATTGGTGTAATGTAGGTATGTATTCTGAATATAGGCATACGTGCTTATGGAAAAGAACTCGCATGACATCTTTTGTCCTACCCTCCCGTGGCAGCGGGGTCCTATTGGAAACTAAGGGATATTAAGGCCTCCTTTTAATAGAGTACCGGACCGAAGCATTAACACTTTGTGAATACATGAACTCCTCAAACTACGGTCATCACCGGAAAGTATCCCGATTATTGTCACTTTGGGGTTAACGGATCATAACACATAATAGGTGACTATAGACTTGCAAGATAGGATCAATAACACACATATATTCAAGAAAACATAATAGGTTCAGATCTGAAATCATGCCACTCGGGCCCTAGTGACAAGCATTAAGCATAGCAAAGTCATAGAAACATCAATCTCAGAACATAATGGATACTAGGGATCAAACCCTAACAAAACTAACTCGGTTACATGATAAATCTCATCCAACCCATCATCGTCCAGCAAGCCTACGATGGAATTACTCCCGCACGGCGGTGAGCATCATGAAATTGGTGGTGGAGGAAGGTTGATGAT
The DNA here is from genome assembly GCF_056163025.1 of Triticum urartu. NCBI lineage: Eukaryota > Viridiplantae > Streptophyta > Magnoliopsida > Poales > Poaceae > Triticum > Triticum urartu. Next base: position 187,624,897 of record NC_141873.1, on the reverse strand, counting down.
GATGATGGCGACGAATTCCCCTCTCTGGACCCCCGAACGGACTCCAGATCTGCCCTCACGAGAGAGATTAGAGCTTGGTGGCGGCTTCGTATCGTAAAATGCGATGAATCCTTCTCCCTGATTTTTTTCTCCCCGAACGTGAATATATAGAGTTGGAGTTGAGGTCGGTGGAGCACCAGGGGGCCCATGAGGCAGGGGCGCGCCCGGGGGGGGGGGGGGGGGGTAGGCGTGCCCCTCACCCTCGTGGACAGGGTGTGGGCCCCATGGCCTTGATTCTTTCGCCATTATTTTTTATATATTCCAAAAATATTCTCCGTTGATTTTCAGGTCATTCCGAGAACTTTTATTTCTACACAAAAATAACACCATGGCAATTCTGCTGAAAACAGTGTCAGTCCGGGTTAGTTCCATTCAAATCATGCAAGTTAGAGTCCAAAACAAGGGAAAAAGTGTTTGGAAAGGTAGATATGTTGGAGACATATCAGTATGTTCGCCCCACACGGTGAATCCCAGAAATCTTTTCCGTAGGTATGTACATCCCACACAGTGAATCCCAGAACATTTCCGTAGGTATGTATATCCCAAACAGATCTTTGTGTGGAAACGTGTGTGCATGGTGGCCTAACGCGAATAGTTCGCTGCCGGAAGCCATGTGTGATTGTTAGTTGATCGAACACGCCTACTTTCTAGAAACCGTGCGGGTTGTTTGAGTTCATCGGCCACGGTGTTGTCCAAGAAACCGTTTGCAGTAGAAAACCCCAATAAGCAGGGTAATTAGCCTATTATTGGTAATCCATGTACTAATCAAACTAATATTTCTTATAAAACATGTCAGATATTTCATATCCGTATAAAAGCAGCCAGGATTTCATAATCGAATTACATCAGATAGCTTCGGCACTCAGTTACGCCATTACACAATAGCACCAAGTTTCACATGCAGCATCAAAAACCTTTGGAAAGTAGCATCATACACGATAAGTAGAAAGATGAATCTCATCTAGGAAACTGCAGAAGGGGAAGGCAAATATTGAGCCTTCAGTGATGTTGAATGTCCTTGCAACTTTAGGCCAGTGTCTATGGATAATTGCCCGCCCAACCTTCATCCTCTTCAGCAAGACTTCAATATTGTACCGTGGGTGTTGAATGAATACCTTCCTCGCCTCTTGACCATGCAGGTGGTTTGAGAGGTAATCATCGGTGAACTGCTTTGAAAAGTACTAAAAACAAAGTTATGCATAAATCGCTGTTGTAAATTTTGAAATGGCGCAACTGGTAAAAACAAGGTAAAAGAGTTGGTACCATCCTATAGTTGACCGGTGCCTTCTTCATTGTGCAAACAAAGATCTTTCTGTTATTCATCGCAAGTTTCTTCATCCTAACAATCTTTCTGAGTTTCTTGACTTGACTGATATTCATGGACATCTCATTTCCCCATATGCAAAATGGGCAGAACAGTGGATATAAGCCTCTGACAGCAGGACCTACACGTGCAAGACCGAATTGTAAGAAACCTAAATATTAGAATGATTCCTGCAACTGCACAATAATGTGCTATTAGCCAAAGGACCCTTCTTGACCAAACCTCAATGGTAAACCGCAGTGTCTCCCATTGTTTCCCTGCAACACACATAAGGAAGATCTTGATCATGTTAACTGAGAGTTGCCATACTATCAGTAGAATATGTATCGAGTACAGCCAAATTCAATTGGTGTAACATGCATAACAATACAAAATTGTACCCACATCAAATGAAAATCAAATTGCAGAACTGAACAAAATAGTTAAATGGACAGCAGACCAAATGAACCAAAATAGTTAACTGAGCACAACATTGCAGAACAGAAACATGTACTAGAAGATAAGACAGTTATCAAAACAAAGAATGCTTGAGAAAAGTACTATGAAATGTAGCAATTGTTGGACCAAAGTGTTAACTAAACATTACATTTCGGAGGACCGAACTGTTAACTGAACATCAGATTGCATATTAACATTACAGAGGACAAATCACTAGAAGGCACTGGCGGTGGCCTCGAGAAAACATCATCAACTGTATTTTAAAGTAGACAACCGCGCGGCGGTGTCGACGCTGGCCTCGAAGACGAGGTCCTCCTCCAAGATCTGGTGGTCAACACGCATGTTAGCCATAGCGACCTCATTTGCGCGTGCGGCTGCATGCTACTCAGCTCCACATTATACTGCATGTAAAATGGCTGTGGGCGGCGCTTAATTGGAGGAGGGGCAATGCTTTCGATGGAAGGTGTCGCTCTGTCAGTCGGGGCATGTGGGACGGGAAAGGAAGGGGATGGTGTGGGTGGGGTGTGGATTACCTGACCATATCGACGAGGCCGCGCAGCAAGAAGAAGGGTCAGCGGCGAGGTGGCCGCGCAGCAAGAAGAAGGGTCGCCAGCGAGGAGGCGGCGCTGCAAGAAGAAGGGTCGCCGGCGAGGAGGTGGCACTACAACAAGAAGGGTAGCCGGTGAGGAGGCGGCGCTGCAAGAAGAAGGGTCGCCGGCGAGGAGGCTGAGCTGCCAGTAAGCAGAAGTGAAGGTTTGAACTTGGAAAGCAAGGAGCAACAGTTGAAATGTGGCTCTTGGTAGGAGGGAGGGGGCAGGGAGATAGATATTTCTGCAGTGGCAAAAAATATTTGCTCAGTGCCTCGAGAAACTGGCGCGCAAGTGTGGTTCAAGCGGGGGCGGTGGGCTGTAGACGACGAAGCTTCCTGCGTAAGCCAGACAAGACAGTGCGCCAAGATATTTTATATTGCATCCCACATGATTCTTTTTAGTAAATTGTTTGTGGTATACCTGATTTTTTCATTATGTTTTGAAAGACAAAATGGTGTTACGGAGGGAAAGGATGGTGTTTGAATTTCTAGAACATTTACGTACAGTGAACATGCAACTAGTACATGAGTGTCGTGTTTAAATTTGGAATTATTCCGGGTTCGTCTGGCATTTTTATCCATTAATTGAGTTTATGGTCTTTTAATGTGCATAATTCAAGTTTGCTGAAAAATCACAAGTGTATCTTTGGGTGAATTTAAAGGTCCCATGCAAGAAATGGGAATAAAATTCAAACATCTAGGTGTCGTGGCTCAGCCAGAAAGATTGAGAAACTTGGTTTTTTAATTCCTGTAAATCCAAAACATGGCTGAAAATCATGAAACTTGGCATGGTCTCATGGCATGGCACCAACATGGTGCGGTAAATTTTTTGGCCGAATTGGGACAAGCTTTGGTGTAAGCTTCTTGCAAACCGGAGCTTCCCTCCAGAAGGCTCGTGGTTCCGAGAGGGAACGTGTCACCTCCGTGTGCGAAATGACATACGTACACTACCTTCTCCCGCCTTAATTTTTTGCACAGGCAAATTAGACCAAATAGAAGTATCGTGCTCAATTTTGGAATTATTCCGTGTTCGTTTCGCCTTTTTTATACATTAATTGAGTTTCTGGGCATTTAATGTGCATAATTCAAATTTGAACTACAAGCACGTGCTCCAGTGCACCATAATTGTTGAAAGATCACATGTGTGTCCTTGGGTGAATTTCTAGGTCCCATGCAAGAGGAGTGAAATTCAAACATTTGGGCGTCATGGCTCGGCCGGAAAGATTGAGAAAGTTGGTTTTTTAATTCCATTAATTCCGGAACATGCCTGAAAATCATGAAACTTGGCATGGTCTCATGACATTGCACGAACATACTGCGGTAATATTTTTGGCCGAACTGGGACAAGCTTTGGTGTAAGATTCTTGCAAACCGGAGTTTCCCTCAAGACGGCTCGTGGTTCCGAGAGGGAACATGTCACCTCCGTTTGCGAAACAACACACGTACACTGCCTTCTCCCGCCTTAATTTTTTTGCACAGGCAGATTAGACCAAATAGAATTACCGAGCTAAATTCTGGAATTATTCTGGGCTCAGTTTTCCTTTTTATACATTAATTGAGTTTCTGGGCATTTAATCTGCATAATTCTAATTTGAACTACAAGCACATGCTCCAGTGCACCAAAGTTGTTTGAAAAATCACATGTGTGACCTGGGGTGAATTTCTAGGTCCCATGCAAGAGATTGGAGTGAAATTCAAACATTTGGGCATCGTGGCTTGGCCGAAAATATTGAAAAACTTGGTTTTTTAATTCTTGTAATTCCAAAACGCGCCAGAACATCATGAAATTTGGCATGGTGTCATGACATGGCACGAACATGATGTGGTAATTTTTTGGCCGAATTGGGCCAAGCTTTGGTGTAAGCTTCTTGAAAACCGAAGCTTCCCTCAAGAAGGCTCATGGTTCCGAGAGGGAACGTGTCACCTCCATGTGCGAAACGACATACATACACTGCCTTCTCCCACCTTATTTTTTTACACAGCCAGATTAGACCAAATAGAAGTACCGTGCTAAATTTTGGAATTATTCCGGGCTCGTTTTGCCTTTTTTATACATTAATTGAGTTTCTAGGCATTTAATGTGCATAATTCAAATTTGAACTACAACCACATGCTCCAGTGCACCAAAGTTGTTTGAAAAATCACATGTGTGTCCTTGGGTGAATTTCTAGGTCCCATGCAAGAGATGAGAATGAAATTCAAACACCTCGGCATCGTGGCTCGGCCGGAAAGATTGAGAAACTTGGTTTTTTAATTCCTGTAATTCCAAACACGCCTGAAAATCATGAAACTTGGCATGGTGTCATGACATGGCACCAACATGCTGCGGTAATATTTTTGGCTGAATTGGGACAAGCTTTGGTGTAAGCTTCTTGCAAACTGGAGCTTCCCTCAAGAAGGCTCGTGGTTCCGAGAGGGAACGTGTCACCTCCGTGTGTGAAACGACATACGTACACTGCCTTCTCCCACCTTATTTTTTTACACAGGCAGATTAGACCAAATAGAAGTACCGTGCTAAATTTTGGAATTATTCCGGGCTCGTTTCACCTTTTTTATACATTAATTGAGTTTCTAGGCATTTAATATGCATAATTGAAATTTGAACTACAAGCACATGCTCCAGTGCACCAAAGTTGTTTGAAAAATCACATGTGTGTCCTTGGGTGAATTTCTAGGTCCCATGCAAGAGATGGGAGTGAAATTCAAACATCTGGGCGTCGTGGCTCGGCCAGAAATATTGAGAAACTTGGTTTTTTAATTCCAGTAATTCCAAAACACGCCTGAAAACCATGAAACTTGGCATGGTCTCATGACATGGCACCAACATGTTGCGGTAATATTTTTGGTCGAATTGGGACAAGCTTTGGAACGTGTCACCTCCGTGTGCGAAACGACATACGTACACTACCTTCTCCCGGCTTAATTTTTTACACAGCCAGATTAGACCAAATAGAAATAACATGCTAAATTTTGGAATTATTCCGGGTTCGTTTGGCCTTTTTTATACATTAATTGACTTTCTGGGCATTTAATGTGCATAATTCAAATTTGAACTACATGCACATACTCCAATGCACCAAAGTTGTTTGAAAAATCACATGTGTGTCCTTTGGTGAATTTCTAGGTCCCATGCAAGAGATGGGAGTAAAATTCAAACATATGGGCGTCGTGGCTCGGCCAGAAAGATTGAGAAACTTGGTTTTTTAATTCCTGTAATTCCAAAACACGCCTGAAAATCATGAAATTTGGCATGGTCTCATGACATGGCACCAACATGCTGTGGTAATTTTTCTGTCCGATTTGCGAAGGCCCAAACATTAACAATCAACAAAGTCATTTTGGAACAAGTGCTGCCACGTTACAAATCGGAAACACAAGTATTATTGAAACCGTGGGCGTTCGACTTACCAATTCCGTGCAGCCACACGTCCCCTTTTTTTATTGGCTAGGAGGTGCCATGCGGGGTAGCTATTTGAGCATGGGAGGCGTGTGATCAGACCCCTGCCCATGCTCATCGGGAGGAGAGCCCTTTGACCACTACCCGCTGTGCACCTCCCTCCCAACGTCTCTATTAATGGTGCCCGAGCACCTGTTCTATGGTGTGGCTATATGTCTCACTAGACTGAGATTTAAGAGAGAAAAATGAAAATCTAAAAAGAAAGTTTTGCATGGATCTTAATGTAAGATCCGACAGACCTATATAGCATCGACTGTGACTTATACAAGCATGGTGAATATAAGGACGATGACAGTGGATTATAATTTGTCTTACATATTTAGAAACATAATTAAAAAAGCCACATGCAGCAACGCCCAAAATACACAAGGGCAAAAGAAGAAGGATGACAATGATCTGGCTCGCTGATCTCTACTTTCTTGATGCATTGCTGCAGGCCACGGGAACTAGTCTCTGCGGCGAGCGGTGATGAGCTCTTTCTTGTCCTCAAGATGCTGCTTGAGAGCATCCATGGATTCCTCCACCAGCCTTCTGCGCTCGATGCACAGGTTGTTATTATCATCCATAAGTTTCTCGATGATGACGCCGGTCCTCTTCAACAAGGCAGTGGTCTGCTCCTGCTGCTCTGCACTTCCGACGATCTTCGCCCTCAGCAGGTCATGCTCGGCCCGGAGCTTTGCATTGCTCTCATTTAGTTCCCGGACGACGTTGGTAGACTATTCAAACGAGGCTTGCAGGTCATCCTGCAACCTTGCCCACCTAGAGATCTGATCCATCTGCCTATGGACGAGGGCACGCATGCGCCTGTAAGAGTTCTCGCCTGCCCACGAGGCATTTTACCAGGCCGCGGCGGCAAGGGAGGACATCTCTGCTGCATTCGCGGCACGCGGGACATCTCTTCTGCTTCCGTGGCGCGGCCGGACCAGTCTGCTGCATCAAAGGCGCGGCGGGTCCTTCGTGCTGCTTCGGTGGCCCGACGGGACCTCTCTGCTGCCACGGCCATGTGACGGGACATGTTGGCTGCTATAGCGGCGAGGCGGGACATCTCTTGTGCTCCCGCTTCCAGGTTCGCCTCTCCCTGGTCGCAATCTCTCAACCCATAACTCACGCTGGCCATGGCGGACGCAAGGGAACGATGATGAATGACTTGTTTGTTTTTGACTTTTTGTGGATGAGGAGTTGAGGAGGAATGTGCAGTCATCTTGGAGTAGTGGTATTTATAACTGCGTAGTAATACACTCCTAAGTGGGAAACTGTTTAGGCTTTGATGAACAGGTTTGCAATTTGGAATGTGACGGAACGCATGCACAAAATTTACTGACGGTTATATGTGCGACACTATTCCTAGAAGGCGTAACATGGGCACGTACGCCTTCTCGGTCGTGTACATGGCGTTTGCACCATAGGGTGCACCACAATAGGCAATGTCAGCACACGTCTTTTAATTAGAATGGGTGTGCCCGTCTAGCACACACACGTTGACCTATCTAACTGTTTCAGTTTGATGTGGCTAATGGCAAATGGTTCATCCATGTGAAGTGTATGCCATCAATCGCAGACACTTTGATTTGTCTTACCCGTTTCTCTTCTGTTGCCTAATCGCAAATAGTTAATCCTTCTGAAGCGTATGCCCTCAATCACACACACCTTGTTCTGGCTGACCGTTTCTTTTGTGTTGCCTAATCACAAACAGTTCATCCGAGTGAACCGTATGCTGTATATCGCACACACCTTCATCTGGCTACCCGTTTCTTTTGTGTTCCCTAATCATAAATAGTTCATCTGAGTGAACCGTATGCTCTATATCGCACACGCCTTCATCAGGTTGCCCGTTTCTTTTGTTCCGCCTCATCATAAACAGTTCATTGGACTGAATCGTATGCCCTGGATCGCACACGCAACTAAAATCTGAACCGTGTTTGATGCATCCTCCATCGCAAACGTTTTCACCTTTTTTGAAGGTTTTCATACAACACCGTTTGCATTTATGGCATCACACACAGTTTCTCGGAGGGTCTCTGATTGTAGTGTCGCGTTAGCAGCATCCTGCAGTAGAGGTAAGGGAGAGATAGGGAGAAAACGGAGCAGTGAGAAGGGCCTGAAACAGCCTTAATTAGCCGAAATGTGGCTCGCCGTGGACGCGGTGCACGGGTGGCTGCGGCAACGGCTCGGGCGGCCAGTAGAGAGAGAGTGAGGGGCTGTCTACAGTGTTCATGGGAGTTGAGTGGGGCACCAAGAAGAGAGAGGAGGAGTAGGGCGAGCTACACGTGGCCACAGGAGCTGCGCGAGCATTGGCCAAGCCGGGCGGCTCTGGGCACGCGCCACAGGAGGTGAGAGAGAGGGAGAGACGAGGGGGATAGCACGGTGGCATGTTGCAGACGTCGAGGCACCTCGACGGGCGTGAGGGGGAGGCCTGAGGCGGTCGGGTGATGCGGCGTCAACGGTCGAACGACCTGCCAGGTGCTCCAAGGCGCGTTTTTGGCTGGCAGCCATGGCTTTTCATGTGCGTCTGCGCATCCACTTGCGTCTAGTGGCGCCACGGCAGTGGGGAGCCTTGGATGCCTTGAAAAGCTGAGGACAGAGAGAGAGAGGGGCTGCGAGAGAGAGGGGGAATCTCACTGTCTAGGGAAGAAAAATGGGGTTCTGCCCCCCTTCATCATTGCCCTTCGAGCAAAGAAAGATCTAAGAGGTAGAGGGTGACTATAACATGTTGTGTGAAAAATTTGGGCTCAAGGAGATTAGTGTAAATGGCCAAAATATGCATTTTAAGTTTCTACCAGAAGGTGTTTGATGTAGGTTTGTGCAAGTAAATGGACATCCCTTGTCATGATACTTAACAGGAGTGACTGTCACCACAAAATAGCAGTGTCCACAAATTTGAGACGAAAAAGAGAAAGCGGCCAATGCAACATTTGTAAACCATAGAAATGGGCAGAAACATTTTTGGCTAGGTTTGATCATGTTGTCTTATTCTCCTTGATGCACCACCTGGTGTAGTGTCATCATTTGGGGATTACAGCATTCTCACAAAATTTGGGGTCGAAAGGAGATAGTTGACAATGTAGAGTTGTTCGAGTTTGGTTCTGGACACAAAGGGTTTTGAGGCACTTTGATCAAGTTATCCTATTCTCCAACTTGTGCGACTTGGCCTAGGTGAATGATTAGGCCATCTGAGCATCCGTACAAATTTTTAGATCATTTGTACATGTTTGGTAGTGCAAAGCTGTTCAAACTTGGAAAAGGACAGAAATGGTTTTGAGAGGGTTTCATGGGGTTATCTTGTTCTCCAAGACATGAGACTTGTCAAGGTCATCAAATATTTCATTGGTAACATGGTACAATTTTCTAGGATTTAGTGGAGAATATTTTCGTTGTAAATATTTCAAAAGCTGGAAATGTCTAGAGAGGGTTTTTGAGGGATTTAACCATTAATTTGAACATGACCATGTGTTGAAACTCTTATATATGGATAATATATGTCCACTGAGCTTTCCTAAATTTTCTAAAATATTTTTGAAACATTAAAATAATTTTAACCTATTAAAGACCATTTCTGGCCTTAAGAAAGAGCCTTTAAATGAAATAGTAAGACAACATTTAAAACAATACTTTGTAGTTTATGGGAGTCTTATATCTAATAGGAGTCAAATATAATTTTTCAATGCTTTTTCATACCCTAAATTAAGTACTTGTAGTTCAAGTCTCAATTCAGAAGTTTTTGGAAAATCTATTTTAGAAAATACTTTGTGGCCAAATTATTTCTGTAATAAAATCCCATTATGTCCTATACACATGGCATGATCATTGGGCAAAGTTTTGGATCAAGGAGGTGAAGTATAGGAGTTAGAGGATTTATTTGATTTTTTCTAGAGCACTTGAAAACAACAAAAACAGAAATCCAAATCAAAGGCAAATCAACACAAAAGTTTTTGTTGGCCCAAAATTTTCATGATTAATTAACTAAAATAATGTGGTATGAAAATCAGGGTGTGACAGTAACCGATGGCTCCACCACCTTGATAAGGCAGATCCGCCTCCCTGTCACCTTCGGCCAGCGCGACAACTACCGCACAAAGCTCATCGACTTCGACGTCCCCCACATCACCTTCCATACAATGCCATCCTTGGATATCCAACCCTGGCCAAGTTCATGTCGGTGACTCACCATGGTTACAATGTCCTCTAGATGCCAGGGAACCGTGACATCATCCTGGTAGCCTGCGAGGAGAAGGATGCAGTGTGCTCTCTCGAGCGTGCCTACCAGGATGCAGCAGTCGAGGACCCAGACAACCAGGGCACCATCCACCCTCCCGAGGCTGCCCCCAAGAAGAAGAAGAAGCTGCTCCGCCAAGAGCCTCGATAGAGCGGTGTCTCCAGCGGCACCACCTCAGGACCTGCGCCCCGCGGACGGGGCGCCTCCCTCTCGCACATAGGAAGGTGCACCCAGCGCCCTCCTCTTCTGGAGGGCCTCTAACTTAACCAATGTCACGAGGGAGGCGATTGGGCATCACATGGAAGCGTGCTGCATTGCACGCTTCCCCCACGAGGGCACAAGGCACAGGGTGCCAGGTGCTCCGGAATTCATCGTCAAGACGACCGAGGAGCTTCAAGAGGCAAAATCCATGCGCGACGATCGCTCCCCACCACCTGGCGCGGCTCCTTGTCCTGGCGAGGACAACGAGCTGCGCGTCTGCCTCAACGTTCCAGGGCTCAATAGGGCTGCATCCCAGGAGCACTTCTGGCCATCGCACGCTAGTCGGTGTGAGGGACCCCTCACAGCTACGTTCACATGCCCTTTGGCCTGCCGAACATGGTTGTTACCTTCCAGCATCGCCTGTGGAGCATCATGGCGGCTCGGGAGGTTAGGCACCGCGCAGTCCTCGCGGAGATGGTGACGGATCTTCGCGAGCCTCCCGAGGTTTAGGACCCAGGCTGCTCATGAGGAGTGACTTCTCCAGCACACACCTTCAGCTACTCCAACATCTCTTCCGCAACGGAGCCAGGTGACATTTTCTAGTTTATTCAGATGGGGGTACCCCATGGGCTGCATCACCCCCATATCACACGGGCCTGTCCCTGCGGTGTGTATCTTTCTTGCATCTTCTAGTCGCTCTGTTGGGGGCGCCCCTCAGGCTGCATCATCCCCAGGCCGCGTGGGTCTATCCCTGTGGCCTGTATCTTTCTTGCAGAGCTAGCTTTACCTCCTTCCATAAATTGCTTTATGATTATCATCTACCTGTCCGGTACTTCATTGCCATGAACGTGGTGCGCCCTTGCAAACCCACCCACGTCCGCCTCATGATTAAGGGCTGTCACGGCATCTGTACTTGGGTCCCTCCCTGCAGCGTCGCTAAACCCAAGTGGTTGAGCTCTGGCTCACGGGCCAGCTCCCGTGCACATCACCTGCCATGGTCCTTGGTGCCTTGTCCTCACATGAGCTAATCGGGGGTAGGTGAGTTAGGGCGCATGCCACGGTGCCTCACCACCACAGGAGCCGTGCGCCAGTTTATTTCTTTAGGATTTTCGCATGAGAAGACTGGGCACAGCATCTGTGCTCGGGTCCGTCCCTGCAACATCGATAAACCCAACGGCTGAGCTCTGTCTCGCGGGCCGGCCTCGTTCACGTCACCTCCTGGGGTCGTTGGTGTTCAGCCTTCTCATGTGATAGCCTCAGGAGATTCATTCAATGCAGGTTGTCTGACCATCTCGCAGGGCCATCACAAGTATTCCAAAATCAAGTTCAGGCACAACCTGCCTTGAGTTAGGGCCTCGTGATTCCCGCGCCGGCTCACGAGTGCCTAGACACACCTCCTCTGTGACACCCCGAGACCGCTGCGCCAGTTGTCTTCCAGTTATTCGCTGTCGTTGCCATGTCATTCGCTTGCATGTTGCACCTTGCCATGTCATCATCCGCTTTGCATATGCATGTTTTAGAAACTTGCATTCGTCCGGGTTCCCCCAGTTCCGTCCGTTGTCCGTTCTGAGTCCAACCACACTTGTACGCGCCCGCGGCACGTCCGATATATTATTTTATAAGTGGCTGGAAAATGTTCTCGGAATGGTTTGAAAGTTGGCATGCGGTCTTATTTTAGTGTAGGTAGACCACCTGTCAAATTTCATCGCGTTCGGAGTCCATTTGATGCCTCAACAGATAACTATAGCGGCAATATAGCCGGTCTTTTTGTCGGACGTTTTCGGTCTTCGGAAACCGTGTCGGGCTGCATCTCTCCCCTCTTCTCTCAGACCAACCCTCTCTCCACAGTCCACTATCTACCGCCAGGCCTAACCTAAGCTCTCTCGTCAGCCCGTGGACCTCCTCGCACCGTCCGAAAGCTGTCCCGGACCCGACCTGGGTAGTCATCACCGTTGGGTCCGGATCATCCCCAAACATCTACAAAACATCTCCATTTTGTTATTTGGACTTCCTAACCTTTATCTTCTCAGCCGTCTGATTTCGATCGGGTAATCAAAATCTCCCTCCTTTCTCTATTTATAGTCCAACCTCACCTAACCTAGTCTAACCCTAAAATCAAGGACATTTGTCCCTGCCGCCGCCACCGCCACACTATCTCCCACCTCAAGATCCTCCCCAAATCCAAAAATTCCCCTCGAGTTTCCAACTGGACCATCTCCCTCCTCTCCCTCGGCCAGCCACCAACCAAGGCCGCGCCCGATCCCCCCAGCGCCGCGGCGATGACTGAGCCATCCCCGGTGAAGCCCCTTCTTCTCCTCCACCTCTCTGGGCCTCCTCGTGCGCGCTGTGACCACCCCTCCGGGGCAGCATCGCCGCCTCTGCCTCGTCGAGCAGCACTATCCACCAGGCCGCCGCATCGCCAGGAGGCCGCTGCATCGCCACGGACGCGGAGCACCACCTCGCAACTCCGCCGTCGTGCTCTCCCGCCTCCTCCCTGGCCAGAACAACCATGGCCGGAGCTCTTCTTGCCCCGTGTGCCGCCGCCCGTCCATGGTCACCACCCTGTGCTTCCTCGCGCTGGACCTTGCTCCCCTGCCGTCCGTCGCGCCGCCAACAACCAGCTCGCTGAAGCAGAGCTCCTCCTGCCGATGCCCGCTGTCGTCTTCCCGGCGACCACCACGGCCACCTCGCCAGCATTCCAAGGCCTGAGCTTCGCTGCTCCATGGCCCGATTCTACTGCTCTGCTCTGTTTCTTCGCGGGCAGAGGAGCGCGCCTCTGCTCCTCCTGCATCGCTCCAGCGAACCGGCCCACCTTCCCCTGCGATCTGCACGCCCCCCTCGCCCGGCCTGCCAAGCCACTCCGCAAACGGGCCGAAGCCCATGGGTGAGCCGCCCCCAGTGCCTGCCCTGTTTCAGATTTGGCCCATGTAGTTTTTTTTCCTCGGGACGATTTTAGCTATTATCCAGGAACTACAGTTTTATAGAAAAACCCTCCATGTTAATGCATTTAATATCTCACAAACCGTGCATCAGATTAAAATAAGTTATATATGAAAAATGCTTAGAATCTTGTCATCCATGTTTAAAATGTTTAAAATGCTGTTTGTTTAAGTTTTCTTAAATAACTTGTTAAGATGCTTTATTTGATAACTAAATAACTGTAGCTCCAAACCTACCAAACTTCATATGTAAATGGGGTAGAAAAATGCCTAGATTATCATGATGGCTTTACTTTGCATGTTTAACAACTCTAAAATTTGGTTTAGGGAAGAACAGTACCAAATCCATAATTATGCTCATGAGGATTTTCTGGACTTGCTTCTTGTTGTTCCGGCCTCATTTAAACTTGCCTAGATAGGTAGTTTTACTTTGCTACACCCCTTGCCATGTTAAACAACATTTAATATTGTTGGGTACATAAACGAGATCGAACTAAATAACTAGTTGTGGTGTTTCGTCAATATGCAACTCGTTGCATATTGAGCTCCACTTAATTTGTAGAATTGTTTGTGCACTTTACCATGCCATGCTTCCTTAAACCGGACATGCATCATACTTGGTTGTGCATCATGCCATGTTTATGTGATGGATGTTTACTGTGTTGTTTGCTTCTTTCCGGTGTTGCTTCTTTGGGTTGGTTCTGATAACGTCGTGTTTGTGAGGATCGGTTCGACTACGTCCGTTTGTCTTCTTCATGGACTTGTTCTTCTTCCTTGCGGGATCTCAGGCAAGATGACCATACCCTCGAAATCACTTCTATCTTTTCTTGCTTAGTTGCTCGCTCTTTTGCTATGCCTATGCTACGATACCTACCACTTGCTTATCATGCCTCCCATATTGCTAAGCCAAGCCTCTAACCCACCTTGTCCTAGAAAACCGTTGTTTGGCTATGTTACCGGTTTGCTCAGTCCCTCTTTTAGCGTTGTTAGTTGCAGGTGAAGATTGGAGTTTGTTCCTTGTTGGAACATGGATATTGTTGGGATATCATAATATCTCTTATTTAATTAATGCATCTATATACTTGGTAAAGGGTGGAAGGCTCGGCCTTATGCCTGGTGTTCTGTTCCACTCTTGCACCCCTAGTTTCCGTCACACCGGTGTTATGTTCCTTGATTTTGCGTTCCTTACATGGTTGGGTGTTATGGGAACACCTTGACAGTTCGCTTTGAATAAAACTCCTCCAACAAGGCCCAACCTTGGTTTTACCATTTGCACTAACAACCTATTACCCTTCCCTTGGGACGGCCAACCCAAGGGTCATCTTTATTTTAACCCCCCCAGGCCAGTGCTTCTCTAAGTGTTGGTCCGAAATGGGCAGCCTGCGGGGCCACCTCGGGGAAACTTGAGGGTTGGTTTTACTCGTAGCTTGACCTATCCGGTGTTGCCCTGAGAACGAGATATGTGTAGCTCCTATCAGGATGTCGGCGCATCGAGCGACTTTGCTGGTTTGGTTTTACCATTGTCGAGATGTCTTGTAATCGGGATTCCGAGTCTGAACAGAGTGTCTTGGGAGAAGGAATATCTTTCGGCCGCCCCGCTCGACCAATCCGGTCATCGGGGGCACAGGGAATCGGGACCGGCCCACTGCCCCAATCAACGACGGCCCGGTTTCCCGCCTCCACCTCCTGCCACCTGCATGAGGGACACATGGCGAGCGAGCAGCATTGAAGGGACGGGCGAAGCAGCCGCTCCCCACCCCATGATCGTGGGGCGCGGGCGCCTTGAAGACCACGACCGGAGTCCGCCCAAGTAAATGGGTCTTGCCTCTGCGCCTTCCTCCTTTTATGGGGAAGGTGCGAGCTGCCTCTTTACCGCGATGTGACGCATGCATGCGAAAACCGCCCCACGCATGACCCCCACGTCACGGACGACCCTCCACGTCGCGCGTTCGACGCGGGTCGTGGGGAAGCGCAGCGGACGAGAAGTTACTGCGGTAAAATCTGCCCCACCTGCCCGCGCACCGTTCTGGGCCTAGCCCAACAATGCATCGCGCTTATGTGTGGCCCAGGCCTAGGGGCTCCTGTCGGTGAACAAAAGTAGGGGCTCTCCTTTTGACCCCTTTACTTGTGCATGGGCAGTCAGAGCCACGCGCCGCGGCCACACTTAGCAGGGCATAGGAGGGAAGCCAGAGAGAAGTCGAAGCACAAGAAAACCAAGGCGATGCCAAGACCAGAAGCGCAAGAGGGCAAGAGGGAGAGGTGGACTCCCTCGACAAGATCCTCGCCGAGGCGGCCCCCCGCAGCCCCGGCAAGAGCCTTGCCGGGGTAACTTGCCCAACACCAGCAGAGCGAGCCACCCTTGAGCCCACAGGCTCCAACCCAAACAACTACATTGGAGCCAAGGCTCGGGAGGCGCCTCTGTGGTGGCATGCAAATCTTCGTCAAGATCATAAACATATGAGTTCAGAGGAGGACCAGAAGACGATGACCCTCAGCAGGATCCTAGCCTAGAAAATCCACAAGACCCCCGGCAAGACTCTTGCCGGGGATGACAGCAACGCCACGGCAAGACACTTGCCGGGCCCCCAGCAAGACCCTTGCCGAGGGCATCAGCAGGGCCACTTCCAGGCCTGCGCCAACACCAGCAGAGCGAGCCACCCTTGAGCCCACAGGCTCCAACCCAACCAACTACATTGGAGCCAAGGCTCGGGAGGCGCCTCTGTGGTGGCATGCAAATCTTCGTCAAGATCATAAACATATGAGTTCAGAGGAGGACCAGAAGATGATGACCCTCAGCAGGATCCTAGCCGAGAAAATCTGCAAGACCCCCGGCAAGACTCTTGCCGGGGATGACAGCAACGCCACGGCAAGACACTTGCCGGGCCCCCAGCAAGACCCTTGCCGAGGGCATCAGCAGGGCCACTTCCAGGCCTGCGCCAGCTAAGACTCCACAACCGTCCCTGTGCAGCTGCCAGCTCAACCAGTTGAGCAGGCGCCTGCGTGGCGACGTGCGGCCTCTACACCAACCCAACAAGCTCGTGTGTGGTGGCATACAAGTCTTCCTGAAGGCTCCACCACCGCGCCAACCCAGCAGCCAGCCAACGTGGCGCCATGATGCCCCATCAGCTCGGACGTGTGTCAAGGCCAGGCGAGGCGGCGACAGCTGGGACGTGCTTCCCTGGCGTCCCCGATAAAGCAAGGGGGGCACGTCGGCAGCACATTAAATGTGTTTGTCCGACGGTCCCAGAGGATAGGCTCATCGACTGTAGACCTTTCCACCTCCTGTGTGCCACTGTGGTGACCCCTTTTTCCTATAAAAGGAGGCCCGAGGCTACCAGGAGGGGGATTCAGCTCTTTTGGGCAAGTTGCACCCCGTAGCTAGCTCAAGAACACAAGAACACACTCAAATACATCCACCAAAGCAGGACTAGGGTATTCCGCATCTTCGCGGCCCGAACCTGGGTAAACGATCCATGTGCAACATGTCAGACCCGCTCTTCTGGCAACCCCGTGCCCGCCTACCTTAGAAGGGATCCTAGTGACCCCATAGGTGTCGTTCCCACCGACAGTATACCAATGCTCGATGTCGTGGCATGAGTGGAGGTTCGAAGGTGCATCCAATAAGTCCGAGCACTCCTCAATGTGAAGGTCCATAGAGCCAATCATCAATATTGCTCCTCCGTTCGCGAGATGTATCATGTAGACAACAAGAAGGAAACAACAATGAAATAATGACCCATCCAATATGCATATTTGAGGATGGATCCAATGGAAGGATTTAACCTTAGGAATGTTCATGAAGATGTTGGTGTCGCACATCGTATACACCTTGACATGGCCAAGTTGTCTCATGACGGTACCGCCTTGTGAATCCTTCAAAATGAAAGAACATGACAAACACTCGGAAAACCCAATGAGGTTAGCGGAAGTGCAAAACCAATCATTCATGTGGTAAGATACCCAACAAGTGTAAGCATCATGCTCATCATAAGAAAGGACAAGGGAGCATTTCATAGTATGGAGTCATAAGATGTGAGAACAACCAAATACAATAGGCTCAAGTAAACAAGCATGCATCACAAGTAATATGTCTAAGTCTCCGAGATCGATAAGCATAGATGCAACAATTGGAGGCAAGTGACAATGAACAAGATGTATCATGTGAGAGGCATGAACATATATGTCATCAACCCAAGAAAGCTAGTAGGAATGGAACATGGGTGATGCGACAAAGCAATCAATCATAGTGATAAAGTCAAGCAAGCTAGTAGTGCGAAGATGCAACATAATAGAAGGAATCATGGCAAGCATGTCATGGGTGCAAATAATGTGCATGAATAATTCACACGACATAGCACAAGCATGAAAGCAAGATATGAGCAAAATATCATCAATGTATTGGCGAGAAGTCCTAGGTAAATAGCAATGGAACATCATGACTATCCCTACACAAGAATCAACAATAGCATGTGGCACAAGGAAAACATGGTAATAGCGACAAGGATCTCCGCCAAGCATGCAAATACACATAGGAGTAGCATAATGGTGAATCATGGGTAGATGCAAGCAAGGGTCACAATTGCATGGCATAGGCATGGAAGCAAGCATAACATGCAAAGTGAACACGATATAATGGGCATAAGGTGACAAATGGTAAATAGCCCAAAGCCGTGTGAGAGCCAGGTAAAAGGAATGCGCGAAGTCGTTGCGTGAAGAGGACGGTGGTAAGAATAGTCCATGGGATGCCAAGTGATCGTTGCTCTCAGGAGCTCGTTTCGTGAACTCATGGGATTGTGAGGTTGACGAGTGTACGTGAGTACCTACACAAAACAAAGACAAAGGGAAAATTGTGTGTGCATGGTATATATACACATAATCCATCATGATGCGCACATGCTTGTGTTGGTTAGCAAAAAATAGACAATGCTCAAATAAATGAGATGCGTGATATAGAAACATGTCATCCATCATGAGAGGTTTGTTATTATGTATAGCATAATGGAGACTCAAATTGTGTAATGCATCATGAGAAATATCTAGAGTATTGTTATTCATGAAATGCATATGGTGCAAGAAATTATGGGAATCATGCAAAGTATGGAATTCATCAAAATCTCCTAATATGTATGAGGAAACTATGGGGGTCTCCTCATGAGCATTAATGGAAACATCAAACGGAGAATATTGACAACATCCAAAACATTGCATATTTGGAACAATGTGATCATCTCCTGGCATAGTAGATGAATTGCGCAAATCATGTAAAGGAAGCATGGAAATATCATCACATGAAAAACAAAAGCCAATGACCATCATCTCGTCATCTATGCCGTCAGTGCAAATGGTATTTATTTTAATGGGGCATGCATAGTTACTATGTTGAGATTGAAATGATGCAATATGGGAGATCTCACTCATAGCATATGACAAGTTTAATGGATTATCAAACATGATGTGACCGATAGAATTTTCCATGATATCCTATGGAGCATAGCATCACAACTAGGCAAATCAACATGCTCATCATCATATTCATCATAAATAGGTAAGTCATGACATGAAGAAGTCGCACTAGCGTGAAGCATGGGAATAGGTGGATCAACATCATGCAAGCAATCATTGGTGAGATAGTCCACTAGTGGGACAAGAGAAGCACCATCACCTATGTTACCTTTAGAGCATCGCTCATGTTTTGTAGGTGAGGTGTCAAAGACCAAGTCGTGTTCATCTTCATCTTGATGGAACCATGTGGGGGTGAATCATCGTCCATCATGGCCATCATTGTTGTTGGAGGTATGGACTCGTTGAGGGTAGGCATGTCGTCATGTAGGAGACCTAGCACCAAAGAAGAAAGCACACTTGGAGTATAGGGTAAGTTGTTAGAAATCATAGTGGCCTCACATGCCGTCTCAACTACCTCACTCACTAAGTGTTGTGGCTCACTCACTCCCTCTTGGATGCTCTCACTCATATGGTTGGTGGAGTCACTCAAATGGCTCTCAA
Source organism: Triticum urartu (assembly GCF_056163025.1). Taxonomy (NCBI): domain Eukaryota; kingdom Viridiplantae; phylum Streptophyta; class Magnoliopsida; order Poales; family Poaceae; genus Triticum; species Triticum urartu. Next base: position 187,605,694 of record NC_141873.1, on the reverse strand, counting down.
CCTCACATTGGATGTGTGGCATGCTCTCAAGTGTGGGGCTAGTGGTCACACTCATCCTCTCATCGGAAATGCACTCAATGTCATATATGGTGGAGGCACTAATGTCACTGATGTGGTGGTGGCTCTCCTCACATGGCAATTGGGTCATCTCATGATATGTGGGTATCGGAGAATGTAGGTGCAAATGTCTCCATGCTCAATCATGTCATAGTCATAGCCGTGGATGAACGCCAAAGATGGCACATCATCACTCTCCTCTAAGACCAAATATAAGGTCTCATGTGCGTTCTCGTAGCTTGACTCGGAGAATGAGTCCTTTTGGGGCGCTGTCTTCATGTTGCTGGAGAGCTTTATGCTCATTATCGTGGTCGAAGGGGATGGCCCTTACTCGACCTTCTGGTTACTGTCTTGTTGTTGGAGGCCCATATGATGTGGCACCTCGTAGCTCATCTCCATGACCGAAGGGAATTTCCCATGCTCGGCCATCTTTCTTGAGGGGCTTCTGAAAATGGAAGTATAGCCCTCGCTCGTAGGTGGTCGCCTCGTTGTTGAAGATGTCGATGTAGGCGAACTCATAGGAAGTAGGTGAAGATGTCGTATCTCTGGAGGCGAAGATGTCTTGATAACACTTGGCAAAGATGCCGAAGTGGTTGGTGTTGCCGTAGCTCTGTCTTGGTGGTGGTCGTCTCGCGGTCTTCTCTTATGCTCATGAAGGTTGGCCTTGGCGTGAAGTAGGGCTTCTTGGGACATGTGCCTTTGCGCTTGGTGAGCATTGTCATGATGATATTGGCGTTGTCGCACTTGAGCTTGTAGTAGATGTCGTTCGCTGTCGTCGTGCACATGTTGCTTGGAGGTGACTTGCCCTTCATGACGAGGTGGATAACGAACGTAATGGTGGTTGCCTTGGAGATGTGGACATGGACGACTTGCGCTTGCATCATTTTTGCACTCCAAAGACTTGTGACTTGAACGTCCCCTCCTTGAGGATGATGAAGGGGAAGAACGGTTGATCAACAAGGTCTGAATCTCCTCCATCCTTGCATCTCGTGCCTCCTATTGTGCGGAAAGCTTGTTGTCGATGTAGCCCCTTTTCCTTGCTTCGGAGTGAAGAATGTCGATGGAGAGGTTCTCGATGCGCTCTCGCAATCTTGATTGTGCGCCTTGCATTTTTCGTTGTAGATCGAAGATTGACGCTTTGGTGATGTAGTTGTTCACGCCGTCGTTGTTGTGGAAGACCAGAGATGAAATGCCTTGCCTATCCATCACAATACTCGAGCAAATATGAGTGAAGAAAGGAGATCTATACCAAATGTACCTTGACCGATGTTGAAGATGTATCAATGATCACTCAATGATGTAATAAGGAAATAGCACAATTGGTACCAATTCTTGTCAGTTTCTCACACCTACACAAAATAAGGCTTATGGTGGAGCTCGATGAGGATAGTGGCACAAAAATTTGATGCAAAATGTTAGCAAGATTCAATAATATTGAAAGAGATCCACAAATTTGCAAGTGAAACAAGTAGACCAATAGCAATGAATGGCACGCGAAAACGCACACACAAATAGATAAATGGGGTTGTGCAACCAAGGAATGAGCACAAAATGTGAAATTCACGAAAAACGCTCGTGTTGCATAACTCAAGAGAGACCTCCTCCCTACCAATCCCTCCCCATCGAAGATCTCCCGCCGACATGAAGATATCTAGACCTACTAGATCATCATGGATCACCTCTTGCACTGGGATTTCAATCCTGGTCAAAAGGTGGCTGCACAGGTTCGTTCAAAATTTGGATCCACTGTCCACTTTTCTCCCGCTAGTGATGCCAAGGAATTCTTCTTGGTTGCTTCTTTCTCCTTGGCCTCTTTTCCTCTTACTGAGGAATCAGTTGCCTTAGCTCTCGTTTGTTGCATTGGTGGATCGTCCTCGGGGTTCAATGTTCTACAACTTGGCACAAGATATTTTTGGTTCTCACTGGCTTCCAACCGGGTGGGACATTTCATCCACGACCTTAAAGATAGAATTTGGCCTGACTTTATTTGTCATTTCCATCTGTTCAAGCCTTACGTGGATTATTCTCATTTTACACATGGTCAGAAAGTTGATGAGGAACTCAGTGAAATTCGGGCTCGAAGTCCCATTGCTGTCAAACCAAATCTCAACTTTCTCCACCAAAGTGCAGAAAGGGATCGCTGTGTCAATAATGGTGCTAATATATTGGGATTTCCTTTGGTTAGTTCGGTTAATCATATTGATTCCTCATTGCCGGCGGCGAACTCTTTGGATAAGTCAGGCAGCAGCTCCGGCGAGCACCAGACAGGTTTTCTCTCTATCGGGCAAGTCCATGCAGGCATTCAATGCTCAATTCAAAATGTTGCCTCCAATGAATGCCTTAATTTTTGCAAATTTCAATCACCAATTAAGGCTGCGGGTGGGACCAGGACCTTCCAAGGAAAATAGTATGAACCAAGGAAATGGGACCATATCCCTGATTTTATGCTATTGCATTTCCTGGATCAACGCACCTATGGTTATTCTGATGACAAAATTGCTGCAATTTGGAAACTCGATTTTATCTCGCCATCTGAGGTAATTTACCAACGTCTTAATCTCTGCTCACTTTGTCATCAGAGGGGTCATCAGGCTAGCATGGGTGATCATAGTCCATCCCAGCCTCTTTCCCCTACTCAGACTACAACTACTAAGGGAAACCATGATGTCATTCATTTGGGCATGTCTAATACTTCTCTCCCCGCTGGACCAGTAGCATGTTTGATATGCGCTTCCACAGCCCACCTTTTTTATGATTGCCCGGCCCGCACCTACTGCTCGGCCTGCAAACTCTTGGGACACACTAAATCGCACTGCTTTCCCACCCAAACCAGCTGTTGGACTTGGAAACCCAAAAACAGGGGGAAAAGAATTTGGAAGTTGCTCTTGAGATCAATCACGAGATATCAAAAATGGAGTCCCTGCCCAAGGTTGCATATATTTCTTCCAAAAGAACTCAACATCCTGGACAAATTACAAAGACTTTTCGCTGGGTCCCAAAAAGTAGCAGGCTATCGAAACACAAAGGAATAACTGGATACACATTGCCTTCGCTCATGCATTTACCTGCCGGAAAGACTTGGAGGATCAAATCAAATCACTCGCAGGGTGGGGACACGCGTCCGCTTGCCATTGTTGGAGACGCTCCGCCTCCTCTGTCTCTCTTTCCCTCCTCGACCTCCCCACCATCCAGTAGCACCACCACATCCATCCTGCCACCCTAGCCCGACCAGTCTCCCCCGCTTCCCCATGGTGCATTGCCACCAAACCCATCTACTGCTCGCCCTTCCAGCGAGATCCACGGCAACCCCACCATGGCCAACTTCCCTGTCATGCCATACCAATTCATCCGAGGCCCTCTCGCCATCTTAAATGGCCCCGACGATCGTCTCCAAAGGAACATGATGGTGGTAGGCGCGCCACCATTGCACCACGAAAACTATGCCATCGTCATCACCGAGCCGGCCACTCCTGATCTGCAATGGCCGATGGTGCTTGCAAAGATTCTCCAAATCCTGGCTGAAGACTTTAATGCTGAGGTGATATACTCTAATATCTTTCATCTTGGAGTGGGATTGATTGGATTTAGGTCTGCTGCGGTTAGAGATTTCCTCATCACCATAGGCCCGCACCCCATAGATGATGATCGCACCTTTTCTTTTGTGCGCCATGATGAAGGTCCGAATATGAGAATTCCTGTGTTTGAATCTATAGCTTGGGTGGTTTTCCTAGGGTTCCCGCTTGATTATCAGAATGAGTATTATGTCAACAAAGCAGTTAGCTGTTTTGGTCACTTCGAGCTTTGGCATAACCCTGGACAGGTTAAAACCCGTGTGCTTGTCCGTGTGCTCATCAATCAGTTTTCCAATGTGCCATGCAGTATGGTAATCAAAAGGGCCAATGTGTTTGGGGGGTTGGGCAGATCTTGGACAGTCCCAGTTTACATTCTCACGAACTGGCCGACGAATCCTCCCAATGCCAGAAATGAGGAGCCGCCCCCTCCTATGAATGTGTCGCCTCACCCCAGAGAACTGCCTTTATTGACCACTGCATAGCGACACTCCTTCGAGGCTATGGTCATGCAATAACAGCAGGCAAACACGAATTGGGGTGCAGATCTTCAGCTCCACCAGCAACAACAGGTTCAAGCCAATGGTTGGGCCCCTTGCCTAGAAATGCCACCACAGTACAGAGGGGAGAGTTGGCGTCAGATCACCGAATACACTGGGCCTTCGATGATGGATGGTGTCGAACCAGATGATAATGTGCGTGATGATGGACTGGCTGCATGGAACGATCATGTGGCTCAAGTGGAGATGGCAGCAGAAGACATTGTTCTGGGATCACACAGCAGCCAATTCAGTTTTGTCAGAGGAAATTCAGTTAACCTGAACATAAGAGTGCTGCCCCTTAAAAGCTTGTTGGCGTTTTTCAGAGCACACATCTATAAACCTGTAGTGCCCCTGATCATGCATGGCTCAGCCCCACAATCTGATGCTTACACTTTTTGCAAGAATCTGCAATGCACATTTGTCGCTCACTTGCTGAAGAACTTCTATGCCCCTTTGGTCCAGACAGTAACATCTCCAACTGTCAAGGTGGACAAGAGGACCTGGGATGATGCCTTCTCTACCATACTGAACTCTCAAGAGGACCTTGATCAGTTTACTGTGGTACCTGCAATGAACAACACCAACTGCAATCAGTTTTCTGTCGCTGAACCAACTGCTCGGTCTACTCTTGGTCACAAGGAGAAAAAGATGAAAGCCCTGACCGAGCTGGATCCTACCACGCTGCGCTGGAGCAGCAGGGTGAACAAGTATGAAGGATTCAAAGCACCATCTATGGCTGAAGGTAAAAAAATAAAAGCAAAGTAAAGCCTCGCCATATTCATGCTGCCCCTAATAAGCTCAATACTACTTCTACAGTTCAACAGGAGGTGCCACCTCCCACACCCATCTCCACCCTACAGCTCATCGGGTCGGTCCGCTGCGGCATCCCACCTGAGGATCTCTCCACTGCCATGCTTTCGGCCTCGACGGAGAGCGCATCCTCTTCCTCCACTTAGTCGTCGGCCTTATGCCACCGAACCAACAGTGGAAGGTGTTGGTTCAGAATATTACAGGAATAAACTCAGATGATAAACTACTTTCTATTAAGAATGCGATCAATGCCTCTGGTTGTAATGTTATATGTCTTCGGGAGACGAAACGCGCGACTTTTGATTTGGCTTATGTACAAACCTTCTGCCCTCGCCGATTTGATAAATTTGAGTTTGTCCCCTCTAGAGGAGCCTCTGGGGGTTTGATTACCATATGGAATAGTGCTGCATTTGATGGTGTTCTGAACTTCTTGGATTTCTTTGCTCTTGGGATCTCTTTTACTTGCAAACTTTCTGGAAGATGTTGGCAACTTTATAACATTTATGGTCCATGCGTTGGAGAAGACCGCCGCACTTTCACTGATTGGTTGTATGATCTGGTTATACCTGATACTGAGGATTGGATATTGGTTGGTGATTACAACTTCATCCGATCCACACAAAATAGAAACAAACCTGGTGGGAATCATAATGGCATACTCCTGTTTAATGACATCATTAGAGCCCAAGCGCTTATTGAAATCCCATTAAAAGAACGCTCTTACACTTGGAGTAATATGCAGGAAAATCCATTATCGGAACAGCTCGACTGGTGTTTTTCCTCATGTCACTGGACACAAACCTACCCCAATACATTGGTCACATCTCTTGGGAAACCTGTATCAGACCACTCTCCTTGTGTGGTGAACATTGAGACTTGCATACCTCGGAGCAAAATCTTCCGCTTCGACAACTACTGGATCAACCACACCGGCTTTCTTGATACAGTCCAAGCCTCCTGGAGCAAACAATGCCACGCTAAGAACAGTGCTGCCGTTCTCTGCAAAAAACTGAAAACACTTAGATATGACCTCAAGAAGTGGAGCAAAGGGATTTCCCGTCTGTCCATCCTTATTCAAAACTGCAACTGGGCCTTGAACGAACTAGATGGGCTTGAGGACCAAAGGCTCCTCACTACACCTGAGGCCAATTTTAAACAAATTGTCAAAGCCCATCTACTAAAACTATTGCAGTTTTAGAATAAATACTGGAAGAAATGTTGTACAATCAGATACGTTAAATTTGGGGAAGAAAACACCAAGCTATTTCAGTCTCTTGTAATGAAAAGATACAGAAGGAATTCGATAGCTTCTCTCAAACTCCCTGATGGCTCGCTGGTTACTGATCACAATGCAAAAGGATCGGTCTTATTTGATGTGTTCAAGCAAAGACTAGGCACCAAGTCCACTCCTGCTATGAAATTTGACCTAGTGACGATCATCAAAAAAATTGACGGGCTTGAGGCTCTCACTGTACCTTTCACTCGCAAAGAGATTGATGATGTCGTCAAAACCATGCCTACGGACAAAGCTCCGGGACCGAATGGCTTCAATGGAGGCTTTTTGAAAGCCTGCTGGCGTATTATCAATAAGGAATTTTATAACTTATGTGATCACTTCCATGAAGGAACTCTGGACATGACTAGCATAAACACGGGATACATTACCTTGATCCCGAAAATTGGGTCGCCAGAAACTGCAAATGATTTTAGGCCAATCACGTTGTTAAATTGTTCCATGAAAATCATCACAATTTTTTTGGCTAATCGCCTGCAAAAGCTCATCCTGAGCATTGTCCATAAAAACCAATATGGATTCCTACGCAGTAGAACAATTCAGGACTGCCTGGCATGGGCGTTTGAATATATCCATCGGTGCCAAATGTCCAACCGCCCTATCATACTGCTGAAGTTGGACTTTGCTAAGGCCTTCGATACAATTGAGCACTCGTCCATGATTGAGATTATGAGGCACATGGGATTCTGTGATAAATGGTTGGGATGGATTAAAATGCTTTTCAGTACTGGGACATTGTCGGTCTTACTTAACGGGGTCCCCGGGCGACAGTTTCTATGCCAATGCGGGGTGAGACAAGGCGATCCGCTTTCACCGCTCATATTTGTACTTGCCGCTGATCTACTTCAAGCAGCCATCAATGACGCACACAGATCGGGCTTGATCGACTTACCCCTTCCCAACTAGTGATCGGTGGACTACCCGGTGATCCAGTATGCGGATGACACGATTCTCGTCATGCCGGCCTGTCCCGTCCAAGTTGCACATATGAAGAAATTGCTAGTAGACTACGCTGATTCCATCGGACTGAAAATCAACTTTCAAAAGTCAATGTTGGTGCTGCTGAACGTACCTGATGACACGGTATTGGAACTAACTCAAATCCTACAATGCTCCATTGGCAAAATGCCGTGCACATACCTGGGGCTACCGATGGGGACTACCAGACCATCAGTGACAGATTTGATGCCGGTTGTTGAAAGTGCAGAAAGGAAGCTATCTTCATCTCTTTGTATGCTAAACCATGGGAGCAAACTGACACTCCTAAACTCGTTGATCACCTCGCTAATGATATATCCAATGTGCACCCTCAAATTCCCACCAAAACTGATAGAATACTTGGACAAGATAAGAAGAAGATGTTTGTGGCGCAAGAAAACAGAAAATGGAGAATCGTGCACTCCCTGGCTGCTTGGGATCTGGTATGCCGTCCCAAGAAACATGGAGGGATGGGGATTATGGACATCAAGGTTCAGAATACGGGATTACTACTAAAATTCCTACATAACTTCTACAATAAAAAAGATATCCCATGGTGCGAGCCGATTTGGTCTACCTATTACGACAATAACATCCCACATGCATCGGCGCCGTGCGGCTCATTTTGGTGGCGCGATGTTATGAGCCTAAGCGAGATTTACAAAGGAATCAGAAAGGTTTCGGTGGGGGCAGGAGATGTGACTCTATTCTGGAAGGACATGTGGCAAGACAGAACGTTGGAGATAGGTACCCTAGAGCGTTTTTGTATGCTAGGGATGAGGATGCTTCCGTGGCCGCATTCCTTTCCATTACGTCTCTTATCGAGGGGTTCCATGTTCCGGTCTCTCCACAGGTCACTGATGAGATCAGGGAAATGCAAGCCATCACTACACACATAACTCTGGATGGATCGATACATGACTCTTGGACATGTGTGTGGGGTGCCAAATACTCAGCCAGAAAATACTATGCCTTTTACTTCAAAGATGTCCAGGCGGATGTGGTGTTTCGATGGATATGGAAATCCAGTTGCACGATGAAAATTAAGATATTCTCTTGGTTGATTGCAGCGGACAGAATAAACACCAAGAACATGATAAAAAGGAGACATTGGACTGTCGCGGATGGGGTCAACTGTGCCCTTTGCGACGGGGCGACGGAGGAAACAGTGGAACATCTCTTCTTCGAATGACCATTCAGTGCTGAATGCTGGGACTCCATTGACATGCATTGGGAGGACGCTGGGAACAGACTGACAAAAATACACTCTGGAAAGGAAGCATGGGTAGGCCCTCTTTTCATGGAGGTCTTCCTAACAGCAGCTTGGTGTATATGGAAAGAGCGTAACGATAAAATATTCAGAAGAATCCCCCATTCGGTTCAATCCTGGAAAAGAAGACTCAAGTCAGACCTGATCCTACTCACTCATAGGGTCAAACCTTCCCTGGTGGCGCCAATACAAAACTTTGTAGCCTCTGTAAATTAAACACTTCTGATACTTCTGTACACACCACCTCATCCACATGTAAAAGGTGTTAGTAGGCCTTCCAAAGTTAGGGGCCGAAAATGACACTAATACCATGGATGGTGGATATCTTGTAACCCTGTTGTGTTATATAAAAATACGTCAGTAGGAGCCTCTCCTACTGTCTTTGATTGCTCAAAAAACGCTAGCACGATTGCTCAATAGGCGGATATGACACTTGTGCACAACCTATAAGATGCAAAATGTATCAACTTTCTATCCCAAGTATGCTATGTATATATGATGTTCCCAGCGGTATGATCCAAGATGATCGGATATGACAATCTTATATGCAATGTGGTAGGATGCTATGGCTATTGCTTACAAGCTCTTTGCTCTCTCTTTTTCTTAAAATATTATTCTTTTTTTGTATGGCCACTTTGCGAAATGCACAAACCAAGATAGCAATTGGGTATATACGGGAACAATCTTGTGACACAAGGGATGATATGATACCAATATGATATGTTATGTATGCAATGGATGGTGTAGATCACTAATATGCACAAGTAACGTTGTCGGCAATACTCCAATGGCTAGTCTTGATAGGCAAGTGACGCAAAATGGGCTAGGGATTATCAATGCAATGGCAAGGGAATATACAATGGAGGGATACCACGATACCAAGATGATATGGAGGTTACCATCCTTGGCGATGATGAGTGGCAGTGTTCTTGATGTAGATACCAAGATAATGGAGACTCATATCTAAGTAGCCGAAACACCTTAGTAAACGGAAAAACCGTGAACACAAAATCTCAAATGTCAAATGGTGGTAGGGGGAATGCGGTGGTGGTTGCCGAAGCTCAATGGGATTGCGGAAATGCAATGATGGGTTATGCGAGTAGGCAATGCGGAAGTGGAGGTTATGGGTTTATGTGAGTCGGAGTTGAAGGTCACCATCCCTAAGTAGCCAAAACACCTTAGGAGACACAACTCACAACTCAAACAAAATTGGGATAAGTTGGGGTGGCGGAAGTGTATGGTGGGTAAGCCTATGCGATAGTGGTGGTGGTGGTTGAAGAAGAAGCAACCGTCCCTAAGTAGTCGAAACACCTTAGGAGACTCGAATCACTACTCAAGCAACCACTAATGCTATATGTATCACAATGGGTTAGGTTGCGGAAGTCGGTGGTGGTTATGCGGAAGATATAATGGAAGCCCTAGGCAAAGATGCCAAAGTTCCAAAAACTTGATGGAGTCAAATGGTCTTGGAAGTATTTTTGTGGGAAGGGCGATGTCAAGAGCTTCAAAACGAGCTAAAGAACGTAAAAAATCGGAGTTCGGATGAATTAGTTATGGCCGAAACAAAAATCAGACAAAGTTGATATCTACAGGTAGCAGACATTCGGAAATGGACGGATGTCCGGCGTCGGACGTCCGGTCGGGTCAGAAATCCGCTAATTTCAGCTCGGGTTAGAGGTTCCGGTCGTCCGGAAGGTTGCGGACGTCCGGTCGTTCCAGGGGCTCCGTACGTCCATAAAGTGGCGGTCGTCTAGTGGGTCGGGGTCAACGCGAAATTTTAGATCCGGGATGCGATTTTGGGCGGCATTAGGGGATTTTTGGGTCAAAATTGAGGAGATTTCATGGATGAAAGATGCGGAAACTTGGGGAAATTCTAGATCCACTTGAAACCAAGCAAGTCCATGTATCAAATCCAACAAAACTTCATCACACCAACAAAGCACAAAAAATTGGGGCTATTTTTGGTGGGGATTTTCGAAATTGGGGAAGAGCCCAACAAAATTAGGCTAGAAAACAACAAGGGGAGGCTCCGATATCGTGATCAACGTGGCACATGATACCAAGATGCTGTATGGTGGAACCCTAGATGCCGATCTTTCACGAGAGCAACAGATTCTGCAAAGAACACGAAGAACACGAGGGGGAACACGAGGGGAAATGCGAGAGAATCACTCAAACCAACAAGAACGATCACACATGTGCTAGATCCTCGAAACACAAAGGGAGATACATGATGCAAAGTCAACAAAGGAAGATACAAGAGGTAACCGGTTCTTCTCCGTGAGGAGCTCTTGAATCCACGAGGAAATCTTCCCGTGAGGGGCCTTGAATCCAAGGTGGATCTTCTCCGTAGAGGCCGCGGTCTCTCTCGTGGAGTAGATCTATATGGATGAGCGAGGCTCTATCTCACAAATGAGCTATCAAAACGCTAACCCTAGCTAGGAGGAGGGAGAGGTCTATTTATAGTCGTAGTACAAAAGGGGCAAAGTGAAGGGGTACATGGGCCTCAGCCCGCAACTGGACACAGCCAGGGACCGGACGTGCGCTGGGCATCGGACGTCCGGTGTTTCCAGGGGGACCGGTCGTCCGCTAGCGCCGGACGTCCTCTGAAAGTGTTTTGTGATCGGGAATCCGGACGTCTGGAAGTCTCGGACTTCCGTTAATATTGTCGGACGTCTAGTGCGGGGTCGGACATCCGCTCGCTGGGAGGTTTGTAGCTGGCGTAGGCTGGTCTTCAAGCACTGATCGTCCACCATGGGCCGGACGTCTGCTTGCTGTGAGAGGCCGGTTGTCTGGTGTCGTCCGGACGTCCGCTCAATGGAGCTTCTTCGGTAGTTCCTTGTACTTGGTGTCCTCGCCGTCTTGTCCCTGGTCTTCCTCTTTGTTCCTGGTCATGCATGGCACATATATTTGAGTTAGTAGCCATGTCTCACATGTGGAAAGTGATGGTTCATAGAGGAGCGAGTTCACCTTGTGTCCAATGGTGTATGTTCGAGGTCTCGTCATATGTCCTCTTGGGGATTGGAGAGTAGTAGGAGTGTACATGGGGATGAACGTGGGATGCTCCGCATCACGAAGAGATGGTGATAAAAGTGTAATATTGATGGTAGAAATATATTTTTATAATCTAAATAAATAAAAACAGCAAGGTAGCAAATAGTAAACGGGCACAAATATGGTATTGCAATGCTTGAAAATGAGGCCTAGGGTCCATACTTTCACTAGTGCAAGCTCTCAACAATGCTAATATAATTGGATCATATGAACACCCCTCAAAGTGCAACGAAGAATCACTCCAAAGTTCTATCTAGCGGAGAACATATGAAGAAATCATTTGTAGGGTACGAAACCACCTCAAAGCTATTCTTTCCGATAAATCTATCGTAGAGCTTGTACTAAAATAACACGAAGCTATTCTTTCCGATTGATCTAACCAAGAGCTCGTACTAAAATATTCAATCCAACACAAAGAACTTCAAAGAGTGCCCCAAGATTTCTACCAGAGAAACAAAGAAAAGAACATGCATCAACCCCTATGAATAGATTACCCTAATGTCACCTCGGGAATCCACGAGTTGAGTGCCAAAACATATATCAAGTCAATCAATACGATACCCCATTGTCACCATGAGTATTCAATTACAAGAGATATATCAAGTGTTCTCAAATCCATTAAAGTATTCAATCCGATAACAACAAAATCTCAAAGGGAAAAACTCAATTCATGACAAGATAGAAAGGGGAAAACACCATATGATCCGACTATATTAACAAAGCCCGCGATACATCAAGATCATGACATCTCAAGAACACGAGAGAGAGATTCAACACATAGCTACTGGTACAAACCCTTAGCCCCGAGGGTGGACTACTCCCTCCGCATCGTGGTGGCCGTCGGGATGATGAAGATGGCAACAGGAGATGATTGCCCCCTCCGGCAGGGTGCTGGAATGGGGTCTAGATTGGTTTTCCATGGCTACAGAGCCCTGCGGCGGTGGAACTTCTGATCTAGGGTTATTTCTGATGATTTCTCTATTTATAGGATTTTTTGGCATTGGTTTCACGCGAAGATGGGCCTCGAGGTGAGCTAAACCCATAGGGGCAAGCCATGCCCACCAGGCGCGCCCTGGTGGGTTGTGCCCTCCTTGTGGCTCTTCTGGCCCTCCCATGAAGCTTCGGGGGTCTCTTTTGTTCCAAAAAATCATCAAAAAGTTTCAGCTCATTTGGAGAATTTTCATTTCCACACCAAAAAAAACACCATGGTAGTTCTGCTGAAAACAGCGTCAGTTCGGGTTAGTTCCATGCAAATCGTACCAAAACCATATAAAATTGTTGTAAACATGGCATGAATACTTCATAAATTATAGATACATTGGAGACGTATCAATGTTGTGCTGGAAGAAGGGGTAGAATGTGCCGCCCATGGTGTCTCGCTTAGCCGAGCTGACCTGGAGCTCCGTCTCCCCCTTACATTGCCGACGTCGGCCATCACTAGGAGAACGGTGGCGAGGTGCTTCTCCTCGGTGATGGTGGATGCGCTCAAGGCTGGTTGGAACCAGGAGGCTTGACGCCCGGATGTGGCGGAAGATCCAGCCTTGTCGGTGGCCATCGGTCGCTGATTCTGGATGAGGTTGGCGGATCTGGAGGTTTTCTGAATAGAAGGGAAAGGGATCTGGAGCAAGATGAAGGACGGGGAACAAAGGCTACACGGCAGATGCCAGCCTTTTGTCAGCCAGGAGCAGTTGCTGAGGCAGTGTGGGAGCGGAGGCGCCCATGTCCAATTAATCTCCATGCATCAACTGAAGCCGCACGTGGTTGGGGCCCGCGGCGCTCTGCACTTGCCCATGGGCTTCGCCTCGAAGCCAAGTACGAGCGTGCCTTGGGCCCGGGGGCTACTATCAGCGTCCTGGGAACGGGGGTATCCAGACTTGCCTGGCTGCAGCCCACAACATGGCTCCATCAATGGCCCGATATGGCCTAGCTTCAGCAATAACTACCCAAGACCCTCGCGAGGGGCCAAGCCTCATGAGGCGGATGACACCAAGGCCTCCCTGGGGGGCGGCCTCACCAGGCTGGCTCCCGAGGAGCGGAGATATAAAGGCAAGGTGCACCTCGCGAGGTTCACATGACGTGAGCCATGATGACCAAGGCCATGCGGGCGTCAGCGGGCGCTGTGTACGAGTTTCCCCTTTGGTGCCAAGGAGGCAAGCGCAGGTGCGGAGTCCCGAGGAATCAAGAAACGGTTTCCATATCGGTGTAAGAAGACCAAGACCGGCAGGATGGAGGTCATCGCGGAGCCCAGCTCGGCGTCACCACCAGACGCTTTCGGAGGCGAAGACTACTTTTGTCAGGATAACTTGTACTAGTTGTCCCCCTTCAAATTTGGCCGTTGTGGGATCCCTTCCCACCTTGCATTTGGGAAGTGGACCAAGGCCGCCATAAATAGGACTTAGCCACCACCATAGAAGGGGGGATCATATTCTGATCATCCTCTCACCCACTAGCTCATCGATCTCAAGAACACCTCACCTCCTGAGGTTCTTCAACCACTGTACTAGTTCATCCTCAGCCCCTCGAGGCAATCCACCACAAAGCTGGAGTAGGGTATTACACCGCAAGGTGGCTCAAACCAGGATAAACTATTGCATCTCTTGTCCCCTGGGTTCGTCGAGTTAGGCCTAGGAATTGTTGAGCAGGCAGATTGGTGAGGACGAGTTCTTTGCACGCACCCCAGTGCTCGAACCTCTCAAGAGTCTGCGGAACCCCGGATCCAACAGTCCTTATGCATATAATCGCAATGGTAGTGCTGCACCACCACCTCAGGTACGCGATTATGACCATATTCCTAAATTGAAATTGAATATTCCACCATTTGAGGGTAGATACATTCCTGATGTCTATCTTACATGGGAGTTAGAAACTGAACAACGTTTCACATGCTTACAATATCCTGAGGATAAACGTGTTGTTGTCGTTGTTTGTGAATTCACTAGTTTTGCTTCTGTTTGGTGGTCTGAACATTGTAGATTATATCATGATAATATTCCTACTACTTGGGCTGCTTTGAAAACTGCTATGCATACTCATTGGCTTCCACCATATTATCAATGTGAATTACTTCAAAAACTGTAGCGTTTGAGACAAGGAAAAATTCTATAGAGGAATATTATCATGAATTACAAACTGGCATGATTAGATGTGGTATTGTTGAGGATAACGAAGCTATGCTTGCACATTTTATTGGTGGGTTAAATAGAAAGATTCAGACCATTTTAGGGCATAAGGAGTATAGAAATATCACTCGTTTGTTCCATCTTGGTTGCAAAGTTGAACATGAAGTGTGGGATCGACATGCATTGGCGCGAACTAACTTTTCTGCAGGTCAATCATCATCATGGACACCACGTGCATCCTCTACTTCCACATGTTCTGGTGCACCGGTACCTCCGTCAACGGCCACCTCCAACCGTGATACAAGAAATTAGGCACAACCACCACTATATGACAAGAGCACACCTTCTGGGCCTTCACAGAGCTCTTCTTCATCCATGGCATCAACATGGGGAACACATGATATTATTTGTCATCGTTGCAAGGGTGGAGGTCATTGTGCGAGAGAATGCCTATCTAAGCATGTGATGATTGCTACTAAGGATGGTGGGTATGGGTTCGCTAGTGACTATGATGAGGAGACTTTGGCTCTTATTGCAAGTGAAGAACATGGTGGAGATGATTCTGAACATGAGAAGCAATACATGGCTGCTGAAGATGTTGACAGGTATGAGAGTTTAGTTGGTCAACGTGTTTTGAGTGTGCAGGTAACACAAGCTGAGCAAAATCAGTGGCACAATTTGTGTGACGCTCGGATACTTAAGCTACAGTAATCCCCCTAATGATTCCATGTCATTAGGTTTAACTTAGCCAAAATGCCACTTAACAAAAATTCAAGTCAAATTATTATATCTTCAAAAAGTAAAACAAAAATGTTTGATGGGTTGCAAAAAAATTCACTATCTAATTGGCATAAATAAACAAACTTTATTTGAATTATTAAAGTGCCCTTAAACTATTTTAAACTGGGCGAACAGCCCAAAAGAAATCTTTCCTATTTAAACAAAATTTCAAATGAATCCAATTAGTCCTCAAACTTTTTGTGGCAATGCTAAATAATGTATAGTATTTATATGTCAAAGCTCTAGTTTTTCAAAAGTCATTTGGTTCAAGATTTAAATGCCAAACATAAGCTAGTTAAAGAAACAGAAAAGAAAAATGAAAACTGAATAAAAAAAGAGAGAAGAAGGAAGCTGATACGTCTCCGTCGTATCTACTTTTCCAAACACTTTTGCCCTTGTTTTGGACTCTAACTTGCATGATTTGAATGGAACTAACCCGGACTGACGATGTTTTTAGCAGAATTGCCATGGTGTTATTTATGTGCAAAAACAAAAGTTCTCGAAATGACCTGAAACTTCACGGAGATTATTTTTGGAAATAGTAAAAATACTGGCGAAAGAATCAAGGCCAGGGGGCCCACACCCTAGACACGAGGGTGGGGGGCGCGCCTGTCCCCCCTGGGCGTGCCCCTACCTGTGGGCCCCCTGGAGCTCCACCGACCTCAACTCCAACTCCATATATTCGTGTTCGGGGAGAAAAAAAATCAGAGAGAAGGATTCATCGCGTTTTACGATACAGAGCCGCCGCCAAGCCCTAAACTATCTCGGGAGGGCTGATCTGGAGTCCGTTCGGGGCTCCGGAGAGGGGAATCCATCGCCGTCGTCATCATCAACCATCCTCCATCACCAATTTCATGATGCTCACCATCTGAACATATTATGTTTTCATGAATATATGCGAGTTCTTGATCATATCTTGCAAGTCTTTAGTCACCTACTATGTGTTATGATCCGGCAACCCTGAAGTGACAATAATCGGGACACTCCCGGTGATGACCGTAGTTTGAGGAGTTCATGTATTCACTATGTGTTAATGCTTTGGTCCGGTACTCTATTAAAAGGAGGCCTTAATAACCCTTAGTTTCCAATAGGACCCCGCTACCACGGGAGGGTAGGAAAAATGATGTCATGCAAGTTCTTTTCCATAAGCATGTATGACTATATTCGGAATACATGCCTACATTACATTGATGAATTGGAGCTAGTTCTGTGTCACCCTATGTTATGAATATTACATGATGAACCGCATCTGGCATAATTCTCTATCACCGATCCAATGCCTACGAGCTTTTCATATATTGTTCTTTGCTTATTTACTTTTTCGTTGCTATTGTTATCATCACTACAAAATACGAAAAATATTACTTTTGCTACCATTATCTTTTACCACCGTTACCACTACTATCATATTACTTTGCTACTAAATTCCTTGCTGCAGATATTAAGTTATCCAGGTGTGGTTGAATTGACAACTCAGTTGCTAATACTTGAGAATATTCTTTGGCTCCCCTTGTGTCGAATCAATAAATTTGTGTTGAATACTCTACCCTCGAAAACTGTTGCGATCCCCTATACTTGTTGGTTATCAAGACTATTTTCTGGCGCCGGTGCCGAGGAGCATAGCTCTATTCTTTGAGTCACTTGGGATTTATATCTGCTAGTCACTATGAAGAACTTGAAAGACATGAAAACAAAAATTTGTCCCTCAACTACGAGGGGAGGTAAGGAACTTCCATCTAGCTCTGCACTTGATTCACCTTCTGTTTTGAGTAAGCTTGTGACACCTAAACCTGCTTCTGCTATTAATTCTGATATGTCGCATATTATTGATGATGCCACTTCTGCTATGCATGATACTTACGATGAAACTACTTCTATGCTTTATACTACTATGCCACTTGGTGAATTTCTTGATGAACAACTTGCTAGGGCTAGAGAGAATGAAATTATTGAAACTGATAATATTGATGAAAGTGATGATGAAGGCTCTCCTAATAAATATGAAATGCATGTTGTTCCTGAGGGCTATGTTATGGATGAAGAAACTAAAAGAGACTTTCTTGCATGCAATGATAGAAGTGATCTTAAGAAATTATAAACAAAAAACTCTCAATGCTAGAATGAAATATAATCCTGCTTATGCTACTTCACCTATCTTTGTTACTGATAAGGATTATGAATTCTCTATTGATCCTGATATAATTACTTTGGTTGAATCTGATCCTTTTTATGGCTATGAATCTGAAACTGTTGTGGCACATCTTACTAAATTAAATGATATAGCCGCCCTGTTCACTAATGATGAGAGAACTCGCAACTTTTATATCCTTAAAATATTTTCATTCTCATTAAAGGGTGATGCTAATATATGGTTTAATTCTCTTGATCCTAGTTGTGTGCGTAGTCCCCAGGATATGATTTATTACTTCTCTGCTAAATATTTCCCTGCTCATAAGAAACAAACTGCCTTAAGGGATATATATAATTTTGTGCGAATTGAAGAAGAGAGTCTCCCACAAGCTTGCGGGAGGCTTCTCCAATTACTTAGTTCTTTTCCTGATCATCCTCTTAAGAAAAATGAAATACTTGATATCTTTTATAATGGACTAACTGATGCTTCCAGAGACCACCTGGATAGTTGTGCTGCTTCTGTTTTCAGGGAAAGAACACCGGATGAAGCTGAAATTCTATTGAATAATATCTTGATAAATGAAAATAATTGGACACTTCCTGAGCCAGCTCCTGAGCCAACTCTTGAGCCTATTCCTAAACCAACTCCGAAGAAAAGGGGTGCTCTATTTCTCAGTCCTGAAGATATGCAAGAGGCAAAGAAATCCATGAAATAAAAGGGTATTAAAGCCGAAGATGCTAAGAATTTACCTCCTATTGAAGAAATACATGGTCTTAATTTACCACCTGTTGAAGAAATATATGGTTTTAATCCATCACCTATTGAAGAAACACATGGTCTTGATAACCCGACATAGGTAGTAAAGGTAAATTCTCTCTATAGATATGATAAAGCTGAAATCCCTCCTACTAAGTTTGCTAGACAATGTTTGGATGAGTTTGATAACTTTATGGTTAAGCAAGAAGACTTCAATGCTTATTTTGGTAGACAATTGAAACAAAATGCTTATATGATTGAACACTTGGGTGATTATATGTCTATTCTTAAAGGTGAACTTAAACTCATTAGTAAACATGCTTCTATGGTTACCACTCAAGTAGAACAAGTGCTTAAAGATCAGAATGATTTGCTCAATGAATTAAATAGTAAGAAAAATGATAATGCTGTTAGAGTTATGACTAGAGGTGGTAAAATGACTCAGGAACCTTTGTATCCTGAAGGCCACCCTAAGAGAATCGAGCAGGATTCTCAGAGAAATAATGTTGATACACCTAATCCTTCTAAAAGGAAGAAAAAGAAAAATGATAGGACTTTGCATGCTTCTAGTGAACCTGTTATTGACACACCTGAGAATCCCAATGATATCTCTATTTCTAATGGTGAAACACAATCTGGTAATGAACAGGAAACTAGTGATAATGTTAATGATAATGTTCATGTTGATGCTCAACCTAGCAATGATAATGATGTAGAAGCCGAACCTGTTGTGGATCTTGATAACCCACAATCAAAGAATCAACTTTATGATAAAAGAGACTTTGTTGTTAGGAAACACGGTAAGGAAAGAGAGCCTTGGGTTCAGAAACCCATGCCTTTTCCTCCTAAGCCACCCAAGAAAAAGGATTATGAGGATTTTGAGCGCTTTGCTGAAATGATTAGACCTATCTTTTTGTGTATGTGTTTGACTGCTATGCTTAAAATGAATCCTTATGCTAAGTACATGAAAGATATTGTTACCAATAAAAGAAAGACACCAGAAGCTGAAATTTCCAACATGCTTGCTAATTACACTTTTAAGGGAGGAATACCAAAGAAACTTGGAGATCCCGGAGTACCAACTATACCATGCTCCATTAAAAGAAACTATGTTAAAACTTCTTTATGTGATCTTGGAGCCGGTGTTAGTGTTATGCCTCTCTCTTTATAGTGTAGACTTGATTTGAATAAGTTGACACCTACTGAAATATCTTTGCAAATGGCTGATAAATCAACTGCTATACCTGTCGGTATTTGTGAGGATGTGCCTGTTGTGGTTACAAACGTTACTATTTTAACGGACTTTGTTATTCTTGATATTCCCGAGGACGATAGTTTGTCTATTATTCTTGGAAGACCCTTTTTGAATACTGCAGGGGCTGTTATTGATTGCACCAAAGGCAATGTCACTTTTCATGTTATTGGTAATGAGCATATGGTACACTTTCCGAGGAAACAACCTCAAGTCCACAGTATAAATTCTATTAGAAAAATTTCAACAATCACTATTGCAGGTTTTGAATTTCCTCTTCCTACTGTCAAGAACAAATATGATATTCTTATTGTTGGGGATGTGCATATCCCCGTTGAGATAACCTAGTGTTATTCGAAAATTCCCAGGTTCCATGTTATTCGGAATGAGTTTGTTAACAAGACCTGATCAACCTTGTTAGTGGATTCCTTTTGATGAGCATGGGGGGGATGAATTTAGAAAACACAACTCTCTGTACCCTCTTTTTACTTTCTGTTATTTATATTAAATAAAGCAAAAATAGTAATTTCTGTCTATTTTCTAAATTATCCATGCAATAAAAAAATACCCTGAAAATAGAAGTTCTCCAAATGCCCTGAAATTTAAATATGATTTTTTTCTGGAATATTTGACAATATCTGGCACTGAGAACACAACAGGGGGAGCAAGCACCTGGGCACGAGGGTCCAGGGCGCGCCCCCTACCTCGTGGGCCCACGGTGGCTCCCCTCCACTTATTCCTGCACCCACACACTTCTTCTTCCTCCCAAAAAAATCACCAGCCAGCTCAAGCACGAGTTCTAGCTCATTTTGCTGCGATTTTCGATCTCCTTGCTCAAAGCACCCCTCAGAAAACTGCTTTTGGGGGATTGTTCCTTGGTATGTGACTCCTCCATTGGTCCAATTAGTTTTTGTTCTAGTGCTTTACTCATTGCAAAATTGTGCTGCCTAGGTGACCATGTTCTTGAGCTTGCATGTCAAATTTATATGGTTCCAAGTAGTTCTAATGCATGATATGGGCTCTAGGCACTTGCAGGAGTAGTTGCTATCAATTTTGTTGAGTTTGGTTTACTTTTATTTGAAGTTACTAAAAATTTCAGAATTTTTCAGAAAATAATGAAAAGATTTTTGAGGGGCTCATCGAGCCAAAGCTCGAAGCAAAAGCAAAATGAAGAAGCGGAGAGGCCCAAACATAATATGCCTCGCACCGTGGAGGTTCGGCCGTGTGAATGGCCTTCCAATGATTTCTTGAGAGCAGTTGGGATTTACGATGATTTTTATGAATTGGCTAAGAATGTAGGCCTCACCGACTTCCTCCGCAACCAACGCGAACAATATCTCTTACTCACCAATACTTTTGTGCAAAACTTCTACTATTATCCTAAGGAATCACCTCCTTCAGTAGAGTTTCATTTATATGATGTGGTTAAGAAGATGTCACTATATGCATTTTGAAGGGTTTGCAAAATACCTTTCAAGGGTAGCTTAGAGGAACCACATCGTAAAGATGTGGACGGGTTTATTGACACTATTACTGTAGGGGAAACTAGGAAGGTTTCCGATGCAAGAATCACTAGCATACATTTTCCTATTTTATGCTACTTTGCAATATTTGCTAGTCGTTGCTTAATTGGTCGCAGAAACTATGGAAACCATAGTGTTCCTGATATTATTATTTTGTTCCGTGGTTTATTCCGTGACGACTCTGTTAGTATGGGCGGTATTATTGCCAAACGGTTAAGTATGAACCGTACAAAGGGCCCCATCTTTGGAGGTGTCTATGCTTCACGCCTTGCCACATACTATAACATACCTGTTAGGCACTATGAAAAAGAAGAAAAATTGCTACCTACTGTTCATTTAGATTATAAGAGTATGGTAGCGCATGATTTTACTATAAAGAATAGGGAAAGGGAGCTTAAATACAAATTGTTCTTTGATAAACATCATCCTGAGAGTATTACCCTGCCTGCTCCTTCCTTGTTTGATTTATCTGCAGGCAAGTACCTTGTTCCGTTGGAGGCCATTCCCGCCTACCGGAACCCTACATCAGCTGCAGAGCCAGAGCCGGAACCACAATTTGATCCTCCACGGCAGTCTGATTACCAGTGGGATCCGGAGGTGATTGCCAGCTAGTGGCAATCTGAGTATCCATCACAGTATGACCCTAGTTACTACTTTGGATATCCGCCAGGCCAGCCATGGCCATAGACCAACTTAGGACAAAAGCCTAAGCTTGGGGGAGTACGTATTTCCCACTGACATTACATTTATGTTCCCACACTCATTGCTAGATGTCAGTGCTCATACTTTTTCATTGTAATATCCATGCTAGTTTATTTCCTTTTTATGCTTTCTTCTTGTGTGTTTGAAATAAACCTTAAGAAAAACCAAAAAAAATTAGTTGTAGCTTTTAGCTAGTTTTAATTTCCATGCTTGTAGTAGTAATTAAAAAGAAAACCCAAAAAGATTTCTTGTTCTTCTTTTGCTTGTTGGGAGCTTTCCCGTGTAAATAGTTTTATTTCTTTTCTTTTCTTTGGGGGTCGATAGGAGAAGACCATAATTAAATTGTTAAAGTTGATCTTATATGCATTATTGTTGATCTGACAAAAGAGCCCATATTGCCTTGTCTTCTCCTGTTTATTGAATGCTCGCAGATTCCAGCTTAGTCCAATGCACGTGCACTATTACTATTATTCACATCGTTCGGTCGTGCAAGTGAAAGGCAATTATGACGATATATGATGGACTGATTGAGATGGGAGAAACTGGTATGAACTCGACCTCTCTTGTTTTTGCAAATATGATTAGTTCATCATTCCTGATTCAGCCTATTATGAATAAACATGTTTGCAATGACAATTAGAGATTACAGTTGCTTATGCCATGCTTAATTAGCTAGGAGCTTATAATGGTTTACCTTGCGTGCCAACATGCTATTAAAATGGTTGTGATGTGGTATGATAGGGTGGTATCCTCTTTTAAACGATTCGAGTGGCTTGACTTGGCACATGTTCACGCATGTAGTTGAAACAAAATCAACATAGCCTTTACGATATTTATGTTCATGGTGCATTATATCCTACTCATGCTTGCATTCGGTGTTGATTAATTTTAATGCATGTTTATGACTGTTGTCGCTCTCTAGCTGGTTGCTTCCCAGTATTTTTCTAGCCTTCACCTGTACTAAGCGGGAATACTGCTTGTGCATCCAATCCCATAAACCCCAAAGTTATTCCATATGAGCCCACCATACCTACCTATATACGGTATCTACCTGCCGTTCCAAGTAAATTTGTATGTGCCAAACTCTAAACCTTCAAATGAAATTATGTTTTGTATGCTCGAATAGCTCATATATCAACTAGGGTTGTCTGTATCTTCCATGTTAGGTGGGTTATTCTCAAGAGGAGTGGACTCCGCTCCTCATTCACGAGAAAATGGCTTGTCACCGGGATGCCCAGTCCCATGCTTTATGCAAATCAAATCAAAATAATTGCAAACAAAACTCCCCCTGGGACTATTGTTAGTTGGAGGAACTTGTTGTTTCGGGCAAGCCATGGATTAATGCTTGTTGGTGGAGGGGGAGTATAAACTTTACTATTCTGTTTGGGAACCGCCTATAATGTGTGTAGCATGGAAGATATCGCCATCTCTTGGTTGTTATGTGGACAATGAAAGTATGCCTCTCAAAATATCATTTATCTCTGCTTTTCGAGCTCTGGCACCTCTACAAATCCTTGCTTCCCTCTGCGAAGGTCCTATCTATTTACTTTTATGTTGAGTCATTACCCTCTTATTAAAAAGCACCAGTTGGAGAGCACCGCTGTCATTTGCATTTATTACTGTTAGTTTACATTGAGTGTGACTTTACTGGATCTCTTTTACCATGAATTACAATGTCTAGTCAGTCCTTGATCTTTAAAGGTGCTCTGCATTTATGTTTGGTGGTCTCAGAAAGGGCTAGCGAGATACCATCCTGTTATATCATATCATGATTGTTTTGAGAAAGTGTTGTCATACGAGATTTATTATTATTGCTCACTAGTTGATTATGCCACTGATATGAGTAAACATGAGACCTAAGTGTTATTGTGAATGTGGTTAGTTCATAATCCTTGCTGAAAACTTGAATGCTGGCTTTACATATTTAGAACAACAAGAGCAAACAGAGTTTGTAAAAGTTTTTCTTTATCACTTTCAGTTTGTCAACAGAATTGCTTGAGGACAAGCAAAGGTTTAAGCTTGGGGGAGTTGATACGTCTCTGTTGTATCTACTTTTCCAAACACTTTTGCCCTTGTTTTGGACTCTAAATTGCATGATTTGAATGGAACTAACCCCGACTGATGTTGTTTTCAGCAGAATTGCCATGGTGTTATTTATGTGCAGAAACAAAAGTTCTCGAAATGACCTAAAAATCCACGGAGATTATTTTTGGAAATAATAAAAAATACTGGCGAAAGAATCAAGGCCAGGGGGCCCACACCCTAGCCACGAGGGTGGGGGCACGCCTGCCCCCCCCTTAGGCGCGCCCCCTGCCTCGTGGGCCCCCTGGAGCTCCACCGACCTCAACTCCAACTCCATATATCCGTGTTCGGGGAGAAAAAAAATCAGAGAGAAGGATTCATCGCGTTTTACGATATGGAGCCACCGCCAAGCCCTAAACTCTCTCGAGAGGGCTGATCTGGAGTCCGTTCGGGGCTCCGGAGAGGGGAATCCGTCGCCATCGTCATCATCAACCATCCTCCATCACCAATTTCATGATGCTCACCGATGTGCGTGAGTAATTCCGTCGTAGGCTTGCTGGATGGTGATGGGTTGGATGAGATTTATCATGTAATCGAGTTAGTTTCGTTAGGGTTTGATCCCTAGTATCCACTATGTTCTGAGATTGATGTTGCTATGACTTTGCTATGCTTAATTATTGTCACTAGGGCCCAAGTGCCATGATTTCAGATCTGAACCTATTATATTTTCATGAATATATGTGAGTTCTTGATCCTATCTTGCAGGTCTATAGTCACCTACTATGTGTTATGATCCGGCAACCCCGAAGTGACAATAATCGGGACTACTCCCGGTGATGACCGTAGTTTGAGGAGTTCATGTATTCACTATGTGTTAATGCTTTGGTCCGGTACTATATTAAAAGGAGGCCTTAATATCCCTTAGTTTCCAATAGGACCCCGCTGCCACGGGAGGGTAGGACAAAAGATGTCATGCAAGTTCTTTTCCATAAGCACGTATGACTTTATTCGGAATACATGCCTACATTACATTGATGAATTGGAGCTAGTTCCGTGTCACCCTATGTTATGACTGTTACCTGATGAACCGCATCTGGCATAATTCTCTATCACCGATCCAAGGCGTACGAGCTTTCCATATATTGTTCTTCGCTTATTTACTTTTCCGTTGCTATTGTTATCATCACTATAAAATACGAAAAATAGTACTTTTGCTACAATTATCTTTTACCACCGTTACCACTACTATCATATTACTTTGCTACTAAATACCTTGCTGCAGATATTAAGTTATCCAGGTGTGGTTGAATTGACAACTCAGCTGCTAATACTTGAGAATATTCTTTGGCTCCCCTTGTGTCGAATCAATATATTTGGGTTGAATACTCTACCCTCGAAAACTGTTGTGATCCCCTATACTTGTGGGTTATCAGAAGCCCCCCCCCCTCATCTCCATGGGCCTTGGGCCACGGGAAGGCCTGCTACGCCTAGGCACCCCCACCATCTCCCAACTCTAGACACTAACCCCCCACGTTCCCCACTCTCCCATACAATCCCCCCCCCCCCGAGCGCCCCTTCCCTACCCCTCTGTCGCACACCCCCGAGGGCGCCCCGATGCCGCTGCCCGAGTCCCGCAATCACGTTGCCTCGGTGTCGCCCGCGACATCGTCGCTCGCCGCTTCCCCAACTCCCCCCTCCCCCTCCCCCGCCTGTCCTTCGCTGGTCCTCCCCGTCCGCCTCAGCCACCAGCACCACCTGCCGTCGACCCGCCTCTCTGACTCGTCTTTGCCCGCTCCGACCAACCCGCACCTCCCCGAGTAGCCCATGACCTCCTCTATGAGCTCCCACGACTGTTACCCCTCTCCTCCTCATCGATTCACTACCGTAGGCCATAGGCCACGTCGCCCGTGCTCCTGAACGTGGCCGCGGTCACCATGCACGCGCCTTTGTTCCATGTGTCGCCACCCATGCCCGCGCTTGGTCGCGACTCGGCTCGGCTGGCCCCCGCATGCGCTAATCCTCAGCTCCCCCGCTTGCGCTGCTTGCTAGTGCCGTTTCGCCCGCGCCCCACCGCTCGTGCCGCCGCCCGTTGCCGTGGCCCCTGCTGCTCCCGCTGCTGATTAGTGCTGCTCGTGCCGACGCGGGCCCGCTACCTGCCGTGTACCCCTGGCCTCTACCCGCGGCTAGCCGACCGAGCGCTATGGCCGCCTCCCGCGCCACCGTGCGTGTATGCTGTCTGTAGACTCCATGGCCGGCCCTTGCTTAGTTAGATGCTAACCCCCACCCACTTTTACACTAACCCATGTTAAACACTGCCTTACATCTGGACCCCTACTAACAAAAAATAAATAAATTTAACTAAATTAAATTACCTTCGGTGTGTGACATGTAGGCCCCTTTTGGTTAACTAAATAGTTAAAATAAATCTAATCTAATCTATGACACTGACAGGAGGGTCCCACTGGGCCTAGTTGACTGGTCAAACTGTTGACTAGGCACCCTCAGTCAATGACGAACGGGTCCCACCTGCCAGGGACCTAGTCAACCTTTGGTCCTGCTAACATCATGATGATGTCACACTGACATCATAATTGCCTTTTCTAGTTAAATTAATCTGATTATTCCAAAATGAATTGAAACTTAAAAATTAATATAAAATAATCCGTAACTCGTACGAAAATACTTTGTACATAAAAGTTGATCAGAACGATGAGACGAATCCGAATACACAGTCCATTCGCTGATACGTCTCCAACGTATCTATAATTTTTTATTGTTCCGTGCTATTATATTATCCATCTAGGATGTTTTATATGCATCTTTATGCTATTTTATATGATTTTTGGGACTAACCTATTAACCTAGAGCCCAGTGGTAGTTTTTGTTTTTTTTCTTGTTTTTGAGTATCGCAGAAAAGGAAAATCAGATGGAGTCCAATTGACCTGAAATTTCACGGAGATTATTTTTGGACCAGAAGAAGCCCATGGAGTATCGGAGATGGGCCAGAAGAGTCCTAAGGCACCCACAAGGGTGGGGGTTGAGTTTTCCCTTTGAAGTTATCTTATCGGATTGAGTGTTTAAGGATTTGAGAACACTTGTTGTATGTCTTGCATGTGCTTATCTGTGGTGACAATGGGATATCACGTGATCCACTTGATGTATGTTTTGGTGATCAACTTGCGAGTTCCGTGACATCGTGAACTTATGCATAGGGGTTGGCACACGTTTTCGTCTTGACTCTCTGGTAGAAACTTTGGGGCACTCTTTGAAGTTCTTTGTGTTGGTTGAAGAGATGAATCTGATATTGTGCGATGCATATCGTATAATCATAGCCACAGATACTTGAGGTGACATTGGAGTATCTAGGTGACATTATGTTTTTTGTTGATTTGTGTCTTAAGGTGTTATTCTAGTACTGACTCTAGGATAGATCGAACCGAAAGAATAGCTTCGTGTTATTTTGCTACGGACTCTTGAATAGATCGATTAGAAAGAATAACTTTGAGGTGGTTTCGTACCCTACAATAATCTCTTCGTTTGTTCTCTGCTATTAGTGACTTTGGAGTGACTCTTTGTTGCATGTTGAGGGATAGTTATATGATCCAATCATGTTATTATTGTTGAGAGAACTTGCACTAGCGAAAGTATGAACCCTAGGTCTTGTTTTAACACATTGCAATACCTTTTGTGCTCACATTTATCATTAGTTACCTTGCTGTTTTTTATATTTTCAGATTACAAAAACTTTATCTACCATCCATATTGCACTCGTATCACCATCTCTTCGCCGAACTAGTGCACCTATACAATTTACCATTGTATTGGGTGTGTTGGGGACACAAGAGACTCTTTGTTATTTGGTTGTAGGGTTGTTTGAGAGAGACCATCTTCATCCTACACCTCCCACGGACTGATAAACCTTAGGTCATCCACTTGAGGGAAATTTGCTGATGTCCTACAAACCTCTACACTTGGAGGCCCAATAACGTCTACAAGAAAAGGTTGTGTAGTAGACATCAAGCTCTTTTCCGGAGCCATTGCCAGGGAGGTTAGCGCTTGAAGGTATATCTTTAGATCCTGCAATCGAATCTTTTTGTTTCTTGTTTTATCACTAGTTTAGTTTATAAAAGAAAGCTACACAAAAATGGAATTAAGGTTGCCTCATATGCTTCATCTTTTTAATGTCTTTCATGAAAATAAGGATTGCGATAATTGTGCCAAAGTGTTAGAAGAAGAATGTATTAAAATGTTTGGCACTAAATCTTTGTATGATGAGCATGATTGCAATGTTGTTAGTATGAATTATTTGAATACCCATGATGCTAATGATATGCAAAGCCACAAGCTTGGGGAAGCTATGTTTGATGAAGATGATATTTTCTCTCCCTCAAGTTTTGATGTGCAATTTTATTATGATGAAAGCATGCCTCCTATCTATGATGATTATTGTGATGACAAGTATGCTATATAGAATAATGATAACCATGAAACTTATCATCTTGATTTCAATTTTAAATCCCATGATAGTTATTTTGTTGAATTTTCTCCCACTATTCCGAATGAGAAGAATTTTGCTTATGTGGAGAGTAGTAAAATTTCTATGACTGTGCATCATGAAAATAATAGTTTATGTGATGGTTATATTGTTGAATTCATTCATCATGCTACTGAATATTATTATGAGGGAGTAACATATGCTTGTAGGAATTGAAATAATATCAAGTTTCCTCTCTATGTGTTGAAAATCTTGAAGATTTGCTTGTTTTACCTTCCTATGCAAGTTGATTCTTGTTCCCACAAGTTGTTTGCTCACAAAATCCCTATGCATAATAAGTGTGTTAGAATTAAATGTGCTAGTCATATTCTTCATGATGCTCTCTTTATGTTTCAATTCTTATCTTTTATGTGAGCATCTTTGAAATCATCATGCCTAGCTAGGGGCGTTAAACGATAGCGCTTGTTGGGAGGCAACCCAATTTTACTTCTGTTCTTTGCTTTTTGCTCCTGTTAAGTAATAAATAATTCATCTAGCCTATGTTTAGATGTGGTTCTTTGTTTTAATTAGTGTTTGTTCCAAGTAGAACCTTTGGGAAGACTTGGGTGAAGTCTTTGCGATCTTGCTGTAAAAAAATAGAAACTTTTGCGCTCATGAGATTAGCTGGAGAATGCGTTTAGGTTGATTCCTTTTGCAGATGATTAATAGACAAATTCCTCAGGTCCAACAATTTATTTCAGAATTTTTGGAGTATCAGAAGTATTCGAATGATACAGATTACTACAGACTGTTCTGTTTTTGACAGATTCTGTTTTCTACATGTTGTTTGCTTATTTTGATGAATCTATGAGTAGTATCAGAGGGTATGAACCATAGAGAAGTTGGAATACAATATATATTACAAAATTATGAATTTAGGATGAGTTCACAATAGTACCAAAAGTGGTGATTTATTTTATTATACTAATGGATCTCATGAGATTTTCTGTTGAGTTTTGTGTTGTGAAGTTTTCAAGTTTTGGGTAAAGATTCGATGAAATATGGAATAAGGAGTGGCAAGAGCCTAAGCTTGGGGATGCCCAAGGCACCCCAAGGTAACATTCAAGGACATCAAAGAGCCTAAGCTTGGGGATGCCCCGGATGGCATCCCCTCTTTCGTCTTCGTTAATCGGTAACTTTACTTGGAGCTATATTTTTATTCACCACATGATATGTGTTTTTCTTGGAGCATTATTTTATTTTATTTTGTTTTGCTTTCTATTTGAATAATATCCCAAGATCTGAAATTATTAAATGTTAGAGAGTCTTCACATAGTTACATAATTATTCAACAACTCATTGATCTTCACTTATATCTTTCGGAGTAGTTTGTCATTTGCTCTAGTGCTTCACTTATATCCTTTTAGAGCACGGCGGTGGTTTTATTTTGAAGAAATATATGAACTCTCATGCTTCACTTATATTATTTTGAGAGTCCTAAACAACATGGTAATTTTCTTTGGTTATAAAACTAGTCCTAATATGATGGGCATCCAAGATGGGCATAATAAAAACTTTCATATATATAAAGTGCATTGAATACTATGAGAAGTTTGATACTTGACGATTGTTTGGAGATATGAAGATGGTGATATTAGAGTCATGCTAGTTGAGCAGTTGTGAATTTGAGTGATACTTGTGTTAAAGTTTGTGATTCCCGTAGCATGCACGTCTGGTGAACCGTTATGTGATGAAGTCGGAGCATGATTTATTTATTGATTGTCTTCCTTATGAATGGTGGTCGGGGACAAGCGATATTCTTTTCCTACCAATCTATCCCCCTAGGAGCATGCGAGTAGTACTTTGTTTCGATAACTAATCAATTTTTGCAATAAGTATGTGAGTTCTTTATGACTAATGTTGAGTCCATGGATTATACGCACTCTCACCCTTCCACCATTGCTAGCCTCTCTTGTGCCGCACAACCTTCGCTGGTACCATACACCCACCATTACCTTCCTCAAAACAGCCACCATACCTACCTATTATGGCATTTCCATAGTCATTCTGAGATATATTGCCATGCAACTTTCCACCATTCCGGGTATTATGATACGCTCCATCATTGTCATATTGCTTTGCATGATCATGTAGTTGACATCGTATTTGTGGCAAAGACACCATTCATAATTCTCTCATACATGTGACTCATGAGTCATTGCACATCCCGGTACACCGCCGGAGGCATTCATATAGAGTCATATTTTGTTCCAAATATCGAGTTGTAATTCTTGAGTTGTAAGTAAAGAAAAGTGTGATGGTCATCATTATTAGAGCATTGTCCCATGTGAGGGAAGGATGATGGAGACTATGATTCCCCCACAAGTCGGGATGAGACTCCGGACGAAAAAAAAGAGAAAAAAAGAGGCCATAAAAAAAGAAGGCCCAAAAAACAAAAAAAATAAGAGAAAAAGAGAGAAGGGGTAATGCTACTATCCTTTTACCACACTTGTGCTTTAAAGTAGCAGCATGATCTTCATGACAGAGAGTATCCTATGTTGTCACTTTCATATACTAGTGGGAATCTTTCATTATAGAACTTGGCTTGTATATTCCAATGATGGGCTTCCTCAAAATGACCTAGGTCTTCGTGAGCAAGTGAGTTGGATGCACACCCACTTAGTTTCTTTTTGAGCTTTCATACACTTATAGCTCTAGTGCATCCGTTGCATGGCAATCGCTACTCACTCACATTGATATCTATTGATGGGAATCTCCATAGCCCGTTGATACGCCTGGTTGATGTGAGACTATCTTCTCCTTTTTGTCTTCTCCACAACCACCATTCTATTCCACCTATAGTGCTATGTCCATGACTCACGCTCATGTATTGCGTGAAGATTGAAAAAGTTTGAGAACATCAAAAGTATGAAACAATTGCTTGGCTTGTCATCAGGGTTTTGCATGATTTAAATATTTTGTGTGATGAAGATAGAGCTTAGCCAGACTATATGATTTTGTAGGGATAGTTTTCTTTGCCATGTTATTTTGAGAAGACATGATTACTTTGTTAGTATGCTTGAAATATAATTATTTTTATGTCAATATTAAACCTTTGTCTTGAATCTTTCGGATCTGAATATTCTTGCCACAATAAAGAGAATTACATGGATAAATATGTTAGGTAGCATTCCACATCAAAAATTTAGTTTTTATCATTTACCTACTCGAGGACGAGCAGGAATTAAGCTTGGGGATTCTTGATACGTCTCCAACCTATCTATAATTTTTGATTGTTCCATGCTATTATATTATCCATCTAGGATGTTTATATGCATTTATATGCTATTTTATATGATTTTTGGGACTAACCTATTAACCTAGAGCCTAGTGGTAGTTTTTGTTTTTTTCTTGTTTTTGAGTATCGCAGAAAAGGAAAATCAAACGGAGTCCAATTAACCTGAAATTTCACGGAGATTATTTTTGGGCCAGAAGAAGCCCATGTAGTATCGGAGATGTGCCAGAAGAGTCCCGAGGCACCCACGAGTGTGGGGGGCACGCCCTACGCCCCTGGGCGCGCCCCGTATCTCGTGGACGCCTCGGGGACCCCCCTGACTTGTTCCCAATGCCAACATCTCTTATATATACCAAAACTTCCAGAAAGAAACCTAGATCGGGAGTTCCACTGCCGCAAGCCTCTGAAGCCAACGAAAACCAATCTAGACCCATTCTGGCACCCTACCGGAGGGGGGAATCCCTCTCCAGTGGCCATCCTCATTATCCCGGTGCTCTCCATGACGAGGAGGGAGTAGTTCACCCTCGAGGATGAGGGTATGTACCAATAGCTATGTGTTTAATCTCTCTCTCTCTCTCTCTCTCGTGTTCTTGATATCGCACGATCTTGATGTATCATGAGCTTTGCTATTATGGTTGGATCTTATGATGTTTCTCCCCCTATAGTCTCTTGTGATGGATTGAGTTTTCTCTTTGAAGTTATCTTATCAGATTGAGTCTTTAAGGATTTCAGAACACTTGTTGTATGTCTTGCATGTGCTTATCTGTGGTGACAATGGGATATCACGTGATCCACTTGATGTATGTTTTGGTGATCAACTTGCGAGTTCTATGACCTCGTGACCTTATGCATAGGGGTTGGCACACGTTTTCGTCTTGACTCTCCGGTAGAAACTTTGGGGCACTCTTTGAAGTTCTTTGTGTTGGTTGAATAGATGAATCTAAGATTGTGTGATGCATATCGTATAAACATACCCATGGATACTTGAGGTGACATTGGAGTATCTAGGTGACATTAGGGTTTTGGTTGATTTGTGTCTTAAGGTGTTATTCTAGTACAAACTCTAGGATAGATCGAACGGAAAGAATAGCTTCGTGTTATTTTACTACGGACTCTTGAATAGATCCATCAGAAAGAATAACTTTGAGGTGGTTTCGTACCCTACAATAATCTCTTCGTTTGTTCTCCGCTATTAGTGACTTTGGAGTGACTCTTTGTTGCATGTTGAGGGATAGTTATATGATCCAATTATGTTATTATTGTTGAGAGACTTGCACTAGTGAAAGTATGAATCCTAGGCCTTGTTTCAACGCATTGCAATACCGTTTGTGCTCACAGTTATCATTAGTTACCTTGCTGTTTTTATATTATCAGGTTACAAAAACCTTTATCTACCATCCATATTGCACTTGTATCGCCATCTCTTCGCCGAACTAGTGCACCTATACAATTTACCATTGTATTGGGTGTGTTGGGGACACAAGAGACTCTTTGTTATTTGGTTGCAGGGTTGTTTGAGAGAGACCATCTTCATCCTACGCCTCCCACGGATTGATAAACCTTAGGTCATCTACTTGAGGGAAATTTGTTGTTGTCCTACAAACCTCTGCACTTGGAGGCCCAACAACGTCTACAAGAAGAAGGTTGTGTAGTAGACATCATTCGCCCACCACACGTCCCTAACATAGCGAACGTGCAACATTTCACCTCTGGTTCATCTATCCGAAAACGTGAAACACCGGGAATACTTTCCCGGATGTTTCCCCTCATCGCTGAAAGCACCTACTACCGCGTTAGAGCACACCTAGCACCGCTCATTGTCATGTCATGCATCGTCATGCTTATGTTTGCATTATATTTATTGTTTCTCCCCCCTCTTCTCTTGTTAGACACCGAGAGCGACTCCACTGCTACCAAGTAGGACTACTTTGTTAACGACCCCTCCTTGCCAGAGCCACCAGGCAAGCCCCCCCTTGATCACCAGATATCGCCTATTCTTCTCTCTACTGCTTGCATTAGAGTAGTTTAGCATGTTAGTGCTTTCCTTTAATCATATTCTAATGCATAGCCTGTCTTTGCTACTACTGTAGTTACCTTTACATGCAATCCTAAATGCTTAGTATAGGATGCTAGTATTCCATCAGTGGCCCTACATTCTTGTCCGTCTGCCATTCTATTCTACCAGGCCATGATCACTAGGGAGGTGATTACAGGTATATACCTATGTACATGATATATGATACATGTGGTGACTAAAGTCGAGTCGGCTCGTAGAGTGCCCGCAAGTGATTCCGACGTGGGGGCTGAAGGGGCAGGTGGTTCTACCCAGGTAGTGGTGGGCCTAGGTTCCCGACGGCCCCTGACTGTTACTTTGTGGCGGAGCGACAGGGCAGGTTGAGACCACCTAGGTGAGAGGTGGGACTGGCCCTGGTCGGCGTCCGCGATTACATCATTTAACACGCTTAATGAGATCTTGGTATTTGGTCTGAGTCTGAGTCTGGCCACTAGCCTATACGCACTAACCAACTATGCGGGAACAGTTATGGGCACTCGACGTCGTGGTATCAGTCGAAGCCTTCTTGACGTTAGCGACTCGGCGGCGCGCGCCAGGGTGGACTGCGTAATGCAACTTCCTTTGTAATGGTGGTTGCTAGGTCTGCTCACCGGCCGCGTACGGAACATGCAGGTGTGCAATGGGCAATGGGCCCAGACCCCTGCGCGCTTAGGATTTAGACCAGCGTGCTGACCTCTCTGTTGTGCCTAGGTAGAGCTGCGGCGTGTTGATCTTCTGAGGCCGGGCATGACCCAGGAAAGTGTGTCCGGCCAAAGGGGATCGAGCGTGTTGGGAAATGTGGTGCACCCCTGTAGGGAAGTTTATCTATTCGAATAGCCGTGTCCCTCGGTAAAAGGATGACCCGGAGTTGTACCTTGACCTTATGACAACTATAACCGGATACTTAATAAAACACACCATTTCAAGTGCCAGATACAACCCGGTGATCGCTCTCTCACAAGGCGACGAGGGGAGGATCGCCGGGTAGGATTATGCTATACGATGCTACTTGATGAACTTACCATCTACTCTCTTCTATATGCTTCAAGATGGAGGCTGCCAGAAGCGTAGTCTTCAATAGGACTAGCTATCCCCCTTTTATTCTGGCATTCTGCAGTTCAGTCCACAGATACTATCCATTTCATTGATACCATTGCATAGGTAGTGTAGATCCTTGCTTACGAGTACTTTGGATGAGTACTCACGGTACCTTTGCTCCCTCTTTTCCCCCTTTCCATTTTTCTCGGATGTCGCAACCAGATGATGGAGTCCAGGAGCCAAAGGATCCCGAGAAGATTTCTACGTGGAGTTCAGCTTCAAGGAGTAGTTAGGAGATCCCAGGCAGGAGGCCTTGCCTTCTCGATCGTTGCTACTTTTGTGCTAGCCTTCTTAAGGCAAACTTGTTTAACTTATGTCTGTACTCAGATATTATTTCTTCCGCCGACTCTTGTGCATTCGAGCTTATGTATTCGATCCCTCGAGGCCCCTGGCTTGTAATATAAAGCTTGTATTATTTTATTTTGTGTCTAGAGTTGTGTTGTGATATCTTCCCATGAGTCCTTGATCTTGATCATACACATTTGCGTGTATGATTAGTGTACGGTCAAATCAAGGGTGTCATAAGTTGGTATTAGAGCCGACTGCCTATAGGAATCCCCCTTCCACACTCCTAGGCTGAAGTTGAGTCTAGTCGATAAAAATTGTTTTACTAACTTGGCTGTGCGGCCCATGGGCTCACGTCACCATTGGGTGATATTAGGATGTTTTATTCCTTGTCTATACTCTAGGACTCTGATCTCTCTTCTATTCGTGTTAAACGAATTATGCTAAATCTAACATTAGGATCTCGTGATCACTTTCACCCGGAGAACACCTTATTACTGATGATCGTCTGCTGCACCTGAAGATTCCGAGGTTACTCTATGATGTTCTCCTGAGACACTTGTACCCACGGCCTTTGCAAATTCCCTACCACTGCTATATCCTTATTGATAACTGCATACACCTACCATTCTTACATTCAATCCTGTTGATCTTGTTATTACAAGATGCCCCGAACTGCTCTCCGTTATTCCGGGAATCTGTTGAGCTTACTGTCTTGCAGTTCCCTGTCACCTAAATACCCCTACAGAAAATTTTGTGCACCTATTGAGTATCCGCTCATCGTCAGTTGATTCTTGTAATTCACAAAAGTCTTCATAATACCATTCGTTCTTCTGAAAATCCTCAACAGCCTATTGTTCCTGAATTTCTTGCTTGCTTGCATTATGGTTAATACCATAAGTCTAGTAATCTTATTGTCATCCTTTTTCATTATCATTTTGAGTCTGTTGATACAATATGTTGCGAATGCTCGCAATCCTCAATCAGATCCTAGAATTCATCCTTCCGGCTCACACGTAATTTTAACATGTGTTGGATCTCGACCAATCAAATCGCCATCGATTGTACCCCTAAGGCTATTCTACCTATCCATCACTAATCAGAGCATTGCTTCTGATCCCTGGTCTTGGAATTCATAATTCCTTTGCAACTGAGCTTTGAGTTAGTCAGTTGTTTCTATAATCCAATGTCCTTGCATTGTTTTCTTCCTCTATTGTGTGCCGATGCTCACATCAGCTCTGTTATGGACCGTCAGATCCTTTGTTGAATTATCATCAGTGTCCTTCATATAAAAAAACCTCGAGAAGTTCTTTCCCTGATATATAATGTCGTTGGTAAATCCTATTCTCTAATTTGGCCAACCATGCTCTACTTTTGAGATGGTGATATTTACTCTTGAATCTTGTGGTATATGTTTCTAAGATGCCTCGATGGGTTGAACCTATACCTTCCCTAAAATCATATGAACCTGAAAGTTTACACAAGTCATATCATTCTGGAGTTTTACCAGATAATTTTGTGCTCTACAACTTCTTCAAAGATGAGAAGTAAATGAAAGGTTAGGCATTGTAGAAGTGGAGTCGACCTTGAACCTTTGTGTTCATGCCCATGGACCCAATGTGGAACTTATCATGGAAGCTTCTTGCAAAAGTATTAAATCATTTGAATAATTCTTTCGGGGTCATTATATTGGATCCCTTGCAGCTATGGTTCCGACCATGCTAACTTTATTTAATATATTTCTGAAAAGAAACCATTCCAGTGCCTCGTCTATTTTTGACAAGGTTAAAGTATCTTCTATCGCTACTCAACAATCCAGTTCAGTTTCTATCCTAATCTACTTTCAAGTTTTACCTCTGTTATCTAGAGGATATCATGGAACTGCATAACTTCTTATGTGTTCTTCATCAACTATTGTTCTCGCCGATTCCAATTTTCCATGGGTTCTGAGTTGTTGAACACTCAAGAACACCGATAAGTGAATCGATTCCGCACTCCGGTTCAATAAATCTAAGTAATTTTCATTGCTTACGAGTTTAATAATTCTTCAAGTCATTCCTAGCCTGATCGGCTATATCATTATTGTGTTAAATTTTAATTGTGCTACCTGGTCCTTCTTTCCAGAGCACAATTTTCGACGATAAGCTAACCTTACGTCGGGCTTTCTCATCATATAATTTCGCCTTAAACAGCAAGCTTGATTTTGAGTTTGTCTCGTACCCTTGGTTCGAATAACCTTTCTCTTCATCATTCCATTGAATTGATATCATCGCTGATTGATTACATCTTCATGAAATCTCTTGACAAAGGTGTCGTGATCATCATCAACATTCTTATTTCTTCCGAGATCTCTATCAAATTCTTTATGAGAAATACCCTCCTTGCCCCTCGATGATTTGTGTTATCATCGGCAACTTTATTTCCTTCCCTCCAACACAAACTTGTTCATGTCTCATGTAGTACCTTGAGTTCCTTTCTATCCAGCTGATGTTATGATCTACCTTGGAGTATTACCATCTGTTATGTCGAGAATGTTGTGAGAATTGCTCCACCTCTTAAGAATTCTTGGTATAGTGGTACTTCTCACCATCGCCATTCTTTCTCGTGTTGTTTCTAACCGGAATACCGACAAATGGTCTGTGATGTGTAAAATTCAAAAATTCTAGCAACCCTATTGCTTTGACATTCATCATTCAAACATTGATCGTGCTACCTAGTCTAGATTTTCTGGTGCACTTTTCAACCAATGTATAATTGTGTATGTTTTCTTCGAGCATACATCATTATATCATTTGATCTGACAAATTTTATCTCCTTGTTCACATAATTTTGGAAATCCATCCTTTTGGAAATCATGATGAATTGTCGATGAGTCCATCAGCCACCTCCTCATCCTCTCCTTGATTTATTGATGAACTCTTGTTTCGGGACTCGCTTCTATGGTTCATTTCCTGAGAATCTTACAATGCCATCTCGTTAATTTGTGTTGCACCTTTCCATCTCAGGCATCCCGAGTCTGAGGTATCCTGACACCAATCAGATCTGAATCTCGGTCAGATATGATGGTTCGAACATATTTTCAAGGGTTATAACATTGGTCTTTATATGACCCAGTAAGGTGATGTCATGCCTAGAACACCTGGCCAGAGGACCTATTGTCATAGTTTCCTTTTTAACAAGCTTAGTGATTCTTCCATGAGGAAATTGTAAGACTTATTTTATAAGTTTTCCTGATGGATCCTTTGTGTATCCAAAGTCTGATCTTTGCTTGAAGACCATTTCAATGCTATCTCGAAGCATGTATGTTGTACTCCTATCATCGATAAGAACATTTGAAGCACAATGCTAATTTCTTTATCAATTATTCAAACATTGTTGTTTGGGTAATGTCATGAAATTCCTCTCCCCTTACCTAAATGGTTTTCTACTTCTATCATGTCATGGATATCATGCTCTGTTTGTCCTTGGGAAGGATATACCCCTGAAATATGTGTTTAAACACACTTTCCTTTCTATTGTTCTGTTTAATTTGATAATCATATTATCATTTCCATTGTTTGGTTTAACCTTTCTTGAGGTCTATATGATCTAAGCAGTAATATTCCCTTGCTTATGTAAACACCTTGGTGTACAATTCTGTCAGCAAGACCCTATTACTATTGTTGATGACATTCCGGTAACCACCGATGAACAAGAACTTTGGCTATTGGTCCGCCTCGTTCAATGAGCAGGAAGATGGTTCTCTTCGTCCCTCGCCTTTGGTACTGATGTTCTCGCTGACATAACTAACATGCTACCCTCTGACATGCCTTACTATCGTGAACATGCAATATGTCAGCGCCTTTCCTACTTTAAACCCACATGGAGGGCCCATAACCCACACATCCACAGGAACCGAACCTGACTCTCCTGTACAACCTGTTGTCAAAGTTATTCCTCCTGCTTGACTTCATATGTAATTCACAGGCCACCTGCCTAGTGATCTATTCTGGTATCAGACAGAGGACTTATTCCCATTGCTTTGAACCCCTTTCACTCTTCGTTTCAGGTAATGAACGATTGCCTATGCGCTTGAAACTTCTATTTTGGACCTTCTTACTTTGCTCTCGATAGTCTCAAGTTTCAATTCAAAGTTACTTACCACCACCTTTCTTGATGTTATCTACCAGATAAGCAACATTGTAGTGACCCGTTCTTCCTAAGTTACCCCTTGTCCTTCATACGTATGGCGGAGTTCCCGAAGAAAGGATGTCGACTTCATCATGATGACCTGAAGCAAAGACATGAAGACATCAACGTAATGGACCGACCTCTTCGAGAAGAGAAACCAAAAAAACAAGCACATTCATTAAACCTTCACAACCAAGACTTTTCCCCATACACACCTCTTAAATCTTGAGACGAGATTTCTTGTAGTGGAGGAGAATTGTGACGCCCGGATACTTAAGCTACAGTAATCCCCCCAATGATTCCATGTCATTAGGTTTAACTTAGCCAAAATGCCACTTAACAAAAATCAAAGTCAAATTATTATATCTTCAAAAATTAAAACAAAAATGTTCGATGGGTTGCAAAACAAATTCACTATCTAATTGTCATAAATAAACCAACTTTATTTTAAACTGGGCGAACAGCCCAAAATAAATCTTTCCTATTTAAACAAAATTTCAAATGAATCCAATTAGTCCTCAAACTTTTTGTGGCAATGCTAAATAATTTATAGTATTTATATGTCAAAGCTCTACTTTTTAAAAAGTCATTTGGTTCAAGATTTAAATCCCAAACAGAAGCTAGCTAAAGAAACAGAAAAGAAAAATGAAAACTGAATAAAAAAAAGAGAGAAGAAGGAAGAACCCCCCCCCCTCATCTCCATAGGCCTTAGGCCACAGACAGGCCTGCTAGGCCTAGGTGCCCCCACTGTCTCCCAACCCTAGCCACTAACCCCCCATGTTCCCCACTCTCCCCCATAATCCCTCCCCCCCCCCCCCGAGCGCCTCCTTCCCCACCCCTCTGCCGCACGGCCCCGAGGGCGCCCCGCCGCCGCCGCTTGAGTCCCGCCATCACGTCACCCTGATGCCGCCCCCGACGTCGTCGCTCGCTGCTTCAGAAACTCCCCCCCCGCCTCTCCTTCACCGGTCCTCCCCGTCGGCCTCGGCCACCACCACCACCTGCCATCGACCCGCTTCTCCGACTCGTCTTCGACCGCTCCGACCAACCCACACCTCCCTCATTCTCCCACGACCTCCTCTGTGAGCTCCCGGGGCTGTTCCCCCTCTCCTCCTCACCGATTCACTGCCGTAGGCCATGGGACGCGCCGCCCATGCTCCTGACCGTGGCCATAGTCACCCTGTCCGCGCCTGTGTTCCGAGTGTCACCACCCATGCTCGCGCTTGGTCGCGACTCGGCTCGGCTGGACCCGAGCGCGCTAATCCTCGGCTCCCCCGCTAGTTGTTGCCTGCTTGTGCTGCCTGATGGTGCCGTTTCGCCCGTGCCCCACCGCTCGTGCCGCTGATACGTCCATTTTGCATCATGCTTTTATATCGATATTTATTGCATTATGGGCTGTTATTACACATTATGCCACAATACTTATGCCTATTCTCTCTTATTTTACAAGGTTTACATAAAGAGGGAGAATGCCGGTAGCTGGGATTCTGGGCTAGAGAAGGAGCAAATATTAGAGACCTATTCTGCACAGCTCCAAAAGTCCTGAAACTTCACAGAAGTCATTTTTAGAATATATAAAAAATACTGAGCGCAAGAAGTTCACCAGGGGGGCCACACCCTACCCACGAGGGTGGGGGCGCGCCCTACCCCCTGGGCTCCCCCTACCTCATGGGCCCCTAGTGGCCCTCTGATGTCCATCTTCTGCTACATGGAGTCTTTCGATGAGTAAAAAATTATAAGCCATCTTTCCGGACGAGACTCCGCCGCCACGAGGCAGAACCTTGGCGGAACCAATCTAGGGCTTTGGCGGAGCTGTTCTGCCGGGGAAACTTCCCTCCGGGAGGGGAAATCATCGCCATCGTCATCACCAACGCACCTCTCATTGGGAGAGGGTCAATCTCCATCAACATCTTCACCAGCACCATCCCCTCTCAAAACCCTAGTTCATCTCTTATATCCAATTCTTGCCTCCAAGTATGGGATTGGTACCCGTGGGTTGCTAGTAGTGTTAATTACTCCTTTGTAACACCCCAGATGTAACTTTCCCTATTTGTACTCCAGCTCTTGCCGTTTCCGACGTTAAGTTATATTTATTTCCTCAGGTTCGGGTCTTTGTCTCCGTGTGTTGTTGTCTTTGTCATGCATCTCATATCATGCCATCATGTGCATTGCATTTGCATACGTGTTCATCTCATGCATTCGAGCATTTTCCCCGTTGTCCGTTTTGCATTCCGGCGCTTCGTTCTCCTCCGGTGGTCATTTCTAGCTTTCTTTCGTGTGTGGGGATTAAACATTTCCGGATTGGACCGAGACTTGCCAAGCGGCCTTGATTTACTACCGGTAGACCGCCTGTCAAGTTTCGTACCATTTGGACGTCGTTTGATACTCCAATGGTTAACCAAGGGACCGAAAAGGCCTCGTGTGTGTTGCAGCCCAACACCCCTCCAATTTGGACCAAAACCCACCAAACTCTGCTCCATGTCCTAGAGCGTTCGATCACGATCGCGTTGCCGAAAACCGCACCTCATTTGGACTCTCCTAGCTCCCTCTATGCCTATATATACACCCCCCTCCGAAATTCACGAGTCTCCCCTCCCCCCTAAACCCTAGATCCATCCGCCGCCGCCGCCGGACGTGTCCGGACGGGGCCGGACAGCGTCCGCCCGCCGCCTCCAGCCACCCGCGCGTCGACACGTGGCGGCCGCCACCTCCCACCGCCGCCGGCCCGCCCGGCCCAGGCGAGGCCCCTACAAGCCGGCCGCCCCGCGCTGCCTCCCTCCTCGGCCCGGCCGCCACCTCCGCCGCCGCCGCCGCCCCGCCCAGGCGAGGCCCCCACGAGCCCGCGAGCCGGCCGTCCCGCGCCGCCTCCCTCCTCGGCCCGGCCGCCGCCTCCGCCGCCGCCGCCGCCCCGCCCGGCCGTCGTCGCCCAGCCGTCCGCCGCCACCGTCCCGGTCCGCCACCGCCTCGTCGTTGGGGTCGCCGCCCCGAGCCGCCGCAGAAGCTCCGGCCACCACCGCCGCCGCCTCGGCCACCGGCGACCGCGCCCTCGCCGGCCGCCTCCTCCCTCCTCCACGCCGGCTCCGGCGAACTCGGGTCCGGCCAGCTACAGTGCCACGAGATCCGATCTGGATCGGGGTTGCTACTGTAAACCCTAGGGGTAGTTTTTTCACTAAGTCCCGGATATTTTTAGTTCATATGCCCCTGTTCGCGGCCCCGTAACTTTGCATCCGTAGCTCCGATTTGGGCATATAGCATATCAAAATGTTCATCTCAGAGAGTAAATCGTTTCATTCCATTGCCTCATTTTCATTTGAGCTCATCTCGATGCCCGAAATTCTGTTAGAAGAGGGCTACTTGAGTTAATTGTCAGATCTGTTACTCCGTTTAGCACTTTTGTCATTTTTTCCATGATTATTGTGTGCATGCTATGCCCATGAGTTCTACATGTGTTTTTGCTAAGGGTTTTGTCATCTTTCCAGAGGTGCAACCCATATATTTTTAGGATGTGTGTGGTGGCTTGTGCAAGCTTGCAAAGTGGTGCACTTGCAAAGTCCTGGGATTGTTTAGTTCATGATGCCATATGTTCTTGTTGTTTCCTAGTGATCCGTGCCTCTTTTGAGGATGATCATTAAGGGAGTTTTGTTAATATTGTAGTGTTCTATCCATCCATGTCTTTGTTTGCAATTATGGAGCACCCTAGCTTGAGTCAATCGAGCTCTACTTTTGCTTCGTTGCGAATCTGGGCAGATCGTCAACTTGTTTGCGATTTTGCCGATGTTATTGTAGTTGACCCGTGCATGCTATTCCATTGTTCTTGCCATGTCTAGCTTGTATTTTGTGCCTTCTTAAGGGATGTATGCTTGTGTTGCCATGACTTGCCCCGTGGTGATTGCATCGAGCTCGTAAACATGCCTTCGTGAGTTATGTTTCAGCATGTCCCAGTTTTCACCAAGTCTGAAAACTGATTATGTTTTTGCTATGTTCGTATGCTTGTTAGTATATTTTGTGATCCCTTTTGGCTCAAGGTCACCAAGGGACTTTTGTTAAGCTTGTTGAGTAGCTCCATGCCATGTCTTTCTTTATCATGTTCAGGTCCTGTAGCATGTTGTTTTGTTGCTCCAAAGAGGGCTATATGATCTGAAATTCCAGACAAGAGT
The DNA here is from genome assembly GCF_056163025.1 of Triticum urartu. Taxonomy (NCBI): domain Eukaryota; kingdom Viridiplantae; phylum Streptophyta; class Magnoliopsida; order Poales; family Poaceae; genus Triticum; species Triticum urartu. The sequence goes on along the minus strand of NC_141873.1, from coordinate 187,562,306 downwards.
TAATTTCACCAAGTCTGAGATCTGTTTGTCATTTGCGTTTTTGCCATGCTTGTTTGAACCTCCTAATGGATGAATTGTCTGTAGCTCAGTGCTAGACTTTTGTTAAGAATCCTGAATGCTTCCCTTCCATGTATTTTGTTGTCATGTTTGGGTGCTGTAGCATGTTCATCTCATTGCATTTAGATGCCTACTTGCTGTAAATCGCAGACCGGTGTCATATTTGAATCGCTTGCCATTTCCAAACCGCAACTCCGATTCCGGCGTTCTTTATATTGTTTTCAAGAGATTTCATCTCATCTTTCCAGTGGCAGACTTGGAATTCCAAGTTGAGGCCAGGTTCATGCGTTTCCTGTCATATCTTGCATTTTGCATCCCGCATCGCATCCCGCATAGCATATCATCATTTCATCATATTGCTTGGTCTTGCACGTGGTTGATTGTATCCTTGTTGCTTGTCTGTCTTGTTTGGGTAGATCCGGGAGACGAGTTCGCTAACGAGGAGCCCGTTGAGTTTGCTCTTGAGGATCCAATCAACCCTGACAACTGTGCAGGCAAGATGATCATACCCTCGAAATCACTACTATCTTTGCTATGCTACTTTGCTCGCTCTTTTGCTATGCCATTGCTACGATGCCTACCACTTGCTTGCAAGCCTCCCAAATTGCCATGTCAAACCTCTAACCCACCTTGTCCTAGCAAACCGTTGATTGGCTATGTTACCGCTTTGCTCAGCCCCTCTTATAGCGTTGCTAGTTGCAGGTGAAGATTGGAGGCCGTTCCTTGTTGGAACATTTATTTACTTGTTGGGATATGATTATATTGATTGCTATCTTAATGCATCTATATACTTGGTAAAGGGTGGAAGGCTCGGCCTCTTGCCTAGTGTTTTGTTCCACTCTTGCCGCCCTAGTTTTCGTCATATCGGTGTTATGTTCCCGGATTTTTGCGTTCCTTGATCGGTTGGGTTATAATGGGAACCCCTTGATATTTCGCCTTGATTAAAGCTTTTCCAGCAATGCCCAACCTTGGTTTTACCATTTGCCACCTAGCCTTTTCTTTCGCTTGGGTTTTGCAGACTCAAGGGTCATCTTATTTTAACCCCCCGGGCCAGTGCTCCTCTGAGTGTTGGTCCAAACTAGAGCCCCTTGCAGCGCCACCTCGGGGAAACTCGAGGGCTGGTTTTAGTTGTATGGATTGCTTATCTGGGTGTGCCCTGAGAAAGAGATATGTGCGGCTCCTATCGGGATTTGTCGGCACATTCGGGCGGTGTTGCTGGATTTGTTTTAACCTGTCGAAGTGTCTTGAGTTACCGAGACCGAGTCTGATCGGAACGTCTTGGGAGGAGGTCTATTCCTTCGTTGACCGTGAGAGCTTGTCATGGGCTAAGTTGGGACTCCCCTGCAGGGATTGAACTTTTGAAAGCCGTGCCTCGGTTGTAGATAACTTGAACCTTAATTAAATTAAAATGAATCAACTGAGTGTGTTATCGTGATGGCCTCTTCTCGGCGGAATCCGGGAAGTGGACACGGTGTTGGAGAAATGTTTGCGCAGGTTGTTCTCTAGTTTCTCGGTCGTGCTTTGCTTCCTCTTCTCGCTCTCCTTTGCGAATAAGTTAGCCACCATACTTGCTAGTCGCTTGCTGCAGCTCCACTTACTTTTTACCTGGCCATACCTATAAGCTTAAATAGTCTTGATCGCGAGGGTGCGAGATTGCTGAGTCCCTATGGCTCACAGATTACTATTACACCAGATGCAGGGCCTGATGATTCTGCTCCAGGAGACGCGTACGAGCTCAAGTGGGAGTTCGACGAAGACTCTCAACGATATTATGTTTCCTTTCCCGACGATCAGTAGTGGTGCCCAGTTGGGGGTGAACGGGACCGTTGTCGCATGTTGGGTTCTCTTTTATTTTGGCGCCGTAGTCGGGCCTTGAGTGTATGGATGATGTAATGTTATTTATGTACTTGATTGACGTGGCGAGTGTAAGCCAACTATGTTATCTCCCCTTTTATTATTATTACATGGGATGTTGTGAAGATTGCCTAACTTGCGACATATGCCTTCAATGCGATTATGTCTCTAAGTCGTGCCTTGACACGTGGGAGCTATAGTCGCATCGAGGGTGTTACATCCTTGTAGTTGATGCTAGTTGGTTTATTTGGTGGAAGATCATATGTTCAGATCCTATATGCATATTAATACCCCTCTGATTATGAACATGAATATGCTTTGTGAGTAGTTACGTTTGTTCCTGAGGACATGGGCGAAGTCTTGCTATTAGTAGTCATGTGAATTTGGTATTCGTTCGATATTTTGATGAGATGTATGTTGTCTCTCCTCTAGTGGTGTTATGTGAACATCGACTACATGACACTTCACCATTATTTGGGCCTAGAGGAAGGCATTGGGAAGTAATAAGTAGATGATGTGTTGCTAGAGTGACAGAAGCTTAAACCCTAGTTTATGCGTTGCTTCGTAAGGGGCTGATTTGGATCCACATGTTTCATGCTATGGTTAGGTTTAACTTAATACTTTTGTTGTAGTTGCGGATGCTTGCAATACAGGTTTATCATAAGTGGGATGCTTGTCCAAGTAAGGACAGCACCCAAGCACCGGTCCACCCACATACCAAATTATCAAAGTACCGAACGCGAATCATATGATCGTGATGAAACCTAGCTTGACGATATTCCCATGTGTCCTCGGGAGCGCTTTACATCCTGTCCTTTGCTACAAAAAGGATTGGGCCACCTTGCTGCACTTTATTTACTTTTGTTACTTGTTGCTCGTTACAAATTATCCTATCACAAAACTATATGTTACCTATATTTTCAGTGCTTGCAGAGAATACCTTGCTGAAAACCGCTTATCATTTCCTTCTGCTCCTCGTTGGATTCGACACTCTTACTTATCAAAAAGACTACGATAGACCCCCTATACTTGTGGGTCATCAGCCGCCGCCTGTTGTCGTGGCCCCTACTGCTCCCGCTGCTGCTTAGTGCTGCCCGCGCCGACGTAGCCCCGCTACCTGCCGTGATTCTGATGTGGGGGCTGAAGGGGCAGGTGGTTCCACCCAGGTATTGGTGGGTCTCGGTTCCCGACGGCCCCCGACTGTTACTTTGTGGCAGAGCGACAAGGCAGGTTGAGACTACCTATGTGAGAGCTGGGCCTGGCCCTGGTCGGCGTCCGCGGTTACATCATTTAACACGCTTAACGAGATCTTCGTATTTGATCTGAGTCTGGGAACTGGCCTATAAGCACTAACCAACTACGCGGGAACAATTATGGGCACTCGACATCGTGGTATCGGTCGAAGCCTTCTTGACGTTAGCAACTGAGTGGCGAATGCAGGGTTGGACCGCGTAACACAACTTCCTTTGTAATGGAGGTTGCTAGGTCTGCTCACCGGCCGCATACGCAACATGCAGGTGTGCAATGGGCGATGGGCCCAGACCCCTACGCGCTTAGGATTTAGACCAGCATGTTGACCTCTCTGTTGTGCCTTGGTAGGGCTGCGACGTGTTGATCTTCCGAGGCCGGGCATGACCCAGGAAAGTGTGTCCGACCAAACGGGATCGAGCATGTTGGGAAATGTGGTGCACTCCTGCAGGGAAGTTTACCTATTCGAATAGTTGTGTCCCTCGGTAAAAGGACGACCCGGAGTTGTACCTTGACCTTATGAAATCTAGAACCGGATACTTAATAAAGCACACCCTTTCAAGTGCCAGATACAACCCGGTGATCGCTCTCTCACAGGGCGACAAGGGGAGGATTGCCGGGTAGGATTATGCTATATGATGCTACTTGGTGAACTTACCATCTACTCTCTTCTATATGCTTCAAGATGGAGGCTGCCAGAAGCGTATTATTCGATAGGACTAGCTATCCCCCTCTTATTCTGGCATTCTGCAGTTCAGTCCCAAGATACTATCCATTTCATTGATACCATTGCATATGTAGTGTAGATCCTTGCTTGCGAGTACTTTGGATGAGTACTCACGGTTGCTTTGCTCCCTCTTTTCCCCCTTTTCCATTTTTCTCGGATGTCGCAACCAGATGATGGAGTCCAGGAGCCAGAGGATCCCGAGAAGAATTCTACATGGAGTTCTGCTTCGAGGAGTAGTTAGGAGGTCCCAGGCAGGAGGCCTTGCCTTTTCGATCGTTGCTACTTTTGTGCTAGCCTTCTTAAGGCAAACTTGTTTAACTTATGTCTGTACTCAGATATTATTGCTTCCACTGACTCTTGTGCATTCAAGCTTATGTATTCGAGCCCTCGAGGCCCCTGGCTTGTAATATATAAAGCTTTTATTATTTTATTTTGTGTCTAGAGTTGTGTTTTGATATCTTCTCGTGAGTCCTTGATCTTCATCGAACACATTTGCGTGTATGATTAGTGTACGGTCAAATCGAGAGCGTCACAATTTGTTCCACACAAAGGGAATTGTGAAGGAATGTTCTTTCCTCGTCATCATTGATGGAGGGAGTTGTTGTCGGTGTTCTGGGGACCAGGGTACCCCGACATGCCTGCCTGCGGCCCACAGCATGGCTCCTTCGATAGCTTGGTATGGCCCATCTGCAAGACTTTCAAGACAAGAGCCTCATGAGGCGGATGACACCAAGAGCTCCAGAGGGAGCGGCCTTCCCAGGTTGCCTCCCGAGGAGCGGAGATTCCTATGCATGTGCCCAGCCTCACGAGGCTGCGATGACGCGAGCCATGGCGACCAAGGCCAGGCAGGCGCCAATGGGCATAGAGGAGGTAGTTTCCCATTCAGTGCTAAAGGAGAAAGGACAGACATGGGTTCCCAAGGAATCCCCCAAAGGTTTCCATTCCTGTGCAACGAGACCAAGACCATGAGCTCGGCAGGATGGAGGTCACCGTCGAGCCCACCACCACGTCACAACCTGAATATTTGCAGGAGAATACCACCTTTTGTCAGGGTTAGATGTACCTCTTGTCCCCTTTCAAATTGACCGTTGTGGAATATCTTCCTGCCTAAGTTTTGGGGAAGAGGACCAAGGCCACTATAAATATAGTTTAGCCACCACCGTAGAGGGGGTAGACTCATTCTCACTCCCCGAGCCCTCGCGAGGCATCTCATCCAATGAACTAGTTCATCCTCAAACCTCCTCGCGAGGCCAATCCACCACAAAGCAGGAGTAGGGTTTTACACCGCAAAGTGGCACGAACCTGAGTAAACTGTCGTGTCCATGTTCTTCCTCACTCTAACGTGTACCCGGCAAGACTAGGTTGTAGGGCGACGAGATTGTGACTTGAGAGGTTGAGATCTTCGCACACGCCCCAGAATTCAAACCTTCTTGGGTCTGCGGAGTCTTGAATCCAACATTTGGCACGCTAGGTAGGGGCGTGTCGAAGCTCCGCCTCTTCGCCAACCGCACTCCATCTTCGCCTCGTGTCCTATGGCAGGCGTCGTCCCATAGACATGCCCGTCGGGAGCTTAGAGGGGCGTCGCGGGCCATCAGGTCCTCTGTAACACCCCGGATGTAATTTACCTAATATGTAATCCAACTGTTGCCGTTTCCGGCGCCAAGTTATTTTATTTCCTCGGGTTCGGGTTTTTGTCTCCGTGTGTTGTTGTCATTGTCATAAATCTCATATCATTTCATCATGTGCATTGCATTTGCATACGTGTTCGTCTCATGCGTCCGAGCATTTTCCCCGTTGTCCGTTTTGCATTCCGGCCCTTCTATCTCCTACGGTGCTCATTTCTACCTTCTTTTTGTGTGTGGGGATTAAACATTTCCGGATGGTACCGAGACTTGTCAAGCAGCCTTGGTTTACTACCAGTAGACCGCCTGTCAAGTTTCGTACCATTTGGACTTCGTTTGATGCTCCAACGGTTAACCGAGGGACCAAGAAGGCCTCGTGTGTGTTGCAGCCCAACACCCCTCTAATTTGGCCCAAAACCCACCAATACCCTCTCCATCATCTAGAGCGTTCGATCACGATCGCGTGGCCGAAAACCGCACCTCATTTGGACTCTCCTAGCTCCTCCTATGCCTATAAATAGGTCCCCCTCCGAAATCCATGGTTCTCCCCCCCGAAACCCTAAAATCAGATCCGCCGCGCACCGGACGTGTCTGGCCCGCGCCAGACAGTGTCCGCCGCCACCTCCGGCCAATCAGGGAGCACCACGTGGCCCCCCGAGCCCCACTTCGCCGCCCAGTGCCGCCGGCCTGCCCGGGCCCAAGGCGGGCCCTCTCCCCGCGCCGATCCGGGCCACCGCGCCCGAGCGCCCCGCCGCCTCCATCACCAACTCCGATGGCCGGAGCCCCGTGCTGCCCCATCCCTCAAGTCCGGCTGGCGAGCCTCAAGCCCGCGCCACCGCGACGTCATCCCCCGCCGGCGACCGCACCAACCCCAGCGCGCCTCGCCCTCACCTCGCCGGCCCCAAGTCCGGCGACCCCCGCGCCCTTCTCTAGCGAGAGATCCGGCCGGCCTCTTCCCCAGCGAACTCCGGCGACATTGAACCTCGATCCGTGCGCCAGCTACAGTACCGGCCCGATCCGATCTGGAAACCCTAGATCTCCCTCGGTTGGCTTTTCCCCCTCCTCTCAGTATTTTTGTGCAACTTCATCATGCTATATCTCTGCATCCGTAGCTCCCTTTAGGGCGTGTAGCATATCAAAATGTTCGCCTCAGAGAGTACATCATTTCATATCATTGCATCATTTTCATTTGAGCTCATCTTGATGCCCGAAATGCTATTGGAAGAGAGCTATTTGAGTTGATTGTCAGATCTGCTGCATCAAATAGCTATTTGTCATTTTTGCCATGATTAATGCATGCATGATATGCTCCTGAGCTCTACATGTGTTTTGTTATACGCCATGCCATCTTTCCAGAGGTGCTTACCATGTATTTTCTGATATGTGTGGTGACTAGCACAAGCTTGCAAAGTAGTGCATTCGTTAATGCTGATTTCAGGGACTTAGAAATATCACTAAGTCCTTGACCTGTTTTTATCAATATGCCATATGTTCATCTTGTTTCCTAGTGATCCGTGCCTCTTTTGAGGATGATAAGTAAGGATGATTTGTTAATCCAGTGGTGCTCTATCCATACATGCCTTTGTTTGCAATTATGGAGCACCCTAGCTTGAGTCAATCGAGCTCTAATTTAGCTATTTCGTGAATCTAGGCAGATTGTCTACTTGTAAACGATTTTGCCGAGGATGTTGTAGTTGATCCGTGCATGCTATGTTGTTGTTCTTGCCATTTCTAGCTTGTATGATATGTATTCTTGATGGGTGTATGCTTAGTTTGTCATGCCTTGCTCTGTATTGAGTGCATCGAGCTCGTAAACATGCCTACTTGTTAACAGATTTGCATGCTCCAGTTTTTCTCTAAGTCTGAGATCTGATTATGTTTTTGCCATGTTCACATGCTTGCAATTGTATTTTCTGTTCCCTTTTGGCTCAATGTCACCAAGGGACTTTTGTTAAGCTCTTTGAGTAGCTCCATGCCATGCCTTGCTTTGCCATGTTAAACTCCTGCAGCATATAGTTTTAATGCTTCAAAGTGTGCTACCTCATCTGAAATTCCAGGCTTGTGTTAATTTCACCAAGTCTGAAATCTGTTATTATTTGCATTTTTGCCATGCTTGTTTGAACCTGTTAATGGATGAATTGGCCATAGCTCAGTGTTCATATTTTTTCAAGCATTATGAGTGGATCCCTGCCATGTATTTTGTTGCCATGTTTGAGTGTTGTAGCATAATTATCTCGATGCATTTAGATGGCTACTTGCTGTTTATCGCAGACCGGTGCCATATTTGTTTTGCTTGCCATTTCCAAACCGTGCATCCGATTCCGGTCATCTTTATATCGATTTCAACCGAAATCACCTCATCTTTCCAGTGGCACTCTTGGATTTCCAAGTTGAGGCCAGGTTCTTTCATTCCTTGTCAAATCTTGCATATGCATCACATACCGCATCCCGCAATGCATACCATGTTTGCATCATGTCGTTTGAGTTTGCACGTGGTTGATTGTGTCCTTTTTGCTTGTTTGTCTTGTTTGGGTAGAGCCGGGAGACGAGTTCGCTAACAGGGAGCCCGTTGAGTTTGCTTACGAGGATCAAGTCAACTCTGACAATTTTACAGGCAAGATGATAATACCCTCGAAATCACATCTATCTTTGCTTGCTAGATGCTCGCTCTTTTGCTATGCCTGTGCTACGATGCCTACCACTTGCTTATCATGCCTCCCAAATTGCCATGTCAAACCTCTAACCCACCATGTCCTAGCAAACCGTTGATTGGCTATGTTACCGCTTTGCTCAGCCCTTCTTATAGCGTTGCTAGTTGCAGGTGAAGATTGGAGATCGTTCCTTGTTGGAACATTGTTTATTTGTTGGGATATCACTATATTACCTTGTTATCTTAATGCATCTATATACTTGGTAAAGGGTGGAAGGCTCGGCCTTTTGCCTAGTGTTTTGTTCCACTCTTGCCGCCCTAGTTTCCGTCATATCGGTGTTATGTTCCCGGATTTTGCGTTCCTTACGCGGTTGGGTGATAATGGGAACCCCTTGACAATTCGCCTTGAATAAAACTCTTCCAGCAATGCCCAACCTTAGTTTTACCATTTGCCACCTAGCCTCTTTTTCCCTTGGGTTTCTGGAGCCCAAGGGTCATCTTATTTAACCCCCCCCGGCCCAGTGCTCCTCTGAGTGTTGGTCCAAACTAGAGCCCCTTGCAGCACCACCTCGGGGAAACTTGAGGGATGGTTTTAGTTGTACGGATTGCTTATCCGAGTATGCCCTGGGAACGAGATATGTTCAGCTCCTATCGGGATTTGTCGCCACATTCGGGCAGTGTTGCTGGAATTGTTTTGTCTTTGTCAAGGATGTCTTGTAGAACCGGGATGCCGAGTGTAATCGGAATGTCTCGGGAGAAGGTTTATCCTTTGTTGACCGTGAGAGATTGTGATGGGCTAAGTTGGGACTCCCCTGGAAGGTTCTTAACTTTTGAAAGTCGTGCCCGCGGTTATGGGAAGATGGGAATTTGTTAATGTCCGGTTGTAGATAACTTGAACCTTATCTTAGTTAAAATGAATCAATCGCGTGTGTTACCGTGATGGTCTCTTCTCGGCAGAGTCCGGGAAGTGAACACGGTGTTGGAGTAATGTTTGTCGTAGGTTGTTCTTTAGTTCTTCGTTCGTGCTTTGCCTTCTCTTCTCGCTCTCTTTTGCGAACAGGTTAGCCACCATATATGCTAGTCGCTTGCTGCAGCTCCACATATTACCTGGCCTTACCTATAAGCTTAAATAGTCTTGATCGCGAGGGTGCGAGATTGCTGAGTCCCCGTGGCTCACAGATTACTACCAAACCAGATGCAGGGCCTGATGATTCCGTTACAGATGATGCGCTTGAGCTCAAGTGGGAGTTTGACAAAGACTCACGCTGTTACTATGTGTCTTTCCCTGATGATCAGTAGTGGTGCCCAGTTGGGGCGATCGGGACCATGTCGCATATTGGGGTTGATCTTTATTTTGGTGCCGTAGTCGGACCATGAGTGTATTGGATGATTGTAATGCTATTTATGTACTTTGTGTGACGTGGCGAGTGTAAGCCAACTATGTACCTTTCCCTTTATTATCTATATTACATGGGATGTTGTGAAGATTACCTTACTTGCGACATTGCTTTCAATGCGGTTATGCCTCTAAGTCGTGCTCCGACACGTAGGAGATATAGCCACAGCGAGGGCGTTACAAGTTGGTATCAGAGCCTTCCCCGACCTTAGGAGCCCCCACTGCTTGATCGTATTTAGCAGCCGTTGTTGAGTCTAGAAAAAAATGTTTTGAGTCATTTAGGAATTATATATCAGAGAGTTTAGGAATTCTTTTTACTCCCCAGTCCCCTCATCGCTCTAGTAAGGCATCCTAACGTAGAGTTTTGACTCTTCTCTTCTCAAATTTCACTTAAATTTTTTTTAGGATCATGCGGGTATCTTGGAATCGTTACGATGGATTTGTGACGAGAACATTGTTCTTGGTGCCTCCTATCATTTAGGGGTTGTGGCAGTGTCCCGGGGAGTTGAGCTCAGAGGTGTTGTCTTCACAATTTTATCGTTGCAGTTTTGGAATACCTGAGTTTAGTTCGCCGACATCGAAAATCTCTTTTATGCAGTTGTTGGTGAGATAACCTCGACGCCACCCAGTACTGGGGCGGGAGTTCGGGAGTATTTCCATAACTTGTATAACGGATGCTTTTCGAAGGTTGAGGTAGATGGTTTCCGAAGTTTTTCTCGGTTATGTGTTGAAGGATGGATACAGCTGGATGTAGGATTTGCAAGATTTGGGTGAGATATTATGCTTCCCCTGTATCCCCCACACCTGATTGCATAACCGGAAAGGTTCGGGAGTTTCATAGGTGGGAATTCTTGTAGCTCTAGTTCTTCTTCCACGGATATTTGGTTTGAGATTGGGTGATCCTTACCGAATATTCGTTCTTGCTCCGTACCTTGTTGATTTTATTCCTCTACCTAAATTCTAAGTGGCTTCTCAATTTATGGATATGTGACCATTTCAATTGGAATGCATTCGTTCATTTTGTTCGGATGTGAAGACTATATGTTGCAATTTCAACCCGTTTGGTTTAGCTTCAATATTTGTCTATCAATGTGCTAATGGATGTCAACCTCTTCAGGATGGCTCCACCAACGCGCACGACTCCGAATCCTGATCCGCCACCACCACCCCCTCCTCCGGAGGCATGGCAAGCTGTGATGGCCGCTACCAATGCAAGCACACAGCTGATCATGCAACTTCTTCAAGAGCGCAACCAAGCGAACCAAGGCAACCAGGGCAACAATCAGAATCACTTTGCTACACTCAACTAGTTCCTTGCTAACCAGCCAAAGACCTTCAGCAATTGTGTTGAGGCAACTGGCACTGATGATTGGCTTGTGGACTTGTGCAAGCATTTCGAGTGAAGTGACGTCAGGCCTGAGGACTTTGTCAAGTTCGCTTCCTTCCAACGCAAAGACCAAGCTGCAGAATGGTTTCAGCAGTACAAAGATTCCAGAGGAGGCCGTGAGATTACCTGGGATGAATTCCGTCAAGACTTCAAAGCTCATCATATTCCTCAGAGCGTGGTTGAAAGGAAGCGTGAGGAATTCCGCAACCTGAAGCAAGGCTCTACATCTGTCTATGACTACAACAAGATGTTTCAGAAGCTCGCCCGCTTTGCTAAGCAGGACGTCCCTGACGAGAAGAGCATGATATACCAGTTCAGGGGTGGTCTCAGAGAAGAAATCCAGCTAGCTCTTGTCCTCTTTGAGCCCAGGAGGTACGATGAGTTTTACAACATGGCATTGAAGCAAGAGGCTGCTCAACTGAAGTGTGATGCTTCCAAGAAGCGAGTCAGAGATGCTACTCCTTCTTCCTCAACTCAAGTGGCTAAGCAGCAAAAGTATTGGCTTCCTCCTCCTCCGTTCCGTCAGCCGTATCAACAGAAGAGCAAAGGTGGCAGTGGATCTTCCCACCCACCCAACCCTGGCTTTCAGAACAAGACTTCGTCTCAAGCTCCAAGATCGAGTGCTCCGTATCACCGTCCGCTTTCAGAGGTCACGTGCAACAAGTGCCAACAGAAGGGTCACTATGCCAACAAATACTTTAATCAGAGGCGTCTCCCTCCTCCTCCTCCTCCTGTGAAATCGGCAAGTACAACTGTGGTCAAGCATAACCCCAAGTATGCCAAGGTCAACATGGTGAATGCAGCTCAGGCGGAGGACTCGTCAGATGTCATCATGGGTAACCTTCCTGTTAACGATATTCCTGCAAGAGTTCTTTTTGACACTGGTGCATCGCATTGTTTCATCTCGAGACCATTTGCATCTAAGCATGATTTTGTTACTCAAGTGTTGCCGAAACCGTTGGCTATTGTCTCTCCAGCCCGTCAAATGACATCTCGAGTATGCGTTCCGGATGTTTCAATCACTTTGGGTGACTATAAGTTCTTGTCCTCTCCAAATGTTCTTGGTGACTCGGATATTGATCTTATTCTCGGAATGGACTGGCTTCCTAAGCACAAGGCTCAGCTTGATTGTGCAGCCAGGCAGATTCAATTGACTCATTCATCTGAGGATGTAATTGTCTTTGCCGCTCATGATGATACCATCCGTCTGTTTTCTCTCAATGAGAAGGGTGAACTGGATGCCATCTCTTAAATTCCAGTCGTTTGCGAATATCAAGACGACTTTCCAGAAGAGCTTCCAGGAATGCCTCCGCACCGGCCTGTTGAATTTGTCATTGATCTTGAGCCTGGCACGGAACGGGTTTGCAAGCGTCCTTACAAGCTCGGACCTGAAGAGTGGATGGAGCTGAAGAAGCAACTCGATATTCAAGAACGAATGGGTCTTATCCGACCTAGTTCTTCTCTGTGGGGTTGTGGAGTACTTTTTGTGAAGAAGAAGGATGGAACGGACCGACTTTGTGTTGACTACCGTCCATTGAACAAGAAGACTATCAAGAACAAGTACCCACTTCCCAACATCAATGAGTTGTTCGAACAACTCAAAGGTGCCCAAGTATTCTCCAAGCTTGATCTCCGTATGGGTTATCACCAGATTCGAATCCGTGAGCATGATATTCCCAAGACGGCTTTCAGAACAAGCTATGGTTCATATGAATACACTGTCATGTCTTTTGGCCTCGTCAACGCTCCTCCGACTTTCTCTCGCATGATGAACTTCATCTTCAACGCCTACACAAATGACTTCGTTTTGGTCTATCTCGACGACATTCTGGTATTTTCAAAGAACAAGGAAGATCATGCCAAGCACTTGCGTTTGGTGCTCGATAAGCTCAGGGAACATCAGTTCTAGGCCAAGTTCTCAAAGTGCGAGTTTTGGCTCGATGAGGTTCTCTATCTTGGGCATATCATCTCTGCCAAGGGCATAGCGGTGAATCCTGAGAAGGTGTCTGCAATTGTGAATTGGGAACCACCACAGAACATGAAGCAACTCCGCAGCTTCCTTGGTCTCGCAAGCTACTATCGAAGGTTCGTGGAGAACTTTTCAAAGATCGCGAAGCCTCTTTCAAACCTTCTCCAGAAACACGTCAAGTACGTTTGGTCTCCGAAATGTGACATCGCTTTCAACACTTTGAAAGAGAAATTGGTCACTGCTCCAGTTCTGACTCCTCCTGATGAATCCAAACCGTTCGAGGTCTTTTGTGATGCCTCTCTCCAAGGTCTTGGTGCAGTGTTGATGCAAGAGAAGAAAGTTGTGGCTTATACCTCTCGTCAGTTGAAGCCCAACGAGAAGAACTACCCCACTCATGACCTCGAGTTGGCGGCAGTTGTGCATGCTCTGTTGACTTGGAGACATCTCTTATTGGGAAGAAAAGTGGACATCTTCACTGACCACAAGAGTCTGAAGTACATCTTCACTCAGCCTAATCTCAACCTCAGGCAGACTCGTTGGGTCGAAATGATTCAAGAGTATAATCCGAGTATCGAGTATACTCCACGCAAGGCCAATGTGATTGCTGACGCTTTGAGCAGGAAGGCTTACTGCAGCAGTCTGATTCTCAAGCCTTACCAACCCAAGCTTTGTGAAGCTTTCCGCAAACTCAATCTGCAAGTTGTTCCTCAAGGTTTCCTCGCCAACCTTCAAGTCTCTCCTACTTTGGAAGATCAGATTCGCGAGGCTCAACTTCTTGATTCTATGGTGAAGAAGGTGAAGATTGGGATTGCCAAGAGTCAACCCAAGTACAAGTGCTATCGGCTTAATGACAAGGATATTCTCTTCTTCGAGGATCGTATTGTTGTGCCCAAAGGTGACCTTCATAAAGTTATCATGAATGAGGCGCACAATTCACTCCTCTCCATCCACCCTGGGAGTACAAAGATGTATCAGGACCTCAAGCAGGCTTATTGGTGGACTCGAATGAAGCGCGAGATTGCTCAGTTCATGAATGAGTGTGATGTCTGCAGAAGAGTGAAGGCAGAACACCAAAGGCCAGCTGGTCTCCTCCAACCTCTTGCCATTCCAGAATGGAAGTTTGACCACATTGAGATGGACTTCGTGACTGGGGTTCCAAAGTCCAAGCATGGCAATGATGCTATATTCGTTGTCAGCGACAAACTCACTAAAGTGGCTCACTTTCTGCCTATCAAAGAGTCTATCACTGCAGCTCAATTGGCGGAGCTGTATACCTCTCGGATTGTCTCTCTGCACGGCATTCCACAGGTGATATCTTCAGACTGTGGCAACATCTTTACCTCCAAGTTTTGGGATTCTTTTCAGAAGCCCATGGGCACCAACATCCGCTTCAGCACAGCTTTCCATCCTCAAACTAGCGGTCAAGTCGAGCGTGTCAATCAGATTCTTGAAGATATGCTCAGGGCTTGCGTTATCTCCTTCGGTATGAAGTGGGAGGATTGTCTTCCATATGCGGAATTCTCGTACAACAACAGTTTTCAAGCAAGTTCGAGCAAGGCCCCATTCGAAATTCTGTACAGCAGGAAGTGCCATACTCCTCTTAATTGGTCAGAAACCGGCGAACGTCAACTTCTGGGAAATGACTTAATCACAGAGGCAGAGGAGATGTGCAAAGTCATTCGTGATAACCTCAAAGCAACGCAATCACGCCAGAAGAGCTACTATGATAGTAAGCACCGTGATTTGGCTTTCAAGATCGGAGACCATGTTTACCTCCGCGTCTCTCCAATGAAAGGTAATCGTCGCTTCGGTATCAAAGGGAAGCTTTCCCCTAGATACGTGGGTCCATTCAAGATCGTCAGCAAGAGAGGCGATCTCGCCTATCAACTCGAGCTTCCTTCAAACTTTGCAAATGTGCACGACGTGTTCCATGTGTCTCAGCTCTGCAAGTGCTTCAAGACTCCTAACCGCACAGTCAACTTCGAAGACATTGATCTCCAAGAAGATCTCTCTTATCGTGAGCACCCCGTTGCTATTCTTAAAGAGACTGAACGCAATACTCGCAATAAGTAAATCAAATTCCTCAAAGTCAATTGGTCACACCATTCCAACCGTGAAGCCACCTGGGAACGCGAGGATCACCTCCGTTATGAGTACCCGGCGTTCTTCCAGTCCTAGATCTCGGGACGAGATCCTTTCGTAGTGGTGGAGTGTTGTAACACCCCGGATGTAATTTACCTAATATGTAATCCAACTCTTGCCGTTTCCGGCTCTAAGTTATTTTATTTCCTCGGGTTCGGGGTTTTATCTCCGTGTGTTGTTGTCGTTGTCATGCATCTCATATTATGTCATCATGTGCATTGCTTTTGCATACGTGTTCGTCTCATGCATCCGAGCATTTTCCCCGTTGTCCGTTTTGCATTCCAGCGCTTCTATCTCCTCCGATGGTCATTTCTACCTTGTTTTCGTGTGTGGGGATTAAACATTTCCAGATGGGACTGAGACTTGTCAAGCGGCCTTGGTTTACTACCGGTAGACTGCCTGTCAAGTTTCGTACCATTTGGACTTCGTTTGATGCTCCAACGGTTAACCGAGGGACTGGGAAGGCCTCGTGTGTGTTGCAGCCCAACACCCCTCCAATCTGGCCCAAAACCCACCAATACCCTCTCCATCATCTAGAGCATTCGATCACGATCGCGTGGCCGAAAACCGCACCTCATTTGGACTCTCCTAGCTCCTCCCATGCCTATAAATAGGTCCCCCTCCGAAATCCATGGTTCTTCTCCCCCCCCCCGAAAACCTAAAATCAGATCCGCCGCGCACCGGACGGTGTCCGGCCCGCGCCGGACAGTGTCTGCCGCCGCCTCCGGCCAATCAGGGAGCGCCACATGGCCCCCCGAGCCCCACTTCGCCGCCCAGCGCCGCCGGCCCACCCGGGCCCAAGGCGGGCCCTCTTCCCGCGCCGATCCGGGCCGCCGCGCCCGAGCGCCCCGCCGCCTCCATCGCCAACTTCGGTGGCTGGAGCCCTGCGCCGCCCCGTCCCTCAAGTCCGGCAGGCAAGCCTCAAGCCCGCACCACCGCGACGTCCTCCCCCGCCGGCGCCCGCACCAACCCCGGCGCGCCTCGCCGTCACATCGCCGGCCGCAAGTCCGGCGACCCCCGCGCCCTTCTCCGGCGAGAGATCCGGCCGGCCTCTTCCCCGACGAACTCTGGCGACGTTGAACCTCAATCCGCGCACCAGCTACAGTACCAGCCGGATCGGATCTGGAAACCCTAGATTTCCCTCGGTTGACTTTTCCCTCTCCTCTCAGTATTTTTATGCAACTTCATCATGCTATATCTCCGCATCCGTAGCTCCGTTTTTGGCGTGTAGGATATCAAAATGTTCGTCTCAGAGAGTACATCATTTCATCTAATTGCATAATTTTCATTTGATCTCAAATTGATGCCCGAAATGTTGTTGGAAGAGAGCTATTTGAGTTAATTGTCAGATCTGCTGCATCAAATAGCTATTTGTCATTTTTGCCATGATTAATGCGTGCATGATATGCTCCTGAGCTCTACATGTGTTTTGTTATACGCCATGCCATCTTTCCAGAGGTGCTTACCATGTATTTTTGTGATATGTGTGGTGACTAGCACAAGCTTGCAAAGTAGTGCATTCGTTAATGCTGATTTCAGGGACTTAGAAATATCACTAAGTCCTTGACCTGTTTTTATCAATATGCCATATATTCATGTTGTTTCCTAGTGATCCGTGCCTCTTTTGAGGATGATCAGTAAGGATGATTTGTTAATCTTGTGGTACTCTATCCATCCATGTCTTTCTTTGCAATTATTGAGCACCCTAGCTTGAGTCAATCAATCTCTACTTTTGCTATTTCGTGAATCTGGGCAGATTGTCTACTTGTTAGCGATTTTGCCGAGGATGTTGTAGTTGATCCGTGCATGCTATGTTGTTGTTCTTGCCATGTCTAGCTTGTATAATATGTATTATGGATGGGTGTATGCTTAGTTTGTCATGCCTTACTCTGTAGTGAGTGCATCGAGCTCGTAAACATGCCTACTTGTTAACAGATTTGCATGCTCCAGTTTTTCTCTAAGTCTGAGATCTGATTATGTTTTTGCCATGTTCACATGCTTGCAATTGTATTTTCTGTTCCCTTTTGGCTCAATGTCACCAAGGGACTTTTGTTAAGCTCTTTGAGTAGCTCCATGCCATGCCTTGCTTTGCCATGTTAAGCTCCTGTAGCATATAGTTTTAATGCTTCAAAGTGTGCTACCTCATCTGAAATTCCAGGCTTGTGTTAATTTCACCAAGTCTGAAATCTGTTATCATTTGCATTTTTGCCATGCTTGTTTGAACCTGTTAAAGGATGAATTGGCCGTAGCTCAGTGTTCATATTTTGTCAAGCATTATGAGTGGATCCCTGCCATGTATTTTGTTGCCATGTTTGAGTGTTGTAGCATAATTATCTCGATGAATTTAGATGGCTACTTGCTGTTTATCGCAGACCGGTGCCATATTTGTTTTGCTTGCCATTTCCAAACCGTGCATCCGATTCCGGTCATCTTTATATCGATTTCAACTGAAATCACCTCATCTTTCCAGTGGCACTCTTGGATTTGCAAGTTGAGGCCAGGTTCTTTCATTCCTTGTCAAATCTTGCATATGCATCACATACCGCATCCCGCAATGCATACCATGTTTGCATCATGTTGTTTGAGTTTTGCACGTGGTTGATTGTGTCCTTTTTGCTTGTTTGTCTTGTTTGGGTAGAGCCGGGAGACGAGTTCGCTAATGGGGAGCCTGTTGAGTTTGCTTACGAGGATCAAGTCAACTCTGACAACTTTACAGGCAAGATGATCATACCCTCGAAATCACTTCTATCTTTGCTTGCTAGATGCTCGCTCTTTTGCTATGCCTATGCTACGATGCCTACCACTTGCTTATCATGCCTCCCAAATTGCCATGTCAAACCTCTAACCCACCATGTCCTAGCAAACCGTTGATTGGCTATGTTACCGCTTTGCTCAGCCCCTCTTATAGCGTTGCTAGTTGCAGGTGAAGATTGGAGATCGTTCCTTGTTGGAACATTGTTTATTTGTTGGGATATCACTATATTACCTTGTTATCTTAATGCATCTATATACTCGGTAAAGGGTGGAAGGCTCGGCCTTTTGCCTAGTGTTTTGTTCCACTCTTGCCGCCCTAGTTTCCGTCATATCGGTGTTATGTTCCCGGATTTTGCGTTCCTTACGCGGTTGGGTCATAATGGGAACCCCTTGACAGTTTGCCTTGAATAAAACTCTTCCAGCAATGCCCAACCTTGGTTTTACCATTTGCCACCTAGCCTCTTTTTCCCTTGGGTTTCCGGAGCCCAAGGGTCATCTTATTTAAACCCCCCCGGGCCAGTGCTCCCCTGAGTGTTGGTCCAAACTAGAGCCCCTTGCAGCGCCACCTTGGGGAAACTCGAGGGCTGGTTTTAGTTGTATGGATTGCTTATCCGAGTGTGCCATGAGAACGAGATATGTGCAGCTCCTTTCGGGATTTGTCGGCACATTCGGGCGGTGTTGCTGGACTTGTTTTGTCTTTGTCGAGGATGTCTTGTAGAACCGGGATGCCGAGTCCGATCGGAATATCTTGGGAGAAGGTTTATCGTTCGTTGACCGTGAGAGCTTGTGATGGGCTAAGTTGGGACTCCCCTGCAGGCTTTTGAACTTTCGAAAGCCGTGTCTATGGTTATGAGCAGATGGGAATTTGTTAATGTCCGGTTGTAGATAACTTGAACCTTATCTTAATTAAAATGAATCAATCGCGTGTGTTACCGTGATGGTCTCTTCTCGGCGGAGTCCGGGAAGTGAACACGGTGTTGGAGTAATGTTTGTCGTAGGTTGTTCTTTAGTTCTTCGTTCGTGCTTTGCCTTCTCTTCTCGCTCTTTTTTGCGAACAGGTTAGCCACCATATATGCTAGTCGCTTGCTGCAGCTCCACATATTACCTGGCCTTACCTATAAGCTTAAATAGTCTTGATCGCGAGGGTGCGAGATTGCTGAGTCCCCGTGGCTCACAGATTACTTCCAAACCAGATGCATGGCCCGATGATTCCGTTCCAGATGATGCGCTTGAGCTCAAGTGGGAGTTCGACGAAGACTCACGCTGTTACTATGTGTCTTTCCCTGATTATCAGTAGTGGTGCCCAGTTGGGGCGATCGGGACCGTGTCGCATGTTGGTGTTGATCTTTATTTTGGTACCGTAGTCGGACCATGAGTGTATTGGATGATTGTAATGCTATTTATGTACTTTGTGTGACGTGGCGAGTGTAAGCCAACTATGTACCTTTCCCTTTATTATCTATATTACATGGGATGTTGTGAAGATTACCTTACTTGCGACATTGCTTTCAATGCGGTTATGCCTCTAAGTCGTGCTCCGACACGTAGGAGATATAGCCGCAGTGAGGGCGTTACACCCTCTCCCCCGGCCTACGACGAGTGCAGTGGCCGAAGAGGTTCAGGATGGCGCTGCCCCCATGGTATGATGGTGTGGCGGATCCCGAGGAGTTTGTCTGGCTGTACAGGCAGGCAATCCAAGCGACGGGTGGCGACGACAAGGCCATGGTTAATTGGCTCCCTATGGCCCTCGCGGAGATGCCGTGCGGCCTCGCGGAGGCTTTGATGTCTTCCTGGGAGGAGCTTTGCGGCCAACTCATCATGCGCTATGCGGTACATGCACCCCACGTGGTCGCATCCATCATTGGCGGGTCGCAGGCGCTGCCTCGGGCCACCACCTCAAGTGGTTCTTTCGTCAGGTGTGTGCTTCTCGGTCGTGGTGCGAGGCTTCTAGAGGTTGCATGGCGCCTGAGACTGACATCACCTTCACTTCTAGGGATCACCCCAAGACCACGGTTGGCGCTGACATGCATTCCATGCTCTACATGCCCACCATCAATAATGTCGCAGTATCCAAGACCCTCATCGACGACGGTGCCGGCCTCAACGTCCTCTCCATGGAAGCTTTCGACCTGCTTCAGATGCTACATGACCAGCTCACGCCCACCAAGCGGTTGTAGGGTGGAACCCTAAGATGGATCTTTGACGAATTGGAGTGGAAATCCCCAAGAACAAGAAGAACACAACGGGGGAAACAAGAGGAAACACTCAAATTGACTTGATCCAATCACACATGTGCTACATCCAAACACGCAAAGAGAGATACAAAGGTCCAAATCGAACACAAGAAGATACAAGAGGTAAATAGTTCATCTCCATGAAGGAGGTCTTGAATCCTTGGAGGATCTTCCCTAGATGTGGTCTTGAATCCACTAGGTATCTTCTCCAAAGGAGGTCTTGAACTCCAATGGAGTGGTCTCTGTCGGTGTCAAAACCGGCGGATCTCGGGTAGGGGGTACCGAACTGTGCGTCTAAGGCGGATGGTAACAGGAGGCGGGGGACACAATGTTTACCCAGGTTCGGGCCCTCTCGATGGAGGTAATACCCTACTTCCTGCTTGATTGATCTTGATGATATGAGTATTACAAGAGTTGATCTACCACGAGATCGGAGAGGCTAAACCCTATAAGCTAGCATATGGTATGATTGTTATTGTCCCACGGACTAAAAACCCTCCGGTTTATATAGACACCGGAGGGGCAAGGGTTACACAGAGTCGGTTACAAGGGAGGAGATCTACATATCCGAATTGCCAAGCTTGCCTTCCACGCAAAGGAGAGTCCCATCCGGACACGGGACGAAGTCTTCAATCTTGTATCTTCATAGTCCAACCATCCGGCCAAAGCTTATAGTCCAGCTATCCGAGGACCCCCTAATCCAGGACTCCCTTAGTAGCCCTCGAACCAGGCTTCAATGATGATGAGTCCGGCGCGCAAATTGTCTTCGGCATTGCAAGGCCGGTTCTCCTCCAAATCCTGAGTGCCTATCATAACGAGTTGTGTCTGGCCTCCCATGAATGTTGCACTCCTCGGCTTCTGTGCCTTAATAATGGCTATCTTCCATGTGTCGAGCGAATGCGAGAGGTCGGGGTGTTTTTACATTTACCACCCTAACCAGGCAGATGAATCATCTATTTAAACAGTCGGGGATCTTTAGATCTAGATCACACCACCTTCCCACAGCGAGTATCCATCAGAGCGTGCCCGGAAAAATCCATCCCATCATGGCCGGCCACCGCAGCTCCTCGTCTCGCCCCCGTAGCCCTAAGTTAGGTAGTTGGGAGAAGTGTTCTATTCCCCCATAGCCAACTAGTAGAGTTGCAGACCCAGGGGTTTCTCCCTCCTGCTTACATGGTCCCTGTCCGAGCTGGACTAGCCACTTATAATGGCAGGGAGCAAGCGGAAAGCTTTCCCAACCCATCCACGTGGGAGCGGGTATGCCTCGTCCCTTATTTGTGAGCTGTTTCTGGGCTGCGAAGCTCATTTCGAGCTATGGCAGAGGCTATTCTGCCTTGTGCCCCATACATAGAAGGGGTCAATATTTCAAGTGGGCGGAGCCGAAATATGGCACATCGCTGGGACCGGATACCTGTCTGGTACTCCGAAGAAGACATCCGAAGACTAGCCTTTGGAGTGGTTTTATATGGAGGAAGTTCCCCTTCCAGACCCTATTCGTATGGGCCTTCCTGAGTTCAACAACGCCCCTTTGAAGAAACGCCGTAGCTGGTGCCCTCGGAGCCCCCATGAGGAAGATAACAGAGAGGTCCTTTACCTGATGAGCCGGATAAATACACTGGCCGAATCTGGTCTGACAATAATCGAGGTTATGTCAATATGTATAATGCGGGGGGTGCAACCACTTCAATATCGGGGACAACCCATGTGGCACTTCAATGGAGAACACGATGCCACCCGTTGCGTCCGTAAAGGTCCGGATTCTGCCGCCGCTCTGGCGAAAATATTGTCCGATTTATATAAGGGAGAGGAAGAGGAGTTCATCTGTATTAAGCCGCGAGATGGATTCTCCATGTACAACCCCCCAAACTGGGTGAGCTACTGCTTTTTACTCCAAAACTTCCCGCTTTCTTTGTCATAAATATTTACCTTGCTATTTCATAGCAGGAACTACGAAAAGTTGTGAGGGAGATTCACAGCCCATCTCCACAGCCAGAGGACCCTGATCGGTCCCTCGATCCCGGACTTGAAGAAGATCCAGACATATTTGTGGAGCTCATCGACAGGACGTTTTATCAGTTAAGTCGCGACGGTGACTTGGTGGCCATTGCCGCCGATTATCATGGACTGCTCCCTGCATCGCATGTAAGTAAAATCGGAGTCCCAACTTCCGAGAAGGATCCCCTTTTTCGCACTTCACCCACCGCACACGTATGGTGTCTTGAAGGGAAGGCCCTCGGGACGCCATGCCGAACCCGGAATGAATCACTAACAAGGGGCACCGAAACCGGGTACGCTTAAAAGGAAGGCTGTCAGGACTGAGATGTCGTCGCAGAGGTATGAAAAAGAACCCTGCTCCGTGGTTACTGTCTTTAAAATATAATAACATCTGTGGTCAAAACGAGGAAAAATGCTCGCCGGACCATATCCGGAGAGCCTGCCGGCCATGCCTCCACCAGCCGGGCTCCAGAGTCGGACCTGTAGGCAGATGCTAACGTGGGGACAACGCCGGATATTCCTCCTGCCGAGGATGCGGATATGCTGTCCGCTACAAATTCTGAAGTGGAGAGTTCCATGAAGCACAGGCGTCGCCGGGCCGTACTCCGCGACCCCGGTTTTTCTGAAGAGGCATTTGATGCCTTCAACTCAGGGGATGCGTACATCCGAGCTGCTCAAAACGGTCTTGCCAGAGCCACGGACCAATATATAAAGGATATACGGGTAAGAAAATATGATAATTATATATATACCAGTAGCCCCTGAGACTTGGAATAGTTGGCACAACTGATTTAAGGATCATTATTTGCATAGGTTCTTACTGAGAAGAATACCCAGTTGTCTCAAGAGCTGGAGGAGTGCAAAGCCCAGCTACGGGCTGCAGTTGCCAAAATGGAGGAGTCCAAGAAGGCCCCATCGGGTAACACTTGTTCCTATCGATTGCATGCTAATCTAATCAATAGATTCTGCAGATGATCCTGAGTGAATCCAGAGGAGCAACATGCTCAACGATAGCTGAAGGCTAGCGAGCGCGTTCTTACACAAGTTAGGCGGGAGAAAAACGATCTCCAAGATGCCAATACCTGGCTGGATGTTGAACTGAAAGATGTTCGGGCCCAGGAGAATAAGAGGATTCGACACGACATTTTCAGTAAGTGCTTGAGCGAACTTCTATAGAGTTCGGCGAAGAAACCAGCTAACAGAGCTATATCTGTAGGTATGCTGACGGGCCGTCCCGGAGAGGAGATTCCTGATAACCCACAAGTATAGGGGATCGCAACAGTTTTCGAGGGTAGAATATTCAACCCAAATTTATTGATTCGACACAAGGGGAGCCAAAGAATACTCTCAAGTATTAGCAGTTGAGTTGTCAATTCAACCACACCTGGAAACTTAATATCTGCGGAGAATTGTTTAGTAGAAAAGTAATATGATAGTAGCGGTAACGGTAGCAAAAGGTAACGATAGCAAAAGTAATGTTTTTGGTATTTTGTAGTGATGATAGCAATAGCAACGGAAAAGTAAATAAGCGAAGAACAATAAATGGAAAGCTCATAGGCAATGGATCAGTGATGGAGAATTATGCTGGATGTCGTTCATCATGTAACAGTCATAACCTAGGGTGACACAGAACTAGCTCCAATTCATCAATGTAATGTAGGCATGTATTCTGAATATAGTCATACGTGCTTATGGAAAAGAACTTGCGTGACATCCTTTGTCCTACCCTCCCGTGGTAGCGGGGTCCTAACAGAAACTAAGGGATATTAAGGCCTCCTTTTAATAGAGTACCGAACCAAAGCATTAACACATAGTGAATACATGAACTCCTCAAACTACGGTCATCGCCGGTAAGTATCCCAATTATTGTCACTTCGGGGTTAATGGCTCATAACACATAATAGGTGACTATAGACTTGCAAGATAGGATCAAGAAATCTCATATATTGATGAAAACATAATAGGTTTAGATCTGAAATCATGGCACTCAGGCCCTAGTGACAAGCATTAAGCATAGCAAAGTCATAGCAACATCAATCTCAGAACATAGTGGATACTAGGGATCAAACCCTAACAAAACTAACTCGATTACATGATAAATCTCATCCAACCCATCACCGTCCAGCAAGCCTACGATGGAATTACTCGTGCACGGTAGTGAGCATCATGAAATTAGTGATGGAGGATGGTTGATGATGACGATGGCGACGGATTCCCCTCTCCGGAGCCCCAAACGGACTCCAGATCAGCCCTCACGAGAGGTTTTAGGGCTTGGCGGCGGCTCCGTATCGTAAAACGCGATGAATCCTTCTCTCTGATTTTTTTTCTCTGTGAAACCAAATATATAGAGTTGGAGTTGAGGTCGGAGGAGCTCCATGGGGCCCACGAGGTAGGGGGGCGCGCCCCCGACCCTCTTGGACAGGTGGTGGGCCCCCTGGTCTTCATCTTTTGCAAGGATTTTTTTATTTCCGAAAAGATGTTCCGTGAAGTTTCAGGTCATTCCGAGAACTTTTGTTTCTGCACATAAATAACACCATGGTAATTCTGCTGAAAACAGCGTCAGTCCGGGTTAGTTCCATTCAAATCATGAAAGTTAGAGTCCAAAACAAGGGCAAAAGTGTTTGGAAAAGTAGATACGACAGAGACGTATCAACTCCCCCAAGCTTAAACCTTTGCTTGTCCTCAAGCAATTCAGTTGATAAACTGAATGTGATAAAGAAAAACTTTTACAAACTCTATTTGCTCTTGTTGTTGTAAATATGTAAAGCCAGCATTGAAGTTTTCAGCAAAGATTATGAACTAACCATATTCACAATAACGCATAGGTCTCATGTTTACTCATATCAATGGCATAATCAACTAGCGAGCAATAATAATAAATCTCGGATGACAACACTTTCTCAAAACAATCATAATATGATATAATAAGATGGTATCTCGCTAGCCCTTTCTGAGACCGCAAAACATAAATGCAGAGCACCTTTAAAGATCAAGGACTGACTAGACATTGTAATTCATGGTAAAAGAGATCCAGACAAGTCATAATCGATGTAAACTAACAGTAATGAATGCAAATGACATCGGTGCTCTCCAACTGGTGCTTTTTTAATAAGAGGGTGATGACTCAACATAAAACTAAATAGATAGGCCCTTCGCAGAGCGAAGCAGGGATTTGTAGAGGTGCCAGAGCTCGTTTTTGAAATAGAGATGAATAATATTTTGAGCGGCATACTTTCATTGTCAACATAACAACCAAGAGATGGCGATATCTTCCATGCTACACACATTATAGGTGGTTCCCAAACAGAATGGTAAATTTTATACTCCCCCTCCACCAACGAGCATCAATCCATGGCTTGCTCGAAACAACGAGTGCCTCCAACTAACAAGAGTCCCTGGGGGAGTTTTGTTCGCAATTATTTTGATTTGATTTACATAAAGCATGGGACTGGGCATCCCGGTGACCAGCCACTTTCTCGTGAGTGAGGAGCGAAGTCCACTCCTCTTGAGAATAACCCGCCTAACATGGAAGATACGGACAACCCTAGTTGATACCTGAGCTATTTGAGCATACAAAACAGGATATTTATTTGAAGGTTTAGAGTTTGGCACATACAAATTTACTTGGAACGGCAGGTAGATACCGTATATAGGTAGGTATGGTGGACTCATATGGAACAACTTTGGGGTTTATGGAATTAGATGCACAAGCAGTATTCCCGCTTAGTACAGGTGAAGGCTAGAAAAAGACTGGGAAGCGACCAGCTAGAGAGCGACAACAGTCATGAACATGCATTAAAATTAATCAACACCGAATGCAAGCATGAGTAGGATATAATGCACCATGAACATAAATATCGTAAAGGCTATGTTGATTTTGTTTCAACTACATGCGTGAACATGTGCCAAGTCAAGCCACTCGAATCTTTCAAAAGAGGATACCACCCTATCATACCACATCACAACCATTTTAATAGCATGTTGGCATGCAAGGTAAACCATTATAAGCTCCTAGCTAATTAAGCATAGCATAAGAAACTATGATCTCTAATTGTCGTTGCAAGCATGTTTACTCATAGTAGGCTGAATCAGGAATGATGAACTAATCATATTTACAAAAACAAGAGAGGTCGAGTTCATACCAGCTTTTCTCATCTCAATAAGTTCATCATATAATCATCATTATTGCCCTTCACTTGCACGACCGAATAGTAATAATAATAGTGCACGTGCATTGGACTAAGCTGGAATCTGCAAGCATTCAATTCAAGAAAGAAGACAAGGCAATATGGGCTCTTTTGTCAGATCAACAACAATGCATATAAGATCCACTTCAACAATTTAATCATGGTCTTCTCCTATCGACCCCCAAAGAAAAGGAAAGAAATAAAACTATTTACACGGGAAAGCTTCCAACAAGCAAAAGAAGAAAAGGAAATCTTTTTGGGTTTTCTATTAATTACTACTACAAGAATGGAAATTAAAACTAGCTAAAAGCTACAACTAATGTTTTTGTTTTTTCTTAAGTTTTATTAAACAGACAAGAAGAAAGCATAAAAAGGAAAATAAATTAGCATGGATGATACAATGAAAAAGTATGAGCACCGACATCTAGCAATGAGTGTGTGAACATGAATATAATGTCGGTGGGAAATACGTACTCCCCCAAGCTTAGGCTTTTGCCCTAAGTTGGTCTATGGCCACGGCTGGCCTGGAGGATATCCATAATAATAGTTGGGGTCGTACTGCGATGAAGAAGACTCTGACTGCCACTGGTTGACAATCGTCTCCGGATCCCACTGGTAATTGGACTGTCGTGGAGGATCAACTTGTCGTTCCGATAGGCGTGAATGTCCTCTGGCAAGACGAGGTACTGGCCTGCAGATAAATCAAACAAGGAAGGAGCAGGCAAGGTAATAGTCTCTGGATGACGTTTATCAAAGAACAATTTGTATTTAAGCTCCCATTCCCTATTCTTTATAATGAAATCATGCGCTACCATACTCTTATAATCTAAATAAACAGTAGGCAGCAATTTTTCTTCTTTTTCATAGTGCCTAATAGGTATGTTATAATATGCAGCAAGGCATGAAGCATAGATACCACCAAATATGGGACCCTTTATACGGTTCAGACTTAACCGTTTAGCAATAATATTGCCCATACTCACAGAGTTATCACAGAATAAACCGTGGAACAAAATAATAATATCAGGAACACTAAGGTTTCCACAGTTTCCACGACCAATTAAGCAACGACTAGCAAATATTGCAAAGTAGCGTAAAACAGGAAAATGTATGCTAGTGATTCGTGCATCGGAAACCTTCCTCGTTTCCCCTACAGTGATGGTATCAATAAACTCATCCACATCGTCACGATGTGGTTCCTCTATTTTGCCCTCGAAAGGGATCAAACAAACCCGACAAAAATCATAAAGTGACATCTTCTTAACCACATCATATAAATGAAACTCTACTAAAGGAGGTGATTCCCTAGGATAATAGTAGAAGTTTTTCTCAAAAGTATTGGTGAGTAAGAGATACTATCCGTGTTGGTCGCGGAGGAAGTCGGTGAGGCCTGCATTCTTATCCAATTCATAAAAATCCTCATAAATCCCGGCTGCTCTCAAGAAATCATCGGAGGGCCATTCACATGGCCTAACCTCCGCGGTGCGAGGCAAATTATATTTGGGCTTCATTGCTTCTTCATTTTGCTTTTCCATCGAGCTTCGGCTCGATGAGCCCCTCAAAAATCTCTTCATTATTCTCTGAAAAATTCTAAATTTTTTAGTAACTTCAAAATAAAAGTAAGCTAAACTCAATAATATTGGTAGGAACTACTCATACAAGTGCCTAGAGCCTATATCATGCATCAAAACTACTTGGAACCATATAAATTTGACATGCAAGCTCAAGAACATGGTCACCTAAGCAGCACAAATTTGCAATGAATAAAGCACTAGAACAAAAACTAATTGGACCAATGGAGGAGTCACATACCAAGGAACAATCTCCCCAAGCAGTTTTGTGAGAGGTGCTTTGAGCAAGGAGATCGAAAATGGCAGCAAAATGAGCTTGGACTCGGGTTTGAGCTGGATATTCACGTTTGTGGGAGGAAGGAGTGTGTGGGTGCAGGAATAAGTGGAGGAGGGCCACCGTGGGCCCATGAGGCAGGGGGCGCGCCCAGGGGGGTAGGGCGCGCCCCTGACCCTCGTGGCCAGGTGCCAGCTCCTCCTGCTGTGTTCTCAGTACCAAATATTCTCAAATATTCCAGAAAAAACATATTTAAATTTTAGGGCATTTGGAGAACTTTTATTTTTGGGGTATTTTTATATTGCACGGATAATTCAGATAACAGACAGAGAATACTATTTTTATTTTATTTAAAATAAATAACATAAAGTAAAAGTAGGGTACAGAAGGTTGTGCCTTCTAGTTTCATCCATCTCATACTCATCAAAAGGAATCCACTAGCAAGGTTGATCAAGTCTTGTTAACGAACTCATTCCGAATAACATGGAACCGGAGAAATTTTGAATAACACTATGTTACCTCAACGGGGATATGCACATCCCCAATAATAAGAATATCATATTTCTTCTTGACAGTAGGAAGAGGAAATTCAAAAGCTCCAAATATAATCGATGGAATTTTTCCAATAGAGTTGATACTACGAACTTGAGGTTGTTTCCTCGGAAAGTGTACCGTATGCTCATTACCATTAACATTGCCTTTAGTGCAATCAACAACAGCCCCTGCAGTATTCAAAAAGGGTCTTCCAATAATAATAGACATACTATCTTCCTCGGGAATATCAAGAATAACAAAGTCTGTTAAAATAGTAATGTTTGCAACCACACCAGGCACATCCTCACAAATACCGACGGGTATAGCAGTTGATTTATCAGCCATTTGCAAAGATATTTCATTAGGTGTCAACTTATTCAAATCATGTCTACGATATAAAGAGAGAGGCATAACACTAACACCGGCTCCAAGATCACATAAAGTAGTTTTAACATAGTTTCTTTTAATGGAGCATGGTATAGTGGGTACTCCTGGATCTCCAAGTTTCTTTGGTATTCCACCCTTAAAAGTATAATTAGCAAGCATGGTGGAAATTTCAGCTTTCGGTATCTTTCTTTTATTTGTAACAATATCTTTCATATACTTAGCATAAGGATTCATTTTGAGCATATCAGTTAATCGCATGCGCAAAAAGATAGGTCTAATCATTTCAGCAAAGCGCTCAAAATCCTCATCATCTTTTTTCTTGGATGGTTTGGGAGGAAAAGGCATGGGTTTCTGAACCCAAGGCTCTCTTTCCTTTCCGTGTGTCCTAGCAACAAAGTCTTTCTTATCATAACGTTGATTCTTTTGTGGGTTGTCAAGATCAACAGCAGGTTCAATTTCTACATCATTATCATTACTAGGTTGAGCATCATCATGAACATTATCGTTAACATTATCACTAGTTTCAGGTTCATTACCAGATTGTGTTTTAGCATCAGAAATAGAAATATCATTTGGATTCTCAGGTGTTTTAGCAATAGGTTCACTAGAAGCATGCAAAGTCCTATATCATTTTTCTTTTTCTTCCTTTTAGAAAGATTAGGTGTATCTATATTATTTCTCTGAGAATCTTGCTCAATTCTCTTAGGGTGGCCTTCAGGATAAAGAGGTTCCTGAGTCATTCTACCAGTTCTAGTAGCCACTCTAACAGCATAATCATTATTCTTACTATTCAATTCATTGAGCAAATCATTTTGAGCTTGAAGTACTTGTTCTACTTGAGTGGTAACCATAGAAGCATGTTTACTAATAAGTTTAAGTTCACTTTTAACATTAGCCATATAATCACCCAAGTGTTCAAGCCTATTTGAATTGTATTTCAATTGGCTTCCAAAGTAAGCATTAAAATCTTCTTGCTTAACCATAAATTTATCAAACTCATCTAAGCATGGACTAGCAGACTTGGTAAATGGGATTTCAGCTTTGTCATATCTATAGAGAGAATTTACCTTTACTACCCGTGTTGGGTTATCAAGACCATGTACTTCAATAGGTAATGGATTAAGATCATATATTTCTTCAACAGGCGGTAAATTAAGACTATGTATTTCTTCAATAGGAGGTAAATTCTTAACATCTTCATCTTTAATACCTTTTTCTTTCATGGATTTCTTTGCCTCTTGCATATCTTCAGGACTGAGAAATAGAACACCTCTCTTCTTCGGAGTTGGTTTGGGAATAGGCTCGGGAATTGGCTCAGGAAGTGTCCAATTATTTTTGTCGGGTGGTTGGTGCGACATATGCCAATGGGTGGCTTATCATTGTGGGAGCCAATAAAACATTGCCGGTGCCTGGAAACGGGATAAGGCGAAGACATGCACGCCGGCGAATCTTACCCAGCTTCAGGGCTCTCCGTGGAGATAACACCCCTACTACTGCTCTGCGGGGTCTCCGCATGGTCACTAGATTGGCAAGTAGCTACAAGAGGCTCCTTGAGCTATTTGGTGAAAGGATGAAGAGGGGCAAGGCTTGCCTCCTCCTCCTCTCGTTGCGGTGTCTAAAAACTATCCAAAGAGAGATCCCCCATGCATGGGTGCCCTGGGGGGTTTATATGGGCCTACCCCCTAGGGTTACAATGGTAATCCGGCTAGGCGCGGGCCCTAGTCGTCTGTGTCTATGCTGGCCGGCTTCTCCGCCGACCGATGGGCCGCCGCCCGGTAGGCCCCGCCAGCTGCCGGCCCTCTGGTCGGCAGGCCGGCCCCACTGTTCGGGTGTTTTGTCGGAGGCTGGTTACTGTTGCCTTGCCTCTGGTGACGAGGGCTTTATCGGGGTAAGCATGGCTACAGTGCCGTCGCGAGGCGGCTCATCACTGTAGCCTTACCTTGTCTTATCTCCTTAATGAGGCACCTCCTTCGAGGGAGAGAGCTGGGCGGCTATTGGGAGCCGGCCGTACCACAGGCCGACTACGGGAAGCCTGGCCGCCTTTGGGGTCTCCCTGACTGAGGGAGCCCACCACCCACGGGTCTTACTGACCGCTCGCCGTGGGTGACGTCACAATCAACGTGGCAACAGTGCCGCGCCGGACGGGTAATGGCCGCCCCGTACGACGCACTGTGGCCATGCGTGCCCCGGGATTCGGGGGTGGCAGGCTTCACTGTAGCCACACCCCGTCTTGTCACCGTTATGTGGGTGCATACTCTGAGGGCACGATCTTGGCCGCCTGCTGAGGGGCCGGCTCCTAGGAGTTGGCCTTCTCATGGCCGGCTTCTTGGAGTCAGCCTTCTCGTGGTCTTGTTTCTCAAGGATTTCAGGGCTGTGCCGCCTTTGCGCAGCCGGCCTAAGAGGTAGCCAGCTGGGGGAAGGCGGCCCCACGTCTTGGATGCTTGGAGGCTCAATTGGCCTATAATTTTTCTGAAGAGCCAGGGGAAGCCGGCTAGGCTACCCGTGGTCATTTACTCCGACAGTAGTCCTCGAAGCTGGTTGGGCTCCGAGGCAGAAAAAAGACGAGGAGCTCAGTCAGCTTCCTATCTTGAGGGGCCGGGAACTGGGAGCCGGCTTTGACTAGGCGTGCCGTCTTCTAGAGATTTCGAATCTTGATGGCAGGTTCCAGTCGGCACGCGAGTCAGGCTACGATTTGACCGTTCGTCGCCTACGCGCCACGTGGCACCCCACGGCTAGAGGGGCCTGCCAGCCCGCGCGCGCGACGGGACGCCGCTGCAGTCCGAGGACCGCCACTACAGGGCCTCAGCCCACGCACGGATCTTCTGCGGCCCAGATAGACCGCGCGCCTCCCAGCGGCGGTTTCCGCATGCCGTGAAGGCGCAATAATCGCTGGGCGTGGGGGAGTCGGTGCAGTTAATCCCTCGTCCCCCCACGCCGTTCCTCCTCGGCTTCGCCGCACGAGGCTATAAGTAGGGGGAGATGAGGGGAGCGCTAGACGCTCGCGCGCTCTCCCTCGCTCTGCCCCTTCCTTCTTCTTCCTCCTCTCCGCCGCCACAGCCACCCGCCACCGCTCGGCCTTCCCGCCAATCTTCTTGGCTTGTCGTTGCTTCGTCGTAGCAAGGTCGCGCGCCTTTCTTCCGCCGCACCTTTCTCATGGCCGCGCCATTCCCATGGCGTTGTCGAGATCCTGGGACGGCTCCAACGTCCATGACGACCACGTCGAC
The DNA here is from genome assembly GCF_056163025.1 of Triticum urartu. Classification (NCBI taxonomy): domain Eukaryota; kingdom Viridiplantae; phylum Streptophyta; class Magnoliopsida; order Poales; family Poaceae; genus Triticum; species Triticum urartu. The sequence continues at coordinate 187,530,094 of NC_141873.1, read as the reverse complement.
TTCTTCCGCCAGACGCGGCGGCTGCCGGGCGCGGATTTCGTGCGGGTCTGCCTTGCACCGGAGAGGGAGATCACGCCGGCACCGGAGGAGGACGAGCGGGTAATCTTCCACTCGCACTGCCTGCACAGCTTTGGCCTACCGACGAGCGGGTTCCTCCGCTCCTTCCTCGAATTTTATCATCTCCAGATGCATCACCTTACTCTGAACGCGGTGATGCTGCTGTCGGCCTTCGTCGCCCTGTGCGAGGGTTTTCTCGGTGTCCTCCCCACCCTTGAACTATGGGGAGAATTCTTCCAGTGCAAGCTTGGCACTGTCGTCGCGGGCGTGCCCGCTCCATGCGGCGCCTTCATCGCCATGCGGAGGACGAGCGACAACAACCCGTTTCCGCCCATCCCACTGATCCAGTCGGTGAAGCTCTGGAAGAAATCCTACTTCCACGTGAAGAACATCGCTCCCCAAGGCGACTTCGTCAATCTGCCGGCTTATGTAGCCGGCCCGCCGGCTGGGAGGCAGCCCTCATGGTCCTTCCGGGCCAGGTCGCTGTCTGAAGGTGGGGCCGCCTCTGTTGCACGGCTCTGGGTGATGATCCAGTCGGAGGGCCTGATTGGGTCTGACCTGGTGGCCGTCTTCGTGGAGCGCCGGTTCCTCCCGCTTCAGGGCCGACCTCATATGATCTGTCAGATGAGCGGCCGCTTCGACCCGTGCCGGCTAAGCACCAAGGAGATGCCTCACGCCGAGGTGTCTTACATGGTGAACGATATTTCCAACTACAAGCTCACCGAGGAGTGGCAGTACGGCAAGGTGCCATACTCTCGCGCCAATCCTCCGCCGGTAGTAAGTTTCTCTTCTTTTCTTCTTTCCTTGTCGTTGGGTTCATGATGGCCGACTCCTGACTAGTCGGCTTGTTTTGGCAGAATCCCATGCTTCCACCGGCAACCGGGGCTGCGGGGGTGGAACACCAGTTCCTCCCTGACCGCACGATGGACGACGTTGATGACCCGGACCTGGGGGCGGCCGCCATGAAGAAGACGTCGCAGGGGAGGGCGGCGAGGCAGGCGGCTCTGGGCTCGGGGCCGCCTTTGAGGATTGGCCGGATGATGCCAAGGCCGAAGTTGTTCCGCGCTGTCAGCCGGCTCACGATCATGAAAGCGCGAGCCCATCCGCCGCGCCGGCTCCCCATGGCGGCGTGCAGAAACGCCGGGCCGCGTCGACCCACTTCGGCAGTCGGCCAAAGAACCCCAAGAGTACCGCGGAGGCGACCAAGCGGGATGAGGCGGCCGCGAAGGTGGCCGACTTCCGTAAGGTGGTCAAGCAGCCGCAGTCGGTTTCAGCATAGGTGTTATCGTTCTTACGCCTTTCTTTTTCTTCTTCGGTTGATATATTTCTAAGCCTTCTTCTTGACTTATCAAACTAGGCCCCACTTTCTCTTGAACGGGCCCCTGCCTCCTCCGTAGTGGGACCCACGGGAGGGTCCTCAAGCTCCCGCCGTGTGGATCCCCGCGCCGATCTCCTAGAGGCGATGGAGCGAAACGAGCGGGAAGCACGGGAGGCGGAGGAGCGGAGGGCGGCTCGGGAGGCGAGGGAGAAGTCGGCGGAGGCACGGGCCGACGCAGCCGCCAAGGCCCAGGCGGAGGCCGCGGCCATGGAGGAGGAGGAGGAGGCCCAGCGGAACCAACCTCCGCTACTCGTCATCCCCCTTCGCGCCGCAGCACCCAACATTCCAGTGCCCCCGACGGAGGAGACCAGCCGCCGCCAGCCGGCAAAGGGGAAGGAGGCGGAACCGACGCCGCCGGCTGGAAAGGGCCAAGGTAGCTGGCCCGACGCGCCGCCTGCGCAGCCGGCCGGAGGTGAGCCGACTGGCGGGGCGGACCTTGTGGTCCTGTCGCCGTCCCGTCGGCGCGTGGAGAAGGCGACTTCAGCGTCAGATCCGCACAACGCCGCTGGCACCGGCCAGTCGGCCCAGGACCTGGAAGCGGCTAGCGATAGCTCGTCCGGGTGAACGCCAAGCGGTAGGACGGCCGTGCTGAACGTGGCGGCGCAGGACGTCCGGAACCGGCTTCAGGCCCAAGCTACCGCGCTGAAGCACTACACCCAAGAATTTCTCATGACGCGAACGGTGATCCGGGTGAGTCCTTATGTTTTTCGTTGATTGCTCCTGATTTGTTCCATGGGGGCGCGTCAACGCACCCACTGGGTGTAGTCCCCGAGTTCCGAGTCGGCTACTGAGCAGGCGGCTTGGAACTTCTTGGTAGACTCTAATTGTCGTCTTGTTCTTACTTGTATCACTTATCTTGTCTGTAGGAGTATCATAACCTCCGCGCGGCTGCCTTCAACTCCCAGGCCCAGGAGTTGAATCAGAAAACCACCGATCTGACCGAGAGCCAGAGTAATTGCTTCATCTTTTGTCTCAAGTGGGGGCACGTCAGCGCACCCACTGGGTGTAGTCCTCGAGATTCTGGCCGACTGCTGAGTAGTCGGGTCGGATCTTTTCCTGACAACTTCTTTCTTCATATCTGCAGGGGCCAATGCTGACTTCAGGAGTCAGCTGAGCGGAGCCCAGACCGCCCTTCGCGCCAAGGAGGCCGAGTGCGCCGCCCTGGCTCAAGAGCGTGACCGCCTGGCCAAGAAGCTAGCCGACCAGGAGGAGAGCCACAAGGCGGCCCTGAAGGCGGCGCAGGACAGCGGGGCCGCCCTCAAACCCGAATATGAGACCAAGGCGGCGAACTGGGCCGAGGCCAGGCAGGCGCTGAGTCAAGGCTACAGTCGGGTAGAAGATTTGATCGACGGTGAGCCGCCTTCTTCGTCGTTTCTTTGCCTGCCTCCTACTATCTGGTTCGTCTTTTGACTTTGTGCCACTGCTTTGTTCTTTGTGCAGATTACTTTCCCGGTTACTCTGCTGCCGCCACTCAAGCCATCGAGGCCTACCGCGACGCGCGACGGCAAGCGGGGGCCGAGGTTGCACCGGGTGCCAGCCGGTCGCTTGAGGAGCAGCTTCTGGCGCTTCAAGCCCACCTGCAGCCGGCCCACCGCATGCTCCGCCGTCTTCAGCACGCCGGGGCGCAAGTGCTAGCCGCCCTCTGGTCCGGCGAGGTGATCCCGCGCACCCCAAGTCGGACCGCCGACTGGCTGGAGGTCGCAGTCGGCCGCTTCGAGGCTTGTAAGGCATCAGCGGCCCGGTCCGGCACTGGGCGGGCACTGGAGTTCGTCCGAGCTTGGTATCCTGGGCTCAACTTGGACCAGCTGAGCACCTGGCGGCAGGAGGCTGACGAGGAGCTGGAGGCGGTGCGGCCGGCTATATTTCATTCTAGCATTCACAGATTTTCTTTCGGCTTAGCTAATAATTTCTTAAGATCACTTCTATCATTGCAGGCAAGAAAGTCTCTAGCAGCTTCTTCATCCATAACATAACCCTCAGGGACAACGTGCAATTCATATCTAGGGGAGAATCTTCATCATCACTTTCATCAATATTATCAGTTTCAATAATTTCATTCTCTCTAGCCCTAGCAAGTTGTTCATCAAGAAATTCACCTAGTGGCACAGTAGTATCAAGCATAGAAGTAGTTTCATCATAAGTATCATGCATAGCAGAAGTGGCATCATCAATAACATGTGACAAATCAGAATTAATAGCAAAAGTAGGTTTAGGTGTCGCAAGCTTACTCAAAATAGAAGGTGAATCAAGTGCAGAGCTAGATGGCAGTTCCTTACCTCCCCTCATAGTTGAGGGAAACATCTTGGTTCTTTGATCTTTCAAGTTCTTCATAATGATAAGAAGATATAAATCCCAAGTGACTCAAAGAATAGAGCTATGCTCCCTGGCAACGGCGCCAGAAAATGTTCTTGGTAACCCACAAGTATAGGGGATCGCAATAGTTTTCGAGGGTGGAGTATTCAACCCAAATTTATTGATTTGACACAAGGGGAGCCAAAGACTATTCTCAAGTATTAGCAGTTGAGTTGTCAATTCAACCACACCTGGAAACTTAATATCTGCAGCAAGGTATCTAGTAGCAAAGTAATATGATAGTAGTGGTAACGGTGGCAAAAGTAATATTTTTGGGTTTTGTAGTGATTATAACAGTAGCAATGGAAAAGTAAATAAGCGAAGAACAATATAGGAAAAGCTCGTAGGCGTTGGATCAGTGATGGAGAATTCGAATGCGATCGATCATGTAATAGTCATAACCTAGGGTGACACAGAACTAGCTCCAGTTCATCAATGTAATGAAGGCATGTATTCCGAATATAGTCATATGTGCTTATGGAAAATAACTTGCATGGCATCTTTTGTCCTACCCTCCCATGGCAGCGGGGTCCTATTGGAAACTAAGCGATATTAAGGCCTCCTTTTAATAGAGTACCGGACCAAAGCATTAACACATAGTGAATACATGAACTCCTCAAACTACGGTCATCACCGGTAAGTATCCCGATTATGGTCACTTCGGGGTTAACGGATCATAACACATAATAGGTGACTATAGACTTGCAAGATAGGATCAAGAACTCTCATATATTGATGAAAACATAATAGGTTCAGATCTGAAATCATGGCACTCGGGCCCTAGTGACAAGCATTAAGCATAGCAATGTCATAGCAACATCAATCTCAGAACAGAGTGGATACTAGGGATCAAACCCTAACAAAACTAACTCGATTACATGATCAATCTCATCCAACCCATCACCGTCCAGCAAGCCTACAATGGAATTACTCACGCACGGCGATGAGCATCATGAAATTGGTGATGGAGGAAGGTTGATGATGACGATGGCAACAGATTCCCCTCTCTGGAGCCCCGAACAGACTCCAGGTCAGCCCTCCCGAGAGTGTTTAGGGCTTGGCGGTGGCTCCGTATCGTAAAACGCGATGAATCCTTCTCCTTGGTTTTTTCTGCCCAAAAGTGAATATATGGAGTCAACGTTGAGGTCGGTGGAGCGTCAGGGGGCCCACGAGGCAGGGCGGCGCGCCCAGGGGGATAGTGCGCGCCCCCACCCTCATGGATAGGGTGTGGGACCCCTGACGTGGATCTTTCTTCCATTATTTTTCATATATTCCAAAATAATTCTCCGTTGATTTTCAGGTCATTCCGAGAACTTTTATTTCTGCACAAAAATAACACCATGGCAATTCTGCTGAAAACAGCGTCAGTCCGGATTAATTCCATTCAAATCATGCAAGTTAGAGTCCAAAACAAGGGTAAGTGTTTGGAAAAGTAGATACGACGGAGACGTATCAATGCCCATATTGTGCCCTCCTCCATGTAGAAGGCACGCATGACTCTAGTCCAACCCCTTGTGATGGCCGACCGCCCATCCTTCACGGTCTTCATGAAAACATCTAGATAATCATCGTGTTCTGGTAGAAATACTTTAACCTTTGCATGCCAACCAATAATGTAGTTTGAGAGGTAATCTTGAGTAAACTGCTTTAGCAACCACTGCAAAGGAAAAAGATTCAGACATTGTCATCTAACACAACTCATTATGGGCAGTAAAAATAAGGCTACAGAGTTCTTAGTTAGCATCTTGAAGTTTGTTGTTGTCTTGGATAAAGTGTAAACAAATAGTTTAATTGCCATCTTTGGACCCATTTTACTAACAATTTTTATCAGCTTTCTCACTTGATGCTGGTTCATCGATATCTCATAGCCCCATACGTAGAAAGGGTTGAAGCGCGGATCTTTACCAATGACATATGTACCTAAAAGCACCAAGTTAATAGTAGAAGCAAAACAGGAATTGCACAATGATGTAGTAGAAAACTCTTTTATAATATCTTATAACATCCAATATACTCACATATTAGATGAATTAACATCTTATATTATGGGCCGGAAGGAGTTTATTGCATTCTTACAAATTATCGGCTAATTAAGTGCTGATGTATCCATGGGTTATAGTTAGATTGAGATAGTTTGGGCTCAAATAGCCCTAAAGTATATCTGAACATGAGGGCTAGTTTGAGCTAGTTGCATCTATAACCCACCCAAAAAAACTATCCAACCCAAGAGGTACTAATTGGAGCTAGTTCTCCTAGTGCATTTATTGTCAATCTAACCGTACCATCCAAATGACTCTATGGATGGAGTTAGTTCAGGGTTAGTCATGAGCTAGAAACTAACTCTAACCTCTAGCTAAGTTGAGTATCCAAACAGGATTGTGTTGTTGTTGATGTTGCTGCTGCTCTTCCACCTATATCTAGACAATATCAGAACATTAATGTAACACTCTTCCTTATTGCTATGTAGCCTAGGATTGCATATTTAGACATTAAGTACAGTGCATGTTGCTATGTAGCCTAAGATATATTACATATGGCCCTAGTTAACCTAATGGTAAATGGGCTGCAGATATATTCAGTTAAAATTCGGATTCACTGATTAGTCCCTTATTAGCCCCCGGCCAATATGGTACCTGCAGCTACCGATATCCTGAACAGTGAGCATATATAAGCCATGGGATGAAACTAACCTTGATGGAAAATAGCATTCGTTCCCAAACATCGAGAAGCATGTTAAGCACAACATGCTAAACATCAACCAAAATTATCCATGGAAAACAAAATAATTTCCAAAAGATAGCTTGAGTGTGCAGGTTTAAGCATGCTAGTAAAGCAAAACAAGTGGAAAGGTGCGTTAACTGCAACAGGCCTAACATTTAACAACAAGCAAACATAGTCATTCAAACTAGTATTGTACCGGTCTAAGTACACTGGTTATTCTTAAATAAAAATGGAAAGGCGTGTTAACTACAAAATGCAGCAACCAAATGTAGTCATTCATAGTGGTATTGTTGAAACTGGTACTGAAGAAATTGAACTGCATAGTTCATACTTGTAGATACAGAACATCACATTGAGAATAACTGGAATAATCAAGGCATACCATGAACAACCAAAGATAGCATTTGGAACTGGACATATGTTAACTACAAACAACCAAACAATCAAAACACTTTAAAAGAGGCATATGCTAGCTATAACAGCCTTAACAACAAGCAAATATATGCATTCCTATCGGTATGTTTAAAACTGGATTGATGAAATGTACTTCACAGTAAATAATTGCACATATAGAGCATCACATTGTGAACAACTGAAATACACAAGGCATACTGCAAACAACCAGATATAGCAATTAAAACTGGACATATTCTCACTACACTACAGAAGGGACTCGACAAAACAAATCATGGGTTTCCCCCTGTGAAGAGGCACGGCAAAACAAATCATGGGTTTCCTCATTGGTCATAGATGGGCTCGTTCCCGTGGGAAGAGCATGTACCCTGGATGCGCTCCATGTTGTCATAGATGGGCTCCTTCCCCTTGGAAGAGCATGGCTATAGGGTGCCCTCCCTGACGCCGCAGATGGGCGCTTTCCCCTTGGAAGAGCAGATGGGCTCTTTTCCCTTGGAAGAGCCTGAGAGGGTGCCCTCCTCGTGGTCACCGTCCATGAGGTCTGACTTGGAAGCTGTGGATCCCAAGCCAGTGTCACAGAACGTGTCCTTCAAAAATGACAAAAGGGGCTCGATGGTGATGTAGGATGGCAAATTGTTGACAGCGACCTACAGGAGATCTGCGGTAGGGCCATGGATGAGATCGACGACGGTTGAACCCGAAGGGTTGGGGTGAGCCACTTAACCTGTGACATAGCATGGCTCAAGTTGTCGCTGTCAATGACCTCGATGTCGTAGCCGGCGGCCGAGACATACCCGCATACTCTAGCCCGCTACTTGAGTGCCTGCCACCAGTAATGGTCGTCAGCTTCCTCGGTGACGTCGGGCGAAGAGACCGCGATACACCTCTTTTCGGCTAGTCGGTCCTCGAGCTGCACGGGAAGCGTAGCCAGGCTTAGGCCGTGACGCTCTGGAGTGGGGGATGGGGATCTGTGGGAAATGGGGCATTTGGCAAACATCATCTAGGAAACTCAGGGCGGCATGGGTATGGAGATTGGTGGGTAAGTTGCACGGGCAAACAGACAGATGTTGACAATTGAGGCCTTGCGGCGGCGGCGACGGGGACCTTGCTAGGGTTTCAAGTGAGGGAGGGTGTGTGTGTGCACGCCCGAGGAGGTTTTGGTGTGTGTGTGTGTGGAGGGGGCGGGGGTGTGTTTGAGGAAATGACGGAGGTACTGAAAATTTTACTACGTGGGAGTCAAACGCGTGAGTGAAATGTTGGGGCCATTGAAAACTTTGATGATGGTGCATCGCACACGGCCTGGAGATAACAACCATGTGTTATGAAACAGAGAAGATATTTTCGAAGGATGCAGGCGGGATTGGGAACAAGAAACATCACACACGGTCGAAACACAATAACCGTGTGTTATCAAACAGAAAAAAGCTGCAGGAAGGTAGATATTTTTGAGAGGGGAAGCCTCATGGAGCCCAATGCACACGGTTAGTTTGAGTGAACCATGTCTATTGCATCATCCGACTTGTCTAGTGTTCATAAATTTGGAAAAAAATGACGTGGGAGAGGGTCAGAACACGAACACACTTGCATGCAGACCAAATTTTATGTATTAAAAGGGTGGTTTGATTTTCAAATACCAAATGCAACTTCGATGTGGCACCTATCTCACAAAGAGCACGGTCTTGCTTGCCCCACCCCCCTCGTGTCGACATGAAGAGAATCCTAAGCTATGAATGCATGCCCATCCCCCCCAACCGAGGTTCACCTAGCAAAGTGCGAAGTAGCTAGCGGCTCCCCTCCCTCGTGTCGGCACAAAGGGAATCCTAAGCTATGAATGCATGCCCCCCAACCGAGGTTCACCTAGCAAAGTGCGAAGTAGCAGCCCCCCCACACACACTTTCAGTCGGTGGGCCAGAGAGGCATATCTCACCAAGATGGATCATAAACGGACCAAGTATAATCCACCTTGGTTTTACAACCTCTGTCTTGTTATTGGTCAAAGTGATGGCCATCCATGTGACCCTGGAGATGGCCTAGCTCACTAATAATCATGCAAGTAGCTAGTCCCTGAAGACAACCACTACATGTGTGTGGCCCAAACATATGTATGGAGAGGTGTATTTTTTAGTACACAATGGAACAACTTCGATGTGGCACCGTGATTTCAGACTAGAAATCCCTACACTGAGTCAGGGTTAGGTTGACGATGCATATGTATGTTACACCACACTTCAAGCCAACGACAGGGATTCATGCATACATGCGTGTATAGTATATGCGCTCAAACTTAATTAGGTCTGAATCTCACCATGACCTATACTAAGATAACACGAACTAAATGAAGAATCCGCCATGGTAACCTAACTTGTTTTCGATCAAGGTGATCATGGATGTCCACGCGGGCCCACGAATATATAGGTTTGTTGCCGATAACCACGCGAGGGAGTGTAACGTTCGAAGGCAACAACTACATGCATATGTATGGAGGTGATGCGTGTATGCATGTTTGAATACCATTTCACAACATTGATGTGGCACGTGCGTCGAAAATCGTACACTCCCCACACAAAGCGAGATTGGTTCATGACGTGTCATTGTACTAGTCACTTTGACTCGATGGGAGGGATTCATGCGTACACATGCATGTGTGTGTGCTCAAACTGTATCATGCATGTCATCCTAGAGCATGACCTATATATATATTGTATTACAAGCAAAAAAATCCCCTTCTAAGTCAAATTAACCTCTCTCGTTGTCAGGCAAAAGTAGTGATGGACCAAGCGGGCCCACAGATGGGAAGCATCGATATCACTGATAACCGCTTAAGTGGGTGCGAGAGGGCAACCACCATCGCTTTGCATGTGGGCCAAACATATATATGTTGAATACCCAAAATGCACAAGTTTGATGTGCCACATGTCTCAAAAACCGTAAACCATGCACCCACACAGATTGAGGTTGATGAAGTGTACTACATATGATGGTCCCCTTCCCCCCTCTTCGACGCATACTATATGCTCCTACCGTAATACGTACAACCAAAAAAGAATCCTCATCGATGGTGAAATTAATTAACCTCTCCCGATGTAGGTCAAAGTGATGCTTGCATGCATCGATGATGGCCTCATGGGCCCACAGATGGAAGAGTCACACGTGATGTTTGAATAGCCACTGAGTGCATGCATGTGGCCCAACGAGGTGTTGTGTGATGTTTGAATAGCCAATTTCACAATTTTGATGTGGCACGTGCCTCGGAAATCGAAAAGTCCTGACACTGGGTGAGGTGTACTTATTCACGGATGCGTACGTATAGTATATATGCTAGTCCCCTCCCACCTCTTCGACGCGTACTATATACCACCACAACACAAACAAAAAAGATTCTACCTTGCTGGTCAAATTAACCTCACTGCCGGTTGTTCGTCAAAGTGATAGACGACGACCTCGCGGGCCCACAGAAAGCGTCACATGCGAGTATCGAGTGTCGTGTAGGATAACCATTAGCTGCATGTGGCCAAAACATGTATGTATGAAAGGGTTGTGTAATGTTTTAAATAACGAATTCACGACTCTGATGTGGCACCGGCCCGCCTAACAAAACGTCCAACCCACATGGTGGCTCACAACTCATAGTGTACTGCAAGCCACCCGCCACCCCCAGACACACACACCCACACACACACACCGTAAATCCACCGCAACTACGATGCATGTTAAATTAATTATCCCGTGGTGAACATATGTTACCAAAGGAGGGACGTTTTAATTTCTAAAAAAGGAGAGATCATTAAGACGTTTTAGTACATTAATTGATTGATTTTCTACGGGTATAATGTGCAAAAAACAAATTTGAGCTACATGCACATGTGACAGTGCACCTAAATGGATTGCAAAAACACATGTGTCCCATTGGGTGCATGTTTACTCCCCGTGCAACAAATTTAAAATATTGAGAATCTTGATTTTTAAATTCTAGTACATCCAAAACTTATTTGAAGTTCATGAAACTTATCATGTTGTCATATGGACACCAATACAAAGTGGCATTCTACTTTTTTTGTCAAATTTGAGACTAGTTTTGATGTATAATCTTTATCTAATTTCAAACGAGAGATTATTAATAATTGGGAACCAATATCCCAAACATATTATTTATTCGAACCGTGAGCGTTAGACCAGCAATGGATACGTGACATGCTTCGGTTAAGCAATAAAGATGCAACATTAATCATCCAAATAGAAAAGCAATATGCGTGCCGCCGCGCGACTCGTGTGTCGTGCGAGCAAGCGTGGGTTGACGGGACGCATGCGACCAGTTCGCTGTGCAGGTAGACCGGGAGGCGTGCGTGCAGGTGTGTGAATTGACGGAGGTGTGCTCACTGCGTAGTGTCATCGGGAGGCATGCGAGTAGCTATGTGAAACTTTTGTAGGCATGCCAGAAGTCCGGTGCGCAGGCTCACCGGGTGTAGCGACCCGACCTCAAACGGTCAAGCCTCTGTGTATTCATGCCATCCCTGGATCAATATGCTGGCACACACAATACATCGATGTATATACCAAAGTGCAATCACATGTATAAATAATGTAAAACAGATATATACCTCATAAGTCTCAGCGAAAATGAACGAACGGGAATGGAGTCCCACCAACGCCAACGGCAAGTTGAGTGTGGACCGTAACCCTACAACGTAACTCTTACCCGTCGTAGAAATTCCTGCAACATAAGACGTTGCAGCCCTGTAGGTCAGTACATTGAATGTACTGGCAAGTCACATCATAAGAATAATGAACCTATTCGTACATGCAATTTGGCTGGTGGAAAGCTCTAAGTTTAGTTTCTGCATGAAGCTAGTTTTTCCTAGAATAAAAGATATTATTCTACCACTATAGTATAGCATAGGATGAGTTGGCAAACCCAACTCAATCCATTCCCAAATTTTCATTTAAAACCCAATTGTTTAAATTAAGAGTGATGAGATATCCCGACATTTCCACTACTAGATGCTCAAGTTGTCTGTAACTGGGGACACGGCTAATCGATTAGGTTTTAACACTCTGCAGAGGTTTGCACACTTTTCCCCACAAGACTCGAGCGTCTCCCTTGAAGTTCTCGCACTGCCTGGCGTTTGAGAACAGGATGATTAAGACATAGTCTTTTGAAAGTATTCCCCCTTAACCCACGGATTGGCCGGTACTCCTACTCATTCTACATCTGCTAGCCTATCCCGGAAGAGGTCATACTATCCCTTTGAGCCTGGGCGGACGGACCACTAGTGGTGCACCACCATGGATTTCCCATGCGTGCCCCACTGTACTTCCCACCATTCAAACCAAGTTTCCGCCTAGGTAGTTCATTTAAGTCTTGGTCCTGATTACTACTTTGTCACTCAAGGCTCGCCATGAACACTTTCCAATCCACATCTACATTAGCAAGGCAGAAACAAACTTACACGCTGGTGAAAAGGTTGTATAGTTCAAACCTACCTCAAATGAACTACTAGGTAAAAGATTAGCCATTTGGCATAAGATTCCTACCATACAATCCTACCGCAAAGGACTAAGTGCATAAATAAAACATAGGTAATTGGAAGAATGGTCAAATGTAAACTTGCCTGGTAATAGTTGATGAAGATTATATCGCTCTCGGAATTTTACTTAATAGAATTATTCGTCACTCTCCGATGAAAAAATATAAAGTCAAACATTGCACTCACATAAGCAATCATTTCAGAGAACCACGAAGAACATGCAAAGCAAAAAGTCGCAAAAAACCAAATGAACATACAACACACTTAACTATCACAAAATATTCTAGGTGCTACACAACATAGGCATGCGGTTCAGAATTTGTGATGTGAAGCATAGTGCATACAAGGCATACGAGTAAAACTACTATGGACAGACCCTAAGTGTGTGAAATTTTTTGAGAAATGTCTAGGTGATAGGGTTTGGCTACGGTGACAAAATGCAAAAAGAATCAACTTAATCGGAGCTACGGTTTAGAAGATGTGGCCAATTGAAGTTCGAATTCAAATCCGAATAAAGTTGAAATTTAAATCAGACAAAAGTTTACAAATATGATACCACTAGATAGATCTAATTATGACGAAGAATTTGTCGCTGGTTTCATCGAGTTTTGATCTACGGTTAAAAAGATACGGCTATCCGAAGTTCAGGGACCAATTTGTAAAGCTCAGGGACTAAACAGAAAAAGAAATAACTATGAGCAAGCCCCTGGCCGCGTGGCAGACTTCTATAGGCTGGAAGTTGTCCTCTGCGGGACTTATACAGCGAACGACCGCTAACTAAGAAAAACACAATGTGGTGGCTAACTAAAAAAACCAACAAACGAGGAGAGCGGCTCTAATACTAATCAAAACCATACGGTTTAACTAAAACCGGGTTAACCGATCTGATACTATAAATCAAATAAAAAACTAAACGAATGAGGAGAGCGGCTCTCTTACCACGACGACAATGATGTATAGGGGCGACGCGGCATCGACGGAGGACGGGCGGCGGCTGTGGTGGGTTCTGGCAGTGGCGGAGGTGTTGGGGAGGTCCGGCGCGGCATGGGCGGCGTGCTGGTGGGGTCGGCGGGCGGCCGGGTGGTTGACGACGAGTGGAGGGAGGCGGCGGCGTCAGGTGCTCCGGTGGGGCGCGGCGCGCTGGGGCGGCGGCTCCGGCAGCCTAGAGGGCACAAGAAGGTGTCAAATTGACGCGCGTGGATTCGAGCAACAAAAGAAGTAGGCGGTGGAGGCCGGGGTGGCTCACTGGCAACGAACTCCTCCAGCGAAATAGCGCGGCTCCGGCGAGATCCAAGTAGCTACGGCAAGCGATGCGAGGGGCGTGGGGACGAACGGATTGGCAGAACAGAGAGAGGGGTCGACGGCTTATTATAGGCGCGGATAGAGGGCTCGGGAGCGAGGGATAATGTCTATCCGAGCAAAGAAGTCGGTCGGCGGGTTCGGAAGCTCGAGCTACGAGCTTATCCCGTGCGGGAGGTTGGGGACGAAGGCTTGGGGAGCAGGCCCCTCCTGGCAGCGGCAGCGGCGTGCGAGGCGCTCGGGTGTGGGCGGCCTGGTCCTTGGGCCAAATTCGGCCATCGGCTGGCTGGTGTGCTGCGCTCTTGGGCCGAACGCGATTTTGGTCCAGGCAACGCGTTTTTTTGTTTTTACAGATAGAAAAACTTCAACAGAGGAAAATAAGTAAAAAAAATTACATAGACATATTGTATACCAAAATGTTCAGAAAATACCCCGAATAAGATGAACTATTTTTCAAGTTCAACTAAATTCCAAAAAAAATCATAAAAGTCAAACAGTGCTACTGTTGCATTTAAAATCAATAAAAATCATTTTTAAAATAGCAAAATGATTTCAACATTATCTTCACCTAATTTTCTATTGAACGGAATCATTTTACCCTTATTTCCTTTTATTTATTTTTAGGAAAAGTATAATTTGAATATAAACCCAAATAACTCCCAATTGGATTTGAATTTGGAATTTCAAACAAGTTCAAATGGAAAAAATGAGTTTCAAATAACCTCAAAGTGACTTCCAAAATATTTCTTTGAAACTCCCAACTCTCTTTCTTGAAATTTGAAGAAGTCATTTTATGAACTCATTGAGTTGCTTAAAGTTTCTAAATTAGAAATGTTTCAAATGGAATTCAAATCATTTTCAAACCTCGTTTATTTTGTTTAAATGAAGAAGTCATGTTATCTTCACTCTAGGGTTTTGGTGATGAAATGAATTTGAATTCAGGGAGATCAAAATGCAAAGGTGAATGTCTGGGAAAGTCCTTTCATTCCCTCTGATGCAACTTTCAAAAATAAATTTCAAATTCCACTCAATGTCACACAACAATCAAACAAACAATCATGATAATTTATTTAGTATAACATTCCAAAATTTAGAATTTTGGGATGTTACAAACTACTACCCTTAAAATGAATCTCGTTCTCAAGATTCGGAGAGGCTAGAAAGAAGGTAAGAAGGTTAGGTTTGGGGGGGGGGGTTCCTTGAAAATCCATTCATCAACACAAGGTATGGGGTGCTACCACCCTTAGAAGCATGGTCACGGTTCAAACAAAACTCATGTACTCCATCCTTTGGGTTGACGGTGTCGGTCTTCTCATATTCTTCGGGATAACTCCACTTGTGCTCTTCCGGTAAGGGCATGGCCGTTTCCTCAAAGTCTAGAGTCCTTGCATCAAAATAGGATCCTTCTGAGACTGGGGATTCTTAGCTGATAGGTCTGTCGCCAATGCTAAACAACTATCGAAAATCTCATGGTGGTCGACAATTACTGGTTCTCCTGCAGGAAATGGGTCTGGTTGAATCTCACCGTATAACCTACGATAGGGAACGGGTGCCTATATAGGGTTTCCATCATCCTGCCATTCTAAGGTTTTTGGCTTGTCTTGTCGACACTCTTCTAGGGTTTTAAGGCTCTCTGATTTTCTATCAACATATGATAGCTCATGATAGAAGTCTCCGGTATGGGGGCCAAGCCATCCCGTACATGAATCATTACCACATACGCAGATAGTGAATCACGTATTCTAACACTTGGGCATCCTCACAAGCATTGCAGAACTTCTCTTCTCCATGATCTGGGTTTAGGTAAAACCATCGGTTCTGCAAGCCAAACAAAACCTCTATCGTTTCTTCACAACTCTCTGTTTTACCTAACCTCCTATGAAACGTCTGCTGATGAAATCACAACTTCTTCTAGAATTATTTTCTTCAACAAGATTGTACTTGTTTCCTTATCAAATCCTGGGTCCTCTGGGTTATGGGCCCACTTCAACACTTGTATATCTTTAACTCATCCTTGGAGCTACTATTGTTTTATATTCCATCATTACATCTCATTTAAATCCAATAGTACTTCATTCTTTCATACTCTTGGGGTAACCATCATAACTAAAACCAAACTCCAACTCATTTGTCCAAACTTCACTCTATGGAATAAATTTTCTTTTCCATTGGTCAAGTGTTCACATAGACAAGTATCGCCAAAAAAATGCACTGGTTCATCCATAGTTCATATTCTCTTCATATCAAATCCTTTATTATATCCTTAACCACTACTCGAAACTCGTATTTCAAAAGTAATCTATTACAAAAGCTGCCATCCACATAGTTTGGTATGTTCAAGCATTACTTCTCCATCTTTATTCATTTGCCCTCCTTGAAGATGCTTTAGTCCCACTGGAACAGTACAATATGGTCCCTGAAAGCATCGACCTTTTTCTTCATCATGGTGGCCATGAGCTTCTTCTCCATCATCTCTGCATGCACCTCTCTCATGTATTCTTGAGTGTGACAGAGTCTTGCTTCAAGTATTTCTCCAATCTGACGTATGGCTTCCATAGAAGCTTCAGGAACAGAGTCGAAGAATTTTGCTCTTTGTATTCGAGAAGTGAGAAAGTATTGTCCCATAGTCTTTGGGCAAACTCCCATCACACGGTGGAGGTGTACCTCCACGTACCAAAGTTCAACCCCATTCTCCATGAAAGGATAACCCTTGTAGACTGCATTTCCTTTAAGATGAATATGCTTCATCATGTCCTTCGGGATCTTTGGGTAATCCTGATCACTAGTTAGGGTCATGATCGTTTCCGGGCCCTTGAGAAAAGACTCATATAGGGTTGTCATTTGCAGATATAAGATAGAAGGGTACTCGGGATACTGTATGTATTTCCTTGGGTGAAATGTGGTTGTTTTTTGGGGAAAGGTTTGGGTCAGCTTGTCCATGGGTTCAAGGTTTATGTCTGGGTGACATAGTGAGAGAGGCACTCACAATGAACAAACAACTCATGACACCTCATATGAGATTCCAAACATACCAACTTTTATTGCTTCACGAACTATTACAATTCCCATTCCATAAATCAACTCAACATCCCCAATGAAAATAAAAGTATGTTCCACATTTATTACATGCGTTATTCCAATATCAAGATCTCAACTACTGTGCTCAAGCTTTCCTCGGTCTGAACATTCTCTGGAAAAATGTCCTACTCCTTTGCAGCGTAAACAAATGACTTCAGACCAATCTAGGGGCTTCCTGGTGGTTATCTTGGCTCCTTGGGTTGTTGCATTCCTTGTTGGGCATTTTCTAGCATAATGACCTAAATCCTTGCATCTGTAACAAGTGATTTGACTCCGGTCCTTCTTTGCAGAAACTGGGTTGTTAAGGGGATACATGCTCTTTCTCTTCCTCAACTTCTTTGTTCTGATCAATTCTTCTATCTCTTGTGGATCAAACTCCACTTCTTCTATCGGGAAGTCTCCCAGATACTCTTGGCTTTCCTTCATGCAATACTACAAAAAATGTCCTTCATCTCCACATGAATAGCATGCATTGGAGTAAAATCTGATTAGGCCTTCACCATCGGGGTCGTCGACATCTTCTTTTATCACCGGTTCTCTTAAACTTTCCCCGGGGCTTCTTTCACTGCTTCCTTCTGCTACTTGGTAATTTCTTGTACCTTGGGATAAATATGACACTAGGCAGGGTAGTGCGTAGTTCCTTCACACAAGAAACAAGTAACCTGCATTGTTGGGCATTCTTTAGCTTGGCGATTTCCTTCACAATGATGGCATCCATCCTTGTGTTCTTCATGGGTGTGTCCTATTTCTCCACATATCTTGAAGGCACAAGTTTTTTTCTTTGGGTTATCACCGTGCTTCCAGATAAGGCGGGATCCCAACAGAGTCTTCTTCAATTCCTCCCAAGTTTTTTCTCCATTCCATCCTTGTATGGCTTGATGCATTTTCGACCAGGTTGCAGCACTTTTTGTAAAGTACTGAAGAGCGTATTGAACCTCATACTTCCTTGCAACCAAATAGCTCCCAAAGTGATTCTCCATGTTTTGAATCCATAGCTCTGCCTCCATGTGAGTGACCGGTCTAGAGAATACAAGTCCATCTTCATTCATCATCTATTAGGTCCAAGGGTTTTGGGATGAGATAAGAGGGATAGAGATAGATACACACAATACAAACAATATAGTTTTGAAAATAAGTTTATTTGTTGCTATTGGAAAACACACACAAAATATGATAGCTCACAAATCATCGCATCTAACATGAGTATACAACAAGGGTTTGGTCTTCTAAAGGTCATATAAATCTTTGAATTCTTCAGTGTCTTCAAATTCTTCGAGTCTTTAACTGTTGTAGCTTCGACTCTTCTAATGATTGATGAAATCCTCTTTAATTACTCTGAAGTGGTCCTTAGTTGTCCGATATCTTATCCTTGTTGGAGTGGTCTCATCAGTTGATCCTCCATGTGGTCAAAGGGAAAAGGGTATTGTCTAACTATTTGAGGCAAAAGGAAAGATTTGATAAAGCTCGGAAAATAAGAGAGGTAAAGGATCTTTTTGAAAATAAAGTTTTAGATAAATCCTTTCCTAACGGCTTTCCAGTTTCTAGGGTCACATCCTACAGCCAACATGTGCTCTGATACCATCTATGTAGTGACCTGACCTTAAACGGTCAAGCCTCTATGTATCCGTGCCATCCCTGGATCAGTATGCTAGCACACACAGTACATCGATGTATATACCAAAGTGCAATCAGTTGTATAAATAACGTAAAACTGATATATACCTCATAAGCCTCAGCGGAAACGAACAAACGGGTGTGGAGTCCCATCAACGCCAAGGGCAAGTTAACTGTAGACCGTAACCCTATAATGTAACTCTTACCCGTCGTAGAAATTCCTGCAACATAAGACACTGCAGCCCTGTAGGTCAGTACATTGAATGTACTGGCAAATCACAACATAAGAATAATGAACCTATTTGTACATGCAATTTGGCTGGTGGAAAGCTCTAAGTTTTGTTTTTGCATAAAGCTAGTTTTTCCTAGAATAAAATATATTATCTACCACTAAAGTATAGCATAGGATGAGTTCGCAAACCCAACTCAATCCATTCCCAAAGTTTCATTTAAAACCCAACTGTTTAAATTAAGAGTGATGAGTGAGGGAGTCCTGGACTAAGGGGTCCTCGGGCGTCCAACCTATTAGCCATGGGCCGGACTGATGGGCTGTGAAGATACAAAGACCAAAGACTGCACCCTTATCAAGATAGGACTCTCCTTGGCGTGGAAGGAAAGCTTGGCGACCAAATATGTGGATTCCTTTCTTTGTAACTGACCTTGTGTAACCCTAGATCCTCCCGGTGTCTATATAAACCGGAGGACTTAGTCCGGAGGAGGCACATTATCATAGCCATACAAGCTAGACCTCTAGAGTTTAGCCATTACAATCTCGTGGTAGATCAACTCTTGTAATACTCATATTCATCAAGATCAATCAAGCAGGACGTAGGGTATTACATCCATAGAGAGGGCCCGAACCTGGGTAAAACATCGTGTCCCCTGTCTCCTGTTACCATCAACCTTAAACGCACAGTTCGGGACCCCCTACCCGAGATCCGTTGGTTCTGACACCGACATTGGTGCTTTCATATAGAGTTCCACTCTGTTGGCGACAAAAGGTTTGATGGCCCCTTCAATTGTCAATAATGACGTTGTCCAAGGAGAAACATTCCTCCCGAGACAAATCTTTGTGTTCGGCGGCTTCGCACTG
Source organism: Triticum urartu (assembly GCF_056163025.1). Taxonomy (NCBI): domain Eukaryota; kingdom Viridiplantae; phylum Streptophyta; class Magnoliopsida; order Poales; family Poaceae; genus Triticum; species Triticum urartu. The sequence goes on along the minus strand of NC_141873.1, from coordinate 187,510,563 downwards.
CGGGCCAATTCGTTTGTCCATCTGGAGTAGATCGAGAGCTATGCCCCTGGCCATCATGTCAGATTCGGGAGCTTGAACTACGTTGCGGACATCTGTGGAGACTTGATCTTTGCCGGATTCGAGACCGCGGCTAACACTCCTGGTCACCCCGAGAGACATGACCTAAATCTGTCATCAGACTGCATCCAGGAGACAGCTCCCGTAACTGCTCTGGCCTTAGATCCAGAGCAGACTGTGCCATCCAAGGACGGGAGGCTCAACCCCGCCACGGAGGCCACAGATTCCCCGGCGTTGGAGCCGCACATAGACTTAATCTCACACGATACCTGTGCCACCAGAGCTTCGGACTCGTCTCCGGTCATAAGTTCTGAACCATGTGAGCCCGCGAACGCCAAACTTGACCGTTTATTGATCTTTGAATTCAGCACCGCAGACATCTTCCAACACTCTCCTTTGGGTGATGTTCCAAAATCATTAAAGAACCTATCCTTGGCGGAGGACTCACAATCGAACTATGTTCGGTTCGAACTAGGGGCTGATGATGGAGAATCTTGTTCCCCACTCGCCACCCACTCCATAGCTACTTTCGAGGACTTAACCGACATGTTCGATTACAGCTCCGAAGACTTCAACGGTATAGACGACGATGCCGATGAGGAGTAGGGCCAAAACCTGCCATTTACTGGACATTGGATGGTCACTTCTTCATACGACGTACACATGGTGGATACACCTAAAGAAACTAACGACGATGACAAAGAAGATCTAGTTGAGGATAAACCCCCGGAGACATAGCCCAGGCGCCGGCGTCAGCGGCGCCGCACTAAGTCACGTCGCGCAAAAGACAGCAATACCGGCACCAGAGAAAACAACACCCCGGACGATGCTGAAGACAATGAAGCCCCTGTTGGGGCAACATCCGAACATGATGAACTGGAGGACGGGCATGATAGCCCTGACAAACAGGCCATACACGAAGACTTAGAGGACAGTAATTATCTTCCGCTCTCCGAGGATGAGGAGAGCCTCGGCGACGAGGATTTCATTGCTCCTGAGGAACCTCTCGAGCAGGAGTGCTTTAAACGCCGGCTATTAGCCACGGCAAGGAGCCTGAAAAAGAAACAGCACCAGCTTCAAGCTGACCAAGACTTGCTCAATGATAGATGGACAGATATCCTAGTGGCCGAAGAATACGGCCCCAGGCGCACAACCAATGGCTAACCGCAACGCAGATTGCTACCTCAGTTCGATAAGGAAGCGCTGGAGCCTGTACCATGCGGTCAGGACAATCCAGCTAACTGAACACCATGTAGTCGGGATAAAGCGGCAGCTCAAGCCAAACAGCAGTCCGCCTCACCCCAAAGAAAAAATAGAGATAAAACAGCTCGGGGTGATACATATGACCCTCGGCAGGACCTGGACAGTAGAGCAAGACATACCAGATCGATCTATGGATCGCGAGGACGTGCCTCGACACGCAACGTCGGCTACCTATTCTGACGGGACAAGTCTAGTCACGCCTCGGTCGAAAACCGCAGACGGACTCCATCTAAGCTACGTTGCGACGTGGCCCAATATAGAGGCGCTGCACACCCACTCTGCTTCACTGACGAAGTAATGGAGCATGAATTCCCAGCAGGGTTTAAAACCCATGAATATCGAATCATATGATGGAACAACTGATCCCACGGTATGGATCGAGGATTTTCTTCTCCATATTCATATGGCTCGAGGAGACGACCTTCATGCCATCAAATACCTCCCACTATAACTCAAAGGACCAGCAAGGTACTGGTTAAACAGTCTGCCTGAAAACTCTATCGGCAGCTGGGAAGATCTGGAAGACGCCTTCCGCGACAACTTCCAAGGTACATATATCCGGCCACCAGACGCTGATGACTTAAGTCACATCGTCCAGCAGCCAGGAGAGTCAGCCAGGAAGCTCTGGACTAGTTTTTTAGGTAAAAAGAACCAAATCGTAGACTTTCCGGCCGCGGAAGCCCTAGCGGCCTTTAAACACAGTGCCCGGGACGAGTGGCTCGCCCGCCACCTCGGTTAGGAAAAACCAAAATCCATGTCATCCCTTACCGCTCTGATGACCCGCTTTTGCACGGAAGAAGACAGTTGGCTCGCTCATAGAAGCAATAACGCCAGCGACCCGGGCACTTCTGAAGTTCGAGACGGCGACAGGAAACCACGACGCAATAAGCACAAACGTGGCAATAGTAATGGGGGAGCACACGACACAACAGTCAACGAAGGATTCAGCGGCCCCAAACCTGGTCGACAGAAGAAGCCATTCAAGGCAAATAGAGACGGACTATCCAATTTGGATAAGATATTGGATAGGCCCTGCCAGATTCATGGCCACCCCAATAAACCAGCTAACCACACCAACAGAAGTTGCTGGGTCTTCAAACAGGCCAGCAAGTTAAACACCGAATACAAGGGGAAGAAGCCGCCCGGCGACGGTGAAGACAACGAAACTCGCCAACCAAACACCGGGGTCAGAAGCAGTTTCCCCCCGAAGTAAAGACGATGAACATGGTACACATGACACAGTCCCCTACAGGGGAAAACATGGAGTGCTCTCTCCGTGCAGAGGATCACACTACGGCTATCTCGGCCAAACTACACAGCGGGGGCATTACACCGCATACCTCGTCAGCCATTAAGCCACCAGTCTCCATTCAACATGACCGTTCAAATCCCATACAGGAATAGCAGTTCGGCTTCTGCCATCCACCGCATATACCCGGACAATCTGTAATGGGCATACATAACTACGCACTTAAAATACCCTGGGCACCCGCGAAAGCACAATACGGACAGACCTGAAAGTACTCCCATAACCTTCTCTTTTTTCTAACTATTTTTTCTTTCTTCTTCCTTTTTCTTGTTTCCCTCCATAGGTGGCAAAATGTCAGGCCTTGGACTCTTCGGAGTTCTGGTTCGTACACTCACCCAAGGGCTATTTCCGTCAAGGAGTCCCTTCTCCGAGGACAGGCGGCGCAAACGTGTGACAGGAGGTCCAAAATAACTTTTTGTAGACCACACTCTCTATTTTGAGCCTGTAAAATGCCTTTTTCCTCCGCCTTCGACCCCTGGCATATCAAATAGCCGGGGTTGCGGCTTTGTTATCTATATACACAATTGGCACATCACTCAGATCCCAGTAAAAATAATCCATTCTTTTCTAAAAGGACTGAGTTTTGCCCCTATGGTTGTTTCAAATGTACACCTCGGCATAACTTGCCAGGGACTCGGTATGGGAACAAACGAGTTGTCGACAAGTCCAAACAGCTCTATAGCGTACTTCGGCATCGCGAGTTTTGCCTTATATGCATCAGCTCCGAATCATGTCTTGGGTCAATAGTTGGGTTGCCCGGCTCCTGTGATTTCTATCCTACGTTCCGCTCTATCGGCTAGGGTAGTAAAGGGAGAACTACTGCGATTGTGCTTCCAGTTTACCTGGTTAAGCACCTTAGTAGAGAAAGCCGAAAAGTGACTGTCATGATGCGGCGAGAGTTGGTCAACCACTCGATGACTTATTGGAATCTTTCGCGATTCCCTCCGTGTCACACGAAGGACCTCTTTCCGGTCAAATATGTAAACGCTTCGTATGAACAAGCCGCATACATACCAGGGGCTATGTCGTAGACCCACCATAAAACTCCTATGGCTAAGTGAAAGTGTTAACGCCCTATAGTCTGGTTTCCTGGTTCGCCGCATTGGCACCTCCTTCACGGACCAAGACGTTGGGTCAAGAGTGATCAGATGCTTTTTCGAACACCCCCGTACTTCCTACGAGGTGGCTGAAGCCGACGACTAGAAAACTTTCAGTTCATATACAAACGGCCGCACAGGAGGAACAAAAGCCTTTAGGCAAAATCAAAATATAGACTGATTATATCAATTGTCTTTTACAATTCGTAAAGAGTTCACTCGAATATTATTCCTTTCGAACATTGACCCTCTATCAAGCGGGCAGCCTCTAAGACGTCCTCAAAGTAATGCTCTAGTGCGTGATGGTCCTTGCCCTTGGGTGGACCCTGTGCTGCAACATCGATGGCCTTCATCTTCTCCCAGTATGTCTTAACTCGGGCAAAGGCCATCCGTGCACCTTCAATGCACGCCGACCACTTCACGACGTCGATACATGGCACCACATCAGCAAGCCGCCGCTTCAAGCCGAAGTAGCTATTCGGAATCGGCCCAGTCGGCCACTACTGAAGTATGACGTTCTTCATGGATTATACGATGAACGGCCGCTAACTAAGGAAAACACTGTGTGGTGGCTAACTAAAAAGACAACAATCGGTTTTAATCAAAACTGTACGGTTTAACTAAAACCAGGTTAACCGATCTAATACTATAAATAAAATAAAAAACTAAATGAACGAGGAGAGAAGCTCGCTTACCATGACGACGACGCGACGTCGGCGGAGGAGGGGTGGCGGCTACAGTGGGTTTTGGCGGCGGAGGTGTCGAGGAGGTCGGGCGAGGTGTGGGCGGCGTGCTGGTGAGGTCGGCGGGGTGGTCGACGATGAGCGGAGGGAGGCGGCAGCGTCCGGTGCTCCGACGGGGCACGGCACGCTGGAGCCGCGGAGCGGCGGCTCCGGTGACCTAAAGGGCAGAAGGAGGTGTCAAATTGATGCGCGTGGACTCGGGCAACAAAAGAAGTAGGCGGTGGAGGCCGGGGTGGCTCACGGGTGACGAACTCCTCCGGTGAAATAGCACGGCTCCGGCGAGATCCAAGTGGCTACGGCGAGTGATGCAAGGGGCGTGGGGATGAATGGATTGGCAGGACGGAGAGAGGGGGTCGAGGGCTTCTTATAGGCGCGGAGAGAGGGCTCAGGAGCGAGGGATAATGTCTATCCGAGCGAAGAAGCTGGTCAGCGGGTTCGGGAGCTCGAGCTGCGAGCTTACCTGTGCGGGAGGTTGGGGACGAAGGCGTGGGGAGCGGGCCCCTCCTGGCAGCGGCAGCAGCGTGCGAGCGGGAGGAAGACGAGGGCGGGCGAGCGAGGCGCTCGGGTGTGGGCGGCCTCGGCCCTGGGTTGAATTCGGCCATCGGTGGGCTGGTGTGCTGCGCTCCTGGGCTGAACGCGGTTTCGGTCCAGGCAGCGCATGTTTGGTTTTTTAACACAAAGAAAAACTTCAACAGAGGAGATTAAGTAAAAAAATTACATAGACATATTATATACCAAAACGTTCAGAAAAATACCTCGAATAAGATGAACTATTTTTCAAGTTCAACTAAATTCCAAAAAAATTCATAAAAGTGAAATAGTGCTACTGTTGCATTTAAAATCAATAAAAATCATTTTTAAAATAGCAAAATGATTTCAAATTTATCTTCTCCTAATTTTCTATTGAAGAGAATCATTTTACACTTATTTCCGTTTATCTATTTTTGGGAAAAGAATAATTTGAATATAAACCCAAATAACTCCCAATTGGATTTGAATTTTGAATTTCAAACAACTTCAAAAGGAAAAAATGAGTTTCAAATAACCTCAACATGACTTCCAAATTATTTCTTTGAAACTCCCACTCTCTTTCTTCAAATTTGAAGAAGTCATTTTATGAACTCATTGAGTTACTTAAAGTTTCTAAATTAGAAATGTTTCAAATGGAATTCAAATCATTTTCAAACCCCTTTTGTTTTCTTTAAATGGAAGAAGTCATGTTATCTTCACTCTAGGGTTTTGGTGATGAAATGAATTTGAATTCAGGGAGATCAAAATGCAAAGGTGTAACACCCTCGATGCGACTATATCTCCCACGTGTCGAGGCACGACTTAGAGGCATAATCGCATTGAAGGCATATGTCGCAAGTTAGGCAATCTTCACAACATCCCATGTAATATAAATAATAACGGGGAGATAACATAGTTGGCTTACACTTGCCACGTCAATCAAGGACATAAAATAGCATTACATCAACCAAACACTCATGGCCCTACTACGGCGCCAAAATAAAAGATAACCCAACATGCGACACGGTCCCGATCACCCCCAACTGGGCACCACTACTGATCATCAGGAAAGGAAACATAGTATCGTTGAGAGTCCTCGTCAAACTCCCACTTGAGCTCGAGCGCGTCACCTGGAGCGGAATCATCAGGCCCTGCATCTGGTGTAATAGTAATCTGTGAGCCACAGGGACTCAGCAATCTCGTACCCTCGCGATCAAGACTATTTAAGCTTATAGGTAAGGCAAGGTAAAAAATATATGTGGAGCTGCAGCAAGCGACTAGCATATATGGTGGCTATCCTGTTCGCAAAAGAGAGCGAGAAGAGGAGGCAAGGCACGAGCGAGCAACTAGAGAGCAACCTGCGCAAGCATTACTCCAACACCGTGTCCACTTCCAGGACTCCGCCGAGAAGAGACCATCACGGTAACTCACACGGTTGATTCATTTTAATTAAGTTAAGGTTCAAGTTATCTACAACTGGACATTAACAAATTCCCATCTGCCCATAACCGCGGGCACGGCTTTCGAAAGCTCAAATCCCTACAGGGGAGTCCCAACTTAGCCCATGACAAGCTCTCACGGTCAACGAAGGAATAGACCTCCTCCCGAGATGTTCTGATCAGACTCGGTATCCCGGTTCTTCAAGACACTTCGACAAGTTAAAACAAGACCAGCAACACCGCCCGAATGTGCCGACAAATCCCGATAGGAGCTGCACATATCTCGTTCTCAGGGCACACTCAGATTGTCCAAACTTCCGGTAGGCCAGCCCAGAGTTGCCCCTGGTGGCCACCGGCGGCTGACGAGGTGGACCAACACTCAGAGGAGCACTGGCCTGGGGGGGTTTAAAATAAGATGACCCTCGGGCTCCGGAAACCCAAGGGAAAAAGGGTCTAGGTGGAAAATGGTAAAACCAAGGTTGGGCATTGCTGGAAAAGCTTTAATCAAGGCGAACTATCAAGGGGTTCCCATTATAACCCAACCACGTAATGAACGCAAAATCCGGGAACATAACACCGATATGATGGAAACTAGGGCGGCAAGAGTGGAACAAAACACTAGGTGAGAGGCTGAGCCTTCCACCCTTTACCAAATATATAGATGCGTTCAGATAACATGGCAGTATAATGATATCCCAACAAGTAAATAAGGTTCCAACAAGGAACGGTCTCCAATCTTCACCTGCAACTAGCAACGCTATAAGAGGGGCTGAGCAAAGCGGTAACATAGCCAATCAACGGTTTTCTAGGACATGGTGGGTTGGAGGTCTGATATGGCAATTTGGGAGGCTTGAAATCAAGTGGTAGGCATCGTAGCGTTGGCATAGCAAAAGAGCGAGCATCTAACAAAGCAAAGATAGTAGTGATTTCGAGGGTATGATCATCTTGCCTGCAAAGTTGTCAGAGTTGACTGGATCCTCGAAAGCAAACTCAACGGGCTCCTCGTCAGCGAACTCATCTCCCGGCTCTACCCAAACAAGGCAAACAAGCAAACGGAACACAATCAACCACGTGCAAAGCTCAAACAATACGATGCAAGGATGGTATGCTATGCGGGATGCGATGCGGGATGCATATGCAAGATGTGACAAGGAATGCATGAACCTAGCCTCAACCTGGAAATCCAAGTGTGCCACTGGAAAGATGAGATGAAATCGCTTGAAAACGATATAAAGAACGCCGGAATCGGAGTTACGGTTTGGAAATGGCAAGCAATTCAAATATGGCCACGTTCTGCGATTTACAGCAAGTAGCCATCTAAATAAAATGCGATGAACATGCTACAGCACCCAAACATGGCATAAAAATACATGGAAGAGATGTACTCACGATGCTTAACAAAAGTCTAGCACTGAGCTACGGCCAATTCATCCATTAACAGGTTCAAACAAGCATGGGAAAAATGCATATGGTAAACAGATCTCAGACTTAGTGAAATTAACACTTGTCTGGAATTTTAGATCAGATAGCACTCTTCGGAGCATGAAAACTATATGCTACAGGACCTGAACATGGCAAAGTAAAGCATGGCATGGAGCTACTCAAAGAGCTTAACAAAAGTCCCTTAGTGACCTTGAGCCAAAAGGGATCAGAAAATACAATTTCAAGCATGTGAACATGGCAAAAACATAATCAGTTCTCAGACTTTGTGAAAACTGGAGCATGCTGAAACAGATATCAAGTAGGCATGTTTACGAGCTCGATGCACTCACTACAGAGCAAGTCATGACAAGCTAAGCATACATCCATCAAGAATACATAAAATGCAATCTAGACATGGCAAGAGCAATAGCATAGCATGCACGGATCAACTACAACATCATCGGCAAAATCGCTAACAAGTAGACAATCTGCCCAGATTCACGAAGTAGCAAAAGTAGAGCTCGATTGACTCAAGCTAGGGTACTCCATAATTGCAAACAAAGACATGGATGGATAGAGCACTACAATATTAACAAAACATCCTTACTAATCATCCTCAAAAGAGGCACGGATCATTAGGAAACAACATGAACATATGGCCATATGAGATAAACAGCTCAAGGACATAGTGGAAATGCTAAGTCCCTGAAATCAGCATTACCAAGTGCCTCACTTTGCAAGCTTGCGCTAGTCAACACACACATCACAAAAATACATGAGTTGCACCTCTGGAAAGATGGAAAAACCCTTAACAAAACATATGTAGGGCTCATGGGCATATCATGCACACATTAATCATGGCAAAAATGACAAATAACTAAATGGAGCAGCAGATCTGACAATTATATCAAGTAGCACTCTTCTAACAGCATTTCGGGCATCAAGATGAACTCAAATGAAAATGATGCAATGGAATGAAATGATGTACTCTCTGAGGCAAACATTTTGATATGCTATATGCCAAAAACGGAGCTACGGATGCGGAGATATAGCATGATGAACATAGGCAAAAAATTAGGGTTAGGGATAAAAAGTCAACCCGAGATCCAGATCTAGATCCGGGGGTACTGTAGCAACACGGCTCCCGAGGATCGCCGGAATCCACGCCGGAGTTGGAGGAGGACGCCGGAGAGGGTGGTGGTGGCCGCGGGCGCGCGGGACGGCAAGGTTCGGCCGGTGGAGGGAGTAGCTAGCCGCGGCGGCGCTTGCTACCACGGTGCGGGCGCACGGCGGCGAGGTCCGGCCGACACTGGGCGGTGGCCGGCGCGGAGCGGCACGGCGGTGCGGTGGCCGCCGGCGAGGATGGGGGCGGGGCCGCGCGAAGAGGGAGGCGGGGCGCTGGAGAAGGGCGGTGGTGGCCGCGATGGGCCTCGGGGGCCCAGCCTGGGCCTCCCGGGCCGGCGATGTGGGGCGGCTCGACGGGCGAATCGGCGGCTGACAAGTGGCGGCGGTGGCGGATCCGGATGCGTCCGACTCGTCCGGACGTGTTCGGCGGCGGCGGAGATCTGATTTTTAGGGTTTGAGAGAGGGGATCCACGAATTTGGAGGAGGGGGTCTTTATATAGGCATAGAGGGAGCTAGGAGAGTCCAAATGAGGTGCGGTTTTCGGCCACGCGATCGTGATCAAACGCTCTAGATGATGGAGAGGGTTTTGGTGGGTTTTGGGCCAAATTGGAGGGGTGTTGGGCTGCAACACACATGAGGCCTTTTCGGTCCCTCGGTTAACCGTTGGAGTATCAAACGAAGTCCAAATGATACGAAACTTGACAGGCGGTCTACCGGTAGTAAACCAAGGCCGCTTGGCAAGTCTCGATCCAATCCGAAAATGTTTAATCCCCACACACGAAAGAAAGGTAGAAATGACCACCGGAGGAGAACGAAGCACCGGAATGCAAAACGGACAACGGGGAAAATGCTCGGATGCATGAGATGAACATGTATGCAAATGCAATGCACATGATGACATGATATGAGATGCATGACAACGATAACACCACACAGAGACAAAGACCCAAACCCGAGAAAATTAAATAACTTAAAGCCGGAAACAGCAAGAGTTGGAATACATATTGGGAAAATCATATTCGGGGTGTTACAAAAGGTGAAAGTCTGGGAAAGTTCTTTCATTCCCTCTCATGCAACTTTCAAAAATAAATTTCAAATTCCACTCAATTTCACACAACAATCAAACAAACAATCATAATAATTTGTTTAGTATAACATTCCAAAATTTAGAATTTTGGGATGTTACACCAGGAGGTGAGCCATCGGTTTGACCGCCGTCCGCCTCTCTCCCACAACTCCAACTACTCCATATTAATGGTGCGCCCGAGCGGCCTCACCCCATCCTCGCCACATACACAATCCTCTCTCTCCGCTTGCATCCTCGATGCCGCTCTCAGTCCTCAAAGCCGTCAGTGTATGAGGATGTCGCCGAAGCGCCCCATCAAAGAGAGTGTAGACGCCAGGGCTGCTAAAGCACCGGAGCATAGCATGGAGATGGAGATAGAGGTTGCCGTCACCGCCGGCGAGTTCTCGCTGCAACCTGACACTGTCAATGGCGTCGAGCTTCCACATCCAGAGGCGGAGTTCCACACTAACTCTGGCGATGATTCCGATAATGAAGGACAGCTGGTTAGACATATATACCCATTTATGTGTCAAATAGATCATAGGGTTTCTCTGGTTACTCCTGCCTCCCCCTTTTTGTAATAGAAATCCTATGGTTATGTTCTCCTAATCCATGAAATCTGAGTAAGTTTTGTTAGATCCGTTTAGTGTATTGATTGTTTGAATGGTACAAGTGATAAGTGATTAGTTGTTTCATATGTGCAAATGATTTCTGCTAGTAATCCGACTAGGGTTAGTGTTCGTGCTAATAATTCCTAGCCAGGACTTGACAATTGATTTTGAATGACCTACATATGTTTGTGCCATTATTTTCTTAAAGATTTGTCTGTACATAGACGACTGTGCTTAAAAATCGAACCATAATATCTGGATATGTATAAATAAATAGCCATAAATTCCTAATCCTACTTCACGGCATGTAAACATTGATTTGATGCCAATTTTTTTACTATTTGTATAGGTGTTTTCTGACGATGTGGAAAGCGAGGATGAAGATGGCGAGAGGAGGTACAAGAGGCAAATCCCGAGGGAGCTTTATGCGGGAAAGCATAATAGGCCTATTAGGACCTGGAACGGCTTGCATTGAAGCCCATTTTGCAACCACAAGCTTCATGCCGGGTATCTACGTGTTCTAGCGCATGCAAGAGGATGGGTCGTTGGCTCCTTCAAGCAGAAGTATTCTCACAGGGTGGCGCACGGCGCGTACGCCGAGTACCTGCAGAAGCTTTAGGATCGTGTTGGCATGTGAGATGAGATGTGAGATCAAACTATGTACGCTTGAGTATGCTTAATGATGGTTGAACGATGTACTTATGGTTGAACTATGCTTGTGTTTGTGTATGCTTATTATCTATGTCTGAGTATGTTTAATCTGTGTTTACTTTTGTCTAACCGTGGGATATGGATGCAATCAGTTCGGTTGATGGAATCTACCTCCGTCTTGATTTATTGGTCCCCTTTGTAATTTGTGTTAAATTTTGACCAAAGGTATAACTAACGAAATGTTAGGCAGGTCAGCAAAAATTATATGTTGGATGGGTATTTGAGCATAGTGTTCAATGATATAATTTTTGGTGACATGCATAAACATTTCTTAGTTAAATATTTGGTCAAAATTTGGTAAAAAATACAAAGGGGACCAATAAACCAGGACGGAGGTAGTACGTCAATCACACAGGGTTCCCAGAATTGGAACCGTGTGCAATGACTTTCATTTTGCCTATTGTGTCAATCACACACGGTTGGCTCTAGGAAACCGTCGCCTCCAAAAATTTTTGTGGGACAGAAAACCCTCACCACCCAATTCAAAAAACAAAAAAAGAAAACCCTCACCATCCCCACATCACAGAAACCCTCACCCCGCCCGCCACACCCTCCGGTCTTCATTCACACCTGCACAAGCTCCTCCGCGTCTATGCATGGCACCGCCTATCGCGGCAGTAACCACTTAGCTCGACGCTTGCCGCCGCCAGGCTTCCCGCAAAGCCCACCGCATTTTGCCACTTCTTGCTTCCGCCTTTCGCCATCGACTTTCTCGACGCTGCTCGCGGTCGACCTAGCTCCGCTCGGTTGGGGAATATACCATACTGAGGGTTCTTTCTCATGGACAACAAGGTAACTAATTTAATGAGATATTATCTCATCTCTTATCCCAATTCATCTGCCTCCTTTAATCACCCGGCCGAAATTGCCGTGAATTCATTTTTATTCGAGCTGAATTCAGGGTTTTCTTCTGTTCATAGGGTGTACAGTGCGTGGAAACATCAGGACCTTGCAGCCTCCGCCCAACATTCCATCTCACCGTACCAGATAACTTGAGGATGTGCGCGGTATGTTCAACCTCACCCTAAATCGGCTGGCATGGCCTACTTTCCTAAACATATTATAAATATTACTAAATTTGGATAAAAGGTGCCACATGCACCATATACGTCAAAGGGGATTTTTCCCCTCTTCTTTCTATATTAGGCAAATTAATGATGTATTGTTCTTTCGATTACTCTCATATTTCCAGGACATCATGTTTACCCTATCTGTTTAATTATAGATTTTTGTCCTCCAATTTCGACTCCTGTACAACTCTTTCAACTTGGGCCCATATTTGCATGTTACCATATTTTCTTTTACAATCCTACCATTTTCTGCAGCAGACCCTTGCTATGCAACAGAATCTGTAGTGCACAATCTTTCCCTTTACATAAATCAAGACTTCAGGGATGTCATACTGCACACAAACCATTGATTTACAATCGTTGCTCCTGTAAGACTTGATGAACATGGTGACTCCTATTTTGGCACTGGCTTTTAGAAAGAAATTTCTAAGTTTTATGAACTGAAAGCTGGCACTAGAATTGCACTGCACATAAAAGGGCCTGGTCATGAGATATATGCTAACTTCCCCAACGATATCATCCGTCCAGACTTTGTTCAAAGTAAGTTTTCTTTTCAACTATCTGCATGTTGACTTACCTAGCAATATCACATGAATTGTGTAGTATTTAAGCAACCAACTGTTATTCCCTTTTCTTATTATATTCCTACCTAATAACTTCTAGTTACCAATACACTTTTCTATTTCCCTATTTTAACTAAATATTCCCACACTCCCATTTCTATCAGAAAGCGCCGCTGACAAGGAGACTCCGGAGGTGGAAAACGGGGCTGCCAAAAAGCGGAGGTGGGGCAAGCTAGAACCGCAAGCAACTCCAACAGGCCTAGATTTCATCAGCAGCTTCCCCGATGATATGTTGACAGTCATCATCTACCTCTTCCCAATCAAATATGCGGCACGAACAACCGTCCTTTCCCGGTGGTGGCGCCCCCTATGGAACTCCAGCCCTCTCAACCTCATCGACACCAACGAGCTCTGCCATGGCTATCGCAAATCTTGGATGCGTTCTCCAAGATCCTCTGCAGTCACCTTGGCCAAACCAGAGGCCTTAGAATGGGCAAGTTCCGTTCCAATGGCAAGGACCGAGCCAAGCTTGACGACTGGTTGCGATCCCCCGCCCTATATCAGCTTGAGGAGCTCACTTTTGATGATGGGCATATGCGCTCGCTGCCAACGTCCGCGCTTCGCCTCGCACCCATGTTGCGCGTCGCCATGTTCACGGACTGCCATTCCCCCCCCCCTTAATGACACGCCCGCTCTTATTCTACCATGACTGAAGCACCTCGAGCTCGTCGTCGTCTACCTCTCAAATGGTGACATGGAGCACCTGCTCCATGGCTGCACTGCACTCGAGTACCTTTGTCTTCAGGCGATCAAGGGGTTGAGTACCTTCCACATCACCTCCATGAATCTCTGGACTATTTATGTGTGTTGCTGGTGCGGCGGGAAGACATCACAAGATGTGTACCACAGTATGGTCATTGAGGACACATCTGCACTTGAGAGATTACTTGTAGTTGATCAAGAAGGTCCAACAAGAGTCAATGTCATTTCTGCACCGAAAATTGATAGTGGTGGGCTACTCGTCTGACAAATACTCTGAACTTGTTATTGGATCCACACCCGTTCGGGTACAACATCCGCCTTCTACCTCTCCTTCTGCAAACTAACATTATTTCTAATTTTGAAGATGTTTGTTCATCTGTCATTCAGAAAATGATTCCGACAAGCTTGACCCTGAAACTGCGCATAGTGAAGGTCTTGGCACTAGAATCTATCGGCCCCAACCTGGAGCAAGTTATCATTTTCCTAACATGCTTTCCGTGCCTGGAGAAGCTATATATCAAGGTGATGTTCCTTTCCTTTTAAATGTTAAGCATAAGGGAGTTCAATTTGTGACACCTTTTTCCAAGTTTACAATGACAATGTACTATGATTACTGAAGGATTCTTTTGGAGGATATCAGTACATACATGCCCCCCCATATTGGTTGCTTGATCCATATAGTTACAATCAATAAGCATTTCTCCTTTGGATTCATAGATACATCTCCAACGTATCTATAATTTCTTAGTGTTCTATGCTATATTATATTCTGTTTTGGACATTATTGGGCTTTATTATACACTTTTATATTATTTTTGGGACTAACCTATTAACCAGAGGCCCAACCCAGAATTGAAGTTTTTTTGACTATTTTAGGGTTTCACAGAAAAAGAATATCAAACGGAGTCCAAACGGAATGAAACATTCGGGAACGTGATTTTTGGAACGAACATGATCCAGAGGACTTGGACCCTACATCAAGACATCAACCAGGAGGCCACGAGGTAGGGGGCGCGCCCTCCACCCTCGTGGGCCCCTTGTTGCTCCACCGACGTACTCCTTCCTCCTATATATACCTACGTACCCCCAAACTACCAGATACGGAGCCAAAACCCTAATTCTACCGCCGTAACTTTTTGTATCCACGAGATCCCATCTTAGGGCCTTTTCCGGATCTCCGCCGGGGGGGCATCGATCACGGAGGGCTTCTACATCAACACCATAGCCTCTCTGATGAAGTGTGATTAGTTTACCTCAGACCTACGGGTCCACAGTTATTAGCTAGATGGCTTCTTCTCTCTTTTTGGATCTCAATACAAAGTTCTCCCCTCTCTTGTGGAGATCTATTCGATGTAATCTTCTTTTTGCAGTGTGTTTGTTGAGACCGATGAATTGTGGGTTTATGATCAAGTTTATCTATGAACAATATTTGAATCTTCTCTGAATTCTTTTTATGTATGATTGGTTATATTTGCAAGTCTCTTTGAATTATCAGTTTGGTTTGGCCTACTAGATTGATCTTTCTTGCAATGGGAGAAGTGCTTAGCTTTGGGTTCAATCTTGCGGTGTCCTTTCCCAGTGACAGTAGGGGCAACAAGGCATGTATTGTATTGTTGCCATCGAGGATAACAAGATGGGGTTTTCATCATATTGCATGAGTTTATCCCTCTACGTCATGTCGTCTTGCTTAAAGCGTTACTCTGTTCTTATGAACTTAATACTCTAGATGCATGCTGGATAGCGGTCGATGTGTGGAGTAATAGTAGTAGATGCAGGCAGGAGTTGGTCTACTTGTCTCGGAGGTGATGCCTATATACATGATCATACCTATATATTCTCATAACTATGCTCAATTATGTCAATTGCTCAACAGTAATTTGTTTACCCACCGTGAATACTTGTGCTCTTGAGAGAAGCCACTAGTGAAATATACGGGCACCGGGTCTATCTTCCATCATATTAATCTTCCAATACTTAGTTATTTCATTTGCCTTTTATTTTACTTTGCATTTTTATCATAAAAATACCAAAATACTATCTTATCATATCTATCAGTTCTCACTCTCGTAAGTGACCTGTAGGGATTCACAACCCCTTATCGCGTTGGTTGCAAGGATTTATTTGTTTGTGTAGGTGCGAGGGACTCGTGCGTGGCCTCCTACTGGATTGATACCTTGGTTCTCAAAAACTGAGGGAAATACTTACGCTACTTTGCTGCATCACCCTTTCCTCTTCAAGGGAAAACCAACGCAAGGGCTCAAGAGGTAGCAAGAAGGATTTCTGGCGCCGTTGCCGGGGAGGTTCGCGCAAAAGTCAACACACCAAGTACGCATCACAAACCCTTATCTCCCGCATTACATTATTTGCCATTTGCCTCTCGTTTTCCTCTCCCCCACTTCACCCTTGCCGTTTTATTCGCCCTCTCTCTCTCTATCCTCCCTCCCTTTCTCTATTTATCCCCTTTTTGCCCATTTCTTGTTTGCTTGTGTGTTGGATTGCTTGCTTGTCATTATGGCTAGTCCCCTATCTTCTTCGTTGTCTCCCGAAAATGAAGTTCTTAATTTTAAGAAAAGGGAAGGAGAAAACCTAAAAGACGCTTGGTATAGAATTTTCAATGCTCAAAATAGATCTACCAGGAAGCAATCTACTTCTATTCTTCTTCGCAATTTTTATGTAGGTGCTATTCCTTGGCACAGACATGTCCTTCATACCATTACCAGAGGGAACTTCTTGGGTAGCCACACTTTTGATTCCTATAATGCTATGATAGATTTATTTTGCTCACCTCCTCTTTTGGTTAATGGAACTATGTTAACTTTGGAGCATGTAATGCAAAAAATTGAAATTATTGAAAATAAAGTTGCTACCATTGAGTTAATTGAAAATTTCAATAAAAAGATCCACAACCAAATTACCCAATATAGATCTAAAGTAGGAGTAACTTTGAAAAATATTAAAGAGAAGGAACCTATAGTTAATGAAAGAATAAATCATGATTCCACTAGAATCGATAAACATGAGGGTATCATTACCAACTTGGGAACCGCTTTTTCTTCCGTAAAGAATACTCCAAGTCCTCCAACTAAAATTGCCAAGCTTATGTATGTTCCTAAAAATAAGGGTGAATCCTCTAGCAAAGAAACTACGGATCTCAAATCTATAAGTATTCATCCTAATCTTCTTGCTATCATTAAGGAACCATTTGCTACTAATGATTTTTTCGATCTTGTACCTAGAAGTTTGATTATTGAAAGGAAAGAAACTCCTAAAGGTGATATATGTCTCATTAAATAATTACCAACTAAAGATGGCAATACCTAGATCTACCCATGTTTTTTATGCCTAGCTAGGGGCGTTAAACGATAGCGCTTGTTGGGAGGCAACCCAATTTTATTTTTATTCCTTACTTTTTGCTCCTGTTTAGTAATAAATAATTTATCTAGCCTCTGTTTTGGTTGCGTTTTTTGTGTTTAATTAGTGTAATTTGCTAATAGCATGGTGTTAAACCTAGCATATTAGTGTAATTACCATGGTGTTAATAGATCAATAGTTTAATTACCATGCTATTAGGATTATTAGGATTATTAGGATTATATAAAAACTATGGTAATTAAACTATTGCTAATATTACCATGTTAACCCAATTTGCTAATAGCATGGTGATAAACCTAGCATATTAGTGTAATTTATCTAGCCTCTGTTTTGGTTGCGTTTTTTGTGTTTAATTAGTGTAATTTGCTTAATAATCCTAATAATACTAATAGCATGGTAATTTGCTTAAATAATCCTAATAATTTAGAGCACAGTTGGGAAGACTTGGGGGAAGTCTTTTTAATCTTGCTGTAAAAAACAGAAACTTTAGCCCTCATGAGAACTGCTGCCATTTTTATTTGGAAAGTTCTATTTAGTTAATTATTTTTGCAGATGATTAATAGATAAATTACTCACGTCCAGAAATTTATTTTAGAATTTTTGGGGTTCCAGATCTTGAGTTAGCTACAGATTACTACAGACTGTTCTGTTTTTGACAGATTCTGTTTTTCGTGTGTTGTTTGCTTATTTTGATGAATCTATGGCTAGTAAAATAGTTTATAAACCATAGAGATGTTGGAATACAGTAGGTTTAACACCAATATAAATAAAAAATGAGTTCATTACAGTACCTTGAAGTGGTGTTTTGATTTCTTTGCTAACGGAGCTCATGAGATTTTCTACTTTAAGTTTTGTGTTGTGAAGTTTTCAAGTTTTGGGTGAAAGATTTGATGGATTATGGAACAAGGAGTGGAAAGAGCCTAAGCTTGGGGATTCCCATGGCACCCCAAGATAATCTAAGGACACCAAAAAGCCAAAGCTTGGGTATGCCCCGGAAGGCATCCCCTCTTTCGTCTACTTCCATCGACAACTTTACTTGGAACTATATTTTTATTTACCACATGATATGTGTTTTGCTTGGAGCATCTTGTATTATTTGAGTATTTATTTGTTAGTTTTCCACAATAATCCTTGCTGTACACACCTTTTGAGAGAGAGACACATGATTCAGAAATTGTTAGAATACTCTATGTGCTTCACTTATATCTTTTGAGTTATATAGTTTTTGCTCTAGTGCTTCACTTATATCTTTTAGAGCACGTCGGTTGATTTGTTTTATAGAAACTATTGTTATCTCATGGTTCACTTAGATTATTTTGAGAGTCCTACAAAACAGCATGGTAATTTGCTTTAATTATGTTAGGCATTCAAGATTAATAATATATTTTTTCTTATGAGTGTGTTGAATACTATGAGAATTTTGATACTTGATAATTGTTTTGAGATATGGAGATGGTGATATTAGAGTCATGCTAGTTGATTAGTTGTGAATTTGAGAAATAATCGTGTTAAAGTTTGTGATTCTCGTAGCATGCACGTATGGTGAACCGTTATGTGATGAAATCGGAGCATGATTTATTTGTTGATTGTCTTCCTTATGAGTGGCGGTCGGGGACAAGCGATGGTCTTTTCCTACCAATCTATCCCCCTAGGAGCATGCGCGTAATACTTTGCTTTGATAACTTGTAGATTTTTTCAATAAATATATGAGTTCTTTATGACTAAGGTTGAGTCCATGGATCATACGCACTTTTCTTCCTTCCACCATTGCTAGCCTCTCTAATACCGCACACCTTTCGCCGGTATCATACACCCACCATATACCTTCCTCAAAACAGCCACCATACCTACCTATCATGGCATTTCCATAGCCATTCCGAGATATATTGCCATGCAACTCTCCGTCGTTCCGTTTACTATGACACGCTCCATCATTGTCATATTGCTTTGCATGATCAAGTAGTTGACATTGTATTTGTGGCAAAGCCACCGTTCATAATTCTTTCATACATGTCACTCTTGATTCATTGCATATCCCGGTACACCGTCGGAGGCATTCACATAGAGTCATATTTTGTTCTAATATTGAGTTGTAATTGTTGAGTTGTAAGTAAATGAAAGTGTGATGATCATCATTTTTAGAGCATTGTCCCAAGTGAGGAAAGGATGATGGAGACTATGATTCCCCCACAAGTCGGGATGAGACTCCAGAAGAAAAAAAAGTGGCCAAAGAAGCCCAAAAAAAGAGGCCATAAAAAAGGCCCAAATAAAAAAATATGAGAGAAAAAGAGAGAAGGGACAATGCTACTATCCTTTTACCACACTTGTGCTTCAAAGTAGCACCATGGTCTTCATAATAGAGAGTCTCCTATGTTATCACTTTCATATACTAGTGGGAATTTTTCATTATAGAACTTGGCTTGTATATTCCAATGATGGGCTTCCTCAAAATGCCCTAGGTCTTCATGAGCAAGCGAGTTGGATGCACACCCACTTAGTTCCTTTTGTTGGGCTTTCATATACTTATAGCTCTAGTGCATCCGTTGCATGGCAATCCCTACTCACTCACATTGATATCTATTGATGGGAATCTCCATAGCCCGTTGATACGCCTAGTTGATGTGAGACTATCTTCCCCCTTTTTGTCTCCTCCACAACCACCATTCTATTCCACCTAAAGTGCTATGTCCATGGCTCATGCTCATGTATTGCGTGAAGATTGAAAAAGTTTGAGAACACCAAAAGTATGAAACCTTGGCTTATCATCGGGGTTGTGCATGATTTAAATACTTTGTGTGGTGAAGATAGAGCATAGCCAGACTATATGATTTTGTAGGGATAACTTCCTTTGGCCATGTTATTTTGAAGAGACATAATTACTTAGTTAGTATGCATGAAGTATTATTATTTCTATGTCAATATTGAAATTTTGTCTTGAATATTTCGGATATGAATATTCATACCACAATTAATAAGAATTACATTGAAATTATGCCAAGTAGCATTCCACATCAAAAATTTTGTTTTTATCATTTACCTACTCAAGGACGAGCAGGAATTAAGCTTGGGGATGCTTGATACGTCTCCAACGTATCTATAATTTTTTGTTGTTCCATGCTATATTATATTCTGTTTTGGACATTATTGGGCTTTATTATACACTTTTATATTATTTTTGGGACTAATCTATTAACCGGAGGCCCAGCCCAGAATTGCTGTTTTTTTGCCTATTTTAGGGTTTCGCAGAAAAATAATATCAAACGGAATCCAAACGGAATGAAACCTTCGGGAACGTGATTTTCGGAACGAACATGATCTAAAGGACTTGGACCCTATGTCAAGACATCAACCAGGAGGCCACGAGGTAGGGGGCGCGCCTACCCCCCTGGGCGCGCCCTCCACCCTAATGGGCCCCATGTTACTCCACCAATGTACTCCCTCCTCCTATATATACCTACGTACCCCCAAACTACCAGATACGGAGCCAAAACCCTAATTCCACCGCCGTAACTTTTTGTATCCACGAGATCCCATCTTGGGGCCTTTTCCGGAGCTCCGCCGGGGGGGGGCATCGATCGCGGAGGGCTTCTACATCAACACCATAGCCTCTCCGATGAAGTGTGAGTAGTTTACCTCAGACCTACGGGTCCATAGTTATTAGCTAGAATGGCTTCTTCTCTCTTTTTGGATCTCAATACAAAGTTCTCCCCCTCTCTTATGGAGATCTATTCGATGTAATCTTCTTTTGCGGTGTGTTTGTTGAGACCGATGAATTGTGGGTTTATGATCAAGTTTATCTATGAACAATATTTGAATCTTCTGTGAATTCTTTTATGTATGATTGGTTATCTTTGCAAGTCCCTTTGAATTATCAGTTTGGTTTGGCCTACTAGATTGATCCTTCTTGCAATGGGAGAAGTGCTTAGCTTTGGGTTCAATCTTGCGGTGTCCTTTCCCAGTGACAGTAGGGGCAGCAAGGCAAGTATTGTATTGTTGCCATCGAGGATAACAAGATGGGGTTTTCATCATATTGCATGAGTTTATCCCTCTACGTCATGTCATCTTGCTTAAAGCGTTACTCTGTTCTTATGAACTTAATACTCTAGATGCATGCTGGATAGCGGTCGATGTGTGGAGTAATAGTAGTAGATGCAGGCAGGAGTCGGTCTACTTGTCTCGAACGTGATGCCTATATACATGATCATACCTAGATATTCTCATAACTATGCTCAATTCTGTCAATTGCTCAACAGTAATTTGTTTACCCACCGTGAATACTTATGCTCTTGAGAGAAGCCACTAGTGAAACCTATGGCCCCCGGGTCTATCTTCCATTATATTAATCTTCCAATACTTAGTTATTTCTTTTGCCTTTTATTTTACTTTGCATCTTTATCATAAAATACCAAAAATATTATCTTACCATATCTATCAGATCTCACTCTTGTAAGTGACCTTGTAGGGATTCACAACCCCTTATTGCGTTGGTTGTGAGGATTTATTTGTTTGTGTAGGTGCAAGGGACTCGTGCATGGCCACCTACTAGATTGATACCTTGGTTCTCAAAAACTGAGGGAAATATTTATGCTACTTTGCTGCATCACCCTTTCCTCTTCAAGGGAAAACCAACGCAAGTGCTCAAGAGGTAGATTCATCTGTCCTAGTTTTCTTAGGGAACTTTTCATCCACTCCAACCTCTTGTGAAGAAGGCTAAATTTTTCTAGAATGTAATAAAATGCCCATGTTAATCATGTCATATCAAAGATGGCATGTTAGTGCAATTTACAAATCCTGCAAACCAAATAGGCATGTAGTAGTGTTCAAAACTGCATGTAGGCACTAACACGTTTTCTTCTTTTGCAGATAAGATTAGGCCCAGTGGTGGATAATGTGATACAATATAACAATCACATTGAATGCCTAGATCTGCATCTCTCATAAATTACTTTGAACTCCTACCAAGGGACCATACCGGAATTATATTCGCCAGGTTCTTTGTTCTCAAAGCAAGGGTGCTGAAGGTAATGAGGTTTTCCCTACATTTATTTCGCAAAAATGAATGGTTTGTTGATCAGCGCTGACGCCTGCAGCGTAATGGAATAGGCTCCAAAAATATTGAATTTCATTTTGGAACTTCAGATGATAGAGTAATCAGAAGTTATCGTGTCAACCCCATACATGACTTCTTAGTGGCTGACTGATACGTCTCCAACGTATCTATAATTTTTGATTGCTCCATGCTATATTATCTACTGTTTTGAATGTTTATGGGCTTTATTATACATTTTATATCATTTTTGGGACTAACCTATTAACCCAGAGCCCAGTGCCAGTTTCTGTTTTTACCCTGTTTTAGGGTTTCGAAGAAAACGAAAATCAAACGGAGTCCAATTGACCTGAAACTTCACAGAACTCATTTTTGGAAGGAAAGAAACCCAGCAGACTTGGAGTGCACATTGGGGGACCTACGAGGAGGCCATGAGGCAGGGGGGCGCGCCGCCCCCCTGGGCGCGCCCTCCACCCTCGTGGGCCCCTCGTGGCCCCCCTGACGTACTTCTTCCGCCTATATATCTCCATATACCCTAAAAACATCCGTGAGCACAATAGATCAGGAGTTCCGCCACCAGAAGCCTCCGTAGCCACCGAAAACCAATCTAGACCCATTTTGGCACCCTGCTAGAGGGGGAATCCTTCTCCGGTGGCCATCTTAGTCATCCCGGTGCTCTCCATGACGAGGAGGGAGTAGTTCTCCCTCGGGGTTGAGGGTATGTACCAGTAGCTATGTGTTTGATCTCTCTCTCTCGTGTTCTTGATTTGGCACGATCTTGATGTATCGTGAGCTTTCCTATTATAGTTGGACCTTATGTTTCTCCTCCACCTCTTCTCTCTTGTAATGAATTGAGTTTCCCCTTTGAAGTAATCTTATCGGAATGAGTCTTTAAAGATTTGAGAACACTTGATGTATGTCTTGCCATGCGTATGTGTGGTGACAATGGGATATCATGTGATTCACATGATGTATGTTTTGGTGATCAACTTGCGGGTTCCGCCCATGAACCTATGCATAGGGGTTGGCCCACGTTTTCGTCGTGATTCTCCGGTAGAACTTTGGGGCACTCTTTGAGGTCCTTTATGTTGGTTGAATAGATGAATCTGAGATTGTGTGATGCATATCGTATAATCATACCCACGGATACTTGAGGTGACATTGGAGTATCTAGGTGACATTAGGGTTTTGGTTGATTTGTGTCTTAAGGTGTTATTCTAGTACGAACTCTAGGGCTGTTTGTGAAACTTATAGGAATAGCCCAACGGATTGATTGGAAAGAATAACTTTGAGGTGGTTTCGTACCCTACCATAATCTCTTCGTTTGTTCTCCGCTATTAGTGACTTTGGAGTGACTCTTTGTTGCATGTTGAGGGATAGTTATGTGATCCAATTATGTTAGTATTGTTCAGAGGACTTGCACTAGTGAAAGTATGAACCCTAGGCCTTGTTTACCATCATTGCAATACCGTTTACGCTCACTTTTATCATTAGTTACCTTGCTGTTTTTATAATTTCAGATTACAAATACCTTTATCTACTATCCATATACCACTTGTATCACCATCTCTTCGCCGAACTAGTGCACCTATACAATTTACCATTGTATTGGGTGTGTTGGGGACTCAAGAGACTCTTTGTTATTTGGTTGCAGGGTTGCTTGAGAGAGACCATCTTCATCCTACGGCTCCTACGGATTGATAAACCTTAGGTCATCCACTTGAGGGAAATTTGCTACTGTCCTACAAACCTCTGCACTTGGAGGCCCAACAACGTCTACAAGAAGAAGGTTGTGTAGTAGACATCACTGACCCCTTTGAAAAAATTGTGAGGTTTTGAAACCAGACTTAGAAGTGGTAATATTAGTTGGAACCTCTCTGATATCCATGTTCAGCGGATCAGCACGAGCTTTTGCAGCTGATGAGCTGAATTTCATTTCTAATATCAGTTTGAACCTTGTAATCTTCGAGTTTGAGCCATATAACTCTGGAATTCGAACCTTGTAATATTTCAAGCTTTTGTGGTACAATCGTTGAAATGGCATCGTATGAGACTCATATATTGGTACCACTATTTTGACCTTAATATGCAATGGTTTTATATTTTATTAACCATTCTCGAATCTGTTTACCTTGTCGATCTCACAGCACACGATCTGTATTGCTAACTCGACGGTGAGCTTCGACATTATTGCACACAATTGGTTTCTTCCACCGTGTGCCCTGTAGAGCGCATAATTAATTATCGCACTCGAGTGTCCATCATCACCCTTCTATGTAACTTTGACCTCATCACCCACGGGTAATCTTATGACCGAAGTCATTCCACACACTTCGTTTTTACAAAGCTTTTTTCCAATAAACGCCCACAATTTGTCCCTCTTCTAGCCAACGCGTCGCCAAACTAGCCGGGCGGGAAGCTTGCGTGGCAAACTGCGCAGTAGCGCGGGAATAGGCTCAACGACAATACATTTGGCGCCTCTTCGAGCCCACGTGTGTGGTGCGGTGTTGTCAAGCCCACACTGGAATCCTCCGCTATGAACGCCCTGACAAGATGTGATGATTACAGGCCGGCCGGCCCCCATTTATTACATCGGCCATTTAACCCTTGTGTCTCTTCAACCTTTCGATCGTGCCCCACCTTTGCAAGAAGCACACCCACCACGAGAAATCCTTAGAGGGTATCCTACGCGGCTCCAATGGCGCTCCAAGCGGCTGCCGATGACGAGCAGCAGTTCACCATGCGTGCCGTGATGGACACCCACAGAAGGTTCATGGACCTATCGATGGTGTACACCAACGACTCAGTCTGGGTGGAGCACTCCATCCACATGATGGAGTTGTTGCTTGCCGAGGAGAAGTACAAGGTGGTCAGGTTTGACCTTGAGTACACCCGCGCAAGTGTCGGGTCTCGTCCCAAGGTCATCGCCGCCTAGATGTGCATGCACCACCACGTCTTCGTCTACCACTACTGCCTGGCCACAAGGCTTTGCAAGCATTTCGCCAGGTTTGTCAATAGCCCCCACTACATGTTCGGTACGGTGGACATCACCAATGATGTAAAGGCGCTCGAGAATTCGGGCATCGCCTGCTAGAATCTTGTCGACATTCAGGGCCAATACAAGATCCGGGGTAGCAAGGAGCATGAGAAGGACTCACTGGTTCACCTCGGCGAGGCCATCATCGACCCCTACTACACAGACATGAAGGATTCGTGCAACAAGGACAAGCGTGCCTGGCACTCGGCCTGGATGGAGAAACTCGACAAAGCTCACGTCGTGTATGCGACCAAGGAGGCGTACACAAACTACGACGTGTACATGCGGATTATTGACATGAGGAAGTGCCTCCTTCCCCAAAACGGCCAGGGATCCAGTCGAAAGCACAGCAATGGCAAGCGTCGTCGCAGCAATAAGTAGATGATTAGATCCTCGTTTCTCCTAGTTTAGTATGCATGTATTTGCTTACTTTGGTGTGTGGAAATGTTATGTGCGTAGTCACTTGTGTAATTGTATGCTTAATTTGGTTATGCAATGTTGTCTTTTTAAGTATATATGTCGATGCTCTGTAGACAGAGCGTAGATGTTGTGCGGACAAAAAAAATCACATCGCACATGGAAATCACTCACAATTGTATACCAGCAATCGTTTGCTCACAACACATACAGCTTGTTAGCAGCAATCGTTTGTGTTGTTATCGGTCTTCGCACACTTTTCCGATTACAGACCTGTTTGCCGCATATCACACACATCTTGTTAAGTTGAACCATTTATGTTCTCTTATCTCAATGCAAACAGTTCATCTGAGTGAACTGCATGTCGTATATCACACACACCTTACTTGCTAACCGTTTCTTTTGTGTTGCCTAATCACAAACAATTCATTCGAGTGAACCATAATCTTTATATCGCACACACCTTCATCTAAATGCCCGTTTCTTTTGTTCCTCCTCATTGGAAACGGTTAATCGAACTGAACTGTATGCCCTGCATCGCACACACAACTAAAATCGGAACCGTGTTTGATGCATCCTCCATCACAAATGTTTTGCACCTTTTTTGACAGGTTTTTTACACCACCGTTTGCGATTATTGCATCGCACACAGTTTCGATGAAGGGTCTCTGATCGTAGTGTCGCATTAGCAGCATCCTGCATTAGTGATATGTGATTTTTGGGAGGTGGAATCAATGCAAACAAAGGCCCTCAACCTCCACTAGGCACCAGGGTGCGGGCCCCCAGCCGCACGGTGGTGGGTAGTGGCCACCTCGTAAGGCGGTTGCTTCCCTTCTTTCTCCACAAGAAAGATAATATCCAAAAATTAATTGTGTTAAAATCTTAGCGCAATCGGAGTTACGGATCTCCGGGAATATAAGAAACGATTTTCGGCCAGAAACGATGAACCCGAAATAGAAGAGAACAGAGAGATAGATCCAAACTAGGAGGGGCTCCTGCCCCTTCGCCGCCATGGAGGCCATGGACCAGAGGGGGAACCCTCCTCCCATCTAGGGAGGAGGCCAAGGAAGAAGGAGGAGGAGGGGGGCTCTCTCCCCCTCTCTCATGGTGCCGCCGAGTCAAGGATCATGACTGTGATCTACATCAACAACCTTGCTACCGTCAACACCATCTTTCTGCCCCTCTATGAAGCAGTGTAACCTCTCTATTCCCGCTACAATTCTCTTGGGTGTTGCAATACATTCATGATTCTCTTATGGTAGGTGGCGTGAGTGACTGAAACACATACCCGGGTAGGTGGGTTGTTGTGTATGGGATAAAGAGGACTTGATACTTAATTAATGCTATGGTTGGGTTTTACCTTAAAGATCTTAGGTAGTTGTGGATGCTTGCTAGAGTTCCAATCATAAGTGCATATGATCCAATTACGGAAAGTATGTTAGCTCATGCCTCTCCCTCATATAAAATTGCAATAATGATTATCGATTTAGTTATTGATCACCTAGGGACAAATAACTTTCTTGTGTGACAAAATCTTTCTACTAAACAATTAAATTTTATTATCTTGCAATTTATTCGTAGTTTTATTCTCCTGAAGTACTTCTATTTTTATTCTTGTTCTAGGTAAAGCGAGCATTAAGTGTGCGTAGAGTTGTATCGGTGGTCGATAGAACTTGAGGGAATATTTGTTCTACCTTTAGCTCCTCATTGGGTTAGACACTCTTATTTATCGAAAAAGGCTACAAACAATCCCCTATACTTGTGGGTTATCATTAACTTGGATTCGTCCATGTTAAACTTCAAAATAAAAATAATGTTCGATGGATATGACAGGATGTGGTAAAACTTATACTTCATCAAAGTTATGAGTAAATATGCTTAACTTGATAAAATATAAGGTCTACAATATTTGAGATGGTTCAAAGAAATTTAGGACGAAGATATAATATCATTATGACAGAAGAATTCTTCTTTCAAGAAGAACTATATCTAAGTCATAAGTTTAGCAAGTAACTGAATAATTCTGGAATTATTATTACCGATCTGCTCTTATAATTGGGGGGATTTATAAATGAAACAACATAATATTCACTAAATAGATGTACCATTTAAAAGGGTCCGATAAAAAACTGTAAAGTTTTATCGAATATTTTAGACCAAGGCTTCATTCTAGGTTTTGTGTTCCTCTCACTAAATTCAAAGGACAAAATGTTTGTTGTAGAATAAACATTTTTCAATAAAAAAGTTTTCTTGTTAAAAGAGCTAGTGGGAGGATGATACAACTTATTGAGATTATTAATCTCTGGCTTAAGTTATAATAAGACTAAACCAGAAATGTTCTGGAATATTTTTGTGTGTAAAACTGAGCAAAGAAATTGCCAAATGAGATGTAAAAGCTTTAGATAAGACTATAACAAAATGCAAAGGTCAGATGAGATTATTGAATCTTCTATTTCATCTTAGAAGAAGATCAAACATATGCACTATGAGGAGCAATGATGGCGCACAGCTAGAAAGGTATTACTCAAATCATTGAAATCCAATGTGAAGTCCATATACAAGGAACAAGTTTTGAAATTGATGAAACCTTCAGAAGGTGTATAAATGGATGTTCAAATGTTCATGGATAGCGATCCTGAAAAAGTTTTAGAGAAGAGTTTTATACAGAAGGAAGAGTTGATCTTGTGAAATCTCCATTTTAGTAGCAATACTAAAAAATATAAATAGATTACAATGGTGAGTATTATTAATATATAAACAAGACTGTTTTTTGAAAAAGGTTTTCAAAAGGGATGTATCTAAGATATAATCAAAAGGTTTGTCAGGAATACTAGAATGATATAAATATTTCAAGTCATGAGTATGATTTGAAATAATATATCAAATAGTTGGAATTTGATAAAGTGATTGGAAAATTTGGAATTTATCAAGAAGCTTGTGGATACAAGAAGTTTAGTGGGAGCCCTATGACATTTCTGATGGTTATTTTTCCTGACTAGCAAGTGGACAGGCTCAAATGACGTAGCCTACATATGTATGAAATATCACCTAATCAGAAATAATATAAAGTATATTAGCACAAAAGATTAAAATCGTGTTTCTAAAAGGGACTTAGAATAATCGGGCGAAAGTCTATATAGATGTTTTAAAAGATTTGATTATACTAAGACATGTACTATGAAAAAGTTTTAAAAGAGTTTAAAAGGAGAATCTGTTTTCTCAAAATCTCACATAGCATAACACTATGGAGAAATAAATAGTTGATAAGCATGTGTGGATGAATAGAGTTCAATTTGATTGTATTCATCATGTGTGCTATCAAATGTACAAAGCCATATGTTTTCGTATGAACTAATCATTAGTAGCAAGAACCATAGTAATCCTGGAGAGATTCACTAGGGTGATTGCCTAAAGATTAAGTACCTCAATTGGACAAATGTTTTTCTTCTTGTACTTGCAGGAGATGAAGAGGTTGTTGTAAATAGTTACACAAAATATTTGTTGTAAAGGTTACACAAAGACAACTTCATGACTGATATGAACTATGGGGCTATAATTTTTGAAATAATTTTCAGAAATGAACATGAATTGTGGATCTATAAATGATATAGATTGAGACTTGATAGGATGTAATCTGGATCAATAAAATGTTTATTGATAGATAATGATGTAGTTCCAATTGAATATTGACTATAAGAAGATATAGAAATTGGACTATATGGAGATATAGTGTTACCACTAATATAACAAAAGAATTACACAATAGAACCATCTATTACTGACCCAAATTGGGATTTGAAGAATGTCAGATCCGGTGACGCAGGCTCTACCACTACCAAAGCATGTAATACACTAGATAGCCATTGGAGTTAGATAAACATGCAACTATATTATTGACTCTAGTGCAACTGGGAGAATGTTGGAAATATGCCCTAGAGGCAATAATATTTGTATTATTATATTTCCATAATCATAATTATAGAGTTTATATTCTGTGCTATAACTGTTATGATCCTGGAATATGTGATTGCTACCTCTTGAGCATGCGTTGGTTTTCCCTTGAAGAGTAAAGGGTGATGCAGCAAAGTAGCGTAAGTATTTCCCTCAGTTTTGAAAACCAAGGTATTAATCCAATAGGAGACAACACACAAGTCATCTAGTACATGCACAAACAATCAAGAACCTTGCACAACGTGATAAAGGGGTTTTCAATCCCTTCACGGTCACTCACAAAAGTGAGGTCTAATAGAGATAGTAAAGTAAATATTTTTAGTATTTTTGTTGTATAGATTGGAAACTAAAGATTGCAAAATAGTAAACGAGATGCGACATAAATAAAAGAGATATAATATAATAGGAAACAGACATGGGGGCCATAGGTTTCACTAGTGGCTTCTCTTAAGATAGCATGTATTATGGTGGGTGAACAAATTACTACCGAGCAATTGATAGAAAAGCGCATAGTTATGAAGATATCTAAGGCAATGATCATGAATATAGGCATCATGTCCGTGTCAAGTAGATCGAAACGATTCCACATCTACTACTATTACTCCACACATCGACTGCTATCCGGCATGCATCTAGAGTATTAAGTTCATAAGAACGGAGTAACGCATTGAGCAAGATGACATGATGTAGAGGGATAAACTCAAGCAATATGATATAAACCCCATCCTTTTATCCTCGATGTCAACAATACAATACGTGCCTTGTTGCCCCTACTGTCATTGGGAAAGGACACCACAAGATTGAACCCAAAGCTAAGCACTTATCCCATTACAAGAAAGATCAATCTAGTAGGCCAAACTAAACCGATAATTCGAAGAGACTTGCAAAGATATCAAATCATCCATATAAGAATTCAGAGAAGAACCAAATAATATTAATAGATAATCTTGTTCTAAGTCCACTATTCATCGGATCTCGACAAACACACTGCAAAAGAGTATTACATCGAATAGATCTCCAAGAACATCGAGGAGAACTTTGTATTGAGAATCAAAGAGAGAGAAGGAGCCATCTAGCATCATAACGATGGACCCGAAGGTTTGTGCTAAACTACTCACGCTTCATCGGAGAGGCAATGGTGTTGATTTAGAACCCTTCGTGATCAATTCCCCCTCCGGCAGATCGCCGAAAAAGGCCCCAAGATGTGATCTCACGGGTACAGAAGGTTGCGGCCGCGGAAAAGTGGTTTCGTGGCTCTCCCCGATGTTTCTAGGGTATAAGAGTATATATAGGCAAAAGAAGTACGTCGGTGGAGCTACGACGGGCCCATGAGGGTGGGGGCGTGCCTACCCCCCTGGGCGCGCCCTCCTGCCTCGTGGCTTCCTCGTGGAGTTCCAGACTTCGACTCCAAGTCTTCTAGATTGCTTTCGGTCCAAGAACGATCATCGCGAATGTTTCATTCCATTTGGACTCCGTTTGGTATTCCTTTTCTGCAAAACTCTAAAATAGGCAAAAACAGAAACTGGCACTGGGCCTCTGGTTAATAGGTTAGTGCCAAAAACAATATAAAAGAGCATATTAAAGCCCATTAAACATCCAAAACAGATAATATAATAGCATGGAACAATCAAAAATTATAGATACGTTGGAGACGTATCAAGCATCCCCAAGCTTAATTCCTGCTCGTCCTCGAGTAGGTAAATGATAAAAACAGAACTTTTGACGTGGAATGCTACTAACATAATTATCAATGTAATTTTCTTTATTGTGGCATGAATGTTCAGATCCGAAAGATTCAAGACAAAAGTTTAATATTGACATAAAAACAATAGTACTTCAAGCATACTAACAAAGCAATCATGTCTTCTTAAAATAACATGGTCAAAGAAAGCTATCTCTACAAAATTATATAGTCTGGATATGCTCTATCTTCATCACATAATATTAAATCATGCACAACCCCGATGACAAGCCAAGCAATTGTTTCATACTTTTGATGTTCTCAAACTTTTTCAATCTTCACGCAATACATGAGCGTGAGCCATGGATATAGCACTATAGGTGGAATAGATGGGTTGTTGTGGAGAAGACAAAATGGAGAAGATAGTCTCACATTAACTAGGCATATCAACAGGCTATGGAGGTGGCCATCAATAGATATCAATGTGAGTGAGTAGGGTATGCCATGCAACAGATGCACTAGAGTTATAAATGTATGAAAGCTCAACAAAAGAAACTAAGTGGGTCTGCATCCAACTTGCTTGCTCACGAAGACCTAGGGCATTTTGAGGAAGCCCATCATTGGAATATACAAACTAAGTTCTATAATGAAAAATTCCCACTAGTATATGAAAGTGACAAAATAAGAGACTCTCTATCATGAAGATCATGGTGCTACTTTGAAGCACAAGTGTGGAAAAAGGATAGTAGCATTGTCCCTTCTCTCTTTTTCTCTCATTTTTTTGTTTTTTTGGCTCTCTCTTTTTTGGCCTCTTTTTTTATTTTTTATCTTTTTCGTCCGGAGTCTCATCCCGACTTGTGGGTGAATCATAGTCTCCATCATCCTTTCCTCACTGGGACAATGCTCTAATAATGATGATCATCACACTTCTATTTACTTACACCTCAAGAATTACAACTCGATACTTAGAGCAAAATATGACTCTATGTGAATGCCTCTGGCGGTGTACCGGGATGTGCAATGAATCAAGAGTAACATGTATGAAAGAATTATGAATGCTGGCTTTGCCACAAATATGATGTCAACTACATGATCATGCAAGGCAATATGACAATGATGGAGCATGTCATAATAAACGAAAGGGTGGAAAGTTGCATGGCAATATATCTTGGAATGGCTACGGAAATGCCATAATAGGTAGGTATGGTGGCTGTTTTGAGGAAGGTAAATGGTGGGTTTATGGTACCGGCGAAAGTTGTGCGGTACTAGAGAGGCTAGCAATGGTGGAAGGGTGAGAGTGCGTATAATCCATGGACTCAACATTAGTCATAAAGAACTCATATACTTATTGCAAAAATATATTATTTATCGAAACGAAGTAGTACGCGCATCCTCCAGGGGGGATATATTGGTAGGAAAAGACCATCGCTCGTCCCCGACCGCCACTCATGAGGAAGACAATCAATAAATAGATCATGCTCAAATTTCATCACATAACGGTTCACCATACGTGCATGCTATAGGAATCACAAACTTTAACACAAGTATCTCTCAAATTCACAACTACTCTACTAGCATGACTCTAATATCGCCATCTTCATATCTCAAAACAATCATATAGAATCAAACTTCTCATAGTATTCAACGCACTTTATATGAAAGTTTTTATTATACCCATCTTGGATGCCCATCATATTAGGACTAGTTTTATAGCCAAAGCAAATTACCATGCTGTTCTAAAAGACTCTCAAAATAATATAAGTGAATCATGAGAGATCAATAATTTCTGTAAAATAAAACCACCACCGTGCTCTAAAAAGATATAAGTGAAGCACTAGAGCAAAATTATCTAGCTCAGAAGATATAAGTGAAGCACATAGAGTATTCTAATAAATTCCGATTCATGTGTGTCTCTCCCAAAAGGTGTGTAAAGAAAGGATGATTGTGGTAAACTAAAAAGAAAAGACTCAAATAATACAAGACGTTCCAAGCAAAACACATCATGTGGTGAATAAAAATATTGCCTCAAGTAAAGTTACCAATAGACGAGGACGAAAGAGGGGATGCCTTCCGGGGAATCCCCAAGCTTAGCCTTTTGGTTGTCCTTGAATTTTACCTTGGGGTGTCTTGGGCAACGCCGAGCTTAGGCTCTTTCCACTCCTTATTCCAAAATCCATCAAATCTTTACCCAAAAACTTGAAAACTTCACAACACAAAACTTCAACAGAAAATCTCATGAGCTCCGTTAGTATAAGAAAATAAACCACCACTTTAAGGTACTGTAATGAAATCATTATTTATTTATATTGGTGTTAAACCTACTGTATTGCAACTTCTCTATGGTTCATACCCCCCGATACTACTCATAGATTCATCAAAATAAGCAAACAACACACGAAAAACAGAATCTATCAAAAACAGAACAGTCTGTAGCAATCTGTAACTTTCGAATACTTCTATCACTCCAAAATTCTGAAAAATTAGGAAGCCCTAAATAATTTGTTTATTAATCCTCTGAAAAAGGAATCAGTATTTTATCGCACTTCTGTTAGAAATTAAAACTAATCACCTGGGCGCAAAAGTTTATGTTTTTCAGCAGGATCAAATCAACTATCACTGTAAGCTATCCCCAAGGGTCTTACATGGCACAAACACTAATTAAAACACACACAAAACACATATAACCAGAGGATAGATGATTTATTCAAAGCAAAACATGACCTAAAAAGCAAGAACAAAAATAAAATTGGGTTGCCTCCCAACAAGCGCTATTCTTTAAAGCCATTAAGCTAGGCATCTATAATTTTAATGATGCTCACATGAAAGATAGCAATTGAAACACGAAGGGAGCGTCATGAAACATATGAAAATCACATCTAAGTCTAACATACTTCCTATGCATAGGAATTTTATAAGCAAACAAATTATCAAGACAAGAAACATCTAACATATGCAAAGAAGAGGAATAAAACATTGACGATCTCAACATAACGAGAGGTAATTTAGTAACATGAAAATTTCTACCACCATATTTTCCTCTCTCATAATAATTACATGTAGGACCATAATCAAATTTAACAATATAACTATCACAAATATTCTCTTCATGATCCACATGCACGCAAAGTTGACACTCTTCCAAAATAGTGGGATTATAATTAAACAAAGTCATGACCTCTCCAAGCCCACTTTTATCAAAAATTTCATAAGATTGAAGACTCTCCAAATATGTGGGATTATTTTTAGATAAAGTTGACACTCTTCCAAACCCACTTTTACTATTACCACAAGCATATTCATCATGACATTTAAATAAATTTTCAGAATCATTATCACCCCAATCATGATCATTGCAATAAGTAGTGGACATAGCAAAACAAGCATCCCCAACTTGGGGTTTTGCATATTTTTAGCACAATTGACATTAATACAATTTATAGTAAAATCATTGAAATCATGCTTTTCATTCAAGGAGCTATCATGATTCACTTCATAAATTTCCTCCTCATAATTTTCAGATTCACGAATCTCAAGCAAAACTTCATAAAGACAATCTAGTGCACTTAACTCACTAGTAGTTGGTTCATCGTGATTGGATCTTTTAAAAAGATTAGCAAATGGATGACGATTCATATCAATAGATTTTTAGCAAGTGAAGATGCAAGCACATAAAAGGCACATGGTAACACAAGCAAACAAGAGATCTGGCGAGAAAAAGGCGAACGGGACAAGAGAGGCGAATAAAACAACATTTTTTTGTGAAGTGGGGAGTGGAAAACGAGAGGCAAATGGCAAATAATGTAAAGGGTGATGCAGTAAAGTAGCATAAGTATTTCCCTTAGTTTTGAGAACCAAGGTATCAATCCAGTAGGAGATAATGCACAAGTCACCTAATACCTGCACAAACAATCAAGAACCTTGCAACCAACGTGATAAAGGGGTTGTCAATCCCTTCACGGTCACTCGCAAAAGTGAGATCTAATAGAGATAGTAAAGTAAATTTTTTTGGTATTTTTGTTGCATATATTGTAAAGTAAATATTGCAAAATAGTAAACAAGATGCGATGTAAATAAAAGAGATGTAATATAATAGGAAAGAGACTCGGGGGCCATAGGTTTCACTAGTGGCTTCTCTTAAGATAGCATGTATTACGGTGGGTGAACAAATTACTGCCGAGCAATTGATAGAAACGCGCATAGTTATGAAGATATCTAAGGCAATCATCATGAATATAGGCATCACGTCCGTGTCAAGTAGATCGAAACGATTCTGCATCTACTACCATTACTCCACACATCGACGGCTATCCAGCATGCATCTAGAGTATTAAGTTCATAAGAACGGAGTAACGCATTAAGCAAGATGACATGATGTAGAGGGATAAACTCAAGCAATATGATATAAACCCCATCTTTTTATCCTCGATGGCAACAATACTATATGTGCCTTTCTGCCCCTACTGTACTAGGAAAGGACACCGCAAGACTGAACCCAAAGCTAAGCACTTCTCCCATTGCAAGAAAGATCAATCTAGTAGGCCAAACTAAACCGATAATTCACAGAGACTTGCAAAGATATAAAATCATGCATATAAGAATTTAGATATGAACCAAATAATATTCATAGATAATTGTGACGCCCCCTATTTAATCGTACACTAATCATACACGCAAACGTGTACGATCAAGATCAGGGACTCACGGGAAGATATCACAACGCAACTCTACAAATAAAATAAGTCATACAAGCATCATATTACAAGCCAGGGGCCTCGAGGGCTCGAATACAAGAGCTCGATCATAGACAAGTCAGCGGAAGCAACAATATCTGAGTACAGACATAAGTTAAACAAGTTTGCCTTAAGAAGGCTAACACAAATTGGGATACAGATCGAAAGAGGCGCAGGCCTCCTGCCTGGGATCCTCCTAACTACTCCTGGTCGTCGTCAGCGGGCATCACGTAGTAGTAGGCACCTCCGGTGTAGTAGGAGTCGTCGTCGAAGATGGCGTCTGGCTCCTGGGCTCCAACATCTGGTTGCGACAACCAGGTAGAAGGGATAGGGGGAAAAGAGGGA
This sequence comes from Triticum urartu, assembly GCF_056163025.1. NCBI lineage: Eukaryota > Viridiplantae > Streptophyta > Magnoliopsida > Poales > Poaceae > Triticum > Triticum urartu. The sequence continues at coordinate 187,474,235 of NC_141873.1, read as the reverse complement.
GAAAGCAACCGTGAGTACTCATCCAAAGTACTCGCAAGCAAGGAGTTATACTACATATGTATGCATTGGTATCAAATGGATTAAGGGAATCATATGTGGACTGAACTGCAGAAAGCCGGAATAAGGGGGGATACCTAGTCCTTTCGAAGACTACGCTTCTGGCAGCGTCCGTCTTGCAGCATGTAGAAGAGAGTAGACTGAAGTTCTCCAAGTAGCATCGCATAGCATAATCCTAACCGATGATCCTCCCCTCGTCGCCCTATGAAAGAGCAATCACCGGTTGTATCTGGCACTTGGAAGGGTGTGTTTTATTAAGTATCCGGTTCTACTTGTCATAAGGTCAAGGTACAACTCCAAGTCGTCCTGTTATCGAAGATCACGGCTATTCAAATAGATTAACTTCCCTGCAGGGGTGCACCACATAACCCAACACGCTCGATCCCATTTGGCCAGACACACTTTTCTGGGTCATGCCCGGCCTCGGAAGATCAACACGTCGCAGCCCCACCTAGACCAATAGAGAGGTCAGCACGCCGGTCTAAACCTAAGCGCCCAGGGGTCTGGGCCCATCGCCCTTAGCACACCTGCACGTTGTGTGGGCGGCCGGAAGCAGACCTAGCCAGTAGGCGTTCCAGTCCAATCCAGCGCGCGCCGCTCCGTTGCTGACGTCACGAAGGCTTCGGCTGATACCACGACGTCGAGTGCCCATAACTGTCCCCGCGTAGATGGTTAGTGCGTATAGGCCAGTAGCCAGACTCAGATCAAATACCAAGATCTCGTTAAACGTGTTAAGTATCTACGAACGCCGACCAGGGCCAGGCCCACCTCTCTCCTAGGTGGTCTCAACCTGCCCTGTCACTCCGCCTCAAAGTAACAGTCGGGGGCCGTCGGGAACCCAGGCCCACCTCTACCGGGATGGAGCCACCTGCCCCTTCAGCCCCCATCTCCGAATAGTATCACAGGTAAGGTAACTATGTAAAGTGTATAGTATATGCCCATGATCACTTCCCGAAGTGATCACGGTCCAATAGATAGCATGGCAGATGGACAAGAGGGTAGGGCCACTGATGGAACACTAGCATCCTATACTAAGCATTAGGATAGCAGGTAAAGGTAACAACAGTAGTAGCAAGGACAGGCTATGCATCAGAATAGGATTAACGGAAAGCAGTAACATGCTACACTACTCTAATGCAAGCAGTAGAGATAAGAATAGGCGATATCTGGTGATCAAAGGGGGGGCTTGCCTGGTTGTTCTGGCAAGAGAGAGGGGTCGTCAACACCGTAGTCGTACTGGGTAGCAGCAGCGTCGGTCTCGGTGTCTAGCGAGAGAAGAGGGGGAAGAAACAATAAATATAATGCAAGTATATGCATAGTGATGCATGACATGACAAGTAACGGCGTTAGAGGTGCCCTAATGCGGTAGTAGGTGATACCGGTGAAGGGGGATGACATCCGGGAAAGTATCCCCTGTGTTTCGCGTTTTTGGGCAGAGGAGCCGGAGGGGGGAAAGTTACGTGTTCGCTATGCTTGGGATGCGTGGCGGATAAACGGGCTGCGTATTCAAATTCGTCTCGTCGTTCTGAGCAACTTTCATGTATAAAGTATTTTCATCCGAATTACGGATTAAAAGATATGATTTTCTAAAGATTTAAATCATTTTCTGATTTTAATTATTTATTTAAACCCAACATTATCCAGAACAGTGAATGATGATGCAAGCATGACATCAGAGTGATGTTAGCAGGTCAACTGGTCGGTTGACCAGTCAAACAGACAGGTGGGTCCAGTGGGACCCACATGTCATTGTCTGTTATCTAATTAACCAGGTTAATTAGTTTAGTTAATCAGATAAGTTATGTTGATTATTCAAGGTTAATTAGGTGAAACTAGTTAATTAGGTTAATCTAATTAGGATTAATTAAGTTAATTAATTAATTAATATTTTTAATTTCATTTAGTTTTAATTAATTAATTTTTTTAATTAATTAATTTTTTTAATCTTTTTTTTATTCCATCTTTTTTTATAAACGTTCTGGGCGCTGGGGCCCGCGTGTAAGTGGCCCAGGGCCTTGCGGGCACACGGGCGCGGGTGGGCGCCCGGACCCGACTGGGTACCCGAGCGGGGGCAAGCCGGCGCGGCCATCTCCGGCGATGGCTGGAATGGTGGGTGGGCTCGGCAGAGGCGCTGCTTCGAGTGGAGCAGCGGCTGCGGGCAAGGGACGGCGCCGGCGTGGCCGCGGTGGCAGCAGGAGGCGCCGCCGGAGTGGAGCCGCGCGGACGGGCTGACGTGAGGGGCGAGGCCACGGTAGCTGCAGCAGTGGGGGGGCGTGGGCGTGCGGGCCATGGCCGGCGGGAATAGTGGCACGGGGCACGCAGGGAGGAGGCTCGCGGGGCGTGCGTGGGGTGGAGGGGGCTCGGCCCGGCGAGCGGTGGGCAGCGGCAGCAGAGCAGAAGCGGGGGCGGCGCGAGGCAAGGTCGCGGTGGGCAGCGGCAGCAGCGCTGCGGTGCGCGGCAAGCACGAGGCCACGGCACGGGGCGGCGAGCGGCCCGGAGCGTGAGCTCCGGCACGCGGGCGCAGCCGAGCTGCGCGGCCGGCGAACGGAGAGAGAGGAGGGGCGCAGCGACAAGGGAAGGAGGAGGGCGGAGGCCGTGGCCTCACCGGGCTTGGTAGGGTCAAAGCAGCGGGCTCGGGGAAGGTTGGGGAGGCGACGGCGACGAGCGTGCGTAGGGAGGGCAGTCCAGGGGGGGAGGGTGAAGCACTCCGGCGGGGGGGGGGGGGGGGGCTCCGGGCGCCGGCGTCGGCGTGCGGGGGCGAGGGGATCGGGAGTTCCCGATCCAGATCCAGGGGGGAGTGGTGCGAGTGGGGTGGGGGTGAGTTAGGGTTTCTGGGGTGTGGGGGTTAAGGGAGTGTGTGGGTGGGGGGGGGCGGCTGGGCCGTGGGGTGGGCTGGCCCGTTCGGGCGGCTGAGGCCAGCTGGGCCACTTGGCCCAGTGAGAGAGGGGTTGCTCTGCCCTTTTTTTGTTTTGTTTTTATCTATTTGCATTTCTGCTTTTAAACCCTTTAAACTATTTAGACATTTTATAAAAATGGGTTTGCTACCCCATAATTACCTGTGTAATATTTTGCAACCACCGAACATTTTTGTTTCAATTTTTTAAAACTTTTATTGCCGACATTAATTTTAAATTTTAAATTTGAATTTGACGCGGTTTGAACTAACGGGCGTTTAGCAACAGTAATCGGGATGACATGGCATGATTAGCGTGGGATTACTATAGCAAGATTATCCGGGCGTTACAAATCTCCTCCACTACAAGAAATCTCGTCCCGAGATTTAGGAGGGAGAAGGAAACAGTGCGGGGTATTCATCACGAAGACGATCCTCGCGTTCCCAGGTGGCTTCATCTTCAGAGTGATTCGACCACTGGACCTTGAGGAACTTGATCGCCTTTTGACGTGTGCGGCGTTCAGCTTGGTCGAGAATGCGGACTGGATGCTCTTTATAGGAGAGGTCCTGTTGCAATTCGAGCACTTCATGGTCCACTGCTCGGATTGGGTCCTTGAAGCAGCGTCGGAGTTGTGACACGTGGAACACATCATGAACCTGAGAAAGGTTCGGCGGAAGCTCCAGTTGATATGCCACCTTTCCACGCCTTTCGAGAATAGTGAAAGGACCAATATAGCAGGGAGCTAGCTTTCCCTTGATCCCGAAGCGGTGTGCACCCTTCATTGGTGTAACTCGAAGATAAGCCTTTTCGCCAGGTTGATAGACCATGTCTTGGTGATGACGGTCATACTGACTTTTCTGACGTGACTGAGTAGTCTTGAGATTCTCGCGAATAATGCGAACTTGGTCTTCAGCCTGTTGGATAATATCCAGACCGAAGAGTGGACGTTCCCCAGTTTCTGACCAGTTCAGAGGGGTTCGACACTTTCGTCCATATAGCACATCGAAGGGGGACATCTTCAGACTAGCTTGATAGCTATTATTATAAGAGAACTCGGCATATGGAAGAGATTCCTCCCATTTCTTGCCGAATGAGATTACACAAGCTCGAAGCATGTCTTCAAGAACTTGGTTGACACGTTCAACTTGCCCTTGTGACTGCGGATGAAACGCAGTACTGAAAGGTAAGTGAGTCCCCATAGCTTCTAGGAAACTTGCCCAGAATCTTGAAGTGAATAAGCTGCCACGGTCCGAACTGATAACCAGTGGAATACCGTGAAGTGAAACAATTCTGGACATGTAGAGAGTAGCAAGCTGACTAGCAGTGATTGTCTCTTTGACCGCCAGAAAATGGGCAACTTTGGAAAGCCGGTCAATGATGACAAGAATAGCATCATTACCTTTCTGTGATTTGGGAAATCCAGTGACGAAGTCCATTTCAACATGGTCCCATTTCCATTCAGGAATAGAGATAGTTTGCAGAGTTCCGGCAGGCCTTTGATGCTCTGCTTTGATTCGGCGACAAACATCACACTCAGCAACATAACGAGCAATGTCCTGCTTCATATTAGACCACCAGAATCTTCGACGAATATCCTGGTACATCTTTGTACTACCAGGATGGATGGACAGAGGCGTATCATGAGCTTCTTGCATAACCCTTTTAGTCTTATCCAGGTTTTTCTTCGAACATGGTACCACTAGGCGGCCTTTGAAATACAAGGCGCCATCGTCGGCGACAGTGAATAATGAGGGCTTTCCTTCTGCTAGATGGCGTTTAATCTTATGGACTTCAGAGTCATAACCTTGAATAGTCTTTATACCAGCTACGAGATCTGGTACGACAGCCAGGGTATTTAGAGAACCCTTAGTAACAACAAGAAGATTCATCTTGTGGAACTCCAGGAGAGGGGGAGCGAGTGCTCCAGGAGGAACAATATGGAGATTCAGCTTTCTAAATTCTTCGACAAGCGAGGGCTGAACTTTATGAACTTGGAGGTGGTTGCAGTAAGACTTGCGGCTCAAGGCATCAGCCATTACATTAGCCTTGCCGGGGGTGTAGGATATACCCACGTCAAAGTCTGCAACAGTCTCCATCCATCTCTGCTGACGGAGGTTCAGATCTGGCTGAGTAAACAGATACTTCAGACTTTGATGGTCAGTGAAGATCTCACAACGATTACCGAGAAGGTAATGTCGCCACTGCTTCAGTGCATGAATGACAGCAGCCAGCTCGAGGTCATGAACTAGGTAGTTTTCTTCGTGAGGGCGCAGTTGACGAGAGGCATAAGCAATCACTCTGCGCTCCTGCATTAGGACACAGCCTAATCCTTGGCGGGAAGCGTCGCAGTAAATGACGAAGTCCTTCTTAGTATCAGGTGGTGCAAGCACGGGGGCAGAAGTCAACTTGTCTTTGAGCGCCTGGAAACTTTCCTGACACTTGTCTGTCCAGTCAAACTTGACACCCTTATGCAACAAATTAGTCAGAGGCCTGGCAATCTTGGAGAAGTTCTCGACGAATCGACGGCAATAGCTGGCGAGACCGAGAAAACTTCGGACTTGCTTCACATTCTTCGGAGGAGTCCAATCGAGAATAGCCTGAACTCGTTCAGGGTTGACGGCAATACCATCCTTGGAGATGACATGCCCAAGATAGGTTACTTCGGGGAGCCAAAATTCACACTTGGAATACTTAGCATACAGCTGATGCTCCCGAAGCTTTTCCAGCACAAGACGAAGATGTTCAGCATGTTCTTCCTTGTTCTTGGAAAATACAAGGATATCGTCCAAATAAACCACGACGAACTTGTCGAGGTAATCCATGAATATATAGTTTATCAGACGAGAGAAGGTGGCTGGAGCATTCGTTAAGCCGAATGACATGACGCTGTACTCGTATGATCCATACCGAGTCACGAAGGCGGTTTTTGGGATGTCCTCTTCATGAACACAGATCTGGTGGTAACCCAACCTCAAGTCGAGTTTGGAGAACACTGATGAGCCAGCCAGTTGATCATAAAGATCATTGATCCGGGGAAGAGGATATTTATTCTGAATGGTAGCTTGGTTTATAGGATGGTAGTCTTGGACTAATCGGTTTGTCCCATCCTTCTTCTTAACAAAGAGAGAAGGTGCCCCCCAAGGAGAGCAACTTGGGCGAATGAAACCTTTGACAAGAGATTTGTCGATTTCCTCCTTAAGCTCAATGAGTTCATGCGGCGGCATATTGTAGGGTCGTTTAGCTATAGGGGTAGTGCCGGGTTTCAAGTCGATGATGAATTCGACAGCTCTAGCAGGGGGAATCCCTGGAAGTTCTTCTGGGAAGACATCTTGGAATTCACGAACGACGGGAATGTTTTCAATGCCCTCGAGTGGTGCAGCGTTCGACGCATTCAAGGCATAAAGTCGTGCCTCGACGTTCTGAACTAGATGAGCTTGGTAAGCTATTATTTCATCAGAAGGGTGTAGCAGATGGACGACCTTAGTGGCGCAAACTATAGAAGCAGTATGCGCTTTTAACCAATTCATTCCCAGAATGAGATCAATGCTATAGGACTTCAGTATGATGGGAGAGACAAGGAATTCCAGTCCTTCGATTTCTACAGGGACGTCGTTGCAAATCATGGAGGTTCGACATTGGCCCGCAGGGGTGTGTACTAATAGTGAAGCATTCATGTCCTCACATTTAATGTCGTGCAAGCATGCAAAACCTTCTGACATGAATGAATGCGATGCACCTGTATCAAATAAAACGGATGCTGGTACTGAATTTACGAGGAGGGTACCCATCACAGTAGCAGGCTGGTCTTGAGCTTCGCTCAGATCAATGTGGTTGGCATGAACACGACCATAAGACTTGGCATTGTTGCTGCGGGGCTGGTTGCTTCCACGGACAGTTGCTGGAAGGGCCAGTTGATTCTGGTTCTGGTTGCATTCCCTAGCACGATGCCCTGGTTGTCCACACCTAAAGCACAACCCATTATTGGGAGTGGGAACAGGAGCTTGTGGTGGTGGAGCTGGGAGTCTTGGTTGCCTAGTCGGAGGAGCAGGTAGACGAGGTGTAGCATAGGTCTGCCTTGGGGTAGGTGCATCCGGCTGGTACAAGCTAATGGGAATCCATATCTTGCGTTTCTGCGAGGACGGGCCCGAAGATGAGCCCGTGTCACGGTGGCGCCTGTGAGAGCTCTGGTATTCCTGCAGACCAGTTTCGACATTGATGGCTTTGTTCACCAGAGTGGCGAAATCAGCAAAGTCATGCACTAGAAGTGCGAGCTTGATGTCAGCTTGAAGGCCATCATGGAACTTCTCCTGTCTGCGTGCATCAGTTGCAATGTCTTCTTCAGCATAGCGGGACAAGTCAAGAAACTCCCGCTGGTAAGCTTCCACAGTTTTGTTGCCTTGGGTGAGGTTGCGGAACTCACGCTTCTTCCGGTCCATGACTCCCTGAGGAATGAAGCAAGCACGGAAGGAAGCTTGGAAGTCTGGCCAGGTGATGATTGTTCCAGCTGGCAGAGTATGCCTGTGGCTGTCGCACCATTGAGCTGCGGGTCCCTTCAGGAAGAAGGAAGCAAAGGTGGCATAGCTGGCAGGGGCTACATCAGCAAACTCCATCTCAAAGGTGATGTCACGGAGCCAGTCATCAGCATCCAGAGGCTGAGTTGAGCTGCGGTACACAGTTGGGTTCAGGCGCATGAAATCCTGCAGAGTTACTGGGGTTGGCTGCTGGTTCATATTGGGGCGAGGAAACTGAGCCATCATATTCTCCATGAACTGGCGATTCATCTCAAGCTGTTGGATCATACCAGCCATGTACTCAGGCGGCGGTGGGGCGTTGCCACCACGACCACGACCACCTGGTCTAACCATCCTGCTGATATTTAACAGAGGTAGTTCAGCATTGAGAAATTTGCAAAAAACAAGAGTCATTCACGATGAAACATGCACAACGAAAGCAGCACGATAGATACTACATAGTAGTCGGCATATCTTACAAAAGAGATCATGCATAGAGTTCGTTACACAGTGTTCAGTACATAGGCTAAGACATCATAGGCGGCACACAGGCTCGCGGCGAATGCATCTAACCCTAATAAGCAAGTCTACGTCAGTCCCATGCGGTACTGCGGAGGTAGGTGTAGCCCGACAGCTGGTAGTGACGCGAAGGGAAGACCTCCACGCGAGTAGCCTGGGGTCCGCGGATACTCTGGTGCGGAACCCGATGCGCAGGTGGCAGGAGAGGACCCAATGCAGGAGAGTAGCCTCCCACATCTGGCCAGCCGACGCCCTGGGGCATCACGGTCCGGGCAGGGTAGATCGCAGAACGCGACAGATCACCAGAGCGGACAGAGGGGTGCAACAGCGTCAGAGCACGATACAGGTGTTGACGGGTGGTGTACAACTCGTGGCGAAGAGTTCGGTTAGCTCTATCCATCCCATCAGCATGCAGAACCAGGTTCGGATGGTAGAAGGGCTCTCGGGTGACAGTGGAGTAGGCAGCAGTGTAGTATCCCTCCGCACCAACATCGGATGCGATAGCAATGTGCCTGAAGGGGGAGGTATCCAACTCCTGATACTCTCCACGGAGACGTGTCAGAGCAGCATAAGCAGCATCGTGCACCGCCATATCGATAGTCACTCCAACACCATGAGCAGTGTGCAGCACGGTAGTGGAGTCATACTCCCGAGAGTAGAGGTGGACGATGGCACGGTACTGCTCCTGGTTGAAGTCCTGATACTCCTCATAGACGGTGTACTCAGGGTGCCAGCGATAACCCAGATAGGTCATCATCTCAACCAACACAACAGGTGATCCTGAGGCACCAATGGCCGTCGTGTGGCGCACGACCTGCCTCGTGGGTTCCATCTGAAAACAAAAATGTTCTCACAGGAGTCAAATGACAATGTGGATAATGTTCAAGTACTACTCTAAAGAATAACTAGGGCTTATCCAACTTTGGGGTGAACGTGGTCAGGGGATCCTAGTGTTAGAGTTAGTAAAATCGTTTAACCCGAGTAGGAGAGAGTTCAGAGTCCCAGGGTAAGGATCGAGGAGTAAAAGATCCTAATACCACCCAATGGCGAAGTGGGCCCATAAGGCACATAGCCATGTTAGAAAAAGTTTTGTAATGACTAGACTCAACTTCGGCCAAGGAGTGTGGAAGGGGGATTCCTACAGGCAGTCGGCTCTGATACCAACTTGTGACGCCCCCTATTTAATCGTACACTAATCATACACGCAAACGTGTACGATCAAGATCAGGGACTCACGGGAAGATATCACAACGCAACTCTACAAATAAAATAAGTCATACAAGCATCATATTACAAGCCAGGGGCCTCGAGGGCTCGAATACAAGAGCACGATCATAGACGAGTCAGCGGAAGCAACAATATCTTAGTACAGACATAAGTTAAACAAGTTTGCCTTAAGAAGGCTAACAGAAACTGGGATACAGATCGAAAGAGGCGCAGGCCTCCTGCCTGGGATCCTCCTAACTACTCCTGGTCGTCGTCAGCGGGCATCACGTAGTAGTAGGCACCTCCGGTGTAGTAGGAGTCGTCGTCGAAGATGGCGTCTGGCTCCTGGGCTCCAACATCTGGTTGCGACAACCAGGTAGAAGGGATAGGGGGAAAAGAGGGAGAAAGCAACCGTGAGTACTCATCCAAAGTACTCGCAAGCAAGGAGCTATACTACATATGTATGCATTGGTATCAAATGGATTAGGGAATCATATGTGGACTGAACTGCAGAAAGCCGGAATAAGGGGGGATAGCTAGTCCTTTCGAAGACTACGCTTCTGGCAGGCTCCATCTTGCAGCATGTAGAAGAGAGTAAACTGAAGTCCTCCAAGTAGCATCGCATAGCATAATCCTAACTGATGATCCTCCCCTCGTCGCCCTATGAGAGAGCAATCACCGGTTGTATCTGGCACTTGGAAGGGTGTGTTTTATTAAGTATCCGGTTCTAGTTGTCATAAGGTCAAGGTACAACTCCAAGTCGTCCTGTTATCGATGATCACGGCTATTCGAATAGATTAACTTCCCTGCAGGGGTGCACCACATAACCCAACACACTCAATCCTATTTGGCCAGACACACTTTTCTGGGTCATGCCCGGCCTCGGAAGATCAACACGTCGCAGCCCCACCTAGACCAACAGAGAGGTCAGCACGCTGGTCTAAACCTAAGCGCCCAGGGGTCTGGGCCCATCGCCCTTAGCACACCTGCACGTTGCGTGGGCGGCCGGAAGCAGACCTAGCCAGTAGGCGTTCCAGTCCAATCCAGCGCGCGCCGCTCCATTGCTGACGTCACAAAGGCTTCGGCTGATACGACGACGTCGAGTGCCCATAACTGTCCCCGCGTAGATGGTTAGTGCGTATAGGCCAGTAGCCAGACTCAGATCAAATACCAAGATCTCGTTAAACGTGTTAAGTATCTGCGAACGCCGACCAGGGTCAGGCCCACCTCTCTCCTAGGTGGTCTCAACCTGCCCTGTCGCTCCGCCTCAAAGTAACAGTCGGGGGCCGTCCGGAACCCAGGCCCACCTCTACCGGGATGGAGCCACCTGCCCCTTCAGCCCCCATCTCCGAACAGTATCACAGGTAAGGTAACTGTGTAAAGTGTATAGTATATGCCCATGATCACTTCCCGAAGTGATCACGGCCCAGTAGATAGCATGGCAGACGGACAAGAGGGTAGGGCTACTGATGGAACACTAGCATCCTATACTAAGCATTAGGATAGCAGGTAAAGGTAACAACAGTAGTAGCAAGGACAGGCTATGCATCAGAATAGGATTAACGGAAAGTAGTAACATGCTACACTACTCTAATGCAAGCAGTAGAGATAAGAATAGGCGATATCTGGTGATCAAAGGGGGGGCTTGCCTGGTTGTTCTGGCAAGAGAGACGGGTCGTCAACACCGTAGTCGTACTGGGTAGCAGCAGCGTCGGTCTCGGTGTCTAGCAGAGAAGAGGGGGAAGAAACAATAAATATAATGCAAGTATATGCATAGTGATGCATGACATGACAAGTAACGGCGTTAGAGGTGCCCTAACGCGGTAGTAGGTGATACCGGTGAAGGGGGATGACATCCGGGAAAGTATCCCCGGTGTTTCGCGTTTTCGGGCAGAGGAGCCGGAGGGGGGAAAGTTACGTGTTCGCTATGCTAGGGATGCGTGGTGGATAAACGGGCTGCGTATTCAAATTCGTCTCGTCGTTCTGAGCAACTTTCATGTATAAAGTATTTTCATCCGAATTACGGATTAAAAGATATGATTTTCTAAAGATTTAAATCATTTTATGATTTTAATTATTTATTTAAACCCAACATTATCCAGAACAGTGAATGATGACGCAAGCATGACATCAGAGTGATGTCAGCAGGTCAACTGGTCGGTTGACCAGTCAAACAGACAGGTGGGTCTAGTGGGACCCACATGTCATTGTCTGTTATCTAATTAACCAGGTTAATTAGTTTAGTTAATCAGATTAGTTATGTTGATTAATCAAGGTTAATTAGGTGAAACTAGTTAATTAGGTTAATCTAATTAGGATTAATTAAGTTAATTAATTAATTAATATTTTTAATTTCATTTAGTTTTAATTAATTAATTTTTTTAATTAATTAATTTTTTAATCTTTTTTGTTCCATCTTTTTTATAAACGTTCTGGGCGCTGGGGCCCGCGTGTAAGTGGCCCAGGGCCTTGCGGGCACACGGGCGCGGGTGGGCGCTAGGACCCGATTGGGTACCCGAGCGGGGGCAAGCCGGCGCGGCCATCTCCGGCGATGGCTGGAATAGTGGGTGGGCTCGGCAGAGGCGCTGCTTCGAGTGGAGCAGCGGCTGTGGGCAAGGGACGGCGCCGGCGTGGCCGCGGTGGCAGCAGGAGGCGCCGCCGGAGTGGAGCCGCGCGGACGGGCTGGCGTGAGGGGCGAGGCCACGGTAGCTGCAGCAGTGGGGGGCGTGGGCGCGCGGGCCGTGGCCGGCGGGAAAAGCGGCACGGGGCGCGCAGGGAGGAGGCTCGCGGGGCGTGCGTGGGGTGGAGGCGGCTCGGCCCGGCGAGCGGTGGGCAGCGGTAGCAGAGCAGAAGCGGGGGCGGCGCGAGGCAAGGTCGCGGTGGGCAGTGGCAGCAGCGCTGCGGTGCGCGGCGAGCACGAGGCCACGGCATGGGGCGGCGAGCGGCCCGGAGCGTGAGCTCCGGCACGCGGGCGCAACCGAGCTGCGCGACCGGCGAACGGAGAGAGAGGAGGGGCGCAGCGACAGGGGAAGGAGGAGGGCGGAGGCCGTGGCCTCACCGGGCTTTGTAGGGTCAAAGCAGCGGGCTCGGGGAAGGTTGGGGAGGCGACGGGGACGAGCGTGCATAGGGAGGGCAGTCCGGCGGGGGGGGGGGGGGGGGCTCCGGGCGCCGGCGTCGGCGTGCGGGGGCGAGGGGATTGGGAGTTCCCGATCCAGATCCAGGGGGGAGTGGTGCGAGTGGGGTGGGGGTGAGTTAGGGTTTCTAGGGTGTGGGGGTTAAGGGAGTGTGTGTGTGGGGGGGGGGCGGCTGGGCCGTGGGGTGGGCTGGCCCGTTCGGGCGGCTGAGGCCAGCTGGGCCACTTGGCCCAGTGAGAGGGGGGTTGCTTTGCCTTTTTTTGTTTTGTTTTTATCTATTTGCATTTCTGCTTTTAAATCCTTTAAACTATTTAGACATTTTATAAAAATGGGTTTGCTGCCCCATAATTACCTGTGTAATATTTGGCAACCACCGAACATTTTTGTTTCAATTTTTGAAAACTTTTATTGCCGACATTAATTTTAAATTTTAAATTTGAATTTGACGCGGTTTGAACTAACGGGCGTTTAGCAACAGTAATCGGGATGACATGGCATGATTAGCGTGGGATTACTGTAGCAAGATTATCCGGGCGTTACAATAATCTTGTTCATAAATCCACAATTCATCGGATCTCGACAAACACACCGCAAAAGAGTATTACATCGAATAGATCTCCAAGAACATCGAGGAGAACTTTGTATTGAGAATCAAAGAGAGAGAAGAAGCCATCTAGCTAATAACTATGGACCTGAAGGTCTGCAGTAAACTACTCACGCTTCATCGAAGAGGCAATGCTATTGATGTAGAAGCCCTCTGTGATCGATTGCCCCTTCGGCAGATCGCTGAAAAAGGCCCCAAGATGGGATCTCACGGGTACAGAAGGTTACGGCGGCGGAAAAGTGGTTTCGTGGCTCTCCCTGATGTTTCTAGGGTATAAGAGTATATATAGGCAAAATAAGTACGTCGGTGGAGCTACGAGGGGCCCACGAGGGTGGGGGCGCGCCTACCCCGCTGGGTGAGCCCTCCTGCCTCGTGGCTTCCTCATGGAGTTCCAGACTTTGACTCCAAGTCTTCTAGATTGCTTTCGGTCCAAGAAAGATCATCGCGAAGGTTTCATTCTATTTGGACTCCATTGGTATTCCTTTTCTGCAAAACTCTAAAATAGGCAAAAAACAGAAACTGACACTGGGCCTCTGGTTAATAGCTTAGTCCCAAAAATAATATAAAAGAGCATATTAAAGCCCATTAAACATCCAAAACAGATAATATAATAGCATGGAACAATCAAAAATTATAGATACGTTGGAGACGTATCGGTGATTCACTGAAAAACTCATATGCACATGTGGAATGATAAATGGTTAAATAAAAGGTTTCGAGTCTTGCCTCTGGGACTAGCTCAAGTGTTGTTGGTGATTAGGTTTTCCGGATCTTAGGATGTCGTTAAGTGTAACAATAGTCCTAAAACAATGATATGTCTCCAACGTATCTATAATTTTTTTATTGTTCCATGCTATTATAGTATCAATCTTGGATGTTTTATATGAAATTCTATGTCATTATATATAATTTTTTGGGACTAACACATTAACTTTGTTTCAAGTTCCAGTTGCTACTTTTTGCCTGTTTTTGGTTTTCCAGAATATCAGTACCAAACGAAGTCCAATTACCATGAAAATTTTGGAGATTTTTTCTAGACATAAGAGACACTGGAAGCTTCGGGAAAGGGCCAGAAGATGAAGGAGTAGCCCACAAGGCACCAGGGCATGCCTAGGGGCTAGGCACGCCCTGGTGGCTTCTAGGGCCCATGAGCATCCGTTTGACCTAATTCCACCTCTATAAATTCTCTAAAAATGGTAAACCAATAGAGAGCCACCCAAAACACTTTTTCTGCCGCCGCAAGCTTCTATTCCTACGAGATCCCACCTGGAGGTCTTTTCCCGTACTCTGCTGGAGGGGGAATCGACCATAGAGGGGCTCGACATCAACCTTCCTGCCTTTCGATGATGTGTGATTAGTTTACCACAAACCTACGGGTCCATAGCTAGTAGCTAGATGGCTTCTTCGCTCTCTTTGATCTTCAATACAATGTTCTCCTCGATGTTCTTGGAGATCTATTCAATGTAATCACTTTTTGCAGTGTGTTTGTTGGGATCCAATGAACTGTGAATTTATGATCGGATTATCCATGAATATTATCTAAGTCTTATCTGAACTCTTTTATGCATGATTATTATATATTTGTATTTCTCTCTGATCTATTGATTTGGTTTGGCCAACTAGATTGATTTTCCTTGCATGGGAGAGGTGCTTTGTAATAGGTTCAATCTTGCGGTGATCTATATCCCAGTGACAGAAAGGGACAAGACATGTATTTGTATTGTTGCCATGAAGGATAAAAGATGGGGTTTATTCATGCGTGAGTTTACTTTGTCTACATCATGTCTTCTTTCTTAAGGCGTTACTCTGTTGTTTATGAACATAATACTCTAGATGCATGTTGGATAGTGGTTGATGTGTAGAGTAATAGTAGTAGTTGCAGGCAGGAGTCGGTCTACTTATGTCAGACATGATGCCTATATACATGATCATTGCCTTGGATATCGTCATGATTATTCAGTTTTCTATCAGTTACCCAACAATAATTTGTTTACCCACTATATGCTATTTTTAAGAGAGAAACCTCTAGGCAAAACTATGGTCTGCGGGTCTTACTTTCATCATATATTAAGATCCCAAAAATACTTTGCTGCAACTTTCTTTATTTTATTTTATTTGTGTTTTATCTATCTATATATCACTACGAGATTTGATCCTTGCAATTAACTGCTGAGGGATTGACAACCCCTTGTTTGCGTTGGGTGCAAGTATTTGCTATTTTGTGTGCAGGTACTGCTAATGAGGTGTTGCTCGGTTCTCCTACCTGATTGATAACCTTGGTTCTTAACTGATGGAAATACTTATCTCTATTGTACTACATCATCCTCTCCTCTCCAGGGAAATCCCAACGCAGCTCACATGTTGTAGGAAGAATTCCTGGCGTCGTTGCTAGGGAGACATCATCAACATCTATCAAGTACGATCGCATAAAGTTTCTTCTCCTTGCATTTACATTATTTTCCATTTGCCTCTCACTTTCATCTCCCCCACTTCTAAAACATTTTTCACAAAAGATACAAAAATATTTTCCGTTTTCCTTTCTTGTACAAAAATACAAAAATGGTGTGACCTTTCCAATACTAATAATAATGATTTTATTAGAACTTCAATTGCTCTTGCCGCCACTAGTGCGAAGTCTTGTGATATTAATGCCGCTTTGCTAAATCTTGTTATGGAAGAACAATTTTCGGTTAGTTCTAATGAAGATGTCGTGTCCCGTGTTAACACTTTCATTGAATTGTGTGATATGAAAAATAAAAAATTGTGGATAATGATATTGTCAAATTAAATTTATTTCTGTTCTCACTACAAGATCGTGCTAGAACTTGGCTTTCATCCTTGCCACTAAATAGTGTTCATTATTAGGATAAGTATAAGGATGATTTTATTGCCAAGTATTTTCCCCCCGCGAAAATTATTTCTCTTAGAAATCAAATTATGAATTTTAAGAAACTTGAGCATGAACATGTTGCCCAATCTTTGGAGAGGATGAAATTAATGATAAGAAATTTCCCTACTCGTGGTTTAAGTTTGTGGATTGTCATACAAAATTTCTCTGCGGTTTTGAATTTTGTTTCTATAAATCTTTTAGATTCCGCCGCATGAGTTACTTTTATGAAAATTACATTGGGAGAAGCCACAAATTGCTTGATAATATTATGGAAAATTATTCACAATGGCACTGAAAGAAGTCCTGCTAGTAAAAAAGTGAATTTTGTTGAAGAAATTAGTACTTCGAGTGATAAAGTAGATGCGCTTATGAAAATGGTTGCTAGTAAAAGTGCTCATATTGATCCTAATGATATGCCATTGTCTACTTTGATTGAGCAAAATAATGATCCCGTAGATGTGAATTTGTCTCGCGAAACAATTTCAATAGTAATGCTTATCGACGTAACTTTATTCCTAGGTCATTTCCTCAAAATTCCTCTAATAATTATGGCAATTCCTATGGTAATTATTATAGTGGTAATAATAGAATGCCCTTTGATATTGAAAGTAATATCAAGGAATTTATTAACGCTCAAAAAGTTTTCAACACTAAGAAGAAAAATTGAGTAAACTTGATGATATGTCTAGGAGCATGGATTGAATTGTTCATGATGTGGAAACTCATAAATATAAAATTTTGCTAACCAAGCTTGATATTAATGAATCAATTAAATCCCTTTATATCTCCATGGACAAGAGTAAAGAAAGAACCACTAGGTTAAGGGCTAAGCGGGAATTCTTAGAAAAAGCGATTTCACCCGGTTTTTATCGAAGAAATGATGAAGATATTAAAATGATTCATGTTCCACCCATTGAATCTTTGTTTATTAATATTAAACTTGATTAAAAGGGGATTTAAGAAGAGTCAACTTTAGCTAGAAGGTGTCCCCATAGTTCATAGGGTGAAAATCTTAATGAACAAATTGATAAAATGGGTTTGGAGAGTTAAAAACATGAAATAGCGATGTACCCACTCTTTTGGATTTTAAGGATTTTAATTATGATGGTTGTTATTTAATTCAGTGTATTTCCTTGTTGCAATCCATGCTAAATTCGCCCAATTCTTATGAAAAAATAAGGCTTTTACTAAACATATCGTAGAAGTGATGATGAAAGCTTTAGAAGAAAAGCTAGAATTGGAAGTTTCAATACCTAGGAAATTATATGATGAGTGGTAACCTACCATTAAAGTTCAAATTAAAAATTACGAGTGCAATGCTTTATGTGATTTGGGTGCTAGTGTTTCCACAATACCAAAATCTTTTTGTGACGAGCTAGGTTTTACCAATATGGATGAATGTTCTCTTAATTTGCATTAAGTGGATTCCACTATGAAGAAGCCTTTGGGTAGAATAAATGGTTTTCTTATTCTTGCAAATAGGAATTATGTGCTCATTGATTTCATTGTTCTTGATATTGATTACAACATGTCTTGTCCTATAATACTTGGTAGGCCTATCCTACGAACCATATGTGTTGTTATTGACATGAAAGAAGGGAATATAAAATTTCAGTTTCCATTAAAGGAGGGTATGGAACACTTCCCTGAAAAGAGAATTCAGCCAGGCGAATAGGTTATGGCGGGCCACGTCATCCGCCTCCCGATGGCGGCACTGGTACTGGCGTATTTGTCCTAGGCGGCGTCCTTGCAATGGTCGTGTCTGGTTTTCCAGTCTCTACTACAGGATCCCTGGCCACTCTTTGCACCTAGGGCCTTGGAACAAAAACGTTTTCTACTTCCTCATCTCCAACCATGGAATTCCTGAGGTCTCAGATCTAGAGGTTGACTCGATCAATGAAGATATTAAGCTTCAATTACGGGGGCTCTTGAGGAACCCAGCAATTAGGGCACTGCTGGATGTACAAAATTTGCATGGTGTAGATGTGGTGTTCTTGTCAAAAACACATCTGGATGTTTGGGCAGCAGAAATTCTCAGGAGAAGGATGGATTTTAAAGAGGTAGTTAGAAGTGATGGCAGAAGTGGTGGCCTGCCGATGTTGTGGAAGAAGGAGGCAAATATCTTGCTTCCTTTTAAATCAAATAATTTAATTGATGTCTTATGTGGGCTTGGGACAAACACAGGTGTGACGCTTGACGGGTCTCTATGATGAACCACGTTGGGAAAAGGAACATGAAACTTGGGCCTATTTGAGAGATCTTGCTGTAGTTAGCAATTTACCATGGATGGTGATTGGTGATATAAATGAAATTCTATATGATTTTGGGAAGGAAGGAGGTAATCTCAGGCCAGCACACTACATGCGGGCTTTTAGGGATGCTCTTAGTGATTGTGACCTTTCTGATTTTGGGTACACCGAAGACAAGTTTACATGGCATAGGGGTGTGATCACACACATACACAAACACACACACACAGAGGCTAGATAGGGCTTTGGTAATTGATTTGTGGAGTTCGAAGTTTGAAGGGGTTGTGCTCAAGCATTTCAGCTATGCCCGTTCTAACCATAGGCCGATTCTGATGGATACAAAAACCCTTCAAACACATGTGGGGAGTGGGGAAACAGTGCTTCACTTTGAAGCAAAATGGCTGAAAGAATCAAACTTCTGCGAAATAGCTCACGGAGCTTGGGATCTGGCAAGTAGAAAATAGCAATTGGGGGATCTTGCGATTAAAGTTGCGTTTGTTCATACCTAGTTGCACCATTGGGACCATTCGGTCTTGAGAAGAACAAGGAAAAAATACGAAGTGCGCAAAGAGAGCTAGAACAAATAACAAGAGGTGATGTTAGTGAATCAAACTTGGCTAGACAAAGGGAGTTAGCAGAAGAAATTGATAAACTGTTAGAACAAGAAGAGCTCCATTGGTTCCAGCGGAGTAGGATCAATTGGCTCCTATTTGGAGACAAGAATTGATACGGGGCTAGACCCGATTTCGACCGATATTTCAAGATTTGAGTGGATTCCCGGGTAGAATAGAGAGAAATCACAAGGGGAAACACTCAATAACAAGCCCAATCACACATCCACTAGACTAACAAACACATGGATCCACAAGGCACATGAACAATCAAAGGGAAAGATACAAGGTAAAGTTCATCCCAAATCTAGAGATGGGGTCTTGATGATCTAGACGGATCCTTCCCACAAAGGGGTTCTTGAATCCCTCGGGATATTATCCAAAGGAGGTCTTGAACTCCATTGGAGTGTTATCTCTCTCGCTCTCAAGAGTAGAGGTAGGAGCAAAGCTCAACTAAGATGAGCTACCATATATTCTTACCCTAGAATGGAGGTGGAGGTGGATCATATATAGGGAAGTCCATGAAGGGGTAAGCAAGAGGGGGGTACATGGGTGTCGGGCCCTGCCCATGCGCAGGCAACCGCCGAATGTTTGGGCGGGGGGTGGGGGGGCGGATGTCTGGTTTTTCATGAGATGCCGGATGTCCGGGCACTAGCCGGATGTCCGGCCTAGCAATGGTCATTCTTTTGTAGTCCTCACACCAGATGTCCGCCCCGTCGCGTGACGTCTGATGTCCGGGGGTCATCCGGATGTCGGGCCGCTGATACTCCTCGGGCGCCAGATGGTGTTGGGCTTCTCTATGGCGCAGGTGCCTAATGTCCGGCCGTTGTAGCTTCAGCATGTTCGTCTTCTTCCGTCATCGCTTCCATGCTTCCCTCGCGGATGGTGTAGTTGTACACTTGCGCTCGCACTCCTCCTCGTCATTCGTGGTGCTCCGACAATACCTATGTATGCACACGAGTGGAGTGTCAAGTAGTATACCATCCTCGAAGGGGTCAAGTGAACACACGTAAAGTAGATGATTCACCTTTGTGTATGTGAAGTAGATGTCGCATGTGTCACTTGTCGAACGGACTCTTGACATGGTGATGTCCGTAGGATGCTCTGCATCATCCCCTCCCCCTTGGGAAAGATCTGACCTCGCATCAAAAACCAAATCACCACGGGAAAGAGATGGCTTCGCCGTGTAGAAGTGGAAGTTCACCAAGTACTCATTATCTTGAAGCTCGAAATGGGCACTCTCCAATGTTGCACCGTCTAGTGATTCCTTCAAAAGAAGCAAGTACAACAAACACTTGGAAAAACAAATGTGGTTAGCGTTAGTGCAAAACCAAGCATTCAATAGGTGATTCACCAAACAAGCATCGTCATCATGCAAAGCATATGGTGTGACAAAGGATTGTGGAATGGCATGTAAGCATATCAATTGAGCAAAATCAAGGTCATCATGGAAACAAGCATGTAATTGTGAGGTAGTGATGCAAATAGGTCTGACTAGAGAAGAAGCATTGATACATCTCCAATGTATCTATAATTTCCGATTGTTCCATGTTGTTTTAGTATCAATCTTGGATGCTTTATAATCATTTTATAGTCACATTATATTATTTTTTGGTATTAACCTATTGACATAGTGCCAAGTGCCAGTCGCTGTTTGTTCCATGTTTTTGGTCGTTTGGTAAAAGATGGTAATTGATTTATCACTAGTTTTTCAATGCTTGGTCGTGATAATCACCCAAAAGCCACAAGCAGAAGTCTCCATCGCATAATACTTACGGTCGGTCGCACCCGCGTCTCATCGAAGGGACACACATCGGCTTGGTCTGACATGTATGACCAGTTACATCACTAAGTTGTGCGACCGCATTTGAGCAGTAGTACTTGAAATTTATGTTCCACTAAACTCATCGGGAGCCGTTTCGGGCCTCGAAACCAGAACCATCAATTAGTCTTTAGCTTGTTCCCATCACATTCCAAAGTAGTATTACCATGCTATAATTAAGTGCAAACCTGCTCACAACAAGTGGAGTATGTATCAAACCTGAATGTGTTCCCACTATGCAGGTTTTAGTACTAGTGTTGGTGCTAGGTTATAAAAGGGGAACTACCTTGCTGAAAATTACTCTACCTTCCTCCTCATAAGTCTTTCTTGTTCATCCGTCCTTGCCATTGCAGGTGTGTAGAGCTCTAGGTCGAGTACTAATCATAACAAGGCAACGGCGACCAAGGTCGCGGAAAAAAAGAGAGGGCTCACCGCCTCACAGAGACGTCGAAAGATCTCTCACTGGCAGGCGAGGGCTCCTAGGAGCGCCCTAGCCATGGAGGCAAACATGCCGAGTTGGCGGGGCTGGAGTCGTTATCCCTCGATGACATGTCCGATCAGCTCAATAAGCAGAAGGAGTTCATCGACCGGAAAAATCCTGCAACTTCAGGAGGACAATGCGAAGCTCTGCCACAACCTCGACCTGTTGAAGGAGGAGAACGCCAGCTGGAAGAAGCTACATGAGAAGAGTAGTTCCTCGGTGAAGATGTTGCACGTCCTCGTCATGGAACAGAAGGAGGAGTTGGTGAAGCTCCGCATCGAGCACTCGGCTTCTATCAAGGTACGTAATGCGTCCATGGAAGAGATGATGAAGGCTCGTGTCGAGAAATCCCGCGTCATGGACAGAATGAAGAAGATGGCGGAGGAGATGCGCGAGGAAATGGAGGTCGTGGAGGTGATGAAGAAGTAGTTACGACTCCACGCCAACAACCCTTCATGTAGTAGAGAGCAGCACCCCAGACTTGTGTGTGTGTCTTCCTTCTTTTTTGGGGTGATAATCTTCCTTCTTCTTTTGCTCATGTGTTTCTTCTTTTGCTTCGGGTGTTTCGCCGCACGTGTCATGTTCTCTGCGAGACATGAATAGAACAATGCTAAGGATGAGCGGCGTCGTGGGATTGATGACTAGCAAATTAGATCATTTTTATCGCCATATCGCACTGGGCTGTCGTGTTTCGTGCTCCTCTGTCGTACTAGTACTCCAGTGGAAAACATGAGTATACCGCACAGTTCTTTGCTCCTCCTCAGGTCGCCGGCAACATTTATACGAGCAGTCAAATCACAAGGCCCGGCCTTCCAGCAGTAATGAGCCGTCAAATCACAAAGGCCCTCGCCTCTAGTGAAACCGACCAAGCGAGACTGCCCGGACCTCTAGCCTTTTAAATGTATACTTTTGTACAGTAGTAGTATTGATGGATTCCGCCAAGGAGCAAAACTAACAAGATGAAATTAAAGAAAAAAGGTGGTACATATAGAGAGCGCTCGTCGCCAAATTATGCATATAGTACTATTAAAGAAGCTAGTACGTGCTTAGATGGGGTGCTAAATTCTATTAACGAAATTAGCATACCTATTTAATTCTTGGGCTTTTATTATTTACGCCACTAGTTGTGTCTCACTACTCAGTTTTGCCATTAGAAGTTACAACTACTCAAAAATGCCATCAATCCGTTAGATGCTTGCTCACAAATGCAATTAGATATCTCAAAAATGCCATCGTTCCGTTAGATGTTTGCTCAAAAATGCCATTAGACATTGTTATTTTCACGTCAAACCCGTTGACCATGTTATATGACAAAAATAAGCCTAGACCCACATGTCGATTCTCTCTTTCTCACAATGATAAGTGTGGCCCCGCTTGTCAGCAATAACCAAGCGAATAATTTTACAGGAAAATAAGAACGATGTTGGGATCAAGTAGGCCCCATACTTTATTGTACTGTAGTGAGATAGAGGGAGAGCTGGCATATTGGTTCATAGGTATTTATGTCATTATAACATGGCAAAAGAGATTTAAGTCACAATAATGGTGTCCAGCACAACACACCCCTCAAATAAAACTAAGCACCCTGAAATTCTTTGACAACTAAACTGCTGGCTATATGATGTTGGCCATATATATTGTACATATATAATGTGAAGAAATGAGTGGTAGTACTACCAACTACAATATGAACTATAAGAAATACTAGTATGTACATACTGAAGAGTTAAAGTAATGAGAAGGAACATAACATAGTTCTGCTAGGGGCTCAGCACAACACACCCCTCAAATAAAACTAAGAACCCTAAAATTAAACTAAGCAACTAATCCGGTAGACTCTGCATTACAACCACCTTGAGCAACAAACTTCCATCTTACTCGGACTCCTCGTCCACGTGCTCGACTTCGTCCTTGTCCCTCTTCCTCTTGGCCGATAATTCTTTGTTCGAACCACACACTTGGCTCTCTCTCTTCATGCAACCCTTGTAGATATTGAAACAAAGGTAGGCATCCATTGCAGTGTAATTGATGTTGTCCCTATCTAGTACATTCCACTGCCATGCAAGATGAAACTTGGGCAGAGGTTTCATTAGTTTACCGTACGAAGGATCAACCATGGCTGCTGCCAGGGTCAGCATTGAGGGCTGACAGGAGGACACCAGCACATTCCTCTGGAGGTCGAAGGGCTAGCCTACAATGAAGCCTATCCGACCTAGGACTTCTTTGTCGTTCATAAAGCCTACAGAAACGAATTTGACTTTTCCACCCCCGAGGAAGTTCTTAAAATCCTCGCACTCAATGTCGGCATGGCATATGTGATAGACCAAGCACAAGTTATGCACGCAAACCTGGATCATGATGGGCTTCTTCTTCTCTTCCTCCATTAGATTCTTCTCTTTTCCCAGGACTGTGGTGTACTCAACATCTAGCCCAGTGACCCACTCATCAGCCTTTGACTTTTCGAAGATGCGTATGGAGCGAGCAAGGCATCCTTTCACCATCGCGGGAGAACGGGTGTAGATGACGTCGAACTCATCGACGGTGATGGTTCTAACCTTGTACTCACTGCCGGTGATGGTTCTAACCTTGTACTCACCGCCAGTCATGGATATTTGAGACGCCATGGATTTGGGAGGAGGGTTAGGATTAGTGGAACTAATGTAATGTGAAAGGATGAGACGACTAGGAGCGAACTGCCGTAATGTTAAAGGACAGCCGGGGACGAGTAGGAGCAAACTGCTAGCAGTTTTCTGATTGTAAAAATGCCGAATGGGGCGTGCGAACGGTAGGGTAGTGGCTTGCCCGGTGGATAAATGGATTCATGCATAGTACTATGGGGCCCAATTAGATGTCATGTATCTAGACACCCAATTAAATGGATTCATGCATCTGCGTGTTCACACGTCAAGCGTCGGGAAAATTATAGGTGATACGAAGCTTTCGATGCTCCCATGATACGGGCTTCCGAGAGCCCTTGGATCTAAGATCAAACGGTTGCATGGCGTGATTCTAGACCTATGGGTGAATATGCTATCCTGGAGGGTTATTCTGCAAATTTTTAGCAACTTAGCATGCGACCGTAAAATCTCAGATCCAAGGGCTGTCAGCAACCCGTATCATGGTCGCGCCTACCACGACCATCGCCTCGCTCGCGCGGTCGCGCCCTTGGAGATTTCAGACGGCTATAAATGAGAATTTTTTTGCCTACTTCACATGCATGAAACTACTTCCTCCGTCCAGGTGCGCTAGGCTATCTGATGTTGGCATGTCATACATAGTCATCACTTAGTCACTCATACAACAATGTTAGCTATAAGGTTGGCTATAAGAGTATTTGTTTACTTCTCTCTATATCTTTCTTCGTAGTATTTATTGCATTTGCCAAGGAGTGACCTATTCCAAAGAAATGGTGCTTAGATGAGTTGCTAAGGGCATTAAATGGCTTAGCAACTCAAGTCCCCAATGCATAGGTGCTTAGTTTTTTGTTGCTAAGCTTGCTTCATTTAATTAGCTATAGACTCAAAATTGTCTTTTCACCTAGGTACACGCTCTTAGCATTGTTTCTTCCTGGGGTCACCAAACTAGTCTCTCTCTCTCTCTTCTTAATTAACTTGCCACATCAGACTTTATGCCTATGTGGCAGGCTTAGCACCTGTACATGGTGGAGCATTCGGAGAGGCACCTGTATACCATGGAGGTGGTCAGGAATCGGGAGACTCACGTCAGTCATAGCGCCACAATTAAAATGATAATGGCAAGTCAAATCACAGGGCCCCACCTTGTCCAGCAGTAACTCGCCATCAAATCACACAGCCCTACGTTTGCAGCAGCCTACTCCCTCATCTTCTCACCTCTCTATCGAACCAACTAGGCTGAACTGCCCCGCCTACCACACTGGAAAATCCCCGGCCTCGATTTTTAAATATAATTTTGTATCCATGGATTGCGCCATGGAGCAAAGCCACAAGAAAATGGCGGTACACATGTATACAGAACACCCGTCGCGTTCGCATCGCACCCTAGACGGTCGGTCGGTCTGGCAGGCCGCTCTCCGAATGGAACGCACGTGATATTGCGTTTGCACACACATGTGGGACCGCAATTGAGAACCGACCATAGGCACACTCCCGGGCCCCGCAAGTCGGCTGAGTTAATAGAAGAGAGAGACGAGTGATAGTACTGGAGCAGTGTTGTACACGTTGGTGCCTCGACGATCCCTACATGACACTGAAGATTAGTTTATCCATGCATGTGACCAAACTCCAGCAGACGGCTGGATTGGCATACATATCGTGCATGCTGTGTTGTATAGGGTTCTAGTTTTGATGAGAAATCTAAAAAAGGTTTCTTGTCATCTCGTAATATTAGGTGTCATGTGCTTTGGATCACTGTGAGGGTCGAACAATGACAACTGAGTTCCTCCAAGGCGGTGGTCATTGGGGGCACATGCACGAAGACTACTCGGTTGCCATCTAGGTCAAGTTGGCTATGTTAATTAGGACATCTATCGATGGACCCCTTTTCTACGAGTTTATATTTAATTTGAGCTTTGATCCTCATCTAGTTTGTCTGTTGGGATTCATGTTGTCTCCTTGGGGCAGTGAGGTTATGGTTTCTTGTCATGTGGCATTTTTTCGTGTTATACGTTAATCCGGTGCTTCGGATCAAAATGACGACAACTGTGCCTCTGGCGCACGTGCATGAAGACTTCTCGACAGTCATTGACGAGGTTAAGCCGGCTCCGGTAGATAAAAGAAAACTACTCACTATATAGGTAGGAGCCTCCGCGCTTACTTGCTAGTGTTGCTCTCTTCACACCGTCTCGTCCTCTGCAGATCTAAACTCGACAGCGGTGGCCACACTCTTTCTCTACTCACCGTTGGTTAAAGATCCAGCCGGATCCACTCCGTCGGGGAAGGTGAGAAGGTGCAATGTTCATGTTGTCGTCCTCGGCGATGGCTCTTACCCACTGTTGGCGCGTCCCGATCAGCGTGCCTTGTCGTTCTCTCGCACGCAGCGCCGGCTAGGGAGGGCCTCTGAACCCTTCTTCCTCGCTGCCGTAGTGTGGGCATATCCGGCCTCCCGCTTCCCACCTAGCGACATCCCGGCAACCCTCGTGATTTCACTGCATTTGTATCTTTTACTACTTCTCAGGCCTACTCATAGATAGTATCGATCGGCTGTTCGAAAGCCACCTAAAATTTTACTGTTGAGAGGTAAAACTAGTTCATGCAATCGAATCTAGTACTACTTGGTTCAAATAGGGAAGAAAGGGGGTGGGGGTGGGGGAAGATTTGTTACCTGAATCTAGGACTTGGTCGAAAGAGGAAATAATGGGGGCGAAAAGTAGCAGAGACTGGCTATCCAACTAGTCTCTTGGTCTAATAGGGAAATAAAGGGAAACGCAGTACAAACTCAATATAAACCGATCTATTGGTTGAAAAAGGAAAGAAAGTGGAGACTGGGGGACAAGTCAACAGAGTATGCCCTGCACTAGATTTGCTAGAATCACAAAGTATAAGGTGGCTATACCAAACAAAAATGGGGCCAACCCCGATATCATGTTCTGATGTTAGTTGCCCTGAGCCCCTCTTATGTAATGCCACTCGTAAAATGCAGTAGTCGCACTGTTAAAAGTAAGGACACGTTAAACCAATGTTGTTTTCAATGTAATGCCTCCAGTAATATGAATCAATGTCACTTTTTTCATGTCCTGCTAAATTTCTAATTAAGATAAGTTGCTTCTTTTTGTTAGAAATGCAACTGTCCTGGACCGTCTACTCTCCCGTGCCCAAATACCAACTCTTTAACAGTTGTTAATGTAATGTTGCTGGTAAAATGAAGCAATGGCACCATTAAAGTAATGTCATATTTAACAGTTGTCATAGTTAATCCTAATGCCCACACTAATATCTAGCAATGTTGTTGCTTTAGAAATTGCTATTGTCCTTGTAGGATCGCCATTCAGATAAGGAACATGCTTCTTTCATTTGATGTATGTTTCATCACTTGTTAGTCACCCTCCTTTCCACCTATTTATGCAAATAGAGATATACATTTCACGCTTGATCTTCGTTGAACTACACAAATGATATCCCAATTATAGTTGAACATTCCACGAGCTTCACAACCAACTTTGATGTTGCTCAATTTTATTGCAACTAATGAAGAAGAAGCTCCTAGCTCATGGGACATTGCTTTATTTTAGGTGAACTGCACAAAAAGGTCCCATGAATCAAATCATCCATGATGGTGAGTGGTGTCATCCCTTCTATGATGGCGTTGACTGCATATATGGTTCCCATCACGAGGTATGTTCCTTTTTGGTCTGACCATTTGCCAAAGATCCTGCATGTTGAGCCTGCTCTTGTGCTACTGTTTTGCCACTGCCATGATAAAGCAGTAATGTTATTATTTTGCACCTTAATCTAGTGGCACTATTAATTTGAGGCATTGTTTTGGCACTTCTAGTGCCATTGATTTTTTTTATATATCGAAAGAGGGGGTTTCCTCCGTTTTCATTAAAGAAACCCAACCATATTGAACCATTATCTGACAACATCTCAGTGTAAACGGGTAGTTATGCAACTACTACTAGAACGGTATGAGTACTAGCAGGAGACAAGTTCGCCACATAAGCTAGGTAGGTAGGGGGACGTAGCACCAGCTCGACCATGTTTGGATTACAACCCAAATGCTACCACAGAAACATCAGGGGGAAAGATAGGGACTGAAAGAGCCAGCTTTAGCATCCCACTCTAAGCACCCCCGACCTCCATCCTTGCGACGCACGGTACACCTCGCTTGCCACCTGCTTGACACTAGTGCCACTGATAAAATGAAGTAATAATACAGTTAAAATAGAGCGAGTGTCCACTCTATCATTTCATTTCCAATGTAGATAAAGAAAGTGCTTCTCTTTGTTAGTATATGTTTCATCAACTAGTCCCATTGTTAATGTTTAAGTGTTTCTGCAAACTGGGGTGCTTAATTTTAGTTGATCTACACAAAAATAGAGACTGGAATGTCTCAAGGCCCCTCCTTGTACTACCGCTATACACTGATGTTCATCACTGGCAGAAGGTGTATCAGGAGAATTGGGTCGATTTCCAATATGAGGCCTACCGTATGAGGTGTCGCAGGGCCCATCTCGCCCTCGCAGCATGGCATACTATGACACTATCACAATATTTTCTTCTATTTATTAGTGTATGTTTCATTAACTAGTGCCACTATAATGTAATCACGCTTTTTCATTATCTATGCAAACACGGTTATTTAGCGGCATTTCGGTGGAACTACACAAATGTACGGATGGAACCTCCATATGTGCAGAGTGCGAGGTGTGCCAAATAAAAATTACCCACACCAACCATGCTCCTAAAGGAAATATGCCCTAGAGGCAATAATAAAGTTGTTATTTTATATTTCCTTATATCATGATAAATGTTTATTATTCATGCTAGAATTGTATTAACCGGAAACTTGATACATGTGTGGATACATAGACAAAACACAGTGTCCCTAGTATGCCTCTACTAGACTAGCTCGTTAATCAAAGATGGTTAAGTTTCCTAACTATAGACATGTGTTTTCATTTGATGAATGGGATCACATCATTAGGAGAATTATGTGATGGACAAGACCCATCCATTAGCTTAGCATAATGATCGTTAAGTTTTATTGCTATTGCTTTCTTCATGACTTATACATATTCCTTTGACTATGAGATTATGCAACTCCCGAATACCGGAGGAATACCTTGTGTGCTATCAAACGTCACAACATAATTGGGTGATTATAAAGATGCTCTATAGGTGTCTCCGAAGGTGTTTGTTGGGTTGGCATAGATCGAGATTAGGATTTGTCACTCCGAGTATCGGAGAGGTATCTCTGGGCCCTCTTGGTAATGCACATCATGATAAGCCTTGCAAGCAACGCGACTAATGAGTTAGTTATGGGATGATGCATTACGGAACGAGTAAATAGACTTGCCAGTAACGATATTGAACTAGGTATGAAGATACCGATGATCGAATCTCGGGCAAGTAACATACCGATGACAAAGGGAATGATGTATGTTGTCATTACGGTTTGACCGATAAATATATTCGTAGAATATGTGGGAACCAATATGAGCATCCAGGTTCCGCTATTGTTTATTGACCGGAGAGGTGTCTCGGTCATGTCTACATAGTTCTCGAACCCGTAATGTCCGCACGCTTAATGTTTGATGACGATTTGTATTATGAGTTATGTGTTTTGGTGACCAAAGATAGTTCGGAGTCCCAGATGAGATCACGGACATGACGAGGAGTCTCTAAATGGTCGAGAGGTAAAGATTCATATATTGGACAATAGTATTCGGACACCAGAAGTGTTTCGGAATGTATCGGGTACGTATCGAAGTACCGGGGGGGGGGTTACCGGAACCCCCAGGGGAATATATGGGCCATATGGGACATAGGAGAGAGGCAAGGCAGCCCAAAAGGGGTGCCCCCCACCCCCAGGGAAGGAGTCTGAATTCGACTAGGAGTCCAAGTTGGACTCCTCCCAGTTGGCACGCCCCTAGGCCGGCCTACTCCCCTCTCCCTCCTTTATATAAGGGGGAGGGAGGGAACCTCTAGGATACATCAATTGTACTCAGTCGTGTGCAGTGCCCCCCTCCACCGTTTACTCCTCCGGCCATATTGTCGTAGTGCTTAGGAAAAGCCCTGCGCGGATCACTACACCATCACCGTCACCACGTCGTCATGCTGACGACACTCTCCCTCGACACTTTGCTGGATCAAGAGTTCGAGGGACGTCATCGAGTTGAACGTGTGAAGAATTCGGAGGTGACGTACGTTCGGTACATGATCAGCTGAATCGAGAAGATGTTCGACCACATCAACCGTGTTAAACTAATGCTTCCACTTTCGGTTTACGAGGGTACGTGGACACACTCTCCCCCTCTTGTTGCTATGCATCTCCTAGATAGATCTTGCGTGATCATAGGAATTTTTTTTAAAATTGCATGCTATGTTCCCCAACAGAGGCATCCGAGCTAGGTCTATGCGTAGATGATATTCACGAGTAGAACACAAAGAGTTATGGGCAATGATAGTCACACTACTTACCACCAACATCTTATTTTGATTCGACGGTATTGTTG
Organism: Triticum urartu; assembly: GCF_056163025.1. NCBI lineage: Eukaryota > Viridiplantae > Streptophyta > Magnoliopsida > Poales > Poaceae > Triticum > Triticum urartu. The sequence goes on along the minus strand of NC_141873.1, from coordinate 187,444,103 downwards.
GATGAAGCAGCCCGGACCAACCTTACATGACCACATTGCCGCGGGATATCTGCGGGCACCTATGGGACCGGGCGGCCCCTTGCTGGTTCGGCAGGGGGACATCGCGTTGCACAAAGAGAAGACCGGCGTACGACAGCACGGCAGAAAGCACACAAACGATTTACCCAGGTTCGGGCCGCCGCAAGGCGTAAGACGCTACTCCTGCTTTGGTGGATTGATAGTAGAATGAACATGGTAGTGCGTAGTACACATGCCCGGCAGGGTTTGCCTCGGGGCCGTGCTGACTACGCGCGTGTGGTGGCTTAGGTTCATCAACTTTCCAACCTTCTAACCCCTCCTACGAGTGCCATGGGCCTCCTTTTATAGATTAAGGGGTCACCACAATGGCAAAGTGGTCATTATCCACTGATATGATAACAAACAGTGCTATCATACCTAACTCTACGGACTGACAGGGTGCATTAAATGCACCACTTAGTGTCACATCACTCGACGCCCGGCAAGGCCTCCCGGGCTATCTTGCCAGCTCAGGACCTGTTCTCTTGACACATCGCAGGAGGGGTGTCATCTGCGGGTATCTTCCATAGGAAATGGCTGCCATGTGGTGAATGGCTGACACTTAACCATCTTGCGGCTTAACACCACACTGATTGACGACGTGGGTCATGCCTGAGTGGTTGGTGGGGTGGTTCCACCCCCGTGAGCCCCGGCAGGCTCTGCCGGGGAGCCTTGGTTGCTTGCTTCTGGTGGTGACCTCACCCCTTGCCGAGCTCGCCTGCCCGGCAAGGGAGGCCCTTCTCTTGCCGATATCTTGCTCCTCGGGTTCAATTTTGGTCCCTCTGAGCTGCATGATGGTTCTTCAATCTCTAACTTAAGCTGGTGCTTCAATAATGATCTCGTGCCTGTGCACAGTCTGGGCAACAGACCCAAGGTTTGTTACACTGATAGAAGCCCCCGGGCCTGCCCCGAACGCGCTGCTGAGCGTCATCGGGGTAGGGCCTAATAAGTGCACACGCAAGGTTGCTGAAGAGGTTGGTGTCACGCCCAATATGCGACTCTATCCTAAAGGAACTCGAAGGTCCCACCAAGGATAGAACCGCATATTGACACGCTTTTGCAAGGTGGATATCATTACATCATACCATTACATAATAGTTGGGGATACATACATGGGCACACAATGCCAAAACAATACATCAACATCACACAAGAGTACAACATCCGACTACGGATGACACACAAACAGAAACTCAAATGACATCCACCCTGCTAGCCCAGGCTGCCGACCCGGAACCTAACCCAAGATCGACGAATAAGAAGAAGAACTCTAAGACAAGCAAACATCGCTCTCACATCATGATCATCGCATCACCTGTACCTGCAACTCTTTTTGTAGTAATCCGTGAGCCACGAGGACTTAGTAATCCCATTACCATGGGTATCAAGACTAGAAAAGCTTAATGGGGTAGGAAAGGCTAAGTGGTGAGGTTGCAGCAGGCGACTAAGCATTGTATGGTGGTTAACTTACGGATACAAGAATAAGATGAGAAACTACGGAAACGGTCGCCAACTAGTAATGATCAATAAGTGATCCTAAACTACTTACGTTCAAACATAACCCAACCGTGTTCTCTTCTCGACTCACTCGAAAAGAGACAGTCACGGTTACGCATGCGGTTGGTGTATTTTAATTGAGTTTACTTCAAGTCCTCTACAACCAGATATTAACAAATTCCCATCTTCCACATAACCACGGCCACGGCTCTCGAAAGTTTAAACCCTGCAGGGGTGTCCCAACTTAGCCCATGACAAGCTCACGATCCGTGGAGACAATCCTCCATCGCGGGACCCTCCGATCAGACTCGGAATGCCGGTGCACAAGACATTTCGACAATGGTAAAACAAGTCCAGCAAGACCTCCCAGCGTGCCGACACCCTGATAGTAGCCGCGCGTATCTTGTCTCAAGCCACGACGGATGAGCTAAGCGTACAGGTACCAAAATACCCCAAGTTGCCAAGAGGCGGTCCCGCACGGTGCTCTAGTTTGGGACCAACACCATCAGCACTGGCCCCCTGTATGTAGAAAAGAATCCTCGGGTTCATGACGCCCTATGCCAATTAATTATTTAGTTCAAGTATTATTATGGAAAATGTTAAACCAATGTTGGGCCTTGCTGGAAGAGTTTTATTCAAAGCGAACTGTCAAGAAGGGCCCATAAACCCTCATCGTGTTAGGGACGCAAATTCAAGGAACATAACACCGGTATGACGGAAGCTAGGGCGGCAAGAGTGGAACAAAACACCAGGCATAAGGCCGAGCCTTCCATCCTTTAGCAAGTATATATGTGCATTAATTAAATAAGAGATATTGTGATATCCCATGATATCCATGTCCCAACATGGAACAACCTGCAACTGCACCTGCAACTAGCAACACTATAAGAGGGGCTAAGCAAAGCAGGAACATAGCCAAACAATGGTTTGCTAGGATGGGTGAAAATGTTAGAGGCTATCATGGCAATTTGGGAGGCTTGATAAACAAGTGGTAGGTAGCGCGACATAGCGATAGCATCGAGATAACTAGCATAGCAAAGATAGTAGTGAGATCCAAGGTGACGGTCATCTTGCCTAAAATCCCGCTAGGAAGAAGAACGAGTCCATGAAGAAGACGATCCCACGTAGTCGAATGAATCCCCACAATCGCAACGAAACATGAACTATCGAGAAGGAGCACAACCGGAAAGAAGCAAATAACATGGTAAACACACAACACATAAACATGACATGATGCTCAACCAAGTATGACGCATGACAAGGCTACATGATGCTACTCATGTCAAGAGATGATGCATACAAGAACAACACCTCAAAGCAAGTTTAAATGAGGACGGAAACGACATGTAACAATTCCAGTAAGTCCTCATATGTAAATTTTGAAATTGGTACAGATCTGAACAAAACATTATGTTAAAGTTGTTAAACATCAAGTTAAGATGCTCCAAGATGATCTACACGGTTTTCTAGTCAAGTTACATATAAGGTTTGTTTAATTCGGAGCTATGGCTTAGAAGATATGAGCAAAACAAGTTAAACATGGCATTGATGCAAATGCAAGTAAAACAACATCACAAACACTCCAAAACATGGATGCAACATGGAATGATGAAACTACATGCAAAACCAAGAAAGTTTCATATAGAGCATACTCCAAACGTAGCCATGGTTCAACACATACACATGAAAGAAGTTTCAAACAAAATCTGCCCAAAATAGCAACTAAGCACTTTGCAATCAAGAAAACAACATGCTACAGGAATCATATGGACACAACCTTGATATGCACTTCAAGTATAGACAACATGCTTCAAATATCATTAAGGTTCAGGTTCATAGGCATCAAGATTAATCCAAGATGATCAATGCAAAAAGCAACTTGATAACACAGATTATGACTTGGTGAAAAACAGAGCATATGCATGAGCAGAGTTTACACGATGGCATGTTGGAGGCAAGAAATAATTAAGCTATAGTGCAAGAACATGGCAAGCAAAAGCATGGCACGCTAGTACATATCATGGAGCTCGAAACACACAACATGGCTTAACCATATGAGGAGCAGGTTCATGGGAATCATCAAGACAAGATGCAAACATGATATAAGCTGATTCTCAGACTTAGAGGAAATCTGGGAATGCAAAACAATAACATCATGATGATGACTTTGGAGGCACACAACATCAAGCATAACAACCTTAATAATTATGTAAAAGACGTGGGCATGTAGTATACATGATATACTTCAACTTAGTCCATGGGCACAAGTTCACATGATGCATGTAGTAATTACTATGATACTTGCAAAATGGAACATATTGTTAAGAGGTTGACAGATTTAGCATGATGGCAACTTGAGAGCAAGAAAGAGACAAACTACAGAAAGTTATATGGCAACCAAGGGCATGGCATCAAAGTACACATAACAAGGAGCAAATAATATCAAGGCATCATAACCATATGGCTTAAGTACTAGTGGGAACCATCAAGACAATTTTGAATGTTGTAACAGCTTCAGCAAGTGTAAAATAGCAACATTAGCATAGCATGTTTGCAAGCTTAGAACAGAGGTCATATGAAGTCAAAAATTATCAAACTTGGCATCTGGACAAAGTACTAATAGCATAATTCAAATCATGTAATTGGAACATCTCCAAAAGAGGCGTAGATTAATTAATAACAAGCTCACAACATGGCATCATGAAGTTAACAGAAAACTGGAACATCATTTAGGCATGTTCATGACAATGAAAACATATGCTACAGGACATATAAGAGGCATCAAATGTCATGGCATGATAGAGGACAACATGAACATCAAAACATGTCAACTAGGCATCTCCAGATTATGCATGGAATTGATGGTAGCATCAAGTAAACATGGCAACATAATGTAACAGTTACAGACTTTACGAAATCACTAAGTCCTAGAAAATAGCAAACATCATGTAGATTACTTTGCGTGCTTGTGCTAGTCACCACAGGGCACATAAAAATACATAGATGACACCACTGTAAAGATGGCATGAAGATGCTCCTAAAACATGTTGACATGATGCTCAAAAGATAAACACCCGAAATGCTATGAAAAAGACAAATCAGCAAGTTATGACAACTTCCAGCAGATTATAACACTTAGCACTCTTGCAACGATGATTAAGGTATCAATATGACCAGTAACATGCATGCAAACTACACAATCATCTAGAGCACTCAGAGATGAACAATTCGACATATCATACACTCAAAACGGAGCCACTTGCACAAATATATGACATGATGAAGATGCACACATATCATGAAATCTCAGGGACTTAGCAGAAATTGGACCTCGGGAAAACTGGGACAGGGCGGTACGGGGACGAGCAGATCCGGGACGCGAGCGGCATTTGGATGGCGGAGTTGGTGGATCTGATCCAACCCCGACTGGATTCGGTGATGGCGGCGGCGAACTACAGCGAGGACGGTCTTCGGCGAAGCGGCAGGGGTTGGATCCGGGCCCGGCAAGGCCGGATCCAGCCACAGGCGGCGCGGGTGAGGCGTCTCCGGCGAGGAGGAGGCCGGCTGCAGCAGAGGAGGTCCGGTGAGGCAACTGGAGGAAGCGCGGGTGGTGGTGCGGCACGGCTCATGCGGCGGCGGGAGGCGCTGGCGGCGGCGGGAGGCGAGCGGTGGCGAGGCGGAGTCCGGCGACGGCGCTCGGGCCCGACGGCGGGTGGATGCGGTACTCGGGGCCCAGATCAGGGCCCAGGCGGGCCTGACGCAGGCGTGGCAGCGGGGAGTGGCGCGGGGACAGGTGGCATGCGGTGGTTGGGCATCGGGCGGCGGCGGACGTGTCCGGCCGTCATAGACGTGTCCGGTGGTGGAGGGAGAGGGGGAGACTAGGGTTTCGTCTGATTTTTGGACGGGGGGGTTATTTATAGGTAGAGGGAGCTAGGAGAGGGCTATTGAGGTGCGGTTTTCTCCCACACGATCGTGATCCAACGACGAAGAGCATGGAGGGCGTTTAGATGGGCTAGTGGGCTGTTGAGGAGGGGTGTTGGGCTGCAAAGAGAAGGAGGGTTTTGGTTAATGCGGTTAACCGTTGGTGCATCAAAAAACCCTCAAATGGAACGAAATTTGACAGGCGGTCTACCGGTGATGTACCAAGACCACTCGACAAATCTCGGCCCATTCCAAGAAAGTTTTTCTCCCGCTCACGAAACAAGATCTGGGAGGTGCGTCGGGTGCATGTGAAAGTGTCAGACTTCGAAACGGACAACGGAGAGAATGACCGGATGCAAGTTTTGAAGAACATGAGGATGCAATGCACATGATGACATGGCAAAATGCAACACGCAAGCAAATGACACGGCAATGATGGCGAATAACTAGAAGACACCAGGCGCATCAGTCTCGGGGCGTTACTACTCTCCTCCACTAACAAGAGATCTCGTCCCGAGATCTTGGGAACGAGATGGAAGAAAAGAGGAAGAGGTGAAACAAGAATGCAAGTGAGAAGATGAACAAAGTCGAGAGCACTCAATAGAAAAGAGGAACGACGAATATAGAGAGAATCAAAAGCTAGAATAAGATAGACTCTAAAACCACTCCGGTTAGAACAAGATAGAAAAGGAATAAGAACGAAAGAATTGTGATAGCATCCCGGTTGATCATGGAATGGAATAGAACATGAACTTGAAAAGATTGAACGGTGTTTGACATGAGGGACAACACAACACCTCCGTACAAATTGAAAGAGTGGAATGAAAAGAACAGAGAAGAAGATGTCAACTTCTACCACGAATGAATTTGAAAGCATCCTAAGAAGGAAGAATTGAATGAAGTTGTTGGACATTCAACAACAAAAAGAATAAGCTTGTTGTGGCTTATGGAAAAACAACTCAAGACTTGAGGTGATAACCGGCCACAAACGGAAAAGATTGAAAAGCTGAGAAGAATGAAGAAACACAAAATTCCACTTCAAAATAATACGGAGAATTAATTGCACTTCGTCATGCAAGAAGAAAAGATACTTGAGCTTCGCCTACAAGAATCTTGATGAACACTTGAAGAACGACTTAAATCATGATGAACCACCATGAAGAACTCCGGTAACGAAATGATGGTGAGATAGAAATGAAAGATGAAAAGAATAAGATTAAGCATGGCGATGATTTAGATGGAGCTTCGCAAAGAGACAAGCGAGAAAACTTGGAACTCCGGAAAGAAAAAAGAACAACTCAGGACCGAGAGATTATTCATCATGAACAATCTTTGAAGGAAGGAATTAATCAACTTGATGAAGAAGAATAAGAATTATGTTATGCTTATCCTTCATCAATTATATTGATGAGAAGAAATGGATTGCATACAACTTATTCGCGTTGGAAAAGATTAAGGGGAGATATAGCGCAAAACTTGGGAAGGTCTTCCTGAACCACCGGTAGGACTGGAAAGAACGAATGAATTGCTATGATAAGAACGGAAGTGAAAATCTTAAACGAACCACCGTGGCAATGAAAACAAACGAAGATAAGAGAAGGAATCGCTGGAAAGAATGATAAAACTAATGAAGATGCTTGAGTGAATCAAAATGCAAGAGAACAAAGAGATCGCGAACTGATTAAAGAATGCTTGAATGAAGCACCGGTACCAATATGGGAACGAATGAAGCTGAAAACTTGGAACGGAGGAATCTTATTAAATGATGGCCTTTGTATAATCGAAACAGAAAAAAACTCCTGAAATACTCCGGATGGGTAAGAAAAGAAACACACGATTGGAAAAATTTTGAGAGGATAACATTGAACTAGCACCACGAATCTTCAAGAGAACGGAGCAAGATTTAGAGGAAAACTCTTCTCCGGTCTTCAGATGTTGAGAATGACGATGAGGAACACCACCAAAATTGTAGAGATACTCCAGGAGAATGAAAAGCGAAGAGGTTGAGCCAACAATGAAAATAATTTGAAGTCAATCGTCGAAAGGCATCTGACTGATGAATTTCATTCTTACATCAAATTCGAAAAGAATTTGAGAATAACTCTGGGAAGATTAGAAGAGTCAGGTAAGATCCTGGGAAAAGACCTGTGGGTTAGGGCCCACTGAAAAGAAACACCGTTGGAAAAGGATTGTTTGAATGAGAAATGATGCACCGGAATGATTGAGGGACTTGAATGAGGTGACAACCTCGAAATAAATTAATGCAGACACGAATCTTCTGAGATGTCTTCATCTTTCTGGAACGATTAAATGGCGAGAGGCAAACGAGCAAAGGGAAACACTTGAGACAAAGAAAGGAATATGATCAACCTGGGAAACATGAACTGAATCCACCGAAAAGAAAACGAGATGAACCATGATGAAGCTGACGAGAATTCACCGGTTGAGACAATTGAAGAAAGATTGAAGAGACTCCGCACGAATGAAATTGATGCTTGAATAGAGGCTCGGACTCCGGGAGGAAAAGGGATGGGAAAACAAAGGCAACTTGAACGGGGAACCGATGAATAACTTGAAGAGAAAAGCACCGGTTGAAATAATTGAGGAAAGAATGCAAAGGCTTCGCACGAGTAGGATGGATACTCGATTAAGGACTCCGGCTCCAAGAAGAAAAAGGGTGGGCAGGTGGGAAAAAGAAAGACAACTTCAATGAGGAAACCACGTCGTTGAGAATGAATTGAAGATTGATCTTGCAGAAGACAAAGTGGATCGGATCATTTGATGATGAAGGACCAGACGAAAAGAGCTGACAACACAACGAACGAAAACTAACTGCGTGATCCTAAACAAATTGAAGGGGAAGAGGAGTAGTTCAAAACACCTACGTTAAGATTTCTCACTAGAGCGACGAAGGGGCTGAGGAGTAAAAAGAATTCCTACTCTCTGATATAACTAGACTCCGAGAAAGTTTCCTTCTAGACTCAACAACGGCCAAACTATACGATCAAACAAGGGGGCTCCTATGGTCGGTCGAGGCTCTAATACCAGCTTGTCACGCCCAATATGCGACTCTATCCTAAAGGAACTCCAAGGTCCCACCAAGGATTGAACTGCATATTGACACGCTTTTGCAAGGTGGATATCATTACATCGTACCATTACATAATAGTTGGGGATACATACAAGGGCACACAATGCCACAAAAATACATCGACATCACACAAGAGTACAACATCCGACTACGGATAAAACACAAACAGAAGCTCAAATGACATCCACCCTGCTAGCCCAGGCTGCCGACTCGGAACCTAACCCAAGATTGACGAAGAAGAAGAAGAACTCTAAGACAAGCAAACATCGCTCTCACGTCATGATCATCGCTTTACCTGTACCTGCAACTATTGTTGTCGTAATCCGTCAGGCACGAGGACTCAGCAATCCCATTACCATCGGTATCAAGACTAGCAAAGCTTAATGGGGTAGGAAAGGATAAGTGGTGAGGTTACAGCAAGTGACTAGGCATTGTATGGTGGTTAACTTACGGATACAAGGATAAGATGAGAAACTACGCAAAGGGTTGCTGTCGTGGAATTTTCACGGCAGATGTCCTAGTGAAAGGACTTTATCGTGGAGCCATCGCAACTAGGAAGCTTAAAGGGGTTAAACGGGACAAAGGACATGTCAGGACCCAGATTCCAAGTCACATCGATCTAGCCGGTAACACCTCATATCACATTGCGGCCTCACGCACGGTATCCCCACGGGTGTCGCCTTACCATGGCCCGGGACCGTTTGTGCCTTTTGGCTCACGTATATGATAGTGTCGCTAGCATCCATATGACAGAGAACCCGGGCCGACATGGCTAGTCGTGAACCCAAAGCGGTGCAGACCTATGGGGACAGGCATACATGAATCACATCGAGCATGTCGGTCATCAGCGAGTGAATCCGGGCTGTAGCACTGGGCGAACAGGACTCCGGGGAACCCGGGCTATAGCAGGCTAGGAAGGACTCCGGATGTCACCGCGTGACATTTCCCCGAAGGGACAGACATAGGAACGAAGTGAAACACATGTCGGTCAGTCAAGTGTCCTGAGAAGTAGCGCTGGGCTAGCAGGACTCCGGTGAACCGGGCTGTAGCGGACTACTATGGCTCGAGGAACACTAGACTACATTTCCCCATAAGAAAGGCTGCCAAGGATAAACAACTAGATTGTCGGATCCCATTCATACCGAGCATTTCAATCATACACACAATATGCCCGATATGAGTACATACAACATGGCATCACAACAAAACTCTACAACTCAAGTACTTTATTTAAAGGCTCCACAGAGCCATACATAACATGTTCACATAGGTAGGGGTCACATGACCCAACACTCAAGTCATACAAGCATACAAGCACATGCGGAAGCAAATAGTCTGAGTACAGACACTAGAGAGCAAGAAGGCTTCTCGAAGCCTGTCTATCTACATAGGGCCCTCCATGGCCAGGATCACCACCTGGGTGGCTAGTCACTCGTCGACATCAAGGTCTACATAAAACCCATCGGAGGGGGTGGTGTTGTTGTCTGAAAATAGTAATTAAGCAAACATGAGTACAAAGGTACTCAGCAAGTCTTACATCAGAACCTACTATACATGCTTGTTCACAAGAAGGTGGTGGAGTTATTGCAGCAAGCCAGCCTTGACTCTTGGCTAAGCTATCCTACGAGACTCCACTAGTAAAACAGTTTTTCGCACACAAGTCCACTAATCACCAACACAATACTCCACCGGGGATCCTCCCTCGTCATCCTATGAGAGGGCCATCCTCGATACTCACACTTATCTTGAGTCTTTTAGTAGTATCCATTAACTTGTCTATGAACTATATAGGCAACCAAGTAGTCCTTTATCGCGGACGTGGCTATTCGAATAGTTTTATACCCTGCAGGGGTGTACTTCATCACACATGTTTCCACCACTTAGTGTCTGCACACTACATGTGCTCGGCAGACTTCAAGCGAAAACCGACGTGGGTGTAGACCACGACCTGACTAACCGCACAAGTCTCTAGTCCAGGTTTATCTCTTATTTAGGTTCCATCCACAACGAGATCCGGCCGGGGTGTCCTCAACGGCCCCAAACGATGTGTGCAGGGTTCCCGAGACACCAAACGGGCAACTCGGTACACCGTGCCATGGTGTATCTACCGCATCATAGCCCACCCCTAAAGTCAGCGCTACGCACGGCCGCTAACACATAACCTACAAACACCAGAAAACTAGTTGCAACTCCTGGACAAAGGACGAGAGGGGTCAGTAAGTCGATCGGGGTCATATTTCAGGGCCCAATGTGTGGTAGTAGCTGAATCTTAAATCATGCATACGGATCTCAGTTCTTATGGACGGCCTCAATGAAACAACCCACCATGTACTCCTACATGGCCTCTCATCGATACCTTTCCCAAAAGATGTTCAACACATCCCTCACATTACTGACATAAACATTTCACTCTAGCCCATCACCCAGATGAACCAGACCTGACACAACTCTATGCATAGCAGGCATAGCAAGGTAGGAATCACATACATGGCCCAATAAACTCCTACACATGCTAGTGGGTTTCATCTAGTTACTATGGCAATGACAGGTCATGCAGATGATAAGGGTTCAACTACCGTAGCACACAACAGTTTGAATCGCGCTGTCTTAATGCAGTAAACAAGAGCAGAAGCGAGAACATGGGTTTGTATCGAAATGATCGATGGTTGCTTGCCTGATGTAGTGGTAGTAGGGTAATGCCTTTCAGACGGATACTCGGGGTTATCCTCAGAGGCAGAACCTACCACGAAAGACACACCGAACATAATCAACACAAGACAATATGCAACAATATGATGCATGCTATGACATGGAAAAATGAATGTGTGTTGGCCTAATGCAAGCTAAAACAGAAAGGAATGAACTCATTTGAATCAAAGATTCAAATGTTAGTTCATTTAACATAGCCTTATTAGTGCATTATTTTATTTTCCTTAAATAGCAAGGTTAACTTGTTTTGTCATGCATGAAACCATTACAGATGGATAGATTGAATTTTTCTGATCATTTTTCATATATAAATTGTTTGATTTGGAGCTATGGTTGATTTTTTATGATTTTTAGAAATTTTGGCTATTTTTGGGAATTTCCTATTAAAGAATAAATCCAGAAAAGTATTTACTGTGTCAGCCTGATGTCAGTGTAACGTCAGCGGTCAACTGAGACGGTCCAGGTCAACCCTGACCTGTGGGTCTCATCTATCAGTGTCAACTAACTAACTAAATTTAGTTAGTGTTAAACTAATACTAATCTAGTTTAATTAGTGGCCTCGGGCCCACACGTCAGTGGTTCAGGGGAATTCAAACTGGGGTCAACCCGGGTCAAACTCGTCGGAGTTGACCCGGGGCTCGTCGCCGGCAAGGCCAGGGATGGCGGAGGGGTGCGGGTTTCTTCCTCCGGCGACCAAATGGCCGGCGGAGGGCATCTAAGTGATGTGGGCACTCGTCCGCGTCGAGTGGTATGGGTGGTTGGGCCTGGGGTGGCCGGAGTCATCGCCGGCGTCGACCTTGGCAGCGGCCGGAGCTCGGGTGAGCTCGGAACCGAGGCTGCGGGGCACGGCGAGGCGCGTGGTAAGGTGCGTTAGACTCCTGGAAGCATGGTGAGGTTAGTGTACTAATTGGCGTGGCCGTGGCATGGCCGGAGCCTCGTCGACGACGAGCTCCGCGGCGGCGTGTTTGGGCGAACTCGAGGCGGCGCGTACGGTGCACGAGAGCTAGCACGGAGAGGGGGAGAAGGTCAGTAGCTCACGGCGGTTGCAGGGGAGCGAAGGCGAGCTTGGGGAAGAGCTGGAGCGAGCGGGGCGGCGAGGGGGATCTCCGGCGACCGAGGTTGAAGACGAGCTCGGTGCAGCGTCTTCGGGGCGAGTGAGTGCTTGGGGATGGGTCGAGGCGAAGCAGTGGACGACGGCAGAGCTTCTTGGCACGGCGAGGCAACGAGTGGACGGCGGTAGCGGTGGTGGAGCTTGTCGGCGGCGACGGCTGCGCTCGGCATGGAATGGGGAGAGAGCCAGAGAGGGGGAGAGGGCCACGGGGAGAGTGGGGAGAATGAGAGGGGGATGTGGGGGAGTGCGTGGCACTCGTAGGCGCGTCCGGGGCATCGGCGGAAGCAGGAGGTGGCCGGCGTGTGGCCGCGGGCGCCGGCCACGCACCTCTCGTCCTCCTGGTGAGAGGAGGAGGACAACTGGCAGGAGCCAGTGGACTAGGCCGAGCTGGTGGGCTAGGTGGGCTGCGCCAGGTAAGTCTCTGTTCTCTCTCTCTCCTTTTCTGTTTTTTATTTATTCTATTATTTTTGTAACTTCAGGGCTTTATTAAAAATGCCAGGGCATTTCCAAAAATCATAAAATTAATCATGGCTACTTCTTAGAATATATCCAACATCAAACATTTTAGTTTATGATTATTTGAGCATTTAAAATATTTTATAGCATTTAAATGACCAAATGCAAATACTATAAGAATTAATCCAATGACCTTAAGATGTCCTAGAAAAATGTGCACCATTTTTGTCAAAGGTTTTAACCCAAAACAAAAAGGGTGGGCTTTTTAGAAGGGCATTTCAGGTTCATTGAAAAAGTTTTTAGCAAACCCTAGTTGTTCCAGGGGGGTGATGGGGGTTCTGCCATCCCCATTTCAATTTTAAGAGAAATTTAAACATGATGCACACTCTAATGCTTGAACTAGCTAGGGTGTGACAGGACACGAGAGGTTTATACTGGTTCGGCCCCTTGCGGTGAAGGTAAAGGATATTTCTAGGTTTTGATGACCAAGGAGCGGATACACTTAACCTGGCTCTCGATCTATTGTCTCTTGTCCTAAGCCGCCACCGGGTCGTCCCCTTATATACACGGGTTGACGCCCTGCATCCTACAGAGTCCCGGCCGGCTCATACAACGTGTCTGGCTCGGTGACGTATATTACATGCCTTACATTACAAGTCTATTCATACATGGCGGTTTATACTTACGGGCCATAAGCCTCCTCTGGGCTTGGGCCTATTATACGCCTAACTATGAACTGCCATCTTGTATACTCTTGGGCTTCATTTAGGTAAACCACCATTGTGGTTGACCCGGCCCCTCCTGGGCGGGTCATATTTGGTAGTCATATCCCCAACATTAGGCCCCAGGTTGATTTGAACTTTGTTCATGTCAATCTCCAACACTTAGAAAAAATCCATCTACCACTGTTGTGAAAGCCTTGTAACCCGCCATGACGTCATCTCTAGAAATTTTAGAAACCCGCCACGACGTCACCTTTAACCGGATCTTTATCTTAAATGCCTTCCGAAAATCGAGGCGTCCAATTAGCTCAATAATCATCATTTTGGCCTCCACATCTTTCGCGCCTGCCTATCGCCCCATTCCTTATAAATAGGACCCGAAAACCATCTCACATTTTTCTCCTTCTTCCTTCTCTCGCAACCCCTCTGCTGCTCGAGCTCCACCGCCGTCGCAGAGCACTTCGTCTTCTTCCACCTCTACCGTTGCATCAACCTGAGTCGATCCAGACAACGGCGGCGACCCTCCACAATAGATCTACAGCTGTAAGTTTCTGCTTTTTCGTACATTAGATCCGCACTAATGTTTGCGAGCTCCTTCGTGTTCTTCGTAGTTCGTCAGAGTTCATCGTAGTTCATCCTTTAGGCTATACTGCAAGCCTCTTTAATCTGAGAACGGTGTTAAACTAATGCGGTAGCTGTTTTATTTCCACTTTGAATATCAGTAGATCCCCTTTCTTGGAAGAAAAATCTTGTGCAAGCTCATGAACTCATCTGTGCTGACTTTTTAGGTCAAGATTTATTTTTCTTTTCTGAACAGCCATTGATCCAAAGTAATATCTGCAGTCTATGAAACAAGTTTACCTCAGTACTTAACCAATTTGTTGTCGCTGGCAACTTTTGAATATCTTTAGTCATGGCGGCTTACCATGCAGGCTTATTTTTCCTTCATATACCATTAGCCCTTATTTAAGCCGCCATTACACATCTGTATTGCAATCATTAACCTGTGATTCCACCAATTAACTTGAACCGGCAAATTACTTCCTTTTTAGCTTGTTTTTTCGCCATGCCGCCAAAGATGACGACAGTTTGCAACTGGGTCCCTTCCACAGTCACTGAGGACACTCTGAAGGATTTTTTCACCATTGGGTATTTACCAGAGAAGAGCGTCATGTCCTACCACGCCCCTGATCCGGCCGAAGAAAATCCTCAGCCAAAATATGGTGAAATCATCGTCTTCACTCATCATATGAACCGGAGTTTTTCACCGCCCAACTCAAAATTCTTCAGAGAGGTCCTGCATTTTTTCAAGCTTCATCCGCAAGACATTGGACCCAATTCCATATCAAACATCTGCAATTTCCAAGTTCTCTGCGAGGTTTATCTTCAAGAAGAACCTACTGTTGAACTCTTCAGAGAGTATTTCTATTTGAACCACCAGAATGAATACACCAACGGCCCCAGCTTGGAACTTGGTGGAATTTCGATTCAGCGCAGATAGGATGCTATCTTTCCTTTAGTAGTCTTGCCAAGAATCCCAAGGAGTGGAACCAAACTTGGTTTTATTGCAAAGAAACATCGCCGGCTGATGAAAAACTAATGCCGGATTATCGCGTTGAGCGTATCGACGCTAAATATTCACTCCCTGATAAGCTTTCTGTCGCTGAATGTAAGAAACTCATCCCAACCATCAAAAGGGTTCAAGCCTTGCTAGGAAACGGCTTAACTGGAGTTGACTTGATCCGATATTGGATCTCATGGCGGATCATCCCTCTGAGCCACTGATCTGACTTGATGTACAACTACACCGGAGGAGCAGACGATCTGTTACGCCATACCTCTCTACGTCTGACTGAAGAAGCCATCGTTGAAATGTCAACCACCCTCGTAAATAGCAAATATGAAGACTGTAGTAAAGTAGGATTGAATCCTTTCTGCAAACTTAACCCGACACCAGAGGTAAATCCCTTTGACTTCTTTTTCTTCAGTAGTTAAGTTTTTGCATGAGTTTCAACCTGTTATTTTCCTACAGGCTAAATATGAGTTTTGAAAGGCCAAATATGATCATGAAGCTGCCAAAAAAGCTAGGGGTGCCGCAATAGCCGCCAAGAAGACGACCAGAAAATCTATGAAGAAAACAACTACTTCTGACATGTTCAAGTTGGATGACATCTCTGAGTCGGAGGTAGCCCTTGACTCTCTTGGCCTGCTTTTTAACAACCTTATTGACACTGACTATTACCAGGATGACACGGGGGCCAGCCAGGCAGTAGAAGAAGAGGTAACTATTATTTCCTCCGACTCAGAACCTTTGCCAAGGCAGAAACCTCAGCAGGTAACCCGGAAAGTAAGGTTTTCACACCCCTTGTCTTATTTAGATCCTCATTTTCTTTTAAAAAGCAGCAACACGAGAGCCGCCGTCAGACCCGGACCAGTGGAGATGATGAGTTACCCTCCGGCTTACCAAAAACTCCTCGAAAAGGCCAGAATGAGGTTCTTTAACCTCTTAACTTTGATGAACGAGTCATTTTTATAAATCACTCAACCATAATTTCATTCCTTACAGGAGATTACTCGTTCCTCCTCTGGTGATTCCTCCCAAACTCAGCTGTTGACGAAACCGTTCTCAATCCCTCCACTACTGAACTGTCAAGCTTAGTTAACCCGCCGGAGACTTATGGCAATGATGTTTTAATCACTGGTAGCAGATTCGTTGAACCGGGTAATCCAACTGTACTGGCAAGACACTCCGCCAAGCAAGAGATTATGGAGAGGCAACGAGTCAGGTTTGATGTCTCCCACTACACCCATCTGAGTATTAGCGAAGTACTATCTGGCTACCTTAGCCAAGTCAACTCCAGTCGTGACTCGGAGATTGAAATGGTCAAACAGTTGTATCAGAAATATGAGGTATGTCATTCGGCTTATATATACATCCTGTCAGCCCCCAAGTCTTCTAATTTTGAAAAAACTTGAATAATATGTAGACTTTGAAATGTTTAGAAGCTCCTGTCCTAGACTTTCTCCAAGTCCGGTTTATATACTGTAACCCGAATTCTGATGATAGCATAACTGTTGCATGTGTAGTCCCTAGGGGCCGGCTTAATAAGTATGAATGAGCCGGTTCTTAAGTAGGAAAAAATAGCAATACACATTAGCCCCCAAGTGCCAAGTGGACTTGCTTGCAAAGCACTTGGGACTTCTGGAAAAAATCCAATTCATTTGATAATAAGATTGTGTTGACAGACATTAGCCCCCAAGTGCTAAGTGTTATTGCTTGCAAAAACACTTGGGACTTGCTTTTATAATCTGCCATGAAACTAAAAACCTCATTCTGTATACAGGATGCAACCGCAAAACTGGAATCCCAATTGACTGAAGCCAAGACCCGACTGTCGACTCAGGAGACTCGAACCAAGAAGATTCAATCCAAACTCTAGTTGAGCATGTCTAAAGCAGAGAAACTGAGGACCAGTTTTGATGCAGAGAAAAAAAATCTTGGGCCGATGAAAAGACTGCCCTGACATAGCGTGCTGAAACGGCCGCAGCGGCTCTCGAGGAAGTTACCGCTGAACTCACCGGTTTAAAGAACTATGTGTCTCAGATGGTCTCTTCAATCTTCGGTGAGTCACCTTATTATTTACTTTAAGTCTATTTTTGTCATCATAATGTGAGTCGCCTGCTTAACCTATTGGAAATACATCACAGGTCCCCGGAGCAGCAATCTGAGTCAAAATAGCTTGATAAAGCTCAAGGCGGTTTACACCCTTGTGTAGCAACTGTATACTGGAGCTCAACGGGCTCTTGCCATCATCTCCACAGGTAACCAAGGGCCACAACTATTGAGTGATGTTTTGAAGAAGCTATCCATCTTACCCACCAGGTTTCAAGAAGTCAAGCGTTCCTGTGCGAGAGCTGGAGCCGTAACTGCTTTAAGCCGCTCCAAAGCCTGGGTACTGGAGCTAGACCCGGTGGATGTAGCCAAGGGGTACCCCAGCTTTAAGGAAGATGGGAGTCCCTTCGACCAAGAAGACTTTGCTGCTTGTGTAAAAGAGATTCATCCTCATGCCACCATCATTGCCGAAGAAACCAATCTTACCAAGTATCAGCCGGGTTTGGATGCTGAAAATAAAAAGATGGCTACTCCGTCGTATAAAGTGACGGATCTAATCCCACCGGTTCGACAGCACACCTTCGCCCCAGAAATTGACCCGCCTGGTTTAATTGATGATGAGGCTGAGTTCGTCGCCCTTCATGGCTTTGATTGGTCCAAGCCCAATTTCCAAACGGTGGAGGAGGATGAATCAGCAAGGGATGAGTCATAACCATCCAATCAACTCGGCCAGGATTGATGAGCCGGCTTTTGTTTATCATCTGCTATGAGAGTTTAAAAACAACATTTTTCCTTTGGGCTCCAAGCGCCTTGTAATAGGCTAGCTTAAAACTTCATGTTCTTCTTATGCCATCGTGCATATTGTTCTGCATACAACACTTTTATCCATCATGTCAACATATGCCTTACATCCTTTACAATATCAGTAGTGTTTGAATTTGTTCCTGTATGTAAAATATGAAAATTGTCCTGGCGGTTTATCGCCGGACAGGTCAAAACGCCCAGTACACAACCATGGAAATTAACATAACTATATAATCAAGGCTGGATGTAAGGATAATTAAGGCTGGAAAGCCTCTGATTGAAGAACACACAAATGAGCCTGTTATGAATTTTAACGATAATATCATACCTGTGATCTTGAATCTGGACTGCCGGCTTATGTGACCCGAACAGTAAGGGTGATAACCCAATCTTTAGAAGCCAATACTTCCATATGTATGACATCGGCGATTCATCGTCAAAAAACCAAGCCGATTTAAATTGAAACCATACTTACATGTAGATTTAGACAACAAAACCGAAAAAACAAAAGATTGTCTTTCAAACAATGTAAGTCAAATACCAAGAAAAATTTGGAGGCTTCTAATTCGAATATGATCAGTAAACCAGACCAAAGGGGTTAAGCTAGGATTCGAATACGATCATGTAGCCCCTAGTGGCTTTGGCGTTGCGCTGATTAAGAGGGTATCGACATCTGTGTTCTCTTTGGTTCGAATATGACCTATGTTTGAACAGGAAGCCCCCAAATGATCTTGAGAGTTTTTTAACGACCCTGATTTGAATACGATCCAAGTCGGACCCAAAAGGGGTTAAACTATGATTCGAATACGATCAAGAAGCCCCCTAGTGAGTTTGGCATCGCGCCGATCAAGAGGGTACCGACAGCTATGTTCTCTTTGGTTCGAATACGACCTATGTTTGAATAGGAAGCCCCCTAGTGATCATAAGGTTTAACGGCTAGATTCGAATATGATCATGAGCCGGACCAAAGGGTTAAGCTAGATTTGAACACAATCAGCCCCTAATTGGTCATTTTGAAAGTATAATGATAAAGGCATGTGATTATTGAGAATGAAAAAGGAGAGAGGTCCTGCTTTATTACATGTCATAATATATACAACATCAAAGTATGTACATTATGAGAGCCAGTGGCTCAAGTATAGTAAGGCCGAAGATGAGCAATATTCCATGGTCGGCGGGTCTCTTCCTCGGACTTACGTGAGTCTTTGTGCTCTCGAACATCGATGAGGTAGTATGGCCCATTGTTCAAGTTCCTGCTGACCACAAAGGGTCCTTCCCAAGGTGGGGATAATTTTTGTGCATTAGTTTGGTCATGGATGAGCCAGAGCACCTAGTCACCTTCCTGAAAGGTTCTGGACTTAACCCGGCGGTTGTGATAACGGCGCAGGTCCTGTTGGTAAATCGCCGAGCGGGCTGCTGCTAAGGCACGCTCTTCATCTAATAGGTCAACTGCATCCTGACGGGCTTGTTTGTTATCAGCTTCAACGTAAGCTGCCACGCGGGGCGAGTCATGACGGATGTCACTAGGCAAGACTGCGTCTGGTCCATAAACCATGAAGAAAGGCGTATAACTCGTAGACCTGTTAGGGGTAGTATTGATGCCCCATATCACAGAGGGTAAATCCTCCACCCAACAACCTGGCGTCCATTGTAAAGGAACCATAAGCCGGGGCTTGAGACCTTTCAATATTTCCTGATTTGCTCTCTCGGCTTGACCATTGGATTGGGGGTGAGCTATTGATGAAACATCAAGCCGGATATGCTCACGTTGACAAAATTCCTCCATTGCACCCTTGGGCAGATTAGTACCATTGCCAGTTATAATGCTATGTGGAAAGCCAAAATGAAAGATGACCTTTTCCATGAATTAAACCATTGTGGCTGCATCATACTTACTAACCGGCTCTGCCTCCACCCACTTCGTGCATCTGTCAACTGCCACCAAAAGGTGTGTCTTTTTATCTTTGGGTCTTTTGAAAGGTCCAACCATATCGAGCCCCCAGACTGCAAATGGCCAAGTAATTGGAATCATCCGCAATTCTTGAGCCGTCACGTGCGCCCGTCGTGCAAATTTCTAACAACCATCACACCTACTGACCAAATCCTATGCATCAGCGTGAGCCGTCAGCCAGTAAAAACCATGACGGAAAGCTTTGGCCACAAGGGACTTTGACCCGGCATGATGGCCACAATCTCCTTCATGGATCTCACGAAGAATTTCTTGACCTTCCTCAGGAGAGACACGACGTTGAAATGCCCCGGTGACACTGCGATGATGCAACTCACCGTTAGCAATTGTCATTGATTTAGACCGCCGGGTTATCTGTCTAGCTAAGGTCTCATCCTCAGGCAACTCACCCTGGGTCATATAAGCCAAATATGGCACTATACAATCCAGGATGACGTGAAGAGCCGCCACCAATTGTGCTTCTGGGTCTGGAACAGCCAAGTCTTCCTCTGTAGGAAACTTGACAGAAGGGCTATGTAGAACATCTAAGAAAGTGTTAGGTGGCACTGGCTTACGCTGAGACCCCAGCCGGCTTAAAGCATCAGCCGCTTCATTCTTTCTGCGATCAATGTGTTCCATTTGGTAACCCTTGAAGTATCCAGCAATGGCATCAACTTCGCGGCGATAAGCCGCCATGAGAGGATCCTTGGAATCCCACTTTCCTGATACTTGTTGAGCCACCAAATCCGAGTCGCCAAAGCACCTTACCCGGCTCAAGCTCATCTCTTTAGCCATCCAAAGACCATGGAGCAAAGCCTCATACTCAGCTGTGTTGTTAGTATAGGGAAACATCAACCATAGTACATAACAAAATTTGTCACCTCGAGGGGAAGCTAAAACAACTCCAGCCCCCGAGCCCTCTAATTGCCTGGACCCATCAAAATGAATAGTCCAATATGCGTTGTCCAACTTCTTTGCAGGCATCTGCAGCTCCGTCCAATCATTGATGAAGTCCACTAGTGCTTGAGATTTGATGGCAGTACGTGGCACATACTTTAAACCATGAGGCCCAAGCTCAATGGCCCACTTGGCAACTCGTCCTGTGGCTTCTCTATTTTGAATAATATCTCCTAAAGGAGCAGAGCTAACCACAGTGATAGGATGACCCTGGAAGTAATGCTTAAGCTTCCGGCTCGCCATCAACACCCCATAAACAAGTTTCTGCCAATGTGGATATCTCTGTTTGGACTCAATGAGCACCTCACTAACGTAGTAAACCGGCCGTTGAATCGGGTATTCCTTGCCAGCCTCTTTGCGCTCTACAACAATGGCCACACTGACAACACGTGTGTTAGCAGCCACATATAACAACAGTGGCTCCTTATCAATGGGAGCAGCAAGAACCGGCGGCTCAGCGAGCTGTCTTTTCAGATCTTCAAAGGCAGAGTTAGCAGCATCACTCCAGACAAAATCATCTGTCTTCTTCATCTTTTGATACAACGGTATAGCCTTCTCACCTAATCGGCTTATGAATCGTCTTAAAGTTGCAACACGACCTGCCAATTGCTGAACGTCATTGATGCACGCCGGTTTAGCCAAAGACGTAATCGCTTTGATTTTCTCCGGGTTAGCCTCAATGCCTCTATTATAAACCAAAAACCCAAAAGCTTACCCACCGGCACTCCAAAAACGCACTTGGCCGGGTTAAGCATCATCTTGTAGACCCGGAGGTTATCAAAGGTTTCCTTCAGATCATCTATCAAGGTCTCCTTCCCTCTGGATTTCACCACTATATCATCCACATAAGCATGAACATTGCGCCCAATATGATTGTGAAGACAGTTCTGCACACATCGCTAAGAAGTCGCCTGGGCACTCTTAAGCCCAAAAGGAATAGACACATAGCAGAAGGCTCCAAATGGAGTAATAAAAGATGTCTTATCCTGGTCCTTAACTGCCATCTTGATCTGATGATAACTAGAATAAGCATCCAAAAAGCTCAAACGCTCACAACTCGCCGTAGCATCAATGATTTGATCAATACGAGGGAGAGCAAAAGGATCAGCCGGACAAACCTTGTTTAAGTCTGCGTAATCCACACACAGACGTTAGGTGCCGTTCTTTTTAAGCACGAGCACCTTGTTAGCCAACCACTCTGGATGAAAAACTTCAATAATGAACCCGGCCGCCAAGAGCCGGGCCATGTCTTCACCAATGGCCTTGCGCCTTTCCTCATTGAACCGCCGAAGAAACTGCTTGACCGGCTTCAATTTTGGATCAATGTTGAGAGTGTGCTCGGCGAGTTCTCTCGGTACACCCGGCCTGTTAGAAGGTTTCCATCCAAAGATGTCCCGATTCTCATGGATGAACTCGATGAGCGCGCTTTCCTATTTGGGATCGAGATTAGCACTGATACTAAACTGTTTAGATGAGTCACCTGGAACAAAATCAACGAGCTAAGTGTCATCAGCCGACTTAAACTTCAGCAACGGCTCATGCTCTGTAGTTGTTTTTTTTCAAAGATGTCATGTCCGCCGGGTCAACATTATCCTTGTAGAATTTCAACTCCTCTGTTGCACAAGCAGATTCGACATAAGCAACATCACCTTCCTCACATTCCAAGGCTATCTTCCGACTTCCATGTACTGTGATAGTGCCCTTATAACCCGGCATTTTGAGCTGCAAATAAACATAACACGGCCGTGCCATGAACTTGGCATAAGCCGGTCGTCCAAATAGGGTGTGATACGGGCTCTTGATTTTGACTACCTCAAAAGTTAATTTCTCGGCCCTGGAATCATGTTCATCTCCGAAAGCTACCTCCAGCTCAATCTTACCCACTTGGTATGCTGACTTACCAGGCACCACTCCATGAAAAACAGTGTTGGATGTCTTAAGACTTTTGTCAGTCAACCCATGCGACGAAAAGTCTCATAATAGAGGATGTTGATACTACTGCCTCCGTCCATGAGTACTTTAGTGAATTTATATCCACCAACCTGAGGTGCCACCACCAAGGCCAGGTGACCCGGATTGTCAACCCGGGGAGGGTGATCCTCCCTACTCCATAGAATAGGCTGCTCAGACCATCTCAAATAACGAGGGACTGCCGGCTCAACAGCATTCACAACCCTCTTATGAAGCTTCTGGTCTCGTCTGCACAAACTGGTGGTGAAGACATGATACTGCCCACTGTTCAACTGCTTTGGATTGCTCTGGTATCTAGATTGTTGTTGTTGCTGTGGACCTCCTTGGCTAGATTGCTGATGGTACCCACCTTGATTTCCTTGAGAGCCTTGAAGATTGGAATTTGAACCATCGCCCGGCCCATGAAAACCGCTGCCACGTGTGCCGCCGCCCGGCCCATGATTGCTATTGAACATGATGGAGTTCTTGAAAGCCTTCATGATCGTACAGTCCTTCCATAGGTGAGTGGCTAGTTTCTGCTGAGTACCGTGCCTTGGATAAGGCTCATTTAACAGCTGCTCAAGAGTGGGACCTGACCCGCCAGACCAAGGAGGTGGCCTCCCCTTATGTCGCTGATTGTTGCCCTTTGCATTGGTGTTAGCGACAAACTCCAAACTACCGTCAGCCTTACATTTATTATTGCCTCCCTAGTTTGTCGGGTTATGCTGATGACCCTTGTCGTTCTTCTTCCCCTTCCCTGTCTTTTCCTCGTCAGACTCGGGATCCTTGGTACTATCACAGTCGGCATACTTGACTAGAGCCGCCATCAGCTGACCCATGTCATTACTATCGCGTTTGAGCCGCCCCAGCTTCTGTTTAGAGGCATAAAACGGCAATTGTTCAACAACATTAAGACTGTAGAGCCGGCATCCATCTTATCAGATGAATGTATTATGGATTTGACCCGGCGCACCCAATGGGTCGTGGACTCTCCTTCATCTTGTTTACAGTTAGTTAAATCCACAATTGACATGGGCTGCTTGCAAGTGTCTTTAAAATTCTGAATAAACTGGGTTTTTAATTCTGCCCATGAGCCGATGGAATTGGGTGGCAACCCCTTCAACCAAGTGCGAGCCATTCCATCTAACATCATAGTGAAGTACTTGGCCATTGTCGCATCACTGACCTCCAATAGCTCCATGGCCATCTCATAGCTTTCAATCCATGCCCCTGGCTGTAAATCAGCCTTTTAATTGGACACCTTCCGAGGCACCTTGAAATCCTTTGGCAAACGCTCATTATGCAGAGCCAGCACCAAGCAAGGGACACCTCCTGTCCTTGTGGCCACGCCTGCCTCAACAGAGGTCGTCGGATAAACCGGAAAAGCCTGGTGAGCCGCTTGCTCAGCTGCCTGTTGAACCGCCCGCTCAGCCTCTTGGCGGATCCTATCCTGGTCAACCAAGTTAAGAGCTCCATCACGCGCCGGGTCATGCCCGCGCGGCTGGTCACGGCGTCGGGCGTTGCTTGAAACGGCCACTGAATCTATGTGCTTGCTATAACTCGGGCTCCGGCTTGGGCGATGGGTCTAATGAATTCTGTCTCGACTATAAGAATAAGCCTCCTACTGCGCCAGAGCCGTCTGAAGAAGTTCTCTGACCCTGAGTCACCCTCCGCTGGGAGAGCCGCCAATCGCGTCGCCGCGGCGATCATGTTCTCCAAAGGGTTAGAATAATGACCCGATGGTGTTGGTACATAATGAGGTGTAGCAGTATTCATACATGGGGGTTCCATCACCCGTGGCTGAACCGGCGCCCCAGCCCCGGGCGTTAAAACCTGGTTCACCTCTGGTGGGTTACTAGGGCTTGCACCGGGTGTGCGGAAGAGGTTTCTAGGATCGTAAGCCAGAGGCAGACGTGGCTGAGCCTTCTGGTGTCTTCTCCTCATGACCTCGTTTGATGCGTTTAGATCCATCGTGAGCTGAAAAGCCTCTGATTGAAGCTGCTGAGCATGAGCATCCAAAGCCGCCCGCTCTGCAGCCATCCTAACGTCCTTCGCTGCTAGGTTTTCTTTGGCTTGTACTACCTCCTCATGTAACCGTGCCACTTCTGCATCGTGCTGAGCCTGATCTGCCGGGTTAACCAAGGCAGTCAACAGGGCTCTCATCCTATCCATGAGATCCATCAGCACCTGAGCCGGCGGGCGCGCAAGGCCTCCTGCCCCGGTCGCTGCTGACCTGGTGGTTATCGCTGCCGCAGTCGTAGAGTTTTGAACGGGCTGCATGCCAGTCATGAAGATCCCCGCTCTGCTCGGCGGCTCAAAGGGGTCCGGAATACTGCTGCCATCGGAACAACCCCCAAGCCCACCATCTTGTAGTTGATACAACGAATCTATCTCACCCGTGGATGACTCGCCATCAGATTGGACGGCCGTCTCACCACCAGACACAGATCTTTTAGAAAAATCCCCTCCATGGATGCATCCCACGAAGGCATGCTTCACAGCCGGCTAAGCCCGGGTGGGTCTCGCACGCTGAGCCGTCTCAATGATGTCGGTGCAGATGTTCGGCTCAGGACCCAGCTAGCCAATCCGGCAGATGAAGACATGGATCCCGCTGAAGGGGACCTGGTACCCATACTCAATTGAGCCGATGTCGAGGCCCCAGCCTACGTCGTCGATGTAGAGCTTGCCACGACAACTCTTGGTCATCTGGCCCACAGCGTATCCCTTGAGCCCTTCGAAGCTGCCCTTCAAGAACTCAAATCCACCGTGCGCTGGCCCCACGGTGGGCACCAACTGTCGTGGAATTGTCACGGCAGATGTCCTAGTGAAAGGACATAATCGTGGAGCCATCGCAACTACGAAGCTTAAAGGAGTTAAACGGGACAAAGGACACGAGAGGTTTATACTGGTTTGGCACCTTGTGGTGAAGGTAAAAGCCTAGTCAAGTTGATATGGTATTGCTAGGTTTCGATGACCAAGGAGCGGATACACTTAACCTGGATCTCGATCTGTTGTCTCTTGTCCTAAGCCACCGCCGTGTCGTCCCTTATATACACGGGTTGATGCCCTGCGGCCTACAGAGTCCCGGCCGGCTCATACAACGTGTCCGGCTCGGTGACGTATCTTACATGCCTTACATTACAAGTCTATTCATACATGGCAGTTTTATACTTACGGGCCCTAAGCCGCCTCTGGGCTTGGGCCTATTGTAAGCCTAACTATGAACCGTTATCTTGTATACTCTTGGGCTTCATTTAGGTAAACCGCCATTGTGGTTGACCTGGCCCCTCCTAGGCGGGTCATATCTGGTAGTCATATCCCCAACAGTCGCCAACTAGTAATGATCACTAAGTGAACCTGAACTACTTACGTTCAAACATAACCAAACCGTGTTCTCTTCTCGACTCACTCGAAAAGAGACAGTCACGGTTAAGCACGCGGTTGGTGTATTTTAATTGAGTTTACTTCAAGTCCTCTACAACCAGATGTTAACAAATTCCCATCTGCCACATGATACGTCTCCAATGTATATATAATTATTGATTGCTCCATGCTATATTAGCTTCTGCTTTGGACATTATTAGGCTTTATATTATTTTTGGGACTAACCTATTAACTGGAGGCCCAACCTAGAATTGCTGTTTTTTTGCCTATTTCAGAGTTTCACGGAAAAAGAATATCAAACGGAGTCCAAATGGAATGAAACCTTCGGGAACGTGATTTTCGGAACGAACATAATCCAGGAGACTTGGACCCTACATCAAGCAACCAACATGGAAGCCACGAGGTAGGGGGCGCGCCCTCCACCCTCGTGGGCCCCCTGTTGCTCCACCGACGTACTCCTTCCTCCTATATATACCTATGTACCCCCAAACGATCAGAGACGGAGCCAAAGCCCTAATTCCACCGCCGTAACTTTTTGTATCCATGAGATCCCATCTTGGGGCCTGTTTCGGAGCTCCGCCGGAGGGGGCATCGATCACGGAGGGCTTCTACATCAACACCATAGCCTTTTCGATGATGTGTGAGTAGTTTACCTTAGACCTTTGGGTCCATAGTTATTAGCTAGATGGCTTCTTCTCTCTTTTTGGATCTCAATACAATGTTCTCCCCCTCTCTCGTGGAGATCTATTTGATGTAATCTTCTTTTGCGGTGCGTTTGTTGAGACCGATGATTTGTGGGTTTATGATCAAGTTTATCTATGAACAATATTTGGATCTTCTGAATTATTTTATGTATGATTGGTTATCTTTGCAAGTCTCTTCGAATTATCAGTTTGTTTTGGCCTACTAGATTGTTCTTTCTTGCAATGGGAGAAGTGCTTAGCTATGGGTTCAATCTTGCGGTGTCCTTTCCCAATGATAGTAGGGGCAGCAAGGCACGTATTGTATTGTTGCCATCGAGGATAACAAGATGGCGTTTTTATCATATTGCATGAATTTATCCCTCTACATAATGTCATCTTGCTTAAAGCGTTACTCTGTTCTTATAAACTTAATACTCTAGATGCATGCTGGATAGTGGTCGATGTGTGGAGTAATAGTGGTTGATGCAGGTGGGAGTCGGTCTACTTGTCTCGGACATGATGCCTATATACATGATCATACCAAGATATTCTCATAACTATGCTCAATTCTGTCAATTGCTCAACAGTAATTTGTTCACCCACCGTAAAATACTTATGCTCTTGAGAGAAGCCACTAGTGACACCTATGGCACCTGGGTCTATCTTCCATCATATTAATCTTCCAACACTTAGTTATTTTCATTGCCTTTTATTTTACTTTGCATCTTTATCATAAAAATAACAAAAATATTATCTTATCATATCTATCAGATCTCACTCTCGTAAGTGACCGTGTAGGGATTGACAACCCCTTATCGCGTTGGTTGTGAGGATTTATTTGTTTTGTGTAGGTGTGAGGGACTCGCGTGTAGCCTCCTACTGGATTGATACCTTGGTTCTCAAAAACTAAGGGAAATACTTACGCTACTTTGCTACATCACCCTTTCCTCTTCAAGGGAAAACTAACATAGTGCTCAAGAGGTAGCAAGAAGGATTTCTGGCGCCGTTGCCGGGGAGGTCTACGCAAAAGTCAACATACCAAGTACCCATCACAAACCCTTATCTCCCGCATTACATTATTTGGCATTTTCCTCCCGTTTTCCTCTCCCCCACTTCAACCTTGTCGTTTTATTCGCCCTCTCTCTCTCTATCCTCCCTCTCTTTCTCTGTTTGGTTCTTTTTTGCCCGTTCCTCATTTGCTTGTGTGTTGGATTGCTTGCTTGTCACGATGGCTCAATATAACACTAAATTGTGTGACTTTACCAATACCAACAACAATGATTTTATTAGCACTCCGATTGCTCCTCTTACCGATGCTGAATCTTGTGAAATTAATGCTGCCTTGCTGAATCTTGTCATGAAAGATCCGTTTTGCGGCCTTCCTAGTGAAGATGTCACTACCCATCTAAATAGCTTCGTTGATTTGTGTTATATGCAAAAGAAGAAAGATGTGGACAATGATATTGTTAAATTTAAGCTATTTCCTTTTTCGCTTAGAGATCGTCCTAAAGCTTGGTTTTCGTCTTTGCCTAAAAATAGTATTGATTCTTGGAATAAGTGCAAAGTTGCTTTTATCTCTAATTATTTTCCTCCCTCTAAGATCATCTCTCTTAGAAATGATATTATGAATTTTAAGCAACTTGATCATGAACATGTTGCACAAGCTTGGGAGAGGATGAAATTAATGATATGTAATTGCCCAACACATGGTTTGAATTTGTGGATGATTATACAAATTTTTTATGCCGGATTGAATTTTGCTTCTAGAAATCTTTTAGATTTGGCCGCGGGAGGCATTTTTAAGGAAATCACTTTAGGAGAAGCTACTAAACTCCTAGATAATATTATGTTTAATTATTCTCAATGGCACACTGAAATATCTACTAATAAAGAAGTGCATGCGATAGAAGAAATTAATGTTTTGAGTGGAAAGTTGGATGAACTTATAAAATTATTTGCTACTAAGAGTGTTTCTTCTGATCCCAATGATATGCCTTTGTCTACTTTGATTGAGAATAATAATGAATCTACGGATGTGAATTTTGTTGGTAGGAATAATTTTGGTAACAACGCATATAGAGGAAACTTTAATCCTAGGCCTTATCCTAGTAATTCCTCTAATAATTATGGTAATTCCTACAACAATTCTTATGGAAATTTTAATAAGATTCCCTCTGAATTTGAGACTAGTGTTAAGGAATTTATGAATTCACAAAAGAATTTCAATGCTTTGCTTGAAGAGAAATTGCTTAAAGTTGATGATTTGGATAGGAATGTTGATAGAATTTCTCTTGACGTTGATTCTTTAAAACTTAGATCTATTCCTCCTAAGCATGATATCAATGAGTCTCTCAAAGCCATGAGAATTTCCATTGATGAGTGCAAAGAAAGAACCGCTAGGATGCGTGCTAAGAAAGATTCCTTTATAAGAGCGTGCTCTTCTAGTTTCCATGATAATAAAGATGAAGATCTAAAATTTATTGATGTGTCCCCTATTAAATCTCTGTTTTGAAATATGAATCTTGATAATGATGGGACTGAATATGATCCACCTTTACCTAGAAGGCGCTCCAAAAATTCGGAGTTTTTAGATCTTGATGCTAAATTTGATAAAAGTGGGATTGAAGAGATCAAAACTCTAGATGTTAATGAACCTACTATTTTGGATTTCAAGGAATTTAATTATGATAGCTGCTCTTTGATAGATTGTATTTCCTTGTTGCAATCTGTGCTAAATTCTCCCCATGCTTATAGTCAAAATAAAGCTTTTACCAAACATATCGTTGATGCTTTGATGCAATCTTATGAAGAAAAACTTGAGTTGAAAGTTTATATCCCTAGAAAACTTTATGATGAGTGGGAACCAACTATTAAAATTAAAATTAAAGATCATGAATGCTATGCTTTGTGTGATTTGGGTGCTAGTGTTTCCATGATTCCAAAGACTTTATGTGATTTGTTAGGTTTCCGTGATTTTGATGATTGCTCTTGAAACCTATGGGAAGAATTAATGATGTTCTTATTGTTGCAGATAGGAACTATGTGCCCATACATTTTATTGTTCTTGTCGTAGATTGCAATCCTTCATGTCCTATTATTCTTGGTAGACCTTTCCTTAGAACGATTGGTGCAATTATTGATATGAAGGAAGGAAATATTAGATTCCAATTTCTGTTAAGGAAAGGCATGGAACACTTTCCTAGAAATAAAATCAAATTACCTTATGAATCTATTATGAGAGCCACTTATGGATTGCCTACCAAAGATGGCAATACCTAGATATATCCTTGCCTTTTATGCCTAGCTAGGGGCGTTAAATGATAGCGCTTGTTGGGAGGCAACCCAATTTTATTTTTATACATTGCTTTTTTCTCCTGTTTATTAATAAATAATTTATCTAGCCTCTGTTTTGGTTGTGTTTTTTGTGTTTAATTAGTGTTTGTGCCAAGTAGAAGAGTTGGGAAGACATTGGGAAAGTCTTGTTAATCTTTCTATAAAAAAACAGAAACTTTAGTGCTCACGAGAACTGCTGCCATTTTTATTTGGAAAGTTCTATTTAGTTAATTATTTTTGAATATGGTTAATAGATAAATTCCTCACGTCCATAAATTTATTTTAGAATTTTTGGGGATCCAGATCTTGCGCTAGCTACAGATTACTGCAGACTGTTCTATTTTTGACAGATTCTGTTTTTCGTGTGTTGTTTGCTTATTTTGATGAATCTATGGCTAGTCAAATAGTTTATAAACCACAGAGAAGTTGGAATACAGTAGGTTTAACACAAATATAAATAAAGAATGAGTTCATTACAGTACCTTGAAGTGGTGTTTTGTTTTCTTTCGCTAACGGAGCTCATGAGATTTTCTACTTTAAGTTTTGTGTTGTGAAGTTTTCAAGTTTTGGGTAAGGATTTGATGGATTATGTAACGATGAGTGGCAAGAGCCTAAGCTTGGGGATTCCCATGGCACCCCCAATATAATCTAAGGACATCAAAAAGCCAAAGGTTGGGGATGCCCCGGAAGGCATCCCCTCTTTCGTCTACTTCCATCGGTAACTTTACTTGGAGCTATATTTTTATTCACCACATTATATGTGTTTTGCTTGGAGAGTCTTATATGATTTGAGTCTTTGCTTTTTATTTTACCACAATCATCTTTGCTGAACACACCTTTTGAGAGATACACACATGATTCGGAAATTATTAGAATAGTCTATGTGCTTCACTTATATCTTTTGAGTTATATAGTTTTGCTCTAGTACTTCACTTATATCTTTTAGAGCACGGTGGTGGATTTTTTATATAGAAACTATTGATCTCTCATGCTTCACTTAGATTATTTTGAGAGTCTTAAATAGCATGGTAATTTGCTTAAATAATCCTAATATGCTAGGTATTCAAGATTAGTAAAAACTTTCTTATGAGTGTTTTGAATACTAAGAGAAGTTTGATGCTTGATGATTGTTTTGAGATATGGAGGTAGTGATATTAAAGTTGTGCTAGTTGAGTAGTTGTGAATTTGAGAAATACTTGTGTTGAAGTTTGCAAGTCCCGTAGCATGCACGTATGGTAAACGTTATGTAACAAATTTGAAACATGAGGTGTTCTTTGATTGTCCTCCTTATAAGTGGCGGTCGGGGACGAGCGATGATTTTTTCCTACCAATCTATCCCCCTAGGAGCATGCACGTAGAGCTTGGTTTTTGATGACTTGTAGGTTTTTGCAATAAGTATGTGAGTTCTTTATGACTAATGTTGAGTCCATGGATTATACACACTCTCACCTTTCCATCATTGCTAGCCTCTTCGGTACCGTGCATTGCCCTTTCTCACATTGAGAGTTGGTGCAAACTTCGCCGGTGCATCCAAACCCTGTGATATGATACGCTCTTTCACACATAAACCTCCTTATATCTTCCTCAAAACAGCCACCATACCTACCTATTATGGCATTTCCATAGCCATTCCAAGATATATTGCCATGCAACTTTCCACCATCCCGTTTATCATGACACGTTCATCATTGTCATATTGTTTAGCATGATCATGTAGTTGACATAGTATTTGTGTCAAAGCCACCATTCATAATTCTTTAATACATGTAACTCTTGGTTCATTGCATATCCCGGTACACCGCCGGAGGCATTCATATAGAGTCATACCTTTTTCTAGTATCGAGTTGTAATCATTGAGTTGTAAATAAATAGAAGTGTGATGATCATAATTTAATAGAGCATTGTCCCAATAAAAAAAGAGAGAGAAAGGCCAAATAAAAAAAGAAGGCCCCCCAAAAAAAGAGAAATGAAAAGGGACAATGCTACTATCCTTTTTTCCACACTTGTGCTTCAAAGTAGCACCATGATCTTCATGATAGAGAGTCTCTTGTTTTGTCACTTTCATATACTAGTGGGAATTTTTCATTATAGAACTTGGCTTGTATATTCCAACAATGGGCCTCCTCAAGTGCCCTAGGTCTTCGTGAGCAAGCAAGTTGGACGCACACCCACTAGTTTCTTTTGTTGAGCTTTCATACATTTATAGCTCTAGTGCATCCGTTGCATGGCAATCCCTACTCCTTGCATTAACATCAATCGATGGGCATCTCCATAGCTCATTGATTAGCCTCGTTGATGTGAGACTTTCTACTTTTTTGTCTTCACATAACCCCCATCATTATACTCTATTCCACCCATAGTGCTATATCCATGGCTCACGCTCATGTATTGCGTGAAGGTTTATAAAGTTTGAGATTACTAAAGTATGAAACGATTGCTTGGCTTGTCATCGGGGTTGTGCATGATGAGAACATTCTTGTGTGATGAAAATGGAGCATGACTAAACTATATGATTTTGTAGGGATGAACTTTCTCTGGCCATGTTATTTTGAGAAGACATAATTGCTTAGTTAGTATGCTTGAATTATTATTGTTTCTATGTCAATATTAAACGTTTATCTTGAATATTTCGGATCTGAATATTCATGCCACAATTAAGAAGAATTACATTGAAATTATGCCTCGTAGCATTCCACATCAAAAATTCTGTTTTTATCATTTACCTACTCGAGGACGAGCATGAATTAAGCTTGGGGATGCTTGATACGTCTCCAACGTATCTATAATTTTTGATTGCTCCATGCTATATTATCTTCTGTTTTGGACATTATTGGGCTTTATTATTCACTTTTATATTATTTTTGGGACTAACCTATTAACCGGAGGCCCAACCCAGAATTGTTGTTTTTTAGCCTATTTCAGAGTTTCACAGAAAAAGAATATCATACGTAGTCCAAACGGAATGAAACCTTTGGGAACATGATTTCCGGAACGAACAAGATCCACGAGACTTGGACCCTATGTCAAGAAACCAACAGGGAAGCCACGAGGTAGGGGGCGCTTACCCCCCCCCCCCGCCCCAGGCGCGCCCTCCACCCTCGTGGGCCCCCTGTTGCTCCACCGACGTACTCCTTCCTATATACACCTACGTACCCCCAAACGATAAGAGACGGAGCCAAAACCCGAATTCCACCACTGTAACTTTCTGTATCCACGAGATACCATCTTGGGGCCTGTTCCGGAGCTCAGCCGGAGGGGGCATCGATCACGGAGGGCTTCTACATCAACACCATAGCCTCTCCGATGACGTGTGAGTAGTTTACCTTGGACCTTCTGGTCCATAGTTATTAGCTAGATGGCTTCTTCTCTCTTTCTGGATCTCAATACAATGTTCTCCCCCTCTCTCGTGGAGATCTATTCGATATAATCTTCTTTTGCGGTGTGTTTGTTGAGACCGATGAATTGTGGGTTTATGATCAAGTTTATCTATGAACAATATTTGGATCTTCTAAATTCTTTTATGTATGATTGGTTATCTTTGCAAGTCTCTTCGAATTATCAGTTTGGTTTGGCCTACTAGATTGATCTTTCTTGCAATGGGAGAAGTGCTTAGCTTTGGGTTCAATCTTGCGGTGTCCTTTCCCAGTGACAGTAGGGGCAGCGAGGCACGTATTGTATTGTTGCCATCGAGGATAACAAGATGGGGTTTTTATCATATTGCATGAATTTATCCCTCTACATCATGTCATCTTGCTTAAAGCATTACTCTGTTCTTATGAACTTAATAGTCTAGATGCATGTTCGATAGCAGTCAATGTGTGGAGTAATAGTAGTAGATGCAGGCAGGAGTCGGTCTACTTGTCTTGGACGTGATGCCTATATACATGATCATAACTATGCTCAATTCTGTCAATTGCTCAATAGTAATTTTGTTCACCCACCGTAAAATACTTATGTTCTTGAGAGAAGCCACTAGTGAAACCTATGGCCCCCAGGTCTATCTTCCATCATATTAATCTTCCAACACTTAGTTATTTTCATTGCCTTTTATTTTACTTTGCATCTTTATCATAAAAATACCAAAAGATATTATCTTATCATATCTATCAGATCTCACTCTTGTAAGTGACTGTGTAGGGATTGACAACCGCTTATCGCGTTGGTTGCGAAGATTTATTTGTTTTGTGTAGGTGCGAGGGACTCACGCGTAGCCTCCTACTGGATTGATACCTTGGTTCTCAAAAATTGAGGGAAATACTTACGCTACTTTGCTTCATCACCCTTTCCTCTTCAAGGGAAAACCAACGCAGTGCTCAAGAGGTAGCACCACATAATCGTGGGCATGGCTCTCAAAAGTTTAAACCCTGTAGGGGTGTCCCAACTTAGCCCATGACAAGCTCATGATCCATGGAGACAATCCTCCATCGCGGGACCCTCCGATCAGACTTGGAATCCTGGTGCACAAGACATTTCGACAATGGTAAAACAAGTCCAGCAAGACCTCCCGACGTGCCAACACCCTGGTAGTAGCCGCGCGTATCTCGTCTCAGGCCATGACGGATGAGCTAAGCATACAGGTACCAAAATACCCCAAGTTGCCAAGAGGCGGTCCCGCACGGTGCTCTAGTTTGGGACCAACACCATCAGCACTGGCCCCCTTGTATGTAGAAAAGAATCCTCGGGTTCATGACGCCCTACGCCAATTAATTGTTTAGTTCAAGTATTATTATGGAAAATGTTAAACCAATGTTGGGCCTTGCTGGAAGATTTTTATTCAAATCGAACTGTCAAGAAGGGCCCATAAACCCTCACCGTGTTAGGGACGCAAATTCATGGAACATAAAACCGGTATGACGGAAGCTAGGGCGGCAAGAGTGGAACAAAACACCAGGCATAAGGCCGAGCCTTCCACCCTTTACCAAGTATATATGTGCATTAATTAAATAAGAGATATTGTGATATCCCATGATATCCATGTCCCAACATGGAACAACCTGCAACTGCACCTGTAACTAGCAATGATATAAGAGGGGCTGAGCAAAGCAGGAACATAGCCAAACAATGGTTTGCTAGGACGGGTGAAAAGGTTAGAGGCTATCATGGCAATTTGAGAGGCTTGATAAACAAGTGGTAGGTAGCGTGACATAGCGATAGCATCGAGACAACTAGCATAGCAAAGATAGTAGTGATATCCAAGGTGATGGTCATCTTGCCTGAAATCCCGCTAGGAAGAAGAACGAGTCCATGAAGAAGGTGATCGGACGTAGTTGAACGAATCCTCACAATCGCAACGAAACAGGAACTATCGAGAAGGAGCACAACCGGAAAGAAGCAAATAACATGGTAAACACACAACACATAAACATGACATGATGATGAACCAAGTATGATGCATGACATGGCTACATGATGCTACTCATGGCAAGAGATGATGCATACAAGAACAACACCTCAAAGCAAGTTTAAATGATGCCGGAAACTACATGTAACAATTCCTGTACATCATTATATGCAAATTTCAAAATTGGTCCCAATATGAACAAAACATTATGTTAAAGTTGTTAAACATCAAGTTAAGATGCACCAAGATGATCTACACAGTTTTCTAGTCAAGTTACATATAAGGTTCGTTTAATTCGGAGCTACGGCGTAGATCATATGAGCAAAACAAGTTAAACATGGCATTGATGCAAATGCAAGTAAAACAACATCACAAACACTCCAAAACATGGATGTAACATGGCATGATGAAACTACATGCAAAACCAAGCAAGTTTCATATAGAGCATACTCCAAACAGAGCCATGGTTCAACACATACACACGAAACACGTTTCAAACAAAATCTACCCAAAATAGCAACTAAGCACTTTGCAATCAAGGAAACAACATGCTACAGGAACCATATAGACACAACCTTGATATGCACTTCAAGTATAGACAACATGCTTCAAATATCATTAAGGTTCAGGTTCATGGGCATCAAGATTAATCCAAGAAGATAAATGCAAAAAAGCAACTTGATAACACAGATTATGACTTAGTGAAAAACAGAGCATATGCATGAGCAGAGTTTACACGATGGCATGTTGGAGGCAAGAAATAATTAAGCTATAGTGCAATAACATGGCAAGCAAAAACATGGCACGCTAGTACATATCATGGAGCTCAAAACACACAACATGGCTTAACCATATGAGGAGCAGGTCCATGGGAATCATCAAGACAAGATGCAAACATGATATAAGCTGATTCTCAGACTTAGAGGAAATTTGGGAATGCAAAACAATAACATCATGATGCTGACTTTGGAGGCACACAACAGAAAGCATACCAACCTTAATAATTATGGAAAAGACGTGGACATGTAGTATACATGATATACTTCAACTTAGTCCATGGGCACAAGTTCACATGATGCATGTAGTAATTACTATGATACTTGCAAAATGGAACATACTGTTAACAGATTGATAGATTTAGCATGATGGCAACTTGAGAGCAAGAAAGAGACAAACTACAGCAAGTTATATGGCAAACAAGGGCATGGCATCAAAGTACACATAACAAGGAGCAAATAATATCAAGGCATCATAACCATATGGCTTAAGGACTAGTGGAAACCATCAAGAGAAGTTTGAATGTTGTAACAGTTTTAGCAAGTGTAAAACAGCAACATCAGCATAGCATGTTTACAAGCTTGGAAGAGAGGTCATATAAAGTCAACAATTATCAACCTTGGCATGTGGACAAAGTACTCATAGCATAATTCAAATCATGTAATTGGAGCATCTCCAAAAGAGGTATAGATTAATTAATAACAAGCTCACAGTATGGCATCATGAAGTTAACAGAAAACTAGAACATCATTTAGGCATGTTCATGGCAATGAAAAAATATGCTACAGGACATATATGAGGCATCAAATGGCATGGCATGATAGAGCACAACATGGACATCAAAACATGTCAACTAGGCATCTCCATATTATGCATGGAGTTGATGGTAGCATCAAGTAAACACGGCAACATAATGTAACAGTTACAGACTACGAAATTCACCAAGTCTCAGAAAACAGCAAACATCATGTAGCTTACTTTGCGTGCTTGTGCTAGTCACCACAGGGCACATAAAAATACATGGATGGCACCACTGTAAAGATGGCATGAAGATGCTCCTAAAACATGATGGCATGATTCTCAAAAGTTAAACACCCAAAATGCTATGAAAAAGACAAATCAGCAAGTTATGACAACTTCCAGCAGATTATAACACTTAGCACTCTTGCAACGATGATTAAGCTATCAATATCACCAGTAACATGCATGCAAACTACACCATCATCTAGAGCACTCAGAGATGAACAATTCGACATATCATACACTCAAAACGGAGCCACATGCACAAAGATATGACATGATGAAGATGCACACATATGATGAAATCTCAGGGACTTCGCAGAAATTGGACCTCGGGAAAACTGGGACGGGGCGGTACAGAGATGAGCAGGTCCGGGACGCGAGCGGCGTTCGGATGGCGGAGTTGGTGGATCTGATCCAACCCCGGCTGGATTCGGCGATGGCGGCGGCGAACTCTGGTGAGGCCGGTCTCCAGCGAAGCGGTAGGGGCTAGATCCGGGACCGGCAAGGCCGGATCCGGCAATAGGCGGCGCGGGTGCGGCGTCTCCGGCGAGGAGGAGGTCGGCTGCAGTAGGGGAGGTCCGGCAAGGCGACTGGAGGAGGCGCGGGCGGTGGTGCGGCGCGGCTCGTGCGGCGGCGGTTGGCACTGGCGGCAGCGGCGGGAGGCGAACGACGGGGGGGGGGGGGGGGGGGGGCGGAGTCCGCCGACGGCGCTCGGGCCCGACGGCAGGTGGCTGCGGGCCTCGGGGCCCAAATCAGGGCCCAGGCAGCCCTGACGCGGGCCTGGTGGCAGGGAGCGCCGCGGGGACAGGTGGCATGTGGTGGTTGGGCGTCGGGCAGCGGCGGGAGAGGGGGAGACTAGGGTTTCGTCTGATTTTTGGATGGGGAGGGCTTATTTATAGGTAGAGAGAGATAGGAGAGGGCTATTGAGGTGTGGTTTTCACCCACACGATCGTGATCCAACGGCGAAGAGCATGGAGGGGGTTTAGATGGGCTAGTGGGATGTTGAGGAGGGGTGTTGGGCTGCAAAGAGAAGGAGGGTTTTGGTTAACGCGGTTAACTGTTGGTGCATCAAACAACCTCCAAATGGAACGAAATTTGATAGGCAGTCTACCGGTGATGTACCAATACCACTCGACAAATCTCGGCCCATTCCGAGAAATTGGACCTTGGGAAAACTAGGATGGGGCGGTACGGGGACGAGCAGGTCCGGGATGCGAGCGACGTTTGGATGGCGGAGTTGGTCGATCTGATACAACCCCGGCTGGATCTGGCGATGGCGGCGGCGAACTCCTGCGAGACCGGTCTCCGGCGAAGCGGTAGGGGCTAGACCCAGGCCCGGTGAGACCGGATCCGGCAAATGGCGGCGCGGGCGCGGCGTCTCCTGCGAGGAGGAGGCCGGCCACGGTAGGGGAGGACCGGCGAGGTGGCTAGAGGAGGCGTGGGCGATGGTGCAGGGCGGCGCTGGCGGCGGCGGCTCGGCGGGGCTGAGTCCAGCGACGGCGCGTGGGCCTGACGGCGGGTGGCTGCGGGCCTCGGGGCTCAGATTGGGGCCCGGGCGGGTCTGACGCGGGCCTGGGGGCGGGGAGCGGTGCAGGGACAGGTGGCATGCGGTGGTTTGGCGTGGGGCGGCGGCGGACGTGTCCGGCCATCACGGACGTGTCTGGTGGCGGCAGGAGAGGGGGAGACTAGGGTTTCGTCTGATTTTTGGACGGGGAGGGCTTATTTATAGGTAGAGGGAGTTGGGAGAGGGCTATTGAGGTGCGGTTTTCGCCCACACGATCGTGATCCAATGGCGGAGAGCATGGAGGGGGTTTAGATGGGCTAGTGGGCTGTTGAGGAGGTGTGCTGGGCTGCAAAGAGAAGGAGGGTTTTGGTTAACGCGGTTAACCGTTGCTGCATCAAACGACCTCCAAATGGAACGAAATTTGACAGGCGATCTACCGATGATGTACCAAGACCACTCGACAAATCTCGGCCCATTCCGAGAAAGTTTTTCTCCTGCTCAAGAAATAAGATCTGGGAGGTGCGGCGGGTGCATGTGAGAGTGTCGAATTCCAGAACGGACTACGGAGAGAATAACCGGATGCAAGTTTTGAAAAACATGAGGATGCAATGCACATGATAACATGGCAAAATGCAACACGCAAGCGAATGGCACGGGAACGATGAAGAATAACTAGAAGACACAAGGTGCATCGGTCTCGGGGCGTTACAGTTGGCCCCTTGAGTTTTCCGTTGCTGCTTCATCAGCCTTGATCCCGAGCCAGTTTCCAGTTTACCCGCGTGTGGTGTAAAGCCAATAGTGGTGGGGCTAATCTAGTGATGGCCCGTGAATGACTTTAACGCACAGGGTAGAAACTGCCAATTTACTCTTCCCACAGCGTGCCCTTATCCTTAGCCACGTATGTTGCATGCATCGCGCGGGGTAGGTAACGGAGGCGTGTGGCGCGGGAGAGTACCTTGGAAAGGGCCCACCCGTCTTGAATTTGTGGAGGAGGGCGGTGGTCACCCGTGGATGGAGCAGCTGCCCTTCCCCACCCGGCCTATAAAAGGGAAAGGGCAGAGGAGGGCAGAGTCACCCATCTTTGCATTCTTCCACTTTTTCATCTTCTGTTTCTGCTGGTCATGTTTGAGAAGGAAGCCTGGGGCCAGCCCCGGGCTCTGGCTCGGGGCATTTGTTGCCTCATGTCGGTGTTGATGCTTGGGGAGTGAGCCTGGTTGGCGAGTCTTTTGGTGTCGTCGTTGCTCGTCCAGGAGGAGGGGCCGGAGATCACTAGTAATCCCAGCACTGCCCCTCCCGGAGGTCTTGGGGCTGACGTCGTTGTGAGGCGCGCCTTCCTGCCTGCCATGTTTTGGCACGGTGCAGCTTGGTCCCCCCTTTGTAGCGGAACCGAGGGCCGGCGCCGAAGAAGACACCCCCTCCTAGTCCGCCAAAGCGACGGTAGTGCTGCATGTCCATTGTGGGCAATGCCGCTACCGTTTCCGCTTTTTAGGAGGGGTGACGGGCCTTGCGCGTCACCTTGTGCACCTCCTGGGTGCTCTCCACCTGTGGATAACAACGGGTGACGGCCCCGCTGGTCCCTTTGTCACCCTCTTCTCCATGCGCTCCTTTTGTTCTCCTTTCCCTCCTGTTTCAATATCCTAGGGAGGAGGAGCAGAGAAAGGAAAAGAGGGGTTATAGGATACTTATCCTTTTCCAATCTTAAACTTCTAGGCAATCGCCAAATTTTAATTCAAATAATGTAATCTCTCAAGTACATCTTTGTGTTCTGTAATGCTTGTACTTGTATCAGCATGTTAATGAAAGAGATAAACCTTGCCGGGAACCCATGCATGTATATGTCCATGCAGAGGTGGAGTGCCTTTTTACTGTAATTAAACGAGCTTTCCCTGGCAGGATATCCTACCGGCACCCTTTTCGTCTGCCGGAGAACCATGTCTGCCGGGGAACAAACCGAGGTGCCAGCCCCCCGCCCACCCCTTTTTACCAAGGGTCACTGCGACCATCCAGGCCGAAGCAGCGTCAAGCCATGGATGGGAGCACCCTAGTTCCATGAGAGAGGCGAGGTTTCTCTATGCACAAGTTATATCTTATGGAACACTAATGGACAAGGGGTAAACTTATCTATTTGGCTTGTCAGGGATCACTCTGCCGTGCATCCTCTCATCCCTTATTGAAGTCAAGCCCACGACAGGAACCTGCAACTTCATGTAGATGAGAGTGAATGCAGGATCCAATCCTATCTATATGCATATGCAAATGCTCATGAAATGCTTATGCAGTGATCTAGGTGTAGTGCATGCATGTAATCTT
Source organism: Triticum urartu (assembly GCF_056163025.1). NCBI lineage: Eukaryota > Viridiplantae > Streptophyta > Magnoliopsida > Poales > Poaceae > Triticum > Triticum urartu. The sequence goes on along the minus strand of NC_141873.1, from coordinate 187,402,912 downwards.
AGTTGGGGCCCCCTACAACGCTTCTTTATTTTCTCTTGCACGGGGTCATCGCCCTGGCTTTGTACAAGGGGTTACATGCAGCTGAGGCAAGGCCTGTACAAAAGGGTGCCTGCCGGGCAGTGCCCGGCAGCCTCGCACCTTGCGGGTAGTACTTACGGAGATGCTCAATATTCCATGAGTTTTGTAACTGTGTGCCATCCCCGGTCTCCAGACGGACTGCACCAGGTCTGCTGACTCGTACCACCTGGTAAGGGCCTTCCCACTTTGGTGACAGCTTGTTTGTACCCTTGGCGGACTGAATGCGCCTAAGGACAAGGTCACCTTCCTCAAAACACCAGGCATGAACCCTACGACTATGATAGTGACGCAGGGCTTGCTGGTAGTGTGCAGCACGCGTAGTAGCCCGAAGACGGTTCTCCTCAAGTAGCATAGCGTTGTCACGCCGGTGCTGATCTTGCTCTACTTCATCGTATCCAAACACTCGAGGGGACCCGTAAATGAGTTCCATGGGGATAACTGCTTCTGCCCCGTAGACCAGGGAGAAGGGAGTCTACCCGGTAGCTCAGTTAGGTGTCGTTCTGAGGGACCAGAGAACTATCGGCAGCTCCTCGATCCACCACATGTCGTGCTTTTGCAGCGTATCGAAAGTTCTTGTCTTGAGTTCATGAAGCACTTCAGCGTTCGCCCTCTCAGCTTGTCCATTTCTCCAGGGGTGTGCCACAAAAGCGAATGATATCTTGGATCCGAGGGCATGAACATATTGCATGAAGGCGTGGCTCGTGAACTGGGTGCTTTTGTTTGTGATGATCCTTGCCAGAACTTCGAAACGACACACCAATTCTTTCAAGAACATGATAGCTGATTGAGGAGTCACCTTTCTCATGGCAGTCACTTCCGGCCACTTTGTAAACATGTCGATGGCAACGAACAAGAATTTAAAGCCCCCGATTGCTCGGGGGAAGGGGCCGTGGATATCGAGCCCCCAGACCAAAAATGGCCATGATAGAGGGATTGTCTGAAGGGCTTGGGCAGGCAGGTGTGTTCTCTTGGAATGGAACTGGCAGGCTTCACATGTCATGACGATCTCGACCGCATCGTGGAGGGTTGTGGGCCAATAGAATACTTGCGGGAATGCTTTCCCAACTAATGCCCTTGATCCAATGTGTGAGCCGCACATTCCTCTGTGAATCTCAGCCAGTAGTTCCTTTCCATCCTCCCGGCAAACATACTTCAATTTCACACCGTTGGTCCTCCTTTTGTATAGAGTGTCATCGACAAACTGATACATACTGGCCCTCTAGGCTACTCTTTCAGCTTAATCTTGGCCGCCAGGGAGTTCTCCGATTTGGATGAAGTAGACAATGTGCCTTGCCCAAGTTGGAGCCTAGGGCTTGGCAACAAGGACTAGCGGCACCTCCTCTGCTGCGGGAGCGCCAGCCTCATTCATAGGGTCCATAGTCCCGGCTGGAGGGGGGAGGTTCGGCAGGTTGTGAGGAGTTGTTTCCAGCAGGGTCTTTGCCGGGAGCGGACGGCTCGACCGGGAGAGGCTTACCGTAGTCCAACTTTCTCCTTTTCCGGGCCATTGTAGCTGGTGATACGAAGAGTTGAGAGATATGGAGAACAAAAGTTCCTGGTTCCACACGAAGCTTCTGCGCAGCACACTTTGATAGGTGATCAGCTATGCTGTTTTCTGCATGGGGTACATGCTCTGTTTGCAACTCGTCAAAGTGCTCCTCCAATATCCTTACTTCCTCGACATATGGTTCTATCAACGGGCTTTGGTAATCCTTGTTGACTTGTCTCACCACAAGTTGTGAATCTCCTCAAATGATCAGCTTCTTAATTCCCAATTCTGCTGCAATCCTGAGCCCGGCAAGGAGCCCTTCATACTCAGTTGTATTGTTGGTGGCTTCTTCCTGGGCAAAGTGCATCTGGATGACGTACTTCAAATGCTCCCCGGAGGGGGCAACAAGAAGCACGCCAGCCCCTGCACCTTGTATGGAAAAAGCACCATCAAAATACATAATCCATTCTTTGGGTGATTCCCTGCCGGGGAGAGCTATTTTTGTCACTTCCTCATCAGGGGTTGGCATCCATTCTGCAATAAACTCTGCCAATGCCCTGCTCTGAATAGTTGAAGTGCTCTCAAACTTCAAACCAAAGTTGGACAACTCCAAAGCCCATTCCACTATTCTGCCAGTTGCCTCAGGGCTTCGGAGTATCCTTTGCAACGGGAAACGAGTGACAACCGTGATCTCATGGGCTCGGAAGTAGTGGTGCAGTTTCCTTCACGCCATAATGAGACCAAAGATCAACTTTTGCATGCCAGAGTACCTTGATCTAGCCCCTTGTAACAAGGAGCTGACAAAGCACACTGGGCGTTGCACCACTTTCTTCCCTGCCGCATCCTTGGGGTTTCTCTCGTTGCCGTGCTCATAGCTGTACTGATCCTTCTCTGACTCTGTCGTTCTCTATTCAGTTTCTGTCTCATCCACCTCTCGCTATGCTACCAAAGTTGCACTGACCACTTGGTTGGTTGCCGCCAAGTATAGCAACAATGGTTCTTGGGGTTTGGGTGCATCCAAGGTGGGTATGGACGACAGGTAGGCTTTTAACTCTTGCAGAGCTGCATCTGCTTCTGGGGTCCACTTCATGGGCCCTGCCTTCTTCAAAACCTTGAAGAACGGTAGGGCATGCTCGGCAGACTTGGAGATGAATCTGCTCAACGTGGCAATGCATCCCACCAAGCGCCTCACATCCTTAACTGTCATTGGCACTTGGATCTGCTCAATGGCCTTGATCTTGTCGGGGTTGGCTTCGATCCCCAGATGGGACACAAAGAACCCAAGTAGCTTGCCGGAGGGACATCGAATACACACTTCTCCAGATTAAGCTTCAGATTGATCTTGCGTAGATTAGCAAATGTTTCTTCCAAATCCTGGATAAGGGTGGCCTTATCCTTGGTTTTGATCATGATATCATCCATATATGCTTCTATATTCCTGTGCAACTGTGGCTCAAAACCAATCTGGACTGCTCTTGCAAAAGTGGACCCGGCACTCTTTAATCCGAACGGCATGCGGATGAAGTAGTGTGTACCACACGGAGTGATGAATGATGTCTTCTCTTCATCCTCCTTGGACATGAAGATCTGATGATATCCAGAGTATGCATCCAGAAAGGAGGGCAAATCACATCCCGAAGTAGAATCCACGATCTGGTCGATGTGCGGCAAGGGAAATGGGTCCTTCGGGCAAGCCTTGTTGAGGTCTGTGAAATCAATGCAAAGCCTCCACTTCCCATTGGACTTCCAGACCACTACTAGATTTTCTAACCATGTAGGATGCAGTACTCCTCTAACCAAACCAGCTGCCTCCAATTTCTTGATCTCTTCAGCAATGAACTGCTGCCGCTCTAAGGCCTGCTTCCATACTTTCTTCTTGACGGGTCGGGCATGTGGGCAGACAGCAAGGTGGTGCTCAATTACCTCCCTGGGAATATCAGGGATATCATATGGTTGCCAAGCGAACACATCGATATTCGCCCGCAGGAAGGCAACGAGCGCACTTTCCTATTTGTCATCAAGGGTGGCGTTGATAGTGAAAGTACCTTCAACGCCGGCCAGCACTGCCGGGACCTTCTTCACTTGGGGTGCAGTAACCTTGGATCTCTTGCTGTTGGATCACTTCGGCACGTCGTCAACGGGTGCTGTGCACTCAGAGGGGGCACACTTCCCGGACTCCTTGCCAGAGGTCCTGCAATCCCTCTTCTTTCCTTTGCTTTCCTTGGCGGGAGCTGCTGCTGCCGCAGCCTCTGCTGCGACTGCATCCCAGTACATCTTGTCCACGCAGATAATTGCATCCTTCTCATCTGGCGGGATAGTGATGACTCCCAGTGGCCCAGGCATCTTCAAAGTGTTATAAGAATAGTGGGATGCAGCTAGGATCTTGGCCAGGGTCGGGCGTCCTAGAATCCCATTGTACGGCAGGGGGAGATCAACCACATCAAACACAATCTTCTGAGTCTGATAGTTCAGTTCTCCCCCAAACGTCACCGGCAATGTAATCTTCCCCTTAGGATGACTCCTGCTGGGATTAACTCCTTGAAACGTGTCGGTGGCCTCTAGCTCTTCTTCTCCTATCTGAAGCCTACTGATAACTGCTGGGGAAATCAGATTCAACCCGGCCCCGCCATCCACTAACATCTTTGTGACCTTGAGGTTGCGAATTGTTGGGTAGACCAAGAATGGAAAACACCCTACCGCTGTGGTGCGGCCAGGGTGATCCTCCTCATCAAAGATGATGGGCGTGTGGGACCACTTGAGCGGCTTCCAGGCCTTTGGCGCTGGTTCCACAAGATTGGCCTCTCGTGCCCATCGCTTGAGTTGGCGATGAGAGGTGTGCAAAGATGCACCTCCATCAATGCATAGGGCGTTAGTGGCCTTCTGAAATTCCTGCTCACTGGTTTCCTCTTCATTCCCTTCATCACTCACATCATCACATATTTCCTTCTCTTGGCCCCTGGCGGGTTTTCCTTGGTTCCGAAAGGGTTTGCCGGGGCGATTTCCTTCACCGCCTCGGCCCTTACCGCTAGCAACATTCTGACCTTTTTCCTTATCATGCTTATCATACTCTGCCCTCTGTTTCTTGACAAGCTGCTCAACCTGATAACACTCCTGAAGGTCATGGCCTTTGGTCCAGTGGATCTTGTAGTACGGCCCATCACCTTTCCCATGTTTTTCCGTAGCAGCAGCCTCCTGGCAGGCAGCGCATGCGGCAGCTTCCTTGCTGGGGGCCTCGGCCTTGGCCTTCTTGCCTGTAGTAGGTGTTCTCGAACCTTCTACAATCATCACTACCTTATCTCTTGGCATCTTACTGCGCTTCTTGCCCTTCCTCTGACTGCTTGATTCATCTTCATCCTCTGAATCAACATTAATGCGATCCTCCTCTCCGGGCAACTTCCTTCCTCCATTCGAGCACACTTATCCACCAGTGCGTATAGCTCCTTCACAGTCTTGGGCAACCACACATTCATCTTAGAATGAATGCGACGGTTGTGCACATTGGACTGGAAGGCTGCTATAACGGCTGCCGGATGGATATTTGGAATATTTCTATGAACTTTACTGAATCTCTGTAAATACTTACGGAGGGTTTCTCCTTCCTTCTGATGGAGAAGCTGTAAGTCGCTGGGCCTGACGAGCTCTTGGTGGCCACCGGTGAAGGCACCGATGGACTCGTCGCACATATCTGCCCACGACGAAATGGAGTTTTCCGGTAGGTGCATCAGCCAAGACCTCACATTGGACTTGAGGGCCAAAGGGAAGTAGTTGGCAAAGACCTTCTCATCTCTTCCCACGCATCCTGAAGAGCGATGGTGTAGATGCTTAGGAACTCTGCTGGGTACAAGACTAAGGCATAGCCTAGTGGTGGGAAGGGGTTGATGCCTTCCCACCCACCCAAGTTTAAGGCATGGTACTTGCAATTTGGGTTTGTTGCACCAATTATACCGTAGGGGGTTCCCTTACAGTCTTTCTGTCAAAAAAAACTCTGTTGGGTTCAGCCTCTCGTCGTATTTCTCAGGTATATCTGGCTTGAACATGCGAACGGATGGCCAATGAACTTGCCACAATTCTCGTGTAAAGGCAGGGTAGCTGACCTCAAAAGGTAGGCACCCGCCAACACCGAGCGCATGCTGGTCAATGTTGAGGCCGCCGCACCTGTCAGTCTGGCGAAGGTCGTCGTGGCGCCGATCCATGACGATGCGTGCGTCTCCCCGCCGCCTATCCTCCCGAGCTCGAAGTTGGCCTAGATGTGCTCGAGGGTCGGAAAAGGCCATCGTGATGTCGTCGTGGTCTTGATTCAGCTGTGCCCGCGTCGGCTGTCGTGGTGGGGACTGCACGGTGGGGACAGCCCCCTCCGTTCGGCTAGCGGTACGAGTGGTTGCTGTCGCTTGGGGAGGTCGAGGTGGGTCATCCCATCGTGAGCCCCAGCCTCGGCGAAACCGGGCAGGCTTTGGATAGTGGCACGCCATTCATCCGTCTGCTCGGCTGCCGGTGGAAATCTCAGCAGCAACTGAGCTCGAGCCATAGCCTCCATGGCCGTGCTTGGCATGGATGTCGATGACGTCGACTGCACCGTCGCCTGGCTCCTGATGGTGCCCGCGGTGGCGGCGGCGGCGCCGTGCCCACGCTATTGTGGGACGACCACCGGGGCAACGGGGTCACGCGGCGGTGGTGCTCGAAGATCAGTGGCTCCGTTGAGTGTAGCGGCCCGGTTGGCTCGTCTGGGAGGAGACGCATGCGCCGAGGTCGCTCTCGTGGTGGGGGTGACCGGAGGGTGATGGCTTGCCCCGGGCCGAGTGTTGTTGCTACGGCTGTGCTGGTCAGTGAATGGAGGGGGCGTGGACGAAGTGACCCCCTTACCCGCAACTTGTAGAGCCTGACCATCGAGACGATGTTGATGTTGTTCTCTTCCGACGTCTTCATCCCCCGTGTCGGCCGTAGGGGGAGTGGAGATGGCGCCACCTGCGCCAACCACGCCCCTAGCAGTGTTTGCGTCCTCGCTCATCTCCGCATCCCCCGAGGCACTAGAGGCCGTGGGCGAGGGAGCCTTCGAGGTGTACGGATGGGCCGAAGGGCCGGAATTCTTTTTAGGCGCCATGGTCGATGACATCGTCAAAGATGAAGATGACGCATTGTGCATGCTTTCAGGTTCGCGCAAGCGATACCACTACCTGGCGCGCCAAAGATGTCGCGCGATATCCGCGAACACCTATGGGACCAGGCGGCCCCTTGCTGGTTTGGCAGGGGGACGTCGCGTTGCACAAAGGGCAGACCAGCGTACGGCAGCACGGCAGAAAGCACACAAATGATTTACCCAGGTTCGGGCCGCCGCGAGGCGTAAGACCCTACTCCTGCTTTGGTGGATTGATAGTGGAATGAACGTGGTAGTGCATAGTACACTTGCCCGGCAGGGTTTGTCTCAGGGTCGTGGTGACTATGCGCGTGTGGTGGCCTAGGTTCATCAACTTTCCAACCTTCTAACCCCTCCTACAAGTGCCATGGCCCTCCTTTTATACATTAAGGGGTCACCACAATGGCAAAGTGGTCATTATCCACTGATATGATAGCAAACAGTACTATCATACCTAACTCTGCAGGCTGACAGACTTCATTAAATGTGCCACTTACTGTCACACCGTTGGACACCCGGCAAGGCCTGCCGTGCTATCTTGCCAGCTCCGCACCTATTCTCTTGACATGTCACAGGACGGGTGTCATATGCGGGCTTCTTCCATAGAAATGGCCGCCATGTGGTGAATGGCTGCCACTTAACCATCTTGCGGCTTGACACCGCACTGATTGACGACATGGGTCGTGCTTGAGCGGTTGGTGGGGTGGTTCGCCCCCGCGAGCCCCGGCAGGCTCTGTCAGGGAGCCTTGGTTGCTTGCTTCTAGTGGTGGCCTTGCCCCTTGCTGGGCTCGCCTGCCCGGCAAGGGAGGCCCTTCTCTTGCCGATATCTTGCTCCTCAGGTTCGATTTTGGTCCCTTTGAGCTGCATGCTGGTTCTTCAAATCTCTTGGTTCTTCAATCTCTGACTTAAGCTAGTGCTTCAATCTTGATCTCGTGCCTATACACAGTCTGGGCAACAGACCCAGGGTTTGTTGCACTGACAGAAGCCCCCGGGCCTGCCCCAAACGCGCTGCTCAGCGTCGTCGGTGTAGGGCCTAATAAGTGCACAGGCAAGGTTGCTGAAGGGGTTGGCCCCTTGAGTTTTCCATTGCTGCTTCATCAGCCTTGATCCCGGGCTAGTTTCCGGTTTTCCCGTGCGTGGTGTAAAGCCAATAGGGGTGGGGCCGCTCCAGTGATGGCCGGTGAATGACTTTAACGCAAGGGGTAAAAACTGCTAATTTACTCTTTCTACAGCACACCCTTATCCTTAGCCACGTATGCAGCATGCATCGCGCGGGGTAGATATGGGAGGCGCGTGGCGCGGGAGAGTACCTTGGAAAGGGCCCACCCATGTTGAATTGGTGGAGGAGGGCGGTGGTCACCCGTGGATGGAGCAGCTGCCCTTCCCCACCCGGCCTATAAAAGGGAAAGGGCGGAGAGGGCAGAGTCACCCATATTTGCATTCTTCCTCTTTTTCATCTTCTGTTTCTGCTGGTCATGTTTAAGAAGGAAGCCTGGGGCCAGCCCCCGGGCTCTGGCTCGGGGCATTTGTTGCCTCATGCTGGTGTTGATGCTTGGGGAGTGAGCCTGGTCCTTGGCGTGGCGAGTCTTTTGGTATCTTCGTTGCTCGTCCGGGAGGAGGGGCCGAAGATCACTAGTAATCCCAGCACTGCCCCTCCCAGAGGTCCTAGGGCTGACGACGTGAGGCGTGCCTTCCTGCCCACCAAGGTGGGGCATGGCGGGGCTCGGTCCCCCCTTTGTAGCGGAACCGGGGAGCCGGCGCCGAAGAAGACGCCCCTCCTAGTCCTCCAAAGTGACGGTAGCGCTGCAAATTTGTTGTGGGCAATGCCGCTACCGTTTCCGCTTTTTTGGAGGGGTGACTGATACGTCTCCAACGTATCTATAATTTTTGATTGCTCCATGCTATATTATCTTCTGTTTTGGACATTATTGGGCTTTATTATACACTTTTATATTATTTTTGGGACTAACCTATTAACCGGAGGCCCAGCCCAGAATTGCTGTTTTTTTTGCCTATTTCAGGGTTTCCAAGAAAAGGAATATCAAACGGAGTCCAAACGTTATGAAACCTTCGGAAACGTGATTTTTGGAACGAACAAGATCCAGGAGACTTGGACCCTACGTCAAGCAACCAACAGGGAAGCCACGAGGTAGGGGGGCGCGCCTACCCCCCCCCCCAGGCACACCCTCCACCCTCGTGGGCCCCCTGTTGCTCCACCGACGTACTCCTTCCTCCTATATATACCTACGTACCCCCAAACGATCAGAAATGGAGCCAAAACCCTGATTCCACCGCCGTAAGTTTCTCTATCCATGAGATCCCTTCTTGGGGCCTGTCCCGGAGCTCCGCCGGAGGGGGCATCGATCACGGAGGGCTTCTACATCAACACCATAGCCCTTCTGATGAAATGTGAGTAGTTTACCTGAGACCTTCGGGTCCATAGTTATTAGCTAGATGGCTTCTTCTCTCTTTTTGGATCTCAATACAAATTTCTCCCCCTCTCTTGTAGACATCTATTCAATGTAATCTTCTTTTGTGGTGTGTTTTTTGAGACCGATGAATTGTTGGTTGATGATCAAGTTTATCTATGAACAATATTTGAATCTTCTCTGAATTCTTTTATGTATGATTGGTTATCTTTGCAAGTCTCTTCGAATTATCAGTTTGATTTGGCCTACTAGATTGATCTTTCTTGCAATGGGAGGAGTGCTTAGCTTTGGGTTCAATCTTGCGGTGTCCTTTCCCAGTGACAGTAGGGGAAGCAAGGCACGTATTGTATTGTTGCCATCGAGGATAACAAGATGGGGTTTTTATCATATTTCATGAATTTATCCCTCTACATCATGTCATCTTGCTTAAGGCATTACTCTATTCTTATGAACTTAATACTCTAGATGCATGCTGGATAGCAGTCGATGTGTGGAGTAATGTAGTAGATGCAGGCAGGAGTCGGTCTACTTGTCTCGGACGTGATGCCTATATACATGATCATACCTAGATATTCTCATAACTATGCTCAATTCTGTCAATTGCTCAACAGTAATTTGTTCACCCACCGTAAAATACTTATGCTCTTGAGAGAAGCCACTAGTGAAACCTATGGCCCCCGGGTCTATCTTCATCATATTAATCTTCCAACGCTTAGTTATTTCCTTTGCTTTTACTTTGCTTTTATTTTACTTTGCATCTTTATCATAAAAATACCAAAAAATATTATCTTATCATATCTATCAGATCTCACTCTCGTAACTGACCGTGTAGGGATTGGCAACCCCTTATCACGTTGGTTGCGAGGATTTATTTGTTTTGTGTAGGTGCGAGGGACTCGCGCGTAGCCTCCTACTGGATTGATACCTTGATTCTCAAAAATTGAGGGAAATACTTATGCTACTTTGCTGCATCACCCTTTCCTCTTCACGGGAAAACCAACGCAGTGCTCAAGAGGTAGCAAGAAGGATTTCTGGCGCCGTTGCCGGGGAGGTCTACGCAAAAGTCAACATACCAAGTACCCATCACAAACCCTTATCTCCCGCATTACATTATTTGCCATTTGCCTCTCGTTTTCCTCTCCCCCACTTCACCCTTGCCGTTTTATTCGCCCTCTCTCTCTCTATCATCCCTCTCTTTTCCGTTCGCCTCGTTTCCATTTGCTTGTCTTTATGGCTAGTCCCTTTTCTTCTCCGTTGTCTCCCGAGAATGAAGTTCTAAATTTTAATCAAAGGGAGGGAGAAAATATAAAAGACGCTTGGTATAGAATTTGCAATGCTCAAAATAGATCTACCAGGAAGAAATCTACTTCCGTTCTTCTTCGCAATTTTTATGTAGGCACTACTCCTTGGTACAGATATATCCTTGATACCATTACCGGAGGGAACTTCTTGGGTAGCCATACTTTTGATTCTTATAATGCTTTGATAGATTTATTTGGCTCACCACCTCTTTTGGTTAACGGAACTATGCTAACTTTGGAGCATGTAATGCAAAGACTTGAAATTATTGAGAATAAGGTTGCTACTATAGAGTTAATTGAAAATTTGGATAAAAAGATCCACAACCGAATCACTCAATATGGATCTAAAGTAGGAGTCACTTTGAAAAATATTAAAGAAAAGGAACATATAGTTAATGAGAAAATAAATCAGGATTCCACTAGAATCGATAAACTTGAGGGTATTATTACCAACTTGGGAACCACTTTTTCTTTCGTAAAGAATACTCCAAGTCCTCCCACTAAAATTGCCAAGCTTATGTATGTTCCTAAAAATAAGGGTGAATCTTCTAGTAAGGAAACTGCGGATCTAAAATCTATAAGTATTCATCCCAATCTTTTTGCTATCATTAAGGAACTATTTGTTACAAATGAATTTTTTGATCTTGTGCCTAAAAGTTTGATAATCAATAAAAATAAAGAAATTCCTAAGGATAGTAGATGCCTCATTGAAGAATTACCTACCAAAAATGATAATACCTAGATCTATCGTTGCTTGTTATGCCTAGCTAGGGGCGTTAAACGATAGCGCTTGTTGGGAGGCAGCCCAATTTTATTTTTATTCCTTACTTTTTGCTCCTGTTTAGTAATAAATAATTTATATAGCCTCTGTTTTGGTTGCGTTTTTTTTTGTGTTTAATTCGTGTTTGTGCCAAGTGGAACCGTTGGGAAGACTTGGGGAAAGTCTTGTTAATCTTGCTATAAAAAACAGAAACTTTAGCGCTCACGAGAAGTGCTGCCATTTTTATTTGGAAAGTGATATTTAGTTAATTATTATTGAAGATAATTAATAGATAAATTCCACACGTCCATAAATTTATTTTAGAATTTTTGGGGTTCCAGATGTTGCGCTAGCTACAGATTACTACAGACTGTTCTGTTTTTGACAGATTCTATTTTTCATGCTTTGTTTGCTTATTTTGATGAATCTATGGCTAGTAAAATAGTTTATAAACCATAGAGAAGTTGGAATACAGTAGGTTTAACACCAATATAAATAAATAATGAGTTCATTACATTACCTTGAAGTGGTCTTCTGTTTTCTTTCGCTAACGGAGCTCACGAGATTTTCTACTTTAAGTTTTGTGTTGTGAAGTTTTCATGTTTTGGGTAAGGATTTGATGGATTATGGAACAAGGAGTGGCAAGAGCCTAAGATTGGGGATGACCATGGCACCCCCAAGATAATCTAAGGACACCAAAAAGTCAAAGCTTGGGGATGCCCCGGAAGGCATCCCCTCTTTCGTCTACTTCCATTGGTAACTTTACTTGGAGCTATATTTTTATTCACCACATGATATGTGTTTTGCTTGGAGTGTCTTGTATGATTTGAGTCTTTATTTTTTAGTGTACCACAATCATATTTGCTGTACACACCTTTTGAGAGATACACACATGATTCGGAAATTATTAGAATAATCTATGTGCTTCACTTATATCTTTTGAGTTATATAGTTTTTGCTCTAGTGCTTCACTTATATCTTTTAGAGCGCGTCGGTGGATTTTTTTATAGAAACTATTGATCTCTCATGCTTCACTTATATTATTTTGAGATTCTTAAATAGCATGGTAATTTTCTTAAATAATACTAATATGCTAGGTATTCAAGATTAGTAAAAAAAACTTTCTTATGAGTGTTTTGAATACTAAGAGAAGTTTGGTACTTGATAATTGTTTTGAGATATGGAGATGGTGATATTAGAGTCATGCTAGTTGAGTAGTTGTGAATTTGAGAAATAGTTGTGTTAAAGTTTGTGATTCCCGTAGCATGCACGTATGGTTAACCGGTATTCGATGAAGCCGGAGCATGATTTATTTATTGATTGTCTTCCTTATGAGTGGCGGTCGGGGACGAGCGATGGTCTTTTCCTACCAATCTATCCCCCTAGGAGCATGCGCATAATACTTTGCTTTGATAACTTGTAGATTTTTGCAATAAGTATATGACTTCTTTATGACTAATGTTGAGTCCATGGATCATACGCACTCTCACCCTTCCACCATTGCTAGCCTCTCTAATACCGCGCACCTTTCGCCGGTATCATACACCCACCATATACCTTCCTCAAAACAGCCACCATACCTACCTATCATGGAATTTCCATAGCCATTCCGAGATATATTGCCATGCAACTTACCACCGTTCTGATTATTATGACATGTTCCATCATTGTCATATTGCTTTGCATGATCATGTAGTTGACATCGTATTTGTGGCAAAGCCACCGTTCATAATTCTTTCATACATGTCACTCTTGATTCATTGCATATCCCGATACACCGCCAGAAGCATTCACATAGAGTCATATTTTTATCTAAGTATTGAGTCGTAATTGTTGAGTTGTAAGTAAATAAAAGTGTGATGATCATCATTATTAGAGCATTGTCCCAAGTGAGGAAAGGATGATGGAGACTATGATTCCTCCACAAGTCGAGATGAGACTCCGGACGAAAAATAAAATAAAAAAAGAGGCCAAAGAAGCCCGAATAAAAAAAAGAGGCCATAAAAAAGGCCCAAATAAAAATATGAGAGAAAAAGAGAGAAGGGACAATGCTGCTATCCTTTTACCACACTTGTGCTTCAAAGTAGCACCATGATCTTCATGATAGAGAGTCTCTATGATATCACTTTCATATACTAGTGGGAATTTTTCATTATAGAACTTGGCTTGCATATTCCAATGATGGGCTTCCTCAAAATGCCCTAGGTCTTCGTGAGCAAGCAAGTTGGATGCACACTCACTTAGTTTCTTTTGTTGAGCTTTCATATACTTATAGCTCTAGTGCATCCGTTGCATGGCAATCCCTATTCACTCACATTGATATCTATTGATGGGCATCTCCATAGCCCGTTGATACGCCTAGTTGATGTGACACTATCTTCTCCCTTTTTGTCTTCTCCTCAACCACCATTCTATTCCACATATAGTGCTATGTCCATGGCTCATGCTCATGTACTGCGTGAAGATTGAAATTTTTTGAGAATGTCAAAAGTATGAAACAATTGCTTGGCTTGTCATCGGGGTTGTGCATGATTTAAATACTTTGTGTGGTGAAGATAGAGCATAGCCAGACTATATGATTTTGTTGGGATAACTTTCTTTGGCCATGTTATTTTGAGAAGACATAATTGCTTAGTTAGTATGCTTGAAGTATTATTATTTTTATGTCAATATTAAACTTTTGTAATGAATCTTTCGGATCTAAATATTCATACCACAATTAAGAAGAATTACATTGAAATTATGCCTAGTAGCATTCCACATCAAAAATTCCCTTTTTATCATTTACCTACTCAAGGACGAGCAGGAATTAAGCTTGGGGATGCTTGATACGTCTCCAACGTATCTATAATTTTTGATTGCTCCATGCTATATTATCTTCTCTTTTGGACATTATTGGGCTTTTTTATACACTTTTATATTATTTTTGGGACTAACCTATTAACCGGAGGCCCAGCCCAGAATTGTTGTTTTTTGCCTATTTTAGGGTTTCGAAGAAAAGGAATATCAAACGGAGTCCAAACGGAATGAAACCTTCGGGAACGTGATTTTTGGAACGAACAAGATCCAGGAGACTTGGACCCTACGTCAAGCAACCTCCAGGGAAGCCATGAGATAGGGGGCGTGCCTACCTCCCCCCCCCTAGGCGCACCCTCCACCCTCGTGGGCCCCCTGTTGCTCCACCGACATACTCCTTCCTCCAATATATACCTACGTACCCCCAAACGATCAGAAACGGAGCCAAAACCCTAATTCCACTGTCGTAACTTTCTGTATCCATGAGATTCCATCTTGGGGCCTGTTCCGGAGCTCCGCTGGAGGGGGCATCGATCACGGAGGGCTTCTACATCAACACCATAGCCCTTCCGATGAAGTGTGAGTAGTTTACCTTAGACCTTCGGGTCCATAGTTATTAGCTAGATGGCTTCTTCTCTCTTTTTGGATCTCAATACAAAGTTCTCCCCCTCTCTTGTGGAGACTTATTCGATGTAATCTTCTTTTGCGGTGTGTTTGTTGAGACCGATGAATTGTGGGTTTATGATCAAGTTTATCTATGAACAATATTTGAATCTTCTCTGAATTCTTTTATGTATGATTGGTTATCTTTGCAAGTCTCTTCGAATTATCAGTTTGGTTTGGCCTACTAGATTGATCTTTCTTGCAATGGGAGAAGTGCTTAGCTTTGGGTTCAATCTTGCGGTGTCCTTTCCCAATGACAGTAGGGGCAGCAAGGCACGCATTGTATTGTTGCCATTGAGGATAACAAGATGGGGTTTTTATCATATTGCATGAATTTATCCCTCTAGATCATGTCATCTTGCTTAAGGCGTTACTCTGTTCTTATGAACTTAATACTTTAGATGCATGCTGGATAGCGGTCGATGTGTGGAGTAATAGTAGTAGATGCAGGCAGGAGTCGGTCTACTTGTCTCGGACGTGATGCCTATATACATGATCATACCTAGATATTCTCATAACTATGCTAAATTCTGTCAATTGCTCAACAGTAATTTGTTCACCACCGTAAAATACTTATGCTCTTGAGAGAAGACACTAGTGAAACCTATGGCCCCCGGGTCTATCTTCATCATATTAATCTTCCAACACTTAGTTATTTCCTTTTCTTTTTGCTTTGCTTTTATTTTACTTTGCATCTTTATCATAAAAATACCAAAAAAATATCTTATCATATCGATCAGATCTCACTCTCGTAAGTGACCGTGTAGGGGTTGACAACCCCTTATCGCATTGGCTGTGAGGATTTATTTGTTTGGTGTCGGTGCGAGGGACTCACACGTAGCCTCCTACTGGATTGATACCTTGGTTCTCAAAAACTGAGGGAAATACTTATGCTACTTTGCTGCATCAACCTTTCCTCTTCAAGGGAAAACCAACGCATTGCTCAAGAGGTAGCAGTGACGAGCCTTGCTCGTCACCTAGTGCAGCTCCCGAGTGCTCGCCACCTGCGGATCACAGTGGGTGACCGCCCCGCCGGTCCCTTCGTCGCCCCCTTCTCCACATGCTCCTTTTATTCTCCTTTCCCTCATGTTCCAATATCTTGGGGAGGAGGAGCAGAGAAAGGAAAATAGGGGTTATAGGGTACTTATCCTTTTCCAATCTTAAACTTTTAGGCAATCGCCAAATTTTAATTCAAATAATGTAATCTCTCGAGTCCATCTTTGTGTTCTGTAATGCTTGTACTTGTATCCTCATGTCAATGAAAGAGATAAACCTTGACGGGAACCCGTGCATGTATACGTCCATGCAGAGGTGGAGTGCCTTTTTACTATAATTAAATGAGCTTTCCTCGGCAGGATATCCTGCTGGGACCCTTTTCGTCTACTGGAGAACCATGTCTGCCGGGAAATAGACCGACATGCTGATGTCTACTACGCAACTTTATTCTTGTAGACACATGTTGGGCCTCCAAGCGCAGAGTTTTGTAGGACAGTAGCAATTTTCCCTCAATTGGATGACCTAAGGTTTATCAATCCATGAGAGGTGTAGGATGAAGGTGGTCTCTCTCAAACGACCCTGCAACCAAATACAAGAAATCTCTTGTGTCCCCAACACACCCAATACAATGGCAAATTGTATAGGTGCACTAGTTTGGCGAAGTTATGGTGATAAAAGTGTAATATGGATGGTAGAAATATATTTTTATAATCTGAATAAATAAAAAAAGCAAGGTAGCAAGTACCAAACGGGCACAAAAATGGTATTGCAATGCTTAAAAACAAGGCCTAGGGTCCGTACTTTCACTAGTGCAATCTCTCAATAGTGCTAACCTAGTTGGATCATATGATTATCCCTCAAAATACAGCAAAGAATCACTCCCGAGTTCCTATTAGCGTAGAATAAAAGGTAGGAATTGTTTGTAGGGTGTGAAGCCACCTCAAAGCTATTCTTTCCGATCGATCTATTCCAGAGTTCGTACTAAAATAACACAAAGCTATTTCTTCCGTTCGATCTATCCTAGAGTTCGTACTAGAATAACACCAAAGCATATTCATATTCATAATACTCAGTCCACACAAAGAACTATAAAGAGACCCCAAAGTTTCCGTTGGAGAAAAATGTGCATCAACCCCTATGCATAGATTACCCCAATATCACCACGGGAATCTGCGAGTTGGATGCCATAACATATATCAAGTGAATCAATAATATACCCCAATTGTCACCTCAAGTATTCATACCGCAAGACATATATCATGTGTTCTCATCTCTGAATATTCAATCTGACAAGACAAAACTTCAAGGGGTAAAGATTCAATTCATCACAACAAGAGTATAGGGGGAGAAACATCATATGATCTGACTATATTAACAAAGCCCATGATATAGATCACGGGAGAGAGAGATTAATCACATAGCTACTGGTACAAACCCTCAGCTCCGAGGGTGAACTAATCCTCCTCATCGTGGTGGCCATCGGGATGATGAAGATGGCCACCGGAGATGATTCCCCCCTCCGGCAGGGTGCCAGAACGGGTCTAGATTGGTTTTCACTGGCTACGGAGCCCTGCGGCAGCGGAACTTCTGATCTAGGTTAACCCCAAAGGGTTTCGGAATATTTGGGAATTTATAGTGCAAAGAAGGGGTACGGGAGGCCACCGAGGTGGGCACAACCCACATGGGCGCGCCAGGGGCCTAGCGTGCTATGGTGGGTTGTGCCCCCCTCGGGGCACCCCCAGGTGCTGCTTTGGCCCATTGGGAGTCTTCTGGCCCATAAAAAATCCACAAAAAGTTTCACGGTGTTTGGACTCCGTTTGATATTGATTTTCTATGATGTAAAAAACAAGCAAAAACAGCAACTGGCATTGGGCACTGGGTCAATAGGTTAGTCCCAAAAATGATATAAAGTTGCTATAAAATGATCCCAAAACATCCAAGAATAATAATATATTAGAATGAATACTTCATAAATTATAGATACATTGGAGAGGTATAGGTGCCAGCCCCCCGCCCACTCCTTTTTACCAAGGGCCACTTCGACCATCCAGGCTGAAGCAGCGTTCGAGCCACGGATGGGAGCACCCTGGTTCCAAGAGAGCGGCGAGGTTTCTCTATGCACAAGCTATAGTTTAGGGAACACTAATGGACAAGAGGTAAACTTATCTATTTGGCTTGCCGAGGATCACTGTGCCGTGCATCTTCTCATCCCTTATCAAAGTCTAGCCCACGGCAGGAACCTGCAACTTCATGTAGACGAGAACGAATGCAGGATGCAATCCTATCTTGACAGCTCCGCACCTATTCTCTTGACACATCGTAGGACGGGTGTCATCTATGGATTTCTTCCATAGGAAATGGCTGCTGACGGTGTCCTGGACTGGGGGGGTACACACCACATCGTCTCCCGATCAGTTGGATTGGGCCGAGGACCCACAGGGCCGAATACTCATGGGCCAGTTCGAACAGCCAAAGACATATATGAGGAAGATTCCACAAGACTTGGTGATCAAGACAAGGACTCCTCTACATCGATGTATTCGACTAGGACTCTTGTTATCCTAGGCCTCTGGTATGTTATATAAGCCGAGGCCAGGCTAGTCAATAGATTATGATATTATTCATCATACCCTTAGGTTTTAGACCACAACATATGATCTCGAGGTAGATCAACTCTGTACTTGATACTCCATCAATATAAACAAGAGCAGGACGTATGGTATTACCTCCATTAAGAGGGCCCGAACCTGGGTAAACATTGTGTCCCCTGTCTCCTGTTACCATCAATCCTTAGACGCACAGTTCGGGACCCCCTACCCGAGATCTGCCGGTTTTGACACTGACATTGGTGCTTTCATTGAGATTTCCGTTGTGTGATCGGCAAAAGGATCGATGGCTCGTCTGCAGATTAACTGCGACGTCGACGTCTTCGTCACCGGCTCGACTGGTCACCTTGGCTTGATCGAGGACTGTGCCCTGCCTCCGATCGTCATGTTCGGACGAGGGCCTTCATCAACACCAACTCCGATCTCTATCAAGATCGTGGAGGAATTGTCCGTGGAGCTCGGGGGCTCAACGTCAACATTGCCCTCGGGCGACCGTGCTATTTTTCTGGACAGCGAATGTGTATCCGCCGACACCGCCTCCTCGAGCATCTCTTTGACAATCCCTTTGGTGGAAATGGGCGGAATTGAGTGTACAACAACCATGCAAAATTTCGACGAGTTCTGATGGAGGAATCTCTGACAATCTATGATATACCGGAGCCCTGTCAAATCTGGACAGGAATCTGGACGAGTTTAGGGCGTGGTCTCCAGCACCTATCGTGGACATCCTTTGGAATATCCAACCATTGATCCGCTGCAGAATTCCTATATCTAACACCCCTCAAAATTTCAGCACGATCCAACCATCCAAACTCCGAGAACCTTCCGATTAGTGCATCAGTTTTCGGGTCTATTTCCTGCGCGAATACGGATCCAACCCGAATTCATGTTTCTTTATGAACGTGATATGGGACAACCTTCTTAAAGGAATTTGCTCCTAGGGTATTGTGCATTGTTTTTAAACACATGCCCATAAAATTTTAAGCCTCCTCTGAGGTAATCTTCACTATCATGCTGGTGTCAAACCAGTCCGGCAATATTGCTCCACGGCTGCCGACCTGCGCTAGACACGTCGCCGCCTTTTGAGTCGAGCTCAACTTCTTCGGATCATCATCTCGGCGAGCGAATAAGAGTTTGGAATCAATAAGGATAAATCATCACCAACATCGCTGCCCTACGGATTACACGGAGCGGGCACACAGTCATCGCCGCAAGGTCACTTCATCAAACCGGCATTGACCGCTTCACAAGTTACGATCTGCGTCGGCTTGGCCGCACTGTTGCTTCTTCAAGCTGACGCCCATCATGCCGAACTGCTTCAACACCTCGGCTGACACGGTAGCTGCAACGTCTCCTTACCAACCTGCTCCGTCTCCTCGGCTAGACCGAGGGCTTCACCATCTCTTCATCAACTTACTTCGGAGACCTCGGCGTCACCACCCGACCAGCTTCATCACATTAGCTGGACCACGGGCTTCTCCTCGGTGAGCCAAACTTTGCAGCATCGCCATGCCACTGCTTCATCACCCATCAAGCAATGGGTGTGCGGATCGAGTCCCAAGTTGGGGAGTAACCGTTCTTCAGATTGCTACAACAGACAAACCAGGTGCTATTAATCCTAGTATTTTTTCTTGCCTGGATTTATTTTTCCCAATGAATTATTACTCCGGTTTGTTTCATCATCTGTATATAGGTCTACCAAATGGTGGGCACATTAACGACGGTCGCGTGGTGGTTCGGTCAGTTTCTACGCACGGTTCGGCGAAACGCCGCATCCGGAACTCGGACCGGCCTGCGAATTCAGGCTTTGCCACGCCTTCACCGCGTCACGCCGACGCCCTACATCGACATGACTTCAGCGCCAGGCCACATCTCTTTCAATAAATTATTTTTTGCGAAAAGCAACTATCCTTTTTGGACCCCACTATTTTATGTGTGTAGGTGATCGGCTTTGACTGCATCACGTGGTCTCTTCGGCAAGCCGATGCCGTCGTCCCAATCGGCGTAAATCGGCTCGCGTGATCACCTTGTTGGTCGTGTTGCCATACCGACGTGTTTGGTTGCCTCGGGGACTCCGGCATCGCCGAGAGAGCTCTACCTCATGGAGTGTTCGGCGCACAGGCCATATTTCTTTTATTACTCACTTCGCGTAAATTATTAATTATGCAAGATTTTTTTTATTCCTATTATCTTCGGCTTGCACTATTTTCTGTGCACAGGTAGATAATCCGGGCCGGGCAGCATTGTCACCTCGGCGTACCGATGCACCATGTCATCTGGGCTGACCGGGGGCTTCGTCATCACTTCATTAACACACGCTGGGGGCTTCGGCGTCACACTTCTGGCCTGCTCCGTCCCCACCGTCGGACTAGGGTTTTCACCTCGCTTATCGACTATGCTGTGTCACCACTTAATCAAGCCAAGCTCTTTACTCGGGCATCTTGGGACCGTCTTGGGGGCTGGGATCTCATCCCGCCACAATCTCGGCCTGCGTCATCAACATCGAGCACATTAACCAGCTAAGTCGCTTTCATGCTCAAAAACTTTCGGTTTTAATTTTTTTCCTTTGGTTCGACCAAGCATTATATTTCCGTGTCAAAACTTTGTTTGTGACACATAAATTCGAATACCCCGTTTATTTGGGGGCTCCCTTGATGGAGCTTTTCCTCTTGCATATGATTATACTTATACGGCTTCCTTCCTTGTTCGTGTGTTATGCCACAATATGCACCATATATACCTAAGCGATTCGCAAGCTGGGTTGCCTAGCTCCTGTGCTTACCCCTATGTTCCCGATTGTTCGACTAGGGAGTAAAGGGAGCACCTCTGCGATTGTCACGACCGGGTCATCTGAGCTCTGAACTCAGACTCGGTGAACCCGAAAGCTAGCGCTCTTATTGTTTTCAATCATGGTCGGCACACAATGGAACTCATGAGTACAAAAAATCTATTGCACAAGTCTCATAGTATTAATGAGCACCGAAGAAAGGTATCGGTGGGGGTACTATTTTCTTTGAAGATGCTTCTTACACTTCGTCAGTAATATATCATAAGTTCCTTGAGCGCACTTTGTCTATTACAGCCTTATGGCCTGATTGCCTGGTCATCGAAAACACCGTCGATACTCTCGACGGGTGGAGTACATGACACTTTTCGGCCCTTGGCCGAAGAGGGAGAAGCCTACGGTCGGTTAAGACGCGTTTAAAGTTTGAGTGAACACAAATATGATAAAAGTACTTCGGTACATACAATCATTATACATAAAATTCCTTTACCCAAGTCACTTGGGGGCTCTTAAAATTTATATGAGCTGTTTTATAGTAAATGTGTTTTCTTCTTGGTCGTTGCAAAGTCTTTTTCTACCGCTCCTTTTTCGACGCAAGTGTGTGGTCAATAGGCAGATAACCCATTTTCTCTCTAGTGACCGCTCGAGTTTAGTTCGCTAAACTGGTCTAACGAGCAGCACTCCGCCTTCGGGATAGGAGGCTGCAGCCGTAGGCTGACCCGCTTGATGTCTTGAGATCGGATGTGTCATGTTAAAGCACGACAGAAGCACAATTTTTTCCCAATTTTTGGATTGGCACCGAACACTTGATCTTGTTCGGACGTCAAGTTTTTACTGACGTTTTTTGGTTTTCCAAGCTTATGGCACTTTTAAACTATTTGTGTGTTTTCAGCACAAGTCTCGTACTGCAACGCCGGACACCTTTAGAGATTCGGCAAAAACATTCTCGGATATTGTTTTATATGCATTAGTTTCGAATTGTGTCTTCGGTCAATAGTTGGGTTGCCCGGCACCTGCGCTTGCCTCCTACGTTTCGCTTCGTTCGGCTAGGTGTGCAAAGGAAGAACCACTGTGATTGTGCTTCCAGCTCACATGGTTAAGCACCTCGGTGGAGAAACCTGAAAACTGACTGTCACAATAAGCGTAAAATGGTCAGCGATCCGATGACTGTGTTAAATGACGGGCCATTAATAACAATGGCCGAAGTGTTTACGCCTTGACCTCGACTGTCGCCGAACACTACCGGGGGCTATTAACTGGCCTCCCAAACTAAATCCTCAATATTTTGCTCTTACATTAGAGCTGAGGTTTCATGATCATGCTTAGCATGACAACCCAATAAAAGGAACCGATAGCGGGACTATTTTCTTTGGAAGACATTTCTTATGTTAAACAGTACTATAACATATCTCTCTGCGTGCATTTGTTTATAAAACCGTATGGCCAGATTGCCTTGTTTATCGTAAATCTTTGCCCTCATAAAGGCTTTATAAAGTAGGACAAACACTCCTCGGCTACTGGCCAAGGAGGTGGAAGCCGATGGTCGGTCACCAAAGTTTTGTACAATGCGGATCCGAGCATTAATGATGTAAAGTACTTGGATACATAGAGTCATTACACATAATTAGTGATTTTACTATGGATATCGATCCTTAATTCGGCCACACGTTCCCGCATTAAGGCTTGGGGGCTACTAGGCTTCGGGCTTATTATTTACAAATATTAAAGGGGCACATCGATCCCCTGATCTGGTGTTGCCACCCGACCAGTGTCTCGGGGGCTACTGCATTGCCTATCCAATGCAGAAAATTTTAAGTGCAATACAGTTTTCGAGGAGATTATGATCCTCAGGTTGGTCGGCCGAACCCAACCTGAGTCTCGAAGACTGAGCACGCCGCTTTTTGTATCCCGAAGTATTCTGCCGAGCTAGGACTTGATCCTCAGGCCGATTTTGCAAATCAACCTGAGTCTCAGCGGCTACTGGGATCAGCGGTCTTACGTCATCCTTCAAGTGCATCTGGGGTTTTAAAGCAATACACACCTTGAGGACTACTTGCTATATATCTCGGCAGAGAATAAATTGCACCAATCAAAAATACTAACAAAAAATCGGCCCACAGTCGGGGTGGTGCACCACCTCGGAAGCAGTCCGGCATAAAGCTCGGGCGCTAGTGGCTGGCTCCATAGAGGGCATTTCCGGCATTAGGCTCGGCTAAACATCTTCAACTTTTTTGAGCCAAGTTGATCTATGACACCTCGGATATAGTCCGGCGTTGAAGCACGGATACATTCCAGCGTTGGAGCCCGGGTGCAGTTTGGCGTTGGAGCTCGGCTGTAACAATACTCTTATGCAATCCGGCGTTGGAGCTCGGATACATTCCGGCATTGGAGCTCGGAAGTAGCCTGGCCTTGGAGCTCGTCTCGAAAGATAAATCGGATGCAGTCCGGCGTTGGAGCTCGGACGCAAGAGGACGCTGCCGCTCGGGAACAACTTCAAACCTGAGGTGTGGCGTAAAAATAACAAGGCATTGATAAAGGCCGAAGACTTAAAGGGCTATTGACGGTGTCCTGGACTGGGGAGTACTCACCACGTCATCTCCTGATCAGTTGGATTGGCCCGAGGACCCCCAGGGCTGAATACTCATGGGCCAGTTCGGACAGTCGAAGACATATACGAGGAAGATTCCACAAGACTTGGTGATCAAGACAAGGACTCCTATACATCGACGTATTCGACTAGGACTCTTGTTATCCTAGGCCTCTGGTATGTTATATAAGCCGAGGCCAGGCTAGTCGATAGATTATGATATTATTCATCATACCCTTAGGTTTTAGACCACAACATATGATCTCGAGGTAGATCAACTCTGTACTTGATACTCCACCAATATAAACAAGAACAGGACGTAGGGTATTACCTCCATTAAGAGGGCCCGAACCTGGGTAAACATCGTGTCCCCGTCTCCAGTTACCATCAATCCTTAGACGCACAGTTCAGGACCCCCTACCCGAGATCTGCCAGTTTTGACACCGACATTGGTGCTTTCATTGAGAGTTCCGCTGTGTGATCGGCAAAAGGATCGATGGCTCGTCTGCAGATTAATTGCGACATCGACATCTTCATCACTGGCTCGACTGGTCACCTTGGCTTGACCGAGGACTGTGCCCTGCCTCCGATCGTCATGTTCGGACGAGGGTCTTCATCAACACCAACTCAGATGTCTATCAAGATCATGGAGGAATCGTCTGTGGAGCTCGGGGGCTCAACGTCAACATTGCCCTTGGGAGACCGTGCTGTTTTTCTGGACAGCAAACGTGTATCTGCCGCCACTGCCTCCTCGAACATCGCTTTGATGATCCCTTTGGTAGAAATGTGCGGAATTGAGTCTACAACAACTATGCAAAATTTTGCCGAGTTCTGGTGGAGGAATCTCCGGCAATCTACGATATACCGTAGCCCTGTCAAATCTGGACGGGAATCTGGACGAGTTTAGGGCGTGGTCTCCAGCACCTATCGTGGACATCCTTTGGAACATACAACCATTGATCCGCTACGTAATTCCTATATCTAACACCCCTAAAAATTTTAGCTCGATCTGACCGTCCAAACTCTGGTAACCTTCCAATTAGTGCATCACTTTTCGGGTATGTTTCCTGCGCGAATACGGATCTGACCCGAATTCATGTTTCTTTATGACCGTGATATGGGACAACCTTCTTAAAGGAATTTGCTCCTAGGGTATTGTGCATTGTTTTTAAACACGTGCCCATAAAATTTTAAGCCTCCTCTAAGGTAATCTTCACTATCACGATGTTGTCAAACCAGTCCGGCAATATTACTCCACGGCTGTCGACCTGCGCTAGACACGTCGTCGCCTTTTGAGCCGAGCTCAACTTCTTCGGATCATCATCTCGGCGAGCGAATAAGAGTTCGGAATCAATAAGGATAAATCGTCACCAACATCGCCGCCCTACGGATTATACAGAGCGGGCACACAGGCATCGCCGCATGGTCACGTCATCAAACTGGCATTGACCGCGTCACAAGTTACGACCTGTGTCGGCTTTGCCGCACTGTTGCTTCTTCAAGCCGACGTCCATCACGCTGAACTCCTTCAACACCTCGGCTGACACAGCAGCTGCAACGTCTCCTTACCGACCTGCTCCGTCTCCTCGGCTAGACCGAGGGCTTCATCATCTCTTCATCAACTTACTTCGGAGACCTCGGTGTCACCACCCGACCAGCTTCATCACATTAGCTGGACCACAGGCTTCTCCTCGACGAGCGAACCTTTGCCAGCATCGCCATGCCACAGCTTCATCACCCGCCAGGTAATGGGTGTGCGGATCGAGTCCCAGGTTTGGGAGTAACCTTTCTTCAGATTGCTACAACAGACAAACCAGGTGCTATTAATCCTAGTATTTTTTCTTGCCTGGGTTTATTTTTCCCAATGAATTATTACTCCGATTTGTTTCATCATTTGTATACAGGTCTACCAAATGGTGGCCGCATTAACGATGGTCACGTGGTGGTTCGCTCAGTTTCTACGCACGGTTCGGCGAAACGCTGCATCCGGAACTCGGACCGGCCTGTGAATTCAGGATTTGCCACGCCTTCACCACGTCACGCCGATGCCCTGCATCGACATGACTTCGGCGCCAGGCCACATCTCTTTCAAGAATTATTTTTTGCGAAAATCAACTATCCTTTTTCGACTGCACTATTTTATGTGTGTAGGTGATCGGCTTTGACTGCATAACGTGGTCTCTTCGGCAAGCCGACGCCGTCGTCCCAATCGGCGTAAATCGGCTCTCGTGATCACCTTGTTGGTCATGTTGCCATACCGACGTGTTCGGTTGCCTCGGGGACTCCGGCATCACCGAGAGAGCTCTACCTCATCGAGTTTTCGGCGCATAGGCCATATTTCTTTTATTACTCACTTTGTGTAAATTATTAATTATGCAAGATTTTTTATTCCTATTATCTCTGGCTTGCACTATTTTCTGTGCACAGGTAGATAATTCGGGCCGGGCAGCATTGTCACCTCGGATTACCGATACACCACGTCACTTCGGCTGACCGGGGGCTTCGTCATCACTTCATTAACACACGCTGGGGGCTTCGGCGTAACACTACTGGCCTGCTCCGTCGCCGCCGTCGGACTGGGGTTTTTACCTCGCCCATCGACTATGCTGTGTCACCACATAATCAAGCCGAGCTCTTTACCCGGGCATCTTGGGACCGGCTTGGGGGCTGGGATCTCGTCCCGCCAAATTTCGGCCTGCGTCATCAACATCGAGCACATTAACCAACTAAGTCGCTTTCATGCTCAAAAACTTTTGGTTTTAATTTTTTTTTCTTTGGTTCGACCAAGCATTATATTTCCTTGTCAAAACTTTGTTTGTGACACATAAATTCGAATACCCCATTTATTTGGGGGCTCCCTTGATGGAGCTTTTCCTCTTGCATATGATTATACTTGTACGGCTTCGTTCCTTGTTCATGTATTACGCCACAATATGCACCATATTGACCTAAGTGATTCGCAAGCTGGGTTGCCTGGCTCCTGTGCTTACCCCTACGTTCCCGATTGTTCGGCTAGGGAGTAAAGGGAGCACCTCTGCGGTTGTCACGACCGGGTCATCCGAGATCTGACCTCAGACTGGGTGAAGTCGAAAGCTAGCGCTCTTATTGTTTTCAATCATGGTCGGCACACAATGGAACTCATGAGTACAAAAAATCTATTGCACAAGTCTCATAGTAATAATGAGCACCGATGAAAGTTATCGGTGGGGGTACTTTTTTCTTCGAAGATGCTTCTTACACTTCATCAGTAATATAGCATAAGTTCCCTGAGCGCTTTGTCTGTTACAGCCTTATGGCCTGATTGCCTGGTCATCGGAAACACCGTCGATACTCTCGACGGGTGGAGTACATGACACTTTTCGGCCGTTGGCCAAAGAGGGAGAAGCCGACGGTCAGTTAAGATGCGTTTAAAGTTCGAGTGAACACAGATATGATAAAAGTACTTCGGTACATACAATCATTATACATAAAATTCCTTTACCCAAGTCACTTGGGGATCATAAAATTTATATGAGCTGTTTTATAGTAAATGTGTTTTCTTCTTGGTCGTTGCAAAGTCTTTTTCTACCGCTCCTTTTTCGACGCAAGTGTGTGGTCAATAGGCAGATAACCCATTTTCTCTCTAGTGACCGCTCGAGTTTAGTTCGCTAAACTGGTCTAACGAGCAGCACTCCGCCTTCAGGATAGGAGGCTGCAGCCATAGGCTGACCCGCTTGAAGTCTTGAGATCGGATGTGTCATGTTAAAGCACGGCAGAAGCACAATTTTTCCCCAATTTTCAGATTGGCACCGAACACATGATCTTGTTCGGACATCAAGTTTTTACTGACATTTTTTGGTTTTCCAAGCTTATGGCACTTTTAAACTATTTGTGTGTTTTCAGCACAAGTCTCGCAGTGCAACGTTAGACACCTTTAGAGATTCGGCAAAAACATTCTCGGATATTGTTATATATGCATCAGTTTCGAATTGTGTCTTCAGTCAATAGTTGGGTTGCCCGGCTCCTGCGCTTGCCTCCTACGTTTCGCTTTGTTCGGCTAGGTGTGCAAAGGGAGAACCAATGTGATTGTGCTTCCAGCTCACATGGTTAAGCACCTCAGTGGAGAAACCTGAAAACTGACTGTCACAATAAGCGTAAACTGGCAGCGATCCAATGACTGTGTTAAATGACGGGCCATTAATAACAATGGCCGAAGTGTTTACGACTTGACCTCGACTGTCGCCGAACACTACCGGGGGCTATTAACTGGCCTCCCAAACTAAATCCTCAATATTTTGCTCTTACATTAGAGCTGAGGTTTCATGATCATGCTTAGCATGACAACCCAATAAAAGGAACCGATAGCGGGACTATTTTCTTTGGAAGACATTTCTTATGTTAAACAGTACTATAACATATCTCTCTGCGTGCATTTGTTTATAAAACCGTATGGCCAGATTGCCTTGTTTATCGTAAATCTTTGCCCTCATAAAGGCTTTATAAAGTAGGACAAACACTCCTCGGCTACTGGCCAAGGAGGTGGAAGCCGATGGTCGGTCACCAAAGTTTTGTACAATGTGGATCCGAGCATTAATGACGTAAAGTACTTGGATACATAGAGTCATTACACATAATTTGTGATTTTACTATGGATATCGATCCTTAATTCGGCCACCCGTGCCCGCATTAAGGATCGGGGGCTACTGGGCTTCAAGCTTATTATTTACAAATATAGGGGCACATCGATCCCCTGATCTGGTGTTGCCACCCGACCAGTGTCTCGGGGGCTACTTCATTGCCTATCCAATGCAGAAAATTTTAAGTGCAATACAGTTTCCGAGGAGATTATGATCCTCAGGTTGGTCGGCCGCACCCAACCTGAGTCTCGAAGACCGAGCACGCCGCTTTTTGTATCCCGAAGTATTCTGCCGAGCTAGGACTTGATCCTCAGGCCGATTTTGCAAATCAACCTGAGTCTCAGGGGCTACTGGGATCGGCGGTCTTACGTCATCCTTCAAGTTCATCTCGGGTTTTAAACCGATACTCACCTTGAGGACTACTTGCTATATATCTCGGCAGAGAATAAATTGCACCAATCAAAAATACTGACAAAAAATTGGCCCATAGTCGGGGTGGTGCACCACCTCGGAAGTAGTCCGGCATAAAGCTCGGGTGCTAGTGGCTGGATCCATAGAGGGCATTTCCGGCATTAGGCTCAGCTAAACTCCTTCAACTTTTTTGAGCCAAGGTGATCTATGGCACCTCAGATATAGTCCGGCGTTGAAGCACGGATACATTCCGGCGTTGGAGCCCGGGTGCAGTTTGGCAATGGAGCTCGGCTGTAACAATACTCTTATGCAATCCGGCGTTGGAGCTCGGATACATTCCGGCATTGGAGCTCGGAAGCAGCCCGACGTTAGAGCTCGGCTGCGAAAGATAAATCAGATGCAGTCTGGCGTTGGAGCTCGGATGCAAGAGGGCATTGGCGCTCGGGAACAACTTCAAACCTGAGGTGTGGCATAAAAATAACAAGGCATTGATAAAGGTCGAAGACTTAAAGGGCTCCTCGGATACCCAACATGTGAGATCTTCAGATTTAGCTCGGCAATCCTCAATATAGAAGATGGGAATATTTGTTGAACCAATTTTCAAGACCGACGACCAAAGACAAAGAACAGTTCGGAAGAATTGAGGAGCGTCCCCAGCTTGAAGACCGGTTTAGGGGGCTACTGACAGTGTCCTGGACTGGGGGGTACTCACCATGTCATCTCTCGATCAGTTGGATTGGGCCGAGGACCCCCAGGGCTGAATACTCATGGGCCAGTTCAGACAGCCGAAGACATATACAAGGAAGATTCCACAAGACTTGGTGATCAAGACAAGGACTCCTCTCCATCGACATATTCGACTAGGACTCTGGTTATCCTAGGCCTCTGGTATGTTATATAAGCCGAGGCCAGGCTAGTCGATAGATTATGATATTATTCATCATACCCTTAGGTTTTAGACCACAACATATGATCTCGAGGTAGATCAACTCTGTACTTGATACTCCATCAATATAAACAAGAGCAGGACGTAGGGTATTACCTCCATTAAGAGGGCCCGAACCTGGGTAAACATCGTGTCCCATGTCTCCTGTTACCATCAATCCTTAGACGCACAGTTCGGGACCCCCTACCCGAGATGTGCCGGTTTTGACACCGACAGCTGCCATGTGGTGAATGGCTGCCACTTAACCATCTTGCGGCTTGACACCGCACTGATTGATGATGTGGGTCGTGCTTGAGTGGTTGGTGGAGTGGTTCCGCCCGCGCGAGCCCCAGCAAACTCTGCCGGGGAGCCTTGGTTGCTTGCTTCTAGTGGTGGCCTCGCCTGCCCGGCAAGGGAGGTCCTTCTCTTCCCGATATCTTGCTCCTCAGGTTCGATTTTGGTCCCTCTGAGCTGCATGTTGGTTCTTCAAATCTCTTAGTTCTTCAATCTCTGACTTAAGATGGTGCTTCAATCTTGATCTCATGCCTGTTCACAGTCTGGGCACCAGACCCAGGGTTTGTTGCACCGACACACATTCATGAGACTGGTTCCACCGACTGACATGCAACTTGTTTTGCATAAAGGTGGCTGGCGGGTGTCTGTTTCTCCAACTTTAGTTGAATCTAATTTGACTGCGGCCGGTCCTTGTTGAAGGTTAAAATAGCAAACTTGACGAAACATCGTTGTGGTTTTGATGCGTAGGTAAGAACGATTCTTACTAGTAGCCCGTAGCAGCCATGTAAAACTTGCAACAACAAAGTAGAGGATGTCTAACTTGTTTTTGCAGGGCATGTTGTGATGTGATATGGTCAAGACATGATGTGATATACGTTGTTGTATGAGATGATCATGTTTTGTGAAGTTTGTCGGCAACTCGCAGGAGCCTTATGGTTGTCGCTTTATTGTATGAAATGCAATCGCCATGTAATTTCTTTACTTGATCACTATGCATTAGCGATAGTTGTAGAAGCAATAGTTGGCGAGATGACCACAACGCTATGATGGAGATCAAGGTGTCAAGCCGGTGACGATGGAGATCATGACGGTGCTTTGGAGATGGAGATCAAAGGCACAAGATGAAGATGGCCATATCATGTCACATATTTTGATTGCATGTGATGTTTATCTTTTATGCATCTTATTTTTCTTAGTATGGCGGTAGCATTATAATATGGTCCCTCACTAAATTTTAAGGTATAAGTGTTCTCCCTAAGTATGCATCATTGCGACAGTTCGTCGTGCCGAGACACCACGTGATGATCGGGTGTGATAAGCTCTACGTGATGAAGCTATGTACCTAGGGTAGGGGCATGGACCTGTCCTAAGTACCCTACCCAAGGACATCCCTAGAAGAAGTCACCTTTCAATCGACTTGGAGGTATCCCACTCGACGGATTCAAGACACTCGACCACGAGGCAATCACTCGACCGAGATCCAACCACTCGACTGCCAGGAGATCTAAAGTCAGCCTGCACGCAAACGGTCGGTCATTAAGTATCTTTTATGGTCATCATAGCACTTTATTAGGGGCGTTACCAGTAACCCCCAGTCTTAATGTACTTTAAAACCTGCATTACTGAGGGCTGGAGGGGCCTGGCGAACTCTATATAAGCCACCCCCCTCCTCAGTATCAGGGGTTCGCACCCCTGTATTTCATACACACATAATTCAGTCGACCGCCTCCGGGCACCGAGATGTAGGGCTGTTACTTTCTCCGAGAAGGGCCTGAACTCGTAATCCTCGTGTGCTTACAACTCCTCCATAGCTAAGATCTAGCCTCTCCATACATACCCCCCCTACATAACTGTCAGAGTTAGAACCACGACAGTTGGCGCCCATCATGGGGCTAGGAGTCTTAGCGCCTAGTTGGAGAAGTTGCGATTTTTTCCGATCTCTTTGATCATGGTTTCGGGCGGACCTTTGGTGGAGGGCCGCGAAATCCATCTCGGCGCGCTCACGTTCATCGCCGACGACTCCGCTTGGCTTCAGGAGGCTCCACTCGACGTCGACGCGCTCCCCGTCCACGGGGCGACGCACTTTCGCGCATGCGTCCGTGGTGTCCTCCTGCGGCAGCCGTCGACCCAGTATTGGTCGGCCCCTGTGGCATCTCCCCGCCCTGTTTCTCGCCGGCGCAAGCGCTCTGGTCGGTCGAGGCTTCAGAGGTGGGTGAGGCATGCGGTGGCCCTCCAGTCGGCCACCCCACAAGTCGCGGCAATCGAGCCCGACGAATCCCTCTACGGCCTGTTCGACCTGTCGACTGGCTCCGCAGAGACCGCATCCGAATGCGACAGCGGTGACCCAGCTGCAGAGGTTCTGGTGATCGATGGGCCACACAGTCCTCCCGGTTTCCCCTGCACTGACGGAGGCGCGGATGGGGGCGACCCGTCGCGTCCTCACGAGGAGTATCTCCCCGAGCCTCTCACGTCGTTGCAGCGGGAGGAGCTTTGCCGCCGGAACATGGATGCACTCCACACTCCTATCGTTGGAGAAACCCCCGAGGCCCGAGCCTTGGAGGATGCGCGCTTGGCTAACTTGGCCGAGCGCACTCGACTGGAGAATCTCCAGCGAATACTCGACGAGCGAGCGCGTCAACGGGCTCTAGAATCCAGTCGACGTCAACTCTTTCCGCCCCCGCAGGTATATCGTACTCCGATTCAGAATTTGGCGGCTGCGGCCCGTATAGTAGAGTCGATTCAGCCCTCCCAGTCAGAGGCTGGCAGAGGCTTGTTGCAAATCAGAGCGTTTCTCCGGGCAGCGGGAGACCAGAATTCCGCTGTTTCTCAGTCGCGGAACAGGATCCACAGTCGATCCGTTGCAGCGGATACAGTCCAGTCGGCTCACAGCCCAAGATTGCCTCCGAGGCGTGAGGGACGTGGAGACCGGCGTGATCAGTACAGAAGGAATGAGCAGTATGATCACCGATTCGATCGTGATGATCGACGTCGAGTGCCAACCCCTCCCCCGAGGAGTGGATCATATGTGCCTTGACAGCAGGATGACATACGCCCTCATAGTTGGGCGGAGAATTCCAGTCGACCCCAGGGAACCAGGCTTTGATGCGAGATCCATTCTCGTTCAAGGTTTGGTCGATAGGAATAGAGCTAAGTGAGAAGGCCACGACAAAGATGCGCCTACCAGTAACAGAGTACATGTTTCAGGGCCGGAGTGTTTCAGTCGAGCCATTAGAGCTGCTGTAATTCCTCCCAACTTCAGGTTGGCCACTGGAGTTAGTAAGTTCACCGGTGAGTCCAAGCCCGATACTTGGCTCGAATATTACCGAGTGGCTATCCAGATTGGCGGTGGGAATGATGAGGTAGCCATGAAGCACCCGCCTCTCATGTTAGAAGGCTCGGCCAGAGCATGGCTGAATCAGTTAGCACCCAGCAGCATTTACACTTGAGAGGATCTCTCCCGAGTGTTTGTCACCACATTTGAAGGAACATGCAAGCGACCTGCAGGCCTTACGGAATTGCGGTCTTGCATGCAGAAACCGAATGAAACTCTGAGGGATTACATCCAGAGGTGGATCACATTGCATCACACAGTTGAAAATGTACCAGGTCATCAAGCAGTTTGTGCCTTTAAAGAAGGCGTTAAGTACAGAGAATTGAATCTGAAGTTCGGTTGAACCGGAGAGATGTCTCTGAATCGGATGATGGAGATTGCCACCAAATACGCTAATGGTGAAGATGAGGATCAACTCCGGAGTGGCAAGCATAAAGCAGTCTCCCAGGAAACCGGAGGAAATTCCAGTCGGAAATAGAAGCGGAAAGCCGAGCCAGCCGCTCCTGGGGAGGCCCTGGCCGTAACCCAGGGAAAATTTAAGGGAAAACCCAAAGGACCTTGGAACCCCAAGAAAGTTAAAGACCAAGATGGAAATGATGTTTTGGATCTACCGTGTCACATCCACACCAAGAAAGATGAAGAGGGTAAACTCATTTACCCAAAGCATACCACTCGACAGTGCCGGCTTCTGATCCAGCAGTTTCAGGGCAAGCAGTCCAAAGATAAGGAAAAGGAGTCGGACAAAGTTGAGGACAAAAAAGATAGTGACGATGGGTACCCCCAGGTCAATTCCACCCTGATGATTTTTGCTGATGTTGAGAGCAAAAGTCGACTGAAGGTTATTAACCGTTAGGTAAATATGGTTGCTCCGGCAACACCCAATTATCTGAAGTGGTCCCAGACTACCATCACATTCGACCAGTCTGATCACCCTACGCACATTGCCACCCCTGGGAGGCAAGCTCTAGTGGTCGACCCAGTTGTCGAAGGCACTCGACTGACCAAAGTCCTGATGGATGGAGGCAGCGGTTTGAACATACTGTATGCACAAACATTGAAAGGGATGGGCATTCTGATGTCCAGGCTCAGTACCAGTAACATGAGTTTCCATGGAGTCATTCCTGGGATGAAAGCCGAGTCACTCGGCCAAATTGCTCTTGATGTGGTTTTTGGTGATTCCAAGAATTACCGCAAGGAAAAGTTGACATTCGAAGTTGTGGGTTTCCAAAGTGCTTATCACGGTATTTTGGGCAGGCCAGCTTATGCACGCTTCATGGCTCGACCATGTTATGTGTATCTCAAATTGAAGATGCCTGGTCCCAAAGGTGTGATCACTTTTATAGGCAATCGGAAGAAAGTAGAAGAGTGTTTTCAGAAAGGCTCAAATATTGCTGACGCTCAGATGGCAGTGGTCGAGCTGCAAGAGTATCAGAAGACTGCAGATCCGAGTGAGTTGCTACGAGCTAAGAAGCCTGCTTCAGAATCAGCTTTTCAGTCGTCCGGTGAAACGAAGGCAGTTCACATTCACCCGACTGATCCAAATGCTGCTCCGACTCACATCTCAACGTCGGTCGACTCCAAATAGGAAGAAGCGCTCATCCAGTTCCTCCATGAGAACTGGGACATCTTCGCATGGAAGCCTGCTGACATGCCTGGAGTTCCCAGGGGGCTAGCTGAGCACCGTCTATGAGTCGACCCAAAATTTAAACCTGTGAAAGAACATCTTCGACGGTCCGCCATCCAGAAGAGGAAGGCCATTGGCGAGGAGGTGGCTCGGCTCTTAGCAGCGGAGTTCATCCGAGAAATTTACCACTCCGAGTGGCTCTCCAAT
This sequence comes from Triticum urartu, assembly GCF_056163025.1. Classification (NCBI taxonomy): domain Eukaryota; kingdom Viridiplantae; phylum Streptophyta; class Magnoliopsida; order Poales; family Poaceae; genus Triticum; species Triticum urartu. The sequence goes on along the minus strand of NC_141873.1, from coordinate 187,368,165 downwards.
GTTGTCATGGTCCCCAAGAAGGACAAGTCACTTCGCATGTGCATTGATTTCAAGCATATCAATCGGGCCTGCCCGAAAGATCATTTTCCTCTCCCCCGCATCGACCAGATAGTCGACTCGACTGCGGGATGTCAGCGTTTGTCTTTTCTAGACGCCTATTCCGGGTACCATCAGATCCGTCTATACGGGCCCGACGAGATCAAAACAGCTTTCATCACTCCATTCGGGTGCTTCTGTTATGTCACCATGCCGTTCGGCCTCAAGAATGCTGGAGCCACGTTCATGAGGATGATTCAGAAGTGTTTGCTCGCTCAAATCAGACGGAATGTGGAGGCATACATGGATGATATTGTGGTCAAGTCATAGAAGGGTTCCAACCTGCTGACTGACCTTGCTGAAACCTTTGCCAACCTCAGGAGGTATGATATCAAGCTCAATCCGTCAAAGTGCACATTCGGAGTTCCAGGTGGGAAGTTACTCGGTTTTCTCGTTTCCGAACGGGGGATCGACGCCAATCTTGAAAAAATTGGTACTATACTCCGGATGAAACGTCCTGTGCGTGTGCATGACGTCCAGAAGCTTACAGGATGCTTGGCCGCTTTAAGTCGATTCATCTCTCGCCTTGGTGAAAAGGCATTGCCTCTTTACCGACTGATGAAGAAGTCCGACAAGTTCGAGTGGACTCCAGAAGCTGATGCAGCGTTTACAGAGCTCAAAGCTCTGCTCTCCACCCAGCCGGTGCTTGCTGCCCCAATCAGCAAGGAGCCTTTGCTGCTTTACATTGCAGCCACAAGACAAGTTGTCAGTACAGTACTTACGGTCGAGCGGGAAGAAGAAGGAAAGGCCTTCAAAGTTTAGCGCCCAGTATATTATGTTTCTGAAGTTTTGACTCCTTCAAAGCAAAGATATCCTCATTACCAGAAGCTTGTATATGGGATTTATATGATGACGAAGAAGGTTGCACATTACTTCTCTGATCATTCCATTACAGTCGTCAGCGACGCTCCACTATCAGAGATTTTGCACAATAGAGATGCAACTGGTCGAGTGGCCAAATGGGCGATTGAACTTCTTCCCCTAGATATCAAGTTTGAGGCTAAGAAAGCTATCAAGTCCCAAGCAATTGCAGATTTTGTCGCCAAGTGGATCGAACAGCAACTTCCGACTCAAGTTCACTCGGAGCACTGGACCATGTTCTTCGATGGATCTAAGATGCTGAATGGTTCCGGTGCTGGGGTAGTATTGGTTTCCCCCCGAGGAGATAAGCTCAGATATGTTCTCCAGATTCACTTCGATTCCTCCAATAACGAAGCAGAATATGAAGAACTTTTGTATGGGTTGCGCATGGACATTTCACTCGGTGTCCGTCGCCTCATGGTCTATGGCGACTCAGATTTGGTGGTTAATCAGGTGATGAAGGAGTGGGACGTCAGAAGTCCAGCTATGACTGGTTATTGCAATGCAGTGAGAAAGTTAGAGAAGAAATTCGAGGGGTTAGAGCTTCATCACATCCCCCGACTGAAAAATCAAGCGGCTGATGATTTGGCAAAGATAGGATCCAAGAGAGAAGCCATCCCCAGCAATGTGTTTTTGGAACACATCCACTCTCCATCAGTCTAAGAAGATCCTTTTACAGATGAAGCCCCACAACCAAAGTGTGCCACAGATCCGACTGAAGTTGAAATTCCGGTAGTGGTCGACCTAATCATGGAAGTTTTGGCAATCACCCCCGACTGGACGATACCGTACATCGCGTATATCCTGAGAAAGGAACTCCCGGAGGACGAAGAAGAGGCTCGACAGATCGTCCGTCGGTCTAAGGCCTTTACATTCATAAAGGGACAGTTGTATAGAGAAAGCGCGACTGGAGTCGGTCAGAAGTGTATAACAGCAGAAGAAGGTCAGATAATCCTTGATGATATCCACTCGGGGACCTGTGGTCATCATGCGTCCTCTCGGACCATTGTGGCTAAAGCATACCGAGCGGGATTTTACTAGCCAAGAGCGAATGAAATGGCAAAAGAGATAGTCGACAAGTGTGAAGGGTGCCAGTTCTACTCCAACATGCCGCACAAGCCTGTATCAGCCCTGAAGACCATTCCACTCGTCTGGGCCTTCGCTGTTTGGGGACTGGACATGGTTGGTCCATTGAGAACAGGCAGGAGCGGTTTCACACATGTGCTTGTGGCAGTCGACAAGTTTACCAAATGGATTGAAGCTAAGCCTATCAAGAATCTTGATGCTTGCACTGCTATCAGTTTCGTCAGGGAGTTGACATTCAGATATGGAGTCCCGCATAGCATCATCACCGACAATGGGTCAAACTTTGATTCAGACAAGTTTAGAGCTTTTTGCGCCTCTCAAGGCACATGAGTCGACTACGCATCGGTCGCCCACCCCCAGTCGAATGGACAAGCAGAAAGGGAAAATGGTATGATTCTCAAAGGACTAAAGCCTCGGCTGATGCGTGATCTCAAGCACGCAGCATGCGCTTGGGTCGACGAGCTTCCATTAGTTCTATGGGGATTGAGGACCACCCCGAATCGGTCGACTGGAAGAACTCCGTTCTTTCTGGTTTACGGAGCGGAAGCAGTCCTGCCGAGTGATCTACTTCACAATGCACCCCGAGTCGAGCTTTATACCAAAGATGAAGCAGAACAAGCCCAGCAAGACGCAGTCAACCTCCTGGAAGAAGAAAGAGAAATGGCTATGATCCGATCGACCATTTATCAGCAACACTTGCGTCGATTCCATGCCAGAAATGTGAAGAGTCGAGCCTTCCAAGAAGGAGATTTGGTCCTCCGAGTGGATCAACAGAAACCACACAAGCTCGCTCCTACTTGGGAAGGTCCCTTCATCGTCACCAGAGTCCTCCACAATGGAGCGTATCACCTTTACAATGTCGATCGCCAGATCGATGAGCCACGAGCTTGGAATGCAGAACTGCTCCGCCCCTTTTACACTTGAATTCTCACTCGGATGAGATGTAGTAAGAAAAACTTCTGTAGTCTATTTATCAAAGACAAGAGTGTTACAATTTTTCCTATAATTGTTGTCGCTTTTGTTTGCGTGTGAAATCCCCCAGTGGGTGGCTTAGCTGCGAATCCGTTTCGCCTAAGTTTGTAAAAAAAATCCTACCGAGTGGTGAGCCAGACTCCCACTCGGAGGCTTAGCTGCAGCCCAGTGCTCGCCTAAGTGTTTAAAAATCCTACCGAGTGGTGAGCCAGACTCCCACTCGGAGGCTTAGCTGCAGCCCAGTGCTCGCCTAAGTGTTTAAAAATCCTACGGAGTGGTGAGCCAGGCTCCCACTCGGAGGCTTAGCTACAGCCCAGTGCTCGCCTAAGTGTTTAAAAATCCTACCGAGTGGCGAGCCAGCCTCCCACTCGGAGGCTTAGCTGCAGCCCAGTGCCCGCCTAAGTGTTTAAAAATCCTATCGAGTGGCGAGCCTGACTCCCACTCGGAGGCTTAGCTGCAGCCCAGTGCTCTCCTAAGTGTTTAAAAATCCTACCGAGTGGTGAGCCAGGCTCCCACTCGGAGGCTTAGCTGCAGCCCAGTGCTCGCCTAAGTGTTTAAAAATCCTACCGAGTGGTGAGCCAGGCTCCCACTCGGAGGCTTAGCTGCAGCCCAGTGCTCGCCCAAGTGTTTAAAAATCCTACCGAGTGGTGAGCCAGGCTCCCACTCGGAGGCTTAGCTGCAGCCCAGTGCTCGCCTAAGTGTTTAAAAATCCTACCAAGTGGCGAGCCAGACTCCCACTCGGAGGCTTAGCTGCAGCCCAGTGCTCGCCTAAGTGTTTAAAAATCCTACCGAGTGGGGAGCCAGACTCCCACTCGGAGGCTTAGCTGCAGCCCAGTGCTTGCCTAAGTGTTTAAAAATCCTACCGAGTGGCGAGCCAGACTCCCACTCGGAGGCTTAGCTGCAGCCCAATGCTCGCCTAAGTGATTAAAAATCCTACCGATTGGCGAGCCAGACTCCCACTCGGAGGCTTAGCTGCAGCCAAGTGCTTGCCTAAGTGTTTAAAAATCCTACCGAGTGGTGAGCCAGACTCCCACTCGGAGTCTTAGCTGCAGCCCAGTGCTCACCTAAGTGTTTAAAAATCCTACCGAGTGGTGAGCCAGGCTCCCACTCGGAGGCTTAGCTGCAGCCCAGTGCTCGCCTAAGTGTTTAAAAATCCTACCGAGTGGTGAGCCAGGCTCCCACTCGGAGGCTTAGCTGCAGCCCAGTGCTCGCCCAAGTGTTTAAAAATCCTACCGAGTGGTGAGCCAGACTCCCACTCGGAGGCTTAGCTGCAGCCCAGTGCTCGCCTAAGTGTTTAAAAATCCTACCGAGTGGCGAGCCAGACTCCCACTCGGAGGCTTAGCTGCAGCCCAGTGCTCGCCTAAGTGTTTAAAAAATCCTACCGAGTGGGGAGCCAGAGTCCCACTCGGAGGCTTAGCTGCAGCCCAGTGCTTGCCTAAGTGTTTAAAAATCCTACCGAGTGGCGAGCCAGACTCCCACTCGGAGGCTTAGCTGCAGCCCAATGCTCGCCTAAGTGATTAAAAATCCTACCGAGTGGCGAGCCAGACTCCCACTCGGAGGCTTAGCTGCAGCCAAGTGCTCGCCTAAGTGTTTAAAAATCCTACCGAGTGGCGAGCCAGACTCCCACTCGGAGGCTTAGCTGCAGCCCAGTGCTCGCCTAAGTGTTTAAAAATCCTACCGAGTGGGGAGCCAGACTCCCACTCGGAGGCTTAGCTGCAGCACAATGCTCGCCTAAGTGATTAAAAATCCTACCGAGTGGCGAGCCAGACTCCCACTCGGAGGCTTAGCTGCAGCCAAGTGCTTGCCTAAGTGTTTAAAAATCCTATCGAGTGGCGAGCCAGACTCCCACTCGGAGGCTTAGCTGCAGCCCAGTGCTCACCTAAGTGTTTAAAAATCCTACCGAGTGGTGAGCCAGGCTCCCACTCGGAGGCTTAGCTGCAGCCCAGTGCTCGCCTAAGTGTTTAAAAATCCTATCGAGTGGTGAGCCAGATTCCCACTCGGAGGCTTAGCTGCAGCCCAGTGCTCGCCTAAGTGTTTAAAAATCCTACCGAGTGGCGAGCCAGACTCCCACTCGGAGGCTTAGCTGCAGCCCAGTGCTCGCCTAAGTGTTTAAAAATCCTACTGAGTGGGGAGCCAGACTCCCACTCGGAGGCTTAGCTGCAGCCCAGTGCTTGCCTAAGTGTTTAAAAATCCTACCGAGTGGCGAGCCAGGCTCCCAATCGGAGGCTTAGCTGCAGCCTAGTGCTCGCCTAAGTGTTTAAAAATCCTACCGAGTGGCGAGCCAGACTCCCACTCGGAGGCTTAGCTGCAGCCCAGTGCTTGCCTAAGTGTTTAAGAATCCTATCGAGTGGCGAGCCAGACTCCCACTCGGAGGCATAGCTGCAGCCCAGTGCTCGCTTAAGTGTTTAAAAATCCTACCGAGTGGTGAGCTAGGCTCCCACTCGGAGGCTTAGCTGCAGCCCAGTGCTCGACTAAGTGTTTAAAAATCCTACCGAGTGGTGAGCCAGACTCCCACTCGGAGGCTTAGCTGCAGCCCAGTGCTTGCCTAAGTGTTTAAAAATCCTACCGAGTGGTGAGCCAGACTCCCACTCGGAGGCTTAGCTGCAGCCCAGTGCTCGCCTAATTGTTTAAAAATCCTACCGAGTGGTGAGCCAGACTACCACTCGGAGGCTTAGCTGCAGCCCAGTGCTCGCCTAGGTATTTAAAAATCCTACCGAGTGGTGAGCCAGACTCCCACTCGGAGGCTTAGCTGCAGCCCAGTGCTCCCCTAAGTGTTTAAAAATCCTACCGAGTGGTGAGCCAGACTACCACTCGAAGTCTTAGCTGCAGCCCAGTGCTCGCCTAGGTATTTAAAAATCCTACCGAGTGGTGAGCCAGACTCCCACTCGGAGGCTTAGTTGCAGCCCAGTGCTCCCCTAAGTGTTTAAAAATCCTACCGAGTGGAGAGCAAACCTCCCACTAGGGGGCTTAGCTGCAGTCCAGTACTCGCCTAAGTTTGAAAAAATCCTACCGAGTGGAGAGCAAACCTCCCTCTCGGGGGCTTAGCTGCAGTCCAGTACTCGCCTAAGTTTGAAAAAATCCTATCGAGTGGAGAGCAGACCTCCCACTCGGGGACTTAGCTACAGTCCAGTACTCGCCTAAGTTTGAAAAAATCCTACCGAGTGGAGAGCAGACCTCCCACTCGGGTGCTAAGCTGCAGCCCAGTACTCGCCTAAATTTGAAAAAATCCTACCGAGTGGAGTGCAGACCTCCCACTCGGGGGCTTAGCTGCAGTCCAGTACTCGCCTAAGTTTGAAAAAATCCTACCGAGTGGAGAGCAGACCTCCCACTCGGGGGCTTAGCTGCAGTCCAGTACTCGCCTAAGTTTGAAAAAATCCTACCAAGTGGAGAGCAGACCTCCCACTCGGGGGCTTAGCTGCAGTCTAGTACTCGCATAAGTTTTTAAAATCCTACCGAGTGGAGAGCAGACCTTCCACTCGGGGGCTTAGCTGCAGCCCAGTGCTCGCCTAAGTACGGAACATATCCCAATCTGCAAGGATGACGAAGTGCAAATCGACTGCTACCTTCTCCTTCGGAGCTGCACCACAAATACAAAGTTATTTCGAGTGAAGAACAAGTTCCACTCGACAGATAATTCATGAAGATATTCAACGATAAATCAAGTTCAGATAAGATCCAAAGGTCCTAGACCACAGATCAAAGTACTCGAGCCTCCAGCTCAACAGAGTTTAACGGTTACAAAATCCACTCAGCATTCCGAGGAAAATTTAAAGTGAAGCATAAAAGTGTTTATTCCTCAGGCGGAGGGCTGGAAGGGGCGACGAACTCGTCCAAGTCGATCCCGTCTGCAATGCGAGTGGTAGCAGCAATGAAAGTCTCCATGAAGTCTTGAATGTTGTGCTTCCTGGTATTGGCAACTTGGATGGCAGCCAACTTTTCTTCTCACGTCTCCTTGCAGTGGACGCGAACCAGAGACAGAGCGACGTCAGCGCCACATCTAGCAGAAGATTTCTTCCATTCCGCCACTCGACCTGGGACTTCATTCAGTCGAGTCATCAGGGACTCGAGGTCATTCTGAAGCGTCGTCCTAGGCCAGAGCGACGTGTCAATCCGCGACATCGCAACCTTCAACCGAGCAAGATAGTCAACAACGCCGGCAACACGAGATTCCAGTCGGAGCACATTCATAGCAGCCTCGTCCTTCACTGGAGAATTGATGGGGTCCAAGTCTGTCTCCACTCGACTGGTCTCCTCTTCGAAGTTCTGGCAGAATTCTGTAAACACAATTCAAGGATAAGTCAGTGGCTCTACGCAGGTTTGGTAACTGCAAGTCAGTCGGGCGAGAGTAATTACCCTCGAGCATGACAAACAGCTTCTTGGCGAGTCCACCGAGATAAGCCTCCAGATTGTTCCTCTTCCCTGCCAGTTCACTTGCCATGTCATTCAGAGCTATCTTGTCATTCTTCAGATGGCTGACCTCTTGATTAGCCGCCTCAAGAGCAGTTTTCAGCCTAGAGTTTTCCTTTTCAAGAGTACCGACTGAAGCCAGTTTTTCTTCAACAAGCTTCGTTTTGTTCAGGGCCTCCTTCTGCGCTTCGGCAAGGTCTAGATCCTTCTTCTTTAGAGCCTCCTCCATTTTGTCTGCGAAACAGCAAGTGAGATCAACATCGAGGACGGCCAGAAAGAAAGGACAGTCGACAAAAGCTCACCAGCCATACCTTTTGCTTCGTCCCTCGCCTTCTGCAAGTTCTCCTATGCAAGCTTCAAGTCAAGGTTCAGCTGGATCTATTTGTTCTCCTACTCAGTGTAGCGAGCCACAAGTTCGCAGGATTTCTGCAAAAAAATCAGTCGACAGACATCCAAGATAGGTTGCTTCCGAGTAACCAAGAGACAATGATGACGTTTCTAAGACTACAGCCGAATCAAAAACATTCGACAATAGTCTCGGGGACTACACCCAGTGGGTGCACTCAGCGTGCCCCCACTGGTTCGACCAAAAAAAATCGACTGCCCGCAGTCGACCGTGTACAGTTCCATTCGACATGGCCTGACCAGACCGAGTGAAGAAGTTCAACTAAAGCAACACAATATAAAGACTACAGTCGACTGCCAGCAGTCCACCGTAGTCTCGGGGACTACACCCAGTGGGTGCACTTAGCGTGCCCCCACTCGTCAAAAAGATTAATAGACACACCCAGTGGGTGTACAGATATAAAGATCTTTGGAAAAGAGATTCTTCAGATAGCATATCCTAACAGAACAAGCGGTGAATCGACTGACCTGGACGTTGCTCTGAAGAGCTGAACTCGCGTCATAAGCTGCTTGGCTGGCTTCCCGAACCACCTTCACTTGCTCCATCATGATCCCCGCCTGGCGTATAGCCTCTTTAGCGGCACCCACTTGGTCCTCAGGGACGTGGTGTGTGGCAAAAAGTGAAGGCGGATTTGCAGTCGACGTCGAAGGCCGGACACTCGTCAGAGGCTCAGCGAAGGTCACAGAAGCCCGAGTGGTATCACCACCCTCCCGGACTATGGCCTCAGGCGCCGGAGTAGTTTGTGGGGTCTTGCCAGCCGGCGCCCTCCTGTTCCTTCGCGCCCTCAGCGGCACTTCGTCGTCATCATCAGGGAGGTCAATGACATGAGGAGGAGCTACAAGAAAAATCCAATCAACCGGAATTATAAGAAATCGTCAGTCGACTAAAAGCAGAGCATCAGTAATCGTACCGGGGTTGGAGGTAACAGCGTCTTCCATCTCTTGATCATCGTCCTTGGCGGAGATCTCCGAGGTGGCAGCACTGCAAATTTCTAAAGTCAGTCAGCTTATTCAATGAGTCGACCAAGAGTCCGTCACGTTCAACAAAGGAAAACAAATTCTACTATTACCCAGAAATGGTGGGGACAGTCATCTTCATCTTGGGCAGAGCCTTGGGCGGCTTGGAAGGCATCGCGCATGGGTGCTTGGGAGCTTTTTCTGTCGGCGCTGGAGATGAGGTCCGAGGGCGCTTCGACGACTGCCCAACAGGGACAGTCGCCTTACCATGTTCCCGCGCAGGGTCGTGTGTAAGCTTGGATCGCCGTTCCGAGCGGGGAGGTTCGACTTCTTCCTTCTCCTCTTCACTGGAGTCGTCGTCATCCCCCTCTCCTTCGCCGTCAGATTCCCACTCTTCTCTCTCGTCTCCACTTTCGCCTCCGCTCGCCTCTCCTTCCTCGGCCTGCTCCTGTGCTCCATTGGGTGTCGAGTACATCTCAGTAATGGCCTAGAGGACAGCAAACAAGACAAAAGTCAATCGACGGATCCAAAGAGAACAAATAAAGAAAGCAGGATCACAGTCGGAAACGCAAGGTCAGACCTTGTCCACTTCATATGTTTGGTCGAGTGGAGGAATCCTCCTCGCTCCTCGGGGGTTGTCCTTGTTCCCTGTGATACTCAACAGCCACCCTTCCAACATCTCATCAGTGACCTCCTCTGGGTGAATCCGAGTGGTGTCTTCGAGACCCGAGTACAGCCACATCGGGTGGTCACGAGCCTAAAACGGTTGGATGCGCCTCCAAAGGAAGACTTCCAACAAGTCCATGCCAGTCACACCCTCGCGGACAAGCTGAACCACTCGACCGACCAGCACCTTGACTTGCGCCTTTTCCTCTGACGTCACTTTCAGAGAGGCAGGTTTTTGTGCTCGATTCAGAGAAAAAGGGGGAAGCCCAGTCGATTGTCCTGGGGTCACCTGGTCTTTACATTAAAACCAAGTTGACTGCCACCCACGGACTGACTCGGGAAAAGTGATAGACGGAAAGGAACTTTTTTCGCTCATCTGGATCACCAAGCCCCCGCACAGCTGGATCACCTGCGTCCGTTCGTCACTCGACTTGGCCTTCTTGACTGACTAAGAGCGGCAAGTGAAGATGTGCTTGAAGAGTCCCCAATGGGGGCGGCAACCCAAGAAGTTTTCACACAAGGAAACGAAAGCAGCAAGATACACAATAGAATTGGGAGTAAAGTGATGGAGCTGCTTTCCGAAGAAGTTCAAGAAGCTCCGGAAAAAAGGATGAGCAGGCAGAGAGAATCCACGATCAATATGGGTGGTGAGGAGGACACACTCACCATCAAGAGGCTAGGGTTCGACTTCTTTCCCCGGGAGACGCGCAGATTCGTGGGGAATGAATCCCCCCTCGACCAGATCATCGAGATCATCCTGCCAAATCGCCGACGGCATCCAGTCGCCCTGGATCCAATCCTTGGGCAGAGCAGTCCTCGAGGAAGATCCGCCCCGAGCGGACTTCTTCCCCTTCCCCTGCACCGCCGCCTTCTTCGCGCGCTCCAGAGCTGACGTCTTCTCCTTCACCATCGTCGCCGGCGAAGCTCGAACAGACCTACGGCACCAATGTGAGAGCGGAGGTGGCGGAGGATCTTGTGAAGGAAGGGGGAAAAGTGAAGGCGCACTGTTCGGGGGTCCCGAGCTGGCAGCTTATAAGAGGTCGCTTCCGAGTGGCTAACTGGTAGGCCCAGGCAATCCCGTCAAATCCCGCAACAAGCGCGCGCGCGGTACGTGGCGAAAAAGGTGGCGCAGGGATCGAGGAGCTTACGTCCTATCCCATCCGATTACTGCGGCTTCCCCCGTCCCGTGCGCTTCCCGAAATTCAAATCCCGCAAAATCCGCGGGCCGCAGAACAACTCGTCAAACAGAAGATCCCTTTCACACCGTCACTCGGAACTTCACAAGTAAAGAAATTCACTCGACAAGAGGCGAAGAATGGATCAAGGCGACTGAAAGAAGTTGACGACGTCATCCGTGACAATTGATCCAAAACAAGACGTTCATATAACATGAAGAACTAGTCGGAAAGATCCACAACTCCTTCCCCACTCGAACCTTGATCCATTCGGGGGCTAATGATGAAGCTATGTACCTAGGGTAGGGGCATGGACCTGTCCTAAGTACCCTACCCAAGGACATCCCTAGAAGAAGTCACCTTTCAATCGACTTGGAGGTATCCCACTAGACGGATTCAAGACACTCGACCATGAAGCAATCACTCAACCGAGATCCAACAACTCGACTGCCAGGAGATCTAAAGTCACCCTGCACACAAACAGTCGGTCATTAAGTAGCTTTTATGGTCATCATAGCACTTTATTAGGGGCGTTACCAGTAACCCCCAGTCTTAATGTACATTAAACCCTGCATTACTGAGGGCTGGAGGGGCCTGGCGAACTCTATATAAGCCACCCCCTCCTCAGTATCAGGGGTTCGCACCCCTGTATTTCATACACACATAATTCAGTCGACCGCCTCCGGGCACCGAGACGTAGGGCTGTTACTTCCTCCGAGAAGGGCCTGAACTCGTAATCCTCGTGTGCTTACAACTCCTCCATAGCTAAGATCTAGCCTCTCCATACATACCCCCCTACATAACTGTCAGAGTTAGGACCACGAGACTACGTTCACATACAACAGGTGCATGACAGTTTTCTATGTGCGGAATACTTGGGTTAAACTTGATGAGCCTAGCATGTACAGACATGGCCTCGGAACACTGGAGACCGAAAGGTCGAACGTGAATCATATAGTAGATATGATCAGCATAGAGATGTTCACCATTGAAAACTACTCCATCCCACATGATGATTGGGCATGGTTTAGTTGATATGGATCACGTGATCATTTAGATGACTTGAGGGATGTCTATCTAAGTGGGAGTTCTTAAGTAATATGATTAATTGAACTTCATTTATCATGAACTTAGTCCTGATAGTATTTGCATATATATGTTGCAGATCAATAGCTCGCGTATAGCTCCCTTGTTTTATTTTTGATATGTTCCTAGAGAAAGCTAAGTTGAAAGATGATAGTAGCAATAATGCGGACTGGGTCCATGATCTAAGGATTATCCTCATTGTTGCACAGAAGAATTATGTTCTTGATGCACCGCTAGGTGACAGACCTATTCTAGGAGCAGATACAGACATTATGAATGTTTGACAAGCTCGGTATGATGACTACTTCATAGTTTTGTGAGCCATGCTTTACGGATAGGAACCGGGACTTCAAAAATGTTTTGAACGCCATGGAGTATATGAGATGTTCCAAGAGCTGAAAATGACATTTCAGACTCATGCCCGTGTTAAGAGGTATGAGACCTCTGACAAGTACTTTGCCTACAAGATGGAGGAGAATAGCTCAGCTAGTGAGCATGTGCTCAGAATGTCTAGGTACTACAATCGCTTGAATCAAGTGGGAGTTAATCTTCCAGATAAGATAGTGATTGACAGAGTTCTCTAGTCACTATCACCGAGTTACTGGAACTTTGTGATGAACTATAATATGCAAGGGATGACGAAAACAATTCGCAAGCTCTTCGTGATGCTGAAATTGGCGAAGGTAGAAATCAAGAAAAAGCATATAGTGTTGATGGTTGACAAGACCACTAGTTTCAAGTAAAATGGAAAGAGAAGGAAAGGGAACTTCAAGAAGAATGGCAAACAAGTTGCCACTCCCATGAAGAAACCAAAAGCTAGGCCCAAGCCTGAAACTGAGTGCTTCTACTTCAAAGGAAATGGTCACTGGAAGTGGAACTGCCCCAAAAAACTAGGCGGATAAGAAGGATGGCAAAGTGACCAAAGGTATATTTGATATACATGTTATTGATGTGTACGTTACTACTGTTTGTAGCAATCCCTGGGTATTTGATACCTATTTAGTTGCTAAGATTAGTAACCCGAAACGGGACATGCAGAATGAACATAGACTAGTTAAGAATGAGGTGATGATGTGTGTTGGAGGTAATTCCAAGGTTGATACGATCACCATCGCACACTCCCTCTAATTTCAAGATTAGTGTTGAACCTAAATTTGGTGTTTGCGTTGAGCATGAATATGATTGGATCATGTTTATTGCCATACGGTTATTCATTTAAGTCAGAGAATAATTCTTGTTCTGTTTACATGAATAAAACCTTCTATGGTCATACACCCAGTGTAAATGGTTTATTGAATCTTGATCGTAGTGATACTCATATTCATAATATTGATGCCAAAAGATGCAAAGTTGATAATGATAGTGCAACATATTTGTGGCACTGCCGTTTAGATCATATTGGTGTAAAGCGCATGAAGAAACTCCATGCGGATGGACTTTTTGAATCACTTGATTACAAATCATTTGATGCTTGCAAACCATGCCTCATGGGCAAGATGACTAAAACTCCGTTCTCCGGGACAATGGAGTGAGCCACTGACTTATTGGAAATAATACATACCGATGTATGTGGTCCGGTGAGTGTTGAGGCTCGTGGTGGGTATCATTATTTTCCGACCTTCACAGATGATTTGAGGATATATGGGTATATCTACTTAATGAAACACAAGTTTGAAACATTTGAAAAGTTCAAAGAATTTCAGAGTAAAGTGGAGAATCATCATAACAAGAAAATAAAGTTTCTACGATCTGATCGCAGAGGCAAATATTTGAGTTACGAGTTTGGCCTTCATTTAAAACAATGTGGAATAGTTTCACAACTCACGCCACCTGGAACACCACAGCGTAATGGTGTATCCGAACGTCGTAACCGTACTTTATTAGATATGGTGCGATCTATGATGTCTCTTACTAATTTACCACTATCGTTTTGGGGTTATGCATTAGAGACAGCTGCATTCACGTTATATAGGGCACCGTCTAAATCCATTGAGACGACACCGTATGAAGTATGGTTTGGCAAGAAACCAAAGATGTTGTTTCTTAAAGTTTGGGGTTGCGATGCTTATGTGAAAAGGTTTCAAACTGATAAGATCGAACACAAATCGGAGAAGTGCGTCTTCATAGGATACCCAAAAGAAACTGTTGGGTACACCTTCTATCACAGATCCGAAGGCAAGATTTTTGTTCCTAAGAATGGATCATTTCTACAGAAGGACTTTCTCTCGAAAGAAGTTAGTGGGAGGAAAGTAGAATTGATGAGGTAATTGTACCTTCTCTCAAACTGGAAAGTAGCTCATCTCAGAAATCAGTTCCAGTGATGCCTACACCAACTATAGAGGAAGCTAATGATAATGATCATGAAACTTTAGATCAAGTTACTACTGAACCTCGTAGGTCAACCAGAGCATGTTCCGCACCAGAGTGGTACGGTAATCCTGTTCTGGAAGTCATGTTACTAGACCATGACGAACCTACGAACTATGAGGAAATGATGATGAGCCCAGATTCTGATAAATGGCTTGAGGCCATGAAATCTGAGATAGGATCCATGTATGAGAACAAATTGTGGACTTTGGTGGACTTGCCCGATGATCGGCAAGCCATTGAGAATAAATGGACCTTCAAGAGGAAGATGGACGCTGATGATAGTGTTACTGTCTACAAAGGTCGACTTGTCGCAAAAATGTTTTCAACAAGTTCAAGGTGTTGACTACAATGAGATTTTTCTCACTCATAGCGATGCTTAAGTCTATCCGAATCATGTTAGCAATTGCCACATTTTAGGAAATCTGGCAAATGGATGTCAAAACTGCATTCCTTAATGGATATCTTAAAGAAGAGTTGTATATGATGCAACCAGAAGGTTTTGTCGATCCTAAAGGTGCTAACAAAGTGTGCAAGCTCCAGCAATCCATATATGGACTGGTGCAAGCATCTCGGAGTTGGAATATACGCTTTGATGAGGTGATCAAAGCATATGGTTTTATACAGACTTTCAGAGAAGCATGTATTTACAAGAAAGTGAGTGGGAGCTCTGTACCATTTCTGATATTATATGTGGATGACATATTGTTGATCGGGACTGACATAGAATTTCTGGATAGCATGAAAGGATACTTGAATAAGATTTTTTTTCAATAAAAGACCTCGGTGAAGCTGCTTATATATTGAGCATCAAGATCTATAGAGATAGATCAAGACGCTTGATAGGACTTTCACAAAGCACATACCTTGACAAGATTTTGAAGGAGTTCAAAATGAATCAGTCAAAGAAAGGGTTCTTACCTGTGTTACAAGGTGTGAAGTTGAGTAAGACTCAAAACCCAACCACGGCAGAATATAGAGAGAGAATGAAAGTCATTCCCTAAGCCTCAGCCATAGGTTCTATAAATTATGCTATGATGTGTACCAGACCTATTGTGTACCATACCATGAGTTTGGCAAGGGGGTACGATAGTGATCCAGGAGTGGATCACTGGACAGCAGTCAAAGTTATCCTTAGTTACCTAAGAGGACTAAGGAAATATTTCTTGGTTATGGAGGTGATAAAGAGTTCGTCGTAAAGAGTTACGTCGATACAAGCTTTAACACTAATCCAAATGACTCTGAGTCTTGATCTGGATACATATTGAAAGTGGGAGCAATTAGCTAGAGTAGCTCTGTGCAGAGCATTGTAGACATAGAATATTTGCAAAATACATACAGATCTAAATGTGGCAGACCCATTGACTAAACTTCTCTCACAAGAAAAACATGATCACACCTTAGTACTCTTTGGGTGTTAATTACATAGCGATGTGAACTAGATTGTTCACTCTAGTAAACCCTTTGGGTGTTGGTCACATGGCGATGTTAACTATGGGTATTAATCACATAAAGATGTGAACTATTGGTGTTAAATCACATGGCGATGTGAACTAGATTATTGACTCTAGTGCAAGTGGGAGACTGAACGAAATATGCCCTGGAGGTAATAATAAAGTTGTTATTTTATATTTCCTTATATCATGATAAATGTTTATTCATGCTAGAATTGTATTGACCAGAAACTTGATACATGTGTGGATACATAGACAAAACAGAGTGTCCCTAGTATGCCTCTACTTGACTAGCTCGTTAATCAAAGATGGTTAAGTTTCCTAACCATAGACATGTGTTGTCATTTGATGAATGGGATCACATCATTAGGAGAATGATGTGATGGACAAGACCCATCCGTTAGCTTAGCATAATGATAATTAAGTTTTATTGCTATTGTTTTATTCATGACTTATACATATTCCTTTGACTATGAGATTATACAACTCCCGAATATCGGAGGAATACCTTGTGTGCTATCAAACGTCACAACGTAACTAGGTGATTATTAAGATGCTCTACAGGTGTGTTTGAAGGTGTTTGTTGGGTTGGCATAGATCGAGATTAGGATTAGTCACTCTGTGACACTCCAAAATTTTAATTTGGTTTTCATCAAAAACTTTGTTGGATTTTTAAAAGAGGGCTTTTAAAAAAATATTTCTTTTCCAGAAATCCTTCCTCTTAAAAACTTCCTTTCCTTTGGCAAGGATTTTCTTTTCCCTTTCAAATTTGGTGTTGAAGTTTTGGGAGCTTTTCCTTCTGGTTGTTACCCTCTCAAACTTTTTCATTTTTATTTAAAATAAAGAAACCCTAGGAGTTTTGGGACTTCTTTCTTTTTGAAACCACCCATGGTTTTACCATGTCTCCTATAGTAAATCTTCTCAAAACCCCTCTCTCCACCTTTGAGCAATTTAAATCCTCTGTCTCAACAA
The DNA here is from genome assembly GCF_056163025.1 of Triticum urartu. Taxonomy (NCBI): domain Eukaryota; kingdom Viridiplantae; phylum Streptophyta; class Magnoliopsida; order Poales; family Poaceae; genus Triticum; species Triticum urartu. The sequence continues at coordinate 187,351,661 of NC_141873.1, read as the reverse complement.
GTCCAAACAAGTTTTTGGATTTTATTTCAATTATTTTATCTCCCAAAACATTTCTGCCAATTATTTTGAGCCTAAGTGATTTTCAAAGCAAGTGCCATTTTGCCTTTGAGTTTTTGTCCCAAACCAACTTCCCTGGATTGTCTTTAGTACCCACAACCTAGAACCATCTTGATCCACTCTTCTTCTTTTCAAAAATTTCAAATTTCACTCACTGCAAGTTTGGACCAGATTTGCCAAATTTGGTGAAATTCATAACTACACTCCTCCAAAAATTCCACCAAAAATCATGCAGCCTACTAGAGCAATGAGAAGCCACTCCACCAAATTTCAGCTCAAGGAAAAATCCCTAGATGCCAAAAGCATTCTGTCGAACACCTGAGCTGCACCGTTCTTTGCATTTTCAGTAAAGTTCAGTAAAATTCAGTTTTACAGTGTCGTTTTCTTCAGAGTTCAGTCACAAGCTCACAGTACGCTTGGCTCGATGCTCGCAGCCCCTCCCTCTTGTCCGGAGCTTCACACGCGTGCGTGGAGCCTTCCTGGCGTCGGTGGCGCGCTGGCCCGCCCTCGCCGGTGTCTTCTGCGGCGTCGGGACCTCCCGTGGCGGCCGACAGAAGGCACACCACGGCAGAACGCCGTTCAGCGCCGCCCAAGCCATCTGGTAGCTCCGCGTGGCCGTCTCCCTTGCCAGCGCACGTGTGCAGCACCGCCGCCGTGGCCTGGCACGCGCAGGGCGCGCTCCCTGCCGCCGACGTGCCGCACGGCCGTTCCGTTGGGACAGGCCGTAAAACCCCCTCCCGTGCTGAGATGGACCCTGGAATGGCACCAGTACTCCACCTAGGCGATGCCCAAACTCCTAATTCCACTGCCCAACCGCAGCGCCACCGTAATCGCTCGTCGGACTTATCCCGTTCACGGCAACCGCCTCGGGCCGGCTATATATAACGCCCCCAAGCTCCCTCTCGCCCCTGCACACCTCCAGCACCTCACTGGACCCCGACCAGCAACTAGAAGAGCCTCGAGGGGCCCTTCTTCCTCGACTCCGGCCGCCTCGCTCCGCCTCGGCCTTCAGCTCGATTCACTCCGGTGAGGCCACCTCCGGCGCCCAAACCTCGTCCGTAGCCTTCTCTCACACCCAGTACTCTAACCCCCTCATCAATTTGGCCTTTGCAGTCCTCTCCGACGAGCTCCATCCACGCCCGAACCACCGTCCGCCGGAGTTGAGACCGCCGTCGACGTGGTGCTCCCCGGCGACCAACACCACCACCCACCGTTGCGGAAGGACACGGTGAGCACGTTGATAACCTCCGATCCCCTTACCTCGTCGTGGATCGCCGCCGGCGACTACTGCAGCCCTCGGGCGCCGACGAGTCTCGTCCCTCCCATTTGAAAGTTTAAACATGACAAGTGGGACCCGTTGTCAGCCTCTCTGTCCTTTCTAAACGAAGCGTTTTCTGAAAACGCCTTCTGCCAAATGCGCTTTCCCTCTGGGCTGGCGTAGTTTCTGCCGAAGCGTTTTCTGTTTTTATAAGCTAGCCCAAACTTTCTGTTTCATTACAGATAAGTCCCTGGACAAAAACCTTTATAACTTTTAAATAGAATAGTATTTTTGATTGATTCTTTTTCTGTCCTCTTCAAAATTTTGTCTAGTTTTTTATCATATTTATTTGAAAAATATTTGGTATAACTTTCTGTGCACCTCTTGGTATTTACGATAGCGCATGTATTTCTTTATACCGTAGATACCGAAGGAGGTAACGGAGCCGCGAACTTCACCGAGCTAGGCTCCGACTACTCCGAACCAGGCAAGCATGTTTGAAATTTTGATATGATGAGTGTCTTGGCATGTTTTGCATTATAGTTAGTCTCATGGCATGTTGATGAGCATACCGATGAACGTTATTTCCATGCATTGTCGAGGTAAGTGAGTTCGATGAACCATAAGTGGATGGATGCGAATATGAATGGCCATGTGTCGGCATGAGGATGGGTAAGATGGCAGTGTTGTAGCATGCCAGTCTTATGCCAGGCTAAGTGACTGCAGTGTCAAGCCGTATTGGTCCAGTTCCTCCCATTTCCTTCCCTGTACTACCACATGTTTTCCGCAAGGAATATGGTTTAGTAAGTTGCGAACCGCTTTCCTGGTACACACCAAAAGGAGAGGCCGGGATGATGGTTCCATGGCCCTGGATTAAAGCCAGTCATCCGGTCAGGGGGCATGGGTGTTTCCGGTTGGGACCGAGAGGGGGGCACCCCTTAGAGCGCGCGTATATAAATTTGATCCCATGCCATTCGAGATTGTGATCTCCCCGTCTCAAAAGTTTTTCTTGGATGATGTCTAGGGTGATTCCTAGCATCGAGAGGTAGGATGGGTGTGTACTGGTTAGCTGCGTTTCTTCCGAAATACCGTAAACGGAACTAGTCCTTCGTGACTACGGAAATCCGTTGGCTGTGGGAAATTTTTGTACAAACTCTGCAGAGTCATATATTCCTTGAATCATCTATTCTATGTCCAAGATCAGTATCATCTTATCCTGACAAGTGCCATTTTTGATGACAGAGACTCCGGTGAATCGTATTAGTGCTAATTCCGGCTAAATGATTATTCCTGTGGATGGACTAACCCGTTTAATTTCATGAATTGAATGTTGATTATGAGTATTATTTACTTGTGAATAAAAGCCCTTTCTGTGATGTCGCTCAGACGTCCGACTGTGGCATTTCTTTTAAAGCCATTTCCGTGATGTCGCTTAGACGTCCGACTGTGGCATTTCTTTTAAAGCCCTTTCTGTGATGTCGCTCAGACGTCCGACTGTGGCATTTCTTTTAAAGCCCTTTCCGTGATGTCGCTTAGACGTCCGACTGTGGCATTTCTTTTAAAGCCCTTTATGTGATGTCGCTCAGACGTCCGACTGTGGCATTTCTTTTAAAGCCCTTTCCGTGATGTCGCTTAGACGTCCGACTGCGGCATTTCTTTTAAAGTTCCTTCTATTTATTTGTTCACCTTTCGAGGCGTCGCTTCAGACACCCGATCGGTTTTCATTTATGTTTTGTTGGGATTTCAGGCAGATTACCGCCGTTTCCCTTTTTACTTACTTCGTTATGCCAATTTTTGAATTTACATTGGTGAATTAATCGTGACGCATTCATGCATGCATTTGTTATATCTTACGTCCGAACTGTCTTGCGAGTACTTTCAAAGTACTCAGTGGCTTGTTGATTTGGCCAGATGCTGACGAAGGCGATCTCATGGATGAAGAGTTCGATAGCGAGTCCGACGCCTAGAGGAATCCCAGTCAGTCTCGTGCGACCCTGGATTTGGTCACTATATTATATCCGCTTCCGCTACCAAATAAATTCATTGAGCCTCACCTTGACGCTCGATGAGAGGCCAGTTTTAGAGTCATGTATCACACTCCCCGCTGTGTTTTTCCACCACCGCCCTATCCTCGAGTCAGTAGTATGCCTCCACACAGCTGTGTCATGTCCGCCTTTATGTATAATTATTGGCGTGCTTGTAATAATTTGGTTGAGCAACCGTAGCTCGACCCTGTAATATATTTTATGTTACTGGCTTATTGTATCAAGAGATTGTCCACCGGTAAGGAGAATTTTTTTTTCATACTGGACACAAAAGATTGGTTGCTCAATAAATATTTTTATTGGAAAACCGGTCATGACACACTCCGAGTATTGGAGAGGTATCTCTGGGCCCTCTCGGTAATGCACATCATGATAAGCCTTGCAAGCAATGTGACTAATGAGGATGATGCATTACGGAACGAGTAAAGAGACTTGCCAGTAACGAGATTGAACTAGGTATGAAGATACCAACAATCGAATCTCGGCAAGTAACATACCGATGACAAAGGGAATGACCTATGTTGTAATTACGGTTTGACCGATAAAGATCTTCGTAAAATATGTGGGAACCGATATGAGCATCCAGGTTCCGCTGTTGGTTATTGACCAGAGAGGTGTCTCGGTCATGTCTACATAGTTCTCGAACCCGTAGGGTCCGCACGCTTAACGTTTGATGACAATTTGTATTATGAGTTATGTGTTTTGGTGACCGAAGATTGTTACGAGTCTCGAATGAGATCATGGACATGACGAGGAGTCTCGAAATGGTCGAGAGGTAAAGATTGATATATTGCACGATAGTATTCGGACACCGGAAATGTTTCGGAATGTATTAGGTACGTATCGGAGTACCGGGGGGTTACCGGAAGCCCCCGGAGGAAGATATGGGCCATATGAGGGAGGCAAGGCAGACCACAAGGCGTGCCCCCCAGGGAAGGAGTCCAAATTGGACTTGGAGTCCAAGTGGGACTCCTCCCACTTGGCGCGCCCCTAGGCCGGCCTCCTCCCCTCTCCCTCCTTTATATACGGGGGCGGGGGCACCTCTAGGGCACATCAGTTGTTCTTAGCCGTGTGCGGTGCCCCCCTCCATCATTTAATCCTTTGATCATATTGTCGTAGTGCTTAGGCGAAGCCCTGCGAGGATCACTTCACCATTACCGTCACCACGCCGTCATGCTGACGAAACTCTCCATTGACACTTTGCTGGGTCAAGAGCTCGACGGACGTCATCGAGCTGAACGTGTGCAGAACTCGGAGGTGTCGTACGTCCGGTACTTGATCGGTTGAATCGAGAAGATGTTCGATTACATTAACCGCGTTAAACTAACGCTTCCGCTTTCGGTCTACAAGGGCACATGGACACACTCTCCCCCTCTCGTTGTTATGCATCTCCTAGATAGATCTTGCGTGATCGTAGGAATTTTTTTTGAAATTGCATGCTACGTTTCCCAATAGCTCCATCTAAGCATTAGCATCCACCACTACCAGTGGGATGTGTGGCGCTCTATATGGACGGATCTTTCTTGGCGGCAAATCCTCTAACCAAATACTAGTTGCTTATATTGGCACTTTTCTAGGGAGTACTCTTTTCTGAAAGAAGCACCAATCTATTTTCCTTTATTTGTACACAGTGTCACAACTTTGTTTTTGGTCCAGAGCTATTTTAGGGTGATTGGCGTAGTACTCAGAGACTGATTGTAAGCATGATTTCATTAGTCGTCACATTGATTGTAAGCATGAGCAGATGGAAGATTAGGTTAGTGTGAAGCTTACCTTAAACCCTACCACCGCCGTTGAAATGAGGCGAGCGTCGAAGGAACCATGGAGAATGGCGGGGAAGCGACATCGCGCCATCCGGCCTCCTCTTGCGGTGGGAGAATGAATACTCATGTGGCTCCGGCTGGCTCTGCACCCTCACAAACGGCACACCGTACTCGATCGCTTCGTTATCCTCTGGATGCTCGACCTTCGACCTGTACGCCCACCACATCCACCTGACTTTTGCCTCGAGTGGTGGTTTTGCAATGGAGAAGAGGGAGAGGCGAGACAGTGGTCTTGCAATGAAGAAGAGGGAGAGGCGAGACGGTGGTCTTGCAATGGAGAAAAGGGAGAGGAGAGACGGTGGTTTTGCAATGGAGAAGATGGAGAGGAGAGGGGTGGTTTTGTAATGAAGAAGAGGGAGAGGCGAGATGATGGTTTTGGAATGGAGATGATGTAGAGCAGAGGTGGTGGTTTTGCAATGGAGAAGAGGGAGAGGAGTGTGCGGCAGCAACTTAGGATTGGACGAGAGGGCCGGCGCATTGTGACTGGATCAAAATCAAAATCAATTTACCCTTCAATTAACAAAGCAACCCCACATTAACTAGTCTCCCTTTTATTCTGGGTCATAATTGACCATGATTTTCACAAATAAAATCTATGTTATACATCACAAAAATAATATAATTCGAAAGTACATTCAGATACGAACCAAACGATACAATTTTTGGTGACATGTATTCACATTTTTCTTGTCAAATACAGTACATGGTCAAAATTTGACCCAAAATACGCAAAACAAAAAAATACTTCCAAGACCAGCGCCGCTCCTCTCCTATTCCAATATAAATCCAGCGTCGCTCCTCTCCTCTTCCATTTCAGAACCATCGCCCCTCCTCTCCTATTCCAATCCAAAACCAGCGCCGCTCCTCTCCCGTTCTAATCCAAAACCAGCGCCGCTCCTCTCCTCTTCCATTCAAAAACCACCGCCGACGAGTGAAGGTGCTATGAAGAAGTAGATCAGTGGAGGAGTACAACCGATACGTGTGGATCACAGACGGCGATCCTGTGAATCTAGCTAGGATGTTGAAATATAGTCGTGGTTTGACAACAAGGACCAACTAACGGCAATGGTGACATCCATGGTCAAATATCTGCAACGGAGCGAAAAGGCGGCGCTACTCCCGAAGGGAGTTGCGCGGGAGTACATAGAGTTGCTCCTCTAGGTCATGGAGCAAATAGATTCACCAAATCCGATCATGACACAGCGGTGGTGGGAGTATCGATCCAAGATGGAGCATCCACCAGAGATTGAAGGATTGAGCATCTACAGGGTGCCGTTTGTGAGGGTGTCATGCCAGAGCAAGCCGGTGGAGTCTTTGTCGACCCAACCCAACTGCAAGAGGATAAAAGCAGTTGGCCCGATGACGCTTCCCCGCCATCCTCTCCCTCGCTGTTCACATCATCTCACTGGGTGGTTGTCTGCTGCCAAGGAATAGGAGGGTACTGCCCCCAACCCAATAGTCGGACAGGCTGTGAATTGTCAGGAGGAGCTTAGGGTTGTCAGTATTTGTAGGTTGTGAATTGTGTTTTGTGTTGTGTATTTTGAGAGTACTTTCATATATGAATGTCTTTTGAATTTCAGATTTGCAGTATTGAGCATATGAAGTATTTTATGAATTCCAGAGATCTATTTTTAGCACTTTAAAAATGTGGTTTCATACAAAAGTCCAAACAATGTGATTTCCAGAGAAGAAACTGTAAGTTTCAGTTTCATATAAGAAACTGCAAGTTTTAGAGGCAAAGCATTTATATTAACATGCCCTTCTCAAACAGGGATAACATCATGTTGGAAGTTTTATTCATGGTCGAAAATAGAACTACCAGCCAGTCAACATCAGGCTGATCAACATTCATGCATAGTACATCTTCATATGATGCACAGTCAAAAAGATATGCTATTTTCAGAATGCCCACACAATGTCGAGCGTTTGAAAAACAGAGAAAATGAGGGACGGAGTTTTAGCAAGTGTTGGGTGTGGTGTGCGTTGATGACAATGGGGACCCACATGTCAATAATTGCAGAGGAAAAAAATTTGGAGATGTTTTCATTACATTAGGTGATATCAAACCCGGGCAGAACAGTGGTCGGGTAGTGTCACTTGGCCACGGGGCTAGTTCAGTAGTTTTGGTAGAAATAAGGCACAAAATCTACCATTACTGTAGCATGCCTTCCCCAGCTCCGGTGGTTCGTTCTCGTCCTCTGCCTTTGTGCGCTCGCCATGGCGCCGCTGTCTACCATTGTGAACATGATGAACAAATGAGAGGAATCTGGAGAGGAATTTACGTGGAGAGGTGGACAATCGGGACCACCAGGTCTATGCTTGTACGCAAGAAAGTGCCTCATTGAAAAAATACTTCCTCCTAATGCTATATTGACGTTGGGGTCCACGGGTTTGTCAACATAGGTACATTTTTCTGAGGTGCTTCAACGTACTTACTAAAGGAGATAAATTTACAAAGAAGCCGGGGAGCTGGCAGGTATCATTTATTATCAGTGGGCTAGCAAGTATCAGCTGAGTTGTGGGCTACCCCGTCTAGCCTTTCTTTTTTAACATGTGCAGCCCACGACATGCCGGTTTGTATTTTCTTGAGGGCCGTCATGTATCGACCGGCCTATGGACTTCCCATCCTAGGTTTTATTTTTCCTGAAACATCCGTAGCCAAACTTATGTATTTTTTTGAAGAAAACACAGAGGTCTGTTCTATTTTTCTATATAAGAATAGGAACGGCAGGTCCACCTTATGTTTTCCTTCTAACTATATTACATATTTTATATTATTTTATATGTTATTATATATTATTGTTATTGTCATCATATATTTAACGTATACTTACATATATAAGAAAACAATATCCCACGTCTTATTAACTTATAAAAATAATTTTTAACAATAAAATCCTAGATTTTATTACATTAAGGCAACGAAAATCCTAGTGATTGTGTACAAAAGCTTGGTAAGATTTAAGGACCAATGTAATAATAAAGCACTTATTATTTAAATATATTTATAACAAAATTCTAAGCCCATGTTTATTTTTTGATAACATTGATGCGCCCAACCCAACATTATAATTAGAACCCACCCTGCAAAATCGTGTATTTTGAGAAAGTGCAAATGGGCTGTAATTTTTTAGGAAAAAATAAATGGACTGCATGGACGCTACATTATTTGTTCAGCCAGACCAGCAAATTCGTGTATTTTGAGAAAGTGAAAATGGACTGTAGTTTTATAAAAATGGACCGCATGGATGCTACATTATTTTTTCACCCAGCCCAGCAAATGGACTGTAATTCTCAAAAAAAAGATCAAATGGACTATAAATTTTGAAAAATGGGTTGAATATGTGCCACTTTTTTGGAGGCTGAAATGTGGGCCAATAGGTCGAAGCCAACGCAAGTCGTTGTCAAATTAGTCAACAAATGATTGTGACATCGATAGTTGTTGGATTTACATCCAACAACCGGCATCCATCTTCATTCTCTCGTCTTCTTCCTCCAGCGCTGTCGGGTCACCTGCTCCCGCCTCCTGCTGCTAGCAGCTCTGCTTAGCACGCTTCGCTCTTAAGCTGCCCCACCGCCGGCCAGGCCTTGCTGACTGTCGAACCACGCTGCACCAGAACCAGTTAACCCTCATACACCTCTCCATCTGCAACTCCACTCCCGCGTCTTCCCATCTCCCGCTTGTTGCTGTCCGGGGCCTCGCCATCGTCCACCACATTGGATGTGCTCGGCGCGACATGGTCAATACACAAAAAATGAATACTCCCCTGTTATCTAGGACCCACCATAGTTGGAGGCTGACTTGTGGGCCTACTGACGCGGACGGAGGACTTTGTCAACTTACTCAATATGAACGATTCTAGCTCCAATCACCGTACGATGTCCATCCAACGGCTGTAGTGCTTCTTCAACCTCTGGTCATCTAGCTCCAGCCTCCCAAACAAGCGCCGGTCATGCCGCCTGCTCCTGGCTCCCGTGGCCGGCTCTGCTGCCGCGCAGGCCTAACCGCCCCACCCTACTCCAACCTCTTGCCAGGCCATCCCTCTACTCACCCACAACCCCTGTTATTTTGTGGCGACAATAGCCTCACACCGCAGCCGAACCAGTCAACCCTCGTACTCCTCTCTGCATGGGCATCCACTGTCCTGTCTTCCCCGGCTCTGCGTCGTCCCCCTCCTAGGCCTCGCCGTCGTCCACCGCCTTGGTGCTCTCGGCATGGCGTGGTCAATGTGGTCAAGGAACAGACTTCCATCGGAAGAGTACTGTACATGGAGAGGCTGACAGCTGGGTCCACGGCCACAGCAAGGAAGTGCCTCCTTATTACGCGCAAGATAATGATTCCTCCACCTTACAGCAGGGACCCACCGGACGGACCACCGTATGTCGTGAAAAAAACATTTCCCCTGACTGCTGAGACCCACCAGCTACATCTTCACATGCCAAGGAAGTGCGTCCATATTACAGGCAAAAAATATGATCCTCCCCCTGACAGCTAGGACCCACTAGCTATATCTTCGCACAGAAGGAAATGCCTCCTTAGCTCCCTAACAGTTGGGACCCACCCGGTCAAACTGTATGTAGGGTTGTTTGTCTGGTCGCGAACGTGTACGTACATACTGGTCGATCGGTCTGTCTGTAGGCTGTAGTGATGAACCGTGGCCGAGTAAGGAAGGGCACGTGTCGTAGTAGAGCCATGGACGTAGCATGTCACGCAGTCCTGTTAATATCGTGTACACGTATGTATAGCCAGGGTGCAAGAAAATAAATATGGCCACGTATGTACATACGTGCAGGGTCTCGAACGCATACTCGCGCATACGTACGGCCAGGGCTCGTGTACATGCAGAGGCAGCGAAGAGGAGCGATAGCGTCCTATTCATCGGCAGCCAACCGGCTGGGTCGTAACGGAGAAACTATGTCGTGTTCATGGGGAGGCAACAGAATGTGTCCTATTCATCAAGAGCCAACCGGCTTGGATGGAACAGCCGAAACGAGGCCTGGCGTACCATAGAACAGAGGAAACGACCTTCTGTTCGACCGGCTACGGTCAAAATGGGATCCTGTTCACCGGGAGGGGTCTGGCGTACCGCAAAACGGAGGAAACAGACTTGTCTTCGAACTCCTACGGTCGAAACAGGGTCATGTTGATTGGGAGGGGTGTGGCATTCCGCAAAATGGAGGAAACGGACTTCTCTTCGACCTCCTACGGTCGAAATGGGGGTCCTGTTCATTGGGAGGGGTGTGGCGTACCGCAAAATGGGACTCCACGGGCTACTGTTCATCCACCATCTACTGCCTCGCTCCAGCCTCCACGGGCTACTGTTCATCCACCATCGACCTCTTCTAGCCTCCACCTGCGACTGTTCATCCATGGCATCTCCCTCCTGCCTCCACCGTGTTGGGGATCGTAGCAAAAATTTAAAATTTTCTACACATCACCAAGATCAATCTATGGAGTAATCTAGCAACGAGGGGAACGAGAGTGCATCTACATACCCTTGTAGATCGCTAAGCAGAAGCGTTCAAGTGAACGGTGTTGATGGAGTCGTACTCGTCATGATCCAAATCACCGATTATCCTAGTGCCGAACGGACGGCACCTCCGCGTTCAACACACATACGGAACAGAGACGTCTCCCACGCCTTGATCCAACAAGGAGGAAGGAGAGGTTGAGGAAGAGACTCCAACAGCAGCATGACGGCATGGTGGTGATGGAGTGGCAGTTCTCCGGCAGGGCTTCGCCAAGCTGACGCGGAGGAGGAGAGGTATTGGAGGGGAGGGGCTGCGCCAGGTTCAAGGGTGTGGCCGCCCTCCCACCCCTCCACTATTTATAGGTGGGGAGAGAGGGGGCCGGCCCCCCTAGATCCCATCTAGGGTTGGGGGCGGCGGCCAAGGGGGGGAGGAGTGCCTCCCAAGTCAAGTGGAGGCCCTCCCCCTTAGGGTTTCCCCTCTCCCATGTGCATGGGCCTTGGGAGGGCTGGTGCCCTTGGCCCATTAAGGTTAGGGCACCCCCTTACAGCCCATGCTACTATATTGGACGTGGTGGAACATTTTCCGGGCCTCCGGACCCCTCCGGAATCCTTCGGAACCTTCCGGAAGCTTCCTGGTACAATACCGAAAAAACCGAACTTTTCCCGGAACCCGAACAACAACTTTCCATATATAAATCTTTACCTCCGGACCATTCCGGAACTCCTCGTGACGTCGGGATCTCATCTGGGACTCCGAACAACATTCGGTAATCACATACAAGTCTTCCTAATAACCCTAGCATCATGCGAATCAACTTGTGGTTGAGTTGGTTAGGTGGACAGTGGTATCCCCAACCCACCAGGGTTCAAATCCTGGTGCTCGCATTATTCCTGGATTTATTTCAGGATTTCTAGCGGTGCGCTTTCAGTGGGAGGAGACGTTCCCGTCGACGACGAGGTGCCTACGGTGACTTCGTAAATCTCAAGACGATATACCGGCTCAGTCTCTCGGAGGTGCTCATAGGGGTAGGGTGTGCGTGTGTGCGTTCATAGGGATGAGTGTATGCGCGTGTATATGAGCACTTGTGTCTGTACTGATGCTCAAAAAAATAACCATAGCGTCATCGAACCTTAAGTGTGTAGACCCTACGGGTTCGGGAACCATGCAGACATGACCGAGACAACTCTCCGGCCAATAACCAACAGCGGGATCTGGATACCCATGTTGGCTCCCACATGTTCCACGATGATCTCATCGGATGAACCACGATGTCGAGGATTCAATCAATCTCGTATTCAATTCCCTTTGTCCAGCGGTATTGTACTTGCCCGAGATTCGATCGTCGGTATCCCGATACCTTGTTCAATCTCGTTACCGGAAAGTCTCTTTACTCCTTTCGTAGCACATCATCCCGTGATCAACTCCTTGGTCACATTGTGCACATTATGATGATGTCCGACCAAGTGGGCCCAGTACCTCTCCGTTTACACGGAGTGACAAATCCTAGTCTCGATTCATGCCAACCCAACAGACACTTTCGGAGATACCTGTAGTGTACCTTTATAGCCACCCAGTTACATTGTGACGTTTGGCACACCCAAAGCACTCCTACGGTATCCGGGAGTTGCACAATCTCATGGTCTAAGGAAATGATACTTGACATTAGAAAAGGTTTAGCAAACGAACTACACGATCTTGTGCTAGGCTTAGGATTGGGTCTTGTCCATCACATCATTCTCCTAATGATGTGATCCCGTTATCAACGACATCCAATGTCCATGGTTAGGAAACCGTAACCATCTATTGATCAACGAGCTAGTCAACTAGAGGCTTACTAGGGACATGGTGTTGTCTATGTATCCACACATGTATCTGAGTTTCCTATCAATACAATTCTAGCATGGATAATAAACGATTATCATGAGCAAGGAAATATAATAATAACCAATTTATTATTGCCTCTAGGGCATATTTCCAACAGTCTCCCACTTGCACTAGAGTCAATAATCTAGTTCACATCGCCATGTGATTAACACTCACAGGTCACATCGCCATGTGACCAACATCCAAGAGTCTACTAGACTCAATGATCAAGTTCACATCACTATGTGATTAACACTCAAAGAGTTCTGGGTTTGATCATGTTATGCTTGTGAGAGAGGTTGTAGTCAACGGGTCTTGCCATATTCAGATCCCTATGTATTTCGCAAAACTTTATGTCATATCATAGATGCTACTACCACGTTCCACTTGGAGCTATTCCAAATTGTTGCTCCATTATACGTATCGGGTATCTCTACTAAGAGCTATCCGGATAGGTGTTAAGCTTGCATTGACGTAACTCTTTACGTCGAACTCTTTATCACCTCCATAACCGAGAAACATTTCCTTATTCCTATAAGGATAATTTTGACCGCTATCTGGTGATCCACTCCTAGATCACCTTTGTACCCTCTTGCCAGACATGCGGCACTCAGCATGGCATACCGTATAGAGCCTATGGCAAAAGCATAGGGGACGACCTTCGTCCTTCCTCTTTCTTCTGCCGTGGTCAATCTTTGAGTCTTACTCAACTTCACACCTTACAACTCAGGTAAGAACCCCTTCTTTGATTGATCTATTTTGAACTCCTTCAAAAACATGTCAAGGTGTGCGTTCTTTGAAAGTATCATCAGGCATCTTGATCTATCTCTATAGATCTTGATGCCCAATATGTAAGCAGCTTTATCCAGGTCTTCCTTTGAAAAACACTCTTCAAATAACCGTTTATGCTTTCCAGAAATTCTACATTATTTCGGATCTACAATATGTCATCCACATATACTTATGAGAAATGTTGTAGTGCTCCCACTCACTTTCTTGTAAATACATGTTTCTAGCAAACATTGTATAAACCTAAAAGCTTTGATCACTCTATCAAAGCATGTATTCTGACTCTGAGATGCTTGCTCTAGTCCATAGAAGGATTGCTGGAGCTAGCATACCTTTTAGCATCCTTAGGATCGACAAAACCTTTTATTATATCACATACAACCTTTTCTTACGGAAACTGGTAAGAAAACTTGTTTTGACATCCATCTGTCAGATTTCATAATCGAAAAATACAGCTAATGCTAACATGATTCCGATGGACTTAAGCATCGCTACGGGTGAGAAATTCTCATCATAGTCAACTCCTTGAACTTGTGAAAAGACTCTTTCCCACAAGTCGAGCTTCATAGACGGTAACATTTCCGCCCACATCCGTCTTCTTCTTAAAGATCCATTTATCTCAATGGCTTGCCGATCATCGGGCAAGTCCACCAAAGTCCATACTTTGTTCTGATATATGGATCCTATCTCGGATTTCATGGCTTCTAACCATTTGTTGGAATACGGGCCCACCATCGCTTCTCCATAGCTTGTAGGTTCATTGTTGTCTAACAACATGATATCTAAGACAGGATTACCGTACCACTCAGGAGTAGTACATATCCTTGTCGACCTATGAGGTTCGGTAGCAACTTGATCCGAAGCTTCATGATCACTATCATTAACTTCCTCTTCAACAGACATAGGCGCCACAGAAAACATCTTTCTGTGTTGCATCACTCTCTGGTTGAAGTAAAGGTTCGACAACCTCATCAAGTTCTATCTTCCTCCCACTCAATTCTTTCGAGAGAAACTCCTTCTCGAGAAAGGACCCATTCTTAGCGACAAACAATTTGCCCTCGGATCTGAGATAGAAGGTATACCCAACTGTCACCCTTGGGTATCCTATGAAGATGTGTTTGTCCGCTTTGGGTTCGAGCTTCTCTGGCTGAAGCCCTAAGCATCGCATCCCCAAACATTAAGAAACGACAACTTTGGTTTCTTGCCAAACCAATGTTCATATGACGTCATCTCAACAGACTTAGATGGTGTCCTATCTAAAGTGAATGCAGCTGTCTCTAACGCATAACCTCAAAATGAAAACGGTAGATTGGTAAGAGACATCATAGATCGCACCATATCTCATAGGGTTCGATTACGACGTCCGGACACACCATTACCTTGTGGTGTTCCAGGTGGCTTCAACTGTGAAACAATTCCACAATGTCTTAAGTGATTGCCAAACTCAGAACTCAGAAAATCCCCTTTTGATCAGATCGTAGGAACGTGATCTTATTGTTATGACGATTCTTAACTTCACTCTGAAATCGCTTGAACTTTTCAAACGTTTCAGACTTGTGCTTCATTAAGTAGATATACCTATATCTACCCAAATCGTCAGTGAAGATGAGAAAATAGCGATATCCACCGCACGCTTCAATTCTCATTGGATCACACGCATCAGCATGCATGATTTCCAACAAGTCACTTGCCCGTTTCATTGTACCTGAAAACGGGGTCTTAGTCATCCTGCCCATGAGGCATGGCTCGCATGTGTCAAGTGATTCAAAATCAAGTGACTCCAAACATCCATCGACATGGAGTTTCTTCATGCATCTTACGCCAATATGACCTAAGCGGCAGTGCCACGAGAAATTGGTACTATCATTATTAACTCTACATCTTTTTGTCGTGAACATGTGTATTACCATGACCGAGATTCAATGAACCATTCACATAGGGTGCATGAACATAAAAGGTATTATTCATGTAAACATAATAACCATTATTCTCTAACTTAAATGAATAACTGTATTGCAATGAACATGATCTAATCATATTCATGCTCAACGTAGACACCTGATAACATTTATCTAGGTTCAATACTAATCCCGAAGGCAGATGGAGCATGCGATGGTGATCACATCAACTTTGGAAACACTTCCAACACACATCGTCACCTCGCCCTTAGCCAATCTCCGTTTAGTCCGTAGCTTTTGCTTCAAGTCACTAATAATAGCAACTGAACTGGTATCCAATACCCAGGTGCTACCAGGAGTACTAGTAAGGTACACATTAATGACACGTATATACTTTTTTGAAGTTGCCAGCCTTCTTATCTACCATGCATTTGGGGTAATTCCGCTACCAGTGACCGTTCCCCTTACAATAGAAGCACTTAGTCTCGGGTTTGGGTTCAACCTTGGGTTCCTTCACTGGAGCGGCAACTGGTTTGCTATCCATGAAGTTTCCCTTCTAGCCCTTGCCCTTCTTGAAACCAGTGGTCTTGTTAAACCATCAACACTTGATGCTCCTTCTTGATTTCTACCTTTTGCGGTCTTAAGCACCGCGAACAGCTTCAGGATCAACTCCATCCCTTGCATGTCATAGTTCATCACGAGGATCTAGTAGCTTAGTGATAGTGGCTAGAGAACTCTATCAATCACTATCTTATCTAGAAGTTTAACTCCCACTTGATTTAAGTGATTGTAGCACCCAGACATTCTGAGCACATGCCCACTAGCTAAGCTATTCTCCTCCATCTTGTTGGCAAAAGAACTTGTCAGAGGTCTTATACCTCTCAACACGGGCATGAGCCTGAAATCCCAATTTCAGCTCTTGGAACATCTCATATGTCTGATGACGTTCAAAACGTCATTGGAATCCTGATTCTAAGCCGTAAAGTATGGTGCACTAAACTATCAAGTAGTCATCAGGATGTGTCTGTCAGGTGTTCACAACATCCACAGACGACGTTGTAGGGGTTTGCACATCGAGCGGTGCATCAAAGACGTAAGCCTTTTGTGTAGCAGTGAGGACACTCCTCGGACTACGGACCTAGTCCACATCATTGCTTACAATATCTTTCAACTTAATCTTTCTCTAGGAACGTATTGAAACAGGGAGCTACAACGTGAGCTATTCATCTACAACATATTTGCAAAGACAATTTAGACTATGTTCATGATAATTGAGTTCATCTAATCAAATTATTTAATGAACTCCCACTCAGATAGACATCCCTCTAGTCATCTAAGTGAAACATGATCCGAATCGACTAGGCCGTGTCCGATCATCATGTGAGACGGACTAGTCATCAACGGTGAACATCTCATGTTGATCGTATCTTCTATACGACTCATGTTCGACCTTTTGGTCTTCCGTGTTCCGAGGCCATGTCTGTACATGCTAGGCTCATCAAGTCAACCTAAGTGTTTCGCATGTGTCCTGAGGCCATGTCTGTACATGCTAGGCTCGTCAACACCCGTTGTATTCGAACGTTAGAATCTATCACACCCGATCATCACGTGGTGCTTCAAAACAACGAACCTTCTCAACGGTGCACAGTTAGGGGGAACACTTTTCTTGAAATTTTAGTGAGGGATCATCTTATTTAAGCTACCGTCGTTCTAAGCAAATAAGACGTAAAACATGATAAACATCACATGTAATCAAATAGTGACATGATATGGCCAATATCATTTTGCTACTTTTGATCTCCATCTTCGAGGCTCCATGATCATCATTGTCACCGGCATGAGACCATGATCTCCATCATCATGATCTCCATCATCGTGTCTTCTTGAAGTTGTCTCATCATCTATTACTTCTACTACTATGGCTAACGCTTTAGCAATAGAGTAAAGTAATTACATGACGTTTATGTTGACACGCATGTCATAAATAAATTAAGACAACTCCTATGGCTCCTGCCGGTTGTCATACTCATCGACATGCAAGTCGTGATTCCTATTACAAGAACATGATCAATCTCATACATCATATATATCATTCATCACATCCTTTTGGCCATATCACATCACACGGCACATGCTGCAAAAACAAGTTAGACGTCCTCTAATTGTTGTCGCAAATTTTTACATGGCTGCTATAGGTTTCTAGCAAGAACGTTTCTTACCTATGCCAAAACCACAACGCGATATGCCAATTTCTATTTACCCTTCATAAGGACCCTTTTCATCGAATCCGATCCGACTAAAGTGGGAGAGACAGACACCCGCTAGCCACCTTATGCAACTAGTGCATGTCAGTCGGTGGAACCAGTCTCACGTAAGAGTAAGTGTAAGGTTGGTCCAGGCCGCATCATCCCACGATGCCGCCGAATCAAGATAAGACTAGTAATGGCAAGTAAATTGACAAAATCGACGCCCACAACAACTTGTGTTCTACTCGTGCATAGAAACTACACATAGACCTAGCTCATGATGCCACTGTTGGGGATCGTGGCAGAAATTTAAAATTTTCTACGCATCACCAAGATCAATCTTGGTAGTAATCTAGCAACGAGGGGAAGGAGAGTTCATCTACATACCCTTGTAGATCGCTAAGCGGAAGCGTTCAAGTGAACGGGGTTGATGGAGTCGTACTCGTCGCGATCCAAATCACCGATGATCCTAGCGCCGAACGGACGGCACCTCTACGTTCAACACACATACGGAACGGAGACATCTCCCATGCCTTGATCCAGCAAGGAGGAAGGAGAGGTTGAGGAAGAGAGTCCAACAGCAGCACGGCGCCGTGGTGGTGATGGAGTGGTAGTTCTCCGGCAGGGCTTCGCCAAGCTCACGCGGAGGAGGAGAGGTATTGGAGGGGAGGGGCTGCGCCAGGTTCAAGGGTGTGGCCTCCCTCCCACCCCTCCACTATTTATAGGTGGGGAGAGAGGGGGCCGGCCACCCCTAGATCCCATCTAGGGTTGGGGGCGGTGGCCAAGGGGGGGAGGAGTGCCTCCCAAGTCAAGTGGAGGCCCTCCCCCTTAGGGTTTCCCCACTCCCATGCGCATGGGCCTTGGGGGGCTGGTGCCCTTGGCTCATTAAGGTTAGGGCGCCCCCTTACAGCCCATGCTGCTGTATTGGACGTGGTCGAACATTTTCCGGACCTCCGGACCCCTCCGGAATCCTCCGGAACCTTCCGGAAGCTTCCCGGTACAATACCGGAAAAAACTGAACTTTTCCCGGAACCCGAACAACAACTTTCCATATATAAATCTTTGCCTCCGGACCATTCCGGAACTCGTCGTGACGTCCGGGATCTCATCCGGGACTCCGAACAACATTCGGTAATCACATAAAAGTCTTCCTAATAACCCTAGCGTCATCGAACTTTAAGTGTGTAGACCCTACGGGTTCGGGAACCATGCAGACATGACGGAGACAACTCTCCGGACAATAACAAACAGCGGGATCTGGATACCCATGTTGGCTCCCACATGTTCCACGATGATCTCATCGGATGAACCACGATGTCGAGAATTCAATCAATCTCGTATTCAATTCCCTTTGTCCAGCGGTATTGTACTTGCCCGAGATTCGATCGTCGGTATCCGGATACCTTATTCAATCTCGTTACCAGCAAGTCTCTTTACTCGTTCCGTAACACATCATCCCGTGATCAACTCCTTGGTCACATTGTGCACATTATGATGATGTCCTACCGAGTGGGCCCAGAGATACCTCTCCGTTTACACGGAGTGACAAATCCTAGTCTCGATTCGTGCCAACCCAACAGACACTTTCGGAGATACCTATAGTGTACCTTTATAGCCACCCAGTTACGTTGTGACATTTGGCACACCCAAAGCACTCCTAAGGTATCCGGGAGTTGCACAATCTCATGGTCTAAGGAAATGATACTTGACATTAGAAAAGCTTTAGCAAACGAACTACACGATCTTGTGCTAGGCTTAGGATTGGGTCTTGTCCATCACATCATTCTCCTAATGATGTGATCCTGTTATCAACGACATCCAATGTCCATGGTTTGGAAACCGTAACCATCTATTGATCAACGAGCTAGTCAACTAGAGGCTTACTAGGGACATGGTGTTGTCTATGTATCCACACATGTATCTGAGTTTCCTATCAATACAATTCTAGCATGGATAATAAACGATTATCATGAACAAGGAAATATAATAATAACCAATTTATTATTGCCTCTAGGGCATATTTCCAACAGACCGGCTATTGTTCATCAATGGGCTCCTGTTCATCCAGCCTCCACCGGCTACTGTTCAACCACCCCTCCATTGGCTACTGTTCATCCAGCCCTCCACCTGCTACTGTTCAACCAGCCCTCCATGGGGTCCTGTTCATCCACCCCCAACCGGCTCGATCGGGGTCATGTTCATCCAGCGGCAACGGCCTCTACTACCACGGGGTCATGTTCATCCAACCCCCACCAGGAACAGTTCATCCAACCCCCAACAACGCTCACTGTTCATCAAGAGGCAGCAGGTTCGATCAGCTTCAGTTAGCAGTAGTAGCAAAGGAATCACTCAATCGAGTTCAATTAATAGCCAGATCGATCGATCGCTTGGGTTGAGTAACGCGTAGCCTGCAGTGCAATGGCTCGGGTTCAATAGGCGAACGCCTCGCTCGGGTTCAGGTAGAGCCCAATGCCTCGCACCCACGCATGTACATGTATGAGAGAAACATGCAATCCCACTGTGCATCGGTCGGCCCCGACCACCCACCGTAACCGGGAACTCCCCGATATTTTCCTCGCCCTCACTTCTACCATAGTTTTTTCCATCATGGACAGCCCAAAGAATGTCATGCAGTTGCGTCTCCGGCCCGCCCAGGACGAAAAGCCCATTTTCTGTCATGATTTTTTGTCATAGAAGTAGGAGCCCACCACATCTATGATGTCATAGTTATGTCATAGTTATCATCATAGAAGTGTCATAAGCATGATAGAAAAAAATTGGTTCGGCCCAAAATGTCACGAATGTGTCTTTTTTTTGTAGTGCACACAAACACACACACACCACAACCCCACCCTCGCTCGAAACCCTAGCAAGGTCGTCGCCATCGCTGCCACAAGGCCTCCATTGTCAACATCTGTCGGTTTGCCCGTGTAGCTTACCCGCTGATCTCCATACCCTAGCCGCCCTGAGTTTCTTAGATGATGCCTGCCAAACGCCCCCTTTCCCATATATCCCCATCCCCATCCCGATACCTCACTCGAGAGCATCGCAGCCTAAGCCCGGCTACGCCTTCCGTGGAGCTCGAGGAGCGACTGGCCCAAAAGAGGTGTATCATAGCCTCTTCGCCCGACGTCGCTAAGGTGGCCGCCGAGGAAGCTAATGACCATTACTGGCCACAGGCTCTCAATCAGCGGTCTGGAGTATGCGCTTATGTCGCGGACACCGGCTACGACATCGAGGTCGTCCACAGCGATGGCCTGACGCGGGCTATGTCACAGGTTAAGTGGCCCACCCCCAACCCCTCGGGTTCAACCGTCGTCGATCTCATCCATGGCCCCGTCGCTGAACTCCTCTGGCTCGCTATCAAGAATTTTCCATCCTGCATCGCCATCAAGCCCCTTTTGTCATTTCTGAAGGACACATTCTGTTACGCTGGCTTGGGACCCATAGCTTCCAAGTCAAACCTCATCGACGGAAACCATGAGGAGGGCGCCCTCTCTACCTCTTCCAAGGGGAAAGAGCCCATCTGCAACATTAGGGAGGGCACCCTACAGCCGTGCTCTTCCAAGGGGAAGGAGCCCATCTGAGACAACATGGAGCGCACCCAGGGTCCGTGCTCTTCCCACGGGAACGAGCCCATCTGTGACAAGTGAGGAAACCCATGATTTGTTTTGCCGTGCCTCTTCACAGGGGGGAACCCATGATTTGTTTTGTCGAGTCCCTTTTGTAGTGTCATGAGAATATGTCCAGTTTTAATTGCTATATTTGGTTGTTAGCAGTATGCCTTGTCTATTTCAGTTGTTCACAATGTGATTATCTATATGTGCAACTATTTACTGTGCAATACATTTTCATCAATATTTGTTCTAAACATACCAATAGGAATGCATATATTTGCTTGTTGTTAAGCCTGTTATAGCTAGCATATGACTCTTTCAAAGTTTTTTGGTTGTTCGGTCGTTTGTAGTTAGCATATGTCTAGTTTCAAATGATATCATTGGTTGTTCGTAGTATGCCTTGTTTATTCCAGTTATTCATAACGTGATGTTCTATATGTGCAAGTATAAACTGTGCAGTTCAATTTCATCAATACCAGTTTCAACAATACCACTATGAATGACTATATTTGGTTGTTGTTAAGCATGTTGTAGTTAACACGCATTTCCATTTTTATTTAACAATAATCAGTGTACTTAGACCGGCACAATACTAGTTTGAATGACTATATTTGCATGTTGTTAAATGTTAGGCCTATTGCAGTTAACACACATTTCCACTTGTTTTGCTTAACTAGCATGCTTAAACCTACACACTGAAGCTATCATTTGGAGATGGAAAAAGTCCAAAATAAACCTTGAAGTTGTAGACAAAAGCTAAATCAAACCCTGAACTTTGAATCCCGGAAATTGGCACTCTGAACTTGTAATCCCGGTCTATTTTGGACCCTAGACCTGTTTGGCACGCTGGGAAGACTACAATCCTGGCCGGGATTCCAGCTACTCTCACGGACTAGAATTTGGGCAGGCCCACTATAACACAACAAGAATTCATGAGGTTTAAAAAATGTTCACACATTTCTAAAATTGTTCAAAAGTTAAAAATGTTTCTATTTTCTAATTTTTGCACAAATTCAATTCGTTTTGTGTTTTTAAAAACTAGTTGGAATTTTGTGTTTCGCACAAAATCAACTCTATTAGCATTTTTAAAAACTGTTCGCGATTTCAAAAAAATCACATTTATCAAAAAATGTTCAGAATTCCAATACTTTTTCACATGCTATGAAAAATATTTCGTATTTTCAAAATTGTGTCACATTTTTAATACAATTTTTGGAATTTCGTAAATTATTTCATAAATAATGTATTTAAAAAATGTTTCGGATTGTTGGCAGTGGACTCGACTGGGCCAGCCCACCAGACATGAAGCGAGTTTTTTTCCTTAACAAGTCACGTAAAAAATTCTTCCTTTATTTTTCTTAATGGACGACATAATGATTCGAAAACAAAAAAACATGTTGTGGAGTCGAACTTGGGACCTGGTAGCCACTACACCACACGACTATGACTGACATAGCAGAGGCCCGAAATATTTAATCAGAAACCAAAGCGCCGAACATTGTAAAGATTTTTTAGGGGCAAACAATTATTGAAAACGTATTTATTAATGAAATCTTTGAACATTTTATAAAGTGCAAGAACTTTTTGAAAATTTCGAATACTTCTAAAAAACAAACAACTTTGAAAAAGCGAACACCTTCATAAACATTTTTTGAAACCTGAACAAAATTTAAAGTGCAAACGCTCTTTGAAACATAATATTTTTCTGCAACCTGAACAAAATATTAAAGTGCGGACACGTTTTGATTCATAAACATTTTCTGAAACCTGAAAATATTTTGTGCCATCCAGAAAATATCACAAGTTTTAAAAAATGTATGTGCCAATCCAAATGATTATACATTGTATAATAATATTTGTATGATTCAAAAAATGTTTTATACACTAAAAAATGTAACATTTCAAGAATGATCACGAGTTCCAAAAAATGTCTCCGTGACATTTTTAAAAGAATGTGTTTACAATGTAAAAAAAATATTTGTGTGATGTAAAAAATGTGTCAAAACCTTAACAGAATATATGTGGCATGTCCTTGAGAAAGTGTATGCAAATTTAAAAATGTTGAACCACGTAAAAGAGTGTTGTGTAGTTTTATAAAACGTTTATCATCATTAAGAAAATGTAAAACATGTAGTTGAAAAAATATTACCATGTATTCAAAAAGTTTTGAAAACATGTAATTTATAAATGTACATAAAATATTTGAAAATATCAAAAGTTTATCCAAAAATATTTAATGTGTGTGTTAAAAAATGTACATTGTGTACTGAGAAAAATTAGACCTGTGTAAAAATGAAAAAAGAAATGAAAACGCAAAAGGAAAAACTAAGAAAAAACCAGATTAGTGCGCGCGAGCGAGCAATTGCGCTACTGGGCCGGCCCAATTCAGCAAATCCCGGCCATGTTCTGTCAAGGTTTAAAATAGACCAGGATTAGAGAGTTTGGTGTGCTGATTTCAGGGATTGAGAGTTCGGGGTTTGATTTAGCTTTCGCCTACAAATTGAAGGTTTGTTTTGGACTTTTTCCTTTGGAGATTATTTTTCTGCCATGGATATATTTGGTTGATATTTAGCTTGTTGTGCTTAACATGCCTCTTGATGTACTTACACAAGACAATTTTGGGAACGATTGTTGTTTACCATCAAGGTTAGTTTCATCCCATGGCTTATATATACTCATTGTTCAGGTTATCGATAGCTGGTACCATATAGGTCGGGGTCTGATAAGGGACTAATCGGTGAATCAGACTTTTAACTGGATATATCTTTAACCCATTTATCAGTAGGTTAACTAGGGCCATGTATAATATATTTGAGGCTACACAGCAACATGCACTATACTGAATGTCTAAATATGCAATGCTAGGCTGCATAGCAACAAGGAAGAATGTTACCTTAAGGTTCTGTTGATGTCTAGATGTGCGCAGAAGAGCAGCAGCAACAACAACAACACAATAGGAGTTAATCAACTAATATGTAAAAATGCAATAAACCCCCTTCGGCCCATAATATAAGATGTTAATTCATCCAATATGTTAGTATATTGGATGTTATAAGATACTCCCTCCGTCCCAAAATAAGTGACTCAACTTTGTATAGCTTTGTACTGAAGTTAGTACAAAGTTGGGTCACTTATTTTTGGACGGAGGGACTATTATATAATGGGATGGAGGGATTGTTGTACTACATCATTGTGTAATTGTTGTTTAGCTTCTAATATTAAGTTGGTGCTTTTAGGTACATATGTCATTGGTAAAGATCCGCTCTTCTGCCCTTTCTGTGTATGGGGCAATGAGATATTGATGAACCAGCATCAAGTGAGGAAGCCGATAAAGATTGTTAGTAGAATGGGTCAAAAGATGGCTATTAAACTATTTTTTTACACTTTATCCAAGACAACAGCAAACTGTAGGATGGTAAGTAAGAACTCTGCAGCCTTCTTTTTACTGCCCATAATGAGTTGTGTTAGATGACAATGTCTGAATCCTTTTCCTCTGCAGTGTTCCCAAAGGTTAAAGTATTTCTACCGAAACACGATGACTATCTAGATGTGTTCATGAAGATAGCGAAGGATGGGCGGTCGGCCATCACAAGGGGTTGGACTAGAGTCATGCGTTCCTTTTGCATGGAGGAGGGCACAAATGGGCATTCCGCTTCACCTTGTTCAACAACCAGAATGTATTTTGCCTCTTTCTTTACCATCTTTAATAGTGCAAGTATACAACTGTGGTTCATCATTCTTTATTTGGTGCTTATGGAATTCTTGAACATATGTACCTGTGAACCGGATAATGCATTGGTTGTTCAAACCTGATGGATATGAATAAAGCTATAACATAATTTCAAATTCAAATCCCGTACAATTTTAAATAGAAGCAACTAAATTACGGTGCAATTACGCTCTACAGGTCGTTACGGTGCACACGGTCGATAAAACACAAACGTTTGTGATATACACCATAATCCGACATGGTTCACAGAGAGGAAACGTGTGCAAGGATGCACATAGTTGCAGTTTTGCAAGGCGTGTGTGCTGTTAGACAATGCCACAAACGGTGCGGCCAAACTAAATGTTTGTGATAGTTGCCTTATCGTACACGATTTGCAATCATGAACTATTTCTGATGTGGTACACATCATAAACATTGCACCACAGAATTGCGTGTGTGATAGTTATCATGTACGATGATGTTACCACGGTCCAACATTTCATAATCCTATCTGATACCCGTACGATGATTAGCTAATCTTCTTAATTAGTTATAGCATACTGTTTGGAAAAAGTGAATGCATGTGATTGTTTGATTATCATACACATTCTATAATTGTGAACTGTTTGTGATGGGCCGCGCATCATAAATGTAGCACCACAGAATACCGACTGTGATTGCAATGCGAGCACAAAGAGTAGCAAGGATTAAGCATTTGGGATATTCGAGATATCATAAACTTTTTTATAGGGACAACTGTATGCATCATGGCTCCCTATCCCCGATGGTTTTTGGGTCATGTGGGAATGACCCCCTTATCGCACACACTCACTTGGCGACAGTTCAAAATGCCATCGCCGATAGGGGTTAAAACCCGTTTGTATAGCACCTCGTTGTACCTGTGCTTGTATCATCTGCGAAATATCCATATTCCGCATTCAATGCTTGCCACTGGCTAGCATCCAGGAGGTGTCTCAGCTTCGTATCATCTCTGTTGTCAGGCTTCACCCTCTCCGTGTGACAGCGCATGAACTTTGTTTCCTTAGGATCTACAAAATAACGCTGCAGACGGGGAGTGATTGTTAAGTACCATACAACTTTCTCGGGAAATTTCTTCCCGGCCTTCTTGTATCAAGAAGCATTGCACACCAGACAACTAGTTTTTTATGCATGCTCCTTCCGATAAATGATGAAATCGTTGATGCATGCCTGGTATCTAATGTGGGGTAGATCAAGAGGGCACACGATCTTCTTGGCCTCACTGACACTAGTAGGATACAGGTTCCCTGAGGGAAGAACTTTATTATGTAGATACTTCAAATGCTCATTGAGGCTTGTGTCTGTCCATTTGTTTTTGGCCTTCATCTTTAGAAGTTCGAGCGTGAAACTCAAGCGGGTCACCACGAGATCGCAACCGTCATAAAATGGAGTATTCGAGTCTACCTCCAGTTGCGCCAGCTTGGCCTCCTCTCTTGAAGCGGCTCTGTCACTAGCCATACTCTTGCGAAGTAGGTCTCGAACATGAGGGTCCCGTACGACTAAACTTAGTCACGTCGAAGACTACGGCGTATCTGCCTATTCTCCGCCGTGTCCGGCCTCTTCTCCTCCGCCATGTCCTACGCCCTCAAACTCTTCTTTAGGTCCATCATCGTCGGGCATCTCTTCGTCTACCCCCATGTCGTTATTGTCTGCCATGTGGACATCCTCATCATCATCTTCAGTTATCCTCCGAGTATACCCATCCATGAAACCATGCATGAGAAGGTGTGCCTTCAAACTGCCACGGTCAAAGGGGTCCAAGATGATGATTGGTTTGCATCTTCTACATGGACATATAACCCTAGTCCAGTTATTTAAATACACATCACGCACCGCAGATCGCAACCGTCTTCCCACCACCCTTCCACTAACCTTAATGATTGCCTGCGCGGTATAATAAGCAAAAGAATTTTTACCATGCATGCATATATCAAAGTCATACAAAATTTCGGCATGACCTTCCCTAAAAGTATGGCATATAGAGTTTGCCCGAAATTCGACGAAATGGAAATAAATTAACATTTCGGTAAAACATAAGCAACTCATGTCACGCATGATCCGACAAATACACATATGCGGCAACTCATGTCACACACACATATTCCCACCATCATAGCACAAACACACATATTTCCACTAATTCTTGCAAAGCACAACTTTTTGCTCACCTTTCGTCCCGAGAGAGGGATCAATCGAGCAAACATACAGTAGATGGCCGGTGCCACTATCTAGGGATCGAAAGTAGTAGGACAAAGATGCATGGTAGATCTAGTTGGAAGGAGATGCTCCACCTAACTAGTGGAGATGAGGGAGAGCTAGCTAGTGAGACAAACGTATTAATGGGGAAAGTGAAGGAGGGAGAGACAAAAAAAGTTATAAGGAAGCTAGAGAGAAAGAGAGGTCATTAATGGAGGAGATGGTGGATGGGGGCATTAATGGGGAGACAAGAGAGGTAGGAGAAGGAAGAACTAAGTGAGGGAGGTAGATGAGGGAAAGGGGAGGGGAGGGGGAGAGGGAGAAAAGGTGGCAACTATGCGTACCAGTAGCGCGGAGTGACAATGAGCGCTACTGCTAATCTCCATAGCAGTAGCTCTTATCGGTGGCCCTGCGCTGCTACTAGTCGGGGCCCACCTACTGGCATGGTGCACCAACATCAGTAGTGGTGGCCTGCCGACAAGCACTACTACTCTGCTATTAGTAGTAGTGTTGGTTTATGCCAAACGCTACTACTATGGGCAGCCTCGGTCGATGGCGATGGGGCCACTTAGTAGTAGCGGTGCATTGCCGCCTAGAGCTACTGCTAATTTTCTACTTGTAGCGTTGGTTGCTCCCCATCACTACTGCTAATTAGCAGTAGCGCTTCTCCCTTTTCCAGCGCTACTGCTAAAATTCTATCTATAAGCTTTCTCCTGGTAGTGGGTGTCAAAAGCGGGGCTTCACAGACCCAAGAAAGGTTCAAACTTTTGGGGCGTGCGCGAAGGACTCTACTAGGCTCTGACTTGCTGCTCACTGCCCCACGATGATGCTCCATTGTGCTTGAGTGAGTGGAAGAAGGGAGGAACACGATGATTTACCCAGGTTCAGGCCACCTTGCGGTATAAGACTCTACTCCTGCTTTGTGGTGGATTGCCTCGCGAGGAGGATGAGTATGAACTAGTACAAGGGTGAGTTGCCCTGTCAAGGCTCGGGAGGTGAATGGATTCGGTCCCCCTCTCTACAGTGGAGGTTGGCCTATACTTATACTGACCCGGTCCTCTTCCCCCAAGGCTTTAGGCGAGAAGGGATACCACAACGACCAATTTTGAAGGGGGCAGTAGTACACCCTATCTTGACTAAAGGTGGTCTTCGCTTGCAAAGCTTCTCATCGTGACGCGCGGGTAGGCTCGGTGATGACCTCAGTCCTGCCGAGGCCATGGTCTTGGTCTTGTTGCACTAGGACGGAAACCTTTGTGGGATTCATCGGGAACCAGTGTATGTACTTGCCTCCTTAGCACCAAAGAGGAAAGCATCCTTGTCTGTGCCCGTTGGCGCCCTCCTGGCGCTGCTTGTCATGGCCCATGTCACCCCGCGCCTCGCGAGGTTGCGTGGCGAGCCTAGAAGTACCGCCCCTCGGGGGTCTCCTGAGGTAACCTCGGGAGACCGCCCTACGGGAGACCCTCGGGAGGCCTTGATGTAGTTCGTCTTGGGAGCCGGGGTCCCTCGCGAGGGTCTTGCTTGTGAAGTCTGGGCCCTTGGACACACCTGTCAGTGTCCTGGGAACTAGGGTACCCAGACTTGCCTTCCTGCAGCCCACGACGTGGCTCCTTCGGCAGCCTGGTGCGGCCCATCTACAAGACCGCCAAGACAAGACCCTCGCGAGGGGCCAAGCCTCACGAGGCGGACGACACCATGACCTCCCGAGGGTGTGGCCACTCCAGGCGGCCTCCCGAGGAGCGGAGATTTCTATGCAGGTACCCAGCCTCATGAGGCCACAATGACATGAGCCATGACGAC
Source organism: Triticum urartu (assembly GCF_056163025.1). NCBI lineage: Eukaryota > Viridiplantae > Streptophyta > Magnoliopsida > Poales > Poaceae > Triticum > Triticum urartu. The sequence continues at coordinate 187,322,852 of NC_141873.1, read as the reverse complement.
CAAGGCCAACCGGGCGCCACCGGGCGCAGAGGAGGCAGTTTCCTTTTTGGTGCTAAGGAGGCAAGGACAGACGTGGGTTCCCGAGGAATCTCCCAAAGGTTTCCATTATGGTGCTACAAGACCAAGACCGCATGCTCGGTAGGACGGAGGTCATCACCGAGCCCACCGCTGCATCACGACCGGATGCTTTGCAGGAGAACACCACCTTTCGTCAGGATTAGATGTACTACTTGTCCCCTTTCAAATTGGTCGTTGTGGAATCCCTTCCCGCCTAAGTTTCGGGGAGAGGACCAAGGCCACTATAAATATAGGTTAGCCACCACCGTAGAGGGATCCAGATCCAATCCTTTCCACCCTCACCACCAGAGCCCTCACGAGGTTGTTCATCCACTGTACTAGTTCATCCTCAGCCCCTCATGAGGCCAATCGACCACAAAGAAGGAGTAGGGTTTTACACCGCAAGGTGGCCCGAACCTAGGTAAACTGTCATGTTCATCTTCTCCCTCACCCTCACGAATCCAGCTAGGCTGGGCTACAGGACGGCAAGCTCTGGACTTGAGAGGTTGAGATCTTCGTACACGACCCTGAGTTCGAACCTTCTTGGGTCTGCAGAGCCCTGAATCTGACATTTGGCATGCCAGGTAGGGGCCTGTCGGATTCTTCCGTCGAGTCCCACTTCATCCCGCTCCGTCGCACCCATGGAGGATGCCTGCCGGGTCCGTTCCGAGCGCCGAGCCACTCGCATCGCTCCGATGGTGCCCGCGGGCCGCGGCGCCCCGCGCAGCTCTGCTTCCCCTGCAGCCAATGCCGCCACCGACCCTACCGCCCATGAGCAGCAAGACTCGTTGCCGCCACCCTCCGTGCGGCGCGACGCCCGCACCGCCACTCCATCACCCACTCCAGCCATGCCGTCGTCCTCGCATGCTCGCTGTGGTCCGGCAAATGCGCAGGTTGCGCTGCTCATGGCGTACGGCTCCTGCGTTATCGCCCCGCCAATGACCTCTACAACGACTGGCTTGGCCACATCACCGAGCTCGTCAGCACCGCCGGCGAGGCCCCTACACCATCCCGCTCGCTCCATCCCCCGCCGTCCCAGGCAGGCGACATGGCTCATGGTGTGCCCCCTCCTCATCCTCTGTGGGGCGCCGACCCTGAGCCCAGGCGTGATCCGCCCCAGCGCGACCCGCCGCACGGAGCACCGGCGCCCGATGAGGCAAGATGCCAGGTGGTCCAGCGGCCGCAAGCTGATGCATGCGCGCTCCTAGCACCACAGCGCCAGTACCAGGACCATGCGCCGCCGAAGGTCGTGGCGCACAGGCGTCAAGACAAAGCTCCACCCATGCGGTCGACACCTGTGAGTGCGGCAGGCTATCGTGCCTTCAACCTAGAACTGTGCTACGTCGTCTGGCCCGGCAAGTTCAAGCCAGACCTGCCTCCACGCTATTGATAACCCACAAGTATAGGGGATCGCAACAGTTTTTGAGGGTAGAGTATTCAACCCAAATTTATTGATTCGACACAAGGGGAGCCAAAGAACATTCTCAAGTATTAGCAGTTGAGTTGTCAATTCAACCACACCTGGGTAACTTAGTATCTGCAGCAAAGTATTTAGTAGCAAAGTAATATGGAAGTAACTATAACAATAACAAAAGTAATATTTTTGCGTTTTATAGTAATTGTAACAGTAGCAACGGAAAAGTAAATAAGCGAAGAAAAATATGTGAAAAGCTCATAGGCATTGGATCGGTGATGGAGAATTATGCCAGATGTGGTTCATCATGTAACAGTCATAACATAGGGTGAGAAGAACTAGATCCATTTCATCAATGTAATGTAGGCATGTATTCTGAATATAGTCATACGTGCTTATGGAAAAGAACTTGCATGACATCTTTTGTCCTACCCTCCCGTGGCAGCGGGGTCCTAGCGAAAACTAAGGGATATTAAGGCCTCCTTTTAATAGACTACCAGACCAAAGCATTAACACATAGTGAATACATGAACTCCTCAAACTACGGTCATCACCGGGAGTGGTCCCGACTATTGTCACTTCGGGGCTGCCGGATCATAACACATAGTAGGTGACTATAGACTTGCAAGACAGGATCAAGAACTCACATATATTCATGAAAACATAATAGGTTCAGATCTGAAATCATGGCACTCGGGCCCTAGTGACAAGCATTAAGCATGGCAAAGTCATAGCAACATCAATCTTAGAACATAGTGGATACTAGGGATCAAACCCTAACAAAACTAACTCGATTACATGATAAATATCATCCAACCCATCACCGTCCAGCAAGCCTACGATGGAATTACTCACGCACGGCTATGAGCATCATGAAATTGGTGATGGAGGATGGTTGATGATGACGACGGCGACCGATTCCCCTCTCCGGAGCCCTGAACGGACTCCAGATCAGCCCTCCCGATAGAGTTTAGGGCTTGGCAGCGGCTCCATATCGTAAAACGCGATGTATGTTTCTCCCTGATTTTTTTTCTCCCCGAACATGAATATATGGAGTTGGAGTTGAGCTCGGTGGAGCTCTAGGGGGCCCATGAGGCAGGGGGCGCGCCAAGGGGGGCAGGCGCGCCCCCACCCTCGTGGCTAGGGTGTGGGCCCCCTGGCCTTGATTCTTTGCCAGTATTTTTTATTATTTCCAAAAATAATCTCCCTGGAGTTTCAGGTCATTCCGAGAACTTTTGTTTCTGCACATAAATAACACCATGGTAATTCTGCTGAAAACAACGTCAGTCCGGGTTAGTTCCATTCAAATCATGCAAGTTAGAGTCCAAAACAAGGGAAAAAGTGTTTGGAAAAGTAGATACGACGGAGATGTATCAGCTATGACGGCACTCCTGACCCCGCGGAGTTCCTCCAGCTCTACTCGTTGAGCATTGAGGCGGCGAATGGAGATGAGAAGGTAATGGCAAACTGGTTCCCCATGTCCCTCAAGGACGGCACGCGCTCCTGGCTCCTGCACCTCCCGGATGGGTCGATCTCCTCGTGGGACGAGTTTTGCGAGCGTTTCATCACCAACTTCCAAGGCACCCGTGATCGCGCTCCTGCGATGGGCGACCTGCGGCGCGTGAAGCAGCAACCAAGCGAGACCTTGCACAAATACATATAGCGCTTCACGAACGTCCACCTCAAGATCCAGAAAACTTTTGGGATCCCCTATACTTGTGGGTTATCAAGACTATTTTCTGGCGCCGTTGCCGGGGAGCATAGCTCTATTCTTTGAGTCACTTGGGATTTATATCTGCTTATCATTATGAAGAACTTGAAAGATCCGAGAACTAAGATTTATCCCTCAACTACGAGGGGAGGTAAGGAACTACCATCTAGCTCTGCACTTGATTCACCTTCTGTTTCGAGTAAGCTTGCGACACCTATACCTGCTTCTGCTATTCGTTCTGATATGCCGTATGTTATTGATGATGCCACTTCTGCTATACATGATACTTATGATGAAACTACTTCTATGCTTGATACTAATGTGCCACTTGGTGAATTTCTTGATGAACAACTTGCTAGGGCTAGAGAGAATGAAAATATTGAATCTGATAATACTAATGAAAGTGATGATGAAGACTTGCCTGTTATTCCTAAGGGTTATGTTTTTGATAAAGAAGCTTCTTTAGCTATTTTAGCTTGCAAAGATAGATACGAGTTCAAGAGGTTATTAGCTAAATGGAAGCAGCAATCTCTTAATGCTAGAATGAAACCTGACCCTGCTTTAGCTACTTCACCTATCTTTGTTACTGATAAGGATTATGAATTCTCTGTTGATCCTGATATAATTACTTTGGTTGAATCCGATCCTTTTCATGGCTATGAATATGAAACTGTTGTGGCACATCTTACTAAATTAAATGATATTGCCACCCTGTTCACTACTGATGAGAGAACTCGTTACTTTTATATCCTTAAAATATTTCCGTTCTCATTAAAGGGTGATGCTAAGATATGGTTTAATTCTCTTGATCCTGGTTGTGTGCATAGTCCCTTGGATATGATTTATTACTTCTCTGCTAAATATTTCCCTGCTCATAAGAAACAAGCTGCTTTAAGGGATATATATATAATTTCGTGCAAATTGTAGAAGAGAGTCTCCCACAAGCTTGGGGGAGGCTTCTCAAGTTACTTAATGCTTTTCCTGATCATCCTCTTAAGAAAAATGAAATACTTGATATCTTTTATAATGGACTAACAGATGTTTCCAGAGACCACCTGCATAGTTGTGTTGGTTCTATTTTCAGGGAAAGAACACCGGATGAAGCTGAAATTCTATTGAATAATATGTTGACAAATGAAAATAATTGGACACTTCCTGAGCCAGCTCCTGAGCCAACTCGTGAGCCTATTCCTAAACCAACTCCGAAGAAAAGGGGTGTTCTATTTCTGAGTCCTGAAGATATGCAAGAGGCAAAGAAATCCATGAAAGAAAAGGGCATTAAAGCTGAAGATGTTAAGAATTTACCTCCTATTGAAGAAATACATGGTCTTAATTTATCGCCTGTTGAAGAAATATATGGTTTTAATCCATCACCTATTGAAGAAACACATGGTCTTGATAACCCGACATATGTAGTAAAGGTAAATTCTCTCTATAGATATGATAAAGCTGAAATCCCTCCTACTAAGTTTGCTAGCCAATGTTTGGATGAGTTTGATAACTTTATGGTTAAGCAAGAAGACTTCAATGCTTATTTTGGTAGACAATTGAAATACAATTCAAATATGCTTGAACACTTGGGTGATTATATGGCTAATGTCAAAGGTGAACTTAAACTTATTAGTAAACATGCTTCTATGGTTACCACTCAAGTAGAACAAGTACTTAAAGCTCAAAATGATTTGCTCAATGATTTGAATAGTAAGAATATTGATAATGTTGTTAGAGTTATGACTAGAGGTGGTAAAATGACTCAGGAACCTTTGTATCCTGAAGGCCATCCTAAGAGAATTGAGCAAGATTCTCAGAGAAATAATATAGATGCACCTAGTCCTTCTAAAAGGAAGAAAAAGAAAAATGATAGGACTTTGCATGCTTCTAGTGAACCTGTTATTGAAACACCCGAGAATCCAAATGATATTTCTATTTCTGATGCTGAAACACAATTTGGTAATGAACCTGAAACTAGTGATAATGTTAATGATAATGTTCATGGTGATGCTCAACCTAGTAATGATAATGATATAGAAATTGAACCTGCTGTTGATCTTGATAACCCACAATCAAAGAATCAATGTTATGATAAGAAAGACTTTGTTGCTTGGAAACATGGAAAAGAAAGAGAACCATGGTGAGGGAGTCCTGGATTAGGGGGTCTCCGGACAGCCGGATTATATCCTTTGGCCGGACTGTTGGACTACGAAGATACAAGATTGAAGACTTTGTCTCGTGTCCGGATGGGACTCTACTTGGCGTGGAAGGCAAGCTAGGCAATACAGATATGGATATCTCCTCCTTTGTAACCGACCTTGTGTAACCCTAACCCTCTCTGGTGTCAATATAAACCGGAGGGTTTTAGTCCGTAGGACAACAACAACTACAACATACAATCATACCATAGGCTAGCTTCTAGGGTTTAGCCTCTCTGATCTCGTGGTAGATCTACTCTTGTACTACCCATATCATCAATATTAATCAAGCAGGACGTAGGGTTTTACCTCCATCAAGAGGGCCCGAACCTGGGTAAAACATTGTGTCCCCTACCTCCTATTACCATCCGCCTTAGACGCACAGTTCGGGACCCCCTACCCGAGATTCGCCGGTTTTGACAACCGACACATGGATTCAGAAACCCATGCCTTTTCCTCCCAAACCATCCAAGAAAAAGGATGATGAGGATTTGAGCGCTTTGCTGAAATGATTAGACCTATTAATGACCCACAAGTATAGTGGATCTATCGTAGTCCTTTTGATAAGTAAGAGTGTTGAACCCAACGAGGAGCAGAGGGAAATGATAAGCGGTTTCTAGGAAGGTATTCTCTGCAAGTACTGAAATAAGTGGTAACAGATAGTTTTGTGATAGGATAATTTGTAATTAGCAACAAGTAACAAAAGTAAATAAGGTGCAGCAAGGTGGCCCAATCCTTTTTGTAGGAAAGGACAAGCCTGGACAAACTCTTATATAGAGAAAAGCGCTCCTGAGGACACATGGGAATATCATCAAGCTAGTTTTCATCACGCTCATATGATTCGCGTTCCGTACTTTGATAATTTGGTATGTGGGTGGACCGGTGCTTGGGTACTGTCCTTACTTGGACAAGCATCCCACTTATGAGTAACCTCTATTGCAAGCATCCGCAACTACAACGAAAGTATTAAGGTAAACATAACCATAGCATGAAACATATGGATCCAAATCAGCCCCTTACGAAGCAATGCATAAACTAGGGTTTAAGCTTCTGTCACTCTAGCAACCCATCATCTACTTATTACTTCCCAATGCCTTCCTCTAGGCCCAAATAATGGTGATGTGTCATGTAGTCGATGTTTACATAACACCACTAGAGGAGAGACGACATACATCTCATCAAAATATCGAACGAATACCAAATTCACATGACTACTAATAGCAAGACTTCTCCCATGTCCTCGGGAACAAACGTAACTACTCACAAAGCATAAACATGTTCATAATCAGAGGGGTATTAATATGCATATAGGATCTGAACATATGATCTTCCACCAAATAAACCAACTAGCATCAACTACAAGGAGTAATTAACACTACTAGCAACCTACTAGTACATATCCCGGACTTGCAGACAAGAATTAGATACAAGAGATGAACTAGGGTTTTGAGAGGAGATGGTGCTGATGAAGATGTTGATGGAGATTGCCCTATCCTGATGAGAGGAGCGTTGGTTATGACGATGGCGATGATTTCCCCCTCCGGGAGGGAAGTTTCCCCGGCAGAACAGCTCTGCCGGAGCCCTAGATTGGTTCCGCCAAGGTTCACCTCGTGGTGGCGGAGTTTCGTCCGAGAAGATGGCTTCTTATTTTTTTTTTCATCGAAAGACTTCATATAGCAGAAGATGGCCACCGGAGGGCCACCAGGGGGCCCAAAATAAACGGTGGCGCGCCCAGGGGGTAGGGCGCGCCCCCACCCTCGTGGGCTGGGTGTGGCCCCTGGTGAATTTCTTCCACTGAGTATTTTTTATATATTCTGAAAACGTCTTCCGTGAAGTTTCAGGACTTTTGGAGCTGTGCAGAATAGGTCTCTAATATTTGCTCCTTTTCCAGCCCAGAATCCCAGCTGCCGGCATTCTCCCTCTTTATGTAAACATTGTAAAATAAGAGAGAATAGGCATAAGTATTGTGACATAATGTGTAATAACATCCTATAATGCAATAAATATCGATATAAAAGCATGATGCAAAATGGACGTATCACCTATCTTTTTGCGTATGTGAATAACTGATATGCTTAAAATGAATCCTTATGCCAAGTACATGAAAGATATTGTTACAAATAAGAGAAAGATACCGTAAGCTGAAATTTCCACCATGCCTGCTAATTATACTTTTAAGGGTGGAATACCAAAGAAACATGGAGATCCCGGTGTACCAACTATACCATGCTCCATTAAAAGAAACTATGTTAAAACTGATTTATGTGACCTTGGAGCCGGTGTTAGTGTTATGCCTCTCTCTTTATATCATAGACTTGATTTGAATAAGTTGACACCTACTGAAATATCTTTGCAAATGGCTGATAAATCAACTGTTATATCTATCGGTATTTGTGAGGATGTGCCTGTTGTAGTTGCAAACGTTACTATTTTAACGGACTTTGTTATTCTTGATATTCCCGAGGACGATAGTATGTCTATTATTCCTGGAAGACCCTTTTTGAATACTGCAGGGGCTGTTATTGATTGCACTAAAGGCAATGTCACTTTTCATGTTAATGGTAATGAGCATACGGTACACTTTCCGAGGAAACAACCTCAAGTTCATAGTATCAACTCTATTGGAAAAATTCCATCGATTATATTTGGAGGTTTTGAATTTCCTCTTCCTACTGTCAAGAAATATGATATTCTTATTATTGAGGATGTGCATATCCCTCTTGAGGTAACATAGTGTTATTCGAAATTTCTCCGGTTCCATGTTATTCGGAATGAGTTTGTTAACAAGACCTGATCAACCTTGTTAGTGGATTCCTTTTGATGATCATGAGATGGATGAAACTAGAAGGCACAACCTTCTGTACCCTCCTTTTACTTTCTGTTATTTATATTAAATAAATAAAAAATAGTATTTTTCTGTCTGTTATCTGATTATCCGTGCAATATAAAAATACCCTGAAAATAAAAGTTCTCCAAATGCCCTGAAATTTAAATATGATTTTTTCTGGAATATTTGAGAATATTTGGCACTGAGAACACAGCAGGGGGGTCATCCACCTGGCCACAAGGGTGGAGGGCGCGCCCTACCCCCCTGGGCGCACCCCCTGCCTCGTGGGCCCATGGTGGCCCTCCTCCACTTATTCCTACACCCACACACTTCTTCTTCCTCCCACAAACACGAATATCCAGCTCAAGCACGAGTTCTAGCTCATCTTGCTGCCATTTTCGATCTCCTTGCTCAAAGCACCCCTCACAAAACTACTTGGGGAGATTGTTCCTTGGTATGTGACTCCTCCATTGGTCCAATTAGTTTTTGTTCTAGTGCTTTATTCATTACAATTTTTTTGCTGCTTAGGTGACCCTATTCTTGAGCTTGCATGTCAAATTTATATGGTCAAAAGTAGTTTTGATGCATGATATAGGCCCTAGGCACTTGTAGGAGTAGTTGCTATCAATATTATTGAGTTTGGTTTACTTTTATTTTGATGTTACTAAAAATTTCAGAATTTTTCAGAAAATAATGAAGAGACTTTTGAGGGGCTCATCAAGCCGAAACTCGAAGGAAAAGGCACAGAAGCCCAAGTATAATCTGCCTCGCACCGCGGAGGTTCGGTCGTGTGAATGGCCTTCCGATGATTTCTTGAGAGCAGCCGGGATTTATGAAGATTTTTATGAATTGGCTAAGAATGCAGGCCTCACCGCTTTCCTCCACGACCAACGTGATCAGTATCTCCTACTCACAAATATCTTTGTGCAAAACTTTCATTTCCATTCTAGGAGCTCACCACCTACGGTGGAGTTTTATTTATATGATGAGCATAAGGAAATGTCACTTTATGATTTTTGTCGGGTTTGCTTGGTCCCTTTCGAGGGCATGATAGAGGAACCACATCGCAGCGATGTGGATGGGTTTATTGATATCATCACTATAGGAGAAACGAGGAAGGTTTTCGATGCACGAATCACTAGCATACATTTTCCTGTTTTACACTATTTTGCAATATTTGCTAGTCGTTGCTTAATTGGTCGTGGAAACTGTGGAAACCTTAGTGTTCCTGATATTATTATTTTGCTCCACGGTTTATTCAGTGATAACTCTGTTAGTATGGGCGGCATTATTGCTAAACGGTTAAGTCTAAACCGTTCAAAGGGCCCCATCTTTGGAGGCATCTATGCTTCACGCCTAGCTGCGCATTTTAACATACCTATTAGGCATTATGAGAAGGAAGAAAAAGTGCTGCCTCATGTTTATTTAGATTATAAGAGTATGGTGGCACATGATTTTATTGTTAAGAATAGGGAAGGAGAGCTTAAATACAAATTTTTCTTTCATAAACATCATCCTGAGACTATTACCCTGCCTGCTCCTTCCTTGTTTGATTTATCTGGAGGCCAGTACCTTGTTCTGTTAGAGGCTATTCACGCCTATCGAAACCCCACATTAGCCGCAGAGCCAGAGCCGGAACCACAAGTTGATCCTCCACGACAGTCTAATTACCAGTGGGATCCGACGATGATTGCCAACCAGTGGCAATCGGAGTCTTCTTCATCGCAGTACGACCCCAACTACTATTATGGATATCCGCTAGGCCAGCCGTGCCCATAGACTAACTTAGGCCAAAAGCCTAAGCTTGGGGGAGTATGTATTTCTCACTGACATTACATTTATGTTCACACACTCATTGCTAGATGTCGGTGCTCATACTTTTTCATTGTATCATCCATGCTAGTTTATTTTCCTTTTTATGCTTTCTTCTTGTGTGTTTGATAAACCTTAAGAAAAACCAAAAAATTAGTTGTAGATTTCAATTAGTTTAGTTTCCATGCTTGTAGTAGTAATTAAAAATAAAACCCAAAAAGATTTCCTGTTCTTCTTTTACTTGTTGGGAGCTTTCCCGTGTAAATAGTTTTATTTCTTTTCTTTGGGGGTCGATAGGAGAAGACCATAATTAAATTGTTGAAGTGGCTCTTATATGCATTATTGTTGATCTGACAAAAGAGCCCATATTGCCTTGTCTTCTCCTGTTTATTGAATGCTTGTAGATTCCAGCTTAGTCCAATGCACGTGCACTATTATTATTATCCACATCATTCGGTCGTGCAAGTGAAAGGCAATAATGATGATTCTATGATGAACTTATTGAGATGAGAAAAGCTGGTATGAACTCGACCTCTCTTGTTTTTGTAAATAGGATTAGTTCATCGTTCCTGATTCAGCCTATTATGAATAAACATGTTTGCAATGACAACTAGAGATCATAGTTCTTGTGCCATGCTTGATTAGCTAGGAGCTTATAATGGTTTACCTTGTGTGCCAACATGCTATTAAAATGGTTGTGATGTGGTATGATAGGGTGGTATCCTCCTCTGAATGATTTAAGTGACTTGACTTGGCGCATGTTCACGCATGTAGTTGAAACAAAATAAACATAGCCTTCACGATATTTATGTTCATGGTGGATTATATCCTACTCATGCTTGCATTCGGTGTTGATTAATTTTAATGCATGTTCATGACTGTTGTCGCTCTCTCGCTTGTAGCTTCCCAGCTTTTGCTAGCCTTCAACATGTTTACATTTGGGAACAAAATAAACATAGCCTTCACCATTCTATTTGGGAACCGCCTATAATGTGTGTAGCATGGAAGATATCGCCATCTCTTGGATGTTATGTTGACAATGAATGTATACCGCTCAAAATATTATTCACCTCTATTTCAAAACCGAGCTCCGGCACCTCTAGAAATCCCTGCTTCCCTCTGCGAAGGGCCTATCTATTTACTTTTATGCTGCGTCATCATCCTCTTATTAAAAAGCACCAATTGGAGAGCACCGCTATCATTTGCATTCATTACTGTTAGTTTACATTGAGTATGACTTGACTGGATCTCTTTTACCATGAATTACAATGTCTAGTCAGTCCTTGATCTTTAAAGGTGCTCTTCATTTATGTTTTGCGGTCTCAGAAAGGGCTAGCGAGATACCATCTTGTTATATCATATTATGATAGTTCTGAGAAAGTGTTGTCATCCGAGATTTATTATTATTGATCGCTAGTTGATTATGCCATTGACATGAGTAAACTTGAGACCTAAGCGTTATTGTGAATGTGGTTAGTTATAATCTTTGCTGAAAAATTGAATGCTGGCTTTACATATTTACAACAATAAGAGCAAACAGAGTTCGTAAAAGTTTTTCTTTATCACTTTCAGTTTATCAACTGAATTGCTTGAGGACAAGCAAGGGTTTAAGCTTGGGGGAGTTGATACGTCTCTGTCGTATCTACTTTTCCAAACACTTTTGCCCTTGTTTAGGACTCTAACTTGCATGATTTGAATGGAACTAACCCGGACTGACGCTGTTTTCAGCAGAATTACCATGGTGTTGTTTATGTGCAGAAACAAAAGTTCTCGGAATGACCTGAAACTTCACGAAACAACTTTTCGGAAATAATAAAAAATCCTTGCAAAAGATTAAGGCCAGGGGGTCCACCACCTGTCCACGAGGGTGGGGGCGCGCCTGCAAAAGATGACTTTGCTATGCTTAATGCTTGTCACTAGGGCCCGAGTGCCATGATTTCAGATCTGAACCTATTATGTTTTCATCAATAGATGAGAGTTCCTGATCCTATCTTGCAAGTCTATAGTCACCTATTATGTGTTATGATCCGTTAACCCCGAAGTGACAATAATCGGGATACTTACCGGTGATGACCATAGTTTGAGGAGTTCATGTATTCACTATGTGCTAATGCTTTGTTCCGGTACTCTATTAAAAGGAGGCCTTAATATCCCTTAGTTTCCATTAGGACCCCGCTGCCACGGGAGGGTAGGACAAAATATGTCATGCAAGTTCTTTTCCATAAGCACGTATGACTATATTCGGAATACATGCCTACATTACATTGATGAACTGGAGCTAGTTCTTTGTCACCCTAGGTTATGATTGTTACATGATGAACCGCATCCGGCATAATTCTCCATCACCGATCCATTGCCTACGAGCTTTCCATATATTGTTCTTTGCTTATTTACTTTTTCATTGCTATTGCTATCATCACTACAAAATATCAAAAACATTACTTTTTCTACCGTTACCTTTTGCTACCGTTACCACTACTATCATATTACTTTGCTACTAAATACTTTGTTGCGGATATTAAGTTTCCAGGTGTGGTTGAATTGACAACTCAGTTGCTAATACTTGAGAATATTCTTTGGCTCCCCTTGTGTCGAATCAATAAATTTGGGTTGAATACTCTACCCTCGAAAACTATTGCAATCCCCTATACTTGTGGGTTATCAGGGCCCTAGTGACAAGCATTAAGCATAGCAAATTCATAGCAACATCAATCTCAGAACATAGTGGATACTAGGGATCAAACCCTAACAAAACAAACTCGATTACATGATAAATCTCATCCAACCCATCACCGTCCAGCAAGCCTACGATGGAATTACTCATGCACAGCGGTGAGCATCATGAAATTGGTTATGGAGGATGGTTGATGATGATGACGGCGATGGATTCCACTCTCCGGAGCCCCGAACGGACTCCAGATCAGCCCTCCCGAGAGAGTTTAGGGCTTGGCGGCGGCTCCGTATCGTAAAACGCGATGAATCTTTCTCCATGTTTTTTTCTCCCCGAACACGAATATATGGAGTTGGAGTTGAGGTCGGTGGAGCTCCAGGGGGCGCGCCCCCACCGTCGTGGCTAGGGTGTGGGCCCCTGGCCTTGATTCTTTGTTAGTATTTTTTATTATTTCCAAAAATAATCTCCGAGGAGTTTCAGGTCATTCCGAGAACATTTGTTTCTGCACATAAATAACACCATGGCAATTCTGTTGAAAACAGCATCAGTCCGGGTTAGTTCCATTCAAATCATGCAAGTTAGAGTCCAAAACAAGGGCAAAATCGTTTGGAAAAGTAGATACGATGGAGACGTATCAACTCCCCCAAGCTTAAACATTTGCTTGTCCTCAAGCAATTCAGTTGACAAACTGAAAGTGATAAAGAAAATCTTCTACAAACTCTGTTTGCTCTTGTTGTTGTAAATATGTAAAGCCAGCATTCAAGTTTTCAGCAATGATTATGAACTAACCATATTCACAATAACTCTTAGGTCTCATGTTTACTCATATCAATGGCATAATCAATTAGTGAGCAATAATAATAAATCTCGGATGACAACACTTTCTCAAAACAATCATAATATGATATAATAGGATGGTATCTCGCTAGCCCTTTCTGAGACCGCGAAACATAAATGCAAAGCACCTTTAAAGATCAAGGACTGACTAGACATTGTAATTCATGGTGAAAGAGATCCAGTCAAGTCATACTCAATGTAAACTAACAGTAATGAATGCAAATGACAGCGGTGCTCTCCAACTGGTGCTTTTTAATAAGAGGGTGATGACTCAACATAAAAGTAAATAGATAGGCCCTTCGTAGAGGGAAGCATGGATTTGTAGAGGTGCCAGAGCTCGGTTTTGAAATAGATATGAATAATATTTTGAGCGGTATACTTTCATTGTCAACATAACAACCGAGAGATGGCGATATCTTCCATGCTACACACATTATAGGCGGTTCCCAAACAGAATGGTAAAGTTTATACTCCCCCTCCACCAACAAGCATCAATCCATGGCTTGCTCGAAGCAAGGAGTGCCTCCAACTAAAAACAGTCCCGGGGGAGTTTTGTTTGCAATTATTTTGATTTGATTTGCATAAAGCATGGGACTGGGCATCCCGGTGGCCAGCCATTTTCTCGTGAGTGAGGAGTGGAGTCCACTCCTCTTGAGAATAACCCGCCTAACATGGAAGATACGGATATCCCTAGTTGATACATGAGCTATTCGAGCATACAAAACATAATGTTTATTTGAAGGTTTAGAGTTTGGCACATACAAATTTACTTGGAACGGTAGGTAGATACTGTATATAGGTAGGTATGGTGGACTGATATGGAATAACTTTGGGGTTTATGGAATTGGATGCACAAGCAGTATTCCCGCTTAGTACAGGCAAAGGCTAGAAAAAGACTAGGAAGCGACCAGCTAGAGAGCGACAATAGTCATGAACATGCATTAAAATTAATCAACATCGAATCCAAGCATGAGTAGGATATAATGCACCATGAACATAAATATCGTAGAGGCTATGTTGATTTTGTTTCAACTACATGCATGAACATGTGCCAAGTCAAGCCACTCAAATCGTTCAAAAGAGGATATCACCCTATCATACCACATCACAACCTTTTTAATTGCATGTTGGCATGCAAGGTAAACCATTATAAGCTCCTAGCTAATTAAGCATGGCATAAGCAACTATAATCTCTAATTGTCATTGCAAACATGTTTATTCATAATAGGTTGAATCAGGAACGATGAACTAATCATATTTACAAAAACAAGAGAGGTCGAGTTCATACCAGCTTCTCCCATCTCAATCATTCCATCATATATCGTCATAATTGCCTTTCACTTGCACGACCGAATGATGTGAATAATAATAACAGTGCACGTGCATTGGACTAAGCTGGAATCTGCAAGCATTCAATAAATAGGGGAAGACAAGGCAATATGGACTGTTGGTTAAATCAACAATAATGCATATAGGTGTCACTTCAACAATTTAATCATGGTCTTCTCCTATCAACCCCCAAAGAAAAGAAAAGAAATAAAACTATTTACACGGGAAAGCTCCCAACAAGCAAAAGAAGAACAGGAAATCTTTTTTGGTTTTATTTTTAATTACTACTACAAGCATGGAAATTAAAACTAGCTAAAAGCTACAACTAATTTTTTTGGTTTTTCTTAAGGTTTGTCAAACACACAAGAAGAAAGCATAAAAAAGAAATAAACTAGCATGGATATTACAATGAAAAAGTATGAGCACTGACAACTAGCAATGGGTGTGTGAACATGAATGTAATGTCGGTGGGAAATACGTACTCCCCCAAGCTTAGGCTTTTGGCCTAAGTGGGTTTATAGCCACGGATGGCCTGGCGGATATCCAAAGTTGTAGTTGGGGTCGTACTGAGATGCAGCAGTCATTGCATCGTGGGCTGCAGCTTGGAGGCGAGCTATCTCAGCCCTCCTCTTATACTCTTCCGCCTCCTCTCTGGTTATAAAATATCTCCCTTTTGCCTGAAAGTCAAAGAAAGTAGAAGTAGGGAGAGCGACGTGATAGGTGCGTCGTCTGTCAAAGATTAGTCGGTACTGGAGGAACTGATCATTCCTCTCAACAAAATGATGATGAACCATAGCCTCATAATCCAAATAAGCAGGAGGCAACTCAATATCATCCTCGCGCATGGTTATACCAAGAAAATTAGCTATACGGGTTGCATAAATTCCACCAATGAAATCTCCATTAAATCTATTATGATGCAACCTACGTGCAACAATGGCTCCCAAATTATAATGTTTATCTCCTAAAACAGCACTCCTAAGAATACTGAGGTCAGGGACACACATATGACATGCTTCATCTTTACCATTTATGCACCTACCTATGAAAAGAGCAAAATAATGTATAGAATGAAAATGAATGCTCCCTATGGTAGCTTGTGATATATCTCTAGATTCACGCACAGTTATACTAGCAAGAAAATCTCTAAACTCAGATTTGCGAGGTTCACTAGTACTACCCCATTGTGGAAGTTTGCAAGCAGTGGTAAAGTCCTCTAAGTCCATAGTATAAGAATTTTCATAGAGATCAAACAGGGCAGTTTGAGAATTGTGTGAAGATGAAAATTCAAACCTCCTCACAAAGGAACTAGTGAGATAGTGGTACTGACGGCACTTTTCTGCCTCGAAGCTCACAAGATCAGCGTTACGCAAATAGGCATTAAATTCTTCCTTAATTCCTGCTCGATCCATGAAGTCCTCTGAAGGCCATTCACAAGGCCGCACTGGGGCGTCCCTTGGTGGTTCATCATCAGCATCACGCATTGCAAGCCTGGGTCCTTGCTTCCTTGAAGGACCACCTTGGTACATTTTCCTAAACATATTTCTTCTTCTGAAAAATTTCTGAAATTTTTAGTAACTTCAAATAAAAGTAAACCAAACTCAACAAAATTGATAGCAACTACTCCTACAAGTGCCTAGAACCTATATCATGCATTAGAACTACTTGGAACCATATAAATTTGACATGCAAGCTCAAGAGCATGGTCACCTAGGCGGCACAAATTTGTAATGAATAAAGTACTAGAACAAAAACTAATTGGACCAATGGAGGAGTCACATACCAAGGAACAATCCCCCAAAGCAGTTTTGTGAGAGGTGCTTTGAGCAAGGAGATTGAAAATCGCAGCAAAATGAGCTAGAACCCGTGCTTGAGCTGGATGGTGATTTTTTTGGGAGGAAGAAGAAGTGTGTGGGTGCAGGAATAAGTGGAGGGGAGCCACCATGGGCCCATGAGGCAGGGGGCGCGTCCAGGGGGTGGGCGCGCCCTGGACCCTCGTGGCCAGGTGCTTGCTCCCCCTGCTGTGTTCTCAGTGCCAGATATTCTCAAATATTCCAGAAAAAATCATATTAAATTGGTAGGGCATTTGGAGAACTTTTATTTTCGGGGTATTTTTATAATGCATGGATAATTCAGAAAACTGACAGAAAATACTATTTTTCTTTATTTCAACTAAATAACAGAAAGTAAAAGGAGGGTACAGAAGATTGTGCTTTCTAACTTCATCCATCTCATGCTCATCAAAAGGAATCCACTAACAAGGTTGATCAAGTCTTGTTAACACACTCATTTCGAGTAACATGAAACCGGAGAAATTTCGAATGACACTATGATACCTCAATGGGGATATGCACATCCCCAACAATAAGAATATCATATTTATTCTTGACAGTAGGAAGAGGAAATTCAAAACCTCCAAAAATAATCGATGGAATTTTTCCAATAGAATTGATACTGTGGACTTGAGGTTGTTTCCTCGAAAAGTGTACCGTATGCCCATTACCATTAACATGAAAAGTGACATTGCATTTGTTGCAATCAATAACAGCCCCTGCAGTATTCAAAAAAGGTCTTCCAAGAATAATAGACATACTATCGTCCTCCAGAATATCAAGAATAACAAAGTCCGTTAAAATAGTAACGTTTGCAACTACAGCAGGCACATCCTCACAAATACCGACAGGTATAGCAGTTGATTTATCAGCCATTTGCAAGGATATTTCAGTAGGTGTTAACTTATTCAAATCAAGTCTACGATATAAAGAGAGAGGCATAACACTAACACCGGCTCCAAGATCACATAAAGTAGTTCTAACATAGTTTCTTTTAATGGAGCATTGTATAGTTGGTACTCCTGGATCTCCTAGTTTCTTAGGTATTCCACCCTTAAAAGTATAATTAGCAAGCATGGTGGAAATTTCAGCTTCCGGTATCTTTCTTTTATTAGTAACAATATCTTTCATGTACTTAGCATAAGGATTCAGTTTAAGCATATCAGTCAAACGCATACACAAAAAGATAGGTCTAATCATTTCAACAAAGTGCTCAAAATTCTCATCATCCTTTTTCTTGGATGGCTTAGGAGGAAAAGGCATGGGTTTCTAAACCCAAGGCTCTCTTTCCTTATTGTGTTTCCTAGCAACAAAGTCTCTTTTATCATAACGTTGATTCTTTGATTGTGGGTTATCAAGATCAACAGCAGGTTCAGCTTCTACATCATTATCATTGCTAGGTTGACCATCAACATGAACATTATCATTAACATTATCACTAGTTTCATGTTCATTACCAGATTGTGTTTCAGCATCAGAAATAGAGATATCATTGGGATTCTCAGGTGTGTCAATAACAGGTTCACTAGAAGCATGCAAATTCGTATCATTTTTCTTTTTCTTCCTCTTAGAACGACTAGGTTCATGAATATCATTTCTTTGAGAATCTTGCTCAATTCTCTTAGGATGGCCCTTAGGATACAAAGGTTCCTGGGTCATTTTACCACCTCTAGTCATAACTCTAACAACATTATCATTTTTCTTACCATTTAATTCATTGAGCAAATCAATCTGTGCTTTAAGTACTTGTTCTACTTGAGTGGTAACCATAGAAGCATGTTCACTAATGAGTTTAAGTTCACCTTTAACTCTTGACATATAATCACCCAAGTGTTCAATCATATAAGCATTTTGTTCCAATTGTCTACCAAAATAAGCATTGAAGTCTTCTTGCTTAACCATAAAGTTATCAAACTCATCCAAACATTGGCTAGCAAACTTAGTAGGAGGGATTTCAGCTTTATCATATCTATAGAGAGAATTTACCTTTACTACCTATGTCGGGTTATCAAGACCATGTGTTTCTTCAATAGGTGATAGATTAAAACCATATATTTCTTCAACAGGCGATAAATTAAGACCATGTATTTCTTCAATAGGAGGTAAATTCTTAACATCTTCAGCTTTAATGCCCTTTTCTTTCATGGATTTCTTTGCCTCTTGTATATCTTCAGGACTCAGAAATAGAACACCCCTTTTCTTCGGAGTTGGTTTAGGAATAGGCTCACGAGTTGGCTCAGGAGCTGGCTCAGGAAGTGTGCAATTATTTTCATTTGTCAACATATTATTCAATAGAATTTCAGCTTCATCCGGTGTTCTTTCCCTGAAAACAGAACCAACACAACTATGCAGGTGGTCTCTGGAAACATCGGTTAGTCCATTATAAAAGATATCAAGTATTTCATTTTTCTTAAGAGGATGATCAGGCAAAGCATTTAGTAATTAGAGAAGCCTCCCCCAAGCTTGTGGGAGACTCTTCTTAAATTTGCACAAAATTATATATATCCCTTAAGGCAGCTTGTTTCTTATGAGCAGGGAAATATTTAGCAGAGAAGTAATAAATCATATCCTGGGGACTACGCACACAACCAGGATCAAGAGAATTAAACCATATCTTAGCATCACCCTTTAATGAGAACGAAAATATTTTAAGGATATAAAAGTAGCGAGTTCTCTCATCATTAGTGAACAGGGTGGCTATATCATTTAATTTAGTAAGGTGTGCCACAACAGTTTCAGATTCATAGCCACAAAAAGGATCAAATTCAACCAAATTAATTATATCAGGATCAATAGAGAATTCATAATCCTTATCAGTAACAAAGATAGGTGAAGTAGCATAAGCATGATCATATTTCATTCTAGCATTCAGAGTTTTTTGTTTAAGCTTAGCTAATAATTTCTTAAGATCACTTCTATCATTGCATGCAAGAAAGTATCTTTTAGTTTCTTCATCCATAACATAGCCCTCAGGCACAACAGGCAATTCATATTTATTAGGAGAGCCTTCATCATCACTTTCATAAATATTATCAGTTTCAATAATTTCATTCTCTCTAGCCCTAGCAAGTTGTTCATCAAGAAATTCACCAAGTGGCACAGTAGTATCAAGCATAGAAGTAGTTTCATCATAAGTATCATGCATAATAGAAGTGGCATCATCAATAATATGCGACATATCAGAATTAATAGCAGAAGTAGGTTTAGATGTCGCAAGCTTACTCAAAACATAAGGTGAATCAAGTGCAGAGCTAGATGGCAGTTCCTTACCTCCCCTCGTAGTTGAGGGATAAATTTTTCTTTTCGCGTATTTCAAGTTCTTCATAGTGACTAGCAGATATAAATCCCAAGTGACTCAAAGAATAGAGTTATGCTCCCTGGCAACGGCGCCAGAAAATAGTCTTGATAACCCACAAGTATAGGGGATCCCAACAGTTTTCGAGGGTAGAGTATTCAACCCAAATTTATTGATTCGACACAAGGGGAGCCAAAGAATATTCTCAAGTATTAGCAGCTGAGTTTTCAATTCAACCACACCTGGAAACTCAATTCAACCACACCTGGATTCATCACGTAACAGTCATAACATAGGGTGACACAGAACTAGCTCCATTTCATCAATGTAATGTAGGCATGTATCCCGAATATAGTCATACATGTTTATGGAAAAGAACTTGCATGATAGCTTTTGTCCTACCCTCCTGTGGTAGCAGGGTCCTAGCGGAAACTAAGGGATATTAAGGCCTCCTTTTAATAGAGTACCAGACCAAAGCATTAGCACATAGTGAATACATGAACTCCTCAAACTACAGTCATCACCAGGAGTGGTCCCGACTATTGTCACTTCGGGGTTGCCGGATCATAACACATAGTAGGTGGCTATAGACTTGCAATATAGGATCAAGAACTCACATATATTCATGAAAACATAATAGGTTCAGATCTGAAATCATGGCACTCGGGACCTAGTGACAAGCATTAAGCATAGAAAAGTCATAGCAACATCAATCTCAGAACATAGTGGATACTAGGGATCAAACCCTAACAGAACTAACTCGATTACATGATAAATCTCATCCAACCTATCACCGTCCAGCAAGCCTACGATGGAATTACCCACGCACGGCGGTGAGCATCATGAAATCGGTGATGGAGGATGGTTGATGATGACGACGGCGACGAATTCCCCTCTCCGGAGCCCCGAATGGACTCCAAATCAGCCCTCCCGAGAGAGTTTAGGGCTTGGCAGCGGCTCCGTATCGTAAAACGCGATGAATCTTTCTCCCTGATTTTTTCTCCCCGAACACGAATATATGGAGTTGTAGTTGAGGTCGGTGGAGCTCCAGGGGGCCCATGAGGCAGGGGGCGCGCCCCCCACTGAGGGAGTACTGGATTAGGGGGTCTCCGGACAGCCGGACTATATCCTTTGGGTGGACTGTTGGACTATGAAGATACAAGATTGAAGACTTCGTCTCGTGTCCGGATGGGACTCTACTTGGCGTGGAAGGCAAGCTAGGCAATACGGATATGTATATCTCCTCCTTTGTAACCGACCTTGTGTAACCCTAGCCCCCTCTGGTGTCTATATAAACCGGAGGGTTTTAGCCCATAGGACAACATACAATCATACCATAGGCTAGCTTCTAGGGTTTAGCCTCTTCGATCCCGTGGTAGATCAACTCTTGTAATACTCATATCATCAAGAATAAATCAAGCAGGATGTAGGGTTTTACCTCCATCAAGAGGGCCCGAACCTGGGTAAAACATCGTGTCCCCTGCCTCCGGTTAGCATCTGCCTTAGACGCACTGTTCGGGACCCCCTACCCGAGATCCGCCGGTTTGGACACCGACATTGGTGCTTTCATTGAGAGTTCCTCTGTGTCGTCGCCGTTAGGCTTGATGGCTCCTACTATCATTGATAGCGATGCAGTCCAGGGTGAGACTTTTCTCCCCGGACAGATCTTTGTGTTCGGCGGCTCCGCACTGCGGGCCAACTCACTTGGCCATCTGGAGCAGATCGAAAGTTACGCCCCTGGCCATCAGGTCAGGTTTGGAAGCTTAAACTACACGGCCGATATCCGCGGAGACTTGATCTTCGACGGATTCGAGCCCTTGCCTTGTGCGCCACGCGGTCACGATGGGTACAATTTAGCTCTATCGTTGGACAGTGTTCAGGAGATCGCACCGGCAGCCGCTCCGACCCTCAATTCGGAGCCAGTTGCGCCATCCATGAACGGGTGGATAGACCCCGCCACGGAGGCCGTATCATCTACGGCGATCGAGCCGAATATCGACCTTACCCTTCACGAGAGCCGTGTTTCTAAAATGTCGGATCCTTCTCCGGCCACGGACTCCGAACCGCCTGCACCCGTTCCTGTCAAATCCGATTGGGCGCCGATCATGGAGTTTACCTCCGCGGATATTTTTTAGCACTCGCCCTTTGGCGACATACTGAACTCATTAAGGTCTCTCTCCTTGTCAGGAGAGTCCTGGCCGAACTACGTCCAGCTGGATTGGGATGCGGATGACGAAGAAATTCGCCGCCCACCCACCACCCACTTAGTAGCCACTGTCGATGACTTAACCGACATGCTCGACTTCAACTCCGAAGACATCGACGGTATGGACGACGATGCGGGAGTCGAAGAGGAACCACTGCCCACAGGGCACTGGATAGCCACCTCATCATACGATATATACATGGTGGACACACCCAAAGAAGGCAATGGCGACGAGACAACAGAAGATGATCCCTCCAAGAAGCAACACAAGCGCCGGCGTCAGCGGCGCCGCTCTAAGCCCCGCCAAGGCAAAAGTGGTGATACCGGCACCGGAGATAATAGCACTCCGGACAGTGCCGAAGACAACAACAATCCCCTCCAGCAAGATTTAGAGCAGGAGGATGGAGGAGCCAGCCCTCCTGAGAGAGCGGCAGATGGAGAGGCGGACGATTATAATTACATGCCTCCCTCCGAAGACGATGCAAGCCTCGGCGATGACGAATTCGTCGTCCCAGAGGATCCCGTCGAACAAGAGCGCTTCAAGCGCCGGCTTATAGCCACGGCAAATAGCCTTAAGAAAAAGCAGCACCAGCTTCAAGCTGATCAAGATTTGCTAGCTGACAGATGAGCTGAAGTCCTAGCGGCCGAGGAATATAAACTCGAACGCCCCTCCAAGAGTTACCCAAAGCGCAGGTTGCTACCCCGACTGGAGGAGGAAGCACCGAAACCTACATTCCCGGCATATGACACGGCTGATCGGCCACCTCGTCGCCGCGACAGAGAGACATTCCAGCCAAAAGCTCAGCCCGCACCCCGACGTCATTCAAATAAAAAGGCATGGGGAAATACACCAGACCGGCGAGACATATTGGAGGACAAAGCAAAACATGCAAGATCGATCTACGGATCACAAGGGCGCGCCACTATGCGAGACAATAATCGTCACGCCGGATACAGTAAAAGCAAGTCCGGCCGGGCCAAACACAGCGGGCAAGACTCATTCGAGCTGCGTCACGACATAGCCCAGTACAGAGGCGCCGCAGACCCCCTATGCTTCACAGACGAAGTAATGGATCATCAAATCCTAGAGGGTTTCAAACCCGTAAATATTGAATCATACGACGGCACAACAGATCCCGCGGCATAGATCGAGGATTTCCTCCTGCACATCCACATGGCCCATGGTGATGTCCTACACGCCATCAAATACCTCCCACTCAAACTCAAAGGACCAGCTCGGCATTGGCTCAACAGCTTGCTAGCAGAGTCCATCGGCTATTGGGAAGATCTGGAAGCCGCACCTCGACAACTTTCATGGCACTTATGTGCGACCACCAGATGCTGATGACTTGAGCCACATAATTCAGCAGCCAGAGGAATCGGCTAGGCAATTCTGGACACGGTTCCTAACAAAGAAAAATCAAATCGTCGACTGTCCGGATGCAGAGGCCCTAGCAGCTTTCAAGCACAACATCCGCGACGAGTGGCTAGCCCAGCACCTTGGTCAAGAAAAGCCGAAATCTATGGCAGCCCTCACGACACTCATGACCCGCTTTTGTGCGGGAGAAGATAGCTGGCTGGCTTGCAGTAATAACATATCAAAGAACCATGGTACTTCGGATACCAAGGACGGCAATGGCAGGTCACGTCGCAACAAACATAAGCGCCGCATTAACAGCAACAATACCAAGGATACGGCAGTCAATGCCGGATTCAAAGGCTCTAAACCCGGTCAGCGGAAAAAGCCATTCAAAAGAAGCACTCCGGGCCCGTCCAATTTGGATCGTATACTCGATCGCTCGTGTCAAATACATGGCACCCCCGACAAGCCAGCCAACCACACCAACAGGGATTGTTGGGTGTTCAAGCAAGCCGGCAAGTTAAATGCCGAAAATAAAGATAAGGGGTCACATAGCGATGATGAGGAGGAGCCCCGACAGCCACACATCGGAGGACAGAAGAGGTTTCCCCCACAAGTGCGGACGGTAAACATGATATATGCAACCCACATCCCCAAAAGGGAGCGGAAGCGTGCGCTGAGGGACGTATATGCGTTGGAGCCAGTCACCCCAAAGTTCAACCCATGGTCTTCCTGTCCGATCACCTTCGACCGCAGGGACTACCCCACTAGTATCCGTCATGGCAGATTCGCTGCATTGGTCCTAGACCCAATCATTGCCGGATTTCACCTCACTCGAGTCCTTATGGATGGCGGCAGCAGCCTAAACTTGCTTTATCAGGACACAGTGCGCAAAATGGGTATCGACCCCTCAAGGATCAAACCCACAAAAACGACCTTTAAAGGCGTCATACCAGGTGTAGAGGCCCATTACACAGGCACAGTCACACTGGAAGTGGTCTTCGGATCCCGGATAACTTCTGAAGCGAAGAGTTAATCTTTGACATAGTCCCATTCCGCAGTGGCTACCATGCACTGCTCGGACGAACCGCATTCGCAAGATTCAATGCGGTAGCACATTATGCATATCTCAAGATCAAGATGCCAGGACCTCAGGGGGTCATCACAGTCAATGGAAACACAGAGCGCTCTCTCCGCACGGAGGAGCACACTGCGGCCCTCGCAGCAGAAACACGAAGCAGCCTCTTAAGGCAATCCACTAGTTCGGCGATTAAGGACCCGGACAACTTCAAGCGCGCCAAGAGTAATCGTCAACTGGACCGCCTAGTGCGTTCCGAGCTCGCATAGCAATGCGGCCCCCACCTCGGTCCCAGCCAAACGGTGAAATCCGTGCCATGCGTACATAATTACGCATTAAAAATACCATGGGCACAGGTGGGGAGGGGGCACAACTACGGCACGCCCCAAGACGCGGCTTAAACTGCACTAGGGGCTTCCCGCTTTGTTATTTTTCTCTTTTCAGGACTTTAATCTCTGGAAACCCTGTCCGGCAGCATGATTGCCGAACACATGATGCAGCAACCAAGGAGGCAGAAAGCTACGTCACACCACAGAACTCCAAGGTGGATTACGATAATGAGTGAGATATTTGCTTTAATACTATTCCTCAGCTTGCCCTTGGAAGGGACATGTCAAACAGTCCTACTTTTTGCTTATGGCACTACTTGTATCATTCTGGTTTAACGCACCTTTTTGAATAAACAATGCATAGCATTAAGACTATTATTGCATTCTTCCTTTTCATATATATGTTCATTCACGACATCTAGCACCCGTACACTCTGGTACGGCCAATACACTAGGGGCTTAAGCATACCCCATAATACGGCGTGAGAAGTCCGAACACTTTCGACAGTGCGGCACCCCGAACTTATAGCATTATTTGCATCAGCTCCGAATCATGTCTTGGGTCAATAGTTGGGTTTGCCCGACTCCCATGTTTTGGTACCTTACGTTCCGCTATATCGGCTAAGGTAGCACTGGGAGAACTATTGCGATTGTGCCCCGGTTCTGCTGGGCTAAGCACCTCAGTAGAGAAAGCTAAAACTGACTGTCATGATAAGGCGAGAGACTGGTCGCTATTCAAGAGGTTTCAAGTCCCTAAAGACTTATGCCACTTAGAGCGAGGAGTCGGCCCTATCCGGCTTAAGGCGTGTATCGCGCCCCGAATTGGGCCTTCCGAATGCTAGGGGCTTCACCCAAATTTAAAATTATAGAATTCTATGGCTAAGTGAGAGTGATAACTGAAAGTGCTAGTGATCGATTAGAGGGGGGGGTGAATAGGTGATCTTTATGAAAGTCTTCAAAACATGGAAGTTTCAAAAACAAACGATAGAAATAAACCTATTACCATGCAGCGGAAGGTAGACTACACGACAATGATTTGTTGGACCAGTTCCAGTTGCTGTGACAACTGTATGTCTGGTTAGGGAGGCTGAGATTCAACTCAGAAGACCTCGTCTTCACCTTATTCCCCTTGAGCTAAGGACACCCAATCCTCTCCCAATCACTCTGGTAAGTCTTCAAGGTAGACTTCCGAACCTTCACAGACTTTGTTCACCGGCGATCCACAATGACTCTTGGATGCTCAGAACGCGACGCCTAACCGGCTGGAGGATTCACAGTCCTCAAGTGTAATAAGTCTTCAGATCACACAGACAAGAAGACTTAAGTGATGCCTAACACTCTTTGGCTCTGGGTGGTTATGGCTTTATCCTCTCAAGGAATTCTCTCTCAAAGGCTTTGAGGTGGGTTGCTCTCAAACGACAAAAGCCGTACTTTAACTCTGAGCAGCCAACCGTTTATGGTTGTAGGGGGTGGGCTATTTATAGCCACTAGGAAACCCGGCCTGATTTGTCCGAAATGACCCTGGGTCACTAAGGAACTGAAACGTGTTCCAATGGTCAGATTTCAAACACACACAGCAACTTTACTTGGGCTACAAGGAAAGCTGACTTGTCCAACTCTGAACAAGATTCGCTGTCATAGTCTTCACTCGAAGACATAGGATTTTGGTTAAGCATCACTTCAGTCATTGTGACTGGTTTTCTTGGACCCCACTTAACAGTACGGTGGTTCCTATGACTCAACAAAGAAGAAAAAAGAACTACGAAAGATCTAAGTCTTCGCGCTCCATAGTCTTCATGCGATGTCTTCTCTTGTCATAGTCTTCAATGTGAATGTCTTCACATACCACCTTTGACTTCAATGTCTTCATACATTTTTAGGGGTCATCTCTAGTAGGAAAACCGAATCAATGAGGGACTTCTACCTGTGTTATCCTGCAATTCTCACAAACACATTAGTCCCTCAACTAGGTCTGTCGTCAATACTCCAAAACCAACTAGGGGTGGCACTAGATGCACTTACAATCTCCCCCTTTTTGGTGATTGATGAAAAACTAGTTGAAGTTTTCAACGGGGAATATAATATGTGAAATTTTAAAGGATAAGGAATTGTCTTCATAAGTTGCAAGGGCTCCCCCTGAAGATGTGCATATAAGTAATTTGCTTTTGGAATGCAAATGCACATGGCAGGTTGTACTTGTGGAGATCCTCTTCAACTTATGATGACAATTCATCATGCATGAAAGGTATGTGAAGATAATGAACATGCATAATGGTAAATGGACGTCTGCAAAATGATCTAAGTGCGGAATTTATCGTCGCACATGCGGAATTTATCATCGCATCACAAAAGAGCAAATAAGTAGCAGATGACCATCGAGTTTAAGTGTTACAACTCAAAGAACCAAATGTATCAAAACAAGAATTGTAAACACTAGGCAAAACATAAAGTAACTGCCCATATGGACCCGCTTGAAGACTATCAAACTCATAAGCTTCTCCCCCTTTTGTCAGTGAGGACGAAAAAGGTTTGAAGACATAGAGCATCTACTCGTTCCCACGAAGAGTAGGTGAGGCAGCAGGGTCGTCGGTGGTGTTCGGCGGTGCAGAAGAACTTGGGGCAGTGTCGAGGCGTGCAGAAGTAGGGGGCGGTGAAGTGGCATCATCTTCGTCCTCGATCACTCTGGCATTCACAGTTGCCGCAGAGGAAGAAAACTCAGAGTCTTCAAGAGATGGGGTTCGTCGCAGCACAGCCCTTTTGGGAGGTGTGGAGTCAAACTTGAAATGTTCAGAGAATTCATCCTCTTGAAGATCATCCTCAGGACACATAAGCATCAGCCCTTTCCATGTGTGCCGACAAGTTTCATGGGCTACAAAGGCATTCTTGGTGGCAAGATTGCGAATGCGGTTGACATCCACCAAGATGCTTTGCATTTGGCGCTTTAGCCAGTCATGATGCCTATCATGTTTCTGATGAAGAGAAACCAGAAGCTCTCGGTCATTGAGAACACGAGATCGCTTCTTGGGTCGTTGGGCCATAGTGCTTTCAGTGGCTTCAGTAAGAGCACGATGAGGAGCACGTGTAGTACCTGCCAGAGGATAAACACGAGTGACTGCTTCAACTCCTTCAATGTTCTGAGTGAAACTTTGATGCTCCGCATTCTGAAGACTAAGAGGTTCCTTGGCAGGCTCAAGATAAATGGCTTCAACGAACATATCCAAATCAGGCAGAAAGATCCGATGATTGCGAGCAGATGGCTGATATGAGATAGCTGAGTGGAGTTTAATCAGACGCATTATCCATGGAGCGTAGAACTTCAAGCCAAAAAGATCAGATCCTAATGCAGCAAGTTGGCGGATGAAGAAGTCTTGTGCATTGAAGCATTTGCCATGAAGAATATAGAAGACAAAAGTCTTCATTGCACCTTCCATCTTTGCATGTGGAGAATGTCCTTTGATGGGCCAGAGAGTTCGCCTTATAATGTGATAGATAGTACTTGGTAGATACTCAAGGTCTTCAACAAAGAACTCCTTAGGATATGCAGCATCTTGTGGCAAAGGCTTCATCATACTGAGCATCTGACTCATGTTCAGTTCAGGCCTCTGAAAGATGCTTTCCATAGCTTCACTGTGAAGTTGACATCCAGGTTCATAGAGATCTCCAGGAGTGGGCAGACCAGTGAGCTCAATGATATCAAAGGCTTTGGCTTCATGATGAACATTTCCTATCATCCACTCCAGAACCCAAGTCTTCGGATCTCTGTTGTAACCACGTATGTGAAGTGTGGCATAAAATTGGAGCAGCAACTCTTCATTCCAGTGCTCTTGGTCGGTGATGAAGGGCAACAATCCAACCTCTTTGAAGCAATCCAGAGCTTCTTCCAGACAGGGTAGACCAGCTATTGCTTCGGTGTCAAGACGCATATGTGGGAAGATGCGACCTTGATTGTACAGAATGCAGGAGTAATAGCTTCGCTGCGGATAGCTCCAGAACCGATCAGAAGATATTCGTTCCCTTGAGTAGGGGTTCTTGGAGCTATTGAAGAAGGTGTTGTCTGCTTTGAAGCCGTTGACATTGAAGGATCCAGGTGCTGTTGCAGGACCTGGAAACCTGGGCAACCTTGGCATTGGCTTCTGTACCTGAGGCCTATGCTCAATATGATAGTCAAACTGAGGACCAGCAGCAGGCGCAGGAACAGAAGCAGTAGTATCATTGGCTTCGCTGACTTCTGGTTCTTGGGTTGGTGCAGGCTCCACATTTGCTTTAGCCATGACAACGTCAGTGGCTTCATTGGTGTTGGTGGTGGCAGCCTCAAGATTTTCTACCTCCATTTTATGAGCTAGAGGGTCGGGCACAACACGTTCTCCTCGAGAACAGCTTCTTCAGTAGTTGGGGGAGTAGGAACACGTTCTTCTTCTTGGGTGTCATCGGCTGATGCAGTCGGAATGTCTTCAGCAGTTTTAGCTTCAGACTCGAAGACTTGAGACCTTGGTCCTTTGCGAAGCCTGCGTAACGTAGGCGACGCCTTTGGAGATGGAGTTGGCTGAGCCTCAAAGTCATCTTCTTCCTCTTGCTGGGGTGGTGTGACTTGTTGTTGTTGTGGGTGATCAGCCCATGTTGCATCCTGAGCAATTGGCGTCAGAGGACGACCAATGCTGATGAGTTCGATGTGCTTAAGCACAGGCGATGATACTTGTTGGTGATCGATCTGAGGAAGAACTACATCATCTTCAACATGGTCATGATGACCAATGTCTTCAGTAGCGGTGGGATCAGCTGCTGGTATGTCTTCAGCTTCATGAGCCTCTGTGAAAGCAGGCTCATGGACAGTCAGTTGGCGCTCTTGATGTTCAGCAGCAGGGCGAACCATGGAGATAGGTTCAACAATGAAGGGCTCTGTGGGAGCAGCCCGTTCCTTCTTGGTCTTGCGCTTCTTTTTGGAGGGAGCAGCAGCAGAGGCTTCAGGATGTTTCCTCTTTCTGGCTTCAGCCTCAGCTGTCCTCATCTTCTTCAGGTCTGAAGCGGTAGACCTGGCCTTTGGCTTCGAGCCAGTCATGCTGGTTGGGAAGACAATGGGATGTGCTTCCTGCCTTGGTGCGTCGGGTTCGGCCATAGCGGGCTTCTTCTTCTCCTTTGCAGCCATCCTGGGGTCAATGCCAGGACGCCCAAGAGCCTTGCGCTTCTTAGCCTCATTGTAGGCTTGCACACACTTGTCAACCAGGCTCTTCATGCGCTCACGAGAACCTTGAGCTTCTTCACGCTTCTTGAGAAAGGCTTCTTTGAGCTCGTGCAGCATGATCTTGAAGTTCTTGACCTCTTGCACACTGAGCTTGGCCATATACTTCTTGAACTGAGCTTTCTCAAAGTCAATCTTCTGCTTCAGTTCAACGATGCGCTGGGCTATAGCTAACTCTAAAGCAATGGCGCCATGGAAAGTGACACTGCGGCCAATGGGAAGTTGCAAATCTTCAAAGCTAAGGTTGGGCATGTCAAACCACTCATCGATGAAGTCGTGGATGATTGCCACGTCAAAGAGAGGCAAATTGTTGAAGATTTATGCTTCTTCTTTGCTCTTGATTAGTTGCTCAAGAGCGTCATCTGCAAGATCTTCATCACTGGATAGATCAATGGTATCGTTGCACAGAATAGCAGTAGCAGTCAGTTCTTGGCTGGTATGTGGCAGAGGCATCTTGACTCTCGGGGGCTTGGAGATGCGTGACAGATCTTCAGACTGCACACTGTCTTCAGGAGGTGCAGTAGCCAGTGGCTTCGCCCATGAGATTTTTGGTGCTGAGGCAGGCTTTGAAGCTTTAGGTAGCTTTGACTTCTGCGGCTTTGGAGTAGGAGCTGGGGCTTCATCAGTGTCAGCATCATCATCAGAATGATCCACTTTGGCACTTTGAACAGATATGTGAGTGATGAGGCCATCCAGGTTGTAGAACGGACCGACGACATTGGGTTCGGCATCGCGGGTACCATCTGCACGGGGAGCAGAGGGACCAGGGTTGAAGTCTAGTCCCAATGACTTCTTGTTCTGCTTCGCCGAATTCTGGGCAAACTGGAAGTTGCGCTTGAACAGGTTGTCGTCATGACACTAGAGCAGTGACGATGGGTCAGCATCCGCAGGCTGTGGTCCACAGACCATGCAGGGATAGAAGCCTTGTTCAATGGCTTCATCTCTGGACCTGGGTTGAAGATTTTTGTATAGGATATCTCCCCATGGTCGCTTGATGGCATTCTTTTCAGCATATTCCTTTGTCACAAATCTGTACTTGAACCACTGTTCTGCCCAATATCGTCGAATCCATTGGATTCGTGTCTTGCGCTGATTGTAATCCTCTTCTGGATCTGTCTTGTACAGTTTTGAGAGGTCATCGGGCAGATCTCTTGATATCTCACCTCGACGCTTTCTGCCACCCTTCCTTGCTGATTTCTCTGCAGCCATGAACTTTAAACTGAATGGCTTCAATACGTTCAAAGGCTTCAAGGGCTTTCGCTTGCTGGACAAACAGGAACTGGCTTCGGGAGAATTTATGTGATGCTGTAAGAATTCTGCAAATGAATGCAGACTATGAGAACCAAAGGATTCTCCCACGGACATGCACCTGTGACAGCATTAAGGTGCGAGGGAAGGGGAAGAGGTCATATGCATTCTGGAAGATTTTGAAGATAAATTAGTTTAGAAGACATTGACCTCATCGTGCGAAGACATTCACTCATAGATAAGGAGTTTGTTCCAGATTTGTACGAATCCACAGATCAGTACAAGTGAGGAATCTAACTACTTTGTGAAGCATAAGTGAACATACTAGGCATAATATGAGATGCAGTATGAAGTGGATCCAACTTGTGTGAACAGAAACTGCTTGTGGTAGAAAGTGACGAATCTATAGGATCAAAGAGGCCGTAAAAAGGAAGTTTTATTTACCACACAAGAAACTGCTAGACGGAGTGGAAGAGGAGGCCGAGCAGTTCGATCGTCCGTGCACTAACTTGGCGACGGAGGACACCTACGGTGACGGCGGAGAAGACGATGTCCGTGGCCGGCGCGAAGACGGAGAGGTCGCGGCAGCTAAGCGCTTCGTCGCCGGCGTCGTCGAGGGCTAGCGGTGGCGCTAGGGTTCGTGTGAGAGTGGAAGAAGGATAATGACTGTGGTGAGGCGTGTATTTATAGGGACAGGGACGGCACAGCATTATTACACAGGTGCCCCTAGCGATTCACATCTGAAGAACACGTGGCCATCATGCAACCTATCGGAGGTTGTTCCACGTTCCCACGCATGCCTGGATTGTCGGGTGGTCGTTCCCACTTCTCCGGGTTTCAGGTGAAGGAATTGGCATTGAAAATGGACTTAATGTTTCTCTCTGTATCTTCTGCTGACAAGGACGCAGAGAAGACATTCGACAGTTTCAATAGAATGCATATGGTTTGGAGAGATAGAGTTTGAGATAGAAATCATAGAGAGGTTAGGGTCCGATCAAATTCATTTAGTTCAAAAGATTCAACAAGAATACATAGCTATACGTGAATGATGTAGAGGACAAAACACTACGTATATATATATATATGTGTGAAAAAGACAATCAAATCAACATAGTGAAGATAATCATGAGGACAAGTTGAGAATGAAGACAAACAAAATGTCAAGACATAGCAAATGTAACGCCATGGGTAAAACACTTCAAACAGAAGAATTATATGGTGGCGTTACCCACCGTATAGGAAGTATTAGACCCAGACACGGCGCACAATTATCATGGCGCTCCGAAGTCAAATTCCACATTAATGTATTCACACTTAGAATGTATGTCTTCATTGATTGAAGATATACTTTACTTCGTGTGTTGCACATCTAAGTCATCAATATGCATAAGTGTTAGGATGTGTGCCTGATCACAGGACATTTGAGGATTCCAAGATATTTAGCTCACACCGTAACTTGCAAAATCTCTTCTCATCCAAGGGCTTGGTGAAGATATCTGCCAATTGCTCTTCAGTGTTGACGTGTACGATATCAATATCTTCCTTCACAACATGATCTCTGAGAAAGTGATGACGAATTTCAATATGCTTTGTCTTCGATTGCTGAACTGGGTTGTTGGCAATCTTGATGGCGCTTTCGTTGTCGCAGTAGAGTGGCACTTGCTTCAGATGAATGCCATAGTCTTTGAGGGTTTGCTTCATCCACAGAAGCTGAGCGCAGCAAGATCCAGCAGCAATGTATTCAGATTCAGCAGTGGAGAGAGATACACAGTTCTGCTTCTTTGAAGACCAACATACAAGTGATCGTCCTAGAAAATGACATGTGCCTGATGTACACTTGCGATCCACCTTGTCACCAGCATAATCAGCATCCGAGAATCCAACCAGATCAAACTCTGAGCCCTTTGGATACCATAATCCTAGAGTTGGGGTGTAAGCCAAATATCGAAGAATTCGCTTCACAGCTAAGTGATGCGATTCCTTTGGTGCCGCTTGGAATCGAGCACACATGCAAACACTAAGCATAATATCTGGCCTAGATGCACATAGATAAAGTAAAGAACCAATCATGGAGCGGTATACCTTTTGATCAAACTCTTTACCATTGTCATCGGGACCCAGATGATGTTTGGCGGGCATTGGCGTCGTGAAGCCTTTGCAGTCTTGCATACCAAACTTCTTCAGGCAATCTTTGAGATACTTCTCTTGAGATATAAAGATGCCGTTGCGTTGCTAACGTATTTGAAGACCAAGGAAGAACTTCAGCTCACCCATCATGGACATCTGATATTGCTCTTGCATCATATATCCAAACTCTTCACTGTATTTCTGATTGGTGCAGCCGAAGATAATGTCATCCACATATATTTGGCACACAAACAGTTCACCATCATATGTCTTCGTGAAGAGAGTGGGGTCGAGGGAACCAGATTTGAAGCCTTTGCTCTCCAGGAAGTCTTTGAGTGTGTCATACCAAGCCCGAGGGGCTTGTTTGAGGCCATACAATGCCTTGTTGAGCTTGTATACCATGTCAGGATGTTTTGGATCTTCAAAGCCAGGTGGTCGTGCGACGTACACTTCTTCTTCAATCTTGCCATTGAGAAAAGCGCTCTTCACATCCATTTGATACAGAAGTGTGTTATGATGATTTGCATAGGCCAGCAGTATGCGTATGGCTTCAAGTCTAGCCACAGGAGCAAATGTTTCATCAAAGTCAATCCCTTCAACTTGAGTGTATCCTTGAGCAACGAGATGAGCTTTGTTTCTGACAACTTGACCATGCTCATCTTGCTTGTTGCGATATATCCATTTGGTGCCTATTATATTGTGATTCCGAGGATCAGGACGCTTAACCAGTTCCCATAAATTATTCAGCTCAAACTGTTGAAGCTCTTCTTGCATAGCTTGAATCCATTCAGGTTCCATGAAGGCTTCTTCAACTTTCTTGGGTTCTGTTATTGAGACGAATGCGAAGTGCCCACAGAAATTTGCTAGCTGTGTTGCCCTTGAACGAGTGAGTGCACCTGGTGCATTGATGCTATCAATTTTTCTCTCAATATGCACTTCATTTGCAACACGAGGATGTACAGGACGAAGATTTTGCTCTTGCTGATCATTATCATTGTTAGAGGGATTGTCTTCAGGCTGAGCATTGTCTTCAGGTTGATCAGGTGTGGAGATGATAAGTTCTTCTTTAGGTTGAGCTTCAGAAGGTATGATTTCTCCAGTTCCCATAAGTTTGATTGATTCACTGGATGGAACTTCATTTAGCACATTTGGCAGCTACTCTCTTTGTGAGCCGTTAGTTTCATCGAACCGCACATCCACTGTTTCAACCACTTTGTAATCAAAGAGATTGAAGACTCTGTAGGAGTGAGAATCCTTTCCATATCCAAGCATAAAACCCTCATGTGCTTTTGGTGCAAATTTTGAAGTGTGATGTGGATCCTTGATCCAGCACTTGGCGCCAAATACTCTGAAGTAACTGACATTTGGCTTCTTGCCAGTAAGGAGTTCATAGGATGTCTTGTTCAGAAGCTTGTGAAGATAAACACGGTTGATGATGTGGCATGCAGTGTCGATGGCTTCAGGCCAGAATTTTCTTGGAGTCTTGTATTCATCAAGCATCGTCCGAGCCATCTCAATAAGTGTTCTGTTCTTGCGTTCGACGACGCCATTCTGCTGTGGCGTGTATGGAGCTGAGAATTCATGTGTGATGCCCAAAGTATCAAGATATGTATCAAGGCCAGTGTTCTTGAATTCAGTGCCATTGTCACTTCTGATGTGCTTTATCTTGGCGCCATAGTTGTTCATTGCTCGATTGGTGAAGCGTCTGAAGACATCCTGCACTTCAGTCTTGTAAAGGATTATATGCACCCAAGTATATCTTGAATAATCATCAACAATGACAAAGCCATAGAGACAAGCAGTAGTACTAAGAGTTGAGTAATGAGTGGGACCGAAAATATCCATGTGTAGCAGTTCGAAGGGTTGAGTCATTGTCATGATTTTCTTCGAGGGATGCTTGGCCCTCGTCATCTTTCCTGCTTCACAGGCACCGCATAAGTGATCCTTCTTGAACTTGACGCCCTCGATGCCTATGACATGCTTCTTCCTTGCAAGGGTGTGGAGGTTCCTCATGCCAGCATGCCCTAGCCTTCGATGCCAAAGCCAGCATTCAGAAGCTTTTGCTAGAAGACATACTGCAAGTTGTGGTCATGCTGAGAAATCTACCACATACAAATCATCTTTTCAATACCCTTCAGACACTAGAGACTTGTCAGATTCCATTAGTACAAGGCAATGATATTTTCCAAACATCACAATCATGTTTAAATCGCAAAGCATTGAGACAGACATTAAGTTGAAACCAAGGGATTCAACAAGCATGACTTTATCCATGTGTTGATCCTTTGAGATTGCAACTCTACCTAGACCCAATACATTGCTTTTACCAGTGTCAACAAATGTGATGTGACTTTTGTCTGATGGACGTAAAGTTGAGTCCATGAGAAGGCTTCGCTTGCCAGTCATGTGATGTGTACACCCACTATCAATAATCCATTCTGAAGCAGCTGGTGTCATACCCTACAGTGCAGTTAGGGGGATAGGCTTCACGAAGAGAATTGTGAAGCAAAAACATTTGACGAACCAGCGGATTATTAGAGCTTAGGTCAAGATTAGGACTGATAGGGCAGGTTGCAAGTGATTTAGAAACAAAGTACATGGTAAGACCATTTGGGCATTTGATCTTGCGCCCTACAAGATGTTGAAGGTCCCCGGCAATAGTGTTAGACGATTTTGGTTTTCGGCTGGAGACCTTTCCCTGCAAAAGAGAGTTAAGCTTTCTTAGCCACCCACATCTTCAGGGGTGGCTTCGAAGCAATGAGTCTAAGTGCATCATCTGAGAACTTTGGCTTTGGAGCCCTAGCAAAAAGTCTTGCAGGTGGACAGTAGTACTCATAAGAATAAGCAGAATAGTTCTTGGTCTTATGAACATGGCGGTTTAAAGGACCGCGCTCATATTCATAGGCCTGAGTATGGCTTCCCTGCAAAACATTTGCGTTAGTTTGACTCCGGTGAGTCCTCTGTCTGTATGAAGCCTTTGGACCGTATGAAGCCTGTGGTCTGGGGTTTGTCTTCTTCACCTGTGGTGTCATGATGACATTCACAGGAAGATTCTCCAAACACCTTTTCGGCACCTAGATCTTCTTCATAGGTGGTCCATTCCTGCAGTTAGTACCAATGTACCTGGCAAACACTTCACCATTCTGATTCTTAAACAGTTTATAGTTTGCATCAAAGGATTCATCAATAACAATGGGGTTAGCACAAGTGAAGCCAGATAGAGTGGATGGATCTGCTGAAGGTTCCTTTGCAGCAACCCATGTGGTTTTGGGGTACTGCTCAGGTTTCCAGTAAGATCCATCAGCATTCATTTTCCTTACGAACCCAACACCCTCTTTCCTAGGGTTTCGGTTCAGGATCTACCTTTTGAGGACATCACAAAGTGTCTGATGCCCTTTGAGACTTTTGTACATCCCTGTTTCAAGCAGTGTCTTCAACCTAGCATTCTCATCAGCAATAGAAGTGGTGTCCTCAGCAGAGGGGTTAGTTTCCACATCAACAGTTGAAGATATTGCAACAGTAGCAGCAGTAGAGCATTCAGCAACAGAAGTAGCGTTATCACGCTCAATGCATTTAAGACATGGTGGTTCAAATCCTTCCTGAGCTGAACATATCTGTTCGGTGCGAAGTGACTCGTTTTCCTTTTGAAGATCTTCATGAGCCGCTCTCAATTTCTCAAGAACTTGCTTCCTTTGAAGATAATCATAGGAAAGCCTTTCATGAGCTGTTGAGAGCGTTTCATGACGGCTTTCAAGTTCCTCATACTTAACGTGAAGATTTTTTATGTCTTCAATTAAGGACTGAGATCGAGTCATTTCAGCGTCTAACAGATCATCGCTTTTGTCTAATAGTTTTTTAATGTGTTCCATGGTTTTCTGTTGTTCAGTTGCAATTTTAGCAAGTGTTTTGTAGCTGGGTTTGGAACCACAATCAGAGTCATCGTCACTAGATGTTTGATAGTGAGTAGTGCGTGTGTTTACCTTGGCACCACGTGCCATGAAGCAGTAGGAAGGAGCGGAGTAGTCCTTGTCATTTGCATCGGTATCGGTGATGAAGTCATTATCTTCAGTGTTGAAGATGGACTTGGCAACGTATGCTGTAGCCAGACTTGCAATGCCAGAATCGGACTCCTCCTCAGACTCCACCTCCGCCTCCTCAGAAGCGGACTCATCCTCAGAGTCCATTTCGTTGCCAACAAACGCACGTGCCTTGCCAGATGAGCTTTTCTTGTGTGATGAAGACTTGGAGGAAGACTTGGAAGAAGATTTTGAGTATTTCTTCTTCTTCTTGTCGTCAGAGTCATACTCCTTGCTCTTCTTCTTCTTCTTCTTGTTCTCATTGTCCCACTGTGGACACTCAGAGATGTAGTGACCAGGTTTCTTGCACTTGTGACATGTTCTCTTCTTGTAGTCATGAGCAGAAGCTTCATCATTCCTTGAGCTTGATCGTGAAGACTTTCTGAAGCCTTTCTTCTTGGTGAATTTTTGGAACTTCTTCACCAGCATAGCAAGCTCCCTTCCAATGTCTTCAGGATCATCAGAATTGCTGTCAGACTCTTCTTCAGATGAGGAGATAGCCTTTGCCTTCAAGGCACGAGTTCGCCCATAGTTGGGACCATAGATGTCTCTTTTCTCAGAAAGCTGAAACTCGTGTGTGTTGAGTCTTTCAAGTATGTCAGACGGATCGAGTGTCTTGAAATCAGGACGTTCTTGAATCATCAGGGCTAGGGTGTCAAACGAACTGTCAAGTGATCTCAGGAGTGTCTTGACGACTTCATGCTTGGTGATCTCAGTAGCGCCGAGGGCTTGAAGCTCATTTGTGATGTCAGTGAGTCGATCAAACGTGAGCTGGACATTCTCATTGTCATTTCTCTTGAAGTGGTTGAAGAGGTTGCGAAGGACACTGATTCTCTAATCTCTCTGGGTTGAGACGCCTTCGTTGACCTTGGAGAGCCAGTCCCAGACTAGCTTAGATGTTTCCAAAGCACTCATGCGGCCATACTATCCTTTGGTCAGATGACCACAGATGATATTCTTGGCAGTAGAGTCCAGTTGAATGAACTTCTTGACATCAGCAGCAGTGACACCTTCTCCAGCCTTGGGAACGCCGTTCTTGACGACATACCATAGGTCGACATCAATGGCTTCAAGATGCATGCGCATCTTATTCTTCCAGTAGGGATATTCAGTTCCATCGAAGACGGGGCACGCAGCGGAGACTTTGATTATCCCTGCAGTCGACATAGCTAAAACTCCAGGTGGTTAAACCGAATCACATAGAATAAGGGAGTACCTTGCTCTGATACCAATTTAAAGTGCTAGTGATCGACTAGAGGGGGGTGAATAGGCGATCTTTATGAAAGTCTTCAAAACATGGAAGTTTCGAAAACAAACGATAGAAATAAACCTATTACCATGCAGCGGAAGGTAGACTACACTAGGCAAACCATAGTCAAGTATTCAATGAAGTGAAAGCGCAATGACTAATAGCAGCTAGGTAGTAAGGATCAGGTAGGAAGATATTGTAAAGCCAATCAGAACAAGTAATCACTCAGTGAAGCCAAATGGTGATGCAATCATACAATGACTTCACACGGACCAACAGTAAGTAAAGGGAAGGGACGGATTAAACCAGTGACTCGTTGAAGACAATGATTTGTTGGACCAGTTCCAGTTGCTGTGACAACTGTACGTCTGGTTAGGGAGGCTGAGATTCAACTCAGAAGACATCGTCTTCACCTTATTCCCCTTGAGCTAAGGACACCCAGTCCTCGCCCAATCACTCTGGTAAGTCTTCAAGGTAGACTTCCAAACCTTCACAAACTTCGTTCACCGGCGATCCACAATGACTCTTGGATGCTCAGAACGCGACGCCTAACCGGCTGGAGGATTCACAGTCCTCAAGTGTAATAGGTCTTAAGATCACACAGACAAGAAGACTTAAGTGATGCCTAACACTCTTTGGCTCTGGGTGGTTAGGGCTTTATCCTCTCAAGGAATTCTCTCTCAAAGGC
Organism: Triticum urartu; assembly: GCF_056163025.1. Taxonomy (NCBI): domain Eukaryota; kingdom Viridiplantae; phylum Streptophyta; class Magnoliopsida; order Poales; family Poaceae; genus Triticum; species Triticum urartu. The sequence goes on along the minus strand of NC_141873.1, from coordinate 187,283,281 downwards.
TTCGAGGTGGGTTGCTCTCAAACGACAAAAGCCGTACTTTAACTCTGAGCAGCCAACCGTTTATGGTTGTAGGGGTGGGCTATTTATAGCCACTAGGCAACCCAACCTGATTTGTCCAAAATGACCCTGGGTCACTAAGAAACTGACACGTGTTCCAATGGTCAGATTCCAAAAACACACGACAACTTTACTTGGGCTACAAGCAAAGCTGACTTGTCCAACTCTGAACAAGATTCTCTCTCATAGTCTTCACTCGAAGACATAGGATTTTGGTTAAGCATCACTTCAGTCATTGTGACTGGTTTTCTTGGACCCCACTTAACAGTATGGTGGTTCCTATGACTCAACAAAGAAGAAAAAAGAACTACGAAAGATCTAAGTCTTCGCGCTCCATAGTCTTCATGCGATGTCTTCTCTTGTCATAGTCTTCAATGTGAATGTCTTCACATACCACCTTTGACTTCAATGTCTTCATACATTTTTAGGGGTCATCTCTGGTAGGAAAACCGAATCAATGAGGGACTTCTACCTGTGTTATCCTGCAATTCTCACAAACACATTAGTCCCTCAACTAGGTTTGTCGTCAATACTCGAAAACCAACTAAGGGTGGCACTAGATGCACTTACAATAACGCATTATGGTCTGATTGCCTTGTTCATTGTGCTGAGCACCTCCCTCGAAGGACCTAACAATGGGAACAAGAGTGCTCAGGTTTATCCCGAACACCCCAGAACACGTGGCGTGGGGGCAGAAGCTGATGAATAGCCATCTCTCAGATTTGATAAACAGCCGAACAGAAGGTAATATTTTAAATTCAGACAAGCGTTGCATAGCGCATATGAACAAGTTTTCATAATACAGGATCACACGAGCAAGTTTACTCAAATATTACATCTTTCATACACTCATCCGCTACGAGACGGGCACCCTTCACGACACCCTCATAGTACATCTCGGGGTGGCGATGCTCCTTGCCCTGCGGTGGCCCTTCCTTCACCAGCTTCACTGCGTCCATCTTGGCCCATTGCACCTTCACACAGGCGAAAGCCCGGCATGCACCTTCGATGCAGATGGACCGCTTGATGACTTCCAGCCGTGGGCAGGCATCCACAAGCCGCCTCACCAGGCTGAAGTAGTTGTTGGGAAGGGCGTCGCCAGGCCACATCCGGACTATAAAGCCCTTCATGGCCTGTTCGGCCGCCTTGTGCAGCTCGACCAGTTGCTTCAGCTGGTCGCTCAGAGGAATCGGGTGTTTGGTCCCAGTATACTGAGATCAGAACAGCTTCTCCGTTGAGCTTCCCTCCTTGGCCTGGTAAAACTATGCAGCATCTGACACGCTGCGGGGCAAATCTGTGAATGCTCCTGGAGAGCTCCGGATTCGGGTAAGTAACAAGTAATTTACTTTCACATGCTTGCTTTTCATATAGAATGCCTTACCCGCCGCTATCTTCTTCATCGCATCAATCTCCTGGAGGGCCTTTTGGGCTTTGGCCTTGGCATTCTTTGCGCTCTCGAGGGCCGCGGCAAGCTCGGACTATCGCGTCTTCAAGTCAATCTCCAACGCCTCATGCTTCGTCACGAGAGCGTGGAGCTCTTGTTGCACCTTGCCCACCCGTGCCTCCTGCCTTTCCCGCTCGGTGCGCTCCTTGGCCGCTTTGTTTTCGGCCTCGGATAGCGCTTGCTTCAGGGTCGCCACCTCGGTCGTGGCCCCTGGCAAATTTACGATGATCCTGTCATTTCGCAATCGCATTCTTTTTTATATATCCATAGACTAGGTATTACTTACCTTTGTTCTCCTCGAGCTGCCTCTTGGCAAGGCCGAGCTCTTCTTTGGACCCTTCGAGGTCCTGCTTCAGTGCAGCGACCTCCGTAGTCAGTGCGGCAGAGGCCAGCAGCGAAGCCTGCATATGCATATAGACATCCTTATATTAGACTCATGTGATATTGTTTGATCCTCTGTTCGGCTTTTCTTTGTGAACACCGAACACAGCATCAGGGGCTACTGTCTATGCGGTAATATTTTTCCTATATTTCAAATACTTACCTCAAAGCCTGTTAGAAGGCTGGCACAGGCTTCAGTCAGTCCGCTCTTGGCGGACTGAACCTTCTGGATCACCGCACTCATAATAGTGTGGTGCTCTTCATCGATGGAAGCGCTGCGAAGCGCTCCCAGCAGACTGTCCGGTGCCTCTGGATGGACAGAGGTCACCGGCACAGGCGTCTTGCCCCTTTTGGAAGGAGGCCGCGTGCCTGAGTCCGGAACCACTGGAGGTTCCGGCGCGGTGTTCGGCTGAGGGCCGTACTCGGAGCCCTCGGGAGCCTTGCTCTCTCTACTCCCGGAATCCGGAAGGTCGCCTTGAGGTGCCTCCGGGACTGTCTCCCCTCGACCCGGTGCCTCTTGAGACAATACCTCAGCATTGTCCATAGGTCAAGGGGAGGTGGCGGTCGGAAGTGGGTCGCTATCCATATCCGATGAGCCCAGGGAGCCGTCCGACGAAGATACGTCAATACGGGCTCGTGGCAGTCTGCATAATCATAATTCATCGTTAGGAGAAGTAGTGCGACAAAGGTATGCTATGAGTTACTCTGGCATCTGAATAATTATGACTTCATCAGGGGCTTGGCCCTGAGCAGCCACTCATCTTCGCCTTCGGCGGTAGTGGTGCAGTAGTATGGAAGGAGAGTCCTTCCCTTCGTGGACCCTTCGGGCCCCCGGTTGGGGCGGCCTTCCTTTTCTTGTCTCCCCCGACTGGAGAGGGAGCATCTTCATCTTCCTCCTCGTCTTCGGGGGAGGAGTGCGTCGCGGAGTTATCGGACGATGAGTCCGATAACACCTGGCGTCAGGAACTCTTTCGGGTTCCCTTGGCCTTCTTGGTCTTCTCCGGCACCTTGTAAGGAGCCGGAGTCAGCATCTCCGTCAGGAGAGCGTCCGCAGTGTCTTCGGGCAGAGGGGTCGGACAGTTAATCTGCCCTGAAGTCTCCACCCAGTCCGGTCAAAGGCATGGAGCTCAGACCCCGCACATGGTTAAGCTAGGGGAATAAATATCCTACCAGATGTATAGAACTCACCGAATGTGCTAGGCGCTTCGCGCTTAGCCCGCGGTCCTCGGTGAGAGAGGGAGGGACCTCGGTGCCCTTGAACAGCACCCTCCAGACGTCCTTGTGCATTGTGTCGAAGAGCTCGCTTAGAGTCTGGTGCTGGGCCAGGTCGAACTCCCACAAGTTGAAATCCCGTTGTTGACACGGGAGGATCCGGCGGATGAGCATGACCTGGACTATGTTCACAAGCTTGAGCTTCTTGCCTGCCATATTCCGGATACATTTCTGGAGTCCGTTCAGCTCCACCGATGAACCCCAGGATAGGCCCTTCTCTTTACAGGAGGTGAGCCGCATGGGGATTCCGGATCGAAATTCGGGGTCAGCCACCCAGTTGGTGTCGCGCGGCTCGGTGATGTAGAACCACGCCGATTGCCACCCCTTTATGGTCTCCATGAAGGAGCCTTCAAGCCATATAACATTGGGCATCTTGCCCACCATGGCTCCGCCGCATTCTGCTTGTTGGCCTCCCACCACCTTCGGCTTGATATTGAAGGTCTTTAACCACAGGACGAAGTGGGGCCGGATGCGGAGGAAAGCCTCACACACGACGATGAACGCTGAAATGTTGAGGATGAAGTTTGGGGCCAGATCATGGAAGTCCAGCCCGTAGTAGAACATGAGACCACGGACGAATGGATGGAGGGGAAACCCGAGTCCGCGGAGGAAGTGGTGGAGGAAAACTACCCTCTCGTGAGGTTCAGGGGTAGGAACGATCTACCTCGCAGCGGGCAGCCGATGCGCGATATTCGCGGCTAAGTATCTGGCTCCGCGCAGCTTCTTGATGTGTCCCTCCATAACGGAGGAAGCCATCCATTTGCCTCCCGCTCCGGACATGATTGGAGAAGGTTGAGGGGAAGGATGTGGACTTGGGCGTTGGAGCTCGAGTGCGCAAGAATGGATGAGCAAGGAGGAAGAAGGCGTGGGTAGAAAAAGGTTAAACCTTGTCCCTTTATAAGGGCGGCCGAAACTATGCGCCCCCACTAGCCTGGTAAAACTCGCTTATCCCCCAAGCGCTGTAATCAATGGCGCGGTTGGGTTACCCACGCCCGTATTGATGAGAATCCCATAATAAGGGGGACACGATCTCTGCTTTGACAAGACGTGTCAAGAAACTACCTCGCGTTATGTGCGGGGCCAGTTAAAGGAAACGGTTCGAATAATCACCGGGCCATGGCATAATGTCATGTTGCCAAAACGTGTCAGCAGATCAGATTTATAGAAATATTATTCTCTCTACGGTGGTATGTGGAACTTATTTTGAAGGGTCGGACACTATCCTTGTATTCAAATTCTTCCATGGTGTATTCGGAGGAGGAACCCGCCTTGCAATGCCGAAGACAACACTGCGTCGGACTCATCATCATTGAAGCTTGGTTCAGGGGCTACTGAGGGAGTCCTGGATTAGGGGGTCTCCGGACAGCCGGACTATATCCTTTGGCCGGACTGTTGGACTATGAAGATACAAGATTGAACACTTCGTCTCGTGTCCGGATGGGACTCTACTTGGCGTGGAAGGCAAGCTAGGCAATACGGATATGTATATCTCCTCCTTTGTAACCGACCTTGTGTAACCCTAGCCCCCTCTGGTGTCTATATAAACCGAAGGGTTTTAGTCCGTAGGACAACATACAATCATACCATAGGCTAGCTTCTAGGGTTTAGCCTCTCCGATCTCGTGGTAGATCAACTCTTGTAATACTCATATCATCAAGAATAAATCAAGCAGGACGTAGGGTTTTACCTCCATCAAGAGGGCCCGAACCTGGCTAAAACGTCATGTCCCCTGCCTCCTGTTACCATCCGCCTTAGACGCACAGTTCGGGACCCCCTACCCGAGATCCACCGGTTCTGACACCGACACCCACCCTCGTGGCTAGGGTGTGGTCCCCCTGGCATTGATTCTTTGCCAGTATTTTTTATTATTTCCAAAAATAATCTCCGTGGAGTTTCAGGTCATTCCGAGAACTTTTGTTTCTGCACATAAATAACACCATGGTAATTCTGCTGAAAACAGTGTCAGTCTGGGTTAGTTCCATTCAAATCATGCAAGTTAGAGTCCAAAACAAGGGCAAAAGTGTTTGGAAAAGTAGATACGACGGACGTATCAGCTATGACAGCACTCCTGACCCCGCGGAGTTCCTCCAGCTCTACTTGTTGAGCATCGAGGCGGCGAACGGATATGAGAAGGTAATGGCGAACTGGTTCCCCATGTCCCTCAAGGACGGCACACGCTCCTGGCTCCTGCACCTCCCGGATGGGTCGATCTCCTCGTGGGACGAGCTTTGTGAGCGTTTCATCACCAACTTCCAAGGCACCCGTGATCGCGCTCCTGCGATGGGCGACCTGCGGCGCGTGAAGCAGCAACCAGGCGAGACCTTGCACAAATACATATAGCGCTTCACTAACATCCACCTCAAGATCCCGAAGGCCTCAGACGAGGCCATCATCTTAGCATTCACTGATAACATCTGAGATGTCAAGATGAAGGAGGAGCTCACCATCCATGAGGACCTGTGCTCTGCCCTGGAGATGTTCAACTTGGCGAACAAGTGTGCAAGAGCTGAGAAGGCTGCCTCTCCCTCCAGGAGCTTCCTGAGGCCGACCAGGAGGATAATAAGGTGAAGCGCAAGGGTCCTGTCGTGCTTGCAGCTGAACCTGAGATGAAGCGAGGCCGTGACCATGATGAACCTACCAGGGGCAACCGCCCGTTCTGCATCTTCCACAAAGTGCACAGATACAACAACAATGACTGCCAGGAGCTCAGGGCCCATTGCGATGGGCACCTTGGTCGCCACCACGAGCGTGGTGACTGTGGCTATGGCCATGGAGGAGGCCGTGGTAGAGGCCGCTGGGACAACCGCGACCCTCGGCAGGACTGGCGCGACCAGCCTCGCGAGGACCGTTGGCACGATGAGCCTCATGACGCACCCTGGCGTGATCAGCCTCGTGAGGCCCATCCTCAGGGTAACGTCGGCCTCCCTCCACTGCCGCCACTGCCAAGGAGAAACGGTGACAACCGGCAGGATAACGGGGCTGGGGGCTTCCAAGAACCTCGTGTTATCGCCTAAATCCCGGGTGGTGTGCAAGCTCCAGCCTCACAGCGCATCTTCAAGCAGTTTGCTTGTGAGGTTAACACGGCCCTCCTGAGGCTCGAGGCCACGCGTCCCCTCAAATGGTCGCAGTATGCTAGCATCTTCAATTCCAATGACCACCTCAAGTGCTCGGCTACCGGGGGCGCACTCCCCATGCTCTGCACACCCACCATCAACAATGTCCTCGTCACCAAGACCCTCATCGACGGCGGTGAGGGGCTGAATGTCCTCTCTGTTGAGACATTCAAGACGCTCCAAGTGCCTTATGACCAGCTTCTGCCAACCAAGCCTTTCTCAGGGATGACCGACGGCTCCACCATCCCCCTGGGGCAGATACGCCTCCCTGTCACTTTCTACAACTGCAAAAACTACCACACCGAGCTCATCGACTTCGACGTCGCTCACAGCCTCCTATACAACGCCATCCTTGGGTATCCGGCCCTTGCCAAGTTCATGGCGGCAACCCACCACGGCTACAATGTCCTCAAGATGCCAGGGAGCGGCGGCATCATCAAGGTCGCCTGCAATGAGAAGGATGCGGTGTGCTCCCTCAAGCACGCCTACCAAGCCGCGGCGGCTGATAACCCGGACGATGAGGGTGCTGTCCGGCCTCCAGGGACCACCCCCAAGAAGAAAAAGCAGCTCCTCCTCAAGGGTCATCGAGAGGCTGGGGTGCTTGCTGACGGCGCCTCAGGCCCCGCGCCCACTGCTAGGGCGCCGCTTCCTCCCTCATCGGAAGGCGCGCTCAGCACTTCCATTAGGACGGGCTTGGGGGATCCCGTCTATAGAGCCGCCGACCTAACCTGTGCGACAAGGGAGGTGCTCGGACACCACTTGGAGGCGTGTTTTGATACGCACCCCCGCGAGCGAGGCACACGGCTCGAGGCGCCAGGTGCGCGAGAGTTCATCGTCAAAGCGATCGAGGAGCTTCAGGAGGCAAGGACCATGCGCGGCGAGCGTCACCCCACACGGCCTCCCAGTGCAGCCGCGGCCCCCGATGCAGGTAGCAGGCTGCGCGTCCGCGTCACCATCCTGGGCCTCAACAGGGCCGCTTCGCATGGACTCTTCTGGCCATCACGCGTTGGACAGAGTGTGGGCTACCTCCGCAGCTACGTTTGCATGCCGTTTTTCCTGCTGAATGCGGCCACCTAATACCAGCGCTTCACGCAACGTGCTATGGCAACTCACAAGGCCAGGAGCTAGGCAATCTTGTCTAAGGAGGTCCCGGCCCCTCGTGATCCCGATGGACCTCGTGAGCCCCACAGGCCTCAGGAGTCGCCTAGCTCGTGAGGAGCAGCTTCCGCAGCGTGCATCTTTAGTTACCCCAATGGTCCTACAACGATGGTGCTAGGTGACTTTTTGGTTTGTTCAACTGAGGGCGCCCCACGGGCTGCATTATCCTCAGGCTGCTAGGGTCTGCCCCCGTAGCTGTATCATTTTGCGCATGTATCGGAACTAGCCTTGCCTTTATGAATTTCCCAAGTATTTCAACTTGCATGTTCGGTGCTTCGTCACCAAGATGTCGCTGCACCCTCGCAATTGAAGGAAATATGCCCTAGAGGCAATAATAAAGTTATTATTTATTTCCTTATAATCATGATAAATGTTTATTATTCATGCTAGAATTGTATTAACCGGAAACATAATACATGTGTGAATACATAGACAAACAAAGTGTCACTAGTATGCCTCTACTTGACTAGCTCGTTAATCAAAGATGGTTCTGTTTCCTAACCATGAACAAAGAGTTGTTATTTGATTAACGGGATCACATCATTAAGAGAATGATCTGATTGACATGACCCATTCCATTAGCTTAGCACCCGATCGTTTAGTATGTTGCTATTGCTTTCTTCATGACTTATACATGTTCCTGTAACTATGAGATTATGCAACTCTCGTTTACCGGAGGAACACCTTGGGTACTACCAAACGTCACAACGTAACTGGGTGATTATAAAGGAGTGCTACAGGTGTCTCCAAAGGTACATGTTGGGTTGGCGTATTTCGAGATTAGGTTTTGTCACTCCGATTGTCGGAGAGGTATCTCTGGGCCCTCTCGGTAATGCACATCACATAAGCCTTGCAAGCATGGCAACTAATGAGTTAGTTGCGGGATGATGTATTACAGAACGAGTAACGAGACTTGCCGGTAACGAGATTGAACTAGGTATTGGATACCGACGATCGAATCTCGGGCAAGTAACATACCGATGACAAAGGGAACAACGTATGTTGTTATGCGGTCTGACCGATAAAGATCTTCGTAGAATATGTAGGAGCCAATATGGGAATCCAGGTCCCGCTATTGGTTATTGACCGGAGACGTGTCTCGGTCATGTCTACATTGTTCTCGAACCCGTAGGGTCCGCACGCTTAAGGTTACGATGACAGTTGTATTATGAGTTTATGCATTTTGATGTACCGAAGGTTGTTCGGAGTCCCGGATGTGATCAAGGACATGAAGAGGAGTCTCGAAATGGTCGAGACATAAAGATTGATATATTGGAAGCCTATATTTGGACATCGGAAGTGTTCCGGGTGAAATCGGGATTTTACCGGAGTACCGGGAGGTTACCGGAATCCCTCGGGAGCCATATGGGCCTTAATGGGCTTTAGTGGAAAGGAGAAAGGGGCAGCCCAAGGTGGCCGCGCGCCTCCCCCCTCCCCTAGTCCTATTAGGACTAGGAGAGGTGGCCGGCCCCCCTCTCTCTCTTTCCCCCTCGGGGAATCCTAGTCCAACTAGGATTGGGGGGGAGTCCTACTCCCGGGAGGAGTAGGACTCCTCCTGCGCCCTCCTCCTTGCCGGCGGCCCCCTCCCCCTTGGCTCCTTTATATACTGAGGCAGAGGCACAACAGAAACACACAAGTTGATCCACGTGATCTATTCCTTAGCCGTGTGCGGTGCCCCAGCCACCATATTCCTCAATAATACTGTAGCGGAGTTTAGGCGAAGCCCTGCTGCTGTAGTGCATCAAGATCGTCACCACGCCGTCGTGCTGACGGAACTCTTCCCCGACACTTTGCTGGATCGGAGTCCGGGGATCGTCATCGTGCTGAACATGTGCTCGAACTCGGGGGTGCCGTAGTTTCGGTGCTTGATCGGTTGGATCGTGAAGACGTACGACTACTTCCTCTACGTTGTGTCAACGCTTCCGCAGTCGGTCTGCGTGGGTACGTAGACAACACTCTCCCCTCTCGTTGCTATGCATCACCATGATCTTGCGTGTGCGTAGGAAATTTTTTGAAATTACTACGAAACCCAACAATAATCCCCCCCACGACCGCCTCATGATTAAGGACTGGCACAACATCTAAGCTCGGGTCTGTCCCTGCAGTGTTGCCAAATCCAAGAGACTGAGCTCTGTCCCGCAGGCCAGCTCCCATGCGCGTCACCTCCCATGCTCCTTGGTGCTTGTTCTCGCATGAGCTAATCGTGTGCGAGCGAGTAAGGGCACGCGGCCTGGTTAATACGACTGCAATTCGGCACTTCGCCATAGCAGGAGCTGCGCACCTGGTGTTTTTCCGTCAAGTCACCTCCTGGGGTCATTGGTGTCCGGCCTTCTCATGCGATAACCTCCAGAGGGGCATTCGGCGCAGGACCCCCCCCCATCGTCCCACAGGTATCATAAATGCGCCCCGTGCCGCAAAAATTAGGCACAACCCGCCTTGAGGTAGGGCCTCGTGAGTCCTGTGTTGGCTCACAAGTGCCCAGATACACCTCCTCCAGTTCTGCCATGCTAGCCATGCATATGAATGGGGTTGTACACACCCTGGAGCCCCCCCCCCCCGAGGGAACTCCCACCCACGCACCACTGGAAGCCCCATGCTCCGCTCTGGTGAATAAACAACTGAGGACGCCCTAGAGGCCGCGCTAACCTCGGGATAGCCTATCGGCTCTTCGTACGGTCCTATCACGCAGCTTTCCCCATGGGAGGCACGCGCGAGGGGCCTAGACACGGGGGTTGTGATCAAGCCAGGCCTGGCACATCCCACCTTATCAGGTCCCTGGTACCTGGTCTTCTTGCGTCTCTCCCAGGGAAAAGCTGGTGAGGAGAGGTATGGAGGGCTCCAGATTAGCTTAGACGTTGGTCACATTTCCTTTATGAGGGTTGTTCGTACGTCAAGGGGAACCCCTGAATATCGCGACTTAGGGGCCTCACTAGTCACGTAGCCCCTCGCCCCTTGGTCTCATCTTGGCAATACGGACGCCCCAACGGTGGTCGAGGTATGCGCGGGGCTGGGCCCTGCCGACACAGAACACAAAGGCAAACAGGAAGGAAATCAAGCACGGAAAGAAAATCATCGAGTTCTAGCAAGTTATTACAAGCACAAAAGTGTTCCACAGATTCAAGCAGAAGTTTTATGCCTCCACGAGGCATGGTAAATCTTGCAGGAATAAAACTAGGAAGAAGCGCCGCCACTACCTTGGCCCTCGCCGCCGCTCGCCCTGGCCGCCGGAAGCCCATCGTCAATGTCATTGCTGCCATCATCGCCGCCACCACCAACCTCCACTGTTGGAGCCTCGGGATCAACGACGCAGAGGAACTTCTTCAGCAGTGCGTCCACGTGACCCTTCACGGCCCCCTCGGCAGCAACACGGGACTCGGGAGCAATTGAACAGATCACCATGCTAAAGTCGAAGCCGGGGTCCTGAAGGTAGAGATGGACAAACACGTGCGTCGCAGCCGCGGAGAAGAGAGAGCGGCACTCCTCCACAGAATGGAGTCCACTTTGGTGGAAGCACCCTTGAGTGCCTCCGTGAGCTTGGAGGAGAGCCTCGTAAGGCCATCCTCGCACTACAAAAAAAATACACATCCGTGACATTCTGGGCCGAACAAAAAAAAATTGTCATACATATGACACTTCTATGATGATAATTGTGACAAAACCTGGTATCATCATAGATGTGGTGGGCTCCTACTTCTATGACAAAAAATCATGATAGAAAATGGGCTTTTCGTCCTGGGCGGGCCAGAGACGCAGCTGCATGACATTCTTTGGGCCGTCCATGATGGAAAAACCCGTGGTAGAAGCGAGGGGGAGGAAAATTTCGGGGAGTTCCCAGTTACGGTGGGAGGTCGGGGGCCAAGCGACGCGCGTTTCTCTTGTACACGTACACGTGTGTGTGCGAGGCGTTGTCTCTAACTGAACCCGAGCAAGGCGTTGGGCTCTAACTAAACCCAAATGATTGCACTGCAGGCTACGCCTTACTGAACCCGAGCGATCGATCGATGGCTGTTAACTGAACCCGATCGAGCGATTCCTTCGCTACTGCTGCTAATGAAGCCGATCGATGCTGCCTCTGGATGAACAGTGAGCGTTGCGGGGGGGTTTGGATGAACAGTTCCCGGTGGGGGTGGATGAGCAGGACCCCGTGGTTTTGCCTCTGGATGAACAGGATCCCGATCGATCGAGCCGGTTGGGGCTGGATGAACAGGACCCCGTGGAGGGCTGGATGAACAGGACCACCCCATGGAGGGCAGGATGAACAGTAGACGGTGGAGGGCAGGATGAACAGTAGCCCGTGGAGGGGTGGTTGAACAGGAGCCCGTGAAGAGGGGTGGTTGAACAGTAGCCGGTGGAGTAGCGCGCGGTGGAGGCTGGATGAACAGGAGCCCGTGGATGAACAGTCGCAGGTGGAGGCTGGAGGAGGTAGACGGTGGATGAATAGTAGCTCGTGGAGGCTGGAGGGGGTCGATGGTGGAGATGAACAATATCCCATGGAGTCCCGTTTTGCGGTAAGCCACACCCCTCCCGATGAACAGGACCCCCGTTTCGACCGTAGCGCTCCAACACAAGTCCGTTTCGTCCGTTTTGCGGTACGCCACACCCCTCCCGATCAACAGGACCCCCGTTTCGACCGTAGGAGGTCCGTTTCCTCCGTTTTGCGGTACGCCAGACCCCTCCCGATCAATAGGACCCCGTTCCGAACGTAGGAGGTCTGTTTCCTTCATTGTGCGGTACGCCAGGCCTCGTTTCCATCGCCTGTTCCATCCAAGCCCTCCCGATGAACACGACCACGCATTCTGTTCCGACCCAGCCGGTTGGCTCCCACGCATTCCGTTGCCTCCCGATGAACACGACGCATTCCGTTGCCTCCCCATGAACGCGACGCATTCCGTTGCCTCCCCATGAACACGACGCATTCTGTTGCCTCCCCATGAACACGACGCATTCCGTTGTCTCCCCATGAACACGACGACGACATTGTTTCTCCGTTCCGACCCAACCATGTACACGAGCCCTCGCCGTACGTATGCACGAGTAGGCATTCGAGACCCCGCCCATATGTACACATACGTGGCCATATTTTCTTTCTTGCACCCTGGCCGTTGTACGTACGTGTACATGCTATGTGTGCGCCTCTACTACGACACGTGCACGCCTCTACATCGACCAGCATGTACGTACACGTTCACGACCAGAATGACAATGCTACATACGCTTCGACCAGGTGGGTCCCGACTGTCAGGCACTTCCTTGCCTGCGAAGATGTAGCTGGTGGGTCCCAGCAGTCAGGGGGCGAATCGTTTTTTTTTGCCCGGATGCACTTCCTTGCGTGCGAAGATGTAGCTGGTGGGTCCCAGCAGTCAGGGGGAAACGTTTTTTCGTGAAATACAGTGGCCCGTCCGGTGGGTCCCAGCCGTCAGGTGGAGGAATCATTATTTTCTGTGTAATAAGGAGGCACTTCCTTGCTGCGGCCATGGACCTAGCTGTCAGCCGCTCCACGTACAGTCCATGTCCGATGGAAGTCGTTCCTTGACCACGTTGACCATGCCGCGCCGAGAGCACCAGGGCGGTGGACGACGGCAAGGCCTAGGAAGGGGATGACATGGAGGCAGGGAAGACTCGGTAGTTGTTTCCCACGCGGAGGGGAGTACGACTGTACGAGGGTTTACTGGTTCGTCTGCCGTCGCCGGAGAATAACATTAGGTGTGGGTGAGTAGAGGGATGGCTAGGCCAGCGATGGGAGTACGGTCGGGCGGTGAGGCCTGCGCGGCAGCACAGCCGGCCGCGAGGAGGAGGGAGCAGGCAGTCCCGCCGGCGCTTGTTTGAGCGGCTGGAGCAGGAAGAGCAGAGATTGAAGAAGCACGATGGCCGTTGGATGGACATCCAACAGTCAGTGCTTGTGTGTCAACCTTTTTTTAGGAAAGCCTCAAATCTGTGGAAAACAGCATACAGCCCATCTGCCATTATTTCTAATAATTTACAGCCCATTTGCTAATTCTTAAGGTTTTTTTGGAGCCCATATTCTTTTTGTTAGCATTACAGCCCATATTGTGGCAACGGTTAAAAAATTATACGAAATTTTGCATATTTCGGTGTGGTCTGAACTGTTTTTAATCCCGAAATTTTGACTCACATTCAAACTGATTTTAAAAATAAATGTATATCAATATAAAATCCAACAAATTCTCCATGCATAAAAATTAATGTAATTTAAAATCTTGAAAGGAAAAAAATGATATTTGAAACTAATTGCCGGTTTGATGTGTTTTAAAAATGTACAACCCATTTCTCATTACTGATGGGCCATTTTCTCGGCCAGCCGAATGAAAGCTCTCCTCGTCTTGAAAGATTTGCAGCCCAACAGGCCTGACAAAGCGACTTACTTGGCAAATCACAAAAAAACTGGGCTGTGGCCGTGGACCCAGCTGTCAGCCTCTCCACGTACAGTACTCTTCCGATGGAAGTCGTTCCTTGACCACGTTGACCTAAGAAGGGGACGACGCGGTAGTGGAATCCCGCGCGGAGAGGACTACGAGGGTTCACTGGTTCGGCTGCGGTGTGAGGCTGCCGTCACCGCAGGGCCTGGCCAGCGGTGGGAATAGTAGGGGGCGGTGAGGCCTCTGCGGCAGCACAGCCGGCCACGGGAGGCAGGAGCATGCGGCACGACCGGCGCTGCTTTGGGCGGCTGGAGGAAGAAGACCAGAGGTTGAAGAAGCACTACGGCCGTTGGATGGACATAGTACGGTCACTGGAGCTAGAATCGTTCATATTGACTAAGTTGACAAAGCCCTTCGTCCCCGTCAACTTAGTAGGCCCACAAGTCAGCCTCCTAGCAAGGTGGGTCCCAGCTAGCTAGGGGAGTATTCATTTTTTGTGCGTAATAAGGAGGCACTTCCAGTGGGTTCGAGCTGACAGCGGGGGGGCGTTTTTTTCGCGAAATATGGTGGCCCGTCCGGTGGGTCCTAGCAGTCAGGGGGGAAATATACTTTTTCGCAAAATACTGGTGGCCCGTCCGGTGGGTCCCCGCGCCGAGAGCACCAGGGCGGTGGATGACGGCGAGGCCAGGAAGGGGACGACGCGGAGCCGGGGAAGACGCGATAGTGGATTCCCACGCGTAGAGGAGTACGAGGGTTCACTGGTTCGCTGCGGTGTGAGGCTGCCGTCGCCGCAGAATAACAGGGGGTGTGGGTGAGTAGAGGGATGGCCTGGCCAGCTGTGGGAGTAGTAGGGGGCGGTGAGGCCTCCGCCGCATCGCAGCCGGCCACGGGAGGCAGGAGCACGAGGCACGACCGGCGCTGGTTTGGGCGGCTGGAGCAAGAAGACCAGAGGTTGAAGAAGCACTACGGCCGTTGGATGGACATCGTACGGTCACTGGAGCTAGAATCATGCATATTAACTAAGTCGACAAAGCCCTCAGTCCCCGTCAACTTAGTAGGCCCACAAGTCAGTCTGCCACTAAGGTGGGTCCCAGCTAGCAGGGGTATTCATTTTTTTGTGCGTAATAAGGAGGCACTTCCGGTGGGACCGATCTGACAGCAGGGGGAACGTTTTTTTTCACGAAATACGGTGGCTCGTCGGGTGGGTCCCAGCAGTCAGGGGCAAACGTTTTTTTCACGAAATACAGAGGCCGTTTCGGTGGGTCCCAGATGTCAGGTGGAGGAAATCATTATTTTGCACGTAATAAGGAGGCATTTCCTTGTGTGCGGCCGTGGACCTAGCTGTCAGCCTCTCCACGTACAGTCCACTTCAGATGCATGTCGGTCGTTGACCACGCTGACCACGCCACGCCGAGAGCATCAGGGCGGTGGACGATGGCGAGGCCTAGGAAGGGAACGACATGGAGGCAGGGAAGACTCGGCCGTTGTTTTTGTTTCCCACGTGGAGGGGAGTACGACTGTACGAGGGTTTACTGGTTCGTCTGCCGTCGCTGGAGAATAACAGCAGGTGTGGGTGAGTAGAGGGATGGCTAGGCCAGCAATGGGAGTACAGTCGGGCGGTGAGGCCTGCGCGGCGGCACAGCCGGCCGCGGGGAGGAGGGAGCAGGCAGTCCCGCCGGCGCTTGTTTGAGCGGCTGGAGCAGGAAGAGCACAGATTGAAGAAGCACGACGGCTGTTGGATGGACATCCAACAGTATACAGGCCACCTGTGGAAAGCCTCAAATCTATGGAAAACAGCATACAGCCCATCTGCCATTATTTCAACTAATTTACAGCCCATTTGCTAATTCTTACGGGTTTTTTTGGAGCCCATATTCTTTATGTTAGCATTACAGCCCATATTGTGGCCACGGTTAAAAAATTATACGAAATTTTGCATATGTCGGTGCAGTCTGAACTGTTTTTAATCCCGAAATTTCAAGCCACATTCAGACTAATTTTAAAAATAAATGTATATCAATATAAAATCCAATAAATTGTCCATGTATAAAAATCAATGCAATTTAAAATCTCGAAATGAAAAAAGATATTTGAAAATAATTGCCGGTTTGATGTGTTGTAAAAATGTACAGCCCATTTCTCATTACTGATAGGCCATTTTCTCGGCCAGCCGAATGAGGCTCTCCTCGTCTTGAAAGATTTGCAGCCCAGCAGGCGTGATAAAGCGACTTACTTGACAAATCACAAAAGAACTGGGCTAGCCATTTTCAGAAAGGAAAAAAACTACTGGGCTGGTCTGTGGTAAACATAAAAGAAAAGGTTGTCTAGACAGGCCAGAGTGTCCCGCACAACCCAGTATTTCCGAACGAACGTGTAGGCCAGGGCGCCTCTTCGTGAACCGTGGCAAACTCGCAACCGTCCACCGACTCTTCGCCTTTCCCTCTCGATTTGGAACTGCTGTCGCACGCTCTTCCTCTCCCTGCTCCATTTTCCTTCAGCCCTTCACCCTTTCTTCTGCCATTGTTTGATCGTCTTCTCCATGGAGGGAATAGGCCGGAAACGACCCCGTTATTCTTGCCCCGATCTGAAAGATGATGTGGTGGAGGAACTCATTGATTGGTGCGACGTCATCACCTCGGCTAGCATGGCAGGTTCTTTCAAGCCCATTCTCGACTCAACTAATAACATCATTATAAAGAACCCAAGAGTCAAGGAGCGGTTTGATCTCCCTTATCTTCTTTGCGGTGACCCTGATGACTGGCGCCTACACGACGGAGGCCTCGCCCTGTACTAGTTGATGCCGCTTGATAATGATACGTATGATGTTAAGATGCCATCGCTCGAGGGCAAGGCTTGGGCGGGCGCAAATGGAGATTGGGTTGTTTACATTGGGTCCAACTGCGAGTGGGAACTTGTGAATGTGTACACTCGTCACCGGGTTCCACTTCCAAAAATCTCAGCACACTGCCCAGAGGTTGAGCACACCGGTAATGTACGCACGTTCAAATACGATCATGGTGATTGTCTTCTACGGAAGATAGCAATTTGTCGAGTTCCCAACCACTCTTGGAATTACAACAACTATCAAGTTGTTGCTATCTTCGACAAGCTTGTTGCCGTCCTTCGTGGTTCGACTCGATGGATATTGCTCAAAAATCAGTTTCTGTACACGGATGAGTACTGTGATGCAATTGAATACGAGGGCCTTGTGTTTGCTGCCACCACTCGTGGCACTGTTTTTGCATGGCATCCTAGTAGTTTCGGTACGTTTGTCTTCCATCGTAATTATAATTGTTTCATCCACATGCATGTGGGTTAGCAAGTTTCCCTTTACTAATTAACCTTCTTCTTGTGTTTCCAAGGTCCTGTGAACATCCCACCACCTATACTTGAAAAATTTTATAACCAAGAGGGAGATGACGATGGTGATGATCACGAGCATGAGGACGAGCAGCGCCGATATACTCTGTGGCGCCTGGCAACTAATTCCGATGGATCACCTCTTCTTGTGTGTATACAACCCACTGATGATGTTACTGGTAAGGAAGCAGGTGTCTCCCATGGTCGCACTCTCCGGACCTATTCCAACACCCGTTGCATGGTATTCGGAATGGATACTAGTGTGCTAGCGCCAACTCCTTCTCCCTGGCACAGAATTGATAGTCTTGGAGAAAACTCGCTCTTCCTTGGACAAAACTATCCGATGATGGTGAAAGGAGATCCAACTGCTGCTGACACATTTATGAGAAGCAACTGTGTCTATACCTCGGACATTTGGGTGGTTCCCTACCCTCATACTGATATAGTAGGCCGCTTCAGCCTAGATGATCGGTCCTGCGTTGGTCTCCAGATCGACAACAGATGGCCCGTCCCAGAGAATCAGTTGTGGTTCAAAGCTAGCGTTTCCAACGCCGCGGAATGGTTGAGTTGAAGTTCATTTCATGGCTTGTTATTTGTTGTGTGGTGAAAACTTTAGTATTTATAATGTATCCTCGTTGTCGATGTGGGTTGATGACCTGTTGTATGTAATAAAATGATATGCCTATGATAAACTTACTAAATTTATGAATGGCTTTCGAGTCGCTTCTCTAAATTTGTACTAGATTCACATGCTTCGCGCGTCGGGCGGGTGTTTTTAGTGTAGCCCTATGTTAATGTGTTCGTTGTATGTAACTAGCACCTCGAATCCTCGATAGTAGTATACTATATACTAGTAGGAGTAAGTAGTAGGGTGGCATGGGCCAAAACAAGCATTCACGTCCAGGAGTACGGCACACGCCACCACCACGACATCCATCTGACACCATATTATTTCTTGGACTCCGTGCTAGAGCAATCTCTTCAACCTCGTCGTTTCTCTAAGTCTGGTTGTAGTGGGGAGTAACTTAGACTAGTGTCATGCATATGACACTAGTCTTTGTTACTACCTTCATAGTGCAAAGTAACATACAAGTAGTATCATAGATGATTGCATTTATTACATTATAGACTCATTTTGCTTTGGTTTGCGTTATGTTATAGTAACATATTATGTTACTCCCAACATTTCTCTCCTCATTAACTATATGCCACATAAGCAAACTTGTCTTGAAATGCGCTATGTTACTTGCTAAGTTACTCCCACTATGACCAGCCTAACTTCAGCCATCGCGCGGCGGGCGAGGTGGGGGTTTGCCGATAGTCGGTTTCCTTAACTGCGGTCCCACTTGTAAGGCCAACTCCAACGCACGACCCCAAACGGACCTCCATTTTGCACGAACTCCAACGATAATTTTGACTAGAAAAGCAAGACCAAAGAAAACAAGAACCACAAGAATACATTTTACTACTCCTGTAAGTTGTATTAGTGCCTTCTCGATGCATTCACTGTTGATCTGCGGAGGCTCGATCTTGCGTGTTCTTTCTTCTTCGAGTGTAAAGAAGTAGACGTTGCTTCCTCGCATCTAGTCTCATGTCTAGCCTCTATTCTAGTAGGAGTATCAACAAGTGCACTAATCTCATCCGATAGCAGAACCGAAGATTTGGTCAGGTTATTCCTCCTTTTGCCAACACGTGGGACATCCAGCATCCAGGTCGTGTCATGAAAGAAAATAGAGTGGTATTTGAAGCCACGAGATGTGCATCTTGGGTTAAACTGTAAATAGAATCCTACTACTCTTAAGTAACTCCAAAAGCGGCCACTGAAGATCTTTATTGGATTTGTTTTTCATCACCAGCACGTCGAGGTGAAAGATGTGCAGGTTCAGTGGGTCCTCTAGCGTTTTCACTGACATGTGGGGCCGCATGTGAGCAAACAGACGATGGACTCCGTGCATCCACTGGCTGGCTGAGAAGAGAGATAGAGGAGGGCTGAGCACGGACTGCAGGAAATTTGTTCTACGTACCTCGATATAGGCTCGATATAGTGGGGTGGCATGGGCCATAACTAGCATTCACGTCTAGCAGTACGGCACACGACACCCACACGAGTCCCATCCAACACCAATTTTCTTGGAGTCCGTGCTACAGCCATCTCTTCTCCCTCCTATTTTCTCAGCCATCGCGCGGTGGGCGGGGTGGGTGTTTGCCGATAGTCGGTTTGCTCAACTGCGGTCCCACTTGTAAGTGAAAATGCAACACCGCACGCATTCCCGCTTGAGCGGCGTGCCGGACCAACCGTGTGGGGGTGCGATGCGAACATGGTAGGCTTTTCCTTTTGAACTCGTAACTTTTTAAATTTGGTTCTGCTCCATGGCGCGACCGATAGATAGAAAATAACGATTTTGCCTAGAGTAATGAGAAATTTGGTTCTGGCGCCGTTCATGCATGGAGTACGTACGGAAATTATGAAGTTGATGCGAAAGGTAAGATAATTACTGTAGTATCATATACTGCTACATGGATTTGACGGAAAGATAAAAATACATACAGATCCATCAACGTTCAACGACATCCTCACGCCCTAGTGCGCCGGGTCACCAACCGACGTGTGAGGAGCAGCGGCGTTGGCGGCGACCTCAACGTGCTTCTGAACAGTGCCGTCCAAGGTTGCCCTGCGCTCCAAGAAGGCCAGCGTCCTATCGTCCTCCTCTTGCATGTAGTAGTCCTTGTGGATGATTTGCGCATAGACGTGGGTGATTATGTCGATGGTGTCTTGCTGCGACAGGCACTGCGCGGCGAGCACGACCTCAAGGTGGACATTCTCTGGCGCGACGGCGGGCAGTCGCAGGGCCACCAGTGCGTCGAAGAGGTTTTTATCATAGTGGACATTGAGGGTGGCGGGCATCGCAGAGCCTCGGCGCGTCGGCTGGAGGCTTACGTCAAAGTCGTCCGCAAGCTTCTTGACGACGGTGAACTTGTCGAGGAAACCGACGAGGACCTCGTCGAACAAGGAGACAAAGTTGTCTTCCAAGCGGCCCCTCGCCCTGGCGGCCTCAAGCAATACTACCTAGAGACGTTCCTCGATGCCAGGCCATAGGCCGGCGTCGTGGACCATCTGGCACAGCCGGCTGATGCTCGCGCTCATCGCCTCCATGGGTCTAGCGTAGCTTCTAGTCAACTGATCTTGCGATTCGAGTGATCACTCAGCCCTTGGTTAGCGTGCGTAGGTGCGTAGGATTTCGTACTACTCCTCGGCCCTCTACTGCACCTGCCTTTGGCTGTATGATAGGTGGGCCAGCCACCCCCTAGGGCCACGTGTCATTCACCCAAAGGCAGTTGCCGTAAGTCAATGAAACTGCGTCCCCCTCCGTGCCGGTGCAGTATAGTCATCTCACCGGACCTCTAGTAGGGGCCAAACGGGAGAAGTTTTGGCCTTTGATTTAACTATTAAATGTTAATGCATGTAAACAAAAATGTTGTGTAAGTCACCTTACAAAAACCTAATAATCCCAAAATACTTAGGCACGGTGCATTAACTCCCTCCTTGTTTCTTATTTCGTGACATATCAACCAATGAGAGATGTGGGTCGTGCATGCTTTCAATGACTTGAGACTACCAAACATGACATGCAGTGTTTAGTTCATTGCATGTAATCCTATTAGTACTCTAGTTAGGAGTAGCAAAAAAACATTAAGTTCTCTCGGCGATAGGAATAAAACACCATGTATTTATTTACAGAGGGAGTAGTACATTTTTGGTGACATGCATTACTAGATATTGCTAGTCAAATATGAAAATCCAGATGGACGTGGTAGTACTCCTAAATCCAGATGGTGGTGCTACTAGTACTAGTAGTAGTACTACCAATGTAGTAGTAGGAGTACTAGCACTGTACTATCCGTTGGTCAAATTATTACGTGCTGCTCCTCACAGTGAAGTGACAAGATCCTGCGCCGGAGATGACACCTGAGTATAGGCGCCGTGTTCGGCATACCATAGTCAGCCTCACCGTCTGCAGTCACTATCATCATGGCTGTAGAGCTAGCCTGCTTACAACTAGCCCTGTTCGACATAATTTCCTGTGCGTAGATGCCCGTGCATAGCACGAAACACCAAGATTGGGGGTGGACGGCTCCGGCAACGGCCATCGCGCCAGATTTTTCCATGGCCTTCTACTCCTAGATGTGGTGGGGAGGAGATGAGGCTGATTGTGAGAGACATGAGTTGTTTGTAAATAGGGAACAAGTGTGGGCATCTTTTTGCAAAAAAGGAGAAGCTTGGTTTGTATGCATCAGATCTAGATCCGATGGCTATTGGTGAAAGATGGGAGGCACAACATCATCACCAACTCAGGACCTGTTTGATTCGCAGGATTTTGAAAACACGGGAATAGGTCACCATGTGCGTTCGGTTTATTCTGTCTACATGGTTCGATTTATACGGTTTTTCAGTTCGTACGATATTAATACTTCGGTAAATATGGTATGAAATTAAAATACGGTTCGGTTTCGGTATATACAAAATTATTTCGGTATGGTTTCAGTATATACCATAAAAACCAAAGTTGACGCGAATTTGGAAATGACGTAATAATAATTAGCAAATTTATGACTCAAAACACATACTATTCTACACAAATAGTATATGACTATATATAAATATATATGCATGCATTGATTCATCTGTTGATGGCTATGGACGTGCTTAGCATTTTAAAAATAGAAAAATGACTATGTTACAAGAAAAAATTACGTGCTTAGTAGTGCATTTGACTCATGTACAAGAAAAATGACAACTGTATGGTTGTTCATCTCAGGAAATATAAATTTATTTTTTACTTCGGTTTATTCGGTTAACCATTCGGTTTTCCGGTATATACCATAAAAACCAAGTTCAAATCGGTATGAAAAGTTCATACCATACCGAAACCAGAAACCATAAAAACCATAAAATTGGTTCTGTTCAGTTTATTTTCGGTATGGTTTTTCGGTTTGGTTTTTAAATGCACAGAGTGAGGAATAGGACGCGGCAGTATTACAAGTTTCAAACTGATATTACAAATGTTAGGAGTAATGCTGCACCTATGAAGAGGGAATTACTAGGAAGTTTACGTAAGAACTTTCATTACTTTAGGTGGATGCAGCATTATCGTACAAACTAAAATCCACCGCCCTCACAAGTCACTAATGGGCAAATAAGTTTTCGAGTCTCTCGCCACTTGATGTTTCAAAAACAAATTCAGCTTCTGCGGAGAAATGAGCTCCACCGTGTACCCGCGCGGGTGTGGCTGGGCACGAAGCGTGAGTACGTGCACGGTGCACCTATTCTCTTCTTGTATACGTACACCACCTACGTGGGGTTGTGTGAGAGAGATACAAAGCTCGAGAGATATAGTGTGTGGGTTCTTGAGAGTTTTTTAACATATCAATGTGTGTGAAATAGAGTCCTGGATATAACATATATATAGAGGGGGCGATCCACGAGAAGGGAGTGGAGGTATCGTCGGCTTGAGGTGTCCATAGAATCGAAGAGAGGGATGATGTGTGTGTGTGTGTGCGCGTGCGCGATCGATAAAGAGTGCCATCGAATTTGTGTGTGCCCACGTCAAAGATACAGAGTGGCTGGCCTACTGGAACGTGAGATGGGACATGTGCAGTTTGTCTCTGTGGCATGGATACCTACCTGCAGCGCTCAACTATCCGTGTGTGGTGGGGGAAGAGGGAGGCCCGATTAACTATAGAGGTACAATGGCTGGTATATTTGTGGAGGAGGAGAGAGGCCTACCTCATGTATTAAGGAGATCGATCTACCTCATGTATTAAGGGAGATCGATCGGCATCCATGCATATGTGCAGGAGATGAATAAGGTTGGGAGAGAGACAGAGCTAGAGTGTTGGAGGGGGTGGTAGTGGAGTTGCTTCTAACAAATTGTGGGATAGGCTTGCTAGACAAACGGAGGGCACGCCCGCAATATCAATAAGAGAGGAGATGGTTGCTTGTTGTCTGTGCAGTGCGTGTGAGAGACGGGTCAGGAGGCATGCACGAATGATGAGGGGGGCGATGTGGCTGTGGTAAGCAGACGTAACTACATAGGAAGATCAATCGCCCTTTGTAAGATAAAGGAGAGACATAACTTGTGAGGTACGTTGATCGATGGGGTGGTAGTTAAATTCGATCTAGGTATATGTTGGGAGATCGATCGGTATACATGCATGTGTGTGTTAGAAGCAAATGAGGCACGAGGAGAAGGATAGAGAGAGAGGGATGCATGTAGGAGGTGGCACGAGAGGCATACTATATCGAGGGGGAGGAGTGTGCGAGTACGAGAACGATGAAAAGAGTGGTGGGAGTGAGGCATGGACGGTGACAAGAGAAGAGGGGAAGCTTGTGTTTGTGCTAGTCACACCTGGCTAGAGAGGCATATCGATCGATGTGTGCTGTAAAGAAGGAGCTGGGGGGCCTGCACACACCGTGGGTGAACGACCTAAAGTGAAAAGACGAATTTGCGAGATGGAGCTAGAGAATGCTGAGGGAGGGTGAGAGGGATGCGGGCGTGTGCATGCACAAGAGAAAGTTAGCGCTAGCTACAAAGATAAGAGGGTTGTGTGGGTGTAAAAGACGAATAGAGATCATATATACTTCATTATAAAAAAGCGAATTCGTATATTTGAAGAATTTATCATAGTGTTTCAAACCGACGGATGTGTGAATATATATAACGGTGATACACATGGTGTGGTTATGAACATGGTATACTACATTTAATATGTTTTATCTCTACTCTTATTAAAAACGGAGTTGTTGATGATGGTGCACCTGCCATCCTGCATTATAGGCCGTCTGATTTATATCTGGCGGATAGCAAGGAAACTATGATGGTTGAAGTTGGCAACAATCATGATTGTAGATTCTTATTGAAATAGAGAAACGAATTCAAATTTAGTTCGAATTGCAGCGGTAGTATAGACATTTGGTATGCACTAAAATGTTGGTATGAGTAGGTTATGTGCATTATACAGCAAGCGAAAAAATTTAATCGGACATAACATGGATTCATACTCCCTCCTTCCATCTATATAGGGCGTAATGAGATTTTTAAGACCGCCTTTGACTATTGACAAAATTAATAGTACATGACATGCACAATGTGAAAATTATATCATTGAAAGAACCTTTCACAGACGAATTTAACGGTGTGCTTTGTGTAAGTTGCATGTCATATATCATTGCTCTAATATTTGGTCAAAGTTAGCATCGAAAAACGCATTAGGCCCTATATAGATGGAAGGAAGGAGTAGCTTTGAATAGAATTTGTATAGTAAAACGGGGCAAGACTCTCTCTTTGTGTGGTGTGAATAGTTTTATTTTTTTCATTTTCTTTTTGGTTGAGGAAGTGCGAATTGATTTCGTACGTACAAGTACAATATTACTACATGTTAGGCTTGTCCCTAAAATTAAATCCACGTCTTGTTATATCCCGAAAATTCAGATATCGTGCTCCCAAAACTCGCGCCTTCACAACCCGCGCCTTGCTATCCCGAAATTACAACGCGCGCGAAAACTCCCTCCAGCTGCCAAATCCCGACATGCGAAATCCCCCTTCTAACCCTGAGCCGAAAGGGCCGCTAGTTCAAATCGGTGGGGGGTACTTTTGTAACACACCCTACATTTTGGACAAGCGCGTTCCTAAGTCATGCTTCACCCCCTCCCGTTGCCCCCTTTTCGCCATTCGAAATCCCAGGCTGCCATAACCTCTCCGCTCCAGCCGCGAAACCCCACCCTCCTCCGTCTGCCACGTCACCGCTGCCCAGTCGGAGCCTCTTCCCCGACGACGTCGTCCAGCGCAACAGCTCGACGTCCCTCGCCCACCTCCCCGGATGAGGATCCGTCGTCCATCTCGTCGTCCCGCCGGTTCAGCCGCCCCGTCCTCCACCTCCAAGGAGCTGCTCCGACGATCGCCTCGTCTATCACGGTTGCTCCATCCCCACAGCGCCACCTCAACCTGCTCCACCGGAACCGCAGCATCCTCACCGACTCCTCGGACGAAGCTGAGGCCTACTCGGCGCCACCAAAGAGGTTGTACACTCATCGCATCGCACCTTCTCCTTAACTCGACCTCCTGGCGCCGATGGTGCTCCATCCCGCACCCCCATGGAGCGGCTACCTTGAAGCCGGCACCGCGGGCGACATCTCCACCGCGGCTCTCCCCCAGTGCGAGGCACCTTCGGCGGCGGCGGTCATACCAGCCGGATATGCTGCTGCTGCTCCGGCTCTCGCTCGATCGCTCGATCGCCTAGCTGCTGCTGCTGCTGCTCTCCCCCTCGCTCATGTTGCTGCTCTGCTCAGATTAAGCCACACTTTAGTCGACTGAATTGACTTTTGGGTTAGTCGATTTTCAGGGGTTGGGCGGCTCGCCGGAGAGGTACCCCACTATCTATCTTAGGGTTCAGGGTGGGGGCGGGGGGCCTAGAGGGCTGGCCAGGGCAGCGGTGGCGAGTTGTTTCGGGACGGCGAGGCGACGCTGGGGCCGGTGGATCGGCCGGTGGTGGCTGGCGGCTCAGGGGGGTGCAGGTTGAAGATGAACTGTAGGCCCTCCCTAAACTACATGTCAAGTGCCTCTCTGCTACCATTGCGTTCAGTTTCGACGGTAGCATTCAGATTCCACAGTAAATTTTAGTTTCGACAGTTAAGTTTAGAGTCAATAGTTTTTACCTCATCTGTTGTAGTCAGGTGGTTTTAGGTGATGTTAATTTTACATCCATTTTACATCATCTATTGGAGATTGTCGGTGTCAAAACCGGTGCATCTCGGGTAGGGGGTCCCGAACTGTGCGTCTAGGCCGGATGGTAACAGGAGGCAAGGGACACGAAGTTTTACCCAGGTTCGGGCCCTCTCAATGGAGGTAAAACCCTAAGTCCTGCTTGATTAATATTGATGATATGGGTAGTACAAGAGTAGATCTACCACGAGATCGGAGAGGCTAAACCCTAGAAGCTAGCCTATGGTATGATTGTTGTTGTGTATGTTGTCCTACGGACTAAAACCCTCCGATTTATATAGACACCGGAGAGGGTTAGGCTTACACAAAGTTGGTTACAATGGTAGGAGATCTGCATATCCGTATCGCCAAGCTTGCCTTCCACACCAAGGAAAGTCCCTTCCGGACACGGGACGAAGTCTTCAATCTTTTATCTTCATAGTCCAGGAGTCCGGCTGAAGGTATAGTCCAGCCATCCGGACACCCCCTAATCCAGGACTCCCTCAGTAGCCCCTGAACCAGGCTTCAATGACGACGAGTCCGGCGTGCAGATTGTCTTCGGCATTGCAAGGCGGGTTCCTCCTCCAAGTACTTCATAGAAGATTTTGAACACAAAGATAGTGTCCGGCTCTGCAAAATAAGTTTCCACATATTGCCATAGAGAGAATAATATTTACACAAATCTAATCTGCTGACGTATTCCGTAGTGTGACACACCACGGCCAAGCCTTTATCCGAGTCGTTTCATTATCCCACATCAGCGCGTCATGCGAGGCGGTTTCCTTGGCACATCTTGTTAAAGCAGAGATCGTGTCCCCTTATTCCAGGATTCTCATCAATACGGGCGTGGGTAACCCAACCGTGTCATTGATTACGACGCTTGGAGATAAGCGAGTTTTACCAGGCTGGTGGGGACACGTAGTTGCGTCCACCCATATAAGGGGGTAAGGATCCACCTTTTCACCTATGCCTTCTTCCTCCCTTGCTTATCCATTCTTGTGCACTCGAGCTCCAGCGCCCCAGTCTGCACTCCCCACCTCAACCTTCTCCAGCCATGTCTGGAGCGGGAGGCAAGTGGATGGTCTCCTCCGTCATGGAGGGACACATCAAAAAACTGAGGAAGGCCGGATACTTGTCTAACGACATTGCGTACCGGCTTCCCGAAAAGGGGCAGCTCATCCCCACCCCTAGGCCCCATGAGAGGGTGGTGTTCCTCCCCCATTTCCGCCGCAGACTGGGCTTCCCTCTTCACCCATTTGTCTGGGGGCTCATGTTCTACTATGTCCTGGATTTCCATGATCTGGCCCCGAACTTTGTCCTCAACATCTTGGCGTTTATCGTCGTGTGCGAGGCTTTCCTCCGCATCCGCCCCCATTTCGGCCTATGGCTCAAGACTTCCAATGTCAAGCCGAAGGTGGTGCGTGGTAACCAGGCGGAGTGCGGAGGCGCCATGGTGGGCAAGATGGCCAACGTCTTATGGCTCGAGGGCTCCTTTGTGGAGACCCTGAAGGGGTGGCAATCGGGGTGGTTTTACATCACCGAGCCGTGTGACCCTGAATGGGTCGCAGCCCCTGAGTTTCGATCCGGACCCCCTATGCGGCTCACCTCCTGGAAGGAGACGAGCCTGTCATGGGGTAAAAAAAGGAGAGCTGACCGGACTCCAAACATGCATCCAAACCCTGGTGGACAAGAAGCTCAAACTTGCCAACGTAGTCTAGGTTATGCTCATCCGCCTGTTCCTCCCGTGTCAACAACGGGCTTTCAACCTGTGGGAGTTTGACCCGGCGCGGCACCAAACTCTGAGCAGGCTCTTCGACACGATGTACGAAGATGCCTGGAAGGTGCTTTTCAAGGGCGCCGAGGCCCCCGCATCCGCTACCGAGGATCGCGGATTCAGTACGCAGCGTCACGCTCATGCGGTAAGCTGTTTTTCCTTTTACAGGGTATCAGTTTTTCATAGTTTGACTCCATGCGGGATCTAAGCTCCCTTACCTTTGACAGGATTGGCAGGTGACGTCCGGACAGATCAACTGTCCGGCTTCTTTGCCCGAAGGCCCAGCGGACGCTCGCTTGGCGAAGCTACTGGTTCCGGCACCCTATGTGGTGCTGGAGAAGAAGGCCGCGAAAAAGGCCACGGGGACTCGAAAGAGTGCCCGGCGCCAGGAGGTGTCGGATCCATCATCCGACGGTTCCGAGGCGCATTCCTCCCGTGAAGACGAGGAGGAAGAAGAAGAGACCTCTCCCCCTCCAGTGGGAGGAGAGAAGAAAAGGAAGGCCGCCCTCTCTAGGGAGGCCGGAGGGTCCAAGAAGGGGAAAACCCTTCCTCCGGACTACTCCACCGACGCCGACGACGGCGGAGAGGAGTGGCCGCCCAGGGCCAAGCCCCTGGCAAAATCGTAAGTATCCGGATACCAGAGTAATTCATAGTATTCGTTTATTGCACAGCTTTCCCTTATGTCAAATATGTTTATGCAGCCCACCCAAAGACCGGCTCGACGCGTCGTTGAGCGGCTCACTAGACTCGTCGGATGTGAACTCGCTTCCGACGGCTTCCTCCCCCCGCCCTACGGACGACACCGAAGTGTTGTCCCAACAGGTTCCAAGCCGGGAGGAGGTGGTCCTGGAGGCGCCGCAAGGCGACCTCCCGGACTCCAGGAGTAAAGGGGATGAAACCCCCCTAGGGCTCTAAGTCCGGCTCTAGGCCGGACACCGCTCCGGAATCTTCAAAGGTTCCAGAGTCCGGCGGGGGACCTCCTTCCAAGAGGAGCAAGCCCACCGTGCCGGTGACCCCCGTCCAACCGGAGGCGCCGGACAATGTGTTGGAGGCGCTCCAAGGCGCCTCCATCGATGAGGAGCACCGCACCATTATGAGTGGATGGTCCAGAAGGTTCAGTCCGCCAAGAGCGGACTGACTGAAGCTTGTACTAGCCTTTTAACAGGCTTTGAGGTGAGTAAAGAATGTGTAAATAATATTACCGCATAGACAGTAGCCCCTGATGCTCTGTTTGGCGTTCGGGAAGGAAAGCCGAATATAGGATCAATAAAATTCGCAGGAGTCTAACAAAAAGGAGTCAATATGCGTATGCAGGCTTCTCTGCTTGCGTCCGCCGCACTGACTACGGAAGTGGACATGCTAAAGCAGAACCTCGAGCGGTCCGAGCAAGATCTCAGGCGTGCCAAGAAGCAGCTCGAGGACAATGAAGGTAAGAAATACCTTGTTTAAATATGTATAAAAAGGTGCAATTGCAAAAAATGACAGGATTATCGTGGCTATTGTAGGGGCCACGTCTGAGGTGGCGACCCTTAAGCAAGCGCTGGTCGAGGCCGAGAAGAGGGCGGCCACGGAGCGCACCGAGCGAGAGAAGTATGAGGCCGAGGTTGGGAAGGTACGGCAAGAGCTCCAGGCTCTCATGGAAAAACATGAGAGTTTGGAGCTTGACTCAAAGACGTGAGCGTCCGAGCTCGCGGTGGCTATTGAAAATGCCAAGTCTTCCAAGGCCGAATCCCAGAAGACCCTCCAGGAGTTGGATGAGGTGAAGAAGATAGCGGCGGGTAAGGCATTCTTTATGCAAAGCAAACACATAAACATGAGTTACTTGTTACTTACCCGAATCCGGAGCTCTCCAAGAGCGTTCGCAGATCTTCCCCGGAGTGTGTCCGATGCTGCCGCATTCTATCGAGCCGAGGAGGGCAGCTCGACAGAGAAGGTGTTCTGGTCTCAGTATGCTGAGGCCGGACACCCCGTGCCCCTGAGCGACCAGCTGAAGCAACTGGTCGAGCTCCACAAGGTGGCCGAACAGGCCATGAAGGGCCTCATAGTTCAGCTGTGGCCTGGAGAGGCTCTGCCTGGGAGCTATTTCGGGCTGGTGCGGCGGCTGGTGGAGGCCTATACAAGGCTCGAAGTCATCAAGCGCTCCGTATGCATTGAAGGTGCCCATAGGGCCCTTGCCCGTGCTAAGGTGCACTGGGGCAAGCTGGATGCTGAGAAGCTTGTGAAGGATGGGCCACCGCCGGGGAAAGAGCATCGCAAGCCGGAGAATTATTATAAGGATGTTCTGAAGGGTGCCTGCCTTGTGGCGGATGAATGTTCTAGGGATGTAATTTTTGAGTGAAACTTGCTCGTTTTGTCCTGTGTGCTGAAAACTTGTTCATATGCGCTAAGCAATGCTGTTTGGAATTTAAAATATTACCTTCTGTGCGGCTGTTTATCAATTATGAGAGATGGCAAGTCGTCGGCTTCTGCCCCCGTGCCGCTAGTGCTAGGGTGTTCGGGGATAAACCTGAGCGCTCTTTTCCCCATGTTTGGGTCCTTCGAGGGAGGCGCTCAGCCCAACGAACAAGGCAATCGGACTATAATGCGTGAACACTCTCACTTAGCCATAGAATTCTATAATTTTAAATTTCGGCGAAGCCCCTGGTATTCGGAAGACCGAGTTCGGGGCGCTATCCACGCCTTGGCCGGACAGAGCCGGCTCCTCGCTCTAAGCGGCATAAGTCTTTAGGGACTCGAAAAACCTCTCGAACAGCGACCAGCTCTCGCTTCATCATGACAGTCAGTTTTAGCTTTCTCCACTGAGGTGCTTGACCCAGCTCAACTGGGGCACAATCACAGTGGTTCTCCTAGTGCTACCTTAGCCGATATAGCGGAACGTAAGGCACCAAAACATAGGAGCCGGGCAAACCCAACTATTGACCCAAGACATGATTCGGAGCCGATGCATATAATGCTATAAGTTCGGGGTGCCGCACTTGTTAAAGTGTTCGGACTTCTCACACCATATTGAGGGGTACTAAAGCCCCTGGCGTATTTTGGTCGTACCAAAGTGTACGGATGCAACATGTCGTTAAGGAACATATATTAAAAAAGAGTAATGCAAAAATAGACAAAAGCTATGCATTGTTTATTAAAGAGGGCTGCGATCAAAGCAGAACGATACAAATAATGTGATAAGCAAAAGGTTGGACTATGTAACATGTCCGTTCCAGGGGCAAGCTGCGGAATAGTATGCGAAACAAGTATACTGCTCGTGATAGAGACCACCTGGGAGTTTCGTAATGCGGCGTGGCTTGTCTGCTTCCCTAGTTCTTGCATCGTTTGTGCGGCAATTGAACTGCCGAACAGGCCTTCCGAAGTGTGGAGTCCTGAAAGTAAGAGAAATTAAAAAATCGGCAGCCCCTGGTGCGATTTAAGCCGTGTTTCGGGCATGTCGTGATGGTGCCCCTTCCCCTGTACCCATGTTATTTCCAAAGCATAGTTATGTACGCGAAGTACTAGTGTCGCATTTTTGCGAGGGATGGGGTTGGGGCCGCATTGCTACGCCTGCTCGGATCGTGCCAGGCGGTCTTGTTGTAGGTTACTCCGAGCGTGCTTGACGGTGTCCGGTTGTTTAATGGCCGGACTGGAGAACTTCCTGGAGAGGCTGCTTTGTACTTCCGCTACAAGGGCCGACGTGTGCTCCTCCGTTCGGAGGGAGCGTTCGGTGTTTCCATTAACCGTAATTACTCCTCGAGGGCCTGGCATCTTGAGCTTAAGGTATGTGTAGTGCGGTACCGCATTGAACTTGGCGAATGCGGTTTGCCCGAGCAGTGCGTGATAGCCACTGCGGAATGGGACTATGTCGAAGATTAACTCCTCGCTTCGGAAATTATCCGAAGATCCGAAGACCACTTCAAGTGTGACTGAGCCTGTACAGTTGGCCTCTACACCTGGTTTTACGCCTTTAAAGGTCGTTTTGGTGGGCTTAATCCTGGAGGCATCTATGCCCATTTTCCGCACTGTATCCTGGTAAAGCAGGTTCAGGCTATTGTCGTCGTCCATAAGGACTCTAGTGAGATGAAATCCGTCAATAATTGGGTCTAGAACCAATGCAGCGAATCCGCCATGACGGATGCTAGTGGGATGGTCCCTTCGATCAAAGGTGATCGGGCAGGAGGACCATGGGTTGAACTTTGGGGCGACAGGCTCTACCGCGTATACGTCCCTTAACGCGCGCTTCCGCTCCCTTTTGGGGACGTGGGTTGCGTATATCATGTTCACCGTCCGCACTTGTGGGGGAAAACCCTTCTGTCCACTGTTGTTCGGCGGCCGGGGCTCCTCGTCATCATCGCTATGCAGCCCCTTGTCTTCATTTTCGGTGTTTAACTTGCCTGCCTGCTTGAACACCCAACAATCCCTGTTGGTGTGATTGGCCGGCTTTTCGGGGGTGCCATGTATCTGGCACAAGCGGTTGAGTATTCGGTCCAAACTGGACGGGCCCCTAGGATTCCTTTTGAATGGCTTTTTCCGCTGACCGGATTTAGAGCCTCTGAATCCAGCATTAACTGTCGTATCCTCAGCATTGTCGCCGTTAATGCGGCGCTTCTGCTTGTTGCGACGCGACCTGCCACTACTGTCCCTGGTATCCGAATTACCAGGGTTCTTGGTCATATTGTTGCTACGAGCAAGCCAGCTGTCTTCTCCCGCGCAAAAGCGGGTCATGAGTGTCGTGAGTGCTGCCATAGACATCGGCTTTTCCTGTCCAAGGTGTCGGGCAAGCCACTTGAAGGAGTCCTGGATTAGGGGGTGTTCGGATAGCCGGACTATACCTTCAGCCGGACTCCTGGACTATGAAGATACAAGATTGAAGACTTCGTCCCGTGTCCGGAAGGGACTTTCCTTGGCGTGGAAGGCAAGCTTGGCGATACGGATATGTAGATCTCCTACCATTGTAACCGACTTGGTAACCCTAACCCTCTCCGGTGTCTATATAAACCGGAGGGTTTTAGTCCATAGGACAACATACACATCAACAATCAGACCATAGGCTAGCTTCTAGGGTTTAGCCTCTCCGATCTCATGGTAGATCTACTCTTGTACTACCCATATCATCAATATTAATCAAGCAGGACGTAGGGTTTTACCTCCATCGAGAGGGACCGAACCTGGGTAAAACTCCGTGTCCCTTGCCTCCTGTTACCATCCGGCCTAGACGCACAGTTCGGGACCCCCTACCCGAGATCCTCCGGTTTTGACACCGACATTGGTGCTTTCATTGAGAGTTCCTCTGTGTCGTTGCCATCAAGAAGGATGCCTTGCCCCTTCTTTAAAGACGGCACCGTTGCTAAGGGAGCTTTGGCTGTCGGCCAAACCCTCCGGCTAGGTGGTTTTCTTATGACCGCATGTTCGGCTTCTGCGCCGATGATGACCTCTCGAGCCATCGAAAACAATCTTCATGTCAGCTCGGAACTCGCCGAGTAGTTAGATCCAATGGAGCTCTCCTCCATAAATGAGCTCTTGGATCGCTTCGCCGCCCTGGGAGTCGTTACGGATTACGACCAGATTGGGCCTAAACCCGATCTGAGAGAGATTAACCCTCCCCAAGTCACCCATCACGTTGCCGTGGTAGAGGGACAGTGCGGCGACCCTTCATCTATCTTAAGGACTCACTACGTCCGGATTCCCGATCCCTCCATGCCGGATACCCGCGGAGGGGAGGATATCACTCAAGACCTGAATTTAGAGTCAGGCGACGGGCTGGATTCATTGGACAACATCCAGGAATCCAAATTTTCGAGTTCGGAAATTCCTCGGCCTCTGAGCCTTAGATGGGGTGAGGCTTCGGATTTAATTCCACCCACCCACCCCAACATAAGCGATCTATCCAAAATTAGGCAAGAACCCGATGAAATAGTACATCATTACTGGGCCAGATTCCTCCTGGTTAAGAACAGGCTAAGGGACTGCCGCGAGGAAGACGCAATCTCAATCTTCTGCAATAATTGCATGGACAAGGGAATACTCAACGCCATAAGTCCCCGTGATATTACACGCTTCGCCGACTTGGCGTCCATTGTACGAAAGTACTGTGTGATGGAAAGCGCCTGGAAAACCGAAATAAAATTTTGGGACAATCCGGCCCTGAATACAAACCCAGTCCGAAATAAAAGGGTGCATCATCACCAGTCACCCGGGTCAAGCACTAAAAAGCAAAAACCCTCTACAGGGCATGGAACCGTACTGGAAGGATGGCTTAATGGACCCTGTAAAATTCACAGTACAGAGGACGCCACACCAACTCACAGCCTCAGAGCATGTTAGATACTCCGGCAGGTGGCCAAAATTGGCGAAAATCTCCTAATTCCGGAGGCCACAGAAAGCCACCCCGGAGACACCAATACGGTATTAACAGTCTTCGAGACTTTCGCATCAAATAATATGCGAAAAAGGACACTCCGCAGCCTTGCCGAAGTCTACCAAGTAGCAACAATAAACCCATGGAGTGACACGGCTATTACCTTTAACGCCAGTGATGAACCTAAATTCCGAACAGCCCGAGCACCAGCCGCATTGGTCCTCAGTCCAATAGTGGACGGCTTTCGTCTTACCAAGGTACTCATGGACGGCGGCAGTAGATTGAACCTCATTTATGAGGAGACCCTTCAAAAAATTGAAATAGACTGGAACCGCATTGAGAAAAGTAGCACAACCTTTAGAGGAATAATCCCCAGTCGGGAAGCGCGCTGTACAGGAAAAATCACACTAGATGTGGTGTTCGGCATGCCGGATAATTACAGGTCCACAGAGGTCACGTTCCAGGTGGCTCTGTTCAGCAGCGGTTATCACGCTCTGCTAGGGCGGGAAGCGTTTACAATCTTCCAAGCAATACCCCATTACGGGTACATGAAACTCAAGATGCCCGGGCCTAACGGGATCATCACTCTCGCTAGTGATCCGGACATAGCACTCCGCGCCGAAAACAAGACAGTCGCACTGGCCCTCGAGGCACTATCCGAAGCCCTAGCGGCTGAGGAGCTGACTGCGCTACGCTCTACGGTGAATTGGGACGATGTGGTACTCAACAAAAGATCCAAGTCCACCTCCTTTAAACCGGCGGATGAAATAGTCAAATTCCAAGTCCATCCAATGGACCCCAATAAAACAGCTTCCATCGGGGCACAGTTAAACCCTGATGTCGATGCCGCACTGCGAGAGTTCCTACGAGAGAACTGGGACATTTTCGCCTGGCACCCTTCAGACATGCCAGGAATGCCACGCAGGCTGGTGGAGCACAGCTTAAATATCAAACAGGATTCAAACCTGTCAAACAGGCTCTTCGGCATTTTTTCGAACCTAAGAGACAGGCCATGGGAGAGGAGCTAGCAAAGCTATTGGAGGCCGGATTCATCAGAGATATAAAACATCCGTACTGGCTAGCAAACCTGGTGATGGTACCAAAGAAGGACAAATCCTGGCGCCTGTGTGTTGATTTTAAAGACCTTAACAAGGCTTGCCCAAAGGATCCCTTCCCCCTCCCCTGCATCGATCAAATTATCGACGCTACCGCAGGACACGATTCGTTGTGTTTCCTCGATGCATATTCCGGCTACCATCAAATCAAGATGGTAGAACCAAACCAAGCCGCAATGGGATTTATCACACCATACGGCCCATTCTGCTTCAACACGATGCCCTTCGGGCTCAAAAATGCCAGCGCAACATATCAGCACATGATTCAGACATGTCTACCAAGCCAGATCGGCAAAACAGTGGATGCATATGTAGATGATGTGGTCGTCAAGACAAGACATGTTGAATCTCTAGTAGATGACTTGAGGCTCACATTTGATAACCTCCGAACATACGACATCAAGCTCAACCCGGAAAAATGCGTTTTCGGCGTTCCAGCCGGAAAGCTCTTGGGCTTCATTGTATCCGGTAGAGGAATTGAAGCAAATCCAGCCAAGATCCGAGCTTTGTCGCAACTGGATATCCCAAAGGAACTCAAACAAATACAAAAAGTAACCGGATGCGTGGCGGCTCTAAGACACTTTATCTCCCGCTTGGGAGAAAAGGCCCTACCCCTTTACCGCCTCCTTCGGCGCATCGAACACTTCAAATGGACGGATGCATCCACGACCGGACTCGACGAAATAAAAGCCATACTAGCAACAAACCCAGTCTTGGCCACGCCAAACATTGGTGAACCAATGCTATTATACATTGCAGCAACACATCAGGTTGTAAGCGCAGTGCTCATCGTCGAACGAGAAGCGGACGGACACAAATTCCCCCTTCAAAAGACGGTCTATTATGTGTCCACTGTCCTCACTCCCTGCAAATCACGGTAACCGCATTATCAAAAGAATGCATACGCGGTATTCATGGCATCCCGGAAGCTACGACACTACTTTCAAGAATGTTCAATAATAGTAGCCTCGGAAGTACCACTTAACGATATTATAAACAACCATGAAACAACGGGACGGATTGCAAAATGGGCCATTGAGCTCCCGTTCGACATAACTTATAAGCCACGGTGAGCCATCAAGTTGCAAGTCTTGGCCGACTTCATCGCAGAATGGACGGAGGCCGAACTCCCTAAAGAGTACGGCACATATTCAAATTGGATCATGCATTTCGACGGCTCCAAGATGTTGGCCGGACTGGGGGCCGGCATCGTTTTGACGTCACCTACAGGAGACACAGTTCAATACGTACTACAGATTATGTACACAGACTCCAACAATGTAGCCGAATATGAGGCCCTTTTACATGGTCTCCGGATGGCAGTATCCATGGGCATCCAACGCCTAGAGGTGCGCGGGGACTCGAACCTCGCAATATCCCAAATAAATGGAGACTTCGATGCCAAGGATCCAAAAATGGCAGCCTACTGCAACGCCGTCCTAAAAATGTCAGCTCGGTTCAAGGGGCTTGAATTTCACCATATAGTCCCCCCCAACATCTTCTTGGAAAGGCTGTTCAAGCCATCCGTAGTATGGGAAGGGGAGCCGAACAATAACAGCCCGGACCCAACCGCACTGCCCGACACCGAACATTCTGACACAATCAGAGGCTCTGCCAATGCAATAACACCTTCAGCCCACGAAATAATGGCCGTCATCACCCCGTGGATAGAACCATTCCTCGCCTACCTTACTAGGCAGGAACTCCCCGAGGACCAAAATGAGGCACGCTGCATAGTGCGGCGATCCAAAGCCTACAGAGTCCACGAGGGAGAGCTTTATAAGAAAAGCACTACCGAAGTCCTTCAAAGGTGCATCTCCGAAGAGGAGGGGTGGAACCTCCTGGCTGAAATTCATGCCGGACTCGGCGGTCATCACGCTGCAGCCCGGTCCCTTGTAAGCAAGGCCTTCCGTACAGGCTTTTATTGGCCGATGGCCCGGGCAGACGCTCAGGACTTAGTCCAACGATGCACCGGTTGCCAGCTCTTTGCAAACCAAAGCCATATGCCACCCACCGCCCTCCAAACTATCCCCATTACTTGGCCCTTCGCGGTCTGGGGGCTTGACATGGTTGGACCCCTTAAAGGCGGAACCCACAAGCAAAAATACTTACTGGTCATGGTGGATAAGTTCACCAAATGGATAGAAGCCAAGCCTGTTAAGACGGCCGAATCCGGACCGGTGATAGACTTTATATCTAGGGTTGTACACCGTTACAGCGTCCCCCACAGCATCATCACTGATAACGGCATGAACTTCACGGCCGACGAGGTAAAACTCTGGTGCAAAAACATGTGCATCAAGCTCGATTATGCTTCCGTCTATCACCCACAAACTAACGGCCAGGTCGAATGTGCAAATTGTCTTATCATGAGCGGCATCAAACCCAGATTAGTGCGGTCCCTCAAGGAATCTAACACGCACTGGGTAGAGGAGCTCGACTCCGTACTCTGGGGGCTGTGGACCACGCCGAATCGCACCACCGGATACACACCATTCTTTATGGTGTACGGTGCAGAGGCAGTTTTGCCTTACAACATAATTCATGACTCACCTCGAGTGCGCATGTACGAAGAAAGAGAAGCTGAGCTCGATCGTCAGGACAGCTTGGACGCATTGGAGGAAGAGCGTGACGTGGCAAAAGCCCGTTCCGCATTCTATCAACAGCAGGCTTGAAGATACCAAAGCAGAGAAGTACGGGCCAAAAATTACAATGTTGGCGAATTAGTTCTATGCCTACCGGACAAGAAAAAGGACAAACTCAAGCCCAAGTGGGAAGGTCCCTTCATAATTGACCAAGTCCTGACTGGTGGAGCGTACCGCATGCGGGATGCATCGGATAACCAACTCGAGCCAAACCCATGGAACGCAGCCTGTCTCCGAAGATTCTATGCCTAGCGCCGGACTTTGTGTTTGTCTCCTTCCTCTATCCATTTTTTATATATTTTATGTCTTACATTTCTCTTCTGCTCTCTCTCTCTTATAGGCTTTAAAGGCTCATAAAGTGATGCGCTATCCGCGCTCATTAAACCTAGGGGCTTCTTTAAACAGAAGCTTATTCATACGGGCTTCATGCCCAACACATGTGTCACACTTCTGCATGTACCTTTTATTCACCATTATATGCATCGATATGACTTAAGTTTTGGCCAAGATGGGTTGCCTGGCTCCTGTGCTTACCCCTACGTTCCCGATTGTTCGGCTAGGTGGTAAAGGGAGCACCTCTGCGATTGTTACTGCCGGGTCAGCCGGACGTGTACCTCAGACTGGGTGAAGCCGAAAGCTAGCGTTCTTAAGGGAATATTCGGTCGGTGAACTAAAGATGTTCTTTTTTATTTTTATCTATATGCCCCCAGATGTTTTTCCTGCGTTTCTTTTCGCAGCATGGACATGCACCTTAGGGCATGCCTCCCAGGGAAAGGAACCCCTAACGGAACTATTCTCCCTGGAAGATGTTTCTTACTAACCATGTAATATAACATAACTAGTCGGGCACTTGTCTGTTCAAGCCCTAATGACCCCTACGCCTGGTCTCCATGCATTCCCTGGTTCCTATATAACCGCATGGGAATTCGGACACACTCCGGACCATCAGGTCCCGAGGCTGAAGCGAAAAGGTCGGCCATGACAAATGATCTACAATCCGGCTAGAAGGCATTATAAATGTCAATTAAAGTACATAGTCATTTTGACTGATTGTATTCCTCTTCAATACCATCTAATAGGTTGTCTAATTTACAGTCCTGCTGGGAATACTTTGCAGCCAACTCTACTTGGCCGTATACTAAGCTTACAGGGATCTCCTTCCCATCGGTCCCTACAGGACCGACCTCGGCCATGTGGTTGGGGTCAGCCTTTGCGTACCGCGTCTTCACCATGGCCCAGGCCTCCCTAGCGCCTTGACAGCAGGCTGATATCTTCCAAAAGCGGAAGCGCCGCCGTGCTCCCTTTAGCTTCTCCACAAGCTCTCCAAGACCTTCGGGCATGGAGACGGATGGCCACAGGGCCTGGGCGACGCCTTGCATCGCCTGCCGAACTCGATCGAGCAGTTGCGAGAGCTCGGGAAGAAGGTCACCCGTAGAACCGGGCATCTCCACTGCAGGACGACCTGTTAGCACACCTACAGACATTGCTCTGTTAGTCGACTTCCCCGCCAAACTTTCTTTCAAAGGTTCGTTCAAGCACTTAGTAAATATGCCACGCCGAAGCCACTGATTCTCCTTCACGGAGTCTGACAGCTAGGCACGAACATCTTTCAGCTCGACGCCCAGCTTGGTGTTGGCATCTTGGAGATCGTTCTTCTCCGGCCTCACCTTTGTTAGCACCTTCTCACCAGCCTTTAGCTGGCGTAGGAGGTGTTGCCTTTCCGGATTCAATCCGGTGCCATCTGCAATTTCATTTGTCAGATTCGCACCCATGCCATGCTTCGCAAAATACTTATCTTTCGAAGTGTATATTACCAGAGGGGGTCTCCTTGGGCTCCCCTGCCACGGCTAGTGCGGCCTCAAGTTGGGCTTTGCACTCTTCCAGCTCCTTGGACAGTAGGGAATTCTTTTCTGTAAGAACCTACATAACAAATGATCCTTAAATCAGTTATTCTAACTGTTTCAAGTCTCGGGGGCTACTGGTATATATATAATTACCAGAATTTTCTTACCCGTATGTCTTTTACATATTGCTTCGTGGCTCTGGCTAGACCATTTTGAGCAGCACGGAGGTACGCATCTCCCGAGTTGAAGGCATCTAACACCCCTTGGGAGAAACAAGTGTCGCGAAGAATTGTCCGGCGACGCCTGTGGTTCATGGCACTCTCCACCTCAGAGTTGGTGGAAGACAACCCGTCCACATCCTCCGTTGGAGGAGCGTCTGGCGCGTGCCTTGCGTTCGCCTCCGCCTCCGGACCAGGCTTTGGAGCCTGGCTGGTGGAGGCGCGATTGGCAGCCTCTCCAGATATAGTCCGGCGAGGTCTCTTTGTCCTGAAGAGAGCGCGAGTGTCAATGTGCCTCGAAGGTATAACACCTGGGATAAGGGGCGTGCCATACCTTTGCACTGACGCCTCGGTCCGGACTGCACTTCTTTTCTGCCCGCGGGGCTCTACGGCCCCTCGTTGGCTTGTCGCTGCAGGTTCGGCCTTCTGCCTTAAAAACCTCCCCTGTAAAGTTCGGTTGTAATCAGGAAACTGAAAACACGAGTGGGAGGACACCTATTCAGGGTACTGGGACTTCGACCTCATTTACCTGGGGGGTCAAGATTAGCCCTGGGTAATCGGCCGTAATGGCCACCAAGGCATTGTCCTTACTCAATTGATGGAACACTCCATCAATCAGCTCCACAGATATGTCCGGATCCTCTTGAGAGGCCGGGTCGAGGGACCGTCCTGGGTCCTCGGGTTGTGGAGGAGGGCTGCTTATTTCCTTAACAGCCTGGCGCAGTTCCTACGTTGAAGTTGTCAGACTAAATATTTAACAATGGGAATACAAAACGGATGGACAAGTACGGCCGCTTACCCAGCTTGGGGGATTGTGCATAGAGAATCCACCCTGAGGGTTGACGCGGAGAAATTCCTCCTCTTCTCCCTTATACAAAGTGGACAAGATCTTTAGTAGAGCGGCAGCTGAATCCGGCCCCTTACGGCCGTAGCAGGTGGCGTCGTCCTCCCCGTTGAAGTCCCACATAGGGTGGCTTCTATACTGAAGCGGTTGCACCCCCCGCATAATGCATTCGGCCATAACCCCAACCGGAATGGGCTAACAATCTTATTCGGCCCATCAGGTAAATGATGTCCCTGTCACTTTCCCTTTGAGGGCTCTGTGGGCGCCAGCTTAGGCGCTTCTTTAAGGGAGCACTGTTGAATTCAGGGAGGCCGATCCGGACAGGATCCGGCAGCGGGACGTCTTCTATATAAAACCATTCCGAGGGCCAGTCTTCGGATGCCTTCTTTGGGGTTCCGGACAGATATCCGGTCCCGGCGATGCGCCACACTTCGGCTCCGCCCACTTGATACATTGACCCCTTCTTGGAACGGGGCATGTGGCAGAATAGCTCTTTCCATAGCCCGAAATGAGCCTCAACACCCAAGAACAGCTCGCAGAGGGCTACAAAGCCAGCGATATGCAATACGGAGGCAGGCGTGAGATTATGTAGCTGGAGGCCGTAGAACTCCAGCAGCCCCCGGAGAAATGGATGGATTGGAAATCTGAGCCCCCTTATTAAATAAGGGACGAGGCACACCCGCTCTCCTTTGGAGGGATTAGGGGCACTCTCTGCTTGCTCTCCGCCGTTATAGACGGCAAGACCGGCTCGAACCGGGACCATATAGGCCGGGGGGAGAAATCCCTTGGCCTGGAGTGTAACTAGCTCACTATGCGGGATGGAGCATCTCTCCCAATATCCAGGCCTAGGGCTGGAAGGGCGAGGGGAGGAGTTGCGATGGCTGGCCATGGTGGAATGGACCTTTGTCGGGTGCGCTCTGATGAACACTCGCGAAGGGGAGAAGGTGTGGTTTAGATCTAAATCCTCGTCCCCTTAAATAGGGCAGCTCATTTACGTGGCTAGGGGTGTGGATGTAAAAACACTCAGACTTTTCATATTCGTT
The DNA here is from genome assembly GCF_056163025.1 of Triticum urartu. Classification (NCBI taxonomy): domain Eukaryota; kingdom Viridiplantae; phylum Streptophyta; class Magnoliopsida; order Poales; family Poaceae; genus Triticum; species Triticum urartu. The sequence continues at coordinate 187,241,540 of NC_141873.1, read as the reverse complement.
TGACATGTGGGAAGAGGCCATTATTGGGCGTAGAAGCCAAGGAGCGCAACATCTACAAGAAACCGGACTTTATTCAACAGGTACACAGAATTTGGGGGAGAACCCGCCTTACAATGCCGAAGACAATCTGCGCGCCGGACTCATCGTCATTGAAGCCTGGTTCGGGGGCTACTGAGGTAGTCCTGGATTAGGGGGTGTTCGGATAGCCGGACTATACCTTCAGCCGGACTCCTGGACTATGAAGATACAAGATTGAAGACTTCGTCCCGTGTCCGGAAGGGACTTTCCTCGGCGTGGAAGGCAAGCTTGGCGATACGGATATGTAGATCTCCTACCATTGTAACCGACTTGGTAACCCTAACCCTCTCCGGTGTCTATATAAACCGGAGGGTTTTAGTCTATAGGACAACATACACATCAACAATCAGACCATAGGCTAGCTTCTAGGGTTTAGCCTCTCCAATCTCGTGGTAGATCTACTCTTGTACTACCCATATCATCAATGTTAATCAAGCAGGACGTAGGGTTTTACCTCCATCGAGAGGGCCCAAACCTGGGTAAAACTCCGTGTCCCTTGCCTCATGTTACCATCCGGCCTAGACGCACAGTTCGGGACCCCCTACCCGAGATCCGCCGGTTTTGACACCGACACCACTTGTCACGGATATTGTGCTTGAAGGCTGCTAGGGCCTCAGCGTCCGGACAGTCGACTATTTGCTTTTTCTTTGTTAGGAACCGTGTCCAAAATTGCCTGGCCGATTCCTCTAGCTGCTGAATTACGTGACTTAGGTCATCGGCGTCTGGGGGTCGCACATAAGTGCCCTGGAAATTGTCGAGGAATGCAGCTTCCAGGTCCTCCCAACAACTGATTGATCCTGTTGGCAAGCTATTAAGCCAATGCCGAGCTGGTCCTTTAAGCTTGAGTGGGAGGTATTTGATGGCGTGGAAATCATCGCCGCGGGCCATGTGGATATGAAGGAGATAATCCTCGATCCATACCGCAGGATCTGTTGTGCCATCATATGATTCAATGTTTACGGGTTTGAAACCCTCGGGGATTTGATGATCCATTATTTCGTCCGTGAAGCATAGTAGGTGTGCGGCGCCTCTGTACTGGGCTATATCACGACGTAGCTCCAATGAGCTTTGTCTACTGTGTTCGGTCCTGCCGAATTTGTGGCCTGCGTGACGGTTACCGTCTCGAGCCGTGGGGCCCCACGTGATCCGTAGATCGATCTTGTTTGCCTTGCCTTGTCCTCCAACATATCTCGTAAGTCCGGCGCATATTCCCGTGCCTTGGTACGGGGTGCGGCTTGAGTGGAGGGCCGAGAGGCCTCTCTGTCGCGGCCACAAGGTGGCCGGTCGGCCGCATCAAGTGCTTCCTCCTCTAATCGGGGTAGCAACCTGCGCTTTGGGTAGCTCTTGGAGGGGCGTTTGAGTTTATGCTCTTCGGCCGCAAGGACTTCAGTCCATCTGTCGACTAGCAAATCTTGATCAGCTCTAAGCTGTTGCTATTTTTTCTTGAGGCTTCTTGTCGTGGCCATAAGCCTGCGTTGAAAACGCTCTTGCTCGACGGGATCCTCTGGCACGACGAATTCGTCGTCGTCGAGGCTTGCCTCGTCTTCAGAGGGAGGCATATAATTATCGTCCTCGACCTCTCTGTCTGCCGCTCTCTCATGAGGGCTGGTTTCTCCATCCTCCTGTGCTAAATCTTGCTGGAGGGGGTTTTCTTTGGCACTTTCCAGAGTATTATTATCTCCCGTGCTAGAATCACCGTATTTGTTTTGGCGGGATTTTGAGCGGCGCCGCTGACACCGGTGCTTAGGCTGTTTCTTGGAGGGGTCATCCTCCGCTGTTCCATCGCCATATCCTTCTTTTGGGGTGTCCACCATGTATATGTCCTATGATGAGGTGGCTTTTCCAGGGCCTGATAGGCGCTGGTTCTTCATCGTCTCCTTCATCAGCGTCCATACCGTCGATGTCTTCGAAGTCGAAGTCCAGCATGTCGGTTAAGTCGTCGACAGTGGCTACAAAGTGGGTGGTGGGTGGGCTTTGAATTTCTTCATCGTCTGAATCCCAACCTTGCTGACCGTAGTCCGGCCAGGGCTCTCCTCATAAAGAGAGAGACTTCGGTGTCTTCAGAATATCGCCGAAAGGCGAGTGCTGAAAGATGTCCGCGGCAGTAAACTCCATAATCGGCGCCCAATCGGATTCGATTGGTAGGGGCGCGGAGGGTTCGGAGTCCGGAGAGGAGTCCGGCTCCTTGGAGTCATGAGTCTCGCAGAGTGCGGGGCTGGTGTTCGGCTCGATCGCCATTGGGATCGCAGCCCCCGAGGCGGCGTCCAACCACCCATCCTCGATCGGCGCAGTTGGCTCCGAATTAAGGGTCGAAGCCGATGTGGGTGCGGCCTCCAGGGCACTGTTCAGCGGCAGAGCTAGATCATGCTCGTCGTGACAGTGCGGCGCGCTCGGCAGTGGCTCGAATCCGTCGAAGATCAAGTCCCCGCGGATGTCAGTCGTGTAGTTTAAACTTCCAAATCTGACTTGACGGCCAGGGGCATAGCTTTCGATCTACTCCAGATGGCCAAGTGAATTGCCCCGCAGTGCGAAGCCATTGAAGGCGAAGATCTGTCCAGGGAGGAAGGTCTCACCCTGGACTGCATCGTCATTGATGATCGTAGGAGCCATCAAGGCTGACGGCGACGACACACAGGAACTCTCGATGAAAGCACCAATGTCGGTGTCAAAACCGGCGGATCTCGGGTAGGGGGTCCCGAACTGTGCGTCTAGGCCGGATGGTAACAGGAGGCAAGGGACACGAAGTTTTACCCAGGTTCGGGCCCTCTTGATGGAGGTAAAACCCTATGTCCTGCTTGATTAATATTGATGATATGGGTAGTACAAGAGTAGATCTACCACGAGATCGGAGAGGCTAAACCCTAGAAGCTAGCCTATGGTATGATTGTTTTTGTGTATGTTGTCCTACGGACTTAAACCCTCCGGTTTATATAGACACCGGAGAGGGTTAGGGTTACACAAAGTCGGTTACAATGGTAGGAGATCTGCATATCCGTATCGCCAAGCTTGCCTTCCACGCCAAGGAAAGTCCCTTCCGGACACGGGATGAAGTCTTCAATCTTGTATCTTCGTAGTCTAGGAGTCCGGCTGAAGGTATAGTCCGGCCATCCGGACACCCCCTAATCTAGGACTCCCTCAGAGATGCTATTAGAATCCCACTTGAGATTGACGATGTCTATCTTGTGCTGCTTGAGCCTTGACGTCTTACGGCTCACCGGAGCTGCTCCAACGACAAAACAATCCGTCACAACAGAGCAGTGCCCTGGACGCCGTCTACAGATTCCCCAGATCTTCCTCCACACCTCCGACAGCCACCTCTTCCTCAACTGCTTCAGCGACCAACCCAATGATGCTGAGGTCGACACGGCTACGGCAAAGAGGTTGTACACTTGTTGCATCACTTATTACTATACATTCACGTCGATCCATTAGGGCTATTTTGGTTCAACGGAAAATCATCGATCCACTGGTTTTTACCATCACTCTAAATTTCTGCATGCTCTCCTTACATAATCTCACCATATTTTTTTGTATGCATGTCAGATATTGTACACAGTCATGCTGAACATGTAGAGAAAAAGAGAAGAGTTTTGCGCATCAATACAATGTCATGCAGACATCGCTCCATGGTGGGTTCAATGGAAAACCCTCCCCACCCCTCTCCAGATTGTAATCCAGAGGAAGATATCTGTTCTGAGGCGGATTCGGACGCCGCTGACCACTCCTATTTACCCCCCAAGGTGTTTGCTCTACCTTGGCATGATGATGTTAGTCATATCATGCATATGTTGCCTTGCAGTGCCTACTTTTAACATCATATATGTCATCTGCTTAGTTTAGACATGTTCTGTAATGTCACCTGTTTAGTTTCTATATCATATATGGGAATTATGCAGTCTCATGTCTTTTAGCCAGCCATAATATATGTGAAATGTGCAATGCCATCCTGTTTAACCAGGCATCATATATTTGAATAATATCTTGCCCATCCTTTTCTTCATTACATTTCCATTTGTCGACAATGTTTGTACATTAAACTACTCTTCCTGTGAATCAGCCATTTGGGTGGGAGATGGAAAAATCTAGAGTGAAAACAAGGCCTTCAGAGCAGACAGTGCTACCTGTCAAAGCAGATCTCTTGTTGGGTCCCGATAGCTCCTCGGAGATGGATTCAGAGACAGATGACCAGTCATATTCCCCCACTGAGGTGTATGCTCTAACTTGGCACGGTTATACTGCTCATATCATGCATACGGTGTCTTACATTACATAGTTTAGACATCATATACACAATATTCAACACCATGTTCTTAGTTCAGACATCATATCGAATGCCCTCTGTTTAGCATATAAATCACATATGTGAATTTAATGATGTGATCCTAATTACTTAGATAACATGTAGGTGAATTATGTCATGCAATCCTGTTTAGTTATTCATCATATCTTTGAATTATGTTATGCTATGCTATCCAGTTTAGATAGACATCATATATGTGAAATTATGTCATGCTATCCGTTTTAGTTAAACAATATACATGTCAACTATTTCATGCCCTCTTTTTTCCACACTATATATTGCATCTGTCTCTCATACAATGTCTATACATTCAACTATGTTTCCTATTTATCAGCCATTTGAATTGGAGCGGGTGATGCCAGTATCTAGCGGACTAAAAACACGGTCTTCAAATAAAACAGTGCTACCTCTTGGTGGAGATAGCACCCCGGTTGTACATGCACAAGAACCAGCCCTACCACACATAACCCAAACTCTCGCAGATTGTACCCCTACTATGATGGACAGAGAACCAGCTTCACCCAATCTAACCCCAACCCTAGCCGATAGTAACCCAGTTCCTGTTGACATAGCACCATCTCCACCACAGAGCTCCCAAACAAGAGCAGTTAGTAAGGCAACTCCAATGCCCATAGGGCCAGTACTATCACGGCGAACCCCAACTCCACCAGTTGGTACGCCTATTCCTGTGGAGGAAGCACAACCAGCTAGTCGTAGTTTAGCATCTATCGCATTTGATGTTGTTAAATCGTATGTGCGTATCTTCCCATCTTGGAAATATTATACTGAAGATGAAGGAAAATGCCATACATCCTACCTCCATGATGGTTATAATACAACAAATTTTCCCATTTTTCTCTATAGAGAAGGACCGATTTGGAAACTCAAGATGAGGTAACCTGTGCTAATACCTCTGCTATCTTCAAGAATTCTTGGTGGCAGTATCGGAATTACCTGAAGAAAACGTACTTCACCAGCAAAGAAACTCATCAAATTCCCTTACGTTCTCCTGAGACACATTTACTGGACGATAACTGGGAACGCCTTGTTCTGTACTGGTCCTGAACCAAGAATGTGGTAAGGTCTATGAGCTCATTTTCTATTTTTAAGTATTATATTCTTGCATCTTACTGTACTCTGTTCATCTAGAACAAGTGCCTAAACCTGAAGAACAATTGTTCTAATTTAAGATTCCATTGCTACCATAGGACATAGATATATGTTTGTTTGATGCTTTTATTATGTACTAGTACTTGGCAATAGAAGACTTGGTAGTTTAATCCTGTCCACCTTACTAATGAACTGGTTCATCGAAATGAGTTTCATATACTAGTACATGCTAAACTTGTTATGTGTCTGCTTGTTTCTTATTTTAGAATGCTGACAGAATATTGGGGAAGAGTGCCTTATTAAGCAACAGTAAAGGAAGTAATGCAGATAAGGCTCAGGATAGTGACACATCCTGTCTTGGTTTAGTGTTGGAGTTACTGGCCACTACCGCTTGCACAAGCTATTCAAACTAACTGTCTGAATCAGTTCGGTTTCTTGAGTCTCAACTACAAGCTGAAAGACATCGATCAGCTGTGCTGCGACAAGAAGCGGAAGGACTGCGAAAGTCCCTGGAGCATTCAGATGCATACTTTCTGGTGCAACAGCAAGCGTTGGAGGATTTTAGCACCAAACAGGACAAAGCTAATCAGCTTGCTAAGCTTATTGCCAGCATGGTGGATACCCAGGATAACGTTTCTTGAGCTCTTCTGAAGTTGTTTCAGTTATGCTCTTGTTTTGCTGCCGCGTTTATTTGCACTGGTGGCTAATTTTGACGGCCAGTGTATATGATATGCTGCTTTGTTCCCTATATTTGCACTGGTGGCGAACTTTGATGCCCAGTGGATGTAATATGTGTAATAGCCGTGATAGCCTAGCATTAGTTGCTTGCTTATTTATTTCCTTGTTGTCTTGTTTATTTGTTTGCTTGTAGTCATTGCAGTTCTTTTTCCGCGGTTAACTAGTGGCTGCAATAACCTATTTTTTAAAACTAGGCCACAATAACCATGGGCTAATATTTACTGTAGTGACACTGGGCCTCCTACGAGCCGTAGAAATAATGGGCCTTCTACGAGCCATAGAAACAGTAGGCCTTCTACGGGCCATAGAAACAATGGGCCTTCTACGGGCCGTATCATCAATGGGCCTTATACGGGCCGTATGATCGATTGGCCAAACATGGGCCAATAACAGGCCGCATTATGGCCGTAAACGGGCTAGAGTTGGAATCGTCCGTTCATGAGCCGACTGTAACGGGCCATCGTTAATAGGCCGTATTTGATCATGCTATGAAAACGGCCCAACGTATTAACGGACCACAAACGGGCCCACTGTAACCACGGGCTGAATTCGGCCCACAAGCAGAAAATGATAGTAACGGGCCGTAAGTAAACGAATGCTGGAAATGAGCCCAAGAATAAATGGGCTTTGAGAAGGCCGAAAGATAACATGGGCTGGAAACGGCCCAACGGAATAACGGGCCGTTAATGGGTATAAAGTGATACACTGTTCATTACGGGCCAGTTTCACCACGGGCCGTTAATAGGTGTAAAGTGATACACTGTTCATTACGGGCCAGTTTCACCACGAGCCGTTAATAGGCCAAGAGTTACGTAGGGCCTCATATGGGCCGAAAGACGTCATGGGCCAGAAGTGAAAACGGGCTGGAATCATACTGGATGGCCCAGATGACGCTACTGGGCCTAATTCGGATAGGGCATAACGAGCCTTGGGTTAGCGGGCTGTAAATGGGCTATATGCGAACAGCCGTTAACAGGCTTTCCATGGGCCGGCCCGCCACCTTTTGACCAAGTCAAATGGGCCGACTTTTCACAGGAATGGGCCTCTGTTGGGTCATGCCACGTGTCGATGTATCATAGGCGCCTTCCGTCCAATGAGTGGTTGACATCTGTCCCAACGATGAGCCGACACGTGTTTCCTCCAGCCAATGATGATTTTACATGTGGAAAATCCCCATCGGTCGGGGCTGTTAATAGGTTATCGGATCCAAAACCCGACCCGGTAGCTTAACGGCGTTCCGTTACGGTGGATGCCACGTGTCGGTCACCCTTGACGAAAGCACTTTTGTGACGCGCGATTTATCGTCATGGAAGTGGACACTTCCGTGATGATAATTTTGGTAATGTCATGGAACACTTCTACGACAGCACAGGTATGACTATCTTGATTCTGTCATAAATTTGTCATGGATGTACATGCATGACAAAAAAAGCGACCTACCGTGACAAACACGTATCATCACGGAAGTGTTTTTTTTGTAGTGTCGGGGGTCACCAGCTGTCGGTGTCAAAATCGGTAGATCTTGGGTAGGGGGTGAGGGAGTCTTGGATTACGGGGTCCTCGGACGTCCGGGCTATGTGACGTGGGCTGGACTGATGGGCCGTGAAGATACAAGACGGAAGACTTTCCCCCATGTCCGGATGGGACTCTCCTTGGCGTGGAAGGAAAGCTTGGCGTGCGGATATGAAGATTCCTTTCTCTTTAAACTGACTCTGTACAACCCTAGCACCCTCCGCTGTCTACATAAACCGGAGGGTTTAGTCTGTAGAGGCAATCATGATCATACAGGCTAGACATCTAGGGTTTAGGCATTACGATCTCGTGGTAGATCAACTCTTGTAACCCCTATACTCATTAAACTAAATTAAGCAAGACGTAGGGTGTTACCTCCATCAAGAGGGCCCGAACCTGGGTAAACACCGTGTCCCTATCTCCTGTTACCTTCGATCCTTGGATGCATAGTTCGGGACCCCCTACTCGAGATCTGCCGGTTTTGACACCGACATTGGTGCTTTCATTGAGAGTTCCTCTATGGCGTCGACACAAGGATCGATGGCTCGCCTTGTCATCAAGGACAGTATCACTTCCGGAGGAGCCCTAGTTTCACGGCAAACCTTCCGGCTTAGCAGCTTCACCATGGGTGCTCGTTCGATCGTTAAGACAAAGGTAACCCCCCAAGTCACCGAAAACCCTCTCCGTATCAGCCCCGAATACTCTGATAAGATGGATCTGGCAGATCTATCGTCTTTGAACGAGCTGCTAGATCGCATCGCTACCCTGGGGGTCTCAACTGACTATGATCGGATCGGGCTTAAACCCGACCATAGAGAAATTAAATCTCCACTGATCACCTATCAGGTAGCGGTTGTGGAGGAACAAGCCGACGACAACTCTTCTCCTACGTTGAGAACGAACTATGTTCAGATTTCCGAACCCGGAGAGCCGGATACCCATCCTCGAGAGGACACTCCCTGTCCTCTGAACACAAAATCGGACGTTAAGCCTGAGAATTCACCGGACACTCCGGAGCCTGGGCTGGTAACCTCAGAAATTCTTCAAACTCCGGATTCCGCAGTGGGTCAGGGTGCGAATTTAAGCCCGCCCACCCACCACAAGCAATATTCTTCAAGTAATTCCGGCCCTTTGGACATATGCGACCTAATGTACGTGCGGCAGTAGCCTCAAGAGACAGTCCATCACTTTTGGGCCAGATTCCTCCTTGTTAAAAACAAGATAAAAGACTGATGCGACAACGACGCAATTTTAGTATTTCGCAACAACTATATGGATGAGGGAATCCTTAATGCCCTCAATCGCCGTCGCGTACTGCACTTTGCAGATTTGACACACATAGTACAGAAGTACTGCACAATGGAAAGCGCCTGGAAAACTCAGATAGCCCGTTGGGAACCGCAGGCCTTTAAGCCATCTCCCGGACAGGCAAAAAGGATGCACCCTCGCGGGGCACCTGATCATCATCCTGTGGACAAGAAAATTAATCCATTTATGGGACATAGCTGTCCTCGAGGAATGGCTCGATAGGCCATGTCAAATACACATGACGCCGGATACCGAACCAACGCACAACATACAGGCATGTTGGATACTCCAGCAAGTGGCCAAGAGTGGTGAGGGTATCCTCACCAACACTACCTCAGAGAAGTACTCTTCGGAGGACGATGATCCCGAAGTATTCGCAGTCTTCGAGATCTTCTCATCAAATAATCGGCGCAAACAAGCGCTCCATGACCTTGCTGAAGTCTGCCAAGTAGCAGCAATAATCCCTTGGAACGATACGGCGATTACTTTCAATACCGATGACGAACCAAGATCCCACTCAGTCCGGGCACCAGCCGCTCTGGTCCTAAACCTAATTGTGGACGACTTTCGGCTCACTAAAGTGCTAGTGGACGGTGGCAGCGGACTAAACCTCATCTATGAGGACACACTCAATAAAATGCAAATGGACATGAGTCACATTGAGCGGAGTAATACAACTTTTCATGGCATTATACCCAGTCGGGAAGAAAGATGCTCGGGGAAAATCAAACTCGACATGGTATTCGGCACGCCGGAGAACTATAGGTCTGAAGAGTTACTCTTCCATGTGGCACCTTTCAACAGTGGGTATTACGCCCTGCTGGGGCGAGACGCATTCACACGCTTTCAAGCTATACCCCATTACGGGTACATGAAGCTCATGATGCCCAGGCCCAACGGGGTTGTCACTATCACCAATGATCCGGACATAGCACTCCGCGCCGAAAACAAAACCACCTCCCTGGCCCTCGAGGCACTATCGGAGGCCCTCGTGGCCGCAAAATTAACCAGCTGACGTTCCATGGTGGATAGGGACGACGTAATCCATGATAAGAGACCAAGTCAACTTCCTTCAAACTAGCAGACGAAATAGTCAAATTCCAAGTTCACCCGACGGACACCAAGAAGACAGCTTCCATTGGGGCACAGCTGGACCCGATAGTCGACGCCGCATTATGCGCGTTCCTGCACGGGAACTAGGACACCTTCGCGTGGCACCCTTCTGATATGCCAGGAATCCCGCGCGGACTGGCTGAACATAGTCTCAATATACTGAAGGGATACAAGCCCGTCAAGCAAACGCTACGGTGATTTTCCGAACCCAAATGATAGGTTATGGGGGAGGAGCTAGCCAAGTTACTCGAAGCCGGTTTATCAGAGAGATTGAACATCCGGACTAGCTAGCCAACCTGGTCATGGTATCGAAGAAGGATAAATCCTGGCGCCTGTGTGTCGACTTCAAAGACCTCAATAAGGCCTGCCACAAGGACCACTTCCCACTACCTCGCATCGACCAGATTATTGATGCAACCGCGGGACGCGATTCACTGTGTTTCCTCGACGCATACTCCGGATACCATCAAATTAAGATGAGGGAATCCGACAAGGCCACAACGGCATTCATCACCCCATATGGGCCTTTCTACTTCAACACCATGCCTTTTGGGCTCAACCTGGAAAAGCAAATCAGCAAGACTGTGGAGGCATATGTAGATGATGTAGTCATCAAAACCAAGCATGTTGAATCATTGGTGGATGATTACGCCTTACATTTGACAACCTCCGAACATATGACATAAGGCTCAATCTGGAAAAGTGTGTTTTCGGCGTTCCCGCCGGCAAACTGCTCGGGTTTATTGTCTCCATTAGACGAATTGAAGCAAAACCAGCCAAAATATGAGCCATGTCACAATTGGCAACACCAACTGACCTCAAGAAGGTCCAAAAACTAGCCAAGTGTGTGGCATCTTTGAGGCGTTTTATCTCCAGATTAGGAGAAAAGGCATTGCCATTATATCGCCTGCTCTGACGCACCGACCACTTTGCGTGGACGGACACTGCAACAGCCGGACTGGAGGAAATAAAAACTTTACTAGCCAGCAACCCCATCCTGGCCGCACCAAACGTCGGCGAACCAATGTTGCTCTACATATCTGCAACTCACCGGGTGGTGAGTGCGGTTCTCATCATCGAACGAGAAGAGGAGGGGCACAAATTCCCACTCCAAAAACCAGTATATTACATATCGACGGTCCTCACACCATGCAAATCCCGATACCCGCATTATCATAAGATAGCATATGCAGTCTTTATGGCATCCCACAGGCTGCGGCACTACTTTCAAGAGTGCTCGATCACGGTGGCTTCAGAAGTACCACTCAATGATATTATAAACAACCGGGACACCACTGGCCGGATTGCCAAATGGGCCATTGATCTCCTACCATTTGAAATAATGTACAAACCATGCCGAGCCATTAAATCTTAGGTGCTGGCTGACTTCGTCGCTGAATGGACAGAGGCCGAACTCCCTAAAGAGTACGGCACGTATTCCGACAGGGTGATGCACTTCGATGGCTCTAAAATGCTAGCCAGACTTGGGGATAGTGTCATCTTGACATCCCCCACAAGAGACACAGTCCGTTATGTGCTCCAAATACTGTATACAGACTCTAACAATGCAGCCGGATACGAGGCCCTATTACATGGTCTCCGAATGGCTGTCTCCATGGGCATACAACGCCTTGAGGTGCGCGGGGATTCAAACCTCGCAATATCCCAAATAAATGGAGAATTCAATTCAAAAGATCCGAACATGGAGGCTTACCGCAACGCCATACTCAAAATATCAGCTCGGTTCGAGGGGCTCAAGTTTCATCACGTGGCTCGAGAGAGTAATCAAGCCGCGGATATCCTTGCTCGCATGGGCGCTAAACGCGACCCCGTCCCACCTAACACCTTTGTGGAAAGGCTCTTCAAGCCATCCGTGGTGTGGCAGGACGAGAGCGGCAACACTGGTCCGGAGCCGATCATACCCCCAGATTCCGAAAACAGTCCCGATATCATCGGGGACTCAGGCACCGAAATAACACCATTGGCCCATGAAATCATGGCTGTAATTGCCCCGTGGACCGAGCCTTTCCTTGCCTACCTTACTAGGAATGAGCTCCCTGGGGATCAGACTGAGGCCCGTCGCATCATTCGACGCTCCAAGGCCTACAAAGTTCATGAAGGAGAACTGTACAAGAAAAGTACTACCGAAGTCCTTCAACGATGTATCTCCGAAGAAGAGGGACGACAGCTCTTGGCTGAAATACACGCTAGTCTTGGTGGCCATCACGCTGCAACTCGGGCTCTTGTAAGTCAGGCCTTCTGTACTGAAAGTGCAACTATCCCTGGGTGGTTTTGGTAATTATTAACAACATATAGCTCATTGAGCTAATGCTATTTCAAGATAAATATTTCAGGAAAGCTCAATGATTGGCATGGCATGGATTAGGAATGTGGACCCCTCAAAATGCTAAGGACAAAAGATTGGCTCAAGCTCTAAAGCTCAAGACTGTACATTTTACTTTTAGTGATCCAAGATCACATTGAGTTCATAGGAAAAGCCAATACTATTAAAAGGGGATGAGGTGTTTCTTAATGGGTTGCTTGCTCAAAATGCTTAGTGATATGCTCCAACAACCCTCAACCACTCTCTCATATCCACATATGTCCCAAACCAAAAGTCAAACTCGGCCCCACCGAAACATTCCATCAGGCGCCACCGAGTTCTCTTGACATAGCCACTGCCACAAACCCTAGTCACTTTGGTCTCACCGATAGGGATCTCGGTCTCACCGAGATGGGATTGCAAACTCTCTATTTCCCTTCGTAACGTTTCGGTCCAACCGAGATGAGCGATCGGTCCCATCGAGTTCGCAATGCAAACTCTCTGTTTCCCCTTCGTAATGTTTCGGTCTCACCGAGATGAGCGAATCGGTCCCACCAAGTTTTCCTGACCAACTCTCTAGTTAGCTTATTACCAAAATCGGTCCCACCGAGTTTGTGTAATAGGTCTCACAGAGATTACGTTATGCCCTAACCCTAATGAAATCGGTCCCACCGAGTTGACATGTCGGTCCCACCGAAAATCTTAACGTTCACATTTTGAAGTAAATCGGCCTAACCGAGTTTCATGATTCGGTCCCACCGAGTTTGGTGATTTGTGTGTAATGGTTAGATTTTGTGTGGGGGATATATATACCACTCCACCCACTCTTCATTCGAGGAGAGAGCCATCAGAACATGCCTACACTTCCAACATTCATTTTCTAAGAGAGAACCACCTACTCATGTGTTGAGACCAAGATATTCCATTCCAACCATATGAATCTTGATCTCTAGCTTTCTCCAAGTTGCTTTCCACTCAAATCATCTTTACACCAAATCCAAATCTGTGAGACAGAGTTGAGTGTTGGGGAGACTATCATTTGAAGCACAAGAGCAAGGAGTTCATCATCAACACACCGTCTATTACCTTTTGGAGAGTGGTGTCTCCTAGATTGGTTAGGTGTCACTTGGGAGCCTCCGTCAAGATTATGGAGTTGAACCAAGGAGTTTGTACGGGCAAGGAGATCGCCTACTTCATGAAGATCTACCCTAGTGAGGCAAGTCCTTCATGGGCGATGGTCATGGTGGGATAGACAAGGTTGCTTCTTCGTGGACCTTCGTGGGTGGAGCCCTCCGTGGACTCGCGCAACCGTTACCCTTCGTGGGTTGAAGTCTCCACCAACGTGGATGTATGATAGCACCACCTGTTGGAACCATGCCAAAATCTCTGTGTCTGCATTGCGTTTGCTTCCTCCAAACTCCTCCCTTTACCTTCATGTGCAATGTTTTACATTTCGCTGCTATACTCTCAGACTTGCATGTGTAGGTTGATTGCTTGACTAGTGCTAAGTTGCTAAAATCTGTCGAGGCTTAAAATTGGGAAAATGCTAGATTTTTATTTGGTCAAGTAGTCTAATCACCCCCCCTCTAGACATACTTTCAATCCTACAAGTGGTATCATAGCTTTGGTCTCCATTTTCCTTGATTTCCATAGCTTTGGTGATCATAGCCTTGGTTTCACAACCTAGGAGAGTATGGTGTCTAGCAAGGGAAATTACAACCGTAGAGGTCCTTACTTTGATGGTACTAATTTTGCTAGTTGGAAGCATAAGATGAAAATGCATATTCTTGGACATAACCCCACCGTTTGGGGTATTGTGTGTATTGGCTTGCAAGGTGAATTCTTTGATGGGAGAGAACCGAACCGTGAAGCTAGCACGGAAGAGTTGAAGATGTTGCAATACAACGCTCAAGCTTGTGATATCCTCTTCAACGGATTGTGCCCCGAAGAATTCAACAAAATGAGCCGTCTTGAGAATGCAAAGGAAATTTGGGGTACTTTGATTGATATGCACGAGGGTACCGACTCCGTCAAGGAATCCAAATTGGCTGTGCTTCAAAGTCAACTTGACAAGTTCAAAATGAAGGATGGTGAAGGTGTCGCTCAAATGTACTCTAGGCTTGCTCTCATCACAAATGAGATTGCCTGCTTAGGAAGTGAAGAGATGACCGATAGATTCATAATCAAGAATATCCTAAGAGCCTTGGATGGAAAATATGATACCATGTGTACATTGATTCAAATGATGCCCAATTACAAAGATCTCAAGCCAACGAAGTCATTGGAAGAATTGTTGCTCATGAGATGTCACTCAAGGATAAGGAAGAGCTCCACAAAAAGTCAAGTGGTTCTTACAAAGCCTCATGTGATGTTCCCACGTCATCAAGTAAGAAACAAACCTTCAATGCAGAATTGAGCCTAATGGTGAAGAACTTAAACAAGTTTTACAAGATTAGAAGCAAGGAAAGAAGTTCCAAGTCAAGGTCCTACAATGACAAAAGATCTTCGAGTCCTGAACGTAATTGCTACAATTGTGGAAGACCCGGACACTACTCCAATGAGTGTACGACTCCCTACAAAATAAGAGAAGATTCTCCTAAAAGAAGAAGTAGAAGATAAGAATCACCACCTAGAGAGAGAAGGAGTAGAGATGACCGTTATGAACAAAGAACATCACGGAGAAGCAAGGATTCGGAAAGGAAGGACAGATCATCAAGGAGCTACACAAAACGAAGACATCAAGCTCATGTTGGTGAATGGGTATCCGGCTCCGACTCCGACAATCACTCCGAGAGAAGTTACCACTCCGACTCCGAATATACTCAAGATGAAGGTGTTGCCGGTCTAGCACTTGTGTCAACCAACTCCTACGACATATTTGACTCACCAAATGAAGGAATTAGAGGATGCTTCATGGCTAAAGGCCCGAAGGTATCACACCCCAAGTATGTTGATTTCAATAGTGATGAAGATGATTTGCTAGGAGATGATGATTTACTTGCTGACAACTCTAGTTATGAAAACTATGATGAACTTGCTATTAATCATGCTAATCAAGATAAAACGAATGACGATGATAAGAAGGAGATTGAGCGTCTAACTAAAGAACTAAACACTCTTAAGTTAGCTCATGAAACTACCTTGGAAGATCATCAAGAACTTTTGAAGACTCTTGAAAAGTTACGCTTTGAAAAGCTCAACCTTGAGTAATAGCATGGGTTCTAACAGGCAATCAATGATTATCTTTGCAAGAAAAGTTCTTCTTACATTGCCAGGCGTTTACTCTTGTCTACTTACATGCCACAAGTTAAATCTAGCAACAAGAGTAAGAAAGATTCTTCTTCTAGTAGTAACAACAATCATGTTAAAGCCAATATTGTTGCTTCTAGTAGTTCTCTTGATTCCACTAATGATTCTCTTAGCCATGTAACACTTGAGCAAGAAAATAGCTTATTAAAGGGAATTATAGAGAAAGGTGTTTACAAGAGCCTTGCCGGAAGTAAGAAATTTGAGGAAATTGTACGCAAGCAAGGAAGACACCGGAAGAATCAAGGAATTGGTTTTGAACGGAAGTTCAATGCCAATGTATTTGAGTGGGAAGAAGATCAATACCCCAATATGAAGTTTGTTCCTAAACAAGAGAAGTATGATCCTACTTCTTTTCAAGGGACACAAGCTCAAGATGATCTTCCACCACAAGCTAAAAGGCAAGGACAAGCTTCAAGAGGAGATTGATGCATTTGAAGAAGCTCCCAAGGCTTTGGTCAAGTGGGTTCCCAAGACTACATCAAGTACGACTACAACTCCAAGGATTCCCATCAAGATGATGTGGATCCCGAAGAAGAAGAACTAGAGAGTTCTTGAGGGTGACTCCGCCAACATATTTCACTCATATCTTTTGGCAAGGACATGTGCAAACAACTTCCACATCTTGCACTAGTTCTAGGAGTCACAAACTCTCTTGTTGGTAAGACAAGGGACAAGGTAACCTAATGCTTTCATGGACATCATCTTATGTGAACATCACTCTATGTCTATGGATATCCTTGTTTGTTCCTTGTGGGACTAACCTGTGTAGGTATTGAAAGTGCAACTCACTCCAATGGATAGCTCCGAATGATCTACATCAACATTGAGCATCTACATCTTCAACACCTACATGAAGTCATCATCGACAAAACCCAAGGTTAGTTCATCCCTCTTAGGGGGGATATCCCATCTAGGGGAGCTTTACTCTAACCAATTGAGCTAAAGCAACTCTAATGGTGTGAACACAACAATGCATTATGTAAAAGTGGTAACCCCACTTGTGCTTAAAAAATGAGTATGGCCTACGATCAAATGTTTTCATTTGACTCCTCAGTCAATATACTCATATATAGATGACCTAGTCATCGCCAATTGCTTGATAGATGCTAGAGTGTTTGTGCATGCTTTGTCACATATTTCATTTGCCATTTTATTGTGTGAGCATGTTGATTGCATATTTTACTCATTAGAGGACATCCACTTGTTGTTTTGATTGTTTGGCAGTTTTTTTTCTTTTGCAAAGTGGATGGACAAGAATGCCTAAGAACCTCCTCTAGCTATCTATGATTTTCTCGTCTCAAACTCTATGCATGATACATCACAAAGTTTTATCAAGTTAGATTCGAACCACTCTATGTGAGGAGCACTCGGAGTCCCTGATTCGTCATAGACTTAAACTTCCAAAACCTCTTTGTGCATTTCGGTATGACCGATTCATCCAGTTCGGTCACACCGAGTTCACTAAGTTGATCTAGGTTTTCAATCTACAACCGATTTGAACTTTCCGGTCACACCGAGTTGCAGTAACTACTTGCGATTCTGCATCTCGGTGCCACCGAGTTGTTCCACTCAGTCACACCAACAGGGTCGGGATATATAAACCCAGGGGTGAGATTTTGGAAATTTCTTCAAACTCCACAGCCCGCGCGTGTGTCCTGCTCTGCCTCCTCGGGTCTCCGGATCATCTCCTCGCCGCCAGCGACCTCCCGCTGCTGGTTTCCGTCGCCGTCATGGAAATCTGCTCCGCCGTTGCCGTTGTAGCAAACTCCCGCTAAATTAGGGTATGGGTTCGACTCTTTGTGCTAATTCCTTACTCTGATTCATAGCACATTGCTTTGCCATGATCTTTACCACGTATGAGAACACTCTATCCAGAGAAAACATCCTTTAGGTTAGATTTGATTCAAAAATTTAGGGTTAGGTCTCCGCTGAACTCATCTCGGACCAACCGAATTGTAGAAATCGGTCTCGCCGATTTGGCTTAGGCCATTGCACATGCGTTTTCGGTCTGACTGAAAATTGCAAATTGGTGTGACCGAGATTGATTCTCTGTGAAACCCTAGCAGTCTTGGTGCCACCGAACTGTGACTCGGTCTGACCGAGTTCACTAGTTTAGGTTCCAAAATTGCTTCGGTATCACCGAGTCTAACAAATCAGTAGCTCCGAAATGCTTTCTGTGGAGAACTAAAACTAAGTTTTTGAGTCATTTGTTTTGCAAAACCTCTGCACTTTGTGATGCTCATCCATTCTACCTCATCTATATCTATTCATAGGGTTTGCTATTAGTGTGTTTGCCAAGATGTCTGACCGGAGTGATAGTCATAACAGATCTGAAGAACAAGTGCAATTGAGTGAGGGTTCAGATCCCTCAAGTAGCTATGATGAGGGCAGCAGGAGCACACCTAGTAACTTGCCCAAGGCAGCCACCAGGTCAAGGAAGAAGAGAACCTTAGATTCTGAGGATGAGGATTATGTGGCTGTAGAAGAAGTCAGCTCAAAGAAGAAAGTCTTGAAGAAGGAGTATGGCACAGCTACTACAACAAAGCCAGGGTTGAACAAGAAGGCACCAGCAAAAAGGATCCCTATGTCTAAGGCCAGAGCCTCCACTCAAGAAACTATGGAGTTCACTCTTGAACCCAAAGAGGATGGAGATGGCAAGAAGAGGAAGGAGAGGGTTAATAAGACCACTGCCAGAGTCCTTGGGAGATCCTCCAGGTTTAAAGATCCAGCAGAAGAAGAGGAAGAGGAAGAGGATGTTGCACCAGCACCCAAGTCACAAAAGCTTATGGGAGATGCTATCAAACCAGGGGCTACTGCTTCAAAGCCCAAAACTGCTCCCAAAGCTACTGCTCAAACCACCAAGCCTTCTAAGCCCAAGAGAAGCACCAGAAACATCCCAGCTAAAGATAAGAACAAGGCCCCAGTGCCTGAAGTTGAAGAAGAGTATGATGAAGCCCTAGTGCTAAGAAAATTGAAACACAAGATTCCAGACCACAATGATGCTCATCCTGTGGCTGAAGACATGCATATCAGGAAAGATGCAGGACTGAGATTGTGGAGGCAGTCTGATCCCTATGATGTGCGCAGGAGAACTGCAGTTGAGTACAGGTTTCACACAAAGGAACAACAAGACTTCTATGAGACTATTCTGCTTGACAAGAAGGCAATTGTTTGTGACATGAGATGGGTTGATTGGGAATACATCAAAGAAAATGAAGATCACTTCCCAGGTGTACAAGACAGCTTTAGAGCTTGTGGAGTTGATGAGTTTGTAGGTCAAAAGTTGACCAAATGGAATGATGAGATAGTTATGCAATTTTACTCCACTGCTCATTTCTATCCAGATGGAAGGATAGTATGGATGTCTGAAGGTACAAGGTACCAATCTACTGTTCAAGAATGGGCCAAGCTGATTAATGCCCTAGAAGAGCATGAGGATGACTTGGATGTGTATGCCAAGAAGAAGAAAGACCACAACTCTATGGCAAACATGTACAAAGATATCCCTGATAAAGCTTTGGAGACACACAAGCTTGGATCTGTGCACTATCTGTTGTCTGGTCTGCCTACAATCAACACCATCTTAAGGCATACTTTGCTACCCAAGTCTGGAGATCACAAGATGATTAGAGGACATTCCATCAACTTGCTGCAAATATTTGATGTACCTCAAAAATTCAAGGTCATGAGTCTGATTATAGAGACAATCAAGAGGACAGCAGCAGATCAGAAGAGATCATGTGGGTATGCTCCACACATTCAAGAGCTCATCAACTCAAAGATGGGCACAGGCACCTACCTATTGGACAAGGAGCACTTACCTCTGTACCCTGAATTTGAAGACAACACAGTTGTGATGAATGAGAATGAACCTTCATCAACACAAGCACAAGAGAAGAGAGCTAAGGCTAAGGCAGAGAAAGCTGCAAGGATGCCAAGTGTAGAGGAAGCATCTCGGGTGTTCCTGAAGAGCAAGCAAGATCAGCTAGCATATCTAATCCAGTCTACTTTGAGGATTGAGAAGGGCTTGGCCACCCTGACTCAGAATCAGGAGAGCTTGGAGAGGATTGTTGAGACAAAATTTTATGATCTTGATCTAAAGGTTACTGAGATACATACAGTTGTTGAGCAGCTCCAGGAGGAAGCTGAGGAGAGGAGAGGGAAGGCAACTACGGATGCTTTTCAGCGAGTGCAACGAGGTCAGAGGTCTGCTGCAGTGCTAGTACCGGATTCTAGAGCTACATCGTCAGCACCAGCAGCTACAACTTCAGTGCCACCTCTAGCACCCACTCCACCAGCCCCAACTACATCAACAGATGCCTTCGTCCTTGGAGTTCTCTATACACCACCTCCTGAAGACCGAGCCTGAGAGATGCATGGCACTATGCATTTTCAACTTTTTGGTAACTTGTTGCCAAAGGGGGAGAAATGTATAGATCATAGGCTTCGAGAGAGACTGTTTTGATTCTTTGTCTCTCTTGCTTTTGGTTGAATTTTTTGTGTGCTTGGTTGATACTTTATGTTTGTGTGAGATACTTGTTTGATCATGTGTTTGATCATATGCTACTTTAATGCTTGCTTGGATGATATTATCCCTTATATCCCATATATGATCATTCACTTTACTTGGTGATGAGTGCATGCTTTTAGTTTCTATCATTTTGAGCGCTCCACCAAGATGTATGTGACATGGAAGAGTAACCCACGATCCTAATCGATTGTGCATTTGCATTCAAAAGCAAATTTTAAATAATGCACAAATTTAGGGGGAGCTCTTGCTTATCGCATACTTCTCAAAGTGACGATGTATTTCAATCTTATGATCATTTGTCGAAGCTTTGATCTATATGTTGTCATCAATTACCAAAAAGGGGGAGATTGAAAGTGCAACTATCCCTGGGTGGTTTTGGTAATTATTAACAACATATAGCTCATTGAGCTAATGCTATTTCAAGATAAGTATTTCAGGAAAGCTCAATGATTGGAATGGCATGGCATGGATTAGGAATGTGGACCCCTTAAAATGCTAAGGACAAAATATTGGCTCAAGCTCTAAAGCTCAAGACTCTACATTTTACTTTTAGTGATCCAAGATCGCATTGAGTTCATAGGAAAAGCCAATACTATTAAAAGGGGATGAGGTGTTTCTTAATGGGTTGCTTGCTCAAAATGCTTAGTGATATGCTCCAAAAACCCTTAACCACTCTCTTGTATCCACATATGTCCCAAACCAAAAGTCAAACTCAGCCCCACCGAAACATTCCATCCGGCGCCACCGAGTTCTCTTGACATAGCCACTACCACAAACCCTAGTCACTTCGGTCTCACCGATAGGGATCTCGGTCTCACCGAGATGGGATTGCAAACTCTCTATTTCCCTTCGTAATGTTTCGGTCCAACCGAGATGAGCGATCGGTCCCACCGAGTTCGCAATGCAAACTCTCTGTTTCCCCTTCGTAACGTTTCGGTCTCACCGAGATGAGCGAATCGGTCCCACTGAGTTTGCCTCACCAACTCTCTAGTTAGCTTATTACCAAAATCGTTCCCACCGAGTTTGTGTAATCGGTCTCACCAAGATTATGTTATGCCCTAACCCTAATGAAATCGGTCCCACCGAGTTGACATGTCGGTCCCACCGAAAATCCTAACGTTCACATTTTGAACTAAATTGACCTGACCGAGTTTCATGATTCGGTCCCACCGAGTTTGGTGATTTGTGTGTAATGGTTAGATTTTGTGTGGAGGCTATATATACCCCTCCACCCACTCTTCATTCGAGGAGAGAGCCATCAGAACATGCCTACACTTCCAACATTCATTTTCTGAGAGAGAACCACCTACTCATGTGTTGAGACCAAGATATTCCATTCCAACCATATGAATCTTGATCTCTATCCTTCTCCAAGTTGTTTTCCACTCAAATCATCTTTCTACCAAATCCAAATCTGTGAGAGAGAGTTGAGTGTTGGGGAGACTATCATTTGAAGCACAAGAGCAAGGAGTTCATCATCAACACACCGTCTATTACCTTTTGGAGAGTGGTGTCTCCTAGATTGGTTAGGTGTCACTTGGGAGCCTCCGTCAAGATTGTGGAGTTGAACCAAGGAGTTTGTATGGGCAAGGAGATCGCCTACTTCGTGAAGATCTACCCTAGTGAGGCAAGTCCTTCATGGGCGATGGCCATGGTGGGATAGACAAGGTTGCTTCTTCGTGGACCGTTCGTGAGTGGAGCCCTCCGTGGACTCACGCAACTGTTACCCCTCGTGGGTTGAAGTCTCCACCAACGTGGATGTACGATAGCACCACCTATCGGAACCACGCCAAAAATCTCCGTGTCTACATTGCGTTTGCTCCCTCCAAACTCCACCCTTTACCTTCATGTGCAATGTTTTACATTACGCTACTATACTCTTAGACTTGCATGTGTAGGTTGATTGCTTGACTAGTGCTAAGTTGCTAAAATCTGCCGAGACTTTAAATTGGGAAAGGGCTAAATTTTATTTGGTCAAGTAGTATAATCACCCCCCCTCTAGACATACTTTCGATCCTACACGTACGGGCTTCTTTTGGCCCATGGCCTGGGCAGATGCACTGGACCTCGTACAGCGCTGCGTTGGATGCCAGCTTTTCGCTAATCAAAGCCATATGCCGCCTATTGCCCTTCGAACAATTCCCATCACTTGGCCCTTTGCGGTCTGGGGGCTCGATATGGTCAGACCTCTTAAAGGGGGAAGTCAAAAGAAGAAATACTTATTAGTTATGGTCGATAAGTTCACTAAGTGGATAGAAGTCAAGCCAATTAAAATAGCTGAAGCCGGATAGGTGATAGACTTTATATCCGGTGTAGTACACTGTTACAGTGTCCCACACAGTATTATTACTGACAACAGCTCTAACTTTACAGTCGATGAGGTGAAAACTTGGTGTGCCAATTTGGGCATCAAGCTCGATTACGCCTCCGTATATCACCCTCAGACGAACGGTCAGGTCGAGCGGGCTAACGGCATGATAATGAGCGGCATCAAACCCACACTAGTGCGATCTCTACAAGAATCAGACAAACACTGGTTCGAGGAACTCGATTCCGTACTCTAGGGGTTGCGGACCATGCCCAATCGCACGGCCGGATATACACCTTTTTTCATGGTGTACGCTGCGGAGGTGGTCTTGCCTTGCGACATTATTCACGACTCACCTCGAGTGCGCATGTACGAAGAGAGAGAAGCCAAGCTCGATTGGTAGGATGACTTGGACAGCCTGGAGGAGGAGCGCGATGTCGCGAAGGCCCGTTCCGGATTCTATCAACAGCAGGCTCGGTGATATCAAAGCAGAGAAGTACGGGCAAAGACTTACAATGTCGGTGAACTCGTTCTACACCTACCAGAGAAGAAAAAGGACAAGGTCAAGCCCAAATGGGAGGGTCCTTTCATTATAGATGAAGTTTTCACTGGAGGGGCCTATCGCCTTCGCAATGCTTCAGACAACCGCTTGGAGCCAAACCCATGGAATGTGCACGCCTCTGAAGATTCTACGTCTAAGTCTGCACATATACCCTTTTTCCTCGTTCCTTCTTTTCTCCCTTTTACTGTTTTCTTTTTTCTCGTTTCTATACGACTTCTAGCTCGTGTTCGGATAAACCGCACACCTGAGGGGTATACATCCTTAAATGTACATACCCCACAATAAGCTTATTATTATTTTTTGAGCATCAACCTCACCGTATATATGTGTCGTCTACTCATATATGTCTTTTCTTCACCATTATATGCACCTTTATGACTTATGTTTCTGCCAAGCTGGGTTGCCTGGCTCCTGTGCTTATGCCCTACGATCCCGCTTGTTCGGCTAGGGCATAAAGGGAGCACCTCTGCGATTGTTACAGCCGGGTTATCTGGACATGAACCTCAGACGGGTGAAGCCGAAAGCTAGCGTTCTTAAGGGAATGATTGGTCGGTGAACAAAAGACAAACTTCCCTCGTTGCAATACAAAACCCCCAGACTATAACGTGTATTGTGATTTTTTAGAATCACAGCTTCGGTATGCATAAAAAACCGCATACTGGCCCAGGGAGAGGAACCCTTAATGGAATTATTCTCTCTGGAAGATGTTTCTTACAATAAAATGTAATATAACATAACTCCCCGAATACAACTTGTCTGTTCAAGCAACTACAACCGGACTTCCTAGTTTCCGAACATACTTTGGTGTTTATCTACGGTATAGTATTCGGAAACACTCCAAACCTAGGGTTTTCGGAGGTCGAAGCAAAAAGTCTGCCATGACAATCGTTTTACAAATTCAGCTAGAGACAAGTTTGTCGATAAAAGTACATTGCTACTTGGACTCAAAAACTTCTTCTTCCTCTAGACCCTCTAACAAGTTGTCTAGTTTACAATCCTGTTGTGAAAACTTGGCGCCCACCTTCACTTGATCGTACACCAGGCTGACCGGAATTTCCTGTCCATCGGATCCTCGAGGTCCGACCCGCGCCATTTGATTTGGATCAAGTCCGGTGTACCATGTTTTTACCATGGCCCAGGCTTCCCGAGAACCTTCTCGGCATGCTGATATCTTCCATAGCCCAAAACGGGGACGAGCTCCCTTGAATAAATTCACGAGTTCCTCCATACTTCCTGGAGGAGAATCGGCTGACCATAAAGCCTTAGTGATGTTTCTCATTGCCTTCCGCACTCGCTCATGCACCTTGGACAGCTCTTATAGCAGGTCGCCTTGAAATCCGGACACCTCTTCTTCGGGCCGCCCAGTCAACACACCTACAGAAATAAACTTGTTAGGATTCGCATCAGCGAACTGTATGGCAGTAAGTTAAAAGGCATACTAAATATGCCGCTTCTCAGCTTTCTGTTCTCCTTCAAGGCGTCCGCCAATTGGGCCCGCACGTCTTTCAGCTCTTCGTCGACCTGGATGTTGGCATCCTGCAGCTTGTTCTTCTCGTCCCTGGTCTGTGTCAGTACATGTTGACCAGCGGCCTCTTGCCTTTCGGCATGTTCTTTATCCGCCTGCGCGGCCTTTAGTTTCTCTTCCGGCTGATCTGACGATCCTGCCATCATAAAATGCAACAGTGTTTATTCGCATAAACATGACTGACACATGATTATATTTTCCGGAGAATCGGCCTCCATGGACTTCTCAAGTTTGGCGGTAACAACAGTCAGCTGGGTCCAACATTGTTCCAGCTCCCGAGATAGCACGTTGTTCTTCTCCGTGAGTACCTGATTATACATCGATCCTTAAAATCAGTTGCTTCAACTATTTTCAAGTCTCGGGGGCTACTGGTATATGACTATTAAATCTACACAAAATGATCTTACCCACATATCCTTTGAAACCTGGTAAGTGGCTCCAGCAAGCCCATCCCAAGCAGCTCGGATGTATGCATCCGCCGAGTTGAAGACATTGAATGCCTCTTCGGTAAAGTTAGGGTCACGCATAGCTGTCTGCTACCTCTTGAGCACTGCATTGGTTTTCCCTTGAAGAGGAAAGGGTGATGCAGCAAAGTACGTAAGTATTTCCCTCAGTTTTCGAGAACCAAGGTATCAATCCAGTAGGAGGCCACACGCAAGTCCCTCGTACCTACACAAACAAATAAGAACCTCGCAACCAATGCGATAAAAGAGTTGTCAATCCCTTCACGGTCACTTACGAGAGTGAGATCTGATAGAGATGATAAGATAATAGTTTTGGTATTTTTATGATAAAGATTAAAAGTAAAGGTTGCAAAATAAAAGGTAATAGAAATAGCTTGTTGACGGAAGATTAATATAATGGAGAATAGACCCGGGGGCCATAGGTTTCACTAGTGGCTTCTCTCAAGATAGCATAAGTATTACAATGGGTGAACAAATTACTGTCGAGCAATTGATAGAAAAGCGAATAATTATGAGAATATCTAGGCATGATCATGTATATAGGCATCACGTCCGTGACAAGTAGACCGACTCCTGCTTGCATCTACTACTATTACTCCACACATCGACCGCTATCCAGCATGCATCTAGAGTATTAAGTTCATAAGAACAGAGTAACGCATTAGGTAAGATGACATGATGTAGAGGGATAAACTCAAGCAATATGATATAAAGCCCATCTTTTTATCCTCGATGGCAACAATACAATACGTGTCGTTTCCCTTTCTGTCACTGGGATCGAGCACTGCAAGATTGGACCCAAAGCTAAGCGCTTCTCCCATTGCAAGAAAGATCAATCTAGTAGGCCAAACCAAACTGATAATTCGAAGAGACTTGCAAAGATAACCAATCATACATAAAAGATTTCAGAGAAGAATCAAATATTGTCCATGGATAGACTTGATCATAAACCCACAATTCATAGGATCTCGACAAACACGCCGCAAAAAAGAGTTACATCAAATAGATCTCCAAGAAGTTCGAGGAGAACTTTGTATTGAGATCCAAAGAGAGAGAAGAAGCCATCTAGCTAATAACTATGGGCCCGAAGGTCTGAAGTAAACTACTCACACATCATCGGAGGGGCCATGGAGTTTATGTAGAGGCCCTCCGTGATCGATGCCCACTCCGGCGGAGCTCCGAAAAAGGCCCCAAGATGGGATCTCTTGGGTACAGAAGATTGCGGCGGTGGAAATAGGGTTTCGTGGTGCTCCTGGATGTTTTCAGGGTATATGAGTATATATAGGAGGAAGAAGTAGGTCGGTTCAGCCACGAGGGGGGAGGGCGTGCCCCCTGCCTCATGGACTCCTCGTTGGTTGCTTGACATCCACTCCAAGTCCTCTGGATCACGTTTGTTCCAAAAATCACGCTCCTGAAGGTTTCATTCCGTTTGGACTCCGTTCGATATTCCTTTTCTGTGAAACACTGAAATAGGCAAAAAAACAGCAATTTGCACTGGGCCTTGGGTTAATAGGTTAGTCCCAAAAATAATATAAAAGTGTATAGTAAATCCCATTAAACATCCAAAACAGAATATATAATAGCATGGAACAATCAAAAATTATAGATACGTTGGAGACGTATCAAGCATCCCCAAGCTTAATTCCTGCTCGTCCTCGAGTAGGTAAATGATAAAAACAGAATTTTTGATGTGGAATGCTTTCTAGCATATTCTTCAATGTAATTTTCTTTATTGTGGCATGAATTTTTAGATCCGAAAGATTCAAGATAAAAGTTTAATGTTGACATAAAAATAATAATACTCCAAGTATGCTAACCAAGCAATTATTTCTTATCAACATAACATAGTCAAAGAAAGCTTATCCCTACAAAATCATATAGTTTGGCCATGCTTCATTTTCGTCACACAAAATGCTCTCATCATGCACAACCCCGATGACAAGCCAAGAAATTGTTTCATACTTAGCCTTTTCAAACTCTTTCAACTTTTACGCAATATATGAGCGTGAGCCATGGACATAGCACTATGGGTGGAATAGAATATAATGACTGAGGTTGTGTGAGAAGACAAAAAGGGAGAAAGTCTCACATTGACGCGGCTAATCAATGTGCTATGGAGATGCCCACTGATTGATGTCAATGCAAGGAGTAGGGATTGCCATGCAACGGATGCACTAGAGCTATAAATATATGAAAGCTCATCAAAGAAAATAAGTGGGTGTGCATCCAACTTGCTTGTTCACGAAGACCTAGGGCATTTGAGGAAGCCCATCATTGGAATATACAATTCAAGTTCTATAATGAAAAATTCCCTAGTATATGAAAGTGACAAAATAAGAGACTCTCTATCATGAAGATCATGGTGCTACTTTGAAGCACAAGTATGGAAAAAGGATAGTAACATTGTCCCTTCTCTCTTTTTCTCTCATTTTTTTGGTTTGGCCTTATTTTTTTATGGCCTCTCTTTTTTTCGTCCGGAGTCTCATCCCGACTTGTGGGGGAATCATAGTCTCCATCATCTTTTCCTCACATGGGACAATGCTCTAATGATGATCATCACACTTTTATTTACTTACAACTCAAGAATTACAACTCGATACTTAGAACAAAATATGACTCTATGTGAGTGCCACCGGCAGTGTACCGGGATTGCATGAATCAAGAGTGACATGTATGAAAAATTAAGCATGGTGGCTTTGTCACAAATACGATGTCAACTACATGATCATGCAAGGCAATATGACAATGATGATGCGTGTCATAATAAATGGAACGGTGGAAAGTTGCATGGCAATATATCTCGGAATGGCTATGGAAATGTCATAATAGGTAGGTATGGTGGCTGTTTTGAGGAAGATATAAGGAGGCTTATGTGTGATAGAGCATATCATATCACGGGGTTTGGATGCACCGGTGAAGTTTGCACCAACTCTCAAGGTGAGAAAGGGCAATGCACGGTACCGAAGAGGCTAGCAATGATGGAAGGGTGAGAGTGCGTATAATCCATGGACTCAACATTAGTCATAAAGAACTCACATACTTATTGCAAAAATCTACAAGTCAACAAAACCAAGCACTGCGCGCATGCTCCTAGGGGGATAGATTGGTAGGAAAAGACCATCGCTCGTCCCCGACCGCCACTCGTAAGGAAAGCAATCAAAGAACACCTCATGCTTCAAATTTGTCACACAACGTTTACCATACGTGCATGCTACGAGACTTGCAAACTTCAACACAGGTATTTCTCAATTTCACAATTACTCAACTAGCACGCATCTAATATTACCACCTTTATATCTCAAAACAACTATCAAAAACCCAACTTCTCTTAGTATTTAAAATTCATAACCAAAGCAAATTACCATGTTGTTCTAAGGGACTCTCACAATAATATAAGTGAAGCATGAGAGATCAATTATTTCTATAAAATAGAACCACCGCCGTGCTCTAAAAGATATAAGCGAATCACTAGAGCAAAATTATCTAGCTCAAAAGATATAAGTGAAGCACATAGAGTATTCTAATAAATTCCCATTCATGTGTGTCTCTCCCAAAGGGTGTGTACAGCAAGGATGATTGTGGTAAACTAAAAATCAAAGACTCAAACCATACAAGATGCTCCAAGCAAGACACATATCATGTGGTGAATAAAAATATAGCTCCAAGTAAAGTTACCGATGGACGAAGACGAAAGAGGGGATGCCTTCCGGGGCATCCCCAAGCTTAGGCTTTTGGTTGTCCTTGGATTTTACCTTGGAGTGCCTTGGACATCCCCAAGCTTAGGCTCTTGCCTCTCCTTGTTCCATAACCCATCAAATCTTTACCCAAAACTTGAAAACTTCACAACACAAAACTTAAACAGAAAATCACTTGAGCTCCGTTAGTAAAAGAAAACAAACCACCACTTCAAGGTATTGTAATGAACTCATTCTTTATTTATATTGGTGTTAAAGCTACTGTTTTCCAAATTTTCTATGGTTCATAAACTCTATTACTAGCCATAGATTCGTCAAAATAAGCAAACAACACACGAAAAAACAGAATCTGTCAAAAACAGAATAGTCTGTAGTAATCTGTAGGTTTGAAATACTTCTGGAACCCCAAAAAATTCTAAAATAAATTTCTGGACGTGAGGAATTTATTATTAATCATCTGCAAAAAGAATTAACTAAATATCACTCTCCAGTAAAAATGGCAGCAAATCTCGTGAGCGCTAAAGTTTCTGTTTTTTACAGCAAGATCGCAAAGACTTTCCCCAAGTCTTCCCAAAGGTTCTACTTTGCAGAAACACTAATTAAAAGTATAAAACCACATCTAAACAGAGGCTAGATGAATTATTTATTACTAAACATAATCAAAAATCAAGAAACAAAAATAAAATTGGGTTGCGTCCCAACCAGCGCTATCGTTTAACGCCCCTAGCTAGGCATAAAAGCGATGATAGATCTAGGTATTATCATCTTTGGTATGCAATCCATAAGTGGCTCTCATAATAGATTCATAAGGTAATTTAATTTTATTTCTAGGAAAGTGTTCCATGCCCTTCCTTAATGGAAATTGGAATCTAATATTCCCTTCCTTCATATCAATAATTGCACCAATAGTTCTAAGCAAAGGTCTACCAAGAATAATAGGACATGCAGGATTGCAATCTATATCAAGGACAATGGAATCTATATTCCTGTTTGCAACAATAAGAACATCAGTAATTCTTCCCATAGGTTTCTTAATGGTGGAATCCGCAAGATGCAAGTTTAAAGAACAATCATCAAATGCACGGAAACCTAGCAAATCACACAAAGTTTTAGGAATCGTGGAAACACTAGCACCCAAATCACACAAAGCATAGAATTCATGATCTTTAATTTTAATTTTAATAGTAGGTTCCCACTCATCATAAAGTTTTCTAGGGATAGGAACTTCCAATTCAAGCTTTTCTTCATAAGATTGCATTGAAGCATCAACGATATGTTTAGTAAAAGCTTTATTTTGACTATAAGCATGCGGAGAATTTAGCACAGATTGCAACAAGGAAATGCAGTCTATTAAAGAGCAGTTATCATAATTAAATTCCTTGAAATCCAAGATAGTGGGTTCATTGCTATTTAAAGTTTTGACCTCGCCAATCCCACTTTTATCAATTTTTGCATCAATATCTAAAAACTCTGAATCATTGGGACGCCTTCTAACTAAAGTTGACTCATCTCCAGTCCCATCATTATCAAGATTCATATTGCAAAACAAAGATTTAATAGGAGACACATCAATCACTTTTAGATCTTCATCATTATTATCATGGAAACTAGAAGAACATGCTTTCACAAAGAAATATTTTTTAGCACGCATCCTAGTGGTTCTTTCTTTGCACTCATCAATGGAAATTCGCATAGCTTTGAGAGACTCATTGATATCATGCTTAGGTGGAATAGATATAAGTTTCAAAGAATCAACATCAAGAGGAATTCTATCCATGTTCCTAGCCAACTCATCAATCTTAGACAATTTTTCTTCAATCAAAGCATTGAAACTCTTTTGTGAACTAATAAATTCTTTAATATTAGATTCAAAATCAGAGGGCATCTTATTATAATTTCCATCAGAATTGTTGTAGTAATTACCATAATTATTATAGGAATTACTAGGAAACGGCCTAGGATTAAAATTACCTCTATATGCGTTATTACCAAAATTGTTCCTACCAACAAAATTCACATCCATAGACTCATTATTATTCTCAATCAAAGTAGACAAAGGCATATCATTAGGATCAGAAGAAACACTCTTATTAGCAAACAATTTCATAAGTTCATCCATCTTTCCACTCAAAACATAGATTTCTTCTATAGCATGCACCTTTTTATTAGTAGATCTTTCAGTATGCCATTGAGAATAATTAACCATAATATTCTCTAGGAGTTTAGTAGCTTCTCCTAAAGTGATTTTCATAAAAGTGCCTCCCGTGGCCGAATCTAAAAGATTTCTAGAAGCAAAATTTAATCCGGCATAAAAAATTGTATAATCATCCAAAGATTCAGACCATGAGTAGGGCAATTACGTATCATTAATTTCATCCTCTTCCAAGCTTGTGCAACATGTTCATGATCAAGTTGATTAAAATTCATAATATCGTTTCTAAGAGTGATGATCTTAGCGGGAGGAAAATACTTAGAGATAAAAGCATCTTTGCACTTATTCCATGAATCGATGCTATTTTTAGGCAAAGACGAAAACCAAGTTTTAGCACGATCTCTAAGAGAAAACGGGAATAGCTTCAGTTTAACAATATCATTATACACATCTTTCTTCTTTTGTATATCACACAAATCAATAAAGTTGTTTAGATGGGTAGCGGCATCTTCACTAGGAAGGCCGGAAAATGGATCTTTCATGACAAGATTCAGCAAAGCAGCATTAATTTGCAAGATTCAGCATCAGTAGGAGGAGCAATCGGAGTGCTAATAAAATCATTATTGTTGGTATTGGAAAAATCACACAATTTAGTATTATCTTAAGCCATCGTGACAAGCAAGCAATCCAACACACAAGCAAACAAGAAACAAGCAAAAAGAGACGAACTAGAAAAGAGAAGGGGAACGGAAAAAGAGGGCGAATAAAACAGCAAGGGTGAAGTGGGGGAGAGAAAAACAAGAGGCAAATGGCAAATAATGTAATGCTAGGGATAAGAGTTTGTGATGGGTACTTGGTATGTCTTGACTTGTGCGTAGACTCCCCGGCAACGGCGCTAGAAATCCTTCTTGCTACCTCTTGAGCACTGCGTTGGTTTTCCCTTGAAGAGGAAAGGGTGATGCAGCAAAGTAGCGTAAGTATTTCCCTCCGTTTTTGAGAACCAAGGTATCAATCCAGTAGGAGGCCACACGCAAGTCCCTCGTACCTACACAAACAAATGAGAACCTCGCAACCAATGTGATAAAGGGGTTGTCAATCCCTTCATGGTCACTTACGAGAGTGAGATCTGATAGAGATGATAAGATAATATTTTTGGTATTTTTATGATAAAGATTAAAAGTAAAGATTGCAAGATAAAAGGTAATAGAAATAGCTTGTTGATGGAAGATTAATATAACGGAGAATAGACCCGAGGGCCATAGGTTTCACTAGTGGCTTCTCTTAAGATAGCATAAGTATTACGGTGGGCGAACAAATTACTGTTGAGCAATTTATAGAAAAGCGAATAATTGTGAGAATATATAGGCATCATCATGTATATAGGCATCACGTCCGTGACAAGTAGACCGACTCCTGCCTGCATCTACTACTATTACTCCACACATCGACCGCTATCCAGCATGCATCTAGAGTATTAAGTTCATAAGAATGGAGTAACGCATTATGTAAGATGACATGGTGTACAGGGATAAACTCAAGCAATATGATATAAACCCCATCTTTTTATCCTCGATGGCAACAATACAATACAATACAATACATGTTGTTTCCCTTTCTGTCACTGGGATCGAGCACTGCAAGATTGGACCCAAAGCTAAGCGCTTCTCCCATTGCAAGAAAGATCAATCTAGTAGGCCAAACCAAACTGATAATTCGAAGAGACTTGCAAAGATAACCAATCATACATAAAAGATTTCAGAGAAGAATCAAATATTGTTCATAGATAGACTTGATCATAAACCCACAATTCATAGGATCTCGACAAACACGCCGCAGAAAAGAGTTACATCGAATAGATCTCCAAGAAGCTCGAGGAGAACTTTGTATTGAGATCCAAAGAGAGAGAAGAAGCCATCTAGCTAATAACTATGGGCCCGAAGGTCTGAAGTAAACTACTCACACATCATCGGAGGGTCCATGGAGTTTATGTAGAGGCCCTCCGTGATCGATGCCCACTCCGGCGGAGCTCCGAAAAAGGCCCCAAGATGGGATCTCTTGGGTACAGAAGATTGCGGCGGTGGAAATAGGGTTTCGTGGTGCTCCTGGATGTTTTCAGGGTATATGAGTATATATAGGAGGAAAAAGTAGGTCGGTTCAGCCACGAGGGGGGAGGGCGTGCCCCCTGCCTCGTGGATTCCTTGTTGGTTGCTTGACATCCACTCCAAGTCCTATAGATCACGTTTGTTCCAAAAATCACGCTCCTGAAGGTTTCATTCCGTTTGGACTCCGTTTGATATTCCTTTTCTGTGAAACACTGAAATAGGCAAAAAAAACAGCAATTTGCACTGGGCCTTGGGTTAATAGGTTAGTCCCAAAAATAATATAAAAGTGTATAATAAATCCCATTAAACATCCAAAACAGAATATATAATAGCATGGAACAATCAAAAATTATAGATACGTTGGAGACGTATCTAGCATCCCCAAGCTTAATTCCTGCTCGTCCTCGAGTAGGTAAATGATAAAAACAGAATTTTTGATGTGGAATGCTTTCTAGCATATTCTTCAATGTAATTTTCTTTATTGTGGCATGAATGTTCAGATCCGAAAGATTCAAGATAAAAGTTTAATGTTGACATAAAAATAATAATACTCCAAGTATGCTAACCAAGCAATTATTTCTTATCAAAATAACATAGTCAAAGAAAGCTTATCCCTACAAAATCATATAGTTTGTCCATGCTTCATTTTCGTCACACAAAATGCTCTCATCATGCACAACCCCGATGACAAGCCAAGAAATTGTTTCATACTTAGCCTTTTCAAACTCTTTCAACTTTTATGCAATATATGAGCGTGAGCCATGGACATAGCACTATGGGTGGAATAGAATATAATGACCGAGGTTGTGTGAGAAGACAAAAGGGAGAAAGTCTCACATTGACGCGGCTAATCAATGGGCTATGGAGATGCCCACCGATTGATGTCAATGCAAGGAGTAGGGATTGCCATGCAACGGATGCACTAGAGCTATAAATAGATGCAAGCTCATCAAAGAAAATAAGTGGGTGTGCATCCAACTTGCTTGCTCACGAAGACCTAGGGCATTTGAGGAAGCCCATCATTGGAATATACAAGTCAAGTTCTATAATGAAAAATTCCCTAGTATATGAAAGTGACAAAATAAGAGACTCTCTATCATGAAGATCATGGTGCTACTTTGAAGCACAAGTATGGAAAAAGGATAGTAACATTGTCCCTTCTCTCTTTTTCTCTCATTTTTTTGGTTTGGGCCTTATTTTTTTATGGCCTCTCTTTTTTTCGTCCGGAGTCTCATCCCGACTTGTGGGGGAATCATAGTCTCCATCATCTTTTCCTCACATGGGACAATGCTCTAATGATGATCATCACACTTTTATTTACTTACAACTCAAGAATTACAACTCGATACTTAGAACAAAATATGACTCTATGTGAGTGCCACCGGCAGTGTACCGGGATTGCATGAATCAAGAGTGACATGTATGAAAAATTAAGCATGGTGGCTTTCCCACAAATACGATGTCAACTACATGATCATGCAAGGCAATATGACAATGATGATGCGTGTCATAATAAATGGAACGGTGGAAAGTTGCATGGCAATATATCTCGGAATGACTATGGAAATGTCATAATAGGTAGGTATGGTGGCTGTTTTGAGGAAGATATAAGGAGGCTTATGTGTGATAGAGCATATCATATCACGGGGTTTGGATGCACCGGCGAAGTTTGCACCAACTCTCAAGGTGAGAAAGGGCAATGCACGGTATCGAAGAGGCTAGCGATGATGGAAGGGTGAGAGTGCGTATAATCCATGGACTCAACATTAGTCATAAAGAAATCACATACTTATTGCAAAAATCTACAAGTCATCAAAACCAAGCACTACGCGCATGCTCCTAGGGGGATAGATTGCTAGGAAAAGACCATCGCTCGTCCCCGACCGCCACTCATAAGGAAAGCAATCAAAGAACACCTCATGCTTCAAATTTGTCACACAACGTTTACCATACGTGCATGCTACGAGACTTGCAAACTTCAACACGGGTATTTCTCAATTTCACAATTACTCAACTAGCACACCTCTAATATTACCACCTTTATATCTCAAAACAACTATCAAGCACCCAACATCTCATAGTATTTAATATTCATAACCAAAGAAAATTACCACGTTGTTCTAAGGGACTCTCACAATAATATAAGTGAAGCATGAGAGATCAATTATTTCTATAAAATAGAACCACCGCCGTGCTCTAAAAGATATAAGCGAATCACTAGAGCAAAATTATCTAGCTCAAAAGATATAAGTGAAGCACATAGAGTATTCTAATAAATTCCCATTCATGTGTGTCTCTCCCAAAGGGTGTGTACAGCAAGGATGATTGTGGTAAACTAAAAATCAAAGACTCAAACCATACAAGACGCTCCAAGCAAGACACATATCATGTGGTGAATAAAAATATAGCTCCAAGTAAAGTTACCGATGGACGAAGACGAAAGAGGGGATGCCTTCCGGGGCATCCCCAAGCTTAGGCTTTTGGTTGTCCTTGGATTTTACCTTGGAGTGCCTTGGACATCCCCAATCTTAGGCTCTTGCCTCTCCTTGTTCCATAACCCATCAAATCTTTACCCAAAACTTGAAAACTTCACAACACAAAACTTAAACAGAAAATCACTTGAGCTCCGTTAGTAAAAGAAAACAAACCACCACTTCAAGGTACTGTAATGAACTCATTCTTTATTTATATTGGTGTTAAAGCTACTGTTTTCCAACTTTTCTATGGTTCATAAACTCTATTACTAGCCATAGATTCATCAAAATAAGCAAACAACACACGAAAAAACAGAATCTGTCAAAAACAGAATAGTCTGTAGTAATCTGTAGGTTTCGAATACTTATGGAACCCCAAAAATTATAAAATAAATTTCTGGACGTGAGGAATTTATTATTAATCATCTGCAAAAAGAATTAACTAAATATCACTCTCCAGTAAAAATGGCAGCAAATCTCGTGAGCGCTAAAGTTTCTGTTTTTTACAGCAAGATCGCAAAGACTTTCCTCAAGTCTTCCCAAAGGTTCTACTTGGCAGATCACTAATTAAAAGTATAAAACCACATCTAAACAGAGGCTAGATGAATTATTTATTACTAAACATAATCAAAAATCAAGAAACAAAAATAAAATTGGGTTGCGTCCCAACCAGCGCTATCGTTTAACGCCCCTAGGTAGGCATAAAAGCGATGATAGATCTAGGTATTATCATCTTTGGTATGCAATCCATAAGTGGCTCTCATAATAGATTCATAAGGTAATTTAATTTTATTTCTAGGAAAGTGTTCCATGCCCTTCCTTAACGGAAATTGGAATCTAATATTCCCTTCCTTCATATCAATAATTGCACCAATAGTTCTAAGCAAAGGTCTACCAAGAATAATAGGACATGCAGGATTGCAATCTATATCAAGGACAATGGAATCTATATTCCTGTTTGCAACAATAAGAACATCAGTAATTCTTCCCATAGGTTTCTTAATGGTGGAATCCGCAAGATGCAAGTTTAAAGAACAATCATCAAATGCACGGAAACCTAGCAAATCACACAAAGTTTTAGGAATCGTGGAAACACTAGCACCCAAATCACACAAAGCATAGAATTCATGATCTTTAATTTTAATTTTAATAGTAGGTTCCCACTCATCATAAAGTTTCTAGGGATAGGAACTTCCAATTCAAGCTTTTCTTCATAAGATTGCATTAAAGCATCAACGATATGTTTAGTAAAAGCTTTATTTTGACTATAAGCATGCGGAGAATTTAGCACAGATTGCAACAAGGAAATGCAGTCTATTAAAGAGCAATTATCATAATTAAATTCCTTGAAATCCAAGATAGTGGGTTCATTGCTATTTAAAGTTTTGACCTCGCCAATCCCACTTTTATCAATTTTTGCATCAATATCTAAAAACTCTGAATCATTGGGACGCCTTCTAACTAAAGTTGACTCATCTCCAGTCCCATCATTATCAAGATTCATATTGCAAAACAAAGATTTAATAGGAGACACATCAATCACTTTTAGATCTTCATCATTATTATCATGGAAACTAGAAGAACATGCTTTCACAAAGAAATATTTTTTAGCACGCATCCTAGTGGTTCTTTCTTTGCACTCATCAATGGAAATTCGCATAGCTTTGAGAGACTCATTGATATCATGCTTAGGTGGAATAGATATAAGTTTCAAAGAATCAACATCAAGAGGAATTCTATCCATGTTCCTAGCCAACTCATCAATCTTAGACAATTTTTCTTCAATCAAAGCATTGAAACTCTTTTGTGAACTAATAAATTCTTTAATATTAGATTCAAAATCAGAGGGCATCTTATTATAATTTCCATAAGAATTGTTGTAGTAATTACCATAATTATTATAGGAATTACTAGGAAACGGCCTAGGATTAAAATTACCTCTATATGCGTTATTACCAAAATTGTTCCTACCAACAAAATTCACATCCATAGACTCATTATTATTCTCAATCAAAGTAGACAAAGGCATATCATTAGGATCAGAAGAAACACTCTTATTAGCAAACAATTTCATAAGTTCATCCATCTTTCCACTCAAAACATAGATTTCTTCTATAGCATGCACCTTTTTATTAGTAGATCTTTCAGTATGCCATTGAGAATAATTAACCATAATATTCTCTAGGAGTTTAGTAGCTTCTCCTAAAGTGATTTTCATAAAAGTGCCTCCCGCGGCCGAATCTAAAAGATTTCTAGAAGCTAAATTCAATCCGGCATAAAAAATTGTATAATCATCCAAAGATTCAGACCATGAGTAGGGCAATTACGTATCATTAATTTCATCCTCTTCCAAGCTTGTGCAACATGTTCATGATCAAGTTGATTAAAATTCATAATATCGTTTCTAAGAGTGATGATCTTAGCGGGAGGAAAATACTTAGAGATAAAAGCATCTTTGCACTTATTCCATGAATCGATGCTATTTTTAGGCAAAGACGAAAACCAAGTTTTAGCACGATCTCTAAGAGAAAACGGGAATAGCTTCAGTTTAACAATATCATTATATACATCTTTCTTCTTTTGTATATCACACAAATCAATAAAGTTGTTTAGATGGGTAGCGGCATCTTCACTAGGAAGGCCGGAAAACGGATCTTTCATGACAAGATTCAGCATCAGTAGGAGGAGCAACCGGAGTGCTAATAAAATCATTATTGTTGGTATTGGAAAAATCACACAATTTAGTATTATCTTAAGCCATCGTGACAAGCAAGCAATCCAACACACAAGCAAACAAGAAACAAGCAAAAAGAGACGAACTAGAAAAGAGAAGGGGAACGGAAAAAGAGGGCGAATAAAACAGCAAGGGTGAAGTGGGGGAGAGAAAAACGAGAGGCAAATGGCAAATAATGTAATGCGAGGGATAAGAGTTTGTGATGGGTACTTGGTATGTCTTGACTTGTGCGTAGACTCCCCAGCAATGGCGCTAGAAATCCTTCTTGCTACCTCTTGAGCACTGCGTTGGTTTTCCCTTGAAGAGGAAAGGGTGATGCAGCAAAGTAGCGTAAGTATTTCCCTCAGTTTTTGAGAACCAAGGTATCAATCCAGTAGGAGGCCACACGCAAGTCCCTCGTACCTACACAAACAAATGAGAACCTCGCAACCAATGTGATAAAGGGGTTGTCAATCCCTTCATGGTCACTTATGAGAGTGAGATCTGATAGAGATGATAAGATAATATTTTTGGTATTTTTATGATAAAGATTAAAAGTAAAGATTGCAAGATAAAAGGTAATAGAAATAGCTTGTTGATGGAAGATTAATATAACGGAGAATAGACCCGAGGGCCATAGGTTTCACTAGTGGCTTCTCTCAAGATAGCATAAGTATTACGGTGGGTGAACAAATTACTGTTGAGCAATTTATAGAAAAGCGAATAATTATGAGAATATATAGGCATCATCATGTATATAGGCATCACGTCCGTGACAAGTAGACCGACTCCTGCCTGCATCTACTACTATTACTCCACACATCGACCGCTATCCAGCATGCATCTAGAGTATTAAGTTCATAAGAATGGAGTAACGCATTATGTAAGATGACATGGTGTACAGGGATAAACTCAAGCAATATGATATAAACCCCATCTTTTTATCCTCGATGGCAACAATACAATACAATACATGTTGTTTCCCTTTCTGTCACTGGGATCGAGCACTGCAAGATTGGACCCAAAGCTAAGCGCTTCTCCCATTGCAAGAAAGATCAATCTAGTAGGCCAAACCAAACTGATAATTCGAAGAGACTTGCAAAGATAACCAATCATACATAAAATATTTCAGAGAAGAATCAAATATTGTTCATAGATAGACTTGATCATAAACCCACAATTCATAGGATCTCGACAAACACGCCGCAGAAAAGAGTTACATCGAATAGATCTCCAAGAAGATCGAGGAGGACTTTGTATTGAGATCCAAAGAGAGAGAAGAAGCCATCTAACTAATAACTATGGGCCCGAAGGTCTGAAGTAAACTACTCACACATCATCGGAGGGGCCATGGAGTTTATGTAGAGGCCCTCCGTGATCGATGCCCACTCCGGCGGAGCTCCGAAAAAGGCCCCAAGATGGGATCTCTTGGGTACAGAAGATTGCGGCGGTGGAAATAGGGTTTCGTGGTGCTCCTGGATGTTTTCAGGGTATATGAGTATATATAGGAGGAAGAAATAGGTTGGTTCAGCCACGAGGGGGGAGGGCGTGCCCCCTGCCTCGTGGACTCCTTGTTGGTTGCTTGACATCCACTCCAACTCCTCTGGATCACGTTTGTTCCAAAAATCACGCTCCTGAAGGTTTCATTCCGTTTGGACTCCGTTTGATATTCCTTTTCTGTGAAACACTGAAATAGGCAAAAAAAACAGCAATTTGCACTGGGCCTTGGGTTAATAGGTTAGTCCCAAAAATAATATAAAAGTGTATAATAAATCCCATTAAACATCCAAAACAGAATATATAATAGCATGGAACAATCAAAAATTATAGATACGTTGGAGACGTATCAAGCATCCCCAAGCTTAATTCCTGCTCGTCCTCGAGTAGGTAAATGATAAAAACAGAATTTTTGATGTGGAATGCTTTCTAGCATATTCTTCAATGTAATTTTCTTTATTGTGGCATGAATGTTCAGATCCGAAAGATTCAAGATAAAAGTTTAATGTTGACATAAAAATAATAATACTCCAAGTATGCTAACCAAGCAATTATTTCTTATCAAAATAACATAGTTAAAGAAAGCTTATCCCTACAAAATCATATAGTTTGGCCATGCTTCATTTTCGTCACACAAAATGCTCTCATCATGCACAACCCCGATGACAAGCCAAGAAATTGTTTCATACTTAGCCTTTTCAAACTCTTTCAACTTTTACGCAATATATGAGCGTGAGCCATGGACATAGCACTATGGGTGGAATAGAATATAATGACCGAGGTTGTGTGAGAAGACAAAAGGGAGAAAGTCTCACATTGACGCGGCTAATCAATGGGCTATGGAGATGCCCACCGATTGATGTCAATGCAAGGAGTAGGGATTGCCATGCAACGGATGCACTAGAGCTATAAATATATGCAAGCTCATCAAAGAAAATAAGTGGGTGTGCATCCAACTTGCTTGCTCACGAAGACCTAGGGCATTTGAGGAAGCCCATCATTGGAATATACAAGTCAAGTTCTATAATGAAAAATTCCCTAGTATATGAAAGTGACAAAATAAGAGACTCTCTATCATGAAGATCATGGTGCTACTTTGAAGCACAAGTATGGAAAAAGGATAGTAACATTGTCCCTTCTCTCTTTTTCTCTCATTTTTTTGGTTTGGGCCTTATTTTTTTATGGCCTCTCTTTTTTTCGTCCGGAGTCTCATCCCGACTTGTGGGGGAATCATAGTCTCCATCATCTTTTCCTCACATGGGACAATGCTCTAATGATGATCATCACACTTTTATTTACTTACAACTCAAGAATTACAACTCGATACTTAGAACAAAATATGACTCTATGTGAGTGCCACCGGCAGTGTACCGGGATTGCATGAATCAAGAGACATGTATGAAAAATTAAGCATGGTGGCTTTCCCACAAATACGATGTCAACTACATGATCATGCAAGGCAATATGACAATGATGATGCGTGTCATAATAAATGGAACGGTGGAAAGTTGCATGGCAATATATCTCGGAATGACTATGGAAATGTCATAATAGGTAGGTATGGTGGCTGTTTTGAGGAAGATATAAGGAGGCTTATGTGTGATAGAGCATATCATATCACGGGGTTTGGATGCACCGGCGAAGTTTGCACCAACTCTCAAGGTGAGAAAGGGCAATGCACGGTATCGAAGAGGCTAGCGATGATGGAAGGGTGAGAGTGCGTATAATCCATGGACTCAACATTAGTCATAAAGAAATCACATACTTATTGCAAAAATCTACAAGTCATCAAAACCAAGCACTACGCGCATGCTCCTAGGGGGATAGATTGCTAGGAAAAGACCATCGCTCGTCCCCGACCGCCACTCATAAGGAAAGCAATCAAAGAACACCTCATGCTTCAAATTTGTCACACAACGTTTACCATACGTGCATGCTACGAGACTTGCAAACTTCAACACGGGTATTTCTCAATTTCACAATTACTCAACTAGCACACCTCTAATATTACCACCTTTATATCTCAAAACAACTATCAAGCACCCAACATCTCATAGTATTTAATATTCATAACCAAAGAAAATTACCATGTTGTTCTAAGGGACTCTCACAATAATATAAGTGAAGCATGAGAGATCAATTATTTCTATAAAATAGAACCACCTCCGTGCTCTAAAAGATATAAGCGAATCACTAGAGCAAAATTATCTAGCTCAAAAGATATAAGTGAAGCACATAGAGTATTCTAATAAATTCCCATTCATGTGTTTCTCTCCCAAAGGGTGTGTACAGCAAGGATGATTGTGGTAAACTAAAAATCAAAGACTCAAACCATACAAGACGCTCCAAGCAAGACACATATCATGTGGTGAATAAAAATATAGCTCCAAGTAAAGTTACCGATGGACGAAGACGAAAGAGGGGATGCCTTCCGGGGCATCCCCAAGCTTAGGCTTTTGGTTGTCCTTGGATTTTACCTTGGAGTGCCTTGGACATCCCCAAGCTTAGGCTCTTGCCTCTCCTTGTTCCATAACCCATCAAATCTTTACCCAAGACTTGAAAACTTCACAACACAAAACTTAAACAGAAAATCACTTGAGCTCCGTTAGTAAAAGAAAACAAACCACCACTTCAAGGTACTGTAATGAACTCATTCTTTATTTATATTGGTGTTAAAGCTACTGTTTTCCAACTTTTCTATGGTTCATAAACTCTATTACTAGCCATAGATTCATGAAAATAAGCAAACAACACATGAAAAAACAGAATCTGTCAAAAACAGAATAGTCTGTAGTAATCTGTAGGTTTCGAATACTTCTGGAACCCCAAAAATTCTAAAATAAATTTCTGGACGTGAGGAATTTATTATTAATCATCTGCAAAAATAATTAACTAAATATCACTCTCCAGTAAAAATGGCAGCAAATCTCGTGAGCGCTAAAATTTCTGTTTTTTATAGCAAGATCGCAAAGACTTTCCCCAAGTCTTCCCAAAGGTTCTACTTGGCAGAAACACTAATTAAAAGTATAAAACCACATCTAAACAGAGGCTAGATGAATTATTTATTACTAAACATAATCAAAAATCAAGAAACAAAAATAAAATTGGGTTGCGTCCCAACCAGCGCTATCGTTTAACGCCCCTAGCTAGGCATAAAAGCGATGATAGATCTAGGTATTATCATCTTTGGTATGCAATCCACAAGTGGCTCTCATAATAGATTCATAAGGTAATTTAATTTTATTTCTAGTAAAGTGTTCCATGCCCATCCTTAACGGAAATTGGAATCTAATATTCCCTTCCTTCATATCAATAATTGCACCAATAGTTCTAAGGAAAGGTCTACCAAGAATAATAGGACATGCAGGATTGCAATCTATATCAAGGACAATGGAATCTATATTCCTGTTTGCAACAATAAGAACATCAGTAATTCTTCCCATAGGTTTCTTAATGGTGGAATCCGCAAGATGCAAGTTTAAAGAACAATCATCAAATGCACGGAAACCTAGCAAATCACACAAAGTTTTAGGAATCGTGGAAGCACTAGCACC
Organism: Triticum urartu; assembly: GCF_056163025.1. Taxonomy (NCBI): domain Eukaryota; kingdom Viridiplantae; phylum Streptophyta; class Magnoliopsida; order Poales; family Poaceae; genus Triticum; species Triticum urartu. The sequence goes on along the minus strand of NC_141873.1, from coordinate 187,198,172 downwards.
CAAATCACACAAAGCATAGAATTCATGATCTTTAATTTTAATTTTAATAGTAGGTTCCCACTCATCATAAAGTTTTCTAGGGATAGGAACTTCCAATTCAAGCTTTTCTTCATAAGATTGCATTAAAGCATCAACGATATGTTTAGTAAAAGCTTTATTTTGACTATAAGCATGCGGAGAATTTAGCACAGATTGCAACAAGGAAATATAGTCTATTAAAGAGCAATTATCATAATTAAATTCCTTGAAATCCAAGATAGTAGGTTCATTGCTATTTAAAGTTTTGACCTCGCCAATCCCACTTTTATCAATTTTTGCATCAATATCTAAAAACTCTGAATCATTGGGACGCCTTCTAACTAAAGTTGACTCATCTCCAGTCCCATCATTATCAAGATTCATATTGCAAAACAAAGATTTAATAGGAGACACATCAATCACTTTTAGATCTTCATGATTATTATCATGGAAACTAGAAGAACATGCTTTCACAAAGAAATATTTTTTAGCACGCATCCTAGTGGTTCTTTCTTTGCACTCATCAATGGAAATTCGCATAGCTTTGAGAGACTCATTGATATCATGCTTAGGTGGAATAGATATAAGTTTCAAAGAATCAACATCAAGAGGAATTCTATCCATGTTCCTAGCCAACTCATCAATCTTAGACAATTTTTCTTCAATCAAAGCATTGAAACTCTTTTGTGAACTAATAAATTCTTTAATATTAGATTCAAAATCAGAGGGCATCTTATTATAATTTCCATAAGAATTGTTGTAGTAATTACCATAATTATTATAGGAATTACTAGGAAACGGCCTAGGATTAAAATTACCTCTATATGCGTTATTACCAAAATTGTTCCTACCAACAAAATTCACATCCATAGACTCATTATTATTCTCAATCAAAGTAGACAAAGGCATATCATTAGGATCATAAGAAACACTCTTATTAGCAAACAATTTCATAAGTTCATCCATCTTTCCACTCAAAACATAGATTTCTTCTATAGCATGCACCTTTTTATTAGTAGATCTTTCAGTATGCCATTGAGAATAATTAACCATAATATTCTCTAGGAGTTTAGTAGCTTCTCCTAAAGTGATTTTCATAAAAGTGCCTCCCGCGGCCGAATCTAAAAGATTTCTAGAAGCAAAATTCAATCCGGCATAAAAAATTGTAAAATCATCCAAAGATTCAAACCATGAGTAGGGCAATTACGTATCATTAATTTCATCCTCTCCCAAGCTTGTGCAACATGTTCATGATCAAGTTGATTAAAATTCATAATATCGTTTCTAAGAGTGATGATCTTAGCGGGAGGAAAATACTTAGAGATAAAAGCATCTTTGCACTTATTCCATGAATCGATACTATTTTTAGGCAAAGACGAAAACCAAGTTTTAGCACGATCTCTAAGAGAAAACGGGAATAGCTTCAGTTTAACAATATCATTATACACATCTTTCTTCTTTTGTATATCACACAAATCAATAAAGTTGTTTAGATGGGTAGCGGCATCTTCACTAGGAAGGCCGGAAAACGGATCTTTCATGACAAGATTCAGCAAAGCAGCATTAATTTCGCAAGATTCAGCATCAGTAGGAGGAGCAATTGGAGTGCTAATAAAATCATTATTGTTGGTATTGGAAAAATCACACAATTTAGTATTATCTTAAGCCATCGTGACAAGCAAGCAATCCAACACACAAGCAAACAAGAAACAAGCAAAAAGAGACGAACTAGAAAAGAGAAGGGGAACGGAAAAAGAGGGCGAATAAAACGACAAGGGTGAAGTGGGGGAGAGAAAAACAAGAGGCAAATGGCAAATAATGTAATGCGAGGGATAAGAGTTTGTGATGGGTACTTGGTATGTCTTGACTTGTGCGTAGACTCCCCGGCAACGGCGCTAGAAATCCTTCTTGCTACCTCTTGAGCACTGCGTTGGTTTTCCCTTGAAGAGGAAAGGGTGATGCAGCAAAGTAGCGTAAGTATTTCCCTCAGTTTTTGAGAACCAAGGTATCAATCCAGTAGGAGGCCACACGCAAGTCCCTCGTACCTACACAAACAAATGAGAACCTCGCAACCAATGTGATAAAGGGGTTGCCAATCCCTTCATGGTCACTTACGAGAGTGAGATCTGATAGAGATGATAAGATAATATTTTTGGTATTTTTATGATAAAGATTAAAAGTAAAGATTGCAAGATAAAAGGTAATAGAAATAGCTTGTTGATGGAAGATTAATATAACGGAGAATAGACCCGAGGGCCATAGGTTTCACTAGTGGCTTCTCTCAAGATAGCATAAGTATTACGGTGGGTGAACAAATTACTGTTGAGCAATTGATAGAAAAGCGAATAATTATGAGAATATATAGGCATCATCATGTATATAGGCATCACGTCCGTGACAAGTAGACCGACTCCTTCCTGCATCTACTACTATTACTCCACACATCGACCGCTATCCAGCATGCATCTAGAGTATTAAGTTCATAAGAATAGAGTAACGCATTATGTAAGATGACATGATGTAGAGGGATAAACTCAAGCAATATGATATAAACCCCATCTTTTTATCCTCGATGGCAACAATACAATACAATACAATACATGTTGTTTCCCTTTCTGTCACTGGGATCGAGCACTGCAAGATTGGACCCAAAGCTAAGCGCTTCTCCCATTGCAAGAAAGATCAATCTAGTAGGCCAAACCAAACTGATAATTCGAAGAGACTTGCAAAGATAACCAATCATACATAAAAGATTTCAGAGAAGAATCAAATATTGTTCATAGATAGACTTGATCATAAACCCACAATTCATAGGATCTTGACAAACACGCCGCAAAAAAGAGTTACATCGAGTAGATCTCCAAGAAGATCGAGGAGAACTTTGTATTGACATCCAAAGAGAGAGAAGAAGCCATCTAGCTAATAACTATGGGCCCGAAGGTCTGAAGTAAACTACTCACACATCAGCGGAGGGGCCATGGAGTTTATGTAGAGGCCCTCCGTGATCGATGCCCACTCCGGCGGAGCTCCGAAAAAGGCCCCAAGATGGGATCTCTTGGGTACAGAAGATTGCGGCGGTGGAAATAGGGTTTCGTGGTGCTCCTGGATGTTTTCAGGGTATATGAGTATATATAGGAGGAAGAAGTAGGTCGGTTCAGCCACGAGGGGGAGGGCGTGCCCCCTACCTCGTGGACTCCTTTTTGGTTGCTTGACATCCACTCCCAGTCCTCTGGATCACGTTTGTTCCAAAAATCACGCTCCTGAAGGTTTCATTCCGTTTGGACTCCGTTTGATATTCCTTTTCTGTGAAACACTGAAATAGGCAAAAAAACAACAATTTGCACTGGGCCTTGGGTTAATAGGTTAGTCCCAAAAATAATATAGAAGTGTATAATAAATCCCATTAAACATCCAAAACAGAATATATAATAGCATGGAACAATCAAAAATTATAGATATGTTGTAGACGTATCAAGCATCCCCAAGCTTAATTCCTGCTCGTCCTCGAGTAGGTAAATGATAAAAACAGAATTTTTGATGTGGAATGCTTTCTAGCATATTCTTCAATGTAATTTTCTTTATTGTGGCATGAATGTTCAGATCCGAAAGATTCAAGATAAAAGTTTAATGTTGACATAAAAATAATAATACTCCAAGTATGCTAACCAAGCAATTATTTCTTATCAAAATAACATAGTCAAAGAAAGCTTATCCCTACAAAATCATATAGTTTGGCCATGCTTCATTTTCGTCACACAAAATGCTCTCATCATGCACAACCCCGATGACAAGCCAAGAAATTGTTTCATACTTAGCCTTTTCAAACTCTTTCAACTTTTACGCAATATATGAGCGTGAGACATGGACATAGCACTATGGGTGGAATAGAATATAATGACTGAGGTTGTGTGAGAAGACAAAAAGGGAGAAAGTCTCACATTGACGCGGCTAATCAATGGGCTATGGAGATGCCCACCGATTGATGTCAATGCAAGGAGTAGGCTTTGCCATGCAACGGATGCACTAGAGCTATAAATATATGAAAGCTCATCAAAATAAATAAGTGGGTGTGCATCCAACTTGCTTGCTCATGAAGACCTAGGGCATTTGAGGAAGCCCATCATTGGAATATACAATTCAAGTTCTATAATAAAAAATTCCCTAGTATATGAAAGTGACAAAATAAGAGACTCTCTATCATGAAGATCATGGTGCTACTTTCAATCACAAGTATGGAAAAAGGATAGTAACATTGTCCCTTCTCTCTTTTTCTCTCTTTTTTTTGGTTTGGGCCTTATTTTTTTATGGCCTCTCTTTTTTTCGTCCGGAGTCTCATCCCGACTTGTGGGGGAATCATAGTCTCCATCATCTTTTCCTCACATGGGACAATGCTCTAATGATGATCATCACACTTTTATTTACTTACAACTCAAGAATTACAACTCGATACTTAGAACAAAATATGACTCTATGTGAGTGCCACCGGCAGTGTACCGGGATTGCATGAATCAAGAGTGACATGTATGAAAAATTAAGCATGGTGGCTTTCCCACAAATACGATGTCAACTACATGATCATGCAAGGCAATATGACAATGATGATGCGTGTCATAATAAATGGAACGGTGGAAAGTTGCATGGCAATATATCTCGGAATGACTATGGAAATGTCATAATAGGTAGGTATGGTGGCTGTTTTGAGGAAGATATAAGGAGGCTTATGTGTGATAGAGCATATCATATCACGGGGTTTGGATGCACCGGCGAAGTTTGCACCAACTCTCAAGGTGAGAAAGGGCAATGCACGGTATCGAAGAGGCTAGCGATGATGGAAGGGTGAGAGTGCGTATAATCCATGGACTCAACATTAGTCATAAAGAAATCACATACTTATTGCAAAAATCTACAAGTCATCAAAACCAAGCACTACGCGCATGCTCCTAGGGGGATAGATTGCTAGGAAAAGACCATCGCTCGTCCCCGACCGCCACTCATAAGGAAAGCAATCAAAGAACACCTCATGCTTCAAATTTGTCACACAACGTTTACCATACGTGCATGCTACGAGACTTGCAAACTTCAACACGGGTATTTCTCAATTTCACAATTACTCAACTAGCACACCTCTAATATTACCACCTTTATATCTCAAAACAACTATCAAGCACCCAACATCTCATAGTATTTAATATTCATAACCAAAGAAAATTACCATGTTGTTCTAAGGGACTCTCACAATAATATAAGTGAAGCATGAGAGATCAATTATTTCTATAAAATAGAACCACCTCCGTGCTCTAAAAGATATAAGCGAATCACTAGAGCAAAATTATCTAGCTCAAAAGATATAAGTGAAGCACATAGAGTATTCTAATAAATTCCCATTCATGTGTTTCTCTCCCAAAGGGTGTGTACAGCAAGGATGATTGTGGTAAACTAAAAATCAAAGACTCAAACCATACAAGACGCTCCAAGCAAGACACATATCATGTGGTGAATAAAAATATAGCTCCAAGTAAAGTTACCGATGGACGAAGACGAAAGAGGGGATGCCTTCCGGGGCATCCCCAAGCTTAGGCTTTTGGTTGTCCTTGGATTTTACCTTGGAGTGCCTTGGACATCCCCAAGCTTAGGCTCTTGCCTCTCCTTGTTCCATAACCCATCAAATCTTTACCCAAGACTTGAAAACTTCACAACACAAAACTTAAACAGAAAATCACTTGAGCTCCGTTAGTAAAAGAAAACAAACCACCACTTCAAGGTACTGTAATGAACTCATTCTTTATTTATATTGGTGTTAAAGCTACTGTTTTCCAACTTTTCTATGGTTCATAAACTCTATTACTAGCCATAGATTCATGAAAATAAGCAAACAACACATGAAAAAACAGAATCTGTCAAAAACAGAATAGTCTGTAGTAATCTGTAGGTTTCGAATACTTCTGGAACCCCAAAAATTCTAAAATAAATTTCTGGACGTGAGGAATTTATTATTAATCATCTGAAAAAAGAATTAACTAAATATCACTCTCCAGTAAAAATGGCAGCAAATCTCGTGAGCGCTAAAGTTTCTGTTTTTTACAGCAAGATCATAAAGACTTTCCCCAAGTCTTCCCAAAGGTTCTACTTTGCAGAAACACTAATTAAAAGTATAAAACCACATCTAAACAGAGGCTAGATGAATTATTTATTACTAAACATAATCAAAAATCAAGAAACAAAAATAAAATTGGGTTGCGTCCCAACCAGCGCTATCGTTTAACGCCCCTAGCTAGGCATAAAAGCGATGATAGATCTAGGTATTATCATCTTTGGTATGCAATCCATAAGTGGCTCTCATAATAGATTCATAAGGTAATTTAATTTTATTTCTAGGAAAGTGTTCCATGCCCTTCCTTAATGGAAATTGGAATCTAATATTCCCTTCCTTCATATCAATAATTGCACCAATAGTTCTAAGCAAAGGTCTACCAAGAATAATAGGACATGCAGGATTGCAATCTATATCAAGGACAATGGAATCTATATTCCTGTTTGCAACAATAAGAACATCAGTAATTCTTCCCATAGGTTTCTTAATGGTGGAATCCGCAAGATGCAAGTTTAAAGAACAATCATCAAATGCACGGAAACCTAGCAAATCAAACAAAGTTTTAGGAATCGTGGAAACACTAGCACCCAAATCACACAAAGCATAGAATTCATGATCTTTAATTTTAATTTTAATAGTAGGTTCCCACTCATCATAAAGTTTTCTAGGGATAGGAACTTCCAATTCAAGCTTTTCTTCATAAGATTGCATTGAAGCATCAACGATATGTTTAGTAAAAGCTTTATTTTGACTATAAGCATGCGGAGAATTTAGCACAGATTGCAACAAGGAAATGCAGTCTATTAAAGAGCAGTTATCATAATTAAATTCCTTGAAATCCAAGATAGTGGGTTCATTGCTATTTAAAGTTTTGACCTCGCCAATCCCACTTTTATCAATTTTTGCATCAATATCTAAAAACTCTGAATCATTGGGACGCCTTCTAACTAAAGTTGACTCATCTCCAGTCCCATCATTATCAAGATTCATATTGCAAAACAAAGATTTAATAGGAGACACATCAATCACTTTTAGATCTTCATCATTATTATCATGGAAACTAGAAGAACATGCTTTCACAAAGAAATATTTTTTAGCACGCATCCTAGTGGTTCTTTCTTTGCACTCATCAATGGAAATTCGCATAGCTTTGAGAGACTCATTGATATCATGCTTAGGTGGAATAGATATAAGTTTCAAAGAATCAACATCAAGAGGAATTCTATCCATGTTCCTAGCCAACTCATCAATCTTAGACAATTTTTCTTCAATCAAAGCATTGAAACTCTTTTGTGAACTAATAAATTCTTTAATATTAGATTCAAAATCAGAGGGCATCTTATTATAATTTCCATAAGAATTGTTGTAGTAATTACCATAATTATTATAGGAATTACTAGGAAACGGCCTAGGATTAAAATTACCTCTATATGCGTTATTACCAAAATTGTTCCTACCAACAAAATTCACATCCATAGACTCATTATTATTCTCAATCAAAGTAGACAAAGGCATATCATTAGGATCAGAAGAAACACTCTTATTAGCAAACAATTTCATAAGTTCATCCATCTTTCCACTCAAAACATAGATTTCTTCTATAGCATGCACCTTTTTATTAGTAGATCTTTCAGTATGCCATTGAGAATAATTAACCATAATATTCTCTAGGAGTTTAGTAGCTTCTCCTAAAGTGATTTTCATAAAAGTGCCTCCCGCGGCCGAATCTAAAAGATTTCTAGAAGCTAAATTCAATCCGGCATAAAAAATTGTATAATCATCCAAAGATTCAGACCATGAGTAGGGCAATTACGTATCATTAATTTCATCCTCTTCCAAGCTTGTGCAACATGTTCATGATCAAGTTGATTAAAATTCATAATATCGTTTCTAAGAGTGATGATCTTAGAGGGAGGAAAATACTTAGAGATAAAAGCATCTTTGCACTTATTCCATGAATCGATACTATTTTTAGGCAAAGACGAAAACCAAGTTTTAGCACGATCTCTAAGAGAAAACGGGAATAGCTTCAGTTTAACAATATCATTATACACATCTTTCTTCTTTTCTATATCACACAAATCAATAAAGTTGTTAAGATGGGTAGCGGCATCTTCACTAGGAAGGCCGGAAAACGGATCTTTCATGACAAGATTCAGCAAAGCAGCATTAATTTCGCAAGATTCAGCATCAGTAGGAGGAGCAATCGGAGTGTTAATAAAATCATTATTGTTGGTATTGGAAAAATCACACAATTTAGTATTATCTTAAGCCATCGTGACAAGCAAGCAATCCAACACACAAGCAAACAAGAAACAAGCAAAAAGAGACGAACTAGAAAAGAGAAGGGGAACGGAAAAAGAGGGCGAATAAAATGGCAAGGGTGAAGTGGGGGAGAGAAAAACGAGAGGCAAATGGCAAATAATGTAATGCGAGGGTTAAGAGTTTGTGATGGGTACTTGGTATGTCTTGACTTGTGCGTAGACTCCCCCGCAATGGCGCTAGAAATCCTTCTTGCTACCTCTTGAGCACTGCGTTGGTTTTCCCTTGAAGAGGAAAGGGTGATGCAGCAAAGTAGCGTAAGTATTTCCCTCAGTTTTTGAGAACCAAGGTATCAATCCAATAGGAGGCCACACGCAAGTCCCTCGTACCTACACAAACAAATGAGAACCTCGCAACCAATGTGATAAAGGGGTTGTCAATCCCTTCATGGTCACTTACGAGAGTGAGATCTGATAGAGATCATAAGATAATATTTTTGATATTTTTATGATAAAGATTAAAAGTAAAGATTGCAAGATAAAAGGTAATAAAAATAGCTTGTTGATGGAAGATTAATATAATGGAGAATAGACCCGAGGGCCATAGGTTTCACTAGTGGCTTCTCTCAAGATAGCATAAGTATTACGGTGGGTGAACAAATTACTGTTGAGCAATTGATAGAAAAGCGAATAATTATGAGAATATATAGGCATCATCATGTATATAGGCATCACGTCCGTGACAAGTAGACCGACTCCTGCCTGCATCTACTACTATTACTCCACACATCGACCGCTATCCAGCATGCATCTAGAGTATTAAGTTCATAAGAATAGAGTAACGCATTATGTAAGATGACATGATGTAGAGGGATAAACTCAAGCAATATGATATAAACCCCATCTTTTTATCCTCGATGGCAACAATACAATACAATACAGTACATGTTGTTTCCCTTTCTGTCACTGGGATCGAGCACCGCAAGATTGAACCCAAAGCTAAGCACTTCTCCCATTGCAAGAAAGAGCAATCTAGTAGGCCAAACCAAACTGATAATTCGAAGAGACTTGCAAAGATAACCAATCATACATAAAAGATTTCAGAGAAGAATCAAATATTGTTCATAGATAGACTTGATCATAAACCCACAATTCATCGGATCTCGACAAACACACCGCAAAAAGAGTTACATAAAATAGATCTCCAAGAAGATCGAGGAGAACTTTGTATTGAGATCCAAAGAGAGAGAAAAGCCATCTAGCTAATAACTATGGAGCTGAAGGTCTGAAGTAAACTACTCACACATCATCGGAGAGGCCATGGAGTTTATGTAGAGGCCCTCCGTGATCGATGCCCCCTCCGGCGGAGCTCCAGAAAAGGCCCCAAGATGGGATATCTTGGGTACATAAGGTTGCAGTGGTGGAAATAGGGTTTCGTGGTGCTCCAGGATGGTTTCAGGGTATATGAGTATATGTAGGAGCAAGAAGTAGGCCGGTTGAGCTACGAGGGGCCCACGAGGGGGAGGGCGCGCCCCCTGCCTCGTGGCCTCTTCGTTGGTTGCTTGACGTCCACTCCAAGTCCTCAGGATCACGTTTGTTCCAAAAATCACGCTCTCGAAGGTTTCATTCCGTTTGGACTCCGTTTGATATTCCTTTTCTTTGAAACATTGAAATAGGCAAAACAGCAAATTGCACTAGGCCTTGGGTTAATAGGTTTGTCCCAAAAATAATATAAAAGTGTATAATAAAGCCCATTAAACATCCAAAACAGAATATATAATAGCATGGAACAATCAAAAATTATAGATACGTTGGATACGTATCACTGCCCTTCGGCGCCGATGGTTCATTGCACTCTCCACTTCGGAGTTGGTGACGGATACATTATCCGAATCATCGGATAGAGGACAATCCAGCATTACACCCGTATCAACTCTAGCCTTAGAGGCAGGGTCTGGGGTCGGAATGGATGACATATGTCCGGCGAGGTCTCCGGATACAGTCTGGTGAATGCTCTTCCTGAAATATTGCACAGCAGAAAACGTCACAGTTCAATGTGTTTGCCACGGGGCGTATTAAAAACCGTACCTTTTTGATGAAGGTAGGGGCTTGGAAGTATCACTGTTCTCCTTTCTTTTCGAAGACCCGCCTTGGGTAGGCATCGCCTTCTTAAGGGACGATCTCGATGCGGCGTGACGAGACGAGTGCCGCCCCTTTGATGCGTGAGACAGTGCAGTGGGTGAGGCGCGATGGGAAAACTCTTTTGGAGGGGACGCTCCCTGGGTATTTACATGGGAAGAAGGAAGAAGGCTGGGGTAATCGGCTTCAATGGCCAGTGCCATCATAGCTCACCTGATAGAAGACCCCCTCCTTGAGCTCCACGAATATATCTAGATCTTCCTCAAATCCGGGATCCAGGTCCCAAATATGGTCCTCCGGCTATGGAGCGGGGCTATAGATCCCCACGGTGGCCTTCCTCCATTCCTGTTAAAAGTGGCCAGGTTAAGTTCAACTAGTTGCGGCTCAGGAAGAGGATTGAGTGAGGTTCTGGATTGAAATCTTACCCATCTAGGGGGTTGTACATGGAAAAGCCATCTCGGCACTTAAGGCGAGTGAATTCTTCTTTCTCCCCTTTATAAAGATCAGCCAACATGGCGGCCAGGGCGGCGAAGTTGTCCGGACCCTTGCGCCCATAGCGAGATGTATCATCCTCCCCGTTGTAGTTCCACATGGGGAGTCCTCTGGATTGGAGTGGCTGAACACCTCGCGTTATGGAAATCTCCATGACCTCAACTATGGACAGTCCGGATTGGGCGAGTATTTTTATCTTGTCCATTAACTTCTTAACCTCCGCACTACCTTCCTCCTCGAGGCTCCGGGGGCGCCAGCTGTGGTGCTTTTTTAACGAGGCATTGGAAAATTCTGGTAGGCCTCGTCGGATTGGGTCCAAGAGAAGTATTCAATATAAAACCACTCCAAGGGCCACTCCGTGGATGCCTTCTTCGGAGTGCCAGATAGATATCCTGTCCCAGCTATGCGCCATACTTAGGCACCGCCTACCTCGAATATGGATCCCTTTGGGGAGCGAGGGACGAGGCAAGAAAGCTTCCTCCATAGCTCAAAATGGGCCTCGCGGCCTAAGAATAGCTCGCAAAGAGCAACGAAGCCCGCGATATGCAGAATGGAGCCCGGCGTGAGATTGTGCAGTTGGAGGCCGTAGTACTCCAGGATACCTCGGAGGAAAGGATGGATTGGGAATCCAACGCCTCTTAAAAGAAAGGAAACGAAGCACACTCACTCCCCTTCTAAAGGATTTGGGAAATTTTCTGCCAGGGCTTCGCCAGTAAAAAAAGTTAATCCTGCCCAAACGGGGACTAGATCCGCAGGGGGGAGATATCCCTGCACCTGGAGCTTAGTCAGCTGGGCATGGGATACAAAGCAGCTCTCCCAATCACCTTTTTGAGGGCCGTTGGGATGGGAGGAAGAACTAGGAGCATTGGCCATGATTGCATGGTTTCTTATGGCCAGTTCGAAGGATTTTCGCCTGGTATGGAATGGCATCTGAGATCTAATCTTCTTAAATAGACATCTTTCATACGCTGTCGGGGGGTTATCTGTAAAAACACTTGGACCCTTCGTATTCGTTTGCCATGTGGAAGCTGAGGCGACGGAAGCACAGAAGCCGAAGGGTATGACATTTAATGTAAAACTGAGTTGTTCAAAGAATTCACCTTACCAAGACCGAAGATGTAAGGGCCGAATATATCCCTTCGGTTCAGATGCTTTGAAGTATTCGGTGGAGGAACCCGCCTTGCAATGCCGAAAACAATTTGCGCGCCGGACACGTCGTCATTGAAGACTGGTTCGGGGGCTACTGAGGCAATCCTGGATTACAGGGTCCTCAGGCGTCCAGGCTATGTGACGTGGGCTGGACTGGCGGGCCGTGAAGATACAAGATAGAAGGCTTCCCCCCGTGTCCGGATGGGACTCTCCTTGGCATGGAAGGCAAGCTTGGCATGCGGATATGAAGATTCCTTTCTCTGTAAACCGACTCTGTACAACCCTAGCCCCCTCCGATGTCTATGTAAACCGGAGGGTTTAGTCCATAGGGGCAATCATAATCATACAGGCTAGACATCTAGGGTTTAGCCATTACGATCTCGAGGTAGATCAACTTTTGTAACCCCTATACTCATCAAAGTCAATCAAGCAGGAAGTAGTGTATTACCTCCATTAAGAGGGCTCAAACCTGGGTAAACACCGTGTCCCTGTCTCCTATTACCTTTGATCCTTGGATGCATAGTGGTGGGTGGGACGTAAAATTCCCCGCTCTCAGCCCCTAGTCTGGGCTGGGCATAATTCGGAAGCGATCCTTCCGTAATGGCGAGTGATCGCATTAAGTCCAGAGCCTCGTTTAAAGGCGAGGGTTGGACAGAGAAACGAGAGTCTATGGGGCCGTCCGGAGTTGGAGCCTCCTGGCGGCGCCCGGTTGACATGGACCTCGAGAGTTCAGACTTAGAGTCCGGCGGGGTATCCAGTGCTTGAGTGACAAGGGGAGTTCGGTTCATCTTTGGATTTGGCGATGACGCCGTCCCCTCTGGATCTCCGGTAACAAGTTCTGTAATTGCAGAGAATCCAGCGGGCTCTAAACTCCCGTCTTCGGACCTGATAGCCTGCTCTGGATCCAAGGCCAGAGCGGTGATCGGGGCCATGAACCCTTCGAAGATCAAATCTCCTCGGATATCGGCGACATAGTTTAGGTTCCCGAAACTGATCTGATGACCAAGGGCGTAGCTGTCGAACTGCTCGACGTGGCCAATCGAGTTGGCACGCAGCGCGAAGTCGCCGAATACGAAAATCTGGCCCGGGGGGAAAACCTCCCCCGAAATAGCATTATTGTAGATGATCGAACGAGCCATCGAATCCTTTGTCAACAGCACAGAGGAACTCTCAATGAAAGCACCAATGTCGGTGTCAAAACTGGCAGATCTCGGGTAGGGGGTCCCAAACTGTGCTTCTAAGGATCGAAGGTAACAGGAGGCAGGGGACATGATATTTACCCAGATTTGGGCCCTCTTAATGGAGGTAATACCCTACTTCCTGCTTGATTGACTTTGATGAGTACAGGGGTTACAAATGTTGATCTACCTCAAGATCTTAATGGCTAAACCCTAGATGTCTGGCATGTATGATTATGATTGCCTATACGGACTAAACCCTTCAGTTTATATAGACACCGGAGGGGTTAGGATCGTACAGAGTCGGTTTACAGAGAAAGGAATCTTCATATCCGAATGCCAAGCTTGCCTTCCACGCCAAGGAGAGTCCCATCCGGACATGGGGGGAAGCCTTCTATCTTGTATCTTCACGGCCCACCAGTCCAGCCCACGTCACATAGCCCGGACGCCCGGGGACCCCCTAAGACAGGACTCCCTCACCAGCGGCTCCTCATACCCTCCCCTGCAGATGAAGCGCAGTGCATCGCAAGCCTTGAGCTCGAAGGAGGGGAAGGCGTCGCGCTCCGCGGCTGCCTTCTTCTTAGTAGCGGCAAGAACCTTCTCCCTGGCGTCCAGCTGGGCTGCCTCCTCAGAGACGTGCTGGGCATGGGATGCCTGGGCGTCAACCACCTCCTTCTTCAGAGTGGCCAGGCGGCCGTGCTCCGTGGCCTGGTCAGTGGCCACCTGGGCAAGCTTGGCATCACGAACGGTGAGCTTCACTTCGCGGGCCTTTAGGTCCTCCTCCCATTGTTGAAGTCGTTGGATGTGTGCAGCTTGCTCCTCCCGGAGGGCCTTCAGCTTGGCTTTCGCCTCAGCGCGGCACTCCTCGGCGTACGTAGCATTGGCCAACGCTGCATCATGAGCCTCCTTAGTTCGTTGGCCTCCTTCATGCTTTCCGCGGTGGCAGCCTCGGCTCGACCCCAGGCCGTCTTGGTGGACGCGTCGGCCTGGAGCCACCTTGAGACAAGCCCAGGCGCTCCCTCACAAGGCACACGTCGGCATCCTGGAGGTCGGCTCAGAGCTGATCGAGCATGGCATAGGCTTCGTCCAGGCGCCTGGCCTAATGTGGGGGCCACAGTCCGCCAACGCAAGGGCCTGGGGAGGAGGCAGCACCGTGATACGTCTCCAACGTATCTATATTTTTTGATTGTTCCATGCTATTATATTATCTGTTTTGGATGTTTTATATGCATTAATATGCTATTTTATATTATTTCTGGGACTAACCTATTAACCTAGAGCCCAGTGCCAGTTTCTATTTTTTTTCCTTGTTTTTGAGTTTCGCAGAAAAGGAATACCAAACGGAGTCCAAACGGAATAAAACCTTCACGGTGATTTTTCTTGGACCGGAAGACACCCAGGAGACTTGGAGTGCAAGTCAGAAGAGCCACAAGGCGGCCACAAGGGTGGAGGGAGAGCCTAGGGGGGTAGGGCACGCCCCCTACCTTGTGGGCCCCTCGATGACCCCCCGACCTAGATCTTCCTCCTATATATTCACATATATTCCCAAACCACCAGAGGAGTCCATGAAAACACTTTTCCACCACATCAACCTTCTATTCCCATGAGAACCCATCTAGGGGCCTTTTCCGGCATCCTGCTAGAGGGGGATTCGATCACGGAGGGCATCTATATCAACTCTATTTCCCTTTCAATAAAGTGTGAGTAGTTTACCTCAGACCTACGGGTCCATAGATAGTAGCTAGATGGCTTCTTCTCTCTCTCTTTGATTCTCAATACCATGTTCTCCTTGATGTTCTTGGAGATCTATCCGATGCATCTAGGGGCCTTTTCCGGCATCTTGCCGGAGGGGGATTTGATCACGGAGGGCTTCTATATCAACTCTATTGCCCTTCCGATGAAGCGTGAGTAGTTTACCTCAGACCTACGGATCCATAGCTAATATCTAGATAGCTTCTTCCCTCTCTTTGATTCTCAATACCATGTTCTCCTCGATGTTCTTGGAGTCTCTACGGCTGCGGCGAGAGATGGCGCCTCCTGAGTCCCAGCTCCTTCCTCCTCTTCACCGCGATGCCCACCCTGGTCATCAGGAGGGGAGCCTAGTGGGCACGACGCTAATATGTGCTAAACAAATGGCAGGGTAAGGTACTTACTCATCAGGATCGATCCACGTCCTCTTCTTCTCCTTCTTGGCCGGGGCGAGGGCACCCCCGCTTTTCTTTGGTGCGGCCTTGGTCGTGCTTGGGGAGCTGGCTGGGTGCTCTTTGGCTGGCCCCGACGCGGCGTTGCAGCCTGGCGGGGCAAAGGCGTCGCCTTGAGAGGTCTCGACTGGTGGGACCATGTCCGCCCCCGCTACAGGTGCGGCACTCCCCAGAGGGGATGCCGCACCATTCTTCTTTGGCGTCGCCATGCCTGACCTTCATAAGGTCTAGTGGGTGGCTCTGGACCTCGTGAGGACTCCGACGGAGAGTGG
The DNA here is from genome assembly GCF_056163025.1 of Triticum urartu. NCBI lineage: Eukaryota > Viridiplantae > Streptophyta > Magnoliopsida > Poales > Poaceae > Triticum > Triticum urartu. The sequence continues at coordinate 187,182,371 of NC_141873.1, read as the reverse complement.
GAGTCCACATCCAGGGGCTCCTCAGCGTCGTCGTCGTCTGCAAGGTTATGAAAAAGCTCGCTCTGTGACGGGGGGATACCTCCATCACATCGTCGTCATCCTCGGTGGCCTCCGAGTCCTCCTCACCCCCTCCGCTGACACTACTGCCGAAAGACACCAGCACCGGGGAGTTGGGTCACTCAAGCGACACGAGCCCCAGCTCGTTGAAGATGGGCATGGCAACAATCCATGCCTCCCTGTCAGCACAACAATATAGAGGGACGTAAGCTTCCAGGAGATCCCTGGGCTCCCCATCGAGCAGGACATTCATGGCCTTGTCTAGATCCCCGCCCGCCAAGCTCTCCACGCGCAGCCTGATGTCATTCGCCACACCCTGGTGAAGGAAATATGCCCTAGAGGCAATAATAAAGTTATTATTTATTTCCTTATTTCATGATAAATGTTTATTATTCATGCTAGAATTGTATTAACCAGAAACATAATACATGTGTGAATACATAGACAAACATAGTGTCACTAGTATGCCTCTACTTGACTAGCTCATTGATCAAAGATGGTTAAGTTTCCTAACCATAGACATGAGCTGTTATTTGATCAATGGGATCACATCATTAGGAGAATTATGTGATTGACTTAACCCATTCCGTTAGCTTATCACTTGATCGTTTGTTTACTGCTATTGCTTTCTTCATGACTTATACATGTTCTTATGACTATGAGATTATGCAACTCCTGAATATCGGAGGAACACTTTGTGTGCTACCAAACGTCACAACGTAACTGGGTGATTATAAAGGTGCTCTACAGGTGTCTCCGATGGTACTTGTTGAGTTGGCATAGATCAAGATTAGGATTTGTCACTCCGATTGTCGGAGAGGTATCTCTGGGCCCTCTCGGTAATACACATCACTATAAGCCTTGCAAGCATGATAACTAATGAGTTAGTTACAGGGTGATGTATTACAGAATGAGTAAAAAGACTTGCCGGTAACGAGATTGAACTACGTATTGGATACCGACGATCGAATCTCGGGCAAGTAACATACCGATGACAAAGAGAACAACGTATAGTGTTGTGCAGTTTGACCGATAAAGATCTTCATAGAATATGTAGGAACCAATATAAGCATCCAGGTTCCGCTATTGGTTATTGACCGGAGACATGTCTCGGTCATGTCTACATAGTTCTCGAACCCGTAGGGTCCGCACGCTTAAAGTTCAATGACGGTCATATTATGAGTTTATGTGTTTTGATGAACCGAAGGAAGTTCGGAGTCCCGGATATGATCATGGACATGACGAGGAGTCTCTAAATGGTCGAGACATAAAGATTGATATATTGTAAGCCTATATTTGGATATCGGAAGTGTTCCGGGTGAAATCGGGATTTTTACCGGAGTAGCGGGGGTTACCGGAACCCCCCGGGGGTTTAATGGGCCAAGATGGGCCTTAGTGGAGAAGAGGAGGGTCGGCAAGGACAGGCCGCATGCCCCCTCTCCCTCTAGTCCGAACTGGACAAGGAGGGGGCGGCGCCCCCTTTCCTTCCTCTCTCCCTCCTCCTTCCCCCTTCTCCTACTCCAACTAGGAAAGGAGGGAGTCCTACTCCCGATGAGAGTAGGATTCCTCCCTGACGTGCCTCCTCCTGGCCGGCCTCCTCTCCCCCCTTACTCCTTTATATACGGGGGCAGGGGCACCTCTAGAGACACAAGTTGATCGTAAAGATCTCTCCCAGCCGTGTGCGGTGCCCCCCTCCACCATAATCCACCTTGTACATACTGTAGCGGTGTTTAGGCGAAGCCCTGCTGCGGTAGCTTCATCAACATCGTCACCACACCATCGTGCTGACAAAACTCTTCCCCGAGCTCTACTGGATCGTGAGTTCGCGGTACGTCACCAAGCTGAACGTGTGCTGAACGCGGAGGTGTCGTACGTTCGGTACTGAGGATCGGTTGATCGTGAAGACGTACGACTACATCAACCGCGTTGTCATAACACTTCCGCTTAACAATCTACGAGGGTACGTGGATGACACTCTCCCCTCTCGTTGTTATGCATCACCATGATCCTGCATGTGCATAGGAAATTTTTTGAAATTACTACGTTCCCCAACAGTGGCATCCGAGCCAGGTTTTATGCATAGATGTTATATGCACGAGTAGAACACAAGTGAGTTGTGGGCGATACAAGTCATACTGCTTACCAGCATGTCATACTTTGGTTTGGCGGTATTGTTGGATGAAGCGGCCTGGACCGACATTACGCGTACGCTTACGCGAGACTGGTTCTACCGACGTGCTTTGCACACAGGTGGCTGGCGGGTGTCAGTTTCTCCAACTTTAGTTGAACCGAGTGTGGCTACGCCTGGTCCTTGAGAAGGTTAAAACAGCACCAACTTGTAGAACTATCGTTTTGGTTTTGATGCGTAGGTAAGAACGGTTCTTGCTAGAAGCCCGTAGCAGCCACGTAAAACTTGCAACAACAAAGTAGAGGACGTCTAACTTGTTTTTGTAGGGCATGTTGTGATGTGATATGGTCAAGATGTGATGAGATATAAATTGTTGTATGAGATGTTCATGTTTTGTAAAAGTTATCGGCAACTGGCAGGAGCTTTATGGTTGTCGCTTTATTGTATGGAATGCAATCTCCATGTAATTGATTTACTTTATCACTAAGCGGTAGCGATAGTCGTAGAAGTAATAGTTGGCGAGACGACAACGATGCTACGATGGAGATCAAGGTGTCGCGCTGGTGACGATGGTGATCATGACGGTGTTTCGGAGAAGGAGATCACAAGCACAAGATGATGATGGCCATATCATATCACTTATATTGATTGCATGTGATGTTTATCCTTTATGCATCTTATTCTGCTTTGTTTGACGGTAGCATTATAAGATGATCTCTCACTAAATTTCAAGATAAGATTGTTCTCCCTGAGTATGCACCATTGCCAAAGTTCGTCGTGCCGAGACACCACGTGATGATCGGGTGTTATAAGCTCTACGTCCATCTACAACGGGTGCAAGCCAGTTTTGCACACGCAGAATACTCAGTTTAAACTTGACGAGCCTAGCATATGCAGATATGGCCTCGGAACACTGAGACCGAAAGGTCGAGCGTGAATCATATAGTAGATATGATCAACATAGTGATGTTCACCATTGAAAACTACTCCATTTCGCGTGATGATCGGTTATGGTTTAGTTGATATGGATCACGTGATCACTTAGATGATTAGAGGGATGTCTATCTAAGTGGGAGTTCTTAAGTAATATGATTAATTGAACTTAAATTTATCATGAACTTAGTACATGATAGTATTTTGCTTATCTATGTTGTTGTAGATAGATGGCCCATGTTGTTGTTCCATTGAATTTTAGCGCGTTCCTTGAGAAAGCAAAGTTGAAAGATGATGGTAGCAATTACACGGACTGGGTCCATAACTTGAGGATTATCCTCATTGCTGCACAGAAGAATTACGTCCTGGAAGCACCGCTTGGTGCCAGGCCTGCTGCAGATGCTCCTGACAACGTTAAGAATGTTTGGCAGAGTAAAGCTGATGACTACTCGATAGTTCAGTGTGCCATGCTTTACGGCTTAGAACCGGGACTTCAACGATGTTTTGAACGTCATGGAGCATATGAGATGTTCCAGGAGTTGAAGTTAATATTTCAAGCAAATGCCCGGATTGAGAGATATGAAGTCTCCAATAAGTTCTATAGCTGCAAGATGGAGGGGACTAGTTCTGTCAGTGAGCATATACTCAAAATGTCTGGGTATCATAATCACTTGACTCAATTGGGAGTTAATCTCCCTGTTGATAGTGTCATTGACAGAGTTCTTCAGTCACTGCCACCAAGCTACAAAAGCTTCATGATGAACTATAATATGCAAGGGATGAATAAGACTATTCCCGAGCTCTTCGCGATGCTAAAGGCTGCGGAGGTAGAAATCAAGAAGGAGCATCAAGTGTTGATGGTCAATAAGACCACCAGTTTCAAGAGAAAGGGCAAAGGGAAGAAGAAGGGGAACTTCAAGAAGAACGACAAACAAGTTGCTGCTCAGGAGAAGAAACCCAAGTCTGGACCTAAGCCTGAGACTGAGTGCTTCTATAGCAAACAAACTGGTCACTGGAAGTGGAACTGCCCCAAGTATTTGGCGGATAAGAAGGATGGCAAAGTGAACAAAGGTATATGTGATATACATGTTATTGATGTGTACCTTACCAGAGCTTGCAGTAGCACCTGGGTATTTGATACTGGTTCTGTTGCTAATATTTGCAACTCGAAACAGGGACTATGGATTAAGCGAAGACTGGCTAAGGACGAGGTGACGATGCGCGTGGGAAATGGTTCCAAAGTCGATGTGATCGCCGTCGGCACGCTACCTCTACATCTACCTTTGGGATTAGTTTTAGACCTAAATAATTGTTATTTGGTGCCAGCATTAAGCATGAACATTATATCTGGATCTTGTTTGATGTGAGACGGTTATTCATTTAAAACTGAGAATAATGGTTGTTCTATTTATGTGAGTAATATCTTTTATGGTCATGCACCCTTAAAGAGTGGTCTATTCTTGTTGAATCTCGATAGTAGTGATACACATATTCATAATGTTGAAGCCAAAAGATGCAGAGTTGATAATGATAGTGCAACTTATTTGCGGCATTTGGGTCATATTGGTATAAAGCGCATGAAGAAACTCCATACTGATGGACTTTTGGAATCACTTGATTATGAATCACTTAGTACTTGCGAACCATGCCTTATGGGCAAGATGACTAAAACACCGTTTTCCGGAACTATGGAGCGAGCAACAGATTTGTTGGAAATCATACATACTGATGTATGTGGTCCGATGAATATTGAGGCTCACGGCGGGTATCGTTATTTTCTCACCTTCACATATGATTTGAGCATATATGGGTATATCTACTTAATGAAACATAAGTCTGAAACATTTCAAAAGTTCCAAGAATTTCAGAGTGAAGTGGCAAAATCATCGTAACAAGAAAATAAAGTTTCTGCCATCTGATCGTGGAGGAGAATATTTGAGTTACGAGTTTGGCCTACATTTGAAACAATGTGGAATAGTTTCGCAACTCACGCCACCCGGAACACCACAGCGTAATGGTGTGTCCGAACGTCGTAATCATACTTTACTAGATATGGTGTGATCTATAATGTCTCTTACTGATTTACCGCTATCATTTTGGGGTTATGGTTTAGAGACGGCTACATTCACGTTAAATAGGGCACCATCAAAATCTGTTGAGACGACGCCTTATGAACTATGGTTTGGCAAGAAACCAAAGTTGTCGTTTCTTAAAGTTTGGGGATGCGATTCTTATGTAAAAAAGCTTCAACCTGATAAGCTCGAACCCAAATCGGAGAAATGTGTCTTCATAGGATACCCAAAGGAAACTATTGGGTACACCTTCTATCACAGATCCGAAGGCAAAATATTCGTTGCTAAGAATGGATCCTTCCTAGAGAAGGAGTTTCTCTCGAAAGAAGTGAGTGGGAGGAAAGTAGAACTTGATGAGGTAACTGTACCTGCTCCCTTATTGGAAAATATTTCATCACAGAAACCGGTTCCTGTGACATCTACACCAATTAGTGAGGAAGCTAATGATGATGATCATGAAACTTCAGATCAAGTTACTACCGAACCTCATAGGTCAACCAGAGCAAGATCCACACCAGAGTGGTACGGTAATCCAGTTTTGGAGGTCATGTTACTTGACCATGACAAACCTACGAACTATGAAGAAGCGATGATGAGCCCAGATTCCACTAAATGGCTTGAGGCCATGAAGTCTAAGATGGGATCCATGTATGAGAACAAAGTGTGGACTTTGGTTGACTTGCCCGATGATCGACAAGCCATCAAGAACAAAGGGATCTTCAAGAAGAAGACAGACGCTGACAGTAATGTTACTGTCTACAAAGCTTGACTTGTTGCAAAAGGTTTTTGACAAGTCCAAGGAGTTGACTACAATGAGACCTTCTCACCCGTAGCGATGCTTAAGTCCGTCCGAATCATGTTAGCAATTGCCGCATTTTGTGATTATGAAATTTGGCAAATGGATGTAAAGACTGCATTCTTGAATGGATTTCTGGAAGAAGAGTTGTATATGATGCAACCTGAAGGTTTTATCGATCCAAAGGGGGCTAACAAAGTGTGCAAGCTCCAGCGATCCATTTATGGACTGGTGCAAGCATCTCAGAGTTGGAATAAACGTTTTGATAGTGTGATCAAAGCATATGCTTTTATACAGACTTTTGGAGAAGCCTGTATTTACAAGAAAGTGAGTATGAGCTATGTAGCATTTCTAATATTATATGTGGATATCATATTGTTGATTGGAAATGATATAGAATTTCTGGACAGCATAAAAGGATACTTGAATAGAAGTTTTTCAATGAAAGACCTCGGTGAAGCTGCTTATATATTGGGCATCAAGATCTATAGAGATAGATCAAGACGCTTAATTGGACTTTCACAAAGCACATACCTTGATAAAGTTTTGAAGAAGTTCAAAATGGATCAAGCTAAGGAAGGGTTCTTGCCTATGTTACAAGATGTGAAGTTGAGTAAGACTCAATGCCCGACCTCTGCAGAAGATAGAGAGAAAATGAAAAGTGTTCCCTATGCTTCAGCCATAGGCTCTATCATGTATGCAATGCTGTGTACCAAACCTGATGTGTGCCTTGCTATTAGCCTAGCAGGGAGGTACCAAAGTAATCCAGGAGTGGATCACTAGACAGCGGTCAAGAACATCCTGAAGTACCTGAAAAGGACCAAGGATATGTGAGGGAGTCCTGGATTAGGGGGTCTTCGGACAACCGGACTATCTCCATTGGACGGACTGTTAGACTATGAAGATACAAGATTGAAGACTTCGTCTCGTGTCCGGATGGGACTCTACTTGGCGTGGAAGGCAAGCTAGGTAATACGGATATGGATATCTCCTCCTTTGTAACCGACCTTGTGTAACCCTAACCCTCTCCGGTGTCTATATAAACCGAAGGGTTTTAGTCCGTAGGAGAACAACCATAACATACAATCATACCATAGGCTAGCTTCTAGGGTTTAGCCTCTCTAATCTCGTGGTAGATCTACTCTTGTACTACCCATATCATCAATATTAATCAAGCAGGACGTAGGGTTTTACCTCCATCAAGAGGGCCCGAACCTGGGTAAAACATCGTGTCCCCTGCCTCCTGTTACCATCCGGCCTAGATGCATAGTTCGGGACCCCCTACCCGAGATCCGCCGGTTTTGACACCGACATTGGTGCTTTCATTGAGAGTTCCTCTGTGTCGTCGCCGTTAGGCTTGATGGCTCCTACTATCATCGATAGCGATGCGGTCCAGGGTGAGTCTTTTCTCCCCGGACACATCTTCGTATTCGGCGGCTTTGCACTGCGGGCTAATTCGCTTGGCCATCTGGAGCAGACTGAAAGCTACGCCCTTGGCCATCAGGTCAGAATTGGAAGCTTAAACTACACGGCCGATATCCGTGGAGATTTGATCTTCAATGGATTCAAGCCGCTGCCTTGTGCGCCACGCGGTCACGATGAGCATGACTTAGCTCTCCCATCGGACAGTGTTAAGGAGATCGCACCGGTAGCCGCGCCGACCCTCAATTCGGAGCCAGTCGCGCCTTCCACGAACGGGTGGATGGACCCCGCCGCAGAGGCCTTACCCTCAGCGGCGATCGAGCCAAACATCGACCTTGCCTTGCACGAGAGCCGTGTTGTAAAACTGCCGGATCCTTCTCCGGCCACGGACTCCGAGCCGCCTGCGCCCGTTCCTATCGAATCCGATTGGTCGCCGATCATGGAGTTTACCTCCATGGATATTTTTCAGCACTCACCCTTTGGCAACATACTGAACTCATTAAGGTCTCTCTCCTTGTCAGGAGAATCCTGGCCAAACTATGTCCGGCAGGATTGGGATGCAGACGACGAAGAAATTCGACGCCCACCCACCACCCACTTAATAGCCACTGTCGATGACTCAACCTACATGCTCGACTTCGACTCCGAAGACATCAACGGTATGGACGACATTGCGGGAGGCGAAAAGGAACCACCGCCCACAGGGTGCTGGACGTCCACCTCATCATATGACATATACAGGGTGGACACACCAAAAGAAGACGACGACGAGGAACGGAAGGACGCAACGAAGGCTTGTTCCCTCAAGAAGCAGTCAAAGCGATGGCGTAAGCGCCGTCCCAAATCCCGCCTCGGCAGAAATAACGATCATACAGACCCAGCGTTGGAGCAGGGCAAACCACTGCTGGACCACGGCAATACGGAGAATCAAACCGAACAAACCAATTCTGTCAAAGATAATAGTCCAGACGACATAACGCCGGACAGGCACCCGGAGCAGCAGAATGCCCGTCAAAGGTTTGTTGCCACCGCGACAAGTCTGAAAAAGCAGAAGCAAAGGCTCAAGGCTGCGCAGGACACACTCCAAATCAGATGGAGTAAAGTACTCAACACAGCAGCGAAGTACGGCAGCAATCGCCCCACCAAGAGCTACCCAAAGCGGAAGTTGCTACCTAAATTCGATGAGGAGGCCTTAGACCCCCCACAACCAAAAATTAAAACAACCATCTGGCCAGATAGACGACCTCACAGCCAACATAAAGCAGCAAGCAACGCCGCACATAAGCCAACACGCGGTCTACGCGAGGGCTCGCATCAAAAGGACGGCGAAACCAGATCCATCTATGGACCACGCAAGCGTGCTCCAGCATACGATGCAACACAACAAACATCCGAACAACGCGGTACACCAAGATATAGGGGTGCCGCACACCCCCTATGTTTCACCGATGAGGTGCTGGACCATGAATTTCCAGAGGGATTCAAACCCGTAAACATAGAGGCATACGACGGAACAACAGACCCTGGGGTCTGGATTGAGGACTATATCCTCCATATCCATATGGCTCGGGGAGATGATCTCCACGCCATTAAGTATTTACCCCTCAAACTCAAAGGGCCAGCTCGGCACTGGCTTAAGAGCCTCCCTGAAAGCTCCATCGGAAGCTGGGAAGAGCTCGAAGACGCCTTTCGTGCAAATTTTCAAGGGACTTATGTCCGACCTCCGGACACGGATGATTTGAGTCATATAACTCAACAGCCTGGAGAGTCAGCCCGAAAGCTTTGGAACAGGTTTCTTACTAAAAAGAACCAAATTGTCGACTGCCCGGACGCTGAAGCCTTGGCAGCTTTTAAGCATAGCGTCCATGACGAATGGCTTGCCAGACACCTCGGCCAAGAAAAGCCGAGAACAATGGCAGCATTAACAAGCCTCATGACCCGCTTTTGCGTGGGTGAGGATAGCTGGCTAGCCAGATGCAGCACCAGTGACCCCAGTACATCCGAAGTTAGAGATGGAAATGGGAAATCATGGCGCAACAGCAATAACAAACGCCGGAATAAAGAAGATAGCATGAAGAGCACAGCAGTAAACGCCGGATTCAAAAGCTCTCGGCCAGGTCAGCAAAAGCTGCCCTCTAAAGGCGCCAGAGACGAACTGTCTAGCCTAAACAAAATTCTGGACCAAATATGTCAGATCCATAGCACCCCTGGTAAACCCGCTAATCATACCCACAGAGAATGTTGGGTCTTCAAGCAGTCCAGCAAGCTCAACGCCGTACACAAGGGGGAGGATACACCAAGCGAAGACGAGGATGAGCCTCTCAAGCAAGACACTAGGGAACAAAAGAAATTTCCACCAGAAGTCAAAACAGTAAACGTGTTACACGTGATCAAGGGGAGAAACAAAACGGCACTTCCAGAAAAAATATGCTCAAGGGCCTATCACTGCGGAGTCCTGCCACTGGTCATCTCAACCGATCACTTTCGACCATCGTGATTACTCAGCAAGTATCCGGCGTGCAGGATGGGCTGCCCTGGTATTAGACCCAATAATTGATGGATACCACTTCACACGAGTCCTGATGGACGATGGCAGCAGTCTAAACCTGATATACCAGGATACAATCCGCGAAATGGGGATAGACCCAACGAAAATTTTCCATGGCAATACTACCTTTAAAGGAGTAACGCCAGGCCCAAGGGCTCATTGCACGGGCTCCCTGCTACTAAAGGTTATATTCGACTTCCCCAATAACTTCCGTAGCAAACATTTAACCTTCCACATTGCTCCGTTCCAAAGTGGCTATCAAGCACTACTTGGACGCGAAGCTTTCGCTCGCTTTAATGCAATACCGCACTATGCTTCCCTCACGCTCAAGATGCCCGGCCCACGTGGCATCATTACAGTGAACGGAAGTATTAAGCGATCTTTGTGCGCCGAAGAGAATGCGACTGCCTTGGCAGCCGCACACTAAAAACGGCCTCACCAACTAAAGCATTTGATAGGTCGTCAAGACCACGGACGCGGTTAGACAAGTCCGACGCTGCTATATGTAATTTGTACCGGATTAATGGCCACATCCCTATTACAAATACAAGGGGCTCAACGCGCGCAGACAAGTGGCAATTTATACTCATTTCTAGTTATACATGGTTTCTCTAAAAACTATCTCTCTGCATGACAACTTTTTCACCTAAATTCCTCTCTTTTACAGATGACCATCGTGCTACACCCGTCCAGGATACGGCACAACGGAGATACAGGCGCAGACGTGCAGCAAGGACCCGTTCCAAGGATTCTTTTTAGATTAAGACCCTGCATAAACCTTTTTTATTGTCTCTTGTTGATACACATCCACCGAATTCTCAGCACAATTGAGAAGGATGCTGACGTCTTGGCATGTGGCCACGTCAGAATAATGCACGTACCTGGACACAAGGGGCTTCTTACAAAGGGCACTATTTAGGCCCGGTTTATACCATAAAGACCGAATACCTTAGGGAGTGTTCGGCGTCGCGAGTTTGGCCTTATATGCATCAGCTCCGAATCATTGTCTTTGGTCAAATGTTGGGTTTGCCCGGCTCCTATGTTTTGGTGCCTTACGTTCCGCTTTATCGGCTAAGGCAGCACCAGGAGAACTACTGCGATTGTGCCCTGGTTAATCCGGACGAGCACCTCAGTAGAGAAAGCCGAAAACTGACGGTCATGATATAGCGTGAGACTGGTCAACCACTCGATGACCTATCAGGATGTTAGAATTCCTCCGCCTTAACGAAGGGCCGTTTTCCGGCCAGGAATGTACGCACCCCGAGATCGGGAGAGTGCGGAGCCACCAGGGGCTATCTAGTATCCCCACTGTCAAACTCCTATGGCTAAGTGAAAGTGTTAAAGCATTACAGTCTGGTTGCCTCGTTCGCTGCGCTATCACCTCCTTAAAAGGACCAAGACGTTGGGTTAAGTGTGAACAAGCATTTTTTGTGAGCACCTCCGCATTATATGCGTGGGGGCTGAAGCCGACGACTGCAATCTTTCAGGTTATACACATGTATACATAAACGGCCGCACAGGAGGCATCATATTACTTTCGGGTAAAAGTACAAACACAGCTTTATAAAATTTCATAAAAACATTGTGTTTACAATGGGAATACATGTCACTCAAACATAATATTCTTCGAGCACTGGGCCTCTATCAAACGAGCACCCTCGAGAACCTCCTCGAAATAGTGCTCGGCAGCCACTCAGCCTATGGCCGAACCCTGCGCCGCAACAATGGTAGCGTCCATCTCCGCCCAATATGCTTTAACACGGGCAAGGGCCATCCGCGAGCCTACTATGCACGCCGACCTCTTCATCACATTAATGCGCGGCACCGCACCAAGGACCTACTGCACTAAGCTGAAATAGCTGTTCGGCATTGGCTTTTCCGGCCATAGCTGATCCACAACAGACCTCATCGCGAGTCCGGACAACCTATTCAGTCCGGCCCATTCGGCTAGCTGGTCAGTCAATGAAAGCGGACACTCTGGAACGTTGAATTGCGACCAGAACAGCTTGTCCACTTCACGATCTGTTTGACCTTGGAAGTACTTGGCCGCATCGGCAGCGCGCGCCGCCAAGTCCATATACGCATCTGCCGAACTCCACAGCCGATCCAGAGGGGCATACCGTGGATCTCCGAACTTCCTCCGTAGCATGAAGGGCTTCCCAGCCGCAATATCCCCGGCTTCCCGCAGCTCCTCCTTCTTCGCTCTCATAGCAGAGCGGGTGTCTTTGTCCGCCGTCGTGGCCTTCTCAAGGTCCGTTGCCTTCGCTCGGTTCTCTTTTTCAAGGAGTCGGCAACGGTCGGCAGTGCCTTTTAATTCTACGGCCATCTTGGCCATCTTCTCTTTGCTCTCGCAATGTGCGGCCTTCTCGGCTTTCAACTCTTAGGCCGCCTTCAAAGCAGCCGCATTACTAATCCTCGCTTGTTCTTTGGCTCGGGCAAGTTCTGCCCGCAAGGTTTCCACAGTGGCAGCTCCATCTGCAGTCACAACATATTAAAGATACTGGCATCATGCTGCTCTTACTACTTGGCATTCACCAGAAAATAACAGTTACCATGTGCCTCGTCAAGCCTCTTGTTAACAAGCTCGATGTCGGCGTCAGCTGCATCCAGTTGCAGTTTTAATTCGGCAAACTCACTAGTCCGGCTAGCCACCAGAGCTTCCACTGCCTACACATAAAGGCAGTCTGGTTATTGCCTGGGACTATGATCCTCTATTCACCGCCGTTCTCGTCGACAACCAGAGTCTCAGGGGCTACTATCTACACAGGGCACACCTAACATGTGCGGTACTATCACATATTATCTCACGTACCTCAAAGCCTGTCAGTAGACTCATAAAGGCTTCATGTAATCCGCTTTCGGCGGACGAAATTCTTTCCATCACCGTACCCATCAGCGTACGGTGTTCTTCTGATATGGCCGCTCGCCCCAACAGCTCCCTCAGAATGTCCGACCGCATACCAGACGGTGCCGAACTCTTTTGTTCGCTCTCCTCGAGAGCCGGACGCTGGGGACTTCGGGGGTTTATGGGATTATCTTCTGGCCTCACCGGATCCGGAGAGGCCCTCCATGACGACACTTCGGGGTCGCCCGCTTCTTGAGCGGAGGAGTCCAGGGGAGGCGTTTCGCTCTCCATCATCTCTGGAAGAAGATCCCCCGAAGACGAGCTCAACTGAGATGGGCTAAGACCCGAACTGCAAGATATATGCGGCGGTTATTTTCTCAGAAGAAAGATAGTATACCTTCACTATTAAAGTATTTTTTGGATCACTTACGACTCGTTGGAGGGCTGATCCCCCCGCGGACTTTGTCCGGCAAAAGCACCCCCCGAGGCAGGACCCTCTATGGGAGACTTCTTCTCCCGTTTGGAGGCCTCGGCTTCCGGATCCTCGGAAGCAGTCCTTTTCCTCCCCCGGTTATCCTCCTTCATGGAGGCGCTCATTCCCTCAGTTGGAACTGGCAGCGATGGGGGCCCGCGTCCGCCCGTATTATCCCCCCCCCCCCCCCGTATCTTCCTTCAAGGGCTCCGGGCAAGGTGCGAGCTCGAGCATCTTTTCCAATACCGGATTTTCCAAACCCTCAGGGAGGGGGGCCAAACACCGAATCATCTTCGCCTTTGTTAGCCAGTCCTGGTCAAAGAGCGAACTCTCAGAAATAACTTCATGATGAATAAAAGACAGCGTGTTCGTCTAGAGGATTTCTTACTTGTTCGGTGGCGCGGTTACTGCTCAGGCCCACGTCCTCGGTAGTATCCAGACACTCTATTTGAGGTCCGAAGAATGACTTGTACATCTCCTCCTGTGTCATGCCGAGGAAACTTTGAATGGCACGTGGTCCTTCTGGGTTGAACTCCCACAAGCGAAGGGGCCGGTGTTTGCAAGGCTGGACTTGATGAACCAGCATAACTTGTATTACCACAACCAAATTAAAATCTCCCTCGAAGAGATCTTGAATGCGGCTTTGCAGTATAGGCACGTCCTTGGCTGGACCCCAGCTCAGACCTCTGCTAATCCATGACATCAGTTGTGGTGGGGGGCCTGAGCAGAAAGAGGGGGCAGCCACCCACTTGGCACTTCTGGGAGCCGTTACATAAAACCACTCCCGTTGCCATAATTCGGACACCTCCGGAAAGGAACCTTTCGGCCATGGAGCTCCTGCCATCTTGCCTATTGATGCGCCTCTGCACGCTGCATGTTTCCCCTCGATCATCTTCGGCTTCACTTCAAAGGTCTTGAGCCACAGGCCGAAGTGAGGGGTAATGCGGAGGAAGGCCTCACACACGACAATAAATGTCGAGATGTGGAGAAAGGAGTCCGGAGCTAGATCGTGGAAATCTAGCCCGTAATAGAACATAAAACCCCTGACGAAGGGATCCAGAGTGAGGCCTAGGCCTCGGAGGAACTGGGAGACGAACACGACGTTCTCGTTGGGTTCGGGAGTAGGGACGACCTGCCCTCGAGCAGGCAGCCGATGCGAAACCTCGGCGGTCAGGTATCTGGCCTCCCTCAACTTCTTGATGTCCTCTTCCGTAACGGAGGAGGGCATCCATCGGCCTTGAAGGCTGGATCCGGACATGATTGAAGATCCGGAGCACCTAACCTGGGATTTGGGTGTTAGATATCGAGGCGGGGGAAGGGTTCGATTGAGCACGAGAGGGAAAAGGCGAAAACCTTGTCCCTTTATAAAGAGGGTGAATATCAAGCGTCCTCTCCATAGCCGTTTAGGACTTGCATATAATCTAGGAGTCCTAGACGTGGTTGGGTTACCCACGACCGCATTGATGAGAATCCCGTAATTAGGGGAACACGGTCTCTGCTTTGACAAGACGTGTCAAGAAACCGCCTCGCGTTATGTGTGGAGCTGGTTGAAGAAAAACGGTTCGAATAATCACCGGGCCATGATATAACGTCGTGCTGCCAAAACAAGTCAGCAAATTGGATTTGTGAAAATATTATTCTCTCTACGGTGGTATGTGGAACTTATTTTGCAGGGTTGGACACTATCCTCGTATTCAAATTCTTCTGTGATGTATTCGAAGAAGGAACCCGCCTTGCAATGCCGAAGACAATACTGCGCGCCGGACTCATCGTCATTGAAGCCTGGTTCAGGGGCTACTGAGGGAGTCCTGGATTAGGGGGTCTCCAGACAACCGGACTATCTCCATTGGCCGGACTGTTAGACTATGAAGATACAAGATTGAAGACTTCGTCTCGTGTCTGGATGGGACTCTACTTGGCATGGAAGGCAAGCTAGGCAATATGGATATGGATATCTCCTCCTTTGTAACCGACCTTGTGTAACCCTAACCCTCTCCGGTGTCTATATAAACCGAAGGGTTTTAGTCCGTAGGACAACAACCATAACATACAATCATACCATAGGCTAGCTTCTAGGGTTTAGCCTCTCTGATCTCGTGGTAGATCTACTCTTGTACTACCCATATCATCAATATTAATCAAGCAGGACGTAGGGTTTTACCTCCATCAAGAGGGCCCGAACCTGGGTAAAACATTGTGTCCCCTGCCTCCTGTTACCATCCGGCCTAGACGCACAGTTCGGGACCCCCTACCCGAGATCCGCCGGTTTTGACACCGACAATATGTTTCTCATTTATGGAGGTGACAAAGAGCTCATCGTAAATGGTTACGTTGATGCAAGCTTTGACACTGATCCGGATGATTCTAAATCGCAAACCGGATATGTGTTTATATTAAACGGTGGAGCTGTCAGTTGGAGCATTTCTAAACAGAGCATCGTGGCGGGATCTACATGTGAAGCGGAGTACATTGCTGCTTCGGAAGCAGCGAATGAAGGAGCTTGGGTGAAGGAGTTCATATCCGATCTAGGTGTCATACCTAGTGCATCGGGTCCAATGAAAATCTTTTGTGACAATATTGTTGCAATTGCTTTAGCAAAGGAATCTAGATTTCACAAGAGAACCAAGCACATCAACAGATACTTCAACTCTATTCGGGATCAAGTCCAAGTGGGAGACATAGAGATTTGCAAGATACATACGGATCTGAATGTTGCAGACCCATTTACTAAGCCTCTTCCACGAGCAAAACATGATCAGCACCAAGGCTCCATGGGTGTTAAAATCATTACTGTGTAATCTAGATTATTGTCTCTAGTGCGAGTGGGAGACTGAAGGAAATATGCCCTAGAGGCAATACTAAAGTTATTATTCATTTCCTTATTTCATGATAAATGTTTATTATTCATGCTAGAATTGTATTAACCGGAAACATAATACATGTGTGAATACATAGACAAACATAGTGCCACTAGTATGCCTCTACTTGACTAGCTCATTGGTCAAAGATGGTTAAGTTTCCTAACCATAGACATGAGTTGTTATTTGATCAATGGGATCACATCATTAGGAGAATGATGTGATTGACTTGACCCATTCCGTTAGCTTAGCACTTGATCGTTTGTTTACTGCTATTGCTTTCTTCATGACTTATACATGTTCTTATGACTATGAGATTATGCAACTCCTGAATACCGGAGGAACACTTTGTGTGCTACCAGACGTCACAACGTAACTGGGTGATTATAAAGGTGCTCTACAGGTGTCTCCGATGGTACTTGTTGAGTTGGCATAGATCAAGATTAGGATTTGTCACTCCGATTGTCAGGGAGGTGTCTCTGGGCCCTCTCGATAATACACATCACTATAAGCCTTGCAAGCATGATAACTAATGAGTTAGTTACAGGGTGATGTGTTACGGAATGAGTAAAGATACTTGCCGGTAACAAGATTGAACTAGGTATTGGATACCGACGATCGAATCTCGGGCAAGTAACATACCGATGACAAAGAGAACAACGTATAGTGTTGTGTGGTTTGACCGATAAAGATCTTCATAGAATATGTAGGAACCAATATGAGCATCCAGGTTCTGCTATTGGTTATTGACCGGAGACATGTCTTGGTCATGTCTACATAGTTCTCGAACCCGTAGGGTCCGCACGCTTAAAGTTCGATGACAGTTATATTATGAGTTTATGTGTTTTGATGAACTGAAGGAAGTTCGGAGTCCTGGATATGATCACGGACATGATGAGGAGTCTCGAAATGGTTGAGACATAAAGATTGATATATTGGAAGCCTATATTTGGATATAGGAAGTGTTCCGGGTGAAATCGGGATTTTACCGGAGTACCAGGGGTTACCGGAACCCCCCTGGGGTTTAATGGGCCAAGATGGGCCTTAGTGGAGAAGAGGAGGGGTGGCCAGGGCAGGCCGCATGCCCCCTCTCCCTCTAGTCCGAATTGGACAAGGAGGGGGCAGCGCCCCCTTTCCTTCCTCTCTCCCTCCTCCTTCCCCTTCTCCTACTCCTACTAGGAAAGGAGGGAGTCCTACTCCCGGTGGGAGTAGGACTCCTCCCTGGCGCGCCTCCTCCTGGCCGGCTGCCTCTCCCCCTTGCTCCTTTATATATGGGGGCAGGGGGCACCTCTAGACACACAAGTTGATCGTAAAGATCTCTCCGAGCCGTGTGCGGTGCCCCCCTCCACCATAATCCACCTCGGTCATACTGTAGCGGTGTTTAGGCGAAGCCCTGCTATGGTAGCTTCATCAATATCGTCACCACACCGTCATGCTGACGAAACTCTTCCCCGAGCTCTACTGGATCGTGAGTTCACGGGACGTCACCGAGCTGAACGTGTGCTGAACGCGGAGGTGCCGTACGTTCGGTATTGAGGATCGGTTGATCGTGAAGACGTATGACTACATCAACCGCGTTGTCATAACGCTTCCGCTTAACGGTCTACAAGGGTACATGGACGACACTCTCCCCTCTCGTTGCTATGCATCACCATGATCCTGCGTTTGCGTAGGAATTTTTTGAAATTACAACGTTCCCCAACACCTGGAACTCCCACATGGGGCGTGAGTGCGACTGGAGCGGGGCCAGGTACTGCGTCAGGAACTCCTTCACAAGCATGCCCCCCATCAGCGCCTTGGCTTCCATGTCCGAGGTCATCTTCCTCAGGACCTATCCCGCCCAGGGGTCGGAGAACTTCTCGTGCCACCACCTCTCGAGTCGTTTGGGTAACTCGATCGGCAGCTCCAGTCACTCGTTGAGGCCCTTGGTGTCCATGAAGACCCAGCGGCACTAGAAGCTCTCCACCTTCCCGGCCTTCATGAGCACGTTGTTCTTGTGGACTGCAACAAAGGACACGCAGCCAGAGCGTTGGGCCGGATCGTGCACCCGTAGAGAGAAGAAGTGTCGGAGGAGCGGCACGAAGGGCCTCACGCCCATGAAGGCCTCGCGGTAGAAGGCAAAGATGGACAAGAGGAGGATGGGGTTGGGTTGAAAATGCAGTGCTTGGACCTGGTAGTGGTCGAGGACGGCGGTGAAGAACTCGGAAAGAGGGGGACAAACCCCATAGAGATGTTGTGAAGGAAGAAGGGGTAAACCGTCCACGCCAGAGTCCGCTGCTCGGCGGAGCCAGCCCAGATCACGGTCTCCTTCAATTCATTCTCATCGCTCGCCGTGTACGGGAGCACAAGGGCGAGGTGCCCCTCCTCGGTGATGGAGGACGCGTTGAGTGCAGGCACATGAAAGGGGGAAGAGCTTGTGGCATGCTTCACGGGCTTCGACTTCTTGGGATGTGGATCGCGAATGTGATGATGGTCGCCATGTAGATGTGGACGTGGATGAATTGCGCTTGCATCACTTGGGCGCTCCGCATATGATCGACTTGCTCGCCACCGCCTTGACGATGAAGAAGGGGAAGACCGGTTGACCAGCAAGGCCGGAATCTCCTCCATCCTTGCATCTTGCTCCTCCTTTTGTGTGGAAAGCTTGTTGTCCAAGTAGTCTCTTGTATGTGCTTTGGAGTGTCGTATGTCGATGTCAATGTTGTTGATGCGCTCTCTCAATCTTGATTGTGCGCCTTGCATTTGTAGTTGTAGATCAAAGATGGAAGTTTTGGTGATGTAGTTATTCGCGCCATCGTTGTTGTCGAAGACTAGAGATGAAATGCCTTGCCTATCCATCACAAGACCCAAGCAAATGTGAGTGGGAGAAAGAGAAGAACTAGACCAAATGTACCTTACCCAATGTTGAAGATGGAGCAATGATCACTCGATAATGTAACAAGGAAATAGCACAATTGGTACCGGATCTCGTCAATTCTCACACCTACACAAGTAAGGCTTATGGAGTAGCTTGGTGAGAATAGTGGCACAAAAATTTGATGCAAAATGTTAGCAAGAGTCAATAATGTTGAAAAAGATACACAAATTCGCAAGTGAAAGAAGTAGACCAATAGCAAAGAATGGCACACAGAAACACACACGCGGATAGATAAATGGGGTCGTGCAACCAAGGAATGAGCACAAAATATGGAATCCACGAAAAACGCTCGTGTTGCACAACTCAAGAGAGATGCTAGAATGATTGCTCAATAGGTGGATACGACACTTGTGCACAACCTATAAGATGCAAAATGTATCAACTTTCTATCCCAAGTATACTATGTGTATGATGTTCCGGTGGTATGACCCAAGATGATCGGATATGACAATCTTATATGCAATGTGGTATGATTCTCTGGCTATTGCTTACAAGCTCTTTGCTCTCTTTTTCTTTTGCTTAAAAGCTTATTCTTTTTTGGTATGGCCACAATGAGAAATGCACAAACCAAGATAGCAATTGTGTATATACGAGAACAATCATGTGACATAAGGGATGATATGATACCAAGATGATACCAATATGATATGGTATGTATGCAATGGAAGGGCGGATTGATGATCACTAATGTGCACCAGTAACGTTGCCAGCAATACTTAAAGGCTAGTCTCAATAGGAAAGTGACGCAAAATGGGCTAGGGGTTATCAATGCAATGGCAAGAATGTACAATGATGGGATACCACGATACAAGGTGATATAGAGGTTACCGTCCATGGTGATGATGAGTGGCGGTGTTCTTTATGTAGATACCAAGATGATGGAGACCCGTCCCTAAGTAGCTGAAACACCTTAGGAAACGGAAAAACCGTGAACTCAAAATCTCAAATGTCAAATGTCAAATGGTGGTAGCGGAAGGCGGTGGTGGTTTTTCGGAAGCTCAATGGGATTGCGGAAATGCAATGATGGGTTTTGGAGTACGCAATGCGGAAGTGGAGGTTATGTTGGTGGACTATACACGATGTTGAAGTTGAGGTCACCGTCCCTAAGTAGTTGAAACACCTTAGGAGACACAACACACAACTCAAACAAGCTCAAACAAAATTTGGTTAAGTTGAGGTGGCAGAAGTGTATGGTGGACAAGATTATGTGGAAGTTATGGTGGTGGTTTATGAAGAAGTAATCACCCCTAAGTAGCCAAAACACCTTAGGAGACTCTAATCACTACTCAAGCAACCACTAATGCTATATGGAACAAAATGGGTTAGGTTGCGGAAGTCGGTGGTGGTATAGCGGATGATGTGGTGAAGGCCCTAGGCAAAGATGCCAAAGTTCCAAAATTTTGATGGAGTCAAATGGTGTTGGAAGTATTTTTGTGGGATGGGAGATGTCAATAGCTTCAAAACGAGCTAAAGATTGTCAAAATCGGAGTTCGGTTGAATTAGTTATGGCCGAAACAAAAATCAGTCGTAGTTGATATCTACAGGTGTCGGACGTCCGAGAAACATTAGATGTCCGGTCGTCGGTTGTCCGGAATAGCTCGGAAATCCGAGATTCCAGCTCTGGTTTGGAGTTTCGGTCGTCCGGTAAGTGTCGGACTTCCGGTGGCTCGAAGGGCTCCGGACGTCCAGAAAAATGTCGGTCGTCCGGTGGGTCGGGGTCAACTCGAGATCCGAGATTCGGGACGCGATCTTGGGCGGAAATTGGGGATTTTGGGGTCAAAATTGATGAGATTTCGTCGATGGAAAGTGGGAAAACTTGGGGAGATGCTAGATACACTTGAAACCAATCAAATCCAACAAAACTTCATCAAACCAACAAATCACAAAAAAATTGGGGCTATTTTTGGTGGAGATTTTCGAAATTTAGGATGAAATTAAGCAAAAGAAGGCTAGAAAACGGGGGTAGGGGCTCCAAATTCATAATCAATGTGGCTCATGATACCAAGATGATGTAGGGTGGAAACCCTAAGGCCGATCTTTCACGAAATGGAGGGAATCCTATGAAGAACACGAAGAACACGAGGGGAAACATGAGAGGAAACGAGAGGAAACACTCAAAATTGACTCGATCCAATCACACATATGCTAGATCCATGAACACAAAGAGAAATACATGATCCAAAGTCAACAAAGGGGGATTCAAAGGTAACTAGTTCATCTCCTAGAAGGAGGCCTTGAGTCCTTGGAGGTTCTTCCCTTGCGGGGTCTTCATCCACTAGGGATCTTCTCACATGGAGGTCTTGAACTTCATGGGAGTGGTGGTCTCTCTCTCTCAAGAGCAGGAGTAGTAGGAGCAAAGCTCACATACAAATGAGTTATCACTTTTCTAACCATAACTAAGAGGAGGTGGAGGAGTATATATAGTCTAGGGCCATGAAGGGCTAAGTGAGGAGTACATGGGCTTTGGCCCAATACATTGTGTGCAGACACGTGTCGGACGTCCGACGGCTGTCGGTCGTCCGGTCGCTCACGGGCGTCTGGTCGTCCGGAAGTCTTCGAACTTCCGACGTTTTGGCTCTGTTCCGGTAGTGTCGGATTTTCAGTCGGCGCCGTTCGTCCGGGCGCTGATGAGTGTCAGAAGTCTAGTGTCTGGCGGTCGTCCGGGTGTTGTAGGTTGCCTCGGCTGGAGTCGATCTGGCTGGTGGAGTCTCCAAGCATCGGACATCTAGAGATCGTCGGTCGTCCAGGGGTCGTCGGACGTCCGAGAGCTGTAGCTTCCTGGCAGCTCTTCCTCTTGTTCCTCGCGCTTGGTGTCCTCGTCATCTTGTCCAATGCTCCTAGATGTTCCATGGCCTTCCTCTTGGTTCCTGGTCATGCATAGCACATATGTTTGAGGTAGTAGCCATGTCCAACATGTGGAAAGTGATGATTCGGAGAGCGGTGAGTTAACCTTGCGTCCAATGGCGTATACTTGAGGTCTCATCTTATGTCCTCTTGGGGCTTGGAGAGTATACATAGTGTACATGGGGATGATCGTGGGATGCTCTGCATTAATGCATCTTAGTTTTTCTTATTTATTTTTCTGTTTTTGAGTGTTGACATGAAGGAAAAAGGCAAGCAAATAAGCAAAAAGGCAAATAGAAAATATTTTTGCATTCTTGTGAAAACATTTTAGAAGTGGGGGAGATGAAAACGAGAGGCAAATGGAAAATAATGTAAAGACAAGGAGATGAAAGTTTATGTCATGGTACTTGATAGATGTTGATGATTTCTCACTAGCAACGGCGCCAGTAATCTTCCTGGTACTTGTGAGCTACGTTGGGATTTCCTCGAAGAGGAGAGGATGATGTAGTATAGATTTCTAAATGAACTTCAAGGCTTAGGAGAACAGGTACAGTGCCCGTGGATTCTTAATGGTGATTTTAATCTAGTGCGGCATGAGGAGGAACGCGGCACAGGCAGATCTAACAGGAGGATGGTGAACAGGTTTTGCCACACAATCAACAAGTTGGGCCTGCACGAGATGCCTCTTGTTGGAAGGAAGTTTACTTGGTGCAACGGGCAGGACCGACCGATCATGGCTAAACTGGACAGCCTGTTCTTCAACAGTGCTTGGGAGGATATTTACCTGATCAGTGATCTCCATCCTTTGAGCTCTAATATCTCTGATCACTGTCCCTTGTTGCTCTCGGTGTCCGGGGCACGCCCAAGATCCTTCATATTCAGATTTGAAAACTTCTGGTGTAAGTTGGCGGGTTTCTTGGAGGTAGTCAAGGAAGCTTGGGAGGAGGACGTTGCTAGCTCAGACCCGGTGCATACCTTAAGCACCAAGCTCCAGCGTACTGCCAAGGCTCTCAGAAGATGGGGACAACAGAAACAAAGCACTATGAACCTACACTTTCAGATTGCCAATGAGATCATTCTAAGGCTTGATGTCGCTCAAGAATCCAGACTGCTCTTCGAGGAAGAGAGAAAACTGAGAGCTTTCCTGAAGGGAAAGTGTCTGGCCTTGGCTTCTATGGAGCGCATTCGCCTACGGCAATGCGCCAAGGTCAGAGATCTTCGTGAGGGGGATGCCAATACTAAATATTTTCACATGAAGGCGAATGGTCGGAGGAGGAAAAACTTGATTCCTTAATTGAAGTATGGTGATCGTGTGGTGACCTCTATGGATGAGAAATTAGACCTCACGCAGTCCTTATTTTGTAATCTGTTGAGCACGCCCAAAGCACAGAGTTGTTTGGTAAACCTTGATGAGATCAGCCTGCTCAAAATCTCACCAGAATCCGTGAGGGCCATGGAGATGCCTTTCACTATGGAGGAGGTTAGGAAGGTGGTGTTTGACATGCCAACTGATCGCGCTCCGGGTCCCGACGGCTTCTCCGGGTTGTTCTATATGAAATGCTGGGACATTATTGCTGAGGATCTGATGGTTGTCGTGCATGCCTTATATGAGGGGCGTTTCCATTCTTTTGGGGGTATGAACTCATCTATCATTGCGCTTCTGCCCAAGAAGGAGGTTTCGCTATAGCTTGGGGACTTTAGGCCTATCAACTTGATTCATGGGGCAGCCAAGATCTTTGCCAAGGTTTTGGCAGTCAGGTTGACACCTTTGCTGCCGGATATTATTTCGCAGGCCCAAAGCACTTTTATCTCCAACCGTAGCATACATGAAAACTTCAAGTTTGTGTGTAACGCTGCTAAGATGCTGCACCGGAAGAAAAGGTCAGCGGTGCTCATGAAAATTGATATCTCCGAGGCTTTTGACACTCTTTCATGGGAATTCGTTCTGGAGATTTTGAGAAATAGAGGCTTTTGGGAGGTGGTGTTCTTGGATCTGTGGTCTTCTCAGTTCTGCGTCATCCTCGGTGCTTATCAATGGAGAGTTGTTGGCACCCTTCGCTCTCGGCCAAGGGGTGAGGCAAGGGGATCCGGTGTCACCCGCACTCTTCATCTTGTCCATGGACACTTTGCACACCATGCTGCTCTGGGCTGCACAAATGAATCTCCAATCACCTCTCGGTCTTGATAACAGCACGCCCAGGGCATCTATTTTTGCCGATGATGCAGTCCTCTTCTTCAGACCGACTCCTATGGACCACCAGGTGATTGCTGGCATGTTGGATCTGTTTGGTGAAGCTTCGGGCCTACGGATTAACCTATGGAAGAGCACCATACCATGTATCCGCTGTGATGACGAGGTTGAGAACATAGTGGCGGAGCACTTTCAGCGCCAAAGGCAAAAGTTTCTGATACGTCTCCAACGTATCTATAATTTTTTGATTGCTCCATGCTATATTATCTACTGTTTTGGACATTATTGGGCTTTATTATCCACTTTTATATTATTTTTGGAACAAACCTATTAACCGGAGGCCCAGCCCAGAATTGTTGTTTTTTTCCTGTTTTAGGGTTTCGAAGAAAAGGAATATCAAACAGAGTCCAAATGGAATGAAACCTTCGGGAACATGATTTTCTCAACGAACAAGACCCGGGAAACTTGGACCCTACGTCAAGACACAAAAGAGGAGGCCACAAGGTAGGGGGCGCGCCTCCCCCCCCCCCAGGCGCGCCCTCCACCCTCGTGGACCCTCTGTTGCTCCACCGACGTACTCCTTCCTCCTATATATACCTACGTACCCCCAAACGATCAGATACGGAGCCAAAACCCTAATTCCACCGCCGTAACTTTTTGTATCCACAAGATCCCATCTTGGGGCCTGTTCCGGAGCTCTGCCGGAGGGGGCATCGATCACGGAGGGCTTCTACATCAACACCATAGCCCCTCCGATGAAGTGTGAGTAGTTCACCTCAGACCTACGGGTCCATAGTTAGTAGCTAGATGGCTTCTTCTCTCTTTTTGGGTCTCAATACAATGTTCTCCCCCTCTCTTGTGGAGAACTATTCGATGTAATCTTCTTTTTGCGGTGTGTTTGTTGAGACCGATGAATTGTGGGTTTATGATCAAGTCTATCTATGAACAATATTTGAATCTTCTCTGAATTCTTTTATGTATGATTGGTTATCTTTGCAAGTCTCTTCGAATTATCGGTTTGGTTTGGCCTACTAGATTGATCTTTCTTGTAATGGGAGAAGTGCTTAGCTTTGGGTTCAATCTTGCGGTGTCCTATCCCAGTGATAGTAGGGGCAGCAAAGCACGTATTGTATTGTTGCCATCGAGGATAACAATATGGGGTTTTCATCATATTGCATGAGTTTATCCCTCTACATCATGTCATCTTGCTTAAGGCGTTGCTCTGTTTTCATCAACTTAATACTCTAGATGCATGCTGGATAGCGGTCGATGAGTGGAGTAATAGTAGTAGATGCAGGCAGGAGTCGGTCTACTTGTCTCGGACGTGATGCCTATATACATGATCATACCTAGATATTCTCATAACTATGCTAAATTATGTCAATTGCTCAAAAGTAATTTGTTCACCCACCGTAGAATACTTATGCTCTCGAGAGAAGCCACTAGTGAAACCTATGGCCCCCGGGTCTATCTTCATCATATTAATCTCCCAATACTTAGTTATTTCCTTTGCTTTTACTTTGCTTTTATTTTACTTTGCATATTTATCATAAAAATACCAAAAATATTATCTTATCATATCTATCAGATCTCACTCTTGTAAGTGGCCGTGTAGGGATTGACAACCCCTTATCGCGTTGGTTGCGAGGATTTATTTGTTTTGTGCAGGTACGAGGGACTGGCGCGTAGCCTCCTACTATATTGATACCTTGGTTCTCAAAAACTGAGGGAAATACTTACGCTACTTTTCTGCATCATCCCTTCCTCTTCGAGAAAACCAACGCAGTGCTCAAGAGGTAGCAAGAAGGATTTCTGGCGCAGTTGCCGGGGAGGTCTACGCAAAAGTCAATATACCAAGTACCCATCACATACCCTTATCTCCTGCATTACATTATTTGCCATTTGCCTCTCGTTTTCCTCTCCCCCACTTCACCCTTGCCGTTTTATTCGCCCTCTCTCTCTATCCTCCCTCTCTTTCTCTATTTGCCTCTTTTTGCCCGCTTGCTTTTTGTTTGCTTGTGTGTCAGTTTGCTTGCTTGTCACGATGGCTCAAGATAAAACACTAAATTGTGTGACTTCACCAATACCAACAATAATGATTTTATTAGCACTCCGATTGCTCCTCTTACCAATGCTGAATCTTGTGAAATTAATACTGCTTTGCTGAATCTTGTCATGAAAGATCCATTTTCCAGCCTTCCTAGTGAAGATGCCGCTACCCATCTAAATAGCTTCGTTGATTTGTGTGATATGCAAAAGAATAAAGATGTGGATAATGATATTTTTAAATTGAAGCTATTCCCTTTTTCGCATAGAGATCGTGCTAAAGCTCGGTTTTCGTCTTTGCCTAAAAATAGTATTGATTCATGGAACAAGTGCAAAGATGCTTTTATCTCTAAGTATTTTCCTCCCGCTAAGATCATCTCTTTTAGAAATGATATTATGAATTTTAAGCAACTTGATCATGAACATGTTGCACAAGCTTGGGAGAGAATGAAACTAATGATATGTAATTGCCCTACTCATGGTTTAAATTTGTGGATGATTATACAAAAATTTTATGCCGGATTGAATTTTGCTTCTAGAAATCTTTTAGATTCGGCCGCGGGAGGCACTTTTATGGAAATCACTTTAGGAGAAGCTACTAAACTCCTAGATATTATTATGGTTAATTATTCTCAATGGCATACTGAAAGATCTACTAATAAAAAGGTGCATGCAATAGAAGAAATTAAGGTTTTGAGTGGAAAGATGGATGAACTTATGAAATTATTTGCTAGTAAGAGTGTTTCTTCTGATCCTAATGATATGCCCTTGTCTACTTTGATTGAGAATAATAATGAGTCTATGGATGTGAATTTTGTTGGTAGGAACAATTTTGGTAACAACGCGTATTGAGGAAATTTTAATCCTAGGCCTTATCCTAGTAATCCCTCTAATAATTATGGTGATTCCTACAACAATTCTTATGGAAATTATAATAAGATGCCCTCTGATTTTGAATCTAATATTAAAGAATTTATTACTTCGCAAAAGAATTTCAATGCTTTGATTGAAGAAAAATTGCTTAAGATTGATGAGTTGGCTAGGAATGTTGATAGAACTTCTCTTGATGTTGATTCTTTGAAACTTAGATCTATGCCACCTAAGAATGATACCAATGAGTCTCTCAAAGCCATGAGAATTTCCATTGATGAGTGCAAAGAAAGAACCGCTAGGATGCGTGCTAAGAAAGATGCCTTTATAAGAGCGTGTTCTTCTAGTTCCTATGAAAATAAAGATGAAGATCTAAAAGTTATTGATGTGTCCCATATTAAATCTTTGTTTTTCAATATGAATATTGATAATGATGGGACTGAATATGATCCACCTTTACCTAGAAGGCGTTCCAAGAATTCAGAATTTTTTGATCTTGATGCTAAAATTGATAAAAGTGGGATTGAAGAAATTAAAACCCTAGATGTTGCTAAACCCACTATTATGGATTTCAAGGAATTTAACTATGAAAATTTCTCTTTGATTTATTGTATTTCCTTGTTGCAATCCGTGCTAAATTCTCCTCACGCTTATAGTCAAAATAAAGCGTTTACTAAACATATCGTTGATGCCTTGATGCAATCTTATGAGGAAAAACTTGAATTGGAAGTTTCTATCCCTAGAAAATTCTATGATGAGTGGGAACCAACTATTAAAATTAAAATTAAAGATCATGAATGCTATGCTTTATGTGATTTGGGTGCTAGTGTTTCCACGATTCCAAAGACTTTGTGTGATTTGTTAGGTTTCCGTGATTTTGATGATTGCTCTCTAAACTTGCACCTTGCGGATTCCACTATTAAGAAACCTATGGGAAGAATTAATGATGTTCTTATTGTTGCAAATAGGAATTATGTGCCCGTAGATTTTATTGTTCTTGACATAGATTGCAATCCTTCATGTCCTATTATTCTTGGTAGACCTTTCCTTAGAACGATTGGTGCAATTATTGATATGAAGGAAGGAAATATTAGATTCCAATTTCTGTTAATGAAAGGCATGGAACACTTTCCTAGAAATAAAATTAAATGACCTTATGAATCTATTATGAGAGCCACTTATGGATTGCCTACCAAAGATGGCAATACCTAGATCTATCCTTGTTTGTTATGCCTAGCTAGGGGCGTTAAATGATAGCACTTGTTGGGAGGCAACCCAATTTTATTTTTATTCCTTGCTTTTTGCTCCTGTTGAGTAATAAATAATTTATCTAGCCTCTTTTTTGGTTGAGTTTTTTGTTTTTCATTAGTGTTTTTGCCAAGTAGAACCGTTGGGAAGACTTGGGGAAAGTCTTGTTACACTTGCTGTAAAAAACAGAAACTTTAGCGCTTACTCTGTTTTCATTAAGTTAATACTCTAGATGCATGCTGGATAGCGGTCGATGAGTGGAGTAATAGTAGTAGATGCAGGCAGGAGTCGGTCTACTAGTCTCGGGCGTGATTCCGATATACATGATCATACCTATATATTCTCATAACTATGCTCAATTCTGTCAATTGCTCAACAGTAATTTTGATCTTTCCTCCCTAATTGTTCCGGTGGAGGGTTTAGATGTTCTCACTAAGCCTTTTGAGAAGGAGGAAATGGACAAGATTGTCAAGCATATGCCAGTTGATAAAGCTCCAGGCCCAGATGGTTTTAATGGTCTCTTTTCCAAAAGGTGCTGGCACATTATTTCTCAAGATTTTTATGAACTGGCCCAGGCTTTCTTTGATGGTACTGCTCATCTGGAGAATATCAATGATTCATATATCACTCTGGTGCCTAAAAAGCCTTCACCTGAAGAGGTGGGGGATTTCAGACCTATTTCTTTAACAGGAATGGGTCTTAAGTTCCTCTCCAAGATGGCAGCCAATAGGTTTCAAGAGGTGATAATGCAATGTGTTCACAAGAACCAGTATGGGTTCATAAAAAGCAGAACTATTCAGGACTGTATTGGGTGGACTTTTGAGTATTTGCACCAGTGTCACCAGTCCAAGAGACCAATTGTTATTCTTAAATTGGATTTTGAGAAGGCTTTTGATTCTCTTGAGCATGAGGCAATTGTACAAATATTGAGGTATAAGGGCTTCAATGAAAAGTGGATTCTTTGGATGAAGCAGCTTTTGTCCACAGGTACCTCATATGTTCTGCTTAATGGAGTTCCTGGTAGGAAATTCATATGTAAAAAGGGTGTCAGACAGGGTGATCCAGTCTCTCCCCTCCTTTTTGTCCTAGCTGCTGACCTCCTGCAGACTGTAATTAATGACATGTTCAGAAGGGGCATTCTTCATCTCCCTATACCTTGCCATGACCAGGATTATCCTGTGATTCAGTATGCTGATGATACTTTGATTATCTTGCTTGCTGACAAGGGCCAACTGTTAGCTCTGAAAGACATGCTCAAGGTTTTCTCTGTGTCTACTGGCCTTGATGTGAATTATCATAAATCTTTTATTATTCCCATCAATGTGGACACTGTTGTCATGACAGAATTAGCTGCTGCTTTTGGATGCCAGATTGGGAAAATGCCATTTACTTACCTTGGGTTGCCAGTAGGTACTACTAGGCCCAAAATGGTGGATTGCATGCCTCTGGTGGACTGCATGGAGAGGAGAATGACAGCTAGCTCCTCATTTTTAAATCAGGGGGAAAGATTGCAGTTTCTGAACTCTGCCTTGTCTTCTATGCCCATCTTCTTCCTTTGCAGTTTGGCTGTTCCTGCTGGAATTTTAAAGCAATTGGAGACAATTCAGAGACAATGCCTTTGGAGGAAGAATAGGGGTGAGCCTGCCCCTTCTCTTGCCGCTTGGGACCTTATTTGTAGACCAAAAAGCAAGGGAGGCCTTGGTATTCTTAATCTGGGTGTACAGAATGTGGCTCTTCTGCTCAAACATGCAAATAACTTCCTTAATAAAAAGGATCTCCCATGGGTGTCATTAATTTGGGACTCCTACTTGTTGGGGAACGTAGTAATTTCAAAAAAATTCCTACGCACACGCAAGATCATGGTGATGCATAGCAACGAGGGGAGAGTGTGATCTACGTACCCTTCTAGATCGACAACGGAAGCGTTTGGTTGATGTAGTCGTACGTCTCCACGGCCCGACCGATCAAGCACCGAAACTACGGCACCTCCGAGTTCTAGCACACGTTCAGCTCGATGACAATCCCCGGACTCCGATCTAGCAAAGTGTCGGGGAAGAGTTCCGTCAGCACAACGGCGTGGTGACGATCTTGATGCACTACCGTCGCAGGGCTTCGCCTAAGCACCGCTACAATATTATCGAGGACTATGGTGGAAGGGGGCACCGCACACGGCTAAGAGTATGATCACGTGGATCAACTTGTGTCTCTCTGGGGTGCCCCTGCCTCCGTATATAAAGTACCAAGGGGGGAGGCCGGCCGGCCATCATAGGGCGCGCCAGGAGGAGTTCTACTCCCTCCAGGAGTAGGACTTCTCCCCCAATCCTAGTTGGAATAGGATTCGCGAGGTGGGAAAAGCGAGAGAGAAGGAAGGGGGCGCCGGCCACCTCTCTCCTTGTCCTATTCGTACTAAGGGGGAGGGGCACGCGGCCCAGCCCTGGCCGCCTCTCCTCTTCTTCCACTAAGGCCCATTAAGCCCCATGTACCTCCCGGGGGGTTCCGGTAACCTCCCGGTACTCCGGTAAAATCCCGATTTCACCCGGAACACTTCCGATATCCAAATATAGGCTTCCAATATATCAATCTTTACGTCTCGACCATTTCGAGACTCCTCGTCATGTCCGTGATCACATCCGGGACTCCGAACAAACTTCGGTACATCAAAATGCATAAACTCATAATATAACTGTCATCGTAACCATAAGCGTGCGGACCCTACGGGTTCGAGAACAATGTAGACATGACCGAGACACGTCTCCGATCAATAACCAATAGCGGAACCTGGATGCTCATATTGGCTCCTGCATATTCTACGAAGATCTTTATCGGTCAGACCGCATAACAACATACGTTGTTCCCTTTGTCATCGGTATGTTACTTGCACGAGATTCGATCGTCGGTATTCCAATACCTAGTTCAATCTCGTTACCGGCAAGTCTCTTTACTCGTTCTGTAATACATCATCCCGCAACTAACTCATTAGTTGCAATGCTTGCAAGGCTTAAGTGATGTGCATTACCGAGAGGGCCCAGAGATACCTCTCCGACAATCGGAGTGACAAATCCTAATCTCGAAATACGCCAACCCAACATGTACCTTTGGAGACACCTGTAGAGATCCTTTATAATCACCCAGTTACGTTGTGACGTTTGGTAGCACACAAAGTGTTCCTCTGGTAAATGGGAGTTGCATAATCTCATAGTCATAGGAACATGTATAAGTCATGAAGAAAGCAATAGCAACATACTAAACTATCGGGTGCTAAGCTAATGGAATGGGTCATGTCAATCAGATCATTCACGTAATGATGTGATCCCATTAATCAAATAACAACTCCTTGCTCATGGTTAGGAAACATAACCATCTTTGATTAACGAGCTAGTCAAGTAGAGGCATACTAGTGACACTTTGTTTGTCTATGTATTCACACATGTATTATGTTTCCGGTTAATACAATTCTAGCATGAATAATAAACATTTATCATGATATAAGGAAATAAATAATAACTTTATTATTGCCTCTAGGGCATATTTCCTTCAGTCTCCCACTTGCACTAGAGTCAATAATCTAGATTACACAGTAATTATTCTAACACCCATGGAGCCTTGGTGCCGATCATGTTTTGCTCGTGGAAGAGGCTTAGTCAACGGGTCTGCAACATTCAGATCCGTATATATCTTGCAAATCTCTATGTCTCCCACCTGGACTAGATCCCGGATGGAATTGAAGCGTCTCTTGATGTGCTTGGTTCTCTTGTGAAATTTGGATTCCTTTGCCAAGGCAATTGCACCAGTATTGTCACAAAAGATTTTCATTGGACCCGATGCACTAGGTATGACACCTAGATCGGATATGAACTCCTTCATCCAGACTCCTTCATTTGCTGCTTCCGAAGCAGCTATGTACTCCGCTTCACATGTAGATCCCGCTACAACGCTTTGTTTAGAACTGCACCAACTGACAGCTCCACCGTTTAATGTAAACACGTATCCGGTTTGCGATTTAGAATCGTCCGGATCAGTGTCAAAGCTTGCATCAATGTAACCTTTTACGATGAGCTCTTTGTCACCTCCATATATGAGAAACATATCCTTAGTCCTTTTCAGGTATTTCAGGATGTTCTTGACCGTTGTCCAGTGATCCACTCCTGGATTTCTTTGGTACCTCCCTGCTAGACTTATAGCAAGGCACACATCAGGTCTGGTACACAGCATTGCGTACATGATAGAGCCTATGGCTGAAGCATAGGGAACATCTTTCATATTCTCTCTATCTTCTGTAGTGGTCGGGCATTGAGTCTTACTCAACTTCACACCTTGTAACACAGGCAAGAACCCTTTCTTTGCTTGATCCATTTTGAACTTCTACAAAACTTTGTCAAGGTATGTGGTTTGTGAAAGTCCAATTAAGCGTCTTGATCTATCTCTATAGATCTTAATGCCTAATATGTAAGCAGCTTCACCGAGGTCTTTCATTGAAAAACTCTTATTCAAGTATCCCTTTATGCTATCCAGAAATTCTATATCATTTCCAATTAGTAATATGTCATCCACATATAATATCAGAAATGCTACAGAGCTCCCACTCACTTTCTTGTAAATACAGGCTTCTCCAAAAGTCTGTATAAAACCAAATGCTTTGATCACACTATCAAAGCGTTTATTCCAACTCCGAGAGGCTTGCACCAGTCCATAAATGGATCGCTGGAGCTTGCACACTTTGTTAGCTCCCTTTGGATCGACAAAACCTTCTGGTTGCATCATATACAACTCTTCTTCCAGAAATCCATTCAGGAATGCAGTTTTGACATCCATCTGCCAAATTTCATAATCATAAAATGCGGCAATTGCTAACATGATTCGGACAGACTTAAGCATTGCTACGGGTGAGAAGGTCTCATCGTAGTCAATCCCTTGAACTTGCCGAAAACCTTTTGCGACAAGTCGAGCTTTGTAGACAGTAATATTACCGTCAGCGTCAATCTTCTTCTTGAAGATCCATTTATTCTCAATTGCTTGCCGATCATCGGGCAATTCAACCAAAGTCCATACTTTGTTCTCATACATGGATCCCATCTCAGATTTCATGGCTTCAAGCCATTTTGCGGAATCTGGGCTCACCATCACTTCTTCATAGTTCGTAGGTTCATCATGATCTAGTAGCATGACTTCCAGAACAGGATTACCGTACCACTCTGGCGCGGATCTCACTCTGGTTGATCTACGAGGTTCAGTAGTATCTTGTTCCAAAGTTTCATGATCATCATCATTAGCTTCCTCACTAACTGGTGTAGGTGTCATAGAAACAGTTTTCTGTGATGCACTACTTTCTAATAAGGGAGCAGGTACAGTTACCTCGTCAAGTTCTACTTTCCTCCCACTCACTTCTTTCGAGAGAAACTCCTTCTCCAGAAAGTTTCCGAACTTAGCAACAAAAGTCTTGCCTTCGGATCTGTGATAGAAGGTGTATCCAAAAGTCTCCTTTGGATATCCTATGAAGACACATTTCTCCGATTTGGGTTCAAGCTTATCAGGTTGAAGCTTTTTCACATAAGCATCGCAGCCCCAAACTTTCAGAAACGACAACTTTGGTTTCTTGCCAAACCACAGTTCATAAGGCGTCGTCTCAACGGATTTTGATGGTGCCCTATTTAACGTGAATGCGGCTGTATTTAGAGTGTATCCCCAAAACAATAGCGGTAAATCAGTAAGAGACATCATAGGTCGCACCATATCTAGTAAAGTACGATTACGACGTTCGGACACACCATTGCGCTGTGGTGTTCCGGGTGGCGTG
The DNA here is from genome assembly GCF_056163025.1 of Triticum urartu. Classification (NCBI taxonomy): domain Eukaryota; kingdom Viridiplantae; phylum Streptophyta; class Magnoliopsida; order Poales; family Poaceae; genus Triticum; species Triticum urartu. The sequence continues at coordinate 187,148,330 of NC_141873.1, read as the reverse complement.
AGTTGCAAAACTATTCCGCATTGTTTCAAATGTACACCAAACTCGTAACTCAAATATTCTCCTCCACGATCAGATCGTAGAAACTTTATTTTCTTGTTATGATGATTTTCAACTTCACTCTGAAATTCTTTGAACTTTTCAAACGTTTCAGACTTATGTTTCATTAAGTAGATATACCCATATCTGCTTAAGTCATCTGTGAAGGTGAGAAAATAACGATATCCGCCACGAGCCTCAATATTCATTGGACCACATACATCTGTATGTATGATTTCCAACAAATCTGTTGCTCTCTCCATAGTACCGGAGAACGGGGTTTTGGTCATCTTGCCCATGAGGCACGGTTCGCAAGTACCAAGTGATTCATAATTGAGTGGTTCCAAAAGTCCATCAGTATGGAGTTTCTTCATGCGCTTTACACCGATATGACCTAAACGGCAGTGCCACAAATAAGTTGCACTATCATTATCAACTCTGCATCTTTTGGCTTCAACACTATGAATATGTGTGTCACTACTATCGAGATTCAATAAAAATAGACCACTCTTTAAGGGTGCATGACCATAAAAGATATTACTCATATAAATAGAACAACCATTATTCTCAGATTTAAATGAATAACCGTCTCGCATCAAACAAGATCCAGATATAATGTTCATGCTTAACGCTGGCACCAAATAAAAATTATTTAGGTCTAATATTAATCCCGAAGGTAGATGTAGAGGTAGCGTGCCAACTGCGATCACATCGACTTTGGAACTGTTTCCCACGCGCATCGTCACCTCGTCCTTAGCCAATCTTCGCTTAATCCGTAGTCCCTGTTTCGAGTTGCAAATATTAGCAACAGAACCAGTATCAAATACCCAGGTGCTACTGCGAGCATTAGTAAGGTACACATCAATAACATGTATATCACATATACCTTTGTTCACCTTGCCATCCTTCTTATCCGCCAAATACTTGGGGCAGTTCCGCTTCTAGTGACCAGTCTGCTTGCAATAGAACTCAGTTTCGGGCTTACGTCCAGGTTTGGGTTTCTTTTCTTGAGTAGCAACTTGCTTGCCGTTCTTTTTTGAAGTTCCCCTTCTTCTTCCCTTTGCCCTTTTTCTTGAAACTAGTGGTCTTGTTGACTATCAACACTTGATGCTCCTTCTTGATTTCTACCTCCGCAGCTTTCAGCATTGCGAAGAGCTCGGGAATAGTCTTATTCATCCCTTGCATATTATAGTTCATCACGAAGCTCTTGTAGCTTGGTGGCAGTGATTGGAGAATTCTGTCAATGACGCAATCATCTGGAAGATTAACTCCCAATTGAATCAAGTGATTATTATACCCAGACATTTTGAGTATATGCTCACTGACAGAACTGTTCTCCTCCATCTTGCAGCTATAGAACTTATTGGAGACTTCATATCTCTCAATCCGGGCATTTGCTTGAAATATTAACTTCAACTCCTGGAACATCTCATATGCTCCATGACGTTCAAAACGTCGTTCAAGTCCCGATTCTAAGCCGTAAAGCATGGCACATTGAACTATTGAGTAGTCATCAGCTTTGCTCTGCCAGACGTTCATAACATCCGGTGTTGCTCCTGTAGCAGGCCTGGCACCCAGCGGTGCTTCCAGGAAGTAATTCTTCTGTGCAGCAATGAGGATAATCCTCAAGTTACGGACCCAGTCCGTGTAATTGCTACCATCATCTTTCAACTTTGCTTTCTCTAGGAACGCATTAAAATTCAACGGAACAACAGCACGAGCCATCTATCTACAATCAAACATAAACAAGCAAGATACTTATCAGGTACTAAGTTTCATGATAAATTTAAGTTCAGTTAATTTCCTTAAAGAACTCCCACTTAGATAGACATCCCTCTAATCCTCTAAGTGATTACGTGATCCAAATCAACTAAACCATGTCCGATCATCACGTGAGATGGAGTAGTTTCATTGGTGAACATCACTATGTTGATCATATCTACTATATGATTCACGCTCGACCTTTCGGTCTCCATGTTCCGTGGCCATATTTGTATATGCTTGGCTCGTCAAGTATAACCTGAGTATTCCGCGTGTGCAACTGTTTTGCACCCGTTGTATTTGAACGTAGAGCCTATCACACCCGATCATCACGTGGTGTCTCAGCACGAAGAACTTCCGCAACGGTGCATACTCAGGGAGAACACTTCTTGATAATTAGTGAGAGATCATCTTATAATGCTACCGTCAATCAAAGCAAGATAAGATGCATAAAAGATAAACATCACATGCAATCAATATAAGTGATATGATATGGCCATCATCATCTTGTGCTTGTGATCTCCATCTCCGAAGCACCGTCATGATTACCATCGTCACCGGTGCGACACCTTGATCTCCATCGTAGCATCATTGTCGTCTCGCCAAGCTTGTGCTTCCACGACTATTGCTACCGTTTAGTGATAAAGTAAAGCATTACAGCGCGATTGCATTGCATACAATAAAGCGACAACCATATGGCTCCTGCCAGTTGCCGATAACTCGGTTACAAAACATGATCATCTCATACAATAAAATTTAGCATCATGTCTTGACCATATCACATCACAACATGCCCTGCAAAAACAAGTTAGACGTCCTCTACTTTGTTGTTGCAAGTTTTACGTGGCTGCTACGGGCTTAAGCAAGAACCAATCTTACCTACGCATCAAAACCACAACGATAGTTTGTCAAGTTGGTGCTGTTTTAACCTTCGCAAGGACCGGGCGTAGCCACACTCGGTTCAACTAAAGTTGGAGAAACTATCACCCGCAAGCCACCTATGTGTAAGGCACGTCGGGAGAACCGGTCTCGCGTAAGCGTACGCGTAATGTCGGTCCGGGCCGCTTCGTCCAACAATACCGCCGAACCAAAGTATGACATGCTGGTAAGCAGTATGACTTATATCGCCCACAACTCACTTGTGTTCTACTCGTGCATATAACATCAACATATAAAACCTAGGCTCGGATGCCACTGTTGGGGAATGTAGTAATTTCAAAAAATTTCCTACGCACATGCAAGATCATGGTGATGCATAGCAACGAGGGGAGAGTGTGATCTACGTACCCTTGTAGATCGACAATGGAAGCGTTTGGTTGATGTAGTCGTGCGTCGCCACGGCCCGACCGATCAAGCACCAAAACTACGGCACCTCCGAGTTCTAGCACACGTTCAGCTCGATGACGATCCCCGGACTCCGATCCAGCAAAGTGTCGGGGAAGAGTTCCGTCATCACGACGGCGTGGTGACGATCTTGATGCACTACCGTCGCAGGGCTTCGCCTAAGCACCGCTACAATATTATCGAGGACTATGGTGGAAGGGGGCACCGCACACGGCTAAGAGTATGATCACGTGGATCAACTTGTGTCTCTCTGGGGTGCCCCTGCCTCCGTATATAAAGTACCAAGGGGGGAGGCCGGCCGGCCATCATAGGGCGCGCCAGGAGGAGTTCTACTCCCTCCAGGAGTAGGACTTCTCCCCCAATCCTAGTTGGAATAGGATTCGCGAGGTGGGAAAAGCGAGAGAGAAGGAAGGGGGCGCCGGCCACCTCTCTCCTTGTCCTATTCGTACTAAGGGGGAGGGGCACGCGGCCCAGCCCTGGCCGCCTCTCCTCTTCTTCCACTAAGGCCCATTAAGCCCCATGTACCTCCCGGGGGGTTCCGGTAACCTCCCGGTACTCCGGTAAAATCCCGATTTCACCCGGAACACTTCCGATATCCAAATATAGGCTTCCAATATATCAATCTTTACGTCTCGACCATTTCGAGACTCCTCGTCATGTCCGTGATCACATCCGGGACTCCGAACAAACTTCGGTACATCAAAATGCATAAACTCATAATATAACTGTCATCGTAACCTTAAGCGTGCGGACCGTACGGGTTCGAGAACAATGTAGACATGACCGAGACACGTCTCCGGTCAATAACCAATAGCGGAACCTGGATGCTCATATTGGATCCTACATATTCTACGAAGATCTTTATCGGTCAGACCGCATAACAACATACGTTGTTCCCTTTGTCATCGGTATGTTACTTGCCCGAGATTCGATCGTCGGTATTCCAATACCTAGTTCAATCTCGTTACCGGCAAGTCTCTTTACTCGTTCTGTAATACATCATCCCGCAACTAACTCATTAGTTGCAATGCTTGCAAGGCTTAAGTGATGTGCATTACCGAGAGGGCCCAGAGATACCTCTCCGACAATCGGAGTGACAAATCCTAATCTCGAAATACGCCAACCCAACATGTACCTTTGGAGACACCTGTAGAGCTCCTTTATAATCACCCAGTTACATTGTGACGTTTGGTAGCACACAAAGTATTCCTCTGGTAAACGGGAGTTGCATAATCTTAAAGTCATAGGAACATGTATAAGTCATGAAGAAAGCAATAGCAACATACTAAACGATCGGGTGCTAAGCTAATGGAATGGGTCATGTCATTCAGATCATTCACTTAATGATGTGATCCCATTAATCAAATAACAACTCCTTGTTCATGGTTAGGAAACATAACCATCTTTGATTAACGAGCTAGTCAAGTAGAGGCATACTAGTGACACTTTGTTTGTCTATGTATTCACACATGTATTATGTTTCCGGTTAATACAATTCTAGAATGAATAATAAACATTTATCATGATATAAGGAAATAAATAATAACTTTATTATTGCCTCTAGGGCATATTTCCTTCACTACTATCATGGCAGAGTACCTCAAGGAACTTCTGATTGTGGCTCTTTCTGGTGGAAGGATATATGCAAGGTCATGCAAAACTTTAGGGAGTGTGCTTGGGTTCAGATCAATGAAGGAGACACTGCCCTCATGTGGTCAGACAAATGGCAGCTTCATGATCAGGTCTCTACTCTCCAATTCAGATTCTCTTGGCTCTTTTCTTATGTTAGGGACCCCTGGATCACTGTTAAAGAGTTTTTGGACTCTCGGGACATGTTTCAGCACTTCCACCTTCCTTTGTCCAGTCAGGCTTTTGATGACCTGGTCACTCTTCAATCATTGTTGGAGGGCCATAATAGAGTAACTGGGTCCAAGGATATTTGGTTTTGGAGTGGCACTGCCAAGGGTTATTCACCAAAGTTGTTTTACTCCCACACTTTTGTGTCTCAGTCCTTCAACCCTTTGACAGCTTGGATCTGGAAGTCCTCATGTACAATGAAAATAAAAGTTTTTGCTTGGATGCTTATTATGGATAGGTTGAATACCAAGGACATGGTGGAAAGGAGGCATTGGCATTTGGAGGATGGAGTAAATGGTGTTCTTTGCCCTTTGCAGACTAGGGAAACGAGAGATCATATGTTCTTTAATTGCAATTTTAGTGTCAGAGTTTGGAACTACTTGTAAATTGATTGGTCATCTGGTGACTCTATGGCTGAGTTGGTTATCAATGCTAGCAGGAGCTTCAGGAAACCCTTCTTCACCGAAGTGGTCTTTATAGCATGCTGGAATATCTGGATTCTCAGGAATGCTAAGGTCTTCAGGCATGAGAGAGCTGGATTCAATAAATGGAGAAGAGAATTCATCCATGATATTGCTTTAATGCAATATAGGGTCAAGCCTGCTTATAAGGATGATCTCCTTAGATGGATCTCATTTCTGCCACCTTGAGGCTTGTAATTTTAACTTCTCACTTACCTAGAATAGCTTGATTACCTCTTGTAATCCCCCTTTGTACTTGTACTTGCTCTTCCTTTTAATAAAGTTTTGATATGTTGTGGGGGTTTTCCCCTACAGTTCCCAGTCAAAAAAAACAGTAATTTGTTCACCCACCGTAGAATACTTATGCTCTCGAGAGAAGCCACTAGTGAAACCTATGGCCCCGGGGTCTATCTTCATCATATTAATCTCCCAATACTTAGTTATTTCCTTTGCTTTTACTTTGATTTTATTTTACTTTGCATCTTTATCATAAAAATACCAAAAATATTATCTTATCATATCTATCAGATCTCACTCTCGTAAGTGGCCGTGTAGGGATTGACAACCCCTTATCGCGTTGGTTGCGAGGATTTATTTGTTTTGTGTAGGTACGAGGGACTAGCGTGTAGCCTCCTACTGGATTGATACCTTGGTTCTCAAAAAATGAGGGAAATACTTATGCTACTTTGCTGCATCATCCCTTCCTCTTCAGGGAAAACCAATGCAGTGCTCAAGAGGTAGCAGTTTCCTTTCAAGTATTTGGGAATCCCCCTCTCAATCTATTGGCTGAAGTGGAATGATATTTGGCCCATGGTGGATAAATTCTCTAACAAGATGAAAGGCTGGAAGCCGAAGTTGTTGGCTACTGCTGGGCGTTTGGCACTTACTAGCTCAGTTCTCATGGCTCTTCCCATCCACTTCATGTCAGTGCTCCCACTGCCGGTGTGGGCGATCAAGGTTATTGAACGAAGATGCAGAGGTTTTGTCTGGAAAGGAGAGGAGGAAATCAATGGGGGACACTGTTTACTGCCGTGGACATGGGTCTATAGGCCCAAGGAGTTGGGTGGCCTCAGTCTAGCCAACCTTAGATTTTTCGGGCTGGCATTGCGAAGCCGTTGTCCTAGCCTTATATGGGCTACAGAGGAAAGGCCCTGGCATAGCTTGCCGGACACCACATAGAAGGATGTAGCGGCAATGTTTAAGGCGGCATGCTCTGTTTCGCTGGGCAACGGCGAGACTGCACGATTTTGGACATACAACTGGTTGCCTGATGGACGATCTACCGTCGACGCCGCTCCAGCACTCTTCTCTTTTGTGCGCGACTCGGGGCGATCTGTCAAGGAGGGGATGCACAACCAGGCCTGGATCCAAGATATAGGGGAGGACTCTTGGTTCAGGCACTCGCGCAATACCTTCAAAACTCGGACATCTCGCAGGCCAGGTGCTGGCACCTGAGGTTCCTCATCATCCAATTTGGAGGCTGATGGATAACCAGTGTTTTTCTATCAGCAATGCATACTGTATGTTCTTCATGGCTGGCGTTCGTTTTCCGTGCTACAAACCAATTTGGAAGTCCAAGGCGTCACCTCATTGTCGGTTCTTCATGTGGCTAGTCATGCATAGGCACTGCCTCACGGCAGACAACCTGCTGTGAAGAGGTTGGTCGTCCAACACTGCATGCCCACTTTGCTTGGCGGAACCGGAGGACTGCACACATCTCTTTGTGCACTGTAGATATACGCAGCTGTTGGGGAACGTAGTAATTTCAAAATTTTCTGACGCACACGCAAGATCATGATGATGCATAGCAACGAGGGGAGAGTGTGATCTACGTACCCTTGTAGATCAACAACGGAAGCGTTTGGTTGATGTAGTCGTACGTCTTCACGGCCCGACCGATCAAGCACCGAAACTACGGCACCTCCGAGTTTTAGCACACGTTCAGCTCGATGACGATCCCCGGACTCCGATCCAGCAAAGTGTCGGGGAAGAGTTCCGTCAGCACGACGGCGTGGTGACGATCTTGATGTACTACTGCCACACGGCTTCGCCTAAGCACCGCTACAATATTATCGAGGACTATGGTGGCTGGGGGCGCCGCACACGGCTAAGAGTAAGATCACGTGGATCAACTTGTGTGTTTCTGGGGTGCCCCTGCCTCCGTATATAAAGGACCAAGGGGGGGTGCGGCCGGCCTAGGAGAGGCGCGCCAGGAGAGTCCTACTCCCTCTGGGAGTAGGATTCCCCCCCCCCCCCCAATCCTAGTTGGAATAGGATTCGCGGAGGGGGGAAAAGAGAGAGGGTGGCCGGCCCCCTCTCCTTGTCCTATTCGGACCAAGGGAGGGGAGGGGCGCGCGGCCCATCTTGGGCTGCCTCTTCTCTTTTCCACTAAGGCCCACTATGGCCCATATAGCTCCCGGGGGTTTCCGGTAACCTCCCGGTACTCCGGTAAAATCCCGAATTCATCCGGAACACTTCCGATATCCAAACATAGGCTTCCAATATATCAATCTTTACGTCTTGACCATTTCGAGACTCCTCGTCATGTCCGTGATCACATCTGGGACTCCGAACAAACTTCGGTACATCAAAATGCATAAACTCATAATATAACTGTCATCCTAACCTTAAGCGTGCGGACCCTACGGGTTCGAGAACAATGTAGACATGACCGAGACATGTCTCCGGTCAATAACCAATAGCGGAACCTGGATGCTCATATTGGCTCCTACATATTCTACGAAGATCTTTATTGGTCAGACCGCATAACAACATACGTTGTTCCCTTTGTCATCGGTATGTTACTTGCCCGAGATTCGATTGTCGGTATTCCAATACCTAGTTCAATCTCGTTACCGGCAAGTCTCTTTACTCGTTCTGTAATACATCATCTCGCAACTAACTCATTAGTTGCAATGCTTGCAAGGCTTAAGTGATGTGCATTACCGAGAGGGCCCAGAGATACCTCTCCGACAATCGGAGTGACAAATCCTAATCTCGAAATACGCCAACCCAACATGTACCTTTGGAGACACCTGTAGAGCTCCTTTATAATCACCCAGTTACGTTGTGACGTTTGGTAGCACACAAAGTGTTCCTCTGGTAAACGGGAGTTGCATAATCTCATAGTCATAGGAACATGTATAAGTCATGAAGAAAGCAATAGCAACATACTAAACGATCGGGTGCTAAGCTAATGGAATGGGTCATGTCAATCAGATCATTCACTTAATGATGTGATCCCGTTAATCAAATAACAACTCCTTGTTCATGGTTAGGAAACATAACCATCTTTGATTAACGAGCTAGTCAAGTAGAGGCATACTAGTGACACTTTGTTTGTCTATGTATTCACACATGTATTATGTTTCCGGTTAATACAATTCTAGCATGAATAATAAACATTTATCATGATATAAGGAAATAAATAATAACTTTATTATTGCCTCTAGGGCATATTTCCTTCAGTCTCCCACTTGCACTAGAGTCAATAATCTAGATTACACAGTAATGATTCTAACACCCATGGAGCCTTGGTGCTGATCATGTTTTGCTCGTGGAAGAGGCTTAGTCAACGGGTCTGCAACATTCAGATCCGTATGTATCTTGCAAATCTCTATGTCTCCCACCTGGACTAGATCCCGGATGGAATTGAAGCGTCTCTTGATGTGCTTGGTTCTCTTGTGAAATCTGGATTCCTTTGCCAAGGCAATTGCACCAGTATTGTCACAAAAGATTTTCATTGGACTCGATGCACTAGGTATGACACCTAGATCGGATATGAACTCCTTCATCCAGACTCCTTCATTTGCTGCTTCCGAAGCAGCTATGTACTCCGCTTCACATGTAGATCCCGCTACAACGCTTTGTTTAGAACCGCACCAACTGACAGCTCCACCGTTTAATGTAAACACGTATCCGGTTTGCGATTTAGAATCGTCTGGATCAGTGTCAAAGCTTGCATCAACGTAACCTTTTACGATGAGCTCTTTGTCACCTCCATATATGAGAAACATATCCTTAGTCCTTTTCAGGTATTTCAGGATGTTCTTGACCGTTGTCCAGTGATCCACTCCTGGATTACTTTGATACCTCCCTGCTAGACTTATAGCAAGGCACACATCAGGTTTGGTACACAGCATTGCATACATGATAGAGCCTATGGCTGAAGCATAGGGAACGTCTTTCATTTTCTCTCTATCTTCTGCAGTGGTCGGGCATTGAGTGTTACTCAACTTCACACCTTGTAACACAGGCAAGAACCCTTTCTTTGCTTGATCAATTTTGAACTTCTTCAAAACTTTGTCAAGGTATGTGCTTTGTGAAAGTCCAATTAAGCGTCTTGATCTATCTCTATAGATCTTAATGCCTAATATGTAAGCAGCTTCACCGAGGTCTTTCATTGAAAAACTCTTATTCAAGTATCCCTTTATGCTATCCAGAAATTCTACATCATTTCCAATTAGTAATATGTCATCCACATATAATATCAGAAATGCTATAGAGCTCCCACTCACTTTCTTGTAAATACAGGCTTCTCCAAAAGACTGTATAAAACCAAATGCTTTGATCACACTATCAAAGCGTTTATTCCAACTCTGAGAGGCTTGCACCAGTCCATAAATGGATCGCTGGAGCTTGCACACTTTGTTAGCTCCCTTTGGATCAACAAAACCTTCTGGTTGCATCATATACAACTCTTCTTCAAGAAATCCATTCAGGAATGCAGTTTTGACATCCATCTGCCAAATTTCATAATCATAAAATGCGGCAATTGCTAACATGATTCGGACAGACTTAAGCATTGCTACGGGTGAGAAGGTCTCATCGTAGTCAATCCCTTGAACTTGCCGAAAACCTTTTGCGACAAGTCGAGCTTTGTAGACAGTAATATTACCGTCAGCGTCAATCTTCTTCTTGAAGATCCATTTATTCTCAATTGCTTGCCGATCATCGGGCAATTCAACCAAAGTCCATACTTTGTTCTCATACATGGATCCCATCTCAGATTTCATGGCTTCAAGCCATTTTGCGGAATCTGGGCGCACCATCGCTTCTTCATAGTTCGTAGGTTCATCATGATCTAGTAGCATGACTTCCAGAACAGGATTACCGTACCACTCTGGCGCGGATCTCACTCTGGTTGATCTACGAGGTTCAGTAGTATCTTGTTCCGAAGTTTCATGATCATCATCATTAGCTTCCTCACTAACTGGTGTAGGTGTCACAGAAACAGTTTTCTGTGATGCACTACTTTCTAATAAGGGAGCAGGTACAGTTACCTCGTCAAGTTCTACTTTCCTCCCACTCACTTCTTTCGAGAGAAACTCCTTCTCCAGAAAGTTTCCGAACTTAGCAACAAAAGTCTTGCCTTCGGATCTGTGATAGAAGGTGTATCCAATAGTCTCCTTTGGATATCCTATGAAGACACATTTCTCCGATTTGGGTTCGAGCTTATCAGGTTGAAGCTTTTTCACATAAGCATCGCAGCCCCAAACTTTCAGAAATGACAACTTTGGTTTCTTGCCAAACCACAGTTCATAAGGCGTCGTCTCAACGGATTTTGATGGTGCCCTATTTAACGTGAATGCGGCTGTATTTAGAGCGTATCCCCAAAACAATAGCGGTAAATCAGTAAGAGACATCATAGATCGCACCATATCTAGTAAAGTACGATTACGACATTCGGACACACCATTGCGCTGTGGTGTTCCGGGTGGCGTGAGTTGCAAAACTATTCCGCATTGTTTCAAATGTACACCAAACTCGTAACTCAAATATTCTCCTCCACGATCAGATCGTAGAAACTTTATTTTCTTGTTATGATGATTTTCAACTTCACCCTGAAATTCTTTGAACTTTTCAAACGTTTCAGACTTATGTTTCATTAAGTAGATATACCCATATCTGCTTAAGTCATCTGTGAAGGTGAGAAAATAACGATATCCGCCACGAGCCTCAATATTCATCGGGCCACATACATCTGTATGTATGATTTCCAACAAATCTGTTGCTCTCTCCATAGTACCGGAGAACGGTGTTTTAGTCATCTTGCCCATGAGGCAAGGTTCGCAAGTACCAAGTGATTTATAATCAAGTGGTTCCAAAAGTCCATCAGTATGGAGTTTCTTCATGCGCTTTACACCGATATGACCTAAACGGCAGTGCCACAAATAAGTTGCACTATCATTATCAACTCTGCATCTTTTGGCTTCAACACTATGAATATGTGTGTCACTACTATCGAGATTCAATAAAAATAGACCACTCTTTAAGGGTGCATGACCATAAAAGATATTACTCATATAAATAGAACAACCATTATTCTCAGATTTAAATGAATAACCGTCTCGCATCAAACAAGATCCAGATATAATGTTCATGCTTAACGCTGGCACCAAATAACAATTATTTAGGTCTAATATTAATCCCGAAGGTAGATGTAGAGGTAGCGTGCCGACTGCGATCACATCGACTTTGGAACTGTTTCCCACGCGCATCGTCACCTCGTCCTTAGCCAATCTTCGCTTAATCCGTAGTCCCTGTTTCGAGTTGCAAATATTAGCAACAGAACCAGTATCAAATACCCAGGTGCTACTGCGAGCATTAGTAAGGTACACATCAATAACATGTATATCACATATACCTTTGTTCACCTTGCCATCCTTCTTATCCGCCAAATACTTGGGGCAGTTCCGCTTCCAGTGACCAGTCTGCTTGCAATAGAAGCACTCAGTTTCAGGCTTAGATCCAGGTTTGGGTTTCTTCTCTTGAGTAACAACTTGCTTGCCGTTCTTTTTTGAAGTTCCCCTTCTTCTTCCCTTTGCCCTTTTTCTTGGAACTAGTGGTCTTGTTGACCATCAACACTTGATGCTCCTTCTTGATTTCTACCTCCGCAGCTTTCAGCATTGCGAAGAGCTCGGGAATAGTCTTATTCATCCCTTGCATATTATAGTTCATCACGAAGCTCTTGTAGCTTGGTGGCAGTGATTGGAGAATTCTGTTAATGACGCAATCATCTGGAAGATTAACTCCCAATTGAATCAAGTGATTATTATACCCAGACATTTTGAGTATATGCTCACTGACAGAACTATTCTCCTCCATCTTGCAGCTATAGAACTTATTGGAGACTTCATATCTCTCAATCCGGGCATTTGCTTGAAATATTAACTTCAACTCCTGGAACATCTCATATGCTCCATGACGTTCAAAACGTCGTTGAAGTCCCGATTCTAAGCCGTAAAGCATGGCACACTAAGCTATTGAGTAGTCATCAGCTTTGCTCTGCCAAACGTTCATAACATCCGGCGTCGCTCCTGCAGCAGGCCTGGCACCCAGCGGTGCTTCCAGGACGTAATTCTTCTGTGCAGCAATGAGGATAATCCTCAAGTTACGGACCCAGTCCGTGTAATTGCTACCATCATCTTTCAACTTTGCTTTCTCAAGGAACGCATTAAAATTTAACGGAACAACAGCACGAGCCATCTATCTACAATCAAACATAAACAAGCAAGATACTTATCAGGTACTAAGTTTCATGATAAATTTAAGTTCAGTTAATTTGCTTAAAGAACTCCCACTTAGATAGACATCCTCTAATCCTCTAAGTGATTACGTGATCCAAATCAACTAAACCATGTCCGATCATCACGTGAGATGGAGTAGTTTCATTGGTGAACATCACTATGTTGATCATATCTACTATATGATTCACGCTCGACCTTTCGGTCTCCGTGTTCCGAGGCCATATCTGTATATGCTTGGCTCGTCAAGTATAACCTGAGTATTCCGCGTGTGCAACTGTTTTGCACCCGTTGTATTTGAACGTAGAGCCTATCACACCCGATCATCACGTGGTGTCTCAGCACGAAGAACTTCCGCAACGGTGCATACTCAGGGAGAACACTACTTGATAATTAGTGAGAGATCATCTTATAATGCTACCGTCAATCAAAGCAAGATAAGATGCATAAAGATAAACATCACATGCAATCAATATAAGTGATATGATATGGCCATCATCATCTTGTGCTTGTGATCTCCATCTTCGAAGCACCGTCGTGATCCCCATCGTCACCGGCGCGACACCTTGATCTCCATCGTAGCATCGTTGTCGTCTCGCCAAGCTTGTGCTTCCACGACTATCGCTACCGTTTAGTGATAAAGTAAAGCATTACAGCGCGATTGCATTGCATACAATAAAGCGACAACCATATGGCTCCTGCCAGTTGCCGATAACTCGGTTACAAAACATGATCATCTCATACAATAAAATTTAGCATCATGTCTTGACCATATCACATCACAACATGCCCTGCAAAAACAAGTTAGACGTCCTCTACTTTGTTGTTACAAGTTTTACATGGCTGCTACGGGCTTAAGCAAGAACCAATCTTACCTACGCATCAAAACCACAACGATAGTTTCTCAAGTTGGTGTTGTTTTAACCTTCGCAAGGACCGGGCGTAGCCACACTCGATTCAACTAAAGTTGGAGAAACTGTCACCCGCAAGCCACCTATGTGCAAAGCACGTCGGGAGAACCGGTCTCGCGTAAGCGTACGCGTAATGTCGGTCTGGGCTGCTTCGTCCAATAATACCGCCGAACCAAAGTATGACATGCTGGTAAGCAGTATGACTTATATCGCCCACAACTCACTTGTGTTCTACTCGTGCATATAACATCAACATATAAAACCTAGGCTCGGATGCCACTGTTGGGGAATGTAGTAATTTCAAAATTTTCCTACGCACACGCAAGATCATGATGATGCATAGCAACGAGGGGAGAGTGTGATCTACGTACCCTTGTAGATCGACAACGGAAGCGTTTGGTTGATGTAGTCGTACGTCTTCACGGCCCGACCGATCAAGCACTGAAACTACGGCACCTCCGAGTTTTAGCACACGTTCAGCTCGATGACGATCCCCCGGACTCCGATCCAGCAAAGTGTCGGGGAAGAGTTCCGTTAGCACGACGGCGTGGTGATGATCTTGATGTACTACTGTCGCAGGGCTTCACCTAAGCACCGCTACAATATTATCGAGGACTATGGTGGCTGGGGGCGCCGCACACGGCTAAGAGTAAGATCACGTGGATCAACTTGTGTGTTTCTGGGGTGCCCCTGCCTCCGTATATAAAGGACAGGAGGGGGTGCGGCCAGCCTAGGAGAGGCGCGCCAGGAGAGTCCTACTCCCTCTGGGAGTAGGATTCCCCCCCCCCCAATCCTAGTTGGAATAGGATTCGCGGAGGGGGGAAAAGAGAGAGGGTGGCCGGCCCCCTCTCCTTGTCCTATTCGGACCAAGGGAGGGGAGGGGCGCACGGCCCATCTTGGGCTGCCTCTTCTCTTTTCCACTAAGGCCCACTATGGCCCATATAGCTCCCGGGGGTTTCCGGTAACCTCCCGGTACTCCGGTAAAATCCCGAATTCATCCGGAACACTTCCGATATCCAAACATAGGCTTCCAATATATCAATCTTTACGTCTCGGCCATTTCGAGACTCCTCGTCATGTCTGTGATCACATCCGGGACTCCGAACAAACTTCGGTACATCAAAATGCATAAACTCATAATATAACTGTCATCGTAACCTTAAGCGTGCGGACCCTACGGGTTCGAGAACAATGTAGACATGACCGAGACATGTCTCCGGTCAATAACCAATAGCGGAACCTGGATGCTCATATTGGCTCCTACATATTCTACGAAGATCTTTATCGGTCAGACCGCATAACAACATACATTGTTCCCTTTGTCATCGGTATGTTACTTGCCCGAGATTCGATCGTCGGTATTCCAATACCTAGTTCAATCTCGTTACCGGCAAGTCTCTTTACTCGTTCTGTAATACATCATCCCGCAACTAACTCATTAGTTGCAATGCTTGCAAGGCTTAAGTGATGTGCATTACCGAGAGGGCCCAGAGATACCTCTCCGACAATCGGAGTGACAAATCCTAATCTCGAAATATGCCAACCCAACATGTACCTTTGGAGACACCTGTAGAGCTCCTTTATAATCACCCAGTTACGTTGTGACGTTTGGTAGCACACAAAGTGTTCCTCTGGTAAATGGGAGTTGCATAATCTCATAGTCATAGGAACATGTATAAGTTATGAAGAAAGCAATAGCAACTTACTAAACGATCGGGTGCTAAGCTAATGGAATGGGTCATGTCAATCAGATCATTCACTTAATGATGTGATCCCGTTAATCAAATAACAACTCTTTGTTTATGGTTAGGAAACATAACCATCTTTGATTAACGAGCTAGTCAAGTAGAGGCATACTAGTGACACTTTGTTTGTCTATGTATTCACACATGTATTATGTTTCCGGTTAATATAATTCTAGCATGAATAATAAACATTTGTCATGATATAAGGAAATAAATAATAACTTTATTATTGCCTCTAGGGCATATTTCCTTCAGCAGCACCTTTGGAGCATCTTCAGGCAATGGACGGGTGTGCACTTCTCCATTCCAGATGACTCTTGCAGCACCACAGAGGACTGGTGGCTGTCAACAAGGAAGAGCATCCCCAAGATGGACAGGCGAAATTTCGACACCATTGTTATCCTGGTGCATTGGAGGATCTGGAAGGAGCGGAATGCCAGGATTTTTCAGCACACGACCAGCAGCACCAACAGAGTCCTTGACCTGATCCGTGAAGATATTGCTGCGTGGAGGGCAATTGGGTGTGTTGTTGATCTCTCTGCTTGAGACTGTCTTTGTTTTATGTCCTTGTTCTGCTACACCCGGGGTTGGAGTGGCTGTTTTATGTCCTTTGTTTTGTAAGGTGGAGTGAGCCATCGATGCTAGATCACCTAGACTGATGGTTGTTCAGTTGTACCCTCTTCCCTATCTAATAAAGATCGGCCTATGGCCCTTCGATATAGTAGAGATAAGTATTTCCCTCGACTAAGAACCAAGGTTATATCAATCCAGAAGTAGAACCACACAACACCTCGTTAGCAATACCTACACACAAGATAACAAATCCTTGCACCCAACACGAACAAGGGGTTGTCAATTCCTCGGCGCTTACTTGCAAGATTAAATTGTATGGTGATACATAGATAGATCAAACAAAAATAAAAAATAAAATGAATAAAGAAAAATTAAAACAATGTATTTTTGGTTTTAATATAATAGAAAATAGACCTGAGGCCATAGTTTTCACTAGAGGCTTCTCTCTCCAAAATAGCATACGGTGGGTAAACAAATTACTGTCGGGCAATTGATAGAAAAGCAAATAATCATGATGATATCCAAGGCAATGATCATTTATATAGGCATCACGTCCGAGACAAGTAGACTGAAATGATTCTGCATCTACTATTATTACTCCACACATCGATCGCTATCCAGCATGCATCTAGAGTATTAAGTTCACAAAGAACGAAGTAATGCCTTAAGCAAGATGACATGATGTAGACAAAGAAAACTCACGTATGAATAAACCCATCTTTTTATCCTTAATGGCAACGATACAAATATGTGTCTTATCCCCTTCTATCACTGGGATTGAGCACTGCAAGATCGAACCCATCACAAAGCACCTCTCCCATTGCAAAAAAATCAATCTAGTTGGCCAAACCAAATCAATAGATCAAAGAGAAATACAAAGCTATAACAATCATGCATAAATGAGTTAAGAGAAAACTCAAATAATATTAATGGATAAACCTAATCATAAACTCACAATTCATCGGATCCCAACAAACACACCGCAAAAAGTCATTACATCGAATAGATCTCCAAGAACATCGAGGAGAACATTGTATTGAAGATCAAAGAGATAGAAGAAGCCATCTAGCTACTAGCTATGGTCCCATAGATTTGAGGTAAACTACTCACGCATCATTGGAAGGGTAGCAAGGTTGATGTAGAGACCCTCCTTGATCAATTCCCCCTCCGACAGAGTACCAGAGAAGGCCTCCATATGGGATCTCGTGGGAACAGAAACTCGCAGTGGCGAAAAAAGTATTTTGGGTGGCTCTCTGATATTAGGGGAATATTTAAGAATTTATAGATGTGGAATTAGGTCAGGAGGTGCCACGAGGGGGCCACAGGCCTGGGGGCGCGCCTCCCAAGCTTGTCGCTCCCTCGTGGATTTTCAGGTCTTTCTCGAACCTTTTAGGGTCTCTCCTGGTCTAGAAAAAATTAATCCAAAGTTTTTTCTCCGTTTGGACTCTATTTGATATTGATTTCCTGAAAAGCCAAAAACAGGCAAAAAACAACAACTGGCACTGGGCGCTAGGTTAATAGGTTAGTCCCAAAAAATGATATACATAATTGCATAAAAACATCCAAGACTGATACTACAATAGCATGGAACAATAAAAAATTATAGATACATAGACGTATCATATAGGTAGATGGATAAATGGTAAAACAAAATAAAAGTAATAAAATCGCAACAAAGGAATTTAGGTTTTAGTAATATTATTAAGGTAGTCAAGGGGGACATAGTTTTCACTAGAGGCTTCTCTCTCGAACACATAGCATACGATGGGTGAACAAATTACTGTTGGGCATTTGATAGAAAAGCGCATAGTTATGATGATATTCAAGGCAGTGATCATGTATATAGGCATCTCATTCGAGAAAAGTAGACCGACTCCTACCTACATATACTACTATTACTCCACCAATTGACCGCTATCCAACATGCATCTATGGTATTTGGTTCATGAAAAATAGAGTAATGCCTTAAGCAAGATGATATGATGTAGACAAAGTAAACCCAATCAATATGAATAAACCTCGTCGTATTACCCTTAATGGCAACAATACAAATACGTGTCTTGTGCCCTTCTGTCACCGGGATATAGAGCACCGCAAGAATGAACCCATCACAAAGCACCTGTCCCACTGAAGATAACTCAATCTAGTTGGCCAAACCAAATGGATAGATCAGGGAGAAATACAAAGCTATAACAATCATGCATAATAAAGTTCAGAAAAGAGTCAATTGCTTCTCATGAATATTTAGATCGTAAACCCACAGTTCATCGGATTCCAACAAACACACTGCAAAAGAAGATTACATTGGATAGGACTCCCAGAACATCGAGGAGAACATGGTATTGGATATCAAAGATAGAGAATAATGCATCTAGCTATGGACTCATAGGTCTGTGGTGAACTACTGATGCATCGTCGGGAAGGCATCAAGGATGATGTAGAAGCCCTCTGATGACCCACAAGTATAGGGGATCTATCATAGTCCTTTCGATAAGTAAGAGTGTCGAACCCAACGAGGAGTAGAAGGAAATGATAAGCGGTTTTCAGCAAGGTATTCTCTGCAAGTACTGAAATAAATGGTAACAGATAGTTTTGTGATAATATAGGTTGTAACGAGCAACAAGTAACAAAAGTAAATAAAGTGCAGCAAGGTGGCCCAATCCTTTTGTAGCAAAGGACAAGCCGGAATAAACTCTTATAGTAGGAAAAGCGCTCCCGAGGACACATGGGAATATCGTCAAGCTAGTTTTCATCACGTTCATATGATTCACGTTCGATACTTTGATAATTTGATATGTGGGTGGACCGGTGCTTGGGTGCTGTTCTTACTTGAACAAGCATCCCACTTATGATTAACCTCTATTGCAAGCATCCGCAACTACAACAAAAGTATTAAGGTAAACCTAACCATAGCATGAAACATATGGATCCAAATCAGCCCCTTACGAAGCAACGCATAAACTAGGGTTTAAGCTTCTGTCACTCTAGTAACCCATCATCTACTTATTACTTCCCAATGCCTTCCTCTAGGCCCAAATAACGGTGAAGTGTTATGTAGTCGACGTTCACATAACACCACTAGAGGCTAGACAACATACATCTTATCAAAATATCAAATGAATACCAAATTCACATGACTACTCATAGCAAGACTTCTCCCTTGTCCTCAGGAACGAACGTAATTAATCACAAAGAATATTCATGTTCATAATCAGAGGGGTAATAATATGCATATAGGATCTGAACATATGATCTTCCACCAAATAAACCAACTAGCATCAACTACAAGGAGTAATCAACACTACTAGCAACCTACTAGCACCAATCCCGGACTTTGAGACAAGAAATGGATACAAGAGATGAACTAGGGTTTGGAGATGAGATGGTGCTAGTGAAAATGTTGATGGAGATTGCCCTCTCCCAATGAGAGGAGCGTTGGTGATGACGATGGCGATGATTTCCCCCTCCGGGAGGGAAGTATCCCCGGCAGAACAGCTCTGCCGGAGCTCTAGATTGGATCCGCCAAGGTTCCGCCTCGTGGCGGCGAAGTCTCGTCCCGAAAAGTTCCTTCCTATTTTTTTTCTCATTGAAAGACCTCATATAGGAAAAGATGGGCATCGGAGAGCCACCAGGGGGCCCACGAGGTAGGGGGGCGCGCCCCCCACCCTTGTGAGAAGGGTGTGGGCCCCCTGGCCTTCATCTTTGGCGTGGATTTTTCTTTATTTCTTTTAAGACGTTCCGTGGAGTTTCAGGACTTTTGGAGTTGCGCAGAATAGGTCTCTAATATTTGCTCCTTTTCCAGACCAGAATTCCAGCTGCCGGCATTCTCCCTCCTTGTGTAAACCTTGTAAAATAAGAGATAATAGCCATAAGTATTGTGACATAAAGTGAAATAACAGTCCATAATGCGATAAATATAGATATAAAAGCATGATGCAAAATGGACGTATCAACTCCCCCAAGCTTAGACCTCGCTTGTCCTCAAGCGAAAAGCCGATAACAATAAATATGTCCTCATGTTTAGAGGTAGAGGCGTCGATAAAAATAAGATACGGACATGGAGGCATCATGATTATTCTTATAACAGCAACATATATAGGTTTTGTCATATGATTACTTATGTTCAAGTGATGATCTATTCACAATGCAAAATTATAAATCATAAACCTCATTGGGCTCCAACAAACTATAATCTCAGTCATTGAAGCAATTGCAATTTATCATAACATCGGAAAGAGTCTATGTCAGAGCTAAAAAGCAAGTCCACATACTCAACTATCATTTAGTCCTCCATAATTGCTAACACTCACACGATACTTGTGGTTACGGAGTTTTAATCGGACATAGAGAAAGATAGGGGCTTATAGTTTTGCCCCACAACCTTTTACCTCAAGGGTAATGTCAACAATAATGGTTCATGCTCCCCTACGTCCAATTAGATATATATATATATATCATGTTCTTTCCAACATGCTGAGCTTGCCAAAGGATAAAATGAAAAAGAAAAGGTGAAGATCACCATGACTCTTGCATAAGGTAAAAGAAAATAATAAAGGATAGGCCCTTCGCAGAGGGAAGCAGAGGTTGCCATGCGCTTTTATGGTTGGATATATAAAATCTCAATGTGAAAGAACATCACTTTATATTGCCCCTTGTGATATGAACCTTTATTATGCAGTCCATCGCTTTTATTACTTCCACGTCATAAGATCGTATAAAGCTTATTTCAAAAGATGGCCTTCGGGGAAAAGAAATGGAAAAACAACTCATGAAATGCTCCGGATGGGTGAAAAAAATTCTCACAATCGAAAACAATTTTGAGAGGATGGCATTAAGCTAGAATCATGAATCTCTGAGAGAACGGATAAAATATGGAGGGAAAACTCTTCTTCGGTCTTCAAAATCCGAGAATGACGACGAGAAACAACACCACGACTCGTTTAGGCACTCCAGAAGAATCAAAAGCTAAGAGGTTGAGCCAACGATGAAAAGAATTTGAAAGGTCTTGGAGAAGGGCAATTGACTGATGACAATTCATTCTTATGTCAATTTTGAAATGAATTTGAGAATAACTCCGGTAAAATTAGAAGAGTCAGGTAAGATCCTAGAAAATGACCTGTGGGTTAGGGCCCACTCAAGAGAAAAACACTATTAGAATGATTAAAAAGAGAGATTGCACCGGTTGAATTAAAAGGCTTGAATGATATAACATCCTCAAAATAGCTTGAACGGATTAAAAGTGGAAACACGAATCTCGAGATATCTTCAGCACTCCGGAACAAAGTGAAGGAAATATGCCCTAGAGGCAATAATAAAGTTATTATTTATTTCCTTATATCATGATAAATGTTTATTATTCATGCTAGAATTGTATTAACCGAAAACATAATACATGTGTGAATACGTAGACAAACAAAGTGTCACTAGTATGCCTCTACTTGACTAGCTCGTTAATCAAAGATGGTTATGTTTCCTAACCATGAACAAGAAGTTGTTATTTGATTAACGGGATCACATCATTAAGTGAATGATCTGATTGACATGACCCATTCCATTAGCTTAGCACCCGATCGTTTAGTATGTTGCTATTGCTTTCTTCATGACTTATACATGTTCCTATGACTATGAGATTATGCAACTCCCGTTTACCAGAGGAACACTTTGTGTGCTACCAAATGTCACAACATAACTGGGTGATTATAAAGGAGCTCTACAGGTGTCTCCAAAGGTACATGTTGGGTTGGCGTATTTCGAGATTAGGATTTGTCACTCCGATTGTCGGAGAGGTATCTCTGGGCCCTCTCGGTAATGCACATCACTTAAGCCTTGCAAGCATTGCAACTAATGAGTTAGTTGCGGGATGATGTATTACAGAACGAGTAAAGAGACTTGCCGGTAACGAGATTGAACTAGGTATTGGAATACCGACGATCGTATCTCGGGCAAGTAACATACCGATGACAAAGGGAACAACGTATGTTGTTATGCGGTCTGACCGATAAAGATCTTCGTAGAATATGTAGGAGCCACTATGAGCATCCAGGTTCCGCTATTGGTTATTGACCGGAGACATGTCTCGGTCATGTCTACATTGTTCTCGAACCCGTAGGGTCCGCACGCTTAAGGTTACGATGACAGTTATATTATGAGTTTATGCATTTGATGTACCGAAGGTTGTTCGGAGTCCCGGATGTGATCACTGACATGACGAGGAGTCTAGAAATGGTCGAGACATAAAGATTGATATATTGGAAGCCTATATTTGGATATCGGAAGTGTTCCGGGTGAAATCAGGATTTTACCGGAGTACCGGGAGGTTACCGGAACCCCCCGGGAGGTACATGGGCCTTAATGGGCCTTAGTGGAAGAAGAGGAGAGGCGGCCAGGGCTGGGCCGCGTGCCCCTCCCCCCTAGTCCGAATAGGACAAGGAGAGAGGTGGCCGGCGCCCCCTTCCTTCTCTCTCTCTTTTCCCACCTCGCGAATCCTATTCCAACTAGGATTGGGGGAGAAGTCCTACTCCCGGAGGGAGTAGAACTCCTCCTGGCGCGCCCTATGATGGCCGGCCGGCCTCCCCCCCTTGGTCCTTTATATACGGAGGCAGGGGCACCCCAGAGAGACACAAGTTGATCCACGTGGTCATACTCTTAGCCATGTGCGGTGCCCCCTTCCACCATAGTCCTCGATAATATTGTAGCGGTGCTTAGGCGAAGCCCTGCGACGGTAGTGCATCAAGATCGTCACCACACCGTCATGCTGACGGAACTCTTCCCCGACACTTTGCTGGGTCGGAGTCCGGGGATCGTCATCGAGCTGAACGTGCGCTAAAACTCGGAGGTGCCGTAGTTTCGGTGCTTGATCGGTCGGGCCGTGAAGACGTACGACTACATCAACCAAACGCTTCCTTTGTCGATCTACAAGGGTACGTAGATCACACTCTCCCCTAGTTGCTATGCATCACCATGATCTTGCGTGTGCGTAGGAAAATTTTTGAAATTACTACATTCCCCAACAGTGGCATCCGAGCCTAGGTTTTATATGTTGATGTTATATGCACGAGTAGAACACAAGTGAGTTGTGGGCGATATAAGTCATACTGCTTACCAGCATGTCATACTTTGGTTCGGCGGTATTGTTGGACGAAGCGGCCCGGACCGACATTACGTGTACGCTTACGCGAGACCGGTTCTCCCGACGTGCTTTGCACATAGGTGGCTTGCGGGTGACAGTTTCTCCAACTTTAGTTGAATCGAGTGTGGCTACGCCCGGTCCTTGCGAAGGTTAAAATAGCACCAACTTGACAAACTATCGTTGTGGTTTTGATGCGTAGGTAAGATTGGTTCTTGCTTAAGCCCGTAGCAGCCACGTAAAACTTGCAACAACAAAGTAGAAGACGTCTAACTTGTTTTTGCAGGGCATGTTGTGATGTGATATGGTCAAGACATGATGCTAAATTTTATTGTATGAGATGATCATGTTTTGTAACCGAGTTATCGGCAACTGGCAGGAGCCATATGGTTGTCGCTTTATTGTATGCAATGCAATCGCGCTGTAATGCTTTACTTTATCACTAAATGATAGCGATAGTCGTGGAAGCACAAGCTTGGCGAGACGACAACGATGCTACGATGGAGATCAAGGTGTCGCGCCGGTGACGATGGTGATCACGATGGTGCTTCGGAGATGGAGATCACAAGCACAAGATGATGATGGCCATATCATATCACTTATATTGATTGCATGTGATGTTTATCTTTTATGCATCTTATCTTGCTTTGATTGACGGTAGCATTATAAGATGATCTCTCACTAATTATCAAGAAGTGTTCTCCCCGAGTATGCACCGTTGCGAAAGTTCTTCGTGCTGAGACACCACGTGATGATCGGGTGTGATAGGCTCTACGTTCAAATACAACGGGTGCAAAACAGTTGCACACGCGGAATACTCAGGTTATACTTGACGAGCCAAGCATATACAGATATGGCCTCGGAACACGTAGACCGAAAGGTCGAGCGTGAATCATATAGTAGATATGATCAACATAGTGATGTTCACCAATGAAACTACTCCATCTCACGTGATGATCGGACATGGTTTAGTTGATTAGGATCACGTAATCACTTAGAGGATTAGAGGGATGTCTATCTAAGTGGGAGTTCTTTAAGTAAATTAACTGAACTTAAATTTATCATGAAACTTAGTACCTAATAAGTATCTTGCTTGTTTATGTTTGATTGTAGATAGATGGCTCGTGCTGTTGTTCCGTTGAATTTTAATGCGTTCCTAGAGAAAGCAAAGTTGAAAGATGATGGTAGCAATTACACGGACTGGGTCCGTAACTTGAGGATTATCCTCATTGCTGCACAGAAGAATTACGTCCTGGAAGCACCGCTAGGTGCCAGGCCTGCTGCAGGAGCAACGCCGGATGTTATGAACGTCTGGCAGAGCAAAGCTGATGACTACTCAATAGTTCAGTGTGCCATG
This sequence comes from Triticum urartu, assembly GCF_056163025.1. Taxonomy (NCBI): domain Eukaryota; kingdom Viridiplantae; phylum Streptophyta; class Magnoliopsida; order Poales; family Poaceae; genus Triticum; species Triticum urartu. The sequence continues at coordinate 187,123,633 of NC_141873.1, read as the reverse complement.
CTTTACGGCTTAGAATCGGGACTTCAACGATGTTTTGAACGTCATGGAGCATATGAGATGTTCCAGGAGTTGAAGTTAATATTTCAAGCAAATGCCCGGATTGAGAGATATGAAGTCTCCAATAAGTTCTATAGCTGCAAGATGGAGGAGAATAGTTCTGTCAGTGAGCATATACTCAAAATGTCTGGATATAATAATCACTTGATTCAATTGGGAGTTAATCTTCCAGATGATTGCGTCATTGACAGAATTCTCCAATCACTGCCACCAAGCTACAAGAGCTTCGTGATGAACTATAATATGCAAGGGATGAATAAGACTATTCCCGAGCTCTTCGCGATGCTGAAAGCTGCGGAGGTAGAAATCAAGAAGGAGCATCAAGTGTTGATGGTCAACAAGACCACTAGTTTCAAGAAAAAGGGCAAAGGGAAGAAGAAGGGGAACTTCAAAAAGAATGGCAAGCAAGTTGCTACTCAAGAGAAGAAACCCAAACCTGGACCTAAGCCTGAAACTGAGTGCTTCTATTGCAAGCAGACTGGTCACTGGAAGCGGAACTGCCCCAAGTATTTGGCGGATAAGAAGGATGGCAAGGTGAACAAAGGTATATGTGATATACATGTTATTGATGTGTACCTTACTAATGCTCGCAGTAGCACCTGGGTATTTGATACTGGTTCTGTTGCTAACATTTGCAACTCGAAACAGGGACTACGGATTAAGCGAAGATTGGCTAAGGACGAGGTGACGATGCGCGTGGGAAACGGTTCCAAAGTCGATGTGATCGCAGTCGGCACGCTACCTCTACATCTACCTTCGGGATTAATATTAGACCTAAATAATTGTTATTTGGTGCCAGCGTTAAGCATGAACATTATATCTGGATCTTGTTTGATGCGAGACGGTTATTCATTTAAATCTGAGAATAATGGTTGTTCTATTTATATGAGTAATATCTTTTATGGTCATGCAACCTTGAAGAGTGGTCTATTCTTGTTGAATCTCGATAGTAGTAACACACATATTCATAGTGTTGAAGCCAAAAGATGCAGAGTTGATAATGATAGTGCAACATATTTGTGGCACTGCCGTTTAGGTCATATCGATGTAAAGCGCATGAAGAAACTCCATACTGATGGACTTTTGGAACCACTTGATTATGAATCACTTGGTACTTGCGAACCGTGCCTCATGGGCAAGATGACCAAAACACCATTCTCCGGTACTATGGAGAGAGCAACAGATTTGTTGGAAATCATACATACAGATGTATGTGGTCCGATGAATATTGAGGCTCATGGCGGATATCGTTATTTTCTCACCTTCACAGATGACTTAAGCAGATATGGGTATATCTACTTAATGAAACATAAGTCTGAAACGTTTGAAAAGTTCAAAGAATTTCAGAGTGAAGTTGAAAAACATCGTAACAAGAAAATAAAGTTTCTACGATCTGATCGTGGAGGAGAATATTTGAGTTACGAGTTTGGTGTACATTTGAAAAATTGTGGAATAGTTTCGCAACTCACGCCACCCGGAACACCACAGCGTAATGGTGTGTCCGAACGTCGTAATCGTACTTTACTAGATATGGTGCGATCTATGATGTCTCTTACTGATTTACCGCTATCGTTTTGGGGATACGCTCTAGAGACGGCCGCATTCACGTTAAATAGGGCACCATCAAAATCCGTTGAGACGACGCCTTATGAACTGTGGTTTGGCAAGAAACCAAAGTTGTCGTTTCTGAAAGTTTGGGGCTGCGATGCTTATGTGAAAAAACTTCAACCTGATAAGCTCGAACCCAAATTGGACAAATGTGTCTTCATAGGATATCCAAAGGAGACTATTGGATACACCTTCTATCACAGATCCGAAGGCAAAAACTTCTGTTGCTAAATTCGGAAACTTTCTGGAGAAGGAGTTTCTCTCGAAAGAAGTGAGTGGGAGGAAAGTAGAACTTGACGAGGTAACTGTACCTGCTCCCTTATTGGATAGTAGTACATCATAGAAAATTGTTTCTGTGACACCTACACCAGTTAGTGAGGAAGCTAATGATGATGATCATGAAACTTCAGAACAAGATACTACTGAACCTCGTAGATCAACCGGAGTAAGATCCGCGCCAGAGTGGTACGGTAATCCCGTTTTGGAAGTCATGCTACTAGATCATGATGAACCTACGAACTATGAAGAAGCGATGGTGAGCCCAGATTCCGCAAAGTGGCTTGAAGCCATGAAATCTGAGATGGGATCCATGTATGAGAACAAAGTATGGACTTTGGTTGACTTGCCCGATGATCGGCAAGCAATTGAGAATAAATGGATCTTCAAGAAGAAGAATGACGCTGACGGTAATATTACTGTCTACAAAGCTCGACTTGTCGCAAAAGGTTTTCGGCAAGTTCAAGGGATTGACTATGATGAGACCTTCTCACCCGTAGCGATGCTTAAGTCTGTCCGAATCATGTTAGCAATTGCCGCATTTTATGATTATGAAATTTGGCAGATGGATGTCAAAACTGCATTCCTGAATGGATTTCTGGAAGAAGAGTTGTATATGATGCAACCAGAAGGTTTTGTCGATCCAAAGGGAGCTAACAAAGTGTGCAAGCTCCAGCGATCCATTTATGGACTGGTGCAAGCCTCTCGGAGTTGGAATAAACGTTTTGATAGTGTGATCAAAGCATTTGGTTTTATACAGACTTTTGGAGAAGCCTGTATTTACAAGAAAGTGAGTGGGAGCTCTGTAGCATTTCTGATATTATATGTGGATGAGATATTACTAATTGGAAATGATGTAGAATTTCTGGATAGCATAAAGGGATACTTGAATAAGAGTTTTTCAATGAAAGACCTCGGTGAAGCTGCTTGCATATTAGGCATTAAGATCTATAGAGATAGATCAAGACGCTTAATTGGACTTTCACAAAGCACATACCTTGACAAAGTTTTGAAGAAGTTCAATGTAACATCCCAAATTTTCAATTTGGAATGTTATACATTAGATCATCATGCATATCATATTTTATTTTGCTTTTAGTTTTGATCCTAGAAAATCCTAAGCAACTCAAGGACCCACGGAGAGAGTTGGGGATTTCGTTATTTACATATTTGAGTTTTCTCAAATTTTGTAAACAGGATCATTTGATTTTATTTATTTTATCATCAATTATTTCTATTACAAAAATATGAGAGAGGGAATAAAATGACTTTCCCAAAATATAGAAATATTGAGGATTTAATAAAAAATCAAATAAGATTTATTTTGGAGTTTTTCGGTTTTTTTATTTGAATTTAGGAAAAATGCGCATTTTTCAAAATTGCATTTAGGGCCCAAATAAATGTTCACTTTATCGGGCTTGATTTTAGAAACCCGGGAAAATTTGTTTCGTGATTTTTGGTGTCCATTTAGTATTTCTTTTTATTTTTCTTCCGAGCGTAATTAAAAAAAACGGAACCAACTTTGGGCCGTACTCGGCCAGTACTCCGCCTGGCCGAGGCCTTTATAAGGCGCCGCCCTGGGGCCCGAGAGCCCAGCCGCCCCAGCCCCCAAACCCTAGCAGTCGCCGCCAGCCGCCGCCAGCCGCCGATCCACCGGCGCCGCGCGTCGCCCGAGGTTCGCCGCCCCTCGAAATCTGTGCCGTTTTAAAAAAAAATCTGTTCGTCGTTCTTTTTTCGTCGGATTTTTCCGCGGTTACTTTTTGATCGCGATTTCTGATCCGATTTTCGTTTTAGTATAACTGTTCGCTCGTTTATCGGAATCAGGCGATTCAAGCGCCTGGAGTTTCGTCTCGAAACCCTCTTTCCGAATAATTAACTTAAACAAGTTTTTGCTACTGTAAAATTTGACTTAGATCCAAATTACTAGAACGAAGTTGTTTTCTTTCGCCGTTTGATTTCTTTTGCTTCGTTCGATTTGATTCTTTTTGCAAACCAGGGTTCTTAAGTTGAACTTTCTGGTTAGATCTTCTATTTGAGTTTTACCTGTGCATTACATGAGTACTTATTGTATGCTTGTTGTTTGTCTGCGATAGAATACCCGGAGTGCGCCGCCTGTTACTTTGAATCTCTAGGTTTCGCGGATCATCAGCAAGGCAAGTAACACTTTGATCATACTTTTTTCTACAACCCAGTTTTATTGCATTAGATCAATCCTCACACATTGCATGATTAGGATCTAATTAAATTGTGGGATGGGAAGTAGACGAGGTAGTACCTATTACCTGTTTATTATCAAACCTTTGGGAGTTATTTTTACGTTTGCTTATCATGCCATGCTATGCTAGTAGACGTGCATTGGGTGAGTGATATCCATGACAGATGTGAGATTGTTAATTAATGGTTTATCTAAGGTGGCAACCTAAACACACATCTGGGTGGACTGAGGCACCTGGGTATTCCAGGACTTGCCTGTTTTTCTTTTGCACCACCACCCAGGCTCAAAGGGATCATGAGATTATTCATACTAGAAACTTCCGTGTGCAGCCACAAGCCATTATGGGCTCTGGCATAGTTGATTAAGTCGTGCGAACTCTTACAGGGTAGACTAGCAGATGTAGGGGATGTAGGTGGTACGGTCTACCCGATCGTAAGGTGCTAGCGCTTCTGAAAGACTATGTCTCGGTCATTCGTTTCTCAAACACCATGTAGTGCGAGAAATCCAACGGAGGCGATCGAGTCTTGTGGGGAAAAGTGCGCAAACCTCTGCAGAGTGTAATAAACTAATCATGGTTAGCCGTGTCCCCGGTTATGGACATCTTGAGTATCTAGTACCTGGATTATCGTGTGAATCTCAACATGTTACTCTAAAGTTAACTTTGTGGGGTTTGTTAAATAATGATGCTTAATTGGGATTGAGAATGTTGTCAACCATTCTCAATGTTTAACAACCACCATGATAGTAATTAAATTTATTCCTTTGAAGTAGGGAAAAATTGGCTTTACGCAAAAAAAACTGTAACCATAGAGCTTTCCACCAGCCAAATATGCATATAGTATAGCCGTTGCATTCCATTACTCTCTATGTGTTACCTTGCCAGCATATTCCATGTGCTGACCCGTTTTCGGGCTGCAACGTTAATGTTGCAGACTTTTCAGACGATGATTAAGGAGTTTTTAGGTCGTGGTTCTATACTCAGTGATGCCGTTGAGTTGATGGACTCACTTATCTTCCAAGCCTTCCGCTGTTATCGTTATTAGATGGCCTTAAGCCATATTTATTGTAATAAGTTCTCTTTTGAGACACTCGATGTAATAAGTGTGTGATTGCTACTCTGCTATAAATCCTTTGAGTACTATGTGGTGTCAGCATTACTGATCCAGGGATGACACCGGAGCACAGAGATCAGACTGTTTAAGGTCTGGTCGCTACAGAGATGGTATCAGAGCACACGCTGACTGTAGGACACGACCACTAAGCTAAAGACCTAGATCACTACTCTCTCTCTTCTCTTCTGACCTCTCATCTTTTCTACTCTTTAGGATGGCGGATGCAAGGAACAAGTTCACCCAACCAGATGAAGATACACCCTTTGGACGCCACTTGAAGGAAGTCACTAGGTACCTGAACATAGGAACACCAAGCTTCACGGGAACCTACAACGACGCTTTACCTGAAGAAGAGTGCTGGATGATTCAAGTTCAAGTTCCAGGAAGGACGTTCATGCCAGTCACTGAGCCCATAGAGTTTTCTTTTGATGCACCAACTTGGAGTCTAGGAAAGAGTATGGCAGCTCACATCGCCATGGGACGCATTGGAGAAGTCTACCGCAAGGATCTCAAGGATACTATTTACCAGATTTGTGGGCGCCGAGATGAACACTGGGAGATGATCAGCACCAGGAAAGATAGATCAATTGCAGCTTTTATTTAGGAGTTAAATCAGCACATTCGACGACAGGAGAATCAGATGTGCGCCGACATGATAGATCTAAAGAAGGCTAAGAATAGAATCAAGGAACTAGAGGAAGAACTCAAGGCTACACGCGAAGATTATGAAGAAGAAATTGAAGTATTGGTGGAGAAGAATGACGATCTGATCAAGAAGATTGGCATATTTATGGGAGGCCCGACACCAGTAGATGAAGACGAAGAACCCAAGGAGATTAGCCCGGAAGACTACATCATCATTGACGGCACCGACTCGGAACAAGATAGTAGCAATGATGACTATGTTGATGAAGCAGGAGCAGATATCATGGAGTCTACAACCATAGAATATTTTTAGTAGACCACCTCATCAGTAGTAGTAGTCCACCATGTAAATATAGTAGTCTGAGCACTTTGCGATAGTCAGATCGATTGTATGTCCTTGTTTGATTGAATGAAGTGAATTGTTTGCTTTTGCCTCATGTGCATATGGGTAGTGTTTTCTCTTTAGACCCCCTCTATTCTTATATCTCATCTTTTCTAAACCCTCAGATGCCTCCGAGACGTGACCCCGGATTTGCCTTTCCACCGGAGCTCACCCAATTGATCCAGCAGCAGAACACCTTGATGCAGTTGCTAGTTCAGAATCAGAATCAGGGGAACAACAACAACCCACCACCACCACCACCTGTTGACCACTTAGCCCGTTTTCTTAGGCTGAATCCGCCGGTGTTTTCCAGTAGCACCGAGCCAATAGTAGCAGATGATTGGCTCCGCAAGACAGCTAGGGAGTTGACCACAGCAGGATGCACAGATGCAGAGAAGGTGAAGTTTGCCGCACATCAGTTAGAAGGACCCGCAGCATCCTGGTGGGAGAATTTCACGGCCACCTTTCCAGTCGACACTGTCACATGGGACCAATTTCAGCAGGCTTTCCGTACTGCCCATGTTTCAGCAGGAGCAATGGCCATGAAGAAGCGTGAGTTTCGTAACTTGCGCCAAGGAGGACGGACAGTTGGCCAGTATGTGGAGGAGTTTAGTAAGCTAGCACGTTATGCCCCAGATGACGTTGCTACGGATGCAGCTAAGCAGGAGAAATTCCTGGAAGGACTGAATGATGAGTTGAGTATGCAGTTGATGGTAGCCACCTTCAACAACTACCAGGAGTTGGTAGATCGTGCTCTTATGATTGAAGGGAAGCAGCAGCAAATTGAGAACCGCAAGAGGAAGTATGGACAAGGAAAGTATAATTCAGGAGCTCATCAGAAGCCACGTTTTACCCCTAGACCGGGAGGACATTTTCAGCATACCCATGGAGTAGGTAGCTCGCACAATCACAATGGCACCAAGAATGGTAATGGGAATGGAGGAAGCAATGGCCAGAACCGCAGCACCCCATCAACCCCAGCCAAGAGAGATCTGAGTCAAGTCACCTGTTTCAAGTGTTCCAAGACCGGACATTATGCCAATGAATGTCTTGAAGGCCAAAACGGCAATGGAAGCTCTGGAAAGAAGCCGAACCCTTTCAACAGGGGACAGGTGAACCACGTTAATGTGGAGGAGGTTGAAACTCAGCCCGATGCAGTAATAGGTAAGTTTTTGGTTAAGTCATTTACTGCACTCGTTCTTTTTGATACTGGTGCATCGCATTCATACATCTCAAGGGGATTTGTGGATAAGTATAACCTACCAACCCAAGCCCTTAGGTCACCCATGTTAGTAACCTCGCCAGGAGCAGAGTATGTGGCTAGTCTATGGTGTGATCGGTTACCATTAAGGATTGGTAACTATGTTTTTCCCTCAGACCTAGTAGTATTGGAATCTCAAGGATTGGATGTGATATTAGGCATGGATTGGTTATCAAAGTATGAAGGGAATATTGAGTGTGCTAGTAAGTCAATTTTGCTTACCACACCAGAAGGGAGAAGGATCAAGTATGTATCCCGACATGCGCCAAACATGACACAAGTAAATTCCTTATCAGGAGTTGTGCAGGAGGAAGTACCAGTGGTAAAGGATTTTCCTGATGTATTTCCCGAAGAGTTGCCAGGCATGCCACCGGATAGAGACATTGAGTTTTTGATTGAGCTTTTGCCAGGAACTGGGCCAATATCGAAGAGACCATATAGGATGCCAGCAAAAGATTTGGTGGAGATTAAGAAGCAGATTAAGGAGTTACTGGATAAAGGTTACATACGCCCAAGTTCTTCGCCTTGGGGATCGCCCGTACTTCTAGTGGAGAAGAAGGATGGATCGTTAAGGATGGTTGTTGATTATCGAGGATTGAACGAAGTAACAATCAAAAACAAGTACCCGCTACCAATGATCAATGATCTGTTTGATCGATTGCAAGGAGCTAAAGTATTTTCCAAGATCGATTTGCGATCAGGCCACCAGTTGAAGATTCGAGAACAAGATATTCCGAAGACAGCTTTTACCACCAGGTATGGGCTGTATGAGTATACCGTTATGTCATTTGGTCTGACTAACGCGCCTGCCTATTTTATGAACATGATGAACAAAGTGTTTATGGAGTTTTTGGATAAGTTCGTCATAGTGTTCATTGATGATATCCTGGTATATTCGAAGAATGAAGAGGAGCATAAGGAGCATTTGCGTTTGGTACTTGGAAAGCTCAGAGAACACCAATTATATGCCAAGTTCAGCAAATGTGAGTTTTGGTTGAAGGAAGTAGGATTCCTCGGACACGTTATATCCGGAGAAGGTATAGCAGTAGATCCTGCTAAAGTTGAAACCGTGACCAAGTGGGAAGCCCCAACAACAGTTGGAGAGATCCGGAGTTTTCTTGGACTCGCAGGACGCTACCGGAGGTTTATTGAGAATTTCTCAAAGATTGTGAAGCCTATGACGGAGTTGTTGAAGAAGGATACTAAGTTCAAATGGACTGAGGAGTGTGAGGCAAGTTTTCAGGAATTGAAGAACCATTTGGTTACCTCACCAGTGTTGATTTTGCCAGATCAAACCAAGGATTATGAGGTGTATTGCGACGCTTCACGTCGAGGACTTGGAGCAGTGCTTATGCAGGAAGGGAGAGGTGTTTCATATGCCTCAAGACAACTGAAGCCCCATGAGTTGAATTATGCCACGCATGATTTGGAGTTAGCAGCCATAGTGCATGCATTGAAGACATGGAGACATTTCCTCATTGGAAACCATTGTGAGGTGTACACGGATCATAAGAGTTTGAAGTACATTTTCACACAGAAGGAGTTGAACCTCAGACAAAGGAGATGGTTGGAGCTCATCAAGGATTATGATATGAGATTGCATTATCATCCCGGGAAGGCTAATGTAGTAGCTGATGCATTAAGCCGCAAGATCCATGTCAATACGTTAATGACGGGAGAAATACCCAAGGAGTTAGCAGAAAATCTTCGTGAACTATGTTTGGAAATAGTTCCGAGAGGCTATGTAGCAACGTTGGAAATTTAGTCAACTTTGATGGACAGAATCAGGGAAGCTCAGAAGACTGACAAGGAGATTGCTTCCATAAAGGAGAAAATGAAAGAAGGAAAAGCTAAAGGATTTCGTGAGGATGAGCACGACACCCTATGGTTTGAAGACCGTGTTTATGTACCCAATGACCCGGAGATCAGAAAGTTGATTCTGCAAGAGGCACATGATTCACCGTATTCGATTCACCCAGGAAATACCAAGATGTATTTGGATTTGAAGGATATTTTCTGGTGGACCGGAATGAAGAAGGATATTGCGGAGTATGTAGCAGTCTGTGATGTATGTCAGAGAGTAAAGGCAGAGCATCAGAAGCCAGCAGGATTGTTGCAACCATTGCCGATACCCGAATGGAAGTGGGATAAGCTAGGCATGGATTTTATCACGGGATTACCAAGGACTCGTTCAGGCTATGACTCGATTTGGGTTGTAGTTGATCGATTGACGAAGGTAGCTCATTTCATCCCAGTAAAGACCACTTACACCAGTGCTAAGTTGGCGAAGATATACATGACCAGGATCGTATGTTTGCATGGAGTTCTGAGGAGCATCGTATCAGATAGAGGAACCCAGTTTACCTCAAAGTTCTGGAAGCAGTTGCATGAGACTTTGGGTACTAGGCTAGAATTTAGTACAGCTTTTCATCCGCAGACAGATGGACAGACCGAGAGAGTCAATCAGATTTTGGAGGATATGCTGAGAGCTTGTGCGCTAGATTATGGATCTAGTTGGGACGATAATTTGCCATATGTAGAGTTCTCTTACAATAACAGCTATCAGACCAGTTTGAAGATGGCCCCTTTCGAAGCTCTGTACGGAAGGAGGTGTAGGACACTGTTGTCGTGGGACGAAGTTGGAGACCGCCAGTTGTTTGGACCAGATCTGATTAAAGAGTCTGAACAGAAGGTGAAGTTGATTCGCGATAGGCTCAAGGTAGCCCAGTCCAGCTACGCAGATTCTAAACGCAAGGAGACAGTTTACGAAGTCGGAGATAGAGCTTATCTTCGAGTATCCCCACTTCGAGGGATTAAGCGCTTTGGAGTTAAGGGGAAGTTAGCGCCACGATTTGTAGGGCCATATCGAGTTTTGGAGCGTATGGGAGAAGTGGCCTACAAGTTGGAATTGCCAGAAGGATTGACAGGAGTTCACGATGTGTTCCATGTTTCTCAGTTGAAGAAGTGTCACGCGGAGATGGCTGGCATACCTTTGAGAGACACAGTGCCATTAGAAGCAATTCAGTTGGATAACGATTTGACCTATGAGGAGAAACCAGTCAAGATTCTCGAGTTTGCCAGTCGAGTCACTCGCAGCAAGGTTATCAAGTTTTGCAGAGTTCAGTGGAGCCACCACACGGAGGATGAAGCCACCTGGGAACGAGAGGAAGATTTGCTCAAGGACCACCCTCACCTATTTTCTAGCCAACCCGAATCTCGAGGGCGAGATTCATCTTAAGGGGGGTAGGTTTGTAACATCCCAAATTTTCAATTTGGAATGTTATACATTAGATCATCATGCATATCATATCATATTTTATTTTGCTTTTGGTTTTGATCCTAGAAAATCCTAAGCAACTCAAGGACCCACGGAGAGAGTTGGGGATTTCGTTATTTACATATTTGAGTTTTCTCAAATTTTGTAAACAGGATCATTTGATTTTATTTATTTTATCATCAATTATTTCTATTACAAAAATATGAGAGAGGGAATAAAATGACTTTCCCAAAATATAGAAATATTGAGGATTTAATAAAAAATCAAATAAGATTTATTTCGGAGTTTTTCGGGTTTTTTATTTGAATTTCGAAAAAATGCGCGTTTTTCAAAATTGCATTTAGGGCCCAAATAAATGTTCACTTTATCGGGCTTGATTTTAGAAACCCGGGAAAATTTGTTTCGTGATTTTTGGAGTCCGTTTAGTATTTCTTTTTATTTTTCTTCCGAGCGTAATTTAAAAAAAACGGAACCGACTTTGGGCCGTACTCGGCTAGGACTCCGCCTGGCCGAGGCCTTTATAAGGCGCCGCCCCGGGGCCCGAGAGCCCAGCCGCCCCAGCCCCCAAACCCTAGCAGCCGCCGCCAGCCGCCGTCGCCGCCGCCGCCGATCCGCCGGAGCCGCGTGTCGCCCGAGGTTCGCCGCCCCTCGAAATCCGTGCCATTTTAAAAAAAAATCTGTTCGTCGTTTTCTTTTTCGTCGGATTTTTCCGCGGTTATTGTCTGATCGCGATTTCTGATCCGATTTTCGTTTTAGTACAACTTTTTGCTCGTTTATCGGAATCAGGCGATTCAAGCGCCTGGAGTTTCGTCTCGAAACCCTCTTTCCGAATAATCAACTTAAACAAGTTTTTGCTACTGTAAAATTTGACTTAGATCCAGATTACTAGAATGAAGTTGTTTTCTTTCGCCGTTTCATTTCTTTTGCTTCGTTCGATTTGATTCTTTTTGCAAACCAGGGTTCTTAAGTTGAACTTTCTGGTTAGATCTTCTATTTGAGTTTTACCTGTGCATTAGATGAGTACTTATTGTATGCTTGTTGTTTGTCTGTGATAGAATACCCGGAGTGCGCCGCCTGTTACTTTGAATCTCTAGGTTTCGCGGATCATCAGCAAGGCAAGTAACACTTTGATCATACTTTTTTCTACAACCCAGTTTTATTGCATTAGATCAATCCTCACACATTGCATGATTAGGATCTAATTAAATTGTGGGATGGGAAGTAGATGAGGTAGTACCTATTACCTGTTTATTATCAAACCTTTGGGAGTTATTTCTACGTTTGCTTATTATGCCATGCTATGCTAGTAGACGTGGATTGGGTGAGTGATATCCATGACAGATGTGAGATTGTTAATTAATGGTTTATCTAAGGTGGCAACCTAAACACACATCTGGGTGGACTGAGGCACCTGGGTATTCCAGGACTTGCCTGTTTTTCTTTTGCACCACCACCCAGGCTCAAAGGGATCATGAGATTATTCATACTAGAAACTTCCGTGTGCAGCCACAAGCCATTATGGGCTCTGGCATAGTTGATTAAGTCGTGCGAACTCTTACAGGGTAGACTAGCAGATGTAGGGGATGTAGGTGGTACGGTCTACCCGATCGTAAGGTGCTAGCGCTTCTGAAAGACTATGTCTCGGTCATCCGTTTCTCAAACACCATGTAGTGCGAGAAATCCAACGGAGGCGATCGAGTCTTGTGGGGAAAAGTGCGCAAACCTCTGCAGAGTGTAATAAACTAATCATGGTTAGCCGTGTCCCCGGTTATGGACATCTTGAGTATCTAGTACCTAGATTATCATGTGAATCTCAACATGTTACTCTAAAGTTAACTTTGTGGGGTTTGTTAAATAATGATGCTTAATTGGGATTGAGAATGCTGTCAACCATTCTCAATGTTTAACAACCACCATGATAGTAATTAAATTTATTCCTTTGAAGTAGGGAAAATTGGCTTTACGCAAAAAAAACTGTAACCATAGAGCTTTCCACCAGCCAAATATGCATATAGTATAGCTGTTGCATTCCATTACTCTCTATGTGTTACCTTGCCAGCATATTCCATGTGCTGACCCGTTTTCGGGCTGCAACGTTAATGTTGCAGACTTTTCAGACGACGATTAAGGAGTTTTTAGGTCGTGGTTCTATACTCAGTGATGCCGTTGGAGTTGATGGACTCACTTATCTTCCAAGCCTTCCGCTGTTATCGTTATTAGATGGCCTTAAGCCATATTTATTGTAATAAGTTCTCTTTTGAGACACTCGATGTAATAAGTGTGTGATTGCTACTCTGCTATAAATCCTTCGAGTACTGTGTGGTGTCAGCATTACTGATCCAGGGATGACACCGGAGCACAGAGATCAGACTGTTTGAGGTCTGGTCGCTACATTCAAAATGGATCAAGCAAAGAAAGGGTTCTTGCCTGTGTTATAAGGTGTGAAGTTGAGTAAGACTCAATGCCCGACCACTGCAGAAGATAGAGAGAATATGAAAGATGTTCCCTATGCTTCAGCCATAGGCTCTATCATGTATGCAATGCTGTATACCAGACCTGATGTGTGCCTTGCTATAAGTCTAGCAGGGAGGTACCAAAGTAATCCAGGAGTGGATCACTGGACAGCGGTCAAGAACATCCTGAAATACCTGAAAAGGACTAAGGATATGTTTCTCATATATGGAGGTGACAAAGAGCTCGTCGTAAAAGGTTACATTGATGCAAGCTTTGACACTGATCCGGATGATTCTAAATCGCAAACCGGATATGTGTTTACATTAAACGGTGGAGCTGTCAGTTGGTGCAGTTCTAAACAAAGCGTTGTAGCGGGATCTACATGTGAAGCGGAGTACATAGCTGCTTCGGAAGCAGCAAATGAAGGAGTCTGGATGAAGGAGTTCATATCCGATCTAGGTGTCATACCTAGTGCATCGGGTCCAATGAAAATCTTTTGTGACAATACTGGTGCAATTGCCTTGGCAAAGGAATCCAGATTTCACAAGAGAACCAAGCACATCAAGAGACGCTTCAATTCCATCCGGGATCTAGTCCAGGTGGGAGACATAGAGACTTGCAAGATACATACGGATCTGAATGTTGCAGACCCGTTGACTAAGCCTCTTCCACGAGCAAAACATGATCAGCACCAAGGCTCCATGGGTGTTAGAATCATCACTGTGTAATCTAGATTATTGACTCTAGTGCAAGTGGGAGACTGAAGGAAATATGCCCTAGAGGCAATAATAAAGTTATTATTTATTTCCTTATATCATGATAAATGTTTATTATTCATGCTAGAATTGTATTAACCGGAAACATAATACACGTGTGAATACATAGACAAATAAAGTGTCACTAGTATGCCTCTACTTGACTAGCTCGTTAATCAAAGATGGTTATGTTTCCTAACCATGAACAAGAAGTTGTTATTTGATTAACGGGATCACATCATTAAGTGAATGATCTGATTGACATGACCCATTCCATTAGCTTAGCACCCGATCGTTTAGTATGTTGCTATTGCTTTCTTCATGACTTATACATGTTCCTGTGACTATGAGATTATGCAACTCCCGTTTACCAGAGGAACACTTTGTGTGCTACCAAACATCACAACGTAACTGGGTGATTATAAAGGAGCTCTACAGGTGTCTCCAAAGGTACATCTTGGGTTGGCGTATTTCGAGATTAGGATTTGTCACTCCGATTGTCGGAGAGGTATCTCTGGGCCCTCTCGGTAATGCACATCACTTAAGCCTTGCAAGCATTGCAACTAATGAGTTAGTTGCGGGATGATGTATTACAGAACGAGTAAAGAGACTTGCCGGTAACGAGATTGAACTAGGTATTGGAATACCGACGATCGAATCTCGGGCAAGTAACATACCGATGACAAAGGGAACAACGTATGTTGTTATGCGGTCTGACCGATAAAAATCTTCATAGAATATGTAGGAGCCAATATGAGCATCCAGGTTCCGCTATTGGTTATTGACCGGAGACATGTCTCGGTCATGTCTACATTGTTCTCGAACCCGTAGGGTCCGCACGCTTAAGGTTACGATGACAGTTATATTATGAGTTTATGCATTTTGATGTACCGAAGGTTGTTCGGGGTCCCGGATGTGATCACGGACATGACGAGGAGTCTCGAAATGGTCGAGACATAAAGATTGATATATTGGAAGCCTATATTTGGATATCGGAAGTGTTCCGGGTGAAATCGGGATTTTACCGGAGTACCGAGAGGTTACCGGAACCCCCCGGGAGGTACATGGGGCTTAATGGGCCTTAGTGGAAGAAGAGGAGAGGCGGCCAGGGCTGGGCCGCGCGCCCCTTCCCCCTAGTCCGAATAGGACAAGGAGAGAGGTGGTCGGCGCCCCCTTCCTTCTCTCTCTCTTTTCCCACCTCGCGAATCCTATTCCAACTAGGATTGGGGGAGAAGTCCTACTCCCAGAGGGAGTAGAACTCCTCCTGGCGCGCCCTATGATGGCCGGCCGGCCTCCCCCCCTTGGTCCTTTATATACGGAGACAGGGGCACCCCAGAGAGACACAAGTTGATCCACGTGATCATACTCTTAGCCGTGTGTGGTGCCCCCTTCCACCATAGTCCTCGATAATATTGTAGCGGTGCTTAGGCGAAGCCCTGTGACGGTAGTGCATCAAGATCGTCACCACACCGTCGTGCTGACGGAACTCTTCCCCGACACTTTGCTGGATCGGAGTCCGGGGATCGTCATCGAGCTGAACGTGTGCTAAAACTCGGAGGTGCCGTAGTTTCGGTGCTTGATCGGTCGGGCCGTGAAGACGTATGACTACATCAACCAAACGCTTCCGTTGTCGATCTACAAGGGTACATAGATCACACTCTCCCCTCGTTGCTATGCATCACCATGATCTTGCGTGTGCGTAGGAATTTTTTTGAAATTACTACGTTCCCCAACACAAAGAATAGCGAGAGGTGAATGATTAAGAATTGCACCCGTATGAGAAGACATTTGAAACGAGTAAAGGATATGATCAACACCAAAAACTTGAATTCGACCCACCGGAGAAGAATTATAATGGGTAAAGATGTACTTGAGGTTCCGATAGGATCTTCATGAAAATCACCGGGTAAGAACATTGAAAGGAAAGAAAGAAGAGACTTTCACATCAATAAAATGATACTTGATTGAGATATATGAGTCCTCGGAGAAAACAAGGGAGGGAGGGCGGGAAAAAAGGCAACTTGGAGATGGATGAAACAAACAACATTGAGAAAACTTGAGTTGATCTTGCAGATGTTGATCGGATCCACTTGAAGAGAAATACGTCGGTTGAAAAGGATTTACATGACAATCCCGATTATCAAGAAGGATTAATATTCACATCGGAGTATGAGAACACTGTTTAGGAAAGATATGTAATCAACATTTGACTTTGAAGCAACTCGAATACCACAACTCAAAACAAAACAAAGGATTGTCTTGCAAAATAAGCCAGAACAAAAATATGATAGAGATTTCGTCCGAAGTTTTTGTGGTGGGGCCTACACGGGCTCGATCGTACAGCACCATCATGTACAAGGCAGTGCACATGACATACGAAGCGTCCCCGAGTCGGCATAGCCAAGGACTCTTTAAGACACAACGAGACCACTGTAAAACCAACCGTGAATAGGCGGACCACTAGACGTCGAACCCCAATTTCATATCATACATCTGTCGGAAAGATATCCTAAGAGCTACTTGAATTCCCACTTATAAACTCCCGAAATTTTCCGGTTATGCAATCAGGTGTTGGGGATACAGGGGAAGCATAATATCTCACCCAAAACTAGCAAATCCTACATCCAGCTGTATCCATCCTTCAACACATAACCAAGAAACCTTTGGAAATCATCTACCTCAACCTTCGAAAAGCATCCGTTATACGAGTTATGGCAATACTCCCGAACTCCCGCCCCAGTACTGGGTGGCGTCGAGGTTATCTCACCAACAACTGCATAAAAGAGATTTTCGATGTCGGCGAAACTAAGCTCAGGTATTCCAGAACTGCAATGATAAAATTGTGACGACAACACCTCGGAGCTCAACTCCCCGGGACACTGCCACAACCCCTAAATGTCAGTAGGCACCAAGAACAATGTTCTCGTCACAAACCCATCGGAACGATTCCAAGATACCCGCGTGATCCTAATTTTTTTAGTGAAATTTTAGAAGAGAAGAGTCAAAACTCTACGTCAGGATGCCTCACCAGAGCGACGAAGGGACTGAGGAGTAAAAAGAAGTCCTAACTCTCCGATATATATAATTCCTAAATGACTCAAAACATTTCTAGACTCAATAACGCCAGCGATTCGATCAAGCAAGGGGCTCCTAAGGTCGGGGAAGGCTCTGATACCAACTTGTAATGCCCTCGATGCGGCTATATCTCCCACGTGTCGAAGCACGACTTAGAGGCATAACCGCATTGAAAGCAATGTCGCAACTGAGGTAATCTTCACACAACCCATGTAATACATAAGGGAAAAGATACATAGTTGGCTTACAATCGCCACTTCACACAATTACATGAATAAAGCATTACATCATCCAGATACACACAAGGTCCGACTATGGAACCAAAATAAAAGAAGACTACCCCAAAAGCTACACAGATCCCCGATCGACCCCAACTGGGCTCCACTATTGATCAACTGGAAAACAGAACAACATAAAGAACACGATCTTCATAGAGCTCCTCCTTGAGCTTGGTTGCGTCATCTTCACGGTTCAACGACACCTGCAAACTGGTTTTGGAAGTATCTGTGAGTCACGGGGACTCAGCAATCTCACACCCTCGCGATCAAGACTATTTAAGCTTATGGGTAAGGTAAAAGGTATGAGGTGGAGCTGCAGCAAGTGACTAGCATGTATGATGGCTAACATACGCAAATGAGAGCGAGAAGAGAAGGCAATGCACGGTCGAGAAACTATGATCAAGAAGTGATCCTAGAGCAACCTACGTCAAGCATAACTCCAACACCGTGTTCACTTCCGGGACTCCGCCGGAAAGAGACCGTCACGGTTACACACGCGGTTGATGTATTTTAATTAAGGTCAACTTCAGGTTTTCTACAACCGGACATTAACAAATTCACATCTGCCCATAACCGCGGGCACGGCTTTCAAAAGTTCAAAACCCTGCAGGGGTGTCCCAACTTAGCCCATCACAAGCTCTCACGGTCAATGAAGGATATTCCTTCTAGCAGGAAGACCCGATCAGGCTCGGAATCCCGGTTACAAGACATCCTCGACAATGGTAAAACAAGTCTAGCAAGACCACCCGCTGTGCCGACAAATCCCGATAGGAGCTCCACATATCTCGTTCTCAGGGCACACCGGATAAGCTAAGCGTACGGGAGCCAACATAACCCAAGTTGCCAAGGGACGGCCCCGCACGGTGCTCTGGGTTGGACCAACACTTAGACAAGCACTGGCCCGGGGGTTTAAAATAAAGATGACCCTTGGGCTGGCCTAACCCAAGGGAAAAAAGGCTAGGTGGCGAATGGTAAAACCAAGGTTGGGCCTTGTTGGAGGAGTTTTATTCAAGGCGAACTGTTAAGGGGTTCCCATTATAATCCAACCGCGTAAGGAACACAAAATCCGGGAACATAACACCAATATGACGGAAACTAGGGCGGCAAGAGTGGAACAAAACACCAGGCATAAGGCCAAGCCTTCCACCCTTTACCAAGTATATAGATGCATTAATTAAATAAGAGATATTGTACCCTGCAAAAAAAAGAGATATTGTGATATCCCAACAAAATATCCATGTTCCAACAAGGCACAAAACTCCAATCTTCACCTGCAACTAACAACGCTATAAGAGGGGCTGAGCAAAGCGGTAACATAGCCAAACAACGGTTTGCTAGGACAAGGTGGGTTAGAGGCTTGGTTCAACAATATGGGGTGCATGATAAGCAAGTGGTAGGTATCGCAGCATAGGCATAGAAAAAGAACGAGCAACTAGCAAGCAAAGATAGAAGTGATTTCGAGGGTATGGTCATCTTGCCTGAAATCCCGCAAGGAGAAGAACGAGTCCATGAAGAAGACAAACGGACGAAGTCGAACGGATCCTCACAAACGCGACGTTATCGGAACCAACCCGAAGAAGCAACATCGGAAAGAAGCAAACAATCATGGTAATCAACCATCACATAATCATGGCATGATGCACAATCAAGTATGATGCATGTCCGGTTAAATGATACATGGCATGGCATGGCAAAGTGCACAAACAACACTACAAGTTAAGTGGAGCTCAATATGCAACGAGTTGCATATTGACGAAACACCACATTCAAGTTATGTAGTTCGATCTTGTTTATGTACCCAACAATATTAAATGTTGTTAAACATGGAAGAGGGTGAAGCAAAGTAAAACTACCTACCTAGTCAAGGTTAAATGAGGCCGGAAGCAACGAACAACAATTCCGATAAATCCCCATATGCATATATTAGGTTTGGTACTGTTCTGCCCTAAACACAATTTTTGATTTGTTAAACATGCAAAGTAAATCCATCATGATAATCTAGGCATTTTTCTACCCCATTTACATATAGAGATTATTTAAAACCGAGCTACGGTTATTTAGTTATGAAATAAATCATTTTAACATGGCAATATGGGAAAATATATGCAAACATCATTTTAAACATTTTAAACATGGATGAAAATGATATATTATGAAACTACACAAAATTCTAAGCAACTTTCATGTTAAGTTTGTTTAAATCCGATGCACGGTTAAAGAGTTATTATATGCATGAAGTTAGAGGGTTTTTCTGTAAAACTATAATTCCCCGGTTAATTAGCAAAACACAGAGGCCAGAAAAAAATGGAATGGGCCGAAACTGGCAGGCCCAGAGGTGCACAGGGGAGGCTGGGGCTGCTCACCACTGGGCCTTGGCCCAACTAGTGGAGAGGGAAGGCCTGTAGGGGGCGCGCAGCTAGGCCTGCTAGCGCTGCGCTCGGTCAACGCGCGAGCGAGACGAGTGGGTGAGCTGCTGCTGTTTGTTTTTGAAGAACAGAAACAGCAGCACGCCCATGGAGATGCAGGCGACGACGGCAGGAGGGTCCCAGCGACGGGGACGGCGGGAACCAGCGGGAACGGGCGGATCGAGTCGTGCGGCGTCGGTTCCGGGCAACAGCGGCGGCAGATGGAGCTCGGGCGCGGGACACAACCATCCATGGCGGCGGTCCTGCTCGAACAGAGAGGCACGAGCGATGGAGAGGTGAGGAAAGGAGAAAGAGCGCAAGGTGAAGGGAGAGGGAAGCGGCGGCAGGGCTCACCGGAGCGCATGGGGCGGCACGGAGTAGCTGCTTGCTCCGGCGAGGTCTAGCTATGGAGGCGCGCCGGCGTCGAGGTGTGGCGAGACGCGGGCGTCCTCCTCTGCTCAAAGCAGAGGCCGGAACTGTCGTTGGCGGCGCGCCAGAAGTTGACAACGGCGAGGAGCAGCAGGGATGGGGGTCTGACGACGGGACGGTGACGGCGATGGACTTGGCACAGAGGAGGCCAGCGGGAGGAAGATCCTCTCAGGCGCGCTCGGGGTCGAGCTCGCGCGCGAGGCCCTCGGGCATGATGATCTGGGTACGCTGCAGGCTCGGGGAGGCATCGGAGGATTGATCAGAGGAGGCCATGGTGCTCCCTGTGAAACAGCACACGAGGAGAGGGAGTGGTTAGCGAAGAGAAGAAAACAGGGAAAGGAAGGGAAAGGAAACGGAGGGGCGATGCGAGTTCCTGGGGGTGGTTGCCGGCAGCGGCGCTGGTCGTCGGGTGAGGAAGGAGGCCGCGGAGAAGCTTCGATGGCCGGCTGGTGCACGGGTTGTTGGGGCCTCGGGCGCTTGGGGCTGCAGGAGGTGGACGAGGGAATCAGGGGAGGCGCTGGTTGGAGGGGGGAGATCGACATGATTTTTGGATCGGGGACGCACAAACTGATTGGATGGGGATCGATCCCGAGGTGGGAGATGCAGTGCGGCGGCGGCGGCAGGGACAAACCCCCTAGATTTTAGGGTTTTGTCCAGATTTAGACTAGGAGTCTTTTATATATGGAAAGAGGGGGGAAGTTTAGGGTAGATTCGGACCCTTCGATCGAAATCGGGCGGTTGAGAAAAATAGACTGGTTGAGTGCAAAACTAAACCAAAGGTAATTGGGGAACTAGGTGTAGCGCGATTTGGTCCCTCTGATCAAAATTGGATGGGCCGAGATAACTAGGTTAGGAAGTCCAATAAACAAAACAGAGATGTTTTGTAGATGTTTGGGGATGATCCGGATCCAACGATGATGAAAGTCCGGTTCGGTTCCGGGGCAGCTTTCGGACGCGCGCGAGGAGGGCTGCGGGCTGACAAGAGTGGTTAGGTTGGACCTGACGGTAGGTAGTGGGCTGTGTAGACGGTCTAGAGAGGAAAGAGAGGGAAAGCCCGGCAACAGTTTTCGGAGACCGAAAACGTCCGACGTTAGACCGGCTATACTGCCGCTATAGTTATCCATTGGGGCATCAAACGGACTCCGAACGCGATGAAACTTGGCAAGCGGCCTACCTACAACATAACAACACCGCACGCCAACTTTCATCCCATTCCGAGAACATTTTCCGGCCACTTATAAAACACTATTTCGGACAAGCCGAGGGCGCGTGCAAGTGTGGCTGGGCTCAGAACGGACAACGGAAAGAACTGGGAGATCCGGACGGATGGAAGTTTTGAAAAACATGATGATGCAATGCACATGATGACATGATAAGATGCGACACGCAAGCAAATGACAAGGCAATGACGGCAAATAACTGGAAGACACTTGGTGTCTCGGGGCGTTACAACACTCCACCACTACGAGAGGATCTCGTCCCGAGATCTAGAATGGCACCGGAGGGACAACGGAAGAGAAAGAGAGGAGGTAGAACTAAGTTGCTTCTTTGACGAATGAGTGAAACCAAAGAACCTTGAAAAGGTTAAGCTATTTCGAGAAAAGAATACAATGGAGATGAACAAAGTTGAAAACACTCCGTTAGTAAAGATGAACAAGGAAGAACAACTTTGGGCAGCACTCCGATTGAAAAGAAAAGGAATTGAATAAGAACTTGATAAGATGAGAAGATATTTGATGAAATCACAACACACTGCCTCCGGAACTATTGAATGAAAGGAACAAGGGGTAACAAAGATCTCATACAGTACTCCGGTTGAAAAGAGGTGCAAGGCTTGATAAGGCGAAAAGAACTTGAGCAAAAGGGCACAACACTCTGGTTAAATGGATAGGCATGAAAAGAGCATGATCTTTGACAAAACGAGATGATGGGTTGAAAAGAGCAACAACACAATGCCTCCGGAAGAAATGAAAGAATAGAAGAAAGCTGATTGAAATAAAAGAATGGAGAAGAAAAATGTCAACTTCTGCCAGAAAAGAGCTTGAGAAGGCATCCTTAGGAGACGGGTCGAGCGGAGTTGTTGGAACACCAACAACGAAAAGAATACGCTCGATATGGTCTTATGGAATACATCTCAAATTATGAGGTGACCACCTGCCACTCACGGGAAAAAAGAATTGGATTGATATGGACAATGAGATGAGAAAGTTATTTCACCGGGAGGATAGATGAAGAACTAGGATCATATATTATCACCATTAATAGCAACAATCTTAGGGAAAGCTTTAGGTGAAATATAACCCCAGATGACTCCAATGACGAGATTGATGGATTTAAAAATATCTCAATCCTGACAACTTGCGAATCATGAAACACGAAAGAAATTGTCAAAATGACATAACACCACCTGAAAAGATAAGGTAGAAGGAATTGCACTCCGGATTGCACGAAGAAGAATACTTGAGCTTCTCTGAAAAGAATCTTGATGAACACTTCGAAAAATAATTAAATCATTGACGAACCATCATGTAGAACCTTCGTGAGAACTCCGGTAACAAAAGGATAATGAGAAGAAAGGGAAGTTGAAAACACAAAGTGAAACCTTGTAATGCTTTAGATATATCTCCGTGATGATATAATTGCGAGAGCTTGGAACTCCGGAAAAGAAAGATGAGCTATTGAAACCAAGAATTTGAAGAACCTCCGGAATAGAGAATTGAGTTCACTCGATGAAACAAGAATAAGAATTACATTATGCATATTCTTCACCAATTAAATTGATGACAAGCAATGGACTTGGCATACTACTTATTCTCGTAGAAAGGATTTAAAATAGATATAGCATAAACTTGGAAAGTCTTCAATGAACCACCGGTAGATTTGGGAACAACGAATGGATTGATATGATGAAGAAGGAAGAGAACTCTTGAGCAAACCACCGTAAGAATTGAAAAACGAACGAAATAAAGGAATGAATCACCGGTAAGAATTAGCAAATGAACAAAGATATATGAGAGAGTTTAGATACAAGGGAATGGAGAGATCATGAATTATTAGAGAATATTTAAATGATGCACCCGTAAGATTGGAGAACGAGAGCTGAAAGCTGAGAAATAAATAATATTTGAAAAGATGGCCTTCGGGGAAAAGAAATGGAAAAACAACTCATGAAATGCTCCAGATGGGTGAAAAAAATTCTCACAATCAAGAACAATTTTGAGAGGATGGCATTAATCTAGAATCATGAATCTCTGAGAGAACGGATAAAATATGGAGGGAAAACTCTTCTTCGGTCTTCAAAATCCAAGAATGATGAAGAGAAACAACACCATGACTCGTTTAGGCACTCCGGAAGAATCAAAAGCGAAGAGGTTGAGCCAACGATGAAAAGAATTTGAAAGGTCTTGGAGAAGGGCAATTGACTGATGACAATTCATTCTTACGTCAATTTTGAAATGAATTTGAGAATAACTCCGGTAAAATTAGAAGAGTCAGGTAAGATCCTGGAAAATGACCTGTGGGTTAGGGCCCACTCAAGAGAAAAACACTGTTAGAATGATTAAAAAGAGAGATTGCACCGGTTGAATTAAAAGGCTTGAATGAGATAACATCCTCAAAATAACTTGAACGGATTAAAAGCGGAAACACGAATCTCGAGATATCTTCGGCACTCCGGAACAAAGAATAGCGAGAGGTGAATGATTAAGAATTGCACCCGTATGAGAAGACATTTGAAACGAGTAAAGGATATGATCAACACCAAAAACTTGAATTCGACCCACCGGAGAAGAATTATAATGGGTAAAGATATACTTGAGGTTCCGATAGGATCTTCATGAAAATCACCGGGTAAGAACATTGAAAGGAAAGAAAGAAGAGACTTTCACATCAATAAAATGATACTTGATTGAGATATATGAGTCCTCGGAGAAAACAAGGGAGGGAGGGCGGAAAAAAAACAAAGGCAACTTGGAGATGGATGAAACAAACAACATTGAGAAAACTTGAGTTGATCTTGCAGATGTTGATCGGATCCACTTGAAGAGAAATACGTCGGTTGAAAAGGATTGACATGACAATACCGATTATCAAGAAGGATTAATATTCACATCGGAGTATGAGAACACCGTTTAGGAAAGATATGGAATCAACATTTGACTTTGAAGCAACTCGAATACCACAACTCCAAACAAAACAAAGGATTGTCTTGCAAAATAAGCCGGAACAAACATATGATAGAGATTTCGTCCGAAGTTTTTGTGGTGGGGCCTACACGGGCTCGATCGTACAGCACCATCATGTACAAGGCAGTGCACATGACATACGAAGCGTCCCCGAGTCGGCATAGCCAAGGACTCTTTAAGACACAACGAGACCACTGTAAAACCAACCGTGAATAGGCGGACCACTAGACGTCGAACCCCAATTTCATATCATACATCTGTCGGAAAGATATCCTAAGAGCTACTTGAATTCCCACTTATAAACTCCCGAAATTTTCCGGTTATGCAATCAGGTGTTGGGGATACAGGGGAAGCATAATATCTCACCCAAAACTAGCAAATCCTACATCCAGCTGTATCCATCCTTCAACACATAACCAAGAAACCTTTGGAAATCATCTACCTCAACCTTCGAAAAGCATCCGTTATACGAGTTATGGCAATACTCCCGAACTCCCGCCCCAGTACTGGGTGGCGTCGAGGTTATCTCACCAACAACTGCATAAAAGAGATTTTCGATGTCGGCGAAACTAAGCTCAGGTATTCCAGAACTGCAATGATAAAATTGTGACGACAACACCTCGGAGCTCAACTCCCCGGGACACTGCCACAACCCCTAAATGTCAGTAGGCACCAAGAACAATGTTCTCGTCACAAACCCATCGGAACGATTCCAAGATACCCGCGTGATCCTAATTTTTTTAGTGAAATTTCAGAAGAGAAGAGTCAAAACTCTACGTCAGGATGCCTCACCAGAGCGACGAAGGGACTGAGGAGTAAAAAGAAGTCCTAACTCTCCGATATATATAATTCCTAAATGACTCAAAACATTTCTAGACTCAATAACGCCAGCGATTCGATCAAGCAAGGGGCTCCTAAGGTCGGGGAAGGCTCTGATACCAACTTGTAATGCCCTCGATGCGGCTATATCTCCCACGTGTCGAAGCACGACTTAGAGGCATAACCGCATTGAAAGCAATGTCGCAACTGAGGTAATCTTCACACAACCCATGTAATACATAAGGGAAAAGATACATAGTTGGCTTACAATCGCCACTTCACACAATTACATGAATAAAGCATTACATCATCCAGATACACACAAGGTCCGACTATGGAACCAAAATAAAAGAAGACTACCCCAAAAGCTACACAGATCCCCGATCGACCCCAACTGGGCTCCACTATTGATCAACTGGAAAACAGAACAACATAAAGAACACGATCTTCATAGAGCTCCTCCTTGAGCTTGGTTGCGTCATCTTCACGGTTCAACGACACCTGCAAACTGGTTTTGGAAGTATCTGTGAGTCACGGGGACTCAGCAATCTCACACCCTCGCGATCAAGACTATTTAAGCTTATGGGTAAGGTAAAAGGTATGAGGTGGAGCTGCAGCAAGTGACTAGCATGTATGATGGCTAACATACGCAAATGAGAGCGAGAAGAGAAGGCAATGCACGGTCGAGAAACTATGATCAAGAAGTGATCCTAGAGCAACCTACGTCAAGCATAACTCCAACACCGTGTTCACTTCCGGGACTCCGCCGGAAAGAGACCGTCACGGTTACACACGCGGTTGATGTATTTTAATTAAGGTCAACTTCAGGTTTTCTACAACCGGACATTAACAAATTCACATCTGCCCATAACCGCGGGCACGGCTTTCAAAAGTTCAAAACCCTGCAGGGGTGTCCCAACTTAGCCCATCACAAGCTCTCACGGTCAATGAAGGATATTCCTTCTAGCAGGAAGACCCGATCAGGCTCGGAATCCCGGTTACAAGACATCCTCGACAATGGTAAAACAAGTCCAGCAAGACCACCCGCTGTGCCGACAAATCCCGATAGGAGCTCCACATATCTCGTTCTCAGGGCACACCGGATAAGCTAAGCGTACGGGAGCCAACATAACCCAAGTTGCCAAGGGACGGCCCCGCACGGTGCTCTGGGTTGGACCAACACTTAGACAAGCACTGGCCCGGGGGTTTAAAATAAAGATGACCCTTGGGCTGGCCTAACCCAAGGGAAAAAAGGCTAGGTGGCGAATGGTAAAACCAAGGTTGGGCCTTGTTGGAGGAGTTTTATTCAAGGCGAACTGTTAAGGGGTTCCCATTATAATCCAACCGCGTAAGGAACACAAAATCCGGGAACATAACACCAATATGACGGAAACTAGGGCGGCAAGAGTGGAACAAAACACCAGGCATAAGGCCAAGCCTTCCACCCTTTACCAAGTATATAGATGCATTAATTAAATAAGAGATATTGTACCCTGCAAAAAAAAGAGATATTGTGATATCCCAACAAAATATCCATGTTCCAACAAGGCACAAAACTCCAATCTTCACCTGCAACTAACAACGCTATAAGAGGGGCTGAGCAAAGCGGTAACATAGCCAAACAACGGTTTGCTAGGACAAGGTGGGTTAGAGGCTTGGTTCAACAATATGGGGTGCATGATAAGCAAGTGGTAGGTATCGCAGCATAGGCATAGAAAAAGAACGAGCAACTAGCAAGCAAAGATAGAAGTGATTTCGAGGGTATGGTCATCTTGCCTGAAATCCCGCAAGGAGAAGAACGAGTCCATGAAGAAGACAAACGGACGAAGTCGAACGGATCCTCACAAACGCGACGTTATCGGAACCAACCCGAAGAAGCAACATCGGAAAGAAGCAAACAATCATGGTAATCAACCATCACATAATCATGGCATGATGCACAATCAAGTATGATGCATGTCCGGTTAAATGATACATGGCATGGCATGGCAAAGTGCACAAACAACACTACAAGTTAAGTGGAGCTCAATATGCAACGAGTTGCATATTGACGAAACACCACATTCAAGTTATGTAGTTCGATCTTGTTTATGTACCCAACAATATTAAATGTTGTTAAACATGGAAGAGGGTGAAGCAAAGTAAAACTACCTACCTAGTCAAGGTTAAATGAGGCCGGAAGCAACGAACAACAATTCCGATAAATCCCCATATGCATATATTAGGTTTGGTACTGTTCTGCCCTAAACACAATTTTTGATTTGTTAAACATGCAAAGTAAATCCATCATGATAATCTAGGCATTTTTCTACCCCATTTACATATAGAGATTATTTAAAACCGAGCTACGGTTATTTAGTTATGAAATAAATCATTTTAACATGGCAATATGGGAAAATATATGCAAACATCATTTTAAACATTTTAAACATGGATGAAAATGATATATTATGAAACTACACAAAATTCTAAGCAACTTTCATGTTAAGTTTGTTTAAATCCGATGCACGGTTAAAGAGTTATTATATGCATGAAGTTAGAGGGTTTTTCTGTAAAACTATAATTCCCCGGTTAATTAGCAAAACACAGAGGCCAGAAAAAAATGGAATGGGCCGAAACTGGCAGGCCCAGAGGTGCACAGGGGAGGCTGGGGCTGCTCACCACTGGGCCTTGGCCCAACTAGTGGAGAGGGAAGGCCTGTAGGGGGCGCGCAGCTAGGCCTGCTAGCGCTGCGCTCGGTCAACGCGCGAGCGAGACGAGTGGGTGAGCTGCTGCTGTTTGTTTTTGAAGAACAGAAACAGCAGCACGCCCATGGAGATGCAGGCGACGACGGCAGGGGGGTCCCAGCGACGGGGACGGCGGGAACCAGCGGGAACGGGCGGATCGAGTCGTGCGGCGTCGGTTCCGGGCAACAGCGGCGGCAGATGGAGCTCGGGCGCGGGACACAACCATCCATGGCGGCGGTCCTGCTCGAACAGAGAGGCACGAGCGATGGAGAGGTGAGGAAAGGAGAAAGAGCGCAAGGTGAAGGGAGAGGGAAGCGGCGGCAGGGCTCACCGGAGCGCATGGGGCGGCACGGAGTAGCTGCTTGCTCCGGCGAGGTCTAGCTATGGAGGCGCGCCGGCGTCGAGGTGTGGCGAGACGCGGGCGTCCTCCTCTGCTCAAAGCAGAGGCCGGAACTGTCGTTGGCGGCGCGCCAGAAGTTGACAACGGCGAGGAGCAGCAGGGATGGGGGTCTGACGACGGGACGGTGACGGCGATGGACTTGGCACAGAGGAGGCCAGCGGGAGGAAGATCCTCTCAGGCGCGCTCGGGGTCGAGCTCGCGCGCGAGGCCCTCGGGCATGATGATCTGGGTACGCTGCAGGCTCGGGGAGGCATCGGAGGATTGATCAGAGGAGGCCATGGTGCTCCCTGTGAAACAGCACACGAGGAGAGGGAGTGGTTAGCGAAGAGAAGAAAACAGGGAAAGGAAGGGAAAGGAAACGGAGGGGCGATGCGAGTTCCTGGGGGTGGTTGCCGGCAGCGGCGCTGGTCGTCGGGTGAGGAAGGAGGCCGCGGAGAAGCTTCGATGGCCGGCTGGTGCACGGGTTGTTGGGGCCTCGGGCGCTTGGGGCTGCAGGAGGTGGACGAGGGAATCAGGGGAGGCGCTGGTTGGAGGGGGGAGATCGACATGATTTTTGGATCGGGGACGCACAAACTGATTGGATGGGGATCGATCCCGAGGTGGGAGATGCAGTGCGGCGGCGGCGGCAGGGACAAACCCCCTAGATTTTAGGGTTTTGTCCAGATTTAGACTAGGAGTCTTTTATATATGGAAAGAGGGGGGAAGTTTAGGGTAGATTCGGACCCTTCGATCGAAATCGGGCGGTTGAGAAAAATAGACTGGTTGAGTGCAAAACTAAACCAAAGGTAATTGGGGAACTAGGTGTAGCGCGATTTGGTCCCTCTGATCAAAATTGGATGGGCCGAGATAACTAGGTTAGGAAGTCCAATAAACAAAACAGAGATGTTTTGTAGATGTTTGGGGATGATCCGGATCCAACGATGATGAAAGTCCGGTTCGGTTCCGGGGCAGCTTTCGGACGCGCGCGAGGAGGGCTGCGGGCTGACAAGAGTGGTTAGGTTGGACCTGACGGTAGGTAGTGGGCTGTGTAGACGGTCTAGAGAGGAAAGAGAGGGAAAGCCCGGCAACAGTTTTCGGAGACCGAAAACGTCCGACGTTAGACCGGCTATACTGCCGCTATAGTTATCCATTGGGGCATCAAACGGACTCCGAACGCGATGAAACTTGGCAAGCGGCCTACCTACAACATAACAACACCGCACGCCAACTTTCATCCCATTCCGAGAACATTTTCCGGCCACTTATAAAACACTATTTCGGACAAGCCGAGGGCGCGTGCAAGTGTGGCTGGGCTCAGAACGGACAACGGAAAGAACTGGGAGATCCGGACGGATGGAAGTTTTGAAAAACATGATGATGCAATGCACATGATGACATGATAAGATGCGACACGCAAGCAAATGACAAGGCAATGACGACAAATAACTGGAAGACACTTGGTGTCTCGGGGCGTTACAACACTCCACCACTACGAGAGGATCTCGTCCCGAGATCTAGAATGGCACCGGAGGGACAACGGAAGAGAAAGAGAGGAGGTAGAACTAAGTTGCTTCTTTGACGAATGAGTGAAACCAAAGAACCTTGAAAAGGTTAAGCTATTTCGAGAAAAGAATACAATGGAGATGAACAAAGTTGAAAACACTCCGTTAGTAAAGATGAACAAGGAAGAACAACTTTGGGCAGCACTCCGATTGAAAAGAAAAGGAATTGAATAAGAACTTGATAAGATGAGAAGATATTTGATGAAATCACAACACACTGCCTCCGGAACTATTGAATGAAAGGAACAAGGGGTAACAAAGATCTCATACAGTACTCCGGTTGAAAAGAGGTGCAAGGCTTGATAAGGCGAAAAGAACTTGAGCAAAAGGGCACAACACTCTGGTTAAATGGATAGGCATGAAAAGAGCATGATCTTTGACAAAACGAGATGATGGGTTGAAAAGAGCAACAACACAATGCCTCCGGAAGAAATGAAAGAATAGAAGAAAGCTGATTGAAATAAAAGAATGGAGAAGAAAAATGTCAACTTCTGCCAGAAAAGAGCTTGAGAAGGCATCCTTAGGAGACGGGTCGAGCGGAGTTGTTGGAACACCAACAACGAAAAGAATACGCTCGATATGGTCTTATGGAATACATCTCAAATTATGAGGTGACCACCTGCCACTCACGGGAAAAAAGAATTGGATTGATATGGACAATGAGATGAGAAAGTTATTTCACCGGGAGGATAGATGAAGAACTAGGATCATATATTATCACCATTAATAGCAACAATCTTAGGGAAAGCTTTAGGTGAAATATAACCCCAGATGACTCCAATGACGAGATTGATGGATTTAAAAATATCTCAATCCTGACAACTTGCGAATCATGAAACACGAAAGAAATTGTCAAAATGACATAACACCACCTGAAAAGATAAGGTAGAAGGAATTGCACTCCGGATTGCACGAAGAAGAATACTTGAGCTTCTCTGAAAAGAATCTTGATGAACACTTCGAAAAATAATTAAATCATTGACGAACCATCATGTAGAACCTTCGTGAGAACTCCGGTAACAAAAGGATAATGAGAAGAAAGGGAAGTTGAAAACACAAAGTGAAACCTTGTAATGCTTTAGATATATCTCCGTGATGATATAATTGCGAGAGCTTGGAACTCCGGAAAAGAAAGATGAGCTATTGAAACCAAGAATTTGAAGAACCTCCGGAATAGAGAATTGAGTTCACTCGATGAAACAAGAATAAGAATTACATTATGCATATTCTTCACCAATTAAATTGATGACAAGCAATGGACTTGGCATACTACTTATTCTCGTAGAAAGGATTTAAAATAGATATAGCATAAACTTGGAAAGTCTTCAATGAACCACCGGTAGATTTGGGAACAACGAATGGATTGATATGATGAAGAAGGAAGAGAACTCTTGAGCAAACCACCGTAAGAATTGAAAAACGAACGAAATAAAGGAATGAATCACCGGTAAGAATTAGCAAATGAACAAAGATATATGAGAGAGTTTAGATACAAGGGAATGGAGAGATCATGAATTATTAGAGAATATTTAAATGATGCACCCGTAAGATTGGAGAACGAGAGCTGAAAGCTGAGAAATAAATAATATTTGAAAAGATGGCCTTCGGGGAAAAGAAATGGAAAAACAACTCATGAAATGCTCCAGATGGGTGAAAAAAATTCTCACAATCAAGAACAATTTTGAGAGGATGGCATTAATCTAGAATCATGAATCTCTGAGAGAACGGATAAAATATGGAGGGAAAACTCTTCTTCGGTCTTCAAAATCCAAGAATGATGAAGAGAAACAACACCATGACTCGTTTAGGCACTCCGGAAGAATCAAAAGCGAAGAGGTTGAGCCAACGATGAAAAGAATTTGAAAGGTCTTGGAGAAGGGCAATTGACTGATGACAATTCATTCTTACGTCAATTTTGAAATGAATTTGAGAATAACTCCGGTAAAATTAGAAGAGTCAGGTAAGATCCTGGAAAATGACCTGTGGGTTAGGGCCCACTCAAGAGAAAAACACTGTTAGAATGATTAAAAAGAGAGATTGCACCGGTTGAATTAAAAGGCTTGAATGAGATAACATCCTCAAAATAACTTGAACGGATTAAAAGCGGAAACACGAATCTCGAGATATCTTCGGCACTCCGGAACAAAGAATAGCGAGAGGTGAATGATTAAGAATTGCACCCGTATGAGAAGACATTTGAAACGAGTAAAGGATATGATCAACACCAAAAACTTGAATTCGACCCACCGGAGAAGAATTATAATGGGTAAAGATATACTTGAGGTTCCGATAGGATCTTCATGAAAATCACCGGGTAAGAACATTGAAAGGAAAGAAAGAAGAGACTTTCACATCAATAAAATGATACTTGATTGAGATATATGAGTCCTCGGAGAAAACAAGGGAGGGAGGGCGGAAAAAAAACAAAGGCAACTTGGAGATGGATGAAACAAACAACATTGAGAAAACTTGAGTTGATCTTGCAGATGTTGATCGGATCCACTTGAAGAGAAATACGTCGGTTGAAAAGGATTGACATGACAATACCGATTATCAAGAAGGATTAATATTCACATCGGAGTATGAGAACACCGTTTAGGAAAGATATGGAATCAACATTTGACTTTGAAGCAACTCGAATACCACAACTCCAAACAAAACAAAGGATTGTCTTGCAAAATAAGCCGGAACAAACATATGATAGAGATTTCGTCCGAAGTTTTTGTGGTGGGGCCTACACGGGCTCGATCGTACAGCACCATCATGTACAAGGCAGTGCACATGACATACGAAGCGTCCCCGAGTCGGCATAGCCAAGGACTCTTTAAGACACAACGAGACCACTGTAAAACCAACCGTGAATAGGCGGACCACTAGACGTCGAACCCCAATTTCATATCATACATCTGTCGGAAAGATATCCTAAGAGCTACTTGAATTCCCACTTATAAACTCCCGAAATTTTCCGGTTATGCAATCAGGTGTTGGGGATACAGGGGAAGCATAATATCTCACCCAAAACTAGCAAATCCTACATCCAGCTGTATCCATCCTTCAACACATAACCAAGAAACCTTTGGAAATCATCTACCTCAACCTTCGAAAAGCATCCGTTATACGAGTTATGGCAATACTCCCGAACTCCCGCCCCAGTACTGGGTGGCGTCGAGGTTATCTCACCAACAACTGCATAAAAGAGATTTTCGATGTCGGCGAAACTAAGCTCAGGTATTCCAGAACTGCAATGATAAAATTGTGACGACAACACCTCGGAGCTCAACTCCCCGGGACACTGCCACAACCCCTAAATGTCAGTAGGCACCAAGAACAATGTTCTCGTCACAAACCCATCGGAACGATTCCAAGATACCCGCGTGATCCTAATTTTTTTAGTGAAATTTCAGAAGAGAAGAGTCAAAACTCTACGTCAGGATGCCTCACCAGAGCGACGAAGGGACTGAGGAGTAAAAAGAAGTCCTAACTCTCCGATATATATAATTCCTAAATGACTCAAAACATTTCTAGACTCAATAACGCCAGCGATTCGATCAAGCAAGGGGCTCCTAAGGTCGGGGAAGGCTCTGATACCAACTTGTAATGCCCTCGATGCGGCTATATCTCCCACGTGTCGAAGCACGACTTAGAGGCATAACCGCATTGAAAGCAATGTCGCAACTGAGGTAATCTTCACACAACCCATGTAATACATAAGGGAAAAGATACATAGTTGGCTTACAATCGCCACTTCACACAATTACATGAATAAAGCATTACATCATCCAGATACACACAAGGTCCGACTATGGAACCAAAATAAAAGAAGACTACCCCAAAAGCTACACAGATCCCCGATCGACCCCAACTGGGCTCCACTATTGATCAACTGGAAAACAGAACAACATAAAGAACACGATCTTCATAGAGCTCCTCCTTGAGCTTGGTTGCGTCATCTTCACGGTTCAACGACACCTGCAAACTGGTTTTGGAAGTATCTGTGAGTCACGGGGACTCAGCAATCTCACACCCTCGCGATCAAGACTATTTAAGCTTATGGGTAAGGTAAAAGGTATGAGGTGGAGCTGCAGCAAGTGACTAGCATGTATGATGGCTAACATACGCAAATGAGAGCGAGAAGAGAAGGCAATGCACGGTCGAGAAACTATGATCAAGAAGTGATCCTAGAGCAACCTACGTCAAGCATAACTCCAACACCGTGTTCACTTCCGGGACTCCGCCGGAAAGAGACCGTCACGGTTACACACGCGGTTGATGTATTTTAATTAAGGTCAACTTCAGGTTTTCTACAACCGGACATTAACAAATTCACATCTGCCCATAACCGCGGGCACGGCTTTCAAAAGTTCAAAACCCTGCAGGGGTGTCCCAACTTAGCCCATCACAAGCTCTCACGGTCAATGAAGGATATTCCTTCTAGCAGGAAGACCCGATCAGGCTCGGAATCCCGGTTACAAGACATCCTCGACAATGGTAAAACAAGTCCAGCAAGACCACCCGCTGTGCCGACAAATCCCGATAGGAGCTCCACATATCTCGTTCTCAGGGCACACCGGATAAGCTAAGCGTACGGGAGCCAACATAACCCAAGTTGCCAAGGGACGGCCCCGCACGGTGCTCTGGGTTGGACCAACACTTAGACAAGCACTGGCCCGGGGGTTTAAAATAAAGATGACCCTTGGGCTGGCCTAACCCAAGGGAAAAAAGGCTAGGTGGCGAATGGTAAAACCAAGGTTGGGCCTTGTTGGAGGAGTTTTATTCAAGGCGAACTGTCAAGGGGTTCCCATTATAATCCAACCGCGTAAGGAACACAAAATCCGGGAACATAACACCAATATGACGGAAACTAGGGCGGCAAGAGTGGAACAAAACACCAGGCATAAGGCCAAGCCTTCCACCCTTTACCAAGTATATAGATGCATTAATTAAATAAGAGATATTGTACCCTGCAAAAAAAAAGATATTGTGATATCCCAACAAAATATCCATGTTCCAACAAGGCACAAAACTCCAATCTTCACCTGCAACTAACAACGCTATAAGAGGGGCTGAGCAAAGCGGTAACATAGCCAAACAACGGTTTGCTAGGACAAGGTGGGTTAGAGGCTTGGTTCAACAATATGGGGTGCATGATAAGCAAGTGGTAGGTATCGCAGCATAGGCATAGAAAAAGAACGAGCAACTAGCAAGCAAAGATAGAAGTGATTTCGAGGGTATGGTCATCTTGCCTGAAATCCCGCAAGGAGAAGAACGAGTCCATGAAGAAGACAAACGGACGAAGTCGAACGGATCCTCACAAACGCGACGTTATCGGAACCAACCCGAAGAAGCAACATCGGAAAGAAGCAAACAATCATGGTAATCAACCATCACATAATCATGGCATGATGCACAATCAAGTATGATGCATGTCCGGTTAAATGATACATGGCATGGCATGGCAAAGTGCACAAACAACACTACAAGTTAAGTGGAGCTCAATATGCAACGAGTTGCATATTGACGAAACACCACATTCAAGTTATGTAGTTCGATCTTGTTTATGTACCCAACAATATTAAATGTTGTTAAACATGGAAGAGGGTGAAGCAAAGTAAAACTACCTACCTAGTCAAGGTTAAATGAGGGCGGAAGCAACGAACAACAATTCCGATAAATCCCCATATGCATATATTAGGTTTGGTACTGTTCTGCCCTAAACACAATTTTTGATTTGTTAAACATGCAAAGTAAATCCATCATGATAATCTAGGCATTTTTCTACCCCATTTACATATAGAGATTATTTAAAACCGAGCTACGGTTATTTAGTTATGAAATAAATCATTTTAACATGGCAATATGGGAAAATATATGCAAACATCATTTTAAACATTTTAAACATGGATGAAAA
Source organism: Triticum urartu (assembly GCF_056163025.1). Classification (NCBI taxonomy): domain Eukaryota; kingdom Viridiplantae; phylum Streptophyta; class Magnoliopsida; order Poales; family Poaceae; genus Triticum; species Triticum urartu. The sequence goes on along the minus strand of NC_141873.1, from coordinate 187,087,826 downwards.
TGATATATTATGAAACTACACAAAATTCTAAGCAACTTTCATGTTAAGTTTGTTTAAATCCGATGCACGGTTAAAGAGTTATTATATGCATGAAGTTAGAGGGTTTTTCTGTAAAACTATAATTCCCCGGTTAATTAGCAAAACACAGAGGCCAGAAAAAAATGGAATGGGCCGAAACTGGCAGGCCCAGAGGTGCACAGGGGAGGCTGGGGCTGCTCACCACTGGGCCTTGGCCCAACTAGTGGAGAGGGAAGGCCTGTAGGGGGCGCGCAGCTAGGCCTGCTAGCGCTGCGCTCGGTCAACGCGCGAGCGAGACGAGTGGGTGAGCTGCTGCTGTTTGTTTTTGAAGAACAGAAACAGCAGCACGCCCATGGAGATGCAGGCGACGACGGCAGGGGGGTCCCAGCGACGGGGACGGCGGGAACCAGCGGGAACGGGCGGATCGAGTCGTGCGGCGTCGGTTCCGGGCAACAGCGGCGGCAGATGGAGCTCGGGCGCGGGACACAACCATCCATGGCGGCGGTCCTGCTCGAACAGAGAGGCACGAGCGATGGAGAGGTGAGGAAAGGAGAAAGAGCGCAAGGTGAAGGGAGAGGGAAGCGGCGGCAGGGCTCACCGGAGCGCATGGGGCGGCACGGAGTAGCTGCTTGCTCCGGCGAGGTCTAGCTATGGAGGCGCGCCGGCGTCGAGGTGTATTTCTTTGACGAATGAGTGAAACCAAAGAACCTTGAAAAGGTTAAGCTATTTCGATAAAAGAATACAATGGAGATGAACAAAGTTGAAAACACTCCGTTAAGTAAAGATGAACAAGGAAGAACAACTTTGGGCAGCACTCCGATTGAAAAGAGAAGGAATTGAATAAGAACTTGATAAGATGAGAAGATATTTGATGAAATCACAACACACTGCCTCCGGAACTATTGAATGAAAGGAACAAGGGGTAACAAAGATCTCATACAGTACTCCGGTTGAAAAGAGGTGCAAGGCTTGATAAGGCGAAAAGAACTTGAGCAAAAGGGCACAACACTCTGGTTAAATGGATAGGCATGAAAAGAGCATGATCTTTGACAAAACGAGATGATGGGTTGAAAAGAGCAACAGCACATGATGACATGATAAGATGCGACACACAAGCAAATGACAAGGCAACAATGGCGAATAACTAGAAGACACCTGGCGCATCGGTCTCGGGGCGTTACAGCATTCTTCACCCATTATGACTGAAGCCTGATTATCACATTGTATTGCCATGTGTTACAAACTGTTTTTGAAATGTAACTCCTACCCATCATACGAAAACTTGGTTTATATTATGATTTTCATTTCCATATCATTATTTATACTCTTGTCTTAGATTAAGAAAACTTGGTTCTTTGAAGTTCAGATTATGAGTTCACAATTAGTTTAATCCTGACCATGCGCAGTTTTTTGCATAAAATGGTGCAAAAAATTTGTACAGAAAGAAGCGAGAGCACACGGTATGTATAATTCTGCTTACTTTGAATGATTATATGCTTACTCACCGGGTATAATAGCTCAATTTTTGTTCTTTGAAGAATTGAAGGTATTACTATACTCACTGGGTATGATAGCTCAATTTTTGTTCTTTCTAACTACTCGGTGATAAAATGCTATGCTGCAATATTTGGTTCCTGTTTTAGTGGAAGTTGGAGCTTTTACCTATGGTTTGCGGAAATTTGTGTTTTGAATACTTTGAATGAGGCAGAGGTTAAATTCTCTGTAAATAAAGAGAGACAACAAGGATTAGTGAGTTTATGTCTTTGTTCGTACTGTTTTTATACAAGGACAACAATGAACGACATATGTACTTTTCATCCTATTCGTTTCTAGCATGTAAATGTAAGTATTTCTTCATGCACGCGAGAAAGAAAATATTAGTTCTTACATGTTTGAGGATATGTATAACCATAATATGTAATGCAATTGTCGTGAGAAGAACGAGGAGGAGAGGTGTGTGATGCTAGACATATTAGCAAATTTTTAGTTCAGTTGATTACATTCAGAGTGTTCTTCTATTGCAACATACGGGCCTTGTTCACTGCATACACATATATACTACTATCTTATAGAATATGTTAATCAAGGATGAAGAGGTGGATAAGTTTGTGGCTTTAGTTACTGAATGTCCAGATATGGCTTGCTTCTCAACTAGGGCCTACATTTAGAGAAGACATATTCATATGTAAGTGATTTATAAGGTCCTTTTTCTATATATGTTTGCAAAGTTTGTCGGTATTATTATGCAGAGACAACTTGCCATGGTTCTGCGTAGATGTGTTCTTTCATTTCTCAATTTCTTTTGCTTTAAAACGATGTTGATTGGCTGAAAGAATGGTTCTGCATGGTTTGCACACTCACACCTACTTGAAATTAGAGTTTTATTAGCAAATCCATTTAGAACAATGTTAACATTTTACATTTTTTCTACAGAAAGTTGTGCACTGCAGGGGTCTATACCCAGGAACCAAGGAAGGCAACTCAGAAGTTCCTCCCTGCCAATAATCAAGATTGACAAGGATAGGAGGGCAGAGAGATCATGCTGCCATGGAATTGGTCCATTTGTCATTGCCTTGCTGCTTTCATGTTCCCTGATATTCAGTAGCCATATACTTCAGGATTTAGGATGTGATTTCACATGCATCACTGATCGTAGTTGATGCTTTTGTCGGTTCAGGATGAGCTATTTTGTGTACAGTTGCTATTGGCCATGGAAAGACTGGTTATGCATGGCTCGGTTTTATTAAGCTTAGATGGAAATTTGATGGACCACCAAAATTCATACGAAACAAACAAAGGCTAAGTAGAGCCCCAAATTAGAGACACGATGGATGTCCATCCTGATCACTATTAGATTTTGTCATTTGTCATCTAAGAGTTACTAATAGACTTACAATCTCAAACGACTACCTGTATTTTTCAGAAAAATTGCTGACCTGGCCTTATTTGGGCATAGGACATGCTTGTACGTTTTGTGCAAGTTACAGGAGGCACATTCTATTTAAAATGGATAGATTGCAAATTTTCTTATACCTCCATTGGTCAGGACCTGACCATGGAAGAATGAACCCTAAATGATGTCAAATGAACTATATTGGGGAGGATCTCCACATAATATTTCACCAGCTTAGGCACCCGTATTGTCTGTCAGACAGATTCCTGACTGGTTATGTATGGGTCGTCGCTTAGTATGGCCGGGGAAGGGCTGGCCACCGAACCACATTAGTCGTAGGTAATGAGTAGCCTTATTTTGGTGATAAAGATGTGAAATCAATGCAACATGATGGTTTGCTGTTGCGAGCGGAGCGACACCATTCTGTGGGGGAGGCGAGAAGCGCTAGCGAGCCAGCGACAGCTGTTCTGAGTCAAGTGAGGCGGTGCTGCAAACACCGTGTTTCATTGATGCGAGCGGTGCCGCGGGGCGGCCAGCGTCGACTACGGTGGAGCTGCGGAGTGGGTCACTGCAAGCAATGATGTGGGAGACCGACGTCTGCTGGGAAGTGGTGCAACAAGTGGTGCCGAGGAGGCATGGGAGCCAAGGTAGTCGGGCAAATCCAACGGCGCACATGTCCTGATCGTACAACTCAGGAGGGGGCGGTCACCGAATGTGATCGTCTGGCTGACGCCTGCCGTTTTCCTATTTGGGTATGGGGCATGTTGGTTCATGAAATAGTCGACACGTCTTTATGACTTAGGAATTCTATCCACCTTGCATCAAATTTGAAATCCTCTAAGAGAATTATTCTATGTTATGATACAAATATTTATGTTTCATAGTATATCATGCTTTCAGTCGAGACGTGCGTTGCACGTGCATGCTTACTAGTAAAAATAAAGTAGTTCTTACTAAAAATAAACTAGTTCAACTACTTCTATTAATTTTCTTACTAATTCTATTAAACACTTACTAAAAAACAGTAAAAAACTACATTATACAATAGCAAAAAACTACAGTAAAAACAGAAAAATAGAGATGGAGGGAGGAGGTGTGGGAGGAGGAGGAGGGAGGAGAGAGGAGGAGGGGGAGGGCGGTGGGATCGAAGGAGGGAGGAGGAGGGAGGGAGGAGGGGGTGGGAGGAGGGAGGAGAGAGGAGGGGGAGGGGGCGGTGGGAGGAGGGCTGCCGGCGGAGGAAGGAGGAGGGGTGTCAGGAGGAGGAGAGAGGAGGGGGAGGCCGAAGGTGGAGGGAGGAGGGTGCGGTGGGAGGGGGAGGGAGGGGAGGAGGAGGGATGGAGGGAGTACCTCGGTGGAGGAGGAGCAGCACGGCGGCGGACGACGGGGCATGCGGGGGAGAGTGACTAAGAGGGAGAGTTAGAGGGTCGATCGCGTGGGGACGATAATGTAGGGTTAGTAGTAGCGCTGTGTCACAACCCTAGAATTGCTTGTAGCTAATTGCATGAAAGCATTCATGTCATCACGTTTAATTCAAATGAATTTGAATTGGGGATGTTCAAACCCTAGCACCACATGAATTCAAATAGGTTCAAAAAAATCATTTTCAATGAACAAAAAATGTCCTTTGAAAATGTTCTTGATTTCTGATAAAGGCAAAAACCTCTACCAAAAATGATGAACATATTTCTAGGTCATTCCTGTATTTTTGAATTAAATCATAATGTGTTTGAATTGGGGCATTTGAATTCTATAAATATTTTAAATGCTCCAAATATTCTGGAATCACTTGAGGGCCTCTGGAATAATTCAGTTAGTGCCCATAATTAATTTCAGAATTTAATAAAATGATTTACTTCCTAAAACTAAATCAAAACAGAGGCAAACAAATAGAAAACAGAAAGTAAATGAAAGGAATAACTTACCTGGGCAGGCTCACCTGTAGCGGCAGCCCAGCCGGCCCAGTACTATGCAACCCAGCTGCTAGTCGTCCTCAACCTCTGCCAGTAGGCAGCGGCGAAGGTGGGCATGGCGCGCGCTGAGGCCGCCAGCTCCTCCCTGCCTGCTTCACCCTCCCTGGCCCTTCTAGCGACGCCACGGAGACGCCCCAAAACCCCTCTCTCCTCTCCCTCACTCGCTGCTCTCTCTCCCCTCCCCTGTCTTGTTCTCTTCCCCATCACCGAGCATGCCCATCGCCGCCGCTCGCTGCCACCGCGTCCACCGGCCACCCCTCAAGCCCTCTCCGTCTCCGGGATCTCCGCCATTGTCTACTACATCTCCTCGGCGAAGGAAGCAAGCCTGGACGCCCGGAAGCGTCGCCATCAAGCTCGTCCCCGCCGCCTCTGCCCGGAGATCTCCGACGCCGTTCCGTCGTCACCAAGCCGTCCCCGAGCCCACTTAGCGTCTCGTCCGACTCCTCGTGAGCTCCTCTTCTCTTCCCCTCACTCTGTGCACTCGATTTCGTCCCCTAGCTAGCTTCCCCGCCGGACCCGAGAGCTCACCACCGCCGGACCTCACGTTGTCGTGGCCAGAGTCCGTTTCTGTCGCTCTTGAGTACGCGGACGTGCTCCTAGCATCTCCAGGGAGCTAACCCGCAGCCCATCCTGCTCCCTAGCGCACCGCAGCACCGTGCCCGCACGCATCCGAACTTTGGCCGCCGCCTAGCTCGCTGCTGCCGTCACCTTAGACCACCGCAGCCCCTGGTTGCTCCATTAGATGCGCGCGAGCGTCAGCTCGCCGAAGAGGCCAACCGCGTCGCAAACTGCCGCATGTAGCACGAGCCCGAGCAACTCCGGCGAGCCTTCACCGCGAGATGTGGTCGTCGGTGCTTAATCCGGCGACGCTGACGTGGCAGGATTAGATTAGGTGCTAATCACCCAGTTAATCAACCCCGAGTCGATGACATGTGGGACCCGCACTGCTAGTGACACAACTGAAGTTAAATAACCCCTGTTAACCCCCTGAGTAAATGACAAGTGGAGCCCACTAGTCAGATTTGACTTTGGTCAATGCTTACGTCACCCTGACTTAGTGTTGACGCAGTAAAGGTTTTCTGGAATTTAAAATAAATCAGAAATGATTTATGAATTTCAGAAAACAACCTAAACTTCAAAAAATCATAGAAATTAAACCGTAACTCCAAATGAAATAATTTATATATGAAAAATTATCAGCAAAATATGAAGAATCTGTTTATGGCACTTTCATGCATGTTTGAACAAGCTAAACTCACTGGATAGGATAAATCATGATTAGGGCAATTTATGAACTAGCATTTGGAGTTGGAGTTTAACCTTGTTTGAATTCCACTTCAATTAACTTGGCTAGATATTGCATTAGGTGAATTGAGTACCTTAACATGACATGTCATTCATGTGAATGTGCATTGCATTGATTGCATTCTTTCTCTGTTTGCCGGTGTTGTTCCCTCTCAGTGGATGTTGTTCCGACGTTGAGTTCGATGACACCGATGAAGAGCTATACTATCTTCAGAAGTGCCAGGCAAGCAAAACCCCCTTGTTCATTCCGATACAATACCATTCTCTCGCTCCTGCTCTCTTTTACTGCATTAGGACAACATCGATTCAACTGTTACATGCTGCGGTAGTTGAACCCCTTTCCTCTGCATGACCTGTCATTGCCACAGTAAATAGATGAAACCCACTAGCATGAGTAGGAGTTATTTGAGCCTTGATGCGCCTACTCATTCATGCTTGATTGTCATGCTTGCTATTGCTTAGAGTTGTGTCAGGTCTGATTCATCAGGGATGAATTGGAAAGTTGTGAACATGTCCTACTGTTGAGAGCTAAGGGTGTGAACACGATTTGGTAAACGTAGCGGTGAGAGGCCATGTAGGGTTACATGGTGGGTTGTCTCATTGAAACCGTCCTCGGGAACTGAGTTCTGTGTTTCTGATCCATGAACAGTTACTACCACACATTGGGCTCCGGGCACTCCAAGCTCTCTGGACTTATTAATCAACCTGATCTCTGTCCAGGAGTTGCAACTAGTTGCTGGTGTTTGTAGGTAGTGTTAGTAGTCTACCAAGTGGCACCCGGTACAGGTGGGCTTGGGACAGACTAGGCACCTTGGCCGGGTATACCAAGCATCGCCCGTTTGGTGGGCTTGGAACCCTGTACACATCGTTTGGGGCCGTGAGCGACACCCCGGCCGGATCTCCTTGCGGATGGAACCCGAATAGGCGATAAACCTGGACTAGAGACTTGTGTGGTTAGTCAGGTTGTGGCTGACTCCCTCGTCAGGCTTCCGCTTGAAGGTTGCCGAGATACACGACGTGTACATGGTGGCAAGAGGCGAGAGCGTGTGTGAAGAAGTACACCCCTACAGGGTTAACATCATCTATTCGAATAGCCGTGTCCGCGGTAAAGGACTTCTGGGTTGCCTGTATAGTTCATAGACAAGTGAAAGTGGATACTCTAAAATGCGCAAGATAAGCGTGAGTGTTATGGATGGCGTTCTCGTAGGGAGACGCGAGCGGATCCATAGTGGTGTATTGATATGGTGAATATGTGGACTCGTGTGCGCCACCTCAAAAGAGTTACTTGCAGTCGTAGTTCAGGATAGCCACCGAGTCAAAGCTGGCTTGCTGCAGTTAAACTCCACCCCCCCCCATTTGTTGATACCGATGCATATGTAGCTAGTTCTGATGTAAGTCTTGCTGGGTACATTTGTACTCACGTTTGCTTAATTTATGTTTTTGCAGAGAGACTTCAGTCTCGCTAGTAGTTCCGCGTGGACTTCGACATTTAGCTTGTTACCTCAGCTACGATCTTGTGCCCTCGACAGGGTCTTGTAGATAGTTAGGCTTCTCATCTCTTTTTATTTTATAGTTGTCTGTACTCAGACAAGTTAAGCTTTCGCTTGTGCTTGTTGCTTGTATGCTTTGTATGTTGGCTCATGAGACCCATGTTTGTAATACTTGGCCCCTCAGAGCCTAATGATAAATACTTTGAGTTGTAGAGTTTTGTTGTGATGCCATGTTGTATTTACACATATCGGGCATATTGTGTGTATGATTGAAATGCTTGGTATGTGTGGGATCCGACAACCTAGTTTTTTATCCTTGGTAGCCTCTCTTATGGGGAAATGTAGTCTAGTGCTTCCACTGAGCCATGGTAGTCTGCTACAGCCCGGTTTACCGGAGTCCTGCTAGCCTAGTTACTACTACTCGGAACACTTAGACTGGCCGGCATGTGATCCACTTTGTTCCTGTGTCTGTCCCTTCGGGGAAATGTCACACGGTGTCTTCCAAGTCCTGCTAGCCTGCTACAGCCCGGGTTCCCGGAGTCCTGTTAGCCCAGTTGCTACAGCTCGGATTCACACGTTGATGACCGACACGTTCGATGTTGGTTCATGTATTCATGTCCCCGTAAGTTAGCGCCACTTTGGGTTCACGACTAGTCATGTCGGCCCGGGTTCTTTATCATATGGATACTAGCGACACTATCATATACGTGAGCCAAAAGGCACAAATGGTCCCGGGCCAGGTAAGGTGGCACCCATGGGAATACCGTGCGTGAGGCCACAAAGTGATATGATGTGTTACATGCTAGATCGGTGTGACTTGGAATCGGGGTCCTGACAGCTTTGGTATCAGAGCCTGACTGCCTGTAGGATTACCAAGCCAACTGGTCGAAGTCGAGTCTAGAAATGCTTTAGTTATATAAGGGAATTGATGTGGAAGGGAACGTAAGGCTCTTTTTGATCCTTTACCTTGTGCCCTTCTGATCTGAGTCATCCTCTTCTCTTCTGCGGGGATTAAGAACTAGGCTTCCTCTTCTTTCTATTAGGATCACGTGTTACTAATCCATATACTCTTAGGATTGTTGGTTTCAAGCCCTAGTTCAGTTCCTACTTCTTCTGTGTGTTGACAGTTGATCTCAGAACCTTGATATTGTGATATTAAGTGGTTATGCCACCATTTTACAGGATGTCTCAAATCTTTTTGAGCATTTACAGCCGTTATGTTGTCCGAGTCATCCTAGGTTTCTAAATAGTCTGATGCATTTGTAAATCCCTTCTTAGCGTTCGAAGTTCCTTTGTGCCAGATCAACCACACTAACTAGTGGTCAAGGTACTTCATTGCCTCGGTATATATGTTGGAGTTGTTGTTATGACCCTAGGTGTCTTAGGGAATCACCTAGTAATCTAGCCATGTTTTGTGTTCATGGTGTGATGATTCTGGCCTTCATTCTCGAAAGCATCCCATGATGCCACTTGGTAGTAGGTATTCTACTCCTGAGTTTTTGGACCCAAGATTCACTCTACTTACTTCATGTTGATAGTGGTTGCTAGTTCCTTTAGGATATTAGTAACCTTTGCGGTAGTCCTCGTGGTTCATGGTATTTCCATCTTCCAAATACCATGAACTGCTTATGGCAGAAGTTCTTTTGAACCAAAAGATCACAACCAGAGTGCTCTTGGTGAGTTCTCCATTCTACATTGTGAATCTGCCAGTCCTACCTCTCTGCATGGATTATCCGCAAGAAAACTGTTGAACTTGGTTCGACATATTAATCCATGCATCCACAACTCAGAAAGTTATATGTTCCTTTGAGTTGTCCCTCTTTAGTTGTTTTCTGACCTTCGTCTATCAATTGAAAGTCAAGAGTAGTTGTGCATTCGTGTTATCGATGCCTATTATTACTGTGATCCGTCAAGACATTCTATTCCGAAATGACTAGGAGAAACAAACTCTAGTACCTTATCCATATCTAGGATTGGGTCAAAGCAGTCATACTCCACAGATCAAATGCTAATCTAGCTTTTGTTCTGTTCCACCTTGGAGTGTTACCCTCTTTATGTCGGGATTGTCATGAGAATTTCACCACCTCTTATGAATTCGTGATGCAGTGATACTTCTCACCATCATTATTCATTCCTCGGTTCCGTGTTGTCGCAACCAGAATGCCAACAAGTGAACCATGATGTGTGAAATCAATACTCCTAGCAACTGTGTTGCTTGGCAGTTAATGGACAATAATCTTATCCTTAGCGTGTTGATTATTGAATCATCACCCTAAGGTTGATCGTGCTACCTAGTCCTTATTTCCAGTGCACTTTTCGATCGATGAGTTAGGATAGTGTCAATCCTTGCTTATTTGATCATATCGTCATGCCCTGAAAAGCAAGATTGTTCTCGAGCTTAGTAACATATCGGTGGTTAGTGATTTTACAAATATCTTCTCGAAAGTATTGCCAGGTTGTCACCTGACCGCTATGTTGAGTTCGTGATCAAGTTGGTTTCTTGTAAACCACCCTTTCTCCAAGAATCTATGTTGGATACCCCTAAGCTAGTTGGTTAAGCTAAACAACAACTTGGAGAGTTGGAAGATAAAAGCTTGTCCGACTTAGTTCATCTCTAAGGGATATCTTCTGTGTGTGTGTGTGTGTTGAAGAAAGATGATATTCTCATCGATTGGTCCTCGTGATCAGTTGTTGGATCTGTTGTCTTGTCAAAACTTTGATTTGAGTGTGGGCTATCGTCAAATCAAATCAGAACCAACGATGTTCGTAATGTTGTCTTACTCATGGTTGATCCGCGAGCATACACCATTATATCTTTTGTTCTGACCAATACTATCACCTTGTTCACTTAGTCATGGAATTCCATCTTTATAAAAACCTAGATGAGCTGTTGTTGAGCCCATCGGCAACATCCTTATCCTCTCCACGACTGATGTTGAATAATAAAGCTAGTGTTGGAAACTTTTGTAAGCATTTCCTTCATGCTAGCTCATGAAGTATATGTTCGGTGAAAGAAGTGACTTCCTCTAATTCATGTGCATCCAATGCAAATTGCCGCCGTGAATTCGAGAAAGTTAGTTTTGCTTCCTCTGGAATCATACCAAGTCAGTCATGCACATGTGCGAAGTATTCTGTGGTTTGGAGACTTGCAACCTTCATTCTATATGTATCCCTAGCACACAAGCAAATGATCGATTTGTTCAAGGATAAGAAGTTTAAATGCTATTCCCGAAGGGCCCAGACGGACATGCACAAGACTTCGTTATCTTCAATGATGGTTCTCAATCTGAACTCGGTAGTGTTTTATTATAAGACTACCATGTGAACATGCTTGTCTTGGACAACGTGTTCACATGTGTGTAGCAGAACCAGCTCATGTTTTGGAGCTTGCTATTGTAGTTCATTTCCCAAGAACCTCGCGACATTGTATTGCCGACTTGTGTTGCAAACTTTCTTTTCCAGACATGTTATCTAAAATATCCTGTTACCAACCAAATCTGAATCTCAGGCAGATATGATGGTTGGAACTTTTTCCAAGATCTATGATGTAGGTCCTGACAAGGTCGATGTTCTGGACGACACACCTAGCCGAAAGATATATCATTCTAGTATCTTGATTGAGCTATTTGACCATCTTCTCCATGAGGCTTTTGACGACTTATCCTAGAAGTTGTTCCTTATGGATTTTGTGCTTCCGAAGTCCGACCTTTTACTTGATGTTCTAGATACCAAACCATATCTATAAATGGGTTGCACTAGCACATTAAGGAGAACATTAGAAGCGGAGTGCTAAATGTCTCTCGGTCGATCATCCAGGTTTTGTTCCTTGGCATTGCTAAGGACAAATCTGAGAAAGTGTTGTCTTCCTTCGCATCTGCATCGTCCATCACTATTCATCATGGTAGTATGATGTGTTGCCAGGATCCTCGACATGGATGTTGGTAAGGCCTTGATGAGTAAGGAAATGCTCAAGTTCTTGAGAGCCCGCTCAGTCACTGGGTTATATCCTCGGCATCATCTGGAATGTGCTTTCCATTTGCTGGGTTGTCTTATAACTCTAGTTCTCTTTCCAAACTGGGTATGCCGTTTCTCCGAACCCCTTCAAATGCTCGTTTGTGATTTTCCTTAGGCTGGTTTAGAGAGTTCCAATGATCTTTGACTCAAAAGTAATTCTTTTTTCCATTTAAGGGAATAATTCTACAAGTCACCTCTTCTAAGGTCTCCCGTTATGGAATCATGACAATTATCTCACTACGTTGAAACACATCCACCATCTACTTAAGCATGGAATTGTTGCCTACCAAATCAAACTTCATCATCTGTTACTATCCATCCCTCTTGATGTATGTTTTGTGTCCCAATTCAAGAGATGTTTCAATGTCTCATTCCGTGAGTTGATCATGGTTTGCTTGATCTTCGTGAAGATCGAATCTTGTAGAGTTTCCCTCTCTTTTCCTTGTCGTGTTGGGTGAAGATCTCGAAAGCAAAGATGTCAAGATCAATATGATGCAATAAATCAACATCTTCAAGAAGAGCAATTGGATCAAGAAGATGGTGTTAGCTTTGTGTCCCCCTGTCTTCTTACCTCACGTCTTGAATCTCGGGACGAGATTCCTGTTTAGTGGGGGTGAGTTGTCACAGCCCTAGAATTGCTTGTAGCTAATTGCATGAAAGCATTCATGTCATCATGTTTAATTCAAATGAATTTGAATTGGGGATGTTCAAACCCTAGCACCACATGAATTCAAATAGGTTAAAAAATCATTTTCAATGAACCCAAAATGCCCTTTGAAAATGTTCATGATTTCTGATAAAGGCGAAAACCTCTGCCAAAAATGATGAACATATTTCTAGGTCATTCCTGGATTTTTGAATTAAATCATAATGTGTTTGAATTGGGGCATTTGAATTCTATAAATATTTTAAATGCTCCAAATATTCTGGAATCACTTGAGGGCCTCTGGAATAATTCAGTTAGTGCCCATAATTAATTTCAAAATTTAATAAAATAATTTAGTTCCTAAAACTAAATCAAAACAGAGGCAGACAAATAGAAAACAGAAAGTAAATGAAAGGAATAACTTACCTGGGTCGGCTCACCTGTAGCGGCAGCCCAGCCGGCCCAGTACTGTGCAGCCCAGCTGCCAGTCGTCCTCAATCTCTGCCAGTAGGCAGCGGCGAAGGTGGGCACGGTGCGTGCTGAGGCCGCCACCTCCTCCCTGCCTGCTTCACCCTCCCCGGCCCTTCTAGCGACGTCGCGGAGACGCCCCGTGATACGTCTCCAACGTATCTATAATTTTTGATTGCTCCATGCTACTTTATCTACTGTTTTGGACTATATTGGGCTTTATTTTCCACTTTTATATTATTTTGGGGGACTAACCTATTAACCGGAGGCCCAGCCCAGAATTGTTGTTTTTTGCCTATTTCAGTAATTCGAGGAAACAGAATATCAAACGGAGTCCAAACGGAATGAAACCTTCGGGAACGTGATATTCTCACCGAACGTGATCCAGGAGACTTGGACCCTACTCCAAGAAGTTTCCGGGGAGGTCACGAGGGTGGAGGGCGCCCCCCCCCCCTGGGCGCGCCCCCTGCCTCGTGGGCCCCTCGGAGCTCCACCGACGTGCTCCTTCCTCCTATATATACCTACGTACCCCCATTAGACCAAAGACGGAGCCAAAAACCTAATTCCACTGCCGCAACTTCCTATATCCACGAGATCCCATCTTGTGGCCTGTTCCGGAGCTCCGCCGGAGAGGGCATCCATCACGGAGGGCTTCTACATCAACACCATAGCCCTTTCGATGAAGTGTGAGTAGTTTACTTCAGACCTTCGGGTCCATAGCTAGTAGCTAGATGGCTTCTTCTCTCTTTTTGGATCTTGATACAATGTTCTCCCCCTCTCTCGTGGAGATCTATTCGATGTAATCTTCTTTTTGCGGTGTGTTTGTTGAGACCGATGAATTGTGGGTTTATGATCCAACTTATCTATGAATAATATTTGAATCTTCTCTGAATTCTTTTATGTATGATTGAGTTATCTTTGCAAGTCTCTTTGAATTATCCGTTTGGTTTGGCCAACTAGATTGGTAGTTCTTGCAATGGGAGTAGTGCTTAGCTTTGGGTTCAATCTTGCGGTGTCCTTACTCGGTGACAGAAAGAGTTGCAAGGCACGTATTGTATTGTTGCCATCGAGGATAACAAGATGGGGTATTTATCATATTGCATGAATTTATTCCTCTACATCATGCCATCTTGCTTAAGGCGTTACTCTGTTTTTAACTTAATACTCTAGATGCATGCTGGATAGCGGTCGATGAGTGGAGTAATAGTAGTAGATGCAGGCAGGAGTCGGTCTACTTGTCATGGACGTGATGCCTATATACATGATCATACCTAGATAACCTCATAACTATGCTCAATTCTATTAATTGCTCAACAGTAATTTGTTCACCCACCGTAGAATATCTATGCTCTTGAGAGAAGCCACTAGTGAAACATATGGCCCCCGGGTCTATTCTCATCATATCAATCTCCATTACTTTATTTTACTTGTTTTGCTTTTACTTTTCACTTTGCATCTTTATACCAAAAATACCAAAAATATTATCTCTATCAGATCTCACTCTCGTAAGTGACCGTGAAGGGATTGACAACCCCTAAGCGTTGGTTGCGAGTTGCTACCGTTTTGTGCAGGTACGAGGGACTTGCGCGTGACCTCCTACTGGATTGATACCTTGGTTCTCAAAAACTGAGGGAAATACTTACGCTACTGTGCTGCATCACCCCTCCTCTTCGGGGAAAACCAACGCTAGCTCGAGACGTAGCAAGAAGGATTTCTGGCGCCGTTGCCGGGGAGGCCTATGCCAAGTCAAGTCAAGATTTACTCTCCCGTCAACGAGCCATTTCTGGCGCCGTTGCCGGGGAAGCCTACGCAAAAGTCAACATACCAAGTACCCATCACAATCTCTATCTCTCGCATTACATTATTTGCCATTTGCCTCTCGTTTTCCTCTCCCCCACTTCACCCTTGCCATTTTATTCGCCTTTTTTCCCCTTGCCTTTTGTTTGCTCGTGTGTTAGTTTGCTTACCTGTCGCTATGTCCCGAGAATGAAGTGCTAAATTTTAAACAAAGGGAGGGAGAAAATCTAAAAGATGCTTGGTATAGAATTTGCAATACTCAAAATAGATCTACCAGAAAGCAATCTACTTCAGTCCTTCTTCGCAATTTTTATGTAGCTGCTAATCCTTGGTATAGATATATCCTTGATACCATTACCGGAGGGAATTTTTTGGGTAGCCATACTTTTGATTCCTATAATGTTTTAATAGATTTATTTGGCTCACCTCCCCTTTTGGTTAATGGAACTGTGTTAACCTAGCATGTTATGCAAAGGCTAGAAGATATCGAAAACGATGTCAGGAAGTTTATGGTCTTGCAATTTGAGCATAATAATTTCTTTAGAAATGAGCTTAAGGAACAAAAGAGTTTTATGAGTTATATGAATAAAGAGCTCGATGATATGTCCAAAGAATTTGATGGTGTAAGAGCCCAAATTGCTCATCTTGAAAAAATGACCGCTGAAATTTTGGATATGCAAGCCACCTTAGTCAATAAGATGGCCACTAAACCGAATTCCTATGAAAATCAAGATGAAGATCTAAAAGTTATTGATGTCCCCTATTAAATCTTTGTTTTGCAATATGAATCTTGATGAATCTGATTATGATCTTCCCTTACCTAGAAGGCGTTCTAAGAATTCTGAGTTTTTAGATCCTGATGATGAAATTGATAAAAAAGGGATTGAAAGAAATAAAAATCTAGATATTGCTAAACCCACTATTTTGGATCTCAGGGAATTTAACTATGAAAATTGCTCTTTAATTGATTGTATTTCCTTGTTGCAATCCGTGTTAAATTCTCCTCATGCTTATAGTCGAAATAAGGCCTTTACCGAACACATTGTTGACGCCTTAATGCAATCTTATGAAGAAAAGCTTGAGTTGAAAGTTTCTATCCCTAGAAAACTCCATGATGAGTGGGAAGCTACAATTAATATTAAAATTAAAAATTATGAGTTTCATGCTTTGTGTGATTTGGGTGCTAGTGTCTCTACTATCCCCAAAGCTTTGTGTGATTTGTTAGATTTCCGTGACTTTGATGATTGCTCTCTAAACTTGCATCTTGCGGATTCCACTATTAAAAAGCCTATGGAAAGAATTAATGATGTTCTTATTGTTGCAAATAGGAATTATGTGCCCGTATATTTTATCGTTCTTGATATAGATTGCAATCCTTCATGTCCTATTATTCTTGGTAGACCTTTTCTTAGAACGATTGGTGCAATTATTGATATGAAGGAAGGGAATATTAAATTCCAATTTCCCTTAAAGAAGGGCATGGAACACTTTCTTAGAAAGAAAATAAAATTACCATATGAATCTATCATGAGAGCCACTTATGGATTACCTACCAAAGATGGCAATACCTAGATCTATCCTTGCTTTTATGCCTAGCTAGGGGCGTTAAATGATAGCGCTTGTTGGGAGGCAACCCAATTTTATTTTGTGTTTTTTGTTTTTGGTTTTGTTTAGGAATAAATAATCCATCTAGATTCTGTTTAGGTGTGGTTTTATCTTTTAATTAGTGTTTGTGCCAAGTTAAACCTATTAGATCTTCTTGGAAGATAGTTATTTAATCTTGCTGTAATTTCCAGAATCTTTGCGCTCAGTGCCCGAATTGTCAAAAATCACCAGAACGTGATAAAATAGTAATTCCAATTGCTGCTGATCAATAAAAAAATTGCCCAGGTCGTCTAATTTTGGTAGAATTTTTTGGGTTCCAGAAGTTTGCGTTAGTAATAGATTACTACAGACTGTTCTGTTTTTGACAGATTCTGTTTTGCGTGTGTTGTTTGCTTATTTTGATGAATCTATGGCTAGTAAAATAGTTTATAAACCATAGAGAAGTTGGAATACAGTAGGTTTAACACCAATACAAATAAAGAACAAGTTCACTACAGTACCTTAAAGTAGTCTTTTGTTTTCTTTCTCTAACGGAGCTCACGAGATTTCTATTGAGTTTTGTGTTGTGAAGTTTTCAAGTTTTGGGTGAATTCTTTTGATGGATTATGGAACAAGGAGTGGCAAGAGCCTAAGCTCGGGGATGCCCATGGCACCCCAAAGATCCAAGGACACCAAAAAGTCAAAGCTTGTGGATGCCCCGGAAGACATCCCCTTTTTTGTCCACTTTCATCGGTAATTTACTTGGAGCTATATTTTTATTCACCACATGATACGTCTTTTGCTTGGAGCGTCTTGTATTATTTGTGTATTTGCTTGTTAGTATACCACAATCATCCTTGCTGTACACAACTTTTGAGAGAGCCATGTATGAATTGAAATTTGTTAGAATACTCTATGTGCTTCACTTATATCTTTTGAGCTTGATAGTTTACTCTATGTGCTTCACTTATATCTTTTTGAGCATGATAATTTTTGCTCTAGTGCTTCACTTAGATCTTTTAGAGCATGGTGGTGGTTTGTTTTAAAGAAACTTGATCTCTCATGCTTCACTTAGATTATTTTGAGAGTCGTTAATAGCATGGTAATTTGCTTAATGTTAATATACTTGGTATTCAAGATATGTGAAACTTTCTTTTTAGTGGGTTGAATACTAAGATAAGTTTGATGCTTGATAATTGTTTTGAGATATGGAGGTGATAATATCATAGTCATGCTAGTTGAGTAGTTGTGAATTTGAGAAATACTTGTGTTGAAGTTAGCAAGTCCCGTAGCATGCACGTATGGTTAAAGTTGTGTAACAAATTTGAAGCATGAAGTGTACCTGGCTTGTGCATCCTTATGAGTGGCGGTCGGGGACGAGCGATGGTCTTTTCCTACCAATCTATCCCCCTAGGAGCATGCGCGTAGTACTTGATTTTTGATGACTTCTAAATTTTTGCAATAAGTATATGAGTTCTTTTGACTAATGTTGAGTCCATGGATTATACGCACTTTTACCTTTCCGCCATTTGCTAGCGTCTTCGGTACCGTGCATTGCCCTTTCTCACATTGAGAGTTGGTGCAAACTTCGCCGGTGCATCCCAACCCCGTGATATGATACGCTCTTTCACACATAAACCTCCCTATATCTTCCTCAAAACAGCCACCATACCTACCTATCATGGCATTTCCATAGCCATTCCGACATATATTGCCATGCAACTTCCACCATCATCATCATCATCATCATGACATGCTTTACTTTTGTCATATTGCCATTGCATGATCTTGTAGTTGACATCGTATTTGTGGCAAAGCCACCATGCATTATTTTTCATACATGTCACTCTTGATTCATTGCACCATCCCGGTACACCGCCGGAGGCATTCATATAGAGTCATATCTTGTTCCAGTATCGAGTTGTAATCATTATGTTGTAATCAATAGAAGTGTGATGATCATCATTATTAGAGCATTGCCCAATCAAAAAAAGAGAAAGGCCAAAAAGAAAAAAAGAAAGGCCCAAAAAAAGAAGGAGAAAATAAAAAGGGCAATGCTACTATCTCTTTTTCCACACTTGTGCTTCAAAGTAGCACCTTGTTTTTCATATAGTGAGTCTCATAAGTTGTCTTGTTCATACTAGTGGAAATTTTTCATTATAGAACTTGGCTTGTATATTCCAACGATGGGCTTCCTCAAAATGCCCTAGGTCTTCATGAGCAAGCAAGTTGGATGCACACCCACTAGTTTTCTTTTGTTGAGTATTCTTAGCTCTAGTGCATCCGTTGCATGGCAATCCCTACTCCTTGCATTAACATCAATTGATGGGCATCTCCATAGCTCATTGATTAGCCTCGTTAATGTAAGACTTTCTCCTTTTTTGTCTTCTCCACACAATCCCCATCATCATATTCTATACCACCCATAGTGCTATGTCCATGGCTCGCGCTCATGTATTGCGTGAAGGTTGAAAAAGTTTGAGATTATTTGAGTATGAAACAATTTCTTGGCTTGTCATCGGGGGTATAGAAGTTGGGAACATCTTTGTGTGACGAAAATGAAACATAGCCTAACTACATGATTTTGTAGGGATGAACTTCCTTTGGCCATGTTATTTTGAGATGACATAATTGTTTAATTAGTATGCTTGAAGTATTATCATTTTTATGTCAATATGAACTTTTGTCTTGAACCTTTCGGATCTGAATATTCATACCATGATTAAGAATATTTACATTGAAATTATGCCAAAGTATCACTCCGCATCAAAAATTCTCTTTTTATCATTTACCTACTCGAGGACGAGCATGAATTAAGCTTGGGGATGCCTGATACGTCTCCAACGTATCTATAATTTTTGATTGCTCCATGCTACTTTATCTACTGTTTTGGACTATATTGGGCTTTATTTTCCACTTTATATTATTTTTGGGGACTAACCTATTAACCGGAGGCCCGGCCCAGAATTGTTGTTTTTTGCCTATTTCAGTAATTCGAGGAAACAAAATATCAAACGGAGTCCAAACGGAATGAAACCTTCGGGAACATGATCTTCTCACCGAACGTGATCCAGGAGACTTGGACCCTACTCCAAGAAGTTTCCGGGGAGGTCACGAGGGTGGAGGGCGCCCCCCCTGGGCGCGCCCCCTGCCTCGTGGGCCCCTCGGAGCTCCACCGACGTGCTCCTTCCTCCTATATATACCTACGTACCCCCATTAGGCCAAAGACGGAGCCGAAAACCTAATTCCACCGCTGCAACTTCCTGTATCCACGAGATCCCATCTTGGGGCCTGTTCCGAAGCTCCGCCGGAGAGGGCATCCATCACGGAGGGCTTCTACATCAACACCATAGCCCTTCCGATGAAGTGTGAGTAGTTTACTTCAGACCTTCGGGTCCATAGCTAGTAGCTAGATGGCTTCTTCTCTCTTTTTGGATCTCAATACAATGTTCTCCCTCTCTCTCGTGGAGATCTATTCGATGTAATCTTCTTTTTGCGGTGTGTTTGTTGAGACCGATGAATTGTGGGTTTATGATCCAACTTATCTATGAATAATATTTGAATCTTCTCTGAATTCTTTTATGTATGATTGAGTTATCTTTGCAAGTCTCTTCGAATTATCCATTTGGTTTGGCCAACTAGATTGGTAGTTCTTGCAATGGGAGAAGTGCTTAGCTTTGGGTTCAATCTTGCGGTGTCCTTACTCGGTGACAGAAAGAGTTGCAAGGCACGTATTGTATTGTTGCCATCGAGGATAACAAGATGGGGTATTTATCATATTGCATGAATTTATTCCTCTACATCATGTCATCTTGCTTAAGGCGTTACTCTGTTTTTAACTTAATACTCTAGATGCATGCTGGATAGCGGTCGATGAGTGGAGTAATAGTAGTAGATGCAGGCAGGAGTCGGTCTACTTGTCACGGACGTGATGCCTATATACATGATCATACCTAGATAACCTCATAACTATGCTCAATTCTATTAATTGCTCAACAGTAATTTGTTCACCCACCGTAGAATATCTATGCTCTTGAGAGAAGCCACTAGTGAAACCTATGGCCCCCGGGTCTATTCTCATCATATCAATCTCCATTACTTTATTTTACTTGTTTTGTTTTTACTTTTCGCTTTGCATCTTTATACCAAAAATACCAAAAATATTATCTCTATCAGATCTCACTCTCGTAAGTGACCGTGAAGGGATTGACAACCCCTAAGCGTTGGTTGCGAGTTGCTACCATTTTGTGCAGGTACGAGGGACTTGCGCGTGACCTCCTACTGGATTGATACCTTGGTTCTCAAAAACTGAGGGAAATACTTACGCTATTGTGCTGCATCACTCCCTCCTCTTCGGGGAAAACCAACGCTAGCTCGAGACGTAGCACCCCGAAACCCCTCTCTCCTCTCCCTCACTCGCTGCTCTCTCTTCCCTCCCCTGTCTTGCTCTCTTCCCCATCACCGAGCATGCCCGTCGCCGCCGCTCGCTGCCACTGCGTCCACCGGCCACCCCTCGAGCCCTCTCCATCTCCGGGAGCTCCGCCATCGTCTACTACGTCTCCTCGGCGAAGTAAGAAAGCCCGGACGCCCGGAAGCGTCGCCATCAAGCTCGTCCCCGCCGCCTCTTCCCGTAGATCGCCGTCGCCGTTCCGTCGTCACCAAGCCGTCCCCGAGCCCACTTAGCGTCTCGTCTAACTCCTCGTGAGCTCCTCTTCTCTTCCCCTCACTCCGTGCACTCGATTTCGTCCCCTAGCTAGCTGCCCCACCGGACCCGAGAGCTCACCACCGCCGGACCTCACGCCGTCGTGGCCAGAGTCCGTTTCCGTCGCTCTTGAGTACGCGGACGTGCTCCTAGCATCTCCAGGGAGCTAACCCGCAGCCCATCCTGCTCCCTAGCGCACCGCAGCACCGCGCCCGCACGCACCCGAACTCCAGCCGCCGCCTAGCTCGCTGCTGCCATCGCCTTAGACCAACGCAGCCCCCCTGGTTGCTCCATCAGATGCGCGCGAGCGTCAGCTCGCCGTAGAGGCCAACCGCGTTGCAAACTGCCGCCTATAGCGCAAGCCCGAGCAACTCCGGCGACCCTCCGTTGCGAGATGTGGTCGCCGGTGCTTAATCCGGCGAAGCTGACATGGCAGGATTAGATTAGGTGCTAATCACCTAGTTAATCAACCCCGAGTCGATGACATGTGGGACCCGCACTGTTAGTGACACAACTAAAGTTAAATAACCCCTATTAACCCCCTAAGTCAATGACAGGTGGAGCCCACCAGTCAGATTTGACTTTGGTCAACATTGACGTCCCCCTGACTTAGTGCTGACGCAGTAAAGGTTTTTTGGAATTTAAAATAAATCAGAAATGATTTATGAATTTCAGAAAACAACCTAAACTTAAAAAATTCATAGAAATTAAACCGTAACTCCAAATGAAATAATTTACATATGAAAAATTATCAGCAAAATATGAAGAATCTGTTTATGGAACTTTCATGCATGTTTGAACAAGTTAACCTCACTGGATAGGATAAATCATGATTAGGGCAATTTATGAACTAGCATTTGGAGTTGGAGTTTAACCTTGTTTGAATTCCACTTCAATTAACTTGGCTAGATATTGCATTAGGTGAATTGAGTACCTTAACATGACATGTCATTCATGTGAATGTGCATTGCATTGATTGCGTTCTTTCTCTGTTTGCCGGTGTTGTCCCCTCTCAGTGGATGTTGTTCCGACATTGAGTTCGATGACACCGATGAAGAGCTATACTATCTTCAGAAGTGCCAGGCAAGCAAAACCCCCTTGTTCATTCTGATACAATCCCACTCTCTCGCTCCTGCTCTCTTTTACTGCATTAGGACAACAACGATTCAACTGTTACATGCTGCGGTAGTTGAACCCCTTTCCTCTGCATGACCTGTCATTGCCACAGTAAATAGATGAAACCCACTAGCATGAGTAGGAATTATTTGAGCCTTGATGTGCCTACTCATTCATGCTTGTTTGTCATGCCTGCTATTGCTTAGAGTTGTGTCAGGTCTGATTCATCGGGGATGAATTGGAAAGTTATGAACATGTCCTACTATTGAGAGTTAAGGGTGTGAACACGATTTGGTAAAGGTAGCGGTGAGAGGCCATGTAGGAGTACATGGTGGGTTGTCTCATTGAAATTGTCCTCGGGAACTGAGTTCTGTGTTTGTGATCCATGAACAGTTATTACCACACATTGGGCTCTGGGCACTCCAAGCTCTCTCGACTTATTAATCAACCTGATCTCTGTCCAGGAGTTGCAACTAGTTTCTGGTGTTTGTAGGTAGTGTTAGTAGTCTACCAAGTGGCACCTGGTACAGGTGGGCTTGGGACAATCTAGGCACCTTGGTTGGGTATACCAAGCGTCGCCCGTTTGGTGGGCTTGGAACCCTGTACACATCGTTTGGGGCCGTGAGCGACACCCCGACCCGATCTCCTTGCGGATGGAACCCGAATAGGCGATAAACCTGGACTAGAGACTTGTGTGGTTAGTCAGGTCGTGGCCGACTCCCTCGCTAGGCTTCCGCTTGAAGGTTGCCGAGATACATGACGTGTACATGGTGGTAAGAGGCGAGAGTGTGTGTGAAGAAGTACACCCCTACAGGGTTAACATCATCTATTCGAATAGTCGTGTCCGCAATAAAGGACTTCTGGTTTACCTGTACAGTTCATAGACAAGTGAAAGTGGATACTCTAAAATGCGCAAGATAAGCGTGAGTGCTATGGATGACGTTCTCGTAGGGAGACGGGAGCGGATCCATAGTGGCGTATTGATATAGTGAATATGTGGACTCGTGTGCGCCACCTCAAAAGAGTTACTTGCAGTCGTAGTTCAGGATAGCCACCGAGTCAAAGCTGGCTTGCTGCAGTTAAACTCCACCCCCCCTTGTTGATACCGATGCATATGTAGCTAGTTCTGATGTAAGTCTTGCTGGGTACATTTATACTCACGTTTGCTTAATTTATGTTTTTGTAGTGAGACTTCAATCTCGCTAGTAGTTCTGCGTGGACTTCGACGTTTAGCTTGTTACCTCAGCTACGATCTTGTGCCCTCGACAGGGTCTTGTAGATAGTTAGGCTTCTCAACTTTTTTTTTCTTTTATAGTTGTTTGTACTCGGGCAAGTTAAGCTTTCGCTTGTGCTTGTTGCTTGTATGCTTTATATGTTGGCTCATGAGACACATGTTTGTAATACTTGCCCCCGAAGCCTAATGATAAATACTTTGAGTTGTAGAGTTTTTGTTGTGATGCCATGTTGTATTTACACATATCGGGCATATTGTGTGTATGATTGAAATGCTTGGTATGTGTGGGATCCGACAACCTAGTTGTTTATCCTTGGTAGCCTCTCTTATGGGAAAATGTAGTCTAGTGCTTCCACTGAGCCATGGTAGTCTGCTACAGCCCAGTTTACTGGAGTCCTGCTAGCCTAGTCACTACTGCTCCGGAACACTTAGACTGGCCGGCATGTGATCCACTTCGTTTCTGTGTCTGTCCTTTCGGGAAAATGTCACGCGGTGTCTTCCGGAGTCCTGCTAGCCTGCTACAGCTCGGGTTCCCGGAGTCCTGTTAGCCCAGTTGCTATAGCCCGGATTCACACGCTGATAACCGACACGTACGATGCTGGTTCATGTATGCATGTCCCCGTAAGTTAGCGCCACTTTGGGTTCACGACTAGTCATGTCGGCCCAGGTTCTTTGTCATATGAATACTAGCGACACTATCATATACGTGAGCCAAAAGGCACAAATAGTCCCGGGCCAGGTAAGGTGGCACCCGTAGAAATACCGTGCGTGAGGCCACAAAGTGATATGATGTGTTACATGCTAGATCAGCGTGACTTAGAATCGGGGTCCTGACACGCGAGTTCAAGAAAAGCGCTACTGCTATGGAGCATAGCAGTAGCACTGGGTACCGATACGCGTTGCTGCTAAGTGGGGCTAGCCATGTGCGCCCAGTTCAAGTTTAGCAGCAGCACGTTTCGCTAGTATGCGCTACTGCTAAAGTGATAGCAGTAGCACCGTTTACTTACACGCGCTACTCTAAGTAGCAGTAGCGCCTCATTTTGTCCAGCGCTACTGCTAAGATGCTGTGTATAAGGTTTTCCCTAGTAGTGATTGCTTGGATATCATCATGATTATTTGAAATTCTATCAATTTCTCAACAATAATTTATTTACCCATCGTATGCTATTTTTCTCGAGAGAAGCCACTAGTGAAATCTACGGCCCCCGGGTCTCTTCTTTATTATATTTGCCTTTGCGATCTATTTTTATTTGCTTTTATTTTCAGATCTATTAATCCAAAAATACAAAAATACCTTGCTGCAATTTGTAGTTATTTATTTCATTTCGCATTCCCGCGAGATCTAGTTATCCAATCTACTATAATTTTACCTATCTTTTTACCCGTGAGGGATTGACAACCCCTCTCTTACGTCGGGTTGCAAGTATTTGTTCTTTGTGTGCAAGAGCTGTTTACGTGGTGTTGCGTGGTTCTCATACTGGTTCGATAACCTTGATCTCATCACTGAGGGAAATACCTACCGTAGCTCTACTTCATCATCTCTTCCTCTTTGGGGAAATACTGACGTAGTTCTAGCCGCATCACAAGTCGGTGTTCCTCTTTTTCGTGGTGGTCCTGGGAAGGTCGAGCTTGACGTCCTACTTCGTAATCAATGACGACCACCTCGCCTCGAACTTCTCCTCCCTCTTGGTGGCGTGGCTCTTGGCGTCGGCGATGCACTGTTTTATAGACGACTACAACCGTTCGGCAGCGGGCGCCGAGTCCCTCGTTGCCTTGGCTTTCTTGTTGCCATCAGGACACCCTTCGGCCGCCGTCGAGGCAGGCGCATTCGGGTTGTAGACACCGTCCTTGGTCTTGGCGAGAGCGAGCTGACACTCTGTCCATTTTTCGCATGACTCGATCCTGGTGAAGACGTGAAGGAACTTGAACTCCTGGTCGTTGTTGTCCTGGCGAAACATGTCGAACATTCGGACCATCTGCACAGATGACAAACAAGTGTCGGCGAAGTACACAACAAAGAGCTGGGCCGGCGAGCCATGGACATACCCGACACTCGATGTTGGCGCCACTTTTCGGGCGAGTAATGACCTCTTCCAGAATCCCATGCCACCTGTTGCAGGCCTGCTGGATGGTCGCCCAATGGTTGGCCATGGCCTTCTCGCCGCGATCCATGTGGATGTTGGCGAACTCGGGGTCGACCATCTTGCGCTCGTCGAACACCTTCTTGACCATTCTCCAGTAGGTGTCGACGTTCTGACTCGCACCGGTGACCGGGTCGATGCTGACAGTCTTTCATGCTTCGGCGAGGCACTCGTCTTCCATTGGCGTCCACTTGACGCGAGGCTCGGCCGGCCTGGCGTTGGACGACCGCCTCTTCCTTCTCCCTTTGGCCGTTGGCTCCGCCGGCTCTTCCTCTTCCACCTCATCCTCGACATTGTCCTGCTCGACATCCTCCATGTCGACAACGGTGTCCAACGTTTCGTCTTGCGTGCGGAACCCGGGGCACGAAGCGACGGCGGCCAAGCCGTTCGTGATGAGCTCGTCCATCTCGGGGTCGGTGCTGCTGAACTGCGGCGCCGAGCTTGGTGCTAAGGGCAGGGGTCCACGGCGCAGAGTCGGCGTAGGCGAGCTTGAGTACGTCGGCGAGTAGCCGAACTAGGTGTTGAGGCCGGCGGTGAACGCGGGGGACGACGTGCGCGGGTCGGGGTTGATGAAGACGGAGGGGGCGCGAGCGGCGTAGAGCAATGCAGGAAGGTGATGTTGGGGTTGAAGCCACCGAGCGCGTCACCGTCGGCGTAGTCAAGCGAGGGCGCGTACCCCTACACTGGCAGCGAGAAGTTGGCCGGCGATGCGACGCTCTGCTGGCTACCCCACACACCTTGTGGGTACTGGCCTGCCTGTTAAGGCGAAAGGAGCTGGCGCTCGTTTGCCATGCCCGCGCGAGACGCCTCCTCCTGCTCCTCCGTCGCATTCCTGGCCTTCTTCATGTTGAGCCTGTTTCGCCGATCATTGGTGATTGCCGCCCGACGATCAACGTCGGCCTTCCACTGGGCGTCCGTTAAGCCTGGGGCCTTGGCATCGGAGCCCTCGGCTTCCTCGACTTTGGCTAGGCGAGGGGACACATACTTCTTCGGTGGCATGGCGAGCGGATCTGGTAAAGAATGGCGGGAGCTGCAGGGGAGATGGGGGATTGGGGTGGTGGGGAGGAAAAGGAAGGAAAAAGCGGAAAACGGCAGAAAAATCGTCCGGTGTCGCTGACAGTGCGGGTTCACGCACATTTTCATTTTCACTGGTGCTTCAAGGCGGCCCTCGATGCGTTGGGTTCCGCTTGGCTTCGTCGGTTGTAATTTCGGCCTAAACTGATGAAAAAGATCTGAGAGCACTCGGCCGGCGATTTTTTCCGCGCCGGCTGGAGACGCTTTTATGCACAAGTCTCAGAAGCTCAAACGACCCTCCTTGCGACCTCGTCTCCTCCTCTCCCGTCGTCTCTTCTACCCGGAGGTCGGAGGGAGGAAGAGAACAAGGCCAAAAAAAAGGGAAGAGAGATACAGAGGAAAAAAGCGCGCACATACGGGATCGCGCGATCCAAATCGAATCCCCTCCTTACGGAGAAACCCAAAATCCAGAGAAAAGACCGCGCAAATCCGGCCAGATTTGGCCCTCGATCTCGCCCGTGGTCCACCGGGAGGTTTCCCGAGATCTCCCGCGGGTTCCTCCAGCGCCTGGTCTGGCGCCGCAGAGGGCAGGATGAGCTCGCGGATAAAGGAGATGGTGCGGGTGGCCACTGCACGGCTGGGCGGCGAGCCTTCGCCGCGGGCGGGGCCTTCTCAGCCCGGACGCGCGGAGTCGTCCAGGACGGCTCGGCTCGGCGGCGGAGGCGCCAGCCTCCGGCGGCAGCCCCAACCGCAGGCGCCCACCGTGCGCACCATCTACTGCAACGACCGCGAGGCCAACGCGCCCGTCGCATACAAGGTACATGCCCGACTTTCCCCCTCTAATTCGGTTGATTCGTCTCGAAGCGTAGGGCTCTATGTGCCTAGATCTCGTTACCACCTGTGTGTTCCGTGTTCGGTCGGTTGGGTTGGAGATATCCATTTGGTACAGTGAGCTAGTAGAGCAGTGCAGTTTGTTTCGGTTTACAGTCATTAATACTGATTATTCCATGAGAAAGTCACTTAGGGTCTGTTTGTCCTCGAGTGCTGCATTTCTAGTCAACTGTGAGGCAATTGGGTGGATCAGAGCCTGTCTGATTGTTTGAATTACTAGTCACTTAGATTGCTATGGCAGCAATACAAACATACTAGATGCTACTGGCGTTTAGGCTTGAAGAGCTCAGATGAATAGGCTGGACTATTCTATACATCCATCCACTTAACCGCACCTCTGCGTGATGCTTGCTGTGTCGATTGCTGAACTTGTTTCCAGTCAGGGGCTCAGGGCAGCCAACTCACCTCTTGATGGCTGCAAGCTGAAGCAACCTATTTACTTGTAAGGGGAATGGTCGCTCTCCACGTCATTCATTGCCATGTTAGCTTTCCATGATAATGCTGTTGGTCTAATTGTAATACTCCATTTTATGCCACAAAATAATGGGAAACACTGTTACTTGCCACTTGCCACTTGCCATTATTTTATTATCTTAACCGTAATTTATCTGATCCCCGCAAAACTGCCCCAGTATTGTAAGTAGATGCATTCATAAATTTTCACTGACACTCCACCTTTCCCGTAATATGCTAGTGTAAACAAATGAATATATTCTGGATCGATACTGTGAAGGTCAAGCTATATCACTTATCATTTTATCAACAGCTTCTAGTTTGTTTGACCATGCAATCAACTCTTTCTGTTTAGTTTGACAGTCTGCCGCGTGTAGCATATCAAATCATCACTTTTCTAATTCTAATGCTAGAGCCCCACCTTGGTTTTTCTAATAATCCGTATCTTATATTTCTTTAACATTCTCGTGCATTCTCGTAAATTTTCACTGACATCCCACCTTTCCCGTACATGCTAGTGTAAACAAATGAATATATTCGGGATCGATACTGTGAAGATCAAGCTATATCACTTCTCATTTTACATCTTCTAGTTTGTTTGACCATGACTCTTTTTGTTTAGTTTCACAGTCTGCCGTGTGTAGCGTATCAAATCATCAGTATTGTAATTCTAATGTCAGAGTCCCACCTTGTTCTTTTTCTAATAATTCATACCTTATTTCTTCAACATTCTTGTTCATCATTTCCAGGGAAATTCTGTATCGACTACAAAGTACAGCGTATTGACATTTCTACCTAAAGGATTGTTTGAACAGGTATTGATACGTTGTTTTTTGTTTGTTACATATTCTGTGGGCAAACCCTATAAACTTGTCATCTTTTAAAGTGAATTTGGCCTTTGTTTTTTTGCCTTGAAGCAACACGAAACTATTATCTTGTTTTTTTGAGAAAAAGCAAAAGCTTTGTGTCCCGATGTATTGAATAGGTAGGAGTAAAGGTTATTTACAAACGTGAGTCGGCACAGCAAAATCGGAATAGAAATGCAGAAGAGAGACCGCACGGGGAAATAAATGAACACCCCAACCCTCATTCCTGCAGGCAACTTGCCTGATGGTGCCCGATGGTGCCCGTTCGAACCCGTGCATGACCCTCATCAAGGATCATGTTGCGAATGGCGTGAGAGTCTGGTTGCGTGCTGTCGAAGGTGCAGGCGTTCCTGTGCGCTTCTAGATCATTTAGGACGTGAGAGGCGTGGTGCTTGCGAGGCCCTTGCACTGCTTTGGAGGAGTTCTCTGCTTGGTCGGCAGCCACCTGACGACGAGTGACTTGCCAGTGACGGGGCCACTGATGGTGGCATAGATCCAGGGGAGACCTCACGCCAAACGACCCTGGCAAACGGGCAGTCAAGCAGAAGGTGCTGCATGGTCAACAAGGTTTGGCCACATAACATGCAGGGGGGTTGCGTGGCAGCTCACGATAAGCTAGGCGCTGCACTGTTCAAGAACGATCCAGACCAGCCAGCTAGAAGAAAAACTTCACCTTACACGGAGCCAAGTCTTCCAGGTGAGCTTCCAGGCATGGCAGTTGACTAAATCATGGAAGGTCGCCCTGTAGCCTGAACGGGCAAAGTAGACCTGGACACCATCCATTTCCAGACAAGGCAGCCAGGTTCATCAGAAAGTTTGGCTGCAGCCACTGCCCACCAGAGCAGCACGAACTGCTGAAGGTTCGGCAACGAAAGGCTGCCGAGGATGTTGCCGATCCAGGCCCCATTCTCAAGCCCTTGGGCAACGTGTGTACTTTCTGTCGACGCTTAGGGGCGTTGGTGAGGATGCAGGCGCAATTTCAACCACAACACAATCGCCGAGCAAAAGATCAGACCGAAAGCAGCAGGATTGCCCATTGCCAAGCTTAGTGAAAGTGAAGGTGCGGAATAGGGCATGCTCAGGGGTCAAGGCTTGGAGGTCGAGCCCAAACTAGGGCTCGGATGGGTCGGTTTTGCTGTACCAAAGCCACCGAAGACTCAGCGCCATGCCCGTGCGTCCAGGTGGAGGAGTCCAAGGCCGTCAAGCTCAAGTGGATGACAGGCGTGACTCTGATTCACCACACAATTGCCACCATTGGCGTCCTTGCGCATGACGATTCTTTTCGCACTGCTTGATGATCTTTCTTGGAGGGGTGAGAGCCAACAACTGATGGATTGGAATAGAGGTCAACACAGACTGAACAAGCGTGGCAGCCTGTTGGCGGTGCGTTCGATGGGAGGCTGCAAGCCTGCAACTGTCTATAAGTTGTGCATATGACCGTCAGGCAGGGTTTTTGAGTCGCCGAGTCAAGCCAAGTCGCCGAGGTTGCGACTAGTGGCTTGCTGGCTTGACTCAGTGACTCGGCTTGAATAGTCGCCCCAAGTCGCCATATACTAATATAGAGCACCAGAGCACACAGCAGCAGCCTATACTGATATACATCTAACAGCAGACCACATATAGAGCCCACCCCGTGCTCTCTGCCTCTCTTTCCTTCGGTCCTTCTCCTTCCCCAGTCCCCACAGCAGCAGCAGAGCACACAGCAGCAGAGCAGAGAGAGGCAGAGGGGGCGACGAGCCATACGGCCATACCTGCTAGGGTTTGCTGGCGCAGGAGAAGATGGAGGCCGAGGCGGAGGAGGCTGGTGGGGGCGCGCGTCACCGGCAGAGGAGGCTGGTGGGTGCGCGCGTCACCGGCGGATCTGGAGGGGCGCGTGGCCGGCGGTCGCCGATCTGGAGTGGCCCGCGCGGTTCCCTCCCTTTCCCTCTCTCTCTGTCTCTCTGTAACCCGTGCGGTCCTCTCTCTCTATTTATCCCCCCCACAAAAATTCTGGCAGGTGGCCCGCGCGCGAAGCAAGCCGCGCGACCGGCGGCTAGTAGCCGCCGACTAATCGCGCCAAGTCGCCGGCGAGCCAGCGAGTCGCGCGACTCACTCCCTGAGTCAAGTCGCCTGCGCGAGCCAGCCACGCCGCGACCACTCGGCGATTAGTCGGCGACTCAAAAACCTTGCCGTCAGGGCCCATATACGTCAGCGGGAGTTTAGCAATCTGGTAACCGAACCGGGAAATTTCCTCAGTGTGCTCATGAACGCAATTGAGGGCTGTGGCGGAGCTCTTGCGGAGGTTTGCTATCTGCTCGGAGGGATTGCCAAACACTGTTAGAAGCAGGCTGAAGTAGAGAAGCAAAGATGAGCTGGGGCCTAGCACAGAATAATATTATTTCTGAAGCTGTTGCTTGTATTTGCTGTGCTGAGGTCTATATATGGTTTATGGCAAGTCTGTTGTTAAACCAAACAGACAATGTAGCTCTTGTAGATGCAGTAGAGGCGAAATTCAAATTGACTAATGGTAGGCTTGAGCCCAAATTCACCCTACCAAATGTATTTACTAGCCAATATTTTGGTCAAGTTTTTGCTTGGCCATGAATTGGCCAACAATTGCTAAAAAGTCGAACTAGAGTTGCCAAATAGTCATGGGCAATCCAATATATCGGCAACCATCCAAACAAGCATCAAAACTTTGGTCATGTCCAAATAACTGGTAGGGTGGGTATTGGCAACCATCCAAACACACCCTAGATGTCTGCCTGCATACACCTTACAAAGGAAGCTTAGTCGACCTATACTAATACTAGTTAATAAAGACAAATGGCACAAGGATTACAACAGCAGTCCCTCCTAAACCTCGTGTGTCTACTTGGCACTGATCTTGACCATTCCAATCCTTGTGCTGAACTTATGGAAATGAACTCGCCCTAATGCCTTTGTTAGGATGTCTGCGAGCTGGTCCTTGGTGGCAACGGAATCAGCAGGGATGCTTCCAAGCATTCAAAGATGAAATGATACCGGGCATCAATATCCTTTCCTTGCCCTGCTCGTGGAAAACTGGGCTCTGCTGAGTGCCAGCGCAGACTTGCTGTCTATCTTCAGCTTGACAGTGTCATCTCTCTTCCTGTTTGGGTTGCCGAGCAACTGTGCCAGCCAGATGGCTTGGAGTGTTAAGTGGCACGGTTCAAGCAATTTGAAGTTCTAGATATGTAGAAGTTGGAAGTGAACCAAATTGAACTCAAATGCTATACAAGGGATCACAAAAGTAAGGATGGGGAGGTAAAAAGAGAAACCCACACACAAAGATATTGGGGCTTGTGCAACCAAGAAAGTACAAAATTGGCCTAACAAAGACGAAGCTCGTGTTGCACAAACTCAAGAAGAGATGCAACTTGGCACTTGTAGGGCAAGATTCGCAAAGCTTGGCAGCAACCTACGTTTGCAAGCAAACGATTCTTATACAATGTATCTTTTGCACAAGCATCTTTTTCTTGAACTCTCTTTGCTTATAAGCTACTCCCTCTAGTACCGCTGTCACGACCCGATGTAAAATCCGTCGACATTGTTGCATGGACTGTTAGATCATATGAGTTTGGTATTTGACAATGCATTGAGGTCCATCATCTTGTCACACATAGTAAGCTGTATTTTGACAACATAATTCTGACAGTCTGATAGTTCGTCATTAGGTAAGGGGTATTGTAATATTGCACTATTGCAATGAGCTTTATACGCTATCATTATTGTATCAAGTAATGCTTGTTATAAATACAATGCGTGTTTCCATACTGAACAAAACAGCTTTGCAGTGACAGCTGCAACGTCGATTTAAGTGTTATTGTATTATTCGATAGCAATATGACCTAGGAACCTTTTGTAATTCATTTTTCTTTTCTTTTCTGCTTTGACAGTTCAGGCGGGTGGCAAATCTTTACTTCCTCATGATTTCAATCTTGTCGACTACACCAATTAGGTATCTGTGTTTGTGTGTGTGTGTGTGTGTGTGTGTGTGTGTGTGTGTGTACCTATGGAATCGGAATTATGTAGTTGCAACTTCAAACTTCTGAGCATAACAAGCCCATGATTCAATCACCCTTTACTTCCCTTTAGCTTTACTTCTAACAATCTTAAGATCATACTTGCTTGTACTTTTGCAGTCCAGTCCACCCTGTCACCAACGTGGTTCCCCTTAGTCTAGTACTTTTGGTGTCACTCATCAAGGAAGCTTTTGAGGACTGGGTTAGTATATTGCCAGCTGCTACACTATTTTATTGTGCTATCGTAATGAGGATATCTGATGCCTTTCCCTTTTGTTTGTTTCCTGTCCTTAATACAGAAACGTTTCCAGAATGATATGTCAATTAATAATGCACATGTCGATGTATTGCAAGGTCAAAAATGGGAAAGTAGTCCATGGAAAAGACTGCAGGTTGGAGATATTGTGAGGGTAATGTCTCAAATCTTTCTTATTGCATATTGATCAATTGGTCTGTTGCTTTCTAAAATTAATACACTTGATCTTTTGTCGTGTCTTTAGTTCAATCTTGAGCTTGAAATGCATAAAGAAAAAACTAATAGTGATGGGCACTTTTTAGAGCAGATCAAGCAAGACAGTTATTTCCCTGCTGATTTGCTCTTCCTATCGAGTACGAATGCTGATGGTGTCTGCTACATAGAGGTTAATAATTCATTCTTACATGTTCCATTTTTTTGCTCAAATTGGAAGTATTAATTGAACTTCAGAGATAACTTTCTTCTAATTGATGTGTTTTATATATTTTTATTTATTTTAGACAGCAAATCTTGATGGGGAAACCAACCTGAAAATAAGGAAGGCTTTGGAGAAAACTTGGGACTATGTTCTTCCTGAAAAGGCTTTGGAATTCAAAGGTTATTCATGTATTTCTTTTGTTTCATTTCGAGGACATTCTGTTCCATAGTTGGTTGAATTAAGGAAGCTTTGTACTTCCTCTGAACTTCGCATAATCATTCTACCTTCTCTGAACTTCACATTCACATTCTCTGTTTTGCTTATGACTTACAGGTGAAATACAGTGTGAACAGCCAAACAATTCGCTTTACACATTTACCGGGAATCTTATTGTGGACAAGCAAACTATACCAATTTCACCAAACCAAATACTTCTAAGGGTAAGTTCTGTTCATGCTGTGTTTTCTTTTCTCGTTTCTTATTGAGAAAATTGGAACCATTCCACTGTGAAGTTGGCATCATGAAAAATGCGACTAACTGTTAGAATAACATGTGGGTCCTGTTGCTCGAGAAAAAGACAGGTGGGTCCAGGTCTTACCAACGTTTACGAGTCGAAGAGTCGTCGAGTCGTTCCAAGGTTGAGACTCATAGACTAGTCGTGACTAGTCGACATGGTACTGTAGCACTGAACTTACAGTACATAACTACTAATACCTAGTAGTAGTATGTAGTATTACACTATATAAGTATACAAGTACAGTATACAATACAAATGAATGCATGGGAAGTGGATGAAGAACCTGAGGCTGTGCCAAATCGCAATATCCAATGGCCAGGGCCTCTGCTTCTCCACAAACCAGCAACAACAGTCTACAAAAGATAAAACCAATCAAATATGCACTATCAAACAACAGTCCAGCACAGCAGCACTAGCATAAAAAGCAAGTTCAGAACTCCATAAGCCATATGCAATTGCAAACATAGCAGAACACCTTAGTGTGACAACTTCACAAGACCAACGTAAGGTTCAACATGTAGTCCAACATCAAGGTGTGAATTACAAAAGAAAGGTTCAACAACACCACAAGCAACAAGTCCAGTCCAGCAAAAGAAATCTTGTAGCCTTAGCCCTCAAATCAATCCAGATCTACATCCAGCTGAAAATCAGGGTCTATATCATTCACTCGTGTAGGGCCATCATTGTCTTCACCATTGGTCTCCATGTCACTATCAATATCTTCAGCTTCCAATTCAGCCCGCAAGTCTTCATCATGGACAACCACACTTGTCCTTCGAGTGTAAAAGATATTAGAGCCAGCGGGAGGACTAGACTCACTTAAATCACCACGAGCCCTCCTTGGAAGATGGCGTCCACTTAGACCATCGGTCGCACCAACGGCCTGATCAACATGGTACCAAAGTAGTGGATTGTCATCGTCCATAGCGTCATTTTGATGAACCAATTCAGCAGTAACATCAACCCATTCATTATCTCCCATTGAAATTCTTCTAGGATAAGTGCATTAGCCCTCTTTCCTTTGGAACCTTGCTCGCGTAACTTTTCAAACCTAGTTGTCATTTGCCGGTTGTATGAGACATATACTAGCTTGTTCAATCTCTTATACTCCAAACGGTTTCTTCCTTTGGTATGGACTAGCAAAAGAGCCCGTGCGTTGCAACGGTAACATGCATGTTAAACTCTATATCGGAATGCATTGTCTACTCTTTTTTATAGTTATAACTTTTCTTCTTCTTAAATACGCTCTTGCTATAAGGACAAACCTCATCCATCATGTATGGTGTTGCGAAACCCAACTAATAGTAGTTATTAATTGTTATACTTAATAAGAAAAATCGTCCCTTTTAGGTAAAAAAGGGGACACAAAAATCAAAGAACAAGCAAACTAATATTGATCTACACGGTCAGTAAGGGCAGTTCTAGATCATCTCTTCTTCTTATTTGCGAAAGAGTTCTAGATCATCTCAATACGATATCTCTAAGTTTACATAGATAGATGTCCAACAAATAGTTCACATATATGGATTAACCTCCAGTGTATGCAAAAATCTATTGGATCACAAAATTGCAAATTGACATCAAGATTAATATTGCATCCGTGTTAAAAAGAATAAGTTCACATCCATATTGGAAAATCATACATCTTTATTTTTTTCATGAGACAAACCAGACAATGTATGTTTACAGATTAACAAATATATATTCTATATACTTTCAGTTTCATGGTTCAAAACCTGAAGGCTCAAATCAAAGCACACGAAGTGCTTTGCTCAACTTGTGCTGTGGTTTGCGCGCTCGATTGCTGGGCCCTCCCGCAGAAGTGATGCTCTCTCATTATATCGCACAATTTTATGCTTTTTACAACTAATCAGCAACTACTGTACAATTACGGACCACAGACTATTGTATGCTTTTGAAACTGAATAGCACGAAAGTAATCACGCTTGTGCCTACAGAAGCACTTCGACGAACATAATGCAGGCGTCTGCGTTGTATTCCAGGAGATATTGCATACAGAACCTGATGGTTTGATTGTTAATTATGGACTTAACTATAATACAGAAAAAAGAAGAATCACTGCCGCTAGCACGAAAGTGTTCGTGAGCAGGGGAGACACCATGACACTGGTTGTGCTTCGTTGCCTCTGCCACTCATTGCGGGATTACGGAGATATTGCATACAGAACCTGATGGTTTGATTGTTAATTATGGACTTAACTATAATACAGAAAAAAGAAGAATCACCGCCACTAGCACGAAAGTGTACGTGAGCAGGGGAGACACCATGACACTGGTTGTGCTTCGTTGCCTCTGCCACTCATCACGGGATGGCGCTAGGTGCCGAGAGCCAGACCTGAGGGCATTGCTGTAGTGGCGAATGAACCTGGCGCCGTTTTGCCGTGTTGTTGGTGTGAGACCTCTGTGTGGCACAGCAGGCTACGTTGGGAGGAGCGGCGACCAGGCGCCTCTTCCTAGGGAGGTTGGCACGAAAGTGTTCGTGAGCAGGGGAGACACCATGACACTGGTTGTGCTCCGTCGCCTCTGCCACTCATCGCGGGATGGCGCTAGGTGCCGAGAGCCAGACCTGAGGGCATTGCCGTAGTGGCGAATGAACCTGGTGCCGTTTTTCCGTGTTGTCGTTGGTGTGAGGCCTCCGTGTGGCATAGCATGCTACGTTGGGAGGAGCGGCGACCAGGCGCCTCTTCCTAAGGAGGTTCCTGACACCCGCGCTGTGGTTGGGTTGGATCATGTCGTGCAGTGAGGCGAAAAGTCAAAGGCGTCGTATCACGGACGCTGTACACCGGCCCGAAGTTCAACACCCTCGTTACCCACTTCATCGCCAACCTCGAATTGTAAGGTTCAGGCATATTACCGAGAGCTACTTGGACTTTGCAGCGGCTATGCTCATGGATTGTGTCGGTCGCGGATCGAGTTTGCTGGGTTGTTGGATCCTTGGCTGGGAGTGGCCCGTGCTTGTCATCGACTCAACGGAGCTCCGGGGTGCTAGTCCGCCGGCAGCCACCATGTTAGCCCAAACTGTGCCGTCGAGAAATTTCCGACGATGGGCAATGAACGACGACAAAGCGAAGCGACACTGGCTGCTTGGTTCCTGCCGGAAGCTGGCTCGATCTCTCCTGGTTGACTATGTAGTACGTATGAAGCTTGCGCGGTATATCGGGCAGATGTGTATGCAGAGAACCTAGCTAACCAACTTGATCGGTGCACAGCAGCCAATTTTTTTGGCTGGAAAGACGCACGCACAACACAAGGATCGATCGATAGCCACAGAAATCTGACGTTCCTCTTGATTTTCTTTATTGCTCACGATTCCAGTTACAGCTGGCTGGGGTACATACGTATATATATTAGCTAGCTAGCCAATGCTAATTCTACTCGGTAACAACTAAGATACGAACACGGACAAACGCCTATACGTGCACGGCAAGGTCACAGATGTATACGTCGTCGTAGTTGAAAAAACACCATGCTGCTGCGTTTTGGTAGTCAAGGAATTGGACCGGGGAACTGAGAAAACTACGACGGGCAAGAATTTTTTTTCTCCTACTAATGGATGGCATTGGTGAGTAATTTTTATCAAATTTATACTTTAAATCTTAGCCGTCAATCTTTATAGTTAACATAAAACCAATAGATATAAAAGGATGACGTATGGAGAACTATGAAAGCTTCCCTCCTTTAATATTAGGTAAAGATCTGCAAGCAAATCCTTTTGTGAGAAGCTGCTATAGCCTGCAATTATCTATCAAACCATCCAATTGCTAGTTACTTGCATGAGAAAATGCACTCCAATTGCGCTCACAGCGAGACGATGAACAACATAGACTAATGATCCGATTTGCAAAAGATTGGAGGTCATAAGCAAGGCCACCATATGCATTCCACCAAAGTACTACAAAAATTAGCAAGTAGGAGTTGAAACAAGCAAGTAGAAGTTGAAACATAGAGTCAAGAAGATAAGCTCCAAGCTGCAACAACATAGATACTTACGAGGACTCTTTTTCTTGCAGTCTTTAATTGCCATTTGCTTGGTGAAACATTCACCCTCCGTCCGCTCATAATCATCAGCCAATTTACTTATCTTGGATTGTAGTTCATCATCGGTCACCATCTTCCATAGCACATCATTGAACATTGAACGCAGCCGTGCAGCTAGTCTTTTGTTAGTCTCCTTCATTTTAAAGAACTTGCTGGGGTTCAAAAACATTGCAGCCCCATGTAGCTTTTGCTCCATCTGGTTATCCCACCTCCTGTCAACAATTGCTAGCACTTGACTTTGTAGGCCTGGCCTTTGTGACAATGCATCCGTTATGTGTCTTTGCAACATCCATGGCTGCCCGAATTTCGGGCATTGCTGGACTGTCATCACCATCAACAATCCTCAAAGCAACAAGAATGGGTTGCCAAGCTCTCATGCAGTTCTCCACAGATTGCCAAAACGTCACAGTGAGCACGGTATTTTCAGCCATCTTCCCTGGTGGGGTGAGCTTCAACTTGTTTGCATGCCATTTTGTGCTAACAAACATAGTTTAAAAAGGCGCGCCTAAGCGAGCGCTTAAGCACGCCTAGGTTCTAGGCGTTGGCAAAACGCATTACGCATAACTACGCTTAATCTGCGCATAATTGCGCATAAGCATACGCTTTGGTCAGTAAAGCGCAAGGCGGTGGCAAAACGCACAATTTACGCCTAGCGCTTTTTTGAACTATGCTAACAAATAGTGCTTTCAAATGTTGGCGTTGTTTCCACATGCTGGCCAATGTGAGGAAGGAGGTTGCAAAACGAGTTGCTCCATGCCTTACAAGATCTCTCTTGCCATTCAAGGTTCTCATTTGATCAAGAATCCTACCATGGGCATAAATAAATCTGGTTGTTTTCTTTGCTTTAACAATGCAATCACTGAACTCTCTTATCTTCCCAATGTCCTCTAGCATAACATCCAAACAGTGAGCAGCACAAGGTGTCCAATACAAAGATCGATACTTATCCATTAGAAGTCTCCCGGCTGCCTTGTAGTTGGAGCCATTGTCGCTAACGACCTGGATTACCAATTCAGGCCCAATTGCCTCAATCTGTTCACTCAATAATTTTGCTACCAATTCAGCAGTAACAGACTCAGAAGAAACATTGGCTGTCCCTAAGAAGAATGTACCTTCAGGACTATTGGCGAGAAAATTGATCAAGTGTGCCCACTCATGTCTGTCCAACCGTCGGACATGAGAGTGCAACCATACTCCTTCCATGCCAATTGATGCTTGGCCTTCAAAGTGTCAGTCCCGAGCTTTGCCTTCTCAAGTAATGGTACCTTCACATCATGGTAAGAAGGTGTGATATAATCTGATCCATACTGTCCTATAGACTCCAATAGGATCTCCCAACTTCTCGAATTGATAATAGAGTGGAAGGCAATTCTCATAGAGAAAGTCAGCTACATGACCATCTACAACATCTTTTTGTTCTTTTGTCTTTGTTCCATAGTCCTTGATTTTTAACTGAGTGCTTCTTTGTCACACCTACTGATCATGTTCAGAGTACTGAACCTGAAGCAGTGTGACGAGTAGTGCAGTAGCTGCATTTGAGCCTTGGGCTGTGGGCTTTGAGCCGTGTAATCCAGGAGGGCCCGTGGGGCGTGTGTACTTAAACATCTGTAAGCTACTGTTGGCTGTAGGCTCGGAAAGAAAGTTGATCTGGCTCCTCACCCTCTTGGTCTGTCCCTCACCTCTCTCTGTGCTCCTCTCACCTACCTCTCTTCTCTGATCCCCTTTGCCACCGGTGTGTGACATTCTTGTGTTATGCCTCTCAGCAGCCATGTCCTCTGGTGTCTTCCTAACCTCATCTGCAATTGACTTGCTTTTCCTCTTTGCCGCCACCGGCGCTGTCACAATAAAAGAAGACTTCCTTTTCGCGGAGGCTGCGGTGCTGTTCGACGCCCTTGAACTTGCTTCTACCTCCTCTCCCCCATCTCCATCAGTTGCTTCAACTTCATCCCCATCAAGTTGCATGGCTTTGAACTTGGTTGAGTTGGTCTTCATGTACAAATGCATCTCTTTCCTGATCTCATCGGTTGCTTTTAGACACATTCTCACCTCTGTGTAACCCCCACCAAGGTGCTTCTTCATCCTTAGCACTCCAGAAGTGATGTTTTTGCCACACAAAACACACTGGAGTGTCAATTTGTCCTGCAGATCAGGCCAAAAGGCATATTTCCATGCTGGGTCCTTGCTCCTATGTGGCTTCCTTGCAGGATCCTTCGATGGATCGTAATGCTCATCTGCTTGAGCTGCAGCTGCTGCCGAACACACTGCTTGAGATATCTCCGGTGTTGTAGACTATCTCAGACCTCAGGACCTGGAAATTGAAACAAGCAAAGTGGAGTCTAGACTAGTCAATAACAACACTCGGTCTAGCTACGAGCAGAGCAGCACCAGCAACCAGCAGCAAGCAGAGCAGCACCAGCAGTCTAGCTGCGAGCAGAGCAGCACCAGCAGTCCAGCAGCGAGGCAGAGCAACACCAGCAGCAAGCCAAGAAGAAAGAGGAGAAGGGAGACACTGAGGCTCACCTGCCTGAAGAGGAGAAAGAGCATGAGGGGCCGGCGGCGCGAGGAGGGGCGCGAGACGAAGGAGCAGGAGGAGCGTGCCTCCAGCAGCCGGCGGCATGTCCAGGTGAGGAGCCGGCGACGGTGGAGCTTCAGATATGCGGCGCGCGTCCAGCGGCCGGCGGCATGAGGAGGGCTCGACGGGTGCGTCTAGCAGCCGGCGGCGCGTCCAGGTGAGGAGCGGAAAGAAATTAGGTCTCCCGCGGGATGAGCCAACTTATTTATACTACTGCAGTTTTTTGAATCGCTCGACTCGAACACGTCGACTAGTCTAGACTAGTCGATCCATAGCTCGACTTGTATTTTTAGTCTATACAAGCAAATGAGTCGGCAGCCACTTTGCGACTCGTAGACTAGTCGAGCGACTAGTCTCAACTAGTCGTTCGACTCGTAATCGTTGGGTCTTACATGTCAGTTAGACATGATAGCATTTTTCAAACTTACCAACTTTTGAGTAGCATGATTCAGAATTTCCCTCTTGGGTTTGTTTGGATGAGATTTTTAACTTGGAAAGTTTATAGGTATTTAGTTACCAAAGCCTTCCAATTGAAGGCCCCTTATCCAAATGGACCTTCTATATTTGTTTACAAGATTATACACTTGCCAAGTTGTTTACAAGTTATAAATATCGTCAAAAACAATGTCACTATCAATGCCTTCACTCACATCCTTCTCACTTTAACCACAAGCATGAAACATCTTTTGTTGGGCATATTTGGATGACATCATCAGTAAAAAAATAATTCTGTAACGTTATTATAGCTTTCGCAAACGAGAATAGCGACGAGCCGATGATACAAGTATTTAGTTAGATAAGTTCAAAAATTTCAACCATCTCACAGAAAACTTCCCACTTCTTCGCCAGTCTCAAATGTTGGACAAGCAGCTACTGGTTTAACCAGTTTCCAGAAATTGTACAAGAAATAAGCTAGTGTTTGTTACAAGTATATAGAAATCTTATGGCCAAATGTTATATTTCCAACACTTTGAGAAGTTTTTTTTTTTGAATTTTGAGTTACGAGCAGAGATAGTAGACCTGCAATGCTCCAAGGTGGAAGCTGCTTAGATGTATGGGCTTTTGCGAGTTTTTTAGCACCCATGTGAAGGTGCTTGCACTGAAGGGCTAGACTACATTGGATGCTTGTGACATGAATTCTCCCTTCTAACCAACTTTTATGCACCTCCTGGCATGGATTTCGAGTCGCGCGACTAGTCGTCGACTAGTCGATGAGTTGCAAAATAATGTCGACTCAACTTAGTGTCGACTCGAGTCACGACTAGTCGCAACTGCAGGCTCGACTTTTTCCGAGTCGCTACCCCAGAGCGACTTGGATGAGTCCGAGTCGCGACTCGAAAACCATGCCTCCTGGGTTAGGAGATGCTTTGATATTTTTCTTCTTTTCAGTGTTTACTTTCATCAGACTGAATGTTTGTGCCTTTGCAATAGACCATAACTTCACACTACCTTTTTTCTGCAGGGATGCAGCCTTCGTAATACCGAGTACATTGTTGCGGTTGTTATATTCACGGGCCACGAGACGAAAGTATGGGCTATTTTGTGTTTCCTATGTATTCAACTTGTTGTGATTTGTTTCTGGTTTTCTTATTTACTGCAGCGGAACACTATTGCAGGTTATGATGAACTCAATGAATGTTCCTTCTAAAAGAAGCACATTGGAGAAAAAGCTAGACAAGCTTATTCTAGCTCTATTTGCGACCCTCTTTACGATGTGTGTCATTGGTGCTATTGGAAGGTAAGCTTTTTCTCGATTCACTTAATTTTTTTGACATGTCTATTCTGTACAATTTGTTTACATGTACTCCCTCCGTTTCTAAATATAAGTCTTTCTAGAGATTCCACTACAGACTACATACGGAGCAAAATGAGTGAATCTACACTCTAAAGTATGTCTATATACATCCGTATG
Source organism: Triticum urartu (assembly GCF_056163025.1). Lineage (NCBI taxonomy): Eukaryota > Viridiplantae > Streptophyta > Magnoliopsida > Poales > Poaceae > Triticum > Triticum urartu. The sequence continues at coordinate 187,045,469 of NC_141873.1, read as the reverse complement.
TAGTCCGCATTGAAATCTCTAAAAAGACTTATATTTAGGAACGGAGGGAGTACATTCTTAAATTAGCAATACCGCTTAGGTATATGTTCTGCAGGCTTGCACTTGCATTTTTTTTTTTGAGCTTCTTAGTTGGCCATAGAGAACAATTTCTAAATATGGTTTCAAAAATTATGACAGAGTCTGTTGGAGTCTGTGTGTGTACGTGTTGGAGTCTGTTAGTTGTTTTAGTTCTTTTTTGTGGTTTTGTGTGGCATAGAGGGTTACAGATAATAAACACATGACTTCATTTTATTGAAAGGGATTGTCTGCAAGCCCTCTTACCCGCCCCACAACTCTTGCGGCAGTTGCTATCATCTTGCAAACTGTAGCGGCCTTTCGTGGTCAACCTGCTTGATCTGCAGCAAGGCCACATAATAACAAAAGAGACACACGGTCATATCCTCCTTGCATGCGGTGTTGGCCTCAGACTTCTGGTTGCAACTTGCCACTGCACAAGCTAGCTCACAGTCGATCTAACCATCTATGATCTATTTCTCACTAGTTACTGCATGTAGTCTGGAGCAATACCAGAACTGGATCGTTCAGGAGAATCGACCAACTTTGTACAGGGCGCTCACGGCAACAAGTGTTGTCCAGAGAAAATAACCGATCAGTCGACGCCCCATGTTTAGCTAGCTTCGTATATCAAGTTGCCCTCGTCGGAAAGCAATCGGCAAGTCAAGTCTTCATGTGCTGTGGTGAGGCAGGGCATCACCTCAGTCGCAAACTAAGTTAATTGAAATTCAGAGCATATGCGGGCTTTCGGCTCCCACGGGCCCGCATAAAAGCTTGGTAATCTGCCATGTTGGCCATATAACTTTTCCAGGTAAGAGCCAGTGACCGTGAGCAGTCCACAACACGTCCCACTTGCATCCTGATTTTGGGGTGGACAAACAGAATGAACTCTTTTTTTTAATGGACAGAATGGGAAAAGCTCTTTTCAGCATATAGATTTCTTTGAAGGTTAGCAGGTTAACAATCAAAGTTATAATCATCACATGGTAAAATTGTAAAAGAATTGTAATGACCTGGCCGAATCCACTGGTTCCTGCTACCATCTAGGATCTAGACTGGCCCCACAGACCAACACTAGTCTTTCATGTGCACTTTGTCCTCACTCGTGTGCACCCAGGATCAACTTCCTAGTCGTTCACCTGTCCTCAAATTGCTCCAAGCCAAACACGCTTAACTTTGAGGTTCCTTTCGGATGGGCTCCCGGGAAAGAAGGTGCACCTTGTTGATATGAGTAGTCTATCATTCCTATTAAGCCGGAATGTCACAAGAATAATGCAGATGTACAGTTTATTTATGGATTACCAATCATTGCTTTTGGTTGCCTTGTAACTATGACTGGTTTATCTTAGTGCAATGATGTGCATGTTCTGTTTGCATTTTGTCTAAAAAATAATTATATTACTCTACTGATAGACCTTATATTTGGCTTTTATCAACAGTGGTGTGTTCATTAATGAGAAATACTTCTATCTTGGATTGCGTGGGCGTGTTGAGGACCAGTTTAATCCCAAGAACAGACTTGTGGTATGTACTATTTTGTTATGTTTTCAAATAGTTTGCCCCAAGCATGATTATATCATACAATTGCACTTCTACTGCAGGTGACCATTTTAACCATGTTTACTCTAATAACTCTATACTCAACGATCATCCCTATATCTCTTTACGTGTCCATTGAGGTATATTGTCCTCGATCTCATGTAGTGCATCCTGTTATCGGACGTTCAGACCTTATATTACCTTTGATATGCAGATGATCAAATTCATTCAGTGCGCACAGTTTATTAACAATGATCTGAATATGTATCATGCTGAGAGCAACACCCCAGCTTTGGCCCGTACTTCTAATCTGAATGAGGAGCTTGGGCAGGTAATATCCCCTTACCAAAAATGTTTCAATGGTTTCATTTTGTCCAAGATGAATTTATTCTTTCTAGATTGGCTATTCACTACTGGAATCAGGGAATTTGCCATCAGCCAGTTCTTTGCCGTCAGCTATCAGAACGCAGACGGCAAAGAACCAGCTGATGGCAAACATATACTTTGCCATGCGCCAGTTCTTTGCCGTCCGCAGCGGACGGCAAAGGTCACGGCAAAGGTCCCAAAGGCAGACGGCAAAGAGCCCAGCTGGGCCCCACTGGACCCTGGGGCTGGTTAGGTCAGACGGACGGGTTCTTTGCTGTCTGATAACTCAACATGGTTGAACTAAATGCTTAGTGGTATTTCAGTAGATTTAGCACTTGCAAATAAATTTTACATTTCTGACATTTCTTCCCACCTTGTCTCTTTCACCATTAATGGTTCAGGTTGAGTATATATTTTCTGACAAAACTGGAACACTTACAAGAAACTTGATGGAATTCTTTAAATGTTCAATTGGTGGGGAAATATATGGAACTGGCATTACAGAGATTGAGAAGGGAGGAGCTGAGCGAGCCGGAGTCAGAATTGATGATGATGAGGTCTCGAGTATCTTCCTTGCTACTTAAGCTGTTAAAGTGTGGTATTTGTGATGAAAAAATTGATGCACAGCTGCCCTTATGTTTGGCCTACTTACTTTTATTAGGATAAAAGATCAGCCACTGCAGTTCATGAGAAAGGATTCAACTTCGACGACACTAGAATAATGCGTGGTGCATGGAGAAATGAACCTAATCCTGAGGCCTGCATGGTAGATACATTGGACTACCTGCGAATTAGTTTTTACTCTTTTCTTCCATCAGTAACTTTGGTTTCATTTCGGTCATAATCTTCTTTAATCTGATTGACATACCGTGAGCTATTTCTGTAATATAAAAATTATTTAAAACATATGTTCCCTTTTTAATGATTTCCCTTTTTATTGTGTGAATTGCTAAACAGCCATTCCTTATTTTCTCTTATGTCTCTTTAGGAATTCTTCAGATGCCTGGCAATCTGTCATACAGTTCTTCCTGAGGGCGAGGAGACACCGGAAAAGATCACTTATCAAGCTGCCTCTCCTGATGAGGCCGCACTTGTGGCTGCAGCAAAGAATTTTGGTTTCTTTTTTTATAGGCAAGTCTTACCTTAGATGTAGTTTTAGATTGCTCTTGTGGTTTTGTTCCAAACAGGATATATAGGAAGACTCTGTACTCTGTTATTCCCTCCGTTCACAAATATAAGATGTTTTGGATATTTTAATATGGACTGAAATGAGTGAACAAATGCACTAAAACGTGTATCTACCATTTCGCACCAAAATGTTGAGCTAAAATACTTTTGTTTGTGAATGGCAATGCCTGGACGGTGACCTTTTATGCCTCTTTTGCAGACGTACACCGACCACAGTAATGGTTCGTGAATCACATGTTGATAGGATGGGTAGTATGCAAGACGTTGCCTATGAAATTCTGAATGTTTTGGAATTTAACAGGTCTGCTTTATTTGTTTCCGGCTGAAATTTGATAGATTAAATCATTATTCTGCACTTCACACTTTTTTTTTCGAGAAAACGCAAAGGATTTGCGCTTCACACTTTGCTGCCCTTTTCTTTTGATCTGACACTTTGCTGCACTTACAGTACAAGGAAGCGCCAATCTGTGGTTTGCCGCTTTCCAAATGGAAAACTTGTTCTCTACTGCAAGGTAATATAAGAAACAAACACTTGATATAGCTTACATTTTTCAGATCGTTGCACTAACCTTGTACCACAACTTTTGTGTCATAGGGTGCTGATAATGTTATCTATGAACGTTTAGCTGATGGAAATTATGACATTAAAAAGACAAGCAGAGAACATCTAGAGCAATTTGGATCTGCTGGCTTGCGTACACTTTGCCTTGCTTATCGAGATCTCAGCATGGACCAATACAAAAGCTGGAATGAGAAGTTCGTGCAAGCTAAATCTTCTTTACGTGACCGTGATAAGAAGCTTGATGAGGCATGCATCACTATCTTTCTGAATATTTTACTAGTATTGATATTATATCTTCTTTTATTGAGTATATGTGCTGAATTGCGGTCCTTGTGATTTGAAGTTCTGTTACAGCCTCTCCAATCCCTTCTGTCGCTTGCCTGACTTCTTGGTTTACTGTCATCCATTCCCGGACTTGAGTCTTGTATGCGCTGCTGGGCATGTGATTAATTTCCTGTGATCACTTCGCAGTTTATGTATAAAAAATGTAATGTGGTTTAGAAATAATTGTTATATAGGAACATTCTCTGTAGCTCTGCATTTTGTCATATATTGGAAGCCTCATTTCGGATTTATTAGATCTGGGCATTTCGTATAATCAAAAGTTAAATTTCTTTTGCTATCAGTTTAATTATTGAAATTACTTGACAAATAGGTCATTTTTGAATTTTCATTTTCAAATGCAAAACTCTTTCTGTGATTTCTATAATAGTGTAGTAGCAGAAGATGTTTTTAAACAGATTGTTTTAAAACCAAATCAGTGCCATTGTTGCACGTCTCTCTACTCCTATAAAAGACCCAGTTGGGGATGATGGTGTGCCTGCCATCCATCGTCATTTCTGACCATTCGATATACATCTAAAGCATGCAAGGTACTCCACATTTGCAGAAAACCCCTTAGTCTCTCTAGGCTAGCCCCATCTGTCCCCCATGTCATCCAAACAGATAAGAGGAACAGACATTGGGTGATTTCTTTTCAAGCCTGCAAACATGTAGCTGTCTCTTTTGGGTCCGTTGTAACACACAGGCACTTTGCTAGTCCTATTTCAATATACTAACCTATATATTGATGGTCAATGTTTTAAACGGTGGACTGCATGAATCCGAGTATGCCATGACAACCTTTACTTAAGGGACAGAAGGAGTGATTTTTTTAATGGGTGTTTCTTTTCTCTCCAAAAGACAAAAACTAGACGAGTCTTATTGCCTGTGTAGTGAGTAGTTGTTTAATAATTTTTGTTGCTAATTTGTAATCTTACCTTGCCATTGAATATTAGTACTTTATACATATTTATACATAATTTAGAAAAAAATATCTGTATCCAGTTAATTCGATGTATATGTACCAAGGTAGGAAAGAGGATCATGAACAAAATAGACTGGTCCTTCTCTCTAAAACATTAAGTGTTTATTGAAAATCATCACAAGAATGCCACTGTCTGTGTATTCTGTCATATTATTAAGGACAGTGAGTTGTAAAAAGCATTTGAAGTTAATCTTTTCTGCTTTTGCTGGGCCATAATGTGATATAATTTTCTTCTCATTTTTCTTCCAGGTGGCTGAATTGATTGAGAAGGACCTTATATTGATAGGTTGCACTGCTATTGAAGACAAACTGCAAGAAGGGGTGCCAGCCTGCATCGAAACTCTTTCTGCAGCTGGCATAAAAATTTGGGTGCTAACTGGAGATAAAATGGAAACAGCAATTAATATAGCATACGGTGAGGTTTTAATTGTGTAGTATTGTTTTGCTTGTTTCTTCCTTGAAGGGTAAAAGCTCCCCCCGCCACACCCACCCACCCTCCCACCCACCTGATATAGAGAAGCTGCTGAAGTTTTTCAGTTGGTTATTTATTTGCTCTGCAGCATGCAGCCTGGTGAACAACGACACAAAACAGTTCATCATCAGTTCAGAGACAGACACAATTAGAGAGGCTGAGGACAGGGTAAGATAACCATATAGAATTGCACTGTGAAATGATATTCTGTCAGAGGCAATCAAGCCTTAACACACACTACCTCTGTTTCTAAATATAAGACGTTTTGGCAGTTGAAATTGAAGTGCATAAACGTATTATATTTAGGAACAGAGGGTGTATTATCTTCTATAGGATTTAAATGGATATACGAGTGAAGACTGCTAAAATCATACTCCGTCCGTCCCAAAATATGTGTCGCTGATTTCGTAAGTTGTACTAAATCAATGACAGTTATTGAGGGAGTATCATTTAGATCAGGGAATAGCTCAATTGGGTTCTTGTGAGTAGAACTCACATTTTCCTTGGTATTTTGATTGGTGGGGGTATTAAGGGATTTATTTTGGCTGAGATTTAGTCTTTATTCTTATATACTCCCTCTGTCCCATAATATAAGATCTTATTACATCCAGTATGCTCACATATTGGATGTAATAATGTCTTATATTATGGGACGGAGGGAGTATCTAACAGCATAAAATATTTTTAATTGTCTTACCTCTTATGTGGGTTGTGTTGCTTTAGCCTCTCTGCCATGTTTATATGCGCCTTGGTATGTCTTTTTTGTTCTTTGTACTTTGGTTAAAGCATAATCAGCAATACAATTGTATCTGATTGTATTAAACCAACTTTTTGACTTGTGGCGTAATCTTTGTTATGGACCTTCCTTTCCATATATAATGTTCCGGCCATTTTCAGGGTGACCCTGTGGAAATTGCGCGAGTTATCAAAGAGTCGGTAAAACAGAGTCTAAGAAGTTACCTCGAGGAAGCCCACCGTTCCCTAAGTAACACACCGGAACGAAAGTTGGCTTTCATTATTGATGGAAGATGCTTGATGTATGCTCTAGACCCAGCTCTGCGTGTGAATCTTCTTGGTTTGAGTTTAATTTGTCACTCAGTTGTATGTTGTCGAGTTTCTCCACTGCAAAAGGCACAGGTAAATTTCATTTCTTGATGTTAGTGTTTATGCATGCCTTGCGTTTTACCCAGGGAAGTAGTAACAGCATGCCATCCTTGATTTGTGGATATGTGAGTTTTTTAGTCTAGGACTCATATGGGGAGATTATTACATTGTAAAGGCAATAACCAATATTGTACCTTCACAATAAGAGTTTGTGCATGTGATTCGTTATTAATCAGTGTACATTGGTTGCATTTGCTATTCCAGTTTTGATCTCAGAAACCAATTCTTATATGTGCTTACTTGTCGTTACCCATTCCAAGTAATATCAAAATCTCTGGTTTGTGCGTTTTTTTCCTTGCGTGACCTGTTTGGTCAAAATGATGCCAAAATACCAATGTTGACGCACACATTTTGTAGGTTACTAGCTTAGTTAGGAAGGGTGCTCGTAAGATAACTCTCAGCATTGGCGATGGTGCTAATGATGTAAGCATGATTCAAGCCGCTCATGTTGGGATTGGCATTAGTGGACAAGAAGGAATGCAAGCAGTTATGGCTAGTGATTTTGCCATCGCTCAATTTCGTTATCTTACTGATTTACTTCTTGTACATGGACGGTGGTCATACTTGAGATTGTGCAAGGTATGCTTATGGTTTCGTTAGCTTGTAGCTTTCCATATATTTATAGTTTATGAAACTTAATGTGGTCACTTGCTGTTTCAGGTTATCACATACTTCTTCTACAAGAATCTGACATTTACACTAACTCAGTTCTGGTTCACTTTCCAAACTGGCTTTTCTGGTCAGCGGTTTTATGATGACTGGTTCCAGTCGCTGTATAATGTCATTTTCACAGCGCTGCCCGTAATTATGGTTGGATTATTTGATAAGGTATAGCTGCCTGTATTCATTTTACATTAAGTTCTTGAATGATGCTGTTTGCGGCATTCACGTAATTGAACCCTTTCAGGATGTGAGTGCATCTCTATCAAAGAAATACCCACAACTTTACCAGGAAGGAATTAGGAATACATTCTTCAAGTGGAAAGTGATAGCGGTGTGGGGTTTCTTTGCCTTCTACCAGTCAATAGTGTTTTATTACTTCACTGCAGCTGCAAGTCAGCATGGTCATGGCTCATCTGGCAAGATTCTTGGTCAATGGGATGTTAGCACGATGGCCTTTACTTGTGTTGTGGTTACTGTGAACCTCCGCCTGCTCATGTCATGCAACTCTATTACGAGATGGCATTATTTCAGTGTAGCCGGCAGTATAGCGGCCTGGTTTCTGTTTATTTTTATATACTCGGCCATAATGACATCATTTGACAGACAGGTTGGTGAATTATGCACTAATCTATCTCTCTGCTGATGACCATTAGGGCCTAATAATCATTTCTTTCTACAAATGCATAACTTCATGCTGTGTTCCTTCTGCAGGAAAATGTATACTTTGTGATTTATGTTCTGATGAGTACTTTTTTCTTCTACTTGACACTAATTCTTGTTCCGGTCATCGCTCTCTTTGGTGACTTCCTATATCTATCGTAAGATACCACCTTTTCCTTTTGCACAATTATATGTTATTGTCATCTGGTTTTGATTCCTGTCAGTTTACATACTGAATCAACCGTCTGCTGTCTCTGATACTCTGTTGGTTTTCCAGGCTTCAGCGATGGCTATTCCCCTATGACTACCAAGTTGTTCAAGAGATACACAAGGATGACCCCCATGAATACAGCATGATACGTCTTCCAGAGAGGAGCCATTTGAGCCCTGAAGAAGCAAGAAGCTATGCGATTTCCATGCTCCCCCGAGAGAACTCCAAGCACACTGGTTTTGCTTTCGACTCCCCAGGCTATGAGTCATTTTTTGCATCACAGCAAGGTGTCTGTGTGCCTCACAAGCCATGGGATGTGGCAAGGAGAGCCAGCATGAAGCAGCAGCGGCAGCAGCCACAACGAACAGGAAGATCCTAATCCTGGATTCGTGTAAAAAGTTTTGTACATCATGTTCTTTTGCCGCAGACCACATGATTGTGTATAAGTAGCCTTGTAGCCTTTTATATTGTTTGTCACCCAATATGCTATGCTGGCGATGTTAGTAGGTGGCCATTGATCCTGTTGGCTGAAGAATCAGGTAGGCATGCACTTGGTTAAACAAAGTGGAAACTGGGAAATGCAGTTAGCAAAATTCTTTGTGACTTTTACAGAATTGGATGTTACTGAAATTTGTCTTGTCTTTGTAATGAAATCTTCCTTTGTTACAGAATGAATGAAGTGCCGTTGTGTTCCGGCCGTCCGATTGATCGCATAGATTGCTCCCCGACTCTCAACGTGCAAACACTCTTCTTTCTGTCGAGCAACGTCCTAGCACCAAATGATAAGTGCCACACATCAGGATTTTAGGATTCGGGCAGATCGTGTCGGTTGACGTCAAATCATTTGCGTGGATTTTGAAGCACATCGGGTTGCCAAGTCATGTTTTTCGATCGTTTGGTGTAGGACGAGTCTGAACGAAAGCACCTTCATGACAACTCAACCGTGTTGCCTTATCCACACCATCGTTGTGGCATTTCTTTCCCCTCGTCGTCCTCATAGAGAGGGAGACGAGCTGCTCGCCGACATGTTTCTCCTCATCTCCATGCCCGACAGAGAGGGGTGTCAGGACCCAACTAAAGAATGCACAATGATTTCAGTTATATTTGAATCTCCCGTACCGCTTCTTGTGAAGGAAGGCCCTGGATCGCGTCCATCCCGCATCGGACGGCTACCCCTGACGTGCGAGTCGCTGTTCACTTTCCGGCAAGGATTACAATGATCCCTTGCCTCCATTTTACTTTCTTACTTTCTTCCAACTTGTAAGGCTGTAAAGCCAAGGTTCCAACTCGATATATAGGGTTTTCCCCTCCGCCGCTGATGTTCCTGGCTGGCCCTAGGTTCCTTTGGTTTTGTACTAAAACTCCCAGATTTGATCCATAAAGCGAGCTAGTTCGAGTGAAATTCATCTCCTGATTTCTGAATATTATTCTTCAGATTCCTCTGGGTCTGACAAGTGGTAATCAGAGCCCGGTTCTTCTCCTTGGCGGCGAAATCCGGTGCCGAGGTGGAGTTGGAGGGGCCGTAAAATCCTCCACTTCTCACCGGTGACATTGGGGCGACGGTGGATCCCCGACGACGAGTGGCGGCTGTGAGAAATTTGGTACAGGTTTGGGCGTGGGAAGTGGTTGCAGATTCGGTGTACTCTCTCACCCTCCCTCCCATATTCGGTGTACTCCCGGTGGCGCGGTGTTGGCAGCGGTGCAGGCTGCGGCAGGATCGAAGGCCAAGGTCAGGTTGCAGCTCTGAGTGTGGTAAAATTCCTTCCTTCGCAGGCAGATCACCTATAGAGAGGTCACTTAGCATCCTGCTAGTTCTAAACCCCCCGCTCTTCCTTCATCCAAGCATGACTGGCCCTACTGATTCTTCTTCTACTGAGATCCTAGAAATGCAATATTTGCAATTGGATGTCAGAACCCTCCAGCAACATAGAGAGAGTGACATGCAAGACTTTGAAGATCTTAGAGAGCATGTCACCAAAAACTTTCAATCCTTGTAGAAAACCTTGGAGAACTACAGGGCACACTGAACAACTTCATCTCCGGGTTTCCCAAACCTAGAGAAACCCCTCTAAGTCTCCAAGATGTTGCACAGGGCAGTGGCCAACATCAAACTCCTCAAGGCCCACTCCACAAACCAGATGTGGTCCCCCAAACACCTCCAACTGCTGGATTTGCAGTACTAGTGGACAAGAATACTGGCAAAGAGCTTAACTTGGATGGAAGCAACAAAATCCCATATACACACCCACACTTTGCTGAAAACAGAAACCCTGTTCCTGAAGCAAGAGCTCCTACTGCTGGTAACCAAGCACTGAATGCACAACAGCTAATGCAGCTGGACCAGGGGCAGGCTGATCAAGCCCCACAAAAAGAAGCAAGAGTGGGAAATGTGTAGAGAGATCAGGTGCAAGATAACAGAAGACCTCTTGCAATAATCAAGCCAGCAAAATACAACATCCCTGAATTTGATGGCAATGGAACTGATTCCTAGATACAAACTATTGATCAGTATTTTGAGGCTGCTAGAACACCACTTGAGCAGAAAACTGAAATTGCAGTAACATACCTTAAAGGCCCTGCAATTGAATGGTGGAGGGGAACTAAAATTGTTGCCAATACACTGCACTGGTATAGGTTTTGTAGGCTCATTGGTGACAGGTTTGCAGAGACCTCTGCTTGTGATAATGTGAGATCATTTCATGCCCTTAAACAGGATAAGTCAATGAGTATGTACTCAAGTTTGAGCAGGCTATTAATTTGATGAGAAGGGACAATCCTGCCCTACCTCAAGATTAATACAAAACGAGTTTTATCTCTGGCTTAAATGACAATATACAACACCATGCCCAACGCCATGAGCCTGCTGACTTACAAAAATCAATCTGGCTAGCCAGAAGAATGGAACAGGCACAGCCACAAAGAAGAACTGCTATACCAAGCACTAGTTTCTCTCAAGTAAGGAAACAAGTGCAATTTGACCCAGGAAAACCTGGACCCACCAACACTGCTACAATAATACAACAAGTTAGAATGAAAGGTATCTGCTACAAATGTAAGGAACCCTGGTCCCCTAGTCCCCTGGGCATAAAAAGGTGTGTAAATTGGCAAATCAAGCTCGAATATAAGCACTGCAAGATGCTTGCCCTGATGATGCTGAGTTGGTCTATTACACTGAAGTTATGGATGAAACTAATGTCCCACGCCTATGTAAAATGATGATACCCCCCTCCAAATATCTATGGATGCTCTCAGGGGCATCAAATCATCTGAAAAACTTAGTATTATAGTCACAGTTATGTCGGGGAACACTCCAGCCACTACACTTATTCATAGTGGTAGTACTGCTACATTTATAACACCTAAAATTGCTAAGTTAGCCGGGTGTTCTCTCACTCCCACAAGAAATAGAAAAGTGATTGCAACAAATGGAAACACTCTCTAGTATGAGTTTATTGCACTACAATGTCCCTTTTCCCTGCAAGGAACACAATTCTCCACTGATCTTAGAGTCCTACAGTTACAAGGTTATGATGTAATCTTGGGTGCAGATTGGATGGCGTCCTTTAGCCCAGTGGAATTGGATTTTGATGAGATGCATGTGCGGAGCACTTTGAAAAATGGTGAAAAGAAGATCTTCAAGGATGAAAGTTTACCTACTGTAGCTGTACAAGAAATGGACACTACAGAAACCTTCTCAGATGAACCTATTTGTGGAGTCGTCCTACTCCTAAACGAATTGCTGTCCAAGAACCAGTGGGCACTGTGGTACCAGCTCCAGTCCAACAGTTTTTGGACAAGTACTCCCCAATTTTTAGTACTCCAACTGATCTCCCTCCAAAAAGAACTATGGATCATGCAATACCTTTCACTCCTGAGGCAAAAATAATTAACCAAAGACCTTACAGACTACCTCACCACCAGAAGGATGCTATGGAAACTATCATCAATGACATGATGAAGACTAAAGTAATTAGGGACAACTCTAGCCCTTACTCCTCCCCTGCACTTGTTAAAAAGAAGGACATGACTTGGAGGTTGGTTAATGATTTCATAAAGATTAACCAGCAAACAGTTAAGAACAAATATCCAATTCCTGTCATAGAAGATCTCCTAGATGAATTAAAAGGAGCCACTGTGTTTACCAAGCCGGATTTAAGAAGTGGCTACCACCAAATCAGAATGCAAGAAGATATTGGAAAAACTGCTTTCAGCACCCATTGTGGCCACTATGAGTATTTAGTAATGCCATTTGGATTAACTAATGCTCCAGCTACATTCCAGCAATTAATGAATACAATTCTAGCACTCTACATGAGAAAATTTGTGTTGGTCTTCTTTGATGACATCTTAGTATATAACAAAAATATGAAAGATCATTTGGTACATCTCCAACAGGTCCTAGAAGTGTTGTAGTCCAAACAACTTTATGCCAACTAAGCAAATGTACCTTTGCACAACCACAAGTGGAATACTTGGGACATATTATCAGGGGAGATGGAGTAGCAACTGACCCTACAAAAATTGGGCAATAGTCCAGTGGCCCACTCCTGAAAATGTAACTCAACTGAGAAGCTTCCTTGGTCTCACTGGTTATTACAGGAGATTCATACAAAACTATGGTTGCATCTACAAACCTCTGTTTCAATCCTTGAAAAAGGACAATTTCAAGTGGGAAAGTGAGCAAATGGAAGCCTTCAACATCTTGAAACATAAGATGACCCAAGCACCTGTCCTGGCCTTGCCTGAATTTTCTCAACCTTTTATCTTGGAGACAGATGCTTGTGCTTATGGGATTAGTGTTGTACTCATGCAGGAGGGCATGCCAATATCTTATTTTAGCAAGACCATTAGCCCAAAAGCTGCCGCCCTGTCTACATATGATAAGGAGGTCATGGCCATCATTGAAGCATTGAAACATTGGAAGCACTATTTTGCTGCCTCTTCATTGACTATAAGAACTGATCAGCAGAGTTTGAAATATATACAAGAGCAAAAACTAACTGAAGGCATTCAACACAAGTTACTAGTGAAACTCTTGGGCTGCAATTTAAGATTGAGTACAAGCAAGGTAAAACAACAAGGTTATTGATGCTCTATCTAGAGTCAGTACAGGCTACAATCAATTGTTGCTAGTCAAGATAGACCTGTCTGGATATCTGAAGTCATTTCCAGCTATGCCCAGGACCAAAGATGCAAGGACCTTATCTCTCAATTAGCAACTTCTGCAGCTGCTGTCCCTAACTATGCTCTGCAACAAGGAATTCTAAGATATAAGAACAGAATTGTCATTGGCAAGGACACTAATCTCAAAAATCAGTTAGTATCTGCTCTCCACAATCTTGAACTTGGAGGCCACTCTGGACATAGAGCTACTTATCAGAGAGTAAAACTCCTCTTTCATTGGCCTGGCATGAAGCAGTTCATTGTTGATTATATCAAACGGTGCCCCACATGTCAAACCAACAAACTTGAGCACTACAAATACCCTGGGTTGCTACAACCACTTCCTGTTCCTGATTTTGCATGGTGTCATATTAGCATAGATTTTGTTGAAGGACTACCCACATCTCAAAACAAAAAACATGATATTGGCGGTAGTGGACAGATTCACCAAGTATGGGCATTTTATTGCAATGCAACGCCCCATCACTGTCAATTATGTGGACAAAGCTTTCACTAATCATATATTCAAGTTACATGTGTTGCCTTCAGTTATAGTTACTGAGAGAGATCCAATCCTCACTAGCCATATTTGGCAAGAACTTTTCAAGAAACGAGCATTAAACTGCACATGAGCACTTCTTATCACCCTCAATCTGATGGCCAAACAGAGAGGGTCAATCAATGTTTGAAAAATTACCCGAGGTGCATGGCTTTCTTACAACCTAACAAATGGATGAACTGGCTCTCTCTAGCTGAATGGTGGTATAACACCAGTTACCATACATCTATGAAAATCACACCTTTCCAAGCACTGTATAACCGACCTCCCAACATGATATCTGAAGCTGCCCTTTACCCAACTAAACATGTTCAGGAGTTTTCCTCTGTCCTCAATGCTGAACAAACTACATCATAGATCAACGCAAATCTGTTGAAGGCATAAGACAAAATGAAGCACTATGTTAAAAAGAGATCCGAAAGAACCCTGGAAGTAGGCGACATGGTTTACCTCAAATTACAACCTTACAAACACTACCTTGAGTGTCCGTCGATTTCTGAAGCTGCACTCTAAATATTATGCCCCCTTCAGAATAATTCAGAAAGTTGGTTAGTGGCTTACAAACTGCTCTTACCCGATCATTGCAAATTGCATCCCACATTCCATGTCAGTCAATTGAAGAAGACTCTGGGGCCACAAGCCATCCCAAACCCCAACTTACTACTCCTCAATGCAGATGGCACTATTCTCCTTGAACCCGAGAAGCTTTTGGAGAGAAAGCTCATTCCCAGAGCGCAAGGCGATATCCAAATACTAGTGGTGTGTTGGCTCATCAAATGGAGTAACATGGATGAGAAAGATGCTACTTGGGAAGATGCAACATTGATACAAAAAGTTTTTCCGGCTTTTCAGCCATGAGGACTGGTCTGAAGTCGATCGGGGGCGTTGTCAGGACCCAACTGATGAATGCACAACGATTTCAGTTATATTTAAATCCTTAGCCATAGGCGCGAAGCAACGCAAACCATCCATCGCCCATCGGATGCTTTTCCATCGACCGTACCGCTTCGCTGTGAAGGAAGGCCCTGGATCGCATCCATCTCGCATCAGATGGCTACCCCCGACAAGCGAGTTGCTATTCACTTTCCGGCAAGGACTACAGTGATCCCCTGCCTCCATTTTACTTTCTTACTTTCTCCCAACTTGTACGGCTATAAAGCCAAGGTCCCAACTCGATAGAGAGGCATCTGACTGTATTAGGGTTTCCCCCTCCGCCGCCGGTGTTCCTAGCCGGCCCTAGGTTCCTATGGTTTTGTACTAAAATTCTCAGATTTGATCCATAAAGTGAGCTAGTTCGAGTGGAATTCATCCCCTGATTTTTGAATATTATTCTTCAGACTCCTCTGGGTCTAACAAGGGGAGAATCAGTTCGAGGAGGGCACTCGATTCCTGTCGTCGTCGCAGTGGCGCAGTGCCTCCTCTTTTTTTCTTATCCTCCTTCCACATGCCCTCTCACCTTCCCTCTCTCTCGTGCAGGCCACCATGTGCGCCGCCTTGGAACTCCGGTCCGGCGGTTCCAGCCACCGTCCATCGCTGGGGACACTACTTCTGGCTGAGGGAATCCTGGATTAGGGGGTCCTCGAGTGTCTGGACTATTTGATATGGGCCGAACTGATGGGCCATGAAGAAGACTTTCCCCCATGACTGGGTAGGACTCCTATATGCATGGAAGGCAAGCTTGGTGTCCGGATATGTCATTTCCTTCCCCCACAAACCGACTCTGTACAACCCTAGATCCCTCTGGTGTATATATAAACCGGAGGGTTTAATCCGTAGAGGCTATCAGAATTCTCATAGGCTAGACAACTAGGGTTTAGCCATTACGATCTCGAGGTAGATCAACTCTTGTAACCCCTATACTCATCGAATACAATCAAGCAGGATGTAGGGTTTTACCTCCATTAAGAGGGCCCGAACCTGGGTAAACATTGTGTCCCACTTGTCCCTTGTTACCATCAATCCTCAGGCGCACAGTTTGGGACCCCTACCCGAGATCTGCCGGTTTTGACACCAACATTGGTGCTTTCATTGAGATTTCCACTATGTCGTTGACAGAAGGATCGATGGCTCAACCTGTCATCGGTGACGATGCTGTTTCCGGGGAGACTTTCCTCCCTGGTCAACTCTTTGTGTTTGGCAGCTTTGCTCTGCGTGCCAATTCAACTGGCCACCTCGAGAAAATCGATAGCTACTCCCCTGGTCACCAGATCAGGTTTGGGAGCTTGAATTACATCACCGATATCCGAGGAGACTTGATCTTTGAAGGGTTCTCGGCCTCGGCCGCCGCTTCTCATCTACATGAAGGGAGCCCGTCGGATTCGTCATCAGATTCCATTCAAGGATCAACTCTCATGCCTGCCCTGGCCTTAAATCCAGAGCGGACCACTCTGTCCGAAGACGGGAGGATAAGCCCCGCCGGACTCTCTCCCATTACGGAGCTCCTTGCCGGAGACCCAGAGGTGACCATGTCGTCAGCAGGCCCGGAGTCAAACATGACTCTCCCTGTCATCGGGAAGCCAGACTCATCTCTGGATGTCAACTCCGAGCTCTCGAAATCTGCGTCCACTGAGCATGGTCAAGTGGTGATTACCAGACCCAACTCCGCAGATCCTCAGTCACATGTCCAGCTTTCGCTTCTAAACGAGGCTCTGGACCTAATGCGATCTCTCGCCATCACGGAAGCGCCACTTCCGAACTACGCCCAGCTTGAACTGGGGGCTGAGAGCGGGGAATTTTACGTCGAACCAGGCCAAAACCCACCCATCACCGGGCGTTAGACGACCACTTCTACTTACGACGTATACATGGTGGATACACCCGAGAAGAAGGACGATGATGGCACTCAAGGTCCGAATGAGGACAAAGCCCGTCGAAGCACCACCAAAGCACCGACATCAGCGGCGCCACTCACGATTGCGTCGGGAGAAGGAAAGCAATACCGGCACCGGATACAATGATACTCCGGAGAATGCCGAAGACGCCGACCAACCCGTTGAGCCTGAGTTCGAGCAAGATGAAAGGGAAGAAGGCCAATACAGCCCCGAACATGCCGATCACGAAGATTCGGAAGACATTAATTACCTGCCTCCAAAGAGGATGTCAGCCTTGGCAACGAAGATTTCATCGTGCCAGAGGAACCCCTCGAACAAGAACGCTTCAAACGACAACTAATCACTACTACAAGGAGCCTGAAAAAGAAACAACAACAGCTCCAAGCCAAACAGGATACACTCAACGACAGATGGACCAAGGTCCTGGCTACCAAGGAATACAGGCTCAAGCACCCGACAAAGAGCTACCCAAAACACAGACTACTACTACAATTCGACGGCGAGGCCCTTGAGCCAATACCGTCAAGATACAATCATGTTGAAGAGCCGGACCGACCACCACGTGGACGAGACCTAACGGCCAATTATGCCAAACACCAGCCCGCGCCACCTCGCCGTAGAGGCAAAGAGGCAGCGGCTCCGGGCTACACGTACGACTTACTCAGGACCTGGACAATAGAGCCGACCAGACCAGATCAATCTACGGATCAAGGGGACGTGCTCCAACACGAGACGACGACCATTAAGCCTGGCGCGATAGGCATAACCAAGTTCGGGATAAGAACCGAACACGGATGTCATCCGAACTCCGTCGTGATGTTGCCCGATATGGAGGCACCTGTAACGCCCAATATGCGACTATACTCCATACGTGTCGAGGCACGACTTGGGGTATAAGTGCATATTGGTATGGTTGCAAGAGTGGTTGTATCTTTGCTCATCTCATGTATCGAATAGATAGAATACGAGCTTTGGCTTACAATCGCCAGAATGTCACACAATAACATCAAGTTATACAATCATTCAAGATGAACACAAAGTCCGGCTATGGACGGAATCAAACGAATAAAAGACAACCACCCATTTTAAGTCCCGATCGACCCTACTGGGCACCACTACTGATCATCCAAAAAGGAAACATAGTAACGGCCACGGTCCTCGTCGAACTCCCACTTGAGTTCAGTGGCATCACCTGCATCAGTCTCGTCGGTACCTGCAATTGTGTTTGTAGTATCTGGTAAGTCACAAGGACTCAGCAATCTCAAAACCCGCAATAGCAAGATTATTTAAGCTTAAAGGTAAGGTATGGGTATATGGTGGAGCTGTAGCAAGCACTAAGCAATTATGGTGGCTAACATATGAGTACAAGAGTAAGATGAGAAACTACGCAACGGACGCAGAGCTAGAAGTGATCAACAAGTGATCCTGAACTACTTACGTTCAAACATAACCCAACCGTGTTCACTTCCCGAACCTCATTGGAAATAGACCATCACGATTACACACGCGGTTGGCACATTTTAATTAAGTCAAGTGTCAAGTTCTCTGCAACCGAATATTAAAAACTCCCGTCTGCCACATAACCGGGCACGACTCTCGAAAGATTAAACCCTGCAGGGGGTGTCCCAACTTAGCCCATGACAAGCTCATGATCTGAGAGACAATCCTCCATCGCGGGACCCTCCGATCAGACTTGGAATCCCGATGCACAAGACATTTCGATAATGGTAAAATAAAACCAGCAAGACCGCCCGAATGTGCCGACAAATCCCGATAAGAGCCGCGTGTATATCATTCTCAGGGCACACTGGATGAGACATCCTACGAGTAAAACCAGTCCTCGAGTTTCCCCATGGTGGCCCCGCAGTCTGCTCGGTTCGGACCAACACTTAGAGGAGCACTGGCCGGGGGGGGGGTTGATTAAGAATCCTCGTGTTAATTACTCCCTATGCAAATTTTAGTTGTTATTAGACAAATGGTAAAACCAATGTTGGGCCTTGCTGGAAGAGTTTTATTCAAAGCGAACTATTAAGAGGGGCCCATAAACCCTCACCGTGTTAGGGACACAAAATTTAAGGAACATAACACCAGTATGACGAAAACTAAGGCGACAAGAGTGGAACAAACACCGAGCAAAAGGCCAAGCCTTCCACCCTCTACCAAGTATGTAGATGCATTATTTAAATAATAGATATTGTGATATCCCAACATATCCATGTTCCAACATGGAACAACCCGCACTGCACCTGCAACTAGCAACGCTATAAGAGGGGCTGAGCAAAAGCGGTAACATAGCCAAACAACAGTTTGCTAGGAAGGTGGGTTAGAGGCTTGACCTGGCAGTATGGGAGGCTTGATAACGGATGCACGGTTTAGAAATGACGAGCAAAACAAGATCAATGCAATATGTCGAAAACAGTAACAGGGCAACTAATATGCAAGGTTTAAATATGCTACATCAACCAAACATGAAAACACAATACATGGCAGTGAAGTACAGGTGAAGCTCTACAAATCATGAACACTGAGCTACTTCTAGAAACCCCTAGAACAAGTCTAAAACAGCATGGCAAAAATGCAAAAGTTAACAGTTTATCAGACTTAGCAGAAATTCATTGATCATGACAGAACAACATCAAGTTGCAATGTTTATGCCTAGTAAACTATATGCTACAGGAACATATTACATTACACAAGATCATGGCATGATAGTACTAAATGCACTTAATAGAACTCCCTTACTGAACTTGTCCCAAAGATCTATAGAATTGATGATAGCACCAATGCAAACATGGCAAATGACATGAACAGATCTCAGACTTAGAAGAAAATCATGGCATGGCATAAACAGATTCATGATAACAACTTTTCAAGCTTGTGGCACTCATCATAGTGCACTAAAAGGCATGAAATAAAATCTAGCATGAAGTAGACATGAAAATGAAACTATCTATGTGCAAAACAAACACATAGCATGTTTGAATTTAATCACACAAAAATGACAAAATAGTAACATGATGTAAAATTACATGGTCATGAACTTGCTCAAGTGCAAAAACTAATGCCACCACTGGATTGGTGGAATTTTTCTACCCCAAAAACATATATAAAATGTCTAGGTTACTGTAGAAAAACCATCACAAATATGCAAAACATAACCTACCTAAAATGGAATATACAGAAATGGCAATTTCCAAATTTGGAAACGTCCAGAAATAGACTTGCCTGAAATGGATAGATTCCATATGCAAGAAATGGAATATTCGCTGGGAATAAAATAAAAGAAAAAGGAGAAAAGAGGAGAGGGGATGACAGGTGGGGTCCTGACCCCTGTGAGGCTGACTAGTGGGTCCGGCTTGGGGCCCACATGGCGGATGACGCAGGCATGCTTGAATAGGGGAAAAACAGAGGAGGCGTCGGCGGGCAATAGAGCGCGGCGGAGGCCTCGTCGGAGTAACTCCGGTGGCCCAGGGATGCGGCGGAGGTGCGCAACAAGACCGGCAGGAGTTTCCACACACCCGCGTGCAATGTGCGGCACCAGACGTTGATGGAGGCGACGCCGACGACGACGAACAGAGGCGGCGGCGACGAGCTCAAACACGACAAACTACGGGCCCTATCAGAGTGGCGAGGACACATAGCCGACTCTACTGGACACGGCAGGGACGATGGACACACTCAGAGGCGCTACGGTGGTCGGAGCACTCGCCGGAGGCGAGGTCCAACGACGATGGGTTCGGGCACGCACGACTAGTGTGACTAGAGCATGCAAAAGAGAGGGAGAAGGAGACGGGGAGGTTCACATGCTCACCACAAGCATGGTGGTGCGCTTGGTTGCTCGAGAGGAGGTCGGAGACGGCGGGATTTGGCCAGAGACGAACGGTGACCAAAGCGGAGGAAGAAAATGAGGAAGGAGTCGGACTTGGCGTCCCTCGAGGCTGTAGGGGAAGTAGTCGACGGAGTCGACGACGGCGGACTTGACGAACACGCTTGGAGAGGCGGAGTTCAAGGGAGGGCATGCCGGCGACGAGCGCATGCTCCTAGATGCGCTCGGGCATGACGGATAGCGACGTATCTGATGGTTCGGTGGCCCGACGGCGGTGGTGAGGGGAAGAGGGAACCCTAGTGGGTAGGTAGGGCAAGGAGGGAGGCCTTATAGAGGGCCAGGGCGAGCGGGGCGAGCCCGCGTGCACTCGGCCACGCCATGTGCGTGAGCTACGAGGGGGGACCGAGGAAGGGGAAAAGTGGGTGCGGGCGCAGGCGGAGCCGCTGACGGCTGGGCCTCACCAAGCCACGTGGAGGCAAGGCAGAGGGGGTGAGCAGTGCGCGAGTGAGAAAGGGAAAGAGGGAGAGGGTGCGGGAGGCCGAGCGGGCTGCAGCCATGTGCTGCTGGGCCGGCCTGGAGGCCGAGGCTCAGGTAGGTTGCTGCTGTTGCTGCCCCTCTCTCTTCTCTTTTCTTTAAACATTTCTTCAAACAGAAAAGTCAGAAAAGGCCAGAGAGTTAGGCAATGAAGTAGGAAGAGATAGAAATATATCTGAGACCCTGGAATTACGTAGCATTTGAATAAATTGCTTCGGATATTTTATGATGGGGAGCATCCCAAGGCCACCCCCATGGACCTACCATCGTCTCATCAAGTGCCTAGTGGACCCATGACTCGATCACGTGCAAGAGCTCTCAAGACCGAGGTGGCATCTCTCCTCTCACAATTCCACTTCGATGACCATGAGACATGGCTACTACCTCAAACAGAGACATTGTTCATACTCAGGTATCAAGGAGTTAGCCATGGAGACGCCAAGGAGCGAGGAGAATCCGAAGAGGAAGATGGACGTGAAGATGGAGAAGAAAAAGGGCTAAGTCAGCAGAAGCCCGGACGATCCGGACCGCCGTCCGGACGATCCGACCTCAGCCCGGATGAGCCAGACCCCGGCCTGGATGATCTGGATAATGTGCCCAACGACACCCGAGACGTCATCTTGGAGCTGGGTCATCCGGACCCAGGCCCGGATCATCCGGCCACGCCCGGACGTCCAGACTAGGTCCCGGACATCCGGCCCTCCCGCAGCTGCTCCAACACAACCGGATCATCCGGACGCCGACCCGGATCATCCGGACCCCCGAAGCCTGGATCATCCGGACCAACTCCCGGATCATCCGGCCACCGCCTGTGTGCGTGACTTGGGCCGAGGCCCGTGTACCCATTTCGTCCCCCCACTTACCCTTTCGCCCCTTGGGCCATAAATAGACCTTCTACTCCCCATTTTTAGGGTTAGCAAATGTTTAGCTCATGTTTGTGAGAGAGCTTTGCTCATCCACTTGGTAGACTTCTCTACGGAGATTCGAGCCTCCACCGAAGAAGATCCCCCAAGCGGATTCAAGACCCCTTTTAGGGAAGAACTCAAGACCTCCTCACGGAGAAGACCGGCTACCCTTGTATCGTCCCTAGTTGTCCGTGGATCGTGTATCTTTCCTTATGTACGCGAGGATCTAGCCCATGTGTGACTTATTCGTGTCGGTTTAGTGATTCCTCTCGTGTTTCTTATTGTGTTCTCTCTCCGTTCTTCCCCGTGTTCTTCGTGATTGCCACGGGATCCGCTCCTTTCGTGAAAGATCGGGCGATTAGGGTCTCTTCCCTACATCATCTTGGTATCATGAGCAAGGTTGATCACGATTTCGGAGCCTCCCCTCTTCGTTTTCTAGCTTGATTTTGTTGTTTTTTGTCCTAATTCGAAAATACCCACAAAAATAGCCCCAAAATTTTTCTTGTGATTTGTGAGTTTTGATGATGTTTTGTTGGTTTTGATTCGTGAGTTTGTTGTGTTGCAAGTGGATCTAGCCTTCCCCCACCATCTCCACCTCGAAATCCCTCCAAAATGCGCGAAATCCCCGAATTTGTGGCCGTTTTCGAGTTCATCCCGAGCCATCCCCGAGCGAGTTGACCTGCCCGGATCATCCGACTAGTCGCTCGGATCATCCGGATCCGCCCGGATCATCCGGCTCCTGGCCCGGATCATCTGGCTTCCACTGTCCAAACTACATTTCCTGCAGCTTTTAACCACCGCCACCTATGCCTCCGCATACCCACTTCGACCACCACCTCCTAACTTCCGCAAACCCATACGCAAACCTTTCCAATATCCCAACCCACACCACCACTTGACTGGTACCTACTTCGACACTCTTTGTCGCACTTTGTTTCGAGAATTTGAGTTGTGGCTCACCGTTTCCTTTCGTGTTTCGGCTACTTAGGGACGGTTTGACATCAACATCACCACCGCTCATTTTCGCCAAGGACTACTACGAACGACTACACCCTTGTGGTATCAATTTCCCATTGGTATCATCTTGGTATTGTGATATCATCATACTCTTTTCCATTTGGATTGATAACCCCATAGCCTTACTTTTGCGTAGCTTACACATCGAGACTAGCATTTGAGTATTGCCGGCAACGTGACTTGTGCACATTAGTGATCATACATCCCATAGCATACATACTATCATCGTGTTGCATATCTTGGAATCATCTCTCGTGTCACAAAATTGTCATCGCATACACAATTGCCATCTTGGTCCATGAAGCATCGCATGAGAAAAGAGCTCAAACATCAAAGAGCCAAACAAGCTTTTAAGCAAACAGAAAAGATAAGCAAAGAGCTTATAAGCAAGAACCATAGCATCATACAACATTAAGATTGTCATACTCGATCATCTTGGATCATATCTCCGGAACATCATACTTGGGATAGAAGTTGTTGCATTTTTGCTTAGTAGGTTGTGCACAAGTTCGTATCCGCCTATTGTGCAATCGTGCTAGTGTCTCTCTAGTGTTGTGCAACAAGAGCATTTTCGTGGATTCCACATTTTGGCTCACCCTTAGTTGCACGACCCCATTTATCTTTCCGTGTGTTGTGTTTCCGTGTACCACATCTTGCTATTGGTCTACTTGTTGCATTTACTAGTCGTGAATATTCTCCAACATTATTGAATATTGCTTACATTCACATCAAAAATTGTGCCACCATCCTAACCAAGCTCCACCATAAGCTTTTACTTGTGTAGGTGTGAGAAACCGACAAGAATTCGTACCAATTGGGCTATTCCTTGTCCTACATTGGAGTGATCATCGATCCACTTTCAACTTCGGTGAAGGTACATTTGGTATTTGTTCTTCTCTTTCTACCACTCACATTTTTCTTGGAATGATGGATAGGCCAAGTACTTCTACCAACCCACTCTTCATGGAGCAAGACGATCACATGAACTCCTTCGTCACCAAAAGCCACCTCTTTGGTGCACAATGTTCTTTGCATCAAGAACAACAAGCCATGAGTGACCGCATTGACAACCTCGCCACCGACTTGCGACTCTCCGAGCAACGTACAAGGGACTACTTAGACCACAAGCTCGACGATCACAAGCAAGAGAATGACGCAAGGATGGACGAGATTCACGCTTTGTTGCTCAACCGCTCTTCTTCCACTTCAAGAAGGAGCCGTTCAAGTCGCCACTCCGACTTTACCCTCTCCGGCTCAAGTACACCGTCATCGAACACTCTTTGACATGCCGCACGCAATGAGCCTCAAGCAAACCTCAATCCTCTACGCGACACCAACTCGCAAGAGCACCGACGACGTCAAACCCAAGAGGCCTTTGCGCTAGCACGAGAACGACAACGACAACGCCAACATGAAGAGGAAGAACGCGCGCGTCTACACCAAAATGCACAAGATGCCGAGGCACAACGTCAAGAACAACAACTCCGTGACGCTCAAGCACTTGAGGCACAATGATCTCTAAGCGATTCAAGTCGAGCCGTAGCCGATCGAGGCCGACAAGCTCGTGACCATGCCGAAGCACTTCGCGAAGAAGTCCGGGAGAGGATTTATCAAGCTCGCGTGCACCGTCAAGTTCCTCCCCGAGCTCGAGAAGCTCATCCACAAGCTCGCCAAGACCATCAAGTTCATCGAGAGCATGAAGACAATGGGAATCCTCCGCGACAAGAGCAACACGAGGTTGACAACCCTCCGCGCCAAGAGCACCATGAGTTGAACAATCATCTACAACATGGGCGTCATCATCCCCGACCCCAACACAATGAAGAGCAATGCTACGGCAAGCTCAAGTTCACCATGCCCAAGTTCAACGGAAGCAATGATCCCGAAGAGTACCTTTCATGGGCATTGAAAGTTGACAAGATCTTCCGTTTGCACAATTATGAAGAAGAGAATAAGATCGCAATGGCATCCCTTGAGTTCCAAGACTATGTGCTCATTTGGTGGGAACAAGTCATTGAGCGCCGCGCGGCAAGAGGTGAACCACCCATCACTACTTGGGCGCAAATGAAGGATGTCGTGAGAGCACGCTTCATACCTACCTACTACAACCGCGACCTCTTCAAGAAACTCCAACAACTCAAGCAAGGAACCAAGAGCGTTGAAGAATACTACAAGGAGATGGAGATTGCAATGATAAGAGCCAATGTCACGGAAGATGATGAGCAAACAATGGCACACTTCTTGAATGGACTCAATCATCCCATCAAGAAGATCGCCAACTTCCAACCATACCCAAATCTCATCGAGCTAGTGCACCAAGCTACCAAAGCGGAACGCCAAGTGCAAGATGATTTCAAGTATGCCAAGTTCTCATCCAAGTCCTACGGTTTCACCAACAACCAAGCTTCAACGACTCCAAAATTGACTACAAAGCCTTCTTCTACCAACATCAACAAATCAACTTCCAAGAAAGCTTCGTCAACTACAAGCCATCCTACTACGAGCAACTTCAAGCCGAGAGCTTCATCATCATCAACCCCAACCGTGAGACCGTCAAGACGAGTTCCTTCAAGTGTTTCACTTGCGGAGGCCGAGGCCACAAGTCCTATGAGTGCACCAACAAGCGAACCATGGTCTTCAACAACGATGGCACTTATGACTCCATGAGTGAGGGCGAAATGGAAGCCCTTGAACAAGTCGCCACGCACCGCCAAGTGAACAATGAAGAAGAACAAGTCTTTTGCGATGAAGACTCAAGTCCCGCACTTATTGTCTCCAAAGTCTTAACCCTCCAACATCACCAAGAAGAAGACCAAAGATGCAACATATTCCACACCAAGGCCGGCATCAATGGACGATCCGTCAAGGTCATCATCGATGGAGGACGTTGTCATAATCTCGCAAGTGAAGAACTTTGCTCCAAGCTCCAATTTCCCAAAACGAAGCATCCACATCCATACAAAGTGCAATGGCTTAGTGTCTCCGGCACCATCCAAGTCGAGCACCGAGTACAAGTCTCCTTCAAAATCGGCACCTACGAAGACACCTTGGAGTGCGGCGTCGTTGCAATGTCCGTTTGTCATCTTCTCCTTGGACGGCCATGGCAATTCGTGAAGTAAATATGCCCTAGAGGCAATAATAAAGTTATTATTTATTTCCTTATATCATGATAAATGTTTATTATTCATGCTAGAATTGTATTAACCGGAAACATAATACATGTGTGAATACATAGACAAACAGAGTGTCACTAGTATGCCTCTACTTGACTAGCTCGTTAATCAAAGATGGTTATGTTTCCTAACCATGAACAAAGAGTTGTTATTTGATTAACGGGATCACATCATTAGGTGAATGATCTGATTGACATGACCCATTCCATTAGCTTAGCACCCGATCGTTTAGTATGTTGCTATTGCTTTCTTCATGACTCATACATGTTCCTATGACTATAAGATTATGCAACTCCCGTTTACCGGAGGAACACTTTGTGTGCTACCAAATGTCACAACGTAAATGGGTGATTATAAAGGTGCTCTACAGGTGTCTCCAAAGGTACATGTTGGGTTGGCGTATTTCGAGATTAGGATTTGTCACTCCGATTGTCGGAGAGGTATCTCTGGGCCATCTCGGTAATGCACATCACATAAGCCTTGCAAGCATTGCAACTAATGAGTTAGTTGCGAGATGATGTATTACGGAACGAGTGAAGAGACTTGCCGGCAACGAGATTGAACTAGGTATTGAGATACCGACGATCGAATCTCGGGCAAGTAACATACCGATGACAAAGGGAACAACGTATGTTGTTATGCGGTCTGACCGATAAAGATCTTCGTAGAATATGTAGGAGCCAATATGAGCATCCAGGTTCCGCTATTAGTTATTGACCGGAGACGTGTCTCGGTCATGTCTACATTGTTCTCGAACCCGTAGGGTCCGCACGCTTAAGGTTTCGATGACAGTTATATTATGAGTTTATGAGTTTTGATGTACCGAAGTTAGTTCAGAGTCCCGGATGTGATCACGGACATGACGAGGAGTCTCGAAATGGTCGAGACATAAAGATTGATATATTGGACGGCTATATTCGGACACCGGAAGTGTTCCGGGTGATTTCAGAGAAAACCGGAGAGCCGGAGGGTTACCGGAACCCTACCGGGAGAAGTAATGGGCCTTATGGGCCTTAGTGGAGAGAGAGAGGGGCAGCCAGGGTGGGCCGCGCGCCTCCTCCCCCCTGGTCTGAATTGGACTAGGAGAGGGGGGGGGGGCGGCGCCCCCCTTTCCCTCTCCCTCCCCACTTCCTTCCCCCTCCTAGTAGGAGTCCTACTCCTACTAGGAGGAGGACTCCTCCTGGCGCGCCTGCAGGGGCCGGCCGGCCTCCTCCCCTTGCTCCTTTATATACAGGGGCAAGGGGGAACCCCTAGACACAAGTTGATCCACGTGATCATATTCTTAGCCGTGTGCGGTGCCCCCTTCCACGATAGTACTTGATAATATTGTAGCGGTGCTTAGGCGAAGCCCTGCGACGGTAGTACATCAAGATCATCACCACGCCGTCGTGCTGACGGAACTCTTCCCCGACACTTTGCTGGATCGGAGTCCGGGGATCGTCATCGAGCTGAACGTGTGCTAGAACTCGGAGGTGCCGTAGTTTCGGTGCTTGATCGGTCGGGCCGTGGAGACGCACGACTACATCAACCAAACGCTTCCGTTGTCGATCTACAAGGGTACGTAGATCACACTCTCCCTTCTCGTTGCTATGCATCACCATGATCTTGAGTGTGCGTAGGAATTTTTTTGAAATTACTATGTTCCCCTACAGTGGCATCCGAGCCTTGGTTTTATATGTTGATGTTATATGCACGAGTAGAACACAAGTGAGTTGTGGGCGATATAAGTCATACTGCTTACCAGCATGTCATACTTTGGTTTGGCGGTATTGTTGGACGAAGCGGCCCGGACCGACATTACGCGTACGCTTACGCGAGACCGGTTCTCCCGACGTGCTTTGCACATAGGTGGCTTGCGGGTGACAGTTTCTCCAACTTTAGTTGAACCGAGT
Organism: Triticum urartu; assembly: GCF_056163025.1. Classification (NCBI taxonomy): domain Eukaryota; kingdom Viridiplantae; phylum Streptophyta; class Magnoliopsida; order Poales; family Poaceae; genus Triticum; species Triticum urartu. The sequence continues at coordinate 187,017,384 of NC_141873.1, read as the reverse complement.
GTGGCTATGCCCGGTCCTTGCGAAGGTTAAAACAACACCAACTTGACAAACTATCGTTGTGGTTTTGATGCATAGGTAAGATTCGTTCTTGCTTAAGCCCGTAGCAGCCACATAAAACTTGCAACAACAAAGTAGAGGACGTCTAACTTGTTTTTGCAGGGCATGTTGTGATGTGATATGGTCAAGACATGATGCTGATTTTTATTGTATGAGATGATCATGTTTTGTAACCGAGTTATCGGCAACTGGCAGGAGCCATATGGTTGTCGCTTTATTGTATGCAATGCAATCGCGCTGTAATGCTTTACTTTATCACTAAGCGGTAGCGATAGTCGTGGAAGCATAAGATTGGCGAGACGACAACGATGCTACGATGGAGATCAAGGTGTCGCGCCGGTGACAATGGTGATCACGACGGTGCTTCGAAGATGGAGATCACAAGCACAAGACGATGATGGCCATATCATATCACTTATATTGATTGCATGTGATGTTTATCTTTTATGCATCTTATCTTGCTTTGATTGACGGTAGCATTATAAGATGATCTCTCACTAATTATCAAGAAGTGTTCTCCCTGAGTATGCACCGTTGCGAAAGTTCTTCGTGCTGAGACACCACGTGATGATCGGGTGTGATAGGCTCTACGTTCAAATACAACGGGTGCAAAACAGTTGCACACGCGGAATACTCAGGTTATACTTGACGAGCCAAGCATATACAGATATGGCCTCGGAACACGGAGACCGAAAGGTCGAGCGTGAATCATATAGTAGATATGATCAACATAGTGATGTTCACCAATGAAACTACTCCATCTCACGTGATGATCGGACATGGTTTAGTTGATTTGGATCACGTAATCACTTAGAGGATTAGAGGGATATCTATCTAAGTGGGAGTTCTTTAAATAAATTAATTGAACCTAAATTTATCATGAAACTTAGTACCTGATAGTATCTTGCTTGTTTATGCTTGATTGTAGATAGATGGCTCGTGCTGTTGTTCCGTTGAATTTTAATGCGTTCCTTGAGAAAGCAAAGTTGAAAGATGATGGTAGCAATTACATGGACTGGGTCCGTAACTTGAGGATTATCCTCATTGCTGCACAGAAGAATTACATCCTGGAAGCACCGCTGGGTGCCAGGCCTGCTACTGGAGCAACACCAGATGTTATGAACGTCTGGCAGAGCAAAGCTGATGACTACTCGATAGTTCAGTGTGCCATGCTTTACGGCTTAGAATCGGGACTTCAACGATGTTTTGAACGTCATGGAGCATATGAGATGTTCCAGGAGTTGAAGTTAATATTTCAAGCAAATGCCCAGATTGAGAGATATGAAGTCTCCAATAAGTTCTATAGCTGCAAGATGGAGGATAACAGTTCTGTCAGTGAGCATATACTCAAAATGTCTGGGTATAATAATCACTTGATTCAATTGGGAGTTAATCTTCCAAATGATTGCGTCATTGACAGAATCCTCCAATCACTGCCACCAAGCTACAAGAGCTTCGTGATGAACTATAATATGCAAGGGATGAATAAGACTATTCCCGAGCTCTTCGCAATGCTGAAAGCTGCGGAGGTAGAAATCAAGAAGGAGCATCAAGTGTTGATGGTCAACAAGACCACTAGTTTCAAGAAAAAGGGCAAAGGGAAGAAGAAGGGGAACTTCAAAAAGAACGGCAAGCAAGTTGCTACTCAAGAGAAGAAACCCAAACCTGGACCTAAGCCTGAAACTGAGTGCTTCTACTGCAAGCAGACTGGTCACTGGAAGCGGAACTGCCCCAAGTATTTGGCGGATAAGAAGGATGGCAAGGTGAACAAAGGTATATGTGATATACATGTTATTGATGTGTACCTTACTAATGCTCGCAGTAGCACCTGGGTATTTGATACTGGTTCTGTTGCTAATATTTGCAACTCGAAACAGGGACTACGGATTAAGCGAAGATTGGCTAAGGACGAGGTGACGATGCGCGTGGGAAACGGTTCCAAAGTCGATGTGATCGCAGTTGGCACGCTACCTCTACATCTACCTTCGGGATTAATATTAGACCTAAATAATTGTTATTTGGTGCCAGCGTTAAGCATGAACATTATATCTGGATCTTGTTTGATGCGAGACGGTTATTCATTTAAATCTGAGAATAATGGTTGTTCTATTTATATGAGTAATATCTTTTATGGTCATGCACCCTTAAAGAGTGGTCTATTTTTATTGAATCTCGATAGTAGTGACACACATATTCATAGTGTTGAAGCCAAAAGATGCAGAGTTGATAATGATAGTGCAACTTATTTGTGGCACTGCCGTTTAGGTCATATCGGTGTAAAGCTCATGAAGAAACTCCATACTGATGGACTTTTGGAACCACTTGATTATGAATCACTTGGTACTTGTGAACCGTGCCTCATGGGCAAGATGACTAAAACACCGTTCTCCGGTACTATGGAGAGAGCAACAGATTTGTTGGAAATCATACATACAGATGTATGTGGCCCGATGAATATTGAGGCTCGTGGCGGATATCGTTATTTTCTCACCTTCACAGATGACTTAAGCAGATATGGGTATATCTACTTAATGAAACATAAGTCTGAAACGTTTGAAAAGTTCAAAGAATTTCAGAGTGAAGTTGAAAATCATCATAACAAGAAAATAAAGTTTCTATGATCTGATCGTGGAGGAGAATATTTGAGTTAAGAGTTTGGTGTACATTTGAAACAATGCGGAATAGTTTCGCAACTCACGCCACCCGGAACACCACAGCGCAATGGTGTGTCCGAACGTCGTAATCGTACTTTACTAGATATGGTGCGATCTATGATGTCTCTTACTGATTTACCGCTATCGTTCTGGGGATACGCTCTAAAGACAGCCGCATTCACGTTAAATAGGGCACCATCAAAATCCGTTGAGACGACGCCTTATGAACTGTGGTTTGGCAAGAAACCAAAGTTGTCGTTTCTGAAAGTTTGGGGCTGCGATGCTTATGTGAAAAAGCTTCAACCTGATAAGCTCGAACCCAAATCGGAGAAATGTGTCTTCATAGGATATCCAAAGGAGACTATTGGATACACCTTCTATCACAGATCCGAAGGCAAGACTTTTGTTGCTAAGTTCGAAAACTTTCTGGAGAAGGAGTTTCTCTCGAAAGAAGTGAGTGGGAGGAAAGTAGAACTTGACGAGGTAACTGTACCTTCTCCCTTATTGGAAAGTAGTGCATCACAGAAAACTGTTTCAGTGACACCTACACCAGTTAGTGAGGAAGCTAATGATGATGATCATGAAACTTCAGAACAAGATACTACTGAACCTCGTAGATCAACCAGAGTGAGATCCGCGCCAGAGTGGTATGGTAATCCTGTTCTGGAAGTCATGCTACTAGATCATGATGAACCTACGAACTATGAAGAAGTGATGGTGAGCCCAGATTCCGCAAAATGGCTTGAAGCCATGAAATCTGAGATGGGATCCATGTATGAGAACAAAGTATGGACTTTGGTTGAATTGCCCGATGATCGGCAAGCAATTGAGAATAAATGGATCTTCAAGAAGAAGATTGACGCTGACGGTAATATTACTGTCTACAAAGCTCGACTTGTCGCAAAAGGTTTTCGGCAAGTTCAAGGGATTGACTACGATGAGACCTTCTCACCCGTAGCGATGCTTAAGTATGTCCGAATCATGTTAGCAATTGCCGCATTTTATGATTATGAAATTTGGCAGATGGATGTCAAAACTGCATTCCTGAATGGATTTCTGGAAGAAGAGTTGTATATGATGCAACCAGAAGGTTTTGTCGATCCAAAGGGAGCTAACAAAGTGTGCAAGCTCCAGCGATCCATTTATGGACTGGTGCAAGCCTCTCGGAGTTGGAATAAACGCTTTGATAGTGTGATCAAAGCATTTGGTTTTATACAGACTTTTGGAGAAGCCTGTATTTACAAGAAAGTGAGTGGGAGCTCTGTAGCATTTCTGATATTATATGTGGATGACATATTACTAATTGGAAATGATATAGAATTTCTGGATAGCATAAAGGGATACTTGAATAAGAGTTTTTCAATGAAAGACCTCGGTGAAGCTGCTTACATATTAGGCATTAAGATCTATAGAGATAGATCAAGACGCTTAATTGGACTTTCACAAACCACATACCTTGACAAAGTTTTGAAGAAGTTCAAAATGGATCAAGCAAAGAAAGGGTTCTTTCCTGTGTTACAAGGTGTGAAGTTGAGTAAGACTCAATGCCCGACCACTGCAGAAGATAGAGAGAAAATGAAAGATGTTCCCTATGCTTCAGCCATAGGCTCTATCATGTATGCAATGCTGTGTACCAGACCTGATGTGTGCCTTGCTATAAGTCTAGCAGGGAGGTACCAAAGTAATCCAGGAGTGGATCACTGGACATCGGTCAAGAACATCTTGAAATACCTGAAAAGGACTAAGGATATGTTTCTCATATATGGAGGTGACAAAGAGCTCATCGTAAAAGGTTACGTTGATGCAAGCTTTGACACTGACCCGGACGATTCTAAATCGCAAACCGGATACGTGTTTACATTAAACGGTGGAGCTGTCAGTTGGTGAAGTTCTAAACAAAGCGTTGTAGCGGGATCTACATGTGAAGCGGAGTACATAGCTGCTTCGGAAGCAGCAAATGAAGGAGTCTGGATGAAGGAGTTCATATCAGATCTAGGTGTCATACCTAGTGCATCGGGTCCAATGAAAATCTTCTGTGACAATACTGGTGCAATTGCCCTGGCAAAGGAATCCAGATTTCACAAGAGAACCAAGCACATCAAGAGACACTTCAATTCCATCCGGGATCTAGTCCAGGTGGGAGACATAGAGATTTGCAAGATACATATGGATCTGAATGTTGCAGACCCGTTGACTAAGCCTCTTCCACGAGAAAAACATGATCAGCACCAAGGCTCCATGGGTGTTAGAATAATTACTATGTAATCTAGATTATTGACTCTAGTGCAAGTGGGAGACTGAAGGAAATATGCCCTAGAGGCAATAATAAAGTTATTATTTATTTCCTTATATCATGATAAATGTTTATTATTCATGCTAGAATTGTATTAACCGGAAACATAATACATGTGTGAATACATAGACAAACAGAGTGTCACTAGTATGCCTCTACTTGACTAGCTCGTTAATCAAAGATGATTATGTTTCCTAACCATGAACAAAGAGTTGTTATTTGATTAACGGGATCACATCATTAGGTGAATGATTTGATTGACATGACCCATTCCATTAGCTTAGCACCCGATCGTTTAGTATGTTGCTATTGCTTTCTTCATGACTTATACATGTTCCTATGACTATAAGATTATGCAACTCCCGTTTACCGGAGGAACACTTTGTGTGCTACCAAACGTCACAACGTAAATGGGTGATTATAAAGGTGCTCTATAGGTGTCTCCAAAGGTACATGTTGGGTTGGCGTATTTCGAGATTAGGATTTGTCACTCCGATTGTCGGAGAGGTATCTCTGGGCCCTCTCGGTAATGCACATCACATAAGCCTTGCAAGCATTGCAACTAATGAGTTAGTTGCGAGATGATGTATTACGGAACGAGTAAAGAGACTTGCCGGTAACGAGATTGAACTAGGTATTGAGATACCGACGATCGAATCTCGGGCAAGTAACATACCGATGACAAAGGGAACAACGTATGTTGTTATGCGGTCTGACCGATAAAGATCTTCGTAGAATATGTAGGAGCCAATATGAGCATCCAGGTTCCGCTATTGGTTTTTGACCGGAGACGTGTCTCGGTCATGTCTACATTGTTCTCGAACCCGTAGGGTCCGCACGCTTAAGGTTTCGATGACAGTTATATTATGAGTTTATGAGTTTTGATGTACCGAAGTTAGTTCGGAGTCCCGGATGTGATCACGGACATGACGAGGAGTCTCGAAATGGTCGAGACATAAAGATTGATATATTGGACGGCTATATTCGGACACCGGAAGTGTTCCGGGTGATTTCGGAGAAAACCGGAGAGCCGGAGGGTTACTGGAACCCTACCGGGAGAAGTAATGGGCCTTATGGGCCTTAGTGGAGAGAGAGAGGGGCAGCCAGGGGGGCCGCGCGCCTCCTCCCCCTGGTCCGAATTGGACTAGGAGAGGGGGGGCGGCGCCCCCCTTTCCCTCTCCCTCCCCACTTCCTTCCCCCTCCTAGTAGGAGTCCTACTCCTACTAGGAGGAGGACTCCTCCTGGCGCGCCTATAGGGGCCGGCCGGCCTCCTCCCCTTGCTCCTTTATATATGGGGGCAAGGGGGCACCCCTAGACACAAGTTGGTCCACGTGATCATATTCTTAGCTGTGTGCGGTGCCCCCTTCCACCATAGTCCTCGATAATATTGTAGCGGTGCTTAGGCAAAGCCCTGCGACGGTAGTACATCAAGATCGTCACCACACCATCGTGCTGACGGAACTCTTCCCCGACACTTTGCTGGATCGGAGTCCGGGGATCATCATCGAGCTGAACGTGTGCTAGAACTCGGAGGTGTCGTAGTTTCGGTGCTTGATCGGTCGGGCCGTGGAGACGTACGACTACATCAACCAAACGCTTCCGTTGTCGATCTACAAGGGTACGTAGATCACACTCTCCCCTCTTGTTGCTATGCATCACCATGATCTTGCGTGTGTGTAGGAATTTTTTTGAAATTACTACGTTCCCCTACAATTCGATAGAGGAGTCGTCCACAATGGGCATACAAACCACTATAGCTTCAAGATGAAAGGAAAGGAGTTTGTGCTACGACCTATGTCTCCAAGCCAAGTGCTCGCCGACAAGCAAAACACCCATCATGGAGAGAATAGCGAGAGAGCGAACAACCACAAAGAGAGTGAGCACCACAAGCCCAAATTGAACACCTCCACGATGAGCGAAAAGAAGAACTTAGTCCTATTTGCCACCAAAAGTGAGATAAGAGGAGTGTGTGAGAACCCATCTAGTGTCCTCCACTACGTCCTTGTGTGCAAGGACAATGCACCACAAGCTAACACTTCTCACACTCTTCCTCTAGTGTTGTCTTCTCTTTTGCAGGAATTTAACGACGTTTTCCCCGACAAGCTACCTCTGGGACTACCTCCACTCCGAGGCATTGAGCACCGCATCGACCTCATCCCCGGAGCACCGCTTCCGAACAAAGCTCCCTACCATGTCAACCCCGAAGAAACCAAAGAAATACAAAGGCAAGTAAAGCATCTCATAGACCATGGACATGTGCGTGAAAGTTTGAGCCCTTGTGACGTACCGGTCATTCTTGTGCCAAAACGCGATGGTAGCTTTCGCATGTGCTTCGATTGTAGACCTATCAATGCTATCATCGTTCGCTATAGATATCCCATTCCACGCCTAGATGATATGCTAGATGAACTTAGTGGTGCCACTATATTTTCCAAAATTGATCTTAAGAGTGGTTACTATCAAATCTGCATACAAGAAGGTGATGAATGAAAACCACATTCAAAACCAAGTTTGGTTTGTATGAGTGGTTAGTCATGCCTATGGGTCTCTCGGAAGCACCGGACACTTTTATGCGCCTTATGAATCATGTCTTTCGTCCTTACATTGGTATATTTGTCATGGTTTTGTTTTATGACATTCTTGTGTTTAGCAAATCTATCAAAGAACATGTCACCCATGTCCGCACCGTTTTGCAAACTCTTAGAAAAGAGCGCCTCTATGCTAATATGGAGAAATGCCTTTTTGGTGTTGATAAGCTCGTTTTCTTGGGTTTTATTGTTTCTTCTAAGGGTGTTCATGTTGATGAGTCCAAGATCAATGCTATTAAGACTTGGCCGCAACCAACAAACTTGCATCAAGTGCATAGTTTCCTTGGCCTTGCAGGTTTCTATCGTCGCTTTGTGAAGGATTTTAGCACCATTGCTTCGCCTTTTCATGTTTTGAGCAAGAAGAATGCGCCTTTTGTTTGGGGACCATCCCAAGATACCGCTTTCAATGAGCTTAAGAACTTGCTTACTCATGCTCCCGTGCTTGCCTTACCCAACTTTGACAAACATTTTGAGATTCATTGCGATGCTAGTGGTAATGGCATAGGGGGTGTGTTAACGCAAGAGAAGCGCCCCATAGCTTACTTTAGTGAGAAACTTTCCGGAGTGCAACTCAATTACCCCATCTATGAAAGAGAGCTATATGCTTTAGTCCGTGTTTTGCATGAATGGGAACATTACCTTCGTCCCCATGAGTTTATCATTCATACAGATCATGAGACCCTCAATATCTTAAGGGTCAAACCAAGTTGAACAAGCGTCATGCTAAATGGAGTGAATTTATTGAGTCTTTTCCTTATGTCATCAAGTACATCAAGGGTAAAGAAAACATCGTAGCGGATGCTCTTTCCCGCATATGCATGCTTGTTACGCAACTTGAGTTAGATGTCATTTGCTTCGAGCATATCAAAGACTTGCATGAGCATGATGCAACTTTTTCTACTCCTTATGCCAAGTGTTTGTCGCATACATCTTGGGAACGCTATTACATCAAAGATGGTATCTTATGAGAGCTAACAAACTTTGCATCCCCGAGTCTTCTCTTCATTTGTTGCTTTTGCAGGAATCTCATGGAGGAGGCTTAATGGGACATTTCGGATGCGACAAGACGTTCTCCACGCTCTCGAAGAACAACTTTTGGCCCAAGATGTTTCGGGACGTCAATCATTTCACCAACCGATGCTCTACATGTCGCAAAGCTAAGTCCAAAGCTCAATCTCATGGCCTCTATATGCCTCTACCAATTCCATACCAACCATGGGAATACATTAGCATGGACTTTGTACTTGGTTTGCCTAGGACTCGAAATGGGAAATATTCCATATTTGTCGTTGTGGACCGTTTCTCAAAAATGGCACATTTTATTCCTTGCAACAAGATAGACGATGCTTCACATGTTGCTAATCTCCTTTGTAGGGAAATATTGCGTCTACATGGTGTGCCAAAGACTATCGTCTCGGACCGTGATGTCAAGTTCTTGAGTTACTTTTGGAAGACCTTATGCGCCAAGCTCGGAATCAAGCTAATATCTCCATGGCATATCATCCACAATCCGATGGCCAAATGGAGGTGACAAACCGTACGCTCTCCACCCTTCTTCGCGTGCTAATCAAGAAGAACATCAAGGAGTGGGAAGAGTGCTTATCCATCGCCGAGTACGCCTACAACCGCACAAGACATTCGACTACCGGCAAGTCCCCCTTCGAGGTTGTCTACGGCTTCAACCCGTTGTCCCCATTGGACATTCTACCTCTACCACTACACGAGCGCACAAACATGGACGCGAGTTGTAACGCCCTGAGACCGATGTGCTAGGTGTCCTCCAGTTATTCGCCGTTGGTGCCTTGTCATTGCTTGCATGTCATGCATTGCATATCATGTCATCATGTGCATTTCTTTTGCATACATGTTCGTCTCATGCATCCGAGCATTTTCCCTGTTGTCCGTTTTGCAATCCAGCGCTCCTATGTCATCCGGTGTCCCTTTCTACCTCTTTTCGTGTGCGGGCGTTAAACATTTTCGGATTGGACTGAGACTTGTCATGCGGCCTTGGTTTACTACCGGTGGACCGCCTGTCAAGTTTCGTGCCATTTGGACTTCGTTTGATACTCCAACGGTTAACCGAGGGACCGAAAAGGCCTCGTGTGTGTTGCAGACCAACACCCTGCCAAAGTGACCCAAAACCCACCTAAGACCCCTCCATCATCTCGGTTGTTCGATCACGATCGCGTGGCCGAAAACCGCACCTCATTTGGACACTCCTAGCTCCCTCTACCTATAAATATGTGGCCTCCCCCGAAAAATTCGCGGATGAAACCCTAACTTCATCCTCTCCGCGCCGCCGGACATTTCTTCCCATGCCGACGGACATGTCCGGCCTCCCCCGTGCCAATCCGGAGCCTCCACGTGGCGTTCGCCGCCTCCCATTGCCGCCGGCCCGCGGGGCCCGCGTCAGGCCCATCCCGCCGCCGCCGCGGCCCGAGCGCCCGCACCCTCGCGCCTTTCGCCGCCTGCGTCCATCTCCGGCGACCGGACGCCGCCGGCCACCGCGCGCCGCCGCCCGCCGCTCGCTCTCCCTGCCGCGCCTCGTCGCTGAGCCTCGCGCCGCCGCCTCGGCTTCCGCGCTCCTCCGCCGGAGCCGCGCCTCGTGCCGCCCTTCGCCGGGGATCGCCGCCGCACGCCTCCTCGCCGACGCTGGCCACCGCACGCCGCCGCCTGCCGATGACCCGTGCCCTCGTCGCCGGCGCGAGCACCCTGCCGCCAACCGCCGCCCAGGCCCGGCCGGACCTGGCCATCCCCGCCGCCGGATCTCCTCCTCGCCGGCGCCCAAGCTCGCCGGAGTCCGCGCCCACCTCGCTGGAATCTGCTCCAGATCCGATCCGGCAAGGTGGATCAGATCCACCAATTCCCTTAACCAAACACCCTCGCCCAGATCCGGATCCCTACGTCCCGCACGTCTCCGTCCCGGGTTGACTTTTCCCGGAGAGGTCCAAATTTCTTCTAAGTTCCCAGATCTGCTATGTTTTTATGCAATCTTCATCGCATTGTATCTCTGCGTCCGTAGCTCCGATTTGTGCGTGTAGCATATCAAAATGTTCGACTCGACGAGTACATCATTTCATCTCATTGCATCATTTTCATTTGAGCTCATCGTGATGCCCGAAATGCTGTGGGAAGAGGGCTATGTGATAAATGTGTCAGATCTGTTTCAACAAATGGCATTTTGTCATTTTTGCCATGATTAACGTGTGCATGCTATGATCCTGAGCTCTACATGTGTTTTGTTATATGCCATGCCATCTTTACAGGGGTGTATGCCATGTATTTTTCTGACCTTTGTGGTGACTATCACAAGCTTGAAAATTAGCGTAATCGGTAATGCTGATTTCAGGGACTTAGTTTTTCACTAAGTCCTTGTTCTGTTTTTGTCTTTATGCCATATGTTCATGTTGTTTCCTAGTGATCCGTGCCTCTTTTGAGGATGATCATTAAGGATGTTTTGTTAATATTGTTGTGCTCTATCCATCCATGTCTTTTTTTTGCAATTATGGAGCACTCTAGCTTGAGGCAATCGAGCTCTACTTTTGCTATAAAATGTTCCTGGCAGATTGTTAACTTGTTTAGCGATTTTACCGAGGATGTTGCTATTGATCCGTGCATGCTATGTTGTTGTTCTTGCCATGTATAGCTTCTATGCCATGTCTTCTTCATGGGTGTATGCTTAGTTTGTCATGCCATGCTCTGTAGTGAGTGCATCGAGCTCGTAAACATGCCTACTCGTTAACTGATTTGCATGCTCCAGTTTTTCACCAAGTCTGTATCTGTTTATGCTTTTGCCATGTTCACATGCTTGCAATTGTATTTTATGATCCCTTTTGGCTCAACGTCACTAAGGGACTTTTGTTAAGTGCTTTGAGTATCTTCATGCCATGCCTTGCTTTGCCATGATATGTTCCTGTAGCATGTACTTTTCATGCTCTAAAGTGTGCTTCCTGATGATAAATTCCAGACTTGTGTTAATTTCACAAAGTCTGTAACCTGTTATCATTTGCACTTTTGCCATGCTTGTTTGAACCTGTTAATTGATGAACTAGTCGTAGCTCAGTGTTCATCTTTTGTCAAGCTTCATGAGTGGATCGCTGCCATGTATTTTGTTGTTATGTTTGAGTGCTGTAGCATATTTATCTTGATGCATTTAGATGGCTACTTGCTGATTATCGCAGACCGGTGCCATATTTGTTTTGCTTGCCATTTCCAAACCGTGCATCCGATTCCGGTGATCTTTATATCGATTTCAACCGAAATCACCTAACCTTTCCAGTGACACTCTTGGATTTCCAAGTTGAGGCCAGGTTCAATCATTCCTTTCCAAATCATGCATATGCATCACATACCGCATCCCGCATATCATGCCTTGTTCATGTGTTGCTTGTTTACTATGTTGTGTGCTTCTTTCCGGTGTTGCTTCTTCGGGTTGGTTCCGATAACGTCGCTTTTGTGAGGATCCGTTCGACAACGTCTGTTTGTCTTCTTCATGGACTCGTTCTTCTTCCTTGCGGGATTTCAGGCAAGATGACCATACCCTCGAAATCACTTCTATCTTTGCTTGCTAGTTGCTCGCTCTTTTGCTATGCCTATGCCGCGATACCTACCACTTGCTTATCATGCCTCCCATATTGTTAAACCAAGCCTCTAACCCACCTTGTCCTAGCAAACCGTTGTTTGGCTATGTTACCGCTTTGCTCAGCCCCTCTTATAGCGTTGTTAGTTGCATGTGAAGATTGGAGCTTGTTCCATGTTGGAACATGGATATTTTGTTGGGATATCACAATATCTCTTATTTAATTAATGCATCTATATACTTGGTAAAGGGTGGAAGGCTTGGCCTTATGCCTGGTGTTTTGTTCCACTCTTGCCGCCCTAGTTTCCGTCATATCGATGTTATGTTCCCGGATTTTGCGTTCCTTACGCGGTTGGGTTATAATGGGAACCCCTTGACAGTTCGCCTTGAATAAAACTCCTCCAGCAATGCCCAACATTGGTTTTACCATTCGCCACCTAGCCTCTTTTTCCCTTGGGAGTCGCGCTCCCGAGGGTCATCATTATTTTAACCCCCCGGGCCAGTGCTCCTCTGAGTGTTGGTCCGACCGAGTAGACTGTGGGGCCACCTCGGGGCAACTTGAGGGTTGATTTTACTTGTAGGATATCTCATCTGAGTGTGCCCTGAGAACGAGATATGTGCAGCTCCTATCGGGATTTGTTGGCACATTCGGGCGGTGTTGCTGGACTTATTTTACCATTGTCGAGATGTCTTGTAACCTGGATGCTGAGTCTGATCGGGATGTCTTGGGAGAAGGAATATCCTTCGTTGACCATGAGAGCTTGTGATGGGCTAAGTTGGGACACCCCTGCAGGGATTTGAACTTTCGAAAGCCGTGCCCGCGGTTATGGGTAGATGGGAATTTGTTAATGTCCGGTTGTAGAAAACCTAAAGTTTACCTTAATTAAAATACATCAACTGCGTGTGTTACCGTGATGGTCTCTTCTCGGCGGAGTCCGGGAAGTGAACACAGTGTTGGAGTTATGCTTGACGTAGGTTGTTTTAGGATCACTTCTTGATCATAGTTTCTCGACCGTGCTTTTGCCTTCTCTTCTCGCTCTCATTTGCGTATGTTAGCCACAAAATATGCTAGTCGCTTGCTGGAGCTCCACCTCATACCTTTACCTTACCCATAAGCTTAAATAGTCTTGATCGCGAGGGTGTGAGATTGCTGAGTCCCCGTGACTCACAGATACTTCCAAAACCAGTTTGCAGGTGCCGATGTTACCGAGCAGATGATGCAACCAAGCTCAGGAGGAGCTCGATGAAGATCTTGTCCTTTGTGTTGTTTCGTTCTAGTTGATCAGTAGTGGAGCCCAGTTGGGGTCGATCGGAGATCTGTGTAGCATTTGGGCTAGTCTTCTTTTATTTTGGTTCCGTAGTCGGACCTTGATTGTATCTGGTTGATGTAATGCTTTATTCATGTAATTGTGTGAAGTGGCGATTGTAAGCCAACTTTGTATCTTTTCCCCTATTGTATTACATGGGTTGTTTGCGAAGATTACCTCACTTGCGACATTGCTTTCAATGCGGTTATGCCTCTAAGTCGTGCTTCGACACGTGGGAGATATAGCCGCATCGAGGGCATTACAAGTTGGTAATCAGAGCCTTCCCCGACCTTAGGAGCCCCCTGCTTGATCGAATCGTTGGCGTTGTTGAGTCTAGAAAAATGTTTTGAGTCATTTAGGATTATATATATCGGAGAGTTAGGACTTCTTTTTACTCCTCAGTCCCTTCGTCGCTCTGGTGAGGCATCCTGACGTAGAGTTTTGACTCTTCTCTTCTTAAATTTCACTAAATTTTTTTTTAGGATCACGCGGGTATCTTGGAATCGTTCCGATGGTTTTTGTGACGAGAACATTGTTCTTGGTGCCTCCTGACATTTAGGGGTTGTGGAAGTGTCCCGGGGAGTTGAGCTCTGAGGTGTTGTCGTCACAATTTTATCGTTGCAATTCTGGAATACCTGAGTTTAGTACGCCGACATCGAAAATCTCTTTTATGTAGTTCGTTGGTGACATAACCTCGACGCCATCCAGTACTGGGGCGGGAGTTCGGGAGTATCGCCATAACTTGTATAACGGATGCTTTTCGAAGGTTGAGGTAGGCGATTTCTGAAGTTTTCTCGGTTATGTGTTGAAGGATGGATACAGCTGGATGTAGGATTTGCTAGATTTGGGTGAGATATTATGCTTCCCCTGTATCCCCAACACCTGATTGCATAACCGGAAAGGTTCGGGAGTTTCATAAGTGGGAATTCAAGTAGCTCTTAGGATATCTTTCCGACAGATGTATGATTTGAAATTGGGGTTCGACGTCTAGTGGTCCACCTATTCACGGTTGGTTTTACAGTGGTCTCGTTGTGTCTTAAAGAGTCCTTGGCTATGCCGACTCGGGGATGCTTCGTATGTCATGTGCACTGCCTTGTACATGATGGTGCTGTATGATCGAGCCCGTGTAGGCCGCACCACGAAAACTTCGGATGAAATCTCTATCATATGTTTGTTCCGGCTTATTCTGCAAGCCAATCCTTGTTTTGTTTTGAGTTGTGGTATTCGAGTTGCTTTGAAGTCAAATGTTGATTCCATCCCTTGTCTAAGTGGTGTTCTCATATTCCTATGTGAATACTAATCCTTCTTGGTCGTCGAGATTGTCTTGCCAATCCTTTTCAACCGGTGTGCTTCTCTTCAAGCGGATCCGTCCATTTTGAACATCCGCAAGATTCAATCTAAGCTCTAAACGTTGTTTGTTTCATCCATCCCAAATTGCCTTTGTTTTCCCACCCACCCTCCCTTTCTCTTCAAGGACTAAGATTTCTTTATCAAGTATCCTTTTATTCTTGTGAAGTCTCTCCATTTTTTTCCGTCAATGTTCTTACCCGGTGATGATCAGAAAGATTCTAACGGAGCTTCAAGTTCGTCGTTCTTCGTTCTTTTTCTTCTCTGGTGGATTCAAGTCAATTTTTTTTGATCATACCTTTTTCCTCGTTTCAATGCTTTCTCATGCTGGTGCACCTCATTATCATTCCACTTCTCGCTATTTATTGTTCTGGAGTGTTCAAGATATATCGAAGATTCGTGTTTCCACTCTGATTTCGTTCAAGATCTTTCGAGGATGTCACCTCATTCAAGCCATTTAATTCAACCGGTGCAACCTCTCTTTTAAATCATTTCAACGGTGTTTCTCTTGAGTGGGCCCTAACCCACAGGTCTTTTCCTAGGATCTTACCTGACTCTTCTTATTTTCCCGGAGCTATCCTCAAATTTTATTTTCGAAGTTTGACGTAAGAATGATTGTCATCAGTCTTATGTTTTTCTCCAAGATCTTTCAAATTCTTTTCATCGGTGGCTCAACCTTTCCATTCTTCATTCCGGAGTGTCTAAATAATTCATGGTGGTGTTTCTCGTCGTCATTCTCAGATTTTGAAGACCGAAGAAGATTTTTTCTTTAATCTTGCTCCATTCTCTTCAAGATTCGTGATTCTAGCTTGTTGCCATCCTCTCGTAATTGTTTTGATCGTGAGAATTCTTTTCACCTATCCAGAGCAATTCAAGAGTCTTCTCAGTTTGATTATCTGGAGTCCATCAATTCAGGTTTATTCATTCTCATTTTCAGTGATCATTCTCTAATCTTACCGGTGCATCGTTCATATATTATATAATCAGCTCGTGATCTCTTCATTCTCTTGTATCTAAATTTCCCCAAGTATCTTTGTTCGTTTTTCAAATTCTTACCGGTGATTCATCCTTTTACTTCATTCGTTGTTCAATTCTTACCGGTGGTTCGTTCAAGATTTATCTTCCTTTATTATTGTATCAATTCATTCGTTGTTTCAATCCTACCGGTGGTTCGTTGAAGACCTTCTCAAGTGTATGTTATATCTCTCTTAATCCTTTCTATGAGAATAAGTAATATGCCAAATCCGCTGCTTGTCATCAATTTAAATTGGTGAAGGATACGCATAACGTAATTCTTATTCTTGTTTCATTCAAGTGATTAATTCCTTATTCCGGAGGTTCATCATATCACATTCTCGGTTCGAGAGGCTTTATCTTTTCTTTTCTAGAGTTCCAAGCCTTTCCGCTTTGTCTCGTCGCGAAGCTCTTTCTAAATCTTTACAAGGTTTCACCTTGAGTTTTCAACTTCTCTTTCTTTTTGTTATCCTTTTTTGTTACCGGAGTTCTTCATGGAGGTTCTACATGATGGTTTATAAGGATTTAATTCCTTCTCAAAGTTTTCATCGAGATTCTTTTCTAAGGAGCTCAAGTATTCTTCATCTTGCAATCCAGAGTGCAAATCTTTTTACCTTATCATTGGAGGTGGTATTATGCCACTCTTGATAATTTGAGTTCATGTTTCATGATTCATAGGTTGTTAAGAATGGGGTATTTTAAATCCATCAACCTCTTCGTTGGAGTTATCTTGGGTTATATTTCACCTAAAGCCTTCCCTAAGGATTGTTGCTCTTTATGGTGCGTATAAATGACCCAAGTTCTTCATCTATCCTCCCGGTGAAATTTAGTCTCGTCTCTTTGTTTATATCAATCCAATCTATTGTTTCCGTTAGTGGCAGTATTTCACCTCCTAGTTTTGAGATGTTCTCCATAAGTCCACTACAACCTTGTTCTTTTCATTGTTGGTTTTTCCAACAATTCTGTTCGAACCTTCTTCTAAGGATGCCTTTTCAAGCTCTTTTGTGGCAGAAGCTGTCATTTTCTTCTCCATTCTTTTATTTCAATTATCTATATTCTATTATTTCGTTTCGGAGGCAGTGTGTTGTGATTTCATCAAGTATCTTCTCATCTTATCAAGTTCTTACTCAATCCTCCTTCTTTTCATTCTGAGTGCTGCCCGAATTTGTTCTTCCTTATTCATCTTCCCTACATGAGTGCTTTCAACTTTGTTCTTCTTCATTGCATTCTTTCTTACAATGGCTTAACCTTTTCAAGGTTCTTCGGTATCACTCATTTGTCAAAGAAGCAACTTAGTTTCACCTCACCTCTTCCTCTTCTTTTTCCCTCCGGTGCCATTCTAGATCTCGGGACGAGATCCTCTCGTAGTGGTGGAGAGTTGTAACGCCCCAAGACCGATGTGCCAGGTGTCCTCCAGTTATTCGCCGTCGGTGCCTTGTCATTGCTTGCGTGTCATGCATTGCATATCATGTCATCATGTGCATTTCTTTTGCATACATGTTCGTCTCATGCATCCGAGCATTTCCCCATTGTCCATTTTGCAATCCGGCGCTCCTATGTCATCCGGTGTCCCTTTCTACCTCTTTTCGTGTGCGGGCGTTAAACTTTTTCGGATTGGACCGAGACTTGTCATGCGGCCTTGGTTTACTACCGATAGACCGCCTGTCAAGTTTCGTGCCATTTGGACTTCGTTTGATACTCCAACGGTTAACCGAGGGATCAAAAAGGCCTCGTGTGTGTTGCAGCCCAACACCCTGCCAAAGTGGCCCAAAACCCACCTAAGACCCCTCCATCATCTCGGTCATTCGATCACGATCGCGTGGCCGAAAACCGCACCTCATTTGGACACTCCTAGCTCCCTCTACCTATAAATATGTGGCCTCCCCCGAAAAATTCGCGGATGAAACCCTAACTTCGTCCTCTCCGCGCCGCCGGACATTTCTTCCCCTGCCGACGGACATGTCCGGCCTCCCCTGCGCCAATCCGGAACCTCCACATGGCGTTCGCCGCCTCCCGCCGCCGCCGGCCTGCGGGGCCCGCGTCAGGCCCGCGGGGCCCATCCCGCCGCCGCCGCGGCCCGAGCGCCCGCGCCCTCGCGCCTTCCGCCGCCCGCGTCCATCTCCGGCGACCGGACGCCGCGCGCCGCCGCCCGCCGCTCGCTCTCCCTGCCGCACCTCGTCGCTGGAGCCTCGCGCCGCCGCCTCGGCTTCCGCGCTCCTCCGCCGAAGCCGCGCCTCATGCCGCCCTTCGCAGGGGATCGCCGCCGCACGCCTCCTCGCCGGCGCTGGCCACCGCGCGCCGCCGCCCGCCGGTGACCCGCGCCCTAGTCACCGGTGCGAGCACCCCGCCGCCAACCGCCGCCCAGGCCCAGCCGGACCTGGCCATCCCCGCCGCCGGATCTCCTCCTCGCCGGCGCCCAAGCTCGCCGGAGTCCGCGCCCACCTCGCTGGAATCTGCTCCAGATCCGATCCGGCAAGGTGGATCAGATCCACCAATTCCCTTAACCAAACACCCTCGCCCAGATCCGGATCCCTACGTCCCGCACGTCTCCGTCCCGGGTTGACTTTTCCCGGAGAGGTCCAAATTTCTTCTAAGTTCCCAGATCTGCTATGTTTTTATGCAATCTTCATCGCATTGTATCTCTGCGTCCGTAGCTCCGATTTGTGCGTGTAGCATATCAAAATGTTCGACTCGACGAGTACATCATTTCATCTCATTGCATCATTTTCATTTGAGCTCATCGTGATGCCCGAAATGCTGTGGGAAGAGGGCTATGTGATAAATGTGTCAGATCTGTTTCAACAAATGGCATTTTGTCATTTTTGCCATGATTAACGTGTGCATGCTATGATCCTGAGCTCTACATGTGTTTTGTTATATGCCATGCCATCTTTACAGGGGTGTATGCCATGTATTTTTCTGACCTTTGTGGTGACTATCACAAGCTTGAAAATTAGCGTAATCGGTAATGCTGATTTCAGGGACTTAGTTTTTCACTAAGTCCTTGTTCTGTTTTTGTCTTTATGCCATATGTTCATGTTGTTTCCTAGTGATCCGTGCCTCTTTTGAGGATGATCATTAAGGATGTTTTGTTAATATTGTTGTGCTCTATCCATCCATGTCTTTTTTTTGCAATTATGGAGCACTCTAGCTTGAGGCAATCGAGCTCTACTTTTGCTATAAAATGTTCCTGGCAGATTGTTAACTTGTTTAGCGATTTTACCGAGGATGTTGCTATTGATCCGTGCATGCTATGTTGTTGTTCTTGCCATGTATAGCTTCTATGCCATGTCTTCTTCATGGGTGTATGCTTAGTTTGTCATGCCATGCTCTGTAGTGAGTGCATCGAGCTCGTAAACATGCCTACTCGTTAACTGATTTGCATGCTCCAGTTTTTCACCAAGTCTGTATCTGTTTATGCTTTTGCCATGTTCACATGCTTGCAATTGTATTTTATGATCCCTTTTGGCTCAACGTCACTAAGGGACTTTTGTTAAGTGCTTTGAGTATCTTCATGCCATGCCTTGCTTTGCCATGATATGTTCCTGTAGCATGTACTTTTCATGCTCTAAAGTGTGCTTCCTGATGATAAATTCCAGACTTGTGTTAATTTCACAAAGTCTGTAACCTGTTATCATTTGCACTTTTGCCATGCTTGTTTGAACCTGTTAATTGATGAACTAGTCGTAGCTCAGTGTTCATCTTTTGTCAAGCTTCATGAGTGGATCGCTGCCATGTATTTTGTTGTTATGTTTGAGTGCTGTAGCATATTTATCTTGATGCATTTAGATGGCTACTTGCTGATTATCGCAGACCGGTGCCATATTTGTTTTGCTTGCCATTTCCAAACCGTGCATCCGATTCCGGTGATCTTTATATCGATTTCAACCGAAATCACCTAACCTTTCCAGTGACACTCTTGGATTTCCAAGTTGAGGCCAGGTTCAATCATTCCTTTCCAAATCATGCATATGCATCACATACCGCATCCCGCATATCATGCCTTGTTCATGTGTTGCTTGTTTACTATGTTGTGTGCTTCTTTCCGGTGTTGCTTCTTCGGGTTGGTTCCGATAACGTCGCTTTTGTGAGGATCCGTTCGACAACGTCTGTTTGTCTTCTTCATGGACTCGTTCTTCTTCCTTGCGGGATTTCAGGCAAGATGACCATACCCTCGAAATCACTTCTATCTTTGCTTGCTAGTTGCTCGCTCTTTTGCTATGCCTATGCCGCGATACCTACCACTTGCTTATCATGCCTCCCATATTGTTAAACCAAGCCTCTAACCCACCTTGTCCTAGCAAACCGTTGTTTGGCTATGTTACCGCTTTGCTCAGCCCCTCTTATAGCGTTGTTAGTTGCATGTGAAGATTGGAGCTTGTTCCATGTTGGAACATGGATATTTTGTTGGGATATCACAATATCTCTTATTTAATTAATGCATCTATATACTTGGTAAAGGGTGGAAGGCTTGGCCTTATGCCTGGTGTTTTGTTCCACTCTTGCCGCCCTAGTTTCCGTCATATCGATGTTATGTTCCCGGATTTTGCGTTCCTTACGCGGTTGGGTTATAATGGGAACCCCTTGACAGTTCGCCTTGAATAAAACTCCTCCAGCAATGCCCAACATTGGTTTTACCATTCGCCACCTAGCCTCTTTTTCCCTTGGGAGTCGCGCTCCCGAGGGTCATCATTATTTTAACCCCCCGGGCCAGTGCTCCTCTGAGTGTTGGTCCGACCGAGTAGACTGTGGGGCCACCTCGGGGCAACTTGAGGGTTGATTTTACTCGTAGGATATCTCATCTGAGTGTGCCCTGAGAACGGGATATGTGCAGCTCCTATCGGGATTTGTCGGCACATTCGAGCGGTGTTGCTGGACTTGTTTTACCATTGTCGAGATGTCTTGTAACCTGGATGCCGAGTCTGATCGGGATGTCTTGGGAGAAGGAATATCCTTCGTTGACCATGAGAGCTTGTGATGGGCTAAGTTGGGACACCCCTGCAGGGATTTGAACTTTCGAAAGCCGTGCCCGCGGTTATGGGTAGATGGGAATTTGTTAATGTCCGGTTGTAGAAAACCCAAAGTTTACCTTAATTAAAATACATCAACTGCGTGTGTTACCGTGATGGTCTCTTCTCGGCGGAGTCCGGGAAGTGAACACAGTGTTGGAGTTATGCTTGACGTAGGTTGTTTTAGGATCACTTCTTGATCATAGTTTCTCGACCGTGCTTTTGCCTTCTCTTCTCGCTCTCATTTGCGTATGTTAGCCACAAAATATGCTAGTCGCTTGCTGGAGCTCCACCTCATACCTTTACCTTACCCATAAGCTTAAATAGTCTTGATCGCGAGGGTGTGAGATTGCTGAGTCCCCGTGACTCACAGATACTTCCAAAACCAGTTTGCAGGTGCCGATGTTACCGAGCAGGTGATGCAACCAAGCTCAGGAGGAGCTCGATGAAGATCTTGTCCTTTGTGTTGTTTCGTTCTAGTTGATCAGTAGTGGAGCCCAGTTGGGGTCGATCGGAGATCTGTGTAGCATTTGGGCTAGTCTTCTTTTATTTTGGTTCCGTAGTCGGACCTTGATTGTATCTGGTTGATGTAATGCTTTATTCATGTAATTGTGTGAAGTGGCGATTGTAAGCCAACTTTGTATCTTTTCCCCTATTGTATTACATGGGTTGTTTGCGAAGATTACCTCACTTGCGACATTGCTTTCAATGCGGTTATGCCTCTAAGTCGTGCTTCGACACGTGGGAGATATAGCCGCATCGAGGGCATTACAAGTTGGTAATCAGAGCCTTCCCCGACCTTAGGAGCCCCCTGCTTGATCGAATCGTTGGCGTTGTTGAGTCTAGAAAAATGTTTTGAGTCATTTAGGATTATATATATCGGAGAGTTAGGACTTCTTTTTACTCCTCAGTCCCTTCGTCGCTCTGGTGAGGCATCCTGACGTAGAGTTTTGACTCTTCTCTTCTTAAATTTCACTAATTTTTTTTTTAGGATCATGCGGGTATCTTGGAATCGTTCCGATGGTTTTTGTGACGAGAACATTGTTCTTGGTGCCTCCTGACATTTAGGGGTTGTGGAAGTGTCCCGGGGAGTTGAGCTCTGAGGTGTTGTCGTCACAATTTTATCGTTGCAATTCTGGAATACCTGAGTTTAGTACGCCGACATCGAAAATCTCTTTTATGTAGTTCGTTGGTGACATAACCTCGACGCCATCCAGTACTGGGGCGGGAGTTCGGGAGTATCGCCATAACTTGTATAACGGATGCTTTTCGAAGGTTGAGGTAGGCGATTTCTGAAGTTTTCTCGGTTATGTGTTGAAGGATGGATACAGCTGGATGTAGGATTTGCTAGATTTGGGTGAGATATTATGCTTCCCCTGTATCCCCAACACCTGATTGCATAACCGGAAAGGTTCGGGAGTTTCATAAGTGGGAATTCAAGTAGCTCTTAGGATATCTTTCCGACAGATGTATGATTTGAAATTGGGGTTCGACGTCTAGTGGTCCACCTATTCACGGTTGGTTTTACAGTGGTCTCGTTGTGTCTTAAAGAGTCCTTGGCTATGCCGACTCAGGGATGCTTCGTATGTCATGTGCACTGCCTTGTACATGATGGTGCTGTATGATCGAGCCCGTGTAGGCCGCACCACGAAAACTTCGGATGAAATCTCTATCATATGTTTGTTCCGGCTTATTCTGCAAGCCAATCCTTGTTTTGTTTTGAGTTGTGGTATTCGAGTTGCTTCGAAGTCAAATGTTGATTCCATCCCTTGTCTAAGTGGTGTTCTCATATTCCTATGTGAATACTAATCCTTCTTGGTCGTCGAGATTGTCTTGCCAATCCTTTTCAACCGGTGTGCTTCTCTTCAAGCGGATCCGTCCATTTTGAACATCCGCAAGATTCAATCTAAGCTCTAAACGTTGTTTGTTTCATCCATCCCAAATTGCCTTTGTTTTCCCACCCACCCTCCCTTTCTCTTCAAGGACTAAGATTTATTTATCAAGTATCCTTTTATTCTTGTGAAGTCTCTCCATTTTTTTTCCGTCAATGTTCTTACCCGGTGATGTTCAGAAAGATTCTAACGGAGCTTCAAGTTCGTCGTTCTTCGTTCTTTTTCTTCTCTGGTGGATTCAAGTCAATTTTTTTTGATCATACCTTTTTCCTCGTTTCAATGCTTTCTCATGCTGGTGCACCTCATTATCATTCCACTTCTCGCTATTTATTGTTCTGGAGTGTTCAAGATATATCGAAGATTCGTGTTTCCACTCTGATTTCGTTCAAGATCTTTTGAGGATGTCACCTCATTCAAGCCATTTAATTCAACCGGTGCAACCTCTCTTTTAAATCATTTCAACGGTGTTTCTCTTGAGTGGGCCCTAACCCACAGGTCTTTTCCTAGGATCTTACCTGACTCTTCTTATTTTCCCGGAGCTATCCTCAAATTTTATTTTCGAAGTTTGACGTAAGAATGATTGTCATCAGTCTTATGTTTTTCTCCAAGATCTTTCAAATTCTTTTCATCGGTGGCTCAACCTTTCCATTCTTCATTCCGGAGTGTCTAAATAATTCATGGTGGTGTTTCTCGTCGTCATTCTCAGATTTTGAAGACCGAAGAAGATTTTTTCTTTAATCTTGCTCCATTCTCTTCAAGATTCGTGATTCTAGCTTGTTGCCATCCTCTCGTAATTGTTTTGATCGTGAGAATTCTTTTCACCTATCCAGAGCAATTCAAGAGTCTTCTCAGTTTGATTATCCGGAGTCCATCAATTCAGGTTTATTCATTCTCATTTTTAGTGATCATTCTCTAATCTTACCGGTGCATCGTTCATATATTATATAATCAGCTCGTGATCTCTTCATTCTCTTGTATCTAAATTTCCCCAAGTATCTTTGTTCGTTTTTCAAATTCTTACCGGTGATTCATCCTTTTACTTCATTCGTTGTTCAATTCTTACCGGTGGTTCGTTCAAGATTTATCTTCCTTTATTATTGTATCAATTCATTCGTTGTTTCAATCCTACCGGTGGTTCGTTGAAGACCTTCTCAAGTGTATGTTATATCTCTCTTAATCCTTTCTATGAGAATAAGTAATATGCCAAATCCGCTGCTTGTCATCAATTTAAATTGGTGAAGGATACGCATAACGTAATTCTTATTCTTGTTTCATTCAAGTGATTAATTCCTTATTCCGGAGGTTCATCATATCACATTCTCGGTTCGAGAGGCTTTATCTTTTCTTTTCTAGAGTTCCAAGCCTTTCCGCTTTGTCTCGTCGCGAAGCTCTTTCTAAATCTTTACAAGGTTTCACCTTGAGTTTTCAACTTCTCTTTCTTTTTGTTATCCTTTTTTGTTACCGGAGTTCTTCATGGAGGTTCTACATGATGGTTTATAAGGATTTAATTCCTTCTCAAAGTTTTCATCGAGATTCTTTTCTAAGGAGCTCAAGTATTCTTCATCTTGCAATCCAGAGTGCAAATCTTTTTACCTTATCATTGGAGGTGGTATTATGCCACTCTTGATAATTTGAGTTCATGTTTCATGATTCATAGGTTGTTAAGAATGGGGTATTTTAAATCCATCAACCTCTTCGTTGGAGTTATCTTGGGTTATATTTGACCTAAAGCCTTCCCTAAGGATTGTTGCTCTTTATGGTGCGTATAAATGACCCAAGTTCTTCATCTATCCTCCCGGTGAAATTTAGTCTCGTCTCTTTGTTTATATCAATCCAATCTATTGTTTCCGTTAGTGGCAGTATTTCACCTCCTAGTTTTGAGATGTTCTCCATAAGTCCACTACAACCTTGTTCTTTTCATTGTTGGTTTTTCCAACAATTCCGTTCGAACCTTCTTCTAAGGATGCCTTTTCAAGCTCTTTTGTGGCAGAAGCTGTCATTTTCTTCTCCATTCTTTTATTTCAATTATCTATATTCTATTATTTCGTTTCGGAGGCAGTGTGTTGTGATTTCATCAAGTATCTTCTCATCTTATCAAGTTCTTACTCAATCCTCCTTCTTTTCATTCTGAGTGCTGCCCGAATTTGTTCTTCCTTATTCATCTTCCCTACATGAGTGCTTTCAACTTTGTTCTTCTTCATTGCATTCTTTCTTACAATGGCTTAACCTTTTCAAGGTTCTTCGGTATCACTCATTTGTCAAAGAAGCAACTTAGTTTCACCTCACCTCTTCCTCTTCTTTTTCCCTCCGGTGCCATTCTAGATCTCGGGACGAGATCCTCTCGTAGTGGTGGAGAGTTGTAACGCCCCAAGACCGATGTGCCAGGTGTCCTCCAGTTATTCGCCGTCGGTGCCTTGTCATTGCTTGCGTGTCATGCATTGCATATCATGTCATCATGTGCATTTCTTTTGCATACATGTTCGTCTCATGCATCCGAGCATTTCCCCATTGTCCATTTTGCAATCCGGCGCTCCTATGTCATCCGGTGTCCCTTTCTACCTCTTTTCGTGTGCGGGCGTTAAACTTTTTCGGATTGGACCGAGACTTGTCATGCGGCCTTGGTTTACTACCGATAGACCGCCTGTCAAGTTTCGTGCCATTTGGACTTCGTTTGATACTCCAACGGTTAACCGAGGGATCAAAAAGGCCTCGTGTGTGTTGCAGCCCAACACCCTGCCAAAGTGGCCCAAAACCCACCTAAGACCCCTCCATCATCTCGGTCATTCGATCACGATCGCGTGGCCGAAAACCGCACCTCATTTGGACACTCCTAGCTCCCTCTACCTATAAATATGTGGCCTCCCCCGAAAAATTCGCGGATGAAACCCTAACTTCGTCCTCTCCGCGCCGCCGGACATTTCTTCCCCTGCCGACGGACATGTCCGGCCTCCCCTGCGCCAATCCGGAACCTCCACATGGCGTTCGCCGCCTCCCGCCGCCGCCGGCCTGCGGGGCCCGCGTCAGGCCCGCGGGGCCCATCCCGCCGCCGCCGCGGCCCGAGCGCCCGCGCCCTCGCGCCTTCCGCCGCCCGCGTCCGTCTCCGGCGACCGGACGCCGCGCGCCGCCGCCCGCCGCTCGCTCTCCCTGCCGCACCTCGTCGCTGGAGCCTCGCGCCGCCGCCTCGGCTTCCGCGCTCCTCCGCCGAAGCCGCGCCTCATGCCGCCCTTCGCAGGGGATCGCCGCCGCACGCCTCCTCGCCGGCGCTGGCCACCGCGCGCCGCCGCCCGCCGGTGACCCGCGCCCTAGTCACCGGTGCGAGCACCCCGCCGCCAACCGCCGCCCAGGCCCAGCCGGACCTGGCCATCCCCGCCGCCGGATCTCCTCCTCGCCGGCGCCCAAGCTCGCCGGAGTCCGCGCCCACCTCGCTGGAATCTGCTCCAGATCCGATCCGGCAAGGTGGATCAGATCCACCAATTCCCTTAACCAAACACCCTCGCCCAGATCCGGATCCCTACGTCCCGCACGTCTCCGTCCCGGGTTGACTTTTCCCGGAGAGGTCCAAATTTCTTCTAAGTTCCCAGATCTGCTATGTTTTTATGCAATCTTCATCGCATTGTATCTCTGCGTCCGTAGCTCCGATTTGTGCGTGTAGCATATCAAAATGTTCGACTCGACGAGTACATCATTTCATCTCATTGCATCATTTTCATTTGAGCTCATCGTGATGCCCGAAATGCTGTGGGAAGAGGGCTATGTGATAAATGTGTCAGATCTGTTTCAACAAATGGCATTTTGTCATTTTTGCCATGATTAACGTGTGCATGCTATGATCCTGAGCTCTACATGTGTTTTGTTATATGCCATGCCATCTTTACAGGGGTGTATGCCATGTATTTTTCTGACCTTTGTGGTGACTATCACAAGCTTGAAAATTAGCGTAATCGGTAATGCTGATTTCAGGGACTTAGTTTTTCACTAAGTCCTTGTTCTGTTTTTGTCTTTATGCCATATGTTCATGTTGTTTCCTAGTGATCCGTGCCTCTTTTGAGGATGATCATTAAGGATGTTTTGTTAATATTGTTGTGCTCTATCCATCCATGTCTTTTTTTTGCAATTATGGAGCACTCTAGCTTGAGGCAATCGAGCTCTACTTTTGCTATAAAATGTTCCTGGCAGATTGTTAACTTGTTTAGCGATTTTACCGAGGATGTTGCTATTGATCCGTGCATGCTATGTTGTTGTTCTTGCCATGTATAGCTTCTATGCCATGTCTTCTTCATGGGTGTATGCTTAGTTTGTCATGCCATGCTCTGTAGTGAGTGCATCGAGCTCGTAAACATGCCTACTCGTTAACTGATTTGCATGCTCCAGTTTTTCACCAAGTCTGTATCTGTTTATGCTTTTGCCATGTTCACATGCTTGCAATTGTATTTTATGATCCCTTTTGGCTCAACGTCACTAAGGGACTTTTGTTAAGTGCTTTGAGTATCTTCATGCCATGCCTTGCTTTGCCATGATATGTTCCTGTAGCATGTACTTTTCATGCTCTAAAGTGTGCTTCCTGATGATAAATTCCAGACTTGTGTTAATTTCACAAAGTCTGTAACCTGTTATCATTTGCACTTTTGCCATGCTTGTTTGAACCTGTTAATTGATGAACTAGTCGTAGCTCAGTGTTCATCTTTTGTCAAGCTTCATGAGTGGATCGCTGCCATGTATTTTGTTGTTATGTTTGAGTGCTGTAGCATATTTATCTTGATGCATTTAGATGGCTACTTGCTGATTATCGCAGACCGGTGCCATATTTGTTTTGCTTGCCATTTCCAAACCGTGCATCCGATTCCGGTGATCTTTATATCGATTTCAACCGAAATCACCTAACCTTTCCAGTGACACTCTTGGATTTCCAAGTTGAGGCCAGGTTCAATCATTCCTTTCCAAATCATGCATATGCATCACATACCGCATCCCGCATATCATGCCTTGTTCATGTGTTGCTTGTTTACTATGTTGTGTGCTTCTTTCCGGTGTTGCTTCTTCGGGTTGGTTCCGATAACGTCGCTTTTGTGAGGATCCGTTCGACAACGTCTGTTTGTCTTCTTCATGGACTCGTTCTTCTTCCTTGCGGGATTTCAGGCAAGATGACCATACCCTCGAAATCACTTCTATCTTTGCTTGCTAGTTGCTCGCTCTTTTGCTATGCCTATGCCGCGATACCTACCACTTGCTTATCATGCCTCCCATATTGTTAAACCAAGCCTCTAACCCACCTTGTCCTAGCAAACCGTTGTTTGGCTATGTTACCGCTTTGCTCAGCCCCTCTTATAGCGTTGTTAGTTGCATGTGAAGATTGGAGCTTGTTCCATGTTGGAACATGGATATTTTGTTGGGATATCACAATATCTCTTATTTAATTAATGCATCTATATACTTGGTAAAGGGTGGAAGGCTTGGCCTTATGCCTGGTGTTTTGTTCCACTCTTGCCGCCCTAGTTTCCGTCATATCGATGTTATGTTCCCGGATTTTGCGTTCCTTACGCGGTTGGGTTATAATGGGAACCCCTTGACAGTTCGCCTTGAATAAAACTCCTCCAGCAATGCCCAACATTGGTTTTACCATTCGCCACCTAGCCTCTTTTTCCCTTGGGAGTCGCGCTCCCGAGGGTCATCATTATTTTAACCCCCTGGGCCAGTGCTCCTCTGAGTGTTGGTCCGACCGAGTAGACTGTGGGGCCACCTCGGGGCAACTTGAGGGTTGATTTTACTCGTAGGATATCTCATCTGAGTGTGCCCTGAGAACGGGATATGTGCAGCTCCTATCGGGATTTGTCGGCACATTCGAGCGGTGTTGCTGGACTTGTTTTACCATTGTCGAGATGTCTTGTAACCTGGATGCCGAGTCTGATCGGGATGTCTTGGGAGAAGGAATATCCTTCGTTGACCATGAGAGCTTGTGATGGGCTAAGTTGGGACACCCCTGCAGGGATTTGAACTTTCGAAAGCCGTGCCCGCGGTTATGGGTAGATGGGAATTTGTTAATGTCCGGTTGTAGAAAACCCAAAGTTTACCTTAATTAAAATACATCAACTGCGTGTGTTACCGTGATGGTCTCTTCTCGGCGGAGTCCGGGAAGTGAACACAGTGTTGGAGTTATGCTTGACGTAGGTTGTTTTAGGATCACTTCTTGATCATAGTTTCTCGACCGTGCTTTTGCCTTCTCTTCTCGCTCTCATTTGCGTATGTTAGCCACAAAATATGCTAGTCGCTTGCTGGAGCTCCACCTCATACCTTTACCTTACCCATAAGCTTAAATAGTCTTGATCGCGAGGGTGTGAGATTGCTGAGTCCCCGTGACTCACAGATACTTCCAAAACCAGTTTGCAGGTGCCGATGTTACCGAGCAGGTGATGCAACCAAGCTCAGGAGGAGCTCGATGAAGATCTTGTCCTTTGTGTTGTTTCGTTCTAGTTGATCAGTAGTGGAGCCCAGTTGGGGTCGATCGGAGATCTGTGTAGCATTTGGGCTAGTCTTCTTTTATTTTGGTTCCGTAGTCGGACCTTGATTGTATCTGGTTGATGTAATGCTTTATTCATGTAATTGTGTGAAGTGGCGATTGTAAGCCAACTTTGTATCTTTTCCCCTATTGTATTACATGGGTTGTTTGCGAAGATTACCTCACTTGCGACATTGCTTTCAATGCGGTTATGCCTCTAAGTCGTGCTTCGACACGTGGGAGATATAGCCGCATCGAGGGCATTACAAGTTGGTAATCAGAGCCTTCCCCGACCTTAGGAGCCCCCTGCTTGATCGAATCGTTGGCGTTGTTGAGTCTAGAAAAATGTTTTGAGTCATTTAGGATTATATATATCGGAGAGTTAGGACTTCTTTTTACTCCTCAGTCCCTTCGTCGCTCTGGTGAGGCATCCTGACGTAGAGTTTTGACTCTTCTCTTCTTAAATTTCACTAATTTTTTTTTTAGGATCATGCGGGTATCTTGGAATCGTTCCGATGGTTTTTGTGACGAGAACATTGTTCTTGGTGCCTCCTGACATTTAGGGGTTGTGGAAGTGTCCCGGGGAGTTGAGCTCTGAGGTGTTGTCGTCACAATTTTATCGTTGCAATTCTGGAATACCTGAGTTTAGTACGCCGACATCGAAAATCTCTTTTATGTAGTTCGTTGGTGACATAACCTCGACGCCATCCAGTACTGGGGCGGGAGTTCGGGAGTATCGCCATAACTTGTATAACGGATGCTTTTCGAAGGTTGAGGTAGGCGATTTCTGAAGTTTTCTCGGTTATGTGTTGAAGGATGGATACAGCTGGATGTAGGATTTGCTAGATTTGGGTGAGATATTATGCTTCCCCTGTATCCCCAACACCTGATTGCATAACCGGAAAGGTTCGGGAGTTTCATAAGTGGGAATTCAAGTAGCTCTTAGGATATCTTTCCGACAGATGTATGATTTGAAATTGGGGTTCGACGTCTAGTGGTCCACCTATTCACGGTTGGTTTTACAGTGGTCTCGTTGTGTCTTAAAGAGTCCTTGGCTATGCCGACTCAGGGATGCTTCGTATGTCATGTGCACTGCCTTGTACATGATGGTGCTGTATGATCGAGCCCGTGTAGGCCGCACCACGAAAACTTCGGATGAAATCTCTATCATATGTTTGTTCCGGCTTATTCTGCAAGCCAATCCTTGTTTTGTTTTGAGTTGTGGTATTCGAGTTGCTTCGAAGTCAAATGTTGATTCCATCCCTTGTCTAAGTGGTGTTCTCATATTCCTATGTGAATACTAATCCTTCTTGGTCGTCGAGATTGTCTTGCCAATCCTTTTCAACCGGTGTGCTTCTCTTCAAGCGGATCCGTCCATTTTGAACATCCGCAAGATTCAATCTAAGCTCTAAACGTTGTTTGTTTCATCCATCCCAAATTGCCTTTGTTTTCCCACCCACCCTCCCTTTCTCTTCAAGGACTAAGATTTATTTATCAAGTATCCTTTTATTCTTGTGAAGTCTCTCCATTTTTTTTCCGTCAATGTTCTTACCCGGTGATGTTCAGAAAGATTCTAACGGAGCTTCAAGTTCGTCGTTCTTCGTTCTTTTTCTTCTCTGGTGGATTCAAGTCAATTTTTTTTGATCATACCTTTTTCCTCGTTTCAATGCTTTCTCATGCTGGTGCACCTCATTATCATTCCACTTCTCGCTATTTATTGTTCTGGAGTGTTCAAGATATATCGAAGATTCGTGTTTCCACTCTGATTTCGTTCAAGATCTTTTGAGGATGTCACCTCATTCAAGCCATTTAATTCAACCGGTGCAACCTCTCTTTTAAATCATTTCAACGGTGTTTCTCTTGAGTGGGCCCTAACCCACAGGTCTTTTCCTAGGATCTTACCTGACTCTTCTTATTTTCCCGGAGCTATCCTCAAATTTTATTTTCGAAGTTTGACGTAAGAATGATTGTCATCAGTCTTATGTTTTTCTCCAAGATCTTTCAAATTCTTTTCATCGGTGGCTCAACCTTTCCATTCTTCATTCCGGAGTGTCTAAATAATTCATGGTGGTGTTTCTCGTCGTCATTCTCAGATTTTGAAGACCGAAGAAGATTTTTTCTTTAATCTTGCTCCATTCTCTTCAAGATTCGTGATTCTAGCTTGTTGCCATCCTCTCGTAATTGTTTTGATCGTGAGAATTCTTTTCACCTATCCAGAGCAATTCAAGAGTCTTCTCAGTTTGATTATCCGGAGTCCATCAATTCAGGTTTATTCATTCTCATTTTTAGTGATCATTCTCTAATCTTACCGGTGCATCGTTCATATATTATATAATCAGCTCGTGATCTCTTCATTCTCTTGTATCTAAATTTCCCCAAGTATCTTTGTTCGTTTTTCAAATTCTTACCGGTGATTCATCCTTTTACTTCATTCGTTGTTCAATTCTTACCGGTGGTTCGTTCAAGATTTATCTTCCTTTATTATTGTATCAATTCATTCGTTGTTTCAATCCTACCGGTGGTTCGTTGAAGACCTTCTCAAGTGTATGTTATATCTCTCTTAATCCTTTCTATGAGAATAAGTAATATGCCAAATCCGCTGCTTGTCATCAATTTAAATTGGTGAAGGATACGCATAACGTAATTCTTATTCTTGTTTCATTCAAGTGATTAATTCCTTATTCCGGAGGTTCATCATATCACATTCTCGGTTCGAGAGGCTTTATCTTTTCTTTTCTAGAGTTCCAAGCCTTTCCGCTTTGTCTCGTCGCGAAGCTCTTTCTAAATCTTTACAAGGTTTCACCTTGAGTTTTCAACTTCTCTTTCTTTTCGTTATCCTTTTTTGTTACCGGAGTTCTTCATGGAGGTTCTACATGATGGTTTATAAGGATTTAATTCCTTCTCAAAGTTTTCATCGAGATTCTTTTCTAAGGAGCTCAAGTATTCTTCATCTTGCAATCCAGAGTGCAAATCTTTTTACCTTATCATTGGAGGTGGTATTATGCCACTCTTGATAATTTGAGTTCATGTTTCATGATTCATAGGTTGTTAAGAATGGGGTATTTTAAATCCATCAACCTCTTCGTTGGAGTTATCTTGGGTTATATTTGACCTAAAGCCTTCCCTAAGGATTGTTGCTCTTTATGGTGCGTATAAATGACCCAAGTTCTTCATCTATCCTCCCGGTGAAATTTAGTCTCGTCTCTTTGTTTATATCAATCCAATCTATTGTTTCCGTTAGTGGCAGTATTTCACCTCCTAGTTTTGAGATGTTCTCCATAAGTCCACTACAACCTTGTTCTTTTCATTGTTGGTTTTTCCAACAATTCCGTTCGAACCTTCTTCTAAGGATGCCTTTTCAAGCTCTTTTGTGGCAGAAGCTGTCATTTTCTTCTCCATTCTTTTATTTCAATTATCTATATTCTATTATTTCGTTTCGGAGGCAGTGTGTTGTGATTTCATCAAGTATCTTCTCATCTTATCAAGTTCTTACTCAATCCTCCTTCTTTTCATTCTGAGTGCTGCCCGAATTTGTTCTTCCTTATTCATCTTCCCTACATGAGTGCTTTCAACTTTGTTCTTCTTCATTGCATTCTTTCTTACAATGGCTTAACCTTTTCAAGGTTCTTCGGTATCACTCATTTGTCAAAGAAGCAACTTAGTTTCACCTCACCTCTTCCTCTTCTTTTTCCCTCCGGTGCCATTCTAGATCTCGGGACAAGATCCTCTCGTAGTGGTGGAGTGTTGTAACGCCCCAAGACCGATGTGCCAGGTGTCCTCCAGTTATTCGCCGTCGGTGCCTTGTCATTGCTTGCATGTCATGCATTGCATATCATGTCATCATGTGCATTTCTTTTGCATACATGTTCGTCTCATGCATCCGAGCATTTCCCCATTGTCCATTTTGCAATCCGGCGCTCCTATGTCATCCGGTGTCCCTTTCTACCTCTTTTCGTGTGCGGGCGTTAAACTTTTTCGGATTGGACCGAGACTTGTCATGCGGCCTTGGTTTACTACCGATAGACCACCTGTCAAGTTTCGTGCCATTTGGACTTCGTTTGATACTCCAACGGTTAACCGAGGGATCAAAAAGGCCTCATGTGTGTTGCAGCCCAACACCCTGCCAAAGTGGCCCAAAACCCACCTAAGACCCCTCCATCATCTCGGTCATTCGATCACGATCGCGTGGCCGAAAACCGCACCTCATTTGGACACTCCTAGCTCCCTCTACCTATAAATATGTGGCCTCCCCCGAAAAATTCGCGGATGAAACCCTAACTTCGTCCTCTCCGCGCCGCCGGACATTTCTTCCCCTGCCGACGGACATGTCCGGCCTCCCCTGCGCCAATCCGGAACCTCCACATGGCGTTCGCCGCCTCCCGCCGCCGCCGGCCTGCGGGGCCCGCGTCAGGCCCGCGGGGCCCATCCCGCCGCCGCCGCGGCCCGAGCGCCCGCGCCCTCGCGCCTTCCGCCGCCCGCGTCCGTCTCCGGCGACCGGACGCCGCGCGCCGCCGCCCGCCGCTCGCTCTCCCTGCCGCACCTCGTCGCTGGAGCCTCGCGCCGCCGCCTCGGCTTCCGCGCTCCTCCGCTGAAGCCGCGCCTCATGCCGCCCTTCGCAGGGGATCGCCGCCGCACGCCTCCTCGCCGGCGCTGGCCACCGCGCGCCGCCGCCCGCCGGTGACCCGCGCCCTAGTCACCGGTGCGAGCACCCCGCCGCCAACCGCCGCCCAGGCCCAGCCGGACCTGGCCATCCCCGCCGCCGGATCTCCTCCTCGCCGGCGCCCAAGCTCGCCGGAGTCCGCGCCCACCTCGCTGGAATCTGCTCCAGATCCGATCCGGCAAGGTGGATCAGATCCACCAATTCCCTTAACCAAACACCCTCGCCCAGATCCGGATCCCTACGTCCCGCACGTCTCCGTCCCGGGTTGACTTTTCCCGGAGAGGTCCAAATTTCTTCTAAGTTCCCAGATCTGCTATGTTTTTATGCAATCTTCATCGCATTGTATCTCTGCGTCCGTAGCTCCGATTTGTGCGTGTAGCATATCAAAATGTTCGACTCGACGAGTACATCATTTCATCTCATTGCATCATTTTCATTTGAGCTCATCGTGATGCCCGAAATGCTGTGGGAAGAGGGCTATGTGATAAATGTGTCAGATCTGTTTCAACAAATGGCATTTTGTCATTTTTGCCATGATTAACGTGTGCATGCTATGATCCTGAGCTCTACATGTGTTTTGTTATATGCCATGCCATCTTTACAGGGGTGTATGCCATGTATTTTTCTGACCTTTGTGGTGACTATCACAAGCTTGAAAATTAGCGTAATCGGTAATGCTGATTTCAGGGACTTAGTTTTTCACTAAGTCCTTGTTCTGTTTTTGTCTTTATGCCATATGTTCATGTTGTTTCCTAGTGATCCGTGCCTCTTTTGAGGATGATCATTAAGGATGTTTTGTTAATATTGTTGTGCTCTATCCATCCATGTCTTTTTTTGCAATTATGGAGCACTCTAGCTTGAGGCAATCGAGCTCTACTTTTGCTATAAAATGTTCCTGGCAGATTGTTAACTTGTTTAGCGATTTTACCGAGGATGTTGCTATTGATCCGTGCATGATATGTTGTTGTTCTTGCCATGTATAGCTTCTATGCCATGTCTTCTTCATGGGTGTATGCTTAGTTTGTCATGCCATGCTCTGTAGTGAGTGCATCGAGCTCGTAAACATGCCTACTCGTTAACTGATTTGCATGCTCCAGTTTTTCACCAAGTCTGTATCTGTTTATGCTTTTGCCATGTTCACATGCTTGCAATTGTATTTTATGATCCCTTTTGGCTCAACGTCACTAAGGGACTTTTGTTAAGTACTTTGGGTATCTTCATGCCATGCCTTGCTTTGCCATGATATGTTCCTGTAGCATGTACTTTTCATGCTCTAAAGTGTGCTTCCTGATGATAAATTCCAGACTTGTGTTAATTTCACAAAGTCTGTAACCTGTTATCATTTGCACTTTTGCCATGCTTGTTTGAACCTGTTAATTGATGAACTAGTCGTAGCTCAGTGTTCATCTTTTGTCAAGCTTCATGAGTGGATCGCTGCCATGTATTTTGTTGTTATGTTTGAGTGCTGTAGCATATTTATCTTGATGCATTTAGATGGCTACTTGCTGATTATCGCAGACCGGTGCCATATTTGTTTTGCTTGCCATTTCCAAACCGTGCATCCGATTCCGGTGATCTTTATATCGATTTCAACCGAAATCACCTAACCTTTCCAGTGACACTCTTGGATTTCCATGTTGAGGCCAGGTTCAATCATTCCTTTCCAAATCATGCATATGCATCACATACCGCATCCCGCATATCATGCCTTGTTCATGTGTTGCTTGTTTACTATGTTGTGTGCTTCTTTCCGGTGTTGCTTCTTCGGGTTGGTTCCGATAACGTCGCGTTTGTGAGGATCCGTTCGACAACGTCTGTTTGTCTTCTTCATGGACTCGTTCTTCTTCCTTGCGGGATTTCAGGCAAGATGACCATACCCTCGAAATCACTTCTATCTTTGCTTGCTAGTTGCTCGCTCTTTTGCTATGCCTATGCCGCGATACCTACCACTTGCTTATCATGCCTCCCATATTGTTAAACCAAGCCTCTAACCCACCTTGTCCTAGCAAACCGTTGTTTGGCTATGTTACCGCTTTGCTCAGCCCCTCTTATAGCGTTGTTAGTTGCAGGTGAAGATTGGAGCTTGTTCCATGTTGGAACATGGATATTTTGTTGGGATATCACAATATCTCTTATTTAATTAATGCATCTATATACTTGGTAAAGGGTGGAAGGCTTGGCCTTATGCCTGGTGTTTTGTTCCACTCTTGCCGCCCTAGTTTCCGTCATATCGATGTTATGTTCCCGGATTTTGCGTTCCTTACGCGGTTGGGTTATAATGGGAACCCCTTGACAGTTCGCCTTGAATAAAACTCCTCCAGCAATGCCCAACATTGGTTTTACCATTCGCCACCTAGCCTCTTTTTCCCTTGGGAGTCGCGCTCCCGAGGGTCATCATTATTTTAACCCCCCGGGCCAGTGCTCCTCTGAGTGTTGGTCCGACCGAGTAGACTGTGGGGCCACCTCGGGGCAACTTGAGGGTTGATTTTACTTGTAGGATATCTCATCTGAGTGTGCCCTGAGAACGAGATATGTGCAGCTCCTATCGGGATTTGTTGGCACATTCGGGCGGTGTTGCTGGACTTATTTTACCATTGTCGAGATGTCTTGTAACCTGGATGCTGAGTCTGATCGGGATGTCTTGGGAGAAGGAATATCCTTCGTTGACCATGAGAGCTTGTGATGGGCTAAGTTGGGACACCCCTGCAGGGATTTGAACTTTCGAAAGCCGTGCCCGCGGTTATGGGTAGATGGGAATTTGTTAATGTCCGGTTGTAGAAAACCTAAAGTTTACCTTAATTAAAATACATCAACTGCGTGTGTTACCGTGATGGTCTCTTCTCGGCGGAGTCCGGGAAGTGAACACAGTGTTGGAGTTATGCTTGACGTAGGTTGTTTTAGGATCACTTCTTGATCATAGTTTCTCGACCGTGCTTTTGCCTTCTCTTCTCGCTCTCATTTGCGTATGTTAGCCACAAAATATGCTAGTCGCTTGCTGGAGCTCCACCTCATACCTTTACCTTACCCATAAGCTTAAATAGTCTTGATCGCGAGGGTGTGAGATTGCTGAGTCCCCGTGACTCACAGATACTTCCAAAACCAGTTTGCAGGTGCCGATGTTACCGAGCAGGTGATGCAACCAAGCTCAGGAGGAGCTCGATGAAGATCTTGTCCTTTGTGTTGTTTCGTTCTAGTTGATCAATAGTGGAGCCCAGTTGGGGTCGATCGGAGATCTGTGTAGCATTTGGGCTAGTCTTCTTTTATTTTGGTTCCGTAGTCGGACCTTGATTGTATCTGGTTGATGTAATGCTTTATTCATGTAATTGTGTGAAGTGGCGATTGTAAGCCAACTTTGTATCTTTTCCCCTATTGTATTACATGGGTTGTTTGCGAAGATTACCTCACTTGCGACATTGCTTTCAATGCGGTTATGCCTCTAAGTCGTGCTTCGACACGTGGGAGATATAGCCGCATCGAGGGCGTTACACGAGTGCCCGAGTCAACCACCTCAAGAAGATGCATGAAGATACACGGCACACCATTGAGCTCCAAGTACAACGACTCGCGACCAAGCTCAACGTCAACAAGCAACACATGATATTCAACATTGGAGATCTTGTGTGGCTACACCTTGGCAAGGAACGCTTCCCCACCGAACGCAAATCCAAGTTTCTACCACGAGCCGATGGACCATTCAAGGTGCTTGCACGCTACAACAACAACGCATACAAGATCGACATCCTACGTGACAAGTACTCCGTGAGCGAAATATTCAACGTCAAAGATCTCTCCCCGTACCATGGTGATGAGGATTTCAATCCGAGGTCGGATCTTTCCCAAGGGAGGGGAGATGATGCGTAGCATCCAAAGGCCATCCCCATGGACCTAACATCGTCTCATCAAGTGCCTAGTGGACCCATGACTCGATCACGTGCAAGAGCTCTCAAGACCGAGGTGACATCTCTCCTCTCACAATTCCACTTCGATGACCATGAGACATGGCTACTACCTCAAACAGAGACATTGTGCATACTCAGGTATCAAGGAGTTAGCCATGGAGACGCCAAGGAGCTAGGAGAATCCGAAGAGGAAGATGGACGTGAAGACAGAGAAGAAAAACGGCTAAGTCAGCAGAAGTTCGGACAATTCGGACCGCCGTCCGGATGATCCGGCCTCGGCCCGGATGATCCGGACCCCGTCCCGGATGATCCGGATAATGTGCCCAATGACACCCGAGACGTCATCTTGGAGCTGGGTCATCCGGACCCAGGCCCGGATCATCCGGCCACGCTCGGACGTCCGGACCAGGTCCCAGACATTCGGCCCTCCCGCAGCTGCTCCAACACAACCGGATCATCCGGACGCCAACCGGATCATCCGGATCCCTGAAGCCCGGATCATCCGGACCAACTCCCAGATCATCCGGCCAGCGCCTATGTGCGTGACTTGGGCCGAGGCCCATGTACCCGTTTCATCCCCCCACTTACCTTTTCGCCCCTTGGGCCATAAATAGACCTTCTACTCCCCATTTTTAGGGTTAGCAAATGTTTAGCTCATGTTTGTGAGAGAGCTTTGCTCATCCACTTGGTAGACTTCTCTACGGAGATTCGAGCCTCCACCGGAGAAGATCCCCCAAGAAGATTCAAGACCCCTTTTAGGGAAGAACTCAAGACCTCCTCACGGAGAAGACCGGCTACCCTTGTATCGTCCCTAGTTGTCCATGGATCGTGTATCTTTCCTTATGTACGCGAGGATCTAGCCCATGCGTGACTTATTCGTGTCGGTTTAGTGATTCCTCTCGTGTTTCTTATTGTGTTCTCTCTCCGTTCTTCCCCGTGTTCTTCGTGATTGCCGCGGGATCCGCTCCTTTCGTGAAAGATCGGGCGATTAGGGTCTCTACCCTACATCATTTTAAAGGCAGAAAAATAAAACAAGTTTGAATATAATTCAAACTTGAGGCATTTTTGAACCTAACCAAAACAAATTCAAATGATCTGAAATTTGGCAGAGAGGTCTAGGACATGGTGCTAGAATAGTGGGAAAAGTTGAACATTATTTGAGGCCAAAATAATGTTGCTTGCCAAAATAAGATTTTTGGGATAGGTGGAGAGATGAGGGGGGGGGGGGGGGGGTTATGAAGATTGTATTACAAGATGATGCACTTGGCATGATGAGGTGAAAACTACCATGCACAACACAACAAGGCCTAGCCAAGCATAATGCAACATGATATGACAATGCAACACTAAGTGGCAAAAGAAATATGACAAGTAAATACAGGACAAAGCAATAAGTAAAACAACAAATAAAAACAAAAGATGGAACCCAACAGGAATTGGAATA
The DNA here is from genome assembly GCF_056163025.1 of Triticum urartu. NCBI lineage: Eukaryota > Viridiplantae > Streptophyta > Magnoliopsida > Poales > Poaceae > Triticum > Triticum urartu. Next base: position 186,978,148 of record NC_141873.1, on the reverse strand, counting down.
AGATCAAGTGGATATATTGCCCAAATGGGGAAGTTTTACATCTGGGGTGTTACAACTCTCCTCCACTACTAGAGGATCTCGTCCCGAGATCTAGGACTGAAAGAACTCCGGATATTTGGAATGGAGGTGATCCTCGTGCTCCCAAGTAGCTTCTCGGTCGGAATGGTGAGACCACTTAACTTTGAGTAATTTGATTGACTTGTTGCGAGTTTTGCGCTCGGTTTCTTCAAGAATGGCAACGGGATGTTCATGATAAGATAAGTCTTCTTGGAGGTCAATCTCTTCGAAGTTGATAGTGCGCTCGGGCGTCTTGAAGCACTTGCGAAGCTGTGACATGTGAAAGACATCATGCACATTTGAGAAATTGGACGGGAGCTCAAGTTGATATGCGAGGTCACCTCTTTTGCCAATGATCTTGAAAGGACCCACATTTCTAGGGGCAAGCTTCCCTTTGATATCGAAGCGTTGAGTGCCTTTCATGGGAGAGACGTGGAGGTAGACATGGTCTCCGATCTCGAAAGCCAAGTCACGGTGCTTGCTATCATAGTAACTCTTTTGGTGCGATTGCGCGGCTTTGAGATTTTCATGGATGATTTTACACATTTCTTCAGCTTCTGTGATCAAGTCGTTGCCAAGAAGTTGGCATTCACCAGTCTCGGACCAGTTGAGAGGAGTACGACACTTTCTACCATATAGAATTTCAAATGGGGCCTTGCCGAACTTGCTTGGTAGCTGTTGTTGTAGGAGAACTCGACATATGGGAGGCAATCTTCCCACTTCATACTGAAAGAGATGACACAAGCTCTGAGCATGTCTTCGAGGATTTGATTTACTCTCTCGACTTGGCCACTCGTTTGAGGATGAAAGGACGTGCTGAAACGAATGTTGGTGCCCATGGCCTTCTGGAAAGAGTCCCAGAACTTGGAAGTGAAGATGCTTCCATGATCTGAAGAGATCAGCTGAGGGATTCCGTGCAACGAGACAATTCTGGAGGTGTATAGCTCTGCCAACTGAGCTGTTGTGATAGATTCTTTGATTGGAAGGAAATGAGCCACTTTTGTAAGCTTGTCAATGACAACGAAGATAGCGTCATTCCCACACTTGGACTTGGGAAAGCCAGTGACAAAGTCCATTTTGATATGATCAAACTTCCATTTTGTAATAGCAAGAGGTTGGAGGAGACCAGCTGGTCGTTGATGTTCTGCTTTTACCCTTCGACATACATCACATTCATTCACGAATTGAATAATCTCTCGCTTCATGCGAGTCCACCAATACGACTGCTTGAGGTCATGGTACATCTTCGAACTTCCTGGGTGGATGGAAAGAAGAGAATTGTGCGCTTCATTCATTGTGACCTTCCTTAGATCACCTTTAGGAACCGCAATCCGGTCCTCGAAGAATAAGGTGTCCTTGTCATCACTACAAAAAAATACACTTCCGTGATGATATGTGTTTGTCACAGTAGGTCATGTTTTCTGTCATGCATGTACATCCATGACAAATTTATGACAACATCAAGATAGTCATACCTGCGCCATCGCAGAAGTGTTCCATGACATTACCAAAATTATCATCACGAAAGTGTCCACTTCCATGACAATAAATGGCGCATCATGAAAGTGCTTTCGTCAAGGGTGACCGACACGTGGCATCCACCGTAACGGGTCGCCGTTAAGCTATCGGGCCCGGTTTCGGACCCGATAACCCGTTAACAACCCGGACCAATGGGGATCTTCCATGTGTAAAATTCTCATTGGCTAGAGGAAACACGTGTTGGCTCACCGTTGGGACAGTCATCCACTCATTGGAAAGGGGGCGCCTATGATAGGTTGACACGTGGCACGGCCCAACAGTGGCCCATTCAGGTGAAAAAGGCTACCCCAGTAAAAATTAGTAGGCCGGTGAAGGAAATATGCCCTAGAGGCAATAATAAAGTTGTTATTTACATTTCCTTATATCATGATAAATGTTTATTATTCATGCTAGAATTGTATTAACCGGAAACATAGTGCATGTGTGAATACATAGACAAACAAAGTGTCACTAGTATGCCTCTACTTGACTAGCTCATAGATCAAAGATGGTTAAGTTTCCTAGCCATAGACAAAGAGTTGCCATTTGATAAACGGGATCACATCATTAGAGAATGATGTGATTGACTTGACCCATCCGTTAGCTTAGCACGATGATCGTTTAGTTTACTGCTATTGCTTTCTCCATAACTTATACATGTTCCTATGACTATGAGATCATGCAACTCCCGAATACCGGAGGAACACTTAGTGTGCTATCAAACATCACAACGTAACTGGGTGACTATAAAGATGCTCTACAGGTGTCTCCGATGGTGTTAGTTGAGTTGGCATAGATCAAGATTAGGATTTGTCACTCCGAGTATCGGAGATGTATCTCTGGGCCCTCTCGGTAATGTACATCACTTTAAGCCTTGCAAGCAATGTAACTAATGAGTTAGTTAAGGGATGTAGCATTACGGAATGAGTAAAGAGACTTGCCGGTAATGAGATTGAACTAGGTATGATAATACCGACGATCGAATCTCGGGCAAGTAACATACCGATGACAAAGGGAACAACGTATGTTGTTGTGCGGTTTGACCGATAAAGATCTTCGTAGAATATGTAGGAACCAATATGAGCATCCAGGTTCCGCTATTGGTTATTGACCGGAGATGAGTCTCGGTCATGTCTACATAGTTCTCGAACCCGTAGGGTCTGCACGCTTAACGTTCGGTGACGATTGGTATTATGAGTTTATGTGTTTTGATGTACCGAAGGTAGTTCAGAGTCCGGATATGATCACGGACATGACGAGGAGCCTTGAAATGGTCGAGACATAAAGATCGATATATTGAAAGCCTATGTTTGGACATCGGAATGGTTCTGGATGAGTTCGGGCATTTTTCGGAGTACCGGGAGGTTACCGGAACCCCCCCGGGGAGTCAATGGGACTTAATGGGCCAGAGTGGAAAGGAGGAGGAGGCGGCCAAGGTGGGGGCGCCCCCCAAGCCCAATCCGAATTGGGAAGGGGGGCCGGCCCCCTTTCCTTCTCTCCTTCCCCCCCTTCCTTACCTCTCCTACACCAACTAGGGAAAGGGGAATCCTACTCCCACCGGGAGTAGGATTTCCCCCTTGGGCGCGCCTATGAGGCCGGCCCTCTCCCCATCCCCCACTCCTTTATATACGGGGGGAGGGGGCACCTCATAGACACACAAGTTGATCATTGATCCCTTAGCCGTTTGTGGTGCCCCCCTCCACCATAATCCACCTCGGTCATATTGTAGCGGTGCTTAGGTGAAGCCCTGTTCTGGTAGCATCATCATCACCGTCATAATGCCGCCATGCTGACGAAGCTCTCCCTCTACACTCAGCTAGATCTAGAGTTCGTGGGACGTCACCGAGCTGAACATGTGCAGATCACGGAGGTGCCGTACCTTCGGTGCTAGGATCGGTCGGATCGTGAAGATGTTTGACTACATCAATCGCATTGTCGTAACGCTTCCGCTTACGATCTACAAGGGTACGTGGACAACAATCTTCCCCTCTTGTTGCTATGCATCACCATGATAGATCTTTCGTGTGCATTGGAATTTTTTTTGAAATTATTGCGTTACCCAACAGTGGTATCAGAGCCAGGTCTATGCGTAGATGTTATATTCATGAGTAGAACACAAAGGAGTTGTGGGCGTGGGTATATACATATTGCTTTCCGTCACTAGTTGATTCTTGATTCAGCGGTATTGTTGGATGAAACGGCCCAGACTGACATTATGCATACGCTTATGCGAGACTAGTTCTACCGACGTGCTTCGCACACAGGTGGCTAGTGGGTGTCTGTTTCTCCAGCTTTAGTTGAATCGGATTCAATGAATAGGGTTCTTTCTGAAGATCAAAAAGCAATCACTATACCGCATTGTGGTTTTTGATGCGTACATAGGAACAGTTCTTGCTCAACCCGTAGCAGCCATGTAAAACTTGCAACAACAAAGTATAGGACGTCTAACTTGTTTTTGCAGGGCATGTTGTGATGTGATATGGTCCAGACATGATGCTAAATTTTATTGTATAAGATGATTGTTTTGTAACAGACTTATCGACAACTGGCAGGAGCCATATGGTTGTCGCTTTATTGTACGAAATGCAACCACCATGTAATTGCTTTACTTTATCACTAATCGGTAGCGATAGTCGTAGTAGCAATAGTTGGCGAGACGACAACGATGCTTCGATGGAGATCAAGGTGTCAAGCCGGTGAAGATGGTGATCATGACGGTGCTTTGGAGATGGAGATCAAAGGCACAAGATGATGATGACCATATCATATCACTTATATTGATTGCATGTGATGTTTATCCTTTATGCATCTTATTTTTCTTAGTTCGGCGGTAGCATTATAAGATGATCTCTCACTAAATTTTAAAGTATAAGTGTTCTCCCTGAGTATGCACTGTTGCTACAGTTCGTCGTGCCAAGACACCACATGATGATCGGGTGTGATAAGCTCTATGTTCACATACAACGGGTGCAAGCCAGTTTTGCACATGAAGAATACTCGGGTTAAACTTGACAAGCCTAGCATATGCAGATATGGCCTCGGAACACTGAGACCGAAAGGTCGAGCGTGAATCATATAGTAGATATGATCAACATAGTGATGTTCACCATTGAAAACTAATACATCTCACATGATGATCAGACATGGTTTAGTTGATATGGATCACGTGATCACCTAGATGATTAGAGAGATGTCTATCTAAGTGGGAGTTTTTAGGTAATATGATTAATTGAACTTTAATTTATCATGAACTTAGTACCTGATAGTATTTTTCATGTCTATGTTGTTGTAGATAGATGGCCCGTGTTGTTGTTCCGTTGAATTTTAATGCGTTCCAAGAGAAAGCTAAGTTGAAAGATGATCGTAGCAACTACACGGACTGGGTCCATAACTTGAGGATTATCCTCATTGCTGCACAGAAGAATTACGTCCTGGAAGCACCGCTAGGTGACAAACCCGCTGCAGGAGCAACGCCAGATGTTATGAACACCCGGCAGAGCAAAGCTGATGACTACTCAATAGTTCAGTGTGCCATGCTTTACGGCTTAGAACCGAGACTTCAACGGCATTTTTAACGTCATGGAGCATATGAGATGTTCCAGGAGTTGAAGTTAATATTTCAAGAAAATGCCCGGATTGAGAGATATGAAGTCTCTAATAAGTTCTACAGCTGCAAAATGGAGTAGAATAGTTCTGTCAGTGAACATATACTTAGAATGTCTGGGTACCACAACCACTTGACTCAGCTGGAAGTTAATCTTCCTGATGATAGTGTCATTGACAGAGTTCTTCAATCACTGCCACCAAGCTACAAGAGCTTCGTGATGAACTATAATATGCAAGGGATGGATAAGACTATTCCTGAGCTCTTCGCAATGCTAAAGGCTGCGGAGGTAGAAATCAAGAAGGAGCATCAAGTCTTGATGGTCAGTAAGACCACTAGTTTCAAGAAAAAGGGTAAAGGGAAGAAGGGGAACTTCAAGAAGAACAACAAGCCAGTTGCTGCTCAATTGAAGAAACCCAAGTCTGGACCTAAGCCTGAAAGTGAGTGCTTCTATTGCAAAGGGACTGGTCACTGGAAGCGGAACTGCCCCAAGTATTTGGCGGAGAAGAAGGATGGCAAAGTGAAAGGTATATTTGATATACATGTTATTGATGTGTACCTTACTAATGCTCGCACTAGTGCATGGGTATTTGATACTGGTTCAGTTGCTAACATTTGCAACTCGAAAGAGGGGCTTGATGACCCACAAGTATAGGGGATCTATCGTAGTCCTTTCGATAAGTAAGAGTGTCGAACCCAACGAGGAGCAGAAGGAAATGATAAGCGGTTTTCAACAAGGTATTCTCTGCAAGTACTGAAATAAGTGGTAACAAATAGTTTTGTGATAGGATAAATTGTAACGAGCAACAAGTAACAAAAGTAAATAAAGTGCAGCAAGGTGGCCCAATCCTTTTTGTAGCAAAGGACAAGCCGGAACAAACTCTTATAATAGGAAAAGCGCTCCCAAGGACACATGGGAATATCGTCAAGCTAGTTTTCATCACGTTCATATGATTCGCGTTCAGTACTTTGATAATTTGATATGTGGGTGGACCGGTGCTTGGGTGCTATTCTTACTTGAACAAGCATCCCACTTATGATTAACCTCTATTGCAAGCATCCGCAACTACAACAAAAGTATTAAGGTAAACCTAACCATAGCATGAAACATGTGGATCCAAATCAGCCCCTTACGAAGAAACGCATAAACTAGGGTTTAAGCTTCTGTCACTCTAGCAACCCATCATCTACTTATTACTTCCCAATGCCTTCCTCTAGGCCCAAATAATGGTGAAGTGTTATGTAGTCGACGTTCACATAACACCACTAGAGGCTAGACAACATACATCTTATCAAAATATCGAACGAATACCAAATTCACATGACTACTAATAGCAAGACTTCTCCCATGTCCTCAGGAACAAATGTAACTACTCACAAAGCATATTCATGTTCATAATCAGAGGGGTAATAATATGCATATAGGATCTGAACATATGATCTTCCACCAAATAAACCAACTAGCATCAACTACAAGGAGTAATCAACACTACTAGCAACCTACTAGCACCAATCCCGGACTTTGAGACAAGAATTGGATACAAGAGATGAACTAGGGTTTGGAGATGAGATGGTGCTGGTGAAGATGTTGATGGAGATTGCCCTCTCCCGATGAGAGGAGCGTTGGTGATGACGATGGTGATAATTTCCCCCTCTCGGAGGGAAGTATCCCCGGCAAAACAGCTCTACCGGAGCTCTAGATTGGTTCCGCCTCGTGGCGGTGGAGTCTCGTCCCGAAAAGTTCCTCTGATTTTTTTCTCATCGAAAGACTTCATATAGCAGAAGATGGACGTCGGAGACCCACCAGGGGGCCCACGAGGTAGGGGGCGCGACCTAGGAGGGGGGGGGGGGCGCCCCCACCCTCGTGAGCAGGGTGTGGCCTCCCTGGCCTTCATCTTTGGCGAGGATTTTTCTTTATTTATTTGAAGATGTTCCGTGGAGTTTTCAGGACTTTTGGAGTTGCGCAGAATAGGTCTATAATATTTGCTCCTTTTCCAGCCCAGAATTCCATCTGCCGGCATTCTCCCTCCTTATGTAAACCTTGTAAAATAAGAGAGAATAGCCATAAGTATTGTGACATAAAGTGAAATAACAGTCCATAATGCAATAAATATCGACATAAAAGCATGATGCAAAATGGGCGTATCAACTCCTCCAAGCCTAGACCTCGCTTGTCCTCAAGCGAAAAGCCGATAACAATAAATATGTCCTCATGTTTGGAGGTAATGGCGTCGATAAAAATAAAATACAGACATGAAGGCATCATGATTATTCTCATAACGGCAACATATATAGATTTTGTCATATGATTACTTATGTTCAAGTGATGATCTATTCACAATGCAAAAGTATAAATCATAAACCTTATTGGGCTCCGACAAACTATAATCTCAGTCATTGAAGCAATTGCATTTTATCATAACATCAGAAAGAGTCTATGTCAGAGCTAAAAAGCAAGTCCACATACTCAACTATCATCTTGTCCTTCATAATTGCTAACACTCACGCAATACTTGTGGTTACGGAGTTTTAATCGGACACAGAGAAAGATAGGGGCTTATATATATATCATGTTCTTTCCAACATGCTGAGCTTGCCAAAGGATAAAATGAAAAGGGAAAGGTGAAGGTCACTGTGACTCTTGCATAAGGTAGAAGATAATAATAAAGGATAGGCACTTCGCAGAGGGAAGCAGAGGTTGCCATGCACTTTTATGGTTGGATGCATAAAATCTCAATGCGAAAGAACGTCACTTTATATTGCCCCTTGTGATATGAACCTTTATTATGCAGTCCGTCGCTTTTATTACTTCCACATCACAAGATCGTATAAAGCTTATTTATCCCACACCAATCAATCATACATATTTAGAGCAATTTTTATTGCTTTGCACCGATGACAACTTACTTGAAGGATCTTACTCAATCCATAGGTAGATATGGTGGACTTTCATGGCAAAACTGGTTTAAGCGTATTTGGAAGCACAAGTAGTATTTCTACTTGGTGCTGAGAATTTGGCTAGCATGAGGGGGAAAGGAAAGCTCAACAAGTTAGAGGATCCATGACAACATACTTTATCTCAGATATAAGAAAGACATAACTCATTACGTTGTCTTCCTTGTCCAACATCAACCCTTTAGCATGTCATATTTTAATGAGTGCTCCCAATCATAAAAGATGTCAATGATAATATATCTATATGTGAAAACCTCTCTTTCCTTATTACTTCCTATTAATTGCAACGATGACCAAAGCTATGTCTGCCAACTCCCAACAACTTTTAATCATCATACTCTTTCTATGTGAAGTCATTACTCTCAATAAGATCAATATGAACTCTTTGTTTCTTTTTATTCTTTTTCTCTTTTCTTTTATTCACCCAAGATCATGGAAAAATAATCAAGCCCTTTACTCAACACTAATTTTTATTATATATAGGTCACGGACTCGATTACAAAGAGAGATCATAAAGCAAAACTCAAAACTAGATCATGCCATAAACTTTATTCTACTAGATCAAGATACTACTATTAGGATCGAACTAAGAAAAACGGTAAAGATATGAGTTGTGATTGTGATACGATACCGGGGCACCTCCCCCAAGCTTGGCAGTTGCCAAGGGGAGTACCCATACCCATGTGATTATGTCTCCTTTGTCGGCGAAGAAGGTGGTGGTGATGTTGGCTTAGTTGATGGCTTAGGCTTCTCCCTTAATTTGCGCTTGAGGACGGCATTTTGATCCCTCAGATCATCAATCTCCCACTCCAGGGTTAATATCTTTTTGCATAGGTCCTGCTTATTTTCCTGCAAGAGACGAAAAGGGATAAACTCGAACTTGGGTTTCTTTACCCTATCAGGGAGACTTGACTTTTTGAACTCCACGTGCATGTCCCCAGGTTGAGGTAATGGTGCTTCATCTTCATCTGAGCTCGTCTCCTCCTTCCCCTTGGGTTCATAGTCCTCTTCTTCCTCCGTGGTCCATCCATCGTGTTCCACATCTCCATAGACCTTGGGATTTGCTAAGTAATCATCCACATAGCTTTCTCCTTCCGAATCCGTACCACACACCTATTCCTTTTCGGAGTCTGAAACGGTCTGGAAGGTGTCCCTTATGTATTCCTCTGGGGTTACAGTTTCAATAATATTGGTTTCAACATTTATGGGATTACCTGAGATATATTGTTTGATTCTTTGACCATTACCACCTTCGGATTTGTGCCCTCGAAGTTGTTGATTTTTATGGCACCGGAACGATAGACCTCTTCGATAACATAGGGGCCTTCCCATTTAGAGAGAAGTTTTCCTGCAAAAAATCTTAAACGAGAGTTGTATAGCAATACATAATCACCTACATTAAACTCACGCTTTTGTATCCTTTTGTCATGCCATCTTTTAACTTTTTCTTTAAACAACTTGGCATTTTCATAAGCTTGGGTTCTCCATTCATCAAGTGAGCTAATATCAAATAACCTCGTTTCACCGGCAAGTTTGAAATCATAGTTGAGCTCTTTAATAGCCCAATATGCCTTATGTTCTAGTTCGAGAGGTAAGTGACATGCTTTTCCATAAACCATTTTATACGGAGACATACCCATAGGATTTTTATATGCAGTTATATAAGCCCATAATGCATCATCAAGTTTCTTAGACCAATTCTTTCTAGACCTATTAACAGTCTTTTGCAAAATTAATTTGAGCTCTCTATTGCTCAATTCTACTTGACCACTAGACTGTGGGTGATAAGGAGATGCAATTCTATGATTAACATCATACTTAGCAAGCATTTTACGGAAAGCACCATGAATAAAGTGTGAACCACCATCAGTCATTAAATATCTAGGGACTCCAAACCTCGGAAAAATAACTTCCTTAAGCATTTTAATAGAAGTGTTATGATCAGCACTACTAGTTGGAATAGCTTCTACCCACTTAGTAACGTAATCAACAACAACTAAAATATGTGTGTATCCATTAGAGGCAGGAAAAGGTCCCATATAATCAAAGCCCCAAACATCAAACGGTTCAATAACAAGAGAATAATTCATAGGCATTTCTTGACGTCTACTAATATTACCAATTCTTTGACATTCATCACAAGACAAGACAAACTTACGGGCATCCTTGAAGAGAGTAGGCCAATAAAAATCAGATTGCAATACCTTATGTGCAGTTCTATCTCCAGCGTGGTGTCCTCCATAAGCCTCGGAATGACACTTGCGTAGGATTTGTTCCTGTTCATGCTCAGGTACACAACGTCTAATAACACCATCTACTCCTTCTTTATAAAGATGTGGGTCGTCCCAAAAGTAATGTCTCAAGTCATAGAAAAACTTTTTCTTTTGCTGGTATGTGAAGCTAGGTGGTATAAACTTAGCAACAATATAATTAGCATAATCAGCATACCATGGAGTACCACGAGAAGTACTTATAACATTTAATTGGTCATCAGGAAAGCTATCATTAATAGGTAGTGGGTCATCAAGAACATTCTCTAACCTAGACAAGTTGTCTGCAACGGGGTTCTCAGCTCCCTTTCTATCAACAATATGCAAATCAAATTCTTGTAGCAAGAGAACCCATCTAATAAGTCTAGGTTTAGCATCTTTCTTTTCCATAAGGTATTTAATAGCAGCATGATCAGTGTGAATAGTTACTTTAGAATCAACAATATAAGGTCTGAACTTATCACAAGCAAATACAACTGCTAAAAGCGCTTTTTCAGTAGTAACATAATTTCTTTGAGCATTGTCTAGAGTCTTACTAGCATAATGAATAACATTTAGTTTCTCATCAACTCTTTGCCCTAGAACAACACCTACAGCATAATCACTAGCATCACACATAATTTGAAAGGGTAAATTCCAATCAGGTGGCTAAACAACAGGTGCAGAGACTAATGCTTTCTTAAGTATTTCAAATGCTTCTACACAATCATCATCAAAGACAAATGGTATATCTTTTTGCAATAAATTAGTCAGAGGCCGAGAAATTTTTGAGAAGTCCTTAATGAACCTCCTATAAAATCCGGCGTGACCAAGGAAACTTCTTATACCTTTGATGTCCTTGGGACATGGCATCTTTTCAATAGCATCGACCTTGGCTTTATCAACTTCAATACCTCTTTCAGAAACTTTATGCCCCAAGACAATACCTTCATTAACCATAAAGTTGTGTTGCAGAATAGGTTCCTGTTTAAAGAATACTTCATCTATTTCCCTTCTTTCATTCATGAACATATCATTTTCATGGTCTAGCAAATAGTGTTCTAAAGGATCACTAGGAGGTACATCAATAGAAGCAAGACCAATAATTTCATCCTTACTAGGCAATTCTTCCTCACGATGTTGTTTACTAAATTTAGAAAAATTAAACTCATGAACCATATCATCCAAGCCAATAGTAACAACATTATTTTCGCAATCTATCCTAGCATTAACAGTGTTCAACAAGGGTCTACCAAATATAATGGGACAAAAGCTATCTTGCGGAGAAGTAAGAACAAGAAAATCAGCAGGATATTTAGTTTTCCCACACAAGACTTCACCACTCTAACAATTCCCATCGCTGAAATAGTATCTCTATTGGCAAGTTTAATTATGACATCAATATCTTCTAATTCAGCAGGTGCAATTTCATGCTTGATTTCTTTATACAAGTCATAAGGTATAACACTAGCACTAGCACCCATATCACATAAGGCATGATAACAATGATCTCCTATTTTAACAGAAATAACAGGCACGCCTACCACAGGTCTATGTTTATCTCTAGCACAAGGTTTAGCAATTCTAGCAGTTTCACCTTCGAACTGAATAACATGCCCATCAATATTATCAGACAAGAGATCTTTAACAATAGCAATATTAGGTTCTACTTTAACTTGCTCAGGAGGTGTATAAGTTCTAATATTGCTTTTACGAACAACAGTTGAAGCTTTAGCATGATCCTTTATTCTAACAGGGAAAGGCGGTTTCTGAACATAAGAAGTAGGAACAATAGGATCATTATAAGTGACAGTCTTTTCTTCAACTTTAATAGGTGCAGCTACTTTTACTTCTATGGGAGGATGATATTTAAACCACTTCTCCTTAGGGAGATCAACATAAGTAGCAAAAGATTCACAGAAAGAAGCTACTATCTTAGAGTCAAGTCCATATTTAGTGCTAAACTTAGGGAAAATATCGGTGTCCATAAAAGATTTAACACAATCAAACTTAGGTGCCATACCTGACTCCTTACCTTCGTCGAGGTCCCAATCTTCAGAGTTGCATTTAATTCTATCCAATAAATTCCATCTGAATTCAATAGTCTTCATCATAAAAGAGCCAGCACAAGAAGTATCGAGCATGGTTTGATTATTATGAGAAAGCCGAGCATAAAAACTTTGCATGATTATTTCTCTCGAGAGCTCATGATTGGGGCATGAATATAACATTGATTTAAGCCTCCCCCAAGATTGAGCGATGCTTTCTCCTTCGCGAGGCCAGAAATTATATATATATATAATTGCGATCACGATGAACAAGATGCATAGGGTAATACTTTTGATGAAATTCCAATTTCAATCTTTTATAGTTCCATGATCTCATATCATCACATAGCCTATACCATATCAACGCGTCTCCCTTCAAAGATAAAGGGAAGACCTTCTTCTTAGCAACATCATCGGGTACACCTGCAAGCTTAAATAATCCACAAACTTCATCCACATATATTAAGTGCTCATCAGGATGCTTTGTTCCATCTCCTCTAAAAGGGTTAGCTAGCAGTTTTTCCATCACACCCGAAGGAAATTCAAAAGGAGTTTCATTTTCAATAGGTTCAGTAGGTTGAGGAGCAACTCTTTGCTCTACTGGACGGGGTGAAGATACCCCGAACAAGCCCCTCAGAGAATTACTTTCCATAGTAGCAAGTGACAGTAAATTTCAGCACACTATATAAATTTTTCCTTACCAAATTCCACCTACCAAAGGCGCTACACTCCCTGGCAACGGCGCCAGAAAAGAGTCTTGATGACCCACAAGTATAGGGGATCTATCGTAGTCCTTCCGATAAGTAAGAGTGTCGAACCCAACGAGGAGCAGAAGGAAATGATACGCGGTTTTCAGCAAGGTATTCTCTGCAAGTACTGAAATAAGTGGTAACAGATAGTTTTGTGATAGGATAAATTGTAACGAGCAACAAGTAAAAAAATTAAATAAAGTGCAGCAAGGTGGCCCAATCCTTTTTGTAGCAAAGGACAAGCCGGAACAAACTCTTATAATAGGAAAAGCGCTCCCGAGGACACATGGGAATACCGTCAAGCTAGTTTTCATCACGTTCATATGATTCGCGTTCAGTACTTTGATAATTTGATATGTGGGTGGACCCGTGCTTGGGTGCTGTTCTTACTTGAACAAGCATCCCACTTATGATTAACCTCTATTGCAAGCATCCGCAACTACAACAAAAGTATTAAGGTAAACCTAACCATAGCATGAAACATGTGGATCCAAATCAGCCCCTTACGAAGCAACGCATAAACTAGGGTTTAAGCTTCTGTCACTCTAGCAACCCATCATCTACTTATTACTTCCCAATGCCTTCCTCTAGGCCCAATTACTGGTGAAGTGTTATGTAGTCGACGTTCACATAACACCACTAGAGGCTAGACAACATACATCTTATCAAAATATCGAACGAATACCAAATTCACATGACTACTAATAGAAAGACTTCTCCCATGTCCTCAGGAACAAACGTAACTACTCACAAAGCATATTCATGTTCATAATCAGAGGGGTAATAATATGCATATAGGATCTGAACATATGATCTTCCACCAAATAAACCAACTAGCATCAACTACAAGGAGTAATCAACACTACTAGCAACCTACTAGCACCAATCCCGGACTTTGAGACAAGAATTGGATACAAGAGATGAACTAGGATTTGGAGATGAGATGGTGCTGGTGAAGATGTTGATGGAGATTGCCCTCTCCCGATGAGAGGAGCGTTGGTGATGACGATGGTGATGATTTCCCCCTCCCGGAGGGAAGTATCGCCGGCAGAACAGCTCTGCCGGAGCTCTAGATTGGTTCCGCCTCGTGGCGGCGGAGTCTCGTCCCGAAAAGTTCCTCTGATCTTTTTCTCATCGAAAGACTTCATATAGCTGAAGATGGACGTCGGAGACCCACCAGGGGGCCCACGAGGTAGGGGGCGCGCCCTAGGAGGGGGGGGGCGCCCCCACCCTCGTGAGCAGGGTGTGGGCCCCCTGGCCTTCATCTTTGGTGAGGATTTTTCTTTATTTATTTTAAGATGTTCCATGGAGTTTCAGGACTTTTGGAGTTGCGCAGAATAGGTCTCTAATATTTGCTCCTTTTCCAGCCCAGAATTCCAGCTGTCGGCATTCTCCCTCCTTATGTAAACCTTGTAAAATAAGAGAGAATAGCCATAAGTATTGTGACATAAAGTGAAATAACAGTCCATAATGCAATAAATATCGATATAAAAGCATGATGCAAGATGGACGTATCAGGGCTATGGATTAAGAGAAGATTGGCTAAGGACGAGGTGATGATGCACGTGGGAAGTGGTTCCAAAGTCGATGTGATCGCCGTCGGCACACTACCTCTACCTTCGGGATTAGTTTTAGACCTAAATAATTGTTATTTGGTGCCAGCGTTGAGCATGAACACTATATCTGGATCTTGTTTAATGCGAGACGGTTATTCATTTAAATCAGAGAATAATGGTTGTTCTATTTATATGAGTAATATCTTTTATGGTCATGCACCCTTGATGAGTGGTCTATTTTTACTAAATCTTGATAGTAGTGATACACATGTTCATAGTATTGAAGCCAAAAGATGCAGAGTTAATAATGATAGTGCAACTTATTTGTGGCACTGCCGTTTGGGTCATATTGGTTGTAAAGCGCATGAAGAAACTCCATTCCGATGGACTTCTGGAATTACTTGATTATGAATCATTTGGTACTTGCGAACCATGCCTAATGGGTAAGATGATGAAAACTCCATTCTCCGGAACAATGGAGCGAGCAATAGAGTTATTGGAAATCATACATACTGATGTATGTGGACCAATGAACATTGAGGCTTGCAGCAGATATCGTTATTTTCTCACCTTCATAGATGATTTGAGTAGATATGGGTATATCTACTTAATGAAACATAAGTCTGAAACATTTGAAAAGTCCAAAGAATTTCAGAGTGAGGTGGAAAATCATCGTAACAAGAAAATAAAGTTTCTATGATTCAATCGTGGAGGAGAATATTTGAGTTACGAGTTTGGTCTTCATTTGAAACAATGCAGAATAGTTTCGCAACTCACGCCACCCGGAACACCACAACGTAATGGTGTGTTCGAACGTCGTAATCGTACTTTACTAGATATGGTGCGATCTAGGATGTCTCTTACCGATTTACTGCTATCATTTTGGGGTTATGCTTTAGAGACGACTACATTCACGTTAAATAGGGCACCATCTAAATCTGTTGAGACGACACCTTATGAACCGTGGTTTGTCAAGAAACCCAAGTTGTCGTTTCTTAAAGTTTAGGGCTGCGATGCCTATGTGAAAAAGCTTCAACCTGATAAGCTCGAACCCAAATTGGAGAAATGTGTCTTCATAGGACACCCAAAGGAGACTATTGGATACAACTTCTATCACAGATCCGAAGGCAAGATATTCGTTGCTAAGAATGGATCCTTTCTAGTGAAGGAGTTTCTCTCGAAAGAAGTGAGTGGGAGGAAAGTAGAACTTGATGAGGTAATTGTACCTGCTCCCTTATCGGAAAGTAGTTCATCACTGAAATCAGTTCCAGTGATTCCTACACCAGTAAGTGAGGAAGCTAATGATGATGATCATGCAACTTCTGATCAAGTTACTACCGAACCTCGTAGGTCAACCAGAGTAAGATCCACACCAGAGTGGTATGGTAATCCTGTTCTGGAGGTCATGTTACTTGACCATGACGAACCTACAAACTATGAGGAAGCGATGATGAGCCCAGATTCCGCAAAATGGCTTGAGGCCATGAAACCTGAGATGGGATCCATGTATGAGAACAAAGTGTGGACTTTGGTTGACTTGCCCGATGATCGGCATGCCATAGAGAATAAATGGATCTTCAAGAAGAAGACTAACGCTGACGGTAATGTTACTGTCTACAAAGCTCAACTTGTTGCAAAAGGTTTTTGACAAGTTCAAGGAGTTGACTACGATGAGACCTTCTCACCTGTAGCGATGCTTAAGTCCGTCCGAATCATGTTAGCAATTGCCGCATTTTATGATTATGAAATTTGGCAAATGGATGTCAAAACTGCATTCCTTAATAGATATCTTAAAGAAGAGTTGTATATGATGCAACCAGAAGATTTTGTCGATCCAAAAGGTGCTAACAAAGTGTGCAAGCTCCAGCGATCCATTTATGGACTGGTGCAAGCCTCTCGGAGTTGGAATATATGATTTGATAGTGTGATCAAAGCATATGGTTTTATACAGACTTTTGGAGAAGCCTATATTTACAAGAAAGTGAGTGAGAGCTCTATAGCATTTCTGATATTATATGTAGATGACATATTGTTGATCAGAAATGATACTGAATTTCTGAATAGCATAAAAGGATACTTGAATAAGAATTTTTCAATGAAAGACCTCGGTGAAGCTGCTTATATATTGGGCATCAAGATCTATACAGATAGATCAAGACGCTTAATTGGACTTTCACAAAGCACATACCTTGATAAAGTTTTGAAGAAGTTCAAAATGGATCAGGCAAAGAAAGGGTTCTTGCCTGTATTACAAGGTGTGAAATTGAGTCAGACTTAATGCCCGACCACTTCAGAAGATAGAGAGAAAATGAAAGTCATTCCCTATGCTTCAGCCATAGGTTCTATCATGCATGCTATGCTGTGTAGAAGACCTAATGTGTGCCTTGCTATTAGTTTATCAGGGAGGTACCAAAGTAATCCAGGAGTGGATCACTGGACAACGGTCAAGAACATCCTGAAATACCTGAAAAGGACTAAGGATATGTTTCTCGTATATGGAGGTGACAAAGAGCTCGTCGTAAACGGTTACGTGGATGCAAGCTTTAACACTGATCCGGATGACTATAAGTCACAAACCAAATACATATTTTTATTAAATGGTGGAGCTATCAGTTGGTGCAGTTCCAAGCAGAGCGTCGTGGCGGGATCTACATGTGAAGCGGAATACATAGCTACTCCGGAAGCAGCAAATGAAGGAGTCTGGATGAAGGAATTCATATCCGATATAGGTGTCATACCTAGTGCATTGGGTCCAATGAAAATCTTTTGTGACAATACTGGAGCATTGCCTTGGCAAAGGAATCCAGATTTCACAAGACAACCAAGCACATCAAGAGACGCTTCAATTCCATCTTGTTGATATGAGTAGTCTATCATTCCTATTATTGATATGAGTAGTCTATCATTCCTATTAAGCCGGGATGTCACAAGAATAATGCAGATGTACAGCTTATTTATGGATCACCAATCATTTATTTTGGTTACCTTGTAACTATGACTCGTTTATCTTATTGCAATGATGTGCATGTTTTGTTTGCATTTTGTCTAAAAAATAATTATATTACTCTACTGACAGACCTTATATTTGGCTTTTATCAACAGTGGTGTGTTGATTAATGAGAAATACTTCTATCTTGGATTCCGTGGGCGTGTTGAGAACCAGTTTAATCCCAAGAACAGACTTGTGGTATGTACTATTTTGTTATGTTTTCAAATAGTTTGCCCCAAGCATGATTATATCATACAATTGCACTTCTACTGCAGGTGACCATTTTAACCATGTTTACTCTAATAACTCTATACTCAACAATCATCCCTATATCTCTTTATGTGTCCATTGGGGTATATTGTCCTCGATCTCATGTAGTGCATCCTATTATCAGACGTTTAGACATTATATTACCTTTGATATGCAGACGAGCAGATTCATTCACTGCGCACAGTTTATTAAAAATGATCTGAATATGTATCATGCTGAGAGCAACACCCCAGCTTTGGCCCGTACTTCTAATCTGAATGAGGAGCTTGGGCAGGTAATATCCCCTTACCAAAAATGTTTCAATGGTTTCATTTTGTCCAAGATGAATTTATTCTTTCTAGATTGGCTATTCACTACTGGAATCAGGGAATTTGCCATCAGCCAGTTCTTTGCCGTCAGCTATCAGAAAGCAGGCGGCAAAGAACCAGCTGATGGCAAACATATACTTTGCTATGCGCCAGTTCTTTGCCGTCTGCCAGCGAACGACAAAGGTCACGACAAAGGTCACAAAGGCAGATGGCAAAGAGCCCAGCTGGGCCCAACTGGACCCTGGCTTTGTTGCACTTACAATACAAGGAAGCGCCAATCTGTGGTTTGCCGCTTTCCAAATGGAAAACTTGTTCTCTACTGCAAGGTAATATAAGAAACAAACACTTGATATACCTTACATTTTTCAGATCGTTGCACTAACCTTGTACAACAACTTTTGTGTCATAGGGTGCTGATAATGTCATCTATGAATGTTTAGCTGATGGAAATTATGACATTAAAAAGACAAGCAGAGAACATCTAGAGCAATTTGGAATTGCTGGCTTGCGTACACTTTGCCTTGCTTATCGAGATCTCAGCATGGACAAATACAACAGCTAGAATGAGAAGTTCATGCAAGCTAAATCTTCTTTACATGACCATGATAAGAAGCTTGTTGAGGCATGCATCACTATCTTTCTGAATACTTTACTAGTATTGATATTATATCTTCTTTTATTGAGTATATGTGCTGAATTGCGGTCCTTGTGATTTGATGTTCTGTTACTGCCTCTCCAATCCCTTCTATCGCTTGCCTGACTTCTTGGTTTACTGTCATCCATTATCGGACTTGAGTCTTGTATGCACTGCTGGGCATGTGTTTAAATTCCTGTGACCACTTCATAGTTTATGTATAAAAAATGTAATGTGGTTTAGAAATAATTGTTATATAGGAACATTCTCTGTAGCTCTACATTTTGTCATATATTGGAAGCCTCATTTTGGATTTATTTGATCTGGGCATTTCGTATAATCAAAAGTTAAATTTCTTTTGCGATTAGTTTAATTATTGAATTTACTTGACGAATAGGTCATTTTTGAATTTTCATTCTCGAATGCAAAACTCTTTCTGTGATTTCTATAATAGTGTAGTAGCAGAAGATGTTTTTAAACAGATTGTTCTAAAACCAAATCAGTGCCATTGTTGCACGTCTCTCTACTCCTATAAAAGACCCAGTTGGGGATGATGGTGTGCCTGCCATCCATCGTCATTTCTGACCATTCGATATACATCTAAAGCATGCAAGGTACTCCACATTTGCAGAAAACCCCTTAGTCTCTCTAGGCTAGCCCCATCTGTCCCCCATGTCATCCAAACAGATAAGAGGAACAGACATTGGGTAATTTCTTTTCAAGCCTGCAAACATGTAGCTGTCTCTTTTGGGTCCATTGTAACGCACATGCACTTTGCTAGTCCTATTTCAATATACTAACCTACATATTGATGGTCAATGTTTTAAACGGTGGACTGCATGAATCCGAGTATGCCATGACAACCTTTACTTAAGGGACAAAAGGAGTGATTTTTTAATGGGTGTCTTATTTCTCTCCAAAAGACAAAAATTAGACGAGTCTTATTGCCTGTGTAGTGAATAGTTGTTTAATAATTTTTGTTGCTAATTTGTAATCTTACCTTGCCATTGAATATTAGTACTTTATACATATTTATACATAATTTAGAAAAAATATCTGTATCCAGTTAATTCGATGTATATGTACCAAGGTAGGAAAGAGGATCATGAACAAAATAGACTGGTCCCTCTCTCTAAAACATTAAGCGTTTATTGAAAATCATCACAAGAATGCCACTGTCTGTGTATTCTGTCATATTATTAAGGACAGTGAGTTGTAAAAAGCATTTGAAGTTAATCTTTTCTGCTATTGCTGGGCCATAATGTGATATAATTTTCTTCTCATTTTTCTTCCAGGTGGCCGAATTGATTGAGAAGGACCTTATATTGATAGGTTGCACTGCTATTGAAGACAAATTGCAAGAAGGGGTGCTCAATTGGGGAGTCCTAATTCAATTACACTTATTGAGGGAGTATCATTTAGATCAGGGAATAGCTCAATTGGGTTCTTGTGAGTAGAACTCACATTTTCCTTAGTATTTTGATTGGTGGGGGTATTAAGGGATTTATTTTGGCTGATATTTAGTCTTTATTCTTATATACCCCCTCTATCCCATAATATAAGATCTTATTACATCCAGTATGCTCACATATTGGATGTAATAATGTCTTATATGATGGGACGGAGGGAGTATCTAACAACATAAAATATTTTTAATTGTCTTACCTCTTATGTGGTTGTGTTGCTTTAGCCCCTCTGCCATGTTTATATGCGCCTTGGTATGTCTTTTTTGTTCTTTGTACTTTGGTTAAAGCATAATCAGCAATACAATTGTATCTGATTGTATTAAACCAACTTTTTGACTTGTGGCGTAATCTTTGTTATGGACCTTCCTTTCCATATATAATGTTCTGGCCATTTTCAGGGTGACCCTGTGGAAATTGCGCGAGTTATCAAAGAGTCGGTAAAACAGAGTCTAAGAAGTTACCTCGAGGAAGCCCACCGTTCCCTAAGTAACACATCGAAACGAAAGTTGGCTTTCATTATTGATGGAAGATGCTTGATGTATGCTCTAGATCCAGCTCTTCGTGTGAATCTTCTTGGTTTGAGTTTAATTTGTCACTCAGTTGTATGTTGTCGAGTTTCTCCACTGCAAAAGGCACATGTAAATTTCATTTCTTGCTGTTAGTGTTTATGCATGCCTTGCGTTTTACCCAGGGAAGTACTAACATCATGATGTGGTTACTGTGAACCTCCGCCTCCTGATGTCATGCAACTCTATTACGAGATGGCATTATTTCAGTGTAGCCGGCAGTATAGCGGCCTGGTTTCTGTTTATCTTTATATACTCAGCCATAATGACATCATTTGACAGACAGGTTGGTGAATTATGCACTAATCTATCTCTCTGCTGATGACCATCAGGGCCTAATAATCATTTCTTTCTACAAATGCATAACTTCAGGCTGTGTTCCTTCTGCAGGAAAATGCATACTTTGTGATTTATGTTCTGATGAGTACCTTTTTCTTCTACCTGACACTAATTCTTGTTCCGGTCATCGCTCTCTTTGGTGACTTCCTATATCTATCGTAAGATACCACCTTTTCCTTTTGCACAATTATATGTTATTGTCATCTGGTTTTGATTCTGTCGGGTGGTAGGTACGACATATGCCAACGGGTGGCTTATCTTTGTGGGAACCAGTAAGACGTCGCCGGTGCCTGGAAGCGGGATGAGGCGAGGACACGCACGCCGGCGGATCTTACCCAGCTTCGGGGCTCTCCGAGGAGATAACACCCCTACTGCTGCTCTGCGGGGTCTCCGCATGATCACTCGATGAATCAAGTAGCTACACAACGCTCCTGGAGCTGTTTTGGGGGGAGGAGGAAGAAAGGGCACGGCTAGCCTGCTTCTTCTCCTTATGCGGTGTCTAGAACTAGCAGGGGGTCGAACCCTTTGCATGGGTGCCCCGGGGGGTTTATATAGGCCTACCCCCCGGGGGTACAATGGTAATCCGGCTGGGCGCGGGGCCCAGCCGTCTGTGACTGCACTCGCCGGCTTCTGCGCCGACTGCTGGGGCCCGCCGGCTGGTGGGTCCCGCCGGCTGCCAACTCCTTGGTCACTGTGGCTTCATCTTGCTGACGTGAGCTTCATCGTGGTAAGCGCGGCTACAGTACCGCCGCCTGCCGGGCGATCGCTGTAGCCTTACCGCGTCTTGTCTCCTTAATGGGGCGTCTTCTTCGAGGGAGGCGGCAAGCCGGCTGCGGGGAGCCGGCTCCGTCTCGGGCCGGCTGGTCGGAAGCGTGGCCGCCTTCGGCCGTCCCTCCGCGCGAAGGGGCCCACCGCCTGTGGGCCGCGCTGGCGGCCCGTCGTGGGTGACGCCAGGATCAACGTGGCTACAGTGCTGCGCCGGACGGGTCGTGCCTACCTCGTACGGCGCACTGTGCCAAGCGTGCCCCGGGATTCGAGGGTGGCAGGCTCTCCTGTAGCCACGCCCCGTCGCACCACCGTTAGTTTGGTGCAAACTTTGTGGGTACGGTCTTGACTGCTTTATGGCGAGCCGGCTCGAAGGAGTCGGCCTTCTCACAGCCGGCTTCTTGGAGTCGGCCCTTTCATGAGGGCTAAAGTCGGACCGCCTTCCGAAAGCCGGCCTTGATCTCAGCCGGCTAGTGGAAGGCGGCCCCAGGTCTTGGGTTCTCGAGAGCCGGGCAAGCTCGTAATTTTTGCAGAAGGGCCAGAGGAAGCCGGCTAGGCTACCCATGGCTATTTCCTCCGACAGTAGTCCCCAAAGCTGATCGAGCTCCGAGGCGAACAAGGGGACGAGAAGCTTGGTCAGCTTCCTATCCTGAAGGGCCGGCTTCGCGGGCGTACGCCGACTTCTGATAACCCGCGTAAGCGGGAGGAGAGGGGGCCTGCATGCTGACCACGGGCCCTCTCACGGCCACGTGGCGGCAGGATTCTGCGAGCGCACGCGCGCGATGGGACGCCGCCGCAGGCCCGGGCCCGCCACTCGCGAGCCTCGGTCCGGGCGCGGATCTCCCGTGGCCCACAGGGCCGCTCGCCTTCTCAAGGCAGTTTCGCCTCGCCATTAAGGATCGGTAATCGTGGGGCGTGGGAAGTGGGCACGATCGACCCCCACGCTTCCCCACGCCACGCCTCCTCGACTCCGTCACGTGAGCCTATAAGTAGGGGGAGGAGAGGGAGCGACAGAGGTTCGCGCGCTCCCTCCCACTCCGTCCCCCCTAGCCCTCGTCTCCTTACTCTCGCTGCCGCCGCAGCCTCCTCCTCAACGCCGTCGCGTCTCCACGCCACCTCGTCGCCATGGCATTGTCAAGCTCTTGGGACGGCTCCAACATCCATGAAGATCACGTGGAGTTCCTTCGCCAGACCCGGCGCCTGCCCGGTGCCGACAACGTTCAGGTCCGTCTGGCGCCCGAGAGGGAGATCTCGCCGGCGCCGGAGGAGGGCGAGCGGGTCGTCTTCCGCTCGCACTGCCTGCGCGGCTTCGGCCTCCCGGCGAGCGGGTTTCTTCGTTCCTTCCTCGACTTCTACAACCTCCAGCCGCATCACCTCACGCCCAATGCGGTGATGCTGCTGTCGGCCTTCGTCTCCCTCTGCGAAGGCTTCTTGGGGCTGCTCCCCACGCTGGAGCTCTGGGGAGAATTCTTCCAGAGCAAGCTCGGCACGATCGTCGCCGGCGTGCCCGCCCCCTGCGGAGCCTTCATCGCCATGAGGAGGGCGAGCGAGAACAATCCGTTCCCGCCCATCCCCCTGATCCAATCGGTGAAGGTCTGGCAGAGATCTTACTTCTATGTGAAGAACGTTGCCGAGCAAGAAGACTACATCAACTTGCCGGCTTACGTAGCCGGCCCGCCGGCTGGGAGGCAGCCCTCGTGGAGCTTCCGATCCCGATCGTTGTCTCCGGCCGGGAACGCCGCCATCTCCCGGCTTTGGGTGCTCATTCAGTCGGAAGGCCTGCGCGGGGCCGACTTGGTGGCCGCCTTCGTGGAGCGCCGGATCCTTCCTCTCCAGAGCCGGCCCCACATGATGTGTCAGATGAGCGGCCGGTTCGACCCAAGCCGGCTCAGCACATGGGAGATGCCCCACGCGGAGGTGGCGCTTATGGTCAACTACATCGCCAATTGCAAGCACAGCGGGGACTGGCAGTACGGCAAGGCGCCGTACTCTCGCGCGAATCCTCCACCCGTGGTAAGCTTCTCTCTTTATCCTCTTTTTTGTCGTCAGCCGGCTTCGCGACGGCCGGCTTCTGACCTTCCGGCTCTCTGTGCAGAACCCTCTTCTCCCGCCGCCGGCCGGGGCGGCAGGGATCGAGCGCCAGTACGTCCCCGACCGCACGATGGATGATGTTGACGACCCGGACTTGGGGGCGGCCGCCATGGAAGACGCCGTCGTGGGGGACAGCGCCGAGCTCGGAGGCTCGAAGTTCACCGCAAGCTTCGAGGACTGGCCGGACGACTTTGAAGCTGAAGTCGTTCCGCGCCGCCAGCCGGCGGCCGACCAACAGGGCGCCGGCTCGTCCGTCGCGCTGGCTTCCG
Organism: Triticum urartu; assembly: GCF_056163025.1. Taxonomy (NCBI): domain Eukaryota; kingdom Viridiplantae; phylum Streptophyta; class Magnoliopsida; order Poales; family Poaceae; genus Triticum; species Triticum urartu. Next base: position 186,953,715 of record NC_141873.1, on the reverse strand, counting down.
GCGGCGCGCAGAAACGTCGGGCCACTCTAGGCCTCTTCGGCAGTCGGCCGAAGAAGTCCAAGCCCTCCGCCACGGTGACGAAGCGAGAAGAGGCGGCCGCGAAGGCGGCCCGCTTCCGCAAAGCCGTGAAATAGCCCCAGGCGGTCTCGGCGTAAGTTTTTAACCGCTTGCTGTAGTCTCGTCGTTGTTCTTTTTTCTTCAAATGTACTCTTAGCTTTCTTCGTTTGCTGGACAGGGCGCCGCTTTCTCTCGAGCGGGGCCCAGGCGGCTCCATTGTGGGGCCGGCTGTAGGTTCTTCGAGCTCCCGCCGCGTGGACCCCCGCGCCGATCTTAGGGAGGCCACTGAGCGGAACGCCCGCGAAGCGCGGGAGGAGCGCGAGGCGGCGGAGAAGGCGGCCGCCCAGGCGGCAAAGGGGCAGGCTGAAGCCATAGCCAAGGTCCAGAAGGAGGCGGCTCCTGCAGAGACGGAGGCGGAAAGCTCGCGCAGCCAGCCTCCGCTGCTCGCCGTTCCCCTCCGAGCCGTGGCCCCCAACACCCCGTTGCCCATGGCGGAGGAGATCATCCAAGACCCGCCGCTGTTGGAGAGGGAGGAGGAGCCCGTGGTCTTGGCCGGGAGAACGCCGCCTGCGGCGCCAACCGGGCCAGGCCAAGGCAGTCGATCGCCAGCGGCGCCGGAGGAGCCGGCCGGAGGTGAGCCAGGGAGCCGGGCCGGCCTCAAGGTGCAGCTGGCGACGGGCCGGCGTGCTGAAGGAGGCGCCGCTCCGCCGGAGTTGCGCCGAGCCGCGGGCGCAGGCCAGCCGGCAGGAGATCTGGAGGTGGCCAGCTCCGCCATGTCCGAGTGGACTTCCATCGGGGGGACCGGCGAGCTAGAAGCAGCGGCTCAAGGGGTCCGGAGCCGGCTACGAGCTCAAGCCGCGCTGCAGCAGCAGCTCAACTAAGAGTTCTCGTCGACACGAACCTCTGTCCGGGTAAGTCCTTCGCTCTTGGCTGCTTTGCTTTCTTGATTTCTTCCGTGGGGGCGCGTCAGCGCACCCACTGGGTGTAGTCCCCGAGATTCGGGCCGACTGCTGCGCAGTCGGGTCGGATCTTTCTCGACGGCCACCTTACTTTGCTTTATTTCTAAACTTTCAGGAATACCACAACCTTCGTGTTGCCGCCTTCGACTCCCAGGCTCGAGAGCTGAGCCGGCGGACCAATGACCTGGCCGACAGCCGAAGTAAGTACTTGGTTTGTTTGTCTCCTGTGGGGGCGCGCCAGCGCACCCACTGGGTGTAGTCCCCGAGATTCAGGCCGACTGCCGCGCAGTCGGGTCGAATCTTTCTTGACGACTCCTTTCTTATTGATTTGTCTTCTTCTTTGTCTTCAGGGGCCAACGCTGACTTGAGGAAGGAGCTTGGCGAAGCGAAGGTCGCCCTTTTCGCCAAAGAGGCCGAGTGCACTGCCTTGGCCCAGGAACGGGATCGCCTGGCCAAGAAGCTGGCCGACCAAGAGGAGAGCCACAAAACGGCCCTTCAGGCGGCGAAGGAGAGCGAAGCCGCCGTGCTGGCGGAGTATGAGATAGCGGCGGCGACCTGGTCCGAGACCCGGCGAGGCCTGGAGGAAGGCTACGGCCGGATTGAAGACTTGATCGACGGTAAGCTGCTTTCCACGGCCTTCCCCCGTCCCTTGCCGTCTGGGTTTTTTGACTTATCTTGGACTGCTGCTTGTTGTTTCTTGCAGATTACTTCCCGGGCTACTCCGTCTTCGCTGCCCAAACCATCGAGGCTCATCGCGAAGCGCGCCGTCAAGCGGGGGCCGACATTGCGCCGGATGCAAACCGGACCCTTGAGGAGCAGCTTCTGGCTGTCCAGGCGCGGCTGCAGCTGGCCCACCGGATGCTCCGCCGGCTCCAACGTGCCGGGGCGCAAGTGCTGGCCGCCCTCTGGCCTGGCGAGACGATCCCCCGCACCCCGAGCCGAACTGCCGACTGGCTGGAAGTCGAAGTCGGATGCTTCGAGGCTTGGAAGGCGTCAGCGGCCCGCCTCGGAGCCGGGCGGGTGTTGGAATTCGTACGGGCTTGGTACCCAGGACTGAGCCTGGACCAGCTGCGTACTTGGCGGATGGAGGCCGACGCGGAGCTGGAGGAGGTGAGGCCGGCTATCGCCCAGCGAGCTTCAACGATCGCCGAGTGCACCGACATCAGCGTTTTCGCACCCGAAATCGATGATGACGGTGTCGCGCAGCCGGAGGAGTGGTTCGGGCTGAACCCGGCGGTGGGCGAGGACTCGGCGGAGGAGATCGCCTCCAGCGACGAGGGCGAAGAGGACGAAGACGACGACGGCGGAGACGTCGAGCCGGCTGGTGGAACAACCAGCCGACCTCAGGCCGACCGTGCCTCCAGCAACGAGGCGCGTGGAAGCACGCCCTCTGCGGGAGGCGGCGACCAAGCCGAAGTTCGTCAGCCGGCCGCTCCTTCAGCCGGCGCGACCGTCTCCGCCAACCAGTCGGCCGCTCCGCCAGCCTGACCTGCCGTCTTTATCTTTCCTGCTTTGTTGTCTTTGAACAATCTTTGTTAAGTTTCGCAGTTCCACCCACTGGGGTTGTATCCAAACTATGTTGAATGCTGGCCTCTTGGAGGTCTTTTTATGTAAATATTATCACGTGCATGTTTGGTTTCCATTCACGTATGCTTGTTTGTCCTTAGGCTTTTCTTTTGCCGCCTTCCCTCTTTGGGGAGGCAAGTACTTGAGCTTTCTTGGATTTAAAGTAAAGTGAATGGAAACCGGCCGGCCGGTTGCTCTGGTAGCCGGTCGACGGTGTGGGAGAAACCGGCTTTGTTATATTAGTCCGTTAGTCCCTAGCCGTTTTTCGTGTGGGCGGTCGTTCCTACCTTTGACCCTTGCCAGTCGGACAACCGATTCTTCGAACTGCGACTTTGGCAAGGGAAGGCTTGAGAGCCGGCACACTACTTGTCTGACTGCAGGTAGGACTTCTAATATAACTTCAGTCGGCCAGTCCCCGAGCCGACTAGTCGGACTCGGTGCCGGATAGAATAAGTAAATGATATGACAAGCATGATATTTTCATTCATAAATAAGGGATGGCAGTCCCCGAGCCTTCCTCGGGGAGCCTATTGTCTTGTACTTAATACAAAAGTTGGCGTGATACATACTGCCTTTCAACTGTAAAATCTTCGAAGGAGGTTGGCGTTCCATGGCCGTTCCGACTCCTTGCCGGAGTCGTCTCTCTTGCGTGCCTTCGGCTTCTGCGCGTCGATCAGGTAGTAGGAGTCGTTGCCTAGAGCTCTGCTGATGACGAAGGGGCCTTCCCAAGGGGCTGAGAGCTTGTGCTGGCCGGCTGTTCGCTGAATCAGCCGGAGCACAAGGTCGCCCTCCTGGAAGGATCTTGGCCTGACCTTCCGGCTGTGGTAGCGGCGTAAACCCTGCTGGTAAATGGCAGACCGGCTGAGGGCTAACAGCCGGCTTTCTTCCAGCAGGTCGACGCCGTCTTCTCGTGCTTCCTTGGCCTCCGCTTCCGTGTACATGGTTACTCGAGGCGAGTCGAATTCGATGTCAGTTGGGATGACCGCCTCGGCACCGTACACAAGGAAGAAGGGGGTGAAGCCGGTTGACTTGTTGGGTGTAGTGCGCAGACTCCAGAGGACAGCCGGCAGCTCATCGAGCCAACAGCCGGCCGAGCGCTCCAGAGGTACAACCAATCGGGGCTTGATGCCGGAGAGGATGAGGCCGTTGGCTCGCTCGACCTGGCCGTTTGACTGCGGATGGGCGACGGACGCTAAGTCCAGCCGGATGCCTTGGGCTGCACAGAAATGTGCCAAGGCTCCTTTGGCGAAGTTCGTGCCATTGTCGGTGATGATGCTGTGCGGCACGCCATACCGAGTTGTTATGTCTGCGATGAAGGTCACGGCAGTCGGCCCATTCAACTTCTTGATCGGCTTTGCTTCAATCCACTTGGTGAATTTGTCCATGGTGACGAGCAGATGCGTCATGCCGCCGCGCGCCGTCTTGAATGGGCCCACCATGTCCAGTCCCCAAACGGCAAAGGGCCAAGTGAGGGGAATGGTCTTGAGTGCCGAGGCCGGCATGTGTTGCTTGGAGCTGAAGAGCTGGCATCCCTTGCAATGCTTGACTAGTTCTTTGGCGTCGTCCAAAGCAGTCGGCTAGAAGAAACCATGGCGGAAGGCTTTGGCGACAAGTGATCTTGAGGCCGCATGGTGGCCGCACTCTCCTTGGTGAATGTCTGCGAGGATTTCAATGCCCTTCTCTTGCTCGACGCATCACTGGAGGACTCCGGTGACGCTGCGCTTGAGTAGTTCTCTGTTGACGATTGTGTACGCTCCGGCTCGACGCTGGACTTGTCTTGCTTCTGTTTCGTCAGCCGGCAGGTCTTGGTTCACTAAGAAGTTGAGGATGGACTGAGCCCAAGACGGAGTCGCGATTTCTTCTACTGCCAAAGTGGCTACTGCCACTAGGGTGGGCGGGCTGGGCGGTGAGGTGCTGGAGTCGGCCGCCGGCTGTAGTGCTGGTGCAGTCCCCGGGCTGGCTACCGCAGTCCCCGAGCCAGCTGCCGAAGTCCCCGGGCCGGCTACAGGGGTCTTGAGGTCGGCTACTTGATTCTTCGAGCCGGACCTGGCCGCATCGGGGTCAGGCGGCACGAAGATGGAATCGGATTCCGGAGACGGCTTGATAGACGGCTTGAGTAGGCGTTGTAGAGCGACGCCGGTTGGAATTGCTTGCCGGGTGGAGCCTATTCGGGCCAAGGCATCGGCTGGCTCGTTGTCGGCTCGAGGTACGTGGAGGAACTCGCACCCTTCAAAGTATCCGCTGAGTTGTTGGACCAGGAAACGGTAGCTCGCCATATTCACGTCCTTGGCGTCCCAGTCACCGGATGACTGCTGGACTACCAGGTCCGAGTCGCCATAACATAGGATCCGGCGAATGCCAAGCTCTTTGGCAAGCCAGAGCCCGTGTATGAGCGCCTCGTACTCGGCCACATTGTTGGAGGCGGCGAAGTGGATCTGTAGCACGTATTTGAGCTTGTCGCCTTTGGGAGAGGTAAGGACGATGCCGGCTCCCAAGCCGGTGCGCATCTTGGACCCGTCGAAGTGCATGCGCCAATGGGTGGAGTCCGGAGCCGGCGGCAGGTACTGGGTCTCGGCCCAGTCGACGAGGAAGTCGGCCAGCGCTTGGGACTTGATGGCGGTGCGGGGCTGGTAGAAGATTGTGTAAGGGGCCAGCTCGATTGCCCATTTCGTGACCCGGCCGGATGCATCCCGGCTGCCTATGATCTCGGCTAGCGGGGCAGTGCATACGACTGTGACGGGATGCTCTTGAAAGTAGGGCTTCAGCTTCTTGGCGGTGAAGTACACGCCGTAACACATCTTTTGGTAGTGCGGGTAGTTCTGCTTTGAGGCGGACAGCACCTCGCTCAAATAATACACCGGCCTCTGGACCGGCTGGGCTCGGCCTTCTTCCGGGCGCTAGACTACGATGACGGTGCTGACCACCCGGCTGGTTGTAGCGATGTAAAGGAGCATGGGCTCTTTCTCAGTCGGCGCTGTGAGGACAGGCGGCGTGGCCATCATCTTCTTCAACTCGTGGAAAGCTTGGTCGGCCTGGTCGTTCCACTCGAAGTGAGTGCTCTTCTTCATGAGGCGGTAGAGGGGGAGGGCCTTTTCTCCGAGCCGGCTCATGAAGCGGTTCAAGGAGGCTAAGCACCCGGTGAACTTCTGAATGTCTCGAAGCTTGGTGGGGATCGCCATTCTCTCGATGGCCTTGATCTTCGCTGGGTTGCATTCGATGCCGCGTTCGGAGACTAGGAAGCCTAGGAGCTGGCCGGCTGGCACCCCGAACACGCATTTCTCGGGGTTGAGCTTGATTTGGAACCGGCGCAGGTTCTCAAATGTTTCCTTGAGGTCTTCCAGCAAGGTGCCACGCTTCTCTGTCTTCACCACGATGTCGTCCACGTAAACGTGGGCATTCCTGCCGAGCTGCTTGAGGAGGCACTTCTGCATGCAACGCTGAAAGGTGGCACCGGCATTTCTCAAGCCGAATGTCATAGTCAGGTAGCAGAAGGCTCCGAACGGCGTGATGAAGGCGGTCTTCAGGCGGTCATTTGGGTCTAGCTTTATCTGGTGATATCCAGAGTAAGCATCCAAAAAACTCAACAGCTCGCATCTGGCTGTGGAGTCTATCACTTGGTCTATCCTTGGCAGGGCGAAAGGATCTTTGGGGCAGGCTTTATTGAGACTTGTGTAGTCTATACACATGCGCCACTTGTTATTCTTCTTCAGCACAAGGACCGGGTTGGCGAGCCACTCTGGAAAGAAAACTTCCATGATGAAGCCGTCCGCCAAGAGCCGGGCTATCTCCTCCCCTACAATCCTGCGCTTCTTCTCTGACAGCCGGCGAAGGGGTTGTCTGACCGGCTTCGCGTCTTCTCGAACATGCAGTTTGTGCTCGGCGAATTTCCTCGGAACACCCGGCATGTCCTTGGGGGACCATGCGAAGATGTCCCGATTCTCACGGAGGAAATCGGCGAGCTCGCCTTCCTATTTGCTGTTCAGGTTTGCCCCGATGACGGCAAACCTCTCCGAACGCTCGGGGTCAAGAGGTATCTTCTTCGTCTCCTTGGCCGGCTGAAAAGACCCTTGAGTATCATGCTCCTTGGGGTCGGGGGACACGGCCGACTGCTTGCCGGCCATGGCCACGACTCGGTCCAGCATCTTCTTCTCTTCGGCGATCACAAGGGACTCGGCCAGCCGGCTGCTGGCCGCGGCGCACTCGGAGGACTTCTTGTAGTCGCCGGCTACGGTGATGACGCCTTTGGTGCTTGGTATCTTCATCTTGAGGTATGCATAGTGGGGAACCGCCATGAATTTGGCCAAGGCAGGTCGGCCCAGCAATGCATGGTAAGGGCTCTCCAGGTCCACCACTTCAAACCAGATCGCTTCCCGGCGGAAATGCTCCTTGTCCCCAAAAAGTACATCAATCTTGATTTTGCCAATGGGGGCGCAGGACAGGCCGGGTACGATGCCGTGGAACACTGTCCGAGTGGGCGTGAGCTATTTTGTCTTGACGTTCAACTTCTCCAGGGTGTCACGATACAAGATGTTGATGCTGCTCCCGCCGTCTATCAACACACGAGAGAAGCGGGCGGCGCGCCTGTCCGTTGCCAGGGTGGCTTCCAGGACCAAAGCATAAGAGCCAGGAGACGGCATCACCTCCGGATGGTCGGCCCGGCTCCAGCTGATGGGCTTTTCTGACCAATGCATGTGTTCAGCGGGGTTGGCAGCGACCACGCTGACTTCCTGGTGCTCTCGGCGTTTGCTGCGCCGGTCTTCGGGCTGGCTGGTGAAGACGACGTAGGTTGCTTGCTCGTCAGGGAATTTGTCGTGCACGGCTCCGACTGCAGGCCGAGCGGCCGGAGGCGGCGAAGGCGGAGGCGGCGGGCCGGCAGGCGGAGGCGGCAAGAGCCCCTCGCCCTTAGAGATTCGGGTGAGCCAGTTGCACTTCCGGGTCATGTGGTTGGACGGCTTCGCGCCGTTGTGGAACTTGCAAGGGGCGTCAAGGGTTTGCTCGTAGGAGAAGGCGGGCTGCCAAGCCGGCCTGCCGCCCTTGGGCTTCTTGGGCGCCGGTCGTTCTTCAGGCGGCGCATCTTCGACCGTGGCCACCTGCCGGCTAGCAGGAGGCGGCGCAGGGCCCTTGCGCTTGTTGTCGTTCGAGTTGGGGTGTCGGCCAGGCTCTCCAGCCGGCATCTTGGGCGCCGGGTTGAGCACCTTCCCGGACGCGTCTACCCGAAGCTCGGTCTTCATCGAGGAGTCGGCGGTGGCGTACTTGTCGGCTATGTCCAGAAGCTCGTCGAGGGTAGCCGGCTCGTCGCAGAGGAGCTTGTGCTTGAGGAGGGTGCCTTCTCGGCATCCGGCTGTGAAGTACTCTATGGCTTGCACCTCGTGCACCCCTTCACAGGAGTTGCGGAGCTCGGCCCAACGCGTGAGGTAGTCGCGAGTGGACTCGGCGGGGCCTTGTACGCACAAGGAGAGTTGTCTGGGCTTGGGAGCCCGCTTGTAGGTGCTGGTGAAGTTGCGGATGAAGGCTTCTGTGAAGTCTAGCCAGCTGTTGATGCTACGCGGCTTGAGGCTGTTGAGCCAGGTCCGCGCCGTGCCCTGCAGCATGAGGGGCACGTACTTCACGGCGACTCGCCGGTTGCCGTTGGCTATGCTAACTGCGGTGGAGTAGTCGATCAACCAATCCTCCGGCTTCACGGAGCCGTTGTACTTGGGCGTGTTTCTTGGGAGCGAGAACCCTTTGGGAAAGGGCTCGTCGCGGATGCGGGGGCCAAAGCAAGGCAGGCCGACATCGTCTTCTTCTTCCAATGCTAGGGATCGCGCGAGGCGGTCGAGCCGATGACGGGCGTCGTTCTCGCCGATTCCTTCGCGGCGGCCCAGCCGGCCGCTGAGAGTCGGGTGCGCCACTGGCGGTGAGGCGGGATATCTCTCTCCACGGGGCGGAGGCGGAGGCGGGTCGCCCCGCCACTCCATGGCTCGGGGATGACTGTCCGCGTCCCGCTCGATGGAGACCCGGGTCCGGCTGCGGCTAGAAGCCGGCTCCTTCTCGCGTCGCGCGCGGGTATCGCTCGTAGCCGGCGTCCGGGACGTCGCGCCGTGCTCTCGGCGCAGGGGAAGGCTTTCCGCGCGAGCGTCGGCTTCGTGCCGCTGCGTGGCGGCGTCGATCAACTGCTGGATGCGCCGGGTCATGTGGGGAAGGTCTTCGGGCTCCACGCCGTCCAGCTCGTCTACGGCCGCCTGGGCGGCACGCAAGTTCTCGAGCGGAGTGGCATAGACCGGGCGGTTGACTCCCAGCGTGTCGGCGATGACGGCGCCGCGTTGCTTGACAAGGCCGGCCCGGCTTGGCCCGCCCGGGGCCGGCGTGCCGAAGGCGGCGCGGTCAGCCTCGCGCCGGTAGGCCTCAGTGAGGCGTCTTACGGAGGCCAGCCTCCGGCCCTCTGCGAGGAGAGCGAGGCGGCGTGCTTCCAGCGCTTCGTCGTCGGCGTCGGCCGGGAGAGGAGCGGACAAGTCGTGGGCCGCCGCGCGCGAGGCGTCGTGGGCGCTCTCGTCGGCCGGGCCGCTGTGGCCGACAACCATCACTTCGGCGATGACAGCACCGTGGCCGTCGGCTCGAGGAAGCGGGTTGTTGTAGATCGCGACATTGGTGGGGAAGGCGTCGTAGGAGGCCGTGTCGGAGTCGACAGGCATCGGGTCGGTGGAACCAACCGACTCCAGGTCCGCAGCGGGCTCGCTGGAGACATGGAGCTGGCCGAGAAGGTTGGCGAGGCAGTCAGTGCCCGCATTGGAGGCGAGCTCGTCGGGGAGATCGGCGAGGCCGCTTGCCGCGCAGATGCTGGTGACGCCTTGCAGCGCGTCGTGGCAAGCGCCATTGGGCGTGCCGGGCTGGCTACGCTCGCTGGGGAGGAAGAGGGTTCCCGTCTAGAACAGGTCTCCGGACGACGGTGCGCCTGGCCCCACGGTGGGCGCCAAATATCGGGTGGTAGGTACGACATATGCCAACGGGTGGCTTATCTTTGTGGGAACCAGTAAGACGTCGCCGGTGCCTGGAAGCGGGATGAGGCGAGGACACGCACGCCGGCGGATCTTACCCAGCTTCGGGGCTCTCCGAGGAGATAACACCCCTACTGCTGCTCTGCGGGGTCTCCGCATGATCACTCGATGAATCAAGTAGCTACACAACGCTCCTGGAGCTGTTTTGGGGGGAGGAGGAAGAAAGGGCACGGCTAGCCTGCTTCTTCTCCTTATGCGGTGTCTAGAACTAGCAGGGGGTCGAACCCTTTGCATGGGTGCCCCGGGGGGTTTATATAGGCCTACCCCCCGGGGGTACAATGGTAATCCGGCTGGGCGCGGGGCCCAGCCGTCTGTGACTGCACTCGCCGGCTTCTGCGCCGACTGCTGGTGCCCGCCGGCTGGTGGGTCCCGCCGGCTGCCAACTCCTTGGTCACTGTGGCTTCATCTTGCTGACGTGAGCTTCATCGTGGTAAGCGCGGCTACAGTACCGCCGCCTGCCGGGCGATCGCTGTAGCCTTACCGCGTCTTGTCTCCTTAATGGGGCGTCTTCTTCGAGGGAGGCGGCAAGCCGGCCGTGGGGAGCCGGCTCCGTCTCGGGCCGGCTGGTCAGAAGCGTGGCCGCCTTCGGCCGTCCCTCCGCGCGAAGGGGCCCACCGCCTGTGGGCCGCGCTGGCGGCCCGTCGTGGGTGACGCCAGGGTCAACATGGCTACAGTGCTGCGCCGGACGGGTCGTTCCTACCTCGTACGGTGCACTGTGCCAAGCGTGCCCCGGGATTCGGGGGTGGCAGGCTCTCCTGTAGCCACACCCCGTCGCACCACCGTTAGGTGGGTGCAAACTTTGTGGGTACGGTCTTGACTGCTTTATGGCGAGCCGGCTCGAAGGAGTCGGCCTTCTCACAGCCTGCTTCTTGGAGTCGGCCCTTTCATGAGGGCTAAAGTCGGACCGCCTTCCGAAAGCCGGCCTTGATCTCAGCCGGCTAGTGGAAGGCGGCCCCAGGTCTTGGGTTCTCGAGAGCCGGGCAAGCTCGTAATTTTTGCAGAAGGGCCAGAGGAAGCCGGCTAGGCTACCCATGGCTATTTCCTCTGACAGATTCCTTTCAGTTTACATACTGAATCAACCGTCTCCTGTCTCTCATACTCGGTTGGTTTTCCAGGATTCAGCGATGGCTATTCCCCTATGACTACCAAGTTGTTCAAGAGATGCACAAGGATGACCCCCATGAATACAGCATGATACGTCTTCTAGAGAGGAGCCGCTTGAGCCCTGAAGAAGCAAGAAGCTATGCGATTTCCATGCTCCCCCGAGAGAACTCCAAGCACACTGGTTTTGCTTTCGACTCCCCGGGCTATGAGTCATTATTTTCATCACAGCAAGGTGTCTGTGTGCCTCACAAGCCATGGGATGTCGCAAGGAGAGCCAACATGAAGCAGCAGCGGCAGCAGCCACAACGAACAGGAAGATCCTAATCCTGGATTCATGTAAAAAGTTTTGTACATCATGTTCTTTTGCCGCAGACCACATGATTGTGTATAAGTAGCCTTGTAGCCTTTTATATTGTTTGTCACCCAATATGCTATGCTAGCGATGTTAGTAGGTGGCCATTGATCCTGTTGGCTGAAGAATCAGGTAGGCATGCACTTGGTTAAACAAAGTGGAAACTGGGAAATGCAGTTAGCAAAATTCTTTGTGACTTTTACAGAATTGGATGTTACTGAAATTTGTCTTGTCTTTGTAATGAAATCTTGCTTGGTTACAGAATGAATGAAGTGCCGTTGTGTTCCGGCCGTCCGATTGATCGCATAGATCTTGATGCTTTTGCTGGGTTGCCATGTCAGATTTGCCCCCCGTTTGCTCCCTGACTCTCAATGTGCAAACACTCTTCTTTCTGTCGAGCAACGTCCTAGCACCAAATGATAAATGATAAGTGCCACACATCAGGATTTTAGGATTCGGGCAGATCGTGTCAGTTGATGTCAAATCATTTGCGTGGATCTTGAAGCACATCGGGTTGCCAAGTCATGTTTTTCGATCGTTTGGTGTAGGACGAGTCTGAATGAAAGCACCTTCATGACAACTCAACTGTCTCGCCTTATCCACACCATCGTTGTGGCATTTCTTTCCCCTCATCGTCCTCATAGAGAGGGAGATGAGCTGCTCGCCGACATGTTTCTCCTCATCTCCATGCCCGACAGAGAGGGGTGTCAGGACCCAACTAAAGAATGCACAATGATTTCAGTTATATTTGAATCTCCCGTACCGCTTCGTTGTGAAGGAAGGCCCTGGATCGCGTCCATCCCGCATCGGACGGCTACCCCTGACGTGCGAGTCGTTGTTCACTTTCCGGCAAGGATTAATGATCCCCTGCCTCCATTTTACTTTCTTACTTTCTTCCAACTTTTAAGGCTGTAAAGCCAAGGTTCCAACTCGATATATAGGGTTTTCCCCTCCGCCGCTGATGTTCCTGGCCGGCCCTAGGTTCCTTTGGTTTTGTACTAAAACTCCCAGATTTGATCCATAAAGTGAGCTAGTTCGAGTGAAATTCATCTCCTGATTTCTGAATATTATTCTTCAGATTCCTCTGGGTTTGACAAGTGGTAATCAGAGCCCGGTTCTTCTCCTTGGCGGCGAAATCCGGTGCCGAGGTGGAGTTGGAGGGGCCGTAAAATCCTCCACTTCTCACCGGTGACATTGGGGCGACGGTGGATCCCCGACGACGAGTGGCGGCGGTGAGAAATTTGGTACAGGTTTGGGCGTGGGAAGTGCTTGCAGATTCGGTGTACTCTCTCACCCTCCCTCCCATATTCGGTGTACTCCCGGTGGCGCGGTGTTGGCAGTGGTGCAGGCTGCGGCAGGATCGAAGGCCAAGGTCAGGTTGCAGCTCTGAGTGTGGTAAAATTCCTTCCTTCGCAGGCAGATCACCTATAGAGAGGTCACTTAGCATCCTGCTAGTTCTAAACCCCCCCGCTCTTCCTTCATCCAAGCATGACTGGCCCTACTGATTCTTCTTCTACTGAGATCCTAGAAATGCAATATTTGCAATTGGATGTCAGAACCCTCCAGCAACACAGAGAGAGTGACATGCAAGACTTTGAAGATCTCAGAGAGCATGTCACCAAAAACTTTCAATCCTTGTAGAAAACCTTGGAGAACTACAGGGCACACTGAACAACTTCATCTCCGGGTTTCCCAAACCTAGAGAAACCCCTCTAAGTCTCCAAGATGTTGCACAGGGCAGTGGCCAACATCAAACTCCTCAAGGCCCACTCCACAAACCAGATGTGGTCCCCCAAACACCTCCAACTGCTGGATTTGTAGTACTAGTGGACAAGAATACTGGCAAAGAGCTTAACTTGGATGGCAGCAACAAAATCCCATATATACACCCACACTTTGCTGAAAACAGAAACCCTGTTCCTGAAGCAAGAGCTCCTACTGCTGGTAACCAAGCACTGAATGCACAACAGCTAATGCAGCTGGACCAGGGGCAGGCTGATCAAGCCCCACAAAAAGAAGCAAGAGTGGGAAATGTGTAGAGAGATCAGGTGCAAGATAACAAAAGACCTCTTGCAATAATCAAGCCAGCAAAATACAACATCCCTGAATTTGATGGCAATGGAACTGATTCCTAGATACAAACTATTGAGCTGTATTTTGAGGCTGCTAGAACACCACTTGAGCAGAAAACTGAAATTGCAGTAACATACCTTAAAGGCCCTACAATTGAATGATGGAGAGGAACTGGAATTGTTGCCAATACACTGCCCTGGTATAGGTTTTGTAGGATCATTGGTGACAGGTTTGCAGAGAGCTCTGCTTGTGATAATGTTCATGCCCTTACTCAAACAGGATAAGTCAATGAGTATGTACTCAAGTTTGAGTAGACTATGAATTTGATGAGAAGGGACAATCCTGCTCTACCTCAGGATTAATACAAAACCAGTTTTATCTCTGGCCTAAATGACAATATACAACACCATGTCCAACGCCATGAGCCCGCTGACTTACAAAAAGCAATCTAGCTAGCCAGAAGAATGGAACAGGCACAACCACAAAGAAGAACTGCTATACCAAGCACTAGTTTCCCTCAAGTAAGGAAACAAGTGCAATTTGACCCAGGAAAACCTGGACCCACCAACACTGCTACAATAATACAACAAGATAGAATGAAAGGTATCTGCTACAAATGTAAGGAACCCTGGTCCCCTGGGCATAAAAAGGCGTGTAAATTAGCAAATCAAGCTCAAATACAAGCACTTCAAGATGCTTGCCCCGATGATGCTGAGTTGGTCTATTACACTGAAGTTATGGATGAAACTGATGTCCCACGCCTATGGAAAATGATGATACCCCCTTCCAAATATCTATGGATGCTCTCAGGGGCATCAAATCATCTGAAAAACTCAGTATTACAGCCACAGTTATGTCGGGGAACACTCCAGCCACTACACTTATTCATAGTGGTAGTACTGCTACATTTATAACACCTAAAATTTCTAAGTTAGCCGGGTGTTCTCTCACTCCCACAAGTAAGAGAAAAGTGATTGCAACAAATGGAAACACTCTCTAGTCTGAGTTTATTGCACTACAATGTCCCTTTTCCCTGCAAGAAAAACAATTATCCACTGATCTTAGAGTCCTACAGTTACAAGGTTATGATGTAATCTTGGGTGCAGATTGGATGGCCTCCTTTAGCCCAGTGGCATTGGATTTTGATGAGATGCATGTGCGGATCACTTTGAAAAATGGTGAAAAGAAGATTCAAGGATGAAAGTTTACCTACTGTAGCTGTACAAGAAATGGACACTATAGAAACCTTCTCAGATGAACCTATTTGTGGAGCCGTCCTACTCCTAAACGAATTGCTGTCCAAGAACCAGTGGGTACCATGGTACCAGCTCTAGTCCAACAGTTTTTGGACAAGTACTCCCCAATTTTTAGTACTCCAACTGATCTCCCTCCAAAAAGAACTATGGATCATGCAATACCTTTCACTCCCGAGGCAAAAATAATTAACCAAAGACCTTACAGAGTACCTCACCACCAGAAAGATGCGATGGAAACTATCATCAATGACATGATCAAGACTAAAGTAATTAGGGACAACTCTAGCCCTTACTCCTCCCCTGCACTTCTTGTTAAAAAGAAGGACATGACTTGGAGGTTGGTTAATGATTTCATAAAGATTAACCAGCAAACGGTTAAGAACAAATATCCAATTCCTGTCATAGAAGATCTCTTAGATGAATTAAAAGGAGCCACTGTGTTTAGCAAGCCAGATTTAAGAAGTGACTACCACCAAATCAGAATGCAAGAAGATATTGGAAAAACTGCTTTCAGTACCCATTGTGGCCACTATGAGTATTTAGTAATGCGATTTGGATTAACTAATGCTCCAGTTACATTCCAGCAATTAATGAATACAATTCTAGCACTCTACGTGAGAAAATTTGTGTTGGTCTTCTTTGATGACATCTTAGTATATAACAAAAATATGAAAGAGCATTTGGTACATCTCCAACATGTCCTAGAAGTGTTGTAGTCCAAACAACATTATGCCAACTAAGCAAATGTACCTTTGCACAACCACAAGTGGAATAGTTGGGACATATTATCAGGGGAGATGGAGTAGCAACTGACCCTACAAAAATTGAGGCAATAGTCTAGTGGCCCACTCCTGAAAATGTAACTCAACTGAGAAGCTTCCTTGGTCTCACTGGTTATTATAGGAGATTCATACAAAACTATGATTTCATCTGCAAACCTCTGTTGCAATTCTTTAAAAAGGATAATTTCAAGTGGGAAAGTGAGCAAATGGAAGCCTTCAACATCTTGAAAGATAAGATGACCCAAGCACCTGTCCTGGCCTTGCCTGAATTTTATCAACCTTTTATCTTGGAGACAGATGCTTGTGCTTATGGGATTGGTGTTGTACTCATGCAGGAGGGCATGGCAATCTCTTATTTTAGCAAGACCATTGGCCCAAAAGCTGCTGCCCTGTCTACATATGATAAGGAGGTCATGGCCATCATTGAAGCATTGAAACATTGGAAGCACTATTTTGCTGCCTCTTCATTGATTATAAGAACTGATCAGCAGAGTTCGAAATATATACAAGAGCAAAAACTAACTGAAGGCATTCAACACAAGTTACTAGTGAAACTCTTGGGCTGCAATTTTAAGATTGAGTACAAGCAAGGTAAAACAACAACGTTGTTAATGCTCTATCTAGAGTCAGTACAGGCTACAATCAATTGTTTCTAGTCAAGATAGACCTGTCTGGATATCTGAAGTCATTTCCAGCTATACCCAAGATGAAAGATGCAAGGACCTTATCTCTCAATTTGCAACTTCTACAGCTGTTGTCCCTAACTATGCTCTGCAACAAGGAATTCTAAGATATAAGAACATAATTTTCATTGGCAAGGACACTAATCTCAAAAACCAGTTAGTATCTGCTCTCCACAATCTTGAACTTGGAGGCCACTCTGGACATAGAGCTACTTATCAGAGAGTAAAACTCCTCTTTCATTGGCCTGGCATGAAGCAGTTCATTATTGATTATATCAAACGGTGCCCCACATGTCAAACCAACAAACTTGAGCACTAAAAGTACCCTGGGTTGCTACAACCACTTCCTATTCCTGATTTTGCATGGTGTCATATTAGCATAGATTTTGTTGAAGGACTACCCACATCTCAAAACAAAAAACATGATATTGGCGGTAGTGGACAGATTCACCAAGTATGGGCATTTTATTGCAATGCAACGCCCCATCATTGTCAATTATGTGGCCAAAGCTTTCACTAATCATATATTCAAGTTACATGTGTTGCCTTCAGTTATTGTTACTGAGAGAGATCCAATCTTCACTAGCCATATTTGGCAAGAACTTTTCAAGAAACGATCATTAAAATGCACATGAGCACTTCTTATCACCCTCAATCTGATGGCCAAACAGAGAGGGTCAATCAATGTTTGAAAAATTACCTGAGGTGCATGGCTTTCTTACAGCCTAAGAAATGGATGAACTGGCTCTCTCTAGCTGAATGGTGGTATAACACAAGTTACCATACATCTATGAAAATCACACCTTTCCAAGCACTGTATAACCGACCTCCCGACATGATATCTGAAGCTGCCCTTTACCCAACTAAACAAGTTCAAGAGTTTTCCTCTGTCCTCAATGCTGAACAAACTACATCACAGATCAACGCAAATCTGTTGAAGGCACAAGACAGAATGAAGCACTATGCTAACAAAAAGAGATCCGAAAGAACCCTGGAAGTAGGCGACATGGTCTACCTCAAATTACAACCTTACAAACACTACCTTGAGTGTCCATCGATTTCTGAAGCTGCACTCTAAATATTATGCCCCCTTCAGAATAATTCAGAAAGTTGGTCAGTGGCTTACAAACTGCTCTTACCTAATCACTGCAAATTGCATCCCACATTCCATGTCAGTCAATTGAAGAAGACTCTAGGCCACAAGCCATTCCAAACCCCAACTTACCACTCCTCAATGCAGATGGCACTATTCTCCTTGAACCCGAGAAGATTTTGGAGAGAAAGCCCCTTCCTAGAGCGCAAGGCGATATCCAAATACTAGTGGTGTGCTGGCTCATCAAATGGAGTAACATGGATGGGAAAGATGCTACTTGGGAAGATGCAACATTGATACAAAAAGTTTTTCCGGCTTTTCAGCCATGAGGACTGGTCTGAAGTCGATCGGGGGGAGTTGTTAGGACCCAACTAAAGAATGCACAATGATTTCAATTATATTTAAATCCTCAGTCATAGGCGCGAAGCAACGCAAACCATCCATCGCCTATAGGATGCTCTTCCATCGCCCGTACCGCTTCGCTGTGAAGGAAGGCCCTAGATCGCCTCCATCCCGCATCAGACGGCTACCCCCGACACGCGAGTCGCTATTCACTTTCCGGCAAGGACTACAGTGATCCCCTGCCTCCATTTTACTTTCTTACTTTCTCCCAACTTGTACGGCTATAAAGCCAAGGTCCCAACTTGATAGAGAGGCATCTGACTGTATTAGGGTTTCCCCCTCCGCCGCCGGTGTTCCTAGCCGGCCCTAGGTTCCTCTGGTTTTGTACTAAAACTCTCAGATTTGATCCATAAAGTGAGCTAGTTTGAGTGGAATTCATCCCCTAATTTATGAATATTATTCTTCAGACTCCTCTGGGTCTAACAAGGGGAGAATCAGTTCAAGGAGGGCACTCGATTCCTGTCGTCGTCGTGGTGGCGCAGTGCCTCCTCTTTTTTTCTTATCCTCCTTCCACATGCCCTCTCACCTTCCCTCTCTCTCGTGCAGGCCACCATGTGTGTCGCCTTGGAACTCCGGTCCGGCGGTTCCAGCCACCGTCCATCACTGCGGATGTTGCTTCCGGCTGAGGGAATCCTGGATTAGGGGGTCCTCGAGTGTCTGGACTATTTGATATGGCCCGAACTGATGGGCCATGAAGAAGACTTTCCCCTATGACTGTGTAGGACTCCTATATGCGTGGAAGGCAAGCCTGGTGTCCGGATATGTTATTTCCTTCCCCCACAAATCGACTCTATACAACCCTAGATCGCTCCGGTGTATATATAAACCGGAGGGTTTAATCCGTAGAGGCTATCAGAATTCTCGTAGGCTAGGCAACTAGGGTTTAGCCATTACGATCTCGAGGTAGATCAACTCTTGTAACCCCTATACTCATCGAATACAATCAAGCAGGACGTAGGGTTTTACCTCTATTAAGAGGGCCTGACCCTGGGTACATTGTGTCCCACTTGTCCCTTGTTACCATCAATCCTCAGACGCACAGTTTGGGACCGCCTACCCGAGATCTGTCAGTTTTGACACCGACATTGGTGCTTTCATTGAGAGTTCCATTGTGTCGTCGATAGAAGGATCGATGGCTCAACCTGTCATCGGTGACAATGCTATTTCCGAGGATACTTTCCTCCCTAGTCAACTCTTTGTGTTTGGCGGCTTCGCTCTGCGTGCCAATTCAACTGGTCACCTCGAGCAAATCGATAGCTACGCCCCTGGTCACCAGATCAGGTTTGGGAGGTTGAATTACATCACCGATATCCGAGGACACTTGATCTTCGAAGGGTTCTCGGCCTCGACCGCCGCTCCTCATCTACATGAAGGGAGCCCGTCGGATTCGTCATCAGATTCCATTCAAGGATCAACTCTCATGCCTGCCCTGGCCTTAAATCCAGAGCAGACCACTCTGTCTGAAGATGGGAGGATAAGCCCCGCCGGACTCTCTCCCATTACGGAGCTCCTTGCCGAAGACCCAGAGGTGACCATGTCGTCAGCAGGCCCGGAGTCAAACATGACTCTCCTTGTCATCGGGAAGCCGAACTCATCTCTGGATGTCAACTCCGAGCTCGCGAAATCTCCTTCCACTGAGCATGGTCAAGTGGTGATTACCAGACCCAGCTCCACAGATCCTCAGTCACATGTCCAGCTTTCGCTTCTAAATGAGGTTCTGGACCAAATGCGATCTCTCGCCATCACAGAAGCGCCACTTCCGAACTACGCCCAGCTTGAACTGGGGGCTGAGAGCGGGGAATTTTACATCGAACCAGGCCAAAACCCACCCATCACTGGGCGTTGGACGACCACTTCTACTTACGACGTATACATGGTGGATACACCCGAGAAGAAGGACGACGGTGGCACTCAAGGTCCGATTGAGGACAAGCTCGTTGAAGCACCACCAAAGCACCGATGTCAGCGGTGCCGCTCACAATTGCGTCGGGAGAAGGAAAGCAATACCGGCATCAGAGACAATGATACTCCGGAGAATGCTGAAGATGCCGACCAACCCGTTGAGCCCGAGTTCAAGCAAGATGAAAGGGAAGAAGGCCAATACAGCCCCGAACACGCCGATCACGAAGATTCGGAAGACAGTAATTATTTACCTGCCTCCGAAGAGGATGTCAGCCTTGGCAACGAAGATTTCATCCTGCCAAAGGAACCCCTCGAACAAGAATGCTTCAAGTGACAGCTAATCGCTACTACAAGGAGCCTGAAAAAGAAACAACAACAGCTCCAAGCCGAACATGATACACTCAACGATAGATGGACCAAGGTCCTGGCTGCCGAGGAATACAACCTCAAGCGACCGACAAAGAGCTACCCAAAACACAGACTAGTACCACAATTCGATGACGAGGCCCTTGAGCCAATACCGTCAAGATACAATCATGTTGAAGAGCCGGACCGACGAGACAAAATGGCCAATTATGCCGCACACCAGCCCGCGCCACCTCGCCGTAGAGGCAAAGAGGCAGCTGCTCCGGGCTACACGTACGACTTACTCAGGACCTGGACAATAGAGCCGACAAGACCAGATCAATCTACGAATCAAGGGGACGTGTTCCAACACGAGACGACGACCATTAAGCCTGACGCGATAGGCATAACAAAGTTTGGGCTGAGAACCTAACACGGATGTCATCCGAACTCCGTCGTGATGTTGCCTGATATAGAGGCACCTGTAACGCCCAATATGCGACTATACTCCATACGTGTCGAGGCACGACTTGGGGTATAAGTGCATATTGGTATGGTTGCAAGAGTGGTTGTATCTTTGCTCATCTCATGTACTGAATAGATAGAATACGAGCTTTGGCTTACAATCGCCACTATGTCACACAATAACATCAAGTTATACAATCATTCAAGAAGAACACATAGTCCGACTATGGACGGAATCAAACGAATAAAAGACAACCACCCATGCTAAGTCTTGATCGACCCTACTGGGCACCACTATTGATCATCCGGAAAGGAAACATATTAACAGCCACGGTCCTCGTCGAACTCCCACTTGAGTTCAGTGGCATCACCTGCATCAGTCTCGTCGGTACCTGCAACTATGTCTGTAGTATCTGGCGAGTCACGAGGACTCAACAATCTCAAAACCCGCAATAGCAAGACTATTTAAGCTTAAAGGTAAGGTGTGGGTATATGGTGGAGTTGTAGCAAGCACTAAACAATTATGGTGGCTAACATACGACTACAAGAGTAAGATGAGAAACTACGCAATGGACGCAGAGCTAGAAGTGATCAACTAGTGATCCTGAACTACTTATGTTCAAACATAACCCAACCGTGTTCACTTCCCAAATCTCGTTGAAAAGAGACCATCACGGTTACACATGTGGTTGGCCCATTTTAATTAAGTCAAGTGTCAAGTTCTCTACAACCGAATATTAAAACTCCCGTCTGCCACATAACCATGGGCACGACTCTCAAAAGATTAAACCCTGTAGGGGGTGTCCCAACTTAGCCCATGACAAGCTCATGATCTGCGGAGACAATCCTCGATTGCGGGACCCTCCGATCAGACTTGGAATCTTCGTGCACAAGACATATCGATAATGGTAAAACAAAACGAGCAAGACTGCCCGAATGTGCCGACAAATCCTGATAAGAGCCGCGCGTATCTCGTTCTCAGGGCACACTGGATGAGACATCCTACGAGTAAAACCAGTCCTCAAGTTTCCCCATGGCGGCCCCGCAGTCTGCTCGGTTCGGACCAACACTCAGAGGAGCACTGGCCCGGGGGGGGGGGTTGATTAAGAATCCTCGGGTTAATTACTCCCTATGCAAATTTTAGTTGTTATTAGGCAAATGGTAAAACTAATGTTGGGCCTTGCTGGAAGAGTTTTATTCAAAGCGAATTGTTAAGAGGGGCCCATAAACCCTCACCGTGTTAGGGACACAAAATTCAAGGAACATAACACCGGTGTGATGGAAACTAAGGCGTCAAGAGTGGAACAAAACACCGAGCAAAAGGCCAAGCCTTCCACCATCTACCAAGTATATAGATGCATTAATTAAATAAGAGATATTGCGATATCCCAACATATCCATGTTCCAACATGGAACAACCTGCACTGCACCTGCAACTAGCAATGCTATAAGAGGGGCTGAGCAAAAGCGGTAACATAGCCAAACACCAGTTTGCTAGGAAGGTGGGTTAGAGGCTTGACATGGCAGTATGGGAGGCTTGATAAACAAGTGGTAGGTAGCGCGACATAGCGATAGAACGAACAACTAGCAAGCAAAGATAGAAGTGATATCGGGGGTAATGATCATCTTGACTACAATGTTCTCAGGGTTGTCGAAAACTTGCTCCTCGTAAACATACTCGATAGGTTCCTCGTTCACGAATTGTCTCCCGACTGTACCCAAAGCAAGAACACAAGAAACGAAACAACAATCAATCATGGTGCAATGCACAAGCAACATGATGAAGACATGGCATGGGATGCAAGATATGATGTGCAATGCATATGGGTACTCCGGAAGGGGAAAGATGATCACGACATCAACTTGGCAAACCAAGCATGCCACTGGATAGGTTGGGAGATTTTGAATGAAATCGATATGAAGATCACTGGTAACGGATGCACGGTTTAGAAATGACGAGCAAAACAAGATGCAATGCAATATGTCGAAAACAGTAACATGGCAACTAAGATGCAAGGTTTAAATATGCTACAACAACCAAACATGAAAACACAATACATGGCAGTGAAGTACAGGTGAAGCTCTACAAATCATGAACACTGAGCTACTGCTAGAAACCCCTAGAACAAGTCTAAAACAGGATGGCAAAAATGCAAAAGTTAACAATTTATCAGACTTAGCAGAAATTCATTGATCATGACAGAACAACATCAGGTTGCAATGTTTATGCCTAGTAAACTATATGCTACTGGAACATATTACATTACACAAGATCATGGCATGATAGTACTAAATGCACTCAATAAAACTCCCTTACTGAACTTGTCCCAAAGATTTATAGAATTGATGATAGCACCAATGCAAACATGGAAAATGACATGAACACATCTCAGACTTAGAAGAAAATCATGGCATGACATAAACAGATTCATGATAGCAACTTTGCAAGCTTGTGGCACTCATCATAGTGCATGAAAAGGCATGAAATAAAATCTAGCATGAAATAGACATGAAAATGAAGCTATCCATGTGCAAAAAAAACACATATCATGTTTGAATTTAATCACACAAAAATGAAAAAACAGTAACATGATGTAAAATGACATGGTCATGAACTTGCTCAAATGCAAAAACTAATGCCACCACTGGATTGGTGGGATTTTTCTACCCCAAAAACATATATAAAGTGTCTAGGTTACTGTAGAAAAATCATCACAAATATGCAGAACATAACCTGCCTAAAATGGAATATATAGAAATGGCAATTTCCAAATTTGGAAACGTCCGGAAATGGACTTGCCCGAAATGGATAGATTCCATATGCAAGAAATGGATTATTGGCTGGGAATAAAATAAAAGAAAAAGGAGAAAAGAGGAGAGGGGATGACAGATGGGGTCCTGACCCCTGTGAGGCCGACTAGTGGGTCCGGCTTGGGGCCCACATGGCGGATGAAATAGGCATGCTTGAACAGGGGAAAAACAGAGGAGGCATCGGCTGGCGACAGAGCGCGGCGGAGGCCTCGTCGGAGTAACTCCGGTGGCCCAGGGACGCGGCGGAGATGCGCAACAGGACCAACAGGAGTTTCTACACACCCGCGTGCAACGTGCGGCACCAGACATTGATGGAGGCGACGCCGGCGACGACGAACAGAGGCGGCGACGACGAGCTCAAACACGACAACTACGGGCCCTATCGGAGTGGCGAGGACACATAGTCGACTCTACTGGACACGACGGGGATAATGGACACACGCAGAGGCGCTACGGTGGTCAGAGCACTCGCCGGAGGTGAGGTCCGCCGGTGATGGGTTCGGGCACACGCGGCTAGCATGACTAGAGCATGCAAAAGAGAGGGAGAAGGAGACGGGGAGGTTCGCATGCTCACCACAAGCACGGTGGTGCGCGTGGTTGCTCGAGAGGAGGTCGTAGACGGCGAGATTTGGCCGGAGACGAACGGCGACCGAAGCGGAGGAAGATGACGAGGAAAGAGTCAGACTTGGCATCCCTCGAGGCTGTAGGGGAAGTAGTCGATGGAGTCAATGACAGCGGACTTGACAGACACGCTTGGAGAGGCGGAGGTCGATGGAGGGCACGCCGGCGACGAGCACATGCTCCTGGACGCGCTCGGGCACGACCGATAGCGACGTATCTGGTGGTTCAGTGGCGCGACGGCGGTGGTGAGGGGAAGAGGGAACCCTAGCGGGTAGGTGGGGCAAGGAGGGAGGCCTTATAGAGGGCCAGGGCGAGCGGGGCAAGCCTGCGTGCTCTCGGCCACGCCATGTGCGTGAGCTGCAAGGGGGGACCGAGGAAGGGGAAAGGTGGGTACGGGAGCAGGCGGAGCCGCTGACGGCTGGGCCTCACCATGCCATGTGGAGGAGAGGCAGAGGGGGTGAGCGGTGCGCGAGTGAGAAAGGGAAAGAGGGAGAGGGCGCGGGATGCCGAGCGGGCTGCGGCCATGTGCTGTTGGGCCGTCCTGGAGGCCGAGGCCCAGGTAGGTTGCTGCTGTTGCTGCCCCTCTCTCTTCTCTTTTCTTTAAACATTTCTTCAGACAAAAAAGTTAGAAAAAGGCCAGAGAGTTAGGCAATGAAGTAGGAAGAGATAGAAATATATCTAAGACCCTGGAGTTATGTAGTATTTGAATAAATTGTTTTGGATATTTTAAAGGCAGAAAAATAAAACAAGTTTGAATATAATTCAAACTTGAGGCATTTTTGAACCTAACCAAAACAACTTCAAATGATCTGAAATTTGGCAGAGAGCTAGGAAATGGTGCTAGAATAGTGGGAAAAGTTGAACATTATTTGAGGCCAAAATAATGTTGCTTGCCAAAATAAGGTTTTTGGAATAGGTGGAGAGATGAGGGGGGGGATGATGATGAAGATTGTATTACAAGATGATGCACTTGGCATGATGAGGTGAAAACTACCATGCACAGCACAACAAGGCCTAGCCAAGCATAATGCAACATGATATGACAATGCAACAAGATGATGGCATAGCAATGCAACAATAAGTGGCAAAAGAAATATGACAAGTAAAGACAATACAAAGCAATAAGTAAAACAACAAATAAAAACAAAAGATGGAACCCAACAGGAATTGGAATAAGATCAAGTGGATATATTGCCCAAATGGGGAAGTTTTACATCTGGGGTGTTACAACTCTCCTCCACTACACGAGGATCTTGTCCCGAGATCTAGGACTGAAAGAACTCTGGATATTTGGAATGGAGGTGATCTTCACGCTCCCAAGTAGCTTCTCGGTCGGAATGGTGAGACCACTTAACTTTGAGTAATTTGATTGACTTGTTGCGAGTTTTGCGCTCGGTTTCTTCAAGAATGACAACGGGATGCTCATGATAAGATAAGTCTTCTTGGAGGTCAATCTCTTCGAAGTTGATAGTGCGCTCGGGCGTCTTGAAGCACTTGCGAAGCTGTGACACGTGAAAGACATCATGCACATTTGAGAAATTGGATGAGAGCTCAAGTTGATATGTGAGGTCACCTCTTTTGCCAATGATCTTGAAAGGACAAACATTTCTAGGGGCAAGCTTCCCTTTGATACCGAAGCGTTGAGTGCCTTTCATGGGAGAGACACGGAGGTAGACATGGTCTCCGATCTCGAAAGCCAAGTCACGGTGCTTGCTATCATAGTAACTCTTTTGGTGCGATTGCGCGACTTTGAGATTTTCACGGATGACTTTACACATTTCTTCAGCTTCTGTGATCAAGTCATTGCCAAGAAGTTGGCGTTCACCAGTCTCGGACCAGTTGAGAGGAGTACGACACTTTCTGCCATATAGAATTTCAAATGGGGCCTTGCCCCAACTTGCTTGGTAGCTATTGTTGTAGGAGTACTTGACATATGGGAGGCAATCTTCCCACTTCATACCGAAAGAGATGACACAAGGTCTGAGCTTGTCTTCGAGGATTTGATTAACTCTCTCGACTTGGCCACTCGTTTGAGGATGAAAGGACGTGCTGAAACGAATGTTGGTGCCCATGGCCTTCTGGAAAGGGTCCCAGAACTTGGAAGTGAAGATGCTTCCACGATCTGAAGAGATCAGTTGAGGTATTTCGTGCAACGCGACAATTCTGGAGGTGTATAGCTCTGCCAACTGAGCTATCGTGATAGATTCTTTGATTGGGAGGAAATGAGCCACTTTTGTAAGCTTGTAAATGACAACGAAGATAGTGTCATTCCCACACATGGACTTGGGAAAGCCAGTGACAAAGTCCATTTCGATATGATCAAACTTCCATTCTGGAATAGCAAGAGGTTGGAGGAGACCAGCTGGTCGTTGATGTTCTGCTTTTACCCTTCGATAGACATCACATTCATTCACGAACTGAGCAATCTCTCGCTTCATGCGAGTCCACCAATATTTCTGCTTGAGGTCATGGTACATCTTCAAACTTCCTGGGTGGATGGGAAGAAGAGATTTGTGCGCTTCATTCATTGTGACCTTCCTTAGATCACCTTTAGGAACCACAATCCGGTCCTCAAAGAATAAGGTGTCCTTGTCATCACTACAAAAAATACACTTCTGTGATGATATGTGTTTGTCATAGTAGGTCACGTTTTTTGTCATGCATGTACATCCATGACAAATTTATGACAGAACCAAGATAGTCATACCCGTGCCATCGTAGAAGTGTTCCATGACATTACCAAAATTATCATCACGGAAGTGTCCACTTCCATGATGATAAATGGTGCATCATGAAAGTGCTTTCGTCAAGGGTGACCGACACATGGCATCCACCGTAACGGGTCGCCGTTAAGCTATCGGGTCCGGTTTCGGATCCGGTAACCCGTTAACAGCCCGGACCAATGGGGATTTTCCATGTGTAAAATTCTCATTGGCCGGAGGAAACACGTGTTGGCTCACCGTTAGGACAAATGTCATCCACTCATTGGACAGGGGGCGCCTATGATAGGTCGACACATGGCACGGCCCAACAGTGGCCCATTCCGGTGAAAAAGGCCGCCCCAGTAAAAATTAGCAGGCCGGTGAAGGAAATATTCCCTAGATGCAATAATAACGTTGTTATTTATATTTCCTTATACCATGATAAATATTTATTATTCATACTAGAGTTGTATTAACCGGAAACTTAGTGCATGTGTGAATACATAGATAAACAGAGTGTCACTAGTATGCCTCTACCTGACTAGCTCGTAGATCAAAGATGGTTAAGTTTCGTAGCCATCGACAAAGAGTTGTCATTTGATAAACGGGATCACATCATTAGAGAATGATTTGATTGACTTGACCCATCCGTTAGCTTAGCACGATGATCGTTTAGTTTATTGCTATTGCTTTCTCCATAACTTATACATGTTCCTATGACTATGAGATCATGCAACTCCCGAATACTGGAGGAACACTTAGTGTGCTATCAAACATCACAACGTAACTGGGTGACTATAAATATGCTCTACAGGTGTCTCCGATGGTGTTTGTTGGGTTGGCATAGATCAAGATTAGGATTTGTCACTCCGAGTATCGGAGAGGTATCTCTAGGCCCTCTCGGTAATGTACATCACTATAAGCCTTGCAAGCAGTGTAAGTAATGAGTTAGTTACGGGATGTAGCATTACGGAACGAGTAAAGAGACTTTCCGGTAATGAGATTGAACTAGGTATGATGATACCGACGATCGAATCTCAGGCAAGTAACATACCGATGACAAAGGGAACAACGTATGTTGTTGTGCGGTTTGACCGATAAAGATCTTCGTAGAATATGTAGGAACCAATATGAGCATCCAGGTTCCGCTATTGGTTATTGACCGGAGATGAGTCTCGGTCTTGTCTACATAGTTCTCGAACCCGTAGGGTCCGCACGCTTAACGTTCGGTGACAATCGGTATTATGAGTTTATGTGTTTTGATGTACCGAAGGTAGTTCAGAGTCCGGATATGATCACGGACATGACGACGAGCCTCAAAATGGTCGAGACGTAAAGATCGATATATTGAAAGCCTATGTTTGGACATCGAAATGGTTCCGGATGAGTTCGAGCATTTTTCGAAGTACCGAGAGGTTACCAAAACCCCCCGGGGAGTCAATGGGCCTTAATGGGCCACAATGGGAAGGAGGAGGAGGCGACCAAGGTAGGGGCGCGCCCCCCAAGCCCAATCTGAATTGGGAAGGGGGGCCGGCCCCCCTTTCCTTCTCTCCTTCTCCCCCTTCCTTCCCTCTCCTACACCAACTAGGGAAGGGGGAATCCTACTCCCACCGGGAGTAGGACTCCCCCTTGGGCACGCCTATGAGGCCAGCCCTCTCCCCCTCCTCCACTCCTTTATATATGGGGGGAGGGGGGAACCCCATAGACACACAAGTTGATCATTGATCCCTTAGCCGTGTGTGGTGCCCCCCTCCACCATAATCCACCTCTGTCATATCGTAGCGGTGCTTAGGCGAAGCCCTGTTCCGGTAGCATCATCATCACCATCATCACGCCATCGTGCTGACGAAGCTCTCCCTTGAAACTCAGCTGGATCTAGAGTTCGTGGGACGTCACCGAGCTGAACGTGTGCAGATCACGGAGGTGCCGTACCTTTGGTGCTAGGATCGGTCGGATCATGAAGACGTTCGACTACATTAACCGTGTTGTCATAACGCTTCTGCTTATGGTCTACGAGGGTACATGGACACCACTCTTCCCCTCTTGATGCTATGCATCACCATGATAGATCTTGCATGTGCGTAGGAATTTTTTTGAAATTACTGCGTTACCCAACAGTGGTATCAGAGCCAGGATTATGCGTAGATGTTATATGCACGAGTAGAACACGAAGGAGTTGTGGGCGTGGGTATATACATATTGCTTGCCATCACTAGTTGATTCTTGATTCAGCAGTATTGTTGGATGAAGCGGCCCAGACCGACATTATGCATACGCTTGTGTGAGACTGGTTCTACCGACGTGCTTCGCACACATGTGGCTAGTGGGTGTCTGTTTCTGCAGCTTTAGTTGAATCGGATTCAACGAACAAGGTTCTTTCTAAAGATCAAAAAGCAATCACTATATCGCATTGTGGTTTTTGATGCGTAGGTAAGAAAGGTTCTTGCTCAGCCCGTAGCAGCCACGTAAAACTTGCAACAACAAAGTAGAGGACGTCTAACTTGTTTTTGCAGGGCATGTTGTGATGTGATATGGTCAAGACATGATGCTAAATTTTATTGTATGAGATGATTGTTTTGTAATAGACTTATCGACAACTGGCAGGAGCCATATGGTTGTTGCTTCATTGTACGAAATGCAATCGCCATGTAATTGCTTTACTTTATCACTAATCGGTAGCGATAGTCCTAGTAGCAATAGTTGGCGAGACAACAACGATGCTTCAATGGAGATCAAGGTGTCAAGCCAGTGACGATGGTGATCATGACGGTGCTTTGGAGATGGAGATCAAAGGCACAAGATGATGATGGCCATATCATATCACTTATATTGATTGCATGTGATGTTTATCCTTTATGCATCTTATTTTGCTTAGTTCAGCGGTAGCATTATAAGATAGTCTCTCACTAAATTTCAAGGTATAAGTGTTCTCCCTGAGTATGCACCGTTGCTATAGTTCGTCATGCCGAGACACCATGTGATGATCGGGTGTGATAAGCTCTATGTTCACATACAACGGGTGCAAGCCAGTTTTGCACACGCAGAATACTCGGGTTAAACTTGAGACCGAAAGGTCGAGCGTGAATCATATAGTAGATATGATCAAATAGTGATGTTCTGTGGCACCCCAGCTCAGAGAAACCGGAACACCCCGTATTCCAGCCCAGAGATCGAGGAAAAGTCTCTGGAATACGACACTCCTGTCATAGAACAAATCAGCTCTTTTTACAAGAATAATAATACAAGGGTCTGATGTTACAACGAAGCACATCAGCACGGCGACACTACGCCTGCAATACTACACTCGCTCTATGCTAGCAGCGGAAAATACTTCTAGCAGCTGAACAACGACGAAGGTGGTGAACTCCACTCCGCAAGGACTCTGGCTAGGACACGCTCTAGCTCGCACGCACGGCAACCTCGACAAGCAAGCAAGCAATCATGGCATCACCTACAATCTGGCATGGCACGCCAGGTCAGTACATTGAATGTACTTGCAATCTCACAACAACCATAAACATCAAGGCAAGACAATAACATAGCATTTAACAGGTTAATTAAATTAACAACTATTATGATGAAACAACTACTAAGCATGGTATGAAACTGATACAATACTAATAAATCACCATCTCAGATCTCCATAACCATATCACTCTTGGCTAACCGGACAAGCAATATACCATCTTGATCACCTCGTGATCAAATCCAAATAATGATCTTTCTGGCGATCACTACCATGACCAACACTTGGTCTCAAACGGTGATATTTCCGACGATCACTACCATGACCAACACTTGGTCTCAAACGGTGATCTCTCCGGCGATCACTACCACGACCAACACTTGGTCTCAAACGGTGATCTTTCCGGCGATCACTACCACGACCAACACTTGGTCTCCAGTATCATCATCAACATCCTGCCAATCTGTACTGCTCAAATATCAATATATATATATATATATATATATATATATATATATATCTCCTATAAGTCATTCCGTCATGTGAGTGTTGATCAAACGGTGGGACCTAGTACGAACCCATGCCCATGACCGAGGACGCGGCTATCGATAGTTTAAACAAATACACTCTGCAGAGGTAGCACACTTTACCCACACCATAGAACCCATGGCCTCGTACTCCCATTCGGGTGGACCAACGGCGTTCCGACAAAACCGATCTACTGCCATGACACTCTCCCGGCCACTCCGACCAACATCCCTTATGGGTTTAGTCCTGGGTGGCCCCGTGTCTACCAAAGACACAACGCCCACCGCCGTGGCCAAAACATAAACGTCCCAACGGGGACAAAAAGGCGCCTAACAACTACGGGCACACAAGGTTATGTCTGCTTACTGGGCCAGCGTACGCTCGCCCATAACCTTCCCTCGTTGGAGGCACCGACGAGAGACATGACAATAGACCACATTAGGGCCTTCCCACAAGAAAAATGTGGTTGCACTAGAAGAGCCTGGTTCGGTGGCACCTGACCAACTTAATGACGGAATTTATCCCCAAAAATACAACTGTGGTACTGATACTCCAATATCAACTATCAAACTATAATCCAAGTCACAGCAATATCCAACAAATAATCCAAGCATAATATCATCATCTCAAAATACTCCAAGGGTAGCACTACACTACGGTCATGATGAATCCAAAAATCATAATCCTACTACTCCAATAACAAGAATAAAGCTATTGGGCTAAGATCCACATGTAAACATCATTTCCGAAAATAATATTCCAAGCAACAGAACATCAACTAGCATCATGAAAAATAATCATACTAACCACTAATAATCCAAAGGCAGCATGATATCCAAAGAAATACTTCAAACTAATACTAGATACCATCATGAAAAAATAATCATAATAGCCATTAAGAATCCAAAGGCACATGTCATCCAAAATAATACTCCAAAGCATAATATCAGATACCACCATGAAAATAATCATAATATAAGCCACTAATAATCCAAAGGCAACATATCATCCACACAATCATCAACATATAAGTCCTAAAACTCCAAGCAATGTCATGGCAATATCAAGCTCTAAACAATACTCCGGGAAATGCCATGAATAGATCACAGATAGCTAATGCCATATTTTAAACAAGTTCAAATAACTAAACCATGGCACTACATTGCAGTCATGCAAATGGAGGGTGTGGCTTGCCTGGGGTGGAAGAAATCATCGGGAGAAAATGCGAGAAACTCGCGGAATGAATCACCGGAAAGCGTTCATTCTCGGAGGGGGCTGATTAAGTGCAAGGGCAAAATGGTCATTTTCAGAATGTCAAAACATGGTGAAGATGGTACCAACACAACGGGCTCGACAAAACGAAGAAGTGGGCTTTGGAATCACCTGATTTGGAGTTGGGAGTAAAAAGTTATAGCTGTTTTCTACCAGGGACCTCTTTGTAATAAAAATCATCACAAACAGGCTCTTAACAGAAAAATAGAACGTGCACTCGGGAAAATACGCTTTCGGTGGATGAAAGCATACACGCAAAAGCCGTGTCCGCTTATCCATGTCAGCAGGGGGTTGGGCCGGCCCCTGGGTCACTGACTGGCGGGTCCAACGGGGTGTGGGGCCCGTCACTTATCCAGCTGGGCAGGCGGGGTCAACGCCCACCCGCTGACAGGTGGGGCTGCGGGCCCACTGGCCAGCTGGGTCAACTCCCTCCTCTCTCTCCTCCCGCTCCTTCACTTCTTCCCCGACGCGGCGCAGAACAAAGTGAGGGGCGCCGGCACCGGCACTGGCCTTGCGCCTCCGGCCAACTCCGGCCAAGAGGAGGCCACCGGCGAGCGCAGCGCAGCCCACCGTATCCATCCAGGGGGAAAACAAGCCCCAGGAAGGAGTGGGGAGGCAGCGATGGTTGGAGGAGGAAAGAGGCAGAGGCGGCGGCGATCTTCGGGGTACGCGGCCAGGGTGGCTCCGGCGGTGGGGTGAGGACACGGGGAGGACCGCCGGGGTCTGGGTGGAGCTATGGTGAGGTCAAGAGGTAGGGGGGGCTTGGTTGCCTTGGATTTAAGCGGGCACCGACGGCGGCCATGGCGGGGTGGGGAGGGTAGGAGAGCTCCTTGAGCTCGTTTGGGTGGTCATGGAAATCTAGAGGGGAGAGGTGAGGAGGCTGGTGCGATCGAGGGAGCTCGGGGTGGCTTACATAGCCAAGGGGAGGGGGAGCCACGCTGGCATCGCCGCGGACGCGTGGCCTGCGCTGCGGACGCATTCCCACGCGCATGAGCTCGGAGATAGGCGACGAGGGAGGCACAGTGGAGGCTCTCACAGGGCAGAGGAGGCTAACGGAGTCGCAGGGAGGAAGACGACAGCGAGGAACCGAGCCAAAACGCCACTGTGCTCTCGTGGGCGTTCGGCGGCGAGCGTCGGTGAGGAGTTTTACCGAGAGGGAGAGAGGTCCAGGAGGACGGCGATGATGCAGTAAAACTCTTGGACATGCTCACGCACGCGAAGCCGACGAGGGGAGGAGCTGCCGACTCACAAACGGCCACTGGACGCGACCACTTCACACAGAGCGGATGCACTGTGGTGCCACTAACACGGTCACCGCGTACACTAGCAGGTAGCGAGGGAGAGGGGCTGGAACGAGTTGTCTAGTGTGTAGTTCATCCAGGGTAGGTCTCAACCGCGGTGGTAGTTTGGTTAAAACTGCTCTGGTTAACTGGAAATCACCCTTTGAAGTTTACTGCAGTAAACTTGGCTGAACACTGGTGATCAACAGGGATTTTACTAGCGCCAAAGAGTTTGTCTGGGTTGATTAACTAAGGAAGGACTATGATCCTGGAGGTTTTGAGGCATAATGGAGCACAAACTAATATAGTTGCTTTGTAACTCACATTATGGGTCCAGAATCAAGATTTGGATGATGCACTCACATGGAGTAACCACTTGAGGTAAAACTTGGCAGGGCTTAGTCATTTGGCCAGATA
Source organism: Triticum urartu (assembly GCF_056163025.1). NCBI lineage: Eukaryota > Viridiplantae > Streptophyta > Magnoliopsida > Poales > Poaceae > Triticum > Triticum urartu. The sequence continues at coordinate 186,920,545 of NC_141873.1, read as the reverse complement.
AAGGTGCTATAAAAATTTCATACCAATTGGTTTTACCAAAATGGTACTTGCTTCACAAACATCCTTGCTGACCAGAAACTTGCAAGAATTCTAGAGAAATATTGGCTAGGTGAAATGGTGCCAAATTTTGTGGAGAGAAGTTATATAGGTAGTAGAACAATCTGGTAAGTTATTAGGATTTTTGAAGGAATAAAAATTATACTTGCTTCACAACCTGAAAATATTGCCAGAATAAAATATTTGGTCATGTGCTCACATAGATGATTGGGTTGAGCTAAAACTTGGATGAGGGGGTTAACATGAGCACATTAAGAAGTGTGCCAAATTTCACCTCATTTGGATAAACCTAGCTAGTACTTCCTTTACAAAGCCTTCTGTTTGACAGAAACTTTGAAAAATTGCCGAGGAAGATTGGCTAGGAAAATAAAGTTTAATTTTGGCATGAGGCAATTATTTGGACATAAAAGAATGCCCAACAAGTTTGGGAGCAAACAAGATTGGATAGGTGGCACTTCCTTCACAAAGTGCCACTCTGGACAAAATGGAAGAATGAATTTTGGAGAATTATTCTTGGGCCAGGACAGGAAAGTTTGGGCATATTCGAGCAACATATGACCCAAAGGAATTATGAGAATTATTTGGGAATTATTGGATGGACAGAAATATAGGTTGCTTCACAACCTATGGCCATTAGGGTTATTCCTTTAATAGAAAAAGGAATTTTCCCTAGACAAAGGAATTAGGGTTTGGTCAAGCAGTGGAGTGACATGGTATTGACAACGTTTTGATAATGATCAGCCACTTTGGAGAGGAAATGAAGCTGATTTCCCATGTGACAAGGCCACAGAACCACTCCAAAAAGAAAAACAGAGCAAAAACCAAATAAATCAAAAAGAAAAAGGAAAGGGCCAAAATCCAGGCTATTACAACCCGTACCCCCTTAAAGAAATCTCGTCCTCGAGATTTAGTTGCTCTGGGAACAAGTATGACTTGAGGATACCGTTTCCAACTCGGGTATCCTTTTTCCTTTATTTATTATTCCCCCAAGAATTTCAGATGATCAACTTACCTTGCTCTGGGGTTGGCTTGCTTCACCTTTCCCCAAATTCTGATGGGTTTTTGCTCATATACCACTTCCTTTTGCTAACGTGAATTTTCTCATATCTGCGGTGATATCCAATGGATCTGAGCATAAATTTCCTTTTGTCCTGAAAACCTTAATACTTCTGTCATAGGTTTGCTTCAAATAAACGCAGGCCTTCTTGGTTCAATAAATGCTGAGAATTAATCATGGCCACCTTCTGACGGGGTCTAACTGCTCAAAGGTGGTACTGATTTTGATTTATTTCTTTGGCTCGAGCGTGAGATATGTACCAAAGATCTGACTGCCTTTTGTCAGGAGCAATATAACGGTGTATGGAGTCATACCTCAAATATTTACATCTTGATACTTTGCCCGACAGGTGGCTGGCGGACAAATGCTTTTCCCGACAGACTGACCATGTACTTGATTCCATCGGTGAGTATACCGGGTCTGAGCTGATTGTTCGGCTTTTGACTTTCTCATTTTGTCGGTATACCCATCTTTGGTAATACGTTGTGATATGTTTTTAACACTGCCGCTGAGGTCAAACTGTTGAGGTTACCAAGGAATCTTGCATCCGACAGAATAGACTTGGATATTCCACACTAACCATGTCAAGCTGGTTAGCGGGATATGAAAATCCTTGTAAATAGAGTAGGCCATTGAGAATATGCCTTTGTGGATCCATATGGAATTATGGCCTCCAACTGATTTGGGTATCTAGACCCAGTTGGTCGTGCAAAATCATCATACCCTTGTTGTCGGTCTCACCTTTTAACGGTCATGATTTTTCTTTGTCAGGATACCTTACTGAAATATCTTGGCCACACATGTCCGTGATTCTTCGTATGACCATGGATGTGATTAATATTTTTGACATTATTCCTTGTGCTTGTTTTTCTGACTTGTGTCCGCACATATATGACATGTACTCAGGGTTTGTAGCTGTACGGAGCTCATTGCTGAGGCCAATCATACAAGAAGGTTACAAGAGTTCATATATCACCTTGTCTGGTGCGGGAATAATGACCTTGATGACTGTTGATTTTGTGATGTCATGTCCAGATCTTGTCGATCCTTGTAATTCATGAAATGTATCTATGCTTATCTTCATTTGCATGGCTCTCGAGGTTGTCGGATCCGTACCTTTCTTAGGTATGTCTCTGACAAAATTATCGCAAATTTGATCCTTGATCTGCAGAGAAAAGCCATTCGTGTAGCTTGCCGAGGAAGGCTCATTAGCTTCTGCTCGAAGCTTTTGTCTGGGTAGCATGCAGAAGAGGCCTCGATAGCTTACACACGAAGCTTGACATGAGTATTGTGCAGGAGAAGCCTAAGTTCCGTAGTTGAGAAGCTTCTCTTCAGTTTGCTTATTGAGAAAAAATCATTTCCGTTTGTCAGAAGCTTTTACCGAGGTATCTTGCTGAGAAAGACCGGATTTCTTGGACCGGAAATTCTTCACATATCATGTTGAGGAAAATTGAGGAGCCTTGCATCATAAATTTATTCCTATAGCGTGTGGAATAATACTGGGTTTCTTATATCCAAAACTTCATACAGACTGAAATCCACACCCACAGACACCCATAATATTCTGTGGCTGAATATTTGCATGAGAAAATTTGTTTAACTGTCTTCCTTGAGCATATCACATTCTGACTTTATTTCGGATGATAACATATTTCAAGCATCATGCATTGCTGAACCAAAATGTTGTATATGACCCTTACCTTTGACTGAAAATATGCCGTTGATCTTGTACTTGACTTGCCTTGCTACTGATCATTACTGTTATGAGGATTTTATACTGATACATACTTGAGTTATCAGTATTGTCATGAGGAGTGCACACTAATGCAAACTTTGATTATCAGCCTCATGATCAGATATTCCCCATTTTACTGCAGTCGGCTGAGAATTCCATTCTGTTTAGTTGAGCTTCCAAATAATTGAACTCCTTATTACTTCTTCGAGTCCGGTGTCATATGATGAGCAACTCTTTATAGGGGAAAAATAATGTAACACCGGGGCCCAAAAAGGAAGAAGCAAAAGAAAACTCAACTAAACAAAAGCACACAACAACAATCAATTCACACGCAATCAGTGTCACATATTGCTGCTAGTCACACAATATGCATGCCTACTTAAGCACACAAATTTTGCGGGATATCCGGTTCTACGATTTAGCATGCTGTGATGATGTGCATGAGGACGAATAAATGTGTGGAAGAATCAGTGTAAACAACGCTACACCAATTGCCAGCTTAGCCAGGTAGCAACCTGGACTAGCTCGGAGGCGAGGACATACTTGGTAACCATGTAGCAGGACGCGAATGTCGTGACCACATTATTATCAAGTGGGCGGAAAATATTTGTACTCGTCCAAGAAATAAGGATAGCAAGGAAGAAACTGAGTCTGCTGTCATTGCCCTTTCTTGATAACTACGATCATTAAGGGGGTTGCCAAAATGACAAGAAAAAGGACGATCCGTGATAGAAACATGTCTACCACCGAAACAAAAGGTGGGGCTAAAGGAAATAATTCGGAGCGATACCTGAGCACCATTTTTGCAAACAATGTCAGAATCACTTGGCATCACTCTGTTGGGACAGAAATGACACCAATCACCGAAGAATGAGCAAGAAAATAAACTGGAAGAAATGTAGGAGCTGAGCTGTAGTGGATCCGGACCAATGCCATCTACACTCACCAGATTAAACCGTTAGTAACAAAATAATAAAGCTATATGCATGCTATGCAACAAACAAATGCAGTAACCAAATGCAATAAACAAGTTGGACCTTAAACTACCGATTTCTACCGCTTGCGCTGACTAGGGCGTCCTACAGCCAGACCTGCTCTGATACCAAGCCTGTGGCACCCTGGCTCAGAGAAACCAGAACGCCCCGTATTCCAGCCTAGAGATCGAGGAAAAGTCTATGGAATACGGCACTGCTTGACATAGAACAAATCAGCTCTTATTACAAGAATAATAATACAAGGGTCTGATGTTACAACGAATCACATCAGCATGGCGACACTACGCCTGTGATACTACACTTGCTATATGCTAGCAGCAGAACAACTCGTAGCAGCGGAATACTTCTAGCAGGGGAACAACGACGAAGGTGGTGAACTCCACTCCGTAGGGAATCCGGCTGACACGCTCTAGCTCGCACGAATGGCAACCTCGACAAGCAAGCAAGCAATCATGGGATCACCTGCAATCTGGCATGACACGCCAGGTCAGTACATTGAATGTACTTGCAAGACCAACACAATAACATAGCATTTAATAGGTTAATTAAATTAACAACTATTATGATGAAACAACTACTAAGCATGGTATGAAACTGATACAATACTAATAAATCACCATCTCAGATCTCCATAACCATATCACTCTTGGCTAACCGGCAAAGCAATATACCATCTTGATCATCTCGTGATCAAATCCAAACAGTGATCTTTCCGGCGATCACTACCATGACCAACACTTGGTCTCAAATGGTGATCTTTTCGGCGATCACTACCATGACCAACACTTGGTCTCAAACGGTGATCTTTCCGGCAATCACTACCACGACCAACACTTGGTCTCAAACGGTGATCTTTCCGGCGATCACTACCATGACCAACACTTGGTCTCAAACGGTGATCTTTCCGGCGATCACTACCACGACCAACACTTGGTCTCTAGTATCATCATCAACATCCTGCCAATCTGTACTGCTCAAATATCAATATATATATATATATATCTCCTATAAGTCATTCCGTCATGTGAGTGTTGATCAAACGGTGGGACCTAGTACGAACCCATGCCCATGACCGAGGACGCGGCTATCGATAGTTTAAACAAATACACTCTGCAGAGGTAGCACACTTTACCCACACCATAGAACCCATGGCCTCGTACTCCCATTCGGGTGGACCAACGGCGTTCCGACAAAACCGATCTACTGCCATAATACTCCAAAGCATAATAGCCATTAAGAATCCAAAGGCACATGTCATCCAAAATAATACTCCAAAGCATAATATCAGATACCACCATGAAAATAATCATAATATAAGCCACTAATAATCCAAGGGCAACATATCATCCACACAATCATCAACATATAAGTCCTAAAACTCCAAGCAATGTCATGGCAATATCAAGCTCTAAACAATACTCCGGGAAATGCCATGAATATATCACAGATAGCTAATGCCATATTTTAAAAAAGTTCAAATAACTAAACCATGGCACTACATTGCAGTCATGCAAATGGAGGGTGTGGCTTGCCTGGGGTGGAAGAAATCATCGGGAGAAAATGCGAGAAACTCGCGGAATGAATCACCGGAAAGCGTTCATTCTCGGAGGGGGCTGATTAAGCGCAAGGGCAAAATGGTCATTTTCAGAATGTCAAAACATGGTGAAGATGATACCAACACAACGGGCTCGACAAAACGAAGAAGTGGGCTTTGGAATCACCTGATTTGGAGTTGGGAGTAAAAAGTTATAGCTGTTTTCTACCAGGGACCTCTTTGTAATAAAAATCATCACAAACAGGCTCTTAACAAAAAAATAGAACGTGCACTCGGGAAAATACGCTTTCGGTGGATGAAAGCATACATGCAAAAGCCGTGTCCACTTATCCATGTCAGCAGGGGGTTGGGCCGGCCCCTGGGTCACTGACTGGCGGGTCCAATGGGGTGTGGGGCCCGTCACTTATCCAGCTGGGCAGGCGGGGTCAACGCCCACCCACCGACAGGTGGGGCCGCGGGCCCACTGGCCAGCTGGGTCAACTCCCTCCTCTCTCTCCTCCCGCTCCTTCACTTCTTCCCCGACGCGGCGCAGAACAGAGTGAGGGGCGCCGGCACCGGCGCTGGCCTTGCGACTCCGGCCAACTCCGGCCAAGGGGAGGCCACCGGCGAGCGCAGCGCAGCCCACCGTATCCATCCAGGGGGAAAACAAGCCCCAGGGAGGAGTGGGGAGGCGGCGATGGTTGGAGGAGGAAAGAGGCAGAGGCGGCGGCGATCTTCGGGGTACGCGGCCAGGGTGGCTCCGGCGGTGGGGTGAGGACACGGGGAGGACCGCCGGGGTCTGGGTGGAGCTATGGTGAGGTCAAGAGGTAGGGGGGGCTTGGTTGCCTTGGATTTAAGCGGGCACCGATGGCGGCCATGGTGGGGAGGGGAGGGCAAGAGAGCTCCTCGAGCTCGTTTGGGTGGTTGGGGAGGCCTAGAGGGGAGAGGTGAGGAGGCTGGTGCGGTCGAGGGAGCTCGGGGTGGCTTATATAGCCGAGGGGAGGGGGAGCCGCGCTGGCGTCGCTGCAAAAGTGTGCCCACGCACATGAGCTCGGAGGCAGACGACGGGGGAGGCACAGTGGAGGTCTCACGGGGCATAGGAGGCCAACGGAGTCGCAGGGAGGAAGACGACGACAAGGAACCGAGCCAAAACGCCACAGTGCTCTCGTGGGCGTTCGGCCGCTAGTGTCGTCGAGCATCGGTGAGGAGTTTTACTGAGAGGGAGAGAGGTCCTGGAGGACAGCGACGACAGAGTAAAACTCTTGGACATGCTCGCGCGCGCGAAGCCAACGAGGGGAGGAGCTGCCGACGCACAAACGGCCACTGGACGCGGCCACTCCACACAGAGCACGTGCACTGTGGTGCTATTAACGCGGTCACCGCGTGCACTGGCAGGTATCGAGGGAGAGGGGCTGGAACGAGTTGTCTAGTGTGTAGTTCATCCAGGGTAGGTCTCAACTGAGGTGGTAGTTTGGTTAAAACTGCTCTGGTTAACTGGAAATCACCCTCTAAAGTTTACTGCAGTAAACTTGGGTGAACACTGGTGATCAACAGGGATTTTACTAGCGCCAAAGAGTTTGTCCGGGGTGATTAACTAAGGAAGGACTATGATCCTGGAGGTTTTGAGGCATAATGGAGCACAAACTAATATAGTTGCTTTGTAACTCACATTATGGGTCCAAAATCAAGATTTGGATGATGCACTCACATGGAGTAACCACTTGAGGTAAAACTAGGCAGGGCTTAGTGATTTGGCCAGATAAAGGTGCTGTAAAAATTTCATACCAATTGGTTTTACCAAAATGGTACTTGCTTCACAAACATCCTTGCTGACCAGAAACTTGCAAGAATTCTAGAGAAATATTGGCTATGTGAAATGGTGCCAAATTTGGTGGAGAGAAGTTATATAGGTAGTATAATAATCTGGTAATTTATCAAGATTGTTGAAGAAATAAAAATTATACTTGCTTCACAACCTGAAAATATTGCCAGAATAAAAGATTTGGTCCTGTGCTCACATAGGTGATCGTATGGAGCTTAAACTTGGAGGAGGGGGTTAATATGAGCACATTAAGGAGTGTGCCAAATTTCATCTCATTTGGATAACCCTAACTAGTACTTCCTTTACAAAGCCTTCTGTTTGACAGAAACTTTGAAAAATTGCTGAGGAAGATTAGCTAGGCAATTAAAGTTGAATTTTCGCATGAGGCAATTATTTGGACATAAAAGAATGGCCAACAAGTTTGGGAGCACAAAAGATTGAATAAGTGGCACTTCCTTCACAAAGTGACACTCTGGACAGAATGGAAGAATGAATTTTGGAGAATTATTCTTGGGCTAGGACAGGAAAGTTTGGGAATATTTGAGCAACATATGACCCAAAGGAATTATGAGAATTATTTGGGAATTATTGGATGGATAGAAATATAGGTTGCTTCACAACCTATGGCCATTAGGGTTATTCCTTTAATAGAAAAAGGAATTTTCCCTAGACAAAGGAATTAGGGTTTGGTCAAGCAGTGGAGTGACATGGTCTTGGCAAGATTTTGAGAATGATGAGGCACTTGGGAGAGGAAATGAAGCTGATTTCCCATGTGACAAGGCCCATAACCACTCCAAAAAGAAAAACAGAGCAAAAACCAAATAAATCAAAAAGAAAAAGGAAAGGGCCAAAATCCAGGCTGTTACATGTTCACCACTGAAAACTTCTCCATCTCACGTGATGATCGGACATGGTTTAGTTGATATGGATCACGTGATCACTTAGATGATTAGAGAGATGTCTATCTAAGTGGGAGTTGTTAAGTAATTTGATTAATTAAACTTTAATTTATCATGAACTTAGTACCTGATAGTATTTTGCATGTCTATGTTGTTGTAGATAGATGGCCCGTGCTGTTGTTCCGTTGAATTTTAATGCATTCCTAGAGAAAGCTAAGTTGAAAGATGATGGTAGCAACCACACGGACTGGGTCTGTAACTTGAGGATTATCCTCATTGTTGCACAGAAGAATTACGTCTTGGAAGCACCGCTAGGTGACAAACCCGCTGTAGGAGCAACGCCAGATGTTATGGACACCTGGTAGGGCAAAGCTGATGACTACTCGATAGTTCAGTGTGCCATGCTTTATGGCTTAGAACCGGGACTTCAACGACGTTTTGAACGTCATGGAGCATATGAGATGTTCCGGGAGTTGAAGTTACTATTTCAAGAAAATGCCCGGATTGAAAGATATGAAGTCTCCAATAAGTTCTACAACTGCAAAATGGAGGAGAATAGTTATGTCAGTGAACATATACTCAGAATGTCTGGGTACCACAACCACTTGACTCTGCTGGAAGTTAATCTTCCTGATGATAGTGTCATTGACAGAGTTCTTCAATCACTGCCACCAAGCTACAAGAGCTTCGTGATGAACTATAATATGCAAGGGATGGATAAGACTATTCCCGAGCTCTTCGCAATGCTAAAGGCTGCGGAGGTAGAAATCAAGAAGGAGCATAAAGTGTTGATGGTCAACAAGACCACTAGTTTCAAGAAAAATGGTAAAGGGAAGAAGGGGAACTTCAAGAAGAAGAACAAGCCAGTTGCTACTCAAGTGAAGAAACCCAAGTCTGGACCTAAGCTTGAAACTGAGTGCTTCTATTGCAAAGGGACTGGTCACTGGAAGCGGAACTGCCCCAAGTATTTGGCGGAGAAGGATGGCAAAGTGAAAGGTATATTTGATATACATGTTATTGATGTGTACCTTACTAATGCTCGCAGTAGTGCCTGGGTATTTGATACTGGTTCAGTTGCTAACATTTGCAACTCGAAACAAGGGCTATGGATTAAGCGAAGATTGGCTAAGGACGAGGTGACTATGCGCGTGGGAAATGGTTCCAAAGTCGATGTGATCGCCGTCGGCATGCTAACTCTACCTTCGGGATTAGTTTTAGACCTAAATAATTGTTATTTGGTGCCAGCATTGAGCATGAACAATATATCTGGATCTTGTTTAATGCGAGACGGTTATTCATTTAAATCAGAGAATAATGGTTGTTCTATTTATATGAGTAATATCTTTTATGGTCATGCACCCTTGATGAGTGGTCTATTTTTACTAAATCTTGATAGTAGTGATACACATGTTCATAGTATTGAAGCCAAAAGATGCAGAGTTGATAATGATAGTGCAACTTATTTGTGGCACTGCTATTTGGGTCATATTGGTGTAAAGCGCATGAAGAAACTCCATTCTGATGGACTTCTGGAATCACTTGATTATGAATCATTTGGTACTTGCGAACCATGCCTAATGGGCAAGATGACTAAAACTCCGTTCTCCGGAACAATGGAGCGAGCAACAAAGTTATTGGAAATCATACATACTGATGTATGTGGACTAATGAACATTGAGGCTCGCAACAGATATCATTATTTTCTTACCTTGACAGATGATTTGAGCAGATATGGGTATATCTACTTAATGAAACATAGGTCTGAAATATTTGAAAAGTTCAAAGAATTTCAGAGTGAGGTGGAAAATCATCGTAACAAGAAAATAAAGTTTTTACGATCCGATCGTGGAGGAGAATATTTGAGTTACGAGTTTGGTCTTCATTTGAAACAATGCAGAATAGTTTCGCAACTCATGCCACCCGGAACACCACAACGTAATGGTGTGTTCGAACGTCGTAATCGTACTTTACTAGATATGGTGTGATCTATGATGTCTCTTACCGATTTACTGCTATTGTTTTGGGGTTATGCTTTAGATACGACTACATTCACGTTAAATAGGGCACCATCTAAATCCGTTGAGACGACACCTTATGAACTATGGTTTGTCAAGAAACCCAAGTTGTCGTTTCTTAAAGTTTCGGGCTGTGATGCCTATGTGAAAAAGCTTCAACCTGATAGGCTCGAACCCAAATCGGAGAAATGTGTCTTCATAGGATACCCAAAGGAGACTATTGGGTACAACTTCTATCACAGATCCGAAGGCAAGATATTCGTTGCTAAGAATGGATCCTTACTAGAGAAGGAGTTTCTCTCGAAAGAAGTGAGTGGGAGGAAAGTAGAACTTGATTAGGTAATTGTACCTACTCCCTTATGGGAAAGTAGTTCATCACTGAAATCAGTTCCAGTGATTCCTACACCAGTAAGTGAGGAAGCTAATGATGATGATCATGAAACTTATGATCAAGTTACTACCGAACCTCATAGGTCAACCAGAGTAAGATCCGCACCAGAGTGGTACAGTAATCTTGTTTTGGAGGTCATGTTACTTGACCATGACGAACCTACGAACTATGAGGAAGCGATGATGAGCCCAGATTCCGCAAAATGGCTTGAGGCCATGAAACCTGAGATGGGATCCATGTATGAGAACAAAGTGTGGACTTTGGTTGACTTGCCAGATGATCGGCATGCCATAGAGAATAAATGGATCTTCAAGAAGAAGACTGACACTGACGGTAATGTTACTGTGTACAAAGCTCGACTTGTTGCAAAAGGTTTTCAACAAGTTCAAGGAGTTGACTACGATGAGACCTTCTCACCCGTAGCGATTCTTAAGTCTGTCCGAATCATGTTAGCAATGGCCACATTTTATGATTATGAAATTTGGCAAATGGATGTCAAAACGGCATTCCTTAATGGATATCTTAAAGAAGAGTTGTATATGATGCAACTAGAAGGTTTTGTCGATCCAAAAGGTGCTAACAAAGTGTGCAAGCTCCAGCGATCCATTTATGGACAGGTGCAAGCCTCTCGGAGTTGGAATATATGCTTTGATAGTGTGATCAAAGCATATGGTTTTATACAGACTTTTGGAGAAGCCTGTATTTACAAGAAAGTGAGTGAGAGCTCTGTAGCATTTCTGATATTATATGTAGATGACATATTGTTGATCGGAAATGATACTGAATTTCTGAATAGCATAAAAGGATACTTGAATAAGAATTTTTCAATGAAATACCTCGGTGAAGCTTCTTATATATTGGGCATCAAGATCTATACAGATAGATCAAGACGCTTAATTGGACTTTCACAAAGCACATACCTTGATAAAGTTTTGAAGAAGTTCAAAATGGATCAGGCAAAGAAAGGGTTCTTGCCTGTATTACAAGGTGTGAAATTGAGTCAGACTCAATGCCCAACCACTACAGAAGATAGAGAGAAAATGAAAGTCATTCCCTATGCTTCAGCCATAGGTTCTATCATGTATGCTATGCTGTGTAGCAGACCTAATGTGTGCCTTGCTATTAGTTTATCAGGGAGGTACCAAAGTAATACAGGAGTGGATCACTGGACAATGGTCAAGAACATCCTGAAATACCTGAAAAGGACTAAGGTTATGTTTCTCGTTTATGGAGGTGACAAAGAGCTCGTCGTAAACGGTTACTGATACGTCTCCAACGTATCTATAATTTTTGATTGTTCCATGATATTATATTATCTGTTTTGGATGTTTATGGGCTTTATTATGCACTTTTATATTATTTTTGGGACTAACCTATTAACCCAAAGCCCAGTGCCAGTTTCTGTTTTTTTCCTTGTTTTAGAGTATCGCAGAAAAGGAAAATCAAACAGAGTCCAATTGACCTGAAACTTCACGGAACTTATTTTTGGACCAGAAGAAGCCCACAGAGTATCGGAGATGGACCGGGAGAGTCCCGGGATGCCCACGAGGGTGGGGGGCGTGCCCACCCCCTTGGGCGTGCCCCCTACCTCATGGACAACCCTGAGGTCCACCGATGTACTTCTTCCTCCCATATATACCCATATACCCTAAAAACTTTGGGGAGCACAATAGATCGGGAGTTCTGCCGCCAGAAGCCTCCGTAGCCACTGAAAACCGATCTAGACCCGTTCCGGCACCCTACCGGAGGGGGTGGGGGAATCCTTCTCCGGTGGCCATCTTCATCATCCCGGTGCTCTCCATGACGAGGAGGGAGTAGTTCTCCCTCGGGGTCGAGGGTATGTACCAGTAGCTATGTGTTTGATCTCTCTCTCTCTCTCTCTCTCTCTCTCTCGTGTTCTTGAGGTGATACAATCTTGATGTATCACGAGCTTTGCTATTATAGTTGGATCTTATGATGTTTCTCCCCATCTACTCTCTTGTAATGGATTGAGTTCTCCCTTTGAAGTTATCTTATCGGATTGAGTCTTTAAGGATTTGAGAACACTTGATGTATGTCTTGCCATGCTTATCTGTGGTGACAATGGGATATCACGTGATCCACTTGATGTATGTTTTGGTGATCAACTTGCGCGTTCCTCCCATGAACCTATGCATAGGGGTTGGCACACGTTTTCGTCTTGACTCTCCGGTAGAAACTTTGGGACACTCTTTGAAGTTCTTTGTGTTGGTTTGAATAGATGAATCTGAGATTGTGTGATGCATATCATATAATCATACCCACAGATACTTGAGGTGACATTAGGGTTTTGGTTGATTTGTGTCTTAAGGTGTTATTCTAGTACGAACTCTAGGATAGATTGAACAGAAAGAATAGCTTCATGTTATTTTACTACGGACTCTTGAATAGATCGATCAGAAAGGATAACTTTGAGGTGGTTTCGTACCCTACCATAATCTCTTCGTTTGTTCTCCGCTATTAGTGACTTTGGAGTGACTCTTTGTTGCATGTTGAGGGATAGTTATGTGATCCAATGTGGGGACCCCGACTCATTAGTCGTGATCACCGAATGCACGTGTACAATGATCCCAGAGACCAATGCTCACTGAACACACAGAAGCTGAATAACAAGAGTCTTACATCCATACATATCGTCTTACACAAATTATGACCATTATGGTCAAGTCTTACATAGATAAAGCCACAAGGGCTGAATACCAAATGAACTTTAACAGCGGAAATCTTCGTCGATAAATAGAACCCATGCCATCTGCCTTAACCCTACATGCATTCTGACTGGGAAACGTCCTAGTTCGCATGTTCATTTCCAAAGAACTCTTCTTCGAACTTCTGTTCTTCCATGCCCGGCCAATTAAATAACCAGTGGCAAGCCAACGAGTACTTTGAATGTACTCGCAAGCAACCCATGTTTTGGCTGAAGATACAACAATGCATGACATAGGTAATTTTTTGCAGAAAGCTAATTTTGTTGTGTTATGACATGTTCAACAACTGGTAAAACATGCATCATATGAATTCAAGTAACCTTAGGAACTGGTTACAGATATCAACATAAAGGGAGTGGGCTCCAACCCAACTCATCCATGTCAAGTCCTTTCACCTGACCCAAGTAGTTCTTCCCACACACACTGGTTTGTAAACAAGTGGACGTAGCCCAAGATCGGTTACCCAACTATCCTTGACCGTGGACACGGCTATTCGAATAGTTTTACACTCTGCAGAGGTTGCACACTTTACCCACAAGATCCGGGGAACTTCCGTGTCATCCACGGCCCGCGGTACCTCAAGTACCCGGGGTAAGCACCCGATCATTACCTTTCCCTAGACGACACTAACATAGAGTCCACTCGATTGGTAGCAACCCCCGTGCCCAACATTTCTCATCTTAAGAATTTGGAGCCACGCTCCCATATTCATCTCATACCACAAGCACGGGGTACCAACAATGTGTCTGATGCCCTGTAAAAATAGTCATGGCCGCCCTACCTGGCACGACCCCATCCCGATAGAGCGCAACAACAACTCTCTCGTCACTAGTAATGCAGGCTCCAAGCTAGTATCGACCTAGGTAATCAATAATGCCCTTTCCCATATAAGGGTAGAGTGGTTGCGCATGTAAGGTTGGAATAACGGTCGCAACTTAAACCAATCCATTTGAAAACAACACACACACTTGCCTCGGTACACCACTTCGTCATCAAGTGGTTACCCAACTCATTATGTCCCTCGGGCATAAGTGGCACCCGATGGGGTTTTCGAAAAGTTTTTGAAAACAATCTTGCTTCCATCACCATGCATATACCCAACCCATTTGTGTAGCAGCTACTTAGCATGCATAACCCTCATAGAAAGGTAGGGTCATGCATCATGCAAGTGTCAACGAGAAAAGCAGCGGATGCAAACCACCTCAAGTGGTCACCACATTATCATGACTTCGATGCAAGCAATAAAAGTGCCATATGACATGCATAAAAAGGGTTTCTTAGACATGGTCAAAGGGCTGCTTGCCTGGCTCAGCAAAGTCTTCTTGGGTCTTCAAAGTTTTTCTGGTCCAACTCCTTCATCGGCAACACAATCTATCATCGCAAAATAATAACGAGAAAAATAAGGCAATAATAAAACAGAAAAACCAAAGTGCTCAGAAAAATGTCAACTCATTTTTGTTAAATACTAGGGTGAAAACTAAGAAGGGGAAAATTCCTAGTTTTGGTCTTGGAGTGGCAGAATAGGAGAAATGGATTTTCAGAGGGGTTTAAACATATTCAAATTTGAATTTGAATATGAACAGTGCATAAAAGTTGTTTGGGCATGAATAAAAGTTATACCATTAAATAGGTGGGATTTTTAGAAAAATATGGGAGTTGTAATTATTGCATTTGGATGAATATTTAATCTTGTGGATTTTTTGGAAAAGTGACAGAAAAGGAAAAGGAAAAAGGCCACTGTGCAACTAGGCCAGAATAGCCGCAGTGCACAAGCCCAGAGGCGATTTGGCCCAGGCGAGCCGAGCGGCGCGCGCGCCAGGTTTGAACCTGACGGGCGGGGCCTAGGCGTCAGTGAGAGAGAGGGAGGCGAGGGAGAGGAGAGGCCGACAGGTGGGGCCAGCCTGTCATCCCTAACCCTACGAAAGAGGGCCGTCGAGCTCACCGGTGACGTTTTCGGGCACGGCAGGGTGAGCTGATGGCACCGTTGGAGTCCTCATCGTGTCGCCATTCGGGTGGTGCCCTAGTTGGCCGGAGGGGAGCATTGGTTCGCTGGCGACGAGGTTCGCGGCGGAGGAGCGTCGGGCGTTGATGGCTCCGGCCATTTACGACTGCAAAACGAGCGAAAAAGAGGGGGGAAACGGTCAGTGGGGTGCGGGGGTTCCAGATCGGGGCTTAGGAGCAGCGGGGAGAGATTCTACCGTGCGGACGACGGCGAGCCACTGCGGCGGAGCTCGAGCTTGAGCTCGAGAGCTTCCGGAGAGGAGCGGGTGGCGTAGGGGGGGGGTGATTAGGGGAGTGAGAGAGCGAGTGGTGAGGAGAGTAGGGCTCAGGGAGGCCCTTAAATAGGCTAACGGCGGGGTGCCGTGGACCCGTGCACCGGCGGGATCCTGCTCGTCACCACAGGGCTCGGGAGGAGCTGGCGCCGTGTCTGGGGTGTTGCTGGGCGTGGACTACGCCGAGGGGAGCTAAGGGAGAGAGCGGGATAAGGCCAGAGATGCCGCGCGTGTGAGGCCGCTCATTGGAGCTCTCGGGCGGCTGGCGCGCGTGCGAGCAGGGGCAGTAGGAGGGAGAAGGAGGAGGGGGACCAGGCCGTAGCGTATTGTGGACACCGAGGGGCATCGTCGGGTGCGCTGGGGAGGCCCGAGGTGGCCGGAGGTGCTTGGCAGGGGGCGGCTACAGTGCGGGAGCGCACTGTAGCGCACTCCAGAGCAGGAGTGCACTGTAGCGCGCTCCAGAGCGCCCAAATGGCCGACATGGCCATTTTCTATGCAATATGGGTGCGGCCAAAGGCGTTTGGTAGCTCTAGGGGGAAGTAAAGAAGTGGGCTATGGCCTTGGATGCTTTGGGTGGCCAGTGGGTGAAAATAGAGGAAGGAGAAGAGTGGAAATGGGGCTGTCTAGAATAGAAAATTGGTGGTTTCATCCCCTTGATCAATGGGCATTGACATGTGCTAAATGCCAAAGGTAGAGGGAGGTTAGGAGGAGGTGTGGTAAAGGGGAGAACTCATTTGGATTAGTGGAAGAGGCCCAAACAGGGTTTTTAGTTAAAATGCAGAAGGTGTTTGATATGGTTTGGGGTACTTGCACTGATTTCCTTCTTGTGAAACGTGGCAGGGGTGTTTTTCATGACAAAATGACATGGTAGAAGGAAGATGAGCTCATTTGGAAGAGTTTGCTAATGTAACCTTGGCAAACCCTAGAAATTAGCAGAAATGAACTTGTGTAGATCTAGTTGAGCAAATCACTTCCCCTTGATGCACCACTTGGTGTAGTAGCCTCATTTGGTCATGTGAATATTCTCACAAAAGTTGGGATCAAGGAGACAAAGTTGGTAGTACAAAGTTGTTCAAATTTGATTCTGGTCAGAGAGGGTTTTGGGGCATTTTGGTGAGCCAACATGACCTTGATTTATATGAGGCTTTGCAAGGTGATCACAATATGCATTTGTGACTTGCCGGATTTTCCCTGGATTTTTATGAAAATATTTCCTGTAGAAATATTTCAAATCCTTTAAATGGGCATAAATGGTTTTGGGAGGTTTTGTCCAATATTTTGAACATGACCATGTGTTGAAACTCTTATATATGGAAAATATATGTCCACTGAGTTTCCCTGATTTTTGTCAAATATTTTTGAAACAATAAAATAATTTTTCCCTATTAAGGACCATTTCCAGCCTTAAGAAAAAGCTTTTAAATAAAATAGGAAAATAACTTTTAAAATTATATTTTTGTGGTTTATGGGAGTCCTATATCTAATAGGATTCAAATATACCTTTTGAAAGATTTTTCACACCCCAAATCAAGTACTTGCAGTGCAAACCTGAATTCAGGGGGTTTTGGAAAACTAATTTTAGAAAATACTTTTTGGCCAAATTATTTTTGTAAGAAAATACTATATTTCTCTATACACATGGCATGATCATTGGGAAAAAGCTTGGGGCAAGGAGATGAGGTATAGAAGGTGGAGTTGTGTTGACTTTAAAGAGCACTTGAAAAACACAAAGAGAAAACCAACTCAAAAATAAAAGCCAAATGATGCAAAAGTTTTTGTCAAACCACACTTTATCATGATTTATTAGCTTAAGTGTTGTGGCATGAAAATCAGGGTGTGACATCCAATTATGTTATTACTGTTGAGAGAACTTGCACTAGTGAAAGTATGAACCCTAGGCCTTGTTTCCTAGCATTGCAATACCGTTTACGCTCACTTTTATCATTAGTTACCTTGCTGTTTTTATATTTTCAGATTACAAAAACCTTTATCTACCATCCATATACCACTTGTATCACCATCTCTTCGCCGAACTAGTGCACCTATACAATTTACCATGGTATTGGGTGTGTTGGGGACACAAGAGACTCTTTGTTATTTGGTTGCAGGGTTGCTTGAGAGAGACCATCTTCATCCTACGCCTCCTACGGGTTGATAAACCTTAGGTCACCCACTTGAGGGAAATTTGCTACTGTCCTACAAACCTCTGCACTTGGAGGCCCAACAACGTCTACAAGAAGAAGGTTGTGTAGTAGACATCAAGCTCTTTTCTGGCGCCGTTGCCGGGGAGGTTAGCGCTTGAAGGTATATCTTTAGATCTTGCAATCGAATCTTTTTGTTTCTTGTTTTAGCACTAGTTTAGTTTATAAAAGAAAACTACAAAAAAATATGGAATTGAGTTTGCCTCATACGCTTCATCTTTTTAATATCTTTCGTGAGTTTGATGGAAAGGAAAATTGTGCCAAAGTGTTTGAAGAAGAATGCATTAAAATGTTTGGCACTAAATCTTTGAATGATGAGCATGATTGGAATTTTGTTAGTATGAACTCCTTGAATATCCAAAGTACTAATGATGATTGCACTAGTTCCGATGAGAATGTCTCTTATAAGCATGTCGATTTTTGTGGAGTGCATAGAGTTTGCATGTACACACCAATTAGGGAAGATAGATTTTGCAAGAGGCATAAGTACTTAGAAACTAAATGGTTGCAAGAAAGGCTAGATGTTTGTGCTGAAAATTTAAATTTTCTTCGCCGTACTTGTGAACTTTGCAATGAACGTGGTCATTTAACCATTCGATGCAAATTGTTTCATGATCTAATCGTTTCCGAAAATTGTGATGACTTGATTTCTCTTGCACATCATAATGAACTTAGTTTGCTTATGGGTTATGAAGAAATAAAACGTATAACTAACTATCTTCCAGTATTTGCCCGTGATAAACTTCTTGGTTTTGATCTAGAGGAAATTTATATGTATTGTGCGGTGAATTGTATTGAAAATCCTTATATTGCCAACTGCATAAAGAAAAGAAAACAAATAGAATATGAAGAGAATACTAATGAAAGGGAAGAGACTTCCCAATATCCTCCTATTATTTCTTATGATGAATCAGGTAACGAGGAGGAGCCTTCTATTCAACCAATCTCATTAATAAGGAGCTCCAAAAAGAGGGTTGAACCCACACATGATGTGAAGAAGAAAAAGAAACAACGGAGAAGCAAAGGTAAAAAGGTATCTCGCCCAAATGATGTTGCTCCTATTACTCCTTGTGATGATGATAATTGCTATACTTTCGTGCTATCCATACTATTAATGATGAGAGCGATTATTCCTATGATATGAAAAGGCCCAAGCTTGGGGATGCTATGTTTAATGAAGATGATGTTTTTGAGAATGTATTTGCTGCAATTAATGTTTGTCCCAAGCTTGGGGATTCTATGTTTAATGAAGATGATATTTTTGGTCTCCCAAGTTTTGATATGCAAATTTATAATGATGATAGCATGCCTCCTATTTATGATGATTATATTGATGAAAGTGGGTTTGGAAGAGTGTCAACTTTAGGAAGTAATGATCCCACTATTTTGGAGGATGTTGAATCTTATTGTGATAATTATGAAAGTGGATTTGGAGAGGTCATGACTTTATTTAGTGATGATTCCACTATCTTGGAGGAGGTTTCAATCGATTATGACGAGAACAAAGTTGCTACTTATGATAATTACTGTGATGATACATATGCTATAAAAATTAGTGATGATTATATTTATAAGACTTGTCATGATTATGATTACCCTTTTTCTAAACATTACTGTTTTAATGTGGAAACAATTTATAGTATTCGAGTCTCTTATGATACTTCCACTATTCCGAATGAGAAGAATTTTGCTTGTGTGGAGAGTAATAAAATTTCTATGATTGTAGATCATGAAAAGAATGCTTTAGGTGATGGTTATATTGTTGAATTCATTCATGATGCTACTGAAAATTATTTTGAGGGAGGAATATATGCTTGTAGGAATTGCAATAATATCAAGTTTCCTCTCTATGTCCTTAAAGTTTTGAAGTTATGCTTGTTTTACCTTCCTATGCAAGTTGATTCTTGTTCCCACAAGTTGTTTGCTCACAAAATCCCTATGCATAGGAACTGGGTTAGACTTAAATGTGCTAGTCATATTCTTCATGATGCTTTCTTTATGCTTCAATTCTTATCCTTTATGTGAGCATCATTGAAATCACCATGCCTAGCTAGGGGCGTTAAACGATAGCGCTTGTTGGAGGCAACCCAACTTTATTTTTGTTCCTTGCTTTTTGCTCCTGTTTAGTAATAAATAAATTATCTAGCCTCTGTTTTGCTTGTGTTTTTTGTGTTTAATTAGTGTGTAGGATTGAAAGTATGTCTAGAGGGGGGGGGGGTGTGAGTAGACTACTTGACCAAATAAAAATCTATCCTTTTCCCAATTTTAGTCTTTGGCATATTTTAGCTATCTTAGCACAAGTCAAGCAATCTTAACACAATTCAAGCAAGCATGCAAAGAGTCTATGAGCAGCGGAAAGTAAAGCATGCAACTTGCACGAATGTAAAGGGAAGGGTTTGGAGAATTCAAACGCAATTGGAGACACGGATGTTTTTGTCGTGGTTCCGATAGGTGGTGCTATCGTACATCCACGTTGATGGAGACTTCAACCCACAGAGGGTAATGGTTGCGCGAGTCCATGGAGGGCTCCACCCATGAAGGGTCCATGAAGAAGCAACCTTGTCTATCCCATCATGGCCATCGCCCATGAAGGACTTGCCTCACTAGCGGTAGATCTTCACGAAGTAGGCGATCTCCTTGCCCTTACAAACTCCTTGGTTCAACTCCACAATCTTTGTCAGAGGCTCCCTAGTGACACCTATCCAATCTAGGAGACACCACTCTCCAAGAAGTAACAAATGGTGTGTTGATGATGAACTCCTTGCTCTTGTGCTTCAAATGATAGTCTCCCCAACACTCAACTCTTTCTCACAGGATATGGATTTGGTGGAAAGAAGATTTGAGTGGAAAGCAACTTGGGGAAGGCTAGAGATCAAGATTCATATGGTGGGAATGGAATATCTTGGCGTCAACACATGAGTAGGTGGTTCTCTCTCAGAAAATGTGTATTGGAAGTGTAGGAATGTTCTGATGGCTCTCTCCAAGAATGAAGAGTGGGTGGAGGGGTATATATAGCCTCCACACAAAAACTAACCGTTACACACAATTTACCAATCTCGGTGAGACCGAATTGAGAAACTCGGTCGGACCGATTTAGCAAACCTAGTGACCGTTAGGATTTTTGGTGGGACTGAGATTCAACTCGGTAAGACCGATATGGTTAGGGTTAGGGCATAACGTAATCTCGGTGTGACCGATTACACAAACTTGGTGGGACCGATTTTGGTAATAAGCTAACCAGAGAGTTGGTCAGGTAAACTTGGTGGGACCAATTTGCTCATTTCGGTGGGACCGAAATGTTACAAAAGGGAAACAGAGAGTTTACGTTGCAATCTCGGTGGGACCGATCGCTCATCTCGGTAGGACCGAAACATTACAAAGGGAAACAGAGAGATTACAACCCCATCTCGGTGTGACCGAGATCCCTATCGGTGAGACCGATTTGCCTAGGGTTTGTGGCAGTGTCTATGACATCTGAACTCGGTGGCGCCGGATAGAAAGAATCGGTGGGGCCGAGTTTGACTTTTGATTTAGGTCATATGTGGATGTGGGAAGGTAGTTGAGGGTTTTGGAGCATATCACTAAGCACTATGAAGCCAGAACCTCATCAAGCAACACCTCATCCCTCCTTGATAGTATTGGCTTTTCCTATAGACTCAATGTGATCTCGGATCACTAAAATATAAAATGTAGAGTCTTGAGCTTTGAGCTTGAGCCAATCTTTTTGTCCTTAGTATTTTGAGGGGTCCAGTTTCCTCATCCATGCCATGCCATTCATTGAGCTTTTCCTGAAATATTAATCTTGGAATAGCATTAGCTCAATGAGCTATATGTTGTTAGGAATTACCAAAACCATATAGGGATAGTTGCACTTTCAATCTCCCCCTTTTTGGTAATTGATGACAACAAATAGATCAAAGCTTCGACAAATGATAATAAGAGTGAAAAACATTGTCGCTTTGAGAAGTATGTGAAAAGCAAGAGCTCCCCCTAAATTTGTGCATAGTTTACGATTTGCTTTGGACTGCAAATGCACAGAGAATTAGGCTCATGGGTTACTATTCCATGTCACATACATCTTGGTGGAGCACTCAAAATGATAATAATTAAATACATGCACTCATCACCAAGCAAAGTGAATGATCATATAGGGATAAAAGGATAATGTCATCTAATCAAGCATTAATGTAGCATATGATCAAACACACATGATCATCCAAGTATCATGCAGACAGAAAGTATCTCAAACAAGAAAAGCAAATAAAGTTCAAACACCAAAGCAAGAGAGAATAAAAAGCAACGCTCTCTCTCGAAACCTATGATATGTACATTTTTCTCCCCTTTGGCAACAAGTTACCAAAAAGTTCCTAGAAAATGCATAGCACTAAATCGTCTCTCAGGCTTGGTCTTCAGGTGGTGGTGTCCGGATAACTCCAAGAATGAAGGCTTCAGTCGATGTAGATGGAGCAGATGGAGTAGGTGCTGGAGCTGGTGGCACTGAAGCTGTAGCTGGTGCAGATGAAGTGGCTCTGGTATCTAGAACAGGCACTGCAGCAGACCTCTGAGCTCTAGGCACTCTAGCAAATGCATCAGTGGCTGTCTTGCCCTTCCTCTCCTGCATATCATCCCGAAGTTGCTCCACAACAGACTGGATCTTAGTTACCTTGACATCCAAGTCATAGAACTTTTGCTCCACGATCCTCTCCAGGCTCTCCTGGTTTTGATTCAGGGTGGCCAGTCCCTTCTCAATCCTCAGAGTGGAGGCAATCAAGTAGCCAAGATGATCTTGCTTGCTCTTCAGAAGATACTGAGATGCTTCTTCAGTGGTTGGCATCCTTGCAGCCTTTTCAGCCTTTGCCTTCTCCTTCTTGGCTTGTGCGTGCACAGAAGATGGCTCATTTTTATCCATCACCATAGTGTTGTCCTCAAATTCTGGGTAGATGGGCAGGTGCTCCTTGTCCAGCAGATATATGCCAGTGCCCATCTTGGAGTTAATCAGCTCCTGGATCTGTGGGGCATACCCACAACTCCTCTTCTGATCTGCAGCTGTCCTCTTGATAGTTTCAACTATAAGACTCATGACCTTGAACTTTTGTGGGACATCAAAGATGTGAAGCAAGTTAATTGCATGGCCTCTGATCATCTTGTGATCACCTGACTTTGGTAAGAGAGTGTGCCTGAGGATCTAGTTGATAGTTGGCAATCCTGACAGAAGGTAATGTACAGATCCAAACTTATGTGTCTCAAGAGCAGTGAGGGAGTCCTGGATAAGGGGGTCTCTGGACAGCCGGACTATCTCCATTGGCCGGACTGTTAGACTATGAAGATACAAGATTGAAGACTTCGTCTCGTGTCCGGATGGGACTCTACTTGGCGTGGAAGGCAAGCTAGGCAATACGGATATGGATATATCCCCCTTTGTAACCGACCTTGTGTAACCCTAACCCTCTCCGGTGTCTATATAAACCGAAGGGTTTTAGTCCGTAGGACAACAACCACAACATACAATCATACCATAGGCTAGCTTCTAGGGTTTAGCCTCTCTGATCTCGTGTTAGATCTACTCTTGTACTACCCATGTCATCAATATCAATCAAGCAGGACGTAGGGTTTTACCTCCATCAAGAGGGCCCGAACCTGGGTAAAACATTGTGTCCCATGCCTCCTGTTACCATCTAACCTAGACGCATAGTTCGGGACCCCCTACCCGAGATCCGCCGGTTTTGACACCGACATTGGTGCTTTCATTGAGAGTTCCTCTGTGTCATCGCCGTTAGGCTTGATGGCTCCTACTATCATCGATAGTGATGCGGTCCAGGGTGAGACTTTTCTCCCTGGATAGATCTTCGTATTTGGCGGCTTTGCACTGCGGGCTAATTCTCTTGGCCATCTGGAGCAGATTGAAAGCTACGCCCCTGGCCATCAGGTCAGATTTGGAAGTTTGAACTACACGGCCGACATCCGCGGAGACTTGATCTTCGACGGATTTGAGCCATAGCCGGGCGCGCCGCACTATCGCGATGGGTATGACCTAGCTCTGCCGCGGAACAGTACCCCAGAGGATGCGCCCGCATCAGCTCCGACCCTTAGCTCGGAGCCAACTGCGCTAGTCGAGGACGGGTGGTTAGACACCGCCTCAGGGGCTGCAGTCTCAACGGCGATCGAGCCGAACACCAGCGTAACCCTCTGCGTAGGCCGTGACTCCAAGGTGCCGGACTCTTTTTCTGACTCCGAACCGCCCGCGCCCCTGCCAATCGAATCCGATTGGGCGCCAATCATGGAATTCACCGCCGCGGATATCTTTCAGCACTTGCCCTTCGGCGACATCCTGAATTCACTAAAGTCTCTCTCTTTGTCAGGAGAGCCCTGGCAGGACTATGGCCAACAGGATTGGGATGCGGAAGACGAAGAAATTTGACGCCCACCCACCACCCACTTGGTAGCCACTGTCGATGATTTAATCGACATGCTCGACTTCAACTCCGAAGACATCGACGGTATGGACGACGATGTAGAGGATGAACCAGCGCCTATAGGGCACTGGAAAGCCACCTCGTCATATGACATATACATGGTGGATACACCCAACGAAGGCAATGGCGACGAGATAGCGGACGATGACCCCTCCAAGAAGCAACCCAAGCGCCGACGTCAGCGGTGCCGCTCTAAGTCCCGCCAAAGCAAAAGTGGTGATACCGGCACAGGAGATAATAACACTCCGGATAGTGCCGAAGACAACAACAATCCCCTCCAGCAAGATTTAGAGCAGGAGGATGAAGGAGCCAGCTATCCCGAGAGAGCGGCAGACAGAGAGGAGGAGGATGACAATCACATGCCCCCCTCCGAAGACGAAGCAAGCCTCGGCGACGATGAATTCGCTGTACCAGAGGATCCCGTCGAACAAGAGCGCTTCAAGCGCCGGCTTATGGCCATGGCAAATAGCCTGAAGAAAAAGCAGCAGCAGCTTCAAGCTGATCAAGATCTGCTAGCTGACAAATGGACCGAAGTCCTCGCGGTTGAGGAATATAAACTCGAGCGCCCCTCCAAGAGTTACCCAAGGCGCAGGTTACTACCCCGACTGGAGGAAGAAGCGTATGAGACGGATGATCGGCCACCTCGTGGCCGCGATAGAGAGGCATTCCAGCCAAAAGCTCAGCCTCCACCCCAATGCCATTCAAATAAAAAGGCATGGGGAGATACGCCAGACCTGCGAGACATATTGGAGGACAAGCCAAAGCATTCAAGATCGATCTACGGATCACGAGGGCGCACCACTCTACGAGACGACAAACATCACGCCGGATACAGTAAAAGCAAACCCGTCCGGGCCGAACACAGCGGGCAAGACCTATTCGAGCTGCGTCGATATATAGCCCAATACAGAGGCGCCGCACACCCCTTATGCTTCACAGACGAAGTAATGGAACATCAATTCCCAGAAGGTTTCAAACCTGTAAATATTGAATCATACGACGGCACAACAGATCCCGCAGTATGGATTGAGGACTTCCTCCTCCACATCCACATGGCCCGCGGCGATGACTTACACGCCATCAAATACCTCCCACTAAAGCTCAAAGGACTAGCACGGCATTGGCTTAACAGCTTGCCATCGGACTCCATTAGCTGTTGGGAAGATCTGGAAGCCGCATTCCTCGACAACTTTCAGGGCACTTATGTACGACCACCAGACACCGATGATTTGAGCCACATAATTCAGCAGCCAGAAGAGTCGGCCAGGCAATTCTGGACTCGGTTCCTTACAAAGAAAAATCAAATCATCGACTGTCCGGATGCGGAGGCCTTAGCGGCTTTCAAGCATAACATCCGAGATGAGTGGCTAGCCCAGCACCTTGGTCAGGAAAAGCCGAAACCTATGGCAGCTCTCACGACGCTCATGACCCGCTTTTGTGCGGGAGAAGACAGCTGGCTGGCTCGCAGTAATAACATATCAAAGAACCATGGTACCTCAGATACCAAGGACGGCAATAGCAGGTCACGTCGCAACAAGCATAAGCGCCGCATTAACAGCGAAAATACTAAGGATATGGCAGTCAATGCCGGATTCAAAGGCTCTAAACCCGGTCAGCGGAAAAAGCCATTCAAACAAAGTACGCCGGGTCCTTCCAGCTTGGATCGTATACTCGATCGCCCGTGGGATTGTTGGGTGTTCAAGCAGGCCGGCAAGTTAATTGCCGAAAACAAGGACAAGGGGCCGCATAGCGGTGACGAGGAGGAGCCCTGGAAGCCGCACACTGGAGGACAGAAGAGGTTTCCCCTGCAAGTGCGAATGGTGAACATGATATACGCAACCCACATCCCCAAGAGGGGGCGGAAGCGTGCGCTCAGGGACGTATATGCGTTGGAGCTAGTCGCCCCAAAGTTCAACCCTTGGTCTTCCTGTCCGATCACCTTCGATCGCAGGGACCACCCCACTAGTATCCGTCATGGCGGATTCACCGCACTGGTCCTAGACCCAATCATCAACGGATTTCACCTCACTCGAGTCCTTATGGACGGCGGCAGCAGCCTGAACCTACTTTATCAGGACACGGTGCACAAAATGGGTATAGACCCCTCAAGGATCAAACCCACCAAAACGACCTTTAAGGGCGTCATTCCAGGTGTAGAGGCCCATTGCACAGGCTCAATTACACTAGAAGTGGTCTTCAGATCCCCGGATAACTTCCGAAGTGAAGAGTTAATCTTCGATATAGTCCCGTTCTGCAGTGGTTATCACGCGCTGCTCGGGCGAACCGCATTTGCTAGATTCAATGCGGTACCGCATTATGCATACCTCAAGCTCAAGATGCCAGGACCTCGCGGAGTTATTACAGTCAATGGAAACACAGAGCGCTCTCTCTGAACAGAGGAGCACACCGCGGCCCTCGCAGCAGAAGTGCAAAGCAGCCTCTCAAGGCAATCAACCAGTTCGGCGCTTCAAAGCCCGGACACCTTCAAGCGCGCTCAGGGCAATCGGCAAATAGACCGTCTGGCGCGATCTGAGCTCGCGTAGCAATACGGAGGCCACCCCAATCCCAGCCCAACGGCGATATTCGTGCCGCGCGTACATAATTACGCATTAAAAATACCATGGGCACAGGTGGGGAGGGGGGCACAACTGCGGCACGCCCCAAAACGCGGCCTAAACCGCACTAGGGGCTTCCTGTTTGGTTATTTTTCTTTTTCTTTCAGGACCTTAATCTCTGGAAACACTATACGGCAACACTATTGCCGAACACATGATGCAACAACCTAGGAGGCAGACAGCTACGTTATACCACAGAATTCCTAGGTTGATTACAGTAACGAGTGAAATATTCAATTTAATATCATTCCTCAGCTTGCCCTTGGAAGGGGCATAGTCCCACTCTTTGCTTATCGCACTATCTGTATCACTCTGCTTTAACGCAATTTTTTAATAAACAATGCATGACATTACGACTATTATTGCATTTTTGTTATATATATATATCTATGTATTCATTAATGACGCCTTGCAACCGTACACTCTGGTACGGCCAATACACCAGGGGCTTACGTACCCCACAATGCGGTGTGAAAAGTCCGAACACTTTCACAAGTGCGGCACCCCGAACTTATAGCATTATATGCATCAGCTCCGAATCATGTCTTTGGTCAAATGTTGGGTTTGCCCGGCTCCTATGTTTTGGTACCTTACATTCCGCTCTATCGGCTAAGGTAGCGCTAGGAGAACTACTGCGATTGTGCCCCGGTTCTGCCGGGCTTAGCACCTCAGTAGAGAAAGCTAAAACTGACTGTCATGATAAGGCGAGAGACTGGTCGCTGTTCGGCGAGGTTTTTTGAGTCCCTAAAGACTTATGCCGCTTAGGGCGAGGGGCCGGACCTGTCCGGCTTATAGGCGTGTATCCCGCCCCGAATTCGGCCTTCCAAATATCAGGGGCTTTGCCGAAATTTAAAATTATAGAATTCTATGGCTAAGTGAGAGTGATAAAGCATTATTAGTCCGGTTGCCTTGTTCATTGTGCTGAGCACCTCCCTCGAAGGACCCAAATATGGGAACAAGAGTGCTCAGGTTTATCCCGAACACCCCAGCACTCGTGGCATGGGGGCAGAAGCCGAGGACTAGCCATCTCTCAGATTGGATAAACGGCCAAACAGAAGGTAATATTTTAAATTCAAACAAGTGTTGCATAGCGCATATGAAACAAGTTTTCATAAATACAGGATAAAACGAGCAAGTCTCATTCAAATATTACATCTTTTGAACACTCATACGCGATAAGACGGGCACCCGGCAGAACACCCTCGTAGTACATCTTGGGGTGGCGGTGCTCCTTGCCCTCCGGTGGCCCCTCCTTGATCAGCTTCACGGCGTCTAGCTTGACCCACTGCAATTTCACATGGGCGAAAGCCCAGCGTGCACCTTCAATGCAGACAGATCGCTTGACGACCTCCAGCCGTGGGCAGGCATCCACAAGCCGCCTCACCAGGCCGAAGAAGCTGTTCGGAAGGGCGTCGCCAGGCCATAGCCGGACTATAAAGCTCTTCATGGCCTGTTCGGCCGCCTTGTGCAGCTCGACCATCTGCTTCAGCTGGTCGCTCATTGGCACCGGATGTTCGGCCTCAGCATACTGAGACCAGAACAGCTTCTCCGTCGAGCTTCCATCCTCGGCCTGGTAAAATTGTGCGGCATCGGACACACTGCGGGGAAAATCTGCGAATGCTCCTGAAGAGCTCCGGATCCGGGTAAGTAATCTGTAATTTACTTTTACATGCTTGCTTTGCATATAGAAAGCCTTACCCACCGTTATCTTCTTCATCGCGTCAATCTCCTGGAGGGCCTTCTGGGCCTCGGCCTTGGCACTCTTTGCGCTCTCAAGGGCCGCGACAAGCTCAGACTCTTGCGTCTTTGAGTCAAGATCCAACGCCTCGTGCTTCGTCACGAGAGCCTAGAGCTCTTGCTGCACCTCGCCCACCCGAGCCTCGTGCCTCTCTCGCTCGGTGCGCTCCTTGGCCGCTTTATCTTCGGCCTTGGCTAGCACTTGCTTCAGGGTCGCCACCTCAGTTGTGGCCCCTGGCAAACATACGATGATCCTGTCATTTTGCAATCGCGTCCTCTTTTATATATACACAAGACAGGGTATTACTTACCCTTGTTATCCTCGAGCTGCCTCTTGGCAAGGCCAAGCTCTTTCCTGTACCCCTTGAGGTCCTGCTTCAATACGGCGACCTCCGCAGTTAGTGTGGCGGACGCCAGCAGCGAAGCCTGCACATGCATATTGACATACTTATATTAGACTCCAGCGATATTACTTGATCCTCTGTTTGGCTTTTCTTTGTGAAAACCGAACAAAGCATCAGGGGCTACTGTCTATGCGGTAATATTTCTACTACATTTTAAAACACTTACCACAAAGCCTGTTAGAAGGCTGGCACAGGCTTCAGTCAATCCGCTCTTGGCGGACTGAACCTTCTGGATCACCGCACTCATGATAGTGCGGTGCTCCTCGTCGATGGAAGCGCTGCGAAGTGCTTCCAGCAGATTATCCGGTGCCTCTGGATGGACAGAGGTCACTGGCACAGGCGTCTTGCCCCTCTTAGAAAGAGGCCGCCTGCCCGAGCCCGGAACCGCTGGAGGGTCCAGCGCGGTGTTCGGCTGCGGGCCAAACTCGGAGCTCTCGGGGCCCCCGTCCCAGCGGCTCCTGGAGTTCGGAAGGTCGCCTTGAGGCGCCTCCAGGACTGTCTCCCCTCGACCCGGTGCCTCTTGAGACAACACCTTGGCGTCGTTAGCAGGATGAGGGGAGGTGGTGGTCGGGACTGGATCGCTATCCATGTCCGACAAGCCCAGGGAGCCGTCCGATGATACATCGATGCTGGTTCACGGCGGCCTGCATAATCATGTTCGGCGTTAGGGAAAGCAGTGCGACAAAGGAATGCTATGAGTTACTCTGGTATCCGAATACTTACGATCTCCCCGGGGGCTTGGCCCGGGGCAACCACTCGTCTTCGCCCTCGTCGACGGTGGTGGAACTGTCTGGAAGGAGAGTCCTCCCCTTCTTGGACCCTTCGGCCTCCCCAGTTGGGGCGGCCTTCCTTTTCTTGTCTTCCCTGCCTGGAGGGGGAGAATCTTCTTCTTCCTACTCGTCTTCGGGGGAGGAGTGTGCCGCAGAGTTATCGGACGATGAGTCCGATAACACCTGGCGTCGGAAACTCTTTCGGGTTCCCTTGCCCTTCTTGGTCTTCTCCGGCACCTTGTAAGGAGCCGGAGCCAGCATCTCCATCAGGAGAGCGCTCGCAATGTCTTCGGGCAAAGGGGCCGGACAGTCGATCTGCCCCGACATCTTCTGCCAGTCCTGTCAAAGGTACGAGAGTTTTGATCCCGCACAGAGCCAATCTATATAAAATAAGTATCCTGTGAAAGGTAAAGCAGCTTACCGCACTAGCTTGGCGCTTCGCGCTGAATCCGTGATCCTCAGTAATAGGGGGGGGGGACCTCGGCGCTTTTGAACAGCACCCTCCAGGCGTCTTCATGAGTCGTGTCGAAGAGCATGTTCAGAGTTCGGTGCTGCGCCGGATTGAACTCCCACAAGTTGGACTCCCGTTGTTGGCACGGGAGTAGGGAGTATCTGGCGGATGAGCATAACTTGGACTATGTTGACAAGCTTGAGCTTCTTTTCCACCATGTTTTGAATACATGTTTGAAGTCTGGTCAGCTCTTTTGAATTACCCCAGGACAGGCCCGATGCCAGATCAGAACTCGGGGGCCGCTGCCCATGCAGGGTCGCGTGGCTCGGTGATATAGAACCACCCCGATTGCCACCCCTTTATGGTTTCCACAAAGGAGCCCTCGAGCCATGTTATGTTGGGCATCTTGCACACCATGGCGCCTCCGCACTCCGCTTGGCGGCCGCCCACCACCTTCGGCTTGACATTGAAGGTCTTCAGCCATAAGCCGAAGTGGGGCTTGATGCGGAGGAAGGCCTCGCACACGACGATAAACGCCGAGATGTTGAGGACGAAGTTCGGGGCCAGATCATGGAAATCCAGGCCGTAATAGAACATGAGGCCCCGGACGAAATGATGGAGAGGGAATCCCAGTCCATGGAGGAAATGGGTGAGGAATACTACCCTCTCATGGGGCCTAGGGGTGGGGATGAGCTGCCCCTCATCCGGGACCCGGTGCGCGATGTCGTCGGGCAGGTATCCGGCTCTCCTCAGTTTCTTGATGTCTCCCTCCATGACGGAGGAGACCATCCACTTGCCTCCCGCTTCGGACATGGTTGGAGAAGGTTGAGGTGGAAGTGCGGACTTGGGCGCTAGAGCTCGAGTGTGCGAAAATGGATGAGCAAAGGAGGAAGAAGGCGTGGATAGAAAGGTGAATCCTTATCCCTTTATATGGGCGGACGAAACTAAGCATTCCCACTTACCTGGTAAAACTCGCTTATCCCCCAAACGCCGCAATTGATGGCGCGGTTGGGTTACCCATGCCCGTATTGATGAGAATCCCGTAATAAGGGGACACGATCTCTGCTTTGACAAGACGTGTCGAAAAACTGCCTTGCGTTATGTGCGGGGCTGGTTAAAAGAAACGGTTCGAATAATCACCGGGCCATGACGTAACGTCATGCTGCCAAAACAAGCCAGCAAATTAGATCTGCGAAAATATTATTCTCTCTACGGTGGAATGTGGAACTTATTTTGCATGGTCGGACACTATCCTCGTATTCAAATTCTTCTGTGATGTATTCGGAGAAGGAACCCGCCTTGCAATGCCGAAGACAATACTACGCGCCGGACTCATCGTCATTGAAGCCTAGTTCAGGGGCTACTGAGGGAGTCCTGGATAAGGGTGTCTCCGGACAGCCGGACTATCTCCATTGGCCGGACTGTTAGGCTATGAAGATACAAGATTGAAGACTTTGTTTCGTGTCCGGATGGGACTCTACTTGGCGTGGAAGGCCAGCTAGGCAATACGGATATGGATATCTCCCCATTTGTAACCGACCTTGTGTAACCCTAACCCTCTCCGGTGTCTATATAAACCGATGGGTTTTAGTCCGTAGGACAACAACCACAACATACAATCATACCATAGGCTAGCTTCTAGGGTTTAGCCTCTCTGATCTCGTGGTAGATCTACTCTTGTACTACCCATATCATCAATATCAATCAAGCAGGACATAGGGTTTTACCTCCATCAAGAGGGCCCGAACCTGGGTAAAACATCATGTCCCCTGCCTCCTGTTACCATCCGGCCTAGACGCACAGTTCGGGACCCCCTATGCGAGATCCACTGTTTTGACACCGACAAGCAGCATCTAGGATCTCCTTGTACATGTGTGCCATGGTGTTGTGATCCTTCTTCTTGTTGGCATAGACATCCAAGTCATCTTCACTCTCTTTTGGGCATTGATCAACTTAGCCCATTATGCAACTGTTGACCGGTGCCTCGTACCTTCAGACATCCAGAAAATCCTTCCATATGGGTAGAAGTGAGCTGTGGAGTAGAACTTGTCGGTTTCCGGGTTCCGGCAGACCCTTAAGGTTCGAACTCTGGGGTGTGCACGGAGATCTTTCCAATTTTGACTCGCGCTTCTATGGCTCGCAAGAAATCTAGGCTGGAAAGAAGAACACACAGAGGCCACGAGGTTTATACTAGTTCGGGCCACCGATGTGGTGTAATACCCTACTCCAGTGTGTGGTGGATTGCCTCAGGGGCTGATGATGAACAATACAAGGGGAAGAACGGCCTCACGAGAGGTGTTCTTGAGCTGGTGTGGTATGTTCTACTTGGTCCGCATCCCCTTCCCTCTATGGTGGCTAGTCCTACTTATAGAGGCCCTGGTCTTCTTCCCAAAATGTGAGCGGGAAGGGCGCCAACAATTTTCCATTTTGAAGGGGAACATCTAGTACAAGTTATCCTGACCAAAGGTGGTCTTCGGCTGCCAAAAGCACTGGTGATGACGCCGTCTTGGGCTCCACGATGACCTCCGTCCTGCCGCTCTGCTGGTCTTGGTCTCGTTGCACCGGAATGGTAACCTTTGCCCGATGCCTTGGACTGTGCTTGTTCACTTTGCACCGAAGGGGAAACAACGACGCTGCACAGGCCGGCGCCCGCCTGATCTCGATCGTCATGGCTTGCGTCATGGGCTCCTCGTGAGGTGCCCCTGCCTTGATCTCTCCACCTCCTCGTGAGCCTGCCTGATGAGGCTGCTCCCGAGGAAGCTTCCTATCGCCCGCCCCACAGGGCTTGGCCCCTCGCGAGGGTCTTGAGTTTGAGCTGATGAAGCTGGGCCGCACTGGGCCCCCACTTGAGCCATGTCGCAGGCAGGCAAGTCTGGGGACCCCCGTTCCCAGAACGCCGATAGTAGCCCCCGAGCCCGAGGCGCGTCCGGGCTGGGCCTAGCAGAGAAGCGAAGGGGCAAGCGCGAAGCGCCGCGGGCCCTAATAGCCTACGGCCTTGGGCGCCGCGTGGCAACAGATTGGTCGTGGGCGTATGCGCTTCCCCACGACGCCTCGGCAACCGCACGACTTGGCAAGTCCCTACATGCAGATAAATGGGTCATGATTACCTGCGATCGTGGTGGTCAACGGTTGGCCTTCTCCAGCTATAAGTATGGGACTGTGCGAGCCTCGTTAGCGTATCCCTTCCTGCTACTCCTTTTCTTCTTCTTGGCTACTCGCCATTCCCATGGCTCCGCCGAAGAGATTCTCGGCCGCGGAGAAAGGAAAAGCTCATCCGGCAGGGCCAGACTCCCCACCGACCAAGCGCGGCCGGGGCCTCCCTCGCAAGCACCCCGCGGTCCCCGCAGTGGCTTCCCGTGGCCATGGAGGCGGTTCCCTGCACGGTGGTGAGCGCTCGGTTATCGATGGGAGGCACGCCATGGCCGCGAGGCCCCCCAGGCCGCGCTTTCGCTTGGCGGAGGTGCCGCCGGATTTCGTCGTGTGGTTGGGGGACCCGACCAGCACTTGGCTCCAGCTTCCCCGTTTCTTCGTAGGTGAACTGCCGGACGATGCTCGGGGCGGCCTCTGGCTTCAGGCAGATGGTTGCTGCAGCAGGGCCTCCTAGGCTTCGCTGGAGGTCTCTGCTTCTGGGGATGCGGTCCTGACCCGCGGCTGGCAAACGTTTGCCCGTGCGCGCGGCCTGAGCCGGCGGTGCACCCTGCACTTCAAATTCGATGGTGACGCCACCCTCTACATGTGGGTGTTCAGGGAAGATGGTCGCCGCGCTGGGTGCTTCCCTAAAGACGATGACCGCGGCCGCCTGCCCAGCCTTGGTGTTGACCAGGATGAAGACGGCGGAAGGCATGTAGGCGGTGGCGCTTGGGGCTCGCCAAGCTTTGGCGATTCCTTCTCAGGCAGCAGCTCCTCCAGCGGTGGCCGGGACCAGCCCCCGCGCCGTCGCACCTGCCTGGATGAAGGTAGCGGGTCAGCCAGCCGTCGCGCCCCGGTGAAGCAAGAGGAGGGGTCCGCCTGAGCCCCAGAGGCAGCTCGAGCTTTCGCCGCAAGTTGGTGCCGAGCAAGTCATGCCCATTTTGTTTTTCTTCTTTCCCTGCGCAGAAAAAGAAGGTAGTATAGGGCCCTACGGGGGCGTCTTAGAACTGTTGCTGTTAATCATTGTACTGCTTCTGCTATTTCTGCATTATGTTTCTGCGCCGCGTGCCCATGTGCAGGGATTATTTAGCTCAGTGGGGCTTGACGCGGTCCTCGCCTCCCGAGGCTGATGCCTCGCCGCGCGCTTCATTTCCTGCAAGGATTAGTAGGAGGAGTAGCCTTCGGTTTGGTTGCAAGGGCAATCGGCCCAGGTCCCGTGCTCGTGTCGCGATGCCCGTGGGGCACGGACTAGGAGGGGTGCTCCCGCAGCGGACCCAGACAGGAAAGCTTCAAATGATCGGTGCAGAAAACACTCGCGAGGGCGCCCGCGAACCTCCCTCGCGAGATTTGCGAGAGAAAATGAGGCAAGTGAGTGAAAAGGACAAAGAATCACAAGCCTGGGACGGCAACGGCTCCAGTAAAACTTCAAACAGGAATGAACAAGCCAACTGCAGAAAGCAAATGAAAAAGCCGCGTCCGTCACCTATTCTAGTCTTCGACGTCTTCTCACCAGCGCGGAGCTAAGTGCTGCCACTGGGCGTGGGCGGGAGCCCCCGAGGCCCGAGGGCGGCACTCCGGAGACTCCGGGGCGTGTACAGCCCCACTCATTATTACGTGAGAGTGTCATGGGCGGCGAGCTTCACATGCATTGGCCTTCTTCATAGGCACCGGGACTTTCCCAAAACGCGGCAGCTTCACAGGCATTGGCCTTCTTCACAGGCACCAGGCCTTTCCCAAAACGCAGCAGCTTCACAGGCATTGGCCTTCTTCACAGGCACCGGGCCTTTCCCAAAATGCGGAAGCTTCACAGGCATTGGCCTTCTTCACAGGCACCGGGCCTTTCCCAAAATGCGGCAGCTTTACAGGCATTGGCCTTCTTCAACGGCACCGGGCCTTTCCATAGGCGCTAGGCCTCGCTCAGGGATAGAACCTCCGGAGATGTTGAGTGTTCCACGCATTCTGGACGGGTACCTCCTCCGGGGTCTCCAAGCACGTGGAGCCAGGCCTGGAAACATGAACAACATTGAATGGGCCCTCCCACATGGGAGAGAGCTTGTGCAGCCCCTCCCTGGAGAGAACCCGTCTGAGCACGAGGTCCCCTACCTCAAGAGTTCTGGGGTGGATGTTGCGGCAGTGGTATCGCCGCAGCGCCTATTGATACCTTGCCGCTCGTAGCGCGGCTTCTCGACGGCGTTCCTCCCCCAGCACGAGATCCGTCCCCCGCATGGCGTTCTACTGCGTCTCGTCGAATGCCAAGACCCGCGCGGAGCGATGCCTGACCTCGTGAAGGAGGACAACTTCTGCTCCGTAGACGAGGAAGAACGGGGTCTCGCCAGTAGGCTTGGCTGCAGTTGTGCAGATAGACCACATCACAGACTAGAGCTCGTTGTACCAGCCCCTGTCGCGAGCCTCCAGCTTCTTCTTGAAGGTCCTGGCTTTGAGTCCCCTCAGGACCTCCGCGTTGGCTTGCTTGGCCTGGCCGTTGCTCCGAGGGTGCGCCACCGAGGCATAGCATATCTGTGTTCCAAGGTTAGCACAGTATGTTTTGAAGAGATTACTGGTGAATTGCGAACCGTTGTCGGTGATGATGCAGTTAGGCACCCCAAACCGGCTTAGGAGACCCTTGATGAACTTGACTGCGGAGCCTGCTGGGATGGTGTGGACAGCTTCAACCTTAGCCCACTTGGTGAACTTGTCCACAGCGACGTAGAGGTAGCGATAGCCCCCTGGCGCCCGAGGGAACGGGCCCAGAATGTCTAGCCCCCAAACTACGAACGACAACGAGAGGGGTATAGTCTGTAGACCCCCCGCCGGCTGATGGATCTGCCTAGCGTGGAACTGGCAGGCCTTGCAAGCCTTCACCAGCTCAATGGCGTCGCTGAGTGCTGTGGACAAGTAGAATCCACTGCGGAATGCCTTGCCGACGAGGGTTCACGACAATGAGTGGTGCCTACAGTCTCCGCCGTGTATGTCCGCCAGCAGCTCCTTCCCTTGCTCTCTGGAGATGCAACGTAGGGACACGTCATTTGGTCGCTTCCGGTAGAGCTCCCCATCCTTGATGCAGTAAGCCATGGCCTGCCGTGCTACACGCTCTGCCTCCTCCTCGCTCTCTGGCGGGGTCTCTTGCATCAAGTAGTTCTTGAGCTCTGCGATCCAACTTCCTTCCTGAGGCTCTAACGCCAGGAGCAGGCGTGCCCGTGAAGCCAGGCCGCAGGCCGGAGCTCCCGAGGTAGGCGGCTGAGGGAGCTCCTCCCTTTTTTGGCACAACGACCGGATTAGCAAGCCAATCTGGGTAACGGACCTCGCGGATAACTCTTGCCGCTTCTAGCTTCCGGGTCTCCTGAACGATGAAAGCTTGTTTCTCAGTGGACAGTCGCCTCGCCTTCTACTTCACGGGGTGCATGTTGGGGAACACGTTAAGGTGATGCTCAATCACACCCCTCGGGACCCCTGCTAACTGATCAGGTTCCCATGCGAACACCTTCTTGTTCGCACGCAGGAACCTCACCAGGGCCTTCTCCTGCTCGGGCTCGAGGTTGGCTCCTATGGTGAAGGTAGCATCAGTGGACCCGTCCTCGTCGACCGGTACCTGCTTGGTTTCCGCCTTGTCTTGGGTGAACAACTGCTTCTTTTTAGCCGGCGCAGCCCCCTTGGGCTCAAGGGCGTCGGTGCTAGTGGGCTGCGCCATCGCGGCCGCCTTGAAGGCAAGCTTGAGCGCCTGCAGTGCATCCCTTGTGTCTCCTGACACGGTAAGGACGCCGCTACTTCCGGGCATCTTCATGAGGTTGTACACCGGGTGAGTTGCTGCCATGAACCGGGCCAAGGTTGGATAGCCGAGGATGGCGTTGTAGGGGAGGCCGATGGGGGCGATGTCGAAGTCGATCAGCTCTGTGCGGAATTGTCGTGGGTGCCGAAGGTCACCGAGAGGTGGATCTATCCCAAGGAGGCGGTGGAACCGACTCCGACACCCGAGAAAGGCCTGCTAGGCAGAAGCCGGTCTAGCGATACGTGGAGGAGGCTGAAGGCCTCCACCGAGAGCACGCTGAGGCCGGCACGGCCATCGATGAGGGTCCTAGTGACGGCCACCTGGCAGATGGTGGGGGTGCATAGCATCGGGAGCGCGCCCGAACCGATGGGATTGATGGGGTGATCATCCGAGTCGAAGGTTAGATCGGCCTCGGGCGCCACCCAGCCCGGGGGGGGAGGGTCTTCTCGACGCTTGGAGGCGGTGCTGATCCTGCGGGTGAATGGCTTGACGTGGCGGCTCGGGGGTGGTGCTTGTGAGCCACCCAGGAGAGCTGCGATGACGGGCGGCACTGGTGCAACATAACGGGCGAGGAAGAGGTCGCGCAGCTCCTCCCAGGAGGTCCCAGAAGCCGTCGACAGGTCGAGGAGCCATGCGCGCGGGTCACCAGCGAGGGCCATGGGGAACCAGTTGGCCATCACTCGGTCGTCGCCCCGGCTTTGAGGACGGCCTCCTCATATGCCAGCAGGAAAACCAGCGGATCCGTCGCGCCGTTGTAGCGCGGCGGCGTCTCAGGCTTGAATTTGTGCGGCCACTACACCTGTCGCAAGGTGGGGGCCAAGGCTCGGAGCCCCCGGCCCTAGTGCCGGCATCGGTTGCCGGAGCGGGCGGCGCATTGTCCGCCATGGGGGCGAAACGCGATGTTGGTGGAGAGCGGGTCGTCGTGAGGGAGAAATCCGGCGCACCCCTACCTGGCGCGCCAAATGTCGGATTCCGGGTTCCGGCAGACCCTTAAGGTTCAAACTCTGGGGTGCACACGAAGATCTTTCCACTACCGACTCACGCTTCTATGGCTCGCAAGAAACCTAGGCTGGAAAGAAGAACACACAGAGGACACGAGGTTTATACTGGTTCGGTCCACCGATGTGGTGTAATACCCTACTCCAGTGTGTGGTGGATTGCCTCAGGGGCTGATGATGAACAATACAGGGGGAAGAACGGCCTCGCGAGAGGTGTTCTTGAGCTGGTGTGGTATGTTCTACTTGGTCCGCATCCCCTTCCCTCTATGGTGGCTAGTCCTACTTATAGAGGCCCTGGTCTTCTTCCCAAAATGTGAGCGGGAAGGGCGCCAACAATTTTCCATTTTGAAGGGGAACATCTAGTACAAGTTATCCTGACCAAAGGTGGTCTTCGGCTGCCAAAAGCACTGGTGATGACGCCGTCTTGGGCTCCACGATGACCTCCGTCCTTCCGCTCTGCTGGTCTTGGTCTCGTTGCACCGGAATGGTAACCTTTGCCCGATGCCTTGGACTGTGCTTGTTCACTTTGCACCGAAGGGGAAACAACGACGCTGCACAGGTCGGTGCCCGCCTGGCGCCCGCCTGATCTCGATCGTCATGGCTTGCGTCATGGGCTCCTCGTGAGGTGCCCCTGCCTTGATCTCTCCACCTCCTCGTGAGCCTGCCTGATGAGGCTGCTCCCGAGGAAGCTTCCTATCGCCCGCCCCACAGGGCTTGGCCCCTCGCGAGGGTCTTGAGTTTGAGCTGATGAAGCTGGGCCGCACTGGGCCCCCACTTGAGCCATGTCGCAGGCAGGAAAGTCTGGGGACCCCCGTTCCCAGAACGCCGACAGAACTGCATGATAAGCTCATCATTCCATTTTGTGAGCTTCTGAGCCACAAACTCATCAACTCCACAAGCCTTGAAACTGTCATACACACCTGGATAATGTTCATCATTCTCCTTAATGTAGTCCCAGTCGACCCATCTCATGTCACACACTATTGGTTTCTTGTCAAGCAAGATGGTCTCATAGAAGTCCTGCTGTTCCTTTGTATGGAACCTGTAGTCCACAACAATCCTTCTCCTGGTGGCATACGGATCAGACTCTCTCCATAGCCTCAATCCTGAATCCTTCCTGATCTTCATGTTTTTAGCTACTGGATGAGCATCATTGTGATCTGGAATTTTTGGCTTCAACTTCCTCAAGACATGTGACTCATCATCTTCTTCTTCCATTTCAGCTTTAGGCACTGGGGCCTTGTTCTTCTCCTCAGTAGGGATGTTCCTAGTGCTCCTCTTTGGTTTTGGCTTTGGAGCTGGAGCAGCAGCCTTAGGAGCAGTCTTAGGCTTAGATGGAACAGCCCCTACCCTGATGGCATCACCCATAAGCTTCTGAGCTTTGGGTGCTGGTGCAGCATCTTCTTCCTCTTCCTCTTTAGAATCTCTCATGATTGAGGATCTCCCAAGCACTCTAGCAGTGGTCTTCTTGACCCTCTCTTTCCTCTTCTTCCCTTCTGCAGCAGCTTCTTTGGGTTCGGATTCCAAAGATACTTGAGTAGAGGCTCTGGCTTTAGACATGGGAATTCTCTTGGCAGGAACCTTTTGCTTCATGCCTGGCTTGGTGGCAGCAGCAGTGCTATATTCCTTCTTAACCACTTTCTTCTTGGAAGTGGCCTCATCCTCAACTACTACCTAGTCTTCATCCTTAGATTTAGACGTTTTGTTCTTTCTGGCCCTGGTGGCAGCTTTGGGTAAGTTGCTTGGGGTGCTCCTACTACCCTCATCAGAGCTGCTAGAGGGACTAGTGCCCTCACTCAAGTGAACCTGCTCCTCTGACTTGTTCTGGCTATCACTTTGATCTAACATAATGCAATCTCTGACAGCTGACCCTGTGAATAGATTATAGATGAGGTAGTGTGGACGAGCATCACAAAATGCAGAGGTTTTTGGAAAAGAATGAGTCAAAAACTTAGTTTTAGTTTTCCACAGAAAGCATTTCGGATCAACCGATTTGTAAACTCGGCGATACCGAAGCAGCTGTTGGAACCTAAACTAGTGAACTTGGTCAGACCGAGTCACAGTTTGGTGGCACCGAAACTGCTAGGGTTTCACAAAGTCCTGAACTCGGTCACACCGATTTGCAATTCATGGTCGGACCGAGAATCACATGTGCAATGGCCTGAGCCAAATCGATGGTACTGAGTTCCACAGCTCGGTGGGTCCAAGATGGTTTCGGCGGAAACCTAACCCTAAATTCTCAATTCACGACTAAACTACGGAGTGTTTTCGATGGATAGAATGATCTCAATCGTGGCAAGATACATGGCGAACACAATGTGCTAGGAATCAGATAAGGATAGCACAATGATCGAGTTCATACCCTAGTTCGGCGATGAACTCGCTACGACGGCAACGGCGGGGATGATTCCCGTTGACGGCGGCGGAGACCAGCGACAGGAGGCGGCTGGCGACGAGGAGGACGATCCGGAGACCCTGGAGGCAGAGCGGGCTAAGCGTGGGTCGAGGAGGTTCGGAAAGTTTTCCAAAATTTGACCCGTGGATATATATAGCCCGACCCTGTCGGTGTGACTGAGTGGAACAACTCGGTGGCACCGAGATTCATAACTGCAAGTAGTTACTGAAACTCGGTGTGACCAAAAAGTTCGAATCAGTTGCACCGAGGTTGAAAACCTAGATCGACTTAGTGATCTCAGTATGACCGAAATGGGTGAATCGGTCAGACCGAAACGCACAAAGAAGTTTTGGAAGTTTAAGTATATGACGAATCGGGGACTCCGATTGCTCCTCACACAGAGTGGTTTGAATCTGACTTGATCAAATTTTGTGATGCAGCATGAATAGAGTTTGAGACGAGAAAAGCATAGATAGCTAGAGAAGGTTCTTAGGCATTCTTGTCCATCCACTTGGCCAAAAGAAAAATAAACCAAACAATCAAAACAACAAGTGGTTGTTCTCGAATGAGTAAATTATGCAACCAACATGCTCACACAATAAAATGACAAATGAAATATGTGGCAAAGCATGAACAAAAAATTCTAGCATCTATCAAGCAATTGGCGATGACTAGGTGATCTATATATGAGTATATTGACTTAGGAGTCAAATGAGAACATTTGATCATAGGTCATACTCATCGTTTAAGCACAAGTGGGGTTACCACTTTTACATAAAGCATTGTTGTGTTCACACCATTAGAGTTGCTTTAACTCAATTGTTAGAGTAAAGCTCCCCCTAGATGTGAGATCCCCCCTAAGAGGGATGAACTAACCTTGGGTTTTGTCGATGATGAGTTCATGTAGATGTTGAAGATGTGGATGCTCAATGTTGATGTAGATCATTTGGAGCTATCCTTTGGAGTGAGCTGCACTTTCAATACCTACACGGGTTAGTCCCACAAGGAACAAACAAGGATATCCATAGATATAGAGTGATGCACACACAAGATGATGTCTATGAAAGCTTTAGGTTACCTTGTCCCTTGTCTTACCAACAAGAGGGTTTGTGACTCCTTGAACTAGTGCAAGATGTGGAAGTTGATTGCACTCGTTCTTGCCAAAATGATAAGAGTGAAGTATGTTGGCGGAGTCACCCTCAAGAACTCTCTAGTTCTTCTTCTTTGGGATCCACACCATCTTGATGGGAATCCTCGGAGTTGTAGTTGTACTTGATGAAGTGGAACTTGATGTAGTCTTGGGAACCCACTTGACCAAGGCCTTAGGAGCTTCTTCAAATGCATCAATTTCCTCTTGAAGCTTGTCCTTGCCTTTTTGCTTGTGGTCTTGTGGTGGAAGATCATCTTGAGCTTGTGTCCCTTTGAAAGAAGTAGGATCATACTTCTCTTGTTGAGGAACAAACTTTGTCTTGGGGTATTGATATTCTTCCCACTCAACTCCATTGGCATTGAACTTTCGTTCAAAACCAATACCTTGATTCTTCCGGTGCCTTCCTTGCTTGCGTACAATTTCCTCGAATTGCTTACTCCCGACAAGGCTCTTGTAAACACCTTTCTCTATAATTCCCTTCAATAAGCTATTTTCTTTCTCAAGTGTAACTTGGCTAAGAGAATCATTAGTGGAATCAAGAGAACTACTAGAAGCAACAACATTGGATTTAGCATGATTATTGTTACTACTAGAGGAAGAATCTTTCTTGTTCTTGTTACTAGACTTGAATTGAGGCATGTAAGTGGATAAGAGTAAACGCTTGGCAATGTAAGAAGAACTTTTCTTGCGAAGATCATCATTGATTGCCTTTAAGAACTCATGCTCTTTCTCAAGATTGAGCTTTTCAAAACATAATTTCTCATGAGTCCATAAAAGTTCTCGATGATCTCCTAAGATAGTTTCATGAGCTACCTTAAGAGTGTTTAGTTCTTTAGTTAGAGACTCAATCTTCTCCTTATCATTGTCATTCGTTTCATCATAGTATTCATCACTATAGTTGTCAACAAGTAAATCATCATCACCTAACAAGTCATCTTCATCACTATTGAAATCAACATACTCGGGGTGTGATACCTTTGGAACTTTGGCCATGAAGCATCTTCCAATTCCTTCATTTGGTGAATCAAATATGTCGTAGGAGTTGGTTGACACAAGTGCTAGACCGGCCACCTTCATCTTGAGTATATTCGGAGTCGGAGTGATAGCTTCTCTTGGAGTCATTGTCGGAGTCGGATCCGGATACCCATTCACCAACGTGAGCTTGATGTCTTCGTTTTGTGTAGCTCCTTGATGACTTGTCCTTCCTTTCCGAATCCTTGCTTCTCCGAGAGGGTCTTCGTTCATATCGATCATCCCTACTCCTTCTTTCCCTTGATGGTGATTCTTCTCTTCTACTTCTTCTTTTGGGAGAATCTTCTC
Organism: Triticum urartu; assembly: GCF_056163025.1. Classification (NCBI taxonomy): domain Eukaryota; kingdom Viridiplantae; phylum Streptophyta; class Magnoliopsida; order Poales; family Poaceae; genus Triticum; species Triticum urartu. Next base: position 186,877,632 of record NC_141873.1, on the reverse strand, counting down.
TTCTCTTGTGGGGAGTCGTACACTCATTGGAGTAGTGTCCGGGCCTTCCACAATTGTAGCAGTTTCGCTCTCGACTAGAAGATCTTTTGTCATTGTAGGACCTTGACTTGGAACTTCTCTCTTTGCTTCTATTCTTGTAGAACTTGTTGAAGTTCTTCACCATTAAGCTCAATTCTTCATTGAAGGTTTGTTTCTCACTTGATGATGTGGGGGCTTCACATGAGGCTTTGTATGCACCACTTTACTTGTTATGGAGCTCCTCCTTGTCCTTGAGTGACATCTCATGAGCAACAATTCTTCCAATGACTTCTGTTGGCTTGAGATCTTTGTAATTTGGCATCATTTGGATCAATGTGCATATGGTATCGTATTTTACATCCAAGGCTCTTAGGATCTTCTTGATGATGAATTTGTCGGTCATCTCTTCACTTCCTAAGCCGGCAATCTCATTTGTGATAAGAGCAAGCTTAGAGTACATTTCAGTGACACCTTCACCGTCCTTCATTTTGAACTTGTCAAGTTGACTTTGTAGCACATCCGACTTGGATTCCTTGACGGAGTCGGTACCTTCGTGCATATCAACAAAGTATCCCAAATTTCCTTTGCATTCTCAAGATGGCTGATTTTGTTGAATTCTTCGGGGCACAATCTGTTGAAGAGGATATCACAAGCTTGAGCATTGTATTCTAGCATCTTCAACTCATCCGCGGTAGCTTCACGATTCAGTTCTCTCCCATCAAAGAATTCACCTTGCAAGACAAGACACACAATAGCCCAAACGGCGGGGTTATGTCCAAGAACATGCATTTTCATCTTATGCTTCCAACTAGCAAAATTAGTACCATCAAAGTAAGGACCTCTACGGTGATAATTTCCCCCGCTAGATGCCATACTCTCCTAGGTTTTGAAACCAAGGCTATGACCACCAAAAGCTATGGAAATCAAAGCAAATGGAGACCAAAGCTCTGATACCACTTGTAGGATCGAAAGTATGTCTAGAGGGGGTGATTAGACTAATTGACCAAATAAAAATCTATCCTTTTCCCAATTTTAGTCTTTGGCAGATTTTAGCTATCTTAGCACAAGTCAAGCAATCTTAACACAATTCAAGAAAGCATGCAAAGAGTCTATGAGCAGCGGAAAGTAAAGCATGCAACTTGCAAGAATGTAAAGGGAAGGGTTTGGAGAATTCAAACGCAATTGGAGACATGGATGTTTTTGTCGTGGTTCCGATAGGTGGTGCTATCGAACATCCACGTTGATGGAGACTTCAACCCACGGAGGGTAACAGTTGCACGAGTCCACAGAGGGCTCCACCCACGAAGGGTCCACGAAGAAGCAACCTTGTCTATCCCATCATGGCCATCGCCCATGAAGTACTTGCCTCACTAGCGGTAGATCTTCACGAAGTAGGCGATCTCCTTGCCCTTACAAACTCCTTGGTTCAACTTCACAATCTTTGTCGGAGGCTCCCAAGTGACACCTAGCCAATCTAGGAGACACCACTCTCCAAGAAGTAACAAATGGTGTGTTGATGATGAACTCCTAGCTCTCGTGCTTCAAATGATAGTCTCCCCAACACTCAACTCTCTCTCACAGGATATGGATTTGGTGGAAAGAAGATTTGAGTGGAAAGCAACTTGGGGAAGGCTAGAGATCAAGATTCATATGGCGGGAATGGAATATCTTGGCCTCAACACATTAGTAGGTAGTTCTCTCTTAGAAAATGTGTATTGGAAGTGTAGGAATGTTCTAATGGCTCTCTCCACGAATGAAGAGTGGGTGGAGGGGTATATATAGCCTCCACACAAAAATTAACCGTTGCACACAATTTACCAATCTCGGTGAGACCGAATTGAGAAACTCGGTCGGACCGATTTAGCAAACCTAGTGACGGTTAGGATTTTTGGTGGGACTGAGATGCAACTCAGTAAGACCGATATGGTTAGGGTTAGGGCATAACGTAATCTCGGTGTGACCGATTACACAAACTCGGTGGGACCGATTTTGGTAATAAGCTAACCAGAGAGTTGGTCAGGTAAACTTGGTGGGACCGATTTTCTCATTTCGGTGGGACCGAAATGTTACAAAAGGGAAACAGAGAGTTTACATTGCAATCTCGGTGGGACTGATCGCTCATCTCGGTAGGACCGAAACGTTACGAAGGGAAACAGAGAGATTACAACCCCATCTCGGTGTGACCGAGGTCCCTATCGGTGAGACCGATTTGCCTAGGGTTTGTGGCAGTGGCTATGACATCTGAACTCGATGGCGCCGGATAGAAAGAATCGGTGGGGCCGAGTTTGACTTTTGATTTAGGTCATATTTGGATGTGGGAAGGTAGTTGAGGGTTTTGGAGCATATCACCAAGCACTATGAAGCAAGAACCTCATCAAGCAACACCTCATCCCTCCTTGATAGTATTGGATTTTCCTATAGACTCAATGTGATCTTGGATCACTAAAATATAAAATGTAGAGTCTTGAGCTTTGAGCTTGAGCCAATCTTTTTGTCCTTAGTATTTTGAGGGGTCCACTTTCCTCATCCATGCCATGCCATTCATTGAGCTTTTCCTGAAATATTAATCTTGGAATAGCATTAGCTCAATGAGCTATATGTTGTTAGGAATTACCAAAACCACCTAGGGATAGTTGCACTTTCATAGTGTTTGTGCCAAGTAGAACCGTTGGGAAGACTTGGGGAAAGTCTTGTTGATCTTGCTGTAAAAAACAGAAACTTTAGCGCTCACGAGAATTGCTGCCATTTTTTATTGGAGAGTGATATTTAGTTAATTCTTTTCGCAGATTATTAATAGATAAATTCCTCACGTCCAGAAGTTTATTTGAGAATTTTATGAGTTCCAGAAGTATACGTTTGATCCAGATTACTACAGACTGTTCTGTTTTTGACAGATTCTGTTTTCTATGTGTTGTTTGCTTATTTTGATGAATCTATGAGTAGTATAGGAGGGTATGAACCATAGATGAGTTGGATTACAGTAGATATTACACCAATATGAATTTATAATGAGTTCACAACAGTACCTAAGTGGTTATTTATTTTCTTATACTAACGGAGCTTACAAGTTTTCTGTTAAGTTTTGTGTTGTGAAGTTTTCAAGTTTTGGGTAAATATTCGATGGATTATGGAACAAGGAATGGCAAGAGCCTAAGCTTGGGGATGCCCAAGGCACCCCAAGGTAAAATTCAAGGACAACCAAGATCCTAAGCTTGGGGATGCCCCAGATGGCATCCCCTCTTTCGTCTTCGTTCATCGGTAACTTTACTTGGAGCTATATTTTTATTTACCACATGATATGTGTTTTGCTTGGAGCGTCATTTTATTCTCTTTTGTTTTGCTTGCTGTTTGAATAAAATACCAATATCTGAAATTCTTAAATGTTAGGGAGTCTTCACATAGTTGCATAATTATTCAACTACTCACTGATCTTCACTTATATCTTTCGGAGTAATTTGTCATTTGCTCTAGTGCTTCACTTACATCTTTTTAGAGCACGGTGGTGGTTTTATTTTATAGAAATAGATGAACTCTCGTGCATCACTTATATTATTTTGAGAGTCATTTATAACATCATGGTAGTTTTCTTTGGTTATGAAACTAGTCCTAATATGATGGGCATCCAAGAGGGATATAATAAAAACTTTCATGTGAAGTGCATTGAATACTAAGAGAAGTTTGATACTTGATAATTGTTTTGAGATATGGAGATAGTGATATTAAAGTTGTGCTAGTTGAGTAGTTGTGAATTTGAGAAATACTAGTGTTGAAGTTTGTGATTCCCGTAGCATGCACGTATGGTGAACCGTTATGTGACGAAGTCAGAGCACGATTTATTTATTGATTGTCCTCCTTATGAGTGGCGGTCGGGGACGAGCGATGGTCTTTTCCTACAAATCTATCCCCCTAGGAGCATGTGCGTAGTACTTTACTTTGATAACTAATACATTTTTGCAATAAGTATGTGAGTTCTTTATGACCATTGTTGAGTCCATGGATTATACGCACTCTCACCCTTCCACCATTGCTAGCCTCGCTAATACCGCGCACCTTTCGCCGGTATCATACACCCACCATATACCTTCCTCAAAACAGCCACCATACCTACCTATCATGGCATTTCCATAGCCATTCCGAGATATATTCCCATGCAACTTTCCACTGTTCCGTTTACTATGACATGCTCCATCATTGTCATATTGCTTTGCATGATCATGTAGTTGACATTGTATTTGTGTCAAAGCCACCGTTCATAATTCTTTCATACATGGCACTCATGCATCATTGCTATCCCGGTACACCACCGGAGGCATTCATATAGAGTCATACTTTGTTCTAGTATCGAGTTGTAATCTTTGAGTTGTAAATAAATAGAAGTGTGATGATCATCAATAATAGAGCATTATCCCTAAAAAAAGGCCAAATAAAAAAAACGAAGGCCCAAAAATAAAAAAATAAAAAGGGGCAATGCTACTATCCTTTTTCCACACTTGTGCTTCAAAGTAGCACCATGTTCTTTATGATAGAGAGTCTCTTGTTTTGTCACTTTCATATACTAGTGGGAATTTTTCATTATAGAACTTGGCTTGTATATTCCAACAATGGGCCTCCTCAAGTGCCCTAGGTCTTCGTGAGCAAGCAAGTTGGATGCACACCCACTTAGTTTCTTTTGTTGAGCTTTCATACATTTATAGCTCTAGTGCATCCGTTGCATGGCAATCCCTACTCACTCACATTGATATCTATTGATGGGCATCTCCATGGCCCGTTGATATGCCTAGTTGATGTGAGACTATCTTATCCTTTTTGTCTTCTCCACAACCACCATTCTATTCCACCTGTAGTGCTATATCCATGGCTCACGCTCATATATTGCATGAAGATTGAAAAAGTTTGAGAACATCAAACGTATGAAACAATTGCTTGGCTTGTCATCGGGGGTGTTCATGATTTAAATACTTTGTGTGGTGAAGATGGAGCATAGCCAGACTATATGATTTTGTAGGGATAACTTTCTTTGGCCATGTTATTTTGAGAAGACATGATTGCTTAGTTAGTATGCTTGAAGTATTATTATTTTTATGTCAATATTAAACTTTTGTCTTGAATCTTATGGATCTGAACATTCATGCCAAAATGAAGAGAATTACTTAGAGAAATATGTTAGGTAGCATTCCACATCAAAAATTCTATTTTTATCATTTACCTACTCGAGGACGAGCAGGAATTAAGCTTGGGGATGCTAATACGTCTCCAACGTATCTATAATTTTTGATTGTTCCATGCTATTATATTATTTGTTTTGGATGTTTATGGGCTTTATTATGCACTTTTATATTATTTTTGGGACTAACCTATTAACCCAGAGCCCAGTGCCAGTTTCTGTTTTTCCTTGTTTTAGAGTATCACAGAAAAGGAAAATCAAACGGAGTCCAATTGACCTGAAAGTTCAAGGAACTTATTTTTGGACCAGAAGAAGCCCACGGAGTATCAGAGATGGACCAGGAGAGTCCCGGGCTGCCCACGAGGGTGGGGGGCGCGCCCACCCCCTTAGGCGCGCCCCTACCTCGTGGATAGCCCGGAGGTCCATCGACGTTCTTCTTCCTCCCATATATACCCATATACCCTAAAAACTTCGGGGAGCACAATAGATCGGGAGTTCCGCCGCCAGAAGCCTCCGTAGCCACCGAAAACCAATCTAGGCCCGTTTCGACACCCTGCCGGAGGGTGGAATCCTTCTCCGGTGGCCATCTTCATCATCCCGGTGCTCTCCATGACAAGGAGGGTGTAGTTCTCCCTCGGGGCTGAGGGTATGTACCAGTAGCTATGTGTTTAATCTCTCTCTCTCTCTCTCTCGTGTTCTTGAGGTGATACGATCTTGATGTATCGCGAGCTTTGCTATTATAGTTGGATCTTATGATGTTTCTCCCCATCTACTCTCTTGTAATGGATTGAGTTTTCCCTTTGAAGTTATCTTATCGGATTGTGTCTTTAAGGATTTGAGAATACTTGATGTATGTCTTGCCGTGCTTATCTATGGTGACAATGGGATATCACGTGATCCACTTGATGTATATTTTGGTGATCAACTTGCGGGTTCCGCCCATGAACCTATGCATAGGGTTTGGCACACGTTTTCGTCTTGACTCTCCGGTAGAAACTTTGGGGCACTCTTTGAAGTTCTTTGTGTTGGTTTGAATAGATGGATCTGAGATTGCGTGATGCATATAGTATAATCATACCCACGGATACTTGAGGTGACATTGGAGTATCTAGGTGACATTAGGGTTTTGGTCGATTTGTGTCTTAAGGTGTTATTCGAGTACGGACTCTAGGATAGATTGAACGGAAAGAATAGCTTCATGTTATTTTACTATGGACTCTTGAATAGATCAATCAGAAAGGATAACTTTGAGGTGGTTTCGTACCCTACCATAATCTCTTTGTTTGTTCTCCTCTATTAGTGACTTTGGAGTGACTCTTTGTTGCATGTTGAGGGATAGTTATGTGATCCAATTATGTTATTACTGTTGAGAGAACTTCCACTAGTGAAAGTATGAACCCTAGGCCTTGTTTCCTAGCATTGCAATACCGTTTACGCTCACTTTTATCATTAGTTACCTTGCTGTTTTTATATTTTCATATTACGAAAACCTTTATCTACCATCCATATACCACCTGTATCACCATCTCTTCGCCGAACTAGTGCACCTATACAATTTACCATTGTATTGGGTGTGTTGGGACACAAGAGACTCTTTGTTATTTGGTTGCAGGGTTGCTCGAGAGAGACCATCTTCATCCTACGCCTCCTACGGATTGATAAACCTTAGGTCATCCACTTGAGGGAAATTTGCTACTGTCCTACAAACCTCTGCACTTGGAGGCCCAACAACGTCTACAAGAAGAAGGTTGTGTAGTAGACATCAGTTACATGGATGCAAGCTTTGACACTGATCAGGATGACTCTAAGTCACAAACCGGATACGTATTTTTATTAAATGGTGGAGCTGTCAGTTGGTGCAGTTCCAAGAGGAGCGTCGTGGTGGGATCTACATGTGAAGCGGAGTACATAGCTGCTTCAGAAGCAGCAAATGAAGGAGTCTGGATGATGGAGTTCATATCCGATGTAGGTGTCATACCTAGTGCATCGGGTCCAATGAAAATCTTTTGTGACACTACTGGTGCAATTGCCTTGGCAAAGGAATCCAGATTTCACAAGAGAACGAAGCACGTCAGGAGATGCTTCAATTCCATCCGCGATTAAGTCAAGGAGGGAGACATAGAGATTTGCAAGATACATATGGATTTGAATGTTACAGACCCATTAACTAAGCCTCTCTCACGAGCAAAACATGATCATCACCAAGACTCCATGGGTGTTAGAATCATCACAATGTAATCTAGATTATTGACTCTAGTGCAAGTGGGAGACTGAAGTAAATATGCCTAGAGGCAATAATAATGTTGTTATTTATATTTCCTTATATCATGATAAATGTTTATTATTCATGCTAGAATTCTATTAACCGGAAACTTAGTGCATGTGTGAATACATAGAGAAACAGAGTGTCACTAGTATGCCTCTACTTGACTAGCTCGTTGATCAAAGATGGTTAAGTTTCCTAGCCATAGACAAAGAGTTGTCATTTGATAAACGGGATCACACCATTAGAGAATGATGCAATTGACTTGACCCATCCATTAGCTTAGCACGATGATCGTTTAGTTTACGGCTATTGGTTTATCCATAACTTATACATGTTCCTATGACTATGAGATCATGCAATTCCCGAATACCGGAGGAACACTTAGTGTGCTATCAAACGTCACAATGTAACTGGGTAACTATAAAGATGCTCTATAGGTGTCTCTGATGGTGTTTGTTGAGTTGGCATAGATCAAGATTAGGATTTGTCACTCGGAGTATCGGAGAGGTATCTCTGGGCCCTCTCAGTAATGTACATCACTATAAGCCTTGCAAGCAATGTAACTAATGAGTTAGTTACGGGATGTAGCATTACGGAACGAGTAAAGAGACTTGCCGGTAACGAGATTGAACTAGGTATGATGATACCAACGATCAAATCTCGGGCAAGTAACATACCGATGACAAAGGGAACAACGTATGTTGTTGTGCGGTTTCACCGATAAAGATCTTCGTAGAATATGTAGGAACCAATATGAGCATCCAGGTTCCGCTATTGGTTATTGACCGGAGATGAGTCTCGGTCATGTCTACATAGTTCTCGAACCCATAGGGTCTGCATGCTTAACGTTCGGTGATGATCGATATTATAAGTTTATGTGTTTTGATGTACCGAAGGTAGTTCGGAGTCCCGGATATGATCACAGACATGATGAGGAGTCTCGAAATGGTCAATACGTAAAGATTGATATATTGAAAGCCTATGTTTGGACATTGGAATGGTTCCAGATGAGTTCGGGCATTTTCCGTAGTACCCAGGGGTTACAGGAACCCACCGGGGAGTCAATGGGCCTTAATGGGCCACAGTGGAAAGGAGGAGGAGGCGGCCAAGGTGGGGGCGCGAGCCCCCACCCAAGCCCAATCCGAATTGGGAAGGGGGGCCGCCCCCCTTTCCTTCTCTCCTTCTCCCCCTTCCTTCACTCTCCTACTCCAACTAGGGAAGGGGGAATCCTACTCCCACCGGGAGTAGGACTCCCCCCCTTGGGCGCGCCTATGAGGCCGGCCCTCCCCCTCCTCCACTCCTTTATATACGGGGGGAGGGGGCACCCCATAGACACACAAGTCGATCATTGATCCCTTAGCCGTGTGCGGTGCCCCCCTCCACCATAATCCACCTCGGTCATATCGTAGCGGTGCTTAGGCGAAGCTCTGTTCCGGTAGCATCATCATCACCGTCATCATGCCGTCGTGCAGATCGTGGAGGTGCCATACCTTCGGTGCTAGGATCGGTCGGATCGTGAAGACGTTCGACTACATCAACCGCGTTGTCATAACGCTTCCGCTTACGGTCTACGATGGTACGTGGACAACACTCTTCCCCTCTCGTTGCTATGCATCACCATGATAGATCTTGCGTGTGCGTAGGAATTTTTTTGAAATTACTGCGTTACCCAACTATCGGCCCATATAAGGCCTACTTGTGTTAGGTCCATTTAAGCCCACGGTCCATACGAGATGTGCAATTTGGCCCGTCAACGGCCCGTTAAAGATTTGACACCATTCCAGCCCATTGTCAGTTCGAGCCCGTTAACAGCCCGCTATATATTTGGGCTCAATATCGGCCCAATGTGATTTCGGCCTGTTAACGGTCCATTCAAGGGATGGGCCAATTTTCAGGATGTACATCTTTCGGCCTTTTAGCGACCCATTTAAGTGTTGGGCGAATTTCCGGCCTGGTGTGTCTTTGAGCCTATTGACGGCCCATAAATGAGTTGGACCATTTGTAGTCGGACCTTAGTTTCGGCCTTTTAGTGACCCATTTAAGTGTTGGGCCAATTCCCGGCCCAGTGTGTCTTTCAGTCTGTTGATGGACCATAAATGAGTTGGGCCATTTGTAGTCGGACCTGAGTTTTGGCCTGTTAACGGCCCATGCTCTTCATGGTCCAATACCAGCCCGGTTTCTCTTTTGGCCTGCTAAAGGCCACAACACAGTTGGGCCATTTACTGTATGACCTGAATTTCGGCCTCTTAGCGGCCCATGCTCTCCATGGTCCAGTACGAGCCCGCTGTCTCTTTCGGCCTGCTAAAGGCCCACAGTATAGTTGGGCCATATGTAGCCCGACCTTAGTAACGGTCTGTTAACGGCCCGTGAAATCAAATGGGCCCACCTGTCGCCCGCTTCGATGTCGGCCTGTTAACGACACGGGAGGTAAGAGGGCTGACCATTAACTTTCGGCCTGGTAACGGCCCATTAACTTAATGGGCCCACTAAATTTTGTACATGTCTTTAGGCCAATTAGATAATTTGAGCCCATTACGACGAGATGCACAAGACCAAAACCGATCAAGAAAAGGTACGACATACAGGGAAAAACGTTGCACATCCAGCATATATTATAGGAAATCACATCCACTGGGCAATCAAAGATTGATGCCAGTGAAAATAAATGAACAGTACCTAACGATCTACAACGTCACAATCTACAACTCAACACGGATGACACCCATAAGCATGTGGGCAAGTTCTTGCTGCTTTGCTACACTGTCTTTGAAAACATTGAGCATCTGTTGTTGCGCACGAATGTGCACCTCTGATTCCTCCACCATTTCCATCATTGCTTCAGCCATTAATTGGTTCACAAACATACATTTTTCCGTTGCATTCGAGACAGAGGAAACTGAACAAATTCAGATGACGATTTTTGGCATGCTTGTATTATTGATAGTGGAGAGTGTCTCGACCACTGCATCATAACATAAATTAGGAGGGGAACCGAACAGATTAATCATGAGTTATTGCCATATTACGTGGCCTAGATTTATTGGAAAGAAACAATGGGGTTGCCTTGCTGTTTTTAGAGTTTGTCTTCTTATCTTCAGCAGCCTGCACCAAATTAACACACAAGCATTGCTATCATTGGCCAGGTCATATAATAGGAAAGCAACATTGGCACAACGAACGTTTGGGAAACTAGCCTATAGCAAATTAACACAATATGGCACAGCTATCATCAGCCAGGTAAGGTAATACGAAAGCAACATTGACAAAATGAATGAATGGGCAACCAGAGCAGCACTACAATTCATTAATGTGCATGATATGAGATAGTACACTCATGTAGCTCAGTATGCAAAAGTACCAGGCAGCTTTCCTTACAAAAATCAACATTGGCACCTTTAACATTTTGCTACAACTAATTTTAGATCAGATAAAGGTTGGATTCACACAGATTATCAAAATACACACTGATGTAAAAATATAGTTATATACAACAGGTACTTACATCAGCATTGGAGCATAGAGAATTCCCGCAAGATATTTTCCTGGAATACGATCCCAATGGAGGAAGTCTTCTATCGTTTAACCTTATTTTCTAAAAGAGATATGTGTAAGAAACATGTAGAAAATATGATCAGAATGCTATAAAGTCTCATGATGCGAGGATACACAAACGCTTCTTAGAATGGAGTTGACATATTTTTGCTAGACCGTGGACTAGTTCTTTGGCCACTAGAATCTGCTTATTATCAGTGGGAGTTGGGTTTCTCTATGCTGGAGCAGTATCTATGAAAACTGGAGTTGGTTTATTATCTCTTGGCGTTTGGATCTTTTGCAAAGACCTGGTTTGTAACCCTTCAGATTCTAACATAGACGTCTTCCCCTTGCATGCCTTATATAGAAGAATGGTGCTTCAATTATAAAACATGCTACAACGGAGACGGAATAGGTACTGAAGAATAGAAAGGCATGACATATTGACATGTATTCCCTCCATCCGGAAATAAATGGATGGGTCTAGGCGTATTTCAGTTCTAGATACATCCAGTTTTATCCATTTCTGTGACATGTAATCCGGACGAAGGGAGTATGATGTAAGAGCTAGGGATACGACAGGACAACAGTGTAAAAAATACTACATGAATGTAAAACTGTATGCTAGCGGAATACATATAGAAAAACACTAAGGAAACATATGCGTGTATGATTGGGAAACTAAGATGGCATTGTAAGAGACCACTAGAACAACACTTCAATGTAAAAAACATGGTATGGTAGACAGATGCAGTACATACCGATGGATAACAATGCATAAGATATTGAGAAGCATGATGTCGAAACTAAGCAGATGGCATTGCGATAGAGTAGAATGATAGTACTTGAATTTGAAAACATGTTATCATGAATGGAATAGGTACTGAAAAACAGGAAGGCATGCCATATTTACATGCATGATCAGCAGGCTAAGCACAAGGCATTGCAACAGAGTAGATGCACTCCAGGACATTATATGCATATTGTACCCATATCAAGGGCCAATTTAGAGCAAGGACCTTATGGGGTGAATAGGATTCATCATATTTCTGCAAGTCTTGTGAAGAACTACCTTTACATGTTCCATCATATTGGGTATCATTGACGTCAAGTTTGTTGGCCGTTACATTGCTCCGTGAGGTTCTTGTGGATAAATCAGTGTGTGCAATTATATCTGACATGCATGGAAGACAACTAGTAGTTAGATTTATGTAATGAGTGCCTGTAGGAGATGACATAAATAGTAGGACTGGGGTTAACTAGCAGCAACAGGTCTCAAAAACTAAAGGGAGAACACAGATGAAAGATACAGAATATGTATCGTTTATACTCAAGATTAACTAGATGTCACACAAAAGTATTAAGGAACAACATAGGTTATACTAGAAGTGGTATAATACTATAATCACCAACCTGTGGGATAGCATTGGCTGATGGATGATAACTATGGAACAACGTTACCTAAAGAACAAGTCACTTAGCTGAACTATGGAACATCGTTAAGTCCTGAACAAGATCCATAAGAGATCAACATGAATATACAGTGAAATGTGATAATCTATTTTCCATGCTTAGATGAATAACAAAGCCATGAATATTGCACACAAGTAAGATGATGGTACAACCTATCTGGCCGCCATCCATAGGAGTGAGCATCATGTGCTGACTTGTCGATGGCCCTGCAGTTGTTGTGGCTGTCCATGTCGGGCACACGCATTCGATGCAAGGAACTGTTGAGGGGGGACTATAGCTCCCTTCTGGTGTATGCTTCCCTCATTGGAGCAGCTGCAATGAGTCGGAAGACGGTGTGGCTGAAGATGCAGAAAACGCATAATGTTAAGAACAACACATATCTCAGATCTGAAGAAATACCCTAAGAGATCAATAGCAAGGTACGAGAGTGGTCACACGTCTGTTGACTGAAGACTAAATTGGGTCACATGATTTTATTTTATTTTGGTACTGTCCGATCTACGCCGGATGGCTTGATGGCCGTCTTGTGCCTCCCTATTGACATTGTTCGGAATCTTCCCCAAAGAGCCAGCGACCATCGGCAAAGCAGCCTGCCTCCGCCGTCTGTGGCCCCGACCAAAACCCCGCTCCCCGCCCCACCGCACTGCCGTGGTTGCGCCGCCCCCGGGCCAATCCAGAAAGACTCGCCGTCATCCAGATCCGGCGGCGGCAGTACGTTCAATGCACACAACTCTAAGATAGCCATCTAAGTGCTGCTTCCACGGCAAACTTGCGCCCCTGCACCCTTACATTAGACACCAGCCAACCGACATCCTAGGAGCTCCGCCGGCTCGAGGGGTGCTGCTTCCCATTGGGAATCGATTGGTCCAGAATAAAAATTCAGACAACTGACGCCTAAATACAGTGATTTGAGATGAGGGTGCGACCTATCTGGTGGCCTGGTGAAGTAGGCAGCTCCAGCTGCCTAGTCAGTGAGGCTGGCGCAGTTGTGGTGGCTACCGGCGGTAGGGAAGCAGAGATGTTGCGATGGTCGACGGCCACGGGGATGCAGCGCCGGGGCTCTGGACGGGTCCAAAGTTGGAGCCGCTCCGGCATCGTGAACAACGGCGGGGGTGAATCGGCTCCAGTATGGTTCACGTGGCCGTCGTCGAGGCAGCTCCGGTAGCACGGAGCAAGAGGCACACGACCCAGTGCATGACGGCAAATGGGCAACGTCTCCGAGATTAGAGAGGATGGAGACTGTGAATTTGGTGTGGTGGGGGGCGCCATGGAGGAGGGGCTGAGGTTTCGCGGCTCGGGAGAAGGGAGCTTCCGGGGAGAAGGTGATTTGGCACCCACGAGGTATGAATGGGGAATTGGGAGGGGGAACCATGTCTTGCCGACGCATTTGTCTGAAATGTGTGTGTGTTTGGGGGGGGGGGGTTATAGTTCTACCCCTACCTTTAGGCTTATCGGCTTTGGTCTGTGTACTGAGGGTTGGGGATAGTAGAGTAACTTTGCTTCTCCCAAATAGTTGGAGCGAGCGATTTCGGGTAAGGAGGGCATGTTTTGAAATATAGTGGGCGCGAGCGATTTCAGGCGAGGAGGGCGTGTTTCAAATATAGTGGGCGCGAGCGATTTAGGGCATGGAGAGCTGTTTTGAAATAGTGGGCGCGAGCTATTTCGAGCGAGGAGAGGGTGTTTTGCCGACCATGGTTTATGAATTATTCGACACATGTCATTTCGGCCAAGTAGAAGGTGCGCTTGGATGAAGTTACGAACCTACCCTCGATGTACAACGGGCCAATTGATGCGTGTCCCACATAGGCCGGTAATTTCACGTCTCCCACTTATTTGCTCGGGCGAATTCCACCGAGCAGAGGGTGTTTAGCGGTTCGTTCAAATTTTGGGAGAACGAGCATCCACGTCTACCTTACCAAGTCGATTCGAATCAAATTTTGAAATATTAGCTTGCCACTTCTTTTTTAGATGGAGAGATGATGCTCTGGAGTAATGTGTTTTTACATGCTCGTTGCTAGCAATTTACTATATGACAAATAGTTGACCCACTCAAAAACGGGAATCAAACCCAAAATGAAATATCTTGATTCAACGAAATAGCTCATTCACCAGGTCAAAATAGTGAACTAAATCCAAAATTGAACACCTCAATCGAGTAGCATGTTGTGTAGTATTATAGTACTCCATGAACATGTTGAAAGTCAAATTAATGAACTTGTTTGATATACACATATCTCCATTCATGTGTGGATTGCAGACAACATGTTCTCCAATTTAAATATTTGAATGCAAGTATATATATCGAAACATGGTTTATATCAGTCTTTGATGCATAAAACGCGACCCCCTCTTCCGGACTCCTGCTCTCTCTCTATCTCTCTATCTCTCGCTGACAATTCAATTCTATCACGCGCATCCAACACACAAACCTTTTTGGTCCCTATCCCTCTCTCTCCGTCTCTCTCTCTCTCTCGCTCTTTGTGTGTGTGTGTGGTGGTGGTGGGGGGGGGGTCTTTCTAGTTCGCATGCATATATACTCCATCTATAGGTCTCCCTCGCACACTATGTATGATTCTCTAGTCCAAGCTAAATATCTTGGGTGCAATCATCGTACGCGCACAAATTCCTTGGCTCGTTGCCTGTAACTCTCTCACGCACCACTCTGTCATCTTGGAGCTCTTCCCTCTCTCTCTCAAACTCTCCATCTACCTGGGTCACACATACACATGCATATCTCACTCGCACTCGATAGACCCATCTAAAACTCTATCTCTCTCCCTCGTTCTCTCTCCATCTCACATGCACACACACACACAATCTCATGCCTAGCCAAGTATGATGGTCTCTCACTCAAATGTAGGCACACGCAGTCCCCTCGATATGTGTATAACTAGCTAATCTTAGTCTCCATCACAAACATGTGCATGATCTATCTCGATTTCTCTCGGGGCATCTTTCTATCGTGCACGCACCTCCCTCGATCTCCCACCCATATAGTCCCCTCATGATCTCGAGGGGATATCTCTATCACAAACACACCGTCTCTCCGTCCCCATGCGTCCATGTTCTCCATGTGTCCCTCTCGACCTTTGTTCCTTGTTGGCCAGACCTCTATTGGACAAGCGCTATAGGGGTGTCTATCTCCGTTGCAAACAATCACGCACTAGCTATCTTCATGTATCTCCTCGCCTCGCTTTTCTATCTCGTAGATGCATGCGTGATATGTTTGCATAAGAAACGAAAAAACGCACACTCTCTCTAATTTATCGTTTGTTGTCCCTTTCTCTTTCACACACATACTCTTTTTGCACACTCACTCATTATCCTTCACACGCACTTGATCTCTCTCGACTTAGGCACTCTCTTCGGTCCATAGCATATAGATTTATTGAAAAGTCAAACATCACAAAGTTGGACCATGTACGTGGAGAAAAACATTTACATCTAGAACGCCAAACATATACCATTAGATTCATCATGAGATGTAGTTTCGTATGATGTATCTTTGGTATTGTAGATATAAATAACATTTGCGTAAACCTGATCAAATTTTCCAAAGTTCGACTTCTAAAAAATTTACATGCACTGCATTATCAAGTGGATGGAATATCTCTTCCCCCCTCTCAGCTATCTGACGCACCACTTAGCCTTATCGGGGCTCCTCTATCTCTCTCAAACTTTATATCTCCATGGTTAACACATACACATGTCTCACTCGTGCTACATATAGACCCATCCAACACTCTCTGCCCTTGTTCTCTATCTATGTGATACGCACCCCCTAAGTACCATAATCCCTCACTCCATCATAGGTGCACGCGCTCCCCCTAAGTATGATTATCTCTCACTAGCCATCTGGAACACACGTATTGTCTCCTTCCATCCATACATCTATCTCGATATCTCTCGGGGTATCTTCTATCACGCACACACCTTGTCACTCGATCTCCCACCCATGTAGTCCCATCACGATCTCGAGGGGATCTCTCTATGACAAACATACACTCTCTCCTCCCCATGTCTGCATTTTCTCCATACGTCTCTCTCGACCTCTCTCCCTTGTTTGTCAGACCCCTCTTGGCCACATAACAGGGGTATTTCTCTCTCGGTTGCACACAACTACACACTATCTCCTCACCTTGCTTCCGTTGTCGAAGATGCATGTGTGATATGTTTGCATAAGACACACACGCCTTTTCTCTACTTTTATCGTGTGTTGTCCATGTCTCTTTCACACACGCACACACACTTTTTTCACTCACTCTTTCTATTTCACTCTCTCTCTCTAGTTAGGGACTCTCTCACATCCATAAGCATATGGACGTTTTGAAAAGTCAAACCTCATAAAAGTTTGACCAGGTATATGTGGAGAAAAACATTTACATCTGGAACGATCATTAGATTCATCACAACATGTACTTACTTCATACTATCATTTATCTTTGGTATTGTAGATATAAGTAATTTCTTTATAAACTTGGTCAAAGTTTCAAAAGTTTAACTTTAAAAAATGTTGGCACTACATTATCGAACGGAGGGAGTAGTTCTCTCTCTCTCTGCTATCTCTCATGGGCCTCCCCTCACACTCGAACTCTCTATACCGACGTATTATATGCTCATTGTGTCAGCGTATAGCTCTGTATATTGTTTAGTTGACCGGTCAACCAGTCCACATGCTGCCTTGTCAGCTCGTGGTCTCTATCTTCGTGTGCTGGCCAATGTGGTAGTGGGTGAAAATAAGTAAACTAGAGGCCCATCTGACACGCGGTGAAGTAAACAAAGTTGAAATCACTCGGGGTAGCACCCCGCACGCTAGTAAATTGAGGGCGCATTGAGGGCACACTTCTTCTACGTGAAGGACGCACTCGCGCACAATTCACCACTTCACGGCGGCATGCACAGAAGGATGCACTCGCGCACACCCAGCAGGCCAGCACACAACACACACCAGCACTTGTGTACACCGGCGTTGCCGCCGATTGAGATGGACGGCGAGGCAGCCAACAAGCGGAGGCGGCTCGAGCCAAAACCGCATCCAACGAGCCTGGACTTCATCAACAGCCTCCCCGACGACATGCTGCTCGTCATCATCGGCCTCCTCCCCACCAAATCTGCCTTGCAGAACGCCCTGCTCTCCCGGCGGTGGCGCCCCCTCTGGCGCCACGTCCCCCTCAACCTCATCGTCGGCAGCTGCCTCTGTGACGGGGATTGCAAACGCATGGCCGTAGTCTCCAAGATCCTTTCATCGCACCCTGGGATATCCAGACGCCTTGACATCCGCATGTTCAGTACCAACTGCAAGGTCCAAGCGAAGTTCAAAAAGTGGTTCTTATGCCCCGCCCTATATGAGCTTGAGGAGCTCAGCTTTGAAGCTGAACGATGTCACTCTCTGCCGCCGTCCGCGCACTGCCTCATGCCAACGCTGCGTCGCGCCAGCTTTAGCTCCTGCTATCTTCCCTAGATTAATGCCGCGCCCGCCCTTCTTCTCCCTCAACTCAAGCAGCTCAACCTCTTCAACATTGGCATCTCTAAGTAGGCTATGGAGCACCTGCTCCGCAGCTGTACTGTGCTCGAGTACCTTCGTCTTGAGCAGATCCACGGGTTCATTAGCCTCCACATCGCCTCAACGAATCTCCGATGGATTATGTGTCTTGCTGGCCCTGTAACAATACATCAATTGGGAAGAGATCACTCCAGCTGTTCCACATTATGGTCATTGAGAATGCGCCTTTCCTTGATAGATTGCTTGTATCTGATCTAGAAGGTCCAACAAAAATCCGGGACACTAACGCGCCGAAATTGACAGTGTTGGTGTACTCTGCCGAATTCTCCAAACTTTTTATTGGATCCGTAATCATTTAGGTACAACACTCATCTTCTTCTCCGTCTTCTTGAAATTCCAATTTAAAATTTTTTCTTGATGTATTTACGACCTTCTTCCAAAAAATGATTCCCACAAGCTTGACCCAATCTATGCGCACAGTGAAGATCTTGGCAATAAAATCTATCGGCCCTAATCTGGATCAAGTTGTTGGATTCCTTACATGCTTTCTGTGCACGGAGAAACTACTCATCAAGGTGAAACTTCTTTCCTATTAGTAAACGGTAATCACAACGTAGCTAATTTTTTTTCCTAATTTTCCCAAATTATGATGACAAGTGTAGTGTTCAAAACGACATCTACGCACTGCACCGAAAGAAATGTTTTTAGTATTTTTTCTCACGTGATCACTTGCATCGTTTTGTTGTTGTACTAATATAGTAGCCTAGGCTAGTCATAGTGGAAAGTAACGTAGACTAGTAACTCTATGGTTACCCTAAGAGCAAGTACTACCTCCGTCCTGGTTTACTCTTCCTATTTTGTAGTATCAAAATTAGACCATAGATTTAACTGACAAAATGTTAATGCATGTCACTAAAAATTATATCGTTGGATTTGTATTTGAACATAATTTCAAATGGTATAATTTTTGGTGACATGCATCGGCATTTACTTAGGTAAATCTATGGTCGAAATTTTACACTAAATATGAGGTAGTACAAAAGTGGGCTATAACGGCCCTCCACTATGTGGGCCAAAACACGTGCCAAATTCACTTGTGATGCATTTGGCATCGATGCCCCTCCATTGCTCACCTGGTGCCCCAATCTAGATCACCTACTTTGCTCCGGTGCCAAATTAACTCACGCAATTAAAAAACACTTGCGTGGGAGAGAGAGAGGACTGAGGCAATAAAAAACACTTGTTTGGGAGAGTGAGAGGCTGGTGTAGTTGGTTTGATTGATTTGTTTATACATGTGGGTCTTTGTGCACATCGGTGCCAACTCTCTCACATCGCGAGAGTGGTGGAAAAATCTTTTGATTTGACATCGATGCGTATTATGTGGCATACTTTTGAGAAATATGGCATCGGCCACATAGTGGAAGGCAGCAAATGCCCAAGCTCTTCACGTGCTCCTAGGTCAATGAGAGGAAAGAGAAAGAGAGAGAGAGTGAAAAAATATCACTAGCCAGCCAACCCTATCGTATGAGCGAATGATATTGGTACCTCTTGATGACACACGACAATCTTATACAGCCAGCTGCTCTAATATGTTCTCTTCTTTTGTAGATAAAAAAGACCCGAAAGTGAAAAATGTGCTGCAGTATAACAATCTCATCGAATGCCTTGATCTCCATCTTACAGAAATTGATTTGATCGACTACCGAGGCAGCACATCTGAGATTAAATTGGCTAGGTTCTTTGTTATGGAGGTAAGTGTGCTCAAGGTAATGAGGTTTGGCATTCTCTGGCGCAACAATGAATGGCGTGCTGATCACCGCAAGCGTCTAATCCTAAATGACAAAGTCTCCGTAGAAGTTAAATTTGTTTTTGAAACATCAAGTGGCCAGAGACTCGAAAATTTGTTTGCCCATCAGTGACTTGTCAGGGCGGTGGATTTTAATTTGTACGATAATGCTGCATCCACCTAAAGTAACGAAGTTCTTACGTAAACTTCCTAGATTCCCTCTTCATAGGTGCAACATTACTCCTAACATTTGTAATATCAGTTTGAAACTTGTAATATTGCCGTGTCCTATTCCTGCATTTTCAAAATCCTGCGAATCAAAGAGGCCCTGAGTTGGTGATGATGTTGTGCCTACCATCTTTCACCAATAGCCGTCGGATCTAGATCTGACGCATACAAACCAAACTTCTCCAGTTTTGTGAAAAATATGCCCACACTTTTTCCCTATTTACAAACAACTCCTTGTATCTCACAATCAGCCTTATATTCTCCCACCACACCTAGAAGGCCATGGAAAAATCTGGCGTGATGGCCACTGCCGGCACCGTCCACACCCAATCTTGGTGTTCCGTGCAATGCACGGGCATCTACGCACAGGAAATTATGTCGAAGACGGCTAGTTGTAAGTAGGCTAGCTCTATATCCATGATGATAGTGACTGCAGACGGCGAGGCTGACTGATGTGTTATGCCGAACACGGCGCCTATACTCAGGTGTCATCTCCAGCGCAGGGTCTTGTCACTTCACTGCGACGAGAAGCACGTAATAATTTGACAAACGGGTAGTACAGTGTTACTACATTGGTAGTACTCCTACTACTACTAGTACTAGCACCACCGTCTAGATTTAGTAGTACTACCACGTCCATCTGGATTTTGTATTTGACTAGCAATATCTAGTAATGCATGTCACAAAAAAATGTACTACTCCCTTTGTAAAAAAATACATGGTGTATTGTTTTATTCCTTCCGGTAGATGGCTCAAATCTAAAGTCCCATCAATCAGACTACTATTGTACTGACCGAGCGCTTGGCTTTGTAAGCTACCAACAAAAAATTTCTATCAAAGACTACTATTGTATTCCCTCCATACTAGTGCATCAGTCACGTTACGAAAACCAAATAGTAATCCCAAAACTTTTAGGCGCGGTGCATTAACTACCCAGCTCGTTCCCTGTTTTTTGCCATGAAAAAAATCACCCAATACGAGACGTGGGGTGCATATGCATCCAATGACTTGAGACTACTCCCTCCATCTAGGTGTATAAGTCATCTTAGAGCAAGTGAAAAAGAGGAGTGGGCTCTCATGCAAGAGCCTCGCTATATGCGGATTCCTAGGCCGATATACAATAAATATTGAGAAAGAGAGAGAGAAGATGAGAAAAAGTAGTACTCTTATATCCAACCTTATTGTATGAGTGGCTACAAGTGATGGCTCTACTATGACATGGCAACATCATATAGCTAGCAGCTGGCTATACTATTAAGTATTAACCATGCTCTTAGGTTGTGCACCGTGACCAAGACGAAGGGGAAGGCGAGAGAACTTAATGTCTTTTTTCTAATTAATAGGATTACATGCAATGAACTAACAACTGCATGTCATGTTTGGTAGTCTCAAGTCATTGAAAGCATGCACGACCCACATCTCTCATTGGTTGATATGTCACGAAATAAGAAACAAGGAGGGAGTTAATGTATCGTGCCTAAGTGTTTTGGGACGGAAGGGGACGCAGCTTCATTGACTTACTGCACCTGCGTTTTGGTGAATGACTCGTGGTCCCAACAGGTGGCTGGCCCACCTGTCATACATCCAAAGGCAGGTGCAGTAGAGGGCCGAGGAGTAGATGGCCAACACACACGTGAATGCAACGAAGTCTGCACTTCTCCCCGCCAGTCCAATCTACGAAATCCTACGCACCTACGCACTCTAACCAAGGGCAAGAGTGATCACTCCAATCGCAAGATCAGTTGACTAGAAGCTAGACCCATGGAGGCGACGAGCACGAGCATCAGCCGGCTGTGCCAGATGGTCCACGACGCCGGCCTGCAGCCCTGCACGAAGGAACGTCTCCAGCTCGTGCTTGAAGCCGCCAGGGTGAGAGGCCGCTTGGATGAAAAATTCGTCTCCTTGTTTGACAAGGTCCTCACCGGCTTCCTCGACAAGTTCACCGTCGTCAAGAAGCTCGCAGACGTCCTTAACATACGCCTCCAGCCCACACGCCCAGGCTCTGCGATGCCCGCCACCCTCAAAGGCCTCTATGGTGACAACCTCTTTGACGCACTGCTGGCCCTGCGACTGCCCGCCGTCGCGCCGGAGAATGTCCACCTGGCGCAGAAAGACACCTTCGACATAATCACCCACGTCTACACGCAAATCGTCCACAAGGACTACTACTACGTGCCAGAGGAGGATGATAGGTCACTGGCCTTCTTGACCCGCAGGGCAACCTTGGACGGCATTGTTCAGAAGTACATTGAGCTTGCCGCCAATGCTGCTGCTCCTCACACATTGGTTGGTGACCCGACGCACTAGGGCATGAGGATGTCGTTGATGGATCCGTATGTATCTTTATCTTTCCGTCAAATCTGTCGGATTTCGGGTTCCGGCAAAACCCTTGAGGTTCGAACTCTTGGGGGCGCACGAAGATCTCTCCCCCCTAGCTCACGCTCTCACCATGATCTCAAAGCTCAGCACGTCGAACTCGCAGGACAAAGGACACAGGGTTTATACTGGTTCGGGCCACCGTTGTGGTGTAATACCCTACTCCTGTGTGGTGTGGTGGATTGCCTCTTGGGCTGAGGATGAACAAGTACAAGGGAAAAATAGCCTCTTGAGGAGAGGTGTCCTTGAGCTCGATGAGCTGGTGAGATGGCCTTGGTGGAGTGGATCCAATCCCAGATGAGCCGATCCTCGACTACAGTGGTGGCTAGTCCTATTTATAGAGGCCCTGGTCCTCTTCCCAAATGTAGGCGGGAGGGATCCCACTGAGGGAGTCCTGGACTAAGGGGTCCTTGGGCGTCCATCGTGCTGGACATGGGCCGGACTGCTGGGCTATGAAGATACAAGACCGAAGACTCTCACCCGTGTCCGTATGGGACTCTCCTTGGCGTGGATGGCAAGCTTGGCGTACGGATATTGTCGGAGTAATGGGCTACGGGTAGGCTAACCCAGGCCGAGAACCTTTCAATACATCGGGGCAGGCTGCGCCCCTCGAGACCCCAGGAAGAAGAGCCGCCTTTTGAGAGTCGGCTACGAGGCAGCCGACTGCCCACTCGCGGCCGAGTCCCGAGGATGACTTCAGGATGAGCCGACTCCTGACTAGCGACTTCCAGAGAAGCCGGCCATGGGAGTCGGCCCGCGACGCCAACAACCCCCATGCCCTCATAAAGAGGGACGGGACAGGGAGTGGCCACAGTAAGGTCCACTCCCACCCCTTTTCCAAGGGCAGGCGTGGCCACAGTACGCCGTACCCGCGGAGATCTCCGCCTGGCGCAACACTGTTGCCATGCCGTCCCTGACGTCAGCCCAGTGCGCGGAGTCCTGTGCCCACGACGGCCTACCGGTACGGCCCAGGGACGGCGGGTCCCACCAGTCGACGGGCGTACGGAAGACGGCGAGAGCGCCACCAGTCGGCCCAGCTGGGAGTCGGCCCCCAGGAGTCGGCCGGCCCCTCCCACGGGCCCTGCGCGCCATTAACCAGACACGACAGGGAGTGGCAACAGTGATCGCCCATGACCGAGCTCGCATCATTAGAAGCACGGCCACAGTAATCCGCCGCCGGCAAGACCCGCCCACGGCGGACGCGGCCTGTCGGCTCTGTACCAAGCCAGTCGGCAGGGCCCGCCAGTCGGCGGGCCCCAGGAGTCGGCGGATAAGACGGCGGCCAGAGAGACTAACGGCCGGGCCCGCGTCCAGCCGGATTACCATTGTACCCCTGGGGGGTAGGCCTATATAAACCCCCCTGGGCACCCATGCAAAGGGTTGGAATTCATTAGCACTAGACCAAATCATATAGGAAGGAGAGAGCTAGCCTTGCCTTCTCCTACCTCCAGGAAACAGCTCAAGGAGCAACCGTGTACACACTTTGCCATAGTGATCATGCGGAGACCCCGCAGAGCAGCAGTAGGGGTATTATCTCCACGGAGAGCCCCGAAGCTGGGTAAGATTCGCCGGCGTGCATGCCTTCGCCTTATCCCGTCTCCAGGCACCGGCGACTTTCTATTCGCCCCCACCATGATAAGACATCCTTTGGCATATGTCGCACCCAACCCCCGACATTTGGCGCCCACCGTGGGGCCTGGTGCACCGTCGTCCGGAGACCTGCTCTGGATGGGAGCCCTTTTCTTCCCCGGCTAGCGCAGCCAGCCCAGCACGCCAGACGGAGTTTGCGCCGACGCGCTGCACGGCACTGAGATCGCTTGCGCAGCCAGCTGCCTCACCGATCTTGTTGGCGAGGTTCGCCTCTCTGATGAGCCTGCATCTGATGCAGGCACGGGCGGCCCCGAGAGCCTCCTCGCGGGCCTCCTTGACCAACTCCACGTCGCCGGCGAGCCTGCCGTGGACTTGGAGTCTGTAGGCTCCACCGACCCGATGCTGGTCGACTCCAACACCACGTCGCTCGACGCGTTCCCCACCAACATGGTGGTCTACGATGAGCCGCTCCCTTGCGCGGAGAGTGATGGAAGCACCGTCACAGAGGTGCTCGTCATCAGCCATGACGAGCATCCCGGCGGAGGAGCAAATGACCCACTTGGCGCGGCACTGCAAGACCTGACCGTGCCCATTCCGGAAGACGCTGACGCGGAGACGTTGGAGGCGCGCCGCCTTCAGCTCTTCGAAGGCGCGAAGAAGCTGGATAGCATGAGACGCTTGTCAGAAGCCTACCAGAGTGAGATGGATCACGCTGTAGGTGGCTCGCCAGCCCCAACCGGGCCCAGCCGCCTAGGCGCGGTCTAGCAGCGCGGCGTGGCCATCGCCAACCTATTCGGGGCAAATCGCCCTGTATACGCCACGCCTGCGGAGAACATTCGAGCTGCCCGGGTGGTGGCAGACGAGCTGGACAACTTCGAGGGCGAAGAGCGCCGCCTGATGACGGAGCGAGTCCAGTGGCTTCTCGACGCAGCTGCCGCGCAGAACGAGGCCGGCTGCCGCACAGAGGCGCCGCAGCGACAAAACGACGACCCGCCTCCACGCTGAGACCAAGGCGTGACGTCTCGGACGCCGACTGGCGGCGCCCGTGGAAGAAAAGACAAGGATCCGATTGTCAGCTGCAGTCGGACTCGCGTTACCATAGAGCGCGACCAAGACGGCCGCCCGAGAGCAGTGGAACGACGGGACAACTGTCCGCCTCCTCCTCCTCGCAAGGAAAGGCGAGTCTCCCTGCCGCCTGTTGACCATCCGACTCTCGGCGACCGCCTTGGCCGCCGAGAGGGAGTCGGAGAAAACGACGCCCGCTACCGGATCGACCGACTTCCCCGATCCCTGGCGCTGGAAGAAGAAGATGAGTTGGGTCCGCCTTGTTTCAGGCCCCGCATTCGAGACGAGCCCTTTCCCAAAGGGTTCACGCTCCCAAGAGACACGCCCATGTACACCGGCTCCGCGAAGCCGGAGGACTGGCTGGTTGACTACTCCACGGCCGTCAAGATAGCGAATGGCAACAAGCGCATTGCCGTAAAATATGTTCCGCTCATGCTGCAGGGCACGACCCGGACATGGCTGAACAGCTTGAAGCCCCGCAGCATCAACAGCTGGGTCGATTTCACCGATGCATTCGTCCGCAACTTCACAAGCACGTACAAGCGTCCTCCCAAGCCTTATCAGCTTTCCTTGTGCGTGCAAGGCCCCAACGAGTCGACTCGCGACTACCTCACGCATTGGGCCGAGCTTCGGAACTCCTGCGAGGGCGTGCACGAGGTGCAGGCTATCGAGTACTTCACCGCCGGGTGCAGAGAAGGCACCCTCCTCAAGCACAAGCTCCTTTGCGACGAGCCAGAAACCCTCGACGAGCTGCTGATCATAGCAGACAAGTATGCCACGGCCGACTCCTCCATGAAGGTGGAGATTCAAGTTAGTGCGACTGGCAAAGTGGCCCCTCAGGCCCCTAGAACTCCGGCTGGAGACGCCAGTCGGCGACAACAGCAGAGCGACCACAAGCGCAAGGCCCCACAGCCGGCTTCCAGCAGCCGGTAGGTGGCGATAGTCGAAGACCAACAGCCGGAAGGGCAGCCTCCACCCAAGCGACAGAAAGGCGGCAAGCCCAAGTGGTTGCCGACTTTCTCATACGAGCAGACTCTGGATGGTCCTTGCAAGTTCCACAGCGGTGCGAAGCCGTCGAATCACACCACCCGGAAGTGCCACTGGCTCACCAGGATCGCCAAAGGAGACGGCCTCCTGCCTCCCCTGCCTGCTGGGCAGCAGCCTCCGCCTCCGCCCCAGCAGCCGACTGTCAGGCCAGTTGGCGCAGTACAAGACGAGTACCCCGAAGAGCACGGAGCCTACTTGGTATTTACCAGCGTGGCTGATGATCGACGCAGCAGGCAGCTGCAACAGCAAGAGGTGAATGCAGTAGCATCAGAGATACCAGAATTCATGCACTCGTCCGAGAAGCCTATCAGCTGGAGCAGAGCTGATCACCCAGAGGTGATGCCGAGTCCGGGCTCCTATGCCTTGGTCTTGGATGCCACCTTTGCCACAGATAGATGAGCTGCTCGTTTCTCCCGAGTTTTGATAGACGGAGGCAGCAGCATCAACATCCTGTACAAGGACACCATGGAGAAGTTAGGAATCAAGCAAAGACATCTTCAGAACAGCCGGACTGTATTCCACGGCATTGTTCCTGGCCTTTCCTGCTCACCAATCGACAAGATCCTGATTGACGTCCTCTTTGGAGACAAAGATCACATCCGCCGAGAGTCAGTTTGGTTTGAGGTGGTGGATCTCGAGAGCCCATACCATGCATTACTTGGCCGACCCGCCCTGGCCAATTTCATGGTGGTCCCCCACTACGCCTACCTCAAGATGAAGATGCCTAGTTCCAAGGGGATTCTGACTGTAGCCAGCGACTACCGGAAATCGTCTGCCTGTGCGGCTGAAAGTAGTCGGTTGGCCGAGTCCCTGGTGATCGCGGCCGAGAAGCGGCTCCTTGACTGGGTTGTGGTGATGGCCGGCAAGCAGCTAGAGGTGTCACCTAACCCCAAGGAGTCGGAGGCTGAGGGTTCGTTCAAGCTGGCCAAAGAGACAAAGAAGATACCCTTGGATCCGGAGCACCCAGAGAGGTACGCTGTCGTAGGCGCAAACCTCAACAGCAAATAGGAAGGCGAGCTTGTCGATTTCTTCCGTGAGAATCGGGACATCCTCGCATGGTCCCCCAAAGACATGCCAGGTGTACCAACGGAATTCGCCGAGCACAAGTTACATGTCCGATCTGATGCGAAGCCAGTCAGGCAGCCCTTGTGCCGCCTATCAGAAGAAAAGAGAAGAGTTGTCGGAGAAGAGATAGCCCGACTCCTAGCAGCCGGCTTCATTATGGAAGTATTCTTTCCAGAGAGGCTAGCCAACCCGGTCCTGGTACTGAAGAAGAACAAGTAGTGGCGAATGTGTATCGACTACACAAGCCTCAACAAGTGTAGGATCTAGAAGTAGATGTGTCTAGAGGGGGGTGATTAGACACTTAGTGCTAAAGTTGCAATTTTTAAGCTTTTTCGGTTTAAGTGGAGTTTAGGCACAATTTCAACACACACAATACATATCAAGCAAGCATGCAAAGAGTATATGAGCAGCGGAATGTAAAGCATGCAACTTGCAAGAATGTAAAGAGAAGGGTTTGGAGAATTCAAACGCAATTGAAGACACGGATGTTTTTCCCCGGGTTCGGATAGGTGGTGCTATCCTACATCCACGTTGATGGAGACTTCAGCCCACGAAGGGTAACGGTTGCGCGAGTCCACACAGGGCTCCACCCAAGGGTAACGGTTGCGCGAGTCCACACAGGGCTCCACCCACGAAGGGTCCACGAAGAAGCAACCACCCACAAAGGGTCCACGAAGAAGCAACCTTGTCTATCCCACCATGGCCATCGCCCACACAGGACTTGCCTCACTAGCGGTAGATCTTCACGAAGTAGGCGATCTCCTTGCCCTTACAAACTCCTTGGTTCAACTCCACAATCTTGTCGGAGGCTCCCAAGTGACACCTAGCCAATCTAGGAGACACCACTCTCCAAGAAGTAACAAATGGTGTGTAGGTAATGAACTCCTTGCTCTTGTGCTTCAAATGATAGTCTCCCCAACACTCAACTCTCTCTCATAGGATTTGGATTTGGTGGAAAGAAGATTTGAGTGGAAAGCAACTTGGGAAGGCTAGAGATCAAGATTCATATGGTAGGAATGGAATCTCTTGGTCTCAACACATGAGTAGGTGGTTCTCTCTCAGAACATATGAGTTGGAATGGTGTGTGTGTTCTGATGCCTCTCTCATCGAATGAGAAGAAGGTGGAGGGGTATATATAGCCTCCACACAAAATCCAACCGTTACACAGTTTTCCAATCTCGGTGGGACCGAATCAATAAACTCGGTCGGACCGAAAATGTAAACCTAGTGACCGTTAGTGATTTCGGTGGGACCGACTGGATCAACTCGGCGGGACCGATGTGCTAGGGTTAGGGTAAATCCAAAACTCGGTTTGACCGATTACTCAAACTCGGTGGGACCGATTTGGGTAATAAGTGAAACTGAGATTTGGTCAAGCAAACTCGGTGGGACCGATTGCATATCTCGGTGGGACCGAGAATATTGCAATGGGTAACAGAGAGTTTGCAAGCCCATCTCGGTGAGACCGAGATCCCATCGGTGAGACCGAACTGATTAGGGTTTGGCAGTGGCTTATGACAAGTGAAACTCGGTGGCGCCGGATAGGAAGAATCGGTAGGACCGAGTTTGGCTTAGGGTTTAGGTCATATGTGGATATGGGAAAGTAGTTGAGGATTTTGGAGCATATCATTAAGCACATGAAGCAAGAGGCTCATTAAGCAACACCTCATCCCTCCTTGATAGTATTGGCTTTTCCTATGGACTCAATGTGATCTTGGATCAGTAAAATATAAAAGTGAAGAGTCTTGAGCTTGAAGCTTTAGCCAATCCCTTGTCCTTAGCATCTTGAAGGAGTTCCCACAACCTTTAGTCCATGCCACTCCATTGTTGAACTTATCTGAAACATGCTAGATAGAAGTGTTAGTCCAACAAGAGATATGTTGTCATCAATTATCAAAACCACCTAGGGAGCACTTGTGCTTTCAACAAGGCTTGCCCCAAGGACCCGTTTGCTTTGCCAAGAATTGATCATGTGATAGACTCCACAGCCGGATGCGAGCTATTGAGCTTCTTGGATGCATATTCAAGATATCACCAGATCAAGCTGAACCCGGCTGACAGACTGAAGACCGCCTTCATCACACCGTTTGGAGCCTTCTGCTACCTAACCATGACGTTAGGCTTGAGGAATGCCGGCGCCACCTTTCAGCGTTGCATGCAGAAGTGCCTCCTAAAGCAACTCGGCAGAAACGCCCACGTCTACGTGGATGATGTGGTGGTGAAGACGGAGAAGCATGGAACAGTGCTGGAAGACCTCAAGGAGACCTTTGAGAACCTGCGTCGATTCCAGATCAAGCTCAACCCTGAGAAGTGCGTCTTCGGAGTACCAGCCAGCCAACTCCTTGGTTTCCTAGTCTCTGAACGTGGCATAGAGTGCAACCCTGTAAAGATCAAGGCCATTGAGAGGATGGAGGTACCCAGCCGACTGCTGGACGTGCAAAAGTTCACTGGCTGCTTAGCGTCCATCAGCCGATTCATCAGTCGGCTGGGCGAGAAAGCTCTCCCCTTATACCAGCTCATGAAGAAGACCACTTTTTTCGAGTGGAACCACAAGGCGGACGAAGCCTTTCTCCAGTTGAAGAAGATGTTGACTACTCCACCCGTTCTGGAGGCTCCGACTCCTAAGGAGCCCATGCTCCTGTACATCGCCGCCACCAGCCGGGTAGTCAGCACATTCATTGTAGTGGAACGCAAGGAGGAAGGCAAGGCACTACCTGTCCAGAGACCGGTATATTACCTGAGCGAAGTGCTGTCGACCTCCAAGCAGAACTACCCCCACTACCAGAAGATGTGCTATGGCGTGCACTTTGCCGCCAAGAAATTGAAGCCTTACTTTCAAGAGCATCCAATCACTGTGGTCTGCACGGCCCCACTTGCCGAGATCATCGGAAGCCGAGATGCTTCTGGCCGAGTGGCCAAATGGGCCATAGAGCTGGCTCCCTACACCATCCACTACCAGCCCCGCACCGCCATCAAGTCACAAGCACTGGCCGACTTCCTCGTCGACTGGGCCGAGACCCAGTACCTACCACCAGCGCCCGACTCCACCCATTGGTGGATGCATTTCGACGGCTCCAAGATGCGCACCGGCTTGGGAGCCGGCGTTGTCCTCACTTCTCCTAAAGGCAACAAGCTCAAATATGCACTTCAAATCCACTTTGCTGCCTCCAACAATGTCGCCGAATAAGAGGCGCTCATTCACGGGCTCTGGCTTGCCAAAGAACTTGGCATTCGCCGGATCCTGTGTTATGGCGACTCGGACTTAGTGGTCTAGCAGTCGTCTGGCGACTTGGACGCCAAAGATGCAAACATGGCGAGTTACCGTTTACTCGTGCAGCAACTCAGTGGATATTTTGAGGGGTGCGAGTTCCTCCATGTGCCAAGAAGCGACAACGACATAGCAGATACCCTGGCATGAATCGGCTCCACCCGCCAAGCAATACCATCCGGCGTCGCCCTTCAACGCCTCCTCAAGCTGTCTGTCAAGCCTTCACCAGAACCAGATTCCATCTTTGTGCCGGCTCCTCCCGAAGAAGTCGGATCCGACTCCAGAGCTCCGGCAGACGGTACAAGGATTTTGGCAGATGGCTCCAAAGCCGCCACAGTTGAAGCCGGCCCAGGGACTGCAGAACTCGGCCCGAGGACTGCGGCGGCCAGCCTGAAGACTCCAGAACTCGGCCTGAGGGCTGCACCAGTCGGCCCGGGGACTTCATTAATCCAACAAGCGGTTGCTGACTCCAGCCCAGCCGCCCTCGTCCAAGTCGCAGTTCTGGCAGTCGAAGAAATAGCAGCACCCTCATGGGCCCAGCCCATCCTCAAATTCCTGGTGAGCAAAGAGCTGCTGACTGATGAGCCCTTAGCTCGTCAAGTACAACGCCGAGCGGCAGCCTACACCATAGTCAATAGAGAGCTGGTCAGGCGCAGCGTCACTGGCGTCTACCAGCGCTACGTAGAGCTAGAGCAAGGCCAAGCAATTCTCAAAGACATCCATCAAGGCGAGTGCGGCCACCATGCGACTTCAAGAGCCCTCGTCGCCAAAGCCTTCCGACACGGTTTCTTTTGGCCAACGGCCTTAGAAGAGGCCAAGGAATTGCTCCAAAAATGCAAAGGGTGCCAGAAGTTCCGCTCCAAGCCGCATCAGCCGGCTTCTGCACTCAAGACCATCCCCATTGCCTGGCCCTTCACAGTTTGGGGCCTAGACATGGTGGGACCATTCAAGACGGCATGAGGTGGCTTAAATCACTTACTTGTCGCGGTGGACAAGTTCACCAAGTGGATAGAAGCGAAGCCAATAAAGAAACTGAATGGTCCGACTGCCGTGACTTTCATCTCCAACATCACAATTCGGTACGGCGTACCACACAGCATCATCATCGACAATGGCACGAATTTTTCCAAAGGCGCATTGGCCCATTTCTGCGCGACATAGGGCATCCGACTGGACCTAGCGTCTGTCGCCCATCCGCAGTCAAACGACCAGGTGGAGCGAGCAAACGGCCTCATCCTGTCCGGCATCAAGCCCCGACTGGTCGAGCCTCTAGAGCGCTCGGCTGGCTGCTGGCTCGATGAGTTACCAGCCGTCCTCTGGAGTCTGCGCACGACTCCAAACAAGTCAACCGGCTTCACGCCTTTCTTCCTCGTCTACGATGCTGAAGCCGTCATCCCAACGGACATAGAGTTTGATTCCCCGCGAGTCACCATGTACACCGAGGAAGAAGCAAAAGAAGCACGTCAAGATGGCGTCGATCTGCTGGAAGAGGGCCAGCTGTTGGCACTCAGCCGGTCCAGCATGTACCAGCAGAGCCTGCGCATATACTACAACAGGAAGGTCAGGCCGAGATCTTTCCAAGAGGGCGACCTTGTGCTCCGACTGATCCAGCGAACAGCCGGCCAGCACAAGCTGTCGGCGCCTTGGGAAGGCCCCTTCATCATTAGCAAAGTGCTGGGCAACGACTCCTACTACCTGATCGATGCTTAGAAGCCCCGAGCACGCAAGAGGGACGACTCCGGCAAAGAGACAGAGCGGCCATGGAATGCAAATCTCCTCTGAAAAATTTACAGTTAAACGCAGTATGTATCACGCTACCTTTTGTATTAAGAGTACCAAGACTTCGCCCCCCCCCCCCCCCGAGAAGAGCTCGGGGACTGCCCTCTTTTATCTATATGATAAGAATTATGCCTTCAAGTATATTACTTTTTGTTATGCCGCTTGGCACCGGGTTCGACTAGTCGGCCCGGGGACTTGCCGCCCTACGCTATGAAATGTTTCCTGCAGCCGAACAAGTAGTGTGTGGTGCCTAAGCCGTCTCCTGTCAGAAGCCGTAGCTCATAGAGCGACTGTCTGGTGGGCAGGAGTAAGGAAGAATGGGCGTCCACATGAAAAATGGCTAAGGACTCAAAGCATAAACATAGCTTAAAGCCGGCTTCCAGCCTTTTTTCGCAAACCGACTCTTGAACAGTCGGCTTGCCGCCTTCTATCCGACTTGCTAAACAACTCTAAAACGGCTAAGTACCTGCCTTCCCAAAGTGACCAAGAATTTGATCCAGCAGCAGTCCGCAGTGCGGCTGTCCAACTGACAAAGACGGCAACCGAGGAAAGGCGGCAAAGGAAAAAAGCCAAAAGAGGAATGAGCAAGAAAAGATAGAAGTCGGATGAATATTTACATAACAAAGGCCCTTGGCCGAATCTTCGAGCAGAATTTCAAAATACAGCTCGCGGGCGACAGCCCGTGGGTGGAATTGTGCGAATTAATGAGTTCTTCAAAGATTATTAAAGCAGATAAAACAAAGATAAGGTGGCAGCCTAGGAGGCGGCAGACGGGTTCGGAGGATCAGAGGAGACGGCGGTGTTGGATGTTGGGGCGGCCGGCTGGGCGGTCAAGGCTTGATCACCTTCGGCGGCAGTCGGCTCGGGTAGGCACAGCTCATTGCTGGAGGCGCGGTCGAGCTGAGGCTGGCCGTCCGCTCCATCTTCCGGTGCCTCCGTCTCGCTTCCATCCTCCGCCTCGTCTTCCTCCTCGACGCTGGAGCCGATCACCTCCGCCGAGTCCTCGACGTAGTCTGGGTTCATCCCAAACCACTCCGGCGGTACCTCCCCGCCGTCTTCAGCCCGCTCGGGGACAAAGATGCTGGTATCGGTGTACTCGGCAATCGCTGCCGCGCGCTTGACAAGGGCGTCTTCCGCGGCTGCCAGCTCCGGCTGGGCCTCTAACCGGAGTGTGGCCAGCCGGTCTAGGTCCAGCCTCGGATACCACACCTTGACAAATTCCAAGGCTCGACGCACTTCAGCTCGGGCCGAGGAACCCTTCCAGGCCTCAAGACAGCCAGCCGCGACCTCCAGCCAGTCGGCAGTCCGACTGGGGTTGTGCGGAGCCTACACGTCTGGCCATCGGGCGGCGCTTGCTTGGGCGCCGACATGTTGAAGCCGGCGCAGCATCCGGTGGGCCGGCCGCAGACGAGCCCCAATGCTCAGAATATGCTCGTCAAGGGTCCGGGGGGCGTCGGTGGCGATCTCCGCGCCATCTGCCCTCCCCTCCTCGCGGTCAGCCTCGATAGCTTGAATGGCGGTCTGTGAGTGGCCGGGAAAGAAGTCTGCCAAGACGGAAAGAATGAAGAACAAGTCAAAAAACCAGGAGTCGGCTCGACCTATAGTCGGCGGCTCGAAGAAGAAAAGCAAAGCAGCTCACCGTCGACGAGGTCCTCGATCTCATGGAAGCCGGAGGCCAGCATTGCCTCCTTGTCAGTCCAGGAGGAGCGCTCGCTCGCGAACTCGGCCAGGAGGGCAGCCTCCTCCTCTTCCGCCTCCTTCTGCGTCTTCTTAAGCAGCTCCTTCTGCTCTGCCAATTGTGCGGCCAGCAGATCACGCTCTGCGGCGAGCTTGCTGCACTCCTCCCCCTTGGCGCGCAACGCGGTGTTGGCTTCACTTAGATGCTGTTGAAGAGTGGCGTTGGCCTCTGAAGAGAAAGAAGAAAGAAGGTGTTAAGTCATCAACAAAGAAGGTCACCGAGGAGATCCGGCCCGACTGCTCAGCAGTCGGCCCGAATCTCGGGGACTACAGCCCGCGAGTGCACCAGCGCGCCCCTGCAAAGATGAAAAAGGACTCACTCCGGCTCTCCGAAAAGTCGGCGGTCCGCTTGCCCAGCTCTTCAACGTTGCGGTTGAAGGCGGTGACATGGAGGTTGTGATAGTCCTGCGACAAGTATTTCAGACAAAAGTTAGTACCCGGAACTCACCAATTGGAGTTCTGGGCCGCCTGCTCAGCAGCCGGCCCGAAACTCGGGGACTACACCTAGTGGGTGCGCTAGCGCACCCCCACAGAGAGGAACAAGAAAACAAAGACAAAGGAGAAAGCATACTCGGATGGCTGCCCGCGACGCCAGGTGCGCCTTGGTGCAGTTTTGGACAGCGTCGCTCTCAGCTCACAGCTTTGTCTGGACATCCAGAAGCGCCTGGTTAAGCGGGCCCGTGCCGCCTCCTCACACCCACCCAATGGGCGCGGCGCTCATCACTTCGGCGTCTGCGATCGTCGAGCTAGCGGTGCTGGTCTCCAAGGGGCGTGGCGCCGAAGTCGCCTTCTCAAGACGGCGGCGTGTTAGCGAGCCAACTTGAAGGAGTAGCCTTGCCACGGCCTCATCTTCGGTCGGCGGCAAGGGCGGGTCCGCCGGCTGTTTGCCTTGCGCGCTCCTAGACGGCGGCGGGGGCAGCGGTGGCGGCACGACCGCGTCTGGCATGGAGGCATCGCCGCCGCCCCTCTCCACGATCGGGAACTCGCCGCTGGCTTCCCCTGAGTACAACGTGAACTCCGGGGGCGGCGGCGCAGAGTTCAGAGGGGTGACGAACACCGCCGACCGCCGGTGCGCGACTTCCTTAGCCCGTCGCCTTGCCGCGACGGCGGCCTCGGCCTCCTCCAGCTTTTTCAGGGCGGAGGCCTCTGCCTTCTCGGCCTCCGCTTTCTCTAGGCGGGCGGCCTCTTCCTCCTCACGCTTCTCCTGCGCGTTCCGCTCCATCGCCTCCCGGAGGTCGGCGGCAGGGTCAATCCGCCGAGTAGTGGCAGACGTCTCCGCCGACCCCATAACGGAGGCGGCGGCAACCCTCTCAAGAGTGAGGGGAGCCCTGAAGTGAGGGAAGCTTATGAAAGACTCAGACAAGATCAACAAAGAGAAAATAAAGATAAGGGACAGAGGCGCTTACCCAGAGACCAGTGGCGGCTTCTTCACTTCATTGCGGAAGCGGTTGGCCTTCGCGGCCGCCTCTTCCCGCTTGGTCGCAGCGGCCGCTCCCTTAAATTTCTTCGACCGACCACCAAGTGTACTCGGCCCGGCCCAACGCTTCTTCGCGCCGCCTTGAGCGTCCAAGGCGGCGGAGGAACTCGCGCTTGGCTGGCCAACCTTTGGCTGATGACGCAGGGCGACTTCTCCCTCGACATCGTTGTTAGGCCAGTCGGCGAAAGTGGCCGTAGGCCTAGAGCCGCCTGCTTCTCCTCCTCCTCCCTCGGCATCGGCCTCCATGGCCGCCGCCCCCAAGTTAGGATCGTCGACGTCGCTCTCCGCCCGATCGGGGACAAACTGACGAGCCGGCCCCATGGTGCCGGCCGAAGTAGGAACGAGAGGGTTCTGATTCAAAACAAAAACGGTCAGACTAGACAAGTCGGACTTGGCAACAAAAGAAACAGAAGAAGAAGGAAGACAACTTACAATAGGCGGGGGGTTGGCGCGTGAGTACGGCTCCTTGCCGAACCGCCAATCCACCGAGAGACCGCAGTTCGCGATGTAGTTCACCGTGTCCGCCACCTCCACGTGAGGCATGTCCTTGGAGCACATCCGACTCGGGTCCCGATGACCCCTCATCTGGCAGATCAGGTGAGGTCGGCCTTGGAGTGGGAGGACTCGACGCGCCATGAAGGCGGCCAGCAAGTCGGCCCCGGTCAAGCCCTCCGACTGCGTCAGCACTCGGAGTCGCGCGACAGCGGCGGCACCAGCAGGAGACAACGTCCAGGCTCGGTGTGACCAGCTGGGGAGCCTTCCAGCCGGCGCGCTGGCTTCGTAAGCCGGCAGGTTGACCCAGTCGCCTCCTGGGGCGATGTTCTTCTCATAAAAATAGGACCGCTGCCCCATCTTCACCGACTTAATTAGTGCGATGGTGGGAAACGGATTGTCGGCCACTGATCTCCGCATCGCGATAAACGCACCGCACTGGGCCGGCCCAACGGTGACGTGTGTGCCGAGCTTGGACTGGAAGAACTCACCCCAGAGTTCGATGGTGGGGAGAACGCCGAGGAAGCCTTCGCATAGGGTGGCGAAGGCAGCCAGCAGCAGCACCGTGTTTAGAGTAAGGTGATGCGGCTGGAGCCCATGGAACTCCAAGAAAGAGCGGAAGAAGCCGCTCGCCGGCAGCCCCAGGCCGCACATAAGGTGCGAGCGGAATATGACCCGCTCGCCCTCCTCCAGCTCCAGCGATATTTCCCCCACCGGTTTGAGGCGGACCCGCACTAAGCCCCTGCCGGGAAGCCGTCGTGTCTTGCGGAGGATCTCGACGGCGTCGTCATCGACCTCGGAGCCGTCCCACACTCCGGAGCGCACAGCAGGAGGCGCGGCGGCGAAGGAAGAGCTCATCGCTGCGGGCGCGGCGTGGTTCAGAGCAGCAGCGGCGGGAGGAAGAAGAAGCAAGAGGGAGTGAAAGGGAGTAGGGAAGATGGGCACGCGTGCGTCGCCGCCCCTCCCCCACCTACTTATAGGCTCGTAGGCTGAGAAGCCGATGGGGCAGTCATGGGATTAACTGTGCCCAGGAACCCACGACCCCCACGACTTACCACGTGAAGTTACTGCGTGCAGTAACTGCGCGGGAACCCCAACCGTCCGCATGGCCACAACGGATCCGTCCACATGCCGAGGCGTGGTAGTGGCGGGCCACGCCTGTAGGCCTGTCCCGTCGCGCGCGTGGGTGGGCAGACTAGCTCAGCCACGTGGCGCCTCGCAACGGGTCCACAACGGGCGGCAACCCGGAGGCTTATCAGGCACGCGGCCTGGACTCCGCCGCGACGTTCAAACTTTTTTAGGGGCTAGTCGGCCTTAAGCAAGTCCGGCTCCAACTAGTTGGCTTGACAGAAGACGGCTAGCGAGGCCCAGATCCGACCGCCGGAAAGAAGAAACTGTTGAGGCTCCTCGACATATCGCCCTCGGTGCCTCACAAGCTTCGGGGACTACTGTCGGAGTAATGGGCCATGGGTAGGCTAACCCAGGCCCAGAACCTTTCAAGACATCGGGGCAGGCTGCGCCCCTCGAGACCCCAGGACGAAGAGCCGCCTTCTGAGAGTCGGTTGCGAGGCTGCCGACTGCCCACTCGCAGCTGAGTCCCGAGGACGACTTCAGGATGAGCCGACTCCTGACTGGCGACTTCCAGAGAAGTCGGCCATGGGGAGTCGACCCGCGACGCCAACAACCCCCATGCCCTCATAAAGAGGGATGGGACGGGGAGTGGCCACAGTAAGGTCCACTCCCACCCCTTTTCCAAGGGCAGGCATGGCCACAGTACGCCGTACCCGCAGAGATCTCCGCCCGGCGCAACACTGTTGCCATGCCGGCCCTGACGTCAGCCCCGTGGGCGGAGTCCTGTGCCCACGACGGCCTGCCGGTACGGCCCAGGGACGGCGGGTCCCACCAGTCGACGGGCGTATGGAAGATGGTGAGAGCGCCACCAGTCGGCCCAGCTGGGAGTCGGCCCCCAGGAGTCGGCCGGCCCCTCCCACGGGCCCCGCGTGCCATTAACCAGACACGACAGGGAGTGGCAACAGTGATCACCCGCCAGACGTCGGAGCTATTGCCACGACCCCATGACCAAGCTCGCGTCATTAGAAGCACGGCCACAGTAATCCGCCGCCGGCAAGACCTGCCCGCGGCGGACGCGGCCTGTCGGCTCCGTACCAAGCCAGTCGGCGGGCCCCAGGAGTCGGCGGATAAGACGGCGACCAGAGAGACTGATGGCTGGGCCCGCGTCCAGTCGGATTACCATTGTACCCCTGGGGGTAGGCCTACATAAACCCCCTGGGCACCCATGCAAAGGGTTGGAATCCATTAGCACTAGACCAGATCAAATAGGAAGGAGAGAGCTAGCCTTGCCTTCTCCTACCTCCAGGAAACAACTCAAAGAGCAATCATGTACACACTTTGCCATAGTGATCATGCGGAGACCCCGCAGAGCACCAGTAGGGGCATTATCTCCACGGAGAGCCCCGAAGCTGGGTAAGATTCGCCGGCGTGCATGCCTTCGCCTTATCCCGTTTCCAGGCACCGGCGACGTTATACTCGCCCCCACCATGATAAGCCATCCTTTGGAATATGTCGCACCCAACCCCCGACAGATATGAAGATTCCTTTCTCTGTAACCAACTTTGTATAACCCTAGTCCCCTCCGGTGTCTATATAAACCAGAGGGTTTAGTCCGTAGAGACAATCATAATCACATAGGCTAGACTTCTAGGGTTTTAGACATTACGATCTTGTGGTAGATCAACTCTTGTAATACTCATATTCATCAAGATCAATCAAGCAGGAAGTAGGGTATTACCTCCATAGAGATGGCCCGAACCTGGGTAAACATCATGTCCCCTATCTCATGTTACCATCAACCTTAGACGCACAGTTCGGGACCCCCTACCCGAGATCCGCCGGTTTTGACACCGACATTGGTGCTTTCATTGAGAGTTCCGATATGTTGTCATCAGAAGGTTCGATGGATCCATCCATCATCTACAACAACGCTGCCCGGGGGATGTCTTTCTCACTGGCCATATCTTCATATTCGGCGGCTTCGCACTGCGAGCCAACTCGCTTGGCCATCTAGAGCAGATCGATAGCTATGCCCCTGGCCGTCAGGTCAAGTTCGGAAGCTTTAACTACATCGTTGATATCCGGGGAGACTTGATCTTCGACGGATTTGAGCCCATGGCAGCCGCTCCCTGCCACCGCGATGAACATGACCTAAATCTTTCATCGGGCCATACCCAGGAGTTTGCGCCTGTAAGCGCTCTGGCCCTAGGTCTGGAGCAGCTTGTGCTATCCAAAGACGGGAAGCTTAACCCCGCCACGGAAGCCGCAGACTCAACGGCGTTGGAGCCGCACACAGAACCAACTTTGAGCGGGGTCTGCATCACCGGACCCCCGGATTCATCTCCGGTCACTGGTTCCGAACTACATGCATCCGCGTCCGCCGAGCCTTACCAGGCGCCGATCGTCGAATTTAGTTCCACGGACATCTTCCGGCACTCACCTTTAGGCGATGTGCTAAACTCATTAAAAACCCTCTCTTTAGTAGGGGACTCACATCCGAATTATATCCGGTTTGAACTGGGGGTGATGATGGGGAATTTCGCTTCCCACCCACCCCCACTTAATAGCCACTGTCAAAGATCTAACCGACATGCTTGACTACGACTCAGGAGACATCGACGGTATGGATGACGATGCCGAAGAGGAGCAGGCCCAAAACCCGCCATTTACCGGGCGCTAGACGGCCACCGCCTCCTACAGCGTATACATGGTGGACACACCCAAAGAAGTTAACGGCGATGAAAAAGAAGACCCAGTGGAAGATAAACCTCCTGAGATATAGCCAAAGCACCGACGACAGTGGCACCACTCTAAGTCATGCCATGAAAAATACAACAATACCGGCACAGGAGAAAACAATACTCTAGACGATGCCGGAGACAATGAAGATCCCGTTGAGCCAACTTCCGAATAGGACGAACGGGAAGATGGGTGAGTCAACCCTGATGAACAGGCCGTGCACGAAGACTCCGAGGACATTAATTATCTTCCATTCTCCCAGGATGAGGTGAGCCTTGACAACGAAGATTTTATCATGCCTGAGGAACCTCTCGAGCAGGAGCACTTTAAGTGCCGGCTAATAGCCAGTACAAAGAGCCTGAAAAAGAAGCAGCAACAGCTTCAAGCAGATCAAGATTTGCTCAATGATAGATGGACTAACGTCCTAGCAGCCAAGGAATACGGCCTCGAGCGACCACTCAAAAGTTACCCAAAGCACAAACTACTACCTCAATTAGATGACGAGGCGCTGGAGCCCGTGCCATCAGCGCACACTGTGGCTGACCGACCACCACGTGGGCGGGACAAAGAGGCAACCCAAGCCGAACACCAGCCCGTACTACCTCGCTGTAAAGGCAGGGATAAAACAGCTTGGGCATATACATATGACCTTCAACAGGACCTGGACAGTAGAGCAGGACATACCAGATCGATCTATGGATCGAGGGGGCGTGCCCCGACGCGCGATGACAGTTATCTATTCGGACGTGACACGCCTAATCACGCCCGGGCCGAATGCCGCAGAGGGACTCCATCTGAGCTAAGTCGCGATATGGCCCGATATAGAGGCGCCACACACCCTCTTTGCTTCACTGATGAAGTAATGGGGCATGAATCCCCTGAAGGGTTTAAACCCATGAACATCAAATCATACAATGGAACAACAGATCCCGCGGTATGGATTGAAGATTTTCTTCTCCATATTCATATGGCTTGCAGTGATGACCTTCATGCCATCAAATACCTCCCACTAAAACTAAAAGGGCCATCTTGGCACTGGTTAAACGGTCTGCCTGAAAACTCTATTGGCAGCTGGGAGGACTTGGAAGACGCCTTCCGCAACAACTTTCAAGGTAGATATGTACGACCTCCGGATGTTGATGACTTAAGTCACATAGTTCAACAACCTAGAGAGTCATCCAGGAAATTTTGGACCAGGTTCTAACTAAAAAGAACCAGATCGTCGACTGTCCGGATGCCGAAGTCCATGGCATCCCTCATGACACTCATGACCCATTTCTGCGCGGGCGAGGATAATTGGCTAGCCCGTAGCAAAAGCACTACAAGCGAGGCTGGCACTTCTGAGATCAAAAACAACAACGATAAACCCCGATGCAATAGGCACAAGCGTCGAAGCAACGGTGACAATACCGACTACACGACGGTCAACGCCGGATTCAGTGGCTCCAAGTCCGGCCAGCAGAAGAAGCCATACAAAAGAAACAATACGAGCTCATCCAGCTTGGACCGCATACTCGATCATCCATGCCAGATCCATGGCACCCCGGACAAACCGGCCAATCATACCAACAGAGACTGCTGGGTCTTTAAACAAGCCAACAAATTAAATGCCGAGAACAAAGAGAAGGGGTCGCAAAGCAAGGACGATGACGAGGAGTCCCATCCGCCGAACACAAGGGGACAAAAGAAGCCCCCCCCCCAAGTTAAAACAGTGAAATGATATATGCTACCCATATCCCCAAGAGGGAGCGCAAACGCGCGCTCAGGGACGTCTATGCGATGGAGCCAGTCGCCCCAAAGTTCAACCCATGGTCTTCCTGCCCGATCACTTTCGATTGCAGAGACCATCCGCCCAGTATCCGTCATGGCGGCTCGGCCACACTGGTCCTTGACCCAATCATTGATAGATTCCATCTCACGCGAGTCCTCATGGATGGTGGCAGCAACCTGAACCTGCTCTTTCAGGATACAATGCGCAAAATGGGAATTAATCCCTTAAGGATCAAGCCCACAAAGACTACCTTTAAAGGAGTCATACCAGCTGTAGAGGCCCGCTGTACGGGCTCAATCACACTAGAGGTTGTCTTCGTATCCCCGGACAACTTCTGAAGCGAAGAGTTGATCTTCGATATCGTCCCCTTCCGCAGTGGCTATCACACACTGCTGGAACGAACCGCATTTGCTCGATTCAACGTGGTGCCACACTATGATTATCTCAAGCTGAAGATGCCCGGACCACGCGGCGTCATAACAGTCAATGGAAACACGGAATGCTCCCTCCGTACCGAGGAGCACACCCCTGCTTTAGCAGTAGAAATATAGAGCGGCCTCTTCAAGTAGAACCTTAATTCGGCGACCGAGCTCCCGGACACTGTCAAACAAGTCCAGACTACTCCGCAGCAGGACAACCCAGCTCATCAAGAGCTCGACTAGCAATTCGGCCTCCGTCCCAGACCCTACCAAGTGGCGGAGTTCATGCCGCGCGTACATAACTACACACTCAAAATACCATGGGCATAGACGGAGGCATAATTAGATTGTGATACATAATACGGCTTGACCTCCCCTGGACACACGTACTTTCACTTTTTCTTTTGTTTTTTTCCTTTTCAGGTTTCTTTTCCACAGGCCATTCCTGACGGCCTGATGATAGGTCCCATCGAAAGGATAGATACACCAAGATGGCACAAGATACTGATGTATAAGGGAATTTCTAGATGGTCTCTTTAACAATCACTCTCCTGTTTCCAGGACCCGCACACAACTCTCCCTTGGTTGTGGCATATTAAATAGCCTTGTTGCTTATTGCACTACTTGTACAAATACGCTTTGACGTATTAATCAAACTATAATGGAAATAGTTTGCAGCCCAACTTCTGCGGCACTAGCTTGCTCTTTTGATAATCTTATCAAATCGCGCCCGTACATTTTGGTACGCTTTAATCCGTCAGGGGCTTCATTGCGCCCCATAATACGGCAACAAAGTCCAAACACTTTTTAGTATAGTTCGGCACCCCGAATTTAGCATTATATGCATTGGCTTCGAATCATGTCTTTGGTCAATAGTTGGGTTGCGCGGCTCCTATGCTTACTACCTCACGTTCCACTCTATCGGCTAAGGTAGTAAAGGGAGAACTACTGGATTGTGTCCTGGTTCATCCGGATGAGCACCTCAGTAGAGAAAGCCGAAAACTGACTGTCATGATGCGGCATGAGCCGGTCAGTGATACGTCTCCGTCGTATCTACTTTTCCAAACACTTTTGCCCTTGTTTTGGCCTCTAACTTGCATGATTTGAATGGAACTAACCCGGATTGATGCTGTTTTCAGCAAAATTGCCTGTTATTTTTGTGCAGAAATAAAAGTTCTCGGAATGACTTGAAAATCAATGGAGAATTATTTTGGAATATATAAAAAATACTGGAAGAAAGATCCACGTCAGGGGGCCCACACCCTGTCCACGAGGGTGGGGGCGCGCCCTACCCCCTGAGCACGTCCCCTACCTCGTGGCCCCCCTGATGCTCCAGCGACCTCAACCCTGACTCCATATATTCACTTTCGGGGAGAAAAAAATCAGAGAGAAGGATTCATCGCGTTTTACGATATGGAGCCGCCGCCAAGCCCTAAACTCTCTCGGGAGGGCTGGTCTGGAGTCCGCTCGGGGCTCCGGAGAGGGGAATCCGTCTTCATCGTCATCATCAACCTTCCTCCATCACCAATTTCATGATGCTCACCGCCGTGCGTGAGTAATTCCATCACAGGCTTGCTGGACGGTGATGGGTTGGATGATATTTATCATGTAATCGAGTTAGTTTTGTTAGGGTTTGATCCCTAGTATCCACTATGTTCTGAGATTGATGTTGCTATGACTTTGCTATGCATAATGCTTGTCACTAGGAACCGAGTGCCATGATTTCAAATCTGAACCTATTACGTTTTCATCAATATATGAGAGTTCTTGATCCTATCTTGCAAGTCTATAGTCACCTATTATGTGTTATGATCCGTTAACCCCGAAGTGACAATAATCAGGATACTTACCGGTG
The DNA here is from genome assembly GCF_056163025.1 of Triticum urartu. Taxonomy (NCBI): domain Eukaryota; kingdom Viridiplantae; phylum Streptophyta; class Magnoliopsida; order Poales; family Poaceae; genus Triticum; species Triticum urartu. The sequence goes on along the minus strand of NC_141873.1, from coordinate 186,833,911 downwards.
ATGACCGTAGTTTGAGGAGTTCATGTATTCACTATGTGTTAATGCTTTGGTCCGGTACTCTATTAAAAGGAGGCCTTAATATCCCTTAGTTTCCAATAGGACCGCGCGGGAGGGTAGGACAAAAGATGTCATGCAAGTTCTTTTCCATAAGCACGTATGACTATATTCGGAATACATGCCTACATTACATTGATGAACTAGAGCTAGTTCTGTGTTACCCTAGGTTATGACGGTTGCATGATCGATCGCATCCAGCATAATTCTCCATCACCGATCCAATGCCTACGAGCTTTTCCTATAATGTTCTTCGCTTATTTATTTTTTCGTTGCTATTGTCACAATCACTACAAAACCCAAAAATATTACTTTTGCTATCGTTACCACTACTATCATATTACTTTGCTACTAAATACCTTGCTGCAGATATTAAGTTTCCAGGTGTGGTTGAATTGACAACTCAGCTGCTAATACTTGAGAATATTCTTTGGCTCCCCTTGTGTCGAATCAATAAATTTGGGTTGAATACTCTACCCTCAAAAACTGTTGCGACCCCCTATACTTGTGGGTTATCAAGACTATTTTCTGGCCCCATTGCCAGGGAGCATAGCTCTATTCTTTCAGTCACTTGGGATTTATATCTGTTTATCACTATGAAGAACTTGAAAGATACAAGAACCAAGATTTATCCCTCAACTATGAGAGGTGGTAAGGAACTGCCATCTAGCTCTGCACTTGATTCACCTTCTGTTTTGAGTAAGCTAGTGACACCTACACCTGTTATTCATTCTGATATGTCGCATGTTATTGATGATGCCACTTCTTCTTTGCATGATACTTATGATGAAACTACTTCTATGCTTGATACTATTGTGCCACTTGGTGAATTTCTTGATGAACAACTTCCTAGGGCTAGAGAGAATGAAATTATTGAAACTAATAATATTGATGAAAGTGATGATGAAGATTCTCCCCCTAGGTATGAATTGCCTATTGTGCCTGGGGGTTGTGTTATGGATGAAGAAACTACTAGAGACTTTCTTGCCTGCAATTATAGAAGTGATCTTAAGAAACTATTAGCTAAGCTGAAAGAAAATTTTCTGAATGCTAGAATGAAATATGATCCTGCTTATGCTACTTCACCTATCTTTATTACTGATAAGGATTATGATTTCTCTGTTGATCCTGAGATAATTACCTTGGTTGAATCTGATCCTTTCTATAGCTATGAATCTGAAACTGTTGTGGCACATCTTACTAAATTAAATGATATAGCTACCCTGTTCACTAAAGATGAGAAAACTTGTTACTATTATATCCTTCAATTATTTCCGCTCTCATTAAAGGGTGATGCTAAGATAGGGTTTAATTCTCTTGATCCTAGATGTGTGCGTAGTCCCTAGGATATGATTTACTACTTCTCTGATAAATATTTCCCCGCTCATAAGAAACAAGCTGCCTTAAGGGAAATTTATAATTTTGTGCAAATTGAAGAAGAGAGTCTCCCACAAGCTTGGGGGAGGCTTCTCCAATTACTTAATGCTTTGCCTGATCATCCTCTCAAGAAAAATGAAATACTTGATATCTTTTATAATGGACTAACCAATGCTTCCAGAGACCACCTGGATAGTTGTGCTGGTTGTGTTTTCAGGGAAAGAACAGTTCATCAAGCTGAAATTCTATTGAATAATATGTTGACCAATGAAAATAATTGGACAAGCGGAACTCATTATGTGATCTGTCGAAGGGTTCCATGGCGCCCCCTCCCACCCACCCACCCCTAAACCCTAGCTCCCCGGCGATCTCCACTTCTCTCCACTAATTTGGTGATATAATCCACTCATATTGTTCGGCGTTCCAAGATCTCTCTTCTCATGTCTTTGGAGAGGGATTCCTCGACTGGATCTACCTTTGGCTTGGATTTCTCCAAGGGTAGAGTTTTTGCAGATGAGATCTACAAGGCTTCTGGCCTTACTGTTCATCCTGAGGCTGATCGAGGGGCTTTTACCCTTGTGGTTTCGTTCAGCAGGCATGATTTCAGGCTCAATGAGGATTCTGTGGCCGCAGCTCTTGAATCTGCGTTGGGTGGTTCGGCTATTGATCTATGGGTTTCATACATTGCTAACAAGGTATTTAGTTTTAATGTTTCATGCAAGGAAGTTGGTTTTCACATTGTTGATACTAGATCCTATTCCTGCCCCCAATTCAAATGCTATTTTCATTTGTGGGGTAATGGGGGTCCGAATTGGCATCGTGAGTTCAAATTTTGGAAAAAAGAGTGTGATGCAGAATGGGTTTTAGTTAGTCCCTCCAAACGTAGGGCGGCCTTGGGTCTTCTTGCAATGCATCGTCCTCCTGTTAAATCACCCATTAAGTCTGGATCCACTGTTTGGAAGCATTTATCTTTTGCTACATTTCAAAATTACGATGTGTGCAAAGGGTATAGATACCATGCATCTGCTGATTGCATTGCTGCCACGGGAAGTGCTGGTTATGAGCTTACTGCTAGAGAGCGCGTGGTTATTCATCCGCCACCGACAGAAAATCTAAATTGGACCTTGGCTTCACCACCGATCATTTTTGGCACGGTGAGTTCGTCGGTGATCCAAGAGCATTCATCGTTGGAGGATTCTGCCTCGGATATTGCGCCGGCTGGTTCGGGAGGGAATTCAGGAGCTTCAAATCAATCTAGTTTGGGCCCATCCTTGCCAGGCCCATCTGTGCCTAGTTCTTCTCAAGCTGAGGCCTCTTTTGAGCAAATGATTAATGATATGGTTGATAAAATTGTCACGTGTCAGATTTGTTTTAAGCAAGGGCATTTTTCTTCTTCGTGCACATCAACTTTAAAGTGCCTAGGTTGTTCTCGGGTCGGTCATAGGAGGCGTGACTTCGCCCGTTTTGCGCACCGTCTTGGGTTAGTTTGGAAACCCAAACTCGTTGTCGTTTCGGTTTTCGAGGTTCAAGCTACAGAAGCCGGGAATATCTCTCTGACAGGATATCTACCAAACTTGGACTCCTCTGCTTCCATTTCACCGTCCACTTCACCCAATTCCATTCATCTTGGCCCCTCAACTCCTCTGGGCTCACCTCCGGCTACACCACCTCCGCCCCCTGAGCCGCCATCGCCGCCGCCTGCCATGGCTAACTTCCCTCTTGACCCAATGCAGTATGTCCCAGCTGGTCATCATATCATTGATGCTGGCGATGCACGCTGGCCGCGTTCGTTTGTCATGCCGTACGTTCCGATTGTGCGTCGCCATGAGGATTATATGCCGGCAGAGGTGATGCCCATACCAGAGGATAACGAGATTGGAGCTGCTCATGAGCTAGTTGCAGACTGGCTGGAGGCTCATGGATATCAAGTTCGCTCTGTCCAGCCCTGGATTAATGCGGTCGGTCTTTTCAGAGTTAGAGATCCGGTAGTGTGCTTTTCGCTTCTTCAACTGCCCCCTCAGCCTTTGGGAAACGATCGTTTTGTTCGTTTTATGAAGCATGATGAGGGTGAGGGCTTTCGCGGAGATCAGGGTTTTCGCCAAGGGTTACTTATGATATTGGGTATCCCTTTGGATCTGCGCAACACAGACAATATCAAAGCTGCAGTCAATACCTTTGGCAAGTTTAATCATTGGAATAGTCAGGATCCTTATTTGGTCCAAACACTTGTGTTTGCATCCTTTCCTGAAGATGCGCTTGTTCCGTGGAATGTGGTTTTCAACGACTATGCTGCGTGGGGTGGGGCTCGTGTGTCATGGACTGCACCAATTTACATACTTGGTGCCAACTTCACTGAGCAAATGCCCCATGACGAGGATTGGATGCCTATAAATGGAAACCCACGCCCTCTGCCTGGCGTGCCTTTTCCAGAGCTCCCTCCTTTCGTCTTGCCCCCTTACCCAGCTATGGGCTGGAATGATATACCTCCTCCTCCTCCGGAGCAGCCATACATGGGAGACAACAATTGGGGCAATGCTATTTGGGGAGATGAAGAAGAGATTGTCCAAGACAATGTGCAAGCTGAGCAGCAGTCCATGGTTTTAGATCTTTCTGATGATTTCTCTGGCTCCGTGGAGCAAAACATTCAACCAAATTTTGTTCTGGTTTTTGATGTTGAGCACAATGCTAAGCAACCTGTTGTCGAGATGCAGCCTGTGGTGGAGGAGCAACCTGTGGTGGAGGAGCCTGTCTATAACCCTGAAGATTGGGCCATAGTGGTTTACAGGCCACCTGTTGCTGTCCAAAACTCTTTTGAAGTTGCTGCTGTGCCTTTTGTTGCCACCTTTGATGTGCCCAAAGTGCTCTTTGGGCCTGAGCTACCTCCAGAGTTGTCCCTAAGAAGGAATTTTGAAACTATTCTGCAATCTGTTGCCAGTTTTCAGCTAACCAGGTCTATCGACATGCTGCCTATTCAGTCTAATGTGCTTTCCAAGAGGAGTTGGGATTTGGCATTGGAGGTGCCAAGATTGACCTATCAGGCACCTGAACAGGAGCATAGGCCTATGGCAAGGGCCCTATTTCCATCTAATGAAGGCTCCTCTGACAGAGAGGCAATGCTATCTGACCATCCTACAGTGTCTGATGCTACACCAACTCAGGAACAGAGAAAGAGCAGAAGGCCAAGGAAGACCTTGGCGCCCACTCTAATTGTGGAGACATCTATTAGGAGGTGTACCAGAGGATCTCCGCCGAGGGATGGTTTCAAGCCAACTTTCCAGGAGCTACCCATGCAGTCCAAGAGGAGGAAGCCTAAGTGCAAGCCTTTTTCTGCAACTCTGTCAGATAACCTGCATGATGAACAACTTGAAGATCTCCCACCTCCAACTCCGATCAGCAAGCTGTAGCAGATTGGAAATGAGCTTGGCAAAGCAAAAGATCTTCTTACTGTGGAGAAGCTTATGGCCAATCCCTCTGCTACTCCTAATAATGATGCAAATGTGTAGTGGCATTTTAGTGAGTGGGGGGTGGCAGCTGCTTTATTTTGGTCTTTATATGTCAGGGTTGTGTTATTTTGTTGAACCCTATAATGGTTTATTTGTGCTATGTTGGACCTGTGCTACTTTTATTTTTGCTGGCATTAAGTGCCATCAAACTTATCTATCTACTCATATATGTTTTAATGAGTAATGCATGTAAGAACTGGAGTGTGTTATGCTGGAATGTTAGAGGTTTGAACTCAGATGCAAGACAAAGAGCTGTCAGGCAGAAGCTGGATGAGAGTAACTATGTTATTGCTTGCTTTCAAGAAACTAAGTGTGATTCTTTTTATTTTAGATCAGTTAGATCCTTTTGCCCTAAAAGATTTGATAGTTCTGCCTTCTCCCCTTCTGTTGGAGCTTTTGGGGGAATTTTGGTTGTTTGGAACTCCTATACTTTCTAGGGCACTGTGATTGAGATACAGCCATTTGCAGTCCTAGTTCAGTTCATTTCCAAGCAGAATAATGAGAAATGGTCCTTAGTATCTGTGTATGGCCCTTGTCAAGGGGAAGCCAGGGATAACTTTGTCAGATGGCTGTATAATTTGCAAATACCTTTGGGGGAAAATTGGCTCCTGGTGGGTGATTTCAATTTCATAAGATCACTTGATAACAGGAATCTGCCTGGGGGGATCTGAATGATATTTTTATTTTCAATGAAATCATTGCTCACTTAGGACTGCTGGAACTGCCTCTTAAGGGTAGATCTTACACATGGTCTAATATGCCAGATCACCCTTTATTAGAGCAGTTGGACTGGTCCTTCACATCTGTTGATTGGATAACTTCATATCCTATGACTGAAGTTTTACCCATGGCCAGAACTGCTTCTGATCATGGGCCATGTGTGGTCACAATTAAAACCTCTATCCCCAAATCTCAAATATTTCGTTTTGAAAATTATTGGGTGGAGCTTGAGGGGTTTATGGAATGTGTGCAGAATTCATGGCAGAAACCCTCTAATAAACCTCACATCACTGCCAGGATAGCTGATAAATTTAAGTGTTTGAGAGGTGCTCTGAAAAAGTGGCAACTGAATATTTCTAAGCTGAAAGTCTTGATTTCTAAATGCAATGAGGTCATACTATGTCTGGATGGTCTTGAGGAGTTAAGGCCTTTGTTTAGACCTGAATTGAACTTCAGAAAAGTGGTTAAACTGCATGTGGAAAACCTTTTACATCTACAGTTTCTTTATTGGAAAAAGGTGTACAATCAGGTATATTAAACTGGGAGGAGAGAACACTAAATTCTTTCATGCAATGGCAACTGAGAGGCATAGAAGAAACTCTATTGCTTCTTTGAAAGATATTGATGGGTCAGTGGTCTCTCAACATTCTCGGATGGAGGCAATTATCTAGAATTGTTTCAAGAACAGAATGGGAGTTTCTTCTGGTATAGTCATGGGTTTTGACCTCAGTACCTTGCTAAAACCTGTGGAAGGGCTGGATTTTCTTACCGAGCCTTTCAAAAAGGAGGAAATGGATGACACAGTCAAGCATATGCCCATTGATAAAGCCCCTGGACCTGATGGTTTTAATGGATTGTTCTTCAAAAAGTGCTGGCACATTATCTGCCAGGTTTTTTATGAGTTGGCTGAGTCTTTTCATTCTGGAAATGCAAATCTAGAGAATATTAATGGCTCTTACATCACCTTGATCCCTAAGAAGCTGGCTCCTAAGGAAGTTGGAGATTACAGGCCAATTTCTTTGACAGGGATGGGGCTCAAGTTTTTATCTAAAATGGCTGCTAATAGGTTCCATAAGATCATCATGGCATGTATCCATAAGAATCATTATGGTTTTATTAAGAGCAGAGCTATTCAGGATTGTATTGGTTGGTCTCTGGAGTGTTTGCATTAGTGTCATAAATCCAAGAGGCCTATCATAATTCTTAAACTGGACTTTGAAAAGGCTTTTAACTCAATTGAACATGAATCTATTTTGCAGATATTCAAGTTCAAAGGTTTCAATCAGAAATGGATCTCCTGGGTCAAGCAGTTGCTCACTGGATCATCATCTGTTCTACTAAATGGTGTGCCTGGTAGGTAGTTTCTTTGTAAAAAAGGGGTGAGGCAAGGGGATTGCCTCTCACCTTTACTCTTTGTTATTGCTGTTGATCTGTTGCAGTCAGTGGTTAATGATATGTTCAGGAGGGGAATTCTACAGATGCCTATACCATGCCATGATCAAGATTATCCAATAGTGCAATATGCTGATGATACTCTAATCATCTTACCTGTAGATAAAATTCAGCTTCTGGCTCAGAAAGACATGTTAGAGGTGTTTTCCACATCAACTGGTTTGGTGGTTAATTATCATAAGTCTTCTATGGTGCCCATTAATGTTGATGAGGACTCTATCAATGGTTTGGCTACTACTTTTGGATGTCAAGTGGGTAAAATGCCCTTCACTTATATGGGCCTGCTTGTTGGTACTACCAGGCCTAAAATGGTGGATTTCATGCCACTTGTGCACTGTATGGAAAGGAGGATGACAGCCAGTTCTTCATTTCTGAATCAAGGGGAAAGGCTTCAATTCCTCAATTCTGCTCTATCTTCCGTAGTTTGCTTGCACCTACAGGAATTTTAAAGCAATTGGAGAGAATTCAGAGGCAGTGTCTATGGAGAAAGCACAGGGATGATCCTTCACCATCTTTGGCAGCTTGGGACCTCATTTGTAGGCCTAAAAATAAAGGAGGGCTGGGAGTTTTGAATTTTGGTGTACAGAACATGGCTCTGTTGCTAAAACATTTGCACAAATTTTTAAATAGAGTTGACCTACCATGGGTTTCTCTTATTTGGGAGACCTACTATCACTCTTCTGTTCCTCAGGGAACTGACATTTGTGGTTTCTTTTGGTGGAAGGATATCTGCAAGTTGATGGATCATTACAGAAACACTACTTGGATTCAAGTTAACTCTGGGAACTCTGCTCTGTTTTGGTCTGATAAGTGGAAGATTGGGGATTCAGTTACACCTTTGCAATCAAGGTTCTCTAGGCTCTTTTCTTATGTCAAAGATCCATGTGTCACTATTTATGAGGTTTTCCACTCGCAGGATATGATTAACATGTTCCATCTATATCTATCTGCTTAGGCATATCAGGAGTTCTTGACTGTACAAGATTTTATGGCTTCCTGTAGCAGACAAGTGGAGCAAAAGGACACTTGGTTCTGGCAGGGGACATGTAATGCTTTCAAGCCCAAGCTATTCTAGTCCTTCATGCATGCTAACATGTCCTTCAATCCACTTCTTTGGATTTGGAAATCCTCCTGCACAATGAAAATCAAAGTGTTTCCCTGGATGTTAATCATGGAGAGGATTAATACTAAGGACATGGTCGAAAGAAGACATTGGCATCTTGATGACGGGGTTAACTGCCTTCTTTGTCCCTTGAGAACTAGGGAAACCAGAAATCACCTGTTCTTTGAATGTAATTTCAGTGTTAGAATATGGAGTTATCTGCAAATTACATGGTCACCTGGGGATGACATGTCTACCATTGTTATGCAAGCCAAGCAGAATTTTGCTCGGTCTTTTTTCACTGAAGTTGTTTTTGTTGCTTGCTGGAACATCTGGATAATAAGGAATGCAAAAGTGTTCAGGCATGAGAGACAAAGTTTTAATAAATGGAGATGTGCATTCATCCATGATATTACACTCATGCAGCACAGAGTGAAGGCTAGATACAAGGAGGACCTGCTAAAATGGATTTCTTTCTTACCCCCTTGAGGTTCTTTTGATATCTCAGTAGATTAGTTCTCTTTTTCCTTTTAGTTCTGATTAGCCCTTGTAATCATTGTACATTGTATCTTTTGCTTTAAATAAAAGTTAAATGCTGTGGGGGGTTCCCCTACAGTTCCCAGTCAAAAAAAGAAAATAATTGGACACTTCCTGAACCAACTACTAAGCCAACTCCGAAGAAAAGGGGTATTCTATTTCTCAGTCCTAAAGATATGCATGAGGCAAGGAAATCAATGAAAGAAAAAGGTATTAAAGCTGAAGATGTTAAGAATTTACCACCTATTGAAGAAATACATGGTCTTTATTTGCCACCTATTGAAGAAACACATGGTCTTAATAACCCGACACAGGTAGTAAAGGTAAATTATCTCTATAGATATGATAAAGCTAAAATCCCTCATGCTAAGTTTGCTAGCCAATGTTTGGATGAATTTGATAACTTTATGGTTAAGCAAGAATATTTTAATGCTTATGTTGGTAGACAATTGAAACATAATGCTTATATGATTGAACACTTGAGTGATTATATGGCTAATGTTAAAGGTGAACTTAAACTTATTAGTAAACATGCTTCTATGGTTACCACTCAAGTAGAGCAAGTACTTAAAGATCGGAATGATTTGCTCAATGAATTAAATAATAAGAAGCATGATAATGCTGTTAGAGTTATGACTAGAGGTGGTAAAATGACTCAGGAACCTTTGTATCCTAAGGGCCATCCTAAGAGAATTGAGCAAGATTCTCAGAGAACTAATGTAGATGTACCTAGTCCTTCTAAAAGGAAGAAAAAGAAAAATGATAGGACTTTGCATGCTTCTAGTGAACCCGTTATAGACACACCTGAGAATCCTAATGATATTTCTATCTCCGATGCTGAAACACAATCTGGTAATGAACATGAACTTGGTGATAATGTTAATAATGATGTTCATGTTGATGCTCAACCTAGCAATGATAATGATGTAAAGATTGAACCTACTGTTGATCTTGATAACCCACAATCAAAGAATCAACGTTATGATAAGAGAGACTTTGTTGCTAGGAAGCACGGTAAAGAAAGAGAACCATGGGTTCCGAAACCCATGCCTTTTCCTCCTAAACCATCCAAGAAAAAGGATGATGAGGATTTTGAGCGCTTTGCTGAAATGATTAGACCTATCTTTTTGCGTATGCGTTTGACCGATATGCTTAAAATGAACCCTTATGCTAAGTATATGAAGGATATTGTTACAAATAAGAGAAAGATACCGGAAGCTGAAATTTCCACCATGCTTGCTAATTATACTTTTAAGGGTGGAATACCAAAGAAACTTGGAGATCCAGGAGTACCAACTATACCATGCTCCATTAAAAGAAACTATGTTAAAACTGCTTTATGTGATCTTGGAGCCGATGTTAGTGTTATGCCTCTCTCATTATATCGTAGACTTGATTTGAATAAGTTGACATCTACTGAAATATCTTTGTAAATGGCTGACAAATCAACTGCTATACCTGTCGGTATTTGTGAGGATGTGCCTGTTGTGGTTGCAAACGTTACTATTTTAACGGACTTTGTTATTCTTGATATTCCCGAGAACGATAGTATGTCTATTATTCTTGTAAGACCCTTTTTGAATACAGCATGGGCTGTTATTGATTGCACCAAAGGCAATGTCACTTTTCATGTTAATGGTAATGAGCATACAGTACACTTTCCGAGGAAACAACCTCAAGTCCACAGTATCAATTCTATTGGAAAAATTTCAACAAACTATTGGAGGTTTTGAATTTCCTCTTCCTACTGTCAAGAAGAAATATGATATTCTTATTGTTGGGGACATGCATATCCCCGTTGAGGTAACCTAGTGTTATTCGAAATTTCTCCGGTTCCATGTTGTTCGGAATGAGTTTGTTAACAAGACTTGATCAACCTTGTTAGTGGATTCCTTTTGATGAGAATGAGATGGATGAAGTTAGAAAACACAACCCTTTGTACCCTCCTTTTACTTTCTGTTATTTATATTAAATAAAGCAAAAATAGTATTTTTCTGTCCGTTTTCTGAATTATCCATGCAATAAAAAATACCCCAAAAATAAAGTTCTCCAAATTCCCTGAAATTTAAATATGATTTTTTTCTAGAATATTTGAGAATATCTCGCACCAAGAACACAGCAGGGGGAGCAAGCACCTGGCCACGAGGGTCCAGGGCGCGCCCCCTGCCTCCTGGGCCAATGGTGGCTCCCCTCCACTTATTCCAGCTACCACACACTCCTCCTTCCTCCCCAAAAAATCACCAACCAGCTCAAACCCGAGTTCTAGCTCATCTTGCTGCCATTTTCGATCTCCTAGCTCAAAGCTCCATTCACAAAACTGCTTTGGGGGATTGTTCTTTGGTATGTGACTCCTCCAATGGTCCAATTAGTTTTTGTTCTAGTGCTTTATTCATTGCAAAGTTTTGCTGCTTAGGTGACCCTGTTCTTGATCTTGCATGTCAAATTTATATGGTCAAAGTAGTTTTAATGCATGATATTGCCTCTAGGAACTTGTAGGAGTAGTTGCTATCAATTTTGTTGAGGATGGTTCACTTTTATTTTGAAGTTGCTAAAAATTTCAGAAAAAGATGAAGAGATTTTTGAGGGTCTCATCGAGCCGAAGCTCGAAGGATAAACAAAGTGAAGAGAACAAGAATCCCAAGTATAATCTCCCTCGCACCGCAGAGGTCCGGCCATGTGAATGGTCTTGTGATGATTTCTTAAGAGCAGCCGGGATTTATGATGATTTCTATGAGTTGGCTGAGAATGCAGGCCTCACCGCCTTACTCCACGACCAACACGAACAGTATCTCTTACTCACCAATATCTTTGTGCAAAACTTCCATTTCCATGCTAGGAGCTCACAACCTATGGTGGAATTTTATTATATGATGAGCATAAGGAGATGTCACTTCGTGATTTTTGTCGGGTTTGTTTGATCCCTTTTGAGGGCAGCGTAGAGGAACCAAATCGTGACGATGTGGAAGGGTTTATTGATACAATTTCTATAGGGGAAACGAGGAAGGTTTCCGATGCAAGAATTACTAGCATTCATTTTCCTTTTTTACATTACTTTGCAATATTTGCTAGTAGATGCTTAATTGGTCGCAGAAATTGTGGCAACCTTAGTGCCCCTGATATTGTTATTTTGTGTCATGCCTTGTTCCGTGATGACACATTTAGTATGGGCGCTATTGTTTCAATGCGGTTAAATCTTAATCGTACTAAGGGCCCCATCTTGGGAGGTATCTTAGCCTCGCGCCTCGCTGCACATTTTAACATACCAATTAGACATTATGAGAAGGAAGAGAAATTGTTGCCTCCTGTTTTTCTAGACTATAAGAATATGGTGGCACATGATTTTATCGTTAAGAATAACGAAAATATGCTTAAGTACAGGCTGATATTTGATAAAAATCACCCTGAGACTATTACTTTGCCTGCTCCTCCCTTGTTTGAATTATCTGTGGGCAAGTACCTTGTTCTGCCAGAGGCCATTCACGCCTACCAAAACTCCACACCAGCTACAGAGCCAGAGCCGGAACCACAATTTGATCCTCACCGGCAGTCTATTTATCAGTGGAATCCGGAGGAGATTGCCAACCAGTGGCACCAGGGGGATCCTTCTCAGTACGACCCCAACTATTACTTTGGATATCCGCCAGGCTAGCCGTGGCCATAGACCAAATTAGGCCAAAAGCCTAAGCTTGGGAGAGTACGTATCTCTCACTGACATTTCATTCATGTTCACACACCCATGCTAGTTGTCGGTGCTCATACTTTTTCATTGTAATATCCATGCTAGTTTATTTCCCTTTTTAGCCTTTATTCTTGTGTGTTTGATAAACCTTAAGAAAAACAAACAAAAAATTAGTTGTAGCTTTTAGTTAGTTTACTTTTCATGCTGTAGTAGTAGTAATTAAAAAGAAAACCCCCAAAAATTTCTTGTTCTTCTTTTGCTTGTTGGGAGCTTTCCTGTGTAAATAGTTTTATTTATTTTCTTTTTCTTTGGGGGTCGAGAGGATAAGACCATAGTGAAAATGTTGAGTGGCTCTCATATGCATTATTGTTGATCTAACAAAGAGCCCATATTACCTTGTCTTCTCTCTTGAATTGAATGGTTGCAGATTCTAGCTTAGTCCAATGCACGTGCACTATTATTATTATCCACACTATTTGGTCATGCAAGTGAAAGGCAATAATGATGATTATATGATGAACTTATTGAGATGAGAAAAGCTGGTATGAACTCGACCTCTCTTGTTTTTGTAAATATGATTAGTTCATCATTCCTGATTCAACCTATTATGAAAGAAACATGTTTGCAATGACAATTAGAGATTATAGTTGCTTATGCATGCTTAATTAGCTAGGAGCTTATAATGGTTTACCTTGCGTGCCAACATACTATTAAAATGGTTGTTATGTGGTATGATAGGGTGGTATCCTCTTTTGAATGATTCGAGTGGCTTGACTTGGCACATGTTCACGCATGCAGTTGAAACAAAATCAACATATCCTCGCCGATATTTATGTTCATGGTGCATTATATCCTACTCATGCTTGCATTCGGTGTTGATTATTTTTAATGCATGCTTGTGACTGTTGTCGCTCTCTAGCTGGTCGCTTCCCAGCCTTTTTCTAGCCTTTACTTGTACTAAGCGGGAATACTTCTTGTGTATCCAACTCCATAAACCCCAAAGTTGTTCCATATGAGTCCACCATACCTACCTATATACGGTATCTACCTGCCGTTCCAAGTAAATTTGTATGTGCCAAACTCTAAACCTTCAAATAAACATTCTGTTTTGTATGCTCGAATAGCTCATGTATCCACTAGGGTTGTCTGTATCTTCCATGCTAGGCGGGTTATTCTCCAGAGGAGTGGACTCCGCTCCTCATTCACGAGAAAATGGCTGGTCACCGGGATGCCCAGTCCCATGATTTATGAAAATCAAATCAAAATAACTGCAAACAAAACTCCCCCGAGACTCTTGTTAGTTGGAGGCACTCATTGTTTCGAGCAAGCCATGGATTGATGCTTGTTGGTGGAGGGGGAGCATAAACTTTACCATTCTGTTTGGGAACCGCCTATAATGTGTGTAGCCTGGAAGATATCGAGATCTCTCGGTTGTTATGTTGACAATGAAAGTATACCGCTCAAAATTTCATTCATATCTATTTCAAAACCGAGCTCTGGCACCTCTACAAATCCCTGCCTCCCTCTGCGAAGGGCCTATCTATTTACTTTTGTGTTGAGTCATCATCCTCTTATTAAAAGGCACTAGTTGGAGAGCACCATTGTCATTTGCATCCATTACTGTTAGTTTACATTGAGTATGACTTGACTGGATCTCTTTTACCATGGATTACAATGTCTAGTCAGTCCTTGATCTTTAAAGGTGCTCTGCATTTATGTTTTGCGGTCTTAGAAAGGGCTAGCGAGATACCATCTTGTCATATCATATTATGATTGTTTTGAGAAAGTCTTGTCATCCAAGATTTATTATTATTGCTCGCTAGTTGATTATGTCATTGATATGAGTAAACATCAGACCTAAGTGTTATTGTGAATATGTTTAGTTCATAATCTTTGCTGAAAACCTGAATGTTCGCTTTACATATTTACAACAACAAGAGCAAACAAAGTTTGTAAATTTTTTTCTCTATCACTTTCAGTTTATCAACTGAATTGCTTGAGGACAAGCAAAGGTTTAAGCTTGGGGGAGTTGATACGTCTCTGTCGTATCTACTTTTCCAAACACTTTTGCCCGTGTTTTGGACTCTAACTTGCATGATTTGAATGGAACTGTGACGCCCCGAGACCGATGTGCCAGGTGTCTTCCTGTTATTCGCTGTTGTTGCCATGTCATTTGCTTGCGTGCTGCTCCTTCTCATGTCATCATGTGCATTGCATCTTCATGTTTTCAAAACCTGCATCCGTCCGGGTTCCCCTAATTCCGTCCGTTGTCCATTCTGAGCCCAACCACACTTGCACGTGCCCGCGGCATGTCTGAAATAGTATTTTATAAGTGGCCGGAATATGTTCTCGGATTGGGTTGAAAGTTGGCGTGCGGTCTTATTATCATGTAGATAGGCCGCCTGTCAAGTTTCATCGCATTCAGAGTTCGTCTGATAGCCCAACCGTTAAACTATAGCGGCATGATAGCCGGTCTAACGTCGGACGTTTTCGGTCTCTGGAAATAGTCACCGGGGCCCTCTCTCTTCTCTTCTCTCAGCTCGAGACCGTCTTTACAGTCTACCTCTCACCGCTAGGCCCTACCTAACCTCTCTCGTCAGTCTGCGGACCTCCTCCCGCGCGAGTCCGAAATCTGTCCCGGACCCGACCCGGACAGTCGTTACCGTTGGATCCGAATCATCCCCTAATGTCTACAAAACATCACCATTTTATTTTTTTAGACTCCCTAGCTATTTTATTCGCGACCGTCCGATTTCGATCAGAGGGACAGAGTAGCCCCTAACCTAACCAACCTACCTATATAAATAGTCTAACCCTAGGTTTTAAGCAGACTATCCCTTCCATCCCATCGCCGCCGACGCAATCTTCTTCCTCCTTGTTTTCCCCACCTAGTCAACCACTATCCTTCTCAGATCCACCCTCCCTCCAATCACAGCCTCCGACCACCTCCCGTGTTTTCCGCACTGCCCAAATCCCCAACAAGCCACAACCAACCCTGAGTGCCACTCGAGCTCAAATGGAAACGCGCCCCTGGATCCTCTGCTTCTAGCACCTCCACGGAGCCAAGCTCACCCGCCTGCTCTGTTTCTTCTCAAGCACGACATGGATGCCTCCCCGAGCTCCACTTCACCTCGCTGCCGTCGGAATCCGGTGTCCCACGGCCGGGTTCGTCCAGTCCATGACCTCGTCGCCTCCATCTTCGTCGGAGCACCACTGGGCCAGCAGCGCCGCCGCGCCCGAGGAACCATGTCGAGGAGTTCCTGTGTCTCCTGGTGCGGCTCGACCTTGAGGGACTAATCCTGCTGGGCACCGCCGACTTCGTCTCAGCAGGAGCGCCATGGCCGCCACGTCCCCAAGCAAGCTCGTCAGCGTCCTCTGTCGTCCTCGCCCCCGCGCGGGTTCTGCGCCTTGCTGCGCGTCGCTGCGGGAGCCCTCCTCTACTTCTCCTCGCCGGAGCCCCAAGTCCTCGCGCCCAAGTCCCATGTCACCGGCAGCCGTTCTCACCGTCCGTCGACCTGAACCTGCTGTTGGTTCTATTCTTTCAGAAACGAGCAGCAGCAGCAACTCACCCGCTCCTCCTCTGTGCGCCCGTCGACCGGATCCCGCGCAAGGCCCTGTGATCCCAGCCTCATCCCCGCCTCCAGGTCGCCGCCCTCCTCACCGGAGTCCTCCAGCGCCGCCCTCTACGCCGCGCTTCCGCGCTTGGGACGTTGCTCGTGCTCATGGCGATTCAGCAGACCCAGCCGTCGCCGTTGACCATGCCTGCGTAGGCTGCAGCCCCGCGAGGCCAACCTCCCGCACCGCTCTTGGCCTACCAACTTGGCCTCTCCACCAACCCGGGCCGAAGCCCACTTGGTGAGGCCACCCCCCCTGAGCGCCTTTTTTTATTCCTGTTGTTGGGCCATGCACTGTTGGGCTGCCCAGTTTCGGCCCATGGATGTTTTTTTTTGGTTATGCGAATTTGCTATTTAACCAGAGTTTTACAGATTTGCAGAAAAACCCTTGCACTTCATGCATATAAAAACTCATCAACCGTGCATCATATCAAAATGTTTTATATATGAAACTTGCTTAGATTTTCATCTAGTTTAATAATTTGTAACTTTCATCTATGTTTAAAATGTTTAAAATGCTGTTTGTTTAAATTTGCTTAAATAACTTGCTAAAACGATTTAAATCATAACTAAATAACCATAGCTCCAAACCTAACAAACTTTATATGTAAATGGGGTAGAAAAATGCCTGGTTTAACATGGTGACCCTGCTTTGCATGTTTAATAACTCTAAAATTGTGTTTAGGTCAGAACAGTTCCAAACCTAATATATGCATATGGGGATTTACCGGAATTGTTGTTCGTTGCTTCCGACCTCATTTAAACTTGGCTAGATAGATAGTTTCATTATGCTTCACCTCTTGCCATGCTAACAACATTTAATATTGTTGGGTACATAAACGAGATCGAACTAAATAACTTGAACATGGTGTTTCGTCAATATGCAACGGAGTTGCATAATGAGCTCCACTTAATTTGTAGTATTGTTTGTGCACTTTGCCATGCCATGCTTCATTAAATCGGACATGCATCATACTCGATTGTGCATCATGCCATGTTGATGTGCTGGTTCTTTACTATGTTGTTTGCTTCTTTCCGGTGTTGCTTCTTCGGGTTGGTTCCGATAACATCACGTTTGTGACGACCCGTTCGTCTATGTCCGTTTGTCTTCTTCATGGACTCGTTCTTCTTCCTTGCGGGATTTCAGGCAAGATGATCATACCCTCAAAATCACTTCTATCTTTGCTTGCTAGATGCTCGCTCTTTTGCTATGCCTATGTTGCGATACCTACCACTTGCTTATCATGTCTCCCATATTGTTGAACCAAGCCTCTAACCCACCTTGTCCTAGCAAACCGTTGTTTGGCTATGTTACCGCTTTGCTCAGCCACTCTTATAGCGTTGTTAGTTGCAGGTGAAGATTGAAGTTTGTTCCTTGTTGGAACATGGAGATGTTGTTCCTGGTTGGAACATGTTTACTTGTTGGGATATCACAATATATCTTATTTAATTAATGCATCTATATACTTGGTAAAGGGTGGAAGGCTCGGCCTTATGCCTGGTGTTTTGTTCCACTCTTGCCGCCCTAGTTTCCGTCATATCGGTGTTATGTTCCCGGATTTTGCGTTCCTTACGCGGTTGGGTAATAATGGGAACCCCTTGACAGTTCGCCTTGAATAAAACTCTTCTAGCAATGCCCGACATTGGTTTTACAATTCGCCACCTAGCCTTTTCTTTCCCTTGAGTTCTGCAGACTCAGGGGTCATCATTATTTTAACCCCCCCCCCCCCCGGGCCAGTGCTCCTCTGAGTGTTGGTCCAACCAGTCAGCTGCCGGTGGCCACCAGGGGCAACTCTGGGCTGGCCTACCCGTACCTTGGACAATCTGAGTGTGCCCTGAGAAAGAGATATGTGCAGCTCCTATCGGGATTTGTCGGCACATTCGGGCGGTGTTGCTGGTTTAGTTTTACCTTGTCGAAATGTCTCGTAACCGGGATTCCGAGTATGATAGGGTATTCCCGCTAGAAGGAATATTCTTCATTAACCGTGAGAGCTTGTCATGGGCTAAGTTGGGACACCCCTGCAGGGATTGAACTTTCGAAAGCCGTGCCCGCGGTTATGGGCAGATGGGAATTTGTTAATGTCCGGTTGTAGAAAACCTGAAGTTGACCTTAATTAAAATACATCAACCGCATGTGTAACCGTGATGGTATCTTTTCGGCGGAGTCCGGGAAGTGAACACGGTGTTGGAGTTATGCTTGACGTAGGTTGTTCTAGGATCACTTCTTGATCATAGTTGTTCGACCGTGCTTTGCCTTCTCTTCTCGCTCTCATTTGCGTATGTTAGCCACCATATATGCTAGTCGCTTGCTGCAGCTCCACCTCATACCTTTACCTTACCCATAAGCTTAAATAGTCTTGATCGCGAGGGTGCGAGATTGCTGAGTCCCCGTGGCTCACAGATTACTTCCAAAACCAGCTTGCAGGTGCCGTTGAACCGTGCAGATGACGCAACCAAGCTCAAGGAGGAGCTCGATGAAGATCCTGTCCTTTGTGTTGTTTCATTCTAGTTGATCAGTAGTGGAGCCCAGTTGGGGTCGATCGGGGATCTGTGTAGCATTTGGGGTAGTCTTCTTTTATTCTGGTTCCATAGTCGGACCTTGATTGTATCTGGTTGATGTAATGCATTATTCATGTATTGTGTGAAGTGGCGATTGTAAGCCAACTATGTATCTCTTTCCCTTATGTATCACATGGGTTGTGTGAAGATTACCTCACTTGCGGCATTGCTTTCAATGCGGTTATGCCTCTAAGTCGTGCTTCGACACGTGGGAGATATAGCCGCATCGGGGGCGTTACAAGTTGGTAATCAGAGCCTTCCCCGACCTTAGGAGCCCCCACTGCTTGATCGAATTAGCTGCCGTTGTTGAGTCTAGAAAAATGTTTTGAGTCATTAGGAATTATATATCGGAGAGCTTGAATTCTTTTTACTGCCCAGTCCCTTCGTCGCTCTGGTGAGGCATCCTGACGTAGAGTTTTGACTATTCTCTTATCAAATTTCACAAAAAAATTAGGATCACGCGGGTATCCTAGAATCGTTCCGATGGATTTGTGACGAGAACATTGTTCTTGGTGCCTCCTGTCATTTAGGGGTTGTGGCAGTGTCCCGGGGAGTTGAGCTCCGAGGTGTTGCCGTCACAATTTTATCGTTGCAGTTCTGGAATACCTGAGTTTAATTTCGCCGACATCGAATATCTCTTTTATGCAGTTGTTGGTGAGATAACCTCAACGCCACCCAGTACTGGGGCGGGAGTTCGGGAGTATTGCCATAACTCGTATAAGAGATGCTTTTCGAAGGTTGAGGTAGACGATTTCCGAAAGTTTCTTGGTTATGTGTTGAAGGATGGATACAACTGGATGTAGGATTTGCTAGATTTGGGTGAGATATTATGCTTCCCTTGTATCCCCAACACCTGATTGCATAACTGGAAAATTTCAGGAGTTTATAAGTGGGAATTCAAGTAGCTCTTAGGATATCTTTCCGACAGATGTATGATATGAAATTGGGGTTCGACGTCTAGTGGTCCGCCTATTCACGGTTGGTTTTACAGTGGTCTCGTCGTGTCTTAAAGAGTCCTTGGCTATGCCGACTCGGGGACGCTTCATATGTCATGTGCACTGCCTTGTACATGATGGTGCTGTACGATCGAGCCCGTGTAGGCCCCACCACGAAAACTTCGGATGAAATCTGTATCATATGTTTGTTCCGGCTTATTCTGCAAGCCAATCCTTGTTTTGTTTTGAGATGTGGTATTCGAGTTGCTTCGAAGTCAAATGTTGATTCCATACCTTTTCTAAATGGTGTTCTCATACTCCGATGTGAATACTAATCCCTCTTGATCATCGAGATTGTCATGGCAATCCTTTTCAACCAGTGTGCTTCTCTTCAAGTGGATCCGATCATTTCAACATTCGCAAGATCAATTATCAGTTTTTCTCAACGGTGTTTTCCCACCCGCCCACCCTTGTTTTCTTGAAGGATTCAGATTTCTTAATCACTATCCATTTTATTGATGAGAAGTCTCCCCATTCTTTTCCGCCAATGTTCTTACCCGGTGGTTCTCTAGAAGATGCTCTACTAGTTCGCCATTCTTCATTCTTTTCTTCTCTGGTGGATTCAAGTCAAGTTTTGTTGATCATACATTTTTCCTCGTTTCAATGTTTTCTCATGCCGGTGCACCTCTTTATCATTCCAACTCTCACTATTCAATTATTCCGGAGTGCTGAAGATATCTCAAAGATTCGTGTTTCCACTCTGCATTCGTTCAAGATCTTTCGAGGTTGTTATCTTATTCAAGTCTTTTATTCAACCGGTGCAATCTCTCTTTCAAATAATTCTACGGTGTTTCTTTTGAGTGGGCCCTAACCCACAGGTCTTTTCCCAGGATCTTACCTGACTCTTCTTATTTTCTCGGAGCTATCCTAAATTCTTGTCAAAGTTTGACGTAAGTATGATTTATCATCGGTCAAATGTGTTTTCCTCCAAAATCTCTCAAATTCTTTTCATCGTTGTTTCAACATTTCTAATTTTTCATCCCGGAGTGTCTTAACGTTTCATGGTGGTGTTTCTCGCCGCCATTCTCTGTAGTTGAAGACCGAAGAAGAGTTTCTCTTTAATCGTGTTCCATTCTCTTCAAGATTCATGGTGCTAGTTTTATGCCATTCTCTCATAATAATTTTCGGTTGTGAGAATTCTTTTCCCCTTCCGGAGCAATTCAAGAGTCTTCTCAGTTTGTTTATCCGGAGCCCATCATCTAAGATTTATTAATTCCAGCTTTCAGCTCTCATACTCTAAATCATACCGGTGTCTAAATCAAGGATTCTCTAATCATCTCATAATCTTTTCGTTCTCATGGGTCTAAATTCTCTCAAGCATCTTCGTTTAATTGCTAATTCTTCCCGGTGTGCCTTCATGTTTTAATCGTTCATTTCCAATTCTTACGGTGGTTCGTTCAAGAGTTCCTTTTCCTTCGTTTATCATATCAATTTATTCGTTGTTTTCAATCCTACTGGTGGTTCGTTGAAGACCTTTTCCAAGTCGACTCTATATCTATCTTAATTCTTTCTACAAGAATAAGTAATATGTCAAATCTGTTGCTTGTCAACAATTAAATTGTTGAAGGATACGCATAACATAATTCGTATTCTTGTTCCATCCAAGTGATTAATTCTTTTTCCGGAGTGCTTCATCATATCAAATTCTCGGTTCGAGATACTTTATCTATTCTTTTCCTGGAGTCCCAAGCTCTCTCAATTATTTCACCACGGAGATTCATCTAAATCGTTACAAGGATTCAACTTGTGTTTTCAACTTCTCTTTCCTTTTGTTTGACCATTCTTTTGTTTACCGGAGTTCTTCATCAAGGTGCTACATGATGGTTCATCAAGGATTTATTTCCTTCTCGAAGCGTTCATCAAGATTCTTTTCTAAGGAGCTTAAGATTCTTCATCTTGAAATCCGGAGTGCAAATTCTTGCTACCATATTATCGGAGGTGGTATTATGTCATTCTTGATAATTTGAGTTCATGTTTCATGATTCACATATTATTAAGAATGAGGTATTTTAAATCCATCTACCTCTTCGTTGGAGTTATCTTGGGTTATATTACACCTAAAGCTTTCCCTAAGGATTGTTGCTATCTATGGTGCTTATAAATGATCCAATTTCTTCATTTATCCTTTCCGGTGCGACATACTTTCTCGTCAATTTGTTCATATCAATCCAATTATTTTCCCGTGAGTGGCAGGTTGTCACCTCATAATTTTGAGATGTATTTCATAAGACCATATCAAGATTATTCTTTTCGTTGTTGGTTTTCCAACAACTCCGTTCTAGCATTTGTTGTAAGCGTGCTCCCTCGAGATCTTGTTTCCCTTTGTTCATCCCATTCCATTATTACTTTTGTTCCGGAGGCTTTGTGATGTTGCTCTCTTCAACCCATCATCTTGGTTGTCAAGATCATGTTCAGTTCCTTCCGCTTTCAGTCGAACTGCTGCCCAAATTATACCATTCTTTCCCTCTCTATCTTGTTTTTTTTAACCGGAGTGTTGTGCCTTTTTCCTCAAGTTCTTTTCATCTTATCAAGCCTTGCATCCCTTCTCAACCGGAGTGCTGCCCAAAGTTGTTCTTCCTTGTCCCTCTTTTCTAACGGAGTGTTTTCAAATTTGTCATCTCCGTTGTATTCTTTTCTTGAAATGGCTTAACCTCTTCAAGGTTCTTTGGTCTCACTCGTTTATCAAAGAAGCAACTTAGTTTTACCTCTTCTCTTTCTCTTCCGTTTTTCCCTCCGGTGCCATTCTAGATCTCGGGACGAGATCCTCTCGTAGTGGTGGAGTGTTGTGACGCCCCGAGACCGATGTGCCAGGTGTCTTCCTATTATTCGCTATTGTTGCCATGTCATTTGCTTGCATGCTGCTTCTTGTCATGTCATCATGTGCATTGCATCTTCATGTTTTCAAAACCTGCATCCGTCCGGGTTCCCCCAGTTCTGTCTGTTTTCCATTCTGAGTCCAACCACACTTGCACGCGCCCGCGGCATGTCCGAAATAGTATTTTATAAGTGGCCAGAAGATGTTCTCGGATTGGGTTGAAAGTTGGCGTGCGGTCTTATTATAGTGTAGATAGACCGCCTGTCAAGTTTCATCGCATTCGGAGTTCGTCTGATAGCCCAACCGTTAAACTATAGCGGCATGATAGCCGGTCTAACGCCGGACCTTTTCGGTCTCCGAAAACAGTCGCCGGGGCCCTCTCCCTTCTCTTCTCTCAGCTCGAGACCGTCTTTACAGTCTACCTCTCACCGCCAGGCCCTACCTAACCTCTCTCGTCAGTCCGCGGACCTCCTCCTGCGCGCGTCCGAAATCTGTCCCAGACCCGACCCGGACAGTCGTTACCGTTGGATCCAAATCATCCCCTAACGTCTACAAAACATCACCGTTTTCTTTTTTAGACTCCGTAGCTATTTTATTCGCGACCGTCCGATTCCGATCACAGGGACCGAGTATCCCCTAACCTAACCAACCTACCTATATAAAGAGTCTAACCCTAGGTTTTAGGCAGACTATCCCTTCCATCCCATCGCCGCCGCCGCAATCTTCTTCCTCCTCGTTTTTCCCACCTAGTCAACCACTATCCTTCTCAGATCCACCCTCCCTCCAATCGCAGCCTCCGACCACCTCCCGTGTTTTCCGCGCTGCCCAAATCCCCAACAAGCCGCAACCAACCCCGAGTGCCACTCAAGCTCAAATGGAAACGCGCCCCTGGATCCTCTGCTTCGAGCACCTCCACGGAGCCAAGCTCACCCACCTCCTCTGTTTCTTCTCGAGCACAACATGGATGCCTCCCCGACCTCCACTTCACCTCGCTGCCGTCGGAATCCGGTGTCCCGCGGCCGGGTTCGTCCAGTCCGTGACCTCGTCGCCTCCATCTTTATCAGAGCATCACCGGGCCAGCAGTGCCACCGCGCCCGAGGAACCATGTCAAGGAGTTCCTGTGTCTCCTGGTGCGGCTCAACCTTGAGGGACTAATCCTACTGGGCACCGCTGACTTCGTCTCAGCAGGAGCGCCATGGCCGCCTCGTCCCCAAGCAAGCTCGTCAGCGTCCTCCGTCGTCCTCGCCCCCGCGCGGGTTCTGCGCGTTGCCGCGGGAGCCCTCCTCTGCTTCTCCTTGCCGGAGCCCCAAGTCCTCGTGCCCAAGTCCCATGTCGCCGGCAGCCGTTCTCGCCGTCCGTCGACCAGAACCTGCTGTTGGTTCTGTTCAACGAGCAGCAGCAGCAGCTCGCCCGCTCCTCCTCTGTGCGCCCGTCGACCGGATCCCGCGCAAGGCCCTGTGATCCCAGCCTCATCCCCGCCTCTAGGTCGCCGCCCTCCTCACCGGAGTCCTCCAGCGCCACCCTCTACGCCGCGCTTCCGCGCCTGGGACGTTGCTCCTGCTCATGGCGATTCAGCAGACCCAGCCGTCGCCGTTGACTGGTCCTGCATAGGCTGCAGCCCCGCGAGGCCAACCTCCCGCACCGCTCTTGGCCTGCCGACTTGGCCTCTCCACCAACCCGGGCCGAAGCCCACTGGGTGAGGCCACCCCCTGAGCGCCTTTTTTTTATTGCTGTTGTTGGGCCATGCACTGTTGGGCTGCCCAGTTTCGGCCCAGTGGATGTTTTTTTTGGTTATGCGAATTTGCTATTTAACCAGAGTTTTATAGATTTGCAGAAAAACCCTTGCACTTCATGCATATAAAAACTCATCAACCGTGCATCATATCAAAATGTTTTATATATGAAACTTGCTTAGATTTTCATCTAGTTTAATAATTTGCAACTTTCATCTATGTTTAAAATGCTGTTTGTTTAAATTTGCTTAAATAACTTGCTAAAACGGTTTAAATCATAACTAAATAATCGTAGCTCCAAACCTAACAAACTTTATATGCAAATGGGGTAGAAAAATGCCTAGTTTAACATGGTGACCTTTATTTGCATGTTTAATAACTCTAAAATTGTGTTTAGGGCAGAACAGTTCCAAACCTAATATATGCATATGGGGATTTACCGGAATTGTTGTTCGTTGCTTCTGGCCTCATTTAAACTTGCCTAGATAGATAGTTTCATTATGCTTCACCTCTTGCCATGCTAACAACATTTAATATTGTTGGGTACATAAACGAGATCGAACTAAATAACTTGAACGTGGTGTTTCGACAATATGCAATGGGGTTGCATAATGAGCTCCACTTAATTTGTAGTATTGTTTGTGCACTTTGCCATGCCATGCTTCATTAAACTGGACATGCATCATACTCGATTGTGCATCATGCCATGTTGATGTGTTTGTTGTTTACTATGTTGTTTGCTTCTTTCCGGTGTTGCTTCTTCGGGTTGGTTCCGATAACGTCGCGTTTGTGAGGACCCGTTCGTCTACGTCCGTTTGTCTTCTTCATGGACTCGTTCTTCTTTCTTGCGGGATTTCAGGCAAGATGGTCATACCCTCGAAATCACTTCTATCTTTGCTTGGTAGATGCTCGCTCTTTTGCTATGCCTATGCTGTGATACCTACCACTTGCTTATATGCCTCCCATATTGTTGAACCAAGCCTCTAACCCACCTTGTCCTAGCAAACCGTTGTTTGGCTATGTTACCGCTTTGCTCAGCCCTTCTTATAGCATTGTTAGTTGCAGGTGAAGATTGAAGTTTGTTCCTTGCTGGAACATGGAGATGTTGTTCCTTGTTGAAACATGTTTACTTGTTGGGATATCACAATTTATCTTATTTAATTAATGCATCTATATACTTGGTAAAGGGTGGAAGGCTCGGCCTTATGCCTGGTGTTTTGTTCCACTCTTGCCGCCCTAGTTTCCGTCATATCGGTGTTATGTTCCCGGATTTTGTGTTCCTTACGCAGTTGGGTAATAATGGGAACCCCTTGATAGGTCGCCTTGAATAAAACTCTTCCAGCAATGCCCAACATTAGTTTTTACCATTCGCCACTTAGCCTTTTCTTTCCCTTGAGTTCTGCAGACTCAAGGGTCATCATTATTTTGACCCCCCCGGGCCAGTGCTCCTCTGAGTGTTGGTCCAACCTGTCAGCTGCCGGTGGCCACCAGGGGCAACTCTGGGCTGGCCTACCCGTACCTTGGACAATCTGAGTGTGCCTTGAGAAAGAGATATGTGAAACTCCTACCGGGATATGTCGGCACATTCGGGCGGTGTTGCTGGTTTAGTTTTACCTTGTCGAAATGTCTTGTAACCGGGATTCCGAGTCTGATCGGGTCTTCCCGCTAGAAGGAATATCCTTCGTTGACCGTGAGAGCTTGTCATGGGCTAAGTTGGGACACCCCTGTAGGGATTGAACTTTTGAAAGTTGTTCCCGCAGTTATGGGCAGATGGGAATTTGTTAATGTCCGGTTGTAGAAAACCTGAAGTTGACCTTAATTAAAATACATCAACCGCGTGTGTAACCATGATGGTCTCTTTCCGGCGGAGTCCGGGAAGTGAACATGGTGTTGGAGTTATTCTTGACGTAGGTTGTTCTAGGATCACTTCTTGATCATAGTTGTTCGACCGTGCTTTGCCTTCTCTTCTCGCTCTCATTTGCGTATGTTAGCCACCATATATGCTAGTCGCTTGCTGCAGCTCCACCTCATACCTTTACCTTACCCATAAGCTTAAATAGTCTTGATCACGAGGGTGCGAGATTGCTAAGTCCCCATGGCTCACAGATTACTTCTAAAACTAGCTTGCAGGTGCCGTTGAACCGTGCAGATGACGCAACCAAGTTCAAGGAGGAGCTCGATGAAGATCCTGTCCTTTGTGTTGTTTCGTTCTAGTTGATCAGTAGTGGAGCCTAGTTGGGGTCGATCGGGGATCTGTGTAGCATTTGGGGTAGTCTTCTTTTATTTTGGTTCCGTAGTCGGACCTTGATTGTATCTGGTTGATGTAATGCTTTATTCATGTATTGTGTGAAGTGGCGATTGTAAGCCAACTATGTATCTCTTTCCCTTATGTATCACATGGGTTGTGTGAAGATTACCTCACTTGCGACATTGCTTTCAATGCGGTTATGCCTCTAAGTCATGCTTCGACACGTGGGAGATATAGCCGCATCGGGGGCATTATAGGAACTTACCCGGACTCGTGGGCCCCCTGATGCTCCACCGACCACAACCTTGACTCCATATATTCACTTTCGGGGAGAAAAATCAGAGAGAAGGATTCATCGCGTTTTACGATACGGAGCCGCCGCCAAGCCCTATACTCTCTCGGGAGGGCTGATCTGGAGTCCGTTCGGGGCTCCGAAGAGGGAAATCCGTCGCCATCGTCATCTTCAACCTTCCTCCATCACCAATTTCATGATGCTCACCGCCGTGCGTGAGTAATTCCATCGTAGGCTTGCACGACGGTGATGGGTTGGATGGAATTTATCATGTAATCTAGTTAGTTTTGTTAGGGTTTGATCCCTAGTATCCACTATGTTTTGAGATTGATGTTGCTATGACTTTGCTATGCTTAATGCTTGTCACTAGGTCCCAAGTGCCATGATTTCAGATCTGAACCTATTATGTTTTCATCAATATATGAGAGTTCTTGATCCTATCTTGCAAGTCTATAGTCACCTATTATGTGTTATGATCCGTTAACCCCGAAGTGACAATAATCAGGATACTTACCGGTGATGACCGTAGTTTGAGGAGTTCATGTATTCACTATGTGTTAATGCTTTGGTCCGGTACTCTATTAAAAGGAGGCCTTAATATCCCTTAGTTTCCAATAGGACCCCGCTGCCACGGGAGGGTAGGACAAAAAATGTCATGCAAGTTCTTTTCGATAAGCACGTATGACTATATTCGAAATACATGCCTACATTACATTGATGAACTGGAGCTAGTTCTGTGTCACCCTAAGTTATGACTGTTACATGATCGATCGCATCCAGCATAATTCTCCATCACCGATCCAATACCTACGCGCTTTTCCTATATTGTTCTTCGCTTATTTACTTTTCTGTTGCTATTGTCACAACCACTACAAAACCCAAAAATACTACTTTTGCTATCGTTACCACTACTATCATATTACTTTGCTACTAAATACCTTGCTGCAAATATTAAGTTTCCAGGTGTGGTTGAATTGACAACTCAGCTGCTAATACTTGAGAATATTCTTTGGCTCCCCTTGTGTCGAATCAATAAATTTGGGTTGAATACTCTACCCTCGAAAACTGTTGCAATCTCCTATACTTGTGGGTTATCAGTGAGCTCTTTCGAGGTTTCAAATCTTTAGCGAATTTTTCTGCATTATGCGATGAATTGGTTCCTATCCGATCAGGTGTTTACAACACACTAGTCGGGATACTAGGGGCTGCACCTAAATTTTTATTGCCAAACTCCTATGGCTAAGTGAGGGTGAGAAAGCCACATAGTACGATTGCCTGGTTCGTTGCGCTAAACACCTCCTTCAAGGAAAAAATTCTTGGATAAAGAGTTTTTAGATTCATCCCGAACACCCCCGTACTACCTACGTGGGGGCTGAAGCCGACGACTGGCCAACTCTTAGACCTGATGAAACGGCCACACAGGAGGTAAAATTTTAAATAATAAACATCAAAGCATCATATTACATATCAGCCTTGTTTTCATCATACAAGACGAGATAACATCAATATATTCATTAAAAAATAATGTCCTTAGCACATTGCTCTGCCACAAGGCGAGATCCCTTCAGAACATCTTCAAAATACCGCTCGGGCGTGCAGTGCTCCTTGCCCGCGGGCGTTCCTTCGGTCGCGAGCTTGACAGCGTCCATCTTCACCCATTGTATCTTGACACGGGCAAAGGCCATCTGCGCACCTTCTATGCAGACCGACCGCTTGATGGCGTCGAGCCGAGGGAAGGCATTGACCAGCCGCTTCACGAGTCCGAAGTAGTTGCCGGGTATAGCTTCTGCAGGCCACAGCCGGATTATTAAATCCTTCATGGCTAGTTCGGCCACCCTATGGAGCTCGACCAACTATTTTAGCTGGTCGCTAAAGGCACCGGGTGTTCTAGCGTAAGGTATTGCGACCAGAACAGCTTCTCGTTGTGCTCCCCTCTTCGGCTCGGAAGCATCCTGCAGTGTCAGATACACTGCGTGGGAGATCCACAAACGCCCCTGGAGAACTCCAAGTCTGGGTTAGCAAGAGATATCTGTTCTTCACATACTTGCTTTGCATAATAAAAGCCTTACCCGCCGCAATTTTCTTGGCCTCTTGGATTTCCTGGAGGGCGCCCTGGGCTTCGACCTGGGCCTCTTGTGCACTTTGACGGGCCTTGGCAAGATCGGACTCTTGGTACGCATTCTTGCACTCCAAGGACTTGCATTTCTTCATGGTGTCATGTAGCTCTTGCTGGACCTCACCGACCCTGGCCTCGTGCTTTTCGCGGGCGGCCTGTTCATCTGCCGCCCTCTTCTAGGCTTCGGCTAGTGCTGCCTTGAGGGTTTCCACCTCGGACGCTGCTCCTACAAATTATTATACGATCAACACAAGCAATTCATATCTTGCTATATCTGAATAGGTCATTACATACCCTACTTGTCCTCCAGCTGCTTTTTCACTCGGCCAAGCTCTTCCTCGGCCCGATCCAGACTCCGCTTCAGTCCGAAAATTTCGGCAGCATGAGAAGTCGCGGCCAGCAGCGACGCTTGCTTATTTACATAGACATATCTACCTAGTCTCCTGCGAAAAACTATTTGATCCTCTGTGCGTCTCTTCTTTTCGAACACCGGACAGAGTCTCAGGGGCTACTGTCTATACTGTGACTTTGTTTTCACAAATTGCGTTGCTTACCTCAAAGCCTGTTAAAGGCTTGCGCATGCTTCGATCTGTTCCCTCTTCGGGACTGAATCTTCTCAATCACCGCACCCATGAGGGTACGGTGTTCCTCAATGATGGAAGCACTTCGCAGCGCTTCCAGTAGAGTATCCGGTGCCTCTGGTTGGACAAAGGTCACCGGCGGAATAGGCACACCTCCTTCCGACGAAGGAGGCTGCTTACTGGATTCCGGAGCCGTATAGGTCTCCGGGACCGTATTCAGCTGGGGCCCGAATTGGACATGGCCCCCATCACCAGTATCCATGGGGATCTACTCCCCCATGTGTTCGGCGGCCGAGGTCTCGCCCTCTGGTGCCGCCCTGACGGCCTCCTGCGTGTCTCCCTGGTGTGTGATCCTTTGGGACAACACCTCGATGTCATCCATGGCCCTGGGAGAGGAGGCCGCCGGAAGGGACCCGCTGTCCATCACCTTCGGGTCCAGCGAGTTCCCCGAAGACGAGGATCGCTCGAGGGCTTAACGGGCCGGACTGCAAGTGCACGATTCCACATGTTAAAATTATGAAGTAAAGAGGCTGATATATGAATGCGTCAGGGTCTCTGAATACTCACGATTCAGCCTGGGGCTTATCTCGGGGGCGTCCGTTCCGGGCTGTTGTCGACGTCCCACACGGATCTACCCGCGAGGGAGACCTTCCCCTTCTTGGACGCCTCCGCCTCCAGATTTGTGGAGGCCGCCCTCTTCTTTATTCCTCCCTCGGGGGGGGGAGTTGCTTTCTTCTTCCTCTTCCTCCTCCTCGTCATCTTCGGCAGCGGAGTGAGTTTCTGCGTCTTCGGACGCCACGTCCGAAGTACCCTTGGGATGGAGGCCACCTCTGGTCCCCTTGGCCTTCTTCTCCGGTGCCTTGTAGGGCGTCGGAACCAGCATCTTTGTCAGAAGCAGGATGGTTGGTTCCTCGAGCAGCGGAGCCGGACACTGAATCCACTCCGCCTTCTTCGTCCAACCCTGAAAAAAACAAATAGGGAAGTTCGGAGATCCTCCTTGAGTAAGCAAGTAAGGGATACACCTTGAAACACGGAAAATTTACCGAACTGGCAGGATGGGCCATGTCGTGCCCACGGTCCTCGGTCGTCTTCGGCCACATCTCATTGGCCTTGAAGAGCACCTTCTAGATATCTTCATGCGTAGTTCCGAAGAACCGTTGCAAGGTCTTGTACTCGTCTGGATGGAACTCCCATAGGTGGCAAGCCCGGCTTTGGCATGGAAGGATCCTGCGAACTAGCATTGCCTAAATCACATCAACAAGCTTGACGTTCTTGTCCATCATGCTCCTGATGCATGCCTGAAGTGCTGTCAGCTCGTCCGACAAAGACCAATCCAGGCCCTTCTCTTGCTAGGAGGTAAGCCGCATTGGGGCCTCGGATTTGAATTCGGGAGCCGCGGCCCAGGTAGTGTCGTGGGGCTCTGTGACATAGAACCACAACTTCTGCCACCCCTTGACAGTCTCCATGAAGGTGCCTTTGGCCCACGGGACGTTGGACATTTTGCTCACCATGGCGCCTCCGCACTCTGCATGTTCGCCGCCCACCACCTTCTGCTTCACATTGAAGGTCTTCAGCCACAATCCGAAGTGGGGTGGGATGCGGAGGAAAGCCTCACACACGATGATGAATGCCGAGATAGTGATGAAGGAATATGGGGCTAGATCATGGAAATCCATCCCATAGTAGAACATGAGCCCGCGGACGAAGGGGTGGAGTGGGAATCCCAGCCTGCGGACGAAGTGGGGGATGAAAACTATTCTCTCATGGGGCTTCGGGGTAGGGACGATCTGTCCCTTGGTCAGAAGCCGATGGGCGACTTCCTTGGCCAAATATCCGTCCTCCCGAAGCTGGGTGATGTCTTTCTCCTTGACGGTGGAGGCCATCCACTTGCCCTGTGCTCCGGATATGGTCAGAGTGCTTTCTTGAGGCAGAAAATATGAGAACTTGGGCTCTGGAGCTCGAGAGTGGGTAGGCGGAAAGAGAGAAGGCGTGGGTGAAAGAGGTGAATCCTTATCTCCTTATAAAGGTTGTGAATATCAAGCACCTCCCTACTCGCCATAAAACTCACCTATTCCCCAGGGGCCATGCAGGCGGCACAGTTGGATTACCCATACCCGTATTGATGAGAATCCCGCAATAAGGGGGCACAATATCTGCTTTGACAAGATGTGCCAATAAAGCCGCATCTCGAAATATGGAACGGCAGGCTGAAAAACAGTTCGAAATAATAACCGGGTAAGGACGTGATATCACGTTACAAAAAGTTGTCAGCAGATTGGACTCGTGAAATATTATACTCTCTGCGGTGGTGTGTGGTACTG
Organism: Triticum urartu; assembly: GCF_056163025.1. Taxonomy (NCBI): domain Eukaryota; kingdom Viridiplantae; phylum Streptophyta; class Magnoliopsida; order Poales; family Poaceae; genus Triticum; species Triticum urartu. The sequence continues at coordinate 186,802,213 of NC_141873.1, read as the reverse complement.
GTTTTGCAGATTCAGACACGTTCGTTGTGTTCGAAGACCGTGTTGGAGTATTCGGACGAGGAATCCGCCTTGCAATGCCGAAGACAATCTGCACGCCAGACACCTCGTCATTGAAGCCTGGTTCAAGGGCTATTGAGGGAGTCCTGGACTAAGGGGTCCTTGGGCATCCGGCATACTGGACATGGGCCAGACTGATGGGCTATATAGATACAAGACCGAAGATTCTCACCTGTGTCCGAATGGGACTGTCCTTGGCGTGGATGGCAAGCTTGGCGTTCAGATATGAAGATTCCTTTCTCTGTAACCAACTTTGTATAACCCTAGTCCCCTCTGGTTTCTATATAAACCGGAGGGTTTAGTCTGTAGAGACAATCATAATCACATAGGCTAGACTTCTAGGGTTTTAGCCATTACGATCTCGTGGTACACCAACTCTTGTAATACTCATATTCATCAAGATCAATCAAGCAGGATGTAGGGTATTACCTCCATAGAGAGGGCCCGAACCTAGGTAAACATCGTGTCCCGTGTCTCTTGTTACCATCAACCTTAGATGCACAATTCGGGACCCCCTACCCAAGATCCGCTGGTTTTGACACCGACACCCACAATGGCCAAATTTAAAGGGAGACAACTAGTACAAGTTATCCTGACAAAAGGTGATCTTCGCCTGCCAAAGGTTCTGGTGGTGATACTGTCATGGGCTCCACGGTAACCTCCGTCCTACCGTCCTGCTGGTCTTGGTCTTGTTGCCCCGATATGGAAACCTTTGCCTGATGCCTCGGGAATCCTCACCTGCGCTTGCCTCATTAGCACCAAAGAGGAAAGGAGGACACTACACGCGCTGGCACCCGCCTGGCGCCCGCGTGGCCGTGGTCGTCATGGCTTGCGTCACAGGGACCTCGTGAGGTGCCCCTCGCCTTAATCTCTCCGCCCCTCGTGAGACAGCCTGGTGAGGCCGCCCCCAAGGAGGTTTTGCATCGTCTGCCTCCCGAGGCTTGTCCCCTCATGAGGGTCTTGAGTGTTCGCTGATGAAGGTGGGCCGTACAGGGCCACTGGTAGTACCACGCCGTGGGCCGCAGGCATGCAAGTCTGGGGACCCCCGTTCCCAGGACGCCGACAGTAGCCCCTAGGCCCAAGGCGCGCTCGGACTTGGGGTCGAGGCGAAGCCAAGGGGCAAGTGTGGAGAGCCACGGGCCCCAATAGCCTGCGGCCTCAGTTGACATGTGGCGATTGATGGGACGTGTGCGTATCCGCTTCCCCATGCTGCCTTGATATCCACGTGGCTAGGTGGCCACCATGACCTATACAGTTATTCCCTCGTTGCTGGCGATGCACTTCCCCAATTCTTTCGCCTTCCAAAACAGCAACCTCCTCTCCCAACTTGACCTGAGCTCAGCCCTCCCCGTCGCCATGGTGCCGAGCCAAACGACGAAGGGGAAGAAGAAGTCCTAGTCTTCAGCCGAGCCACCTCCAGTCAAACCCGCCGTGAGTCAGTCGTTGGTTCTCAACTAGGAATCCATGGACAAGGTCCGACCAGCTCTTGCCGCCGGCTTCAACAAATGGGGGAGACGGCGGCCTGGCCTGCATCCGGCACCTCTATTGACAGGACAGCCACCGAAGTCCAATTCTTCATTGACACCCTGTGGGCAGACCTGGTTCCTCCTTTCCCTGCCTTCTTCAACGTCGTGTTGTCCCACTATCAAATCCATATGCTGCACCTAGATCCCCAATCCGTCGCTCTTCTTGCTGTTTACGCCTTCGTCTGCGAGGCCATGGTGGGCATTGCCCCTTCCGTGGCCCTACTTTGCCATTTCTTCTCGCTGCACCTGTCTGATCCTAGGCAATGCTCGGGATGCCTGAGCTTCCAGGCTGTGGCTGCGACAGCCGGCTCAGGGATTGACTTTGAGCTCCCACCATCTGTGAGCGGGTTTCGGGCACGGTGGGTGTTTGTGGATGTTGGCGTGCTCAGCCCCCTACTCTAGCCTCCTTTGGCGCCCGCCATCCCCAGCTCCGGATAGGGCCACGAGAGGCTTGCTGACCCATGCCTTGCCTTCGTCTGGCTCCGGTTGAAGAGGCTGAAAGATCTCGGCGTGACCACGCCCATGGTGATGAAGGAGTTCCTCCGATGCTGCATCGCTCCACTCTAGCGCCATTCTTGACCGATGTGGGCCTTCTCCGGCGGCAAGGATCGTATGAGGCTCCATGAGTCTGGGCTCCTGCCTGAGGTGCGAGAATGGTGCTCGAGGTCCTGATGGGCGACCCTTCGCCAGCCGACATGCCATAGGAGGGTTGTCCCTTGTACTGCTGCTCGAACAAGGTGGAGTCCGTGGGGCAGATGCCCCCTTTCGATGAGTGGGGGCTGCGTCTAGTCGGCCTTGAAGGGCCTCGCGAGAACCCTGTCTGTGTGTTTCCCCTCCTTGCCGCCAGTGCCGAGCTCGCCTCAAGAGTGGGCGCGGGGGGGAGGGGGGCGAGTGCTACTGAGGGATGGAGATGCGACTGTTGTGGTGCCGACCCCGCTCGAGGCTCCCGAGGCGCCATCTCCCGGGGCTCATCACCTTCGCCCTGAGGTGATGGTTGAGGGGGTGACACAATCCACTGCTCCTGAGGCTGAAGCCCCGACGGGTCACCCTGAGGCAGAGCGCGAGGGCTCCCCTCAGGCCAGCACTCCCGAGGCCATCCCCTCAGGAGCCTCACCAGCTGCGCCCAGCACTGGTGGCCGTGTCCAGGGCTTTGACCAGCTCCGACTGGACTTCGATGCCCTCCGCAAGAGGAAGGGTTCTCCAAGCTGCAGTAGTGATGCCTTCCGGCCATTGAAGCAGAGGAAGTATATTGCCATGGATGAGTGAGTACCTTACCTTCGTAATTCTTAGGTGCCATCTTCTCTTCTGATCGTGGTTTCTCTGGCCCCCTTTTGCCAGGGTGACGAAATCTCCAGAAGAGCAACCTCCTCCTACCTCGGGCCCTCCATTGACTCTGAGTGTCTCGCGCCAGCTCGCCGCGCCCGGGGAAAGATCAGCGGGGGAGATGGGCGTGCCGGCCTGGTGCCTTGATCTTGCGCTCCTGCTGCCCTTCCTTCGCGGCCCGGTCCGGGGTGCAAGGGGTGTGCCAAGGGCTCCACCCCTGGTCGTGGACGGCGGCTGGATGACCTTGATCCTGGCTTCTTCTTCAAGCAATAGGCCCTCACCGTCTGGGCCACCGCCGAGGCCCAGACGGTGACCGGGGAAGCGCCAGCCTCCCGCCCCCTGCTGGGAGGGAACGAGCCGCTTCGGATCCCTTCGGCAACCCCTGCAGTGGGGGATGGACCTGTTTGCATGCTCTAGTTTGCGCACGAGTGGGGTGCCGTCCGCCACGAGCTCTTTCAGGAGGCAATGGGCGCGCTGAGCCAACTCGGCAGAGAACACGCGGATGTTGACGCTCGCCTTGAAGCCGAGGGTCTCCGGCTGGTGGAGGAGTGGCATCAACTGAAGGTGGCTATCAACCTCGGGCGCCTCTAGCGTGAGCACGCCAATGCGAAGGCCGAGGCATCCCTGGCAACCTCGCGGGAGGCCAGTGCAAGGGCCTTGGAGGAGGCCAGGGAGGGGGACAATCGCCGCGCGGCTGCCGTGGAGCGCAGGCGGGAGCTCCAGGCCTTGAACACCTCCCTGGAGCAGCAGGCGGAGGCGTGCAGAGTTACCTTGGCATCGACCAAGGGCACACCGTCCGACGAGGAGGAGATCTCGAGGCACGAGGAAGCGCTGTTGCTGGAGGCCACAGAGCGCAGCCTTGAGCTTGAGCGGTTGGAGCCGAGGTAGCGCCAAGTCACCCAAGCAGAGGATGCTGTCGGTGCGCGTGAGGCCAGGGCCCAGGAGGAGGTCGACCGCAGGGTGGCCGAGGCTCGCGCGGATCTTGCTGGCATGTACGACCTGAAGCTGAAGCTCGTGGAAGCCGAAGCTGTGGGCAGGACCGCTGCCCTCAGGTTAGGGCTGGCCGAGGCGGAATAGCGTGAGAAACCCGTCGCAGCCGCCCTGATCTCAGTGCAGGCTGAGCTGGCCTCCGCCCACGCCGGGCTGCTCTCTCTCTTCAGCAGCAGGTTGCCAGCGCTGAGTCCTTCGCACAACAGAGCAAGGAGCAGGCGCTTCACCGGCAGACGCTACTGTGCGAGCATGTTCCCATGCTTCAGGACCTCAGGACGAGGGCCAAACAGGCGCTTGGTACCATCTGCGATGAGCACACTCCCCACCCACATGCTGAGGACTACGCCAACCATCTTCGCTTCTTTGACGACGTCGTGACGCGCCTGCAAAACCGAGTTTAGAGGGCTCGCGAGCTTGTGGACAAAAAGAGCCGGGGCCTCCTCGGGCGTGCATTCTCCCGCGTCTTCAGCCATCTCCTGAACACCAATCCTAACTTTGATTTTGCCGCCGCCATTTCCCCAGTGCCTGAGGTCATCCGGAGCAACCTAGCGCACTAGGTGGACGACAATGTGGATGCTCTAGTTAGGGCCTTTGCTTCTGATGAAGACGCGATGGTGGTCGCAGTGGAGGAGGGCGATGTGGTTGATGGCGGTGAAGACAACGACAACAACGACGCCAATAGCATGTTCGGAAGCGATTCGGGAGACGAGGTGAGCAATATGTCCAACTGAGCCCGTGCTTCTTTATTTTGAACCTGCACACAAAAGCTTGGGTATGGCCCCGCACAATGTAAGAGAATTTTGGGGAGGGGAAGCCCCTCATGTAAATAGAATACCACTTTATTCCTTAGGCTTATGTTTAAAGTGCGCTTTTGGGTGCTCGCGACACCCCTTGCGGGCTTGCTACCGTAACTTACTTTGGTTTAGTCGAGCTTCAAACTGATTTGGCAGTCGCGGATGTGCATTCCTTCTGAGAGGAGCCCCTCACGAGCTTGCGAGGTTTTGGTATCCTGCGGGGTCCACCGGTCCACCCGAGAGAGCCTCGCAAGAAGCGAGCTCAAGTAATGGCGAGATGCATGCGTAGTGCGTGTGCGCCGCTGCCAGGCCCTGCTCGCGAAGTTTTTGAAAGGGGGGGGAGATAGTGGATGTAAATCTCAAACAGAACACAAATCCAGAAACTCACGAAATCAACATGAATGAGAAAGGATGCCCCCACAATTGCCAATGGAAATGCAACTTTAAATTCAAGACCCAAAGCTGCAAGTCCGAGCTACAGAAAAGAGGTTAAAAGCAAATGGCCGCGTCCGGCACCTAGCTAGTCTTCTTTTCTTCCCACCAGCGTGGAGCTAAATGCTTTCACTGACCGTGAGCATAGTCATTGGGGAACAGTGTCGACGGCCAGCGCGGAGCATGGTGCTTCCACTAGGACATGGGCGGGAGCCCCCGAGGCCCAAGGGCGGCACTCCGGAGACTCCGGGGCGTGTACAGCCCCACTCATTACTACCTGAGAGTGTCACGAGAGGAGACCTTCACAGGCGTGAGCCTTGCTTCAAATCGCTAGCTGAGGGCCCCGCCTTGCGCTGTCCTCGACCATCGTTGGGGCGTCCGGAAACCAGGACGATGCCAAGGGGCAAAGGGGACGCTAGCGGCGCGCTCGGCGACCACGGGCCCTCTACCGGGGAAGGCTCGCTAGTGTCTCCCCGACAGAGGACCTACCTCCGGGCGACGCCTTGCTCCATGCGATGCGGGGAGGGCCCTTGCTCCCGGCTCCTCCCACGCAGCCCCCAGTGCACTTCCCCTGGTGGAAGGGGGCGGCCATGCTGGGGCCGTCGTCCACTACTGTGACATGATTCACTTGCGACCCATGGTTAGCGTAAGCCTGCTCCCGAGAGATTAGTGGTACCCTATAGCTGTTGTCGTCGGCGTGGTCGGCGAGGCTCCCGGGTGGCTCCTGGAAGGCCTCAACTTCCAGTGTCTCCCCTTCCCATCTCGGCTCGAGGAACGAGCCGGGGTCATCTTCCGGCGTGTACTCCTGGTCCATCATGCGGGGCACATAGGCCTCCGGAGCCGTCACCCCAGAAACCTCGCTGAAGTGCCCCGTGCTCCACGTCGTCCGGCCCAGCGCGCCGCTTTGAGGATGGTAAGGCGGCATCCTGCCGGGGCCGCAGGTGGCAATGCTTATGCTTGTGCCCATCGACGGAGGCACATGTGCGGTTGGGTGTCCGGCGCCACTGGTTGCGCCGGTGCCGACGAAACTTCCTGGTGCGCCCGGGGGAGCGCGGGCACGACAAGGCCCACCGTGCGATCCGGCCGCAGCCTAAGGCATACGCAAGGAGCAGAAAGGTGGCATACCCCTGGCTACAGCGTCCAATAGCTCGGCAACGTGCTCGAGCAATGCATCTCGGCCGCTCTTCATCAGTCGGCACCGCAATAGCTCCCGCGCCACTGTGAGCGCGGCCCTCATGTTCACTTGTTCCCTTCGGGTGTGCAGCACCGTCGCCGCGGCATAGCTTGAGGCCCTTGCGGCGGTCCACGCACGCCGCGGGGTAAGGGTGGAAGGCGCTGGACCATGCTGCCCGCGCCCCATGGCGTTTGGCGGTGCGCGTGCCGCCTGGAGCGCGGAGTTGAGGTCTTCTTGGGTGGACGATGCCGCCCGGGCTGGCCAAGCTTCCTAGTGGTCGGCGTCGGCCCTCGGGTCGCCAGACATCAGCGCTGCAAAGCGTTGGCGTGTCTGCTGACGGAAGAGAGGCTTCGGCGCGCCCCTACCTGGCGCACCAAATGTCGAATTTCAGGTTCCGGCAAAACCCTTGAGGTTTGAACTCTGGGGTGCGCACGGAGATCTCTCCCCCCCCCAAGCTCACGCTCTCACCATGATCTCAAAGCTCAGCACGTCGAAATCGCAGAACAATGGACGTAGGGTTTATACTGGATCGGGCCACCATTGTGGTGTAATACCCTACTCTAGTGTGGTGTGGTGGATTGCCTCTTGGGCTGAGGATGAACAAGTACAAGGGAAGAACAGCCTCCTCAGGAGAGGTGTCCTTGAGCTCGATGAGCTGGTGAGATGGCCTTGGTGGAGTGGATCCAATCCCAGATGAGTCGATCCCCGAGTATGGTGGTGGCTATCCTATTTATAGAGGCCCTGGTCCTCTTCCCAAATGTAGGCAGGAAGGGATCCCACAATGGCCAAATTTGAAGGGAGACAACTAGTAGAAGTTATCCTGACAAAAGGTGGTCTTTGCCTGCCAAACGTTCTGGTGGTGACGCCGTCCTGGGCTCCACGGTGACATCCTTCCTGCCGTCCTACTGGTCTTGGTCTTGTTGCACCGATATGGAAACCTTTGCCTGATGCATCGGGACTCCTCGCCTGCGCTTGCCTCCTTAGTACCAAAGAGGACATGAGGACACTATGTGCACTGGCACCCGCCTGGCCTTGGTCGTCATGGCTTGCGTCACAGGGACCTCGCGAGGTGCCCCTCGCCTTGATCTCTCCGCCCCTCGCGAGCCAGCCTGCTGAGGCCGCCCCCGAGGAGGTCTTGCGTCATCCGCCTCGCGAGGCTTGGCCCCTCGTGAGGGTCTTGATTGTTCGCTGATGAAGGTGGGCCATACAGGGCCGCAGGTAGTGCCACGCCGTGGGCCGCAAGCAGGCAAGTCTAGGGACCCCCGTTCCCAGGACGCCGACAAAATCCATGTAGTAGTGTATGGTACTACTAGTAATTATCTTACCTTTTGCATCAACTTCATAATTTTCGTACGTACTCCATGCATGAACCGCGCTAGAACCAAACTTCTCATTACTCTAGGGAAAATCGTTATTTCTACCTATCGGTCGCGCCATGGAGCAGAACCAAAATTTACATGTTACAAGTTCAAAAGGAAAAGCCTGCCGTGTTCGCGTACATCGCACCCCCACACGGTTGGTCTGGCACGCCGCTCAAGGGGGAATGCGTGTTGTGTTGCATTTTCACTTACAAGTGGGACCGTAGTTGAGCAAACTGACTATTGGCAAACCCCCACCCCTCCCACCGCGCGATGGCTGAGAAAACAGGAGGGAGAAGAGATGGCTGTAGCACAGACTCCAAGAAAATTGGAGTCGGATGGGACTCGTGTGGGTGGCGTGTGCCGTACTGCTAGACGTGAATGCTAGTTATGGCCCATGCCACCCCACTATATCAAGCCTATATCGAGGTGCTGGTTATGCAGAACAAATTTCCAGGAGTCTGTGCTCAGCCCTCCTCTATCTCTCTTCTCAGCCAGCCAGCAAACGCGCGGAGCCCATCATCTGTTTGCTCACATGCGGTCCCGCATGTCAGTGAAAACGGGAGAGGACCCACTGAACCTGCACATCTTTCACCTCGACGTGCTGGTGATGAAAAACAAATCCAATAAAGATCTTCGGTGGCCGCTTTTGGAGTTACTCAAGAGTAGTAAGATTCTATTTACAGTTTAACCCAAGATGCACATCACATGGCTTCAACTACCACTCCATTTTCTTGCATGACACGACCTGCATGCTGGATGTCCCACGTGTCGGCAAAAGGAGGAAGACCTCGACCAAATCTTCTCCACATTTAGACCGGAGGAGCAGGAAACACGGCAAGCCCTGTGCCTACATCATACTACTACATACAAGCCCACCTCACGCAGTCATGCTATCACCATATTTCTCGGCCTCCATGCGACACCTAGCTCTAGTTGATCTAACTAGAACTAACTATTGGTTGGCTCTATGTGATGTGGCAACTTCATACTACTACGGATGCTGGCTATACTACTACGGCACTAACACTCCCAGAAGTGAGTCAAAAACCATTTATAAATTGAGATTATGACATGCATATGCAAATGTACCATTCATTACATTCAACAAGTCATCAACACACAACGACAATGAGGATACATGTTGGATTATAGATTAGTTCTAACAAAACATTATAGTAAATACTAAAGTTTTCATCACACAACAAATAACAAGCAATGAAATGAACTTCAGCTCAACCACTCCTCGGCGTTGTAAACGCTTGCTTTGAACCACAAGAGTTTCTCTGGGAAGGGGCAGCTACTATCAATCTCGAGACCAACGTAGGATTGATCATCCAGGCCGAAGCGGCCCATTTCATGGCCCATATAGTGATAGCCACGGTAGGGAAGCATAGCAATGCCCGAGGTATAGATACAATTGCTTCTCATAAATGGTAGTAACATTGTGTCAGCAGCAGTTGGATCCCCTTTCACCATGTTTGGATAGTTTTGTCCATGGAAGAGCAAGTTTCTTCCAAGACTTTTAATACTAAACCAGGGAGAAGGTGTTGGCGCTAGTACACTAGTATCCATCCCAAATATATTGCAATGGATGTTGGAATAGGTCCGGAGAGTGTGACCATGCGAAACAACACCTGCTTCCTTAGTCACATCAGCGATGCCCTGTATACAAACAAGAAGAGGTGATCCATCGGAATAAGTTGCCAGGCGCCACTGAGTACTCCTATATGGGTCCTCATGCCATGATCATCAGCATCGTTATCTCCCCCTTGGTTATAAAATTTTTCAAGTATAGGTGGTGGAAAGTTCACAGGACCTTGGAAACACAAGAAGGTTAATTAGTAAAGGGAAACTAGCTAACCCGCATGCATGTGGATGAAATAATTATAATTACTCTGGAAGACAAATGTACCGAATGCATCAAGATTCCATGCAAAAATAGTGCCACGAGTGGTGGCAGCAAACACAAGACCCTCGTATTCACAGTACTCATCCGTGTATAGAAACTTATTTTTGTGCAATATCCATCGAGTCGAACCTTGAAGGACGGCAACAAGCTTGTCGAAGATAGCGACAACACAAGCATTCCTATAACCCCAAGAGTGGTTGGGAACTCGACAAATTGCTATCTTCTGTAGATGACAGTCACCATGATCGTAGTTGAACATACGTAGAATACCGGTGTGCTCAACCTCTGGTCAGTCTAAGATTTTTGGAAGTGGAACCCGGTGACGAGTGTACACATTCACAAGTTCCCACTCGCAGTTGTACCCAATATAAACAACCCAATATCCAGTTGTGCCTACCCAAGCCTTACCCTCAAGCGATGGCATCATAACATCACACGTATCATTATCAAGCGACACCAACTTGCACAAGGCGAGGCCTCTGTCGTCCGCGCGCCAGTGAGCAGGGTCACGGTGAAGAAGATAGGGGAGATCAAACCGCTCCTGGACCCTTGGGTTCCTTATAATGATGTTATTAGTTGAGTCGAGAATGGTCTTGAACGAACCTGCCATGCTAGCCGAGGTGATGATGTCGCACCAATCAATGAGTTCTTCCACCACGTCATCATTCAGATCAAGGCAAGAATAATGGGGTTGTTTCGGGTCTGTTCCCTCCATGGAGAAGACGATCAAACAATGGCAGAAGGAAGGGTGAAGGCAAATGGAGGAGGGAGGAAGAGTGTGCGACAACAGTTCCAAATCGGGAGGGAAAGGCGAAGAGTCGGTGGACGTTGCCACGGTACATGAAGAGGTGCCCCGGCCTACATAGACGTCCGTTCGGAAATTGTACAAAAGGACTCACCGTCGTCTCACTAACATGTGGGAACGGGACCACATGTCAATGAAAAGGATAGTGGGGAGCGGACGGTTGCCACAGAGGTCACACACTGACGACAAGGCCGTCTTGTCAGACCTAGCGCCCGCGCAGGATGGCTTCGGTCCCCCACACGAGCGAAGCCATAGGGGTTTGTTTGGGGTCGTGAGTTGGAGTTGGCCTTACAAGTGGGATCACAGTTGAGGAAACCGACTATCGGCAAACCCCCACCTCGCCCGCCGTGCGATGGCTGAGTTAGAGAAATAACGAGGTTGAAGAGATAGCAGTGTGAAGCTAGTACAAATAGTAGTAGTACTATTGTTAATTGGACTCATCCGATAACCTGTTGCAATGCACGCATAGTTACATATTCAGAAAATATTTTTTTCCTCGTTGCAATACCCACTCAGAGAAGCGACTCGAAAGCCATTCATAAATTTAGTAAGTCTATCACAGGCATATCATTTTATTACATACAATAGGTCATGAACATGCAACGACAATGACGATACATTCTAGTAAATATTAAAGTTCTCATCACACAACAAATAGCAAGCAATGAAATGAACTTCATCTCAACCAATCCTCGGCATTGGAAACGCTTGCTTTGAACCAAAAGTGATTCTCTGGGAAGGGCCAGCCACTCTCAGTCTCGAGACCAACGTACGAATGATCATCCAGGCTGAAGCTGGCTATGTCAGGACCCATATTGCGATGGTAGGGAAACATAGTAATGACCGAGGTATAGACACAGTTGCTTCTCATAAATGGTAGTAACGTTGTGTCAACAGCAGCTGGATCGCCTTTCACCATGATTTGATAGTTTTGTCCAAGGAAGAGTAAGTTCCCTCCCAGACTTTTAATACCGAACCAAGGAGAAGGTGTTGGCGCTAGTACACTAGTATCCATCCCGAATACCCTGCAACGAATGTTGGAATAGGTCCGGAGAGTGCGACCATGCGAGACAACACCTACTTCCTTAGTAACATCAGCAGTGCCCTGTATACAAACAAGAAGAGGTGATACATCAGAATAAGTTGCCAGGCGCAACTGAGGATATGGGTCATGCTCGTCCTCATGCTCGTGATCATTAGCATCGTCATCTCCCCCTTGGTTATAAATTTTTTCAAGTATAGGTGGTGGAATGTACACAGGACCATGGAAACACAAGAAGGTTGATTAATTAGTAAAGGGAAACTAGCTAACCCGCATGCATGTGGATGAAACAATTATAATTACTGTGGCAGACAAACATACCGAAAGCATGATGATTCCATGCAAAAACAGTGCCACGAGTGGTGGCAACAAACACAAGACCCTCGTATTGAATTGCATCATAGTACTCATCCATGTACAGAAATTGATTTTTCAGCAATATCCATCGAGGCGTGGAAGTAAGGAAGGCAACAAGCTTGTCGAAGATAGCAACAACTTCATAGTTCGTGTAACCCCAAGAGAGGTTGGGAACTTGACAAATTTCTATCTCCCGTAGACGATATTTACCATGATCGTATTTGAACTCATGTAGATCATCTATGTGCTCAACCTCTGGGCAGTCTGAGATTTTTGGAAGTGGAACCCTGTGACGAGTGTACACATTCACAAGTTCCCACTCGTAGTTGTACCCAATATAAACAACCCAATCTTCATTTGTGCCTGCCCAAGCCTTGCCCTCAAGATATGGCATCTTATCATCACACGTATCATTATCAAGCGGCATCAACTTGCATAAGGCGAGGCTTCCGTCGTCCCCGCGCCAGTGAGCAAGGTCACTGTGAAGAAGATAGGGGAGATCAAACAGCTCCTGGACCCATGGGTTCCTTGTAATGATGTTATTAGTTGAGTCGAGAATGGTCTTGGATGAACCTGCCATGCTAGCTGAGGTGATGACGTCGCACCGATCAATGAGTTCCTCCATCGCGTCATCATTTAGATCACGGCAAGAATAATGGGGTCATTTTCAGCCTGTTCCCTCCATGGAGAAGACGATCGAACAATGGCATAAGGAAGGGTGAAGGCAAATGGAGGAGGGAGGAAGAGCGTGCGATAGCAGTTCCAAATCGAGAGGGAAAGGCAAAGAGTCGATGGATGGTTGCCATGGTATAGGAAGAGGCGCCCCGGCCTACATAGACCTCCGTTCGGAAATTGTACGAAAGGACTCGCAGTCGTCTCACTGACATGTTGGAACGGGACCACATGGAAGTTCAGTACTCTATATCTGGATCAGACCTATTACTTTGCTCTGAATGTTGAACTTTCTGTTTGAACGTATGGAATGCGCTGTTATTTTTTAAATGGGTTGTATTTTTTCGCCACGGGTTTAGAGGCTGACGTGTGGGCCTACCAGGTTGATGCGTACACAATCAAGAGATGATTGTACGTGGAGAGGATGACAGCAGGGACCCACCAAGGTCATGGTAGTACGCAAGCAAGTGCCTCCTTATTTCAAGCCAATAAAAAATGGCTCCTCCTAATGGATTTCTGACATCTAGTTCCCAAGCCATTGTCAACATAGTCAATAAACGAGAGAATTACACAACGAGCAGCTGACACCAGGGACCCAGCAGCTCGCCCAATTATTTTTGTTTTGGGTTAATTTGATAAATGCCACTCCAAATCTGGTGATTTTGAGAAATGCCACTGCAATTTCCAAACTTTTAAAAATGCCATTTCATTCCATTTCCAGTGGCATTTTTCGAAGTCCGGAGTGGCGTTTTTCAAAGTTTCCAAAAATTGCAGTGGCGTTTTTCAAAGTTTGCAAAAATTGCAGTGGCATTTTTCAAAGTTTGGAAATTGTAGTGGAATTTTTATGAATCACCATAATTGGAGTGGCATTTATCTAATATTTTTTTGATATGGAAGGAGGGTGTCAATTGGGCTGTGTGGGGCACTCTGGCCTGTCTAGACAACCTTTTCTTTTATGTTTACCACATACCAACCCAGTAGTTTCTTTTCTTTCTTTCTGAAAATTGCTAGCCCAGTTTTTTTGTGATTTGTCAAGTAAGTCGCTTTGTCAGGCCTGTTGGGCTGCAAATCTTTCAAGACGAAGAGAGCTTCATTCGGCTGGGCTAGAAAATGGCCTATCAGCAATGAGAAATGGGCTGTACATTTTTAAAACACATCAAACCAGCAATTAGTTTCAATTTTTTTCATTTCAAGATTTTAAATTGCATTGATTTTTATGCATGGACAATTTGTTGGATTTTATATTCATATATGATAACCCACAAGTATAGGGGATCAATTGTAGCCTCTTTCGATAAGTAAGAGTGTCGAACCCAACGAGGAGCTAAAGGTAGAACAAATATTCCCTCAACTTCTATCGTCCAACGATACAACTCTACGCACAATTAACATTCACTTTACCTAGAACAAGTATGAAACTAGAAGTACTTTGTAGGTGTTTTTGGATAGGTTTGCAAGATAATAAAGAGCGCGTAAATAAAAAGTAGGGGCTGTTTAGATAAAGAAACAATAAAGTTAGTATAGTGAGTGTGGAAAAGTGGTGGTAGGAGTTGCGAAATTTTCCCTAAGCAATTGACTACTTTACTAGACCGATAGCAAGTTTTATGTGGGAGAGGCCACTGCTAGCATGTCATCGCTGACTTGGAATTCTATGCACTTATGATTGGAATTATTAGCAAGCATCCACAACTAAAAACATTCATTAAGGTAAAACCCAACCATAGCATTAAGATATATTGGTCCCCCTCAATCCCGTAAGCATCAATTTCTATGCTAGGTTGAAGCTTCTGTCACTCTTGCCCTCCAATACTGTGACGCCCCGAGACCGATGTGCCAGGTGTCTTCCAGTTATTCGCTGTTGTTGCCTTGTCTTTTCTTGCATGTTGCATCTTGACATGTCCTCATCCGCATTTGCATCATCACGTTTTCAAAACTTGCATCCATCTGGGTCTCCCCGTTCCTTCCGTTGTTAGTTCTGAGCCCAACCACACTCGCACACGCCCACGGCATGTCCGAAATATTATTTTATAAGTGGCCGGAAAATGTTCTCAGAATGGGTTCAAAGTTGGAATGCGGTGTTGTTATGTTGTTAGTAGGTCGCCTGCCAAGTTTCATCGCATTCGGAGTCCGTTTGACGGCCCAACAATTAACTATAGCGGCAATATAGCCGGTCTATCGTCGGCCATTTCCGGTCTCCGGAAACCTTGTCGGTCCTCTCTCTCTCTCCTCTCTTCTCAGCCCATCTCTCTCTAGCACAGCCCACAAACCCCACCTAGTCTCCCCCTCTGTCCGGAACCGTCTGATGGTGATCGAACGGATCCGAAACGGAGCTAATCCCCCTAACCTAGCCCCCTTGCCTATATATAGACCTTCCCCTTCCATTTTTGGAATCCTAGCCCCCTTCCACCTACCCCTAGCCACGGTCAACCCTCTCCTCCTCGAAATCCGCACCCAGCCGGCACCCCACCGCCACTTGTCGCGCCCCCATCAGCCAGCCCTGCCGCCGGTGACGCGCGTAGCCAACTAGGCGCTGCCACGTCACGCCCAGCGCCTCAACCAGTCCCCACAGCCCGCCTGGCCCAACCGAGGCCCGCCCGGGCCAGAGCCTTCGCCCGCAGCCGCCAGGAGCAGGGCTCCCCTCGATCGGATCTGGATCGGGAGGAAGTCCTGAGCGCCGCGCCGGCGAGCCCGCCCCGCCGACGATCTTCCGCACCAGAGTTCCTCCAGGCTCGACCACACCGCCGCCCTCCTGTCTTTCCCTATCCATCTCACTCTCTCTCATGGTATCTCCCTCTTCTGACCTCGCAGGTGCGCCGCCGCCATGGATATCCGGTGGAGCTCTGCGCCGCCCTGTCGGTTGACCGCGCCGCTGGCTGGATCTGACGACCCCGCCCCTGATCCACCCATCCCAGTCATCCCCTCGCCTCTGCCCGCTCCGTCCGCCGTTCGTCCAACTCCGGTGAGCTCCTGCTGCGTCGGCCTTGCCTCTGCTTCGAGACGACGAACTCCTGCGCGTGCATTGACCTATCCAGTGAGGCCCAGCAACCGGCCTGCCTCTGCTTTCCCGACCTGGCCCATGGCCCATGGTGAGATGCCCCCCCCCAGCGCCTGCCACTGTTTTGGCCCATAGCTAGTTGCGGCCCGCATAATGTTTTTCCCATTCCTGAAATTTGTCTATTTATCCAGAGGTTTACCATTTTGCAGAAAAGTCCCTAAACTCCATGCATATAAA
Source organism: Triticum urartu (assembly GCF_056163025.1). Classification (NCBI taxonomy): domain Eukaryota; kingdom Viridiplantae; phylum Streptophyta; class Magnoliopsida; order Poales; family Poaceae; genus Triticum; species Triticum urartu. Next base: position 186,786,539 of record NC_141873.1, on the reverse strand, counting down.
AACTCAACAACCGTGCATCATATGTAAAAACATTATATATGTAAAATGCCTAGAATTTTGTCTAGTTTCATTATATGCCACTTTCATCTATGTTTAAAATGTTGTTTGTTTAAATTTTCTTAAATAACATGTTAAAATCCTTTAATTCATAACTAAATAACCGTAGCTCCGAATTTAATAAACTTTATATGTAAATGGGGTAGAAAAATGCCTAGTTTAACATGGTGTACTTTCTTTGCATGTTTAACAACTCTAAAATATGGTTTAGGGCAGAACAATACCAAACCTAATATACGCATATGAGGATTTTCCGGAACTGTTGTTTGTTGCTTCCGACCTCATTTAAACTTGCCTAGATAGATAGTTTCGTTGTGCTTCACCTCTTTCCATGTTAATCAACATTTAATATTGTTGGGTACATAAACGAGATCGAACTAAATAACTTGTTGTGGTGTTTTCGTCAATATGCAACTCGTTGCATATTGAGCTCCACTTAACTTGTAGTTTTGCTTGTGCACTTTACCATGCCATGCCTCATTAAACCGGACATGCATCATACTTGGTTGTGCATCATGCCATGTTTATGTGATGGTTGTTTACTATATTGTTTGCTTCTTTCCGGTGTTGCTTCCTCAGGTTAGTTCCGATAACGTCGCGGTTGTGAGGATTCATTCGACTTTGTCCGTTTGTCTTCTTCATGGACTCATTCTTCTTCCTCGCGGGATCTCAGGCAAGATGACCATACCCTCGAAATCAGTTCTATCTTTGCTTGCTAGTTGTTCGCTCTATTGCTATGCCGCACTACCTCCCACTTGCTATATCATGCCTCTCATATTGCCATGTCAAGCCTCTAACCCACCTTCCTAGCAAACCGTTGTTTGGCTATGTTACCGCTTTTGCTCAGCCCCTCTTATAGCGTTGCTAGTTGCAGGTGAAATTGAAGTTTGTTCCATGTTGGAACATGGAAATGTTGGGATATCACAATATCTCTTATCTTAATTAATGCATCTATATACTTGGTAAAGGGTGGAAGGTTCGGCCTTATGCCTGGTGTTTTGTTCCACTCTTGCCGCCCTAGTTTCCGTCATATCGGTGTTATGTTCTTTGATTTTGCGTTCCTTACGCGGATGGGTGTTATGGGAACCCCTTGACAGTTCGCTTTGAATAAAACTCCTCCAGCAAGGCCCAACCTTGGTTTTACATTTTCCTAACAACCTATACCTTTTTCCCTTGGGAGTAATTAACCCGAGGGTCATCTTTATTTTAACCCACCCCGGGCCGGTGCTTCTCTAAGTGTTGGTCCGAACCGGGCAACCTGCGAGGCCACCTCGGTGCAACTTGAGGGCTGGTTTTACTCGTAGCTTGACCTATTCGGTGTGTCTTGAGAACGAGATACGTGCGACTCCTATTGGGATTTCGACACATCGGGCGGCTTTGCTGGTCTTGTTTTACCATTGTTGAAATGTCTTGTAACTGTGATTCCAAGACTGATCAGGTCTTCCCAGGAGAAGGAATGTCCTTCATTGACCATGAGAGCTTGTGATGGGCTAAGTTGGGACACCCCTGCAGGGTTTCAACTTTCAAAAGTCGTGCCCATGGTTATGTGGCAGATGAGAATTTGTTAATGTCCTGTTGAAGAAAACTTAATACTTGACTTAATTAAAATGCATCAACCGCGTGTGTAACCGTGATGGTCTCTTCTCGGCGGAGTCCGGGAAGTGAACATGGTCTTGTGTTATGCTTGAACGTAAGTAGTTTCAAGATCACTTCTTGATCACTTCTAGTTCAGGACCGTTGCGTTGCTTCTCTTCTCGCTCTTATTTGCATATGTTAGCCACCATATATGTTTAGTGCTTGCTGCAGCTCCAGCTCACTACCCTTTCCTACCCATAAGCTTAAATAGTCTTGATCTCGTGGGTGTGAGATTGCTGAGTCCTCTGACTCACAGATACTTCCAAACAGTTGCAGGTGCCGATGATACCAGTGCAGATGACGCAACCGAGCTCAAGTGGGAGCTCGATGAAGATCGTGTTCATTGTGTTGTTTCGTTTCCTGTTGATCAGTAGTGGAGCCCAGTTGGGACGATTGGGGATCAAGCATTTGGGGTGTTCTTCTTTTATTTTGGTTCCGTAGTCGGACCTTGGTTGTATTCTGGATGATGTATGTTTAACTTGTAATTGTGTGATGTGGCGAGTGTAAGCCAACTCTTTATCCCTTTCTTATTCAGTACATGGGATCGTGTGAAGATTACCCCTCTTGCGACAAACATGCCATGCGGCTATGCCTCTAAGTCGTGCCCCAACACGTGGGAGATATAGCCGCATTGTGGGTGTTACAAGTTGGTATCAGAGCCATCCCCGACTTATGTGACACCCCGAGACCGATGTGCCAGGTGTCCTGAAGTTATTCGCTGTTGTTGCCTTGTCATTTGCTTGCGTGTTGCACCTTGCCATGTCATCATCCGCATTGCATCATCATGTTTTCAAAACTTCCATCCGTCCTGGTCTCCTCGTTCCGTCCGTTGTCCGTTCTGAGCCCAGACACACTTGCACGCGCCCGCAGCATGTCCGAAATAGTATTTTATAAGTGGCCGGAAAATGTTCTCGGAATGGGATGAAAGTTGGCATGTGGTCTTGTTATAGTGTAGGTAGACCGCCTGCCAAGTTTCATCGCAATCGGAGTTCGTTTGATGCCCCAACGATTAACTATAGCGGCAGTATAGCCGGTCTAACGTCGGACGTTTTCGGTCTCTGAAAACAGTCGTCGGGCCTCCCTCTCTTCTCTTCTCTCAGCTCGAGACCGTCTACACAGCTCACTACCACTCACCGTCAGGCCCTACCTAAACTCTCTTGTCAGCCCGCGGCCCTCCTCGCACGCGCCCAAAAGTTGTCCCGAACCCGACCCGGACAGTCGTCACCGTTGGATCCGGATCAACCCCAAACATCTACAAAACATCACCATTTTCTCATTTGGACTCCCTAAGCTTTTATTTCGCGACCGTCCGTTTAAGATCGGAGGGACCAAATGCCCCTATCCGAAAATCCTTTTGCTATATATATCAGACCAAACCCTAAAAACTAGGTCAATTGTCCCCCTCAGCCGCCGCCACACTCCAAATCCTCCTCGGAGTCCACATCCAGCCAACCACATCCACCCACCTCCTTCCTCATTCAGTTTTCCACCGCACACCACCTGGCCAAATCTCCTTGCCCAATTTTTCCTCGATCCAAACCGCAACCAGCCACTCCCTCCTCCCAATCTGCCTCCATGCCTCCTCCTGCCGTCGACCGCGAGCCAGGAGCCCGAGCTCCTCTTCCCGAGCCGCAGCCACCCCGCAGCCATCCAACCTCGCCGGCCTCCAGGACCTCGGCTCCTCCTCTATCTCCTTCTTTCCCCTCTCCCGATTTCTTCCTCTCTCACGCACCTCCCTCTCTCTCTCAGGTGCGCCATGAGCAGCGCCATGGATGGACTCCTCCAGCCGACGCCAAGTCCCCGCCGTGGACGCTGTTTGTCCTCGTCGCTGCCTTTCGGATCCCCGCCAGATCAGCCTCCTCCGCGAGCCCTTCTTGCCGGAGCCCCTCGACCTCGACCACCCGCCGCACCATGGAGCCACATCGATCTAGATCCGGCCAGAAACAGACGAGCCCGTGCCTTCCCCGCCTCGGATCGGGTCGTCCCCGCGCCTCCATCCCTCGTGCACGCGGCTCCACTGCTTTGCCTGCGTCCTCGTGTCCTCTGCTTCCCCTGCGTCGCCCCCTGTCTTCTTCCTCGTCCTCGTTCGAGCAGAGAACGAGCTCGCCGCCGCCGCACTCGTTGACTGCTCGCTGACCACGCTTGGGCCGCAAGCGCGCATTACGGCCCAGCGCCTGCTCACCTCGCGGCTGGACCGCACCAAGCCAGCCTCTCTGGTGCAAGTAGCTCCACGGGCCCAACGCCTCGAAGGCCCATTGTGAGCAGCTCCCCAATCCGCCCAGATTCAGCATGCCTATGTTTTTTTCGTGCCCTGTGAATTTGTCTAATTATCCGGAGACTGCCTATTTTATAGAAAACCCCTCATAGTTCATGCGTATAATAACTTATTAACTAAGCATCACATGTAAAAACTTAATATATGAAACTTGCTTAGAATTTTGTCTAGTTTCATAATTTGTCATTTTCATCTATGTTTAAAATGCGGTTTGATTAAATTTTCCCCTATGCCATGTTAAAATGCTTTAATTCATAACTAAATAACCGTAGCTCGGATTTAAATAATATTTATATGTAAATGGGGTTGAAAAATGCCTAGTTTAACATGGTGGTATCACTTTGTTTGTTTAACGACTCTAAAATTGTGTTTAGGGCAGAACAGTACCAAACCTAATATATGCATATGGGGATTTACCGGAATTGTTGTTCGTTGCCTCCGGCCTCATTTAAACTTGCCTAGTTAGGTAGTTTTATTGTGCTTCACCCTCTTGCCTTGTTTAACAACATTTAATATTGTTGAGTACATAAACGAGAGAGAACTAAATAATGGAATGTGGTGTTTTGTCAATATGCATCCCGATGCATATTGAGCTCCACTTAACTTGTAGTGTTGTTTGTGCACTTTGCCATGCCATGCCATGTATCATTAAATCGGACATGCATCATACTTGGTTGTGCATCATGCCATGTCCATGTGATGGTTGTTTACCATGTTGTCTGCTTCTTTCCGGTGTTGCTTCTTTGGGTTAGTTTCGTTAACGTCGCGTTTGTGAGGATCCGTTCGACTACGTTCGTTTGCCTTCTTCATGGACTCATTCTTCTCCCTTGCGGGATTTCAGGCAAGATGATCATACCCTCGAAATCACTTCTATCTTTGCTTGCTAGTTGCTCGCTCTTTTCCTATGCCTATGTTGCGATACCTACCACTTGCTTATCATGCCTCCCATATTGTTAAACCAAGCATCTAACCCACCTTGTCCTATCAAACAGTTGTTTGGCTATGTTACCGCTTTGCTCAGCCCCTCTTATAGCGTCGTTAGTTGTAGGTGAAGATTGAAGTTTGTTCCTTGTTGGAACATGGAGATGTTGTTCCTTGTTGGAACATGTTTACTTGTTGGGATATCACAATATCTCTTATCTAATTAATGCATCTATATAGTTGGTAAAGGGTGGAAGGCTCGGCCTTATGCCTGGTGTTTTGTTCCACTCTTGCCGCCCTAGTTTCCGTCATATCAGTGTTATGTTCCCGGATTTTGCATTCCTTACGTGGTTGGGTTATAATGGGAACCCCTTGACAGTTTGCCTTGAATAAAACTCCTCCAGCAAGGCCCAACTTCGGTTTTACCATTTGCCACCTAGCCTTTTCTTTCCCTTGGGTCGGCCGGCTCAAGGGTCATCTTATTTTAACCCCCCCGGGTCAGTGCTTCTCTAAGTGTTGGTCCAAACTGAGCGATGTCCGAGGCTACCAGGGGCAACTCTGGGCTGGCTTACTCGACGTCTGGCTCATCCAGTGTGCCCTGAGAACGAGATATGTGCAGCTCCTATCGGGATTTGTCGGCACATCTGGGTGGCTTTGCTGGTCTTGTTTTACCATTGTCGAAATGTCTTGTAACCGGGATTCTGAGGCTGATCGGGTCTTCCCGCTAGAAGGTATATCCTTCGTTGACCGTGAGAGCTTGTGATGGGCTAAGTTGGGACACCCCTGTAGGGTTTTGAACTTTCATATGCCGTGCCCGCGGTTATGGGCAGATGGGAATTTGTTAATGTCCGGTTGTAGAAAACCTGAAGTTGATCTTAATTAAAATGCATCAACCGCGTGTGAAACCGTGATGGTCTCTTCTCGGCGGAGTCCGGGAAGTGAACACGGTGTTGGAGTAATGCTTGACGTAGGTTGTTCTAGGATCACTTCTTGATCATAGTTTCTCGAACGTGCTTTGCCTTCTCTTCTCGCTCTCTTTTGCGTATGTTAGCCACCATATATGCTAGTCGCTTGCTGCAGCTCCACCTCATACCTTTTACCCTTCCTATAAGCTTAAATAGTCTTGATCGCGAGGGTGTGAGATTGCTGAGTCCCCGTGACTCACAGATACTTCCAAAACCAGTTTGCAGGTGCCGATTTTACCAAGCAGGTGATGCAACCAAGCTCAAGGAGGAGCTCGATGAAGATCCTATCCTTTGTGTTGTTTCGTTCTAGTTGATCAGTAGTGGAGCCCAGTCGGGACGATCGGGGATCTGTGTAGCATTTGGGGTAGTCTTCTTTTATTTTCGGTTCCGTAGTCGGACCTTGATTGTATCTGGATGATGTAATGCTTTATTCGTGTATTGTGTGAAGTGGCGATTGTAAGCCAACTATGTATCTCTGTCCCTTATGTATTACATGGGTTGTGTGAAGATTACCTCACTTGCGACATTGCTTTCAATGCGGTTATGCCTCTAAGTCGTGCTTCTACACGTGGGAGATATAGCCGCATCGAGGGCGTTACAAGTTGGTAATCAGAGCCTTCCCCGACCTTAGGAGCCCCCTGCTTGATTGAATCGCTGGTGTTTTTGAGTCTAGAAATGTTTTGAGTTATTTAGGATTATATATATCAGAGAGTTAGGAATTCTTTTTTACTCCCCAGTCCCTTCATCGCTCTGGTGAGGCATCCTGACGTAGAGTTTTGACTCTTCTCTTCTCAAATTTCACTATATTTTTTTTAGGATCACGCGGGTATCTTGGAATCGTTCTGATGGTTTTGTGACGAGAACATTGTTCTTGGTGCCTCCTGACATTTAGGGGTTGTGGCAGTGTCCCGGGGAGTTAAGCTCTGAGGTGTTGTCGTCACAATTTTATCGTTGCAGTTCTGGAATACCTGAGTTTCGCCAACATCGAAAATCTCTTTTATGCAGTTGTTGGTGAGATAACCTCGACGCCACCCAGTACTGGGGCGGGAGTTCGGGAGTATTGCCATAACTCGTATAACGGATGCTTTTCGAAGGTTGAGGTAAATGATTTCCGAAGGTTTCTTGGTTATGTGTTGAAGGATGGATACAGCTGGATGTAGGATTTGCAAGTTTTGGGTGAGATATTATGCTTCCCCTGTATCCCCAACACCTGATTGCATAACCGGAAAATTTTGGGAGTTTATAAGTGGGAATTCAAGTAGCTCTTAGGATATCTTTCCGACAGATGTATGATATGAAATTGGGGTTCGACGTCTAGTGGTCCGCCTATCCACGGTTGATTTTACAGTGGTCTCGTTGTGTCTTAAAGAGTCCTTGGCTATGCCGACTCGGGGACGCTTCATATGTCATGTGCACTGCCTTGTACATGATGGTGCTGTATGATTGAGCCCGTGTAGGCCCCACCATGAAAACTTCGGACGAAATTTCTATCATATGTTTGTTCCGGCTTATTCCCCAAGCCAATCCTTTGTTTTGTTTTGAGTTGTGGTATTCGAGTTGCTTCGATGTTAAGTGTTTGATTCCATACCTTCCCCAAATGTTGTTCTCATACTCCGATGCGAATACTAATCCTTCTCGATCATCGAGTTTGTCATGTCAATCCTTGTCAGCCAGTGCGATTCTCTTCAAGATGATCCTATCATTTGTCTCATCCGTAAGAGAAACTCTAACTCTTCTCAACGGTGTTCGTTTCATCCGTCTCCAAGTTGCCTTTGTTTTTCCCGCCCACCCATCCTTGTCTTCTTCAAGAACTTAGGTTTCTCAATCAAGTATCCATCTTATGGATGTGAAGACTTTTCATTCTTGTCTTTCAATGTTCTTATCCGGTGATTCTCATGAAGATTCTAACGGAGCTTCAAGTGTTGTATTCTTCGATCTTTTCTTCTTCGGTGGATTTAATTCAAGGTTTACGGATCTTATCCTTTCCTCGTTTCTAATGCCTTCTCATACCGATGCAATTCTTAATCGTTCACCTCTCGCTATTCATTTGTTCTGGGGTGCTCAAGATATCTCGAAGATTCATGTTTCCACTCTGCTTTCGTTCAAACTCTTTCGAGGATGTTATCTCATTCAAGCCATTTAAATTCAACCGGTGGAATCTCTCTTTTAAAGCGATCGTTCAACGGTGTTTCTTTTGAGTGGGCCCTAACCCACAGGCCTTTTCCCAGGATCTTACCTGACTCTTATAATTTTTCCCGGAGTTACTCCCAAATTCTTTTCGAAGTTTGACATAAGAATGATTCATCATCAGTCAAATGTCTTTCTCCAAGATCTTTCAATTTTTTTTTCACCGTTGGCTCAACCTTTCTATTCGTCATCCTGGAGTACCTCTACAATTTGGTGGTGTTTCTCATCGTCATTCTCAGATTTTGAAGAACAAAGAAGAATTTCTCTTCAATCTTATCCATTCTCTCAGAGATTCGTGATTCTAGATTGTTGCCATCCTCTCATAATTGTTTTCGATTGTCAGAATTCTTTTCACCCATCCGGAGTAATTCAGGAGTCTTTTTAGTTTGATTCTCCGATGGCCATCATTTCGGGATTATTCATTCTCAACTTTCAGCTATCATTCTCCAATTTTACCGGTGCTTTGTTCAAGTGATCGCTAATCGGCTCGTAATCTCTTCGTTCTCTTGTATCTAAATTCTCTCAAGTATCCTCGTTCATTTCATAATTCTAACCGGTGTTCCTTTATCTTCCTTTCGGTCATTTTAATTCTTACGGTGGGTCGTTCAAGATTTCTATTCCTTCATTATCATATCAATGTATTCGTTGGTTAAATCCTACCGGTGGTCCATTGAGTTTGTGCTATATCTCTCTTAATCTTTTCTAAGAGAATAAGTAATATGTCAAATCCGTTGATTGTCATCAATTTAATTGGTGAAGGATAAGCATAATGTAATTCTTATTCTTGTTTCATCCAAATGAGTCAATTCCTTATTCCGGAGTGGTTCATCATACATTTTCTTGGTTTCAAGTGCTCATCTTTCTTTCCTGGAGTTCCATGCTCTCGAAATTATGTAATCACGGAGATCTATCTAAATCTGTACAAGGTTCCACCTTGCGTTTTCAACTACCCTTTCTTTCTGTTTGATCATTCTTTTGTTACCGTAATTCTTCATGGAGGCTCAACATGGTGGTTCATCAAGGATTTATTTCCTTCTCGAAGCGTTCTTCAAGATTCTTTTCAGAGGACCTCCATCATTCTTCATTTGGCATTCCGGAGTGCAATTCTCTCTTCCGTATCATTGGAGGTGGTATTATGTCATTCTTGATAATCTGAGTTCATGTTTCATGATTCACATGTTGTTAAGAATGAGATAGTTTAAATCCATCAATCTCGTCATTGGAGTTATCTTGGCTTATATTCCACCTAAAGCCTTCCCTAAGGTTTGTTGCTATTATGGTGCTTATAAATGATCCAAGTTCTTCATTTATCCTTTCCGGTGCGATATACTTTCTCGTCTCTTTGTTCATATCAATCCATTTCTTTTCCCGTGAGTGGCAGGTTGTCACCTCATAATTTCATTCATTCTTTCCCAATTCTACCGGTGGCTTGTTCAAGACTTTTCTCAAGTTTATGCTACATCTATCTTAATCCTTTCTACGAGAATAGGTAGTATGCCAAATCCTTTGCTTGTCATCAATCTAAATTGATGAAGGATAAGCATAATGTAATTCTTATTCTTGTTTCACCAAGTAAATTCAATTTGTTATTCCGGAGGCTCATCAAGTTCTCGGTTTCAATTGTCTCATCTTTTCTTTTCCCGGAGTTCCAAGCTCTAACAATTATATCGTCGCGAAGATCCATCTAAATCATTACAAGACTTCACCTTGTGTTTCCAACTTCTCTTTATTTTTATCATCTTTTTGTTACCGGAGTTCTTCATGGAGGCTCTACATGGTGGTTCGTCAAGGATTATTTTTCATTCTTCAATTGTTCGTCAAGGTTTCTCTCGAAGCGATGATCCGCCAAGCTATAATTCAAGTATTCTTCATCTTGCATTTCGAAGTGCAATTCTTTCTATCTTATCTTTTGAGGTGGTGTTATGTCATTTTTGACGATTGCTTTGTGTTTATGATTCACAAGTTGTCTGGAATGACGTATTGTAAACCCATCATTTTCAATTCGTTCATGAGATCCTTTGCAACCCATCAATCTCTTCATTGGAATTATCTTGGGTTATATTTCACCTAAAGCTTTCCCTAAGGATTATTGCTATTTACGGTGCTCATAAATGACCCAAGTTCTTCATTTACCCTCCTGGTGAAATAAGTTTCTCGTCTCCTTGTTGATATCAATCCAATCTTTTGTTTCGTTAGTGGCAGATTTTCACCTCAAGATTTCGAGATGTTCTCCATAAGCCCACAACAAGCCTACTATTTTCGTCGTCGGTTTTCCAACAACTCCATTCAACCTTTTCTTCGTAAGCATGCTCTTTCAATTTTATTTGTGAGAGTTGCCATTCGTCTTCGCCGTTCTTTTTCTTTCCAACCATCTAGTTTTCCATTCATTTGTTCCGGAGGCATTGTGATGTTGCTCTCTTCGACCCATCATCTTGTTTTGTCAAGATCATGTTCAATTCCTTCCATTTATAGTCAAAGTGCTATCCAAATTATATCATTCTTATTCCTTCTCTATCTTGTTTTAACCGGAGTGGTTTCAATATCTATCTTGGCACTTAACCTCAAGGTTTTTTGCAATGTTCCTTGTTCCTCTTTCCTAATGGAGTGTTTTCAACTTCATTCATCTTTGTTGTATTCTTTCATTCAACTTGTTCAACCTCGCAAGGTTCTTTGGTTTCACTTATTTGTCAAAGCAACTTAGTTTTACCTTTTCTCTTCCTCTTCTGTTTCTCTCCAGTGTCGTCCTAGATCTCGGGACGAGATCCTCTCGTAGTGGTGGAGTGTTGTGACGCCCCGAGACCGTTGCGCAGGTGTCTTCCAGTTATTCGTTGTTGTTGCCTTGTCATTCGCTTGCATGTTGTATCTTGTCATGTCATCATGTGCCTTGCATCGTCTTGTTTTCAAAACTTGCATTCGTCCGGGTCTCCCAGTTCTCTCTGTTGTTCGTTCTGAGCCCAGACACACTTGCACGCGCCCGTGGCACGTCCGAAATAGTATTTGATAAGTGGCCGGAAAATGTTCTCGGAATGGGTTGAAAGTTGGCATGCGGTGTTGTTGTGTTCTAGGTAGGCCGCCTGTCAAGTTTCATCACATTCGGAGTTCGTTTGACGCCCCAACCGTTAATTATAGCGACAATATAGTTGGTCTATCGTCGGACATTTTCGGTCTCCAAAAACAGTCGCCGGGTCTCTCTCTCTCTTTTCTCTCCTCTCAGCCCGAGGCCTTCTGCACAGCCCACAAGTTCACACCTACCCCCTCCTCACATCCAGTGTCGTCTGATCGAGATTAGAGGGTCCAGAAATAACCCCTCGACCCAAACCCTAGCCATTCTGCTATATATGGACACCCTCCTTCCAAATTTGTCATCTTCTAGACTCCACCTACCTACATCCACCTTCCCTCCACAATTTCCACGCCTGCCTGCTTCCCCGCCGCCACTTGGCATGCCGCCATTTGCCAGCCACCGCCAACCACCACCAGCGCCGCCACCCTCGGCCTATCGCACCACGCCACCTGTCCCCAGCGCCTTCCCCCACCCCTGCGCCGCCGCACGGCCCGCCAGGACCCAGATCGGGGCCCTAGAAGCCCATCTCCACCCGAAGCGTGCCGCTACTCCTCCCGTAGCGCTCGATCCAATCTGGATCAAGGCAACGGCCTCCGCCACGAGCGCCACCTCGCATCTACGCCGCACCCCGTCATTGTCGATGGCGGCCACTAGAGATCTCGTCGCCGTCAAGCTCCACCGGAGGACCTCCCACGCTGATCCAGCTCCCTCTCCTCTTCTCTATTTCGTCTCTTCTCCCTCTCCCTCGTGAACTCTCTCTCTCATCTTCACACGAGGAGCCCCGTCCGCGCCATGGACGCCCTGCCTCGTCGGATCCGAGGTGGATCCATCCTTTCCCGTTGTTTCACGCCCGGATCCGCGCCCTAGGTCCTCCTCCGCGCCTCCCCGTCGGCGAGCTGCCGTCGTCTGCCGCCATGGTTGCCATTCCTCCTCCTTGCTCGGCGGGGGCACGAGGACGACAGGCAGGAGCTGCTCGCTCCGCTCGTAGGCCCTGCCGTGGCCCAGAGCTGCCAGGCCCATTCGGCCACACAGCGGCCTGCCTCCTACGCGCCGTGGGCCGCAGCAACAGGCCCAGCTATGCGCCCCTGCAGGCCTCCCCTCTCCACCAGCTGGACCAAGGTCCGAAGTGAGCATCCCCTCTCCACTCCATCAACTGTACACTACCGGGCCAACCAGATTCGGCCCAGTGTGTTTTTTTCTTTGTTTGCGATTTTAGCAATATTCCAGTGTTTTACCTGTTTTGCAGAAAACCCCCCAAGCTTCATGCATATAATTACTCACAAATGATGCATCATATTAAAACAAACTTTATATGTAAAATGCTTTGAATTTTATGTGAATTAATAATTTGCCACTTTCATGCATGTTTAAAATGTTTAAACTGTTGTTTGCATTAATTTGCTTAAATAACATGCTAAAATGATTTATTTCATAACTTAATAACCGTAGTTCCAAATTTAACAAACTTCATATTTAAATGGGGTAGAAAAATGCCTAGTTTAACATGGTGTACTTGCTTTTCATGTTTAACAACTCGAAAATTTGGTTTAGGGCAGAACAGTACCAAACCTATAATATGCACATGAGGATTCTTCCGGACTTGTTGCTTGTTGTTCCGGCCTCATTTAAACTTGCCCAGATAGGTAGTTTTCATTTGCTTCACCTCTTGCCATGCTAACCAACATTTGATATTATTGAGTACCTAAACGAGAGAGAACTAAATAAGTCATGTGGTGTTTTCTTCAATATGCAACTCCGTTGCATATTGGTCGCCACTTAATTTATAGTGTTGTTTGTTGCACTTTGCCATGCCATGCCTCATTAAACCGGACATGCATCATACTTGATTGTGCATCATGCCATGATTCGATGATGGTTGTTTACTATGTTGTTTGCTTCTTTCCGGTGTTGCTTCTTCAGGTTAGTTCCGATAACATCGTGTTTGTGAGGATCCGTTCGACTACGTCTGTTTGTCTTCTTCATGGACTCGTTCTTCTTCCTTGCGGGATCTTAGGCAAGATGACCATACCCGCAAAATCACTTCTATATTTGCTTGCTAGTTTCTCGCTCTATTGCTATGCCTCAATACCTACCACTTGCTATATCATGCCTCCCATATTGCCATGTCAAGCCTCTAACACACCCTTCCTAGCAAACCGTTGCTTGGCTATGTTACCGCTTTTGCTCAGCCCCTCTTATAGCATTGTTAGTTGCGGGTGAAGATGGAGTTTGTTCCATGTTTGGAACATGGATATGTTGGGATGTCATAATATATATTATTTAATTAATGCATCTATATACTTGGTAAAGGGTGGAAGGCTCGACCTTATGCCTTGTGTTTTGTTCCACTCTTGCCGCCCTAGTTTCCGTCATACCGGTGTTATGTTCCTTGATTTTGCTTCCTTATGCGGTTGGGTGTTATGGGAACCCCTTGACAATTTGCTTTGAATAAAAATCCTCTAGTAAGGCCCAACCTTGGTTTTACATTTGCACTAACAACCTATCACCTTCCCTTGGGTTCAGCAGACTCAAGGGTCATCTTTATTTTAGCCCCCTCAGGCCAGTGCTTGTCTAACTGTTGGTCCGAACTAGAGTCCTTTGCAGCGCCACCTCAGGGAAACTTGAGGTTTGGTTTTAGTTGTAAGGAGCGCTCATCTGGTGTGCCCTGAGAACGAGATACGTGCGTCTCCTATCGGGATTTGTCGGCACATCGGGCGGCTTTGCTGGTCTTGTTTTACCATTGTCGAAATCTCTTGTAACCGGGATTCCAAGTCCGATCGGGTCTTCCTGGGAGAAGGAATATCCTTTGTTGACCGTGAGAGCTTGTGATGGGCTAAGTTGGGACAGCCCTGCCGGGTTTTGAACTTTCGAAAGTCGTGCCCATGGTTATGAGCAGATGGGAATTTGTTAATGTCCGGTTGTAGAGAACTTGACACTTGACTTAATTAAAATGCATCAACCATGTGTGTAGCCATGATGGTCTCTTTTCGGCGGAGTCCGGGAAGTGAACACGGTTCTTGTGTTATGCTTGAATGTAAGTAGTTTCAGGATCACTTCTTGATCACTTCTAGTTTCACGACCGTGCATTGCTTCTCTTCTCGCTCTTATTTCCGTATGTTAGCCACCGTATATGCTTAATGCTTGCTGCAGCTCCACCTCATTACCCTTTCCTACCCATAAGCTTAAATAGTCTTGATCTCGCGGGTGTGAGATTGCTGAGTCCTCCTGACTCGCAGATACTTCCAAAAAGTTGTAGGTGCCGATGATACCAGTGCAGGTGATGCAACCGCGCTCAAGTGGGAGCTCGATGAAGATCTTAGTTGTTGTTATTTTTCTTTTCCGGTTGATTAGTAGTGGACCCCAGTTGGGACGATCGGGGATCTAGCATTTGGGGTTGTCTTCTTTTATTTTGGTTCCGTAGTCGGACCTTGATTGTATTCTGGATGTTGTATGTTTAACTTGTATTGTGTGAAGTGGCGATTGTAAGCCAACTCTCTATCCCTTTCTTATTCAGTACATGGGATGTGTAAAGATTACCCCTCTTGCGACAGATCTACCATGCGGCTATGCCTCTAAGTCGTTCCCCAACATGTGGGAGATATCGCCGCATCGTGGGTGTCACATAAATGGTCAGTGGAACGCCCATGGTTGAAATAATACAACCGTTTGCGATAATAACATGGTAGCTATTTTTTCCAAAATGCTTAGAAAACTCAAATAATGTATAAGAAAGGCAAAACAAACCCTGAATAATTTCATATTTTAGCACGATACTCCATAGTTGCATGTTGCCTCTATAAAATAAATCAAGGCTAGAAGAGGCAGTGTATGTCGTTTTGCACCCAAAGGTGATACATTTCCTCTCGGAACGATGGGGCTTCTTCAGTGAATCCATTATTTGTAAGAAGCTTATACCGAAACTTGTCCCAAAACAGATTTTTTTAACCATCCACGTTGGTGCCATGTCATGACACCATGCCAAGTTTCATGATTTTCAGGCGAGTTTTGGATTTACACGGATTTTAAAAGTAAGTTTCTCAATGTTTCCTATTGGTGCAACAAACCCAAGGTCTGTTGCCCAGACTATGCACAGGCCTAAGGACAAGTTTGCAGTACCTAAGATCAGACCAAGCACTAAGGATCAATCCTTAATAGAATCAAAGTGCAGATCAAGAATACCAAGTCGAGCCAGAGAAGCAATATATCGCTAAGGAAAAAAAACCTCCCTTGTCGGGCAGGCGAGCCTGGCGAGGTCAGGGTCACCTCGAAAGCAAGCCTCCAGACCCTCTCGGCAGGCCTGCCGGGGCTTGCGGAGGCAAACTACTCCACCGCACCACCTCGCAGCGACGCACATGATCGATCGGTGCGGTGTCAAGCCCCTAAGTGGCTAAGTGGCTGCTTCTTGCCACATGGCAGCCACTTCCTACAGAAACACCTCGAAATGACACCCATCCTGAGACGTGTCAAGCAAGCAGGTGCAAAGCTGGCAAAACATCCCAGCAAGGCCTACCGGGCACGCTGTGTTGTGACACTGAGCGGCACATTTAATGCGCTCTATCCGCCTGTAGACTTAAGTATGGTAGCACCACTTGCTATCTAATCAATGTGTAAAAGACTAATTCGCCACGGTAGTGACCCGTTTTATCTCAAAAAGGAGGCCCGTGGCAACTGTAGAGAGGATCCAGACCCTCGCATATTCATACGCGTGTAGCCACTCTCACCCCGAGGCAACCCTGACGGGCAAGAGCGCCGCATTCTCCACCATTATCCACCATCAGTCCACCAAAGCAGGAGTAGGGTTTTATGCCTTGCAGCGGCCCGAACCTGGGTAAAACTGCCCATGTGATCTCTGTCGTGCTGTGTTACGCTTCTCCGCTCTTGGTGCAACGTGCCCATCCCCGCGCCGAACCAAAAGGGGCTCATGGCCCCATAGGTGGTCATGGTTTCCCATGACATATTTGGCGCACCAGGTAGGGGGATTCACTTGCATGTACCCGAGAAAAGTAGGCAGTGTGTCGCCCTCATCGTCATTTTTGTCATGAACGGCTCCACCGACTATGGCACCCAAGAAAAAGCCCGGTGCTGCAACTCACCCACCCACCTCGAAGGCCCCGCCGCCCACGACTACCGACATCGCGGGGACTACGGGGATGCATGGAGGTGTGGACGCTGCGGGGGACGTGGTCGACGCGGGCGGCATTGTAACCGCCTCCCCCACGGCTGGTGTAGGAGCGGGAGGCATCGGAGAAGGACAACACCAACAACAGTAATGTTTGCCCGGGGGAGAATCACAATCCTTCGGCTGCGAACGCCGCAGGCGCAGTCGCAGGACATGCACCGCCCCTGGAGCAAACTGGCCCAGCCAATGCTCCGAACGGGGTCATTGGTCCACATGTGCCACCACCTCATCACCACACCATCCAAGTGTTGGGCACCGCCCCCGTATATAAAGGAGAGGGGGAGGAGGTGGCTGGCCTAGGAGGGGTGCGCCAAGGGGGGAGTCCTACTAGGACTCCACTCCTAGTAGGATTCGCCCCCCTCCTTCCAACGGAGAGGAGGAAAGGGGAAAGGGGGGCGCCCCCTCCCCTTGTCCAATTCGGATTGGGAAAGGGGGAGGGGGTGTGCGCCACCTCCCGTGGCCTGCCTTCTCTCCTCCACTATGGCCCATTAGGCCCATTAACTTTCCCGTGGGGTTCCAATAGCCTCCCGGTACTCCGAAAAATCTCCGAACCTCTGCGGAACCATTCCGTTGTCCGTATATAGCCTTCCAATATATAAATATTTACCTCTTGGCCATTTCGAGACTCCTTGTCATGTCCGTGATCTCATCCGGGACTCCGAACAAACTTCGGTCACCAAAACACATAACTCATAATACAAAATGTCATCGAACTTTAAGCGTGCGGACCCTATGGGTTTGAGAACTATGTAGACATGACCGAGACACATCGCCGGTCAATAACCAATGGAAAACCTAGATGCTCATATTGGTTCCTACAAATTCTACGAAGATCTTTATCACTCAAACCGCATAACAACATACGTCATTCCCTTTGTCATCGGTATGTTACTTGCCCGAGATTCGATCATCGGTATCATCATACCTAGTTCAATCTTGTTACCGGCAAGTCTCTTTTACTCATTCCATACTACACCATCCCGTAACTAACTCATTAGTCACATTGCTTGCAAGGCTTATAGTGATCTGCATTACCGAGAGGGCCCAGAGATACCTCTCCGATACACAAAGTGACAAATCCTAATCTCGAACCATGCCAACCCAACAAACACCTTCGGATAGACCTGTAAAGCATCTTTATAATCACCCATTTACGATGTGACGTTTGATAGCACACAAGGTGTTCCTCCGGTATTCAGAAGTTGCCTAATCTCATGGTCAGAGGAATAAGTATAAGTCATGAAGAAAGCAATAGCAATAAAACTAAACGATCATAAAGCTAAGCTAACAGATGGGTCTTGTCCATCACATCATTCTCTAATGATGTGATCCCGTTCATCAAATGACAACACATGTCTATGGTTAGGAAACTTAACCATGTTTGATTAATGAGCTACTCAAGTAGAGGCATACTAGGGACACTCTATTTGTCTATGTATTCACACATGTACTAAGTTTCCGGTTAATACAATTCTAGCATGAATAATAAACATTTATCATGATATATGGAAATATAAATAACAACTTTATTATTTCCTCTAGGGCATATTTCCTTCAGTCTCCCACTTGCACTAGAGTCCATAATCTAGATTACATAGTAATGATTCTAACACCCATGGAGTCTTGGTGCTGATCATGTTTTGCTCGTGAAAGAGACTTAGTCAACGGGTCTGTAACATTCAAATATGTATGTATCTTGCAAATCTCTTGATGTGTTTAGTTCTCTTATGAAATTTGGATTCCTTCGCCAAGGCAATTGCTCAAGTATTGTCACAAAAGAATTTCATTGGACCCGATGCACTAGGTATTACACCTATATCAGATATGAACTCCTTCATCCAGACTCCTTCATTTGCTGCTTCTGAAGCAGCTATTTACTCTGCTTCACACGTAGATCCTGCCACGACGCTCTACTTGGACCTAGACCAACTTACAACTCCACCATTAAATATAAATATGTATCCTTTTTGTGACTTAGAGTCATCCGGATCAGTGTCAAAGCTTGCATCGATGTAACCATTTACGACAAGCTCTTTGTCACCTCCATAAACGAGAACCAGTCCCTTTTCAGGTATTTCAGGATGTTCTTGATCGCTCTCCAGTGATCCACTCCTGGATTACTTTGGTACCTCCCTGCTAAACTTACAGCAGGCACTACTAGGGAAAACCTTATACACAGAATATTACCAGCAGCGCTCTTCAAAATACGATGCTACTGCTATTTAGTAGAAGCGCGTTCCCGAAAAACATGTTGCTAAAAGAAAAATAGCAGTAGCGCGTCATCTCCATACCGCGCTATTGCTCTAATTGCCATGACCTCGCCGTCCAGCTAGTTATAGCAGTAGCGCCTTACGCCGTACCGCGCTACTGCTATTATCCTTATCTGTAGCGCTTTTTCTTACCCGTGCTACTACTAACCCTACCTTATCCCTATGCAGCCGATCCTTTCTCTCTCACTCACTCTCCCTCTTAGTCACTCTCGCCTGCACTGGTAACCGTTGTTGTTCATCGCCGCCACCACCGTCGTCCGTCTGCCACCGAGGTACTCCCTCCTTCCGTCCCTCCTCCTCCCACCGCGCCCTCCTCCCTCCTCCTGCGGCCGCCCCACCTCCCTCCTCCTCCTGCAGCCCTCCTCCCACCGCCCCTCCCTCCTCCTCCTCCGACCACCCCTCCTTCCTCCTCCTCCGGCCGGCCCCTCCCCATCCTCCTCTGGCCGCCCCTCCCCCTCCTCTCTCCTCTATCCCTCCCTTGTCTCTATTTTTGCAAATCGTAGGTAACTAGTTTATTTAGTAAGTGATTAATATAACTAGTTTATTTATATTAAGTGCTTAATAGAACTAGTTTATTTAGTAAGTGCTTAATAGAACTAGTTTATTTAGTAAGTAGTTAATAAAACTAGTTTATTTAGTAAGTAGTTATAAAACTACTTTATTTAGTAAGTAGTTATAAAACTAGTTTATTTAGTGTTAGGATTATATATGAGATATTTTCAAATGTTTTTTTCATATTTTGAACCATTGAAATGCAATGACCATCGATAAGCAGCCTATGTTTTGCCGGAGTGTTGATTAATTTCCGTTCCAGCAAATTTCAGGCGCTTGATATGTCCTTTCTTAGAAAAGGTCATGCCGGATTTTTTGGGTTTTGCCGTCGAGTTACAATCTTTGAATTTTGAACACAGGAGATGTCTGATGATGATGGGATCCCAGAGTGTGGGTACTGCTACGATAACCGGGGTGTGTGCGACATGTTTCCTCACCTGCAAAATGATAGGTTTTTCACCGTGAAGCTGGAAGAGACCTTCGATGTTTGTACGGTACACAACGACAAGCATTTCATCGTAATTAATATCATCACTTGTGCTTCTTTTGTTCAACGTGTAATTTATCGATTTTTTTCAATTCGATTAGTACATCCCATGCCATTCTAGACCATATGTATTGGAGAAGCTTGGTTTTCGTTTAGATGACTTTCAGAATGTGGAGATGAGGAGGGCTCACTTAAGAACTAAACATGGTTATGAGTTTCTGGTTAAGTTCTACAATGAGGTTGATCGCTCCCATTTCGGTTGCTCTAATTGGGAAGCTCTCTCCAAGGCATATGGATTTGAGGAGGGAATGCGAATAAGATTTGATATTCGTCCCGAAGATTATGATGATGATGATGATGATGATGATGATATCGACATCTGGGTGGATGTGGATATGCCTCCAATTTTGCCTAGATGTGAGTTTGTCAAAATATTTTGTTAAGTTCAGTAATTTATGTTGTTAATTTAAAAATATTTGGTGTTCGTCCGTACTAAACTTATATATTTATAATTTTCAGCTTATTTCTTATCTTCAAGAAATACTCGGAAGGTAGTAGACAACACATACTACAACTATGACTCCAAGCTTAATTGTGAGGAGAAAGGTTATCTTATCTCATTCATAGAAGATGTTGAGGCCTTCAAAACCAGTCACTCTATCAACCCAAATTATACTAGATACGTGCCACTAGTTCATACATTGCTTGAAGATAACTTCATTGCCAAAAACTTGGTAAGATTTTGTTAATGATGGTAACTTCATTGCATACATTATTCTTAAGTAAACCATTGCTAACTATATATGTTACTATTTCGTTTTTGAACAGAGGCTCCCGAAGGAGGTTGTGCCTAACATGCTATTTACCGAAGGTGATATGCATATGGTAAGCTTACAACCAACTCCTTCGGAGGCTTACCATACTGCATACTCGATTTATTCAAATGATGGAAGGCTCGAAATCAAAGAATGGAGCAAAGTGATGAATGCTCACATGCAAATAATTGGAGAAAAAATGAATGTGCGCAAGCCACAAGTTGGAGATAGGTTTATGTCCATTCTCCATTATGGTGAAGGACCGGTTTATCTGTTTTATGGTATTTTAGCTAGGAGAGAGGAGTAGGTCCTAAGTATTACGAACAATTAGTTAGTGTTGATTATATATGACTACAATGTCTTAGACTTGATGGTGATGCTGAGTAGGAGTAGTGATTATGAGTACTATGATGATGAGGAGGAGGAGTTGTTACTATAACTAGTGACGAAGGTGTTATATGATGTCCCATCATGGACGGAAATGATGATTATGAGGAGTTATATGACAATGATATATTATGATGATAAGTTGTTAATGATATTATGATGATGATGATAAGTTATTATGTCATTGGGTGAAAGAACCGCCGATTAGTTTCAAATGGATGGATCCAAAGTGACCATTGGTTACTTTGGATCCATGCACTTGAAACTAATCCAAGGTTCTTTCACCTAGTGATTTAATAACTCATTATGATGTAAAAACAATCTCTAAATTGCTACTGTATGAAAAATTGTATGTACGTACGACCTAAAATTCAAGAGAAATGGAATAGGGAATAATAGTAGTAGCGATTGTTTTCGAAAGCGCTACTAGTAATTAGCAGTAGCGCTTGACTTGGAAAGCGCTAATACTAAGTAGATATATCACTAGCGAGTGCCGGTAGGCGATACTGCTAAGCATTAGCTGTAGCGCCTTATCAGTAGCGCGCTTACCCGCGCTACTGATAGGCCAAAAACCAGCGCTGCTGCTAGGCTTTTCCCTAGTAGTGAGGGCACACATCAGGTCTGATACACAGCATTGCATACATGATAGAACCTATGGCTGAGGCATAGGGAATGCCTATCATTTTCTCTCTATCTTCTGTAGTGGTCGGGCATTGTGTCTAACTCAACTTCACACCTTGTAACACAAGCAAGAACCCTTTCTTTGAATGATCCATTTTGAACTTCTTCAAAACTTTATCAAGGTATGTGCTTTGTGAAAGTACAATTAAGCGTATTGATCTACCTCTATAGATCTTGATGCCCAATATGTAAGCAGCTTCACCGAGGTCTTTCATTGAAAAATTCTTATTCAAGTATCCTTTTATGCTATCCAGAAATTCTGTATTATTTCCAATCAACAATATGTCATCCACATATAATATTAGAAATGCTATAGAGCCACCACTCACTTTCTTATAAATACATGCTTCTCCAAAAGTCTGTATAAAATCATATGCTTTGATCACACTATCAAAGCATATATTCCAACTCCAAGAGGCTTGCACCAGTGATAGAGGCAAAGGTGTCCCGTCTTTTGATGAGATGGTGGCTATCATTTTGGTGGAAGTTGACTTTGACGATCCGACTATGAACGTGCGAGGATGTCGCGCCTTAGCAATCGCTAAACCAACTCCGAGAGGTTATTGACCACGCCGGAGCATGATCAACCTGACCACGAAGGTCTATTTCCTGCAGGAAAACAAAGAACAAGCAAGAAACTAAGATTGCAATATGGATATTGCGAATATAAGAGGAAAGCTTTATTGATCAAGGTGGGGTTCTGTGACGCCTTTGTCTGGTCGTTGAACACAAACGAAGTACGCGAAGTTGCAGCTATGTCGAACTTTAATCTAAACAAAACCCCAAAGTCTAAACGATGCCCTAATGGCTGTATATATGGAGGAGAGAGTGGGGAATTTCATGGCGCTTGGAGGAGGGGTCCGAAACCAACCATAACTCTTGTTTCCACACACATCCGGACTCTAAAAACAACCTATAAACAAGTATTTCGAAATTACATGGGCCTGGCCCAAAAATAAGGTGATGCAACACCTAGGATAGCCTCTCGATGAAATTTATGAAGTGGAATCTTGTATATTTCATCCAAGGCTTCATGCACTCATTATGGTGGCTTCAAAGTCCTGGAATCATCACTTATAACTTCGTTCTTGTTCCCCTTGCGCACGCCATCATCTCCATGCATGAACTTGATCCAAGGTTCATCTTTCTTGTCCAAGCTAGGCCCTTCATTTGTAAGCAAAACAAATGTATCCAATTTAGGCAACATCATATTCTCATGAACATTAGAATCGTTACCAAGAAACAAAAGTACCTGGTAATTTAATTGGCGTGCGCGAGCTCTAGTAATTGGTCCGGTATGTATAGCAGCAGAGGTTGTCGGTGAACAATGGTATTGATATCATCATCATCCTCCCCTTCTTGAAATGAAGTCATCCTCGACGGAAGCTCATCTTCCTCACCCGAATAAGGCTTCAAATCTGCAATGTTAAAAGCGGAACTAACCCCAAAATCTGCAGGCAGCTCAAGTTTGTATGCATTATCATTTATTTTCTCTAACACCTTAAAAGGACCATCATCACGTGGCATTAGCTTTGATTTGCACAAATTAGGAAATCTATCCTTACGCAAATGTAACCAAACAAGATCTCCAGGTGCAAACACAACATTTTTTTCTTCCCTTATCTCCAGCAAGTTTATATTTAGCATTCATACGCTCAATGTTTTCCTTAGTTAACTCATGCATTTTTAAAATCAATTCAGCACGTTCTTTAGCATCAAAATTAACCTTCTCTAAAGATGGAAGAGACAACTAATCAATAGGTGCACGAGGTAGGAAACCATACACAATTTCAAAAGGGCACATCTTTGTAGTAGAATGAAATGAACGATTATAAGAAAATTCAATATGAGGAAAGCATTCTTCCCACATTTTCTTATTATTCTTCAAAACAGCCCTAAGCATAGTAGACAATGTTCTATTGACAACTTCAGTTTGTCCATCAGTTTGGGGGTGACAAGTAGTACTAAAAAGCAGTTTAGTCCCCAATTTAGCCCATAAACATCTCCAAAAATGGCTAAGAAATTTAGTATCATGATCTGAAACAATAGTATTTGGCACACCATGCAAGCGAATAATTTCATGAAAGAACAAATCAGCAACATTAACAGCATCATCGCTTTTATGACATGGTATAAAGTGCGCCATTTTTGAGAATCTATCCACGACAACAAATATGCTATCCCTCCCCTTATTTGTTCGAGGTAAATCTAAAACAAAGTCCATAGATATGTCCTCCCAAGGAACACTAGGTATAGGCAAATGCATATATAAACCATAAGGATTGAGTCGTGACTTAGCTTTTTGACATGTAGTGCAGCGAGCAATAAAACGCTCAACATCCCGTCTCATCTTTGGCCAAAAGAAATGTGTAGCATGTATGTCCTCCGTCTTCTTCACGCCAAAGTGTCCCATTAATCCTCCTCCATGCGCCTCCTGCAACAACAAAAGATAAGAGGACCTAGCTGGTAGCACGGAACACAAATCCATCATTAATGACAAACTTGTTCCACATTCTTCCTTCTTTACAATTCTGCATTACATCTTTAAAATCAGCATCATGCACATATTGATCTTTGATGGTCTCCAAACCAAATATTTTGAAGTCAAGTTGTGAAAGCATAGTATAGCGACGAGACAATGCATCAGCAATAACCTTATGTTTACCCTTCTTGTGTTTAATGACATAAGTGAAAGTCTCAATCAATTCAACCCATTTAGCATGTCTATGATTAAGTTTAGCTTGACTTTTAATATGTTTCAACGATTCATGATCAGAATGTATAACAAATTCTTTGGGCCATAAATAATGTTCCCATGTTTCTAAAGTCCGAACAAGAGCATATAATTCTTTATCATAAGTAGAATAATTAAGACAAGGCCCACTCAATTTTTCAGAAAAGTATGCAACAGGTTTGCCATCTTGTAATAACTCCTAATCCCATGCCACTAGCATCACGTTCAAGCTCAAAAGTCTTATTAAAATTAGGAAGTTGAAGTAAAGGATCATGTGTCAACTTATCTTTTAATACCGTGAAGGCTTCTTCCTGTGCGGTACTCCAAACAAAAGGTACATCCTTCTTTGTAAGCTCATTGAGAGGTGCAGCAATGGTGCTGAAATCTCTCACAAAACGCCTATAGAATCAAGCGAGGCTAAGAAAACTCCTCACTTGTGTGACCGTTTTGGGCTGCGGCCAACTCTCAATAGCTTCAGTCTTGGCCTTATCAACTTCAATGCCCTATGGAGTAACAACATAGCCAAGAATAGATACTCGGTCAATGCAGAAGGTGCACTTCCCAAGGTTACCAAACAAATGTGCATCATGTAGAGCAATAAAAATAACACGTAGTTGTTCCAAATGTTCCTCCAAAGATTTGCTATAAATCAATATGTCATCAAAGTAAACTACCAAAAATCGTCCAATGAAAGCACGTAAAACTTCGTTCATTAGTCTCATGAAAGTACTAGGTGCATTAGTTAACCCAAAAGGCATGACTAACCACTCATATACACCAAACTTAGTTTTAAATGTTGTTTTCCATTCATCTCCCAATTTCATACGAATTTTATGGTATCCACTACGCAAATCAACTTTGGAGAAAATTGTAGAGCCACTCAATTCATCAAGCATATCATCTAGCCTAGGAATAGGATGACGATAACGAATAGTAATATTATTAATGCCTCTACATTCAATACACATACGTGATGTACTATCCTTTTTAGGCACTAGTGTAATAGGAACAACACAAGGACTAAGAGATTCGCGTATGTAACCTTTGTCGAGCAGCTCCTGTATTGACGCATAATCTCCTTCGTCTCCTCTGGATTGGTATGGTACGGTGCACGGTTGGGTAGCGATGCACCGGGAATTAAGTCAATTTGATGCTCAATCCCTTGAATAGGTGGTAATCCCGGTGGCACGTCTTGTGGGAAGACGTCAGCGAACTCCTGCAAAATGTTAGTGACAACAACGGGCAAAGAGGAAGGCATGTCCTCGAATGAAAATAATGCCTCTTTGCACACAAAAGCGTAGCAAATAGATTTGCTGAAATCTAGCTCATCAATATCAGATTTTGTGGCACGTAAACATGCACTTTTCAATTTAATTTCAGAAGCAACACTAGATGGTTTATTATTAGGTTTCATTTGTTTCTCAAATTCTTTTGCCACAATCAGATTTTTCACTCTTATTTTCCTTCTGTTTTGCTTTATTAGCTCTATTAATATCATCTTTCAAATGGATTCTGGAGTCATAGGAAGCAAAGTAATATGGCTATCCTTATGAGCAAGACTATACTAATTTTTTCTACCATGGTGGACAGAATTTTTATCAAATTTCCATGGTCTACCAAGTAATAAGGAACATGCTTGCATGGGTACCACATCACAATCAACATAATCAGCATATGTAGAGATACTAAAATGCACACGAACAGTACGTGTTACCTTAACCTTGCCGCTGTTGTTGAACCATTCAATGTAGTAAGGATGTGGATGTGGTCTTGTGGTGAGAGATAGCTTCTCCACCATCTCCATGCTAGCCAAGTTTTTGCAGCTCCCTCCATCTATGATGACGTGAACAGAACGTTCCTTCACAACTCCCTTTGTATGGAACAAATTATGCCTCTGATTTTGCTCAGCTTGTGTGACCTGCACACTCAAAACATGTTGAGCAACTAAACATTCATACCTGTCAGCGTCTTCAGGAGCCATGTATTGCGTCTCACGATCAAAATCATCTCCACCATGTTCTTCATGTGTAATAAGAGCCAAAGTCTCCTCATCATAGTCACTAGTGGACTCATACCCACCATCCTGAGTAGCAATCATCACACGCTAAGATTTGCATTCTCTCGCAAAATGTCCTCTTCCCTTACAATGACGACAAATAATATCACTTGTGTGCCCTGTTGATGCCATGGAAGAAGAAGAGCTCTGCGCAGGCCCGGCAGGTGTGCTCTTGGCAGATAGTGGTGGTTGTGCCTGCTTTCTTGTATCACGGTTGTAGGTGGCACCTGATGGAGGTGCTGGTGCAGTGGAATTAGAGGATGCACGTGGTGTCCATGATGAAGATCGTCCTGCAGAAAAGTTAGTTCGCGCTAATGCCTGTCGATCCTGCACTTCACGTTCAGCTTTACAAGCAAGATGGAATAAACGAGTGATATTAGTATACTCCTTATACTCTAGAATGGTCTGAATCTCTCTATTTAATCCACCCATAAAATGTGCAAGCATAGCTTCATTCTCCTCAACAATACCACATCTAATCATGCCAGTTTCTAATTCCTGATAATATTCTTCTACATAACTTTTTCCTTGTCTTAAACGCTGCAATTTTTGAAGTAATTCACGTTGATAATATGGTGGAACCCAACGAGTACGCATAGTAGTTTTCAAAGCAGCCCAAGTAGCTGGAATAGGATATAATATACAATGTTCGGACCACCAAACAAATGCAAAACTAGTGAAAGCACAAACAGCAGCAAGAACACGTCTCTCCTCAGGATATTGTAAACATGTAAAACGTTATTCAATTTTTAACTCCCAAGTAAGATATATATCAGGAACATATCTACCCTCAAATGGTGGAATATTCAACTTCAGTTTAGGAAAAAGGTCATGATCTCGTACCTCAGGTAGTAGTGCAGCGCTACCGTTGCGATGATATACCCGAGGACGACCTGGTGGTGGTGGTGCTAGTGGTTGCACATAGTTCTGATTTTGATCAACCTCGTCCTCGTAATGGTCCTCCACCTCTGCAGTAGTAGCAGGAGCTACAGAAGCATCAATAGCGACACCCGAATTTTGCCCAGGGTCAATGGGAACGCGTTGTGCTCATCCCACTTGATTTGGAAGGCGACGTTGTTGTTGTTGTAGAGGTGCGCTAGGTGCAGCCGGTGGTGGTGGTGGAAGACGCGCGAGCAATTCATTAAACTTATTATCGAGCTTTGTTTCGAATGTCTTCTCCATGCCATCTATCTTCTCCATGTCCTCTTCGAATCAGTTTAGCACATCCTGCACCTGCCCACTCATCATTTGTTGAAAGTTATCATGCAACTCCTTATTCGTCATGTTCTCCCAGTCAGTCTCATCGGCTTGTGATCCTGCCATGGTTAGCAACAATAGAAACACACAAGAATATGATCCTACAGACTACTAACAAGAGGTGGTGGTGGGTGTCACAAATCCGTCATGAAAATCTCAAATTCTTACCAGTTCTTACCCAGCAGCAGGCGGTGATCGGCAACCACCATAGTCAAAACTCTCAAAGCTTGGATAGAGCGATTACCAGGGAGAGTCAAATGCACGACATAGATGTATGTGGAGCTGGGAAGGCTTATAATATGGTAGCAAAAAGGGTCAACAATAATCAATTCAGAGATTCAAAGTTGAATAAACGCTCAACGACGGTACTGTGCTGGTCCTAGGCTAGACCGTTCTAGAGACGCGAGCCTAGAACACTAACAAAATCATGGCGCTGCATGTAAACAATGGAAAAGCACACTCTGGAATTTTTTTCACTCTGTTTTTTTGGCGCTCCTCATTTTTTTGCGAAAAATCACTATAATGGCGAGTGTCTCAAAACTCTTGCAAGATCAAACTGACAGGATGGGCACGGATTTTTTTGACTTTTTTTGGAAATCAGGGCAGCGACGATGAAAAAGTGCGACAAAAAATCACTATTCAATTTTTTGTAAGAAAAAAATATATATCCAATTTAGGCAGCATCATATTCTCATGAACATTAGAATCGTTACCAAGAAAGAAAAGTACCTAGTATTTAATTGCCATGCGTGAGCTCTAGTAATTGGTCCAGTATGTATAGCAGCAGGGGCTGTGGGTGTAACAATGGTATTGATGTCCTCATCAACCAGTCCATAAATGGATCGCTGGAGCTTGCACACTTTATTAGCACCTTTAGGATCGACAAAACCTTCTGGTCGCATCATATACAACTCTTCTTTAAGAAATCCATTAAGGAATGCAGTTTTGACATCTATATGCCAAATTTCATAATCATGAAATGCGGTAATTGCTAACATGATTCGGACAGACTTAAGCATCGCAACAGGTGAGAAGGTCTCATTATAGTCAACTCCTTGAATTTGTCGAAAACTTTTCGCACCAAGTCGAGTTTTGTAGATAGTAAGATTACCGTCAGCGTCAGTCTTCTTCTTGAAGATCCATTTATTCTCTATGGCTTGCTGTCAGATTCGGGGTTCCCTAGACCCTTGAGAGGTTCGAACACTGGGATGCGTGCAAAGAACTTCCCCTTCCCAGCCTACCTGCTCAATGATTCCATGGCCTAGCTCGATGAACCTAAGAGACAAGAGACACAACAGTTTATCCTGGTTCAGGCAACCTTGCGATGTAATACCCTACTCCAGCTTTGTGGTGGATTGCCTCGAGGTGCCAAGGATGAACTAGTATAATGGTTGAACAGCCTCAGGAGGTGAGGTGTTCTTGGGCTCGATGAGCTGGTGGGTGAGAGGATGATCTGAATGATCCGTCCCTGTCTATGGTGGTGGCTAAGTCCTATTTATAGTGGCCTTGGTCCTCTTCCCAAATGTAAGGCGGGAAGGGATCCCACAACGACCAAATTTGAAGGGGGACAACTAGTACAAGCTATCCTGACAAAAGTAGTATTCGCCTGCAAAAGGCTCTGGTGGTGGCGCTGCAGTGGGCTCTACGATGACCTCCGTCCTGCCGTCCTGCCGGTCTTCGTCTTATTGCTCCGATATGGGAACCTTTGCTTGATTCCTCGAGACTCCCTGCCTATGCTTGACTCCTTGGCACCAAAGAGGAAACTTGTACACTGCGCCCACTTGCACCCGCCTAGCCTTGGTCATCATGGCTCATGTCATGTGAACCTCGCGAGGTGCACCTTGCCTTGATATCTCTGCTCCTCGGGAGCCAGCCTGGTGAGGCCGCCCCCCAGGGAGGTCTTGGTGTCGTCTGCCTCGCGAGGCTTGGCTCCTCGCGAGGGTCTTAGATTGTTGTTGCTGAAGCTAGGCCGTACCAGGCCATTGTAGGAGCCACATCATGGGCCGCAGGCAGGCAAGTCTGGGTACCCCCATTCCCAAGATGCCGATAGTAGCCCCCGGGCCCAAGGCGCACTCAAACATGGCTTCGAGGCGAAGCCAAAGGGCAAGGGTGGAGCACCGCGAGCCCCAACCGCCTTAGGCCTCTGTTGACACGTGGCGTTTAATGGGATGTGGGCACCTACGCTTCCATGTTGTCTCGGTAACTGCTCCTGGCTGAAAAAAGGCTAGGGCCCGCAGTAGGGCTTTCATTGCCTTCCCTTCGTCTTGCTCCAAATCCCCTTTCTCCTTCTTGCCCAAAGAGCCTCCAGATTCATCGAAATTGTCCTCCAAGCCAGCAGCCGATGGCCACAGGCAATGCGGGGGCCGCGCACTCGCCTTCCTGGTTCAAGCCTGCCCTGAGCGCGTCTATAGTCACAGAGAAGAACCTCGCCGCCGCGCTCCTAGTGACGGCGGGCAACAGCAATGAAGGAGGAGAGACAGTGCTCTAGGCCGGCTCCATCAATCCAGAAGCCTTGGGCAGTACCTCCTATCCCTTCTTCTTGCACAACGTCTTTGCGGGTATGGTCCTCATTTCTTCGGCTTCTTCTACGCCGTCCTCCGCCATTATTATCTCCACGCCCTCCATCTTCATCCCAACTCTATCCTCCTCTGTCAATCTTTTCCTTCTACTCCGAGGCGTTCACAGGGGTGATGCCATCCGTGGCGCTGCTCCACCATTTCTTCTACCTCCAGGTCAAGGAGGACCATTGTTCGGGGTGCGCCAACTTCGTCGCGGCCAACGGCAGCAACGCGATCTTGCTAGCCGGGAAAAAGGTGGAGGACTTTAGGAACAAGTGGGTCCACATGGACGCCGAGCACTCCTACCCACGGCTGGAGCTGCCGACCGGGCTGCCAGCGCCTCGCGAGGGATGGAATCAAGAGAAGCTCACCGATCCCCGGGTGGGGCAGTTGATGGAGAAGATGGTGGCCGATCTGAAGCCGGATGACCCGAAGGCGGAGAAGCTGACAGGGGCCATGATTGTCGAGGAGTTCCTAACACAGCGCCTGGCTCCGCTCTAGGCGCACTCGCGCCCCTTGTGGAAGCTCTCGGATGAAGGAAGTGACCTCCGCCTGCGCCCGGATGACTTGCCCGAAGAGGAGCTAAACAAGGCCCTACGCCTCCTGGTCGAGAAGGACCAGAGTTTCCCACCAGATACTCATCTTCTGCTATACCGTCGCCCGGTGGGGAAGAGATTGCCACCGCCATGCCTATCTTGAACGAGCGCAGGCTTGATACGTCTCCAACGTATCCATAATTTTTGATAGTTCCATGTTGTTATATTATCAATCTCCAACATATCATGCCAGTTGATGGTTTTTTTCATGTTTTTACATCGCAGAAAATCAATACCAAACGGAGTCCAAATGCAACGAAACTTTATGGAGATTTTGTTTGGACCAGAAGGAACATAATGGGCCCTGGCTGCGCCTGGGGGTGCTCCGAGGAGAGCACAACCCACCAAGGAGCGCCAGGAGGACCAGGCACGCCCTGGTGGGTTGTGCCCACCTCGGGTGCCCCCCGGACTGCTTCTTTGCTCTATACCGCAATATTCCAAAAACCCTAGGGGAGTCGACGAAATATTGTTCCAACCGCCGCAGAGTCCAGAACCATCAGATCCAATCTAGACACCATCTCGGATGGGGTTCACCACCTCCATTGGTGCCTCTTCGATGATGCGTGAATTGTTCTTTGTAGACCTTTGTCGGCGTTCTGGGAACGGGGGTCCCCAGACTTGCCTGCCTGCGGCCTGCGGCGTGGCTCAAGGGAGCCCAGCACGGCCCATCTTCATCAACACAGACTCAAGACCCTCGCGAGGAGCCAAGCCTCACGAGGGGGGGGGGACGACGACGCGGAGCTTCCTCAGGCACGGCCTCATCAGGCTGGCTCGCGAGGAGGCGGAGAAATCATGGCGGGGTACCCCACGAGGTGCCCGTGACGCAAGCCATGACGACCAAAGGCACCAGGCGGGCGCCAGCCGCGCAGTGTCCTCCTTTCCTCTTTGGTGCAAAGGGAGCAAGAGCAGTCGCGGAGTACCGAGGCATCAAGCAAAGGTTGCCATTTCGGTGCAACAAGACCAAGACCAGGAGGACTGCAAAACGGAGGTCATCGTGGAGCCCAAGACGGCGTCACCGCCAGAGCTTTGTGCAGGCGAAGACTACTTTTGTCAGGATAGCTGGTACTAGCTGTCCCCCTTCAAATTAGCCCGCCATTGTTGGCTCCCTTCCCGCTCGATATTTGGGAAGAGGACTAGGGCCTCTATAAATAGGACTAGCCACCCCCAGGGTAGGAAGGGACGAAGTGATCGAGAAGGAGCTAGAATCGGCCAACCCTAGAACAAGAAGAGATCGAATCGGAGAGAGAATCGAGAGAGAGAGAGAGAGAAGGGTGACTAAACTCCTCCTAGCAGTTCATCGCTCCAGCCAAGAACAGACCCTCGCGAGGCTGTTCTTCCTTGTGTTGCTCATCATCATAAGCCCAAGAGGCAATCCACCACACCACACACTGGAGTAGGGTGTTACACCACAATGGTGGCCCGAACCAGTATAAACCCTGTGTCTCTTGTGCTGTCCTTTCCATAGCTTAGATCTTAGCGAGGCGCGGGGGTGCAGGTAGGTAAGAGGCGAAATCTGCGTGCGCACCCCAGTGTTCGAACCTCAAGGGTCTGCCGGAACCCGAAATCCGACATTTGGCGCGCCAGGTAGGGGTGCGCCGGAATTCGTCTTCCACCACCCCGTTCTCCTCCAACCATCACGTCCATGTGTGACGCTCGTCGGGCCCGCGCCGAGCGCCGGGCCGCTCTCGCTTCCCGCGTCGCCCAGACGGCTCCTGTCGGCGGGCGTCCTCGCCGTTCCCCGTCACCTGCCGTCAACGCCGCCACCGGCCCAGCGGGGGACGAGCAGCAAGCATCGTCTCAGCATCCGTCCGTGCGGCAAGACGGCCGCACCGCCACTCCCTCGCTCACCCCAGCTGGTTCTTCGTCCCGCGTGCTCCGCGCACCCATGGAGGCTTGAGCTGCGCTCATCGCGGCAAACGAGCTCATGTGCTACCGTCCTGTCGACGATGTCTACGAAGAATGGCTCGACCGCATTGCCGAGCTAGTCTGCGCCGCAGGGGGCTCTCCTGCGCCATCCGTTCCGCTACACCGCACCCCGCCCCGCGCGAGCGACGAAGCTCCGGCGGCACCCCGGCTGCCTCCTCCTCAAGAAGGCGCCATGGCTCCAAGGCGCGAGGCCCCTGGGCGGAACCCGCTCCGTCAGGTGCCAGCGCGGCAAGAGCAGAGTTGCCAAGAAGTCCCTCGCCCGCATGAAGCTGCCCGGGCGCTCCCTGCTCCAGCACGTCACGACCATGCTCCTGCTCCCGCACGTCAAGACCCCGCGCTGCTCCCAGCTGCAGCGCGTGGGGACATGCAAGACCAAGCTCTCCATCACCCAAGGCCTCCCGTGGCCACAGCAGGCTGCCGTGCCTTCACCACCGAGCTACGCAGTGTCGCGTGGCCCGGCAAGTTCAAGCCAGACCAGCCTCGTCGTTACGACGGCATGGCCGACCCTGCGGAGTTCCTCCAGCTCTATGAGCTGGGCATCGAAGCTGCCAACGGAGACGAGAAGGTCATGGCGAACTGGTTTCCCATGGCGCTCAAGGACGGGGCCCGCACCTGGCTCCTGAACCTGGCTCCAGGCACGATCTCCTCCTGGGACGAGATGCGCACCCGCTTCATCGCCAACTTCCAAGGTACTCACGACTGGCCACCCGCCGTGAGCGACATGCGCCGCATCAAGCAACAACCCGGAGAGACCCTGCAGAAGTACATCCAGCGCTTCAACAACGCACGCCTCAAGATTCCCAAGGTGACTGAGGAGGCCATCATCTCAGCCTTCTCCGACGGCGTGCGCGATGTCAAGATGAAGGAGGAGCTGGCGATGCATGAAGACCTGGGCACTTCCTTGGAGCTGTTCAACTTAGCAACCAAGTGCGCCAGGGCTGAGGAAAGGCGTCTCTCCCTCCTCGAGCTGCCTGCCGCAGACCCACAAGAGAAGAAGCCTAAGGCCAAGGATGTGAAGCGCAAGGGGGCTGCCGTGCTCGCGGCAGAACCAGACACCAAGCGGGGCAGAGATCAGCCCGAACCTTCCAAAGGCAGTCGGTACTGTGTGTACCACGACCTCCACACCCACAACACCAACGAATGTCAAGAGCTCCGAGCCGTGCGAGAAGGAAGGATCGGTCGTCGCCCCGACCGCGGTGACCGGGGCTACGGTCGAGGAGGAGGAAGGAACGCAGGACACTGGGAAGACCGCGGCCCGCGCCAAGGGTGGCGCGATCAACCTCGCGAGGATCGCTGGCAAGACCCGCCTCGCGAGGGAGACTGGAGGAATCAACCTCGCGAGGATCGCCCGCAAGGCAACGCAGGCCTCCCTCCGCTGCCGCCCCAGCCAAGGAGAAACGAGGACCGCCATCAGGACAAGGGGGCTGGGGGCTTCCAGGAGCCGCGCGCGATCACCTGCATCCTGGGCGGAGCTCAAGCCCCAGCTTCTCAATGCATCTTCAAGCAGTTCGCCCGCGAAGTGAATGCAATCCTCCCCAAGCTCGAAGCCACGCGCCCCCTCAGGTGGTCGGCATGCGCCATCACGTTTAGCTCAGCAGATCAGCTCAAGTGTGCGGCTACAGCCGGAGTCCTCCCAATGCTTTGTTCCCCAATCATCACCAACGTGGTGGTCACTAGGACCCTCATCGACGACGGGGCAGGGCTCAACGTCCTGTTCATGGAAACATTCAACAATCTCCAAGTGCCCTACAGCCAGCTTCAGCCAACCAAGCCTTTCTCCAGAGTCACCGACGGCTCCACGGTCCCGATTGGGCAGGTCCGCCTCCCTGTCACCTTCGGGGCACGCGACAACTACCGCACCGAGCTCATTGACTTTGACGTCGCTCACATTTGCCTGCCGTACAACGCCATCCTTGGGTACCCAGGGCTGGCCAAGTTCATGGCCATAACTCACCACGGCTACAATGTCCTCAAGATGCCAGGAAGTGGCGGAGTCATCACGGTGCCCTGTGAAGAGAAGGACGCGGTGTGTTCCCTGGAGCGAGCCTTTCAGGCCGCGTCACTGGAAGACCCGGATCGCGGAAGCAGGAGGCTTCCCGAGACCGCCCCCAAGAAGAAGAAGACATCGTCCGGCCCGGCCCCTCACGAGGCAGGCCCCTCTGGGCCCGCGCCTGCCCAAGGGGAACCTCCTTCCATCACATAGGAAAGCGCGCCCGGCGCCCTCCTCAGGCAGGGCTCGGGGGCTCTCCCCTGGAGGGCCACCGACCTGGCTAGGATCACGAGGGAGGCGCTTTGGCACCACATGGAGGCGTGTTTCGAAGCACATTTCCCTCAAGAAGGAGTAAGGCAAGGAGAGCCAGACCCTCAGGAGTTCGTCAGCAAGGCCATTCAGGAGCTACAGGAGTCAAGAGTCATGAAAGGCGGCTGCCGCCTACTAGCAATGGCTCCCCATCCAGGCGAGGATGGTGGGCTGCGCGTCTGCATCGACATACCAGGGCTCAATCGAGTCGCCTCTCTGGAGCGCCTCTGGCCCTCACGAGTGGGGTGCTGCGGAGGTCCACCCCACAGCTACGTTCGCATGCCTTGCGGCTTGCCGAACGCGGCTGCCACGTACCAGCGCCTCATGAGGGACATCATGGAAGCTCAAGAGGCCAGGCGTTCCGCAGCCCTGGTGGAGATGGAGATGGTCCGCGAGGAGCCACCAGCGCCTCCGGAGCCTCCCGAGGCCCCTGGGCCTGGGGGCTCGTGAGGATCGGCTTCCACATCCCACCGAGTCTGCTACACCAACACTCATTCATTTTCAACATCATTGGGTGACATCTTTAAAGTTTCACTTCTAGCTAGGAGCGCCCCCCAGGGCTGCATTATTCCCAGGCCGCGTGGGTACATCCCTACGGCATGTATCCCTTTTATTTCATGTTGTTAGCTTACCTTGTTGGGGGCACCCCTCGGGCTGCATGATGCCCAAGTCGCTCGGGCCAGACCCAGCGGCATGTATCCCTTTTGCGTTTATTTCCGGTTATGCGTTCGACCCACCGTGCTTAATTGTTTGATGCCTGTCCACGGCACCTCTTCTTCTCCATGCCGACCACTTGCACATTAAAGGGGGGTACCTGAGCATCGTGACTCAGGGCTCTTACTGGCTCTCCAGCCCTCACCCTCTGGTTTTGTCCACGGCATCGCGACCTGGCATACCAGCGATGGCTAAGACCAGCTTGAGGGCCGGGACCCGAGGACGTAGAGTGCCGGCATCTAACCAAATTTGTAGGGACACATCACAAGATAAGGCCCAGTGCCAGCCGCAACCCGCCTAGAGGTAGGGCCCCGTGAGTCCCGCGCTGGCTCACGGGTGCCCAGATACACCTCGCCAGGCCCTACCGTGCCAGCCACGTGTGAGGGCGGGGCTGTACACGCCCCGGGGGCTCCTCCCGGAGGGGAGCCCCCTCCCATGTACCAGTGGAAGCACCATGCTCCGCGCTGGCTGACGACACTGCCGAGGAGCGGCTATGCCCGTACACATACGGAAGCGCTATGCTCCGCGCTGGTGATAAACAACTGAGGGTGGCCCCCAGGCCGCATCAACCTCAGGGAGCCCAGAGCTCAGTGTCTAGCCTCATCGTAACGCCTCCCCTCGAGAGTGCCGCGCGAGGGGGCTGGGCACGGGGACTGCGCCTGGGTCATGCCCAGACGCACGCCACCCAGCCAGGCCCCCCCGGGCCTGGTTCGTCGCGCGTCTCTCCCCGAGCGGAGCCAAGGTACGAAGGCCATTTGAGCGTCAAGGGGGACTCCTGAGCATCGCGACTCAGGAGCCTAACTGGTCACGTAGCCCCTCACTCCTTAGTTCCGACAGGCTAACGGCGGTTGAGGTATGCACGCGGCCGGGCTCTGCAGACGTAGAACGGTAGATCCACCCACATCACACCTCCCTACTTGTTGTTCGTGCGCCAAGGGGGACTCCTGAGCATCGCGACTCAGGAGCCTAACTTGTCACGTAGCCCCTCACTCCTTGGCCCCGTCCTAGTTTCCGGTCGGGACTAACGCTGGGTGAGGTATGCGCGGGGCCGGGCTCTGCCGGCGTAGAACATAAGCAAGTAGGAAGGAAAAGCGCAAATTTCAAGGAATTCAAAAGCAAATATTACAATCCACACTGTTATCTCAATGCCAAACACAAGTTTAAACGCCTCCCCGAGGCATGATACATGTGCAGGAATTAAAGGCAGAACAGGAGCCACAACGGAGTCAGTTGTCGGCGGTGGAGCAGCGCGGAGTGGATTCGCCTCATGGAGCAGCGGGGTCGGCAGCGCCTTGCTTCGGCTTGGTGCTAAAGGCCCGGAACTTCCCCAGCAGAGCCTCCGCGCGACCCTTCACGGCCTCGGCAGCGGCAGCGGCACGCTCGCCGCTTACTGGCTCCAACAGGCTGTCGAGGTCGACGCCGGGATCGCGAAGGTAGATGTGGGTGAGGACCCGCGTCAGCGCTGCAGAAGACAGGACACGCGCCTCGGCCTCGGCCGTGGGGCCAAGGCCAAGGGCGACATCTTCAAGAGCGCGAACCAGGAAGGGAAGCAGCTTGGCGGGGCCGTCCTCGGCGCCAGCCAGCGGGCTCTCCAGGCCGTCGTCGTAAAGCGTCCTCAGCGAGGAGCGAGCCTTCGCCTCCATCTCCGTGAAGGCCACGCGGTCCTCGGCAAGAACCTGGGCCTTGTCGTCCAGCTCGGCCTTCCTTGCCCCCAACTCCTGCTCCAGCTCGCCTAGGCGGTTGCGGCGCTTTCTGAGCTTGACCTCCCTCTCCTTGACGGCCGCCTCGCGAGCCTTCACGCCTTCTTCCTGCTCTTGGTGAAGGCGGACCTCTTTCACGAGCTGGTCCCGCAGGCCTTGCAGCTCATCCTCCAGCGCCTTGCAGCGACCACGGACGTCGACCACCTCCCCCAGGGCTGCATCACGAGTGGCCTTCGCCTCAAGGACGGCCTGCTTCTCTTCATCGCAAGCCATCGAGGCCTGGACCAGCGCCGCCCGAATCGAAGTGCCGGAGCAAACCCATCCTGAAGCCAGCTCCAAGCACCCGGCCACCAAGCGAGGGTCGGCGCCAAGAAGATCCTGCCGTAGTCGGTCCAACTCAGCAGGAGCACGATCCAGAACGGCAGGAGGAGTCGGAGAGACACCAGCCGGTGGAGTAGGAGGAGAAGGCGGCAGCGCGACCATAGCATCCTGAGGCGAAGCCTACTGCGCCCCAAAGGCTGTAGTGGCGGCAGCAGGCAAAGGCACCTCGGGAGTTACTTGGGCCATGGGGGCTGAGCTCGCCCCGGCCGGCTCAACCAGGCCTTGCGAGGACGACCGGGCAGGAGAAGCCCGTGCGTCGCGGTCACCTTCCTTCGCGGGCAGAGGTGCTGCCACGGATGGAACCTCAGGAGTTCCCTTCGGCTTCTTTGCTGCGGGCGCCAGCCTATCCAAGAGATGCGGACGTCAAGCCTCAGAAGCAGAACAGGAAATAAAGACAAGAATCAAGCGCTTACGGGTCGTCGCCAGTGAGCTCAAGCGGCCTCCGGCCAAATTTGAAGCCTGAAAGCCGGCTGGAAGGGTCAACCTCGGGAAGCTTGGAAGCAGAAGGCGCGTCTGCGGTCCACCTCGGGGCCGGGACAGACCCGCGGGAGATCAGCCCGGTCCTGTCCTTCTTCGGGATCGGGGGCAAGCTCCCGCCGTCCTGCTCGTCATCATCCTCGTCGTCATCGCTCGGAGAGAGGCGGAGAACGCGGGACCTGCGCCGGGGGAGGGGAGCCCTCGACTCTTCGTCAGTCGCCTCGGAGTCAGGCCCTTTTTCCCGCTCCCCTCCTTCCTCCTCTTCGCTTGAGTCGTCGGAGGGCACGTCCACCGGTTCCTCGGGAGTTTGCATGGGCACGGGCCCGTCCCTGTTGAAGACAGGCATGGAATCCACTGCCTGCTCCCAGTCGTCGCGGAGGAACAAGGGCGTAGGAGCGCCCTCCAACCTCACCACATCGCCCCCGACCAGAGATTGGAGGACCGCTGATAGATCTCCGTCGGCCAAGGCCGCGGGGCTCGGATGGGGCCTCCACATCGGAAGTGAGTACTGCCTAAGAGGAGCCAGCTGGTGCTCCAGGAATTCCCTTAGCAGCGACGCGCCAGTCAGCTTGGCCGCCACCATGTTGGCCGGCCTCACATCCGTGTCCATGTTCTCCAACACCAGCTTCGCGCGGGGGTCCACGAGCTCCGCTCGACCCCAATCGCTGGAGCTCATGGGTTGCTCCGTGGGCAAGATCAGCCGAGGGTGGATGCGCCCAGCATCCGCCAAGACCCACTTGCTCCTGAAGCCCTCAATCCTTTTCCTGGGGTTCAAAATGGCAATGGCGCCACCGTACGTGATGAAGCTCGCGTACGCAGAAGCAGGACCGCGAGAGGTCTGGAGGTAGAAGTAGTGGCGCAGCAAGGCCACTGAGGGCTGCACCCCTACGTGAGCCTCACAGTAATAGGCAAAGATTTCCAGGAGAAGGACGGAG
The DNA here is from genome assembly GCF_056163025.1 of Triticum urartu. Lineage (NCBI taxonomy): Eukaryota > Viridiplantae > Streptophyta > Magnoliopsida > Poales > Poaceae > Triticum > Triticum urartu. The sequence continues at coordinate 186,747,431 of NC_141873.1, read as the reverse complement.
TTGGGGTGGAGGTGTAGAGCCTGTACATTATAATGGCGGAGGACAGAGAAGAAGAACTCGGAGAAGGGAGGCACCAGGCCAGCAGCAATGGCGCTTACAAAGAACGGATAGAAGGTGCTCCCTTGGCCCTCAGGGGTTGCGGAGCCGGCCTTGAACACCTTCGCCCCGTCGGGGCCCCGCACCGCCGCCATCCGGTGCAACCGGGAGAGGCTCGCCTCCGACACGTTCAGCGAGTCCAGGGTAGACGAGTACCAAGCTACGGACGGGGACTGACGAGGCGCCATGGCTTCCTAGGTCACGCGGTCGGAGTAGATCTGGAAATTTTGGAGGAAGGAAGGAGAGGCGCAAGAAAGGGGATTTGAGCAGCAACGGGAGAAAGCAGAAAACAAAGCCCAGGCAGATGCCACTCCTTTATCAACTCGCACGGTTGCTGAGGCGCTCACGTCCAAGCAACCGCCACGCGGCGCCCAAGGCCGCAGGCTGTTAGGGCCCGCGACGCTTCGCTCTTGCCCTTCCGCCTCCTTGCACGGCCAAGTCCGGGCGCGCCTTGGGCCCGAGGGCTACTGTTGGTGTTCTGGGAACGGGGGTCCCCAGACTTGCCTGCCTGCGGCCTGCGGCGTGGCTCAAGGGGGGCCCAGCACGGCCCATCTTCATCAACACAGACTCAAGACCCTCGTGAGGGGACAAGCCTCGCGGGGGGGGGGGATGACGCGGAGCTTCCTCAGGCACGGCCTCATCAGGCTGGCTCGCGAGGAGGCGGAGAGATCAAGGCGGGGTACCTCACGAGGTGCCCGTGACGCAAGCCATGATGACCAAAGGCGCCAGGCGGGCGCCATCCGCGCAGCGTCCTCCTTTCCTCTTTGGTGCAAAGGGAGCAAGCGCAGCCGTGGAGTACCGAGGCATCAGGCAAAGGTTGCCATTTCGGTGCAACAAGACCAAGACCAGGAGGACTGCAAGACGGAGGTCATCGTGGAGCCCAAGACGGCGTCACCGCCAGAGCTTTGTGCAGGCGAAGACTACTTTTGTTAGGATAGCTGGTACTAGCTGTCCCCCTTCAAATTAGCCCGCCATTGTTGGCTCCCTCCCCGCTTGATATTTGGGAAGAGGACCAGGGCCTCTATAAATAGGACTAGCCACCCCCAGGTTAGGAAGGGACGAAGTGATCGAGAAGGAGCTAGAATCGGCCAACCCTGGAACAAGAAGAGATCGAATCGGAGAGAGAATCGAGAGAGAGAGAGAGAGAGAGAGAGAGAAGGGTGACTGAACTCCTCCTAGCAGTTCATCGCTCCAGCCAAGAACAGACCCTCGCGAGGCTGTTCTTCCTTGTGTTGCTCATCATCATCAGCCCAAGAGGCAATCCACCACACCACACACTGGAGTAGGGTGTTACACCACAACGGTGGCCCGAACCAGTATAAACCCTGTGTCTCTTGTGCTGTCCTTTCCATAGCTTAGATCTTAGCGAGGCGGAGGGGTGCAGGTAGGTAGGAGGCGAAATCTCCACGCGCACCCCAGTGTTCGAACCTCAAGGGTCTGCCAGAACCCGAAATCTGACAACCTTTGGGTCCGTAGTTAGTATCTAGATGGCTTCCTCTCTCTCTCCTGATTCTTAATACAATGGTCTCTTGGAGATCCGTATGATGTAACTCTTTTGCGTTGTGTTTGTTGCGATCGATGAACTTTGAGTTTATGATCAGATCTATATTTTTATATCCATGAAAGCATTTGAGTTTCTTTGATCTCTTTTATGCTTGATTTCTTATAGCCTCGTATTTCTTCTCCGATATTTAGGTTTCATTTGGCCAACTTGTTCTATTTATCTTGTAATGGGAAGAGGTACTTTGTAGTGGGTTCGATCTTACGGTGCTTCATCTGAGTGACAGAAGGGGAACCGACACGTATGTATCGTTGCTACTAAGGATAAAATGATGGGGTCTATCTCTACATAGATAGATCTTGTCTACATCATTTCATCGTTCTTATTGCATTACTCCGTTTCTCCATGAACTTAATACACTAGATGCATGCTAGATAGCGGTCGATGTGTGGAGTAATAGTAGTAGATGCAGGCAAGAGTCGGTCTACTAATCTTGGACGTGATGCCCATGTAATTATTATTGCCTTGATATCATCATGAGTATTTGAAGTTCTATCAATTGCTCAACAGTAATTTGTTCACCCACCATTTGCTATTTTTCTCGAGAGAAGCCCCTAGTGAAACTACGGCCCTCGGGTCTCCTTCTCGTATATTTGCCATTGTGATCTACTTTTATTTGTATTTATTTTTTAGATCTATTAATCCCAAACATACAAAAATACTTTGCTGCACTTTATTTTATTTGCGATCTATTTATTCAATCTATTACAACTTTATCCCGCCCATTTGCCAATTTCTGGCGCCGTTACCCGAAATGGATTGACAACCCCTTTAACACGTCAGGTTGTGGTTGTTATTCGTGTGCAGGGGCTGTTTACATTGTGTTGCTTGGTTCTCATACTGGTTCGATAACCTTGGTTTCATATCTGAGGGAAATACCTACCGCTGTTGTGCTACATCATCCCTTCCTCTTTGGGGAAATACCGACATAGCTTCAAGCGACATCAAAAGGAATTTTTGGCACCGTTGCCGGGGAGGATCTTCAACATATACCAGGTTCCTAATCACAAATCTCATCTCCTTGCAATTTACATTATTTGCCATTTGCCTCTCCTTTTCCTCTGCCCCACTTCACAAAAATTTGCCGTTTTATTCGCCTCTCTTTTCTGTTCGCCGTTTTCTTGCCGGATCTGTTATTTCGTGCGTTCTTGTTTGCGTAGTCATGATGCCTCAAAGATGATATCATTCCTTAGCCAAATATTTTGCTTGAAATGGAGAAAAGAACTAAGGAATATATGACTACACAATTTGAGCATAATAGGTATTTTATTCAAGAACTTAAGGAACACTCCATTCTGCTGGATGCTATCACAAAACAACTTGATGATATTAGTAGAGAAGTCTGCAAACTCCAATCTAAGTATGCTTTTGCTGAAAGTTTGCTAGGAAAAATATCTGATGCACATGCCACCTTAATAAATCAAATGGCCGCTAAACCAATCTCGTTAGAAGATAAATGTGATGAAGACCTTAAAATGATTGGTGTTTCTTTTATTGATTCTTTGTTTAGTAAAGTTAAGATTGATGAAAAATAGACTGGAGAAGATTCAACTTTAGCTAGAAGGCATCCCGATATTTCGGAGGGTGAAAATTTTGTTGAGAAAATTGATAAAAGTGGGTTTGAAGAGGTTAAAACTTTAGCTAGTGATGTGCCCACTCTTTTGGATTACAAAGACTTTAATTATGATAGTTGCTGTTTGATTGATTGTATTTCTTTATTGCAATCCATGATAAATTCACCCCATGCTTATGAACAAAATAAATCTTTTACTAAACATATTGTTGATTCTATGATGAAAGCTTTTCAAGAAAAATTGGAATTAGAAGTTTCAATTCCTAGAAAATTACATGATGAATGGGAACCCACTATCAAAGTAAAGATTAAAAATTATGAATGTTTTGCTTTGTGTGACTTGGGTGCTAGTGTTTCTACAATTCCGAAATCTTTATGTGATGTGCTTGGTCTTACGGATCTTGAAGAATGTTCTTTAAGCTTGCACTTGGCAGATTCTACTATTAAAAAGCATATGGGAAAAATGAATGATGTTCTTATTCTTGCAAATAGGAATTATGTGCCCATAGATTTTATTGTTCTTGATATTGATCGCAACCCGTCTTGTCCAATTATTCTTGGTAGACCGTCTTTACGCACTATCGGTGCCGTGATTGATATGAAAGAAGGCAATATTAAGTTCCAATTTATTTTGAGGAAGGGTATGAAACACTTCACTTGATGAGGATATGACTACCTTGGATAAGACCAAAAATATTGCATACATGCATATTTGTCAGGTGATTTCTAGTGCAAACTATTCAATAATCTATTTATGTTATCCCGAACAAAAATACTTCAAACACTTTTGTGTTTTGTCTAATTGTAGGTGTATGGGACATTTGTACAATCCACATATGAAGATAAGGGAAAAGGAGAAGTTTAGGTTCTGTTCAAATAGTCCTCTCACGTCACTTTTGGGCCAAGAGAAGATAGAGTCCAAGTCTCTCACGTTCTGGATTCAGATTGGGACTACATAGACATACCTGACTCAAAACGTCAACAACTTTTTCATATGGACTCCAAATTGGGTGATTCTTTTTTTTGGAAAGTAGATTTCGTGCTCTTTCCAACCCAATTGGAATCACCTTCAAATTCGTCCGGAACATTGAGATATCGATGAAACAATCTGACACTGCAGCAGAATCCGAGTCAAACAACAAGTCCAAAGGTGTTGCACCACCTCCACTTGGGCCCATGAGCCTGGTATGACCTAGGGTTAGTTTTAGGCTGCCTTGGGACGTCCTCTCACCTGCTTGGCCGCCACCCCTTGCTCCTATATAAGTAGATCCATCTAGTAGCTTTTTGCTGGGGGATTTGTTTAGTTAAAAGTTAGCCATTACAACTTCGTGTACTTCTTTTGTGTCCAACGACCAGACCAAGACCGCTTATGGATCCCCACCATTATCAATACTTCATATATATTTGCAATATTCAGATTGCTTTATCATATTCTTGCTCGTTCTTTGATTGCTTGCATGAATAGACCTTCGGGGTCAGGCTGACCGTGATTCCGGCATCGTCAGTAACCTCAGGAGATTGGTTTAGTGTGGCACCCCGGCTCAGAGTGACCGGTTTGCCATGCATTGCCAGCCCAGAGACCATGTATTCTGGCAACATGCAACATCTTGGTACAGAAAAACGCTTTATTGATGCTAGCGGAACAGAGATTACATTACAACAGCTGTCGAGGCCAAGCGGCACACCCGGTGCGGCTGAACAATATGTACATTATTTAGTGAACATAAAGGGGCCTCGATCCAAACAACTACATGGCAGCGGAATAACGTCATGGCGGAAGCTCCATATCACAGGGACACCGATGTGGACACGATCTAGACTCGAACAGCGCTCCTCTCCAACGATACTTTCCTGAAATCTGGCATGACACGCCAGGTCAGTACATTGAATGTACTTGCAAGCTCACAACAGGCGTAATCATAATGGAAAACAATATCATGATATTTAACCAATTATTAATAATGCAACACTATATGTCAACATGTTGTGATCATGCTCGAACGTCCCTCGGGACAGCTTACCAGTTGTGATCATCCCTGGATCACAAACACACCACCAACGTGGTCTTTCATAAGAACAACCCGTGATCCTTACGGCGATCACAACCACGACCATCATCTGGTCCCAAATGCCTCAATGGTCTTTCTGCCATCCATCACCAATGCAAAGTTCATAGCTTAGGGTGCAATTTTTATTAAATGTTGACTCATTGTGGGACCTACTACGAGGTGTCCATAACCGTGGACTCGGCTATCGATAGATTATACACTCTGCAGAGGTAGCACACTGTACCCACACCACGGAACCCATGGCCTGGCATTCCGACAAAACCCTTCCATTGCCACGGCACTCTCCTAGGCCCTCCGACCCACTCCCCAACGGGCTGGTCCTGGGTGGCCCCGTGTCTACCAAAGACACCTCGACCACCGTCGTGGTCAAAACACTCCCACTCGGGGACTCGGTACCATAATCTCATCAATGAGCACACAAGATTATGCCTGCTTACCGGACCAGGGCAAGCACGGCATAACCTTCCCTAGTTGGAGGCACCGACCAGAGGCCATGTCAATGGACCGAATCAAGGCCTTCCCAAAAAGGCAAATGTGGTTGCACTGGGAAAGAAACTCGATTCAGCGGCACCATGACCCAGTCAACGGTATATTCAAGTTGAGTTATATTCAGGTTCAACTTCAAAATGAAAATGACCGGTGTCATAGCATGCCATGAAATGCAAAACTACACATGCATCACATAATAAAAATGACCGAGGTCATCCATATACACACCAAGCATAAACATGAGCAACTCATATCACTTTACTGCTCAAAATGACTCACAACTTAACCAAAATATTTTTGCAACAAGTTTTATTAATTTCTCACGCAAGAAAGTAACTCCGATAAATTTCCCATATGCTTGACAAAAGATTTCACTATCAACAACTCTTAATTTCTGTATCAACTAAGTTGGGTTCAAGCATTCTGTAAGACAAGTAAAATGATTAAACAAGTATTTAACAAAATATTTTATAGCAATTTTATCAATTTATGTAGGCAAGAACTAGCTTTAAATAGTTTCTAACATGCATAACAAACTCATTTCTAACATCACCACAAATAAACCTTAACTTGCTTTACCCACTAAACTAGTTTTAATCATTCTGTAAATCAAGCATAACAACTAACCAATATATAACCGAATACAAACAACACAATAATTATTTAAATGCATGGATTAATCTTTTCATTCAAGTAAGAAAATCACAAATATTGAAATGACACCATGAAAATGTTGCTGTGGCTTGCCTTAGTGCAGATGAGGTTCACAAGCCTTCTGGTGATCCTCAAGACAAGCCTCACCCTTTGAAAATAAATTTAAACACAAAAGGCAAATATCAAGAATACTTCTGAAAATCACCAGAAATTCTAAACAGCTCAGAAAAATATCATATTTGGTGAGCTGCTAGATTACTTTTCAAAGAACACAATGCAAAAAGAATCAATTCATTTGGACTTATGGTTGAAGAGTTATAACTGTTTGAAGTTCTCTGGAATATAAATGATTTTGAATTTAAATAAACAGTTGAGGGGTGGGGGTGACGTCGAAGGCGTAAAACCTCAAGGCGCCACCACTCGTACCGCTTCGCGCGCATATAGAGTGGCTAACTAGCGGGCCCCGCTGGTCAGGTGGGGGAGGGGGAGAAAGAAACAGAGAAGGCCGCAGCTTCGTCGGAGCTCTCGCCGGCAACGAGGGCTTCTTGACCCAAATGAGAGGGAGGGATTTAGAGAGGGGACGATGGCGCACCTGCCCATACAGGTAGCGTGGCTAGGGGTTGTCGGACGGCATCGGAAACAAGCTCGCAAGTGGAGGCAGAACGCGGAGGTTGCCGGAGTTGAGGAAGACGGCGAACGGAGGCCACTCCAGGGGCTCCAAGCAGGCGAGACGGCCTCACCGGAGAGAGGTGGAAGCCCTGGAGGGGTTGCCCTGGCCTGGGAGAGGCTAGAGCTTCCACGGCGACTAGAGGGGATCGCCGACGAGCTCGAGCTCGGGGACGGCGGCCCGAGGCCTTCCCGGCCGGGCTACGGCTTCCTACGCAGTCGTGGAGTGTGTGGGAGTGTTGGATGGTGCTCGAGGAGGCTGGGTGTCACATCCCTAGCTAGTCACTTCTTGTCCTTGCATCAATCTTCTTGTATCATGTTTAAAATTATGAAAGTTGAATTGGGGAAAGTGGAAAGCCTGAGAAATCATTTCTAAAAATGATCAACATTAAAAAATTGCTTCAAATAAACCCAAGAAAATGTTCCTGTTCATTTCTGAAAATATTGGCAAGAGGTAAAATTCAAACCAATATTTTTGGAATAACAGAAATGTTTATTTGGGTCTTTTAATTAAGTCAATACTTATTTGAATTGGAGATATAAATTCCTATAAATACTTTTATAACTCCAATAATTCTGAAAACTTGTGAGTGGCTCTAAATATGTTGTATCAGGCCACATGATAATTTTCAGAAGCTACAAAAATGATTTGGTTTAGAAACTAAATCAAAACAGAGGAATAAAAATAGAAAACAGTAAGAGAAATAGAAAGACAGAGAGAGCTGACCTGGCCTCACCTGTGTAGCCCACCAGAGAGGCCGGCCCACCAATGTAGCAGCCCAGCTAGGCAAAGTCAGCCCAGCCCACCACCACGGCCGCCACCGTCTTCAACCTCCTGCCAGTAGGAAGGAGGGCGTGTGCCCGACGCACCCGCCCACGCGCCTGGCCACGTCCTGCTTCCCGTCGCTGCCCCGACGCCCAGGACGTCGCCAAGCACCCCCTGGCCCCTCTCGCTCACTCCCTCGAGCTCATCCTCCTCCCCTCTTCTCTCTCTCACACGCACCCGAGTACGCCCGTCGCCGCCGCTCGCCGTAGACGCAGCCACCGCCTCCCCCGCACCTCTTCGACGTGTCCCTGTGCTCCGCCCCGACCCCCTCTTCCTCCTCAACGAGCCGCGTGACACCGGAAGCCCTAAAACGCTGGCCACGCCGTCTCCTTCAACCTCGGTCCGCCGAGATCGCCGGCGACCGCATGCCGTCACCAACCCATCCCCGATCCCACCGAGCTGCTCTACGTGACCCCAGTGAGCTCCTGCTCCGAATCCCACTCCTCCCCGCCATTATTTCAAGCTCAAACCACCGACTCCTTGCTGACCGAGCTCAACGCCGCTCGGGCTCGTCGCTGGCGCCGCTCCGATGCCCATTTGATCGTGCGAACATGCCAAACGACGCTGCCGCATCGCGTAGTGCCTTGCCCGCGCTTTAGTTTGCGTGTTTGCTCGCTGCAGCCGCTTTCCCGTGCACAGCCGAACTCCGGCCACTGCTGTCGAGCTCGCCGGCGTCGTTTACGGCGTCCCCGTGTCCAGCAACTTGCACCACTGGATGCGGCAGCTCCCCAGCTTCACGTAGATGGCCTCCGCCATCATTCTGGTTGCCGGAGTGCAAATCCCGCGGCCTCCGCCGCGTCTGCTGCTGTCGGCGGCTAAACGTCGGTGCGTTAGCCCCAGTTGACCAAGGGGTTTGACCTCCCCTGGCTCAATGACAGGTGGGGCCGCCCTGCTAACTAACCTAGATTAGGATTAACTAAACCTAGCTAATTTAGCTTAGCTACTGACATGCGGGCCCCGCCCGGCTAACTAAGTTAGTTAGGGCTAATCCTATTTAGGTTAGTTAGGTTAGTCGCTGACCAGTGGGCCCAGCCTAGTTAGTTAGGGCTAACTAACTTAGTTAGTTGACTGGGTCACTGACCAGTGGGTCCCACTGGTCAGGTTTGACCTGGTCGACGCCTTTGACCTGCTGACATCACCCCGACGTCATGCTGATGCAGTATATGCTTCTGGGATTTTAAATAAGTCAGAAATGATTTATTTATTTTTAGAAAATACCCAAAACTTCTAAAAATCATAGAAATTCAACCGTAACTCCAAATGAAATAAATTATATATGAAAAATGATCAAAAAAATCCAATCTATCCATCTGTACCATTTTCATGCATGTTAGAACAACTTATGGCTGCTGTTTAGGCCAAATCATATAAATTGCATTTAAACCCTCACATATGGAGTTTGAATTGAACCTAGGGTTCAAACCAACTCCATTGAACATGTTGCTAGTTGCATTAGCTCAAAACACAGCATATTGACATGTCATGATCATGCATCATATTGTGCGTTGCATTGATTGTGCTCTCCTTCTCTGTTGCCGGTATTTGTCCCCCCTGGTAGACGTATGTTTCGACGACGTGTTCGATGACACCGATGAAGAGCTATATCATCTTCAGAAGTGCCAGGCAAGCAAAACCCCCTTGCTCATTCCAATACAATCCCACACTCTCGCTCCTACTCTCTTTTACTGCATTAGGACAACAACGATTCATCCGTTACTTGTTGCGGTAGTTGAACCCCTTATCCTTTGCATGACCTGTCATTGCCACAGTAGATAGATGAAACCCACTAGCATGAGTAGGAGTTGTTTGAGCCGTGATGTGCCTACTCATTCATGCTTGTTTGTCATGCCTTCTATTTCATAGAGTCGTGTCAGGTCTGGTTCATCGGGGATGAATCGGAGGTGTGTGAACATGTCCTACTGTGTGAGCTAAGTGTGTGAACACGATTTGGTAAAGGTAGCGGTGAGAGGTCATGTAGGAGTACATGGTGGGTTGTCTCACTGAAACCGTCCTCAGGAACTGAGTTCTGTGTTTGTGATCCATGAAACAGCTACTACCACACATTGGGCCCTGAAATATGACCCTGCTCGACTTATTGACCCCTCTCATCCTTTGTCCAGGAGTTGCAACTAGTTTCTAGTGTTTGTAGGTTATGTGTTGGCGGCCGTGCGTAGCGCTGACCCTAGGGGTGGGCTATGATGTGGTAGATACACTGTGGTCGGGTATGCCGGGCGCCCGTTTGGCGTCTCGGGACCGTGTACACATCGTTTGGGGCCGTTGAGGACACCCCGGCCGGATTTCCTTGTGGATGGAACCCGAATAGGCGATAAACCTGGACTAAAGACTTGTGCGGTTAGTCATGTCGTGGTATACACCCACGCCGGCTTTCGCTTGAAGTCTGCCGAGCACATGTCGTGTGCAGACGCTAAGTGGTGGAAACATGTGTGACGAAGTACACCCCTGCAGGGTATAAAACTATTCGAATAGCCGCGTCCGCGGTAAAGGACTTTTGGGTTGCCTATAACAGTTCATAGATAACTTGAAGTGGATACTCTAAAACTCGCAAGAAAAGCGTGAGTGCTATGGATGGCGTTCTCGTAGGGAGACGGGAGCGGATCCATAGTGGTGTATTGATATGGGAATATGTGGACTCGTGTGCGCCACCTCAAAAGAGTTACTTGCAGTCGTAGTTTAAGATAACCACTGAGTCAAAGCTGGCTTGCTGCAGTTAAACTCCACCAACCCCCCTGTTGATACCGATGCATATGTAGCTAGTTCTGATGTAAGTCTTGCTGGGTACATTTGTACTCACGTTTGCCTATTTTATATTTTGCAGAGAGACATCAGTCTCGCTAGTAGTTCCGTGTGGACTTCGACGTCTAGCTTGTTACCTCAGCTACGATCTTGTGCCCTCGGCAGGATCTAGTGGATAGTCAGGCTTCTCAGCCCTTTTCATTTGTAGATGTCTGTACTCAGACAGGTTAAGTTTCCGCATGTGCTTGTTGCTTGTATGCTTTGTATGTTGGGTCATGAGACCCATGTTTGTAATATCTCGCTCCTCGGAGCCTAATGAATAAATATTTGAGTCGTAGAGTTATGTTGTGATGCCATGTTGTATTTACACATATCGAGCATATTGTGTGTATGATTGAAATGCTTGGTATGTGTGGGATCCAGCAATCTAGTTTTTTATCCTTGGCAGCCTCTCTTATGGGGAAATGTAGTCTAGTGCTTCCATGAGCCATAGTAGTCCGCTATAGCCCGGTTCACCGGAGTCCTGCTAGACCAGCACTACTGCTCAGGACACTTGACTGGCCGGCATGTGTTTCACTTCATTCCTATGTCTGTCCCTTCGGGGAAATGTCACGCGGTGACATCCGGAGTCCTGCCTATCCTGCTACAGCCCGGGTTCACCGGAGTCCTGTTAGCCCAGTGCTACAGCCCGGATTCACACGCTATTGACCGACATGCTCAATGTGATTCATGTATGCCTGTCCCCATAGGTTGGTGCCGCTTTGGGTTCACGACTAGCCATGTCGGCCCAGGTTCTCTGTCATATGGATGCTAGCGACACTATCATATACGTGAGCCAAAAGGCGCAAACGGTCCCGGGCCATGGTAAGGCGACACCCGTGGGAATACTGTGCGTGAGGCCGCAAGGTCATATGAGGTGTTACCGGCTAGATCGATGTGACTTGGAATCGGGGTCTTGACAGCTTTGGTATCAGAGCCTGACTGCCTGTAGGATTACCAAGCCAAACTGGTCTAAGTCGAGTCTAGAAATGCTTTAGTTATGTTAGGGAATTGATTGTGGAAGGGAACGTAAGGCTCTTTTTACTCCTTTACCCTATGCCCTTGTGATCTGAGTCAACCTCTTCTTTTCTACGGGGATTAAGAATTAGGCCTTCTCATCTATCTATCAGGATGACGTGCTACTAATCCATAGACTTATAGAATTGATAGTTTCAAGCCTCAGTTCTGTTCCTACTACTTCCGTATGTTGACAGTTGATCTCAGAACCTTGATATTGTGTTGTTGAGTGGTTATGCCACCATTTTTGCAGGATGTCTCAAATCTTTTGAGCATTTACAGATGTTATGTTGTCCGAGTCATCCTAGGTTCCTAACTAGTCTGATGCATTTGCAAATCCCTACCTCCCGTTACCGACGTTCCTTTGGGCCAGTTTAACCAAACTAATCGGTGAATTGAGGTACTCTATTGCCTCGACATATATGTTGGAGCTATTATTATGACCCTAGGTGTTTTAGGGAGTCACCTAGTAATCTAGGTATGTTTTGTGTTTCCGGTGTGCTGATTCTGGCCACCATTCTCGAAAGCATTCTCTGATGCCATTTAGTAGTAGGCATTCTATTTCTGGTTTTTTGAACCCGAGATTCACCCTACTTACTTCATGTTGATAGTGTTTGCTCGTTCCTTTAGGTTATTATTAACCTTTGCACTAGTCCTCGAGGTCCGTGGTATTTCCTTCTTCCAAATACTATGAACCACTTATGGCAGAAGTTTGTTGGATCAAAAGATCACAATCAGAGTGCTCTTGATGAGTTCTTCGATCTACATTGTGAATCTGCCAGTTCTACCTTTCTGCATGGGTTATCCGGAAGAAATGTTGAGCTTGCTCGACATACTAATCCATGCATCCACAACTCAGAAAATCATATGTTCTTTGAGTTGTCCCTCATTAGTTGTTTTTTTTGACCTCCGTCTATCAATTTGTAGTCAGGAGTAGTCATGCACTCGTGTTATCGATGCCTATTACTCTTGTAGTTCGTCAAGCCATTCTATTCCAGAATGACTAGGAGAAACAGACTTCAGTACCTCATCCATATCCAGGATTGGGTCAAAGCAGCTGTAATCCGCAAATCAAATGCCAATCGAGCTTTTGATTCTGTTCTATCTTGGAGTATTACCATCTTTGTGTCAAGAATGTCATGGAAATTCCACACCATCCTATGAACTCTTGATACAGTGATACTTCTTGCCATCATTGTTCATTCCTTGGTCCCCATGTTATCCGACAAGTGAATCGTGATGGGTGAAATCTATACTCCTAGCAACTTCGTTGCTTGGTAGTTAAAGGACAATAATTTCATTCTTAGCATGTTGGTTATCGAATCATCATTCTAAGATAAACTGTGCTACCTAGTCCTTGTTTCTGGTGCACTCTTCGATTGATGAGTTAGGATTTTGTCAAATCCTCGCTCATTTGATCATATCATCTTGCCCTAAAAAGCAAGATTGTTCTCGAGCTTAGTAACATATAGGTGGTTCATGATGTTCTGAATATCCTCTCGGAAGTATTACCAGGTTGTCATCTGACCGCTATGTTGAGTTCGTGATCATGTTGGTTCTTTTCTAAACGACCCATTCTCCAAGAATCTATGTTGGATATCCCTGAGCTAGTTGGTTGAGCTAAACAACAACTTGGAGAGTTGGAAGATAAAAGCTTGTCTGACTTAGTTCATGTTAAGGGATATCTTTTTGTTTGTGTGTGTGTTGAAGAAAGATGATATCTTCACCAATTGGTCCTCGTGATCAGTTGTTGGATCTATTGTCTTGTCAAAACTTTGACTTGAGTATGGGCTATCGTCAAGTCAAATCAGAACCAACGATGTTCGTAATGTTGTCTTACTCATGGTTGATCCCTCGAGCATACACCATTACATCCTTTGGTCTGACCAATGCTATCACCGTGTTCACATGATGGTGGAAGTCCAGTGATATGGAAATTTCGATGAGTTGTTGTTGAGCCCATCAGCAACATTTTGTTTCCCCCATGATTCATGTTGAACATCAACCTAGTGTTGAAAACTTCTAAGCAATGCCTTCGTGTCTCGTTCATGAAGCATATGTTGGATGAAAGAAGTGGCCTTCTCTGGTTCACATGCATTTGGTGTAAGTTGCCGCCATGAATTTGAGAAAGGTTTGTTTTGCTTCGCTTGGAATCGTCCCAAATCATTCATGCATACATGCGAAGTATTCTATGGTTTGGTAGATTAATTACCTCCACTCCATATGTGTTCCTAGCACACCAAGCCACTGATTGGTTTGTCCAAGGAGAAGAAGTTCCGTCTTAAGAGCAAGACTTATACAAGGACTTCGACATCCTCGATGACGGTTCCCCACCTAAACTTGGTAGTGTTTTGTTGTAAGACTTCTACATGGTCATGCTTGTCTTGGACAACGTGTTCACATATATGTAGCAGAACCAGCACATGTTTTGGAGTTTACTATCGTAGTTCAATTCCCGAGAATCTTGCAACATCGTCTCGTCGGTTTGTGTTGCAAACTTTCTTTCCGGACATGTTGTCTGAAATATCCCGTTACCAACCAGATCTGAGTCTCAGGCAGATATGATGGTTGGAGCTATTCCAAGATTTACGATGTAGGTCCCGACAAGGTTGATGTTCTGGCCGACACACCTAGCTGGAAGATCTATCGTTGTAGTATCTTGATTGAGCTATTTGACCACCTTCTCCATGAGGATTTAGTGCAACTTATTCTAGAAGTTGTTCCTCAGGGGTCGTTGTGCTCTCGGTTTCCTCGATTATGCTAGAACCATTCAAACAGTGGAATCACTCTCTACTGTTGAGTTTATCCCCAGTTACTAAAATCATTCCCAACATATGCATTTTGTTCCCAGCTTGCACCGCCGTTGTGCCATTCTATCTTGGACTACCTTCTCGGTAATTCCCGGTCAGGATCATCTTCAACAGCGGTACTACCATGGGTCCTATCCATTTCTGATGATAAGAAAAATCATCCATTGCGTTGTCTTCAACAAGGTAGTCCACATCATCCATTCTAGCTTGGGTATGCCATCCCTTCTTACTCCGCCAAACGATTGTTGTGAATTTCCTTAGGCTGGTATAAAGAGTTTCAATGATCTCTGAATCAAAAGTAATTCTTTTTGCCACTTAAGGGAATAATTCTACGAGTCACCTTACCTGAGGTGCCCCATTATGGAATCATGGCAATTTTTCCTCGCTACTTTGAAACCCTCGTCAATTGTTTCTTCCGTCCTTTTTAAGGTGTGTTTAGCCTCTCAGCTCAAGAGATGCTCAACGTCTCATTCTGCGAGTTGATCTTGAATAGCTTGATCTTCGAGAAGATCAATCCTGTAGAGTTTCCTTCCATCGTCATCGTGTTCAATGAAGATCTCGAAAACAAAGACATCAAGATCATTATGATGCAATGTATCAACAAATACCAGAAGGGCAAATCGATCATGAGGATTGTGATAGTTTTGTGACCACCTTTTACCTTACCTCACGTCTTGAATCTCGGGACGAGATTCTTGTATAGTGGGGGTGAGTTGTCACATCCCTAGCTAGTCACTGCTTGTCCTTGCATCAATCTTCTTGCATCATGTTTAAAATTATGAAAGTTGAATTGGGGAATGTGGAAAGCCTCGGAAATCATTTCTAAAAATGATCAACATTAAAAAATTGCTTCAAATAAACCCAAGAAAATATTCCTGTTCATTTCTGAAAATATTGGCAGGAGGTAAAATTCAAACCAATATTTTTGGAATCACAGAAATATTTATTTGGGTCTTTGAATTAAGTCAATACTTATTTGAATAGGAGATATAAATTCCTACAAATACTTTTATAACTCCAATAATTCTGAAAACTTGTGAGTGGCTCTGAATATGTTGTATCTGGCCACATGATAATTTTCAGAAGCTACAAAAATGATTTGGTTTAGAAACTAAATCAAAATAGAGGTATAAAAATAGAAAACAGTAAGAGAAATAGAAAGACAGAGAGAGCTGACCTGGCCTCACCTGTGTAGCCCACCAGAGAGGCCGGCTCACCACTGTAGCAGCCCAGCTGGGCAAAGTTAGCCTAGCCCACCTCCATAGCCAACACTGTCTTCAACCTCCTACCAGTAGGCAGGAGGGTGTGTGCCCGATGCGCCGGCCGACACGCCTGGCCACGTCCTGCTTCCCGTCGCTGCCCCGACGCCCAGGACGTCGCCACGCACCCCCTGGCCCCTCTCGCTCACTCCCTCGAGCTCATCCCCTCCTTTGTTCTCTCTCTCTCTCGCACGCACCCGAGTACGCCTGTCGCCGCCGCTCGCCGTAGACGCAGCCACCGCCTCCCCCGCACCTCTCCGACGTGTCCCCGTGCTCCGCCCCGACCCCCTCTTCCTCCTCATCGAGCCGCGTGACGCCGGAAGCCCTAAAACGCTGGCCACGCCGTCTCCTTCAACCTCGGTCCACCGAGATCGCCGGTGACCGCACGCCGTCACCAACCCGTCCCCGAGCCCAGCAAGCTGCTCTACGTGACCACAGTGAGCTCCTGCTCCGAATCCCCCTCCTCCCCGCCATTATTTCAAGCTCAAACCCCCGACTCCTTGCTGACCGAGCTCAACGCCTCTCGGGCTCGTCGCCGGCGCCGCTCTGATGCCCATTTGGTCGCGCCAACGTGCCAAACGACGCCGCCCCAGTTGACCAAGGGGTTTGACCTCCCCTAGCTCAATGACAGGTGGGGCCGCCCTGTTAACTAACCTAGATTAGGATTAACTAAACCTAGCTAATTTAGCTTAGCTACTGACATGCGGGCCCCGCCCGGCTAACTAAGTTAGTTAGGGCTAATCCTATTTAGGTTAGTTAGGTTAGTCGCTGACCAGTGGGCCCAGCCCAGTTAGTTAGGGCTAACTAACTTAGTTAGTTGACTGGGTCACTGACCAGTGGGTCCCACTGGTCAGGTTTGACCTGGTCGACGCCTTTGACCTGCTGATGTCACCCCGACGTCATGCTGACGCGGTATATGTTTCTGGGATTTTAAATAAGTCAGAAATGATTTATTTATTTTCAGAAAATACCCAAAGCTTCTAAAAATCATAGAATTTCAACCGTAACTCCAAATGAAATAAATTATATATGAAAAATGATCAGAAAAATCCAATCTATCCATCTGTACCATTTTCATGCATGTTAGAACAAATTATGGCTGCTGTTTAGGCCAAATCACATAAATGGCATTTAAACCCTCACATATGGAGTTTGAATTGAACCTAGAGTTCAAACCAACTCCATTGAACATCTTGCTAGTTGCATTAGCTCAAAACACAGCATATTGACATGTTATGATCATGCATCATATTGTGCATTGCATTGATTGTGCTCTCCTTCTCTGTTGCCGGTATTCCCCCCCCCCCCCCCCCCCCCCCCGTAGACGTATGTTTCGACGACGTGTTCGATGACACCGATGAAGAGCTATATCATCTTCAGAAGTGCCAGGCAAGCAAAAACCCCTTGCTCATTCCGATACAATCCCACTCTCTCGCTCTTGCTCTCTTTTACTGCATTAGGACAACAACGATTCATCTGTTACTTGCTGCGGTAGTTGAACCCCTTATCCTCTGCATGACCTGTCATTGCCATAGTAAATAGATGAAACCCACTAGCATGAGTAGGAGTTGTTTGAGCCCTGATGTGCCTACTCATTCATGCTTGTTTGTCATGCCTGCTATTGCATAGAGTCGTGTCAGGTCTGGTTCATCGGGGATGAATCGGAGGTGTGTGAACATGTCCTACTTTGTGCGAGCTAAGTGTGTGAACACGATTTGGTAAAGGTAGCGGTGAGAGGCCATGTAGGAGTACATGGTGGGTTGTCTCACTGAAACCGTCCTCAGGATCTGAGTTCTGTGTTTGTGATCCATGAAACAGCTACTACCACACATTGGGCCCTGAAATATGACCCCGCTCGACTTATTGACCCCTCTCGTCCTCTGTCCAGGAGTTGCATTTCTGGTGTTTGTAGGTTATGTGTTGGCGGCCGTGCGTAGTGCTGACCCTAGGGGTGGGCTATGATGCGGTAGATACACTGTGGCCGGGTATGCCGGGCGCCTGTTTGACGTCTCGGGACCCTATACACATTGTTTGGGGCCGTTGAGGACACCCCGGCCGGATTTCCTTGCGGATGGAACCCGAATAGGCGATAAACCTGGACTAGAGACTTGTGCGGTTAGTCAGGTCGTGGTCTACACCCACGTCGGCTTTCGCTTGAAGTCTACCGAGCACATGTCGTGTGCAGACGCTAAGTGGTGGAAACATGTGTGACAAAGTACACCCCTGCATGGTATAAAACTATTCGAATAGCCGCGTCCGCGGTAAAGGACTTCTGGGTTGCGTATAACAGTTCATAGATAACTTGAAGTGGATACTCTAAAACTCGCAAGATAAGCGTGAGTGCTATGGATGGCGTTCTCGTAGGGAGACGGGAGCGGATACATAGTGGTGTATTGATATGGGAATATATGGACTCGTGTGCGCCACCTCAAAAGAGTTACTTGCAGTCATAGTTTAAGATAGCCACCGAGTCAAAGCTGGCTTACTGCAGTTAAACTCCATCAACCCCCCTATTGATACCGATGCATATGTAGCTAGTTCTGATGTAAGTCTTGCTGGGTACATTTGTACTCACGTTTGCCTATTTTATATTTTGTAGAGAGACGTCAGTCTTGCTAGTAGTTCCGTGTGGACTTCGACGTCTAGCTTGTTACCTCAACTACGATCTTGTGCCCTCGGCAGGATCTAGTGGATAGTCAGGCTTCTCAACCCTTTTCATTTGTAGATGTTTGTACTCAGACAGGTTAAGTTTCCGCGTGTGCTTGTTGCTTGTATGCTCTGTATGTTGGGTCATGAGACCCATGTTTGTAATATCTCGCTCCTCGGAGCCTAATGAATAAATATTTGAGTCATAGAGTTATGTTGTGATGCCATGTTGTATTTACAGATATCGAGCATATTGTGTGTATGATTGAAATGCTTGGTATGTGTGGGATCCAACAATCTAGTTGTTTATCCTTGGCAGCCTCTCTTATGGGGAAATGTAGTCTAGTGCTTCCATGAGCCATAGTAGTCCGCTACAGCCCGGTTCACCGGAGTCCTGCTAGCCCAGCACTACTGCTCAGGACACTTGACGGGCCGGCATGTGTTTCACTTCATTCCTATGTCTGTCCCTTCGGGGAAATGTCACGCGGGGACATCCGGAGTCCTGCCTAGCCTGCTACAGCCCGGGTTCACCGGAGTCGTGTTAGCCCAGTGCTACAGCCCGGATTCATATGCTGTTGACCGACATGCTCGATGTGATTCATGTATGCCTGTCCCCATAGGTTGGTGCCGCTTTGGGTTCACGACTAGCCATGTCGGCCCGGGTTCTCTGTCATATGGATGCTAGCGACACTATCATATACGTGAGCCAAAAGGCGCAAACAGTCCCGGGCCATGGTAAGGCGACACCCGTGGGAATACCATGCGTGAGGCCGCAAGGTGATATGAGGTGTTACCGGCTAGATCGACGTGACTTGGAATCGGGGTCCTGACACTGGGGGTGGCCCTATTTATAGGCGAGCGGCGAGGGGGCTTCGGGCTCCGCCGGTGGACACCTGTCCATGGCGCCTGGCGACAAGCGACGTCAGTGAGAAGGGGAGAAGGCGACGGAGGTCACGCGACAACTGTGGGCGAACGGAAATGAGCACAAGATCAAGAGGATGGCGACGAGCACAGTGAGCTCCGCACTGTGGGGCTGGCCGGACCTTGCCCATGCTCGCTGCGGCGAGCTCCGGCGTCGGCGAGCGCCAGGGGGAGGTTAAGGGCTTAGAGACGAAGATGGTGGCGCGGTTTGGCATGCTCGGGCAGGCGAGGGAAGCGAGCATGCGCGAACAGAGCGCTCGGCGATGCTCAGAGCACGTCGACACGCATGCCAACACCCCTGGATGAACGTGGTCACCGTGTGAACTATGACATCAGGCCGACCTAAGCACAAACTTGATGTCTGACATGATGTTCATGGTAGTTTTGAGTGTTACCACGAATTGGTTTGGATCCAGGTGCAGTAGAGAGGTTTTTACAAGCCAGTTAACTTTCTGACCAGTAACATTGAACAGTTACTATGGTCAAACAGTTGGGAGATTGAGGTTGTGCTTTGGAGGCTAGTTATAAGTTACTAAGGTAAAGATGCACAAGAAAGTTCAGATCAAATGGAGCAAGTAAAATGGTATTTGTTGTAGAAACCACCATTTCTGTCCATAACAGAAAATATTTTCTGTAGTAAAAATATTCCAAAAAGTGATGCAATATTTTTCATCGGGAAGGTGCCCTAGGGTTCACAGAATATTTGTGAATTATCTCAGATTTTTCTGAGCCATAAAAATTAGGGTTGCTTTGAAGCAAACAGATCTGGCTAGGGTTTCTGAGAGAAAATGAATATTTTTCATTTAAGAAAAATATTTGAAAGGTTATTTTGGGGTGTATCAGAAGTGAAATGATGATTTAGGAGGGAAGTGAAGCACTTGGGTGAAAGCCAAGGATGCCCAAGGGTTCAAGTCCTTATGAAAAGATTCAAGAACTCCAAGTTTTAGAAAATTTTCAAATGAAAATCAAGCAAATTAGAGAGGGTAAAAACCAGGCTGTCACAAACCTCCCCCACTTAGAATGAATCTCGTCCTCGAGATGCGGTTGCTTGGGAAAACCACTCTGGATACTGATCCCTAAGGAATTCTTCCCGCTCCCAAGTCGCTTCTGACTCTGTGTGATGCTCCCACTAAACCTTGTAAAATTTTCTAACTTTACTGCGAATGACCCTTTCCATCTGATCCAAAATTTTGAGCGGTCTCTCTTCATAAGTTTAATCTTTTGCCAATTCTATCTCAGCCATTGCAGTCCTTTTCTCAGGTGGGGATATGCATCGTCTCAATTGCGAAACTTGGAACACGTTGTGTACGTCTGCCAATTCAGGGGGTAGTTCCAGTTGATATACAACCTTACCCACTCGAGACATAATCGGGAATGGACCAATAAATCTGGGTGTCAGCTTTTCGTGAGTCTGGAACCTCTTGACTCCTTTCATAGGGGTGACTTGGAGGTATACGTGTTCTCCGGGTTCAAAACTGACCTGTCGATGCTTTGCATCATAATAGCTCTTCTGTCGAGATTTGGCCAATTGCAGTCTGTCTCTGATTTCTCTAACTTGTTTCTCACCTTCCATCATGAGATCCATTCCGAAGATACGGCTATCTCCAGTTTGGGACCAATTTAGAGTAGTGCAGCACTTACGGCCAGATAGAGCTTCATATGGTGACATCTTTAGACTAGTCTGGAAACTATTGTGATAAGAGAACTCGGCATAGGGCAAGCAATCTTCCCATTTAACTCATTTGGCTAGCACACAGGCTCATAACATATCTTTGAGTATTTGATTTACCCGCTCTGTTTGTCCATCTGTCTGAGGGTGATAGGCAATACTATATTTCAGTGGTGTCCCCAAGGCTTGATGGAGACGGGACCAAAAAGAGGAGGTAAACGAGGAACCTCGGTCGGAAGTGATAGTTCGGGGTACTCCATGCAGACTGACTATTCGGGAGACATACAGCTGTGCGAGTTGATTTGCTCTGTATCTGGTGCTGATCGGGATGAAGTGAGCAACCTTGGTTAGAGTGTCTACTATAACCCAGATTGCATCCTTGCCTCACTGAGTCCTAGGCAATCCTGTGATGAAATCCATACAAACGTCATCCCATTTCCATTGTGAAACTGGCAGCGGTTGAAGGAGTCCGGCTGGCTTCTGATGCTCTGCCTTCACCTTGTTGCATATGTCGCAACAGGCTACGAAATAGGCAATGTCTTTCTTCATTCCCTCCCACCAGAATATTTGTCTGATATCCTCATACATTTTCGTACCTCCCGGGTGAATGGAATATGAGGATTCATGTGCTTCTGACAGGATTTTCTTCTTCAAGTCCGGTTGATTTGGCACACAAATTCGTCCACGGAATCGGAGGGTACCGAATTTGTCCTTGGAGAAGTCAGGGGCCTGCTTTGCCATCTGGTCCTTGGCATGTCTTTGCAGCTTGGCGTCAGCTGGCTAGGCCTTACGGATCTCCATCTCAAGTGTGGGGGTAACTTCCAAAATATTAGCGACACCAGCATCCACGATGACCAAATTAGGCTGAGCCATCTCCTCTTGAAGTTCGGTAGGCAATGATTCCAATATGGCATTTAAGCTGACGGGCTTTTGACTGAGGGCATCAGCAATGACGTTGCCTTGCTTGGATGGTAATTTATTCCAAGGTCATAATCCTTGACCAACTCTAGCCATCTTCGCTGATGAAGATTTAAATCTGGCTGAGTGAACATGTACTTGAGACTTTTGTGGTCGGTAAAAATCTGGCACCTTTTTCCAATGAGGTAGTGTCTCCAAATTTTTAATGCATGAACTACCGCAGCCAATTCCAAATCATGAGTAGGATAATTTCCTTCATGGGGTCGTAGCTGTCGCGATGCATATGCTACTACCTTGCTATCTTGCATAAGAACGCAACCAATACCATGTCTGGAGGCATCGCAGTACACATCAAAACTGCGACAAATGTCTGGAAGAGTCAATAAAGGTACGGTTGTCAGACGTATCTTCAGTTCATTAAAACTCTACTCACAATCCTCTGTCCACTTAAACTTATCCTTTTTGAGCAGCTCCGTCATGGGTTTAGCAATTTTGGAAAACCCTTCAATAAAACGACGATAGTATCCAGCTAATTCGAGGAAACTCTGGATACCCATCACAGTCGTGGGTGGTACCCAATCGAGCACATCCTTTACTTTGCTCGGGTCCACGGCTATACCTTCGGCGGATAGTACATGTCCGAGAAACCCAACCTTATTGATCCAAAATTTGCATTTACTAAACTTGGCATATAGCTGATGGTCGCGGAGCCGTTGTAGCACTGCTCGGAGGTGATCCTTGTGCTCTTCTTCACCCTTGGAGTAAATGAGGATGTCATCGATGAAGACTACCACGAATTTGTCGAGGAAGTCCATGAATACTTTGTTCATCATATGCATGAAGAAAGCAGGGGCATTGGTGAGACCAAAGGACATCACAGTATATTCGTAAAGACCGTACCGAGTAGTGAATGATGTCTTAGGAATATCTTCCTTTTTAATCTTGAGCTGATGATATCCGATCCGTAAATCGATTTTTGAGAATACCTTAGCCCCACTGAGCTGATCGAACAGATCATCAATCCTTGGTAGCGGATATTTATTTTTGATGGTGACTGTCGGTGTCAAAACCGGCGGATCTCGGGTAGGGGGTCCCGAACTGTGCGTCTAGGCCAGATGGTAACAGGAGGCAGGGGACACAATGTTTTACCCAGGTTCGGGCCCTCTTGATGGAGGTAAAACCCTAAGTCCTGCTTGATTAATATTGATAATATGGGTAGTACAAGAGTAGATCTACCACGAGATCAGAGAGGCTAAACCCTAGAAGTTAGCCTATGGTATGATTGTATGTTATGGTTGTTGTCCTACGGACTAAAACCCTTCGGTTTATATAGACACCGGAGAGGGTTAGGGTTACACAAGGTCGGTTACAAAGGAGGAGATATCCATATCCGTATTGCCTAGCTTGCCTTCCACGCCAAGTAGAGTCCCATCCGGACACGAGACGAAGTCTTCATTCTTGTATCTTCATAGTCTAATAGTCCGGCCAATGGAGATAGTCCGGCTGTCCGGAGACCCCCTAATCCAGGACTCCCCCAGTAGCCCCTGAACCAGGCTTCAATGACGATGAGTCCGGCGCGCAGTATTGTCTTCGGCATTGCAAGGCGGGTTCCTTCTCCGAATACATCACAGAAGAATTTGAATACGAGGATAGTGTCCGACCCTGCAAAATAAGTTCCACATTCCACCGTAGAGAGAATAATATTTTCGCAGATCTAGTTTGCTGGCTTGTTTTGGCAGCATGACGTTATGTCATGGCCTGGTGATTATTCGAACCGTTTCCTTCAACCAGCCCCGCGCATAACGCGAGGCAGTTTTTCGACACGTCTTGTCAGAGCAGAGATCGTGTCCCCTTATTACGGGATTCTCATCAATATGGGTGTGGGTAACCCAACCGCGCCATCAATTACGGTGCTCAGGGGATAAGCGAGTTTTACCAGGCAAGTGGGGACGCTTAGCTTCGTCTGCCCATATAAAGGGATAAGGATTCACCTTTCTATCCATGCCTTCTTCCTCCTTTGCTCATCCGTTTTCGCACACTCGAGCCCTAGTGCCCAAGTCCGCACTTCCCACCTCAACCTTCTCCCACCATGTCTGGAGCGGGAGGCAGGTGGATGGTCTCCTCCCTCACGGAGGGAGACATCAAGAAACTGAGGAGAGCCGGATACCTGCCCGACGACATCGTGCACCGGCTCCCAGATGAGGGGCGGCTCATCCCCACCCCCAGGCCCCATGAGAGGTTAGTGTTCCTCACCCATTTCCTCCGCGGACTGGGATTCCCTCTCCATCCATTCGTCCGGGGGCTCATGTTCTATTACGGCCTGGATTTCCACGATCTGGCCCCGAACTTCATCCTCAACATCTCGGCGTTTATCGTCGTGTGCGAGGCCTTCCTCCGCATCAAGCCCCACTTCGGCTTATGGTTAAAGACCTTCAATGTTAAGTCGAAGGTTGTGGGCGGGCGCCAGGCGGAGTGTGGAGGCGCCATGGTGGGCAAAATGCCCAACATAACATGGCTCGAGGGCTCCATTGTGGAAACCATAAAGGGGTGGCAATCAGGGTGGTTCTACATCACCGAGCCGCGTGACCCTGCATGGGCGGCGACCCCCGAGTTCCGATCTGGCATCCCCATGCGGCTCACTTCCTGGAAAGAGAAGGGCCTATCCTGGGGTAGTTTGGGAGAGCTGACCGGACTCCAAACATGTATTCAAAACATGGTGAACAAGAAGCTCAAACTTGTCAACGTGGTCCAGGTCATGCTCCACCGCCGGATCCTCCCGTGCCAACAATGGGAGTTCAACTTGTGGGAGTTCGACCCGGCGTAGCACCGAACTCTGAATGGGCTCTTCGACACGACTCATGAAGATGCCTGGAGGGTGCTGTTCAAAAGTGCCGAGGTCCCCCTCCTATTACTAAGGATCATGGATTCAGCGCGAAGCGCCAAGCCAGTGCGGTAAGCTGCTTTACCTTTCACAGGATACTTATTTTTTATAGATTGACTCCATGCGGGATCTAAACTCCCGTACCTTTGACAGGACTGGCAGAAGACGGCCGGACAGATCGACTGTCCGGCTCCTTTGCCCGAAGGCCCCGCAGACGCTCTTATGGCAAAGATGTTGACTCCGGCCCCTTATACGGTGCCGGAGAAGACCAAGAAGGCCAAGGGAACCCAAAAGAGTTCCCGACGCCAGGCGTCGTTGGACTCACCGTCCGATGACTCTGCAGCGCACTCTTCCCCCGAAGACGAGGAACAAGAAGAAGAAGATGCTCCCCCACTGGCTGGGGCAGACAAGAAAAGGAAGGATGCCCCAACTGGGGGGCCGAAGGGTCTAAGAAGGGAAGGACTCTCCTTCTAGACAGTTCCACCGCTGCCGACGAAGGCAAAGACGAGTGGCTGCCCAGGGCCAAGCCCCCGGGGAGATCGTAAGTATTCAGATACCAGAGTAACTCAAAGGATTCCTTTGTCGCACTGCTTTCCCTAACACCGAACACAATTATGCAGGCCGCCATGAGCCAGTATCGATGTATCGTCGGATGGCTCCCTGGGCTCGTCGAACATGGATAGCGATCCAGTCCCGACCACCACCTCACCTCATCCTGCCGACGATGCCGAGGTGTTGTCTCAAGAGGCACTTGATCGAGGGGAGACAGTCCCGGAGGCGCCTCAAGGCGACCTTCCAGACTCCGGGAGCCGAGGGGACGGGGCCCTTGAGAGCTCTGAGTTCGGCCCTCAGCCGAACACCGCGCCGGAACCTCCAGCGGTTCCTGGTTCGGGCAGGCGGTCTCCTTCTAAGAGGGGCAAGACGCCTGTGCCAGTGACCTCTGTCCATCCAGAGGCGCCGGACAATCTGCTCGAAGCGCTTCGCAGCGCTTCCATCGACGAGGAGCACCGTACTATTATGAGTGCGGTGATCCAGAAGGTTCAGTCCGCCAAGAGCGGATTGACTGAAGCCTATGCCAGCCTTCTAACAGGCTTTGAGGTAAGTGTTTTAAAATGTAGTAGAAATATTACCGCATAGATAGTAGCCCCTGATGCTTTGTTCGGTGTTCACAAAGAAAAGCCGAACAGAGGATCAAATAATATCGCAGGAGTCTAATATAAGTATGTCAATATGCGTATGCAGGCTTCGCTGCTGGCGTCCGCCGCACTGATTGCGGAGGTCGCTGTATTGAAGCAGGACCTTGAGGGGTCAAGGAAAGAGCTCGGCCTTGCCAAGAGGCAGCTCGAGGAGAACAAGGGTAAGTAATACCCTGTCTATAGATATGTGTATATAAAAGAAGATGCGATTGCAAAATGACAGGATCATCATATATTTGCCAGGGGCCACAACCAAGGTGGCGACCCTTAAGCAAGCACTAACCAAGGCCGAAGATAAAGTGGCCAAGGAGCGCATCGAGCGAGAGAAACAAGAGGCTGGGGTGGGCGAGGTGCAGCAAGAGCTCCAGGCTCTTGTGGCGTAGCACGAGGCATTGCAGCTTGACTCAAAGACGCGGGAGTCTGAGCTTGCCACGGCCCTCGAGAGCGCAAAAAGTGCCAAGGCCGAAGCCCAAAAGGCCCTCCAGGAGATAGACGCAATGAAGAAGATAGCGGCGGGTAAGGCTTTCTATATGCAAAGCAAGCATGTAAAAGTAAATTACCGATTACTTACCCGGATCCGGAGCTCTCCAGGAGCATTCACAGATTTGCCCCGCAGTGTGTCCGATGCCGCACAATTTTACCAGGCCAAGGACGGAAGCTCGACGGAGAAGCTGTTCTGGTCTCAGTATGCTGAGGCCGGACATCCGGTGCCAATGAGCGACCAGCTGAAGCAGATGGTTGAGCTACATAAGGCGGCCAATCAGGCCATGAAGGGCTTTATAGTCCGGCTGTGGCCTGGCGACGCCCTTCCAAACATCTTCTTCGGCCTGGTGAGGCGGCTTGTGGATGCCTTCCCACGGCTGGAGGTCGTCAAGCAATCTGTCTGCATTGAAGGTGCACGCCGGGCTTTCGCCCGTGTGAAATTGCAGTGGGTCAAGCTAGACGCCGTGAAGCTGATCAAGGAGGGGCCGCCGGAGGGCAAGGAGCACCGCCACCTCAAGATGTACTACGAGGGTGTTCTGCTGGGTGCCCGTCTCATAGCGGACGAGTGTTCAAAAGATGTAATATTTGAGTGAGACTTGCTCGTTTTATCCTGTATTTGTGAAAACTTGTTTCATATGCGCTATGCAACGCTTGTTTGAATTTAAAATATTACCTTATGTTTGGCTGTTTATCCAATCTGAGAGATGGCTAGTCCTCGGCTTCTACCCCCATGCCACGAGTGCTAGGGTGTTCGGGATAAACCTAAGCACTCTTGTTCCCATGTTTGGGTCCTTTGAGGGAGGTGCTCAGCACAGCGAACAAGGCAACCGGACTAATAATGCTTTATCACTCTCACTTAGCCATAGAATTCTATAATTTTAAATTTCGGCGAAGCCCCTGGTATTCGAAAGGCCGAATTTGGGGCGCGATACACGCCTTTAAGCCGGACAGGGCCGGCCCCTCGCTCTAAGCGGCATAAGTCTTTAGGGACTCGAAAACCTCGCCTTATCATGACAGTCAGTTTTAGCTTTCTCTACTGAGGTGCTGAACCCAGCAGAACCGGGGCACAATCGCAGTAGTTCTCCTAGTGCTACCTTAGCCAATAGAGCGGAACATAAGGTACCAAAACATAGGAGCCGGGCAAACCCAACATTTGACCAAAGACATGATTCGGAGCTGATGCATATAATGCTATAAGTTCGGGGTGCCGCACTTGTGAAAGTGTTCGGACTTTTCACACCGCATTGTGGGGTACGTAAGCCCCTGGTGTATTGGTCGTACCAGAGTGTACGGTTGCAAGGCATCATTAATGAACACACATATATATATAACAAGAATGCAATAATAGTCGTAATACCATGCATTGTTTAAAAAATTGCGTTAAGGCAGAGTGATACAGATAGTGCGATAAGCAAAGAGTAGGACTATGTCCCTTCCAAGGGCAAGCTGAGGAATGATATTAAATTGAATATTTCGCTCGTTACTGTAATCCACCTGGGAATTTCGTGGTATGACATAGCTGTCTTCCTCCTTGGTTGCTGCATCATGTGTTCGGCAATAGTCCTGCCGGACAGTGTTTCCAGAGATTAAGGTCCTGAAAAAAATAACCAAACGGGAAGCCCCTAGTGCGGTTTAAGCCGCGTCTTGGGGCGTGCCGCAGGTGTGGCCCCCTCCCCATCTGTGCCCATGGTATTTTTAATGCGTAATTATGTACGCGTGGCACGAGTTTCGCCGTTGGGCTGGGATTGGGGGGCCGCCGTATTGCTACGCGAGCTCAGATCGTGCCAGGTGGTCTATTTGCCAATTGCTCCGAGCATGCTTGAAGGTTTCCGGGCTTTGAAGCGCCGAACTGGTTGATTTCCTTGGGAGGCTGCTTTGCGCTTCTGTTGCGAGCGCCGTAGTGTGCTCCTCTGTTCGGAGGGAGCGCTCTGTGTTTCCATTGACTGTAATAACTCCTCAAGGTCTTGGCATCTTGAGCTTGAGGTATGCATAATGCGGTATCGCATTGAATCTAGCAAATGCAGTTCGCCCGAGCAGCGCGTGATAACCACTTCGGAACGGGACTATATCGAAGATTAACTCTTCACTTAGGAAATTATCCGGGGATCCGAACACCACTTCCAGTGTAATTGAGCCTGTGTAATGGGCCTCCACACCTGGAATGACGCCTTTAAAGGTCGTTTTTGTGGGTTTGATCCTTGAGGGGTCTATACCCATTTTGCGCATTGTGTCCTGATAAAGCAGGTTCAGGCTGCTGCCGCCATCCATAAGGACCCGAGTGAGGTGGAATCCGTCAATGATTGGGTCTAGGACCAGTGCGGCAAATCCGCCATGACGGATACTAGTGGGGTGGTCCCTGCGATCGAAGGTGATCGGACAGGAGGACCAAGGGTTGAACTTTGGGGCGACTGGCTCCAACGCATAGACGTCCCTGAGCGCACGCTTCCGCTCCCTCTTGGGGATGTGGGTTGCGTATATCATTTTCACCATCCGCACTTGCGGGGGAAACCTCTTCTGTCCTCCGGTGTGCTGCTGCGGGGGCTCCTCCTCCTCATCGCTATGCGGCCCCTTGTCCTTGTTTTCGGCAATTAACTTGCCGGCCTGCTTGAACACCCAACAATCCCTGTTGGTGTGATTGGCTGGCTTGTCTGGGGTTCCATGTATTTGACACGAGCGATCGAGTATACGGTCCAAGCTGGATGGACCCGACGTACTTTGTTTGAATGGCTTTTTCCGCTGACCGGGTTTAGAGCCTTTGAATCCGGCATTGACTGCCGTATCTTCGGTATTTTCGCTGTTAATACGGCGCTTATGTTTGTTGTGACGTGACCTGCTATTGCCGTCCTTGGTATCCGGGGTACCATGGTTCTTTGATATGTTATTACTGCGAGCCAGCCAGCTGTCTTCTCACGCACAAAAGCGGGTCATGAGCGTCATGAGAGCTGCCATAGCTTTCGGCTTTCCCTGACCAAGGTGCAGGGCTAGCCACTCGTCTCGGATGTTATGTTTGAAAGCCGCTAAGGCCTCTGCATCCGGACAGTCGACGATCTGATTTTTCTTTGTAAGGAACCGAGTCCAGAATTGCCTGGCCGACTCTTCTGGCTGCTGAATTATGTGGCTCAAGTCATCGGCGTCTGGTGGTCGCACATAAGTGACCTGAAAGTTGTCGAGGAATGCGGCTTCCAGATCTTCCCAACAACTAATGGAGTCCGCTGGCAAGCTGTTAAGCAAATTCCGCGCTGGTCCTTTGAGCTTTAGTGGGAGGTATTTGATGGTGTGTAAGTCATCACCGTGGGCCATGTGGATGTGGAGGAGGAAATCCTCAATCCATACTGCGGGATCTGTTGTGCCGTCATATGATTCAATATTTACAGGTTTGAAACCTTCTGGGAATTGATGTTCCATTACTTCGTCTGTGAAGCATAAGTGGTGCGCGGCGCCTCTGTATTGGGTTATGTCGCGATGCAGCTCGAATGGGTCTTGCCCACTATGTTCGGCCCGGCCGGATTTTCTTTTCCTGTATCGGGTGTGACGTTTATCGTCTCGCAGAGTAGTGCGCCCTCGTGATCCGTAGATCGATCTTGCATGCTTTGCTTTGTCCTCCAATATGTCTCGCAGGTCTGGCATATCTCCCCATGCCTTTTTATTTGAATGGCGTCGGGGTGGAGGCTGAGCTTTTGGCTGGAATGCCTCTCTATCGCGGCCACGAGGTGGCCGATCAGCTGTATCATACGCTTCTTCCTCCAGTTGGGGTAGTAACCTGCACTTTGGGTAACTCTTGGAGGGACGCTCGAGTTTATATTCCTCGGCCGCGAGGACTTCAGTCCATCTGTCAGCTAGCAGATCTTGATCAGCTTGAAGCTGCTGCTGCTTTTTCTTCAGGCTATTTGCCGTGGCCATAAGCTGGCACTTGAAGCGCTCTTGTTCGACGGGATCCTCTGGTATGGCGAATTCATCATCGCCGAGGCTTGCCTCGTCTTTGGAGGGGGGCATGTAATTTTCATCCTCCTCCTCTCCGGCTGCCGCTCTCTTAGGAGACCTGGCTCCTCCATCCTCCTGCTCTAAATCTTGCTGGAGGGGATTGTTGTTGTCTTCGGCACTATCCGGAGTGTTATTATCTCCTGTGCCGGTATCACCACTTTTGCTTTGGCGGGACATAGAGCAGCGCCGCTGACGTCGGCGCTTGGGTTGTTTCTTGGAGGGGTCATCCTCCGCTATCTCGTCGCCATTGCCTTCTTTGGGTGTATCCACCATGTATATGTCAGATGATGAGGTGGCTTTCCAGTGCCTTATAGGCACTGGTTCATGTTCGTCTCCTACATCGTCGTCCATACCGTCGATGTCTCCGGAGTCGAAGTCGAGCATGTCGGTTAAATCATCGACAGTGGCTACGAAGTGTGTGGTGGGTGGGCGTCGAATTTTGTCGTCCGCATCCCAATCATGTTGGCCATAGTCCGGCCAGGGCTCTCCTGACAAAGAGAGAGACCTTAGTGAATTCAGAATGTCGCCGAAGGCCGAGTGCTGAATGATATCCGTGGCGATGAAGTCCATGATCGGCGCCCAATCGGATTTGATTAGCGGGGCCGCGGATGGTTCGGAGTCCGGAAAAGAGTCCGGCACCTTGGAGTCACGGGCTGCGCAGAGGGTTAGGCTGGTGTTCGGATCGATCGCCATTGAGATTGCAGTCCCTGAGGCGGTGTCTAACCGCCCGTCCTCGATTGGCGCGGTTGGCTCCGAGCTAAGGGTCGGACCTGATACGGGCGCAGCCTCTGGGGTACTGTTCAGTGGTAGAGCTAGGTCATACCCATCGTGACATTGCGGCGTGCCCGGCTGTGGCTCGAACCCGTAGAAGATCAAGTCTCCGCGAATGTCGGCTGTGTAGTTCAAACTTCCAAATCTGACCTGATGGCCAGGGGCGTAGCTTTCAATCTGCTCCAGATGGCCAAGCGAATTAGCCCGCAGTGCAAAGCCGCCGAATACGAAGATCTGTCCGAGGAGAAAAGTCCCACCCCGGACCGCATCGCTATCGATGATAGTAGGAGCCATCAAGCCTAACGGCGATGACACATAGGAACTCTCAATGAAAGCACCAATGTCGGTGTAAATACCGGCGGATCTCGGGTAGGGGGTCCCGAACTGTGCGTCTAGGCCGGATGGTAACAGGAGGCAGGGGACACAATGTTTTACCCAGGTTCGGGCCCTCTTGATGGAGGTAAAACCCTACGTCCTACTTGATTAATATTGATAATATGGGTAGTACAAGAGTAGATCTACCACGAGATCATAGAGGCTAAACCCTAGAAGTTAGCCTATGGTATGATTGTATGTTATGGTTGTTGTCCTACGGACTAAAACCCTTCGGTTTATATAAACACCGGAGAGGGTTAGGGTTACACAAGGTCGGTTACAAAGGAGGAGATATCCATATCTGTATTGCCTAGCTTGCCTTCCAGGCCAAGTAGAGTCCCTTCCGGACACGAGACGAAGTCTTCATTCTTGTATCTTCATAGTCTAACAGTCCGGCCAATGGAGATAGTCCGGCTGTCCGGAGACCCCCTAATCCAGGACTCCCTTAGTGACCTCATTCAGTTGGCGGTAACCTATGCACATACGGAGACTACCATCCTTTTTGCCCATGAAAATAGCAGTTGATCCCCATGGTGAAGAGCTGGGACGAATATAACCCTTCTGGAGTAATTCGTCAAGCTGTTTCTTTAGCTCCACTAATTCTGATGAGGGCATCCAGTAATACTTCTTGTATAACGGTGCGGTTCCGGGCACAAGATCTATTGCAAACTTGAGTTCCCGATCTGGTGACATGCCTGGCAGTTCTTCTAGAAACACATCAGGGTATTCACTGACCACAGGAATAAATTCCAATTCAGCCACAGCGGTGCAAAGTAGTTCTGGCTTGGGTATAGTCTTGCGAGCGTAAAACTTGGTAAGTTGCCCATTCAGACTGGTCAAAGTGACTTCTCGGGTTGCGCAGTTTATGCAAACTTGATATCGGGTCAACCGATTCATACCCAATATAATATCTAACTTTTCAGACTCAATGATTATCAGAGATGTTGGAAAGTAGACTCCGTTGATATTCATCCCCAGATCACGGCAGACCAGATTGCTCTTGATTATATATCCCAGAGTTTGTACCAGCATATATTTGCCCAAAATCATGCAAGGAAAATTGTTTTGGGCAGCAAAACTCCGAGAAATAAAAGAATGGGAAGCCCCAGAGTCAAATAAAATTACGGCAGGTATGTCATTAACAGAAAACATACCAATGACGACTTCTGGCTTTTCTTGGGCATCATCGGCGGAGATATGATGCACGTGCCTAGTGAAGTTTTGCTGGCTTGGCCATGACTCCATAAAGTTGACTTGTGGCCTGCTTAGGGCATTTATCTTGTTGTTCTTGGGGCACTGTTTGGCATAATGTTCGTGCTTCCCACAAATGAAACAAGAATTATTGCGCTGACGCTCCTCATGTGTTGGGTTGGTCACAATATTCTTGACTTGAGTGGTGGTCTTGTTAACATTCTGCTGCCAATTTGGCTTGAATTCCACCTGAGTCTGCTGCCAGGTACGAACCTTTTGCACTGGTTTCCCTTCCTTCTTTGGCTCAAACTTACGCTTGTTGTCGTTGTTAACAAGCCTATTATCTGCTATAAGCTTGTGCTCCCGTTCAGTAATGAAAGCCTTGTTTACCAGTGTTTGGAAGTATGCGAAATCAAGCATACTGAGAGTACACCGGAGTTGTGGATTTAGACCTCCAAGAAATCTGTCAATTCTCCTTTCTTCGGTGGCCACGTCATAAAGAGAGTAACGGGCCAGATGATTGAATTTTTGCAAATATTCTGCCACAGACTGATTTCCTTGGACAAGTGCGAGATATTCACGCTGCTTAGTCTTCATAACTCCAGTAGGGATATGATATTTTTGGAATCACTCCTTAAACTTTTCCCAGGTGATTTCCTCATCAGCCGGCCACATGGCCTTTGTATTTTCCCACCATATGGCAGCTGCGCCCTCAAGATAATGGGTGGCAAAGGGAACTTTATCATTTCCTTCCGTACGAGCAATCTCAAGCTTTTTATCCATTGTGCGCAACCAATCGTCCGCATCCAATGGGTCAACAATCTGAATGAAGTTGGGTGGATTGGTCCTCTGAAAATCGGACAGCTTTGAGTGATGACCATTCTGATTTCCATTTTGTCCAACCATAGCTTGCACATTTCTCAATATTTCAATCAGGTCATTGTTCCTTTTTTCTTCGAACATATGCAGAATTTGCTCGGTGGAGGGAGGATCAGGCGGTGGAGGTGGTGGCTGAACGTACGGCTCAGGAGAATGTCCTGCCTGTCGTGCGGAATGACGAATAGGAGTTCCCTCACGAACGTCACTAGTGCTGCCTCCCCACGTCGTCCTATTGTGGATTCTTCCCAAGACAACACAATCGAGATGAGAAACACCCAATAATAAAATTGGGGAAAAGCCAGCGACAAATCCCGGAAGAAAACAGAAGAGCGAAGAAAAACACGGCGAATAGAGTCTCAACGTAATTATACATAGACTCATACATGAAAGGTAAACAACATGACTGGTTCACTACTCTCATACATGCAACGAAACATCATGACTCGTACGACTACATCCGTACATGATCCAGACAACTGCGAATACTCAAAGATACTACTGCTCTGTTGGTGCTGCCGCGTCCTCCCCTAAAGCGGTCTCGGATCCCTAACTGACGTGGTTAACGGAAACCTCCGGGTTAAAGGTAACACGACGGCGCTGCCTCGAGGGCTCTCCCTCAGGGGAAGGGGTAGGATGAATCATCGGTGTTGCAGGAGTAGCGAGAAGTGAGACCCAATCAGCAGGAGTACTAAGAGGGTTCACGGCTGAGGCGCCCGTGCCACTCGGGGGAGTAACCGGCGAAATAGGGGAGCTAGAGTTGACTGGGACATAAGGGGTAAATCCTAGTGAAGACGGAGTAGTGGCAGATCTAGAAGTTACCAAAGTGGCGGCTTGAGCAGTACGGGGACGAGTCAGCTCTCGAGCCAGCTCGTGGATCATGAGATAGCTAGAAGTGACATAACGAGCAAGTTGGCCAGCAACACTATCAGACTCTGGATCAATGAGAGGGAAACGGACACGACCGTTGTCATGCAGAGATGGGTAATAGTAGAAACCTAGGTGGTTCTGCATTCAGACCTCGTTGTAGCGAAGCTCGACAAGGACCTCGAATGCAGCAAACTGGACAGCCTGAGAAGCGGTGGAGGTGTAACTGCTCCGAGAAGTGCGAGTGTAAGAACTGGAATCAGAACTAGTGCGCAGAGTGACCACTGCGTGATACTCATACACTGAATCAGCTAGATGCTCCCAGTACACACGATAGACTGGGTCGTCTCCGGGAGGGTACAACCGATGCCACACATTGCGGAGGAGGTTCATCAGCGGCAACTGGGACGGATACGGCACCGGAGCCATCTACACTCACAACCATTAGCAGGTTAGCATAAAAATATATAAACCGAATGCATCAATCAGCACAAATTACTACTGGCACTCAACTTAAACTTGCATCTAACGTCCAGTTAACACGTCACAGTCTAACGTGGCCTACGATCAGCGCGGCTCTAATACCAAGCGTTGTGGCACCCCGGCTCTGAGCGACCGGTTTGCCATGCATTGCCAGCCTAGAGACCATATCTTCTGGCAACACACAACATCTTGGTACAGAAAAACAACCGCTTTATTGATGCTCGTGCAACAGAGTTTACATTACAACAGCTGTCGAGGCCAAGCACCACACCTGGTGCGGCTAAAAAATATGTACATTACTTAGTGAACATAAAGGGGCCTCGATCCGAACAACTACGTGGCAGCGGAATAACGTCATGGTGGAAGCTCCATATCATAGGGATACCGATGTGGACATGACCTATACTCGAGCAACGCTCCTCTCCAACGTTACTTTCCTGAAATCTGGCATGACACGCCAGGTCAGTACATTGAATGTACTTGCAAGCTCACAACAAGCATAATCATAATGGCAAACAATATCATGATATTTAACTGATTATTAATAATGCAACACTATATGTCAACATGCTGTGATCATGCTCAAACGTCCCTCGGGACAGCTTACCAACTGTGATCATCCCTGGATCACAAACATACCACCAATGTGGTCTTTCACAAGAACAACCCGTGATCCTTACGGCGATCACAACCACAACCATCATCTGGTCCCAAATGCCTCGATGGTCTTTCTGCCATCCATCACAAATGCAAAGCTCATAGCTTAGGGTGCAATTTTTATTAAACGTTGACTCATGGTGGGACCTACTATGAGGTGTCCGTAACCCTGGACTTGCCTATCGATAGATTATACACTCTGCAGAGGTAGCACACTGTACCCACACCACGGAACCCATGGACTCGCATTCCCATTCGGGTGGACCAACGTCATTCCAACAAAACCCTTCCATTGCCACGATAGTCTCCCGGACACTCCGACCCACTCCCCAATGGGCTGGTCCTGGGTGGCCCCGTGTCTACCAAAGACACCCCGACCACCGTCGTGGTGAAAACACTCCCACTCGGGGACTCATTACCATAATCTCATCAACGAGCACACAAGATTATGCCTGCTTACCAGGCCAGGGCAAGCACGGCATAACCTTCCCTAGTTCGAGGCACCGACCAGAGGCCATGTCAATGGACCGAATCAAGGCCTTCCCAAAAAGGCAAATGTGGTTGCACTGGGAAAGAAACTGATTCAGCGGCACCATGACCCAGTCAATGGTATATTCAAGTTGAGTTATATTGAGGTTCAACTTCAAAATGAAAATGACCGGTGTCATAGCATGCCATGAAATGCAAAACTACACATGCATCACATAATAAAAATGACCGAGGTCATCCATATACACACCAAGCATAAACATCACCAACTCATATCACTTTACTGCTCAAAATGACTCACAACTTAACCAAAATATTTTTGCAACAAGTTTTATTAATTTCTCACGCAAGAAAGTAACTCCGATAAATTTCCCTTATGCTTGACAAAAGATTTCACTATCAACAACTCTTAATTTCTATATCAACTAAGTTGGGTTCAAGCATTCTGTAAGACAAGTAAAATGATTAAACAAGTATTTAACAGAATATTTTCTAGCAATTTTATCAATTTATGTAGGCAAGAACAAGCTTTAAATAATTTCTAACATGCATAACAAAATCATTTCTAACATCACCACAAATAAACCTTAACTTGCTTTACCCACTAAACTAGTTTTGATCATTCTGTAAATCAAGCATAACAACTAACCAATATATAACCGAATACAAATAACACAATAATTATTTAAATGCATGGATTAGTCATTTCATTCAAGTAAGAAAATCACAAATATTGAAATGACACCATGAAAATGTTGTTGTGGCTTGCCTTAGTGCAGCTGAGGTTCACAAGCCTTCTGGTGATCCTCAAGACAAGCCTCACCCTCTGAAAATAAATTTAAACACAAAAAGCAAATATCATGAATACTTCTGAAAATCACCAGAAATTCTAAACAGCTCAGAAAAATCTCATCTTTGGTGAGCTGCTAGATTTCTTTTCAAAGAACACGCTGCAAAAAGAATCAATTCATTTGGACTTATGGTTGAAGAGTTATAACTGTTTGAAGTTCTTTGGAATATAAATGATTTTGAATTTAAATAACAGATGAGGGAGGGCGACGTCGAAGGCGTAAAACCTCAGGGCGCCACCACTCGTACCGCTTCGCGCGCATACAGAGTGGCTGACTAGCGGGCCCCGCTAGTCAGGTGGGGGAAGGGGGAGAAAGAAACAGAGAAGGCCGCGACTTCGCCGGAGCTCTCGCCGGCGACGAGGGCTTCTTGGACCAAATGAGAAGGAGGGATTTATAGAGGGGACGATGGCGCCTCTGCCCATACCCATAGTGTGGCTAGGGGTGGTAGGACGGCGTCGGAAACAAGCTCTCAAGCGGAGGCAGAACACGGAGGTTGCCGGAGTTGAGGAAGAAGGTGAATGGAGGCCACTCCAGGGGCTCCAAGTGGGCGAAACGGCCTCACCGGAGAGAGGCGGAAGCCCTGGAGGGGTTGCCCTGGCCTGGGAGAGGCTAGAGCTTCCGCGGCGACTAGAGGGGATCGCCGGCGAGCTCGAGCTCGGGGACGGTGGCCCGAGGCCTGCCCGGCCGGGCTACGGCTTCCTACGCAGTCATGGAGTGTGTGGGAGTGCTGGATGGTGCTCGAGGAGGCCAGGGGTGGCCCTATTTATAGGCGAGCGGCGAGGGGGCTTCGGGCTTTGCCGGTGGACACCTGTCCATGGCGCCCGGCGACGAGCGGCGTCAGTGAGAGGGGGAGAAGGCGACGGAGGTCACGTGG
Source organism: Triticum urartu (assembly GCF_056163025.1). Taxonomy (NCBI): domain Eukaryota; kingdom Viridiplantae; phylum Streptophyta; class Magnoliopsida; order Poales; family Poaceae; genus Triticum; species Triticum urartu. The sequence continues at coordinate 186,709,489 of NC_141873.1, read as the reverse complement.
CAACTGTGGGCGAACGGAGACGAGCAGAGGATTGAGAGGATGGCGACGAGCACAGTGCGCTCCGCACTGTGGGGCTGGCCGGACCTTGCCCGTGCTCGCTACGGTGAGCTCCGGCGTCGGCTAGCGCCAGAGGGAGGTTAAGGGCTTAGAGACTAAGATGGTGGCACGGTTTGGCACGCTCGGGCAGGCGAGGGAAGCGAGCACGCGCGAACAGAGCGCTCGGTAACGCTCAAAGCGCGTCGACACGCATGCCAACACCCCTGGACGAACATGGTCACTGCGTGAACTATGACATCAGGCCGACCTAAGCACAAACTTGATGACTGGCATGATGTTTGTCGTAGTTTTGAGTGTTACCACGAATTGGTTTGGATCCAGGTGCAGTAGAGAGGTTTTTACAAGCCAGGTAAGTTTCTGACTAGTAACTTTGAACAGTTACTGTGGTCAAATGGCTGGGAGATTGAGGCTGTGCTTTGGAGGCTAGTTATAAGTTACTAAGGTAAAGATGCACAAGAAAGTTCAGATCAAATGGAGCAAGTAAAATGGTAGTTGTTGTAGAAACCACCATTTCTGTCTAGAACGGAAAATATTTTCTGTAGTAAAAATATTCCAAAAAGTGATGAAATATTTTTGCTCAGGGACGTGCCCTAGGGTTCATAGAATACTTGTGAATTATCTCAGATTTTTCTGAGCCATAAAAATTAGGGTTGCTTTGAAGCAAACATATCTGGCTAGGGTTTTTGAGAGAAAATGAATATTTTTCATTTAAGAAAAATATTCCAAAGGTTATTTTGGGGTGGATCGGAAGTGAAATGATGATTTAGGACAGAAGTGAAGCACTTGGTTGAAAGCCAAGGATTCCCAAGGGTTCAAGTCCTTATGAAAAGATTCAAGAACTCCATGTTTCAGAAAATTTTCAAATGAAAATCAAGCAAATTAGAGAGGGCAAAAACCAGGCTATCACATTTAGCGATTGCTAAGGCGCAACGTCTTGCACGTTTGTAGTCGGATCGTCAAAGTTGACACCACCAAATCGATAGTTATCATCTCATCGAAAGATCGGGACACCCTGCCTCTATGAAGTGGTATCAGAGTTCAGGTTACTCGGTGAGAATTTCCAGTTTTTCCTAAATTACATTTATTTTCTTACCTATTGTCCAAGAAAAAGCCACAAAAAAGTTAGATCTATTCATCCTTTGTCCGAGCCAGTCTGAGCCTTTGCAATTTTCTTTTCATTGCTTGCATAGTTGAATTATCGGTTGCATCGTCGTGTTGAGTTGCTGGTCGTAGTGTCTAGTTCGTTTAGAGTTTAGAGTTCTGTTCACATTAGTCATGTCGCCGCTGCATCGTTATCCCTTCCACTGTCCACCACCCATCCATCAATTTCTACCACGTGCTTCCCACCGTTCATTGTCATAATCATAAGTTGATATCGTTCACATCTTCGCTTGATCCAATCTGCATCTTATCTAGTTTGTTTTGGAAAGAGGGAGAGAGAAAAAAGAAGAGAGAAAAAACGAAAAAGAAAAAAATTTAGGAAAAAAAATAGAAGAAAAAAAACTAAATTCGGATCTATCTAGACTCAATCTCGTAGTTGAATTCGGATTGAAATCTGTTTTATGCACTATTCAGTAAAACAGGCATAACTTCCTCATACGAAGTCCGTTTTGGCTCCGCGAGGAATCAAATGAAAGCTAGCAACGAGTCGCATCTAAATAGTTGGAGAAGCTAGTTCAATATTTGCCACCTCAAAATCGGCTTCGAAATAGGTCTTTTTTCCCTCCGAAGTTCACAAACACAGCTTATTCTAGTTTTTCAGGCCAGTTTTAGAATTTTTTGACTCCTTATATCAACTCGGAATTGAGTGATTCCTTCTGTGTTTGAAAGCTTGAGTCAATATCATTCTTGTAAAAGATTATCAAAAAATTGGCATAAATTTTTCCAGAGAAAAGTTGGAGACAAAGTTGTTGATATATCCTGCTTGGATGTTGTTTCACATCATTATCTTTACTGCCGTTGTGATTTTCACATATATCTTGTTGTCCAGAGCTATTTATTATTCTTTATTGATGCTAGTTGTGCTATGTCGTGACCTCATTAGTGTTCTAGGCTCGCGTCTCTAGTCCGGTCTAGCCTAGGACCAGCACAGTACCATCGTTGAGCGTTTATTCAACATTGCATCTCTGAATTGATTATTGCTAATCTTTTGCTACCATATATAGCCAACCCAGCTCCACATATTTCAACATCGTGTATACGTACGTTTCCCTGGCAATCGCTTTACACAATCTTCGGAGTTATTTGACACCGCTGGTTGCCTGTCACCACCTGCTGCTTGGTAAGAACGTGTAAGATATTGATATTTGCTTTACTATGAGCGCTTTACCACCACACCCTAGTAGTTCATAGGAACATTATTCTTGAATTTTGTTTCTTGTTTCTACTAATCATGACAGGTTCCGGAGATAGAATTTCTTGGACGACGGACACATCTTCACCATCACGAGAGTTGGGACAACACACACAAGCACATGGCCAGGTTATCTTTTTACCGTCATTTGAGGGTAGATTTAATCCTGCTATTTATCTAGCTTGGGAGCTCGAAGTAGAACAAGTTTTTAGTCACCATGATTTTTCTGAACTTGAGAGAGTACGAGCTACCACTAGAGCATTTACTGGTTTTGCTTCTGTTTGGTGGAGTGTACATTGTAAGAAAAACATTGATAACCAACCCACAACTTGGAAAGATTTGAAATATGTATTGAGACAACAATATTTCCCTCCTTACTATCGTCGTGAATTGCTTCGCAAATTTGAACAATTTAAACAAGGCAACAACACTGTTCCTGCTTAGTACCAAGACTTCAAATCATATATGCATCATTGTGACAGAGAAGAATCTGAGGATGATACAATGAATGGATTTCTTGGTGGTTTGAACCATGATATTCAGGCAAGATTTCAGTATATTCCTCGTTGCATTACTGGTATGTATGTTCGTGCATGTACCTTTGAGAGACAGATACAGGAGGATGCATTGGGTGACAACAACAACTACTGTCGTGGCATTGTCACGTCAGATGTCCTTAGTGTGAGGACTTAGACGCGAGGCCAACGCATCTATGTGGTAGCTTGAGAGGGGTTGAGCGGAATCGAGAGACACAACACAAGACAAGGGTTTAGACAGCTTCGGGCCCCCGGGAACATCATCCGGTAACAACCCTACATGCTGTTTGAGGCTAGATCTCATTATCATCACGAGGGAGTCGCCGTAAACCGGCTCTCCTCTAGTTGTGTCTAGCCCTAGAGATTGTTTCTTGCTTCTTCCCCTTTGAGGAGCCCTGCCCCTCCTTATATATGTTGAAGGGGCGGGTTACATGTGGAGTCCAACTCGGACTTTAACTTAAACTATTTTGACTTCCCTTCCTGGGCTTCTTAACGTCTGCCGGTTTAACATTGTTCTGCCGGTTTAACATTGTTTGCCGGTTTAACATTGTCTGCCGGTTTAACATTGTCTGCCGGTTTAACATCAGCCAGTTTACCGTCTGTCTTAGCCATCTGTCTTGACTCTTTGTCTTAACTCTCCGCCGGTTTACCAAGTCCCAGACGGTTTACAACTCCAGCCGGGTCATACCGCGGGTATATCCCCGACATTAGCCCCCAGTTTAATTTGGATTTATCCATGTTAAACTGATCCTAAGCATCTTTAAATCCTTGTCATTTCCTTCTAGAAAATCTGAGTCAATAGACCAGCTTCATAATCAATTTGCTAACATTGGTTTGTCATAGATAAATATTGTGAAGAATAACTCCTTTGACTTCAGCTCCCAATGCTTAACAAATATATTGGCCTTTGAAATACTCATTTGATCTGCAGCCGGTTTAAGAATGTATAACTTGCTGGTTTGAGAATGTAAAACTGTGCCGGTTTAAGACTTGAACTTGCCGGTTTGAGAATGTAAAACTGTGCCGGTTTAAGACTTGAACTTTGCCAGTTTGAGAATGTAAAACTGTGCCGGTTTAAGACTTGAACTTTGTCGGTTTATCATTACCGGTTTATAAATATTGATGGCACCAGGTCATAATTGTAGTTAACATCAAGCTTGAAAATATACCTCTTATATGCCTATCACTTGTAGCCCCCAAGTCTTAAGAAGGTAACATAGCAACAGCTTAAGACTTGCTTCAATATGAATGTCACAATCTTGGAGAAATCCAGGTTGTTCATTTCAATCACCAGTCAGAACTGAGTATTCCACATATGTAGCCCCCAAGTGCTGGGTTGTCATGCTTGCAGCAACCTCGGACTTGAAATTGCTAACCTCCAAGGGCCGGGTTATTATGCAATAATGAGTAGAGACTTTGTAAATATGATCATGTAAACTTGAGCAGCAATATGTAGCCCCCAAGGGCCGGCTCAATAAGATAATATTGAGCTGGGACTTGATATATTCTTCAATGAAAATAACATCATATGATGTAACCCCCATCATGGGGCTTGAACCCACGTCCACAAGGCTAAGAGCCTTGTGCTTTACCAACTGAGCAGTGGATCCTTCAATAATAGATGAAAATATGTGTAACTTGAATTGTTGACAGGAGCAATTGGTAGCCCCCAAGGGCCGGCTTATTACGACGTGATGAGTCGGGTCTTCAATATGTGAGCAAACAATGACTTTGCATTAGCCCCCAAGTGTCATGATGCATGCTTGCAGCAACATGAGCCTTGTGTATTTGATATAATCCCAACTTGAATAATGTAGCCCCTAAGTGCCGGGTCGTAAGCCTGCAGCGACTCGGGACTATTCCTTCAATTATAGAATAAATCGTATCCATTGATTAAATAATAGCCATTGCGCTGAAGCGACTTTCAAAACCTTAATGATAATAGTGGTTATTGATAACCATAATAAAAATCCAGCCATGTTGGAATTTCAAGATTTGAATAATATAATCCGGTATGAAAACCTCAATCATTCAATATCATCATGAAAATTCAGCCAGTTTTGGCTATTAAAGATTTAAATACCTCATCGGTTGACAAGTAAATCCGAAGTTGAAATACCTGACGGCTCTTGGCCGATGACGACTTAATGCGCATTCATTGTAAGACGGAATTCTTATAACCCGGCGGGCGGGTCATAATGCCCAAACATATAGCCAGGGTTTATAACCAAGGCTGTAATTGAAGATAATCAAATATGACATAGATGATACCTGTGACATAGAATCACCTCATTGGTAACCAACTTTTGTAGTGAGGGTGGTAACCCCAATCTTGAGTATTGAGAACTCCTTCCTTAATTTGCCGGATTATGATAATAAACCGCACCGGGATATAGTAAACACCGGATTTTCCTTATAATACTGGCGACTTGTTAGTCAAAACCAAACCGGGTTAATGAATGCCGGATTATAACTGATCATGTAGTGACAACTTGTAGTTGAGAGCCAAGCCGGGTCAAGGACGCCGGTTTACCAGAAGATATTATGAACCTCAACAAAGGTGAAAAAACTTGGCAAATAGAACTAAAAAAGAACATGCGAGGCTTTTTACGAGCTGCCAGGCTCCAAATCGAGGCTTTTCATGGGGTGCCAGGCCGCTGAGTTAAACCATTTAACAAATTCTTTTAAGATGGGACTCCAATTAACCAATCGTCGTTTTAACTTTGACAAGTTCAGGGTCTGTATAAGATTGACTTGTCAAACGTTCGGCGGGTCATCCCAGGATTACCTGGACAGGAGTGGCTTACTTGATGAAGGCAGGTTAACCCAGGGTTTTAGGTGAATACACCAGGCTTCCAAGTCGTGGATTGATAGCCAATTATAAGGGTCCTTTCAAACTCTTTGTTGCTTTGCACAAAGAGCCCCCAAGTAACTTTTTGAGCTATGCTCAATGGGTGCCCATGTTTGAGTTTGTGCTTTTTGCAACACTCTCTTTGGCCCCGAAGTGAATTCATGTTGGCCTTACGCCGATCAAGAGGTGTAGCTATGGTTCAGATATGACCAAGCCCCCTAGTGATATCCCTTTTGTGGTTTCAAACCGATCAAGAGGTGTAGCTATGGTTCAGATATGACCAAGCCCCCTAGTGATTTTTCTGGTGGCCTTGCGCCGATCAGGAGGTGTAGCTATAGTTCGAATACGACCAAGCCCCCAAGTGATCAATAATATGATAAGCCAATAAGGCATGATACCCATGTTTGAACCACGCATCATGGCAGCAGGTCCTCTTCGGCAACTTTTAATTTTTTGCAAGAGATAAATTCTTCTTGAATCGGGATTTTGAATCGGATATTGAGAGCTTCAAAGCTTTGCGGGAGATAGCTTTCCCTTGAGCCGGATTATAAACCGGAATCCTTCTTTTTAAGCCGGAAATTTTTCTGACGGCCTTTAAATTTGCACCAATATGGTGGTTTAGGATCTTGCATTAGATAATTTTGCAAGCCGAAGTAATTGCTCTTTTAAAGAAAACAATACATAATATAAAAATATACTGGATGGATTTCACCTGATATGTTAAGCCGGAATTTACCCGCCATGGAACTTAATGATCATTTTCAGCAAAGCTGAGATCAATCTCGGGTGAATCAGCCACGGTGTTTTAAACAGGTGAGGACAGATGAGTGAATCACAGTCACTGTCCCAGCGAATTGATGTAGCTGCACGGGCGGCGGTTTGCACATACTTATTCAACGGCAAGCCGGTGCGGTCACCGATGCATGATGATGCTAATGCATACTTCCTAAGCACGGCATGGCACCTCTTTTATAATAAATCATCTGTCCTGCACATAAAAATATACAGACCAAAGTAATTGTTCTTTGATGATAAAAACAATATGTGCCAATAAAATAGACTTAGACATCACCTCACTTTGTCCTGACAACAGATTATTCGCAAGTAATACCAGTTTAACCCCAGAGAATATTGCCTGTGAGTCAATTAGCCTAATCACATCCTGCTACTGCGGTGGTTCAGCGGGCGAAGAGGTGGAAATACGCCGGTTCTGGCGCGGCTGCAGCAGCTCGTTGGTGGCGAGGCAATCCCTTGGAGTTGAGGCGGAGGCCGCAAACTCATGTTTTACTTTGCCGTGGCCAGCCGGCTTATAGGATTGCCCATGCATGTGCTTTGGCACCTGTACATATGAACAAGCTGACTACTGCCCTTTCCTTGGCAGTACTTTGTCACAGTTTTCTTTTAACACCCTTTGACTCTTCCTTCGTTTTCTTCTTTCCAGTTAGAACGAGTGCAGGGGAAAACAGGGCTCCTTCTCTGCGGAGCAAATGGCGAGAGCCCGCGGGGCCGGTGCCAGTCGCAGCAGAGGCGGTCCCGGAGCAGAATCGGCGCATGCGTGGGGCGGTTTAGCGTGGCGGCGGTTTATAGCGGGGCGATTCAACGGGGCAAAGAGAGGCCCGGCGGCCCGAGGAAGCAGAGTTGCAGAAGGCTCGGGCGATTTGACGCAGCAACGGGGTGACTTGCAGGTGAGCAGCAGCTCAAGGTAGTCGGCAAGCGAGGTGATGCTAAACCGGTGGCGCGGCTGCGGAGGCCCGTGGTCAACTGTGCTGGTTCAGTGCGGCGGCGAGGTGGTGGTTTGCGGGTGACCTGCCCCAAGGCAGCGGCTATGGCGTGTTGGGTTGGCCTGACCCGGCAATAGAGAGGCCGGCGATGCGGCGAGTCACGATGGCGCGTACGGAGGCGGCCGGGTTGGAGATGCGCGACCGTGGCCGGTTCAGCGGGCCGCGGCCGGGACGGCAAAGGCGGAGCAATTTTTACGAGACCACGGTGGTAACTTGGATTTGGCGAAACGGTTTTAATCCCAGCCGGTTTGACCGTCGCTGTGGCGTCGTGGCTACCACGAGCAGTTCCTGTGCGACAGGTCGCGGGATCAAATCTGGCCGGTTTGACTCCTCGTCCCTGCGGTTTGGAGGTGGCAGAGAACTGGCGCGGCGGTTTGGAGGTGCTTGTTTGGAGCTGCAGCAATGGAAGTGGCCGAGAACCAACCACGGCGGTTTGGAGGTGCTGGTTCAAAGCAATGGCCATGGCTGGTCGACATAACAGGTCTAGCGCTCGTCGTGAAAGCAGCGGCTCGGCGGTTTAAGGGGAGGCCGTGAGGGCGGCTCCGGGCGTGGCCGTTTGTGGCGTCCAGCCGAGGCAAGGCAGCAGTTTGAGGAGGCCCGGCGACGAGTTAACCAAGCGAGAGCCATGGCAAATGTGGCCCAAGGCGAAGACGAGCCCGGTCCGGCGAGGGTGGTCCAAGACAATAGCTGAGACGGCCAAGCCGGCCTGTGGCAGCCCGAGGTGAAATTTAACCCAGAGCAGAGGAACGGGTCGTCGCCCATTGTGGTTAAACGGCAGTCGAAAGTCCAGTTGACAGTTGATAATCCGTTCCCGGGTCGTGGCCGGCTTAAGGCGAATCTGCAGCGTCGGCAGCATAAAGTGCGACAAAACACGGTGGAGGTAGGCGAGGCGCGGGCGAGTCCGGCATTAGGTGTCAGCACCCCTGTCCCTGACAGACAGGCTGACCAGGAGGGCCCACCGACCCGAAGCTTGCCAGGCTCGCCTACCAGACCTGCCAGGACCAAGAAGCCCAACCTGCGAGTGACCGGACCGGCCTGGGTGCAGTAAGACCCAGCGACCCACCACTACTTAAGGCGACACCACCAGTGGAGCGACCATCCAGTGGATCAAGGCATCGGCGGCGGCAACCCTAACTCTATTCCCCTCCTGTTCTTCGTCTTTTATCCATACCTTGTAATCGAACCTGTGAATCGAGCTAGTGCGAGTGAATCGAGTGCAATTGCTTCCACCACCATTACGCCTCTTACATCTGGTATCAGAGACCACACCTACCACCCTTCTTCCGCGTTGATTTGGCGCAGTTCATCGAGACCAGATCCCTGACCCAAGCCCGCCCACACCTCGTCGCCATGGATCCGGCCGTCCAGTCGTTCTTGGAGCGGCTAGACACCACTCTGAAGGAACACACCGCCGCAATCAACGCGTCCAACGCCAAAGTCGACGATCTCGTGGCGTGGCGCCCCGATCTCGAGCGGCGCGTCGCCGATCTGAGCGATTCGGTGGTAGCTCTACAGCTCGCGCCCCCTCCACCACGCATGGACGATGCGACGACTCAGGCGCCTGCACCGACCAATCAACTACCTGCGACGGCCGGAACCCACATCGGGACCGCATCTGGCGCGGCGCAACCTCCACAAGGGCCCAATGGCCGCGGCGTCTACATCATCCCACGGGGGCCCCCGGCGGCGTCCTTCCAGACGCCGCCACCGCCCCCGGCAAACGGTCAGTACGACGCCCTGTCTTCACCTCCTCCTCTGTCCCCCTTTGCACATGCTAGTCAACTGCTCAGTGGACTGGGTCAGGCGCATCAATCCATCCAATTTCCACAATTCACTGGAGACAATCCAAAATTGTGGAAAACGCTGTGCGAGCAATGTTTTTCCATGTTTGCTATTCTGCCTTCCTTCTGGGTTCCCATAGCTGCATTGAACTTCTCCGGTTCAGCGTCGATCTGGTTGCAATCCATCCAGAAGCGACTTGCAGACTTTGACTGGGAATCTTTTACCGCGCTCCTATGCACACGCTTCGGCCGCGACCGCCACCAGACGTTGATTCGCCAGTTTTACACTGTGCGACAGACAACTAACGTGGCAGATTATATTGAGCAGTTTGAGTCTTTAATCATCTTAGTTCCTATTCTGACACAATTCATCCGTTCTATTTTCTCACCCGTTTCGTGGAGGGCCTCCGGAAGGATATTCGCGCGGTGGTGCTAGTTCAGCGACCGCCGGATTTGGATACGGCGTGCGCTCTGGCACTACTCCAGGAGGAAGTGGCCGATGGGACACCGCACAACTCCAATAGCGCAGGACACGTCCACGCGCGCATGGGTGCCACTGCCTCTACCACCACCACCTGTCACAGCGCGGCCGGGGGCGTCTACGAGTATGGCAACCGCGGCAGACCGTCGCGGGACGGACGCCGCACGCGCCGACAACACCAAGATCAAGGCGCTCCGTGACTACAGGCGCGCCCGCGGCTTGTGCTTCAAGTGCGGCGAGCGCTGGGGCCATGAGAACGTCTGCCCCACAACCGTGCAGCTCCATGTAGTCAAAGAAATGCTCGAGCTCTTCGGCCTCGACACAGGACTCGACAACACCACCACCAAGCCGCCAACGGACTCTGTGATGGCCATTTCTTGAGCAGCGCTGGACGGCAGCGTTTCCACCAAGGTGTTCCAACTGCTCGCGTCCATCCAGGGACGCGAGGTTCTTATGCTGGTGGACAGTGGCAATTCCACTTCATTCATCGACCAGCGACTGGCCGATCAGCTCGCTGGAGTGACCCCCCTTCACCAACAGTGTCGCGTGCGTGTAGCTGATGGCGGTGAACTCACCTGTTCAGCGAGCATTCCTGGATGTCAATGGTCGTCGCAAGGACTGGATTTCACTATGGACATGAAAGTTCTTCCCCTAGGAACATATGATGCCATTCTCGGCATGGATTGGCTGGAGGAACACAGTCCTATGATGGTCGACTGGAAGAGCAAAGTCATTCAGATACCAACACCAATGGGCCAGGCGCGTTTGTTTGGCCACGAAGCCAATTCTTCAACCTGCCATCTGATCACTAGCTTACAGTTGCAGAACTTGTGCCGGCAGGGCTCTTTGCTGCACATTGTCATCCTCTACCCAATCACCGATCAGCCACAACACAAAACAGCGCCAGCACCAGAATTGCAAGCACCGTTAGATGAATTCCAAGATGTTTTCGGGGAACCAACAGGACTGCCACCGCGCCGCGCGTGTGACCACAAAATTCCCCTCATGCCCGGCGCTCAACCCGTCAACATACGACCATATCGGCACAAACCTGAGCATAAGTCAGAAATTGAACGCCAAGTGGAAGAGCTACTACAGTCAGGGGTCATCCGGCGCAGTCATAACAGTTTCTCTTCCCCCGCGATCCTGGTGAAGAAAAAGGATGGTACGTGGCGTCTCTGCATTGACTACAGGCATCTCAATGCCATGACCTGTGTCAGCAAGTTCCCCGTGCCCATCATTGAGGAGCTGTTGGATGAGCTACACGGGGCAGCATGGTTCACAAAGCTTGATCTGCGGTCAGGCTACCATCAGATACGGCTGGCAAAGGGAGAGGACTTCAAGACTGCATTTCAAACACACATAGGTCACTATGAGTTCAAAGTGTTGTCGTTTGGATTGGCGGGGGGGCCATCAACTTTCTTGGGCGCCATGACAGACACATTCCATCCGTTGCTACGGGACTGTGTACTCTTGTTCTTTGACGACATCTTGGTGTTCAGCAAAACTTGGAAAGAGCATCTGGCACACCTGCGACAGGTCCTCCAACTCCTGCGCAGGGATCAAAGGAAAGTGAAGTTAAGCAAATGTGAATTTGGACAGCAGCAACTATCATACCTGGGGCATGTAATCAGTGACAAAGGGGTCTCTACTGAACCCAGCAAGGTGCAGGCTGTACAGTCATGGCCTACACCACAAGACGCCAGGGAGGTTCGCCGTTTCTTGGGACTGGCAGGGTACTACCGCAGATTTGTTCGCGGGTTCGGCATCATTGCTCGCCCTTTGTTCAACTTGTTGAAGAAGGGAGCCCCATTTGTTTGCACAGACAACACAGCTCATGCATTCGAACTGTTGAAGCAGCAGCTCACCTCAGCACCTGTCTTGGCCCTGCCCAACTTCACCAAGACATTTGTAATCGAAACAGACGCATGCGACAAAGGCATTGGCGCAGTTCTTCAACAGGAGGGCCACCCTATTGCATTCATGAGCAAAAGCCTGAGTCCGAGGTACCAAGGCCTTTCTACGTATGAGAAAGAATACCTCGCCATCGTAGTAGCAGTCGAACAATGGCGTCCGTACTTGCAACACAGCGAATTCGTCATTCATACAGACCAGAAAAGTCTGATCCACCTGGAAGAGCAGCGGCTAACAACACCCTGGCAGCAACGGGCATTCACCAAGCTTTTGGGTTTGCGCTACACAATCAGATACAAGAATGGCGCCGAGAACACAGCAGCTGATGCCCTATCCCGTTCCAAACCTACGGCAACACTATTAACAGTCACCTCCTGTCAGCCCAGTTGGCTCGAAGATGTGTTGTCCAGCTACAACTGTAACCCACAAGAATAAAAGTTGATGGAGAAACTGGCCATCAGGGAAGACCCCAAGGGACGTTTCACTCTCCAGAGCGGCATTCTGCGTTTCCGAGGACGTATGTGGCTCGGCGGCTCCACGTCCCTCCAGCAGAAGATCATGACTGCCTTCCATGACAGCCCACTAGGAGGTCACTCAGGATTCCCAGCTACATTTCGACGTATTCGTCGTCTGTTTGCATGGCCCAAGATGAAGATTCAAGTACTTCAGTTTGTTCGCCGTTGTCCCATCTGTCAACAAGCCAAACCTGACAGGTCAGCGGACCCCGGTCTTCTGGAACCCCTGCCAATACCTCAACATCCGTGGGACATGATCACCATGGATTTTGTCGAAGGGCTTCCTCGGTTAGGCAAATTCAACTGCTTGTGGGTCTTGGTCGACAAGCGCACCAAGTTTGCTCACTTTCTGCCGCTCTCCCACCCGTATACAACATCCAAGGTGGCTCTTCTCTACATGACCAACATCTACAGCGTCCACGGTCTTCCTAGTGCCATCGTATCCGACCGGGACCCGGTGTTCACCAGTTTGTTTTGGCGGGAGCTCTTCAAGCACGCCGGCACGAAACTGCGTATGAGCACTGCCAACCACCCTCAGACGGACGGGCAAACCGAACGCGTCAACCAGTGCATTGAAACTTATCTTCGGTGTTTTGTGCACGCCTGCCCACGACGCTGGAGCCATTGGATACCCCTCGCTCAGTTCTGGTACAATACTTCCCACCACTCGAGCATCAGTATGTCCCCGTTCAAGGCTCTCTTCGGGCACGAGCCGCGGCACTGGGGCATCACAAGCACAGCCGCGTGTCATGTCCCCGCATTGCAAACATCTCCACCGAGCCCAGCAATACATGAAAGAGCAAGCGGACAAACGCCGGTCGCCGCGTGCATTTGAGGTCGGTGATTCAGTCTACATGAAGCTTCAGCCTTATGTTCAAACCTCAGTTGTACGGCGCGCCAACCACAAGCTGTCATTCAAGTATTATGGGCCATTCAAAATCATTGCCAAGATCAATGCGGTGGCATACAAACTGGATCTGCCAGCGCAGTCCCAAGTGCACCCAGTCTTCCATGTTTCCCAGCTGCGCTGCTGCCTCACTCCGGGTACGATTTCATCTCCTGAGCTCCCTGTTCAATCTGACATCCCTGTAGTCCCTGTCGCAGTACTAGGGACGCGCTGGCGCAGGAAGAATGGTTCAATGGTCGAGCAAGTTCTTATATGGTGGTCGAATCAAGCGAGCACACCTGACAGCTGGGAAGACAAAGCAGCGTTATAGGATCGTTTTCCGGCAGCTAAGGCTTGGGGGCAAGTCTCCTCGCAAGGGGGAGGGGATGTCAGCACCCCTATCCCTCACAGGCAGGCTGACCAGGAGGGGCCACCGACCCGAGGCTCGCCAGGCTCGCCTACCAGGCCTGCCAGGACCAAGAAGCCCAACCTGCGAGTGACCGGACCGGCCTGGGTGCAGTAAGGCCCAGCGACCCACCACTACTTAAGGCGACGCCACCAGTGGAGCGACCATCCAATGGATCAAGGCATCGGCGGCGGCAACCCTAACTCTATTCCCCTTGTGTTCTTCGTCTTTTATCCATACTTTGTAATCGAACCTGTGAATCGAGCTAGTGCGAGTGAATCGAGTGCAATTGCTTCCACCACCATTCCGCCTCTTACATTAGGTGATTTCGCGGCTCGAGGCCACACCAGCGAGGATGACTCGGTGTAGATGTTACAGCATCCTGCTGTCTGACGGAAGTTGAGAGCAGCGCAAGGAAAATACTCGTCACGGAGGCCGGCGGGCTGGAACGGCGCAAGGCGACAGTCCAGCTGAAGAGGCGAGTGGCGGCTCCGTCTCGGAGGCAAGGCAGCAGCGGACCCGGAACGATGGAGAACCGCGGGGAGATTGGCAAGGACGGCCATGGGAACGAGGCGTGGCAGGGCTCGCGCGGAGGAATCGGCCGCAGGGGGCGAGGCGGACTTGGGCGGCGGAAAAAATGGCAGACTCACCCACGGCGGCTTACGGCAGCGGGTGTGAGCCGGCGAGGTGAGCGAGGCCCGCTCGTGGGGTGAGCGACAGGCGGTTTGAGAAGCTGGCTCGAGAACGGAGTGGCCGCTTGCCAACGGAGACCGGCTCAGGCGGAAGCAGGCCAGCAATGTGCAGTCGCAGTAGCAGAAACCGGGTCCTAGTTGACTTGTCTTTCCAACTCTTGTCCAATCAAGTGTCCAAATCGGTATAATAGCTATCCTCTTCTTTTTCTTCTTTTTGATTTCCACGTTGAGTGGATGTACTTGGCTTGTCCTGGAGGACGTGCGTGGACAACTGCTTGGCTGTACTAGTATGCATGCTCGGGACTTGGGCGTATACGTACCCTTGTTAAGAGACTTGCACTGATTTGCTTGACTCCTCTCCTTACGCTGCTATTTGGACGATATGCATGCATAGTTTTCCAATTATTCTGCATGCTTCGGCTTTGGTACTTGGCTAATCAGTGTTACGTGTTCCGATTAGAATATAAGTCGTCGGATTTGCTTTTGGATCTGCGGAATATATTCCTATTGCCTCTATGACAGAAAACGATCCGACGAAATACGTGTGACTGCTGCTTCTTGACTCGCGCGTCCATAACGACCCACTGAACTGATAAATTTCCAAACCGGCTCCTCCTCATCCGGAAACTTGCTACTTGTCGGCTTTTCCCATTGTTTTGCAGGTTTCACGTGAAGATACGGCAACTGACCCCTTGCATGCACGGGTGCCTAACTTGATCGATCGAAAGAAAACAAGGACTACGGCGGCTCGTCGGCCTTAGTGTGTCCGCCGCGTAATTCAAGGAGGAAGAAACTGTAGCGAAAAGTTTAATCTCAGTCTCAATGATTTTTTTCTATACTGCAGCGGTGGAGCGGACGCAACCCTAGTTCTTTCCTGATCACAATCTTGTGTATGCTCTTCTGACTGTTTGTCGCTGATGTAGATTCTCTCTTCGTCTAGAAAATTGTGAACTCTTTGATCCCTCAGAGAGATCCCTCCAAAAACTCAACATCATCGTGCGGTAGTCCCATGGTGGGCGCCAACTGTCGTGAAATTGTCACGTCAGATATCCTTAGTGTGAGGACTTAGTCGCGAGGCCAACGCATCTATGTGGTAGCTTGAGAGGGGTTGAGCGGAATCGAGAGACGCAACACAAGACAAGGGTTTAGACAGCTTCGGGCCCCGGGAAACATCATCCGGTAACAACCCTACATGTTGTTTGAGGCTAGATCTCATTATCATCACGAGGGAGTCGCCGTAAACCGGCTCTCCTCTAGTTGTGTCTAGCCCTAAAGATTGTTTCTTGCTTCTTCTCCTTTGAGGAGCCCTGCCCCTCCTTATATATGTTGAAGGGGAGGGTTACATGTGGAGTCCAACTCGGACTTTAACTTAAACTATTTTGACTTCCCTTCCTGGGCTTTTTAACGTCTGCCGGTTTAACATTGTTCTGCCGGTTTAACACTGTCTGTCGTTTAACATTGTTTGCCGGTTTAACATTGTCTGCCGGTTTAACATCAGCCGGTTTACCGTCTGTCTTAGCCATCTGTCTTGACTCTCTGTCTTAACTCTCCGCCGGTTTACCATCCGCCGGTTACCAAGTCCCAGCCGGTTTACAACTCCAGCCGGGTCATACCGCGGGGTATATCCCCGACAACTACTATTCCAGTTCATGCTCACCACCGTCGGTTGGTTCCTCCACCGTTGCACCTACTAGAGCAGCCCCACCTCGGATTGTGAACGCGACACCATCTCAAGAGTATGGGACATTGTCAATGTCCGTACCTACATCAGCTACGTCTTTGCGACAAGGTAACAATAAAGGTATTGATGATATAACTTCACATGAGAATGATGCATGCCTAGTTAACTTGAATGCATCATGTGTTGAGTTACCTGTTGATTTGAGCACACCTATTTTAGAGAATCTTGTTACTGTCATGAATGCGTCATGTGATCAAATAACTGAAATACCAACAATTTTGAGTGCACCCATTGAATTAACTGTTGATGCAAAAGAACCAATGTTTAATCATTTTGATATGACCTCTAATCTTGGTGATGATTCTATGTCCAATGACTTATTGCATATTTGTCAGGTGATTTCTAGTGCAAACTATTCAATAATCTATTTATGTTATCCAGAACAAAAATACTTCACACACTTTTGTGTTTTGTCTAATTGTAGGTGTATGGGACATTTATACAATCCACATATGAAGATAAGGGAAAAGGAGAAGTTTATGTTCTGTTCAAAAAGTCATCTCACGTCACTTTTGGGCCAAGAGAAGATAGAGTCCAAGTCTCTCACGTTTTGGATTCAGATTCGGACTTCACAGACATACGTGACTCAAAACGTCAACAACTTTCTCATACGGACTCCAAATTGGATGATTCTTTTTTGTTGGAAACTAGATTTCGTGCTCTTTCCAACCCAATTGGAATCACCTTCAAATTCGTCCGGAGCATTGAGATATCGACGAAACAATCTGACACTGAAGCAGAATCCGAGTCAAACAACAAGTCCAAAGGTGTTGCACCACCTCCACTTGGGCCCATGAGCCTTGTACGACCTAGGGTTAGTTTTAGGCTGCCTTGGGGTGTGTTCTCCCACCTCCTTGGCCGCCACCCCTTGCTCCTATATAAGTAGATCCATCTAGTAGCTTTTTGCTGGGGATTTGTTTAGTTAAAAGTTAGCCATTGCAACTTCGTGTACTTCGTTTGTGTCCAACGACCAGACCAAGACCGCTTACGGGTCCCTACCATTATAAATACTTCATATATATTTGCAATATACAGATTGCTTTATCATATTATTGCTCGTTCTTCGATTGCTTGCTGGAATAGATCTTCGTGGTCAGGATGTGACGCCCGGATAATTAAGCTACAGTAAACCTTTGCTAATGATGCCACGTCACCTCGGTTGCTGTTGATAAAATCACTCTAGTTCAAAATGATTCAAATTCAAATTTAAAATATAGGCAAACAACAAAAGTTTTCAAACCATGAAACCAAAATGTTCAAGGTGGGTCAGATAAATCATGTGTAAATGTGATGGAGAAACCAAACCTTGATAAATTGTTAAGGGCTCTAAACTAATTAAAACCGTAGTGAAAACAATTGAACAAATACCTCTTGGATTTTTTTAAAAAAATATTAGAAATATTTTATTGTGGGTTAAGAATTGATGTGAAAACAATTTGTTTATAAATACTAAATTAGGTACTAGTGGTGATTTTTGTAAAACTAAAAAATTAAAAGAAACTAGAAATAAAACAGAAAAAAATAAGAAAAAGAATCAAAACAAAAACAGAACTAACACACACAAAAAAAGAGGAAAGAACCCCACCCAGGGCTCCGGCCCAGCAGCCCCCGACCCAACTGGGCCAAGTCCCGGCCAGGCCGGCCCACCCCCCATGGCTCCTTAACCCGACTCCCCTCCCAGTCAACCCTAGCACCACTCCCACTCCTCCCCGCCGCCCTCCCGATCTGGATCGGGCTCGACCCCGATCCCGTCGCCCCCATCCCACGATCCCCACTCTCCCTCTCGTTTCCCCACTCTCTCCCCTCATTCTGGATCGGGGGCGCTTCCCCCCTCGACCCCGGCGCCCGCGTCGACCGCCACCGCCGACCCCACCGCTGATCCCCGACAACGGCGCCCCGCGACCCACCTCGCCGGAGAACCCCCTCGCCCGATGACTCGTCCTCCTCCCCGGACCCCTCCCACTCGGCTGGTTCTGGATCGGGGAGGGGATCAATCCCGCGCCACCCGTCGCCGCCGTGCTCGGCCACAACGTCGGCGCCGCTCCACCGCCCCTCCCTCGCTGGACCGTCCTCGTCTTCCTCCTCAACGGCCGTCAACGAACCTCGCCGCCCTCGCTTCCCTCCATCGCCGGTGAGGCCCTCGGCCTCCTCTTCCCCTCTCCCCCTGTCGAACACCGTCCGCCTCGCCCGACGTCGTGCCCGCCGCTCCAGGCCGCACTCGCCCTCCACCACTACAGCCTGCACGCGCTGCACCCGCGCCGTGGCCGACCCTCTGCTGCTGCTCTATCCCACCGCGCTGCCGCCATCTTCCCCACCCGTCGACCTCGCCGTGCTCTGCGGCCTGCACTGGCACCTCGCTCGCGCTCGCCACAACCATCGCCACAGCGACCGCGTCCTCCTCCACACGTGCACGCCGCCGCCCGCCTGCGCCACATCCGCCTCAGCCGTCGCTGCCAGGCGCTGCTCGCCTCCGCCCTCGCTCGCCGGCCTCTCCGGCGCGGCCAGTGCCTCCCCTGGCCACACCATGGCCATAGATGGCCCCCTGTGTGTGTGCCATAGCCAGGGCGTGGCCTTGTGCCACTGACCACAGGGGCCCACCCCCTGTTTAGAACGAATTTTAATAACATATAAAATTAATCAATTAATTAATTAGCAAATCAATAAATTAACTTAATTAACTCTGTTTAAATTAGCCTAACTACCTAATTTAGTTAATTAAAACTTGTAGTTTAGTTAGGTCTATGACAGAACGACCCCACATGTAAGTTTGACCCAGTCAACAGCCCTGTTGACTGCTGACATCATGCTGATGTCATGATGATGTCATAACCCTGTTTTCTATTTAAATTAATTCTGTTTTTCCGAAATGATTTAAAAACTTTAATAATTCATAGAAAATAAATCGTAAGTCGGATGAAAATAATTTGTACATGAAAGTTGCTCAGAACGACGAGACGAATCCGGTTACACAACCCGTTCGTCCGCCACACCTCCCTAACCTATCGAACTCGTAACTTTCCCCCCTCCGGTTCATCTGTCCGAAAACGCGAAACACCGGGAATACTTTCCCGGATGTTTCCCCCTTCACCGGTACCACCTCGTACCGCGTTAGTGGCACACCTAGCATCACGCCTTGTCATGTCATGCATTTGTTTGCGATATATTTATTGTTTCTTCCCCCTCTTCTCTCGCTAGACATCGAGACCGACGCCGCTGCTACCCAGTACGACTACGGTGTTGACGACCCCTCTCTCTTGCCAGAGCAACCAGGCAAGCCCCCCTTGATCACCAGATATTGCCTATTCTCTTCTATACTGCTTGCATTAGAGTAGTGTAGCATGTTACTGCTTTCCGTTATTCCTATCCTGATGCATAGCCTGTCCTTGCTACTACTGTTGTTACCATTACCTGCTATCCTACTGCTTAGTATAGGATGCTAGTGTTCCATCAGTGGCCCTACACTCTTGTCCGTCTGCCATGCTATACTACTGGGCCGTGATCACTTCGGGAGGTGATCACGGGCATATACAATATACTTTACACAGTTACCTTACCTGTGATACTGTTCGGAGATGGGGGCTGAAGGGGCAGGTGGCTCCATCCAGGTAGTGGTGGGCATGGGTTCCCGACGGCCTCCGGCTGTTACTTTGTGGCGGAGCGACAGGGCAGGTTGAGACCACCTAGGAGAGAGGTGGCCTGGCCCTGGTCGGCGTTCGCGGATACTTAACACGCTTAACGAGATCTGGGTTTTTGATCTGAGTCTGGCCATTTGGTCTATACGCACTAACCATCTACGCGGGAGTAGTTATGGGTATCCCGGCGTCGTGGTATCAGCCGAAGCCTTCGTGACGTCAGCGACTGAGCGGCGCGCGCCGGGTTGGAACGTAAGCCTGCTCTTGTATTAATGGGGCTAGTTCTGCTTCCGGCCGCGTTCGCAACGTGCAGGTGTGCTATGGGCGATGGGCCCAGACCCCTGTGCGCTTAGGTTTAGACCGGTGTGCTGACCTCTCTGTTGTGCCTAGGTGGGGCTGTGACGTGTTTATCTTCCACGGCTGGGCATGACCCAGGAAAGTGTGTCCGGCCAAATGGGATCAAGCGTGTTGGGGTATGTGGTGCACCCCTGCAGGGAAGTTTATCTATTCGAATAGCCGTGATCTTCGGTAACAGGACGACTTGGAGTTGTACCTTGACCTTATGATAACTAGAACCGGATACTTAATAAAACACACCCTTCCAAGTGCCAGATACAACCGGTGATCGCTCTCTCACAGGGCGACGAGGGGAGGATCATCGGTTAGGATTATGCTATACGATGCTACTTGGAGGACTTCAGGCTAATCTCTTCTACATGCTGCAAGACGGAGGCTGCCAGAAGCGTAGTCTTCGAAAGGACTAGCTATCCCCCCTTATTCCGGCTTTCTGCAGTTCAGTCCACATATGATACCCTTTTTCCATTTGATACCAATGCATACATATGTAGTATAGCTCCTTGCTTGCGAGTACTTTGGATGAGTACTCACGGTTGCTTTCTCCCTCTTTTCCCCCTATCCCTTCTACCTGGTTGTCGCAACCAGATGCTGGAGCCCAGGAGCCAGACACCACCGTTGATGACGACTACTACAACTTCGGAGGTGCCTACTACTACGTGCTGCCCGCTGACGACGACCAGGAGTAGTTTAGGAGGATCCCAGGCAGGAGGCCTGCGCCTCTTTCGATCTGTATCCCAGTTTGTGCTAGCCTTCTTAAGGCAGACTTATTTAACTTATGTCTGTACTCAGATATTGTTGCTTCCGCTGACTCGTCTATGATCGAGCTCTTGTATTCGAGCCCTCGAGGCCCCTGGCTTGTAATATGATACTTGTATGACTTATTTTATTTGTAGAGTTGTGTTGTGATATCTTCCCGTGAGTCCCTGATCTTTATCGTACACGTTTGCGTGTATGATTAGTGTACGATTAAATCGGGGGCGTCACAAGTTGGTATCAGAGCCGACTGCCTGTAGGAATACCCCTTTCCAACTCCTTGGCCGAAGTCGAGTCTAGGCATTGCAAAACTTTTACTAACTTGGTTGTGTGCCTTATGGGCCCACGTCACCATCCGGGTGGTATTAGGATCTTTTACTCCTCGATCATTACTCTGGGACTCTGAACTCTCTTCTATTCGGGTTAAATGAATTTTGCTAAATCTAACATTAGGATCTCGTTATCACTTTCACCCGGAGAGCCCCTTATTACTGATGATCGTCTGCTGTACGTGAAGACTCTGAAGATACTCTTCGCTGTTAACCCGAGAACTTGTGTTCATCGCGTTTGCAATTCCCCTTCCACCGTCAACCCTTATGGATAAATACTTGCAGTTGTTATGCTTACATACATCCCTAGTTGGTCTTGTTATTACAAGATACCCCGAAATACTCGTCATTGTTTCGATAATCCTTTGAGCTTACTGCCTTGCTATTCTTTGTCATCTGAATACCCCTATAGATAATTCCTCGCATTTGTCGAGTATCTTTTCATCCCTAGTTGTTCAAGTGTTTCATGAAGGTCTTCGAAATACTATTCGATCTTCCGAAAATCCTTAGTAGCTTAATGCTCTGTGAATACTTGTCTGCTTACATTATGGTTAATTCCATATGTCTAGTAGTCTTCGTTGACATCCCTTGACTTTGCCATTTTGACCCTAATGATTCAATATGTGCGTATGCACGCGATCATCAGGATATCCTTTTAAATTATCTTCCCGGCTCAAACGGCATTTTAAAACAGGAGCTGGATCTCGACCAATCTAATTGCCATCGATTATTCCCCTAAGCCTACTCGGCTTACCCATCCTTAATCAGAGCCCTTGCTTCTGATCCCTTGTCTTGGAATTCATAATTCATTTGCCTTTGAGCTTTGAGTTAGTCAGTTGTTTCTATAATCTGATCTCCTTGCCTTCTTTCTTCCTCTGGTTGAGTATCGATGCTCACGTCGGATCCCTTGCGGACCACCAGACCCTTTGCCGGATTTTATACAACAATGTCCTTCATATTCAGTAAGCCTGTGAGCCTTTTCCTTGGATACATAATGCCTTTAGTAAATTGTATCCTCTGTTTCCTCAACCATGCTTTGTTTCCGAGCTGGTGGTATTTACGATTGAAGCTTGTGGTATATGTTCCTAAGATGCCCCTATGGGTTGAACCTATACCTGCTCTAAAACTGTGTGAACCCAAAAGATTTCACGGGTCATACTTATCTGGTATTGCACCAGGTAAAAACTTTCGACAAGTAATGTCATTTTTGAAATACGAGAGGTGAATGAAAGGTTATGCGTTGAACAAGTGGGAGTCGACCTTGAACCCTGTGTTCATGCCCATGGACACGATGTAGATCTTATCATTAAAGCTTCTGTTAAATTAATTATTCCTTTGCTATAAGTTCATCTTATATCTGGGATCTGGCCTTTTTCAATCGTGGTTTCGACCATGTTCTTCTCTGATCCCATTTCTCGGGCAAGTTTAAGCACCTGTCTTCTATAGAGCAATACCCCAGTCCAACCTCTACTTTGATCTGTCGTCGAGTATTACCCTCCTGGTACCTCGAGATTGTCATGGAACTGCATAGCTTCTTATGAGTTCTTCATCAAGTGCTACATTCCCACTGATTCCAAGTTTTCACGGGCTCTGAGTCATTAAACACTCAAAAACACCGATAACTGAACCGAGTCTGCACTACGGTTCAACGACACATGATAATCTTCTTTAAGTACGAGTTTGTACCCGACCACGCCATTCCTAGCCTGTATGGCTATATCATTGTCGTGGTGATTTTAACTGTGCTACCTGGTCCTTATTCTCGGAGCACCACTTCGACAATGAGCTAAGCTTACGTCGATTTTCCTTGTCATATCATTTCACCTTGAAAAGCAAGCTTGATTTCGAGTTTGTGTCGTACTCATGGTCCCAAGAACGTTTTGCTTCATCATCATTTGACTTGATGTCATCGCCAACCGATTACATCTTCATGAAATCTCTCGACAAATGTGTCGTGGTCATCATCAACATCCTGAGCTCTTCCAAGATATATATCGAACTCTTGATGAGAAATACCATCCTCGCCCCTCAATGGTTTGTGTTATCACCGACCACTTTATTGCCTTCCGTTCAACACAAACTTATTCGTGTTTTGTGTTGTACCTTGAGATCCTTGCTATCCAACTTATGTTATGTTCTACCTTGGAGTATTGCTATCTTTTAGGTCAAGAATGTCATGGGAAATTCACCACCCTTAAGAATTCTTGATACAAGTGATACTTATTAACATCACCATTCTTTTCTTGGTCCCCGTGTTGTTTCTAACCGGAATACCGACAAATGGTCTGTGATGTGTAAATTCTAAACTTCTAGCAACCCTATTGCTTTGAAGTTATTGGTCTGCAGTTTCTTTAGAAATTCTATTGCTTATTGAATCATCATTCGAACATTGATCGTGCTACCTAGTCCAGATTCCTGGGTGCACCCTTCTATCATTGTTCAGTTGAGTATGTTCCCCTCGAGCATACATCATTATATCATTGATCCGACAAATGATATTTCCTTGTTCACATAATTGTGGAAATCCATCTTTTGGAAATCTCGATGAATTGTCGCTAAGTTCATCAGCCACCTCCTCATTCTATCCTTGATTTAATAATGAACTCATGATTCGGAACTTGCTTCCACAGTTCAATTCCCGAGAATCTTACAATGTCATCTTGACAATTTGTGTTGCACCTTTTCTTCTCAGGCATCCTGAGTCTAAGGTATCCTAACACCGATCAGATCTAAATCTCGGTCAGATATGATGGTTGGAACATTTTTCCAAGAGTTATAACACTGGTCCTTTATGACCCGGTAAGGTGATGGCATGCCCAACACACCTGGCCGGAGGCCCTATTGTTATAAATTCCTTTTCAGCAAGGTTAGCCATTCTTCCACGAGGAAATTGTAAGACTTATTCTATAAGTTTTTCCTGATGGATCCTTTGCATATCCAAAGTCCGATCTTTGCTTGAAGACCATGTCGATGCTATCTCGAAGCATGCCTGTGGTACTTCGATTTTTCAATAAAAACATTTGAAGCATAATGCTAAATGTTACCTGCTCAATTATCCAAACACCGTTGCATGGGTAATGTCATGAAATTTCTTTCCCCTTTCCTAAAGAGTTTTTATTATATCCTGCCAAGGATATCATGCTATTCTTGTCCTTGGGGAGGATATACCCCTGATATATGTGTTTAAACACATTTTCCTTTCCATTATTTGGTTTAACCTTTCTTGTGATCTATATGATCTAAGCAGTAATATTCTCCTGCTTATGTATATGCCTCGGTGAACAATTCTGTCAGCAAGACCCTGTTACTGTTGTTGATGACATTTCGGTAGCCACCGATGGACGGGAACCTTGCCTATTGGCCCGCCTCGTTCAACGAGCAGGAAAATGGTTCTCTTCGTCCCTCGCCCTTGGTACCAACGTTGTTGCCGACATAGCTGACATGGTACTCCCTGACACGCCTTGCTATCATGACCGTGCAAGATGTCACTGCTCCTATTAAAAAAAACCACATGGTGGGCCCATAACCCACAGTTTCCCAGGATCGAAACCTGACTCTCATGTACACCCCCTGTTTCCAAGGTTGATCCTCGCGCGTGGACTCGTATGTAATTCACGAGCCACCTTCAGGTATGATATCGGACACAATACTTATTCCTGTTGCTTTGACCCTTTCACGCCCTATAACAGGCATCGAACGATTGCCTGCCCGCTCGAAACTTCCCAGGTTACCTCTTTACTTTGCTCTTGATATTTTCTTAAGTTTCGATTCGAGAGTTACTATCCGCCACCCTCCTTGATGTTCTCTACCAGATACGTGACCTTGTAGAGGTCAATTCTTCTGGAGATACCCCTTATCATTTTTCGTAAGTACGATGGAGTTCCCGAAGAAAGGATGCCGGCTTCATCATGATGACCTGAAGCAGAGAAATGAAGACATCAACATAATGAATCGACCTCTTCGAGAAGACCAACTAAGACCGAGAAGACTCGTTAGAATTTCGTATCCAAATCCCTTCCCCCTTACTCCCCTCTTAAATCTCGGGACGAGATTTCTTGTAGTGGAGGAGAATTGTGATGCCCGGATAATTAAGCTACAGTAAACCTTTGCTAATGATGCCACGTCACCTCGGTTGCTGTTGATAAAATCACTCTAGTTCAAAATGATTCAAATTCAAATTTAAAATATAGGCAAACAACAAAAGTTCAAACCATGAAACCAAAATGCTCAAGGTGGGTCAGATAAATCATGTGTAAATGCGATGGAGAAACCAAACCTTGATAAATTGTTAAGGGCTCTAAACTAATTAAAACCGTAGTGAAAACAATTGAACAAATACCTCTTGGATTTTTTTAAAAAAATATTAAAAATATTTTATTGTGGGTTAAGAATTGATGTGACAAGAGTTTGTTTATAAATACTAAATTAGGTACTAGTGGTGATTTTTGTAAAACTAAAAAATTAAAAGAAACTAGAAATAAAACAGAAAAAAATAAGAAAAAGAATCAAAACAAAAACAGAACTAACACACACAAAAAAAGAGGAAAGAACCCCACCCAGGGCTCCGGCCCAGCAGCCCCCGACCCAACTGGGCCAAGTCCCGGCCAGGCCGGCCCACCCCCCATGGCTCCTTAACCCGACTCCCCTCCCAGTCAACCCTAGCACCACTCCCACTCCTCCCCGCCGCCCCCACGATCTGGATCGGTCTCGACCCCGATCCCGTTGCCCCCATCCCACGATCCCCACTCTCCCTCTCGTTTCCCCACTCTCTCCCCTCGTTCTGGATTGGGGGAGCTTCCCCCCTCGACCCCGGCGCCCGCGTCGACCGCCACCGCCGACCCCACTGCTGATCCCCGACAACGGCGCCCCGTGACCCACCTCGCCGGAGAACCCCCTCGCTCGATGACTCGTCCTCCTCCCCGGACCCCTCCCACTTGGCTGGTTCTGGATCGGGGAGGGGATCAATCCCGCGCCACCCGTCGCCGCCGTGCTCGGCCACAACGTCGGCGCCGCTCCACCGCCCCTCCCTCGCTGGACCGTCCTCGTCTTCCTCCTCAACGGCCGTCAACGAACCTCGCCGCCCTCGCTTCCCTCCATCGCCGGTGAGGCCCTCGGCCTCCTCTTCCCCTCTCCCCCTGTCGAACACCGTCCGCCTCGCCCGACGTCGTGCCCGCCGCTCCAGGCCGCACTCGCCCTCCACCACTACATCCTGCACGTGCTGCACCCGCGCCGTGGCCGACCCTCTGCTGCTGCTCTACCCCACCGCGCTGCCGCCATCTTCCCCACCCGTCGACCTCGCCATGCTCTGCGGCCTGCACTGGCACCTCGCTCGCGCTCGCCACAACCATCGCCACAGCGACCGCGTCCTCCTCCACACGCGCACGCCGCCGCCCGCCTGCGCCGCATCCGCCTCAGCCGTCACTGCCAGGCGCTGCTCGCCTCCGCCCTCGCTCGCCGGCCTCTCCGGCGCGGCCAGTGCCTCCCCTGGCCACACCATGGCCATAGATGGCCCCCTGTGTGTGTGCCATAGCCAGGGCGTGGCCTTGTGCCACTGACCACAGGGGCCCACCCCCTGTTTAGAATGAATTTTAATAACATATAAAATTAATCAATTAATTAATTAGCAAATCAATAAATTAACCTAATTAACTCTGTTTAAATTAGCCTAACTACCTAATTTAGTTAATTAAAACTGGTAGTTTAGTTAGGTCTATGACAGAACGACCCCACATGTAAGTTTGACCCAGTCAACAGCCCTGTTGACTGCTGACATCATGCTGATGTCATGATGATGTCCTAACCCTGTTTTCTATTTAAATTAATTCTGTTTTTCCGAAATGATTTAAAAACTTTAATAATTCATAGAAAATAAATCGTAAGTCGGATGAAAATAATTTGTACATGAAAGTTGCTCAGAACGACGAGACGAATCCGGTTACACAACCCGTTCGTCCGCCACACCTCCCTAACCTATCGAACTCGTAACTTTCCCCCCCTCTGGTTCATCTGTCCGAAAACGCGAAACACCGGGAATACTTTCCCGGATGTTTCCCCCTTCACCGGTACCACCTCGTACCGCGTTAGTGGCACACCTAGCATCACGCCTTGTCATGTCATGCATTTGTTTGCGATATATTTATTGTTTCTTCCCCCTCTTCTCTCGCTAGACATCGAGACCGACGCCGCTGCTACCCAGTACGACTACGGTGTTGACGACCCCTCTCTCTTGCCAGAGCAACCAGGCAAGCCCCCCCTTGATCACCAGATATCGCCTATTCTCTTCTATACTGCTTGCATTAGAGTAGTGTAGCATGTTACTGCTTTCCGTTATTCCTATCCTGATGCATAGCCTGTCCTTGCTACTACTGTTGTTACCATTACCTGCTATCCTACTGCTTAGTATAGGATGCTAGTGTTCCATCAGTGGCCCTACACTCTTGTCCGTCTGCCATGCTATACTACTGGGCCGTGATCACTTCGGGAGGTGATCACGGGCATATACAATATACTTTACACAGTTACCTTACCTGTGATACTGCTCGGAGATGGGGGATGAAGGGGCAGGTGGCTCCATCCAGGTAGTGGTGGGCCTGGGTTCCCGACGGCCCCCGGCTGTTACTTTGTGGCGGAGCGACAGGGCAGGTTGAGACCACCTAGGAGAGAGGTGGCCTGGCCCTGGTTGGCGTTCGCGGATACTTAACACGCTTAACGAGATCTGGGTTTTTGATCTGAGTCTGGCCATTTGGTCTATACGCACTAACCATCTACGCGGGAGTAGTTATGGGTATCCCGGCGTCGTGGTATCAGCCGAAGCCTTCGTGACGTCAGCGACTGAGCGGCGCGTGCCGGGTTGGAACATAAGCCTGCTCTTGTATTAAGGGGGCTAGTTCTGCTTCCGGCCGCGTTCGCAACGTGCAGGTGTGCTATGGGCGATGGGCCCAGACCCCTGTGCGCTTAGGTTTAGACCGGCGTGCTGACCTCTCTGTTGTGCCTAGGTGGGGTTGCGACGTGTTGATCTTCCATGGCTGGGCATGACCCAGGAAAGTGTGTCCGGCCAAATGGGATCAAGCGTGTTGGGGTATGTGGTGCACCCCTGCAGGGAAGTTTATCTATTCGAATAGCCGTGATCTTCGGTAACAGGACGACTTGGAGTTGTACCTTGACCTTATGACAACTAGAACCGGATACTTAATAAAACACACCCTTCCAAGTGCCAGATACAACCGGTGATCGCTCTCTCACAGGGCGACGAGGGGAGGATCATCGGTTAGGATTATGCTATACGATGCTACTTGGAGGACTTCAGGCTAATCTCTTCTACATGCTGCAAGACGGAGGCTGCCAGAAGCGTAGTCTTCGAAAGGACTAGCTATCCCTCCTTATTCCGGCTTTCTGCAGTTCAGTCCACATATGATACCCTTTTCCATTTGATACCAATGCATACATATGTAGTATAGCTCCTTGCTTGCGAGTACTTTGGATGAGTACTCACGGTTGCTTTCTCCCTCTTTTCCCCCTATCCCTTCTACCTGGTTGTCGCAACCAGATGCTGGAGCCCAGGAGCTAGACGCCACCGTTGATGACGACTACTACAACTCCGGAGGTGCCTACTACTACGTGCTGCCAGCTGACGAGGACCAGGAGTAGTTTAGGAGGATCCCAGGCAGGAGGCCTGCGCCTCTTTCGATCTGTATCCCAGTTTGTGCTAGCCTTCTTAAGGCAGACTTGTTTAACTTATGTCTGTACTCAGATATTGTTGCTTCCGCTAACTCGTCTATGATCGAGCTCTTGTATTCGAGCCCTCGAGGCCCCTGGCTTGTAATATGATACTTGTATGACTTATTTTATTTGTAGAGTTGTGTTGTGATATCTTCCCGTGAGTCCCTGATCTTGATCATACACGTTTGCGTGTATGATTAGTGTATGATTATATCGGGGGCGTCACACAGGATGACCGTGCTTTCGGCATCATCAATAACCTCAGGAGATTGGTTTAGCGATTGCTAAGGCGCAACATCTTGCACGTTTGTAGTCGGATCGTCAAAGTCGACTCCACCAAATCGATAGTTATCATCTCATCGAAAGATCGGGACACCCAGCCTCTATCATCCCTAGAACAAGAATTAGGCCACCATATGAATCAATCATGAGGGCATCTTATGGATCTCGAAACAAAGATGACAAAACATAGATCCTTGCTTTATGCCTAGCTAAGGGCGTAAAACTATAGTGCTTGTTGGGAGGCAACCCAATGAATAAATTTCTTTTTTTCTTTTTGCTTCCTATTTTTGAGTGTTAGAACAATTATTCTACTGCTATGATTGTGTTTTTTATGTTTTAATTAGTGTTTGTGCCAAGTAAAGCCTTTAGGATCTTCTTGGGTGATAGTTGTTTGATCTTGCTGAAAAAACAGAAACTTTTGCACTCACGAAAATAATTCTCATTTTTAACCAAAGAGCGATGAAATACCTATTCCTTTTACAGTATATCTATATACAAATTGGTCAGGACTTCCTATTTTTTTTGATTTTTTGGAGTTACAGAAGTATTCGAAATAGTCAGATTGCTACAGACTGTTCTGTTTTGACGGATTCTGCTTTCTTTGCGTTGTGTGCTTGTTTTGATGGATCTATGGTTATCTTTGATGAGTTTTTGCCATAGAAAAGTTGGAATACAGTAGATATAATGCAAGAACAAAATATGAATTGGTTTGATACAACACTTATAGTAGTGATTTATTTTCTTATACTAACGGATGTCACGAAGGTTTTGTTGAGTTTTGTGTGATTGATGTTTTCAAGTTTTGGGTTATCTTACAATGGATGAAGGAATAAGGAGTAGAAGAGCCTAAGCTTTGGGATGCACCGGCATCCCAAGCTATTATCCAAAAATGAGCAACCAACTAAGCTTGGGGATGCCCCTGAGTGGCATCCCCTCTTTCTTCTAATGACCATCGGTATTTTACTCGAAGCTATGGAGCGTCTTGGATTCCCAATAGTAATTTGTTCACCCACCGTTTGCTATTTTTCTCGAGAGAAGACACCTGTGAAACCTATAGCTCCCGGGTCTCTTTCTCATATATTTGCCTTTGTGATCTACTTTTATTTGCATTTATTTTCAGATCTATTAATCCCAAAAGTACAAAAATACTTTGCTACACTTTATTTTATTTGCGATCTATTTATTCAATCTATTACAACTTTATCCCGTCCGTTTGCCAATTTCTAGCGCTGTTACCCGAAAGGGATTGACAACCCCTTTAACACATCGAGTTGCGAGTGGTTGTTATTTGTGTACATGGGTTGTTTACATTGTGTTTCTTGGTTCTCCTACTGGTTCGATAACCTTGGTTTCATATCTGAGGGAAATACCTAATGCTGCTATGCTCCATCATCCCTTCCTCTTTGGGGAAATACCGACGTAGCTTCAAGCGACATCAGGGCTCGTACCACTGGTGCCCACCGGGCCCCCAGGCTCCCCAGTGATGTTGTCCTTCGGCGAGTCCGACCAAGAGGAGAGGTCGGACTCGGAGGCGACCCGGGAGGGGCGGGGGAGACTTCTCCTCCATGCCAAACCGATCTCCTCCGCACCCTCCCCGACGACGACGACACCGGCGAGCACTCAGTGAGGGAGTCGCCGCACACTGCCGGGGTCACCACGAGGTCTAAGGCCACCCCTCCGAAGAAGCTGAAGGAAGGGGTCCCGAAGAAGAGCAGATCAGCGCTGATCCCCGAGGCGGTGCTTCTGCTTCGTCGCCGGATGGCGCCGCTGCAGATCCTGGTGTCGTGCCATTGTCTGCCCCTGGGGCTCGCGCACTGGTGCCCCAGCCCGCGAAGCATGTGGGCATGGTGCTTCAGAAGAGGGTGAGGGATTATGCCACCGTGGACTAGTAAGTGCTCTGCCTTGATCTTTTGTTCCCTGTTCTTGCCATAGTATCTTGATGCCTTCCTCTTGTACGGCTAGGACAATGCCTGTGGTGTAGTAGAAGAAGGAGACGACTGTGACACCCAAGACCCAGCAGCCTGCCGTGGTCGCGCCACATTCGGCACAGAAGGATGGTGGTGGCTCCCGTGCTTCTGCGGCTAGGTCATCCTTGCGAGACTCAGAGGCCTGCCCTCAAGAGAGGGTAGTATCTGCAGCCAGGCCGGCTCCGGAGGTGCTCGACCTTAGCTCGCCTGCTGAGGTCCCGAAGGCTCCGGAGCCCCCAGCCCCATCTACTACTAACTTACCGATCCTGGCGTCGGCGCTGTCTCCTCCCCCTTCCAGCATGCTGCTGGGCCGTGATTCTACCGTTTCACTTGGTGCTCTAGAGGAGGCTCTTTCCGTGCTGACCCAACTTCGCGATGATCTTTGAGGCACCGACCATTGCCTGGCGTCAGGGCGCCTGGAGCTGATCTCGGGATGGCTGCGATCCGACGCGTCCGTTAGGGCAGCATGGATCCACGCCTTAGCGGCCTCCAAGGAAGGTAAACAGGTTGCCGGCCTAGCCGTGGCCGTCCGCGACGTGGCGTTGAAGGATGCTGAGGCTGCCAAGGAGCGTTGTTGGGTGGCGGAGGCCGAGCTGGAGACCCTGTGCAACGAGCGTGCCGCCGAGGCTCGTCAGCGCGAGGCACGGGAGGAGGAGCTGAAGGCTCGAGAAGACGCGGTCACCGGTCGGGACACCGAGCTAGAGCAATTAGCGCGGAAGCAGGTCGCGGAGCGCGACTTCCTGGAGAAGCTGAAGAAGGAGGTGGAGGCGGGGAAGGCCCAACTGGAGACCAAGGCCAAAGTTCTTGCCAAAGATCGTTCCACCTTTGATTCTCTTGAGAGGATGTCCCGTGAGGCACTGCGGGACCTCTATGGGAGGGGGTAGAAGAAGCTGTTGGTGACCGCTGAGGAAGGCCCCGCCGATCTGCTCCCCCAACTGGTCATGCAGCTCGAGGGTGTTATCCTTGGGGTCGGGCCCATGGTGGAGGGAGAGGCCCGCACGCTCTCCACCTCGGCCGTGACCCGCGTCTTCAGCCACCTCCATCTTTGCAACCCCAACTTTGACTTTGAAGCCTTGCTTGAGTCTGTGGACCTGGACCGCTGTGTTGCCTCTACCGAAGTCGTGAAGGGCCAGGTGGAGGCCCTACTGCGGAAGTTCCTCGCCATCGACCCCATGCCCGCAGCCAATGATGCCACCGAACCTGCGGCTACGACTGAAGGCAAAGGCGACGGCGACGTTATCGATGATGGGGCACCCCTCGTGGGAGACGGCGATGCTCAAGGCTGAAGAAGAAGCTTGTTGGTGGCGTTCCCCTTAATCTTACCTCTTGCAACATGTATTGTGCCTCGTTGAGGCATTAAAACTTATGTGTCCTGCACCTTTTAAGAGACAGCGTTTCTTGTAATAATTTGCTAGGATCTTGCGATTTCCTACCAGTTTGCTTTAACGTTCTGCGTCGGTAGGGCCCGACCCCGCATGTACCTCAGCCGACATTGGGTCGTCCTGATCGCCAGGACGAGACCAAGGGGTGAGGGGCTAAGTGACCAGTTAGGCTCCTGAGTCGCGATGCTCAGGAGTCCCCTTTGACGTAAAATAGCCCTCGGGAAGGAGATGCGTGAGTATGCCTTAGTGTTCTGCGTCGGCAGGGCCCGGCCCCGCGCATACCTCAGCCGCTGTTGGGTCATCCGAATCGCCAAGACGAGAACAAAGAGTGAGGGGCTACGCGACCAGTTAGGCTCCTGAGTCGGGATGCTCAAGAGTCCCCCTTGACATACGAACAGATCTCCATACCTTTCCTCACCAAGGTCTCGCTCGAGAGGGGCGCACGATGACCAGGTTTGAGAGACCTTGAAAGGTGGCTTACGCCAGGCGTGACCCAAGCGTAGCCCCCGTGCCCAGCCCCCTCGCGCAACTCTCCCGGGGGGAAAGTGTTGCGATGAGGCTGGACACTGAGCCTGGCGGCTACCTAAGGTTGGTGCGGCCATGCGGCCGCCCCCAGTTGTTTATCACCAACGCGGAGCATGGCGCTTCCGCACTTGCATGGGCATAGCCGCTCCTCGACCGTGTCGACTGCCAGCCCGGAGCATGGCGCTTCCACTGGTGCGTGGGTGAGGGCTCCCTCTAAGTGGAGCCCCGGGGCGTGTACAGCCCCGCCCTGACACGTGGCTTGCACGGTAGGGCTAGAGGAGGTGTGTCTGGGCACTCGTGAGCCAATGCGGGACTCACGAGGCCCTACCTCAAGGCAAGTTGAGCCTGAATTTGATTCTTGACACTTGTGATGGCCCTGCGAGATGGTTAGACAACCTGCGCCGAATGAATCTCCTGAGGTTATCGCATGAGAAGGCCAAACATGAACGACCCCAGGAGGTGACGTGAACGGGACCGGACCACCAGAAAGAGCTCAGTCGTTGGGTTTATTAATGCTGCATTGACGGACCCGAGCACAGACGCTGTGCCCAATCTTCTCATGCGAAAATCCTGAAGAAAGACAATCGGCACGTGGCTCCCATGGTGACGAGGCACCGGTTCGCGCGCCCTGGCTCGTCCGCCCACGATTAGCTCATGTGAGAACAAGGCACCAAGGGACATGGGAGGTGACGTACACGGGAGCTGGCCCGTGAGCCAGAGCTCAGCCTCTTGGGTTTAGCAACGCTGCAGGGACGGACCCGAGCACAGATGCCGTGCCAGTCCTTAATCATGAGGCGGACGTGGGTGGGTCTGCAAGGGCGTCTGACGTTTGTGGTATCGAAGTACCGGCCATGCATATAATAATCATAAAGCAACTCATGGGAGGAGGTAGCGCTAGCTCTATAGATGCAAGGACGATACATGCCATAGGGACAGACCCACACGGCCTGGGGGTGATGCAGCTCGAGGGGCGCCTCCAACAGAGCGACTAGAAGATGCAAGAAAGATACATGCCGCGGGGATAGGCCCATGCGATCTGGGGATTATGCAGCCCGTGGGGCGCCCCCAACTGAATAAACTGGAAAATATCACCTCGCTCCGTTGCTGAAGAGATGTTGGAGTAGCTGAAGATGCGTGCTGAAGAGGACGCTCCTCACGAGCCGCCTGGGCCTGAGACTTGGGAGACTCTGACGGCTCGGGAGGCTCGTGAAGAACCGTCGCCATCTCCGTCAGGACCGCGTGGTGCCTGGCCTCCTGAGCCGTCACGACGCTTCGCATGCGATGCTGGAAGGAAATAGCCACGCTCGACAGGAAAAAAGGCATGTGAACGTAGTTGTGAGGGGGGCCCTCACACCGACCAATGTGCGATGACCAGAAGTGCTCCTGGACTGTGGCCCTGTTGAGCCCCGGAATGTTGAAACTGACGTGCAACTCGTTTTCCTCGCCAGGACAAGGAGCCGCGCCAGGTGGTGGGCGGCGGTCGCTGCGCATGGCTCTCGCCTCTTGAAGCTCCTCGGCCGCCTTGGTGATGAACTCCTGAGCACCTGGCACCCCGTGCCTTGTGCCCTCGTGAGGGAATCGTGTGATGTAGCATGCCTCCACGTGGTGCCCGAGTGCCTCCCTCGTGACATTAGCCAAGTCAGAGGCCCTCTAGAAGAGAGCCCCCGAGCCCAGCCTGAGGAGGGCGCTGGGCGCGCCTTCCTATGTGTGAGAGGGAGGCGCCCCGTCCATGGGCGCAGGTCCTGAGGTGGTGTTGCTAGAGACACCGCTGTCCTGAGGCTCTTGGAGGAGCAGCTGCTTCTTCTTCTTGGGGGCAGCCTCAGGAGGGTGGATGGTGCCCTCATTGTCTGGGTCCTCAATCGCTGCGGCCTGGTAGGTGCGCTCGAGAGAGCACACCGCATCCTTCTCCTTGCAGGCCACCGTGATGATGTCGTGGTTCCCTGGCATCTTGAGGACATTGTAACCATAGTGATTCACCACCATGAACTTGGCCATGGCTGGATACCCTAGGATGGCATTGTACGGAGGGCATATGTGGGCGACGTCGAAGTCGATGAGATCAGTGCGGTAGTTGTCATGTTGGTCGAAGGCGATAGGGAGGCGGATTTGCCCTATCGGGGTGGTGGAGCCGTCGATCACTCCTAAGAAAGGCTTGGTGGGCTGCAGCTTGTCATATGGTACTTGGAGGCGGTCGAACGTTTTGATGGAAAGAACATTGAGCCCCGCTCCGTCATCGATGAGGGTCTTGGTGACGAGGACATTGCTGATGATGGGCGAGCAAAGCATCGGGAGTAGTTGCCGCGCACTTGAGCTGGTCGGACGAGCTAAAGTTGATGGTGCACTTGGACCACCTGAGCGGACATGTGGCCTCGAGCCCGGGGAGGGTCGTGTTCACCTCGTGAGCGAACTGCTTGAAGATGTGCCGAGAGGCTGGGGCCTGAGCACCACCAAAGATGCAGGTGATGGCGCGTGGTTCCTGGAAGCCCCCAGCCCCCTCATCTGGTGGTGGTCGTCTTTCCTTCTTGGTGGCGGTGGCAGTGGAGGGAGGCCGGCGTTGCCCTGAGGACGGTCCTCACGAGGTTGATCTCTCCAGGCGCCCTCGCGAGGCTGGCCCTGCCAGCGGTCATCATGAGGCTGATCGCGCCACTCCTGGTGGGGGCCGCGGTCGTCCCTGTGTCCTCCACTTCGACCTCCTCCGTGGCTATAGACCCGATCGTAGTGCTCGAGGCGTCGACCGAGGCGTCCGTCGCGTATGGCCCTGAGCTCCTAATAGTCGTTGGTGTTGTAGTTTTGTACGTTGTGGAAGACGCAGAATGGACGGCTGCCGTTGGATGACCCTGGGTGGTCGCAGCCGCGCTTCATCTCTGGTTGAGCCGCAAGCACGGTCGCCCCCTTGTGATAGCCCACAAGTATAGGGGGTCGCCATAGTTTTCGAGGGTAGAGTATTCGACCCAAATTTATATATTCGACACAAGGGGAGCCAAAGAATATTTGAAGGTATTAGCAGCTGAATTGTCAATTCAACCACACATGTAGATTTATTATCTGCAACAATGTGATCAGTAGCAAAGTAATATGATAGTTTTGATAATAGTTGCAGTAGCAATGGTAACAGCAACATTGATAGTAGTAGTTTTGTAGCAAATGCAACAGTAACAATAGCAGTAGTCACTTAGCAAGAACAATATAAGATAAATTCGTAGGCATTGGATCGGTGACTTGTTGGACGATATTCATCATGAGACAGTTATAACCTAGGGCGATAGGGCACTAGCTCTAGTTCATCAATATAATGTAGGCATGTATTCCGTAAATAGTCATACGTGCTTATGGAAAGAACTTACATGACATCTTTTGTCCTACCCTCCCGTGGCAGCGGGGTCCATATTGGAAACTAAGGGATATTTGTAACACCCACGATGCGGCTATATCTCCCACGTGTCGGAGCATGACTTAGAGGCATAACCGCATAGTAGGCATGTCGCAAGAGGGGTAATCTTTACACATCCCATGTAATGAATAAGAAAGGGATAAAAAGTTGGCTTACAATCGCCACTTCACACAATATAGGAATATAGCATTACATCATCCTGAATACAATCAAGGTCCGACTACGGAACCAAAATAAAAGAAGACCACCCCTAATGCTAGATCCCCGATCGCCCCGACTAGGCTCCACTACTGATCAACTAGAAATGAAACAACACAACGAACACGATCTTCATCGAGCTCCTCCTTGAGCTCGGTTGCGTCACCTGCACGGTATCATCGGCACCTGCAACTGGTTTTGGAAGTAATCTATGAGTCATGGGGACTCAGCAATCTCACACCCTCGTGATCAAGACTATTTAAGCTTATGGGTAGGAAAAGGTAGTGAGGTAGAGCTGCAACAAGCACTAAGCATATATGGTGGCTAACATACGCAAATAAGACTGAGAAGAGAAGCAAAGCACGGTCGTGAAGCTAGAAGTGATCAACAAGTGATCCTAAAACCACTTATGTTCAAGCATAACACAAGAACCGTGTTCACTTCCCGGACTCCGCCGGAAAAAGACCATCACGGCTACACACGCGGTTGATTCATTTTAATTAAGTTAAGTGTCAGGTTTTCTACAACCGGATATTAACAAATTCCCATCTTCCCATAACCGCGAGCACGGCTTTCGAAAGTTCAAAACCTTGCAGGGGTGTCCCAACTTAGCCCATCACAAGCTCTCATGGTCAACGAAGGATATTCCTTCTCCCAGGAAGACCCGATCAGACTCGGAATCCAGGTTACAAAACATTTCGACAATGGTAAAACAAGACCAGCAAAGCCACCCGATGTGCCGACAAATCCCGATAGGAGTCGCACGTATCTCGTTCTTAGGGAACACTGGATGAGTGCGCCGTACAACTAAAACCAAACCTCGAGTTTCCCCGTGGTGGCGCTGCAAAGGACTCTAGTTTGGACCAACACTCAGAGGAGCACTGGCCCGGGGGTTTAAAATAAAGACGACCCTTGAGTCTACAGAACCCAAGGGAAAAAGGCTTAGGTGGCAAATGGTAAAACCAAGGTTGGGCCTTGCTGGAGGAGTTTTATTCAAGGCGAACTGTCAAGGGGTTCCCATTATAACCCAACAGCGTAAGGAACGCAAAATCAAGGAACATAACACCGGTATGACGGAAACTAGGGCAACAAGAATGGAATAAAACACCAGGCATAAGGCCGAGCCTTCCACCCTTTACCAAGTATATAGATGCATTAAAGTAAACAAGATATAATAATGATATCCCAACAATAAACATGTTCCAACAAGGAACAAACTCCATCTTCACCTGCAACTAGCAACGCTATAAGAGGGGCTGAGCAAAGCGGTAACATAGCCAAACAACGGTTTGCTAGGACAAGGTGGGTTAGAGGCTTGACATGGCAATATGGGAGGCATGATATAGCAAGTGGTAGGTATCGCGGCATAGCAAAAGTGCGAGCAACTAGCAAGCAAAGATAGAAGTGATTTCGAGGGTATGGTCATCTTGCCTGAGATCCCGCAAGGAAGAAGAACGAGTCCATGAAGAAGACAAATGGACGTAGTCGAACGGATCCTCACAAACGCGACATTATCGGAACTAACCTGCAGAAGCAACACCGGAAAGAAGCAAACAACATCGTAAACAACCATCACATAAACATGGCATGATGCACAACCAAGTATGATGCACGTCCGGTTTAATGAGGCATGGCATGGCAAAGTGCATAAACAATACTACAAATTAAGTGGAGCTCAATATGCAACGAGTTGCATATTGACGAAACACCACAACAAGTTATTTAGTTCAATCTCGTTTATTTACCCAACAATATTAAATGTTGTTAAACATGGCAAGAGGTGAAGCATAATGAAAACTACCTTTCTAGGTAAGTTTAAATGAGGCCGGAACAACAAGCAATAAGTCCGGAAAATCCTCATGTGCATATTAATGGATTTGGTACTGTTCTTCCCTAAACACAATTTTAGGTTTATTAAACATGCAAAGTGATGCCACCATGTTAAACTAGGTATTTTTCTACCCCATTTACATATAAAGTTTATTTAAAATGGAGCTACGGTTATTTAGTTATGAATTAAACCGTTTTAGCATGCTATATGAGCAAATTTAATCAAACAACATTTTTAACATTTTAAACATAGATGAAAGTGGCATATTATGAACCTACACAAAATTCTAAGCATTTAACATATAGATATCATATTAAACCGGTGCACGGTTGATGAGTTATTAAATGCATGAAGTCTAGGGGGCTTTTCTGTAAAACTTCAATCTCAGGATAAATAGCTAAAATCACAACAGGGAAACAAAAATACACTGGGCCGAATCCATTCACGGCCTAACAGGAACATGCGCTGGGAGGGGGTTTCTCACCATGGGCTATGGCCCAGGTCGGTGGGAGAGGCAGGCTGGGCTGGAGGTCGATGCGCTGGGCCAGCCTACCTGCGGGGCCCATGATGGGAGGACTCGTCCCCGATCTCCTGACGAGGACGAGGCAGAAAGGAACCGATGAACATTGATGGCGGACGGCGGCTGGATTCGGCGACGTCGAGCGTAGAGGACGCCGGAGGTGGACGGGAACAGCCGGAGGAAGCGGATCCAGGCGACGGCTCGCCGGATCCGGCGCAGGAACGGCTGGGACGGGTGCCGGCGACGACGAGCGGGTCCTGCAGAGAGAGAGCGAGAGAACTGAGAGGGCAATGGAAAAAAAGAGAGAGACAGGGCAGCACGACCTGGTGCTCACCAGCGGCGAGGCGCTCGCCGGCGCGGCTGGCTGATGCGGCGATAGGGCAGCCCCGGCGAGGACCAAGGCGGTGGCGGAAGCCTCGGGAGGGGCGGCAGCAAGAAGATGGCGCACTTGGGGCTCTCGGGCCCAGATCCAGCCCGGGGCGGGCTGCGGATGGGCCATGCGGGCCGCAGCGAAGTGGGCACTCGGGGGGGCGACGTGGCGCACACGGAGTGGAGGAGGGCGGCGCTGGTTGCTGAGGTGGCACGAGCGGGTTGGTGGGGAGCGTCCGGCCGGTGGTGGCTGGTCCATTGGACCGCACCAAGTGGCGAGATGGGAGCGGTGCGGCACGGAATCCGAGGAGGGGGAGGCTAGAGGTAGGGGAAGGGGTCTAGGTTGCCCCAAAATGGACTATGGGTGTCCATAGAGGTTTGGGGGTTAGGAGGGGTTTCCGGACCCTTGGATCATGATCGGATGGCACCAGTCGAGAGTGGGGGGGGTTGGTTGGACCTAGGTGGGGTTAGAGGACTGTGCAGATGGGTTGGACTGAGAGGAAAGAGCATGAATGCAGCCCGGCGACTGTTTCCGTAGATCGAAAACGTCTGACGTTAGACCGGCTATATTGCCGCTATAAGTTTAACGGTTGGGCTATCAAACGAGCTCCGAATGCGATGAAACTTGGCAGGAGGCCTACCTACAACCTAACAAGACCACATGCCAACTTTCAACCCAATCCGAGAAAATTTTCCGGACGCTTATAAAATAATATTTCGGACATGCGCTGGTGCGTGCAAGTGTGTCTGGGCTCAGAACGGACAACTAAAGGAACGAGGAGACCCGGACGGATGCAAGTTTTGAAAACATGATGATGCAATGCACATGCTGACATGGCAAGATGCGACACACAAGCAAATGACAAGGCAACAACAACGAAATAACTAGAAGACACCTGGCACGTCGGTCTCGGAGCGTTACAACACTCCAGCACTACAAGAGTATCTCGTCCCATGATCTAGGATGGCACCGGAGGGAAAACAGAAGAGGAAGATAAGAGGTAAAACTAAGTTGCTTCTTTGACAAACGAGTGAAACCAACGAACCTTGATAGGTTAGTCAATTTCGAGAAAAGAATACAATGGAGATGAACAAAGTTGAAAACACTCCATTAGAAAAGAGGAACAAGGAACATTACTAGAACCTTGTAGGTTGAAAGCCATAAGAAAAAGGTTGCAATGGACAGGAAGTACATGTAAGCACTCCGGTTGAAACGGGATGTAAAGGAACGAGAAGGATCAATTATGACAACACTCCGGTTGGAAAATGGAAGGAAAAAATATGAACTTGGCCAAATGAAAGGACTTGGATGAGACTCCGGTTAGAAAAGGAATGATACCCACAACACTCCGGTTAAAACAAGACAGAGAAGGAATAAGAATGATATAATTTAGACAACGCTCCAATTGAAAAGAGATGCAAGACTTGATAAGATGGAAAGAACTTGAGAAGAGGACACCACACTCCGGTTAAATGGATAAGCAAAGGAAAGAAAATGATCCTCACCATTCGAGATGATGAGAGAAAAGAGCAACATCACAAAGCCTCTGGAAGAAATGAGAGGATGGAATGGAATGAACGGAGGAGAAAACAATTTCTTCTACCTCGAATGATCTTGAAAGAATCTTTAGGAGAAGGGTCGAACATAGTTGTTGGAAAACCAACAATGAAAAGAGTAATCTTATTGTGGGCTTATGGAGAACATCTGGAAACTATGAGGTGAAATTCCGCCACTAACGGAAATAATAGATTGGATTGATATCAACAAGGAGACGATAAGCTTATTTCACCAGGAGGATAAATGAAGAACTTGGGTCATTTATAAGCACCATAAATAGCAACAATCCTTAGGGAAAACTTTAGGTGAAATATAACCCAAGATAATTCCGATAAAAGGATTGATTGGTTGAAAAAATATCTTGAGCGAAGAGAAAATGATGGATTTAAATATGTCACTCTTTGAAAACTTGTGAATCATGAAACCCGAAGGGAAATTAT
This sequence comes from Triticum urartu, assembly GCF_056163025.1. Lineage (NCBI taxonomy): Eukaryota > Viridiplantae > Streptophyta > Magnoliopsida > Poales > Poaceae > Triticum > Triticum urartu. Next base: position 186,668,242 of record NC_141873.1, on the reverse strand, counting down.
CAAGAATGATATAACACCACCTCAAATGATAAGGTAGAAAGAATTGCACTTCCAAATGCAAGATAAAGAATGCTTGAACTCCTCAAAACAAAACATGTGTTGAGCACCATGTTTATTTTAGAGTATAGCTTGGCGTATCATAACTCCGATAGAAATCTTGAAGAACAAATCGAAAATGAAAGGAAACCTTGACGAACCACCATGTAGAGCCTCCATGAAGAACTCCGGTAACAAAACGATGATAATAAGAAAGAGAAGCTGAAAACACAAGGTGAAGCCTTGTAATGATTTAGATGGATCTTCGTGATGATGAGAGCTTGGAACTCCAGGAAAAGAAAAGATGAAACAATTGAGACCGAGAATTTATTCATCGTGAACAAACTTCGGAAGAATGAATCCATCATTTGGATGAAGCAAGAATAAGAATTATGTTATGCGTATCCTTCACCAATTTAGATTGATGACAATCAATAGATTTGGCATACTACTTATTCTCATAGAAAGGATTAAGATAGATATTGCACAAACATGGGAAGGTCTTCAACGAACCACCGGTAGGATTGAAACAACGGATAAATTAATATGATAAAGAAGGAAGAGAAATCTTGAACGAACCACCGTAAGAATTGAAAATGAAAGTAGCAAAGGCACAATTCACCGGGAAGACTTGGATAACGAATGAAGATACTTGAGGGGATTTGATACAAGAGAATGAAGAGATCACGAGCTGATTAGAGAATACCTGAATGAAGCACCGGTAAGATTTGGAGAATGAGAGCTGAAAGCTCAGAATGAATAAATCTTCTGAAATGATAGCCTTCGGAGAATCAAATTGACAAAGGTTCCTGAAATGCTCCGAATGGTTGAAAAGAATTCTCAAAATGGAAAACAATTATGAGAGGATGACATCAAGGTTGAACCATGAATCTTGAAGAGAATGGAGCAAGATTTAAGAGAAACTGTTCTTCGGTCTTCAAATCTGAGAATGACGACGAGAAACACCACCATGATTTGTTGAGGCACTCCGGAATGAAAATTAGAAAGGTTGAACCAACGATGAAAAGAATTTGAAAGATCTTGGAGAAAGACATATGACTGATGATAATTCATTCTTACATCAAACTTTAGAAGATTTGAGAATATCTCTGAGAAAATAGAAGAGTCAGGTAAGATCCTGGGAAAAGACCTGTGGGTTAGGGCCCACTCAAAATATACACCGTTGAATGATTTAAAGGAAGATTGTGCCAGTTGAATTAAATTTGAATGAGATAACAACCTCGAAATAGGTTGAACAGACCTTGAATGAAAAGACGAGCCTTCTGAGATATCTTCAGCACTCCCGAACAAATGAATAGCAAGAGGTGAATGCTTATGAGGTGCACCGGCATGAGAAGGTATTTGAAACAAGGAAAAATGATATGATCAACAAAGCTTGAATTGGATCCACCGGAGAAGAAAAGAGAAAGAAGAATGATAACTTGTAGAGCATCTTCATGAGAATCACCGGATAAGAATATTGATGGAAAAGAATGGAGAGACTTCTCATCAATAACATGATAGTTGACTAAGAAATCTGAATCCTTGAAGAAAAATGGGTGGGTGGGCGGGAAAACAAAGGCAACTTGGGGACAGATGAAACGAACAACATTGGGAAAAACCGAGAGGTGATCTTGCGAATGGGGAAAATGATAGGATCATCTTGAAGAGAATCACACTGGTTAGAACGAATTGACATAACAATCTCGATGATCATGATGTATTAGCATCCACATAGAAATGTGAGAACATCGCTTAGGAAAGGTATGGAATCAACATTTGACTTTGAATCAACTCGAATACCACCACTCAAAAGAAAACAAAGGATTGGCTTGCAGAATAAGCCGGAAACAAACATATGATAGATCCCATATCGTATCATGTGTCTGTTGGAAGGATATCCTACGTGATACTTGAATTCCCACTTATAAACTCCCGAAACTTTCTGGTTATGCAATCAGGTGTTGGGGATACAGGGGAAGCATAATATCTCACCCAAAACTAGCAAATCCTACATCCAGTTGTATCCATCCTTCAACACATAACCAAGAAACCTTCAGAAATCATTTACCTCAACCTTTGAAAAGCATCTGTTATATGAGTTGCGGCAATACTCCCGAACTCCTGCCCCAGTACTGGGTGGCATCGAGGTTATCTCACCAACAACTGCATAAAAGAGATTTTCAATGTCGGCGAAACTCAGGTATTCCAGAACTGCACGATAAAATTGTGATGACAACACCTCAGAGCTCAACTCCCCGGGACACTGCCACAACCACTAAATGTCAGGAGGCACCAAGAACAATGTTCTCGTCACAAAACCATCGAACGATTCCAAGATACTCGTGCGATCCTAATTTTTTTTCATGAAATTTGAGGAGAGAAGAGTCAAAACTCTACGTTAGGAGGGCTCACCAGAGCGACGAAGGGACTTAGGAGTAAAAATATTTAACCCTGCTATTTATCTAGCTTGGGAGCTCGAAGTAGAACAAGTTTTTAGTCACCATGATTTTTCTGAACTTGAGAGAGTACGAGCTACCACTAGAGCATTTACTGGTTTTGCTTCTGTTTGGTGGATTGTACATTGTAAGAAAAACATTGATAACCAACCCACAACTTGGAAAGATTTGAAATATGTATTGAGACAACAATTTTTCCCTCCTTACTATCATCGTGAATTGCTTCGCAAATTTGAACAATTTAAACAAGGCAACAACACTGTTCCTGCTTAGTACCAAGAGTTCAAATCTTATATGCATCGTTGTGACATAGAAGAATCTGAGGATGATACAATGAATAGATTTCTTGGTGGTTTGAACCATGATATTTAGGAAAGATTTCAGTATATTCCTTGTTGCATTACTGGTATGTATGTTCGTGTTTGTACCTTTGAGAGACAGATACAGGAGGATGCATTGGGTGACAACAACAACTACTATTCCAGTTCATGCTCACCACCGTCGGTTGGTTCCTCCATCGTTGCACCTACTAGAGCAGCCCCACCTCGGATTGTGAGTGCGACATCATCTCAAGAGTATGGGACATTGTCAATGTCCGTGCCTACATCAGCTACGTCTTTGCGACAAGGTAACAATAAAGGTATTGATGATATAACTTCACATGAGAATGATGCATGCCTAGTTAACTTGAATGCATCATGTGTTGAGTTACCTGTTGATTTGAGCACACCTATTTTAGAGAATCTTTTTACTGTCATGAATGCGGCATGTGATCAAATAACTGAAATACCAACAATTTTGAGTGCACCCATTGAATTAACTGTTGATGCAAAAGAACCAATGTTTAATCATTTTGATATGACCTCTAATCTTGGTGATGATTCTATATCCAATGACTTATTGCATGTTTGCTTATTTAAGCATGTTGTAGCATGTAAATTTGATGCAAGTAAGGTTTATTCACCAATGTTGGGATGGTTTAATGATGAACATTGTCAATCTTTTGAAATGAATAAGAGCTTCACTTATATGTGCAAACTGAGTTGCAATATTTTCATGCCTTCTATTTTTTGTGATAATTTTTTGGCTTTAGATTTTATGAACTATGAAAGTTACTCATGTATACATGTGTCACATGTGCAAAAATCAAGGGAAGTAAAAATGGATGACATATACATATACAACATGTACACCTTGTCTCTTTTGTTAGCCACATTTTAGATTAAGCAACGCCAAGGACGGCTTTGTTTTCAAGAAGGGGAGGTTGATGAGGACATGACTACCTTGGATACGACCAAACATATTGCATACATGCATATTTGTCAGGTGATTTCTAGTGCAAACTATTCAATAATCTATTTATGTTATCCAAAACAAAAATACTTCACACACTTTTGTGTTTTGTCTAATTGTAGGTGTATGTGACATTTGTACAATGCACATATGATGATAAGGGAAAAGCAGAACTTTATGTTCTGTTCAAAAAGTCCTCTCACGTCACTTTTGGGCCAAGAGAAGATAGAGTGCAAGTCTCTCACGTTCTGGATTCAGATTCGGACTTCACAGACATACGTGACTCAAAACGTCAACAATTTTTTCATATGGACTCCAAATTGGGTGATTCTTTTTTTCTTGGAAAGTCGATTTCGTGCTCTTGTGGCAATGACAAGGCATGGAGAGGATAAGGGTTCAAATACCGTAACACACAGCAGTTTGAAACGTTGTTGTCTTAATGCCGTAAATGAGAGCAGAGGCGAGAACATGGGATTGTATCGATATGATCAATGGGGTCGCTTGCCTGATGGAGTTGTTGTAGGGTACTGCCCTTCAGTTGGATACTCGGAGATATCCTTGGAGGCAGAACCTACCACGAAGGACACACAGAACATAATCAACACATGGCAATATGCAACAATATGATGCATGCTATGACATGGCAAAATGATGTGTCCTGCCTAATGCAATGTGAAACAAGTTGAAATGGGTCCATTTGAATCAAAGATTCAAATGAAAGCTTAAGTTTTTATGCATAATAAGTGTATTAGCTTGTTTCACCTAAACAGCAAGGTTAAAGTGTCTTGTCATGCATGAAACCACTACAGATGGATAGATTGAATTTTTCTGATCATTTTTCATATATAATTTGTTTGATTTGGAGCTATGGTTGATTTTGTGTGATTTTTAGATGTTTTGGCTATTTTCTGGAATTCCCTATATAAAAATAATTCCAGAAAATAAATAATTGCGTCAGCACTCCGTCACTGTGGCGTCAGCGAGTCAAAGGTGCTAGCCCAGTTCGAACCTGGCTCGTGGGCCCAATCTGTCAGTGTCTCAGCTAACTAACATGATTAAGTTAATACTAACTAACTGTCAGTGGGGCCTGGGCCCGCATGTCAGTGACTTAAACTAACTGAAATTAGTTAGCACTAATCCTAACCTAACTAACAGGCCGGCCCCACCTGTCATAGGCTCAGGGGGAGTCAACCTGGGCCCACACGGGTCAAACGTGGTCAACTCGCCGGCGGTTTGACGCCGGCGACGACAGACGTGGCGGAGGGGCTCGGGTTTGCGTCTCCGGCGACCATATCGACGGCGGAGAGCAGCTACGTGACGCGGGGAGCGAGCCGCGTCGTTTGGTGGTGGAAGTGGAGCTCGGGGAGGCCGGGAACGACGTTGGCGTCGACCTGGGCGGTCGCCGGAGCTCGGGTGAAGATGAACCCGAGGCTACGGGGCATGGCGAGGCACGTGGAGCGGTGCTATGGGCTGCTTGGGCTATGACGAACGTGATGGCGTGCTTGGAATCGAGCCAGCGTGGCTGTGGCCACGACGGCGACGTGCAGAGGCGGCGGCGCGTGCGGGCGAGCTCGGTGTGGTCGCTGTGGTGCACAAGAAGGCAAACGGGAAGGATGGGGAGGTGCAGCAGCTCACGGCGATGACGTAGGAGTAGACGGCGCGGTCGGGGACGAGCTGATGCGGCTGCGACGGCGAAGGGGATCTGCGGCAGTGCTCGGTGAAGTCGAGCTCGAAGAAGACGAAGCAGGGTGCGCGAGCGCTCGGGGCTCGGGCTGCTCGACGGAGAGGACGGTGGCGGAGCTCGTGGACACGGCGGGGCGGCGCGAGGACGAGGTGGACGTGAGAACTGAAGGAAATATGCCCTAGAGGCAATAATAAAGTTATTATTTATTTCCTTATTTCATGATAAATGTTTATTATTCATGCTAGAATTGTATTAACCGGAAACATAATACATGTGTGAATACATAGACAAACAGAGTGTCACTAGTATGCCTCTACTTGACTAGCTCGTTGATCAAATATGGTTATGTTTCCTAACCATAGACATGAGTTGTCATTTGATTAACGGGATCACATCATTAGGTGAATGATCTGATTGACATGACCCATTCCATTAGCTTAGCACCCGATCGTTTAGTATGTTGCTATTGCTTTCTTCATGACTTATACATGTTCCTATGACTATGAGATTATGCAACTCCCGTTTGCCGGAGGAACACTTTGTGTGCTACCAAACGTCACAACGTAACTGGGTGATTATAAAGGTGCTCTACAGGTGTCTCCAAAGGTACATGTTGGGTTGGCGTATTTCGAGATTAGGATTTGTCACTCTGATTGTCGGAGAGGTATCTCTGGGCCCTCTCGGTAATGCACATAACTTAAGCCTTGCAAGCATTGCAACTAATGAGTTAGTTGCGAGATGATGTATTACGGAACGAGTAAAGAGACTTGCCGGTAACGAGATTGAACTAGGTATTGGATACCGACGATCGAATCCCGGGCAAGTAACATACCGATGACAAAGGGAGCAACGTATGTTCTTATGCGGCCTGACCGATAAAGATCTTCGTAGAATATGTAGGAGCCAATATGAGCATCTAGGTTCCGCTATTGGTTATTGACCAGAGACATGTCTCGGTCATGTCTACATTGTTCTCGAACCGTAGGGTCCGCACGCTTAAGGTTTCGATGGCAGTTATATTATGAGTTTATGAGTTTTGATGTACCGAAGGAGTTCGGAGTCCCGGATGGGATCGGGGACATGACGAGGAGTCTCGAAATGGTCGAGACATAAAGATCGATATATTGGACGACTATATTCGGACATCGGAAAGGTTTCGAGTGATTCGGGTATTTTTCGGAGTACCGGAGAGTTACGGGAATTCGCCGGGGAGTATATGGGCCTTATTGGGCCATACGGGAATAGAGGAGAGAGGCCAAAAGGAAGGAGGCCTGCGCCCCCCCTCTAGTCCGAATTGGACAAGGGGCGCAGCCCCCTTTTCCTTCTTCCTCTCCCCCTCTTTCCCCTTCTCCTACTCCAACAAGGAAGGAGGGAGTCCTACTCCCGGTGGGAGTAGGACTCCCCTTGGCGCGTCCCCTCCTAGGCCGGCCGCCCCTCCCTCTTGCTCCTTTATATACGGGGGCAGGGGGACACCCCATGACACACAAGTTGATCTTCATGATCGTTCCTTAGCCGTGTGCGGTGCCCCCTCCACCATATTCCACCTTGGTCATATTGTAGCGGTGCTTAGGCGAAGCCCTGCGACAGTTGAACATCAAGATCGTCACCATGCCGTCGTGCTGACGGAACTCCTCCCCGAAGCTTTGCTGGATCGGAGCCCGGGGAGCGTCATCGAGCTGAACGTGTGCCAAGAACTCGGAGGTGCCGGAGTAACGGTGCTTGGATCGGTCGGATCGTGAAGACGTATGACTACATCAACCGCGTTGTGCTAACGCTTCCGCAGTCGGTCTACAAGGGTACGTAGATCACACTTTCCCCTCTCGTTGCTATGCATCACCATGATCTTGCGTGTGCGTAGGATTTTTTTTGAAATTACTACGAAACCCAACAGTGGCATCCGAGCCTAGGTTTTATGTGTTGATGTTATATGCACGAGTAGAACACAAGTGAGTTGTGGGCGATATAAGTCATACTGCTTACCAGCATGATATACTTTGGTTCGGCGGTATTGTTGGACGAAGCGGCCCGAACCGACATTACGCGTACGCTTACGCGAGACCTGTTCCCGACGTGCTTTGCACAAAGGTGGCTAGCGGGTGACAGTTTCTCCAACTTTAGTTGAACCGAGTGTGGCTACGCCCGGTCCTTGCGAAGGTTAAAACAGCACCAACTTGACAAACTATCATTGTGGTTTTGATGCGTAGGTAAGATTGGTTCTTGCTTAAGCCCGTAGCAGCCACGTAAAACTTGCAACAACAAAGTAGAGGACGTCTAACTTGTTTTTGCAGGGCATGTTGTGATGTGATATGGTCAAGACATGATGCTAAATTTTATTGTATGAGATGATCATGTTTTGTAACCGAGTTATCGGCAACTGGCAGGAGCCATATGGTTGTCGCTTTATTGTATGCAATGCAATCGCGCTGTAATGCTTTACTTTATCACTAAGCGGTAGCGATAGTCATGGAAGCATGAGATTGGCGAGACGACAACGATGCTACGATGGAGATCAAGGTGTCGCGCCGGTGACGATGGTGATCACGACGGTGCTTCGAGGATGGAGATCACAAGCACAAGATGATGATGGCCATATCATATCACTTATATTGATTGCATGTGATGTTTATCTTTTATGCATCTTATCTTGCTTAGATTGACGGTAGCATTATAAGATGATCTCTCACTAATTATCAAGAAGTGTTCTCCCTGAGTATGCACCGTTGCGAAAGTTCTTCGTGCTGAGACACCACGTGATGATCGGGTGTGATAGGCTCTACGTTCAAATACAATGGGTGCAAAACAGTTGCACACGCGGAATACTCAGGTTATACTTGACGAGCCAAGCATATACAGATATGGCCTCGGAACACGGAGACCGAAAGGTCGAGCGTGAATCATATAGTAGATATGATCAACATAGTGATGTTCACCAATGAAACTACTCCATCTCACGTGATGATCGGACATGGTTTAGTTGATTTGGATCACGTAATCACTTAGAGGATTAGAGGGATGTCTATCTAAGTGGGAGTTCTTAAGTAATATGATTAATTGAACTTAAATTTATCATGAACTTAGTCCTGGTAGTATTTTGCAAATTATGTTGTAGATCAATAACTCGCGTTGTTGCTTCCCTGTGTTTATTTTGATATGTTCCTAGAGAAAATTGTGTTGAAAGATGTTAGTAGCAATGATGCGGATTGAATCCGTGATCTGAGGTTTATCCTCATTGCTGCACAGAAGAATTATGTCCTTGATGCACCGCTAGGTGACGGACCTATTGCAGGAGCAGATGCAGACGTTATAAACGTTTGGCTAGCTCAATATGATGACTACTTGATAGTTTAGTGCACCATGCTTAATGGCTTAGAATCGGGATTTCAAAGACGTTTTGAACATCATGGAGCATATGAGATGTTCCAGGAGTTGAAGTTAATATTTCAAGCAAATACCCGAGTTGAGAGATATGAAGTCTCCAACAAGTTCTATAGCTAAAAGATGGAGGAGAATCACTCAACTAGTGAGCATGTGCCCAGATTGTCTGAGTACTACAATCGCTTGAATCAAGTGGGAGTTAATCTTCCAGATAAGATAGTGATTGACAGAATTCTCTAGTCACCATCAGTAGAACTTCGTGATGAACTATGATATGCAAGGGATAACGGAAACGATTCCCAAGATCTTCGTAATGCGGAAATTGACGAAGGTAGAAATCGAGAAAAACATCAATTGTTGATGGTAGACAAGACCACTAGTTTCAAGAAAAGGGCAGAGGGAAGAAGGGGAACTTCAAGAAGAACAGCAAGCAAGTTGCTGCTCAAGTGAAGAAGCCCAAGTCTGGTCCTAAGCCTGAGACTAAGTGTTTCTACTGCAAAGGGACTGGTAACTGGAAGTGGAACTACCCCAAGTGATTGGCAGATAAGAAGGATGGCAAAGTGAACATAAGTATATTTGATATACATGTTATTGATGTGTACTTTACTAGTGTTTATAGCAACCCCTCAGTATTTGATACTAGTTCAGTTGCTAAGACTAGTAACTCGAAACGGGAGTTGCAGAATAAACAGAGACTAGTGAAGGGTGAAGTGACGATGTGTGTTGGAAGTGGTTCCAAGATTGATATGATCATCATCGCACACTCACTATACTTTCGGGATTAGTGTTGAACCTGAATAAGTGTTATTTGGTGTTTGCGTTAAGCATGAATATGATTTGATCATGTTTATTGTAATACGGTTATTCATTTAAGTAAGAGAATAAATTGTTGTTCTCTTTACATGAATAAAACCTTATACGGTTACACACCCAATGAAAATATTCCGTTGGATCTCGATCGTAGTGATACACATAATCATAATATTGAAACCAAAAGATGCAAAGTTAATAATGATAGTGCAACTTATTTGTAGCACTACCGTTTAGGCCATATTGGTGTAAAGCGCATGAAGAAACTCCATGCTGATGGGATTTTGGAATCACTTGATTATGAATCACTTGATGCTTGTGAACCATGCCTTATGGGCAAGATGACTAAGACTCCGTTCTCCGGAGCGAGCAACTGACTTATTGGAAATAATACATACTGATGTATGCGGTCCGGTGAGTGTTAAGGCTCACGGCAAGTATCGTTATTTTCTGAACTTCACAGATGATTTGAGCAGATATGGGTATATCTACTTGATGAAACATAAGTCTGAAACATTTGAAAGGTTCAAAGAATTTCAGAGTGAAGTGGAAAATCATCGTAACAAGAAAATAAGGTTTCTACGATCTGATCGCGGAGACAAATATTTGAGTTACGAGTTTGGTCTTCAATTAAAACAATGTGGAATAGTTTCACAAACTCATGCCACCTGGAACACCACAGCATAATGGTGTGTCCGAACGTCATAACCGTACTTTATTGGATATAGTGCAATCTATGATGTTTCTTACTGATTTACCACTATCATTTTGGGGTCATGCATTAGAGACAACTGTATTCACGTTAAATAGGGCACCATCAAAATCCGTTGAGACGATGCCTTATGAACTGTGGTTTGGCAAGAAACCAAAGTTGTCGTTTCTTAAAGTTTGGGGTTGCGATGCTTATATGAAAAAGTTTCATCCTGATAAGCTCAACCCAAATCGGAGAAATGTGTCTTCATAGGATACCCAAAGGAGACAGTTGGGAACACCTTCTATCACAGATCCGAAGGCAAGTTATTCGTTGCTGAGAATGGATCCTTTCCAGAAAAGGAGTTTCTCTCGAAAGAAGTGAGTGGGAGGAAAGTAGAACTTGATAAGGTAATTGTACCATCTCCCTTATTGGAAAGTAGTTCATCACAGAAATCTGTTCTTGTGAATACTGCACCAATTAGTGAGGAAGCTAATGATGATGATCATGTAACTTCAGATCAAGTTACTACCAAATCTCGTAGGTAAACCAGAGTGAGATCCGCACCAGAGTGGTACGGTGATCCTGTTCTGGAAGTCATGTTACTAGACCATGACGAACTTGCGAACTATGAAGAAGCGATGGTGAGCCCAGATTCCGCAAAATGGCTTGAGGCCATGAAATCTGAGATGGGATCCATGTATGAGAACAAAGTATGGACTTTTGTTGACTTGCCCGATGATCGGCAAGCCATAGAAAATAAATGGATCTTCAAGAGGAAGACGGACGCTGATAGTAGTGTTACTATCTATAAAGCTGGAATTGTCGCAAAAGGTTTTCGACAAAGTTCAAGGTGTTGACTACGATGAGATTTTCTCACTTGTATCGATGCTTAAAAGTCTGTCCAAATCATGTTAGCAATTGCCGCATTTTATGAAATCTGGAAAATGGATAACAAAACTACAATCCTTAATGGATTTCTTAAAGTAAGAGTTGTATATGATGCAACCAGAAGGTTTTGTCAATCCTAAAGGTGCTAACAAAATAAGCAAGCTCCAGCGATCCATCTATGGACTGGTGCAAGCATCTCGGAGTTGGAATATATGCTTTGATAAGTTGATCAAAGCATATAGTTTTATACAGACTTACGGTGAAGCCTGTATTTACAAGAAAGTGAGTGGGAGCACTACAGCATTTCTGATAAGTATATGTGAATGACATATTGTTGATCGGAAATAATGTAGAATTATTTTGCAAAGCATAAAGGAGTGTTTGAAAGGAATTTTTCAAAGAAAGACCTCGGTGAAGCTGCTTACATATTGAGCATCAAGATCTATAGAGATAGATCAAGACGCTTGATAAGTTTTTTTTCAATGAGTACATACCTTGACAAGATTTTGAAGTAGTTCAAAATGGAACAGTCAAAGAAAGAGTTCTTGCCTGTGTTACAAGGTGTGAAATTGAGTAAGACTCAAAGCCCGTCCACGGCAGAAGATAGAAAGAGAATGAAAGTCATTCCCTATGCCTCAGCCATAGGTTTTATAAAGTATGCCATGTTGTGTACCAGATCTATTGTATACCCTACCACTGAGTTTGGCAAGGGAGTACAATAGTGATCTAGGAGTAGATCACTGGACAACGGTCAAAATTATCCTTAGTGGAATAAGGATATGTTTCTCGATTATGGAAGTGACAAAAGGTTCGTTGTAAAGGGTTACGTCGATGCAAGTTTTGACACTAATCTAGATGAATCTAAGTCTCAATCTAGATACATATTGAAAGTGGGAGCAATTAGCTAGAGTAGCTCCGTGCAGAGCATTGTTGACATAAATATTTGCAAAATACTTACGGATCTGAATATAACAGACCCGGTGACTAAAATTATTTCACAAGCAAAACATGATCACACCTTAGTACTCTTTGGGTGTTAATCACATAGCGATGTGAACTAGATTACTGACTCTAGTAAACCCTTTGGGTGTTGGTCACATATCGATGTGGACTATGGGTGTTAATCACATGGTGATGTGAACTATTGCTGTTAAATCACATGGCGATATGAACTAGATTATTGACTCTAGTGCAAGTGGGAGACTGAAGGAAATATGCCCTAGAGGCAATAATAAAGTTATTATTTATTTCCTTATTTCATGATAAATGTTTATTATTCATGCTAGAATTGTATTAACCGAAAACATAATACATGTGTGAATACATAGACAAACAGAGTGTCACTAGTATGCCTCTACTTGACTAGCTCGTTGATCAAAGATGGTTATGTTTCCTAACCATAGACATGAGTTGTCATTTGATTAACGGGATCACATCATTAGGTGAATGATCTGATTGACATGACCCATTCCATTAGCTTAGCACCCGATCGTTTAGTATGTTGCTATTGCTTTCTTCATGACTTATACATGTTCCTATGACTATGAGATTATGCAACTCCCGTTTGCCGAAGGAACACTTTGTGTGCTACCAAACGTCACAACGTAACTGGGTGATTATAAAGGTGCTCTACAGGTGTCTCCAAAGGTACATGTTGGGTTGGCGTATTTCGAGATTAGGATTTGTCACTCCAATTGTCGGAGAGGTATCTCTGGGCCCTCTTGGTAATGCAGATCACTTAAGCCTTGCAAGCATTGCAACTAATGAGTTAGTTGCGAGATGATGTATTACGGAACGAGTAAAGAGACTTGCCGGTAACGAGATTGAACTAGGTATTGGATACCAACGATCGAATCCCGGGCAAGTAACATACCGATGACAAAGGGAACAACGTATGTTCTTATGCGGTCTGACCGATAAAGATCTTCGTAGAATATGTAGGAGCTAATATGAGCATCCAGGTTCCGCTATTGGTTATTGACCAGAGACATGTCTCGGTCATGTCTACATTGTTCTCGAACCGTAGGGTCCGCACGCTTAAGGTTTCGATGACAGTTATATTATGAGTTTATGAGTTTTGATGTACCGAAGGAGTTCGGAGTCCCGGATGGGATCGGGGACATGACGAGGAGTCTCGAAATGGTTGAGACGTAAAGATCGATATATTGGACGACTATATTCGGACATCGGAAAGGTTCCGAGTGATTCGGGTATTTTTCGGAGTACCGGAGAGTTACGGAATTCGCCGGGGAGTATATGGGCCTTATTGGGCCATACGGGAATAGAGGAGAGAGGCCAAAAGGAAGGAGGCCTGTGCCCCCCCCTCTGGTCCGAATTGGACAAGGGGCGCAGCCCCCTTTTCCTTCTTCCCCTCCCCCTCTTTCCCCTTCTCCTACTCCAACAAGGAAGGAGGGAGTCCTACTCCCGATGGGAGTAGGACTCCCCTTGGCGCGCCCCCTCCTAGGCCGGCCGCCCCTCCCTCTTGCTCCTTTATATACGGGGGCAGGGGGACACCCCATGACACACAAGTTGATCTTAATGATCGTTCCTTAGCCGTGTGCGGTGCCCCCTCCACCATATTCCACCTCGGTCATATTGTAGCGGTGCTTAGGCTAAGCCCTGCGACAGTTGAACATCAAGATCGTCACCACGCCGTCGTGCTGACGGAACTCCTCCCCGAAGCTTTGCTGGATCGGAGCCCGGGGAGCATCATCGAGCTGAACGTGTGCCAAGAACTCGGAGGTGCCAGAGTAACGGTGCTTGGATCGGTCGGATCGTGAAGACGTATGACTACATCAACCGCGTTGTGCTAACGCTTCCGCAGTCGGTCTACAAGGGTACGTAGATCACACTTTCCCCTCTTGTTGCTATGCATCACCATGATCTTGCGTGTGCGTAGGAAATTTTTTGAAATTACTACGAAACCCAACAAGAACTACGGTGGCGTGGCTGCAGCAGCGTCGGCCGTGGCTTCGGGGGAGCGAGGGAGACAGCAGGGGGGAGGAATGAGGTGTCCAGGGGGTCGGGGCGGTGCCTTGGAGGCGTTTTGAGGCGTCGCGCTGGCGCGGGCGACGGCAGGCAGGCAGGGAGGTGGCGTGGCGATCTCGGCGGCGTCGCGGTGTCCCTCCTCTGCCTACTGGCAGAGGTAGGTGATGACTGGCACGGGCCAGATTGGCCGGGCCAGCCAGGTAAGTGGCCTGTGGCCTTTCTCTCTCTCTCTCTCTCTCTCTCTCTCTCTCTTTCTGTTTTGTTTTCTTTTTCTATTTTTCTGTAACTGTTGGGCTTTATTAAAAATAGCTAGGCACTTACAAAAATCCTGAAAATAATGATAGGCTCTGTTTAGATTATTTCCAACAGCCTACACTTATTTCCATAATTATTTGAGCATTTAAATGCCCAAATTCAAATACTTATGATTTAATTAAAAGAATCCAGAATGTCCAAGAAAAGAGTGCACCATTTTTGCCAGGGGTTTTAGCCCAATCCAGAAATGATGAACATTTTGTGAAGGGCATTTTGGGTTCATTGAAAATAATTTTAGTAAACCCTAGTTGTTTCCAGGGGGTGTGCTGGGGGTTCTGTTATCCCCATTTCAAGTTTCTGTAAAAGTAGACATGATGCAACACTCTAATGCATGAACTAGCTAGGGTGTGACAACTCACCCCCACTCAAAAGAATCTCGTCCCGAGATTTAGGATCCTCCGGGAAGAAGGTGGGGTACTCGAGTCGAAGGCGATCCTCCCTTTCCCAAGTGGCTTCCTTTTCGGAATGGTGTGACCATTGAACCTTGAGAAACTTGATGTTATGGCGTCGAGTGGTACGCTCGGCTTGATCAAGGATACGAACGGGATATTCCCGATATGAGAGGTTATCTTGTAGATCAAGCGTTTCGTGGTCCACTCCATGGATAGGATCCGCGAAGCAACGCATGAGTCGAGAAACGTGGAAGACATTGTGGACTCTGGAGAGATGCGGAGGTAGTTCCAATTGGTAGGCAACTTCTTCTCGTTTGGCAAGAATGCGAAAGGGTCCAATGTAACGAGGAGCCAATTTGCCTTTGATACCGAAACGATGGGTTCCCTTTAACGGAGTAACCCGAAGGTAAGCCTTCTCGCCAACTTCATAAGTCATGATCTTATGTTTACGATCATATTGGCTCTTTTGACGAGATTGGGCTGGTTTCAATTTCTCATGAATAACGCGAACCTGCTCTTCTGCTTCCTGAATCATATCAGGGCCAAAGAGTTGTCTTTCCCTGGTTTCTGACCATTTAAGAGGCGTTTGACATTTTTGTCCATAGAGAACTTCGAAAGGAGCTTTGCCCAAGCTAGCTTGATAACTATTGTTATAAGCGAACTCCGTGAATGGAAGGCATTTCTCCCAACCCATTCCGAATGAGATGACAGAAGCTCGGAGCATATCTTCCAGAATTTGATTGACTCGCTCTACTTGACCACTTGATTGAGGGTGGAAGGTGGTGCTAAAAGAGAGACGAGTTCCCATAGCATTTTGGAAACTTTCCCAAAATCGAGAGGTGAAGAGACTCCCACGGTCTGAGTTAATTTCCAATGGGACACCATGAAGAGACACTATTCGAGTTCCCATATAATTCAGCTAGCTGGCTAGCGGTGATACTCTCATGAACAGATAGAAAGTGGGCCACCTTGGAAAGACGATCGATTACGACGAAGATGGCGTTATTCCCTCTCTTAGTCCCGGGAAACCAAGTAATGAAATCCATACTGATTTTATCCCATTTCCACTCAGGAATAGCCAAAGGTTGAAGGGTGCCAGCAGGCCGTTTGTGCTCTGCTTTAACACGACGACAGACGTCGCAACTAGCAATATATTGAGCAATTTCTCTCTTCATCCTAGTCCACCAAAACCTCTGGCGTAGGTCTTGATACATTTTAGTACTACCAGGATGAATGGTGAGAGGGGATTCATGAGCTTCCTTAAGAATCAACTGACGTAGATGTTGTTTCTTGGGAACCACCTAGCGGTTCTCGAAGAATACAACACCTCGCTCATCCATGGAAAAACATTTAGCAACTCCGCTAGCAATGTTCTCCTTAATCCGGGATATGCCCTTATCACGCTTCTGGGCAGCTATGATTTGATCCGTAAGGTTAGGCTTCGCCACCAGGGTGGATAGGAATCCTCGAGGAACAATGTGAAGATTAAGGTTACGAAATTCCTCATGGAGAAGTGGTTGACTTTGTTGTAACATCAGGTTGTTACAATAAGATTTACAACTTAGCGCATCAGCCATGACATTGGCTTTGCCCGGGGTGTAAGTTATTCCTAAATCGTAATCCGAGATCAACTCGACCCAACGTCTTTGCCTAAGATTCAAATCCAGTTGGGTGAAGATATATTTCAAACTTTGGTGATCAATGAAGGTCTCGCAACAATTACCGAGAAGGTAATGTCGCCAAGTTTTAAGTGCATGGACTACAGCTGCAAGCTCTAGATCATGTGTGGGATAATTTTCCTCATGTGGGTATAGTTGCCGTGAGGCATAGGCAATTACCTGACGATCTTGCATGAGTATGCAACCTAGTCCTTGTCGCGAGGCGTCGCAATAGATAATAAAGTCCTTGGAGAAATCTGGTGGTACCAGTACGGGAGCAGATGTCAGGCGTCTTTTCAGTTCCTGAAAGCTGAACTCGCACTATGGGGTCCACTCGAACTTTTTATCTTTCTTGAGGAGTTCAGCTAGCGGTTTAGCAACCTTGGAGAAATTCTCGACGAAGCGGCGGCAATAACTCGCTAAGCCAAGGAAGCTCCGAACTTGCTTGACCGTCTTAGGTGGAGTCCAATCAAGGACGGCTTGAACTCGCTCGGGATTGACAGCAATACCCTTACCAGAGATTACATGGCCTAGATAGGTCATTTCTGGCAACCAAAATTCACACTTGGAGAATTTGGCATAAAGGCGATGCTCTCGAAGTTTCGTCAATACCAGCCTTAGATGCTCGGCATGTTCCTCCTCACTCTTGGAGTAGATGAGTATATCATCGAGGTATACTACGACGAATTTATCCAAATACTCCATGAGGACTGAGTTCATTAACCGAGAGAAAGTGGCTGGGGCATTGGTTAAACCGAAGGACATGATGGTGTACTCGTATTGGCCATAACGAGTAACAAAGGCCGTTTTGGGAATGTCCCCGTTTCTGATTTTGATTTGATGGTAGCCCAACCTCAAATCCATCTTGGAAAAGACTGAGGATCCAGCGAGCTGATCATATCGATCGTTGATCCTAGGGAGCAGATACTTGTTCTTTATAGTGACCAAGTTGACAGGTCGGTAATCTACAACCATCCGATCCGTTCCATCCTTCTTCTTGACAAAGAGGACGGGGAAAGCCCAAGGGGAGGAACTAGGATGGATGAAACCCTTTTTCAAGGACTCATCGAGTTGGTTCTTAAGCTCGGCTAGTTCTAAGGGTGCCATCCTATAGGGTCTCCTAGAAATCGGAACGGTTCCTGGAACAAGGTCTATCACAAACTCGACATCCCTGTCAGGTAGAACACCTGGCAGTTCTTCTGGAAAGACATCCGGGAAGTCTCAGACTACCGGAATATCTTCAAGGTCTGGAAGGGGGTTGGCATTTAGGGAGTAAAGCTGGCGCTTGGCCACTCGAGTTAAGACATTGAGTATCTTGCCCTACGGGTGAGTAAGTTGAACGGTTCTAGTGGCACAATCAATCTTAGCATAATGAGCTGACATCCAGTCCATACCCAAGATTATGTTTATGTCCGAGGACTTGAGAGCTATTAAGGATGCAAGGAAGACAAGTCTATCAACAAGAATTTCATTCCCATCGCTTACTCTAGAAGTTTGCCATCTAGAGCCAGGGGTTTGAATTTCCATGGTAGTGGACATGTCACAGAATGTTGTGTTATGCAATCGAGCATAGCTCTCAGATATGAATGAATGAGATGCTCCAGTATCGAAAAGAACAGATGCCGGATGGCAATTAACAAAGAGCGTACCAAGGACGACGTTAGGATCCTCATGAGCCTCCTCAGCTGAGACATAGTTGACATGGCCACGTGCAGTGGTGGCTGGCTTGGCATAGAATGTCTTTCCCGCTGGCTTACCACGGCCAACTGACTTTCCAGACTGATTGGGGTTGTTGTTCTGAGGACACTCTCGACTATAGTGACCCGGCTCTCCACACTTGAAACATGTCCCAACATTGGGGCGTTGAGTAGCATTAGCAGCGGGGCCACCATAGGGCTTGGGCGGTGCAAATTGCTGGTTGGGACGAGGCGCCTCAAAGGATGGCCTCGGAATGAACCTGGATGGCAGTGCCGTGCTTGGAATCCACACCCGGCGCTTCTGAGATCCAGAGCCGGATGAAGAACCAAAATCACGAGAGTGCTTGCGTGAAGCGTCATAGTCAGACTGGCCTGTCTCAGCACTTATGGCTTTATTGACCAACTTCTGAAAGGAGGTGCACTTGTGTAGACGAAGATCGCGGCAAAGCTCAGGGCTAAGTCCCTTGCGGAACCTTGCCTGCTTCTTAGCGTCGGTGGATACCTCTTCAGGAGCATATCATGCCAGATTCCCAAATTCACGACTATATGCATCCACAATCAGTCTTCCTTAGGTGAAATTGCAGAACTCCTCCCTCTTGCGATCTATGAGACCTTCCGATGTGATGCTCACGGAAAGCCTCACTGAATTTAGCCCAAGTAGTGATTTGGCTGACCGGGCGCATAGCCTCAAAGTTTTCCCACCAAAGGCTAGCAGGGCCTTCGAGGTGATAGGCAGCATTGGTAACCTTATCAACTTCGGCTACGTTGGCAGAACGTAGCTTGTGTGTGATGCTGCGGAGCCAGTCATCCGTGTCGAGGGGCTCGACGGAATGATTACACTTTGGTGGGTACAACTTGATAAAGTCATTGATTGACAACAAGTCATTTCGCTGATGGCGTGCAGTGTTCTGGTCAATCCGCTCTAGCAAGCGGTTAGTCTCACACTTATTTCTTTTCGCCTCCAGCATTACTTCGTCCAGAGAAGGCGGGTGAGGCAGATTTTCACCCCTAGCTGCACTGGCTTCCCCCTGCTCCGGGGCAGCAGGGTTGCTGCGGGTGTTGACCATCCTAGGAGAAAACAAGACAACGGTTTAGATAAGGATGGCACAAACTTAGCAAGGAAGTGCAGAATGTAATGGATAACATGGAATGCTAAGATGTTCATTGCATGACATGGTAATATAGAAACTACCATATATATACCATTGGTCATACACACCGTACATAGTTTAGTACAAGCCCAGGCTAAAGTACAACTACGGTGAAAGACATTACATCTCATCGAAGGTATTCCAAGCTCCTATACATTATTTTTCTACACCTCCGGAGCGTGATACACACCAAGTCGTATCCCACGGGTCACGCAGGACTGTGGAGAATACAACTATTACAATACTAGTGAAACTACTACTAGCTCAGACGGCTCCATAGTAATCCTCATAGAAGTCACCACCAAAGCCTGGAAGTGGAACATCATCATCTGGGAACAGACGGTCCTGCAGAGCCTGTGGACCATAGGGGCTCGGATGTGGCCTTGGTCCCATAGGTGGTGGCAGACGGGGACCACGAGGAGGGGTGATGCCTCCTACATCGCGCCACTCCATACAATCTGGCAATCCAGACCGTACAGGGTATAGATCCCTCAGGTCCATGTATCCTGCCTGTACCGCAGGTGCAAACCGAGTCAAAGTGGCGCAGTGATCAGCACGAGAGTTGAAAAGCTCCATATGCAAGGCCCAATTTTCACAGTCCTTATCCTCGAGCATCTCGGCAGTGGTGTGGAGTAGTGACTCCTCATGTGTAGAGTCATAGTACAAAGCCTGATAGTACCCCTGTGCTCCAGGAAGTGAGGCTGGCATGTAACGGAAATCGGTGTTCTGTAGCAAGGCAGTCCTGGCTCGAATGATAGTCATCATTGAATAGGCTGCATCCTGCACAGACATCTCAATAGTGACCCCAAGTCTATAGGAATAGTGAAGGGGCTCCGTGGCTCCAGGATAAGAGGGATATATCCTGACGGTACATAGATACTGGCTCTGGTTGAAGTCTCTGAACTGCTCCTCGACGGTATATTCCGGATACCACCGATAACCTGACTCGACCATCACTCGAACCAACATGGCTGTGTGGCCGGGCACATCGAAGCACCGGGTAAGACGAACCACTTGGTTCTGTGAATGGGTGTCCATCTGAAACCACAGAATAATGCAAAGGCATTAGAATTTTCTAGGGCAAATCGGACAGCATGACGGCTGTAAATGCTCAGAAAAAGATTTGATACATCCACAACAGTTTGCAATACCACTCAACAACATCATATCAAGGTTCCGATTCAACTGGCAACATACTAAAAGTAGTAGAAACTGTACTGTGGCTGGTAACAACAATCCTATAAGCTACTACGGATTAGTAACACGTGAACCTGATAGAAGAAGAGAGCCTAGTCCTTAACCCACGTTGAATGAGAAGAGAATGACTCAGATCAGAGGGCATAAGGTAAAGGAGTAAAAGAGCCTTACGTTCCCTCCCACAATCAATTCCCCTACATATAACTAAAGCATTTCTAGACTCGACATCGACCAGTTTGGCTCAACGAACCTAGAGGCAGTCCGGCTCTGATGCCAACGCTGTCAGGACCCCGATTCCATGTCACATCGATCTAGCCGGTAACACCTCATATCACATTGCGGCCTCACACACGGTATCCCCACGGGTGTCGCCTTACCATGGCCCGGGACCGTTTGCGCCTTTTGGCTCACGTATATGATAGTGTCGCTAGCATCCATATGACAGAGAAACCGGCCGACATGGCTAGTCGTGAACCCAAAGCGGCACAGACCTATGGAGACAGGCATACATGAATCACATCGAGCATGTCGGTCAACAGCGTGTTAATCCGGGCTGTAGCACTGGGCTAACAGGACTCCGGGGAACCCGGGCTGTAGCAGGCTAGGCAGGACTCCGGATGTCACCGCGTGACATTTCCCCGAAGGGACAGACATAGGAACGAAGTGAAACACATGCCGGTCAGTCAAGTGTCCTGAGCAGTAGTGCAGGGCTAGTAGGACTCCGGTGAACCGGGCTGTAGCAGACTACTATGGCTCGAGGAGCACTAGACTACATTTCCCCATAAGAGAGGCTGCCAAGGATAAACAACTAGATTGTCGGATCCCACACATACCAAGCATTTCAATCATACACATAGTATGCTCGATATGTGCAAATACAACATGGCATCACAACAAAACTCTACAACTCAAGTACTTTATTTAAAGGCTCCAGAGAGCCATACATAAGATGTTCATACAGGTAGGGGTCACATGACCCGACACTCAAGTCATACAAGAATACAAGCACATGCGGAAGCAAATAGTCTGAGTACAAACACTAGAAAGAAAGAAGGCTTCTCGAAGCCTGTCTATCTACATAGGGCCATCCATGGCCAGGATCACCACCTGGGTGGCAAGTCACTCATCGACGTCGAGATCTACATAAAACCCATCGGAGGGGGCGGTGTTTTCATCTTAAAACAGTAATTAAAGCAAACATGAGTACAAAGGTACTCAACAAGTCTTACATCAGAACCTACTATACATGCTCATTCTCAAGAAGGTGGTGGAGT
Source organism: Triticum urartu (assembly GCF_056163025.1). Classification (NCBI taxonomy): domain Eukaryota; kingdom Viridiplantae; phylum Streptophyta; class Magnoliopsida; order Poales; family Poaceae; genus Triticum; species Triticum urartu. The sequence continues at coordinate 186,646,331 of NC_141873.1, read as the reverse complement.
TATTGCAGCAAGCCAGCTTTGACTCTTGGCTAAGCTATCCTATGAGACACCATTACTAAAATAGTTTTCGCACACGAGTCCACTAATCACCAACACAATACTCCACCGGGGATCCTCCCTCATCATCCTACGAGAGGACCATCCTCGGTACTCACAATTATCTTGAGTCTTTTAGTAGTAACCATTAACTTGAGTATGAACTGTATAGGCAACCAAGTAGTCCTTTACTACGGACGCGGCTATTCGAATAGTTTTATACCCTGCAGGGGTGTACTTCGTCACACATGTTTCCACCACATAGCGTCTGCACACGACATGTGCTCGGCAGACTTCAAGCGAAAGCCGACGTGGATGTAGACCACGACCTGACTAACCGCACAAGTCTCTAGTCCAGGTTTATCACCTATTTGGGTTCCATCCGCAAGGAAATCTGGCCGAGGTGTCCTCAACGGCTCCAAACGATGTGTACAGGGCCCCGAGACGCCAAACGGGGCGCCCGGCATACCCGGCCACAGTGTATCTACCGCGTCATAGCCTACCCCTAGGGTTAGCACTACGCACGGCCGCCAACACATAACCTACAAACACTAGAAACTAGTTGCAACTCCTGGACAGAGGACGAGAGGGGTCAGTAAGTCGAGCGGGGTCATATTTCAGGGCCCAATGTGTGGTAGTAGCTGAATCTTAAATCACACATACATATCTCAGTTCATATGGACGGCCTCAATGAAACAAACCACCATGTACTCCTACATGGCCTCTCATCGATACCTTTACCAAATCATGTTCGACACATCTCTCACATTACCGACATAATCATTTCACTCTAGCCCATCACCCAGATGAACCAGACCTAACACAACTCTAAGCATAGCACGCATAGCAAGGTAGGAAACACAAACATGGCCCAATAAACTCCTACACATGATAGTGGGTTTCATCTAGTTACTGTGGCAATGACAGGTCATGCAGAGGATTAGGGTTCAACTACCGTAGCACACATCAATTTGAAACGTTGTTGTATTAATGCAGTAAATGAGAGCAGAGGCGAGCACATGGGATTGTATCGATATGATCAATGGGGTCGCTTGCCTGATGGAGTTGTTGTAGGGTACTGCCCTTCAGTTGGATACTCGGAGATATCCTCGGAGGCAGAACCTACCACAAAGGACACACAGAACATAATCAACACATGGCAATATGCAACAATATGATGCATGCTATGACGTGGAAAAATGATGTGTCCTTACTAATGCAATGTGAAACAAGTTTAAATGGGTCCATTTGAATCAAAGATTCAAATGAAAGCTTAAGTTCTTATGCATAATAAGTGTATTAGCTTGTTTCACCTAAACAACAAGGTTAAAGAGTTTTTTCATGCATGAAACCATTACAGATGGATAGATTGATTTTTTCTGATCATTTTTCATATATAATTTGTTTGATTTGGAGCTATGGTTGATTTTCTGTGATTTTTAGAAGTTTTGGCTATTTTCTGGAATTTCCTATCTAAAAATAATTCCAGAAAATAAATAATTGCTTCAGCAGTGCGTCACTGTGACGTCAGCGAGTCAAAGGCGCCAGCCCAGGTCAAACCTTACTGGTGGGCCCCATCTGTTAGTGTCTCAGCTAACTAACAGGATTAAGTTAATACTAACTAACTGTCAGTGGGGCCTGGGCCCACATGTCAGTGACTTAAACTAACTCAAATTAGTTAGCACTAATCCTAACCTAACTAACAGGCCGGCCCCACCTGTCATAGGCTCAGGGGAGGAGTCAACCTGGGCCCACAGGGGTCAAACGTGGTCAACTCACCGGCGGCTTGACGCCGGCGACGACAGACATGGCGGAGGGGCTCGGGTTTGCGTCTCTGGCGACCATATCGACGGCGGAGTGCAGCTACGTGACGCGGGGAGCGAGCCGCGTCGTTTGGTGGTGGAAGTGGAGCTCGGGGTGGCCGGGAACGACGCCGACGACGACCTTAGCGGTCGCCGGAGCTCGGGTGAAGATGAACCCGAGGCTACGGGGCACGGCGAGGCACGTGGAGCGGTGCTACGGGCTGCTTGGGCTGCGACGAACGCGATGGCGTGCTCAGAATTGAGCCAGCATGGTTGTGGCCACAACGGCGACGTGCAGAGGCGGCGACGCGTGCGGGCGAGCTCGGTGTGGTCGCTGTGGTGCACAAGAAGGCAAACAGGGAGGATGGGGAGGTGCATCAGCTCACGGCGGTGACGTAGGAGCAGACGACGCGGTCGGGGACGAGCTGATGCGGTGGCGACGACGAAGGGGATCTGCGGTGGTGCTCGGTGAAGTCGAGCTCGAAGAAGACGAAGCAGGGTGCGCGAGCGCTCGGGGCTCGGGCTGCTCGACGGAGAGGACGGTGGCAGAGCTCGTGGACACAACGGGGTGGCGCGAGGACGACGGTGGACGTGAGAACTACGGTGGCGTGGCTGCGGCCGCGTCGGCCATGGCTTCGGGGGAGCAAGGAAGAGAGCAGGGGGAAGGAATGAGGTGTCCAGGGGGTAGGGGCGGCGCCGCGGAGGCGTTTCGAGGCGTCGCGCTGGCGCGGGCGACGGCAGGCAGGCACGGAGGTGGCGTGGCGAGCTCGGCGGCGTCGCGGTGTCCCTCCTCTGCCTACTGGCAGAGGTAGGTGATGACTGGCACGGGCCAGATGGGCCGGGCCAGCCAGGTAAGTGGCATGTGGCCTTTCTCTCTCTCTCTCTCTCTCTCTCTCTCTTTTTCTGTTTTGTTTTCTTTTTCTATTTTTCTGTAACTGTTGGGCTTTATTAAAAATAGCTAGGCACTTACAAAAATCCTGAAAATAATCAGTCTCTATTTAGATTATTTCCAACAACCCACACTTATTTCCAGAATTATTTGAGCATTTAAAATATTTTATAGCATTTAAATGCCCATATTCAAATACTTATGATTTAATTCAAAGAATCCAGAATGTCCTAGAAAGGAGTGCACCATTTTTTCCAGGGGTTTTAGCCCAATCCAGAAATGATGAATATTTTGTGAAGGGCATTTTGGGTTCATTGAAAATAATTTTAGTAACCCTAGTTGTTTCCAGGGGGGTGATGGGGGTTCTGTTATCCCCATTTCAAGTTTATGTAAAAGTAGACATGATGCAACACTCTAATGCATGAACTAGCTAGGGTGTGACATCCTCTCAAACCCTAGTTCATCTCTTGTATCCAATCTTTGTCTCAAAACCTCAGATTGGTACCTGTGGGTTGCTAGTAGTGTTGATTACTCCTTGTAGTTGATGCTAGTTGGTTTACTTGGTGGAAGATGATATGTTCAGATCCTTTATGCATATTAATATCCCTTTGATTATGAACATGAATATGGTTTGTGAGTTGTTATGTTTGTTCCTGAGGACATGGGAGAAGTCTTGCTATAAGTAGTCATGTGAATTTGGTATTCGTTCGATATTTTGATGAGATGTATGTTGTCTATCCTCTAGTGGTGTCATGCGAACGTTGACTACATGACACTTCACCACTGTTTGGGCCTAGTGGAAGGCATTGGGAAGTAATAAGTAGATGATGGGTTGCTAGAGTGACATAAGCTTAAACCCTAGTTTATGAGTTGCTTCGTAAGGGGCTGATCTGGATCCATATGTTTCATGCTATGGTTAGGTTTACCTTAATACTTCTTTTGTACTTGCGGATGCTTGGAAGATGGTTAATCATAAGTGGGATGCTTGTCCAAGGAAGGGCAGTACGGTGGCGCCCCTGACTCAATCGTACACTAATCATAAAGCAAATGTGTACGATCTAGATCAAGGACTCACGAGAAGATATCACAACACAACTCTAGACACAAATTAAAATAATACAAGCTTTATATTACAAGCCAGGGGGCTCGAGGGCTCGAATACATAAGCTCGAATACACAAGAGTCAACGGAAGCATCAATATCTGAGAACAGACATAAGTTAAACAAGTTTGCCTTAAGAAGGCTAGCACAAAAACATTTATGATCGAAAAGGCAAGGCCTCCTGCCTGGGAGCCTCCTAACTACTCCAAGTCATCAGCGGGCGTCACGTTGTAGTAGGCACCCTCGGGGTAGTAGTAATTATCAATGGTTTCGTCTGGCTCCTGGGATCCGTCAACTGGTCGCAACAATCGGGTATGGGGGAAAAAGAGGTAGCAAAGCAACCGTGAGTACTCATCCAAAGTACTCGCAAGACTTACATCAGATCTAAACTAAGTATGCATCTGTATCAAATGATAAGGGATGTATCTGTGGACTAAACTGCAGAATGCCAGAAGAGAAGGGGAAAGCCTAGCCTATCGAAGACTAGCATCTTCAAGCATCTTCAAGTATCTTGCAGCATTTAGAAGAGTACAGATCAACATAATGTAAAGTAGTAGTAGTGTTATCAACTTCGGCCAGAGATCCTTTCTCGACTCCCTGCGAGAAAGCAATCCCAAAGCCATACTATCAATTTCTCATATCCATTTCTCATCTCAAGTATCCAGTTCTAGTTGTATCGATCGGGATAGAACTCCAATTGTCCGTTACCATAGGACGGTCTATCGATAGATGTTTTCTTCCCTACAGGGGTGCACCAACTTACACACCACACTCGATTAACTCCGGCCGGACAAACTTTCTTGGGTCATGCCCGGCCTCGGCCAAACAATACGCCGCAACCTGACCTAGGCTTAATAGAGAGGTCAAGCATGCCGGACTAAACCTATGCCCCCAGGGGTCTTGGGCCATCACCCCGGGAACTCCTGCATGTTGCGTGGGCGGCCGGTGAGCAGACGTAGCTACCTCCTTAAAAAGGTAGGAGCTTACCAGTCCAACCCGGCGCGCGCCGCTCAATCACATGACGTCTATTAAGCTTTGGCAGAGGCCCCTCAGATGAAATATCCAAATCTTAGTGGATTAGTAACGCGCGGTAACAAGCAGATACTCACAAAAGATGTGACCCCGTCGCCCCGTCTCGAGTACTTGCGGCAAGGGCTAAGAATGCCCGGCCACGCCTCGTAATTATCTAGCGGTCACCTTCCAGGTCAATCCAACTTCACATCACTCGCTATTAAGCTTGCGCGGGTACCCCTCAGGGCTGACCCGTCTTTAGTAACATGGTTTAGTGTAAAGTCATAGTAACCATAGTAACTGTGTGTCTAACACCAAAGGGGAAACCCGAGGAATCACCCCCGATGAATTCCACTCGATGTTATCATCAAGGTGAATGTAAGAGGATCCACCCTCGAGGTTCACACTTGAGGGGTTGCACGACAGAGCCGTAACGGAAGTGGTTAAGGAGGAAATCACCCTCGATGACCTCGACCGTATAGCTACACTACAGAGATCTCATCAGGAGTGATGTAAGAGGTTCCACCCTCGGCACTCGATGGTAACTCTGCAGAGTCGTACAACTAGGGGGGTGATGTGCGGTGTCGGGGCCTGGACGTCGATCATGTTGATCGAGTCATCGAACATAAAGTGAGGTAACTGGGACAAGGTGGGATCACTGATGGATCTCTAACCAACCTATACTAAGCAGTTTAGGATAAGCAGGTAAGGTACGAAAGGAGGTAACAAAAACGGGCTATGCATCAGAGTAGGATCATACATAAAGAAGTAGCAGTTCTAATGCAAGCATGAGAGGGAAAGAAATGGGCGATATCAGAATGCTCAAGGGGGGGTATGCTTGCCTGGAAACTCTGTTGTAAAGGAAGAAGTGACGTCGGAGATGTAGTCGGTCACAGGGGCAGCATCGGTCTCGGGGTCTACCGGAGAGAAGAGGCAAAAGAAACAGTAAATATAAGCAAACAGATACAACACTAAGAATAACATGGTAATACGTGGTGTTAGGGGTGAACTAACGTAGTACTACACGTTGCAGACGGAGAGGGAAAACATCTGGAGAGGTTTTCCCGGCGTTTGGCTTTTTCCGGACAAATGAAAGAGAGGGGACGGTTCCATGTTCATCATGCTAGGAGTACATGACATATGAACGGACCACGTAATTGGATTCGTTGGATTTTTCTGAGCAACTTTCATATATAAAACATTTTCATCCGAGCTACGGTTTATTTTATATTAATTTTTTCAGTTTAAAGATATTCTGAAAATATTGTCAATTCAAAACAAAACAGAATTTACTAAGTGTATCCAGAAGTACACCCACTGAGAGACTTACTGGTGGGCCTGGTCAACTGCTGCATCAGCAGTTGAATAGTCACATTTGACTGGTCGAAGGGCTGACCGGGGTCCACCTGTCAGTGACTAGACTTTAGTTAGACTTTAATTAAATGGGTTTAATTAGCAGTGGGGGCTACTGGTCATAGGGCCATCTAACTAATTTAGCTAATAAAAGAAATAAACTAATAGGGGGCTAATTCCCCAATAGCCAGGCCGGTCTCAGCAGGCACCAGGGACGGCTTGCTCGTGCACGGCCATGGCGGAGGCCCTGGGCGCGGTCGACTGGAGCGGCAACAAGGTCTCGGGTGGGCGCGCACGGGGCTCAGGCTGGCGAGCGAGCGAAGCGCGGCGGCCATCAGTAGGGGATGTGGGCCGTGGCAGACTGCAGCGGGCAGGCGCGGAAGTGCGGGGCGAGGGCCGGCGTGACGACGGAGCCACGATGACGACGGTTGAAGGCGGGCGTAGGGCAGGGGCGGCCCGTGGGAGAACGGGGAGCACAGGGGACGGCTCCGACACGCCTGGGGGAGGGGTGGCCGGAGGCGGGGCGGCCGGCAGCCGATAGCAGACGGGAGGAGGGGTGCGCGGGCGCTCACGACGCGCACGGGCGAGCGCGGGGAAGCGATGCGGCGGCGGCAAGGCAGCGCAGGCGCGTGCGGGCCGGAGGACACATGCGGCAGTGGGCGTCCAGGGAGCGGGGTGGTGCTGGGCAGCAGCAGCAGCCGCACAACAGCAGCAAGCACGGGAGCAGGCGGGTGGGAGCCGCAGGGAAGCAGCGGTAGCGCAAGCAGCAGGGAAGGGAGGCGAGGCCACACGGCGGCGCGCGCGAGACGTCTCAGCCAGGCGAGCATGAGGCACGGTCGGGCGTGGGGCTGTGTAGGCGCACGCGAGGCCACGACCAGAGAGTGCCCCGGGCCGGCCAAGACGCGACACATGTTAGGTAGGGTGCAGGCGAGGGTGAGAGTCGGTGGCTTCGGTCGCGATGGTGAGCATCGTTAGCAGCCGCATCGAACAGCAATTCAAATAGCGGGAAGAGGGAAAAGAAATGAAGCTCACCGAGGAGCACAAGGGGGCTCGGTGGAAGGCATAGTAGCAGCAGACGGAGCAGATCGAAGAATCAGAGTCCGACGGTTGCAGAGGAAGAAGAAGGCGGCGACCTTGTGATGTACGGCTCCCACTCGAAATCGATGTCCGGGGTAGACGTATTCGTCGGTGATGGTCCTTCCGGACAACTCCTCCAGCGCCGGGAGCTCGATGGCCGTGTCCATGGCGACAGCAAGACGACGGTGGCGGCGGACATGTTTGTGGCGGAGGGTAGCGGAGCGAGGAGGAGAAGCTAGGGTTCGGTCGAGGGGGCCGCGGGGAAAGCTTTGTAGGAGGCCAGGGGGCGTGGATGGCCGCCACGCACGGCCATCGCCGGCGGATGGACGCCACGACTCCCCTCCGTGCCTCCTGGAGCGGGAGGAAGGGGAAAACCCAGGTGGACTGGGCCTCCTCTGACACTAAGGCCCAATCAGTATTAGGTTTAGGCCCTTTTCTTTTCTTCCTATTTTTCAATTTTTATTTTATTTATTTGAGCTACTGTTTTCTATTTATTTTAGCTACAAAATAAATTTTTGTTAACTATGAAACTTTGCACATAAAACCTAGTCCACACTATAAGGCTGCACAAAAAGTTTGAGGCCAAAAGGAACCGTTCAAATTTGTAATAGAATTAAAAAATGTGTTTATCTGAAAATGCTGCTCCACTAAATTAATTTCAGGGGAAATTTTGGGAAACCAAACGAGTTTGGTCCCAACATGACAAATACATAGGGATTATTTGCCAGACTTTGAACATTTTAGTTTTCAGGTTTGGCAAATATGATTTTTTGACTTTAGATTGGATTTGAATTTGAATTTTGATTTGGATCAAGTGAAGATTAACAACAGTAACATGATGACATGGCACCATTAACATGGGATTACTGTAGCAGGATACTGCAGGTGTTACAAATCTCCTCGACTACAAGAAATCTCATCCCAAGATTTAAGTGGTGGAGTAAGGGGGAAAGACTCGGGAAGGATGGAGCTCAACACAAGATAGTTACCTCGGGACTATCCCAGTAACGTGGCAAAGAGGCATCTCTCGAGTTGGAATTCAAGAAATTCGCCGAGAGCAAGGTAAGAAGGTGCAATAAGAAATTTCAAGCTGATAGGGAATCGTTTGTTGCCTGAAACAGAATGTGAAAGGGGTTCGGAGCAATGAAGAAAAATGTTGCATATTATACCGGAATGAAAAAATGGCAGGGAAATTAGCATCGTGAATTACATACGAAGCCAAGCATAAGGGATAACTTTGGCAACTGGGGGTGTATAAGAGAGTCAGGTTTCAATCATGTGGAACTGTGGGTTATGGGCCCACCATGTGGGTTAAAAGAAGGAAGGGTGTTGACATCTTGCACGGTCATGATAGCAAGGCATGTCAGATAATAACCAGTCAGTTATGTTGGCAGCATCATTGGTACCAAGGCGAGGGGCGAAGAGAACCATTTTCCTGCTCGTTGAAACGAGGCGGACCAATAGGCAAGGTCCTCGTCCATCAGTGGTTACCGGAATGTCATCAACAATAGTAACAGGGTTACACTAGACAGGATGGTACAATGTGGTGTTTACATAAGTAGAAGAATGTTACTGCTTAGATCATATAGATCACAATAAAGGTTAAACAAAACAATGGAAAAGGAAAATTTGATCATCAGATTAAGCAGAACAATGGAATGGGAAATGTGTTTAAACACATATTTCAGGGGTATAGCCTTTCCAAGGACAAGCAGAGCATGATATCCATGACAGGATATAACGTAGAAAACCATTTAGCTTAGGGGAGAGGAAGTTCATGACATTACCCAAACAACGATGTTTGAAAAATTGATAAAGGAAATTTAGCATGGTGCTTCAAAAGTTCTTATTGGAGATCGGATTAACCACAGACTTGCTTCGAGATAGCATTGACATGGTTTCAAGCAAAGAGCGGACTTTGGATACACCAAGGATCCATCGGAAACAACTTAGAAAATAAGTCATACAATTTTAGCAGGGAGAAGATGAGGGTGTGGCCGACGGGCTCAGCCACAATCCATCGACAGGCCAAAAAGGATGTATTTCCAAAATTATATGAACAAGTTTGTGTTGGGGAAGGCAAGAATGTTGTCGATGATATCATAAATCATCGAGGGGAAGGATTGTATTTCTCATCATGAATTCGATTGATATCCTGGAAAAGCTCAGAATGTTGATGATGATCACGACACATTTGGCGAGAGATTTCATGAAGATGTAATTGATCGACGATGACATCCAGTCAAAGGAATGATGAAGCGAAAGGTTATTGGAACCATGGGTACGACACAAACTCGGAATTAAGCTTGCTGTTCAAGGCGAAATGATAAGATGAGGAAGATCGACGTAAGCTTAGCTTATCGTCAGAAGTTGCTCCGGGCATAAGGACCAATAGCACAGTTAAAAGTTGACACGATAAAAATATAGCCGATCAGGCTAGGAATGATGTGATGGGGTATAAAGCTTCCCAGTATCAAGTACTAGGTGTAATGCCAGAAGGTAAATCGGAGTAGAGGTTGGACGGGGGAAATGATTCACAGAGGATAAGTAATTTTAACTTACCCAGTAAATGGGATCAAGGAGGAAATATGGTTGGGACCATAACTGCAAGGGATCCAATTTACGATACCGGAAGAATTATTCAAATGATTAAATATCCTTGCAAGAAGCTTTCATGATAAGGTCGACTCCCACTTCTACAATGCAAAACCTTTCATTTTACTTCTCGCTCTTGATGAAGCTGTAGTATTGAAATTTTATCTGACGAAAAGCCAGTAGAGTATAACCCGCATAACTTTCGAGTTCACACAGATTAGGGAAGGCATAGGTTCAACCCATCGGGGCATCTTAGGAACATATATCATATATTTCAAGAATAAATAACACAAGCTCGGTAGTAGAGAAAGCTTGAGAAAGCAGAGGATACAATTTACCAAAAGCATTATGTATCCATGGAATGGCTCACGAGGTTATTGAATATGAATGACACTGCCGGATAATAATCCAACAAGGGGCCTTATGGTCTACAACAGAGTTGTAGCGAGTATCGGTACTCTATCAGAGGGAGAAGGAATGAAAGGGCATCAGATTAAAGATATAACTGACTAATTCAAAGCTCAAATGCAAAGGAACTATCATTTCCAAATAAGGGGATCAGAAGCCAACGCTCTGATTGAGAATGGATAGGTTGAGTAGGCTTACGGGTACAATCGATGGCAATTTGATCAGTCAAGATCCAACTCATGCTTAAAATGACGTTTGAGCCGGAAGGGTGAATTCTAGGATCTGGTTGAGGATTGCGAGCATTCACCATATTGAATCAACAGACTCAAAATGATAAAGACAAAGGAGTGCCGATAAGATTACGAGATTTATGGCATTAACCATAACGCAAGCAAGCAAGAATTTCAGGAGCAATAGGCTCCTCAGGATTTTCGGAAGACCGAATGGTATTTCGAAGACTTTTGTGAAATACATGAATCATCTGGGAATGAGAGAATACTCGATAAGTGCGAGAAATTATCCGTAGGGGTATTCAGGTGGCAAAGAACTGCAAGGCAGTAGGCACAAAGTAGTCTCGGAACAATAGGGAGAATTTTGGTGTATCTTGTAATAACAAGATCAACTTAGGATGAATGTATGAACGACAAATGTAGGTAGTTATTCATAAGGATACATCGGTGGCAGGGAATTGTAAAAGCGATGGCACATAGTCTCGAAAGAACATCATCGAGTGTCTTTGGAATCTTCTGGTAAAGCAAGCGATCGTTCGGGCCGAGGGGCTCTCCGAGAGAAAGTATTTACGAGAACCTAGAGTTAGAGTTAGAGTTAGCAAGTCATTTAACCCGAATAGGAGATAGATTTCAAAAAAACCCGAATAGGAGAGAGATCAGAGTCCCAGAGTATAGATGAGGGGTAGAAGATCCTAATACCATCCAATGGCGACGTGGTCCCGTAAGACCCACATCCATGTTAGTAAGTCAGGTTTTTCAGCGACTAGAATCAACTTCGGCCAAGGAGTTGGAAAGGGGGATCCTACAGGCAGTCGGCTCTGATACCAACTTGTGGCGCCCCCGACTCAATCGTGCACTAATGATACACGCAAATGTGTACGATCAAGATCAAGGACTCACGGGAAGATATCACAACTCAACTCTATACACAAATTAAAATAATACAAGCTTTATATTACAAGCCAGGGGCCTCGAGGGTTCGATTACATAAGCTCGAATACACAAGAGTCAACGGAAGCATCAATATCTGAGAACAGACATAAGTTAAACAAGTTTGCCTTAAGAAGGCTAGCACAAAAACATCTACGATCGAAAAGGCAAGGCATCCTTCCTGGGAGCCTCCTAACTACTCGAAGTCGTCAACGGCTGTCACATTGTAGTAGGCACCCTCGGGATAGTAGTAATCATCAGTGGTGTCGTCTGGCTCCTAGGATCCGTCAACTGGTCGCAACAATCTGGTATGGGGGAAAAGAGGTAGCAAAACAACTGGGAGTACTCATCCAAAGTACTCGCAAGACTTACATCAGACCTAAACTAAGTATGCATCTGTATCAAAGGATAAGGGTTGTATCTGTGGACTAAAATGCAGAATGACAGAAGAGAAGGGGAAAGCCTAGCCTATTGAAGACTAGCATCTTCAAGCATCTTCAAGCATCTTGCAGCATTTAGAAGAGTACATATCAACATAATGTAAAGTAGTAGTAGTGTTATCAACCTCGGCCAGAGATCCTTTCTCGACTCCTTGCGAGAAAGCAATCCTAGAGCCATACTATCCATTTCTCATCTCAAGTGGCCAGTTCTAGTTGTATCAATCGGGATACAACTCCAAGTGTCTGTTACCGTAGGACGGGCTATCGATAGATGTTTTCTTCTCTCTAGGGGTGCACCAACCTACCCACCACACTCGATTTACTCCGGCCGGACACACTTTCCTGGGTCATGCCCGGCCTCGGCCAAACAATACGCCGCAACCCGACCTAGGCTTAATAAAGAGGTCAAGCACGCCGAACTAAACCTATGCCCCCAGGGGTCTTGGGCCATCGCCCTGGGAACTCCTGCACGTTGCATGGGCAGCCAGTGAGCAGACCTAGCTACCTCCTTAAAAAGGCAGGAGCTTACAAGTACAACCCGGCGCGCGCCGCTCAATCGCATGCCGTTTATTAAGCTTCGGCAGAGGCCCCTCGAATCAAATATCCAAATCGTAGTGGATTAGTAACACGCGGTAACAAGCAGAGACTCACGAAAGATGTGACCCCGTCGCCCCGTCTCTAGTACTTGCAGCAAGGGCTAAGAATGCCCGGCCACGCCTCGTAAGTATCTCATGGGCACCTTCCAGGTCAACCCAACTTCACATCACTCGCTATTAAGCTCGCACGGGTACCCCTCAGGGCTGACCCGTCTTTAGTAACATGGTTCAGTGTAAAGTCATAGTAACCATAGTAACTGTGTGTCTAACACCAAAGGGGAAACCCGAGGAATCACCCCCGGTGAATTCCACTCGATGTTATAATCAAGGTGAGCGTAAGAGGATCCACCCTCGAGGTTCACAATTGAGGGGTTGCATGACAGAGCCGTAACGGGAGTGGTTAAGGAGGAAATCACCCTCGATGACCTCGACCGAATAGCTACACTACAGAGATCTCATCAGGAGTGATGTAAGAGGTTCCACCCTCGACACTCGATGGTAACTCTGCAGAGTCGTACAACTAGGGGGGTGATGTGCGGTGTCGGGGCCTGGACGACGATCACGTTGATCGAGTCATTGAACATAAAGCGAGGCAACTGGGACAAGGTGGGGTCACTGATGGATCTCTAATGTAACGCCCCGTGACCGATGTGCCACGTGTCTTCCTGTTATTCGCTGTTGTTGCCATGTCATTGCTTGCGTGTCATGCATTGCATATCATGTCATCATGTGCATTTCATTTGCATACGTGTTCGTCTCATGCATCCGAGAATTTTCCTCGTTGTCCGTTTTGCATTCCGGCGCTCCGTTCTCCTCCGTTGGTCATTTCTACCCTCTTCTCGTGTTTGGTGACTAAACATTTCCGGATTGGACCGAGGCTTGCCAAGAGGCCTTGGTTTACTACCGGTAGACCGCCTGTCAAGTTTCGTACCATTTGGACTTCGTTTGGTGCTCCAACGGTTAACCGAGGGACCGAAAAGGCCTCGCGTGTGATGCAGCCCAACACCCTTCCAATTTGGCCCAAAACCCACCAAAACCCTCTCCATCATCTAGAGCGTTCGATCACGATCGCGTGGCCGAAAACCGCACCTCATTTGGACTCTCCTAGCTCCCTCTATGCCTATAAATACACCCCCTCCGAAATTCCTATTTCCCCTTCCCCGAAACCCTAGCGTCTTCCTCCTCGCGCCGCCGGACACGTGCAACCGCGTTGGACCTGTCCACGCCGCCACCTCACTCAGGCGAATCGCCTCGCGCCACGTCGCCCCGCTGCTGCTCTCCTCCAACCCCCGCGCGCCACGTCGCCTCCCACGGGATCTCCTCTCTCCTCCGCCGCCGCAGGCACGTGCGGCCCAGATCCAGCCCGCGGGGCCCGAATCGCCGCCCGCCGCCGCCCGAGGTGCCTTGCACCCGTCCGCCGCCGCAGCTGGCTGCGCGCCTCTCGCCGCCGACTCGCCGGCCCCGTCGCGCCCCTCGCCCCCCCGTGCCGCCCGCCGGCGACCAGCGCCTCGCCGGGACTCCACCGTGCTGCCCCGCTCGCCACCGGCCCCCGCCCTCGCCACTCCGCCTCGCCTGCCTTCTTCCGGCGACCGGCGCCCATCGCCGCCTCCAACTGGATCCGGTGACCTCGAGCCCCGCCGCCGTCTCTCCTCGCTCTCCGGCGCTAACTCCGGCGAGGATCCGGCCCGCCTCGATTCGCGCGCCGGATGAACCCTAGATCTGGAGGTCTATATTTTCACTAAGTCCCCGAGTTTTCCATGTTTCAAATGCCCATGTTCATCGCATCGTAACTTTGCATCCGTAGCTCCGTTTTGCGCGTGTAGCATATCAAAATGTTCGTCTCAGAGAGTACATCATTTCAACTCATTGCATCATTTTCATTTGAGTTCATCTTGATGCCCGAAATGTTGTTGGAAGAATGCTATTTGAGATAATTGTCAGATCTGCTGCTCCAAATAGATATTTGTCATTTTTTGCCATGATTAATGTGTGGATGATATGCCCCTGAGCTCCACATATGTTTTGTTATATGCTTTGCCATCTTTCCAGAGGTGCAACCCATGTATTTTTGTGATGTGTGTGGTGACTAGCACAAGCTTGCAAAGTGGTGCATTCGTTAATGCTGATTTCAGGGACTTAGCAATTCCACTAAGGCCTTGATCTGTTTATCTCAATATGCCATATGTTCATGTTGTTTCCTAGTGATCCGTGCCTCTTTTGAGGATGATCAGTAAGGATGTTTTGTTAATCTTGTAGTGCTCTATCCATCCATGTCTTTGTTTGCAATTATGGAGCACCCTAGCTTGAGTCAATCGAGCTCTACTTTTGTCATTTCGTGAATCTGGGCAGATTGTCTACTTGTTAGCGATTTTGCCGAGGATGTTGTGGTTGATCCGTGCATGCTATGTTATTGTTCTTGCCATTTCTAGCTTGTATAATGTGTATTCTTGATGGGTGTATGCTTATATTGTCATGACTTGCTCTGTAGTGAGTGCATCGAGCTCGTAAACATGCCTACTTGATATCTGATTTGCATGCTCCAATTTTTCACAAAGTCTGTGATCTGATTATGTTTTTGCCATGTTCACATGCTTGCAAATGTATTTTCTGATCCCTTTTGGCTCAAGGTCACTAAGGGACTTTTGTTAAGCTCTTTGAGTAGCTCCATGCGATGCTTTACTTTTCCATGTTCAGGTCCTGTAGTATATAGTTTTCATGCTCCAAAGTGTGCTACCTGATCTGAGATTCTAGACAAGTGTTAATTTCACTAAGTCTGAAATCTGTTTACCAAATGCATTTTTGCCATGCTTGTTTAAACCTGTTAATGGATGAATTGGCCGTAGCTTAGTGTTCATCTTTTGTTAAGCATCATGAATGGATCCCTGTCATGTATTTTTTTGCCATGTTTGAGTGTTGTAGCATGTTCATCTTGTAGCATTTAGACGGCTACTTACTGTATATCGCAGACCGGTGCCATATTTGAATTGCTTGCCATTTCCAAACCGTGACTCCGATTCTGGCGTTCTTTATATCGTTTTCAAGTGAAATCATCCCACCTTTCCAGTAGCACACTTGGATTTCCATGTTGAGGCCAGGTTCATTCATTCCTTGTCAAATCTTGCATATGCATCACATGTCGCATCCCGCATAGCATACCATGTTTGCATCATGTTGTTTGAGTTTGCACGTGGTTGATTGTGTTCCGTTTGCTTGTTTTGTCTTGTTGGGTAGATCCGGGATACGAGTTCGCTAACGAGGTGCCCGTTGAGTTTGCTTTCGAGGATCCAGTCAACTCTGACAACTTTACAGGCAAGATGATCATACCCTCAAAATCACTACTATCTTTGCTTTGCTAGATGCTTGCTCTTTCGCTATGCCTATGCTACGATGCCTACCACTTGCTTATCATGCCTCCTAAATTGCCATATCAAACCTCTAACCCACCATGTCCTAGCAAACCGTTGATTGGCTATGTTACCGCTCTGCTCAGCCCCTCTTATAGCGTTGCTAGTTGCAGGTGAAGATTGGAGATCGTTCCTTGTTGGAACATTATTTTACTTGTTGGGATATCATTATATTATCTTGTTATCTTAATGCATCTATATACGGGGTAAAGGATGGAAGGCTTGAACTCTCGCCTAGTGTTTTGTTCCACTCTTGCCGCCCTAGTTTCCGTCATATCCGTGTTATGTTCCCGGATTTTGCGTTCCTTACGTGGTTGGGTGATAATGGGAACCCCTTGATAGTTCGCCTTGATTAAAGCTTTTCCAGCAGTGCCCAACCTTGGTTTTACCATTTTCCACCTAGCCTCTTTTTCCCTTGGGTTTTCGGAGCCCGAGGGTCATCTTATTTTAAACCCCCCCGGGCCAGTGCTCCTCTGAGTGTTGGTCCACCTGTCAGCTGCCGGTGCCCACCAGGGGCAACTCTGGGCTGGCCTACCCGTACCTAAGACAATCTGAGTGTGCCCTGAGAACGAGATATGTGCAGCTCCTATCGGGATTTGTCGGCACATTCGGGCGGTGTTGCTGGATTTGTTTTAACTTGTCGAAGTGTCTTATAGAACCGGGATACCGAGTCTGATCGGAATATCTCGGGAGAAGGTCTATTCCTTCGTTGACCGTGAGAGCTTGTCATGGGCTAAGTTGGGACTCCCCTGCAGGGATTTGAACTTTCGAAAGCCGTGCCCGCGGTTATGGGCAGATGGGAATTTGTTAATGTCCGGTTGTAGATAACTTGAAACTTAACTTAATTAAAAATGAATCAACTGTGTGAGTTACCGTGATGGTCTCTTCTCGGCAGAGTCCGGGTGCGAGATTGCTGAGTCCCTGTGGCTCACAGATTACTTCCAAACCAGATGCAGGGCCTGATGACTCTGTTCCAGATGACGCGCTTGAGCTCAAGTGGGAGTTCGACGAGGACTCACGCCGTTACTATGTGTCTTTCCCTGACAATCAGTAGTGGTGCCCAGTTGGGGGCGATCGGGACCGTGTCGCATGTTGGGTTTATCTTTTATTTTGGCGCCGTAGTCGGGCCATGAGTGTTTGATTGTTGTAATGCTATTTATGTACTTTGATTGACGTGGCGATTGTAAGCCAACTATGTATCTTCCCTTTTATTATCTATATATATTACATGGGATGTTGTGAAGATTGCCTAACTTGCGACATTGCTTTCAATGCGGTTATGCCTCTAAGTCGTGCCTCGACACGTAGGAGATATAGCCGCATCGAGGGCGTTACATCTAACCAACCTGTACTAAGAAGTTTAGGATAAGCAGGTAAGGTATGAAAGCAGGTAACAAAACAGGCTATGCATCAGAGTAAGATCATACAGAAAGCAGTAGCAGTTCTAATGCAAGCATGAGAGGGAAAGAAATGGGCGATATCAGAATGCTCAAGGGGGGGGGGTTGCTTGCCTGGAAACTTTGCTGTAAAGGAAGAAGAGTCGTCGGAGACGTAATCGGTCATAGGAGCAGCATCGGTGCCGGGGTCTACAGGAGAGAAGAGGCGGAAGAAACAGTAAATATAAGCAAACAGATGCAACACTAAGCATAAGATGGTAATACGTGGTGTTAGGGGTGAACTAATGTAGTACTACACGTTGCCGACGGAGAGGGAAAACATCCGGAGAGGTTTTCCCGGCGCTTGGCTTTTTTTGGACAAACAAAAGAGAGGGGACGGTTCCATGTTCAGCATGCTAGGAGCACGTGACAGATGAACGAATCACGTAATTGGATTCGTTGGATTTTTCTGAGCAACTTCGATATATAAAACATTTTAATCCGAGCTACGGTTTATTTTATATTAATTTTTTTATTTTAAAAGATATTCTGAAAATATTATCAATTCGAAAACAAAACATAATTTACTAAGTGTACCCAGAAGTACACCCACTAAGAGACTGGCTGGTGGGCTTGGTCAACTGCTGCATCAGAAGTTGACTAGTCACGTTTGACTTGTCAAAGAGCTGACCGGGGTCCACCTGTCAGTGACTAGACTTTAGTTATACTTTAATTAAATGGGTTTAATTAGCAGTGGGGCTACTAGTCATAGGGCCATCTAACTAATTTAGCTAATAAAAGAAATAAACTAACAGGGGGCTAATTCCCCAATAGCCAGGCCAGTCTCAACAGGCACCAGGGACGGCTTGCTCGTGCACGGCCATGGCGGAGGCCCTGGGCGCGGTTGAATGGAGCCGCAACAAGGTCTCAGGTGGGTGTGCACGGGGCTCAGGCTGGCGAGCGAGCGGAGCGCGACGGCCATCAGTAGGGGACGCGGGCCGCAGCAGACTGCAGCGGGCAGGCACGGAAGTGCGGGGCGAGGGCCGGCGTGACGAAGGCGCCGCAGTGACGGTGTTTGCAGGAGGGCGCAGGGCAGGGGCGGCCGGTGGGAGGAAGGGGAGCGCAGGGGATGGCTCCGGCGCGGCTGGGGGAGGGGAGGCTGGAGGCAGTGTGGCCGGCGGCCGATAGCAGACGGGAGGAGGGGTGCGCGGGCGCTCACGACGCTCACGGGCGAGCGCGGGGAAGCGATGCGGCGACGGAAAGGCGACGCAGATGCGTGCCGGCCGGAGGACACAGGCGGCAATGGGCGTCCAGAGAGCGGGGCGGCGCTGGGTAGCAGCAGCAGCCGCACTGCAGCAGCAAGCACGAGAGCAGGCGGGCGGGAGCCACGGGGAAGCAGCGGCAGCGCAAGCAGCAGGGAAGGGATGCGAGGCCACGCGCCAGCGCGCGAGGCGTCTCAGCCAGGCGAGCAGGAGGCATGGTCGGGCGTGGGGCTGTGTAAGCGCACGCGAGGCCACGACCAGAGAGTGCCCCGGGCCGGCCAAGAGGCGGCACATGTTAGGCAGGGCACACAGGCGAGGGTGAGCGTCGGTGGCTTCGTTCGCGATGGGAAGCTTACCGAGGAGCACAAGGGGGCTCGGTGAAAGTCTTTGTCGGTGGGAACGACACCTATGGGATCACAAGAATCCCTACTACGGTTGCGGGGCGCGGGGTCGTGAGAAGAGCGGATCAAACAGATAGCACACGGTTCGTTTATCCAGGTTCGGGACGCGGGGATCCGTCAAACCCTACTCCTGCTTTGATGGATTGTATATCTGTGTTCTTGAGCTAGCTATGGGGCGTGAGGAGCTCCAAAAAGCCCAATTCCCCTCCTGGTCGCCTCGGGCCTCCTTTTATAGGAAAGGTGTTGCCACAGTAGCACACAGGAGGTGGAAAGGGAACAGTGATGTGAGGTTATCCCTCGCATTACATGACAAGGCGCATTTAATGCGTCTTGCCCAGGTGTCCTTGCTTTATCGGGGACGGGGGAGAGCCCTGTCTCGTCCGTCGCCGCTCCCTCTCGCGTCGACACGCGCCCTGGCCAGCGGCGCCCGCGGTGCCATGTAGGTAGGCAGGCAGCTGAGGTGGCGCAGTGGTGGGTCTCCACGAAGATCCGCATGCCGCCACGCAGGAGCCTGCCCAGCTGGTTGGGTCGGCAGCTGCATGCGAACAACGGTGGAGGTTGGACTGGCGTGTGCCTGATGGTGGCCCTATGGGTGTTCTTGGCAAGGGCCTTGCCGGGGCCCCGGCAAGGGTCTTGCCGTGGCGCCTACTGTCATCCCCGGCAAGGCTCTTGCCGGGGGCCTTGTGGTCCTCCTTGGCTGGGATCCCACCAAGGATCATCATCTTCTAAAGGGTGTATCAGATCTTGAATGTCTTCACAAAGATCTGCATGCCACCACGGGGATGTCTCCCGAATCCTTGCCCCATGGGGGCAGTGGACTCAAGGGTGAATCACTCCGTAGGTGTGGGGCGATTTGCCACGGCAAGGGTCTTGCCTGGTTTGCTAAAACCACCTCCCGGCAAGGATCTTGCCGGGGGGTCCGCTTCGTCCCCTTCGCTCTTTGTGGTCTTGGTCTTGGCGTCGTTCTGCTTCTCCTGAGCTTCGGCCTTACCTTGGCTCACCTCCCTTGCCTTGCTCAGTGTGGTGGTGCCGGTGGCTCACACTGACCGTGCACAGTTATAGGGGTACAAAAAGCGTACCCCTCTTTTTGTACACCGACAGGAGCCCCCTGGCCTGGGCCACACGTAAGCGCAATCGCATCGTTGGGCTAGGCCCAAAAATGGTTCGCGGGCAGGCGGGGTGGTTTTTACCACGGTAAGTCTCTTCGCGCGTTGTGCTTCCCATGCTTCCCGCGTGTGGCGCGGCGTGGGGAGGCGTGTGTGACGTGGGTGGCATGCGTGGGGCTGAGCTCTGCATGCATGCGTCACGTCGTAGTAAAGGGGGCAGTTTGCGCCTTCCCCATAAACGGAGGGAGGCGTGGAGGCGCGGCCCATTTACTGAACGGGGTCGAGGCGTGGTCTTCAAGGCGTCTACTCCCCACGATCACGGGGTGGGGAGAGGTCGCCTCACCCGTCGCTTCGGTCCTGCACGCCCGCCACGTGGCTCTCATGCGCTTGGGGTGGTGAATGGTGGAGGCAGGAAACCGGGCCGCCGCGGGCTGGGGCGGCGAGTCGGTCCCAGTTCCCTGCGCCTTCCACGTCTTGATTGGCTGAGCGGGGTGGCCGAGCCCCCACCCCGTTCCTTTATAAAGAGCGGGAGGGGGATGGCGTCCCGCATTCCTTCATCTCCTCCTTTCTTCAGCTTCTGCTCCCCCCTTCCATCCGTCATGGAGAGAGGGAATCCTGGTCCTTCAACGGTGGCGACGAGGGTCGCCGATCGACAACGCCACTCCTTCTCCTGCACCCGCGGTGGCAGAGCCAGCCGCACGGGGAAGGGGGAGGGGGCGAGGCCGTGGGCGAGGCCGAGGCGCTCGGGGAAGAGGAGGACGGGGCGGCGCGCCGGCCTCGCCTCCGCCAGAAGTTCTTCCCCCCTTGGAGGGCCACGTTGGGGATGACCCTTGCGTGTTCTTCGTCAGGCTACGCCGGCCGCGTCGCCGCCGCCTTCGTCTCCCGACTCCATTCGCGCGGGAGATGGAGCTGGATCCGCCGGAGTCGTTGTGGCTGCACATGAGGGGCTGTGCGATCAGTGGCATGCGGGCCCGCGTCGATTTCCCCGCCCCTCACGTGATGTATCTCCGTCAGGGATGGAGGACGTTTGCCCATATCCACCGCTTGATGGAGGGGCTCACTCTCCATTTTAAGCTGATGGAGGGTGGCCTTCTCTCCGTCAAGGTCTTCGGGTGCTTTGGGACCCGTGCAAGGTGCTGCGTGGAGAGCTCTTCTGATAGTGAAGACTCCTCCTCGGGCGGGAGTGACGAGGAGGACAGCGGCAACGACAACGAGGGTAGTAGGCGGCAGGATGACGGGTCCGATTAGGTGTCGGGTGCCGCTCCGTGCGGCACCGGCGACCCCATCATCCGCGTCGCCGGCTCCCTAAACTTCCCGGGGTCGTCTCCTTGGGCGGCTGGCGTTGGGAGGCTGCGGAAGAGGAAGAGGGCGGGCGGCAAGGCCGTCAAGTCGGAGTATGCGGGCACTGACGCCTTCGACGCGTGCTGACGTCCTGCCACCTCGTCTTCGAGCTCTGCTTCCGGCGCCGCTATCACCATCCAGCCTTTGGGCGGCCACCGAGATGTTCTCTTGGTGTCTTCTGCCACCCATAGCTCGCTTAGGTGCCCCTTTTGCCCTTTTCGCCTCCTTGACCTACCTCCTGAGGAGAGGGACAAGAAATGGATTACGGGCACCTTATCTCTTTTTAGTTTGTAAGCCTTCGGGCCTTAGCTGAATTTAAAACTTGTAATCCCATCATTCATGTTTTTCATTCCCTATGGACTGTACCTGAGTGGAATGTTTTTAATGAAAAAGGGATGCTTGCCGGGTCATTTGTTTGTGTGTAGAACCCACGACAAGGAGTAAATCCTTGATATCTTCAAGATAAACATTTCCTTGCCCGGCAACAGGTCTTGCCGTCTTCCCACTTCGCTCGACCTTCCTCACGCCTTTGGCGGAGGCAGGGATGAGGCGGGTTCTGGCTCCTTGTTTCATCCTTTCGCTGCCACGACTACGACCAAACTTGGCCCCAGGAACGAGCCCTAGGGCCTAGAGTTATGGGAGCACGGTAGCTTAGGGGAAAATGAGGTTTCACATACCTCAGTCCATAATGGAATGCATGATAGGGGATGAAGAACTTATCTGAAGATGCATCCCCCGGCAACTCTGGTTCGCCGTGGGTGAATCTTTGCTCTTGCAGCCCCCGGCAATGCTGGCTTGCCGGGGGCTAGATGCTGGTTTGTTCATCTTCTTTTCCTCCCCAAGTGGTTCGGCATGGATATCCGTGTGTCTTGTGAACCAAAGAAGACAAAAGAAAGACAAAGAGACGCACACTCGACCTTAAGCTAGGGGTTAGTCGCCGCTAAGCACTATCAACCCTAACCAAGGACGAGACTCGACCTAGCATGCATGCTATAACTTAGGGCGCCAGCGCTTCATTTACTTGTGCTCAGGGTCTGCGCCTGGCTTTGTACAAAGGGCTACATGCATCATCGGCAATGCTTGTACAAAAGGTGGCTTGCCGGGGGCCCGGCAAGCCTCGCCTCACGGGTAAAACTTGCGAAGATGCTCAATGTTCCAGGAGTTACTCACTAGAACGGCATATTCGGTCTCTAGGCGGACTGCGTCGGGCCTGGTGACTCGTATTACCCAATAAGGGCCTTCCCACTTTGGCATCAACTTGTTGGAATTCTTGGCCGATTGAACGCGCCGAAGGACAAGGTCGCCTTCCTCAAGGCTTCGGGCATGAACCTTGCGGCTATGGTAGCGGCGCAAGGCTTGCTGGTAGCGTGCTGCTCTCATAGCCACCCGAAGACGATCTTCCTCAAGGAGCATTGTGTCATCTTGCCGCAGTTGCTCTTGCTCAAGCTCATCATAAGCGAGCACTCGAGGTGACCCGTATATGAGTTCAGTGGGGAGAACTGCTTCTGCCCCGTATACCAGGGCAAAGGGTGTCTGGCCGGTGGCTCGATTTGGCGTCGTCCTGATCGACCAAAGAACCGTCGGCAACTCATCAATCCAGCGCCTTCCACTCTTGTGCAGCCTGTCAAAGGTCTTGGTCATTAAGCCTCGCAGTACTTCAGCATTTGCCCTCTCAGCTTGACCATTGCTTCGTGGGTGAGCAACAGAAGCGAAACAGACTTTGCTGCCGAGGTCTTGGATATATTGCATGAAGGTGCGGCTTGTGAACTATGTGCCGTTGTCGGTGATGACCCTGTTGGGTACACCAAAACGGCACACTAGTCCTTTGAAGAACTTGACGTCTGACTGAGCTGTGACCTTCCTCACTGCCTCCACTTCCGGCCACTTTGTGAACTTGTCGATTGCAACATACAAGTACTCAAAGCCCCCTACAGCGCGGGGGAAAGGGCCCAGTATGTCGAGCCCCCAGACCGAGAAGGGCCAGGAGAGAGGAATGGTTTGAAGGGCTTGAGCTGGCTGATGAAGCTTCTTTGAATGGAACTGACACGCTTCACACCTGGTGACTAGTGTCGTCGCATCCTGGAGGGCGGTGGGCCAGAAGAAACCTTGCCGAAATGCCTTGCCGGCAAGGGCCCTTGACCTGATGTGGGATCCACATATTCCTCTGTGTATCTCCGCCAACAGCTCCAGTCCTTCCTCCCAAGGGATACACTTCAATTTCACGCCGTTCGGCCTCATTCTGTACAGGACGTCATTGACGAACTGGTACATGGTAGAGCGACGGGCTACTTTTTTCGCTTCTTCTTGCTCTTCAGGAAGTTCCCCTGTTTGGAGGAATCGGACGGTATGCTGTGCCCAAGATGGAGCCTGGGGCTCGACGGTGAGGACTAAAGGCATTTCCTCCACTATAGGAGCGGCTGTCTTGATGGCAAGTGCTTGACGCTCCGCCGGATCTAGCCGTCCCATGGCGGGCTCAGTGTCCCCGGCAACATCCTTGCCGGCGGCTCTGGGGAGCTCGGCAGGAAAGTACTTGCCGGGTCCTGATTTCCATCTCTTGTTCAGCTCTGTTGATGGATCAACGGATGGCTGAGTTAGCTGGAGCACAAAGGTACCTGGTTCCATAGGTAGCTTGAGGGCAGCGCGTTTTGACAGGTAATCGGCGATATCGTTCTCTACTCGGGGAACGTATTCAGCCTGTATACCGTTGAGACGCTCTTCTAGCTTTCTCACTTCATCGACGTAGGCCTTCATCAATGGGCTCTGGTAGTCCTTGTTGACTTGCTTGACGACGAGCTGCGAGTCGCCCCTGACGATGAGCTTCTTGATTCCGAGGTCCGCCGCGATCCTAAGACCGGCGAGCAGCCCTTCATACTCTGCTGTATAGTTTGTTGACACCTCCCTGGGGAAGTGCATCTGGATCACGTACATGAGGTGCTCTCCGGTGGGCGCGACAAGAAGTACGCCAGCCCCGGCGTCGTGTAAGGAGAAAGCTCCATCAAAGTACATGATCCAACTGCAACTTGCCTCCTTGCCGGGGAGAGCAGTCTCTTGGGCTTCTTCGTCAGGCGTTGCAGTCCATTCCGCAATGAACTCCGCCAGGACTCGGCTCTGGATCGTCGAAGTACTTTCAAACTTGAGGCCAAAGCTGGACAGCTCCAGTGCCCATTCCACAATTCTTCCCGTTGCATCTGGATTGTGCATTATCCGTTGCAGAGGGAGGCGAGTGATGACAGTGATCTCGTGTGCCTGGAAGTAGTGATGCAGCTTCCTCGAGGCCATAAGAAGGCCGAAGAGCAGTTTCTGCACACTGGAGTACCTTGATCTAGCTCCCTGCAGGAGGGGACTAACAAAGTAGACCGGGTGCTGCATCATTTTCTTCTTCGGCGGCACTTCAACTGGCTGTGTCGTCTCTGCATTGGTGGTGTCGGGCTCTGTCGCTGCCATTACCTCGTCGTCAACCTCTGTCTGCGCCACTAGTGCGGCGCTGACCACCTGGTTCGTTGCCGCCAGGTATAGCAGCAACGGCTCCTGTGGCCTAGGCGCAACTAGTATTGGAGCGGAGGAGAGGTACTTCTTCAAATCTTGCAATGCTGCTTCGGCTTCTGGCGTCCACTCCATCGGGCCCGCCTTTTTCAGGATCTTGAAAAAGGGAAGGGCGCGCTCGGCAGACTTGGAAATGAATCTGCCCATGGCGGCGACGCAACCAGCAAGACGACGCACATCCTTGATTCGCTTGGGTGCTTCAATCTGCTCTATAGCTTTGATCTTGTCCGGATTGGCCTCTATCCCATGCTGTGACACAAAGAACCCGAGAAGCTTGCCGGACAGGACGCCAAAGACGCACTTCTCAGGGTTCATCTTGAGATTGATCTTGCGCAGGTTTGCAAATGTTTCTTGCAAATCCGGTATGAGGGTTGCCCTGTCCTTGGTTTTGACCACTATGTCATCCATATAAGCTTCCATATTTCTATGGAGCTGGGGTTTAAAACCAATCTGGACCGCCCTTGCAAACGTCGAACCAGCACTCTTCAACCCGAAAGGCATCCGCATGAAACAATACGTACCACATGGGGCGATGAATGCTGTTCTCTCTTCGTCTTCTCTTGTCATGAAGATCTGGTGGTAGCCGGAGTAGGCATCGAGGAATGACAACAAATCACACCCAGCTGTGGAGTCAACAATCTGGTCGATGCGCGGCAACGGGAAGGGGTCCTTAGGACAAGCCTTATTGATATCTGTGTAATCAATACACAACCTCCACTTCCCATTAGCCTTGCGCACTACGACCGGATTGGCCAACCACGTTGGATGGAGCACTCCTCTTACCAAACCCGCTGCTTCCAGTTTCTGAATCTCCTCTGTGATGAACTCTTGTCGTTCCAAAGCTTGCTTTCTGACCTTCTGCTTGATGGGCCGCGCATGAGGACAGACAACAAGGTGGTGCTCAATCACCTCCCTAGGAACGCCGGGGATGTCGGAAGCTTGCCATGCAAACACATCGACATTCGCCCGCAGGATGGTGACGAGCGTGTCTTCCTATTTGTTGTCAAGGGTGGAGCTTATGGTGAAAGCCCCTCCCGTGCCGTCCTCATTGACAGAAACCTTCTTGGTTCCCGGCGGTATGGCCCTGGGCTTCTTGTTTCCGCCGGTGGAGCTCTCTGGCACGTCCTCGACGGGAGCGCTACACTCCGAAGAGGTGCACTTGCCGGAGTGGGTGTCCGAGGTCTCACCGGTCTTCTTCTTCTTCTTCTTCTTCTTCCCTCCCGGGGTCCGAGCGGCAGGAGCAAGTGCCCTAGTGGCGGCAGCTACTGCAACTGCTTGCTGGTATAGTTGGTCAGCGCAAATCAGCGCATCTTTCTTATCGGAGGGGATGGTGATGATCGTCACAGGTCCTGGCATCTTCAGGGTGTTGTAGGCGTAGTGTGACGCCGCCATGAACTTGGCCAGCGCTAGGCGGCCAAGGATCCCATTGTAGGGCAAGGGGATCTTGGCAACATCAAACACGATCCTCTCTGTCCTGTAGTTCAGATTGCTTCCAAAAGTCACGGGCAGCGTGACCTTTCCCTTAGGTTGGCTTCTTCCCGGGTTGACCCCCTGAAACGTGCCCGTCTCTTCGAGGTCTCCATCAGGAATCTGTAGTTTCTCGATCACGGCAGGCGAGATCAAGTTCAGACCAGCCCCGCCATCGACTAGCATCTTTGTCACCTTGAGGTTGCGTATTGTTGGTGAAACCAACAATGGCAAGCACCCGACCGCAGTAGTGCGATCAGGGTGATCCTTAGTGTCAAAAAAGATAGGTGTGCTGGACCACTTCAGCGGCCTTTGGGCATCAAACGACGGCTCTGCCGCTATAATCTCTCGCGCCCACTGTTTAAGCTGGCGGTGAGAAGTATGCAGCGAGGCGCCGCCGTCGACGCACATGGCCTCTGTAGCTTTCTGAAACTCTTGGTCGCCGGATTCATCGTCCTCTTCGTGATCGTCGTCTTCTGGCTTTTTGTCACAGCCCCGAGCGGGCCTCTCCTGTTGTTTATCCTTGCCGTGACGGCCCGCCTGGCCGTCACGCTTCTTGCCGGACCCCTTAGGACCGTCTTGGCCCTTCTCCTTGTCCCGCCTCTCACATTCAGCCCTCTGCTTCTCAACGAGGAGCTCAACCTGTCGGCAGTCTTGGAGAGCATGGCCTTTGGTGCGATGGATCTTGCAGTATCGCTTGTCAGAGTTTCCTGGCTTCTCGGCAACCGCCAAGGCCCGGCAGGAGACACATCCGGCAATTTCTTGCCGGTGTCATTTGCCTTGATTTTCTTGGTGGAGCCGGTGTCATCAGATCCCTCGACGGCAAGCACGACTTTACCTTTGCGCTTCCTGTTGCGGCGCCGGCCCTTCTTTGCCGGGGCGGCAGTATCTTCATCTGAGGAGTCGGTTTCCACGCCGGCGTCTTCGCCGGGGTACTTCCTTCCCTCTTCAGCCCGGGCACATCTGTAAGCAAGAACATAGAGTTCTGCTACATCTTTCACCTTGTTCATTGCTAGCTCTTCGCGCATCTTGCGGTTACGCACGTTCTGATGGAACGCGCTGGTGATGGCGGCGGGGTGAACATCAGGGATATTGTACTGTATCCGGCTGAACCTCTGTATATACTTGCGGAGACTCTCGCCTCCCTTCTGGGGGAATAACGTGCAGGTCGCTCGCTTGGCCATGGGCTTGGTGGCCTCCAGTAAAGGCGCCCACAAACTCATGGCACAAATCTGACTAGGAGGAAATAGAGTCTACCGGCAAGTGCATCAACCATGACATGGCGTTGGGTTTAAGAGCCAATGGAAAGTAATTCGCAAGCACCTTATCGTCGCGGGCTCCGGCAGCTTGCATCGCAATGGTGTACGTGCTGAGGAACTCGGACGGGTGGGTCTTGCTGCTGTACTTTTCGCCCACGTCAGGTTTGAAGGTGCGGTGAGTGGGCCACTGGAACTGCCGCAGGTCATGGGTAAAAGCCGTACAGCCTACCTATTAAGGTAGGCCTTCAGGGCTCTCCGGTGCCGGGTGGTTCGCAGCAGGCCCTGCTCGCCTGTCTGACTGGTGGTGCGCTCCGTGCCTGCGCTCGATAGTGGTTCGAGCGTCTTCATGTTCTCGTTCCCGAAGGACTTGGCGCTGGTCATAGTGGGTCCGTGGGTCGGACGACGCTATGGAGATTTCGTTGCCCGCAACGTCGCGACGGGCTGGCGTCCGCGGTACCGAGCGAGGAGGAGGCGAGTGCACCATGGTCGCGGCGCCGCTGGCTTTCCTGCCACTGGTGCGTGGGACTCCGTCGGAGCGTCGACCCGGGGGCTCCACCGGACTCGGTTCGTCTTTGTTGGCCAGCGCAACAAGGCTTCGGATAGTGGCTCTCCATTCGTCGAGTTTCCCCGTAGTGGGAGGAAAATCAAGGAGCAACTGCGCGCGCCAGGGCTTCTGCTGGCGTTGGTGGCAGCAAAACCTACACGGATCGCGACGCGCTTCGACTTCTGACCATGTCAGAAGGAGCTCTATCACGACCCCGCGGTCGCATGCCATCTTCACCAGCGCCTCGGCGAGCGGGCAGGTCTTCTACCTCCCGGGAGTGGCGCTCGGGGCTCTTCCCGCGGCGACGCCCGGGGTCTTCAGCGTGATTGCGCCATTCGTCGCGCGCCGCTTGAGAGGAGCGCGCCGTCGGCGCCAGCATGGGAGTCTTGGAGGCCCTCGGATCGCCTTCGGGCAGGGCGGTAGCGATCTTGCAAGGCCCCGCGCCACCCGCGGAGGGCCTGGCTCCGTCTTTGGATTTGGCGGCGTGCGGCCCGTTACCAGGCGCATGAACATCGCCGCCTCCCAAACTCCGGCTGCTGGGACGGTGTTGGTGTTCACGAACGGCGCCCCGGGTCCTTTCTGCGACCGGTCCGCTGCTCGCCCGCGTCGGGACGGGACGTCCGGCTTCCGACGGGCCAACCGCCACCGTCGTCTTCTTCTTGGGCGCCATGACGATGAAGAAGCGTTGAACTAACTGCTAAAGCCGATTCTCACAAATGCGCCCCCTACCTGGCGCACCAAAGATGTCGGTGGGAACGACACCTATGGGATCACAAGAATCCCTACTACGGTTGCGGGGCGCGGGGTCGTGAGAAGAGCGGATCAAACAGATAGCACACGGTTCGTTTATCCAGGTTCGGGCCACGGGGATGCGTAAAACCCTACTCCTGCTTTGGTGGATTGTATATCTGTGTTCTTGAGCTAGCTATGGGGCGTGAGGAGCTCCAAAAAGCCGAATCCCCCTCCGAGTCGCCTCGGGCCTCCTTTTATAGGAAAGGGGTTGCCACAGTGGCACACAGGAGGTGGAAAGGGAATAGTGATGTGGGGTTATCCCTCGCATTACATGACAAGGCGCATTTAATGCATCTTGTCGAGGTGTCCTTGCTTTATCGGGGACGAAGGAGAGCCCTGTCTCGTCCGTCGCCGCTCCCTCTCGTGTCGACACGCGCCCTGGCCAGTGGCGCCCGCGGTGCCATGTAGGCAGGCAGGCAGCTGAGGTGGCGTAGTGGTGGGTCTCCACGAAGATCCGCATGCCGCCACGCAGGTGCCTGCCCAGCTGGTTGGGTCGGCAGCTGCATGCGAACGGCGGTGGAGGTTGGACTGGCGTGGGCCTGATGGTGGCCCTACGGGTGTTCTTGGCAAGGGCCTTGCCGGGGCCCCGGCAAGGGTCTTGCCATGGCGCCTGCTGTCATCCCCGGCAAGGCTCTTGCCGGGGGCCTTGTGGTCCTCCTTGGCTGGGATCCCGCCAAGGATCATCATCTTCTAAAGGGTGTATCAGATCTTGAATGTCTTCACAAAGATCTGCATGCCACCACGGGGATGTCTCCCGAATCCTTGCCCCATGGGGGCAGTGGACTCAAGGGTGACTCACTCCGTAGGTGTGGGGCGAGCTGCCACAGCAAGGGTCTTGCCGGGTTTGCTAAAACCGCCTCCCGGCAAGGATCTTGCCGGGGGGGGGGGTCCACTTCGTCCCCTTCGCTCTTTATGGTCTTGGTCATGGCGTCGTTCTGCTTCTCCTGAGCTTCGGCCTTACCTTGGATCACCTCCCTTGCCTTGCTCAGTGTGGTGGTGCCGGTGGCTCAGACTGCCCGTGCATAGTTATAGGGGTACAAAAAGCGTACCCCTCTTTTTGTACACCGACAGGCTTAGTTGCAGCAGACGGAGCGGATCGACGCATCGGAGTCCGACGGTTGTAGAGGAAGAAGAAGGCGGCGACCTTGTGATGTACGGCTCCCACTTGAAATTGATGTCCGGGGTAGACGTATTCATCGGTGATGGCCCTTCCAGACAACTCCTCAAGCTCCGAGGAGCTCGATGGCCGCGTCCATGGCGACAGCAAGACGACGGGGCGGCGGACGTGTTTGTGGTGGAGGGTAGCGTCGTGAGGAGGAGGATAAGCTAGGGTTCGGTCGAGGGGGCCGCGGGGAAAGCTTTGTAGGCGGCCAGGGGTCATGGATGGCCGCCACGCACGTCCAGGTAGCAGGAGGAAGGGGAAAACCCAGGTGGACTGGACCTCCTCTGCCACTAAGGCCCAATCAGTATTAGGTTTAGGCCCTTTTCTTTTCTTCCTATTTTTCAATTTCAATTTTATTTATTTTAGCTACTGTTTTCTACTTATTTTAGCTACAAAATAAATTTTTATTAACTATGAAACTTTGCACATAAACCTAGTCCACACTATAAGGCTGCACAAAAAGTTTGAGGCCAAAAGGAACCGTTCAAATTTATAATTGAATTAAAAAATGTGTTTATCTGAAAATGCTGCTCCACTAAATTAATTCGAGGGGAAAATCTAGGAAACCAAATGAGGTTGGTCCCAAAAATGACAAATACATAGGGATTATTTGCCAGACTTTGTACATTTTAGCTTTTAGGTTTGGCAAATATGAATTTTTGACTTTAGATTGGATTTGAATTTGAATTATGATTTGGATCAAGTGAAGATTAGCAACAGTAACATGATGACATGGCACCATTAACATGGGATTAATGTAGAAGGACACTGGGGGTGTTACAAGTACCCAAGCACTGGTCCACCCACATATCAAATTATCAAAGTACCGAACGCGAATCATATGAACGTGATGAAAACTACCTTGACGATAATTCCCATGTGTCCTCGGAAACGTTTTCCTTTATATAAGAGTTTGTCCATGCTT
Source organism: Triticum urartu (assembly GCF_056163025.1). Lineage (NCBI taxonomy): Eukaryota > Viridiplantae > Streptophyta > Magnoliopsida > Poales > Poaceae > Triticum > Triticum urartu. The sequence goes on along the minus strand of NC_141873.1, from coordinate 186,615,281 downwards.
GTCCTTTGCTACAAAAAGGATTGGGCCATCTTGCTGCACCTTATTTATTTTTATTACTTGTTACCCGTTACAAATTACCTTAGCACAAAACTATCTGTTACCGATAATTTCAGTGCTTGCATAGAATACCTTACTGAAAACTGCTTATCATTTCCTTATGCTCCTTGTTGGGTTCGACACTCTTACTTATCGAAAGGACTACGATAGATACCCTATACTTGTGGGTCATCAAGATTCTTTTCTGACACTGTTGCCGAGGAGTGAAGCGTCTTTGGTAGGTGGAATTTGGTAAGGAAAAATTTATATAGTGTGCTGAAATTTACTATCACTTGTTACTATGGAACATAATCCTTTGAGGGGCTTGTTCGGGGTATCTTCACCCTGACCAGTAGAGAAAAGAGTTGCTCCTCAACGTACTTAACCTACTGGAAATGTTTACTTTGAAATTTCTTCGGGTATGATAGAGAAACTGCTAGCTAATCCTTTCACAGGTGATGGAACATTACATCCCGATTTGCACCTAATCTATGTGGATGGAGTTTATGGATTATTTAAGGTTGCAGGCATGCGCGAGGATGTTATCAAGAAGAAGGTCTTCCCTTTATCATTGAAGGGAAAGGCATTGACATGGTTTAGGCTATGTGATGATATGGGATCATGGAACTACAACCGATTGAAATTGGAATTTTATCAGAAGTCTTATCCTATGCATCTTGTTCATCATGATCGTAATTATATATATAATTTTTGGCCTCGCGAAGGAGAAAGCATCGCTCAAGCTTGGGGGAGGCTTAAGTTAATGTTGTATTCATCCCCCAATCATGAGCTCTCAGGATAAATTATCATTCAAAAAATTTATGCTCGACTTTCCCTCAATAATTGATCCATGCTCGATATTTCTTGTACTCGTTCTTTTATGATGAAGACTATTCAATTCAAATGGGATTTATTGGAAATAATTAAACATAACTATGAAGATTGGGAACTCGATGAAGGTAAGGAGTTAGGTATAACACCTAAGTTTGATTGTGTTAAATCTTTTATGGATACCGATGCTTTTCGTGAATTTAGCACTAAATATGTACTTGACTCTGAGATAGTAGCCTCGTTTTGTGAATCCTTTGTTACTTATGTTGATCTCCCTAGGGAGAAGTGGTTTAAATATAATCCTCCCAATGAAGTAAAAGTAGTTGCACCTATTAAAGTTGAAGAAAAGACTATCACTTATAATGTTGATCCTGTTGTTCCTAATGCTTATATTGAGAAACCACCTTTCCTCGTTAGAATAAAGGATCATGCTAAAGCTTCAACTATGGTTTGTAAGAGTAATACTAGAAAACCTACACCCGTGAGCAAATTAAAGTTGAACCTAGTATTGCTATGGTTAAAGATCTCTTGGCTGATAATATCAATGGGCATGTTATTTAGTTCTGTGATGAAGCTGCTAGAATTGCTAGACCCGATACTAAAAATAAACATAGACCTGTTGTAGGCATGCCTGTTATTTCTGTTAAAATAGGAGACCATTGCTATCATGGCTTATGTGATAAGGGTGCTAGTGCAAGTGCAATACCTCATTCCTTATACAAAGAAATTAGAAATTATGCCTGATATTGCACCTGCTGAGATAGAAGAGATATATGTTACAATTAAGCTTGTCAATAGAGATACCATTTCACCAGTTGCCATTGTTAGAGATGTTGAAGTCTTGTGTGGGAAAGTAAAATATCCTGCTGATTTTGTTGTTCTTGGTTCCCCACAAGATGACTTTTCTCCCATTATATTTGGTAGACCCTTCTTGAATACTGTTAATGCTAAGATAGACTACAAAAAGGATATTTTTTCTGTTGGTTTAGGGAATATGCCTCATGAATTTAACTTTGCTAAATTTTGTAGACAACCCCATGCTAAACAATTGCCTAGTAAAGATGAGATTATTGGTCTTGCTTCTATTGCCGTGCCTCCTAATGATTCTTTAGAACAATATTTGCTAAACCATGAAAATGATATGTTTATGAATGAAAGAAGGGAAATGGATGAAGTATTCTTTAAACAGGGACCTATTTTGAAACACAACTTGCCTGTTAAAATCCTAGGGGATCCTCCTCCACCCAAGGGTGATCCCGTGTTTGAGCTTAAACCATTGCCAAATACTCTTAAATATGCTTATCTTGATGAAAAGAAGATATATCCTATTATTATTAGTGCTAACCTTTCAGATCATGAAGAAAAGAAATTATTGAAAACTCTGAAGAAGCATCGTGCTGCTATTGGATATACTCTTGATGATCTTAAGGGAATTAGTCCCACTATACGCTAGCACAAAATAAAATTGGAGAAAGACGCGAAAATGGTTGTTGATCACCAACAACGGTTAAATCCTACGATGAAACAAGTGGTAAGAAAAGAAATACTAAAGCTTCTGGAGGCAGGTATAATTTATCCCGTTGCTGATAGTCAGTGGGTAAGTCATGTCCATTGTGTCCCTAAGAAGGGAGGTATTACTGTGTTCCTAATGATAAAGATGAATTGATCCCACAAAGAATTGTTACAGGTTATAGAATGGTAATTGATTTCCGCAAATTAAATAAAGCTACTAAAAAGGATCATTACCCTTTACCTTTCATTGATCAAATGCGAGAAAGATTACCCAAACATACACATTTTTGCTTTCTAGATGGTTATTCTAGTTTTTCTCTAATACCTGTGTCAAAAGAGGATCAGGAAAAGACCACTTTTACTTGCCCTTTCGGTACTTTTGCTTATAGACGTATGCCTTTTGGTTTATGCAATGCACCTGCTACCTTTCAAAGATGTATGAATGCTATATTCTCTCACTTTTTGTGAAAAGATTGTTTAGGTTTTCATGGATGATTTATCCATATATGGAACTTCTTTTGATCATTGCTTAAGCAACCTTGATCGAGTTTTGCAGAGATGTGAAGAAACTAATCTTGTCTTGAATTGGGAGAAGTGCCACCTTATGGTTAATGAAGGTATTGTCTTGGGGCATAAAATTTCTAAAAGAGGTATTGAAGTTGATAAAGCTAAAGTTGATGCTATTGAAAAGATGTCGTGTCCTAAGGACATTAAAGGTATGAGAAGTTTCCTTGGTCATGCCGGTTTTTATAGGAGGTTCATTAAAGACTTCTCAAAAATTTCCAGGCCTCTGACTAATCTCTTACAAAAAGATGTTCCTTTTGTCTTTGATGATGATTGTGCAGAAGCATTTGAAATACATAAGAAAGCCTATGATTTAGGCTCCTGATTATGTGTGATGTTCCCATTATTCAGGCTCCTGATTTAGGCTCCTGATGTTCCCATTATTCAGGCTCCTGATTGGAATTTACCATTTGAAATTATGTGTGATGCTAGTGATTATGTTGTAGGTGTTGTTCTAGGACAAAGAGTTGATAAGAAATTAAATGTTATCCAATATGCTAGTAAAACACTAGACAATGCCCAAAGAAATTATGCTACTACTGAAAAGGAGTTTTTAGCAGTTGTATTTGCTTATGATAAGTTCAGACCTTATATTGTTGATTCTAAAGTAACTGTCCACACTGATCATGATGCTATTAAATATCTTATGGAAAAGAAAGATGCTAAAGCTAGACTTATTAGATGGGTTCTCCTACTACAAGAATTTGATTTGCATATTATTGATAGAAGGGGAGCTGAGAACCCCGTTGCAGACAACTTGTCTAGGTTAGAGAATGTTCTTGATGACCCACTATCTATTGATGATAGCTTTCTTGATGAACAATTAGCTGTCATAAATGCTTCTCGTACTGCTCCATGGTATGCTGAACATGCTAATTATATTGTTGCTAAATTTGTACCACCTAATTTCACATACCAGCAAAAGAAAATGTTTTTCTATGATTTAATACATTACTTCTGGGATGGCCCACACCTTTATAAAGAAGGAGTAGATGGTGTTATTAGATGTTGTGTAGCTAAGCTTGAACAGGAACAGATCCTACGCAAGTGTCACTCCGAGGCTTATGGAGGACACCATGCTCGAGACAGAACTGCGCATAAGGTATTGCAATCCGGTTTCTATTGGCCTACTCTTTTTGAAGATGCCCGTAAGTTCGTCTTGTCTTTTGATGAATGTCAAAGAATTGGTAATATTAGTAGACGTCAAGAAATGCCTATGAATTATTCTCTTGTTATTGAACCATTTGATGTTTGGGGCTTTGATTATATGGGACCGTTTCCTTCCTCTAATGGGTATACACATATTTTAGTTGCTGTTGATTGCGTTACTAAGTGGGTACAAGCTATTCCAATTAGTAGTGCTGATCATAACACCTCTATTAAGATGCTTAAAGAAGTTATTTTTCCGAGGTTTGGAGTCCTTAGATATTTAATGACTGATGGTGGTTCACATTTCATTCATGGTGCTTTCCGTAAAATGCTTGCCAAGTATGATGTTAATCATAGAATTGCATCTCCTTATCATCCACAGTCTAGTGGTCAAGTATAATTGAGCAATAGAGAGCTCAAATTAATTTTGCAAAAGACTGTTAATAGATCTAGAAAGAATTGGTCCAAGAAACTTGATGATGCATTATGGGCTTATAGAACTGCATATAAAAATCCTATGGGTATGTCTCCATATAAAATGGCTTATGGAAAAGCATATAACTTACCTCTCAAACTAGAACATAAGGCATATTGGGAGATTAAAGAGCTCAACTATGACTTCAAACTTGCCGGTGAGAAGAGACTATTTGACATTAGCTCATGTTGGTGCACAAAAGTGGGGGATCTCTTTTGTACCCCTTTACTTATGCGCGGGCAGTTGGAGCCGCGCTTGTGGCCACACCTAGCGGGGTAGAGGAAGGAAGAAGAGCCACAAGACAACCAGAACAACACCATGCCAGAAACACGAAGAGCATAGGGACGACGTGGACTCCCCCAGCAAGGCCCTTGCCGGGGCGGCTTCCGCAGCCTCGACAAGAGCCTTGCTAGGGCAACTTGCCCGACACCAGCAGAGCCGCCACCCTCGAGCCCAAGGGTTCACACCATCGACCACTTTGGAACCGAGGCTCGGGAGGCACCTCCATGGTGGCACGTAAATCTTTTTGAAGATAGAGAGCCTACAAATCCTAGATGATTACCAGAAGACAAGAAAATTGCAAGACTCCTTGCCGAGGATGCCCACTAGGCCCCAACAAGGCCAGCCGAGGATGCCCACGAGGCCCCGGCAAGGCCCCTTGCCGAAGAAGCTCGCAAGACCCCGGCAAGACCCTTACAGAGAATATACGCGGGACCGTGGCAAGACCATGCCGCCCCATTGCCGCCCCAGCTCAGCGGCAAACCCACCAACTCAAGCAAATACCCACGTAGCAGTACGTGGATACTAATCTAACTAGCCAGGAACTAGCGTGGCGGCATGCAGATCTTCGTGAAGACCCTACCACCACGCGAACTCAGTAGCCTGCCAGCCTATGTGGCACTGCATGCCTCGTTGGCCTGGACGCGTGTCGGGTTGAGGCACAGTGGCGACGGACGGGACGGGCCACATTACCGCCCCCGATAAAGCAAGTGGACACCTAAGTAGTGCATGTAATGCACTTTGTCCTGTGATGACAGGCGATAAGCTTGTACACTGTATACCTTTCCACCTTCTGTGTGCCACTATGGCAGCCCCTTTTGACTATAAAAGGAGGCCCACGGCATACTGAGAGAGGATTTGGACCTTTTGGACGATGCACGCATCATAGCTAGTTCAAGAGCTCAAGAACACTCAAATATACACCAAAGCAGTACTAGGGTATTACGCATCCTTGCGGCCCAAACTTGGGTAAACGATCCTCGTGCTGTCTTCTAGACCCGCTCTTTCCACAACCCCGCGCCCTCCAACCATAACAAAAAGGGATCCCAGCGGTCCCATAGGTGTCGTTTCCCCCGACGTCTCTGGCGTGCCAGGTATGGGGCGTAGTTGTGAAAATCCGGTTTGAAGGTTAGCACACCTACTTCATCATCACCATGGCCCCCAAGAGAAAGGGGATCACCGCGATTGGTTCATCCAGGGATGACCCGTCCGGGCCAGCGCGAGCAGACAGCCGGGCACCGATGGATGGAGCCGAAGACGTGGCCCGCGGGCGTCCACGACATTCTGGCGATCGGAGCGAAGCGAGCGGCGTGGTCCGAATCCGAGATGACAAGCCGCGCGGTCCGGGGGCGGGGCCGTGCTGCCCACGGGCGGCGCAACAGCCTCTACAGCACCCCAGCTCGGCGTGCGGGGCCTACTATGGACCACCCCGTCCGCGAGCGATGAGGAACACCGCGATGCCAGAGCCCCTGGGCACCGCCGTGGAAAGAGTCCTATGCGCCATTCGCAAGACGAACCAGGCCGGTGTGCGCTCTCCCACGCCGGTGCGAGCAGCGCGCGACCGCAAGACCGTGACCGAGCGCCTTCTAACTTGGTTAGAGGTCGGAGCGCATCACGGTCTACACAGATCTCACCGCCGCCTACCCCACCAGAAGCACTGGCGCGCGTGCAACTGCTCCTCGACTCCCCCCCGCTGTGGAGAAGCTCGACGAGTGGAGAGCCACCATCCGAATCCTTGTCAGCTTCGCCAACAAAGACGAGTCGCTCCTAGCGGGACCCTTGCACCGGCATCCTGACGAGCTGGTGCACGCTGGCGGTGGGGGGGGGCACAGACACTGCGACCACGATGCACTCTCCCCTGCCACGACCGCAACAACAGCTACTGGCCCGTCGACCCGACGTCGGTGACAACATTTCCACCGCGTCATTCGACCCGCGAACCCGCCGCGACCATCGTCATGTCCTTTGGGAACAAGCCCAGGAGGACGCTCGAACTACCATCGAACGACAACGGGAGACGCGCCATCAGTCAGATCGGCATGCGGGGCCTACTATGGACCACCCGGCGCCGGGGGGCCCCGGCGACCTGCCTTACGAGGTGGGTTGTCCGGCCTTTACCCGAGAGCTGCGGCAGTTCCAGTGGCCCTCCCAATGCACATTCAAGCCTGATGTTGGCGAGAAGTACAATGGCAAGACCCACCCGTTGGAGTTCCTCAGCATCTACACCATCGCGATGCAAGCTGTTGGAGCCCGCAACGACAAGGTTCTTGCTAATTACTTCCCGTTGGCACTCAAACCGAACGTCATGTTGTGGTTGATGCACTTGCCAGTGGATTCCATTGCTTCTTGGTCGGATTTGTGTCATGAGTTTTTTGGCCCCATCACTGGAGGCCACCAAGCTCATGGCCAAGCAAGTGATTTGCACATCATCCCCTAGAAACAAGGAGAAAACATGTGCAACTACATACATGTAATGCCCCGAGACCATTGCGCCAGGTGTCTTCCAGTTATTCGCTGTGGTTGCCATGTCATTTGCTTGCCTTATTGCATTTTATATCATGTCATCATGTGCATTTCATTCACATACATGTTCGTCTCATGCATCCGAGCTTTTTCCCCGTTGTCCATTTTGTAATCCGGCGCTCCTACGTCCCCTAGTGTCTCCTTTTACCTCTTTTCATGTGAGGGTGTTAAACATTCTCGGATTGGACCGAGACTTGCCAAGCGGCCTTGGTTTACTACCGGTAGACCACCTGTCAAGTTTCGTGCCCTTTGGACTTCGTTTGATACTCCAACGGTTAACCGAGGGACCGTAAAGGCCTCATGTGTGCTGCAGCCCAACACCCCTCCAAAGTGGCCCAAAACCCACCAAAACCCCCTCTATCATCTCAGTCGTTCGATCATGATCGCGTGGCCGAAAACCGCTCCTCATTTGGAGTCTCCTAGCTCCCTCCACCTATATATATGTGGCTCTCCCCAAAAATTCGCGGACGAAACCCTAGCCTCCGTCTTCCTCGCGCCGCCGGACATGTCCGTCTCGGACCGGACGCGTCCAGCCACCGCGCAGGACGAATCCGGGCACGACATGTCACCGCCGCCAGCCTCTCTCTCCTCCAGCCCCCCCGCCAGACCATGCGGCCCGGATCGGGCCCGCGGGGCCCATCTCGTCGCGCCGCCGCCCTTCTGCCTCGCGCCCCGAGAAGCACGTGCTCGCCCGAGCGCCGCCCGCTCCCCGGTGCTCCTCCTGCTTCGCCCCGCACCTCGCCGGACTGCTCCGTCGATGTCGCCGTCCTCAGGTCACGCCGCCCCCGCGCCATCTCTCGTTTTCCCTTGCTCTCTCTCTCATCCCGAGCTCCCTCTCTCTCTGTTGCTTCCCAGGGAGCCGCCCCTCCATGGCCATCAAGGATCTCCGTGCCCGGGCCGCCCCAAGCATCCTCGTTGCCGGAATGGACTCCCCGCTCCCGGATCTGCGCCTCCCCGCCATCTCCCCTCGTCCCCGGAGCCCGAGCGCCGCCGTGTGGCTTGACCTTCTTCAACCTTTGACCGGGATACCTCCGTCCACGCCCGTGCCATATCTTCCTTGTCCTGCACCCAGTGAACCAAATGCGATCCGGAACCAGGCCATCCAGTTTCCGGAGGGTAAAATTCCACCAAGTGCTCAGCATTTTTAGCTTTCTTCATTGCATCATAACTTTGCACCCGTGGCTCCGTTTTGGGCGTGTAACATATCAAATTGTTCGTATCGACGAGTACTTCATTTCATCTAATTGCATCATGTTCATTTGAGTTCATCTTGATGCCCTAAATGCTATTTCAAGAGTTCTAGTTTATATTATTTTCAGATCCATATCAGAAATTGGTCATTTGTCATTTTTGCCATGATTGATGTGTGCCTCCTATGAACTTGAGCCCTACATGTGATTTGAAGTATGTCATGCCATCTTTACAGGGGTGTATTCCATGTATTTTTGTGATCTTTGTGGTGACTAGCACAAGCATGCAAAGTAGCTCTCGTAATGTTGCTGATTTCAGGGACTTAGAAAACTTCTAAGTCTTTGCCCTGTTAATATTTTTATGCCTTGTATTTTTGTTGCTACAGAGTGATCCATGCCTCTTTTGAGCATGATCAGTAAGGATGTTTTGTAGATATTGTTGTGCTCTATCCATCCATGTCTTTGTTTGCAATTATGGAGCACCCTAGCTTGACTCAATCGAGCTCTACTTTTGCTATAAAATATTCCTGGCAGATTGTTTACATGTTAAGCAATTTTGCCGAGGTTGTTGTAGTTGATCCATGCATGCTATGATGTTGTTCTTGCCATGTTTAGCTTCTATGCCATGTCTACTTTCTGGGTGTATGCTAAGTTTGTCATGCAATGCCTTGTGGTGAGTGCATCGAGCTCGTAAACATGCCTACTTGATATCTGTTTTGCGATGTTCCAGTTTTCTGCCAAGTCTGAATCTGTTAACGTAAGTTGCTATGTTCACATGGTTGCCATTGTATTTTCTGATCCCTTTTGGCTTATTGTCAGTAAGGGACTTTTGTTGTATGCTTTGAGTAGCTTGATGCCATGCCTTGCTTTTCCATGATATGTTCCTGTAGCATGTTGTTATCTTGCTCTAAACATTGCTTCCTGATGTTAATTCCTGACATGTTCATATTTTCACCAAGTCTGTAACCTGATATCTTTTGCACGTTTGCCATGCTTGTTTCAACCTGCTATTGAGTGAATTAGCCGTAGCTCAGCGTTCATCTTTTGTCAAGAATCTTGAGTGGGTCACTGGCATGTATTTTGCTGCTATGTTAGAGTGCAGTAGCTTGTTGTTCTTGATGCATTTAGATGGCTTCGTGCTGTTAATCGCGGATCGGAGCCATATTTGTTTTGCTTGCCATTTCCAAACCGTGCATCCGATTCCGGTGATCTTTCTATAGATTTGGACCAAAATAAACTCATCTTTCCAGTGGGACTCTTGGTTTTCCATGCTGAGGCCAGGTTCAATCCTTCCTTTCCGAAGCATGCATATGCATTGCATATCACATCCCGCATATCATGACATGTTTTGCATCATGTTGTTTGTGCATTGCACATGGTTGATTGTGTCTCCCTTTGCTTGTGTTCTTGCTTTGGGTAGAGCCGGGAGACGAGTACATGATCGAGGAACCCGTTGAGTACGTTTTCGAGGATCAAGCTTTCGTCTTCTCGGAGAACTTTGCAGGCAAGATGACCATACCCTCGAAATCACATCTATCTTTGCTTGCTAGATGCTCGCTCTATTGCTATGCCTATGCTGCGATACCGACCACTTGCTATATCATGCCTCCCATTTTGCCATGAACCTCCAACCCACCTTGTCCTAGCAAACCATTGTTTGGCTATGTTACCGCTTTGCTCAGCCCCTCTTATAGCGTTGTTAGTTGCAAGTGAAGATTGGAGTTTGTTCCATGCTGGAACATGCATATTTGTTGGGACATCACAATATCTCTTATTTAATTAATGCATCTATATACTTGGTAAAGGGTGTTAGGCTCGGCCTTATGCCTGGTGTTTTGTTCCACTCTTGCCGCCCTAGTTCCGTCATACCTGTGTTATGTTCCTTGATGTTGCGTTCCTTACGCGGTTGGGTTATAATGGGAACCCCTTGACAGTTTGCCTTGAATAAAACTCCTCCAGCAAGGCCCAACATTGGTTTTACCATTTTCCACCTAGCCTTTTTGCCTTGGGTCAGCCAATCCATGGGTCATCTTTATTTTAACCCCCCCGGGGCCAGTGCTTCTCTAAGTGTTGGTCCAACCTGAGCGATGTCCGGCGTCCCCTGGGCAACCAGGGTTTATGCCAACCCGACGCCTTGCTCATCCGGTGTGCCCTGAGAACAAGATATGTGCAGCTCCTATCGGGATTTGTTCGCACATCTGGGTGGCTTTGCTGGTCTTGTTTTACCATTGTCGAAATGTCTTGTAACCGGGATTCCGAGCCTGATTGGGTCATCCTGGGAGAAGGAATATCCTTCGTTGACCGTGAGAGCTTGTGATGGGCTTAGTTGGGACACCCCTGCAGGGTTTTGAACTTTCGAAAGCTGTGCCCGCGGTTATGGGCAGATGGGAATTTGTTAATTCCCGGTTGTAGAAAACCTGAAGCTTAACTTAATTAAAACGCATCAACCGCGTGTGTAGAATTGCTTGTGCACTTTGTCATGCCATGAACATTTAAACCGGACATGCATCATACTTGGTTGTGCATCATGCCATGTTTATGTGGTGGTTGTTTACCATGTTGTTTGCTTCTTTCCGGTGATGCTTCTTCTGGTTAGTTTCGATATCGTTGCGTTTGTGAGGATCCGGTCGACTACGTCTGTTTGAATTCTTCATGGACTCGTTCTACTTCCTTGCGGGATTTCAGGCAAGATGACCATACCCTCGAAATCACTTCTATCTTTGCTTGCTAGTTGCTCGCTCTTTTGCTATGCCTATGCCGCGATACCTACCACTTGCTTATCATGCCTCCCATATTGTTGAACCAAGCCTCTAACCCACCTTGTCCTACCAAACCATTGTTTGGCTATGTTACCGCTTTGCTCAGCCCCTCTTATAGCGTTGTTAGTTGCACGTGAAGATTGAAGTTTGTTCCTTGTTGGAACATGGAGATGTTGTTCCTTGTTGGAACATGTTTACTTGTTGGGATATCACAATACCTCTTATTTAATTAATGCATCTATATACTTGGTAAAGGGTGGAAGGCTCGGCCTTATGGCTGGTGTTTTGTTCCACTCTTGCCGCCCTAGTTTCCATCATATCGGTGTTATGTTCCCGGATTTTGCGTTCCTTATGCGGTTGGGTTATAATGGGAACCCCTTGACAGTTCTCTTTGAATAAAACTCCTCCAGCAAGGCCCAACATTGGTTTTACCATTTGCCACCTAGCCTTTTTTCCCTTGGGTTAGGCCAGCCCAAGGGTCATCTTTATTTTAAACCCCCGGGCCAATGCTTGTCTAAGTGTTGGTCCAAACTAGAGCCCCCTTTCAGCGCCACCTCGGGGAAACTCGAGGGCTGGTTTTAGTTGTACGGATTGCTTATCCGGTGTTGCCCTGAGAACGAGATATGTGCAGCTCCTATCAGGATGTCGGCGCATTGGGTGGTCTTGCTGGACTTGTTTTACCATTGTCGAGGATGTCTTGTAACCGGGATTCTGAGCCTGATCGGGTCTTCCTGCTAGAAGGAATATCCTTCGTTGACCGTGAGAGCTTGTGATGGGCTAAGTTGGGACACGCCAGCAGGGTTTTGAACTTTCGAAAGCCGTGCCTGCGGTTATGGGCAGATGGGAATTTGTTAATGCCCGGTTGTAGAAAACCTGAAGCTTAACTTAATTAAAATGTATCAACCGCGTGTGTAGCCGTGATGGTCTCTTCTCGGCGGAGTCCGGGAAGTGAACACAGTGTTGGAGTTATGCTTGAACGTAGGTTGTTCTAGGATCACTTCTTGATCATTGTTTATCGATCGTGCCTTTGCCTTCTCTTCTCGCTCTCATTTGTGTATGTTAGCCAGCATATATGCTAGTGCCTGCTGCAGCTCCATCTCATACCTTTTCCCTACCTATAAGCTTAAATAGTCTTGATCGCAAGGGTGTGAGATTGCTGAGTCCCCGTGACTCACAGATTACTTCCAAAACTAGCTGCAGGTGCCGATGATACCATGCAGGTGTCGCATCCAAGCTCAAGGAGGAGATCGATGAAGATCGTGTTCGTTATGTTGTTCCGTTTCCAGTTGATCAGTAGTGGTGCCCAGTTGGGGCGATCGGGGATCTGTAGCATTAGGGGTAGTCCTCTTTTATTTTGGTTCCGTACTCGGACCTTGATTGTATCTGTATGATGTAATGCTTTATTCATGAATTATGTGAAGTGGCGATTGTAAGCCAACTATGTACCTCTTTTTTCTTATTCAGTACATGGGATGTGTAAAGATTACCCCTCTTGCGACATTGCCTTCAATGCGGTTATGCCTCTAAGTCGTGCTTCGACACGTGGGAGATATAGCCGCATCGAGGGTGTTACAAGTTGGTATCAGAGCCTTTCCCGACTTAGGAGCCCCCTGCTTGATCGAATCGCTGGTGTTGTTGAGTCTAGAAAATGTTTTGAGTCATTTAGGATTATATATATCGGAGAGTAGGATTCTTTTTACTCCTCAATCCCTTCGTCGCTCTGGTGAGGCATCCTGACATAGAGTTTTGACTCTTCTCGTCTCAAATTTCACTAAAAAAATTTTAGGATCACGCGGGTATCTTGGAATCGTTCTGATGGATTTGTGACGAGAACATTGTTCTTGGGGCCTCTTGACATTTAGGGGTTGTGGCAGTGTCCGGGGAGTTGAGCTCCGAGGTTTTGTCGTCACAATTTTATGGTTGCAATTCTGGAATACCTAAGTTTCGCCGACATCGAAAATCTCTTTTATGCAGTTGTTGGTGAGATAACCTCGACGCCACCCAGTACTAGGGTGGGAGTTCGGGAGTATTGCCATAACTCGTATAACGGATGCTTTTCGAAGGTTGAGGTAAACGATTTCCGAAGGTTTCTTGGTTATGTGTTGAAGGATGGATACAGCTGGATGTAGGATTTGCTAGATTTGGGTGAGATATTATGCTTCCCCTGTATCCCCAACACCTGATTGCATAACTGGGTAAATTTTGGGAGTTTATAAGTGGGAATTCAGGTAGCTCCTAGGATATCTTCCCGACAGATGTATGATATGAAATTGGGGTTCGACATCTAGTGGTTTGCCTATCCACGGTTGGTTTTACAGTGTTCTCATTGTGTCTTAAAGAGTCCTTGGCTATGCCGACTCGGGGACGCTTCGTATGTCATGTGCACTGCCTTGTACATGATGGTGTTGTACGATCGAGCCCGTGTAGGCCCCACCACGAAAACTTTGGATGAAATCTCTATCATATGTTTGTTCAGGCTTATGCTGCAAGCCAATCCTTTGTTTTGTTTTGAGTTGTGGTATTCGAGTTGCTTCGAAGTCAAATGTTGATTCCATACCTTTTTTAAGTGGTGTTCTCATATTTCTATGTGAATACCTAATCCTTCTCGATCATCGAGTTTGTCATTTCAATTTCTTTCCAACCGGTGTGTCTCTCTTCAAGTGGATCCGATCATTTCAACATCAGCAAGATCATTTATCAGTTCTTCTCAACGGTGTTTGTTTTTCATTCGTCCCAAGTTGCCTTTGTTTTCCAATCCACCCACCCCTTTTTCTTCGAGGATTCAGATTTCTTGATCAAGTATCCATCTTATTCATGTGAAGTCTCTTCTTTCTTTCCTTTCAATGTTCTTACCCAGTGATTCTCATGAAGATACTAACGGAGCCTCAAGTTCATCATTCTTCATTCTTTTCTTAACCAGTGGATTCAATTCAAGCTTTGTTGATCATATCCTTTTTCCTTGTTCGAAATGCTTTCCCATGCCGGTGCACCTCTTTATCATTCCACTTCTCGCTATTCAATTGTTCTGGAGTGCTGAAGATATCTAAGAAGGCTCGTCTTGTCATTCAAGATCCATTCAAGATATTTCGAGGGTGTTATCTCATTCAAGCCATTTAAATCAACCGTTGCAATCTTTCTTTTAAATCATTTCAGCAGTGTTTATTTTGAGTGGGCCCTAACCAACAGGTCTTTTCCCAGGATCTTACCTGACTCTTCTTATTCTCCCGGAGTTATTCTCAAATCTTCTAAAGTTTCGACGTAAGGATGAATTATTATCAGTCATATGCCTTTTCTCCAAGATCTTATAATTCTTTTAATCATTGGCTCAACCACTTCGCTTTTCATTCTCCCGGAGTATCTCAACAATTCATGATGGTGTTTCTCGTCATCATTCTCAGATTTTGGAAGACCGAAGAAGAGTTCATCTATAATCATTATCCTTTCTCTCGAGGATTCATGGTGCTAGCCTTCTGACATCCTCTCATAATTGTTTTGATTGTGAGAATTCTTTTCACCCATCCGGAGCATTTCATGAGTTGTTTTCCATTTCTTTCATCCGAAGGCCATCTTTTCAAATATTATTCATTCTCAGCTTTCACCTTTCTTTATCTAAATCTTACCGGTGCTTCATTCAAGTATTCTCTAATCAGCTTGGGATCTCTTCGTTCTCATGTATCTAAATCCCCTCAAATATCTTCATTCATTCTTTAATTCTTCCTAGTGTTTCTTTATCTTTTCTACATTCATTTTCAATTCTTATGGTGGTTCTTTCAAGATTCTTTTTCTCTTGGTTTCATATCAATTTATTCATTCTTTCCAATCCTACCGGTGGTTAGTTGAAGTCCTTTCTCTAGTTTGTGCTATATCCATTTTAATCCTTTCTACGAGAATAAGTAGTATGCCAAATCCATTGTTGATCATCAATTTGAATTGGTGAAGGATAAGAATAATGTAATTCTTATTATTGCTTCATCCAAATGATTCAATTCCTTATTCCGAAGGTTCATCATATCACATTCTCGGTTCGAGAGGCTTATCTTTTCTTTTCCAAGAGTTCCAAGCTCTCGCAATTATATCACCACGGAGATTCAACTAAATCATTGCAAGGATTCACTTTGTTTTTTTTCAACTTCTATTTCTTTTCGTTATCCTTTTGTTACCGGAGTTATTCATGGAGGCTCTACTTGTTGGTTCATCAAGGATTTAATTCCTTCTCGAAGTGCTCATCAAGATTCCTTTCAGAGGAGCTCAAGCATTCTTCATCTTGTAATCCGGAGTGCAATTCTTTCTACCGTATCATTGGAGGTGGTGTTATGTCATTCTTGACAATTTGAGTTCACGTTTCATGATTCACAAGTTATCAAGAATGAGATATTTTAAATCCATCAATCTTGCCATGGGAGTTATCTTGGGTTATATTTCACCTAAAGCCTTCCCTAAGGATTGTTGCTATTTATGGTGCTTATCATTGATCCAAGTCATTCATCTATCCTTCCGGTGAATAGTTTCTCGTCTCCTTGTTCATATCATTTCAAATCAATTGTTTCCGTTAGTGGCAGAATCTCACATCATAATTTCAAGATGTTGTCCATAAGCCCACTTCAAGCTTATCCTTTTTCGTTGTTGTTAATCCAACAACTCCATCCCGGATTTTGTGTAAGCATGCTCTCTTAAAATCTCATTCCCCCTCCGTCCATTACATTTCTTTCTTTTTTTTCTTCCGGAGGCTTTGTGATATTGCTCTTTTCAATCATCTTCTTGTTTTGTGAAGATCATGATCTTTTCGTGCTTAATCCATTTAACCGGAGTGCTGCCCGAATTTGTTCTTCCTCGTTCCTCTTTACCAATGGACTGTTTTCAACTTTGTTCATCTCCGTTACATTCTTTCTTTCAATTTGCTCAACCTCTCAAGGTTCTTTGGTTTCACTCATTGGTCAAAGAAGCAACTTAGT
This sequence comes from Triticum urartu, assembly GCF_056163025.1. Lineage (NCBI taxonomy): Eukaryota > Viridiplantae > Streptophyta > Magnoliopsida > Poales > Poaceae > Triticum > Triticum urartu. Next base: position 186,599,011 of record NC_141873.1, on the reverse strand, counting down.
TTTACCTCTTCTCTTTCTCTTATGTTTTCCCTCCGGTACCATTCTAGATCTTGGGAGGAGATCCTCTCGTAGTGGTGGAGTGTTGTAACGCCCCGAGACCGTTGCGCCAGGTGTGTTCCAGTTATTCGCCGTGGTTGCCATGTCATTTTTTGCGTGTCTTGCATTTCATATCATGTCATCATGTGCATTTCATTCGCATACATGTTCGTCTCATGCATCCGAGCTTTTTCCCTGTTGTCCGTTTTGCAATCCGGCGCTCCTACGTCCCCCGGTGTCTCCTTTTACCTCTTTTCATGTGCGGGTGTTAAAAGTTCTCGGATTGGACCGAGACTTGCCAAGCGGCCTTGGTTTACTACCGGTAGACCACCTGTCAAGTTTCGTGCCATTTGGACTTCGTTTGATACTCCAACGGTTAACCGAGGGACCGTAAAGGCCTCGTGTGTGTTGCAGCCCAACACCCCTCCAAAGTGGCCCCAAACACCAAAACCCCCTCTATGATCTCGGTCATTCGATCACGATCGCGTGGCCGAAACCGCTCCTCATTTGGAGTATCCTAGATCCCTCTACCTATATATATGTGGCACTCCTCAAAAATTCGCGGACGAAACCCTAGCCTCCCTCTTCCTCGCGCCGCCGGACATGTCCGTCCCAGACCGGAGGCGTCCAGCAACCGCGCCGGACGAATCTGGGCGCGACACGTCACCGCCGCCGGCCTCTCTCTCCTCTAGCTCCGCCGCCGGCCCGGACGGCCCGGATCGGGACCGCGGGGCCCATCTCGTCGCGCCGACGCCCATGTGCCGTGCGCCCCAAGGAGCCCGTGCTCGCCTGAGCGCCGCCCGCTCCCCGGTGCTCCTCCCACTTCGCCCCGCACCTCGCCGGAGTGCTCGGCCGTCGCCGCCGTCCTCAGGTCACGCCGCCCCCACGCCATCTCTCGTTTTCCCTTGCTCTCTCTCCCATCCCGAGCTCCCTCTCTATCTCTGTTGCTTCCCAAGGAGCCGCCCCTCCATGGCCGTCAGGGATCTCTCCGCGCCCGGGCCGCCCCAAGCATCCTCGTCGCCGGGAATGGAGTCCCCGCTCCCAAATCTACGCCTCCCCACCATCTCCCCTCGTCCCCGGAGCCCGAGCGCCGTCGTGCGGCTTGACCTTCTTCAACCTCCGACCGGGATCCCTCGGTCCACGCCCGTGCTAGATCTACCTCGTCCCGCACCCAGTGAACCAAACGCGATCCGGAACCACACCATCCAGTTTCCAGAGGGTAAAATTCCACCAAGTCCCCAGCATTTTTAGCTTTCTTCATCTCATCATAACTTTGCACCCGTGGCTCCGTTTTGGGCGTGTAGCATATCATATTGTTCGTCTCGACGTGTACTTCATTTCATCTCATTGCATCATGCTCATTTGAGTTCATCTTGATGCCCTAAATGCTATTGCAAGAGTTCTAGTTTATATTAGTTTCAGATCCATATCAGTAATTGGTCATTTGTCATTTTTGCCATGATTGATGTGTGCCTCCTATGAACTTGAGCCCTACATGTGATTTGAAGTATGCCATGCCATCTTTACAGGGGTGTATGCCGTGTATTTTTGTGATATTTGTGGTGACTAGCACAAGCATGCAAAGTAGCTCTCGTAATGTTGCTGATTTCACAGACTTAGAAATCTTCTAAGTCTTTGCCGTGTTAATATTTTTATGCCTTGTATTTTTGTTGCTACAGAGTGATCCATGCCTCTTTTGAGCATGATCAGTAAGGATGTTTTGTAGATATTATTGTGCTCTATCCATCCATGTCTTTGTTTGCAATTATGGAGCACCCTAGCTTGACTCAATCGAGCTCTACTTTTGCTATAAAATGTTCCTGGCAGATTGTTTACATGTTAAGCAATTTTGTCGAGGTTGTTGTAGTTGATCCATGCATCCTATGATGTTGTTCTTGCCATGTTTTGCCGAGGGTGTATGCTATGTTTGCCATGCAATGCCTTGTGGTGAGTGCATTGAGCTCGTAAAAATGCCTACTTGATATCTATTTTGCCATGTTCCAGTTTTCTGCTAAGTCTGAATCTGTTAACGTAAGTTGCTATGTTCACATGGTTGCCATTGTATTTTCTGATCCCTTTTAGATTATGGTCAGTAAGGGAATTTTGTTGTATGATTTGAGTAGCTTCATGCCATGCCTTTCTTTGCCATGATGTGTTCTTGTAGTATGTTGTTATCTTGCTCTAAACATTGCTTCCTGATGTTAATTTCTGACATGTTGATATTTTCACAAAGTCTGTAACCTGATATCTTTTGCACTTTTGCCATGCTTGTTTGAACCTGCTATTGAGTGAATTAGCCATAGCTCAGTGTTCATCTTTTGTTAAGCATGTTGAGTGGTTCACTGCCATGTATTTTGCTTCTATGTTAGAGTGCAGTAGCTTGTTGTTCTTGATGCATTTAGATGGCTTCATGCTGTTAATCGCAGATCGGTGCCATATTTGTTTTGCTTGCCATTTCCAAACCGTGCATTCGATTCCGGTGATCTTTATATAGATTTCGACCGAAATCAACTCATCTTTCCAGTGGCACTATTGGTTTTCCAAGTTGAGGCCAGGTTCAATCTTTCCTTTCTGAAGTATGCATATGCATTGCATATCACATCCCGCATATCATGCCATGTTTTTGCATCATGTTGTTTGTGCATTGCACGTGGTTGATTGTGTCTCCCTTTGCTTGTGTTCTTCCTTTTGTTAGAGCCGGGAGACGAGTACGTGATCGAGGAACCCGTTGATTACGTTTTCGAGTATCAAGCTTTTGTCTTCTCGGAGAACTTTGCAGGCAAGATGACCATACCCTCGAAATCACTTCTATCTTTGCTTGCTAGATGCTCGCTCTATTGCTATGCCTATGTTGCAATACCGACCACTTGCTATATCATGCCTCCCATTTTGGCATGAACCTCTAACCCACCTTGTCCTAGCATACCATTGTTTGGCTATGTTACCGCTTTGCTCAGCCCCTCTTATAGCATTGTTAGTTGCAGGTGAAGATTGGAGTTTGTTCCATGTTGGAACATGGATATTTGTTGGGATATCACAATATCTCTTATTTAATTAATGCATCTATATACTTGGTAAAGGGTGGAAGGCTCGGCCTTATGCATGGTGTTTTGTTCCTCTCTTGCCGCCCTTGTTCCGTCATACCGGTGTTATGTTCCTTGATGTTGCATTCCTTAAGCGGTTGGGTTATAATGGGAACCCCTTGACAGTTTTCCTTGAATAAAACTCCTCCAGCAAGGCCCAACATTGGTTTTACCATTTGCCACCTAGCCTTTTTCCCTTGGGTCGGCCAACCCAAGGGTCATCTTTATTTTAACCCCCCCGGGCCAGTGCTTCTCTAAGTGTTGGTCCAACCTGAGCGATGTCCGGCGCCCCCTGGGCAACCAGGGTTTATGCCAACCCGACGTCTTGCTCATCCAGTGTGCCCTGAGAATGAGATATGTGTAGCTCCTATCGGGATTTGTCGGCACATCTGGGTGGCTTTGTTGGTCTTGTTTTACCATTGTCGAAATGTCTTGTAACCGGGATTCTGAGCCTGATCGGGGCGTCCTGGGAGAAGGAATATCCTTCGTTGACCGTGAGAGCTTATGATGGGCTAAGTTGGGACACGCCAGCAGGGTTTTGAAGTTTTGAAAGCCGTGCCCGCGGTTATGGGCAGATGGGAATTTGTTAATGTCCGGTTGTAGAAAACATGAAGCTTAACTTAATTAAAATGCATCAACCGCGTGTGTAGCCGTGATGGTCTCTTCTCGGCGGAGTCCGGGAAGTGAACACAGTGTTGGAGTTATGCTTGAACGTAGGTTGTTCTAGGATCACTTCTTGATCATTGTTTATCGATCGTGCCTTTGCCTTCTCTTCTCGCTCTCATTTGTGTATGTTAGCCAGCATATATGCTAGTGCCTGCTGCAGATCCACCTCATACCTTTTCCCTACCTATAAGCTTAAATAGTCTTGATCGCGAGGGTGTGAGATTGCTGAGTCCCCGTGACTCACAGATTACTTCCAAAACCAGCTGCAGGTGCCGATGATACCATGCAGGTGTCGCATCCAAGCTCAAGGAGGAGCTCGATGAAGATCGTGTTCGTTATGTTGTTCCGTTTCCAGTTGATCAGTAGTGGTGCCCAGTTGGGGCGATCGGGGATCTGTAGCATTAGGGGTAGTCCTCTTTTATTTTGGTTCCGTACTCGGACCTTGATTGTATCTGTATGATGTAATGCTTTATTCATGAATTATGTGAAGTGGCGATTGTAAGCCAACTATGTACCTCTTTTTTCTTATTCAGTACATGGGATGTGTAAAGATTACCCCTCTTGTGACATTGCCTTCAATGCGGTTATGCCTCTAAGTCGTGCTCCGACACATGGGAGATATAGTCGCATCGAGGGTGTTACAATAAAAAAGTTCAGCGGAATGCACTACAACATCCCAGATGTTCATCCCACCATAGTTATCGGCGCATTCCATCAGAATGTGCACAACCACAAGATGCGCGAGGAGTTGACGAAGAACAAGGTCAAGGATGTGGCCGAAGTTTACGTTCTAGACGATAGATGTGCTCGAGCTGAAGTGGGGAGGAAGTACCCCGGCGAGGACGCCGGTGCGGAAACCGACTTCACAGACAAAGACACCGCCGCTCCGACGAACAAGGGTCGGCGCCGCAACAGGAAGCACAAGGGCAAGACTGTGCTTGCCGTTAAGGGATCCGGCGAGCTCGGCGCCACCAAAAGGGCCAAGGCTGACGACCCCGGCAAGGAGGTTGCCGGGTGCCCCACCTGCCTGGCCCTGGCGGCTGCTGGCAAGATAGGAGGCTCCAACAAGCAGTATTGCAAGATCCACGGCACCAAGGGCCATGACCTCCAGAACTGCTGACAAGTTGAGCTGCTTGTCGAAAAGCAGAAGGCTAAACACGAAAGGCGAGACAAGGAGAAAGGTCAGCATGGTGGTGAGGGATCTGGCAAGAAGTGTGGCGGCCAAGGGGGTCGCCGCGGCATAGATAACCAACAAGAGACGCCCGCTCGGGGCCCCGACAAGAAAGAGGAGGATGACGATCATGATGAGGACGACGAGTACGGCGAGCACGAGTTCCAGAAAGCTACGGAGGCCATGTGCGTCGATGGTGGTGTGTCTTTGCACACCTCACAATGCCAGGTGAAGCAGTGGGCGCGTGAGGTCACTGCAGCAAAGCTGTTGTTTGGTGCCCAGAAGCCCCTGAAGTGGTCCCGCACACCCATCGTTTTCGACACCAAGGATCACCCTGATCGCACAACTACGGTCGGGTGTTTTCTGTTATTGGTCTTGCCAATGATATGCAACCTCAAGGTGACAAAAGTGCTGGTTGATGGTGGGGCTGGTCTAAATTTGATCTCGCTCACTGTGATCAAGAAGCTGCAGATTCCTGATGGAGACCTCGAAGAGACGGGCATGTTTCAAGGGGTCAACCACGGAAGGAGCTAGCCTAAAGGTAAAATCACGCTGCCCGTTACGTTTGGAGGCGAGCTGAACTATAGGACGGAGAAGATCGTCTTTGATGTTAACGAGATCCCCTTGCCATACAATGTGATCCTTGGCCGCCCAGCACTGGCCAAGTTCATGGCGGCGTCCCACTACGCCAACAACACGTTAAAGATTGCAGGGCCGCTAACCATCATCACCGTCCCTTCCGACAAGAAAGATGCACTCATCTGCGCCGATCAACTTTACCGAGAGGCAGTTGCAGCAACTGCCGCGAAGACACTTGCACCTGCCGCTGAAGCTCCAGGGAAGAAGAAGGCCGGCAAGACCCCTTCCAGCAAGACCTCTTCCGGTGAGACCTCTTGCACTCACTCCGGCAAGCGCACCTCTTTGGAGTGCTGCGCTCCCGTTGAGGACATGCCAGAGAGCTCCGTCGGCAAGAGCAAGAAGTCCAAAGCTGCACCGCCAGAAACCAAGAAGGTGTCCGTCAAGGAGGACGGCACGGGTAGGGCTTTCACTATAAGCTCCGCCCTTGATAGCAAATAGGAAAGCGTGCTCGTCACCTTCCTGTGGGCGAATGTCGATGTGTTTGCATGGCAAGCATCCGACATCCCCGGCATTCCCAGGGAGGTGATTCCACCATCTTGCTGGCTGTCCTCATGCACGGCCCGTCAAGCAAAAGGTCAGGAAGCAAGCTTTGGAGCGACAAGAGTTCATCGTAGAAGAGATCAGGAAGTTGGAGGCAGCTAACCTAGTTACAGGAGTACTCCAGCCCACGTGGTTGGCCAATCCGGTGGTGGTGCGTAAGGCAAATGGGAAGTGGAGGTTGTTTATTGATTACATATGAAGGAAATATGCCCTAGAGGCAATAATAAAGTTGTTATTTATATTTCCTTATATCATGATAAATGTTTATTATTCATGCTAGAATTGTATTAACCGGAAACTAAGTATATGTGTGAATACATAGACAAATAGAGTGTCACTAGTTTGCCTCTACTTGACTAGTTCGTTGAATCAATGATGGTTATGTTTCCTAACCATAGACATGAGTTGTCATTTGATTAACGGGATCACATCATTATAGAATGATGTGATTGACTTGACCCATCCGTTAGCTTAACATGATGATTGTTTAGTTTGTTGTTATTGCTTTCTTCATGACTTATACATGTTCCTATGACTATGAGATTATGCAACTCCCAAATACCGGAGGAACACTTTGTGTGCTACCAAACATCACAACATAACAGTGTGATTATAAAGATGCTCTACAGGTGTCTCCGATGGTACTTGTTGAGTTGCCATAGATCGAGATTAGGATTTGTCACTCCGATTGTCGGAGAGGTATCTCTAGGCCCTCTCGGTAATGCACATCCTATAAGCCTTGCAAGAAATGCAACTAATGAGTTAGTTGCAGGATGATGTATTACAGAACGAGTAAAGAGACTTGCCGGTAACGAGATTGAGCTAGGTATTGAGATATCGACGATCGAATCTCCGGCAAGTAACATACCGATAACAAAGGGAACATCGTATGTTGTTATGCGGTTTGACCGACAAAGATCTTCGTAGAATATGTAGGAGCCAATATGAGCATCCAGGTTCTGCTATTGGTTATTGATCGGAGACGTGTCTCGGTTATGTCTACATAGTTCTCGAACCCGTAGGGTCCGCATGCTTAACGTTCGGTGGCAATCGATAATATGAGTTTATGTGTTTTGATGTACTGAAAGTAGTTTGGAGTCCCAGATGAGATCGGGGACATGACGAGGAGTCTCGAAATGGTCGAGACGTAAAGAACGATATATTGGACCACTATATTCGGTCATCGGAAAGGTTCCGAGTGATTCGGGTATTTTTCAGAGTACCGAAGAGTTACGGGAATTCGCCGGGGAGTATATGGGCCTTATTGGGCTTTAGGGGAAAGAGAGAGGGGAGGTTGCTCCCCGCCAAGGCTTAGTCCGAATTGCACTAGGGGGAGGGGCTGCGCCCCCTCCTTCCTTCTCTTCTATTTTCCCTCTGTCTTCTCTCGTACTCGTACTACATGGAAGGGGGGGGGATCCTACTCCCGATGGGAGTAGGACTCCCCAGGGCACGCCATAGTAGAGGGCCGGACCTCCCCTCCTCCACTCCTTTATATACGAAGGCAGGGGGCACCCTAGAACACTCATGTTGATTGTCCCAAGCCATGTGCGGTGCCACCCTCCACCGTAATCCACGTCGATCATATTGTAGCGGTGCTTAGGCGAAGCCCTGCGTCGGTAGCAACATCATCACCGTCATCACGCCGTCGTGCTGACGGAACTCTCCTGTGAAGCTCTGCTGGATCGGAGTTCAGGGGACATCATCGAGCTGAACGTGTGCTGAACTCGGAGGTGCCGTACGTTCGATACTTGTTTCGGTCGGATCGTGAAGACGTACGACTACATCAACCGCGTTCTCATAACGCTTCCGCTTACGGTCTATGAGGGTACGTGGACGATACTCTTCCCTATCATTGCTATGCATCACCATGATCTTGCGTGTGAATAGGAATTTTTTTGAAGTTATTGTGTTCCCCAACAACACGGATATCAATAAAGCTTGTCCGAACGATCCTTTCCCTTTGCCATGCATCGACCAGATTTTAAACTCCACTGCCGGGTGTGACCTGCTGTCATTCCTCGATGCCTATTCAGGATACCACCAGATCTTCATGATGAAAGAAGACGAAGAGAAGACGAAGAGCCCGTTGATGGAGGCCTATGTGGATGAAGTGAGGAAGTTGGAAGAGCGCTTTGACGGGTTGCAAGCAGAGCATGTTCCCCGAGCGGAGAACGGCATTGCCAACGACCTGTCAAAGTGTGTTGCCCTTAAGTTGCGTGTGGAACCAGGTACCTTTGTGCTTCAGCTAACTCACCCATCCGTTGAATCATCAGCAGGACAGAAGAAATGAAGGAAGGAAGGTCCCGGCAAGCACTTTCCCGCTGAGCTCCCAGGAGCCGCCGGCAAGGACGTTGCCGGGAGTCCCAAACTTCCCGAAGGGCAGCAACCTTCGGCAGGGCCTCACGCCCTGGCCATAGTTGCAGCTGCCCTTACGGCCGAAGATGAGCCTTTAGTCCTTGCCGTCGAGGCCAGGCTCCGGCATGGGCACAGTCCACCATCCATTTCCTCCAAACAGGAGAGCTGCCCGAGGACCAGGAAGAGGCAGAGATAGTAGCCCGTCGGTCCAGCATGTACCAGTTCATGGATGATGCCCTCTATAGGAGAAGACCGAACGGTGTGAATTTGAAGTGCATTCCTCGAGAGGACGGACTTAGGCTGTTGGCAGAGATACATGGAGGCATGTGTGGCTCCCACATAGGGTCGAGGGCTCTTGCCGGCAAAGCGTTCCAGCAAGGTTTCTTCTGGCACACCGCCCTCCAGGATGCAACTATGCTAGTAACCAACTGTGAAGCATGCCAGTTCCATTCAAAAAAGCTTCATCAACCCGCCCAAGCTCTTCAGACAATCCCTCTTTCCTGGCCATTTTTAGTCTGGGGGCTCGACATACTAGGCCCCTTTCCGCATGCTGCTGGGGGCTTTGAGTACTTGTATGTCATGATCGACAAGTTCACAAAGTGGCCGGAAGTGGAGCCAGTGAGAAAGGTAACAACACAGTCAGCCGTCAAGTTCTTCAGGGGACTACTCTGTCGTTTCGGTGCGTCGAACAGAGTCATCACTGACAATGGCACGCAGTTCATGAGCCGCACCTTGATGTAGTACATTCAAGACCTCGACAGCAAGGTCTGTTTTGCTTCGGTTGCCCATCCCAGAAGTAACCGCCAAGCTAAGAGAGCGAATGCGGAAGTGCTGTGAGGCCTCAAGACCAGGACTTTTGACAAGCTGCATAAGTGCAGAAGGCGTTGGATTACTGAGTTGCCAACGGTTCTTTGGTCAATCGGGACGACACCAAATCGAGCCACTGGCCAGACACCCTTTGCCCTAGTATATGGGGCAGAAGCAGTTCTCCCCACTGATATCATATACAGGTCACCTCGAGTGCTCGCTTATCATGAGCTTGAGCAAGAGCAGTTGTGCCAAGATAATGCGACACTCCTTGAGGAAGATCGTCTTCGAGCTGTTGTGCGAGCCACTCGATATGAGCAAGCCTTGTGCCGCTATCATAGCCGCAAGGTTCACGCCCGAAGCCTTGAGGAAGGCGACCTTGTTCTTCGGTGGATCCAGTCCCCTAAGAATCCAAACAAGTTGACGCCAAAGTGGGAAGGCCCTTATCAGGTAATACGAGTCACCAGGCCTGGCGCAGTACACCTAGAGACCGAAGATGGCATTCCGGTGAGCAACTCTTGGAATATTGAACATCTTCACAAGTTTTACCCCTAAGGAGCGGTTGCCGGGAGCCTCGGAAACTCCCGTTTCATACAAGCATTGCCGCAGAAGCATGTAACCCTATGTACGGAGCCAGGCGCAGACCCTGTGCACAGTCAGGGAAGAGGAATCCCTTAGTATGTATAGTTTCCTATCGATTTCCATGTTTGTGTATATACGTATATGCATGCTTGTCCAGGGTATTGTACTACTTTTTGACTCCAATAAAAGTTAGTGAACCACCGAGGTTCCGTGCTTTGTCCTCACTTCTTTCCAGACACAACAAAGATGCGTGATCCCGCCGAGGACCCGGCTCCGGCAAGAAGTCAAGAAGACCGCCCGGCACGGCGATCCCCGGCAAACCAAACAGATAAAGTTTACCTCTTGCCCATTCGTATTCGTAACCTGTGACTTGTGCATTAGAAAACCTCGCCACTTGTCTTTAAGGACTCAGGGGCTCCCATTTCCGACTCAAACACTTCTTCGGTCAGAATGGTCGTGGTGACCCTTGTCAAAAAGAGGTGGACGGGGGGCTGGGCCCTGTGTCTGTAACCCGGTAGATGTGATTCTCTGGCAGGCGCAAGGGGCGCCGACAAGGTGGCTTGCCGGAAGGACTCGTTTATTTACACTAAGAAGGCATTTCGCCTCCGCAAGGACGTACATGTGCACGAGTTACCGGCAGGACTTGACTTTTTCATTAATATGCTGATGCAAGTACAAAGGTTACTGGATACAAGCATGGGCTCGAGAGATTGCATTATATAGAAATTAAGATTTGGCAAGTTCCTACAATTGAAGGAAAAAGATAGGTTCCCCGTGATCTCTGTTCTTGCCCCTTTACTCCCAAGTACGGCTGGTGAAGGCAAAAAGAGAACGGCGGGGAGCGCGCCGATGGAGAGCTTGACGAGGAAGACCCTCGGCAAGGCGTGGGGCCGAGGAAGGGGGGCGGCATGGTCAGTAGGAGTCAGAGTCGACGTCTTGCTATGGGACGCCCTCATCGTCGTTGTTGTTGCCCTCCTCGTTACTCCTGCTCGAGGAGGAGGGTTCGCCGTCAGAGGAGCTCTCCGCACAACACCTCAAGCGAGTTTCCATGATCCCAAGGACCTTGATGGAGAGCAGGCCGTCCTCCATCAATTTAAATTGGAGGACGAGCCCCTCCAACAGGCTATGAGCACGGGCGAAGGCCTTCCATCCACGGCAGTGATACATAACGTGAGGGGCCGGGAAGTCGACGTCGACCTGTATGCTGCCATTTCCACAGCTCCTAATGTGCAGCCTCAGAGCCTGAGGCGGATCAAGCTCCATCTCCCGAGCAAATGGAGTGAGTGAGGGAGTCCTGGAATAGGGGGTCCTCGGACTGCCGGACTATATACTTTGGCCGTACTGTTGGACTATGAAGATACCAGATTGAAGACTTCGTCCCGTGTCCGGGTGGGACTCTCCTTTGCGTGGAAGGCAAGCTAGGAAATTCAGATATGTAGATCTCCTCCCTTGCAACCGACTTTGTGTAACCCTATCCCCCTTCGGTGTCTATATAAACCGGAGGGTTTAGTCAGTAAGACAACAACAATCATAATCATAGGCTAGCTTCTAGGGTTTAGCCTCTACGATCTCGTGGTAGATCAACTATTGTAATACTCGTATCATCAAGATCAATCAAGCAGGAAGTAGGGTATTACCTCCATCGAGAGGGCCCGAACCTGGGTAGACATTGTGTCCCCCACCTCCTGTTACCATCTTCCTTAGACGCACAGTTCGGGACCCCCTACACGAGATCCGCCGGTTTTGACACCGAGATTGGTGCTTTCATTGATAGTTCCACTCTGTCGTCACCATAAGGCTTGATGGCCCCTTCGATAATCGGCAACGATGCGATCTAGGGTGAGGTTTTTCTCCCCGGACAGATCCTCGTATTCGGCGGCTTCGCACTGCGGGCCAACTCGCTTGGCCATCTGGAGCAGATCGAGAGCTACGCCCCTGGCCGTCAGTTCAGGTTTGGAAACTTAAACTATACTGCCGACATCCGCGGAGACTTGATCTTCGACGGATTCGAGCCTATGTCAGGGGCGCCGCACAGCCACGACGAGCATGACTTAGCTCTGCCGCCGGACAGTGTTCGGGAGATCACACCTGTGGCAACTCCGGCCCACGATCCGGAGTAGATCGCGCCGTCCGAGGACGGGTGGATGGACCCCGCCACGGAGGCCGCACACTCAGCGGCGATAGAGCCGAATACTGACTTCACCTCCTACGAGACCTATGTTGCCGGATCCTTGGATTCGTCCCCGGCCATGGGCTCAGAACCGCCTGCGTCCGTGCCTATCGAATTTGATTGGGCACCGATCATGGAGTTTTCCTCCGCGGATATCTTTCAGCACTCGCCCTTGGGCGATGTGCTAAATTCATTAAGGTCTCTCTCCTTGTCAGGAGGCGGTTGGCCGAACTATGTCCGGCTGGAGTGGGAAGCGGACGACGAAGAAATTCGTTCCCCACCCACCACCCACTTAATAGACACTGTCGACGACTTAACCGACATGCTTGATTTCGTCTCCGAAGACATCGATGGTATGGGCAACGATGTAGGAGAGGAACAAGAACCACCGCCCACAGGGCGCTGGACAGCCACTTCATCACCCGATATATACATGGTGGATACACCCAAAGAAAACAATGACGTGGAACGGAAGGATGCAGTGAAGGATAATCCCCTCGAGAAGCAACCAAAGCGACGACGTAGGCGCCGCTCCAAATCCCGCCTCGGCAAAAATAGCGATAACAACGCAAGAAAGAATAATACCCCGGTCGACTCCAAAGCAAACGACGACCACATGGACCCAGCGACAGAGAAGGATGAACCAGCGGACGTAGAACATAGTACGGAGCCATTGTCCCATCACGACGACGCCGAGGGTAAAGCTCATCAAGCTATCTCCGGAGAGGAGAACAGTCCGGACAACGATGCACACATCATCCCGGAAAGGCACTTGGAGCAAGAGGACCTCCACAGAAGGCTTATTGCCACCGCGAGGAGTCTGAAGAAGTAGAAGCAAAGGCTTAAGGCCGCGCAAAATACACTCAACAGTAGATGGAACAAAGTGCTCGGCACTGAAGAAAAGTACGGTGGTAGCCGCTACACAAAGAGCTATCCAAAGAGCAGGCTGCTGCCTGAATTTGATGACGAGGCTTTAGAGCCTATACAGCTGAAAACTAAAATGGCCGATCAGCCAGATCGACCACCCCGTGGCCGTGATAGGGCGGCTAACGATGTCGCTCATAAGTCAGCATACGATTTATGTGAGGACTTGCACCAAAAGGCCGTTATGACCAGGTCCATCTACGGATCTAGGAAGCGCGCTCCGGCATAGAATCAAAACCGAACACTATAACCGTCAGAATGCCATGGCACATCCAAATACAGGGGTGCCGCGCACCCCCTATGCTTCACCGATGAGGTTCTGGATCACGAATTTCCAGAAGGATTCAAACCCGTGAACATAGAGGCATACGACGGAACGACAAACCCTGGGGTCTGGATTGAGGACTTTATCCTTCATATCCACATGGCTCACGGAGATGATCTCCATGCCATCAAATACTTGCCCCTCAAGTTGAAAGGACCAGCTCGGCACTGGCTGAAGAGCCTTCCCGAAAACTCAATTGGAAGTTGGGAAGAGCTTGAGGATCCTTTTAGGGCTAGTTTTCAAGGGATCAATGTCTGACCTCCGGATGCAGACGATTTAAGTCATATAATCCAACAGCCCGGAGAGTCAGCCCGAAAGCTTTGGAACAGACACTACTAGGAAAAGGGCTATAGATGATATGGACATTAATGGATACAGGTGGGCCATTAGTAGTTTTCAAAAAAAATAAAAAAAATTGTTAGTAATGGCGCACCATGGGATAGTGCGCCATTAGTAGTTTTGAAAAAAAAGTAAAAAAAATTGTTAGTAATGGCGCACCAGTGGACAGTGCGCCATTACTAGTTAAAACTAGTAATGGCTCACCATCCACTGATGCGCCATTACTAACAATTTTTTTTTCCAAACTACTAATGGAGCACCACACACCAGGTGCGCCATTAGTAATATATTTAGCACCAGGGTTACTAATGGCGCACCTGATGTGTGGTGCGCCATTAGTAACCCTAGTGCTAAATGCACCCCCGTCCCGTGGACCGCCTTTTCAGTTTAAAAATAAATAAAATAAAATGATGGAAATGTCAAAAAAAAGAAAAAATAAGTTTCCGATGTGATATGTGCTCTAGTTGTTGGGAAAATTTACAAATATGAATTTCGACTTTATTTGCAAAATTTCTCTGGAATTTAGTAAAATGGGCATAACTTTTGCATACGAACTCGGATTAAATAGTTTTTTATATGAAAAATCACCTACTCGAAAAGTTACGTCCGAATTGAACAGAACGAAAGATACGGGGCTTTTAAGATCCAGAGGGGGGAATGAAAAAAATCCAAACTTACTAGTGGCACACCATTTGCTAGGTGCGCCACTAGTAACAGAAAAAAATTGGTTTCAAAAAAAATTATGAAGTTAAGCGGGACATGAACAAAGTCCTAGTAACAGAAAAAATATGATACATAATATGACCGGGAAGTTTGAAATGTTTTTTCAAAATCTCATCATACTCATGAACATGAACAAAGTCCTAGATATCAACAAGGTTTAATATGATTGATATGATAGATATATCAACAAGTGCCTGTGAAGTGAGTTGGTGCTGGGGTTGGAGAGAACTATGAAGTTAAGCGTGCTTGGGCTGGAGTAGTGTGAGGATGGGTGACCTTTTGGGAAGTTTGACCACAAAGTGCGATTTGACTTGAGATTAAGCATATTGACCCAAGATTAAGCCATAGCGACCTGAGATTAAGAAAAAAATGAATTTTTTTTAAAAAAGTTGTTACTAATGGCGCACTTCTATGTGGTAAGCCATTAGTATACCAGATACCAATGGCGCACCTATGGGATACTAATGGCGCACCACAGGTGCGCCATTAGTAAAAAATACTAATGGCGTGATGCTAGTGGCGCACCTATAGTGCGCCATTAGTAGGCAAAATAGGTGCGCCACTAGTAGGCCTTTTCCTAGTAGTGAGATTCCTCACTAAGAAGAATCAAATTGTCGACTACCCAGACGCCGAAGCCTTAGCGGCTTTCAAACACAGTGTCCGGGGCAAATGGCTCGCCAGACACCTTGTCCAGGAAAAACCGAGTTCAATGGCAGCCCTAACAAGCCTTATGACCCGCTTTTGCGCGGGCAAAGATAGTTCGCTGGCCCGTAGCGGCACCAGCGACCCACGCACATCCGAAGTCAGGGATGGCAATGGAAAACCACGACGCAATAAAAGCAAGCGTCGAAACAATGAAGACGTCCTAGAAAATACGGCTGTAAACGCCAGATTCAGGGGCTCTTAACCCGGTCAACGGAAAAAGCCATTCAAAGGCAGCAGAGATGGACCGTCCAGCCTAAACAAGATTCTACACAGATTATGTCAGATTCATTTCACATCCGACAAACCGGCAAATCACACCAACAGAGAATGCTGGGTGACCTTTTGGGAAGTTCGACCACAGAGTGCGATTTGACTTGAGATTAAGCATATTGACCCAAGATTAAGCCATAGCGACCTGAGATTAAGAAAAAAATGAATTTTTTTTAAAAAAGTTGTTACTAATGGCGCACTTCTATGTGGTAAGCCATTAGTATACCAGATACTAATGGCACACCTGTGGGATACTAATGGCGCACCACAGGTGCGCCATTAGTAAAAAATACTAATGGCGTGGTGCTAGTGGCGCACCTGTAGTGCGCCATTAGTAGGCAAAATAGGTGCGCCACTAGTAGGCCTTTTCCTAGTAGTGAGATTCCTCACTAAGAAGAATCAAATTGTCGACTACCCAGACGCCGAAGCCTTAGCGGCTTTCAAACACAGTGTCCGGGACAAATGGCTCGCCAGACACCTCGTCCAGGAAAAACCGAGTTCAATGGCAGCCCTAACAAGCCTTATGACCCGCTTTTGCGCGGGCAAAGATAGTTCGCTGGCCCATAGCGGCACCAGCGACCCACGCACATCCGAAGTCAGGGATGGCAATGGAAAACCACGACGCAATAAAAGCAAGCGTCGAAACAATGAAGACGTCCAAGAAAACACGACTGTAAACGCCGGATTCAGGGGCTCTTGACCCGGTGAACGGAAAAAGCCATTCAAAGGCAGCAGAGATGGACCGTCCAGCCTAAACAAGATTCTACATAGATTATGTCAGATTCATTTCACATCCGACAAACCGACAAATCACACCAACATAGAATGCTGGGTCTTCAAGCAGGCCGACAAGCTAAACGCCGAACACAAGGGGAGGGAGACACCAAGTGAAGACAAGGATGAGCCTCACCAGCAAAACACTAGGGGACAGAAAAAATTGCCACCAGAGGTCAAAACAGTGAACATGATTCACGTAACGAAGAGGAGGAGCAAACGCGCACTCCGAGACGTATGCGCCGTGAAGCCCGTCACCCCCAAGTACAACCCCTGGTCGGCCTGCCCGATCACTTTTGATCGTAGGGATCACCCGACTAGTATCCGGCACGGAGGATCTGCTGCCTTGGTACTAGACCCAATAATTGACGGATACCACCTCACCCGAGTCCTTATGGATGGCGGCAGTAGTCTTAATCTGATTTATCAGGACACAGTCCACAAAATGGGGATAGACCCGACAGGAATCAGCCAAAGCAATTCTACCATTAAAGGAGTAATACCAGGCCCAGAGGCCCGCTGCACGGGCTCTCTAGTACTACATGTTGTATTCGGTTCTCCCGACAACTTTTGAAGTGAAAATATAACCTTCAACATCGCTCCATTCCGAAGCGGCTATCAAGCACTACTCGGAAGAGGGGCCTTCGCTCGTTTAAATGCAATACCGCATTACATTTATCTTAAGCTTAGGATGCCCGGTCCACGTGGCATCATCATAGTTAGCGGCAACACAGAGCGTTCCTTACGTGCAGAAGAATGTGTGGCGGCTTTAGCAGCCGAACACCGAACGACCTCTCCAACCAGAATAAATGATCGGGCGTCAAGACCGCGGGCATGGCTAGACGAGTCCGGCGCACCACTAGCTGTAACAGCTCAGATAAACCTAAGACTGGGTCGATGGATATACCCCCATAGGTGGTGCTAGGGGCTTCCCACATGTAAAAAGGACTATAGTTTGGGTTGACCTTATTTGGATTAAATTTTAATGGTTTATTAAGAATAACCAATTTTTCGCACGAAAACTTTCAGCTAGGCTTTTCTCTCTTACAAATGATCATCGTGCTACACCCTTCTAGGATACGGCACAACGGAGATACAGGCGCAGATGTGCAGTAGGGCCCTGTTCAAAGGTTTCTTTTTAGATTAAGATGCTGTGTAAAACTTTTTTACTGTCTCTTGTTGCTTCACACCCTCCGGATACTCAACATAACCAAGAGGGATGTTGCCGTTATTGACATTTCATCACGTCCGACTAATGCACGTACCTAGAAATTCAGGGCTTTATATGCATCAGCTCCGAATCATGTCTTTGGTCAATAGTTTGGTTTGCCCGGCTCCCATGTTTTGCTACCTTACGTTCCACTCTATCGGCTAAGGTGGTACCGGGAGATCTACTGTGATTGTGCCCTGGTTCACCTGCATGAGCACCTCAGTAGAGAAAGCCGAAAACTGACTGTCATGATAAAGCGTGAGACTGGTCAACCACTTGAGGACTCAGCGGAATCTTCGCGATTCCTCCGCATTAACGAAGGACCGGTTTCCCGGTCATGTATGTACGCGCACCGTATTCGGATAGGCGCGGAAGTACGAGGGGCTATATAGTAGCCCCACTGTCAAACTCATATGGCTAACTGAAAGTGTTAAAGCAATATAGTCCGATTGCCTTGTTCACCGCGCTATCACCTCCTTAATGGACCAAGACGTTGGATCAATTGTGAATACGCGCTTTTCCGAACACCCTCGCATTATATGCGTGGGGGCTGAAGCCGACGACTGCAAACTTTCAGGTTATATCCATACATAAACGGCCGCACAAGAGGTATCATAATACTTTCAGGAAAAAGTATAAACACAACCTTTATAATCCAAATAGCATTGTTTTTACAATTGGGATACATGTCACTCGAACATGATACTCTTCGAGTACTGAGCCTCTATTAAATGAGCGCCTTCTAGGACTTCTTCAAAATAGTGCAATAGCGGTGGCATCCATCTCTGCCCAGGATGTCTTAACACGGGCAAGAGCCATCCGCGCACCCTCTATGCACGCTGACCTCTTTACAGCGTCGATATGCGGCACAGCACCAAGGAATCGTTGCACTAAATCAAAATAACTATTCGGCCTTGGTCCTTCCGGCCAAAGAAGATGCACGACATACCTCATGGCAAGCCCGGACAACCTATGGAGCTCAGCCCACTTGGCCATTTGCTCATTTAACAGCAGCGGACGCGTTGGAGCACTGAATTGCGACCAGAACAACTTTTCCACTTCGTGATCTTTTTGATCTTTGAAAAACTCAGTCGCATTAGCAGCACTCATTACCAAGTCCAAGTACGCGTCTGCATAACTCCATAATTGATCCAGAGGGGCATACTTCGGATCTCCAAACTTCGTCCGCAACAAAAAGGGCTTCCCAGCCGTGATATCTTCGTTTTGACGAAGCTCCTCATTCGCCGCTCTAATTTTAGAGCGGGGTTCCTTGGCTGCAACCATGGATTTCTTCAGGTCCACCACTTTCGCTTGGCTTTCCTTTTCAAGAAGCTCATACCAGTCGGCGGCATCCTTCAGCTCAACGACCATCTTGGCTATTTTATCTTCGCTCTGGCGATGAGCAGCCCGTTCGGCTCTTAACTCTTCGGCCGCCTTTAGGGCGGCCGCATCACTTCTCTTGGCTTGTTCCTCGGCTCGGGCAATCTCCGCCCGAAGGGTCTCCACGATGGCAGCTCCATCTGCAGTCACAGCATGTTATAGATACCAGGATCATGCTCCTCTTAATATCTGTTGACCACCGGAGAATACATACCCTGTGCCTCGTTAAACCACTTGTTCACAAGCATGATGTCGGCATCTGTCGTATCAAGTTGCCGGCTCAGTTCGGCAAACTCACCAGTCCGGCCAGCCACCGGCCCCTCAGCCGCCTGCACATGTGAGCAGCATGATCATTACCTGGGACTATGATCCTCTGTTTGCTGCCTCTGGATAGCAACCAGAGTCTTGAGGGCTATTATCTATATAGGGCACACCTAGCGTGTGCGGTACCGTCAAAAAATATATTACTTTGCGTACCTCAAAACCTTTTAGCAGGCTCATAAAAGCTTCATGCAACCCACTTTCGGCGAATGAAATCCTTTCAACCACCATACCCATTAAAGTACGATGGGCCTCTGAGATAGCCGCTTGCTCCAGAAGACCCATCAGTGCGTCTGGTCGTGCACCGGACAGACTCGGACTCTTTCTGTTGCTCCCTTTAGGAGCCGAATACCCCGGACTTCGGGTGGTCGAAGGGTTACCTTCCGGCCTTGGCGGATCAGGAGAAATCCTCTGTGACGACAGCTCAGGGTCGTCCGCCTCACGAGACGGGGAGACAGGGGGAGGTGTTTCGCTCTCCATCATCTCCGGAAGAAGATCCCCCGAAGACGAACTCTGTCGAGAAGGGCTACGATCTGAACTACAAGACACACGTCTCGATTATTGTCCTCGGAGAGGAAGCATGATATATTTACCAAAAGTACTTTGGTTCACTTACAGCTCGGTGGAGGGCTGATCCCCTTGCGGGCACTGTGCGGTAAGGATGCCCTCCGGGGCAGGGCCCCCTGGCGAAGGTTTCTTCCCTCGTTTGGAAACCTCGTTTCCAAGTCTTCAGAGACGGTCCTCCTGTTTCCTTGGGGAGAGAGAATTTTGGATTCTTCTCCCCGATTATCCTCCTTCATGGAGACACTAATTCCCCTGGTTTGGATGAGTAATGCATGAGGCCCTCTTTCGGCTTCTTTATTCCTCCCTTTATCTTCCCCTGATGGCACTTGATAAGGTGCGAGCTCAAGCATCCTGGCTAGTACAGGATCCGATGAGCCTTTGGGAAGGGGGGCCGAACACCTGATCATCTTCGCCTTTCTTACCCAGTCCTGTCCAAGAGATATTTTTTCAGAATGATGTTATGACAAACGAAAAGACGGCGTGTTCTGCCATAGAATTACTTACATGTGTATCTGGACGTTTGCAGTTTAGACCCGCATCCTCGGTGGTGTCCGGACACTTTATTCGTGATCTGAAGAGCAATCCATACATCCCTTCGAGTGTCACGCCGAAGAATTGCTGAATAGTTCACGGTCCTTCCGGGTTGAATTCCCACATACGGAGAGGCCAACGTTGGCATGGCAGGACCCGACGAACTAGCATGACTTGCATTACCTTGACAAGGCTAATATCTCTCTTGAGTAGATCTCGGATGCGACTCTGCAATGTCGGCACGTCATTAAATGCCCCCCGGTCCAACCCCTTGTTGACCCATGACGCCAGTTGTGGCGGGGGCCCGAACTTGAGGCAGGGGCAGCTACAACTACAAGAAATATGTCAACTTGTGACCACCACTATTGGTCACTGAATGGTCACAAATTTCCATTTGTGACCTTTTTGTGACCAAAAACATAAGGTCAAAAGATGGCCGTCATAAACTGACTATAGCGAACTTTCTTCTGGAATGGTCGAAGACGTTTATGACCAAAATACGTCTACTGTGGCGTTTTGGTCACTAGCAACCTCCCCAGGCCACGTACGCATCCAGCGTGGCAATCTGATTTGGCACAAGATTCAGCCCGATCCAATTCAATTTTCTACATGGGCCTAGCCCAACAATTCGGCCTTTTTACTATATTTTTTTCTTGTTAATTTTTGCTAGCTACATGGGCTTGGGCCATTAATTCGGCCTTTTTTTCTAAGATGCAGCCTTTTACAGTCTATTGATATTTTATTTTCGTCCTTTTTTTGCCACTGGTCCCACCAATCAGATTGGTCCCACTTGTCATGCTTATCACAAAATTGATCCCAAAAATAAAAAATTTCAAAATCTGTCAAACAACTATTATAACTTGGACCCCCTTGTCAGGTTTCCATTTGACAGGTATTCAATACACAATCATTATTTCAAACAATCCAAATAGCAAATGAAATTCGTCCAAAACAACACGGCATTAGTCTATTACAAACATTACAGTATACTACAGCCCAGATAAGCCTACTACTGCCTACATTTACAACACATAATATGCTAGTCTTTGTTGATGTGCTTCACAGCTTCGAACTTGGATTTGCACTTCACCTGTGCAAAAAACAAGAATGAACATATAAGAATAAGAATCTGTACAGAACATCAAACAGTAGCCAATGAGGGATCCAATAACTTATAAGCAAGAATTGACAACAAATGAGATGTACATAAATAGTATGACTAACACTAACCAGTATGTGTTCATGGAGTGACTAACACTAACTAGCATGGAGTGACTAAAATGTTCTTACTAGTTCAAGGCTATTACAAGCATGTACTCCCTCCGATCAAAAATAAGTGTCTCGGCTTTGAATTAAGGAGGGAGTACATAGAAACCAACAACCAGCAGATTAATATAAGTTCTTCCATTATCAGAAAAGACCATGAAACAGACATTCTGAAACCAACGAAAATCTAATATAAGTTCTTCCATTATATTTACCAACCTACCTATCGATTTCTCAACACCAACAAACAGTCCTCAATTGGAAGTAACAACCAACAAAAATTCTATTTAGCATGTGTGCAAACTGGAGTTGTTTCAGTTCATATAGCAGATACACGAAGGAAATATGCAAATGTTTGATCTATAATTCAAATCATAGCACACAAGGGGGCTAAATAACGGCAACCTGATTACCATCAGGCACAGAATTAAGGCAGAACACATCCAGCGGACATAATGCCGAACCAGCAGGAGAGAGAAAGTGAATAATACCGAGGTGGAGATGTTCCTCTTGCCATCGGTGGCGCAGACCAGGCACCGGTACTCAACAGGCTCCCCCTTACTCGCCATCTTCTTCAACCTAGCCTGACACTTCATCAACACTGCCCACATCGAACAACTCATCACATCAGAGTTGTTGAACCCATCAAATCTACAACCCACACCACACGAACCAGCTGTAAGGGTAGGGGGTCTCTCACATCGCTTCATGGTGACCCACATAGAGCCCTTCTCCGTGCTCCTCTTGCACATGCTGGTCAGCTTGGTCAGGAACATATCTGCCTGCATCAACACCTGCACAAAACATGCAATGCGGGCAAACATGGTCAGAAATAGTTCAACAAAGCAGGGCAGAATTTCCTGCTATCTGATGAATTAACAAAACAAGAGTGGACATCTCACACTGAGTTAACTATCTGATGAACTTAGTAAAACACATACTAGCATTCACTGACTTGTCCTATACTAGACAGGAGGTCCAATTAACATTTTGGTACATTAATAATCAGATTACAGGTGAAAAATAGCAGTCAGAGGAGTATTCAGTAACTAGATGAGATGAGAGAGGGACCTGCTGCCCAATCTCCCTAGTAGGGCAGATGCAGATGGCCTGGGGAGTCCTGCGGCTGGGTCACCACCGTACACAGCCGCCATAACACCGGTCACCTCGTTGATCTTGTCCTCGAAGTTCTCTGAGTTCTCAGTTCTTATCATACGTTTATGAACTTCATCACGTATCCGTCGCCATCAGGAATGTTGCTCCTACAGCAGCAACAACATGTAACCATTTATAAATTAAACGGACAGTCCAGCTATAAAGTGGATGGCACAAACAAGTTGGCTGCTTACCTATAACTTTTTGCAACAACAAATGATTTTCATCATGACCCAACATGTAAACATCAGTCACTTGCCGCGGCATCAGCTTCGGGCACCTTCTTCTTGAAGATTTCTTCTTTGCCCCTGAAGAAGGATCCGCCAGCAGCCTCGGCGTGCCTACAATTTGCATCATCATGCATGCAAAAGTGTGTCAATTTCAATATAGTAGGCTAGCTTTATAAGGAATAAAGGAACACTCCATGCATCCTTCTGATGCAAATATTTGCACTAAAACTATGATGAACCTCCACCCAGAATTATATCTCTAGGAGAGAGGGCCCCGCTTGTACAACAACAATACCAACTAACAAGAGCTAATTAATAATCCTACTATATACTAGCATAAAGGTTTTCTAGTTATTAACAAGGCAAAAACTGATAAGTAGGAAGCTAGTCACATCAGGTAAAAAGTTAAGTAGCACAGTTTTCCATTTTAAGAAGCATAAATGCAAGCCAGTCCCAAATACTGTTCTTGGATGTTATCAGGACTCAAGCATTGGGATGGCATAGCTAAATATAGTGCAGTAATGACTTCAGAACAAATATTCCCCAAAGACTAGATGCATGCTAAGGAGGAAAATAATAACTTGTTTGATTGTTTTCCATTTTGAACCATAAATACACTTGTTCAGTGCAAACATATGTACTATAAGGCTTCCTTAATTGGAGTGACATTAATCAGGACCATACATATACAGGCTGCTAGAAATAGAAGTTACGAGTCGAGCCGTGGATGGACTAGTCGATATATACGAGTCGAGCAACTCAAAAAGAGAGTTGCATCAGCTGGGACGAGGCGCCGCCAGCACCCACTCCCTACGTCCGGAAATACTTGAAATAAGGGTGCACATTTGCATAATAGCTATCTGAACATACAGAACCCAAGTTCCTACCGATGTACTATGGAAATTTGAAATTTAAAGTCCTAGCTTTTACTACTGAAATTTCCATTGGTAGTTCACCACTGAACTCTATTTTTGTAAGCCCGGGAGCTCCACGCCAGCCCTATCAATCCTAACAGTGTGAGTTAGTCAGGCTGGTTGCAGAACAAGAGGCTATATTCAGTTAACAAGCATTGAATTCAGTATCTTCAGTGTGTGCACTGCACCACCAAATGCAGCTGGCTACAGAACATCTCAGTTCGTCCAGCAGGCAAGGACGAAATCAATCCAAGCCGCCATCTACCTATTTCAAAGTCAGGTAACACTGGAGTGCTATCTAACACCATCAATTCCAAGCCGGCTAATACTACTAGCAAAATCAGTCCTGAACTCTTAACAAGTTAGAGACCACTCTAAAATCAGGCGAACTCTTATACCTCATAGAACGCTGGCAGAACAATACAAGCATCAGGTATGCTAACAGAATAAATCATAGGTAAAACCACTCTAAAACCTTTCAAACCACCAGATCTGGCTATCGGAGCGGGTGAAAACCGCAGATCGAGGGGCATACCATGTACTCGGTGGTGATGAAGGGGTCGTTCACGGCGACGAGCTCGACATCGTCGCTCTGGAGGGCGACCCTGGCGATGAGCCTCCTGATCCTCCAGACCACACAGAAAGAGCAAAATTGATCAGCAAAAAACAATCATCACTCAGATCAGGAGACGAAGCAGTAGTAATTCAATGATCAATTTACCCATGGTGAGGTAGTGGAACTGTCGCTGCGATGCGAGGGAGTGGAAGGGCGGGGAAGAGAAGGTGGGGGCCGGCGGCGAGGTGAGGGAGACGGGGGCGGTTGGTGGCGGTGGTGCTGTGAATGGCACGGGGGGTGGAAGGCGGGAGCGACGATTCTAGCCGGAGGCGAGGGAGGAGTGGAGGGGAGGGTGCAGACCGGTGGAGAGGGGAGAGGTGGGTGGCGGAGGCGAGGGGAGAGGTGGGCGGCGGAAGGAAGGGGAGGACGGGGCGGCGACGGAGGGATCTGGATCGGGGAGAGGAGTGGGGGCAGGGAGGGATCTGGATCGGCTAGGGTTCACGAGCGTGTGAGAGAGAGGCTGCACTGGATTGGATCGACGGATGGATTGATGTATGGATGGATGGATGGACGAATGTTTGCCACGTCATCGATCCATGCCACAACGGATTCCACCAATCAGAATTCAGCCTATGTTTCTCTTATAGTTTTTATCCTCTTATTTAGGGCAAACATTCAACATATTAACCACTTATAGTTTGTTAAAATGAAATAATATTGTGCACATGTGTGTATCTTGTGATGACAAACAATGTTGATCTGGGGAGTTTTCATTTTCATTCCAAAAAATACCCGTTTTCTATTTTTCGAGTGCCTGAAATGGTTTTTTTGTGAAGGACCTACCATACATCTATTGCAAAATTGGACCAAATCATTTTTCTAAAATATTAGGCAATGTTTAATGCACAATAGAACAAATAGTTGGGTGTCAAAAGTTTTGATCCACCACTCGTGAAAAAGACAAATTTCCGCCGATTCAGTTGGAAGCGGGTCAAGTTTGAACTACATCTCCCTCATAGTTTGCTCTTTATTTTTTTCAAAAATCATTTCTAGGTAAATAAGTATCTATTTAATTAGAGAAACATCAAAAGTTTTCCAAGATTCAACCACTAGCTAAGAACGGTCAAGCCCGCCGTTTCGATCGCATTTTTAAACGGGCATAAAAAATTCAAAAAAAATCAAAAAATTGGAAAACCTTCGCATTGTGTCTTTATATGTGGCCAAGTTACCAGCAAAAATAATAAACTTGTAATACGGCAATTATTTTAAAAAAAGTGTTCTCAGAAACGAGCTATCATGTGTGGAGATCAATGCCTTTCAAGTTAGATGATCAATCTTATGGCTAAATTCATGGCATAGTTTGTTCAAATGATCTCATATTGTGCACAAGGGTGCATATTGGAATGGCAAACAATGTTGCCTAAGGGAGTTTTCATTTTCTCTGCACGGAAAATTCGTTTTCCATTTTTCGAGTGCCCGAAATGAGTTTATTTTGTGAAGGACCTACCAAATATTTGTTGCAAAATTTTACCAAATAATTTTTATAAAAAACTAGGCCATATTTAATGCACAATTGACCAAATGGTTGGGTGTCAAAATATTTGATCCACTTCTGGTGAAAAAGACAAATTCTCGCTGATTCAGTTGGAAGTGGGTCAAATTTGAATTGCAGCTGCCTCATAGCTTGCTCTTTATTTTTTCCAAAAATCATTTCTAGGTACATAAGTATCTATTTAATCAGAGAAACACCAAAAAAATTCCAAGATTCAACCACTAGCTAGGAACGGTCAAGCCCACCGTTTTGACCGCATTTTGAAACGAGCATAAAAAATTCAAAAAAATCAAAAATTTTGGAAAACCTTCGCATTGTGTCATTATATGTGACCAAGTTTACAGGAAAAATAATAAACTTGTAATACAGTAATTATTTTAAAAAAGTGTTCTCAGAAATGAGCTATCAAGTGTGAAGATTCATGGCTTTTAAGCCAAATGATCAATCTTATGGCCACATTCATGGCATAGTTTGTTCAAATGATCTCATATTGTGCACAAGGGTGCATCTTGGATTCCAAACAATGTTGCCTAAGGGAGTTTTCATTTTCTTTGCACGGAAAATTCATTTTCCATTTTCCGAGTGCCCGAAATGAGTTTTTTTGTGAAGGACCTCCCAAATATTTGTTGCAAAATTGGACCAAATCATTTTTCTAAAATACTAGGCCATATTTAATGCACAATTAACAAAATGGTTGGTTGTAAAATGTTTTTATCCACCTCTGGTGAAAAAGAAAAATTCCCGCTGATTCAGCTGGAAGCGGGTCAAATTTGAACTGTAGCTACCTCGTAGTTTGCTCTTTATTTTTTCCAAAAATCATTTATAGGTATAGAAGTATCTATTTAATCAGAGAAACACCAAAAAAATTCCAAGATTCAACCGCTACCTAGGAACAGTCAAGCCCGCCGTTTTGACCACATTTTGAAACGGGCATAAAAAATTCAAAAAAAATTCAAAAAATTGGAGAACCTTCGCATTGTCTCATTATATGTGATTAAGCTTCCGAGAAAAATAATAAACTTGTAAGACGATAATTATTTCAAAAAGTGTTCTCAGAAATGAGCTATCATGTGTGAAGGTCAATGGCTTTCAAGCCAAATGATCAATCTTATGGCCACATTCATGGCATAGTTTGTTCAAATGATCTCATATTGTGCACAAGGGTGCATATTGGAATGGCAAACAATGTTGCCTAAGGAAGTTTTCATTTTCGTTGGACGAAAAAACCATTTTCCATTTTTCGAGTGCCCAAAAGGAGGTTTTTTTGTGAAGGAACTACCAAATAATTGTTGCAAAATTGGACCAAATCATTTTTATAAAATACTAGGCCATATTTAATGCACAATTGACAAAATGGTTGGGTGTAAATTTTTTTGATCCACGTCTCGTGAAAAAGACAAATTTCCACCGATTTAGTAGGAAGCGGGTCAAATTTGAACTGCAGCTACCTCATAGTTTGATATTTATTTTTTCCAAAAATCATTTCTAGTTACATAAGGACCTATTTAATCATAAATACATGGTTTGGTGGCGATACGTAGAGGTTTGGGCAGTGGCCGAGGGCCCCAACTCTAGAGCGCGTAAACTCGCATGCCCGCCGCGTGGTCACCGCGTGACCGTGGCGTTGCCATGCGTTCTGGGCGGCCTAGGCATGTCTAGTGGGTTGGGCACTCCCCAGGTTGGTTCTAGGAAGAAAATTACAACATAAGATTCTCACGAGGAGACCGATTGATGCTCAAACTTGAATTAACAGCCAAGTGTTTGATTAGCGGTACGGGAAATGTACATGGCTAATGGGCGTGAGTTTTGGCTAAGGATGATCAGTTACTAAGAAGACCGTCTTCACAAATTTTCAGCTCCAAAGGAGGAGCCTAGGTGGTACTTTCTTTGCGAACTACCACACTGGACATAACTACGAATGTTGAAGCTCGGCTCAAAATAATGAACGGATTGAGCTGGCATTAGGTGGAGGATGGTTATTTGGGCATAGGAAACCACTGTAGAAAATGGATACTATTTGGAAATGCCAAAGTGGTACTTCCTTCACAATTCTCTTCTATGGACAGAAACTTGGGAAAACTAGTGAGAGAGACTGGATGAATGAAATGTGCTAAAAATTGGTGTAGGTAAGTTACATAGGTATGGTCATGCGCTGGTAAAATTTCAGATCATTTGGGTAAGCCTAGTTAGTACTTACTTCACAAAGCTTCTATTGAGGTAGAAACTTTGAAAATTTCCTAAGAAAGATTTACTAGGAAAATTGAGCTGAATATTATCATGTGGTAATGATTTGGGTATGGAAGAGTGCCCAAAAAGTTTGAGGGTAATAGGAGGGGCCTAGATAACACTTGCTTTGCAACGTGCCAATTTGGCCATAAAATATAAATTGAACCTGGGCTCACATAGATGATTTGACTGAGCTGCAATTTGGAGGAGGGTGATAATTTGGGCATATGAAGGAACTATATAAATTTCATGTCATTTCTATATATATAAAAGGTACTTCCTTCACAATGCTTCTAGGTGGACAAAAACTTTGGAAATTTGCCGAGGAAGATTTGCTAGGCAAGTGGAGTTGAATTTTGTCATGCGGTAATGATTTGGATAGGAAAGAGTGCCCAAAAATTCCGAGGGCAGTCAAGAATATATAAATAACACTTCTTTCATAAAGTGCTGTCGTGAACAGAATAGGAAAATGAATATTGTTGAATTAGTTTTGAACTAGGTAAGGAAGGATTTTTATGTATTTGATGAAGATATGACCCAAAGAATTTATGAGATTTTTCTGGGAATTTTGGGAATGACAGAAATATAGGTTGCTTCACAACCTAGGGCAAAAACTGCCACATGGACATGACACATAGGCAAAACTGATGAGGTGGCGCCTAGTCATAGCAACACACCACAATTTACAAGGTTATGACCATCTATATTGGTCATGATCAGCTAGAAATAAGGCAACAGACTAGTGCTATCTGCTTTATGACCATTTCGTGTAAGGAAATTACGACCTTTCTGACCGAAATGGTCGTTATAGTTTAGGTTTTGGAGCCCCTGAACAACTTTTGACCAATTGGTCTGAAATGGTCATAGATCTATGACCAATTCTTCCAGGCTCACTAACAGAAGGTCACAAGTTGACATATTTCTTGTAGTGTACCCACTTAGTACTTCGGGGAGCTGTGATGTAAAACCACTCCCGCTGCCATAAGTCGGACATCTCCGGGAGGGAAACCTTTGGCCATGGAGCATCGACGCCTTTGCTTATTATGGCGCTTCCGCATTCTGTGTGTCACCCATCGATCATCTTTGGCTTCATATTGACGGTCTTAAGCCATAAGCCGAAGTGTGGGGTGATGCGGAGGAAGGTCTCACACACGACGATAAACGACGAGATGTGAAGGATGAAATCTGGAGCTAGATCATGGAAGTCGAGCCCGTAATAGAACACAAGCCCTCTAACAAAGGGATCAAGACTGAAGCCTAGCCCTCGGAAGAAGTGGGAAACAAATAAGACACTCTCGTTGGGTTCGGGAGTGGGGATGACCTTCCCTTGAGCGGGCAGCCTGTGCGAGATTTCGGCGGTCAGATACCTGGCCTCTCTTAGCTTCTTGATGTCCTCCTCTGTGATAGAAGAGGCCATCCATCGGCCTTGAAGGTTGGATCCAGACATGATTGAAGGATCGAGCGCGAGAAGAAAAGGATAGGCCTTGGCCCCTTAATAAAGAGGATGAATATCAAGCGTCCTCCGCGTGGCCGTTCAGAACTTGCCTAAAATCGAGAAGTCATACCAGCAGGCGCGATTGGGTTACCCACACCCGTATTGATCAGAATACTATGATAAGGGGACATGATCTGTGCTTCGACAAGACATGCCAAGAAAACTGCCTCGTGACATGTGTAGTGGCAGGCTTGTTGAGAAAAACGGTTCGAATAATGACCAGGCATGGCGTGATGTCGCATTATGAAAAAGTTGTCAGCAGATTAGATTTGTGGAAATATTATACTCTCTACGGTGGTATATGGAATTTGTTTTGCAGAGCCGTACACTATCCTTGTGTTCGAAATCTTCTATGGTGTATTCGGAGGAGGAACCCGCCTTGCAATGCCGAAGACAATCTACGCGCCGGACTCATCGTCATTGAAGCCTAGTTTAGGGGCTATTGAGGGAGTCCTGGATTAGGGGATCCTCGGACTGCCGGACTATATACTTTGGCCGGACTGTTGGACTATGAAGATACCAAATTGAAGACTTCATCCCATGTCTTGGTGGGACTCTCCTTTGCGTGGAAGGCAAGCTTGGCAATTCAGATATGTAGATCTCCTCCCTTGCAACCGACTCTGTGTAACCCTAGCCCCCTCCGGTCTCTATATAAACCGGAGGGTTTAGTCCGTAGGACAACAATAATCATAATCATAGGCTAGCTTTTAGGGTTTAGCCTCTACAATCTCATGGTAGATCAACTCTTGTAATACTCATATCATCAAGATCAATCAAGTAGGAAGTAGGGTATTACCTCCATCGAGAGGACCCGAACCTGGGTAAACATTGTGTCCCCCGCCTCCTGTTACCATCCGCCTTAGACGCACAGTTCGGGACCCCCTACCCGAGATCCGCCGGTTTTTACACCGACAGTGGGGAGACAAAGACGGCCGCGCACTCGCCCATGTAGCCTGACGTAAAACTCGCGGGGCTGGTCTCCGACATGGCCCTCCATTGGAAGGGCCGCAGGCGGAGGCGAAGCCGTTGCGCCACCCCGTCCTCCTCCTCCCCGAGCACCACGACGGCCTCGGCCTCGCCCCCTCCCTCTCCCTCCCGCGGCCGGCCCCGCCGCCATGAGCTCTTGGGAAGGAAGGGCGCGCTGTCGAGCGGAGGCCCTCGTTGCTGCCATCGAAGCACCTGCATGCCCTCTTGCCATTACGAAGGGAAGGAAGGAGTCGAGGCAGAGGAGATGAGCACTGAAGGATCGAAGGACGCCGTCCCCTCTCCCCTCTTTCTTATAAAGGGGCGGGGCTGAGGCTCAGCCGCCCTGCTCGACCAATCTAGCCGCCAAGAGGCGAGGGGAATCGGGACCGACCCGCTGCTCCAATCAGCGACGGCCCAATTTTCCCGCTTCCACATTATGGCATGTGCCCTCCGCGTCCAGCACCTACCCTCCTAGAGGCATGAAGTACATGTGGCAAGCGAAATGGAATCAAGAGGACGACTGAAGCGATTGCATTCCACCCCATGACAATGGGGCGCGGGCGCCTTTAAGGTCGCGGCTCGAGTCCACTTGGTAAATGAGCCGCACCCTTGCATTTTCCTCCCTTTTCTGGGGAAGGCGCGAGCCGCCTCTTTACCATTTACTGTAATGTGACACATGAGGGCAGCAACAGCCCCACGCATGACCCCCATGTAATGCATGACCGCCACATCGCGCATTCAACACGGGTTGTGGGGACGTGCGATGGGCGAGGGAGTTACAGCAGTAAAACTCGGCCCCGCATGCCCGCGCACTGTTTTGGGCCTAGCCCAACAACATGTTGAGCTTATGTATGGCCCAGTCCCAGGGGCTCTCTTTTGTACCCCTTTACTTGTGCACAGGAAGTTGGAGCCGCGCATGTGGCCACACCTAGCGGGGCAGAGGAAGGAAGAAGAGCCACAAGACAACCAGAACAATGCCAAGCCAGAAACATGAAGAGCAGAGGGACAAGGTGGACTCCCCCGTCAAGGCCCTTGCCGGGGCAACTTGCCCGACACCAGAAGAGCCGCCATCCTCGAGCCCAAGGGTTCCAACACCATCGACCACTTTGGAACCGAGGCTCGGGAGGCACCTCCATGGTGGCACGCAAATCTTTGTGAAGACACAGAGCCTACAAATCCTAGATGAAGACCAGAAGATAAGAAAATCGCAAGACTCCTTGCCAAGGATGCCCACGAGGCCCCAGCAAGGCCAGCCGAGGATGCCCATGAGGCCCCGGCAAGTCCCCTTGCCGAAGACGCTCGCAAGACCCCGGCAAGACCCTTGCCGAGAATATACGCGGAACCACAGCAAGACCTTGTCGCCCCATCGCTGCCCCAGCTCAGCGGCCAACCCACCAACTGAAGCAAGTACTCACGTAGCAGTACGTGGATACCCACGTAGCAGTACGTGGATACTAATCCAACTAGCCAGACACCAGCGTGGCAGCATGCAGATCTTCCTGAAGACCCTACCACCATGCAAACTCACCAGCCTGCCAGCCTACATGGCGCTGCATGCCTCATTGGCCTGGACGCATGTCGGGGTGAGCCGGAGTGGTGACGGACGGGATGGGCCACATTACCGCCCCCGATAAAGCAAGTGGACACCTAAGTAGTGCATTTAATGCACTTTGTCCTGTGATCACAGGCGATAAGCTTGTACACTGTTTACCTTTCCACCTCCTGTGTGCCACTGTGGCAGCACCTTTTGACTATAAACGGAGGTCCACGGCATACTGAGAGAGGATTCGGATCTTTTGGACGAGCACGCATCGTAGCTCGTTCAAGAGCTCAAGAACACTCAAATATACACCAAAGCAGGACTAGAGTATTACGCATCCTTGCGGCCCGAACCTGAGTAAACGATGCTCGTGCTGGCTTCTAGACCCGCTCTTTGCACAACCCCGCGCCTGCCAACCATAACAAAAAGGGATCCCAGTGGTCCCATAGGTGTCATTTCCCCCGACAGCTCACTTGATGAATGGAGAACCCAGGCCAATGAGGATGCCAAACTGTTTAAAGAAAAAGTTAAAAGATGGCATGATTAAAGGATACAAAAGCGTGAGTTTAATGTAGGTGATTATGTTTTGCTATACAACTCTCGTTTAAGATTTTTTGCAGGCAAACTCCTCTCTAAATGGGAAGGTCCTTACATTGTCGAGGAGGTCTATCATTCCGGTGCCATAAAAATCTACAGCTTTGAAGGAACAAATCCGAGGGTGGTGAACGGTCAAAGAATCAAACATTATATCTCAGGTAAGCCCATAAATGTTGAAACTTATGTTATTGAAACCTTAACCCCGGAGGAATACATAAGGGACACTTTCCAGAACGTTTCAGACTCCGAAAAGGAGGAGTTATGTGGTACGGTAAGTAAACCGACTCCAAAACAGTTCTAATAGCAAACTCCGTTTTGGAATATTTAAGAAAATAGGAAAATAAGAAGCAGTCTGGGAAGGACATGAGGCTTCCATGAGGGTGGAGGGCGGCCCTACCCCCCTGGGCGTGCCCCCTGCCTCATGGGCACCTCGTGTGCCCTCCAGACCCCGTTTTGTTGCACGATACTTCTTTCGGTCGGTAAAAAATTCACTATATATTCTCCCTAAGGTTTTGAACACCGTACCACGAAAATATCCTCTATTTTTGTTTCGAGTTGTTTCTTGCGCAGATCTAGAGCAAGATGTCTTCTCAAGATTTAGTCGGGGAGAGTCGAGTGTCTCATCCGATACCGGGGCCAAGAGCAAATAGCAATGCTGACCACTTTGGGCCATCAACGAAGGAAGAGATGGAGGCCGACTTGAAAAGGATATATGCCATGGAGGAGGATCAAGAAGTTACTTCCCGTTTACGAGCCGAATTCACGATGGGGGAACTACGGAGCTCAGCTATTCCAAACTCGGTCATCCGTTCCAATGTTAGATTTCTTTCTTATGAAAATATGAAAAAGAGTGTTACCTGTTCTCCCGCAGTTATGCAACATCCTTGGGTGAAAGGAGCTTTAGCAGTCACGGGCAAGCACCATAAGGAAATAATGGACCTCAAGCAGCAAGTCAATAAGCTCGAGGAAGAGAATCACATCCTAAGGGGCATCATCGCCAAGAATATCACATCACCACCCCTGAAGAAAGAGACATAAACACTGAAGGAATATGCCCTAGAGGTAATAATAAAGTTATTATTTATTTCCTTATATCATGATAAATGTTTATTATTCATGCTAGAATTGTATTATCCGGAAACATAATACTTGTGTGAATACATAGACAAACTAAATGCCACTAGTGTGCCTCTACTTGACTAGCTCGTTAATCAAAGATGCTTATGTTTCCTAACCATAGACATGTGTTGTCATTTGATTAACGAGATCACATCATTAGGAGAATGATGTGATTGACATGACCCATTCCATTAGCTTAGCACCCGATCGTTTAGTATGTTGCTATTGCTTTCTTCATGACTTATACATGTTCCTATGACTATGAGATTATGCAACTCCCGTTTGCCGGAGGAACACTTTGTGTGCTACCAAACGTCACAACGTAACTGCGTTATTATAAAGGAGCTCTACAAGTGTCTCCAAAGGTACATGTTGGGTTGGCGTATTTCGAGATTAGGATTTGTCACTCCGATTGTCGGAGAGGTATTTCTGGGCCCTCTCGGTAATGCACATCACATAAGCCTTGCAAGCATTGCAACTAATGAGTTAGTTGCGAGATGATGTATTACAAAACGAGTAAAGAGACTTGCCGGTAACGAGATTGAACTAGGTATTGAGATACCGACGATCGAATCTCGGGCAAGTAACATACCGATGACAAAGGGAACAAAGTATGTTGTTATGCGGTCTGACCGATAAAAGATCTTCGTAGAATATGTGGGAGCCAATATGAGCATCCAGGTTCCGCTATTGGTTATTGACCGGAGAGATGTCTCGGTCATGTCTACATTGTTCTCGAACCCGTAGGGTCCGCACGCTTAACGTTACGATGATAGTTTCAATATGAGTTTATATATTTTGATGTACCAAAGTTTGTTCGGAGTCCCGGATGTGATCACGGACATGACGAGGAGTCTCGAAATGGTCGAGACATAAAGATTGATATATTGGACGGCTATATTGGGACACCGGAAGTGTTTCGGGTGATTTTGGAGAAAACCGGAGTGCCGGAGGGTTACCGGAACCCCCCCGGGAGAAGTAATGGGCTTTATGGGCCCTAGTGGAGAGAGAGAGAGAGTGGCAGCCAGGGTGGGCCGCGCGCCCCCTCCCCCTCTGGTCCGAATTAGACTAGGAGAGGGGGGGCGGCGCCCCCCTTTCCTTCTCCCTCTCCCCTTCCTTTCCCCCTCCTAGTAGGAGTAGGAAAGAGGGGAGTCCTACTCCTACTAGGAGGAGGACTCCTCCTTGGTGCGCCCCAAGGGCCGGCCGGCCTCCCCCCTTGCTCCTTTATATACGGGGGCAGGGGGGCACCTCTAGACACACAAGTTGATCTTGAAGATCGGTCTCTTAGCCGTGTGTGGTGCCCCCCTCCACCATAGTCCTCGATAATATTGTTGGTGCTTAGGCGAAGCCCTACGACAGTAGAACATCAAGATTGTCACCATGCCGTCGTGCTGACGGAACTCTTTCCCGACACTTTGCTGGATCGGAGTCCGGAGATCATCATCGAGTTGAACGTGTGCTAGAACTCGGAGGTGCCGTAGTTTCGGTGCTTGATCGGTCGGGCCATGAAGACGTACGACTACATCAACCGCGTTGTCATAACGCTTCCTTTCTCGGTCTACGAGGGTACGTAGACTACACTCTCCCCTCTCGTTGCTATGCATCACCATGATCTTGCGTGTGCGTAGCAAAATTTTGAAATTACTACGTTCGCCAACAAACACATGGGTATGGGCACTCCTCTTGACAACTGCCAAGCTTGGGGGAGTGCCCCGGTATCATATCACCATCACACTTTTATCTTTACTGTTTTTCTTAGTTCAATCCTTTTGTTTATTTCTTGATCTAGTAGAATAAAGTTTTAGTATGATTTAGTTTTGAGATTTGCTTTATGATCCTTCTATGTAATCAAGCCATGAGCATTATATAATAAAGATTAGTTATGAACCAAGGGCCTGATTATC
This sequence comes from Triticum urartu, assembly GCF_056163025.1. NCBI lineage: Eukaryota > Viridiplantae > Streptophyta > Magnoliopsida > Poales > Poaceae > Triticum > Triticum urartu. The sequence goes on along the minus strand of NC_141873.1, from coordinate 186,563,376 downwards.
TTGCCATGATCTGGAGGGAATAAAAAGTAAGAGATCATATGGATCTTATGGAGAGTAATTACTTCACATATAAAGAGTATGATGAATAAAAGTTTTTGAGAGTTGACAAACATAGTTCTGGTCATCGTTGCAATTAATAGGAAGTAATAAAGAAAGAGAGGTTTTTTCATATAAATATACTATCTTGGAAATCTTTTATGATTGTGAGCACTCATTGAAATATGACATGCTAAAAAGTTGACGTTGGACAAGGAAGACTGTCGGTGTTCTGGGAACGGGGGTCCCTAGACTTGCCTGCCTGCGGCCTGCGGCATGGCTGAGCCAGCAGGCCGTACGGCCCATCTTCATCAACAAGGCATCCAAGACCCTCGCGGGGCGGACGACGCAAGGCCTTCTCTGGAGCGGCCTTGCTAGGCAGGCTCACGAGGAGCGGAGATATCAAGGCAGGGCAAACCTCATGAGGCCCTCATGACGTAAGCCATGACGCACGACACCAGGAGGGCGCCAGGCAGGCGCCAGCGCGCACAGTGTCCTTGTTTCCTCTTTTGTGCTAAGGAAAGGTTTCCATATCAATGCAAAGAGACCAAGACCAGTAGGACAGTAGGACGGAGGTCACCATGGAGCCCAAGGCGGCGTCACCACTAGAGCCTTTTGTATGCGAAGACAGCTTTTGTCAGGATAAGCTGTACTAGCTGTCCCCTTTCGAATTGGCCATTGTTGGCTCCCTTCCCGCTCAATATTTGGGAAGAGGACCAGGGCCTATATAAGTAGAGCAAGCCACCATAGTAGAGGCATCTCATCTTATCTTGATCCAGCCCGATCGAGTGCCTACTCGCAAGAACACCTCAACCTCAGGAGGCTGTTCTTCCCTTGTACTGTTCATCATCAGCCCCAGAGGCAATCCACCACCACCACACTGGAGTAGGGTATTACACCACAACGGTGGCCCGAACTAGTATAAACCTCGTATCTTTCCGCGTTGTGAGTTCGTCGAGTTCGTCCGCGAGATCTTAGTGAGCTAGGGCGTAGATTGGTGGGAAGGAAAGACTTCGCACGCACCCCAGTGTTCGAACCTTAAGGGATTGTCGGGACCCCACATCCGGCATTTGGCGCGCCAGGTAGGGGTGCGTCGGAGCTCCTCCTCCACCGACCAGCTCGTCGATGCTCCTTAGGCACGATGTCCGGCGACTCAAGGGCCGGCTCCGACCGCTGGGCAGCCTGGCCAGCCCGGGCAGTGCCACCTGCCCATGAAGGTCTCGACCCCCCACTCCAGGCGGCACGGGCGCCGCCAAACCCCGCCGGGCGCAGGCAGCACGGTCCGGCATCGTCCACCCTGACCCACGGCAGGTACGGGCCGCCGCAAGAGCGGCGAGCCATGCCACAACAACGGTGCCGCACTCACGGTGGGAGGAAGCAAACATGCGGGCAGCGCTCACCATGGAAAGGGAGCTGCAATGGTGCAGGATGATGGAAAGCAGTCGAGACACACTGCTGGAGCGTGTTGCCGAGCTGCTGGATGCAGCAGCGTTGGGAGCACCACCGTTCTGTTATCGACTTCCTCCCCAGGACACTGCAGGGCCGCGCGGCGAACCTCACCACATCCACGCGCCATCAACTACGCCCGGGGGCTTCATCAACATCAGCACAGCCAACGGCGTAGGGGGATACAACTCCCCCATGCCGCCCGCGGCGGGCGCGGTCGCAAGCGTCGCCCCCCATGGTCCCAGCCGGATGCCGTGTTTTCATCCCAAGGGCGCCACTATGGGCCGAGCAACATTGAGCATGGGGTACCACGGCGAGGTGCTTGGGGTAACGGCCCTGGAAGCATACGTGCCCCACATGATGGACCAAGTGTACGCACCAGAGGACGACCCTGGCTCATTCATTGGAGAAGATTGGGGAGAGGGGGCGCTAGGAGTCGAAGGCTTCCAAAAACCAACGGAGAACCACAACGATCGCGCCGACAACGACAACTACAGATTATTGCTAATCTCTCAGGAACATTCTTATGCTAATCATGAGCTGCAGATGAATCTGGTTGCAGCGAGGGAGAAATGTTGGGGGCCGCGGGGAGGGAGCCAGGAGCAAGGCCCCTCCCCAAGGCATGCGAAACCAGGGGACACCTGGATGTAGGCCCTCTGCCAGGGTGGCTTCAACAACCCTTCCCCTGGCAAAGGACCCGTGGTCACCGAGGGAACCGCTGGCGTCCCCTTTCCCTCTTTTGTGTCGTCCTGTTGACCGGTCGGCTCAAAGGAGGTCGAGGGTGGCGCAAGGCGGGGCCCTCGTCTAGCGATATGATGCAAGGCCGGTACCTGTGAAGAAGGCCGATGCGTGTGAAGCTCGCCGCCCGTGACACTCTCATGTAATAATGAGTTGGGGCTGTACACGCCCTGGACTCTCAGGAGCGCCGGCCTAAGGCCCTGGGGCTCCCTCCCACGCCTAGTGGCAGCACTTAGCTCCGCGCTGGTGAGAAGACATGAAGACCCGAAGACTAGACTAGGTGCCGGACGCGGCCTTTTGCTTTGGATCTCTCTTTCTGTGGCTTTGCTTTCTAGATCTGGACTGAAGTTGAAGCTGAATTTTTATCAATGCGCGCGGGGGGTGCCTTTTCTCATTCGAGGCGTTTCTTGCCTTCTGGATCTCGTTTGGTTTGGGACTCATGTCCATCGCCTTTCCTTCGCAAAGCTCCTCGCGAGCTAGACCGCGCAAAGCGCACGCTCGTCAAGCACGTGCTAGCACTGCACCTAGTGCTCACCTCTTACGGGGCCCCCTCAAGCAGGGCGATAAGCTCCGCAGGATTCTCAGGAACTCGTTGCCTCATGACCCAGCCCTAAGCTGGCGCTGACTAAGGTAAACCACGTCGGGGAGCTCACCCCCAGCTTCATGAGCTCACAAGGACACATACCCACATCGCATAGGAAAGTAAAAACTGCAATTTGCTAACACGAGGGGCTCCCCCTCTCAAAATGCTCTTACAAATTCTTCCAAGGGCCATGCCTGAGTTTTGCGTGCAGGATGAAACAACAGGCGAACATGGGATCAACTAGAGACTTCACTCGCTACATCACCCGCGGACGCGTCACTCGCGTCATCGTCATCTTCGTCGGTATCGCCGCCGCTGTCGGCGATGCCCCCATCATCGTCATTGACCACGCTACCTTCATCTGCAACGACCACCACCGCGTCATCCTCCTAGGTGAATGCCCTGACCAACGCGTCGACATGGTCCTCTACCCAACGCGCCAGGTTGCCCCGGACGGCTGGGTACGGGGGCAATGGCGGCGTCGAAGTCGAAGTTGGGGTCGGCATTCAGAATATGGCTGAAGACATAGGAGAAGGCGCGCTGAAGCAGGCCACGACCCCTCCCCTCCACAAGGTGTCGAGCTCTGGAAGATAGAGCCTCCAGGCGCGTCACCACCTTGGTTAAGAAGGTCAGGTGGCTGGCGTAGTCATTCGAGTGAGGGGCCGGGGTGTTCTCGTCGCAGATGTAACCCAGGGCGGTGTTGGCCTTGTTCTGAAGGTCTTGAAGCATAGGAGCATGCTCGTGCTCCAGCGTTCGGCGTTGGAGCATGTCCTCCCTGTTTTGCCATGCGACGGCCTCGGCATCGTCAACTTGTTTCTGGAGGGAAAGCAACTCGGCTTGGGCGGAGGCCAAGTCCGCCTGCGCCGTAACCAGGGCGGCGGTTGTGGCCTCCGCACGCCTCTCGGCCTCGTCCAACCTGGGCCTGAGGGCGGCGGCCCTGCCCGCACCCTCTAGACCGGCGAGCTTTAGCTTCAGGTCATACCTCCCCTCCAGCTCTGCGCGAACCCTGGCAACCCGGCGATTGATCTCCTCCTCGACTCCGGCTTCACGGGCCCCGATGGCATCTTCTGCTTGAGCGACTTGACACTCCCTTGTCTCCAGTCGCTCGAGCTTGAGGCTGCGCTCCACGGCTTCTAGGGCCAGCGCCTCCTCGCGCTGCCGGAACTCCTCTTCCACCGCAGGCATCCCCCTTAGCGATGCAAGAGCGGCCCTGCGCACCTCCACCTGCTACTCAAGGGATGCGCTCCAGGCCTGAAGCCCCCACGCGCGCTCCCCCGCAGCCTCGCTTCGGCGATTGGCCTCATGAGCTTCTTTCAAAGCTCCCGAGCGGGCCTCATTGGCAATCTTGAGGGACGCCTCGGCCTTCGCGTTCTCGAGGTCAAGCTGATAGCGACCAAGGTTGATGGCCACTCGCAGATTGCGCCGCTCCTCCACCAACCGAAGAGCTTCAGCCTCAAGACGCGAGTCGACACCAGCAAGCTCTTCATCAAGGCGGCTCACCGCGCCCATCGCCTCCTGGAAGAGCTCATGACAGAACACGTTGCGCCCGCGCTCGAGCTCAAACGCTCGGCCCGCCTCGTCCTCCACCTCAGGGGCGGCGGGTGAAGCATCAACTGGCGCGCCACCTCCCGGTTGGGGGCTGGCGCCGTGCCTGACGTCAACCCATCCTTGCGAGGAGGCCAAGCTGATCAAGGCTCGCTGCTTGAGGAGGAACCGAAGACCGGGGTTAGCCAGTGACTGCTCATGAGCAGAGGAGGAGTCTTGGGCACGCCCGCCAAGCTCCATGCCAGACCATGAGCGAGGGGCGGCCAAACCACGGGCTCAGCACATCCCGAAGGCGGGGATGCTCCTCCGACCAACCCTGCTCCAGGGGCGGCAACAGGCCAGGAACGCCCAATGCCGACGGAGGAGTTGATGAAGGAGGAGGCCGCCTCTCGGAAGGCGCAACAGCTTCAGCTGAAGGAGCTCTGGAGGACAGGCGTCAGGATAAGAAGACCACGCGCAAAAAGCCACAGTGACAAGATACTTACGCGTCAATAATGATGTACTTCCGTTGCTTCAACGGCCTGAAGATGTTGCTGCCGCTGGGGGATCCCTTCCTCTGGCGGAGCTCCTCGAAATCCACACAAAGGGGACCGAAGCGCTGGATGTGACGGCCGGTGCGAGGCGGAGCTGAAGAAGACCCAAGGCTCCTGGATCCTCAGCCTCGGGAGCCGCATGTCGCATCTCCTCGACAACCAATGCCTCAGGAGGGGGGTCGCAGGCCCCCGAGGACGATGCCCCCGGATCACCACACGACATATGCTCCTCAGCACCTGAGCCGCGGGCCCCCGTCACAGCTTGCTCCCCCGCACCGTCACCTAGGGCGAGCCTGGCACTAGCAGCGAAGAAAGGGACCATGATGACGGGGTTCTCACGGGGCCCCACCAAGACGATTGGGCGCAGCCCCCACTCATCAAAGGAAGGCATGTTCGCGGCAAATGTGACTTTGTTTTCGCAGCGGTACAACATGCAGCTGTTCCTGGGCATCTCGTCTGGCAGAGGGACACCTGATAGGACCGTGAGAACTGTCTGCCACGCAGCAAGAGGAAGCCCCTCCTCCTGAAACCTCATGTTGTCATGTCTGCTGAGAAAGTCCCACATCGGTCGAGAATGGCGCTGGAGTGGAGCAACTCGACGCCTAACAAACTCCCTCACCACCATGGGCGCAGTCATGCCAAGGTCCTTCAACCACCTCAGCCTGGCCCAGACGGGGGCAAGGCAGGGGCTCGTGAGCTTCTGATGACCCCAGCCGGAGTTTGGAATGGCAGGCCCCACCGGAGCTTGGAGCAGAGGGTTTAGCACGCCTACGTCAACAAACACCCATCGCATACGGAACTCGCTCGTGGATGAAGGGAGCTCAAAGTTGATCCGGCGCCTGCCGTCGCAGCCATGGCCTGAAAGCCCACACACCCTGAGCTCTGCCCGGGACCGGTGAGATGCAACGAGAAGAAGTGGCGGAGGAGTGCCACGGAGGGGGAGATGCCCACCATGGCCTCACACACGAAGGCGAAGACGGTGAGAAGGGTCACTGCCTGAGGATCAAGATGGAGCATGTGGATCTAATAATGCTCGAGCACCGCGTTGAAGAAGGCAGAGAAGGGAGGAATCAGGCCAGCCTAGAGGGCATCAATGAAGATCGGAACCTCAGTAACTGCCCGAGCCATGCTGGTGCGAGACGCGGGCCAAGCCGGCGTCTCTCCCCACTCGTTGAAACTGGAGGCAAGCACGGGGCGCACCTTGTCCATGGCCTCGTCGTTGAGCACCCGAGGCCGGCCGAGCGCCGGCTCGAAGGATGGAGGCGCAGTTGGCGAGGACATAGGTTTCTTCCCCTTTTCGGCTTGTTTCGGCGCCATGGCGGTGAAGTGGGTGGAGTGGTCATATTGAGAAGGCGGAGCAGGGTGTCGAGGCAGCAGGGAGATTGGAAGAGCCGGGCGTGGCGAAGGAAGAATAACAGTGTAAGAGGTGGGGCCACATAGCCAGGCAGATTCAAGGGCAGCGTGGGGAAGTGGAGACGCGCACGTCCAATCAACCACCACGCGTCAATCGAGGCCGCAGGCTTTTGGGGCCCGCGGCGCTCCGTACTTGGCACTTGCCTTCGCCACGAAGCCAAGCCCGAGCGCACCTTGGGCCCAGGGGCTACTGTCGGCGTTCTGGGAATGGGGGTCCCCAGACTTTCCTGCCTGCGGCCCATGGCGTGGCTGAGCTAGCAGGCCGTACGTCCCATCTTCATCAACAGAGCATCCAAGACCCTCGCGAGGGTCCAAGCCTCATGAGGCGGATGACGCAAGGCCTTCTTTGGAGCGGCCTAGCTAGGAAGGCTCACGAGGAGCAGAGATATCAAGTCAGGGCAAACCTCACGAGGCCATTGTGACGTAAGTCATGACGCACGACACCTAGCGGGCGCCAGCGCGCACAGTGTCCTTGTTTCCTCTTTGGTGCTAAGGAATCAAGCGCAGGCGCGGAGTACCAAGACGTAAAGAAAAGGTTTCCATATCAGTGCAACGAGACCAAGACCAGCTAGATGGCAGGACGGAGGTCACCATGGAGCCCAAGGCGGCGTCACCACCAGAGCCTTTTGGAAGCGAAGACTGCATTTGTTAGGATAAGTTGTGCTAGCTGTCCCCTTTCGAATTGGCCGTTGTTGGCTCCCTTCCCGCTCAATATTTGGGAAGAGGACCAGGGCCTATATAAGTAGAGCAAGCCACCATAGTAGATGCATCTCATCTTAGCTTGATCTAGCCCAGACGAGAGCCTACTCGCAAGAACACCTCAACCTCAGGAGACTGTTCTTCCCTTGTACTGTTCATCTTCAACCCAGAGGCAATCCACCACCACCATAGTGGAGTAGGGTATTACAACACAACGGTGTCCCGAACCAATATAAACCTCGTGTCTTTCCGCGTTGCGAGTTCGTCGAGTTCGTCCGCGAGATCTTAGTGAGCTAGGGCGTAGATTGGTGGGAAGGAAAGACTTCGCGCGCACCCTAGTGTTCGAACTTTAAGGGTTTGCCGGAACCCCACATCCGACAAAGACAACGTAATGGGTTATGCTTTCTTACATCCGAAATAAATTATATTTTCATGGATCATCCAACATGTTGAGCTTGCCTTTCCCCCTCATGCTAGCCAAATCCTTTGCACTAAGTAGAGATACTACTTGTGCTTCCAAATATCCTTAAACCCCATTTTGCCATGAGAGTCCACCATATCTACCAATGGATTGAGTAAGATCCTTCAAGTAAGTTGTCATTGTTGCAAGATCCGAAATAAATAGCTCTGGGGAGTTGATACGTCCATTTTGCATCATGCTTTTATATCGATATTTATTGCATTGTGAGCTGTTATTACACATAATGTCACAATACTTATGCCTATTCTCTCTTATTTTACAAGCTGGAAAAGGAGCAAATATTAGAGACCTATTCTGCACAACTCCAAAAGTACTGAAACTTCACAGGAGCACGTTTTTCAAAATATAAAAAAATACTGGCGAAAGAATTTACCAGAGGGGGCCCACACCCTTGACATCAGGGTGGGCGCGTGCCCTACCCCCTAGGCGCGTCTCCCTGTCCCGTGGGCCCCCTGGCAGGCCTCCAATGCCCACCTTCCTCTATATGAAGTCTTTCATCCGAGAAAAAATTATTAGCAAGCTTACGGGACAAAACTCTGCCGCCACAAGGCGGAACCTTGGCGGAACCAATCTAGGGCTCCGGTAGAGCTGTTGTGCCTGGGAAACGTCCCTCAGGGAGGGGGAAATTATGACCATCGTCATCACCATCGATCCTTCCACTGGGAGGGGGTTAATCTCCATAAACATCTTCACCAGCACCATCTCCTCTCAAACCCTAGTTCATTTCTTGTATCCAATCTTTGTCTCAAAACATCAGATTGGTACCTGTGGGTTGCTAGTAGTGTCGATTACTCCTTGTAGTTCATGCTAGTTGGTTTACTTGGTGGAAGATCATATGTACAGATCCTTTATGCATATTAATATCCCTCTGATTATGAACATGAATATGATTTGTGAGTAGTTACGTTTGTTCTTGAGGACATGGGAGAAGTCTTGCTATAAGTAGTCACGTGAATTTGGTATTCGTTCGATATTTTGATGAGATGTATGATGTCTATCCTCTAGTGGTGTCATGCGAACGTCGACTACATGACACTTCACCATTGTTTGGGCCTAGAGGAAGGCATTGGGAAGTAATAAGTAGATGATGGGTTGCTAGAGTGACAGAAGCTTAAACCCTAGTTTATGAGTTGCTTCGTAAGGGGCTGATTTGGATCCATATGTTTCATGCTATGGTTAGGTTTACCTTAATACTTCTTTTGTAGTTGCGGATGCTTGCAAGAGGGGTTAATCTTAAGTGGGATGCTTGTCCAAGGAAGGGCAGTACCCAAGCACCGGTCCACCCACATATCAAATTATGAAAGTACCGAACGCGAACCATATGAATGTGATGAAAACTAGTTTGATGATAATTCCCATGTATCCTTAGGAGCATTTTCCTTTATATGAGAGTTTGTCCAGGCGTGTGCTTTGCTACAAAAAGGATTGGGCCATCTTGCTGCACCTTATTTACTTTTATTACTTGTTACCCGTTACAAATTACCTTATCACAAAACTATCTGTTACCGATAATTTCAGTGCTTGCAGAGAATACCTTACTGAAAACTTCTTATCATTTCCTTTTGTTACTCGTTGGGTTCGACACTCTTAATTATCGAAAGGACTATGATAGATCCCCTATACTTGTGGGTCATCAGATGCCTCGGGACATCTCGCCTGCGCCTCCCTCTTTAGCACCGAGGAAACTGGTGCACTGCGCCCGCCTGGCTTGGGTCGTCATGGCTCACGTCACGTGAACCTCACGAGGTGCCCCTTGCATAGATTTCTCCGCTCCTCGGGAGCCAGCCTAGTGAGGCTGCCCCCAGGGAGGTCTTGGCATCGTCCGCCTCGCGAGGCTTGACCCCTCGCGAGGGTCTTGAGTTGCAGGTGCAGATGATAGGCCGCACCAGGCCGCTGGTGGAGCCATGCCGTTGGCTGCAGGTAGGCAAGTCTGGGTACCCCCATTCCCAGGACGCCGACAGTAGCCCCCGGGACCCAGGCGCGCTCAAACTTGGCTTTGAGGCGAAGCCAAAGGGCAAGTGTGGAGCATCGCAGGCCCCAACCGCCTGCGGCCCGGGTCGACGCGTGGCAATCGACAGTACATGGGGGCCTCCACTTCCCCACTTCCCCTACCTGGCGCGCCAAATGTTAGATCATAGGTTCCGGCAAACCCTTGAGGTTCAAACACTTGGGTGCGCATGAAGTATTCCTCCACTCTAGTTCGCTCGCTGGACGATCCCACGGCCTAGCTCGGCGAACCCAAGGAACATGAGACACATCAGTTTATACTGGTTCGGTCCACAGTCGTGGTATAATACCCTACTCTAGTGTGGTGGTGGTGGATTGCCTCTAGGGCTAGGGATGAACTGGTACAATGGATGAACTGCCTCGTGAGGAGAGGTGTTCTTAAGCTCGATGAGCTGGTGTGTGTGAGGATGGTCTGAATGATCCGTCCCTGCTACGGTTGTGGCTAGCCTATTTATAGAGGCCCTGTTCCTATTCCCAAATGTTAGGCGGGAAGGGATCCAACAATGGCCAAGATTGAAGGGGGGCAACTAGTACAAGCTATCCTGACAAAAGGTGGTCTTCGCCTGCTAAAGACTCCAGTGGTGACGCTGCTGTGGGCTCCGCGATGACCTCCATCCTGCCGTCCTACTGGCCTTGGTCTTGTTGCACCGATAATGAAACCTTTGCGTGATGCCTCGGGACTCCTTTCCTGCACCTGCCTCTTTAGCACCAAAGATTAAACTAGTGCACTGCGCCCACTTGCGCCTGCCTGGTCTGGGTCGTCATGGCTCACGTCACACGAACCTCGCAAGGTGCCCCTTGCATAGATATGTCTACTCCTCGAGAGCCAGCCTAGTGAGGATGCCCCCAGGGAGGTCTTGGCGTCGTCCGCCTCATGAGGCTTGACCTCTCGCGAGGGTCTTGAGTTAATGCTGCAGATAATGTTACTCAATAGGGAATTGAAGTTGATAAATCCAAGATTAAAGCTATTGAGAGTTGGCTGCAGCCCAAAACGGTCACGCAAGTGAGGAGTTTTCTTGGCCTCACTGGATTCTATAGGCGTTTTGTGAGAGATTTTAGCACCATTGTTTCACCTCGCAATGAGCTTACAAAGAAGAATGTGCCTTTTGTTTGGGGTACTGCACAGGAAGAAGCCTTCACGATATTGAAAGATAAGTTGACACATGCTCCTTTACTCCAACTTCCTAATTTTAATAATACTTTTGAGCTTGAATGTGATGCTAGTGGAATTGGATTAGGAGGTGTGTTATTACAATATGGCAAACATGTTGCATACTTTTCTGAAAAATTGAGCGGGCCTAGTCTGAATTATTCTACTTATTATAAAGAATTATATACTCTTGTTCGGACTTTAGAAACATGGCAACATTACTTATGGCCCAAAGTATTTGTTATACATTCTGATCATGAATTTTTGTAACATATTAAAAGTCAAGCTAAACTGAATCATAGACATGCTAAATGGGTTGAATTTATTGAGACTTTCCCTTATGTCATTAAACATAAGAATGGCAAAGAAAATGTTATTGCTAATGCATTGTCTGATTGCTATACTATACTATGGGTTAAATTTTTGGTTTGGAGACCATCAAAGATCAATATGTGCATGATGCTGATTTTAAAGATGTAATACAGAATTGTAAAGAAGGAAGAATGTGGAACAAGTTCGTCATTAATGATGGATTTGTGTTCCGTGCTAACAAGCTATGCATTCTAGCTAGCTCCGTTCGTCTTTTGTCGTTGCAGGGAGGGATAAAATATTTGTTGTCATGGATAGATTCTCGAAAATGGCACACTTTATACCATGTCATAAAAGCGATGATGCTGTTAATGTTGCTGATTTGTTCTTTCGTGAAATTATTCGCTTGCATGGTGTGCCAAATACTATTGTTTCAGATCACGATACTAAATTTCTTAGCCACTTTTGGAGATGTTTATGGGCTAATTTGAGGACTAAACTACTTTTTAATACTACTTGTCACCCTCAAACTGATGGACAAACTAAAGTAGTCAGTAGAACATTGTCTCATATGCGTAGGGCTGTTTTGAAGAATAGTAAGAAAATGTGGGAAGAATGCTTGCGTCATATTGAATTTGCTTATAATCGTTCATTGCATTCTACTACTAAGATGTGGCCTTTTGAAATTGTGTATGGTTTCGTACCTCGTGCACCTATTGATTTGTTGCCTCTTCAATCTTCGAAGAAGGTTAATTTTGATGCTAAACAATGTGCTGAATTGATTTTAAGAATGCATGAGTTAACCAAGGAAAACATTGAGCATATGAATGCTAAATATAAACTTTCTGGAGATAAGGGTGGAAAACATGTTGTGTTTGCACCTGGAGATCTTGTTTGGTTACATTTGCGTAAGGATAGATTTCCTAATTTGCACAAATCAAAGCTAATGCCACGTGCTGACGGTCCTTTTAAGGTGTTAGAGAAAATAAATGATAATGCGTATAAACTTAAGCTGCCTGCAGATTTTGGGGTTAGTCCCACTTTTAACATTGCATATTTGAAGCCTTATTTGGGTGAGGAAGATGAGCTTCCGTCGAGGACGACTTCATTTCAAGAAGGGGAGGATGATGAGGACATCAATACCATTGTTACACCCACAGCCCCTATGACTACATATACTAGACAAATTACTAGAGCTCGCGCACGCCAATTTAATTATCAAGTACTTTCGTTTCTTGCTAATGATTCTAATGTTCATGAGAACATGATGCTGCCTAAATTGGATACATTTGTTTTGCTTGCAAATGAACGACCTGCCAAGGATAAGAGGGATGAACACTGGAGCAAGACCAAGCATGGAGATGATGGCATGCGCAAGGGGAACAAGAACGGAGTTGCAAGTGATGATTTCAAGAGTTTGAAGCCACCATAAGGAGTGCATGAATCCTTGGACGAAATATACAAGATGTCACTTCACAAATTTCGTCCAGAGGCTATTCTAGATGTTGTGTCACCTTATTATTGGGCCAGGCCCATGTAATTTCAAAATACTTAAGTATAGGCTTTTTTTAGAGTCCGTATGTGTGGGGAAACAAGAGTTAGGGTTGGTTTCGGACCCCTCCTCCAAGGGCCATGAAATTCCCCCCTCTTCCTCCATATATACAGCCCTTAGGGCGTCGTTCATACTTTGGGTTTTGTTTAGATTAAAATTTCACCATAGTTGCAACTTCGCGTACTTCATTTGTGTTCAACGACCAGACCGAGACGTCACAGAACCCCACCTTGATCAATAAAGCTTTCATCTTATATTCGCAATATCCCGATTGCAATCTTAGCTTCTTGCTCGTTCTTTGTTTTGCTCGCAGGAAATAGACACTCGTTGTCAGGTTGATCATGCTCCGGCGTGGTCAATAACCCTCGAAATTTGGTTTAGCGATTGCTAAGGTGCGACGTCTTCGCACGTTCGTAGTCGGATCGTCAAAGTTGACTCCCATAGAAAAAAATAGCTATCTCATTGAAACATCGGGACACCTTCACCTCTATCAGTGGGTGTCATTTCCATTCCATCAGATGAGAAGGATGCTATCATTTGCGTGGACAGATGTATCGGGACGCAGTTGCAGCAGAGGCCGCTGAAGCCATGGTTCCAGCCAAGGAAAGCAATGAGAAGAAGAAGGCTAGCAGGGATGCCAACAAGGAATCCAGGAAGCGTACCTCTTTGGAGTGTGATGCACATGTTGATGACATGCCAGAGAGTTACAATAGCAAGAAATCCAAGGTTGCTGCACCTTATGTGAAAAATTCTCGGCAGGGCTGGTTGGCGCTGATGGTACTTTCACTATCAGTGCCACCCTTGCTGACAAATAGGAAATCACGCTTGTTGCCTTCCTACAGGGGAATATCAATGTGTTTGCTTGGCAATGATCCGATATCCCTAGTGTTCCTAGGGAGGTAATCGAGCACCACCTTGCTGTCTGTCCACATGCCCGACCCGTCTAGCAGAAGGTCCAAAAGCAAGCCCTGGAGTGGCAGCAGTTCATTGCCGAGGAAGTTAAGAAACTTGAGGCGGCTGGTTTGGTCAGAGGAGTACTACATCCAACATGGTTAGCAAACCCAGTGTTCGTGCGCAAAGCTAATGGGAAATGGAGACTTTGCATAGATTTCATGGATCTGAACAAGGCATGCCCAAAGGACCCATTTCCCTTGCCACACATTGATCAGATTGTCGATTCCACTTCCGGGTGTGATTTACTCTCCTTTCTGGATGCATACTCTGGATATCATCAAATCTTTATGTCCAAGGAATACGAAGAGAAGACCTCATTCTTCACCCCATGTGGCACATACTGCTTCATGTGAATGCTTTTCGGGTTGAAGAGTGCCGGGTCCTCCTTTGCAAGAGCAGTCCAGATTGGTTTTGAACCACAGTTGCACAAGAACATTGAAGGTTACATGGATGATATTGTGGTCAAGACCAAGGACCATTGACTCTCATCTAGGACATGGAAGAGATGTTTTGTAATGTGCGCAAGATCAACTTGAAGCTAAACCCTTAGAAGTGTGTGTTTAGCGTTCCCTCCGGCAAGATACTTGGTTTCTTTGTGTCCCATCGCGGGATAGAAGCCAACCCCGATAAGATCGAGGCTATTGAGCAGATTCAGGCACCTAAGATAGTCAATGTTGTGAGGTGTTTCACAGGATGCGTTGCCGCACTCAGTAGATTCATCTCCATGACTGCCGAGTGCGCCTTGCTGTTCTTCAAAATCTTGAAGAAGGCTGAGCCCATGAAGTCGACTCCAGAGGCAGACGGGGCAGTGCAAGATTAGAAGACCTACTTGTCTTCTCTGCCCACTTTGGTTGCTCCCAAACCACAAGAGATGTTGCTGCTATATCTGGTGGCAACTAATGAAGTGGTTAGTGCAGCACTAGTGGTGCAACGTGAAGTGGAAGAGGCAGCAGCCTCAACCAGTGTCCCTTCCGGGGAAAAGAATGGGCACAGCCCGGCAAGGCCAAACCTGGACCAAGATAAAGGAGAGCACGGCAATGGAGGCAACCCCAAGGGCGCGGCAAGGAAGAAAGTGGTGCAGCGCCTAGTGTACTTCGTCAGCTCCCTCTTGCAGGGGGCTAGATCCAGGTACTCTGGTGTGCAAAAGTTGATTTTGGCCTTGTTATGGCCTCAAGGAAACTACGCCACTACTTCCAAGCCCACGAGATCACGGTTGTCTCCCGCTTCCCTTTGCAAAGGATACTCCAAAACCCTGAGGCCACCAGCAGAATAGTGGTGTGGGCATTGGAGTTATCCAACTTTGGCATGAAATTTGAAAGCACATGAACAATTCGGAGTAGGGAATTGGCAGAGTTTATTGCAGAATGAACGCCAACCCCTGATGAAGAGGTACTGGAGACAGTTATTCCTGGCAAGGAAGCACCCCAAGAATGGAGCATGTATTTTGATGGTGCCTTCTCGCTACAAGGTGCGCGGGATGGCGTGCTTCTCATTTCTCCCACTTGAGAACACCTGAAGTACGTTGTCCAGAGGCATTTCCCGCGGGAGGAGGTGACCAACAATACTGCAGAGTATGAGGGGCTCCTTGTCGGACTCAGGATTGCAACAGAATTGGGGATCAAGAAGCTGATCATCCGAGGAGATTCACAACTTGTGGTGAGACAAGTCAACAAGGATTACCAAAGTCCAATGATGGAGGCATACGTTGAGGAAGAGAGAAGACAGGATGAGCGCTTTGATGGATTGCAAACAGAGCACGTACCCCATGCGGAAAACAACATTGCTGATCATTTGTCAAAGTGCGCTACGCAGAAGCTTCCTGTGGAACTAGGAACTTTTCTTCTCCACCTTACTCAACCCTCCGTATCCCCGGCAACAATGGCCCGGAAGAGGAGGAAACTGGACTTCGGCAAGCCTCTCCCGGTAGAGCCTCCCAGGGCTCCCGGAAGAGAGCTCGACGGGAACAACTCCCCTTCAGCTGCTGAGCCAACCCCTTCCACCAGACCACCAGTCCTCATGGTCGAGGGGTGCGCTCCCACGAAGGAGGAGGTGCCGCTAGTCCTTGTTGCCGAGCCCCAGGCTCCAACTTGGGCAAGGCACATAGTTCATTTCCTCCAAACCAAAGAACTTCCTGAAGAGCAAGAAGAAGCTGAAAGAGTAGACCAGAGGGCCAGCATGTATCACTTCGTCCAAAACACACTATATAGAAAAAGGCCCAACGGTGTGAAATTGAAGTGCATTTGCCGGGAACAAGGAAAAGAACTACTGGCAGAAATACACACATGCATGTGTGGCTCCCACACTAATCAAGGGCTTTGGTTGGGAAAGCATTCCGACAAGGATTTTATTGGCCCACAGCCCTCCAATATGCGGTCTAGCTAGTCAGCAAATGTGAAGCCTTCCAGTTCCATTCTGACAACATCCATATGCCTGCCCAAGCTCTTCAGACAATCCCTTTGTCATGGCTGTTTTCGGTCTGGAGGCTCGATATCCTCGCCCCTTTCCCCCGCGCTGCCGGGGTATTTGAATTCATGTTCATTGCAATTGACAAGTTTACAAAGTGGCCAGAAGTAGAAGCCGTGAGGAAGGTGACTGCTCAGTCAGCTATCAAGTTCTTGAAAGGATTGGTGTGCTGCTATGGGGTCCCTGCCCGGATCATCACTGACAACGGCACCCAATTCATGAGCTGCGCCTTCATGCAATATGTTCATGCCCTTGGAAGCAAGATCTCATTTGCTTCTGTTGCATATCCCAGAAGCAATGGACAAGCTGAGAGGGCGAACGTAGAAGTGTTGCGAGGACTCAAGACAAGAACATTTCATAAGCTCCAGAAGTGCAGCATGCGATGGATCGACGAGTTGCCGATGGTTCTTTGGTCCCATAAAACAACACCAAATCGAGCTACCGGGCAGACTCCCTTCTCCCTAGTCTATGGGGCAAAAGCAGTTATCCCCCCGGAACTCGTGACTCCATTCATGGGTCACCTCGAATTCTTGCCTACGATGAAGTAGTGCAGGATCAGCACCGGTGTGACGATGATGTGCTTCTCGAGGATAACTGTCTCCGGGCTGCTACGCGTGCTGCACACTACCAGCAAGCCCTGCATCGCTATCACAGCTGAAGGATTCATAACTGGTGTTTTGAGGAAGGCGACCTTGTCCCTAGGAGCGTTCAGTCCGCCAAGGGTACAAACAAGTTGACGCCAAAGTGGGAAGGCCCTTAGCGGGAAGTACGACTCACCAGACCTGGCGCAGTCTGTCTGGAGACCAGAGATGGCATTCAATTGCAAAACACGTGGAATATTGAGCATCTCCGCAAGTTATACCTGTAAGGCACAGCTGTCGGGCCCTGCCCGCCAGCCACCCTTTTGTACAGGCCTTGCCTCAGTTGCATGCAACCCCTTGTACAAAGCCATGTGCGGACCCTGAGCAACAAAGAAATAAATGAAGAGTTGGGGCCCTCGACAAGTTGCATGCATGCATAAGCATATCATGAGCATCGCATGTTCATGTAGATAAGATCGCATCTGGCATCATTTTCATCTGCATAAACTGCAGGCTCCTACCATGGACTTGGTCCCCAAGAGGAGATAAGAAGACGAGCCTACACTACGATCTCTGGCAAGACAAATAGATAAGTTCTTTCTCTTATACATACGTGTTCTATAAGTAACGACTTGTGCATAAGAAAGACTCGTTGCCTTTCGAAACTTAGGTGCTCCCATTCTTTGACTCGAACGTTGCTTCGGTCAGGATGGTCGCAGTGGCCTTTGACGAAAAAGGGCTGGCGGGGGGCTGGTCCCCCTTCATGGTTTGTGCCCGGTAGGCCTAACTCCACGGCAACAAGACTGAGCGGACTGGCAAGATAGCTTGCCAGTTGAAACTTGTTTACTTAAAAGTATAGAGGCATCCCACCTCTGCATGGACAAACTACATGCACGTGTCCGTGGCAAGGTTTATCTTTTTTATTAATGTGCTGATCAAACAAGTACAAACCTTACAGGACACAAACATGGATTAAAGAGATTACATAATTTGAATTAAAATTTGGCAAGTGCCTATAGATTTAAGATTGAAAAAGGATAAAATGCCCATGATGCCTTCACTTTTTCCTCACCTTCTTTGAAACAACAGGGAGACACGAAGAACATGGAGGGAAGGCCTGGCTGGGATTCGGCGCCTCCCTAGGATCAGGATGGTGCTGTTCCCAGGCTAGGTGGAAGAAACCGGAGGGCAGGTGTGGATGGTGACACTGCCAGAAGCCCAGACGGAGATGATGGTGCCGCTGGCAAACACGGCTCATCGAAGCGGTCGACCCTGTTCTTGATGCGTCATTGGTTGCCGCCACCTAACATACTTCCGTCGCTCGAAGCTCCCACCACGACAGCCAAATCGGGCGCCATGCGCTCCGGGTAACCCCACAGAGAGCATGGTCGTCTGCGACGGCCCGAAGATTAGGAGCCACCGCCCGTTAAGGAAGCATGTATGAGCATAAGGGGCTCTCCCATACGCTGGGCAGGCAGTGCCCTGGGAGGTCGGGCCCGCCTTCACGAATGGCGAACCCATTCTGCAACCATCCTCCTATGCCGCAGGAAGAAGGGGAATAGGCCACGATCGACTACCAGGCCTTGCATCCGTTAGGGGCCTCAACATGGTGTCGTTTGCATTGCCCCTCACTAAAATTGAAGCCATGGGCGGCCCAGCAATGGGCACACCAGTGTCGCTACCTCCAGTGCTACCACCGCACCGCCCGTGTGCCCTCCTAAAGCTCGCATAAAGATGAGAAAGGAATCCCGCCCCAACGGAGGCGTGACCGCACTCTTCTCTCACTCCCCAAGCATTCGACATCACCAACCCCAAGCTAGGGGCCGGGGACTAGCCCTAAGCTCTCCCTTTCGGCACACCCAGAAGAATGAGGAGGATGGAGGGAGAGAAGTGTATGGATGAGTACTCCTGCTCCTCCTGCACCCCTCCTTTTCATAGGAGGGCCAGGGCTGGGACTTGATCCCCCGGTGGGTAACCGCTGTCCTCCTCCACCAATCCAAGAAGACCAGGCCCCTGCGTTGATGCTCTCCCGCACCATGCGCCTCCACTACCTACCCCACTCAATGCATGCAACATACATGGCTGAGGATAAGGGCGTGGTGGGAAGAGTGAATTTGCAGTTACTCGCCCGTGCGTTAAAGTCATTCACGGGCTATTACAAGAGTGGCCGCACTACAATTGGCGTTACACGATGCGCGGGAGAACCGGAAATTGACCTGGGCTCAGGTTAATGAAGAAGCAAAGAAGATCCCAAAAGGACAAGCCACCACAACACCCCTGCCTGTGCACTAGTTAGGGCCTACCCCGACGACACCTAGCAGCCCGTTCGGGCCAGGCCCGGGGGCTCCTGTGGATTCAACAAACCCTGGATCCGTTGCCCAGACTGTGCACATGCCTAACAACAAGTTTGCAGCACCCAAGATCAAACCCAGCACTAAGGATCTATCCTTTAAAGAATCAAAGTGCACATCAATAAGACCAAGTCGAGCAAGAGAAGCAAAGATATCACTAAGGAAAAAGAAACCTCCCTTCTCGGCAGGTGAGCCCGGCGAGGTCGGGGTCACCCCAGAAGCAAGCCTCCAGACCATCCCAGCAGGCCTGCCGGGGCTTTCGGAGGCAAACTACTCCACCACACCACCTCACAGCGACGCACGTCATCAATCAGTGCAGTGTCAAGCCCCTAACTGGCTAAGTGGCTGCTTCCTGCCATATGGCAGCCACTTCCTACACAAAACACCTCCAAATGACACCCGTCCTGAGAAGTGTCAAGCAAGCAGGCGCGAAGCTAGCTGTGATGTAACACTGAGCGGCGCATTTAATGACCTCTGTCCGCTTGTAGAGTTAGGTATGATAGCATTGTTTGCTATCTAGTTATTCTGTAGAAGACTGATTTACCACTGTTGTCAGCCCTTTTATCTATAAAAGGAGGCCCGTGGCAACCGTAGAGAGGATTCGGACCCTCGCATATTCATCTCGTAGCCACTCTCGCCCCGAGGCAACATTGTTGGGCAAGAGCGCCGCGTTCTCCACCATTATCTGCCATCAATCCACCAATAGGAGTAGGGTTTTACGCCTCATGTTGGCCCGAACCTAGGTAAAACTGCCCGTGTGATCTTTGCCACGCTGTGTTACGCTTCTCCGCTCTTTTTGCAACGTGCCCATCCCCCCGCCGAACCAAAATGGGTTCATGGCCCCATAGGCGGCTGTGGTTTCCCATGACGTTTCAGCCGAGCAACGATGCCCAGTTGTTTGAAATTCATTCACATTTCTTGAATGAGACCTAAACATTCACCCGAGGACAAGTATATGATTTTTCGACCCAGTTTGGTGCATTTGGGCATGTGCGTGTAGTTCAAATTTGAATTATGCACATTAAATTCCTCAAAACTCAAATAATGTATAAAAAGGCCAAACAAACCTTGAATAATTCCAAATTGTAACACGACACTCCTACAGTTGCATGTTGCCTCTATAAAATAAATCAAGGCAGGAAGAGGCATCGTATATCGTTTCACACACAAAGGTGAGATAAGCCATCTCGGAACCAAGAGGCTTCTTGAGAGAAGCTCTGGTTTGTAAGTTTATACCAAAACTTGTCTCAAATCGGACAATTTTGTAGCATAGCATGCTGGTGTCATGTCATAACATCACGCCAAGTTTCATGATTTTTAGGCAAGTTTTGTATTTACATGAATTTTAAAACCAAGTTTCTCAATGTTTAAGGCCGAGCCACGCTGCCGAGATGTTTGAAATTCACTCCCATTTCTTGCATGGGACCTAAACATTCACCCAAGGACACGTATATGATTTTTCAACCCGGTTGGGTGCACTGGGTATGTGCCTATAGTTCAAATTTGAATTATGCACATTAAATGCCTAGAAAATCAAATGGTGCATAAAAAGGCCAAATGAACCCTGAATAATCCCAAAATTTAACATGACACTCCTATAGTTACATGTTGCCTCTATAAAATAAATCAAGGCGGGAAGAGGTAGTGTATGTCGTTTAGCACACAGAGGTGACAATTTCCCTCTCGAAACCATGAGGCTTCTTGAGAGAAGCTCCGATTTTTGAGAAGTTTATACCAAAACTTGTCCCAAGTCGGACAATTTTTTTACCACAACATGTTTCTTCCATGTCATAACACCATGCCAAGTTTCATGATTTTCAGGTGAGTTTTGGATTTGCAGGAATTTTAAAACCAAGTTTCTCAATGTTTACGGCCAAGCCAGGATGCTCAGATGTTTGAAATTCTTTCCCATTTCTTGCATGGGACCTAAACATTCACTCAAGGACACATATATGGTTTTTAAACCTATTTGGTTGTACTGGAGCATGTTCTTGTAGTTCAAATTTGAATTATGCACATTAAATGCCTTGAAGCTTAATTAATGTATAAAAGGCCAAACGAACCCTGAACAATTCCATATTTTAACACGACACTCCTATAGTGGCATGTTCACAGCAAATAAATGTTCTAGCAATTCAAACACCATCCTTTCCCGCCGTAACCCCGTTTTGTCTTTCTAGTCAGAATAAAAAAATCAACTCTACCACAAACAGTTTATTAGCAAGAATCATGTGCGATGGAGTATAAAATATCTTGGGGAACCTTCATGTATGGCTTACGGCAGAAGCTTTGTCGGCTACAGTCCACCGCTCACATGTCAACCACACTTGCACACCAGTTTTACGTTGCACCGAGCTAAAAATTTCGGCAACTATGGAAATATATGGCTCCCCGCCCTCCCCCCATCCAAAAGCCACATTTCCACTGTTTCCTCCTTCCTTTCCAAGTACAATCCTTCATTGCTTGCTTCCAGCGCTGCCTCCTCACCAACGAGGCTCCTTCCTGCTGTGCAGCCTCGTCGATATAGTCAGGTAATCCACACCCCACACCCATCTCCCTCCTCCTTCTCCATCCCACATGCCCCGACCACCAACGCTGCACCTTCCACCGAAATCACTTCCTCATCCTCCAACTAAGCGCCACCCATAGCCATTTTGCACACAGTATAGCCAAGATCTCTATGAGCATTTGACAGCGGAGAAGCATGTCGCGGCCGCATGCGAAGATGAGGTCACGATGTCTACCATGCGTGTCGACCACCCGAGCTTGGAGGAGCATCTCATCATCGTGGCCACCATCATTGCCACACGCGCGGACGCCACCACGTGGTTGGCTACTTTGAACAACAGTTCATCATGTTTTCTCGAGGCCAGCGTCGGTGCCTTCTATTGAATTGTCCTCTCTAATGTTAATATGCAATATGATCATCTAAAATGTGATGTTTAGTTAATAGTTTGGTTCAACAGTTGCTATATTTTTCAAGTAGATCTTAAGCATGCTTGGTTTTTTTAACCATATGATCTTCTAGTATACGTTCTATTCTCCAATGTGGTGCTCAGTTAACAGTTTGGTTCACTTGTTGTGTTGTCTAGTTAACGGTTTGGTTCAATTCTGCAATGTGATGTGATGTTCATTTGTTGTGGGTACAATTTTGTATTATTACGGATGTGAGAAATAAATCGAATTTGGCTATACTTAATGCACGAGAAACATAAACAATTGCTATATTTCCAAGTTGTCTAGCATTCTTTGTTTGGTTAACCGGCTTTTCCATGTGGCTCAAAATAATTTGTTGTTTTTTAGTTGGTTTATTTTTCATTAACATATTCTACTGATAGTAAGCTAACTCTCACTTAAGCTGATCAATATCTGCCTTATATGTGTTGTGCGGAAACAATGGGAGGCACTAAGGTTTAGGATCAAGGTTTGCACATGTATGGTAATATGGCTAACGACACATTATTATTCAATTGCAGGAACCATTCTAACATTTAGGTTTTTAACAATTTGGTCTTGCACATGTAGGTCCTATTTTCAGATGTTTAGACCCACTGTTTGACCCAATTTGCATATGGGGAAATGAGATGTCCATGAATATCAGTCAAGTCAAGAAACTCAAAAGATTGTTAGGGTAAAGAAATGAGCAATGACCAACAGCAAGATCTCTTTTTACACAGTGAAGAAGACATCATTCAACTGGCACCATTAAAAAATTTAGAACCGAAATTTATGCATATCTTTATTTTCAGTCATTTCCAAAGCACCCTACCGATGATTACCTCCTAGACCACTTGCATGGTCAAGAGGTGAGGAATGTATTCATTCAACACCCATAGTACAATATTGAAGTCTTCCTCAAGAGGATGATAGTTGAGCGGGTAATTATCCACAGCCACTGACCTAAAGTTGCAAGGACATTCAACATTACTAAAGGCTCAATATTCGCCTTTTGCTTCAGCAGTTTTCGAGATGAGATTCATCTGTCTATTTACATTATATAATTCTACTTTCGAAAGGTTTTAGGTGTTGCATGTGAAACTTGGTGATGTTGTGTAGTAGCATAGCTAGTTATATGCATATATGGTGTAACTGACTGCTGAAGCTATAAGATGTTGTACTCTGATGTATTTCAATTACGAAATCCTTGTTTTCGTAATACGGATTCGAAATATATGGTGTGTTTGATATGAAATGTTAATCTGATTACTAAATGGATTATCAATAATTGGCCAATTAGCCTGCTTATTGGCTTGTCCTATTGCAGAAGGTTTCTCAAAGAACACCCTAGGCGATGAACTCAAATAACCCACACGGTTTCTAGAAAGTAGGTGTGTTGGATCAATGAACAATCACACACGACTTAGGCCCAACAAATGTTTGCGTTAGGCCACCTTGCACAAACATTTCCACATGAAAATTATGTGTGATGTACATACAGATGGAAATGTTTGTCTGGGATTCACTGCGTGAGATGTACACATGAAGGGCAATGATTGGGCCTGTATAATTGTCTGCAGTGGCTCGCCCGATCGCACACGGGCTCCTTTTGCCTCGTGTGTGTGACTGGAGCACCTATCGCCGATGGTTCCTGGGTCATGTGGGAAGGACCCCTCTATCGCACACTGATACGTCCATTTTGCATCATGTTTTCCTACTATTATTTATGATGTTTTTATCCATAATAATTCTTTATGGAGTAATTCTAATCCCTTTTCTCTCATAATATGCAAGGTATACACAAAGAGGGAGAATTCCGGCAGCTGGAAATCTGGACCTGGAAAAGCTACGTCAAGCTACCTATTCTGCACAACTCCAAACAAGCTAAAACTTCACGAAAAATGTTTATGGAATATATGAAGAATATTGGAGTAAATAAGTACTAGAGGAGGCCCACCAAGTGGGCACAACCCACCTGGCCGCACCAGGGAGCCCAGGCGCTCCCTGGTGGGTTGTGCTCACCCAGGCCAACCTACAGTGCCCATCTTCTGGTATACAAGTCATTTTGACCTAAAAAAAATAAGGAGAGGACTTTCGGGACGGAGCGCCACAGTCTCGAGGAGGAACTTGGGCAGGAGCACTTTTGCCATCCGGCGAAGCGATTCTGTCGGGGGAACTTCCCTCCCGAAGGTGGAAATCATCATCATTATCATCACCAACAACTCTCCCATCATGGGGAGGGCAATATCCATCAACATCTTCAACAACACCATATCATCTCAAACCCTAGTTCATCTCTTGTGTTCAATCTTGTTACCAGAACTATAGATTGGTGATTGTGGGTGACTAGTAGTGTTGATTACATCTTGTAGTTGATTACTATATGGTTTATTTGGTGGAAGATTATATGTTCAGATCCAATATTCTATTTAAAACCCCTCTGATCTTGAGCATGATTATCATTTGTGAGTAGTTACTTTTGTTCTTGAGGTCACGAGAGAAATCATGTTGCAAGTAATCATGTGAACTTGATATGTGTTTGATATTTTGATAGTATAGATGTTGTGATTCCCTCAGTGGTGTCATGTGAATGTGGACTACATGACACTTCACCATATTTGGGCCTAAGGGAATGCATTGTGGATTAGCAATTAGATGATGGGTTGAGAGAGTGACAGAAGCCTAAACCCCAGTTTATGCGTTATTTCGTAAGGGACCGATTGGATCCAAAAGTTTAATGCTATGGTTAGAATTTATTCTTAATACTTTTATCGTTGTTGAGGATGCTTGCAGGAGGGTTAATCATAAGTAGGAGGTTTGTTCAAGTAAGAATAACACCTAAGCACCGGTCCACCCACATATCAAATTATCAATGTACCGAACACGAATCAAACCAACATGGTCAAAGTGACTAGATGAAAATCCCGTGTACCCTCAAGAACGCTTTGCTTATCATAAGAACCCGTTTTGGCCTGCCCTTTGCCTCAAAAGGATTGGGCTAACTTGCTGCAATCTTTCTGCAATTGGTCGTTACTAATTATCTTGCTATCAAACTACTCTGCTACTTACAATTTCAACACTTGCTGACATTACCTTGCTGAAAACCACTTGTCATTTCCTTCTGCTCCTCATTGGGTCGACACTTTTACTTATCGAAAAGATCTACAATTGATCCCCTATACTTGTGGATCATCAAGGCTATTTTCTGGCGCCGTTGCTGGGGAGTGAAGCACCGTTGGTAAGTGGAATTTGGTAATGAAACATTTATATAGTGTGCTGAAATTTATTCTCACTTGTTACTATGGAAAACAATCCTTTGAGGGGTTTTTTCGAGGTATTTTTCACCTCGTCCGGAACCACAATTAGCTACCCCTCAACCTACTGCACCTACTGAAAAAAATTGAATATGAAATTCCTTTGGGTATGATAGAACAACTGCTAGCTAATCCTTATGCAGGAGACGGAACCGAACTTGATATATGTAGAACAAATTTGTGGATTGTTCAAGGTTGCAGGTTTACCTGGAAATGAAGTTATGAAGAAGGTTTTCCCTTTATCTTTGAAGGGAAAAGCATTGGAATGGTATAGGCTTTGCGATGATATTGGATACTCCAATTGGAATCTACTGAAATTGGAGATCCATCAAAAAATTTATCCTATGCATCTAGTTCATCGTGATCGGAATTATATATATAATTTTTGGCCTCATGAAGGAGAAAGTATCCCTCTAGCTTGGCATAGGCTGAAGTCAATGTTAAATTCATGCCCCAATCATGAGCTCTCAAGAGAAATTATTATCCATAATTTTTATGCTCGGCTTTCTCGTAATGATCAAACCATACTTGATACTTCTTGTGCTGGTTCTTTTATGAAGAAGACTATTGAATTCCGGTGGGATCTTTTGGAAAGAATTAAACACAACTCTAAAGACTGGGAACTCGAAGAAGGTAGAGAGTCAGGTATTAAACGTAAGTATGATTGTGTTAAATCTTTTATGAATACCTATGCTTTTCAAAAATTTAGCACTAAATATGGACTTGACTTTGAGATAGTAGCTTCCTTTTGTGAATCATTTGCCACTCATGTTGATGTCCCTAAAGAGAAGTGGTCTAAATATCACCCACCTATTAAAGAAGAAATTAAAGAACCGGTACCAATTAATGAAGAAACTATAATTTATAGTGTTGATCCAGTTGTTCCTACTGCTTATATTGAGAAACCACCTTTCCCTGTTAGGATAAAGGAACATGCTAAAGTCCCAACTGTGGTCAACAAAAGGTATATTAGGACACTAAACCTGATGAACAAAATAAAGTAGAACCTAGTATTGCTATGCTTAAGGATCTCTTGGAAGAAAATGTAGATGGGCATGTTATGTACTTGTGTGAAGAAGCTGCTAGAGTTGCCAAACCTGATAAAAAGGATAAACATAGACCTGTTGTTGTCATGCCCATTGTCTCAGTTAAAATAGGAGATCACTGATCATGGTTTATGTGACATAGGTGCTAGCATGAGTGCTATTCCTTATTCCTTATATCAAGAAATTATGAATGACATAGCACCCGCAGAGATAGAGGAGATAGATGTTACTATTAAACTTGCTAATAGAGACACTACATCACCAATTGGGATTGTTAGAGATGTTGAAGCCTTGTGTGGGAAAATAAAATACCATACTGATTTTCTTGTTCTTGGTTCCCACAAGATGACTTCTCTCCCATTATCTTTGGTAGACATTTCCTTAACACTGCCGGCGCTCTAGGAACGGGGGTCCCCAGACTTGTCTTCTTGCGGCCCACGGCATGGCTCTGCGAGCGGGCCCGTACGGCCCATCTTCACCAACAAGCATTCAAGACCCTCGATAGGGGCAAAGACTCGCGAGGTGGATGACACAAAACCTTCGCAGGAGCGGCCTCACCAGGATGGCTCGCGAAGGGCGGAGAGTTCAAGGAAAGGCAAACCTCACGAGGTTCCAATGACGTGAGCCATGACGACCAAGGCCAAGCGGGCGCCAGCGCGCATAGTGTCCTTGTTTCCTCTTTGGTGCTAAGGAAGCATGCGCATGCACGGAGTACCGAGGCGTCAAGCAAAGGTTTCCATATCGGTGCAACGAAACCAAGACTAGCAGGACGGCAAGACGGAGGTCACCATGGAGCCCAAGGCGGCGTCACCGCCAGAGCCTTTTGCAAGCGAGGACTGCTTTTGTCAGGATAAGTTGTAGTAGATGTCCCCTTTCGAATTAGCCGTTGTTGGCTCCCTTCCCGCTCAATATTTGGGGAGAGGACCAGGGCCTCTATAAATAGGACCAAGCCACCACCGTAGCTAGGAAGAGAGGGATCGATCCGAACAACCACAAGTCCAGCAAGCATAAGAACACCCCTCCTTAGGAGGCTGTTCTTCCCATTGTACTATTCATTCTTAGCCCAAGAGGCAATCCACCACACCACACTGGAGTAGGGTATTACACCACAACGGTGGCCCAAACCAGTATAAATTTTGTGTCCTTTGTGTTGCGAGTTCGTCGAGTTAGCCCTTGAGATCTTAGCGAAGCTAGGACGTGGATCGGTAGGGGAAGATCTTCCCGCGCAGCCTAGTGTTCGAAACTTAAGGGTTTTGCCGGAACCCGTGATCCGACAAACACCATTAATGCTAGAATAGACTGTGAGAAACAAACTGTCGGTGTTAGTTTTGGTGAGTTTTGATGAGTCTCATGAGTTTAATTTTTCCAAGTTTAGTAGAAAACTTCATGAAAAAGTATTTCCTAGTAAAGATGAATTAATTGGTCTTGCTTCTATTGTTGTGCCTCCTACTGATCCCCTAGAACAATATTTGCTAGACCATGAAAATGATTTACATATGCATGAAAGAAATGAAATAGATAAGATTTTCTTGGAACAACGTCCTCTGCTTAAACACAATTTGCCTACTGAAACTCTAGGAGGTCCTCCTCCACCTAAAGATGATCCCATGTTTGAATTAAAACAATTGCCAGACACTTTGAAATATGCTTATCTTGATGAAAAGAAAATATATCCTATTATTATTAGTGCTAACCTTTCAGAGCATGAAGAAGGAAGATTGATGAAAGTTCTAAGGAAGCACCGAGCTGCTATTGGATATACTCTTGATAATTTAAAGGGCATTAGTCCCACTCTATGTTAGCACAAAATTAATATGGAACCTGATGCTAAACCCATTGTTGATCACCAACATTGGTTAAATCCAAAAATGAAGGAACTGGTAAGAACGGGAATCTTAAAACTACTGGAAGCAGGTATAATCTATCCTATAGCTGATAGTAGATGGGTAAGTCCTATTCATTGTGTCCCTAAAAAGGGAGGTATTACTGTTGTTCCTAATGATAAGAATGAACTTATTCCCAAAGAATTTTTACAGGTTATAGAATGGTAATTGATTTTAGAAAATTAAACAAAGCAACTAGAAAAGATCATTACCCTCTGCCTTTTATTGATCAAATTCTAGAAAGATTATCTAAGAACACACATTTTTGCTTCCTTGATGGATATTTTGGTTTTTCACAAATTCATGTTTCTCAACCTGATCAAGAGAAGACCACTTTTACTTGTCCCTTTCGAACTTATGCTTATAGACATATGCCTTTTCGTTTATGTAATGCACCTGCTACCTTTCAAAGATGTATGATTGCTATATTCTCTAACTTTGGTGAAAAGATTGTTGAGGTTTTCATGGATGATTTCTCTGTTTATGGGAATTCTTTTGATGATTGTTTAAGCATCTTGATCGAGTTTTGCAGAGATGTGAACAAACAAATCTTGTCTGGAATTGGGAAAAGTACCAAGTTATGGTTAATGAAGGCATTGTCTTGGGTCATAAAATTTCTGAAAGAGGTATTGAAGTGGACAAAGCTAAGGTTGATGCAATTGAGAAAATGCCATGTCCTAAAGATATCGAAGGTATTCATAGTTTCCTAGGACATGATGGTTTCCATAGGAGATTTATCAAAGACTTTTCTAAAATTTCTAGGCCTCTTATGAATCTTTTGCAAAAGGACATTCCTTTTGTTTTTGATAATGATTGTTTAGAAGCCTTTGAAACACTCAAGAAAGCCTTAATTTCTGCACCTATTGTTCAACCACCTGATTGGAACTTGCCTTTTGAAATTATGTGTGATGCTAGTGATTATGTTGTTGGTGATGTTCTAGGACAAAGAGTTGATAAGAAACTGAATGTTATTCATTATGCTAGTAAATCTCTAGACAGTGCTCAACGTAACTATGCTACTACTGAAAAAGAATTCTTAGCAGTGCTGTTTGCTTGTGATAAATTTAGACCTTACATTGTTGATTCAAAAGTAATTGTTCAAACCGATCATGCTGCTATTAAATATCGTATGGAAAAGAAATATGCTAAACCTAGACTTATTCGGAGGGTTCTCTTGCTACAAGAATTTGATTTACATATCACTGATAGAAAAGGAGCTTAGAACCTCGTAGCAAATAACCTTTCTAGGCTTGAAAATTTGCCTGGTGACCCACTACCTATTCATGATAGATTTCCTTATGAGCAGTGTGGGGACCCCGACTCATAAGTCGTGATCACCGAATGCACATGTACAGTGATCCCAGAGATCAATGCTCACTGAACACACAGAAGCTATATAACAAGTCTTACATCCATACATATCGTCTTACATAAATTATGACCATTATGGTCAAGTATTGAGTATAACTTCGCAGCGGGAATCTTCATCGATAACTTGGACCCATGCCATCTACCTTAACCCTACAGGCATTCTGACAGGGAAGCGTCCTAGCTGGCATGTTCTTCACCGAAGTATTTTTCATCATATCCTGTTCTTTCATGCCTAGCCCATAAAATAACCAGTGGAAAGCCAATGAGTACTTTGAATGTACTCGCAAGCAAGCCACGAGTGATAACAAAATAATTATGCAAGGCTCTACTGCTAATTTGGCATTTTTGCGGCAAGCTAGCTTTTCTCATGCAAGTATGATCATCATTTATCAAGGACATGAATGTGTCTGTAACAAGTATCAGGAGGTTACAGACATCAACATCGAGAAAGAGTTATGAACTACTCATGCTCAAGCTCACCATGACATCCTCACGAATCACGTCAACAGATTTACCAAACCGTGTTGTTTTCCAGAAACTTATGGACATAGTCTAAGCAGCACCACCCAACTGTCCTTGACCGTGGACACGGCTATTCGAATAGTTCAACACTCTGCAGAGGTTGCACACTTTACCCACAAGGTCCGGGAAGCTTCCATGTCATCCATGACCCGCGGTACCTTAAGTACCCAGGGTAAGCACCCAATCACTACCTTTCCCTAGTCGTGACCAACATAGAGTCCACTCGATTGGTAACAGCCCCCGTGCTAAACATTTTCACAATTTATTGGTGGAGCCACACTCCCATACTCATCACATCTCACATGCAGGGGGTACCAATGGTGTGTCTGGTTCCCTATGGAAATAGTCATGGCCGCCTATCCAAGCACGACCCCGTACCGAGAGTGACCACGTCACTCTCGTCACTAGTAGTGCGGGCCTCCATGCTAGCACGAACTAGGTAATTATTAATGCCCCTTCCCATAAGGGGTAGTGTGGTTGTACATGTTTGGTTGGGACGGTAGACAATCTTAAATCTAATTCGTCTCTGTAAACAACACTTTCATCAAGCCTCAGTACACTACCTCTCCACCAAGTAGTGACCTAATTCATCATCATCTCCCAGGGGCATTAGTGGCACCCACTAGGCTATTTGTAAGTATGTCATCCACACTTGTTAGTTTCCATGCATAACCCTGACACCTTTTGCGTAGCCAACTACTATAGCATATTTCTACAATCCATCAACACAACTTTAAACAAGGATAGAGTCATGAACAATGCAAGTATCAACGGGTATGTAACAGAGGCAAGCCCAGCAAGGTTGCCATTCAAGAACCATCATGCACTCGATGGAACAGTGAAAATGTTCTCATGATATAAAAGGGTTCAACATGGCCAAAGGGCTGCTTTCCTGGTTCATCATAGTCTTCAAATCTTTTGGTCCATCTCCGAGTATTTCGTCTACTTCGTCAACTAATGTCGGAAACAATCATAGTAAGCAACACAACAAGGCAGGAAATAAAAGTGATCTAAAAATGTGAGTTGTACTTTTCTAGGGTACCCTTGGTCATATGAGGAATGACCAAAGTGGTTTCATTGGGGTTTCATCAATGGATATCTTTGAACATTTCAATCTGATGGAATCGAGGGATTTGTGGATTTGCAAGAAGCGTACAGAAATATTTTTTTGAAAAATGAGCAATGGCACCCATTTAACACAGGATGATTTTAGAATCTCCTAGGAGTTGGTTCCACTTAATTTGGAGTTCAAATGACTTCCCTATGAATTTGTAAAGTTGACAAATATGAAGAAATGGCTCATTATTTTGTGTGGGATAGAAAGTTTTAAGAAAAATGTTCATAAACTATGTTATGAACTTAGAAGCATCTAGGAATTTGAATCATGGCATTTGGATCAAATTTGTGCCCTCTGTGATATTCTAAAGTTTATGACAGAAATGGGAAAATGGTATTTTGATAATTATTTGTGAAAGAAATATTTCTGGAAAAATGTGCAACTAGCACCATGAGATAGGGCATGAATTTAGAAACTACTAGAAATTTGAATCATCAAGTTTGGAGTTAATTTGAATTATTTATGGATTTTACAAATTGTACAGAAAAGAAAAAGGGAAAGCTTTATACCCAAACGGGCTGGATCTGGGTGGCAACCGCGTGCACTGGGCGAGACTTAGCGGGGTAGTGCACTGGGCATGGCCCAGCTGCACGGCCGCACGTGCGACAGCGCTGGCGTCGAAGGCGCCCGCCCAGAATACGCCTTGTCCTCGGGGAGCGGCTCCCGAAGAAGCCGTGTCCACTTAACCTACGGGCCCGTCCCTCAGGGTCGCCGACACGAGGGGCCCATATATCAGGTTCATCCCCAACCCCCTACTTGAATAAAGTAGGGGCAGGGGGCGGTGTCGACGGCGGATTGCCGGTGCCACAGGCCACCGTTTCCTGTGAGCTGACCACCAGCGTGCTCAGGGGACCCGGCTGCGTCCAACAGTGGGTGGCATGGTCGCCCAAGGACACCGGGTTGAGTAGGACGTCGGCCGTGGCGGACGAGGCTGACGGTGATGGTGGAACTCGATGGCACGACCACGGGGAGGAGAGGGTGAAGCACGGGAGGGGCCCGCGGTGATGCTGGAGATGCTCTGGTGCAGCCCAGAGGGGGGAGGAGGAGGACTGGTGGATGCAAATTTTGGCGGAGGCCGACGGCATGGCTCCGGCCATGGAGGTGGTTGGAGGGCACGAGGAGGGGAGTGGGTTGGTCCAGGGGGTGCACGGGAGGGAGAGAGAGCCAAAGGAGTAGAGAGGGGGCTCGGGGGTGGCCTTTAGTAGCCGACCCGTGGCTCATCGTGGACACGGCGCACGGGTCGCCGTGGCAACGGCTCGGGCGGCAGGGGGAGAGAGCGAGGTGTTGTCTTTGGTGCTCGTGGGGGTGGAGTAGAGTGCCAGGAAGATTGTGGCTCAAGGAGATTAGTGCAAGGGGCTGAAACTTGGAATTTTAAATTTTGTCAGAAGGTTTTTCATGGTGCTTTGAGCTAGAAAATGAATTACACTTTACAAGAGACTTAACAGGATGGAATGGCATATAGAAATTGGGAGTTCCAACAAATTTGAGCTCATTTGGGCAAACTTGCCAATACAACTTCTATATACCCTAGAAATCAACAGAAATGGGTTTTCCAAGATCTAGTCATGCAAAACCATTCCCCTTGATGCACACTTTGGTGTAGTGTCATCATTTGGGGTTGTGAGCATGACCACAAGGTTTGGGGCCAATTGGAAAAAGTTGGCAATGTAAAGTTGTTCAAACTTGAATCTGGACAGAGAGGGTTTTGTGGCACTTTTGTGATCCAAAACAATTTGGATTGAGCTAAAACTCTGCAAGGTCATCCTATTATGCATATGTGACTTGCTAGAATTTTCCTGGATTTATCTGAAAATATTTCTTGTAGAAATATTTCAAATACTTGAACTGGACAGAAATGGTTTTGGAGGGTTTTGCCCAATATTTTAAACATGACCATGTGTTGAAACTCTTATATATGGAAAATATATGTCCACTGAGTTTCCCTAATTTTTCTCAAATATTTTTGAATCTTTAAAATAATTTTAACCTATTAAAGACCATTTCTGGCCTTAAGAAAAGCTTTTAAATAAAATAGGAAAATACCTTTTCAAATTATATTTTTGTGGTTTCTGGGTGTCCTATATCTAATAGGAGTCAAATATAATTTTTGAAAGATTTTTCACACCCTTAATTAAGTACTTGTAGTTCAAGTCTCAATTCAGGGGTTTTTGGAAAACATAATTTAGAAAATACTTTTGGGCCAAAATGTTTTTGCAAGAAATTATTTTTATGTCCTGCACACATGGCATGATCATTGGGCAAGGTTTTGGATTAAGGAGAAGGAGTATAAGAGTTGGAGCATTTATTTGATTTTTAGAGCACTTGCAACCAACACACAAAAATCAAATCAATCAAAGACCTAAACACTCAAAAGTTTTTGTCAAAGCACATTTTATCATGATTTATTAGCTTAAGTGTTCTGGCATGAAAATTAGGGTGTGACAGACCTACCCCCCTTACAAGAATATCGTCCCCGAGATTCCCAAACTAGGCTTGGAAAGGAATATGGAAACTTGGATCCGGGGTAGTCTTCACGTCCTCATACTGCTTCTGCTTCCGAGTGGTGCTCCATTAACCCTTGAAGTACTTAATGATGTGGCTTCGTGTGTGACGTTCTGCTTGACCCAGGTTGCTAAGGGGTCTCTTGCGTAATTCAGGTTGGGCCATGGGTCGATGGCTCGGTGACCGACTTCCCGGTCGAGGTCGGGCTAGTTAGGAAGTTGGAAACACTCCTGAGCTTGTGTTGTGTGGGAAAACGTTGTGCATATCGGGCGACTCGGGTGGAAATTCCATCTGGCAACCGCCTTCTCTTCGTCATGTAGTGACCTCAAAAGGGTTTCGATAATCTTGGTGTGAGATTCTCTTTGACACGGAAATGCTTGGTTCTTCTAAGAGGAGTGACCCGTTGGTACACATGGTCTTCGAAGCAGGAGCTTACTTCTTGACGATGGCGGTTGGTTTAGTTCATCCCCCTTGACATGGAGGTCTTCAGATGTTCCTTGACCAACTGAATGGTTCTTCTTCTTTCTTCGGGTAGACAAGTATGTCATCATATAATGAAAACACCCAAATTGTCCAAGTACTCCGTGATGACTTTGTTCACGAGGTACATAAAGTAGGTTGGGGCATTGGTGCTGGTCACGGTTGAGTGTTTGCCAAGGTCTTCTTGACCTAGAGCCAAAGCCTGTGGTCATGATCCGACCATGTTGTGGTTTGGTGGGGCTTAAGAGTTTCAAGGATTCTAGGGTGCGAGTGGATGTTTATCATCTTATCCTTGAGCACAGATTCTGAGATGCCAACTGTTCTACCTAGTCCTTCAAACAAATCACCTTATTCTACCGAAAGCATTATCTTGTATAGGTTAACTCCAATCATTACTCATGCTATTCATATCCTTAGGACTACCGAGAGGAGGTCTAACTAAATCATACATGTCAAGTATCGCCAACTCATATGCATGGTTACCCTTATGTAAAAAACCATGGGTAGAACAAACAAGCTGCCAAGCTTGAATTAAACATGACAATCCAAGTGCTCGGCCTATTTTTCTAAGGTCCAAGATATTGCATCTCTATCCTAAGGAAATGCGTCGTATGCCACTCCAAGATCTTGTTTCCTTCCTATGAATCAACTCCACAGCCCATTAACTCCCATCAATCACTACGTAATCCATTAATTCTACAAATCCAAAGTCTATGGTTTTTCACACGAATCTTCTAATGTCCTATAGTCCCCAAATACTAGAAAGGGCTATCCTCACTATAGTAAGTCCACGAATTTCCATTATCATGGTCATGTAACTTCCATCCTCAAGCTTATATAGATTCCCTAATTCAACCCCGGCAATTAATCCAATCTTGTAGTTTATGGTCCACCGAAAAACATGGCACCATGATCGAGATCATCAGTCTAAATTCAATTTACTCCGAACCAAGTAGACATACTCAACATCTATACTCAACTAGGATCACCTATTTAAATCCAAATCTCACATCCCATAGTAATTCCTACATATTTCTCCTAAGTCATTATTGTAATATCAACTATCTCCCATCAATATCCCCTGGCTAAGACAAATCTTTAGTCTTCCAAGAGTTTCATCTTGCGATCATAATTGTCCTACTAAATCCAATTTACTTAGGGGGTAATGAAGACTATGCTACTCTATTATCATGATCCCACCAAGTTCATCTACCAACATGAAAGCTTTATATTCCACCAAAGAGTCTCAGATAATTCCTCAAGGTCACTGATATAAACTCATCGAGTCATTTGTCCTCTATTCCTATATCCTCAAATTGGCCTTCCCTATGGCATCGTTAGTTCTGGTGCTATCTTAGGATGATAATGTGCTAGTCCACTATGTCTACTAGTTCCATAATGAACCCTGTACTAAGAAAAGGTTGTTGGGGATCATCTGGTTCTCCTGCAATTATGTGGGTTAAGCACATGGTTAAAAATTCAAGCTGGGATATCTCGTGAAGTCTCGAAGGGTCTAGGGATGGGTTTCTAGTATGGAGGGTTAAACATAACTCTACGGGGTTGCACCTGGTCGAGGAGGCGGTAGCAAAAGTCTTAGTTGCTAGTTGGTTGCCGAGGTAGAATCCTTGGTGTATCTTGTCTTGCCGGTCTTCAATTGAGGAGAGAGATGAGAGGGAAAAGTAGGATATAGGAGGGGAATGCCAAAAGGGGGTTCTATAGTGCAAGTGCAAACAAATAGGTTTAAAAAGGGCCAAACAAAAGAAACAAGGTAAGGAAGGTGATATAGTCGCGTGCTTGTTGCCTAGGGCAAAAGTGTGACTTATATCAAAATACAAACAAATAAAAGCAAGCAACACAGAATCATGGTTCTATTTGAACCATCATATGAACTCGACTGCGCATAGGGGGTACATGACTCATCCTACCCTAGGGGTTCTCTGACTCAGTAGTCGTGCTAGTTTCATGTCTCGTGCAGTCTTTTGGGTTTTCCTCATGTGTCTTTGCGTCTTTTGTAGTTGTTCGATGAAATGATCCAGGTCATCCTAAAGAATCTTCAACAACCTCTCACCCGACGAGCTGATGGGGTGGAGGTGGTTCCTCATAGCTGGCATTGACTCGGTCTTCTGTTGTCTTCTTAATATCGGCGATCCCTTTTGCCTTCTAAGGCGTCGATGGTACCAGGTAGGTAACCCTTTATGCAATGACATTAGCAAGGCATGGTAGAGGTCCAGCCTGTCCGTTACGTTGATGACAACATCAACACCAAGAGCGGGGGATGAAGGGAACCGTTTTCCTGCTCACTATAGTGAGCCAGGCCGAATGGCGAGGTTCTCATCCACCGATGGTTGCCGATACAACAACCGTAAGGACATGATTGCTCTATTAGCGATGTATATCATGGTCTTGCATATCTTACACCCTGATCTTCATAGGACAAGGTTGCATCATCTTGGGGCAGTGTCAAAGGTCTCCCCATCTTCTGGGTCTTCATGTCCTCATTCCACGAGGATGTATCTTCTGTTGGTATCGTCTTGTTGTGGTGTCGCTAATCTTGTGTTCAGAAGATGTGGGTGAGTGTCCGGCAAGGTGTCTTCCTCCTAGATTATCCATGAGGATTACGAGGAATCCAGTGGTCAGGGGCATAAGGGTACTAGCGACCGTTTGCATAAGTTTTGAAGGGAAGAGATCGATAGGGAAAATATACCTTAGTTTTTCAAAAAAAACTCGGAGGGGAAGAGAAGTATAGATAGTTTTGAAAACTAGTAATAGTTTTGGAAATAGTTTTATACAAACTAACTAACATGCTAACTAAGGCTTCCTATAGTCAGAATGGCTCTGATACTAGCTCTACGGGGACCCTGACTCATAAGTCATGATCACCGAATGCAAGTGTACATCGATCCCACAGATCAATGCTCACTGAACACACAAAAGCTGTATAACAAGAGTCTTACATCCATACATACCGTCTTACATAAATTATGACCATTATGGTCAAGTCTTGAGTATAACTTCACAACGGGAATCTTCGTCGATAACTTGGACCCATGCCATCTGCCTTAACCCTACAGGCATTCTGACTGGGAAGCGTCCTAGCTCGCATGTTCGTCACTGAAGTATTTTTCATCATATCATGTTCTTTCATGCCTAGCCAATAAAATAACCAGTGGAAAGCCAATGAGTACTTTGAATGTACTCGCAAGCACCCTAAGAGTGATACTAGAATAATTATGCAAGGCTCTACTACTAATTTGGCATTTTTGCGGAAAGCTAGTTTTTCTCATGCAAGTATAATCATCATTTATCAACGACATGAATGTGTCTGCAACAAGTATCAGGAGGTTACAAACATCAACATCGAGAAAGAGTTATGAACGACTCATGCTCAAGCTCACTGTGACTTCCTCACGAATCACGTCAACAGATTTACCAAACTATGTTGTTTTCCAGAAACTTATGGACATAGTCTAAGCAGCACCACCCAACTGTCCTTGACCGTGGTGAAGGGAATATGCCCTAGAGGCAATAGTAAATTTATTATTTATTTCCTTATATCATGATAAATGTTTATTATTCATGCTAGCATTGTATTAATAGGAAACTTGATACATGTGTGAATACATAGACAAACAGAGTGTCACTAGTATGCCTCTACTTGACTAGCTCATTGAATCAAATATGGTTAAGTTTCCTAGCCATAGACATGAGTTGTCATTTGATTAACGGGATCACATCATTAGAGAATGATGTAATTGACTTGACCCATTCCGTTAGCTTAGCACTTGATCGTTTGTTTACTGCTATTGCTTTCTTCATGACTTATAGATGTTCTTATGACTATGAGATTATGCAACTCCCGAATACCGGAGGAACACTTTATGTGCTACCAAACGTCACAACGTAACTAGGTGATTATAAAGGTGCTCTACAGGTGTCTCCCATGGTACTTGTTGAGTTGGCATAGATCAAGATTAGGATTTGTCACTCCGATTGTCGGAGAGGTATCTCTAGGCCCTCTCAGTAATACACATCACTATAAGCCTTGCAACCATTATAACTAATGAGTTAGTTATGGGGTGATTTATTATGGAACGAGTAAAGAGACTTGCAGGTAATGAGATTGAACTAGGTATTGGATACCGACGATCGAATCTTGGGCAAGTAACATACAGATGACAAAGAGAACAACATATAGTGTTGTGCGATTTGACCGATAAAGATCTTCGTAGAATATGTAGGAACCAATATGAGCATCCAGGTTCCGCTATTGGTTATTCTCTACATAGTTCTCGAACCCGTAGGGTCCACACGCATAAAGTTCGATGACGGTTATGTTATGAGTTTATGTGTTTTGATGTACCGAAGGAAGTTCGGAGTCCCGGATGTGATCACGGACATGACAAGGAGTCTCTAATTGGTCGAGACATAAAGATTGATATATTGGAAGCCTATATTTGGATATCAGAAGTGTTTCGAGTGAAATCGGGATTTTACCGGAGTACCGGGGGTTACCAGAACCCCCTCCCCCCCCCCCCGCGGGTTTAATGGGCCATGACGGGCCTTAGTGGAGAAGAGGAGGGGTGTCCAGGGCAGGCCGCACCCCCCCTCTCCCTCCTGTCCGAATTGGACTAGGAAGGGGGGCGGCGCCCCCCTTTCCTTCCTCTCTCCCTCCTCCTTCCCCTTTCTCCTACTCCAACTAGGAAAGGAGGGAGTCCTACTCCCGGTGGGAGTAGGACTCCTCCCTGGTGTTCCTCCTACTGGCCGGCCGCCTCTCCCCCTTGTTCCTTTATATACGGGGGCATGGGGCACCTCTACACACACAAGTTGATCACAAAGATCTCTCCCAGCCGTGTGCGGTGCACCCTTCCACCATAATCCACCTCGGTCATACTGTAGCGGTGTTTAGGAGAAGGCCCGCTGCGGTAGCTTCATCAACATCGTCACCATGCCGTCGTGCTGACGAAACTCTTCCCCGAGCTCTACTGGATCATGTGTTCACGGGACATCACCGAGCTGAACGTGTGCTGAACGCAAAGGTTTCGTACGTTCGATACTGAGGATCAGTCGATCGTGAAGACGTATGACTAGGTCAACCGCGTTGTCATAATGCTTCGGTTTAACGGTCTACGAGGGTACATGGACGACACTCTCCCCTCTCGTTGCTATACATCACCATGATCCTGCGTGTGCGTAGGAATTTTTTTGAAATTACTAAGTTCCCCAACAGTGGCATCAGAGCCTGGTTTTATGTGTTGATGTTATTTGCATGAGTAAAACACAAGTGAGTTGTGGGCGATACAAGTCATACTGCTTACCAGCATGTCATACTTTGTTCGGTAGTATTGTTGGATGAAGCGGCCTGGACCGACATTACGCGTACGCTTACGCGAGACTGGTTCTACCGACGTGCTTTGCACACAGGTGGCTGGCGGGTGTCAGTTTCTCCAACTTTAGTTGAACCGAGTGTGGCTACGCCCGGTCCTTGAGAAGGTTAAAACAGCACCAACTTGACAAACTATCGTTGTGGTTTTGATGCGTAGATAAGAACGGTTCTTGCTCAGCCCGTAACAGACATGTAAAACTTGCAACAACAAAGTAGAGGACGTCTAACTTGTTTTTGCAGGGCATGTTGTGATGTGATATGGTCAAGACATGATGCTATATTTATTGTATGAGATGATCATGTTTTGTAACGGAGTTATCGGCAACTAGCAGGAGCCATATGGTTGTCACTTTATTGTATGCAATGCAATCGCCCTATAATTGTTTTCCTTTATCACTAAGTGGTAGCGATAGTCGTAGAAGCAATAGTTGGCAAGATGACAATGATGCTACGATTGAGATGAAGGTGTCGCGCCGGTGACGATGGTGATCATGACGGTGCTTCGAAGATGGAGATCACAAGCACAAGATGAGGATGGCCGTATCATATCACTTATATTGATTGCACGTGATGTTTATCCTTTATGCATCTTATTCTGCTTTGTTTGACGGTAGCATTATAAGATGATCTCTCACTAAATTTCAAGATAAAAGTGTTCTCCCTAAGTATGCACCATTGCCAAAGTTCGTCGTGCCGAGACACCACGTGATGATCGGGTGTGATAAGCTTTACGTCCATCTACAACGGGTGCAAGCCAGTTTTGCACACGCAGAAATACTCGGGTTAAACTTGACGAGCCTAGCATATGCAGATATGGCCTCGGAACACTGGAGACCGTAAGGTCGAGCGTGAAACATATAGTAGATATGATCAGCATAATGATGTTCACCATTGAAAACTACTCCATTTCACGTGATGATCGGTTATGGTTTAGTTGATATGGATCACGTGATCACTTAGATGATTAGAGGGATGTCTATCTAAGTGGGAGTTCTTAAGTAATATGATTAATTAAACTTTAATTTATCATGAACTTAGTCATGATAGTATTTGCACATCTATGTTTTATATGTGTTCAGTAGCTCGCGTTATTGCTTCCCTGTGTTTTATATGTGTTCCTATAGAAAACTAAGTGGAATGATGTTAGTAGCAATGATGCAGATTGGATCCATGATCTGAGGATTATCCTCATTGCTGCACAGAAGAATTATGTCCTTGATGCACCGCTAGGTGACAGACCTATTGCAGGAGCAGATGCAGACATTATGAACGTTTGGCTAGCTCAATATGATGACTACTTGATAGTTTTGTGCACCATGGTTAACAACTTAGAATCGGGACTTCAAAGACGTTTTGAACGTCATGGATCATATGAGATGCTCCAGGAGTTGAAGTTAATATTTCAAGCAAATACCCGAGTTGAGAGATATGAAATCCCCAACAAGTTCTATAGCTAAAAGATGGAGGAGAATAGCTCAAGCAGTGAGCATGTGCTCAGACTGTCTGGGTACTACAATCGCTTGAATCAAGTGGGAGTTAATCTTCTAGATAAAATAGTGATTGACATAATTACCTAGTCACCATCACCAAGTTAGTAGAACTTCGTGATGAACTATAGTATGCAAGGTATGAGGAAAACGATTCCCGAGCTTTTCATGATGATGAAATCGATGAAGCTAGAAATCAAGAAAGAGCATCAAGTGTTGATGATTAACAAGACCACTAGTTTCAAGAGAATGGCAAAGGGAAAGAAAGGGAGCTTCAAGAAGAATGGCAAGCAAGTTGCTGCTCAAGTGAAGAAGCCCAAGTTTGGACCTAAGCATGAGACTAAGTGCTTCACTCCAAAGGGACTGGTCACTAGAAGCGGAACTGCCCCAAGTATTTGGCGGATAAGAAGGATGGCAAAGTGAAAAATGCTATATTTGATATACATGTTATTGATGTGTACTTTACTAGTGTTTACATCAACCCCTCGTTATTTGATACTGGTTCAGTTGCTAAGAGTAGTAACTCGAAATGGAGTTGCAGAATGAACAGAGACTAGTTAAGGGTGAAGTGACGATGTGTGTTGGAAGTGGTTCCAAGATTGATATGATCATCATCGCACAGTCCCTATACTTTCGAGATTAGTGTTAAACCTAAATAAATGTTATTTTGTGTTTGCGTTGAGCATGAATATGATTTGATCATGTTTATTGCAATACAGTTATTCATTTAAGTTAGAGAATAATTGTTGTTCTGTTTACATGAATAAAACCTTCTATGGTCATACACCCAATGAAAATGGTTCGTGGGATCTCGATCGTAGTGATACACATATTCATAATATTGAAGCCAAAAGATCCAAAGTTAATAATGATAGTGCAACTTATTTGTCGCACTGCCGTTTAGGTCATATTGGTGTAAAGCGCATGAAGAAACTCCATGCTGATGGGCTTTTGGAATCACTTGATTATGAATCATTTTGATGCTTGCAAACCATGCCTCATGGGCAAGATGACTAAGACTCCGTTCTCCACAACAATGGAGTGAGCCACTGACTTATTGGAAATAATACATACCGATGTATGCGGACCAATGAGTGTTGAGACTCACGGCGCGTATCATTGTTTTCTGACCTTCATAGATGATTTGAGCAGATATGTGTATATCTACTTGATGAAACATAAGTCTGAAACATTTGAAAAGTTCATATAATTTCAGAGTGAAGTGGAAAATCATCGTAACAAGAAAATAAAGTTTCTACGATCTGATCATGGAGGAGAATATTTGAGTTACGAGTTTGGTCTTTATTTGAAACAATGCGAAATAGTTTCGCAATTCACGCCACCTGGAACACCACAGCGTAATTGTCGGATATCGGCTTCCTGCAGACCCTTAAGGTTCAAACTTTGGGGTGCGCACGGAGATCTTTCCCCTACCGACTCGCGCTTCTATGGCTCCCAAGAAATCTAGGCTAGAAAGAAGAACACAGAAGGTACACGAGGTTTATATTGGTTCGGGCCACCGATGTGGTGTAATACCCTACTCCAGTGTGTGGTATAGTGGATTGCCTCAGGGGCTGATGATGAACAATACATGGGAAGAACGGCCTCGCGAGAGGTGTTCTTGAGCTGGTGCAGTGTGTTCTACTTGGTCCGAACCTTTCTCTCTTTCTTTCTCTTCTGTCTTTCTTTCTCTCTAGACCTCTCTCTTCTTCTTTTTCCTCCTTGGCCCTCTCTCTCCCTCTTTCTTTGGGGGCTAGTCCTATTTATAGAGGCCCTGGTCCTCTTCACAAAAAATGAGCGGGAAGGGCGCCAACAATTGGCCATTTTGAACGGGAACATCTAGTACAAGTTATACTGATCAAAGGTGGTCTTCGGCTGCCAAAAGCACTGGTCATGACACCGTCTTGGGCTCCACGGTGACCTCCATCCCGCCGCTCTGCTGGTCTTGGTCTCGTTGCACTGGAATGGTAACCTTTGCCCGATGCCTTGGCCTGTGCTTGCTCCCTTTGCACTGAAGGGGAAACGAGGACACTGCACAGGCCGGCGCCCGCCTAATCTCGATCGTCATGGCTTGCGTCACAGGCTCCTCGCGAGGCACCCCTGCCATGATCTCTCCGCCTCCTCGCGAGCCTTCCTGATGAGGCTGCTCCTGAGGAAGCCTCCTGTCGTCCGCCCCGCAAGGCTTGGCCCCTTGCGAGGGTCTTGAGCTTGAGCGGATGAGGCCGGGCCGCACTGGGCCCCCACTCGAGCCACGCCGCAGGCCGCAGGCAGGCAAGTCTGGGGACTCCTGTTCCCAGAACGCCGACTGTAGCCCCCAGGCCCAAGGCGCGCCCGGGCTTGGCTTAGCAAAGAAGCTAAGGGGCAAGCGCGAAGCGCCGCGGGCCCCAATAGCCTGCGGCCTTGGGTGCCGCGTGGCGATTGATTGGACGTGGGCGTCTGCGCTTCCCCACGATGCCTCGGCAACCGCTCGACTTGTCAAGTCCCTGCATGCAGAGAAATGGGTCACGATTACCTGCGATCATGGTGGCTGGCGGTTGGCCTTCTCCGGCTATAAGTACGGGGCCACGTGAGCCTCGTTAGCTCATCCCTTCCTGCTACTCCTTTCCTTCTCCTTCCTCGTCCTTTCTTCTCCTTACGCCAATGGCACCAATCCGCTGGTTTTCTGCAGAAGAGAAAGGAAAGGCCCCCCGAGAAGGTCTTGACCCTCTTTCGGCGAAGAAACGGCTAGTCCCCCGCCGACGAGATGAGGGTTCTTGGCAGGAGGCGCCATGGCCCTGGTACGAGCGGCCGCCTCCTGGGTTTCCACTGCCCTTGTATGCCCGAATCGAGGGCCCTGGGGAAGAGGGCGTTGAGCGACACCGCCTTCCTGTGAGCTCGTGCTTCACGCCACCATGCCCCCAAGCTCTTGCATCCGCCTTCCTCCCTCCTTCGCCTTCGAGATGCCACCGAGCGGATCTCTGGAGCTCTAGCTGTAGCACGCCGACTGCAGCACCCTCGCGACCGGAGCAGAGGTCACGGTCGTCGCTCCGGGCAAGGTCTATATGACCCGGGGCTGGGGTGAGATCGCCCGGGTCTGCCGCACGGAGGGTGCCCTCATAATTCATCTTGAATATGACGGCGCCTCCCCGATGTTCTTCAACGTCTTCGATGCTGAAGGACGCCGGTTGGAGTGCTGCCCCAGGGAAAGCGGTATGGGCATCGGACTGGCGAGGACCTGGCCTTCCCATCGGCCTTCCAGCAGCTCTTCAGGCAGCAACGGAGGAGCTGGGGAATCTAGCGGCTCCCCCGAGCCTCTCGTGACTCCGGAGACGAGCGACGACAGCTACGAGCCTCCGAGCTCGTGCCGTACTCGGAGTAGGGCAACTGCATCGGGCCACCGACACCACTGATCTGGGTGGGGTTGGCGCCGGCGCCGGGCAGTCCACTGTTGATGATGGCGTCGCTTGCGGAGGCACGGGAAATT
Source organism: Triticum urartu (assembly GCF_056163025.1). NCBI lineage: Eukaryota > Viridiplantae > Streptophyta > Magnoliopsida > Poales > Poaceae > Triticum > Triticum urartu. The sequence continues at coordinate 186,519,030 of NC_141873.1, read as the reverse complement.
AGCATTCCTTAGGATTAGCACCTCTTGTTCCCTGCAAGGAATCGAAGCAACACCCCGCGGGGGTATGTAAGGCGCCTGCCATGTCTTTTGCAAACATTATATCCCTAATATGAATCGATGCGAGATGCTTGTCCTGTCCCGGCTCGGCTCCCCCTGTCTATCTTGGCGAGGACTTAGCGCTCTACGCTGACAGGTCCCAGTTCCCAGGCAGGCTTCAGCCGTCGCTGGTATGCCAGGTCACGATGCCGTGGTCAAGGCCAGGAGGTGAGCGGCCCGAGGTCCGGTAAGAGCCCCCGAGTCGCGATGCTCGGGAGGTCCCCTTTAGCGCTCGAGAAGCCCTCGCTGGGCGAGAAAGGAAGGCAATGTCGCCGTGACAGAGCTGCACGAGGCGAGGGTTTGGTGCTGCGTTGGTCCAACTCCTGTAAGGGCATGACTTATCTTTTGAGTTTGGGGTAGTCCTTCGACGGGGCGCCCGGCCCGAGCGGCGGTAGCTGGGGTGCTGCTGGGTTAGGTCCTCGCGAGCTTCTTCCCACTTCCCCACATTTTCCTTAATGCTCTACGTCGTCAGGTCCCGGCCCTCGAGCGAGCTCAGCCGCCACTGGTATGACAGGTCGCGATGCCGTGGGTCAAGGCCAGGGGGTGAGGGCTGGAGATACAGTAGGAGCCCATGAGTCGCGATGCTCAGGCGCACCTGTTTTAACGTGCAAGAGGACCGTGCCGGAGAGAGGGAGAGATAGCCTGCGACATCCCCAATGTTGCTCCTGGAGTGGGTCCTGCATACCAATCACAAGGAGAGACAAGACCTGTCACTACGGTTGCCAGCCAACCATTGGTCGCTCCGAGGGAGTGATTGGGGCACTGAGGGCCTGATGAGGTGGCGCCATGCGGGGATGCCGCGGCCAGAGCTCGACCACTCAGATTTATCGGCGTTGCAGGGGCGGACCCGTACATAGACGTCGTGCCAGAGCGAGCGGCTCCATCGGTAGGTTTCAATCGAGCAGGCGATTAGGTCAGGTATCTTAAGTACGAAGGAGAAGATTCATTTCAAGTAGATGCGGGAGAAGAAAACGCCGCTGGGCCAGGCCCGAGCAGTTTGGGGATGATGCAGCCCGAGGGGCGCCCCCAACAAGGTAAGTAAAGTGTGTAAGTAAAACGGATACGTGCCGCAGGGACGGACCCACGCGACCTGGGAACAACGCGGCCCTGTGGGCTCTCCCAGCTAAAAATGCAACTTGAAAGATGTCACCTGATGTCGTTGAAGATGAAGCGATGCCGTAGAAGTGGACGACGCGCAGTGAAGACATCGACCCTCACGAGCCCCCAAGCACAGGAGCCTCGGGAGGCTCCGGGGGCACGGGTAGGTCTTCGAGGGCCATCTCCACCTCCGCCAGGACCGCACAATGCCTGACCTCCTGAGCCTCCAGAATGCTCCTCAGTAGGCGCTGATGAGCGGCGATCGCGGTCGGCAGGCCGAAAGGCATGCGAACGTAGCTGTGAGGTGGACCCTTGCAAGGCCCCACGCGTGAAGGCCAGAGGCGCTCCTGAGACGCGGCTCGGTTGAGCCCTGGCACATCGATGCAGATGCGCAGCCCACCGTCCTCGCCTGGATGTGGGGCCACGGCGGGCAAGCGGCGGCTGCTGCGCATGACTCTCGACTCCTGCAGCTCCTGGGTGTTTCCTGCGATGAACTCCTCAGGGTTTGGTCTTCCTTCCCTCGTACCTTCTTGAGGGAAACGTGCCTGGAAGCACCCCTCCAAGTGGCGCCCGAGCTCCTCCCTCGTGACCTTGGCAAAGTCGGTGGCTCTCCAATAAAGAGCCCCCGAGCCCTGCCTAAGGAGGGCGCCGGGCGCGCTTTCCTTTGCGACAGAGGGTGGCGCTCCCTGGACGGGCATGAATCTCGACGCAACGCTTCCGGAGGCGCCTGCCTCCTTATGGCTTGGGCCAGGCGAAGCCTTCCTCTTCTTGAGGGTCGCCTCGGGAAGTCTTCCGCTCCTGTGATCTAGGTCTTCGATTGTTGCGGCTTGGAACGCACGCTCAAGTGAACACACCGCGTCCCTTTCCTCACAGGGTACGGTGATGACTCCACCCCTTCCTGGCATCTTGAGGACATTGTAACCATGGTGAGTCACTGCCATAAACTTCGCTAGGGTTGGGTACCCAAGGATGGTGTTGTATGGAAGGCGAATGTGGGCGACGCCGAAGTCAATGAGCTCGGTGCGGTAGTTGTTGTGCTGCCCGAAGGTGACTGGCAGGAGAACTTACCCTACGGGAACGGTGGAACCATCCGTGACTCCTGAGAAAGGCCTGGTCGGCTGGAGCTGATCATACGGCAGTTGGATATTGTCGAACGTCTCGACGGACAGGACGTTGAGTCCTGCTCCGCCATCCATGAGGGTCCTGGTGACCTGCACATTGCTGATGACTGGGGAGCAAAGCATCGGGAGAACTCCGGCCGTTGCCGCACACTTGAGCTGATCCACTGAGCTGAACGTGATGGCGCATGCAGACCACCTGAGAGGGCGTGTGGCCTCAAGCTTGGGGAGGACAGCATTCACCTCGCGAGCAAACTGCTTGAAGATGCACTGTGATGCTGGGGCCTGGGCGCCACCCAAGATGCAAGCAATTGCGCGCGGCTCTTAGAAGCCCCCAGCCCCCTCGTCTTGATGTTGGTCTTCGTTCCTTCTTGGTGGTGGAGGTAGAGAAGGGAGGCCTGCGTTGCCGTGCGCATGATCCTCACGAGGCTGATCCCTCCAGCCTCCCTCGCGAGGCTGGTCCTACCAGCGATTCTTGCGAGGTCAGTCACGCCACCCTTGGCGAGGGCCACGGTCTTCCCATCATCCACCTCTTCCTCCTCCTTGGCCATAGCCCCTGTCGTTGCGCTCGGGGCATCGGTCGATACGCCCATCTCGCACGGCCCTGAGCTCTTGGCATTCGTTGGTGTTGTGGGTGTGGAGGTCGTGGTACACGCAGTATCGGCTGCCCTTGGACGACTCAAGCTGATCCCTGCCTTGCTTGGTATCTAGCTCCGCTGCGAGCACGGCAGCTCCCTTATGCTTCACTTCCTAGGCCTTGGGCTTTTTCTCTTCTGGGTCGGCAGCCGGGAGCTCGACAAGGGACAGGCGTCCTTCCTCAGCCCTGGCGCACTTGGTTTGCCAAGTTGAACAGCTCTAGGGATGTGCACAGGTCTTCATGGATTGCCAGCTCCTCCTTCATCTTGATGTCGCGCACGCCGTCGGAGAAGGCTGAGATAATGGCTTCCTCAGTCACCCTGGAAATCCTGAGGCAAGCGTTGTTGAAGCGCTGGATGTATTTCTGCAGGGTTTCCCCAGGTTGTTGCTTGGTGCGGCGCAGGTCACTTATGGCCGGGGGCCGGTCGCGAGTGCCCTGGAAGTTGGCGATGAAGCGAGTGTGCATCTTGTCCCAGGAGGAGATCGTGCTGGGAGCCAGGTTTAGGAGCCAGGTGCGGGCACCATCCTTGAGCGCCATGGGAAACGAGTTCGCCATGACCTTTTCGTCTCCGTTGGCGGCTTCGATGCCCAGCTCGTAGAGTTGCAGGAATTCCGCAGGGTCCGCCATGACATCATAGCAAGGGGGCAGACGAGGCTTGAACTTGCCTGGCCATGTGACACCGTGTAGCTCAGGGGTGAAGGCGCGGTAGCCTGCTGTGGCCACCGGCGCCCTTTGCTGGTGCTGGGCCTGCTCCTGGTGATTACCACGCGCCGCCGCTTGGAGCAGCGCGGGGTCTCAGCGTGGAGGCGCAGGGACACGATCTTGGCGCGCTGGTGCTGGGAGCGCGCGAGCACCTTCTTGGGGACGAGGGATCTCTTGGCAGCTCCCATCTTGCCGCGCAGGCGCCGGACGTGGAGGGTCTCGCCCTGGGGCTGCGCGCCTTGGAGCCAGGGCGCCTTCTTGGGGAGGAGGTGGCGGAGGTGCCTCCTGATCCTCGCCCCCTACGCGGAATGGAGGGCAAGGAAGCGAGAGGGACGGCAAAGGAGAGCCCCCTGCGGCATTGACAAGGTCAGTGATGCGGGCGAGCCAGTCCTCCTAGAGGTCGTCGACGGGGCGGTATTGCAGGAGCTCTCTTGCCAGGAGCAGTGCGGCATGCGTGTCCGTGGGGGCGCGACGGGAGTGGGACGACGAACCGGCTGGAGTCGGTGACGGGGTTACGGTGTGGCCCTCCCGCCGCACCGAAGGATGCTGGGACGAGGCCTGCTGCTCGTTCCCCGCTGGGCCGGTGGGGGCGTTGGCGGCAGGCGACGGGGAACGACGAGGGTGTCCGCCGACGGGCGCCGTCTGGGCGACGCGGGTGGCGAGAGCAGCCCGGAGCTCGGCGCGAGCCCGACGAGCGTCAGCCATGGACACGACGGAAGATCACACGCGAACAACGGAAGAAAGATTCCGGCGCACCCCTACCTAGCGCGCCAAATGTTGGATTTCGGGTTCCGGCAGACCCTTAAGGTTCGAACTCTCGGGTGCGCATGGAGATCTTTCCCCTACCGACTCGCGCTTCTATGGCTCGCAAGAAATCTAGGCTAGAAAGAAGAACACACAAGGGACACGAGGTTTATACTAGTTCGGGCCACCGGTGTGGTGTAATACCCTACTCTAGTGTATGGTGTAGTGGATTGCCTCAGGGGCTGATGATGAACAATACAGGGGAAGAATGGCCTCGCGAGAGGTGTTCTTGAGCTGGTGCAGTGTGTTCTACTTCGTCCGGACCTTTCTCTCTTTCTTTCTCTTCTCTCTTTCTTTCTCTCTGGACCTCTCTCTTCTTCTTTTTCCTCCTTGGCCCTCTCTCTCCCTCTTTCTTTGGGGGCTAGTCCTATTTATAGAGGCCCTGGTCCTCTTCCCAAAAAATGAGCGGGAAGGGCGCCAACAATTGGCCATTTTGAAGGGGAACATATAGTACAAGTTATCCTGACCAAAGGTGGTCTTCTGCTGCCAAAAGTACTGGTGATGACGCTGTCTTGGGCTCCATGGTGACCTCCGTCCTGCCGCTCTGCTGGTCTTGGTCTCGTTGCATCGGAATGGTAACCTTTGCCCGATGCCTTGGCCTGTGCTTGCTCCCTTTGCACCGAAGGGGAAACAAGGACACTACGCAGGCCGGCGCCCGTCTGGCGCCCGCCTAATCACGATCGTCATGGCTTGCGTCATGGGCTCCTCGCGAGGCACCCCTTCCTTGATCTCTCCGCCTCCTCGCGAGCCTACCTGATGAGGCTGCTCCTGAGGAAGCCTCCTATCGTCCGCCCCGCAAGGCTTGGCCCCTTGCGAGGGTCTTGAGCTTGAGCAGTTGAGGCTGGGCCGCACTGAGCCCCCACTCGAGCCACACCGCAAGTCGCAGGCAGGCAAGTCTGGGGACCCCCGTTCCCAGAACACCGACAGTAATGGTGTATCCGAACATCATAAACGTACTTTATTGGAAATGTACAATCTATGATGTCTCTTACCGATTTACCACTATCATTTTGGGGTTATGCATTAGAGACAGCTGCATTCACATTAAAAAGGGCACCATATAAATCCGTTGAGACAACACCGTATGAACTGTGGGTTAGGAAGAAACCTAAGCTGTCCTTTCTTAAAGTTTGGGGTTGTGATGCTTATGTGAAAAAAGTTTCATCTTGATAAGCTCAAACCCAAGTCGGAGAAGTGCATCTTCATAGGATACCCAAAAGTAACTGTTGGGTACACCTTCTATCATAGATCTGAAGGCAAGATATTTGTTGCTGAGAATGGATCCTTTCTAGAGAAGGAGATTCTCTCTAAAGAAGTGAATGCAAGGAAAGTAGAACCTTATGAGGTAACTATACTAGCTCCCTTATTGGAAAGTAGTTCATCACAGAAATCTGTTTCTGTGACTCCTACACCAATTAGTGAGGAAGCTAATGATGATGATCATGTAACTTCAGATCAAGTTACTACCGAACCTCATAGGTCAACCAGAGTGAGATCCGCACCAGAGTGGTATGGTAATCCTATTCTGGTGGTCATGTTAATTGACCATGACAAACCTATGAACTATGAGGAAGCGATGATGAGCGCAGATTCCGCGAAATGGCTTGAGGCCATGAAATCTGAGATGGGATCCATGTATTGATAGAGGCAAAGGTGTCCCGATGTTTCGATGAGATGGTGGCTATTGTTTTCTGTGGGAGTCGACCTTGACGATCCGACTACGAACGTGCGAGACGTCGCACCTTAGCAATCGCTAAACCAACTTCCGAGGGTTATTGACCACGCCGGAGCACGATCAACCTGACCACGAGGGTCTGTTTCCTGCGAGCAAACGAAGAACAAGCAAGAAACTGAGATTGCAATCGGAATATTGTGAATATAAGATGAAAGCTTTATTGATCAAGGTGGGGTTCTGTGACATCTTGGTCTGGTCGTTGGACACAAATGAAGTACGCGAAGTTGCAGCTATGGCGAACTTTTAATCTAAACAAAACCCAAAGTCTAAATGACGACCTAAGGGCTGTATATATGGAGGAAGAGGGGGGAATTTCGTGGCCCTTGAGGGTGGGGTCCGAAACCAACCCTAACTCTTGTTTCCCCACACATACGGACTCTAAAAATAGCCTATACTTAAGTATTTTGAAATTACATGGGCCTGGCCCATTAATAAGGTGACGCAGCACCTAGAATAGCCTATGGACGAATATTATGAAGTGGCATCTTGTATATTTCGTCCAAGGCTTCATGCACTCCTTATGGCGGCTTCAAAGTCCTGAAATCATCACTTGTAACTCCGTTCTTGATCCCCTTCCGCATGCCATCAACTCCATGCGTGTTCTTGCTCCAATGTTCATCCTTCTCCAAGCTAGGCCCTTCATTTGTAAGCAAAACAAATGTATCCAATTTAGGCAGCATCATAATCTCATGAACATTAGAATCATTACCAAGAAACGAAAGTACTTGGTAATTTAATTGGCGTGCGCGAGCTCTAGTAATTGGTCCAGTATATGTAACAGTAGGGGCTGTGGGTGTAACAATGGTATTGATGTCCTCATCATGTATGAGAACAAAGTGTGGACTTTGTTTGACTTGCCAGATGATTGGCAAGCCATAGAAAATAAATGGATCTTCAAGAGGAAGATGGGCGCTGATAGTAGTGTTACTATCTACAAAGCTAGACTTGTCGAAAAATGTTTTGACACCGTTCAAGGTGTTGACTATCATGAGATTTTCTCACTCATACTGATGCTTAAGTCTGTCCGAATCATGTTAGCAAATTGCCACATTTTATGAAATCTGGCAAATGGATGTCAAAACTACATTCCTTAATGGATTTCTTTAAGAAGAGTTGTATATGATGCAACCAGAAGGTTTTGTCGATCCTAAAGGTGCTAACAAAATGTGCAAGATCCAGCGATCCATTTATGGACTGGTGCAAGCATCTTAGAGTTCGAATATACGCTTTGATGAGTTGATCAAAGCATATAGTTTTATACAGACTTGCGGTGAAGCCTATATTGACAAGAAAGTGAGTGGGAGCACTACTGCATTTCTGATAAGTATATGTGAATGACATATTGTTGATCAGAAATGATGTAGAATTTTATGGAAAGCATAAATTAGTGTTTGAAAAGAGCTTTTCAAAGAAAGACCTCGATGAAGCTTCTTACACATTGAGCATCAAGATCTATAGAGGTAGATCGAGACGCTTAATATGTTTTTTCAATGAGTACATACCTTGAAAAGATTTTGAAGTAGTTCAAAATGGAACAGTAAAAGAAGGAGTTCTTGCCTGTCTTGCAAGGTGTGAAGTTGAGTGAAGACTCAAAGTCCGACCACGGCAGAAGATAGAAAGAGAATGAAGGTCGTTCCCTATGCCTCAGCCATAGGTTCTATAAAGTATGCCATGTTGTGTACCAGATCTATTGTATACCCTACACTGAGTTAAGCAAGGGAGTACAATAGTGATCTAGGAGTAGATCACTAGACAACAGTCAAAATTATCTTTAGTGGAATAAGGATATGTTTCTCGATTATGGAGGTGACAAAAGGTTCATCGTAAAGGGTTACATCGATGCAAGTTTTTGACACTGATCCAGATGACTCTAAGTCTCAATATGGATATATATTGAAAGTAGGAGCAATGAGCTAAAGTAGCTCTGTGCAGAGCATTGCAGACATAGAAGTTTGCAAGATACATACGGATTTAAATTTGGCAGACCCATTGACTAAACTGCTCTCACAAGCAAAACATGATCACACCTTAGTACTCTTTGGGTGTTAATCACATAGCGATGTGAACTAGATTATTGACTCTAGTAAACCCTTTGGGTGTTGGTCACATGATGATGTGAACTATGGGTGTTCATCACATGGCGATGTGAACTAGATTATTGACTCTAGTGCAAGTGGGAGACTGAAGGAAATATGCCCTAGAGGCACTAATAAAGTCATTATTTATTTCCTTATATCATGATAAATGTTTATTATTCATGCTAGAATTGTATTAACTGGAAACTTGATACATGTGTGAATACATAGACAAATAGAGTGTCACTAGTATGCATCTACTTGACTAGCTCGTTGAATCAAAGACGGTTAAGTTTCCTAGCCATAGACATGAGTTGTCATTTGATTAACGGTATCACATCATTAGAGAATGATGTGATTGCCTTGACCCATTCCGTTAGCTTAGCACTTGATCGTTTGTTTACTGCTATTGCTTTCTTCGTGACTTATACATGTTTTTAGGACTATGAGATTATGCAACTCCCGAATACCGGAGGAACACTTTGTGTGCTACCAAACGTCACAACGTAACTAGGTGATTATAAAGATGCTCTACAGGTGTCTCCGACGGTACTTGTTGAGTTGGCATAGATCAAGATTAGGATTTGTCACTCCGATTGTCGGAGAGGTATCTCTGGGCCCTCTCGGTAATACACATCACTATAAGCCTTGCAAGCATGATAACTAATGAGTTAGTTACGGGGTGATGTATTACGGAATGAGTAAAGAGACTTGCCGGTAACGAGATTGAACTAGTTATTGGATACCACGATCGAATCTCGGGCAAGTAACATACCGATGACAAAGAGAACAACGTATAGTGTTGTGCGATTTGACCGATAAAGATCTTCGTAGAATATGTAGGAACCAATATGAGCATCCAGGTTTCGCTATTGGTTATTGACCAGAGACATGTCTCGGTCATGTCTACATAGTTCTCGAACCCGTAGGGTCCGCACGCTTAAAGTTCGATGACGGTTATGTTATGTGTTTATGTGTTTTGATGTACCGAAGGAAGTTCGGAGTCCCAGATGTGATCACGGACATGACGAGGAGACTCTAAATGGTCGAGACATAAAGATTGATATATTGGTAGCCTATATTTGGATATCAGAAGTGTTCCGGGGGAAATTGGGATTTTACCGGAGTACCGGGGGTTACCGGAACCCCCCCCCCCCCCCGGGGTTTAATGCGCCAAGATGGGCCTTAGTGGAGAAGAGGAGGGGCGGCCAGGGCAGGCCGCCCCCCCTCTCCCTCTAGTCTGAATTGGACTAGGAGGGGGGCGGCGCCCCCCATTCCTTCCTCTCTCCCTCCTCCTTCCCCATTCTCCTACTCCAACTAGGAAAGGAGGGAGTCCTACTCCCGGTGGGAGTAGGACTCCTCCCTGGCGTGCCTCCTCGTGGCCGGCCGCCTCTCCCCCCTTGATCCTTTATATACGGGGGCAGGGGGGCACCTCTAGACACACAAGTTGATCACAAAGATCTCTCCCAGCCATGTGCGGTGCCCCCCTCCATCATAATCCACCTCGGTCATATTGTAGCGATGTTTAGGCGAAGACCTGCCGCGGTAGCTACATCAACATCGTCACCATGCCGTCGTGCTGACGAAACTCTTCCCCGAGCTCTACTGGATCGTGAGTTCAAGGGACGTCACCGAGCTGAAGTGTGCTGAACGCGGAGGTGCCGTACATTCGGTACTGAGGATCGGCCGATCATGAAGACATACGACTACATCAACTGCGTTGTCATAACGCTTCCGCTTAACGGTCTATGAGGGTACGTGGACGACACTCTCCCTTCTCATTGCTATGCATCACCATGATCTTGCATGTGCATAGGAATTTTTTTTGAAATTACTACGTTTCCCAACACGTGGACACGGCTATTCAAATAGTTTGACACTCTGCATAGGTTGCACACTTTACCCACAAGATCCAGGAAGATTTCATGTCATCCATGACCCGTGGTACCTTAAGTACCTGGGGTAAGCACCTGATCACTACCTTTCCCTAGTCGTGACCAACATAGAGTCCACTTGATTGGTAACAGCCCCCGTGCCAAACATTTTCACAATTTAATTTGGAGGAGCCACGCTCCCATACTCATCACATCACACATGCATGGGGGTACCAATGGTGTGTCCGGTGCCCTGTGAAAACATTCATGGCTGCCTATCCAAGCATGACCCCGTCCCGAGAGTGACCACGTCACTCCGGTCACTAGTAATGCGGGCATCCATGCTAGCACGAACTAGGTAATCAATAATGCCCTGTCCCATAAGGGGTAGTGTGGTTGTACATGTTTGGTTGGGACGGTAGACAATCTTAAATCTAATCCGTCTCTGTAAACAACACTTTCATCAAGCCTCGGTACACTACCGCTCCACCAAGTAGTGACCAAATTCATCATCATCTCCCAGGGGCATTAGTGGCACCCACTGGGCTATATGCAAGTATGTCATCCACACTTGTTTCTTTCCAAGCATAACCCTGACACCTTTTGCGTAACCAACTACTATAGCATATTTCTACAATCCATCAACACAACTCTAAACAAGGATAGAGTCATGAACAATGCAAGTATCAACGGGTATGCAAAGGAGGCAATCCCAGCAAAGGTTGCCATTCAAGAACCATCATGCACTCGATGAAACAGTGAAAATGTTCTCATGATATAAAAGGGTTCAACATGGTCAAAGGGCTGCTTTCCTGGTTCATCAGAGTCTTCAAATCTTCTGGTCCATCTCTGAGTATTTTGTCTACTTCGTCAACTAACGTCGGAAACAACCATAGTAAGCAACACAACAAGGCAGGAAATAAAAGTGCTCTAAAAATGTGAATTGGACTTTTCTAGGATACCCTTGGTCATATGTGGAATGACCAAAGTGGTTTCATTGGGGTTTGATAAATGGATATCTCTAAACATTTCAATTTGATGGAATCGATGGATTTGTGGATTTGCAAGAAGTGTACAGAAATATATTTTTGAAAAATGAGCAATGGCACCCATTTAACAAAGGATGATTTTAGAATCTCCTAGGAGTTGGTTCCACTTAATTTGGAGTTCAAATGACTTTCCTATGAATTTGCAAATTTGACAAATATGAAGAAATGGCTCATTATTTTGTGTGACACAGAAAGTATTAAGAAATGTTTTCATAAACTAAGTTATGAACATAGAAGCATCTAGGAATTTGAATCATGGCATTTGGATCAAATTTGAGCCCTTTGTGATTTTCTAAAGTTTATGACAGAAATGGGAAAATGGTATTTTGATAATTATTTGTGAAAGAAATATTTCTGAAAAATGTGCAACTAGGACCATGAGATAGGGCATGAATTTAGATACTACTAGAAATTTGAATCATCAAGTTTGGAGTTAATTTGAATTATTTATGGAATTTACAAACTGTACAAAAAAGAAAAAGGGAAAGCTTTGTGCCCAAAAAGGCTGGATCTGGGCGGCAACCACATGCATTTGGCGAGACTTAGCAAGGCAGTGCACTAGGCCTGACCCAGCTGCACGGCCGCACGGGCGATAGCAGTGACATCGAAGGCTCCAAAAGAAGCCATGTCCACTTAACCTGCGGGTCCGGCCCTCAGGGTCGCCGACACGCTAGGCCCATCTGTCGGGTTCATCCCCAACCTCCCGCTTGAACAGAGCAGGGGCAGGGGCGGTGTCGACAGCGGCTTGCCGATGCCACAGGCCACCGTTTCTGATGCGCTGACCACCGGCGTGCTCAAGGGACCCGGCCGCGTCCAACCATGGGTGGCACCGTTGCCCAGGGCCACCGGGTTGAGCAGGGCGTCAGCCACGGCGGACGAGGCTGACGGTGATGGTGGAACTCGATGGCACGACCACGGGAGAGGCCTACGGTGATGCTGGAGATGCTCTGGTGCAGCCCGGAGGGGAGGAGGAGGAGTCGTGGATGCGAATTTTGGCGGAGGCCGACGGCACGGCTCCGGCCATGGAGGTGGTTGGACGGCATGGGGAGGGGAGTGGGTTGGTCCAGGGGGTGCAAGGAAGGGGGAGAGAGCCAAAGGAGTAGAGAGGGGGCTCGGGGGTGGCCATAAGTAGCCGACCCGTGGCTCACCGTGGACGCGGCGCATGGGTCACCGTGGCAATGGCTTGGGCGGCAAGGGGAGAGAGCGAGGGGTTGTCTTTGGTGCTCGTGGGGGTGGAGTAGGGCGCCAGGAAGAGAGAGAGGGATAGGGGCGAGCTCCGGGTGGAGCCACGAGCTCGCACATGCATTGGCGGGCTCGGGCGGCTCTCGGGATGCGTGGCACGGGCAGGATAGAGAGGGAAAGGAGGGGGCCAGCGCGGTGGCGTGTTGCGGACGTCGAGGCACCTCGACTGGCACAAGGGGAGGCTCGAGGTGGTCGAGGGACGCGGCGTCAATGGCCGAACGCCCTGCCAGGCGCTCCAGGGCGTGTTTTTGGCCGGCATCCGCGGCTTTTCCGCGCGCACCCGCGCGTCCACTTGTGTCTAGGGACTGCAGGGGGAGTAAACAATGTGGAAATGGCATCGTATGTCCTGGGGATCCACTAGAGGAGAGAGGGGGTTGAGAGAGAGTGGGAATAATGATGTCCAGAGAGGGAAAATGGGGTTCTCACCCCCATATAATTGAGCTGAGGCCACGAAACTGTTTCTAGTTGTAGAGGGGTTCTAGGACATGCTGTGGTAAAGATTGTGGATCAAGGAGATTAGTGCAAGGGGCTGAAACATTGAATTTTAAATTGTCTCAAATGGTGTTTGATGGTGGTTTGAGCTAGAAAATTAATTACACTTGACATGAGACTTAACAGGATGGAATGGTATATAGAAATAGAGTGTTCCACCAAATTTGAGCTCATTTTGGAAAAGTTGCCAATGCAACTTTTGTAAACCCTAGAAATCAACAAAAATTGGTTTTCCAAGATCTAGTCATGCAGAACCATTCCCCTTGATGCACCACTTGGTGTAGTGCCATCATTTGGGGTTGTGAGCATGACCACAAGGTTTGGGGCCAACTGGAAAAAGTTGGCAATGTAAAGTTGTTCAAACTTGAATTGGGACAGAGAGGGTTTTGTGGCACCTTTGTGATCCAAAACAATTTGGATTGAGCTGAAACTCTACAAGGTCATCCTATTATGCAAACGTCACGTAATAGAATTTTCCCTGATTTATTTGAAAATATTTCTTGTAGAAATATTTCAAATAGTTTAAATGGACAGAAATGGTTTTGGAGAGTTTTTCCCAATATTTTGAACATGACCATGTGTTCAAACTCTTATATATGGAAAATGTATATCCACTGAGTTTCCCTGATTTTTCTCAAATATTTTTGAATCTTTAAAATAATTTTAACCTATTAAAGACCATTTCTAGCCTTAAGAAAATCTTTTAAATAAAATATGAAAATAACTTTTCAAATTATATTTTTCTGGTTTCTGGGTGTCCTATATCTAATAGGAGTCAAATATAAATTTTGAAAGATTTTAACACCCTTAATTAAGTACTTGTAGTTCAAGTCTCAATTCAGGGGGTTTTGGAAAACCTAATTCAGAAAATACTTTGTGGCCAAAATATTTTTGCAAGAAATTATTTTTATGTCCTGCACACATGGCATGATCATTGGGCAAGGTTTTGGATCAAGGAGAAGGAGTATAAGAGTTGGAGGATTTATTTGATTTTTAGAGCACTTGCAACCAAGACACAAAAAATCAGATCAAGCAAAGACCTAAACACTGAAAAGTTTTTGTCAAACCACATTTTATCATGATTTATTAGCTTAAGTGTTGTGGCATGAAAATCAGGGTGTGACAAGCAGTTAGCTGCAATAAATGTTTCTCACAACAATCCTTGGAATGCTGACTATGCTAATTACATTGTTGCTAAATATTTAGCACCTAGTTTTACATATCAACAAAAGAAAAAACATTCTTATATGATTTAAGACACTACTTTTGGGATGATCCACATCTTTATAAACAAGGAGTAGATGGTGTTATTAGATATTGTGTACCTGAGCATGAATAGGGACAAATCCTACGGAAATGTCACTCTGAAGCTTATGGAGGGCATCATGCTGGAGATAGAACTCTCACAAGGTACTGCAAGCTGGATTTTATTGGCCAACTCTCTTCATGGATGCCCGTAAGTTCGTCTTATCTTGTGATGAATGACAAAGAATAGGTAATATTGGTAAGCGTCAAGAAATGCCTATGAATTATTCACTTGATATTGAACCATTTGATGTTTAGGGATTTGATTTCATGGGACCTTTTCCTTCCTCCAATGGGTATACACATATTTTGGTTGTTGTTGATTATGTAACTAAATGGGTAGAAGCTATTCCAACCAGTAGTGTTGATCACAACACCTCTATTAAAATGCTCAAGGAAGTTATTTTCCCATGGTTTGGAGTCCCTAGATATTTAATGACTGATGGTAGTTCACACTATTCTTGGTGCTTTCCGTATAATGCTTCCCAAGTATGATGTTAACCATAGAATTGCATCACCTTATCATCCTCAGTATAGTGGTCAAGTTGAACTTCACAATAGAGAAATAAAATTAATCTTGCAAAAGACTGTCAATAGGTCCAGAAAGAATTGGTCTAAGAAATTAGATGATGCACTTTGGGCTTATAGAATAGCATATAAAAATCCCATGGGTATGTCTCCTTCTAAATGGTTTATGGAAAAGCTTGTCATTTTCCTCTTGAATTAGAACATAAAGCATATTGGTCAATCAAAGAACTCAACTATGATTCTAAACTTGCCGATGAAAAGAGGTTATTTGATATTAGCTCATTAGATGAATGGAGAACCCAAGCTTAGGAAAATGCCAAGTTGTTTAAAGAAAAAGTCAAAAGATGGCATGATAAGAGAATCCAAAAGCATGAGTTTAAAGTAGGAGAATATGTTCTTTTGTACAAATCTCGTTCCAGATTCTTTGCAAGAAAACTCCTCCCAAAATGGGAAGGCCCCTATGTCATCGATGAGGTTTATCGTTCAGGAGCCATCAAAATAAATAATGCCGAAGGTACTAACCTGAAGGTTGTTAACGTGCAACGAATAAAACATTATATCTCAGGTAAGCCCATTACTGTTGAAAGTAGTATTATTCAAACTTTGACAATGGAAGAAAATATAAAAGAGTCGTTCCGGAACACTCCAGAATCATGAAAATAAGGAGGTACATGATATGGTAAGTAAACGGACTCCGAACAGTCCGCAATTTTTTTTTAGTTTTGCAATATTTAGAAAAATAGGAAAATAAGAAACTTCCAGGAAGCGTACCCTAGTGGGCAAAAGACCAGGCGCGCCCAGGTGGGTTTCCAGACTCTGTTTTCCTACACCTTGCTTGTTTCCCATGATAAAAAATCTTTATATACCCCCCGAACCTATTGACCAGTGTATCGCGGAGAAATCTTCTGTTTTCTTTTCCTTGCTATTTTCTGTCAGATCCCATCTACCATGGCTTCTTCAAGCTCCTCCAAGCACAAGTTCTTCAAGAACGTCATCAACCCATATCTGGAGGAGGTGGTGCAGCACCCCCAAGCCATCCAGATGCATGAGGGGGTGCTTCACATCTGCGATGTGTAAGGTCCCAAGGGAACGGGAACCATGGAAGTCAGGCTTGAAGCTATGGAGCAGGAGGTCTTCCGGTGCAAGGGGATGGTGGAGCATGGACTCAATGCCAATCACCTCATAATCATGGACCTCTCCCATGATCTCAAGGTGGATGGCAAGCCCATGAAGGACATCGTCTTCACCCTCAACGAGCAAATCATCTTCCTCCAAAGCCAGATCTACGATCTCCCAAACCAAGTCTTTGAATATGAGGTGAGGTTTAAAGGTATTAGTTTGGCTGCTAGTTGCAAGACCCATGAGACTCAGTCCTCCTCTTATGATGGTGGAACACTGCTGTCGGTGTCAAAACCGGCGGATCTCGGGTAGGGGGTCCCGAACTGTGCGTCTAGGCCGGATGGTAACAGGAGGCAGGGGACCCGAAGTTTTACCCAGGTTCGGGCCCTCTCGATGGAGGTAAAACCCTACGTCCTGCTTGATTAGTATGGATGATATGGGTATTACAAGAGTTGATCTACCACGAGATCAGAGAGGCTAAACCCTAGAAGCTAGCCTATGGTATGATTGCTGATGTGTATGTTGTCCTATGGACTAAAACCCTATGGTTTATATAGACACCGGAGAGGGTTAGGGTTACATAAAGTCGGTTACAATGGTAGGAGATCTGAACATCCGTATCTTCAAGCTTGCCTTCCACGCCAAGGAAAGTCCCTTCCGGACACGGGACGGAGTCTTCAATCTTGTATCTTCATAGTCCAGGAGTCCGGCGAAAGGTATAGTTCGGCTATCCGAACACCCCCTAATCCAGGACTCCCTCAGTAGCCCCTAAACCAGGCTTCAATGATGACGGGTCCGGCACGCAAATTGTCTTCGGCATTGCAAGGCGGGTTCCTCCTCCAAGTACTTCATAGAGGATCTTAAACATGAAGATAGTGTCCGGTTCTGCAAAATAAGTTTCCACATACTGCCCTAGAGAGAATAATATTTACACAAATCTAATCTGCTGATGTATTCCATGGTGCGACACACCACGGCCAAGCCTTTATCCGAGTCGTTTAATTACCCACCTCAGCGTGTTATGCGAGGTGGTTTCCTTGGCACGTCTTGTTAAAGCATAGATCATGTCCCCTCATTGCGGGATTCTCATCAATATGGGCGTGGGTAACCCAACCGCTTCTAGGACTCCTAGATCATAGGCAAGTCCAAACGGACACGGGAAGGACGCTTGATATCCACCCTCTTTATAAAGGGGCAAAGATTTTACTTTTCCCTCCCGTGCTCAATCGAATCCTTCCCCCGCCTCAAGCTCAAACGCCCAAAGCTCAGGTCAGGTGCTCCTGACCTTCAGTCATGTCCGGATCCAGCCTTCAAGGTCGATGGATGCCCTCCTCCGTCACGGAAGAAGACATCAAAAAGTTGAGGGAGGCCAGGTATGTGACCGCCAAAATGTCGCATCGGCTGCCTCCCCGGGGGCAGGCCGTCCCCTCTCCCAAACCCAACGACAGCGTCGTGTTCGTCCCCCACTTCCTCCGAGGTCTAGGTTTTGCACTGGATCCTTTCGTCAGGGGCTTGATGTTTTATTACGGGCTAGATTTCCATGATCTAGCTCCGGACTCCTTCCTGCATATCACGACTTTTGTTGTCGTATGCGAGGCCTTCCTCCGGGTTACCCCCCACTTTGGCTTATGGCTCAAGACCTTTGAAGTAAAGCCGAAGATGATCGAAGGGCAACATGCAGAGTGTGGAGGCGCCTCAATACACAATATGACGGGAGCTCCGTGGCCCAAAGGTTCCATCCTAGAGGTGTCTGCATTGTGGCAACAGGAGTGGTTCTACATCACGACTCCTAGAAGTGCCAAGTGGGCGGCCGCCCCCGTTTTTCGCTCGGGCCCTCCACCACGACTGATGTCATGGATCAGCGGAGGACTGAGCTGGGGTCCATCCAAGGATGTGCCTTTACTGCAAAGGCGCATTCGAGATCTCTTCAATGAAGATCTCAGTTTGGTCGCGGTAATACAAGTTATGCTGGTTCATCAAGTCCAGCCTTGCAAATGTCGGCCCCTTCGCTTGTGGGAGTTCAATCCTGAGGGCCCACGTGCCATTCAAAATTTTCTCGGCCTGACGCACGAGGACATGTATAAGTTATTCTTTGGACCTCAAGTAGAGAGTTCAGAAATCAGCGAGGATGTGGGCCTGAGTAGTAACCGCGCCGTCGAACAGGTAAGGAATCTTCCGGCCGAACATATTATCTTTCCTTCGTTATGAAGTTATTTCTGAGAGTTTGCTTTCTCGACCAGGACTGGCTAACAAAGGCAAAGTTGATTCATTGTTCGTCCCCCCTCCCTGAGGGTTTGGAGAATCCGGTATTGGAAAAGATGCTCCAGGCCGCACCTTGCCCAGATCCCTTGAAGGAAGATACTGTGGAGGATAATGCGGGTGGACGCGGGCCCCCAACGCTGCCTATTCTAACCGAGGGAGCGAGCGTCTTCATGAAGGAAGACGACCGGAAGAGGAAAAGGACTGCGCCCGGGAATTCGGAAGCCGAAGCTTCCGAACGGGAGAAGAAATCTTCCACCGAGGGCCCTACCTCGGGGGGCGCTGCTGCCGCACAAAGTCCGCGGGGGGATCAATTCTCCCAGGAGTCGCAAGTGACCCGAAAATTTTAATAGTACAGATATGCCATCCTTTTCTTCTGAGAAAATAACCACCGCATATATTTGTGCAGTTCGGGCCTTATCCCCTCTCAAATGAGCTCGTCTTTGGGGGATCTTCTTCCAGAGATGATGGAGAGCGAGACGCCTCCTCCGGACTCCTCCGCTCCGGAAGTGGGCGACCCTGAAGTGTCGTCGCGGAGGGCCTCTCCAAGTTTGGAGAGGCCAGAAGGTGATCCTGTTGATCCCCGAGGCTCCCAGTGTCCGGCTCCCGAAGAGAGTAGACAAAAGAGTCCGGCGCCGTCTAGTTTGCGATCGGACGTTCTGAGGGAGTTGGTGGGGCGAGCGGCCATCTCAGATGATCACCGTGTGCTGATGAATATGGTGATGGAGAGGATATCGCCCGCCGAAAGCGGATTGCATGAAGCTTTTATGAGTCTACTGACAGGCTTTGAGGTACGTAAAAAGTAATGTGTAATAGTCCTGCACATGCTAGGTGTGCCCTGTGTAGATAGTAGCCCCTGAGACTCTGGTTGTCATCGGAAACGATGACGAACGGAGGATCATATTCCCAGGTAATAACCATACTGCCTTTATGTGCAGGAGATGGAAGCTCCGGTGGCCAGCCGGACTAGCCAGTTTGCCCGTTTAGAACGGCAGTTGGATGCAGCAGATGCCGACATCGAGCTTGTTAACAGAAGGCTTGACGAGGCGCAGGGTAAGTATCCTTGTCTGGTAAACGCCACATAGGAAGAGTATGATGCCAGTGTTTTTAACATGTTATGACTGCAGATGGAGCTGCCACTGTTGAAGCCTTGCGGGCGGAACTTGCCCGAGCCAAGGAACAAGCAAGATTGGGTAATGCGGCTGCTTTGAAGGCGGCCGAAGAGTTGCGAGCCGAGAATGCCGCACATGGCGAGAGCCGGAAGAAGATGGCCAATATGGTCGTAGAATTAAAGGCCGCCGTAGACCGTTGCCGGGCTCTTGAAAATGAAAACCAGGCGAAGGCATCGGACCTTGAGAAGGCTGCTGTAATGGGAAAAGACCTCCGCTCTGCTATGAGGGCAAGGAAGGAGGAGCTGCGGGAAGCCGGGGATATTGTAGCCGGGAAGTCCTTTATGCTGCAGAGGAAGTACGGAGATCCACGGTATGCCCCTCTGGATCGGCTGTGGAGTTCGGAGGATGCATATATGGATTTGGCGGCGAGCGCTGCCGATGCGGCCAAGTACTTCCAGAGTCAGACAGACCGTGAAATAGACAAGCTGTTTTGGAAGCAATTCCTTTCTCCCGAGCGTCCGCTTTCGTTGACGGACCAATTAGCCGAATGGGACGAACTAAATAGGTTGTCCGGACTCTCCATGAGGTCTGTTGTGGATCAGCTATGGCCGGGAAGGTCAAAACCGAGCAACTATTTCAGCTTGGTGCAGCAGGTCCTTGATGTGGTGCCGCGCATAAATGCGATGAAGAGGTCGGCGTGCATAGAAGGCGCATGGATGGCCTTTGCCCGTGCTAAAGCATACTGGGCAGAGATGGATGCTACCACTGTTGCAGCGCAGGATTCGGCTAGAGGTCGAATGTAACACCACGGATATGATTTACCTATTATGTAATCCAACTCTTGCCGTTTCCGGCCTTAAGTTATTTTATTTTCTTGGGTTCGGGTTTTTGTCTCCGTGTGTTGTTGTCGTTGTCATGCATCTCATATCATGTCATCATGTGCATTGCATTTGCATACGTGTTCGTCTCATGCATCCGAGCTTTTTCCCCGTTGTCCGTTTTGCATTCCGGCGCTCCGTTCTCCTCCGGTGGTCTTTTCTACCTTTCTTTCGTGTGTGGGGGTTAAACATTTCTGGATTGGACCGAGACTTTCCAAGCGGCCTTGGTTTACTACCGGTAGACCGCCTGTCAAGTTTCGTACCATTTGGACTTCGTTTGATGCTCCAACGGTTAACCAAGGGACCGAAAAGGCCTCGTGCGTGTTGCAGCCCAACACCCCTCCAAGTTGGCCCAAAACCCACCAAAACCCTCTCCATCACCTAGAGCGTTCGATCACGATCACGTGGCCGAAAACCACACCTCATTTGGACTCTCCTACCTCCCTCTATGCCTATTTAAAGACCACCCTCTCGAAATTCCGGATCCCCTCCTTCCAAACCCTAACCCCGCTCCTCTCCAGCCGCCGGACATGTCCGAAACCTAGCCGGACACGTCCGCCGCCGGCCCGTGCCAATTGCAGCTCGACACATGGAGCGCAGGAGCCCCACATCGCCGCCGCCCGAGGCCCGCCAGGCCCGCTCGGGGCCCTCGAGGCCCACGTAGCCCCGCCGCCTCCATCCCGCGCCACGCCGCCTCTCCCTCGCGCCCGGCCGCCGGCGCCGCCGCACGCCATTGCCGGGAGCTCGCCGCCCTTTGCCGGGCCCCGCGATGCCGCCTCCTCGCTGGCCGGCGCCCCTCGTCGCCCCGACGCCGCCCCACCGCGAGCCGCCGACCTCCTCCGGCCGTCTCCGACCTCCCCGGTGCCGCCCCGCACCGGATCCGCCGCCTCCGCGTCCACTCCGGCGGACCATCTCCATTTCCGGCCATCTTCGGCGTCCGTGCAACTACAGTGCCAGATCTGGATCTGGATCCCGAAGGGTTGACTTCCCCCGAAACCCTACCTAAATTGCGTTTTTCATCGTGCTATAACTTTGCATCCGTAGCTCCGTTTTGGGCATATAGCATATCAAAATGTTCGACTCAGAGAGTACATCATTTCATCTCACTGCATGATTTTCATTTGAGTTCATCTTGATGCCCGAAATGCTGTTGGAAGAGTGCTATTTGAGATAATTGTCAGATCTGCTGCTCCAATTAGATATTTGTCATTTTTTCCATGATTATTGTGTGCATGATATGCTCCTGAGCTCTACATGACTTTTGTTATATGTTTTGCCGTCTATCCAGAGGTGAAACCCATGTATTTTTGTGATGTGTGTGGTGACTAGCACAAGCTTGCAAAGTGGAGCATTCGTTAATGCTGATTTCAGGGACTTAGCAATTCCACCAAGTCCTTGATTTGATTATTTCAATATGCCATATGTTCTTGTTGTTTCATAGTGATCCGTGCTTTTTTTGAGGATGATCAGTAAGGATGATTTGTTAATCTTGTAGTGCTCTATCCATCCATGTCTTTGTTTGAAATTATGGAGCACCCTAACTTGAGTCAATCGAGCTCTACTTTTGCTATTTCATGAATCTGGGCAGATTGTCTACTTGTTAGCGATTTTGCCAAGGATGTTGTAGTTCATCCGTGCATGCTATGTTATTGTTCTTGCCATGTCTAGCTTGTATAATGTGTATTCTTGATGGGTGTATGCTTATATTGTCATGACTTGCTCTGTAGTGAGTGCATCGAGCTCGTAAAGATGCCTACTTGATATCTGATTTGCATGCTCCAGTTTTCACTAAGTCTGTGATCTGATTATGTTTTTGCCATGTTCACATGCTTGCAAATGTATTTTCTGATCCCTTTTGGCTCAACGTCAGTAAGGGACTTTTGTTAAGCTCTTTGAGTATCTTCATGCCATGCTTTACTTTGCCATGTTCAGGTCCTGTAGCATATAGTTTTCATGCTCCAAAGTGTGCTACCTGATCTGAAATTCCAGACAAGTGTTAATTTCACTGTCTGAAATCTGTTTACCAAATGCATTTTTCCATGCTTGTTTGAACCTGTTAATGGACGAATTGGCCATATCTCAGTGCTCCTATTTTTTTAAGCATCATGAATGGGTTCCTGCCATGTATTCTGTTGCCATGTTTGAGTGCTGTGGCATGTTCATCTTGTTGCATTTAGATGGCTACTTGCTGTAAATCACAGACCGGTGCCATATTTGAATCGCTTGCCATTTCCAAACCGTGACTCCGATTCCGGCGTTCTTTATATCGTTTTCAAGCGATTTCATCTCACCTTTCTAGTGGCACTCTTGGATTTCCAAGTTGAGGCCAGGTTCATTCATTCCTTGTCAAATCTTGCATATGCATCACATATCGCATCCCGCACAGCATACCATGTTTGCATCATATTGTTTGAGCTTTGCACATGGTTGATTGTGTTCCGTTTGCTTGTTTGTCTTGTTTGGGTAGAGCCGGGAGACGAGTTCGCTAACGAGGAGCCCGTTGAGTTTGCTTTCGAGGATCCAGCCAACTCTGACAACTTTGCAGGCAAGATGATCATACCCTCGAAATCACTTCTATATTTGCTTTGCTAGATGCTCGCTCTTTTGCTATGCCTATGCTACGATACCTACCACTTGATTATCATGCCTCCCAAATTGCCATGTCAAACCTCTAACCCACCATGTCCTAGCAAACCGTTGATTGGCTATGTTACTGCTTTGCTCAGCTCCTCTTATAGCGTTGCTAGTTGTAGGTGAAGATTGGAGACCGTTCCTTGTTGGAACATTATTTACTTGTTGGGATATCATTATATTTCCTTGTTATCTTAATGCATCTATATACTTGGTAGAGGGTGGAAGGCTCGGCCTCTCGCCTAGTGTTTTGTTCCACTCTTGCCGCCCTAGTTTCCGTCATATCGGTGTTATGTTTCCGGATTTTGCGTTCCTTGCGCGGTTGGGTTATAATGGGAACCCCTTGATAGTTCGCCTTGATTAAAGCTTTTCCAGCAATGCCCAACCTTGGTTTTACCATTTTCCACCTAGCCTCTTTTCCCTTGGGTTTCCGGAGCCCGAGGGTCATCTTATTTTAACCCCCCCCCGGGCCAGTGCTCCTCTGAGTGTTGGTCCACCTCGTCAGCCGCCGGTGGCCACCAGGGGCAACTTTGGGCTGGCCTACCGGAAGTTTGGACAATCTGAGTGTGCCCTGAGAACGAGATATGTGCAGCTTCTATCGGGATTTGTCGGCACATTCGGGTGGTGTTGCTGGATTTGTTTTAACTTGTCGAAGTGTCTTGTAGAACCGGGATACCGAGTCTGATCGGAACGTCTCGGGAGGAGGTCTATTCCTTCGTTGACCGTGAGAGCTTGTCACGGGCTAAGTTGGCACTCCCCTGCAGGGATTTGAACTTTCGAAAGCCGTGCCCGCGGTTACAGGTAGATGGGAATTTGTTAATGTCCGGTTGTAGATAACTTGAACCTTAACTTAATTAAAATGAATCAACTATGTGAGTTACCGTGATGGTCTCTTCTCGGTGGAGTCCGGGAAGTGAACACGGTGTTGGAGTAATGCTTGCCGCAGGTTGTTCTCTAGGTATTCGTTCGCGCTTCGCTTTCTCTTCTCGCTCTCTTTTGCGAACAGGTTAGCCACCATATATGCTAGTCGCTTGCTGCAGCTCCACATATTTACCTTGCCTTACCTATAAGCTTAAATAGTCTTGATCGCGAGGGTGCGAGATTGCTGAGTCCCTGTGGCTCACAGATTACTTCCAAACCAGATGCAGGGCCTGATGACTCCGTTCCAGATGACGCGCTTGAGCTCAAGTGGGAGTTCGACGAGGACTCACGCCGTTACTATGTGTCTTTCCCTGATGATCAGTAGTGGTGCCAGTTGGGGCGATCGGGACCGGGTCGCATGTTGGGTTGATCTTTTATTTTGGCGCCGTAGTCGGGCCATGAGTGTTTGAATGATGTAATGCTATTTATGTACTCTGATTGACGTGGCGAGTGTCAGCCAACTATGTTTCTCCCCTTTTATTATCTATATATTACATGGGATGTTGTGAAGATTGCCTAACTTGCGACGTTGCATTCAATGCGGTTATGCCTCTAAGTCGTGCCTCGACACGTAGGAGATATAGCCGCATCGAGGGCGTTACATCGAAGGGCTGCTGAGCACTACTTTGAGGAAGTTCTTGAGGGTGCTCGTTTGATAGAGACCCAGTGCTCAAAAAATATTATGTTTGAGTGACATGTAATCTCATTTTAAGCGAAATGCTTTTATAAATTTTTATGAGGCTACTTTTATACTTTTGCCTGAAAGTAATGTGATGCCTCTTGGGCGGCCGTTTATGTATACATGTGTATAACCTGAAAGATTGCAGTCGTCGGCTTCAACCCCCACGCATATAATGCGGAGGTGTTCACAAAAACACGCGTTCACACTTAACCCAATGTCTTGGTCCTATTAAGGTGGTGATAGCGGAGCGAGCGAGGCAACCAGACTATAATGCTTTAACACTTTCACTTAGCCATAGGAGTTTGACAGTGGGGCTACTAGATAGCCCCTGGTGGCTCCGCACTCTCCCGATCCTGGGGTGCATATATGCCTGGCCAGAAAGCGGCCCTTCGTTAAGGCGGAGGAATTCTAACATTCCCATGGGTCATCGAGTGGTTGACCAGTCTCACACTAGATCATGACAGTCAGTTTTTGGCTTTCTCTACTAAGGTGCTCGTCCGGATGAACCAGGGCACAATCGCAGTAGTTCTCCTGGTGCTACCTTAGCCGGTAAAGCGCAACGTAAGGCACCAAAACACAGGAGCCGGGCAAACCCAACATTTGACCAAAGACAATGATTCAGAGCTGATGCATATAGGGCCAAACTCGCGACGCCGAACACTCCCTAAGGTATTCGGTCTTTGTGGTATAAACCGGGCCTGAAGAATGGCCTTTGTAAGAAGCCCCTTGTGTCCAGGTACGTGCATTGTTCTGGTGTGGCCACATGCCAAGACGTCAGCATCCTTCTCAACGGTGGATATGTATCAACAAGAGACAGTAAAAAAGGTTTATGTAGGGTCTTAATCTAAAAAGAATCCTTGGGTCGGGTCCCTGCTCACGTCTGTGCCTGTGTCTCCATTGTGCCGTATCCTGGATGGGTGTAGCACGATGATCATCTGTAAAAGAGTGGAATTTAGGTAAAAAGGTTGTCGTGCAAAAGGATAGTTTTCTAAAGAAACCATGTATAATTCAAGATAAGAAGAAATCGCCACTCATCTGCGTGCGTTGAGCCCCTTGTACTTTTGAAAGATAGGGGTGTGACCGTTTATTCGATATGAGTAGCGGCGCCGGACTTGATTAGTTGTGTTTGAGGTCTTGACGACCTATTGGATGCTTTTGCTGGTCCGGGCGCCTTTAGTATGCGGCTGCCAAGGTAGCCTCACTCTCTTCGGCGCGCAGAGATCGCTTGATACTTCCGTGCACTGAAATGATGCCACGTGGACCGGGCATCTTGAGTGTTAGGGAGGCGTAGTGTGGTATTGCATTAAAGCGAGCGAAAGCTGCACGTCCGAGTAGTGCTTGATAGCCACTTCTAAACGGAGCGATGTGGAAAGTTAAATGCTCACGACGGAAGTTATCGGGGGAGCCGAATATAACTTGTATAGGAGGGAGCCCGTACAACGAGCCCCTGGGCCTGGTGTTACTCCTTTAAAGGTAGTATTGCTATGGCGAATTTGTGTTGGGTCTAACCCCATCCCGCGGATTGTATCCTGATATATTAGGTTTAGGCTACTGCCGCCATCCATCAAGACTCGTGTGAAGTGGTATCCGCCAATTACTGGGTCTAATACCAGGGCAGCCCATCCTGCGTGCCAGATACTTGATGCGTAATCGCGATGGTCGAAGGTGATCGGTTGAGACGACCAGTGGCGGGACTTCGCGGTGACAGGCACTTGGGTATATTTTTCAGGGAGTGCCGCATTGTTTTTTCTCTTGATCACGTGTAACACGTTTACTGTGTTGACTTCGGGTGGAAATTTCTTTTGTTCCCCCTTGTCTTGCTTGGGAGGTTCGTCCTCGTCTTCACTTGGTGTATCCTCCCCCTTGTGTATGGCGTTAAGCTTGCCGGACTGCTTGAAGACCCAACATTCTCTGTGGGTATGATTAGTAGGTTTGCTAGGGGTACTATGGATCTGACATACTTGGTCCAGAATTTTGTTGAGGCTGGACAGTTCATCCCTGGTGTCTTTGGAGGGCGGCTTTTGGTTTGGCCGAGGGACTTTGAATCCGGCATTTACTGCCGTGCCCTTCGTGCTGTCTTCTTTATTCCGGCGTTTGTTATTGCTGTTGCGCGATTTCCCGTTTCCTTCTCTAACTTCAGATGTACTGGGTCGCTGGTGCTGCATCTGGCTAGCCAGCTGTCCTCACCCGCGCAAAAGCGGGTCATGAGGTTTGTTAATGAGGCCATCGTTCTCGGCTTGTTTTGGCCGAAGTGTCTGGCGAGCCATTCGTCGCGGATGCTGTGCTTGAAAGCCGCTAAGGCTTCGGCGTCCGGACAGTCGACAATCTGGTTCTTTTTAGTAAGAAACCTATTCCAAAGCTTTTGGGCTGACTCTCCGGGCTGTTGAGTTATGTGACTCAGGTCGTCCGCATCCGGAGGTCGGACATAAGTCCCTTGAAAGTTTGCACGAAAGGCGTCTTCGAGCTCTTCCCAACTTCCAATGGAGCTTTCGGGGAGGCCTTTGAGCCAGTGACGAGCTGGCCCTTTGAGTTTGAGAGGTAAGTATTTGATGGCATGGAGATCATCCCCTCGAGCCATATGTATATGAAGGATATAGTCCTCAATCCAGACCCCAGGGTCTGTTGTTCCGTCG
The DNA here is from genome assembly GCF_056163025.1 of Triticum urartu. NCBI lineage: Eukaryota > Viridiplantae > Streptophyta > Magnoliopsida > Poales > Poaceae > Triticum > Triticum urartu. Next base: position 186,492,040 of record NC_141873.1, on the reverse strand, counting down.
TATGCCTCTATGTTTACGGGCTTGAATCCCTCTGGAAATTCATGGTCCAGCACCTCATTGGTGAAACATAGGGGGTGTGCGGCACCCCTGTAGCTGGGTGTGCCGCGTTGTTCGGATGTTTGTTGTGTTGCATTGTATGCTGGGGCGCGCTTGCGTGGTCCATAGATGGATCTTGTTGCACCGTCCTTTGGGTGCGAGACCTCGCATGGGTCGCGTGTTGTATTGTGAGCGGCGTTGAATGTCGTTCAGTGGTGGTAGAGGGGTCGTCTATCCGACTACGTGGCTTCTTTGATATTTGGTTGTGGGGGGTCTGAGACCTCCTCATCGAATTCGGGTAGCAGCTTCCGCTTTGGGTAGCTCTTGGAGGGGCGATTGTCGCCGTACCTTGCTACAGTGTTGAGTATTTTGCTCCATCTGAATTGGAGCGTGTTTTGCGCGGCCTTGAGCCTCCGCTTGTGCTTTTTGAGGCTCCTTGCGGTGGCAACGAGCCTTTTACGGGCCTTCTGCTGCTCCGAGTGCCTGTCCGGCGTTATGTCATCCGGACCATTATCATTGATAGGATTTGTTTGTTCAGTTTGGTTATCCGGATTGCCGTTGTCTGGCAGCGGTTCGCCTTGCTCCAGCGCTGGATTAGTGTGATCGCTATTTCTGTCGAGGCGGGATTTGGGGCGACGCTTGCGTCGCTGCTTTGACTGCTTTTCGAGGGAACAATCCTTCGGTGCGTCCTTCCGCTCCTCGTCGTCATCTTTGGGTGCGTCCACCATGTATACGTCATATGACGAGGTGGCGTTCCAGGGCTCGATAGGCGCTGGTTCTTCATCGTCTCCTTCATCAGCGTCCATACTGTCAATGTCGTCGGAGTTGGTGTCAAGCATGTCGGTTAAATCGGCGACAGTGGCTACCAAGTGGGTGGTGGGTGGGCTTTGAATTTCTTCATTGTCCGTACCCCAACCTTGCTGACCGTAGTCCGGCCAGGGCTCTCCTGACAAAGAGAGAGACTTCAGTGATTTCAGGATATTGCCGAAAGGCGAGTGCTGAAAGACGTCCGCGGCCGTGAACTCCATGATCGGCGCCCAAACGGATTCGCTCGGCAGGGGCGCGGAGGGTTCGGAGTCCGGTGAAGAATCCGGCTCCATGGAGTCACGAGTCTTGCAGAGTACGGGGCTGGTGTTCGGCTCAACCGCCGTTGGGATCGCAGCCCCCGAGGTGGCGTCCAACCTCCCATCCTCGATCGGCGCGGTCGGCTCCAAACTAGGGGTCGGAGCCGATGCGGGTGCGGCCTCCAGGGCACTGTTCGGCGGCAGAGCTAGATCATGCTCGTCGTGACAGTGCGGCGTGCTCGGTAGTGGTTCGAATCCGTCGAAGACCAAGTCCCCGCGGATGTCGGCCTTTTAGTTTAAACTTCCGAATCTGACCTGACGGCCAAGGGCGTGGCTTTCGATCTGCTCTAGATGGCCAAGTGAACCGGCCCGTAGTGCGAAGCCGCCAAAGACGAAGATCTGTCCGGGGAGGAAGGTCTCACCCTGGACTGCATCGCCATTGATGATCGTAGGAGCCATCGGGCCTGACGGTGACGGCATAGAGGAACTCTCAATGAAAGCACCAATGTCGGTGTCAAAACCGGCGGATCTCGGATAGGGGGTCCCGAACTGTGCGTCTTGGCCGAATGGTAACAGGAAGCAGGGGACACGAAGTTTTACCCAGGTTCGGGCCCTCTCGATGGAGGTAGAACCCTACGTCCTGCTTGATTAATATTGATGATATGTGTATTACAAGAGTTGATCTACCATGAGATCAGAGAGGCTAAACCCTAGAAGCTAGCCTATGGTATGATTGTTGATGTGTATGTTGTCCTACGGACTAAAACCCTCCTGTTTATATAGACATCGAAGAGGGTTAGGGTTACATAAAGTCGGTTACAATGGTAGGAGATCTGAACATCCGTATCTTCAAGCTTGCCTTCCACGCCAAGGAAAGTCCCTTCCAGACATGGGACGGAGTCTTCAATCTTGTATCTTCATAGTCCAGGAGTCCGGCGGAAGGTATAGTTCGGCTATCCGAACACCCCCTAATCCAGGACTCCCTCAACTGCCATGGAAATCGAGGAGAAGATCTCTTCATCACCACCACCTTCTTCTTCATCACCAAAAGAGAATTGATATCGGGTATGGGCACTCCCCTTGGCTTCCACCAAGCTTGGGGGAGGTGCCCCGGTATCGTATCATCCCCACTATCTTTTGCCTTTACTTATTTTAGTTCTATCTTTTGCTTTAGATGAATAAAATTTAGTTCGATCCTTTCTTTTTGAAAGTTAGCTTAGTGATCTATCCTTGTAATCATGTGCGAGATATATAATAAAATTTAGTTTGAGTTTTTTCTGTCTTTACTTTCATGTTGCAATTAAAAAAAGGAAATAAATAAAAAGAAAGGAAATAAATGAAAAAGGTCATATACTAATCTTATGGTAGGTGATGACACCACATAAGGAAAAGTATAAGTAGAAAATTTTATTAGAGATTGACAAACATAGAATTAGTCAATGATGCAACTCATGAAAGAATTAATAAGGGAAGGGAAGATTCACATATAAATATACTATCCTAGAAATCTTTTGTGAATGTGATCCCTCATCAAAATATTATATGCCAAAATTGTTGACGTTGGACAAGGAAGACAACTTAATGGTTTATGTTTGTTTATATTCACCTAGAAGTCATATTGTCATAGATCCTTTAACATGTGGTGCTTGCCCCCTGCCTTTGCTATCCAAAAATTCCGCACTAAGTAGAGATACTACTTGTCTATCCAAAAACTCTTAAACCCAAATCTTATTTTCAAGATTCCACCATACCTACCTAGGGATTGAGAAAGGTCCCTCAAGTAAGTTGTCATCGGTGCAAAAAGGCAATAAAAATTGCGTCTAAAAGTGGGAGATCATTTAGTGTAAGAGAAAATTGACCATTGCACGAACTTGTGATGGTGAAGAATAAAAGCGACAGACTGCATAATAAAGGTTGCTATCACAAGGGGCAATGCCACGTGACGTTCTTTTGCATTAAGGGGTTGAGCATACAAACAAATAAGCGCATGGCAACCTCTGCTTCTCTACGAAGGGCCTATTTTTACTTTTATTTATTTACTTTTATGCATAGAGTCAAAGTTTTCCCTCTATTCCTTTTTCTTTATCTCCTTTGGCAAGCATCATGTGGTGAGGAAAAGATCTAGGCATATATCTCCAGCTGAATATAAATAGCATGAGCTATTATTGTTGACATCACCCTTGAGGTGAATACGTTGGGAGGCAAAACTACAAGCCCCTATCTTTCTATGTGTCTGGTTGAAACGTTTTGCTCATGTGTACACGGTGAGTGTTAGCAATCATGGAAGACTATATGATGTTTGAGTATGTGGATTTTCCTAAAGGCTCCAACATGCGACTCTTCCTGAAAAGATGATGAATTGTAGTTGCAAAGTCGACTGAGAACATAGATTGTTGGTTTCTAATAGAGTTTCTACTTTATACTTCAATAATGTGATGATTTATCACTTATTCATGAGAAGTATATGATAAAAGTTCTTTGATAAAAGTCTTATGTTTAAGTTTTCTGCTGTTATAATAATGATCATGATGCTTCTATGTCATATTTTGTTTTTATCCACACCTCTTTCTCTAAGCATGTGGACATGTTTTTCGATTTTGGTTTTCGCTTGAGGACAAGTGAGGTCTTTGCTTTGGGGAGTTGATACGTCCATTTTGCATCATGTTTTCCTACTGTTATTTATAATATTTTTATCCATAATAATGCTTTTTGGAGTAATTCTAATGCCTTTTCTCTCATAATATGCAAGGTATACACAAAGAGGGAGAATTCTGGCAGCTGGAAATCTGGACCTGGAAAAGCTAAGTCAAGCTACCTATTCTACAAAACTCCAAACAAGATGAAACTTCATGGAGAATTTTTATGGAATATATGAAGAATATTGGAGCAAATAAGTACCAGAGGAGGCCCATCACATGGGCACAACCCACCTGAGAGTGCCAGGGAGCCCAGGCACGCCCTAGTGGGTTGTGCTCACCCAGGCCCACCTCCGGTGCCCATCTCCTGGTATATAAGTCATTTTGACCTATAGAAAGAATAAGGAGAGGACTTTCGGGACAGAGCGCCGCCGTCTAAAGGCGGAACTTGGGCAGGAGCACTTTTTCCCCCTGGCAGAGCGATTCCGCTGGGGGAACATCCCTCCCGAAGGTGGAAACCATCGTCAGCATCATCACCAATAACTCTCCCATCTTGGGGAGGAAATCTCCATCAACATCTTCAACATCACCATATCATCTCAAACCCTTGTCCATCTCTTGTGCTCAATCTTGTTACCGGAACTATAGATTGGTTCTTGTGGGTGACTAGTAGTGTTGATTACATCTTGTAGTTGATTACTATATGGTTTATTTGGTGGAATATTATATGTTCAGATCCAATATGCTATTTAATACCCCTCTGATCTTGAGCATGATTATCATTTGTGAGCAGTTACTTTTGTTCTTAAGGTCACGGGAGAAATCATGTTGCAAGTAATCATGTGAACTTGATATGTGTTCGATATTTTGATTGTATGTATGTTGTGATTCCGTTAGTGGTGTCATGTGAACGTGGACTACATGACACTTCACCATATTTGGGACTAAGGGAATGCATTGTGAAGTAGAAATTAGATGATGGGTTGCGAGAGTGACAGAAGCATAAACCCCAGTTTATGCGCTATTTCGTAAGGGACCGATTTGATCCAAATGTTTAATGTTATGGTTAGAATTTATTCTTAATACTTTTCTCATAGTTGTGGATGCTTGCGGGAGGGTTAATCATAAGTAGGAGGTTTTCTTCAAGTAAGAATAACACCTAAGCACCGGCCCGCCCACATATCAAATTATCAAAGTACCGAACACAAATCAAACCAACATGGTGAAAGTGAATATATGAAAATCAGGTGTACCCTCAAGAACGCTTTGCTTATCATAAGAAACCATTTTGGTCTGCCATTTGCCTCAAAAGTATTGGGCTACCTTGCTACACTTCTGCTACTATTATCGTTACTCGCTCGTTACAAATTATCTTGCTATCAAACTACTCTGCTACTTACAATTTCAGCACTTGCAAACATTACCTTGCTGAAAACCACTTGTCATTTCCTTCTACTCCTCGTTGGGTTCGACACTCTTACTTATAGAAAAGAGCTACAATTGATCCCCTATACTTGTGGTTCATCACACACACAAGCAAGGCAAATTTTTTAAACTCTATCGCGGAAAGGGGGTAAAAACTGTTTGTATAGGACGTCTCTGCATTAGTGTATACATGGCAGGTACAAACACAATACGAACATCACAACTTTCAGATAATTCACGAGAAACGTCCTTTGAATAATTTAGCTAAATTGTTGTTCAGATGGTCTCTGCGGCAATGTTTTCTGTTGGTCTCTGTGCCAATAGTGCAATGAGTCATCTATCAAAAGTCGTCGCAAAAGAAATCACTGGGCAATGGTCACCGTCAAGGCAAATAAGAATGCAGTATTACATAAAAAATAATTTAGTATGAGATTAATCATTTGTTGGTAGTTGAGGAAGACATCCTTTAAAAAATAGTTCACTTAACTTCCGGCCTACAGTTGGTCTCTGCGCTAATTGGTGTCCATTCACAAGAAACGTTCTTCGAATCATTCATGTATTTTTTGTTTTATTCGTTGCTTTCTTCTTGGGTGAAGTTGGTCTTTCCGCCCATGCACATAGTTGGTATCTTCAAATGTGTTCAAATAGTTCATTTAACTTCCATTTTATCTTTCACATAATTCCCTTAACTTCTGGGTTGCAGTTGGTCTCTGCGCCAATTGGCACAATGGGTCATCTAGTATACATAGTTCCCAAAAAGTAGGGATAAAGGCATCTAGAGTCGTCGATATTTAGGACAAATTGTAGTGACCAATGTGCACTATATGTTGGATGTTTCCACATTTCAACAAATAATTGACAATCATATGCATGACACATGTATTTACATAGAGTCAAAAATCAGTTAAGTGTAAACACCTACCCATTGAATAACAATACATTGAGGAATTTGTGCCTACATAGGTTACCACTATGTTTTGACATTATGAAACTACAAAGAGAGTGTAATAGTGTGGGTGTACTTACACACTCTTAGTAAGTAAATAATTATAACATGATATAGAGAAGTACATTAATGTGCATTAAGAGAATGCACCCACTCTTACATTAAAGCTGAATTCCTGGGATCATCACTTTTTGTATAGTTTCTGCAATGCCTACTATTTCAATGCCACAATGTTGATATAGTGCTTCTAATGTTTGCAGTACTATTTGTAATCCTTGATCGACTTGTTGATAGCTACAAAGTATTGCTTGATCCACCCTCAGAGACATATGTCCAAACAAATATTTAGTTACTTTTACCTATGAAATGCATTCCTCATGGCTTTGTAGGCGCGGAGATAGTTTTTATGAAGGAATCTGCCAAGTCAAGTTGTTTTCCGCTCTGAATGAACTTCATGCACATGGGTGGCTCCACACTGAAAAGGGTGAGCATTGATGATGGTAGTGCAAATAGCCCGTCTCCACACATCAAGCCTGCTGCAACTGCTGATGATAGTAAAGTGGCACTTTGGCTATTAATTTTAGTCCATACAAACATCACTATAGTGCCTATGCACATATCAATGGGGCCAGATGATCCAATGAAGAATGGCAATGCAAACACGGTGACATTGGGAATGTAGTTCATTATTTTCCATCCTTTCCTCTGAGACACAATTGAGAGTGTGTTGACTGCAATGGCAAAGCAAGCTGCAGCAAAGCAAAACTTTAGACAATGGTCAGGGAGCTCCTTGACACCTCCTGTGCCAACCACCGCGATGGAACGATAAACCCCAGCATATGGACATGGGTATTCTGAGTCTGGTGCTCCAATGGGAATGTGTGCCTTGGCCGTTTTTTGGAAGGCACGGAAGATGCATGGGGTAAGAATTGAACCAGTGATTATACCCAAAATTTGCATGATGACCAGGGCTCGTTGTGAGGTTAGTGTCATGTAACCTGTCTTCACGTCTTGTGTTGCTTGCGAGGAAACATGAAGTGCTGACACCACTAGCCCACATGCTACAAGGCTAGCGACAATTGCACCAGGTTTGGCAACCCATGCTGAGACGATGAAGATTGTGAACTTGGCGTAAGTATATGCAACATTCCAGTCCGTGAGCCCAGTTGCATAGGTATTGGTGAGCGCAAGTATCGGTATAATAATGTAAATTGTAAGGACATTAAAGAAAGTTATCTGGTAGAACATCCTTGGGATAATAATTCCACAGATTATTGCACACACCACGTATGCAGTCACTGGTATGGAAAAAGGTATTCTATTTTCAAGGAATACCTCAATCCTTCTACGATCATCATAATTAAGACTCGGGTGTTTTCTCAAGTAGTTCCCCACCACTGAATCCGTTTCTTGTTGTTTTTGTTTGAAGTCAATGAAGGCAGTGACAAGTAGTATAATGAAGTTATAAATACCATCAACAACGATAAGTGTAACTGTAATAAAGACCTGTTAAATAACTTTGAAGAGTTAGACCACATAAAATGCTAAAGGAAAAGAAAGAAAAAGTAACTTACTGACATATTTATTAGATTTTATTTATGTTTCAACATCTGCTATTTTCTTGTGCGTCTTTCCTAGCTTTAGTTTTATGAGTGACTTGACCCCCATAGTTTTGAGACGAGGAACCAAATAGTTAGCATTTGTGGTTGTAAGTTTGATTGGAAGTTTGCTTATTTTGCAGACTATTCCATACTTCAAAATTTTAATATTTCAAAGGATCAAGTGAAAATTTGTTAGGTCTGGTGGTTGTAATTTGACTGAAACTTCGCCTAATTGTTGGAGACTATTTCGTCCTTCAAAAGTTAACAATTCAAAGAATCAAAAGAAAAGTTGTAAATAGACATGCCAATAAATCCAACAAACAATGAGTTAACACACTATGACTTTGAGTATTATTGTGAAGAAGAACTGCATTATGGTTATGAGTGAAACGGTTACTAAAGTGGGAATTCTATTCGTCCAAGTTATTTAGCCAAAATGAAAAAGGTATGAAATATTCTTAGACTACCACAATAAAAAGGTCGGGTATAATCAAATTGTGTTGTTGTCAATGTATATTTTACTTGTATTTTTCACTTTTAGATGTTCCCTAAAAAGGCTAGATTTTGGTAACAATTAACAACTAGAGACAGGGCTTGAATGCTATCGTATATAACACTTGTGGGAAGTATCACGTAGCGCGTATTTTTGTTTATTTTATTTTCGTGAAAACAACTTGCACTCAACTTTTGACTCTACAAAAATAATCTTCCGCCCTTCATGGTAAATGATAATAGATAAGGTAGAGTTGGCCTATATGGAGGACTACGAAGTGAAATAGATTAATAATTAATATGCTAAGTAAGGTCAGCTAAAGATTGTTATCCGATATCTCAATGCGTAAAATCAGTAATTAATTGTAGGTTTAAACAAATCCTTTTATTTTACCTGTTCTTGCAGATGTCTCGCAAAAGAGGGAGAAATTTTCTAATATTTGGGACTACTTGCTAAGAGAAGTTACTTCCAAAATTTAATGTGCCAAGCCGAGTTCATAAAAAATGGTTAGGACAACATTAATAGATTTGTCTTGTATTTTTTATAAAAAAACTTTAGTAATGTACATGAGTCTATAAAAGGGTGTGGGAGGAAAATAAAACTATCCTAGACAGTTCAGCGAGCTATAACAGTTGTTTGTAAAGTTGAAACTAAGAGATTGCGAGGATATATTTGTCCACACTAGCTCCACCGCCATGTATTTTGGGGATAACCATGATAAATCGATGCTCTTTCATTAAAGATCAAACAAAGTATATTTAGATATTCTACAATAATTGCATCGAATTTTGTTTGATCGGACTGGGAAATGTGATTATAGCCCGCAATATAGATGTAGTAATCAGACTCCATAGATACAAATAAACTTAGATAGTATTTTATAAAGTGCAATTTTTTTCGTATAGAAGTAGTATCTTGGTAAAAAATTAAATTAGATGAAATTCCAACCAACAATTAAATTCTTTAGTACATACCTTGTATCCATTTGATCCAACTAAACTTGTTGGATTACTAGTGTGATACCATTGCCCACTTTTTGTTTCGAGAAAAGGGAACAAAAAACCCCATGATGTGATGCCTCCGACTAGCAATGTAATATTTACCATAGGTGGGCAAATCATTCCCACACCAATAAATGTTGTAGAAAAGTCAAAGAAGAACCTGTAGGCACATGATTATATCTATCATTATCCCAAGTAGCTCACTTGTGTTTTCTATAAGGGATATACATGGCTATATACAATTGTTGTTTCTTTGAATTTTTTTATTGAGTTTGTATAATATATTTAACCTATTTGAAGTTCCAAATTTACATCTAGTTGTAATCAGAATAAATATGCTTATAGGGTGAATGATTATTGTTATAAGAGTCATACTCGTGCATCTAAAAATGTCACAAAAATCCATCAATATCCAACGTATTAGAACATCTGTAAAGGCAAAAAACATTGGGAAAATGCACAAAGGACTACATCATGGTATTGGAAAACATCAATAATCATGCATGTGTAATTCATATTTTTTCACAATATAAATCATGTGAATGTACATTGATGTATACAATTAGGGAGGGTAACTCTACACATAGTGGGGAGTATTAGGGCATGCTTATTAACATGATTTCGTAGGTAAAATTCTCATGTGGCACTATATGTAATAAGAAAAGAGAGACCAATTTTATCTTAATCTAAATAGTTATCTTAGAACCTAATGCAAGACATCTTTTAACTTGTCTCTCACCAAAAGCATTAAGTAATGGTTGTTTGGATACAACACTGAGATATAGTTCACTAGAACTGCTATAGCTAAACATAAAGGAGATTATATACAACTTAAGATATAGTGTGCGGGGACTACCCTCATACTGCATGCCTTATTTATTCTGTGATATATATAATCATTGTTGCATAGTATCAGAAGTTAATATTTCAGATCGTCTCATTTATTATTTTTCATGAAACACAGTATATCATCATTTATCGTGATACATTATCATTATATGATACATAATACTCTTTTCTTCATTTAACGGCATGCCACTTGAGCCAAGTTGCCTGGATTTTTTGTAGATGAGCCAATTGTGCTAGTTGGTACACATGACACCTACTAATACATCCATGGGAAGTATCGTGAAATATGTATTAACAAATGAAATATCAAGATATTGTAAATGGGAAGTTCGTTGTTGAATATAATTAGAGTAATTGTGAATAAATAGGACAATTAGCGCGTGATTCAATTTGAGCTACAATGTTTTCAACTTAGATTATTATTCCTTTGAACAATTCTTGTTCCACGGTGAACTTATATTATCATCCATTGTATCAATTATTTTCCATTTTCACGATCAACTGGATCAAATAGAACTTGGACTTCTTAAACCAGCATCGATGTACAACGTATTAAACATAAGAGCTATCAATCTAGCAGAAGCATAATGTTCATTTAACCTCTATGGGGTGCAGTCAGTTATGTAACTCGCTGTGTGACGAAGCAAAATAGAACTACTAGTGAATAAGACAATATTGTAGAACGTTACATATTGAAATGTTTTCAAATACATTCTCCTTTTGCCACCACAAAAAAAAATCTTGGGACCATCAAAGTGAAATTTATTTACGAAATAAAGCATAAAAATATAATAGCTCAACAATCACCACAATTTCAACGATGTCAAACAATTTGTGAGTCTAGAATATGACATCTCACAAATAAGTCTGTATCTTTCGATAATAAATCTTCCAAGTAACTAATAACATTTATAGAAGGAGTGCATATTTTTCATTTTGTGTATTAACATCTTTTTCAATCGAATATGTTGTTGACTTATTACAAAATAAATATTTTAGTTGCTTCATAGTACGAATAATGTTTTACCAATGTACCATATTATTTTAGTTGCTTCACGGTATATATATATATATACTAACCTCGCACCCTAGAGGGAATAATATGGTATCACTACTGCACATATGTTCATCATGGTGGACTCTAAATCCCCATTCTTTATAGGTATGTTGGAAAACTTGGGCCTCTGGAGGAGCAGCCCACTAGCCCATTGTGGACCCATCAATCATTATAAGTGCAATCAAAAATCATTAATAAAGAGAACTCTGCCCCTATTCACTTTGTCAATTTTACTTTCTGTACAATGGAGTTGATTGACTAATTCATCTACATCTACTTGACTCTTGCTCTGCAACCCTTGGACCAGACTCAGTGGAAGAGGTTGTGGAACATGTTATCAGTACAACATCTCCACCAACTCATCACCAGGCCTACATCCAGCAGTCTTTCATCTATCCTACAGAGATATTAATTCAAATTTGTTTCTCAAAAATGAATCCGCATGTCATTATAACTTTTTCCATGATCCCATAACTTTTTGGATTATTTTATGTATCACGTAGATTTATGAAGTTACCCGAAGGTATCCATGTTCCAAACCAAGATAGAGGAAATAAGGGTGTATGTAGTGTTCAACTAAAAAGTTACTATATCAACTTAAACATTCCTATGGAATATGGTATAATCACTGGAGGTATTTCATTCAACAGAAGGGCTATACGTATGCATCAGCACCGATCAAACTCATGGCAACTACGGTCGTAATGAATCATGGCGCTGCATGTCCTCTGCGGATGAAGGTGTCCCGGTCTTCCCTCTTTAATGATATAAGACGTGGGACGAGTAGATGATCTCGAGCAAGACCCAGACTCTCGACAACATTGGCCGGTCATGCATGCATGCACTAATATGCTAGGATTGAACGTTAGGACCATCAATTAAGAACAAGATTAGGAGCCGGCTTGCCAGTGTAGTTGATGGGCGGAAGTACGCCGTAGAGACCGCAGGCTGTATACATGGCGCCAACTATCTTGCTAGAACAACAGTGCCCTGTGTTTTGAATTTCGGCCAAAAAAACGGATTTCGGCCGAATTTCGGCCATCTGGGCCTGGGGCGAAATCTATCTTTCGCCGAAATTGATCAAACTTGGCAATTTTTTTTGAAAATGGCCGAAATTCGGCCATCTCAGCCAGGGGCGAAAAAAATCTCAAACCGAAAATCAAAACGCCAGCGGCTCCTCTGCTCGTTGTCCATCTTCCACTGCGACAGTGTTCCACTTCCATCACAGTCTATGTCGACCTGATTACTTCCATGCTCCGCGCCAATATCGTGCGTGCGTGTGCTAATATGCTGGGTGGAAGTATGCTGCAGAGACCGCAGAGCACCTAGACGGCAGTCGCCGCCTTGCCAGTGCAGCAGCGGCTACTCTTCTTGCCGTTCATCTTAGACAGTGACCGTGCTTTCCCATGGTCTATGTCTACCTCCTTATGGTCTGACCGCTCAGCACGAGAAACACTCAGGTATATGTGTGTTTGCACACTCATATGTTATATATGTTCATTCCATTGCCTAAATATTGGGTGCCTACCGGACTGCTACAATTTTCAACCTTCCTGCACGTTGCGTTTTGTTCTTTATTCATTAACTAGATGCACAATTTTGTAGCAGACTGGATTCTTTGGCTAGCAGCAATTTTGAAGAGGTGAGGGAGAGGAGAAAGGGTAGCTGAGGGCGAGGTTTTTTATTGGATGTCCCCGAAGGGCCAGAGCTAGGTTTTTTGGTGGCTAAGAGTGAGGTGTGCGTGCGAGAGAACATGTGTTACATCTCTGCATGAGCGCGTTGGCATAAATCCCAGCTAATTATTCCTACAGAAAAACTTCTTTTCAGAAATAAAAGAGTCATTTGGATTAAAAAAATAAGTAAATAAATAATGAGCTATGGTTATGACGTGTGTTTAGCCAAAATTATATGATTTTTCCTTTCTATATGATTATATGGAAAAAGAAACCAATTGTTATTTGGACTGGAATTTGCTGCATATGTTCACCACAAAACAACTGATATATTATGGAAGTGGAAAATATGCACCTAATGAAATTTTGAATAATTGCAAATTTCAGGTGGCATTTGGTGGTATGAAATATCCTGAATGATATATACGGAATCTTCTGGGACAAATAGTGGGTGATTCAGGTATAACATATGATGTCTATCTAAATATCCAATGAGAAAATATAAGAAATCTAAAACAAAACTATATTGGCAACATGCACTAATTTGAAAATGCTAACATATTAGTTTTCATTTTTTTGAATAACCAAATTACAGTGTTCACATAATAAAAGAAAAAGGTGTTCCCTATGTAACTTTGTGAAGTTCTTGCCCGTGCAAGCTCTCTCTTTCCTCCCGCTCCTCTGCCACTGGTTCAAGCATCAATCTGTTACTACAAATTAGTTTTTAAAGTTTTAAACATTTTTTACAGCGCTGTTCAGTGAGAGCTGTGTCAAGTTCATCGTCTTGGAATTGAACACATTCTGACGTGTTTCGATCAATTAGCTAGATAGCAAGGCAACCATCAGTGAGAATGGGAAGAAGGATAAGCGGCAATATGGGTGGAGTGTCATGTTAAAATAGAGGACATGGACATACTTGAATCTGGCTTATTGGGTTAGGTACATGTGTTTTTCTTTTACCCATTGCAACGCACGAACATGTTTGCTAGTTACTATATAATATTGTAATATCAAGTTGTATTCCAAATTATAAGCTCAAATAATGAGGCACTTGTGATTTCACCTTCAAACCTCAAACATTCCCTTTCAAATCTACGATTTCTTCACTTGGAGATGCTCCAGTTACTAAACAATGCACATCCCAACTTTATCGAAACTTTTTAACACAGCCTTTTGAGGTCATATGATCACACCATTCCAAGTCTCATATTTTTCATATTTCATTTATAGTTTTTTCAATAAAATACAAATAACCTCCAACTAAATATTTTTGTTTTCATGCCTTAATGTTTGATGTTCACAAGCATTTCAGAGATAAGACCTACAAAGCTACTCAATAAATGAAATATGAAAGTTCTATCAGATTTTAGGCATTCTCCTATACTTGTTGTTCTAAATTGAGTTATATCCATTAATAACCAAGAAATCCATTTAATGGTTTAAAATAGCAAGTGGACCATAATAAAATATGGTGCAATATTTTATTTTCAATATACAAAATTGTTGGAGCCTCTTGATTAATAGTTAAATGCACTTCATATGCTTCCTTAAGTAGCTACCTCAAAAATCCAAATTATTACATAAAAGAGATGGAAATTAAGGTATATTACTGCTCCATCAGTTCCATAATGTAGGTCACATGGATTTTTTGAAAAATCAAACTTCAAAAGCTTTGACCAAGTTTGTGAAGAAAAACATTTACATCTAGAATGACAAATATATATCATCAGATTCACCATAAGATGTAGTTTCATATTTCTATATAAACTTGGTCAAGTTTGTAAAGTTTCATTTTTAAAGCAATTATATGCACTACATTATGAAATGTAGAGAGTATATAATAGTGAAATATAAGTTTTGGTAAAAATCTGGAGCTCCCTAACCCTAATTATTTTATCCTTTTGCTCAATTTACATCATACGTACTAGTGATGAGCGTGAACACCTACTTGTTACTGGAAGCTACACATAAATGTGGCAAATTGTGATAACTGGGAAAAATTCACCAAGTACTTAGCTCTCATGGTGCCTCCCTCCACCACTCTCTCGAAAACCATCAGCATTACCTTACACCACTCTATCCCTTCCTCCCACTCCATCACTAGTCGACCAATATGGTGAGATTTGAGTTTAGTGCATGGCCTCGATTTTGACCAATGGTAGTTGAGAAGGACCGAATAATGAATGCTTCACAAAGGGACTAAGGGAGACTACCATGAGATAAATTAACTTCTTTCAAAATAGGTTCGGTTCAGGCGACAAAAGAAGATCAGGACAAGATAGACTGAGCCGATTCGGTGACTTCCATAGTCGCCCTCACTAAACTGACTTGGGTCTGAACTACGATTCAGATCAAGTCTTACCGAAATAGGATTTCCTTTTTGTCTCATATGTCACTTGGACTTTACTTTTTTATGTTTTTACCCTTGCAATGGTCAGGTGTGGTTGTCATAATTCATATCTCCTCTAGCTGCAGCTTCAAACGGCAGTGTTGGTGGGCCCACATGGTGCTTTGGGGTGTCCTACCTCACATAGATCTATTGTGGGGGCGTGCTTGGCCACAACATGATGCAAGGCATTGCCATCGTGCTTGGTGGCATCTTCTGCTAGAGTAGCCAATGCCAGAACCTGCTCTGGAAATTGTGGGAATCAACTTCCTAGAGTCTAGCCAAAGCATCTATAAGGTAGCTTACTAAATGCAATAGTTTGCATAGTTGTTTGTTATTTGGTGGATCTAGATTCATATGTTTGATGTTGCTCTATGTGTTGAATTTTAGTAATGTTAGTCTTAGTAATGTGAAACCGAAATGCATCTTGTGGTATTTAATGTTAATATATGTTATATATGTTGTGAATGCATACGGTAGTGCATGTTGTTATTGTTGGCACAGATCCCCTATACGTTGCTTGTAGACGAGTGCTTTCCGTCTAGAGCACACTTGTAGTTGTCAGACCGGCTGAGTTACTTTTGCAGACGGACGCATGTTAACTACGTAGATGTACAAGTAAGCAAGCAAGCAAGCAGCTGGATTGATTCCGGCTAGAACGCACCAGCACAACTCGGCGTAACAGGCACATGAGCACACAGTCGATATGATGGCTAACAGGGCCATGTCGGTCCTGCGATTTGTATTGCTTTGATCGGGTACATAGGTATTTAAAGAAGCTAAACTAGCCTATCTAAATCCTACTTGGATGATTGCACCAAGTCCATACCGGACTGGACTACCTAGCCGTGGTTGACTCCAACAATCACCCCCCAACCACGATGTCCTCACTTCACAGCTTGGACGCGGATCCTTCCCCACATCTCTATGAACTTCTATCGCCCCAAAGACTTGGTCAGAATATCTGCAAGCTGATCATCGGTGCAAATGTAGTTGACTTCAATCTTGCCTTCTTCCACGCAATCCCATATGTAGTGATACCTTATATCAATGTGCTTACTTCTATCATGATGCACTGGATTCTTACATAGAGCAATCGTGGACTTGTTGTCAATGTAGGGCACCACTCCTTCCGGTTCCTTGTCAGTGAGGTCACCGAGTAGCCTTTCTAGCCACACACCTTGTCCTGCCGCGGTTGCAGCTACAATATACTCCGCTTCACAGGATGATAATGCGACCACCTTCTACTTTTGTGATAGCCAACTCACTATGCTTCTTCCCAAGAAATATGCCACGCCCGAGGTACTTTTACGATCGTCAATATCTCCTGCCAAGTCGCTATCACTGTAGCCAAGTTGCTCCACCATCTCATTCCGCTTCTCTCTCAAATAGACACAACCGAAGTTAGTTCTCCCTTTGATGTACCTGAGTATTTGTTTCACAGCTGCCCAATGTTCTGTCATGGGTGCTTCCATGAAGCGACTCACTACGCCAACGGAATAGGCCAAGTCCGGTCGTGTATTCACAAGATACCTTAGGCTTCTGACCACACTTCTATACTCCGTTGCATCAACCGCGGGTTCTTGGCTCGTCTTGCTAAGTTTAAGTCGAGGCTCCATTGGAACATGACTTGGATTGCAGTCCTCCATGCTACAGCTTTCAAGAATCTTCTTTGCATATGCCTCCTGGCATAGTGTGATTCCCTCCGGCTTTTTATGTACCTCGATCCCGAGATAGTATGTCAAGAGCCCTAGATCACTCATCTTGAAAAGCTCCTTCATTTGTAGCTTGAATCTAGCAATCTCCTCCTCATCTGCTCCAGTTATCGAGAGATCATCAACATAGATGCCCACTAGCAGACGATCCTTGCCTTTACCTCGCTTGTACATAGCATGCTCCAGTGGACGTTTCTCAAAACCAAGAGAAACTAGTGTACGATCAAGCTTGATGTTCCACGCCCGAGCAGCTCGGCATAGCCCGTACAATGCCTTGTGTAGTTTCAACACCTTGTGCTCCTCTCCTTTTTTGATGTAACCCAGTGGTTGTATATTAGTTGTAGCTCGGCAGGAGCGCTAGAAATCAACAATGCTCGGCCAGAGGGAGGCGTCTCAGAAACCACGCAAGCAAGGCCAGTAGTTCTAGCTGCCACGGCTCAAGGAAGCAACAAAGATTCTGTGACAGCCTGGGTTTTGCCCTTTCTTATTTGCTTGATTTTTCATCTGAATTTTTTTGAAACTTGGAGTTTTTCAATCTTTTCATATGGACTTAAAAACTTGGGCATCCTTGGCTTTCACCCAAGTGCTTCACTTCCCTCCTAAATCATCATTTCACTTCTGACCAACCCAAAAATAATCTTTGGAATATTTTTCTTAAAAGAAAAATATTCATTTTCTTTCAAAAATCCTAAGCCAGATCAGTTTGCTTCAAAGCAACCCCAATTTTTATGGCTCAGAAAAATCTGAGAAAATTCACAAATATTCTGTGAACCCTAGTGCACCTTCCTGAGCAAAAATATTTGAGCACTTTTTGGAATATTTTTGCTACAGAAAATCTTTTCTGTTCTGGACAGAAATGGTGGTTTCTACAGCAACTACCATTTTACTTGCTCCACTTGACCTGAACTTTCTTATGCATCTTTACCTTAGTAACTTATCACTAGCCTCCAAAGCACAACTTCAAACTCCAAGGCATTTGACCACAGTAACATCACAAAGTTACTGACCAGAAACTTACTTGGTGTGTGAAAACTTCTCTACTGCACCTGGATCCAAACCAAATCGTGGTAACACCCAAAACTACCACGAACAACATGCCAGACATTGAGTTTATGCTTAGATCGACCTGATGTCATAGTTCACGCGGTGACCGTGTTCGTCCAGGCGTGCTGGCATGCAGCCGACGCGCTCTATGACGCGCCCGAGCCTCTGTTGCTCGCTTCCCCGCCTACCCAACCATGCCAAACCTCGCCACCATCATCGTCTCAATACTCTTAACTCCTCCCTGGCACTCGCCGATACCGGAGCTCGCCGCAGCGACCACGGGCAAGGTCCGGCCAGCCCAACAGTGTCGAGCGCACTGTACTCGTCGCCATCCTCTTGATCCTGTGCTCGTCTCCGCCCGCCCACAGTGGCCGCGTGACCTCCATCGCCTTCTCCCCCTCTCACTAACGCCGCTCGTCGCCGGGCGCTGTGGACAGGTGTCCACCGGCGGAGCCCGAAGCACCCTCGCCGCTCGCCTATATATAGAGCCCTCCCCAGCCTCCTCGAGCACCATCCAGCACTCACACACACCCCACGATCGAGTAGGAAGCCGGAGCCTGGCCTGGCATGCCTCGGGCCGCCGTGCCCGAGCTCGAGCTCGCCGGCGGTCCCCTCTGGTCGCTGCAGTAGCTCCAGCCCCTCCCAGGCCTGGGCGACCCCTCCAAGGCCTCTGCCTCTCTCCGGTGAAGCCGTCTCGCCCGCTTGGAGCCCCTGGAGTGGCCTCTGCTCGCCGTCTTCCTCAACTCCGGTGACCTCCACGTTCTGCCTCCGCTTGCGAGGTTGATTCCGACGCCGTCCGACCGCCCCTAGCTACGCTACGGGTATGGGCAGGTGCGCCTCAACCCCCTCTTTCCATCCCTCCATCTCGTTTGGGCCAAGGAGCCCTTGTCGCCAGCGAGAGCTCCGGCGAAGCCGCGACCCCCTCTGTTTCCTTCTCCCTCTTCCCCCACCTGACTAGCAAGGCCCGCTAGTCGCCACTCTGTACGCGCGCCAAGCGGTACGAGTGGTGGCGCCCCTGGGCTTTACGCCTTCGACGTCACCCCCCAGTGTATTTCTTTTATTCAAATTCATTTGAATTTACAAAACACTTCAAACAGCTATAACTCTTCAACCATAAGTCCAAATGAATTGATTCTTTTTGCATTGTGTTCTTTGATAAGAAATCTAGCATCTCACCAAAGATGATATTTTTCTGAGCTGTCTAGAATTTCTGGTGATTTTCAGAAGTGTTCTTGATATTTTCTTTTTGTGTTTAAAATTATTTTCAGAAGGTGAGGCTTGTCTTGAGGATCACCAGGAGGCTTGTGAACCTCATCTGCACTAAGGCAAGCCACAACAACATTTTCATGATGCCATTTCAATATTTGTGATTTTCTTACTTGAATGAAATGATTAATCCATGCATTTAAATAATTATTGAGTTATTTATATTCTATTAAATATTGGTTAGTTGTTATGCTTGATTTACAGAATGGTTGAAACTAGTTTAGTGGATAAAGCAAGTTAAGATTTATTTGAGGTGATGTTAGAAATAATTTTGTTATGCATATTAGCAATTATTTAAAGCTATGTTTTTGCCCTCTTAGATTGATAAAAAATTGTTAGAAAATGTTTTGTTAAATACTTGTTTAATCATATTACTTGTCTTGCGGAATGTTTGAACCCAACTTAGTGATAAAGAAAGTAAGAGTTGTTGATAGTGAAATCTTTTTGACAAGCATACGAGAAATTTATCGGAGTTACTTTCTTGCATAAGAAATCAATAAAACTTGTTGCAAAATATTTTGGTTAAGTTGTGAGTCATTTGAGCAAGTAGAGTATTTGAGTTGTTGACATTATGTTTGGTGTGTATAAGGATGACATCGGTCATTTTTATCATTATATGATGCATGTGTTGTTTTGCATTCCATGGCATGCTATGACACCGGTTATTTTTAGTTTAAAGTTAAACCCGAATATAACTCAACTTGAATATACCGTTGACTAGGTCATGGTGCCGCTGAATCGAGTTTCTTTCCAGTGCAACCACATTTGCCTTTGTGGGAAGGCCTTGATTCGGTCCATTGACACGGCCTCTGGTCGGTGCCTCCATCTAGGGAAGGTTAGGTCATGCTTGCCCTAGCCCGGTAAGCAGACATAATCTTGTGTGCTCGTTGATGAGATTATGGTACCGAGTCCCCGAGTGGGAGTGTTTTGACCACGACGGTGGTCGGGGAGTCTTTGGTAGACACGGGGCCACCCAGGACCAGCCCGTTGGGGATTTGGGTCGGAGTGACCGGGAGAGTGCTGTGGCAATGGAGGGGTTTTGTCGGAATGCCGTTGGTTCACCTGAATGGGAGTACGAGGCCATGGGTTCCGTGGTGTGGGTATAGTGTGCTACCTCTGTAGAGTGTGTAATCTATCGATAGCCGAGTCCACGGTCACGGACACCTCGTAGTAGGTCCCACCATGAGTCAATGTTTATTAAAAATTGCACACTAAGCTATGAACTTTGCATTGTTGATGTATGGCAGAAAGGCCATCGAGGCATTTGGGACCAAATGATGGTCGTGATTGTGATCGCCATAAGGATCACGAGTTGTTCTTGAGAAAGACCACTTTGGTGGTGTGTTTGTGATCTAGAGATGATCAAAGTTGGTAAGCTGTCTCGAGGGACGTTCGAGCATGATCACATCATGTTGACATATAGTGTTGCGTTATTAATAATTGGTTAAATATCATGATATTGTTTGACATTATGATTGTGCCTGTTGTGAGCTTGCAAGTACATTCAATGTACTGACCTAGCGAGTCATGCCAGATTTCAGGAAAGTATCATTGGAAAGGAGCGCGGTTCGAGTCTAGATCGTGTCCACATCGGTGTCCCTGTGATATGGAGCTTCCGCCACGATGTTATTCCGCTACCACGTAGTTGTTTGGATCGAGGCCCCTTTATGTTCACTAAATAATGTACATGTTGTTCAGCCGCACCGAGTGTGCCGCTTGGCCTCGATAGCTGTTGTAATGTGACTCTGTTCCACTAGCGTCAATAAAGCGGTTGTTTTTCTGTACCAAGATGTTGTGTGTTGCCAGAAGACATGGTCTCTGGGCTGGCAATGCATGGTAAACCGGTCGCTCTAAGCCGGGGTGCCACAGATTCAGATGTTGCATGGTCATGTGCTACCACACATGGGCCAGAAGAATGGATTACACCACCACGTTGTGGTCCAGCAAGGAGAGAAGTGGTGCAATGCCCACGTGATGGGCTAGAAAAGAGCCCAGCCAAAGGAGGCAGTTTTGGAGCGTTAGAATCATTAGAAACAAAAACTTTGGCAAGTTCAGAAGCAAGTGTTTCTTCTTCAATAGCGTACGGACGATGCGTGTTGAATCTCTCTCCAAAGGAAGCGCTTCAAATGAACTCGATGAAGTTGAAGAGTAAAGGGCAACAATGTTTGCACATCGAGGAACCGGAAATTTTTGAAGACGCAAATACGGAGGAGTGTTGGCGTCATGCTATGGAAGAGGAGTTGGAATTGATCCATGACAACAATGCATGGGAGCCTGTGGATCTTCCCAACAATGAAAAAGCTATAAAACTCAAGTGGGAATTTAAGGTCAAGAAAGATGTTGAAGGGTGCATGAAGCACAAAGCAAGGTTTGTGGCCAAAGAGTATGTGCAAGGGGAAAGTATGGACTTCGAAGAAGTATTCATTTCCATTTCAAAGATGGAGTCAGTGAGATTACTCATCGCTCTCGCGGCTCAGAAATCATGGAAAGTGCATCACATGGATGTAAAACCTGCATTTTTGAACGGTGAGTTAGAAAAAGATGTGTATGTGAATCAGTCACTCGGCTTCATCAAAGAGGGAGAAGAGCACAAGGTACTGAAGTTGTACAAAATCTTGTATCGGCTATGGCAAGGACCTCGGGAGTGGAACATCAAACATGATCGGACATTGATTTCTCTTAGATTTGAGAAAGCCCCACTAGAGCATGCAACGTACAAGAGAGGTGAAGGAATGGATCGTCTACTAGTTGGCGTCTATGCCGATGACCTATTAATTACGGGAACAGACGAAGAGGTGATTGCAAAGTTCAAGATACAGATGAAAGAGCTTTTCAAGATGGACGATCTCGGTCTTTTGAGCTACTACCCCGGGATAGAGGTACATCAAAAGCCAGAAGGGTTCACACTATTCCAGAATGCATACACAAGGAAGATACTTGAAAGTTGTGGCATGAAATATTGCAAGCTAATTAACGCTCCAATGAAACCTCATCTTGAGCTAAGCAGGAATAGTAAAGCACCTGCAGTTGATGCAATAGAGTATATTGCAGTGGCCACTGCAGCATGTCAAGGTGTGTGGCTAGGAAGGCTACACGGTGATCTCATGGGTCGAGATCCGGAAAAAGTGGTGCTCAATGTTGATAGCAAGTCTGAAAGTTTTATACGCGAGGATCCAGTGCTGCGTGATAGGGGCAAGCACATTGATACGGTGTATGACTACATGAAAAACTGCGTGGAAGAAGGTAAGATAAAGGTCAACGACGTTTGCACCGGCGATCAGATGGCAAACATCCTAACCAAGGCTTTGTATCGAGAAAAGTTCTTGGAGATACGGAGAAGGATCGGTGTCGATGCAGTGACGTGACGACGTCTTGTTTAGGGGGGTGAATGTTAGAGTTAAACACGGCTAGCAGTACTAGTCCGAGTAGGCTTAGAATTTATGGCCGTATCCTACTTAGTTAGGTGCTAGCAGCGTATATAAATATACATGTACCCCTAGGCTTTGTAACCGAACCACGGAGATCAATACAAAGCAACCAGGCATGTTATGTGCCTGTGGCAATCAATCTAATGTGTGTGCGTGCTTCTGTTATTGTTTTCGGCCGGATCGATCGGATCCTGGTTGTTGTGTACGTGCGTATTGAGAGGCCAGCTTTTTACCTGTGGATCGAGCCGCTTGGGGCAGGAACCAAGACAGCTAGTGTCGCGTCATTCGTCGTCGGTTATCGTCTGTGGTCGGAAAGTACTCGGTGTCGGAACTGAGCCAATAGTTATGTGATAAATGTTGTTATATGTTTGGGATGTTCTATATATTTACTAATTAAAATTAGCAATGCACTAACCAATATCTTGTTATTAGTACAATGTGAAATGTTACACTTAGATACTACTCCCTCCATCCCATAATATAGGAGCGTTTTACACTAGTGTATAATGAGAAATGCTCTTATATTATGGGACGCCGGGAGTATTAACCAATGGAATATGTGTTGGATGTTTCTATATGGTACAATTTTAGGATCCAATATTGTATGTTTCATTTTTATGTTCGCTATCATCTAAGAAGTCAAGATCAATAATTTGTCCCTCTTACCTTTTCGCCTCTCACGTCCATTTATATTACTATTAGTGGATAATTTATACATAATGGTGGAAGTTGGAGAAGTCTTATTTTTTAAGTTAAAATCATATTAGTAAGCTATAAGATTAAACCTGAACTAATTGTTTTACTATTCTATTGTAAATAGGGAGATTAGAGAGGAACATGTATCACATGTGATCACTATTATGATGTTTTGGTGTGCCGTCTAAAATATTAAGAAATGCTCTGTATAGCATCACCAAAATGTGACAAGCCTGACGATATTATAATTTTGTAATACTGAACAAAAAAGTGTCGACAGTTTAGGTGTTAAAAGTTCTAAGTTTGATATGGAGATAGATGTTGATGTCCGATTGTCTAGATCAAGGATTAGGGAGATCCTGCTTTTAGTTGTTTAGTCAGAGGCTAAAACAATCATGGATTTTCGAGCTTCCTAAGAACTAAGGTCATCTCCAACCATGACCCACAAACTAGAAACTGCATTTGTCCGCGAACTAGGGCCCAGTCCGTAGACATTGCGAGAGTTGGCCATCAAAAGTTATATGCATACATTTCAAGCCAGGTTTTAACTCACCAGGCGGATTACATGCAAACTAGATGATTTTCATATAAATGGACGACAACATTTACTTTTAGGACATATTTTAACTAAACTATACGAACTAGGCTACATCTAGTCCAATGCCAGCCATGGCAGATCTGGATTGCCACGCCACGTCTTCCCTATGTCCAGTATCACGCTCATTATATTGCTGTTAGCCCCGGATGGATATGATTTAGCATGAGGGGAAGAGTATCCTCCCACCACTACCACAAAGGACAGATGAATGTTGGTTTTTGGGATGGGGAACATGGTCATCATGGCTTACGCCTCCGCAAAATGGGCATGTCTCTAATTATGCAAACCGGCGAGCCGGTGGAGGTGGCCTTCAGGGGACCCAAGTGGCGGCCTCCTCCCATGTTCTACTTTTCTTCGTTATCAGCGGTGGCCGCTGATATGCCACCTTCATCATCATGGCTCCAGGGCATGGCCGATGCATTATTGGCGATGTCGTTGTCACTGCCATAGTCAAATCTATTCACCGTTGCATCAACGTCTGTGAATATGGCTTCTTTCTCCGCCTTTCGGACACGTTGTCGTCATTGCTCGTGGTAGTTTTCCGAGAGATGGTGTTAGCCAGGCTGGACGGGCAAGGGTGGACTGACGATGCTGGTCATAGTGAAACCTGCTCCGGAGGGCTTGCCGGCAAGCCAGCTTGTATCTGACTAGCTTGCTAGGCAACCAAGGCAGCTGCAATATCAGAGAGCTCCTTCTGCTCGCTGGAGAGACTATCCCAGAAGACTTTGGAGTTGGAAGCGATGACGGGTGTGGTACAAGGAGTAGATGGAGAGCGGAGGTGTGGTGTTGTTCTTTACCAATGGTTGGCCATGTTTAAGTAGCGGGTGGATGTGGGATGCTAAACGGAGAGGTGTTTAATGCCGGACAGCACATGGAAGGACACAAACAATTACCTAGATTCAGCCCACGTGTAGGTGTAATACCCTACTCATGCTTTATGTGTGTTTCATGGATGATGGAATAATGATCTACAATATCAAGTTTAGTGCTTGCAGCCAACTTGGGCGATGTTTAGGTCGGTTACTAGCTAACCCAAGCACCCTTCTCACCTTTTGCTCTGTAGTTATTTTCTAAGGGTTTTATCGATTGCTTCTTGGTTCCACTCTTCTAATGGCCATGGTCCTCCCCTTATACGTAGTCAGGGGGCTTTCCACATCTGTCTCTTATGTAAAATATAAAAGCTACTTTGATCTTCGTATCCCATGTGCCTGACTCAGGCTCGCTAGGCAGTCAAATGATCATTGCCTGAATCGTAAGAACCTCTGGGAGGGATGCTCTTGTCATGATAGTCTTACCGTCCCCACATGGAAGCCTTTGGTAGTTTGTGGAAGCTGTAGGGCTTTCAGGACGTTAGTGAAAAAGTGGCCATGTGTAGCCTGATCATCTTGATACTCTATCCCCCTTATCGCATGGTCAGTTGCATTATGGCCCTTCAAAAACGTCATCATTAATTACATAACATGCGGTGGGCTGCCAGAGATAACCTGGTTAGCATTTAATGACCAGAGGGCCATGCTCCAGTGCCACATTAAATGCTTTGTGAGAAGGTTTGTCATGCCCGACAAGGTCGCTTGTTCGTGAGAAACCATGCCTAGAGTTTTCACTTTGCATGGGATCCTGGTGGTGCTCGCGAGTGCACCAACATGCAACTGCTCCATGGGTGCATGAAGTGTTGTTCTCGAAGCATGAGCCCTCCTGGTGCAAGGGAACCAACTACCTTATGATGTTTCTATGTCATGGATGATTATGATTTGCTTGATTGGCTCGTAATAATAGTGAATGATACTGAGCTTCTTCAACATAGGCTACAACTTATGCTTTTCAATTGTGTAAAAAAATATTTTTGGAGGCCCATTCGAGTGTGCTCGACAGTAACTTGGTTTCGATTGTACCAAGATAGGCAAACCTTCCTCCACACAGGAAGAGAGATGGAAGGTTCAAGATATCCTACATTTATTGAATGCAAGTCCTCCTCGTATTCACTTGACAACTTCTTGAAGAAGATGCGGCTACTGGAGGTTACCATTCAAACACTTCTCATTGAGGTTAATATAGCTAGAAACTACTCTTGGAAATGGTTTAGAATATATGAATATATTGGTGGATGTTGTTGGACATGGAAGAAACATTTATCATTGGAATCTAAAAAGGTAACTGCACTAGTGAATGTTTTTGAACATTGAAGAAACAGCGACCAGTCGACAGCTGCATAGGACTACACTGGTAGATGGTGTTGGACATACAAGACACAATGATCATCATTTAGATGCATCTCCTTGAGGTTAATGAGATGCACATGCATTGTGATATGACTTAAATGTGTATGTGTATATATAATGGATTTGATAAATGACTATAGTGAGTACTATGTTGAACTCAATTGCAATTCAACTTATGTAAAGTTGTGTTGGGTTTCATGTAGTGCTTAATTGAGTTCTGTAATGTTGGTAGTATGAAGTGTATTTTAATTCCTAAAAACATAATGCCATGATCAAAACAAAGTGTGTATCAATGTTACATGAAATACCAATACCAATTGAAGTAGGCTACTCGTTCAATGATGATCAATACATGTTCTCACCAGTGGTAGTCGCACACCACTAATGAGCACATGCGGCTCATCACTGGTGACCACGTACCAGTTGCATGAAATGATGTGCGCCTCGCTCATTAGTGAAGTAGAAGAGCACCTCGTTGCTAGTAAACCTTCCTACAATAGTGTTTGTTTTTCCTCGTCACCATAGCCACTACTAATACCACGCTGCATTAGCCTATTCTTCATCTCCTTTCTGCACTAGCCTCCCGACCCCCCTAGACACGTTATCGTGTCCCAATTTTGCCCATGAACCTTGCTAGAAAGAAATAGGAGAATCACCTTCATGGCCAAGCTTCTAGAGATGATGGCCTCCCCATCGATCCTCACCCCTTCCATCGGACCATAGCAGCTACATCACCGTGGAGGCCGGAAGATAATGTAGGGTTAGAACACAGTCAATGTGCCTCAAATATCTAGAACCACCTCTGCCTCAGGGCAATGCACACGGGACATGCCGCCTCAACCTAGCAAGTGTCCGTTGCGCATTTGCATTTCTCTTGTCCTTTGCCTAGAGAAAACCTCGGTCCGGTAGTGTCCTAAGACAATGAAGGCATACACATTCCCTTGCCAATTCCATAGCAATATTTTTCATTTATTTTCAATTCAAGGTGGTGTGATCAAGACTTTTTTTGTATTCCCATGTACTGAGGAATATTTCCTCAAGTGTGCTTCTGACACCACCTGGATTCTAGTTGTAATGTTATATTATAGGCGCTTGCTGGTTAGGGCGAGAATTGAAGCCCCCCTTTCACTTTGAAATTGAAAGGAATGAACATACATAACTTGAACTATATTCTGATCCACTGTAACCACTTCCTTAGTTTTTCCAAATTATAAATTTGGCGCTTATTTTATTTTTTCATATTTACACTTTTTCGAAGAAGGGCTATTCTGATGATTCCTATTTGTGAGAGAATAACACCTTTTCCCAACACCATTCCATCTAAATAGGCCAACTAACAAGTGTTTTAAATTATTGCTCATCGATTTTCTTGAATGTTCGTGGCTTGGCTATGTTATTTTGTGCTATTTATGCATGTGATTGTGTTTGTGGTTTATGTGTACTATGGGTGCTACGTGCAGAGTCCTA
Source organism: Triticum urartu (assembly GCF_056163025.1). Taxonomy (NCBI): domain Eukaryota; kingdom Viridiplantae; phylum Streptophyta; class Magnoliopsida; order Poales; family Poaceae; genus Triticum; species Triticum urartu. The sequence goes on along the minus strand of NC_141873.1, from coordinate 186,464,440 downwards.
AGATTCAACTAACCTAATGATAGAACTTGTGAACAAATAAACATGCTAAAGTAACAACTGCAATGAATGAAAGAAAAGTCCAAGTGACCCTAAACACATGATTTAGTTTACATCACTTTTACATTTATTTACTCCCCGCACCCCTTCTTCGTCCAACACAATGTATTGTTGTTTCTCTCCCCTACCCTCTGACGTCTTGCATAGAATATGGTTCCCCATAGTTGATGACTTTTCTACCACAATTTTATAGCGTAGATATACTTTATTAAAACACCTTTGTTGGTTGGCTACATTAATTTGTGCCCCAAACCGACGGGGTTTGATTTTAACACCCGGGTTTGTATGGACCGATTCCTTTACCATTGAGCCCCATAAGTGTAACCTAAGCCTTTGGTAGTTATTTAACTCCTAGGTTGGAATCCTACTTCTTTTACTTTCTTGTAATGCAGCTAAGCCCGACAACCGGTGTATATCTTCACCGTTTTATACACCCCACCTTTTATTTTATTGATTATACTAGAATTATTATCCTCGTTATGCACTTATGACAGTTATGTTATGCTAAGATGGACTTTGGATACTATTCCATTACCTTGATGAACCTTTTATCTTAAATTATTAACGTGAGAATATGTTGGATCAAATATCACTTGGTACAATGATAACGAATGCAGGTTAAACATAGTAACCTCATTCATTAGCTAGATCAAATCATATTGCCATCAAACATAACTGGATAACGTGCAACCACACTTTGTCTTAATGGGGAGGTCATAACTCAGTAAATCAATATGCCTGATATTGTAATCATCTCCATGGGTGAGACAAGTAGATTGTGCTATCTCGGTTAGGTCGAGGAGTCTAACTTGTGAGGGTATGGATATTTGGCTTATTGACGTAAAAGTGTGAATCCTGATGAGGATAAGAGGAGTTATAGAGCCAGCAGGATCCAGTATCTCTCTTCCAATGCATTGCCCAGGACTATCAGTGGTGTAATGAAGGTGACATATTGGCAGAAAATATATTTTGGAGTAACTATGGTCCACCCATGATTGGCAATGTGCCAAGAAAAGGGAAGAAGGGAATGCTCCATAATGTGTGTAAAGTATGCAGTGTTTGTAGAGTCTAAACCTATTCAAATAGCCATGTTATCTGTCATGGAAAAAATTTGTTCTATGTCACGCTATTTGGCCGATGTGGATTCAGGATGCATAAAACTCCCTAATAATAATGCTGATAGTTAAACTTGGAAAGATTACATTTGTCATGTTTTCATCATGAAATAGGATATTGTGTGAAGTTATGAACTTAGGATCCTAGCCAGGAAGTGGCCACGAGAGTGTTGGTTTTTGAAGACCATGAAAACCTGTAGATGAACCTGAATTGTTCATGAGAATGAATAGAAAATGATATATATTTATATGCTTTATCTTCGGCATAGCATAGTTAATCTAGTAAGCTATCTTTCTACATATATTTTTATATGCCATGATTTATAGACTTGCTTGGATAGTTGTTGTGTTATTATATGATTTTCGTAGGTTTTGATTGCATCTCTAGGGATATGTGTTCATTAGTTATGTTGTGTTTACATTCAAATTATTCACCAAAATTTTTCATGACACATCGAATAGAGGATTTGTCCTCCACTAGCGTGAAGTAGAAGTGTCTGTGTGCTAGGTGAGTAACCTAGGCTTAGCCATGTGGTGCGGAGCTCCTAATCCATGCTACCCCTAGTAACTATTTTCCCATTGCCCCTACCACATAGGGCACTTTTCCAATGTTATCATGGACCCTTCCTCCTTCTTATGTGTCTCTCCCGTTCTCTCTATAATCCTATGCACACAGCCCTAGCCTGACCTTGTTGAGCCTTGCCTCCATCAAGTCATTTGGTTAGATGGATTACTCCACCTCCATCCAGGCACCTCCACTACTCATCTCTAGAAGCAGCCGCTTGGCCCTTTCTCTCAATAGGTCCACTTTGTTGGCCATAGGTCGATGTCAGGGTACACAACAACTAGTTTTCCACCGCATGCACGAGTCATAGATATCACAATAGTGTGTGTGTTTACAACATGGTGCCACATAAACCGCGCAACTAAAAATGGTTCACAAAGCCATTTGTGGCTTTGTTAGTATCGTAACTTTTTGTTTAGTTTGGAAGTCAAATGAGAAAATAATTTCACATATTACATTATTTATATTGTGTTTTTGGGTGGTCATAAAAAACACATTATGTAACATTACAAACCTAAAAATATAGTATAAAATAACGTAATATGCAATTTTTGTGGTCTTAAGACACAAGTTTTGGTTTTCTTATGCCAGATATTGCATAGTGAATTAATGTGAATTTCACTATTTCTATAAGAAACGTACATTCTTAGCGAAATGGCGTAAGAAAACCTCGGGTGCAAAAAACCTTATTCTGCACCCTGACTGATGAATATCATTACTATATGTCGTCTCTTCTATAAACAAGTTCTGAACCTTCATCAGGGAGATATAGAACTTCCATGTCAACAGAAAAATTGTATACATTTTTTGTGGTTTTATCATATAGAACACTGTTTGAAATTCCTTAGTCTGAGAGTGTTTTGAAAATGGTACGGTACCTATCAGGTGGCATACACAGCATTTTTTGCAAAAAATTTGAAATTATTTGTTGCAACAATGCGGATGATATGTCGTAGGAAAGATATTGACAAGGCCAATTTTTTCGTGTAAACCAATCTTCCTAATTCCCTACCGATTAAGATCAGTTTTGAAATACAAAAATGCCGACAAGGTATTTTGCCGGAATTGAAAATAGACAAGTGGAGTGCATTCAATAGGCAACCAAACTGCAATGTCAAAAGAGAGAACTAAATGAAGTTTTTTGATACAATTTTGCCGACAATTTACGAACTATAAATTGGACGAGGCGTTTGATGTACCATTGGAAATTTATGGTTTGAGTGAACTTTATTGTGTGGAACACTTTTCAACTTTATTACAGTTTTAAAGTATTTTCTAAAATAGCATGACACCCATCGAGTAGCATAGAGCGTTCTTTCATCAAAATTTTGAAACTGCTGGTTGGAATGAGTCAAAATGATAGTTCACCGTAAAGATATTGTCAAAGCGAAACTTTGCATATCGAGTTGAATTTCCCAATAAAAAAATGCTAGACCCAATAAGCAGAACAACATCAGATGACCTATTACGAGGTGAGAGCTGTTCACATGGGGGTGAACCCCAAAAAAATTGAAGTGAATGGCATAGTTGTTTTGATCTTTGGTTGCCAAAGGATCATTAATCAGACAGAGGTGCAAAGGTGATAACAGTAAATTACAAGTATTGTTTTCCAAGTGAACTGCATCAGCAAAAAACAAAGTGAACATCTTAATTACCTTTTTTGTAGTTCTCTACCACACAGTTTTAGAAGCACATCAACAACAGTGTATAATGCAACACAAATGTCGTGTATTGCTTGAATCTACCTCCAGGTTTTCCTAAAAACGTAAGTAACATACCACGAGGCCTATTACAAATGAACTACATCATTTTTCATAATTTACAAATGAAGTCCCTAACAATTGCAAAATAACCCTCAACGAAAAATGTTAACGGATCCATTTTCTTCACACAGTGAACCACAAACAATATATTTAGTGATGATAATGGTGTCATAATCATTGAACAGTTGGACTACATCATGCAGGAACAGAGGATTATAGACAACTATGATGTACCAGACCCAAATATGTACCGCACTTCACTGGACATTTGTCATCAAAAATCAATGAACATCGAGGAACAGACAAACATTTAGTAGACAGCATGGTCAGCAACATGCATCGTAAAGAGGCCCCGAGTTGCACACCAAGCTATATTCAGGTGGCGATGAGGACTGCACTACATGGAGAGTAGGAAGAAAGGTAGTTTGCTTGGTCTTGGGGGATACAACAGCTTGGTGTTGCTACTCTTTTTTTGGGCTAGGTAGCTGCTGTCGTGGGAGTCCGGTCTTCGCCCATGTTGGAGCAACGTAGCCGTCACGTATGCCCATGGGTGCCGTGAGCTCTAAAGAGCATCATGTACTTGTGATGGCGATCGATCTTGATGGAAGAGGGTGCTAAAGGAAGGACGACAATGATGGACCCTGACCTCGTGGGGGGGGGAGCAAATCGAGGATGGGCAATGCCAATCTAGGTCGGAGGGGAGCACTCCGCATTTGGCCACTTTAGGGGGTGTGTCTCACAAGGATGGCACCACGTCTGGTGTGTATGTCTATGGAGGCGTAAGATAGTGTGCCCCCTGGTTTATCGATTGCTAGACGAGGGACAGGGGTGGCGTGAATGGAGAGTTGTCACCTCAGTCCTTGCTACTGGCAGCACCTTGCGCCATGCTCGATCTACTGGGTGGAAAACAAGCTCAAGTAGAGGGACGCCTCCATGGTGTTGGGAGGCATGCTATTATGCCATCACACCTCAGGAATTTGTTGAAGATCCTTACTCCGGGGGCAGGGGAAGCTGACATGGGGTGTTGAAACATGAAAGACCGAGAGGAAGCGAGGTGGGTGTGGAGGTGTAGTAGTGTCGAAGATAGATGGTGGCGATGAGGGACCCATGCGCTGGCTTCAGAAAAGGTCGAGGAAAGTGGTTTAGGGTATTTGCATTGTGTGGGGATTGGGGCGAGTCATGCGTTTTGGGGCGGATGCAGTTGTGCGGTGTAGATGCAAGTGGATGGGTGGGGGAAGGGTATGTTTTCAAAGTTTGGTGGAGTTCAGTTTGGTTTGGGATGGATATGCGGCTCTGTTGATATATAGAATAAAAGATTTGACATATAGAATAAGGTCGTAACGGCGCTTGTGGAGATGGGTCAGTTCCACTAACAACTTTAAGACCTTATTCTATTAACAAACCACCTTATTTTACTAAGACGACGAAGCAGAAAAACCGAAAACCAAAATAGAAATAAAAACACACCTCTACCCTGCGACCCACCACTCCCCCGTCAGCTCCACACCACCACAAGCATCCCTCCTTATGCGGCTACGGCGCCCCATACCACCACCAGCAGCCCCACCCCCACTGTCCACCACCACCAGCCTGGCAGCCGGCGACCACAAGACAGCCGCGACCACAGTAGCACTTCACACCATCACCTCCTCTCACTCTCGACCGGCGCACCTCCCTCCACCACCCCACGATGTCGCGCTGCCACTACCCCACCCAAGCTTAATGGCCACCATGCCTTCTCTTACTCACAGCCAACATGCCTCCCCTCCCCAGCCGCATCGTATGGCCACTCCCCCACCCCACCTAAATTTCCAACTCATGGCACAGGGTCTCCCTGGATAGTCGGAATGGGCCACCCGGGGACCTTGACCCTGCACCTATTGAATCTAGCCCCCACATGCCCATGGGCACAAGAGACCATGGCATCAAGGTCGACGAGTATGGATCGTGTCGCATCTAAGCACCCCTTCCATGGATCCCATGTTGGCAGTGGTTTTGCAAACAGACACGATGGTGGTTCCCTGCTCCTCTGCCACCCTTCCTCGCATACCTAATGGCGTGCACATGCACGCCCCATCCGGCGACTCCAAAAATACTCATCCAAATAGGCTAGGATTCCGCCCTTCCCCCCTCTGCACGCCTACTACCCAAACTCCACCATGTGTGCTGCAGTGACGTAGCGGGCGAGCTGCCTCCTCCCCGGCGTGGTCACGCTCCATGGTAGGGCCAATATCTTTGTGCAAGTTAACCTACCACCACCTTGACTCTATCAGCCTCCTCTACTAGCAAAGCTCATGGGCATGGCTCCCATGCAGTTCAGCAAGCACTCCAATGCATTTCAATTCTTCAACCACCTGTCTATTGTGGGTCACTTGTGAGCACAGAGAAGGAGGACGGAAACAAGCACTTTAGTGGGAGAAACAGGGGATTCTCAGTGGAGCTTCTCCCTTTGGATGTCGCAATCATGAAGTTTGGCTGCGCCCCTATTGCAGTTTCTTATTACTTTTCTTGTAGATAGGTGCTTCACTGTAGTGATGGAGTCAAATCCAGGGGATCTTGAGTAGGGGGTCAACTGTTGTTAGCCTTGGTGCAGTGGTAACTGAGACACAACTTTTACCCAGGTTCGGGCTCTCTCGAAGAGATATTACCCTATGGCCCACTTTTATTGTATTGATCGAGGGGGTTTAGAGTACAGGTTGATCTACCACGAGAACATGTGTGTATGAGAGTTGTCGTCTATGGTCTAACCCCTCATCTTATATAGAAAATGGGGAACCTAGGGTTTAACTAGGTCGGTTACATCTAGGGATAAGCATTCTAAGATGACCTCTAATTCTTGGAGTATGTGAAGTCTTCGAGATATATCCACCTTCGCGCTCCTTGGCCCTTCAAGGCTCACTAGTTAATTAACTCAGCGTGTCCTCAGCGCGGCTCATATGGCCGAAAGCTAGTGTGGCAAGCACCCCCTAGTCTAGGACACCATAAGTAGCCGCTGAACCAATCTAAAAGTAATGGATGTTCCTCGGTCCTTCCGAGCTGTAACATGTCATCGGTCTTGCAAGCTGGTTCAACTAGTCTTCACCTTTTACCAACAAGTTTTCATACCACCGGCATCCGAGATGCCCCTTAATATGATCTTGTTTGCTTCCTATAGAAAGATTATTAACACATCATTGGAATGTCAAACCCATCGTCCCTTTCCCACATAAGGCTTTCTTGACGACGCAACTTTCACACACTCCGCGTTTGGGTGATGATTCAGTCCTCCTCTGATAGCCTTAACTGACCTTAATTTCACCATGCACTGCAAAGTCATGTTGTCACTTCATATCCATGATAATGTGCTAGCGCGGCTTGAGGCCACTACTATAGGTACATCTAATGAATAAAGAGATTGTGCTTTGGATTTTTAGTGGCCTCATTAACAGACCCCTCGATCTACGCGTGCTCTTGACGCATGTCGTATGGCGAACTCACAAAATAACTGCCAAGCAGTGCATTCAATCTACATTTTCACTTGCCCGTAAAAGGCTAAAGGCAAGATGAATAAAGCTTTATGTTCCTAATGCCAATCTTGCCTTTGTCATCCTCGAGCTCCATCGCCTAGAAAAAAGTTTCATCTCCTACCCTTCACCTTTGAGAGATGTCCATGGAGGGTTCCCACATGGTAGTGAGGCCCTCAAAGGGCAGGCAAAAGGCCACCGCGGGAGAGCGTGAAGGCGGCCGGAGAAAGCCAGAAGTCCGTGAGTACCAGGGGCCATGGCACCCCTCCATCGTCACCAAAGATGACATAGTTGCATGCTGGGACACTCGATACATCCCATCGTTCGAGGTCGCCCAAAGCCGTCTCCACTTGTCAAATGGCCGACGGGTCACTCTTCCATAAGGTCCCCGAGCCCCCTGGCCAGCGAGGGCGTCATATTCATCTCCCTTATCCTCCAAGGTTTGGGATTTCCTATCCATCCCTTCCTCCGAGAACCTCTTTAGTTTTATGGTCTTCGGTTCCACCACCTCGTCCCCAACTCCATCCTCCATATCACATGTTATGTCACTTTCTATGAGTCAATCCTCTACATCGAGCCCATTTTGGACTATGGCTCAAGCTTTTCTGCATCAAGATGCACCCGAGCGACAACAAACCCAGAGAGTGCATGGTGAGGATGATCATTAAGATCCCAAGCACCAAGTAGTTGCTGGGAAAATTCATCGAAACAGTGAAGAATTGGTAGGGCAAATGGTTTTATATGACCGAGATGCCAATGGGGAACCAAGAAAGTATCACCTCCGCCTTCTTGGTCTCCCCACTGGAGAGGATCTTCTCTTGGAACCCCAGGGAAATCACTTTGTGGGAGGATGAGGTACTGACAAGGCTCATGGGGAGGGTGGATTATTTCATCCAGAAGGCGTCACTTCAAACAACGTCATGCTCCCTGGTGGTATCACGCCCCTCCGAGCCGAGCCCACCTTATGTGAAAGTCCATCAAGGAGAACGATGAGACCTGGACCATCTGGGGTTTCTACATAGGGAAAACTATTGTAGGGATGCATGCCCTCCATTTGACCACCAAGGACCAAACCTATAGGGTCGAGGGGCTGATGTCAGCTACTAGGAAAAACTCCATCCCAACAAGGTCTGACGCCCTGTCCATCCCCATCACGAGGTGATTTTAATTTGTGATGTGATGTGGAGCATCCTACGAACATCACCATGTACACCTTCATAGCACATCAAGCTCCAAGTGGACCTACCGGACTTAAGGTGAACCCGCTCCTCTTCAAGATTTACATGAATCCATAGGACTTGGTTGCTACCTCATCGTGGATCGGTGTGCATCATTAGGTATGAGGGTGACCGCCACCAAGCAGCTAGGAAGCTTCCCAAAGGCCAAGGACAAGGACCCCAAGCCCAAATGGAGGAAGAAGGAACCCAACAGGAGCTAGACATGAAGTCCCAGGCGACCCCGTGCGCACGGGCCCCCGAGACCCTGTGTCCACGGGCTACACAGGGAGCTGGTGCTGGAGCACCCCGTGCGCATGGGCTTGTATCGTGCCCACGGGAGCCCCGTGCGCACGGGCCCATGAGGATGGATGGCTGTGAGCTTCTGTTGGGCCTCCTCTTTGTCCCCTCCATCCACCTACCTATATATTCCGTACCTAGACCATTTGTTTGGGATAGCAAAGTATATGAGATGATTATGTGAGCCCCCCTTGTACCGACTCCTCTAGGAGATCATGTCCTCCTAAGGGAGAAGATCCACTTATGGATACCAAGAGCCCATCTAGGGAAGGATCCCCATCATAGGATCATCAATACCTCTCTCCTCATAGGATTGGGATGAACTAGTATCTTGTATCTTTCCTTTGTTATTCTTGAATCATTGCGATCTCTTGTATGATTGGATCTAGCATATGTGTGATTGGATCTAGTCAATTGAGTGTTTCCTCTTGTTTCCTCTCTTGTGTTCTTCTTGTTCTGGGGGATTCCCCCTCCAATTCGTGAAAGATCTCCACTTAGGGTTCCGCCCCACAACATCTTGGTAGTAGAGCCATGCTTTCTCATGAAATTGGAGCCCCCTTCTTAGTTTTTAGCCTAATTTTGCTTGTTCTTGCCCAATTTTGAAAATCCCCACAAAAAGAGCCATAGAATTTTTTTTGTGATTTGAGTCTCCTAAGGTGTTTTGGCTACTTAGGGATGGTTACATCTTCATTCACCACCAGACAATTGTATCGGTCCATCGACTACATCCACCACGAGCTTCCACATCGACGACCACCATCCATCCCCAAAATCTCTCAAATTTTTCCCAAGAAATCTCCAATTTCCGCCACAAAATCGTGAAATTTCCACCTACCCCGTGCCCACGGGCTCCCAGCCCAGTGCCCACGGGCCCCCGCGTAGTCCCAGGTGACCCCGTGCCCTCGGTACGTGTACCGTGCGCACGGGGCCCGTGTCCACGGGCCTTGGACCCCGTGGGCACGGCCCTCCCAGAATCAGCCACGTCCACTTTACGTTTTCACCCATAACTTCCACTCCCGAACTCCGATTTAGGTGTTCTTTGGCTCGTTGAAAATCTAGCGACGTGCCCGAGCTGCTCATCTTGGTTTTACCACCATTTGACTCCATAAAATTTTGTCCATTTTGGCATCTTTGCCTAGGCCCTCCACCATATCATCTGCAAAACCACCATAGCCTTCCGCAACCTAACCCTTTTTGCTCCATATAACATTTGTGGTTGTTTGAGTGGTGACTTGAGTCTCCTAAGGTGTTTTGGCTACTTAGGGACAGTTTCTTCTTCATCAACCACCACCACCTTTTCCGCATTGCCATCTCCACTTCCACCATTTGAAATTTTCCGTATGAGATTTTGAGTTTGCGGTTTTTACCGTTTCCTAAGGTGTTTCGGCTACTTAGGGACGGGTCTACATCATCTTGGTATCTACATCAAGAACACCACCACTCATCATCGCCTCAAGGTCGTCATCGACATTGACCTCTTCACCATTTTGACACCCTAACCATAAGCAAGAACGGTAACCTCTATATCATCTTGGTATCGTGGTATCCCATCATTTTACATTCTTGCCATTACATTGTTAACCCCTTAGCCCTTTTTGCATAACTTGCCTATCGAGACTAGCCATTTGAGTATTGTCGGCATCGTTACTTGTGCACATTAGTAATCTGCACCTTCCATTGCATAAATACCATATCATATTGGTATCATCTTGGTATCATATCATCGCTTGTGTCACAAGATTGTTCCCGCATATACAAAATCGCTATCTTGGTTTGTGCATTTCGCATAGTGGCCATATCAAAAAAAAAAGAATAAGCTTTTAAGAAAAAAGAGAGCAAAGAAGCTTGTAAGCAAGAGCCATAGCATCGCCACATTGCATACCATACTACCATATTGATCATATTGGATCATCGTATGTGAAACACCGGAACATCATACACATAGCATACTTGGGATAGAAAGCTCATACATTTTGCATCTTATAGGTTGTGCACAAGTGTCATATACGCCTATTGAGCAATCATGCTAGCGTCTCTCTAGAGTTGTGCAACACGAGCATTTTCCGTGGATTCCACATTTTGTGCTCATTCCTTGGTTGCATGACCCCATTTATCTATCCGTGTGTGTGTTTTCATGTGCCACATATTGCTATTGGTCTACTTGTTTCACTTGCTAATTTGTGAATCTTTTCCAACATTATTGACTCTTGTTAACAATTTGCATCAAATTTTTGTGCCACTATCCTCACCGAGCTCCACCATAAGCCTTACTTGTGTAGGTGTGAGAATTGACAAGATCCAGTACCAATTGTGCTATTTCCTTGTTACATTATTGAGTGATCATTGTTCCATCTTCAACATTGGATAAGGTACATTGGTCTAGTTCTTTCCTTTCTTCCACTCACATTTGCTCGAGTCTTGTGATGGATAGGCAAGGCATTTCATCTCCGGTCTTCCACGACAACGATGGCGCGAACAACTACATCACCAAAACACCCATCTTCGGACTACAACGGGCAATGCGAGGCATTGAGCGACTCACCATCGACATTCAAAAACGCGAAGCACGGACAAGGGACTACATCGACACCAAGTTGGAAGAACAATTGGATGACATCCGACACGTGTGGGCCAACTACAAGTCTTCTTCCTCTTTGTCATCTTCACGGCGGAGACGCTCAAGTCGCAAGTCTTCGTTATGGCCACAAGATGCAAGTACCACACGGCACCATCAAGAAAACCTTCATGAGTACAAGAGAAGACTGCGAGACGAGCACTACCACGACTGATCTACGACTACTAACACCACTTCGGCATCTTCGCCTTTCGACGTACGGCATCTTTGCCTACCTCCGACAATTACTGCTACTTCGACATCATCAAGTCCAAGGCGATCACCTACGAGCGAGGGCGACACTTCCATCTCTGGAAGCCCCTCAAGGGAGATGGTTGAGCATGGGATTTTCCCTTCGACCACGGCGACATATGATGACTTGAGTGACTTGTGCCACCTTAGTGAGAGTGAGAGTGACTTCACCACTAGCCCCACATATGACGAGTTGCCACAACTCCCATGTGAGGAGAGCCACAACCCCCACCACTTGAGTGAGATGAGTGACTCCAAAATATGTGAGTTTGAGTGCACCTACCTTGTGGGAGTGAGTGAACCACCACATAAAGAGAGTGAGATAGTTGATAGGTCATGTGAGGCCACTTTCAACTCTAACGACTTGACCTCTACCTCTATTGTGTCTTCTCATTTGGTGCTAGGTCCCATTTGTGATGATGCGCTGATCCTCGACGACTTTGTCCTTCCTATGGACAAGATGATGGCCATGGTGGAATACGATGCACCCACCCACATGGTTCCATCACGATGAAGATGACCACTACTTGGTCTTCGACACCTCACCTACACCACACGAGTGGAGCTCCAAAGGTAACATAGGTGATGGTGCTTCTCTTGTCCCACTAGTGGACTATATTCCCAATGATTGCTTGCATGATGTTGACACACCTATTACCATACTTCATGCTAGTGCGACTTCATCATGTCATGACTTACCAATTTATGATGAATATGATGATGAGAATGTTGAGTTGCCTTAGTTGTGATGCTATGATCCATAGGATATCATGTGAAAATTCTTTTGGTCACATGATGTTTGACAATCCATTGAACTTGTCATATCCTATGAGTGAGATATCCCATATTGCATCATTTCAATCTCAACATAGTAACTATGCATGCCCCATTAAAATAAATCCTATTTGCACATATGGCATAGATGATGAGGTGATGGTCATTGGCTTTTGTTTCTCTTGCGATGATATTGCTATGCTTCCTTTTCAAAATTTGTGCAATTCATCTCATATGCCATGCCATGAAAATTATTGTGTTTCACATGATTACATCCCTTGTGTGCACCACATGCATACCATTCCTCACAATGCTCTAGATATTGCGAATGATGCATTTCATCCTTTGAGTCTCCATTATGTTATACATAACAACAAACCTCTCATGATGGATGACATGTTTCTATATCATGCAACTCATTTTATTTGAGCATTGGATATTTTGTGCTAACCAACACAAGCACGTGCGCATCATGATGGATGATGTGTACATCTACCACGCACACACAATTTTCCCTTCGTTTTTGTGTGTGTAGGTACTCATGTATACTCGTCAACCTCTCAATCCCAAGAGTTGACGAAACGAGCTCTTGAGAGCAACGACGATTTGGGATCCTGTGGATTATCCTTCCTACCATTCTCTTCGCGCAACGACTACGCGCATCTCTTCTACTTCGCCCTCACAAGGCTATGGGCTATCTATCAATTGTTACTTTATGCCCATTGTATCTTGATCACTTTGCATGCTATGCCTCTTTACATGATTTGGCCATGCAATTGTGACCCTTGCTTGCATCTACCCATGATTGATCCTTGTTGCTATTGCCATGTTTATCATGTGCCTCATGCTATTGTTGGTTCTTGTGTTGGGAGAGTCATGATGTTCCATTTCTATTTACCTAGGACTTCTTGCCAGTACAATGATGATACCCTCCTCATATCTTGCTTTCATGCTTGTTCTATGTCATGTGAATTATTCATGCCCACTATTTATACACATGACACGCTTGCCATGATTCCTTCTAGTATGTTGCATCTTCGCACTACTAGCTTGCACTCCTTGATCACTATGATTGCCTCACACATGATGAACAATTGCTCTTTCTATTGTGTTGAGTGCCACGCTATATTCACTACACCCCATGCACATTATGCTTAGATTGTCTTGCACTTGCCCCATGTGTTTAGACATCTCATTATATTTGGTGTTGTGAATGCTTCATATGCATACCATAGACCATTTGTTGAGTGACTTATGCATGCTTTCTATGAGTTTGAGGTAGATGCTTATTCTCTTGACACACATATTGGCATCGTTACCTCACATCTATATGCTTGTTTCCATGATGTCCTTGATTTCGCTCAATTTATGTGCTTTCATGCCATGTCACAATCCTTTGTTACACCATATGCTATGCATGATGACGACACTTGTTTGGTGAATCACCACTTGAATGCTTGGTTTTGCACTAGTGCTAACCACATTTGTTTTTCCAAGTGTTTGTTGTTCGTGCTCCTTTTGAAGGAATCACAAGACAGTGCGACATTGGAGAGTGCACATTTGGAACTACAAGATGACGAATGCTTGGTGACCGTCCACTTCTACACGACGCCATCATCTCTTTCCCATGGTGATTTGGATTTCGATCCGAGGTCGGATCTTTCCCAAGGGGAGGGGATGATGCGGAGCATCCTACGGACATCACCATGTACACCTTCATAGCACATCAAGCTCCAAGTGGACCTACCGGACTTAAGGTGAACCCGCTCCTCTTCAAGATTTACATGAATATCCATAGGACTTGGTTGCTACCTCATCGTGGATCGGTGTGCATCATTAGGTACGAGGGTGACCGCCACCAAGCAGCTAGGAACCTTCCCGAAGGCCAAGGAGAAGGACCCCAAGCCCACATGGAGGAAGAAGGAACCCAACATGAGCTGGACATGAAGTCCCAGGCGACCCCGTGCGCACGGGCCCCCGAGACCCCGTGTCCACGGGCTACACAGGGAGCTAGCGCTGGAGCACCTCGTGCACACGGGCTTGTACCCTGCCCACAGGACCGCCGTGCGCACGGGCCCAACTTACCCCGTGCTCACGGGCCCATGAGGATGGATGGCTGTGAGCTTCTGTTGGGCCTCCTCTTTGTCCCCTCCATCCACCTACCTATATATTACGTACCTAGACCATTTGTTAGGGATAGCAAAGTATATGAGATGATTATGTGAGCTTTGCTCCTTGTACTGACTCCTCTAGGAGATCATGTCCTCCTAAGGGAGATGATCCACTTGTGGATACCAAGACCCCATCTAGGGAAGGTCCCCATAATAGGATCATCAAGACCTCTCTCCTCATAGGATTGGGATGAACTAGTACCTTTTATCTTTCCTTTGTTGTTCTTGAATCATTCTGACCTCTTGTATGTTCTTGGATCTAGCATATGTGTGATTGGATATAGTCAATTGAGTGTTTCCTCTCTTGTGTTCTTCTTGTTCTTGGGGATTCTCCCTCCAATTCGTGAAAGATCTCCACTTAGGGTTCCACCCTACAACATGATGCCAGGCCACATAATTTCCTCTCTTCTAATTCATTAATAGGAGTAGTCGGTGTCAATTGGCCATCCCCGTAGCCCGAACACTCCGTCGAGCCCATCCTGGTCGGCCTGCTAACCGTGGAACACTCCATGTCCCTTTTCAAGATCAAGCAGACAAAGAACACTAAGGGAATGGCCCATTCAACAGTGCATCAAAGACACCCAGTTGAAGCAACTAGAGCTCGGACAATGAATCCAACACCAATGACTAGCAATAGGAAACCAGTGGCATGCCACCACCACTTGGAGTCAGAAGGATGAATTGAGTAGTCCTTTCAGACATCGAGGAGCACACCTCCCCCTCTCAAGGCGTCAATAGCTGAAGGGCTTCCAATAACCAGGCGTTAGGCCTGTCCTTGGTGCTAGACAAACATGATGCCTCTCCTCCCTACGATCCCTCCAAGGAGTCATCATCCTCTAGACAAACCAAACGAGTTGGACCCCAACCCAACACGTGAGATTTTTACGAACCCATGTTCTATGCCTTCATCCTTCAAAGCAAGAATTTTCTTAGCATTTACTGCATCTTTTAACATGTGGCAACCCCCATTGAGGAGGAGGTTACATTGCTTCCTCTGATGTTTCCTCGCATGAAAGTGCGGAGGTCACCCCTATCACCCAAGTGGTAGGAACTGCTCCCTCCCTCATCCATACCAATGGTGCGAGATGGTGAGACCGCCCGTGCCTCCGACGACTAATGTCGAAGAAGGGACCGATGACATCATTACCGAGGTTGACACCTCGGTCATGAGGGATGAGGATTTGAACCAAGGGGGACATCCTTCCTTTGTCCATGAAGAGAGGTTGGACGCCAGTCCTGCCTCTTCAACTCATGTGAATCCGGAACCCCACAAGCAGCCGATGCCTTCCCCACCGCCTACGACTGATGATAGTGCCCCAAGGTCACCCGCGCAAGCCTTACTAATATCCGAGGTTGAGCTGGCTAAGCATCGCCACGACATTGAGGCAGCTCTCATGATCCAAGTCCTCCTCCCTGCGTAGCACGCCAGCCTCCAAGAAGCCTATGGCTAGTTTTCGGTCTGCTGATGTTGGGCTAATGGATGTGTTCTTCTGCCTTGCCGAAGGCATGCAGGTATGTAATCTGTTCCTGTCGTTTTTTACTTTAATCCGGAGCATGTGAAAGTTCCTAGTATCCCTCAAGGTTGTCATTGGTAAAGTAACAAAGGACACCGTCAAAACAGGAAGAAGAAAAAGCATAGTTGGATACTACATTGAATAGAAAGTATATACTAATTTAGTAGAGGATGAATGACTTAATACCTCTTGGGATCTTTGAAATAAACACACAGTAGCGCCCAAGCCTTAAGTTGGTTTGGGTCATCGACTCATCAAAACTCCATGCCAAAAAGTGTATTAATTTAAGATTGCACGAATATGTAGTAGCCCCCAAGACTCATGTCGGTTGAGGCCCTCTCCTTCAACTATTGGGCCTCCGGCTCGACCTGAGGTACCTTCTCTTTCACTATATCTCATACATATCTGCTTACACCCAATTTCATATTGTTTCATGTAGGTGCGGATCAGCGCGTGGATGATCTCAAGGCCGAGCTAGACAAGGATCACACCGAGACCAAGCAGCTAAGGGGGAAGGCCCAAGAGAATGGCAACCTGCTCCACATGGAGTAGGAGATCCATGAGGCTACCCAGGCAAGGGTGCCCACCATCGAGGGGGACCTTTCCTAGCGTGTCACTGAATGTGATGCACTAATGGCTGCCAAGGAAGCAGGCACTACTATAATTAAGCGGCTCAACCAAGAAAATCAGCAAGCAACCTTTCAAGCTCCTCGGCCAAGGAGGAACTTCAGTAGGCGCTGATACGTCAATTTGCGTCATAATACATATTGTTCTTTATATTATTTGAATGATATATTTTACAATAAGATGCAATTCTAAAGTCTTTTCACTATTAAAATGCAAGATACATCAAAGGAGGGAGATTACTGGCAGCGGGAGTTCCGACGTGAAAAAGTAACAACTGAAATGGAAATTCTCCGGAGGTCAAAACAAAGCCAAGATTTTTGGAGAATTATTTTTCAATGTATAAAGAATTGTGGAACAAAAATATGATGGAGGGCCCCCACCAGCCATCCACATGGGGAGGTGGCGCGAAAACCCCCAAGGTCATGCCACTTGGTCATCTGGGGCCCTGATGGCTCCCCTCCCGACGTCCTTTGGCCATATATTCCTATTTGTCCTTGAAAAAAATAAGATAGGTGTTTCGGGACTTTTCGCCATCATCTTGAGGTAGAACAAGAGCAACAACACTTTTGCTCTCCAGCGTAGCGATTCTGTCAGGGATACTTCCATCCGGGCGGGCGAAATGAAAGCATTAGTCATCACCAATACTCTCATCAATTTCAGAATCATCATCTTCATCAAAACCTTGACCAACATTATCTCATCTATAAACCCTAGTTTCTCTCTTGTGTTCAATCTTTGTATCAAACCTTAGATTGGTACCCGGGGGTGCTAGTAGTGTTCATTACACCTTGTTGTTGACGCTAAATGTTTTATTTTGTGGAAGATTATTATCTTCGGATTGTCTATCATATATTCATACCAACTAATCATGTTTAATAAAATGATTTGCGAGTAGTTCTATTTATTCTTGAGGGCATAGGAGAAGTCTTGGTATTAGTAATCATGTGAAGTTGATCAGCGTTCAATGTTTTTGATATTATGTTGTGTTGTTCTGCCTCTAGAGGTGTTATGTGAACGTCGACAACATGACACTTCACCATCTTTGGGCCTTGGGGAAGGCATCGTGTAATTAGTTTGTAGATGATGGGTTGAGGGTGTGACTGAAGCCTAAACCCCAGTTTACAAATTGTTCTTAAGGGGCTATTTTTGATCCATATGTTTAATGCTATGGTTAAATTTATCTTAATTTCTTTGCTTCTATTCGCAAATGCTTGCATGGAGGGTATAATCAGATGTAGATGTTCATTCAAGTGAGAACTATACCTTAGCTCCGTTCCACCCACACAACACTTATCAAGGCAATGAATGCGAAGTTGATGAATCTTGGTGAAAATAACTTGATGATATTCCCGTGTGTCCTCAAGGGTGTTTTAACCACTATAAGAAGTATCATTGGCTTGTCCTTAGAACAATGAATGATTGTGCCACTTGTTGCACCTTGCTACTTTTGTTTCTTGTTACTTGTTAACAATTATCTTGCTACCAAAATATCTATCAAGACTATCTTATAGCACTTGCAGCGAATACCTAGCTGAAAACTGCTTATTGATTCCTTCTTCTCCTTTCTGGGTTCAACACTCTTACTTATCTAATTGACTATGATCAATCACCTGTACTTGTGGGTCATTGGGACTTGGAAACAGTGTCTGGTAAGACATATCTCTTGCATTGTATCTCCGGACATCGAGCATTCACCGAGATGATGCACGCTAGCATGCTGCCTTTCTTGATCTCCCATGCAGTGTCGAAGAGGCTTGCTGCTTCAACAACGGGAGCCATGAAGAGATCGACTGGCAACAACAGCTGGTTTGGTTTCAATTTCTGGAATCTACACACAACATCCTCCTCAGGTAAAAGTCGTACCAGCTCGAGGAGCTGCAGAAGATGGCACGACCTGCCATGGAGGATATCTTCTGAGCCCTTTGGCAGGGAGCCCATGCCGACAAGATAATTTGAGCTAGCACACTGCCTTCAAGAGAAGTGTAATTAAATATGGAGGTGGACATAGTCAACATGCCTGGAGGGATCTCGGTAGGCATGGGTAATAGTGCAGGCCATTATCCGAAGTAGGAGCTCGATCCACTTGTCCTTTTGACAACAATGGAAAGGAAGTCTAGCCCGATGTCTTCTTCGAGAAGGTGATGCCAGCTGCCCAAATATCCTAGAAAGATTGCAAACTCAAGGCATCCTAGAAAACCTATGAAGGGCACTTTTTATCCTTGGTATGCTGAGCCACGTTTATATAAATATTATGAAGTTCGACAAGCTACTTGTTTAATATTGCTTTTTTGTACAGGAGAATTTAAATTTGCCCATCCTATGTGTCATACTTTATTTTGGCTTGATCTTAACATTATAATGCGCAGTTGGCCCATCTTTGGCTTCTCCCTCTAAGTTAATTTATTAGAAACACCAGGCAACCTAACCTATAGGGCTTAAACATACACTTGTTAGACAACATGTATGTAATGGAAAGTAAATAGGCCCTGGTTCGATCCATGTATTTGGAACTGTCGATCACAGATTTAGCCATTTCAACTTTTTTAAGAAAAGCTAGCGCTTTACAAAAACAAACCTTGTGTTTGTAAATTTACTACTTCTCCCACTTGAGGTACTTTACCGGTTCAACCAGAAGTAACAATCATAGACGTGCTCCCAGTATGCCCTTAGCCAAGCAAGCGGAAATGTAAGGGTTAAATATAGTAACTAGGCAACCCAGCTATATACCCAAGACACAAGTCAAAATCAATGCATATAATGGCAAAGGTCCGAGGAAGTCATCGATGGCTTCACAGAGCACCTCGATGTGTTGAAGATTGGGTTGTCTTTTGCAGCCCCCACGAACCTGTTGTGGCGCCTGATGGCGTCCGATAAAGTAATCAACCCGAGTGTAGTGAAGTAAAGGCATTGATCAAAATTGAATGAGACCAAGAGTGTATTCGTAACCAAAACATTGGGTCTCTCTTTATTCAATATCAGAACAAGGGTGAGCCTAATGATTGACCTAAGCATGAAATAAAGATACATGCTAAACATATTAAAGGTTGTCGGGGCAAAGGTAGTGTTCCAAGATATGAGCTTGTGGCATCATGTCCGATGGCATTGTGTCATTCTGCATGACCATTTTTTCCCAGCCCTTGTCCAGGAAAGGGTGGCAATGTCTGATTTTCATCAGCATAGGACTGCCCTTTATTCCCCACCTAAACTGAGGAGTGCTCCTTGTATCAACTTTAAAGATTTTCGTTGCGCTTAGTGTACCACCTGGAACTATGCCGATATGATGCAGGTCATAGGAAACCAAGCTTCGAGCCAACCCCTGATTTCACACCTCATCTGGCGAATCTTCACCTCGGTATTATGCCACTGCTTCATGCATAGCTTTTAAGGATGTGGTCCTTGTTATCTTACCTGACATTGGGCGTATTGCCTTGTATCATCATGTTGCACCAGCCTCCACATAATTTTTACTAGAAATTTGTGATCCTCAGGAGTGCACTGGGGGAGATAGAGCGTGTATCCCTATTTATGATCTTGTTCGGCAGGCTCCGAGGTGGCATTCATCTAGTCCTTGGGTGGTGTCTGATTTATGCCGGAGTCGTCATCGGATGCACCACGAGTTGACCATTAACATTTAGTGGGATCAGGGCTACCTAATCTAGCCTTTGCCCATGATGCCTCTTTGCTTCTTGCACCTCGGGTGCAAAATTCGCAATCTGCTCTTCAGTTCCAAGTGATCACTCTATGTTGCCATTTACGGTGATGACACCTTTGGGTCCCAGCATAGGCTTTAGATAAGTGTAGTGCGGGATGGCGTAGAAGAGGGAGAAGCTAGTTCTACCTAGGATTGTAGGATACCCACTGCTAAAGGGAACAATATCGAAGATCAAGTCTTCGAGGCAGTAGTTGCTGGGTGTGCCGAACACTACATCCAGGGTTACCCTGCGAGAGCATTATGACTATATGCCTAGTAGTATACCCTTGAACTTGGTAGTACTAGGTTGGATCTGTGCTGGGTTGATATGCATCTTCTTAATGGTGTCAACATATATATGGTTCAGGCTACTACCTCCATCCCTAAGGACTCGAGCAAAATGAAAGCCGTCAATAATGGGATCGAGGACCATGACTATTGTTCCTCCATGGCAGACACTGGTCGGGTGGTCACACTAATCGAATGTCATCGGTAATTCCGACCACTAGTTATACTTGGGTTTTGCGGGCTCTACATCATACATACCATGGAGCGCATGGTTCCTCTCCGTTTTGGTGACTTGCATAGCATAGATCATGTTAACGTATGTTGCCTCTAGAGGGAAATGTTCTGGCCAGTATTGCTCGGCTAGGGTTGGTCTCTATCCCCGTTGTGGTTGTTGCCGCAGGGTTGGCTCTTAGCCTGGTTCTTGATCGTGACCTTCCTAGCTTGCTTCATAAACCAGCAATTCTAGTTAGTGTGTGTGGCCAGCATCTTGGGTTTTATATGGATGGCGCATGGTTGATCTGAGATCCTACCAAAGTGTGAGCCACCCCCTCCATGGAAAGATTTCCTTTTGCCATCATTTTCGTGCTGGTTGCTGAATCCGGCGTTAACTTCACCATCCTTGGCACTACTATCACTTCTACTGCGACGCTTGTTCCGATGGTTACAATGAGGTTTGCTATTCCTGTCACGTACCACGGATGTGTCAGGACCGTCATTCCGATGTTGCTTTATAGCAAGCCAGTCCTTGCTAGTGCAAAATTAAGTCATCAGCCAGGTGATGTCTGCCATAGTCCTTGGTTTGACATGCCCAAGTTCTCTAGCTAGCCATTAATTGGTGATATTATGCCAGAAGGATGCGATGGCCTCTACGTCGGGATAGTCCATGATGTGGTTCATCTTTGTTAAGAATCGATTTCGGAACATTGACACTGAATCACTAGGCTTCCATACAATATTTGCCAAGTCATCGGCATTAGGTGACTTCACATAGGTGCCCTCAAATTTGGACTGAAAATCATATTCGATGTCATCCCATTCGTCATTCGAGTCTAGTAGGATAGTACTCAACTTTAATGGCAAGTATTTAAGAGCATGGACATTGTGTCCACCCGTGATTTGGACAGCGAGGAGGAAATCCTCATTCCATATCAAGGGATTTGTGGTACCGTTGTTGTGATCAATTTTTATGAGTTCAAACCCGTCCGAGAACTGATGCTCCATGACCTCACCCATGATACATTGGGAGCGAGCAGCTCCTCAGACACATGAAGTGGCATGACGCACGTATGACATGGATAGAATTTGGTTTTTAGTGTAATCATGTACATCAGTATGTTTGGCCAGCCAGGCTAGGTAGCATGTGTGTCCAGTAGCTGGGCATTGCCTGGATTGGTAAATAGACGGAGGTGGGTTCACGGGCCTTAATGGACTTTTGCCCCTAGAATCCAGCCTGTAATCATCACATTCAGGATTCTGATCTATGCGCCCTATAGCATCGGGAGCATGCTTATCAGTGCCGTCTTGACATTCCGTGACATGTGGGTCGATTTTTAGTAGCCAATTGGGATCATCGGCCAACTTGTGCCTTGATATGATGCCGTCATTGGCTATTGCATCCCTCTAATCCATGAGGTTCCTCCATTGGTATAAAGGCTGAATGTTGGATTCTATCCGTGCTAGCCAGGTTTTAAGCACGTCTTTGGCTTGGAAGAGATTGTTTCACTGATCGTTAAGGTGGTCCTCTAAGTCTCAAAGAAGTCAAGATTTCTTCTTTATTCTCTTGGCTATACTCACTTGTCTTATGTGCACTGTGTCATAGTTGGTATTGCCTAGAGATTCTTTGAGGACGTCTTCATCCTTAGAGCCGATGCTTCTTTTGAGGTCTTCATTGGGATTTTAATCCACCTCCTCTTTGGTATTGTAGCCTCCATCATCATTATCGCCTCCTTGCCCCATATCGCCGTCTTTACATCGTTATTGTTAGTGTTGATGTCCCCTCCCTTACGGGGAACGACATTTCCCTTTCCACCATCGTTCTTGTAAAGGTTGTTTCCTCATTCTTGGGGGTGTCTACCATGTAGACGTTCTAGTGGATGTTGCACTCCACTAGCCTTTGTCCTGATGACCAATGGAGAATTGCCCGAGGACTCTCCCACGCCACCATCCATGTGGGTTGCCTCGTCGGATGCGCTTGCAAGGATGTTGGCTAAATCTTCAACGTTGGTGATTACATGGGTGGTGGGTGGGTCGAAAATTCTGACCTCCCCCAGTTTCTCGCCAGATCCGATTGTAAATCTAGTTTTCAACGTCCTAGATCACAAGCCGCTCAAGCCAATCTAATATCTCATTCAGAAGTGCCTTTGTTTCATTCATGGCCCGATCAAGCATCGGGACAAGAGGGAGCTTCTTCGAGGTCCAATCTGACATGGACCTAGGTTCTTCACTAGGAACCAGGCTAGATGCCTAGGCATTAGGGGTGGTGCTCTTCCGGCACCTGGATTGACTCCAAGGTTTGGGTCGGTGAGTTGTCATGCTTCTTGATGTGGTGTGACACCCAGTTGGAGAAAGCCAGCTCACTGTGATAGTCCATGATATACTCTAGGTTGCCAAGTATAATGATCTGAGCTGCAGCAAAGTTCTCGACCTAGCCTAGGTGGCCGGTCGGATCTGTGAAGAGGGTGACACTACCGAAGACAAAGATCTGCCTTGGTAGAAAGTCATACGGCTACTGACTTGACCGTTGAACTAGAGTCGTGCTATCGAACTACTTCGACTACTCAGAGGGACCAGCATGGGCCACCAATGATGGAGTCAAATCCAACAGATCTTGTGGAGGGTGTCTAGAGCGGGTAGCCTTGGTGCGATGGTAACAGAGACACATATATTGATCTACCATGAGATTGCATGTGTACGAAACTTGTCGTCTTTGGTCTAACCTCTCGGCTTATATAGATACCGGGGTAGATAGGGTCTACATAGGTCAGTAGCATTGAAGGATAAATGTGTCGAAGACGACCTCTAAGTCTTGGAGTATGCGCCAAGTCTTCGGGAGATATCCACCTTGGCGCTCCTAGGCCCTTCAAGTGTGGCCCACTGGTTATTTTTCACAGGTGGTCCTCACCCCGACACATATGGCTGGGAGCTAACGTGGCAAGCATCCCCTAGTCCAGGACACAGTCATGTAGTTGGCCTCGATCGACTACATAGTTCGGCTGGTTTGTGTATGCTCGTTTGGGTGTATCTTGTGTGTACTACTTGTGTTAAAGAATAATATGTGTAAATTTGAAAGGACATGTTTTCTGAAAAAAATACTATTACCCCGTATGTAGTTCATTGTAAAATCCTCTATTGCTCATTTGGTAAACCAATAAAAATAAAAAAAATCATGAGATGTTCACTTCTTTTAAAATGTAGTTTGCCTAGTCTATGCCACGATTTTATACACAAAAAAAGTTATCTTAGAAATAATAATTTTAGTTCACGCACCTCATTCTCTCACTCCATACTCATTAAAAATGTTGATAAAAGACCAAACTTTTCATGTAGTTCAATTCAATTCGCACCAACTACAATTTTCCCTGTGGATTTTTTTTGCAGTTCGGTGTTCATTTAAAGAAAGTTCTTTGTCGGTTTAGTGAACTGCGTTTAGCTGAATACTATTAGCGGCCACAGTTCAGTTATCCATTAGATGTCACTCACTATTGATGCGGTTTGTCAAAGAAATGACATCCGCTTTTCACTATTTTAAAATTGCATCTAAGCCATAATGAACTAGAAAGAATGTTCAACATGAAAAGGTTGTGTCTTGTCGATATCTTCTCAAGGTGTGTCATTTGCATCATTTCTACCAACCAGTCAAACATTTCATGTAAATACGTCCACCTCCACTCAAGGGCGCCACACCATATTCAAAATTCATTTAAAACCCTACGGGAACTAAAACAGTGTCTGGCATGAAAAAGTTTTGCCTATTCTATAGCTTTCCAACGCCGTATCACATGCCTCGTTTTGATGAATGATTAAAAACTCGTAACAAAAAATAGAACTGAAAAATGGGATCATGTTATGGCTTATAGATTGACTATTCATCACCCAGGGTGTGGAATAATATATTCTTCACCTGAGGTAATCTTATGATCGTTTCATAAATAAATAGATTAGGAATACAAATAGTTACATTTATATTGATTCACTACAGAAAATTTGGCATAGGAAAACAAATATATAGATCATAAGACCAGAAGATTTGAATTTTAAGTATATTTTTACATTATGTTTTTGCATTTGTAACTTTATGTAACATTAAAAAAATACGGTGATTTTTTTGCGGTATCTTTTTATGTATGAAATAAGACAAAATTTATGGAACATAAAATTACAGGAATTGATGTTAAAATAGAGGGGGCGAAGAATAACTATTCCTCCCCCAGTGTGACAAATAGTCAATCCCTATATTGGGGGCAGTTGATGGGCTGGGTTGGGCTTTGTGGTGTTTTTTCTAAATATCCTCTAGAAAGGCTTTGCACTTGTAGAGTGTTAATACCCATCATTTGGCCAATGTAGATGGTTTTCTAAGAAGTTGTCTAGGATGTTGATTTCATTGAAGATCGCCTAGGACACTTATATTGTTAACCTTGTTATCTAATATTTGGGTTATGTGCTTTACATGTGTATGCTATTTCAAAATTTTGTATAGAGAAATAAGGGAATATTCATTTATAAATTCTGAAGACATGTTGAATTTAAAGCCGATACACCCTTTGGAGTAAAAGTATAACTACTAAAATCAACAATATGTGTTATCATATTTTGGGAAATATCATTATTTATGTATTTATGATACTATTCTCTAAATGGTTGTCATTTACATTTCTATCTATAATATGAAATATGAAGTTGGACAAGACCTAACATGCTCACTAAAGAAGGATCTGGAAAATCACTTGCATCATTATCATTTTGAGGCCTGGTGATTGTGCTAGTCATGGTTTCGTCCCTGTTGTTGGGGTGCAAATTTGGGCATGGACATGGAAGTGACTCAATGGCGATGGAGGCACAACATTGCTCTACACTAGTGGCGCTCCAATAGGAGGATGAATCAGGCTATCCCAATATGAGGTGATGCAGTCCTAGCCATCTCTAGTTATTTCAAAATTTTCATGATCTTTCTTCAACACCCCTCCCTTTCCTAACATCGGGGATTAAAGGGTGTGGTCGTAGTGAATAGATGTGGGGTGGCGAGGTCCTCCACCTACTTTCAGTGTTTTGTCACTTACATGGGTGGGCCTTTGTTTCTATCGAAACTTCGGCTAGCAAGAAGGCTCCAACCAGTAGAGAGGTTGTTCTAAAAATTGTTTCGACAAGAAGTCTGCACCCATGATCTTTCCTTTCTGCTATATCAACCAATGTCGACATGCTTGTGTTGTGCCCTTGGTGAAGGTGTTGGCCTGAAACTCTGCTTTGGGAATGACATCCGAAGTTTGACATTTGGTTGGACCCATCAACATGTGAGCCTCATTTCTTCTTGAAGACATAGCATGCTTTTCATTGGGCCTCGTGTTCTTTTATTTGGTGATTTGTCCCTAGCAATAGATTGTGGTAGATATCAGAGAAGATGATTGTGGTGAGCTAGTTATAGAAGTTAGGTTCGGGTTATTTTCCTTTTTCTTTCTATTAGAAGATTTGTTCGGCATCTGTGTTTGGCTTTGACTAGCTTTGTTCAATCATTAATATTTCGTTGTGACATTAATTAATATAGAGGCTAGGGGTTATCCTCATTTTTGATAAAATGAAACTTAATTAATATTTAATCATGGAGATAGTATGAACATATAACATCTTGTGACTAAATATTTGTAAACATATTTCTTACCTCTTCTTATACATTTCTAGTCCAAACAAGGGAAAGCTTGAAAATCCACAACCTTTTCCTGAAGCATATAACCATGTGAACGAAGTCCAAGAAAAGCTACCGATGAAAAGTTTAAATATGGTCGCAACTTGCATCCTGGATAAACTATAAAGTTAGTTTCAACAATCCAGAAATAGAAAATTAATTTTGCAGCAAGCAAAGAAACTACTTGACATACTTTGCTACAATAGCTCCCTGAGGGGTGTGAAAACTGTTAATAAGGTGAGCTTGAGCTGTTCCTGTCGGGAATAGTAATCTGTAGTCAAGAATCATCACCTATAACAAAACGACACCAATTATATATGAGTCATAATTCTTAGAAAAAAGAAGTTTATTTTGGTAAAGGGCATGTTTGTCAAATAATATATCGAGGTGATACAAAGGTACTGAGCGACTGCATGGCCTTTGCATAACACGATGCACACAGCCAACACGTCCAATAAAACTGAAAATAATAAAATGTTTACAACAATAATAAACATTCTAACATAAAATAGGGTAGAAAAAGAAGTAAATATAGTCTTTTCATATTTCTGGTACTTAGAAAGAAAAATCACATCCTCTAATGAACTTCATTGTTCTTCTTTCTCCAACTCACAACCTCGTCTACTGCCATGGCCCCTAGAAAGAAGGAGAAGAAGACTGCCGCCGAGCCGCAGCAGGGGCCTTGTAACGCTCCGGATAAAAGTTTCCATATTTGTAACTCTGACTCTTGCCTTTTCCGGAGATGTGATATGATTTTTCCTTCGTGGTTGGGTTTTGTCTTTCGTTTTGTGTTTTGTTCATGTCATGCATTTCATATCATGTCATCATGTGCATCGCATTTGCATTCGTGTTCGTCTCATGCATCCGAGCATTTTCCCCGTTGTCCGTTTCGCAATCCGACACTCCCACATGCACCCGGCGCACCCCTCTTGTCTCTTTTCGTGAGCGGGTATTAAACGTTCTCGGAATGGTCTGAGATTTGTCAAATGGCCTTGGTACACCATCGTTAGACCGCATGTCAAATTTCATTCCATTTGGAGGCCGTTTGATACCCCAACGGTTAACCGGGTAACCGCAAAAGCCTCTTGTGTATTGCAGCCCAACACCCCTCCAAACCAGCCCAATAACCCATCTAAACCATCTCCATGTCCTCCGTCATTGGATCACGATCGTGTGGGCGAAAACTACACCTCATTTGGACACTACAAACTCCCTCTACCTATATAAAGGCCTTCCCCGTCCAAAATCGTAGTCCAGACCCTAGCTTCTGCCTCCCTCCGCGCCGTCGGACATGTCCGCCCGCCGGCGGACGCGTCCACCGCCAGCCTCCATGCGTTTCGGTCAATCAGAGGCCGACACGTCCCCACAACCGATGCCGACCACTCCCGTCGCGCCACGTCAGCTCGCCCGAGTCTCCTCTCTCCACCGCACCCGCCGCGGCCCGCCGGGGCCCGGGTCGGGCCCTCTCGGTCCAAACGTCCACCGCCGCCGGATCCCGCACGCCACCGTGGCTCCGTGCGCCGCCCCGCCGCCCGTTCTCTTGCGCCGCCTCTACCCCGCGCTCCACCACCTGGATCTCCACCGCGCCGCCGCCATCGCGCCCTCCGCCTCGGCCTCGCCGGTGGAGCCGCCCGCCGCTGCCGTGCGCCACCGCACCGTCGCCCGCCTCGCCGGCCTCGCCGCCTCGCGCCCCGCGCCGCTTTGTCGGCTCCTCCATAGCGCCGCCTCATCGCTCGCCGGAGTTCCACTCCCGCCAGATCTGGTCTGCGTGGATGAGATCCACTAGGACACCAATCCAAACGGCGCACCACACCGGCTCATCTCGCACCCTTCATCCACTTCCTCCTCGAGGTCCAAAATTCTACAGTCTTTTCCTGTCGTCATATTTTTTTTGCCCCCTTTGGCATGCCATAAATCCAGGACCGTGACTCCAAATGATGCATATGATATGTCGTATTGTTTGTCTCGTTGAGCTCTCCATGATAGAAGCATTTACATGCATATTCATGTTCATTATGATGCCATTATCATTTATGCAAGAGTGCTATAAAATGTTAACTGCTGGTACTTATCAATTTATGGTGATTTGTCATTTTTGTTGCATTTGATGTGTGCATCATATGGGCATGAGGTCTACATGTGTTTTGAGATACAACATGCCATCTTTACAAGGGTGCTTGTCTTGTATTTTTGTGATCTATGTGGTGACTAGAACAAGCATGCAAACTAGGCTTCACAATGTTGCTGTTTTCAGGGACTTAGGATTTTGCTGTCTTTTTCCTGCTGTTATTTTGATGCCATGTAAACTTGATGCTACATAGTGATCCATGCTTATTTTGGGATACTTCAGTGAGGATGTTTTGAACATGTGGTTATTATCTATCCATTCATTTCCCTGGATACGATTGTGGAGTGCTCTAGCATGTCACTTTCTTGCTCTACTTTTACTATAAAATGTTCCTGGCATAGTGTTAACATGTTGATCAATATTGCCATGGTTGTTTCTAGTGATCCATGCATCCTATTAACTTTCTCTTGCCATGGTTAGCTTCATGAACATGTCATACTGCTATTGGTATGCTTATTTTGTCATGCAATGCTTTGTGGTAAGTGGCATGAGCTCGCGAAGATGCCTTCATAAAACTGCTAATAAATCTTCCTATGTTTACATGGGTGCCATCATATCTTCTGTGCCTTTTTGGATCATGATCAATAAGGGACTTTTGATCTATGCTTTTAGTATATTCATGCCATGCCTTTGTTTGCTATGATATGTTCCTGTAGCATGTTGTTTGCTTGCTCTAAACATTGCTTCCTGATACTGTTTATGCCATGTTAGTATTTTCACTAAGTCTGTGAAGCTGGTATCTTTTGCAATTTTGCGATGCTTGTTTGAACATGTTCTGGTGTGATTTAGCCGTAGCTCAGTGTTCATGTTTTGTCAAACATCTCTTGTACATCACTTCCATATGCTTCGTTGCTATGTTGAAGTGCCGTGGATTAGTTTCTTGTTTCATTCTAAGTGGCATCGTGCTATTAATCAAAGTTTTGCAACATTCTTCTTTTGCTTGCCATTTGCAAACCGTGCATCCGTTTTCGGTGATCTTTATATCGATTTCGACCAAAATAATCTCATATTTCCAGCGGCATACTTGCTTTTCCAATGCACAATACCAAAGTTACCTTTTCAGAGCATGCATATGCATTGCATATCATGCCACATATTGCATCATGTTGCTTGTGCATTGCACTGTGATTGATTGATGTTCCATTGCTTGTGTTCTTGCCTTGGGTAGAGCCGGGAGACAAGTACATGACCAAGGAACCTGTTGAGTATGCTAACGAGGATCAAGCTTTTGACAACTCTGAGAATTTTGCAGGCAAGATGACCATACCCTCGAAATCACTTCTATCTTTGCTTGTTAGTTGTTCGTTCTATCACTATGTTGCGCTACCTACCACATGCTATATCATGCCTCCCATATTGCCATGTCAAGCTTCTAACCCACCTTCCTAGCAAACCGTTGTTCGGCAATTTTACCGCTTTTTCTCAGCCCCTCTTATAGCGTTGTTAGTTGCAGGTGAAGACGAAGTTTGTTCCATGTTGGAACATGGATATGTTGTGATATCACATTATATATTATTTAATTAATGCATCTATATACTTGGTAAAGGGTGGAAGGCTTGGCCTTATGCCTGGTGTTTTGTTCCACTCTTGTCGCCCTAGTTTCCGTCATACCGGTGTTATGTTCCTTGATTTTGCGTTCCTTACGCAGTTGGGTGTTATGGGAACCCCTTGATAATTCACTTTGAATAAAACTCCTCCAGCAAGGCCCAACCTTGATTTTACCATTTGCCTCACCACCACCTATACTTTTCGCTTGGGAGTCACGCTCTTGAGGGTCATCTTTATTTTAACCCCCCCCCCGGGCCAATGCTTCTCAAAGTGTTGGTCCGAACCAGAGCCACTTGCAGCGCCACCTTGGGGAAACTTGAGGGCTGGTTTTAGCTATACGTAGTGTTCATCCGGTGTTTCCCTGAGAAAGAGATATGTGCAGCTCCTATCGGGATGTCGGCACATCGGGCGGTCTTCCTGGTCTTGTTTTACCATTGTCGAAATGTCTTGTAACTGGGATTCCGAGTCTGATCGGGTCTTCCTGGGAGAAGGAATATCCTTTCGTTGATCGTGAGAGATTGTGATGGGCTAAGTTGGGACACCCCTACAGGGTTTAAACTTTCAAAAGTTGTGCCCGCGGCTATGTGGCAGATGGGAATTTGTTAATATCCAGTTGTAGAGAACTTGACACTTAACTTAATTAAAATGAAACAATTGCGTGTGTAGCCGTGATGGTCTATTTTCGGCGGAATCCGGGAAGAGATCATAGTCTCGTGTTATGCTTGAACGTAAGTAGTTTTCAGGATAACTTCTTGATCACTTCTAGCTTCTCGACCATTGCGTTGCTTCTCTTCTCGCTCTCATTTGTGTATGTTAGCCACCATCTTTGCTTAGTGCTTGCTGCAGCTCCACCTCATTACCCTATCCTACCCATAAGCTTAAATAGTCTTGATCTCGCGGGTGTGAGATTGCTAAGTCCTCGTGACACACAGATACTTCCAAACAGTCGCAGGTGCCGATGTTGATAGTGCAGGTGACACAACCGAGCTCAAGTGGGAGCTCGATGAAGATCTTTTCGTTGTTGTGTTTCGTTTCCTATTGTTCAGTAGTGGAGCCCAGTTGGGACGGTCGGGGATCTAGCATTCGGGGTTGTCTTCTTTTATTTTGGTTCCGTAGTCGGACCTTGATTGTATTCTGGATGATGTATGGTTAACTTGTTATATGTGTGAAGTGGCAATTGTAAGCCAACTCTTTATCCCTTTCTTATTCAGTACATGGGATTGTGTGAAGATTACCCCTCTTGCGACAAACCTACCATGCGGCTATGCCTCTAAGTCATGCCCCGACACGTGGAAGATATAGCCGCATTGTGGGTATTATAGGCCTGCTCTACTGAAGCCCCTGATTCTCAACGAGGAGGGCCCAGGAAAGGTGCAGCCGACGACGGCAGGCATCCACAATAGGAACGGTGCGAGCCAGGGTACCCTGGTTCCCAGTGGGCTGACAGTAGCCCCAGGGCCCATGGCGTCATGCCCTGCGGCTCAGCGAGGGGCACGACCTTTCCGTTCTTCCTCCATTCCGTCTTCACCGGGTTGGTGACTCCCTTCTCCGATTTATTCGATGTTATGCTCAGGCATTATCTGGTTCATGGGCTGCACCTGCACCCGAGCTCTGTCCTGCTACTCTCCATGTCCGCCTACCTCCGCGAGGCATTTCTAGGGGTGATGTCATTCGTGCCTTTCCTCCGGAAATTTTTCCTCCTCCGGCCGACCGCGGCCAACCAGTGCTCGGGCTGCGTGTCATTCTAGGTGGTCGTGGGCATGGGGGCGCACATCATGGACATGCGGATTCCTGAGGAGGTGGAAGGCTTCAGGGAGCACTGGGTCTACATAGACACGCGCCAGTACAGCCCCATTCTCAAAATCCCGGCGGGGCCAGTGGTGGAGAGCTCCGGGTGGGAGCACGCTGAGTTGACGGACGCCGCATTGGAGCAAGTCATGGTGGGGATGCGGGTGCTGCAAGCTCGCGGGCTCACAGCGAGCATGGTCATCACAGAGTTCATGCATAAGCGCATTGCTCCCCTCTAGAGGCGCGCTTGCTCAGCATGGAGCCACTCGGGCCTGGATGACTGATGCGGAGCATCCCTCCATCATCCCCTAGGACTATACTATAACTCATCAAGCAACACGTGCTAAGTGATCAAAACATGCTATGTGTCATTAGGTATGAAGACGAATACCACCTAGCAGCTAAGGGACATCCCATGGGCATAGGAGAAGGACCACAAGACCACAAGGAAGAACAAGGCATCCAACAGGAGCAAAATAGCACCTCCCAGGCAAACCCCATGCGCACGGGTCCTCTAGACCCCGTGCCCACAAGCCACCCATAAGGCTTCTATAACCGAGACGCGCACCCCCGTGTGCGCCGCCTCCAGACCCCGTGCACACAGGCCCACGCTGCTGTAGCACCCCATGCGCATGGGCATCTACCATGCACGTGGGACCCCTCTGCGCACGGGCCTCACTTACCCCGTGTGCACCAACATCCCATGCTTTGGCCGTGGATGCCATGTCTTGCCTCCCAAGTCATCTCCTTCCTCCCTTTGGATATATATTTTGGGTCTAGGACATTTGTTAGGGTTAGCAAAGTATATGTGAGACATTGATAGAGCTTTGCTCCTTCTACCACTCCTCTTGGAGATCAAGACCTCTTAGGAGATGATCCAAAGTGGATATCAAGATCTCTTCTTGAAGAAGTCTATCATCAAGACCTCACCTCCTTAGGAGTGGGAAGAACATTAGCTTTGTGCTTGTTTCCTTGGATTGTTCTTGTATTCTTGTGGATCTCAACTATGCTATTCTAGTGGATGTGTGATTGGGTTTTGTTTGAGTGAATTGCCTTTTTGTGTTCTTGTGTTCATCCCTTCCCCCCTCCAAGTGTGAAAAGATCACCACTTAGGGTTCCACCCTCAACATCTTGGTATCATGAGCCGTGGTTGATTCACATCTTGGAGTCCCTACCCCCCCCCATATTCTAGCCTAATTTTGTTGCTTTTTGACCCAATTCAAAAATCCACACAAAAATAGCCCCAAATTTTTCTTGCAATTTGTTGGATCTTGTCAGGTTTTGTTGATTTGGTCCACGAATTTCGTGCTTGACAAGTGGATCTACCCCTTACCCCCATCCCCCATCCATCCCACCACCGATTTGGGCCGAATTTTGGTGATTCTCCACGGATCTGGTCGTGTTCTTTTGCAGCCAGAGCACCCCATGCGCATGGGTCATCGGGGCCCCATGCACACGGGCATAACATACCCCGTGCGCTCGGACCCTTCAGTATAGTTTGGCCACAACCCCTTTTCCCTCTTTTTGCCATCTTACCACCACCATTTACCATTCGCATTACATCCAGTTGGTTTTTGAGATTTTGGGTGGCGGTTCACCGTGTCCTAAGGTGTTTCGGCTACGTAGGGATGGTTCGACTACAACATCACCGCCAGTCATCATTGCCCCGGTCTCGACATCGACAACGGCCAATTCATCTTCATACTAACCGTAAGCAAGGATAGTAAACTCGACGACATCTTGTATTGATACATTTCCATTACATTTGATATCCTCGAGCCATTTTGCATCACTTAACAATCGAGACTAGCGAGTTGAGTATTGTCGGTCCATACTATTTGAGCACCATTAGTGATATGTCTCTCCCGTGCATATCATACTTGTTGTCTCATATTCCCAGCTCGAATATCAAGCATTGTGGCATATTCAAGAAAAAAGGAGAATCTTTTACGCAAAAGAAGAGAGACAAAGAGCTTGTAAGCAATAGCATTGAGCCATTTTGCATAGTTCCATCATCTTGGTCAATACATACATAAGCATACTTGGGATTGTAGACGGCCCATATCTCTAAAGGTTGCTGCACAAGCGTATCTTGCCCATTTGAGCAATCGAGCTAGATTCTTTCTAGTATCCGTACAATAAGAGCATCTTCTGTGGTTCCACATTTTGAGCTCACTCCTTGGTTGTGCGGATCCTGTTTATCTTCCGTGTGTGTGTTCCTAGTGATATCCTTGGGTTTGATCTATTTGTCTTACTTGCAATTTGTGCATCTCTTCAACATTATCAATATCTTGGCTAACAATTGCTTGAATTTTGTGCCACTCATCCTAACAGAGCTACTCCATAAGCCTTTACTTGTAGGTGTGAGAAAACAAGACCCGGTACCAATTCTCCTATTATAGCATTCCGTTGAGTGATACTCGATACATCCTCAATCGTCTGAAAAGGTAACTTTGGTATTGTCCTCTTATTTTCCTACTCACTGCCACTTGGTTATGATGGATAGACCAAGCGCTTCGGCGAACCCACTCTTCAAGGATCAAGATGACGAACGTGACTATGTCACCAAAAATCACTTCTTCATCACCCAATGAGTCCTCCATCAAGAAAGTGAAGCTTTGGGTGACCGCATAAAGCAACTCGCCACCGACCTACGCCAATCGGAAGCAAGAAACCGGGACTACCTCAACTCCAAGCTCACCACAAAAATGGAAAAATTCCCCAACATGATCATGAGCCGCGCGTCTTCCACCACCTCTTCGTCAAGACGACGCCTCCCAAGTCGCCACTCTTCGGGCTACTCTTCTTCTGATGCAAGTCCCCTCCATCTCGTTCTCCTTGATGCACCGACACTCAAGATCACCAATCTGAAGAAAATCAATTCCATGGCAATGGTTTGCAAGACCGAGTCAGAGCATGTGAAAGAATGAGACGCCAAGAACAAGACGTCGTCGACCAAGAGAAACCTCCACAACCGCAATGTCAAGCACCTAAAGACGGCAATGTGATTCGACAAGAACAAAAATGTCGTGATGAACAAGCCCTTGGAGCAAAACATGCACTCCATGAAGCCACTAGAGACGTCGTCAAACGCAACAGCCAAGTGCGTGAACAAGAAGAAGCACTTCGCCAAGAACGACAAGATGATGCCGCTCTACATGAGGAGCAACAAGAAAGAAGGAACCAGGAACACATGCCTTGTCCTAATCGGCATGTCCATCAAGAGGAGCGTGAAACTGAAGATCTTCTTCCACGCCAAGTCCGACATCACCATCGTCCACATGATAAAGAACAACACTATGGCAAGCTCAACTTCACCATGCCCAAATTCTCCGGAAGCAACCACCCCAAGGAGTATCTCTCATGGGCATTTAAGTATGAAAAGATATTCCTTCTTCACAATTACGAAGAGGCGAAGAAAATCGCCAAGGCCTCCCTCGAGTTTCTAGACTACATCCTCATTTAGTGGGTAGAAGTGATCGAGCGGCACCAAGAGAGAGGCGAACAACCCATCATGACTTGGACACACATGAAGGATGTCATGAGTTCTTGCTTCGTGCCTACACACTACACCCGTGATCTTTCCAAGATGTTGCAACTCCTCAAGCAAGGCATGAAGACGGTGGAAGAATACTACCAAGAAATGGAGACTGCCATGATACGGGCCAATGTCAAGTAAGATAACGAGCAAACTACGGCACGCTTGTTGAACAGCCTAAATCACCCAATAAAGAACATTGCCGACTTCCAACTTTACACCAACCTCCTCATGCTAGTTCACCAAGCGACAAAGGCCATGCGACAAGTACAAGATGATTTGAAACACGCCAAGTACTCTTCCAAGACATACGGCTCTTACACCCAAGCTTCCACAACTACAACACCTCCTACCTCGACTAGAGCATCTCCAAGCAACGGCCACAGGTCAAGTTACAAGAAAACTTTGACATCTCCAAGTCCTCCTCCAACTACAAGCAATTTCAAGCTGAGAGCTTCATCATCATCTACTGCAACGGATGAGACCGTCAACACAAGTTCCAGCAAATGCTTCACATGTCAAGGCCAAGGCCACAAGACATTTGAGTGCCCCACTCGACACACCATGATCGCCAACGATGACGGAACCTAGCACTCAATGAGCGAGGAAGAAATGGAAGCCCTTGAGCATGTGTGCATGCACCAGTGCATGAATGAAGATGAAGATGACCGAGTCATTTGTGACAATGATTCGAGCCCCGCTCTCGTTGTCTCCAAGGTCTTGACAGTTCAACACCAACAAGACAACGATCAACGCTACCACATCTACCACACCAAAGTGGGCATCAATGGACGTTTCATGAAGGTCATCATCGATGGATGAAGTTGCCACAATTTGGCAAGTGAAGAGCTATGTTCCAGGCTACAATTGGTCAAGATGAAGCATCCTCTCCCCTACAAGGTCCAATGGCTTAGCAACTCAAGCACCATTCAAGTGGAGCACACCGTGCAAGTTTCCTTCAAGATCGACGCATACGAAGATGCCTTGGAGTGTGATGTGGTTCCTATGTCTTTGTGCCATCTCCTCTTAGGAAGACCTTGGAAATTCAACCGCAGCTTCATCCACAATGGGAGAACCAACCACTATAGCTTCAAGATGAAGGGCAAGGAGTACATGCTATGACCTATGTCGCCAAGTCGAGTGATCGCTGACAAACATTCATCCACCGATTATGGATAGAATAGTGATAGTGTGAACCACCAAAGCTAGAGTGAGTGCCACAATCCACAAATGAGTGCCTCCATGATGAGCGACAAGAAAAACTTAGTGCTTTTAGCTACCAAAAGAGACATGAGAGAAGTGTGTGAGAACCCATCTAGTGTCGTACACTATATCCTAGTGTGCAAAGACGAAGCAGCAAAGACTAACACCTCTAATCATCTACCTCTAGTGTTGTCTAATCTTTTGCAGGAATTCACGAATGTATTTCCCGATGAGCTACGACCGGGTGTTCCTCCTCTACGTGGCATCAATCACTGCATCGAACTCATCCCGGCACACCCCTACCAAACAAGGCTCCATACCACGTCAACCTCGAAGAAACTAATGAGACACAAAGGCAAGTACATCACCTCATTGACAATGGAAATGCACGTGAAAGCTTGAGCCCTTGTGTCATTTTGGTTATTCTTGTGCCTAAGAAAGATAGTAATTTTCGCATGTGTTCCAATTTCTGTCCCATAAATGCTATCACCGTTATCTATAGGCATCCCATTCCACGCCTTGACGATATTCTAGATGAGCTTATCGACGCCACCATGTTGTCAAAAATTGATCTTAAAAGTGGCTATTACCAAATTCGCATTCAACAAGGTGATGAGTGGAAAACGGCTTTTAAAACTAAATTTAGCTTGTATGAGTGGTTTGTTATGCCTATGGGTTTATCGGAAGCACCCGACACTTTCATATGTGTGATGTGCTATGTTCTTCAAAAATACATTGGCATATGTGTTGTGGTCTACTTTGATGATATCCTTGTGTTTAGTGAATCATTAGAAGATCATGTCACCCATCTTAGGGATGTGTTGCAAGTTCTTAGAAACAACCGCGTTTATACTAACATGGAGAAATGCATTTTTGCTATTGATAAGCTTGTTTTCTTGGGCTTTATTGTGTATTCTAAGGGTGTTCATGTTGATGCGTCTAAAATTGAAGCAATTAAAACTTGGCCAGAACCATAAATTTGCAACAAGTGGGTAGTATCCTTGGTCTCGATGGCTTTTATCGTCGCTTTGTTAAGGACTTTGGCACCATTGCATGCCTTGAGTAAGAAGAATGCACCCTTTGTTTGCGGACCCTCTCAATCTATCGCATTTGATGAGCTTAAACCTTTGCTTATACATGCTCCAATTCTTGCATTGCCTAATTTTGACAAAACTTTTGAGGTCCATTGTGATGCTAGTGGAAATGGTATTGGTGGAGTTTTGATGCAGGAAAAGTGACCCATTGCATATTTTAGTGAAAAAAATTCTGGTGCCCAACTTGGCTATCTTATCTATGACAAAGAATTATATGCTTTAGTGCGAGTATTGCATGTTTGGGAGGAATATCTTCGCCCACCTGAATTTGTCATACATACCGATCATCAGACGCTTCAATACCTTAAGGGTAAAACAAAGTTGAACAAAGACATGCTAAATGGAGTGAATTTATTGAATCTTTTCCCTATGTGATCAAGTTTATTAAGGATAAAGAGAATGTTTTCGCGGATGCTCTTTCCCGCAAGTGCATTTTAGTTCCTCAACTGAATTGAATGTTATCGTCTTTGAGCATGTTAAAGATCTACATGCACATGATCCTTTGTTTGCGATTCCTTATGCCAAATGTCTTGCTAACATTTGTAGGGTGCACTATTACCTTATGGACGGTTATCTTATGCGCGCTAACAAACTTTGTGTACTCGAGTCTTCTCTTCATATGTTACTTTTTCATGAGGCTCATGGCGGCAGACTTATGGGACATTTCAGACGAGACAAGACCTTTGCCACACTCTCCTTCAAGTACTTTTGCCCAAAGATGTTCCGTGATGTTGCACACTTCACCAATCGGTACTCCACACGTCGTGAAGGTAAGTCACAAGATCAATCTCATGGTTTACATATGCCCCTTCCTATTCTAGATCAACCATGGGAAGATATTAGTATGGGTTTTGTGCTTCGATTACCTAGGACTCAAAACGGCAAGGATTTGGTATTTGTTGTTGTGGACCGATTCTCTAAAATGGCACATTTCATGCCATGCAATAAGATAGACGATGCTTCACATGCTGCATATCTCTTTTATAGGTAAATCTTGAGGTTACACAAAGTGCCAAGGAAAATTGTGTCGGATGGCGAATTCCAAGTTCCTAAGCTACTTTTGGAAGACACTATGCGCCAAACTCGGCATCAATCTATTATTCTTGACGGCCTATCATCCCCAAAATGATGGTCAAACGGAAGTCACCAACCGGACGCTATCTACTCAACTACGCATGTTGATCAAGACGAACATCAACAAGTGGGAGGAGTGCTTACCCATCGCCGAGTACGCCTACAATCGCGCAGGACACTCTACTACCAACAAGTCCCCCGTTGAGGTCATCTATGGCTTCAACCCTTTTTCACCCTTGGACATCCTTCCTTTACCACTCCAAGAACGTGCAAACATGGATGCAAGTGCAAGAGAAAGTTATCTCAAGAAGATGCATGAAGATACAAGGTCTATGATCGAGCGTCAAGTACATTGCCTCGCCACCAAGCTCAACATCAACAAGACCCCCATGGTATTCAAACCGGGTGATCTAGTATGGCTACACCTCCGCAAGGACCGCTTCACGAACGAGCACAATTACAATCTACTACCGCAAGCCGATGAACCTTTCAAAGTGCTAATCCATTACAATGACAACGCCTACAAGATCGACATCCCATGGGATAAGTACAATGTAAGCGACATCTTCAATGTCAAGGACTTGGCACCCTGCCATGGTGATGAAGAACACGATCCGAGGATGGATCTCTCCCAAGGGGCTGGGGAGATGATGTAGAGCATCCCTTCATCATCCCCATGGACTCTACTACAACTCATCAAGCACCACATGGACCTATGACAAGAGGTCGAGCACGCGCCATCGAACCCAAGGTCAACTCGCTCCTACTTGAGATCGATATGGATATGAATGGATCTTGGATGCTACCTCAGCAAAACATGATATGTGTCATTAGGAACGAAGACGAACACCACCTAGCAGCTATGGGACATCCCATGGGCATAGGAGAAGGACCCCAAGACCACAAGGAAGAAGAAGACATTCAACATGAGCCAAACAACACCATCCAGCTGACCCCATGCGCATGGGCCCTCCAGACCATGTGCCCACGTGCCACCCAGAAGGCTTCTATAACCGAGACACGCACCCCCATGCACATGGCCTCCAGATCACGTGCACACATGCCCTTGTCGTTGTAGCACCCGATGCGCACGGGCATGTACCGTTCCCACGGAACCCTGTGTGCACAAGCCTCACTTACCCCGTGCGCACGGGCCTCCCAGGCTTTGGCCGTGGACGCCCTGTCTTGCCTCCCAGGTCGTCCCTTCCTATCTTTGGTTATATATTTTGAGTCTAAGACATTTGTTAGGGTTAACAAAGTATATGTGCGACATTGATAGAGCTTTGCTCGTTCTACCATTCCTCTTGGAGATCAAGACCTCTTAGGAGAGGATCCCTAGTGGATATCAAGACCCCCTATTGGAGAAGATTATCATCGAGATCTCACTTAGGAGTGGGAAGAACCTTACGTTTTGTGCTTGTTTTCTTGGATTGTTCTTGCATTCTTGTGGATGTCGACTATGCTATTCTAGTGGATGTGTGACTGGGTATTGTTTGAGTGAATTGCCTCTTTGTGTTCTTGTGATCATCCCTTTCCCCCCGTCCAAGTGTGAGAAGATCTCCACTTAGGGTTCCACCCGACAACAGCCACCCCATGAGGCTGAGCATCAATCATCCTTCCCCAAAGGTAGTGGAGGGGCTAGCGAGAGTTCTCCTTGGTGCGAGGACGCCATTCCCGCCGC
This sequence comes from Triticum urartu, assembly GCF_056163025.1. Taxonomy (NCBI): domain Eukaryota; kingdom Viridiplantae; phylum Streptophyta; class Magnoliopsida; order Poales; family Poaceae; genus Triticum; species Triticum urartu. Next base: position 186,424,042 of record NC_141873.1, on the reverse strand, counting down.
CAGAGGCAGCCTTGGTCTTCTGCTTCAGTAACCGGGAGGACACGTGAACCATCATGCCGCTGTTTGATCAGTGGGGCTGGTGCCCACGGGTCATGAGGGACCCCGCGACAATCATTCAAGTGATGCCGCTTCCCAGTGGCAACAACGTCACAGGGGCAGTTGCCACAGCTCAGGGTGGACACGGTCCATCCGGTCCGGTCCCTGACCGAGCCACCGTTTGGACCGGCCGGCGGCGGTCCGGAACGGACCGGACCGACCAGTCTTGCGGTCCTGTTTCTTGGGACCGGACCGGTAGAGGCAAAGCCCGGGCCAGCCCGAGCGGACTGGACAACCGCCATCAGTAACGAGGTGCGCGGGAGCAGCGGCGAGGTAAGCGACGTGCAGGAGTGCTCTGGCGAGGTGGAAAACATCGTGAGCGCCGCTCGAGGTGGGCGACGTGCGCGGGCGGCGCGGCTGTTACTCATGAACGTGGATTCATTACCAGTTTTTGTGTTGCATGCAAGTAATATAGCGCGTGCATGAACCCATGATTTGCAGTGCGCGGGCCTTGCCGTGATTAGCGGCTCAAATCGGACGTGTAGATAATCGTCAGATGGTGCCATAATTTTTGGAACCAACCTTGTTTCTCTCGTACTTACTGTTTTCAGTTCGACTGAAAAAACTGCAAAAGAAACGACACCATGGATGGCGCGTGATTATAGGAAGCGCCCGGTATAAAATCTAGCTCCTTCCAAGAAAGCACTTGCCTCATTTGTTGGATGAGAAAATTACGAAGAAGCATTCCTCTGCGTGCGTGCTGTGCTGAAACGGCTCCCAGTGATCCGGAAATCACGGCCGGGCATTTATCCCACAGTCCAAAAAATAGTATTTGTCGTGCCATGGCACTGAAATCCGCAGCCATGGCATGAATTGGTCTGACGGTTGGGGTCGACGGCATGGTCTAGAACTCGCGAACTGCGGCGGTGCACGCAGGGCAGCGACGGCGAGCGACGGCAAGAGGCCACAGGGCACGGGGAGGAGAGGAAGGAAGGTGTGGGCAAGCTCAGGGACACGGTGGTTCAGCCCAGTTCTGCCGGTGGCCGCGACGACGAGGAAAGGCAATAGCGATGGCTATGTTTTCTCGGTCCACTCGGTTGGACTTGTTAAAGACCGGACCGGACCGAGAATGTTTCGGGCCTGATATGGCAGACCGGACCGGCCATTTTATGTAGCGAGCTAGGACCGAGCGGGCCAAGACCGAACGGGTCACGAGCAGGCCGAAAAGCCCGCTCGGTACGTCCATCTTGAGCCACAGCCGACGCCCAGAGCGAGGTGAAAGAACCCTTGCCAATGGCAAGGGCCTACAACGGCGGTGGTAGTTATGCTGGGGGGTTCCATGTCGAGCCCCTGTGGCCCGCGCCTCCAGTGGAAGAGGAGGTGCTTGGCGTGGGAAGCCCCCCGCCTAGCAGGGTGATCCCGCCTGCTAAAGCCTCGGGAGGGTGCCTAGGCAGGCCTCCTGGAGGGGACTCGGAGGAGGCCCCAGCGAGCCATGAGGAAGTAGTAGCAGCCGTCTCAAAGGAAAGCTAAGGAAGAGGCGGTGGGTCCCTAGAGACGAGTAAGGCTCCTTGCCCTGCGCGCTCTTTGTGTCCACAACTTCGTCTTGCTTGGCTTGGCCTGACCCCTAGTTATGTAGGAGGGGCTCTGCACCGAAGAAGAAGGAGGGAACCTAGGACAAGGATGCCGCAGGGCCGACCGGGGCCTAATAGGCACCGGGGGCGGTGGATACACCAACGCCCCCGCCGAGCCCCGTGGAGCGTGGCAGAGTCACCGAGGAGGAACCTGTTGAATTCTCCTAGCCGCCCGAGGAACTCCTTCCTCCTACTGGAGGAGGGGTACCTTTGAAAGGGGTCTGCACAGAGGGTAGGTAGGCACTAGTGCGGCGGCCACCATAGGCTCTGAATGATCACCAGAGCGCCATGAGCTGGAGGCGGCCGCGCCCAGCCCTCCCCGCTTGGCCGAACCATTGGCAGGTGCGGAAGTTGAGGCGGAGCTCGAGGTGGATCCTGGCCGCCCATAGGGGAACGAGCCCCCCTCGGGTGGAGACCTGGACAGGTCTGATGATGTTGCAGCCCTTGGGTCCTCGGAGCCAACAAGCGAAAATATATAATAGAACGCCTGCACCCAGGCCTTTCCTATCTAGCCATCCATTCTGCACTTCGCGATTCGTGCAAACACATTTCTCTTTTTTGTTTCTCTCGCATAAAACATGTTTTGAAGTTCAAACCTTTGCAGCATGGCAAAGCATTCTATCTAGAATCTAGGATAAATCTTTCAGATTTTTTGGTCAAAAATAAAATCTAAAAGATTTATCCTAGATTCTAGATAGAAAGCTTTGCCACGCTGCAAAGGTTTGAACTTCAAAACATGTTTTATGCGAGAGAAACAAAAAAGAGAAAATTTCAGATAAAAAGTTAGTTGTGTTGCACAGATCTTAAAGCAATATTGGATAGCTAGGATAGCAAGGCCCGGGTGACCGCCCCTTGTGGAAGGACCGGATGTGCCCTGGGCCTTGTTCCTGGTGAGCTACAGGTCCTACTGTGAAGCGGGACTCTGCGCCATGCCCAGTCAGCCTCCGCTTCCTAGAGGCCGACCTCAAGGCCGAGGAAGAGAGCCTCCGCCTGGAGCGGGAGCGCCTCGCAGAAGGCTGGCGGCAACTAGACGTGGCCGTCAAACTGAGCCGCCGCCAAGCCGACGCAGCAAGGAGGGAAAGTGAGGAGGTCGCTCGTAAGACCCGAGAGCTTCTTGGCAGGGCGATCCATGATGCGGAAGAGGCTGCCTAATGCCTGGAGGAGGTGTCAGCGGAGGACGACTTCACAGAACGCGCTGCGGCTCAGAGGCTCGACCCTCTTCCCACAAGGGGCAGTCGCCTGATGCGAGAGCAAGGCGGCGGTCCTCGAGTTCGACATGGAGGTCCGGGAGCATCAACTTCTACGGACAACCATCGAGCAGGAGAGGGAGTGAGAGCAGTTGGTTGGAGAACATGTACGACACCATGGCGGCTCGAAGAGAACGCTGCGAAGTACAAAGTGGAGATCGACAAGCAGACCAAGGATGAGATCACGCGAAAGGCCAAGGCCCTCGTCGACACCTATTCCAAGAACATGCAGAAGCAGGAGGACCGCTTCACAAAGAGCCATGGGGAGCTCAACACCGAAATTGCAAAGCTCAAGCAAGAGCTCGCGGCATCGTAGACCGAGAGGCGGAGGGTGAGGGGCTCCATGCCACAACCCGCAAGGAGTTGAAAGACCTCCAGACTCAAGTGGGTGAGGTTAGTGACGAGGCACAGAGGGTCCGCGACGAGACTACTCGGAGGCACGGGGAGGAACTCCAATGCTCCAAGATGTTCCGCGAGCTCAGCGAGCGCGCCTGCAACATCATGGCCTCTTTTTCGGTTGAGGGGGCGGAGAACCCTTTGGAAACCGATGACGCCAACAACATAGACTTCCTCACAAGGCTAGTGGAGCGGTTGGAGGCGAGCTTCGCCCGGTGGGATGAGATCCGCAACGCTCAGTGCCGCGACTTTCTGCGCCACGCGTCGACCCCCATCTTCAGTAATCTATTGTGCATCGATGGGGACTTGGACTTCGACCAGGTGCTATCTCTCATCCACGAGGAGCTTCGATTCGAGGCGAGCTCGCAAGGGAATTGGAGGACCATGTGGCAAGTCGACTGGAGCGGTTCGCACCTATCAGCGAAGGGTCGGGCGAAGACGACAACACCGTCGCCGATGATGCTGACAGTGGCTCTGCTGCTTGAGCCCCCTTGCTCTCCTTCCTGTAATAGAGTAGATGCGGCCCCATGGGGGCATGAAGGGATTTGCATGACACTTTTGCTCTAAGTAGTCGATGCTTAATGTGTGTTTTAATTTTCCTCCCAAGGCCTTTACCTCCCTTTTTACATCTCTTGTGCCCTATGTCACTAGGACCCAGCCCCTGAGGCGGGCAACAACTATCGCTGGTGTGCCTGGAGCGTGCGCTTAGCAAGGCTAGAGGGTGTAGGAGTCTTACGACTAGTAGGAGTCCCTGAGGCGTGATGCTGAGGGTACACCCTTGACGCGCAGGTGGCTCGTGCCAGGGAAGTCGGGATGGCACAAGAGAGAAATGAGCGGGAGAGAACCCGAGGGGTGCTTTAGACTTAGCTCCTTTGAGGCGTGCAGCTTGGAGCGAATCCCTTGCATGGCGCGGCTCATGAGGTGCATCCCCTCGTGAAACTTTCTTCCCATAGGGTGCCGCTCGCGAGGCCTCCAGAATGGGGCTCCAGAGGCCTTTGATATCTTACACCAGGGGAATTGCAAAGTTTTCGCGAGTAGTGCAGCAGGGCACGCTCGCGAGGTCGCATGTGGGTGTTACGCGAGGAGACAGAAGCACCAACGACTTGCTGAGGTGAATTACACGTGAGCAGGTCCACGAGCCAGAGCTCTATCGCTTAGATTTTGTAGTGCTACTAGGACTAACCCAAGCACAAACACCGTCCCCAGCCCCCGCTCGCATGACAGACATGCGGGAGATTACGAGTGCGCTAATACTCCCTAACCCCAGGGGAAGTCGAATCCCCGCTGCCTCCTTGAAAGAGAGATGCCCTGAACCAGTAGATGATAGGGGCATCACTAGACGATAGGGCCATATATAGCCGCTCGTGATTATACTATAATCATAGTATGAGCAGTGTTTTGGAATTGTAAATATACTCGAAAAGTATAAATAGATCCAAAGCAAAGAGTTTTTCCAACTTTTTTGTTGTTGTTTTCTAGATTTTTGATCGGATTTTTTGGCGGCATGGCCAAGCGGTAAGGCAGGGGACTGCAAATCCTTTATCCCCAGTTCAAATCTGGGTGCCGCCTAATTAATAAAATACTTAGGTTTTTTTATAGTGCTGATCGAATTCGATAAATTTTTACTTCGCATAAGTTCGGGCAAGAGAGTAACTGGGCCTGCCGATACTGGGTTTAGAGAAACCATACCATAGTTCTATCCTACCTAGGCACACTCAGCTGCAAGCACATAGGACTTTGAAGGAAATAGGCTTTACTAATGCAGGAAGGAGGTCATAACATAACAGAAAGATACATGTTGTCGTGTTTGACATGGGTCAGCTTGAGGATCTAACGGATGTGGGGCCCTCGGGTAAGTAGGCCGCCAGCGCTGAGCATGGGCACCCGCCAGCACTGAGCATGGGGCATCCACCAGCGTTGAGCATGGGGCATCCACTAGCGCTGAGCATGGGGCTTCCACGAGAGTGAGAAGGAGCTCCCGCGTGCCGATGGAAGCACTGGTAGAGTGAGCCCCGAAGCGCGTACAACTCCATATCGCTCGTATCTAAGGGGACATGGACAGAACTTACCGTGATGGTGGGTGTTCCATGTGTTATGTACTAGAACACTGTCCTCTATCACAAGTGGGGCCACGGTGGGTCGGGGAGTGGGTGTTAACCACTATGATGCAGGGCTCCAGGCTCATGCGCATCAGCCTTGCGAAGGTGGTTGCGGCACCCTCCGGGCCGGGAGGCATCCGCATGAGTCGGGACGAGCCCGCGATCTGGTTGATCCACGGAGGAGGGAAGGGACTCGCGGGGTGAGCCTGGTTGAGGATGACAAAGTTGACGCACATGCGCCCGCTGCTGCGCGGCTTGGTGACAGGGCTGGGGCTGATGATCCACTTAGTGTGCTTTGCTTGTTGACCTCCTGGGTGACGATTTCCTGCTTCTCGGGCACCTCATACCTGTCCTTGTGCTTGACGGGCCATGCGCTTTAGCATACGACTAAGTGGTGCTCGAACACCTCCCTCGGTAGACCAGGCATGCCTGATGTTGTCCAAGCCAACGCATGAGGGCTTGCCCGGAGGAAGGTGACGAGCAAGCCTTTCTATTTGGGGGAAGGCCCTCCACGGATGGCGAGGGAGGGGGCTGCTTCGCCTCCATGTAGCGACGCCTTCTCGGACTTGGCCCACTCTTGACAGAGCAGGGGCTTCTTCTTCGTGGTCGCCTCCTTGGCAGGCCCGGGTACGTCCTCATCGGTTGTGTACATAGTGGAGGTAGCCATGTAGGCATGCTCGAGGGTGTGCATCGCATCCTTCTTGTCGTAGTGGACCGTGAGTGTACCACTGGAGCTGGGCATCTTGACGAGGCCGTAGGCATGGTGGGTCACGACCATCAATTTCGAGAGCGCCGGGTAGCCAAGATGGAACTTTAGGGCAGGCTGATGTGAGCCACATCAAAGATGATGAACTCCATACAGTAATTCTTGCGGGTGCCGAAGGTGATGGGAAGGCGCACCTGCCCGAGGGGGACAATGGAGTCATCGGGGACACTCGAGAAGGGCCTCATGCGCAGCAGGCACTCGTAGGGCACTTGTAGCGTCTCAGAGGTCTCCACAGAGAGTGCATTGAGTCCTCAACCACCATCAATGAGCATGTTGGTGACGGCCACATTGCTGATGGTAGGCGTACACAACAGGGGAACGGGACCCATGGCCTTCGTGGACATGGGGTGGTTGCTGGCGTCAAAGGTGATGGGGAACTCACACCATTTGAGGCGGCTAGCGGACTTGAGTGCCGGGAGGGCCGCGTTCACTTCCCGAGAGAAGTTCTTGAAGTGGCGGTTGGATGGGAGGGGCTGGGCCCCGCCGAGAATGCAGGCGACCTTGCGGGGCTCTTGGTAGCCCCCAGCATTCTCAGCGGGAGGGGAGTCATTGGCGCGGGGTGGGGTGGCATTGGCTTGCATGTCAGCTTGCCGCGGCTGGTTCTGCCAGCCCTGGCGGTTGTTGTCGCCGGTGCCATTGTTGTTGTCGCCCCAGCGACCACCTCCTTTGTCGCCACCGTGGTCGTTGCCATGCTCCCTGTGGTTGCCGCAGTGCTTGGTGCGGCCCTCGCGAGGCAGCTTGAGCTCGTGGCAGTCTTTAGTGCTATGGGAGTTCACGTTGTGGTAGGTGTAGAAAGGACGGTCGTCCTTCTTGGTCTCGCCGCGGATGAAGCCGTGCTTGTATTCTGGCTCTGCCGTGAGGACGGCGGGGCCCTTGCACATGGCATCCTTGCCCTTGGCCTACGTCACGCCAGGCTTAGCGCTAGGGTCACCGTAGAGGAAAAGGCGTCCTTTTTAGGCCTTTGCGCAACGATCGACGAGGACGAACAGCTCTGCTGCGGAGTCGAGCTTGTCCCAGACGGAGAGCTTCTCGCATACCTTCACAGCCATGAAGCCATTGGTGAAGGCTAAGACTATCACGGCATCGGAAGCCTTCGGGAACCTGTTGCACACCTGATTGAAGTGCTGGACAAACTTGCGCAGGGGTTCACCAGGGCGCTGGCGCACGGCCCGCATGATGTTGTTGGTTATGAACTACTTTCACAAGTCCTCCCATGAAGAGATGGATGCCTCGGGGAGGTTCATGATCCACGTGCGTGCGACATCCTTGAGGGCCATGGGAAACCAATTCCCCATAACCCGGTCGTCCCACTTCGCGGCCTAGATGCTAATGTTCTAAAGCAGGAGGAACTCCGTGGGTTGGTGCTGCCGTCGTAGCGATCAGGGAGCTCTGGCCTGAACTTGTCAGGCCACACCAAACAGTGCAACCCGAGGGCGAGGGTCAGGTATCCCCCCGGGGGTGACGACGCCTCTGTCAAGGGCCGTGCGGTTCTAGCGCCCAGCCATGGCAACTTCATGGAGGATGTGGTCCTGACGGTTGCGCGCCTTCTCAAGGATCACATGCGTGTGCGGGGGCGTGTGGCGAATGATGTGGCAGCTATCACCATCGCCGGCCGACGCAGACGACCCGTGAGACAGCTCTGGAGGGCGCGCCGCAAGACGCTTCTCGGACACGTTGCAGGGCAGGGAAGGAGGAGGAGGCACATCTTGCCCAGGCCAATCGTTGCAGGTTTGGCGGAGCAGGCAGGGAGCGGGAGGGCACCTGGCCATCATGCACGGCGTCGACGATCTCGGTGAGGTCCCTGAGCCAGGCCTCGTAGTTGTCCTCGGTGGGGCGATAGCGCAGCAGCTACTATGCCATGAGCAGCGCGACCTGTGGAGCGAGAGGGTTGCGACGCGCGAGCGAGGAGGCGGTGGAGGAGCGGCCACACGCCTGCTCATTCGCTGACGAGTGGACGGTGGAGGCAACTCGCTCCTCAATGGGCCCAGTGGTGGTGCGAGGGCGCCTCCCAGGGGCACCTCGGGCAGCTGGCGGCGCATGGACCCTGGTGGCAGCTCGGTGCGTGACGCGCTCCCGGCGAGCGGCTGCTTCGTCCATGTGGGCGTTGACATCGAGGTCGAAGGTGCGAAGACGACAACGCCCCCTACCTAGCGCGCCAAATATCGGAGTCATAGTGCTGGTGTAATACCCTACTCCTACATATGTTGAATTTCTCTGTAATGGAGAGCTTGTGCCTCGAGGTACACGAGAGGTGGGGAGAATGGCTCGATCCCTTAACATGGGGGCGGCCCTACCCCTTTTGTAGTGCCTTGATCCTCTTCCCAAAAATATGAGTGGGAAAGGGTAGCCATAGGGCGGAAATACAAAGGTGGATAGGATCCCAGTCTTATCCTGACTAAAGGCGGTTTCTGCCTGATAAAGTAGTCTTCATGACACACTGGTGGGCTCGGCAATGACCTCTACCCTAGCATGCCAATCTGCCCTGATCTTCTTTCACCAAAGAGGAAATGCTTTGGGACTTTTTTGGGCGAGACACGCACTGCTGCTCCCTTATCACCAGAATAGAAATTGGGCTTGGTCATGCCACGTCGTCCTTGTCCTGATAGCGGGACGTCATCCACGGGACGGGCGTGGAGCCCCGCGGCTGGCATCATACGACCTTCCTCGTGAGGCAGCCGAGTGCTTCGTGGCCTCTACAGAGCTCTGCCTGTCACCAAGGGGGCCTCGCGAGGTGGGTCCATACGGAGAAGTGAAAGCAGGCAACCTGTCATGGGCCTGCCCAAGTGTCATCCATTGGGCTAGAGGCAGACGGGTCGTGGTACCCTGGTTTCCACTAGGCCGACAACGCCTATTGGTGCCTCATCTCTGTTTGCATGAATTTCTCGACCTAGCTAGATGATGGATGATGAGGATTCGATCATGCATATGGTCCACGATTACAGCGGCTATGAAAATGACAAGTGGATGATTTCCAACCATAGGTGGACACCCAGCTGATGCATGCTCGGATGTCGAACGACCAACGATCGCAGGTCCAACCATCACAGACCTAGCCAACATAGACAAAACATCACAGCAGAGACCACCTGGAAGGTGATCTTGATGACATGTGGGCAGTGGGTGCAGATCCAAAGAAGAAGAAAAGGAAAAAACTTAAAAATGAATGAGGATTAATGTTTGGTTGATGCATGGTTGCCCACAAGAAATGATCTAATCATGGCACAGAGCAAAGGGAACTACCATTCAGAAAATAGTGCATGATTCATTCAATTATCACAAGCACTTTGATCTGTATCAACGATGATGTTCCGTGAGTGTAAGTCAAAGTCACCACTAATCAATGGTACACCATTCAAGAGGCCACATGCAACTATTGTGGCTATTACAAACAGTTGCAAGTCCGATGGCTAAGTGGTGCGACATTCCAATAGAACATAAGTTTTTTTGCTCTGTGTGTTAGGTATTTGGTCTGATATGCTCTATGTTTAGTCATTTGGCCAAATATGTAAGTAGTTCATCATGCATTTTCTTTGTATCCTGGTTGTGCACTCACATTGTTCTTAAATGCAGAGAGAAGCACTTCATATTCATGCATTGTTGGATTAAGTTGAATGTGCACCACAAGTGGCTCAATGTCATGGAAAAATCCATTAAGACCACTCCCATGTCCAGTGTAGGTGAGGATAGTGAACCAACAAATGGCCTTTGCTCCAGCCAAAATGATGGCTAGGAACCGAGGGAGAAATTCAGAGTTGTAGAAGGACAAGTGCGATGGTGCAACCGCCAATGTGATATAGAGCTTTGAGGAAATCCTAGCAAAAAATAGGAGTACGTCAAGTGCAATGACATGAAGGGGATAAAGAATGCCAAGAGTGTTTACAAGTTCATAGTGGTGCAACAGAAATTGATCAAGCTCAAAGAAAAAAGGTTGAGCTCCCGAATGATTTGGAGGACACCAAGGTGTTGACTATGAGATATTTGACTTGGATCCTGATGTAGTGAAGATCGTGTGAGCCCACCATGCTAGGATGTTGAAGTGCTTGATGGCCGATTTGGAGGAGTCAGATGGCGAGGAGGAGGCGGGCACACAGTGAAGAATTCGGCACAACAACTAGTTTGGGAGGCAAAATGATTGTGTTTTTTTGCACAGACAGCCGGACTGGCAATTTTTCTGCTCGGCTACATGTACAAAACTTTATGAAATCCAGCATTCAATGTGTTTTAGATGTGATTGCATATCTTTGCACTTCATATAAATTGCTACTAATGTACGTATGCAGGACAAATGGAGGATGCTGGATCGGGAGTGGACATTTGAAGTATAGTGTTGGATGACCAGCTTCGCAAGTGCTGAAACTGTCCATACAAGTTTAAGGTGTGTGTTTTGATGTGCGGTGTTGGAGATTCCCTTGGAGTTCTTGTGTGACCCTACCTCATCCTAATATTGGCCAACTATGTAAGGAAACTTGATAGTAGTGGTCGACCTACATGTCGTATTCTGGATGGGCCAGCTAAAGGAATTTACACAAAATATTATTTCTAAGGCCCAATTTTATCCGTACCTACGATTATCTGCAGTTTGTCCATGACTCATTTTTTCTCCTAGTAGGCTCTTCGACTGCTTGACATCATATAAAAAGGACCAAAATTCATATTCACGAGGACTTAAACTCAGATTTAATGATGAGACAGCACATCCAGTCCTATCAAGTGATCAACATAAACAAGAATCTCTTTCATGTTAACTAATACTTTAACTAGAGTTGTTCTTTAAACTACTCTTAATATGACTAGTTTAACGTGCAGACATAGACAATTTTTAGGGAAAGAGTTTTCTTTGAAAACTAACGATCTATGATGGGAAACAACAACAATATACAATACGACAACATGAGTGTAAATATGGTACTCCACATATTTGGTCTATGTAGGGATAAGCTTTTGCAACAATTACACTATTAATATGTAAGGCTTTGTGATACAAAATCACAATAATAAATAAGTACTTTGGAATTTTAATTTAATGGCATCCATTATGTGCTGCATAACATACATATTAATAGAGCAGTTGGTGGCCAATAATTTTTCATCAGGGGACCAAATATGTAGAGCAAAATAATAGAGTGGGTACTTAAATTTATGTTTTCATACAAAAAGGCCATATTCTAGACGCAACCATCCGCACATGATGACCATTGGATAGTGTGAATATTGCACACAAAATGCACAATTAATGATTGAGAATAATCATTTAACATGCGTAATATGAAAGAAGCATTACCTGGTTAAAGGGGACACTAATGAAGATAGACATTAGACCAATCAAGAGTAGGAATAACATCCATCCCCCTGTTGGAAAGTTATCAACAATGTCTCTCGGATCTGACTCTTCACCGAGTGACTTTGCCACAACAGAGGTCATTGATACGATGTACAAGGCACATCCACCTAGAAGAGGGAAAATAAAAAAGAAAATCGTCACTACAAACCGGAACAAAACATGATTTGTTTCGGGAGTCTTTGAGTGGTTTAGAAGTACTATACATGCTCGAAAATTAATACTCATGTAAACATACAATAGAAAAGCTTAGTTCGGTTACCAAATTTGCAATCCTACCTTGTTATATATCCCAAAAATGCAACCAATGTTTGTCTTGGATATTACATGGGTGTATGAGTTCGGATGACTAGAGTTAGAATACAAGTATGTGCAGATAAATTTACAAATGAAATAAAATAAAATAAAATCTAGTTTGACCCATGTACCAATATTGTAGCATGCAGAGGTTCCGGTAGCCCCCCATGACCCACCCACCAATGTTACCTATTTTGTGCCCCCTTCTAAAACCTATGCCTCCATGTAGTTAGTTAGTGCTTTAGCTACCAAATTAGCAAAGCTTAGCTATAATCCTCTAGCTTCTATGCACTACCTCCAACCTCGTAGCACATACAGTAATATTACCATTAGCTCAGAAATGATTCGTCAAATGAAAGATAGGGTAATGCCCTCCACTAAAGGAGCTGCCATATATTCATAGGCCTTAACTTAATTAAGGTTTTAATCATCATGTACTTTTGCATGCATGAAAACATTCTACAAAATGGCAATATACATATGGTCAACCAAACGACTACACACAAAGGCATAGTACCTGTTAGTGGTGATAAATAAACCACTAGCGAGTACCTAACCCCTGAATGGACATACACCCCAGAATCAACCACCTTACACTACTACCTACTTGCAACGATACCCACTAGGGGTCCTTGTCAGCACAAGATCATGAATAGAGGATGTGCATGTACACATGATGCCATAACATTTGTAAACCTGACAGAGATGTTGACCTTAAAAAAGTAGCATATGACACAATGGCCATCCTAGACGCGATGAATAAGCACAAACTCAACCTCATCATATGGCCTAGGAGGTTTCCATGGTGTGTCATGCTCCCCTAGCTTTTCCAGGCGGCGATGTGGTGGAGGAGAGTCGGAACTAGGCAAAATTGGGGATTTGGTACGGTTGGAGTGCCTCGATAAGAGGAGTTAGAAGTGGTGGAGAGCTTGGGTTAAAGACACCGAATTTAGTGCTCAATGAGCATGAGGATGTTGGATAATGTTTTAGTTGAATACTGCCATATAGCCCCTCAATAGCACTCTCCTCCATGTAACACTTGTCAATGCATAGTATCGCCGATGATGGTGCTTGCGAAGATTAGATGGAGAAGGGAGGCTTGGTAAAGAGAATAAGGTGCATCCACCATTGGTTAGGAGAAAATGAATGAGGGGAGGGGGCAATGAGTGGAATTATTTCTCAGAGGGCTTTTTATATGGGAGATAGTCTAAATCTAGTGGGCTTTTCTCTAGTGGGCTAGCTTATTGCCGCTCACATACCAAATTTCGCCCTTCACTAGTGTGCATCACCCTAGTAATGAGTAAAATTGGACCTACCAGTACCAACAAGATGTTAGAGTTTGATATATCACCAGTCACAGACAAGAAATTAGGTCCATTAGTTGTAAGTTTTTGGTGAAAACTCAGTGATGTGTAGAAGTCACCATCGGGGACATAATTTTCTGCATGTTATGGTTGTTGGTACCATTGATAGGTCATATATTCCAATAACTAAATCAGGGAAGAGTGTTTTTGCTGATGTTGGTGTATTACTTGTAGGAGATGAAAGTAAGAGATAATCTATTCTATAAAATAATTTCTCTTCTCTATATGAAATAGATTGCATAGGTAAGACCATCTTGTCAACTATCATACAATCACGTATATTAAACTCCATAGTCACCCCAATCATATCATGTACAACGCTACACTAGCAAGGACTACAAAGTCTACACATTCGTCACCTCTTAATTTGTTCACTTCTAGGCGTATTTTAGGTATAACCTCTTGCCAATGATGTGGTATCCTCCACCAGGCAAACCTCATATCAAAATCTCACAGAAACAACCATTGTTGATCGTCTCATGTCTCCCTTCCTAACACACATATATGTGTCATTTTTATTCGTTGCATTACACTAGCAACTAGCTCCAACCTATGAATCGATACATATACAAGAGTAGCAAATTATATTTTCCCAAACCTTGATCTAGTTTTTAACTCTAGTAGCCATGATCCTGCGACAATACAATTTTCATATATTTGAAAAAACAAATAAATTTCTAAGAGTGTTAGAAGTGAAAAAGAATTAAGTTGCTTTCAACCCAACTGCCTACGCGGTTGTGTTAGTCCAGTTTTTTCCACTTCATCCAAAATCATGCTTAATGGACTCTAAATCTAGACATTCTAGTTTGGAAAATATGTATTCTTCATGGAGACCATCTCTCCCTGCCACCCTCACTCATATCCTTTAATTCTCTACATCGTATTTATAAGCTCACAACTAACATCTTCCCATAGCTCTATGCTAGATTTAGATTCTAGACTATGCTAATAATGCCACAATCATCTCTATGTTATTTGGTGGTACTGCTACAACCTTAAGCAAATCCTGGATAACTTTGCCCTTGTGTCTGGCCTCATGAAAAAGAATCCAAAGATCCCCCATTTCTTTGGTCGGATGCGAATATGTCTACTTCCATTGTGTCATGGTATAACTTCAACCATAAGGTGTTGATTTCCAAATAAAGTACATTGGCCTATATCTCTTCCTACAAAGGTTGCAAATAATTTTTGTGGAAACAAATTCTACCTGACCATGCATTTTTTCCCACCTTAGTTTGAAAGATAAGTCTCGTCATGTCAGTTTTAAGTTCGTACACATTATATTTCTGCATAACGCTCGAGGTGAATACATGACCTTTTTAATGATTATAATAATATAAGTATATGCTTAATTTGTCATGGTGTCACAACATCTGTAGTGATGAATGCAAGGTCAGTAGGGCCAAAAACATTGGTGGTATTTTAATCCTCTACCACTCGCAAAAAAATCCTCTACCTTGGGAACTTTTTCCCATCTGATGGTTTGATATGAATGGTCCTCGTCGCGCAAGCCCTGGCTAAGTTTGGAAAATTGTATTGATGAGTCAAATTCTTAGCTCTTCTCGACTTGAGTGCTCATGACTATTTGTGATTGATCAAATCCATTTTTTTCATTCCTCTGATCTAGAAATTTCGAAACATAAAGGCTTTATCCCCTCCCATAGTTTCTACTTTTAAAATTCAAGTTGCAAAAGAAAACAACTAAGGTTGCAAAATAGATCTTGGATGCAACACTTCAAGCCTCGACTCTTTTGGCTGAGCACATTTTGCAACTTGATTCAGCAAAATTAGGATGACACCATTCATATTCTATCAACCCAATGGGTTAATTCTATAGGATCGACCAGCGAGGCATGGTTTTTCATGCAGCTCTACCATTTGCAAATTCTTTGCTTGCTAGGACCCTCAAAACATCCTTTGTATGGGTAATAAGATAACAATCAGTTGATTGCCCTGCAAACCTTTATGCATATCGAAGATGACTACCAATACAAGTAGCTAAGCTTCTCTTGTCCAAGTACAAATACCTGAAGCACATCTTAATGGCCATAGTCTTACTGAACAAGAATGGTGACCTCTCTTTTGCCCCTAGCTATGTCTACTCATCGTCACTGAATTAAGAAGCAACTTCACAAGCAACCCTGTAATTTGCTGTGAAGGCCTTCTATCCCTTATGGTTCTCTTCTACTTCAAATTTAGTTTGTTCATTGCATTCTTGCTCATGTAAAATATTAAGGAAGAAGGAAAGGAATGACTCATCAGGGGGCAAAGCAAGTTGCACAAAAAGTTCGCATAGACTATCTTGTTTATGTGATATATACACCACATTACTTCCAACTCCCACATATGGCCTAACTAAGCAAGGGCGCACGCGAGGATCGGTTTGACATTCGAGCTTGGGATTTCCTCCTTAGTTTTTCAACTATTTTCTTCTTTCGGTTCTTGTTGGCCTTTTTGTGTGTGTTTCTCCGGTTTTTTATTTTTCTTCTTCCATTTACAATTTTTCTAGTTTGAGAAATATATGAACACTTTTTAAAATGTGAGAGTTTTTTAAGACGAGATTTGTTTAAATACAAAAATATTTTATTTAAAATCTGTAACACTTTAAAAAAAGTATATGAACATATTTGAAAATGTGCGAAAAAATTAAACTAAAAAATTAGTTGAAGTGCATGATGAGTAACAATAATACGCCAAGAACATTTTTTGAATACACGATAAACAAATGTTAAATACCCAATGATTAGTGGTTTAATGTGTGTGTTGTGTGTGTTTTAATACATGATGAGCATTTTTCCAAAATTTAATGAACATCTTAAAATACAAGATTAATATTTTAATACATGACGAGAATTTTCAATGCATGATCATAATTCGTTGAAATACACAATGAATTGTTCTGCTCTAATCATCATTTTTGGCAAGTCCCTAGTGCTTAATCAGTCTGTCGTCAATCTTATTTTTTCCAATAAGAACCTAGTTATTTTCTTAGCGTTTGCATGTACCTGCAGGTTTTATCTCACTTCTTGAAGGCAAAGTATCCCCCCCCTCACACACACACGCATGCACACAAATTCTGCAAACACTCCCACAATTTTCTATTTGCATGTCAATTTACATTTTATTTTGGTGTGGCCGTTGCTTTGTGATCCATCATTCAAAGGGGTAAGCATTGATATTTTTCGTTGGAGAATAACCTAGCGATGATTCAATCATGTCTTTATCAATTGCATGATCTTGTCCTAATTGAAAATAACTAGCCAGCATCGTGTGCACCTTTGATATGAATTCTCTCCTTTTACTGTGTTTATAGTTGCATTTCTCCTTTTTCTGAATATAATATGTTCTACTAGTTGCCTCTTGGGAATTTGACCCGTATGCTTGGACATATACTGTGCATTTGTTATCGGGTGCCTAGTTTTCTCTACTCGTGAGAATAGGAGGTGCTATCTTCTTACTACTAGATATAATTAGTTCACTTATGAGATAATTATGATTTGTTGAGATAATTTGTTTGGCTAGTATGTCGTTGTCGATACTATGTATTAATTTTATTTTCTTCTTTTCCCACCAAGGATTCAACCTTGATAGCAGTGCTAAAATGTGGTGTTTAGTTTAAGACTTTACTGCTCAACTGAAATACCTTTACTCTATTCGGTGTTTCCCTCCCCCTCTTTTCTCCTCATGTCACATAGCCAAGTTAGGTTGTGTGCTATCCTTTTGATCTTGGCATACTATTCTTATACCCAATTGCATATATGGAACATGAATCACATAATTATTTGTGGTACTATAGTGATACCTAACACACTAATCTTTGTTTCTTCCTGCTCCATGTGTATATATCATGTTGATGCTTAGCTTCAGAAGTATTACTAGCAGCCAAGTTGTAATAACGCATATGCCTTTTTATGTTTTTATTCTTTATCATTACCATTCTTTTATCACGAGCAATATAATAGTTTTTCAAATAACCAAAATAGCTGGAATTTTTCTTTCACCAACAATTTGCAATTTAAGGTCTTTTATGTGATTATTCGTATAAATATCTATGTTTACCTACATTTATCATCAGTTTCCTCGTTTTATTTGGAGAAAGTGTTTGTCTGTTTTTTCTGGGTTCTCGTGGACTTTTTCCTCCTGTAAACTACGCGGCTTCTACAAAATACTTGTCACTGTTGATTTCATCAAAACATTTGTATTATGTTTTCACTCTCTCTTCCATCTCGCACTTCATTCTTTATTTGATTTCTTCATTCCACATATGTAGTTACTTTTCATTTTCTTAATACTAAATTTTTCATTGACAAACTTGCACGACACTAGTAGGAGTCCTTATTGGGCTGGAGGGGTAGATCGGACTATCAGTGGTGGTGTTACTAAATGAAAGGACTTCCCGGAACCTTGTAGTGTCATTAACCAAATGTTAGTGTATCGACCTTATTTTTCTAATCCATCTTGTAGTTCGGACGATGAACAGTTTTTCATGGTATTGGCAGCTTCTATGTATTTCTCTGTTATTGGATGATTGTGTATTTGTATCTTTAAGATTTGGAAGTCCATGTGTTAGTGCACCTAATACCAGGACTGGTAAAGGAGGAAGATGGGAGGGTCTTTCTGAAGAAAAACATCATGAAGGCAGAAGGCAAAATAATGAATATTTACATAATGAACATGCCTCATTCTCTGAATTTGTTCTTTTAGTTGTGTTGCTCCTGTCACCTAGGTTGCATTGTGCAATTTTTATCACCGCTGATGTGTTGGTGTGCACTCCATGCATCATTTTCAGTAGTTGCTTGTGTACATTGAATACCTTTTTCCGATATGGGTGCTTTATTACATAAAAAGTTTAAGTATTACTCCCAGCCTCTCAATAACTAAGATGCACACAACCAAACCAAATCCACTCTTAAAAAGGAAACGACAAAATTCAAGTATTCAGACTGTATGATGTCTACTCAATGGGAGGGCCAATCCTAAGATCATGCTACCATCCATGTCAGGTAAAAGTATCCCTCCCCGTGTTCTCCAAGCATGTACACACCTGTATAAATAGGTCCCGATTCTCCACACAATGTAGAGATGACCATAAATGGAGTGTACCGGTCCATTGAATACCTCAACTATTTACACTGGTTCAGAATCTTTGTTGTCCACTACGTTTTTAATTTATAGAAGTTTGACATGAATTTGTATTTTTTTAGCATAAGAAATTTGAAGTTAGCCCCAAACCAGTTTTTTTGTCATAACAAACTCGGTTTTTATCTTTATCTTTGTCATATTTTGCATTGGAGATGGGTGGAGGCTCCACAAAACCATAAGATAGGAGTACACACGATGGTCACATTTACTTCCAAGGCTGGCTAGAAGAGGTTGTGCTGAAAAGTTATCTTGAGATGCCATGGATGTTTTATTTTTTTCCAAAAAGGATGATTACCCAGCTTGTGCATCAAGCGATGCACACAACCATTTATTAGATAGTCTCAAGTCTCAAAGTATGAATAATATCTCACCGCGGATGTGCCGCTTGCTTTCTGGTT
This sequence comes from Triticum urartu, assembly GCF_056163025.1. Classification (NCBI taxonomy): domain Eukaryota; kingdom Viridiplantae; phylum Streptophyta; class Magnoliopsida; order Poales; family Poaceae; genus Triticum; species Triticum urartu. The sequence goes on along the minus strand of NC_141873.1, from coordinate 186,405,328 downwards.
TTCACTTCAATGACCTATACAACTACATCAGTATCCATACATATGACCTTCTTTAGTTGGTGTTGGTATGTGGGACTATTTTCAATCATATATAAGTCTTTTTTGGTTCAAGAATATATGTTCTTTCAACAATTCATTTTATTTTTCCAGTCTATGTCAACCGTGTGTATTTTTCTTGTAATTTATGACCATGATAAGAAGTTAGCATTCTAGTCCACCCATCTATGTGTGAACAAGCCTAAGTGTCGATATTGCTTCCTTTCCAAGGGTGGCAATAACAAAAGGGGGGCTGGAGTCGTCCCCTCAGTTTTTTGTAAAACACAATGTTGATGTATCCTTTGACCATGATCAACTTGGGGGTACAGTCGGGGCAGTCCTGAGGGATGATAAAGGCAAATTCATTGCATGCCTGAATGGGAAGATAGAATGATGCCCATATGTGTTAAAGTTGAAGCTTTGGCACTCAAATTTGAGTTTTCTCTTGTGCAAAGGGTGGGGTGTAATCGTCTTGTCATTAACTCGGATAACCTGAAGGTCATCGACACCTTGAAGAGTAGAGGATATTCTACAGGCACGGCGGTGGCGGTTTTTGATGACTATTATCATTTTGCCTATGATTTTCCTATGTCTAGGTTTGAAGATTGCAATGTAGAAGCTAATAAGGTAGCACATGAACTGGTTAGGTTGGCTAGATTTTCTTCGACTTTAGATTGGCTTGAGGAACCTCTGTATTAAATTGTAACCCTCTCATCCCACTGGCTCTGACTGAAAAGAGTTCGGGCACCCCTTTCTATGATGTCTGCTCCAATGTGCCACACTGGCCCTAGCTCCCAATCCATATCTGGTATTGTGGATGTTCCCCATCTCCTATCCCAGCCGCTGTGGTGCCCATGAGAAAGAAGAATAAATGTTCAGTTAAGAAGTATTCAGCCAAGAGCAGGGCCTCATCTGGCTCCAAGCACTTGATGGCTAGTCTCCACAGTTGGCTTGATGATCACTTTGGAATGACAACAGGGTCTGCTTCTGCTGGGGCAGCGCCTTTGCTCGCGGCGTGTTCGATTCCTCCCTGGTCTCCTGTCTCCACTACACGCAATGGCCGCAAGGTCCGAGATAGCGGGGAACTAGTGGCTACGCGTGCGGCTAGGCTAGTGGTGGCCAAGGATCTTCCTCGCCCAGGTACTGCATCCCCCTCCTTGCACTCTCCTATTCGGTTGGTTCTTCCATATTTACCTAATAGTCACTTGGTGAGTGTGTTAGCGGATGTTGGGGTATCTTTTGGTCCTCATGTTGGGTCTCCCTGCACCCTCCTTTCTTTCGTGTGTGCTAATCAAGTTGCCCAAGGTGCTATTTCTAAAGCAAAGGAGGTGGCGGCTTGGAAGTGACCATCTCCCTCCTTATAGGGTGTAGGCCCATTGGATGCTAGTAGGGGCCATCCTTCTCCGGCTCCTGCCAAACTGGTGCATCTCAAGCATCCAAAATCATGTGTTGCCCCGTGTAGGTCAAGTCTTCACATTAAGATTCTTTCTTTCAAATGAGGTCTTTGTTCTGCAATATTAGGGATTTCGACGCTAGGGGGCACCGGGATTAGATTCATAATTTGGTTAGGGTGATGAGGTGGATTTGGCATGCCTAATCAAAACGTTTAAAGCTTCATTTTCTAAAAATGAATTATCTTCCATAGCTTGGGCTGACATATTTTATTGGAAATGGTTTCCAACTTCCGGGCATTCGGGAGGAATCCTTATTGGGGAGAAACAAGATGTTTTTTGATTTTATGGCTTTTGATCAAGGATTTTTTTGGCCTAGCATGGCGCTGATGCACAAGCAGTTGAACATGCTTTGGGAGGTTATTGTCATTTACGGTATGGATGGTCACTCGATTTGTTCTCTATTTATTGATGAGCTCTCCACTAAGATTGAGTCATGTTCCCTTCAGCTCTCGATTGGAGGCGACTTTAATCTCCTGAGATCACCTACTAATAAGAGCAACAATAACTTCTCATGGCCTCTTGCTGATTCAATTAATGAGTTTATCCTTTATTGTGCTCTTCGTGAGATCTCGTAGGTGGGCGCTCGCTTGACTTGGTCTAATCATCAGCCCTTACCCGTCTATAATTTTTTATTGTTCCATACTATTATATTATCATTCTTGGATGTTTTACATTCATTTTATAGCAAGTTTATATCAATTATTGGGACTAGCCTATTGCCATAGTGCCATGTACAAGTTGTTATTTTTTTTTGTTTTTACTTCATACAATATCAGTACCAAACAAAGTCCAAATGCCACGAAACTTTTTGGAGATTTTTTCTATCCAGAAGAAAGCTTGGGAGCCAAGATGTACCTCAGGCAAGGCCCGTGTGGCCCACAACCCACAAGCGAGTGCGTCCTAATGGGTGGTGGTGCCCACGGGACTCCTTTCCACCGCCTCTCAGCTCTATAAATACTGAAATATTCCAGAAACCCTAGGGGATTTGATGATAGAAAATTCCAGCTGCGGCAATTTCTAGAGCCACGAGATCCAATCTAGAGCCCTATTTTGGCACCCTCTCGGAGGGTAACACGATCATGGAGGGTTTCATCATCCTCATTGGTGCTCCTCTGATGATGCATGAGTAGTTCACCATAGACCTACGGGTCCATAGGCAGTTGCTAGATGGCTTTTTGATTCTCAATATAGTGTTTTCCTCGATGTTCTTGGAGATCTATTTGATGTAATGACTTTTTTGCGATGTGTTTGTTGGGATCCAATGAATTGTGAGTTTATGATCAGATCTTTCTATGAATACTATATGAGTCTTCTTTGATCTCTTATATGCATGATTGTTATAGCCTCGTATTTCTTCTCTGAAACTTTGGTTTGGTATGGCCAACTAGATTGCTTTTTCTTGCAATGGGAAGAGGTGCTTTGTGTTGGGTTCAATCTTGTTGTGTCCTCACCCAGTGACAGAAGGGGTAGCGAGGCACACATGTATCGTTGCTATTAAGGATAAAAAGATGGGTTCTATTCCTACATGAATAGATCTTGTCTACATCATGTCATCATTCATACTGCATTACCCCGTTTCTCCATGAACTTAATACAGTAGATTCATGTTGGATAGCGGTTGATGTGTGGAGTAGATGCAGGCAGGAGTCAGTCTACTAATCTTGGATGTGATGCCTATATACATGATCATTGCCTTGGATATCGTCATAATTATTTGCTATTCTATCAATTGCCCAACAGCAATTTGTTTACCCACCATATGCTATTTTCTCGAGAGAAGCCACTAGTGAAATCTACAACCCTCGGGTCTATCTTTTATCATATAGTTTTCAGATCTATTATTCCGAAAATAAATTTCTGCACTTTTATTTATTTATTTATTTATTTTGTGTTTTTGCAAGATCTATTTATCAAATCTAATAAAATTTTCTCTGTCTCAATACTGAGGAGGGATTGACAACCCCTCTTATGCGTTGGGTTGCAAGTATTTGGTCTTTGTGCGTAGGTGTTGTTTACATAGTGTTAATTGGTTCTCTGTTGGTGGGAACGACACCTATGGGGCACTGGGATCCCTTCTACGGTAGGCGAGTGTGGGGTTGTGAGAAGAGCGGGTCTGACAGGAAGCACACGGATCGTTTACCCAGGTTTGGGCCGCGAAGATGCATAATACCCTAGTTCTGCTTTGGTGGATGTATTTGAGTGTGTTCTTGTGTTCTTGAGCTAGCTCCGAGGTGCAAGTTGCCCAAAAGAGCCAAATCCCTCCCCTGGTCGCCTCGGGCCTCCTTTTATAGGCAAAATGGGGTCGCCACAGTGGCACACAGGAGGTGGAAAGGTCTACTGTCCATGAGCCTATCCTCTGGGATAGTCGGACAAACGCATTAAATGTGCTGCCAACATGCCCCCTTGCTTTATTGGGGACGCCAGGGAAGGAAAACCCAGCTGTCGCCGCCTTGTCTGGCCTTGACACGCGTCCGAGCTGACAGGGTGTCGTGGCGCCACGTTGGCTGGCTGCTGGGCTGGCACGGTGGTGGAGCCTTCAGGAAGACTTGCATGCCACCACGCAGGAGCTTGCTGGGTTGGTGTAGAAGCCGCATGTCGCCACGCAGGTGCTTGCTCAACTGGTTGAGCTGGCAGCTGCACAGGGACGGCGGTGGAGTCTTGGCTGGCGCAGGCCTAGCAGTGGCCCTGCTGATGCCCTCAGCAAGGGTCTTGCAGGGGGCCCGGCAAGGGTCTTACCGTGGCGTGGCTGTCATCCCCTGCAAGAGTCTTGCCGGGGGTCTTGCGTATTTCCTCGGCTAGGATCCTCCCGAGGGTCACCGTCTTCAGGTCCTCATCTAAACTCATATGTCTATGATCTTGACGAAGATTTGCATGCCACCACAGAGGCGCCTCCTGAGCCCTGGCTCCAATTTACTTGATTGGGTTGGAGCCTGTGGGCTCAAGGGTGGCTCGCTCTGCTGGTGTTGGGCAAGTTGCCCTAACAAGGGCCTTGCCGGGGCTGCGGAGGCTGCCTCGGCAAGGATCTTGCCGAGGTAGTCCACCTCGCCCTCTTGCCCTCCCGCGCTTCTGGTCCTGGCGTCGCCTTGGTTGTCTTGTGCTTCGGCTTCTCTTAGGCTTCCCTCCTCTGCCCTGCTAAGTGTGGCCGCAACGCGTGGCTCTGACTACTTGTGCACAAGTAAAGGGGTCAAAAGGAGAGCCCCTACTTTTGTACACCGACAGGAGCCCCCAGGCCTGGGCCACGCATAAGCGCGACGCATTGTTGGGCTCGGCCCAGAACGGTGCACGGGCAGGTGGGGCGGATTTTACCACAGTAACTTCTCGTCCGCTGCGCTTCCCCACGACCCGCATTGAACGCGCGACGTGGAGGGTCTTGCATGACGTGGGGGTCATTAGTGGGGCGGTTCTCGCACGCAGGCCTCACATCTTGGTTAATGGGAGAGGATGCGGCTCGTGCCTTCACAATAAAAGGAGGAATAACCGCGGGCGCGCTGCTCACTTTACCACCCGCCTGCGCCTTTTCCAATCTTGGAACCTCCATCCCTTTCTCCTTCCTTCTCATGCTTCTGCCCCTTCTTGCCGCTGCTGCGTCTTTGCTTTCCTCTGCCCCTCGCCTCTCGCAGCCGCCATGGCCCCCAAAACCAACAAGGGAAAAGGATGGCCAAGGACACCCGAGCGACGGAGCCAGCGGAGAGTGAGTTGGCGGTGCGGCGGACATACCTCGCCTACTTCCCCTCGACGGTCGATGTTTTCGAGCTCCGGGACAACTTCAAGCCCCTGTGGGGGTGCAAGACGGGGGGGGGGGGACGACAGGGCATCCACACACGTGCATCGCCCCTCCAACTGCGCCGAGGCCGCCCCGAATCGGTACCCGTTTTTCGTCGACTACTTCTCTTGCAGCCTCTGCCCCGTTTCTCCGATTTCTTCAATGATGTGATGCACACATTTGGCTTCCACCTTCTGGATTTTACTCCAAATTATGTGTCATGCATAGATCTTTTTGCCCACCTCTGTGAGGGCTTCGCCAGAGTCGTCCCCAACACGGCGCTCTTCCACCATTAATTTTACCCTTGCATCCAAGGGGAGGCGCCATCTCTGGTTGCGTCACCTGGATCCCGAGGTCCAAAGGGACGTACCCAGAGGGTGCCCAGAAGGAGAGGTGGGAAGAATGGCGGGGTTTGTGGTGCTGGATCAAGGAGGACGACCCACAGGAGTGCTGCCAGGTTCGCCTGGCACCGCCAGTTCGCAAGCCCGACTGGGCGACGTCAACGCCCAGGACGACAAGCTCAAGATCGCCATCACCCAGATTCTTTGCCTCACCGAGGCCGGGCTCACCCTTCAAATGATCGGGGCGGATTTCATCCGCCACCGAATCGCTCCGCTGCATAACAAGGGGAGGTCGGCCTTCCAGCTTGACGTGGGCCGCGACGGCAAGCCCGAGAGGTCCGGCAAGGCTGCGAAGGCCGGCAAGGTCGCCAAGGGGCCCTTGTTTGGGTTGCCGGCGGGGGTGGTCCCGCTGAGTAATAACTCACGCAGGAACGACATCATCGCCATGATGCCTGACTGCAACGCGCACAACCCCATCCCAAATTGGGCCGAGCTGCCTTAGGAGCAGGCGCAGGAGTTCTTCGACTGTCTGGAGGAGAAGTACGTCCGTGACGAGCCACGGCTCGTCCAGGACACCACCCAGGCGGAGATGGACTACTTCGCTGCCAGGGCGGCGGAGGCGGAGCTCGCCAAGGAGGCCGGCAGTGTCGGTGGTGTGGAGGACAAGGCCGCGGCGGCCGCAGAGGAGAAGGAACTCACCCAGTGGGTGCAGTCCGAAGGGGAGGCCAGCAGCGCCCGCTCGGGGCCCCTCCTGTCGAGGACGACAACGACGAGTCGTCTGAGGAGGAAGTCGAAGCCGTCAAGCTCCCAGCCGCGGGGAAAGGGCGAGTCCTGCGACGGGCCAGCTTCGGCGAGCCGGTTTGGCTTGGCAGGGCCGCGCAACCCCGACATTCATAGGAGACGTTCGCGTGCCAAACGAGGGCCACGGTGGCGAAGAAGTTGGTGAAGGCCGCGGTGGTGAAGAAGAAAACATCTGCCTCTTCTTCGTCCAAGTGTTCCCCAACTCTGCCTGCTTCCCCTCCTCCACCTGCTTCCCCTCCTCCCACAGGCGATGACACGGAGGTCTTCTTTGACCTCGGGTCTCTCAGTCCGAGGAGGAACAGGAAGGCAGCAGAAGAGGAGGTGGAGGACGAGTAAGTGTTGTTTCCTTTTGTCATCTCCGGCTCCTCTAACTGTGCTTCTTATCTTGACTTGTTTTCATCTCGGTAGGGATGCGGAGATGCTGGCCGAGAGGGTGAAGAGGGCCAGGTCCACGGCGGGCGGCCATCCCTCGGCGGGCACCTCAAGGGCGGCAATGGTGGTGGTGAGCAGCCCGGATAGCAGCCCCCAGCGTAAGTTCGCCACTCACCCCTCGTCGACGTGTGCCGAGGGTATGGTCCATTGGCGCTGACCTTGCGGAGATCGCAAGAGGAGGACAACAGCAGGAGCAGCTACTGAGGGTCACCCCTAATGCGCCGCCTCCATCGACCACGCCGCCCCAAGGGGCGCCCCCGGCAAGGGCGCCAAGCAACGAGCCGATGCACACGGAGGCGGAGAAGGCAAGCTTGGGCACTGGTGGCCACACCTCGGCGCCTGATATTGGCAGGCAGGGGGCCTATTTTTCCCAGCCCGGCACGGGTAAGCCATTCGCCCTCCATCGTTTTTCTTCTTCTTGAATCTTTGTCTTGGCTTCACTTCACCCACCTTTCGATATCCAGATCCTCTCCCGGAGGACCGGGACACCATCATCGAGGATGTCGCCAAGGACGCCGCGACGGAGGCCGAGAAGATCGCCGCCGAGGGCGCCACCAAGGGGCCTGTCGGGGAGCCCAGCAAGGCTACTGCTGAGGAGGCCGGCAAGGGACCTGCCAGGGAGGCCGGCGAGCCCGTTGCTGAGGAGGAGGTGGCTGATGACCAGCCTTCCTCCTTCGCTGCCTCTGGCTCCGGCAGGTACCTGAGGGTGAGCGACGACCTTTTCGTCCACCTCCCAGGGGCGTCAAGCTCCAGGTCGCCCATCGAGGGAGAGGTGTTCAATGAGGAGGTGCTTGCCGCCGCCGGGCTCGAGGTCGTCGACGAGCCAAACGCCGGAGGTGACGGCTCTCAGGAGGAGCGGATTCTCCAGGCCATGGGTGCCAGCTTTCGGAAGCTCAAGGCGCTCCACTCCGCCGGCCTGGACAAGGCCAAGTCCAGGATGGCAATGGTGGACAAGGCGGAGGTGGACCTCAATGGACATGCCACCGAGGCGCAAACTTGGTTTCGCCAAGCTTGCGAGGAGCTAAAGGCCGCCCAGGGCGAGCTGGCCAGGCACGAGGTGGAACTCACCATGGAGTGGGTCGACGTCGAGAAGGCCCAGGAGACGGCGAAGAACCTGGCCACCGAAGCCGAGGCCGCTCGAGCCCAGCATCAGGCCACGCTGAACTCCTAGGAGGAGGATCTTGCCGCGCGCGAGGAGAAGCTTGCCGCACCACTCCGTGGCAAGGACGAGGAGATGGAGAAGCTTGTCGTGCAGTGGACCCAGGAGCTGGAGCAAAGGCACAAGGAGGCGCTCGATGCACAAGCTCTGGTTCACGCCGACAAGGTGAAGGAGCTGGAGGTGGAGCAGGACGAGCTGAAGGATCAGTTCCTGAAGCTGTCCAAGGAGAAGGACACGCTCAATGGTGCCCTGGTTGAGGCGCATGTTGCAGTCCTCGACAAGGCCGGGTAGCTCTGTGAAGCCAACAACTCCATCAAAGACCTCAAGCTAAAGCTGGAGGGTCTCGAGGGGATGTTGTCGGAGGGCAAGGCCTGGGAAGCAGCTGCGGAAGAATGAAGCCGCCAACCACAAGGATTCTGTGGAAGGCGACAACCGCTGGACCAGGCATCTCTAATGCGTCGCCGGCAAGATCACCACGCAGCTGGCTACCATGGGGATGCCAAAATGTGAGGTATACCCCGGAGTGCAACGCGAGCCCCAACGCAAAGCTGACCATCTTCTTCGAGGGTGTCCTCGGGGCCATGGAGCAGCTCCACTCCAACCGGGCGGCCTCCCTGGCCAATGAGTACCGGAGGCTTTGCCGGGGTGCCATGACCAAGGTTCTCACCAAGGTGGCGCACTGGAACCCCAACCTCGACTTTGATGCCGCGCTGGAGAGCTTGCCGAAGGATGCAGACCTCACGACGCTCAAGGAGCATATCAAGCCCATCATCAGCCTCATCGGTGGAATCAAGAGGGTGGAGGGCCAGCACCGGGATTAGGCACCCTGTTTCTCGTTGCTGCTGCAGGTTCATGGCCAAGACTATTTATATCTTTAGTTAGAACCATAGCAACAATTGATGTAATATAACTCTGCAGTAGTTTTGATACAACGCATGTTATTCTCCTATCTGATCTTCCCTTGTATGTCCGCCCTACGTTAACCGGGTAGGCTCGTCGGTGCGTAAATCCAGTGCGGCACCTTGGGTACGGATCCCCAATAGCCTATCGGGTGTTCTTGTTGCCCGGCAAACCACCTTACCGCTCTCAACGCGGCCAATTGCGGAAGGCTACCCCGCCACTCTTGACGTGGCCACTTGAGCTGTTGAGCGGACTCGAAACAGAACAAGGGCGTTACCAATCATGGAAGGGCCCCTTTGCGTGTAGGTTTTCCATACACAGGGCAGGACCTTCGAGGATAATAACCATATATATAAAAAGATATTGCTTAAAGTTACGCACGACTTAGCTTTTCTGTCGTTGCACGGACATCCACCACATCCGCAGATGGAGCTGCCAAGCTTTGTCATCTTCTTCCTTGGAACGACGGCCACAACGAAGCTGCTGCCCCGATCAAACCAGATTTTCACACCGCTCCCCCTACCTGGCGCGCCAGAGATGTCGATGGGAACGACACCTATGGGGTCACTGGGATCCCTTCTACGGTAGGCGGGCACGGGGTTGTGAGAACGGCGGGTTTGACAGGAAGCACACAGATCGTTTACCCAGGTTCGGGCCGCGAAGATGCGTAATACCCTAGTGCTGCTTTGGTGGATGTATTCGAGTGTGTTCTTGTGTTCTCAAGCTAGCTACAGGGTGCAATTTGCCCAAAAGAGCCGAATCCCTCCCCTGGTCGCCTCGGTCCTCCTTTTATAGGCAAAAGGGGTTGCCATAGTGGCACATAGGAGGTGGAAAGGTCTACAGTCCATGAGCCTATCCTCTAGGACTGTCGGATAAACGCATTAAATGCGCTGTCGACATGCCCCCTTGCTTTATCAGGGACGCCAGGGAAGCACGTTCCAGCTTTCACTGCCTCGTTTGGCCTTGACACGCGTCCGAGCTGACGGGGTGTCGTGGCGCCAGGTTGGCTAGCTGCTGGGCTGGCACTGTGCTGGAGCCTTCAGGAAGAATTGCATGCCACAACGTGGGAGCTTTCTGGGTTGGTGTAGAGGGCGCACGTCGCCATGCAGGCGCGTGCTCAACTGGTTGAGCTGGCAGCTGCACGGGGATGGCGGTGGAGTCTTGGCTGGTGCAGGCCTGGCAGTGGCCCTGCTGATGCCCTCGGCAAGGGTCTTGCCAGGTTCCCGGCAAGGGTCTTGCCATGGCGTTGCTGTCATCCTCGACAAGAGTCTTGCCGGGGGTCTTGCGGATTTCCTCGGCTAGGATCCTGCCGAGGGTCGTCGTCTTCTGGTCCTCATCTGAACTCATATGTTTATGATCTTGACAAAGATTTGCATGCCACCATAGAGGCGCCTCCCGAGCCTTGGCTCCAATGTAGTTGATTGGGTTGGAGCCTGTGGGCTCAAGGTTGGCTCGCTCTGCGGGTGTTGGGCAAGTTGCCCCAGCAAGGCCCTTGCCGGGGCTGCGGAGGCTGCCTCGGCAAGGATCCTGCCGACGGAGTCCACCTCGCCCTCTTGCCTTCCTACGCTTCTGGTTCTGGCGTCGCCTTGGTTGTCTTGTGCTTCGGGTTCTCTCCGGCTTCCCTCCTCTGCCCTGCTAAGTGTGGCCGCGACACGTGGCTCTGACTGCCCGGGCACAGGTAAAGGGGTCAAAAGGAGAGCCCCAACTTTTGTACACCGACATTCTCCTATAGGATTCATAACTGTGGTTTCGTAACTAAGGGAAATACTTACCGTTGATGTGCTGCATCATCCTCTCCTCTTTGCAGAAATACCAACGCGGATACAAGCAATCAGGAAGAATTTCTAGCGCCGTTGCTGGGGAGACATCATTAACATCTATCAGGTTCCTAATCACAAATACCATCTACTTGCAATTGACATTATTTTCCATTTTCCTCTCATTTTCATCTCCCCACTTCGAAATCTTTTTTGCGAAAAGCACACAAATATTTGCCTTCTTTTTGTTTGCCTTTTTCTTGTTCATTCTTTTGTTTACTCGAATTTGTCATCATGAGTGAATTTGTTATGGTAGATACAAATGATGGTAGAACTCCTAAAATTGGACGTTCTGGTAATCTGGATGCTAAAAATTTTGTTTTGGGACAAGGGAACGTTCTAGGAAAAGAAACCATCCAAGAATTATTTAATTGTGTTGAAACTTTGACTTGTGGTGACACTCCTAATCTTAAAAGGACTAAAACTTATGCAGAGGCTATTTCAGCACTAGTTCTAAAACTTGAAAATAGATTTATTCGTTCTCATCCTACCTTGCAAAGATTGTTTTATGAGCTACACATTATAAAGGATCGTAAAGCTAAAAAGACAACCACCCTTGTTCTTATGAATGAATTTGATCACATAGTGCGGGAGGCTAGGGAAATTTTTGGTTTTTTACAGTATGAACCATGAAAAATTAGTAACAGATGAGATGCTTTACAATAGTGATTATGTATGAAGACATTTTCTTGGTAATAACAATTTTTTGATGAGAAGCTTAAAAAGGAAATTCCAATCTTGAATATTATTCAACAAGTTTTTAATGATGTTAATCAACAATATTCTTGGATTGGAGCCGGGAATCAAAGGGGATACAAAGATGAACAACTTGATAAAGCTAAAATTTCTATGGACAATGTGTTTCAAGTTATATTTGAGAAACCACCTAAAAGAAACATACCTACAGAAAATATGAAGAAAGATGACAATACTTGAATCTATGCATTATGGCTAGCTAGTGGCATAAAACGATAGCGCTTGTTGGGAGGCAACCCAATGAATAAAATTTATTTTTGCCTTTTTCTTTCTATTTTTTGTGTTCAAACAATTATGCTACTGTTATGATTGTGTTTTTATATTTTAATTAGTGTTTGTGCCAAGTAAAGCCTTTGGGATCATGTTTGTTGATAGTTGATTTGATCTTGTTGAAAAACAGAAACTTTTGTGCACAGTAACAGAATTGTTAAAAATCACATAAGCGTGATAAAATTCTGAATTTTTTACACAAGATTGATATACCTACATTGTCCTAATTTTTCAGAATATTTGGAGTTACAGAAGTATGATCAAAGTCCATATCTTTTGATGAATCTATGGATTGTATAGGGTGGTATAAGCCATGGTAAATTTAAAATTAGTAGGTATAATGCAATAATAAAATACAAATGGGTTTGCAACAGTACTTAGAGTGGTGATTTGCTATGTTATACTAACAGATCTCATGAAGGTTTTGTTAAGTTTTGTGTAATTGAAGTTTTCAAGTTTTGGGTGAGGTCACGATGGATGAAGAAATAAGGAATGAAAATAACCTAAGATTGCGGTTGCCCATGGCATCCCAAGTTAATATTCAAGGAGAACCAAGCAACTAAGCTTGGGGATGCCTCGGAAGGCATCCCCTCTTTCTTCTAACAACCATCAGCAATTTTACTTCGAGCTATATTTTTATTCGTGACATATCATGAGTTTTCTTGGAGCATCTTGTATTATATGAGTATTTGCTTGTTTTGATTTTTGTTTGTCATAATCATCATAGCTGGAGACACCTATTTGAGAAAGCCATAATGATACTATGATTTGTTAGAATTGCTCTGTGTGCTTCACTTAAAAAAATTCAGCTATGGAAGTGCTCTAGTGCTTCACTTATATCTTTTTGAGCACAGTGGTGCTTTAATTTTTGATGAATAATCTCATGCTTCACTTAGATTAATTTGAGAGTTAGTAAATTTTTGAACAAATTCTCTCATGCTTCACTTATATATTTTTGAGATATGATGAAAACTATTTGTGCTCATGTTCTTCACTTAAATTTGTTTGAGAGCTTGATATAAGCAACGATAATATATGAAATTAGTCCCAAAGTGATAGATATCTAAGAGGGATATAATAAAAACTATCATGAAGATCATTGGACAATATAAACTTGATTCCTTGTAATAGTTTTGAGATATCATGATAGTGATATGTGAGTCATGTTGGTGAGTAACTATGCTTTAGTAAGAATATTGGTGTTAAGGTTTGTGATTCCCTATGAAAGCATGAAAGTCAATAGTTATGCATTGAAATTAAATCCTACTTGTGGTGCATTATTCAGTGTTTGTTATGCTTAATGCTCGTTTATAGGAATTTTTCGTTTCTTGGTTGGTAGCTTCTTAATCTTTTGCTAGCCTTTCCTTGTACTAAGTGGGAATACTACTTGTGCATCCAAAATCCTTAAACCAAGTTATGACATATGAGTCCACCATACCTACCTATATGCGGTATTTCCATGCCGTTCTAAGTAAATTTGTATGTGCCAACTCTAAATTTCAAAATGAATTTCCTTTTTGTGTGCCCGTACCGCTCAAGAAGTGGGAGAGGGTGGCCAATATTTTTCCATGCTAGATGTGTTATTCTCAAGATGAGTATTTATTTACTTGTCATTGCACAAGAGTGTGGCGGTAATAGGGATGCCTAGTCCCGAAATGAAAAAGAAATTTACTTTATGTTGTAAAATAATAAATTCCTTGGAAAGTGTTGGTATGGAAGGCACCCGTGGATATGGCTAGTGATGCATTATGAAAGAATGGTGGAAAAAGGAATAAACTTTATTTTATGTTTGGGAACCGCCTCTCAAAATATTGTTATCTCTCAATTTAAGTTTGGACCTCTGGCACCTCTACAAATCTCTGCTTCCCTCTACGAAGGGCCAATCTAGTTACTTTATGCAATTTTTTTTATTTGAGTCTACAGCTTCTCTTATAAAGAACCAACTAGGGAGCACTATGATCATACTTGTGCATTGGATGTAGCTAATATTCGAGGTTGTTTCATGAATGGATCAAGGATTGAGCATGATGGGCGAGTGATAACTTTCTTTAGTGTTGATATTTCGAAAGACATGGTTGCTTGTTGATATGCTTGAGTATTGAAGCCCTCATGTCAAATATAGACTATTGCTTTGAATCATCTAAAAATCCAAATGTCCATGCTACAAAAGAAAAGAATATGTGATGAACATGTTAGACAAGATTGCACATAAAAAATTCTGTATTTCTCATTTACCTACTCGAGGACGAACATGAATTAAGCTTGGGGATGCTGATATGTCTCCAGCATATCTATAATTTTTTATTGTTCAATGTTGTTATATTATCATTCTTGGATGTTTTACATTCATTTTATAGTAACTTCATATCATTTGCTGGGACTAACCTATTGACATAGTGCCCAGTGCCAGTTTCTGTTTTTTGCTAGTTTTTTACTTGCAAAATATTAATACCAAACGAAGCCCAAATGCCATGAAATTTTTTGGAGTTTTTTTTCCCAGAAGAAAGCTTGGGAGCCAAGGAAGTACATGAGGGGAGGCCCGTGGTGCCCAGAACCCAAAAGGGCGCGCCAGAGGCCCCTGGCGTGCCTTGATGGGTGGTGGGGCCCATGGGAGTCCTTTCCACCGCCTCTTAGCTCTATAAATACCCAAATATTCTAGAAACCCTATGGGAGTCGACGAAACACAATTACAGTCGCCACAAGTTCTAGAACTACAAGATCCAATCTAGAGCCCTATTCCGGCACCATGCCGAAGGGGACACGATCATAGAGGGGTTCATCATCCTCATTGGTGCTCCTCCTATGATGCATAAGTAGTTCACCATAGACCTACGGGTCCGTAGGCAGTAGCTAGATGATTTATTCCCTTTTTTTGATTCTCAATACAATGTTCTCCTCGATGTTCTTGGAGATCTATTTGATGTAATGACTTTTTGTGGTGTGTTTGTTGGGATCCGATGAATTGCGAGTTTATGATCGGATCTACCTATGAATATTATTTGAGTCTTCTTTGATATCTTATATGCATGATTGTTATAGCCTCATATTTCTTCTCCGAAACTTTGATTTGGTTTGGCCAACTAGATTGGTTTTTCTTGCAATGGGAAGAGGTGCTTTTTGATGGGTTCAATCTTGCGGTGTCCTCACCCAGTGACAGAAGGGTTAGCGAGCCATGCATGTATCATTGCCATTAAGGATAAAAATATGGGATCTATTCCTACATGAATAAATCTTGTCTACATCATGTCATCGTTGTCATTGCATTACTCCATTTCTCCGTGAACTTAATGCACTAGATGCATGCTGGATAGCGGTCGATGTGTGGAGTAATAGTAGTAGATGCCTGCAGGAGTCGGTCTACTCATCTTGGTCATGATGCTATATACATGACCATTTCCTTGGATATCGTCATAATTATTTGCTCTTCTATCAATTGCCCAACAGTAATGTGTTTACCCACCATATGCTATTTTCTCGAGAGAAACCACTAGTGAAATCTATGACCCTCGGGTCTATCTTTTATCATATTGTTTTTAGATCTATTATTCCAAAAACCCAAAAATACCTTGCTACACTTTTTATTTATTTATTTATTTATTTGGTGTTTTTGCAAGATCTATTTATCTAATATACTACAATTTTATCTATCTCAATACCGAGGAGGGATTGACAATCCCTCTTGTGCGTTGGGTTGGAAGTATTTGTTCTTTTGTGTGCACGTAGCATTTACATAGTGTTGCTTGGTTCTCCTACTAGACTGATAACTTTGGTTTCATAACTGAGGGAAATACTTACCGTTGCTATGCTGCATCATCCTCTCCTCTTCAGGGAAATACCAACGCAGATACAAGCAATCACCAATTCATGCATCCAGGCTGCTTGTTAAGGGTTTCCACCTTATGCTTTCTAACAAGATTAGTTCTATGTTTACCGCAAGTAGGAGCTGCTTTGTCCCTATGGATGATTGGCATTTCTTCGCATATAACCTTAGCAAGTTTTTGAGGGCTTCGGACCGTAATAGGGCTGCTCAAGCCCGGTGGCAGAAATCGGTATTGTTGGATCAGATTTCGGCTCTGGATTTGTTGGCTGATGGACCTAGTCTCTCTTGGGATGAGTGGCAACTAAGATATAGCTTGGAAGACTTGCTGATGCAGTTGCATCGCCAAGCAAAGGTCTATTAGTGTCAGAGGGGAACTTTGAATTGGCCACTGAAGAGGGACTCTTTGATGACCTATTTTTTTGCTATCGCTAATGGGAGGAGACGTCAATGATCTATGGATAAGTTCGTTGTGGATGGAGTTATGATTGCCAATCAACATCCTATTTTAGCACATGTTTACAATTTTTTGCACCTCTTCTCATTTCTAAACTTGCGTCTAGGTCTATCACTTCCTTTTCTTTCCTGGTCGCAATGGTGGAGGGTGTCTAGTGAGGAAAATGAGGCCCTTATGTTGCCTCTCTTCAAGGAGGGGATTGAATGTGACATTAAGTCTACTAATGCTAATTCGGCCTCGGGCCCTCATGGCTTCTCTATCCCTTTCTTTAGAAAATTTTGACCCGTCTTGCATCACTTGGTGTGTGTGGTTATACATGGGTTCTGTTTGGGGACAGTGGACATCCAGTGGTTGAACTATGTTGTCATGTTCCTCATTCCTAAAGTTAAAGGGGCTGATCTGATCTCTCAATTCTGGGATATTGCTCTCATGAATAATTTTGCTAAGTTCCATGCTAAGGACTTTTCTACTCATCTATCCCCCGTGGCCCACCAGGTGCTTCGTCCATACCAATTGGCTTTTCTGAAGGGCATGTTTATTTTGGACGGGATTCTTAGTCTTCATGAGATTGTCCATGACCTTAGGGTGAGGAATTCTAAGGCGGTCATTCTTAAGCTTGAATTTGAGAAGGCGTGTGACTCGGTTAGTTGGGATTTCTTACGCCAGGTTCTGCTGGACAAAGGTTTTGATAATGCCTATGTGCATCGGATTATGCAGATTGTTTCTGGGAGCTACACTGTTGTGTTTCTCAATAGACAGACCAGCAATTTTTTTGCCAGTGATAGGGGCCTACAGCAAGGGGATCCCATCTCCCCCCTGTTGTTCAATTTTATAGCCGATACTCATTCTTGCATACTCTCGCGGGTTGTTGTGGCTGGTCACATATCTCTAGTAGTTTCCCACCTCATTCCGAAAGGGGTCTCTCATCTCCAGTATGTAGATGATATGATCATTATGGTGGAGTTGAACGACTCTTGCATTGCCCATTTCAATTTTCTGCTTCTTTGCTTTGAGGCCCTATTGGGGCTTAAGATCAACTTCTCCAAGAACAAGTTTGTCACCACGGGTGTTTCTAAGGAGAAAGCTATTAGGGTTTCTCAGCATCTGAATTACTCCTTGGGGTCCTTCCCCTTTACATATCTGGGTCTGCCATTTCGCTAGCCAGGATGTGTGCCAAGGAGATTGCTCCTATAGCGACCAAGGTTGGGAACCGCTCATGCCTTGGTGGGGCAGGTACAACACCAACGCGGGCCCATTAAAGTGTGTCTTTCCTCTCTCCCTATGTTCACCATGGGCTTTTACAATCTATCTGATGGGACCCATGAGTGTTTCAACAAGCATAGGGGTGCTTTCTACTGGAACACAATGGACAATAAGCACAAAAATAGATTGTTGAAATGGAAGCTTATGTGTATACCGAACGACCTTGGCGGGGGGGGGGGGGGGGTTGGGCATCTTGAATACATCGGTGATGAACACATGTCTTATTATTAAGTGGTGGTGGAAGATTATGACCATTGGGGATGGATGTCTCTGGCACTCTCTTCTGAAAGCCAAGTATTTTCCTCATGGCAGCCCGATGTTGCCTTAGCCTCTAGCTGCATCAAATTCTGGAAAGACATGGTGAAAGTCAAGGATGTTTTTAAAGAACACATCAAGTTTGTGGTGGGTAATGGCCAGTGCACTCGATTTTGGATAGATTGGTGTTGTGGTGAGTCTTCGTTAGATGTTTCTTTTCATGTCCTTTTCTCCAACTGCTCAGACTGGGAGATCTCTGTGACGCCCCGAGACCGTTGCGCCAGGTGTCTTCCAGTTATTCGCTGTCATTGCCATGTCTTTTGCTTGCGTGTTGCATTTCATCATGTCATCATATGCATGGCATCATCATGTTTTCAAAACTTGCATTCGTCCGGGTTTCCCCAGTTCTCTCTGTTGTCCGTTCCGAGTCCAGACACTTGCACGCGCCCGCGGCATGTCCGAAATAGTATTTTATAAGTGGCCGGAATATGTTCTCGGAATGGGGTGAGAGTTGACGTGCGGTCTTATTATAGTGTAGATAGACCGCCTGTCAAGTTTCATCGCATTCGGAGTTCGTTTGATAGCCCAACCGTTAAACTATAGCGGCAGTATAGCCGGTCTTTTTGTCGGATGTTTTTGGTCTCCGGAAACCCTGTCGGGCTGCATCTCTCCCCTCTTCTCTCAGACCAACCCGCTCTTCACAATCCGCCAGACCCAACCTAACCTCTCTCGTTAGCCCGCGGCCCTCCTCGCGCGCGCGTCCGAAAGTTGTCCCGAACCCGACCCGGACTGTCGCCACCGTTGTGTCCGGATCATCCCCAAATGTCTACAAAACATCTCCTTTTTCCTATTTGGACTTCCTAACTATTTATTTCTCGATCGCCCGATTACGATCGGAGGGATCCAATAGCCCCAACTTAATCCACCTGCCATATAAATACACAGGGTCCAACCCTAAAAATCCTCCCCTTATCCCATCGTGCCGCCGCCACCCACTCACCATTCCCCTCGGGATCTTCCCAGATCCACCTCGTAGCCAGCCCGAGCTCCACCTAGTTTTCCCCACCGGACCAACCCCATCGATCCATCCCCTCCAACCAGAGATCCCCATGGCCCTCCTCGTCCAGCAGCAACCAGGAGCTCGAGCTCCTTCCCCACGCCCGCGTGCCCGAGGAAACGCACGAGGCTGTGCCTCCTCGTCCCCGTGCCTCTGCCTCACCGGTGGTCGCCGGCCACCCAAGCAGCAGCGCCAGAGAACCCCTGCAGGTTCCCGTCGCCATGGACGAACTCCTCGCCGCGCGTCCCATGCCTCCGCCACCGCCAAGCTCCTTCAGGAAGGACACCCCGCGCGCGAGACGACCGCTCGTGACTGCCTTCCTCGCCCTCACTGCTTGCCCGCGGGCCACGCGGCCTGATGCCGGCGACCAGCGCCGCCATGGCCGTCCCCTCGCCCGTCCGTCATCGTGTGCCTTCAGTCCAACCTCGACCCCGCAACCACGTCCTCACCGCCGGCCAGTTCCGCACTCGCGCGGCCGCTCTGCTTCCCGGCAAGATGAAGCCCGCTCGTAGCGCCGCCATCCTCTGCGTCAGAGGGACGCTCGAACCTCTCCTGCTCCGTTCGTCGCCGTCTCTACTAGATCCGGCGAGCGCCTGCACCCCGGCCTCGTCCCTGGCTCCAGGTCGTCGCGCCGCCCCACCGGAGACCGCCAAGTCCATCACCGGTGCCTGTTGTTGCCGTCGCCTTCCTCCAGCGTCGCCGACCTCACCTGCTGCTGCTCTGAACCTTGCGCCCCGTTACTGTTTCTGTTTTCAGAGACGAGGGCAGCAACGCTCGCCCGCGCGTACGCGTTGACCAAGCCCAGCGAGCGCAGGCCCAACTCCCTTCGCCCGCGTGGGCCTCCCAGCCGCCAGGCAGCTGCGTTGCCGGGCCCAGTCACTGCTCTGAGCCGGCCCAAGTACCATTGTGAGAACCCCAGCCCATCCAGTTTCGGCCAGTGTAGTTTTTTTCCAGATCTACGTTTTTTCCTATATCCTGAGACAACAGTTTTGCGGTTTAGCCCCTAAGCTTCATGCATATAATAACTCTCCAACCATGCATCATATGTAAAAACTTTATATATGAAACTTGCTTAGATTTTCATCTAGTTTAATAATATGCAACTTTCATCTATGTTTAAGATGTTTAAAATGATGTTTGTTTAAATTTTCTCCTATGCCATGTTAAAATGACTTAACACATAACTAAATAACCGTAGCTCGGATTTAAATAATCTTTATATGTAAATGGGGTAGAAAAATTCCTAGTTTAACTTGGTGCACTCATCTTGCATGTTTAACAACTCTAAAATAATGTTTAGGGCAGAATAGTACCAAATCTATTATATGCTCATGAGGAGTTTCCGGAATTGTTGTTCGTTGTTTCCGGCCTCATTTAAACTTGACTAGATAGGTAGTTTTACTTTGCTTCACCCTCTTGCCATGTTTAACAACATTTAATATTGTTGGGTACATAAACAAGATCGAACTAAATACGTTATGAGGTGTTTTGGTAATATGCAACTCCGTTGCATATTGAGCTCCACCTAATTTGTAGTATTGTTTGTGCACTTTGCCATGCCATGCTTCATTAAACCGGACATGCATCATACTTGTTTGCGCATCGTGCCATGTTGTTGTAGTGGTTTTTTACTTTGTTGTTTGCTTTCTTTCCGGTGTACTTCGTCTCGGTAATCCGGTAACGTCGTGTTGTGAGGATTCGTTCGTCTACGTCTGTTTGTCTTCTTCATGGACGGGTTCTTCTTCCTTGCGGGATTTTAGGCAAGATGACCATACCCTTGAAATCACTTCTATATTTGCTTGCTAGATGCTCGCTCTTTTGCTATGCCTATGCTGCGATACCTACCACTTGCTTATCATGCCTCCCATATCGTTGAACCAAGCCTCTAACCCACCTTGTCCTAGCAAACCGTTGTTTGGCTATGTTACCACTTTGCTCAGCCCCTCTTATAGCGTTGTTAGTTGCAGGTGAAGATTGAAGTTTGTTCCTTGTTGGAACATGGAGATGTTGTTCCTTGTTGGAACATGTTTACTTGTTGGGATATCACAATATCTCTTATTTAATTAATGCATCTATATAGTTGGTAAAGGGTGGAAGGCTCGGCCTTATGCCTGGTGTTTTGTTCCACTCTTTCCGCCCTAGTTTCCGTCATATCGGTGTTATGTTCCCGGATTTTGCGTTCCTTACGAGGTTGGGTGATGATGGGAACCCCTTGACAGTTTGCCTTGAATAAAACTCCTCCAGCAATGCCCAACATTGGTTTTACCATTCGCCACCTAGCCTCTTTTCCCTTGGGTTTCGCGGACTCAAGGGTCATCTTTATTTTAAACCCCCCGGGCCAGTGCTCCTCTGAGTGTTGGTCCGAAACGGGCAGCCTACGGGGCCACCTCGGAGAAACTCGAGGGCTGGTTTTACTCGTAGCTTGACCTATCTGAGTGTGCCCTGAGAACGAGATATGTGCAGCTCCTATCGGGATTGGTCGGCACATTCGGGCGGTGTTGCTGGACTTGTTTTACCATTGTCGAGGATGTCTTGTAACCGGGATTCCGAGTCTGATCGGGGCTTCCCGCTAGAAGGAATATCCTTTGTTGACCGTGGGAGCTTGTGATGGGCTAAGTTGGGACACCCCTGCAGGGATTTGAACTTTCGAAAGCCGTGCCCGCGGTTATGGGCAGATGGGAATTTGTTAATGTCCGGTTGTAGAAAACCTGAAGTTGACCTTAATTAAAATACATCAACCGCGTGTGTAACCGTGATGGTCTCTTTCCGGTGGAGTCCGGGAAGTGAACACGGTGTTGGAGTTATGCTTGACGTAGGTTGTTCTACGATCACTTCTTGATCATAGTTTCTTGATCGTGCTTTGCCTTCTCTTCTCGCTCTCATTTGCGTATGTTAGGCACCATATATGCTAGTCGCTTGCTGCAGCTCCACCTCATACCTTTACCTTACCCATAAGCTTAAATAGTCTTGATCACGAGGGTGCGAGATTGCTGAGTCCCCGTGACTCACAGATACTTCCAAAACCAGTTTGCAGGTGCCGATGAGTCCGTGCAGATGACGCAACCAAGCTCAAGGAGGAGCTCGATGAAGATCTTGTCCTTTGTGTTGTTTCGTTCTAGTTGATCAGTAGTGGAGCCCAGTTGGGGTCGATCGGGGGACCTTGTCACTTTTGGGGTTCTTCTTTTATTTTGGTTCCGTAGTCGGACCTTGATTGTATTTGGATGTTGTAATGCTTTATTCATGTATTTGTGTGAAGTGACGATTGTAAGCCAACTATGTATCTCTTCCCCTTATGTATTACATGGGTTGTGTGAAGATTACCTCACTTGCGACATTGCTTTCAATGCGGTTATGCCTCTAAGTCGTGCTCCGACACGTGGGAGATATAGCCGCATCGAGGGAGTTTCAATCTCCATCTTAGAGCTCTTGGCCAACAATTGGGACCTGGCTTTATGATTTCTCTCTCTCCTCTAGAATAGGATTACTAGCAGTGTCTTATTGCCTTCATCCCGGTGATATCGAAGGTAGAGGAGTCTATTACCTGGCCCAACTCCCCTTTGGCAAATTTACTTTCAAGTCCTTGTATTCCAGGCTGATTTTGGGCAATCCTACCTCTAAGTATAAGCCTATTCGGCATGCTAGGATTCCTCCTAAGATCAAAATCTTCATCTGGCAAGCCATTAGGGGACCTCCCCCTACGGCGGCTCAGATCTGTAAACGTAATGGGTCTGGCTCGGACCAGTGTGTGCTTTGTTCTACTCTGGATGATTCGAATCATATCTTCTTTGGTTGTATCTTCGCCAAGGTGACCTGTGTTGCATCAGATCTTGGTTGGGGGTGTCCTGGGATCCCTCTTTGTTTCTCAAGTTGTGCCTGCTTTCAACTGGCCTTGTGGGCATTAACAACCACTTGTTCTACTCGGGGTTTTATTGGTCTGTGTTGGTCCCTATGGATGACCAGGAACAAGTTTACCATCGAATATGTGGTTCCTAACAAACCTGCTGATTGCATGTTTAAAATGTGCTTGTCTATGCAGCAGTGGAGGTTATTGATTGAAGTTGTGGATCATGATGCCCTGGGTGTGCTGATTGCGAAAGTTCGTGCTTCGGTTGTGTCCCTTGTTCTACAAAATTCTGACGGCCAAGCTTAGTCTTAGTAGATCATCTTCTTTTGGTAGTAGATTGTTGGCCAGTGTGCCAGTTTCTTCTCGTCTAGTCTGGCCTGTGTGTCGTGAACTATATTGGCCTGTGTGCTTTCCCCCACTCTCTATTTGATTGGTGTTTGGTTTTGCATTGCTCTATTGTACTTTCTATGGTGGCTTTAATTTATAAAGTTGGGTGTATGCCTTTTCTCTAAAATAATGTATCTATTATTTCTATTGAATAAAATTTTGGGGTTTTATTTCAAAAAGCCAAAGTGTCGGTCATTTATTTTTCTGGAAGTGTAAATTTGTTTTTAAATACTTCCTCTACATATTAATTAAAAAAATTGCAGCTTAAATTGAAGTTAGATATAGAGAGAATCTAAGAAATGACCCATAATTCTGTCTATGTTCTGAGACATTTTCAGCGCGTTGTGTAATTATGTTTTTTTTCTCTGATGGCACGTAGTGAGGTTATTGGGTGTTTCCAATTCGGCACTTAAGCGCCGATTGGCCAACGAGCGCCTAAAGGCGCTTCAATTTGGGCTCGGCCCATCTTGCTATTTTTCTGTTTTCTAAAAAGAAAAGTCGAGCTGCGGTGCGATGGATTAGAACCTCCGACCACCTGCTCGAGGGGAGGCTGCACTAACCACCAGAGAGATGTTACCTCATGTGCTTAGTTTCACATTCTTCAGCATTTCCTTCTATGTCTTTTTCTCTTTTCTTTTTTTGTTTTTCTTTCTATTTTGGAGTAATTTTGTTCGGCACTTTTTTTCCTAAATTGAATGAACTTTTTTTTCAATAAAACAATATTTTTTTTATATTCGATGAAATTTTTTCAAATCTGATGAACTGTTTTCAAAACTGATGAACTTTTTTGAATTCAATGAACTTTTTTCAAAATCGATGAACTTTTTTTGAATCTGATGAACCCTTTTTTGAATTCAATGATTTTTTTTGAAAAACGATGAACTTTTCTCAAAATTGATGAACTTTTTTGAATTCGACGAACTTTTTTTTGAACTCGATGAACGTTTTTTTTTGAAAAATGATGACTTTTTTCAGCATCGATGAACCTTTTTTAATTTACTGAACATCTATTAAATTTTGATGAACTTGTTTTGTAATTTACGTTTTGTTTTTTCAGATAATTTATATTGGGTGAACGTTAACATTTTCCTACACGAAAAGGTTAACTACAAATGTTTTGTAGTTGTGGACAATAAAATTATTTCGTTCTAGCGGTTAGTGCGGTGCGCTCACAGCAATGTGATCGCGAGTTCGAGTCCCAGCGATCCCTAATATTTATTTCATTTTTTCTTCAATAGCGAATAGTGCTGAGCGAGCAAGAATAAATGGCAGCATTTTACATTGGTGCCTTGCCTCGCGGGCCCGTACAAGAAATTCAAATCAGAAAAGACATACTCCACAGGAAAACTACAGACAACATCCAGGACAACAGTCATTGGTCGGGTCTTGAAGAAACCGGAAATAACTATGACCCGGCACTCTGATCTTGAGAATGACAGGGAATCAAATCTCAGCAACAGAAGAAGCAATTGAAGTTATATATGCTTACCAGTGATGGCCAAGTTGATGACTGTAACGACGGTGGTCAGCACCAACAAGTTCTCCTGGCGCGTGAACGGCGATGTCGGGAGGCCGCACGTCCGAACCAGGCTGATGAACCACTTGAGTAAGGCAAAGCTGAGGACGCTAACTGCCATGTTCATACCAGGTACCACGCCGGTCGACATGTGGATCTTCAGGATCACGAAGGCGAAGACGATTGAGAGCACCACCGAGACGATCACTGCCCGCGGTGTCACCTGCTCCCAAAACCCGGGCAATGGCTGCTTCTCGAACGCCCGCTCCACGGACGCTGCCAACAACGGGTCGCCGATCGTCGCGTCCATTGCGAGTCACCGACTATGTACGGCGCCAACTCCAGGTCTCCACCGAGCGAGCGAGTTTGGTGGGATTTCTAAAGTTTCCTAGTGGAAGAAGGGGTCCCATTCTTGGGTTCCTAGTTCTGTAGGAGCCATGCGTTTGATTGCAAATGGTGAGAGGTGCGGAGGAAGTGTAGCCTGGGTTGAGCAAAAATAGAATGCATGAACACATATTTTTTACTAGAACATGGGCTTCTATTTCAATCAAAAAGTTCAACAACATTACATAAATCTCACGCAATCTGCCTAGCCAATGTTAGCATTGCACTGCCTTCTAGAGAGCATGGCCAGCTGCCTGACAAGAGGGCCCGCGTGCTGTCGACCAGATACGACCCAAGCGAGTGGTGTGTGTGAGGGTTATATAACTAGTGGCCATTCTCTATGGAAGGTAGTGAATTGGTACACGACTGGGCCGTCGGCTTGTAATGTTCTCCGTCTTTGTTACCTCCTCTGCAAGATGAACAGGGCAGACGAGTTGAATTCGAGATGCCACCATGCTTGAATTCCTGATGCCTAGCTCGTACTTCACAATTTGTACTCAGAGCCTATAGCGACCTGACCCAAATAAATCAAGTCTCTATGCTTAAGTGTCATCCTTGGATCGGTATGCTGATACACACAGTACTTGAGGATTTATAACAGAGTGCAATCACATGTAAAAAATAACGTAAATACTATTACCTCATTCCGTATAGCGGAAGTAACAACAAAGTCGTGGAGTCCCAACAACACCAATGATTCCTGCTACATGAGATGTGCAGCCGTGTAGGTTAGTACATTCAATGTATTAGAAATTTTACACCATAGAATAATAATGTAAATATCTATCTCTATATGCATATTTGGTTGGTGGAGGCTCTATGTTTAATTTTGCATAAAGCTAATTTTTCCCTACAATAAAGGAATAAATTTTATTTTACTACCAAGTTTATGCCAATATTGGGAAGGTTCCTCCAACTCAATCCCAAAATTTCCAAATTATTAATAACCCAATACATTAATTAAATAAAGTGATGAGATCAACCAATAATTCACTTCCAGATACTCAAGTTGTCCATAACCGGGGACACAACTAATCATGATTATTTTGTACGCTCTGCAGAGGTTTGCGCACTTTTCCCCACAAGACTCGATCTCCTCCGTTGAATTCCTCGCACTTACTGATGTTTGAGAACCGGATGATCGAGACATAGTCTTTTTGAAGAGGTCTCCTTAACCGATAGATAGGCTGGTACACCTACAATCCCCTACATCTGCTATCCGATGATGGAAAGGTTTCCCGCAACTTACTCAACTATGCCAAAGCCCATATTAGCTTGTGGATGCACACGGAAGCGTCTAGGCATGAAATATCGTATGATCCCTTTGAGTCTGGGTGGCATTCCATAGGGTGATCACACGGGTACTCCGGGATCCCCTTGGGCAAGCACTGGTTTCTCCGGGTTCCCGAGCAAGCCACTGGTTTCTCCAGGGTGCCCCAACCATTCCACCTAGAGGCCTAGATGTGTGTTGATGTTGCCACCTTAAGTTACCCTTAATTATTATTTCTCTCATAACTTGCATAAATTTCACATACCAATCCCCGTCTACAAGCATGGCTAAGCAATATATAACATAATGAATAATCCCGGGGTGTTTCAAGGATCATAGGTTCCTACCTCAAGAACTACATAGCAAAGCCCAATTCCCAACCCTACTCATGCAAATTCGTAAGAGTGAACTAATGCATACTAAAACTGGGTATAGAAATGATGCAGAGCATCCTATGGACATCACCATGTGAAGAGTTCATTCGGCAAGTGACACGTGCGACATCTACTTCACAAACATAAAAGGTGAATCCTCTCCTTTACACGTGCTCACTTGACCCCTTCGAGGATGGTATACTACTTGACCCTCCATCGTGCATGCACAGGTATTGTCGGAGCTTCACGGATGACGAGGAGGAGTGCAAGCGCCAAGGATCACCTACACCATCCGCGAGGGAAGCATGGAAGAGAAGGAAGAAGAAGCCTGGACAAGCTTCAGCAAAGCCCAGAACTTCCGGCCGCTGCCCGGAACTTCTGGCCACCGGAACTTCCGGCCACCGGAACCGCCGGCCATCCCGGAGTTTCCAGCCCTGCTGCACCGAAGCCGTCCGAGAGTGTGCCAACTCTCTGGATAGCCCGGACCTTTGCCCGGAACCTCCGGCGCCCGGACCTTCCGGCCGTCCCCGGAACATCCGGCCCTGCCTGCACGCAGACACTCGGGCCGAAGCCCATGTACCCTTTCACCCCTCACTTACCCCTTCGTGGACCTAGACTATATATACTCCTCCACCTCCTCCTTTCTAGGGTCAGCGTTGTGATAGCTCATTTGAGAGATAGAGCTACGCTCGTACATATCGGATCTCCTCCTTGCGAGAGACCGCGGCCTCTTCGGAGAAGATCCCTTTGCATTCAAGCCCCCTTTCTAAGGGAAGATCCCCCCGTGGATTCAAGACCTCCTCACGGAGAAGACCGGCTACCTATGTATCGTCCCTAGTTGATTGTGGATCATGTATCTTCTCTTATGTATTCGAGGATCTATCACATGTGTGACTATTTCTTGTTGGTTGAGTGATTCTCTCGTGTTTCCCCTCATTTTCCCTGTCGTGTTCATCGTGTTCTTCGCGGGATCCGCTCCTTTCGTGAAAGATCGGGCCACTAGGGTTCTACCCTACATCATCTTGGTATCTAGAGCCACGTTGATCACGATTTTGGAGCCTCCCCTCTTCGTTTTCTAGCCTAATTTTGTTGTGTTCTTCCCCAATTTTGAAAATCCCCACCAAAAATAGCCCCAATTTTTTTTTGTGATTTGTTGGTTTGACGATGTTTTGTTGATTTTGATCCATGGATTCGTTGTGTCTCAAGTGGATCTAGCATTCCCCATCTTTTCCCCCATTTCTATCCATGAAATCTTGCCAATTTTGACCCTGAAAATCGAGTTTTTCCGCCCCCATTCTCAGATCTGGAATTTATGGTTCGTCCCGGAAGAAATTCCACGACCCCCGGAACTTCCGTCCCAGCCCTGGAACTTCCGGGCTAAGAAGAAAGTTTACCCCAAAAATCCCCAGACTCCCTACAGTTTTTCCGCGACCCCTGGAACTTCCGGCCACCCCCCAGAACTTCCGGAGCCCGGAACTTCCCGCCCTAGGCCCGGAACTTCCGGCCTAACCCGAAACATTACACAGAATTTCAGCATCAGCCTTGTTCACCGTTTTCATCACAACTTTTCACTCCGAATTCCGATCTGAGTGTTTTTTGGCTCGTTTTGAAGCTATCGACGTGCCCGAGGACCTCACCTTGGTTTCACCACCTTTTGACACAATCAAATTTTGTGAATTTTGGCATCTTTGCCTAGGGCTTCCACCACATCATCCGCTACAACACCACAGACTTCCGCAACCAAACCAATTTTGTTCCCCATCGCATATGTGGTTGCTTGAGGAGTGATTTGAGTCTCCTAAGGTGTCTAGGCTACTTAGGGACGGTTGCTTCTTCATCAACCACCACCACCACCATAACTTCCGCATAGGCTTAACAACCATACAATTCTTACACCCCAACCTAACCCAATTTTGTTTGTGTTGTGAGTTGTGTCCCCTAACGTGTTTCGGCTACTTAGGGACCGTGCTTCCAACTCCGACTCACAAAACCCAATAACCCTCCACTTCCGCATTGCCTACTTGCATAACCCATCATTGCATTGCCGCAATCCCATTAAGCTTCCGCAACACCACCACCGCATCCCGCTACCACCATTTGACATTTGAGATTTTGAGTTCACGGTTTTTCTGTTTCCTAAGGTGTTTCGGCTACTTAGGGACAAGTCTCCATCATCTTGGTATCTCCATCAAGATCACCGCCACTCATCATCGACACGGACGGTAACCTCCATATCATCTTGGTATCGTGGTATCCCTCCATTGTATATTCCCTTGCCATTGCATTGATAACCCCTAGTGCATTTTGCGTCACTTGCCTATCGAGACTAGCCATTTGAGTATTGCCGGCAACGTTACTTGTGCACATTAGTGATCTACACCATACATTGCATACATACCATACCATATCGGTATCATCTTGGTATCATATCATCCTTCGTGCCTCAATTTTGTTCCCGCATATACACAATAGCTATCTTGGTTTGTGCATTGTGCAAAAGTGGCCATACAAAAAAAGAGAATAAAGCTTTTAAGCAAAGAAAAATAGTGAACAAAGAGCTTGTAAGCAAGTGCCATAGCATCATACCACATTGTCATATAAGATCATCTTGGATCATAACACCGGGAACCATATATACATAGCATACTTGGGATAGAAGTCGTTACATTTTTGTCTCCTATAAGTTGTGCACAAGTGTCGTATCCGCCTATTGAGCAATCGTGCTAGCGTCTCTCTAGAGTTGTGCAACAAGAGCATTTTCCATGGATTCCACATTTGAGCTCATTCCTTGGTTGCACGACCCCATTTATCTATCCGTGTGTGTTTCCGTGTGCCACATATTGCTATTGATCTACTTGTTTCACTTGCGAATTTGTGAATCTCTTTCAACATTATTGACTCTTGCTAACATTTTGCATAAAAAAAATTTGTGCCACTATCCTCACCGAGCTCCACCATAAGCCTTATTTGTGTAGGTGTGAGAAACCGACAAGAATTGGTACCAATTGTGCTATTTCCTTGTCCACATTGGAGTGATCATTGATCCACTTTCAACTTCGGTCAAGGTATATTTGGTATTTGTTCTTCTCTTTCTACCACTCACATTTTTCTCTTAGAGTGATGGATAGGCAAGGCATTTCATCTTCGGTCTACAACAACAACGACGAGTTCGATGCCACTAACAGCTCCAACGATGCCAAGATGCAAGCTCAAATGGAGGAGATCAAAGCCCTCATCAAGTTCTACAAGAGATCTTCCTCATCTTCGAGAAGACGCTCAAGTACACACGCTTCTGAGCTACCATCTCCGGCAAGGTCACATCGGCATCGACACCATCACCACCACGAATGTGAAGGTCAAGAGCTCAACACCAACAACCGCTCAATGACTTCACGATCTCCCTTGGCATCTTCGCCAAGCGACTTCAAGGCATCTTCGCCTATGGACATACGGCATCTTCGCCCACAAGCACCTCAAGAGAAGCTCCCCAAGCTCAAGTCCGCGTATTCCATGAGCTACTACGACCTCGACATCGACCATGCAATTCATTTTTATGGAACTCAAGAACCTGAGGAGTATCTCGAGTGGGAGCGTTTGATGGACAACTACCTCAAGCTACGTCAAGTTCCTCCGAAAGATCAAGTGAAGTGCACCACAAGGAACTTCCATGACTACGTGTCCACATGGTGGCTTCACGCACCTTTAGAGACCTACGACATGAGTTGGCCCAAGACAAAGAGAGCTTTGCGGCGAGAGTTTGTGCCTCCAACCTACACGGAACAACTTCAACGCCAATTGGAGAACACCATCCAAGGAACCAAGTCCATCGACGAGTACTTCAAGGAGATGAAGATTGCCTTGCGACGATCTGGCGTGGACGACCCCATTTCGATGAAGTTCCACTTCATGATGGGATTGCACAACGACTTCTCCAAGACGATATTGTTGGAAATATGCCCCAGAGGCAATAATAAATTAGTTATTATTATATTTCCTTGTTCATGATAATCGTTTATTATCCATGCTAGAATTGTATTGATAGGAAACTCAGATACATGTGTGGATACATAGACAACACCATGTCCCTAGTAAGCCTCTAGTTGACTAGCTCGTTGATCAATAGATGGTTACGGTTTCCTAACCATGGACATTGGATGTCATTGATAACGGGATCACATCATTAGGAGAATGATGTGATGGACAAGACCCAATCCTAAGCATAGCACAAGATCGTGTAGTTCGTATGCTAAAGCTTTTCTAATGTCAAGTATCATTTCCTTAGACCATGAGATTGTGAAACTCCCGGATACCGTAGGAGTGCTTTGGGTGTGCCAAACGTCACAACGTAACTGGGTGGCTATAAAGGTACACTACGGGTATCTCCGAAAGTGTCTGTTGGGTTGGCACGAATCGAGATTGGGATTTGTCACTCCGTGTGACGGAGAGGTATCTCTGGGCCCACTCGGTAGGACATCATCATAATGTGCACAATGTGACCAAGGAGTTGATCACGGGATGATGTGTTACGGAACGAGTAAAGAGACTTGCCGGTAACGAGATCGAACAAGGTATCGGGATACCAACGATCGAATCTCGGGCAAGTATCGTACCGCTAGACAAAGGGAATTGTATACGGGATTGATTAAGTCCTTGACATCGTGGTTCATCCGATGAGATCATCATGGAACATGTGGGAGCCAACATGGGTATCCAGATCCCGCTGTTGGTTATTGACCGGAGAGTCATCTCGGTCATGTCTGCATGTCTCCCGAACCCGTAGGGTCTACACACTTAAGGTTCAGTGACGCTAGGGTTATAGAGATATTAGTATGCGGTAACCCGAAAGTTGTTCGGAGTCCCATATGAGATCCCGGACGTAACGAGGAGTTCTGGAATGGTCCGGAGGTAAAGAATTATATATAGGAAGTGCTATTTCGGCCATCGGAACAAGTTTCGAGGTCACCGGTATTGTACCGGGACCACCGGAAGGGTCCCGGGGGTCCACCGGGTGGGGCCACCTGCCCCGGAGGGCCACATGGGCTGTAGGGGGTGCGCCTTGGCCTACATGGGCCAAGGGAACCAGCCCCTAGAGGCCCATGCGCCAAAGGGACAAGAGGAGGGGAGAGTCCTAAAGGGGGAAGGCACCTCCGAGGTGCCTTGTGGAGGATGGACTCCTCCCCCCCTTGGCCGCACCCTTCCTTGGAGGAAGGGGCAAGACTGCGCCCTCCCCCTCTCCCTTGGCCCTATATATAGTGGGGGGGAAGGGAGGGCAACAATACCTAAGCCCTGGCGCCTCCCGCTCCCTCCCATGACACATCTCCCTCCTCCCGCAGCGCTTGGCGAAGCCCTGTTGGAATCCCGCTACTTCCACCACCACGCCGTCGTGCTGCTGGATCTCCATCAACCTCTCCTCCCCCCTTGCTAGATCAAGAAGAA
Source organism: Triticum urartu (assembly GCF_056163025.1). Lineage (NCBI taxonomy): Eukaryota > Viridiplantae > Streptophyta > Magnoliopsida > Poales > Poaceae > Triticum > Triticum urartu. The sequence continues at coordinate 186,373,539 of NC_141873.1, read as the reverse complement.
GGAGACGTCTCTGCTCCGTACGTGTGTTGAACGCGGAGGTGCCGTCCGTTCGGCGCTAGGATCATCGATGATTTGGATCACGACGAGTACGACTCCATCAACCCCGTTCTGTTGAACGCTTCCGCGCGCGATCTACAAGGGTATGTAGATCCACTCCTCCCTCGTTGCTAGATGACTCCATAGATAGATCTTGGTGACACGTAGGAAATATTTGAATTTATGCTACGTTCCCCAACAGTGGCATCATGAGCTAGGTCTATGCGTAGTTTCTATGCACGAGTAGAACACAAAGTAGTTGTGGGCGTTGATTTTGTTCAATATGCTTACCGTTACTAGTCCAATATTGATTCGGTGGCATTGTGGGATGAAGCGACCCGGACCGACCTTACACGTACTCTTACGTGAGACTGGTTCCACCGACTGACATGCACTAGTTGCATAAGGTGGCTAGCGGGTGTCTGTCTCTCCCACTTTAGTCGGATCGGATTCGATGAAAAGGGTCCTTATGAAGGGTAAATAGCAATTGGCATATCACGTTGTGGTCTTTGCGTAGGTAAGAAACGTTCTTGCTAGAAACCCATAGCAGCCATGTAAAACATGCAAACAACAATTAGAGGTCGTCTAACTTGTTTTTGCAGGGCATGCTATGTGATGTGATATGGCCAAAAGGATGTGATGAATGATATATGTGATGTATGAGATTGATCATGTTCTTGTAATAGGAACCACGACTTGCATGTCGATGAGTATGACAACCGGCAGGAGCCATAGGAGTTGTCTTAATTTATTTATGACCTGCGTGTCAACATAAACGTCATGTAATTACTTTACTTTATTGCTAACCGTTAGCTATAGTAGTAGAAGTAATAGTTGACGAGACAACTTCCTGAAGACACGATGATAGAGATCATGATGATGGAGATCATGGTGTCATGCCGGTGACAAGATGATCATGGAGCCCCAAGATGGAGATCAAAGGAGCTATATGATATTGGCCATATCATGTCACTATTATTTGATTGCATGTGATGTTTATCATGTTTTTGCATCTTTTTTACTTAGAACGACGGTAGTAAATAAGATGATCCCTCATAATAATTTCAAGAAGGTGTTCCCCCTAACTGTGCACCGTTGCGACAGTTCGTTGTTTCGAAGCACCACATGATGATCGGGTGTGATAGATTCTAACGTTCACATACAACGGGTGTAAGACAGATTTACACACGCGAAACACTTAGGTTGACTTGATGAGCCTAGCATGTGTACAGACATGGCCTCGGAACACAGAAGACCGAAAGGTCGAGCATGAGTCATATGGTAGATACGATCAACATGAAGATGTTCACCGATGTTGACTAGTCCGTCTCACGTGATGATCGGACACGGCCTAGTTGACTCGGATCATGTAATCACTTAGATGACTAGAGGGATGTCTATCTGAGTGGGAGTTCATAAGATGAACTTAATTATCCTGAACATAGTCAAAAGGTCTTCGCAAATTATTTCGTAGCTCGCGCTTCAGTTCTACTGTTTAGTTATGTTCCTAGAGAAAATTTAGTTGATAGTAGCAATTATGCGGACTAGGTCCGTAAACTGAGGTTTTTCCTCATTGCTTCATAGAAGGCTTATGTCCTTAATGCACCGCTCAGTGTGCTGAACCTCGAACGTTGTCTATGGATGTTGCGAACATCTGACATACACATTTTGATAACTACGTGATAGTTCAGTTAAACGACTTAGAGTTGAGGCACCGAAGACGTTTTGAAACGTCGCGAAACATATGAGATGTTTTGAAGGCTGAAATTGGGATTTCAGGCTCGTGCCCACGTCAAGAGGTATAAGACCTCCGACGATTTTCTTAGCCTACAAACTAAGGAGAAAAGCTCAATTGTTGAGCTTGTGCTCAGATTGTCTGAGTACAACAATCATTTGAATCGAGTGGGAGTTGATCTTCCAGATAAGAAAGTGATGTTTCTCCGAAGTCATTACCACCAAGCTGCTAGAGCTTCGTGATGAACTATGATATATCAGGGGCATATATGATGATCCTTGAGATATTCGCGATATTTGACACCGCGAAAGTAGAAATCAAGAAGGAGCATCAATTGTTGATGGTTGGTGAAACCACTAGTTTCAAGAAGGGCAAGGGAACAAAGGGATACTTCATGAAACGGCAATTTAGCTGCTGCTCTAGTGAAGAAACCCAAGGTTGAACCCAAACCCGAGACTGAGTGCTTCTGTAATAAGGGGAACAGCCACTGGAGCAGAATTACCCTAGATACTTGGTAGATGAGAAGGTTGGCAAGGTCGATAGAAGTATATTGGATATACATTGTGTTGATGTGTACTTTACTAGTACTCCTAGTAGCACCAGGGTATTAGATACCGGTTCGGTTGCTAAGTGTTAGTAACTCGAAACAAAAGGCTACGGAATAAACGGAGACTAGCTAAAGGTGAGCTGACGATATGTGTTGGAAGTGTTTCCAACATTGATATGATAAAGCATCGCACGCTCCCTCTACCATCGAGATTGGTGTTTGCGTTGAGCATAGACATGATTGGATTATGTCTATCGCAATACGGTTATTCATTTAAGGCGAATAATGGTTACTCTGTTTATTTGAATAATACCTTCAAATGGTCTTACACCTGAAATGAATGGTTTATTGAATCTTGATCGTAGTGATACACATGTTCATGACAAAAGATAGTAATGATAGTACCACCTACTTGTGGCACTGCCACTTAAGTCATATCGGTATAAAACGCATGAAGAAGCTCCATGTTGATGGATCTTTGGGCTCACTCGTTTTTGAAAAGTTTGAGACATGCGAACCATGTCTATTGGTGTATATGCATGAAGAAACTCCATGCAAATGGACCGTTTTGACTCACTTGATTTTGAATCACTTGAGACATTCAAATCATACCACATGGGCAAGATGACTGAAAGCCTCGGTTTCAGTAAAATGGAACTAGAAAGCAACTTGTTGGAAGTAATACATTTTGATGTGTGCAATCCAATGAGTGCTGAGGCATGTAGTGGATATCGTTATGTTCTTACTTCACAGATGATTTGAGTAGATGTTGAGTATATTTACTTGATGAATCACGAGTCTGAATTACTGAAAGGTTCAAGTAATTTCAAGGTGAAGTTGAAAGATCATCGTGATAAGAGGATAAAATATCTATGATATGATCATAGAGATGAATATCTGAATTACGAGTTTGGCATAGAATTAAGACATTGTGGAAATTGTTTCACAACTAATACAGCCTGGAACACCATAGTGTGATGGTGTGTCCGAACATCATAACTGCACCCTATTGGATATGATGCATACCATGATGTCTCTTATCGAATTACCACAATAGTTTATCGGTTAGCATTAGAGACAACCACATTCACTTTAAAAGGGGCACCACGTAATTCTGATGAGATGACACCATATGAACTATGGTTTAGAGAAACCTAAGCTGTCATTTCTTAGAAGTTTGGGGCTGCGACGCTTATGTGAAAAGGTTTCAGGCTGATAAGCTCGAACCCAAAGCGGATAAATGCATCTTCATAGGACACCCAAAACAGTTGGGTATACCTCCTGTCTCAGATTCGAAAGCAATAAGGGATTGTTTCTAGAATCGGGTCCTTTCTCGAGGAAAAGTTTCTCTCGAAAGAATTGAGTGGGAGGATGGTGGAGACTTGATGAGGTTATTGAACCGTCTCTTCAACTAGTGTGTGGCAGAGCACAGGGAGTTGTTCCAGTGGCACCTACACCAATTGAAGTGGAAGCTTATGATAGTGATCATGAAACTTCAGATCAAGTCACTACCAAACCTCGTGGGATGACAAGGATGCGTACTACTTCAGAGTGGTACGTAATCCTGTCTTGGAAGTCATGTTGCTAGACAACAATGAACCTACGAGCTATGGAGAAGCGATGGTGGGCCCGGATTCCGATAAATGGCTCGAGGCCATAAAATCCGAGAGAGGATCCATGTATGAAAACAAAGTGTAGACTTTGGCAGAACGGCTCGATGGTCGTAATGCTATTGAGTACAGATGGATTTTAAAAGGAAGACAGACAATGATGGTAAATGTCACCACTAAAAAGCTCGACTTGTCGTTAAGATGTTTTCCGACAAGTTCAAGGAGTTGACTGCGATGAGACTTTCTCACTCGTAGCGATGCTAAGAGTCTGTTGGAATTATATTAGCGATTACTGCATTATTTATGAAATCTTGCAGATAGGATGTCAAAACATTGTTTCCTCGACGATTTTCTTGAGGAAAGGTTTTATGTGATACAACCGGAAGGTTTTGTCAATCCTGAAAGATGCTAATAAGTATACAAAGCTCCAGCAATCCTTCTAAGGACTGGAGTAAGCATCTCGGAGTTGGAATGTGTGCTTTGATGAGATGATCAAAGATTTTGGGTGTATACAAAGTTTATGAGAAACTTGTATTTCCAAAAGGTGAGTGGGAGCACTATAGAATTTCTGATGAGAATATGTTGTTGACATATTATGGATCAGAAATGATGTAGAATTTCTGGAAAGTATATAGGGTTATTTGGAAAGTGTTTTTCAATGAAAAGCCTGGATTAAGCTACTTGAACATTGAGCATCAAGATCTATAAGGATAGATCAAAACGCTTAATGGTACTTCCAAATGAGCACATACCTTGACATGATCTTGAAGGTGTTCAAGATGGATCAGTCAAAGAAGGAGTTCTTGCCTGAGTTGTAAGGTATGAAGTTAAGACTTAAAGCTTGACCACGGCAGAAGAAAGAGGAAGGACGAAGGTCGTCCCCTATGCTTTAGACGTAGGCTCTACAGTATGCTATGCTGTGTACCGCACCTGAAGTGTGCCTTGCCATGAGTCAGTGAAGGGGTACAAGAGTGATCCAAGAATGGATCACAGGACAGCGGTCAAAGTTATCCTTAGTAACTAGTGGACTAAGGAATTTTCTCGATTATGGAGGTGGTAGAAGAGTTCGTCGTAAAGGGTTACGCCGATGCAAACTTTGACACTAATCCAGATTATTCTGAGTAGTAAACTGGATTCGTATAGTAGAACAATTATTTGGAATAGCTCCAAATGTAGCGTAGTAGTTGCATCTAGAAGATGACATAAGAAATTTGCGAAGTACATACGGATCTGAAAGATTCAGACCCGTTGACTATAACATCTCTCACAAGCATAACATGATCAAACCCAGAACTCATCGAGTGTTAATCACATGGTAATGTGAACTAGATTATTGACTCTAGTAAACTCTTTGGGTGTTAGTCACATGGGGATGTGACCTTGAGTGTTAATCACATGGCGATGTGAACTGGATTATTGACTCTAGTGCAAGTGGGAGACTGTTGGAAATATGCCCTAGAGGCAATAATAAATTAGTTATTATTATATTTCCTTGTTCATGATAATTGTTTATTATCCATGCTAGAATTGTATTGATAGGAAACTCAGATACATGTGTGGATACATAGACAACACCATGTCCCTAGTAAGCCTCTAGTTGACTAGCTCGTTGATCAATAGATGGTTACGATTTCCTAACCATGGACATTGGATGTCATTGATAACGGGATCACATCATTAGGAGAATGATGTGATGGACAAGACCCAATCCTAAGCATAGCACAAGATCGTGTAGTTCGTATGCTAAAGCTTTTCTAATGTCAAGTATCATTTCCTTAGACCATGAGATTGTGAAACTCCCGGATACCATAGGAGTGCTTTGGGTGTGCCAAACGTCACAACGTAACTGGGTGGCTATAAAGGTACACTACGGGTATCTCCGAAAGTGTCTGTTGGGTTGGCACGAATCGAGACTGGGATTTGTCACTCCGTGTGACGGAGAGGTATCTCTGGGCCCACTGAGTAGGACATCATCATAATGTGCACAATGTGACCAAGGAGTTGATCACGGGATGATGTGTTACGGAACGAGTAAAGAGACTTGCCGGTAATGAGATTAAACAAGGTATCAGGATACCAACGATCGAATCTCGGGCAAGTATCGTACCGCTAGACAAAGGGAATTGTATACGGGATTGATTAAGTCCTTGACATAGTGGTTCATCCGATGAGATCATCGTGGAACATGTGGGAGCCAACATGGGTATCCAGATCCCGCTGTTGGTTATTGACCGGAGACTCATCTCGGTCATGTCTGCATGTCTCCCGAACCCGTAGGGTCTACACACTTAAGGTTCAGTGACGCTAGGGTTATAGAGATATTAGTATGCGGTAACCCGAAAGTTGTTCGGAGTCCCGGATGAGATCCTGGACATCACGAGGAGTTCCGAAATGGTCCGGAGGTAAAGAATTATATATAGGAAGTGCTATTCCGGCCATCGGGACAAGTTTCGAGGTCACCGGTATTGTACCGGGACCACCAGAAGGGTCCCGGGGGTCCACCGGGTGGGGCCACCTGCCCCGGAGGGCCACATGGGCTGTAGGGGGTGCGCCTTGGCCTACATGGGCCAAGGGCACCAGCCCCTAGAGGCCCATGCGCCAAAGGTACAAGAGGAGGGGAGAGTCCTAAAGGGGGAAGGCACCTCCGAGGTGCCTTGGGGAGGATGGACTCCTCCCCCCTTGGCCGCACCCTTCCTTGGAGGAAGGGGCAAGGCTGCGCCCTCCCCCTCTCCCTTGGCCCTATATATAGTGGGGGGGAAGGGAGGGCAACAATACCTAAGCCCTGGCGCCTCCCTCTCCCTCCCATGACACATCTCCCTCCTCCCGCAGCGCTTGGCGAAGCCCTGTTGGAATCCCGCTACTTCCACCACCACGCCGTCGTGCTGCTGGATCTCCATCAACCTCTCCTTCCCCCTTGCTGGATCAAGAAGAAGGAGACGTCGCTGCTCCATACGTGTGTTGAACGCGGAGGTGCCGTCCGTTCGGCGCTAGGATCATCGGTGATTTGGATCACGACGAGTACGACTCCATCAACCCCGTTCTCTTGAACGCTTCCGCGCGCGATCTACAAGGGTATGTAGATCCACTCCTCCCTCGTTGCTAGATGACTCCATATATAGATCTTGGTGACACGTAGGAAATTTTTGAATTTATGCTACGTTCCCCAATAGATATTCCTCGAGAACTACAAGTCCCTCGATGACAACTACATTGGTGCTCTCAAGGCGGAACAAGAACTCATGAAGGCCAAAGCTTCGGCGCCCCAAGCTCACTTCGTGACGACCAAGCTCCATGAGAACGAGCATGAGGCTAGTACCACCATGATGTCCAAGCCCGACGAGCTCCAAGACGATGCTCCCAAGTTCGACTTCACCGCCTTCCCTCTTTGTGGCATTGATGGTGCCGAGTCTACTTTGACTCTTTTTCAAGATGGTGAGGCGACGACTACGACTACGAAGACCATCAAGGACCAAGCTTTGGAGGCGAGCGACATGGTGACTAGCAAGGATGATGCTTGCATCTTAGGAGGCGAGAATGATGATGTGCCATCTTCATCCTTCATCCACGACGACAACAACGAGATGGTTGAGCATGGGATTTTCCCTTCGACCACGGCGACATGTGATGACTTGAGTGACTTTAGCCACCATATTGAGAGTGAGAGTGATTTCACCACTAGCCCCATATATGATGTGTTTCCACAATTCCCATGTGAGGAGAGCCACAACCCCCACCACTTGAGTGAGATGAGTGACTACACCATATGTGAGTTTGAGTGCACCTATTTTGAGGGAGTGAGTGAACCACCACATAGAGAGAGTGAGATAGTTGATAGGTCATGTGAGGACACTTTCAACACTAACGACTTGACCTCTACCTCTATTGTGTCTTCTCATTTGGTGCTAGGTCCCTTATATGATGACGCGCCGATTCTCGACGACATCGTCCTACCTTTGGACTAGACGATGGCTATGGTGGAATATGATGCACCCCCCACATGGTTTCATCAAGATGAAGATGACCACCATTTGGTCTTTCCCACCTCACCTACACCATTTGAGTGGAATGAGAATGGTAACATAGGTGACGGTGATGCTCTAGTCCCACTAGTGGACATTCTTGACAATGATTGCTTGCATGATGATGATCCACCTAGTACCATGATTCGTGCTAATGCGACTTCCTCATGTGATGATTTCTTGCCCATTTACGATGAGTATGATGATTGCCATGTGGAGTCTATTAGTTGTGATGCCATGTTGCATAGGATTTCTTGTGATAATTCTCTCGGTCACATCATGTTTGCCAATCCGCTTGACTTGTCATATGCTATGCATGAGATCAATCATATGTCATATTTGCAATCTCTTCATAGTGACTATGCATATGCCATTAAGATTAACCCAATTTGCACTTATGGCATAGATGACAAGCCTATGGTTATTGGCATTTGTTTCTCTAGTGATGATATTGACATGCTACCTTTGCATCATTTATCTCATATGCCATGCCATAACCACCTAGCTTTGGATATGCATTGTTTTGGATGTTGTCCATTTTCTCCATATGATGTTTCCAATATTTCTCATGAGGAGACCCCCATAGTTTCCTCATACATGTTAGGAGATTTTTATTCATCCCATTCATTGCATGATCCCAATACTTATGTGCACAATATGCTTCCCATGAATAAACATGCTATTGATGCGCCATATACTTGTATGCTCAATTTGCATCCCCATCATGTTATACACAATAACTATTCTTTCATGATGGATGACATGTTCTTATACCATGCATCAAATTTCTTTGACCAATGCTTATCTTGTGCTAACTCACACGTGCACATACACATCATGATGGATGATGTGTACATTTACCACGCGCACAATTTCTTTGGTTTGTGTCTCTTTTGTGTAGGTACCCATGAATTCTTGTCAACCTCGCAATCCCACAAGTTGACAAAACAAGCTCTAGAGAGCAATGATGACTTGGGATCCCATGGATTGCATTTCCCGCCGCTCTCTTCACGCAAAGACTTCGCGCATTTCTTCTACATGGCTCTCACATGGTTATGGGTTATTTTCCATTACATACTCTATGCCCATCTTGCCATGTTCACTTTGCATGATATGATCATTCCTATGCCTTTGACATGCATTTGTGACCCATGCTTTGCATTACACATGATGATTGATTCCAGTACTTGTATGTGTATTTGCAAGCTTGGTGGAGATATCACTTGTTATTGCCATGTTTACTTTGTGCCCAATGCTTATGATCATGCTTTGAGCTTGCTTTGTGTTCGTGCTTGCGATATGTCCTGTGCATTGCCTATGCCCATTAATTGCTCACATGACATGATTGCCATGATTTCCTCTAGTGTGGTGCATCTTCGCTCCACTAGTTTGCATGACTTGATTACTATGATTTCTTACCTTGTTGCATCACCGATGACTCATACTTGCTCACTTCATGCGGTTGATGACAACCATCTACATTCTTTGCACATGATTGTTCTTGCTTCTTGTCATATCTCTCCATATGTTGCCTCCCTCATGCTAAATGATTTGCCATGTATTGAGCGCAACTATGCCTTTAGTCTTGATAATGAGTTTGCCCCCATAGCATTCTCACATATATTTGGTGATTTTGACATAGTTCTTGTGAAGCATGCTTGTCTTCCTTCTTTGCACCATATACCTAGTGTCATGAATATAGCCATTGTTGCATCTTATTATTCATGCACTTGTGCTTCTAATGGTTATGTGCAAGAGAAGAGAACCATCATGATGGATGATGTGTTTATCTACCATGCGCATACATTCTTTGCTTTCTTTTGTACATGTCTAGGATACTTGGACCTTGTGGGGACTTCCGCTTCACATGAGTTGACCATTCGAGCTCTTGAGAGCGAGCCTCATACATTCGACCACGACTCGCTTCTACAATACCTTTCCTACCACTTCGGCATTGTGAAGAATGCACAAGGACACGCCTCCCAGGTGACATCTTTCTTGAGCATGGATATTGCGGATCATACTACTTGTGTTGCTTGCACCATGAGACTTATTGTTCATCTTGGACCACTTGATTGCACACATGTTAGAGATCTTGCTTCAACTTGTCATTTTCACCGTTCCATGCATCATGATATATATGCCTTGTGTGTTGCATCCAATTCTTGGATTACTTGCTCCTCCCATATGTTTGGTTGCAACAATGTCATCACTTCACATATGCCATGTCCCATTGATTGCTACATGCTTGCCTTGATTTCCGCACACATGATGAACAATTGCTCTTTCTATTGTGTTGAGTGCCACACTATCTTCACTACACCCTATGCATGTTATGCTTGGATTGTCTTCCACTTGACCCATGTGTTTAGACACTTCATTTTACTTGGTGTTGTGATGATTCATATGCCTGCCATCGACCTTACATCAAGCAATTTGTGAATGCTTTCTATGAACTTGAGGTAGATGCTTCTTCTCTTGTTACACATATTTGCATCACTACCTCACATTTACATGCTTGTTTCCATGATGTCCTTCTTTATGCTCAATTTATGTGCTTACATGCCATGTCACAATCCTTTGTCACACTATATGCTATGCTTGATGACAACACTTGTTGGGTGAATCACCTCTTGAATGCTTGGTTTTGCACTAACGCTAACCGCATTTGTTTTTCCAAGTGTTTCTTCTCCTTGCTCTTTTTGAAGGAATCACGAGATGGTGCGACATTGGACAGTGCCCATTTCAAGCTTCAAGATGACGAGAACTTGGTGATCGACCACTACTACACGGCGACGCCATCTCTATCCCATGGTGATTTGGATTTCGATCCGAGGTCGGATCTTTCCCAAGGGGGAGGGCATGATGTGGAGCATCCTATGGACATCACCATGTGAAGAGTTCATTCGGCAAGTGACATGTGCGACATCTACTTCACAAACATAAAGGTGAATCCTCTCCTTTACACGTGCTCATTTGACCCCTTCGAGGATGGTATACTACTTGACCCTCCATCGTGCATGCATAGGTATTGTTGGAGCTTCACGGATGACGAGGAGGAGTGCAAGCGCCAAGGATCACCTACACCATCTGCGAGGGAAGCATGGAAGAGAAGGAAGAAGAAGCCTGGACAAGCTTTAGGAAAGCCCGAAACTTCCGGCTGCTGCCCAGAACTTCTGGCCACCGGAACCTCCGGCCATCCCGGAGCTTCCAGCCCTGCTGCACCGAAGCCGTCCGAGAGTGTGCCAACTCTCTGGATAGCCCGGACCTTCGCCCGGAACCTCCGGCGCCCGGACCTTCCGGCCGTCCCCGGAACATCCTGCCCTGCCTGCACGCAGACAATCGGGCCGAAGCCCATGTACCCTTTTGCCCCTCACTTACCCCTTCGTGGACCTAGACTATATATACTCCTCCACCTCCTCCTTTCTAGGGTCAGCGTTGTGATAGCTCATTTGAGAGATAGAGCTACGCTCATCCATATCGGATCTCCTCCTTGCGAGAAACCGCGGCCTCTTCGGAGAAGATCCCTTTGGATTCAAGCCCCCTTTCTAAGGGAAGATCCCCCCCGTGGATTCAAGACCTCCTCACGGAGAAGACCGGCTACCTATGTAGCGTCCCTTGTTGATTGTGGATCGTGTATCTTTTCTTATGTATTCGAGGATCTAGCACATGTGTGACTATTTCTTGTTGGTTGAGTGATTCTCTCGTGTCTCCCCTCATGATTTCCCTCGTTTTCCCTCTCGTGTTCATCGTGTTCTTCGCGGGGTCTGCTCCTTTCGTGAAAGATCGGGCCACTAGGGTTCTACCCTACATCAAGAAAAGTACGATCAAGATGTGCAGTTGCCTTGTACTGTTGATGAAGATTCTGCGCACTCATAAATTTTGGTAGTTCTACACGTCACACTCTAATCAATCTATCGTAAGCAAGAAATTTTATCCACACATAAGCGATCACTAAAAGACCCAAAAAATGCAAACGAAGATTGCAAAAACTCCAAAAGAACCAAATCAAATTATTCTGGAAGATCAGATCCTAATTTCGGTGCAAAAGTGTGGTGATGGCTCAAGATGTTAGATTACGACTAAAGATTCAATTGCAAAAGGAATCAATTGAAAATGCGCTACAATTTACAAGATATAATCAAATGAAAGTTCAAATAGTTTGAAAGGTTCAAAAGCTAAAAATAATGATGTTGTAGGGATTCAATAGGAACATGTACGAAGAAGAATTACTAGATTGGAAATAGCAGATCCAAAGATACAAGTAATTCAACATAGCATTGAATCATAGCATTGAATCTGCTTAGAATTTTGTGTGATAACTCTTGGTGGACTAGCAGAGTAATCTGACTATGATCAAAATTATATGTTGAAAAGTTAATACTAATTTTACGAACGGAAAGATTTCTTCGATACGAATCCAACGCAATTGGATTCATCACAAACGGAGTTACGCATAAAAAGATATGATTAAAAGAAGTTTGAATATGAATTTGAACAAATATTCAAAATTTGAAAATTTCAAAAATTTGACGGGATAGATTCACTGGATAGGTGGAATCAAGACGAAAATATAGGCGTTGGTTTTATTTAGTTTGGATGAACGAGTAAAAAGTTATGGCTATTTGAAAAAACTAGAACTAAGCTGTTTTACGGAAGAAAAAGAAAGCTACGCCTAAAAGACTTCTAGGTCTAAAGTGTAAATACAGAGACTAATCGATAATCCAATTATTTTATCGTACTATCTAGAAATAATAAGCTATATGGGTCTATATTTATAGGTGGGAAAGAGGTTTAGGAGTCAAAGGCTAGACAATGTGGGACTAAACATAGACGAACAAATAAAACGAAGGGAATCGCATGGGCTAAAAAGCACCACGAGCGGGCCGCGCACATGCTGTAGTTTTTTTATTCGACCAAAGGAAAAAAGAAAAAACTGAGAAGGAAATTGCTGGCTGGGCCTGGCGCATGTAGGAGAGAAGAAAAAAATGATGGGGCGCACGATGCCACTATGCTGCGCACGTGGGCGACAAATAATTACGAGCTACACATAGAGTGTTTTTTAAATAGAAACAGAAAGGAAAACTGATCAATGAAAATAAAATTAAATTTTATATAGGCGTATTATATATCAAAATTTTCAGAAAAAGATTTCCTAAAATGTGAACATATTTTTAGTGGCAAATAAATTCTGCCAAAATTTAAATAAATCAAACAATACTACTGGTTCATTTAAAAATGAAATAAAATATTTTAAAATACCAAAATGATTTCAAACTCATTTTCTCCACTTTTCTACTATAGGGAATCACTTTACCCTATTTTCCATATATTTTATTTTTGGAGAAAAATAATTTGAATAAAAATCAAATAACTCCAAATTGAAAGTGGGTTTCAAAATAAGTACCAAATGACTTTCAATTAGATTTTTTAAAAAAATTCCAAATCTATTCGTTAGCATTTGAAGAAGTCATTTTATTTTCTCTCATGAAAATCATTGAGTTGCATAAAGTTTCTGAATTTGAAATATTTACAAGTGGAATTCAAATCTTTGCAAAACCCTTTTAATTTATTTAAATGGAAGAAGTCATATCATCTTCACTCTAGGGTTTTGTGATGAAATGAATTTGAATTCATGGATATCATAAATGCAAGGTGAAAATCTGGGGAAAGTCATTTCATTCCCTCTCATTTAACTTTGAAAAAGTTTCAAATGCACTCAATTTCACACAAGCAACCACACCACAATCAAACAAACAATCAAAACTATTTATTTAATATAATATTCCAAAATTTAGAATAAAAAAATGGATCATACGATATTTCACCATGGGTGGAAGGAAAGCACCACGTGAACGGAAATATTCCCTTTTTAGCCCATGTGAACGGAAAGATTTCCATCGGTTAAGGGGACCTTTCAATGTGAACGGAAAACACCACCCAGGCTCAAAGGGTTCGTATGATATTTCATGCCTAGACGCTTCCGTGTGCAGCCGCAAGCTAATATGGGCTCTGGCGTAGTTGAGTAAGTTGTGGGAATCCTTTCCAAGATAGGCTAGCAGATGTAGGGGATTGTAGGTGTACTAGCCTATCTATCGGTTAAGGGGACCTCTTCGGAAAGACTATGTCTCGATCATCCGGTTCTCAAACATCAGGCAATGCGAGGAATTCAACGGAGGAGATCAAGTCTTGTGGGGAAAAGTGTGCAAACCTCTACAGAGTGTACAATCTAATCATGATTAGCCGTGTCCCTGGTTATGGACAACTTGAGTATCTGGAAGTGAATTATTGGTTGATCTCATCACTTTATTTAATTAATGTATTGGGTTATTAAAAATTTGGGAATTTTTGGATTGAGTTGGAGGAACCTTCTCAATATTGGCATAAACTTGGTAGTAAAATAAAATTTATTCCTTTGTTGTAGGGAAAAATTAGCTTTATGCAAAATTAAACTTAGAGCCTCCACTAGCCAAATATGCTTATAGAGATATATATTTTCGTTATTATTCTATGGTGTGAAATTGCGAGTACATCCAATGTACTGACCTATACGGCCGCAACATCTCATGTTGCAGGAATCATACGACGAGTAGGTGATACATTAGGGTTACGATGTCTACACTCAACTTTGCCATTGGTGTTGTTGGGACTCCACAACTTTGTTGTTACTTCCGCTATATGGACTGAGGTAACAGTATTTACGTTACTTTTTACATGTGATTGCACTGTGTTATAAATACTCGAGTGTTGTGTGTGTGTCAGCATACCGATCCAGGGATGACACTTAAGCACAAAGACTTGATCCATTTCAGTCAGGTCACTACAGAGCCGGAGGATTTTTGCCCACCCACGCTGGATCACCCGCACGACATATGCTTGGCAGCCGCGGCAATGCGCGAGCGACAGGAACTCATGGCGAGTCTCAATCTAGAGGGTTGTGTGATCTACGAGATGCTCTAGAAAGTGGGCGAGGCGGCTCATCTCCGGCACCAGAGGGAGCTCGACATGCTCATCATGGCGGCGGTGGGGAACATGGTATAACACCCCGGACACACCCGCCGGTGGTCGTTACTCCTGGCAGGACCTAGATTGGCCACACAGATCAATACTAGTCCTTTCTGCGCACTTTGTCCTCACTCGTGCGCACTCAGGAGCAACTTCCCGGTCGGTCACCCATCCTGACACTACTACAAGCTGAGCACGCTTAACTTTGGAGTTCTGTTCGAATGGGCTCCCAAAAAGAAGGAATTCCTTATGGATGAGTAGTCTATCATCCCTAATAAGCCAGACCATCACATACACCCCCACTCAGAGGAATCGACATCCTCGTCGGGCCACAGGAACGTTCCCTCTTGGCACATACGTCTGTGCATCTAGTCCGGTACATGTACCATGCCGTGTGCCATGACGGGTCACAAACGTCATGAACAACATGACCGCGCACCTGTCCGCAAACATCCATGTAACCACGAGGGTCGGCTCTGATACCAACTTGTAACGCCCCGGACACACCCACCGGTGGTTGTTACTCCTGCCGGGATCTAGACTGGCCCCACAGATCAATACTAGTCTTTTCTGCGCACTTTGTCCTCACTCGTGCGCACCCGGGAGCAACTTTCTGGTCGGTCACCCATCCTGACACGAATCCAAGCTGAGCATGCTTAACTTTGGAGTTTTGTCCGAATGGGCTCCCAAAAAAGAAGGAATTCCTTATTGATATGAGTAGTGTATCATCCCTAATAAGCCAGGCCATCACACATGGTCAATGCGGTGGTCTCGTGCTCGGTCGGGTCTGCCGTCGAGAAACCGGTCAGTGCAGCGATCGGTATGGTCATCAATGATCAAGCAGACCTAAGAGCTTGGGCATACTATTCTTTCCTTCCCAACACTAGTGATGTGGAGCAGGACACCAGAGCACCGCGGGGCAGTCTAGAGCTTGGGGCTGAAGGCCTTCGCGCGTCCATGGCGAACAAGAGAACTGGGTGCAACAACTGGGCCTTACATCCCTCCGCCTGCCCGAGGTAATACCGATGTGCCAAGACCAAATTCATCCATTTCTTGTCTGCTGCAATGAGAGAAGCGCAGTGCCTCATATTCTTCACTGAGCCATGGCAAGCCACCGTCAGTGGATTTCCCTCGTTTTGATGGTGAGAACCCAAAGCTGTGGCAAACAAGATGTGTGGATTACTTTGAAATGTTTAACATTGATAGAGGCTAAGGTGTCCCGTCTTTCGATCAGATGGTGGCTATCGTTTTTTATGGAGTAGACTTTGACAATTCGACTACGAATGTGCGAGGACGTAGCGCCTTAGCAATTGCTAAACCAACTCCAAGAGGTTATTGACCACGCCGGAGCATGATCAACCTAACCATGAAGGACTATTTCCAACAAGAAAACAATGAACAAGCAAGAAACTGAAATTGCAATCTGGATATTGCGAATAAAAGAGGAAAACTTTATTCATCAAGTGGGGTTCTATCACGTCCTGGTCTGGTCATTGAACACAAATGAAGTAGGCAAAGTTGCAGCTATGGCGAACTTTTAATCTAAAAAAAAACCAAAGTCTAAACAATGCCCTAAGGGCTGTATATATGGAGGAAGATGGGGGAATTTCGTGGCCCTTGGAGGAGGGGTTTGAAACCACCCCTAGCTCATGTTTCCCCACACATACGGACTCTAAAAACAGCCTATAATCAAGTATTTCGAAATTAAATGGGCCTGGCCCAATAATAAGGTGATGCAACACCTAGAATAGCCTCTGGATGAAATTTATGATGTGGCATCTTGTATATTTCGTCCAAGGCTTCATGCACTCATTATGGTGGCTTTGAAGTCTTGGAATCATCACTTGTAACTCCGCTCTTATTCCCCTTGCGCATGCCATCATCTTCATGCTTGAACTTGCTCCAAGGTTCATCTTTCTTGTCCAAGCTAGGACCTTCATTTGTAAGCAAAACAAATGTATCCAATTTAGGCAGCATCATATTCTCATGAACATTAGAATTGTTACCAAGAAAGGAAAGTACCTGGTAATTCCATTGGCATGCGTGAGCTCTATCAATTGGTTTAGTATTATTACAGCAGGTGCTGTGGGTGTAACAATGGTATTGATGTCCTCATCATCCTCCCCTTCTTGAAATGAAGTCGTCCTCGACAGAAGCTCATCTTCCTCACCCAAATAAGGCTTCAAATCTACAGTGTTAAAAGGACCATCATCACATGGCATTAGCTTCAATTTGCACAAATTAGGAAATCTATCCTTACGCAAATGTAACCAAACAAGATCTCCAGGTGCAAACACAACAGGTTTTATACCTTTATCTCCATCAAGTTTATATTTAGCATTCATACGCTCAATGTTTTCCTTAGTTAACTCATGCATTTTAAAGATTAATTCAGCACGTAGTTTAGCATCAAAATTAACCTTCTTCAAAGATGGAAGAGGTAGCAAATCAATAGGTGCATGAGGTAGGAAATCTTACACAATTTCAAAAGGGCACATCTTAGTAGTAGAATGCAGCGAACGATTATAAGCATTGCTTTCTCCATAATATATACAAGCTCCTATGACTATGAGATTATGCAACTCCCGAATACCGGAGGAACACTTAGTGTGCTATCAAACGTCACAACGTAAATGGGTGATTATAAGGATGCTCTACAGATGTCTCCGATGGTGTTTGTTGAGTTGGCATAGATCGAGATTAGGATTTGTCACTTCGATAGTCGGAGAGGTATCTCTGGGTCCTCTCAGTATTGCACATCACTATAAGCCTTGCAAGCAATGTGACTAACGAGTTAGTTACGGGATGTTGCATTACGGAACGAGTAAAGAGACTTGTCGGTAATGAGATTGAACTAGGTATGATGATACCGACGATCGAATCTCAAACAAGTAACATACCAATGACAAAGGGCACAACGTATGTTGTTATGCGGTTTGACCGATAAAGTTCTTCGTAGAATATGTAGGAACCAATATGAGCATCCAGGTTCCGCTATTGGTTATGGACCGGAGATGAGTCTTGGTCATGTCTACATAGATCTCGAACCCGTAGGGTCCGCATGCTTAACGTTTGATGACGATTGGTATGGGTGAGAAGACGCATACCAAAATACCCATTAATGTTCTTCGGTATATGCCAATCGTACCAAGACTTCAACGTCTTTTCATGGTCAAAGAGACGGCCATACAGATGACATGGCAGAAAACGGGCAAACGAAGTGAACTAGATGTAGATGGGAATGTGATGATGGTGCACACATCGGATGGTGAAGCGTGGAAGCGCTTCGATGCATTACATAAGGAAAAAATGGCAGATTCAATGCATCCTCGAGTCGCCATCAGCACAGATGGGTTCAGTGTGTTTGGTCAGATGGCAACCGCATACAACTGTTGGCCCGTGTTTGTCATTCCACTCAATATCCCCCCCGGGCAGATTATGCAAAGAAAGAACATTTTCCTGATGTTGATAATTCCAGGGCCCAACTATCCAGGGAAGAATATGAATGTGTACATGCAGCCGCTTAAGGACGAATTGCAAGAAGCTTGGGATAATGGGTTCAAGACATACGATGCCTTTAGCAAAGAGAACTTCATATTGCGTGCCTGGTACATGTACTCGACGCATGACTTGCCGGCGTATGCGCTATTCGTTGGCTGGTGTGTGCATGGAAGGTTACCGTGCCCCACATGCAAGGGAGCTCTTGAGTTTCGTTGGCTGACGGTAGGGTGCAAGTATAGTTGCTTCGACTTGCATAGACCGTTTCTACATCCTGGCCATAAGTTCAGGAAAGACATGAAGAACTTCATCAAAGGTAGAGTTGTCAAACACTTTGCACCCCCTGTGTTAACAGGCCAACAAACTCTAGATCAGTTAAACACTCTCGAGCCAGATCCAGAGCATCGAGGGTATTTCAAGGGGTATAATAAGGAACATGCTTGGACTCACAAGACATGCTTCTGGGATCTTCCTTACTTCAAAGACCTCTTTTGCCCACACAACATCGACGTGATGCACACTGAAAAGAATATTGCCGAAGCCATTTTTGGTACATTGTTCGGCATAGAGGGGAAATCAAAGGATAATACTAAGGCTAGAGTCGATCAAGAGGAGCTATGTGATAGACCATTACAAAACATGAAAGAACCGAAAGGAAAGGGGAACTAGACAAAGCAAAAGGCATGGTTCAATCTTGGAAGGCCACCTATGAAGGAAATTATTTTATGGGTGAAAATGCAGTTGATGTTCCCCGATGGGTATGCAGCAAATCTAAAGAGGGGAGCGAGTCTTCAAAAATTGAAAATATTTGGTCTAAAAAGTCATGATTGGCACATATGGATTGAGAGGATAATGCCGGTGATGTTGTGTGGCTTCATCCCTGAGGATGAATGGCTAGTACTGGCAGAGCTAAGCTATTTCTTCTGTGTTCTTTATGCGAAAGAACTATCGCCTGACCTCCTAGAAGAAATGGAACAGTTGGCACCGGAGTTGATCTGCATGTTAGAGATGATCTTTCCGCCAAGCTTTTTTAATCCAATGCAACACTTGATTTTGCATCTCCTGACCGATGCACGATTTGGGGGGGGTGCAAAATCGTTGGCGCTACTCAATTGAGAGTATACAGAAGATGCTTCGAGTAAAATGTAAAAATAAACGTAGAATAGAAGCATCGATGGAGAAGGCATTCATCACTAAGGAGGCGGCAAACTTTGTGACAGCACACTACGAAGCCAAAAAAACATCATTTGCATAATCCGAAGCCTCGGTACAATGCTGACGAACCTCAAAAGGGTCAATCCAACCTCAGCATATTCAAAGGGAATCTCGCACCAGCCAGTGGTTGGAAACCAATAAGGTTGGATGTTGAAGAATGGCAGACCATTTCGCTGTATCTCTTCAACAACCTAACAGAAGTGCAGCCGTACATCGAGTAAGATCGCGGACTTCTAATTCCTTTGAACTTCTCTTATTCCTGGATATTTGATACATTCGATACATTGCCATATTCTCGTATGGAGTGGTGATCCAAAAGGATTCAGTCGAAGAGTATGAGCTTCTGGCAAAACAACGAGCCAAATATCCCGGTTTCATCTCTTCGTTCAAAAAAATGGAATTTCCATTTGACCCTTTCATTTCTTTGCCCAATTTGTGACTAATGCAATAATCCTTTCATATTAAACTTGTAGGATAATTCATAGATTATGGATGCCGAATTGAGACAAGTAGCTAATGGTTTTGACTATAAGGTCTGTTCATTTGACAAATACGACATCAATGGGTATCGCTTTCGTACCTATGGCAAAGAGCTATCTATGCCCGACCGAAAGTCTACAAATTGTTGTGTCTCTGCTATCGGCGAAGGAGGTATCGAGTATTATGGAAGAGTTGAAGCAATTTATGAACTTGAATTCTATGGTGAAAACCCACCAAATGTCGTAGTCTTCAGATGTTATTTGTTCCAGCCGAGGGAGACTAGAAGGACTCATGAACATATAGAGCTAGTCGAACTCAAACAAAGCACCCATTTGGATGTTCCCGATGTCTATATTACGGCTCAACAGGCAACCCAAGTTTTCTATCTACCGTGGGCCTGTCAAAGTGATCCAAATCTCAATGGTTGGGACGTCTTTTATGAAGTGCCGCCACGTGTTAGACCACCTCCCCCAATGAAAAGGATTATGAACCTGACATTAACCAAGACACATATGACAAAGGAGAATTCTTCCAAGAAACACGTCTTTCCAAAAAACGTTTCAAGAACCGCTCTACACCACCCCAGAACATTGAAGTAGACAACGATAGTGAATCCGACTTCACCCCTAAGCCGGAAGAAGAAGAGCTGGAAGAAGAAGTTACTGCTGCAGGTGACCTGTCAATGCTTGAACGATTACGTAAAGGTGGCCTTCCACATGATGATGCATTTATTAATGATGATGATGAGCACGTCCTTACCGATAGTGATGATGATGATGCTTTTATTAATGATGATGATGAACACGTCATTCCCGATAGTGATTATTAGGTATTCAAATTTTTATGTTGTACTTGATTTATATAGTTATTTGTATGATTGTATGATTTATATAGTTGGTATTTATAATTCTCTTACTTTGTATGATTGTTTCTTATACATAGTGCCATGGTCCTAATGTCCGT
Organism: Triticum urartu; assembly: GCF_056163025.1. Taxonomy (NCBI): domain Eukaryota; kingdom Viridiplantae; phylum Streptophyta; class Magnoliopsida; order Poales; family Poaceae; genus Triticum; species Triticum urartu. Next base: position 186,352,431 of record NC_141873.1, on the reverse strand, counting down.
CCCGGTCGGCCCTCGCCCGCTTTATGATTCGAATGTGGTAAATTCTCTTTCATAACTATTTGTTGCATTTCGCATTGATAAAAATTATGGCCATCAAGTTGACATAGAGATATTTTAATCTAGGAGGTATGTGAACCGGAATTTGAAATGGACCCTCTTGTCGAGAAGTTAAATTTAGTTGAAAAAATGAGTATTTGAAAGAAAAAATTAAAAGAATTGAAGATGAGAAGATGACATTGGAGTTGTATGTTGCCGATGTAATCGATGATCACAAGATGAAGATGAATGCAATGCGCCCGAAGCTTAAGAAGATTAGAAAATATGCCATTGATAATGATGCTTGGTATCATTATGCCATTGGATCAATTGTTACCTTAGTTGCGATCTTCATCACATTTGTTGTGATCAGGGTAAGTTTTCTCTAGTATTTTGCTTTACAAATGGATACTTAGCTTATTTTCCTCCTAAATGGCATAATTACCTAAGTTAGATAAAAAATGAGCTATACTTAGCTTATTCAGTTCATTTATGACATACTTAGGTAAAAATGGCGTGATAATCTTTGTTAGCTCCAAAATGATATAGATTTAGCCTATTTGATTTGATGTACCGAAGGTTGTTCAGAACCCAGGATGAGATCACGGACATGACGAGGAGTCTAGAAATGGTTGAGATGTAAAGATAGATATACTGGAAAGCTATATTCGGACATCGGAAAAGTTCCGAGCGATTCGGGTATTTTTCGGAGTACCGGGAGTTACGGGAATTCACTGGGAGAACTAACGGGCCTTATTGGGCTTTAGTGGAGAGAGGGGAGAAGCGCCAAGAGGTGGCGCGCTCCTCCCCCCTGCCCAAACCAAATTGTACAAGGGGTGGGGGCGCAGCCCCCTTTCCTTCTCCCTCTCCCTCTCTTTCCTTCTCTCCTACTCCGAATAGGAAAGAGGAGGGAATCCTACTTGGACTGGGGAGTCCTGGTAGGATTCCCAACACCTGGCGCGCCCCCTTAGGGCCGGGCACCTCTTCCCTCCCCTCCTTTATATACATGGCCAGGGGCACCCCATAGACACACAAGTTGACTATTGTCTTAGCGGTGTGCGGTGCCCCCTCCACCATAATCCACCTCAGTCATATCGTTGTAGTGCTTAGGCGAAGCCCTGTTTCGGTAGCTTCATCATCATGTCATCACATTGTCGTGCTGACAAAGCTCTCCCTCGACACTCAGCTGGATCAAGAGTTCGTGTGCAGATCGCGGAGGTGCTATACTTTTGGTGCTAGGATCGGTCGAATCGTGAAGACGTTCGACTACATCAACCGCGTTGTCATAATGCTTCTGCTTACAGTCTATGAGGGTACATGGACAATACTCTTCACCTCTCGTTGCGATGCATCACCATGATAGATCTTATGTGTGCGTAGGATTTTTTTCGAAATTACTGCGTTCCCCAGCAGTTACATTATACCACTAGATTTGTGGATGGTTTGAAACCTTGTGTTCGCATGATTGTTGCGGTTGAATGACCTACTAATCTAGACTCAGCCTATCCATTGCCACTGTTCAGGAAGAAACGGGAGAAATGGACCAGGATTTCGGCAATAGAGCTCGTAAGTTTGGTCTTGGTTCCAGTTATCGTCAGAGAAAAACATACAACACCAGCAGATCCCCTGATGATCTCAAGATACCTGAAGGGGCCAAAGGAAACACTACACCTGAGAATATGTTGGCGAGACTAAAAGCATATCTATAAGCCAAAGGGCTCTGTTTTATGTGTGGCGAGCATTGGAGCAGAGAGGACATGTGCAACACTACTATCCAATTGCATGCAATGCAAAGAGATGCTTGAATTTTGTGCCTTGGATCAGCTTGAGTCTGAAGATAGTGTTGTGGATTTGATGCTATTATCAAAAGATACTCAATCTCCCACCGCAGGCTCCGGTTTCATTTGTTTGGACAGTCAGATAGGGGAACACTCTGTAGTACTACTGCTTGACTCCGTTAGTTCCTATTTCTTTGTCAGTGAATGATTAGCTGCTCACTTATCAGGGGTTGAGTCCTTCTAGAAACAACAGCGGGTCAGAGTTCCTGGTGGAGGCCATCTTCTCTGTACTCAAGTGATTCCTGGTTGCAAATGGCGAGCTGGTGACGGAGAGTTTCAGAGTGATTTTAAGTTCCTTCCTCTGCAACATTATGATGGGATAATTGGAATGGATTGGTTGTCAACAAAAGGGACTATGCAAGTGAATTGGCGAGAGCAATGGTTAGCATTTGATTACCATGGGCTTCCTGTCTTTTTGCAAGATCCCCTAGAAAAATTTAGTTGCACTATGGTGGAATTGCATTTGTTGCATGAACATTTAGATACCAAGTCTATTGTACTCTTTCGACACCTATGCAAGAGATACTGGAACTGTTTTCTTCACTATTTGTACCACCTATTGGCCTTCCTCCTCAACAGGCGTGTTACCACCATATACCTCTCATGGAAGGAGCTTCACTCGTTAATGTTTGGTTGTACCGCTATTCTCTAGATTTAAAATAGAGATTGCAAAGCAGATAGCTGATATGTTGAAAGCTGGCATTATTGAGCCTAGTACTAGCCCCTTTTCTTCTACTATTATCATGGTAAAAGAAAAAGATGGACAGTGCCGATTATGTGTTGATTACGAGCGTATGAACTTGTTAATGTTGAAGACTAAGTTTCCTTTACTTGTTATAGGGGAATTATTGGAGGAACTGGTTGGTGCTTCCTGGTACACCAAGCACGATCTCCGAGCCGGATATCATCATACTCGACTGGCCCCTAGAGACGAATACAAGACTGCTTTCTACACAAACAACGGGCAATACCAGTTTAATGTGTTAGCCTTTGGATTGACACATGGCCCGCCCACATTTCAGTCAGCCATGAATGTCACTCTAGCGCCAATTTTGCAAGTTTATGCAGTGGTTTTCATTGATGATATTCTGGATTTTAGTAAAACCCTTTAGATCATATACAACAACTATGATGGGTTTTACAGTTGCTGGATCAACACCAATGGAAGGTTAAGGGCTCAAAGTGTTCATTTCCTTAGTGGAGTGTTTCCTATTTAGGTTAGGTTATCTCTGAACAAGGTATATCAGCTAACCTACGAAGATTTCTGTTGTGACATTTGTCCTGAACCTCAAAATGTGAAGGAACTCTGTGGCTTCTTTGCTTTGTTTGGCTATTATCAGAAATTTGTTCATCAATATGGGGTCAATAGTCAGCCTTTAACTCATTTGTTGCACAAGAATGTTCCATTTGTCTGGTCCTCTAAAACTCAAAAAGCTTTCGATCACCTGATAAAAGTACTCACAATTGTTTCAGTTTTGGCACTTGCAGATTTTAGTAAGGAATTTTTAGTTCACACGGATGCTAGTATGTCGGTGCAACAAACCTACATATATGTTTCCTAGACTGTACACAGGCACAACAGTAGGGGTACAATAGCAACAAGCTCCCAAGACAAAGCCAAGCCAGAGAGATAGCTCTTTGAGGAATCAATGTGCAGATCAAGAGGACCAAGACAAGCCAAGGAAACAAGATGTCACTAAGGAAAAACCTCCCTTACCGGGCAGGCGAGCTTGGTCAGGTCAAGGCCTCACCAAGAACAAGTCCTGATATTTCCTCGACAGGCTTGCCAGGGCCTCTAAGGGTGAGTCGCCCCGCCAAGACTCCACCGCTCCACCTCACGGCGACGCAAGTCACTCTTCAGTGTGGTGTCGAGCCCCCATGTGATTAAGTGGCTGTCATTTGGCACGTAGCAACCATTTGGAAGAAATACTCCCCCTAAATGACACCCGTCTAGAGGCGTGTCATGTAGGCAGATAGAAGATGGTTAAGCGGCTCGGCAGGCTTGTCGGGCTGCATCCACAGCATGACACCTAGCAGTGCATTTAATGCACTTTGTCCTAACTGCCAGAGTTAGGTATGATAGCACTGTTAGCTATCTAATCAGTATCAATGATTGATTTTCCACTATGGTAACCCCTTAGCCCATAAAAGGAAGACCATGGTAAGCTAAAAAAGGATTCGGACCCTTGTACACCCACACGCACGTAGCTGCTTTCCCCAAGGCAACCTTGTTGGGCTTGAGCATTGCGTGTCCATTGCTGTCCTTCCTTCAATCCACCAAAGAAGGAGTAGGGATTTACGCTTCACAGCGGCCCGAACATGGGTAAAAATCACTAGTGTCACCCCAGTCGTGCTGTCCCATGGCTTCCGCTCATGGTGCAATGTGCCCTCCCCCCTTGAGAAACCACAAGGGGCTGTTGGCCCTATAGGTGATCGTGTTCCACCGCGACATCTTTGGCGCGCCAGGTAGGGGGGAGCACTTGCGCCAACCTGAGGTTGTGAACGGCGCATCAATCTTCATCATCATCTTCTTTGTCACTAGCTTCACCATCCATGGCGCCCAAGAAAAAGTCTTGCACAACAGCTCACCCTTCCACCTCGAAGGCTCCCTCACATGCGGCCATTAGTACTGTGGATGCGGTGGGACGTTGCGGGACGCAGGCGCCGTAGGGGACGTGACCGGTGCAGGCGGCACGGTTATCATTCCCGCCGTGACCAAAGTGGGGGCAGGAGACGTCGGATAAGGGAGGCATCAATAGCATCCCGACAGCTGTTTTCCACAAGGTGCGGGGGGAGAATGTTCAGTCTCCGCCTGCTCACCGCGCTGGAGGGCGCAGCCGTATCGACAACGCCCGCTGTTGTGCGAGTCGCGACACCCTATTGTCCCTGTTACGGGTGCAACTATAGGGTGCGCGCCTTCCCCAGGGCAGGGTAATCAGGACAAAGCACCAAACGGGGTCATCAACCGTACCGCTATGACGACTCGCACGCGGGGGCGAGAGCAAGGCGCTGCAACTACCTGCACCGTGAGGAGTCGAGCGACGTCGCGTGCAGTCCGCTTCGTCGTCTATGCCAAGCACCGCTTCAGAATCATGGCATGAGCCCAACTCTGTCGGATTCAAGGCTCGACAGACCCAAGAAAAGTTCCAACTCTGGGCGTGTGTGAAGAACTCAACCTATGCAGCCAACCAGCCCCTTGCCCCACGGCCTAGCTCAATTCGCGTGAGCTAGGAAGAAGATGAACACAACAGTTTACCCAGGTTCGGGCCACCTTGTGGTGTAATACCCTACTCCTTCTTTGTGGTGGATTGGCCTCATGAGGGGCCGAGGATGAACTAGTACAAGGGATGAACAACCTCGCAAGGTCTATGGGTGAGGGTGGAAAAGATCCGATCCCCCTCCATAGTGGTGGCTAACCTATATGTATAATGGCCTCAATCCTCTTCCCCCAACACGTAGTCGGGATGGGATCCCATAGTGGCCAATTTGAAAGGGGACAAGTAGAACATCTTATCCCGACTAAAGGTGGTCTTCGCCTGAAAAGCTTCTGGCCATGATTCATTGGTGGGCTCAGTGAAGACACCCGTCCCGCCACGCTGGCGGTCTTGGTCTCATTGCACCGGAATGGAAACCTTTGCCTGATTCCTCAGGAAACCACGCTTGTCGTTGCTTCCTTAGCACCAAAGAGGAAACTGTTTTCTCTGCGGCTGCTGGCGCCCACCTGCCTTGGTCATCATGGCTTGCGTCATGGTAGCCTCATCAGGATGGATACCAGCATAGAAATCTCCGCTCCTCGGGAGGTCGTCTAGGGAGGCCGCTCCCTTGCCAGGTCCTGATGTTGTCCGCCCAGCGAGGCTTGGCCCATCGTGAGGGTCTTGTCTTGGTGGCCTTCTAGATGGGCCATACCATGCCGTAGATGGAGCCATGGCACGGGCCGCAGGCAGGCAAGTCTAGCTACCCTGGTTCCGAAAATGCCGACAGTAGCCCCCGGGCACAAGGCGCGCTCGGACTTGGCTTCGAGGCAAAGCCAAGGGGCAAGGGCGATGCGCCATGGGCTCCAATCGCATGTGGGCCAAGATGACGCGTGGCGCTTGACGGGACATGGGCGTCTCCGCTTCCCCATGCTGTGTCGACAACTGATCGGGCTGACAAAATTACTGGCGCTTGCTACCGCGCCATCATTGCTTCTCTTTCACCTCACTCCAGATCCTCTTTCTCCCAGCAGAGAACATCTCCAGATCCAATCGAGCTCGACCCCTCGTCCTTCTACAACTCCGACGTGGGTGACCTCGTCGATGGCTCCCAAGAAGCCATAGCCCATGGCGCACACCACAAGCTCTTCCTCCTCTCTTGCACCCGCGCTCAACGCGTCCTCCATCACCGAGGAGGGGTACCTTGCCCTCAGCCTCCCGTATACGGCGAGCGAGGAGAACGACTGGAAGGAGACCATACTCTAGGCCGGCTGCACCGAGCGGCGGACCCTGGCGCAGACAGTTTACACCTTCTTCCTCCATGGCATCTTCACGGGGCTCATGCCCCCTCTCTTCGAGTTCTTCACTGACGTCCTTTATCACTACCAGGTTCAGGCCCTGCACTTCCAACCTGTCTCCGTCCTCCTACTGTCCATCTTCGCCTTTTATTGCGATGCCTTCGTGGGCGTGAGGCCCTCCGTGCCCCTCCTCCGGCACTTCATCTCTCTATGCATGCAGGATCCGACCCAGTGTTCCGGCCGCATGTCCTTCATCGTGGTCCATAAGAACAGCGTGCTCATGAGGTCTGGGAAGAAGGTGGAGAACTTCCGGCATCGCTGGGTCTTCATGGAGACCTGAGGCCTCAACGAGCGGTTGGAGCTGCCGACCATGCTGCTCACATGACTCGAGAGGTGGAGCCACGAGAAGTTCTCTGACCCCCAGGCGGCGCCTGTCGAGAGGAAGATGATCTCGGACGTGGATGCCAGGGCGGAGACAGGGGGCATGCTTGTGAAGGAGTTCCTGAGGCAATGGTTGGCTCCGCTCCAGTTGCACACGTGCCCTATGTGGGAGCTCCAGGACGCGGAGGATGACATCAAGCTGCGTCCGGGAAGCCTAACAGGCGAGGAGCTGTACAAGGCCATGAGCATCCTGCTCGAGGGTGAGCCAGGGGACCTCCCAGAGGCCTACGCCCCATTGTACCACCTTGCCGATAGGGAGGCGTTGGTCGGCGCCATGCCCATCTTCAACGAACTAGGGCTTGTGTCACTCGACCCCCCCAACTCCTGGTTGCTGGTGTCCTCTGGCGACGGCGCCAGCGAAGAGGGAAAGGGGGACTCGGAGGCGACCGAGGATGACATGGTGGAGATCTCTCCCACCATCACAAAGTGAGCTTCTCCGTGGCTTCTTCGCCGCCGACGACGCCGACAAGCCCCCGATCATGGAAACCACGTGCTCCATCGGGGTCCTTACGAGGTCACGGGCTCCTCCTTAGGCCCGACAGAGGTCAGGCCAGGCGATCTTGAAGAAGAATGGGGTGGCACCCCCTCAGGGCGATGCCTCTGCCTCATGAGGCGATGATGCTACCCTGAGGACAGCCACAGAGCGCCCCGCTCACCCCCTAGGCACGACGGAGACTGCGCCCTAGAAGAGTAGGGGTGCCCCAGCCTTGGTTCGGAAGAGGGCGTACATCGACCCTGAAGAGTAAGTACCATACCTTGTTTCTGTCCAGCACATGTTCACATCATGCTCACAGTGCTCCCGCCCTGATGACCAGGGTGCGAGTAGAGAAGAGGAAGGAGGGTGAACCGACTCCGAAGGCGCCACCTCTCGTTGCATCCGTGGCGGCTCCGGCGCAGGTGGGGAGGCCATCCCCCATATTCTCGCGGTGGAGCATGGCCCTCAGGACGCCAAGGTGCGGCCTCAGGAGGAGCCGGTCCCTATGGGCCTGCAGGTCGCGGAGCTGTCTGCACCCATTGCGCCCGGGCGAGGTTCTGAGCCTGCGCCAACCAAGGCCGACCTCACCAGCACCTCCGGAGCTGCGGAGCAACCCACTGTGCTCACGCCGCCTTCTTCTCCAACCCTTGCACTTGCGAACTAGGGACCCTTGGTTAGGCCTGGGGCCCTGAACAAGGCCTACGTTGCGCTTGGCCATCTCCTGGCGGACCTTCGAGATGCTGACACATGCTTTGTGAGGGAGGGCCTGGGGCTCGTCTCGGGGTGGGACCAGGCCAACTCCGCCATTGAGAAGGCCTGGAGCCGGTCTGAAGCCGCCAATGCTGAGAGCAGGAAGGAGGCCGCCGACGCTAGGTCATCTCGCGACACGGCGCAGGCTGAGGCTGCGTCCATCGCGAAGCGCTGCAGGGAGGCGGAGGAGAGCTTGAAGGCCCTTCATGAGGAGCAAGCCGCGGCTACGTCGTGGCTCCGCCAACAGGAGGAGGGCCTCAAGGCCCGTGAGGCAAAGCTCGCCGAACGAGACACCAAGCTGGCCTAGGTGACCACCGACCAGGCGACGGAAGGCGACCGCTTGGTCAAACTAAAGGCGACAGCGGAAGAGGCCTAGGCATCCCATGCCCGGTATGTGTCCAAAGCAGCAGCCTAGCTGGAGGCCAGGGAAAAGGCCCTCGTCGCCACCAAGCAGAAAGCGGCCATGGACCGCGAGACCTTCCTTGCCCTCGAGCTTGGGTCCCGCGAGGCATTGTGTTCCATCAGTGGGGAATGATGCGAGGATTCGCTAGCGACCGTTGAATATGTCCTTGTAGGGGTCCTCCCCAAGCTTGCCGAGGCGCTCAAGGGTGCCGCCACTTTAGTGGACTCGTTCCTGGAGGTGGAGTGTCGCTCATATTTCACCGTGCCTGCGACGCGCGTCTTCAGCCATCTCTACCTCTAGGACCCAAGCTTGGACCTCAGCACGCTGATCCAATCGGTAACTCTTGATTCCCGCGATGCTGCTACAAAGGCCATGAAGGATCATGTGGACTCCCTGCTCAAGAAGTTCCTCTGCGCCCCCAACCCTGAGGCTCCAGCAGGGAGGTTGGGGGTGGCGGCGATGATGGTGGCAGCAACATCGACAACAGGCTTCCAGTAGCCAGAGCGAGCGGAGGTGATGGCCAAGGAGGTGTCGACGCTTCCTTCTGACTTTCTTCCTACAATCATTTACCATGCCTCGTGGAGGCATAAACCTTCTGCTTGAATTTGTGAAACACTGTGTGTTTTGTAATAACTACTAGAACTCCGCGGTTCCCTTTTCATGCTTGGTTTCCTTCGTGTTTGCCTTAGCGTTCTGCGTCGACAGGGCCAAGCCCCGCGCATACCTCGACCACTATTCGGGCGTCCAGATCACCAGGACGAGACTAGGGGCAAGGGGCTACGTGACTAGTGAGGCCCTTCAATCACGATGCGTAGGGGTCCCCCTACATGTCCGAACAAGCTCAATGTTCTATGTCAGCAGGGACCAGCCCCACGCATACCTCGACCGTCGTTCGGGCGTCCGTATCACCAGGATGAGACCAAGGGGCGATGGGCTATATGACTAGTGATGCCCCTGACTTGCGATGCTCAGGGGCACCCCTTGACATACGAACAACCCTCATGAAGGAAAAGCGAGCACTCGTCCAAGCTAAACAGGAGTCCTCCATACCTTTGCTCACCAGCTTCCACCTAGGGGGGACACGAAAAAACAGGTGTATGTAGTTGGTAGGGTGGGGTATGCCAGGCGTGGCCTGAACACAGCCCCCGTGTCCAGCCCCCTCACGCGATCCTCCCGAGGGGAAAGTTGTGGGGTGTTACCACACGAAAAGCCGAGAGGCTTTCCTAAGGTTGGCACGGCCACAAAGGTGCCCCTAGTTGTTTATTCACCAGCGCGGAGCATTGTTCTTCCACTTTGAAGTGCGCACAGTCGCTCCTCGACTGTTTTGTCCGCCAGTGCGGAGCATGGGGCTTCCAATGGTTTGTGGGCATAGTCGCTCCTTGACTGTGTCGTCCGCCAGCGGGGAGCATGGGGCTTCCACTTGTGAGTGGGTGGGAGTTCCCTCTGGGGAGACCCCGGGGCGTGTACATCCCCGTTCGTATGAGTGGGTAGCACGGAAAAACTTAAGGAGGTGCATCTGGGCACTCATGAGCCAGCGCGGGACTCATGAGGCCCTACCTCAAGGCGGGTTGCGCCTAATTTTTTTGGTGCGGGGCGTGCGTAAGACACCTATCGGGTAAACCCAGGCAAACGTCGGGCCAGGACGGGTTTTGGGCCGGGCATGGAAAAGCCCGACCTTCATTTTTCAAGTCCGCGCCCAGCCCGAAGCCTGAAATACTCTAGGGTTTCAAGCCCGAGCCCGGCCTGAAGTCAAGCCTGAAGCCCGAAAGCCCCGGCCCGAATGTAGTTTTTAATACACGCACGTGCAAGCCCGGCCGATGCCCAAAATTCAAAAAAATAGAAGCCCGAGCCTGACCCGAACTATCTTTCAGGCAGCAAAACAAAGCCTGAGCTCGGCCTGAATGTCAAGCCCGACCCGGCCCGGCCCGGGTTTTTCGGGCCGGGCTCGGTCCTCGCTGCCCATGCTCGGGTTTACTGTCGGGCTATGGGGGGGTCCTGCGTCGAATGCCCCTCCGGAGGTTATCGCATGAGAAGGCCAGACACCAATGACCCCAGGAGGTGACGTATACGGGGCCGGCCAGCTAGCCAGAGCTCAACCATTGTTTTTATCGACGCTCCAGCGACGGACCCGACCACAGACGCTGTGCCAAGTCTTCTCATGCAACAGTCCCACGGAAAAACAACAAGTGCACAGCTCCCGCTGCGGCAAAGCGCCGAACCACGGTTGTATGAACCGGTTCGCGCGCCCTTACTGTCCCACACTCGATTAGCTCATGCGAGAACAAGGCACCAAGGGCCACGGGAGGTGATGCACACGGGAGCGAGCCAGCGGGACAGATCTCGGTCACTAGGATTTATCAACGCTGCAGAGACGAACTTGAGCACATACGCCGTGCCAGTCCTTAATCATGAGGCGATTCCAGGTGGGTTTGCAACAGCACGGAGACATCATAGTGACGAAGCACCGGACATGCAGTTGAAATACTAAAGGAAATTCATGAAGGCAAAGCCTGTTCTGATACATGCACAAAAACGATACAGCTGCGGGGTTGGGCCCTAGCAGGCTGAGGATGATGCAACCCGAGGGGCGTGGTCAGTTGAACAAACCAAAAAGTCACCTGACACCGTCATTGTAGAAGCATTGGAGTAGCTGAAGACGCGTGCTGCAGAGATAGCCCCTCACGAGCTAGTTGACTCCTAAGGCCTGGAAGGCTCTTGAGGCCCGGAGAGCTCCCGAGGGTCCAGCGCCTCCTCCGTCAGGACCGCCTGGCGCCTCGCCTCATGATCCGCCAATGCTACTTGCATGAAGCGCTGGTACGAGGCAGCCATGTTCAGCAGGCCGAACGACATGTATACATAGCTATAGGGGTAGCCCCCGCTCCGGCCGAATCGGGACAGCAAGAACAGGCCCTGCGAAGTAGCCCTATTGAGGCCTAGGATGTTGACGCAGACGGGCAGCTCGCCGCCCATGTTAGGGGCCGCGACTGCACCAGGTGGTGCGGGGCGACGCTCGCCATGCATAGCTCATGCCTCTAGCAGCTCCTCGATGGCCTTGGTGATGAACTCTTGAGTGCCTGGTGCCTTGGTCCTTGCGCCTTTCTAACCGAGGTGCGTGTCGAAGCACGGCCCCAAGTGGTGCCCGAACGGCTCCTTTTGCACGCCAGTCAGGTTAGAGGCCCTCCAGAGGAGAGCCCCCGAGCCCGTCCTGAGGGGGGCACCGGGCGCACATTCCTATGGGAGAGGGAATGGTGCGCCGGTAGCTGGTGCGGTGCCTGAGGAACGGTTGGCAGGTGCCTCAGCCTCCCGACGGCCCCTGAGGAGGAGTTGCTTCTTCTTCTTGGGGATGGCCTCAGGGGGCATGATGGCACCCTCATTGTCAGAGTTCTCGACCGCCGCAGCCTAATAGGCGCGCTTGAGGGAGCACACCGCATCCTTTTCGCCGCGGGCGACCGTGATGATACCACCTCTTCTTGGCATATTGAGTACATTGTAGCCGTGGTGAGTTGCTGCCATGAACTTGGCGACAGCCGAATACCCGAGGATGGCATTGTACGGGAAGTTGATGTGGGCGAAGTCAAAGTCGATGAGCTCGGTGTGGTAGTTGTCGCGCTTGCCGAAGGTGACAGGGAGGCGGATTTTCCCTATGGGAACGATGGAGCCATCAGTCACTCCTGAGAATGGCTTGGTAGGCAGAAGCTGGTCGTAGGGTACTTGGACCATCTCAAACGTCTCGACAGAAAGAACGTTGAGCCCCGCTCAACCATCGGTGAGTATTTTGGTGACAAGGACGTTGGTGATGGTCGGCGTGCATAGCATCAGGAGCGCGCGAGCGGTGGCTGAGCACTTGAGTTGGTCCGTGGAATCAAATGTGATGGCGTTCTTGTACCACATGAGGGAACGCGACGCCTCAAGCTTGGGAAGGGTCGCGTTCACCTCACGAGTGAACTGCTTGAATACACGATGAGAGGCGGGAGCCTGAGCGCCACCCAGGATCTAGGCGATTGCACGAGGCTCTTGGAAGCCCCCAGCCCATAATATTGGCGGTTGTCGTCATTTCTCCTTGGTAGCGGCGGCGGAAGAGGGAGGCCGACATTGCCCTGAGGACGATCCTCCTGAGGTTGGTCCCGCCAGGGGCCATCACAGGGCAGGCCCTGCCAGTGGTCCTCATGAGGTTGGTCATGCCAGTCCTGGTGGGGGTCCCTATTGTCCTAGCGACCTCCACGACGGCCCCCTACATGGCCTTAGCCACGGCTGGTGCGCTCAGGATGCGGATTACCCTGAGCTCCTAGCAGTCGTTGGTGTTGTGGCTGTGGAGGTTGTGGAAGACGCGGAACGTGTGTATGCCTCTCGGGGGCTCGTCGTGGTCATGGCCACCCTTCATCTCGGGCTCCGCAGCCAACATGGCGGGACCTTTACGCTTTGCTTCCTTGGCCTTGGCCTTCTTGTCTTCAGGATCGGGCTCCAGGAGGTCGAGGAAGCAGAGGCAGCCTTCTTCAGCCCTTGCGCACTTTGTCATCAAGTTGAACATCTCTAGGGAAGAGCAGGTGTCGGTGTCAAAACCAGCGGATCTCGGGTAGGGGGTCCCAAACTGTGTGTCTAAGGCAGATGGTAACATGAGGCAGCGGACACGATGTTTTACCCAGGTTTGGGCCCTATCGATGGAGGTAAAACCCTACGTCCTGCTTGATTGTTCTTGATGATATGAGAATTACAAGAGTAGATCTACCATGAGATCAGAGAGTCTAAACCCTAGAAGTTAGCCTATGGTATGATTGTCTGTTGTCCTACGGACTAAAACCCTCCGGTTTATATAGACACCGGAGGGGGCTAGGGTTACACAAGGTCGGTTACAAAAGAGGAGGTATACATATCCGTATTCCCTAGCTTGCCTTCCACGCCATGTAAAGTCCCATCCGGACACAATATGAAGTCTTCAACCTTGTATCTTCATGGTCCAACAGTCCGGCCAAAGGATATTGTCCGGCTGTCCGGAGACCCCCTAATCTAGGACTCCCCCAGTAGCCCCTGAACCAGGCTTCAATGACGATGAGTCCGGCGCACAGTGTTGTCTTCGGCATTGCAAGCCAGGTTCCTCCTCCGAATACACCATGGAAGAGTTTGAATGCAAGGATAGTGTCCGACCCTTAAAATAAGTTCCACATACCATCGTAGAGAGAATAATACTTCCATAAATCCAATCTGCTGACATGTTTTGATAGTATGACATCACTTCATGGCCCGGTGATTATTCGAACCACTTTTCTCAACCAGCTCCGCACACATCGCGAGGCGGTTTTCTTGATATGTCTTGTCAAAGCAGAGATCGTGTTCCCCTTATCACGGGATTCTCATCAATACGGATGTGGGTAACCCAACTGCGCCATCAATTACGGCGCCTGGGGAATAAGCGGTTTTGCCAGGCAAGTGGGGAGACTCATCACCTCCTCCGCCCTTATAAAAGGGACAAAGATCTACTTTTTTCACCCACGCCTTCTTCCTTCTCGCTTACCCATTCGCGCACACTCGAGCTCTAGCGCCCAGCTCATGTTCTTCTTCTCAAACCACTCAAGCATGTCTGGAGTAGGAGGCAAGTGGATGGTCTCCTCCGTCATGGAGGAGAACATCAAAAAGTTATGGGAGGCCGGATACCTACCTGCGAACATCGCGTACCGGTTGCCGAATGTGGGACAGATCGTCCCAACGCCCGAAACCCATGAGATGGTAGTTTTCCTTACCCAGTTCGTCCGCGAACTGGGATTTCCTCTCCACCCGTTTGTCCGCGGGCTCATGTTCTACTACGGGCTAGATTTCCATGATCTGGCCCCCAACTTCATCCTCAACATCTCAGCGTTTATCGTCATGTGCGAGGCCTTCCTCCGCATCAGGCCCCACTTCGGCCTATGGCTGAAAACCTTCAATGTCAAACCGAAGGTAGTGGGTGGCCAGCAAGCAGAATGCGGAGGTGCCATGGTGGGCAAGATGCCTAATGTCACCTGGCTCGAGGGCACCTATGTTGATACCATAAAGGGGTGGCAATCGGGGTGGTTTTACATCACCCAGCCGCGCGACTCCAACTGGGTGGCGGCCCCCAAATTCCGATCCGGAATCCCCGCGCGGCTCACCTCCTGGAAAAAGAAGGGCCTGTCCTCGGGCTCTCCAGCAGAGTTGACCGGACTCTAGACCTGTATCCAGAACATGACGAGCAAGAAAATCAAGCTCGTCAACGTGGTCCAGGTTATGCTCTTCCGCCGGATCCTTCCGTGTCAACGGCGGGCATTTTTTTTGTGGGAGTTCGACTCGGCCAAGCACCAGATGCTGTAAGAGCTCTATGACACGACACACGAGGACGTCTGGAGGGTGTTGTTCAAGAGCGCCAAGATCCGTCGCCCCTCAACGAGGACCGCGGACTCAGCACAAAGCGCCGCGCCAACCCGGTAAGATTTTTAAATGTCTCAAGGTATTTGTTAGCCCCAGTTTAGTTGTGTGCTGGATCTGAACTTCCATGTCATTAACAGGACTGGATGGAGACGGCGGAGCAGCTCGATAGCCCAGCCCCGCTGCCCGAAGATCCTGCAGATGCTCTTCCGACAAAGATGCTAACTCCGGCACCCTATGAGGTGCCGGAAAAGACCAAGAAGAAGGCCGCAGAGACCTGAAAGGGTCTCCGGCGCAAGGTTGTATCGGAGCCATCAGATGGTGACTCTGACGCACACTCCTCCCACGGAAAGGAGGAGGAGAGAAGTTCTCCCCCCAGCCGGAGAGACAAGAAAAGGAAGGCCGACCCATCCGGGGAGGCCAAAGGGTCGAAGAAGGGAAGGACCCTCCTTCCGGACTCTGCCACGACGGCCGCCGAAAGCGGCGACGAGTGGCTACCCACGGACAAGCCCTTGGCAAAGTCGTAAGTGTCCGGACATGGTAGTACTTCATGATATGTTTTATTGTACTGCCTTTCCTCATGCCGAACATGATTGTGCAGTCCGTCCCGAGCTCATCTCGATGTACCCTCATCAGACGGCTCTTTGGACTCGTCAGATATGAACAACGGTTCTCTTCCGACCGCCTCCACCCCTCGCCCTACGGACAACGCCGAGGTGTTGTCTAAACAGGCACCGAGCCAAGGGGAGGTGGTCCTGGGGGCGCCTCGCGGTCACTTCCCAGACACTGGGTACCAAGGGAGCGAGGCTCCTACAGACTTCGAGTTCGGGCCCCAGCCGGACACTGCGCCAGAACACTCGATGGTTCCGGACTCTAGCAGGCGGTCCCCCATTAAGGGGGGCCAACCATTCGTGCCGGTGTCCTCTGTCGAACCAGAGGCACCGGACAACTTGCTGGAAGCAGTTCACAGCGCTTCCATCGATGAAGAACACCGCACTATCATGAGTGTGGTGGTCGAGAAGGTTCAGTCCACCAAAAACAGGCTTTGAGGTGAGCAATCAAAGTATAAGAAAATATACCGCATAGATAGTAGCCCTTGATGCTCTGTTCGGCGTTCGCAAAGAAAAGCCGAATAGAGGATCAAATGATAACTCAGGTGTCTAATTAGAGTATGTCTATGTATATACGCAGGCTTCACTACTGGCCACTGCCACACGTACCGCGGAGGTTGCTGCGCTAAAGCAGGACCTGAAGCGGTCCGAGGACGAGCTCGGCCTTACCAAGAGGCAGCTGGAAGAGAGCAAAGGTAAGAAATACCCCTGTCTATGTAGTTAAAAAGAAGTTTGGTTGTGAAGTAATAGGATCATCATGGATTTGTCAGGTCCACGACCGAGGTGGCGACCCTGAGGAAGGCGTTGTCCAAGGCCGAAGACAAAGCGGCCAAAGAACGCATTGAGCGGGAGAAGCAGGAAGCCCGAGTAGGCGAGGTGCAGCAAGAGCTCGAGGCTGTCGCCAAAAAGCACGAGTCCTTGGAGCTGGACTAAGACGCGAGAGTCCAAGCTCGCGCAGGTGCTTGAAAGCGTCCGGAGCGCCAAGGCTGAAGCCCACAAAGCCCTCCAGGAGATTGACGCGGTGAAGAAGATAGCAGCGGGTAAGGCATTCATTATGCAAAACAAGCACATGAAGGATACTTTCCTTTTTCTTACCCGAGTTCGGAGCTCTCCAGGAGCATTTGGAGATCTTCCCTGCAGTGTACTGGATGCTGCAGAGTTTTAGCGGGCTGAGGAGGGGAGCTCAACGGAGAAGTTGTCCTGGTCTCAGTATACTGGGACCGAACACCTCGTGCCCTTGAGCGACCAGCTGAAGCAGTTGGTCGAGCTTCACAAGGCGGCCGAACAGGCCATGAGGGGCCTTATAGTACGGATGTGGCCTGGCGAGCCCCTGTTCAGCAGCTACTTCGGCCTGGTAAGGCGGGTTGTGGAAGCTTGCCCGCGGCTTGAAGTCATCAAGCGGTCCGTCTGCATCGAGGGTGCATGCATGGCTTTTGCTCGGGCGAAGGTGCACTGGGTGAAGCTGGACGCCGTGAAGCTGGTGAAGGAGGGGCCGCCAGAGGGCAAGGAGCATCGCCACCCCGAGAATTATTACTAGGGTGTCCAGGAGGGTTCCCGCCTAGTGGCAGATGAGTGTGCCAAGGATGTAATTTTTGAATGAACATGCTCATGTGATCATGTAATATGAAACGAGTTCATTTGTGCCATGCGACGCTTTCTTAATTTAAAATATTACCTTCTATGCGGCCGTTTATAAAATCTGAGAGTTGGCCAGTCGTCGGCTTCTGCCCCCATGTAACTAGTACTGGGGTGTTCGGGGTAAATCTGAACACTCTTTACCCCAATTTTGGGTCCTTGAAGGGAGGTGCTCAACACAACGAACCAGGCAATCGGACGATAATGCTTTAAAACTCTTACTTAGCCATAGAAGTCTATGATTTTAAATTTTCGGCGAAGCCCCTAGTATTCGGAAGGCCGAATTTGGTGCTCTATACACGCCTAAGCCGGACAAGGCCGACTCCTCGCCTGAAGCGGAAAAAGTCTTTAAGGACTTGAGACCTCTCAAACAGCGACCAGTCTCTCGCCTTTTCATGACAGTCAGTTTTTGGCTTTCTCTACTGAGGTGCTCGTCCAGAAGAACCGGGACACAATCGCAGTAGTTCTCCCACCGCTACCTTAGCCAATATAGCGGAATGTAAGGTACCAAAGCATAGGAGCCGGGCAACCCAACATTTGACCTAAGACATGATTCAGAGGTGATGCATATAATGCTATAAGTTCGGGGTGCACACTGTCGAAAGTGTTCAGACTTCTTGCTCCGTATTACAGGGTAAACGAGAGCCCCTGGCGTACTGACCGTACCCGAGCGTGCAGGTGCGGAATGTCGTAAATGGACATATAAGAGAAAGAGAAAAACTTAAATAATGCAATGACATATTAATAACATGCATTGTTATTTGAATAATACGTCGAAGAGTACTGGTACAAGTAGTGCAATAAGCTGAAAGTAGGACAATTCGAAATGTCCCATCCAATGCAAGCTACGCATAAAGAGTGAAAAGAGGGTATATCAAGTATTACTAGAGACCACCTGGTGGTTCCCGTGTTCATCTTAGCTTCTTGCCGCATCGATTGTTGCTTTCGGAATGTGTCTGGTAGTCGTACTGCCGGATACCTTCTGAAGAGTTAGGCCCTGAAAGGGAAAAGGAATGTCAAAGGTATACAGCCCCTGGTGTGGTTAACCCACAATGCGGGGCGTGTCCTGATTGTGCCCCCGCCTATGTCCATGGTATTTTCAATGCATAGTTATGTACGCGCGACACGAATTTCGTTGCTGCACGGGGACTGGGACGGGGGCCGAATTGCTAGGCGAGGGCAGATCGCGCGGGGAGATCATGTTGCAGATTATTCCAGACTCGCTTGAAGATGTCTTCTACCGCCATCTTGATCTGGTGATACCCAGAGAAGGCATCCAAGAAGCATAGCTGGTCGCATTCCGCGGTGGAATCGACGATCTGGTCGATGCGGGAGAGCGGGAACGGATCTTGCGGGCATGCTTTATTGAGGTTGGTGAAGTCGACACACATGCGCTCCTTCCCTCCCTTCTTTGGCACGATGACATGGTTGGCCAACCAATCCGGGTATCGAACCTCGCGAATGACCCCATCGGCTTCTAATTTGCGGGTCTCTTGGACGATGAAGGCCTGCTTTTCTGTGGACTGCCGCCTGGCCCTCTACTTCATAGGGCGCACGTTGGGGCACACGTTGAGGTGATGCTCAATTACACTCCTAGGGATCCCTGCCAACTGGCCAGGCTCCCAAGCGAATACCTTCTTCTTTGCGCGCAGGAACCCGACCAGGGCCTCCTCCTGCTCGGGTTTGAGGTTGGCGCCTATGGTGAATGTGGCGTTTGTGGACCCGTCCTCATCGACTGGTATCTGCTTGGTTTCTGCCTTGTCTTGGGTGAATAACTGTTTCTTCTTGGCGGGTGCAGCCCCCTTGGGCTCGGGGGTCTCCAAGTCGGCGGGCTATGCCGACGCCGCCGTCTTGAAGGCGAGCTTGAGCACCCGCAGCGCGTCTCCGGTGTCCCCGTGCACGGTGAGGACACCGCTGCTCCTGGGCATCTTCATGAGGTTGTACGCCGGGTGCGTCGCGGCCATGAACTGGGCCAGCGCTGGGTAGCCGAGGATGGCGTTGTAGGGGAGGCCGATGGGGGCGATGTCGAAGTCGACCAGCTCCGTGCGGAAGTTTTTGTAGGTGCCGAAGGTTACTGGGAGCCGGATCTGTCCCAAGGAGCTGGATGATCCGCCCCCAACGCCTGAGAAGAGTCGGCTGGGTTGCAACCATTCTAGGGGTATGTAGAGGAGGTTGAACGCCTCGACCGAGAGCATGCTGAGGCCCGCACCGCCATCAATGAGAGTTCTGGTGACTGCCACCTGGCAGATGGTGGGGGTGCACAGCATGGGGAGCGCACCCGAGCAGGCCGAGTTGGAGGGGTGGTCCTCCAAGCTGTAGGCGGCGCCTGCGAGCCGTGCAGGAGGGCCGCAATGACCAGGGGTGTTGGTGTAGCGCGATAGGCGGGGAAGAGGCTGCGGGGCTCTTCCCGTGAGGCCACAAAGGCTGTCGGCAGGTGGAGCAGCCATGTGCGCGGAGCACCGGTGAGGGTCATGGGGAGCGAGTTGGCCACGACCCTATCGTCACCATCGGCTTCAAGGAGGGCCTCCTCGCTCGCCAGCAAGAAGGCCAGCGGATCTGTCGCGCCGCCGTAGCGCGCGGCGTTGTTGGCTTGAACTTGTCCGGCCACCGTACCCATTGTCGGGCTGGGGCCAAGGCTCGGAGCCCCCTGGCCCCCGTGCTGGCGCCGGCGGCCGGAGCGGGCGACGCGCTACTCATCGCGAGGCAGGCCGTGGTGGTGGTGGAAGAGTAAACTCCGGCGCACCACTACCTGGCGCGCCAAATGTCGGATTTCGGGTTCCGGCAGACCCTTAAGGTTCGAACACTAGGGTGCGCACGAAGATTTCGCGTCCTACCTACCTGCGCCCCTCCGCCTTGCTAAGATCTAAGCTATGGAAAGAATAACACGAGGGACACAAGGTTTATACTAGTTCGGGCCACCGTTGTTGTGTAATACCCTACTCCAGTGTGTGGTTTGGTGGATTGCCTCTTGGGCTGATGATGATGAACAATACAAGGAAGAACAGCCTCGCGAGGGTCTGTTCTTGGCTGGGGGGATGAACCGCTGGGAGGAGTTCAGTCACCCTTCTCTCTCCCTCTCTCTCTGCCCCCCACCTCTCGTGGGTGGCTGGTCCTATTTATAGAGGCCCTGGTCCTCTTCCCAAATATCGAGTGGGAAGGGAGCCAACAACGGCAGGCTAATTTGAAGGGGGACAACTAGTACCAGCTATCCTGACAAAAGTAGTCTTCGCCTGCACAAAGCTCTAGTGGTGATGCCGTCTTGGGCTCCAGGATGACCTCCGTCTTGCAGTCCTCCTGGTCTTGGTCTTGTTGCACCGAAATGGCAACCTTTTCCTGATGCCTCGGTACTCCGCGGCTGCGCTTGCCCCCTTTGCACCAAAGGGGAAAGGAGGACACTACGCGGGCTGGCACCCGCCTGGCGCCCTTGGTCGTCATGGCTTGCATCACGGGCATCTCGAACCGAGCCCTGTGGGCGATTCCCGAGCACCTCCGCCGCGTCTGTCCATGGCCGGCGGCCTAACTCCGGTGAAAATGCCATTAGGCACTAACCTAACGACCCCCTGAGTCCATGACAGGTGGGGCCAGCCCCTGTTAAGTTTTGGATTAGTTTAAATCTAAACCTAATCAGCACAGTGACATGGAATGTGGGACCCACAACTCAGGTTTGACCCCGGTCAGCTGTGTTGACCTGATGACATCATCTTGACGTCATGCTGACGCTGTAACTATTTTCTAAAATTTGAATAAATCAGAAAGGTTTAGAAAATTCCAGAAAATAGTTAAAACTTCTAAAAATCATAGAAATTCAACCGTAACTCCAAATAAGATAAATAATATATATGAAAAATGGTTAGAAAAATCCAATCTACCCATCGGTACCATTTTCACGCATGTTAGAACAACTTATGGCTACTGTTTAGGACAAATCAAATGAATGGCATTTAAATAACCATATGTGGAGTTTGAATTTGAACCTTGGGTTCAAACCAACTACACTTAATTGTGTTTCTACTTGAATTAGGCCAAATCACATCATATTGCCATGTCATGATCATGTATCATATTGTTGCATTGCATTGATTGTGTTCCCTCTTGTTTGCCGGTGGTTGTTCCCCCTCGGTAGGTGTATGTTTCGGCGATGAGTTCGATGACACTGATGAAGAGCTATATCATCTTCAGAAGTGCCAGGCAAGCAAAACCCCCTTCGTCATTCCGATACAATCCCACTCTCTCGCTCCTGCTCTCTTTTACTGCATTAGGACAACAATGTTTCAACTTTTACATGTTGCGGTAGCTGAACCCCTTTCCTTTGCATGACCTCTCATTGCCACAGTAAATAGATGAAACCCACTAGCATGAGTAGGAAATGTTTGAGCCCTGATGTGCCTACTCATTCATGCTTGTTGTCATGCCTGCTACTGCTTAGAGTTGAGTCAGGTCTGATTCATCGGGAATGAATTGGAACGTGGTGAACATGTCCTACCGTTGAGAGCTAAGTGTGTGAACACGATTTGGTAAAGGTAGCGGTGAGAGGCCATGTAGGAGTACATGGTGGGTTGTCTCATTGCAGCCGTTCTCAGGAACTAAGTTCTGTGTTTGTGATCCATGAACAGTTACTACCACACATTTGGTTCCGTTAACTCGGCCCCTCTCGGCTTATTAATCAACTCGATCTCTGTCCAGGAGTTGCAACTAGTTTCTGGTGTTTGTAGGTAGTGTTAGTAGTCTACCAAGTGGCACCCGGTATAGGTGGGCTTGGGACAGACTAGGCACAGTGGCACGGTGTACCAAGTGGCACCCGGATGGTGGGCTTGGGAACCCTGCACACATCATTTGGGGCCGTGAGCGACACTCCGGCCGGATCTCCTTGCGGATGGAACCCGAATAGGCGATAAACCTGGACTAGAGACTTGTTGGTTAGTCAGGTCATGGCCGACACCCTCGCCCGGCTTCCGCTTGAAGGTTGCCTAGGTACATGACATGTACAGGGCGATAAGTGGTGAGAGCGTGTGTGAAGAAGTACACCCCTGCACGGTTATCATTATCTATTCGAATAGCCGGATTCCTCGGATATGGAAACTTGTACCCCTTTCATAGTTCATAGACAAGTGAAAGTGGATACTCTAAAACTCGCAAGATAAGCGTGAGTGCTATGGATGGCTTTCTCGCAGGGAGACGGGAGCGGATCCGTAGTGATGTATTGGTCTGGTGAATTTGTGGACTCGTGTGCGCCACCTCAAAAGAGTTACTTGCAGTCGTAGTTCAGGTTAGCCACCGAGTCAAAGCTGGCTTGCTGAAGTTAAACTCCACCACCCCTTTGTTGATACCGATGCATATGTAGTTAGTTCTGATGTAAGTCTTGCTGGGTACATTTGTACTCACGTTTGATTATTTTATGTTTTTGCAGAGAGACTTCAGTCTCGCTAGTAGTTCCATGTGGACTTCGACGTTTAGCTTGATACCTCAGCTACGATCTTGTGCCCTCGACAGGATCTTGTAGATAGTCAGGTTTCTCAGTCGTTTTCATTTTGTAGATGTCTGTACTCAAACATGTTAAGCTTCCGCATGTGCTTTGACTTGTATGCTATGAATGTTGGGTCATGAGACCCATGTTTGTAATATCTCGCTCCTCAGAGCCTAATGAATAAATACTTTGAGTCGTACAGTTATGTTGTGATGCCATGTTGTATTTAGACATATAGAGCATATTGTGTGTATGATTGAAATGCTTGGTAAGTGTGGGATCCGACAACCTAGTTGTTCATCCTTGGTAGCCTCTCTTATGAGGAAATGTAGTCTTGTGCTTCCATGAGCCATAGTAGTCCGCTACAGCCCGGTTCACCGGAGTCCTGTTAGCCCAGTGCTAGAGCCCGGATAGGCACGCTGCTGACCAACGTGCTCGATGTTGATTCATGTATGCCTGTCCCCGTAAGTTAGTGCCACTTTGGGTTCACGACTAGTCATGTCGGCCCGGGTTCTCTGTCATATGGATGCTAGTGACACTATCATATACGTGAGCCAAAAGGCGCAAACTGTCCCAGGCCATGGTAAGGTGATACCCGTGGGAATACCGTGCGTGAGGCCGCAAAGTGATATGAGGTGTTACCGGCTAGATTGACGTGACTTGGAATCGGGGTCCTGACACTTGGTTTGGTAGTTGGACACAAACGAAGTACATGAAGTTGCAATGGCTAACTTTTAACTAAACAAATCCCAAGGAAAAAGCTACTAGATGGATCTACTTATATAGGAGCAAGGGGTGGCGGCCAAGGAGGTGGAAGGATGTCACAGCCTAAAACTAACCCTAGGTCCTACCAGGCTGATGGGCCCAAGTGGAGGTGATGCAACACCTTTGGACTTGTTGTTTGAATTCTGCTGCAGCGTCAGATTGTTTCATCGATATCTCAATGCTCCGGACGAATTTGAAAGTGAATCCTATTGGGTTGGAAAGAGCACAAAATCTACTTTCCAACAAAAAAAGAATCACCCAATTCGGAGTCCGTATGAAAAAGTTGTTGTTGTTTTGACTTAGGTATGTCTGTGTAGTCCGAATCTGAATCCAGAACGTGAGAGACTTGGACTCTATATTCTCTTGGGCCAAAAGTGACGTGAGACAACTTTTTGAACAACAAGTAAACATCTCTTTTTCCATTATCTTCATATGTGGATTGTACAAATGTCCCATACACCTGCAATTAGACAAAACACAAAAGTGTGTGAAGTATTTTTGTTCTGGATAACATAAATAGATTATTGAATAGTTTGCACTAGAAATCACCTAACAAATATGCATGTATGCAATATTTTTGGTCGTATCCAAGGTAGTAATGTCCTCATCAATGAGGCCTCGTGCAGGGATGGACAAGGCACCTGACGGGCGTCTTAACAATTTTTGCAGCTCTGTGACGCCTCCCAAGGGCAATGGCTCCTGAGCCAGCAACAAGGAGGGCTCATCAGGCGCCCTCACGAGACAGGAAACTACCCTAGGCGCATTCAGCTATGTTATCCTTCCATGTCTACATAAAGCATGAACGCCATAACGCAACATAGGAATGGCAAACATAGCACAAAGCAACATAAGCACTACGGTTCATTATACGCCCTCACGGGGCCCCATACTTGTTTCTTGTAAATGCAGGAGGAAAGGAAAAGACAAGCAAAAGCGCCCCCCATGACGCAGGTGCTCATGAGGATTGGCCTCCTTACTCAGCCGGAGCCCTCCTCGCGCTTCACTGGGGCACGGCGACGGGACGACCCGCCACCATCCCCGAAGGGAGACTGGCGACGTGGCCGCTGGTCGTAGCCGCCGCTACTGGTACTTTCGTCGGAGGAGGAGCTACCGTTGCCGAATGAGCCATGGTCGTTGCCGGGGGCAAGGCCGCCCTCTTCCTCGTCACGATAGTCGCCAAGGCCAACTGCCCCGTCGCCCTCGCTGTCTTCAGGGAAGCAGCTGGTGTGGCGACCATCCTCCCCGAACACCCTCATGAAGAGGGTCGCGGCCCCGTTGTATTTGAAGTGGAGGGTGCACCGCCTACCCAGGCCGCACGCACAGGCAAATTTTTGCCAGCCGTGGGCTAGGGCTACATTGCCCACGACGGACACCTCCACCGCGACCCATGAAGCTTTGCTGCAGCAGCCATCGGCCTGCAGCCAGAGGCTGCCAGGACCCGAGGTCGGTAGCTCGTAAGCAAAGGAGCGTGGAAGCTGAAGCCAGGTGCCAGCCGGGTTCTCCGACCACACGACAAACTCCGTCAACACCTCCACCAAGTGGAAGTGCGGCCGGGGTGGTCGGGCGACCATTGCACGTCTCCCTTCATGGATGGGACTGTCGCATCTTGTGCGGCTCCCGCCGCGCGAGGAGATGCCGTCGCCACCGCTAGGAACGGCGCCGGACCCTGAGGAAGTTCAGATGTGCCCACAAGGGACCACAGCGGGGGTCGCCGCATGCTTGCGAGGGCGGCCATGACCCCGGTTGGGCGGTGGCGAGTCAGGCCCCTCATGGCGTGCCTTCCCCTTTTCCGCAGCCGTGAATCTCTTCGTCGGTGCCATAGGTGTCGCAACAAGGAGGAGGAAGAAGAAGCAAGCAGGATGGAGGAAGAAATGACAAATGGGGTCTCCGCCCCTTCCTCATTTATAGCCAAGGGAGGCCAACCGCCAGCCTCCAGATCTAAGGTAATGATGATTTTCTTCTGCATGCAGTAGGGTCTCGTCAAGCTGGGCAGTTGTCGAGGCAGCATGGGGAAGTGGAGATGCCCACAACCTATCAATCTCCACGCGTCAATCAAGGCTGCAGGCGGTTGGGGCCCACGGCACTCCGTGCTTGCCCTTTGGCTTTGCCTCGTAGCCAAGTCGGAGCACACCTTGGGCCCGGGGGATATTGTTGGCGTCCTGGGAACGGGGGTACCCAGACTTGCCTGCCTGCGGCCCAGGGCATGGCGCCACCAATGTCATGGTACGACCCATCTTCATCACCAACCACTCAAGACTGTCGCGAGGCGGACGATGCCAAGACCTCCTCCGGGGCAGCCTCGCTAGGCTGGCTCCTGAGGAGCGGAGATATCTATGCAAGGTGCACCTCGTGAGCTCCGCGTGACATGAGCCACGACGACCAAGGCCAGGAGGGCGCCAGCGGGCGCAAGGTGCCAGATTGCTCTTTGGTGCTAAGGAAGCAGGCGCAGGCGAGGAGTCCCAAGGCATCAGGCAAAGGTTTCCATATCGGTGCAACAAGACCAAGACCAGCAGGATGGCAGGACGAAGGTCACCGCGGAGCCCACGACGGCGTCACCACCAGAGCCTTTGGCAGGCGAAGACCACCTTTTGTTAGGATAACTTGTACTAGTTGTCTCCCTTCGAAATTGGCCGTTGTGGTCTCCCTTCCCACCTAAACATTTGGGAAGTGGACCAGGGCCTCTATAAATAGGCCTAGCCACCACCGTAGTCAAGGATCGACTCGTCTTGGATCGGATCCACTCCAGCAAGGCCATTTCACCAGCTCATCAAACTCAAGAACACCTTTACTTAGGAGGCTGTTCGTCCACTATACTAGTTCATACTCAGCCCTCGAGTCAATCCACCACACCACACTAGAGTAGGATATTACACCACAATGGTGGCCCGGACCAGTATAAACTCTCGTGTATCTTGTTCCTTGGGTTCGGCGAGCTAGGCCTAGAGATTGTTTCGTTAGTGAGTGAGGGAGAGAGAGATCTTCGTGTAGACCACAGTGTTCGAACCTCAAAGATTTGCCGGAACCCACAATCCAATAGAGCCACTCCGCCGACGCGGCCCGTGAGTTCACCGCCCGGCTCCGGCTCCCGACACCTTCGCGGAGGAGCTGGTGGAACCCGTGCCTCTGGGCCTATTGCTACAGCTAGATGGCTACTGCAATGGCCCTTCCTGGGTGGCGACAGACTTCACCCCCTCTGTCTCCATATTCCTGAGGCGGGAGTGGAAGTCGTTCGCCCTCTCCCGCCGCTTGAAGGAGGGGCACATCCTCCACTTCGAGTATGATGGGGCCACTACACTCTTCATGAAGATATTCAGGGACATCGGCTGCCGCCTGAAGTGCTGCATGGAGAGCGATGACAGCGACAGCCCCGGTGACGACGATGGCGACATGTCCCCCTTCGATGGAAGCGGAAGCAGCGATGACTCCCCCAGCGTCAAGAGTGAGGACGAGGACTCGGACTAGTGCGTAGTTGGTGCCCGGGCCGACATCCTGGGAGTGGCAGCCTTCGCGAGGAGGTTTCCTTTTGTTTGTTTTTCTCTTTACCTACATCAGAACGACATGGGCCTCGTTGGGGAATGTAAGAAACCATGGCGCTTGCGCCTTTAATTTAATACTTTTGTGGCCCGAAATTAAGTTTGATATCAGTGCCCCTCGTTTGGTTTGCCCTCTTCTTCACGATCGCCTTAACACTCTGCATCGCTTGGACCCAACCCCGAGAAAGCCTCAGTCATCGCTGGTAGGTCAGGTCGCGATGCCTGGGACAAGGTCAGGAGGTGTGGGGGCCGAGGTCCGATAAGAGCTCATGTGGCGTGATACTCAGGAGGCCCCCCTTGATGCGCAAGACGCTCACGTGAGAGAAGAAGGTTCCGCCCTGGATGAGGTCATGAAGAGAGGGAACGCTACGTGGGGCGGTTAATTTAGCTTTTTGAGGCTCAACGCAAAGCGGCCATGGCTCATGGGAAATTCATGCGACGCCAGGATGTGTTCCTCCGAAGTTGCTTCTCTGTCTGCCTTCTATCTGTGATAGATCAATGTAAGCCCCGCGAGGGGTACATGAAAAATCGATGCCCTTTGCACCTCAACTAATGCCTTCATGATTTAAACCATGTATTCCCTCCCCATGTTTGCTCACGAGGCTTGCCCTCCTTTTCCTTGGTCACCAAAAATGCTCTAGTCTTGATGGCTCGGCCCTCGTCACTACAAAAAAAGACACATCTGTGACATTTTGGGCCAAATGAATTTTTTTTTCTGTCATACTTATGACACTTCTATGACGATAATAGTGACAAAAACAGGTACCATTATAGATGTGGTGGGCTCCTACTTCTATGACAAAAAATCATGATGGAAAATGGGCTTTTCATCCTGGGTGGGCCGGAGACACAACTGCATGACATTCTTTGGGCCGTCCATGACGGAAAAATTGTGGTAGCAGCGAGGGCGAGGAAAATATCAGGGAGTTCCTGGTTACGGTGGGTGGTCGGGGCCGAGCGATGCACGGAGGGATTGCGCATTTCTCTCGTACATGTACGTGCGTGTGTGCAAGGCATTGGGCTCTAACTGAACACGAGCAAGGCGTTCTCCTACTGAACCCGAGCGATTGCACTAGCTACACGTTACTGAATCCGAGCTATCGATCGATCATTGCGTGTTAACTGAACCTGATCGAGCGATTGAACGTACTTCTGCTACCTGAAGCCGATCGAACCTACTTCCTCTTGATGAACAATGAGCATTGTTGGGGGTTGGATGAATAGTTCTCGGTGGGGGCTGGATGAACAGGACCCCGTGGTAGTAGTGTAACACCCCGGATGTAATTTACCTTATATGTATCCCAACTCTTGCCGTTTCCGGCGCTAAGTTATTTTATTTTCCTCGAGTTCGGGTTTTTGTCTCCGTATGTTGTTGCCTTTGTCATGCATCTCATATCATGTCATCATGTGCACTGCATTGGCATACGTGTTCGTCTCATGCATCCGAGCATTTTCCACGTTGTCCATTTTGCATTTCGGCGCTCCTATCTCCTCCGGTGCCCCTTTCTACCACTTTTCGTGTATGGGGGTTAAATATTTCCGGATTGGACCGAGACTTGTCATGCGGCCTTGGTTTACTACCGGTAGACCGCCTGTCAAGTTTCATGCCATTTGGACTTTGTTTGATACTCCAACGGTTAACCGAGGGACCGAAAAGGCCTCGTGTGTTTTTCATCCCAACACCCTTCCATTTTGGCCCAAAACCCGCCAAAAACCCTTCCATCATCTAGAGCGTTCGATCACGATCGCGTGGCCGCAAACCGTGCTCAATTTGGATCCTCCTAGCTCCCTCTACCTATAAATATAGACCCCCCTCCGAAATTCCCGGGTCAAACCCTAACCCTTTCCCTCTCCTCGCGCCGCCAGACGAAATCAGCCGGGCCGGACGTGTCCGACCTGTGCCGCCGCCGCCACGTGGCAGCCCCTCATTTGCCGCCGCGCCGCCCCACTTCGCCGGCCCACCGAGCCCACGCAGGGCCCTCCCAGGCCCGCGCGCGCCCGCCGCTGCCTTTGCCGCGCCGCCGTACGTCACGCTACCGCCGCCCTCGCCCGCCTCGCCGCCGGCCGCCGCTGCTATCGTCGCCGTGCATCACCCCGCTGCCTCACCGGTCAGATCCGCCGTGGGAGACGCCGCTCCGCCGTCCGGTGCCCCCCCTCGACACCGGCGCACCTCCGCCGGCCGGATCCGCCCTTCTCCAGCCACCGCCTCACCTTCCCCTCGCCGGAGCAGCCACCTTCTCGCCGGAGTCCTTGGTTCGCGCGCCCGCTACAGTAAACCCTAGATCTGGAGAGGTTGACTTTCCCTCCCGCTCAATTATTTTTCTTGCAACTTCATCATGCCGTAACTCCGCATCTGTAGCTCCGATTTGAGTGTGTAGCATATCAAAATGTTCGTCTCAGAGAGTACATCATTTCATATCATTGCATCATTTTCATTTGAGCTCATCTTGATGCCCGAAATGCTATTGGAAGAGGGCTATGTGGTTAAATTGTCAGATCTGTTTCATCAAATAGGTATTTGTCATTTTTTCCATGATTAATGTGTGCATGATCTGCTCCTGAGCTCTACATGTGTTTTGTTATATGCCATGCCATATTTATAGAGGTGCTTACCATTAAATTTTTTGACATGTGTGGTGACTAGAACAAGCTTGCAAAGTAGTGCATTCGTTAATGCTGATTTCAGGGACTTAGAGGTGCTGACCATGCCATATTTATAGAGGTGCTTACCATGTATTTCTGATTTTGTCATTATGCCATATGTTCATGTTGTTTCCTAGTGATCCATGCCTCTTTTGTGGATGATCAGTAAGGATGATTTGTTAACATTGTGGTGCTCTATCCATCCATGTCTTTGTTTGCATTTATGGAGCAACCTAGCCTGAGTCAATCAAGCTCTACTTTTGCTATTTTGTGAATCCTGGCAGATTGTTGACTTGTTAGCGATTTTGCCGAGGATGTTGTTATTGATCCGTGCATGCTATGTTGTTGTTCTTGCAATGTCTAGCTTCTATGATATGTATTCTTGATGGGTGTATTCTTAGTTTGTCATGCCATGCTCTGTAGTGAGTGCATCGAGCTCGTGAACATGCCTACTCGTTAACAGATTTGCATGCTCTAGTTTTTCACTAAGTCTGTAATCTGATTATGTTTTTGCCATGTTCACATGCTTGCAATTGTATTTTCTGATCCCTTTTGGCTCAAGGTCACTAAGGGACTTTTCTTAAGTGCTTTGAGTAGCTTCATGCCATGCCTGTAGCATGTAGTTTTCATGCTCCAAAGTGTGCTACCTGATGTTAAATTCTAGACTTGTGTTAATTTCACAAAGTCTGAAACCTGTTATCATTTGCACTTTTGCCATGCTTGTTTGAACCTGTTAATGGATGAATTATCCATAGCTCAGTGTTCATCTTTTGTCAAGTGTCATGAGTGGATCCCTGCCATGTATTTTGTTATCATGTTTGAGTGCTGTAGCATTATTATCTTGATGCATTTAGATGTTTACTTGCTGATTATCGCAGACCAGTGCCATATTTGTTTTGCTTGCCATTTCCAAACCGTGCATCCGATTCCGGTGATCTTTATATTGATTTCAACCGAAATCACCTCACCTTTCCAGTGGCACCCTTGGATTTCCATGTTGAGGCCAGGTTCAATCATTCCTTGTCAAATCTTGCACATGCATCACATATCGCATCCCGCATAGCATACCATGTTTGCATCATGTTTGTTTGAGCATTGCATGTGGTTGATTGTGTTCCTTTTGCTTGTTTGTCTTGTTTGGGTAGCGCCGGGAGACGAGTTCGCTAATGAGGAGCTCGTTGAGTTTGCTTACGAGGATCAAGTCAACTCTGACAACTTTGCAGGCAAGATGATCATACCCTCGAAATCACTTCTATCTTTGCTTGCTAGATGCTCGCTCTTTTGCTATGCCTATGCTACGATGCCTACCACTTTCTTATCATGCCTCCCAAATTGCCATGTCAAACCTCTAACCCACCATGTCCTAGCAAACAGTTGATTGGCTATGTTACCGCTTTGCTCAGCCCCTCTTATAGCGTTGCTAGTTACAGGTGAAGTTTGGAGATCGTTCCTTGTTGGAACATTGTTTATTGTTGGGATATCACTATATTATCTTGTTATCTTAATGCATCTATATACTTGGTAAAGGGTGGAAGGCTCGGCCTTTTTGCCTAGTGTTTTGTTCCACTCTTGCCGCCCTAGTTTCTGTCATATCGGTGTTATGTTCCCGGATTTTTGCGTTCCTTGGTTTTACCATTTGCCACCTTGCCTCTTTTTTCCTTGGGTTTCCGAAGCCCAAGGGTCATCTTTATTTTAACCACCCCGGGCCAGTGCTCCTCTGAGTGTTGGTCCACCTCGTCAGCCGCCGGTGGCCACCAGGGGAAACTCTGGGCTGGCCTACTGGAAGTTTGGACAATCTGAGTGTGCCCTGAGAACATGATATGTGCAGCTCCTATCGGGATTTGTCGGCACATTCGGGCGATGTTGCTGGACTTGTTTTACCATTGTCGAGGATGTCTTGTAGAACCGGGATACCGAGTCTGATCGGAATGTCTCAGGAGAAGGAATATCCTTCGTTGACCGTGAGAGCTTGTGATGGGCTAAGTTGGGACTCCCCTGCAGGGATTTGAACTTTCGAAAGCCATGCCCGCGGTTATGGGCAGATGGGAATTTGTTAATGTTCGGTTGTAGATAACATGAAACTTAACTTAATTAAAATGAATCAACCGCGTGTGTAACCGTGATGGTCTGTTCTCGGTGGAGTCCGGGAAGTGAACACGGTGTTGGAGTAATGTTTGACGTAGGTTGTTCTAGGATCACTTCTTGATCATAGTTCTTCGTTCGTGCTTTGGTTTCTCTTCTCACTCTCTTTTGCGAACAGGTTAGCCACCATATATGCTAGTCGCTTGCTGCAGCTCCACATATTACCTTGCCTCACCTATAAGCTTAAATAGTCTTGATCGCGAGGGTGCGAGATTGCTGAGTCCCCGTGACTCACAGATTCCTTCCAAACCAGATGCAGGGACCGACGATACCGTTCCAGATGATGCGCTTGAGCTCAAGTGGGAGTTTGACGAAGACTCTCGCCGTTACTACATGTCTTTCCCAGATGATCAGTAGTGGTGCCCAGTTGGGGCGATCGGGACCGTGTCGCATGTTGGGGTTGATCTTTTATTTTGGTACCGTAGTCGGACCATGAGTGTATTGGATGATTGTAATGTTATTCATGTATTTGTGTGACGTGGCGAGTGTAAGCCAACTATGTACCTTTTTCCCCTATTATCTATTTACATGGGTTGTAGTGAAGATTACCTTACTTGCGACATTGCTTTCAATGCGGTTATGCCTCTAAGTCGTGCTTTGACATGTAGGAGATATAGCCGTATCGAGGGTGTTACAAGTAGAAGGCCGTTGCAGCTGGATGAATAGGACCCCAATCTAGGAGGCCGGTGGAGGGTAGATGAACAAGACCCCGTGGAGGCTCCATGTACAGTAGCCGGTGGAGGGTTGATGAACGTGACCCCATGGAGGGCAGGTTGAATAGTAGCCGGTGGACTCTGCATGAACAGGACCCTGTGGATGAACAGTAGCTGGTGGAGGCTGGAGGAAGTCGACGGTGGATGAACAGTAGAAGGTGGAGGCTGGAGGAAGTCGATGGTGGATGAACAGTAGCAGGTGGAGGCTGGAGCGAGGCAGTAGACGGTGGATGAACAGTAGCCCATTGAGTCCTATTTTGCGGTATGCCACATGCCTCCCGATCAAGAGGACCCTGTTTCGACTATAGGCGCTCCAGCACAAGTTGGTTTCCTCTGTTTTGCGGTACGCCACACCCCTCCCGATCAACAACACCCCGTTTCGACCATAGGCACTTGAACAGAAGGTCGTTTCCTCCGTTCCAGGGTACGCCAGATCCTTCCCGATGAACAAGACCCTGTTTTGATCATACGCGGTCGAACAAAAGGCCGTTTTCCTCCGTTTTGTGGTACGCCAGACCCTGTTCCGGCTGTTTCATCCAAGCCAATTGGCTCCCGATGAACATGACGCGTTTCGACCCAGTGGCTTCGCTCTCAATGAACAGGACACGTTCCGACCCAGTAGCTTCGCTCTCGATGAATAGGATGCGTTCAAACCCAGTGGCTTCGCTCTCGATGAACAAGACGCGTTCCGACCCAGTCACTTGGTTCCTGGTGAACACGTCACTGTTTTCCTCCATTCTGACCCAACCGGTTAGCTGCCGATGAACAGGACGACGTTGTTGCCGTCTGTTGCTTCTCCATGTACATGAGCCCTGAACATAATTATGCGCACATACACGTTTGAGACCCCGCCCATATGTATGTATGTAGCCGTATTTACTTTCTTGCAGCGTGGCTATGTGTACGTGTACATGATTTATACAGGACTGCCTCAACTGCTACGTCACACGTGTCGCTCCTTGCTCGGCCATGGTTCATTCTTGCAGATAGACCGATAGACCAATATGTACGTACATGTTTGCTACCAGAGAGACAACCCTATGATGTCATGGGAAACCACGACCACCTACGGGGCCATGAGTTTGTGTTTTGGCGGGGGGATGGGTACGTTGCACAAAGAGCGGAGAAGCGTAACACAACGCGACAGAGATCACACGTGTAGTTTACCCAGGTTCGGGTCGCCGTGAGGTGTGAAACCCTACTCCTGCTTTGGTGGATTGATGGTGGATTCTAGTGGGAAATGCACTGCTCTTGACCGACAGGGTTGCCTCGGGGCGAGAGCAACTACGCGCGTATGAGTATGCGAGGGTCCGTATCCTCTCTACGGTTGCCATGGGCCTCCTTTTATAGGTCAAGGGGCCACCACAATGTTAAATTAGTCATTACACACTGATTAGATAGCAAACAGTGTTATAATACCAAACTCTGCAGGTGGACAGAGGGCATTAAATGCGCCTCTTAGTGTCACATCACAGCGTGCACGGTAAGTTTTGCCAGCTTCGCGACTGCTTGCTTGACACATTTCAGGAAGGGTGTCATTTGGAGGTGTTTTCCGTAGGAAGTGGCTGCCAAATGGCAAGAAGTAGTCGCTTAGTAACTTAGGGGCTTGACACCGCACTGATCCATGACTTGCATCATTTTGAGGTGGAGCAGTGAAGCTTTGGTGGGGCACTGCCCTTGCTGTGCCTGGCAAGCCTTCCAGGGCGGTCTGGTGGCTTGTCTTCGGGGCAAACTCGTCGTCGCCAGGCTCGCCTGCCCGACAAGGGAGGTTTTTCCCTTAGAGATATCTTGTATCTTTGCTTGACTTGGTCTTCTTGATCTGCACATTGATTCTTCAAATAACTGAAGTCTATTGCTTGGTCTGATCTTGGGTGCTGCAATCTTGTCCTTAGGCCTGTGCATAGTATGGGAAACAGACCCAGGGTTTGTTGCACTGACAGGAGCCCCGCGCCTATCCCGATCGCGCTGCCGGGCATCGTCGGGGTAGGACTAACTAGTGCATAGGTAGGAGCGTAGAAGTGGCTCGCCCTTTGAGATCTTCTTTGCTTCTTCATTAACCTAAGCCCATATTAGTTTCCGGTTCTCCTGCGTGTCGTGTAATGCCAATTGTAGTTGGGAAGATAATGGGCCAGACCTTGCGGAGTACCCACATCCCATGTTCATGGGGCGGTAACTGCCATCCCATTGTTCTTCCCATTCCAAGCGCTTCTGCCACGTGTATTGCATGCATTGCACAGGGCTGGTGGTAGATGCTGAGGGTACGGGAATGGGTGCCATGGCAGAAAGCCAGGCGCCATAGATTGGAGCAGAGGGTCGGCCTTGATTCTTCGAGCCGTTAACGGTGAGGAGGTGCCGGATTGGTCGAACGGGGCGGCAACCTCCACGAAAAAATCTATCCACTTCCCTCGCTCGTGTATAAAAGGACACGCGGGGCGAGACGCTTTCCTACACCTCCTCCTGCCTCCATTCTTGGCATAGTCTTTGGTGATCATGGTGAGTGGTCGGGGGTTTGGTGTTGCTCCAGTGGCAACGACAACTTCTGCTCAACAGCGCCTCCCTCCTACTGAAGATGCGGGGGCTGCGTCCGCTACGAGAAGAGGCGGAAGGGGACGTAGCCGAGGTCATCATTGTGTACGAGGCTGAGGAAGACATGGCGGCACCTTGATTGCGCCGACACCGGACGCTCCTTCCCCGATGGAAGGCCATGTCGGAGACCAACCCTTGGAGTTCGTCATCAGGTTGTGTAAGCCTCCGCACAGCTGTCTCTGCCTCCCCACTCCATTTGCAAGGGCGATCGATCTCGAGCAGCTGCGAGCATTGAAACTGCCCATGAGGGGCTGCCGAAATGGCATCATATGGGTGGATGTAGATTTCCTCGCCCGTCATGTCAGGTACTTCCATTGAGGATGGAAGACTTTTGCCTGCGCCCACAGCTTGTCGGAAGGGTACTTCCTCCATTCTAAGTTAATGGAGGTCGGTTTCCTTTCCGTCAAGGTTTTGGGGAGCTCGGGTGCTCTCTTAGGGTGCTGCGTGGAGAGCTCGACCAACGACGAAAGCTCCTCCTCGAGCGATAGCGACAAGGAGGACAGTGATGGCGATGACGACATCGCCGACTGGGAGGGCGATGACTCCGACTCCGGCTGAACACCAGCTGCACCGTCACCGTCATGGGGCGGCAGCACCATCTGCACCCGCATCTCTTCCCTGGCAAGGTGATTTGCCGGGGAGTTGGGTGTGGTGGTGGAGATGGCGCCCCGGCTCCTCCGGCAGGCTTCCAGCTAGGCCCCGGCAGGTTTCCTCGCGGGCTACAACTTCGTTCACCCTGTCGCATCCTACTAGCCCTGGTGGTGGTGGTTGACGGGTCGTCTCAGTCGATTTCTTCACCATGACCTTCGTCTACACCCTCCCACCCTTGCCGGCTACCTCTCCTGGAGCCCGACAGGGTCAGGCTTGGCTTCTGTCCAGGCGCCCAGGCGCCCTTTTGCCCTCTTCACATCCTGCCGCAGTGCCTAAGAGGAGAGGGACAAGAAAGGGCATCCCAAGGCACTTATCTTTTTTCAATCTTAAATCTGTAGTCACTTGCCAAATTTTAGTTCAAATTATGTAATCTCTTTAATCCATGTTTGTGTCCTGTAAGGTCAGTACTTTTTTGATTAGCATATTAATGAAAAAGATAAACCTTGCCGGGGACTCAGGGATGTGATATTTCCATGTAGAGGTGGGATGCCTCTATGCTTTTAATTAAACAAGTTTCCCCGGGTAGGCTATCCTACCGGCACCCTTAGTTTTGTTGCCGCGGAGTTAGGCCTACCAGGCACAAATCATAAAGCAGGGCCAGCTCCACGCCAGTCCTTTTTCACCAAAATCCACTGCCACAATCCTGACCGAAGCAAGGTTCGAGTCAAGGGATGGGAGCACCTAAGTTTCAAAGGCAACGAGGTTTTCTTATGCACAAGTCCCTACTTACGGAACACATATGGATAAGAGAAGGAACTTATCTGTTTGGCTTGCCGGGGATCGCAATGTATGCTCATCTTCTCTTCTCCTCTTTGCGACCAAGTCCACGACAAGAGCCTGCAGTTTATGCAGATGAAACTGATGCCAGATGCGATTTGATCTAAACGAACATGCTACGCTCATGATATGCTTATGCATGCATGCAATTTGTCGGGGCCCCCCAACACTTCATTTATTTCTCTATTTCTCAGGGTCTTCGCTGGCTTTGTACGAGGGGCTACACGCAACTGAGGCAAATCCTGTACAAAAGGGTGGCTGCCGGGCAGGGCCCGACAGCCGCACCTTACGGGTAGAACTTGCGGAGATGCTCAATATTCCATGAGTTTTGCAACTAAATGCCATCTCCAGTCTCTAGACAGACTGCGCCAGGTCTGGTGACTCGTACTACCCAATAAGGGCCTTCCCACATCGACATCAACTTGTTTGCACCCTTGGCGGACTGAACGCGCCTAAGGACAAGGTCACCTTCCTCAAAACATCGGGCGTGAACCCTGCGGCTGTGGTAGTGATGCAAGGCTTGTTGGTAGCATGTAGCACGCGTACAAGCCCGGAGACGGTTCTCCTCAAGATGCACATTGTCATCATGACGGTGTTGTTCCTGCGCTACTTCATCGTAGGCAATCACTTGAGGTGTAAATGAGTTCTGTGGGGATAACTGCTTTTGCCCATACACTAGGGAGATGGGAGTCTGCTTGGTAGCTCGATTTGGTGTTGTTCTGAGGGACCAAAGAACCACCAGCAGCTCGTGGATCCATGGCCTGTCGCACTTCTGTAGCTTATCAAATGTTCTTGTCTTGAGTCCTAGCAATACTTCAGCATTCGCTCTCTCAGCTTGCCCATTGCTCCTGGGATGTGCAACACAAGAAAATGAGATCTTGCTTCCAAGGGCATGAACATATTGTTGGAAATATGCCCTAGAGGCAATAATAAAATGGTTATTATTATATTTCCTTGTTCATGATAATTGTCTATTGTTCATGCTATAATTGTGTTATCCGAAAATCGTACTACATGTGTGAATACATAGACCACAACATGTCCCTAGTGAGCATCTAGTGTACTAGATCGTTGATCAATGGATGGTTACGGTTTCCTGACCATGGACATTGGATGCCATTGATAATGGGATCACATCATTAGGAGAATGATGTGATGGACAAGAGCCAATCCTAAGCATAGCACAAGATCGTGTAGTTCGTCTGCTAAAGCTTTTCTAATGTCAAGTATCTTTTCCTTAGACCATGAGATTGTGCAACTCCCGGATAATGTAGGAATGCTTTGGGTGTGCCAAACGTCACAAGTAACTGGGTGGCTATAAAGGTGCACTATAGGTATCTCCGAAAGTGTCTGTTGGGTTAGCACAAATCGAGACTGGGATTTGTCACTCTGTATGACGGAGAGGTATCTCTGGGCCCACTCTGTAATGCATCATCATAATGAGCTCAATGTGTCTAAGCAGTTAGTCACAAGATCATGCATTACGGAACGAGTAAAGTGACTTGCCGGTAATGAGATTGAACGAGGTATTTAGATACCGACGATCGAATCTCGGGCAAGTAACATACCGATTGACAAAGGGTATTGTATACGGGATTGACTGAATCCTCGACATCATGGTTCATCCGATGAGATCATCATGGAACATGTGGGAGCCAACATGGGTATCCAGATCCCATTGTTGGTTATTGTCCATAGAGATGTCTCGGTCATGTCCACATGGTTCCCGAACCCGTAGGGTCTACACACATAAGGTTTGGTGACGCTAGAGTTGTTATGGGAATTAGTATGCGGTTACCGAATGTTTTTCGGAGTCCCGGATGAGATCTTGGACATCACAAGGAGTTCCGGAATGGTCTGAAGGTGAAGATCTATATATGGGAAGTCATCATACGGTCACCGGAAGTATTCGGGGGTTTGCCGGTATTGTATCGGGACCACCGAAGGGGTTCCGGGGGTCCACCGGGAGCGTCCACCTGCCCCGGAGGGCCCTATGGGCGGTATGTGGAAGGTACCCAGCCCCTAAGTGGGATGGGCGCCATCCCCCCTAGGGCCCATGCGCCTAGGGTTGGGGGGAACCCTAAAGGGGCGCCCCCCTTGGCTTGGGGGCAAGCCTCCCCCCTTGGCCGCCACCCCCCTCTAGATCTCATCTAGAGGGGCCGGCCCCCTTCCCCCTTCGCCCTATAAATAGAGGGGAGGAGGGAGGGCAGCAGCACCTCATCCAAGGCGCAGCCCTCCCCCTCTCCAACACCCTCTCCTCCTCCGTTGAGCTTGGCGAAGCCCTGCCGGAGAACTGTGAGTTCCACCACCACGCCGTCGTGCTGCCGGAGTTCTTCCCCAACTTCTCCTTCCCCCTTGCTGGATCAAGGAGGAGACGTCCCCATGATGCACATGTGTTGAACGTGGAGGTGCCGTTGTTCGGCGCTTATATCGGAATCAACCGCGATCTGAATCGCTACGAGTACGACTCCTTCATCCGCGTTCTTGTAACGCTTCCGTTTCACGATCTTCAAGGGTATGAAGATACACTCCCCTCTCTCTCATTGCTAGTTTCTCCATAGATTGATCTTGGTGATGCGTATAAAAAATTTAATTTATGCAAAGATCCACAATAGTGGCATCATGAGATAGGTCTATGCGTAGTTTCTATGCACGAGTAGAACACAAGATGTTGTGGGCTTCGATTTTGTCAATTGACTTGTCGTTACTAGTCTTATCTTGATTCCGTGACATAGTGGGATGAAGCGGCCCGGACCGACCTTACACGTACGCTTATGTGAGACTGGTTCCACCGACTGACATGCCCTAGTTGCATAAGGTGGCTAGTGGGTGTTTGTCTCTCCCACTTTAGTCATATCGGATTCGATGAAAAGGGTCCTTATGAATGGTAAATAGAAATTGGCATATCATGTTGTGGTTTTGGCGTAGGTAAGAAACGTCCTTGCTAGAAACCTATAGCAGCCACGTAAAAACATGCAACAACAATTAGAGGACGTCTAACTTGTTCTTGTAGCATATGTTGTGCGATGTGATATGGCCAAAAGGATGTTATGAATGATTTATGTGATGTATGAGATTGATCATGTTCTTGTAATAGGAATCACGACTTGCATGTCAATGAGTATGAC
Organism: Triticum urartu; assembly: GCF_056163025.1. Lineage (NCBI taxonomy): Eukaryota > Viridiplantae > Streptophyta > Magnoliopsida > Poales > Poaceae > Triticum > Triticum urartu. The sequence goes on along the minus strand of NC_141873.1, from coordinate 186,312,976 downwards.
AACCGGTAGGAGCCATAGGAGTTGTCTTAATTTATTATATGACATGCGTGTCAATGATAATGCCATGTAATCTTTATTGCTAACCGTTAGCCATAGTAGTAGAAGTAAGAGTTGGCGAGACAACTTTGTGAAGACACGATGATGGAGATGATCATGGTGTCATGCCGGTGATGATGATGATCGTGGTGCCCCGAAGATGGAGATCAAAAGGAGCAAAATGATATTGGCCATATCATGTCACTATTTGATTGCATGTGATGTTTATCATGTTTATACATCTTATTTTCTTAGAATGACGGTAGATTAAATAAGATGATCCCTCGCTAAAATTTCAAGAAAGTGTCCCCCCTAACTGTGCACAGTTGCGAAGGTTCGTTGTTTCTAAGCACCACGTGATGATCGGGTGTGATAGATTTTGACGTTCGAATACAACGGGTGTAAGCCAGATTTACACATGCAGAACACTTAGGTTGACTTGACGAGCCTAGCATGTATAGACATGGCATCGGAACACGAGAGACCGAAAGGTCGAACATGACTCGTATAGTAGATACGATCAACATGGAGATGTTCACCGTTGATGACTAGTCCGTCTCACGTGATGATCGGACAAGGCCTAGTCGATTCGGATCATGTATCACTTAGATGACTAGAGGGATGTCTTTCTGAGTGGGAGTTCATTAAATAATTTGATTATGAACTTAATTATAATGAACATAGTCTAAAATCTTTGCAATATGTCTTGTAGATCAAATGGCCCACGCTAATGTTGCTCTCAACTTCAACGCGTTCCTAGAGAACACCAGGCTGAAAGAGGATGGTAGCAACTATACGGACTGGGTCCGTAACTTGAGGATAATCCTCATAGATGCCAAAAAAGCATATGTCCTTGAAGCACCGCTAGGTGAAGCGCACATTTTCCTAGCAACTTAAGACGTTATGAATGCCTGGCAGTCGCGTAGTGATGATTAGTCCCTGGTTTAGTGCGGCATGCTTTACAGCTTAGAACCGGGGCTCCAAAAGAGTTTTGAGCAACACGGAGCATATGAGATGTTCCAAGAGCTGAAAATGGTTTTCCATGCTCATGCCTGGGTCGAGAGATATGAAGTCTCCGACAAGTTCTATAGTTGTAAGATGGAGGAGAATAGTTCTGTGAGCGAGCACATACTCAAAATGTCTGGGTTGCACAACCGCTTGTCTAAACTGGGAGTTAATCTCCCGGATGACGCAGTCGTTGACAGAATCCTTCAGTCGCTCCCACCTAGCTACAAGAGCTTTGTGATGAATTTCAATATGCAGGGGATGGAGAAAACCATTCTTGAGGTATATTCAATGCTGAAATCAGCGGAGGTGGAGATCAAAAAGGAACATCAATTGTTGATGGTCAATAAAACCACTAGTTTCAGGAAAGGCAACGGTAAGAAGAACTTCAAGAAGGACGTCAAGGAAGTTGCCGTGCCCAGTAAGCCAGTTGCCGGGAAGAAGCCAAAGGATGGACCCAAGCCTGAGACTGAGTGCATTTATTGCAAGGGAAACGATCAATGGAAGCAGAACTGCCCCAAGTACTTAGCGGATAAGAAGGCCGGCAATACCAAAGGTATATATGATATACATGTTATTGATAAGCACTCGTAGTAGCTCCTGGGTATTTGATGCTGGTGCGGTTGCTCATATTTGTAACTCAAAACAGGAGTTGTAGAATCAACGGAGACTAGCGAAGGATGAGGTGACGATGCGCGTCAGGAATGGTTCCAAGGTCGATGTGATCGCCGTCGGCACGCTACCTCCACATTTACCTACGGGATTAGTTTTAAACCTCAATAATTGTTATGCGAGCTTTGAGCATGAACATTGTATCTGGATCTCATTTAATACGAGAGGGCTACTCATTTAAATTTGAGAATACTGGTTGTTCTCTTTATATGAGAGATATGTTTTATGGTCATGCCCTGTTGGTCAATGGTTTATTCTTATTGAATCTGGAACGTGATGTTACACATATTCATAGTGTGAATGCCAAAAGATGGAAGGTTGATAATGATAGTCCCACATACTTGTGGCACTGCCGCCTTGGTCACATTGGTGTCAAATGAATGAAGAAACTCCATGCAGATGGACTTTTGGAGTCTCTTTATTATGAATCATTTTGACACGTGCGAACCATGCCTCATGGGCAAAATGACCAATACTCCATTCTCCGGAACAATGGAGCGAGCAACCAACTTATTGGAAATCATACATACTGATGTGTGCGGTCCAATGAGCGTTGATGCTAGCGGTGGCTATCGTTATGTTCTCACCCTCACTGATGACTTATGTAGATATGGGTATGTCTACTTAATGAAACACAAGTCTGAGACCTTTGAAAAGTTCAAGGAATTTCAGAGTGAGGTAGAGAATCGATGTGACAGGAAAATAAAGTTCTTATGATCAGATCATGGGGGAGAATATTTGAGTCACGAATTTGGCACGCACTTAAGGAAATGTGGAATTGTTTCACAACTCACGCCGCCTGGAACACCTCAGCGTAATGGTGTGTCCGAACGTCGTAATCGCACTCTATTGGATATGGTGCGATCTATGATGTCTCTTACCGAACTACCGCTATCATTTTGGGGTTATGCTTTAGAGACTGCCGCATTCACTTTAAATAGGGCTCCATCGAAATCCATTGAGACGACCCCGTATGAATTATGGTTTGGGAAAAACCTAAGTTGTCATTTCTGAAAGTTTGGGGATGTGTTGGTTATGTCAAGAAATTTCAACCTGAAAAGCTCGAACCCAAGTCAGAAAAATGCGTCTTCATAGGATACCCTAAGGAAACTATAGGGTAAACCTTCTACCTCAGATCCGAAGGCAAGATCTTTTTTGCCAAGAATGGATCCTTTCTGGAGAAAGAGTTTCTCTCGAAAGAAGTGAGTGGGAGGAGAGTAGAACTTGATGAGGTATTTCCTCTTGAATCGGAGAGTAGCGCAACTCAGGAAGATGTTTCTGTGGTGCTTGCACCGACTAGAGAGGAAGTTAATGATGATGATCATGAAACCTCGGATCAAGTTGCTACTGAACTTCGTAGGTCCACAAGGACACGTTCCGCACCAGAGTGGTACGGCAACCCTGTCCTAGAAATCATGTTGTTAGACAAGTGAACCTTTGAACTATGAAGAAGCGATGGTGGGCTCGGATTCCAATAAATGGCTCGAAGCCATGAAATCTAAGATAGGATCCATGTATGAAAACGAAGTATGGACTTTGATAGACTTTCCTGATGATCGGCAAGCCATAGAGAATAAATGGATCCTTAAGAAGAAGACAGACACAGATGGTAATGTGACCATCTATAAGGCTTGGCTTGTCGTTAAGGGTTACCGAGAAGTTCAAGGGGTTGACTACGATGAGTCCTTCTCACCCGTAGCAAAGTTGAAGTCCGTTCGAATCATGTTAGAAATTGCCGCATTCTATGATTATGAAATATGGCAGATGGACGTCAAAACGACATTCCTTAATTGTTTTCTTAAGGAAGAATTGTATATGATGCAGACGGAAGGTTTTGTCGATCCTAATAATGCTAACAAGGTATGCAAGCTCCAGCACTCAATCTATGGGTTGGTGCAAGCATCTCGAAGTGGGAACATTCACTTTGATGAGATGATCAAAGTGTTTGGGTTTACACAGACTTATGGAGAAGCCTGTGTTTACAACAAAGTGAGTGGGAGCTCAGTGGCATTTCTCATATTATATGTGGATGACATACTATTGATGGGAAATGTTATAGAATTCTTGGAAAGCATAAAGGCCTACTTGAATAAGTGTTTTTCAATGAAGGACCTTGGAGAAGCTGCTTACACATTAGGCATCAAGATCTATAGAGATAGATCAAGACGCCTCATTGGTCTTTCAAAAAGCACATACCTTGACAAGATATTGAAGAAGTTTAATATGGATCAGTCCAAGAAGGGGCTCTTGCCTATATTGCAAGGTGTGAGATTGAGCACGGCTCAATGCCCTACCATGACAGAAGATAGAGAAAAGATGAGTGCCATCCCCTATGCCTCCGCCATAGGATGTATTATGTATGCCATGCCGCCATAGACCTTTCTGTAAGTTTGGTAGGAAGGTACCAAAGTAAAACCGACATGGAACACTGGACAGCGGTCAAGAATATCCTGAAGTACCTGAAAAGGACTAAGGATATGTTTCTCGTTTATGGAGGTGACAAAGAGCTCGTCGTAAAGGGTTACGTCGATGCTAGATTCGACACAGATCTGGATGACTCCATGTCACAAACCGGATATTTGTATATTTTGAATGGTGGGGCAGTCAGTTGGTGCAGTTGCAAGCAAAGTGTCATGGCGGGATCGACATGTGAAGTGGAATACATGGCAGCCTCGGAGGCAGCACATGAAGCAATCTGGATGAAGGAGTTCATTGCCGACCTAGGAGTTATTCCCAATGCGTCTGGCCCGATGACTCTCTTCTGTGACAACACTGGAGCTATTGCCCTTGCCAAGGAACCCAGGTTTCACAAGAAGACTAGGCATATCAAGCGTCGCTTCAACTCCATTCATGAAAATGTTCATTATGGAGACATAGATATTTGTAAAGTTCATACGGACCTGAATGTCACAGATCCATTGACTAAACCTCTTCCACGAGCAAAACATGATCAACACCGGAACTCTATGGGTGTTTGATACATCACAATGTAACTAGATTATTGACTCTAGTGCAAGTGGGAGACTATTGGAAATATGCCCTAGAGGCAATAATAAAATGGTTATTATTATATTTCCTTGTTCATGATAATTGTCTATTGTTCATGCTATAATTGTGTTATCCGGAAATCGTAATACATGTGTGAATACATAGACCACAACATGTCCCTAGTGAGCCTCTAGTTGACTAGCTCGTTGATCAATGGATGGTTACGGTTTCTTGACCATGGACATTGGTTCTTGTTGATAACGGGATCACATCATTAGGAGAATGATGTGATGGACAAGACCCAATCCTAAGCATAGCACAAGATCATGTAGTTCGTCTGCTAAAGCTTTTCTAATGTCAAGTATCTTTTCCTTAGACCATGAGATTGTGCAACTCCCGGATACTATAGGAATGCTTTGGGTGTGCCAAACGTCATAACGTCACTGGGTGGCTATAAAGGTGCACTACGAGTATCTCCGAAAGTGTCTGTTGGGTTGGCATGAATCGAGACTGGGAATTGTCACTCTGTATGACGGAGAGGTATCTCTGGTCCCACTCGGTAATGCATCATCATAATGAGTTCAATGTGTCTAAGTAGTTTGTCACGGGATCATGCATTACAGAATGAGTAAAGTGACTTGCCGGTAACGAGATTAAACGAGGTATTGGTATACCGAGGATCGAATCTCGGGCAAGTAACGTACAGATTGACAAAGGGAACCGTATACGGGATTGATTGCATCCTCAAGATCGTGGTTCATCCGATGAGATCATTGAGGGAGTCCTGGATTAGGGGTCTCAGGACAGCCGGACTATATCCTTTGGCCGGACTGTTGGACTATGAAGATACAAGATTGAAGACTTCGTCTCGTGTCCGGATGGGACTCTACTTGGCGTGGAAGGCAAGCTAGGCAGTACGGATATGGATATCTCCTCCTTTGTAACCGACCTTGTGTAACCCTAACCCCCTCCGGTGTGTATATAAACCGGAGGGTTTTAGTCCGTAGGACAACATACAATCATACCATAGGCTAGCTTCTAGGGTTTAGCCTCTCCGATCTCGTGGTAGATCAACTCTTATAATACTCATATCATCAAGAATAAATCAAGCAGGACGTAGGGTTTTACCTCCATCAAGAGGGCCAGAACCTGGGTAAAACATCATGTCCCCTGCCTCCTGTTACCATCCGCCTTAGATGCACAATTCGGGACCCCCTACCCGAGATCCGCCGGTTTTGACACCGACATTGGTGCTTTCATTGAGAGTTCCTCTGTGTCGTCGCCGTTAGGCTTGATGGCTCCTACGATCATCGATAGCGATGCAGTCCAGGGTGAGACTTTTCTCCCTGGATAGATCTTTGTGTTCGGTGGATTCGCACTGCGGGCCAACGCGCTTGGCCATCTGGAGCAGATCGAAAGTTACGCTCCTGGCCGCCAGGTCAGGTTTGGAAGCTTAAACTTAACGGCCGATATTCGCAGAGACTTGATCTTCGACGGATTCGAGCCCCTACCTTGTGCGCCACGCGGTCACGATGAGTACGATTTAGCTCTACCATCGGACCGTATTCAGGAGATGCACCGACAGCCGCTCCGAGCCTCAATTTGGAGCCAGTTGCGCCATCCATGGACGGGTGGATAGACCCCATCACGGAAGCTGTACCCTTAGCGGCGATCATGCCGAATATCGACCTTACCCTTCACGAGAGCCGTGTTGCCAAACTACCGGATCCTTCTCCGGCCACGGACTCCGAACCGCCTGCGCTCGTTCCTATCAAATCTGATTGGGCGCCGATCATGGAGTTTACCTTCGCGGATATTTTTCAGCACTCACCCTTTGGCGACATACTGAACTCATTAAAGTCTCTCTCCTTGTCAGGAGAGTCCTGGCCGAACTACGTCCGGCAAGATTGGGATGCGGATGATGAAGAAATTCGCCACCCACCCACCACCCACTTAGTAGCCACTGTCGACGACTTAACCGACATGCTCGACTTCGACTCCGAAGACATCGATGGTATGGACGACGATGCGGGAGACGAAGAGGAACCACTGCCCACAGGGTACTGGACAGCCACCTCATCATACGATATATACATGGTGGACACACCCAAAGAAGGCAATGGCGATGAGACAACGGAGGATGACCCCTCCAAAAAGCAACCCAAGCGCCGGCGTCAGCGGCGCCGCTCTAAGTCCCGCCAAGGCAAAAGTGGTGATACCGGCACCGGAGATAATAGCACTCTGAACAGTGCCGAAGACAACAACAATCCCCTCCAGCAAGATTTAGAGCAGGAGGATGGAGGAGCCAGCCCTCCTAAGAGAGCGGCAGATGGAGAGGCGGAGGATGATAATTACATGCCTCCCTCCGAAGACAAGGAAAGCCTGGACGATGACAAATTCGTCGTGCCTGAGGATCCCGTCGAACAAGAGCGCTTTAACCGCCGGCTTATAGCCACGGCAAATAGCCTTAAGAAAAAGCAGCAGCAGCTTCAAGCTGATCAAGATTTGCTAGCTGACAGATGGACTGAAGTCCTGGCGGCCGAGGAATATAAACTCGAACGCCCCTCCAACAGTTACCCAAAGTGTAGGTTGCTACCCCGACTAGAGGAGGAAGCACCGAAACCTACATTCCCAACGTATGAAGCGGCTGATTGGCCACCTCGTGGCTGCGACAGAGAGGCATTCCAGCCAAAAGCTCAGCCCGCACCCCGACGCCATTCAAATAAAAAGGCATGGGGAAATACACCAGACCTGCGAGACATATTGGAGGACAAAGCAAAACATGCAAGATCGATCTATGGATCACGAGGGTGCGCCACTATGCGGGACGATAATCGTCACACCGGATACAGTAAAAGTAAGTCCGGCTGGGCTGAACACAGCGGCCAGGACTCATTCGAGCTGCGTCACGACATAGCCCAGTACAGAGGCGCCGCACACACACTATGCTTCACGGACGAAGTAATGGATCATCAAATCCCAGAGGGTTTCAAACCCGTAAATATAGAATCATACGACGGCACAACAGATCCTGCGATATGGATCGAGGATTTCCTCCTGCATATCCACATGGCCCACGGTGATGATCTACACGCCATTAAATACCTCCCACTCAAGCTCAAAGGACCAGCTCGGCATTGGCTCAATAGCTTGCCAGCAGAGTCCATTGGCTGTTGGGAGGATCTAGAAGCCGCATTCCTCGACAACTTCCAGGGCACTTACGTGCGACCCCCAGATGCCGATGACTTCAGCCACATAATGCAGCAGCCAGAGGAATTAGCCAGGCAATTCTGGACACGGTTCCTAACAAAGAAAAATCAAATCGTCGACTGTCCCGATGCAGAGGCCCTAGCAGCTTTTAAGCACAACATCCGCGACGAGTGGCTCGCCCGGCACTGTCGGTGTTTTGGGAACGGGGGTCCCATGACTTGCCTGCCTGCGGCCTGCGGCGTGGCTCAAAGGGGGGCCTAGCGCGGCCCATCTTCACCAACACAAACCCAAGACCCTCGCGAGGGGCCAAGCCTCGCGGAGCGGACGACACGGAGCTTCCTCAGGCACGGCCTCGTAAGGCTGGCTCGTGAGGAGGCGGAGAGATCAAGGCGGGGTATATCACGAGGTGCCCGTGACGCAAGCCATGACGACCGAGGGCGCCAGGCGGGTGCCAGCCCGCGCAGTGTCCTCCTTTCCTCTTTGGTGCAAAGGGGGCAAGCGCAGCCGCGGAGTACCGAGGCATCAGGAAAAGGTTGCCATTTCGGTGCAACGAGACCAAGACCATGAGGACTACAAGACTGAGGTCATCGTGGAGCCCGAGACGGCGTCATCACCAGAGCTTTGTGCAGGCGAAGACTACTTTTGTCAGGGTAGCTAGTACTAGCTGTCCCCCTTCAAATTAGCCCGCCATTGTTGGCTCCCTTCCCGCTCGATATTTGGGAAGAGGACCAGGGCCTCTATAAATAGGACCAGCCACCCACAGAGCAAAGAGAGGTTCAAAGGGGATAGAGGGATCAAAGGATAAAAGGATCAGAGAGAGAGAGAGAGAGAAAGGTGACTGAGCTCCTCCCGGCAGTTCATCGTCCCAGCCAAGAACAGACCCTCGCGAGGCTGTTCTTCCTTGTATTGTTCATCATCTTCAGCCCAGGAGGCAATCCACCACACCACACACTGGAGTAGGGTATTACACCACAACGGTGGCCCTAACCAGTATAAACCCTGTGTCTCTTGTGTTGTTCTTGCCATAGTTTAGATCCTTGCAAGGCGGAGGGGTGCAGGTAGGCAGGAGGCGAAATCTCCGCGCGCAACCCAGTGTTCGAACCTCAAGGGTCTGTCGGAACCCGAAATCTGACATTTGGCACGCCAGGTAGGGGTGCGCCGGGATTCGTCTTCCACCGCCCCGTTCTCCTCCGACCATCACGCCCATGTCTGACGCCCGTCGGGCCCGCACGGAGCGCCGGGCCGCACTCGCTTCCCGTGTCACCCAGACGGCCCCTGTCAGCGGGCGTCGTCGTCGTTCCCCGTCACCCGCCGTCAACGCCGCCACCAGCCCGTCGTGTGACGAGCAGCAAGCATCGTCCCAGCATCTGTCCGTGCGGCAAGATGGCCGCACCGCAACTCCCTCGCTCACCCGAGCTGGTTCTTCGTCCCGCGTGCTCCGCGCGCCCATGGAGCCCCGCAACCTCTTCCCCGCCCATCACGCTGCACCAACACCCCCGGTCATCGCGGCCCTCTTGGGCGGCTCGCAGGCGCCACCTACACGTCACCATGTCAAGCCGTTCATCCGCCGGGTCAGCGCCTCTTCCATGCGGCAGGGGGCTCCCCTGGACCGGGCAGCGCCCGATACCGGCCTGACCTTCAGCTCGGAGGCCCACCCCTTCAACTCGGCCTGCTCGCGTGCGCTCCCCATGCTGTGCACCCCCACCATCTGCCAGGTGGCCATCACCAGAACCCTCATTGATGGCGGCGCGGGCCTCAGCATGCTCTCGGTCGAGGCCTTCAACCTCCTCCGCATACCCCTAGAACGGCTGCAACCCAGCCGGCCCTTCTCAGGCGTGGGGGGCAAGTCGTCCAGCTCCTTGCGACAGATCCGGCTCCTTGTATCCTTCGGCACCTACGACAACTTCCGCACAGAGCTGGTCGACTTCGACATCGCCCCCATCGGCCTCCCCTACAACGCCATCCTCGGCTACCCAGCGCTGGCCCAGTTCATGGCCGCGACGCATCCGGCGTACAACCTCATGAAGATGCCCGGGAGCAGCGGTGTCCTCACTATGCACAGCCCGCCGACTTGGAGACCCCCGGGCCCAAGGGGGCTGCACCCGCCAAGAAGAAACAGCTGTTCACCCAAGACAAGGTAGAAACCAAGAAGATACCCGTCGATGAGGACGGGTCCACCAATGCCACTTTCACCATAGGCACCCACCTCAAACCCGAGCAGGAGAAGGCCCTGGTCGGGTTCCTGTGCGCGAACAGGAAGGTATTCGCTTGGGAGCCTGACCAGTTGGCAGGGGTCCCTAGGAGTGTAATCGAGCATCACCTCAACGTGTGCCCCAACGTGCGCCCTGTGAAGCAGAAGGCCAGGCGGCAGTCCACAGAAAAGCAGACCTTCATCGTCCAAGAGACCCGCAAATTAGAAGCCGCTGGGGTCATTCGCGAGGTCCAATACCCGCATTGGTTGGCCAACCCTGTCGTTGTGCCAAAGAAGGGAGGGAAGGAGCGCATGTGTGTCGACTTCACCAACCTCAACAAAGCATACCCACAAGATCCTTGGAGCTGTTCAACCTGGCAACCAAGTGTGCCAGGGCCGAGGAAGGGCGTCTCTCCCTCCTCGAGCTGCCTGCCACAGACCCAGAAAAGAAGAAGCCCAAGGCCAAGGATGTGAAGCGCAAGGGGGCTGCTGTGCTCGCAGCAGAACCAGACACCAAGCGGGGCAGAGATCAGCCCGAACCTTCCAAGGGCAGCCGGTACTGTGTGTACCACGACCTCCACACCCACAACACCAACGAATGTCAAGAGCTCCGAGCCGTGCGAGAAGGAAGGATTGGCCGTCGCCCTGACCGCGGTGACCGGGGCTACGGTCGAGGAGGAGGAAGGAACGCATGACGTTGGGAAGACCGTGGCCGGCGCCAAGGGTGGCGCGATCAACCTCGCGAGGATCGCTGGCAAGACCCGCCTCGCGAGGGAGACTGGAGGGATCAGCCTCGCGAGGATTGCTCGCAAGGCAACGCAGGCCTCCCTCCGCTGCCGCCGCAGCCAAGGAGAAACGAGGACCGCCACCAGGACGAGGGGGCTGGGGGCTTCCAGGAGCCGCGCGCGATCGCCTGCATCCTGGGCGAGGCTTAAGCCCCAGCCTCTCAATGCATCTTCAAGCAGTTCGCCCCTGAAGTGAACGCATCCCTCCCCAGGCTCGAAGCTACGCGCCCTCTCAGGTGGTCGGCGTGCACCATCACGTTCAGCTCAGCAGATCAGCTCAAGTGTGCGGATACAGCCGGAGTCCTCCCTATGCTTTGTTCCCCAATCATCAGCAACGTGGTGGTCACCAGGACCCTCATGATGGCGGGGCAGGGCTCAACATCCTGTCCGTGGAAACATTCAACAATCTCCAAGTGCCCTACAGCCAGCTTCACCCAACCAAGCCTTTCTCTGGCATCACCGACGGCTCCACGGTCCCGATTGGGCAGGATCGCCTCCCTGTCACCTTCGGGGCACGCGACAACTACCGCACCGAGCTCATCGACTTTGACGTCGCTCACATTCGCCTGCCTTACAATGCCATCCTTGGGTACCCAGCGCTGGCCAAGTTCATGGCCGTAACTCACCACAGCTACAATGTCCTGAAGATGCCAGGAAGTGGCGGAGTCATCACGGTGCCCTGTGAAGAGAAGGACGCGGTGTGTTCCCTGGAACGAGCCTTTCAGGCCGCGTCACTGGAAGACCCGGATCACGGAAGTAGGAGGCCTCCCGAGACAGCCCGTAAGAAGAAGAAGACATCGTCCGGCCCGACCACTCAGGAGGCAGGCCCCTCTGGGCCCGTGCCTGCCCAGGGGAACCTCCTTCCATCGCATAGGAAAGCGCGCCCGGCGCCCTCCTTAGGCAGGGCTCGGGGGCTCTCCCCTGGAGGGCCACCGACCTAGCTAGGGTCATGAGGGAGGCGCTTGGGCACCACATGGAGGCGTGTTTCGAAGCACGTTTCCCTCAAGAAGGAGCAAGGCAAGGAGAGCCAGACCCTCAGGAGTTCGTCAGCAAGGCCATTCAGGAGCTACAGGAGTCAAGAGTCATGAAAGGCGGCCGCCGCCTACCAGCAGTGGCTCCCCATCCAGGCGAGGATGGTGGGCTGCGCGTCTGCATCGACATACCAGGACTCAACCGAGTCGCCTCTCTGGAGCGGCTCTGGCCCTCGCGAGTGGGGCGCTGCGGAGGTCCATCCCACAGCTACGTTCGCATGCCTTACGGCTTGCCGAACGCAGCTGCCACGTACCAGCGCCTCATGAGGGGTATCACGGAGGCACGAGAGGCCAGGCGTTCCGCAGCCCTGGCGGGGATGGAGATGGTCCGTGAGGAGCCGCCAGCGCCACCGGAGCTTCCCGAGGCCCCTAGGCCTGGGGGCTCGTGAGGATCGTCTTCCGCAGCCCACCAAGTCTGCTACACCAACGCTCCTTCGTCCTCAACGTCATCAGGTGACATCTTTCAAGTTTCATTTCCAGCTGGGAGCGCCCCCCCAGGGCTGCATTATTCCCAGGCTGCATGGGTCCGTCCCTGCAACGTGTATCCCTTTTTATTTCATGTTGTTAGCTTACCTTGTTGGGGGCGCCCCTCGGGCTGCATGATCCCCAAGTCGCTCGGGCCAGACCCAGTGATGTCCGCCTTCCCAGCTCCTATTTAAGTGAATCCACTCCTCCGCGGCTAATGTGCTTGACCTAGTTGCCCGCTCAACTGACAGAACTGCTCCCAAATGGCACGACGCTTGTGCATGGGTCCGTCCCTGCAACGCCGACAAACCTGAATGGCTGAGCTCTGGCCGTAGCAGCCCCGCATGGCGCCACCTCGTCAAAGCCTTCAGTGCCTCATTACCCCTCGGAAGCAACCAACGGCTGACTGTCAATTTTCATGGCAACCCCCTTGTTTTTTTTCTATGAGGGACTTACAAGACCTCCTGAAAGAGCTGCGTCAGGAGAGGCCCTTGCGGTGCCTCCTTCACTCTCGTCCGCATGAACCTCTTGCACGTTAAAGGGGGGGTGCCTGAGCATCGCGACTCAGGGCTCCTACTGGCTCTCCAGCCGTAACCCTCTGGCCTTGTCCACGGCATCGCGACCTGGCATACCAGCGACGGCTGAGACTCGCTCGGGGGCCGGGACCCAAGGACGTAGAGCAGAAAGGGGACCAAAGGCGAGAGGGGAGGGACACGCGAGGACCTCGCCAAGCAACCTCATGCCTGTCGATGCACGGACCCGGCGACACACCAGAAAGCGGCCCCTGATTCTCGAGATAAGTCACCACCCGAAAGCACCAGCTACCGTGGCATCATCCCCGCACCTAATGCAATCCCATGTTAGCGACGCCGCTCTCCTTTCTCAACAAACGACGGCTGCTTGAGCGCCAAAGGGGACCTCCTGAGCATCGCGACTCAGGTGCTCTTACCGGACTCCGGGTCGCTCACCTCCTGGTGTTGACCACGACATCGCGACCTGGCATACCAGCGACGGCTGAAGCCGCCTTGGGACTGGGACCAGTCGGCGCAGAGCACCAAGCCCTCGTGAGGTTCGAAAGGGAGGACTGGGCTAAAATGGAATGAGCAACTCACACAATTCTATGACAAGGGTTATAATAACAAAACAGGATCACAGGGACCTTACAAACCCCCATGGGACGCGTCTTTGATTCCTCGTAGGGAACAGATCCTAAAGGGACACAAACTACGCGCGTCTCTGCAAAAGACGCCATCATCAATAGTGAGCCGTCAAGCACCGACGCTAACCCCATCCAGATCAGAGTCGGCGGCGGCTTGACGAGCCCGCCCTGCTCCAGGAGCGGCGCTGGCTCGGGGGCTCATAGCTGTCGTCGCTCGTCTCCGGAGTCGCGAAGAGCTCGCCAGAGTCGCTGGAACCTCCGATGCCTCCACCGCCTGAGGAGCCGCCAAGGGAGCGGTTGGCGGGCCCAGTCCTCGTCGCAGCAAGGTCCTGGCCACCTCTCCCGGGGCAGCACTCCAGCCGGCGCCCGCTCGCACCAAGGCCTCGACACCACCTAATGGGCCCCCTCATCCGGGCCACGGAGGACGAGCCGTTTCTTCGGTGGGAGCGGGTCTGGTTCCTCCCGGGGAGCCTTTCGCTTCTCTGCCGTCGAGAACCGGCGGAACGGAGCCATCGCAGCAAGACGGAGCATGGACCGAGAAGAAGGAGAAGCAAGGAGGGATGGACTGGAAGGGCGCACGTTGTTCCGTACTTATAGCCGGTGAAGGCCAACCGCTGACCTCCACGATTGCAGGTAATCATGACCTACTTTGCATGCAGGGACTTGTCCAGTCCGTGCAGTTGCCGAGGCGCCATGGGGGAGTGGAGGCGCCCACGTCCAATCAACCACCACGCAGCGCCCAAGGCCGCAGGCTGTTAGGGCCCGCGGCGCTTCGCTCTTGCCCTTCCGCCTCCCTGCACGGACAAGTCCGGGCGCGCCTTGGGCCCGGGGGCTACTGTCGGCGTTCTGGGAACGGGGGTCCCCAGACTTGCCTGCCTGTGGCCTGCGGCGTGGCTCAAAGGGGGGCCCAGTGCGGCCCATCTTCACCAACACAAACCCAAGACCCTCGCGAGGGGCCAAGCCTCACGGGACGGATGACATGGAGCTTCCTCAGGCACAGCCTCGTCAGGCTATCTTGCGAGGAGGCAGAGAGATCAAGGCGGGGTACCTCATGAGGTGCCCGTGACGCAAGCCATGACGACCAAGGGCGCCAGGCGGGTGCCAGCCCGCGTAGTGTCCTCCTTTCCCCTTTGGTGCAAAGGGGGCAAGCGCAGCCGCGGAGTACCGAGGCATCAGGCAAAGGTTGCCGTTTCGGTGTAACAAGACCAAGACCGGGAGGACTGCAAGACGGAGGTCATCGTGGAGCCCAAGACAGCGTCACCACCAGAGCATTGTGCAGGCGAAGACTACTATTGTTAGGATAGCTGGTACTAGCTGTCCCCTTTCAAATTAGCCCGCCATTGTTGGCTCCCTTCCCGCTCGATATTTGGGAAGAGGACTAGGGCCTCTATAAATAGGACCGGCCACCCACGAGAGGTTGAGGGGCAGGCAGAGAGAGAGGAAAGGCAGAGAGAGAGGGGGAGGCAGAGAGAAAAAGGGAAAGGAGAGAGAGAGAGAGAGAGAGAGAGAAGGGTGGCTGAACTCCTCCCAGTGGTTCATCCCCCCAGCCAAGAACAGACCCTCGCGAGGCTGTTCTTCCTTGTATTGTTCATCATCATCAGCCCAAGAGGCAATCCACCACACCACACACTGGAGTAGGGTATTACACCACAACGGTGGCCTGAACCAGTATAAACTTTGTGTCCCTCGTGTTATTCTTTCCATAGCTCAGATCTTAGCGAGGCAGAGGGGCGCAGGTAGGTAGGAGGTGAAGTCTCCGCATGCACCCCAGTGTTCGAACCTTAAGGGTTTGCCAGAACCCTAATCCGACAAGCACCTTGGCCAGGAAAGACGAAATCTGTGGCAGCCCTAACGACACTCATGACCCGCTTTTGTGCGGGAGAAGACAGCTAGCTGGCTCGCAGCAATAACATATCAAAGAACCATGGTACTTCGGATACTAAGGATGGCAATGGTAGGTCACATCGCAACAAACACAAGCGCCGCATTAACAACGACAATACCGAGGATACGACAGTCAATGCCGGATTCAAAGGCTCTAAACCCGGTCAGCGGAAAAAGCCATTCAAAAGAAGCACTTCAGGCCCGTCTAGTTTGGACCGTATACTCAATCGCTCGTGCCAAATAAACGGCACCCCCGACAAGCCAGCCAACCACACCAACAGGGATTGTTGGGTGTTCAAGCAGGATGGCAAGTTAAATGCCGAAAACAAAGATAAGGGGTAACATAGCGATGACGAGGAGGAGCCCCGGCAGCCGAACACCGGAGGACAAAAGAGGTTCCCCCCACAAGTGTGGACGGTGAACATGATATACGCAACCCACATCCCCAAGAGGGAGCGGAAGCGTGCGCTCAGGAACGTATATGCATTGGAGCCAGTCGCCCCAAAGTTCAACCCATGGTCCTCCTATCCGATCACCTTCGATCGCAGGGACCACCCCACCAGTATCCGTCATGGCGGATTTGCCGCACTGGTCCTAGACCCAATCATTGACGGATTTCACCTCACTCGAGTCCTAATGGACGGCGGCAGCTACCTGAACCTGCTTTATCAGGACACAGTATGCAAAATGGTTATAGACCCCTCAAGGATCAAACCCACAAAAACAACCTTTAAAGGTGTCATACCAGGTGTAGAGGCCCATTGCACAGGCTCAGTCACACTGGAAGTGGTCTTCGGATCCCCGGATAACTTCTGAAGCGAAGAGTTAATCTTTGACATAGTCCCGTTCCGCAGTGGCTACCATGCACTGCTCGGGCGAACCGCATTCGCGAGATTCAATGCGGTACCGCATTATGCATATCTCAAGCTCAAGATGCCAGGACCTCGGGGGGTCATAACAGTCAATGGAAACACAGAGCTCTCTCTCTGCACGGAGGAGCACACTGCGGCCCTCGCAGCAGAAGCGCAAAGTAGCCTCTTATGGCAATCCACTAGTTCGGCGATTAAGGACCCGGACACCTTCAAGCGCGCCTGGAGAAATCGGCAACTGGACCTCCTGGCATGTTCAGAGCTCGCATAGCAATGCGGCCCCCACCCCGGTGCCAGCCAAACGGCAAAATCTGTGCCACGAGCACATAATTACGCATTAAAAATACCATGGGCACAGGTGGGGAGGGGGGAACGACTATGGCACGCCCCAAGACACGGCTTCAGCCGCACTAGGGGCTTCCCGCTTTGTTATTTTACTATTTCAGGACTTTAATCTCTGGAAACCCTGTCTAGCAGTATGATTGCCGAACACATGATGCAGCAACCAAGGAGGCAGAAAGCTACGTCACACCACGGAACTCCTAGGTGGATTACGAAAACGAGTGAAATATTTGCTTTAATACTATTTCTCAGCTTGCCCTTGGAAGGGACATGTCAAACAGTCCTACTTTTTGCTTATCGCACTACTTGTATCATTCTGCTTTAACACACATTTTTGAATAAGCAATGCATAGCATTAAGACTATTATTGCATTCTTCCTTTCTATATATATATATATATATATGTTCATTCATGACATCTAGCACCCGTACACTCTGGTACGGCCAATACGCTAGGGGCTTAAACATACCCCAGAATACGGCGTGAGAAGTCCGAACACTTTCGACAGTGCGGCACCCCAAACTTATAGCATTATATGCATCAGCTCCGAATCATGTATTGGGTAAATAGTTGGGTTTGCCCGGCTCCCATGTTTTGGTACCTTACGTTCCACTATATCGGCTAAGGTAGCACTGGGAGAACTACTGCGATTGTGCCCTGTTTCTGCTGGGCTAAGCACCTCAGTAGAGAAAGCTAAAACTAACTGTCATGATAAGGCGAGAGACTGGTTGCTGTTCAAGAGGTTTCGAGTCCCTAAAGACTTATGCCGCTTAGAGCGAGGAGTCGGCCCTGTCCGGCTTAAGGCGTGTATTGCGCCCCGAATTCGGCCTTCCGAATACTAGGGGCTTCGCCAAAATTTAAAATTATAGAATTCTATGGCTAATTGAGAGTGATAACGCATTATATTCCAATTGCCTTGTTCGTTGTGCTGAGCACCTCCCTCGAAGGACCCAAAAATGGGAATAAGAGTGCTCAGGTTTATCCCGAACACCCCAGCACTCGTGGCGTGGGGGCAGAAGCCGACCACTAGCCATCTCTCAGATTTGATAAACAGCCGAACAGAAGGTAATATTTTAAATTCAAACAAGCGTTGCATAGCGCATATGAACAAGTTTTCATAATACAGGATTACAAGAGCAAGTTTACTCAAATATTACATCATTCGTACACTCGTCCGCTACGAGACGGGCACCCTTCAGGACACCCTCATAGTACATCTCGGGGTGGCGATGCTCCTTGCCCTGCGGCGGTCCTTCCTTCACCAGCTTCAGGGCGTCCATCTTGGCCCAGTGCACCTTCGCACGGGCGAAAGCCCGGCGTGCACCTTCGATGCAGACGGACCGCTTGATGACTTCCAGCCGTGGGCAGGCATCCACAAGCCGCCTCACCAGGCCGAAGTAGCTGTTGGGAAGGTCGTCGCCAGGCCACATCCGAACTATAAAGCCCTTCATGGCCTGTTCGGCCGCCTTGTGCAGCTCGATCAGTTGCTTCAGCTGGTCGCTCAGAGGCTTCGAGTGTTCGGTCCCAGTATACTGAGACCAGAACAGCTTCTCCGTTGAGCTTCCCTCCTCGGCCTCGTAAAACTATGCGGCATCCGACACGCTGCAGGGCAAATCTACGTAGACTCCTGGAGAGCTCCGGATTCGGGTAAGTAAAAAGTAATTTATTTTTCACATGCTTGCTTTGCATATAGAATGCCTTACCCGTCGCTATCTTCTTCAGCGCATCAATCTCCTGGAGGGCCTTTTGGGCTTCGGCCTTGGCACTCTTTGCACTCTCAAGGGCCGCGGCAAGCTTGGAGTCTCGCGTCTTCAAGTCAAGCTCCAACACCTCGTGGTTCATCACGAGAGCGTGGAGCTCTTGCTGCACCTCGCCCACCCGTGCCTCTTGTTTTTCCCGCTCGGTGCGCTCTTGGGACGCTTTGTTTTCGTCCTCGGATAGCGCTTGCTTCAGGGTCGCCACCTCGGTCATGGCCCCTGGCACATTTACGACGATCCTATCATTTTGCAATCGCATTCTTTTTATATATATCCATAGACTAAGTACTACTTACCTTTGTTCTCCTCGAGCTGCCTCTTGGCAAGGCCGAGCTCTTCCTCGGACCCTTCGAGGTCCTGCTTCAGTGCAGCGACCTCCGTAGTCAGTGCGGCAGAGGTCAGCAGCGAAGCCTGCATACGCATATAGACATACTTATATTAGACTCCTGCGATATTGTTTAATCCTCTATTAGGCTTTTCTTTGTGAACACCGAACAGAGCATCAGGGGCTACTATCTATGCGGTAATATTTTTCCTATATTTCAAATACTTACCTCAAAGCCTGTTAGAAGGCTGGCACAGGCTTCAGTCAGTCCGCTCTTGGCAGACTGAACCTTCTGGATCACTGCACTCATAATAGTGTGGTGCTCTTCGTCGATGGAAGCGCTGCGAAGCGCTCCTCAGCAGATTGTCCGGTGCCTCTGGATGGACAGAGGTCACAGGCACAGGCGTCTTGCCCCTTTGGAAGGAGGCCGCCTGCCTGAGTCCGGAACAACTGGAGGTTCCGGCGCAGTGTTCGGCTGAAGTTTGAACTCAGAGCCCTCGGGAGCCTCCCTCCCTATGCTCCTGGAGTCCGGAAGGTCGCCTTGACGCGCCTCCAGGATTGTCTCGCCTCGACCCGGTGCCTCTTGAGACAATACCTCGGCATTTTCCGTAGGGCAAGGGGAGGTGTCGGTCGGAAGTGGATCTCTATCCAAGGAGCCGCCCGACGAAGGTACGTCGATACGGGGTTGGGGTCGTGTCATGGTTCTAAGTCTGACAGTAATGCAGGGGGTAAGTATGGAGAGGCGAGGTCTTAGCTATGGAGAGGTTGTAAGGACGCAAGGTTTACGAGTTCAGGCCCTTCTCGGAGGAAGTAAAAGCCCTATGTCTCGGAGCCCGGAGGCGGTCGACTGGATTATGTGTGTATGAGTTACAGAGGTGCGAACCCTTGTCTCGGAGGAGGGGGGTGGCTTATATAGAGTGCGCCAGGACCCCGGCCAGCCCACGTTACGAAGGGTTCAATGTACATTAAGGCAGGGCGTTACTGATAACGCCAGTAATAAAGTGCTATGATGACTATAAAGGCTACTTAATGACCGACCGTTGGCGTGCGGAGTGACTTTAGGTCTCCTGGCCGTCGAGTGGTTGGATCTTGGTCGAGTAATTGCTTCTTGGTCGAATTTCTTCGAGTCTGTCGAGTGGAGCACCTCCAAGTCGATTGAAAGGTGATTTACTCTGGAGGTGTCCTTGGGTAGGGCAGTTAGGACAGGTCCGTGACCCTACCCTAGGTACATAGCTTCATCATTAGCCCCCGAATGGATCGAAGTTTGAGTGGGGATGGAGTTGAGGACTTCTCCGACTCGTTTTCTATGTCGTGAGCATATCTTGTTTCGGATCGACGAACCTGAGTGATGACAGCAACTCCCTTTTCAATCGCCTTGATCCATTCTTAATTCTTCGCCGAGTGAGTTTCTTTAGTTTTAAGGCTCCGAGTGATGGTGCGGAGGAGATCTTTGGTCTGACTTGCTGCCCACGGATTTAGTGGGATCCGAATTTTGGGAAGCGCGCGGGATGGGGGAGGCCGTAGTAATCGGACGGGATAGAGCGGAGCCGCCTCGATCCCTGCGCCATCTTTTTCGCCACGTATCGCTTGCGCGGTCGTTACGGGATTTGACAGAGCCATCTAGGCCTACTTGTCAGCCACTCGGTAGCGGCCTCATATAAGGCGTTGGACCAGAGTCTCCCGAACAGTGAGCCCCATTATCTCTTCTCCTCCTCACGCCTCTCCTCTGCGCTCGCTCTCGCCCCAGCGCCACCGCACCACACGTGTCTCGTCGGCGACAATGGTGAAGGAGAAGACAGCGGCTCTGGAGCGGGCAAAGAAGGCGACGGCGAGGTCGAAGGGGATGGCGATGAGCCGGGGCGGATCTTCCTCGTGGACTGGCCTGCCAAAGGGTTGGATCCAGGGCGATTGGATCCACTCGAGGATCTCCCAAGAAGACCTCGACGACCTGGCCGAGGGAGGGCTGATCCCCTATGACTCGGCGCGGCTTCCGGGGAAGGAATCCGAGCCACAACCCCGGGAGGGTGAGCGCGTTCTTCTTGCCACCCACGTTGACCGTGGGTTTTCCTTGCCTCCTCATCCTTTCTTCCGAAGGTTTCTGAACTACTTTGGGTCTCAACTCCACCATTTTACCCCCAACTCAATCGTTTATCTTGCCGCGTTCATTTCCTTGTGTGAGAACTTCTTGGGTTGTCGACCTCTCTAGGGTCATTTCAAGCATATTTTCACTTGTCGCTCCCAGACAGTGAAAAAGGCTAATCCGAGTGACGAGAGGACCCAAGTGATCCAGATGTGTGGGGGTCTTGGTATCCAGACGAGGGGAAAAAGCTCTTTTCCGGCCATGATTCTTCCTGATTTAGTTCGCGGATGGCAGTCGACTTGGTTCTACTTCAAAGACCAGTTGACGCCAGGGCAATCGACTGGCCTCCCTCCCTTTACGATGGACCAAGTGGAAAAACCCTCCCCTTTGAAGGTGCTCCCGGAGGAGAAGGCGCACGTGAAGGTGTTGGTCAACCGAGTGGTCCAGCTCATTCGCGACGGGGTCACTGGTATGGATCTCTTGGAGGTCTTCCTTCAGCGGCACATCCAACCTCTCCAAGCCCGAGACCACCCGATGTGGATGTATTCGGGTCTAGAAGACTCCACTCGGATCCACCCGGAGGAGGTCGATGATGACACGCTGGAGAAGTGGCTGTCGAGCATTACCGGGAACAAGG
This sequence comes from Triticum urartu, assembly GCF_056163025.1. Taxonomy (NCBI): domain Eukaryota; kingdom Viridiplantae; phylum Streptophyta; class Magnoliopsida; order Poales; family Poaceae; genus Triticum; species Triticum urartu. The sequence goes on along the minus strand of NC_141873.1, from coordinate 186,291,539 downwards.
ACAATCCCAGAGGAGCCAGGAGAGTTCCCCCATTCGACCAATCGCGTGCACTAGAGCAGGTCCTGATTCTGAGTTTTTGCTTGTAACCTGAATTCACTCGCGTAGCTATCTGTATTGCGTCGACTGACTTTGTTCTCCCTGCTTTCTTTCAGGCCATTATTGAAATGTATTCAATGCCCAACGGGGAGCTAGAGCAAGCTCTGGAAGGCGAGGCGAGTGGTGGCGAAAGTGGCGAGTGGACTTCCGATGGTGAAGGGGATGGAGGAAGCGACGACTCAAGTGATGGGGAAGAAGTCGAGTCGCCTCCTCGCATAGAGAGACGATCCAAGCTTGACCAAGAACGGTCGAGTGCCCGCGCCAAGGCAACTGCCCAGGCTGGTCAGTCTTCGAAACGTCCTCGGATCTCTTCACCAACCCTGACTGAGAAGGCGCCAAAGCACCCCAATGTTGCAGAGCCGAAGACTTGGAAGGCCCTGCCAAAAATCAAGATCGATATCCCTGTCGCCTCCACTTGAGTGTCTCTCCTTGTATTCACTCGATGCTCCGCATTGTTTGTTTTTCTTGTTTTAACTGGGCGAACTTTGGAATTGTCAGCGCTGCCACTTCCGGGACCTCAGCTTAAAGGGATGATGATGAGGTGATGGAGGATGTGGTCACTTCTAATCCGGGTATGATTTCTGCCATACTATCTTTCTTCGGTCGATTCAACTGCATCGTGCATCATTGGGTGATGTGATTTTGGCAATTTGAACTTTGCACAGCTCCCAACATTATTGACCTCCCTGATGATGATGAAGAGCCCGAGAGGCCTTTGATGAGGAAGAGTAGGCGAACTCCTGTATGTGAGGCGCTACAGTCGACGCCGAGGGCGAAACCAGTCGTTCAGGACACCGGTTACGTCAATCGTGGTTCTGTTACCTTCGCGGAGCCCCTGTCGAGTGCCTTGCCTTCTTCTTCGACTGCTCAGGCCCCTGTCGACCCGCCTTCAATTTTTGTGACCCATCATGTCCTAGAGGACGAGTTGAATGCTGCTAGGGAAGCCATACACCAGGCGGGCATTATGATGGAGAAGATGAAGATGGTGCGGGACGCTAGCCAAGCCGCCTATGATGCCAGCTCGGCTCTCCCGAGCAACGTTCAGGTTAGTCGGCTATCTGAAGATTCTTTCCATAAATCTTTGCATCTGTACACCCACTAGGTGCGTCGATTGAAGTTTTGGACTAGTGGGGGCACGCTGAGTGCACCCACTGGGTGTAGTCCCCGAGACTACGGTGGACTGCTGGCAGTCGACTGTAGTCTTTTTTTTTGCCGAATGTATAAACCAAACTAGTAGTTTGTCTCTTCCACTCGACTTCGGCGGGTTGGTCGAGTGGAATCAGAACCGGTGGGGGCATGCTAAGTGCACCCACTGGGTGTAGTCCCCGAGACTACGGTGGACTGCTGGCAGTCGACTGTAGTCTGAGTTCCACTTTTTTTTTCTCTTTTTTTTGGACTCGAATTCGGCGGGCCGGTCGAGTGGAATCAGAACCGGTGGGGGCACGCTAAGTGCACCCACTGGGTGTAGTCCCCGAGACTATGGTGGACTGCGGGCAGTCGACCGTAGTCTTAGTATTTATTGCCTTTGTTGTTTTTTGCTGTAAAAATAACTTCTCCCCTTTGATTTTGGAAATCTTGCGATCTTGGAGCTCGCTTTGCTTTCATGGAGAAGCAGCAGATTCAACTGAACCTTGATTTGGAGATCGCCAGGACAGAGCTGCAAAAGGTCAGAGACGGCGCCGCAGGTAAGACGATTTTGTCGACTGGTTAGTTTTAGCCTTGAGTACCCTTCTGCTATTTCCGAATCAATCATCATTTCTTTGCAGAAAAACTGAGAGAAGCTCTGGTGAAGAAGGATTAGGAATTGGCTGCTGCTCGTAAGGAGGCTGACGACAAGACCGCTCTGGCCGAACAGAAGCTGGCTTCGGTCGGCCAGTTAGAAGAAGAGAATACCAGGCTGAAGACCGCTCTGAATGAAGCCAACAGGGAGTGTACACGCTGGAAGAAGGATAACCTCAACCTAAACGAAAAGATGGAAGGCATCGCTCGCAGGAGGGACGATCTGGAGAGCTACCTGAGGAGCCTTGCCAAGAAGTTGTACATCAAGCTTGAAGGTGCACATTTAGTTCCGACCGTTTTTTTTTTGTGTCGACTCAGTGTATGAAAATTGACTTATCCTTGGATCGTGAATGCAGAGTTTTGCCAGAAATTTGGAGAAGAGACTGGGCGGATCGAACCAGGTTTGGATCCAATCAACTCTCCCGTGAAAGATGAAACTGCCATGAATCTGCTCCGACTGGAATCTCGTATCGACGGTGCCGTGGACTACTTGGCTCGACTGAAGGTCGCCATGTCACGGATCGACCCGGCACTTTGGCCAGAGGCTTCGCTCCAAAACGATCTTGAGTCTCTGATGACTCGACTTCACGGAATCCCTGACCGAGTGCAGGAGTGGAAAAAGTCTTCTGCTCATTGTGGCGCTAACGTGGTTCTATCCTTGGTTCGTGTCCACTTCAAGGAGGTGTGACAAGATAAGCTGGCCGCAATCAAGGTCGCAAACACCCAGAAGCACGACTTCCGAACTTTTATGGAGACCTTCATAGCTGCCGCCACTCGGATTGCCGATGGCGTCGACCTGGATGAGTTCGTCGAGCCTTCCAGCCCTCCTCCCGCGGAGTGAACAAACTCATATGTCCTACATTAAATTTGCCTCGGAATGCCGAGTGGTTTTTGTAACCATTAAACTTTTTCGGGATGCGTGCCCGAGTACTTCGATCTGTGATGCGGAACCTTTAGAATTTATCTGAACTTGGTCTATCGTTGAATATCTTTATGAATCTCCTGCTGAGTGAACCCATTCTTTATTCGAGACAACTTTCTGTATTCGCAGCGCAGCTCCGAAGGAGGGGGAAGCAGTCGACCCATGTCTTGTATTTGTGGCGAAGCTCTCCAGGGGAAGGTGGCGGTCGACCCACACCCTGTTACTGCAGAGTGGGACGGAGCGCACATTGTATTTGTGGCGAAGCTCTCCAGGAGAATGTGGCGGTCGACCCACACCCTATTATTGCAGAATGGGACGGAGCGCACATTGTATTTGTGGCAGTCGACCTGCCCCTCGTCGTTCTTGAGGATTGAGATGTGTTTCGAACTTAGGCGAGTACTGGACTACAGCTAAGCCCCCGAGTGGGAGGATAGCTCTCCACTCGGTAGGATTTTTTCAAACTTAGGCGAGTGCCGGACTGCAGCTAAGTCTTCTAGTGAGAGAACTTAGGCGAGTACTGGACTGCAGCTAAGCCCCCGAGTGGGAGGGTTGCTCTCCATTCGGTAGGATTTTTTCAAACTTAGGTGAGTGCCGGACTGCAGCTAAGTCTTCTAGTGAGAGAACTTAGGCGAGTACTGGACTGCAGCTAAGCCCCCGAGTGGGAGGGTTGCTCTACACTCGGTAGGATTTTTTCAAACATAGGCGAGTACTGGACTACAGCTAAGCCCATGAGTGGGAGGGTTGCTCTCCACTCGGTAGGATTTTTTCAAACTTCGGCGAGTGCCGGACTGCAGCTAAGTCTCCTAGTGAGAGAACTTAGGCGAGTACTGGACTGCAGCTAAGCCCCCGAGTGGGAGGGTTGCTCTCCACTCGGTTGGATTTTTTCAAACTTAGGCGACTGCTGGACTGGAGCTAAGTCTTCTAGTGAGAGAACTTAGGCGAGTACTGGACTACAGCTAAGCCCCCGAGTGGGAGGGTTGCTCTCCACTCGGTAGGATTTTTTGAAACTTAGGTGAGTACTGGACTGCAGCTAAGCCCCCGAGTGGGAGGGTTGCTCTCCACTCAGTAGGATTTTTCAAACTTAGGCGAGTGCCGGACTACAGCTAAGTCTTCTAGTGAGAGAACTTAGGGGAGTACTGGACTACAGCTAAGCCCCCGAGTGGGAGGGTTGCTCTCCACTCAGTAGGATTTTTCAAACTTAGGCGAGTCCCGTACTGCAGCTAAGTCTTCTAGTGAGAGAACTTAGGCGAGTACTGGACTGCGGCTAAGCCCCCGAGTGGGAGGGTTGCTCTCCACTCGGCAGGATTTTTTCAAACTTAGGCGAGTGCCGGATTGCAGCTAAGTCTTCTAGTGAGAGAACTTAGGCGAGTACTGGACTGCGGCGAAGCCCCCGAGTGGGAGGGTTGCTCTCCACTCAGTAGGATTTTTCAAACTTAGGCGAGTGCCAGACTGCAGCTAAGTCTTCTAGTGAGAGAACTTAGGAGAGTACTGGACTGCAGCTAAGCCCCCGAGTGGGAGGGTTGCTCTCCACTCAGTAGGATTTTTCAAACTTAGTCGAGTGCCGAACTGCAGCTAAGTCTTCTAGTTAGAGAACTTAGGCGAGTACTGGACTATAGCTAAGCCCCTGATTGGGAGGATTGCTCTCCACTTGGTAGGATTTTTCAAACTTAGGCGAGTGCCGGACTGCAGCTAAGTCTTCTAGTGCGAGAACTTAGGCGAGTACCGGACTGCAGCTAAGCCCCTGAGTGGGAGGATTGCTCTCCACTCGGTAGGATTTTTTCAAACTTAGGCGAGTGCCTGACTGTAGCTAAGTCTCAAGTGAGAGAACTTAGGCGAGTGCTGGACTGCAGCTAAGCCCCCGAGTGGGAGGATTGCTCTCCACTCGGTAGGATTTTTTCAAACTTAGGTGAAACGGATTCGCAACTAAGCCCCCAAGTGGGAGGATTGCTCTCCACTCGGTAGGATTTTTTCAAACTTAGGCGAAACGGATTCGCAGCTAAGCCCCCGAGTGGGAGGCTGGCTCGCCACTCGGTAGGAAACTGTTTTTACAAACTTAGGCTAAGCGGATTCGCAGCTAAGCCACCCACTGGGGGATTTGTTACGCAAACAAAAACAATAATAATCACTGGGAAAATTATAACGCTCTTGTCTTTGATAAATAAACTACAGGAGTTTTTCTTATTACATCTCATCCGAGTGAGAATTCAAGTATAAAAGGGGCGGAGTAGCTCCGCATTCTAGGCTCGTGGCTCATCAATCTGGCGATCGACATTGTAGAGGTGGTATGCTCCATTGTGGAGGACTCTGGTGACTATGAAGGGGCCTTCCCACGTAGGAGCGAGCTTGTGTGGTTTCTGTTGATCCACTCGAAGGACTAGGTCTCCTTCTTGGAAGGCTCGGCTCTTCACGTTTCTGGCATGGAATCGACGCAAGTCTTGCTGATAGATGGTCGATCGAATTAAGGCCATTTCTCTTTCTTCTTGTAGGAGGTCAACTGCGTCCTGCTGGGCTTCTTCTGCTTCCTCTTCTGAGTAGAGCTCGACTCTGGGAGCGTTGTGAAGCAGGTCACTCGGTAAGACTGCCTCGACTCCGTAGACCAGAAAGAATGGGGTTCTTCCGGTCGATCGATTTGGGGTTGTCCTCAATCCCCAAAGGACTGATGGGAGCTCGTTGACCCATGCACCTGCTACGTGCTTGAGATCGCGCATCAATCGGGGTTTCAGTCCTTTGAGAATTAGGCCATTTTCCCTTTCTGCTTGCCCATTCGACTGGGGGTGAGCGACCGAAGCATAGTCGACCCGAGTGCCCTGAGAGGCGCAAAAGGCCCTGAACTTGTCGGAATCGAAGTTTGACCCATTGTCCGTGATGATACTGTGCGGAACTCCATATCTGAATATCAACTCTTTGATGAAACTGATAGCGGTGCAAGCATCGAGATTCTTGATAGGCTTGGCTACAATCCATTTGGTGAACTTGTCGACTGCTACCAGCACATGAGTGAAGCCGCTCCTGCCTGTTCTAAGTGGCCCAACCATGTCCAGCCCCCAAACGGCGAAGGGCCAGATGAGTGGAATGATTTTCAGGGCTGACGCGGGTTTGTGTGGCATATTGGAGTAATACTGGCATCCTTCACATTTGTCGACTATCTCTTTTGCCATCTCATTGGCCCTTGGCCAGTAGAACCCCGCTCGGTATGCTTTAGCCACAATGGTCCGAGAGGACGCATGATGACCACAGGTCCCCGAGTGGATATCGTTAAGGATCATCTGACCTTCTTCTCGTGTAATACACTTCTGGCCGATCCCAGTCACGCTTTCTCTATATAACTGCCCCTTTATGACTGTGAAGGCTTTGGATCGACGGACGATCTATCGAGCCTCTTCTTCATCTTCTGGGAGTTCTATCCTTAGGATGTACGCGATGTACGGTTATGTCCAGACGGGAGTGATAACCAACACTTCCATGATCAGATCGACCAGAGCTGGAACTTCAACTTCAGTCGGATCCGTGGCGCTTTTTGGCTGTGGGGCCTCTTCAGTGAAGGGATCCTCCTGGACTGAAGGTGTGTGGATGTGTTCCAGAAACACATTGCTGGGAATGGCTTCTCTTTTGGAACCTATTATTGCCAAATCATCAGCTGCTTGACTTTTCAGTCGGGGTATGTGGTGAAGCTCTAACCCCTCGAATTTCTTCTCCAACTTCCTCACTGCATTGCAATAACCAGTCATGGCTGGACTTCTGACATCCCATTCCTTCATCACCTGATTAACCACCAAATCTGAGTCACCATAGACCATGTGGCGATGGACGCCGAGTGAGATGGCCATGCGCAACCCATATAAAAGTGCTTCGTATTCTGCCTCATTATTCGAGGAATCGAAGTGGATTTGAAGAATATATCTGAGTTTATCTCCTCTGGGGGAGACCAACACCACTCTGGCACTGGAACCACTCAGCATCTTGGAGCCGTCGAAGAACATAGTCCAATGCTCCGAGTGAATCTGAGTCGGTAGCTGCTATTCAATCCACTCGGCGACGAAATCTGCGATTGCCTAGGACTTGATTGCTTTCTTTGCCTCAAACTTGGTATATAGGGGAAGGAATTCAATTGCCCATTTTGCCACTCGACCGGTTGCATCCCTGTTATGCAAGATCTCTGACAATGGAGCATCGCTGACGACTGTAATGGAATGATCAGAGAAGTAGTGAGCAACTTTCTTGGTGGTCATATAAATCCCATATACAAGCTTCTGATAGTGAGGATATCTTTGCTTTGATGGGGTCAAGACTTCAGAAATATAATATACTGGGCGCTGAACTTTGAAGGTTTTCCCTTCCTCTTCCTGCTTGACCGTAAGTACCGTACTGACGACTTGTCCTGTGGCTGCAATGTAAAGCAGCAAAGGCTCCTTGCTGATTGGGACAGCAAGCACCGGCTGGGTGGAGAGCAGAGCTTTGAGCTCTGCAAATGCTGCATCAGCTTCAGGAGTCCACTCGAACTTGTCGGACTTCTTCATCAATCGGTAAAGAGGCAATGCCTTTTCACCGAGATGAGATATGAATCGACTTAGGGCGGCCAAGCAACTAGTAAGCTTCTGGACGTCGTGCACTCGCACAAGGATTTTCATGCGGAGTATAGTGCCAACTTTTTCTGGATTGGCGTCGATTCCCCGTTCAGAAACGAGAAAACCGAGTAACTTTCCGCCAGGGACTCCGAATGTGCACTTTGATGGATTAAGATTGATATCATACCTCCTGAGGTTGGCAAAGGTTTCAGCAAGGTCAGTCAGCAGGTCAGAACCCTTCCGTGACTTGACCACGATATCATCCATGTATGCTTCTACGTTTCGACTGATTTGAGTGAGTAAACTCTTCTGAATCATCCTCACGAATGTAGCTCCGGCATTCTTGAGGCCGAATGGCATGGTAACATAACAGAAGCACCCGAATCGAGTGATGAAAGTTGTCTTGATCTCGTCAGGTCCATACAGAAGGATCTGATGGTACCCAGAATAGGCGTCCAAGAAAGACAGTCGCTCACATCCCGCGGTCGAGTCGACTATCTGGTCGATGCGGGGGAGAGGAAATGGTCTTTCGGGCAGGCCCGATTGATATGTTTAAAATCAATGCACATGCAAAGTGACTTGTCCTTCTTGGGGACCATGACAACATTGGCGAGCCACTCGGAGTGGTAGATTTCTCGGATGAACTCCGCTGCTAAGAGCCAAGCCACCTCCTCGCCAATAGCCTCTCTCTTTTGGACGGCGGACCATCGGAGATGTTCCTTGACAGGTTTTACTTTTGAGTCGACTCTCAGGCGATGCTCAGCCAGCTCCCTGGGAACACCTGGCATGTCAGAAGGCTTCCATGCGAAAATGTCCCAGTTCTCACGGAGGAACTGGATGAGCGCTTCTTCCTATTTGGAGTCGAGTATTGTCGAGATATGAGTCGGAGCAGCGCTGGGGTCGGTCGGGTGGATGTGAGGTGTCTTCGTATCGCTAGTCGACTGGAAAGCTGACTCTGTAGCGGGCTTCTTGGCTGGCAACAAATCACTTGGGTCTGCAGTCTTATGGCATTCCTGCAACTCCACCACTGCCATCTGCGCGTCGGCGATCTTCGAACCTTTCTGAAAACATTCTTCCGCTTTCTTCCGATTGCCCGTAATGGTGGTCACACCTATGGGGCCAGGCATCTTCAATTTGAGATACATGTAACATGGTCGGTCCATGAAGCGTGCATAAGCCGGCCTGCCTAGAATAGCGTGATAGGCACTCTGGAAGTCCACAACTTCAAACAGCAGCTTTTCTTTGCGGTAATTCTTGGAATCACCGAAAACCACATCTAGAGCAATCTGGCCGAGTGATTCAGCCTTCTTCCCAGGAATTACCCCATGGAAACTCATGTTGCTGGCACTGAGTCTGGACATCGGAATGCCCATCCCTTTCAACCTCTCAGCGTATAATATGTTCAAACCACTGCCGCCATCCATCAGGACTTTGGTCAGTCGAGTGCCTTCAACAACTGAGTCGACCACCAAAGCTTGCCTCCCAGGGGTGGCGATGGGTATTGGGTGGTCGGACTGGTCGAATGTTATGGCAGTCTGAGACCATTTCAGGTAACTAGGTGTCGCCGGAGCGACCATATTCACCTCTTGGTTAATAACTTTCAGTCAACTTTTGCTCTCAACATCAGCAAAAATTATAAGGGTGGAATTGACTTGAGGGTATCCGTCATCACTGTCCTCTTTATCCTCGACCTTGTCTGACTCCTTTTCCTTACCCTTGGGCTGCTTGCCCTGGAACTGCTGGATCAAGAGCCGACACTGCCGAGTGGTATGTTTCGGGTAAATGAAATTACCCTCTTCATCTTTCTTTGTGTGGACGAGACATGGTAAGTCCAACACATCATTCCCCTCCTGGTCTTTATCCTTTTTGGGATTCCAAGGCCCTTTAGGTTTCCCTTTAGACTTTCCTTGGGCCAAAGCTAAGGCTTCCCCGGGAGCCGCTGGCTCGGCTTTCCGCTTCAGTTTCCGATTGGAATTGCCTCCGGTTTCTTGGGCGACTGACTTGATCTTGCCACTTCTGAGTCGATCCTCATCGTCACCATTAGCGTACTTGGTGGCAATCTCCATCATCCGATTCAGGGACATATCTCTGGTTCGACCGAATTTCAAATTCACCTCTCTGTACTTGACGCCTTCCTTGAAGGCACAAACTGCTTGGTGGTCGGGCACATTCTCCACCGAGTGATGTAACGTGATCCATATCTGGATGTAATCCCTCAAAGTTTCATTCGGCTTTTGCACACAAGACCACAGTTCTGTCAGTCCTGATGGTCGCTTGCATGTGCCCTCAAATGTGGTGACGAACACTCGGGAAAGATCTTCCCAATTGTAAATGCTGCTAGGCGCTAACTGGTTTAGCCACGCTCTGGCCGAGCCCTCCAACATGAGAGGCAGGTGCTTCATGGCCACTTCATCATTGCCGCCGCCAATCTGGACGGCCACTCGGTAGTCCTCAAGCCATCTATCGGGCTTGGACTCGCCAGTGAACTTACTGACTCGAGTCGCCAACCTGAAATTGGGAGGAATCACAGCAGCCCTGATGGCTCTACTAAAGCACTCTGGCCCAGAAACATGTACTCTGCTGCTGGCAGGCACATCTCTGTCATGGCCTTGTCACACCCTAGCTAGTCCATGCATTAGAGTGTGCATCATGTTTATTTTTCATCAGAAACTTGAAATGGGGAAGGCAGAACCCCCAGCACCCCTCTTGAAATCAACTAGGGTTTACTAAAAATAATTTCAATGAACCTGAAATGCCCTTCTAAAATGTTCACCCTCTTTGCCTTGGGTTAGAACCTCTGGCAAAATAGGTGCACAATTTTCTAGGTCAACAGAAGGTCATTGAATTAAATCATAAGTATTTGAATTTGGGCATTTAAATGCTATAAAATAATTTAAATGCTCAAATAATTCTAGGAGTAAATGTTTCCTGTTGGAAATAAACTAAACAGAGGCCACATTTATTTTCAGGATTTTTGTAAATGTTCTAGTATTTCAAATAAAGATAAACAGTTGCAGTTTAATAGAAATCAGAAAAAAAAGAAAAGAGAAAGAAGCCCACCTGGGCCTTACCTGTGCTGGCCCAGCCACCTGGCCCGGCCCAGCCTGCTGGCACTGCCAGTCGTCGTCCTCCTCGTGCCAGAAGGACGCGGAGCGCGTGCTCGCGCGCGCCGGCCACGCGCCGGCCACCTCCTGCTTCCGACGACGCCCGGGAGACGCCCTGAAGTGCCACGCGACCCCCACGTCTCCCTCTCATCCTCTCGCACTCTCCCCCTCATCTCTCTCACTCTCCCCCCGCGACGGCCGAGCACGTCCCTCGCCGCCGATCGCCGTAGTCGCCACTACAATCACTCCCTCGCCCCTCCGACGAGCCCATTAGCTCTGCCTCGACTCCCTCGTCCGCCCCACCGAGCCACGCATCGCCGCCTTCGCCCTCGTCTTCAACCTCGGGCACCCGAGCCATCTCCGGTCGATTCGCCGCTGCCAGGACCTCCCCGAGCTCGCTGACCCCCTCTCCGACTTCGATGTGAGCTCCTCTTCCTTTCCCCCTAGCTCCCGTGCTCGATTACGCCCCGTAGCCACCGCCCCCTTTGAGCCCGAGCGCTCCTCGCCGCCGGCCATGGCGCAGCCGTGGCCACAGCCGTGCAAGCCCACAACGGAGTGCCTCACCGTGCTCAGTGCAGCACCAGGAACCCGTAGCCACCCCCAGTTCTCCCTCCCGTGCACCGTAGCGTCAAAACCGACCTCGCCCGAACTCCGGCCACTGCCACGAGCTCGATTCCAGCGAGCTCGCTCCACCCCAGCTCCTCACACTTGCTCCTTTGGATGCGCGAGAGCCTGGGCTTCGCATGGGTGGTCTCCGCGCGTCGATTTGGTCGCCTGAGGGCGTTTTCCGAGCCGTGCCGCCGTCTCGGGCCTCGCCGGCGTCGAGCCGCCGGCGAGTTGACCCAGTTTGACCCTTGGGTGGGCCCAGGTAGGCCCCCCCTGAGTCTATGATAGGTGGGGCCAGTCTGTTAACTAATTTAGGTTTAGTTTTAATTAATTTTAATTAAATCAGTCACTGACATGTGGGCCCAGGCCCCACTAACCACTAATTAGTGTTAATCTAATCTTGCTAATTAGCTGAGAGGCTGACAGAAGGGGCCCACCAGTCAGGTTTGACCTGGGCTGGCGCCTTTGACCTGCTGACGTCACCCTGATGAATTGCTGACGCAGTAATTGATTTTCTGGATTTATTTTTATACAGGAAATTCCAGAAAATAGTTCAAACTTCAAAAAATCATAGAAATTCAACCATAGCTCCAAATGAAATAATTTATATATGAAAAATTATCAGAAAAATTCAATCTATCCATCTGTAATGGTTTCATGCATGACAAAACAAGTTTACCTTGCTGTTTAGGCAGAATAAGGAAATGCACTATTAAGGCCATGTTTAATGAGCTAATATTTGAATCTTTGATTCAAATGAGTTCATTCCTTCCTATTATAACTTGCATTAGGCCAAGACACATTCATATTGCCATGTCATAGCATGCATCATATTGTTGCATATCGTCCTGTGTTGATTGTGTTCCGATGTGTTCTTCGTGGTAGGTTCTGCCTCCGAGGATATTCACGAGTATCCAACTGAAGGGCAGTATCCCACTACCACTCCATCAGGCAAGCAACCCTTAATCATTCCGATACAAACCCATGTTCTCGCTCCTGCTCTTGTTTACTACATTAAGACAACGCAATTCAAACTGCTGTGTGCTACGGTAGTTGAACCCTTATCCTCTGCATGACCTGTCATTGCCACAGTAACTAGATGAAACCCACTAGCATGTGTAGGAGTTGATTGAGGCATGTATGTGATTCCTACCTTGCTATGCCTGCTATGCTTAGAGTTGTGTCAGGTCTGGTTCATCTGGGTGATGGGCCAGAGTGAAATGCTTATGCCGGTAATGTGAGGGATGTGTTGAACATGTTTTGGTAAAGGTATCGATGAGAGGCCATGTAGGAGTACATGGTGGGTTGTTTCATTGAGGCCGTCCCTAAGAACTGAGATCTGTATGTGTGATTTAAGATTCAGCTACTACCATGCATTGGGATCCTTAATTGACCCTCTCGGCTTCTTAATCACCTTAGTACTCTGTCCAGGAGTTGCAAATAGTTTCTGGTGTTTGTAGGATATGTGTTGGCGGCCGTGCGTAGCGCTGACCCTAGGGGTGGGCTATGTTGCGGTAGATACACCATGGCCGGGTATGCCGGGCGCCCGTTTGGCGTCTCGGAACCCTATTCACATAGTTCGGGGCCGTATGTGGAAACCTTGGCCGGACTCCCTGCGGATGGAACCTGGATAGGCGATAAACCTGGACTAGAGACTTAAGTGCTTAGGTAGGCCGTGGCCGACACCCTCGCTGGGCTTCCGCTTGAAGGTTGCCGAGTACATGTCGTGTAAGCGGCGTTAAGTGGTGAAAGCGTGTATGCAGAAGTACACCCCTGCAGGGTATAAAACTATTCGAATAGCCGCATCCGCAGTAAAGGACTACTTCGTTGCCTATACAGTTCATAGACAAGTTAATGGATACTACTAAAATACTCAAGATAAGTTTGAGTACCGAGGATGGCCCTCTCGTAGGATGACGAGGGAGGATCCCCGGTAGAGTATTGTGTTGGTGAGTAGTGGACTCGTGTGCGAAAACTATTTTATTGGTGGAGTTCCGTAGGATAGCTTAGCCAAGAGTCAAAGCTGGCTTGCTGCATCAACCCCACCGCCTTCTTGAGAATAAGCATGTATAGTAGGTTCTGATGTAAGACTTGCTGAGTACCTTTGTACTCATGTTTGCTTATTTATTGTTTTCAGACGACAACACTGCCCCCTCCGATGGGTTTTATGTAGACCTTGACGTCGACGAGTGACTAGCCACCCAGGTGGTGATCCTGGCCATGGAGGGCCCTATGTAGATAGACAGGCTTCGAGAAGCCTTCTTTCATTCTAGAGTCTGTACTCAGACTAGTTGCTTCCGCATGTGCTTGAATGATTGTATGACTTGAGTGTTGGGTCATGTGACCCCTATTTGTATGAACCTGTTATGTATGGCTCTCTGGAGCCTTAAATAAAGTACTTGAGTTGTAGAGTTTTGTTGTGATGCCATGTTGTATGTACTCATATCGGGCATATTGTGTGTATGATTGAAATGCTTGGTATGAGTGGGATCCGATAATCTAGTTGTTTATCCTTGGCAGCCTTTCTTATGGGGAAATGTAGTTTAGTGTTCCTCGAGCCATAGTAGTCCGCTACAGCCCGGTTCACCGGAGTCCTGCTAGCCCAGCACTACTGTTCAGGACACTTGACTGGCCGGCATGTGTTTCACTTCGTCCCTATGTCTGTCCCTTCGGGGAAATGTCAAACGGTGACTTCCGGAGTCCTGTCTAGCCTGCTACAGCCCGGGGTTCCCCGGAGTCCTGTTAGCCCAGTGCTACAGCCCGGAATCACTCGTTGATGACCGACATGTTCGATGTGATTCATGTATGCCTGTCTCCATAGGTCTGTGCCGCTTTGGGTTCACGACTAGCCATGTCGGCCCGGGTTCTCTGTCATATGGATGCTAGCGACACTATCATATACGTGAGCCAAAAGGCGCAAATGATCCCGGGCCATGGTAAGGCGACACCCGTGGGATACCGTGCGTGAGGCCACAAAGGGATATGAGGTGTTACCGGCTAGATCGATGTGATTTGGAATCGGGGTCCTGACAGCGTTGGTATCAGAGCCGGACTGCCTGTAGGTTCGTTGAGCCAAACTGGTCGATGTCGAGTCTAGAAATGCTTTAGTTATATGTAGGGGAATTGATTGTGGGAGGGAACGTAAGGTTCTTTTACTCCTTTCCCTATGCCTCTGATCTGAGTCATTCTCTCCTCATTCAACGTGGGTTAAGGACTAGGCTTCTCTTCCTCTATCAGGTTCACGTGTTACTAATCCGTAGCAGCTTATAGGATTGTTGTTACAAGTCCCAGTTCTGTTTCTACTATTCTCAGTAAGTTGCTAATTGAATCAGAACCTTGATATGATGTTGTTGAGTGGTATTGTGAACTGTTGTGGATGTCTCAAATCTTTTTCTGAGCATTTACAGCCGTTATGCTGTCCAATTTTCCCTAGAAATTCTAATGTCTTTGCATTGTGGTTGTGCTTTCAGATGGCCAACCATGTTCAAAACCAAGTGGTTCACCTGACCCGGTGCCTCGACGTGCCCGGTCATACTGCTATGCTAGTTCGGGTAATGATCGAGACGGGCTACCGTTGGTATCCCGAATACACCGTCGAAGAGCAGTTCCACGACTTTAATCAAAGCCAATATCTCTGCACCGTCAGGATATTTCCTTCTTATCCTGGATCTACCGAGCCCCTTCACTGTTCCTATGGACTCGGGGTTACTGTTGAGATGGCTGTGCAGGATGCTGCCTATTCCATGATGACCATCTTGTGAGTCCGGACTGGCCTGCTTCGGAACACCGACTTCCGTTACATGCCAGCTTCACTTCCGGGAGCGCAAGGGTATCTTTAGGCTATCTATGCTGACTCCACTTAGGAGGACTCATTAACTCGTACCACTGCCGAGTTGCTCGAGGATAAGGACCGAGAGAATCGGGCCTTGAGGCTAGAGCTTTTCAATACCCGTGCTGATCATTGGGCCACATTGACGCGGTTTGCACCTGCGGTGCAAGCTGGATGTATTGATACAAGGGATCTGTATCCTGTGAGATCAGCTCTGCCAGACATGGTGGATTGGCATGATGTAGGAGGCATCACCCCACCCCGTGGTCCCCACAGGCCACCGTTTGTTGGTCCAAGACCTCATCCTAGCCCTTTGGTCCACAGGCTTCTCAGGACTGTCTGTTCCCGGATGGTCATGTTGAACTTCCAGGCTACAGAGGTGACTTCTATGAGAACTACTACGGAGCTGTCTGAGTTAGTAGTAGTACCACTAGTATTGTAGTAGTTGTATTTCCACTGTCCTGCGTGACTTGTGGAATACGACTTAGTGTATAGTCAATTCCGGAGGTGTAGGCAAATAATGTATAGGAGCTTGGAATGCCTCCGATGAGATGTAATGTCTTTCATCATAGTTGTACTGCAGCCTGGGCTTGTACTGAACTATGTATGATGTGTATGATCGTTGGTATATATATGGCAGTTTTATATTACCATGACATACGGATGAACATCTCCGCATTCCGTGTTGTCCATTACATTCTGCACTCCCTTGCTAAGTTTGAGCCATCCTTGTCTAAACCATTGTCTTGTTTTCTCCTAGGATGGTCAACACTCGCAGCAACCCTGCTGTCCCGGAGCAGGGGGAAGCCAGTGCAGCTAGAGGTGAAAATCTGCCTCACCCGCCTTCTCTGGCCGAAGTGATGCTAGAGGTGGAAAGAAACAAGCGTGAGACTAACCGCCTGCTGGAGCAGATTGAGCAGAATACTGTACGCCACCCGCGAAATGACTTGGTGTCAATCAATGACTTTATCAAGCTGTACCCACCAAAGTTCAACCATTCCGTCGAGCCCCTCGACGCGGATGACTGGCTTCGCCGCATCACCCACAAGCTACGTTCTGCCAACGTAGCCGAAGCCGACAAGGTTACTTATGCTGCCTATCACCTCGAAGGCCCTGCTAGCCTTTGGTGGGAAAACTTCGAAGCTATGCGCCCGGTCGGTCAAATCACTACTTGGGCTGAATTCAGTGAGGCTTTCCGTGAGCATCACATTCCGGAAGGTCTCATGGATCGCAAGAGGGAGGAGTTCTGCAACTTCACCTACGGAAGACTGACTGTGCATGCTTACAGTCGTGAATTTGGGAATCTGGCACGTTATGCTCCTGAAGAGGTATCTACTGACGCTAAGAAGCAGGCAAGGTTCCGCAAGGGACTTAGCCCTGAGCTTCGCCGCAATCTCTGTCTGCACGAGTGCACATCCTTTCAGAAGTTGGTCAATAAAGCCATCAGTGCTGAGACAGGCCAGACTGATTATGACGCTTCACGCAAGCACTCCCGTGATTTTGGCTCTTCATCCGGCTCTGGAGCTTAGAAGCGCCGGGTGTGGATTCCAAGCACGACACTGCCACCTAGGTTCATTCCGAGGCCATCCTTTGAGGCGCCTCGTCCCAACCAACAATTTGCACCGCCCAAGCCCTATGGTGGCCCCGCTGCTAATGCTGCTCCTCGCCCCAATGTGGTGACATGCTTTAAGTGTGGAGAGCCGGGTCACTATAGCCGAGAGTGTCCCCAGAACAAAAACCCCAATCAAACTGGAAAGTCCGTTAGCCGTGGTAAGCCAGCGGGGAAGACTTTCTACGCCAAGCCGGCCACCACTGCACGTGGCCATGTCAATTATGTTTCAGCCGAGGAGGCTCATGAGGATCCTAACGTCGTCCTTGGTACGCTCCTTGTTAACTGCCATCCGGCATCTGTTCTTTTCGATACTGGAGCATCTATTTCATTCATATCCGAGAGCTATGCTCGATTGCATAACACGACATTCTGTGACATGCCTTCTACCATGGAAATTCAAACCCCTGGCTCTAGATGGCAAACTTCTAAAGTAAGCCATGGGAACGAAATTCTTGTCGATAGACTTGTCTTCCTTGCATCCTTAATAGCTCTCAAGTCCACGGACATAAAAATCTTCTTGGGTATGGACTGGATGTCAGCTCATTACGCTAAGATTGATTGTGCCACTAGAACCGTTCAACTTACTCACCCATCGGGCAAGACAATTAATATCTTAACTCGAGTGGCCAAGCGCCAGCTTTACTCCCTAAATGCCAACCCCCTTCCAGACCTTGAAGATGTTCCGATAGTCCGAGACTTTCCGGATGTCTTTCCAGAAGAACTGCCAGGTGTTCCACCTAACAGGGATGTAGATTTTGTGATAGATCTTGTTCCAGGAACCGTTCCAATTTCTAGAAGACCCTACAAGATGGGACCCTTAGAACTAGCCGAGATTAAGAACCAACTCGATGAGTCCTTGAAAAAGGGTTTCATCCGTCCTAGTTCCTCTCCTTGGGCTTGCCCCGTCCTCTTCGTTAAGAAGAAGGATGGAACGGATCTAATGGTTGTGGACTACCGACCTGTCAATCTGGTCACCATCAAGAACAAATACCCGCTTCCCAGGATCAACGATCTGTATGATCAGCTCGCTGGATCCTCAGTCTTCTCCAAGATGGATTTGAGGTTGGGCTACCATCAAATCGAAATCAAAAATGGGGACATTCCCAAAACGGCCATTGTTACTCGTTATGGCCAATACGAGTACACCGTCATGTCCTTTGGTTTAACCAATGCCCCGGCTACCATCTCCCGGTTAATGAACTCAGTCTTCATGGAGTACTTGGATAAATTCGTCGTAGTATACCTCGATGACATACTCATCTACTCCAAGAATGAAGAGGAACATGCCGAACATCTAAGGCTGGTATTGATGAAACTTCAAGAGCATCGCCTTTATGCCAAATTCTCCAAGTGTGAATTTTGGTTTCCAGAAGTGACCTATCTAGGCCATGTAATCTCTGGTAAGGGTATTGCTGTCAATCCCGAGCGAGTTCATGCCGTCCTTGATTGGACTCCACCTGAGACGGTCAAGCAAGTTCAGAGCTTCCTTGGCCTAGCGAGCTATTGCCGCCGCTTCGTCGAAAATTTCTCCAAAGTTACTAAACCTCTAACTGAACTCCTCAAGAAAGATAAAAAGTTCGAGTGGACTCCATAGTGCGAGTTCAGCTTTCAGGAACTGAAAAGATGCCTGACATCTGCTCCCGTACTGGTACCACCAGACTTCTCCAAGGACTTTATTATCTATTGCGACGCCTCGCGACAAGGACTAGGTTGCATACTCATGCAAGATCGTCAGGTAATTGCCTATGCTTCACGGCAATTACACCCACATGAGGAAAATTATCCTACACATGATCTAGAGCTTGCAGCTGTAGTCCATGCACTTAAAACCTGGCGACATTACCTTCTCGGTAATCGTTGCGAGATCTTCACCGATCACCAAAGTTTGAAATATATCTTCACTCAACCAGATTTGAATCTCAGGCAAAGACGTTGGGTTGAGTTGATCTCGGATTACGACTTAGGAATAACTTACATCCCGGGCAAAGCCAATGTCATGGCTGATGCGCTAAGCCGTAAGTCCTATTGTAACAACCTGATGTTACAACAAAGTCAACCATTTCTCCATGAGGAATTTCGTAAGCTAAATCTTCACATTGTTCCTCAAGGATTCCTATCCACCCTGGTGGCGAAACCTACCCTCATGGATCAAATCATAACCGCCCAGCGGTATGATAAGGGCATAGCCCGGATTAAGGAAAACATCGCTAGCGGAGTTGCTAAATGTTTCTCCATGGATGAGCGAGGTGCTGTTTTCTTCGAAAACCGTTTGGTGGTTCCCAAGAAACAACATATGCGCCAGTTGATCCTTAAGGAAGCTCATGAATCCCCTCTCACCATTCATCCCGGTAGTACTAAAATGTATCAAGACCTACGCCAGAGGTTTTGGTGGACTAGGATGAAGAGAGAAATCGCTCAATACGTTGCTAGCTGCGACGTCTGTCGTCGTGTTAAAGCAGAGCACCAACGTCCTGTTGGCACGCTTCAACCTTTGGCTATTCCTGAATGGAAATGGGATAAAATCAGTATGGATTTCATCACCGGGTTTCCCAGGACCAAGAGAGGGAATAATGTCATCTTCGTCGTGATCGACCGACTTTCCAAAGTAGCCCACTTTCTACCTGTTCGTGAGAGTATCACCGCTAGCCAGCTAGCCGATTTATACATCTCCCGAATAGTGGCTCTTCATGGTGTTCCATTGGAAATTAACTCAGACCGTGGGAGTCTCTTCACCTCTCGATTTTGGGAAAGTTTCCAAAATGCTATGGGAACTCGTCTCTGTTTTAGTACAGCCTTCCATCCTCAATCAAGTGGTCAAGTAGAGCGAGTCAATCAAATCCTGGAAGATATGCTCCGAGCTTCTGTTATCTCGTTCGGAATGAGTTGGGAGCAATGCCTTCCATTCGCGGAATTTGCTTATACAATAGTTATCAAGCTAGCTTGGGCAAAGCTCCTTTCAAAGTTCTTTATGGACGAAAATGTCGAACGCCTCTTAACTGGTCAGAAACCAGGCAAATACAACTCTTTGGCCCGGATATGATTCAGGAAGCAGAAGAGCAGGTTCGCGTTATTCGTGAGAAATTGAAAACAGCCCAATCTCGTCAAAAGAGTCAATATGATCGTAAACATAAGCCTATGACTTATGAAGTCGACGAGAAGGCTTACCTTCGGGTTACTGAATTAAAGGAAACCCATCGTTTCGGTATCAAAGGCAAATTGGCTCCTCGTGACATTGGACCCTTTCGCATTCTTGCTAAACGAGGAGAAGTTGCCTACCAATTGGAACTACCTCCGCATCTTTCTAGAGTTCACGATGTCTTCCACGTTTCACAACTTAGGCGTTGCTTCGTGGATCCCATCTGTGGAGTGGATCATGAAACGCTTGATCTACAAGATAACCTTTCCTATCGGGAATGTCCCGTTCGTATCCTTGATCAAGCCGAGCGTACCACTCGACGTCAGAATATCAAGTTTCTCAAGGTTCAATGGTCACACCACTCCGATAAAGAAGCCACTTGGGAAAGGGAGGATCGTCTTCGACTCGAGTACCCCACCTTCTTTCCAGAGGATCCTAAATCTCGGGACGATATTCTTTTGAGTGGGGGTGAGTTGTCACACCCTAGCTAGTCCATGCATTAGAGTGTGCATCATGTTTATTTTTCATCAGAAACTTGAAATGGGGAAGGCAGAACCCCCAGCACCCCTCTTGAAATCAACTAGGGTTTACTAAAAATAATTTCAATGAACCTGAAATGCCCTTCTAAAATGTTCACCCTCTTTGCCTTGGGTTAGAACCTCTGGCAAAATAGGTGCACAATTTTCTAGGTCAACAGAAGGTCATTGAATTAAATCATAAGTATTTGAATTTGGGCTTTTAAATGCTATAAAATAATTTAAATGCTCAAATAATTCTGGGAGTAAATGTTTCCTGTTGGAAATAAACTAAACAGAGGCCACATTTATTTTCAGGATTTTTGGAAATGTTCTAGTATTTCAAATAAAGATAAACAGTTGCAGTTTAATAGAAATCAGAAAAAAAGAAAAGAGAAAGAAGCCCACCTGGGCCTTACCTATGCTGGCCCAGCCACCTGGCCCGGCCCAGCCTGCTGGCGCTGCCAGTCGTCGTCCTCCTCGTGCCAGAAGGACGCGGAGCGCGTGCTCGCGCGCGCCGGCCACGTGCCAGCCACCTCCTGCTTCCGCCGACGCCTGGGAGACGCCCTGAAGTGCCACGCGACCCCCACGTCTCCCTCTCATCCTCTCGCACTCTCCCCCTCGTCTCTCTCACTCTCCCCCCGCGACGGCCGAGCACGTCCCTCGCCGCCGAGCGCCGTAGTCGCCACTACAACCACTCCCTCGCCCCTCCGACGAGCCCATTAGCTCCGCCTCGACTCCCTCGTCCTCCCCACCGAGCCACGCATCACCGGAGGCCCTGCATCACCGCCTTCGCCCTCGTCTTCAACCTCGGGCACCCGAGCCATCTCCGATCGATTCGCCGCCGCCAGGACCTCCCCGAGCTCGCTGACCCCCTCTCCGACTTCGCTGTGAGCTCCTCTTCCTTTCCCCCTAGCTCCCATGCTCGATTACACCCCGTAGCCACCGCCCCCTTTGAGCCCGAGCGCTCCTCACCGCCGGCCATGGCGCAGCCGTGGCCACAGCCGTGCAAGCCCACAACGGAGCGCCTCACCGTGCTCAGTGCAGCAACAGGAACCCGTAGCCACCCCCAGTTCTCCCTCCCGTGCACCATAGCGTCGAAACCGACCTCGCCCGAACTCCGGCCACCGCCACGAGCTCGATTCCGGCGAGCTCGCTCCACCCCATCTCCTCACACTTGCTCCTTTGGATGCGCGAGACCCTGGGCTTCGCACGGGTGGTCTCCGGTGTCGATTTGGTCGCCTGAGGGCGTTTTCCGAGCCGCGCCGATGTCTCGGGCCTTGCCGGCGTCGAGCCGCCGGCGAGTTGACCCAGTTTGACCCCTGGGTGGGCCCAGGTAGACTCCCCTGAGTCTATTACAGGTGGGGCCGGTCTGTTCACTAATTTAGGTTTAGTTTTAATTAATTTTAATTAAATCAGTCACTGACATGTGGGCCCAGGCCCCACTGACCACTAATTAGTGTTAGTCTAATCTTGCTAATTAGCTGAGAGGCTGACAGAAGGGGCCCACCAGTCAGGTTTGACCTGGGCTGGCGCCTTTGACCTGCTGACGTCACCCTGACGCATTGCTGACGCAGTAATTGATTTTCTGGATTTATTTTTATACAGGAAATTCCGGAAAATAGTTCAAACTTCAAAAAATCATAGAAATTCAACCATAGCTCCAAATGAAATAATTTATATATGAAAAATTATCAGAAAAATTCAATCTATCCATCTGTAATGGTTTCATGCATGACAAAACAAGTTTACCTTGCTGTTTAGGAAGAATAAGGAAATGCACTATTAAGGCCATGTTTAATGAGCTAATATTTGAATCTTTGAATCAAATGAGTTCATTCCTTCCTATTATAACTTGCATTAGGCCAAGACACATTCATATTGCCATGTCATAGCATGCATCATATTGTTGCATATCGTCCTGTGTTGATTGTGTTCCGATGTGTTCTTCGTGGTAGGTTCTGCCTCCAAGGATATTCACGAGTATCCAACTGAAGGGCAGTATCCCACTACCACTCCATCAGGCAAGCAACCATTAATCATTCCGATACAAACCCATGTTCTCGCTCCTGCTCTTGTTTACTACATTAAGACAACATGATTCAAACTGCTGTGTGCTACGGTAGTTGAACCCTTATCCTCTGCATGACCTGTCATTGCCACAGTAACTAGATGAAACCCACTAGCATGTGTAGGAGTTGATTGAGGCATGTATGTGATTCCTACCTTGCTATGCCTGCTATGCTTAGAGTTGTGTCAGGTCTGGTTCATCTGGGTGATGGGCCAGAGTGAAATGCTTATGCCGGTAATGTGAGGGATGTGTTGAACATGTTTTGGTAAAGGTATCGATGAGAGGCCATGTAGGAGTACATGGTGGGTTGTTTCATTGAGGCCGTCCCTAAGAACTGAGATCTGTATGTGTGATTTAAGATTCAGCTACTACCATGCATTGGGATCCTTAATTGACCCTCTCGGCTTCTTAATCACCTTAGTACTTTGTCCAGGAGTTGCAAATAGTTTCTGGTGTTTGTAGGATATGTGTTGGTGGCCGTGCGTAGCGCTGACCCTATGGGTGGGCTATGTTGCGGTAGATACACCGTGGCCGGGTATGCTGGGCGCCCGTTTGGCGTCTCGGAATCCTGTTCACATCGTTCGGGGCCGTATGTGGAAACCTCGGCCGGACTCCCTGCGGATGGAACCTGGATAGGCGATAAACCTGGACTAGAGACTTAAGTGCTTAGGTAGGCCGTGGCCGACACCCTCGCTGGGCTTCCGCTTGAAGGTTCCCGAGTACATGTCGTGTAAGCGGCGGTAAGTGGTGAAAGCGTGTATGAAGAAGTACACCCCTGCAGGGTATAAAACTATTCGAATAGCCGCGTCCGCAGTAAAGGACTACTTCGTTGCCTATACAGTTCATAGACAAGTTAATGGATACTACTAAAATACTCAAGATAAGTTTGAGTACCGAGGATGGCCCTCTCGTAGGATGACGAGGGAGGATCCCCGGTAGAGTATTGTGTTGGTGAGTAGTGGACTCGTGTGCGAAAACTATTTTATTGGTGGAGTTCCGTAGGATAGCTTAGCCAAGAGTCAAAGCTGGCTTGCTGCATCAACCCCACCGCCTTCTTGAGAATAAGCATGTATAGTAGGTTCTGATGTAAGACTTGCTGAGTACCTTTGTACTCATGTTTGCTTATTTATTGTTTTCAGACGACAACACTGCCCCCTCCGATGGGTTTTATGTAGACCTTGACGTCGACGAGTGACTAGCCACCCAGGTGGTGATCCTGGCCATGGAGGGCCCTATGTAGATAGACAGGCTTCGAGAAGCCTTCTTTCATTCTAGAGTCTGTACTCAGACTAGTTGCTTCCGCATGTGCTTGAATGATTGTATGACTTGAGTGTCGGGTCATGTGACCCCTATCTGTATGAACCTGTTATGTATGGCTCTCTGGAGCCTTAAATAAAGTACTTGAGTTGTAGAGTTTTGTTGTGATGCCATGTTGTATGTACTCATATCGGGCATATTGTGTGTATGATTGAAATGCTTGGTATGAGTGGGATCCGATAATCTAGTTGTTTATCCTTGGCAGCCTTTCTTATGGGGAAATGTAGTTTAGTGTTCCTCGAGCCATAGTAGTCCGCTACAGCCCGGTTCACCGGAGTCCTGCTAGCCCAGCACTACTGTTCAGGACACTTGACTGGCCGGCATGTGTTTCACTTCGTCCCTATGTCTGTCCCTTCGGGGAAATGTCACACGGTGACTTCCGGAGTCCTGTCTAGCCTGCTACAGCCCGGGGTTCCCTGGAGTCCTGTTAGCCCAGTGCTACATCCCGGAATCACTCGTTGATGACCGACATGTTCGATGTGATTCATGTATGCCTGTCTCCATAGGTCTGTGCCGCTTTGGGTTCACAACTAGCCATGTCGGCCCGGGTTCTCTGTCATACGGATGCTAGCGACACTATCATATACGTGAGCCAAAAGGCGCAAACGGTCCCGGGCCATGGTAAGGCGACACCCGTGGGATACCGTGCGTGAGGCCGCAAAGGGATATGAGGTGTTACCGGCTAGATCGATGTGATTTGGAATCGGGGTCCTGACAGGCCTTCTCGGTGAGCTCTGTTCCTGTCGACCAGGCCCTGGACGAGGATGGATCTCGTGTCAAAGCCTGGCCCTCTGGGGTCGACTGGAATCCTTCGCCCACCACTATGAGGGTGTAACGCCCTCAATGCGGCTATATCTCCCACGTGTCGAAGCACGACTTAGAGGCATAACCGCATGGAAAGCAATGTCGCAAGTGAGGTAATCTTCACACAACCCGTGTAATACAATAGGGGAAAAGAAACATAGTTGGCTTACAATCGCCACTTCACACAATTACATGAATAAAGCATTACCATCCAAATACAAACAAGGTCCGACTACGGAACCAAAATAAAAGAAGAACCCCAAATGTGACACGGTCCCCGATCGACCCCAACTGGGCTTACTGATCAACTAGAACGAAACAACACAAAGGACAAGATCTTCATCGAGCTCCTCCTGAGCTTGGTTGCGTCATCTGCACAGACTCAACGGCACCTGCAAACTGGTTTTGGAAGTATCTGTGAGTCACGGGGACTCAGCAATCTCGCACCCTCGCGATCAAGACTAGTTAAGCTTATGGGTAAGGTAAAAGGTATGAGGTGGAGCTGCAGCAAGCGACTAGCATATATGGTGGCTAACATACGCAAATGAGAGCGAGAAGAGAAAGCAATGCACTGTCGATAAAAGTATGATCAAGAAGAGATCTTAAAACAACCAACGTCAAGCATAACTCCAACACCGTGTTCACTTCCCGGACTCCGCTGGAAAGAGACCATCATGGTTACACACGCAGTTGACTCATTTTAATTAAGTTCAGGTTCAAGTTATCTACAACCGGACATTAAAAAATTCCCATCTGCCCATAACCGCGGCCACGGCTTTCAAAAGTTCAAATCCCTGCAAGGGAGTACCAACTTAGCCCATGATAAGCTCTCACGGTCAACGATGGAATAGACCTCCTCTCGAGACGTTCCGATCAGACTCGGTATATCGGTTCTTCAAGACACTTCGACAGGTTAAAACAAGACCAGCAACACCGCCCGAATGTGCCGACAAATCCCGATAGGAGCTGCGCATATCTCATTCTCAGGGCACACTCAGATGAGACTAGCTACGAGTAAAACCAACCCTCAAGTTTCCCCGAGGTGGCCCCGCAGGCAGCTCAGTCGGACCAACACTCAGAGGAGCACTGGCCCGGGGGGGGGGGTTAAAATAATGATGACCCTTGGGTGCGCGACCCCCAAGGGAAAATAAAAGGCTAGGCGGCGAATGGTAAAACCAATGTTGGGCATTGCTGGAAAAGCTTTAATCAAGGCGAACTATCAAGGGGTTCCCATTATCACCCAACCGCGTAAGGAACACAAAATCCGGGAACATAACACCGATATGACAGAAACTAGGGCGGCAAGAGTGGAACAAAACACCAGGCATAAGGCCGAGCCTTCCACCCTTTACCAAGTATATAGATGCATTAATTAAATAAGATATATCGTGATATCCCAACAAGTAAACATGTTCCAATAAGGAACAACATCTCCATGTTCCAACAAGGAACAAACTTCAATCTTCACCTGCAAGTAACAACGCTATAAGAGGGGCTGAGCAAAGCGGTAACATAGCCAAACAATGGTTTGCTAGGACAAGGTGGGTTAGAGGCTTGGATCAACAATATAGGAGGCATGAAGCAAGTGGTAGGTATCGAAGCATAGGCATAGAAAAAGAGCGAGCATCTAGCAAAGCAAAGATAGTAGTGATTTCGAGGGTATGATCACCTTGCCTGAGATCCCGCCAGGAAGAAGAATGAGTCCATGAAGAAGACAAACGGAACATAGACGAATGGGTCCTCAAAACGCGACGTTAACGGAACCAACCCGAAGAAGCAAACACCGGAAAAGAAGCACACAACATAGTAAACAACCAACACATGAACATGAGATGATATGCGGGATGCGGTATGTGATGCATATGCATGATTCGACAAGGAATGAACGAACGTGGCCTTAACTTGGAAAAACCAAGTGTGCCACTGGAAAGATGAGATGAAATCGCTTGAAAACAATATAAAGATCACCGGAATCGGAGTTACGGTTTGGAAATGGCAAGCGATTCAAATATGACACCGGTCTGCGATATACAGCAAATAGCCATCTAAATGCAACAAGATGAATATGCTACAACACTCAAACATGACAACAAAATACATGGCAGGGATCCATTCAAGAAGCTTAACAAAAGTCTAGCACTGAGCTACGGCCAATTCATCCACTAACAGGTTCAAACAAGCATGGCAAAAATTCATATGGTAAACAGATCTCAGACTTAGTGACATTAACACTCGTCTGGAATTTCAGATCAGGTAGCGCTCTTTGGAGCATGAAAACTATAAGCTACAGGGCCTGAACATGGCAAAGTAAAGCATGGCATGGAGCTACTCAAAGAGCTTAACAAAAGTCCCTTAGTGACCTTGCGCCAAAAGGGATCATAAAATGCATTTACAAGCATGTGAACATGGAAAAAACATAATCAGTTCTCAGACTTAGTGAAAACTGGAGCATGCTGAAACAGATATCAAGTAGGCATGTTTACGAGCTCGATGCACTCACTACAGAGCAATCCATGACAATCTAAGCATACACCCATCAAGAATACACAAAATTCAAGCTAGACATGGCAAGAACAATAACATAGCATGCACGGATCAACTACAACATCTTCGGCAAAATCGCTAACAAGTAGACAATCTGCCCAGATTCATGAAGTAGCAAACGTTGAGCTCGATTGATTCAAGCTAGGGTGCTCCAAAATTGCCAACAAAGATATGGATGGATAGATCACTACAATATTAACAAAACATCCTTACTGATCATCCTCAAAAGAGGCACGGATCGCTAGGAAACAACATGAACATATGGCAATATGAGATAAACAGGTCAAGGACTTAGTGGAAATGCTAAGTCCTAGAAATCAGCATTACCAAGTGCCTCACTTTGCAAGCTCGTGCTAGTCAACACACACATCACAAAAATACATGGGTTGCACCTCTGGATAGATGGCAAAACCCTTAACAAAACAGATGTAGAGCTCATGGGCATATGATGCACACAATAATCATGGCAAAAATGACAAATAACTAAATGGAGCAGCAAATCTGACAATTATCTCAAGTAGCACTCTTCTAACAGCATTTCGGGCATCAAGATGAACTCAAAAGAAAATGATGCAATGGAATGAAATGATGTATTCTCTGAGACCAACATTTTGATATGCTACACGCCCAAAACGGAGCCACGGGTGCAAAGTTATGATGCGATGAAAAATGCTAAAATAATCCGGGACTTGGCAGAAAAACGACCTCAGATCCAGGGTTTGTCGGGCACGCGAACCGAGGCGGCGACGGATCTCACCGGAGTTGCCGAGGACGCCAGAGTTGAAGTCACCAGAGTGAGGGGGGATGGATCCGGCCGGACCGTGGCCAGATCTGGCCGGAGCAGAGGTGGCCGGCGTTGGGCAGCGAAGCTCCGGCCGGATGCGGGACGGTGGAGGCGCGAGCGGCGGAGCTTGACGACAGCGGCGGATCGCCGGAGGAAGGCGAGAAGCGGCGTGGCGGCGGGGAGGCGTGCAGCGGCGGAGATCCAGCGGGCGGCGGAGCTTCGGAGTGGGAGGCGCTCGGGACCAGGCGGCGGCGGAGCGGTCAGTCCCGATGGGCTTCGCGGGCTCGCCCCGGGCCTGGGCGGGCCGCGCGGCTGGGAGGCGTCGGGAGGACAGGTGGCGAGCGAGGAGTGGGCGAGGGTGGCTGCTGCGGTGGCGCCGGCCTGTGGCGGCGCGACAATTGGCGGTGGTGAGGTGGAGGGGAGCGGTGGACATGTCCGGGCGCGGTGGGGATTTCGTCCGGCGGCGCGAGGAGGAGGAAGTTAGGGTTCATCCGCGAATTTTGGGAGGGGAGCACATATTTATAGGTAGAGGGAGCTAGGAGAGTCCAAATGAGGTGCGGTTTTCGGCCACGCGATCATGATCGAACGACCGAGATGATGGAGAGGGTTTTGGTGGGTTTTGGGCCACTTTGGAAGGGTGTTGGGCTGCAACACACACGAGGCCTTTTCGGTCCCTCGGTTAACCGTTGGAGCAACAAACGAAGTCCAAATGGTACGAAACTTCACAGGCGGTCTACCGGTAGTAAACCAAGGCCGCTTGGCAAGTCTCGGTCCAATCCGGAAATGTTTAATCCCCACACATGAAAGAAAGGTAGAAATGACCACCGGAGGAGAAGGAGCGCCGGATTGCAAAACGGACAACGGGGAAAATGCTCGGATGCATAAGATGAACATGTATGCAAATGAAATGCACATGATGACATGATATGCGATGCATGACACGCAAGCAATAACAAGGCAACAGCAGCGAATAACTGGAGGACACCTGGCACATCGGTCTCGGGGCGTTACAACACTCCACCACTATGAGAGGATCTCGTCCCGAGATCTAGAATGGCACCGGAGGGACAACGGAAAATAAAAGAAGAGGTAAAACTAAGTTGCTTCATTGACAAACGAGTGAAGGCACGAACCTTGAAGAGGTTATGCAAATATGAGAAAAGAATACAACGGAGATGAACAAAATTGAAAACACACCGATAGAGAGGAGGAACAAAGAAGAACAATTTCGTATAGCGCTCCGGTTGAAAGAGATGCAAGACTTGATAAGATGAAAAGAACTTGATCTTGACAAGAACAAAAAGAAAAAAATAGAAGAGAGCCACATCAAAATGCCTCTGGAAGAAAAGAGAGAATGAAAAAGAGTGAACGAAGGGGAACACGATCTTGAGGGAGCACACTTACAACAAATACTAGAACGGAGTTGTTGAAAATCCAACAACGAAAAGAATAAGCTTGATATGGTGTTATGGAATACATCTCAAATTATGAGGTGACAACCTGCCACTCACGGAAAGAAGAATTGGATTGATATGAACAAGGAGACGAGAAAACTATTTCACCGGGAGAATAAAAGAAGAACTTGGGTCACTTATGAGCACCATTATAGCAACAATCCTTAGGGAAGGCTTTAGGTGAAATATACCCCAAGATAACTCCAATGACGAGATGATGGATTTAAAATATCTCATTCTTAACAACATGTGAATCGTGAAAACATGAACTCAAATATCAAGAATGATGTAAAACCACCTCCAATGATATGGTAGAAAGAATTGCACTCCGGATTGCAAGATGAAGAAAGCTTGAGCTCCTTAGAAAAGAAACTCAATGAAAAACTTCTAGACGGAAATAAATCCTTGATGAACCATCATGAATAGCCTCCATGAAGAACTCCAGTAACAAAAGAATAAAAAGAAAGAGAAATTGAAAACACAAGGTGAATCCTTGCAATGGTTTAGATGGATCTCCGTGATAATTAGAGCTTGGAACTCCGGGAAAGGAAAGATAAAGCATCTCGAACTGAGAATATGATATGATGAACCACTCCGGAAAAAGGAATTAATCACTTGGATGGAACAAGAATAAGAATTATGTTATGCGTATCCTTCAACAATTTAATTGCTAACAAGCAACGGATTTGGCATACTACTTATCCTCGTAGAAAGATTAAGATAGATATAGCGCAAACTTGAGAAAGTCTTCAACGATCCACCGGTAGAATTGAAACCATGAATGAATTGATACGGAAGAGAAATCTTGAACGAACCACTGTAAGAATTAAAAATGAACGAAGAGAATATAAATTAACACCGGGAAAAATTAGCAAGCGAATGAAGATGCTTGAGAGGATGGCAATAAGCTGGAATAACGAATCTTGAAGAGAATGGAGCAATATATGGAGGAACAAATCTTCTTCGGTCTTCAAAATCTAAGAATGACAACGAGAAACACCACCAAGAATTGTTGGGACACTCCGGGATAAAAATGGAAAAGGTTGAGCCAACGATGAAAGAATTTGACAGATCTTGGAGAAAGACATATGACTGCTGAAAATTTAAACTTACATCAAAATTTGAAATGAATTTGAGGATAACTCCGGAAAAATTAGAAGAGTCAGGTAAGACCCTGGGAAAAGACCTGTGGGTTAGGGCCCACTCAAAAGAAACACCGTTGACCGATTTAAAAGAGAGAATGCACCAGTTGAATTAAAAGGCTTGAATGAGATAGCATCCTCGAAAGAGCTTGAACGAAAGCAGAGTGGAAAACACGAATCTTCGAGATATCTTGAGCACTCCGGAACAATAGAATAGCGAGAGGTGAACGATTAAGAATTGCACCGGCATGAGAAAACATTGAAATTCGGAAAAGAATATGATCAACACTGAAAGCTTGAATTGGTTCCACCGGAGAAGAAAAAGAATGGATAATGGTGAACTAGAAACTTCATTAAAATCTTCATGAGCATCACCGGGTACGAACATGAAGGAAGAAGAATGGAGAGACTTCCATAATAAAATGGATACTTGATAAAGAAATCCGAGTCCTAGGAGAAAAAACAAAGGGAGGGAGGGTGGGAAAAACAAAGCCAACTTGGAGATGGATGAAACAAACAACATTGAGAAGAACTGATACTTGATCTTGCAGATGTTGCAATGATCGAATCCACTTGACGAGAAACATGCCAGTTGAAAAGAAATTGAAATGACAAACTCGATGATCGAGAAGGATTGGTATTCACATAGGAATATGAGAACTCCACTTGGAAAAGGTATGGAATCAACATTTGACTTCGAAGCAACTCGAATACCACAACTCAAAACAAAAACAAAGGGTTGGCTTGCAGAATAAGCCGGAACAAACATATGATAGAGATTTCGTCCGAAGTTTTCATGGTGGGGCCTACACGGGCTCGATCGTACAGCACCATCATGTATAAGGCAGTGCACATGACATACGAAGCGTCCCCGAGTTGGCATAGCCAAGGACTCTTTAAGACACAAGGAGGCCACTGTAAAACCGACCGCGAATAGGCGGACCACTAGACAAGAGCTACTTGAATTCCCACTTATAAACTCCCGAAACTTTTCGGTTATGCAATCAGGTGTTGGGGATACAGGGGAAGCATAATATCTCATCCAAAACTAGCAAATCCTACATCCAGCTGTATCCATCCTTCAACACATAAGCAAGAAACCTTCGGAAATCGTCTACCTCAACCTTCGAAAAGCATCCGTTATACAAGTTATGGCAATACTCCCGAACTCCCGCCCCAGTACTGGGTGGCGTCGAGGTTATCTCACCAATGAAATGCATAAAAGAGATTTTCGATGTCGGCGTACTAAACTCAGGTATTCCAGAACTGCAACGATAAAATTATGACGACAACACCTCAGAGCTCAAATCCCCGGGACACTTCCACAAAACCCCTGACATGAGGGACCAAGACAATGTTCTCGTCACAAAACCCTCGGAACGATTCCAAGATACCCGCGTGATCCTAAAATTTTTTTTGGTGAAATTTGAGAAGATAAGAGTCAAAACTCTACGTCAGGATGCCTTACCAGAGTGATGAAGAGACTGGGAAATAAAGAGAATTCCTAAACTCTCCGATATATAATTCCTAAATGACTCAAAACATTTTTCTAGACACAACTCCACCACTAAAAACGATCAAGCAATGGGGCTCCTAAGGTCGGGGAAGGCTCTGATTACCAACTTGTAACGCCCTCGATGAGGCTATATCTCCCACGTGTCGAAGCATGACTTAGAGGCATAACCACATGGAAAGCAATGTCGCAAGTGAGGTAATCTTCACACAACCCATGTAATACAATAGGGGAAAAGAAACATAGTTGGCTTACAATCGCCACTTCACACAATTACATGAATAAAGCATTACATCATCCAAATACAAACAAGGTCCGACTACGGAACCAAAATAAAAGAAGAACCCCAAATGTGACACGGTCCCTGATCGACCCCAACTGGGCTCCACTACTGATCAACTAGAACGAAACAACACAAAGGGCAAGATCTTCATCGAGCTCCTCATGAGCTTGGTTGCGTCATCTGCACGGACTCAATGGCACCTGGAAACTGGTTTTGGAAGTATCTGTGAGTCACGGGGACTCAGCAATCTCGCACCCTCGCGATCAAGACTATTTAAGCTTATGGGTAAGGTAAAAGGTATGAGGTGGAGCTGCAGCAAGCGACTAGCATATATGGTGGCTAACATACGCAAATGAGAGCGAGAAGAGAAAGAAATGCACGGTCGATAAAAGTACGAGCAAGAAGAGATCCTAAAACAACCTACGTCAAGCATAACTCCAACACCGTGTTCACTTCCCGGACTCCGCCGGAAAGAGACCATCACGGTTACACACGCAGTTGACTCATTTTAATTAAGTTCAGGTTCAAGTTATCTACAACCGGACATTAACAAATTCCCATCTGCCCATAACCGCGGGCACGGCTTTCGAAAGTTCAAATCCCTGCAAGGGAGTCCCAACTTAGCCCATGACAAGCTCTCACGGTCAACGAAGGAATAGACCTCCTCCCGAGATGTTCCGATCAGACTCGGTATCTCGGTTCTTCAAGACACTTCGACAGGTTAAAACAAGACCAGCAACACAGCCCGAATGTGCCGACAAATCCCGATAGGAGCTGCACATATCTCGTTCTCAGGGCACACTCAGATGAGACTAGCTACGAGTAAAACCAAGCCTCAAGTTTCCCCGAGGTGGCCCCGCAGGTAGCTCAATCGTACCAACACTCAGAGGAGCACTGGCCCGGGGGGGGTTAAAATAATGATGACCCTTGGGTGCGCGACCCCCAAGGGAAAATAAAAGGCTAGGCGGCGAATGGTAAAACCAATGTTGGGCATTGCTGGAAAAGCTTTAATCAAGGCGAACTATCAAGGGGTTCCTATTATCACCCAACCGTGTAAGGAACGCAAAATCCGGGAACATAACACCGATATGACGGAAACTAGGGCGGCAAGAGTGGAACAAAACACCAGGCATAAGGCCGAGCCTTCCACCCTTTACCAAGTGTATAGATGCATTAATTAAATAAGATATATAGTGATATCCCAACAAGTAAACATGTTCCAATAAGGAACAACATCTCCATGTTCCAACAAGGAACAAACTTCAATCTTCACCTGCAAGTAACAACGCTATAAGAGGGGCTGAGCAAAGCGGTAACATAGCCAAACAACGGTTTGCTAGGACAAGGTGGGTTAGAGGCTTGGCTCAACAATATAGGAGGCATGAAGCAAGTGGTAGGTATCGAAGCATAGGCATAGCAAAAGAGCGAGCATCTAGCAAAGCAAAGATAGTAGTGATTTCGAGGGTATGATCACCTTGCCTGAGATCCCGCCAGGAAGAAGAACGAGTCCATGAAGAAGACAAACGGAACGTAGAAGAACGGGTCCTCACAACGCGACGTTGACGGAACCAACCTAAAGAAGCAAACACCGGAAAAGAAGCACACAACATAGTAAACAACCAACACATGAACATGAGATGATATGCGGGATGCGATATGCGATGCATATGCATGATTCGACAAGGAATGAATGAACCTGGCCTTAGCATGGAAAAACCAAGTGTGCCAATGGAAAGATGAGATGAAATCGCTTGAAAACGATATAAAGATCACCGGAATCGGAGTTCGGTTTGGAAATGGCAAGCGATTCAAATATGACACCGGTCTGCGATATACATCAAGTAGCCATCTAAATGCAACAAGATGAAGATGCTACATCACTCAAACATGACAACAAAATACATAGCAGGGATCCATTCAAGAAGCTTAACAAAAGTCTAGCACTGAGCTACGGCCAATTCATCCACTAACAGGTTCAAACAAGCATGGCAAAAATGCATATGGTAAATAGATCTCAGACTTAGTGAAATTAACACTCGTCTGGAATTTCAGATCAGGTAGCGCTCTTTGGAGCATGAAAACTATAAGCTACAGGGCCTGAACATGGCAAAGTAAAGCATGGCATGGAGCTACTCAAAGAGCTTAACAAAAGTCCCTTAGTGACCTTGCGCCAAAAGGGATCATAAAATGCATTTGCAAGCATGTGAACATGGCAAAAACATAATCAGTTCTCAGACTTAGTGAAAACTGGAGCATGCTGAAACAGATATCAAATAGGCATGTTTACGAGCTCGATGCACTCACTACAGAGCAATCCATGACAATCTAAGCATACACCCATCAAGAATACACAAAATTCAAGCTAGACATGGCAAGAACAATAACATAGCATGCACAGATCAATCCATGACAATCTAAGCATAGACCCATCAAATCGCTAACAAGTAGACAATCTGCCCAGATTCATGAAGTAGCAAAAGTAGAGCTCGATTGACTCAAGCTAGGGTGCTCCAAAATTGCAAACAAAGATATGGATGGATAGATCACTACAATATTAACAAAACATCCTTACTGATCATCCTCAAAAGAGGCACGGATCGCTAGGAAACAACATGAACATATGGCAATATGAGATAAACAGGTCAAGGACTTAGTGGAAATGCTAAGCCTAGAAATCAGCATTACCAAGTGCCTCACTTTGCAAGCTCGTGCTAGTCACCACACACATCACAAAAATACATGGGTTGCACCTCTGGATAGATGGCAAAACCCTTAACAAAACACATGAGCTCATGGGCATATCATGCACACAATAATCATGGCAAAAATGACAAATATCTAAATGGAGCAGCTGATCTAACAATTATCTCAAGTAGCACTCTTCTAACAGTATTTCGGGCATCAAGATGAACTCAAAAGAAAATGATGCAATGGAATGAAATGATGTACTCTCTGAGACGAACATTTTGATATGCTACACGCCCAAAACGGAGCCACGGGTGGAAAGTTATGACGTGATGAAAAATGCTAAAATAATCTGGGACTTGGCAGAAAAACGACCTTCTCAGATCTAGGGTTCGTCGGGCATGCGAACCGAGGCGGCGACGGATCTCGCCGGAGTTGCCGAGGATGCCGGAGTTGAAGTCACCGGAGTGAGGGGGGATGGATCCGGCCGGACCGTGGCCGGATCTAGCCGGAGTAGAGGTGGCCGGCGTTGGGCGGCGAAGCTCCGGCCGGATGCGGGACGGCGGAGGCGCGGGCGGCGGAGCTTGACGGCAGCGGCGGCTCGCCGGAGGAAAGCGAGAAGCGGCGCGGCCGCGGGGAGGCGCGCAGCACCGGAGATCCAGTGGGCGGCGGAGCTTCGGAGTGGGAGGCGCTCGGGACCAGGCGGCGGCGGAGCGCTCGGGTCCCGATGGGCTTTGTGGGCTCTCCCCGGGCCTGGGCGGGCCGCACGGCTGGGAGGCATCGGGAGGACAGGTGGCGAGCGAGGAGTGGGCGAGGGTGGCTGCTGCGGTGGCGCCGGCCAGTTGCGGCACGTCAAGTGGCGGTGGTGAGGTGGAGGGGAGCGGTGGACATGTCCGGGCGCGGTGGGGATTTCGTCCGGCGGCGCGAGGAGGACGAAGTTAGGGTTCATCCGCGAATTTCGGGAGGGGAGCACATGAGGGAGCTAGGAGAGTCCAAATGAGGTGCGGTTTTCGGCCACGCGATCGTGATCGAACGACCGAGATGATGGAGAGGGTTTTGGTGGGTTTTGGGCCACTTTGGAATGGTGTTGGGCTGCAACACACACGAGGCCTTTTCGGTCCCTCGGTTAACCGTTGGAGCATCAAACGAAGTCCAAATGGTACGAAACTTGACAGGCGGTCTACCGGTACTAAACCAAGGCCGCTTGGCAAGTCTCGGTCCAATCCGGAAATGTTTAATCCCCACACATGAAAGAAAGGTAGAAATGACCACCGGAGGAGAACGGAGCGCCCGATTGCAAAACGGACAACGAGGAAAATGCTCGGATGCATAAGATGAACATGTATGCAAATGAAATGCACATGATGACATGATATGCAATGCATGACACGCAAGCAATAACAAGGCAACAACAGCGAATAACTAGAGGACACCTGGCACATCGGTCTCGGGGCGTTACACAGGGCGCCTGTCATCCTGATGGCGAGGCACATATGACCCGCTCCTCGGGGGAGGCGTGGCCACTCGACGTCGACCGTCACGATCAACTCGGTGATCATACTGCTCATGGTTCCCATACTGGTCATGCCGGTCTCCACGTCCCTCACGCCTCGGGGGCGATGTCGGGCTGTGAGCCGACTGGACTGTGTCCGCGGCAACGGATCTGCTGTGAATTCTGTTCCGTGACTGAGAAACTGCGGAATTCTGATCTCCTGCTGCCCGGAGTAACGCTCTGATCTACAGCAAGCCTCTGCCAGCCTCCGACTGGGAAGGCTGAATCGACTCTGCTATACGGGCCGCAGCTGCTAAATTCGGAATCGGAGTCTGATATACTTGTGGGGCCGGGAAGAGCTGACGTCGACTGGATTCGGGAACCCGTTGTCGCGCACACTCGTCGAGTGCTCGCTGGAGGTTCTCCAGTCGAGTGCACTCGGCCAAGTTTGCCAGGCGCGCGTCCTCCAAGGCGCGAGCCTCGGGGGTTTCTCCAACGATAGGAGTGTGCAGCGCATCCATGTTCCAGCGGCGAAGTTCTTCTCTCTGCAGTGACGTGAGAGGCTCGGGAAGATACTCATGGGGACGCGACGGCTCGCCTCCTCCCGCGCCTCCGTCGGTGCGGGTAAAACCGGGGGGACTGGGCGGCCCATCGACCATCAGAACCTCCGCCACCGGATCGCTACTGTCGCACTCGGATGCAGTCTCTTCGGAGCCAGTCGACAGGTCGAACAGGCCGTAGAGGGATTCGTCGGGCTCGATCGCCGCGACTTGAGGGGTGGCCGACTGACGGGCCACCGCGTGTCTCACCCACCGCTGTAGTCTCGACCGACCAGAGCACTTGCGCCGGCGGGAAACGGGGAGGGAGGACAGCATAGGAGCCGACCGGTAGGGGGTCGACAGTTGCCGCAGGAGAACACCGTGGACGCACACGCTAAAGTGCGTTGCCCCGCGGACAGGGAGCGCGTCCACGTCGAGCGGAGCCTCCTGAAGCCAGGCGAAGTCGTCGGCGATGAACGTGAGCGCGCCGAGACGGATCTCGCGGCCCTCCACCAAAACTCTGTTGAAAACCATGATGATTCAGATTGGAAAAGATCGCAACTCCTCCAACAAAACGCTAAAACACCGGCCCCACGGTGGGCGCCAACTGTCGTGGTTCTAAGTCTGACAGTAATGTAGGGGGGTAAGTATGGAGAGGCGAGGTCTTAGCTATGGAGAGGTTGTAAGGACGCAAGGTTTACGAGTTCAGGCCCTTCTTGGAGGAAGTAAAAGCCCTACGTCTCGGAGCCCGGAGGCGGTCGACTGGATTATGTGTGTATGAGTTACAGAGGTGCGAACCCTTGTCTCGGAGGAGGGGGGTGGCTTATATAGAGTGCGCCAGGACCCCGGCCAGCCCACGTTACGAAGGGTTCAATGTATATTAAGGCAGGGCGTTACTGATAACGCCAGTAATAAAGTGCTATGATGACTATAAAGGCTACTTAATGACCGATCTTTGGCGTGCGGAGTGACTTTAGGTCTCCTGGCCGTCGAGTGGTTGGATCTTGGTCAAGTAATTGCTTCTTGGTCGAATGTCTTCAAGTCTGTCAAGTGGAGCACCTCCAAGTCGATTGAAAGGTGATTTACTCTGGAGGTGTCCTTGGGTAGGGCAGTTAGGACAGGTCCGTGACCCTACCCTAGGTACATAGCTTCATCAGGTGGTCTACATAATCATATTCGGCGTTAGGAGAAGCAGTGCGACAAAGGTATACTATGAGTTACTCTGGTATCCGAATACTTACGACTTTGCCAGGGGCTTGGCCCTGAGCAGCCACTCGTCTTCGCCTTCAGCGGCGGTGGTGGAGTAATCCGGAAGGAGGGTCCTCCCCTTCTTGGACCATTCGCCCCCCCCCCCCCCGGTCGGGGCGGCCTTCCTTTTCTTGTCTCCCCCGACTGAAGGGGGAGCATCTTCATCTTCCTCCTCATCTTCGGGGGAGGAGTGCATCGCGGAGTTACCGGACAATGAGTCCGATAGCACCTGGCGTTGGAAACTCTTTCAGGTTCCCTTGGCCTTCTTGGTCTTCTGCGGCACCTTGTAAGGAGCCAGAGTCAGCATCTCCATCAGGAGAGCGTCCGCAGTGTCTTCGGGCAGAGGGGCCGGACAGTTAATCTGCCCCGATGTCTCCACCCAGTCCTGTCAAAGGCATGGAGCTCAGACCCTGCACATGATTAAGCTAGGGGAAATAAATATCCTACTAGATGTATAGAACTCACCGAATGGGCTAGGCGCTTCGCGCTTAGCCCGCGGTCCTCGGTGAGAGAGGGAGGGACCTCAGCACCCTTGAACAGCACCCTCCAGACGTCCTTGTGCGTCATGTCGAAGAGCTCGCTCAGAGTCTGGTGCTGGGCTGGGTCAAACTCCCACAAGTTGAAATCCCGTTGTTGACACGGGAGAATCTGGCGGATGAGCATGACCTGGACTATGTTGACAAGCTTGAGCTTCTTGCTTGCCATATTCTGGATACATTTCTGGAGTCCGTCCAGTTCCACCAATGAACCCTAGGATAGGCCCTTCTCTTTCCAGGAGGTGAGCCGCGTGGCGATTCCGGATTGAAACTCAGGGGCCACCACCCAGTTGGTGTCGCGCGGCTCGGTGATGTAGAACCACATTGATTGCCACCCCTTTATGGTCTCCACGAAGGAGCCTCCAAGCCATGTAACATCAGGCATCTTGCCCACCATGGCTACGATGGGTGGTCGGGGGCCGAGCGACGCGCGTTTCTCTCGTACATACGCGGGTGTGTGCGAGGCGTTGCGCTCTAACTCAACCCGAGCGAGGCGTTGGGCTCTAACTGAACCCGAGCAATTGCACTACAGGCTACGCGTTACTGAACCTGAGCGACCAATCGTTCCCTTGCTATTAACTGAACCCGAGTGATTCCTTCGCTACTACTGCTAACTGAAGCCGATCGATGCTTCCTCTTCATGAATAGTGAGCATTGTTGGGGGTTTGGATGAACAGTTCCCGGTGGGGGGTTCGATGAACACTGCTACCTCTTGAGCACTGCATTGGATTTCCCTGAAGAAGAGAGGATGATGCAGCAAAGTAGCCTAAGTATTTCCCTCGGTTTTTGAGAACCAAGGTATCAATCCAGTAGGAGGCTACGCACGAGTACCACGTACCTACACAAAACAATAGCTCAACGCAACCAACGCGCTTAGGGGTTGTCAATCCCTTCACGGTCACTTACGAAAGTGAGATATGATAGAGATGATAAATAATATTTTTGGTATTTTTGGTATAGAGATGCAAAGTAAAAAGTAAAAGCAAAGTAAAAGAAAAGCAATAATAAAGTGATGGAGATTGATAGGATGAGAAAGAGACCCGGGGGCCATAGGTTTCACTAGTGTCTTCTCTCAAGAGCATAAGTATTCTACGGTGGTTGAACAAATTACTGTTGAGCAATTGACAGAATTGAGCATAGTTATGAGAATATCTAGGTATGATCATGTATATAGGCATCACGTCCGAGACAAGTAGACCGACTCCTGCCTGCATCTACTACTATTACTCCACTCATTGACTGCTATCCCGCATGCACCTAGAGTATTGAGTTAAAAACAGAGTAACGCCTTAAGCAAGATGACATGATGTAGAGGGATAGTTTCATGCAATATGATAAAAAAACCCCATCTTGTTATCCTCGATGGCCACGATACAATACGTGCCTTGCTGCCCCTTCTGTCACTGGGAAAGGACACTGCAAGATCGAACCCAAAGCTAAGCACTTCTCCCATGGCAAGAACAACCAATCTAGTAGGCCAAACCAAACTGCTAATTTTAAGAGACTTGCAAAGATAACCAATCATACATAAAAGAATTCAGAGAAGATTCAAATATTCTTCATAGATAGACTTGATCATAAACCCACAATTCATCGATCTCAACAAACACACCGCAAAAACAAGATTACATCGAATAGATACCCACGAGAGAGGGGGAGAACATTGTATTGAGATCCAAAAAGAGAGAAGAAGCCATCTAGCTACTAACTATGGACCCTAAGGTCTGAAGTAAACTACTCACACTTCATCGGAGAGGCTTGGATGATGATGTAGAAGCCCTCTGTGATCGATGCCCCCTCCGGCGGAGCTCCGGAATAGGCCCCGAGATGGGATCTCGTGGATACAGAAAGTTGCGGTGGTGGAATTAGGTTTTTGGCTCCGTATCTGATCGTTTAGGGGTATGAGGATATATA
The DNA here is from genome assembly GCF_056163025.1 of Triticum urartu. Classification (NCBI taxonomy): domain Eukaryota; kingdom Viridiplantae; phylum Streptophyta; class Magnoliopsida; order Poales; family Poaceae; genus Triticum; species Triticum urartu. The sequence goes on along the minus strand of NC_141873.1, from coordinate 186,251,049 downwards.
TAGGAGGAAGAAGTACGTCGGTGGAGCTTCGAGGGGGCCACGAGGCAGGGGGCGCGCCCTCCACCCTCATGACCGCCTCGTGGCTTTCTTGACGGAGGGTCCAAGTCTCCTGGATCTTATCTGATGAGAAAATCACGTTTCCAAAGGTTTCATTCCATTTGGACTCCGTTTCATATTCCTTTTCTTAGAAACCCTAAAACAGGCAAAAAACAGCAATTCTGGGCTGGGCCTCCGGTTAATAGGTCAGTCCCAAAAATAATATAAAAGTGGATAATAAAGCCTAATAATGTCCAAAACAGTAGATAATATAGCATGGAGCAATCAAAAATTATAGATGCGTTGGAGACGTATCAAGCATCCCCAAGCTTAAGTCCTGCTCGTCCTCGAGTATGTAAATGATAAAAACAGAATTTTTGATGCGGAGTGCTACTTGGCATAATTTCAATGTAAATCTTCTTAATTTTGGTATGAATATTCAGATTCAAAAGATTAAAGACAAAAGTTCATATTGACATAAAAATAATAATACTTCAAGCATACTAACAAAGCAAATATGTCTTCTCAAAATAACATGGCCAAAGAAAGCTATCCCTACAAAATCATATAGTCTGGCTATGCTCTATCTTCACCACACAAAGTATTTAAATCTTGCACAACCCCGAAGACAAGCCAAGCAATTGTTTCATACTTTTGACATTTTCAAACTTTTTCGATCTTCACGCAATACATGAGCGTGAGCCATGGATATAGCACTATATGTGGAATAAAAGGGTGGTTGCGAAGAAGACAAAAGGAGGGGAAGATAGTCTCACATCAACTAGGCGTATCAATGGCTATGGAGATGCCCATAAATACATATCAATGTGAGTGAGTAGGGATTGCCATGCAACGGATGCACTAGAGCTATAAGTATATGAAAGCTCAAAAGAAACTAAGTGGGTGTGCATCCAACTCGCTTGCTCACGAAGACCTAGGGCATTTTGAGGAAGCCCATCATTGGAATATACAAGCCAAGTTCTATAATGAAAAATTCCCACTAGTATATGGAAGTGACATAATGAGAGGCTCTCTATCATGAAGATCATGGTGCTACTTTGAAGCACAAGTGTGGTAAAAGGATAGTAACATTGTCCCTTCTCTCTTTTTCTCTCATTTTTTGTTTGGGCCTTCTCTTTTTTATGGCCTCTTTTTTTCGCCCGGAGTCTCATCCCGACTTGTCGGGGAATCATAGTTTCCATCATCCTTTCCTCACTTGGGACAATGCTCTAAAAATGATGATCATCATACTTTTATTTTTCTTACAACTCAACAATTACAACTCAATACTTAGAACAAAATATGACTCTATATGAATGCCTCCGGCGGTGTACCGGGATATGCAATGAATGAAGAGTGACATGTATGAAAGATTTATGAATGGTGGCTTTGCCACAAATACGATGTCAACTACATGATCATGCTAGCAATATGACAATGATGGAGCATGTCATAATGAACGGAACGGTGGAAAGTTGCATGGCAATATATCTCAGAATGGCTATGGAAATGCCATGATAGGTAGGTATGGTGGTTGTTTTGAGGAAGGTATTTGGTGGGTGTATGATACTGGCAAAAAGTGCGCGGTATTAGAGAGGCTAGCAAGGTGGACGGAAGGAAAGTGCGTATAATCCATGGACTCCACATTAGTCATAAAGAACTCATATACTTATTGCGAAAATCTAGAAGTTATCAAAGCAAAGTATTACGCGCATGCTCCTAGGGGGATAGATTGGTATGAAAAGACCATCGCTCATCCCCGACCACCACTCATAAGGAAGACAATCAATAAATAAATCATGCTCTGACTTCATCACATAACGGTTCACCATACGTGCATGCTACGGGAATCACAAACTTTAACACAAGCATTTCTAAAATTCACAACTACTCAACTAGCCTGACTCTAATATCACCATCCTCATATCTCAAAACAATTATCAAGCAACAATTTTTTCTTAGTATTCAACGCACTCAAAAGAAAGTTTTACAAATCTTGAATACCAAGCATATTATTATTAATAAAATTACCATGCTATTAAGACTCTCAAAATAATCTAAGTGAAGCATGAGAGATCAATAGTTTCTAGAAAACAAATCCACCACCGTGCTCTAAAAGATATAAGTGAAGCACTAGAGCAAAATTATATAACTCAAAAGATATAAGTGAAGCACATAGAGTATTCTATCAAATTCAAAATTATGTATGGCTCTCTCAAAAGGTGTGTACAGCAAGGATTATTGTGGTAAACTAATAAGCTAAGACTCAAATCATAAAAGACGCTCCAAGCAAAACACATATCATGTGGTGAATAAAAATATAGCTCCAAGTAAAGTTACCGATAGAAGTATACGAAAGAGGGGATGCCTTCCGGGGCATCCCCAAGCTATAGATTTTAGGTGTCCTTAGATTATATTTGGGGTGCCATGGGCATCCCCAAGCTTAGGCTCTTTCCACTCCTTGTTCCATAATCCATTAAATCTATACCCAAAACTTGAAAACTTCACAACACAAAACTCAAAGTAGAAAATTTCGTGAGCTCCGTTAGCGAAAGAAAACAAAAGACCACTACAAGGTACTGTAATGAACTCATTATTTATTTATATTGGTGTTATACCTACTGTATTCCAACTTCTCTATGTATTATAAACTATTTTACTAGCCATAGATTCATCAAAATAAGCAAACAACACACGAAAAACAGAATCTGTCAAAAACAGAATAGCCTGTAGTAATCTGTAGCTAGCGAAAGATCTGCTACCCCAAAAATTCTAAAATAAAGTGCTGGACGTGAGGAATTTATCTATTAATCATCTGCAAAAATAATTAACTAAATAGCACTCTCCAAATAAAAATGACAGCAGTTCTCGTGAGCGCTAAAGTTTCTGTTTTTACAGCAAGTTCAATAAGACTTTCCCCAAGTCGCACAAACACTAATTAAACACAAAAAACACAACCAAAACAAAGGCTAAATAATTTATTTATTACTAAACAGGAGCAAAAAGCAAGGAATAAAAATAAAATTGGGTTGCCTCCCAACAAGCGCTATCGTTTAACGGCCCTAGCTAGGCATAACAAGCAATAATAGATCTAGGTATTGCCATCTTTGGTAGGCAATTCTTCAATGAGGAATCTATCTCCCTTAGGAATTTCTTTATTTCTAGTGATTATCAAACTCTTAGGCATAAGATCGAAAAATTCATTTGTAGCAATTGGTTCCTTAATGATAGCAAAAAGATTGTGATGAATACTTATAGATTTAAGATCCGAAGTTTCCTTACTAGAAGATTCACCCTTATTTTTAGGAACATACATGAGCTTGGAAATTTTAGTAGGAGGACTAGGAGTATTCTTTACGGAAGAAAAAGCGGTTCCCAAGTTTGTAATGATACCCTCAAGTTTATCGATTCTAGTAGAATCTAAGTTTATTTTCTCATTGACTATGGGTTCCTTTTCCTTAATATTTTTCAAAGTCATTCTTACCTTAGATCCATATTTGGTAATATGATTGTGGATCTTTTTATCTAGATTTTCAATTAATTCAATAGTAGCAACTTTATTTTCAATAATTTCAAGTCTTTGCATAACATGCTCCAATGTTAACATAGTTCCATTAACCAAAAGAGGTGGTGAGCCAAATAAATCTAACATAGAATTATAAGAATCAAAATTATGGCTACCCAAGAAATTCCCTCGAGTAATGGTATTAAGGATATATCTATACCAAGGACTAGCACCTACATAAAAATTGCGGAGAAGAACTGAAGTAGATTGCTTCCTGGTAGATCTATTTTGAGCATTGCAAATTCTATACCAAGCATATTTTAGATTTTCTCCCTCCCTTTGTTTAAAATATAGAACTTCATTCTCGGGAGACAATGGAGAAGATATGAGACTAGCCATGACGACAAGCAAAAAAACTAACACACGAGCAAACAAAAAGCAAACGGGCAAAAAGAGGCAAATAGAGAAAGAGAGGGAGGATAGAGAGAGAGGGCAAATAAAACGGCAAGGGTGAATTGGGGGAGAGGAAAACGAGAGGCAAATGGAAAATAATGTAATGCGGGAGATAGGGATTGTGATGGGTACTTGGTATGTTGACTTTTGCGTAGAATCCTCGGCAACGGTGCCAGAAATTCTTCTTGCTACCTCTTGAGCACTGCGTTCGATTTCCCCGAAGAGGAGAGGATGATGCAGCAAAGTAGCGTAAGTATTTCCCTCAGTTTTTGAGAACCAAGGTATCAATCCAGTAGGAGGCTACGCACGAGTCCCTCGTACCTACACAAAACAATAGCTCAATGCAATCAACATGCTTAGGGGTTGTCAATCCCTTCACGGTCACTTACTAAAGTGAGATCTGATAGAGTTGATAAATAATATTTTTGGTATTTTTGGTATAGAGATGCAAAGTAAAAAGTAAAAGCAAAGTAAAAGCAAAGCAATAATAAAGTGATGGAGATTGATATGATGAGAAAGAGACCCGCGGGCCATAGGTTTGACTAGTGGCTTCCCTCAAGAGTATAAGTATTCTACGGTGGGTGAACAAATTATTGTTGAGCAATTGACAGAATTGAGCATAGTTATGAGAATATCTAGGTATGATCATGTATATAGGCATCACGTCCGAGACAAGTAGACCGACTCCTGCCTGCAACTACTACTATTACTCCACTCGTCGACCGCTATCCAGCATGCATCTAGAGTATTAAGTTCAAAACAGAGTAACGCCTTAAGCAAGATGACATGATGTAGAGGGATAGTTGCATGCAATATGATAAAAACCCCATCTTGTTATCCTCGATGGCAACGATACAATACGTGCCTTGCTGCCCCTTCTGTCACGGGGAAAGGACACCGCAAGATCGAACCCAAAGCAAAGTACTTCTCCTATGGCAAGAACAACCAATCTAGTAGGCCAAACCAAACTGATAATTCGAAGAGACTTGCAAAGATAACCAATCATACATAAAAGAATTCAGAGAGGATTCAAATATTCTTCATAGATAGACTTGATCATAAACCCATAATTCATCGATCTCAACAAACACACCGCAAAAAGAAGATTACATCGAATAGATCTCCACGAGAGATGGGGAGAATATTGTATTGAGATCCAAAAAGAGAGAAGAAGCCATCTAGCTACTAACTATGGACCGGTAGGTCTGAAGTAAACTACTCACACTTCATCGGAGAGGCTTGGATGATGATGTAGAAGCCCTCTGTGATTGATGCCCCCTCCGGCGCAGCTCCGGAACAGGCCCCAAGATGGGATCTCATGGATACAGAAAGTTGTGGTGGTGGAATTTGTTTTTTTGGCTCCGTATCTGATCGTTTGAGGGTACATGGATATATAGGAGGAAGAAGTACATCGGTGGAGCTTCGAGGGGCCCACGAGGCAGGGGGTGCACCCTAGGGGGGCGCGCCCTCCACCCTTGTGACCGCCTCGTGGCTTTCTTAACGGAGGGTCCAAGTCTCCTGGATCTTATCTGATGAGAAAATCACGTTTCTGAAGGTTTCATTCCGTTTGGACTCCGTTTGATATTCCTTTTCTTCGAAACCCTAAAACAGGCAAAAAACAGCAATTCTGTGCTGGGCCTCCGGTTAATAGGTTAGTCACAAAAATAATATAAAAGTGGATAATAAAGCCCAATAATGTCCAAAATAGTAGATAATATAGCATGGAACAATCAAAAATTATAGATACGTCGGAGACGTATCAAACACCATGCCATGGTGTTGCTGCTAGATGAACAATACCCCATCGATCGGGCCGATGGAGGGGTGGATGAACAAGACCCCGTGGAGGGCTGGATGAACAGGACGACCCCGTGGAGGGCTGGTTGAACAGTAGCCGGTAGAGGGCTGGATGAACAGTAGCCCATGGAGGGGTGGTTGTACAGGACCCCGTGGAGAGGGCTGGTTGAACAGTAACCAGTGGAGGAACTCGTGGTGGAGGCTGGATGAACAGGAGCCAGTGGATGAACAATCTCAGGTGGAGGCTGGAGGAGGTCGACGGTGGATGAACAGTAGCCCATGGAGGCTGGAGGAGGTCAACGGTGGAGAAGAACATTATCCCGTAGAGTGCTGTTTTGTGGTACACCACACCCCTCCCAATGAACAGGACCCCCGTTTTGACTATAGCGCTCCCACACAAGTCCGTTTCCTCCATTTTGCGATACGCCACAGCCCACTCGATCAAGAGGACCCCGTTTTGACCGTAGGAAGTCCAAGAGAAACCTGTTTCCTCCGTTTTGCCGTACGCCAGACCTCTCCTGATGAACAGGATCCCGTTTCGACCATGGCTGGTCGAACACAAGGTCGTTTCCAACGTTCTACGGTACGCTAGGCCTCGTTTCCATTGCCTATTCCGTCCAAGCCGGTTGGCTCTCGATGAACAGCACGCGTTTCGTTTCCCCCTGATGAACACGACGCATTCCGTTGCCTCCCCATGAACACGATCCCTGGCCGTACGTATACGCGAGTAGGTGTTCGAGACCCTGCCTGTATGTACGTACGTGTACATGCTACGTGCGCGCCTCTACTACGCCACTTGCATGCCTCTACATCGACCAGTATGTACGTACATGTTCATGGCCAGAATGACAACGCTACGTACGCTTCGACCAGGTGGGTCCTGACTATCAGGCACTTCCTTCCGTGCGAAGATGTAGCTGGTGGGTCCCAGCTGTCAGCAAGGAAAAGTTTTTTTCGTCAAATATGTTGGCACGTTCGGTGGGTCCCTGCTGTCAGGTGGAGGAACAATTATTTTTGCGCGTAATAAGGAGGCACTTCCTTGCTGCTGCCGGGGACCCAGTTGTCAGCCTCTCCACGTACAATACTCTTCTGATGAAAGTCGTTCCTTGACCACGTTGACCATGCCGCATCGAGAGCACCAGGGCGGTGGACGACAACAAGGCCTAGGAAGGGGACGACACGGAGCCGAGGAAGATGTGCCAGTGGATGCCCACACAGAGAGGAGTACGAGGGTTCACTAGTTAGGCTTTGGTATGAGGCTGCCATCACCGCAGGGCCTGGCCAACGGTGGGAGTAGTAGGAGGTGATGAGGCCTCCGTGGCATCACAGCCGGCCACGGGAGGCAGGAACACGCGGCCCGAACGGCGCTGCTTTGGGCGGCTGGAGCAAGAAGACCAAAGGTTGAAGAAGCACTATGGCTGTTGGATGGACATCGTACGGTCACTGTAGCAAGAATCGTTCATATTGAATAAGTCAACAAAGCCCTCCATTCGCGTCAACTTAGTAGGCCCACAATTCAGCCTCCCACTATGGTGGGTCCCAGCCAGTAGGGGGTGTATTCATTTTTTTTGTGGGTAATAAGGAGGCACTTCCTTGTGTGCGAACATATAGCTGGTGGGTCCGAGATGTCAGTAGGAGTATTCATTCTTTTTGGCGTAATAAGGAGGTACATGCTTGCGTGCGGCTATGGACCATGTGGGTCCCAACTGTCAGCCTCTCCATGTACATCCATCTTTCGATGTTGTCATTTGTTGACAACGTTGACCACGCCGTGCCGAGAACACCAACGAGATTGACGACGGTGAGACCCAGGAAGGGAATGACCCGGCAGCGGTGAAGCCACAACAATGGAGGGATGTGGGTGAGTAGAGGGATGGCTTGGCCAGCGGTGGGAGTAGTAGGGGGCGGTGAGGCATGTGCGGCAGCACAACTGGCCACGGGAGGCGGGAGCAGGCGGTCCCGCTGGCGATGGATTTGGCAGCCGGAGCAAGAAGATCAGAGATTGAAGAAACACGATGGTCGTTGGATTCACATCCAACGGTTACTTCTGCTAGAATCATTTGTTGACGTATATAATAAGTAAAAAAATCTTGCATACGCGTCAACTTAATAGGCCCACAAGTCAGACCATTCCCTAATTTTTTAATAATTTATATATAGCTCATTGCAACTTCTTATGAAATTTATTGCAGTCCATTTTTTGTTTGCTAGGGCCAGGGTTAAAAATTTAAACGAAAATTCGCATATTTCTGTGGGTTCTAAACTATTTAGGACTCACCACACACCAAAAGCGGCAGTACTAAACAATATAGGGTTCACAAACACAAATCAAGTACTGAATAATATTACTTACAAAAGACAAGCAAAGTTGCACTAATTAAGCTCTGCAAACTATTTCTTGCCACCGACCTACGGGATGAACCCTGCATAACTGACTAGGCCATGGACTTCGTGAGAGATGTCTACCTGCACCATCACCATCTCTTCAACCTTGGAGAACCTAACAGAGTGGTCTTTCCACTCATAAACATGACAAGGAAGACAGGCCGCATCAGATTTGTGGGGAAGCTTTACAAGAACCACACCCTTCGTAATCGAAGGTGTCGGTGTCAAAACCGGCGGATCTCGGGTAGGGGGTCCCGAACTGTGCTTCTAGGCCGGATGGTAATAGGAGGCAAGGGACACGAAGTTTTACCCAGTTTCGGGCCCTCTTGATGGAGGTAAAACCCTACGTCCTGCTTGATTAATATTGATGATATGGGTAGTACAAGAGTAGATCTACCACGAGATCGGAGAGGCTAAACCCTAGAAGCTAGCCTATGGTATGATTGTTGTTCTGTATGTTGTCCTACGGACTAAAACCCTCCGGTTTATATAGACACCGGAGAGGGTTAGGGTTATACAAAGTCTGTTACAATGGTAGGAGATCTACATATCCGTATCGCCAAGCTTGCCTTCCATGCCAAGGAAAGTCCCTTCCGGACACGGGACGAAGTCTTCAATCTTGTATCTTCATAGTCCAGGAGTCCGGCTGAAGGTATAGTCCGGCCATCCGGACACCCCCTAATCCAGGACTCCCTCAGTAGGCCCTGAACCAGGCTTCAATGACGACGAGTCTGGCACGCAGATTGTCTTTGGCATTGCAAGGCGAGTTCCTCCTCCAAGTACTTCATAGAAGATTTTGAACACAAAGATATTGTCCGGCTCTGCAAAATAAGTTTCCACATATTGCCATAGAGAAAATAATATTTACACAAATCTAATCTGCTGACGTATTTCGTAGTGTGACGCACCACAGCCAAGCCTTTATTCGAATCGTTTTATTGTCCCACCTCAGGGTGTCATGCGAGGAGGTTTCCTTGGCACGTCTTGTTAAAGCAGAGATCGTGTCCCCTTGTTCCGGGAGTCTCATCAATACGGGCGTGGGTAACCCAACCGCTTCTAGGACTCCTAGACTACAGGCAAGTCCAAACAGCCACGGAGAGGACGCTTGATATTCACCCTCTTTATAAAGGGACAAGGCTTTTACTTTTTTCCCTCCCGTGCTCAATTGAATCCTTCCCCCACCTCAAGCTCAAACACCCAAAGTTCAGGTGAGGTGCTCCGAACCTTTAATCATGTCCCGATCTAGCCTTCAAGGCCGATGGGTGCCTTCCTCCGTCACAGAAGAAGACATCAAAAAGTTGAGGGAGGCTAGATATCTGACCGCCGAGGTTTTGCATTGGATGCCTGCCCGAGGGCAGGCCGTCCCCTCTCCCGAACCCAACGAGAACGTCGTGTTCGTCTCCCATTTCCTCCGAGGTCTAGGCCTTGCTCTGGATACTTTTGTCAGGGGTTTGATGTTTTATTACGGGCTAGATTTCCATGATCTAGCTCCGGACTCCTTTCTTCATTTCACGACATTTATTGTCGTGTGTGAGGCCTTCCTCCGGGTTACCCCTCACTTTGGCCTGTGGATCAAGACCTTTGAAGTAAAGCCGAAGATGATCGAGGGGCAACATGCAGCGTGTGGAGGTGCCTCAATACGCAAGATGACGGGAGCTCCATGGCCCAAAGGTTCCATTCCAGAGGTGTCTGAATTGTGGCAACAGGAGTGGTTCTGCATCACGGCTCCTAGAAGTGCCAAGTGGGTGGCCACCCCTGTTTTCCGCTCGGGCCCTCCACCACAACTGATGTCATGGATCAGCAGAGGTCTGAGCTGGGGTCCAGCCAAGGACGTGCCTATACTGCAAAGCCACATTCAAGATCTCTTAAATGGAGATTTTAGTTTGGTTGCGGTAATACAAGTTATGCTGGTTCGTCAAGTCCAGCCTTGCAAACGCCGGCCTTCGCTTGTGGGAGTTCAATCCCGAGGGACCGCGTGTCATTCAAAATTTCCTCGGCCTGACGCATGAGGAGATGTACAAGTCATTCTTCGGACCTCAGGTAGAGTGTCTGGAAATCACAGAGGACATGGGCCTCAGCAGTAACCGCGCCGCCGAACAGGTAAGGAATCTTCCGGCCGAACATACTAAGTTATTTCTGAGAGTTTGCTTTTTGACCAGGACTGGATAACAAAGGAGAAGTTGATTCGGTGTTCGGCCCCCCTCCCTGAGGGTGTCAATCCGGTATTGGGAAAGATGCTCCAGGTCGCACCTTGCCCGGAGCCCTTGAAGGAAGATACTGGGGAGGATAATACGGGCGGACGCGGGCCCCCAACACTGCCCACTCTAACCGAGGGAGCAAGCATCTCCATGAAGGAAGACGACCGGGGGAGGAAAAGGACTGCGCCCGGGGATTCGGATGTCGAAGCTTCCAAATGGGAGAAGAAGTCTCCCACAGAGGGTCCTACCTTGGGGGTGCTTTTGCCGCACAAAGTTCACGGGGGGATCAATTCTCCAGCGAGTCGTAAGTGACCCGAAATACTTTAATAGTACAGGTATGCCATCTTTTTCCTCTAAGAAAATAACCACCGCATATAACTTTGCAGTTCGGGCCTTAGCCCCTCTCAAATGTGCTCGTCTTCGGGGGATCTTCTTCCAGAGATGATGGAGAGTGAAACGCCCCCTCCGGACTCCTCCGCTCCGGAAGCGGGCGACCCCGAAGTGTCGTCGCGGAGGGCCTCTCCGGGTCCGGTGAGGCCAGAAGATAATCCCATTGACCCCCGAAGCTCCCAATGTCCGGCTCTCGAAGAGAGCGAAAAAAAGAGTCTGGCACCGTCTGGTGTGCGATCAGATGTTCTGAGGGAGTTCGTGGGGCGAGCGGCCATCTCAAATGAACATCGTATGCTGATGAATACGGTGATGGAGAGAATCTTATCCGCTGAAAGCGGATTGCATGAAGCTTTTATGACTCTACTGACAGGCTTTGTGGTACGTAAAATAATGTATGATAGTCCTGCACATGCTAGGTGTGCCCTGTGTAGATAGTAGCCCCTGAGACTCTGGTTGTCATCGGAAACGACGACGAATAGAGGATCATATTCCCAGGTAATAACCATACTACCTCTATGTGCAGGTGATGGAAGCTCCGGTGGCTAGCCGGACTAGCAAGTTTGCCCATTTAAAACGGCAGTTGGATGCGGCAGACACCGACATCGAGCTTGTTAACAAAAGGCTTGACGAGGCACAGGGTAAGTGTCATTATCTGGTAAAAGCCACATAGTAAGAGCAGCATGATGCCAGTATCTTTAATATGTTGTGACTGCAGATGGAGCTGCCACTGTTGAAGCCTTGCGGGCAGAACTTGCCCGAGCCAAGGAACAAGCGAGGTTTAGTAATGCGGCTGCTTTAAAGGCGGCCGAAGAGTTGAAAACCGAGAAGGCCGCGCATGGCGAGAGCCGAGATAATATGGCCAAGATGGCCATAGAATTAAAAGCCGCCGCCAACCGTTGCCGGGTTCTTGAAAAGGAAAACCTCGCGAAGGCATCGGACCTTGAGAAGGCTCCTGCGACGAGAAAAGACATCCGCTCTGCTATGAGGGCGAAGAAGAGGAGCTACGGGAAGCCGGGGATATTGTAGCTGGGAAATCCTTTATGTTGCGGAGGAAGTTCAGAGATCCACGGTATGCCTCTTTGGATCGGCTGTGGAGTTCGGAGGATGTGTATATGGATTTGGCAGCGAGCGCTGCCGATGCGGCCAAGTACTTCCAGGGTCAGACGGACCGTGAACTAGACGAGGTGTTTTGGACACAATTCCATTCTCCCGAGCGTCTGCTTTCATTGACTGACCAATTAGCCGAATGGGCCGAACTGAATAGGTTGTCCAGACTCGCCATGAGGTCTGTTGTGGATCAGCTATGGCCGGAAAGGCTAAAACCGAACAACTATTTCAGCTTGGTGCAGCAGCTCCTTGACGTGGTGCCGTGCATTAATGCGATGAAGAGGTCGGCGTGCATAGAGGGCTCACGGATGGCCTTTGCCCGTGTTAAAGCATACTGGGCGGAGATGGATGCTACCACTGTTGCAGCGCGGGATTCGTCCATAGGTCGAATGGCTGCTGAGCACTGCTTTGAAGAAGTTCTTGAGGGTGCTCGTTTGATAGAGACCCAATGCTCAAAAAATATTATGTTTGAGTGATATGTAATCTCATTGTAAGCGAAATGCTTTTATAAATTTTTATGAGGCTATTTTTATACTTTTGCCTGAAAGTAATATGATGCCTCCTAGGCGGCCGTTTATGTATACATGTGTATAACCTGAAAGATTGCAGCTGTCGGCTTCAACCCCCACGCATATAATGCGGAGGTGCTCGCAAAAAACACACGTTCACACTTAACCCAACGTCTTGGTCCTATTAAGGAGGTGATAGCGGAGCGAGCGAGGCAACCGGACTATAATGCTTTAGCAGTTTCACTTAGCCATAGGAGTTTGACAGTGGGGCTACTAGATAGCACCTGGTGGCTCCGCACTCCCCCGATTCCAGGGTGCGTGCATGCCTGGCCGGAAAACGTCCCTTTGTTAAGGCGGAGGAATTCTAACATTCCAACAGGTCATCAAGTGGTTGACCAGTCTCACGCTATATCATGACAGTCAGTTTTCAGCTTTCTCTACTGAGGTGCTCGTCCGGATGAACCAGGGCACAATCGCAGTAGTTCTCCTGGTGCTACCTTAGCCGGTAAAGCAGAACATAAGGCACCAAAACACAGGAGTCAGGCAAACCCAACATTTGACCAAAGACAATGATTCGGAGCTGATGCATATAGGGCCAAACTCGCAACGTCGAACACTCCCTAAGGTATTCGGTCTTTGTGGTGTACCTTAGGTCTTTGTGGTGTAAACCGGGCCTAAATAATGGCCTTTGTAAGAAGCCCCTTGTGTCCATGTACGTGCATTGTTCTGGCGTGGCCACATGCCAAGACGTCAGCATCCTTCTCAATGGTAGATATGTATCAACAAGAGACAGTAAAAAAGGTTTACGCAGGGTCTTAATCTAAAAAGAATCCTTGGAGCGGGTCCCTGCTGCACGTCTGCGCCTTTGTCTGCGTTGTGTTGTATCCTGGATGGGTGTAGCACGATGATCGTCTGTAAAAGAGAGGAATTTAGGTGAAAAAGTTGTCGTGCGAAAAGATAGTTTTTAGAGAAACCATGTATAATTCAAGATGAGAAGAAATTGCCACTTGTCTGCGCGCGTTGAGCCCCTTGTATTGACAAATAGGGGTGTGACCATTTATTCGGTATAAATAGCGGTGCCGGACTTGATTAGTTGTGTCTGAGGTCTTGACGACCTATTGGATGCTTTCGTTGGTCCGGGCGCCTTTAGTGTGCGGCTGCCAAGGCAGCCGCACTCTCTTTGGCGCGCAGAGATCGCTTGATATTTCCTTTCACTAAAATGATGCCACGTGGACTGGGCATCTTGAGTGTGAGGGAGGCATAGTGTGGTATTGCATTAAAGCGAGCGAAAGCTTCGCGTCCGAGCAGTGCTTGATAGCCACTTTGGAACGGAGCGATGTGGAAGGTTAAATGCTCGCGACGGAAGTTATCGGGGGAGCCGAATATAACTTGTAGTAGGAGGGAGCCCGTACAACGAGCCCCTGGGCCTGGCGTTACTCCTTTAAAGGTAGTATTGCTATGGCGAATTTTTTTTGGGTCTAACCCCATCCCACGGATTGTATCCTGATATATTAGGTTTAGACTGCTGCCACCGTCCATCAAGACTCGTGTGAAGTGATAATCGCCAATTACTGGGTCTAATACCAGGGCAACCCATCCTGTGTGTCGGATACTTTCTGAGTAATCGCGATGGTCGAAAGTGATCGGTTGAGACGACCAGTGGCAGGACTTTGCTGTGACAGGCACTTGGGTATATTTTCCTGGGAGTGCCGCGTTGTTGTTTTTCTTGATCACGTGTAACACGTTTACTGTTTTGACTTATTCTGGAAATTTCTTTTGTTCCCCAGTGTCTTGCTTGGGAGGCTCGTCTTCGTCTTCACTTGGTGTATCCTCCCCCTTGTGTACAGCGTTGAGTTTGCCGGACTGCTTGAAGACCCAACATTCTCTGTCGGTATGATTAGCAGGTTTACCAGGGGTACTATGGATCTGACATATTTGGTCCATAATTTTGTTGAGGCTGAACAGTTCATCCCTGGTGTCTTTAGAGGGCGGCTTTTGCTGACCTGGCCGAGAACTTTTAAATCCGGCGTTTACTGTCGTGCCCTTCGTGCTGTCTTCTTTATTCCGACATTTATTATTGCTGTTGCGTCGTGATTTCCCGTTTCCATCTCTTACTTCATATGTACTGGGGTTGCTGGTGCTGCATCTGGCTAGCCAGCTATCCTCACCCACGCAAAAGCAGGTCATGAGGTTTGTTAATGCGGCCATCGTTCTCGGCTTATTTTGGCCGAGGTGTCTGGCGAGCCATTCGTCACGGACGCTATGCTTAAAAGTTGCCAAGGCTTCGGCGTCCGGACAGTCGACAATCTGGTTCTTTTTAGTAAGAAACCTGTTCCAATGCTTTCGGGCTGACTCTCCAGGCTATTGAGTTATATGACTCAAATCGTCCGCATCCGGAGGTCGGACATAAGTCCCTTGAAAATTTGCCTGAAAGGCGTCTTCGAGCTCTTCCCAACTTCCAATGGAGCTTTTGGGGAGGCCTTTAAGCCAGTGACGAGCTAGCCCTTTGAGCTTGAGGGGTAAGTACTTGATGGCGTGGAGATCATCTCCTCGAGCCATATGGATATGAAGGATGTAGTCCTCAATCCAGACCCCAGGGTCTGTTGTTCTGTCGTATGCCTCTATGTTTTTGGGTTTGAATCCCTCTGGAAATTCATGGTCCAGCACCTCATCGGTGAAACATAGGGGGTGTGCGGCGCCCCTGTAGCTGGGTGTACTGCGTTGTTCGGATGTTTGTTGTGTTGCATTGTATGCTGGGGCACGCTTGCGTGGTCCATTGATGGATCTTGTTGCGCCATCCTTTGGGTGCGAGCCCTCGCATGGTGTGACGCCCCCGATTTGATCGTACACTATTCCTGCACGCAAATGTGTACGATCAAGATCAAGGACTCACGGGAAGATATCACAACACAACTCTACAAATAAAATAAGTCATACAAGCATCATATTACAAGCCAGGGGCCTCGAGGGCTCGAATACAATAGTTCGATCATAGACGAGTCAGCGGAAGCAACAATATCTGAGTACAGACATACGTTAAACAATTTTGCCTTAAGAAGGCTAGCACAAACTGGGATACAGATCGAAGGAGGCGCAGGCCTCCTGCCTGGGATCCTCCTAACTACTCCTGGTCGTCGTCAGCGGGCAGCACATAGTAGTAGGCACCTCCCGAATAGTAGTAGTCATCATCAACGGTGGCGTCTGGCTCCTGGACTCCAGCATCTGGTTGCGACAACCAGAAAGAAAGGAAAGGGGGAAAAAGGGGGAGAAAGCAACCGTGAGTACTCATCCGAAGTACTCGCAAGCAAGGAGCTACACTACATATGCATGGGTATCAAATGGAATAAGGGTATCATATGTAGACTGAACTGCAGAATGCCAGAATAAGAGGGAGATAACTAATCCTGTCGAAGACTACGCTTCTGGCCACCTCCATCTTGCAGCATGTAGGAGAGAGTAGATGGTAAGTTCACCAAGTAGCATCGTATAGCATAATCCTAACCGATGATCCTCCCCTCGTCGCCCTATGAGAGAGCGATCACCGGTTGTATCTGGCACTTGGAAGGGTGTGTTTTATTAAGTATCCGGTTCTAGTTGTCATAAGGTCAAGGTACAACTCCAAGTCGTCCTGTTACCGAAGATCACGGCTATTCGAATAGATTAACTTCCCTGCAGGGGTGCACCACATATCCCAACACGCTCGATCCCATTTGGCCGGACACACTTTTCTGGGTCATGCCCGGCCTCGGAAGATCAACACGTCGCAGCCCTACCTAGGCACAACAGAGAGGTTAGCACGCCGGTCTAAATCCTATGTCGCAGGGGTCTGGGCCCATCGCCCTTTGCACACCTGCACGTTGCGAACGCGGCCGGAAGCAGAACTAGCCCCCTTAATACAAGAGCAGGCTTACGGTCCAATCTGGCGCGCGCCACTCAGTCGCTGACGTCACGAAGGCTTCGGCTGATACCACGACGTCGAGTGCCCATAACTATCCCCGCGTAGATGGTTAGTGCGTATAGGCCAGTGGCCAGACTCAGATCAAATACCAAGATCTCGTTAAGCGTGTTATTTTGAAATAACCGCGAACGCCGACCAGGGCCAGGCCCACCTCTCTCCTAGGTGGTCTCAACCTGCCTTGTCGCTTCGCCACAAAGATCCACACAGAGGGCCGTTGGGACAAAGGTCCTTTCAGCCCCCAATCCGTGAATCACTCGCGGGTGCTCCACAAGCCGACCCGTCTTTAGTCACCACATGTATCCTGTATAAAGTATATAGTATATACCCGTGATCGCCTCTCGAGTGATCACGGCCCAATAATATAGCATGGCAGACGGACAAGAATGTATGGCCACTGATGATAAACTAGCATCCTATACTAAGCATTAGGATTGCAGGTAAAGGTATCAACAGTAGTGGCAAGGACAGGCTATGCTTCAGAATAGGATTAACGGAAAGCAGTAACATGTTACACTACTCTAATGCAAGCAGTAGGGAGAAGAGTAGGCGATATATGGTGATCAAAGGGGGGGCTTGCCTGGAAGCTCTGTTGTACAGGGAGAAGGGTCGTCGGTGACGTAGTCGTACCCGGTGGCATCAGTGCCAGTCTCGGGGTCTACCGGAGAAGAAGAGGGGGGAAGAAACAGTAAATAATAAGCAAACAGATGCATAGCGATGCATGACATGACAAGTAGCGGTGCTAGGGGTGCCCTAACGCGTTATGAGGTGGTACCGGTGAAGGGGGGAACATCCGAGAAAATATCCTCGGTGTTTTGTGTTTCCGGACAGATGAACCGGAAGGGGAAAGTTGTGTGTTCACTATGCTAGGGATGCGTGGGGGACGAACGGGCCATGTATCCGGGTTCGTCTCAGTCGTTCTGAGCAACTTTCATGTACAAAGTTTTTTCATCCGAGCTACGGTTTATTTTATATGATTTTTCAAATTTTTAAACAATTTCTAAATTTTTCTGAATTTATTTATTATTTCAAAATTAAAGGCGAAATTGCTAAGTGTACCCACAGCTTGTACACAACAATGTACTAAAGGGGCTGACAGTTGGGGTCCAGTTGACATCCCAGTCAACAGCCAACTGGGACCGTTGGCTGGTCAAAGGGGTCTAGCGGGACCCTCCTGTCAATGACTAGGCTAGTCCAGTCAGCAGTTTCACTTGGTCAAACTGGACAGCAGGCCCACCTGTCATTGGCTATACTGTTAATTAACAGTAGTTAATTAGGTTAAGTAGTTAATTAGGTTAATTAAATTAGGATTAATTAAGTTAATTAATTCTTTAATTAATTAATTTAATTTTTTTACAACACATTTTTTTTCGTTCTGGGCATGGGGCCCGTTGTCCAGTGGCCCCTGGGCCTAAGCGGATCGGGCGTAACGGGCGAAGGGCGTGTGGGAGCCCGACCGCAGACCTCAGGCGCGGCGGCGCGGCACGCCGGGCGTTGGGCGCTGCCCAAATGGCGCATCCACGGGCTACCGGGGTACGGCGCCGGCGGCGGCTATGGCCGCGGCCACTGCTTGAGCAGCAGCACCAAGGGGGGGCACGGTGAGCGGCGGGCCAGCGAGCGTGGTGGCTCCGGCGGAGGAAGGCAGCAGGCGGAGCCCCGACAAGCGCGGGCAAGGGGGGCGCGGCCGAATGCGCGGCTGCAGGCGCTGGCGTGGAAGGGGACGCGCGGACGCGGACCAGCGCTCGGGGCAAGGCGCGTGCAGGGAGTGTGGGAGCGCGGCCAGAGCGCGGGATGCGGCGGTGGGGCGCGGCGAGTGTGGGCGCAGGACGCGGCGGTGGGGCGCACGTGAGCTCGGGCGAGGGGATGTGACAGCGGGCGCGGCAGCAGAGACCGGGGAGAGGGAAGGCAGTTGCGCGGGCGTTTCGGCCGGGGCGCGCGGCCGATGCGGTGAGCGCGCGCGGGGGCGTGCGGAAACGAGCGCGAGCGGCGAGGGAGAGGGAGGAAGCGAGGCGCGTGCTCACTGGGGCCGTAGGGGAAATGGCAGCGGGGGTCGAGGGGGATGTCGGGGACGACGTGGCGGAGAGGGGCAGGCCGGCGAGGGAGGTCCGGGCGGCGTCGAGCGACGGGAATCGGCGACGTGGTCGGGGTGTCGTTCCCCGATCCTGATCTAGTGGGGGGGGAAGGGATACGAGAGAGAGAGTGGGGGTCGTGGGGGTCTCGTCCCCGATCCTAGATTGGATCGGGAGGGGGGAACGGCGTGGGGGGGGGAGTGCGGGTGGTTGGGTTAGGGTTTGACCAGGGGTGGGGGTTATGGGGGGAGTGGGGTGGCCGGCTGGGCCTTTATCCAGTTGGGCCGGTGGTCGAATGGGCCGGCCAGTTGGGTCGGCTGGCCCGGGGGGGGGGGGGTTCTTTTCCTTTTCCCTTTTTTTTGTTTGTTTGTTTTCTGTTTTCTTTTATTATTTCTTTCTTTTCTGTTTAAATCATTTTAAACCATTTAGCCATTTTATAAAAAGGTGTTTGTGGCCCCATAATTACCCTTGTAATATTCGGCAACCACCGAACATTTTTGTTTTAATTTTTGAAAACTTTTATTCTTGTCATAAATTTGAATTTGAATTTTGAACGGTTTTGAATTATTGCGAGGACAGCAACAGTAACCGAGGTGTCATGGCACGATTAGCGTGGGATTACTGTAGCCTAATTACCCGGGCGTCACAATTCTCCTCCACTACAAGAAATCTCGTCCCAAGATTTAAGAGGTGGTGTAAGGGGGAAATTTGTGGTTGTGAAATTCTAACGGATCTTCTCGGTCTTGGTTGCTCTTCTCGAAGAGGTCGATCCCTTACATGGACGTCTTCATTTCTCTGCTTCATTGCATCATGATGAAATTGTCGTCCTTTCTTCAGGATCTCCATCGTTCTTACGAAAGAATAAAGGGTGGTTATTCCGAGAGAGCAGACCTCTACAAGGTTGACTACCTGGTCGATAACATCGGGGAAGGTGGTAGAAAGTAACTCTCGAATTGAAACTGAAGAAAATATCGAGAGCAAGGTACGAAGGTGCAATAAGAAGTTTCAAGTGGATAGGCAGTCATTTGTTGCCTGATACGAAATGTGAAAGGGGTTCAGAGCATGGGAATAAGTATTGCGCCTGATACCAGAATAGATCACTAGGCAGGTGGCCCGTGAATTACATACGAAGTCAAGCGTGGGGAATAAGTTTGACAATAGGGTGTACAGGGAGTCAGGTTTCGATCCTGTGGAACTGTGGGTTATGGGCCCACCATGTGGGTTAAATGTAGGAAAGGTGGTGACATCTTGCGCGATCATGTAAGCAAGGCATGTCAGAGGATAGCCTGCCAGTTGTGTTGGCAACAGCGTCGGTACCAAGGGCGAGGGACGAAGAGAACCATTTTCCTGCTCGTTGAACGAGGCGGACCAATAGGCAAAGTTCTCATCCATCGATGGCTACCGAAATATCATAAACAATAGTAACAGGGCCTTGCTGACAGAATTGTACACTGATGTGTTTACATGAGCAGAAGAATCTTACTGTTTAGATCATATAGATCACAAGAAAGGTTAAACAAACCAATGGAAAGGAAAATGTGATCCTCAGGTTAAACAGAACAATGGAAAGGAAAAATGTGTTTAAACACATCTTTCAAGGGTATATCTTTCCCAAGGACAAGCAGAGCATGATATCCACGATAGGATATAACGTAGAAAAACTCTTTAGGTAGGGGAGAGAAATTTCATGACATTACCCATATAGCGGTGTTTGGATAATTTAGTAGGAAACATTTAGCATTGGCTTCAAATGTCCTTGTTGAAAATCGGAGTACCACAAACATGCTTCAAGATAGCATTGCATGGTCTTCAAGCAAGTTCCGACTTTGGAAACAAAAAGGGTCCATCAGGAAGAACTTATATAATAAGTCTTACAATTTCCTCATGGAAGAAAGGATAGCCTGGCTGAAAAGGGAAACTATAACAATTGGGCCTCCGGCCAGGTGTGCTAGGCATGACATCACCTTACCGGGTCACATAAGGACCATTGTTGTAACTCTCGGAAATATGTTCCAACCATCATATCTGACCTAGATTCAGATCTGATTAGTGCCAGGATACCTCCGACTTAGTAAGCCTGAGAAGAGAAGGTGCAACACAATTGACGAGATGACAATGTAAGATTCTCGGGAAATGAACTATGAGGTGATTTCCGTTAACAAGAGTTCATCATTAATCCAAGGAGAGGACAAGGAGGTGTCTCGTGAACTCAACGGCAATTCATCGAGATTTCCAAAAGATGGATTTCCACAATTAAGTGAACAAGGAGATAACATTTGTCAGATCAAATGATATAAGGAAGTATGCTCGCGGAAAACATACACAATTAAACATTGGTTGAAAGGTGCGCCCAAAATATGGGTTGGGTTGCACGACCAATGTCAGAATGGTGATTCAATAATCAATAGTCTAAGAACGAACGGCCGACCATTATCTTCAAGCAATAGGGTTGCTAGAAGTGCAGAATCCAAACAACACCGTTCACTTGTTGGTACCCCGGTTGGAATCAACATGAGGACCAAGAAAGAATGGTGATGGTGAGAAGTATCACGATACCAAGAATTCTTAAGAGGTGGTGAAATTCCCACGACATTCTTGACATAAAAGGTGGTAATTCTCCAAGGTAAAGAAGAACGATGCTGGGTAGCAAGGAACTCAAGGTATAACACAAAATATGAACAGTTTGTGTTGGAGGGAAGGCAATAAAGTGGCCGATGATAACACAACTCATCGACAGCAAGGATGGTATTTCTCTTCATGAATTCAATTGATATCCTGGAAGAGCTCAGAATGTTGATGATGATCATGACACATTTGTCGAGAGGTTTCATGAAGATATAATCGCTCATCGACGACATCAAGCAAAAGGAAGGATGGAGCGAAAAGTTATTGAAACCACGGATGCGACACAAACTCGGAATAAAGCTTGTTGTTTGAGGTGAAACGGTAGGACAAGGAAGATCAACGTAAGCTTAGCTCATCATCGAAAGTTGTGCTCTGGGAATAAGAACCAGGTAGCACAGTTTAAAATCAGCATGATAATGATATAGCCAAGCAGGCCAGGAATGACATGGTCGAGTACAAACTCGTGAGTAAAGGAGATTACTAAGAGTTGTTTAATCGTGGTGCGGACCCAATTTAGTTATCGGAGTCCTCGAGTGTATAACAACTCGGAACTAGGAAACATTGGAATCAGCAAGAATAATAGTTGATGAAGAACTCCTAAGAAGTTATGCGGTTCCATGATAATCTCGAGATACCAGGGGTAATACTCGACGACAGATCAAAGTAGAGGTAGGACTGGGGTATTGCTCTATAGAAGACAAGTGCTTAAACTTGCACAGGAAATTGGTATTTAAAGGAGAACATGGTCGGAACCATGATTGCAACGGATCAATTCACCGATACCAAAGGATATTATATCAAGGAAATAGTTACAAGAAGCCTCCATGCTAGGATCTACATCATGTCCATGGGCATGGACACAAGGTTCGAGGTCGACTCCCACTTCTCCAATGCATAACCTTTCATTTACTTCTCGTGTTCGATGAAGTTGTAGTGTTGAAATTTTATCTGGCAAAATACCAGATGAGTATGACCCGTGAAAACTTCCGAGTTCACACATAGTAAGGAAAGTATAGGTTCAACCCATCCGGGCATCTTAGGAACATATACCACAAACTTCGGGGTAAATAATACAAGCTTGAAAGTAGAGCATTATTCAAAAGCAGATGATACAATTTACCAAAGGCATTATATACCAATGGAAAGGCTCTCAAGGTTATTCAATATGAAGGACACTGACGGATAAAATCCAACAAAGGAACCGATGGTCCACAAGGGATATGATGTGAGCATCGATACTCAATCAGAGGAACAAGAATGCACGGGCATCATATTATAGAAACAACTGACTAACTCAATTGTCAAATGGAAAGAAATTATGATTTCCAAATCAAGGGATCAGATGCAATGCTCTGATTAGGGATGGATAAGTTGAATAGCCTTAGGGTACAATCAACGATAATTAGATTGGTCGAGAACCAATTCCAGTTAAAAGAATGGCAGCTCAGCCGGAAAGGTAGTTTATAAGGATCAATGATGATTGCATGTATTCGCAAACCTATTGAGTCAACAGACTCAAAATGATAATGACAAGGAATGTCAATAAGACTACGAGACTTATGGGATTAACCATAATGCAAGCAAGCAAGAATTTCATGAGCAAAAGGCTCCAGAGGATTTTTGGAAGATCGAATATTATTTTGAAGACTTTTGTGAAACACATGAACAACTGGGGATGAGTGGATACTCGACAAGTGCGAGGATTTAATTGAAGGGGTATTCATGTGGCAAGGAACTGCTAGGCAGTAGGCACAAAGTATTCTCGGAATAATAGAGAAGACTTCGGGGTATCTTGTAATAACAAGATCAATGGGGGATGATCGTATGAATGGCAAGTGTAAGTAGTTATCCATAAGGATTTATCGGTGGTCGGGAATAGCAAAAGTGATGGGCACAAAGTGTTGAGAGGAATAGCAAAGAGTATCTTCGGAATTTTCTGGTGAAGCAGGCCATCATCTGGAATGAAGGGGCTCTCCAGGAGAAAGTATTTACGAGAACCTAGAGTTAGAGTTAGCAAAACCATTTAACCCGAATAGAAGAGA
Source organism: Triticum urartu (assembly GCF_056163025.1). Classification (NCBI taxonomy): domain Eukaryota; kingdom Viridiplantae; phylum Streptophyta; class Magnoliopsida; order Poales; family Poaceae; genus Triticum; species Triticum urartu. The sequence continues at coordinate 186,227,978 of NC_141873.1, read as the reverse complement.
GATCAGGGTCCCAGAGTAAAGGCGAGGAATAAAAGATCCTAATACCACCCAAATGGCGACGTGGGCCCGTAAGCCGCACTGCCATGTTAGTAAAAGTTTTGTAATGTCTAGACTCGACTTCGGGCAAGGAGTGTGGAAGGGGGATTCCTACAGGCAGTCAGCTCTGATACCAACTTGTGACGCCCCCGATTTGACTGTACACTATTCATGCATGCAAATGTGTACGATCAAGATCAAGGACTCACGGGAAGATATCACAACACAACTCTACAAATAAAATAAGTCATACAGGCATCATATTACAAGCCAGGGGCCTCGAGGGCTCGAATACAAGAGCTCGATCATAGACGAGTCAGCGGAAGCAACAATATCTGAGTACAGACATACGTTAAAGAATTTTGCCTTAAGAAGGCTAGCACAAACTGGGATACAGAACGAAGGAGGCACAGGCCTCCTGCCTGGGATCCTCCTAACTACTCCTGGTCGTCGTCAGCGGGCAGCACATAGTAGTAGGCACCTCCCGAATAGTAGTAGTCGTCATCAACGGTGGCGTCTGGCTCCTGGACTCCAGCATCTGGTTGCGACAACCAGAAAGAAAGGAAAGGGGGAAAAGGGGGAGAAAGCAACCGTGAGTACTCATCCGAAGTACTCGCAAGCAAGGAGCTACACTACATATGCATGGGTATCAAATGGAATAAGGGTATCATATGTAGACTGAACTGCAGAATGCCAGAATAAGAGGGGGATAACTAATCCTGTCGAAGACTACGCTTCTGGCCACCTCCATATTGTAGCATGTAGGAGAGAGTAGATGGTAAGTTCACCAAGTAGCATCAAGTAGCATCATATAGCATAATCCTAACCGATGATCCTCCCCTCGTCGCCCTGTGAGAGAGCGATCACCGGTTGTATCTGGCACTTGGAAGGGTGTGTTTTATTAATTATCCGGTTCTAGTTGTCATATGGTCAAGGTACAACTCCAAGTCGTCCTGTTACCGAAGATCACGGCTATTCGAATAGATTAACTTCCCTGCAGGGGTGCACCACATATCCCAACACGCTCGATCCCATTTGGCTGGACACACTTTTCTGGATCATGCCCGGCCTCGGAAGATCAACACGTTGCAGCCCTACCTAGGCACAACAGAGAGGTCAGCACGCCGGTCTAAATCCTATGGCGCAGGGGTCTGGGCCCATCGCCCTTTATACACCTACACGTTGCGAACGCGGCCGGAAGCAGAACTAGCCCCCTTAATACAAGAGCAGGCTTACGGTCCAATCCAGCGCACGCCACTCAGTCGCTGACGTCACGAAGGCTTCGGCTGATACCACGACGTTGAGTGCCCATAACTGTCCCCGCGTAGATGGTTAGTGCGTATAGGACAGTGGCCAGACTCAGATCAAATACCAAGATCTCGTTAAGCGTGTTATTTCGAAATAACTGCGAACGCCGACCAGGGCTAGGCCCACCTCTCTCCTAGGTGGTCTCAACCTGCCCTGTCGCTTCGCCACAAAGATCCACACAGAGGGCCATTGGGACAAAGGTCCTTTCAGCCCCCAATCCGTGAATCACTCGCGGGTGCTCCACAAGCCGACCCGTCTTTAGTCACCACATGTATCCTGTAGAAAGTATATAGTATATACCCGTGATCGCCTCTCGAGTGATCACGGCCCGATAATATAGCATGGCAGACGGACAAGAATGTATGGCCACTGATGATAAACTAGCATCCTATACTAAGCATTAGGATTGCAGGTAAAGGTATCAACAGTAGTGGCAAGGACAGGCTATGCATTAGAATAGGATTAACGGAAAGCAGTAACATGTTACACTACTCTCATGCAAGCAGTAGGGAGAAGAGTAGGCGATATATGGTGATCAAAGGGGGGGGCTTGCCTAGAAGCTCTGTTGTACAGGGAGAAGGGTCGTCGGTGACGTAGTCGTACTCGGTGGCATCAGTGCCGGTCTCGGGGTCTACCGAAGAAGAAGAGGGGGGAAGAAACAGTAAATAATAAGCAAACAGATGCATAGCGATGCATGACATAACAAGTAGCGGTGCTAGGGGTGCCCTAACGCGGTATGAGGTGGTACCGGTGAAGGGGGGAACATCTGGGAAAATATCCCCGGTGTTTTGCGTTTCCGGACAGATGAACCGGAAGGGGAAAGTTGTGTGTTCACTATGCTAGGGATGCGTGGCGGACGAACGGGCCACGTATCCGGGTTCGTCTCGTCGTTCTGAGCAACTTTCATGTACAAAGTTTTTTCATCCAAGCTACAGTTTATTTTATATGATTTTTCAAAGTTTTAAACAATTTCTAAATTTTTCTGAATTTATTTATTATTTCAAAATTAAAGGTGAAATTGCTAAGTGTACCCACAGCTTGTACACAACAATGTACTAAAGGGGCTGACAGGTGGGGTCCAGTTGACATCCCAGTCAACAGTCAACTGGGACCGTTGACTGGTCAAAGGGGTCTAGTGGGACCCTCCTGTCAATGACTAGGCTAGTCCAGTCAGCAGTTTCACTTGGTCAAAGTAGACAGCAGGCCCACCTGTCATTGGCTATACTGTTAATTAACAGTAGTTAATTAGGTTAAGTAGTTAATTAGGTTAATTAAATTAGGATTAATTAAGTTAATTAATTCTTTAATTAATTAATTAATTAATTTAATTTTTTTTACAACACATTTTTTTCGTTCTGGGCGTGGGGCCCGTTGTCCAGTGGCCCCTAGGCCTAAGCGGATCGGGTGTAACGGGCGAAGGGCGTGTGGGCGCCCGACCGCAGACCTTAGCCGCGGCGGCGCGGCACGCAGGGCGTTGGGCGCTGCCCAAATGGCGCATCCACGGGCTACCGGGGTCCGGCGCCAGCGGCGGCTATGGCCGCAGCCATTGCTTGAGCAACAGCACCATGGGCGGGGGGCACGGTGAGCGGCGGGCCAGCGAGCATGGTGGCTCCGGCGGAGGAAGGCAGCAGGCGGAGCCCCGACGAGCGCGGGCAAGGGGGCGAGGGGGGGCGCGGCCGAACGCGCGGCTGCAGGCGCTGGCGTGGAAGGGGACGCGCGGACGCGGACCAACGCTCGGGGCAAGGCGCGTGCAGGGCGTGCGGGAGCGCGGCCGGAGCGTGGGATGCGGCGGAGGGGCGCGGCGAGCGTGGGCGCAGGACGCGGCGGTGGGGCGCGCGCGAGCTCGGGCGAGGGGATGTGACAGCGGGCGCGGCAGCAGAGACCGGGGAGAGGGAAGGCAGTGGCGTGGGCGTTTTGGCTGGGGCGCGCGGCCGATGCGGTGAGCGCGCGGGGGGGCTTGCGGCGAGGGAGAGGGAGGAAGCGAGGCGCGTGCTGAAAGTGCAACTATCCCTAGGTGGTTTTGGTAATTCATAACAAGATATAGCTCATTGAGCTAATGCTATTCCAAGATGATTATTTCAGGAAAGCTCAATGATTGGCATGGCATGGATGTGAAAGTGGAACCCTCAAAATGCTAAGGACAAAGGATTGGCTCAAGCTCAAAAGCTCAAGACTCTTCATTTCATATTTTAGTGATCCAAGATCACATTGAGTCTTTAGGAAAATCCAATACTATCAAGGAGGGATGAGGTGTTGTTTAATGAGCCTCTTGCTTCATGTGCTTAGTGATATGCTCCAAAACCCTCAACTACTCTCCCATATCCAAATATGACCTAAACCCTAAGCCAAACTCGGTCCTACCGATTCTTTCTATCCGGCGCCACCGAGTTTCACTTGTCATAAGCCACTGCCAAATCCTAGCAATTCGGTTCTACCGATAGGGATCTCGGTCTCACCGAGATGGGATTGCAAACTCTCTGTTTCCCTTTCGTAACTTTTCGGTCTCACCGAAAAGAGCGGATCGGTCCCACCGAGATTGCAATGTAAATTCAGTGTTTCCTTTTTGTAATTTTTCGGTCTCACTGAAAGAGCAAATCGGTCCCACCGAGTTTGCCTGACCAACTCTCTGGTTAGCTAATTACCAAATTCGGTCTCACCGAGTTTGTATAATCGGTCTCACCGAGATTACGTTATGCCCAAACCCTAACCATATCGGTTCCACCGAGTTGCATGTCAGTCCCACCGAAAATCTCTAACGGTCACTAGGTTTACATTTTCGGTCCGACCGAGTTTGTTGATTCGGTCCCACCGAGATTGGAAAATTGTGTGTAACGGTTGGATTTTGTGTGGAGGCTCTATATACCCCTCCACCTCCTCTTCATTCGTGGAGAGAGCCATCAGAACACATACACAATTCCAACCCATATGTTCTGAGAGAGAACCACCTACTCATGTGTTGAGACCAAGATATTCCATTCCTACCATATGAATCTTGATCTCTAGCATTCCCCAAGTTGCTTTCCACTCAAATCTTCTTTCCACAAAATCCAAATCCTATGAGAGAGAGTTGAGTGTTGGGGAGACTATCATTTGAAGCACAAGAGCAAGGAGTTCATTACCTACACACCATTTGTTACTTCTTGGAGAGTGGTGTCTCCTAGATTGGCTAGGTGTCATTTGGGAGCCTCCGAAAAGATTGTGGAGTTGAACGAAGGAGTTTGTCAGGGCAAGGAGATCGCCTACTTCGTGAAGATCTACCGCTAGTGACGCAAGTCCTGTGTGGTCCATGGCCATGGTGGGATAGACAAGGTTGCTTCTTCGTGGACCCTTTGTGGGTGGTTGCTTCTTCGTGGACCCTTCGTGGGTGGAGCCCTTTGTGGATTCGCGCAACCGTTACCCTTTGTGGGTGGAGCCCTTTGTGGACTCGCGCAACCATTACCTTTTGTGGGTTGAAGTCTCCATCAACGTGGATGTAGGATAGCACCACCTATCCGAACCACGGGAAAAACATCAGTGTCTCTAATTGCGTTTGAATTCTCCAAACCCTTCCATTTACATTCTTGCAAGTTGCATGCTTTACTTTCCGCTGCCAATATACTCTTTGCATGCTTGCTTGAATTGTGTGATGATTGCTTGACTTGTCCTAAAATAGCTAAAATCTGCCAAGAACTAAAATTGGGAAAAGATTAAGTTTTTATTTGGTCAAGTAGTCTAATCACCCCCCCTCTAGACATACTTTCGATCCTACATGTGCTCACTGGGGCCGTAGGGGAAATGGCAGCGGGGGTCGAGGGGGATGTCGGGGACGACGCGGCGGAGAGGGGCAGGCCGGCGAAGGAGGTCCGGGCGGCGTCGAGCGACGGGAATCGGCGATGGGTCGGGGTGTCGTTCCCCGATCCAGATCTAGCGGGGGGGAGAAGGGAAACAAGAGAGAGAGAGTGGGGGTCGTGGGGGTCTCGTCCCCGATCCAGATTGGATCGGGAGGGGGGAACGGCGTGGGGGGGGAGTGCGGGTGGTTGGGTTAGGGTTTGACCAGGGGTGGGGGGTTATGGGGGGAGTGGGGTGGCCGGCTGGGCCTTTATCCTGTTGGGCCGGTGGTCGAATGGGCCGGCCAGTTGGGTCGGCTGGCCTGGGGGGTGTTGGAAATATGCCCTAGAGGCAATAATAAATTGATTATTATTATATTTCCTTGTTCATGATAATCGTTTATTATCCATGCTAGAATTGTATTGATAGGAAACTCAGATACATGTGTGGATACATAGACAACACAAGGTCCCTAGTAAGCCTCTTGTTGACTAGCTCGTTGATCAATAGATGGTTGCGGTTTCCTGACCATGGACATTGGATGTCATTGATAACGGGATCACATCATTAGGAGAATGATGTGATGGACAAGACCCAATCCTAAGCATAGCACTAGATCGTGTAGTTCGTATGCTAAAGCTTTTCTAATGTCAAGTATCATTTCCTTAGACCATGAGATTGTGCAACTCCCGGATACCGTAGGAGTGCTTTGGGTGTGCCAAACGTCACAACGTAACTGGGTGGCTATAAAGGTACACTACGGGTATCTCCGAAAGTGTCTGTTGGGTTGGCACGAATCAAGACTGGGATTTGTCACTCCGTGTGACGGAGAGGTATCTCTGGGCCCACTCGGTAGGACATCATCATAATGTGCACAATGTGATCAAGGATTTGATCACGGGATGATGTGTTATGGAACGAGTAAAGAGACTTGCCGGTAACGAGATTGAACAAGGTATCGGGATACCGACGATCGAATCTCGGGCAAGTATCGTACCGCTAGACAAAGGGAATTGTATACGGGATTGATTAAGTCCTTGACATCGTGGTTCATCCGATGAGATCATCATGGAACATGTGGGAGCCAACATGGGTATCCAAATCCCGCTGTTGGTTATTGACCGGAGAGTCATCTCGGTCATGTCTACATGTCTCCCGAACCCGTAGGGTCTACACACTTAAGGTTCGGTGACGCTAGGGTTATAGAGATATTAGTATGCAGTAACCCGAAAGTTGTTCGGAGTCCCGGATGATATCCCGGGCGTCACGAGGAGTTCCGGAATGGTCCGGAGGTATAGAATTATATATAGGAAGTGCTATTTCGGCTATCGGGACAAGTTTCGGGGTCACCGGTATTGTACCAAGACCACCGGAAGGGTCCCGGGGGTCCACCGGGTGGGGCCACCTGCCCCGGGGGGCCACATGGGCTGTAGGGGGTGCGCCTTGGCCTATATGGGCCAAGGGCACCGGCCCCAAGAGGCCCATGCGCCAAGAGAAGAGGGAAAGGAATAGTCCTAAAGGGGGAAGGCACCTCCGAGGTGCCTTGGGGAGGAGGGACTCCTCCCCTGGCCGCACCCTTCCTTGGAGGAAGGGCCAAGGCTGCACCTCCCCCCTCTCCCTTGGCCCTATATATAGTGGGGGGAAGGGAGGGCAACCAAACCTGAGCCTTGGCGCCTCCCTCTCCCTCCCATGACACATCTCCCTCCTCCCGCAGCGCTTGGCGAAGCCCCTGTTGGAATCCCGCTACTTCCACCACCACGCCGTCGTGCTGCTGGATCTCCATCAACATCTCCTTCCCCCTTGCTGGATCAAGAAGGAGGAGACGTCGCTGCTCCGTACGTGTGTTGAATGCGGAGGTGCCGTCCGTTCGGCGCTAGGATCATCGGTGATTTGGATCACGACGAGTATGACTCCATCAACCCCATTCTCTTGAGCGCTTCCGCGCGCGATCTACAAGGGTATGTAGATCCACTCCTCCCTCGTTGCTAGATGACTCCATAGATAGATCTTGGTGACACGTAGGAAAATTTTGAATTTGTGCTACGTTACCCAACAGTGGCATCATGAGCTAGGTCTATGCGTAGTTTCTATGCACGAGTATAACACAAAGTAGTTGTGGGCGTTGATTTTGTTCAATATGCTTGCTGTTACAAGTCTTATCTTGATTCGGCGGCATCGTGGGATGAAGCGGCCCGGACCAACCTTACACGTATGCTTACGTGAGACCGGTTCCACCGACTGACATGCACTAGTTGCATTAGGTGGCTGGCGGGTGTATGTCTCTCCCACTTTAGTCGGATCGGATTTGATGAAAAGGGTCCTTATGAAGGGTAAATAGCAATTGGCATATCACGTTGTGGTTTTTGCCTAGGTAAGAAACGTTCTTGCTAGAAACCCATAGCAGCCACGTAAAACATGCAAACAACAATTAGAGGACGTCTAACTTGTTTTTGCAGGGTATGCTATGTGATGTGATATGGCCAAAAGGATGTGATGAATGATATATGTGATGTATGAGATTGATCATGTTCTTGTAATAGGAATCACGACTTGCATGTCGATGAGTATGACAACCGGCAGGAGCCATAGGAGTTGTCTTAATTTATTTATGACCTGCATGTCAATATAAACGTCATGTAATTACTTTACTTTATTGCTAACCGTTAGCCATAGTAGTAGAAGTAATAGTTGGCGAGACAACTTCATGAAGACACGATGATGGAGATCATGATGATGGAGATCATGGTGTCATGCCGGTGACAAGATGATCATGGAGCCCCAAGATGGAGATCAAAGGAGCTATATGATATTGGCCATATCATGTCACTATTATTTGATTGCATGTGATGTTTATCATGTTTATGCATCTTATTTGCTTAGAACGACGGTAGTAAATAAGATGATCCCTCATAATAATTTCAAGAAAGTGTTCCCCCTAACTGTGCACCGTTGCGACAGTTCGTTGTTTCGAAGCACCACGTGATGATCGGGTGTGATAGATTCTAACGTTCACATACAACGGGTGTAAGACAGATTTACACATGCAAAACACTTAGGTTGACTTGACGAGCCTAGCATGTGTATAGACATGGCCTCGGAACACAAGAGACCGAAAGGTCGAGCATGAGTCATATGGTAGATACGATCAACATGAAGATGTTCACCGATGTTGACTAGTCCGTCTCACGTGATGATCGGACACAGCCTAGTTGACTCGGATCATGTAATCACTTAGATGACTAGAGGGATGTCTATCTGAGTGGGAGTTCATAAGATGAACTTAATTATCCAGAACATAGTCAAAAGGTCTTCGCAAATTATTTCATAGCTCGCGCTTTAGTTCTACTGTTTAGATATGTTCCTAGAGAAATTTAGTTGAAAGTTGATAGTAGCAATTATGCGGACTAGGTCCGTAAACTGAGGATTGTCCTCATTGCTTCATAGAAGGCTTATGTCCTTAATGCACCGCTCAGTGTGCTGAACCTCGATTGTTGTCTATGGATGTTGCGAACATCTGACATACACATTTTGATAACTACGTGATAGTTCAGTTAAACGGCTTAGAGTTGAGGCACCGAAGATGTTTTGAAACGTCGCGAAACATATGAGATGTTTCGAGGGCTGAAATTGGGATTTCAGGCTCGTGGCCACGTCAAGAGGTATAAGACCTCCGACGATTTTCTTAGCCTGCAAACTAAGGGATAAAAGCTCAATTGTTGAGCTTGTGCTCAGATTGTCTGAGTACAACAATCATTTGAATCAAGTGGGAGTTGATCTTCCAGATGAAATAGTGATGGTTCTCCGAAGTCATTACCACCAAGCTGCTTGAGCTTCGTGATGAACTATAATATATCAGGGACATATATGATGATCCTTGAGATATTCGCGATGTTTGACACCACAAAAGTAGAGATCAAGAAGGAGCATCAATTGTTGATGGTTGGTGAAACCACTAGTTTCAAGAAGGGCAAGGGCAAGAAGGGATACTTCATGAAACAGCAAATCAGCTGCTGCTCTAGTGAGGAAACCCAAGGCTAAACCCAAACCCGAGACTAAGTGCTTCTGTAATAAGGGGAACAGCCACTAGAGCAGAATTACCCTAGATACTTGGTAGATGAGAAGGCTGGCAAGGTCGATAGAAGTATATTGGATATACATTGTGTTGATGTGTACTTTACTAGTACTCCTAGTAGCACCAGGGTATTAGATACCGGTTCAGTTGCTAAGTGTTAGTAACTCGAAATAAAAGCTACGGAATAAACGAAGACTAGCTAAAGGTGAGCTGACGATATGTGTTGGAAGTGTTTCCAATGTTGATATGATCAAGCATCGTACGCTCCCTCTACCATCGAGATTGGTGTTTGCGTTGAGCATAGACATGATTGGATTATGTCCATCACAATACGGTTATTCATTTAAGGAGAGAGTAATGGTTACTCTGTTTATTTGAATAATACCTTCAATGGTCTTACACCTAAAATGAATGGTTTATTGAATCTCGATCGTAGTGATACACATGTTCATGCCAAAAGATAGTAATGATAGTACCACCTACTTGTGGCACTGCCACTTAAGTCATATCGGTATAAAACGCATGAAGAAGTTCCATGTTGATGGATCTTTGGACTCACTCATTTTTGAAAGGATTGAGACATGCGAACCATGTTTGTTGGTGTATATGCATGAAGAAATTCCATGCAAATGGACCGTTTGGACTCACTTGATTTTGAATCACTTGAGAAATGCAAATCATACCACATGGGCAAGATGACTGAAAGCCTCGTTTTTCAGTAAAATGGAACTAGAAAGCAACTTGTTGGAAGTAATACATTTTGATGTGTGCAGTCCAATGAGTGCTGAGGCGTGTAGTGGACATCGTTATGTTCTTACTTCACAGATGGTTTGAGTAGATGTTGAGTATATTTACTTGATGAATCATGAGTCTGAATTATTGAAAGGTTCAAGTAATTTCAGGGTGAAGTTGAAAGATCGTCGTGACGAGAGGATAAAAGATCTATGATATGATCATAGAGATGAATATCTGAATTACGAGTTTGGCACAGAATTAAGACATTGTGGAAATTGTTTCACAACTAATACAGCCTGGAACACCATAGTGTGATGGTGTGTCCGAACATCATAACTGCACCCTATTGGATATGATGCATACCATGATGTCTCTTATCGAATTACCACGATAGTTTATGGGTTAGGCATTAAAGACAACCACATTCACTTTAAATAGGGCACCATGTAATTCCGATGAGATGACACCATATGAACTATGGTTTAGGGAAACCTAAGCTGTCATTTCTTAAAAGTTTGGGGCTGCGACGCTTATGTGAAAAAGTTTCAGGCTGATAAGCTCGAACCCAAAGCGGATAAATACATCTTCATAGGACACCCAAAATAGTTGGGTATACCTCCTGTCTCAGATTCGAAAGCAATAAGGGATTGTTTCTAGAATCGGGTCCTTTCTCGAGGAAAAGTTTCTCTCGAAAGAATTGAGTGGGAGGATGGTGGAGACTTGATGAGGTTATTGAACCGTCTCTTCAACTAGTGTGTGGCAGGGCACAGGAAGTTGTTCCTGTGGCACCTACACCAATTGAAGTGGAAGCTTATGATAGTGATCATGAAACTTCAGATCAAGTCACTACCAAACCTCGTGGGATGACAAGGATGCGTACTACTTCAGAGTGGTATGTAATCCTGTCTTGGAAGTCATGTTGCTAGACAACAATGAACCTACGAGCCATGGAGACGCGATGGTGGGACCGGATTCCGATAAATGGCTCGAGGCCATAAAATCCGAGAGAGGATCCATGTATGAAAACAAAGTGTAGACTTTGGCAGAACGGCTCGATGGTCGTAAGGCTATTGAGTACAGATGGATTTTAAAAGGAAGACGGACAATGATGGTAAATGTCACCATTAAGAAAGCTCGACTTGTCGTTAAGATGTTTTCCGACAAGTTCAAGGAGTTGACTACGATGAGACTTTCTCACTCGTAGCGATGCTAAGAGTCTGTTGGAATTATATTAGCGATTACTGCATTATTTATGAAATCTTGCAGATAGGATGTGAAAACATTGTTTCCTCGATGATTTTCTTGAGGAAAGGTTGTATGTGATACAACCGGAAGGTTTTTTGTCAATCCTGAAAGATGCTAATAAGTATGCAAAGCTCCAGCAATCCTTCTAGGGACTGGAGTAAGCATCTCGGAGTTGGAATGTATGCTTTGATAAGATGATCAAAGTTTTGGGTGTATACAAAGTTTATGAGAAACTTGTATTTCCAAAGAAGTGAGTGGGAGCACTATAGAATTTCTGATAAATATATGTTGACATATTGCTGATCAGAAATGATGTAGAATTTCTAGAAAGCATATAGGGTTATTTGGAAAGTATTTTTCAATGGAAAGCCTGGATTAAGCTACTTGAACATTGAGCATCAAGATCTATAAGGATAGATCAAAATTCTTAATGGTACTTTCAAATGAGCACATACCTTGACATGATCTTGAAGGTGTTCAAGATGGATCAGTTAAAGAAGGAGTTCTTGCCTGAGTTGTAAGGTATGAAGTTAAGACTTAAAGCTCGACCACGGCAGAAGAAAGAGGAAGGACGAAGGACGTCCCCTATGCTTTTAATCATAGGCTCTCTACAGTATGCTATGTACCGCACCTGAAGTGTGCCTTGCCATGAGTCAGTCAAGGGGTACAAGAGTGATCCAAGAATGGATCACAAGACAACGGTCAAAGTTATCCTTAGTAACTAGTGGACTAAGGAATTTTCTCGATTATGGAGGTGGTAAAAGAGTTCGTTGTAAAGGGTTACGCCGATGCAAACTTTGACACTAATCCAGATTATTCTGAATAGTAAACTGGATTCGTATAGTAGAACAGTTGTTTGGAATAGCTCCAAATGTAGCGTAGTGGTTGCATCTACAAGATGACATAGAAATTTGCGAAGTACATACGGATCTGAAAGATTCAGACCCGTTGACTATAACATCTCTCACAAGCATAACATGATCAAACCCAGAACTCATTGAGTCGTAATCACATGATGATGTGAACTAGTTTAGTGACACTAGTAAACTCTTTAGATGTTGGTCACATGGCGATGTGACCTGTGAGTGTTAATCACATGACGATGTGAACTAGATTATTGACTCTAGTGCAAGTGGGAGACTGTTGGAAATATGCCCTAGAGGCAATAATAAATTGATTATTATTATATTTCCTTGTTCATGATAATCGTTTATTATCCATGCTAGAATTGTATTGATAGGAAACTCAGATACATGTGTGGATACATAGACAACACCATGTCCCTAGTAAGCCTCTAGTTGACTAGCTCGTTGATCAATAGATGGTTACGGTTTCCTGACCATGGACATTGGATGTCATTGATAACGGGATCACATCATTAGGAGAATGATGTGATGGACAAGACCCAATCATAAGCATAGCACTAGATCGTGTAGTTCGTATGCTAAAGCTTTTCTAATGTCAAGTATCATTTCCTTAGACCATGAGATTGTGCAACTCCCGGATACCGTAGGAGTGCTTTGGGTGTGCCAAACGTCACAACGTAACTGGGTGGCTATAAAGGTACACTACAGGTATCTCTGAAAGTGTCTGTTGGGTTGGCACGAATCAAGACTGGGATTTGTCACTCCGTGTGACGGAGAGGTATCTCTGGGCCCACTCGGTAGGACATCATCATAATGTGCACAATGTGATCAAGGAGTTGATCACGGGATGATGTGTTACGGAACGAGTAAAGAGACTTGCCGGTAACGAGATTGAACAAGGTATCGGGATACCGACGATCGAATCTCAGGCAAGTATCGTACCGCTAGACAAAGGGAATTGTATACGGGATTGATTAAGTCCTTGACATCGTGGTTCATCTGATGAGATCATCATGGAACATGTGGGAGCCAACATGGGTATCCAGATCCCGCTGTTGGTTATTGAACGGAGAGTCATCTCGGTCATGTCTGCATGTCTCCTGAACCCGTAGGGTCTACACACTTAAGGTTCGGTGACGCTAGGGTTATAGAGATATTAGTATGTGGTAACCCGAAAGTTGTTCGGAGTCCCGGATGAGATCCCGGACATCACGAGGAGTTCCGGAATGGTCCGGAGGTATAGAATTATATATAGGAAGTGCTATTTCGGCTATCGGGACAAGTTTCGGGGTCACCGGTATTGTACCGGGACCACCGGAAGGGTCCCGGGGGTCCACCGGGTGGGGCCACCTGCCCTAGGGGGCCACATGGGCTGTAGGGGGTGCTCCTTGGCCTATATGGGCCAAGGGCACCAGCCCCAAGAGGCCCATGCGCCAAGAGAAAGAGGGAAAGGAAGAGTCCAAAAGGGGGAAGGCACCTCCGAGGTGCCTTGGGGAGGAGGGACTCCTCCCCTGGCCGCACCCTTCCTTGGAGGAAGGGCAAGGCTGCGCCTCCCCCCTCTCCCTTGGCCCTATATATAGTGGGGGGAAGGGAGGGCAACCAAACCTGAGCCTTGGCGCCTCCCTCTCCCTCCCATGACACATCTCCCTCCTCCCGCAGCGCTTGGTGAAGCCCTGTTGGAATCCCGCTACTTCCACCACCACGCCGTCGTGCTGCTGGATCTCCATCAACCTCTCCTTCCCCCTTGCTGGATCAAGAAGGAGGAGACGTCGCTGCTCTGTACTTGTGTTGAACGAGGAGGTGCCGTCCGTTCGGCGCTAGGATCATCGGTGATTTGGATCACGACGAGTACGACTCCATCAACCCCGTTCTCATGAACGCTTCCGCGCGCGATCTACAAGGGTATGTAGATCCACTCCTCCCTCGTTGCTAGATGACTCCATAGATAGATCTTGGTGACACGTAGGAAAATTTTGAATTTATGCTACGTTACCCAACAGGGGGTTCTCTTCCTTTTCCCTTTTTTTGTTTGTTTGTTTTCTGTTTTCTTTTATTATTTCTGTCTTTTCTGTTTAAATCATTTTAAACCATTTAGCCATTTTATAAAGAGGTGTTTGTTGCCCCATAGATAGAACATTTTTGTTTTAATTTTTGAAAACTTTTATTCTTGTCATAAATTTGAATTTGAATTTTGAACGGTTTCGAATTATTGCGAGGACAGCAACAGTAACCGAGGTGTCATGGCACGATTAGCGTGGGATTACTGTAGCCTAATTACCCGGGCGTCACACATGGGTCGCATGTTGTATTGTGAGTGGCGTTGTATGCCGCTCTCTGTTGGTAGAGGGGTCGTCTATCCGGCCAGGTGGCTGCTTTGATATTTGGTTGTGGGGGGGGGGGGGTCTGAGGCCTCCTCATCGAATTCAGGTAGCAGCTTCCGCTTTGGGTAGCTCTTGGAGGGGCGATTGTCGCCGTACCTCGCTGCTGTGTTGAGTATTTTACTCCATCTGATTTGGAGTGTGTCTTGCGCAGCCTTGAGCCTTTGCTTCTGCTTTTTAAGACTCCTCGGGGTGGCAACAAGCCTTTTACGGGCATTCTGCTGCTCCGGGTGCCTGTCCGGTGTTATGTCGTCTGGACTATTATCCTTGATAGAATTTGTTTGTTCGGTTTGATTATCCGGATTGCCGTTGTTCGGCAGCGGTTCGCCCTGCTCCAGCGCTGGGTCTGTGTGATCGTTATTTCTGTCGAGGCGGGATTTGGGGCGGCGCTTGTGTCCCCGCTTTGACTGCTTCTTGAGGGAACAAGCCTTCGGTGCGTCCTTCCGCTCCTCGTCATCATCTTTTGGTGCGTCCACCATGTATACATCATATGATGAGGTGGGCGGTGGTTCTTCTTCACCTCCCGCATCGTTGTCCATACCGTCGATGTTTTCAGAGTCAAAGTCGAGCATGTCGGTTAAATCGTTGACAGTGGCTACAAAGTGGGTGGTGGGTGGGCTTTGAATTTCTTCATCGTCCATATCCCAACCTTGCTGACCGTAGTCCGGCCAGGGCTATCCTGATAAAGAGAGAGACTTTAGTGTCTTCAGAATATTGCCGAAAGGCGAGTGCTGAAAGATGTCCGTGTCAGTAAACTCCATGATCGGTGCCCAGTCGGATTCGATCGGCAGGGGCACGGAGGGTTCGAAGTCCGGAGAGGAGTCCGGCTCCTTGGGGTCACGAGTCTCGCGGAATGCGGGGCTGGTGTTCAGATGGATCGCCGTTTGGATCGCAGCCCTCGAGGCGGCGTCCAAGCACCCGTCCTCGATCTGTGCAGTTGGCTCCGACTTAAGGGTCAAAGCCGATGCGGGTGCGGCCTCCAGGGCCCTGTTAGGCGGCAGAGCTAGATCATGCTCGTCGTGACAGTGCAGCGCGCTCGGCAGTGGCTTGAATCCGTCGAAGATCAAGTCCCCGCGGATGTCAGCCGTGTAGTTTAAACTTCCAAATCTGACCTGACGGCCAGGGGCATAGCTTTCGATCTGCTCCAGATGGCCAAGTGAATTAGCTCGTAGTGCGAAGCCACTCAAGACAATGATCTGTCCGGGGAGGAAGGTCTCACCCTGGACTGCATCGCTATTGATGATCGTAGGAGCCATCAAGCCTCACGGCGAAGACATAGAGGAACTCTCAATGAAAGCACCAATGTCGGTGTCAAAACAGGCGGATCTCGGGTAGGGGGTCCCGAACTGTGCGTCTAGGCCGGATGGTAACAGGAGGCAAGGGACACGACGTTTTACCCAGGTTTGGGCCCTCTTGATGGAGGTAAAACCCTACGTCCTGCTTGATTAATATTGATGATATGGGTAGTACAAGAGTAGATCTACCACGAGATTGGAGAGGCTAAACCCTAGAAGCTAGCCTATGGTATGATTGTTGTTCTGTATGTTGTCCTACGGACTAAAACCCTCCGGTTTATATAGACACCAGAGAGGGTTAAGGTTACACAAAGTCGGTTACATTGGCAGGAGATCTACATATCCGTATCGCTAAGCTTGCCTTCCACGCCAAGCAAAGTCCCTTCCGGACACGGGACGAAGTCTTCAATCTTGTATCTTCATAGTCCAGGAGTCCGGCCATGTGGACACCCCCTTATCTAGGACTCCCTCAGAAGGCATAGCCAGGAAATTGTTGTGGTCAAGTACATCCTTGAGAACATGCCTGACAACAATGCTACAGGAAAACACTAGTTCAGGACACGTGGAGACAAGGACACAGCAGCTGGATAGTTTAGTTGTAGAACTCATCCTCAGGTCGTCCAGTTTACACGGCATGACTTTGAGAACTTCATCTCCACTGCGGACCTAGTTCTAATTCAAACAGAAACCAGATATTTTATTACTACATCCGTTCAGAAATATAAGATTATTTTCGATATTTTACTCCATATATGACTACATATAGGCATAGAAATGAGTGAACAAAGACACTAGAACATGTCTTCAAAGGCATGAGAGCAGAGGGATTACATGGAATATCCATAACACAAGTTACTGAGGCAAATATACCCTCTTCGAAGGTAGCATTGATGCTCATAATGTAGTTGAAAGTAATCTATAAGAAATCAGTGTCAACATCTCGCATGTTTTGGTCAAAAGAGGAATTTAGAACCGTCATTTGGCACAGAAAAATCACATGCAAGATAACCCAGAAAGTTGTACTACTATTACTACTAGTGTGTGTTAGATGAAAAAACATGATCAAGATCGAGAAAGAGATCAACAAGAAGAGATATTACCTGGACTTGCTTAATGAGGGATCCCAGAGAGGGGGGCTTGGACAGGGTGATGGCTTTGAGCTTGTCTGCGGTAGTCTTGGCGGGGTTCTTGTGCTTCTTTGTACCATGAGCCTCGACGGTTTTGGCCAGAGCCATATACATCACTTCGGTCGGTGCTCCAGCGTCCATCAAGAAGGAGTTATAGGATAAGTCTCGGTGTTGCAAGACCGGGCCTTGGCCAGAATCAACACCATTGATGCACTCACCTTTCCTTCTTTGGGAGAGAAGAACAATGGCAGAAGTAGGTCGGGGTTTTCTTGAAGAAATGAGGAACAAGATGAGGGATGAGCGAGTGGGGGTTTTCTTCAAGAGAGGAAGCTAAGAGAGAAGAGTGAAATGATGGTTGCTTCATCTGTCCAACTTAATGCTAGAGAAGAGGGGATTTTTTCATTTGACAGCTCATTAGGCATTACTATGGCACTTCGATTGGGGTAGTCTATAGTGCACTTGGGCACTCTACTACGGAGTAATTTAGTGCATGGCTGGTGGACCCCGATGCTGGCTGTTCCACACGTCGGTGAAAGTGAGTAGCAAGGTTCCCAACATCGTCGAGGAGGATCCTCACGATAGAGCGTGTCCATAGTTTTTCTGAAGAAAAAAAATGATTACAGCAAGCGTTTCCACTCTTAGAGCATCTCCAGCCGCACCCCCAACAGGCCCGCCAGGCCACTTTCTCGGCGCCGGTGCCAAAAAACGCCCCAATCGCGCCCCCAGGATGTCGAAAAGCGCCGGTTCGGCCCGTTATTGGGCCCGCAGTCACAGGCCGAACCCGGCGCACTGGGGGGCGATCGAGAGCTCTGGCGCAAGGGAAAAGCGCGGCTGTCGGATCTAGAAGTAGATGTGTCTAGAGGGGGGTGATTAGACACTTAGTGCTAAAGTTGCAATTTTTAAGCTTTTTCGGTTTAAGTGGAGTTTAGGCACAATTTCAACACACACAATACATATCAAGCAAGCATGCAAAGAGTATATGAGCAGCGGAATGTAAAGCATGCAACTTGCAAGAATGTATAGAGAAGGGTTTGGAGAATTCAAACGCAATTGAGGACACAGATGTTTTTCCCGAGGTTCGGATAGGTGGTGCTATCCTACATCCACGTTGATGGAGACTTCAACCCATGAAGGGTAACGGTTGCGCGAGTCCACACAGGGCTCCACCCAAGGGTAACGGTTGCGCGAGTCCAAAAAGGGCTCCACCCACGAAGGGTCCACGAAGAAGCAACCACCCACAAAGGGTCCACGAAGAAGCAACCTTGTCTATCCCACCATGGCCATCGCCCACACAGGACTTGCCCCACTAGCGGTAGATCTTCATGAAGTAGGCGATCTCCTTGCCCTTACAAACTCCTTGGTTCAACTCCACAATCTTGTCGGAGGCTCCCAAGTGACACCTAGCCAATCTAGGAGACACCACTCTCCAAGAAGTAACAAATGGTGTGTAGGTAATGAACTCCTTGCTCTTGTGCTTCAAATGATAGTCTCCCCAACACTTAACTCTCTCTCATAGGATTTGGATTTCGTGGAAAGAAAGTTTGTGTGGAAAGCAACTTGGGAAGGCCAGAGATCAAGATTCATATGGTAGGAATGGAATATCTTGGTCTCAACACATGAGTAGGTGGTTCTCTCTTAGAACATATGAGTTGGAATGGTGTGTGCGTCCTGATAGCTCTCTCATCGAATGAGAAGGAGGTGGAGGGGTATATATAGCCTCCACACAAAATCCAACCGTTACACAGTTTTCCAATCTCGGTGGGACCGAATCAATAAACTCGGTCGGAGCGAAAATTTAAACCTAGTGACCGTTAGTGATTTCGGTGGGACCGACTGGATCAACTCGGTGGGACCGATGTGCTAGGGTTAGGGTAAATCCAAAACTCGGTTTGACCGATTACTCAAACTCGGTGGGACCGATTTGGGTAATAAGTGAAACTGAGATTGGTTCAAGCAAACTCGGTGGGACCGATTGCATATCTCGGTGGGACCGAGAATATTGCAATGGGTAACAGAGAGTTTGCAAGCCCATCTCGGTGAGACCGAGATCCCATCGGTGAGACCGAACTAATTAGGGTTTGGCAGTGGCTTATGACAAGTGAAACTCGGTGGCGCCGGATAGGAAGAATCGGTAGGACCGAGTTTGGCTTAGGGTTTAGATCATATGTGGATATGGGAAAGTAGTTGAGGATTCTGAAGCATATCATTAAGCACATGAAGCAAGAGGCTCATTAAGCAACACCTGATCCCTCCTTGATAGTATTGGCTTTTCCTAAAGACTCAATGTGATCTTGGGTCACTAAAATATAAAATGAAGAGTCTTGAGCTTGAAGCTTTAGCCAATCCTTTGTCCTTAGCATCTTGAAGGAGTTCCCACAACCTTTAGTCCATGCCACTCCATTGTTGAACTTATCTGAAACATGCTAGATCGAAATGTTAGTCCAATAAGAGATATGTTGTCATCAATTATCTAAACCACCTAGGGAGCACTTGTGCTTTCAGCGGCTGGCCCACACCGTCTGGTGAAATGTCAAGTTTTTCATCCCCGACTCGCCTCCCACCCCCGCTCCCTTGGCCGCCACTAGCTCTATCCCGGCGCCGCCCGCCGCCCTTCACCGCTAGATAGCCAATCCCCGCAGGAAAAATAGCAGAGGTTCGTCGAGGCAGCCCCTCCACCAACAGCTGGGCATTTCCGGCCGCCATTTCCGGCCGCGGAGGGGCAGTTTAACGGCGGGTACACGCCCGCTGGGTCCAAGGTGTTCAGCAAGTTGCCTGCCTTTGCGATGGAATCAGATGACGAGGAAGCCCTCGCCGCGCTACTGGAGGAGGAAGCCGAGGCCGACGTCCAGGAAGAAGAACACCTCATGTTGCTCGCCGCCCCTCGCCCAGCTGCTGGCGAGCAATGAAAATCTGCGGCGAGGTGGCTCGGCACCGGGGCAGGTGAAAGCAAAGAACCGGCATCATCTCGAAGGCTACTGCATGCTCTACTCCGACTACTTTGCCGACACTCCACTGCATGGGGACAAAACATTTCGGCGCCGTTATTGGATGAGCCAAAAGCTTTTCCCCAGGCTTGTGAATTCCATCCGAGAGTTCGACAACTACTTCAAGTGCAAGAAGGATTGCACCGGCAAACTTGGATTCACCTCGATCCAGAAGTGCACGACAGCGATGAGGATTCTTGCATATGGAGCTCCCGGTGATTCGCTCGACGACTATGGGCGCATGGGCGAGTCCACCATCATTGAGTGTTTCTACAAGTTCTGTCGGGCAGTCGTGGCATTGTTTGGACCACTTGCGAACACCCAATGCGGAAGACAATACTCGGATCCTAGCATAAAATGCAACAAGAGGATTTCCTGGGATGCTTGGAAGCATCGTATACATGTATTTGGAATGGAAGTACTACCCATTTTCTTGGCAGGGGATGTACAAAGGAGCCAAAGGCGGTTGCAGTGTGGTACTTGAGGTGGTGGCCACACAGGACCTCTGGATTTGGCACCCCTTCTTTGGTATGCCAGGAACTCACAATGACATCAACATGCTGCAGTGCTCCCCTGTTTTTGCCAAGATTGTTGAAGGTCATTCTCCTCTGGTGATCTCCAAGGTCAACGGGCGACACTACAACAAGGGGTACTACCTAGCTGATGGCATCTATCCGAGATGGTCTACATTTGTGGAGACTATCTCAAACGTTGTGCCAGGAGGTGTCACATCCCTAGTTCTGGTCTGCTCTGGGTTAGCTAGTCTTGTGTTGCATCATGTTTAAATTTCTCTTAAACCTGAAATGGGGATCAACAAACCCCAGCACCCCCCTGAAAATACCAGGTTCAACTAAAAAACATTTCAATGAACCCAAAATGCCCTTCATAAAAGTTCATCATTTTTGATTTGGTATAGAACCTCTCCCAAAAATGGTGCACATTTTCTAGGCCATTTTGGATTTTTGAATTAAATTATATAGTATTTGCATTTGGGCATTTAATTGCTAATAATATTTTAAATGCTCAAATAATCACAAACTGAAATGTTTGCTGTTGGAAATATTCCAAACAGTGACATTGGGAAGTTTCATGATTTTTGGAAATACCCTGGAATTTTTATTAAAGCCAAACACAATTACATAAGATAGAAAAACAGAAATAAAAGAGAGAGAGGCTCACCTAGCGCAACTTAACTGTCGCCCACCAACCGGCCCAGCACTGTAGCTGGTCGGCCCAGCCCACCACCACCTCCTCTCTGTCGTCTTTCCCCATGCCAAAAGGACGAGTGCTTGGCCGGCGCGCATGAGCACGCGTCTGTGAAAGCACAAGTGCTCCCTAGGTGGTTTTGATAATTGATGACAACATATCTCCTGTTGGACTAACATTTCTATCTAGCATGTTTCAGATAAGTTCAACAATGGAGTGGCATGGACTAAAGGTTGTGGGAACTCCTTCAAGATGCTAAGGACAAAGGATTGGCTAAAGCTTCAAGCTCAAGACTCTTCATTTTACATTTTAGTGATCCAAGATCACATTGAGTCCATAGGAAAAGCCAATACTATCAAGGAGGGATGAGGTGTTGCTTAATGAGCCTCTTGCTTCATGTGCTTAATGTTATGCTCCAAAATCCTCAGCTACTTTCCCACTTCCACAAATGACCTAAACCCTAAGCCAAACTCGGTCATACCGATTCTCTCTATCCGGCGCCACCGAGTTTCACTTGTCATAAGCCACTGCCAAACCCTAGCAATTCAGTTCTACCGATAGGGATCTCGGTCTCACCGAGATGGGATTGCAAACTCTCTGTTTCCCTTTCGTAACTTTTCGGTCTCACCGAAAAAGCGAATCGGTCCCACCGAGATTGCAATGTAAATTCAGTGTTTCCTTTTTGTAACTTTTCGGTCTCACTGAAAGAGCAAATCGGTCCCACCGAGTTTGCCTGACCAACTCTCTGGTTAGCTAATTACCAAAATCGGTCTCACCGAGTTTGTGTAATCGGTCTCACCGAGATTACGTTATGCCCAAACCCTAACCATATCGGTCCTACCGAGTTGCATGTCAGTCCCACCGAAAATCTCTAACGGTCACTAGGTTTACCTTTTCGGTCCGACCGAGTTTGTTGATTCGGTCCCACCAAGATTGGAAAACTGTGTGTAACGGTTGGATTTTGTGTGGAGGCTATATATACCCCTCCACCTCCTCTTCATTCGGGAGAGAGCCATCAGACTAAGCCTACACTTCCAGCATCCTATTTATGAGAGAGAACTACCTACTCATGTGTTGAGACCAAGATATTCCATTCCTACCATATGAATCTTGATCTCTAGCCTTCCCCAAGTTGCTTTCCACTCAAATCTTCTTTCCACAAAATCCAAATCCTATGAGAGAGAGTTGAGTGTTGGGGAGACTATCATTTGAAGCACAAGAGCAAAGAGTTCATTACCTACACACCATTTGTTACTTCTTGGAGAGTGGTGTCTCCTAGATTGGCTAGGTGTCACTTGGGAGCCTCCGACAAGATTGTGGAGTTGAACCAAGGAGTTTGTAAGGGCAAGGAGATCGCCTACTTCGTGAAGATCTACTGCTAGTGAGGCAAGTCCTGTGTGGGCGATGGCCATGGTGGGATAGACAAGGTTGCTTCTTCGTGGACCCTTTGTGGGTGGTTGCTTCTTCGTGGACCCTTCGTGGGTGGAGCCCTTTGTGGATTCGCGCAACCGTTACCCTTTGTGGGTGGAGCCCTTTGTGGACTCGCGCAACCGTTACCCTTTGTGGGTTGAAGTCTCCATCAACGTGGATGTAGGATAGCACCACCTATCTGAACCACGGGAAAAACATCCGTGTCTCCAATTGCGTTTGAATTCTCCAAACCCTTCCCCTTACATTCTTGCAAGTTGCATGCTTTACATTCCGCTGCTCATATACTCTTTGCATGCTTGCTTGATATGTATTGTGTATGTTGAAATTGTGCCTAAAACTCCACTCAAACCAAAAAGGCCTAAAAATTGCAACTTTAGCACTAAGTGTCTAATCACCCCCCCTCTAGACACATCTACTTCAAGGTCCTACAGTCTGGCCACCTCTTGCCTACTTGCCGCTGCTGGAGTCGGCCCCGAGCGCCACGTGCATCGGCCCGACCTCTCCCTGGACCTCTCTCACTCTCCCTCGGCCTCCTCCCCCTCCTCTGCTCTCTTCCCGCAGCACCACCGAGCACGGACGCCGCTGCCGCTCGCCGTAGCCGCAGCCACCGTCGTCCTCTCGTCGCCTCGCCGTGTCTAAGAGCTCTGCCGTCGCCCACATCTACTAGCAGGCCGAGCCCCGAGCGCTCGCATGCCCTGTAATGCCTTCACCGAGCCGTCTCCGACCTCGCGTTGTCGGAGATCCCCTTCGCCACCCCGACCGCTCCGGTTCCTCCCCGACCTCGCCGACCCGTTCATCATGACCGCTGTGTGCTACTGGCGGTTCTCCCCATCTCCTTTCTCTTCCTCCCACTCCGTAGCGACTTCAGCAAGCTTGGCCGCACCAGCCACAGCCTGCGCTCGTCGTCAATGATGCTCTGGTGACCATCTGGTCCCGGGCGTGTGACCAACGCGCTCCCCGCAAGGCGTAGAGCCTTCGTAGCACCTCGCCTCGCTCATTTGCGCACCGCTGCCCCATACCCGCTTGCACCCGAGCTCCGGTTGCCGCAGCCAAGCTCGCCGGCGTCAACTCCGGCCACCTCAGCACCCGCCGTTGCCATTGTCCAACACGCCTCGCCCCACCGGCCCCGCAGAACCCATCCACACGGCCTCTCGTCGCCGGAAACGGCCGGACGAGGACCTCCGCCGAGTCCTGCTTAGCGTCGGCGGCTAATCGCCGGTTAGCCGACGTGGCCGTCATTAGATTAGGGACTAACTAACCCTATTACTTTAACCCCTAGACACTTACAGCCGGGATCCACCGGTTCAATTAATAGGCTAACTAAATTAGTTAGATTTAATCTAATCCGATGGACCCACGGGTCAGCATTGACTTTGCTGACATGGCGTTTGACTGGTCCCACCTGTCTGTGAGAATGACTAGCCCTGAGTCACTGACAAGTGGGACCCGCACGTCAGGTTTGACCTGGAGTGACCCTGTTGACTGCTGACATCACAATGAAGTCATGCTGACGCAGTTAATTATTTTCTGGATTTATTCTTATTCAGGAAATTCCAGAAAATGCCCAAAACTTCTAAAATTCATTGGAACTTATCTATAACTCCAAATAAGATAAGTTATATATGAAAAATGATCATAAAAATGCAATCTATCCATCTGTAGCATTTCCATGCATGTTTAAACAAATTAACCTTACTGTTTAGATCAAGACATGATAATGCACTTTATAAGTTCTTAGTTTGAATTTGAATTTGAACCTTTGGTTCAAATCAACTCAGACCCTTCTGTTCTTAGCTGCATTATCTCAAATCACAGCATATCGACCTGTCATGATCATGCAGCATATTGTGCATTGCATTGATTGTGTTCTTTCTGTGTTTGCCGGTGGTTGTCCCCTCTCGATAGATGTGGTTCCTACAATGAGTTCGATGACACCGATGAAGAGCTATATTATCTTCAGAAGTGTCAGGCAACCAAAACCCCCTTGTTCATTCCGATACAATCCCACTCTCTCGCTCCTGCTCTCTTTTACTGCATTAGGACAACAACGATTCAACTGTTACCTGCTGCTATAGTTGAACCCTTTCCTCTACATGACCTGTCATTGCCACAGTAAAAAGATGAAACCCACTAGCATGAGTAGGAGTTGTTTGAGACCTGATGTGCCTACTCATTCATGCTTGTTTGTCATGCCTGCTACTCCTTAGAGTTGTGTCAGGTCTGATTCATCGGGGATGAATTGGAATGGCGATGAACATGTCCTACTGTGTGTGAGCTAAGTGTGTGAACATGATTTGGTAAAAGTAGCGGTGAGAGGCCATGTAGGAGTACATGGTGGGTTGTCTCATTGAAACTGTCCTCATGAACTGAGTTCTGTGTTTGTGATCCATGAACAACTACTACCACTCATTGGGATCCTTAATTGACCCTCTCGACTTATTAACTACCCTAGTCCTTTGTCTAGGAGTTGCAACTAGTTTCTGGTGTCTGTGTTGGCGGCCGTGCGCAGCGCTGACCCTAGGGGTGGGCTATGATGCAGTAGATACACCATGGCACGGTGTACCGGGCGCCCGTTTGGTGTCTCGGGAACCCTGCACACATCGTTTGGGGCTATGAGCGAAACTCCGGCTGGATGTCATTGCAGATGGAACCTGAATAGGCAATAAACCGGGACTAGAGACTTGTGTGGTTAGTCAGGTCATGGCGGACTCTCTCGCTAGGCTTCTGCTTGAAGGTTGCCGAGATACATGATGTGTACATTGTGGTAAGTGGCGAGAGCATGTGTGAAGAAGTACACCCCTGCAGGGTTATAAATGAACTATTCGAATAGTCGTGTCCGCGGTAAAGGACTTATGGGTTGCCTATAACAGTTCATAGACAAGTGAAAGTGGATACTCTAAAATGCGCAAGATAAGCGTGAGTAGTATGGATGGCGTTCTCGTAGGGAGACGGGAGCGGATCCATAGTGGTGTATTGATATGGTGAATATGAGGACTCGTGTGCGCCACCTCAAAAGAGTTTCCTGCAGTCGTAGTTCAGGTTAGCCACGGAGTCAGAGCTGGCTTGCTGTACTTAAACTCCACTACCCCCATTGTTGATACCGATGCATATGTAGTTAGTTCTGATATAAGTCTTGCTGGGGACATCTGTACTCATGTTTGCCTATCTTATGTTTTTGCAGAGAGACGTTAGTCTCGCTAGTAGTTCCGTGTGGACTTCGAAGTTTAGCTTTTTACCCCAGCTACGATCTTGTGCCCTCGGCAGAGTCTTGTAGATAGTCAGGCTTCTCAGCCTTCTTCATTTGTAGTTGTCTGTACTCAGACAAGTTAAGCTTCCGCGGGTTCTTGTTGCTTGTATGCTCTGTATGTTGGGTCATGAGACCCACATTTGTAATCCTTGGCTCCTCGGAGCCTAATGAATAAATACTTGAGTCGTAGAGTTATGTTGTGATGCCATGTTGTATTTACACATATCGAGCATATTATGTGTATGATTGAAATGCTTGGTATGTGTGGGATCCGACAACCTAGTTGTTTATCCTTGGTAGCCTTTCTTATGGGGAAATGTAGCCTTGTGCTTCCATGAGCCATAGTAGTCCGCTACAGCCCGGTTCACCGGAGTCCTGCTAGCCCAGCACTGCTGCTCCGAAACACTTGACTGTCCGGCATGTGATTCACCTCGTTCCTGTGTCTGTCCCTTCAGGGAAATGTCACGCGGTGACATCCGAAGTCCTTCCTAGCCTGCTATAGCCCGGGTTCCCGGAGTCCTGTTAGCCCAGTGCTACATCCCGGATTCGCACGCTGCGGACCGACATGCTCGATGTTGATTCATATATGCCTGTCCCCGTAAGTCAGTGCAACTTTGGGTTCATGACTAGTCATGTCAGCCCAGGTTCTTTGTCATATGGATGCTAGCGACACTATCATATACGTGAGCCAAAAGGCGCAAATTGTCCCGGGCCTTGGTAAGGCGACACCCGTGGGAATACCGTGCGTGAGGCCGCAAAGTGATATGAGGTTTTACAGGCTAGATCGGTGTGACTTAGAATCGGGGTCCTGACAGGAGGCAAGAAGTCCCTCTTTACCAAGGTGCAGGAGGCTTCCAGGAAGGATGTCGAGCGGGCTTTTGGTGTGCTCCAATCTCGATTTGCTATTGTCCACTACCTTTCTCAGATCTGGTCGGAAGATCAAATGTGGGAGATCATGACTTCCTGTGTCATCTTGCACAACATGATCATCGAGAGCGAGCAGGAAGAGCCAGTCTTCGACACTGAACCATACAACAGGCAGGGTCCTCTAGCCGAAGTTGATCACCAGCTACCAGCAACCTGGACTGCCTACCTCATTGTGCGTCAGGAGATCCGAGACCCACAGGTGCATCATCAACTGCAGCAGGATCTGGTGGAGCACCTATGGAGGCTCAAGGGCGACGCCGGGCTCGACGTGTGATGAAATATGAGGTTTTATTTGTTGAACTATATAATTTTTATTGAACTACTTGTTGTTGCACTATTTTGTTGAACTATTTGATTTTCTGTGATGGACTATGTGATAAAAAAATATTTATGTTCATAATTGAACGCCGAGCCACAACAAACCACGACGAATATGGGTCGATTCTCGCCCATATGGGACCTTTATTTGCCGAAAGTGGGCTGAAAACTGGGCCAATCTCGGCGCCTGGGGGCGACCTGGGGGTGATGACTGGATGCCCCAGCGCCCCCAGCGCCGATTGTACCGCCGGCTCGCCCTAGGGGCGATTTTTATGCCTCCTGGGGGCCAACGGCTGGAGATTCTTTTACGACGGAGGAGTGTGAAACATGGAGGCCACTTGAACATACACAGTGCTCCTACTACTAGGCATGTGCAGTGGTTCATACGCCAGTACTACATAATCTTGTTTCTACTGTAGTAAGATATGATGATAACAAATGATGGTGTGCACATGTCAACTATATGAATAGTAATGTAACATGGTACCGCTATTTCGACTGTCCGGTCGAGAATGAATGGTGAGATCGATGTTAACAGAACTAGGTCTACAGCGCACGGAGAGTATGGTGCTACAGTACTCCATGAAACACGAACCATATGAAGCATGAATCAGTGTTAGGCAGGGTGTATGAAGGGTGCACGGGACGGGAGCAAAAATTCCCTTATTGACCCACTTTTGGGTGTTTGGCAGAGTGCATGAAGGGTGCATGAGTCCACAATAGTAGGTTAACACAAATACACAAAGAGGGAACAACTATATTGAGATGAGAATGCAATCAAATACACCCACATGCTCTGTGCTACAGTGCTTGATCTGCACCATCTGAGTTTGATCCAACGGTCATGTCGCACGGAGACATGGACATGGACATGCAGAGGACACCTAAACACCACTGAAGTCCCTCTGCTTCTCGAGGCGCACGACGTTGGTGATGTAGGATGCAACCGCCCGCAGAGCCCGCTCCCGGTGGACGGGAGCCCGCTGATCAATGATGGCATCCAATGTCACGAATGGTTTCTAGTGACGTAGCCCTGAGAGGATTCGCCTAGCAACGGCGACGGCAGCCCACAACCCCTCCTTGTCCAGCTCTACCCCAACCATCGCGTGGAGACGGCTCAACTCCTCAGAGATAAAGGTGAAGAAGGAGACCAGGTCAGGAAGCCGCAGCTCGTTGAAGTCGAAGGGGTGGTCGAATGGGTTTAGCCCGACGACCGGCATGGTCGCCCTGGCACGATGGTAGGCATGGCGCAGCCACAACATGTGTGTGGCAACTTGGTCCACGAAGTGGCTGAGGCGATCCTGGACCTCGTCACGATCGGCCCGCTCGTTCTCCAGCCGGTTCCCCTGACGGCCTATCGTAGCTCTTGCTTTCTGCAGCAATGCCACCGACGCCTCGAGCATCTTTTTGGTGGACGCCTGCCGCTTTTGAAGCTCCGTGAACTCCCCCACATATCGGAGGAGCATGACACTCCTCTCCTCCTTGAGCTCATGGAGCTCCACGTCCTTGGCCCTCCGCATCCTTGGCCTAGAGCTCATGTGTCAGGCGCCTCACCTCAGACTCTGTGATCTGCTACGCCGCCATGGCACCAGGTTGAAGCAATGGGGAGAGGAATCAAAGGGGGCGAAACGGCTGAAAGGCAATGCAATCTACGGGAAGTCATCGTGACTAAATTGCTGTCGTGCCTGCTCCCGTCAATCAAAAAATTAAAAATACTGCCGCGCCTGCCGCACCCGAACACCAGAGCAACACCGCGGTGGATATTTAAATTCACCTGCCGGCAAGGAGATAAAAAAAGGGGTGAAAAAAGAAATGTGTTGGCGGCCTAGCTAATCGGTCGCACTAGCCCAACTAGCTAGCCACGGTGCTTCAGTGATGTACTCGGTGGGAAAGGTGGCCTTTCGTGATTTGACGACTCATTTACTTGCTTCGGTGCTATGACCGAGGAGGACCCAGAAAACGTGCGGTAGGGCGTCCCACGTCTCGGCAAGGAAGAATATATGTGTGCACCACCTGAGAGTTCCCCGAAACCACGCGGTAGGGTGTGCCATGTCTCGGCACGGAGGAAAAAAGTGCGTGTAAAAATATAATGTATCAGACGTAGTACCTATGGTTCGACCTTGGGACCCAGCCAGTTGGTCGAAACTACCCCACTAGCCATATAGCATCATCATGCTAACGTGGTACAGGGGATAGGTGTGGTTAGCTCCATCTCGACCAGCCATAACGTCTCTTGTTCTAGGCGTTTCTTCTATTTTCCAAGCTTTTTTAGTTATAATAACACCACGGCAAGGTAGTGCCGCTCTTCGTGTGTGCCCCTGTGTCTAAAGGAGAGGAGAGAGAGATCGCAGACCTGGGACCCACGAGTAAGTGGGTGAACGGTCATGCACCTATTGACGAGCCACTCCCTCTACTCTACTCAATGTAATACTGTATAAAATCAAGTTATGGGACAAATCCAACAACCGTTGTTGTTTCAGGCTATTGACTTACGCTTTGTAGTGCAGGTTGCCAGTTCGAATCTCGTCTTTCAGATTTGTTAGTTTTAGGTCCAAATTTGATCAATGACAAGTGGGACCCCCATGTGTTGTTACGATATTCCAGTGTAGGATGTTTTTTTGAACAAACACTTTGCACGGTTAGACAAGTAACGGCACGAGTTACACGTATTTTGCAAGTTTACGAACAAAAATGACAGCGGCATAGAATATCACATCCACCCTGCAGCTTAGATGCTATGGTGATACGAGTTTTTTCATCGTTGGAACTAAGATCCAATGGCTTTGGAGTAGTCTTTGTAATTATGCGCAATTTCCAAACTCTCAAAGGTTTTTTTGCAAATAAAACATTCACGCCTCGTGTGTGCCGCTGCATCTTGGATCCAATGGCTCACCGTTGCTCATATTAGGTGCTCCCCATAGATTCATTAGCCGCTACGATGATACAAGCATCTAGGTTGTATGATCTGTGATCAGATGCCACATGCGTAGTACTTGTACTTTCTACGCAATTCCCAAACTCTCTTAGGCGTATATGCAGAAACACTCAAACCTCCTACCGTGATCTGTTAGATCTCCGTGAAATCGTATCACCATAGAATCTACGGTGCGGGAGCACCTCATATTCTCCCGTGCGAGAAAACATTAGGTGCTCTCGCAGCTTGTATGCTATGGTCGTTTGATCTGAGATCCAATGGCATCTGAGCAGTCTTTGCGCTTGTAAGCAGTGGCCAAACTCTTTGGGGGCTTTTCTATAAAAAACATTCGAACCACCCAGGAGTTGTTGGGTCACAAATCCAACGGGTCCGAAGAGCTTGTATCACCAAAGCATCTACGGTTTGGTAGCACAAGATATTCTTACATACATGAGAATATGATGTCCTCCTTCATCTTAGATGCCACAGTGATACGAGCTTCGAGGTCGTTGGATATGGGATCCAAGGGCATTTGAGTAGTTTTTGTACAAATTGTGTGCAATTCTCAAACTCATTAAGGTTTCCTATAAAAATATTAAGACATCATGTGAGCTGCTATATCTCATATCTACAAGCTCCAAGCAACTCCTATCAGCATATATCATCTAAGGTGTAGGGGCACATGATATTCTCTCGGGAAGGAGGGGGCATGCAGAACCAATCGGTGTTACGGAGTGTGGGGACAAATATAATCTAAACAATCCTAAAGACAGCTTCACAATTTTATCTAAGGTCGAGGGGTTAACCCCCAAAAATCTACATAGCTCTGCCTGACGATGACATGTACCTACGGTAGGGTAATGGGCCTGACCTAGACGCCATTCCCAAGGGCACTACCTAGAGATCAACGGCATTCAGAGCACAGTAATTTCCACCGACTGGAATCTCCTTAGAGTGCAACTCACTTGACCAACAACTCCACTCGGATAACCCAATTCCAATCGACCAGTATATCACCATTCGACCATACAAGAAACCATTCGGAAGATAGAAGACCTAAAGTCACTCGGGATGGCAACGGTCATGCATTCACTCCATAGTGTTAATGATCATGTATATGTCATTATTACTGGCGTTACCAATAACGCCCCATCTTTATGTAGATTGAACTCTATATAACTGAGGGCTGGAGGGGTCTGGCACACTCTATATAAGCCACCACCCCTCCCTAGGTACAAGGGTTCGCACCCCCTGTAATTTCACACATAATCCAGTCGACCGCCTCAGGGCACCGAGACGTAGGGCTATTACTTCCTCTGTGAAGGGCCTCAACTTGTAAATATTGCATGCACAACCGCATCGTAACTAGGATCTTGCCTCCTCTTACGTACCCCCTAATCTACTGTCAGACTTAGAACCACAACACCGCCTAAACACAACGTTTTCATGTACTCTAGTACTAGAATTAATACTCATGTTTCAGTTTCCTATTCATTTTGAATATTGAATTGACGACCATGCATGTCTTACATTTTGCTCCCATCGTTCCTAAATATTAGGCCTTCTTTGGTTCATAGGGTAGGAAAATCGTAGGAATTGGATAGTCATAGGAAATGAGATGACATGTATCTCAAATCCTATGAGTAGGAATAGGAAAGGAGACGGCCTTTGATTCACATCATAGGATTTTTTCCATTAAGACTAGGCTAATGTTTATTTTCCCATGAAATATGGAGGATAGGAAGAATTTCTTTATAGGAATAGGAGTCTATCCGTACAAGCCAAAGGGCTCTAAAGGAATTTTTCCTATAAAAATCATATCCTATGAAATTCGTACAAGATTCCTCTAAACCAAAGGAGGCCTTAATCTTTTTAGAGATTTCAAATGGATTGCCACATACGGATGTATATAGACATATTTTAGAGTGTAGATTCACTCATTTTGCTCCGTATGTAGTCACTTGTTGAAATCTCTCAAAGACTAATATTTAGGAACAAAAGGAGTATTTTCGAATGCGTGTCATAAATGCATGGTTTGGAAAAATAGATGCACTATACTTATTGGATTGTTGTTGTGGTCGTGTTCGTGTGTGTGTGTGTGCATGCGCGCGCGTGCGTGTGTGTGTGGACGTATGCTTGATACATACAAAGGTTGTTGGTGTCCTAGGAACGGTGGTACCCAGACTTGCCTACCTACGGCCTAGGGCGTGGCTCCACCAGCGGCCTCGTACGGCCCATCTTCATTAGCAACCATTCAAGACCCTCGTGAGGGGCCAAGCCTCACGAGGCAGACAACGCAAGACCTCCTCAGGGGCAGCCTCCCTAGGCTGGATCCCGAGGCACACAACGCAAGACCTCCTCAGGGACGACCAAGGCCAGGTGGTCGCCAGTGGGCGCAGAGTACGCATTGCCTCTTTGGTGTTAAAGGGGCAAGCACAGGCGAGGAGTCCCGAGGCATCATGCAAAGGTTTCCATATTGGTGCAACAAGACCAAGACCAGGAGGATGACATGACGGAGGTCACCGCGGAGCCCACGATGGCATCACCACCAGAGCCTTTGGCAGGCGAAGACCACCTTTTGTCAGGATAGCTTTTACTAGTTGTAACCCTTCAAATTGGCCATTGTGGGATCCCTTCCCACCTAATATTTGGGAAGAGGACCATGGCCTCTATAGATAGGGCTAGCCACCACTTTTGCAAGGACGGATCATCCAGACCATCCACAGACACACACAAGCTCATCGAGCTCAATAACACCTCTCCTCAGGAGGTTGTTCATCCCTTGTACTTGTTCATCCTTAGCCTACAAGGCAATCCACCACACCACACTAGAGTAGGGTATTACACCATGATGGTGGCCCAAACCAGTATAAACCCATGTGTCCATTGTTCTTCTGGTTCGGCGAGCTAGGCTTAGTGATCGTTGCAAGAGTGGGCTCGCGGGGAAGAGAGATCTTCGTGCGCACCCTAGTGTTTGAACCTCAAGGGTTTGCCGGAACCTGTAATCTGACATTTGGCGTGCCAGGTAGGGGTGAGCTAAAGTTCCGCTCCTCCACCGGCTCCACTTCCCCGTAGTCCGACATCTGCAATGTCGCCATGAACAAGACTCTCATCCACGGCAGAGTAAGCCTCAACGTGCTCTGCATGGAAGCTTTCGGCTTGCTTCACGTACCGTACGACCGACTCTACCCCACCAAGCCTTTCTCGGGAGTCGGTAGTGGGTCCACCAGCCCCCTAGGGAAAATACGCCTCCCGGTCACCTTCGGGACCCGGGACAACTACCGCATTGAGCTAATCGACTTCGACATCGCCTGCATTGACCTTCCATACAACGCCAACCTCGGGTACCCTTCCTTAGCTCGGTTCATGGCAGCGACCCATCCGGCCTACAACATCATGAAGATGCCGGGCAGTAGCGGCGTACTCACCTTGGCTGGAGACACCAAGGAGGACTGAAGGCCGTCAAGCTCACCTTCAGGGCCGCAGCGGCAGCACGCCCAGCCGACGAAGCCGCCCCGGGGATTAAGGAGGCTGCACTGACGAAAAGGAAGTAGTTAATCACTCAGGATTGGGCCGAAACGAAGCAAGTTCAGGTCGAGGAAGATGGGTCGTCCGGAGCCACCTTCACCATAGGTTCCAACCTCGACCTAGGCCAAGAGGAGGCGTTGGTAAAGTTCTTGCGCATGAACAAGGAGGTATTCGCCTGGGAGACCAAGAAGCTGGTGGGAGTCCCTAGGGGGGTAATCGAGCATCATTTAAGGGTGTGCCCCAATGTGCGCCCCGTGAAGCAGAAGGCGCGACGGCAATCCACGGAGAAGCAGGCCTTCATCGTCCAATAAACTCGCAAGCTAGAAGCAGTGGGTGTCATTCGTGAGGTACGGTACCAGGAGGGGCTGGCGAACCCCGTCATTGTGCCCAAGAAGGGCGGGAAGGAATGCATGTGTGTCGACTTCACCAACCTCAACAAAGCCTATCCCCAAGACCCGTTCCCGCTCCCGCGCATCGACCAGATCGTCGATTCCACCACCGAGTGTGACCTGCTGTGCTTCCTGGACGCATTCTCGGGCTACCACCAGAGCAAGATGGCGGTGGAGGACGTGGAGAAGACGACCTTATTGACCCTGTGCGGGGTATATTGCTACACCTGCATGCCGTTCGGACGACGCAACGAAGGGCCGACCTTCTAGCAGCTGATGCACATCGCCCTGGGCGAGCAGCTAGGGATGAACGCAGAAGCCTATGTTGATGACATCGTGGGAAAATCTAGGGAAGCAAGAACCCTCATTCAGGACTTGGAGGAGACTTTCACCAGCATGTGTCTTTGGTGTCCCTTCCGGCAAGCTGTTGGGCTTCCTCGTGTCGCACCGCGGGATTAAGGCCAATCTGGAGAAGGTCCAGGCAATAGAAGACATGAGCCTGCCGCAAACCCTAAAGGAAATGCAGAAGCTCGTGGGCTGTGTGACCTTGTTGGCGCGCTTCATTTCGAAGTTGGGTGAGCGCGCCCTGCCATTCTTCAAGCTGATGCATTGGAGGGGCTCGATCGAATGGACCCCAGAAGCCGACCTGGCATTTCAAGACCTCAAGAGATACTTGACTAGCCCACCAGTGATGGTCGTGTCTTGTCCCCTCGAGCCTCTCGTGCTCTACCTGGCTGCCACACCCCACTCCACCAGCACGGCGCTTGTGGCTGTCCAGGAGGAGCTCCAAGCCAAGAGCCCGCCGAGAAACACTGCACCTTCGGCGGGTACGATGTGGCGCCAAGGCGGCATCACCGAAGCCACGACAACATCAGTTGATGATCAGGCCTTGCGAGACGGCACTCCCAGGCCTGAGGAGGCCCTGATGGGTGACCGGGCTCCTGAGGTCCCCCCACCTCAGGAGGCACCATAACCTCAGGAGGACACAAGCTCCATCGACTCTCTCGCCCTCGTCGAGCACCCAGTATACTTCATCAGCACTGTGCTACGGAATGCGAGAGCACGGTATCCCATGCCATAGAAGCTCGTACTCACGCT
Organism: Triticum urartu; assembly: GCF_056163025.1. Classification (NCBI taxonomy): domain Eukaryota; kingdom Viridiplantae; phylum Streptophyta; class Magnoliopsida; order Poales; family Poaceae; genus Triticum; species Triticum urartu. Next base: position 186,193,067 of record NC_141873.1, on the reverse strand, counting down.
ATTGGTTGCCTCACGCAAGCTACGCCATTATTTCCAAGGCCACCCAATCAAGGTCGTCTCAGCCTACCCCCTGGAAAGGGTGCTCCGGATCCCCAATGCCACGGGGGAGAGAGATCTTCATGCGCAACCCAGTGTTCGAACATCAAGGGTTTTCCGGAACCCGTAATTGGGGAGAGTCGCAGAATGGAACATTGAACTACAAGCGTTTCAGTTGGAGTTCAGCACGACCAGGGTCAACAAGGGAGCCGCACTCGCTGACTTCATTGCGGAATGGACCGACGCTCGGGAGCCCGAAGTGGGCGAGAGCCGATCCCTCTCGCCTGGACATGAAGCACCGAATGGCTAGGTCATGTACTTTGATGGAGCTTTTGCACGGCAAGGCATGGGTGCTGGCGTTGTGCTCATCTCGCCCACCCAAGACAAGTTATACAATGTCGTGCAACTTTTCTTCTAGTGGGGTGAGAATTTCTCCAACAACATCACATAATATGATGGGTTGATCACTGGCCTCAAGGCCACCGCATCCTTTGGGGTGAGGCGTCTTACCATCAAGGGTGACTCGCAGCTCCTCGTCAACTTCTCCAACAAGGTGTACGAACGAAGGGACGAGCATATGGAGGCGTACCTCGCAGAGGTGCGCAAGATGGAGAAGCAATTCTTGGGCCTAGAGCTACAACATGTGCCACGCGGCGCCAACAAGGAGGCTGATGAGATTGCCAAGAGGGCGTCAAGGCGTCTACCCCAAGAACCTGGTGTCTTCGAAGAGCGACTCATCAAGCCTTCGGCGACCCCCGTGGCTGTGGAGACTACATCATCTCGAGAGGAACTCCCCCAGCCACAAGCCTCGGGAGCCCCCACTTGCGGTCCAACCTCAGGAGCACGTCTGCTCCTGGTGCTCGAGCTTCAGGAGGGTTGCTAGACTGAGGAGTTCAACGCATACATGGTGTAAGGGACACTTCGAGAAGGAGGAGGACGTGGAGCATGTGGCCCGGCAGGCTACGACATACTGCATATAGGATGGTGAGCCATACAGAAAGCGACCAAATGATGTTTCCTTGCAATGCATCTGCAGGGAGCAGGGGAACAAGCTGCTAGCTGACATACATAGTGGAGACTGTGGGCACCACTCTTCGTCATGTATCTTGGTTGGCAAGGCGTTCCGCAGCGGGTTCTACTGGCCCACGACACTCAGCGACACGACCGAGCTGGTGAGGTCCTGCGAAGCCTGCCAATTCCATGCCAAGTAAATCCACCAGCCATCCCAGGGCCTCCAGACTATCCCGCTCTCGTGGACATTCGCGGTCTGGGGGCTAGATATATTGGATCCCTTCCCGTGAGTGACATGTTCACCAAGTGGGCACCGGTGGAGGCCACCCGCACCATCCCAGCCAGGTCGGCAATTAAGTTCATTAAGGGCCTCGTGAGCCGGTTCGGGGACCATAACTGCATCATCACTAACAACGGCTCGCAGTTCAATAGCAATCTCTTCAAGACCTATTGTGCTAACCTTGGAACGCAGATTTGCTACGCTTCGATGGCACACCCAAGGAGCAATGGCCAAGCCGAGCACGCCAACGTCGAGGTCTTGAAAGGCCTCAAGACCTGGACCTTCAAAAGAAGCTTGAAGCCTATGGCAGGGGCTGGCAGGACGAGCTCCAGTCCGTGCTGTGGTCCATCCACACCACCGCCACCAAGCCAAAAGGCGAGACCCTGTTCTTCCTCATCTATGGAGCAGAAGCGGTTCTCCCTCATGAGGACAGGCATCGCTCCGCACGGGTCCTGGCGTTTGATGAGATGCAGCAGGATGCCATGCGGGTGATGGACCCTTGTGTTGGGGGAGGAACGCCTCCGTGAAGCCTCACTCCGAGCGGCAAGATACCAGCAGGCGCTATGATGGTACCACGGTCGCGGCGTCCGCTCCAAGACGCTCGACGTGGGCGATCTCATCCTGAGGCGTGTGCTCTCTAGGGAAGGGCTGCATAAGCCCTCACCCATGTGGGAGGACCTGTTTAGGATCGCCCGTGTGTCCAGGCCTGGAGACGCAGGACGGGATCCCCATCCAGAATGCTTGGAACATCCAGCACCTCGAGAAGTTCTACCCATGAAGCAAGGCCCAGTGCCTATGAAGGTCTCCGCTCGTGACACTCTCACGTAATAATGAGTGGGGCTGTACACGTCCCGGAGTCTTCGGAGTGCCGCCCTCGGGCCTCGGGGGCTCCCTCCCATGTCCTAGTGGCAGCACTTAGCTCCGCGCTGGTGAGAAGACTAGACTAGGTGCCGGACATGGCTGTTCATTTGCTTTCGATAGTTGGCTTGCCTCTTTTCCTTTAATGAAATTTGGAGTTCGGGCATTTCTCGTTGGCTTCGTTGAACCCCCTCTTCTTTCCAATTCTCCCCTCGATTCTTTGTTTTGCACTAGGGTGGGCTGCAGTTGCCCAACGCTCTCCCTCGCGTGCCTTGCGAGGGGACTGGACAAGTTTGCAAGCGTGCGCACTCCCCTTGTCTCCGCGAGGCGTCCTCGTTTGAGCTCATGATAGGCGCATCCCATTTTTAGTCCGTGCCCCACGGGTATCACGACGCGGTGCGTTTGGCCATGACCAACCAATGCCTCAGGCTTCACGCGAGAAGGGATAAGGATTTCTTAACGAATTTTTGTAGCTTCGCGATATCCCTCAAGCCGACAGCGGGGAAGCACCACCAGGTGCCTAGAGGTATGTGCCACCACGAGGTCAAGTCTACCCCGGATACATCAAGCTAAGTTACCCCTCTACACCCGGATGAGGCACAGATTTCACAACACAACCCGAAAACAACAAACACACCACAATAGCAACATAAGCACCATGGTACAATACTGTGGGGACCCGACTCATAAGTCGTGATCACCTAATGCACGTGTACATTGATCCCAGAGATCAATTCTCACTGAACACACAGAAGCTAAATAACAAGAGTCTTACATCCATACATACCATCTTACATAAATTATGACCATTATGGTCGAGTCTTGAGTATAACTTCGCAGCGGAAATCTTCGTCGATAACTTAGACCCATGCCATCTGCCTTAACCCTACAGGCATTCTGACTGGGAAGCGTCCTAGCTCGCATGTTCGTCACCGAAGTATTCTTCATCATATCCTGTTCTTTCATGCCTGGCCAATAAAATAACCAGTGGCAAGCCAATGAGTACTTTGAATGTACTCGCAAGCAACCCAAGGGTGATAACATAATAATTATGCAAGGCTCTACTGCTAATTTGGCATTTTTGCGAAAAGCTAGTTTTTCTCATGCAAGTTTGATCATCATTTATCAAGGACATGAATGTGTCCGCAACCAGTATCAGGAGGTTACAGACATCAACATCGAGAAAGGGTTATGAACAACTCATGCTCAAGCTCACCGTGACTTTCTGATGAATCACGTCAACAGATTTACCAAACCCTGTTGTTTTCTAGAAACTTATGGACATAGTCTAAGAAGCACCACCCAACTGTCCTTGACCGTGGACACGGCTATTCGAATAGTTTTACACTCTTCAGAGGTTGCATACTTTACCCACAAGATCCGGGGAACTTCCGTGTCATCCACGACCCGCAGTACCTCAAGTACCCGGGGTATGCACCCGATCACTATCTTTCCCTAGACGACACTAACATAGAGTCCACTCGATTGGTAGTAACCCCCGTGTCCAACATTTCACATCTCAAAATTGTGGAGCCTCGCTCCCATATTCATCACATACCACAAGCACGGGGTACCAACGGTGTGTCCGCTGCCTTGTGAAAACAGTCATGGCCGCCCTACCTGGCACGACCCCGTCCCGAGAGAGCGCAACAACAACTCCAAGCTAGTATCAGCCTACATAATCAATAATGCCCTTTCCCATATAAGGTTAGAGTGGTCGCGCATGTTCGGTTGGGATGGTCGACAAATCTTAAATCTAATCCATATCTGTAAACAACACTTTTATCAAGCCTCGGTACACTACTTCTCCACCAAGTAGTGACCTAGTTCATCATCATCTCCCAGGGGCATCAGTGGCACCCACTGGGGCTATTTGCAAGTATGTCAAACCACACTTGTTTCTTTCCATGCATAACCCTGACCCACTTTGCGTAGCCATTTACTATAGCATATTTCTACAATCCATCAACACAACTCTAAACAAGGATAGAGTCATGAACAATGCAAGTATCAACGAGTATGCAACAGAGGCAAGCCCATCAAGGTTGCCATTCAAGAACCATCATGCACTTGATGAAATAGTGAAAATGTTCTCATGATATAAAAGGGTTCAACATGGTCAAAGGGCTGCTTGCCTGGTTCATCAGAGTCTTCAAATCTTCTGGTCCATCTCCGAGTATTTTGTCTACTTCGTTAACTAACGTCGGAAACAATCATAGTAAGCAACACAACAAGGCAAAAAATAAAAGTGCTCCAAAAATATTAATTGGACTTTTCTAGGATACCTTTTGTCATATGAGGAATGACCAAAGTTGTTCCATTGGGAATGGGTCAGTGGATATTTCTGAACATTACAATATGATGGAATCAATGGATTTATGGATTTGCAAGAAGTGTACAGAAATATATTTTTGAAAAATGATCAGAGGCACCCATTTAACAAAGGATTATTTTAGAAGCATCTAGGATTTGGTTTCACTGGATTGGGAGTTAAAATTAATATTCTATGGATTTGCAAAGTTGAGAAACATGAAGAAATGGCTCATTATTTTGTAGGGCACGAAAAGTATTAATAAAAATGTTCATAACCTAAGTTATGAACTTAGATATATCTGCAAATTTGAATCATGGCATTTAGATAAAATTTGAGCTCTCTGTGATTTTCGAAAGTTCATCACAGAAATGAAAAATGGGGTTTTAATAAATATTTATGAAGAGAAAGTTTCTGGAAAAATGTGCAAATAGCACCATGTGATAGATTGGGATTTATGGATCCCCTAGAAACTTGAATCATCAAATTTGGAGTTAATTTGAATTATTTACGTGCTTTCGAAGTCTACTGGGAAAAAGAAAAAGAAAAATGAAAAAAGGGGCCTTTAGCCTTATCCTGCGCGCAAGGCGAGAGATAGGCGGCGGGGCCGGCCCAGCTGCACGACCGCGCACAGGCTGTCGATGCAGGAGGCGTATTCTCATGAATACGCATTCCTTCGGCGAAGGCGGCACCTGGCGGAGCCTGTATCCACTTAAACGCGGTGGGGCCCTCATGTTAGTGGCTCAGCCACGCTGCCTGGCCAACAGGCGGGGCCTGCTGGTAGGTTCGTCCTCCACCTCCTGTGCGGGTGCGACAAGAGATAGAGGAGGCGCTCGACGCCGGTCATCGGCGCTACAGGGCGTCTCCGGCGATGTTCTACCCACCGGCGTGCTCAGGAGACCCGGCCGCGTCCAACCGTGGGTGGCACGGTTGCCCAGGGGCACCGGGTAGAGCAGGGTGCTGGCCGCGGCGGACGGGACCGGCGATGAGATCTGGGCACGGTGAGGCAGGCACGGGGAGGAAGGACTGATGTGCGGGGAGAGTTGGCGGTGGTGCTGGTGCTGCTCTGGAACAAAGAGGTCGGGAGGAGGGGCTCTCAGTGTCGTGAATTTAGGCGGAGGCCGACGGCATTGCTCCGGCCATGGAGATGCAAGGAGGGCACGAGGAGGGGAGTGGGTTGGTCCAGGGGCTGCACGGGAGGGAGAGAGAGCCAAAGGAGTAGAGAGGGGGCTCAGGGGCGGCCTTAAGTAGCCGACCCGTGGCTCACCATGGACGCGGCGCACGGGTGGCCGTGGCAACAGCTCGGCCGGCAAGGGGAGAGAAAGAGGGGTTGTCTGCGGTGCTCGTGGAGGTGGAGTAGGGCACCAGGAAGAGAGAGAGAAAGGGAGCGGGGCGAGCTCCGGGTTGAGCCATGAGCTCGCATGTGCATTGGCGGGCTCGTGCGGCTCTGGGCACACGCAGCACGGGCAGGATAGAGAGGGAAAGGAGGGGGCCAGCGCGGCGGCGTGTTGCGGACGTCGAGGCACCTCGACTGGCGCAAGGGGGAGGCTCGAGGTGGTCGAGGGACGCGGTGTCAACGGTCGAACGCCCTGCCAGGCGCTCCAGAGCGCGTTTCTAGACGGCATCCATGGCTTTTCTGCACGCAGCAGCGCGCCAGTTGTGTCTGGCAGATGCATGGGGGAGTAAACAATGTGGAAATGGCATCGGATGCCCTGGGGATCCACTAGAGGAGAGAGGGTGTTGAGAGAGAGTGGGAATGATGATGTCCAGAGAAGAAAAATGGGTCTCTACCCCCTTAATCATTTCTCCTTGGGCAGCAAGGCATGCAGGAGGTAGAGGACGAGCAGGTGAGCCCGTGGGAAAAGCTTCAGCTCATGGAGATTAGTGGAAGGGGTTGAAACTTGCATTTTGAAATTCTACCACAAGGTGTTTGATGTAGGTTTGGGCAAGAAATTTAATTTCACTTGACATGAAAATTAACAGGATGAAATGGTACATAGAAGTAGAGTGTTCCACCAAGTTTGAGCTCAGTTGGGCAAAGTTGCCAATGTAACTTTGGTAAACCGTAGAAACCAACAGAAACAACTTTACCAAGATTTAGTCATGCAAATCTATTCTCCTTGATGCACCACTTGGTGTAGAGTCATCATTTGAGGACTTGAACATGTCCACAAAAATTCAGATCACAAGGACACACTTGGCAATGTAGAGTTGTTCAAATTTGGTTCTGGGCAGAAAGGGTTTTAGAACACTTTGATCATGATACCCTTCTCTCCAACTTGTGCAATTTGGTCTAGATGCATTATTACACCATTTGAGCATGTGCACCAAGTTTTAGAGCATTTGGACATGTTTGGCGGTGCAAAGCTATTCAAACTTGAAAAAAGGACAGAAATTGCTTTGAGATGGTTTGGTGGGGCTATATTGTTCTCCATGACATGAGACTTTGTAGGATCCTCAAGTAGGTCATTTTGGACATGATAGAATTTGCCTGTATTTAATGGAGAATATTTCCTTTGTAAACTTTTCAAAAGCTTGAAATGTCCAGAAATAGTTTTTGATGGATTTGACCAATAATTTGAACCTATCCATGTGCTGAAACTCTTACATATGGACAATATATGTCTACTAAGCTTCCCTAAAGTTTCTCAAATATTTTTGAATCTTTAAAATAATTTTAACCTATTAAAGACCATTTCAGGACTTAAGAAAAAGCCCTTAAATAAAATAGGAAAATAACTTTTAAAATTATATTTTTGTGGTTTCTGGGTGTCCTATATCTAATAGGAGTCAAATATATTTTTAAAGGAATTTTACTGCCCTTAATTAAGTACTTGCAGTGCAAATCTCAATTTAGGGGTTTTTGGAAAACTAATTTTAGAAAATACTATTTGGCCAAATTATTTTTCTAAGAAATCATTTTTATGTCCTATACACATGGCATGATCATTGGGCAAGGTTTTGGATCAAAGAAAAGGGTATAAGATTTTGAGGATTTATTTGATTTTTAGAGCACTTGCAAACAGGGTGTGACAATTACGCGCCCTCGCAGGGCCCCATATTCATTTCTGACGATGCAGGGTAAAGGGAAGGAGAGGACAGGCAAAAGAGGCTCCTACGATGCGGCTGCTCACGAGTATCGGCCCCTCGGACTCAGACAGATTCCTCCTCATGCTTCACCAGGGCGCGATGACGGGATGACCCACCACCATCCTCGAAACGAGCCCGACGGCGTGGCGGCTGGTCGTAGCCGCCGCTGCTGGAGCTCTCGCCAGAGGAGAAGCTGCAGTAGCTGGGCGAACCGCGGCCGCCTCCGACGGCGAGTTCACCCTCATGCTCGTAACGGCCATCGCCAAGGCCAAGCACCTCGCCACCATCGTCGTCGTCTTCAGGGCAGCATCCGCCGCGGCGACCGTCTTCCCCGAACACCCGCATGAAGAGGGTCGTTGCACCGTCGTACTTGAAGTGTAGGGTGCACCGCCTATTCAGACCGCGCGCACGGGCGAACGTCTGCCAGCCGCGGGCCAGGGCTACGTTGCCCGCAACGGAGACCTCCACCGTGACTCATGAAGCCTCGCTGCAGCAGCTGTCGGCCTGCAGCCAGAGGCCGCCAGGACCGGGGGTCGGCAGCTCACCAGCAAAGGTGCGTGGAGGCTGAAGCCAGGTGCCGGCCAGGTTCTCCGACCACATGACGAACTCCGGCAGCACCTCCGCCGAGTGGAAGCGTGGCCGAGGAGACCGAGCGACCATGACGTGCCTCCCCTGATCGACGGGGCTGCCACAACCTAGGTGGCTCCCACCGCACGAAGAGGCACCGCCGTGGCTGCCAAAGAGGGCGCCGGACCCGGAGGAGGTTTGCCCACGCCCACGAGGGACCACATCAGGGGGCGCGGCAAGCTTGCGAGGGCGACCACGCCCCTTCTTAGGCGGTGGCGAGCCAGGCCCCTCCTGGCGAGCTTTCCCCTTCTCGGCGGTCGAGAACCTCTTCAATTGCGCCACGAGTGTCGCGACAAGGAGGTAGAAGAAGAAGTGGGCGGAATGGAGGAAGAAATGAGTGACGGGGGCTCTGACCCTCTCCTCATTTATAGCCAGAGGGAGGCCAACTGCCGGCCTCCATGATCATAGGTAGTGATGGTTTTTCTGCATGCAGCAGGGACTCATCCAGTCAGGCAGTTGCCAAGGCAGCATGGGGAAGCGGAGACGCCCACGACTTGTCAATCGCTATTGGGGCACACGGCACTCCACACTTGACCCTTGGCTTCGCCGTGAAGCCAAGTACAAGAGCGCCTTAGGCTCGGGGGCTACTATCGGCGTCCTGGGAACGGGGGTACCCAGACTTGCCTGCCTGCGGCCCAGGGCGTTGCTCCACCAGCGGCCTAGTACGGCCCATCTTCATCAGCAACCATTCAAGACCCTCGCGAGGGGCCAAGCCTCGCGAGGCGGACGAGGCCGGACCTCCTCAAGGGCAGCCTCCCTAGGTTGGATCCCGAGGGCCGGAGATATCTATGCAAGGGGCACCTCGCGAGGATCACGTGACATGAGCCATGACGACTAAGGACAGGCGGGCGCCAGCGGGTGCAAAGTACTTGTTCCCTCTTTGGTGTTATAGGGGGAAACATAGGCGAGGAGTCCCGAGGCATGAGGCAAAGGTTTGATATTGATGCAACGAGACCAAGACCAGTAGGACGGCAGGACGGAGGTCACCGCGGAGCCCACAACGGCGTCACCACCAGAACCTTTGGCAGGAGAAGACCACCTTTTGTCAGGATAGCCAGTACTAGTTGCCCCCGTTCAAATTGTCCATTGTGGGATCCCTTCTCGCCTAATATTTGGGAAGAGGACTAGGGCCTCTATACATAGGGCTAGCCACCACCTTAGCAAGGACGGATCATCCAGACCATCCACACACACACAAGCTCATCGAGCTCAAGAACACCTCTCCTCAGGAGGCTGTTCATCCCTTGTACTTGTTCATCCTCAGCCTACAAGGAAATCCACCACACCACCCTGTAGTAGGGTATTAGACCACGACGGTGGCCTGAACCAGTATAAACCCCTGTGTCCCTTGTTCTTTGGGTTCGGTGAGCTAGGCTTAGAGATCGTTGTGAGAGTGATCTCGCGGGGGAGAGATATTTTCGTGCGCACCCCAGTGTTCGGACCTCAAGGGTTTGCCGGAACACATAATCCAACAAAGTGTTCTCACCAGCATACCGTTCATCTATTAAATTAGAATTTGCAATGAAAAACTTACTAGGGATACTATGAAATGTGAAATCCATGTTGAGATCACTATATCACAAACTCACTCTAATTCAAGAACTCGTCATAAATCAATTACCACGTTGAGATTACTATTTGCAAGGAAAATACGGGCATTGTAATACACATAGATTCATTCGGCAATTTAAAAGATTCATTTCGTATTCTCGAATGGTAGGACCCAACGGCGTACCAGCCAGACCGTGGCTCGTGTTGATCCTAGAAAAAAGGGCTCGTGTCCTTCTGGTGGCATGTGTGGTACGCACATTAGCCAACCCCAACCAGTCGAGCCATCGCATTTCGGGTCGAAATATCTGGCGGCCAGAATTCCAGCCCTAGGAAATTCCCCTCATGTCCCCGGTCCATAATGACTACCAAAGAACAATGGAGGGATGCTTTAGTAACTAGACAACATTACCTACCATGCCAAGCACAGTTCAATTCCCTTGGTCGCTGCTACCCAAGGTCACCCGTCAACTGCATTGCCTAGTACTAATAGGAGTACTAAACAAGGATGAGCATAGAATTGAGCCCGTTTGTTCGTCCATAGTACTTAGTTAATATATCAGGCAATGCACTGGTACGGAGGGATTATCCTTTTACTCTTCATATACAACTTGTTTGAAGTCTAACTAAGCAAAATGTTTGACCAAATCCTTTCTTAAGAAATACAATAGGAAAGATGTAATTCTTGAAAATTTATTGCATGATGTGGGTTATGATATTGTTTCAAATCCTGGATTGTAGATTTCAGAAAATCCAAAAAGTGACCAGAAATTCATGAAACTGAGCATGGTCACGTGATATGGCACAAATATTCCTACGTGATTTTTTTCTTCAATTTGAGACAAGCTGCTTATGAGAAGTTGCACAAATGAAGATCCAAGGTATTTTGGAACAAAGACCTGTCACGTTAAGGAGAATGCTTTCACTATTGAAACCATGGGCGTTTACGTGCCGCCACGAGTCCCGCTTCTCATCAGTAGGTGCCGTCCGAGCAAGGGTGTAAGTCGAAGGGAGGCATGCGAGCAGACCGCTGCACGGGCTAACAGGGAGGCATGCGAGCAGACCGCTGCGCAGGCTCACCGGGAGGCGAGCCCTTTGACCAGGCTCCGCCGCCCACCTTCGTCCCAACTGCTCCCACTTTTAATGTCACCGGCACTGCAGTTTAAAATCAACCACACACTACCCAGTATCGCTACAATCTTCTCCCTTCCTCTCCGATTCTCCTGCCGTCTACCTCCAACCAGCTTGACCTAACCATACGCCATGCCGCATCACGATGGCCTCCCTTAATCTTCTAGTTTCATGAGGAAGACACCCAGTCGGAGCCTCAAGACCATAAGGAGCTTTGGGACGAGCTTGAACTGACCTTGCGGGACGACGCCGTGCCTGTCCCCACTCCCATCGCCCTGACTACACCAGCGCCCATCCCCATGGCATTGATGGGCTGGGAGCCGCACATTGTCGCCGAGCTTGATGCCACAAGGCTCCACGAGGTCCCCGCCGACTTTCACGCGCCCGTGCACCTGCCAGCGCATGTGCCTGTGAGTGCCCTGACGTGCACACCCGTGCACCTGCGCATACACTGACGTGCGCGCTCGTGTCGGTGCCCGTGCACACGAATGTCTCCGTTCCGCCATTGCCAGCGCATGTCCCCATGCTTGTGCTATTGCCCCCCTTAGCGGCATGGATGGCTGCCATCGACCGCTTCCTTGCACCAATGCTAGTCGCCTCCTCCCACCAATTGACTCTCTCCTGGAGAACAAGTCCAGAACATTGTGGCCATCCTTGAAGCTAGGGCCAACGTCCACGAGTATGCCAACGTCCAAGAGTACGCCAACAATGGCCCAAGACGCCGCCGTTGTCGGTTTCAAAACCGGCAGATCTCGAGTAGGGGGTCCTGAACTATGCGTCTAAGGATCGAAGCTAACAGGAGGTAGGGGACACAATATTTACCCAGGTTCGGGCCCTCTTGATGGAGGTAAAACCCTACGTCCTGCTTGATTGACTTTGATGAGTATAGGGGTTACAAGAATTGATCTACCTCGAGATCGTAATGGCTAAACCCTATATGTCTAGCCAGTATGATTATGGCTACCTCTACGGACTAAACCCTCCGATTTATATAGACCCCCGAGGGGGCTAGAGTTTGTACAGAGTCGGTTTACAGAGAAAGAAATCTTCATATTCGAACGCCAAGCTTGCCTTCCATGCCAAGGAGAGTCCCATCCGGATACGAGGGGAAGCCTTCTATCGTGTATCTTCACGGCCCACCAGTACGACCCACGTCACATAGCCCGGATGCCTGAGGAACCCCTAATCCATGACTCCCTCAGTAGCCCCTGAACTAGGCTTCAATGATGATGTGTCCGGCGCGCAGATTGTCTTCGACATTGCAAGGCGGGTTCCTCCTCCAAATACTCCAAAGTAGTTGATCAAAAGAACTATATCCGGCTATGTACAACAGTTACAACCCTGGACCACGAGGTCGAAACACTTTAAACAAAAATAGGTTATGTCTTCTGACAACTTTTTCGGCGAGGTATTGCGGTCCGGCCTTATTATTATTTCGAACCATTTTCCAGCCACCCACTCCGTGTTTCGAGACGCGGTATTCATTGACATGTCTTGTCAAAGAAGAGATCATGTCCCCTTATTGCAGGATTCTCATCAATACGGATTTGGGTAATCCAACCGTGCCACTCGCACGACTCGTAGGGAATAGGCGAGTTTTAAGGCTCGTGGGGAGGGGGGCGCTTGATATTCACTACCTTTATAAGGAGACAAGGATACACTTTTTAACCCCACGCCTTCTTCCTCCTCAGCCCATCTGCTCTCAAGCTCCAGTGCCCAAGCTTCAACCCTTTCCGTCCCCATCAAATACTCAAACCATGTCCGGATCTGGAGCGCAGGGTAAGTGGATGGCCTCCTCCATCACGAAGGAGCACATCAAAGAACTCCGGGAAGCGGGGTATTTAGCCAAGGAAATCGCCCAATCGCTCTATGCCAAAAAGTAGATCATTCCCACACCAGAGCCCAATGAGAGGGTAATATTCATCCCACACTTCCGTCGCGTGCTAGGGTTTCCTCTCCAATCTTTCGTCCGCGGACTCACGTACTATTACGGGCTAGATTTCCATGATCTAGCCCCAAATTCATCCATCAACATCTCGGTGTTCATCGTTGTGTGCGTGGCGTTCCTGTGCATCCCCCCCAATTCGGCCTATGGCTCAAGGTCTTTAATGTGAAGCCGAAGGTGGTCGAGGGTCAACACGTGGAGTGCAGTGGCGCCATGGTGAGTAAGCTCCCTAACGTCACCTAGCCCAAGGGGACCTTCGTAGAGATCGTGAAGGGTGGCAACAGGAGTGGTTCTACATTACTAAACCTCGCGACCCAACATGGGACACCACTCCTGAGTTCCAAACTGGTCCACCAATGCGGCTCACATCATGGCTCAAGAAGGGACTAGATTGGGCATCATCTGACGAGGTGATGATGATGCAAAAGCGCATCAAGTGCATGGTGGACAAAAACACCGGCCTTGCCAGCGTGATCCAGGTGATGCTGCCGGATTCTCCCCTACCAACGCCGGACTCTCCATATGTGGGAATTTGACCTGGCAAGTCCCCGTACCTTGCAGCGGTTCTTCGGCATGAGGCACGAAGATATATGGAAGATGCTTTTTAAGACCCAAGAGATGTGGCCACCGGCGACCAAAGACCTTCACTACAAAAAAAAATACACTTCCGTGATGATACATGTTTGTCATAGAAGGTCGCGTTTTTTGTCATGCATGTACATCCATGACAAATTTATGACAAAATCAAGATAGTCATACCTGTGCTGTCATAGAAGTGTTCCATGACATTACCAAAATTATCATCACGGAAGTGTGCACTTCCATGACGATAAATCGCGCGTCACAGAAGTGCTTTCGTTAAGGGTGACCGACATGTGGCATCCACCGTAATGCAACGCCGTTAAGCTATCGGGTTGGGTTTTGTACTCGATAACCCATTAACAACCCCAATCAATGGGGATTTTCCACGTGTAAAATCATCATTGGCTGGAGGAAACACGTGTCGGCTCATCGTTGGGACAGATGTCATCCACTCATTGGACAGAAGGCGCCTATGATACGTCGACACGTGGCACGGCCCAACAGAGGCCCATTCCTGTGAAAAGGCTGGCCTGTTTGACTTGGTTAAAAGGTGGCGGGCCGGCCCATGGAAAGCCTGTTAACGGCCTGTTCGCATATTGCCCATTTACATCCCGCTAACCCAAGGCCCATTACGCCCTATCCGAATTAGGCCCAGTAGCGTCATCTGGGCCATCCAATATGATTCCAGCCCATTTTCACTTCTGGCCCATGTATGGCCCACGACGACTTTCGGCCCATATGAGGCCCTATGTAACTCTCGGACTATTAACGGCCCATGGTGAAATTGGCCCGTAATGAATAGTGTATCACTTTACACCCATTAACGGCGCTTGGTGAAACTGTCCCGTAATGAATAGTGTATAACTTTATACCCATTAACGGCCTGTTATTCCGTTGGGCCGTTTCCAGCCCATGTTATCTTTCGGCCTTCTCAGAGCCCATTTATTCTTGGGCTCATTTCCAGCATTCGTTTACTTATGGCCCGTTATTGTCATTTTCAGCTTGTGAGCCAAATTCAGCCCGTGGTTACAGTCGGCCCGTTTATGGTCCGTTAATACGTTGGGCCATTTTCATAGCATCATCAAATACAACCTATTAATGATGGCCCGTTTACGGCCATAATGCGGCCTGTTATTGGCCCATGTTTGGCCAATCGATCATACGTCCCGTATAAGGCCCATTGATGATACGGCCCGTAGAAGGCCCATTGTTTTTACGGCCCGTAGAAAGCCCATTGTTTCTATGGCCCGTAGAAGGCCTACTATTTCTACGGCCTGTAGAAGGCCCACTATTTCTATGACCCGTAGGAGGCCTAGTGTCACTACAGTAAATATTAGCCCATTGTTATTGTGGCCTGGTTTTAAAAAATAGGTTATTGCAGCACTAGCAAACCGCAGAAAAAGAACTCCACTGACTACAAGCAAACAAATAAACAAGACAACAAGGAAATAAATAAGCAAGCAGCTTATGGTAGGCTATCACAGCTATTACACATATTACATTCACTCGGCATCAAAGTTCGCCACCAGTGCAAATATAGGTTACAAAGAAGCATATAAACGCCTTAGCAAAACAAGTCCAGAAGTGAAACCACTTCAGAAGAGTTCAAGAAACAATATCCTAGGTACCCATAATGCTGGCAAGATGCTTAGCAAGCTTATTAACTTTCTCTTGTTTGGCGCTCAAATCCTCCAGCGCTTGCTGTTGCACAATAAAGGACTAGTGTTTATCAGCCATAGTAACTTGCTGTTCGAGTTACTGGCCAGTACCGCTGGCACAAGCACTTGTAGCTAGCCAGTACCGTTGTCCTGTTCAAGAACCCCCTCCAATTCAAATGGCTGATAAACAAGAAAAGAAATTGAACGTACAGACATTGTATGATAGACATATGTGGTAATTCACATATATGTTGTCTAACCAAACAAGATAGCATGACACCATTTCACATATATGATGCCTAACTAAACAGGATAGCATGACACAGTTTTAGATATATGATGGATAAATTAACAGGATATAATGGCATAATTCAACATATGATGAATACCTAAACAGGATGACATGACACAACTATATGATGTCTTTCTAAAATAGGTTGGGATGAAATAGTTCACATACATGTTGTCTAAGTATACAGGATGGCATGATATAATTGACATAATTGATTCACATACTAAGCAGCTGGCACTCGCATGTATGATCTCTAAACTAAGCAGATAGAATTCAATATTGTGCATATGATGTCTAAACTAAGCAATGCAAGACACCATATGCATCATATGAGAAATATAAACATTGCAACTTAGAACATACACCTCAGGTGGGATATAAGACTGGTCATCTATCTCTGAATCCTCCTCTAAGGAGCTCCCTATAACCATCGAGATATATGCTTCAACAGGTACCATTGCCTGCTCTGAAGACCTTGTTTTCACTCCAGATTTTTCCATAACTGGCTCAAATGGCTGATACACATGAAGAGTAGTTCAATATACATAGATTGTCGACAAATGGAATACGTAATGAAAAAAAAGATGGCATGAGATAATTCACATATATGTTGCCTCGCTCCATGGCGGTGCATAATTCACATATATGATAACTGGCTGAAAAACATGGCATTGCATAATTCACATATCTGATATAGAAAGCAAACAGGAGGCATTCACACAAAGCATGTCTAATCTAAGCAGATGGCATGGCAATGCAAGACACCATATGCATGATATGAGCAATATAACCCAGCCAAGTTAGAGCATGCACCTCGGGGGGGGGGGGAATACGACCAGTCATCTCTCTCTGAATCCTCCTCTAAGGAGCTATCTGTAACCAGCAAGAAATCTGCATCGACTGGTAGCACTGACTGCTCAAAAGACCTTGTTTTCACTCCAGATTTTCCCATGACTGACTCAAATGGCTGATGCACAGGAAGAGTAGATGACTATATAAACATTGTTGACGAATGGAATACATTATGGAAAAAATATGGCACGATACAGTTCACATATATGATGACTGGCTAAACAGGATGGCATTGCATGATTCACGTATATGATGCCTGGCTAAAGAAGATGGCATTGCATAATTCCCATATACTCCCTTCGTTCCTAAATATTTGTCTTTTTAGAGATTTGAAATGGACTACCACATACGGATGTATATAGACACATTTTAGAGTATAGATTCACTCATTTTGTTTCATATGTAGTCACTTGTTGAAATCTCTAAAAAGACAAATATTTAGAAATGGTGGGAGTATGATATAGAAACCAAACAGGTGGCATTCACACAAAGCAAATCTAAACTAAGCTGATGACATATAAGATGTATAACATAATCAATGCAAGGCGTCATATGCATGATATGACCAACATCAGCATGCCAGGTAAGAGAAAACACCTCAGGTGGTAAACAGGCGTGGTCGGCTCCTTCTGAATCTCCATCTGAATCTCCATCTGAACAGTTATCTTCCTCTAGAATACAATCTGGAAATGCAAGAGGGGGGGGGCACTTCGCCCACCATGGAGCAGCGTCTGCATGACATTATATTTGCATGCAACGGTCTTCTCTTTTTCTCTACATGTTCAGTACGATTGTGTACAATATTTGATATGCATAATAAAAAAATAGTTAGATTTTGTAAGGCCTAAGGGGTGAATGCAAAAATCAAGACTGATGGTAGCAAACGAGTGGATGGATCCAAAACTAATGATAGCAGGTAGATTATAGCTTCAGTTTAAAAAGATAGACAATGGATCATCTATTGTTTGTTGCCCACCCAACATGAACCACATAGAAGACCCAGATGAACCAGATAGTAGACAGATACTATTCGTTGCTGGCTCGATATGAGACCCATGGGCAATTCAAAACTCAAGATTGAACGATAAAGTAGCAGGTAATAATAACCAATGTATAACGTAAGCAAACATGAAACACTGTGACCTCTCTTCTGGAATTGTGTAGTCCTTAGGTTCATCTGCTCAAGTCGATGATGGTAATGCAGTTGGCGTGGCTGCCGGCAACGGGGAAGATGATCTGAGGCGGTGAAAGGAAGTCTGCAGGGGGGATCTCTGCTATAGTGAACGCTTGTGTCGATGGTGCACCTTAGGTGGGGTGGATGACGGCACGGCAGGAGCAGGACATAACACACATAGTTTTCTTTGACGCCTATCTGAAAATGAAGTAAATTTGTAAGGGCTCCTTAGAATTGGAGGATTCTATAAATGCAGGGACAGGAAAAACACAGGAATAGGATAGGAATGCATGTGCAAAACAGAGCATTTGGAAACATAGGATTTCAGTCAACCTGGGTGTTTGGCTCACATGAATTGGAAGAAGAGAGGATTGGAGAAACAAAGTGATGCGACGAGTGTACAACCTCTTAGGCATAGACTTGTGGACCTCAGCATCATTGGGTTGGACGTGGAGGATGGTGATGATGCTGGTGTGACTGTCAGAGGCGGGGAAAAAGATCTGAGGCCTCTGGAAACGGCGCCGAGGGTACTGCTCCACTATGATGGACGGTTCCGTCGTTGGAGCAGCTCCGCTAAGGTGTACGATGAAGAGGTTGAAGCATGACAAGACAGACAACGTTAATCTGAAGTGGGACCCTAATATCATCTGCAATAGATGATGTAAAATACATCACCAAAAAGTGCTAGTTGTAAAACGCATCAGCCGCGCCACGGCCTCCGACAGATGTTGTAAGTACTGTTCACTCTGAACTTAACTGAAGAAAATGAACTTCACAGTCGAAACTGAATTTTACTGTCGAAACTGATTGAACTAGTAACAGAGCATTGCAATAGATGTTTAGGGCATTCGAGCACTAGTAGCAGAGAAGCAGTGATCTAAATCAGCAGACGTTCGAGCAGGGAACGCACTAGGCGAGCAAGTCGTGCAGTAGCACCGCGAGCGAGTGCTAAAGCAGTAACTCCTTTAGCTTCCGGAGGTCGTGCAGCAGCAGCGCAAGCGAGAGCAAGAGCAGAGCAGCAACACGAATGAAAGCAGGAGCAGTGCTGCAGCGTGACAGACAACAAGAATAGAGTCGCGGCTCGATCCAGAGCCGGAGCAGCTGCAGCTAGTGCCGTTGTGGAAGTCGCCGCCGAGGAAGCAACGACATGGGGAGAGACGTCATGGATGATGTGGCCGGTGATGGTGCCGTCGATGGAGACACGCCATGTCTGCTTAGTATCGAGCACCGGCAGCCCCGTGAGATCGAATAAAAGATAAAATGCAACAGTGAGTGCAGAACCTCCTTGGTGGCGTCGAGCTGGCCTCGGCTTCATCGGAGGAATTGGTGAGGGTGTTGCGGTTCCGGTGGGGCAGGTCAAGACGGTGCTGTGGGGATTGAGGTGGCGCAATACACGAGGCGAACGTCGGGGTAGCTCCTTGGAGGTGGAGGACGGGGTGGCTGATCCGGCGGGATGACGAGATTGACAATGGATCCTCATCCGGTGCGGTGGATGAGGGACGGCGAGATGTTGCGGTGGACGACGTAGTCGGGGAAGAGTCTCCGGCTGGGCGGCGGTCGGGAGGGCGACGAAGGAGCGTGGGGTTTCGCGGGTTTTGGCGGCCTCGGTGTACGAATGGGGGGCAAAGGGGGAGGGGTCAGATAAGCTTAGGGACGCGCTTGTCCGAAATATAGGGTAAGTTACCAGCGTACCCCCACCGGTTTTGACACCGCGACATGGAACTTCATTTCCGGTTGAGGGGTAGAAGGGGGATTTCGCGTGTCTGGGATGCGGGAGCGATTTTGGATGAGGAGGGAGTTCTCGCGCGCGTCCAAATTTTGGGATAACAAGGTGCGGCGCAGGTTGAAGAAGCGGCAGTTTCAAAGCAGGTGAGGCAAAAGATACTCGAGCTTGAAAATTTTGGGATAACAAGGTGCGGATTCCTTGTTCGGCAGAACAAACTTAACGTGTAAAGAAAACAATTCATACAAGACACAAGAGAGTCATGTCCCCTTTTACTATATTGCTATAGATGCCATTGAAAAAACTACAAGAAAAATGTAAAAAAAATCGGGAGAACAAGATTACCCTGCACAGTACCAGATCGATTCGCACTTCCCTCAACAACAACAAAAAACAAATCAATTCCCACCAAAGAAAGAGTAATGTCCCTTTTTATATGATTACAGATGCCATGATATCGAATTTCAATTTTTGAATCCACGTTATGTTGAATTCGAATATATTGTTATGTGCCCTTGCGGTTTATAATTGATGTAGTCGTACATTTTGATCTTCCATCATATATGAACATTTTACTCCACCGTCTGAACATATATATTGCCGTCTACCATATGGACTAAATTTGAATCAATTTTCCTTACTTGAATACAATTGTTGTCAAGTTATACAATAACTTAAATATTATCTTGATAACAAAAAACATACATATAGCAGTAATCATATTTCAGTATGAACTACATGTACCATACGCTCTCCAATTCAAATATTGGTCTAGGTAAAGAGATGTTTGGGATAATCTAAACCCTGTTTTCATACATATAATTTTTGGCTGAATTGGGACAAGTTTTGGTATAAGCCTCATGCAAAACCAGAGATTCTCTCAACAAGCCTCGTGGTTCCGAGAGGGAACGTGTCACCTTTGTGTGCGAAACGATATACGCTGCCTCCCCCCTAATTTTATTTAGAGAGGCAACATAGAACTATATGAGTGCCCTGTTAAATTTTGGAATTATTTCGGGTTCATTTGGCCTTTTTATACATTAGTTGAGTTTCTGGACTTTTAATGTGCATAATCTAAATATGAATTGCATGCACATGCTCCGGTGCACCAAAGTGGGTTGAAAAATCACATGTGTGTCCCTGGTTGAATTTCTAGGTCCCATGGAAGAAATGAGAATGAAATTCAAACATCTGGGCGTCATGACTCGGCCGAGAACATCGAGAAACTTTGATTTTAAATCCATGTAAATCAAACTCGCCTGGAAATCATGAAACTTGGCATGGTGTCATGTCATGGCACTAACATGTTGTGGTAAAAAATTGGGCCGATTTGGGAAGCTCGTGGTTCTAAGAGGGAACGTGCCACCTTTGTGTGAAATGATATACGCTGCCCCCCCCTTGAGTTTCTTAACAAAGGCAACATAGGACTACATTAGTGTCCTGTTAAATTCTGGAATTATTCCGGGTTCCTTTGTCATTTTTTATACATTAATTGAGTTTCTGGTCATTTAATGTGCATAAGTCAAATTTGAACTACAAGCACATGCTCTCGTGCACCAAAGTTGGTTGAAAAATCACATTTTGTCCTTGGGTGAATTTCTAGGTCCCATGCAAGAAATGAGAATAAAATTAAAACATCTGGGAATCGTGGCTCGGCCGAGAACATTGAGAATCTTGGTTTTAAAATTCTTGCAAATCCAAAACACGTCTGAAAATGATGAAACTTGGCATGGATGTCATGTCATGGTACTACCATGTTGTGGTAAAAAAATTGGCCGAATAGGAATAGATTTTGGTATAAGCTTTTGCAAACCGAAGCTTCTCTCAAGAAGGCTCGTGGTTTTAAGAGTGAACGTGCCACCTTTGAGTGTGAAACGATATACATTGTCCCCCTTGAGCTTATTTACAAAGGCAACATAGAACTACATGAGTGCCCTGTTAAATTTTGGAACTATTCCGGCTTCGTTTGGCTTTATTTACAAATTTGAACTACAAGCACATGCTCCCGTGCACCGAAGTTGGTTGAAAAATCACATTTGTGTCTTCGGGTGAATTTCTACTCCCTCCTTCCATCTATATAGGTCCTAATGCGTTTTTTGAGGCTAACTTTGTCCAAAGTTAGAGCAATAATATATGACATGCAACTTACACAAAGCATACCTTCAATTTTATATGTCAAAGGAGCTTCCAATAATATAATTTTCATAGTATACATATCATGTGCTATTAATCTTGTCAATAGTCAAAGGCTGTCTTGAAAAACACATTAGGCCCTATATAGATGGAAGGAGGGAGTAGGTCCCATGCAAAAAATGAGAATAAAATTCAAACATCTGGGCATCGTGGTTCGGTCGAGAACATTGAGAAACTTGGTTTTAAAATCACGAAAATTGGCATGGTGTCATGTCATGGTAGTACCATGCCGTGGTAAAAAAATTGGCCGAATAGGAACAAATTTTGGTATAAGCTTCTTGCAAATCGGAGCTTCTCTCAAGAAGGCTCGTGGTTCTGGGAGGGAACGTGTCACCTTTGTGTGCACAATTCAAATTTGAAATACAAGCACATGTTCTAGTGCACCAAAGTTGGTTGAAAAATCACATGTGTGTCCTTGGGTAAATTTCTAGGTTCCATGCAAGAAATGGGAATGAAATTCAAAATTCTGGGCGTCGTGGCTGGGTTGGAAACATTGAGAAACTTAGTTTTTCAATTCCTGTAAATCCAAAACACGCATGAAAATAATGAAACTTGGCTTGGTGCCATGACATGGCACCAACATGCTGTGGTAAATTTGCAGTCCGTTTTGCAAAGGCGCACACATTAACAATCAACAAAGTCATTTTGGAACAAGTGCTGTCACGTTACAATCGGAAACACAAGTATTATTGAAACAGTGGGCGTTCTACATACTAGTACCATTTACGTGCCGCCACGCGTCCCCAATTTTTATTAGCTAGGAGGCGCCATTCAGGGTAGCTATTTGAGTACGAGAGGCGTGCGATCAGACCCCTGCGCGTGCTTATCGAGAGGAGAGCCCTTTGACCTCCATCTACCGTCCACCTCTCTCCCAAGGTCTCCATTAATGGCGCCCGAGCCTCTGTTTAATGGCGTGGCTATGTCTCACTCGACTGAGATTTAAGAGAGAAAAAAGAAAATCTGAAAGCACGGATCTTGATGTAAGATCCGACGGACCTATATAGCATCTACTGCGACTTATAGTAAGACTGATCAATATATAAGGACGATTAAATTTTTTTTTGATCAAAGAAGGGCTTGCCCCTTTTGATTTTTATTACTGAAAACCACCACAATTCACAAGAAGTTCAGCACAACTCCAGCCTAACACGAAGGACTAAAAGCTACCAGATTGAAATCGCAACATCCCAAGAGGCCAACAAAGGCCAAACATCCGCGCTAGAACCCAACATTTCACAACTGACGACACAATCCACATCCTAAACCGATTATTAAATCAAAAGAAACTAGGAAACTAGTCTCCGCGGCAAGCGGCGATGAGCTCTTTCGTGTCCTCAAGACGCTGCTTGAGAACATCCACGGATTCCTCCACCAGCCTTTGGCGCTTGTTGCGGAGCATGTCATTCTCGTCCATAAGTTTCTTCAACAAGGCACTGGTCTCCTCTTGCAAGTCTGCACTTCGGACAATCTTCTCCCTCAGCAGGTCGCGCTCGGCCCGGTAGCCTGTTCAAACGAGGCTATCATGTCGTCCTGCAACCTCGCCGAGCCAGAGATATGATCCATCTGGCTATGGTGGATCGCAAGCATGCGCCTGTAACAGTCGTCGCCTGCCTGCATGCAAGTATTAAGAGAAAATTGACCAATGCATGTACTTTATGCATGCATGCGTTGCAATTAATGCATTAAACCTATCTCTCGGGACTTCTCGCATGCACCATCGTGCCACCCACAAAAACTTGTACTCTGAATTTAGTAGTACGTTATACAGGAAGAGAAGAGGTGCACGCACGCACTCTTCCTCTCACACACGCGTCTTTTTTTCTTGAAAAGGAGGATGATGACCCCCGGCCTCTGCATCTGGGAGTCACACATGCAAATTATTGAAATGTATCTTGTGCAGTGCTTTGATGTGTCGCTTCAACTCGTACATCAACGAGAAGTTTGATTATCCTCTCCCTCGCGGACTTAACTGCACCTGCCTTTGGCTGTATGACAGGTTGGCCACACACCTATAGGGCACACCTGTCATACACGCAAAGGCAGGAGCGTCCCTCCCTCGCCCATGAGCGTGGTGGCTAGCAAGACTAGGAGAAGCTTTCGCTACACGCTCTCCCACCCGCACACGGTAGACATGCAACAGTTCAATCGGTGTCAGATGGCCAAAAGCGTACTGTAGTACTCCTCCAGTGCAGTAGTATTCCATCATTGTTCGACTTCCGAAGAGGCAAAGAGCCAAGCGCAGCTCGGACGCTTGTGTGGCAGTTTCATGTGTATAGTAGTCTAGGATAGCGTGTACCGTGCCTGTAAGCTTCAAATCATTGGGGTCGGCTCCATGCTATGTGGCCGTCTCGACGTTTTTAAAAAAAATTAAAATAGTCTTCTAGCCCTACCCGAAAACTGCCGCGCGTACTGCCCGGGAAAAGCCCCGCCCTCAACTTTTAACTACACGAAATAGTTCGAGCTTGTTCGTTCTATATAAATACAGTACTTACTGTATGTTTATTCACCCGTGGGGTTGTTTAATGAATGGAGGGGCGGGAGCACAAGTGAACAATACTGTAGTACTACTAGTAGTAAGTCGGAGTCGTACAGTACTCACCTCAAATAGAGAGTTTCTATTCTTTAATGCCACGTACACAAATTGAAACGCTTGTTGTGGAGAGAAAAAAGATAATCACTCCATTATATATGGACGCAGGGGCCTGAGTGCTTGCTTTACTAGGGTTTCTCTCTTCATTCTCTCATCCTCTCCAGATATAACCAAGACAACGGTAGCGACATTTTCTCTCTGCTCACCGCTGGTCACAGATCCGGCCGGATCCCTTCGGCCGGTGTGTGTAGAGGTCTAAAAGGTGCATCATTCACGCGGTCATCGCCGCCGAGGGAGGAAACCCACAGCTCCCGGAGGGGCCCGATCCTCTGCCCGTGCCGTTCTCTCCGACACATGGCCGGCTCGGGAGGTCTTCTAACCCTTCTTCCTCCCTGTCGTATTGTCCGCAGATCCGACCTGCCGCCGCCGACATCCCGGCGACCCTCAGGTATAAGTTCTTCGAAAGCGGCCTTGCTCTGCTGCCTCAGCTCCCCACGTGTCTGCATGTGCATCTTTTTCTACTACCATTAGCTCTTCCAAAGCCACCTAAATTTTTAGTATTATTAGAGGTAAAGCTACGTCATGCATTCGAATCTAGGGCTTTGTTCAAACAACGAAGAAAGGGGGGAAAGTTGTAGCACGAATCTAGGACTTGATTCAAAGAGGAAATAATATGGTGAAAGTAGTAGAGACCGGATAGCCAACAGGTCTCTTGGTTGAATAGGGAAATAATGGGAAAACGCAATACAAACTGGATAAGGAACATATCTATTATTGGTTGAAAAAAGGATAGAAAGTGGCGGCTGGTGGACAAGTCAACTGAGTATGTCCAGGATTAGATTTGCTGTCATCACATAGTAAAAGGTCTCCAGGATTAGATTTTCTCCCCTCACATAGTAAAAGGTCTCAGGATTATATTTGCTGCCCTCACATAGTAAAAGGTCTCCAGGATTAGATTTGCTGCCCTCATAGTAAAAGGACTCCAGGATTAGATTTGCTGCCTTCACATAGTAAAAGGTCTTCAAGATTAGATTTGCTGCCTTCACATAGTACAATGGCACTCCTGCTATTTTCCCCAGTATGATAAGTAAGTTGCTCCTTTACGCTGCTGAGTGTCCTGGTGTCCCCACGGTCCCATGCCCTTAAACCAACTCTTTAGCTGCTGTTGATTTACTATGTCTATTAAACAAGCAATGCCACCATTAAAGTAATCCCATAGTTGAGGAATCTCATTGTTGATCGTAATGCTTCTGGTAACATGAAGCATTGCTGACGTTTTAAAATTTATACTGTCCTTGCGTGATTTCCATGAACATAATTAAGATGCTTCTTTTCATTTTGTATATGTTTCGTATAATCTTATTGACCAGTAACTGTTACTTTCTATCTTTTTGTGCAGATAGGGATATCCATTTCACCTTGTTGCTATTGTGACCATTTGGTGAACTACACAAAACACTTTTTTTGGAATGGAGAGCGACTAGCATATATGGTGGCTAACTTATTCGCAAAGGAGAGCGAGAAGAGGAGGCAAGGCACGAGCGAGAAACTAGAGAGCAACCTGCACAAACATTACTCCAACACCGTGTCCACTTCCCGGACTCCACCGAGAAGAGGCCTTCACGGTAACACACTCAGTTGATTCATTTTAATTAATTAAGGTTCAAGTTATCTACAACCGGACATTAACAAATTCCCATCTTCCCATAACCGTGGGCACGGCTTTCGAAAGTTCAAATCCCTGCAGGGGAGTCCCAACTTAGCCCATGACAAGCTCTCACGGTCAACGAAGGAATAGACCTCCTCCCAAGATGTTCCGATCAGACTCGGTATCTCGGTAATTCAAGACACTTCGACAGGTTAAAACAAGACCAGCAACACCGCCCGAATGTGCCGACAAATCCCGATAGGAGCTGCACATATCTCTTTCTCAGGGCACACTCAGATGAGCCAGACGTCGGGTAGGCCAGCCCAGAGTTGCCCCTGGCAGCCCCGGACATCGCTCAGTTGGACCAATACTCAGAGGAGCACTGGCCCGGGGGGGGAGTAAAATAAGATGACCCTTGAGTCTGCAGAACCCAAGGGAAAGAAATGGGCTAGGTGGCAAATGGTAAAACCAATGTTGGGCATTGCTGGAAAAGCTTTAATCAAGGCGAAATATCAAGGGGTTCCCATTATAACCCAACCGCGTAAGGAACGCAAAATCCGGGAACATAACACCGATATGACGGAAACTAGGGCGGCAAGAGTGGAACAAAACACTAGGCGAGAGGCCGAGCCTTCCACCCTTTACCAAGTATATATACGCATTAAGATAACATGGCAATATAATGATATCCCAACAAGTAAATAAAAGATGTTCCAACAGGGAACGGCCTCCAATCTTCACCTGCAACTACCAACGCTATAAGAGGGGCTGAGCAAAGCGGTAACATAGCCAATCAACGGTTTGCTAGGACAATGGTGGGTTAGAGGTTTGACATGGAAATTTGAGAGGCTTGCAAGCAAGTGGTAGGCATCGTAGCATTGGCATAGCAAAGAGCGAGCAAACTAGCATAGCAAAGATAGTAGTGATTTCGAGGGTATGATCATCTTGCCTGCACAGTTGTCAGAGTTGACTGGATCCTCGAAAGCAAACTCAACGGGCTACTCATTAGCAAACTCGTCTCCCGGATCTACCCAAAAAAGACAAACAATCAACAAGGATACAATCAACAACGTGCAAGAACAAGCAATATGATGAAATGATGATATGCTATGCGAGATGCGATGCGGGATGGAGAATGCAAGATATGACAGGAAATGCATGAACCTGGCCTCAACATGGAAATCCAAGCGTGCCACTGGAAATATGAGATGAAATCGCTTGAAAACGATATAAAGAACGCCGGGATCGGAGTTACGGTTTGGAAATGTCAAGCGATTCAAAAATGACACCGGTCTGCGATTTATAGCAAGTAGGCCTCTAAATGCAATGAAATGAACATGCTACGGCACCCAAACATGACAACAAAATACATGGCATGGATGCACACAAGATGCTTAACAAAAGTCTAGCACTAAGCTACGGCCAAATCATCCATTAACAGGTTCAAACAAGCATGGCAAAAATGCAAATGGAAAACAGATCTCAGACTTGGTGAAATCAACACTTGTCTGCAATTTCAGATCAGGTAGCCCTCTTCGGAGCAACAAAACGACATGCTACAGGACCTGAACATGGCAAAGTAAAGCATGGCATGGAGATACTCAAAGAGCTTAACAAAAGTCCCTTAGTGATGTTGAGCCAAAAGGGATCAGAAAATACAATTGCAAGCATGTGAACATAGCAAAAACATAATCAGTTTTCATACTTAGTGAAAACTGGCACATGCTGAAATATAACTCAAGTAGGCATGTTTACGAGCTCGATGCACTCACTACGGTGCAATTCATGGCAAGGCAAGCATACACCCAGCAATAAGGCACAAAATGCAAGCTAGACATGGCAAGAACAATAGCACAACATCACCGGCAAAATTGCAAACAAGTTGACAATCTGCCCAGATTCACAAAGTAGCAAAAGTAGAGCTCGATTGACTCAAGCTAGGCTGCTCCATAATTGCAAACAATGACATGGATGGATAGATCACTACAATATTAACAAAACTCCCTTACTGATCATCCTCAAAAGAGGCACGAATCACTAGGAAACAACAAGAACATATGGAATCATGAGATAAACAGCTCCAGGACTTGGTGAAAACTAAGTCCCTGAAAACAGACTTAGCAAGTGCACCACTTTGCAAGCTTGCACAAGTCACCACACACATCCTAAAAATACATGGGTTGCACCTCTGGAAAGATGACAAAACCCTTAACAAAACATATGTAGAACTCACGGGCATATCATGCACACAATAATCATGGCAAAAATGACAAAAGTGCTAAACGGAGTAGTAGATCTGACAATTAACTCAAGTAGCCCTCTGGAAAGATGACAAAACCCTTAACAAAACATATGTAGAACTCACGGGCATATCATGCACACAATAATCATGGCAAAAATGACAAAAGTGCTAAACGGAGTAGTAGATCTGACAATTAACTCAACTAGCCCTCTTCTAACAGCATTTCGGGCATCAAGATGAACTCAAATGAAAATTATGAAATGGAATGAAATACTGTCCTTTCCGAGATGAACATTTTGATATGCTATATGCATGAATCAGAGCTACGGATGCAAAGTTACGGAGCCGCGAACATGGGCATATGAACTAAAAATTCTGAGGACTTGGGAAAAATTCAACCTCCAGATCTGGATCTAGGGTTTCGGGGGCACGCAAAACGAGGTTCGCCGGGATCCCACCGGAGCTCTTGCCAGACGACAAGGGAGAGGACGGGCCGGCGCTTGGGGGCGACGCAGGCGCGCTCCATCGGCGGCGCGCGAGGCAGCGGCTCGGGGCGGCGAGCTCGCCGGGCGGCTAGGCGCGCGGCCGGGCGGCGGGAGGCGGCGCGGTCCGGGTGGCGGCAACCAGAGGAGGAGGCGAGGCGAGGCCGGGCTGCCGCGGCCGAGGAAGAAGGAGGCGCGGGCGGCGGCTCCACCGGGCGGCGGGGCGAGGCGAGATGGGCCTCGGGGGCCGGCCACGGGCCTCCCGGGCCTGGCGGCGGGGTGGAACGGCGGCGGAGGCGGGCCAATGGTGGCATGCCACGTGGCGGCGGCGGGGCGGACCGGACAGTTCCATCGGTGGCGGAAGTGTCCGGCGGCGGCGGATCTGGAATTTAGGGTTAGGGACGAGGGGAGACCCGGGATTTGGAATGGGGGGTGTTTAAATAGGCATAGAGGGAGCTAGGAGAGTCCAAATGAGGTGCGGTTTTCGGCCACGCGATCGTGATCGAACGCTCTAGATGATGGAGCAGAGTTTGGTGGGTTTTGGGACAAATTGGAGGGGTGTTGGGCTGCAACACACACGAGGCCTTTTCGGTCCCTCGGTTAACCGTTGGAGTATCAAACGAAGTCCAAATGGTACGAAACTTGACAGGCGGTATACCGGTAGTAAAACAAGGCCGCTTGGCAAGTCTCGGTCCAATCCGGAAATGTTTAATGCCCACACACGAAAAAAAGCTAGAAATGACCACCGAAGGAGAACGAAGCGCCGGAATGCAAAACGGACAACGGGGAAAATGCTCGAATGCATGAGACGAACACGTATGCAAATGCAATGCACATGATGACATGATATGAGATGTATGACAATGACAACAACACACGGAGACAAAAACCCGAACCCGAGGAAATAAATATAACTTAACGCCGGAAACGGCAAGAGTTGGAGTACAAATAGGGAAAGTTATATCCGGGGTGTTACAACACTCCACCACTACGAAAGGATGTCGTCCCGAGATCTGGGACTGAAAGAACGCCGGGTACTCAGAAGGGAGGTGATCCTCGCGTTCCCAGGTAGCTTCACGGTTGGAATGGTGTGACCACTTGACTTTGAGAAATTTGATTGACTTGTTGCGATTCTTGCGTTCAGTTTCTTCAAAAATAGCAACTGGGTGCTCACGATAAGAGAGATCTTCTTGGAGCTCAATGTCCTCGAAGTTGATGGTGCGGTCAGGAGTCTTGAAGCACTTTCGAAGCTGAGAAACATGGAACACGTCATGAACATTTGCAAAGTTTGAAGGAAGCTCGAGTTGATAGGCGAGGTCGCCTCTCTTGCTGACAATCTTGAAAGGTCCCACGTATCTCGGGGCAAGCTTCCCTTTGATACCGAAGCGACGAGTACCTTTCATAGGAGAGACGCAGAGGTAAACATGATCTCCGATCTCGAAAGCCAAATCACGGTGCTTACTATCATAGTAGCTCTTCTGACGGGATTGGGCTGCTTTGAGGTTATCATGAATGACTTTGCACATTTCTTCTGCCTCTGTGATTAAGTCGTTACCCAAAAGCTGACGTTCAGCGGTTTCAGACCAGTTGAGAGGGGTACGACACTTCCTGCCATACAGAATTTCAAAAGGGGCCTTGCCCGAACTTGCTTGAAAACTGTTGTTGTAGGAGAATTCAGCATAAGGAAGACAATCCTCCCACTTCATGCCGAAGGAGATCACACAAGCCCTGAGCATATCTTTAAGAATCTGGTTGACACGCTCGACTTGACCGCTAGTTTGAGGATGGAAAGCTGTGCTGAAGCGGATGTTGGTGCCCATGGCCTTCTGAAAAGAATCCCAAAACTTCGAGGTAAACATGCTGCCACGGTCTGAAGAGATCACTTGAGGAATACCGTGCAGAGAGACAATACGAGAGGTATAGAGTTCCGCCAATTGAGCTGCAGTGATCGACTCTTTGATAGGCAGAAAGTGAGCCACTTTGGTGAGTTTGTCGATGACAACGAATATAGCATCATTGCCACCCTTGGACTTTGGAAACCCAGTCACGAAGTCCATTTCAATGTGGTCAAACTTCCATTCTGGAATGGCAAGAGGTTGGAGGAGACCTGCTGGCCTTTGGTGTTCTGCCTTCACTCTTCTGCAGACATCACATTCATTCACGAATTGAGCGATCTCGCGCTTCATTCGAGTCCACCAATAAGCTTGCTTAAGGTCCTGATACATCTTCGTGCTCCCAGGGTGGATGGAAAGGAGAGAATTGTGAGCCTCGTTCATGATCACTTTACGGAGGTCACCTTTGGGTACAACAATACGATCCTCGAAGAAGAGAGTGTCCTTGTCATCAAGGCGGTAGCACTTGTACTTGGACTAGCTCTTGGCAATCTCAATCTTCACCTTTTCACCATAGCATCAAGAAGCTGGGCTTGGCGAATCTGGTCTTCTAAGGTAGGAGAAACTTGAAGGTTGGTGAGGAAACCTTGAGGAACAACTTGCAGATTAAGTTCGCGGAAAGCTTCACAAAGCTCGGGTTGATAAGGCTTGAGAACCAGACTATTGCAGTAAGCCTTTCTGCTCAAAGCGTCAGCAATCACATTGGCCTTACCTGGAGTATACTCGATACTCGGATTATACTCTTGAATCATTTTGACCCATCGAGTTTTCCTGAGGTTGAGATTAGGCTGAGTGAAGATGTACTTGAGACTCTTGTGATCAGTGAAAATGTCCACTTTTCTTCCCAATAGAAGATGTCTCCAAGTCAAAAGAGCATGCACAACTGCCGCCAACTCGAGATCATGAGTGGGGTAGTTCTTCTCATTTGGCTTTAACTGGCGAGATGTATAAGCAACAACTTTCTTATCTTGCATCAATACTGCGCCAAGACCTTGGAGAGAGGCATCACAAAAGACCTCGTATGGCTTGGATTCATCAGGCGGAATCAGAACTGGAGCAGTGATCAATTTCTCTTTCAAAGTGTTGAAAGAAATATCACACTCCGGAGACCAAACGTACTTGACGTACTTCTGGAGAAGATTAGAGAGAGGCTTCGCGATCTTAGAAAAGTTTTCAACGAATCTTCGGCAATATCTTGCGAGACCGAGGAAGCTACGGAGTTGCTTCACGTTCTGAGGAGGTTCCCAGTTCACAATTGCAGACACCTTCTCAGGATTCATGGCAATGCCCTTGGCAGAGATGATATGACCAAGATAAAGAACCTCATCGAGCCAAAATTTGCACTTGGAGAACTTGGCGTAGAACTTGTGTTCTCTGAGCTTATCGAGAACCAAACGCAAGTGCTTGGCATGATCTTCCTTGTTCTTGGAGAAAACCAGAATGTCGTCGAGATAGACCAAAACGAAGTCATTGGTGTTGGTGTTGAAGATGAAGCTCATCATGCGAGAGAACGTCGGAGGAGCATTGGCGAGGCCAAAAGACATGACAGTGTATTCATATGAACCAAAGCTTGTTCTGAATGCAGTCTTGGGAATATCTTCTTCACGAATGCGAATCTGGTGATAACCCATACGGAGATCAAGCTTGGAGAATACTTGGGCACCTTTGAGTTGTTCGAACAGCTCATTGATGTTGGGAAGTGGGTATTTGTTCTTGATGGTCTTCTTGTTCACTGGACGGTAATCAACACAAAGTCGGTCCGTTCCATCCTTCTTCTTCACAAAAAGAACACCACAACCCCACGGAGAAGAACTAGGCCGGATAAGACCCATTTTCTCTTGAATATCGAGTTGCTTCTTCAGCTCCTTCAACTCTTCAGGTCCGAGCTTGTAACGACGTTTGCACACAGGTTCCGTGCCAGGCTCATGATCAATAACAAATTCAACTGGCCGGTGCGGAGGCATTCCTGGGAGCTCTTCTGGAAAGACGTCTTGATATTCGCAAACGACTGGAATTTGCGAGATAGCATCAAATTCACCCTTCTCATTGAGATAAAACAGACGAATGGTATAATCACGAGCGGCAAAGACAATTACATCCTCAGACGAATGAGTCAATTGAATCTGCCTGGCTGCACAATCAAGATGTGCCTTGTGCTTAGAAAGCCAATCCATTCCGAGAATAAGATCAATATCCGAGTTACCAAGAACCACCGGAGAAGAGAGAAACTTGTAATCGCCCAATGTGATAGAAACATCTGGGGCAATAGCGCTTTCATTCATGAATTTACCTGGAGAAACAATAGATAACTGTCTAGGCAAATCTTGCAAAGGCAACTCATGCTTAGAAACAAATGGCCTCGAAATGAAACAATGCGAAGCACCCGTGTCAAAAAGAACTTTAGCTGGAATATCATTAACAGGAAGGTTACCCATGATCACATCTGACGAGTCCTCTGCCTGAGCTGCATTCATCAAGTTGACCTTGGCGGACTTGGGGTTATGCTTGACCACAGCTGTACTTGCTGATCTGACAGGAGGAGGAGGAAGACGCCTATGGTTGAAGCACTTGTTGGCATAGTGACCCTTCTGTTGGCACTTGTTGCACGTGACCTCTGAAAGCGGACGGTGATACGAAGCACTCGACCTTGGAGCTTGAGACGAAGTCTTGTTCTGAAAGCCAGGGTTGGGTGGGTGGGAAGAACCACTGCCACCTTTGCTCTTCTGCTGATACGGCTGACGAAACGGAGGAGGAGGAAGCGAATACTTCTGCTGCTTGGCCACTTGAGTAGAGGAAGAAGGAGTAACATCTCTGACTCGCTTCTTGGAAGCGTCGCACCTCAACTGAGCAGCCTCTTGCTTCAGTGCCATGTTGTAGAACTCCGTATCTCAAGGGCTCGAAGAGAACAAGAGCTAGCTGGATTTCTTCTCTGAGATCACCCCTGAACTGATATATCATGCTCTTCTCATTAGGGACGTCCTGCTTGGCAAAGCGGGCGAGCTTCTGGAACAACTTGTTGTAGTCATAGACAGACAAAGAGCCTTGCTTCAGATTGCGGAATTCCTCACGCTTGCTTTCAACCACGCTCTGGGGAATATGATGAGCTCGGAAATCTCGACGGAAATCATCCCAACTGATAACACGTCCACCTCTGGAGTCCTTGTACTGCTGGAACCATTCTGCAGCTTGATCTTTGAGTTGGAAGGAAGCGAACTTGACAAAGTCCTCAGGCCTGACGTTACTGCACTTGAAATGCTTGCACAGATCCACAAGCCAATCGTCAGCATCGGTTGCCTCAACACAATTGCCGAAAGTCTTTGGCCCCTTAGCAAGGAACTGGTTGAGTGTAATAAAGTGATTCTGATTGCTGCCTTGATTCCCTTGGTTGCCTTGATTGCGCTCTTAAAGAATTTGCATGATCAACTATGTGTTTGCATTGGTTGCGGCCATCACAGCTTGCCATGCCTCTAGAGGAGGTGGAGGTGGTGGCGGATCAGGATTCGGAGTCGTGCGCGTTGGAGGAGCCATCCTGAAGAGGTTGAACACCATTAGCACATTGACAGACAAATATTGAAGCTGAATCCAACGGAATGAAAATTGCAACATATAGTCTTCACATCCGAACAAAATGAACGAATGCATTTCTCTTGAAATGGTCACATATCCATAAATTGAGAAGCCACGTAGAATTAACGTAGAGAAATAAATCAACAAGGTACGGATCAAGAACGAATAATCGGTAAGAAATCCCAATCTCAAACCAATATCCGTGCAAGAAGAACTAAAGCTACAAGAATTCCCACCTATGAAACTCCCGAACCTTTCCGGTTATGCAATCAGGTGTTGGGGATACAGGGGAAGCATAATATCTCACCCAAACTAGCAATTCCTACATCCAGCTGTATACGTCATTCAACACATAACCAAGAAACCTTCGGAAACCATCTACCTCAACCTTCGAAAAGCATCCGTTATACAAGTTATGGCGATACTCCCGAACTCCCGCCCCAGTACTGGGTGGCGTCGAGGTTATCTCACCAACAAACTGCATAAAAGAGATTTTCGATGTCAGCTTACTAAACTCAGGTATTCCAGAACTGCAACGATAAAATTATGTTGACAACACCTTAGAGCTCAACTCCCCGGGACACTTCCACTCAACCCCTGACAGGAGGCACCAAGACAATGTTCTCATCATAAAACCATCGGAACGATTCCAAGATACCCGCGTGATCCTAAAAAAAAATTTAGTGAAATTTGAGAAGAGAAGAGTCAAAACTCTACGTCAGGATGCCTTACTAGAGCGATGAGGAGACTCGGAAGTAAAAAGAATTCCTAAATTCTCCGATATATAATTCCTAAATGACTCAAAACATTTTTCTAGACACAACTCGGCCGCTAAAAACGATCAAGCAATGGGGCTCCTAAGGTCGGGGAAGGCTCTGATTACCAACTTGTAACACCCTCGATGCGACTATATCTCCCACGTGTTGAGGCACGACTTAGAGGCATAACCGCATTGAAGGCATATGTCGCAAGTTAGGCAATCTTCACAACATCCCATGTAATATAAATAATAAAGGGGAGATAACAATAGTTGGCTTACACTCGCCACGTCAAACAAGTACATAAATAACATTACATCATCCAAACACTCATGGCCCGACTACGGCGCCAAAATAAAAGAAAACCCAACATGCGACACGGTCCCAATCACCCCCAACTGGGCACCACTACTGATCATCGGGAAAGGAAACATAGTAACGTTGGGAGTCTTCGTCGAACTCCCACTTGAGCTCATACGCGTCTGCTAGAGCGGAATCATCAGGCCCTGCATCTGGTGTAATAGTAATCTGTGAGCCACAGGGACTCAGCAATCTCGCACCCTCGCGATCAAGACTATTTATGCTCGTAGGTAAGGCAAGGTAAAATATGTGGAGCTGCAGCAAGCGACTAGCATATATGGTGGCTAACTTATTCGCAAAGGAGAGCGAGAAGAGGAGGCAAGGCACGAGCGAGAAACTAGAGAGCAACCTGCACAAACATTACTCCAACACCGTGTCCACTTCCCGGACTCCACCGAGAAGAGGCCTTCACGGTAACACACTCAGTTGATTCATTTTAATTAATTAAGGTTCAAGTTATCTACAACCGGACATTAACAAATTCCCATCTTCCCATAACCGTGGGCACGGCTTTTGAAAGTTCAAATCCCTGCAGGGGAGTCCCAACTTAGCCCATGACAAGCTCTCACGGTCAACGAAGGAATAGACCTCCTCCCAAGATGTTCCGATCAGACTCGGTATCTCGGTAATTCAAGACACTTCGACAGGTTAAAACAAGACCAGCAACACCGCCCGAATGTGCCGACAAATCCCGATAGGAGCTGCACATATCTCTTTCTCAGGGAACACTCAGATGAGCCAGACGTCGGGTAGGCCAGCCCAGAGTTGCCCCTGGTAGCCCCGGACATCGCTCAGTTGGACCAACACTCAGAGGAGCACTGGCCCGGGGGGGGGGGTAAAATAAGATGACCCTTGAGTCTGCAGAACCCAGGGAAAGAAAAGGGCTAGGTGGCGAATGGTAAAACCAATGTTGGGCATTGCTGGAAAAGCTTTAATCAAGGTGAAATATCAAGGGGTTCCCATTATAACCCAACCATGTAAGGAACGCAAAATCCGGGAACATAACACCGATATGACGGAAACTAGGGCGGCAAGAGTGGAACAAAACACTAGGCGAGAGGCCAAGCGTTCCACCCTTTACCAAGTAGATAGATGCATTAAGATAACATGGCAATATAATGATATCCCAACAAGTAAATAAAAGATGTTCCAATACGGACCGGCCTCCAATCTTCACCTACAACTAGCAACGCTATAAGAGGGGCTGAGCAAAGCGGTAACATAGCCAATCAACGGTTTGCTAGGACAATGGTGGGTTAGAGGTTTGACATGGCAATTTGGGAGGCTTGCAAGCAAGTGTTAGGCATCATAGCATTGTCATAGCAAAGAGCGAGCAAACTAGCATAGCAAAGATAGTAGTGATTTCGAGGGTATGATCATCTTGCCTGCAAAGTTGTCAGAGTTGACTGGATCCTCGAAAGCAAACTCAACGGGCTCCTCGTTAGCGAACTCGTCTCCCGGATCTACCCAAACAAGACAAACAAGCAACAAGGATACAATCAACCACGTGCAAGAACAAGCAATATGATGAAATGATGATATGCTATGCGAGATGCGATGCGGGATGCAGAATGCAAGAACCTGGTCTCAACTTGGAAATCCAAGTGTGCCACTGGAAAGATGAGATGAAATCGCCTGAAAACGATATAAAGAACGTCGGAATCGGAGTTACGGTTTGGAAATGGCAAGCGGTTCAAAAATGACATCGGTCTACGATTTACAGCAAGTAGGCCTCTAAATGCAATGAAATGAACATGCTACAGCACCCAAACATGACAACAAAATACATGGCAGGGATGAACACAAGATGCTTAACAAAAGTCTAGCACTGAGCTACGGCCAAATCATCCATTAACAGGTTCAAACAAGCATGGCAAAAATGCAAATGGCAAACAGATCTCAGACTTAGTGAAATCAACACTTGTCTGGAATTTCAGATCAGGTAGCCCTCTTCGGAGCAACAAAACTACATGCTACGGGACCTGAACATGGCAAAGTAAAGCATGGCATGGAGATACTCAAAGAGCTTAACAAAAGTCCCTTAGTGACCTTGAGCCAAAAGGGAACAGAAAATACAATTGCAAGCATGTGAACATAGCAAAAACATAATCAGTTTTCATACTTAGTGAAAACTGGCACATGCTGAAATATAACTCAAGTAGGCATGTTTACGAGCTCGATGCACTCACTACGGTGCAAGTCATGGCAAGGCAAGCATACACCCATCAAGAAGGCACAAAATGCAAGCTAGACATGGCAAGAACAATAGCATAGCATGCACGGATCAACTACAACATCACCGACAAAATTGCAAACAAGTTGACAATCTGCCCAGATTCACAAAGTAGCAAAAGTAGAGTTCGATTGACTCAACCTGGGCTGCTCCATAATTGCAAACAAAGACATGGATGGATAGAGCACTACAATATTAACAAAACTCCTTTACTGATCATCCTCAAAAGAGCCACGGATCACTAGGAAATAACAAGAACATATGGAATCATGAGATAAACAGCTCCAGGACTTGGTGAAAACTAAGTCCCTGAAAATAGACTTAGCAAGTGCACCACTTTGCAAGCTTGCACAAGTCACCACACACATCCTAAAAATACATGGGTTGCACCTCTGAAAAGATGACAAAACCCTTAACAAAACACATGTAGAACTCATGGGCATATCATGCACACAATAATCATGGCAAAAATGACAAAAGTGCTAAACGGAGTAGCAGATCTGACAATTAACTCAAGAAGCCCTCTTCTAACAGCATTTCGGACATCAAGATGAACTCAAATGAAAATGATGCAATGGAAAGAAATGATGTACTATCCGAGATGGACATTTTCATATGCTATATGCATGAATCGGAGGTACGGATTAAAAGTTACGGAGCCACGAACATGGGCATATGAACTAAAAATTCTGAGGACTTGGGAAAAATTCAACCTCCAAATCTGGATCTAGGGTTTCGGGGGCACGCGAAACGAGGTTCGCCGGGATCCCACCGGAGCTATTGCCGGACGACGAGGGAGAGGACGGGCCGGCGCTTGGGGGCGACGCCGGCGTGCTCCGGCGGCGGCGCGCGAGGCGGCAGCTCGGGGCGGCGAGCTCGCCGTGCGACTGGGCGCGCGGCCGGGCGGCGGGGCCGGGCTCCCGCGTCCGAGGAAGAAGGAGGCGCGGGCGGCGGGGCGAGGCGAGATGCGCCTCGGGGGCCGGCCACGGGCCTCCCGGGCCTAGCGGCGGGGTGGAACGGCGGCGGAGGCGGGCCAATGGTGGCGTGCCACGTGGCGGCGGCGGGCGGACCGGAAGTGTCCGTCGGTGGCGAAAGTGTCTGGCGACGGCGGATCTGGAATTTAGGGTTAGGGACGAGGGGAGACCCGGGACTTGGAATGGGGGGGGTGTTTAAATAGGCATAGAGGGAGCTAGGAGAGTCCAAATGAGGTGCGGTTTTCGGCCACGCGATCGTGATCGAACGCTCTAGATGATGGAGCAGAGTTTGGTGGGTTTTGGGCCAAATTGGAGGGTGTTGGGCTGCAACACACACGAGGCCTTTTCGATCCCTCGGTTAACCGTTGGAGTATCAAACGAAGTCCAAATGGTACGAAACTTGACAGGCGGTCTACCGGTAGTAAACCAAGGCCGCTTGGAAAGTCTCGGTCCAATCCACAAATGTTTAATCCCCACACACGAAAGAAATCTAGAAATGACCACCGGAGGAGAATGAAGCGCCGGAATGCAAAACGGACAACGGGGAAAATGCTCGAATGCATGAGACGAACACGTATGCAAATACAATGCACATGATGACATGATATGAGATGCATGAAAATGACAACAACACACGGAGACAAAAACCCGAACCCGAGGAAATAAATATAACTTAACGCCGGAAACGGCAAGAGTTGGAGTACAAATAGGGAAAGTTATATCCGGGGTGTTACACGAGGACAAGGTTCTCTTGAGCTTGGAGGCCTTGTCCGGTGAGGAGCTGTCCGCAGCCCTCTGCCTCTTGGTTGGGGACGATCAGGAGTATCCTCCGAATGTCTTCACTCCCTTGTTGCACCACAAGGACAGTGCGCTGATCGTGGCCTCCAAGATGACCTTTGATGGGCATGGACTGGTGCCGCCGGTGCCCACTGGGGCCCCAGCGGCGCCGGCACCGGTGGAGCTGTCTTCTAGTAAGTCCCATGAGGAAGATGAGGAGGAGGAAGACTCGGAGGTGACCCCCGAAGGGACGGGGGAGACCTCCCCTTGAGTAAGGTTGGCATCCTCTGCGCCTTCCCTGACGATGACGTGGCCAATGCTTCTCAGTAGAAGGAGGAACTGTCCGTGATCCTGACGAGGAACAGGTCGCGGCAGGTCCTCCGAGATTCTGCTGCTGCTCCGGTGCCAATTGGAGCCGCTCCATGTTCAACTGCTGCTCCTGCTTCAGCTTCCGGAGCAGGTGCGCCGGCGCCTCCGGCTTCAAGCTCACCAAGCGGAAGGTGGACTATGTTGTTGTAGACCAGTAAGTGCCCTGCCTCGCATTGTTCCTACTATCGATGCTCGTTTCTGACTCTCTTTCCTTGCTGCGTAACCAGGCTATCGTCACTAATGAGGATGGCCCTGCTCAACTGCTTCCCTCCTTGGTGAAGGTGCTCGAGGAAGTCGTGGAGGGCATTGGTCCCATGGTGGAGGTCGAGGTTCGTGTCCTTTCCTCAGCCGCACTGACACGGGTCCTCAGCCACCTGCACCTTCGTGCCCCCAGTGCTCGTCTTGACGAGCTGCTAGAACCTATAGCTGGCGAACACTACGTGGCTGACGCCGCTACCGTGAAGGGTCAAGTGGAGGCCCTGCTAAAGAAGTTCGACGCCTTCGGCCCCTAGCCCTCGACCAGTGACGCACGTGAAGGCGATTCTACCTAGGAGGGGGTACCTTTTGTAGGTGCTGGCGGTGTCCGAGGGTGACTTGCGGCTGCTTTTTTGCTTCATTCCTGCAACATGCACCATGCCTCGCGGAGGCGTTAAACTCGCGTTTGATATTGTGAAAACAATATGTATTCTAATATTTGCTTTGAGATTTTGCGATTTTCTTCCTATTTGCTTTGTGTTCTGCATCGCCAGAGCCCGGCCCTGCGCATACCTCAACCGTCGTTGGGCCGACTGGGAAATAGGAGGGACCAAGGAGTGAGGGGCTACGTGACCAGTTAGGCTCCTGAGTCGCAATGCTCAGGAGTCCCCCTTGACGCGCAAACAGCCAATAGGAAGGGTATGCGTCGCCAGAGCCAGGCCCCACGCATACCTGAACCGCCATTGGGCCGACCGGAAACCAGGACGGACCAAGGTGTGAGGGGCTAAGTGACCAGTTAGGCTCCTGAGTCGCGATGCTTAGAAGTCCCCCTTGACGTGCAGACATTCTTCATACCTTTGCCCTCGCCGAGGCTCGGCTCGGGAGGGGCGTGCGACGACCAGGTCCAGGGGACCTGGTTGGGTGGTGTACACTTGGGCGTGACCCAAGCGCAGCCCCCGTGCCCAGCCCCCTCGCGTGGCTCTCCCGAGGGGAGGCGTTGCGGTGAGGCCGGACATTGAGCTCTGGGGCTCCCTGAGGTTAGTACGGCCGTGGGGCCGCCCTCAGTTGTTTATCACCAGCGTGGAGCATAGTGCTTCCGCTTGTGCACGGGCATAGCCGCTCCTCGGTAGCGTCGACGGCCAGCGCGGAGCATGGTGCTTCCACTAGCATGTGGGAGGGGGACTCCCTACTACGGATAGCCCCCGGGGCGTGTACAACCCCGCCGTGACACGTGGCTTGCACGACAGGGCTAGACGAGGTGTATCTGGGCACTCGTGAGCCAGCGCGGGACTCACGAGGCCCTACCTCAAGGCGGGTTGCGCCTGGTCTTGATTCTTGGTCGCTGTCTTGGTCCTACGAAATAGTTAGACAACGCGAAGGGTTCTAAAGAATGGCGGCCGGCGCGTGGCTCCCATGGTGGGTGACAATCAAGCAGGTGATAGTCATAGATAGATTAAGCATGGGAAGCAACCTAGCTCAGGTAAATGCAGGGAAGATGCATGACACTTGGTCCGGCCAGAGCGGCTTGGGGATGATGTAGCCTGAGGGGCACCCCCAACAGGGTAAGCTAAAGACATAAAAGGAAAGATACATGCCACAGGGACAGACCCACGCGGCCTGGGAATGATGTAGCCCTGGGGGCGCTCCCAGTTGAATGAACTTTGGAAAATGTTACCTGGTCCTGTTGATGAAGGAGAGCTGGGGGAGCTGAAGGCGTGCGGTGAAGGGACTGCCCCTCATTTGCCACCAGGGCCCTGGGCCTCGGGAGGCTCTGGGGGTCTAGGGGGTTCCTTGCAGACCGTCTTCATCTCCGTCAGCACAGCATGGTGCCTGGCCTCCTGAGCCGCCAGGATGCTCTGCAGATTGCGCCGACAAGCGGCCACCATGCTTGGTAGGACAAAGGGCATGCGAACGTAGCTGTGAGGTGGGCCCTCGGAGCATCCCACGCGTGAAGGCCAAAGAAGCTACTGAGAGGCGGCCCCATTGAGCCCTGGGACATCGATGCAGACGCGCAGCCCTGCATCCTCGCCTAGATGGGGAGTTGCGCCTGGTGAGCGGCGGCTGCCGTGCATGGCCCTCGCCTCTTGCATTTCCTGAGTGGTCTTGGTGATGAACTCCTGAGCAGCGGGCAATCCTTGCCCTGTGCTCTCCTGAGGGAACCGTGCCGCGAAGCACGCCTCCGAGTGGTGCCCAAGCGCCTCCCTCGTGATGCTGGCAAAGCCTGAGGCCCTCTGGAAGAGAGCCCTCGAGCCCTGCCCGAGAGGGGCGCTGGGCGCGTTTCCCTATGCGATGGAGGGAGGCGCCCCAGGCGCGGGCGCCGATCCTGACGAGGCGCCACTTGCCTGAGGCCTTGCGTGACGCAGTTGCTTCTTCTTGGGGGTGACCTCTGATAAGCCACAAGTATAGGGGATCGCAACAGTTTTCGATAAGTAAGAGTGTCGAACCCAACGAGGAGCTAAAGGTAGAACAAATATTCCCTGAAGTTCTATTGACCACCGATACAACTCTACGCACGCTTGACGTTCGCTTTATCTAGAACAAGTATGAAACTAGAAGTACTTTGTTGGTGTTGTTGGATAGGTTTGCAAGATAATAAAGAGTACATAAATAAAAAGTGGGAGCTGTTTAGATAAAGAAACAATAAAGTAAATATAGCGAGTGTGGAAAAGTGGTGGTAGGAGTTGCGAAATTGCCCCTTAAGCAATTGACTACTTTACTAGACCGATAGCAAGTATTATGTGGGAGAGGCCACTGCTAGCATGTCATCCCTGACTTGGAATTCTATGCACTTATGATTGGAATTATTAGCAAGCATTCACAACTACTAATGTTCATTAAGGTAAAACCCAACCATAGCATTAAGGTATATTGGTCCCCCTTCAATCCCGTATGCATCAATTTCTATACTAGGTTGAAGCTTCTGTCACTCTTCCCCGCCAATACATAGTCTTATCAACATACAACTAACCCTAGGGTGTGATCCACGCACGCAATCATATGATGGGCACAAAAGGACAGCAACATAACCAC
Organism: Triticum urartu; assembly: GCF_056163025.1. NCBI lineage: Eukaryota > Viridiplantae > Streptophyta > Magnoliopsida > Poales > Poaceae > Triticum > Triticum urartu. The sequence goes on along the minus strand of NC_141873.1, from coordinate 186,150,639 downwards.
AAGCAAATTAAATCAATCATAGCAATTCATCAACCACCGATAGGACAATGAAAATCTACTCAGACATCATAGGATGGCAACACATCATTGGATAATAATATGAAGCGTAAAGCACCATGTTCAAGTAGAGGGTACAGCTGGTTACGGGAGAGTGGACCGTTGCAGATAGAGGGAGAAGGTGATGGAGATGTTGGTGAAGATGGCGGAGGTGTTGGTGTAGATCACGGTGATGATGACGGCCCCCGGTGGCACTCCGGTGCCACCGGGAGCGAGGGGGAGAGAGCCCCCCTCCTTCTTCTTCTTCCCTGACCTTCTCCCTAGATGGGAGAAGGGTTTCCCTTCTGGTCCATGGCCTCCATGGCACGGGAGGGGCGAGAGCCCCTCCGAGATTGGATCTGTCTCTCTGTCTCTCTCTGTTTCTGCGTTCCCAGATTCTTCCCTTTCACCGTTTCTTATATAACCGGAGATCCCTAACTCCGATTGGGATGAAATTTTGACACGATCTCTATCCGGAAATTAGCTTTCTTGCGGCGAAAGAAGGGCACCAACCGCCTTACGGGTGGCCCACAAGGGTCAGGGGCGCGCCTGGGGGGGGGCAGGCGTGCCCTCCTGCCTCGTGGCCACCTCGGGCACCGTCTCGCGTGGATTTTTCTTCCCAAAAATCATATATATTCCAAAAAAATCTCTGTCAGTTTTTATTCCGTTTGGACTCCGTTTGATATGGATATTCTGCGAAACAAAAAATATGCAACAAACAGGAATTGGCACTAGGCACTGGATCAATATGTTAGTCCCAAAAATAGTATAAAAAGTTGCCAAAAGTATATGAAAGTTGTAGAATATTTGCATGGAACAATAAAAAATTATAGATACGACGGAGACGTATCAGCATCCCCAAGCTTAATTCCTGCTTGTCCTCGAGTAGTTAAGTGATAAAAAATATAATTTTTGATGTGGAATGCTACCTAGCATAATCTTGATCACGTAATCTAATCATGGCATGAGTATTAACATACGAGTGATTCAACATAAAAAGAAATAATACTTCAAGCCTACTAATAAAGCAATCATGTCTTTTCAAAATAACATGGCTAAAGAAAGTTATCCCTACAAAATCATATAGTCTCGCTATGCTCCATATTCACCACACAAAATATTCACATCATGCACAACCCCGATGACAAGCCAAGGAATTGTTTCATAGTTTTGACGTTGTCAAACCTTTTCAACTTTCACGCAATACATGAGCATGAGCCCTGGACATAGCACTATAGGTGGAATAGAATATGATGGTGGAGAAGACAAAAAGGAGAAGATAGTCTCACATCAACTAGGCGTATCAACGGGCTATGGAGATGCCCATCAATAGATATCAATGTGAGTGAGTAGGGATTGCCATGCAACGGATGCACTAAAGCTATAAGTGTACGAAAGCTCCAACTGAAACTAGGTGGGTGTGCATCATGAAGACCTCGGGCATTTGAGGAAGCCCATCATCGGAATATACAAGCCAAGTTCTATAATGAAAATTCCCACTAGTATATGAAAGTAATAACTCAAGAGACTCTCTATATGAACAACATGGTGCTACTTTGTAGCACAAGTGTGGTAAAAGGATAGTAACATTGCCCCTTCTCTCTTTTTCTCTCATTTTTTTTTCTTTTTTTCTTTTTTTGTAGGCTTCTTTGGCCTCTCTCTTTTTTTGGGTGGGGGGGGGCTTCTTTGGCCACTTTTATTTTGATAACCTCACATGGGACAATGTTCTAATAATGATGATCATCACACTTTTATTTACTTACAACTCAATATTAAAACTCGATATCTAGAACAAAGATATGACTCTATATGAATGCCTCCAGCGGTGTACCGGGATGTGCAATGATCTAGCATAGCAATGACATCAAAAACGGACAAGCCATGAAAACATCATGCTAGCTATCTTACGATCATGCAAAGCAATATGACAATGAATGCTCAAGTCATGTATATGATGATGATGAAGGTTGCATGGCAATATATCTCGGAATGGCTATGGAAATGCCATGATAGGTAGGTATGGTGGCTGTTTTGAGGAAGGTATATGGTGGGATTATGGTACCGGCGAAAGTTGCACGTTACTAGAGAGGCTAGCAATGGTGGAAGGGTGAGAGTGCGTATAATCCATGGACTCAACATTAGTCATAAAGAACTCACATACTTATTGCAAAAATCTATTAGTCATCGAAACAAAGTACTACGCGCATGCTCCTAGGGGGGTAGATTGGTAGGAAAAGACCATCGCTCGTCCCCGACCGCCATTCATAAGGAAGACAATCAATAAATACCTCATGCTTCAACTTCGTTACATAACGGTTCACCATACGTGCATGCTACGGGAATCACAAACCTCAACACAACTATTCTACAATCCACAACTACCCACTAGCATGACTCTAATATCACCATCTTTATATCGCAAAACTATTGCAAGGAATCAAACACATCATATTTAGTGATCTACAAGTTTTATGTAGGATTTTATGACTAACCATGTGAATGACCAGTTCCTGTCATCTCTCTAAATAGATATAAGTGAAGCAAGAGAGTTTAATTCTTTCTACAAAAGATATGCCTATGCTCTAACAAATCTAAGTGAAGCAAAAGAGCATTCTACAAATGGCGGTTGTCTATGTAAAGAGAAACAGGCAATCCAAACTTGAAATGATATAAGTGAAGCACATGAAGCATTCTATAAAGCCATATTCAAAAGATATAAGTGAAGTGCAATGAGCATTCTATAACTCAACCAAGGACTATCTCATACCAGCATGGTGCATAAAAGAAAAATGAAAACTTAATGCAAAAGACGCTCCAAGATTGCACATATCGCATGAACGAAACGAATCCGAAAACATACCGATACTTGTTGAAGAAAGACGGGATGCCTTCCGGGGCATCCCCATGCTTAGACGCTCCAGTATCCTTGAATATTTACTTGGAGTGCCTCGGGCATCCCCAAGCTTGAGCTCTTGCCTCTCATCCTTCTTCTCACATCGAGACCTTCTCGATCATAGAACACTTCATCCACACAAAACTTCAACAGAAAACTGGGTAAGATCCATTAGTATAATAAAGCAAATCACTACACTAAGTACTGTTGCAAACCAATTCATATTTTGTTTTTTCCTTGTGTCTATTATAATATAACTTTTTCATGGCTTAATACACTAATATAAATTGATAGTTTCATCAAAATAATTCTGATACTTAATTCTGATACTTAAAATATTCTACAAAAATTAGGAAAAATAAACAATTTGTGTTGGAAGATAGTGCAGAAAGAATCAGAACCATTTGACGTTCCAGCTAAAAATGTAAAATCGCGCACTACAGCCAAAGTTTCTGTCCTGCATCGTACAAATCATCAAGCAAATGTAAACATCCTAAAGGCAAACCTTGGCACATTATTTTTATATTTAAACTTTATAAAAGCACACAACAGAAATAAATGACTCTCTAAAACTTCCAGGTTGTCTCCCTGGCAGCGCTTCCTTTAAAGCCATTAAGCTAGGCATATAGTGCTCAAGTAATGAATCCACCCGGATCCCAAGGTATATCAAAGCCAATTTTAATTAACAGTGATTTGTAATTTAGTGGTGAGCACAAGGTAACGTATATCATGTAATGACGAATTATAACTCTCTTCCTATGCATCGGCATGTCATAAAAGAACAATTCATGCACACAAAGTAAAGGCCAATGCATAGTAAAAACAGTTTCTTGCAATTTTATCATGTGGGAAGCATAGAGAGGTGGAGATATAGTTCCTCTCTCATAATAATTGCAGGTAGGAGCAGAAAGCACATGCATATTATATTCATCAAAATCATCATGTGCAACGGTAAAAGGCAACCCATCAATATAATCCTTAATAAGTGCAAACTTCTCCGATATAGTGTAGTTGGGAGAATTCAAAAAGATAATAGGACTATCATGCATGGGTGCAATAGCAACAATTTCATGTTTAACATAAGGAACTATAGCAAGTTCATCTCCATAAGCATAATTCATATTGGCATCTTGGACACAAGCATAACAAGCATCATCAAAAAGGGATATTTCAAAAGAATCGACCGGATCATAGCAATTATCATAATATTTATCCTTCGGTAAGCATGAAGGGGAATTAAACAATGTATGAGTTGAAGAGTTACTCTCATAAGAAGGTGGGAATGGGTGATCAATCCGCTCTTCCTCCTTTTGTTCTTCGCTCTCTTCCTCATCTTTTTCATCCAATGAGCTCACAGTTTCATCAATTTCTTCTTCCATAGACTCCTGCAAAATATTAGTCTCTTCTTGGACAGCGGAGACTTTCTCAATAAGTGCATTAATTTCGGAATTGTATTCATAATTCTCATAGCAATATTTTAGGATAGCTAAATTTTCAGATCTATAAACAGCATCATCAAAATCTTCAAACTCTTTACACATAGATTCAATTTCATAAGCACCCATAAAAGCAACAAATTCTTCTATTTGTTCCACATCATAGTAATCATATATACCATTAGCATAAGAAGCTAAGGTTTTATTATCATTGAATTTGCATGAAAAGGGAAGGTGTGGAGCCTTCATCCTAGAGAAACAAGTATAATCATAACTCACGCATAATTGCCAAGCATACCACTTCAATATATGAATTTGATCCCATAATAGTTTCCCTTTTTGTGTCAAGCGATAATCCCTAAAGTATTCACGTTGATCCACTTTACTCCCATTACATAATTAAATGGGGTTTTCTCAGGATTATTAAGGTAGTACATAATATCTTTCACATAACTAGCATCGAGGGTTTTAGGAGGTTCCCCATCTCCATGAGCAGAAAGTACACCTAAATTTTTTTTGTATTTCGTGTTCCATAAACATAAATAAAGATAAAGAACAACTAAGAACAACAAATAAAAATTACTTAGTGATAAACCAAACAAGCACACACGAGAATATTCACCCCACACTATTGCTCCCCGGCAACGGCGCCAGAAAAAGGTCTTGATAAACCACAAGTATAGGGGATCGCAACAGTTTTCGCTAAGTAAGAGTGTCGAACCCAACGAGGATCTAAAGGTAGAAAAAATATTCCCTTAAGTTCTATCGACCACTGATACAACTCTACGAATGCTTGACGCTCGCTTTACCTAGAATAAGTATGAAACTAGAAGTACTTTGTAGGTGTTGTTGGATAGGTTTGCAAGATAATAAAGAGTACATAAATAAAAAGTAGGGGCTGTTTAGATAAAGAGACAATAAAGTAAATATAGGATTGTGCAAAAGTGGTGGTAGGAGTTGCAAAATTGCCCTTTAAGCAATTGACTACTTTACTAGACCGATAGCAAGTATTATGTGGGAGAGGCCACTGCTAGCATGTCATCCCTGACTTGGAATTCTATGCACTTATGATTGGAACTATTAGCAAGCATCCGAAACTACTAATGTTCATTAAGGTAAAACCCAACCATAGCATTAAGGTATATTGGTCCCCCTTCAATCCCGTATGCATCAATTTCTATGCTAGGTTGAAGCTTCTGTCACTCTTGCCCTCCAATACATAGTCCTATCAACATACAACTAACCATAGGGTGTGATCCACCCACGCAATCATATGATGGGCACCAAAGGATAGCAACATAACCACAAGCAAATTAAATCAATCATAGCAATTCATCAACCACCAATAGGACAATGAAAATCTACTCAGACATCATAGGATGGCAACACATCACTAGATAATAATATGAAGCATAAAGCACCATGTTCAAGTAGATGGTGCAGCGGGTTGCAGGAGAGTGCACCGCTGTAGATAGAGGGGGTAAGGTGATGGAGATGTTGGTGAAGATGGCAGAGGTGTTGGTGTAGATCGCGGTGATGATGATGGCCCCCGGTGCAACTCCGGTGCCACCGGAAGCGAGGGGGAGAGAGCCCCCCTCCTTCTTCTTCTTCCTTGACCTTCTCCCTAGATGGGAGAAGGGTTTCCCCTCGGGTCCATGGCCTCCATGGCATGGGAGGGGTGAGATCCCCTCCGAGATTGGATCTGTCTCTCTGTCTCTCTCTGTTTCTGCGTTCCCAGATTCTAACCTTTCACCATTTCTTATATTCCGGGAGATCCGTAACTCCGATTGCGCTGAAATTTTGACATGGTCTCTATCCGGAAATTAGCTTTCTTGCGGCGAAAGAAGAGCACCAACCGCCGTACGGGTGGCCCACTAGGGTCAGGGGCACGCCTAGGGGGCAGGCGCGCCCTCCTGCCTCGTGGGCACCTCGGGCACCGTCTCGAGTGGAATTTTCTTCCCAAAAATCATATATTTTCCAAAAAATCTCCGTCTGTTTCTGTTTGGACTCTGTTTGATATGGATATTCTGCGAAACAAAAAACATGCAACAAACAGGAACTGGCACTGGGCACTGGATCAATATGTTAGTCCCAAAAATAGTATAAAAAGTTGCCAAAGTATATGAAAGTTGTAGAATATTGCATTGGAACAATTAAAAATTATAGATACGACGGAGACGTATCAACCTCAATAGAGCGTTTGCCCTGGCTATCGAGGTCGTCGATTGCTGGAGATTGGAAGGCACGCTCTAGGGAGCACACCGCGTCTCTTTCTTCGCATGGGACCATGATGATTCCGCCGCTCCCCGGCATCTTGAGGACATTGTAGCCATGATGGGTCACCATCATGAACTTGGCAAGGGATGGATACCCGAGGATGGCATTGTATGGAAGGTGGATGTAGGCGATGTCGAAGTCGATGAGTTCGGTGATGTAGTTGTTGCGTTCTCCGAAGGTAACGGGGAGGCAAACCTGTCCGATCGGGGTAGCAGAGCCGTCGGTCACTCCTGAGAACGGTAGAAAATCGAACAACTCACGATCAACTTATGGGGTGAGATGTGGGAACATCTCTCGAGCTGATACACAAAACACACATCGAGAGAGATGGAAGGTAATAGATGACAAGGGTTCAAATTGGTAGGCAACAATTCCACGCTGGAGTAGGATGGTGCATGGTTTCAAAGTAGCGAGGAGGTAATTGCCATGATTCCATAACGGGACACCTTAGGGAAAGGTGACTCGTAGAGCATTTCCCTTAAGTGGAAAAAGGAATTACTTTTGATACAAAGATCATTGAAACTCTTTATACCAGCCTGAGGTAATCACAATCGATCGTTGGAAGGGTTCGAAAGAATGGCATACTCCTACTAGGATGGATGATGTGGACTACCTTGTTGAAGACAATGCAATGGATGATTTTTAGCTTATCATCAGAAATAGATGGTACCCATGGTAAGTCCACTTTTAAAGATCATGTTGGACAGCAACTGCTGAGAAGGCCAGCCCATGGGGAATTGGCACCATGGCGGTGCAAGCTGGGAACAAAAATGCAAATGGTGGGAATGTTCCAACCATCATATCTGCCTGAGATTCAGATCTAGTTAGAAACATGATACTTCAGACTCAACATGTCTGAAAAGAAGAGTTGCAACACAAATCGACAAGATGATGTTGCGAGATTCTCGGGAGATGAACAACAATAGCAAGCTCCAAGACATGAGCGGGTTCTGCTACTCGCATGTGAACACGATGTCCCGGACAACATGACCACATAGTAGTCTTATAATAAAATGCTACCGAGTTCAGGTGGGGAACCATTATCGAGGATATCAAAGTTTTGTGCACTTAAATTAGACTTCTTTACCTAGAACAAGTCAATCAGTGGCTTGGTGTGCTAGGAAACACATATGGAATGGAGGCGGCCAACCTATCATACCATAGAGTACTTCGCACATTGGAGTGACTGACTTGGGATGATTCCAGAGGGAGCAAAAGCAATCTTTCTCGAATTCACGGTGGCAACTTGCATCGAATGCACATGAATTAGGGGAAGTCTCTTCTTTCATCCAAACATATACCTCATGAGCGGAACACGAAGGCATTTTTTAAAAAGTTTCCAACACTAACTTAGATGTTCAACCCGAATCATGGACAAGATGAAATTGTTGTCAATGGGCTCAACAACAACCATCCAGGCTTCCATATAGATGGAATTCCATAATTAGGTGAACACGATGATAGCATTGGTCAGACCATAGGATGTAATGGTGTATGCCCGAGGAATCAACCACGAGTAAGACAACATTACGAACATCATTGGGTCTGATTTGATTTGAGAATAGCCCACACTCAAATCAAAGTTTGGACAATATAATATATCCAATAGCTAATCACGAGGACCAATCGATGGAGATATCTTTTTTTGTCAACACACACACACAAAAAGATATCCCTTAACATGAACTAAGTGAGACAAGATTCCCTCTTCCAACTCTCCAAGTTGTTGTTTAGCTTAACCAACTAGCTCGGGGGTATCCAACACAAATTCTTGGAGAACGGATGGTTTAGAGAAAAACCAACATGATCACGAACTCAGCATAGCGATCAGGGAACAACCTGGTAATACTTCACAGAAGATATTCGGAAAATCACAAACGACCGATATGTTACTTAGCTCGAGCACAATCTTGCTTTTCAGGGCAAGACGATATGATCAAGGGAGCGAGGGATTGACACAATCCTAACTCATTGATCGAAGATTGCACCAGGAAATATGGACTAGGTAGCACGATCAATCTTAGGATGATGATTCAATAACCAGCATGCTAAGAATGAGAGTATTGTCCATTTACTACCAAGCAACGAGGTTGCTAGGAGTATTGATTTCACACATCACAGTTCACTTGTCGGCATTCCGGTTACAACAACACGGGACCAAAGAATGAATAATGATGGCAATAAGTATCACTTCATCAAGAATTCATAAGAGGTGGTGCAATTCTCATGACATTCATGACATAAATATGGTAACACTCCAAGGTAGAACAGAGCAAAAGCTGGGTTCGCATTTAGATCTGTGGAATACAACTACTTTGACCCAATCCTAGAAATGGATGAGGTACTGGAGTTTGTTTCTCCTAGTCATTCCAGAATAGAATGGCTTGACAGACCACAAGAATAAGAGGTATCGATGAGCATGAATGCAAGACATGTTCTTAACTATCAAGTGATAGACGAAGATCATGATACCACTAAAAAGAGGGACAACTCAAAGGAACATATATATTTCTGAGTTGTAGATGCATAGATTAGCATGTCGAACGAGTTCAACATAATTCTTCCGGATAACCCATTCAGAAAGGTAGAATTGGCAGAATCACAATTATTAATGGAGAACTCCTCAAGAGTACTCTAATTGTGATCTTTTGATCCAACAAACTTCTGCCATAAGTGGTTCATAGTATTTTTAAGAAGGAAATACCACAGACCTCGAGGACTAATGCAAAGGTTAATAATAACCTAAAGGAACGAGCAAACACTATCAACATGAAGTAAGTAGGGTGAATCTCGGGTTCAAAACCCAGAAACAGAAGGCCTACTAACTAAATGGCATCACGAGATGCTTTTGGGGATGGTGGCCAAAATCATCACACCAGGAACACAAAACCTGGCTAGATTACTTGGTGACTCCCTAAAACACCTAGGGTCATAATAATAGCCCCGACATATATACCGAGGCAATAGAGTACATCAACTCACCGATTTGTGTGATTAATCTGGCCCAAATGGACATCAGGAACATGGAGGAATGATTGCAAGTGCATCAATCTATCTAGAAACCTGGGATGACTCGGACAGCATAATGGTTGTAAATGCTCAAAAAGATTTGAGACAACCTGCAAAAATGGTGGCATAACCACTCAACATCACAATATCAAGGTTCTGAGGCCAGCTATGAACACACGGAAGTAGTAGGAACTGAACTGAGGCTTAAACTCAACATTCCTATGCAACTACGGTTTAGTAACATGTCATCGTAAGAGATAGAAGAGAAGCCTAGTTCTTAACCCCGTAGAAAAGATAAGAGGACTCAGATTAGAAGGTCATGAGGATAAGGAGTAAAAAGAGCCTTACGTTCCCTTCCACAATCAATTCCCTTATATAACTAAAGCATTTCTAGACTCAACTTCGACCAGCTTGGCTTGGTAATCCTACAGGCAGTCAGGCTCTGATACCAAAGCTCAGGACCCCGATTCCAAGTCACATCGATCTAGCCGGTAACACCACATATCACTTTGCGGCCTCACGCACGGTATTCCCATGGGTGTCGCCTTACCATGGCCCGGGACCATTTGCGCCTTTTGGCTCACGTATATGATAGTGTCGCTAGCATCCATATGACAGAGAACCCGGGCCGACATGACTAGTCGTGAACCCAAAGTGGCACTAACTTACGGGGACAGGCATACATGAATCAACATTGAGCATGTTGGTCAGCAGTGTGCGAACCCGGGCTATAGCACTGGGCTAACAGGACTCCGGGAACCCGGGCTGTAGCAGGCTAGGCAGGACTCCGGATGTCACCGCGTGACATTTCCCCGAAGGGCCAGACACAGGAACGAAGTGAATCACATGTCGGCCAGTCAAGTGCTCCGGAGCAGTAGTGCTGGGCTAGCAGGACTCCGGTGAACCGGGCTGTAGCGGACTACTATGGCTCATGGAAGCCCAAGACTACATTTCCCCATAAGAGAGGCTACCAAGGTTAAACAACTGGGTTGTCGGATCCCACACATACCAAGCATTTCAGTCATACACACAATATGCTCAATATGTGCAATACAACATGGCATCACAACAAGACTCTACGACTCAGAGTATTTATTCATTAGACTCCGAGGAGCGAGATATTACAAACATGGGTTTCAGGACCCAACATACAGAGCATACAAGCAACAAGCACATGCGGAAGCTTAACTTGTCTGAGTACAGACAACTACAAATGAAGAAGGCTCAGAAGCCTGACTATCTACAAGACCCTCCCAAGGTACACGATCGTAGCTGAGGTAACAAGCTAAATGTCGAAGTCCACGTGGAACTACTAGCGAGACTGAAGTCTCTCTACAAAACATAAATTAAGCAAACGTGAGTACAAATGTACCCAGCAAGACTTACATCAGACCTATCTACATATGCATCGGTATCAACAAAGGGGGTGGTGGAGTTTAACTACAGCAAGCCAGCTTTGACTCAGTGGCTAACATGAACTACGACTGCAAGTAACTCTTTTGAGGTGGCGCACACGAGTCCACAAATTCACCATATCAATACACCACTATGGATCCGCTCCCATCTCCCTAGAGAACGCCATACATAGCACTCACGCTTATCTTGCGCATTTTAGAGTATCCACTTTCACTTGTCTATGAACTATGCAAGGGGTCCAAGTTTCTGTTTCTGAGGAATCCGGCTATTCGAATATATAATGATAACCCTGTAGGGGTGTACTTCTTCACACACGCTCTCGCCACTTATCGCCCTGTACACGTCATGTACCTCGGCAACCTTCAAGCGGAAGCGGGGCGAGGGAGTCGGCCACGACCTGACTAACCAACAAGTCTCTAGTCTAGGTTTATCGCCTATTCGGGTTCCATCCGCAAGGAGATCCGGCCGGGGTGTCGCTCACGGCCCCAAACGATGTGTGCAGGGTTCCCAAGCCCACCATCCGGGTGCCACTTGGTACACCGTGCCACTGTGCCTAGTCTGTCCCAAGCCCACCTGTACCGGGTGCCACTTGGTAGACTACTAACACTACCTACAAACACCAAAAACTAGTTGCAACTCCTGGACAGAGATCGAGTTGATTAATAAGCCGAGAGGGGCCGAGTTACCGGAACCCAATGTGTGGTAGTAACTGTTCATGGATCACAAACACAAAACTCAGTTCCTGAGAACGGTTGTAATGAGACAAGCCACCATGTACTCCTACATGGTCTCTCACCGCTACCTTTACCAAACCATGTTCACACACTTAGCTCTCAACAGTAGGACATGTTCACCACATTCCAATTCATCCCCGATGAATCAGACCAGACTCAAATCTAAGCAGTTGCAGGCATGACAAACAAACATGAATGAGTAGGCACATCAGGGCTCAAACAACTCCTACTCATGCTAGTGGGTTTCATCTATTTACTTTGGCAATGATAGGTCATGCAGAGGAAAGGGGTTCAGCTACCGCAGCATGTAATAGTTGAAACGTTGTTGTCCTAATGCAGTAAAAGGGAGCAGGAGCGAGAGTGTAGGATTGTATCAGAATGAACAAGGGGGTTTTGCTTGCCTGGCACTTCTGAAGATAACATTGAGTCTTCATCAGTGTCAACGATCACAGCGTTGGAGCAGCGTCTACCGAGAGGGGCAATTACCGACAAACAAGGAAGAGCACAATCAATGCAATGCACAATATGATGCATGATCATGACATGACAATATGTTGTGATTTGAGCTAATGCAACTAGTAACATAAAGGTTTGGGTTGATTTGAACTCAAGGTTCAAATTCAAATTCAAACTATGAATTCAAATAGTGCATTATCATGTTTTGGACTAAACAGTGAGGTTAAGTTGTTCAAACATGCATGAAAATGGTACAGATGGATAGATTGAATTTTTTTGATCATTTTTCATATATATAAATTATTTCATTTGGAGTTACGGTTGAATTTATATGAATTTTAGAAGTTTTGGATATTTTCTGAAATAAATAAATCATTTAAGATTTATTTAAATTCCAGAAAAGGATTACTGCGTCAGCCTGACATCATCATGACGTCAGCAGGTCAACAGGGCACGGTCCAGGTCAAACCTGACCAGTGGGACCTGCACGTCAGTGAAACAGGGAAGGGATAGGGGCCGACCAGTGGGTCCGGGTCAACGTTGACGTGGGATGGTCAAAATGACATGTGGGGCCGGCTATGTTAACCTAAACTAAGCAGGGAATAAATCCCGGGGTTAATTAAGGCGCGGGCCCATAGTCAGTGAGAGAGGAGGGTTAGTTAGCTGGGTCATTAGTGGCTAATGACAGCGCCACATCAGCGTCACGGGAGTTACGCCGGTGGCGACCAAAAACGCGCCGGAGGCACACTGGAGGGGCTCGGGTTTCGCCTATGGTGCACCGCTCGGTGCGCCCTTTGGCCCTACGAAGAGCTGGCGCGATAGCGCGTCGGAAGGGGGTGGTCTCCGGGCCTGGGGTGGCTGGAGTCAACGGCGGCGAGCTCGGTTGCGGTCGCCGGAGTTCGAGCGCGAGCTGGGACGCGGTTGTGGTGGCCGTGGCGGAGGGTCATCGGAGACGAGCGCGGGCGGCGGCGGGTTCTATTGCAGACGAGGTGACGGCTACGGCACATGAGGAGGAAAACGGAGAGAGGGAGCAGGAGCAAGGGCTCACGGCGAGGTCGTAGAGCAGCTCAGGGTGCTCGGGGAGGCGGCGGAGTCGGCGAATCGACGGGCAGCAATTGTCGGGGCAGAGGATGATGACGATGACGATGACGGCGTTCCAGGGCACCCGGCGTTGCGTGACTCGGCGAGGAGGACGAAGGCGATGAGGCGGACCCCTGGGGCACGTCGGGGAGGTGAGAGGGGGGCAGTGGCCATGGTGAACGGCGATGGTGGCGACGAGCTCCGCTCGGTGGTGCGTGCGAGAGGGGAGCAGAGGAGGTGAGAGGAACGGGGAGAGTGAGTATCGAGTGAGGGAGTGGAGAGAGGGGTCTCGAGGCATCTCCGTGGCATGTCCGGAGGGGTCGGGGCTGCGCGGCTGAAGCAGGAGGTGGCAAGGCGTCGTTGGCGCGCAAGCCACACACCTGTCTGTCCTCCTGGCAGGAGGAAGAAGACCACTCAGCCCCTGGTGGGCTGGGCCTCTTCTGCCAGGTAAGGCCCAGGTAGGTTTCCTCTCTCTCACTTCTATTTTCTAATTTGTTTTTGTTTTCTATTTATTTTGATTTGTTTTGAATTAGTAAAAATACTAACTCATTTTGTAAAATCCTGAAAAAAATTGTGGGCACTATTTGAATTATTTCCAACAGCCCCCGATTGTTTTCAGAAGTATTGAAGCATTTAAAATATTTATAGACATTAAATGCTCCAATTCAAATACAATATGATTTAACTCAAAAATCCATAAATGTCCAAGAAATATGCTCATCATTTTTGACAGAGGTTTTCACGTTTATCATAAATCATGAACATTTTCAAAAGGCATTTTGGGTTTATTGAAAATGATTTTATGTTGAACCTATTTGATTTGATTTGGTGCTAGAGTTTGATCAATCCCCATTTCAAGTTTCTGAGAAAATTAAACATGATGATATGATGATCATGCATGGACAAGCAAAGGCTAAGCTAGGGCTATGACACACGCGAAGATCTCCCCCCTATCGATTCACGTCCTAAATTAGCTAAGATCTCATGAACTAACTCGATGAACTCTCAATAGAAAGGACACAAGATTTATACTGGTTCGGTCCACCGTTGTGGTGTAATACCCTACTCCAATGTGGTGATGGTGGATTGGCTCTTGGGATGAAGACGAACAGTACAAGGGGAAGAGCAACCTCCTGAGGTTGAGGTGTTCTTGTGTGTGGTGAATTTGCGTGGTTGAGGATGAACTTGATGATCTGTCCCTGCCTATGGTGGTGGCTAGTCCTATTTATAGAGGCCCTGGTCGTCTCCCCAAATATTGAACGGGAAGGGAGCCAACAATGACCAATTTGAAAGGGGACAGCTAGTATAAGCTATCCTGACAAAAGGTGGTCTTTGCCTGCCAAAGGCTCTGGTGGTGAGGCCATCCTAGGCTCCATGGTGACCTCCGTCTTGCCGTCCTTCTGGTCTTGGTCTCGTTGCAGCAATATGGAAAGCTTTGCTTGATGCCTCGGTACTCCGCGCCTGTGCTTGCCCCCTTAGCACCAAAGAGGAAACAAGGACGCCACGCGCGCTGGCGCCCGCCTGGTCTCGATCGTCATGGCTTATGTCACAAGAACCTCGCGAGGTTTGCCCGACCTTGAACTCTCCGCCCCTCACGAGCCAGCCTGGAGGGGCCGCTCTTGAGGCTTGGCCCCTCGCGAGGGTCTTGATTCCTGGTTGATGAAGATGGGCCGTACATGCCTGCTAGCAAAGCCACGTCGTGGGCCGTAGGTAGGCAAGTCTGGGGAGCCCTGTTCCCAGAACACCGACAAATACCTCTGCTGCTGAGAACATGGGGGAACCGACCCCCATGGAAGCCGGCGACGGGAGCCATGCCAAATTCGGCCCCCAACCAAATATCATTTCGGAGACCGATACGGCTCCGGAATCCGGCGAGCAGCCTCCTTCGAAAGAAGGGGGTGCGTCGACTCCACCGGCGACCTCTGTTAATCTAGAGGCGCCGGGCACTCTGATGGAAGCGCTTTAGAGCGCCTCCATTGTTGAGGAACATCATACCCTTATGGGTAAGGTGGTTGAAAACATTCAGTCCGCTAAAAGGGGATTGAACGAGGCCTATATTAGCCTTCTGATAGGCTTTGAGGTACATGATGAAATATTTTTTAGCTATAAAAAGAATGCATGTGTATAGTCAGTAGCCTCTGAGACTCTGTTCGGCATTCGTTTATGAAAGGCCAAACGGAGGATCAAATAGTCCTCGCAGGAACATACACATGTATTTGAACAAACAATTGTCGAAGTTAGCGGCAGCCGCCCATGCCGATGAAGTGTCCAAACTAAAGTGGCGGCTGGAGCGGGCCGATGAATAGCTCATCCGCACCAACAAATTATTGGAGGACAAGCAAGGTATGCGATACGTGTTCACATGTGACATGATATGGCTTGTTGTTGTGCTAGGTTGCTGAGTTTTGTAATTATGCTCACAGTTGAGGCGTGTGAGGTCGAGACCCTCAAGAACACGCTGGCCGAGGCCAAGAAGGAGGCGGAGGGGGATCGAGCCGCCCGCTAAAAGCATGAATCACGGGTGGAGGAAGTCCAGCAAGAGCTCCGAGATGCCATAGGCAAATGTGAGTCATTGGAGCGCAAGATTACTGATCAAGATGCCGAACTTGCTAAGGCCCTCCAAAGCGCGTAAGAGGCCCAGGTTGAGGCCCAAGGCGCCTGCCGGGAGATTCAAGAGGCCAAGAAGATCGCGGCTGGTAAGGCCTTTAATATGTAGAGAAAATTTGTGAGGAGAAGGTACCTCTTACTGATCTGCCCCGGAGTATCGCTGATGCTGCAGAGCTCTTCTGAGCCGAAGAGGGGAGCTCAACGAAGAAGCTGTTCTGGTCACAGTACCTTGCGCCAGAGCATCCGGTGGCCCTTAGTGATCAGCTGAAATAGTTGACCTGTAACGCCCCGAGACCGATATGCCAGGTGTCGTCCAGTTATTCGTTGTTGTTGCCTTGTCATTGCTTGCGTGTCATTCATTGCATATCATGTCATCATGTGCATTTCATTTTCATACATGTTTGTCTCATGCATCCGAGCTTTTTCCCCGTTGTCCATTTTGCATTCCGGCGCTTCGTTCTCCTCCGGTGGTCATTTCTAGCTTTCTTTCTTGTGTGGGGGTTAAACATTTCCGGATTGGACCGAGTCTTGCCAAGCGGCCTTGGTTTACTACTGGTAGACCGCCTGTCAAGTTTCGTACCATTTGGACTTCGTTTGATACTCCAACGGTTAACCGAGGGATCGTGAAGGCCTCGTGTATGTTGCAGCTCAACACCCTTCCAATTTGGCCCAAAACCCACCTAACTCTGCTCCATCATCTCGGTCGTTCGATCACGATCGCGTGGCCGAAAACCGCACCTCATTTGGACTCTCCTAGCTCCCTCTATGCCTATATATACACCCCCCCTCCGAAATTCGCGGTTCATTCTTCCCCTAACCCTAAAAATTCTCAGATCCGCGCCGCCGGACGTTTCTTCCCGTGCCAGACATGTCCGCGCCGCCCGCCGCGACCAACCACGGCGTGCCACGTCAGCGCCGCCGTCCTCTCTCTCCTCCTCCACCGCGCCAGGCCCGCCGGGCCCGAATCGGACCCGCGGAACCCAATCAATCGCCGCCGCCCGAGTCTCCCCGCCGCCACTCAGATCCGCCGCCGCCCGAGTCTTCCTCCGCCGCCGCCTCCGAGCCTCGTCGCCGGCGCCAACTCTCGCCGCCTCGCTGCCTCCGTCGCTGGATCTTCACCACCGCGGCCGGAAACGGACGGATCCCGTTCGGATCCGCACCTCAGGGGCCTCCTCTGCTCCTCCCCGAAGGTAAGCCGCCGCTGCCGCCTCGCCGTTGACCTCGGGCGCTGCCGCCCTTGCCTCCTGGGATCCCATCGGGATCGAGGGAGACGAGCGCCTCTGCCTCCTCCCCGCATGGGCCAAAGCTCCAAGGCCCAGCATCGCCGGCCCAGCTTCCCACAGCCAGCGCCAGGCCTCCTCTCCAGTCGCAGGCGCCAAGGCCCAGCGCCGCCTTGGCCTCCCAGGCCAGCTCCATCCGGCCCAGCGCGTCGTCCCCGCCTCGGCGTGCCTCCTCCTCTCTGCTAACGGGCCGGGCCCATGGGTGAGCCACCCCAGCGCCCCGCCTCTGTTTTTTTTCATGCGGTTGGGCCAGACAGATTCAGCCCGATCATGTTTTTTTCTCGTTCTGTGAATTTGTCCAATTATCCAGAGATTGCCAGTTTTACAGATTAGACCCTCATGTTCATGCATATGAAAACTCACTAACCGTGCATCGGATTAAAATGTTTTATATATGAAACTTGCTCAGAATTTTGTGTAGATTAATAATATCCAACTTTCATCTATGTTTGAAATGTTTAAAATGCTGTTTGTGTAACTTTGTCCATATGCCATGTTAAAATGATCTAATTCATAACTAAGTAATCGTAGCTTCGAATTTAATAAACTTTATATGTAAATGGGGTAGAAAAATGCATAGATTAACATGTTGCACTTTATTTTCCTGTTTAACAACAATAAAATAATGTTTAGGGCAGAACAGTACCAAACCTAATATATGCATATGAGGAGTTTCTGGAATTGTTGTTCGTTGCTTCCGGCCTCATTTAACCTTGACTAGATAGGTAGTTTACATTTGCTTCACCCTCTTGCCATGTTAATCAACATTTAATATTGTTGGGGTACATAAACAAGAGAGAACTAAATAATTGATGTGGTGTTTTGTCAATATGCATCCCGTTGCATATTGCGCTCCACTTAATTCGTAGGGTTGCTTGTGCGCTTTTCCATGCCATGCATACTTAAACCGGACATGCATCATTCTCGATTGTGCATCATGCCATGTCTATGTGGTGGTTGTTTACTATGTTGTGTGCTTCTTTCCGGTGTTTGCTTCTTCGGGTTGGTTCCGGTAACGTCGTGTTGTGAGGACTGTTCGACTACGTCCGTTTGTCTTCTTCATGGACTCGTTCTTCTTCCTTGCGGGATTTCAGGCAAGATGATCATACCCTCGGAACCACTACTATCTTTGCTATGCTAGTTTGCTCGCTCTTGCTATGCCAATGCTACGATGCCTACCTTTCTCTTGTCAGCCTCCCCATTGCCATGTCAAACCTCTAACCCACCATGTCCTAGCAAACCGTTGATTGGCTATGTTACCGCTTTGCTCAGCCCCTCTTATAGCGTTGTTAGTTGCAGGTGAAGATTGAAGTTTGTTCCTTGTTGGAACATGGAGATGTTGTTCCTTGTTGGAACATTGTTTACTTGTTGGGATATCACAATATATCTTATTTAATTAATGCATCTATATACTTGGTAAAGGGTGGAAGGCTCGGCCTTATGCCTGGTGTTTTGTTCCACTCTTGCCGCCCTAGTTTCCGTCATATCGGTGTTATGTTCCCGGATTTTGCGTTCCTCACGCGGTTGGGCTATAATGGGAACCCCTTGACAGTTCGCCTTAAGTAAAGCTCTTCCAGCAATGCCCAACATTGGTTTTACCATTTGCCACCTAGCCTTTTCTTTTCCCTTGGGGGTCGCGCGCCCAAGGGTCATCATTATTTTACCCCCCCCCCCCCCCCCCGGGCCAGTGCTCCTCTGAGTGTTGGGTCCAACTTGTCAGCCGTCGGTGGCCACCAGGGGCAACTCTGGGCTGGCCTACCGGAAGTTTAGGCAATCCGGTGTGCCCTAAGAAAGAGATATGTGCAGCTCCTATCGGGATTTGTCGGGACATTCGGGCGGTGTTGCTGGTTTAGTTTTACCCTGTCGAAATGTCTGGTTGTACCGGGATACCGAGTCTGATCGGAACGTCTCGGGTGGAGGTCTATTCCTTCGTTGACCGTGAGAGCTTGTTATGGGCTAAGTTGGGACACCCCTGCAGGGATTTGAACTTTCGAAAGCCGTGCCCGCGGTTATGGGCAGATGGGAATTTGTTAACGTCCGGTTGTAGAAAACTTGAAGTCGACCTTAATTAAAATGAATCAACCGCGTGCGTAACCGTGATGGTCTCTTTTCGGCGGAGTCCGGGAAGTGAACATAGTTGTTGGAGTTATGCTTGACGTAGGTTGTCCAGGATCACTTCTTGATCATACTTTTATCGACCGTGCTTTGCCTTCTCTTCTCGCTCTCATTTGCGTATGTTAGCCACCATATATGCTAGTCGCTTGTTGTAGCTCCACCTCATACCTTTTACCTTACCCATAAGCTTAAATAGTCTTGATCGCGAGGGTGCGAGATTGCTAAGTCCCCGTGGCTCACAGATACTTCCAAAACCAGCTTGCAGGTGCCGATGAGTCTGTGCAGATGATGCAACCAAGCTCAGGAGGAGCTCGATGAAGATCTTGTCCTTTGTGTGGTTTCGTTCTAGTTGATCAGTAGTGGAGCCCAGTTGGGGTCGATCGGGGACCTTTGTCGCATTTGGGGTTCTTCTTTTATTTTGGTTCCGTAGTCAGACCATGAGTGTATTTGATTGATGTAATGTTTATTCAGGTAATTGTGTGAAGTGGCGATTGTAAGCCAACTATGTATCTTTTTCCCTTATGTATTACATGGGTTGTGTGAATATTACCTCACTTGCGACATATGCCTTCAATGCGATTATGTCTCTAAGTCGTGCCTCGACACGTGGGAGCTATAGTCGCATCGAGGGTGTTACAAGTTGGTATCAGAGCCTTCCCCGACCTTAGGAGCCCCATTGGTTGATCGTTATTAGCGGCCAAGTTGTGTCTAGAAAAATGTTTTGAGTCATTTAGGAATTATATATCGGAGAGTTTAGGAATTCTTTTTACTTCGAGTCTCCTCATCGCTCTGGTAAGGCATCCTGACGTAGAGTTTTGACTCTTCTCTTCTCAAATTTCACAAGAAAAATATTTAGTATCACGCGGGTATCTTGGAATCGTTCCGATGGTTTTATGATGAGAACATTGTCTTGGTGCCTCCTGTCAGGGGTTTTGTGGAAGTGTCCCGGGGAGTTGAGCTCTAAGGTGTTGTCATCATAATTTTATCGTTGCAGTTCTGGAATACCTGAGCTTAGTACGCCGACACCGAAAATCTCTTTTATGTAGTTCGTTCGTGAGATAACCTCGACGCCACCCAGTACTGGGGCGGGAGTTCGGGAGTATTGCCATAACTTGTATAACGGATGCTTTTCGAAGGTTGAGGTAGATGGTTTCCGAAGGATTCTTGGTTATGTGTTGAAGGATGGATACACCTGGATGTAGGATTTGCTAGTTTGGGTGACATATTATGCTTCCCCTGTATCCCCAACACCTGATTGCATAACCGGAAAATTTCGGGAGGTTCATAGGTGGGAAGTCAAGTAGCGCTTAGGATATCTTTTCGACAGATGTATGATATGAAATTGGGGTTCGACGTCTAGTGGTCCGCCTATTCACGGTCGGTTTTACAGTGGTCTCGTTGTGTCTTAAAGAGTCCTTGGCTATGCCGACTCAGGGACGCTTCGTACGTCATGTGCACTGCCTTGTACATGATGGTGCTGTACGATCGAGCCCGTGTAGGCCCCACCATGAAAACTTCGGACGAAATCTCTATCATATGTTTTTTCCCGCTTATTCTGCAAGCCAACCCCTTGTTTTTGTTTTGAGTTATGGTATTCGAGTTGCTTCAATGTCAAATGTTGATTCAATACCTTCTCTAAATGGTGTTCTCATACTTAGATGTGGATACCAATCCTTATTGATCATCAAGATTGTCTTGTCAATCCTTTTTACCGGAGTGTTTCTCTTCAAGTGGGTCCGATCATTTAAATATCAGCAAGTTTCAATCTCAGCTTTCTCAACGGTGTTCGTTTCATCCATCCCAAGTTGTCTTTATTGTCCCTCCCACCCAACCCTTGTTTCTTCAAGGACTCGGATTGCTTTATCAAGTATCCATCTTATTGATGTGAAGTCTTTCCATTCTTTTCTTTCAATGTTCTACCCGGTGGGTTCACATGAAGAAGCTTCAAGTTCGTCACTCTTCACTCATTTTTCTTCTCCGGTGGAACCAAGTCAAGCTTTGTGTATCATATCCTTTTTCCTTGTTTCAAATACCTTTTCTTACCGGTGCACCTCTTTATCATCTACTCCTCGCTATTAATTTGTTTCGGAGTGCAGAAGATATCTCAGAAGATTCCTGTTTCCACTCTGCTATCCTTCCAGCTCTTTCGAGGATGTTATCTCTTTCAAGTCATTTAATTCAACAGGTGCAATCTTTTTTTTCAAGTAATCGTTCAACGGTGTTTCTTTTAAGTGGGCCCTAACCCATAGGTCTTTTCCCAGGATCTTACCTGACTCTTCTTATTCTCCCGGAGTTAGTCTCAAATTCTTTCCAAAAGTTTGACGTAAGATTGAATTATCATCAGTCAAATGCTTTTCTTCAAGATCTATCGAATTCTTTTCATAGTTGTCTCAACCTCTTCGCTTTTGATTCTCCCGGAGTGTCTAAATTATTTTTGGTGATGTTTCTCGTCGTCATTCTCGGAAGTTGAAGACCGAAGAAGAGTTTCTCTTTAATGTTGCTCCATTCTCTTCAAGAATCATGGTGCTAGCTTGTTGCCATCCTCTCATAATTGTTTTCGATTGTGAAAATTCTTTTCACCCATCCGAAGCAATTCAAGAGTCTTCTCAGTTTGTTATCCGGAGTTCATCAATTCAGGGATATTCATTCACAACTTTGAGTGATGGTTCTCCAAATCTTACCGGTGCATAATGCAAGTGATCTCTAATCAGTTCGTGATCTCTTCATTCTCATGTATAAAATTCCCTCAAGTAACTTCATTCGTTCTTTAATTCCTTCTTCCCGGTGTTTCCTTACCTTTTCTTCAATCGTTTTCAATTCTTACGGTGGTTCATGCAAGAGTTCTCGTCATTCGTCATCATATCAACTCTTTCGTTATTTTCAATCCTACCGGTGGATCATTGAAGACCTTTCTCAAGTTTATGTTATATCTCTATTAATCTTTTCTACGAGAATAAGTAATATGTCAAATCCGTTGTTTGTCATCAATTTAATTGGTGAAGGATACACATAACATAATTCTTATTCTTGTTTCATCAAGTTTATTCAATTTCTTTTCCGGAGTGGTTCATCGTATCACATTCTCAGTTCGAGTTGCTCATCTTTTCTTTCCCGGAGTTCCAAGCTCTAATTATCATTCCAAAGATCTATCTAACCATTGCAAGGGTTCAACTTGTGTTTTCAACTTCTCCTTCATTTCGTTTTGATCATCTTTTTGTTACCGGAGTTCTTCATGGAAGTTCTACATGATGGTTCATCAAGGATTTAATTTCTTCTCGAAGTGTTCATCAATATTCTGTTCAAGGGAACTCAAGTTTTTCTTCATCTTGCAATCCGGAGTGCAATTCTTTCACGCATATCTTTTGAGGTGGTGTTATGTCATTCTTGATAATTCCCCTTCGTGCTTCGTGTTTCACAAGTTACCAAGATGAGGTATTTTAATCCATTAATCTCATCATTGGAGTTATCTTGGGTTATATTTCACGTTAAGCTTTCCCTAAGGATTGTTTCTATCTATGGTGCTCATAAGTGACCCAAGTTCTTCATTTATCCTCCCAGAGAAATAAGTTTTCTCATCTCCTTGTTCATTCCAATCCAATTCTTTTCCCGTGATTGGCAGGTTGTCACCTCATATATTTAAGATATATTCCATAAGACCATATCAAGCTTAGTATTTTCATTGTTGGTTTTCCAACAACTCCGTTCGACCCTTCTCCTAAAGATGCCTTTTCAAACTCTTTTGTGGCAAAAATTGGCATTTTCTTCTCAATTCTCTTATTTCAATTATCTATCTTCTATTCTTTTGTTCCGGAGGCTTTCTGATGTTGCTCTCTTCAACCCATCTTTTCGTTCTGTCAGGATCATGTTCTTTTCATGCCTATCCTTTTAACCGGAGTGTTGTGTCCTCTTTTCAAGTATCCTCTCATCTTGTCAATTCCATTTACAGGCGGAGTGCTGTCCAAATTATATCACTCTTATTCCTTCCCTATCTTGTTTAACCGGAGTGTTGTGCCTTTTTGCTCAAGTTCTTTTCGCCTTATCAAGCCTTGCATCTCCTTTCAACCGGAGTGCTGCCTGAATTTGGTCTTCCTTGATCCCCTTCTTTAACCGGAGTGTTTTCAATATATATCTTGCCCTTCAACCTCAAGGTTTTTCGCAATGCTCTTTGTCCTTTTTTTTTCTAACGGAGTGTTTTTGACCTAGTTCACCTTCGTTGTATTCTTTTCTCGAACTTGTTCAACCTTTGTAAGGTTCTTTGGTTTCACTCGTTTGTCAAGAAGCAACTTAGTTTCACCTCTTCTCTTTCTCCTCCGTTTTCCCCTCCGGTGCCATTCTAGATCTCGGGACGAGATCCTCTCGTAGTGGTGGAGTGTTGTAACGCCCCGAGACCGATGTGCCAGGTGTCGTCCAGTTATTCGTTGTTGTTGCCTTGTCATTGCTTGCGTGTCATGCATTGCATATCATGTCATTATGTGAATTTCATTTGCATACGTGTTCATCTCATGCATCCGAGCTTTTTCCCCGTTGTCTGTTTTGCATTCCGGCGCTTCGTTCTCCTCCGGTGGTCATTTCTACCTTTCTTTCTTGTGTGGGGGTTAAACATTTCCGGATTGGACCGAGTCTTGCCAAGCGGCCTTGGTTTACTACCGGTAGACCGCCTGTCAAGTTTCGTACCATTTGGACTTCGTTTGATACTCCAACGGTTAACCGAGGGACCATGAAGGCCTCGTGTGTGTCGTTCGATCACGATCGCGTGGCCGAAAACCGCACCTCATTTGGACTCTCCTAGCTCCCTCTATGCCTATATATACACCCCCCTCCGAAATTCGCGGTTCATTCTTCCCCTAACCCTAAAAATTCTCAGATCCGCACCGCCGGACGTTTCTTCCCGCGCCGGACATGTCCGCGCCGCCCGCCGCGACCAACCACGGCGTGCCACGTCAGCGCCGCCGTCCTCTCTCTCCTGCTCCACCGCGCCAGGCCCGCCGGGCCCGGATCGCACCCGCGGAGCCCAATCGGTCGCCGCCGCCCGAGTCTCCCCGCCGCCACTCAGATCCGCCGCCGCTGCCTCCGAGCCTCGTCGCCGGCGCCGACTCTCGCCGCCTCGCTGCCTCCGTCGCCGGATCTTCACCACCGCGGCCGGAAACAGACGGATCCCGTCCGGATCCGCACCTCAGGGGCCTCCTCTGCTCCTCCCCGATGGCAAGCCGCCGCTGCTGCCTCGCCGTTGACCTCGGGCGCCGCCGCCCTTGCCTCCTGGGATCCCATCGGGATCGAGGGAGACGAGCGCCTCCGCCTCCTCCCCGCATGGGCCGAACCTCCAAGGCCCAGCATCGCCGGCCCAGCTTCCCGCAGCCAGCGCCAGGCCTCCTCTCCAGTCGCAGGCGCCAAGGCCCAGCGCCGCCTTGGCCTCCCAGGCCAGCTCCATACGGCCCAGCTCGCCGTCCCCGCCTCGGCCTGCCTCCTCCTCTCTGCTAACGGGCCAGGCCCATGGGTGAGCCGCCCCAGCGCCCCGCCTCTGTTTTTTTTTCATGCGGTTGGGCCAGACAGATTCAGCCCGATCATGTTTTTTTCTCGTTCTGTGAATTTGTCCAATTATCCACAGATTGCCAGTTTTACAGATTAGACCCTCATGTTCATGCATATAAAAACTCACTAACCGTGCATCGGATTAAAATGTTTTATATATGAAACTTGCTCAGAATTTTGTGTAGATTAATAATATCCAACTTTCATCTATGTTTGAAATGTTTAAAATGCTGTTTGTGTAACTTTGTCCATATGCCATGTTAAAATGATCTAATTCATAACTAAGTAATCGTAGCTTCGAATTTAATAAACTTTATATGTAAATGGGGTAGAAAAATGCATAGATTAACATGTTGCACTTTATTTTCCTGTTTAACAACAATAAAATAATGTTTAGGGCAGAACAGTACCAAACCTAATATATGCATATGAGGAGTTTCCGGAATTGTTGTTCGTTGCTTCCGGCCTCATTTAACCTTTACTAGATAGGTAGTTTACATTTGCTTCACCCTCTTGCCATGTTAATCAACATTTAATATTGTTGGGGTACATAAACAAGAGAGAACTAAATAATTGATGTGGTGTTTTGTCAATATGCATCCCGTTGCATATTGCGCTCCACTTAATTCGTAGGGTTTCTTGTGCGCTTTGCCATGCCATGCATACTTAAACTGGACATGCATCATTCTCGATTGTGCATCATGCCATGTCTATGTGGTGGTTGTTTACTATGTTGTGTGCTTCTTTCCAGTGTTTGCTTCTTCGGGTTGGTTCCGGTAACGTCGTGTTGTGAGGACTGTTCGACTACGTCTGTTTGTCTTCTTCATGGACTCGTTCTTCTTCCTTGCGGGATTTCAGGCAAGATGATCATACCCTCGGAATCACTACTATCTTTGCTATGCTAGTTTGCTCGCTCTTGCTATGCCAATGCTACGATGCCTACCTTTTGCTTGTCAGCCTCCCCATTGCCATGTCAAACCTCTAACCCACCATGTCCTAGCAAACCATTGATTGGCTATGTTACCGCTTTGCTCAGCCCCTCTTATAGCGTTGTTAGTTGCAGGTGAAGATTGAAGTTTGTTCCTTGTTGGAACATGGAGATGTTGTTCCTTGTTGGAACATTGTTTACTTGTTGGGATATCACTATATATCTTATTTAATTAATGCATCTATATACTTGGTAAAGGGTGGAAGGCTCGTCCTTATGCCTGGTGTTTTGTTCCACTCTTGCCGCCCTAGTTTCCGTCATATCGGTGTTATGTTCCCGGATTTTGTGTTCCTCACGCGGTTGGGCTATAATGGGAACCCCTTGACAGTTCGCCTTAAGTAAAGCTCTTCCGGCAATGCCCAACATTGGTTTTACCATTTTCCACCTAGCCTTTTCTTTTCCCTTGGGGGTCGTGCGCCCAAGGGTCATCATTATTTTACCCCCCCCCCGGGCCAGTGCTCCTCTGAGTGTTGGTCCAACTTGTTAGCCGCCGGTGGCCACCAGGGGCAACTCTGGGCTGGCCTACCGGAAGTTTAGACAATCCGGTGTGCCCTGAGAAAGAGATATGTGCAGCTCCTATCGGGATTTGTCGGCACATTCGGGCGGTGTTGCTGGTTTAGTTTTACCCTGTCGAAATGTCTTGTTGTACCGGGATACCGAGTCTGATCGGAACGTCTCGGGTGGAGGTCTATTCCTTCGTTGACCGTGAGAGCTTGTTATGGGCTAAGTTGGGACACCCCTGCAGGGATTTGAACTTTCGAAAGCCATGCCCGCGGTTATGGGCAGATGGGAATTTGTTAACGTCCGGTTGTAGAAAACCTGAAGTCGACCTTAATTAAAATGAATCAACCGCGTGCGTAAACCGTGATGGTCTCTTTCCGGCGGAGTCCGGGAAGTGAACACGGTTGTTGGAGTTAGGCTTGACGTAGGTAGTCCGTGCTTTGCCTTCTCTTCTCGCTCTCATTTGCGTATGTTAGCCACCATATATGCTAGTCGCTTGCTGCAGCTCCACCTCATACCTTTTACCTTACCCATAAGCTTAAATAGTCTTGATCGCGAGGGTGCGAGATTGCTGAGTCCCCGTGGCTCATAGATACTTCCAAAACCAGCTTGCAGGTGCCGATGAGTATGTGCAGATGACGCAACCAAGCTCAGGAGGAGCTCGATGAAGATCTTGTCCTTTGTGTGGTTTCGTTCTAGTTGATCAGTAGTGGAGCCCAGTTGGGGTCGATCGGGGACCTTTGTCGCATTTGGTATTCTTCTTTTATTTTGGTTCCATAGTCGGACCATGAGTGTATTTGATTGATGTAATGTTTATTCAGGTAATTGTGTGAAGTGGCGATTGTAAGCCAACTATGTATCTTTTTCCCTTATGTATTACATGGGTTGTGTGAAGATTACCTCACTTGCGACATATGCCTTCAATGCGATTATGTCTCTAAGTCGTGCCTCGACACGTGGGAGCTATAGTCGCATCGAGGGTGTTACATGACCGTACTGCATAGGGTGGACGGATTAGCTATGAGGGATATTACAATCCTTCTCTGGCCCACTGAGTCCATACCCGGAAGCTACTTCGGGCTCGTGAAGCGAATAGTCAGTGCCTGCCCCCGACTTGATGCCATAAAGCGGCCAGTCTGTATCGAAGGTGCCCGGATGGCCTTCGCCCGTGTCAAGGTACAGTGGGCGAAGTTGAACGCCGTCAAGCTGGCAACCGAGGGACCGCTCGCAGGCAAGGAGCACGGCACTCCGGAGCGGTATTTTGTTGATGTCTTGGAAGGTTCTCGCATTGTAGAGGGCCAGTGTTCGATGGACATTATCTTCGAATGAATGTACCCGTGCTGCCCGAACTTTGTATTATGAAAAAAGTCTTATGTGTAATATGTTGCTTGTTTTACCTCTAATTATTTTCCTCCTGTGCGGCCGATTATGGTATCTGAGAGTTGGTTAGTCGTCGGCTTCAGCCCCCACGTAGCTAGTACGGGGGTGTTCGTAATGGCACCTGGACACACTTGACCCAACAGCTTGGTCCTCGAAGGAGGTGTTAGTGCGGCAAACCAAGCAATCAGACTATGTGGCTTTATCGCTCTCACTTAGCCATAGGAGATTGACAGTGAGATTGTAGGCGCAGCCCCTAGTATTATTCAATTATCAAAACATGGGTGCTATAGACACCTACCCGGGTGGAGACCGGTCCTTCGTGTAATGCGGAAAAAATCATGAGAGATTTATATTTAGTCACCGAATAGCTGACCAGCTCTCGCCGCATCATGACAGTCAGTTTTTGGCTTTCTCTACTGAGGTGTTTATCCCTATGAACCGGAAACACAATCGCAGTAGTTCTCCCATTACTACCGTAGCCGAACAAGCGGAACATAAGGTAGTAACCACAGGAGCCGGGCAACCCAACTATTGACCAAAGACATGATTCGGAGACGATGCATATAATGCTATATTCGAGACGCCAAATTGTACTATAAAAGTGTTTGGACTAATTTTATTTTTAAGAAATGTATGTGGCTGAATATAGCCCCTGGCGATTTAAGTCGTACCAAGGTGTACAAGGCGATCAGACAAAAAAAGGGAATACGGATTAGGAAATAAGCTAGTACCGAATATGTTGGGTGAAAAATTGTTTCCGTTATAGTCTGATTGATACGTCAAAACGTATTATGAACAAGCCTATTTTAAATGCCGGGCGCCGGGAAAAACTGTGTGCGGGTCCTAAAAAGGAAGAGGTAATATTTAAAGATTATTTAGATACTCTGCCACACATCTATGTTGTTTTTCCATGTTGGTGTATTATCCTTCGTTAGGATCAACGATCGGGTTCTCATGAGGGACCTAGAAAAGGGCCCTTGGCACCGTCGGAAGGTGATGATGGTTGTAAGGCACTTGTAAAAGAAAAAATAAGAAAAAAGAAAGATGAGGGTCCAGATAGGGTCGAGCCGTATTGTGGACTTTGTCTTTACTATGCCTCCATCTTGGCCCATGGTATCTTTAGTGCGTATTTATGTACGCGTGGCACATATGCCGCAATTCGGTTGGGGCTGAGGCAGAGGCCGAATTGCTAATCGAGCTTTGGACGAGTTGGACCGTCGCTCTACCGAGTAGCCCGGACGTGTTTAACCGTGTCTGGGTGCTTGGTTGCTGATGTAGTGTTTGGCTTGATAAGGCCGCCCTGGACTTCCGCTGCAAGGGCCGCGGTGTGCTCCTCAATATGGACGGAGCGCTTCGTGTTTCCATTGGATGTTATAACACCACGTGGTCCGGGCATCTTCAGTTTAAGATATGCATAATAAGGGATCACGTTGAAGCGAGCGAACGCGGTTCGTCCGAGCAGTGCTTGATAGCCAATACGGAAGGGGA
The DNA here is from genome assembly GCF_056163025.1 of Triticum urartu. Classification (NCBI taxonomy): domain Eukaryota; kingdom Viridiplantae; phylum Streptophyta; class Magnoliopsida; order Poales; family Poaceae; genus Triticum; species Triticum urartu. Next base: position 186,121,414 of record NC_141873.1, on the reverse strand, counting down.
TGACATCGAAGATCAAGTCATTGCTTCGGAAGTTGTCCGGCGAACCAAAGACGACTTCCAATGTGATTGAGCGCGTGCAACGGGCCTCTACACCAGGAATTACTCCTTTAAAGGTACTTTTGGTGGGTTTAATTCTTGACGAATCAATACCAATTTTGTGGACCGTGTCCTAATAGAGCAAGTTAAGGCTAGTGGCGCCATCCATGAGGACCCACATAAGGTGGAATCCATCGATAATTGGGTTGAGTACCAATGCCGCCCAGCCTCCGTGACGGATACTAGTCGGATGGTCGCTACGATCGAAAGTGACCGGACAGGCTAACCATGGATTGAATTTTGGGGCGACTAGCTCTATCGCATAGACGTCCCTTAGAGCGCACTTGCACTCCCACTTGGGGATGTGAGTAGCGTATATCATATTCACCATTTTGAACTCGGGGGGAAATTTCTTCTATCCCCCGGTGTTCGGTGGGCGAGGCTCATCTTCATCGTCCTCACTGGGCGACCCCTCCTCCTTATGTCCGGTGTTTAGCTTACCGGCTTGTCTAAAGACCCAACAGCTTCTGTTGGTATGATTGGCAGACTTGTCGGGGGTGCCGTTAATTTGGCAAGGTCAATTGAGTATTCGGTCTAGGCTAGATGAACCGTCTTTATTTCTTTTAAACGGCTTCTTCCGTTGACAGGATTTGGAGCCACTGAATCTGGCATTGACCGCCATGTCTTCGGTATTATCATTGTTAATTCGACGCTTGTGTTTGTTGCATCGGGGCCTGTCACTTCCGTTTCTGGTTGGAGAAGTACTAGGGCCACTAGTACCATTGTTGCTACAGGCTAACCTACTATCCTCTCCCGCTCAAAAGCCGGTCATGAGTGTTGTATGTGCTGCCATGCACTTTGGCTTCTCTTGGCCGAGGTGTCGGGTGAGCCATTTGTCATGGATGCTATATTTAAAGGCCGCTAGGGCTTCAACGTCCGGCAGTCGACGATTTGGTTCTTTTTAATTAAGAACCTTGTCCAGAATTTGCAGGCTGACTCTCTGGGTTGGTGGACTATGTGACTAAGGTCATTGGTGTCCGAGGGCCGTGCATAGGTACCTTGGAAGTTGTATCTGAAGGATCTTCCAAATCTTCCTAGCTTCCAATAGAATTTTCTCAGAGGCTATTTAACCAGTGCCGAGCTGGTCCCTTAAGGTATTGGGGGAGGTATTTTGATGGCATGTAGATCGTCAACGCGAGCCATGTGAATGTGGAGAAGAAAATCTTTTGTCCATATTGCGGGATCTGTTGTACCATCATATGATTCAATGTTCACATGTTTTAAACCCTTCTGGGAATTGGTGCTCCGTTACCTCATCGGTGAAGCATAGGGGGTGTGTGGCGCCTCTGTACCGGGTGACATCGCGGCGTAATTCAGACGGGGGTCGTATGTGGCTTTTGGCTAGTGCGAGGTTGTGTCTGTCCCGCCAAGTCTGAAGGTCGCCCTCGCGCGTTCGAGCATGCCCTCTCAATCCGTATATTGATCTTGTGAGACAGACTCTATTGTCCAGGTCCTTACATAAGTCGTAGGTATAGCCCGGGGCCGTTACCTCCTTGCCTCGAGGGCGGGGTGGCATTGGATCGTATTCGGCACAAGTAGCTGGTCTGTCCCGTCCAGGTGGTGGTCAGTCAGGCTCGTCAGCAGTTCTATGCTTTAGCAGTGTGGGATCAAGGGCCTCGTCATCAAATTGAGGCAATAGCTTGCGCTTTGGGTAACTCTTGTTTGGGCGTTAGAGGTCGTATTCCTCTGCACCCAGGACGTTAGTCCATCTGTCATTGAGTAGATCCTGAATAGCTCGAAGTTGTTGCTACTTTTTTTAGGCTTCTTGCAGTGGCGGTTCTCTGGCGTTTAAAGCATTCTTGTTTGAGGGGTTCCTCTGGCATGCTGAAATCTTCGTCACCGAGGCTCACATCCTCTTTGGAGATCAGTAGGTAATTACTGTCCTCCATGCCCTCGTGCTTGATAGGATCGTCGGCATTAACATGCACATCCTCCTAATCATCATGTTCAGATGTTTGCTCGACAGGGGCTGGGCTGGGCATAATTGGGAAGCGATTCTTCTGTAATGGCGAGTGATCGCATTAAGTCCAGAGCATCATTTAAAGGCGAGGGTTGGACAGAGAAGCGAGAGTCCGTGGGGCTGTCCAGAGTTGGAGCCTCCTGGCAGCACCCGCTTAACACGGACCTCGAGAGTTCGGGCTGAGAGTCTGGCGGAATGTCCGGTGCTTGAAGGACAAGGCGAATTTCGTTCGTCTTCGGGTTAGCCGACGACGCCATGCCCTCCGGATCTCCAGTAACAAGTTCCATAATTGCAAAGGATCTGGCAGGCTCTAATCTCCCGTCTTTGGACCTGACAGCCTGCTCTGGATCTAATGCCAGAGCGGTGATTGGGGACGCGAACCCTTCAAAGATCATATCTCCTCGGATATCGCCGACATAGTTTAGGTTCCTGAAACTGATCTGATGACAGGGGCATAGCTGTCGATCTGCTCGAGGTGGCCAATCGAGCTGACACATAGTGCGAAGCCGCCGAATACAAATATCTGGCCCGAGGGAAAGTCTCCCCTGAAGCAGCATCATTGTGGATGATTGAACGAGCCATCGAATCCTTTGTCGACAGCATAGAGGAAGTCTCAATGAAAGCACCAATGCCAGTGTCAAAATCGGCTGATCTTGGGTAGGGGGTCCCGAACTGTGCGTCTAAGGATTAAAGGTAACAGGAGGCAGGGGACACGATGTTTACCCAGGTTCGGGCCCTCTTGATGGAGGTAAAACCCTACGTCCTTCTTGATTGAATTTGATGACTATAGGGGTTATAAGAGTTTATCTACCTCGAGATCGTAATGGCTAAACCCTAGATGTCTAGCCTGCATGATTATGACTGCCTCTATGGACTAAACCCTCCGGTTTATATAGATACCGGTGGGGGCTAGGGTTTGTACAGAGTAGGTTTACAGAGAAAGTTATCTTCATATACGAATGCCAAGCTTGCCTTCCATGCCATGGAGAGTCCCATACGGATACGGGGGGAAACCTTCTATCTTGTATCTTCATGGCCCACCGGTCCGACCCACGTCACATAGCCCGGATGCCCAGGGACCCCCTAATCCAGGACTCCCTCAGCCGTCGCCGTAGATCAGTGGCCCGACGACACAAAGCACGGCAGAGGAGCCGCTTCCCACCACAAGACGCCCCTACCGCCACCGCGTAATCTAAATTTGCCATGAAAAACATTCAGATTGCCATGCTTAAAATCCGAACATTTATCATTTTTGTTTATTTTAGATCGATCGTCGTATGAATGTAAATTCGGAGTCAGACTGGATAAAATCTATGGTTTGATCGATTGAATGTTCTGCTAGAGCCGTATCAAACTAAATATAAAACGTCATCAAGACACATGTATTCCTTCTGATCCAACGACCTAGACTGTTTCAATGTCGAGCGCTCAACACGTTTAGCGTGTAGTTAATTTCATGCCAAAAATAGTGCTAATCACATAATAACAAGCAAATAATATCCTACTTAGTATCCGCATGCACTTAATATACTTCCAAATTAACATGCATTGCACGTACACATTGACTTGTACTACTAGTATGTGAAACTGGTGCCGTAACTTGTGAACGCGTCCAGATATGGTCAATGGCAACATCGCCCCCGAGTTCTTCGTGTTCGCCTGTGCGTCTAAACACAGAAGGGGAGGAGAGAGAGCACACATGGAACCCACCAGTAAGTGAAGGCGAATAGTATGTGCTAACGAGCTGGTCACACTAATGTACTAAAAATAATATTACATGTTATCCATTAAATAGGTTGTGGTAATATAAAAACATTATATGAACAAAGGGGGGTACAACAAACATTGATGTTCTACGTATGTTGCCTATTGACGTGCGGCTTGAAGGCCCTGGTCGCATGTTCGATCCTCATCTTTTATTTTTTAATTTGTATATGGGTCCAAAATTTTTTGATGACAGGTGGGCCCCTCGGTGTGTAGTTTGTAGCACTTTAATTTGTGGGTTGAAATTTGTTCCATTCCAGGTGGACTATCGGTGTGTAGTTTTGTAGCTTATTTCTAATAATTAAAGAGAACAACGGAGTTATTTGCAATAATACCATGGTGCAACAATGAAGGCGAGAAAGGACGTGTGAGAGAGCGATGACCGAGCCAGAGGGAAATCAATTGGCGGAGGTGCGGGGGTTGCAACGGTGTTCGGAGCAGTTGTGAGCTGAATGCTATGAGAATATAATCTAAACCCACCAGAATAAATGCCTACACAAATTAATCCAAGGTTGTAGTCCCCTTCGCAATATAAATAGCTCCAGATTTGCGAGGGATGGAGAGGTAGCTTCAATGTGTGGAAGATATGGCGTGAGAAAGCGAGGTTCATCGAGAGACATAGAGATAGAGAGACAAAGTGAGTATGGTCCGACATTCACTGAAAGTATATATATGCTCTGGAGAGATATTGTCGGATTGAGCTTTTGGGACGGGTGAGGGCTGTAAGATTGAGCTTGAGAGATGATCAAGTCACAGACATGTAGATATATTTTGTGTGTGGGAGGAAGCAAGGTCAATCGATTACATATATAAAGGGAGAGAGATTGAGCGAGTGTGGGTCGTCGTGCGATCGAAAGAGTGAGATGGGTTGGAGAGAGTGACCTAGATAGACAATGTGTGTGAGAGAGTATACAATATGAATATGTTGAATTGGGCTCAAACATGGAGACATATCGTTTGTGTCCGAGAAAGAGTGAGGTCAATCAAGACATACAAAGAGAGAGACAGAGAGAGAGATTGAGTGAGCGTAGCCCGCCATGAGGTCTAAAGAGTGGGGGCGGCTTGGATGGATTGACCTAGATAGACAATCTGTGTGAGCGAGTGTAGAGTGTGTCGATCGAGGCCCGAACAGGGAGATATATCATTTGTGTGTGAAAGAAAACGAGGTTAATCGAGACTTAGGTAAAGAGAGCGAGATTGAGCGAGTATGGCCCGCCGTGCGGAAGAAAGAGTGAGATATTCTCGAGGGAGTGACCTAGATAGACAACATGCGTGCGAGCGCATGAGAGGTTGGGATCTAGATAGGCAATGCATGTATCTAGCGAGAGAGGGTGGGAGGGAGAGAGAGAGAGAGAGCTCGGCACGGGGTGCAATGGCGGGTTTGTGAGGTAGATACATTTGGTAACAGGGTGGAAAAGGGGGGTTGTGTAGTTGAGAGTGTTAGAGATCAAAACATGGAGAGAAAGAATGAACATGTGTTGGAAACCGGTAGATTCCTAAGGTGGTTAGGAGAGGAAGATTGACCGATACATGAAGTATGTAGCGTGTGTGCCGGGGGGGGCATGGGGCTAAAAACAACATTTGAATGTAGATACTACGATACTTAATATCGATGTTTCAATTCTGTGTACATTGTAAGATTTGAACTGAGGACCATGCATATGGGTATTTATTTCAAATTCGTGCCATATTAGGTTTGGAAAAGTTGACATTGAATCGATTGTTGTGCTATTTTGTGGTCATATGTTTGAATCCATGCTAAGTTTTCTCACAACCTTGGTGTTCATCATATACATATGAATTTGTATTAAAAAGTAGCATGGATACCGTGAAATGTGAAATCCACATTAGAATTGGAGATTGCTATGTGACACACACTCTAAAATAAAATATCTAATTATGCAACACACTCTAATCCACGTTAGCGTGGATACCATTTCGATTTTTTTGTCAAATAACTCCTCATTAATTAATATATAGTATCTCGTTTCGAATGACTAATTATATGCAAGGAAAACACGGGCATGGTAATACATATAGATTCGTTTGCAAATGAAAGAAGATTCATTTGCATTCTCAAATGTAGGCACACCAGGCAGACCATGGTCGTGTCGTGGTGGTCACATGTGTCGTACGGACGCTTAGCACCCAGCCACCCACCCCCTTCCCTCCCTCCCCCCCAAAAAAAGAACGACGAAAAAATGAGTTCATGCTTCCCAGTTTTGGATTGAAATATCTGGCGGCCCCAATTCCAGCCCTGCAAAATCTCCCTTTTCCATCGTCCCCTTCCGCACCCAAATTGCTCAAATCCCTAATTCGGCGCCAACCCAAGAAAAGTTTGAATCGCCCCTCGTCTCTTTCCCCACCTCTGTACCGAACGACGATGATGAAGACGACGGTCGCACTTGACCACCGCACCGGAGCTACCTCATCTACGCCCTCGTCCACCGCACCGGGTGGTCCACCGATAACGTCGGGCGCCGCAACCGACATGCCTCACAGACACCGACTTCCACCGCATCAGGTGCGCTTCATCGATGCCGTATCCCACCTCACCGGGGCTACTTCACCGACCACATCGTCGCACCTCCGCCCCCAGAGGCCGTTGGGGCTTCACCAATGGTCTCGTCCACCGCATCGTAGTGCTCTCCTGCCACTCAAGATCTGCATCCGTGCGCTGCCAGACAATGCCAGCGCATCACCCTCAACGGTTCTGAAGTGACCCACACTCTAGCTAGGCGAGCATTCCCAAACGCCGGCCCGAACTAGGTATCCACGCATCACTCCCTTGTGCACTGTTCCGACGATGTTTGGATATCCTTTCACTGCTCTCTTAGCTTACACGCATATGCAACTCTGACTTTATCTCTTGTTTCTTCTGGAGATATCATCTGAAACAAGCAAAACCATTTTTTTAGCGAAGCATGACGGTGCTACGGGATCTGGTACACATCCTGCACACCGGTATAATATTGTAATTATATGTCCTCCGGTACAAAAGCAAGGTGGATTCCTCTTATTTGATCAACCATCCGCCGTGTCAAAAATGCAGAGGGGGATGCAAGGAGCACAAGGCCTTCACATCCAAGCAAGCGGTAACATGGACTTGTACATGGAACATCCCAAGCGCAAGCAGAGCTGCAGTGAGCCTGTACAATGAGCTAGCATAAGTCCCTGCATTTCATTTAATTCGTACTGGCCAGCGTGTATGATTTGTGTAGTGGTGGATCCATGAATTCAAGTTACCAGGGGCGAACATTTAACTTAAAAAATACGAAGGCACTTGCACTTTGGAAATCAACATAACTTGAGAAATGTGAAGCTACATGCACTTTGAAAACTAGCTAATCATCCAAAGTAGTTCAGATTATAAAACACTAAATGATGCAAGAACCAAAAAACACAAAATGCAACATGGTGTACAAGGACTACTAACATGGTCTGTGCCTGCTTGAATTATTCGCTGGCAAAAAATTTTGAAGTGTAATTGCACCTATAACTAATGTGCAAACTACATATCAATATATCTATCCTGCACAAGTATGCCAATAGTTTCAAACAATAGATTAGAAAAGTATTTATGCTACATTCTCATGATACAGGGACTTTCTGGTAGATGGCCTCGACGTTTCCTCAAGCCATGAAAATCTACTATAATTTGCTTGTCATCAATGCCTGCAAATCTCTATGTCTCTCTCAACATGGTAGATCAGCATTAGACACTAAATCCTTTAATGGGAGCTTGCAAAATGCTTGCATTAGATCCCTCATTAGACACTATATGTTCATCACCAGGAGCATGAAAAATGTTTGCATCAAATCCTTCATTAGCTGTCTATTCATTAGACACTTCAGGCTCAAGAACAACATGAGCTTGTATGTTTGCACCGGAAACTTGATTAGATACATCAGATTCAGTCAGTTCAGTATTGATTGGTGGAGTTATAAAATAAGCAGAAATTGGTTTCATTTTCTCATAGATTCCCTACATACAAGCAGTTTTACAACACCGTCAGGTTTAACTATTGGCCAGAAATTGAACAGTTGAATTAGATATAATCAAGGATGTGATGTACTTGCTCGTTGCGCATGCTGCTCTTGCAAGCTTCGACTGTCCATTTGCGCAAGCTCGATACCATGCCCGTGTTGCCGCCGCTGCCTCCCACGCAGGCTACACCCAGGGGTGGATCTTCATCTTCTTGTCCTTCCATTCTCTTGAAGCCCGGCGGCCACACTCCAACGAGGGTGCAGGGAAGTGTTGTGTCGGTCTATCAAGCGGCGGCTAGGTTAGGAGTGAAACAGACAAGAGGCTGGAGCGAAGGAATTTTCAAAGTGTGTTATATCGGCTAGAGGGGGTGAGTAGGCGATTTTTACAAATTCGTCACTGAGGAATTTCAGGGTGAGGACAATCGTAAGCAACGAACTACTTAGCAGCGGAATAAGTACTCAGATGCAAGCATAATAGAGTAGTAGCACAGTCATCATGAAGAAATGAAAACAAGCACAGAGTACAGAAAGCGTAAACACGGGATAAGTCGGCTGAATACAAACTGACTGAAGAAATTGAACTGAGGAAATTGAGAAAGTCTCCAGTCAAAGTCTTCAAATAGCAGCGATCAAGTACACAATACAGTAATGAGGAAATGAAAGGGTTGAGGAAATAGTACCAGTTAGCTTGATGAACACAATGATTTGGTAGACCAGTTCCAACTGCTATGACAGTTGTACGTCTGGTTGGAGCGGCTAGGTATTTAAACCTGAGGACACACAATCCCGGACACACAGTCCTCACCATATTCTCCTTGAGCTAAGGTCACACAGACCTCGCCCAATCACTCGTGGTAAGTCTTCAGGTGACTTCCAAACCTTGACAAACTTGGTCACCCGGCGATCCACAATTTCCTCATGGATTCTCTAGACCATGACGCCGAACTGTCTGTAGGATGCACAATCCTCAAAGCTAACAAGTGTCGGTTCCACACAGCAACAATCTCTTCACTGATGCTCAATCACTTTGGGTTTGTAGGTGTTTGGTTTGGGGGTTTGGGTTTTTCCTCACTTGATGACTTTCGCTCAAAGTCCTCGGAAGATGGGATGCTCTCAATGACAAGTGTCGGTTTCTCACGAAGCAACTAACCAGCTAGTGGTTGTAGGGGGCGGCTATTTATAGCCCAGGGAGCATCCCGACAAGATAAGACATAAGTGCCCTTCAATGATATGACCGTTAGGTGGATAAGATATTTTGGGACAGCTGGCACATAGCACAGCAACGGACGGAAATTTGAGGTTCAAATTCCTCAGGGCTATCATGTTCCTCACTTGTAGGCAATCCGCACTGGAGAATTCCTAACTCCTCAGTTAGAACAAATTCCTTAGAGACAAGAAGAACTTCGTCTCTGTTACTGAATAAATTGACTGAACTGCATGAGATTTCCAATGACTTCACTCGAAGGAATTGGTATGTGTAGGATTTTGAGTTCAGCATCACATGGAAACTTTTCCTTAGTTTTACCTTGACCCCCTTTAATAGGACGATGTTTCCTATGACTCAAGAAGGAGAAAATGAAACTACAAAAACAAAAGTCTTCACGCTTCATGTTCCTCGCATCAATACCATGTCTTCGGGATCACACCAAATTTCTTCACTTTCAAAGTCTTTAGAAAACCAAAGTCTTCAGTTGAAGACATTCATTTTTAGGGGCCGACTTTCTCTGTAAATACCAAACTCCTCATAGACATATAGACCTGTGTACACTCACGAACACATTAGTCCCTTAACCTATAAGTCTTCAATACACCAAAATTACTAAGGGGCACTAGATGCACTTACAATCTCCCCCTTTTTCGTGATTGATGACAATATAGGTTAAGTTTTCAACGAGGTTAAACATATGAAGTGCAAATACCGATATTGAGGAATTTGATGGCAAGATATAGAAGAACTACCCCTGAAGATGTGCATATGTGAGGAATTTGCTTTTGAGAAGCAATGCACATTGAAGAGTAGTATCATGGAGAAATCCCCCTCTATCTTGTAATTCATACACACATTTAACATATGATATGAAGAATTTGAAATGCATGATGAAATATGGTGACTGATGTAATTCGGCCTGCGTGCATTAACATATATGAGAAAGCAACATGCAGAAGAGCATAACAAAAGTATCAGACCACCATCGGAGTTAAGATTACAACTCGATCCAACAAAGTTCTCAGAAGAACGAGAGTTGTAACTTAGCAAAAAACACCCATATAGATAGACCCGCTCGAAGACTAACTCAAATTTCTCCCCTTTGTCATTGAATGAACAAAAGGGATGAAAAGTGAGGACTAATGCCCCTGAAGAATATCATCATGAAGTCAATGGATGAGCACCAACGTTGTTTGGGTGGTTGTCGAAGTAGGGCTTGCCACATTGTCATCCAAGTCTTCATTTTCATCAGTCTCGCGTGATGAAGAATAAGAGCTGGCCACCAAGGTAGGAACTTTGACCTTCTTGAATTTCTTCGAAGGTGGCTGAGACCAGTCAAAGTCTTGCTTGAAGCCCATCTTCTTGAGGTCATCTTCACCGTAGAGATAAAGATAGTACAGCCTAGGTGTGATCAAATACTTCATGGAGGTAGTAATGGTTCTTCTTCATTGAATTCTGAGTAATGGTCATGTTCTCAAGAATTGAACCAAACTGACGCTTGACCCATTTATGGTTGCGATTGACCTTCTGGTGAATACTGAGGGGAAGCTCACGATTAGTCAGCACCCTTGGAGATATGCCTTGAGGATTTTGCTTTGAAGCATTGGTGGCAGAGTCATGAGTGGCAGAGTCATCATTGGTGGAGTAGGATGCAGCTTTGCAAAACTGTCCATCCAAAGGACGAATGCCTTCGTCGATAATAGCAGACTTGCCCTTTTCATGAGATGAGGAAATAGGTCGTTTGAAGACTTCAATGCGCGGCAAGTAGCTGAGATGATTCTGAAAGTCAGCCATGTAATTGATTGAAGACCTTGATATGAGGAGTCTCATAATCCAAGGAGCGTAGGGCTTCAACTGAAAAAGGTGACAGTGCAACATTGGCCAGAGTCCTAATGAAGAAATCATGGTAGTTGATTGGAACGCCATGAATGATGTTGAATAGCAAATTATCCATGATGCTAAGGACTTCTTCTTCATGGGAATCGTGGCTTTGATATGACTTAGGGTCCTGCTCAGAATGCGATAGATAGTCCTTGACACATATAGCAATTCCTTCATGAGGAATTTGGTTTTGGGAGCTTGACCAGGCTTCAGCGGCTTCATCAATACTTGCATGTAATGATCAGATATCTCAGGTTCATGGTAGATGAGCTACGCACCTTCAAGGGGAGGAATGAAAAGCAAGGCATGAAGCAATTCAGAGGCCGGTTCTTTGAAGTGAGGATTTTCTATCATCCAGTCCAACACCCAAGAATTCACATCTTCAGCATCGCCAGTGAAGTGCAGCTTCGCGTAGAACTGAAGAATTAGTTCTTCATTCCAGTCAATGATATCGGTGCAGAGGTTGAGTAGCCCAGCATCATGAAGAACACTGAGAACTGGGGTGAAGCAAGGCAGCGATTCCATGTCAACATGAGGAATATGCTCGTGGTCAAAGATCTTGTCTATGTCAAAAAGCAGAGAAGAATAGAAATTCATCTGACTTGATGTCCAGAAATGCTTCCTTCGAAGACGAGCAGAGTCATAAGGGGTGTAGTCAGTGAAGAATACATGCTCATGAAAGAAGTCATCTGCTTTGAATTTCTTCTTCTTTAAGAAGGGATTCTTTGGCTTGGGCCGAGGAGTATCAGTTAATGTCTTCGCAGCCTCTGGAATCAGAGTCTCAGGAGCCGCAGGCTAAGGAATTTCAGTGACAACATCTTCAGTGGCAGCCTGGGTCTCCATTTCTTCAGCAGCATGAGCATCAACACTAGTGGCTGGAATTTCTTCAGGTATGGTAAGAAGAGAAGCTTGAGGTTCTTCAGAGCCCATAGGAATTTCTTCAGTCTATACAGGGGACTGATGAATCTGTTGCAGTGGGGTGAACAGTGGTGAGTTGGGGTGCTGACTTTCCCAATAGTCATTGTTTAGAATAGGAGTGGAGCACCCAATGTCCACATCTTCTTCTTCATCATCAATTTCCTCAATGCCTACCTCTTCAGCTACGAAGTGAGGCATGGACAATGATACCAATGGAGTTGAAGGGATATCTTCCACTTCAATTTCTTCGTCGAACTGCTCTGACGAAGCAGCAGAACAAACATCTTCATCAGATCCGCTTGGGATCTCATAATCCTCACCAAAGGGAACAAGTTACTTTGATGGCATGCTCAAAACAGGAATAGCAGCAATGGGATAGTCAAAAGAGCTTGTCAAAGTATTCATCTTCTTTGGTACTGAAAACTCTGAGGCAGCTAATGCTTTGCTTTTCTTCATGGCTGCTCGCTCCACAACTTTGGTTTTCTTCTCTTCTAATGCATAAGAAAGAACTGGGCGTGGTGTTGGTGCAGGAGGAGCAGAGGAAATTGGTTCATTTTCCTCAGGCGCACCTGATTCAGTTGCCCTAGCATTGTCGGTGTCTTCGGGCATAGCGACAGATGCTTCAGCTGGCCTAGCTTATTCTCCAGGCGCAACACTAGTGGCTGCCCTGGCAATGTCATCAGCGGCTGGAATATCTTCATCAGCCCTGGTACTTTTAGTTTCTTTAGCAGCCTGATTTTCATCAGTGGTGCTGGCATGACCTTCAGTTGGCTGGGAAGATGCTTCAACCTGAGGAGATTCATGTTGCATTGGGGAAGCAACATTTGAGGTGAATCCCTCAGCTAGTTTCACAAATCTGACTTTGGCTCCAAGCCAATCTGCACGGTAGGTGCTGAATTCATCATTGAGTCGTTTGATCTTAGACTGTATAGCAACAAGTTCATCACTTGTCATTTTGACGACGTTCTTCTTCAGAAAGCGCTCCTTCTTGTACTAAGCTTTCTTCAGCTATCTGGCCTTCTTATATTTCAACTTTTCTTCGCCAATGAAGGCGGTCAGCATGTGACTCTGGTCAGGAGTGAGCTTGAAGTCTGGCATAGGTGTGTTGGGGTCCTTGTGCCAGAGATCAACTTGGGATCCAGAAGAAGAGGCAGTTCACTTCATTGGGCTCTAGCGGCCCTTTGTTGTCTATCTCTGTTGATTTTAGTGAGTTCGTCATCATCAGCTTCATCATCACTGGACGGCACATGAAAGGCAACCTGCTTCTTGTGAGGACTTGGTCGAGAGCCTCGTCAAGCAGTGGCCTTGGTCTTCAGCAGAGTGAGGCCTTTTGTGGATTTCGGAGGAGCTGAAGAACTTGCAGAAGTGCCTTTGGTCCTTTGACACGAGGTGAGATGCACAAGTGCTGAGGACATTGCCGGAGGAGCAGAGGTTTTTGCAACTTGAGGAACTGGGGCAGCTTGAGGAATTGGCCGTGAGGGCATTAATGAGCTTGGTCATGATGGCATTGGTGAAGAACTGGGCTCGCGAGCTGGCTTCTTTTGCATAGACTTCCTGGGCTTGCTAGCAGAAGCAGCAGAGTCTTCATTAAATTTCCTCACTGCTTCTTTAGCCATTTTGGCTAGCTTCGCTTGCCGTTTTTCCCATTCATCAAGATAGTCCTCACCGTGCTTGAGGCTGGTGGGATCAGCTTCTTGGCCAGGTGCCAAGGGAGGTCTTGGGAAAGGCGAGTGAAGAGTGAATTTGTTCATGTACTTTGGAGTGACATAGCGATATTCCCTCCAACCTCTGGCCCATCTCCTCACAATCTTCTGAATGCACACTTTGCGCTAATTCTTGCTCTCCTTGCCATGTTTAGCCTCATCAGGAGTACAATATTCTTCATAAATTTCCTCAGGGATATCAAATGTTGTGTTGACTTCCATTCTCTTGCCTCCCTTCTGAGGTTTCTTGCCATCTGCCGTGTTCTTCACCTGAGGATTTTGAACAATTGAGTTCTCTGAAGAAGTGTGCAATTTTTCTTTGAGGAATGTTGCAAATGAGTTAAGTTGATGAGAAACTAGTGATTCAGTAGCGAACATGAGTACCTGTGAAAAGAGTATAGGTGCAAAGAATTTGGAGAGGTCATATGCGTTCTCAGAAGTTTTTGCAAAAAGAACAAGTTTGAGGAATTTGACCAGAGAGGTCTTGAGGAATTTCACTAAGTGCTTTTTGACTTAGGTTCTAGAGTTGTATAGATTGAAAATCCACACAATTAGGAATTTTGAAGAAAAATGTTTCGTAAGAGAAATAGATCAAGAACAAATGCTTGTGTGAGGTGTTTATAGTGTGGAAGTTCAAGAATAAACACCTTTTGAAGATTTGTAGAAATCATCAGAATCAACAAGGGTGGTAAAAGTAACTTTTAATTACCCTTGACGACGAACACGACGAACTAGGAATGTGTCACACCCTATCTAGTTCAAGCATTAGAGTGTGCATCATGTTTAAATTCCTTTTAAATTTGAAATGGGGATGACAGAACCCCCAGCACCCCCCCCCCCCTGGAACAACTAGGGTTTACTAAAAACTTTTTCAATGAACCTGAAATGCCCTTCTAAAAAGCCCACCCTTTTTGTTTTGGGTTAAAACCTTTGACAAAAATCGTGCACATTTTTCTAGGACATCTAAGGTCATTGGATTAATCTTTATAGTATATGCATTTGGGCATTTGAATGCTATAAAATATTTTAAATGATCAAATAATCATAAACTAAAATGTTTGCTGTTGGATATATTCTAAGCAGTGGCCATGATTAATTTTATGATTTATGGTAATGCCCTGGCATTTTTAATAAAGCCCTGAAGTTACTGAAATAATAAATAAATAAAAAAAACAGAAAAGGAGAGAAAGAACAGGGACTTACCTGGCGCAGCCCACCAGCCCACCCGGCTCGGCCCAGTCCACTGGCTCATGCCAGTCGTCCTCCTCATCTTGCCAGGAGGAAGAGGAGCGCGTGGCCGACGCCCGCGGCCACATGCCGGCCTCCTCCTACTTCCGCTGACGCCCTGGAGGCGTCTATGAGTGCCACGCCGACCCCCACGTCTCCCTCTCTTTCTTCCCACTCTTCCCGTGGCCTCTCCCCCTCTCTGGCTCTCTCCCCATCTCCCTGCCGAGCGCAGCCGTCGCCGCCGACAAGCTCCACCCCAGCCACCGCCATCCATTCGTTGCCTCGTCATGCCAGGAAGCTCCGCCGTCGTCGACTACATCGAGTAGGCCGAGCCCCGAGCGCTCGCTCGCCCCGGAGACGCTGCACCGACCTCGTCCTCAACTCCGGCCACCGGAGATCCCCTTCGCCGTCCCCGCCGTGTCAGCTCATCCCCGACCGCTCCGACTGCCTCAACGAGACCCCCGTGAGCTCAGCTACCTCCCCACCCTCTCCGTTCTCTCTCTCGAGCCCCGTAGCGACCGCTCGTAGCTCACCCGCATGCACCGCCGCGGAGCTCATCGCCGACGAGGCTCCGGCCACCCAATGGCCACGCCACCCTGTCCACTAGTCCTACCGCACCTCCAGGAGCTCAACGCACCAAACCACGCGCCTCCCCGTGCCCCCTAGCGACTAGCTCGACCTCACCCGAGCTCCGGCCACCGCCAAACTCGTCGCCGGCGACGTTTCCTGCCGCCCCAGCTCCACCGGAGGTGCCACCACTCGACGCGGCTTCCTCCCCGCATCACGTAGATAGTCTCCGCCGTCCTTTTGGTCGCCGAAGTGCAAATCCCGCGGTGCTCCGCCGCATCTGGCCTCACCGGCGGCTAGACGCCAGCGAGTTGACCCTGTTTGACCCCGTGTGGGCCCAGGTTGACCCCCCTGAGTCTATGACAGGTGGGTCCAGTCTGCTAATTAGTTTAGGATTAGTTTTAACTAATTTTAATTAGTTTAGTCACTGACATGTGGGCCCAGGCCCCACTGACAGCTAATTAGTGTTAATTTAATTCTGTTAATTAGCTGAGTCACTGACAGACAGGGCCCACCAGTCAGGTTTGACCTGGCCGACCCAGTTGACCCGCAGACATCACACCTATGTCATGCTGACGCATTAATTCAATTACTGGATTTATTCTTTAATAGGAAATTCTAGAAAATAGCCAAAACTTCTAAAAATCATAGAAAATCAACCATAGCTCCAAATGCAAAGATTTATATATGAAAAATGATCAGAAAAATTTAGTCTATCCATCTGTAATGGTTTCATGGATAACAAAACAAGATAACCTTGCGGTTTAAGAAATATAAGATAATGCACTAACAAGGCTAAGTTAAATGAGCTATCATTTGAATCTTTGATTCAAATGGGTTCATACCTCTCTGTTTTAGCTTGCATTAGGCCAAGACACATTCATTTTGCCATGTCATAGCATGCATCATATTGTTGCATATTGCCATGTGTTGATTATGTTCGGTGTGTCTTTCATGGTAGGTTCTGCCACCGAGGATAACCCCGAGTATCCGTCTGAAGGGCAGTACCCTACTACCACTACATCAGGCAAGCAACCCATTGATCATTACGATACAAACCCATGTTCTTGCTTCTGCTCTTGTTTACTGCATTAAGACAACGCGATTCAAACTGCTGTGTGCTACGGTAGTTGAACCCTTATCCTCAGCATGAACTGTCATTGCCACAGTAACTAGATGAAACCCACTAGCATGTGTAGGAGTTGATTGAGCCATGTATGTGATTCCTACGTTGCTATGCCTGCTATGCTTAGAGTTGTGTCAGGTCTGGTTCATCTGGGTGATGGGCTAGAGTGAAATGATTATGTCGGTAATATGAGGGATGTGTTGAACATGTGTTGGTAAAGGTATCGATGAGAGGCCATGTAGGAGTACATGGTGGGTTGTTTTATTGAGGCCGTCCATAAGAACTGAGATCTGTATGTGTGATTTAAGATTCAGCTACTACCACACATTGGGCCCTGAAATATGACCCCGCTCGACTTACTGACCCCTCTCGCCCTCTGTCCAGGAGTTGCAACTAGTTTCTGGTGTTTGTAGGTTATGTGTTGGCGGCCGTGCGTAGCGCTGACCCTAGGGGTGGTCTATGATGCGGTAGATACACTGTGGCCGGGTATGCCGGGCTCCTGTTTGGCGTCTCGGGTCCCTGTACACATCATTTGGGGCCGTTTAGGACAACCCGGCCGGATTTCCTTGCGGATGGAACCTGAATAGGCGATAAACCTGGACTAGAGACTAGTGCGGTTAGTCAGGTCGTGGTCTACACCCACGTCGGTTTTCGCTTGAAGTCTGCCGAGCACATGTCATGTGCAGACGCTAAGTGGTGGAAACATGTGTGATGAAGTACACCCCTGCAGGGTATAAACTATTCGAATAGCCGCGTCTGAGGTAAAGGACTACTTGGTTGCCTATCCAGTTCATAGACAAGTTAATGGTTACCACTAAAAGACTCAAGATAAGTGTGAGTACCGAGGATGGCCCCTCGTAGGATGACGAGGGAGGATCCCCGATGGAGTATTGTGTTGGTGGGTAGTGGAATTGTGTGTGAAAAATATTTTTACTAGTGGAGTCTCGTAGGATAGCTTAGCCAAGAGTCAAAGCTGGCTTGCTGCAATAACTCCACCACCTTCTTGAGAATGAGCATGTATAGTAGGTTCTGTTGTAAGACTTGCTGAGTACCTTTGTACTCATGTTTGCTTAATTACTGTTTTTAGACGACAACACCGCCCCCTCCGATGGGTTCTGCGTAGACCTTAATGTCGATGAGTGACTAGCCACCCAGGTGGTGATCTTGGCCATGGAGGGCCCTATGTAGATAGACAGGCTTCAGTAGCCTTCTTGCTTTCTAGTGTCTGTACTCAGACTATTTACTTCCGCTTGTGCTTGTATGCTTGTATGACTTGAGTGTCGGGTCATGTGACCCCTACCTGTATGAACTTGTTATGTATGGCTCTCTGCAGCCTTTAAATAAAGTTCTTGAGTTGTAGAGTTTTGTTGTGATGCCATGTTGTATGTACTCATATCGGGCATATTGTGTGTATGATTGAAATGCTTGGTATGAGTGGGATCCGACAATCTAGTTGTTTATCCTTGGCAGCCTTTCTTATGTAGTCTAGTGTTCCTCGAGCCATAGTAATCCGCTACAGCCCGGTTCACCGGAGTCCTGCTAGCCCGTCACTACTGCTCAGGACACTTGACTGGCCGGCATGTGTTTCACTTCGTTTCTATGTCTGTCCCTTCGGGGAAATGTCACGCGGTGACATCCGGAGTCCTGCCTAGCCTGCTACAGCCCGGGTTCCCCGGAGTCCTGTTAGCCCAGTGCTACAGCCCGGATTCACTCGCTGATGACCGACATGCTCGATGTGATTCATGTATGCCTGTCTCCATAGGTCTGTGCCACTTTGGGTTCACGACTAGCCATGTCGGCCCGGGTTCTCTGTCATATGGATGCTAGCGACACTATCATATACGTGAGCCAAAAGGTGCAAATGGTCCCGGGTCATGGTAAGGCGACACCCGTGGGATACCGTGCGTGAGGCCCCAATGTGATATGAGGTGTTACCGGCTAGATCGACGTGACTTGGAATCGGGGTCCTGACAGCGTTGGCATCAGAGCCGGACTGCCTGTAGGTTCGTTGAGCCAAAATGGTCAATGTCGAGTCTAGAAATGCTTTAGTTATATGTAGGGGAATTGATTGTGGGAGGGAACGTAAGGCTCTTTTACTCCTTTAACTTATGCCTTCTTATCTAAGTCATTCTCTTCTCATTCAACGTGGGTTAAGGACTAGGCTCTCTTCCTGTGTCAGGTTCACGTGTTACTAATCCGTAGTAGCTTATAGGATTGTTGTTACAAGCCTCAGTACAGTTTCTACTTACTTTAGTATGTTGCCAATTGATTCAGAACCTTGATATGATGTTGTTGAGTGGTATTGCAAACTGTTGTGGATGTCTCAAATCTTTTTCTGAGCATTTACAGTTGTTATGCTGTCCAATTTTTCCTAGAAATTCTAATGTCTTTGCATTGTGGTTGTGCTTTCAGATGGCCACTCGTGCTCAAAACCAAGTGGTTTGCCTGACCCGGTGCCTTGATGTGCCCGGTCATACTGCTATGTTAGTCCGGGTAATGATCGAGAGGGTTACCATTGGTATCCTGAATACACTGTCGAAGAGCAGTTCCGAGACTTTAATCAAAGCCAATATTTCTGCACCGTCAGGATATTTCCTTCTTATCCTGGATCTACCGAGCCCCTCCACTCTTCCTATGGACTCGGGGTTACTGTTGAGATGGCTGTGCAGGATGCTGCCTATTCCATGATGACCATCATGCAAGTCCGGACTGGCCTGCTTCGGAACACTGACTTCCGTTACATGCCAGCTTCACTTCCGGGAGCGCAAGGGTATCTTCAGGCTATCTATGCTGACTCCACTCAGGAGGACTCATTAACTCGTACCACTGTCGAGATGCTCGAGGATAAGGACCGAGAGAATCGGTCCTTGAGACTGGAGCTTTTCAATACCCGTGCTGATCATTGGGCCACATTGACTCGGTTTGCACCTACGGTGCAAGCAGGATGTATGGATACAAGGGATCTGTATCTTGTGAGATCTGCTCTGCCAAACATGGTGGATTGGCGTGATGTGGGAGGCATCACCCCTCCCCGTGGTCCCCGCAGGCCACCGTTTGTTGGTCCAAGACCTCATCCTAGCCCCTTTGGTCCACAAGCTCCTCAGGACCGTCTGTTCCCGGATGATCACGTTGAACTTCCAGGCTATGGAGGTGACTTCTATGAGGACTACTATGGAGCTGTCTGAGTTAGTAGTAGTATCACTAGTATTGTAATAGTTGTATCTCCACTGTCCTGCGTGACTTGTGGAATATGACTTTGTGTGTAATCAATTCCGGAGGTGTAGACAAATAATGTATAGGAGCTTGGAATGCCTCCGATGAGATGTAACGTCTTTCATCATAGTTGTACTGTAGCCTGGGCTTGTACTAAACTATGTATGGTGTGTATGACCGTTGGTATATATATGGCAGTTTTATATTACCATGACATACGGATGAACATCTCTGCATTCCGTGTTATCCATTACATTATGCACTTCCTTGGTAAGTTTGAGCCATCCTTACTTAAACCGTTGTCTTGTTTTCTCCTAGGATGGTCAACACCCGCAGCAACCCTGCTGCCCCGGAGCAGGGGGAAGCCAGTGCAGCTAGGGGTGAAAATCTGCCTCAACCGCCTTCTCTGGCCGAAGTGATGCTGGAGGCAGAAAGAAACAAGCGTGAGGCTAACCGCTTACTGGAGCGGATTGAGCAGAACACTGCACGCCATCCGCGAAATGACTTGGTGTCAATCAATGACTTTATCAAGCTGTACCCACCAAAGTTTAACCATTCCATCGAGCCCCTCGACGCGGATGATTGGCTTCGCAGCATCATCCACAAGCTACGTTCTGCCAATGTAGCCGAAGCTGATAAGGTTACTTATGCTGCCTACCATCTCGAAGGCCCTGCTAGCCTCTGGTGGGAAAATTTTGAAGCTATGCGCCCGGTCGGCCAAATCACTACTTGGGCTGAATTCAGTGAGGCTTTCCGTGAGCATCACATTCCGGAAGGTCTCATAGATCGCAAGAGGGAGGAGTTCTGCAATTTCACCCAAGGAAGACTGACTGTGGATGCTTATAGTCGTGAATTTTGGAATCTGGCATGTTATGCTCCTGAAGAAGTATCTACCGACGCTAAGAAGCAGGCAAGGTTCCGCAAGGGACTTAGCCCTGAGCTTTGCCGCGATCTTCATCTGCATGAGTGCACCTCCTTTCAGAAGTTGGTAAATAAAGCCATCAGTGCTGAGTCAGGCCAGTCTGACTATGACGCTTCATGCAAGCACTCACATGATTTTGGCTCTTCATCCGGCTCTGGAGCTCAGAAGCGCCGGGTTTGGATCCCAAGCATGGCACTGCCACCCAGGTTCATTCCGAGGCCATCCTTTGAGGCACCTCGTCCCATCCAGCAGTTTGCACCGCCCAAGCCCTATGGTGGCCCCGCTGGTAATGCTGCTCCACGCCCCAATGTGGTGACATGCTTCAAGTGTGGAGAGCCGGGTCACTATAGTCAAGAGTGTCCCTAGAACAACCCCAATTAGACTGGAAAGTCCGTTGGCCGTGGTAAGCCAGCGGGAAAGACATTCTACGCCAAGCCGGTCACCACTGCACGTGGCCATGTCAACTATGTTTCAGCCGAGGAGGCTCATGAGTATCCTAACGTCGTCCTTGGTACGCATCTTGTTAATTGCCATCCGGCATCTGTTCTTTTCGATACTGGAGCATCTCATTCATTCATATCCGAGAACTATGCTCGATTGCATAACACGACATTCTATGACATGCCCTCTACCATGGAAATTCAAACCCCTGGCTCTAGATGGCAAACTTCTAGAGTAAGCCATGGGAACGAAATTCTTGTCGATAGACTTGTCTTCCTTGCATCCTTAATAGCTCTCAAGTCCTCGGACATAAACATCATCTTGGGTATGGACTGGATGTCAGCTCATTACGCTAAGATTGATTGTGCCACTAGAACCGTTCAAATTACTCACCCATCGGGCAAGACAGTCAATGTCTTAACTCGAGTGGCCAAGCGCCAGCTTTACTCCCTAAATGCCAACCCCCTTCCAGACCTTGAAGATGTTCCGGTAGTCCGAGACTTTCCGGATGTCTTTCCAGAAGAACTGCCGGGTGTTCCACCTGATAGGGATGTCGAGTTTGTGATAGACCTTGTTCCAGGAACCGTTCCAATTTCTAGGAGACCCTATAAGATGGCACCCTTAGAACTAGCCGAGCTTAAGAACCAACTCGATGAGTCCTTGAAAAAGGGTTTCATCATTCCTAGTTCCTCTCCTTGGGCTTGCCCTGTCCTCTTCGTCAAGAAGAAGGATGGAACGGATCGAATGGTTGTAGATTACCGACCTGTCAACTTGGTCAGTATCAAGAACAAGTATCCGCTTCCCAGGATCAATGATCTGTATGATTAGCTCGCTGGATCCTCAGTCTTTTCCAAGATGGATTTGAGGTTGGGCTACCATCAAATCAAAATCAGAAACAGGGACATTGCCAAAACGGCCTTTGTTACTCGTTATGGCCAATACGAGTACACCATTATGTCCTTCGGAGTTAACCAATGCCCCAGCCACCTTCTCTCGGTTAATGAACTCGGTATTCATGGAGTATTTGGATAAATTCATCGTAGTATACCTCGATGACATACTCATCTACTCCAAGAATGAAGAGGAACATGCCGAACATCTAAGGCTGGTATTGACGAAACTTCGAGAGCATCGCCTTTATGCCAAATTCTCCAAGTGTGAATTTTGGTTGCCAGAAGTGACCTATCTAGGACATGTAATCTCTGGTAAGGGTATTGCTGTCAATCCCGAGCGAGTTCAAGCTGTCCTTGATTGGACTCCACCTGAGACGGTCAAGCAAGTTCGGAGCTTCCTTGGCTTAGCAAGGTACTGCCGCCGCTTCGTCAAGAATTTCTCCAAGGTTGCTAAACCTCTAACTGAACTCCTCAAGAAAGATAAAAAGTTCGAGTGGACTCCACAGTGCGAGTTCATCTTTCAGGAACTGAAAAGACGCCTGACATCTGCTCCCGTACTGGTACCACCAGATTTCTCCAAGGACTTTATTATCTATTGCGACGCCTCGTGACAAGGACTAGGTTGCATACTCATGCAAGATCGTCAGGTAATTGCCTATGCTTCACGACAATTACACCCACATGAGGAAAATTATCCCACACATGATCTAGAGCATGCAGCTGTAGTCCATGGACTTAAAACTTGGCGACATTACCTCCTCGGTAATCGTTGCGAGATCTTCACCGATCACCAAAGTTTGAAATATATCTTCACCCAACCAGATTTGAATCTCAGGCAAAGACGTTGGGTCGAGTTGATCTCGGATTACGACTTAGGAATAACTTACACCCCGGGAAAGCCAATGTCATGGCTGATGCACTTAGTCGCAAGTCCTATTGTAACAACCTGATGTTACAACAAAGTCAACCACTTCTCCATGAGGAATTTCGTAAGCTTAATCTTCACATTGTTCCTCGAGGTTTTCTATCCACCCTGGTGGCAAAACCTACCCTTATGGATCAAATCATAGCTGCCCAGAAGCGTGATAAGGGCATATTCCAGATTAAGGAAAACATTGCTAGCGGAGTTGCTAAATGTTTTTTTCCATGGATGAGCGAGGTGTTGTCTTCTTCGAGAACCGCTTGGTGGTTCCCAAGAAACAACATCTACGCCAGTTGATTCTCAAGGAAGCTCATGACTCCCCTCTCACCATTCATCCCGGTAGTACCAAGATGTATCATGACCTACGCCAGAGGTTTTGGTGGACTAGGATGAAGAGAGAAATTGCTCAATACATTGCTAGCTGCGACGCCTGTCGTCGTGTTAAAGCAGAGCATCAACGGCCTGCTGGCACCCTTCACCCTTTGGCTATTCCTGAGTGGAAATGGGATAAAATCAGTATGGATTTCATCACTGGGTTTCCCAGGACCAAGAGAGGGAATAATGCCATCTTCATCGTGATCGACCATCTTTCCAAAGTAGCCCACTTTCTACCTGTTCGTGAGAGTATCACCGCTAGCCAGCTAGCCGATTTATACATCTCCCGAATAGTGTCTTTTCATGGTGTTCCATTGGAAATTAACTCAGACCGTGGGAGTCTCTTCACCTCTTGATTTTGGGAAAGTTTCCAAAATGCTATGGGAACTCGTCTCTCTTTTAGCACCTCCTTCCATCCTCAATCAAGTGGTCAAGTAGAGCGAGTCAATCAAATTCTGGAAGATATGCTCCGAGCTTCTGTCATCTCGTTCGGAATGGGTTGGGAGAATTGCCTTCCATTCGCGGAGTTTGCTTATAACAAAAGTTATCAAGCTAGCTTGGGCAAGGCTCGTTTCGAAGTTCTCTATGGAAGAAAATGTCAAACGCCTCTTAACTGGTCAGAAACCGGGGAAAGACAACTCTTTGGCCCAGATATGATTTAGGAAGCAGAAAGAGCAGGTTCGCGTTATTCGTGAGAAATTGAAAACAGCCCAATCTCGTCAAAAGAGCCAATATGATCGTAAACATAAGCTCATGACTTTTGAAGTCGGCGAGAAGGCTTACCTTCGGGTTACTCCGTTAAAGGGAACCCATCGTTTCAGTATCAAAGGAAAATTGGCTCCTCGCTACATCGGACCCTTTCGCATTCTTGCCAAACGAGGAGAATTTGCCTACCAATTGGAACTACCTTTGCATCTTTCCAGAATTCACGATGTCTTCCATGTTTCTCAACTCAGGCGTTGCTTCGCGGATCCTATCCGTGGAGTGGACCACGAAACGCTTGATCTATAAGATAACCTCTCATATCGGGAATATCCCATTCGTATCCTTGATCAAGCCGAGCGTACCACTCGACATCATAATATCAAGTTTCTCAAGGTTCAATGGTCACACCATTCCGAGAAAGAAGCCACTTGGGAAAGGGAGGATCGTCTTCGACCCGAGTACCCCACCTTCTTTCCGGAGGATCCTAAATCTCGGGACGAGATTCTTTTGAGTGGGGGTGAGTTGTCACACCCTAGCTAGTTCAAGCATTAGAGTGTGCATCATGTTTAAATTCCTTTTAAATTTGAAATGGGGATGACAGAACCCCCAGCATCCCCCCCTGGAACAACTAGGTTTACTAAAAACTTTTTCAATGAACCTGAAATGCCCTTCTAAAAAGCCCACCCTTTTTTTTTGGGTTAAAACCTTTGACAAAAATGGTGCACATTTTTCTAGGACATCTAAGGTCATTGGATTAATCCTTATAGTATTTGCATTTTGGCATTTAAATGCTATAAAATATTTTAAATGCTCAAATAATGATAAACTAAAATGTTTGTTGTTGGATATATTCTAAGCAGTGGCCATGATTAATTTTATGAGTTATGGTAATTCCGTGGCATTTTTAATAAAGCCCTGAAGTTACAGAAATAATAAATAAATAAATAAAACAGAAAAGGAGAGAAAGAACAGGGACTTACCTGGCGCAGCCCACCAGCCCACCTGGCTCGGCCCGGTCCACTGGCTCATGCCAGTCGTCCTCCTCCTCTCGCCAGGAGGACGAGGAGCGCGTGGCCGGCGCCCGCGGCCACACGCCGGCCACCTCCTGCTTCTGCCGACGCCCTGGAGGCGTCTATGAGTGCCACGCCGACCCCCACGTCTCCCTCTCTTTCTTCCCACTCTCCCCGTGGCCTCTCCCCCTCTCTGGCTCTCTCCCCATCTCCCTGCCGAGCGCAGCCGTCACCGCCGACAAGCTCCACCGCAGACACCGCCATCCATTCGTTGCCTGGTCATTCCAGGAAGCTCCACCATCGTCGACTATATCGAGTAGGCCGAGCCCCGAGAGCTCGCTCGCCCCGGAGACGCTGCACCAAGCTCGTCATCAACTCCGACCACCGGAGATCCCCTCCGCTGTCCCCGCCACGTCAGCTCATCCCCGACCTCTCCGACTGCCTCGACGAGACCCCTGTGAGCTCAGCTACATCCCCACCTTCTCCGTTCTCTCTCTCGAGCCCCGTAGCGACCACACGTAGCTCACCCGCACGCACCGCCGCGGAGCTCGTCGCCGACAAGGCTCTGGCCACCCAATGGCCACGCCACCCTGTCCACTAGTCCTACCGCACCTCTAGGAGCTCAACGCACCAAACCACGCGCCTCCTCGTGCCCCCTAGCGACTAGCTCGACCTCACCCGAGCTTCGGCTGCCGCCAAACTCGTCGCCGGCGACGTTTCCGGCCACCCCAGCACCACCCACTGCCACCACTCGACGCGGCTTCCTCCCTGCATCACGTAGATAGTCTCTGCCGTCCTTTTGGTCGCCGGAGTGCAAATCCCGCGCTGCTCCACCGCGTCTGGCCTCGCAAGCGGCTAGACGCCGGCGAGTTGACCCTATTTGACCCCGTGTGGGCCCAGGTTGACCCCCCTGAGTCTATGACAGGTGGGGCCGGTCTGCTAATTAGTTTAAGATTAGTTTTAACTAATTTTAATTAGTTTAGTCACTGACATGTGAGCCCAGGCCCCACTGACAGCTATTTAGTGTTAATTTAATTCTGTTAATTAGCTGAGTCACTGACAGACAGGGCCCGCCAGTCAGGTTTGACCTGGCCGACCCAGTTGACCTGCTAACGTCACACCTATGTCATGCTGACGCATTAATTCAATTACTGGATTTATTCTTTAATAGGAAATTCTAGAAAATAGCCAAAACATCTAAAAATCATAGAAAATCAACCATAGCTCCAAATGCAAAGATTTATATATGAAAAATAATCAGAAAAATTCAATCTATACATCTGTAATGGTTTCATGCATGACAAAACAAGATAACCATGCTGTTTAAGCAATATAAGATAATGCACTAATAAGGCCAAGTTAAATGAGCTATCATTTGAATCTTTGATTCAAATGGGTTCATACCTCTCTGTTTTAGCTTGCATTAGGCCAAGACACATTCATTTAGCAATGTCATAGCATGCATCATATTGTTGCATATTGCCATGTGTTGATTATGTTCGGTGGGTCTTTCGTGGTAGGTTCTGCCACCGAGGATAACCCCGAGTATCTGTCTGAAGGGCTACCCTACTACCACTACATCAGGCAAGCAACCCATTGATCATTATGGTACAAACCCATCTTCTCGCTTCTGCTCTTGTTTACTGCATTAAGACAACGCGATTCAAACTGCTGTGTGCTACGGTAGTTGAACCCTTATCCTCTGCATAACCTGTCATTACCAAAGTAACTAGATGAAACCCACTAGCATGTGTAGGAGTTGATTGAGCCATGTATGTGATTCCTACCTTGCTATGCCTGCTATGCTTAGAGTTGTGTCAGGTCTGGTTCATCTGGGTGATGGGCTAGAGTGAAATGATTATGTCGGTAATACCAGGGATGTGTTGAACATGTGTTGGTAAAGGTATCGATGAGAGGCCATGTAGGAGTACATGGTGGGTTGTTTCATTGAGGCCGTCCATAAGAACTAAGATCTGTATGCATGATTTAAGATTCAGCTGCTACCACACATTGGGCCCTTAAATATGACCCCGCTCGACTTACTGACCCCTCTCGCCCTCTGTCCAGGAGTTGCAACTTGTTTCTGGTGTTTGTAGGTTATGTTTGGCGGCCGAGCATAGCGCTGACCCTAGGGGTGGGCTATGATGCGGTAGATACACTGTGGCCGGGTATGCCGGGCGCCCGCTTGGCGTCTCGGGACCCTGTACACATCGTTTGGGGCCACTGAGGACACCCCGGCCGGATTTCCTTGCGGATGGAACCTGAATAGGCGATAAACCTGGACTAGAGACTTTTGTGGTTAGTCAGGTCGTGGTCTACACCCACGTCGGTTTTCTCTTGAAGTCTGCTGAGCACATGTCGTGTGCAGACACTAAGTGGTGGAAACATGTGTGACGAAGTACACCCCTACAGGGTATAAACTATTCTAATATCCGCGTCCGCGGTAAAGGACTACTTGGTTGCCTATACAGTTCATAGACAAGTTAATGGTTACTACTAAAAGACTCAAGATAAGTGTGAGTACCGAGGATGGCCCCTCGTAGGATGAAGAGGGAGGATCCCCGGTGGAGTATTGTGTTGGTGGGTAGTGGACTCGTGTGCGAAAACTATTTTTACTAGTGGAGTCTCGTAGGATAGCTTAGCCAAGAGTCAAAGCTAGCTTACTGCAATAACTCCACCACCTTCTTGAGAATGAGCATGTATAGTAGGTTCTGTTGTAAGACTTGCTGAGTACCTTTGTACTCATGTTTGCTTAATTACTGTTTTCAGACGACAACACCGCCCCCTCCGATGGGTTCTATGTAGACCTTGATGTCGACGAGTGACTAGCCACCCAGGTGGTGATCCTGGCCATGGAGGGCCCTATGTAGATAGACAGGCTTCGGAAGCCTTCTTGCTTTCTAGTGTCTATACTCAGACTATTTACTTCCACTTGTGCTTGTATGCTTGTATGACTTGAGTGTCGGTCATGTTACCCCTACCTATATGAACTTGTTATGTATGGCTCTCTGGAGCCTTTAAATAAAGTACTTGAGTTGTAGAGTTTTGTTGTGATGCCATGTTGTATGTACTCATATCGGGCATATTGTGTGTATGATTGAAATGCTTGGTATGAGTGGGATCTGACAATCTAGTTGTTTATCCTTGGTAGCCTTTCTTATGGGGAAATGTAGTCTAGTGTTCCTCGAGCCATAGTAGTCCGCTACAGCCTGGTTCACCGGAGTCCTGCTAGCCCGGCACTACTGCTCAGGACACTTGACTGGCCGGCATGTGTTTCACTTCGTTCCTATGTCTGTCCCTTCGGGGAAATGTCACGTGGTGACATCCGGAGTCCTGCCTAGCCTGCTACAGCCCGGGTTCCCCGGAGTCCTATTAGCCCAGTGCTACAGCCCGGATTCACTCGCTAATGACCGACATGCTCAATGTGATTCATGTATGCCTGTCTCCATAGGTCTGTGCCGCTTTGGGTTCACGACTAGCCATGTCGGCCCGGGTTCTCTTTCATATGGATGCTAGCGACACTATCATATACATGAGCCAAAAGGCGCAAACGGTCCCGGGCCATGGTAAGGCGACACCCGTGGGATACCGTGCATGAGGCCGCAATGTGATATGAGGTGTTACCGGCTAGATCGATGTGACTTGGAATCGCGGTCCTGACAGAATGTAGATTGGAAGTTCGTCAGTCCAGATCTTCCACGCCCTAACTTGGCAGAGGAAGACAGCTACGGCGGCGATAGAGTGAAGAAATCCGCGGCCGGCGCGAGTATGACGACGATAAGGTCGAGGTAGTGAAGCTCTTCCTCACCGGCGATGATGGAAGTAGCAACGGCGCTAGGTCAGGAAGCTCAAGCAAGGGGAAGTGAGGTCGAGCAAGGTAAATGCAGTCTGAGGAGGTGAGGGGTATATATAGCTGAGGTGAAAAACCGCTCGCCCGAAGAAATTTGACAAACGTGCCCGTGACTCTTCTCATCGTAGCGACATGTGTCACCCACGTACAGAGCAGTGGCAATCGTGTGAGATCGTGGGTGATTAGATAAATCCTATCGTGGGATGTAGAACGGTTTAGGCGGCAAAAACTAAAAATTTAGATAAGAAAATTTTAATGTTTCGTTCACAAATTCTTCAGCTGACATGGACACAGTGAAGACTTTGAACGGATTTCAAATAGAACACACATGAAGAATATGTGAACAGACTGGGTTGAGTTTAGCATAGGGGGGAAGGGTTCGATCACAATCACTTAGCAGAAAAGGCAACTTGAAGAAATAGGAATAAGTGAATGCTGTAGAGGGCTAAAAACTCAAATATATATAGTCAATGAAGAACACAATCGGAAAGAGTGAAGACAATGCAAAGTTGAAGAATTTGAACAACTAAGGAATTTCAAAACTGAAGAAATATTCAAATTGAAGATTTTCAACTTTTGTTGACGGCCTGACCCACCGTATAAGAATGATGATTTCAGGCGCCTCGTACAATTGTTGTAGGGCTCTAAGAATCAAACTCTTCGTTAATTTCTTCACACGTAGAGGGTTAGTCTTCATTGATTGAAGAAAAAAGTTACTTTGTGTGTTGCACATCTAAGTCATCAATTTTGCATAAGTGTTAGGATGTGTGTCCTCTTCAAAGGACATTCGAAGATTCTAAGATATTTAGCTCACACCGCAACTTGCTAAAGTTATTCTCATACAAGGGATTTGTGATGATATCAACTAGCTGTTCTTCAGTCTTCACGATCTCGATGGAGATATCGCCCTTCAACACATGATCACGAAGAAAATGATGATGAATCTGAATGTGCTTAGTCTTCGATTGCTGAACTAGGTCATGAGCAATCTTGATGGAACTCTCATTGTCACAGTAGAGAGGCACATTCTTCACATTAACGTCGCAGTTGCTGAGGGTTTGCTTCATCCATAGCAATTGAGCACAGCACGAACCGACATCAATGTACTCAGCTTCAGCAGTAGAGAGTGATACGAAGTTCTCCTTTTTCGAGGACCAACATACCAAGGAGCATATGAGGAAATGGCATGTTCCTGATGTTGACTTGCGGTCCACACGATCACCAGCATAGTCAGAGTCTGAATATCCAATGAGATCAAAAGCCGAGCCCTTAGGATACCATAATCCAAGTGTTGTAGCGTGAGCTAGATATCGAAGAATATGCTTCACAGCCTTATGGTGTGATTCCTTTGGTGTAGCTTGAAAATGGGCACACATGCTAACACTAAGCATAATATCTGGCCTAGATGCACACAAATACAATAAAGAGCCAATGATGGAGCGGTATACCTTTTGATTGAACTCAATACCATTTTCATCTGTGCATAAATGGCCATTTTTGGGCATAGGGATTTTGATGCCTTTGCAATCTTGCATGCCGAATTTCCTCAATACATCCTTGAGGTATTTCTCCTGAGATATGAAGATGTCGTTGTGCTGTTGACGTATCTGAAGACCTAAGAAGAATTTCAATTCTCCCATCATAGACATTTGATATTCTTCACTCATCATATAGGCAAATTCATCACTATAACATTGGTCAGTACAGCCAAAAATGATTTCATCAACATATATTTGCCACACGAATAGTTTGTCATCATAAGTTTTGGAGAAAAGAGTTGGGTCAAGTGAACCGGGTTCGAAGCCTTTCTTCATGAGGAATTCCTTCAAAGTATCATACCATGCCCGAGGGGCCTGCTTGAGGCCATAGAGGGCCTTATTGAGTTTGAAGACTTTGTCAGGATGCTTTGGATCTTCAAAACCTGGGGGTTGAGCAACATATACTTCTTCCTCAAGCATACCATTGAGGAATGCACTTTTCACATCCATTTGACATAGGATGATATTGTGATGGTTAGCATAAGCAAGTAATATGCAAATAGCCTCAATTCTAGCAACAGGTGCAGAAGTTTCATTGAAGTCAATTCTTCAACCTGTGTGTAGCCTTGAGCTACCAGCCATGCCTTATTCCTCACCACAAGGCCATTTTCATCTTGCTTCTTGCGGTAGATCCATTTGGTGCCGATGATATTGTGCTTGCATGGGTCTAGTCGCTTGACAAGTTCCCACAAATTGTTGAGCTCAAACTAATGTAATTCCTCTTGCATCGCTTGAATCCACTCAGGCTCCAGAAATGCTTCATCTACTTTGGTGGGTTCTGTGATAGAGACAAAAGCAAAGTGCCCACAAAAGTTAGAAAAATGTGAAGCTTTTGAGCATGTGAGAGGACCTGATGCTTTGATGTCGTTGATGATTCTCTCAATCTCCACTTCATTAGCAACGCGAGGATATGATTTTGTAGGGATAACTTATTCTAGCATTGATATTTTGAAAGACATGGTTGCTTTGTCGATATACTTGAGTATCTAAATTATTATGTCAACACTAGACTATTGCCTTGAATCACATAAAAGTCCAATTGTCCATGCTATAAAAGAAAAAAATATGATATGACACGTTAAACAGCACTCCACATCAAAGATTCTGTTTTTATCACTTACCTACTCGAGGACGAGTAGGAGTTAAGCTTGGGGATGCTGATACGTCTCCAATGTATCTATAATTTTTGATTGTTTAATGCTTTTATATTATCAATCTTGGATGTTTTATAATCATTTTATAGTCATTTTATATCATTTTTTGGTACTCACCTATTCACATAGTGCCAAATGGCAGTTCCTGTTTTTTCTATGTTTTTTACATCGTAGTAAATCAATATCAAACGGAGTCCAAATACCACGAAACATTACAGAAATTTTTTATGGGCAAGAAGGAACACAACGGGCCCTGGTTGGACCTGGGGGAGTCCCGAGGAGGGGACAACTCACCAGGGCGTGCCAGGAGGCCCAGCCACGCCCTGGTGGGTTGTGCCCACCTCGGGTGCCCCCCGGACCACCTATTTGCTCTATAAATACCCAAACATTTCATAAACCCTAGGGGAGTCAACAAAATATTCATCCAGCCACCGTAGAGTCCAGAACCACCAGATCCAATCGAGACACCATCTCGGATGGGGTTCACCACCTCCATTGGTGTCTTTTCGATGATGCGTGAGTAGTTCTTTGTAGACCTTCGGGTTCGTTGTTAGTAGCTAGATGGCTTCATCTCTCTCTCTGTCTCTTGATTCTCAATACAATGGTCTCTTGGAGATCCATATGATGTCACTCTTTTTGTGGTGTGTTTTTGGGGATCTGATGAACTTTGAGGTTATGATCAGTCATATCTTTTTATATCCATGAAAGTTATTTAAGTTTCTTTGATCTCTAATATGCATGATCTCTTATAGCCTCGTATTTCTTCTCCGATGTTTGGGTTTTGTCTGGCCAACTTGACCTATTTATCTTGCAATGGGAAGAGGTGCCCGGTAGTGGGTTCGATCTTACGGTGCTTGATCCCAGTGACAGAAAAGGGAACCGGCACGTATGTAATATTGCTACTAAGGATAAAAAGACGGGATCTATATCTATGCAATAGATAAACAGATCTTGTCTACATCATGTCATCATTCTTATTGCATTACTCTGTTTTTCCATGAACTTAATACACTAGATGCATGCTGGATAGCGGTCGATGTGTGGAGTAATAGTAGTAGATGCAATCAGGAGTCGGTCTACTAATCTTGGACGTGATGCCTATGTAATGTAATTGCCTCGATATTTTCATAATTATTTGAGGTTCTATCAATTGCCAAATAGTAATTTGTTTACTCACCATTTGCTATTTTTTCTCGAGAGAAGCCACTAGTGAAACCTACGGCCCCAGGGCCCCTTACTCATATATTTGCTTGTGATCTACTTTTCCATTGCATTTTTATTCAAATCTATTAAACTAAAAATAAAAAAAATACTTTTCTGCAATTTATTTTATTTGCGATTATTTCAATCTACTAGAATTTTCTGGCATCGTTACCCGAAAGGGATTGACACCCCCTTTAACACGTCGAGTTGCGTGGTCTTGTTATTTGTGTGCAGGTGTCGTTTACGTTGTGTTGTTTGGTTCTCCTACTGGTTTGATAACCTTGGTTTCTTCACTGAGGGAAATACCTACCGTCGCTATGCTACATCATCCCTTCCTCTTTGGGGAAATACCGAAGTAGTCCAAGTAGACAGGAGCTTTTCTGGCGTTATAACCAGAGAGCAATCAAAAGGAATTTCTAGCGCCGTTGCCGGGGAGGATCTTCTTCACAACCAGGTTCCTAATCACAAATCTCATCTCCTCGCAATTTACATTATTTTCCATTTGCCTCTCATTTTCCTCTCCCCCACTTCACAAAAAATTGCTGTTTTATTCGCCTCTCTTTTCCGTTCACCGTTTTCTTGCCGGGTCTGTTTTTGTGTGCACTCTTATTTGAGTAGTCATGATGCCCCAAGGAAAATATTATGATGTTCCTTACCCAAATATTTTTCTTGAAATTGAGAACAGTACTAAGGAATATATGACTGCACAATTTGAGCATAATAAGTATTTTACTGAAGAACTTAAGGTGCACTCTGTTTTTCTTGATGCTACTACAAAACAACTTGATGATATCAGTAGAGAAGTTTGCAATCTTCAATCTAAGTATGCTTTTGCCGAAAGTTTGCTAGGAAAAATATCCGATCGACAAGCTACCTTAGTAAATCAAACGGCCGCTAAACCAATCTCACTAGAGGATAAAATTGGTGAAGATCTTAAAATGATTGGTGTTTCTTCTATATATTCCTTGTTTAGTAAATTTAATATTGATGAAAAAGGGACTTGAAAAGAGTCAACTTTAGGTAGAAGGCGTCCCCATATTTCAGAGGGTGAAAATCTTGTTGAAAAAATTGATGAAAGTGGGATTGAAGAGGTCAAAACTTTAGCTAGTGATGTGCCCACTCTTTTGGATTACGAAGACTTTAATTATGATAGTTGCTCTTTGATTAGTTGAATTTCTTTGTTGCAATCCATGATAAATTCACCCCATGCTTATGAACAAAATAAAGCTTTTACTACACATATAGTTGATGCTATGATGAGAGATCTTGAAGAAAAATTGGAATTAGAAGTTTCAATTCCTAGAAAATTGCATGATGAATGGGAACCTACTATCAAAGTCTAGATTAAAAATTATGAGTGTTTTTCTTTGTGTGAATTGGGTGCTAGTGTTTCTACAATTCCGAAATCTTTATGTGATGTGCTTTGTCTTACCGATCTTGAATCATGCTCTTTGAATTTGCACTTGGCGGATTCTACTATTAAAAAGCCTATGGGAAGAATTAATGATGTTCTTATTCTTGCAAATAGGAATTATGTGCCTACAGATTTTATTGTTCTTGATATTGACTGCAATCCGTCTTGTCCAATTCTTCTTGGTAGACTTCTTGATATGAAAGAAGACAATATTAAGTCCAATTTCCTATGAGGAAGGGTATGGAACACTTTCCTAGAACGAGAATTAAGCCACCCTATGAATCAATTATGAGGGCATCTTATGCATCTCGAACCAAAGATGACAAAACTTAGATCCTTGCTTTATGCCTAGCTAAGGGCGTAAAACTATAGCGCTTGTTGGGAGGCAACCCAATGAATACAATTTATTTTTGCTCTTTGCTTCCTGTTTTTGTGTGTTAGCACAATTATGCTACTGCTATGATTGTGTGTTTTATGTTTTAATTAGTATTTGTGGCAAGTAAAGCCTTTAGGATCTTCTGGGGTGATAGTTGTTTGATCTTGCTAGAAAAAAAAGAAACTTTCACGCTCACGAAATTAATTTCCATATTTTATCAGAGAGTAATAAAATACCCAATTCGACCTGGAGTAGATCAATATACAAATTTCTTAGGTCATCCTAATTTTTCAGAATTTTTGGAGTTACAGAAGTGTTCAAAATAGTCATATTCCTATAGACTGTTCTGTTTTGACAAATTCGGTTTTCTTCGTGTTGTGTGCTTATTTTGCTGCCTCTATGGTTTTTTTAATGAGTTTTTGCCATAGAAAAGTTGGAATACAGTAGATATAATACAAAAACAAAATATGAGTTGGTTTTATACATCACTTATAGTAGTGGTTTATTATTCTTATACTAACGGATCTCACGAAGGTTTTGTTGAGTTTTGTGTGATTGAAGTTTTCTAGTTTTGGGTTTTCTTATGATGGATAAAGGAAGGATGGAATAGCCTAAGCTTGGGGATGCCCCGGCATCCCAAGATATTATCAAAAAATGAGCAACCAACTAAACTTGGGGATGCCCCCGAGTGGCATCCCCTCTTTGTTCCAACAAGTAAGGTATTTTACTCAAGACTATATTTTTATTCGTCACATGATATGTGTTTTTCTTGGAGCTTCTTGTATGATATGAGTCTTTGCTTGTTTTATTTTGTGTTTTATGTCATCAATCCTTGCTGGACACACCTATTTGAGAGAGCCAAAATTATATCATGACTTGTTAGAATTGCTCTCTGTGCTTCACTTAAATCTTTTACGAGCTAGGACTTGCTCTAGTTCATCACTTATATATTTTTGAGCATGGTGTGCTCAGTATTTTTGAAAATATGCTCTCTTGCTTCACTTAGATTTATTTGAGTGTTAGTAAATTTTTTAAGAAATTCTCTCTTGCTTCACTTAAATTATTTTGAGAGAAAGAAATATTATGCTCATGATCTTCACTTATATTTGTTTGAGCTTATGAAAAGCAACACATGAAAATTAGTCCCAAAGAGATAGATATCCAAGCAGGATAAAGAAAAGAAAAATGTCATGAATATCACTGGACAAAAAAACATGATTCTTAGTAATAGTTTTGAGATTTGATGATGTGATATGTGAGTTATGTTGATGAGTAATTATGCTCTAGTAGGAAAATTGGTGTTAAGGTTTGTGATTCCTGAAGCATGCACGTATATTCTCTCGTTATGCTATGATGTTGGAGCATGATTTATTTTTTCTTGTCTTCCTTATGAGTGGCGATCGGGGACGAGCGATGGTCTTTTCCTACCAATCTATCCCCCTAGGGGCATGCGTAGTAGTACTTTGCTTCGAGGGCTAATTAACTTTTGCAATAAGTACATGAGTTCTTTATGACTAATGTGAGTCCATGGATTATACACACCCTTACCTTTTTGCAATTTGCTAGCCTCTACGGTACCGTGCATTGCCCTTTCTCACATTGAGATGTGGTGCAAACTTCGCAGGTGCATCCAAACCCCGTGATATGATATGCTCTATTACACATAAGCCTCATTATATCTTCCTCAAAATAACCACCATACCTAACTATTATGGCTTTTCCATGGCCATTCCGAGATATATTGCCATGCAACTTCCACCTCTTCCGTTTGATGACTTAAGCATTCATTGTCATATTGCTTTGCATGATCATATAGCTGGCATAGTGTTTGTGGCTCAGCCACCGTTCATCATTTTTCATACATGTTACGCTAGATTATCGCCAAAGGAATTTATATAGAGTCATATTTTTTCATAGGTATCGAGTTATAATTTTTATTTATTTTGAATTATAAGTAAATAGAAGTGTGATGATCATCATTATTCATTTTTAGAGCAGTGCCCCAGTGAGGAAAGGATGATGGAGACTATGATTCCCCCACAGGTCGGGATGAGACTTCGGACAATGAGAGAAGAAAAAAAGTAAAGAAAAGAAAAAATAGAAAAATAGAAAAAAGAAAAAATAAATAAACAAACAGGGAAGGGGCATTGCTAGTATCCTTTACCACACTTGTGCTTCAAAGTAGCACCAAGTTTTTCATATGGAGAGTCTCCTATGTTGTCACTTTCATATACTAGTGGGAATATTTCATTATAGGATTAGATGCACACCCACTCAGTTTTCATATTGATCTTTCATACAATTATAGCTCTTGGTGCATTCATTGCATGGCAATCCCTACTCCTCACGTTGATATCGATTGATGGGCATCTCCATAGCCCGTTGGTTAGCCGCATCGATGTGAGACTTTCTTACCTTTTTGTCTTCTCTATATTTACCCCTATTATCATACTCTATTCCACCCATAGTGCTATATCCATGGCATGCGCTCATGTATTGCATAAGAGTTGAAAAAGCTGAAGCGCGTTAGAAAGTACGAACTAATTGCTCGGCTTGTCATCGGGGTTGTGCATGATAAATACTTTGTGTTAGGAAGACAGAGCATGACAAGAGTATATGATTTTGTAGGGATAACTTATTTTAGCATTGATATTCTGAAAGACATGGTTGCTTGTTGATATACTTGTGTATCTAAATTATGATGTCAACACTAGACTATTGCCATGAATCACTTAAACGTCCAATTGTCCATGCTATAAAAGAAAATAATATGATATGACATGTTAAATAGCACTCCACATCAAAAATTCTGTTCTTATCACTTACCTGCTCGAGGACGAGTAGGAGTTAAGCTTGGGGATGCTGATATGTCACCAACGTATCTATAATTTTTGATTGTTTCATGCTGTTATATTATCAATCTTGGATGTTTTATAATAATTTCATAGTCATTTTATATCATTTTTTGGTGCTAACCTATTGACATAGTGCCAAGTGCCAGTTCCTGTTTTTTTTCTGTGTTTTTTACATCGCAGAAAATCAATATCAAATGCATTCCAAATTCCACAAATCTTTACGGAGATTTTTTATGGGCCAGAAGGAACACAACGGGCCCTGGTTGCACATGGGGGGAGTCCCGAGGAGGGGACAACCAACCAGGGCACGCCAGGAGGCCCAGGCGTGCCCTGGTGGGTTGTGCCCCCCGGACCGCCTCTTTGTTCTATAAATACCCAAATATTCCAAAAACCCTAGGGCAGTCGACGAAATATTCATCCAGCCACCGCAGAGTCCAGAACCACCAAATCCAATCTAGACACCATCTCGGATGGGGTTCACCACCTCCATTGGTGCCTCTCCGATGATGCGTGAGTCGTTCTTTGTACACCTTCAGGTCTGTAGTTAGTAGCTAGATGGCTTCATCTCTCTCTCTTGATTCTCAATACAATGGTCTCTTGGAGATCCATATGATGTAACTCTTTTTGCAGTGTGTTTGTTGGGATCTGATGAACTTTGAGTTTATGATCAATCATATCTTTTTATATCCATGACATTTATTTGAGTTTCATTGATCCCTTATATGCATGATCTCTCATAGACTCGTATTTCTTCTCCGATATTTGGGTTTTGTTTGGCCAACTTGATCTATTTATCTTGCAATGGGAAGAGGTTCCCGATAGTGGGTTCGATCTTACGGTGCTTGATCCCAGTGACAGAAATGGGAACCAACACGTATGTATCGTTTCTACTAAGGATCAAAAGACGGGATCTATATCTACGCAATAGATAAACGGATCTAGTCTACGTCATGTCATCATTCTTATTGCATTACTCCGTTTTTCCATGAACTTAATATATAGATGCATGGTAATAGTAGTAGATGCAGGCAGGAGTCGGTATACTAATCTTGGACGTGATGCCTATGTAATGATCATTGCCTAGATATCATCATAATTATTGAGGTTCTAACAATTGCCCAACAGTAATTTGTTTACCCACCGTTTGCTATTTTTCTCGAGAGACGCCACAAGTGAAACCTACGGCCACTGGGTCTTCTTCCTCATATATTTGCTTGCAGTCTACTTTTCCTTTGCATTTTCATTCAGATCTATTAAACCAAAAATACAAATACACTTTGGTACAATTTATTTTATTGGCGATCTATTATTTCAATCTACTACAATTTTCTAACATCGTTACCGGCAAGGGATTGACACCCCCTTTAACACGTCGGGTTGCGAGGTTTTGTTATTTGTGTCCAAGTGTTTTTTACGTTGTGTTCCTTGGTTCTCCTACTGGTTCAATAACCTTGGTTTCTTCACTAAGGGAAATACCTACCGTCGCTGTGTTGCGTCATCCCTTCCTCTTTGGGGAAATACCGACGTAGTCCAAGCAGATAGGAGATTTTTTGGCGCTATAACCAGAGAGCAATCAGGGGGCACTGTCGCGGGAGAGGAGTGGCAGGGGTGCCACCGAGAGAGAGGAGAAGCAGGGGCACCATTGTTTTTGGACTATATATTGTAGAGCAACAACCCCACAGTCCTTTTTATTCTAGAATTTTTTTCCTAGGCCTATTTAAATCCGCTCCCACCGGCCTGGGGTGCTACTAAGGTCGCTGCAACCACTAGGCTACAGGCCTGTTCGCCTATGGAGGGGAGCAATGTTACCTATGGAGGAAGAGAGAGCAGCAATCGCCAAGGGAAGGGCAGACGATGTGTAGATGGAGGTTGGGGAGATCAACGATGACATTGTGGGGCGAGGGCGTGGTAGCATGCGGTGTAGAGCCATGTAGGGGAGAGAAGGCGGGCAACGTCTTGGCTTGCACAGGAGCAGTAGGCGGAGCCACCGATTGAGGGGAGAGGAGGCGGACGATGACGTGAAGTTGAAGGGAGGTGGCAGGGAGGTGAGATGTGAGTGTGAGCAGGCTGCAGGGAGGCAAGCAAGGCTTGTGTTGTCCACCTGTGCCTATGCATGTGCGGTGAGAGAGTGAGAGAAGTACTCATTTTTTCCTTCGAGAAAAGTAGCAGATGTCATGCCATGAGAGAATTTCACTGTTTTATTTCAAAATTGGAGAGAAATTTCACTTCGCCTAACATGTTACTTTTGTTATGACTAGCACATATGCCCGTGCATTGCAACAGGAGAGATATTTCTTTGCGAGAAGCAATTGGAGATATAATTGATGTACTCACCAAAAATGATCTCCATAGCGGTGCGATAGAGAGAGGAATTGTGATCTTCTCGCTGGTCATGTTTGTCCCACGAGATCTTGATAGTTGTGGGGTTAGTCGGCGTGGCGGGAACCATCCTACTCGTGCATTCTTTCCTCGAGGTCCGCCTCTATCTCAGGGTTGTGTCTGCCTCCTCATTTTGTAGCTATGCGGCGAACTTCGAGGCACAGTTGCTTCAACCACTCTATCTTAGGAAGGCGTGACCGGATGGATTACCAATTGTAGGGCATAAATCCAATTTCATTATCATATTTAGCGCATAACCAGACATCAATGTCCCCTTTTTTAGGATTTATTCTTGATCAATACTGTTTTAGCACTCACGTGCCCATAAATGTTTATTTGAAGCAAACCAACATATTCTCTTTTATTGGCCCATGAAAAAAATTGCTCCCTCGGAAGACATAGTATGGGAGTGTGGCTGAGACCCAATAGTGCCTATGCAACGGAGCAATTTTTTCTTGGGCCAACTACGTGGGGGCTACTATTCTGAATATGTGAACATTTCACCAAAACAAGAATATTTCTTCTTATTTAGCACA
This sequence comes from Triticum urartu, assembly GCF_056163025.1. Lineage (NCBI taxonomy): Eukaryota > Viridiplantae > Streptophyta > Magnoliopsida > Poales > Poaceae > Triticum > Triticum urartu. The sequence continues at coordinate 186,081,192 of NC_141873.1, read as the reverse complement.
TTTTTTTACTGCAATTTTTGCTGAAAGAACTTGAACAATTTTGAAAAACACCCAGAAAAATGGATCATTTTAAAAAATGAACCAATTTTGGAATGAGAACAAAGATTTAATGTTCTCAATATTTTTCAAAGTGGAATATTTTTTTTAATTTTGAACATTTTTCAAAAATCAAAAATTTCTCAACTCATGACATTTTATAAAATTTCAAATTTACGAAAAAAAGGAAGAAAGAAAAATAAACTTGAAAGGAAAAAAGATAAAAGAAACATGAAAGAAAAGGAGAATGAAATAGGAAAAATAAAAATAAAAACATAAAACATAAAAAAAGTGGAAAACGGTTCAGCCTAGCTTGGGCGGCCTGTGCAAATTTGCGACTATTTCACGCTCGATGCGAATAATAGGGATATCTCACCTGCGTGGGCATGGAAATAAATGGGCTGGCTTTGTGGGGCCACACTGCGGGGGGCGCATGTACGAAATTCTTGCGTTTTACCTTTTCTAATAGATAAACGGACAAAAATTTAGTACCACCTTGTGACGCCCCAAGACTGGAGCTCCAGTTGCCTTCCAGGGTTTTCAGGTTTTCGATGTGTGATTTGTTTAACTTATTGCATTCATCTTTGCATTTTTGGATTGCATCATTTCATGCATGACATTTTGTTGCATGCCCCATGTGAGATCCACGCATCACCACCTTCCTTCGTTCTCTTTTCTTTCTTTTTGCAAGTGCCATCTTGCCCTCCTTCCTTCCTTCTTATTTCTTTCATTTTGGCAAGTGTCCTTTTCCTCCTCCTCCACTAATGTTCATTATTTTCCTGGTGCTGGTTCTCCATTCCTAAACCCTCTCTATCAAATTTCAAATCCTTTGGAGTTGTTTTGGTTAGGTTCAAAAATGCCTCAAGTTTGAATCATATTTAAACTTGTTTTATTTTTCTACCTCTAAAAATGTCCAAACCAATTTTATCAAATAGGGCATGAATTCAAGGTCATGAGGATATTTTTATATTTCTCATACACCTCTTCTTTTCCCCGGTGATTTTATCTTTATTTTCTGATTGAAGAAAATTAGAGAGAGGAAACAGCAGTTTCGGGACAGCCGCAGCCCACCTGGGCCTCTCCATCACCAACCGGCCTGGTAGACCTCCTCTCACTGGGCCTCTCGCGCCGGCCCAACAGCCCCGCTGTAGTCCCTAACCCTAGCCCCAGCCTCTCCCGATCGCATTCCCTCCTCCCCCACATCTTCCCTCGCGCCGCCAGGTCCTCTCGCCCGAACCCATCTCTTCGATCCCCATCTCCCTCGCGCAGCTACCGCCCGATCCCCTCGCCACCTCCACCGCGAGAACCCCTCATACCAGTGCCCGCTCCCCAGCACGGCCTCTTGTCCTAGCAGCGTCATCGAACCAACCTCGTCCCTCCCGCACGCTCTCGGCTCCTCTCGCCATCCTCTGCTTCGACCGTCACCGACATCCGCCGCCGCTTGGAGCTGCTTGAGCCCACCGGGTTCCCAGTGCCGCCCCATGGCGCCCGCGGCCCCCCTGGTCCAGTGAGCCCTAGCCCCGCCGCCACTGAAGGTCGACCCGGCGCCCGATCTCCTCCATGGCCTCCTCCTTGTCCAGGAGAGCCGACGCCCTGTTCGGAAGCCATGGCGCCACTGCGAGTCTCTCTCTTGATGTCATGCCGTGCTACATCCCGCGAACCTGCCTGCCTCCTTGACCTCCAGGCCACCCAGTCGCGCCCTTCTTCTCTTGACTGAGGCCGCCGCCGGCGCCCCAAGCGCCCAGCGCCCGCTTCTGCCATGGACTTTCTCCTCCCGTGCCTATAGCCACTCCATCCTACTGCTGCTCTTCCCGTGATGCGCCGCGCCGTCGTCGACCTCCTGTTTTCGTGGGACCACTGCCTCGCTGCCTCGTGGGCCTCCGCCTCTGTTGCCTCCATTTGGGGCTGTTTCGTTTTGGGCTTCATGGAAACGTCCTCTCCGACAAGTGTACGAGTATACAGTGTCGCGTCCAGTACCTTTGCCGGCGTCTCCGGAACCGCCAAGGCTTGCAAGTCCACCAAGACCTCGACCTCAGTACATGTACGACTATAACGTGAACGAGTACCACGATGACCCTCAAAGAGCTCGGATCCGTCAAGTTCGACTACAACATGTGTACAACTACGCGGACTCGCCAAGTACCATCGAACCGCGAAGACTCTGTGGTCGTCAAGATCCTCGTTGTGACCTCGAACATCTACGGAATGTGCACAACTACAAAAATGGGTTCCACTACCGGTGCCGAAGACCCGTGTAACGGTATCGTCAAGTCCGACCACCATCGTGTGAACAACTACTTCCACTACCGCTGTCGCGAGAACGCCTACCTCCCTCTACGAACTTGATCTGTTCCGATAAGGCACGCTTCGAAAGGTATAACCTTCGACACGACCGTCCGTGGACCGAATGCATGTTTTGTGATACGAGATGAACCCCGTGTTTGCAGCGTGCCCGTTTGTTACGTGTACGACCCTCGGTTGCCATGCCGCCGACACCTAGGACACCCGGTATCCGGGAGCGCCCCACCTTCTTTCGCTCGCTCCCGCCACTTCCTTTTGCACCAGTATCTCTATAAGCTACCGGAACCGATATGTTGCCGTGGCATCACTTTCAGATTCGTTGCCGTGGCACCCCTTTCGTTTCCGCCACGATGACAAATGCCTCGTATCTAATCATGCCAACATTTTCATAAATATTGCATAAAACTTGCTCATGTCACCCGCATCATGATAACAACAACTAAAATGTTTAAAATTGTTGTTTTCATTAAATTGCTAAATGCATATGGGGATTTTCCGAACTTGTCGTTTTGTTGTTCTGGCATCATTTAAACTTGCCTAGATAGATAATTTCTTATGCTTCCCATCTTGCCATGCTAACAACATTTAATATTGTTGAGTACCTAAACAAGAGAGAACTAAATAAGTCATGTGGTGTTTCGTCAATATGCAACTCGTTGCATATCGAGCTCCATTTAATTTGTAGGATTGTTTGTGCATTTTGCCATGCCATGCCTCATTTAAACCGGACATGCATCATACCTGGTTGTGCATCATGCCATGCTTATGTGATGGTTGTTTACTTTGTTGTTTGCTTCTTTCCGAGTTGCTTCTCGCGTTAGCTTTGGTTTCGTTCCGGAGATGTGGGGATTCGTTCGACTACGTCCGTTTATCTTCTTCATGGACTCGTTCTTCTTCCTTGCGGGATCTCAGGCAAGATGACCATACCCTCGAAATCACTTCTATCTTTTCTTGCTAGTTGCTCGCTCTTTTGCTATGCCTATGCTGCGATACCTACCACTTGCTTATCATGCCTCCCATATTGTTAAACCAAGCCTCTAACCCACCTTGTCCTAGCAAACCGTTGTTTGATAATGTTACCGCTTTGCTCAGCCCCTCTTATAGCGTTGTTAGTTGCAGGTGAAGATTGAAGTTTGTTCCTTGTGGGAACATGGAGATGTTGTTCCTTGTTGGAACATGTTTACTTGTTGGGATATCACAATATCTCCTATCTAATTAATGCACCTATATACTTGGTAAAGGGTGGAAGGCTCGGCCTTATGCCTGGTGTTTTGTTCCACTCTTGCCACCCTAGATTCCATCATATCGGTGTTATGTTCCTGGATTTTGCGTTCCTTACGCGGTTGGGTCATAACGGGAACCCCTTGATAGTTCGCCTTGAATAAAACTCCTCCAGCAAGGCCCAACATTGGTTTTACCATTGGGCACCTAGCCTTTTCTTTCCCTTGGGTTGGCCAGCCCAAGGGTCATCTTTATTAAACCCCCCGGGCCAGTGCTTCTCTAAGTGTTGGTCCAACCCAGAGCACCATGCGGGGCCGTCCCTGGGCAACTTGGGTTACGTTGGCTCCTGCACGCTTAGCTTATCTGGTGTGCCCTGAGAACGAGATAGGTGCAGCTCCTATCGGGATTTGTCGGCACAGCGGGTGGTCTTGATGGACTTGTTTTACCATTGTCGAGGATGTCTTGTAACCAGGATTCCGAGTCTGATCGGGATTTCCCGCTAGAAGGAATATCCTTCGTTGACCATGAGAGCTTGTGATGGGCTAAGTTGGGACATCCCTACAAGGATTTGAAATTTCGAAAGCCGTGCCCGCGGTTATGGGTAGATGGGAATTTGTTAACGTCCGGTTGTAGAAAACCTGAAGTTGACCTTAATTAAAATACATCAACCGTCTGTGTTACCGTGATGGTCTCTTCTCGGCGGGGTCCGGGAAGTGAACACGGTGTTGGAGTTATGCTTGACGTAGGTTGTTCTAGGATCACTCCTTGATCATAGATTCTTGACCGTGCTTTTGCCTTCTCTTCTCGCTCTCTTTTGCGTATAGGTTAGCCACCATATTTGCTAGTCGCTTGCTGCAGCTCCACCTCATACCTTTATCTTACCTATAAGCTTAAATAGTCTTGATCGCGAGGGTGCGAGATTGCTGAGTCCCCGTGACTCACAGATACTTCCAAAACCAGTTTGCAGGTGCCGATGTTACCGAGCAGGTGACGCAACCAAGCTCAGGAGGAGCTCGATGAAGTTTGTCTCGCTATGTTGTTTCGTTTCCAGTTGATCAGTAGTGGAGCCCAGTCGGGACGATCGGGGATCTGTGTAGCTTTTGGGGTAGTCTTCTTTTATTTTGGTTCCGTAGTCGGACCTTGATTGTATCTGGTTGTTGTAATGCTTTATATTCATGTATTGTGTGAAGTGGCGATTGTAAGCCAACTATGTATCTCTTTTCCCTTATGTATTACATGGGTTGTGTGAAGATTACCTCATTTGCGACATTGCTTTCAATGCGGTTATGCCTCTAAGTCGTGCTTCGACACGTGGGAGATATAGCCGCATTGAGGGCGTTACACACCTCGAACAGAAGAAAAATATTTTCAGTGGCGAAGGAATGAAAAAACCCAGAGAAAGGCACATTGCTTTATTAGTAGGTATACAAAAGAAACTTGTATATGTTGGAGGTCAAAGTCACAATATATATGATGTGCATACCAAGTCACCTCTGTCGTCAGAAGAGCCATAGCTCTCAACTCAGCCTTTGCACTCGAACGAGAAACTGCAGTCTATTTCTTTGTTTTCCAGGCAATGAGAGAACCACCAAGAAAAACATAGTAAGCAGAAAGTTAACGGCGATCAGAAGGATCACTGGCCCATGTATCATCTGAATAGGTATGGAGTTGTAATGAGCTAGAATGATGAAAAAAGAGGCGATGAGAGGTCATGCCATGAAGAAATCTTAGAACAAGAAGAAGGTGAATGTAGTGAACTGAAGTGGTTTCAGAAACAAACTGACTCAGAATATGGACATGATAGGAGATATCCAGGCGAGTGACAGCAAGACACACAAGATTCCTAACAAGATGACGATAATGTGTCGGATCAAACAAGAGCTCACCATCAGACGCGTGAAGGTTAACACTGAGCTCCATAGGAGTCTCAGCAGTGCACTAATCACTAAGAGCCGCATGAGAAAGAAGATCCTGGTTATACTTTTCTTGGGAAATAGGAAAGCCATTAGAGGTGGAGGAAACCTCAATCCCAAGAAAGTAACCAAGGGGACCAAGATCAGACATAAGAAACTGCTCACTGAGACGTTCCTTGACAAAGGCAATGCAGTTAGAATCGTCGCCAGTGATGATCATGTCATCAACATATAGAACAAGAAGAGAGCGACCACGAGAGGGAAGGTGGACAAATAGCGCTCGGGGGCTTGCATAAGGACATATAGAGAGTGACGAAGATGGCTGCACTAGCGGCCTGGTACGGCCCAGTTCCAGTAGCACGACTCAAGACCCTCATGAGGGGCCAAGCCTTATGAGGCGGACGACGCGAAGACCTCCCTGGGGGCAGCCTCGCTAGGCTGGCTCCCGAGGAGCGGAGATATCTATCCAGGGCACACCTCACGAGGTTCACACGACGTGAGCCATGATGACCAAGGCCAGGCGAGTGCCAGCGGGCGCAGCGTACCATTTTCCTCTTTGGTGCCAAGGGGGCAAGCGCAGGCGCAGAGTCCCGAGGAATCAAGCAAAGGTTTCCCTATTTGCGCAATAATACCAAGACCTCCAGGACAGAGATCATTGCGGATCCCACTACAACGTCACCACCAGAGTCTGTACAGGAGAAGACTACTTTTGTCAGGATAGCTTGTACTAGTTGTCTCCCTTCAAGCTTGACCGTTGTGGGATCCCTTCCCGCTTATATTTGGGAATAGGACCAAGGCTACTATAAATAGGACTTATCCACCACCGTAGAATGGACGGATGATTCAGACCTTCCTCTCACCCACCAGCTCATAGAGCTCAAGAACACCTCACCTCTTGAGGTTGTTCAACCACTATAATAGTTCATCCTCAGCCCCTAGAGGCAATCCACCATGAAGTTGGAGTAGGGTATTACACTGCAAGGTGGCTCGAACCATAAACTGATGTGTCCCTTGTCCCTTGGGTTTGTTGAGTTAAGCTATGGAATCGTTTGGCAGGCAGGTCGAGGAGAAAGAGTTCTTCCTACGCACCCCAGTGTTCGAACTTCTCAAGGGTCCGCGGAGCCCTGAATCCGACAAATACCAAGGTGGTGGCTGCATACAAACTTGCTCACGCAACTCACCATTAAGAAAGGCCTTCATAACATCGAGCTGAGACATGTACTAGTGGCAAACAAAGGCCACAATGAGAATTGTGTGGACAGTGGTCATATGGGCCATAGGAGCAGAAGTCTCATCATAATCACGACCATGCTCCTGCTGGAATCCACAAGCCACAGAGAACCATTAGAGCGAGTCTTAATCTTATAGACCCACTTACAGGTTGGGACAAACACTAGGAGTAGGAGAAACCACCTCCCATGTGCCGGTGCACTCAGGGGAAACCATCTCTTCTGCCATCACAAACTGCCATTCAGGATGAACAATATCATCCTGATAAGAAGTTGGCTCAAGAACGGTCGAAAGAGCATAGTGAGAAGAAGAATATCAGTCAAGGCATGGACAAAGCCGAGAATGAAAAACATAAGTCGGTTGAGAGGAGGAAGATGAGACACCAGAAGTAGAGGGAACATCGGTAGACTCATCCACAACACGTGAATGACGAGTATAATGGAAAGGAAATGATTGAAAAGGTGGAATCACTTGCGGTGGAGACTGGGAATGTATTAGTGATGAAGGTGAAGAAGGGGAAAGTATCGATGATGAAGGTGGAGAGAGATGCGATGAGGGAGGAGAATAAACCATAGGAGAGGACGACGTCAGATCTGCAATAGTGGGACGAGGAGTAGGAATACTGGGCATAGAGGGAGGTGTATCCGGAAACATAAGAAAATAGATGCCCTCTTTGGAAAACGCCGAGGAGGCTGCACTACAAAAAAAGACACATCCGTGACATTATGGGTTGAACGAATTATTTTTGTCATGCTTATGACACTTCTATGACGCTAATTGTGACAAAAACACGTATCATCATAGATGAGGTGGGCTCCAACTTCTATGAAAAAAATCATGACAAAAAATGGGCTTTTCGTTCTAGGCAGGCCGGACACGCACCTGCATGACATTCTTTGGGCCCTCCATGACGGAAACAATCGTGATAGAAGCGATGGCGAGGAAAATATCGGGGAGTTCCCGGTTATGGTGGGTGGTTGGGGCCGAGCGATGCACTTTGGTTTGTGAGTATCTCTCTCATACGTGCGTGTGTGCGAGGCGTTGGCTCTAACTGAACTCGAGCGACCGCAGAAGTTACATTACTGAACCCGAACGATCGATCCCTTGGTTGTTAGCTGAACCCGAGCGATCGCACTAGTTACGTTACTGAACCCGAGCGATCTATCCCTTGGCTCTTAACTGAACCCGAACGATTCACTCGCTGTCGCTGCTAACTGAACCCGAGCTACTCCTTCGCTGGTACTGATAACTGAACCCGAGTGATCAATCACTACTGATGCTTACTGAAGCCGATCGAGCCCGTGTACGAGACCTAGCCAGCCGGGGTTGGGTTTCCTCTAGATGAACAATGACCGTTGCTACCGTGCATGCGGTACGTAGAACGAGTCGAGACGTGGTGAGTCAAGCCGGTTGGTTGGCTGTTGATGAACAGTTCTCAGTGGGGGTTGGATGAACAGGACCCCGTGGTAGTAGGCCGTTGCCGCTGGATGAACAAGACCCCGTGGAGGTGGACACACCCCAGCCGTTGGGATTGGATGAGCAGGAGCTCATGGAGGCTATATGAACAATAGTTGGTGGAGCCTGGATGAAAAGTAGCTCATGGAAGAACAGTAGCTGGTGGAAGCAGGAGGAAGACGCGATGGATGAATAGTCGCAGGTGGAGGCTGGAGGAAGTCGACGGTGCATGAACAGTAGCCCATGGAGTCCCGTTTTGCGGTACGCCACACCCCTCCCGATGAACAAGACCCTGTTTCAGTGGTTGGCGCTCCAACAGAAGTCCATTTCCTCCATTTTGCCATACACCACACCCCTTCCGATGAACATGACCCTGTTTCAATCGTAGGCGCTCGGGCAGAAGCCAGTTTCCTCCGTTTTGCGATACGCTAGACCTCTCCTGATGAACAGGATCCCGTTTCGACTGTAGGCGGTCGAACATAAGGCCGTTTTCTCCGTTCTGCGGTACGCCATGCCTTATTTTGGCTTTTTCGTCCTAGCCGGTTGGCTCCCGATGAACAGGACGCATTCCGCTACTTCCAATGAACATCACGCAGTTTCTCTATTTCGACCCAGCAGGTTGGCTGCTGATGAACATGATGTCGTTGTTGCTGTCCGCTGCCTCTCCATGTACACGAGCCCCGTTCGTAAGTATGCGCGAGTAGGCATTCGAGACCCCGCCCGTATGTACGTACGTGGCTATTATTTTTTGGCATTTGACTGAACGTACATGTACACAATTTAGAAGGGACTGCCTAAACTGCTACGTTGGGGGCTCTACAACTACACATGCTGCTGCTTGCTCGGCCACGGTTCAATGTTGCATAGAGACTATCGGTGCAACATACCTTGGGTCTGTTGCCCACAGCGTGAATAGGCCTAAGAGCAAGATTGCAACATCCAAGACCAGACCAGGCAAAAGTGATTAGCTCTTAGAGGAATCAGAGTGAGGATCAAGAAGACCAAGTCAAGCCAAAGGAGCAAGACACCACTAAGTGGAAACCTCCCTTTTTGGGCAAGCGAGCCTGGCCAGGTCAAGGTTACCCTAAAGACAAGCCTCAAGACCGTCCCGGCATGCCTTCCAAGCCCTACGAAGGCAAACTACCCTGCCAAGGCTCCACCACTCCACCTCAAAGCGACGCAAGTCATAGATTAGTGCAGTGTCAAGCCCCCAAGTGACTAAGCGGCCGTCTCTTAACACATGGCAGCCACTTGTGAAGTGAATCGCCTCCAAATGACACCCGTCCAAAGACGTGTCAGGCAGACTGACAAGAAGGTGTCATAACAGCCTGGCAAGGCTTGCCAGGCATGCCATGATGTGACACTAAGCGGCGCATTTAACACGCTCTGCCCTCTCTGCAGAGTTAGGTATGATAGCATTGTTTGCTACCTAATCATTACACAATGACTGATTTGCCATTTTGGTGACCCTTTGATCTATAAAAGGAGGCCCATGGCAACCATAGAAAGGATTCGGACCCTTGTAAACTCATACGCGCGTAGCTGCTCTCACCCTGAGGTAACCCTGTCAGGCAAGAGCGCTGCTTCTCCACCATGGTCCTCCCATCAATCCACTAAACCAAGAGTCAGATTTTATGCCTCACGGCGGCCCGAACCTGGGTAAAATTGCCCGTGTGATCTCCGCCGTGCTGCGCGAAATTCTCCACTCTTTGTGCACTGTGCTCATTCCCCCTGCCGAAACATAAGGGGCTCATGGACCCATAGGTGGTCGTGGTTTCCCATGACATGTTTGGTGCACCAGGTAGGTGGAAGCGCTTGCGCGAACCCGAGAAGCGTACGCAGTGCGTCATCTTCACCGTCATTTTCTTGATCGACGACTCCATTGTCCATGGCGCCCAGGAAGAAGCCCGGTGCCGCAGCTCACCCGTCCACCTCGAAGGCCCCATTGCACGCGGCCGCCGATGCCGCGGGGGCTTCGGGGGCGCACGGGAATGTGGACGATGCAGGGGCTACAGGGGTGCACGGGAATGTGCTCCGCGCAGGCCGCGCCGACACCACTTCCCCTACGGCAGAAATAGCAGCAGGAGGCACCGAAGAAGGAAAGGACCAACAACATCCTAGCGACCATGCTCCACAAGGTACTGGTGGAGAGATCATTTCGTCTGCACCTCTAGGACAGGACGAAGGGCACAACCGCAGCGATGGCAGTCGTTCGGGGGTGAATCGCAACTCTTTGGCCGCTCCCGCTTCGGGCGCGGCCGCAGGGCATGCGCTCCCCGGAAAGAGCTGACCCAGCCAATGCACCAAACGGAGCTGCTGGTCCTCAAGCAGCTCCACCTCGTCACAACACCATCCTGGCGACTGGCTCGAAATGATGATAACACGGCGCGACCACTATCGGCAGCATCAGGAGCTGAGAGACGTTACGATCTACAACATCATCCATGCCAAGAATCGCTTCGGAGGCCATGGTGCGGGCCCAGCTACTGTTGCGATTTCCACTGGCAGTTGATCCGATGGATGAGTGGAGAGCCACCATTCAAAGCCTGATTGGTTTTGCCGAGGCGGGAAGATGACAGTGAGCTGGCCCGCCATGGCCTCCCCAGGCGACGACGATAGCCCACGCTGCTAGCCGTGTGGGAGGGGCGACCCACATAGTGCAATCCCCTCCACGGCAGCCGACACGGGAGCCACGCGACCAAGAACCCGACGATGTCTCGATGGCTTTGTCTGACCCTCGAGCACATCAAGGCCAATGTCGAGTCCTAGAGGACAGGGAAAGGGAAGGCGCACGCGTCACCATCGAGCGACGCCACGACACCCACCGCCACTCCAATGTGCGTGATAGACCCGACGTCGACGAGCCCATGCTCGGTGAAGGTGCGTACCTGCCTTTCGAGGTTAGGTGCCCCACCTTCACTCGTGAGTTGTGGCATGTCCGTTGGCCATCTACTCGCTCGTTTAGGCTAGAAATACTAGAGAAGTATGATGGGAGACTGAACCGAGTAGAGTTCTTGAGAATCTACCCCATCGATGTTTAAGCTGCCAGGGGAAAGAGATGAAAAGGTGTTCGCCAACTACTTCCCTTTGGATCTCAAGCCAAATGTGAGGTCTTCATTGATGCACCTGCCGGAGAACTCGATTTCGACCTGGGCTGACCTGTGCCATGAGTTTGTTGGCGCCTTCATTGGCAGCCATTAAGAACCAGGGTGACCCAGCGACTTGCAACTCCTCCCGCAGAAGGAAGGAGAGACTCTATGGAAGTATATGCAGTGATTCAGCCGAGTGCACAGGAACATTCCATACATCCACCCGACAGTTGTGATAGCTACGTTCCAGTCCAACGTGTGCAATCACCGGATACGTTCTAGGATGAACGTTCGGTTGCCGAAGACTATGAAGGGGCTATACACTTTGGTGGATAAGTGTTCTCGGGTAGAGCAGGGGAGGCCGCTCCCCGGTGAAGAGGATTGCATCAACATCGACTCAAAGGATGATGACGAGGCCACAAATTAGAAGAGGAGAACAGAAGCATAGCAAAAGGCGCAAAAATAAGGTGGCGATGACAGTTGAGGGGTCGAGCGCACCTAGTAGCGGCAAGAAGGCCAAGACCAAGGTTCCCGGCAAGGAAGTTGCCTCGTGCACTGATTACCGGGAAGCCGCGGTTGCCGAGAGGGCTAAGAAAGGTGATGGGCCGTACTGCAAGATTCATGGGATGAAGGGCTATGATCTCCAGGAGTGTCATCATGTTGAGCAACTCGTCAAGAAGCAGAGGGCTGAATATGAGAAGCGTGATAAGGAGAAAGGTCAAAGAGGTGCTGGCGGGAAGGGCCAAGGCGGCGGAGCAAGCCGCCCCGGCAAGGCTTCTCAGAATTAAGGAACACCCGCTGGAGGCTGTGAGAAGGAGGATTGCCATGAAGTCACCGCCAACTTAAATAGTGGTGCGTGAAGTCAACGCCATGGAGCCAGCAGAAGATTCTTGGAGGCCGCTCAAGTGGTCCTTCATGCCGCCGTAGGATGCTTCCCGTTGTTGGTCTCACCAACAACCCGCAACCTCAAAGTCACAAAGATGTTGGTTGATGCCAGGACCGGGTTGAATCTGATTTCTCCAAAGGCCATCAGCAAACTTCAGATAGTAGAGGAAGATCTCAAAGTTACTGGCACGTTTGAAGGGATCAACCCCGGCAGGATTCGTCCTAAGGGGAAGATAACACTATCGGCGATATTCAGGGGGGGTGGGGAGTTGAATTACCAGACTGAGAAGATTGTGTTTGATGTGGTCGACCTCCCCCTATTACACCTTTCATCCTTGGCCACCCAGCCTCTGGCCAAAAATTCATGGTGACATCCCACTATGCCTACTACACCTTGAAGATGCCAGGGCCGATAGGCGTCATTTCCATTCCATCAGATGAGAAGGAAGGAATCATTTGCGTGGACATGATGTACCAGGAAGTAGTCGCGCCAAAGGCCGCTGAAGCCATTGTTCCTGCTAAGGAAAGTAAAGGAAACAAGAAAGCTAACAAGGATACTAGCAAGTAATCCGGGAAGCGTACCTCTTCGGAGTACGCTGCTCCTGTTGATGACTTGCTGGAGAGTTCCAATAGCAAGAGACCCAAAGCTGCTGCACCCGCTGTGAAAAAGGTCCCAGCAAGGCTGGTTGGCTGGCAGTGATGGTACCTTCACTATCAGTGCCACCCTCGATGACAAATAGGAAACCGTGCTCGTTGCCTTCCTGTGGGAAAATATCGATGTGTTTGCCTGGCAAGCATCTGATATCCCCGGTGTTCCCATGGAGGTAATCGAGCCGTACCTTCCTATCTGCCCACATGCCTGACCCGTCAAGCAAAAGGTCCGGAAGAAAGCTTTGGAGCGGTATTAGTTCATTGTCGAGGAGATCAAGAAACTTGAGGCAACTGGTCTGGTTAGAGGAGTACTCTATCTAATGTGGTTAGCAAATCCTATGGTGGTACGCAAGGCTAATGGAAAATGGAGGCTTTGCATAGATTTTACGGATCTGAAAAAGTCATGCCCAAAGGACCCATTTCCCTTGCCGCGAATCGACCATATTGTGGATTCCACCTCCGGGTGTGACCTGCTTTCTTTCTTGGATGCATACTCTTGGTACCACCAGGTCTTTATGTCCAAGGAAGATGAAGAGAATGCCATGTTAATAACCCCATGTGGCATGTACTGCTTTGTATCGATGCCCTTCGGATTGAAGAGCACCGGTTCCACTTTTGCAAGGGCAATCCAGAGTGGCTTTTAATCACAATTGCACAGAAACATTGAAGCTTACATGGATGATATTGTTGTCAAGACCAAGGACGAATCAACCCTCATTCAGGATTTGGAAGAAACCTTTGCTAATCTGCGCAAGATCAATTTGAAGCTGAACTCGGAGAAGTGTGTGTTTGGCGTTCCCTCCGGCAAGCTACTTGGCCTCCTTGTCTCCCATCGGGGTATAGGGGCCAACCACGACAAGATCAAACCTATCGAGCAGATTCAAGCACACAAGATAGTCAAGGACGCGAGGCGTTTGACTGGATGTGTTGCCATGCTTAGCAGATTCATTTCCAAGTCTGCTGAGCACGCCTTGCCGTACTTCAAAATCTTGAAGAAGGCAGGAACTATGGAGTGGACCCCGGAGAAAGATTCGACTCTACAAGATTTAAATACCTACCTTTCCTCCGTGCCTAATTTGGTCACTCCCAAACCACAAGAGTCGTTGTTGCTATACTTAGCAGCGACTAATCAAGTGGTTAATGCACCACTAGTGGCACAACAGGAAGTAGATGAAGCAGCAACCACAACCTTTGTCCCCTCTAGAGAGGAAAGTGAACACGTCCTGGCAAGGTCAGATGTAGTTCAAGACAAGGGAGAGCAAGGCAACAGAGACAGTCCCAAGGTTGCGGCAAGGAAGAAAGTTGTGCAACACCTAGTGTACTTCGTCATCTCCCTATTGTAGGGGGCTATGTCGAGGTACTCTGGCATGCAAAAGTTGATTTTTGGCCTTGTCATGGCCTCAAGGAAACTGCGCCACTACTTCTAAGCCCACGAGATCACGGTAGTCACCCGCTTTCCTTTGTAATGCATACTCAGAAACCCCGAGGCCACAGGCAGGATAGTGGAGTGGGCCTTGGAGTTATCCAGCTTTGGTTTGAAGTTTGAGAGCGCATCAACTATTCAAAGCAGAGCACTGGCAGAGTTTATTGCAGAATGGACACCAAGTCCCGATGAAGAAGTGTTGGAGACAGTTATTCCCGGCAAAGAAGCGCCCCAAGATTGGATTATGTATTTCAATGGTGCCTTCTCCCTACAAGGTGCAGTGGCTGGCATGCTTCTCGTTGCTCACACTAGGGAACACCTTAAGTACATCGACCAAATGCATTTTCCCCGGGAGAAGGCTACCAACAATACTACAGAGTACGAAGGGCTCCTTGCTGGGCTCAGGATTGCAACAGGACTGGGAATCAAGAAGCTGATCATCCGTGGAGACTCACAACTTGTGGTGAGACAAGTGAACAAGGATTACCAAAGTCCATTGATGGAGGCATACGTTGATAAAGTGAGTAAGTTGGAGGAGCGCTTTGATGGTTTACAAACAGACCATGTACACCGTGCGGAAAACAACATTGTTGATCATATGTTAATATGCGATGCGCAAAAACTCCCTGTGGAACCAGGGAATTTTGTTCTTTGTTTGACTCGGCCCTCCGTATCCCCGGCAACAATGGCCAGAAAGAGGAGGAAACTAGACTCCGGCAAGCCTCTCCTGGTAGAACCTCCAGAGGCTCCCGATAAAGAGCTTGGTGGGAACAACTCCCCCTTTGGTCACTGAGCTACACCCTCCCGCCAGACCACTGGTCCCCGTGGTCAAGGAGTGCGCTCCCATGAATGAGGAGGTGTCGCTAGTTGTAACACCCCGGATATGACTTTCCCAATATGTATTTCAACTCTTGTCGTTTTCGGCCTTAAGTGATTTCATTTTCTTGGGTTCGGGTTTTTGTCTCCGTGTGTTGTTGTCGTCGTCATGCATCTCATATCATGTCATCATGTGCATTGCATTTGCATACGTGTTCATCTCATGCATTCGAGCATTTTCCCCGTTGTCCGTTTTGCATTCCGGTGCTTCGTTCTCCTCCGGTGGTCATTTCTACGTTTCTTTCGTGTGTGGGGATTAAACATTTTTGGATTGGACCGAGACTTGCCAAGCGGCATTGGTTTACTACCGGTAGACCGCCTGTCAAGTTTCGTATCATTTGGACTTCGTTTGATACTCCAACGGTTAACCGAGGGACCGTAAAGGCCTCATGTGTGATTGCAGCCCAACACCCTTCCAATTTGTCCCAAAACCCACCTAAACCTTCTCCATCATCTAGAGCATTCGATCACGATCGCGTGGCCGAAAACCGCACCTCTTTTGGACTCTCCTAGCTCGCTCTATGCCTATATATATCTTCCCCATTTGAAATCTCGGGAGAAACCCTAACCCTCCTCCTCCTCCAGCTGCCGGACAAAATCCGGACGGCCGGACATTCTCCGCCCACCGCTGCCAACCTATCAGATCTTGCCACATGGCACCCGCGCGCCCACTTCGCCGCCGCAGCACCGCCGGCCCGCGAGGCCCGCTCGGGGCCCCCGAGGCCCACATCACCCCGCCGACTCACGCCCGCAAGCCGCCGCCACCCTCCTCGCGTCCGGCCGCCCGAGGCCATCGGCGCCGCCGCCCGCCATCGATGCTGGCCAGCTGCGAGCCCGCCGGACCGACTCCGCCGCATCCCGACCGACGCCGCGCCGCCCGGAACCCCCGCCGGCGACCTCTCCCCCGAGGCCCACATCGCCCCGGCCTCTCCCTCCTCGTCTCCGACCTCCGGCGACGCCCCACGACTACTCCGGCGAACAAGTCTCCGGCGAACCTCGAAACACGCGCGATCCGTATCTGGATCTAGATCCAAATCTTGCATATGCATCCCGCATCGCATCCCGCATAGCATACCATCCTTGCATCATATTGTTTGAGCTTTGCACGTGGTTGATTGTGTTCCGTTTGCTTGTTTGTATTGTTTGGGTAGAGCCGGGAGACGAGTTCGCTAACGAGGAGCCCATTGAGTTTGCTTTCGAGGATCCAGTCAACACTGACAACTTTGCAAGCAAGATGATCATACCCTCAAAATCACTACTATCTTTGCTTTGCTAGATGCTCACTCTTTTGCTATGCCAATGCTACGATGCCTACCACTTGCTTTCAAGCCTCCCAAATTTCCATGTCAAAACTCTAACCCACCATGTCCTAGCAAACCGTTGATTGGCTATGTTACCGCTTTGCTTAGCCCCTCTTATAGCGTTGCTAGTTGCAGGTGAAGATTGGAGACCGTTCCTTGTTGGAACATTTATTTGCTTGTTGGGATATCATTTTATTGCCATGTTATCTTAATACATCTATATACTTGGTAAAGGGTAGAAGGCTCGGCCTCTCTCCTAGTGTTTTGTTCCACTCTTGCCGCCCTAGTTTCCGTCATATCGGTGTTATGTTCCCCGATTTTGCGTTCCTTACGCGGTTGGGTTATAATGGGAACCCCTTGATAGTTCTCCTTGATTAAAGCTTTTCCAGCAATGCCCAACCTTGGTTTTACCATTTGCCACCTAGCCTCTTTTTCCCTCGGGTTTCCGGAGCCCGAGGGTCATCTTATTTTAAACCCCCCCCCCCCCCGGGCCAGTGCTCCTCTGAGTGTTGGTCCACCTGTCAGCTGTCGGTGGCCACCAGGGGCAACTCTGGGCTGGCCTACCCGTACCTAAGACAATCTGAGTGTGCCCTGAGAAAGAGATATGTGTAGCTCCTATCGGGATTTGTTGGCACATTCGGGCGGTGTTGCTGGTCTTGTTTTAACCTGTCGAAGTGTCTTGATGAACCGAGGTACCGAGTCTGATCGAAACATCTCGGGAGGAGGTCTATTCCTTCGTTGACCATGAGAGCTTGTCATAGGCTAAGTTGGGACTCCCCTGCAGGGATTTGAACTTTCGAAAGCCGTGCCCACGGTTATGGGTAGATGGGAATTTATTAATGACCGGTTGTAGATAACTTGAACCTTAACTTAATTAAAATGAATCAATAGTGTGAGTTACCGTGATGGCCTCTTCTCGGCGGAGTCCGGGAAGTGGACACGGTGTTGGAGTAATGTTTGCGCAGGTTGCTCTCTAGTTTCGTGCTTTGCCTCCTCTTCTCGCTCTCTTTTGCGAACAGGATAGCCACCATATATGCTAGTCGCTTGCTGCAGCTCCACATATATTTACCTTGCCATACCTATTAAGCTTAAATATTCTTGATCGCGAGGGTGCGAGATTGCTGAGTCCCTGTGGCTCACAGATTACTATTAAACCAGATGCAGGGCCTGATGATTCCGCTCCAGGTGACGCGCTTGAGCTCAAGTGGGAGTTCGACGAGGACTCTCAACGATACTACGTGTCTTTCCCTGATGATCAGTAGTGGTCCCCAGTTTGGGGTGATCGGGACTGTGTCGCTTGTTGGGTTATCTTTTATTTTGGCGCCGTAGTCAGGCCATGAGTGTTTGGATGTTGTAATGCTATTTTTGTACTTGATTGACGTGGCGAGTGTAAGCCAACTATGTTATCTCCCCTTTTATTATCTATATTACATGGTATGTTGTGAAGATTGCCTAACTTGCGACATATGCCTTCAATGCGATTATGCCTCTAAGTCCTGCCTCGACACGTGGGAGATATAGTCGCATCGAGGGTGTTACACTAGTCCTCGTAGCCGAGCCTCAGGCTCCAACTTCGGCGCATCACATAGTCCATTTCCTCCAAATCGTAGAACTTCCCGAAGAGCATGAAGAAGTTGAAAGAGTAGCCCGAAGGGCTAGTATGTATCAGTTTGTTGACGACACATTGTACAAAAGAAGGCCCAACGGTGTGAAATTGAAGTGCATTTACCGAGAAGAAGGAAAGGAACTGGTGGCAGAGATACACCAAGGTATGTGCAGCTCAAACATCGGATCGTGGGCTCTGGTTGGAAAGGCCTACCGGCAAGGATTTTACTGGCCCACAGCCCTCCAATATACAATTGAGTTGGTCACCAAATGTGAAGCCTGCCAGTTCCATTCCACGAATATCCATCTGCCTGCCCAAGCTCTTCAGACAATCCTTTTATGATGGATGTTTTTAGTATGGGGGCTCGACATCTTGGGCCCCTTCCCCATTCTACTGGGGGTTTTGAATTCTTATTTGTTGCAATCGACAAGTTTATGAAGTGGCCGAAAGTAGAGCCCATGGGAGAAGTGTCTGCTTAGTCAGCTATCAAGTTCTTAAAAGGATTGGTGTGCCGCTTTGGTGTCCCTGCCCAAATCATCACTGACAATGGTACCCAATTCACGAGATACGCCTTCATGCAATATGTTCATGCCCTCGGAAGCAAGAGATCCCATTCGCCTCCGTCGCTCACCCAAGGAGTAACAGGCAAACTGAGAGGGCAAACACTGAAGTGTAGTGACGACTCAAGACAAGGACATTTGATAAGCTGCAGAAGTTTGGCAGAGGCGATGGATTGATGAGCTGCCGGTGGTTCTTTGGTCCCTCAGAACGACAACAAATCGAGCTACCGGGCAGACACTCTTCTTCCTAGTCTTTGGGGCAGAAGCAGTTATCTGCACGAAACTCATTAACGGGTCACCTCGAGTGCTTGCCTTCGATGAACTGGGGAAAGAACAACACCGGCATGATGACGCTGTGCTACTCAAAGAGAACCATCTCTGGGATGCTACGAGTGCTGCACGCTACTAGCAAGCCCTGCGTTTCTATCATAGCGGCATGGTTCGTGCTCAGATTTTTGAGGAAGGCGACCTTTTCCTTATGCCTATTCAGTCAGCCAAGGGTAGAAACAAGTTGACGCCGAAGTGGGAAGGCCCTTACTGGGTAGTACGAGTCACCAGACCTGGCGCGGTTGTCGGATTCAGGGCTCCGCAGACCCAACAAAGGTTCGAACTCTAGGGCGTGTGTGAAGAACTCAACCTCTCCAGCCAACCAGTTTGTCACCACCATGACCTAGCTCGATGAACAAGAAAGGAAAGCCACATAGTAGTTTACCCAGGTTCGGGCCACCTTGCGGTGTAAGACCCTACTCTTGCTTTGTCGTGGATTAGCCTGGCGTGGGGCTGAGGATGAACTAGTACAAGGGAAGAACAACCTCACCAGGTCAGTTCTAGTGTGGGTGTGAGCTAGTGAGGTCTCTCCCCGATCTCTCGTACGGTGGTGGCTCAGCTATATTTATATTGGCCTTGGTCCTTTTCCTCCAAACGAAGGCGGGAAGGGATCCCACGGTGGCCAATTTTGAAGGGGGACAAGAAGTACATCCTATCCTGAGGAAAGGTGGTCTTCGCCTACAAAGCTTCTAGTCGTGACGCCGTGGTGGGCTCGGTGATGACATCCGTCCTGCCGTCCTGGTGGTCTTGGTATTGTCGCAGGGGAGTGGAAACCTTTGACTGATTCCTCGGGACCTTGCGCTTGCGCTTGCCTCCTTAGCACCAAAGAGGAAACGTGCTCCTCTGCGCCCACTGGCGCTCGCCTGGCCTTGGTCGTCATGGCTGGCGTCACCTCAACCTCATGAGGTGGGCGCCTGCATAGGAATCTCCTCTCCTCGGGATCCAGCCTGGGGAGGCCGCTTCCTCCGGAGGTCTTGATGTCGTCCGGCTCGCGAGGCTTGGTCCCTCGTGAGGGCCTTGTCTTGAAGGTGATGAACATGGGTCATACCAGGCCGTCGACGAAGCCACGCCATGGGCCGCAGACAGGCAAGTCTGGGTAGCCTGGTTCCCAAAACACTGACAGCTGTCCGTTTGGAGACTGGAGATGGCATTCAGTTGCAAAACTCATGGAACATCAAGCATCTCCGTAAGTTGTACCCATAAGGCGCGGCTGTCGGGGCCTGCATAAGCATATCATGAGCATAGCATCTTCATGTACATAAGATCGCATGTGGCATTATTTTCATCTGCACCAATCTGCCGGCTCCTACCGTGTACTCGGTCCCGAACAGGAGGAGAGAAGAAGAACCTACGTTGTGATCCCCGTTGTCGGATTCAGGGCTCCGCAGACCCAAGAAAGGTTTGAACTCTCAGGCATGTGCGAAGAACTCAACCTCTTCGGCCAGCCAGTTCGTCAACCCCACGGCCTAGCTCGATGAACAAGAAAGGAAAGGGATACATCAGTTTACCCAGGTTCGGGCCACCTTGCAGTGTAAGACCCAACTCCTTCTTTGGGGTGGATTTGCCTCGCGAGGGGCTGAGGATGAACTAGTACAGAGGAAGAATAGTGTGGGTGTGAGCTAGTGAGGTCTCCCTCTCCTTTTCAGCTTTCGGATCCCTTCCTACGGTGGTGGCTAAACTATATTTATAGAGTCCTTGGTCCTCTTCCTCCAAACGAATGCGGGAACGGATACCACAGTGGAGAATTTTGAAGGGGGCTGTTGGGACCCCGATCCTAAGTCACACCAATCTAGCATGTAACACATCATATCACTTTGCGGCCCCATGCACAGTATTCCCACGGGTGTCGCCTTACCTGGCCTAGGTCCGTTTGTGCCTTTTGGCTCACGTATATGATAGTGTCGCTAGCATCCATATGACAGAGAACCCGGGCCGACATGACTAGGCATGAACCCAAAGTGGCACTAACTTACGGGGATAGGCATACATGAAACAACATCGAGCATATCGGTCATCAGCGTGTGAATCCAGGATGTAGCAACTAGGCTAACAGGACTCTGGGAATCCGGGCTGTAGCAGGCTAGCAGGACTCCGGAAGTCACCGCGTGACATTTCCCCGAAGGGACAGACACAGGAACGATGTGAATCACATGCCGGCCAGTCTAAGTGCTCCGGAGCAGTAGTAACTGGGCTAGCTTGACTCCGGTAAAACGGGCTGTAGCGGACTACCAAGGCTCAGTGGAAGCACTAGACTACATTTCCCCATAAGAGAGGCTACCAAGGATGGACAACTAGGTTATCGGATCCCACACATAGCAATACACATCACACGTACGCATAACATGCAAGTATGTGTTGTACAACATGGCATCACAACATAACTCAAAGTCATATGGATAAAGGCCCAGCAGAGCCACATAGCATTCAATACAAACAGGGGTCTCATGAGCCATCATTCAGTGCATACAAGCAATGGAAGCATTACATGTCTGAGTACAGACAACTACAAAAGAAAAAGGCTGACAAGCCTGACTATCTACAAGACCATCCCAAGGGTACAAGATCGTAGCTGGGATACAAGCTACTCGTCGAAGTCACTAGTGTAACCAACTGCAAAACATAAATAAGCAAACGTGAGTACGAAGGTACTCAGCAAGTCTTACATCAGAACTATCTACATATGCAACATTATCAACAAAGGGGGTGGTGGAGTTTTAACAGCAGCAAGTCAGCTTTGACTCAGTGGCTAACCTATACTACGAGTATCAGAAACTTCTTTGAGGCGAGAAGACGCACATGAGTCCACATATTCACCATATCAATACTCTACTATGGATCTGTTCTGGTCTCCCTACGAGAAGGCCATCCATAGCACTCATGCTTATCTTGCGTATTTTAGAGTATCCACTTCTAGTTATGTACTACGTAAGTCCTCCAAGTTTCCATATCCGAGGAAAATGGCTATTTGAATAGATAATGTTAAGCCTGCAGGGGTGCCCTTCTTGACACATGATCTCGCCACTTATCGCCCTGTACATGTCATGTACCTTGGCAACCTTCAAGCGGAAGCCGGGTGAGGGTGTCACTTACGAGCTGACTAACCACACAAGTCTCTCGTCTAGGTTTATCGCCTATTCAAGTTCCATCCGCAAGGAGTTCCGGTCGAAGTCTCCAGTACAGCCCCAAATGATGCATGCAGGGTTCCCAAGCCCACCATCCGGGTGCCACTTGGTACACCGTGCGCCGGTTCCTAGTCTGTCCCAAGCCCATTCCGTCGGACACCACCTGGTAGACAACTAGCACTACCTACAAACGCCAGAAACTAGTTGCAACTCCTGGACAGAGATCAAGTAGATTAATAAGCCGAGAGGGGCCGGATAATCGGAACCCTATGTGTGGTAGTAACTGGACTTGGATAACATACACAGAACTCAGTGCTTAGGGACGGTTCCAATGAGACATCCCACCATGTACTCCTACATGGCCTCTCATCGCTACCTTTACCAAAACGTGTTCACACACTTAGCCTTTATCAGTAGGACATGATCACCACTCCGATTCATTCCCCATGAATCAGACCTGACACAACTCTAAGCATAGCTGGCATAAAGAAAACAAGCATGGATGAGTAGGCACATGAAGGCTCAAGCAACTCTTACTCATGCTAGTGGGTTTCAAATATTTACTATGGCAATGACAGGTCATGCAGAAGAATGCGTTCTACTACCGCAGCAGAAAAAGTAGCAGTTGAATCATTGTTGTCCTAATGCAGTATGAGGAGTAGGAGCGAGAGAGTGGGATTGCTTGCCTGATAGATCAACGAAGGGGCACTGCTCCTCTGATAGGTACTTGGGAACACCTTCCGGAGTGGAACCTATCAAGAAGAAACGGTGCTGGCAATCAATACACAAACAAATGCAACAATATGATGCATGAACATTATATGTGCAAATGCTAGTGTTTGGGCTAATGCAAGATGCTACCAAGTTGGTTGAAGCCCATTTCAATAAAAGATTCAAATGTAAATTCAAAACAAAGCATTTAAAATGCCCATATTATGTTTTCACTTATACAGCATGTATAAGTTGGTTTTTCATGCATGGAACTGGCATAAATGGATTCCTTCCATTTTCTGATAATTTTTCATACATAAATTATTTCGTTCTGAGCTACGGTTGACTTATTATGATTTTTTGAAGTTTAGCTAATTTTATGGAATTTCCAAAATAGAAATAATCAAGAAAATCATTTATTGCGTCAGCACTGCGTCATACCTGCATCAGCAGGTCAACAATGCTGACCAGGTCAAACCTGACGTGTGGGGTCGACACGTCAGTGTGAGAGTTAATTAACAGAGGTTAATTAGCACTAACATTAACGTAACTATAGATTTAGTCAGAGACGGGCCCCACCTGTCATTGACCCATACGGGTCAAATCTGGTCTACTGGGGGGTCAAACCCAGTCAACCCGCTGGCGTTTAGCCGCCGGCAAGGACGAACGCGGTGGAGGGCTCGGAATAGTCGCTCCGGCGACCATTTAGGCGGCGGAAACCACGGGCGAGGAGCTGGAGCTCGTCCGCATCATTTGGAGCAAGCGGGAGGCTACGGGGGTGCCGGAGCTCGCCGGAAATGAGCTCGAGGCGGCGGCCGGAGCACGACCGGGTGTGCGCGTAGCGCTGCGGTGCATGGCAGGGGCTGCGGTTGGTGGCGTGGGCTTGCTGGGGGGCTGCTGAGCGTGTTGGCATGCGCGGCCATGAGCTGCGGTGGCCAGGACGACGGTGGCGACATGAACGGCGGAGAGGAGCTACGGCCGTGGTGGAAAACGAGGCTAGAGGGCGCCGGAAGAGCAGGGGAGAGGGGGTTCGATGGCGGGGCTCACAGCGGATCCTGCGGAGGCGTCAGCGATCTCGAGGGAGGCCCGGAGCATGCAGGGCGGCGAAGGCGATCTTCGGTGGCCAGAGATGAAGACGACGGTGACGACAGCTCTCCAAGGCTTCCCACGTCGCATGGCTCGAGGGAGAGGTAGCAGACAACGGAGCAAAGCTTGCAGACACAGAGAGAGGGTGAGGGGGAGGCGGTAGCTACGAAGGCGACAAGCTGCGGCGACGGCAGCGCTCGGTCGCGGGGAGAGGGAGGGATCCAGGGGAGGAGGGAGAGATAGAGAGAGTGAGAGAGATCCAGGGCGACGCGTGGCGTCGTGCAGGACATCCAAGGCGACAAGGGGGAGGCCAGCCAGGCAGGTGGCGTGGCGGCACGGCGGTGCGCGCCCGTCGGCCACGCGCCCGGCCTACTGGCACGAGGACAAGGACGATTGGCACTGTGCGAGTGGGCCGGCTGGGCTGCACACTGCCAGTCCGCAGGTAAGCACAGGTAAGCATTTTCCCACTTTTTTTTTCTTTTCTATTTTCTGACATTTGTTTTGACTTAATAAAAATACTAAATCATTTCATTTTCTTCTAACAATTTTTGAAGGGACTAAGGGATTAATCGAAAGCCCCTCACCAAAATTCAGCATTTTTGGACATATATACAATATATAACATATATATATCCAAAGCAAATAATTATTGCATTAATTTCAAATGGAAAAAATAAATATTTATGAGCTCCTAAAAATATTGGTTTGAAATTTACCTCTGACCAATATTTTCAGAGAGCAACATGAACATCTTCTTGGACCTTTATGGAGCAATTTTTATTTGGGTCATTTCCAGAAATGATTTCTGAGGGTTTCACAAATCCCCATTTCAAATTTAGATGAAATTTAAACATGACGCACACATGGCTGGCAAGTCTAGGTCATACCAGAACTAGGGACGTGACAACTCGACCCCACTCGGAAGAATCTCGTCCCGAGATTCAGGAGTTGGCGGAAAGAAAGTGGGGTACTCAAGTCGAAGACGATCTTCTCGCTCCCAAGTAGCTTCTCTCTCGGAATGATGAGACCACTAAACCTTGAGAAACGTGATGTTATGACGTCGAGTGGTACGCTCGGCTTGATCAAGGATACGAACGGGATATTCCCGGTATGTGAGATTATCTTGGAGATCAAGCGTTTCGTGGTCCACTCCGCGGATGGGATCCGAGAAGCAACGCCCGAGTTGTGAGACGTGGAAGACATCATGAACTCGAGAAATGTGTGGGGGAAGTTCCAACTGGTAGGAAATCTCTCCTCATTTAGCGAGAATGTGAAAAGGACCAATGTAATGAGGAGCCAACTTGCCCTTGATACCGAAACGATGGGTACCCTTCAAAGGAGTAACCCGAAGGTAAGCCCTGTCGCCAACTTCATAAGCCACTTCCGTATGATGACAGTTCATACTAGCTCTTTTGATGAGATTGGGCTGTTTTCGAATTTTCACGAATAATGCGAACTTGCTCTTCTGCTTCCTGAATCATATATGGGCCAAAGAATTGTCTTTCACCGGTTTCTGACCAGTTCAAAGGTGTTCGACATCTTTGTCCATACAGAATCTCGAAGGGTGCTTTCTTAAGACTAGATTGGTAGCTATTGTTATAAGCAAACTCCGCAAAGGGAAGACATTTCTCCCCATCGATATCGAATGACATAACGCAAGCTCTAAGCATGTCTTCGAGAATTTGGTTGACCCTTTCCACCTGGCCACTTCACCGAGGCTGGAAAGCAGTACTGAAAGAAAGATGGGTTCCCATGGCATTCTGGAAACTTTCCCAGAAATGAGAGGTGAAAAGACTGCCACGGTCTGAATTGATCTCTAGTGGAACACCATGGAGTGACACTATTTGGGAGATATATAAGTTAGCGAGCTGACTAGAAGTGATACTCTCCTGAACAGGTAGGAAGTGAGCCACTTTGGAAAGTCAATCAATGACTACGAAGATAGCATTATTTCCTTTTTTGGTCCTGGGAAAGCCAGTGATGAAGTCCATACCAACTTTGTCCCATTTCCACTCGGGAATAGTTAAAGGTTGAAGGGTGCCAGCAGGTCTTTGATGCTCTACCTTAACGCGATGACAAACGTCACAGTTGGCAATATACTGAGCGATTTCTCTCTTCATCCTAGTCCACCAGAACCTCTGGTGTAGATCCTGATACATCTTGGTACTACCGGGATGAATCATGAGATGAGATTCATGGGCCTCCATAAGGATCAGTTGCTGCATCTGTTGACATTTGGGAACCACCATACGGTTTCCAAAGTAAACAACACCTCATTCATCCATAGAGAAACGACCAGCAACTCCCTTGGAAATATTTTTCTTGATCCAGGAGATTCCGGTATCATGCTTCTGAGCCTCTATGATCTGATCCGTAAGGGTAGGTTTCGCCACCAAGGTAGAAAGGGAACCAT
Source organism: Triticum urartu (assembly GCF_056163025.1). Taxonomy (NCBI): domain Eukaryota; kingdom Viridiplantae; phylum Streptophyta; class Magnoliopsida; order Poales; family Poaceae; genus Triticum; species Triticum urartu. The sequence continues at coordinate 186,054,986 of NC_141873.1, read as the reverse complement.
GAGGAGCTATGTGAAGGTTAAGCTTACAGAATTCCTCATGGAGGGATGGTTGACATTGTTGCAACATGAGGTTGTTGCAATAGGATTTACGACTTAAAGCATCAGCCATGACATTGGCTTTGCCTAGGGTGTAGGTGATTCCTAAGTCGTAATCCGAGATCAACTCCAACCAACGTCTCTGTCTGAGATTCAGACCCGGTTGGGTGAAGATATACTTGAGACTCTGATGGGCAGTGTAGATTTCGCAATGGTTACCAGGAAGGTAATGTCGCCAAGTCTTAAGTGCATAGACTACGACTGCAAGCTCTAGATCATGTGTAGGATAATTTTCCTCATGTGGATGAAACTGTCGAGATGCATAGGCAATCCCATGACGATCTTGCATGAGTATGCAACCTAGTCCTTGACGTGAAGCATCGCAACAGATAACAAAGTCTTTAGTGAAATCTGGTGGCATGAGTATGGGTGCAGAAGTCAGGCGTCTTGTTAGTTCCTGAAAATTGTGCTCACACTATGGGGTCCACTCAAACTTTTTATCTTTCTTGAGATGTCCTGTGAGGGGTTTGGCCACTTTGGAGAATTTTTCAACAAACCAGCGACAATAGCTGGCTGGACCAAGGAAACTCCTAACTTGTTTGATTGTTTCGGATGGAGTCCAATTGAGAACGGCTTTAACTCTCTCGGGATTGACAACAATGCCCTTACCAAAGATCACGTGGCCTAGATAGGTCACTTCTGGTAACCAAAATTCACACTTGGAGAACTTGGCATAAAGGCGGTGCTCTCCGAGTTTTTCTAACACATCTCTAAGATGTTCGGCATGCTCTTCCTCGTTCTTCGAGTAAATAAGAATATCATCGAGGTAAACCACGACGAACTTATCTAAGTACTCCATGAAGATTGAGTTCATCAAGCGGGAGAAAGTAGCTGTAGCATTGGTTAGACCGAAAGACATCAAGGTGTACTCGTATTGACCATAACGAGTGACAAAGGCCGTTTTGGGGATGTCCCCGTTTCTGATTTTGATTTGGTGGTAGCCTAACCTCAAATCCATCTTGGAAAAGACTGAGGATCCAGCGAGCTGATCATACAGGTCGTTGATCCTGGGGAGCAGATACTTGTTTTTTATCATGACCAAATTAACGAGACGATAGTCTACAACCATCCGATCCGTACCATCCTTCTTCTTGACGGAGAGGACAGGACAAGCCCAAGGAGAATAACTGGGATGGATGAAAGCCTTTTGCACGGACTCATCAAGTTGTTTCTTAAGCTCGGCTAACTCCAAAGGTGCCATCTTGTATGGTCTCCTAGAGATTGGAACAGTTCCTCGGATAAGTTCTATGACAGACTCCACATCTCTGTCAGGTGGAACACCTAGCAGTTCTTCTGGAAAGACATCCGAGAAGTAACGGACTACCGGAATATCTTCAAGGTCTGGAAGAGGGCTGGCATTAAGAAAATAGAGTTGACCATTTGCAACTCTAGTGGAGACAGTGACTATTTTTCCAGATGGATGTGTAAGTTGAACAGATCTAGTGTAACAATCGATCTTGGCATGATGAGTTTTCATCCAGTCCATACCCAAGATGATGTTAATATCTGAAGACTTGAGAGATATCAAATAAGCAAGGAATACCAGTCTGTCAACAAGGATTTCATTACCATGGCTTACCTTGGAGGTTTGCCATTTGGAACCAGGAGTCTGGACTATTAGTGGAGTTGGCATATCACAAAATGACATGTCGTGCAACCGAGCATATCCTTCAGATATGGAGGAGTGAGATGCTCTAGTATCGAACAGAACTGAAGCTGGGTGACAATTGACAAGAAGCATACCCAGTACGACCTCGGGATCATCTTGAGCTTCTGTAGCTGAGACGTGGTGCACACATGCTCCTTTAGTGGTGGCTGGCTTGGTACTGATCATCTTGCCTAATGGCTTTTCATGGCCAACAGACCTCTCAGACTAGAGTGGAGGATAACTGGACTAAGGGCAGTCACGTGCATAGTGTCCTGGTTCTCCACAGGTGAAGCAAGTTCCTGAGGTAGGGCATGGACCCTAATTGGCAAGTGGTCCACTAATAGGTCTGGGTGGAGCAAGTTGCTGAGCTAGGTGAGGCGCCACATCAGATAGCCTCGGATGATATTCGGGTGGAAGAGCTGACCTCAGAATACAAATCCGCCGCTTCTGAGGGCCAGAACGGGAGGAAGAACCAAGATCACGGTTGTGCTTACGAGACTCCTCGTAAGTGAGCTGAGCTGTCTCTGCATTGATGGCCTTGTTCAGAAGAGACTGGAATGTATCACAATGGTGCAGGTGGAGATCATGATGCAGCTTGGGGTTTAGACCCTTCCGGAATCTAGCCTGCTTCCTGGCGTCTGTGGACACTTCTTCTGTAGCATAGCGGGTGAGGTTTCCTAACTCTCTACTATAAGCATCAACAAACAACTTACCCTGGGTAAAACTACAGAACTCTTCCCTATTGCGGTCAATGAGAGCCTGAGGAATGTGGTGCTCACGAAAAGCCTCGGTGAAATCCCTCCAGGTAGGAATCTGGCTAGCTGGAAGCATAGCCTCATAGCTCTTCCACCAAATACTATCAGGACCTTCCAGGTTATAGGTAGCATAGGTGACCTTGTCACCTTCATCCACGTTCGCAGAACACAGCTTAAGAGTGATGCTACGGAGCCAGTCATCTGCATCGAGTGGATCAATGGAGTGATGGAAGGTGGGTGGTTTCAGGCCAATGAAGTCGGTGATGGGAACCAACTTCTTACGTTGATGTGCGGTGTTCTGCTCAATCTATACCAGCAAGCGGTTAGACTCACGCTTGTTCCTCTCGGATGCTAACAAGAACTCTGCCATCAAAGGCTGGTCAGGAGGATCCTCGTCCCTACCATCTCCGTGGTTCTTGCTATGAGCAACTGAACCTCGGTTAGCTGACAACATCCTGGCACAGAAACCAAGGAAACAAGGATGGAATTAGCATCGACACAAGGATGCGTAATGTGATGCAAAAGCATTGGAAACTCTTGAAATCCTAGGACAATTTCGGCAGCATAACAGTTGTAAATGCTCAAAAAGGATTTTGAGACATTCATCAAAAGAATAGCATAATCACTCAGCATCATAATATCAAGGTTCTGGGTCAAATTGATGACACATGGAAGTAGTAGAACTGTATTGAGACACAGGCCGAACAATCCTAAGACTTTATGGTTTAGTAACACGTCATCCCGAGAGATAGAGTAGAAGCCTAGTCCTTAACCCTCATAGAAAAGAAGAGGCTGACCCAGAAAAAATGACATGAGGTAAAGGAGTAAAAAGAGCCTTACGTTCCCTTCCACAATCCATTCCCTTATATAAATAAAGCATTTCTAGACTAAACTTCGATCAGTGTGTCTTGGGAATCCTACAGTCAGTCAAGCTCTGATACCAACGCTGTCGGGACCCTGATCCTAAGTCACACCGATCTAGCATGTAACACATCATATCACTTTGCGGCCTCACGCACGATATTCCCAAGGGTGTCGCCTTACCTGGCCCAGGACCGTTTGCGCCTTTTGGCTCACATATATGATAGTGTCGCTAGCATCCATATGACAGAGAACCCGGGCCAACATGATTAGTCATGAACCCAAAGTGGCACTAACTTACAGGGACAGGCATACATCAAACAACATCGAGCATATCGATCATCAGCGTGTGAATCCAGGCTATAGCAAATGGGCCAATAGGACTCTGGGAATCCAGGCTGTAGCAGGCTAAAAGGACTCCGGAAGTCACCGCGTGACATTTCCCCGAAGGGACAGACACAGGAACGATGTGAATCACATGCCAGCCAGTCCAAGTGCTCCGGAGCAGTAGTAACTGGGCTAGCAGGACTCCGGTAAGCCTGGCTATAACGGACTACCAAGGCTTAGTGGAAACACTAGACTACATTTCCCCATAAGAGAGGCTACCAAGGATAGACAACTAGGTTGTCGGATCCCACACATAGCAATACACGTCACACGTACGCATAACATGCAAGTATGTCTTGTACAACATGGCATCACAACATAACCCAAACTCATATGGATAAAGGCCCAGAAGATCCACATCGCATTCAATACAAACAGGGGTCTCATGACCCATCATTCAGAGCATACAAGCAACGGACGCATTACATCTCTGAGTACACACAACTACAAAAGAAAAAGGCTGAGAAGCCTGACTATCTACAAGACCATCCCAAGGGTACAAGATCGTAGCTGGGATACAAGCTACTCGTCGAAGTCACTAGTGTAACCAACTACAAAACATAAATAAGAAAACGTGAGTATGAAGGTACTCAACAAGTCTTACATCAGAACTATCTACATATGCAACATTATCAACAAATGGGGTGGTGGAGTTTTAACAGTAGCAAGCCAGCTTTGACTCAGTGGCTAACCTATACTATGAGTATTAGAAACTTCTTTGAGGTGAGAAGATGCACATGAGTCCACATATTCACCATATCAATACTCCACTATGCATCTGTTCCCGTCTCCCTACGAGAAGGCCATCCATAGCACTCACGCTTATCTTGCGTATTTTAGAGTATCCACTTCAAGTTGTCTATGTACTACGTAAGTCCTCCAAGTTTCCATATCCGAGGAAAACGACTATTCAAATAGATAATGTTAACCGTACAGGGGTGTACTTCTTCACACACGCTCTCGCCACTTATTGCCCTGTACATGTCATGTACCTCGGCAACCTTCAAGAGGAAGCCGGGCGAGGGTGTCGGCCACGACCTGACTAACCACACAAGTCTCTCGTCCAGGTTTATCAACTATTCGAGTTCCATCCGCAAGGAGTTCCGGCTGAAGTCTGAAGTACGGCCCCGAACGACGTGTGCAGGGTTCCCAAGCCCACCATCCAGGTGCCACTTGATACACCATGCCACAGTGCCTAGTCTGTCTCAAGCCCGTCCCGTCGGACATCACCCAGTAGACAACTAGCACAACCTACAAACGCCAGAAAATAGGGTTCAACTACCGCAGCAGAAAAAGTAGCAGTTGAATCGTTGTTGTCCTAATTCAGTAAAAGGAGTAGGAGCCAGAGAGTGGGATTTCATCGAGATGATCAAGGGGGATTGCTTGCCTGATAGATCAACGAAGGGGCACTGCTCCTCTGAGAGGTACTCGGGAACACCTTCCGGAGTGGAACCTATCGAGAAGAAATGGTGTCGACAATCAATACACAAACAAATGCAACAATATGATGCACGAACATGATATGTGCAAATGCTAGTGTTTGGGCTAATGCAAGATGCTACCAAGTTTGTTGAAGCCCATTTGAATCAAAGAGTCAAATGCAAATTCAAAATGAAGCATTGAAAATGCCCGTATTATGTTTTCACTTATACAGCATGTATAAGTTGTTCTTTCATGCATGGAACTAGCATAAATGGATTCCTTGCATTTTTCTAATAATTTTTCATATATTAATTATTTCATTCTGAGCTACGGTTGATTTATTATGATTTTTTTGAAGTTTACCCAATTTTATGGAATTTCCAAAATAGAAATAATCCAGAAAATCATTTATTGCATCAGCACTGCGTCATACCTGCGTCAGCAAGTTAACAGCGCTGACCAGGTCAAACCTGACATGTGGGGTCCACACGTCAGTGTCACAGTTAATTAACAGAGGTTAATTAGCACTAACACTAACCTAACTACGGATTTAGTCAGAGACGGGCCCCACCTGTCATTGACCCATACGGGTCAAATCTGGATAATTAGGGGGGGTCAAACCCAGTTAACCCGCCGGCGTTTAGCCGTCGGCGAGGCCGAACGCGGCGGAGGGCTCGGAATCGTCGCTCCGGCGACCATTTAGGCGCCGGAAACCACAGGCGAGGAGCTGGAGCTTGTCCGCATCGTTTGGAGCAAGCGGGAGGTTGCGGGGGTGCCGGAGCTCACCGGAAATGAGCTCGAGGCGGCGGTCAGAGCACGGTTGGGTGCGCGCGCAGTGCTGCGGTGCCAGCCAGGGGCTGCGGTTGGTGGCGTGGGCTTGCTGGGGGGCTGCTGAGCGTGTTGGCGTGCGCGGCTGCGAGCTGAAGTGGCCAGGACGACGGCGACGAAATGAACGGCGGCGAGGATCTACGGCCGTGGTGGCAGACGGGGCTAGAGGGTGCCGGAAGAGCAGGTGAGAGGGGGGTTCGACGGCGGGGCTCACAACGGATCCTGCGGAGGCGTCAGTGAGCTCGGGGGAGGCCCGGAGCATGCACGGTAGCGAAGGCGATCTTCGGTGGTCGGATATGAACACGACGGCGACGGCGGCTCTCCCGGGCTTCCCGCGTTGCGTGGCTCGACGGAGAGGTAGCAGACGACGGCGCAGAGCTTGCAGACACGGAGAGAGGGCAAGGGGGAGGCGGTAGCTACGACGGCCACAAGCTGCAGCGACGGGAGCGCTCGGTCGCGGGGAGAGGGAGAGATCCAGGGGAGGAGGGAGAGCGAGAGAGAGTGAGAGATGTCCGGGGCGGCGCGTGCCGTCGTGCAGGACATCCAGGGCAACGAGGAGGAGGCCAGGCAGGTAGGGGGCATGGCGGGACGGCGATGTGGGCCCGTAGGCCACGCGCCCGGCTGACTGGCGCGAGGACAAGGACGACTGGCACTATGCTAGTGGGCAGTCTGGGCTGCACAGTGCTAGGCCACACGTAAGCACACATAAGCGTTTTTCCACTTTTGTTTTCTTTTCTATTTTTTTCATTTGTTTTGACATAGTAAAAATACTAAATCATTTTATTTTCTTCTGACAATTTTTGCAGGGACCAAAATTCAGAATTTTTGGACATATATAAAATATATAACATATAAATACCGAAATCAAATAATTATTGCATTAATTCCAAATGGGCAAATAAATATTTATGAACTCCTAAAAATATTGGTTTCAAATTTACCTCTAACCAATATTTTCAGAGAGCAACACGAACATTTTCTTGGACCTTTTTGGAGCAATTTTTATTTGGGTCATTTCCAGAAATGATTTCTGAGGGTTTTAGAAATCCCCATTTCAAATTTAGATGAAATTTAAACATGATGCACACATGACTGGCTAGTCTAGGTCATACCAGAACTAGGGATGTGACAGGGGGCAAGAATTACATCATATACTGACGAAAGGTGGTCTTTGGCTGCAAAGCTTCTGGTCATGAAGCCATGGTGGCCCCGGCTATGACATCCATCATGCTGTCCTGGCGGTCTTGGTCTCGTTGCACGGGAATGGAATCCTTTGGCTGATTCCTCGGGACCCCGCGCCTGTGCTTGCCTCCTTAGCACCAAAGAGGAAACCCGCTGCTCTGCGCCCGCTGGCGCCAGCCTGGCCTTGGTCATCATGGCGTGCGTTACCTCCACTTCATGAGGTGGACGCCTGCATATGAATCTCCGCTCCTCGGGAGCAAGCCTGGGGAGGCTGCTCCCTCTACAGCTATTGGCGTTGTCTTCCTCGTGAGGCTTGGCCCCTCGCGAGGGTCTTATCTTGCTGGTGGGCCATACCAGGCCATTCATGGAGCCATGCCGTGGGCCGCGGGTAGGAAATTCTAGGTACCCTGGTTTGGAGAACGTCGATAGTAGTCCCCGGGCCCAAGGCACTTGGACTTGGCTTCGAGGCGAAGCCAAAGGGCTAGGGCGAAACGCCGCCGGCCACAATCGCCAACGGACCGAGTCGATGCGTGGCCCTTGATGGGACATGGGTGTCTCCACTTCCCCACGTTGCCTCGGCAACTGCCCAGACTGACAAAAAGACTGGCGCCTGGAGCCGAGCCTTCATTGCCTTCTCTTCGTCTTGCTCCTGATCCCCCATTTGTCCCTGCCGACAGCACCTCCAGATCTGCCAAATTTCTCCCCAAGTTCTTCGCTGATGGCATTCAAGAAAAGAGAAGCCCACTTCTCTGGCTGCACACATTTCCTTTGCGCCCGCACCGGCCCTCAGTACGTCCGCCATCACCGAGGCAAGGCACCTTGCCACCATGCTCCCTCGTACGGCAAGCAATGACAACGAGGGGAGGGAGACAACGCTCCGGGAAGGCTCCACCGAGCGGGGGACCTTGGTGGGACATTCTATCCCTTCTTCTTCACAGCGTATTTCATGGGGCTCGTCCCGCCCTTCCCCAAGTTCTTGATCGCCGCCCTCGACAGTTACCACGTTCACACTCTGCATCTCCAGCTGAACTCCATCCTTCTCCAGTCGATCTTCGTCTTCTACTGCAAGGTGTTCGTGGGCGTGATGCCCTCCGTTGCGCTACTCCGCCACTTCTTCTTCCTCCAGATGCACGACCCGACCCAGTGCTCCGGCTGTGTCTCCTTCTTCGTGGTCCATCTCAGCAACGCCCTCACGAGGGCAGGGAAGAAGGTGGAGGACTTCCGTTGTAAGTTGATTTACATGGAAGCCAAGGGCCTCCACGCTCGGGTGGAGCTGCCGACCGAGATGCCGGAGAAGCAGGGCCAGTGGGCTTATGAGAAGCTCTCCGACCCCTGGGCAGTGCCGGTCTTGAGGGTGATGCAGGAGGACATGGAGTCCGGGGCGCTGATGGGGGCCATGCTTGTTAGGGTGTTCCTAACGAAGCGCCTGGCGCCGATCCAGGTAGACTCGCGCCCCATGTGGGATTTCAAGGGCGCGAAGGATGACATCCGGCTGGGCCCAGGCAGCTTGATAGGCGAAGCGCTGAGAAAGGCCAAGTGCACCTTGCTTGAGAAGGATTCGGGTGGCCTCCCGGTGGCCTATCTGCCGCCGTACCACCGTGATGATGGGGCAGAGCCGGTCGCCGCCATGCCCATCTTCAACAAGCTGGGGCTCGTGCCGCCCAAGCTCCCAACCACTCCGGTGCCAGTGTCCTCCCGTGAGGACTCTAAGGCGACCGTAGATAATGTGGTGGAGACCTGTCCCCCATCGGAGACCGACCTTCTCCACGGTCTCTCTGATGATGACGACGTCGCCGAGCACCCAATCAAGGGATCTCTGCGTTCCTCTAGAGTCATCGAGCACCCACCTGACGACGTCGCCGAGCACCCAGTCAAGGCACCCCTTTGCGGAGGCTGGGCCGAGTGACTCCGAAGAAGGGCGAGGCGACATCGCTTCCTCGGGGCGATGCCCCCGCCTTGTCATCCGTCACAGCCGCTCCGGGGCTAGCTGCCGTGCACTCAGCTGATCCTCACGGTGCGACGAAGCCCGCGCATAGGACGATCCGAGGCACCACAGTCTTGGCCAGGAAAAGGGTGTACATCGCCACCGACGAGTAAGTATCTTACCTTGTTTTTCTTCGCCATCCTCGAAGACGTGCCCACAATGCTCTTCTCCTTGGAACCAGGGCGGAGCCCATGGTGAAGAAGGAGGAGGAAGGCGAGACCCATGAGGCCGCACTATCTACCATGGCCGCGGTGACCCTGGCGTAGGTAAAGGAGGCCGCCTCAAGCTCCCCCGTGACGGAGCAGGCCCCTCAGAGCTTAGTGGCAGAACCTCAGGAGGAGGCCGCTTTCGTGGCCCAGCAAACTCCTGAGCCGACCGTCCATGTCGCACCCACGAGGGTTTTGGTGGCTCCAGAGCCCCCTGCTGCCCTTGCTGCTGTGGCGGCGCTAGTCCAGGTGCCGGTGCCACCTCCTCGCAAGGCCCTCCAGCTGGTGGACCATCGCCCCTCAGCCAGGCCCGGTGGTATGGAGGAGGCCTACACCGCGCTGGACCAGCTCCACACCGATCTTCAGGGCGCCGAGAGGTGCATGGTGACGGGGCATCTGGGGCTGATCTCGAGGTGGCTCTAGGCTGACGCGTCTGTCAGGATGGCCTGGGGCCAAGCCGAGCCTACTGCATGGAGGCCAGGAAGGAGGCTGGCGAGGCCACATCGGCTCTCGAAGCAGTGCTAGTCAACGCAGCGTCCGCCAACGAACGTTGCAACATGGTGGAAGCCGAGATGAAGGCCCTCTGTGAAGAGAAGGCTGCCCATACCCGCCGGCTCAAAGAGCGGGAGGAGGAGCTTAAGACCTGGGAGGCTGCGCTTGCGGATCGGGATGCCGAGCTGGCCCAGGCAGCCAAGGACTAGGCCGCGGCACGGAGCCGCCTGGGCAAGTTGAAGAAGGAGGCGGACATGGCCCAGGCATCCCACGCCAAGCTTGTATCTGAGGAGACGGTCTGGGAGGAGGCTAGGGAAAAGGCCCTCGTTGGCGCCAAGAAGGCGGCAACCACGGGACGCGACACTTTTGTCTCGCTAGTGCTGAGGTCCCACACAGTGCTGCACTCCCTTTACGGATAAGGGTACGAGAAGCCGCTGGCGACTTCGGAGGATGGCCTTGCCGGTCTTCTCCCCAACCTCGCAGAGGAGCTCGAGGGCATCACCGCCGGAGTGGACTCCATGGTGGAAGGGGAGTGCAATGCACTTTTCACTACAGTCGCGACGTGTGTCTTTAGCCACCTCCATCTCTGAGACCAAAGCTTCGACCTTGGTGCACTGATCGAGCCGGTGGCTCCTGAGTCCCGCAACACTGCTGCCGAGCCCGTGAAGAAGCAGGTGGAATCCTTGCTGGAGAAGTTTCTCTGCGTCGACCCCGCGACTGTGGCGACTGGAGCTGGTGGCGAAGATGGCGGCGGTTTTCGATGACGAGCTCCCCATGGCGAGTGACATCGGCAACCGAGGTGATGGCGGCGCTTCCTCCTAGTTTGACCCTGCAACATTTGCCATGCCTCGTGGAGGCGTGAGAACTTCTACTTGAACTTCTGAGACGTTATGTTTTGTAACAACTTGCCAGGACTCCGCAATTTCCTTTCCATGCTCGATTTCCTTTGTATCTTCCTTAGTGTACTGCATCGGCAAGGCCCGGTCCCGCGCATACCTCAACTGCCATTAGGGCATCTGGATCACTAGGACAAAGCCAAGGGGTGAGGGGCTACGTGACCAGTGAGCTCCTTGAGTCACGATGCTCAGGAGTCCTCCTTGACGTACGAACAACCCTCATGAAGGAAATATGAGTAGCGTCTAGGTTAATCCGGAGCCCTCATACCTTTCCTCGCCAGGTTTTGCCTAGGAGAGCCGTGAGAAGACCAGGAGCAAGAGACCTGGTGAGGTGTCATGCGCCATGCGTGACCTAGGTGCAGCCCCCATGCCCAGCCCCCTCGCGCGGCCCGTAGGGAAAGTGGCGCGGTGAGGTCGGACGCCGAGCCTAGTGGCCCTCCTGAGGTTGCTGCAGCCGCTAGGGCGCCCCAGTTCATTATTCACGAGCGTAGAGCATGGTGCTTCCACTTTTCCATGGGCACAGCCGCCCCTCGACTGTGTCGTTCGGCAGCACGGAGCATGGGTCTTCCTATGGTGCATGGGTGGGAGCTCCCTCCCGGGGTAGATCCCGAGGCGTGTACAGCCCCGTCCTGACATGTGTCTTGCACGACAGGACTGGAGGAGGTGTATATCGGCAACCGTGAGCCAGTGTGGGACTCAAGAGGCCCTACCTCAAGGCGGGTTGCGCCTAAATTTTGGTTCGTAATACTTGTAATGCTCCTGTGAGATATTTAGGTGGCTAATGCCGAGTGAATTTCTGGAGGATGTTGCGTGAGAAGGCCAAACACCAACGACCCCAGGAGTTGGCATGAATGGGGCCAGCCCGCCACACAGAGCTCTGCCAGTAGTTTGGTTGACGCTGGAGGGACAGACCTGAGCATAGATGCAATGCCTAGTATTCTCATGCAACAATCGCAAAGAAAGACAACCGGCGCGCGGCTGCTGCGTTGGCGAGGCACCGGGTCGCACGCCCTTACTTTTCCACTCTCGATTAGCTGATGCGAGAAAAATTCATCAAGGACCACGGGAGGTGACGTAGACGGGAGCTGGCCCATGAGAGAGAGCTCGGCCACTTGGGTTTAGCGATGCTGCAGGGACAGATCCGAGCACAGATGCCATGCCAGAACTTAATCATGAGGCGGTCACGGCGGGTTTGTGAGGGTGCACAACATTCATGGTGGCAAAGCACCGGTCATCCACGTGATGATATAAAGCAACTCATGAAAGGGTAAGGGCAGTTGTGATATATGCAAAAGCGATATGTCAGATTTTGGTTTCCGCAGACCCTTGAGATGTTCGAACTCTGGGGTGCGTGTGAAGAACTCGTCCTCCCCAGTCTGCCTGCTCGCTAATCTCACAGCCTAGCTCGACGAACCGAGTGGACAAGAGACACAACAGTTTATCCAAGTTCGGGCCACCTTGCGGTGTAAAACCCTACTCCTGCTTTGTGGTGGATTGGCCTCGAGGGGCTGAGGATGAACTAGTACAGTGGAGAATGACCTTAGGAGAAGAGGTGTTCTTGTTCTCGATGATCTGATGGGTGTGAGGATGATTCGAATGACCCGTACCCTCCTATGGTGGTGGCTAGGTCATATTTATAGTGGCATTCGTCCTCTTCCCAAATGAAGGCGAGAAGGTATCCCAAAACGGCCAAATTTGAAGGGAGACAACTAGTACATGCTATCCTGACAAAAGTAGTCTTCGCCTACAAAAGTCTCCTATGGTGACGCCGCAGTGGGCTCGGCGATGACCTCCATCCTGCCGTCCTGGCGGTCTTGGTCTTGTTGCACCGAAATGGAAACATTTGCTTGATTCCTTGGGACTCCGCGCCCGTGCCTGCCTCCTTAGAACCAAAGAGGAAGCAAGTACACTGCACCCACTAGCGTAGGCCTGGCCTTGGTCGCCATGGGTCACGTCATCTAAACATCGCGAGGTGAGGCTCGCATAGATATCTCCGCTCCTCGGGGGACACCTAGGGAGACTGCCCCACGTGGAGATCTTGGTGTCGTCTGCCTCACGAGGCTTGGCCCCTCGCGAAGGTCTTGAGTTGTTGATGTTGAAGATGGGCCATACAGGGCCGTCGTGGAGCCACGCCGTGGGCTGCAGGTAGCCAAGTCTAGGCGCCCCCATTCCCAGAACACCGACAGTAGCGCCCGGGCCCAAGGCACACTCGAACTTGGCTTCAAGGCAAAGCCAATGGTCAAGTGCGGAGCGCTACAGGCCCTAATTGCCTGCGGCCTTGGTCGAGGCGTGTCGATTTGTGGGACCTGGGTGCCTCCGCTTCCCCACACTGCCTCGGCAACTGTTTGACTTGACGTGACTCCGCTGCATGTAGAGAAAACCCATCATTGCGTGGGATCATGGAGGCCGGCGGTTGGCCTCCCTCAACCTATAAATGAGGGGCAGGGTGGCACCCCTCTTGCTCATCTCCATCTTCTCGCCGCCTGCTTCTTCTTCCTTGTCTTGCCGTCTTGCCATAGCTCCCATGGCACCGATCAAGAGGTTCTGTACGGTAGAAAAGAGGAAAGCCCGTCAGGAGGATCCGAACCGTTTCCGCCAAGGAAGAGGTTCAGCCGCACTTGCAATGCCGACGAAACGCAGGAGGTGAATCGACCTTGGTACGAGCGGCCACTGCCTGTTTTCCCGCTCCCTCTGTACACCCACACGCAGGGCTCCGGAGAGGGCAGTGGTGCCCACCGCCGCACGGGCCACGACTACGGTGGCCAGGCTGGGGCTACACTGCTAGCCGGCCCGCGAACCCACGTCGAGGGCTCCTCGCGCGCGTTCGTGGTGTGGGCGGCAATGCCGCCGCGCACATAGATCCGGTTACCGCGGTTCTTCACCGAGGAGATGCCGCCGAGGGGGACGCTTGAGTTGTGGCTGCAGCACACCGAGTGCTGCAGCCTGGCCATGGGGATGGAGGTCGAGGTCGTTCCCCCAGGCGGCATCTTCATGACCCAAGGATGGGGTGAGGTTGCTGGCGCCTGCCTCCCTGAAGGGGCCCTCACCATCCATTTTGAATATGACGGTGCCTCCACATTGTTCTTCAAGGTCTTCAATGAGGAAGGCCGATGGCTGGAGTGCTGCCCCGGAGGAAGCAGTCCGCGTGGCGCGGCCGCGGGCGTTGAGCCCGCCTCCAGCCTCGCCGACAACCCCTCCAGCAATAGCGGCGACTCCTGGGAATCCAGCGACTCTCCCGAGCCCAGCGGGTCCCCGGAGTCTAGCGACGACATCTATGTGCCTCCGAGCTCCCGCCGCACCCGGAGCGCGACCGCGGCGTCCACTCGATGTCGTCGATGATGCCCAGCATCCGGGATCCTTGAGGCTTCCTTCTTTTGTTTTCATGCGCAAAATCGTGACAAACCACGTGTGGGTATGTAAAAAGTATAGTAATGCTTTTGCTCCGAAGTTTATTACTCCTAGTATAAGATTGCAGCTGCTTATCTTGCTTCGGCATTGTTTCCCCTTTCGTTGTCGTGGTACCTTTGCGCTCTACGCCGGCAGGTCCCAGTCCTCAGGCAGGCTTCAGCCGTCGCTGGTATGCTAGGCCGCGATGCCGTGGTCAAGGCCAGGAGGTGAGCGGCCCTAGGTCCGGTAAGATCTCGTGAGGCGCGATGCTCAAGAGGTCCCCTTTGGTGTGAAAGTAGCTCCCTGGAGGCCGAAAAGGAAAATGGCATTGCCAGATCAACATCACTAGGGGTGAAAACATCAGACGGTGAAGTTTGCGATGACATGTATGGGTGACTTATTTATGCGAGCCTGAGGAGATTCCTTCGTGTAGCGCCTGATTGTGCCTCAACGGTGATGCCTCCAGGCAGGGCTCATGCTGACCTCCCTGTTCCCTGCTCATCTAAGCGCTCTACGTCCTCGAGTCCCGACCCTTGAGTGGGGATCAGCCGCCGCTGGTATGCCAGGTCACGATGCCGTGGTCAAGGCCAGGGAGTCAGGGTTGGAGAGTCAGTAGGTGCTCCTGAGGCACAGAGTTCAGGAGTCCCCCCTTTAACATGCAAGCGAATTGTTTGAAAAAGGGGTGACCGACAGGGCTGCCTGCATTAGAGCTCCTAGGATTCCTTTGTGTTAGTCCAAGAGGAGATCATAACTCGTTGACGCGCTTGCCATCCTGCCGCTAATCTTTCTGCAATGAGGTGGAGGCACCGAGGACCTGGTGAGGTGACGTGCGCGGGGCAGGCCGTGAGCCAGATCTTAATCCCTCAGATTTATCAGCTTTCCAGGGACAGACCCAAGCACAAGCGTCATTCCAACATGTGTAGCCCCCATTGCGGGATGAGCAAGAGGTCGGTCAGCATTGCAGGAAGCCGTGGAGGGGCGACAACACACCAGGCAAACAGGTGATAACATAAATCATCTCATGGATAGGGTAGATCTAGCTCTAATAGATGGGGAAAAATGATACATGCCACCGGGATAGACCCATGCGGCCCGGGGATGATGCGGCCCAAGGGGCACCCCCAACATAGTAAATCAATGACTAAAAAAGGATACATGCCACAGGGATAGGCCCAAGCGTTCTGGGGATAATACAGCCCGAGGGGCGCCCTCAAATGAATAAACTAGAAAACGTCACCTGGCATCATTGCTACAGAGATGTTGAAGTAGCCGAAGACGCGTGCTGAAGAAATCGCTCATCATGAGCCACCTAGGCCCTGAACCTTAGGAGGCTCTAGAGGCCCGGGAGGCTCGTGAAGAACTGTCGCCATCTCTGTCAAGATCGCCTGGTGCCTGGCCTCCTGAGTGGGACCCTCGCACCAGCCAGCGCGTGATGGCTAGAAGCGCTCCTTAGATGTGACCCTGTTGAGAGCAGGGATGTTGACGTTGGTGGGAAACTCGCTGTCCTCGCCAGGACAAGGAGCCGCACTGGGTGGTGGGTGGTGGTCGCCGCGCATGGCTCTCGCCTCTTGAAGCTCCTCGGTTGCCTTGGTGATGAATTCCTGATCACCTGGTGCCCCGTGCCTTATGCCCTCCTGGCGGAAACTCGCGCCGAAGCACTCCTCCACATGGTGCCTGAGCACCTCCCTCGTGACATTGGCTAGGTTAGAGGCCCTCCAAAGGAGAGCCCCCGAGCCCAGCCTAAGAGGGGCGTCAGGCGCGCCTTCCTATGCGAGAGAGGGAGGCGCCCAATTCGTGGGCGTAGATCCAAAGGTGGTGCCGCTGGACACATCGCTCCCTCGAGGCTCTTAGCGGAGCAGCTGCTTCTTCGTCTTAGGGATAGCCTCAGGAGGGTATATGGCGCTTTCGTCATCTTGGTTCTCGACCGCTGCAGCATGGTAGGCGCGCTCGAGAGAGCACACTACGTCTTCCTCCTCGCAGGCGACAATGATGACGTCGCGGCTCTCTGGCATCTTGAGGACATTGTAACCATGATGAGTCACTGCCAAGAACCTGGCTAGGGTCAGATACACAAGGATGGTGTTGTATGGAAGACAGATCTAGGCGACGTCGAAGTCGGTGAGCTCTGTGCAGTAGTTGTCACGAGTGCCAAAGGTGACAGGGAGGCGGATCTGCCCTATCGGGGTGGTGGAGCCGTCGGTCACTCCTGAGAAGGGCTTCATGCACTATAGCTGGGCATATGGCACTTGAAGTCGGTCTAAGGTCTCGATGGACAGAACATTGAGCCCCGCACCGCCATCGACAAAGGTCTTGGTGACGAGGACATTGCTGATGTTGGGCAAGCAAAGCATCGGTAGGGCGCTGGCAGTTGCCGTGCACTTGAGCTGGTCGGACGAGCTAAAGGTGATGGTGCACTTGGACCAACTGAGCGGGCGCGTGGCCTCGAGCTTGGGGGGGGCGTTCACCTAACTGGAAAATTTCTTGAAGATGTGATGAGAGGTAGGGGCCTGAGCACTGCCCAAGATGCAGGCGATGGCACAAGGCTCCTGGAAGCCCCCAGCCCCTCATCCTAATGATGGTCGTCGTTCCTTCTTGGTGGTGGGGGCAGCGGAGGAAGCCTAGCATTGTCCTGAGGACGGTCCTCACGAGGCTGGTCTCTCCAGGGACCCTCGCGAGGTTGGACCTGCCAACAGTCCTCACGATGGTGGTCGTGCCACTCCTAGCGGGGGCCGTGATCGTCCCAGCGTCCTCCGCTTCGGCCTCCTCTGCGCCCGTAGCCCCGATTGTTGCGCTCGGGATGGGCCGCGGGGGCCGGCGATGGCCTTCAAGGGCCCTGGCGGCACGGCAAACTGGGAACCGGGCGGCGGCCAATCAAGCTACGACATGTGGCGGCGGCGGTGGATTCGGACATGTCCGGCCGGACGAAAAAGTGTCCGGCGGCGCGTGGAGAGGGAGGGGACTAGGGTTTCGTCCGGATTTCGGGGAAGGGATCTATATATAGAGGTATAGGGAGCTAGGAAGCTCCAAATGGAGTGCGGTTTTCGGCCACGCGATCATGATCGAATGCTCTAGATGATGGAGAGGGTTTTTGGTGGGTTTTGGGCCAAATTGGAAGGGTGTTGGGCTGCAACACTCACGAGGCCTTTTCGGTCCCTCGGTTAACCGTTGGAGTATCAAACGAAGTCCAAACGGCACGAAACTTGACAGGCGGTCTACCGGTAGTAAAGCAAGGCCGATTGGCAAGTCTCGGTCCAAGCCGGAAATGTTTAACCCCCCCACACGAAAATAGGTAGAAAGGGGCACCGGAGGAGATAGGAGCGCCGGAATGCAAAACGGACAACAGGGAAAATGCTCGGATGCATGAGACGAACACGTATGCAAATGCAATGCACATGATGACATGATATGAGATGCATGACAAAGGAAACAACACACCGAGACAAAAACCCGAACCCGAGGAGAATAAAATAACTTAGGCCGAAAATGGCAAGAGTTGCGATACATATAAGGTAAATTACATCCAGGGTGTTACAGCTGATGAGCTCGGGGATGGGGCCCAGCCAATCCTCGTATAGGTCGTTGGACAGAAGATAGCACAGAAGCTCGCACACCATGAACAACGCAGCCTGCGCGTTCGCCAGCCGCGACAAAGATGGGAAGACGACGCCGTGGCTGGAGTAGGAGAAGGGGTCGCGGTGCGGCCATCGCGCCGCACAGACGGCGGCAACGACGAGTCCTACTACTCTTGGACAGCGGGGTCGGTGGCGGTGTTAGCCACCAAGAAGGTAGAGCGGCGAGGTGGGATGTTGCCCACAGGTGCCGTCTCAGCAACACAAGCAGCCCGACGCTCAGCACGAACACGACAAGCATCAGCCATGGGAATGACGGAGCGGCAGCGGAATGATCGACGGAGGAGAGGATTTGACACGCCCCTACCTAGCGCGCCAAATGTCGGATTCAGGGCTCCGCAGACCCAAGAAAGGTTCAAACTCTGGAGCGTGTGCGAAGAACTCAACCTCTCTAGCCAGCCAGTTCATCACCCCCACGGCCTATCTTGATGAATAAGAAAGGAAAGGGACACAACAGTTTACCCAAGTTCGGGCCACCTTACGGTGTAAGACCCTACTCATGCTTTTTGGTGGATTAGCCTCGCGAGGGGCTAACGATGAACTAGTACAGAGGAAGAACAACCTTAGGAGGTTTGTTCTATTTTGGGTGTGAGCTAGTGTGGTCTCTCTCTACTTTTCAGAATTTGGATCCCTTCCTATGGTGGTGGCTAAGCTATATTTATAGTGTCTTTGGTCCTCTTCCTCCAAACTAAAGCAGGAAGGAATCCCACAATGGCCAATTTTGAAGGGGGACAAGAAGTACATCATATCCTAACGAAAGGTGGTCTTTGCCTGCAAAGCTTTTGGTCAGGACGCTGTGGTGGGATCGGCGATGACATCCGTTCTGCTGTCCTAGCGTTCTTGGTCTCGTTGCACAGGAATGGAAACTTTTGGCTGATTCCTCAGGACCCTGCGCCTGCGCTTGCCTCCTTAGCACCAAAGAGCAAACTCACTGCTCTGCGCCCGCTAGCGCCCGCCTGGCCTTGGTCGTCATGGCTTGCGTCACCTCAACCTGATGAGCTGGGCGCCCACATAGGAATCTCCGCTCCTCGGGAGCCAGCCTGGGGAGGCCACTCCCTCTGGAGGTCTTGGCGTCCTCCGCCTTGCGAGACTTGGCCCCTCGCGAGGGTCTTGCCTTGTTGGTGCTGAAGATGGTCTATACCAGGGCGTTGATGGAGCCGCACCTTGGGCCGCAGGTAGGCAAGTCTGGTTACCCTGGTTCCTAGAATGCCGACACTCGGCAAGACAAAGAAATAAGTTCTTTTCTCGTCCATACATGTCCTGTAAGTAGAGACTTGTGCATATGAAACACCGTCGCCTTCGAAAGTTCAGTGCTCTCATCTCTTGATTCAAATGTTGCTTCGGTCAGGATGGTTGTAGTGGCCTTTGGCGAGAAGGTTTGGCGGGGGGCTGGTCCCTCTTTGTGGTTTATGCCCGACAGGCCTAGCTCCGCGGCAACAAACTGAGGGTACCGGTAGGATAGCCTTCCGGGGAAAACTTGTTAACTTGAACATATGGAGGCAACCCACCTCTCCATGGACGTGTTACATTCACAAGTACCTGACAAGGCTTGTCTTCTTCATTAATATGATAATCAACAAGTACAGATCTTATAGGACACAAACATGGGCAAAGAAGATTACATAATTTGAGCTAATATTTGGCAAGTGCCTGCGCACTTTCGATTGAAAAAATATAAGTACACTAGTACAACGAGGTGCTATACAAATGGTTTTTAACCCCTTTCCATGACGGCATTTGGCACCATCGCCAAGTGAGTGTGGGCGATAGGGGGGTCCTTCCCACACGACCCACAAACCGTCGGGGATATGCCCTCCTGGCACACACACGCGGCAAAATGGGGTCCTGTGTGACCGGCGAGCGACCAAATACGGTTATATGTACAGTATTGCTAAAATATACAATTATACAGGAAAAATCATTTCCTGTCATAAGTACATCCCACACAGTTAGTCCCCGCTAAACGTTTTCATTCGTATATACATCCCACACAGTCCCTCCAAGGAAAACATTTCTGTTTGCACGTACATCACACACAATTTCGCACGTTAAATTGTTTGTGATAGCGTTTCAATTGCTCATGGTATTAAAATTTTTATTTTTTGCGTTATTGAATGCATCACACACGGTGCATCGAAGAAACTTGTGGCAAAGGCTGTCCATCACACACAGTTTTTATGTGGTAAACATTTGCGCCAGGTGGCCTAATGCAAATAGTTTTCAAGAGGATGATGTGTGTGATTGTTCATTAATCTAACACAGTCTATTCCTAGAAATTGTGTGCTATATTTAGTGCATCACACATGGTGTTTTCTCAATAACCATTTGCAATAGAAAAACCAAATTAGCAGGCTAATTATCCTATTATAAATATTCCATTTATTAATCTAATTGACTTTTCATATTAAGCACACAATATATTTCATTTTCATAATTGAAATACATTAGAGTAAAACATCATGTAGCTTCAGCACTCAGCTATCCATTACACAACTGCACCATCACCAAGTTTCACATGCAACATCTATAACCTTTAGAAATTAGCATCATAGACGGTACATAGACAGATGTATCTCAGCTGGAAAACTGCTCAAGCAGAAGGCAAATATTGAGCCTTCCTTGATGTTGAAGGTCTTTGCAACTTTAGGCCAATGCCTGTGGATGATTGAACGTACATCCGTCTTCCTCTTCAGGAATACTTCAATATTAAACAGTGGGTGTTGTACGAATACCTTCCTCGCCTCCTGACCATACAAGTGGTTTGAGAGGTAATCATCAGTGAACCACTTTGGAAAGGCCTGAAAACAAGGATATGCATAAATATCTTCTCTATATTGGAAATGGGGCAAAGGAATAAAAGAGGCAAGGTATAATAGTTAGTACCATCCTGTAGTGAACTGATGTCTTTTTCTTTGTGCAGACAAAGATCTTGTTGTTTTTGTCGCTAATTTATTTATCCTAACAATCTTTCTGAGTTTCTTGACTTGACTTATATTCATGGACAACTCATTTACCCATTTGCAAAAAGGGTCGAACAGTGGGTCAAAACCTCTGACAGCTGGACCAACATGTGCAAGATCAAATTGTTAAAAACCTAAATATTAGAATGGTTCCTGCAGTTGCACAATAATGTGCTATTAGACCAAGTACCATGCATGTGCATACCTCGATTGTAAACCTCAGTGCTTCCATTGTTTTCGTGCAACACATATAAGGTAGTTAGTCATCAGGTAAAGTGAGGGTTCACATGCTATCAGTAAAATATGTTGATGAAAAATAAGCACATTGGAGATTCATCAAATTAATTCAAGCCACACGGAAAATGTAACGCCCTCGATGCGGCTATATCTCCCACGTGTCGAAGCACGACTTAGAGGCATAACCGTATTGAAAGCAATGTTGCAAGTGAGGTAATCCTCACACAACCCATGTAATACATAAGGGAAAGAGATACATAGTTGGCTTACAATCGCCACTTCACACAATTACATGAATAAAGCATTACATCATCCAGATACACTCAAGGTCCGACTACGGAACCAAAATAAAAGAAGACTACCCCAAATGCTACACAGATCCCCGATCGTCCCAACTGGGCTCCACTACTGATCAACTAGAAACGGGACAACCTAACGAACACGATCTTCATCGAGCTCCTCCTGAGCTTGGTTGCGTCACCTTCACGATATCATCAAGCACCTGCAAACTGGTTTTGGAAGTATCTGTGAGTCACGGGGACTCAGCAATCTCACACCCTCGCGATCAAGACTATTTAAGCTTATAGGATGGGTAAAAGGTATGAGGTGGAGCTGCAGCAAGCGACTAGCATATATGGTGGCTAAACATACGCAAATGAGAGCGAGAAGAGAAGGCAAAGTAGGTTCGAGAAATATATGATCAAGAAGTGATCCTAGAACAACCTACGTCAAGCATAAGTCCAACACCGTGTTCACTTCCCGGACTCCGCCGAGAAGAGACCATCACGGTTACACACGCGGTTGATGTATTTTAATTAAGATCAACTTCAGGTTTTCTACAACTGGACATTAACAAATTCCCATCTGCCCATAACCGCGGGCACAACTTTTGAAAGTTCAAATCTCTGCAGGGGTGTCCCAACTTAGCCCATCACAAGCTCTCACGGTCGACGAAGGATATTCCTTCTCCCAAGACAATCCGATCAGGCTCGGCATCCCGGTTACAAGACAGCCTCGACAATGGTAATACAAGTCCAGCAAGACCACCCGATGCGCCGACATCCCGATAGGATCTGCACATATCTCGTTCTCAGGGCAACACCGGATAAGCAATCCGTACAACTAAAACAAGCCCTCGAGTTTCCCCGAGGTGGCGCTGCAAGGGGCTGTAGTTTGGACCAACATGGTATACAATAACAGAATGCACCCACAACAATTGAACATCGCAATGCAGAATTGAACCAAATAGCCAACCACATCGCGTCATTGATGCACAAGGAGTCGACGGTGGCCTCGACGGCGAGGTGCTCCTCCCAGATCTGGGGGTCGACATGAATGACAGCCATCACGACATCATCCGCGCATGCGGCCATGATTTGCTTCTCCGGTGCCAAATGCTCCTTCAGATCCTGGCTATACTACGTGCACCATGGCTTAGGGGGGCGCTTGTTGGTGGAGGGGTTGGTGATTTGGGTGCAAGGTGTCCCGCCGGTGGTCGGGGCATGTGGGATGTGGAAGGAGGAGGATGGGGGTTGGGTGTGGATTACTTGCCTCGAGAGATGAGGCTGAGCAGCGTGAAGGCGGGTCTCTGGCGAGGAGGCGGCGCTGCAAGCAAGGAGTGAAGGTTTAAACTTGGAAAGGAAGGCAGAAACAGGGGAATGTGACATGGTAAGGGTGAGGGGCGGGGAGGTAGATATTTCCGCGGAAGTCGAAAATTTGGAATCGCTTCAGCGAAAAATTGGCGTGCAAACTGTCATCAGACACAGTCCCTTATTCAGAAATGTGTATGATATGTGAACATCAAAAATGATTCAGATAGCTTAAACCATGTGCGATGAGATTGAACGTAAAAAATTTAGGTTAAAATTTCCCTGGTTACAGTGGTCATCCACGTCATTGCATAATTTGGGTACACAAAGGAGACTACAGCACAGCCAAACTTCTTAATCGAGCAAGTTCAACAATTAAACAGAGCTAGCTGACCTAAACATTACTCTAACAAAATAAAGACCGATGGTCTTAATTAAACAAAACAAAGAGTGATACTACGGCTGGTGCTTGTCGATCTCTGCCGCCGCCTCCATGTCCAGCTCGCGCCTGACGGTCTCCTAGGAAGCGGCTCCATGGCATTAATTGCACCATACTCGACAAGCATCTCGCCATCCGTGTCCGCCATATCTTTGGAATAGGCCGTGACGAGCTGGGTGTGGGCAGCCCTGATCTGGGCTTCGGTGGGCTCCGTCGTGGCAAGGT
Source organism: Triticum urartu (assembly GCF_056163025.1). Classification (NCBI taxonomy): domain Eukaryota; kingdom Viridiplantae; phylum Streptophyta; class Magnoliopsida; order Poales; family Poaceae; genus Triticum; species Triticum urartu. The sequence goes on along the minus strand of NC_141873.1, from coordinate 186,031,763 downwards.
ATGCCACGCAGGAACAGACAACTGCTCAAACACTCTCGGCGATTGCCAACTCTTTGGCCATGGGTTGCCGACCGTTTTTGGAGAAGCTTCGTCCGATTTGTGCCGTGACCGCCAGGAACTGGGTGTGGACGGCCTCGACATGGTCGTGGGCGGCCTCCATTACGGCTAAGGTCGCCGCTTCAGAATGGACAGCTAATGTGCCGCTCTCGCTAGTTGCTATCCCCAAGGCAGATGTTGTTGCCGCCGCCTGAGAAGCAACAACGGCCGTTTGGGCTGCCTTGGCCGCCCGGACGCAGATTGCGGTCGCCCTCATGAAGCCTGTTAGCACGTACCTGGCGGCTGCGAAGTTTCCCTCACGACGTGGGTCCACGTCCCCATCTTTCACCGGCGACGACTAAACAGTGAAATGATATTTGATGAGCGGGCTAGTGTGCTTGACACACCAATGGTGCTCCAAGATATTTTGTGCTGCATCTCACACGGTTTGTGATAATAAACTGTGTGTGATCTACTTGATTTTTTGTCTTGATTTGAATTACATAATGGGGTTAAAACTGCAAACTATGGTGTTTGAATTGCTAGAACTTTTATCTGAAGTGAACATGCAACTATAGGTGTGTCATCCAAAAAACTAGAATTATTCAGGGTTCGTTTGGACGTTTTTATACATTAACTTGGTTTTGTAGGCATTTTAGGTGTGTAATTCAAATTTGAACTACGTGCACATGCTCTAGTGCATATAAACGGGTTGAACTCAAATTTGTGTCCTTGGTTGCATGCTTAGGTCACATGCAAGAAATGGGAATAAATGTCAAACATCCTGCCATCGTCACTCGGCCGCAAACATTGAGATACCTAGATTTTAAATTCTAGTAAATCCAAAACTCATCTAAAATTCATGAAACTAGGCAAGCTATCATGGAGCTGCATCAACATGTCGTGGTAAATTGTTTTGTCCCATTTGGGGCTAGTTTGGGTATAAGCTTCTCACAAACGAGAGCTTCTCACAACAAGTGTGATGATTTCGGTAGGGAACGTGACATCTTTGGGGACGAAACGATATTCGTTGCCTCTTATTGCTTTCAAAAAATTTCAAGTGCCAACATAGAACAACAGGAGTGTTGTGTTTAATTTCGGAATTTCTCGTGGTTCATTTGGACATTTTTATACATTAACTTGGTTTTGTAGGCATTTCAGGTGCATAATTCAAATTTGAACTACATGCACATGCTCGAGTGCATATAAACGGGTTGAAAAATCAAATATGTGTCCTCGGTTGCATGCTTAGGTCCCATGCATGAAATGGGAATGAATGTCAAATACCTTGCAACCGTCACTCGGTCGCGAATGATGAGGTACCTGGTTTTTAAATTGCAGTAAATACAAAACTTGTCTGAAATTTATGAAACTTGGCATGCTATCATGGAGCGGCATCAACATGTCGTGGTAATTTTTTTGTCCCATTTGGGCCAGGTTTGGGTATAAGCTTCTCACAAACCAGAGCTTCTGACAACACACGTGATGGTTTCGGTAGGGAACGTGACACCTTTGGGGACGAAACGATATCTGTTGCCTCTTATTGCTATCAAAAATTTTCTAGTGCCAACATAGAACAACAGGAGTGTTGTGTTTAATTTTGGAATTTTTCGGGGTTCGTTTGGACATTTTTATACATTAATTGGTTTTCTAAGCATTTTTTCGCATAATTCAAATTTGAACTACATGCACATGCTCCGGTGCATATAAATTGGTTGAAAATCAAATATGTGTCCTTCGGTGCATACTTAGGTCCCATGCAATAAATGTGAATGAATGTCAAACACCCTGCCACAGTCACTCGGCCGCAAATATTGAGATACATGGTTTTTAAATTCTAGTAAATCCAAAACTCGTCTGAAATTCATGAAACTTGGCATGCTATCATGGAGCGGCATCGACATGATGTGGTAAAATTTTTGTCCCATTTGGGGCAGGTTTGGGTATAAGCTTCTCACAAAACCAGGGCTTCTCACAACAAGCATGATGGTTTCGATAGGGAATGTGACACCTTTGGGGACGAAATTATATGTGTTGCCTCTTATTGCTTTCAAAAAGTTTCCAGTGTCAACATAGAACAACAGGAGTGTTGTGCTTAATTTTCGAATTTTTCAGGATTCATTTGGACGTTTTGATACATCAACTGGGCTTTCTAGGTATTTTATGTGCATAATTGAAATTTTAACTACATGCACATGCTCCGGTGCATATGAATTTGTTGATAAATCATATCTGTGTCCTTCGGTGCATGCTTAGGTCCCATGCAAGAAATGGGAATGAATTTCAAACACCCTGCCACCGTCACTCGGTCGCAAACATTGAGATACCTGGTTTTTAAAATTCTAGTAAATCCAAAACCCGAATGAAATTCATGAAACTTGGCATGCTATCATGGAACGGTGTCAACATGTCGTGGTAAAAATTGTGTCCCATTTGTGGCAGGTTTGGGTATAAGCTTCTCACAAACCAGAGCTTCACACAACAAGCGTGATGGTTTCGGTAGGGAACATGCCACCTTTGGGGATGAAACGATTTTCGTTGCCTCTTATTGCTTCCAAAAATTTTCTAGTGTCAACATAGAACAACAGGTGTGTCGTGTTTAATTTTGGAATTTGTCAGGGTTCGTTTGGACATTTTTATATATTAACTGGTTTTTCTAGGCATTTTACGTGCATAATTCAAATTTGAACTACATGCACATGCTCCATTACATATAAATTGGTTGAAAAATAAAATATGTGTCCTTCCGTGCATGCTTAGGTCCCATGCAAGAAATGTGAATGAATTCTAAACACCAAGGCACTGTTGATTGTCGGCAAAACATTGAGATACTTTGTTTTTAAATTCTAGTAAATCCAAAACTCGTCTGAAATTCATGAAACTTGGCATGCTATCGTGGAATGCACCCGACATGCCCTGGAATTTTTCGTGTCCATTTGATAGAAGGCGCACTCGAATAACTTCCAACAAAGGCATTTTGAAACAAATAGCTACAACTGTAACATCTCAAACATTTTGTATAATTCATATTGTGTGCGTTCTGTTAACCATTCACGTGACGCCACGCCTCACTCTTTTAATGGCTAGGAGGTGCCGTGCGGACAGGTGCTTGAGTGCTTGACTAAATGGGAAGTGTGCTAGCTATACTCCAGTGCAGAGGCTCACCGGGAAGCGTGCGAGCTGTATGCCACGCAGGCTCCTCGGGAAGCGAGCCCTTTGACTTCTATGGCAGCCAACTTTGCTCGCATCCTCTCCATTAATGGCGCCCAAGCCGTAGTTTAATACAGTTTTTAAATATAAAACACTAATCACAAACGTTTTTGTTAGAACACAAGTATGCAAATCGACAACTTCCCCATGAAGCCAAGGGAAAATGTGCCGAGCAAGATTTGTGCAGCTCTTGATCGCAAACGTTTAGTTAGAACACATGTATGGAAACCGACAGCTTCCCCAGGAAGCCAAGAGAAAATGTGCCGAGAAGTATTTCTGCATCTCTTGATCGCAAATGTTTTAGATAGAACACCCGTATGCAAAGTGAGAGTTATGGTCTCCCCCCTTAAGTCGAGGGAAAATTCGCATCGCATTATTTGTGCACCCCTTCAATGCAAACAGTTGTTTTGGATGACTGATACGTCTCCAACATATCTATAATTTTTTGATTGTTCCATGCTGTTATATTATCAATCTTGGATGTTTTATAATCATTTGATAGTCATTTTATATCATTTTTTGGTACTAACCTATTGACATAGTGCCAAATGCCAGTTGCTATTTTTTCCATGTTTTTTACATCGCAGAAAATATTTACCAAATAGAGTCCAAATGCCACGAAACTTTACAGAGATTTTCTATGGACCACAAGACAAGTAATGGGCCCTGGCTGCGCCTGGGGGTGCTCCGAGTGTTGGAGATATGCCCTAGAGCCAATCATGTATGATGATATTTCCTTTGTGTTTGTGAATAAAGATAGTCCTTGGACATTATCAATCATGTGTATTAGCAAGTACGTGACTTGTTTGCGGGACTATGCATTGTATGATGACTATCCTAAAAGGTCCCTAGTCGAAAGGGCTGTGTGAACGCGCAGCTGACTAGACTAGCATATGACACGGTCGATGGCTGGGTCTCACTAGCCATGTAGCATTGGATGCTAACCGGATAATATGGACTTGGGAGGATCTGGTCGGATTCGACGTAGTCGGATCCGAGTTGAGATATGGTCCAAGTCGGATAGACCCAACAACGAGACGAAGTGATATGTCATCTGTAAGTCTCAAGTACAACATACGTTCTATGTCCTAAGACCTGAGATGGCGCATGTACTTGGGGATGGTGACAGACTTGCTTTGGGCACACCAAACGCTACTCCTTGACTGGGTAGTTACAAAGGTAGGTTTCGGGCTTGTCCAGACCCATGTTGTGAGACATGGTTTAGCAAGATGGGATTTGCCCCTGCGATCCGGAGAGATATACTCTTGGCCCCTCGTGTGATCAGACCAGGATAACCATGGCCATGCGACAAGGATTATGAGATAATCCGGTTTGTGGTCGGCATCACTAGAACGAGAAAGAGGTTGGGCTAGCACAAAGATGACAGACTCGCCTTGAGACCGACAACATATATCGTGTGGCAAAAGGAATGGAAGTATGATGTACAAGTTCGCCTAACCAGCTTCATAGTCTTCTTGGTGTTCGGCATGCCTTGCTAGGGGCCACTACCAACCATGCAGTTCAGAGGTGATCTGAACTACGACCAAGCCATCTTGACCTACGAGGTCGGATCCGAGGACACCGATCGGATGTGATCCGAGTTGTATTCGGATTGTGGCCGAGTAGACTTATGGGCTTCAGGATCTGTGCGAGGTCCAACTGTTGAGCCCACGACGGACGAATATATAAAGTGGATGTGCCGCACACTCATGTGATTTTGATCACTTCGGCGTTGTCACTAGGGTTTGCAAGTGTTGCGAGTAGACACCTCCACTCGCTGCCGGTTGTGTGATCGGATTTAGTAGTCTGCCGCACGACGTTCCTCCTGCATGCGCAGATACCATTAGATGCGGTGCACTTGCGCCGCTCCTGCGAACATGTACATGGGAACCGACGACCGGCTGTTCGAGGGAGATCGGACGAGGAGGAGACGATCCACGCGGATGCACTGCCCCAACTCTTCTTTCGCTGCACGGCACTGCGCGTCCAGTGGTAACGAACCCTGATCCATCTCCCGTAGCATGTTCTTGGTTGTTCTGCGCGTAGGAATTTTTTTAACTTGCAGTCGACGCACCCTACTGTAGAACCCAACATCGAGAAGAGCACAACCCACCAGGGTGTGCCAGGATGCCTAGGCACGCCCTGGTGGGTTGCCCCCCGACCGGCTCTTTGCTCTATAAATACCCCAATATTCCCAAACCCTAGGGGAGTCGACGAAATATTCATCCAGCCGCCGCAGAGTCTAGAACCACCACATCCAATCTAGACACCATCTCGGATGGGGGTCACCACCTCCATTGGTGCATCTATGATGATTCATGAGTAGTTCCTAGTAGACCTTCGGGACTATCGTGTGCGTAGCGCCTTGTATTTCATGCACGATCACTCAAACTGGTAGAATGCGATTCTATGCATAACTTTATTTTGTAGGGTTTGATGTGAATAGTAGGGCTCATGTGATGCATAACTTTATTTTGTAGTGATGCATGTGTGTAAATTATACATGGCATGCGTGTCAGATTTGTCAGCCGATAGGAGCCAAAGTGATGTCATTATATTTTATAACGACCTGCGAGTCGACTTGTGACTCTATGTAACATTCATTACTAGTTGTAGTAGTTGGATAATAGAGTTCAGGTTGGTGGCTTGGCGTCCCGGCGTGACAAACAAGATGGAGTTCCTAGATGGTCATCGGACTCAGAGCCACCTGGAGGAACATCCATGAAGCAGCCATACTATTTCACAATATATGTTTTATTTGTGATTGTTATACTTTTTGTTTTCTATGCATGCTAAAATGGTAGAAATATCCCTCATGAATATAAAGCGAATTGCCATCGCCGATGTTGCACCTTCGCATGTCAAGTACGTCTAGTGGGCTCATAAAATTGCGGTGCTGCTAGGTGTCTTTGAACTGAAGGGTTCATGTCGGACACGGACATGCACTGCATCTGGTTAACTTGAAAAGGCTATCAAGATGGTTTTGGGCCTTGGGGCATAGAAGGTTGGGGGCCGGGGTATGAGATACCTTCCTGACCGACAGGATTCATATAGAGATATGATTAGCAAGGAGTTGCTTGCCGGATTGGCATGTTGTCTAGCAGTGACGCTAAAGCTCACGAGTCGCATGTGCTAGTCGGATCCTGAATCACTGAGAGTTTGCGGAGGTATGCCAACTTCAGTGGAAGTATTTATATTTAAGGCTTGAATTACTCTACATAAACACATTGCTCAGTGATTACATATTTTGTGTTGTAAATCAATGGCACCACCTGCTCAACCCAACTTTGCATTGAAATCTAACATGATATTGTAAACTGAATGGAACAAAGTTTACCACCTGGTATGGAAATCTGAGAATTGTTCTCAAGCATGATAAAAAGGAACAAGTTCTAGAGGATCCAATACCAGAGGAACCTGCCGATAATGCTAGTGCCACAGCTAAGAATGCCTACCAGAAACTCGTTAATTAATCAACGGAGATCAGCTGTCTTATGTTGGCTTGTATGGAGCCCGATTTGCATCAGCATTTCGAGAATGCTGAGGCTTACGATATGATCAAGAGTCTCAAGAGCATGTTTCAGACACATGCTAGGATCGAAAGGTTCAATGTCTAGCAATCCTTGATGGATTGCAAGCTGAAGGAAGGTGATCCACTGAGCCCACATGTGATCAAGATGATCGGATATGTGCAAGCTTTGGATCATTTGGGCTTCCAGCTATTGGATGAGCTGGATACTGATGCAGTTCTGGGTTCTCTTCCACCCAGCTATGGGACGTTCATCTCAAACTATCATATGCATGGCATGGATAAGTAGCTTACTGAATTGCATGGGATTCTCAAAGTAGTAGAGAAGGATATTAAGAAAAGCACACAACAAGTGTTGATGGTGCAAAAATCAGCTAAGTTCAAGAAGAGTTGTTCCAATAAAAAGGCTAAGGAAAAGGGCATGGAGATGGTAACCTCCGCCACTACACTGAAGTCTGGACCGGACTCAAAGACCATTTTCTATCATTGCAAGGAAACTAGTCACTGGAAGAGGAACTGTAGCAAGTGTCTTGCAGAGCATGGCAAGAATGCCAGAAATGCTTCTTCCGGCAAAGGTACAATTGTTACATATGTTATAGACATTTACCTTGCTGACATACCTAGTAGCTCTTGGGTATTTGATACCGGATTGGTTGTTCATATTTGCAAATCGATGCAGGGGCTTTTAAGAAATAGGCGTGTGGCACAAGGTGATATTGACATCAAGGTCGGCAACAAAGCAAGAGTTGCTGCGTTGGAGGTTGGCACGATGCAGCTCCAGCTTCCTTCTGGATTTATTTTGGAATTGAATAATTGTTATTACATTCCTGCACTTAGTGGGAACATTATTTATGCCTCATGCTTCATGAGTCAGGGTTATGAATTCAATTTAAAGGACAATGGTTGTTCGATTTATTTGAATGGGATGTTCCACAGCTATGCACCCATTGTTGATGGGCTATTTATATTGAGTCTAGAACAGGAACCGGTCTATAATGTGAACGTCAAGAGGCATAAGACTGATGAGACAAATCTGACATACTTCTAGCATTGCTGGCTTGGACACATTAGTCTGAAACGCGTGAAGAAGTTCCATGATGATGGGCTCCTAACCTTGTCTGACTTTGAGTCATTCAAGACATGCGAATCATGCTTGCTCAGCGAGATGACTAAGTCTCCTTTTGCAAAGAGTTGCAAGAGGGCGTCTGAGCTATTGGAACTTATACATAGTGATGTGTGTGGTCCAATGAGCACAACTGCCAGAGGTGGCTATTCGTACTTCGTGACTTTTACCAACGACTTGAGTAGATATGGATATATCTATTTGATGAGGCACAAGTCGGAAACTTTTGAAAATTTCAAAGAGTTTCCGAACGAGGTTGAGAATTAGCTCAGCAAGACTATAAAACTTCTATGATCTAATCATGGATGTGAGTACATGAGCCAGGAGTTTGATGATCATCTGAAATGCCGAGGTATATTACCTCCGCTCACACCTCCGGGTACGCCACAGAGAAATGGCGTATCGGAACAGAGGAATTGAACCTTGTTGGACATGGTTCGATCTATGATGAGCAAATTGGATTTACCCTTGTCATTCTGGGGATACGCTCTAGAAACTGTAGCTTTCACACTTAAAAGGGTACCATCAAAATCCATAGATAAGACACCACATGAGATGTGGACCAGGAAGACTCCCAGTTTGTCTTTTCTAAAGATTTGGGGTTGTGAAGCATTTGTCAAGTGACTTATGTCAGACAGGCTTACACCCAAGCCGGACAAATGCATATTCATGGGATATCCGAGGGAAACCTTGGGATATAGGTTTTACAACCGGGAAGAGAACAAAGTGTTTGTTGCTCGGAATAGGGTTTTCCTTGAGAAAGAGTTTCTTAGTTGGGAGGCCAGTGGGAGGACCGTCCTGCTCAAAGAAATTCGAGTACCACTCGGGGATGGCTCGGCGGGTGATGAGATCATTCCGGAGTCGTTCAGGGAACCCGTAGTGGAAGTGGCACCGGAACCACAGAGATCAAAAAGATTGCGCAGAGTGTGTGATGTATTGTTTCTAGAAAGCGACGAGCCGGCCACATAGGTATGGAACCGATGGTGAGCCCGAATTCCGACGCATGGTTAGAGGCCATGAGATCCGACTTAAAGTCCATGGATGAAAATCATGTCTGGGACTTGGTTGATTCACCGCCTGGCATAAAGGCCATTGGCTGTAAATGGGTCTTTAAGAAGGAAACCGATGTGGATGGAAATGATAAGATCCACAAAGCATGGCTTGTCTCTGAAGGTTATGGACAAGTTCAAGGAATTGACTACGATGGGACTTACTCGCCGGTAGCAAAGCTAAAGTCGGTCAGGATCATACTTGCTATAGCTGCATATTTTGATTACGAGATATGGCAGATGGATGTCAAAACGGCTTTCCTTCATGGAAATTTAACCGAGGACGTGTATATCATACAGCCCGAGGTTTTTGTCGATCCGACTAGCACTAGTAAAGTATGCAAGTTCAAGAGATCCATTTATGGGTTGAGGCAAGCATCTCGGAGTTGGAACATTTGTTTTGATAAGGTCGTCACTGGTCTCGGTTTCATCAAAAGAGATGAGGACGCTTGTTTATACAAGCAGTTAAGTGGGAGCTCGATTGTGTTTTTGATCTTGTAAGTGGATGACATACTACTGATCGGAAATGATGTTTCGATGCTGAACTCGGTCAAGGAATCATTGAATGGCAATTTTTCAATGAAAGACCTTGGTGAGGCAGTTTACATTTTAGGCATCAAGATCTATAGAGATAGATTGAGGAGGCTGCTCGGCTTGATCCAAAGCACGTACATAGATAAAGTGTTGAAGCGGTTGAACATGAGTGAGGCCAAGAAAGGGTTTTTTCCTATCTCACATGGTATATGGCTAAGCGAGACTCAGAGTCCTTCGACATCTGATGAGTGAAGCAGGATGAGTCGGATTCTGTATGCCTCGGCAATTGGATCCATCATGTATGCCATGATATATACACGGCCTGATGTTGCTTTTGCAATAAGACTAACAAGTAGATACGAGGGCAACCCTGGTGAGAGTCACTGGGTAGTGGTAAAGACTATTTTGAAGTACCTGAAAAGGACTAAAGAGATGTTCCTAGTTTATGGAGGTGAGGAGAAGCTCGTCGTAAGGGGTTACGCCGATGCTAGTTTCCAAATCGACGGTGATGATTGTCGATCACAGTCAGGATTCGTGTATGTCATGAACGGAGGAGCAGTGAGCTGGATGAGTTCCAAGCAAGATACGGTGGCCAATTCTACCACAGGAACCAAATACATTGCGGCTTGTGAAGCTGCAAAGGAAGGTGTTTGGATCTGGAACTTTCTGGATGATCTTGGTATTTCCCAGCCTCGGTAAAACCATTGGACCTTTATTGTGATAATTCTGGTGCCATCGCACATGCCAAGGATCCGAGGGATCACCACAAGACCAGACACATAGATCATAAATATCACTTGATACCAAAGATCGTAAAGAATGGTGATGTTGAGTTATGCAAAGTTCACACGGATGCAAATGTTGCAGATCCGTTGACTAAGCCACTTCCAGAATATAAGCATGAGGGGCACATTAGAGCTATGGGCATTCGATGCTTATTTGATTGACACTAGTGCAAGTGGGAGACTATTGGAGATATGCCCTAGAGGCAATCATCTATCATGATATTTCCTATGTGTTTGTGAATAAACATAGTCCTTGGACATTATCAATGATGTGTATCAGCAAGTACGTGACTTGTTTGTGGGACTATGCATTGTATGATGATGGTCCTAAAAGGTTCCTAGTCAAAAGGGCTGTGTGGACAAGCAGCCGACTAGACTAGCATATGACATGGTCGAGGGCTTGGTCTCACTAGCCATGGAGCATTGGATGCAAACTTGATAATATGGACTTGATAGGATCTGGTCGGATTCGGCGTAGTTGGATCCGAGATGAGATAAGGTCCGAGTCGGAGAGACCCAACTATGAGATGCAGCGATATGTCATCTGTACATCTCTAGTACAACATACGTTCTATGTCCTACGACCTGAGCTGGCACATGTACCTGGGATGGTGACAGACTTTCTTTGGGCCAACCAAATGCTACTCCATGACTGGGTACTTACAAATGTAGGTTTCGGGCTTGTCAAGACACAAGCTGCGAGACATGGTCGAGCAAGATGGGATTTGCCCCTCCGATCAGGAGAGATATACTCTGGGCCCCTCGTGTGATCCGACCAGGATAAGCATGGCCATGCGACAAAGATTATGAGATAATCCGGTATGTGGTCGAAATCACTAGAACGAAAAAGTGGTCGGGCTAGCACAAGGATGACAGAATCGCTTTGAGCCCGACAACATATATCGTGTGGCAAAAGGAATGGAAGTATGATGTACAGGTTCGTCTAACCAGCTCCATAGTATGCTTGGTGTTCGGCATGCCTTGCTAGGGGCCGCTACCAACCATACAGTTCGGAGGTGATCCGAACTATGACCAAGCCGACTTGAACCTAAGGGGTCGCACACTAAAGGGAAGGAACCTATGAGGTCGGATCCAAGGACACTGATCCGATGTGATCCGAGCTGTATTCTAATTGTGGCCAAGTAGACTTATGGGCTTTAGGGTCTATGCGAGGCCCAAGTGTTGAGCCCATGACGGACGCCTATATAAAGTGGATGTGCCGCACGCTCATGTGATTTTGATCGCTTTGGCACTGTCACTAGGGTTTGCATGTGTTGCGAATAGACACCTCCACTTGCCGTTGGTTGTGTGATCGGACATAGCAGTCCACCGCACGACGTTCCTCCTACACGCACGGATACTGTTAGAGGCAGTGCACTTGAGCCGCTCTGGCGAACCTGTACGTGGGAACCGACGACCGGCTATTCGAGAGAGATGGGACGAGGAGGAGACGATCCACGCGGACGCACTGCCCCAACTCTTCTTCCGCTACACGGCACTACGCGTCCAATGGTAACGAACTGTGATCCATCTCCTGTAGCATGTTCTTGGTTGTTTTTCGCGTAGGATTTTTTTTAATTTGTAGTCGACGCACCCTACCGTAGAGCCTAACACCGAGGAGAGCACAATCCACCAGGGTGCACCAGGAGGCCCTGGTGGGTTGTGCCCACCTCGGGTGCCCCCCGGACTGCCTTTTTGCTTTATAAATAGCCCAATATTCCCCAAACCCTAGGCGAGTCGACGAGATATTCATCCAGCCGCCGCAGAGTCTAGAACCACCAAATCCAATCTAGATACCATCTCAGATGGGGTTCACCACCTCCATTGGTGCCTCTCCGATGATGCGTGAGTAGTTCCTTGTAGACCTCCGGGTCCGTAGTTAGTAGCTAGATGGCTTCCTCTCTCTATCTTGATTCTCAATACAATGGTCTCTTGGAGATCCATATGATGTAACCCTTTTGCGGTGTGTTTGGTGGGATCGATGAACTTTGAGTTTATGATTAGATCTATCTTTTTAAATCCATGAAAATATTTGAGTTTCTTTGATCTCTTACATGCATGATTGCTTAGAGCCACGTATTTCTTCTCTCATATTTGGTTTTTTTGGCCAACTTGATCTATTTGTCTTGCAATGGGAAGAGGTGCTTTGTAGTGGGTTCGATCTTACGGTGCTTGATCCTAGTGATAGAAGGGGAACCAACACATATGTATCATTGCTACTAAGGATAAACAATGGGGTCTATCTCTAAATAGATAGATCTTGTCTACATCACGTCATCGTTCTTATTGCATTACTCCATTTCTCCATGAACTTAATACACTAGATGTATGCTGGATAGCGGTCGATGTATGGAGTAATAATATTAGATGCAGGCAGGAGTCGATCTACTAATCTTGGAGGTGGTGCCCATATAATGATCATTGCCCAGATATCATCATCAGTATTTGAAGTTCTGTCAATTGCCCAACAGTAATTTGTTCACCCACCGTTTGCTATTTTTCTCAAGAGAAGCCACTAGTGAAACCTATGCCCCCCGGGTCTCTTTCTCATATTATTTGCCTTCGCGATCTACTTTTATTTGCCATTTATTTTCAGATCCATTAATCCAAAAATACAAAAATACTTTGCTGCACATTATTTTATTTGCGATATATTTATTCAATCTATTACAATTTTCTCCCGTCCACGCACCAATTTCTGGGGCCGTTACCCGAAAGGGATTGACAACCCCTTTAACACCCCGGGTTGCGAGTGGTTGTTATTTGTGTGCAGGCGCTGTTTACATTGTGTTTCTTGGTTCTCCTACTGGTTCATAACCTTGGTTTCATATCTGACAGAAATACCTACCGCCGTTGTGCTGCATCAACCCTTCCTCTTTGGGGAAATGCCGATGTAGCTTCAAGTGACATCAAAAGAAATTTCTGGCGACGTTGCCAGGGAGGATCTTCAACATATACCAGGTTCCTAATCAAAAATCTCATCTCCTCGCAATTTACATTATTTGCCATTTGCCTCTCGTTTTCCTCTCCCCCACTTCACAAAAATTTGCCATTTTGTTCGCCCCTCTTTTTCTGTTCGCTGTTTTCTTGTCGGCTCTGTTTTTAGTGCAATCTTGTTGTGCGGTCATCATGACTCAAGAGAACACCAAGTTATCTGATTTCTCAAATACCAACAACAATGATTTTATTGGCACTCCAATCGCTCCTCCCGCCACAAGTGCAGAGTTGTCAGGACCCCGATTCTAAGTCACATCGATGTAGCCTGTAACACCTCATATCACATTGCGTCCTCACGCACGGTATCCCCACGGGTGTCGCCTTACCATGGCCCGGGACCGTTTGCTCCTTTTGGCTCACGTATATGATAGTGTCGCTAGCATCCATATGACAAAGAACCCGGGCCGACATGACTAGTCGTGAACCCAAAGTGGCACTAACTTATGGGGACAGGCATACATGAATCAACATCGAGCATGTCGGTCAGCAGCATGTGAATCTAGGCTGTAGCAACTGGGCTAACAGGACTCCGGGAACCCGGGCTGTAGCAGGCTAACAGGACTCCGGATGTCACCGTGTGACATTTCCCCAAAGGGACAGACACAGGAACGAAGTGAATCACATGCCGGCCAGTCTAAGTGTTCCGGAGCAGTAGTGCTGGGCTAGCAGGACTCCGGTGAACCGGGCTGTAGCGGATTACTATGGCTCGTGGAAGCACCAGACTAAATTTCCCCATAAGAGAGGCTACCAAGGATGAACAACTAGGTTGTCGGATCCCACACATACAAAGCATTTCAATCATACACACAATATGCTTGTTATGTGTAAACACAACATGGCATCACAACATAACTCTACGACTCAAGTATTTATTCATTAGGCTCCGAAGAGCCAGATAATACAAACATGGGTCTCATGACCCAACATTTAGAGAATACAAGTCAAAGCACATGCGGAAGCTTAACATCTCTGAGTACAGACTTCTACAGATGAAAAAGGCTGAGAAGCCTGACTATCTACCAGATCCTGCCGAGGGCACAAGATCATAGCTGAGGTATCAAGCTAAACTTCGAAGTCCACATGGAACTACTAGCGAGACTGACGTCTCTGCAAAACATAAAATAAGCAAACGTGAGTACAAATGTACCCAGCAAGACTTACATCAGAACTATCTACATATGCATCGGTATCAACAAAGGGGGTGAAGGAGTTTAACTGCAGCAAGCCAGCTTTGACTCGGTGGTTATCCTAAACTACGACTGCAAGTAACTCTTTTGAGGTGGTGCACATGAGTCCACATATTCACCAAATCAATACACCTCTATGGATCCGCTCCCGTCTTCCTACGAGAACGCCATCCATAGCACTCACGCTTATCTTGCGCATAGAGTATCCACTTTCACTTGTCTATGAACTATGCAAGGGGTCCAAGTTTCCATATCCGAGGAATCCGGCTATTTGAATAGATAATGATAACCCTGCAGGGGTGTACTTCTTCACAAACGCTCTTGCCACTTACCACCATGTACACGGTGTGTACCTCGGCAACCTTCAAGCGAAAGCCTGGCGAGGGAGTCGGCCATGACCTGACTAACCACAAAAGTCTCTCGTCCAGGTTTATCTCCTATTCGGGTTCCATCCGCAAGGAGATCCGGCCGGGGTGTCGCTCACGGCCCCAAACGATGTGTGCAGGGTTCCCAAGCCCACCATCCGGGTGCCACTTGGTACACCGTGCCACTGTGCCTAGTCTGTCCCAAGCCCACCTGTACCGGCTGCCACTTGGTGGACTAATAACACTACCTACAACCACCAGAAACTAGTTGCAACTCCTGGACAGAGATCGAGTTGATTAATAAGCCGAGAGGGGCTGAGTTACCGGAACCCAATGTGTGGCAGTGACTGTTCATGGATCACAAACACAGAACTCAGTTCCTGAGAACGGCTGCAATGAGACAACCCACCATGTACTCCTACATGGCCTCTCACCGCTACCTTTACCAAATCGTGTTCACACACTTAGCTCTCAACGGTAGGACATATTCACCACGTTCCAATTCATTCCTGATGAATCAGACCTGACACAACTCTAAGCAGTAGCTGGCATGACAACAAGCATGATTGAGTAGGCACATCAAGGCTCAAACAATTCCTACTCATACTAGTGGGTCATGCAGAGGAAAGGGGTTCAACTACCGCAACACGTAATAGTTGAATCGTTGTTGTCCTAATGTAGTAAAAGAGAGCAGGAGCGAGAGAATGGGATTGTATCGGAATGAACAAGGGGGTTTTGCTTGCCTGGCACTTCCGAAGATAGTATATCTCTTCATAAGTGTCATCGAACTCATCGCCGGAACAACATCTACTGAAGGGGGACAAATACCGGTAATAGAGAGGAAACACAATCAATGAAATGCAAAAATATGATGCATGAATGTGACATGGCAATATGTTGTAGATTGAGCTAATGCAACTAGAAACCATATTAAATGAAGTTGTTTTGAACCCTAGGTTCTAATTCAAACTCCATAAGTTAATATTCAAATGCCATTCACTTAGTTTGTCCTAAAAAGTAATGTTAACTTGCTCAAATATGCATGAAAATGCCATAAACAGATTCATTGAATTTGTCTGATAATTTTTCATATATAAATTATTTCATTTTGAGTTACGGTTGAATTTCTATGATTTTTAGAAGTTAGCACTATTTTCTGGAATTTCCTAAATAAGAATAATCCAGTAAAAGAGTTATTGCGTCAGCATGACATCACGCTGATGTCAGCGGTCAAAGAAGCGGTCCAAGTCAAACCTGACGAGCGGGGCCCACTACTCAGTGACCCAGTGATTAACAGAGCTAGTTAGTGGTTAAACTAAACTTAACTAAAAGTGTCAGTAGGCCTAGGCCCACATGTCATAGACTCAGGGGGGGTCAAACCCTAGTCAAACGGGGTCAACCCACCGGAGTTGACCCGTAGCTCGTCGCCGGCGAGGCCAGTGACGGCGGAGGGCTTCGAAAATCGCCCACAAGTGATGGTTTTGGGCGTGGGGAGGCTCTACGAAGAGCTGCTGCTTGCGCGGAGCTGATGGAGCAGACGGCGGGAGCTGGGGTGGCCGGAGACGACCACAGCGACGTCATCCGTGGCGGTCGGAGTTCAGGCGAGCTCGGGTTCGAAGCTGCAGTGGGTGTGGCGATGCGGGCGTAGCACCTACGGCCTCTGTGAGGTGCGGTGAGCACGTGGGTGTGCTCGGTTGGGGGCTACGGTGACTGTGGCCATGACGGCGAGGGGCTCATGCGGCGGCGCGATTCGGTCGTCAGCGAAGCGGCGGCTATGTCGAGGAAAAGCGCACGGGAGAGAGGGGAAAGAGGCAGGGGCTCACGGCAGTTCGGATGAAGGAGACGGTGAGCTCAGGGTCGTCCTAACGGTGACGTACGGGCGACGGCGATCTCGGTCAACCCGAGGTTGAAGACGATGGCGTGGAGGCGATACAGGACGTCCGGGCTCGGTTCCTTCGGCTTGGGGAGGCGGAGCTCAACGACGGTGCTTGTGGACACGACAGAGGGGTGAGGAGATGGTTGTGGCCGCGACAGCGGCGAGCGGCGGCGATGGTGGCGTTCGGTGGTGCTGCACAGAGAGAGCAGAGGAGGGGGATGGACACAGGTAGAGTGAGAGAGGGGCCAGGTGGTCTGTGTGGCAGCGTTGGAGGCGTCCAGGGCGTCGGGTACGCAGGCAATCAGGCAGGAGGTGGCACGGGCGCGTACCGGCGTGCGGCGAACACACGCCTCGCGTCCTTCTGGCGTGAGGTGGGAGATGACTGGCAGTGGTGGTGGGTTGGGCCAGCTCCTGGGCTACACAGTGCCGGGCCTCTGGGCTGTAGGTAAGCTCAAGGTAAGCTTTCCTCTCTCTCTCTCTTTTATTCTGTTTGTTTCTGTTTTCTATTTTTTTGAAGTTTGTTTTGAGTTTGGTTTTGAAACAAACCAATTTTTATGCTTCTGAAAATTATTATGTGGACTTAGGAAACTACTTCAGAGCCACATGCAAACTTTCAAAATTATTGGGCTTATATCTATTTTATAGTAAATATAAACCCAATTCAAATAGCTAGTGAGTTAATTCAAACGCCCAAAAATAATTATTTCTGTGATTCCGAAAATATTGGTTTGAGTTATAGCTCTTGCCAATATTTTCATAGACTAGCAGGAACATTTTGTTGGGCTCATTTCAAACATTTTAATGTTGATCATTTTTAAAAGATTTCTGAGGCTTGAGAATTCCCTCAATTCAATTTCCTTGAATTTAAGATGATGCATGGATGCATATGCAATGACAAGAAAAGGCCAAAGCTAGGGCTGTGACAAGAGTCTTGTGAAATTAAAACTGCTTTGTTGAATCTTCTTATGAAAGATCAATTTTCCGGTACTCCTAATGAGGATGCCGCGTCCCATCATAATACCTTCGTGGAATTAAGCGATATTCAAAAGAAAAAAGATGTGGACAATAATGTGGTGAAGATGAAATTATTTTTGTTTTCTTTGCGTGATTCTGCAAAAAAATTAGTTCTCTTCTTTGCCTCGCAATAGTATCGATTCTTGGAATAAGTGCCAAGATTCTTTTATCACTAAGTATTCTCCGCCCGCAAAAATTATTTCCCTTGGAACCGATATCATGAATTTCAAGAAACTTGAACATGAGCATGTTGCACAATCTTGGGAAAGGATGAAAATGATGCTAAGGAATTGCCCAACTCGTGGGTTAAATATTTGGATGATCATACAAATTTTTTATGTGGGTTTGAATTTTATTTCTCATAATCTTTTAGATTCTGCCGTGGGTGGTACTTTTATGAAAATTACTTTGGGTGAAGCCACCAAATTGCTTGATAATATTATGGCAAATTATCCGCAATGGCATACCGAAAGAGCTCCTAATACTAAAAAGGTTAATTCGGTTGAAGGAATATCTTCTTTGAGTGAAAAAGTTGATGCCCTTGCGAAATTGGTTGCTAGTAGAAGTGCTCCTATCAATTTTAATGATACGCTTTGTCTACTTTGATTGATCAAAATAGTGATGCCATAGATGTGAATTTTATCCCCCGAAATAATTTCAATAACAATGCTTATAGAGGTAATTTTAATCCTAGGCATTTTCGTAGTAATTCCTCTAAAAATTATGGTAATTCCTATGAAAATCAATCTCATAATAATAATAGGAACACCTCTGTTCTTAAGAAAAATATTAAAGAATTTATCAACACGCAAAAAGTTTTCAACACTTCCATAGAAGACAAGTTGAGTAAGATTGATGATTTTTCTAGAAGTGTTGATAGAATTGCTCATGTGGAAAAACTCAAGATGAATTTTTTTGTGCCTAAAGTAGATTAATCAATTAAATCTCTTTATGTTTCCATGGATGAAAGTAAGAAAAGAACTACTATGCTTAGAGCTAAAAGAGAATTTTTATAAAAAGCGTTTTGTAGTGATTTCTTTCGCAAAAGTGATGAAGATCTTAAAATGATTGGTGTTTCTTCTATTGATTCCTTTTTTAGTAAAGTTAAGATTGATGAAAAAGGGACTGGAGAAGAGTCAACTTTAGCTATAAGGCGTCCCGATATTTCGGAGGGTGAAAATCTTGTTGAGAAAATTGATAAAAGTGGGTTTGAGGAGGTCAAGACTTTGCCTAGTGATGTGCCCACTCTTTTGTATTACAAAGACTTCAATTATGATAGTTCTTCTTTGATTGATTGTATTTCTTGGTTGCAATCCATGATAAATTCATCCCATGCTTATGAACAAAATAATGCTTTTACTAAACATATTGTTGATGCTATGATGAAAGCTTTTGAAGAAAAATTGGAATTAGAAGTTTCAATTCCTAGAAAATTGCATGATGAGTGCGAACCTACTATCAAAGTCAAGATCAAAAATTATGAGCACTTTTCTTTGTGTGACTTGGGTGCTCGTATTTCTACAATTCTGAAATCTTTATGTGATGTGCTTGGTCTTACCGATATTGAAACATGTTCTTTGAATTTGCACTTGGCGGATTCTACTATTCAAAAGCCTATGGGAAGAATTAATGATGTTCTTATGTTTGCAAATAGGAATTATGTGCCCATAGATTTTATTGTTCTTGATATTGATTGCAATCTGTCTTGTCCAATTATTCTTTGGAGACCGTTTTTACACACTATCGGTGCCGTGATTGATACGAAAGAAGGCAATATTAAGATCCAATTTCCTTTGAGGAAGGGTATGGAACACTTCCCCAGAACAATAATTAGGCCACCATATGAATCAATCATGAGGGCATCTTATGGATCTCGAAACAAAGAGGACAAAACTTAGATCCTTGCCTTATGCCTAGCTAAGGGCCTAAAACTATAGCGCTTGTTGGGAGGCAACCCAACGAATAAAATTTATTTTTGCCTTTTTCTTTATGTTCTTGTTTGTTAGCACAATTATGCTACTGTTATGATTGTGTTTTTTATGTTTTAATTAGTGTTGGTGCCAAGTAAAGCCTTTAGGATCTTCTTGGGTGATAGTTCTTTGATCTTGCTGAGAAAATAGAAACTTTTGCTCTCACGAAAAAATATCATTTTTAACCAGAGAGTGATAAAATACCCATTCCTCTTGAAGTAGATCGGTATACAAATTGCTCAGGTCGTCCTATTTTTTCAGAATTTGTGGAGTTACATAAGTATTCGAAGTAGTCAGATTGCTACACACTGTTCTGTTTTGACAGATTGTGTTTTCTTTGCGTTGTGTGCATGTTTTGATGGCTCTATGGGAGTTTTTGCCATAGAAAATTTGGAATCCAGTAGATATAGTGCAATAATAAAATATGAATTGCTTTGATACAACACTTATAGTAGTGATTTATTTTCTTATACTAACTGATCTCACGAAGGTTTTGTTGACTTTTGTGTGATTGAAGTTTTCAAGTTTTGGGTTATCTTACGATGGATGAAGGAATAAGGAGTAGAAAAGCCTAATCTTGGGGATTCCCCATGATACGTCTCCAACGTATCTATAATATATGAAGTATTCATGCTATTATATTATCAACCTTGGATGTTTTATATGCATTTATATGCTATTTTATATGATTTTTGGGACTAACCGATTAACCTAGTTCCCAGTGCCAGTTTCGGTTTTTTCCGTGTTTTTGATTTTTATAGAAAAGGAATACCAAACAGAGTCCAATTGACGTGCAAATTTTTGACGATTTTTTATGGACCAAAAGAAGACCGCGACGTAAAAGAGTTGGGCCAGAAGAGTCTTGGGCCATCCATTAGGGTGGGGGCGCGCCACCCCCCCCCGCACCAGGCGCGTGGGCCTGCCTCGTGGACGACTCGGGCACCTCCTTACCGTGAGAATGACGCAAAAAATTCCTATAAATACAGAAACCTCCAAAAATAACCTAGATCGGAAGTTCCGCTACCGTAAGCCTCTGTAGCCACGAGAAATCAATCTAGGCTCTCTCTGGCACGCTGCTGGAGGGGGCCATCATCACCGGAGGGTGTGGAGGAGGATCCCGGAGGGGCCATCATCGTCATGAAGGCCAAGGACCAGATGGAGAACCTCTCCCCATCAAGGGGGGAGGCCATGGAGGAGGAAGCACAAGGGGGAGAACCTCTCCTCCTCTCTCTTGGTGGCACCGGAGTGCCATCGAGAGGGGAATCATCGCTGCGGTGATCGTCTTCACCAACATCACCATCATCATCATCACCCTCATCTCTTTTACGTTGTCCACTCTCCCGCACCCTGCTGTAAATCCCTACTTGAACATGGTGCTTTATGCCACATATTATGATCTAATGATGTATTTCCATCCTATGATGTTTTGAGTGGATATCCTTTGTCTTTGGGTTGATTGCTGATCTAGATTGGTATGAGTTGTATGTTTTACTTTTGTGCTGTCCTATGGTGCCCTCCGTGTCACGCAAGCGTGAGGGATTCCCTCTATAGGGTGTTGCAATATGTCCATGGTTTGCTTATTGTCTGTGTTGCGTGAGTGACTGAAACACAAACACGGATAAACGGGACATGGCGTATGGGAATAAAGAGGACTTGATACTTTAATGCTATGGTTGGATTTTACCTTAATGATCTTTAGTAGTTGCGGATGCTTGCTAGAGTTACAATCATAAGTGCATATGATCCAAGAAGAGAAAGTATGTTAGCTTATGTCTCTCCCTCATATGAAACTGCAATAGTGATTACCAGTCTTGGTAACAATTGCCTAGGACAATTTTGCACACCGATCCACCATTATTCCACACTCGCTATTTATAATATATAGTAATATATTCTAACTTTGTGATAACAACACCTACTTTTTTATTTTAGCTCTCCGATATCATACAAAGTTATCCACTTCATACCCACAACGTAGTTTTATTTTTCGTTTCTAGTTGGAAGCAAATGTTCGGTGTACATAGAGTCGTATCAGTGGCAGATAGGGCTTGAGAGAGTATTGATCTTACCTTTCGCTCCTCGTGAGTTCGACACTCCATACTTATCACTTCCACCTTTGGAAATTGCTACGATGATTCCCTGCACTTGGGGATTATCACCCCGGCATCCCAAACAATTATCCAAAAATGAGCAACCAACTAAGCTTGGGGATGCCCCCGAGCGGCATCCCCTCTTTCTTCTAACGACCATCGGTATTTTACCCCAATCTATATTTTTATTCATCACATACTATGTGTTTTTCTTTGAGCGTCTTGTATGATATGAGTTTTTGCTTGTTTTATTTTGTGTTCTAAGTCTTGATCCCTTGCTGGACACACCTATTTAACAGAGCCAAAATTATGTCATGACTTGTTAGAATTGCTCTCTTTGCTTCACTTAAAATTTTATGAGCTATGGACTTGCCTTAGTGTTTCACTTATATCTTTTTGAGCATGGTGTGCTTAGTATTTTTGAAGAAATGCTCTTTTCTTTCACTTAGATTTATTTGGGAGTTAGTAAAATTTTCAAGAAATTCTCTCTTGCTTCACTTCACTCTTTGTGGGAGAAGTTGTGAGGAGCTGGGAGTCGCCCTTGATGGTGAGGCACTTCACTCCCAAGGCTGCCGCAGCCTTGAGACGAGCGATCGGGCCTTCGTACTCTGCGATGTTGCTGGAGACCTTCTCTCCCTACTGGAAGCAGAGCTGCATGGCATAGTAGAGCTTGTCCTGGGTGGGAAAGATGAGCACGACACCAGCCCTTGCACCCTAACGTGCGAAAGCATCGTCAAAATACATGACCCAGCCGTCTAGTGCCTCACTTTCTAGTGAGAGGGATCGGTCCTCGCCTGCTTTGGGGCTGGGGATGTCAGTCCATTCCGCGATGAAGTCGGCTAGTGCGGCGCCCTTTATTACTCTGGTGGTGCTGAACTCTAAATGGAATGCCTGTAATTCGATGTTCCATTCTGCAACCCTCCCTGCCGCATTGGGCTCCTGAGCATCCTCTCCAGCGGGTAATCTGAGACGACCTGATGCGGAGCATCCTATGGACATCACCATATCAAGAGTGCGTTCGGCGAGTGACACGTGCGACATCTACTTCACATACACAAAGGTGAATCATCTCCTTTACACGTGCTCATTTGACCCCTTCGAGGATGGTATACTACTTGACACCCCTCTCGTGTGCATGCATAGGTATTGTCGGAACACTACGGATGACGAGGAGGAGTGCAAGCGCCAAGGAACAAGTACACCATCCATGAGGGAAGCGTGGAAACGAAGACAGAAGCAGAGCTACCAAAGAAGCTACAGCGAGCGGACGTCCGACCCACACCGGATGACCGGCCAGCGAGCGGACGCCAGCCTCCATCGGACGACCGGCTCCTGAAGCCCCAGCCGAGCAATAGCAAGCACACGTCTGACACCTCCGGACGACCAGCGACCGGACGACCGGCCACCTCAGGAAATCCGGTACTTTAGCGACCGAGCCAGAATGAGCGGAAGTCCGGTGACTACCGGACGCATGGACGCCCATGAGCCACCGGACAATAGCTACACACTGGACGTCTGGTACCTGTCTGCGCACAGGATCGGGCCCGAGGCCCATGTATCCCTCTCCCACTTACCCCTTCGTGGAACTAGACTATATATACTCCTCCACCTCCTCCTAGTTAGGGTTAGCGTTGTGATAGCTTATTTGAGAGATAGAGCTTCGCTCATCCATACATATCTACTTCTTGAGAGAGAGACAGTGGCCCCTCTTCGGAGAAGATCCATGTTGGATTCAAGACCCCCTCTTGGGTGGACCCTTCAAGACCTCCTCACGGACATGAACCTCACCTTGTATCTTTCCCTTTGTTGTTCATGTACCTTGTGGATCTTGTGTGTTTATTGTCTAGTGGATGTGTGTTTGCACTTGTTCTTGAGTGTTTCCCCTTGTGTTTTCTCTCGATTCTTCCCCGTGTTCTTCGTGTTCTTCGCGAGATCCTCTCCTTTCGTGAAAGATCGGCCGTATAGGGTTCCACCCTACATCATCTTGGTATCAGAGCCACGTTGATCACGATTTCACGGCCTCCCCTCTTCGTTTTCTAGCTTGATTTTGTTGTGTCCTTCCCCAATTTCGTAAATCCCCAACAAAAATAACCCCAATTTTTTTTGTGATTTGTTGGTTTGACGAAGTTTTGTTGGATTTGATCCATAGATTTGCTTGGTTTCAAGTGGATCTAGCATCTCCCCAAGTTTCCCCATCTTTCACCCACAAAATCTCATCAATTTTGACCACAAAATTCCCAAATTCTGCCCAAAATCGCATCCCGAGACTCGCATCTCGCGTTGACCCAGACCCATCGGACGACCGTCACTTTACCGGACGTCCGGTGACCCAGGAAGCACCAGACGTCCGACCTTACCAGACGACCAGAACCCCCTAACCCGAGCAGAATTAGCGGATTTCCGACCCGACCGGACATCCGGCGACCAGACATCCGTCCATTTCTGGACGTCCGCTACCTGTAAAAAAACTAACTTCGCTCAAATTTTGTTTCGGCCATAACTAATTCATACGAACTCCGATTTTGACGTTCTTTAGCTCGTTTTGAAGCTCTTGACAACCCCCTTACCACAAAAATATCACCAACATCTTTTGACTCCATCAAATTTTGTGAATCCTGGCATCTTTGCCTAGGGCTTCCACCACATCATCCGCTACACCAGCACCGACTTCCGCAACCTAACCAATTTTGTTCCCCTACGCATATGTGGTTGCTTGAGTAGTGATTCGACCACCACCATCACCATAAACTCCGCATAGTTTTGCCCACCTTACACTCCCGCCACCGCAACTTACCCCAATTTTGTTTGTGTTGTGAGTTGTGTGTCCTAAGGTGTTTCAGCTACTTAGGGACCGTGCTTCCAACTCCGACACCATGTATAGTCCACCACCTTACCCTCCATTTCCGCATTGCCTACTCGCAAAACCCATCATTGCATTTCCGCAATCCCATTGAGCTTCTGCAACAACCTCCGCACTTCCACTACCACCATTTGACATTTGAGATATTGAGTTCGCGGTTTTTTCGTTTCCTAAGGTGTTTCGGCTACTTAGGGATGAGTCTCCATCATCTTGGTATCTCCATCAAGATCATCGCCACTCATCATCGCCAAGGACGGTAACCTCCATATCATCTTGGTATCGTGGTGTCCCTCCATTGTATAATCCCTTGCCATTGCATTGATAACCGCTAGCCCATTTTGCGTCACTTGCCTATCGAGACTAGCCATTTGAGTATTGCCGGCAACATTGCTTGTGCACATTAGTGATCTACACCATACATTGCATACATACCATACCATATTCGTATCATCTTGGTATCATATCATCCTTTGTGCCACAAGTTTGTTCCCGCATATATATACAATTGCTATCTTGGTTTGTGCATTGTGCAAAAGTGGTCATACAATAAAATAATAAGCTTTTAAGCAAAGAAAAAGAGTGAGCAAATAAGCTTGTAAGCAAGAGCCATAGCATCATACCACATTGCATATAATGTTGTCCGATCATCTTGGATCATACCACCGGAACATCATACATAGCATACTTGGGATAGAAACTCGATACATTTTTCATATCATAGGTTGTGCACAAGTGTCGTATCCGCCTATAGAGCATTTGTGCTAGCGTCTCTCTTGAGTTGTGCAACACGAGAGCATTTTCCATGGATTCCACATTTTGAGCTCATTCCTTAGTTGCATGACCGCATTTATCAATCCGTGTGTGCATTTCCGCGTGCCACATATTGCTATTGGTCTACTTGTTTCACTTGCGAATTTGTGAATCTCTTTCAACATTATTGACTCTTGCTAAAATTTTGCATTAAATTTTTGTGTCACTATCATCACCGAGCTCCACCATAAGCTTTAGTTTGTAGGTGTGAGTGAACAAGTACGGTACCAATTCCACTATTCTTTCATCTCACATTGACTGAAACAGGATACATCCTCAACTTTGGGAAAAGGTAACTTGGTATTGTTTATCTCATTTCCTACTCACCTCGACATCGACCACACGATTCCATTCTATGGGACTCAAGAACCCGAGGAGTATCTTGAGTGGGAGCGTTTGATGGACGACTACCTCAAGCTACATCAAGTTCCTCCCGAAGATAAAGTGAAGTGCACCACAAGGAAATTCCACGACTACGCATCCCCATGGTGGCTTCACGCATCTTCGAAGACCTACGACATGAGTTGGCCCAAGACGAAGAGAGCTTTGCGGCGAGAGTTTGTGCCTCCAACCTACATGGAACAACTTCTACACCAACTGGAGAACACCATCCAAGGATCCAAGTCCATCGACGAGGACTTCAAGGAATTGAAGATTGCCTTGCGATGAGCCGGCGTGGACGACCCCATTTCGATGAAGTTTCACTTCATGATGGGATTGCACAATGACATCTCCAAGACAATCTTCCTCGAGAACTACAAGTCCCTCGACGACAACTACATTGGTGCTCTCTAGGTGGCATAAGAACTCATGAAGGCCAAAGCTTCTCCACCCCAAGCTCACTTCGCGATGACCAAGCTCCATGAGAACGAGCATGAGGCTAGTACCACCATGATGTCCAAGCCCGACAAGCTCCAAGACGATGCTCCCAAGTTCAACTTCACCGCCACCCCTCTTTGTGGAATTGACGATGCCGAATCTACTTCGACTCGTTTTCAAGATGGTGCGGCAACGACTACGACTACGACTACGGAGACCATGGTGACGAGCAAGGATGATGCTTCCATCTTAGGAGGCAAGAGTGATGATGCGCCATCTTCGGCCTTCATCCACGACGACGACAATGAGATCATTGAGCATGGGATTTTCCCTCCGACAGCGGCGACATATGATGACTTGAGTGACTTTAGCCACCATATTGAGAGCGAGAGTGACTTCACCACTAGCCCCATATATGATGTGTTGCCACAATTTCCATGTGAGGAGAGCCACAACCCCCACCACTTGAGTGAGATGAGTGACTCCACCATACATGAGATTGAGTGCACCTACCTTGAGGGAGTGAGTGAACACACACATAGAGAGAGTGAGATAGTTGATAGGTCATGTGAGGCCACTTTCAACACAAACGACTTGACCTCTACCTCTATTGTGTCTTCTCAATTGGTGCTAGGTACCATCTATGATGACGCGCCGATTCACGATGACTTCGTCCTCCCTCTGGACAAGACGATGGCCATGGTGGAATATGATGCACCCCCACATGGTTCCATCAAGATGAAGATGACCACCATTTGGTATTTCCCACCTCACCTGCACCACATGAGTGGAATGAACAAGGTAACATAGGTGAAGGTGATGCTCTAGTCCCACTAATGGACATTCTTGAGATTGATTGCTTGCATGATGTTGATCAACCTATTACCATGCTTCATGCTAGTGCGACTTCTCCATGCGATGGTTTACCCATTTATGATGAGTATGATGATTGCCATGTGGAGTCTCTTAGTTGTGATGCCATGTTACATAGGATTTCTTGTGACAATTCTCTAGGTCACATCATGTTTGAAAATCCGCTTGACTTGTCATAGGCTATGCATGAGATCAATCATATGTCATATTTGCAATCTCTTCATAGTGACTATGCATATGATATTAAAATAAACCCAATTTGCACATATGGCATAGATGACAAGCCTATTGTTATTGGCATTTGTTTCTCTTGTGATGATATTAACACGCTACCTTTGCATCATTTATCTCATATGCCATGCCATAACCACCTAGCTTCGGATATGCATTGTTTTAGATGTTATCCATTTTCCCCATATGATGTTTCCGATATTGCTCATGACGAGACCCCCATAGTTTCCTCATACATTTTAGGAGATTTTTACCACTCCCATCCATTGCATGATCCCAATACTTGTGTGCACCATATTCTCCCCATGAATAAAAATGCTATTGGTGTGCCATATGCTTGTATGCTCAATTTGCATCCCCATCTTGTTATACACAATAACTATTCTTTCATGATGGATGACATGTTCTTATACCATGCATCAAATTTCTTTGAGCGATGCTTATCTTGTGATAACTCTCATGTTCACATACACATCAAGATGGATGATGTGTACATTTACCACACACACAATCTCTTTTGTTTGTGTCTCTTTTGTGTAGGTAACCATGAATTCTTGTCAACCTCGCAATCCCACGAGTTGACAAAACTAGCTCTAGAGAGCAATGATGACTTGGGATCCCATGGATTGTCTTTCCCACCGCTCTCTTTGCGCAAAGACTTCGCGCATTTCTTCTACATGGCCCTCACATGGCTATGGGTTGTTCTCGATTATATATCCTTTGTCCATCTTGCCATGTTCACTTTGCATGATATACTCATTCCTATGATTTTGCCATGCATTTGTGACCCATGCTTTGCATTACACATGATGATAGATTCTCATACTTGTATGTGTATTTGCAAGCTTGGTGGAGATATTGCTTGTTATTGCCATGTTTGCTTTGTGCCCATGCCTATGATAATTTCATCTTGCTTTGTGTTCGTGCTTGCGATATGTCGTGTGCATTGTCTATGTCTATTATTTGCTGACATGACATGATTTCCATGATTTCCTCTAGTATGTTGCATCTTCGCACTACTAGCTTGCACGACTTGATTACTATGCTTGCTTATGTTGCATCATCAATGATTCATACTTGCTCATTTCATGCGGTCGATGACAACCATCTACGTGCTTTGCATATGATTGTTGTTGCTTCTTGTCATATATCTCCATTTGTTGCATCTCTCATGCTAGATGATTTGACATGTATTGAGTGCAACAATGCCCCTAGTCTTGATAATTAGTTTGCCCCAATAGCATTCTCACATATGATTGGAGATTTTGACATTTTTCTTGTAAAGCATGCTTGTCTTGCCATTGTTGCATCATATTATTCATGCACTTATGCTTCTAATGGTTATGTGCAAGAGAAGAGAACCAACATGATGGATGATGTGTTTATCTACCATGCGCATGCGTTCTTTGCTTTGTTTTGTGGATGTGTAGGATACTTAGACTTTGTGTCAACTTTCACATCACTTGAGATGACAATCCGAGCTCTTGAGAGCGAGCCATCTTCTACCACGACGCTTCTACATCATACTTGCTTGTGCTTCGGCATTGTGAAGGACGCACAAGGACATGCTTTCAAGGTGATATCATTCTCTTTTGACAATCCCAAAACCATGAGCATGAATATTGTGGATCATACTACTTGTGTTGCTTGCACCATGAGACTTGGACCACTTGATTCCAAACTTGTTAGAGATCTTGCTTCGACTTGTCATTTTCATCATTCCATGCATCATGATATATATACCTTGTGTTTTGCATCCAATTCTTGGATTACTTGCTCCTCTCACATGTTTGGTTGCAACAATGTCGTTTCTTCACATATGCCATGTCCCATTGATTGCTACATGCTTGCCTTGATTGCCTCACACATGATGAACAATTGCTCTTTCTATTTTGTTGAGTCCCACACGATATTCACTACACCCAATGCACATTATGCTCGGATTGTCTTGCACTTGACCCATGTGTTTAGACACTTCATTTTTTTTGGTGTTGTGAATGATTCCTATGCCTACCATAGACCTTTCATTGAGCAATTTGTGAATGCTTGCTATGAACTTGAGGTAGATGCTTCTTCTCTTGTTACACATATTTGCATCACTACCTCACATTTCTTTGCTTGTGCTCGATTGATATGCTTACATGCCATGTCACAATCCTTTGTCACACCATATGCTTTGCATGATGACGACACTTGTTTGGTGAATAACATCTTGAATGCTTGGTTTTTCACTAATGCTAACCATATTTGTTTTTCCAAGTGTTTGTTGTCCTTAATCCTTTTGAAGGAATCACAAGATGGTGCGACATTGGAGAGTGCCTATTTTGATCTTTAAGATGACAAGAACTTGGTGAACGTCCACTTCTACACAACGAAGCCATCTCTTTCCCATGGTGATTTGGTTTTCGATCCGAGGTAGGATCTTTCGCAAGGGAGGGGACATGGTGCGGAGCATCCTATGGGCATCACCATATTAAGAGTCCATTCGGCGAGTGACACGTGCGACATGTACTTCACATACACAAAGGTGACTCATCTCCTTTACACGTGCTCATTTGACCCTTTCGAGGATGGTATACTACTTGACACCGCTCTTGTGTGCATGCATAGGTATTGTCGGAACACTATGCACGACGAGGAGGAGTGCAAATGCCAAGGAACAACTACACCATCCACAAGGGAAGCGTGGAAACGAAGACGGAAGAAGAGCTACCAAAGAAGCTACAGAGAGCGGGCGTCCGGCCCACACCGGACGACCGGCCTCCACCGGACGATCGGCCTCCACCGGACGACCGGCGCCTGAAGCCCCAGCCGAGCTACAGGAAGCGGACATCTGACACCTCCAGACGATCGGTGCCCGGATGACCGGACACCTCCGGAAATCTGGTACTTCAGCGACCGAGCCAGAATGAGTGGGAGTCCGGCGACTACCGGAAGACCACTACACACCGGACGTCTGGTACCTGTCTGCGCACAGGATCGGGCCCGAGGCCCATGTATCCCTCTCCCATTTACCCCTTCGTGGACCTAGACTATATATACTCCTCCACCTCCTCCTACTTAGGGTTGGCGTTGTGATAGCTCATTTGAGAGATAGAGGTTCGCTCATCCATATGGATCTACTCCTTGAGAGAGAGACCGCGGCCCCTCTTCGGAGAAGATCCACGTTGGATTCAAGATCCCCTCTTGGGTGTCCCCTTCAAGACCTCCTCACGGAGATGAACCTTACCTTGTATATTTCCCTTTGTTGTTCATGTACCTTGTGGATCTTGTGTGTTTGATTGTCTAGTGGATGTGTGATTGGACTTGTTCTTGAGTGTTTCCCCTTGTGTTTTCTCTTCGTTCTTCCCCGTGTTCTTCGTGTTCTTCGCGGGATCCGCTCCTTTCATGAAAGATCGGCCGTATAGGGTTCCACTGTACATCACGACCTTGATGGGGTGGCCCGGCAACTTGTGGGAGGCGATGAGAAGGGCGAGCAAGAGCTTTTGCAGCATGGGGTTGCATGCTCGCGCATCACGCAACACCATGCTGACGAAGTACATCGGGTGCTTGACGAGGGCGGAAGTGTAGGTGACGCCTTGCACCTCCTAAGGCCCGAGGGCCTCAGGAGGTTGGTCTCTGGTCGAGGCCGCCGAGGCCTCAGGAGCTCCGTCCTAAGGGGCTTGGTCTTCTGTTGGGGTAGCCGAGGCCTCAGGAGCACCATCCTGAAGCCAGTGCGTTCCAGCTGGCAGCAGGGGTGGTGCTTTGAGAGCCCTTGGCCGGGCATTCCTCCCGGACCGCCACCACTGTCGCGCTAGCCGAGTGTGGGGTGGAAGCCAGGTGGACCACCAGGGGCTCGAGGGGATGTGGCGCTACTATCACTGGCGGGCTGTTGAGGTACTTCTTGAGGTCTTGGAACGCCGCGTCGGCCTCCGGAATCCACTCGAGTGGTCCCTTCTTTTTTCATCAGCTTGAAGAATGGGAGGGCGTGCTCCCCAAGCTTGGAGATGAAGCGCCCTAGCGAGGTCACACAACCCGCCAGCTTCCGCATCTCCTTGAGGGTCTATGGTAGGCTCATCCCTTCTATGGCCTTGACCTTCTGTGGGTTGGCCTCGATTCCCCTATGCGACACCAGAAAGCCTAGAAGCTTGCCAGAGGGGATGCCGAACACACATTTCTCTGGATTGAACCGTAGATCCACCTTGCGTAGGCCGGCAGATGTTTCTTCCAGGTCTTCAATGAGATTCCTCACCTCCCAAGACTTCACCACTATGTGCGCGTCAACATAGGCCTCAACGTTCCTCCCGAGCTATTGGCCCAGAGCGACGTGCATCAGCCGCTGGGAAGTTTCTCTGGCGTTACGCAGCCCGAGTGGCATGCAGGTGTAGCAATACACCCGCATGGGGTCAGGAAAGCCATCTTCTCAACATCTTGGACCGCCATCTTGATTTGGTGATAGCCTGAGAAGGCTTCCAGAAAACACAGCAGGCCGTACTCGGCGGTGGAGCCTTGTTGAGGTTGGTGAAGTTGATGCACATGCGCTCCTTCCCGCCTTTCTTGGGGAAGACAACCTGATTCACCAGCCATTCCGGGTACCGCACCTCCCAAATGACAGCGGCTTCTTGCAGTTTGCGAGTCTCCTGGACGATGAACGACTGCTTTTCTGTGGAATGCCGCCGCGTCTTTTGCTTCGCTGGGCACACGTTAGGGCATACCCTTAGGTGATGCTCAATTATCCATCTCGGGATCCCGACCAGATCCTTAGGCTCCCACACAAACACATCCTTGTTCCTGCACAAAAAGCCGACCAACGCCTCCTCTTGACCCGGAGGGAGACTGGCTCCTATGGTGAAGGTGGAACCTGCTGCCCTGTCTTCGTCAACAGGCACCTGCTTCGTCTCGGCACGATCTAGGGAGAACAGATGTCTCTTCTTCGCTGACATGGCCATTGGAGCCATTAGGGCTCCTTCCTCGCTTGGTCGCACAGCCGCCGCGGCCCTGAAGGCGTGTCTGAGGGCTATCAATGCTTCCTTTGTATCTCCTGCCATATTGAGGACACCGCTGCTCCCTGGCATCTTCATGAGATTGTAGACAGGGTGAGTTGCTGCAATGAACTGGGCCAAGGCTGGATACCCAATGATGGGGTTGTACGGGAGGCCAATACGAGCAATGTCGAAGTCAATAAGCTTGGTGTGGTAGTTGTCGTGGGTGCCGAAGGTGAACGGGAGGCGGATCTGCCCCAGGGGGCTGGTCGAGTCGTTGACGACGCCAGAGAAGGGATTGGTGGGGCGGAGTCAGCCATGAGGCACATGAAGCAAGCCGAATGCCTCTATAGAGAGCACATTGAGGTCGGCTCCACCGTCAATGAGGGTCTTGGTGATCCCCACATTGCATATGGTGGGGGTGTTGATCATCGGGAACGCAACGGCGCCTGTGGTGGTCGCGGGGTGGTCCCTTGAGTCAAAGGTGAGGGCTGCCTTGGGTGCCGCCCAGCCCGGCGGAGCCCCCCATTGCTCGCGAGCGGCACCCACCTGGCAAAAGAACTACTTGACATGGAGGTCCAAGGGTGGTGCCCGCGAACCACCGAGGAGGGCCGCGACGGTGTGGGGCGTCGGAGCCATGAAGCACGCGGAGAAGAGGCCGCACAGTTCTGCCCGGGGGGCCAAGAAGATCCCGGCAGGTTGAGCAGCCACGCGTGTGGCGTGCCTGCGAGGGCCATAGGAAGCCAGTTGGCCATGGCTTTGTCGTCACCGCCGGCCATCAACATAGCCTCCTTGTACGCCTAAAGAAAACCTGCCGGGTCCACCGCGCCGTCGTATCGGGGCGGCAGCTCCAGCCTAAACTTAGGTGGCCACTGCACCTGCCGCAGCGCGGGGGTGAAAGCTTAGAGGCCCTCGGCTTCTCCGAAGGCGTGCGTCTATCCGGTGGATGGAGGAGCGCCCGCCATGAGATCCGACAGCGGAGCATA
The DNA here is from genome assembly GCF_056163025.1 of Triticum urartu. Classification (NCBI taxonomy): domain Eukaryota; kingdom Viridiplantae; phylum Streptophyta; class Magnoliopsida; order Poales; family Poaceae; genus Triticum; species Triticum urartu. The sequence goes on along the minus strand of NC_141873.1, from coordinate 185,998,458 downwards.
GCGGACAGAGCGGCGGATCTTCGACTCACCCCTACCTGGCATGCCAAATGTCGGACTTCTGGTTCCACAGACCCTTGAGAGGTTCGAACTCTGGGGTGCGTGTGAAGAAGTCGTCCTCCCCAGTCTGCCAACTCGCTAATCTCACGCCCTAGCTCGACGAACCTAATGGAATGGAGAAACGGCAGTTTACCCAGGTTTCGGCCACCTTGCGGTGTAAAACCCTACTCCAGCTTTGTGGTGGATTGGCCTCAATGGGCTGTGGATGAACTAGTACAGTGGAGATCAACCTCAGGAGGAGGGGTGTTCTTGGGCTCGAGTGAGCTGGTGAGCTAATCAGGGTCGAATCGATCCACCTCTATGATGGTGGCCAGGTCCTATTTATAATGGCCTTGGTCCTCTTCCCAAATGAAGGCAGGAAGGGATCCCAGAACGGCCAAATTCGAAGGGAGACAACTAGTACATGCCATCATGACAAAAGTGGACTTTTCCTACAAAAGCCTCTAGTTGTGACACCATGGTGGGCTCGACGATGACTTTCATCCTGCTGTCCTGGCGGTCTTGGTCTTGTTGCACCAGAATGGAAACCTTTGGCTGATTCCTCGGGACTCCGCGCCTGCTCCTGCCACCTTAGCACCAATGAGGAAACTGGTACACTACGCCCACTGGCGCCCGCCTGGCCTTGGTCATCATGGCTCACTTCATCCGAACCTCGCGAGGTGAGGCTTGCATAGGAATCTCCTCTCCTCAGGAGCGAGCCCGGGGAGGCTGCTGCTCGTGGAGGTCTTCGTGTCTTCCGCCTCGCGAGGCTTGCCCCCCCCCCCCCCCCCCGCGAGAGTCTCGATTTGTTTGTTGCTGAAGCTGGGCCGTACCAGGCCATCGATTGAGCCACATCATGGGCCCCAGGCAGGAAAGTCTGGGTACCCCCATTCCGAGAAAGCGGACATTGTGTTTGATGCATCCTCCATCACAAACTTTTTGCACCTCTTTTGACGGTTTTTTACACCACCAATTGCGATTAGTGCATCACACACAATTTTGTCGAAGGGTCTTTGATCGTAGTGAGCTTCCTGCAGTAGTGGTACACTGTAACCCCCCTTTCTTGTCGCGTTAGCAGCATCCTGCAGTAGTGATGCCCACACGAAGGGGAGTACGAGGGCTCACTGGTACGGCTGCGGTGTAAGGCTGCCATCACGAGATTATAACAGGGGGTGTGGGTGAGTAAAGGTGTCGACATCCTGGGAACAGGGGTACCCAGACATGCCTGCCTGCGGCCCATGACATGGCTCCATTGCTGGCCTGGTATGGCCCAGCTTCAGGATCAACAACCCAAGACCCTCGCGAGGGGCCAAGCCTCGCGAGGCGGGTGACACCAAGACCTCCCTGGGGGGCAGGCTCCTTAGGCTGGCTCTCGAGGAGCGGAGATATCTATGCAAGGTGCATCTCGCGAGGTTCATATGATGTGAGCCATAATACGTCTCCAACGTATCTACTTTTCCTAACGCTTTTCCTCTTGTTTTGGACTCTAATTTGCATGATTTGAATGAAACTAACCCCGGACTGATGCTGTTTTCAGCAAAACTACCATGGTGTTGTTTTTGTGCAGAAATAAAAGTTCTCGGAATGGAACGAAATTTTGCGAGGAATTTTTATACAGTAAACAAGAATTTCTGGATCCAAGACCTACCGAAGGGGGGCATCTGGGTGGGCACAACCCATCAGGGGCGCCCCCTCCTGGTGCGCCCATGTGTGTTGTCCCCACCTGGTGGCCCCGCAGACCCTGCAACAGATGCTATAAAATCCTATTTTTCCATTCAAAAATTAGGGAGAAAGAATTATCGTGATCCATGATACGGAGCTATCATCGCCTCCTATTCTTCATCGGGAGGCCAGATCTGGAGTCTGTTTGGGGCTCCGAAGAGGGGGATCTTCGTTCTTTGTCATCACCAACCCTTCTGCATCGCCTTAATATCCCATAGTTTCCAATAGTACCCTACTGCCACGGGAGGGTAGGACAAAAGATGCCATGCAAGTTCTTTCCATAAGCACGTATGACTATTTACGGAATACATGCCTACATTATATTGATGAACTCGAGCTAGTGCCGTATCGCCCTAGGTTATAACTGTCTCATGATGAATATCATCCAACAAGTCACCGATCCAATGCCTACGAATTTATCTTATATTATTCTTGCTAAGTTACTACTGTTATCATCACTGTTACACTTGATACAAAACTATTGCTATCACTGTTATGGTTACTATTACTATTGTCACTATTATCCAAACTATCATATTACTTTGCTACTGATCATGTTGCTGCAGATAATTAATCTCCAGGTGTGGTTGAATTGACAACTCAGCTGCTAATACCTTCAAATACTCTTTGGCTCCCGTTGGTCGAATCTATAAATTTGGGTTGAATTATCTATCCTCGAAAACTGTTGCGATCCCCTATACTTGTGTGTTATCAAGACATATTTCTGGTGCCGTTGCTGGGGAGCATAGTTATATTTGTTGATTCACTTGGGATTATTATCAATTTATCAATATGAAGAATCTAAAGGATGCCAAGACTAAGATTTTTCCCTCAAAGACGAGGGGAGGTAAGGAACTGCCATCCATTTCTGCTTTAGATTCACCTTCTGTTATAAGTAAACTTGCAACACCACCACGTGCTATCAATCCCGATACGTTGCATGTTATTGATGTTGCTACTTCTTCTATGAATGATAATTATGATGATGCTAGTACCTTGCTTGATAATGATGATGTGCCACTTGGTGAATTTCTTGATGCACAAATTGCTAGAGTAATACAACATGATGTTGTTGAATCTGATGATGAGCTTGAAACTGAATCTCCTGAAACACCTGCTAGAACTAGCCTTCATAGATATGAATTTCCTAAGGTACCGGAAGGTTATGCCATGAATGAGGAGACAACTAGAGATATTCTTCCTTGTAGGGATAGAGATGATCTAGAGAAATTATTATGCAATTATAAAGAAAAATCTCCAAATGCCAGAATGAAATGTGATCCTAAGTTTGCTACTTCACCTATCTTTATTGATGATAATGATTATGAATTGTTCGTCGACCCAGAGTTATTTACTTTGGTTGAATCTGATCCTTTCCATGGTTATGAAACCGAAACTGTTGTGGCACATCTTACTAAGTTGAATGACCTAGCCACCATTTTTACTCATGATGAGAAAACTCGCTAGTACTTTATTGCCAAATTATTTTTGTTCTCATTAAAGGGTGATGCTAAAGCTTGGTACAATACTCTTGCTCCTGGTGGTGTGCGTAGTCCCCAGGATATGATTTATTACTTCTCTAAAAAATATTTCCTTGCTCATCAGAAACAAGCTGCTTTACAGGAAATACTTAACTTTGTTCAAATTAAAGAAGAGAGTCTCCCACAATTTTGTGGGAGGCTTTGCCAATTACTTAATGCTTTGCCTGATTATCCTCTTAAGGAAAATGAAATACTTGATATCTTCTATAATGGACTAACAGATACTTCTAGGGATTTCCTAGGTAGTTGTGCTGGTTGTGTTTTTAGGGAATGAACCATTGGACAAGCTAAAGAATTATTGAACAATATACTGAAAAATTATGATGATTGGACTATTCCTGAACCACCACCTAAACCCACACCTAAGAAGAGGGGTATATTATATCTCAGTCCTAAAGATATGCAAGGGGCAAAGAAATCTATGAAGGAAAAAGGTATTAAAGCTGAGGATGTTAAAAATTTACCTCCTATTGAAGAAATACATGGCCTTAATACACCACCACCTAAGATGGTAGAGGTAAATTGTCTTATGAAGTTCAATGATAATGAAAATCCTCACAATATGCATCCTAGTCAATACATTTATTAGTTTGAAAACTACATTAGAAAACAAGATCACTTCAATGCAAATGTTATGAAACAATTGAAATACAATTCTGATATGATTTCTCGCTTGGGTGACTTGTTATTTAGAATCTCAAATGATGTTAGAGGTGGTGGAATGCATGATTCTATGGTTCAAATCTAGTTTGAAGAAGTTGCTAAATGTCAAAGACAATTGCTTCATGAAATGAATAATAATATACATGACTTTGCTGTTAGAGTTGCAACTAGAGGAGGTAAAATGACTCAGGAACCAGTTTATCCTGAGGGACCCCCAAAAAGAATAGAACATGATTCACAATGGAACAACACCACTGCACCTAGTTCATCTAAAAAGAAAAGGAAAAGGAAAAATGATAGGATTTGCATACTCCTAGTGAACCTGAAATAGAAAAATCTCCTGACAATGATAATGAAACTTCTATCTCTCATGCTGAAACTCAGTGTGGTAATGAACAATCACCTTCTGATAATGAAAAATTTAATGATGAGGTTGATGAGAATACCCAAACAAATAATCAAAAAGAACAAGACAATGATGTTGAGATAGAACCACCTGTTGATCTTGATAACCCACAACCTAAGAATAAAAGATAGGATAAAAGTGACTTTGTTGCTAGAAAACATGGTAAACAAAGAGAAACATAGGTTCAAAAACCTATTCCTTTTCCACCAAAGTGAGCTAAAAAGAAAGATGATGAAGAATTTGAATGCTTTGCTGAAATGCTGAGGCCAGTCTTTTTGCGTACTCGATTGACAAATATCTTGAAAATGCCTCCTTATGCAAAGTATATGAAAGGCATCATCACTAATAAGACAAAAATACCAGAAGCTCAAATCTCCACTATGCTCTCTAATTATACTCTTAAAGATGGACTACCTAAAAAACTTTGAGATCCGGGAATAACAACTATACTTTGCTCCATCAAAAATAATTATGGCAAAACTGCTTTGTGTGATTTAGGACCTGGTGTTTGTGTTATACCTTTCTCCTTATATGAAAGACTTGATTTCAATAAACTGATACCTACAGAAATATCTTTGCAAATGGCTGATAAATCAACTACCAAACCTATTGGTATTTGTGAGGATGTGCCCGTTGTTTTTGCTAATGTTACTATTCTGACTGACTTTGTTATACTTGAGATGCCCGAGGACAACAACATGCCGATTATATATCCTTGGTAGACCCTTCCTGAATACTGTAGGGGCTATTATTGATTCAATAAAAGCAAGGTCACTTTTCATATCAATGGTAATGAGCATACGACACACTTTCCGAAGAAACAATTCCAAGTGAATGGTAGTAATGTTATTGAAAAATCTCCGACAATCACTATTGGAAGTTTTCAAATACATCTACCTACTATCAAAAAGAAATATGAAATGCTTATTGTTGGGGACATTCATATCCCCATTGAGGTAAGTTAGTGATTTACGAAAGTTCTTCGGTTTCATGCTAATTTAAAGTGGTTGTTAATAACACTTGATCAACCTTATTAATAAGTCATTTTTGAGAGGTATGAAGTTGGTGAATTTAGTAAGCACTATCTTTATTTCCTACTTCTTGTTTTCTGTTTTATTAGTTAAATAAAATGAAATGCCATGTTTTGTCTGTTTTCTGAATTTCCCCTACAATAAAAAGTGACCCAAAAATAAAAGTTCTCAGAATGCCCTAAAAATTTAATACGATTTTTCCTGAAAATTTCTAAATTTCAGGTGCAAATAATATCAGAGGGAGGTGCACCAGGTGGGCACAACTACCTGTGCGCGTCAGGACCCCCAGGTGCGCCTTGGTGGGTTGTTGTCGCCGCATGGGTCCCCTCACTTATTCCTTTACACAACATCATCACCTACATCCAGAAAAAAATTCCCATCTCTCTCTCTCTCTCTCTCTCTCGTGTTCTTGCTCTCAAGCCCGCGGATTTCGATCTCTTTGCTCGAAGCTCCATTTTCGAAACTGTTTCGGGGGATTGTTGCTTGGTATGTGACTCCATCATTTGTCCAACTAGTTTTTGTTTTAGTGGTTTATATTTTGAATAATTAGCTACTCTTGGTGCTGCTGTAGATGAGCTTGCATGTTAAATTCTTAGAGTTATAAGTAGTTTAAATGCTTGCTATGGCCTCTATGTATCCCTATGAGTAGTTGCTATCAATTTTGTAAAGTTTTGTTGATAAATTTTTGTCACTCAAAACTTTTCCAAAAATTGTACATGAACACGATGAACCTTTTTGGAAGGAGTTCTTAGGGGAGGCAATCCTCGGGGGCATCTTCTAGTGATAGTTTCGCGCGCCGGTCTTATGTTGAACCAAGTGAAAGTTCCACACGAGATGCAGCCACCAAAACATGCTTATGTCCTTGCGGTGACTATGTGATACATGTGGGCATTAAGTAGGAATTTGAGCAATATGTTCACAATGACGGTCTCGGTCCCTACATCTCAAATAAGTGCGAACAATGGCACATTCTCACTGAATCATTTGTCAAAGGATTTAAATTCCATCCCTGTGAGTCTAGGGTGTCGTTTAAGCTTTATGAAAATTCATTTACCATCTCACTAGAGAGTTTTTCTCACCACTGCAAACCCCCATTCTTGGTTCGCTTGACGAACCGCCAAGGGCTGAGTACCAATCATTCTTAAATAGTCTTTGCTACTGTGAGACGAGGGGAGTGACACAAGGTAGAATAAAGAGCATTCATTTTCCCGCAATTCTGTACTTTGCATTACTTAACGAGAAATGTATAGTAGGAAAGCAAGACTGTAGTACACTTTGTGCTCCAGACTTGAGCCTCATATGCACCGCTCTCACCGGTAAAAGCAATTATATCCTTGGAGCGATTGTTGCACGCAGACTTCAGCATAACGCTAACAATGGCTATTTCAATGGTGGAATATATGCCACGCGTTTAGCGCGGGGGCTGGGTGTTTCACCTTTGCCCTTTGACCCTATCCCACCCACGCAGTATTTAGGTTTTGACACCTTAAAAGATCATAAGATCCTTAAAGGAAAAATTCATAACTTCACTTACAATCTGTTGTTTAACCAAACATTTGTTGTGCACACATATTTGCCTGCGCCTGCTATTTTTGTCTACCACAGCAAATGAAGATACTTTGTCCTTGAGAGCAAGGCCCGAGCTCACAACGCGGCAGTGGAGGCAGCATGGCAGGCCGAGGCATCCGCACCGAGAGCCTCCGTGAGCTACCACGCCAACTACTATCCAAGCTTCTGATTGATTACCAAGTTAGGCCAAAAGCCTAAGCTTGGGGGAGTACGTGTTTCCCACCGACATTACATTCATGTTCACACATTTCATTCTACTTATCGATGTTCACACTTTTGCATGGTATCATCCATGCTTAATTTTATTTTCTTGCTTTCTTCTTGTGTGTTTGAATATGCATGCTTAGTTGTAATATTAAAAAGAAAACCCAAAAAGATTTCCTTGTTCTTCTTTTCCTTTTCCCTTTTATTTGCTTGTTCAAGAAGACGAAAAACTCCAAAAATATTTAAGTGTGTTTCTCTGAATTTCTTTTCTTTTTTATTCGAGTTGTACCGAGGAGAAGACCACGATGAAAATGTTGAGTGGCCCCCATAAGAATAATTGTTGATCTAATCAAGAGCCCATTTTACCTTGTCTTCTCCTGTTGAATAAAATGTTTGTACATTCCATCTTAGTCCACGACACTCTTGCACTATTATTATTTTCACATCGTTCGGTCGTGTAAGTGAAAGGAAATAATGAAGATATTTGATGAACTATCCGTGGCAGAGAGAAACTGGTATAAACTCGACTTGTTCTGTTTGTTTAAATATGTTTAACCTACTATCCATGATTCAACCCATTATGATTAAACCTGTTTGTAATGACAATTAGAGATTATAGTTTCTCATGCTATGCATAAGTAGCTACGAGTGGATAACGATTTATCTTGGATATCAACATTGCGTTAAAATGATTGTGATGTAGTATGATGATATGGTATCCTCCACTGAATGCTCGAGTGGCTTGACTTGGCACATATTCATGCATATAGTTGAATCAAAGCCAACATAGCCTCTATGATATTTATGTTCATGGTGTTCATATCCTACTCATGCTAGTGTCGAATATTACTTATGCATAATGCATGTTCATGACCGTTGTTGCTCTCTAGCAGGACACTTCGCAATCTAATTCCTAGCCTTCGCATGTACTAAGTGGAAATTCTGCTTGTACATCAAAAACCTTGAACCCAAAAGTTATTCTAGATGAGTCAACCATACCTACCTATATGAGGTATTACCCCGCGGTCCTAAGTAAATTTGCATGTGCCACATCTAAAAACTTCTAATAAATATCCTTTTTGTCCACCTGAGTCGTTCATGGAACAACAGGAGGTGGTCGGTATCTTCCATGCTAAGCGGGTTATAGTCAGGTAGAGTGTTTATTCACTCGCCATCGCACGAGAAAAGGGCGGTGTTGGTGTCAAAACCGGCGGATCTCGGGTAGGGGGTCCCGAACTGTGCGTGTGAGGTTGATGGTAATTGGAGACAGAGAACACAATGTTTACCTAGGTTTGGGCCCTCTTGATGGATGTAAAACCCTACGTCCTGCTAGATTAATATTGATGAGTATAGGGGTTACAAGAGTTGATGTACCATGAGATCGTAATAGCTAAACCCTAGAAGTCTAGCCTATCTGATTATGATTGTTCGGCCCCTCTATACACCAACCCCTCGGGTTTATATGGACACCGGAGGGGACTAGGGTTGTACAAAGTTGGTTACATAGAAAGGAAATAGTATATCTGACCGCCTGACTTTCCATCTACGCAAAGGAGAGTCCTATCCGGACACGGGAAAAAGTCTTCCATCTTGTATCTTCATGGCCCAATAATCCGGCCCATGTTCAACAGGCCAGACGCCCGAGGACCCCTTAGTCCAGGACTCCCTGAGGCGGTAATAGGGATTCCCAATCCTGAACTCAAAAAAATGCAAAATATTAAACAAAACTCCCCCGGGACAGTTGTTGGTTTTGATGACACCCATTGTTTTGGACAAGCCGTGGAGTGTGATTGTTGGTGGAGGGGGAGTAAACCATACTTTTATCACTTGGGACCTGCCACTAGCGTGCTTAGCATGGAAGATGTTGATAATTGATAGTTGTGAAGTAAATGAGAAGGGTGCATGTCTCAAAATATTATTTACCTCTATTTCAAAAACTTGAGCTCTGACACCTCTAAAAATGCGAAGGGACTATCCATTTACTTTTATATTGTGTCATCACCTTCGAAAACAAGCGCTAGAATCCTGAGAGCACTGCTATCATGACTTATGCATTGTGTGTAGCTAATGTTGGGGGCATCATGATTGGATCTTTTCTACCATGAATTACAATTTTTAGTCGCTTCTTGGACTTTGGAGGTGCTTTGCCTTTATGTTTTGCGATCTTAGAAAGGGCTAGCGAGATACCACTATTGTCATATTATATCATGGTTGTTTTGACAACGTGTTGTCATTTGAGATATTTTATTATTGCTCACGAGCTAATTATGTCATTGATATGAGTTAATATAATTTTTAAGTGTTATTGTTGGCATGGTTAGTTATAAAGTTGGATGAAAAAATGGGTGTTGGCTAAGATTATTTATGCAAACAAAAGCCAAAGAGTTCGCAATTTTTTTTTTCTTTTTCACTTTCAGTTTATCAACTAAATTGCTTGAGGACAACCAAAGGTTTATGCTTGGGGGAGTTGATACGTCTCCAATGTATCTACTTGAGGACAACGCTTTTCCTCTTGTTTTGGACTCTAATTTGCATGATTTGAATGAAACTAAGCCCGGACTGACGCTGTTTTCAGCAGAACTACCATGGTGTTGTTTTTGTGTAGAAATAAAAGTTCTAGGAATGGAACGGAACTTTGCGAAGAATTTTTATACAATAAACAAGAATTTCTGGAGCCAAGACCTACCGGAGGGGGGCACCTAGGCGGGAACAACCCACCAGGGTGCCCGACCTCCTAGCGCGCCCAGGTGGGTTGTCCCCACCTGGTGGCCCCGCAGACCCTGAAACCGACGCTACAAAATCCTATTTTTCCAGAAAAAATCTGGAAGAAAGAATTATCACAATCCACGAGACGGAGCCACTATCACCTCCTGTTCTTCATCGAGAGGCCAGATCTGGAGTCCGTTTGGGGCTCCAGAGAGGGGGATCTTTGTTCTTCGTCATCACTAACCGTTCTCCATCGCGAATTCCATGATGATCCCCACCGGGAGTGAGTAATTCCTTAGTAGGCTCGCTGGTCGGTGAGGAGTAGGATGAGATTCATCATGTAATGGAGTTAGTTTTGATAGGGCTTGATCCCTAGTATCCAGTATGTTCTAAGACTGATGTTGCTATCACTTTGGGCTCGGGTGCCTTGATTTCATATCTGAACCATTTATGTTACCACCATTATATCTATGTTCTAGATCCGATCTTCAAGTTATAGTCACCTACTACGTTTTATGATCCGGCAAACCCGGAGTGACAATAGTCAGGACCACTCCCACTGATGACCGTAGTTTGAGGAGTTCATATATTCACCATGTGTTAATGCTTTGTTTCGGTTCTCTATTAAAAGCAAGCCTTAATATTAGTTTCCAATCGGACCTCGCTGCCACGGGAGGGTTGGACAAAAGATGGCATGCAAGTTCTTTCCATAAGCACGTATTACTATTTACAGAATACATGCCTACACTATATTAATGAACTGGAGCTACTGCTATATCGCCCTAGGTTATAACTGTCTCATGATCAATATCATCCAACAAGTCACCGATCCAATGCCTACGAATTTATCTTATATTTTTCTTGCTAAGTTACTATTGCTATCATCACTGTTACACTTGGTACAAAACTATTGCTATCACTGTTACCATTACTATTACTGTTGTCACTATTATCCAAACTATCATATTACTTTGCTACTGATCACGTTGCTGCAGATAATTAATCTCCAGGTGTGGTTGAATTGACAACTCAGCTGCTATTAGCTTCAAATATTCTTTGGCTCCCCTTGTGTCGAATCTATTAATTTGGGTTGAATACTCTACCTCGAAAACAATTGTGATCCCGTATGCTTGTGGGTTATCAAGCCATGACGACCAAGGCCATGTGGGCGCTAGCGGGTGCAGTGTACCCGTTTCCTCTTTGGTGCTAAGGAGGCAAGCACAGGTGTCGGTGTCAAAACCGGCGGATCTCGGGTAGGGGGTCCCGAACTGTGCATCTAAGGCGGATGGTAACAGGAGGCAGGGGACACAATGTTTTACCCAGGTTCGGGCCCTATTGATGGAGGTAATACCCTACGTCCTGCTTGATTGTTCTTGATGATATGAGTATTACAAGAGTTGATCTACCACGAGATCGTAGAGGCTAAACCCTAGAAGCTAGCCTATGGAATGATTGTATGTTGTCCAACGGACTAAACCCTCCGGTTTATATAGACACTGGCGGGGGCTAGGGTTACACAGAGTCGGTTACAAGGGAGGATATGTACATATCTGTATTGCCTAGCTTGCCTTCCACGCCAAGGAGAGTCCCATCCGGACATGGGAGGAAGTCTTCAATCTTGTATCTTTATAGTCCAACAGTCCGGCCAAAGGATATACTCTGGCTGTCCGGAGGCCCCCTAATCCAGGACTCCCTCAGCAGGAATGGAGTCCCGAGGGATCAGCTCAAGGTTTCCATTCCAGTGCAACAAGACCAAGACCGCCAGGACGGCTGGACGGAGGTCACCGCAGAGCCCACCACGGTGTCACGGCCAGGAGCTTTTGGCAGGCGAAGACTCATTTTGTCACGATAGCATGTACTAGTTGTCTCCCTTCAAATTTGGCCATTGTGGGATCCCTTCCTGCCTTACATTTGGGAAGATGACCAACGCCACTATAAATAGGACCTAGCCACCAACATAGAAAGGGGATCAGATCCATTCCTCCATAACCAGCTCACGAGCTCATCAAGCACAAGAACACCTCACCTCCTGAGGTTGTCCGACCATTGTACTAGTTCATCCATAGCCCCTGGAGGCCAATCCACCACAAAGTAGGAGTAGGGTTTTACACCGCAAGGTGGCCCGAACCTGGGTAAATTGCCGTGTCTCTTGTCCATTTGGTTCGTCGAGCTAGGCCGTGGGATCGGTGAGCAAGCAGACTGGGGAGGATGAGTTCTTCGCATGCACCCCCGTGTTTGAACCTCCCAAGGGTCTGCGAAGCCCCTAATCTGACATTTGGCGCGCTAGGTAGGGGTGCGTCGAAGCCTCGCTTTCACCGACCGATTCGCCATCGCTCCATCGTGTAACACCGACAATGCGGCTATATCTCCCACGTGTCGGGGCACGACTTAGAGGTATAGCCGCATGGTAGGCTTGTTGCAAGAGGGATAATCTTTACACATCCCATGCACTGAATAAGAAAGGGATAAAGAGTTGGCTTACAATCGCCACTTCACACAATACATAAATAATCCATACATCATCCAAAGTACAAACAAAGGTCCGACTACGGAACCAAAATAAACAAAAGACAACCCCAAATGCTAGATCCCTAATCGTCCCAACTGGGCTCCACTACTGATCGTCCAGAAAAGAAACATAGTAATGGCCCGAATCCCCGTCAAACTCCCATGTGAGTTCGGTATCATCACCTGCACTGGTTTCCTCGGCACCTGCAACTGTTTGGAAGTATCCGTGAGCCACGATGACTCAGCAATCTCACACCCGCGAGATCAAGACTATTTAAGCTTATGGGTAGGAAAGGGAGTGAGGTGGAGCTGCAGCAAGCACTAGCATATATGGTGGCTAACATACGCAAAAGAGAGCGAGAAGAGAAGCAAAAGACGGTTGAGAAATCTATAAGTGATCAAGAAGTGATCCTGAAACTACTTACGTTCAAGCATAACACAAGACCGTGTTCTCTTCCCAGACTCCGCCGAAAAGAGACCATCACGGCTACACACACGGTTGATTCATTTTAATTAAGTTAAGTGTCAAGTTCTCTACAACTAGATATTAACAAATTCCCATCTGCCACATAACCGCGGGCACGGCTCGCGAAAGTTTATACCCGACAGGGGTGTCCCAACTTAGCCCATCACAAGCTCTCACGGTCAACGAAGGATATTCCTTCTCTTGGAAAGACCCGACCAGTCTCGGAATCCCGGTTACAAGACATTTCGACAATGGTAAAACAAGACCAGCAAAGCCGCCCGAATGTGCCGACAAATCCCGATAGGAGCTGTACATATCTCATTCTCAGGGCACACCGGATTGTCCAAACTTCCGGTAGGCCAACCCCGAGTTTCCCCTGGTGGCCACCGACGGCTGAGAGGTTGGACCATCACTCAGAGGAGCACTGGCCCGGGGGTTTAAAACAAAGATGACCCTTGAGTCCGCGGAACCCAAGGGAAAAGGCTTTGGTGGCAAATGTGAAAACCAAGGTTGGGCCTTGCTGGAGGAGTTTTATTCAAAGAGAACTATCAAGGAGTTCCCATAACACCCAACCGCGTAAGGAACGCAAAATCAAGGAACATAACACCGGTATGACGGAAACTAGGGCAGCAAGAGTGGAACAAAACACCAGGCATAAGGCCGAGCCTTCCACCCTTTACCAAGTATATAGATGCATTAATGTAATATAAGAGAAAAATAATGATATCCCAACAATATCCATGTTCCAACATGGACCAAACTTCATCTTCACCTGCAACTAGCAACGCTATAAGAGGGGCTGAGCATAAGTGGTAACATGGCCAAACAACGGTCTGCTAGGAAAGGTGGGTTAGAGGCTTGACATGGCAATATGGGAGGCATGATATAGCAAGTGGTAGGTAGCGCGACATAGCAATAGAGTGAGCAACTAGCAAGCAAAGATAGAAGTGATTTCTAGGGTATGTTCATCTTGCCTGCAAAGTTCTCAGAGTTGTCGAATGCTTGATCCTCGTTAGCGTACTCAACAGGTTCCTCGATAATGTACTCGTCTCCTGGATCTACCCAAAGCAAAATCACAAGCAAAGGACCAACAATCAATCACGGTGCAATGCACAAGCAACAAGATGCAATACATGGCATGATATGCAATGCATATGTCTGCTCCGGAAGGGAAAGAATGATCAAGGCATCAACTTGGCAAACCAAGTGTGCCGCTGGAAAGATGAGACGATTTCGGGTGAAATCGATATAAATAACTCTGGAAACGGATGCACGGTTTGCAAATGACAAGCAAAACAAGGTGCTATTCTGCGATTAACATCTTGATGCCATGTAGAATGCAACAAGAAACTAAGCTACTGCACTCCAACATAGCAACAAAGCATATGGCAATGATGTAGAAAAGATGCTTGACAAAACATGAACACTGAGCAATAGCTAAATCACACAATAGCAGGTTCAAACAAGCATGGCAAAAGTGCAAAAGATATCATCATCACAGACTTGAGAGAAAAATATTAACATGTCAAAAACAACATCAGGAAGCAATGTTCAGAGCAAGCAAACAACATGTTACAGGAATCTATCATAGCAAAAAAAGGCATGGCATGATTCTACTAAATGCATAGACCAAAAGTCCCTTACTGATCATGAGCCAAAAAGGCACAAAAGATATGATGGCACCCATCTAAACATAACAAGTTTTATTAACAGTTTCAGACTTGGCAGAAAAACAGAGCATGTTATAAAAAAAATTATGATAGCAACTTTGCGAGCTCAAATCACTCACCAAAAAGCATTGCATGACAAAACAAGCATACCAATAGCAAGATGACATGTTCATGAAGCTAACCATGGCAAGAGCAAGTTCATAGCATGCATGGATCACTAGCAACAAACCATGGCAAAATTTAACATGTTACCATTCTGCCAGGAACATGTTATAGCAAAAGTAGAGCAAGAACAAGACATGCTCGACAACTCCTTAATTGCAAACAGGGGCATGGATGAATTGAGCATAACCACATGTTCAAAACATCCTTACTGAAGCATCTCAAAATAAGCATGGATCACTATGTAGCATCAAGTTTACATGGCATCAAAATAACAACAGGTAAAGACTTATCAAAGTCCCTGAAAACAGCAACATCACGAAGCCTAGTTTGCATGCTTGTGCTAGTCACCACATTGATCACAAAAATACAAGACAAGCACCTCTGTAAAGATGGCATGATGTAGTTCAAAACTCGTGTATACTTCATGCTCAAAGGATGCTCACATCAAATGTAACAAAAATGACAAATCACCATACACTGATAAGTACCAGCAGTTAACATTTTATAGCACTTTTGCATCAATGAAAATGGCATCATAATTAGCAGTATCCTGCATGGATATGCTACTGGAATGAAGAGCTCAATGAGACGAACAATTTGATATATCATATGGATGAATCGGAGTCACGGTCACCGAGATACGACAAGATAAACCGGGCATAAAAATGATGCAGATTTGGGAATTAGTGAAATATTACCATTCGGAAACAGATCTAGGGTTTCCCACGGATTACGAGGTTCGCCAGGATTCCTTGCCGGAGTTGATGGGGAAGACGGCCGGAAACGCGGGGACATCGCAGGACTTGAAGTGGAGGACGCCGGAGAAGGACGGGGACACAGGGCCTCGAGGCCGAAGCCGCGAAGGGAGGCGCGGGCGACGGCTCGGGGCGATGTGGCGGCGGCAGCGCGCGTCCCCGCGACGGACGGCGGAGGACGAGGGAGTCGGTGGGCGATGGACCAAGGTGGCGGCAAACGAGGGTGCGTGAGGCGGTGGGCGATGCCGGATCCGAAGCGCGACCGGGTTCAGCGGGTGGACCCATGGCGGCCGGCGGTGGACGAGGCGCTCCGGCGAGCTCCCGAGCGGCGGAGGGCGGCACGGAGCTCGGGCGCCGCCGCGTGGGCGCGGCCCGGCTCGGGGCGACGGCAGGCCGGCGATGGGCCTCGGGCGGGCCCGGCGGGGATACGTGTCAATGCACGGTTGGCTCGCGGCGGCGTGCGGACATGTCCGTCGGTGGAGAAGAAGTGTCCGGCGGCGGCGGGGAAGAATTTTAGGGTTTCATCTGTGCTAAAATTTGGGGAGTAGCACCTATTTATAGATAGAAGGAGGTAGGAGTGTCCAAATGAGGTGTGGTTTTCACCCACACAATTGTGATCCGATGACGGATGACATGGAAGTAGTTTAGATGGGTTATTGGGCTGTTTTGGAGGGGTGTTGGGATGCAACACACAAGGGGCCTTTGCAGTTACCCGGTTAACCGTTGGAGCATGAAATGAGCTCCAAATGGAACGAAATTTGACAGGCGGTCTACGGGTGGTGTACGAAGGCCACTTGACAAATCTCGGTCCATTCCGAGAAAGTTTAACACCCTCTTACGAAAAGAGACAAGAGGGGTGCGCCGGTGCATGTAGGATTGTCGGATTGCGAAACGGACAACGGGGAAAATGCTTGGATGCATGAGACGAACACGTATGCAAATGTGATGCACCTGATGACATGATATGAATTGCATGACATGAAAAAAATGCAAAACGAAAAACAAAACCCAACCACGAAGGGAATCTCATAACTTAAAGCCGAAAATGGCAAGAGTCGGAGTTACAAATATGTCAAGTTACATCCGGGGTGTCACACATCGCTTCCATGGCTGACGCCCATCGAGCCCATGTTGAGCGTTGGGCCGCCGTCGCCACTCGCTTCACCCAGACGGTGCCTGCTGGTAGAGCTCCCCGTCGTACCCTGTCGCCCGCCACCAATGCTGCCACCGGCCCGGCGGGGCACGAGCAGCAAGCTTCGTCGTTGCACCCCTCGGTGCGGCGCGATGGGCGCACCGCCACCCCGTCGCTGACCCTAGGCGGTTCGTCGTCTCACCTCGTCACGGCCCAGCGAATGCGTAGGCCGCGTTGCTCATGGCGCGCGAGCTCCTGTGCTATCGCCCCGTCGACGATATCTAGGAAGATTAGCTGGACCGCATCGCCGAGCTCGTCAGCGCCACCGGGGGCTCGTCTCGCATTGCCTCGCTAGCCGCCTGCTACGGGTGTCGTACCCCACGGAGCACCTCCTCCACCTCCCCATAAAGATGCCATCATCGAGCCAAGGCGTGAGGCCCCGAGCCGTGACCCACCCTGCAGGGCGCCTGCGCGGGAAGAAAAAGCTGTCTGGTGGTCTAGCGGCCGCAAACAGAGGCGCGTGCGCTCCCAGCACCACCACGTCAGGACCGCGAGCCACCTGCCATGGTGGCGCGCGAGCCCCAAGAGCAGGCTCCACCTCCACGGCGGGCCCCCGTGACCACAGCAGGTTGCCGCGCATTCACTCCAGAGCTATGCAACATCGTCTAGCCAGGGAAGTTCAAGCCCGACTTGCCTACCCGCTATGACGGTACCCCCGCCCCTGCCGAGTTCTTGCAGCTCTATGAGCGGAGCATCGAGGCGACAAACGGCGACGAGAAGGTTATGGCGAACTGGTTTCCCATGGCCCTCAAGGATGGGGCACGTTCTTGGCTCCTGAACTTGCCCGTGGAATCGATCTCCTCCTGGGGCAAAATGCTCGAGCGTTTCATCGCCAACTTCCAGGGCACTCGCGACCGCCCACATGCCGCGGGTGACCTGCGGCGCATCAAGCAGCAGCCAGGGAAGACCCTGCAGAAGTACATCTTGCGCTTCAACAGGGTTCGTCTCAAGATTCCCAAGGTGTCAGACGGGGCCATCATCTACGCATTCACTAATGGTGTCCATGGCGTCAAGATGAATGAAGATCTCGCCATACACGAGGACGCATGCACAGCTCTGGAGATGTTCAACATGGCAACCAAGTGTGCGAGAGCTAAGGAAGGACGCCTCTCCCTCCTAGAGCTCCCATAGACCAACCTGGAGGAGAAGAAGGCCAAGGCCAAGGACGTGAAGCACAAGGGGGCGGTCATGCTCTCGGCTTAACCTAAGACGAAGCACGGCTGTGATCACCCGAAGTCATCAAAGAGCAGCCGCCCGTTCTGCGTCTTCCACAACGTGCATAGCCACAACACCAACGACTGTCAGGAGCTCAAGGCCATCCACGACGGGCGCCTCGGTCGCCGCCCGGAGTGTAGCGACCGGGGCTACGGCGGCGGACGAGGCCAAGGCGGAGGACGCTGGGACGACCTCGGCCCTCGCCAGGAGTGGTGCGATCCACCTTGTGATGAACGCTGGCAGGGCCAGCCTTGCGAGGGCGCCAAGAGGCACCAACATCGTGATGATCGTACTCAGGGCAGCGCTGGCCTCCCTCCACTGTCACCAACGTCGAGAAGGAATGCCGACCACCACTAGGACGAGGGGGTTAGGGACTTCCAGGAACCTCGTGCCATAGACTTCATCTTAGGCGGCACCCAGGCACCAGCCTCTCATCAAATCTTCAAGCAGTTCGCCCGCGAGGTGAATGCGGCCCTTCCCAAGCTCGAGGCTATGTGTCCGCTTAGGTGGTCCAAGTGCGCCATCCCTTTTAGCTCGTCCGACCAGCCCATGTGAGCAGCAACTGTCGGTGCCCTCGCGATGCTCTGCTCACCCGTCATAAGCAATGTCCTTGTCACCAAAACCATCATCGATGGCAGTGCGGGGCTGAACATTCTGTCTATTGAAACATTCGACCGACTCCAGGTGCCCTATGACAAGCTACAGCCCACCAAACCCTTCTCAGCAGTGTCCGATTGCTCCACCACACTGGTAGGGAAGATCCGCCTCCCCGTCACCTTCGGCCAGGGCGTACAACTACCGCATAGAGCTCATCGACTTTGATGTTGCCCACATCCGTCTTCCATACAACGCCAACCTTGGGTACAACGTCCTCAACATGCCAGGGAGCCGCGACATCATCTCAGTCTCTTAAGAGGAGAAGGACACAGTGTGCTCCCTCAAGTGTGCCTTCCATGCTATAGCTGTCGAGAACCCCAATGACGCAGGAGCTATCCACCCTCCCGTGGCTAGAGTACCCAAGAAGAAGAAGAAGCTGCCCCACCAGGAACTGCGCCCCACGAATGGGGCGCCTCCCTCCCTCGCATAGGAAGGCACGCCCGGTGCCCCCCTCAGGCTGGGCTCGGGGCCTCCCTTTTGTAGGTCCTCTGACTTAGCCAATGTCACCAGAGAGGCGCTCGGGCCCCACGTGGAGGCATGCTTCAGCACGCATTTCCCCCACAAGGGCGCATGGTGCTTTGGAGTTCATCACCAAGCCAACCGAGGAGATTCAAGAGGCAAGAGCCATGCGCGGTGACTGTCGCCCGCCACTTGGCACGGCTCCTTGTCCTGGCGAGGAGGGTGAGCTGCGAGTCTGCGTCAACATCCCAGCACTAAACAGGGTCGCCTCTCAGCAGCTCTACTGGCCGTCCCGTATCAGACGGTTCAAGGGCCCACCTCACAGCTATGTTCGCATGCCTTTTAGCTTGCCGAACGCTACTATTGCATTCCAGCGCCACCTCCGGAGTGTCATGGAGGCGCAGGAGGCCAAGCACTAGGTGGTCCTAGTGGAGATGGCGACGGTTCTTTGCGAGCCCCCTGTGACTCCATAGCCCCCCAAGGCTCAGGACCCAGGCGGCTCGTGAGGAGCCGAGCGACTTATTCACCACGCGTCTTCAGCTACTTCAACATCTCTTCAGCAATGGTGCCAGGTGACATTTTTTGGTTTATTCAGTTGGGGGCGCCCCTCGAGCTGCATTATCCCCGGATCACATGGGCCTGTCCCTCCGACGTGTATCTTTCTCGTCTTTGATTCATTCTGGGGGGGGCGCCCCTCGGGCTGCATCATCCCCAGGCCGTGTGGGTCTGTCCTTGTGGCATGTATCGTTATTCCCATCTATTAGAACTGGCTTACGTCCCTCCATGAGTTATTTCATGATTATCATCTGCCTATCCTGCATTTCATTGCCATGATCGTCGTACGCCCTTGCAAACCCGCCCACGACCACCTCATGATTAAGGGCGGGCATGGCATTTGTGCTTGGGTCCATCACTGCAGCGTTGCTAAAGCAAAGAGGCTGAGCTCTGGCTCACGGGGCAGCTCCGGTGTTCGTCACCTCCCATGGTCCTTGGTGCTTTGCCCTTGCATGAGCTAATCGCGGGCGGATAAGCTAGGGCGCGCGACCCGGTGCCTCATCACTACGGCAGCCACGCGCCGACTGTTTTTCTTCAGGACCTTCGCATGAGAAGACTGGGCACGGCTTATGTTCTCGGGTCTGTCCCATTCATGTCACCTCATGGGGTCATTGATGTTCGGCCTTCTCATGCGATAACCTCAGGAGATTCACTCAGCACACGTTGCTTAACCATCTTGCAGGTTTACCACAAGTGTTCAGAGTTCAAATTCAGCCGCAACCCGCGTTGAGGTAGGGCCTCGTGAGTCCCGTGCTGGCTCACGAGTTCCCATACACACCTCCTCTAGCCCTGCCATGCAAGCCACGTGTCAGGGCGGGGCTATACATGCCCCGGGGGCTCCACTCAGAGGGAGCCCCCTCCAACGCACCAGTGCAAGCACCATGCTCCGCACTGGCAGTCGACATAGTCGAGGACCGGTTATGCACGTGCAAGTGCAGAAGTGCCTTGCTCCGCGCTGGTGATAAACAGCTGAGGGTGGCCCTAGTGACGCAATAACCTCAGGGAGCCACCAGGCTCAGTGTTCAGGCTCACCGCTACGCCTTCCCTTTGAGAGAGTCGCGCGAGGGGGCTGGGCATGGGGTCTACACTCAGGTCACGCATAGCGTACGCTGCCCTGCCAGGTCCCTCGGACCTGGTCTTCGCGCGCCCTCCCGAGTGGGACCTCGGTGAGGAAAGGTATGAAGTTTTGTTCGTACATCAACGGGGACTCCCGAGCATCGGGACTCAGGAGCCTAACTGGTCACGTAGCCCCTCACCCCTTTGTCTTGTCCTCGTGATCTGGACGACCCGACGGCGGCTGAGGTACGCACGGGGCCGGGCCCTACCGACGCAGAACTCTGAAGCCTACTCTTGCATCTCCTTCCCTAGTGCTATTCGTATGTCAAGGGGGACTCCTGAGCATCGCGACTCAGGAGCCTAACTGGTCACGTAGCCCCTCACCCCTTGATCTCGTCCTGGCGGTCCAGACGACCCAACGGCAGTGAAGGTACACGCAGGGCCGGGCCCTGCCAACGCAGAACATTAAAGCAAATGGGCAGGAAATCGCAAAATCATAGCAAATTATTACAATACATACTGTC
This sequence comes from Triticum urartu, assembly GCF_056163025.1. Classification (NCBI taxonomy): domain Eukaryota; kingdom Viridiplantae; phylum Streptophyta; class Magnoliopsida; order Poales; family Poaceae; genus Triticum; species Triticum urartu. Next base: position 185,977,358 of record NC_141873.1, on the reverse strand, counting down.
TCTTAAAGGTGCCAAGCATATAAGTTTTTACGCCTCCATGAGACACGATGCATGTTACAGGAAATGAAATAGAGGGGAGCGCCACCATCAAGCTTCTTCTTCAGCCTTGGGCGCTGCCATCGCCCGCAAGGAGTGCCCCGTCTCGACAACGTCGCCATCGCCCATGCCGTCAGCCGTGGACGTAGGGTCGATGGTGCCGTCAGCCATGGTCACGGGGTTGATGGCAAGGAACTTTCGCAGCAGGGCCTCCACCTGGTCCTTCATGGCTTCGGCAGCAGGGGTGCAGTGCTCCAGGTCCATAGGTTCAAGCAAGCCTCCAAAGTCAAAGCTGGCGTGGCGAAGATGGAGGTGGTTGACCACGTGCATCACAGCCGAGGTGGAGAGCACGCGGGATTATTCTTCCTCCATAGGACCAACCCCAACAACAACGCCCTCGAGCGTTGTGACAAGCTGGGGGAGCAGCTCGGCGAGGCCTGCCTCCGCAGTCACCAGCGCCTCCTTCAACCCCCTCACGTAGAGATCCCATAGCACCTTGCGGGACCTCTACATAAGGGAATCGAAGGCGGCACGCCTCTCGGCAAGGAGTTTCGCCTTGACCTCAAGCTGGGCCTTCTCCGCCTCCACCTCCTCCTTCAACTTCTCTAGGCGGTCGCGCTCCCCGGCCTACTCCTGCGCCGCTTGCTCCAGCACGGTGTCATGGTCGGCGACTACAGCTTCCCGGGCCTTCAACCCTCCTCCCGCACCTCGCATTGACGAGCCTTGGCGGCCTGCCTGTCGCACATGGTATTTAGCTTGACCTCTACCACTTGGCAGCGCTCCTCGGCAGCCTCGGCATCCTTCACTGCCACGTCATGGGCGGCTACAGCCAGGCCGGCAGCCTGTTTGCCCTCCTCTAAGGCTTCCATGGCCTGGCTCTAGGCCGCCCTAACGGACGTGTCAGCCCAGAGCGATGCTGAGATCAGCTCTAGGCGCCCAGATGCCAGGCACCGGTCGGCGCCTTGAAGGTCGCAGCGAAGCTAGTTAAACATGGAGAGAGCCTCCTCAAGAGGATCAGGCATGGCAGAAGAGCCGCAGTTTGGCGGCATGATGGACGAGGGAGGAAGGGGCGCCGACACTAGGATCGGTGTAGCGGTAGCAGCAGAAGAGGCCTAGGGCTCTGAGGCCTTCATAATCTTAGCACGAGAGCTGAGGACGGGCGACTCCGGAGTTAGCCTGGCAGCAGGGATCGCTTCCTCCTGAGGATGGGCCTCCACGCCTCGTGAGGACGACCCACCTAGGGAGTGCGCGGGTCAGCCCCATCCTTCTGCACTAAAGGAGGCACCGCCGCCGCAAGCTGCGGGGCCTCGGTGGTCCTGGCCGACTCCTTCTTCTTCTTCACCATCGGCGTTCTCCTAGTCGTACAAGACGGAAGCATCAAGACACTGCGACAAGATCAAGAAACCAAGACAAGACGGTGTGCTTACTAGTCCGTGGTGACGTAATCCCTCGGCCTCTTCAGGAGCGCGAGGCCCGCGAGCTGTGTGGGCATGGGAGCCATCGTGCCATCAAGTGCAAACAGGCACATGGCCGGCTCCGAAATGGCGAAGGCTGGCAGCGAGGCAGGGGCGCCACCTCGGGACAGCAGCATCGACCTGCTCTTCTTCGGGCCCCACAGCTTCAGCTCCTTCGGAGGGGTGCCCGGGATCTTGTGGTGACCTCGACGGAGTGCGGGGACTCCCGGAACAGGTCCTCGCCGGCGTCATCATCGTGAGAAAGGATGTGGAGGAGATCGGTCTGGCACGGGGGACAAGTCTCCCCCGCCCCTTCCCAGGTCGCCTCCGAGTGCACCCCTTCCACTTGGTTGGACTCGCCGGAGGACACCGGCACCAGGGAGCCCAGGAGCCGGGAGGGCTCCAAAGGTACGATCCCGCGCTCGTCGATCTTCTCCCCATCTGGGTTGCATTATAGCGGGAGATGGGAGTCGGGGGGGGGGGGGGGGCAGCCCTGGTCCTTCCTGAGCTGGGCGCGCATGATCTTGTCCAACTCCTCCTTGGAGAAGTCACCCACACGTAGTCGGAGGTCATCTTCTACGCTCGTGAACTTCCATAGGGAGCGCGAGGGCGCCTGGAGGGGATCCAGGCGCTGCGTTAGGAATTCCTTGATGATCATGGCCCCTGTCAGCTTCTCCGCCTCTGGATCACCAGTCTTGAGGTCTGTCGTCATCTTCTTCAGCACCAGCTCAGCCCTAGGATCGATGAGCTTCTCGTGAGCCCACCCTTCCAGGGGCATTGGTTGCGAGGTCGATAGCACCAGCCGAGGGTGAGAGCGCTTGGCGTCCATGAAGATCCAGTTCTTCCTGAAATCCTCCTCCTTATTCCTGGCCTGCAAGATCGTGTTGCTGCCGTTGGCCGCGATGAAGGTGGCGCATCGGGAGCACTGGGTGCCATTAATCCAAAGGTAGAAGAAGTTGTAGAGCAGCGCCATGTAAGGCATCACCCCCAGAAATGCCTCGCAATAAAAAGCAAAGATTGACAAGAGAAGGACGGAGTTGGGGTGAAGATGGAGGACGTGGAGCTTGTAGTGGCGAAGGACGGCCTAGAAGTAGTCAGAGCAAGGGGGGGCCAGCCCCACAATGATGCTATGTTGGAAGAATGTGCGGAACGTGCCGCCCAAGGTTTTCGGCTTGGCAAAGTCGCCACGGAGCATCATCTCTCCCCCTTGTTGCTGCACAGTGGCGAGGTGCATCTCCTCGGTGATGGTGGACGCGCTTACGGTTGGCTTGAACCAAGAAGCTTGACGCTCGGCCGCGGCGGAGTTTTTCGCCTTGTCGGCGGCCATCGGTCATAGATCTGGGATGAGTTTTGGTGGATCTAGAGGTTTCTGGGCAGAAGGAGAAGGGGATCTGGAGCAAGACGAAGGCAAGGCAATGAATGCTCTACAGTAGGCGCCAGCCTTTTTACAAGGCAAGGATGGCTGCCGAGGCAGCGTGGGGAAGCGGAAGCGCCCACGTCCCATCAATCGCCACGCGTCGACCAAGGCCGCAGGCGGTTACGGCAGGCGGCACTCTGCACTTGCCCTTTGGCTTCGCCTCTATGCCAAGTTCGATCGCACCTTGGGCCCGGGGGATACTGTCGGCGTCCTGGGAACAAGGGTAACCAGACATTGCCTGCCTATGGCCCATGACGTGGCTCCACCGACAGCCTGTTACGGCCCAGCTTTAGGATCAACAACCCAAGACCCTCACGAGGGGCCAAGCCTCGTGAGGCGGGCGACACCAATGCCTCCCTAGGGGGCAGCCTCCCTAGGCTGGCACCGGAGGAGAGGAGATATCTATGCAAGGTGCACCGCGCGAGGTTCATACGACGTGAGCCATGACGACCAAGGCCAGGCGGGCGCCAGCAGGCGCACTGCACCAGTTTCCTCTTTGGTGCTAAGGAGGCAAGCACACGCGTAGTGTCCTGAGGGATCACCTAAAGGTTTCCATTCCAGGGCAAGAATACCAAGACTGCCAGGACGGCGGGACGGAGGTCACCGCGGAGCCCACCACGGCGTCATGACTAGGAACTTTGGGCAGGCAAAGACTACTTTTGTCAGGATAGCATGTACTAGTTGTCTCCCTTCAAATTTGGCCGTTGTGGGATCCCTTCGCGCCTTACATTTGGGAAGAGGACTAAGGCCACTATTAATAGGACCTAGCCACCACCATAGAAAGTGGATCAGATCCATTCCACCCTGACCAGCTCACAAGCTCATCAAGCACAAGAACACCTCACCTCCTGAGGATGTTCGACCATTGTACTAGTTCATCCATACCCCCCGAGGCCAATCCACCACAAAGCATGAGTAGGGTTTTACACTGCAAGGTGGCCCGAACTTGGGTAAATTGTTGTGTCTCTTGTCCATTTGGTTCGTCGAGCTAGGCCGTGGGATCGGTGAGCAGGCAGACTGGGGAGGATGAGTTCTTTGCACACACCCCAGTGTGCGAAGCTCTCAAGGGTCTGTGGAGCCCCTAATCTGACAAAACGGAAGGCCTGGCCAGTGGTGGGAGTAGGGTGGGGCGGTGATGCCTGCACGGCAGCATAGCTGGCCACTAGAGGCAGGAGCAGGTGGTGCGACTAGAGCCGGTTTGGGTGGTTGGAACAAGCATATCAGAGGTAGAAGAAGCAGCACGGCGGTTGGATTAACAGTCAATAGTCAGTGCTGCTGGAAATGTTTGTTGACTAAGTTGAGAAAGCGACACGTACACATCAACTTAGTAGGCCCATAAGTCAGCCTATAAATCGGGTGGGTCCCAGCAAGCAGTGGGAGGAGGCACATTCTTGCATGCGAAGATGTAGCTCGTGGTTCTCAGCTGTCAGGGGGGGATTTTTTTCCACGTAATAAGGAGGCAGTTGCTTGCATGCGGAGATGTAGCTGGTGGGTCCAGCCTGTCAGTGGCAGGAACCATCTTTTTTCGGGTAATAAGGAGGCACTTCTTTGTGCCCAGCCACATGTGGGTCCCTATTGTCAGCCGCTCCATGTAGATCCCTCTTCTGATGGCTATCATTTGCTGAATACGTTGCCCATGCCGCTTTGAGAGCACCAACACAGTGGAAGATGTCGAGGCCTAGGAAGGGAATGACACAGAGCCAGGGTAGACTGGGCAGTGGTTTCCCATGCAGTTGGAAGTACGTGCGTTTACTAGTTCAGCTACCGTCGCTGGTAAATAACAGTAGGTGTGGGTGAGTAGAGGAATGGCTTTGCCAGTGATGGAAGTAGGGTGGGGCGATACGGCCTGCGCGGTATCACAACCGACCACGAGAGGCAGGAGCAGGCAGTCCCACCGACGCTGCTTTGGACGGCTGGAGCAATAAGATTAGATATTGAAGAAGCGACATGGTCATTGGTTTAACATCCAACGGTCACTACTGGTAGCATCGTTCGTGGACTAAGTTTACAAATCCTTGCGTACATGTCAACCTAGTAGACCCACAAGTCAGCCTTCAAATCTGTCACAAACAACATACAATCCGAAATTTCTAGCCAGATTCAAATTAATTTAAAAATTAAACATACCTTAATTTAAAATCCAATAAAATTTTACCCTAACAAAAACAATGAAATTTAAAATATCAAAATGCAAATGAAAAAGTAATTTGGAACTAATTGCATGTTTGTTGTATTTTTTCATTTTACAACCCATTTCTTATTACTTATTGCCCATTTTCTAGGCAAGCCGAATGCATCCCTCCTTGTCTTGAAAGATTTCTAGCCCCGCAGGGCGTAGAAAAGAAAGTAGGCCTCCGTTGGGTATTCTGCAAAAAATAAAATAGCTGGGCAAGCTATATTCAGACAGAAAAAAATCTGGGCTGGTCATTTGGTAAACATATGAAATAAAAGCCTGGGCTAGACGCGACACAGCTCCTGCACAACCTAGTTGGTACCCTGCTATGTCCTGAAAAAAATACTACGAGATCTTCTAGGTCCCACGTGTCAGCCACTCATTGTGTAGTTATGTCGCTTATTGACCGTGTTGTAGTGGCGTTTGACCCGGATGTCAGGAAACCACTAGGAGGAACCATTTTTTCCTTGTAACAAAGGAGGCACTTGCTGCCTACTGCCATGATCCTCGTGGGTCCCTAGTATCATCCTCTCCATGCACATACATGTCCTTATTCCTCACTGATACATTTCCAACATATATATATAATTTTTGATTGTTACATGCTATTATATTATCTATTTGGATGTTTTATATGCATTAATATGCTATTTTATATTATTTTTGGGACTAACCTATTAACCTAGAGCCTAGTGCCAATTTTTGATTTTTCCTTTTTTTAGTTTACAGAAAAGAAATATCAAACAGAGTCCAAATGGAATAAAACTTTATGATGATTTTTCTTGGACCAGAAGACAACCATGGAGCTTGGAGAGTGGGCTAGAGGAATCTAGAGGACTCCACAAGCCCTCAAGCCGTGCCGTAGGGGGCACCTCCCTGGCTTGTGGGTCCCTCTGGGAGTCCTCCAATCCAAATTCTTGCGTTATACAGTCCCAAATATTCCCAAACCACTAGAAGCATTCACCAAAATACTTTTACACTGCCGCAAGCCTCTGTTTCCATGAGATCCCATCTTGGGGCCTTTTCCGGCACCCTGCCGTAGGGGGATTCGATCATGGAACGTATCTACATCAACTCTATTGCCCTTCCGATGAACCGTGAGTAGTTTACATAGACCAACGGGTCCATAGCTAGTAGCTAGATGGCTTCTTCTTCTCTCTCTCTTTGATCTTCAAAACAATGTTCTCCTCGATGTTCTTGGAGTTCTGTCTGATGTAATATTCTTTTGCAGTGTGTTTGTCGAGATCCGATGAATTGTGGATTTATGATCAGATTATCTATGAATATTATTTGAGTGTCTTCTAAATTCTTATATGCATGATTTGATCTCTTTGTATTTCTTTTCAAATTATCGGTTTGGTTTGGCCAACTAGATTGGTATTTCTTGCAATGGGAGATGTGCTTAGTTTTGGGTTCAATCTTGCGGTGTCATCACGCAGTGACAAAGTAGGGGTAGCGAGGCACGTATTGTATTGTTTCCATCAAGGGTAAAAAGATGGGGTTTTCATTATACTGCTTGAGTTTGTCCATCTACATCATGTCATCTTACTTAAGGCGTTACTCCATTCTTATAACCTTAATACTCTAGATGCTTGCTAGATAGCGGTCGATGTGTGGAGTAATAGTAGTAGATGCAGGCAGTAGTCGGTCTACTTGACACGGACGTGATGCCTATATTCATAATAATTGCCTTGGATATCGTCATAACTTTACACTTTTCTATCAATTGCTCGATATAATGTTTTCACCCACCGTATTATTTTCTTTCAAGAGAGAAGCCTCTAGTGAAACCTATGGCCCCCGGTTCTATTTTCCATCATATATTTTCAGATCTATAGACCAAAAACCCAAAAATACCTTGATGCAATTTATTTACTTTTATCTTGTTTTATGTTTTAGCAATCTTTTATATATATCTCTATTAGATCTCATCCTTGCAAATGACCGTGAAGGGATTGCCAACCCTTTTATCGCGTTGGGTGCAAGTGTTTGATTATTTGTGCAAGTGCATAGATTGGAGACTTGTGTGTACCTCCTACTGGATTGATACCTTTGTCCTCAAACTTAGGGAAATACTTATCTCTACTTTGCTGCATCATGCTTTCCTATTCAAGGGAAAAAACAATGCAAGCTCAAGAATTAGCAGGAAGAATTTCTGATGCCTTTGCCGGGGAGGTTCTACATCAAGCCTACCAAGTACCCACCATAAACTATCATCTGTTCCCTTACATTATTTGCCATTTTCCTCTCATTTTCCTCTCCCCCACTTCTAAAACATTTTCAGAAAACACAAAAAGATTTTCCTTTTTACCTTCTTTCGTTCGCCTTTTCGTTTCAGTTTTGTTTACTTGTTTGTTAGATTGCTTATTTTGTCATGATGAATCAACAAAATACCAAATTGTGTGACTTTTCGAATACTAATAATAATGATTTAATTAGTACTCTGATTGCTCTCGCCACTAGTGCAAAATCTTATGAAATTAATGCCGCTTTGTTGAATCTTGTTATCAAAGATCAATTTTCTGGCCTTCCTATTGAACATGCCGCATCGCATCTAAATACTTTCGTTGGGTTGTGTTATATGCAAAATAAAAAAGATGTGGATAATGATATTATCAAAATGAAGTTATTTCCGTTCTCTTTATGAGATCGTGCCAAAACTTTGTTTTCATCTTTGCCTAAAAATAGTATTGATTCATGGAATTAGTGTAAATATGCTTTTATTTCCAAGTATTTTCCTCCTGCTAAGATCATCTTCCTTAGGAACGATATATGAATTTTAATAAACTTGATCATGAACATGTTGCACAATCTTGGGAGAGGATGAAGTTGATGATAATAAATTGCCCTACTCATGATTTAAGTTTATGGATGATTATACAAAAAATTTATGCCGGATTGAATTTTGCATCTAGAAATCTTTTAGATTCTGCCACGGATGGTACTTTTATTGAAATTACATTAGGAGAAGCTACTAAACTCCTAGATAATATTATGGCTAATTATTCTCAACGGATACTGAAAGATCTTCCTTTAGTAAAAAAAGTGGATGCGATTGATGAAATTAATACTTTGAGTGGAAAGATGGATGAACTTATGAAATTGGTTGCTAGTAAGAGTGCTCCTATTAATCCTAATGATATGCATTTTGCCACTTTGATGAGAATAATAATGAATCTATGGATATGAATTTTGTTGGTAGGAACTATTTTGTTAATAACACATATAGAGGTAATTTCAACCCTAGGCCATTTCCTAGTAATACCTCTAATAATTATGGTAATTTCTACAACAATTCTTATGGAAATTATAATAAAATAACCTCTGATCTTGACAACAATACTAAAGATTTCATTAATTCCCAAAAAGTTTTCAATGCCATGGTTGAAGAAAAATGCTCAAGACTGATGATTTGGCTAGGAATGTTGATAGAATTTCTCTTGAGATTGATTCTTTGAAAATTATATTATGCCACCCAAGCATGATATTAATGTATCTCTAAAAGCTATTAAAATTTCTATTGATGAGTGTAAAGAAAGAACCGCTAGGTTGCGTGCTACGCGAGATTTATTTGTAAAAGCGTGTTCTTCTAGTTATTGTGATAATAATGATGATCTTAAATTGATTGGTGTGACTCCTGTTGAATCTTTGTCTTCGAATGTAAATCTTGAAAAAGATGGGACTGTAGATGAGTCAACTTTAGCTAGAGGAGTCCCAATGATTCGGAGTTTATTGATCTTAATGCAAAAATTCATAAAAGTGGGATTGGAGAGGTCAAAACATTAAGTAGTGATGAACCCACTATTTTGGATTTGAGGGACTTTAATTATGATAATTGTTCTTCGATAGATTTTATTTCCTTGTTGCGATCCATGTTGAATTATCTACATGCTTACAATCAAAATAAAGCCTTTACTAAACATATCATTCATGCTATGATGAAATCTTTTGAAGAAAAACTTGAGCTGGAGGTTTCTATTCCTAGAAAGATTTATGATGAGTGGGAACCTACTATTAAGATTAAAATTAAAGATTATGAGTGACATTCTTTGTGTGACTTGGGTGCTAGCGTTTTCACGATTCTAAAAATTTATATGATGTGCTAGGTTTTCATGAATTTGATGATTGTTCTTTGAATTTGCACCTAGCGGATTCCACTATTAAGAAACCTATGGGAAGGATTAATTATGTTATTATTGTTTCAAATAGGAATTATTTGCCCGTAGATTTTATTGTGCTTGATATAGATTGCAATCCTACATGTCCTATTATTCTTGGTAGACCTTACCTCAAACCGATTGGTGCGAATGTTGATATGAAAGAAGGAAACATTAGATTTCAATTTCCATTAAGGAAGGTCATGGAAAAATTCCTAAGAAACAAAATGAAGTTGCCATATGAATCTATTATGAGGGCTACTTACGGATTGCATACCAAAGAAGACAATACCTAGACCTATGTTTTATGCCTAGCTAGCGGTGTTAAACAATAGCGCTTGTTGGGAGGCAACCCAATTGTATTTTTATGTTTTTACTTTTGCTTCTATTTTTCAATCAATACACATTAGTAATACTGTAATAATTGTGTTTTGGTTTTTAGTTTGTGTTTGAGACAAGCAAGACTTTTGGGATGGTCTACGGTGATAGTTGATTTGATCTTGCTGAAAAAGAAAAACTTTTGAGCACACTAAAACAATTTTGTAAAATCACAGATATGTACTTTTGATGTGAATTTCGTACACAAGATTTAGATACAATTTTCCAAGAGTTTCCTAGTTTTTTAGAATTTTTGGAGTTACATAATTATACGAAGTTTTCAGATTGCTACCGACTGTTCTGCTTTTGACAGATTCTATTTTCTATGTGGTGTTTGCGTATTTTGATGAATCTATGGGTAGTATCGGGGGGTATGAACCATGTAGAAGTTGGAATGGAGTATATATTACACCAATATAAATAAGGAATGAGTTCCCAATAGTACCAAAAAGTGGTGATTTATTTTCATATACTAACAGATTTTGTGAGTTTTTTTGTTGAGTTTTATGTTGTGAAGTTTTAAAGTTTGGGGTAGAAATTTGATGGACAACAGAACAAGGAGTGGCAAGAGTCTAAGATTGGGCATGCCCAAGGCACCCCAAGGTAATATTCAAGGACAACTAAGCGGAGATGGGGGAGAACTCCCCCCTGAGCAAGGCCGACATCCTCCGCGCTCTGCCGGACGACGCCGAGGTCGACGCCCACCAGGAGGAGATGGAGTTGCCCCTCATACCGACAAGGGGTAGGTCATCGCTGGTCTCTCGAGATGCTTCCTACAACTTGGTACCGCCTGGGGCCGGCTCCGGCCCTTCTGCTGCGCCACCTTCTGCCCCAGGAGCCCGTGTGCCGACTCCTTGGGCCCTGACGCTTTCGGGTTTCAGGCTCCTCAAGTGGAAGGTGGACTATGTCGCAGTGGATCACTAAGTGCTTCGAGCTTCCTCTTGTTCCTGCTTGTACTTGCTATTTTCTGACATTCGCCCTTGGTTGATCAGGCTGGTGTCTTCAGGGAAGAAGAAAGAGGATGCCGTGGCCGTGCCCCCCTCTGTGGAGAAGAGAGGCGACAACACCCGCACCTCCCCAGCCCAGTCGCCCTCGTGAGGCCAAGAGGAGCATGGGCAGAATGAACCAACCCCCGTGGTCCAGTAGGATCCCGAAGTGCCGGCACCCGGCTTGGCTGATGAGGTCCCAAGGGCTTTGGAGCCCACGATCTTCCAGGCTCTGGTAACGACGTCGTCTCCTCCTCCTCCTGCGCCTCTGGCACCAAATTCTTCTGCTCCCTCCGTAGTCTTGGAGCGTGTATTCTCGGGGATAGCCAAGCTGCGGGAAGACCTCTTGGAGCACTAGACTACATTTCCCCATAAGAGAGGCTGCCAAGGACAAACAACTAGATTGTCGAATCCCACACATAGCAATACACGTCACACGTACGCATGACATGCAAGTATGTGATGTACAACATGGCATCACAACATAACGCAACTCATATAGATAAAGGCTCAGAAGAGCCACATAGCATAGATACAAACAAGGGTCACATGACCCATCATTTAGAGCATACAAGCAACGGAAGCATTACATGTCTGAGTACAGGCAACTACAAAAGAAAAAGGCCGAGAAGCCTGACTATCTACAAGTCCCTTGAAGGTACAAGATCGTAGCTGAGGTAACAAGCTACTCGTCGAAGTCCAAGTGGTACTACTAGTGAGACAGATGTCTCATCTGCAAAACATAAATAAAGCAAACGTGAGTACAAAGGTACTCAGCAAGACTTACATCAGATCCTATCATACATGCATTTGTATCAAGAAGGTAATGTGGGGTTTAGTTGCAGCAAGCCAGCTTTGACTCAGTGGCTATCCTGTTCTATGACAATGAGAAACTTCTTTGAGATGAGGTAGCGCACAAGAGTCCACTAATCACCACATCAATACACTACTATGGATTCATCCCCGTCTCTCCAACGAGAAGGCCATCCATAGCACTCACACTTGTCTTGAGCATTTTAGCGTATCCACTTTAAGTTGTCTATGTACCACGTAAGCATCCAAGAAGTCCATAACCGAGGACACGGCTATTCGAATAGATCATGATAACCCTGCAGGGGTGTACTTCATCACACACGCTCTCACCACTTATCACCATGTACACGTCATGTATCTCGGCAACCTTTAAGCGAAAGCCTGGCGTGGGTGTCAGCCATGACCTGACTAACCACGCAAGACTCTAGTCCAGGTTTATCGCCTATTTGGGTTCCATCTGCAAGGAGATCCGGCCGGGGTGTCACTCATGGCCCCAAACGATGTGAGCAGGGTTCCCAAGCCCACCATCCGGGTGCCACTTGGTACACCGTGCCACCTGTGCCTAGTCTGTCCCGAGCCCACCCTACCGGGTGCCACTCGGTAAAAAATAGCACTACCTACAAACACCAGAAACTATTTGCAACCCATGGACAGAGATCAAGGCGGTTAATAAGCCGAGAGAGCTTGGAGCGCCCAGAGACCAATGTGTGGTAGTAGCTAGTCATTGGACAACTTACACAGAACTCTGTTCTTAAGGACGGTCCCAATGAGACAACCCGCCATGTACTCCTACATGGCCTCTCACCGCTACCTTTACCAAATCATGTTCACACGCATAACTCTCAGCACCAGAACATATCATAACACTCCAATTCATTCCCGATGAATCAGACTTGGCACAACTGTAAGCAATAGCAGGCATGGCATGGTAGGAACACAACATGGCTCAAACAACTCCTACTCATGCTAGTGGGTTTCATCTATTTACTGTGGCAATGACAGGTCATGCAAAGGAAAGGGGTTCAGCTACCGCAGCATGTAATAGTTGAAACGTTATTGTCCTAATGCAATAAATGAGAGCAGGAGCGAGAAAGTGGGATTGTATTGGAATGAACAGGGGGGGTTGCTTGCCTGGTACATCAATAGGGGGCACTGCTCCATTGATAGGTGCTCCCAAACACTTTCCGGAGCAGGACCGATCGAGAAGGAACGGTGTCGAAAATCAAACACAAGTATATGCAACAATATGATGCATGATCATGGCATGAATATGTGATGTTGTTTGAGTTAAAGCACCTAGCATTCATTTGGTTAAAGTCCATTTGAACCAAAGATTCAAATGCATCTTTAACATAAGCTCTTATAATTGCCATTCATGTGTTTTCACCTATACAACAGGTATAACTTGGTTTTTCATGCATGAAACTGGTACAGATGGATAGATTGCATTTTTTTGATGATTTTTCATATATAAATTATTTCAATCTGAGCTACAGTTGAATTTCTATGAATTTTTGAAGTTTTGAATATTTTCTGGAATTTCCTGATTTATTTTAATACCAGAAATTGAATAATTGCGTCAGCATGATAGTGGCATGACGTCAGCAAGTCAACCGTGGCTGACCGGTCACTTGTGGATTATCAAGACTATTTTCTGGCGCCGTTGCCGGGGAGCATAGCTCTATTCTTTGAGTCACTTGGGATTTATATCTGCTGGTCACTATGAAGAACTTGAAAGATCAAAGAACCAAGCTTTTTCCCTCAACTACGAGGGGAGGGAAGGAACTGCCATCAAGCTCTGCACTTGATTCACCTTATGTTTTGAGTAAACTTGCGACACCTACACATGCTATTGATTCTGATAGGTCGCATGTTATTGATGATGCCACTTCTGCTTTGCATGATACTTATGATGAAACTACTTCTATGCTTGATACTACTATGTCACTAGGTGAATTTCTTGATGAACAACTGGCTAGGGCTAGAGAGAATGAAATTATTGAAACTGATAATATTGATGAAAGTGATGATGAAGATTCTCCCCCTAGATATGAATTGCCTGAGGGTTATGCTATGGATGAAGAAACTGCTAGAGACTTCTTAGCTTGCAATGATAGATCTGATCTTAAGAAATTATTAGCTAAGCTTAAAGAAAAGTATTTGAATGCTAGAATGAAATCTGAACCTGCTTTTGCTACTTCACCTATCTTTATTACTGATAAGGATTATGATTTCTCTGTCGATCCTGAGTTAATTACTTTGGTTGAATCTGATCTTTTTTATGGCTATGAATCTGAAATTGTTGTGGCACATCTTACTAAATTAAATGATATAGCCACCCATTTACTCATGATGAGAAAACTCAATATTACTTTATCCTTAAGTTATTTCCGTTATCATTAAAGGGTGATGCTAAAACATGGTTTAATTCTCTTGATCCTGGTTATGTGCATAGTCCCCAGGATATGATTTATTACTACTCTGCTAAATATTTCCCCTCTCATAAGAAACAAGCTGCTTTAAGGGAAATATATAATTTTGTGAAAATTGAAGAAGAGATTCTTCCACAAGCTTGGGGGAGGCTTCTCCAATTACTTAATGCTTTGCCTGATAATCCTCTCAAGAAAAATGAAATACTTGATATATTTTATAATGGACTAACCGATGCTTCCAGAGACTACCTGGATAGTTGTGCTGGTTGTGTTTTCAGGGAAATAACTATTGATCAATCTGAATTGCTATTGAATAATATGTCTAATAATGAAGATAATTGGACTCTTGCTGAACCAAATCCTAATCCAACTCCGAAGAAAAGGGGTATTCTATTTCTCAGTCCTGAAGATGTGCAAGAGGCAAAGATATCTATGAAATAAAAAGGTACTAAAGCTGAAGATGTTAAGAATTTACCACCTATTGAAGAAATACATGGTCATGATAACCCGACACAGGTAGTAAAGGTAAATTCTCTCTACAGATTTGATAAATTTGAAATTCCATTTACTAAGTTTTCTAGCCAATGCTTTGATGAGTTTGATGACTTTATGGTTAAACAAGAAAACTTTAATGCTTATGTTGGTAGACAATTGAAATACAATGCTGATATGCTTGAACACTTGAGTGATTATATGTCTAGAGTTAATGGTGAACTTAAACTTATTAGTAAACATGCTTCTATGTTTACCACTCAAGTAGAACAAGTACTTAAAGCTCAGAATGATTTGCTCAATGAATTAAATAATAAGAAGAATGATAATGCTGTTAGAGTTATGACTAGAGGGGGTAAATTGACTCAGGAACCTTTGTATCCTGAGGGCCACCCTAAGAGAATTGAGCAAGACTCTCAGAGAACAAATATTGATGCACCTAGTCCTTCTAAGAGGAAGAAAAATAAAAATGATAGGACTTTACATGCTTCTAGTGAACCTGTTGTTGACACACCTGAGAATCCCAATGATATTCTATTTCTGATGCTGAAACACAACATGGTAATGAACATGAACCTAGTGATAATGTTAATGATGATGTTCATGTTGATGCTCAACGTAGCAATCACAATGATGTAGAAATTGAACATGTTGTTGATCTTGATAACCCACAATCAAAGAATCAACGTTATGATAAGAAAGACTTTGTTGCTAGGAAGCATGGTAAAGAAAGAGAACCGTGGGTTCAGAAACCCATGCCTTTTCCTCTTAAACGATCCAAGAAAAAGGATGATGAGGATTTTGAGCACTTTGCTAAAATGATTAGACCTATCTTTTGGCGTATGCGTTTGACTAATATGCTTAAAATAAACCCTTATGCTAAGTACATGAATGATATTGTTAAAAATAAAATAAAGATACCGAAAGATGAAATTTCCACCATGCTTTCTATTTATACTTTTAAAGGTGGAATACCAAAGAAACTTGGAGATGCAGGAGTACCAACTATACCATGCTCTATTAAAAGAAACTATATTAAAATTGCTTTATGTGATCTTGGAGCCGGTGTTAGTGTTATGCCTCTCTCTTTATATCATAGACTTGATTTGAATAAGTTGACACCTACTGAAATATCTTTGCAAATGGCCGATAAATCAACTGCTATACCTGTCGGTATTTGTGAGGATGTGCCTATTGTGGTTACAAACGTTACTATTTTAACGGACTTTGTTATTCTTGATATTCCCAAGGATGATAGTATGTCCATTATCCTTGGTAGACCCTTTTTGAATACTGCGGGGGCTGCTATTGATTGCAACAAAGGCATTGTCACTTTTCATGTTAATGGTAATGAGCATGAGCATACGGTACACTTTTCGAGGAAACAACCTCAAGTTCATAGTATCAATTCTATTGGAAAGATTTCAACGATTATTATTGGAGGTTTTGAATTTCCTCTTCCTACTGCCAAGAAGAAATATGATATTCTTATTGTTGGGGACATGCATATCCCCGTTGAGATATCCTAGTGTTTTTCGAAAATTCTCCGGTTTCATGTTATTCGAAATGAGTTTGTCAACAAGACTTGATCAACCTTTTTAGTGGATTCCTTTTGATGAGCATGAGATGGATGTATTTAGGAAACACAACTCTCTGTACCCTCTTTTTATTTTCTGTTATTTATATTAAATAAAGAAAAAAAAGGTATTTTCTGTCTATTTTCTGAATTATCCATGCAATAAAAAATACCCCCAAAATTAAAGTTCTCCAAATGCCCTGAAAATGAAATATGATTTTTTCCAGAATATTTGAGGATTTTAGGCACTGAGAACACAGCAGGGGGAGTAGCCACGTGCCCACAAGGGTGGAGGGCGCGCCCACAACCCTGGGCGCGCCCCCTGCCTCGTGGACCCCATGTGGGTCCCCTCCACTTATCCTTGCACCCACATGCTTTGTGTTGCTCCAGAAAAAATCACTAGCCATCTCAAACCAGAGTTCTTGCCCCTCTTAATGCACACTTTAACGTACCTATGAGGCATTATGAGAAAGAGGAAAAGTTGCTGCCTCCTATTGTTCTAGGTTATAAGGGTATGGTAGCACATGAGTTTATTGTTAAGGATAAGAATAAGACACTTAAATATAAATTGATATTTAACAAAAAATATTATTAGTTTATTACCTTGCCTGCTCCCTCTTTGTTCAATATATTTTCAGCCATTCATGCCTAACAGAGCCAGATGTGAGCTGCAGAGCCGGAGCCACCATCTGATCCTCACCGCCATTCTATTTATCAGTAGAATCCGGAGGAGATCGCTAACCAGTGGCAGCCTGAGGATCCTCCTCAGTACACCGGAGAGAGCAGTTTTGATCCATGGGCATAGACCAAATTAGGCCAAAAGCCTAAGCTTGGGGGAGTACGTATTTCTCACCGACATTACATTCATGTCCATACACTCATGCCAATTGTCGGTACTCATACTTTTTCATTGTATCATCCATGCTAGTTTATTTTCTTTTTAAGCTTTCTTCTTGTGTGTTTGAAAAACCTTATGAGAAAACCAAAATAAATTAGTTGTAACTTTTAGCTAGTTTACTATCCATGCCTATAGTAGTAGTAATTAAAAAGAAAAACCAAAAATATTTCTTGTTCTTCTTTTTGCTTGTTGGGAGCTTTCCCGTGTAAATAGTTTTATTTCTTTTCTTGTTCTTTGGGGGTCGAGAGGGGAAGACCATGATGAAAATGTTGAGTGGCTCTCATATGCATTATTGTTGATCTAATAAAGAGCCCATATTACCTTGTCTTCTCTCTTGAATTGAATGCTTGCAGATTCCAGCTTAGTCCAATGCACGTGCACTATTACTATTATCCACACTATTCGGTCGTGCAAGTGAAAGGCAATAATGACGATATATGATGAACTGATTGAGATGAGAAAAGCTGGTATGAACTCGACCTCTCTTATTTTGTAAATATGATTAGTCCATCGTTCCTAATTCAGCCTATTATCAGTGAAACATGTTTTCCATGACAATTAGAGATTATAGTTGCTTATGCCATGCTTCATTTGCTAGGAGTTTATAATGGTTTACCTTGTGTGCCAACATGCTATTAAAATGGTTGTGATGTGGTATGATGGGGTGGTATCCTCCTTTGAACGATTTGAGTGGCTTGACATGGCACATGTTCACGCATGTAGTTGAAATAAAATCAACATAGCATCTACGATATTTATGTTCTTGGTGAATTATATCCTACTCATGCTTGCATTCGGTGTTGATTAATTTTAATGCATGTTCATGACTGTTGTCGCTCTCTAGCTGGTCGCTTCACAGTCTCTTTCAAGCCTTCACCTGTACTAAGCGGGAATACTACTTGTGCATCCAATTCCATAAACCCCAAAGTTATTCCATATTATTCCACCATACCTTCCTATATATGGTATCTACCTACCGTTCCAAGTAAATTTGTATGTGCCAAACTCCAAACCTTCAAATAAACTTTATGTTTTGTATGCTCGAATAGCTCATGTATCAACTAGGGCTATCTGTATCTTCGATGCTAGGTGGGTTATTCTCAAGAGGAGTGGACTCCGCTCCTCACTCACGAGAAAATGGCTGGTCACCGGGATGCCCAGTCCCATGCTCAAATCGAATCAAAATAATTGCAAACAAAACTCCCCCAGGATTGCTGTTAGTTGGAGGCACCCGTTGTTTCGGGCAAGCCATGGCTTGATGCTTGTTGGTGGTGGGTGTTGGGGATATTACTACTGGAAGTAAACCGGCCAGGAGTAGCCGGATTAATTCCAAGAAGATCAGGAGCTCATGAAGACGTAAGGATGGTGGCGATTTATGAAGGCCCAAGGCCCAAAGGCGAGTTAAGACCTATAGATCTAAACCAACTTTATCATATAACTTGCATTGTAAGATAGGAAGGATAGAGACCGAGCCGGACACGTTTATGTTCTGTCCTTGGGACTCTATAAACTGGCGGGCGTCAACCTATGTATATAATGGGATGACCCGACAGCGGTTTAGGGATGATAGACAACAACTCGAGATCCAGGCAAAGTGGATTCGCTCCCTGGTCATCGAAACCCTAGCAATACCAACACACCTAGACATAGGCTTTTACCTTCATCGAAGGGGCCGAACTAGTATAAAAACCCTCGTGTCCCTTGTCCGGTTTAACCCCTTTATGCTAACCCATAGCAATGGCGCCACGACTAAGTCCTTTCACGAGGACATCTGCCGTGACAAACCCGCGACAGTTGGCGCCCACCGTGGGGCTATCGCATGATGGTTTCAAGTTCTTGAAGGGAAGCTTCGAAGGACTCAAGCTCTACATCGACGAAGCAGGATGGGGTCCCGAGGCCGGTTCAGCTGAATATGGGTACCGGGTCCCCTTTGGCGGAATTCACGTCTTCATCCGCAAGATCGGCGAACCGGGCCCTGAGCCGGACACCTGCACCGACATCATCTAGATGGCCCAGCGTGCAAGCCCTACCCCGGTTCAGCCCGCACCAAGGCATGTTTTTGTAGGTGTCATCCATGGAGAAGAATATGAGGATGGACCAGCATCTGATGGGGAGGCCGTTGTCCATTCTGATGACGAGTCTTCAACCGGAGAAACTGAGTCACTGTATCAGCTGCAGGACGGCCGGATTAGTGGGAGTTCCGATGGCAAGAAGTATTCCAGACCCCCTCGATCTGCCAAGCCGGTTCACGGTCTTCATGGCCGGTACAAACTAGCGCAGCACTCTTCTACCACCGTGGCGATGTTCTTCGGTTCAGCAACAGCAACGCCAGCAAGAGCAGGGGGCTATGTGCCGCCTCCCGCTCAGGTTTTGTCTGATTTGTTCGACACTTTGGCAACATTGATGGCCGCAGAGGTGGACGCGGCAGTCCGAGATCAGCACCGTGCGGAGATTGCAAAGGTGAACGATCAGATAACTCAGGCTAAAGCGGAACTAGCAGCAGAGAACACCAGGATGGCTACAGAATGGGCCGAGTTGGAAGCTCTGGCCTACCGACTTAGGTTGGACCAGAATGCCTCAGATGAGGTCATGAGAAGGAGATACCGGTCGCACCTCCCGCCGGGTTATGAGCCAAGAAACCTCTTCAACACACCAGGAGTTGGAACCAGTAACCAGCCAGTGGTAAACTAGACGGAGGCGCCGGGAACAGGAGTGCCGGTTCAACCGCCCACGATGAACCCGCCTCGTCAGAACAACGTTGTGCCGCAGTATGTTCCGACGCCCCCAGGGCATTACTCCAACCCGTTGGATAACATGGTGGCAGTCGCTTCACGATTGGCAGCCCTCCCAACTGACGGCGAGTCACTAGTGGCAATTGAGGCATGACGGGCTCGAGAGCTCCTTCAAACAGCTTTAAACTAGCAGCAGGCTTATTCGCATAGTTGTGAGAGGATTCATTCCACCCCATTCAAGTCGGAGGTATAGCAGGCACGTTGAGGATGAACCAGCCATATCAAGCAGTGCACGTCACCGTAACTCGCCGCGAAGGCACAACCCGGCAGGCGGTGGTGCCAATGCGCATGATGTGGTGGATCATGGTCGTGGAGGTCGAGAAGCCGAGTTAGCAGCTCTGCACGCAGCTCATCAACCTACTCTGGTTCGCCCTACCACTTCAGTGGAGCCAGGCATGGCCTTCAATTCTTTAGGGGTGCCGTGTCTTACCCCCACTTTGCATAATGTACGACTGCCCAAGGATTTTAAAGGCCCTTGTAAGGTGCCCAATTACACCGCTGATTTACAACCGGAGTCATGGGTGGAGAGTTATGAGATGGCGATGGAGATGCTGGACGTAGATGAAGCGGTATGTGCTAAATACTTCACCATGATGTTGGAGGGGACAGCTCGTACTTGGTTAAAGAGCTTGCCAGCTAATTCTGTCGGGTCATGGGCTGAGTTAAAACACCGGTTTATCCAGAATTTCAAAGATACATGTAAGAAGCCTATGTCAATTGTGGACCTAGCCGCTTGTGTTCAAGAGGAGGCGGAGACTACGACACATTGGGTAAAGCGAGTCTCAACTATTTTGCATTCATTAGACCGCATTAATGTAGATACATCAGTTTTGACATTGGAGGGCAACTGCCGGTTTATGCCATTAAAATTGGAGCTAGGGAGGCTCAAGCGTCACTTCAATAACATGTCAACTCTTATGGCTGCTTTGGTGAAATACGCCGATTCAGATAGTACCAAAGACCCTGAGTCTGAGGATGACAAACCGGGGAAAGGGAAAAATAAGGGCAATACCAAGGGGCAGCAGCACAATCCGTCAGGTCATGGGAATAATGGTAAGCGCAAAGCAGACAATACTTTGGACTTTGTGGCTAACACCAACGCTCAGGACAACAGTCAGCGTCCTAAGGGTAAACAGCCCTAGAGGGGCGGAGGGTCAGGCCCCAATCTGGAGCGCCTGCTAAATCAACCTTGTCCAAAGCACGGATCGAAGGAAAGGCCAGCATCACATCTTTGGAAGGATTGTTTCATTATGCGGGAGTTCAAGAATTCCAATATGTTTCAATATGACAATGGCCCGCCCGGCGGTTCAGAAGGCGGTTTTCATGGGCTGGGTTATGGAGGTGGCAGCTTCGGTTCAGGATTCCAAGGCAATCAAACCGGACATGGCCATCAAGGGAACCAGGGCAATCAAGGAGGTTAAAACCATCAGGGGAATCAGCAGCAGCAGCAGCAGTCGGGTTATCAGAGAAATCCGAAGCAGTTGAATAGTGGGCAGTATCATGTGTTTAACACTAGCTTGTGTAAATGCGATTAGAAGCTTCACAAGAGGGCAGTAAACTCTGTTGAACCGACGGTGCCTCAGTATCTGCGCTGGTCTTTGCTCTCATTTTATGGACTCTATTGAACCGAGTAGCCCATTTTATGGAGTAGAGAGGATCACCCACCCCGGGTTGATAATCCGGGTCATCTGGCCTTAGTGGTGGCACGTCAAGTTGGGGAGTATAAGTTCACCAAGGTGCTTATGGATGGGTGAAGCAGTATCAATATTCTTTACTATGATACCTTCCGCCGTATGGGGTTGACAGATAAGAATCTTAAACCGTCGAATACTGTTTTTCATGGTGTGGTGCCTGGTAAGTCTGCGTATCCAGTGGGCAAGATAGCCCTAGAGGTGGCTTTTGGAGATCATGATTCAAGGTCAGAAACATTGACTTTTGAGGTGGTGAAAATCAAGAGTCCGTATCATGCCCTGTTCGGGCGTCCGGCTTATGCTAAGTTCATGGCGAGGCCATGTTATGTTTATTTATAGCTTAAGATGCCGGGTCACAAGGGGACCATCACAGTACATGGGAGCAGGAAGATCACTTTGGAGTGTGAAGAGGGTGATGCGGCCTATGCTGAGTCGGTTTGTGCCACAAAGTAGCTAAAGTTTTATAAAGACAAGGTTGATCCGGCGGACATGACTTCTTTGAAAAAACCAACTATAGAGCACGATCCAACATTGAAGTTTAAGTCGGCTACAGACCCTAAGATGGTTGATTTTGTTCCTGGTGATTCATCCAAGCAGTTCAGCATCAGCGCTAACCTAGATCCCAAATAGGAAAGCACGCTCATCGAGTTCATCCGTGAGAACCGGGACATCTTTGCATGGAAGCCTTCTGACATGCCAGGTGTATCGAGGGAACTCTCTAAGCCCACACTTAATATTGATCCTAAGTTTAAACCGGCCAGGTAGTTTCTCCGCCGCTTCAACGAAGAAAGGCGTAAGGCTATTGGTGAGGAGGTAGCTCGGTTGTTGGCCGCAGGGTTTATCGTGGAGGTCTTTCACCCAGAGTGGCTCGCTAATGCGGTGCTAGTCCTTAAGAAAAACGGCACTTGGCGTATGTGTGTGGACTGCACAGACTTGAACAAGGCTTGTCCAGCTGATCCCTTTGCCCTCCCTCGTATTGATCACATTATTGGTGCTACGGTAGGTTGTGACCATTTTTGTTTTCTGGATGCCTATTCTGGTTATCATCAGATCAAAATGGCAGTTAAGGACCAGGAGAAGACATCTTCCATAACTCCCTTTGGATCCTTCTGCTATGTCTCTATGCCCTTTGGGCTCAAGAGTGCCCAGGCGACTTACCAGCGCTGTGTTCAGAACTGTCTTCTTAAGCAGATTGGGCGCAATGTTCATGCATATGTAGATGATATTGTGGTGAAGTCCAGGAAGGAGGAAACATTGATAGATAACTTGAGAGAAACCTTTGACAACCTCTGGGTTTATACGATGATGCTTAATCCGGACAAATGTGTCTTTGGTGTTCCAGCACGCAAGCTCCTGGGTTTTTTGGTGTCGAAAAGAGGCATTGAGGCTGGCCCGGAGAATATTGCAGCTATCACCTCTTTGGCTAAACCCGCGTGTATCAATGACATTCAACGTCTGGCGGGCTAGATTGCAGCTTTGAGCCAGTTTATAAGTCGTCTCAGGGAGAAGGCTATCACTTTATATCAGATGCTAGAGAAAACGGATGACTTTGTCTGGAGTGATGCGGCTGATAAAGCGTTTGAGGTTTTGAACAGGCAGTTAGCTGAACCGCCTGTCCTTGCAACTCCGGTCGATAAAGAGCCTTTACTGCTATATGTGGCAGCCAATGCCCGGGCTGTTAGTGTGGCTATTGTTGTGGAGCGCAAGGAGGCTGGAAAGGAGTATCCGGTTCAACGGCCGGTTTATTATATCAGTGAGGTGCTTATCGAATCAAAGCAGAGGTATCCACATTGGCAGACGCTGGTGTATGGGGTGTTTATGGCAAGCCGGAAGCTCAAGCATTATTTTCAGGGTCATCCTATCACAGTGGTCAGTTCAGCCCATCTGGGAGATATCATTCAAAACAGAGAAGCAACTGGCCGGATTGCTAAGTGGGCTATTGAGCTTGGACCTCATGGACTCAAATATACACCTCGCATAGCGATCAAATCTCAAGCACTCGTGGATTTCATCAATGATTTGACTGAGTTGTAGGCACCAGAGGAAAGGCCAGACAACACTTATTAGACTATTCATTTTGATTGGTCCAGGCAATTGGAGTGCTCGGAGGATGGAGTCATATTAACTTCCCCACGAGGTGACAAGTTTTGTTATGTTCTTTGCTTAATGTTCCCTTGCACTAACTATGCAGCTGAGTATGAGGCCTTACTCCACGGTCTTCGGATGGCCAAGGAGATGAACTGAAGCCGGGTTAAGTGCTTCGGTGACTCGGACCTGCTGGATCAACAGGTGTCTAGCACTTGGGATTCTAAGGACCCACTCATGGCTGCATATCGAGAAGAGGTGGGCATAGTGGCTGGTCATTTCAAGGGCTATCAAGTTGACCATATTTACCAGCGAAAGAATGAAGCGGCGGACGCTTTAAGCCGTCTAGGTTCTCAGCGTAAACCGGTGACACCTAATGTCTTCCTCGACATATTACATAATCCTTCAGTCAAGATACCCACAGAGGAGGAGTTAGTTATTCCTGACCCGGAGGCCTAGTTGGTGGCGGCTTTGCATGTTATACCAGATTGGATAGTCCCGTACTTGGCATACATGAATCGGGGCGAGTTACCGGAAGATAAAACCTTGGCCCGGCAGATAATCCGGCGATCCAAATCAATGACCATTATCAATGGGGAGTTACATCATTACAGCGTCATAGGAGCAATTTAGTGTTGTGTGTCTCCTCAAGAGGGTTGTGAGATTTTGCGAGAAATCAACGAAGGAGATTGTGGTCACCACGTCGGTTCAAAATCCTTGGTGGCTAAGGCTTTTCGTCACGGCTTCTATTGGTTGACGACTCGTGCTGATGCTGAGGATTTAGTCACAAGGTGTGACGGTTGTCAAAAATTTGCATGCCACGCTCATGTTCTGGCTCAGGAGTTGAGAATGATTCCAATTACTTGGCCATTTGCAACTTGGGGGCTCAATATGGTTGGACCCTTTAAGAGATCCAAGGACAAAAAGACCCACCTATTAGTGGTAGTTGACAAGTTTACCAAGTGGGTAGAGGCAGAGCTAGTCAGTAAGTGTGATGCAGCTACGGCAGTTCAATTCATCAAAAAGGTGATATTACGATTTGGTTTTCCACACAGTATTATAACTGATAATGGTACTAATCTGTCAAAGGGTGAGATGGAGGAATTTTGCCAACGTGAGCACATCCGGCTTGATGTAGCGTTAGTGGCTCACCCCCAGCCTAATGGTCAAGCAGATAGCGCAAATCAAGAAATTTTGAGAGGTATCAAACCCCGGCTTATGGTTCCTTTAAAGTAGACACTGGGTTGTTGGGTGGAGGAGTTACCTTCTGTATTATGGAGTATCAACACCACACCAAACAGATCTATGGGTTACACGCCTTTCTTCATAGTTTATGGAGCAGAGGCGGTTCTCCCTGGTGACATCCGTCATGAATCACCCCGTGTGGCGGCTTACGTTGAAACTGACAATGAGAAGGCATGTCAGGACTCACTGGACCTGTTGGATGAGGAGCGTGATCTCGCAGCGGCATGTTCGGGGATTTATCAACAAGATCTCCAGTGTTATCACAACCGCCGAGTTAAAACCAGAACTTTTCAAGAGGGTGATCTGGTGCTCCGGGTTATCCAAGATCAAACTGATATGCACAAGTTATCCCCACCTTGGGAAGGACCTTTTGTCATCAGCAAAAACCTGCAGAACGGGTCATACTACCTTATCGATGTTCAAGAGCACAAAGACTCACGTAAATCAGAGGAGGAGATCAGGCGGCCGTGGAATATAGCCCTTCTTCGGCCTTACTATACATGAGCCACAGGCTCTTCTTATGTACATACTTATGGCAATGTATATATTATATAATAAACCGGAATCTCGGCTAAAGCGGGGTCTCTGTTCTTTTTTACATCGTGTGTGGTGGGGGCTTCTACTGACAAAGCGACGTTTTATTAACCTGGTCCATAAGGCCACATAGATATAAAAGGAATCACTAGGGGGCTTGGTCGTCTTGGAACCATAGCTACACCTCTTGATCGGTTTAAAACCAAAAAGGGATATCAATAGGGGGCTTGGTTGTCTTCAGGCCAGAGCTACACCTCTTGATAGGTTTAAAGCCAAAAGGAAATTATGTGGGACTCAAGAGAGTTTGTTGCATCAAGCACAATTCAAACATGGGTAACCACTGAGCATAGCTCAAATATTACATGGGGGCTCCTTGCTTCTCAAAGAACAACAAGCCTGCACCCTCGTAATAGGCTATCAAGCCAGGCTTGGAAGCTAGGTGTATTCACCTAAAACCCTAGGTTATCCTGCCTCTTTAAGTAAGCCACTCCGTCCAGGTAAACCTGGTATGACCCATCGAACGTTTAACAAGTCAATCTCATAGACCCTGAACTTGTCAAAGTTAAAACGGTGATTGGTTAAAGATTGAGGTCCATCTTAAAAGGCTTTGCTAAATGGTGTAACTCAGCGGCCTGGCAGCCCATGAAAATCCTCGATATAGGGCCTGGCAGCCCATGAAAAGGCTTGCATATTTATTTTGTTTTGTTGTTTTTATAATATTTTAATAAGGTATTTATGAATATTTTCTGATAAACCAGTGTTTATTACAACCCGGCGTGGCTTTCAACGCTCAGTTGTCAGTACATGATCAGTTCTAAACCGACAGTAAATTGCTCCGGTCTGGTTTTGGCTACAGGTCACCAGTATTATACAATCCGGTGGTAATCATCAAATTGGTATGGTTTTTATATGAACCAGCAGAGGGCAAGGAGTCATCAACACTCCGGATTGGTGTTTTTCACCCTTACTATCCAAATAGTTGGTCAACCAACGAGGTATGTCACAGATATCATCTATTTTATATCTGGTTAATACAAATCTTGGTTATCCATCCAAGTTATATATATATTTTGGGAATCATGACCCGTCCAGTGGTAAACCACTAGGACACTTTTAAATTCTTATATGTAGGAACATAAATCACAATGGGCTATGCATAAATAGATCCCAAAGGCAGGACAAATTTTCAGTATCAAGCAAAACAAACATGCTCGATGGCATGGCAGATAAGGTGTTCATGCTATCCTATTACAAGGCATTTTCAATACCCCAAAATTGAATAAGTGTTTTCAAAGAAGTGGCAGACTTCAGCTATTAAACTAGCCACCGGTTTAGGATTCCTCATCAGGACGGCTTGACGATTGAGGGTCATCTTGTGCGGTCACATTCACTCCACCGTTGACCAATCAATTCCAGTTAAAGCTTGAAAAATGACCTCTTCATGGATAAGGTTGGAGGGGTCAACGTCAGGAGCGTAAGTATGCTTACGGATTGGTGGCACAAGATCTTCAACATTATGGATCAACGCGGGCTGTCTTTTTCCCTTAGCGTCATAAACCAGTTGAAAATGAGATAGATCTGTGTCCTCCGCCAGTTTGTTTGCTATCGTTCACATCTCCTTTGTCAGCCTTCGGAGATCGTCGTCATTGAAGTCTGAGTCGTCTTCTTTCAGACCAGGATACCCTTTGATGATATCTCCCGGTTCAAGATCCGGAATCCACGCCTTGGCCCGAATAAGCGCGGTCAGCGCTCCTGATCTTGCGGCTGATCTCTTCAGTTCATTGATCCGGGCAGGAAGCATGGCCAGCTTTTCAATAGTTTCTTTTATCAGCGATGGCGGAGGCTTGTTATATGTTGAAGTGCAAATGGCTTGTTGGGATCCCAAGAACAGCTGTTCTATCAAGGTATACACTGCTTTAGGCTTCATCCGCATGTTAGAGCCCAGATGAGCAATGCGGGTCCCTGTCATGGTTAAGCATCACTAAACCGGTCATTGATAAGATCTTATGAGTTCAACAAACTCCATAGCTGCTAAGGCATTAGTCAGCTCTTCTTTGGCTTTGGAAGCATCTGCCTGTTGAGATTTAACATTCTCTTGAAGGTCCGCGGTTTGAGCATCCTTCTTATTCAGCTCAGCCTACAAAGGTGAGCTATATCATAAAAACAGGTTATGAAGTACCAAGCGTAGAACAAGTTATGCACTTTGTACTTGGGGGCTAGTGCCTATTTACTCTATCATCAATATAATTTTCACAAGTCTCAAGTACAATGCAAGCATTATCCTTAACACTTGGGGGCTAATGTACATCTGTTCAAAATTGACGTATTGATTCAAGACCCACTTTACCTTGCAAAGATAAACTGGCCCTTGGGGCTAGACCGATGAAAACTATAGGAATACAATGATAATGTACCGGTTCGTTTCCAAAGATCACTTGACATATGGAGGATTAGCATGCAAGGATTAAGTTATTACAAAAGTCCTGGTTTACAATACTTGTAAACCGGCCCTTGGGTGCTACTTGCGATGATACTTGTATTTTGGATTTAAGGAAGGAAAAGTGATGAAAATACCTCATAGCGTTCCTTCATCAGGTTCACCAAACCGGCTTCATAATCACGGTTTGAGTGCAGACGGTTTAGAAAACCGGAGTGGAGTTCTTAAGCACTAAGATGGGCGTAGCTTGACAAGTTGGTGCTCCATTTGCCTTTTTCCATTGCAGCACGCTCTTCCTTGGCACTATGTTTCGCCAATATAACAGGATGGCCAGGAGAGATGTGGCTCATACTGGTAATGATAACATCGCTTTCTTTGTCTCCAGCAGTATTTTCTGGAGTTGATGGGGTGTCAGTAGCTTTCACCGGACTAGAAGGTCTATCATCAGCCCGGATGGGATGTGCCGGTTCATCATCAGGTACAGCAGTGTCAACTTCTGGTTGTTCATCAGTATTGTGATCTTGAGGGTGTGGTTCATCAAAGGTAGCTTCAGGATTTGGATTTGGACCCTTCGGTTCAGCCGTTTTCTCCGGTTCAAGAACCACCTGGTCTTCGGGCGGATTGTTCACCTGGGCCTTTTTGTTGGGTCTGGCTTTGGCTCTAAAATAGGAAAAGATGTGAAAGTTAAGCATAGTATATAAAGTATGAAAACATCAAAAGAAGGGGTTGAAGTACTTACCCAGCTACATTTTTGAGAGGAGGAAGTTGGGTGGTTGTTGACTTGTCAGAGGATGAAGGAGGTGTCACCTGATAATTCGAATCGGACAGATTAAGAGGTTGTCGGAAATAGCCTGCCTTGGGACAAGAATTGTCAGAAGTGGGTGAGACCTCAGATCGGTGCTTTCGAATCGCTGTGTCAGGTAAACTGGCTGAAGTGACCTTTTGCCGCTGTGTCGGGTTGTGCGGCGAGCCTCGTGCTGCTGCGTCTTCAAAATAAATGTTGGACCCAAGTGAGCAAGAGGATGAGAAAAGCTTACTTTTCAGACCGCTTGATGGATTTTTTGTCTTGGCATAGAGTCTGAATCGGAAGAAAGGATAATTACCTCTACATCGTCAGCTTGGCTGCCCTCCACGTCCTCCTGCTAAGTATCATTTTCAATGAGATGCATGAAAAGGGAACCAAGTGAATCAAGTTCTACCTCAACTTCTGGTTCAACCGGGTCGTCGTCCAGTTCCATACTGATCTGTTCAGGTGCTTTCCGCTTTGTAGTTTTCTTGACGGCTTTGGTTTTAGGGCGGGCAGTTTTTGCCACCTTCTCTTGAGGTTTCTTCTTCCAAAATGGATCATCACCTTGTTTAAAGGTAAAAAGAAGGGTATTCAAGGATTATACAGTCTAAGGATATCAAGTGTAAAGCGGAGGAACAGTACTTACAGTAGTCGGTTTGTTTTTCGTGTAAAAAGGGTCTAAACCGGTTTGGCGACAGACAGCTTCCGATTCGTTCAATATCTTCTTGACAGCCTCGGTGACATCTTCATCTGTTAGCTGGATATTGATATGATGTTGGGAGTCTTCTACTTCACCTGTATACTCGCACACTAAGCCGGAACGGCGACTTAACAGCAAGATGCTCCAAGATATCCAACAACGGACAAGGTCTACAGCTGTTAAACCGTTGGCCAAGAAGGCTCTCATCTTGGCGAGTTGAGGTGCATACGGGGCTGGTTCCTGAGCACTTAGCCGTGGTGGAAGTGGATGAGTGTTGGCAAGCCGGTGGGCACGGTAACCCGGCAGAGGATTCTCGTCTTCAGGGGAGGTGTCTTTACAGTAGAACCAAGTTTGATTCCACTCTTTGGGGTGACTGTGCAGCTTGGCATGAGGAAATTCATCCTCTTTTCTTTTTTGAATGGAGATGCCACCGAGTTCAGTATTGGGTCCATCTACAAATTCAGTGCCCGGGTTCAGATGGAAGAAATCCCGGAACAGCTCCACAGTTGGCTCTTCTTGGAGGTACGCTTCACAGAAAACTTGAAAGTTGCATATATTGGATACCGAGCGTAACACCCTCGATGCGACTATAGCTCCCACGTGTCGAGGCACGACTTAGAGATATAATCGCATTGAAGGCATATGTCGCAAGTTAGGAAATCTTCACAACATCCCATGTAATATAATAATAAAAGGGGAGAACATAGTTGGCTTACACTCGCCACGTCAATCAAGTACATAAATAACATTACATCATCCATACACTCAAGGCCCGACTACAGCCCCAAAATAAAAGAGAACCCAACATGCGACAACGGTCCCGTTCACCCCCAACTGGGCACCACTACTGATCATCGGGAAAGGAAACATAGTATCGTTGAGAGTCTTCGTCGAACTCCCACTTGAGCTCATACGCGTCTCCTGGAGCGGAATCATCAGGCCTTGCATCTGGTGTGATAGTAATCTGTGAGCCACAGGGACTCAGCAATCTCGCACCCTCGCGATCAAGACTATTTAAGCTTATAGGTAAGGCAAGGTAAAATATGAGCGGTGCTGCAGCAAGCGACTAGCGAATATGGTGGCTAACTTATTCGCAAAGGAGAGCGAGAAGAGGACGCAAAGCGCGAGTGAGAAACTAGAGAGCAACCTGCGCAAACATTACTCCAACACCGTGTCCACTTCCCGGACTCCGCCGAGAAGAGGCCATCACGATAACACACTCGGTTGATGCATTTTAGTTAAGTTAAGGTTCAAGTTATCTACAACCGGACATTAACAAATTCCCATGTGCCCATAACTGCGGGCACGGCTTTCAAAAGTTGAAATCCCTACAGGGGAGTCCCAACTTAACCCATGACAAGCTCTCACGGTCAACGAAGGAATAGACCTCCTCCCAAGACGTTCCGATCAGACTCGGTATCTCGGTAACTCAAGACACTTTGACAGGTTAAAACAAGACCAGCAACACCGCCCGAATGTGCCGACAAATCTCGATAGGAGCTGCACATATCTCTTTCTCAGGGCACACTCAGATAAGCAATCCGTACAACTAAAACCAGCTCTCGAGTTTCCCCGAGGTGGCGCAGCAAGGGGCTCTAGTTTGGACCAACACTCAGAGGAGCACTGGCCAGGGGGAGGTTAAAATAAGATGACCCTTGAGTCTGCAGAACCCAAGGGAAAGAAAAAGGCTAGGTGGCAAATGATAAGACCAATGTTGGGCATTGCTGTAAAAGCTTTAATCAAGGCGAACTATCAAGGGGTTCCCATTATAACCCAACGGCGTAAGGAACGCAAAATCCGAGAACATAACACCGATATGACGGAAACTAGGGCGGCAAGAGTGGAACAAAACACTAGGCGAGAGGCCGAGCCTTCCACCCTTTACCAAGTATGTAGATGCATTAAGATAACATGGCAATATAATGATATCCCAAATAAGTAAATAAAAGATGATCCAACAAGGAACGGCCTTCAATCTTCACCTGCAACTAGCAACGCTATAAGAGGGGCTGAGCAAAGCAGTAACATAGCCAATCAACGGTTTGCTAGGACAAGGTGGGTTAGAGGTTTGACATGGCAATTTGGGAGGCTAGCAAGAAAGTGGTAGGCATCGTAGCAATGGCATAGCAAAAGAGCGAGCAAACTAGCACAGCAAAGATAGTAGTGATTTCGAGGGTATGATCATCTTGCCTACACAGTTGTCAGAGTTGACTGGATCCTCGAAAGCAAACTCAACGGGCTCCTCGTTAGCGAAATCGTCTCCCGGCTCTACGCAAAAAAGGCAAACAAGCAACAAGGATACAATCAACCATGTGCAAGACCAAGCAATATGATGAAATGATGATATGCTATGCGGGATGCGATGCGGGATGCAAAATGCAAGATATGACAGGAAATGCATGAACCTGGCCTCAACTTGGAATTCCAAGTGTGCCACTGGAAAGATGAGATGAAATCCCTTGAAAACGATATAAAGAACGCCGGAATCGGAGTTACGGTTTGGAAATGGCAAGCGATTCAAATTTGACACCGGTCTGCGATTTACAGCAAGTAGGCATCTAAATGCAACGAAATCAACATGTTACAACACCCAAACATGACAACAAAATACATGGCAGGGATGCACACAAGATGTTTAACAAAAGTCTAGCACTGAGCTACGACCAATTCATCCATTAGGAGGTTCAAACAAGCATGGCAAAAACGCAAACGGAAAACAGATCTCAGACTTAGTGAAATTAACACTTGTTTGGAATTTCAGATCATATAGCCCTCTTTGGAGCAACAAAACTACATGCTACAGGACCTGAACATGACAAAGCAAAGCATGGAATGGAGCTACTCAAAGATCTTAACAAAAGTCCCTTGGTGACCTTGAGCCAAAAGGGATCAAAAAATATACTAACAAGCACACAAACATAGCAAAAACATAATCAGTTTCCAGACTTGGTGAAAACTGGGACATGCTGAAACATAACTCACGAAGGCATGTTTATGAGCTCGGTGCACTCACCACGGTGCAAGTCATGGAAAGACAAGCATACGTCCCTTAAAGAAGCCACAAAATACAAGCTATACATGGCAAGAACAATAGCATAGCATGCAAGAATCAACTACAATAACATCGGCAAAATCGCAAACAAGTTGACGATCTGCCCATTCGCAACGAAGCAAAAGTAGAGCTCGATTGACTCAAGCTACGGTGCTCCATAATTGCAAACAAAGACATGGATGGATAGATCACTACAAGATTAACAAAACTCCCTTACTGATCATCCTCAAAAGAAGCATGGATCACTAGGAAACAACATGAACATATGGCATCGTGAGATAAACAATCCCAGGTCTTAGTGAAATCACTAAGTCCTTGAAAACAGAATTAGCAAGTGCACCACTTCACAAGCTTGCACAAGTCACCACAAACATCCTAAAAATACATGGGTTGCACCTCCGGAAAGATGACAAAATCCTTAACAAAACATATGTAGAACTCACGGGCATATCATGCACACATTAATCATGGCAAAAATGACAAAAGTGCTAAACGGAATAGCAGATCTGACAATTAACTCAAGTAGCCCTCTTCTAACAGCATTTCGGGCATCAAGATGAGCTCAAATGAAAATGATGCAATGGAATGAAATTATGTACTCTCTGAGATGAACATTTTGATATGCTATATGCCCAAATCGGAGCTACGGATGCAAAGTTATGGAGCCTCGAACAGGGGCATATGGATCAAGAATTTCAGGACTTAGCAAAAAAAAAACCTCGCGAAAATTAGGGTTTACTGTAGCCGTCTCGGATCCGATCTGGATCGGGGTGCGCGGAGCCCGAGGATCGCCGGCGAGCCTTGCCGGCTCTGGCGAGCGAAGAAGCAGCGGGGAGGCGCGGGTCCGGTCGATGGGGGCGGCGGCTGGCGGCGAGCTCCGGGCGGGGCGGCTCCGGGCGCCGGGCGTTGGTGCGGCGGCGGGGCACGGCAGGGTCCGGCCGGCGGCGAACTCCGGCCGACGAGGCGGCGGGGAGGGAAAGAGGCGGCGCGGGCGGGCGCGTCAGGCCCGGCTCGGCGGCGGGGAGGGCCGCGCGTGGGCCTCGCGGGCCTGGCGCGGTCGGCGGCGAAGCGGTCCCCCGCGGGACAGGTGGCGCGACGCGGTTGGGCGGTGGTGGCGGCGGACGTTGTCCGGCTCCGCCCGGACACGCTCGGAGCGGCGGATCTGGGATTTTTTTTAGGGTTAGGGGGGAGAGGATCCGCGAATTGGAATGGGGGGTGTATATATAGGCATAGGGGGAGCTAGGAGAGTCCAAATGAGGTGAGGTTTTCGGCACCGCGATCGTGATCGAACGCTCTAGGACATGGGGCAGAGTTAGGTGGGTTTTGGGCCAAATTGGAGGGGTGTTGGGCTGCAACACACACGAGGCCTTTTCGGTCCCTCGATTAACCGTTGGAGTATCAAACGAAGTACAAATGACACGAAACTTGACAGGCGGTCTACCGGTAGTAAACCAAGGCCGCTTGGCAAGTCTCGGTCCAATTCGGAAATGTTTAATCCCCACACACGAAAGAAAGCTAGAAATGACCACCGGAGGAGAACGAAGCGCCGGAATGCAAAACGGACAACGGGGAAATGCTTGAATGCATGAGATGAACACGTATGCAAATGCAATGCACATGATGACATGATATGAGATGCATGACAACGACAACAGCACACGGAGACAAAAATCCGAACCCGAGGAAATAAACATAACTTAACGCCAGAACGGCAAGAGTTGGAGTACAAATTGGGAAAGTTACATCCGGGGTGTTACAACACTCCACCACTACGAAAGGATCTCGTCCCGAGATCTAGGACTCAAAGAACGCCAGGTATTCAGAACGGAGGTGATCCTCATGTTCCCAGGTAGCTTCACGGTCGGAATGGTGTGACCACTTGACTTTGAGAAATTTGATTGACTTGTTGCGAGTCTTGTGTTCAGTCTCTTCAAGAATAGCAACTGGGTGCTCACGATAAGAGAGATCTTCTTGGAGCTCAATGTCCTCGAAGTTGACGGTGCGGTCAGGAGTCTTGAGGCACTTTCGAAGCTGAGAGACATGGAACACGTCATGAACATTTGCAAAGTTTGAAGGAAGCTCGAGTTGATTGGCGAGGTCGCCTCTCTTGCTGACAATCTTGAAAGGTCCCGCGTATCTAGGGGCAAGCTTCCCTTTGATACCGAAGCGACGAGTACCTTTCATAGGAGAGACACGGAGGTAAACATGATCTCCGATCTCGAAAGCCAAATCCCGGTGCTTACTATCATAGTAGCTCTTCTGACGGGATTGGGCTGCTTTGAGGTTCTCTCGAATGACTTTGCACATTTCTTCTGCCTCTGTGATTAAGTCATTATGCAAAAGCTGACGTTCACCGGTTTCAGACCAGTTGAGAGGGGTACGACACTTCCTTCATATAGAATTTCGAATGGGGCCTTGCCCGAACTTGCTTGAAAACTATTGTTGTAGGAGAATTCAGCATAAGGAAGACAATCCTCCCACTTCATGCCGAAGGAGATCACACAAGCCCTGAGCATATCTTCAAGAATCTGGTTGACACGCTCGACTTGACCGCTTGTTTGAGGATGGAAAGCTGTGCTGAAGCGGATGTTAGTGCCCATGGCCTTCTGAAAAGAATCCCAAAACTTCGAGGTAAAGATGCTGCCACGGTCTGAAGAGATCACTTGAGGAATACCGTGCAGAGAGACAATACAAGAGGTATAGAGTTCCGCCAATTGAGTTGTAGTGATCGCCTCTTTGATAGGCAGAAAGTGAGCCACTTTGGTGAGTTTGTCGATGACAACGAATATAGCAGCATTGCCACGCTTGGACTTTGGAAACCCAGTCACAAAGTCCATTTCAATGTGGTCAAACTTCCATTCTGGAATGGCAAGAGGTTGGAGGAGACCTGCTGGCCTTTGGTGTTCTACCTTCACTCTTCTGCAGACATCACATTCATTCACGAATTGAGCGATCTCGCGCTTCATTCGAGTCCACCAATAAGCTTGCTTAAGGTCCTGATACATCTTCGTGCTCTCAGGGTGGATGGAGAGGAGAGAATTGTGAGCCTCGTTCATGATCACTTTACGGAGGTCACCTTTGGGCATGACAATACGATCCTCAAAGAGGAGAGTGTCCTTGTCATCAAGGCGGTAGCACTTGTACTTGGACTGACTCTTGGCAATCCCAATCTTCACCTTTTTCACCATAGCATCAAGAAGCTGGGCTTGGCGAATCTGGTCTTCTAAGGTAGGAGAGACTTGAAGGTTGGCGAGGAAACCTTGAGGAACAACTTGCAAATTAAGTTTGCGGAAAGCTTCACAAAGCTCGGGTTGATAAGGCTTGAGAATCAGACTGTTGCAGTAGGCCTTTCTGCTCAAAGCGTCAGCAATCACATTGGCCTTGCCTGGAGTATACTCGATGCTCGGATTATACTCTTGAATCATTTCGACCCATCGAGTTTGCCTGAGGTTGAGATTAGGCTGAGTGAAGATGTACTTGAGACTCTTGTGATCAGTGAAAATGTCCACTTTTCTTCCCAATAGAAGATGTCTCCAAGTCAAAAGAGCATGCACAACTGCCGCCAACTCGAGATCATGAGTGGGGTAGTTCTTCTCATTAGGCTTCAACTGGCGAGATGTATAAGCAACAACTTTCTTCTCTTGCATCAATACTGCACCAAGACCTTGGAGAGAGGCATCACAAAAGACCTTGTACGACTTGGATTCATCAGGTGGAGTCAGAACTGGAGCAGTGATCAATTTCTCTTTCAAAGTGTTGAAAGCAATATCACACTCCGGAGACCAAACGTACTTGACGTGCTTCTGAAGAATATTTGAGAGAGGCTTCGCGATCTTAGAAAAGTTTTCAACGAATCTTCGGCAATAGCTTGCGAGACCGAGAAAACTGCGGAGTTGCTTCACGTTCTGAGGAGGTTCCCAATTCACAATTGCAGACACCTTCTCAGGATTCACAGCAATGCCCTTGGGAGAGATGATATGACCAAGATAAAGAACCTTATCGAGCCAAAATTCACACTTGGAGAACATGGCGTAGAACTGATGTTCCCTCAGCTTGTCGAGAACCAAACGCAAGTGCTTGGCATGAGCTTCCTTGTTCTTGGAGAAAACTAGAATGTCGTCGAGATAGACCAAAACGAAGTCATTGGTGTAGGCATTGAAGATGAAGTTCATCATGCGAGAGAACGTCGGAGGAGCGTTGGCGAGGCCAAAAGACATGACAGTGTATTCATATGAACCAAAGCTTGTTCTGAATGCTGTCTTGGGAATATCTTCTTCACGAATGCGAATCTGGTGATAACCCATACGGAGATCAAGCTTGGAGAATACTTGGTCACCTTTGAGTTGTTCGAACAGCTCATTGATGTTGGGATGTGGGTATTTGTTCTTGATGGTCTTCTTGTTCACTGGACGGTAGTCAACACAAAGTCAGTCCGCTCCATCCTTCTTCTTCACAAAAAGAACACCACAACCCCACGGAGAAGAACTAGGCCGGATGAGACCCATTATCTCTTGCTCATCGAGTTGCTTCTTCAGCTTCTTCAACTCTTCAGGTCCGAGCTTGTAAGGACGTTTGCAAACAGGTTCCGTGCCAGGCTCAAGATCAATAACGAATTCAACTGGCCGGTGCGGAGGCATTCCTGGGAGCTCTTCTGGAAAGACGTCTTGATATTCGCAAACGACTGGAATTTGAGAGATGGCATCCAATTCACCCTTCTCATTGAGAGAAAACAGACGGATAGAATCATCCCGAGCGGCAAAGACAATTACATCCTCAGACGAATGAGTCAATTGAATCTGCCTGGCTGCACAATCAAGCTAAGCCTTGTGCTTAGAAAGCCAATCCATTCTCAGAATAAGATCAATATCCGAGTCACCAAGAACATTTGGAGAGGACAAGAACTTATAGTCAGCCAAAGTGATAGTAACATCTGGAACGCATACTCGAGATGTCATTTGACGGGCCGGAGAGACGATAGCCAACGGCTTCGGCAACACTTGAGTAACAAAATCATGCTTAGATGCAAAAGGTCTTGAGATGAAACAATGCGATGCACCCGTGTCAAAAAGAACTTCTGCAGGAATATCATTAACAGGAAGGTTACCCATGATCACATCTGACGAGTCCTCTGCCTGAGATGCATTCATCATATTGACCTTGGCATGCTTGGGGTTATGCTTGACCACAGCTGTACTTGCCGATCTGATAGGAGGAGGAGGAGGAAGACGCCTCTGGTTGAAACACTTGTTGGCATAGTGACCCTTCTGTTGGCACTTGTTGCACGTGACCTTTGAAAGCGGACGGTGATACGAAGCACTCGATCTTGGAGCTTGAGACGAAGTCTTGTTCTGAAAGCCAGGGTTGGGTGGGTGGGAAGAACCACTGCCACCTTTGCTCTTCTGCTGATACGGCTAACGGAACAGAGGAGGAGGAAGCCAAAACTTCTGCTGCTTGGCCACTTGAGTAGAGGAAGAAGGAGTAGCATCTCTGACTCGCTTCTTGGAAGCATCACACCTCAACTGAGCAGCCTCTTGCTTCAGTGTCATGTTGTAGAACTCATCGTATCTCAAGGGCTCGAAGAGAACAAGAGCGAGCTGAATATCTTCTCTGAGACCACCCCTGAACTGGTATATCATGCTCTTCTCATCAGGGACGTCCTGCTTGGCAAAGCGGGCGAGCTTCTGGAACAACTTGTTGTAGTCATAGACAGACAAAGAGCCTTGCTTCAGATTGCGGAATTCCTCACGCTTGCTTTCAACCACGCTCTGCGGAATATGATGAGCTCGGAAATCTCGACAGAAATCATCCCAAGTGATAACACGTCCACCTCTGGAGTC
The DNA here is from genome assembly GCF_056163025.1 of Triticum urartu. Lineage (NCBI taxonomy): Eukaryota > Viridiplantae > Streptophyta > Magnoliopsida > Poales > Poaceae > Triticum > Triticum urartu. Next base: position 185,939,386 of record NC_141873.1, on the reverse strand, counting down.
CTTGTACTGCTGGAACCATTCTGCAGCTTGATCTTTGAGTTGGAAGGAAGCAAACTTAACAAAGTCCTCAGGCCTGACATTACTGCACTCGAAATGCTTGCACAGATCCACAAGCCAATCATCAGCATCGGTTGCCACAACACAATTGCTGAAAGTCTTTGGCCCGTTAGCAAGGAACTGGTTGAGTGTAGCAAAGTGACTCTGATTGCTGCCTTGATTCCCTTGACTGCCTTGATTGCGCTCTTGAAGAATTTGCATGATCAGCTGTGTGTTTGCATTGGCTGCGGCCATCACAGCTTGCCATGCCTCTGGAGGAGGTGGAGGTGGTGGCGGATCAGGATTCGGAGTCATGCGCGTTGGAGGAGCCATCCTGAAGTGGTTGACCACCATTAGCACATTGATAGATAAAATATTGAAGATGAATCCATCGGAATGAAAATTGCAACATATAGTCTTCACATCCGAACAAAATGAACAAATGCATTCTTCTTGAAATGGTCACATATCCATAAATTGAGAAGCCACGTAGAATTAAGGTAGAGAAATAAATCAACAAGGTACGGATCAAGAACAAATAATCGGTAAGAAATCCCAATCTCAAACCAATATCCGTGGAAGAAAAACTAGAGCTACTAGAATTTCCACCTATGAAACTCCCGAACCTTTCCGGTTATGCAATCAGGTGTTGGGGATACAGGGGAAGCATAATATCTCACCCAAACTAGCAAATCCTACATCCAGCTGTATCCATCCTTCAACACATAACCAAGAAACCTTCGGAAACCATCTACCTCAACCTTCGAAAAGCATCCGTTATACAAGTTATGGCGATACTCCCGAACTCCCGCCCCAGTACTGGGTGGCGTCGAGGTTATCTCACCAACGAACTGCATAAAAGAGATTTTCGATGTCGGCGTACTAGACTCAGGTATTCCAGAACTTCAACGATAAAATTATGATGACAACACCTCAGAGCTCTACTCCCCGGGACACTTCCACTAAACCCCTGACAGGAGGCACCAAGTCAATGTTCTCATCATAAAACCATCGGAACGATTCCAAGATACCCGCGTGATCCTAAAATTTTTTTTTAGTGAAATTTGAGAAGAGAGGAGTCAAAACTCTACGTCAGGATGCCTTACCAGAGCGATGAGGAGACTGGGAAGTAAAAAGAATTCCTAATCTCTCCGATATATAATTCCTAAAAGACTCAAAACATTTTTCTAGACACAACTCGGCCGCTAAAAACGATCAAGCAATGGGGCTCCTAAGGTCGGGGAAGGCTCTGATTACCAACTTATAACAGCCTCGATGCGACTATAGCTCCCACGTGTCGAGGCACGACTTAGAGATATAATCGCATTGAAGGCATATGTCGCAAGTTAGGAAATCTTCACAACATCCCATGAAATATAATAATAAAAGGGGAGAACATAGTTGGCTTACACTTGCCACGTCAATCAAGTACATAAATAACATTACATCATCCATACACTCAAGGCCCGACTACGGCGCCAAAATAAAAGAGAACCCAACATGCGACAACGGTCCCGTTCACCCCCAACTGGGCACCACTACTGATCATCGGGAAAGGAAACATAGTATCGTTGAGAGTCTTCGTCGAACTCCCACTTGAGCTCATACGCGTCTCCTGGAGCGGAATCATCAGGCCCTCCATCTGGTGTGATAGTTATCTGTGAGCCACAGGGACTCAGCAATCTCGCACCCTCGCGATCAAGACTATTTAAGCTTATAGGTAAGGCAAGGTAAAATATGATCAGAGCTGCAGCAAGCGACTAGCAAATATGGTGGCTAACTTATTCACAAAGGAGAGCGAGAAGACGAGGCAAAGCGCGAGCGAGAAACTAGAGAGCAACCTGCGCAAACATTACTCCAACACCGTGTCCACTTCCCAGACTCCGCCGAGAAGAGGCCATCACGGTAACACACTCGGTTGATGCATTTTAGTTAAGTTAAGGTTCAAGTTATCTACAACCGGACATTAACAAATTCCCATCTGCCCATAACCGCGGGCACGGCTTTCGAAAGTTCAAATCCCTGCAGGGGAGTCCAAACATGCCCATGACAAGCTCTCACGGTCAACGAAGGAATAGACCTCCTCCCAAGACGTTCCGATCAGACTCGGTATCTCGGTAACTCAAGACACTTCGACAGGTTAAAACAAGACCAGCAACACCGCCCGAATGTGCCGACAAATCCCGATAGGAGCTGCACATATCTCTTTCTCAGGGCACATCAGCCCTCGAGTTTCCCCGAGGTGGCGCTGCAAGGGGCTCTAGTTTGGACCAACACTCAGAGGAGCACTGGCGCGGGGGGCTTAAAATAAGATGACCCTTGAGTCTGCAGAACCCAAGGGAAAGAAAAAGGCTAGGTGGCAAATGATAAGAACAATGTTGGGCATTGCTAGAAAAGCTTTAATCAAGGCGAACTATCAAGGGGTTCCCATTATAACCCCACCGCGTAAGGAATGCAAAATCCGGGAACATAACACTGATATGACGGAAACTAGGGCGGCAAGAGTGGAACAAAACACTAGGCGAGAGGCCGAGCCTTACACCCTTTACCAAGTATATAGATGCATTAAGATAACATGGCAATATAATGATATCCCAAATAAGTAAATAAAAGATGATCCAACAAGGAACGGCCTTTAATCTTCACCTGCAACTAGCAACGCTATAAGAGGGGCTGAGCAAAGCGGTAACATAGCCAATCAATGGTTTGCTAGGACAAGGTGGGTTAGAGGTTTGACATGGCAATTTGGGAGGCTTGCAAGCAAGTGGTAGGCATCGTAGCAATGGCATAGCAAAAGAGCGAGCAAATTAGCACAGCAAAGATAGTAGTGATTTCGAGGGTATGATCATCTTGCCTGCACAGTTGTCAGAGTTGACTGGATCCTTGAAAGCAAACTCAACGGGATACTCGTTGGCGAACTCGTCTCCCGGCTCTACCCAAACAAGACAAACAAGCAACAAGGATACAATCAACCACGTGCAAGACCAAGCAATATGATGAAATGATGATATGCTATGCGGGATGCGATGCGGGATGCAAAATGCAAGATATGACAGGAAATGCATGAACCTGGCCTCAACATGGAATTCCAAGTGTGCCACTGGAAATATGAGATTAAATCGCTTGAAAACGATATAAAGAACGCCGGAATCGGAGTTACGGTTTGGAAATGGCAAGCGATTCAAATTTGACACCGCTCTGCAATTTACAGCGAGTAGGCATTTAAATGCAACGAAATCAACATGCTACAGCACCCAAACATGACAACAAAATACATGGCAGGGATGCACACAAGATGCTTAACAAAAGTCTAACACTGAGCTATGGCCAATTCATCCATTAGGAGGTTCAAACAAGCATGGCAAAAACGCAAACGGAAAACAGATCTCAGACTTGTCTGGAATTTCAGATCATATAGCCCTCTTTGGAGCAACAAAACTACATGCTACAAGACCTGAACATGACAAAGCAAAGCATGGAATGGAGCTACTCAAAGAGCTTAACAAAAGTCCCTTAGTGACCTTGAGCCAAAAGGGATCACAAAATATACTAACAAGCACACGAACATAGCAAAAACATAATCAGTTTCCAGACGGTGAAAACTGGGACATGCTGAAACATAACTCACGAAGGCATGTTTACGAGCTCGATGCACTCACCACGGTGCAAGTCATGGCAAGACAAGCATACATCCCTTAAAGAAGGCACAAAATACAAGCTAGACATGGCAAGAACAATAGCATAGCATGCAAGAATCAACTACAGTAACATCGGCAAAATCGCAAACAAGTTGACGATCTGCCCATTCGCAACGAAGCAAAAGTAGAGCTCGATTGACTCAAGCTACGGTGCTCCATAATTGCAAACAAAGACATGGATGGATAGATCACTACAAGATTAACAAAACTCCCTTACTGATCATCCTCAAAAGAGGGATGGATCACTAGGAAACAACATGAACATATGGCATCGTGAGATAAACAATCCCAGGTCTTAGTGAAATCACTAAGTCCCTGAAAACAGAATTAGCAAGTGCACCACTTCACAAGCTTGCACAAGTCACCACAAACATCCTAAAAATACATGGGTTGCACCTCTGGAAAGATGACAAAATCCTTAACAAAACATATGTAGAACTCACGGGCATATCATGCACACATTAATCATGGCAAAAATGACAAAAGTGCTAAACGGAATAGCAGATCTGACAATTAACTCAAGTAGCCCTCTTCTAACAGCATTTCGGGCATCAAGATGAGCTCAAATGAAAATGATGCAATGGAATGAAATTATGTACTCTCTGAGATGAACATTTTGATATGCTATATGCCCAAATCGGAGCTACGGATGCAAAGTTACGGAGCCTTGAACAGGGGCATATGGATCAAGAATTTCAGGACTAAGCAAAAAAAAAACCTCGCGAAAATTAGGGTTTACTGTAGCCGTCTCGGATCCTATCTGGATCGCGGCGCGCAGAGCCCGAGGATCGCCGGCGAGCCTTGCCGGCTCCGGCGAGCGAAGAAGCAGCGGCTGGCGCGGGTCCGGTCGGTGGGGGCAGCGGCTGGCGGCGCCGGGCCCGGCTCCGATCGCCGGAGTCCCGCGGCGGGGCGGCGAGCTCCGGGCGGAGGCGGCTCCGGGCGGCGGGCGTTGGTGCGGCGGCGGGGCACGGCGGGGTCCGGCCGGCGGCGAACTCCGGCCGGCGAGGCGGCGGGGAGGGGAAGAGGCGGCGCGGGCGGGCGCCTCAGGCCCGGCTCGGCGGCGGGGAGGGCCGCGCGTGGGCCTCGCGGGCCTGGCGCGGTCGGCGGCGAAGCGGTCCCCCGCGGGACAGGTGGCGCGACGCGGTTGGGCGACGGTGGCGGCGGACGTTGTCCGGCTCCGCCCGGACACGCCCGGAGCGGCGGATGTGGGATTTTTTTTAGGGTTAGGGGGGGAGAGGATCCGCGAATTGGAATGGGGGGTGTATATATAGGCATAGGGGGAGCTAGGAGAGTCCAAATGAGGTGCGGTTTTCGGCACCGCGATCGTGATCGAACGCTCTAGGACATGGAGCAGAGTTAGGTGGGTTTTGGGCCAAATTGGAGGGGTGTTGGGCTGCAACACACACGAGGCCTTTTCGGTCCCTCGGTTAACCGTTGGAGTATCAAACGAAGTCCAAATGACACGAAACTTGACAGGAGGTCTACCGGTAGTAAACCAAGGACGCTTGGCAAGTCTCGGTCCAATCCGGAAATGTTTAATCCCCACACACGAAAGAAAGCTAGAAATGACTACCGGAGGAGAACGAAGCGCCGGAATGCAAAACGGACAACGAGGAAATGCTTGAATGCATGAGATGAACATGTATGCAAATGCAATGCACATGATGACATGATATGAGATGCATGAAAACGACAACAGCACACGGAGACAAAAACCCGAACCTGAGGAAATAAACATAACTTAACGCCGGAACGGCAAGAGTTGGAGTACAAATTGGGAAAGTTACATCTGGGGTGTTACACCGAGTTGGGTCCAATATCTTGATGGTGGAGTTGAAAGCCGGAAAGCACATCCCAGAAAAACTTTGAGCCTGGCGGTTTGAAACCACGGCCTATGTGATCAACAAACACCACTACCTCACCCTGTTTAGGGGTGTGAGGATTTTCTGGCCCAGCAACTCACCAACGGATCTCATTCTTCTTTGGTAAGGTGCTGATCTTAACCATACCATTCAATTGCTCCTCAGTAACCCGGGAGGGAGCCTAGTTGCAGGAATAAAATTGCTTGGCCATTGCAAGTGAAAAGCTAAAAAGAAATGCCGGTTTAACAATTCATTCAGAGTGATGCATAAGGTGCAACAGAATAAAGGAATTCAAGTATGTAAGCTTGGTAAACCGGAGGATGATATAATTATGAATGACAAGGCGATAGGTGGAATAAGAGATATACAAATATTATTAAACCGGATATGACAACGGAAATCAAAGAGTTGCTGGTTTACAAGGGGACTAATGGTATATAGTAGATTGTTTTTCTACAAAGGTAAACCACCTATGTAATGAAGAAGATACAGATCTGAGGCAAGAATGAGTAAGTAAGGTAAAACAGGTGTCATAAGATTACATGGAAATTTTGGATCTACCGTAAGACAGGAAAAGCAAAAAGATAAAGACCTAAAAAAGGTTGGTCTCGAAGGAGTTCACAAAGGTCTAGATCAGTTTTTATGCGCATAAGGGTTTGTTGTGATAGCGAAAGATAAGGAATGCTATAGCTCCTACACGGAATACATCAAGCTTGAGGTTTTTATCCATGGACTAAGGAGGAACAGGGAAGAACAATTGTCGGTGAACTTCAGTGAACTTCGATGAACACTGAAACCCTAGGTAGATCTATAGAGGAGGAAAGGGAAGATTTAACAGCGGCTGTTGAAGCAAGCAGAGATACGTCGCGGCTCTCTGGTGAAAGCAGGTCGATGCAGCGGCCAACAGATTTGCAGAGGCGGAGCTCAGTGACGGCGGTGGCGCTCGGGTACAGGGTCATCGTGCGGAGGAAGAAGAAGCGAAGAGATGGAGGGAAAAAAAGGAAATGACCCTTGGCCCTATTTATAAGGTAAAGGGGGAGGTAACAGGCGCGAGAATCGAGGCACCGGAATATTGGATACCTAACAGGAGCGGTCGCCTCGATTGTCGGAGGTTCATTAACTAAAAGTGAGATGTATCATTTTTAAATAGCAAGATGATGTCATGGCGATTTATCATAATCCTGGAGTATGACATCACGGTGGTTTACAAGATGAAGGTGAAGATGCAAGGGAAGATTTTTTTATAAGTGTTGAAGGTTGACATGAACAAGTTCAAATCAATCTGGGGCATAATGTTGGGGATATTACTACTGGACATAAACTGGCTAGGAGTAGCCGGATTAACTCCAAGAAGATCAGGAGCCCATGAAGACGTAAGGATGGTGGTGCTTTACGAAGGCCCAAGGCCCAAAGGCGAGTTAAGACCTATAGATGTAAACCGACTTTATCATATAACTTGCATTGTAAGAAGGAAGGATAGAAACCGAACCGGACACGTTTATGATTCGGCCTCGGGACTCTGTAAGCCGGCGGGCGTCAACATATGTATATAAAGGGATGACCCGGCAGCGGTTTAGGGACGACAGACAACATCTCGAGAGCCAGGAAAAGCGGACTCGCTCCCTGGTCATTGAAACCCTAGCAATATGCAACTAGACGTACGCTTTTACCTTCATCGAAGGGGCCGAACTAGTATAAAAACCCTTGTGTCCCTTGTCTGATTTAACCCCTTTAAGCTAACCTGTAGCGATGGCTCCACGACTAAGTCCTTTCACGAGGACATCTGCCGTGAGAAACCCGGGACAGTGGGGGAGTATAAACTTTACCATTCTGCTTGGGAACTGCCTATAATGTGTGTAGCATGGAAGATATCGAGATCTCTCGGTTGTTATATTAACAATGAAAGTATACCGTTCAAAATATTATTCATCTCTATCTCAAAATCGAGCTTTGGCACCTCTACAAATCCCTGCTTCCCTCTGCGAAGGGCCTATCCATTTACTTTTATGTTGAGTCATCATCCTCTTATTTAAAAAGCACTAGTTGGAGAGCACCTCTATCATTTGCATGTATTACTTTTAGTTTAAATTGAGTATGACTTGACTAGATCTCTTTTACCATGAATGACAATGTCTAGTCAGTCCTTGATCTTTAAAGGTGCTCTGCATTTATGTTTTGCGGTCGCAGAAAGGGCTAGAGAGATACCATCTTGTTATATCATATTATGATTGTTTTGAGAAAGTGTTGTCATCCGAGATTTATTATATTGCTCGCTAGTTGATTATGCCATTGATATGAGTAAACATGAGACCTAAATGTTATTGTGAATATGGTTAGTTCAGAATCTTTGCTAAAAGCTTGAATGTTGGCTTTACATATTTACAACAACAAGAGCAAACGGAGTTTGTAAAAGTTTTTCTTTATCACTTTCAGTTTATCAACTGAATTGCTTGAGGACAAGCAAAGGTTTAAGCTTGGGGGAGTTGATACGTCTCCATCATATCTACTTCTCCAAACAATTTTGCCCTTGTTTTGGACTCTAACTTGCATGATTTGAATGGAACTAACCCCAACTGACGTTGTTTTCAGCAGAATTGCCATGGTGTTATTTTTGTGCAGAAATAAAAGTTCTCGAAATGACCTGAAAATCAACGGAGATTATTTTTGGAATATATAAAAAATACTGGAAGAAGAATCCATGTCAGGGGGCCCACACCCTGTCCACGAGGGTGGGGGCGCGCCTACCCCCCTAGGCGCGCCCCCTGCCTCGTGGGCCCCCTGATGCTCCACCGACGTCCATCTTGACCCCATATATTCACTTTCGGGGAGAAAAAAATCAGGGAGAAGGATTCATCGTGTTTTAAGATACGGAGACGCCGCCAAGCCCTAAACTCTCTCAGGAGGGCTGATCTGGAGTCCGTTCGGGGCTCCGGAGAGGGAAATACATCGCCATCGTCATCATCAACCTTCATCCATCACCAATTTCATGATACTCACCGCCATGCGTGAGTAATTCCATCGTAGGCTTGCTGGACGGTGATGGGTTGGATGAGATTTATCATGTAATCGAGTTAGTTTTGTTAGGGTTTGATCCCTAGTATCCACTATGTTCTGAGATTGATGTTGCTATGACTTTGCTATGCTTAATGCTTGTCACTAGGGCCCAAGTGCCATGATTTTAGATCTGAACATATTATGTTTTCATGAATATATGTGAGTTCTTGATCCTATCTTGAAGGTCTATAGTCACCTATTATGTGTTATGATCCGTTAACCCCGAAGTGACAATAATCGGGATACTTACCGGTGATAACCGTAGTTTGAGGAGTTCATGTATTCACTATGTGTTAATGCTTTGGTCCGGTACTCTATTAAAAGGAGGACTTAATATCCCTTAGTTTCCAATAGGACCCCGCTTCCACGGGAGGGTAGGACAAAAGATGTCATGCAAGTTTTTTTCCATAAGCATGTATGACAATATTCGGAATACAGCCCTACATTACATGGATGAGCTGGAGCTAGTTCTGTGTCACCCTATGTTATAATTGTTGCATGATTGATTGCATCTGACATAATTATCCATCACTGATCCATTGCCTACGAGCTTTTCATATATTGTTCTTCCCTTATTTACTCTTTCGTTGCTACTATTACAATCACTATAAAACCAAAACTATTACTTTTGCTACCATTACCGCTACTATCCTATTACTTTGCTGCAGATATTAAGTTTCCAGGTGTGATTGAATTGACAAATCGGCTGCTAATACTTGAGAATATTCTTTGGCTCCCCTTGTGTCGAATCAATAAATTTGGGTTGAATACTATACCCTCGAAAACTGTTGCAATCCCCTACACTTGTGGGTTATCAGCAAGCTATCCTATAGTGCTCTTAGTTTGTTGCCGAACCTTTCTCTGTCAAAGGTCACTGCGACCATCTTTGGCCGAAGCAACGTTCGGACCAAAGGATGGGAGCACCTATGTTTCAAAGGTGGCGAGGTTTTCATATGCACAAGTTTCACTTTATAGAACAAGTATGGATAAGAAAGTACTTATGTGTTTGGCTTGCCGAGGACTGTCATGTAGGATGGTCTTCATTTTTTTCTCTTCAAGACCGAGTCGGCGACAAGAACCCTGCGGCTTAGTGCAGATGAAAATAGAGCTACATGTGACCTTATCTACATGATCATGCTATGCTCATGCATGTATGCAATCTTCTTTGGGGCCCCAGTGCTTTGTTTACTTATCTGTTTCCAGGGTCTGCGCATGGCTTTATACAAAGGGTTACATGCAACATCGGCAAGGGTTGTACAAAAGGGTGGCTGCCGGGACATCTCCAGTCTCCAAACGGACTGCGCCGGGTCTGGTGACTCTCGTACTATCCGGTAAGGGTCTTCCTACTTTGGCGTCAACTTGTTTGCACCCTTGGCGGACTGAACACGCCTAAGGAAAAGGTCACCTTCCTCAAAGCTCCGGGAATGAACCCGGCGGCTGTGATAGCGATGTAGGGCTTGCTGGTAGCGTGCAGTACGCGTAGCAGCACGGAGACGGTTCTCCTCAAGTAGCACAACATCGTCACGTCGGTGTTATTCTTGCGCTACTTCATCGTAGGCAAGTACTCGAGGTGATCCATATATGGGTTCCGTGGGGATCACTGCTTCTTCCGATAAACTAGGGAGAAGGGCGTCTAGCCGGTAGATCGACTTGGTGTCGTACGGAGGGACCAAAGAACCTCCCGCAGCTCGTCGATCCATCGCCTACGACACTTCTGCAGCCTATCAAATGTTCTTGTCTTGAGACCATGTAGTAATTTAGCGTTTTCCCTCTCAGCTTGTCCGTTGCTTCTGGAATGGGCAACAGTGGCAAACGAGATCTTGCTTCCAAGGGCATGAATGTATTGCATGAAGGCATGGCTTGTGAATTGGGTGCCATTATCGGTGATGATTCTGGCAGGTAATCCAAAATGGCACACCAATCCTTTCAAGAGCTTGATGGCTGACTGTGCGGTCACCTTCCTCATGGGCTCCACTTTCGGCCACTTTGTAAACTTGTTGATTACAACATGCAAGAATTCAAAGTCCCCGGTAGCATGGGGGAAGGGGCCCAAGATGTCGAGCCCCAGACCGAAAATGACCATGACAAAGGGATCGTTTGGAGAGCTTGAGCAGGATGATGGATATTCTTAGAGTGGAACTAGCAGGCTTCACACTTGGTGACTAGCTCAATTGTATCTTGGAGAGTCGTGGGCCAGTAGAAACCTTGCCGGAAAGATTTTCCAACCAAGGACCTTGATCCAATATGGGAGCCACACATACCCTTGTGTATCTCCGCCAGTAGTCTCCTTCCTTCTTCTCGGCAAATGCACTTCAATTTCACACCGTTGGGCCTTCTTCTGTATAGCTTGTCATCAACGAACTGATACATACTGGCCCTCGGGGCTACCCCTTCAGCTTCTTCTTATTCCTTTTCAAGTTCTCCTGTTCAGAGAAAATCGACTATGCGTCATGCCTAAGTTGGATCCTGAGGCTCGACAACGAGGACCAATGAAACCTCCTCGTTCATCGGAGTGCATGCCTCAACCACAAGGATTGGTAGTTTGGCGGAAGGGTTCATCTCATTGATCGAAGGGGAGTTTTTCTCGCCAAGCTCTATGTTGGGGGCTTATGGAAGCTCTACCGGGAGAGGCTTGCCAGATTCCAGTTTCCTCCTCTTTCTAGCCAGTGTTGCTGGGGATACAAAGGGTTGAGTTAGATGGAGAACAGAAGTCCCTGGTTCCACAGGGAGTTTTTGCGCAACACACTTTGACAGTTGATCAAAATGCTATTTTCTGCACATGGCACATGCTCTATTTGCAATCCATCAAAGCGCTCCTCCAACTTTTTCACTTCCTTGACGTATGCCTTCAGCAATGGGCTTTGATCCTTTTCTACTTACCTCAGCACAAGTTGCGAATCTCCATGGATGATCAACTTCTTGATTCCCAGTTCTGTTGCAATCCTGAGCCTGGCAAGGACTCCTTCATATTCTGTAGTGTTGTTGGCAGCCTTCTCTCGGGGAAGTGCATTTGAACTACGTACTTGAGGTGCTCCTAGTGGGAGCAACAAGAAGCATGCCAACTCTTGCACCTTGTAGAGAGAAGGCATCATGAAAGTACATGATCCATTCTTGGGGCACTTCCTTGTCAGGGATAACTATCTCCAGCACTTCTTCTTCAGGTGTAGGCATCCACTCTGCAATAAATTCTGCTTGTGCTCTTCTCTAAAGAGTTGACATGCTCTCAAACTTCAAACCATAGCTGGATAACTCCAAAGCCCATTCCACTATTCTGCCGGTGGCCTCAGCGTTCCTCGGTATGCATTGCAACTGGAAGCAGGTGACAACCGTGATCTTGTGGTCTTGGAATTAGTGGCGTAGTTTCCTTGAGGCCATGATGAGGCCGAAAATCAACTTCGGCATGCCAGATTTCCTCAACCAAGCCCCCTACAGCAGGGATCTGACGAAGTACACTGGTCGCTTCACCACTTTCTTCCTTGCAGTGACTTTGGAACTATCCTCGTCACTGCGCTCCCCCTTGTTTTGATCTCTATCTGGTCTTGTCGGGATGAGCTCGCTTTCCTCTCCAGAGAGGATGGTGGTTGCGGCTGCTGCTTCATCTACTTCCCGCAGCGCCACTAGTGTTGCACTAACCACTTGATTGAATGCCTCTAGGTATTGCAGCAACGGCTCTTATGGTTTGGGAGCGACTAAGGTTGGCACAGATAAAAGATTGGTTTTTCAATCTTGCAACGCAGCGTCTGCCTCCGGGGTCTACTCTACAGGCCCTGCCTTCTTCAGGATTTTGAAGATTGGCAGGGCACACTCGGAGAACATGGAAATGGACCTTCTTAGCACAGCGACACATCCAGTCAAATGCCTCACGTCTTTGAGTGTCTTGGGTGCCTAAATCTTCTCAATAGCTTTGATCTTGTCGGGGTTAGCCTCTATCCCCCGATGAGACACAAAGAAGCCAAGTAGCTTGCCAGAAGGAACGCCAAACACACACTTCTCTGAGTTTAGCTTCAGGTTGATCCTACGTAGACTTGCAAAGATCTCTTCCAAGTCCTGAATGAGAGTCAATCTATTCTTGGTTTTTACCACTATATCATCCATGTAGGCTTCAATACTTCTATAGAGCTGGGGCTCAAAGCCAATCTGTACTGCTCTCGCAAAAGTGGACCCAGCGCTCTTCAAACCAAAGGGCATTCGCACAAAACAATATGTGCCGCATGGGGTTATGAATGCAGTCTTCTCTTCATCTTCCTTGGACATGAAAATCTGGTGGTACCCGGAGGAGGCATCCAGGATGGAAAGCAGATCACACCTGGAGGTGGAATCTACAATTTGGTCGATGCGCGGCAAGGTGAATGGGTCCTTCGGGCGTGCTTTATTTAGATCCGTGAAATCTATGCAAAGCCTCCACTTTCCATTTACCTTGCGCACCACTACTGGATTTGTCAACCACGTTGGATGCAATATTCCTCTCACTAGACAAGCTGCCTCAAGTTTCCTGATCTCTTCGGCAATAAATTGCTACCGCTCCAAATCTTGCTTTCAGACCTTCTGCTTGATGGCCGGGCATGCGGGCAGACAACTAGGTGGTGCTCGATTACCTCCCTAGGAACGCTGGGGACGTTAGATGGTTGCCAGGCAAACACATCAACATTCGGTAGCGGGAAGTTAACAAGCGCGCTTTCCTATTTGTCGTTAAGGGTGGCACTGATAGTAAAAGTACCATCAGTGCCAACCAGCCCCGCCGGGACCTTATTCACAACGGGTGCAGCAACTTTGGATCTCTTGCTATTGGAGATCTCCAGCAAGTCATCAACAGGCGCAGCGCACTCCGAAGAGGTGCGCTTCCCGGATTCCTTGCTAGCATCATTATTAGCTTTCTTCTTTTTCTTGCTTTCCTTTGCGTGAGTAGTAGCTTCTGCAGCCTGTGCAGCGATTGCATCCCGGTACATCTTATCCACGCATATGATTGCGTCCTTCTTGTCTGATGGAGTGGAAATGACGCCCATCGGCTCTGGCATCTTCAAAGTGTTGTAGGCATAGTGGGATACCACCATGAACTTTGCCAGATCTGGGCGACCAATGATTCCATTTTATGGCAGGGGGAGGTCAACCAGATCAAACACGATCTTCTCAGTCTGGTAGTTTAACTCCCCCCCCCCCGAACGTTACCGATAGTGTGATCTTCCCCTTTGGACGACTCCTGTGAGGGTTAATCCCTTGGAAAGTACCAGTAACCTTGAGCTCTTCATCTGCTATCTAGAGTTTCCCGATGACCTGGGGAGAAATCAGATTCAACCTAGCCCCGCCATAAACCAACATCTTTGTGACCATGAGGTTGCGGATCGTTGGTGAGACCAACAACGGCAAACATCCTACCGTGGTGGTGCGGTCAGGGTGATTCTCATCATCAAAGATAATGGGTGTGCGGGACCTCTTGAGAGGCTTCTGAGAATCTGTCGATGGCTCCACAGCATTGACCTCATGTGCCCACTGTATAAGCCGGCAGTGAGAGGAGTGCAAGGATGCACCTTCGTCAATGCATAGGGCGTTAATGGCTTTCTGGAACTCCTTCTCACTGGTTTACTCTTCATCTCCTTGATCATTCTCGTCATTGCATTCCTTCTTCTCACTGCCCCTGGCACAATTCCGTTGATAATGATGGGCCTTGCCGGGGCGACCTCCTCTACCGCCCCGGCCTTTCCCGCCAACTCCATCTTGGTCTTTCTCCTTGTCGCGCTTCACGTACTCAGCCCTCTCCTTCTTGATGAGTTGCTTGACTTGATGACACTCCTGAAGATCATGGCCCTTGGTTCGATGGATCTTGCAATACGGCCCGTCAGCCTTCCCGGCCTTCTCGGCAGTCACGGCCTCCCGACAATCAGTGCACGTGGCAACTTCCTTGCCGTGAGCCTCGGCTTCAGCCTTCTTGCCGGAACATGGGGTGCTTGACCCTTCAACAGCCAGCACAGCTTTGTCCTTGCGCTTCTTGTTCTTGTTCTTCTGATTGGCGGCGGTGTCATCATCCTCTGATTCAACGTCGGTGCCATCTTCCTCACCGAGGAGTCGCCTCCCCTCATTTACTCGGGCACACTTATCCACCAGAATGTACAACTCATTCATAGTATTGGACAACCAAACATTCATTTTAGAGCGTATCCTGCGGTTGCGCATGTTGGACTAGAATGCAGCTATCATAGCTATCGCGGGAAACCACGACCACCTATGGGACCAAAAGGCACATTGCTGGTTCGGCGGGGTGACGTCGCGTTGCACAAAGAGCATACGAGCATGGGCCAGCACGACAGAGATCACACAGGCAATATTACCCAGGTTCGAGCCGCCATGGGGCGTAAAACCCTACTCCTGCTTTGATGGATTGATGGTGGAAGAGTGGTGGTGGAGCGTAGTACACTTGCTCGTCAGGGTTTGCCTCAGGGCGGCAGTGGCTACGCGCGTATGGGGGTGTGAGTTATCCAACCTTCTAACCCTTTCTATGGTTGCCATGGGCCTCCTTTTATAGATCAAGGGGTTACCACAATGGAAAAGTAGTCATTATACACTGATAAGATAGCAAACAGTGTGCATTAAATGCACCGCTCAACGTCACATCGTTGGTTTCCCGGCAAGGCTTGCTGGGCCATCTTGCTAGCTTCACGCCTGCTCGCTTGACACGTCGCAGGACAGGTGTCATCTGTATTTTTTTCCTATAGGGAGAGGCTGCCATGTGACGAATGACTGCCACTTAGTCACTCTACGACTTGATATCGCATTGATCAATGACGTGGGTCGTGGTGGAGCTAGTGGTTGGTGAGGTGGTCTCATCACCGTGAGTCGAGGAAGGCCCTGCCAGGATGCCTTGGTTGTCTCCTTCTGTGTGTGGCATCGCCCTTTGTTGGGCTCGCCTGCCCGACAAAGGAGGCCATCTCTTGATGGTATCTTGTTTCTATGGCTCCATCCTGGTCCCTCTGATCTGTACGTTAGTCCTTCGAATCTCCTAGTCCCTTGGACTCAGACGTCGGCTGGTGCTTCAATCTTGTTCCGATGCCTGTGCACAGTCTGGGCAACAGACCCAGGGTTTGTTGCACCCACAGAAGCCCCCGGGCCTGCCCCGAACGCGCTGCCGAGGGTCGTCGGGGTAGGGCCAAATAAGTGCACAGGAGGGGTTGCTGAAGTGGCTGGTCTCTTGAGGTCTTCGTTGCTTCTTCATTAGCCTTGATTTTGGACCAGTTTCCGGTTTCTCCGCCCGTCACGCAAAGCCAACAGTGGTGGGGCCACTCCAGTAATGGATCGTGAATGACTTCAACACACGGGGTAGAAACTGCCAGTTCACTCTTCACACCACGCCTTTATCCTTAGCAACATATGCTGCATGCATCGCACGGGGCAGGTAACGGAGGTCCGTGGTGTGGGAGAGCATCTAGGTGAGGGCCCGATCACCTTGAATTGGAGGAGGAGGATGGTGGCCGCCCATTTGTGGGAGCAGCTGCCCTCCCCGGCTCACCTATAAAAGGGAGGGGCAAAGGAGGGCGGAGTCACACATCATCGCATTCCTCCTCTTTTGTCTTCTACTTCTCATCGGATATGCTGAAGAGGAGAGCCTGGGCTAGCCCCCAGGCTCTTGGTTGGGGCTAGTGTTGCCAAATGCTGGCGCTGGCGCTCGAGGAGTGAGCCTGGTCCAAGCTATGGCGAATCTCTTGGTTCCTTTGAGACTCGTCCGGCAGGCGGGGCTGGAAATCATTGGTAATCCCAGCACTGCCCCCTCCCAGAAGTCTTGGGGCTGATGTCGACGAGAGGCATGGCTTCCTGCCCCCCAAGGTGGGGAGCGATGCGCCTCAAGCCCCATGGCTGTCTTGGCCACTCGTCGTCTCCCCGGGGGAGGCGCCGGACCGGAGTCTTGGCGCTTCTCGGGAGCAGCGGTGGTGAGGAGAAAACGAGGGAAGGCAGAGAAGGTGGGTGGCAGGGGTTCAGTTCGAAGCACGATGTCATGGATACCTTCGCCTCTGACCGGCAACCTGCGGCCTCATCTTCCTGCTCTTCCCCTTGCTCCCCGACATCATCATCCCTAGCCTCCTAGGGTGATAGCTGGGCAGGGATATTCTCTTGGTGCCTTCGCCTCCCCTCCAGCAGTCAACCGACTGAGATTTGGTGGATGACTCCACCGGTGCTCAAGTCGGGGCTTCTTGCTGGCTCTGGAGGTGGCGACCAGAGGGTGCCGCCCCATCCTCCGTACCCCTCCTTCGAACCCACACCACTCCTAGTCTTGTCAGGCCGCGCCAGGTGGGTCACGATGGGACCGGGATGGGATCCTGCCTAGGTGCCCTTTTCTCAACTTTTCCTCCTTCCGCCGTAGTGCTTGATGTAGGGAAAACGAAAAGAGGGGATTACGAGGCACTTATCTTTTTTCAATCTTAAATTTGTAGGCACTAGCCAAATTTTAATTTTAATAATGTAATTCCTCGTGTCCCTGTTTGTGTTCTATGATGCTTGTACTCGTATTTGCGTATTCATGAAAAAGATGAACCTTGCCGAGAACCCTTGCCTGTGTTTGTCCATGCAGAGGTGAGATGCCTCTTCAATGTAAATAAAAGAGTTTTTCCCAGCAGGCTATCCTACGGGCACCCTTTTTATCTGTTGGAGAGCTATGTCTACCAGGTGACAGACAAAGGGACCAGCCCGCCGCCAACTTCTTTTTACCAAAGGCCACTGTGACTATCCTGACCGAAGCAACGTTCGAGTCAGGGATGGGAGCATCTAAGCCTCAAAGAGTGGTGAGGTTTTCTTATGCACAAGTTATAGCTTACAGAACAATAACAGACAGGAGGTAGAACTTATCTGTTTGGCTTGCCGGGGGTTGGAGTGTTTTGCAATCTTCTCAACTCCTTGTCAAAGCCAAGTTCACGGTAGGAACCTGCAGCTTCATGCAGATGATAATGAATGCAAGATGCGATCCTCTCCATATGCATATGCAAATGCTCATGAAATGCTTATGCAGTGATCTTGGAATGCTCATGCATGCATGCAATCTTGGTAGGGGCCCCCCAAAGTGCTTCTTTATTTTCTCTTGCACAGGGTCATCGCCCCGGCTTTGTACAAGGAGTCACATGCAGTTGTGGCAAGGCGTGTACAAAATGGTGGCTGCCAGGCAGGGCCCGATAGCCGCGCCTTATGGGTACAACTTGCGGAGATGCTCAATATTCCATGAGTTTTGCAACTGAGTTCCATCTCCAGTTTCCAAACAGACTGCGCCAGGTCTGGTGACTTGTACTACCCTGTAAGGGCCTTCCCACTTTGGTGACAACCTGTTTATACCATAGGCAGACTGAACGCGCCTTAGGACAATGTCACCTTCCTCAAAACACCGGGCATTAACCCTGTGGCTATGATAGCGACGCAGGGCTTGCTGATAGCGTGCAGCACGCGTAGCATCCTAGAGACGGTTCTCCTCGAGTAGCACAGCATCGTCACGCCGGTGCTGATTTTGCACTACTTCATCGTAGGCAAGTAGTCGAGGCGACCCATAAATGAGTTCTGCGGGGATAACTGCTTCTGCCCCATAGACTAGGAAGAAGGGAGTTTGCCCGGTAGCTTGGTTGGGTGTCGTTCTGAGGGACTATAGAACTACCAGCAGCTCCTCGATGCACCGCCTGCCGTGCTTCTGCAGTGTATCAAAGGCTCTCGTCTTGAGTCCGCCCAACACTTCAGCGTTCGCCCTCTCAGCTTGTCCAATGCTCCGGGGGTGTGCCACTGAGGCAAATGGAATCTTGCATCCGAGGGCATGAACATATTGCATGAAAGCACGGCTCGTGAACTAGGTGCCGTTGTCAGTAATGATCCTTGCCGGAACTCCAAAACGACACACCAGTTCTTTCAAGAACTTGATAGCTGACTGAGCAGTGACGTTTCTCACGACAGTCACTTCTGGCCACTTTGTAAACTTATCGATAGCAACAAACAAGAATTCAAAGCGCTCGATTGCTCGGGTGAAGGGGCCGAGGATATCAAGCCCCCAGACCAAAAATGGCCATCATAGAGGGATAGTTTGAAGAGCTTGGGCAGGCAGGTGGGTTTTCTTGGAATGGAACTAGCAGGCTTCACATTTGGTGACTAGATCGACCGCATCTTGGAGGGCTATGGGCCAATAGAATCCTTGTCGGAATGCTTCGCAACTAATTCCCTTGATCCAATGTGGGAGCCGCACATGCCTTTGTGTATCTCAGCCAGCAGTTCATTTCCTTCTTCTCGACAGACACACTTCAATTTCACACCATCGGGCCTCCTTGTACATAGTTTCATAAAAAAATGATACATATTGGCCCTCTGGGCTACTTTTGCAGCTTCATCTTGGTCGCCCGGAAGCTCTTTGGTTTGGAGGAAGTGGACAATGCGCCTTGCCCAAGTTGGAGCCTAGGGCTCGGCAACAAGGACTAGAGGCACATCCTCTGCTGCGGGAGCACATGCCTCGTTCGTGGGGTCCATGTGCCCGGCTGGAGGGTGTGGTCCGGCAGGCTGTGAGGAGTTGTTTCCGGCAGGGTGTCTACTAGGAGCGGACGGCTCTACTCAGAGAGGCTTACCGGAGTCCAACTTTCTCCTCTTCTGGTCCATTGTTGCTGCGGATATGGAGTGCTGAGTGAGATGGAGAACAAAAGTCCCCGGTTCCATGGGAAGCTTCTGCGCAACAGACGTTGACAGATGATCAACTATGCCTCCATCAATGGGCTTTGGTAATCCTTGTTGACTTGTCTCACCACAAGCTTTGAATCTCGTCGAATGATCAGTTTCTTAATTCCCAATTCAGCTGCAATCTTGAGCCTGACAAGGTGCCCTTCATACTCAGCTGTATTGTTCATAGCTTTTTCCCGGGTAAAACGGATTTGGACGATGTACTTCAAGTGCTCCCCGGAGGGGGCGACAAGTAGCATGCCAGCTCCTGCACCTTGTAGGGAAAAAGCACCATCAGACTACATAATCCATTCTTTGGGCGATTCCTTGCTGGGGATAACTATCTCTGTCACTTCCTCATCAGGGGTTGGCGTCCATTCTGCAATAAACTCTGCCAATGCACTACTCTGAATAGTTGATGTGCTCTCAAACTTCAAACCAAATTTGGATAACTCCAAAGCCCACTCCACTATTCTGCCGGTAGCCTTAGGGTTTTGGAGTATCCTCTGCAATGGGAAACGAGTGATAACCGTGACCTCATGGGGTTGGAAGTAGTGGCGCAGTTTCCATGAGGCCATGATGAGACCAAAGATCATCTTTTGCACGCCAAAGTACCTTGATCTAGCCACTTGTAACAGGGAGCTAACAAAGTACACTGGGCGCTGCACCACCTTCTTCCTTCCTGCGTCCTTGCGGTTGCTCTCATTGAAGTGCTTATTGCTGTCCTGATCCTTCTCTGACTCTGCCGGTCCGTGCTCACTCGCTGCCTCATCCACTTCTTGCTGCGCTAGCAAGGTTGCACTGACCACCTGGTTGGTTGCCGCTAAGTACATGTCAGGACCCCAATCCTATGTCACACCGATCTAGCATGTAACACATCATATCACTTTGTGGCCTCACGCACGGTAGTCCCTCGGGTGCCACCTTACTTAGCCCGGGACTATTTGCGCCTTTTGGCTCACGTATATGATAGTGTGGCTGGCATCCATATGACAAAGAACCCGGTCCGACATGACTAGTCGTAAACCCAAAGTGGCATTAACTTACAGGGACAGGCATACATGACCCAGCAACGAACGTGTCGGTCATCAGCGAGTGAATCCTAGCTGTAGCAGCCGGGCTAGCAGGACTCTGGTAGACACCACGTGACATTTCCCCGAAGGGACAGACACAGGAACGAAGAAGGACACATGCTAGCCAGCCTAAGTGTTCCAGAGCAGTAGCAATCTACCAAGGGTCAGTGGAAGCACTAGGAGACATTTCTCGGTGAGAGAGGCTACCAAGGGTAAACAACTAGGTTGTCGGATCCCACACATACCAAGCATTTCAAATTGTACACACAATATGCTCGATATGTGCAAATACAACATGGCTTCACAACAAAACTCTACAACTCAAAGAATTTATTCATTAGGCTCCGAGGAGCCAAGTAATACAAACATGGGTCTCATGACCCAACATACAGAGCATACAAGCAACAAACGGAAGCATAAACATGTCTGAGTATAGGAAACTACAAATGAAAAAGCCTAAGAAGCCTGACTATCTACAAGACCCTCCCAAGGGTACAAGAACATAGCTGAGGTAACAAGCTAAACGTCGAAGTCCATGCGGAACTACTAGTGAGACTGAAGTCTCTCTGCAAAAACATAAATTAAGAAAATGTGAGTACAAATGTACCCAGCAAGACGTACATCAGAACTATCTACATATGCATCAGTATCAACAAAGGGATGGTGGGGTTTAACTGTAGCAAGCCAGCTTCAACTCAATGGCTATCCTGACTACGTCTGCAAGTAACTCTTTTTAGGTGGCGCACACGAGTCCACATATTCACCAATCAATACACCTCTATGGATCTTCTCCCGTCTCCCTATGAGAACGCCATCCATAGCACTCACGCTTATCTTGTGCATTTTAGAGTATCCACTTTCACTTGTCTATGAACTATATAGGCAACCCAGAGGTCCTTTACCGCGGACGCGGCTAATCAAATAGATCATATTAACCCTACAGGGGTGTACTTCTACACACACGCTGTAACACCCATAATGCGGCTATATCTCTCACATATCAGGGCAAGACTTACAGGCATAGCTGCATGGTGGTGTTGTCGCAAGAGGGGTAATCTTCACACAATCCCATGTACCGAATAAGAAAGGGATAAAGAGTTGTCTTACAATCGCCACTTCACACAAATAACAAGTTAAACATACATCATCTAGAGTAGCAGATTCTTCATGATGCCAATGACTTCTTCATCATTCGAGTCATGGCCTTTTATTGGACTCAATGTCTTCGACAGAATGCAATAGACAGTTCTTGAGGCTTGACCAGGCTTCAGCGGCTTCATCAACACTTGCATGTAGTGAGCGGTAAGTTCAGGTTCATGGTATAGGCAACGAGCGCCTTCAACGGGAGGACTGACAGGCAGGGCATGAAGCAATTCAGAGGCCGGTACTTTGAAGTGAGTATTCTCTGTCATCCAGTCCATTACCCAAGAGTTCACATCATAAGCATCTCCTGTGATGTGTAGCGTTGCATAGAACTGAAGAATTAGCTCTTCATTTCAATCAACAATATCAGTGCAAAAGTTGAGCAGTCCAGCGTCATGAAGAACACTGAGGACTGGCATGAAGCAAGGCAGTGATTCCGTGTCCACATGAGGAATATGCTCATGGTCGAAGACATTGTCTTTGTTGAAAAGCAGCGAAGAATAGAACTTGGCTTGGCTGGCAGTCCAGAAACGCTTCCTCCTAAGACAAGCAGAGTCATATGGGTTGTAATCCGTGAAGAATACGTGCTCGTGGAAGAACTCATCGTCCTTAAATTTTTGCTTCTTTCAGAAAGGATCCCTTAGTTTGGGCTGAGGAGTATCAGTTAATTGCATCACAACATCAGGAATCGCAATCTCAGGATCCACAGGCTGAGGAAATTTAGTGCCTTCATCAGTTGTAGCCTGGGTCTGCAATTCTTCATCAACTTGAACATCAGCACTAGTGGCTGGAATCTCGTCATGAATAGACGGAGTGGGGTGAGTTTCTTTACAACCCATTTGAACTTCAGTTCACACTTGGGACTGAGGAATTTGTTGCAGGGGAGTGAACAAAGGATAATTGGGGTGTTGACTTTCCCAAAAGTCATCATTCATCACAGGCGTTGTGCACCCAATGTCCACATCCTCATATTCATCACTCATTTCTTCAACGCCGGCCTCGTCACTAGTGAACTAAGGCGTGGGCGATTTGACAACTGGGGTTGAAGGGATTGCATCCACTTCAATTTCTTCATCCAACTACTCTGAAGAAACAGTAGAAGGAATATCTTCATCGGATCCGCCTGGGATCACATATTCTTCATCAAAAGGAACGAGTTCCTTTGATGGCATGCTTGAGACTGGAACAACATCTATCATATTATCAAAAGAGCTGGTCAATTTCTTCATCTTCTTTGGAGCTGAAGATTATGATGAAGTTGATGCTTTCCTTTTCTTCACAGCTGCATGCTTCACAGCCTTGATCTTCTTCGCTTTTGAGGGACAAGGAAGAATATGACTTGGTGTAGGTGTAGGAGGAGCAGATGAAATTGGTTCAGTTTCTTCAGGCACAACTGATGCAGTTGCCCTGGCATGATCAGTTTCTTTAGGCAAAACGGTTGAAGCTTCAGCTGTCCTGACAATTTCTTCAGGCGCAACACTAGTGGTTGCCCTGGCAGTTTCATTAGCGGCTCGAACGCAGTCATCAGCCCTGGTACTAGCAGATTCATCAGCAACCTGATTTTCATCAGCGGTGCTGGCATGATCTTCTGTAGGCTGAGCAGATACCTCAACCTGAGGAATTTCTTCTTGCATTGGGCTGCAACATTGGTAGTCAACTTCTCAGTTATCTTCACAAATCTGACCTTGGCTCCAAGCCAGTTAGCGTAGTAGCGATCAAATTCATCACTCAGATTCTTGATCTCTGATTGCATAGCTACAAGTTCTTCAGGTGAAAGCTTCAAGAAGTTTTGCTTCAGAAAATGCGCTTTCTTGTACCGCGCTTTCTTCACCTTCCTCCCCTGTTCATATTTCCATTTCTCTTTGTTAATGAAGGCAGTCACCACATGACTTTGACTAGGAGTGAGGTTCATCTCAGGCAGAGGTGTGTTGGGGTCCATGTGCCACAAGTCGATGAAGTCGAGGATCAACTCTGGATCCAGCATCAATGGCACATTACTGCCTTTGGCTCTAGCGGACCTGTGCTGCCTGTCTCTGATGGTTTCAGCGAGTTCTTCATCATCAGCTTCGTTGTCATCATACGGTACTTGGAAGGCGACCTGCTTCTTGTGAGGACTTGGTCGAGAACCTCGTCCAGCAGTGGCCTTTTTCTTCAGCAAGGTGGGCCAGTTGAGGAATGCGGAGGAGCAGAAGGACTTGTAGAGGCTCCTGAGGCATTATAGATGCCTGTTGTCCTTTGGCACGAGGCGAGATGCGCAGGTGCTGATGATTTGGAAGGAGGAGCTGAGGATTTTGGAGGATCTGGTGCAGCATGAGGAATTGGCCGTGAGGGCTTTACAGAACTTGGCCGTGAGGGCATTGCTGAGGAGCTTTTCCATGAGGGCATAGGAGTTGAAGCACTGGACCTGTGAGCAGGCTTCTTGGGCATAGCCTTTTTAGGCTTTCTAGTAGAGGCCTCAGCAGTGGCAGCCGCAGAATCTTCATTAAATTTCTTCACTGCTTCTTTTGCCATTTTGGCCAGCTTAGCTTGACACTTGGCCCATTCCTTGGGAAATTCCTCACCTCTTCTGATGCTAGAGGGATCAACAACTTGGCCAGGTGCTAATGGAGGTCTTGGGCATGGAGGGTGTACATCGAATTTCTTCATGTACTTGGGTGTAATGTAGCGATATTCCCTCCATTCCCGTGCCCATCTCCTCTCTATCTTTTGTATGCGCACCTTGCGCTGATTTTTGGTCACCTTGCCATGTTTGGCCTCATCAGGAGTGCAATATTCATCATAGATATCCTCAGGGATTTCAAACGCTGTGTTGACTTCCAATTTCTTACCTCCCTTCCGAGGTTTCTTGCCATCTGCCATTTTCTTCAGCTAAGGATTTTGAACTATTGAGTTCTCTGAAGAGGTATGCAACTTTTCTTCGAGGAACGCTTCAAATGAGTTAAGTTGATGAGAACCTAGAGATTCAGCAGCGGACATGTGTACCTGTGAACAGAGTATAGTTGCGAAGAATTTGGAGAGGTCATATGCATTCTCAGAAGTTTTTGCAAAAAGAACAAGTTCGAGGAATTTGTCGGATTTCGGGTTCCGGCAGACCCTTGATGTTCGAACACTGGGGTGCGCGTGGAGATTTCACCTACTACCTACCTGCACTCCTCCTCCTTGCTAGGATCTAAACTACGGAAAGAACAACACAGGAGACACAGGGTTTATACTGGTTCGGGCCACTGTTGTGGTGTAATACCCTACTCCAGTGTGTGGTGTGGTGAATTGCCTCTTGGGCTGATCTTGGCTGGGGCGATGAACTGCGGGGAGGAGTTCAGTCACACTTCTCTCTCTCTCTGATCCTTTCTTTTTCTCTCCTCCGTTCCCCCTATTTCCTTCCAAAAAACCCCCCTTTGCTCTGTGGGTGGCTGGTCCTATTTATAGAGGCCCTGGTCCTCTTCCCAAATATCGAGTGGGAAGGGAGCCAACAATGGCGGGCTAATTTGAAGGGGGACAGCTAGTATCAGCTATCCTGACAAAAGTAGTCTTCGCCTGCACAAAGCTCTGGTGATGACACCGTCTCGGGCTCCACGATGACCTCTGTCTCATAGTCCTCATGGTCTTGGTCTCATTGCACCGAAATGGCAACCTTTGCCTGATGCCTCGGTACTCCGCGGCTGCACTTGCCACCTTTGCACCAAAGACGAAAGGAGGACACCACGCGGGCTGGCACCCGCCTGGCGCCCTTGGTCATCATGGCTTGCGTCACGGGCACCTCATGAGGTACCCCGCCTTGGTCTCTCCGCCTCCTCGTGAGCCAGCCTGACGAGGCCGTGCCTGAGGAAGCTCCGCGTCGTCTGCCCCACAAGGCTTGGCCCCTCGCGAGGGTCTTGGTTTTGTGTTGGTGAAGATGGGCCGCACTGTGCCCCCCTTTGAGCCACGCCGCAGGCCGCAGGCAGGCAAGTATGGGGACCCCCGTTCCCAGAACGCCGATAGTAGCCCCCGGGCCCAAGGCGCGCCCGGACTTGGCCGTGCAGGGAGGCGGAAGGGCAAGAGCGAAGCTCCGCGGGCCCTAACAGCCTGTGGCCTTGGGCGCCGCGTGGCGGTTGATTGGACGTGGGCGGCACTGTTCCCCCACGCCCTCCTTATTTTGCGCCATGCTAGGCGGACCCGTAGTCGTACACAACCATTCCCCTGTTTGGTTGCTCGAGCGCCCTCTGTCCTTCCTCCGCTCGAACTCTGGTTTCTGTTTTCAACTCAATCTTGAACCTCCCCCCCCCCTTCCCGTGACCATGGCTCCGACGAAGAAGGGAAGAGGGAAGAAACCCGTGTCTCCGCCTTTCCCGCCGCCGTTGGCGGCCCCCGCCGAGGGCTTGGGCAAGGTCGGCTTGGCTCTGGCCACCATCTTCAATGAATGCGGGAGGACGACGGCCTGGCCCGCGTCCCACTTCTCCATCGACAGGATAGCCACCGAGGTCCCGTATTTTGCCGACGCCCTGTGGGCGGGTCTGGTTCCTCCCTTTTATGATTTCTTCAATGCCGTGCTTTCCCATTATCAGATCCACATGATGCATCTGGGTCCTGAATCCATCACTCTCATTTCGGTCTTCGCCTTTGTTTGCGAGGCTATGATGGGCATCCTTCCTTCGGTTGCCTTGTTGCGCCACTTCTTCTCGCTGCGCCTTGTTGACCCTGCCCAATGCTGGGCGTGTGTGAGCTTCGTTGCCGCGCCTGAGTCGGCGGCCTCTGGGTTTGACTTCAAGCTCCCTCTGCCCGCGGCTGGGTTCCGCGAGCGGTGGCTGTATGTGGATGCTGGGGTGCCCAGCCCCTACTGTCGGAGCCAACTTCACCTACTGTCCCCAATTCGGGTTGGGGCCAGGAGACGCTTGAGAGCCCCCGGCTCGTCTTCGTCTGGCACCGCTTCGCGTTCTTGAGGTCACTCGGCGCGACAGCGCCCAAGGTGGTGAAGGAGTTCCTGCTACGCCGCGTTGCTCCTCTCCAGCACCACTCCCGCCGGAATTGGTCCTTCAGCGGGCGCGATGATCGTATGAGGCTCCAGGAAGAGGACCTGACGCCTGAAGTGCTGAGGACGGCGCTCTTGACCCTGACGGGGGACCCCAACCCTGGCAGCATCCAGCAGGGAGGGGCCTTGCTGTACCTCTGCTAGAGCGGGGGCAATTTTGTGAGGCAGATGCCTATCTTCGATGAGTGGGGGCCGCGCCCCGCCGGCCTCCAGGGGCCTCACGAGAACCTAGTGGTGGTGACCGCCCTTCCAGTCGGCCAAGGTGGCTCTTCCTCAAGTGGCGGAGCAGGGAGGCACGAGGCGCCGGTGGCCGAGGGGGCTACCGGCGGGGCGCCAGCGCCGGGCGATGCTCATGAGGAAGCAGTTATCGGGGCCCATGCCGCTGAGGCTGCGGGTGACAAGCAGCTTCCCTCTACGCCTACGACCGGGGCCACTGAGGCTCCAGTGGCTTCTCTTGGCGAGGCGATTGGCGGCGCACATCAGGCAGGCGCCCCTGACGCAGATCGCCTTGGCGCTGCATCTTCGTCGCAGTTGATCCCTGCACCCGACTCTTAGGCCGCTTCCGCGTGGACTTTGAGGCCCTCCGGAAGAGAAGGGAGGCCCTGGGCGACGATTACCCTTGTCGCCTGCTGAAGTGTAGGAAGTACTTCGCCACTGATGAGTAAGCCTTCTCCTTTCCCAGCTCCCGATCCTTCTGTTGCTCTTACTGACCATTGCTCTTACTGAGCCACGCCGCAGGCTGCAGGCAGGCAAGTCTGGGGACCCCCGTTCCCAGAACGCCGACAGAATTTGACTAGCTGAGTCTTGAGGAATTTCACTAAGCGTTCTTTGATTTAGGTTCCAGAGTTGTACAGATTTGAAAATCCACGCAATTGAGGAATCTTGAAGAAAAATATTTGTCGAATTTCGGGTTCCGGCAAAACCCTTGAGGTTCGAACACTGGGGTGCGCACGAAAATCTCTCCCCCTCCCTAGCTCACACATTGTATGATCTCACGGCCTAGCTCGATGAACCCTAAGAACATGAGACACAAGATTTATACTAGTTCAGGCCACCATTGTGGTGTAATACCCTACTCTAGTTTGGTGTGGTGGATTGCCTCTTGGGCTGAGGATGAACAGTTACAGAGGAAGAACAGCCTCACGAGGAGAGGTGTTCTTGTGCTTGGTGAACTTGAATGGTTGGGGTGATATGGATTCTATGTAGGTCCCAATCCCTTTGACTCTATGGTAGTGGCTAGTCTTATTTATAGAGGCCCTGGTCCTCTTCCCAAATATTGAGCGGGAAGGGATCCCACAACGGCCAAATTCGAAGGGAGACAACTAGTAAAAGCTATCCTGACAAAAGTAGTCTTCGCCTGCCAAAGGCTCTAGTGGTGACGCCGTCTTGGGCTCCACAAGGACCTCCGTCCTGCCGTCCTGCTGGTCTTGGTCTTGTTGCACCGATACGGAAATCTTTGCCTGATGCCTCGGTACTCCTCATATGCGCTTGCCCCTTTAGCACCAAAGAGGAAACGAGGACGCTGCACGCGCTGGCACCCGCCTATCTCCAGGCGTCATGGCTTGCATCACAGAAACCTTGTGAGGTGCCCTTCACCTTGATCTCTCCGACCCTCCCGAGCCAGCCTGGTATGGCCGCCCCTGAGGAGGTCTTCCATCGTCCGCCTCGAGAGGCTTGGCCCCTCGCGAGGGTCTTGAATATTTGCTGGTGAAGATGGGCCGTACAGGGCCGCTGGTGGAGCCACACCACGGGCCACAGGCAGGCAAGTCTGGGGACCCCCGTTCCCAGAACGCCGACAGTAGCCCCCATGCCCAAGGAGCGCTTGGGCTTGGCTTCGAGGAGAAGCCAAAGGGCAAGCGTGGAGCGCCGCGGGCCCCATCAGCCTTTGGCCACGGTTGGCGCGTGGCGACCGATTGGACGTGGGCGTCTCCGCTTCCCCACGCTGCCTCGGCAACTGCCCGACTTGACGGGTCCTTGCTGCATGCAGAAAAAGATCATTATTACCTTAGATCGTGGAGGCTGGCGGTTGGCCTCCCCTTGGCTATAAATGGGAAGTGGGGGTGGAGCCCCCGTCACCCATCTCTAGATTGCTTCTCCTGCTTCTTCTTCTTCCTTGATCCACTTCTCGATTGTGTAGTCATGGCGCCGATATGGAGGTTCTCAGCCACGGAGAAGGGCAAGACTCCCCTCAACGAGCCGAGCTACTCCCGCCGAAGAAGAGGAGGTCCCATCATCGTGAGATGGTCATGAGGCCGGTAGTGTCGAGGCCGTGGTAGGAGAGGCAAGCTCCTGGGTACCCGTTGCCTTTGTACGCTCGCGCTGACGGTTCCGGAGGGAAGAGCGATGAGCGCCGCCGCCTACGCCAATGCCGCGGTCGCCGTGCCATGGAGACGCACGCCGTCGCCCCAGGGGTCCATGCCGCGAACTCCTCGCGCGAGTTCGTGCTATGGGCGGGGATGCCTCCGAGCACTTGGATTCGCTTCCTGCAGTTCTTCACCGCCAAGATTGCGCCGAGGGGTCCTCTCGAGCTTTGGCTGCACCATGCTGACTGCAACGCCCCGGCGACTGGAGCGGAGGTTGAAGCCGGCGCCTCCGGGAGGATCTTCATGACTCGAGGCTGGGGCGAGGTCGCCCGAGTCTGCCGTGCCGAAGGAACCCTCGCCATCCACTTCGAGTATGACAACACCACCACACTACTCTTCAAGGTCTTCAACGAGGAAGGCTATAGCTTGGAGTGCTTCCCTGAAGGGGGTCGCCAGGACGACGCAGCGGCTGGCAACGGGCCTGCCGCTGGCCTTGCCCGCAGCTCCTCCAACGACAGCGGTGATCTCCTGGTGGTCCAGCGACTCTCCCGAGCTCGTCGAGTCTCCGAAGACGAGCGATGACAGCTACGTGCCCCCAAGCTATTGCCGGGCCCGGAGCAAGGCCGCCGCGTCCGGCCGCCGCCGTCGTTGATCTGGATGGGGTTGGCGCCTGCCCCTAGTGGCCCACTGTTGATGATGGCGTCGGTGATGTCTAGCGCATGTAGATAGAGCACCTAGGAATTCCCTTCTTTTTGTTCCCTGCAAGGAATCAAAATGGACCCCGCGGGGGTGTGTAAAGCGTCTATAATGTCTTTTGTCGATATTATCCTTATTGTGAAAATTTGCGAGCGCACGTCCTGTTGAGGCTCGCTCTCCCCTTTCCAATCCTGAAGGCAGCTTGGTGATCTACACTGACAGGTCCCGGTACCAAGGAAGGCTGCAGTCGTCGTTGCTATGCCAGGTCGTGATGCCGTGGTCAAGGCTAGGAGTTGAGCGGCCCAAGGTCCAGTAAGAGCTCCTGAGGCGTGATGCTCAAGAGGTCCCCTTTAGCGCGCAAGTAGCCACCTGATGATGGGAAAGGGAGGCGATATTGCCGCACCAGGGCAGCGAAAAGGCGAGAATCTTATGTCGTAGCGCTGGGTTGGTCCAGGTACAAGACTTATCTTTGGCATTCTAGAGCCGGTTTCTTGTGTCGCACTGGACTTAAGCGTCGGCAGCTGCTGGGTAGCTAGGTTAGGACCATGCAGGCCTCCCCCTCTTCTCCATGCTCTTCCTGGTTCTCTACGTCCTCAGGTCCCGGCCCTCGAGCGAGCTAAGTAGCCGCTGGTATGCCAGGTCGCGATTCCATGGTCAAGGCTAGGGGGTGAGGGCTGGAGAGCCAGTAAGAGCTCCTGAGTCGCGATGCTAGCGAGCCCCCCTTTTAACGCGCATGCGAATTACATGGGAGAAGAGAGAGAGTCCATGGTACTGCCCGCTATAGTCCTCATGAAGTTCCTGCTAGTTCGCGCGAGGAGGGGCGCAAATCGCCATGGTGATTGCTGGTCCGTCGCTGGCTTGTGGGAGGGGACTCCCTACTGCGGAGAGCCCCCGGGGCGTGTACATCCCCGCCCTGACATGTGGCTTGCACGATAGGGCTAGACGAGGTGTATCTGGGTGCTCATGTGCCAGCGCAAGACTCACGAGGCCCTACCTCAAGACGGGTTGCGCCTAGTCTTGGTTCTTGATGACTGTGGCGTTCCTGCGAGATGGTTAGACAACCTGCACTGAGTGGATTTCCTTAGGCTATCGCGCGAGAAGGCCAAGAACCAACGACCCCAGGATATGACATGAACGGGGCCGGCCCGCCAGACAGAGCTCAGTTGTTGGATTTATTGACGCTGGAGGGACGGGCCCGAGCACCGACGCCGTGCCTAGCCTTCTTATACGAAGGGTCATGAAGAAAGACAATCGGGGCGTGGCTCCCATGGTGGGTGATAATCAAGCAGGTAATAACGATAGATAGATTATGCATGAAAAGCAACTAGCTAAGGGAAATGCGAGAACGATACATGCCACTGGGTTGAACCCGAGCGGCCTGGGGTTGATGCAGCCCGAGGGGCACTCCTAGCAGAGTGAACTAAAGATGCAAGCGGATACATGCCGCAGGGACGGACCCATGCAGCCTGGGGATGATGCAGCACAGGGGGCCCTCCCAGCTGAATGAACTTGGAAAAATGTCACCTGGTTTGGTTGCCGAAGGAGTGTTGGGGTAGCTGAACACACGTAGCGAAGAATTCGCTTCTCACGAGCTGCCGAGACCCTGAGCCTCAGGAGGCTCTAGAAGCTCAATTGGCCTCAGGAGGACCGTCTCCATCTCCGCCAGGACCGCATGGTGCCTTGCCTCCTGACACGCCAGAATGCTCCGCAGATTGCGCTGGAAGGTGGCAGCCATGCTCGGCAGGCCGAACGGCAGGCGAACGTAGCTATAAGGTGGGACCTCACACCGGCGAGCACGTGAAGGCCAGAAGCGCTCTTGAGATGCGGCCCTGTTGAGCCCTGGGATGTCGATGCATATGCGTAGCTCACCACCCTTGCCTGGGTGGGGAGCAACGCTAGGTGGGCGGCGGTCGCCGCGTATTGCTCTTGCTTCCTGAAGCTCCTGAGATGCCTTGTTGATGAACTCCTGAGCGCCGGGCGCTCCTCGCCCAGCGTCCTCCCGAGGGAAACGTGCCGTGAAGCATGCCTCCACATGGTGCCTGAGCGCTTCCCTCGTGATGTTGGCTAGGAACGAGACCCTCAAGAAGAGAGCCCCCGAGCCCTTCTCGAGGAGGGCGTCGGGCGCGCCTCCCTATGCAAGGGAGGGAGGCACCCTAGGCGCTGGCGCGGATCCTGAAATGGCGCTGCTGGAGGTGCCGCTCCCTTGAGGCCCAGTGCGGAGTAGCTGCTTCTTCTTCTTGGGGTTGGCCTCAGGAGGGTACTGTGCACTCGCGCTGTCAGGGTCTTCGATTGATGCAGCTTGGAAGGCGCGCTCGAGGGAGCACACCGTGTCTCTTTCTTCGCAAGGGACCGTGGTGATTCCGCCGCTTCCCGGCATCTTAAGCACGTTGTAGCCATGGTGGGTGACTGGCATGAATATGGCCAGTGCTGGGTACCCGTGGATGGCATTGTACGGCAGGCGCATGTGGGTGACATCGAAGTCGATGAGCTCAGTGTGGTAGTTCTCGCGCTAACCGAAGGTGATAGGGAGGCGAACTTGCCCTATCGGGATGGTGGAGCCGTCAGTCACCCCCAAGAAATGCTTGGTGGGCAGGAGCTAACCGTATGGTACTTGGAGGCTTTTGAACGTCTTGACGGACAGGACACTGAGTCCCACGCCACCGTCGATGAGGGTCTTGGTGACTTGAACATTGCTAATGACGGGTGAATAGATCATCGGGAGGACTCCAGTGGTTGTCGCGCATTTGAGCTGGTCCGCCGAGCTAATGGTGATGGCGTACTTGGACCACCTCAGCGGGTGCGTAGCCTCGAGCTTGGGGAGGGATGCATTCACTTCGCGGGAGAACTGATTAAAGATGCGCTGGGGGGCTAGGGCCTGAGTGCCAACATATCTAGCAAATACTTCACCATTCTGATTTTTGAACATTTTATAGTTGGAGTCAAATGATTCATCAGAAAAATATGAAGATTCAGATGTAAAGCCAGATAAAGTAGATGGATCCACTGAATGTGCCTTTGCAACAACCCATGAGGTTTTGGGATACTGCTTAGGTTGCCAGTAGGTCCCATCCGCGTTGAGTTTTCTCTCAAAGGCAATACTCTCTTTCCTAGGGTTCCTGTTCAGGATCTTCTTCTTAAGCACATCACAAAGAGCCTGATGCCCTTTGAGGCTTTTGTACATGCCTGTCGCATACATTTCCTTCAGCCCTGCATGGTCAGTGATACTAGCAGCATCCTCAGATGAGGAATTAGTGATAGCACAGACAATTGAAGAATTTGCAGCAATAGAAGCATTTGAACATTCAGGTGAAGAATTAGCAGTTTCACGTTCAATGCATTTCAAACATGGAGGAATAAATTCATCCTGAGTAGCACTGATTTGTTGAGCAAGTAATGAATGACGCTCCTTCTGAAGATCTTCATAACTCACTCTCAACTGTTCAAGATCTTGCTTTCTTTGAATAAATTCATAAGAAAGCTTCTCATGGTCAGATAAGAGAGTGTTGTGATGACTCTGAAGATTGTCAAACTTGGACTGAAGTCTCTGAAGATTTTCAGTCAAAATTTTCGTGCGATCCATTTCTTCCCCCACCATATCATCGCTTTTATCTAGCATGTTTTGAACTTTTTCAAGAGCCTTTTGCAGTATTACAGCAATCTTAGAAAGTTTAGAATAGCTAGGTTTGATGTTTTCATCAGATTCATCCTCACTTGGTTCAGAGGAGGGATATTTGAGTACCTTTGAACCCTTTTCCATGAAGCAACACTACAAAAAATACACTTTCGTGATGATACGTGTTTGTCACAGTAGGTCGCGTTTTCTATCATGCATGTACATCCATGACGATTTTATGACAGAATCAAGATAGTCATACTTGTGCTGTCGTAGAAGTGTTCCATGACATTACCAAAATTATCATCATGGAAGTGTCCACTTCCATGATGATAAATCGTGCGTCACAGAAGTGCTTTCGTCAAGGGTGACCGACACATGGCATCTACCGTAACAGAACGCCGTTAAGCTATCTGGTCGGGTTTTGGATCCGATAACCCGTTAACAGCCCCAGCCAATGGGGATTTTCCATGTGTAAAATCATCATTGGCTGGAGGAGACACATGTCAGGTCCGCGTTGGCACAGGTGTCACTCATCCAATGGGTGAAACGCGCCTATGATATGTGACACGTGGACTGGCCCACCAAGTTTAAATGGGCCGGCCCAACTGAAGGCCCACAAGATTTTGCAACCATAATGGGCCGGCCCAGCTCAAGGCCCACGAGATTTTGCGGACCATAATGGGCTGGCCGAGCTAAAGGCCCACAAGATTTTGCGGGCCATAATGGGCCGGCCTAGGTAAAGGCCCACAAGATTTTTGTGTGCCATAATGGGCCGGCCCAGGTAAATCCCCACAAGATTCTTGCAGATCATAATGGGCCGGCCCAGCTAAAGGCCCACGAGATTTCACCAACATTAATGGGCCGACCCAGCTATAGGCCCACAAGATTTTGAGGACCCTAGTAGGCCGGCCCATTAACTAGC
Source organism: Triticum urartu (assembly GCF_056163025.1). Lineage (NCBI taxonomy): Eukaryota > Viridiplantae > Streptophyta > Magnoliopsida > Poales > Poaceae > Triticum > Triticum urartu. The sequence goes on along the minus strand of NC_141873.1, from coordinate 185,905,322 downwards.
TGCCATGTCTTGGGCCAAATGTCGGCCCATATTTGATCTGATCCATTAATGGCTGCCACGCTTCGAGCCTAATAGTGGCCCATATGAGATCCGACCCGTTAAAAGCTTACCATGTTCTGGGCCAAATTACGGTCCAGATCAGGTCCTGCCCTTTAAGAGGCTTTGGGCTCAATTATGGCCCATATCAGATTCGGCCCGTCAACTGGACACTATGCTTTTGGGCCCACTTGCTAAAGGCCCACTTAGTAATTCGGCCTGATATAAGTTTTGGCCTGTTAAGGGCCCGTTTAACATTTCGGCCCTATATTAATTTCGGCCGGTTAAAAGCCCGTCATATAGTTGGGCCTAACTACGGCCCGGTTTGCATCCGGCCTGCTCGCAGCTGATATCTGATTGGGCAAAACAAGGACCGAGACAATTTTGGCCTGTTAAAAGCCCGTGATTTGATTCGCACAATCATGGGCCGGGGTTCATTTCGGGCTGCTGCCAGCCCGTGAGCTGTTCAGCATGTTTCAGGCCCAACCTACATCGTGATTGCATGACGGCCCAATTATGTACCGTAATTTTACGGTTTGGCCGGTTTACTGGGAAGACAGGATATATATACAGTAAAATAACTGCAGGATGGTGAATAAGAAAAAACCTAGACTATACAATAAAGAAATTATGGCATATTACATCCAATAGGCATCAAAGTTCGCCACTATGATAATAAAGCACAAGCAGACAGCAGATTACATACACTGGGCATCAAAGATCGCCACCAGTGCAAATAAACACGCCGACAAAATAATATACAAAACCGACAGCACTTCAATAGAGTTCAAGAAAGGTTAGCCCTACTGGGGAGCTGCAGCGCAAGCAGCTGAGCAAGATGATGAGACTGCGCTTGTTCAACACTTATATCTTCCTCAGTGTGAAAGATAAACAAGCAAACAGATGACATGTTTTGCACATAAAAGTATCATTGCTGACAATTCATCACATTTCTTACTGATGAATAAAGTGACACAGTTTAAAATTGCATTAACACAATATGGTATTGTTCAGGTCAAGACATGGCAGGAAATAACATTGTGAAGAAGTTGGCAGCTTCACGACACCACTAGATTACAGATCAAGAACTCATAAGTATCAATGGTTAGTGTGTTGTCAATTTATACCATTTCAGATCGGCAAATAAAGAGACGGTTTAAATAATAGTAGAATGATATGACATTGTTCATTAAGACATTGCAGAATATGACATTGTGTTGTAGTCGGTAGGTTCACCACACCACTGGATTACAGATGAAGAACAGAAGCATACATGCAGTGCAAAAGAAGATCACTTGCTCTGTATAGTTTAATTTACATGGTATGAAGAAGGAACTTCGTTGTACAACTGAAAACTTAAATTGAGAAAGGAAAAACTTTTGTTTATGAACTACATAATAAACTTTAAACAAGCAATTTGGTGCAAACACCAAAAATAAATAGCTGTTGCAGTCATGCCTAACCAAATATATACAACAATGTTTGAAGGCTTGAGATGGACAAACTTACATTATTGGTGAATACAGGCTCCATAAAGGCCTTGTCCATGCTGATGGGGGGGCAATTCAAGAAGTTTACCACAAAATCTTCTTCAAAAGCATTGCCTTTAGTTTATATTTTGTTAAGAGTAAATATAGATGTGATAATATACGAAAAATGGAGAATATTTAAAATAAGATGAAGAGTGATGCTACATAACCAAGTAGCTATAAATGTAAGTGCAGCAATACAGGCAAAAGGTATAGCCAAGAGCAATTCACAGCTAAACTTCTTCAGTACCAACCTTATGGTAAGAGTAAATATAGATCTGATGTGTAGAAAATGGAGGGGAAAGGAAAATAAGCTGCAGAGTGATGGTACATGAACAACTACCTGTCATTATAAGTACACTGATAAAGGACAGCATGTACGTACAAGAACAATGCAGAGCTAAAAAAACATTGGCATTGGATATATTCTACACTAAAGTAACCATTCATACAGATTAGATAATTTGGAGCGAACAATTGATAAGCAAGCTATCATGCATACATCTGTCACATAATGAACCAGGTACATATGCAAGTACAGTGATACAGGACCACACGTACTAACAAGAGCAAAGCAGTGGGCAACATATTTGCGATATCCTGTCGTTCTTGTCAAACCAGAATTTTTCTTCGAGCAGATTTCCTGCAAAAAAGATCAGTAAGGCACATGCGGAAAAGTAGAAGTTCAAATTGTCATGTGATTTCATAGACAGTACCTCATCCTGGGAACGAGACCAGTGCATAACAAGTTTTTTCCATTCAATGTCTTCTAAATTTAGCACAGGAGACTTCACCGGAAATTCATTTATAGACTTGCCATCAAAGTGTGATTTCCTCAGGTAACACCGATACTGCTGCAATGCTTCCTTGAAAAGCACAAGCAGGCTTTACTCCTCATGACTATCAAGATTGACCCTCGCCTAGTTACAACAAAGTAATGTAAATCATTGATGTTTTCAATCAGCAGATAACAGGAAAATAATAACCATGAATAATAGCAGTTACATGTAAGTTGGATAGGAAGATGTGAAAATGGTGTTTGTCTTCACAATAATCTTCCCATGATGGGAATATATGCACATAGTCCCTAACAACATTGAAAGCATTGTCTTTTAAACTGGGAATAAATGGAATGGGGTTCCAATCTGCAGTAATTGGTCGTCTCTACAGTTGGGATAGGTCTTCGGCCGGTGGACTTGCTGTACTTTTTGCTGGAGTGGGATTTTTCTATGGTACAGCTGGTGCTATGGCAAATGAAATCGGTATAACTTTTTCTGGAGTGCACATCCTATGTGGTGGGGCTAGTGGTGTGGCTAGTGAAGTATGGGTACAGTCTGCTGGAGTCGGTCCTACGTTTTGTGTCACTGGTTGTACAACCAATATAAGTGGGGTGCTGTCTGATTTCTCCGGCACCACCACATTTTTCAACGACTTTGCTGGTGCTCCTTCCGGTTCGGCAATCACCCTCTTCCTTTTTGACGTATGATGCACAAGAACAACATTTTTGTGGAAAAACATGGTATGATGACATATGGAATATGTGTTGATAATGGATGGGAATGGCATCTTGACATATATGATGAGTAAACTAAGCAGATGGCGGTGCAACAAAGTAGAAGAAATGTAAGACAACATATGCAAGATACCCGCAATCAATAAAACATTGGCAAATTAGAACAGGCACCTTGATGGGTGAACAGGACAGGCCAACTGCCTTTGACTCCTCGAGGTTAGAATAGTCATTAGGATCATATTCTGAACAAGACTCAACAGGTGGGGAGCATATCAGTTTCAATGCATCCAGAATGGCACTCAATGCCTTGGTGCCAATTTTGTAAGTCATTGCACTGTTGAGCTTCATAAGTGGACTGCCGCTAGTGCGACACAAAGCAGCTACATAGATCATAGTGTAGATATAACGGGAAAACCTTAAGCATCAGAGTAAAATCCGCAAAGTGGAACTTGCTAGAATATATGTGCTAGTATTGCCAGTACGGCTAGACAGGCTTCAGATACCAGCTCTCTTCCAGTGAAGGTGCGGTACTGTTATATCAGTGTAACTCTTGAGGCGACACAGCTCCCCGCATTTCCTTCCTATTCTTATAGGATTCAAGTGGGCAGGCCACTACAAATCCTATTTCTATGTTTACAAGATCCTATGAATCAAAGAGGCTCAAAGTGTCCATCACAACCGACCGTATAGACCTCTACACTTCAAATGTCCCTTGTAACGCCCCGAGACCGATGTGCCAGGTGTCCTCCAGTTATTCGCTGTTGTTGCCTTGTCATTGCTTGTGTGTCATGCATTGCATATCATGTCATCATGTGCATTTCATTTGCATACGTGTTCATCTCATGCATTCGAGCATTTTCCCCGTTGTCCGTTTTGCAATCCAGCGCTCCTATGTCATCTGGTGTCCCTTTCTACCTCTTTTTGTGTGCGGGTATTAAACGTTTTCGGATTGGACCGAGACTTGTCATGCGGCCTTGGTTTACTACCGGTAGACCGCCTGTCAAGTTTCGTGCTATTTGGACTTCGTTTGATACTCCAACGGTTAACCCAGGGACCGAAAAGGCCTCGTGTGTGTTGCAGCCCAACACCCCTCCAAAGTGGCCCAAAACCCACCTAAACCCCGTCCATCTTCTCAGCCGTTCGATCACGATTGCGCGACCAAAAACCGCACCTCATTTGGAGCTTCCTAGCTCCCTCTACCTCTATAAATAGACCCCTTCATTATCGTTTTTGGATCTTTTCCCCGAAACCCTAAAACTCCTCCCTCAGCGCCGCCGGACATGTCCGTGTCGCCGGCGGACGCGTCCACCCCGCCGCCACGTCGCCCCGACCAACCGGGAGGCAACACATCATCACCGCCGTTTGCCGCGCCCAATCCCGCAGCGCCAAGTGTCACCGCCACCTTCCACCACCGTGCGGCCCGCAGGGCCCAGATCCGGCCCGCGCGGGCCCGGTCGCCGTCGCCGCACGCCCACGGGTGCGTGCCTACACCGCAGCTCGTCGCCCTTCCCTGGAGTACGCGCAGGCCACCGCGCGCCTTCGTCGCCGGCTGCCGCGTGCCGCCGCCCGTCGTCGCTCGCCGCCGCCACTGATCGCCGCCGGCCGCCTCATTCGGCAGCGCCGACATCTCCGCCGCATCGCTCGCGCGGCCGCCGAGCTCCCTCACCGCCGCTTCTCGGCGGCAACTGCGCCGCCCGGCCATCCCCGACCTCCTCGCGCCGCCTTGCGCCCTCCTCCATCTTCTCCGGTCATCTCTAAAGTTGCGAGCTCGCCAGAGAGATCCGCCGCCCGGATCTGGTGAGGCTGGACCAGATCCACCAACGCATCGAGCCAAATGGCCTCCCCATGTCCCGATCCGCTCCATCCAGGATCCCTCCGTCCCGCATTGACTTTCGCAGAGGTAAAAATTCCACGAAGTCCCCGAAGTTTCCAAATTAATGTGCCCATTTTCATCATGCAATAACTCTGCACTCGTAGCTCCGATTCGTGTGTGTAGCATATCAAAATGTTCGTCTCGACGAGTACATCGTTTCACCTCACTGCATCATTTTCATTTGAGCTCATCTTGATGCCCGAAATGCTGTGGGAAGAGGGCTATGTGATGATTATGTTAGATCTATTTCAGCAAATGGCCTTTTGTCACTTTGGCCATCATTAATGTGTGCATGCTATGACCCTGAGCTCTACATGTGTTTTGTTATATACCATGCCATCTTTAGAGGGGTGTATGTCATGTATTTTTGTGATCTTTCTGCTGACTAGCACAAGCATGCAAAGTAGCTTACTCAATGATGCTGATTTCAGGGACTTAGAATTTCACTAAGTCCTTGTCCTGTATTTATTTTTGTGCCATATGTTCATGTTGTTTCCTAGTGATCCGTGCCTCTTTTGAGGATGATCAGTAAGGATGTTTTGTTAATATTTTGATGCTTTATCCATCCCTGTCTTTGTTTGCATTTTTGGAGTACCCTAGCTTGAGTCAATCAAGCTCTACTTTTGCTATAAAATGATCCTGGCAGATTGTTGACATGTTTAGCGATTTTGCTGAGGATGTTGCCAGTGATCTGTGCATGCTATGTTATTGTTCTTGCCATGTCTAGCTTCTATGCCATGTCTTCTTGATGGGCGTATGCTTAGTTTCTCATGCCATGATCTGTAGTGAGTGCATCGAGCTTGTAAACATGCCTACTCGTTAATCTGTTTTCCATGCTCCAGTTTTTCACTAAGTCTGAATCTGTTTATGTTTTCCATGCAATTGTATTTTCTGATCCCTTTTGGCTCAAGGTCACTAAGGGACTTTTGTTATGAGCTTAGAGTAGCTTCCTGCCATGCCTTTCTTTGCCATGATATGTTCCTGTAGCATATAGTTATCATGCTCTAAACATTGCTTCCTGATGATAAATTCCTGACATGCTGTTAATTTCACTAAGTCTGAATCCTATTATCATTTGCACTTTTGCCATGCTTGTTTGAACTTGTTAATGGATGCATTAGCCGTAGCTCAGTGTTCATATTTTGTCAAGCATCATGAGTGGGTCCCTGCCATGTATTTTGTTGCCATGGTTGAGAGTTGTAGCATATTTATCGTGATGCATTTAGGAGGCTACTTGCTGTTTATCGCAGACCGGTGCCATATTTGTTTTGCTTGCCATTTCCAAACCGTGCATCCGATTCTGGTGATGTTTATATCGATTTCGACCAAAATCAACTCACCTTTCAAGCGGCACTCTTGGATTTCTAGGTTGAGTCCAGGTTCAATCATTCCTTTCCAAATCATGCATATGCATCACATACCGCATCCCGCATATCATGCCATGTTCATGTGTTGGTTGTTTACTATGTTGTGTGCTTCTTTCCGGTGTTGCTTCTTCGGGTTGGTTCCGTTAACGTCGTGTTTCTGAGGAACCATTTGACTACGTCCGTTTGTCTTCTTCATGGACTCGTTCTTCTTCCTTTCGGGATCTCAGGCAAGATGACCATACCCTCGAAATCACTTCTATCTTTGCTTGCTAGTTGCTCGCTCTTTTGCTATGCCTATGCTGCGATAACTACCACTTGCTTATCATGCCTCCCATATTGTTGAGCCAAGACTCTAACCCACCTTGTCCTAGCAAACCGTTGTTTGGCTATGTTACCGCTTTGCTCAGCCCCTCTTATAGCGTTGTTAGTTGCAGGTGAAGATTGGAGTTTGTTCCTTGTTCGAACATGGATATTATTGTTGGGATATCACAATATCTCTTATTTAATTACTGCATCTATATACTTGCTAAAGGGTGGAAGGCTCGGGTTTATGCCTGGTGTTTTGTTCCACTCTTGCCGCCCTAGTTTCCATCATATCGGTGTTATGTTCCTGTATTTTGCGTTCCTTACACGATTGGGTTATAATGGGAACCCCTTGACAGTTCGCCTTGAATAAAACTCCTACAGCAATGCCCAACATTGGTTTTACCATTTGCCACCTAGCCTCTTTTTCCCTTGGGTTCCGCGGACTCAAGGGTCATCCTTATTAAACCCCCCTGGGCTAGTGCTCCTCTGAGTGTTGGTCCAAACTAGAACCCTGTGCAGCGCCCCCTCGGGGAAACTCGATGTTTGGTTTTAGTTGTATGGAGCGCTCATCTGAGTGTGCCCTGAGAACGAGATATGTGCAGCTCCCATTGGGATTTGTCGGCACATTCGGGCGGTGTAACTGGACTTGTTTTACCATTGTCGAGGATGTCTTGTAACCGGGATGCCCAGTCTGATTGGGTCTTCCTGGGAGAAGGAATATCCTTCGTTGACTGTGAGAGCTTGTGATGGGCTAAGTTGGGACACCCCTGCAGGGATTTGAACTTTCGAAAGCTGTGCCCGCGGTTATGGGCAGATGGGAATTTGTTAATGTCCGGTTGTAGAAAACCTGAAGTTGATCTTAATTAAAATACATCAATCGCGTGTGTAACCGTGATGGTCTCTTCTCGGTGGAGTCTGTGAAGTGAACATGGTGTTGGAGTTATGCTTGACGTAGGTTGTTCTAGGATCACTTCTTGGTCATAGTTGTTCGACCGTGCTTTTGCCTTCTCTTCTCGCTCTCATTTGTGTATGTTTAGCCACCATATATGCTAGTCACTTGCTGCAGCTCCACCACATAACTTTTACCCTTCCTATAAGCTTAAATAGTCTTGATCGCGAGGGTGTGAGATTGCTAAGTCTCCGTGACTCACAGATACTTCCAACAACCAGCTTGCAGGTACCGTTGAACCGTGCAGATGACGCAACCAAGCTCAAGGAGGAGCTCTATGAAGATCATGTTCTTTATGTTGTTCCGTTTTCAAGTTCATCAGTAGTTGAGCCAGTTGGGGTCGATCGGGGATCTGTGTAGCTTTTGGGGTAGTCTTCTTTATTTTGGTTCCGTAGTCGGACCTTGATTGTATCTAGATGATGTATTGCTTTATTCATGTATTGTGTGAAGTGGCGATTGTAAGCCAACTATGTATCTCTTTCCCTTATGTATTACATGGGTTGTGTGAAGATTACCTCACTTGCGACATTGCTTTCAATGCGGTTATGCCTCTAAGTCGTGCTTCGACATGTGGGAGATATAGCCGCATCGAGAGCGTTACATCCCTGCTCATCTTCAGTACAAGGAACATACTATACTACTATCATACTCCCTCCATTCCAAAATATATGTCTTGGTAGAGATTTCCACTATGGATCACATACAGATGTATCCAGATACATTTTAGAGTGTCGATTCACTCATTTTGGTCCATATGTAGTCCATGGTGGAATCTATACAAAGACTTGTATTTAGGAACGGAGAGAGTACATATTAAAGAAGAACGGAAGAGGAACATGGTAAAGAAGAGCAAGCAGGTTTTGGATAATAAAATGTTGGTTGCGTAGTGCCCACACATGATGAACCAGAGCGCATTAAGAATGCAACTCCCAGCTGTCTCTTGACCATTTCAGGCAATTGGATGAACATCCTACGTCTCCCAACCCTTCTTCTTCCTCGTCTCTGATTCTTCCCATACAGAACACTACACGGGCCGCCGGCCGGACCACCGGCCCGCACCGCATGTGTTCCTCCGCCACCCCCACCCCCACCCCCGCCCCAATCCCCATCCGCGTCGAGTTTTCTTCGTTCGGCGAGGCCCCACAACCACCCGAGCCCCTTCGATCGCACCGGCGAACTCCGGCAAGCTCTGAAAAATTGACTGACCCAATTTTGAAATTTAGTCTACTGTGATTTAATTAGTGTGGAATATAAAAGGGGAAAACCATAAGCATTGGGAGTATAGTGTTGAGCGTGCCATGGAGGATCTGAATGTGCAAACCGGACAGAGGCAACTTCGCAACCAAGACAAGAAATCAGAGCAAAGCACTGGTGATCTATTTTCTTGCCGCGATAAATAAGTTGACCAGATATGAAAGAGTACCGCCCCTGGTGCGGCGCCGTGTACGCATCTGCTGAGAATTTGATGGTGCTACGGTAGCGATGGTTGTCAGCGGCGTGGAAGCATATCTAGGAGGGTAGACGGTGGCGGTGGGGCGTGGTGGACGAGATGGTCGTAGGAGCGGCGCCGGCAAGGTGGACGATGGCAGGGATGAAGCAAGAGAACGGGATGCAAGGATCCCGTTCCGAAGCCGTGGATGAGAGAGGTCGATCTCTTGTAATGGACGGCGGGCGTTAGGGTATCAGCTCCGGCATGGTGGAGGAGGACGGCGGTGGATGGGGTGGCATACGGTGGCGGACGGAGGAGGGTGGGGTGGAGAGGGTGTTTTGGCGCCCACGGAGTATGAATGGGGAAAAGGGAGGTAGAGAGGAAGGGGGGAACCATGTATTCAGGGCGCGCTTGTCTCAAATGTGAGGAAATTTACAAACTTAGCCCCTTTTCAAATTTCTACTACATCACAGCAACATTAGTCGGTTGGGGATAGGACGGTAATCTCGTATACACCAAATATTTGCCGACGAGAGTTTGTTTTTGGCGCCCACCGTGTATGAATCCGGGTGAGAGGCAGTTACGTCACGTTTGGGTGAAATTACAAACCTACCCCTATCAAAACCTATAGAAATCTAGCAGCTAGGCTTTGCGTGGCAGGGATAGGCAGTAGTGATTTCCATCTCGCAGATTTTGGTTTCGGGCGATTACTGCGACTTTCCCCGCTTCGTTCAAATTTTGCAGAGTGCACGTTTACTGTGCCAACTCAATTCGAATCCCGTTTGTATTCTATTTTTTTCAGGCGGGATACATTTTCAATTGGAATTACATTCTATATAGATACTTTCAAAAGCACAACAAAGAATTCTGCTCCTTTATATGTATAATATGATTTACAAATACAACGATCTCGAAATCTTAAGGTTGAATTCGAAATTTTTTAACCAAATTATGTTCTACTAAAATGTATGGATTAGTAATATCTACATATTAAATAACATAGATGTGCGTGAATTCATACGAATATGCATGTTTGATAGATCAATTTTGGTTCGAGTATGGATTACATGTATCATCATCTCGAATTCAAATATTTGAATCCCTTTTTTGTTCACTCCTTTCACGCCCATCTCTCTCGCATGCATGCTCCTTCAGGTAGCTATCACTCTCTTTTCTCCAGCTCACCCGCATGCTCACTTCATGTTTCTCCTATCCTCACAAACATGGTCTCTCGACGTCTCCCTTGAGAAGTATCACACTCTCCCTATCATTATACATTACACGGTTTTCATTATCTCTCACGTCTCTACTGTTCTCTGGTATCACTCGGTACCTAAGCTTTCTTTTTCACCAACACACGCACAGTCTCCACTCGTCTTTCACTTTGTCTTTCTCTCTATGGGATTCTCTCACACACCCTATATGTCTCTACATATGACTCATACCACTAAAATTACTCTCTCTCTCTCTCTCTCTCTCTCTCTCTCCTATAGACACAACATTTTGCGGTCTCCTTTTCGTCTACATCCCAGACTGACATTATTCATTTGTTTACCGATCAGACAACCCCGACTACCGTCTCCTCTCTCTCTCTTGCAGACACACACACACAACTCCTGCTTCCACTCCCCTTCCGGACTACAGTCTCTCTCTCTCACACACAAAACTCTCGCTTTCGCACCCCGACTCGTATTTCTCTCACAAACATTTATCGACTAGCTAGCCTCTAGATAGGTTTATACACCCGCACACTCGTGCTTCCACCATCGCATACATGTCTCTCTCCCGCTCCATGTACCTATGTAGATTTTTCTTCCCTTCTTGAGACACGCCCTCTCGATCGTGCACAGACACACTACCGCCTCATTTTAAGCTAATACCTATCGCACACACAGTCCTTTTGTCTTTGTCACACATGCACTCCGTCCTCCTCCACTCTCCCTCTCTCTCACACACACATGGGCTTTTTGCAACGACTAGCAAGATGCCTATGCGTTGCACGGAACATCAAGTTGCATTTGTATGAGTAGTTTATCTTGTGGGGGAAAAGGATGAACGAGGGAAGGCCTTATTTGCAAATGTGGAGAGGGTGTGGGTATCTTTTTGCAAAATTTCCATAGTTTCCTTCCTATCTGTCAGATATAGATCGGACGGCCTATATTGCAGGATGGCATTCACACGATCATCACCAACAATGCTTTTTATAAGAGTAGGGATAAGAAATAGAGTTGGTGCTGATGGTGGGCCTGCCATCCTACAATGTAGGTCGTCCGATTTATATCTAACGGATAGGAAGGAAAATATGGCAATTTACCCGCACTCTTCACCACATTTGCAGATAAGGCCTTCCCTCGTTCATCCTTTTCTCCCACAAGATCTTGATGTTCCGTGCAATGCATGGGCATCTTGCTAGTAAGAGTAGAAATTAGACACATACCACTTCTCGAATCTTGAAACCAACAACATTCCTCCCTTATCTCATCAAAACCGCCAAAGGAATATATTTTGAGTGAACATAACATATTTTTAGTGATATACGTATTTCAAAACTAGACTTTTTTTCTATCAAATCGGTGAATATGTATTAATCTACTTTGATCATGTGGCAACGCATTGGCACATTGCGAGTAGTTATTATAATTTTTTGGACACCAGACAAACGGTGGAGTACATATACGAAGAGAAGAGGCGCACACACGCAGTCGGCCTCTTGCTGTCTCGCACAAATGAGTGTTACGTAAAGGTGACATTAACAAATAAACCCTAAAAACCTAGGTGCACAATTGCTGCATTCGTAGGTACCAGGTACGTGGTGGAGCACCTTTGTAGGAATAGTCAGCTCGCGTGATAATTTGATCCGTAGGAGTTGATGGTCGGGACCACAGGTGAACGACTTGGAGCGCGGTGGATCACCAGTTGCCACAGATCGAGTAGCCATGTTTAAAATATCATTTTTAGCGGGGTTAAGAGTTCTGATTTTCAATGGCGCGTTATAAGTAATAAGTAGTTTTTAGAACGATTGGTATGGAGCGAAAATGGAATTCATAGTACAACGTACCTCTTTGGCGTATGGTTGTATGGTTTTTTTTTGCGATGGAGGTTGTATGGGTTTTTGTTGCGAGATGTTGAACCTGGTAGTTCTAGGGAAAATAATATGGTTTAGATTTACATGCTGGTTTTCAGTAATGAAAATCAGAAGGGGAAACCCTTCTTTGATTAAAAAAACTACTACCTCCATTCTGGTTTACTAGTCCCCATCGTACTTTCGGTCAAAGTTTGTCCACGAATTTTACTTGTAAAATGTGAATGGAAAACGAGATTTTGTTATACCCAAACAAAAAAGGACTGGAGGGAGTGATTGCTCTGACACGTATGCGACCTCTCATAGCGTAGGCATTGAACCGGCGCGCCGGCCAAGAGGGCCGCACTCGCTACAGGCCCGGCTGAGCACGCCTCCTCGCCGCGTGCAACCATCTTAAGACTGCCCCGCCTGCCTTCATTGAATCCGCGCGTGTGCCGGCAACGCGTCCTTCCGCGAGCCGGCAGGCATTTTAGAACACAAAAAATGACTAAAATATAATTAATTTACACATGGTCTTGACTTGTTGTGCTCGCACTGGTAGCAGGAACTAGTAGAGGATTTTCTTTATTTATAACTCTCCTCACATTTTTTTGGCTTTGAAGTGAATCATGGTTGTGGACATTATGTATGAATGTGCAGATATCTGTGAACATGAGTTTGATGTGGAAGTTGAACTTGGAATGTCGGGCTTGCGCGTGAACTATACCATGTCCAATGCTTCGTCTGTTATTGTTTGGAAAGTAATAGCTGTTATTACATGACCCGAAAAAACATTTTGTGCCACATCAGTAGATGCACGGACATCATAAAAGGCATGCTGACTGGAGAAACATTTGAACCTAGATATTATGAAGGAAATTTTGTATTGACAACAATTTTAGATAGCAGGAGACGCCTAGCCTGCTCTGCCTCTCTAGCTTATTTCTGGCTTCTTCCATCTCTTCTTTGGCTTGGGTGAAGAGAGCATCTGATTGCTCTTTTCGCTTCTTCAGGAACTCAGCTACATTCGCAAGGGCTGCTGCACGCTTTGTTTCAGCCTTTAATAATGCCACGACGACACGAACAGCTGATGACTCCACCTGGCTTGTGTGTAATCCAGCATCATTTGGGAATTTGCACCTTGTGTCTAATCCACCATCATTAGGGTACTCGCACCTTGTGTGTAATCTAGTCTCATTTTGGAAACATGATCTCGAGGTTGACCATACTTCCCTCCTCGCAGGACCTGCATCCTGACATGAGGTTACTTCTTTTTTAGATCAATACTTAGAGCAACCTAGATCCATTTAGTAGAAGCCAGATAAACAGAACTCGGAGAAGTGAATTCAAAAGGAAAAAAATAAAAAAAGACTACAAGGTGAGAACACCCACTTCCTACATCAAGCTAAAAACGAAAGCATTAGGATGATTAAGACTCTTCTTATTACACATCGAAGAACACCACGCTTAAGAGAAACAAAAACTACAACATATACACAACGAAGAACACACGGCTACACGAAAGTAATTGAAAGGGTGTTACTTACCAAAGCTCGTTTTACAGGTTCGGTGCAGCTCCTCTTTAACTTGCCACGCTCCTTGAAGATGTCCCTAATATCCCGTGTTTGGCCTTCATTGCTCCTCTGCATGTTCGCACTCGTGGTTTTAAAATCTCAACATAGCAAGAAAAATATACTACTAGTAATACTCGTGCATCTTGTGGGAAACATTAAAGCACTCGTCTGCCATGTTAGAGCATCTCCAACAGAATCGCAACGCGCGACGCTTTAAAAATCTCAAACCGGGTGTGGACGCGGAATCTACCTTCGAGACCTTGAATGCCACGTGGATCCTGCAATCTGAAGGAGCAATTTGGGTCAGTCGACTCATGTGATCCGTTTGATGCAACATGGATGGCTAGAAGGGCTTCTTCCACCTCTTCTGCCGTTTTCTTCCTTCGCTCCATCGAACTTCTTTCACAAATGGACTGACCCAAATTATACTACTAGTACGAACGTATTAAGTACAGTAGGAACACAAAGATACGAGCAGTAGTACCAACTACAAGAAGAACGGTAGTAAGACATAGTACTAGTACTACTGTACGTACTAAAGAGTTCAAATAATGAGAAAGAACATAAACATAGTTCTGCTGGGTCCTCAGCACAACACACCCTTGAAAATAAACTAAGCAACTAGTCTGCTTGACACTTCAGTAGAACCAGCATGAGCGACGACACTGCCACCTAGTCGGAGTCCGAGTCCACGTCCTCGACTTCGTCCTCGTCCCTCTTCCTCTTCCTCTTGGCCGACGCTTCTTTACTTGAAACGGACACTGGGCTCTGCTTCTTGATCCAACCCTTGTAGATATTTAAACAAAGGTAGGCATCCATTGCTGTGTACAGGATGTGATCTTCATCTAATGTCTTCGACTCCCATGCATGATGAAACTCGTGATAAGGTTTCTTCAGTTTAGCGTCGAAGGATCAATCATGGTTGCTGCCAGGATCAGCATTGAAGGTTGAGAGGAGGACACCAAGCTTGCCTTCTGGAGATCGAAGGGCTGGCCTACAACGAGACCTATCCGACACAGGACATCCCTGTTGTTCTTAAAGCCTATATTAACGAATTTCACTCTTTTGTCCTTGAGGAAGTTCTTAAAATCCTGGCACTCAACGTCGGACTGGCATATGTGGTAGACCAAGCAAACGTTATGTACGGAAACCTGGATCACGGCGGGCTTCTTCCTCTCTTCGTCCTTTAGATCCTTCTATCGTCCCAGAACTGTGGTGTACTCAACATCTGGCCCAGCGACCCACTCATCCGTTGAACTGTTGAACATGCGTAGGAAGCGAGCAAGCCATGCTTTCACCGTATTGGATCCATGTGTGTAGATGACGATGAACTGATCACCGGTGATGGCTCTAACCTGGTACTCAGCGGCGACCATGGAGATTTGGGAGGCCATGGATTTTGGAGGAGGGTTAGGAGAAGTTGAACTATTGTACCCCGCAAAAAAAACTGGGAGCGAACTAATGTGAAAGGACGGGACGACTGGGAGCGAACTATTGTAAGGTAGAAGACAGGGACAAGTAGGGCGTGCGAACGGCGTGGGGTTGCTGGCTTGCCCGGTGGATAAATGGCTGCAAGCCCCCAAAGAGTTCTCGAGAACTATGCAGGACCCACTAGATGTCATGTCTACTAGACCCATATTGTAGGCCTGACGGTATAGCTTCTGCCTGTTCGCACGCCATGCCGGCGCGTGGATGTAACTTCACTTAATTCCGTCAAACGTCGTGACTCCCACGACCTTCGCCTCCCTCAAGCGGTCGCGCCCTTTGAGACTTCGACCGGCTATAAATGAGCAATTTTTTTGCCTTTCTTTAGACAAGCAAATTTTTTTTGCCTACTCCGCATGCATGATACTCCCTCTGGTCCTTTCTACTCCCGTCAACCATTTGCAAAGTGTTTGACCAAATTTATACTTTTTTAACACCACCTTATATTAATTAACCAGCCACACCAGTACACTCATTCGATACAATATTCGCCACACAGGGCAGTACGTTATTTACAAGAATACCATCTAATCTATTGTCAAAGCTATACTTAGCGATTAAGTGTGCCACCTTATTGGCCGAACGGCTAATCTTTGACAATTGAATATTGTTGATCAACTTCGAGATGCTCAACGCTTTCATCTTCAGGTCACGCATAGCAGACCTGTCATAGTCCCCCGATGCAAGAGATGCTACCACAAAAGCGCAATCAGTCTCTAAAATTACAGGATTATGAAGAGAAATACCTATGTAGAGACCGTCAATGGAAGCCCTAAGCTCCGCTTCCTCCATGCTTTGACAAGCATCAATGAAATCCCATGACCACATTTATACTAAAAATATCAATATCTACACTACTGATTATAATGAGTATAAGAACTACGTTTTATAATGAGTGTAAAAATATTGATTAGACATTGTGAATGTTGACACATTTTTCTATAAGTCTGGTGAAAGTAGAGGTACATTGACTTCAGACAAAACTTAAATGCACAATGCAGACTAGTTCCTCTGTCCAGGTGCGTGCCATGTCCTATCTTGTCATCACAACAAGGTTAGCTATTAGACTACCACTACCTCCCTTCTAGTTTAAAGGGCTCGATTCAAAAATTTCGCCTACTCTTAGCAACATAGTAGAGGCGGTGGAATAGTTTTTGAAGTTTGCAAAAGTACACAACTAGTGCTATTGTTCTTCAAAAAAATGTGTTTACCAATGCATGCATGAACACTAGTTACTCTAACCCCCCCTCTTCTTTAATTCTTTACCACATCAGCATGATACCAGCTAAGATACCACCATTATGGCCAGCCTTAATCATTGCATGCAATAATTTAGTGCACCTTGAAATATGAACATGTGTGGGGCGTGTATGTTTTTAATGACTTGAGACTATACCTAGCCCGGCATGCAAGATGACTTATTATGCACCGTTCCCCATACTTGTAGGAAGCCCGTGTGAAAAAATTTGCATGCATGACTCTCCTTCCCCCACGCTCGTCCAATCCGTTGTGACCAGCAATATTTCCACCCCTTCGCTCCCCCGTAATTTACTCCAACAAATATGCCCACGTAGCTCTTACTTAACTGCAGGTGCATTGGGTCAGTGACATATGGGCCCAAAAGGGGTCTGGCCCACATGTCAGTGACGCAACTGGACCTGCAGTTAAGTGAGTGCAGCTCAGTCCATATCTTACGTACATGTGCCGTTGCTCTCTATAAATATTGCGCCTCCCACGAGATCGCTATCGCCTCCCCCTCACGTTCACGTTCATCGCTATCTCCTCCCCCTCCCTCTCACGTCGACCACCATGGCATCGCCCCTCCCAAGCCCTAGGAGCCCCTCGCTCCACCGCGCGGACGGTCACGCGTCGCCGTTCCGTTCCTCGCCGCCACTAGTCGAGGAGGACGCGCCGGCGTTCCGCTCCTCGCCGCGACATGTCGAGGTGGACGTGTTGGAGTTCCCAATCTCGCCAGCACGTGTGCCGGAGGATGCGTCGGCTCCCCGCTACGAGGAGAACACCGCGCCGCCGGCCGAGCCCCCCAGCCTTGAGGAGCTTTGGAAAGAAATGGATGTCGCCCTGTGGGAGGCTTTGCCTCCAACAGAGCGCGCCAAAATAGAGGTGGAGAAGAAGGCCGAGGAAGAGAAGCGCACCGCGGAACAAGCTGCCTAGGAGGCCTTTGTTGCGTCCAAGAGAGTCAGGCTCGTGCGAGGGCCGTGAGGGTGGCGAAAGACGCCTGTGCCGACGCCCTGAGTGCAGTACGTGGACCGGGTGCACGCTTCCAGTGAGGAGGAGTACCTGTTGGCGCCGGATCACCACACCGGTGAGATTGCGCTCGCCCGCCGGCAAGCCGCCAATCAGCACCTCGCGAGTTGCGAGGATGAGGAAGAGGCGTTGTGTCGGCGCACTGGGAAACGGCCGCGCACCAAGGCACTCGTGGCGCGCTGCAAGCGCTCCTGCGAGCGCTGTGGCTTTTAGGAGGAGTATAATTTTTGTTTCGTAAGGCGATCTCATTAGTTTTTGGAAGCAAATCATAAATCCTGAACGTTCAGGAATTTTTAGCGTCCTTAATTAGGTATGTAAAAGGGAAAGTTTGGAAACCTTGTGTATTCGTACGAATTTTGCAAGTACGTGCATATAGCACAAACTTTCCTATATACTATCGCACTACACGTCTCTCTCGATATATGCTTGCAGACTGTGCTACTCCCTCCATCCAGGTCAATAAGTCATCTTTGGTTGTGCACCGTGACCAAGAAGGAGGGAAGACTTATACACCTAGACGGAGGGAGTACTACTATTACTTAGTACGTGCAAATGCACGTTTTAACATTACAATGCGGTTTTTGTAAAAGTAGAAAAACAACACTAGTCAAGCTTGTGAAACGATTCTATGCAAAACAAATGCAAAAATGCTCGTTTGATTGTTTAATTTTAGCTTCCTTCTCTATGGTTATTTCTCTGTCGTACTTTGTACGGAGTATCTCACTGGTTGGAAAGGCATGCAAATTCCCAAACCGCTTCCTACACCCTGTATCGAATTTTTTGCCTAACAAGTTGTGCCGTGCAATTGGAATTCCAACTTGAGTACTACTACTAGTAGGAGTACCAGGGGCCAGTTCTTTTAGGCTTCTAGATTAGTAATCCCATAACTGCGCCTAAGTGTTTTGGGATTATTTGGTTTTCGTAAGATGACTTACACACCTAGACGGAGGGATTACAATGGTGAGGAACAAACCAGTTAAATCTTTGGTCAAAATTTAGCACAAATTACAATGGTGATGAATAAACTAGGATGGAGTAGTAGTTTAGAAGCCCAAATAAATGGGTGAGGCGCCTTATTGTTACTCTCCACTGTGACTAGTCTTGTGGGAAAAGCTGGGGAAGCCGCCAAAAGAACTGGCCCTAGGAGTAGTATCTAGGGATCGAGTGTGCAAGATGAACCGGAGAAAGTAAATGCAGAGAGATGAAATGCAAAAAAGATGGAGGGATGTGATGGTTGCTTGTCCGTTTATTTTACCAGGCCACTTATTACTGGGAGTGGTTGGGTTTTGTGATATGACGGCTTTACTGCCACGCCACGCGTGGGGTGAGAGGTGAGACTCCCGTGCAACGCCGCCCTCTACACTTGTACTACATCGGTCGTGGTTTATTAGTCCCCCATTGAATTTGACTGAAGATTTAACTGACAAAATGTTAGTGCATCTCAACAAAAACTATATCGTTGGATTCGTATTTGAACATAGTTTTTGAATGATATAATTTTAGGTGACATGCATCAGCATTTATCGTACTATATATAATGTTAGTTCAATTTTTGGTCGTACTAATCTATAGTAGTAAGGTGCCCGTGCATTGCACCGAAGAGTGAAATGCATTGATTGGGGAGTTGTTTATTTTGACAAAGGATGTGGGGGTCATCTCATGTGTAACGGGTATCGATAGGTTTCTTCGGATATTATTCATCTCTAGAGCTCACAAACATCCGGGTCAAGTAGATAAAAAGGTATCTTTTGCAAACAAAAGCGTTCAACTGTTCAACCTGCGTCCAAAACTTGTGAAGAAATAACACTTATTGTGCTTTGCAAGAAATGATCTTTAAGAATTAGTTTTTGAGTATCGATTGTTATACATGTTAGCTATAGATGACATGGCACTTTCTTATAGTCAACAGTTGGCTATACTATTAAGTAATATTAACCATGCCCTTATACATCTAGACGGAGGGATTAAATCAGGATGACTTGCAAGCGGGCAGAGGAGATGTAAGAAATGGTTCATCGTAAGTCTCTCACCAGTACTGCAGTAAAAATTCATACATGGAAGATTCTAGACTAAACCATAAACGGATACACTTTTATTCATGTGCGATACTCCAATAGAGCAAGATCCTGCATGGAAGTCTCCACATGCTTAGACAGCGGATTACATGACTAATGATCAACATTTAACTTGATAACGCGTATGTCCAGGTGAACCTCCTTGGAGTCCCCGTGCAACGCGTCGACGGGTAAAGGATGCCATGGGTTTTGTAAGTACACATTGGCGGGATAGTCCCAGCTCCCCAGAGTCCAAGTCCGTTCGATGAGGCCGGTGTCGCCGCCCACGCAACTCGGAGGGGTAGTAACACTGGCCACGCACCTGTACATCGGCCTCGTGTCAGTGTCAGTGTTAGTGGCGTCGCCCCTGACGCACATTACAGAGACGGGGCGGCGGCCTGCGCGGGCCTCGCCGGTGCCCATGATCAAGAGGAGGACGCTCCATCCTCCTCTGAGACTAGCACGCGGCGGTGATCCTCCAGCGACTACGACATGGTGAACGGGTAGCATGTCTCGTACTTGATGTTCTCTGCCAAGGGCCAGCAGTGACCGTTGCACGCATCCGTGAGGTGTGCACCATGTCCGCCAGCGAGCCACAAAAGGGCATCGGGCACTCATAGCAGTGGACGAAGTGCTCCTTGGAGGCATCGACCAGGCTCTCCATGAAACGGGAGTGGCTATAGGGGACGTTGCACTAGTTGAATATATGAGCAAGTTACTACGAGATTTAATCCGAATAAGCACAAAATAAATCATGAATTCTACCACGATTTTGAACAGGAAGGACAGAAACACATACGATGCAACGGGAGCAGCACCGTTGCCATTGAGGTTGTCGCCCATGTCCAAACACCACGTAGATATGGTTTTTGAGCATGGTTCATAGTCATTCCATGCTCGGGCATTGAAGTTTGTAACTATTTTAGCTTAGAATATACTACTCCTCTACTACTCAACTACTCTACTCAAGCAAGTTAGGGCATGACACTGTAGGGAGTACCAGTACTGTGATCACTCAAGGAAGTTGTCTGGCATCGACATGACCCTACGGTGCTGGTGTGTGTCTCGTAAGTCAAGCGACGTGTTGTAGTCATCATCACCTGTCCACTTCCCGCAGCACATATTTGCTTCTCCATCTTTGTCCGTATATAATCTCGTCCAATCTTCCATACCCGCTAAGGCGCCTCCCCCCTCGTCCGAAACCCAAGCACTAACAATGGCAGAACCGAGCAGCATCCGCCAAAAGAGTGGCTGGAATTCGCTCCCCACAGAGGTAATCAAGCTCATTGTTTCGCGTGTGGACAATCTCAGTACCATGCCGCTCGCCACGTGCTCGTCGGGGCTGTACCGTTTACTCAAAACCCTCAGGCCGGAGCTTTTTAAGCCAGCTACTTGCTTGCTGATTCCGCCTGATCTTCAGAAACGGCGTGTCACGCAACATAACGATCTTAGGGTAGCGAGCATTAACCCCCTTGACTGCGATCCGATCCCCGTCAGCCTCAACTACATTAACGGTACTGGTCGGCATGAACACGTCTTGGATGGTGCTCGTCGACGGTTGCCACAGCTAGATGCTCGTGGAGGTCTACACCCGGTGATTGATCCCCCTTCCTTCGATTAACACTGCACTACTTCGGCACCGCGGCCCAGAATACTCGGAATCTTACAGTAGCCAACATGATACCAAGTTTGATTTGCTCAAGGTTGTAATCTGCCAAGTGCCCACAAGATCTGCGAATTATAAATTCAGGCTAATTGCGTTCTTCAACCGCGGTCTCGCCTATCTGATAGGTCACTGTGGTAAGTGGATAAATCTGCACGTGCATCGCAGGATCATACATCCTCCATGGTTCTCTGATGCCATTGAACACAAGGGCTTCATTTACGCTGTTGACTCCTTCTATGGCTGGACGTATTGCTGGCCTACTCCATTCATCGCTACAAACGGCTGTTATAGCAGTATGTTACTTTCCTATGATATCATGGTGGCTTGCTTATATTACTGTCAACATTTGCTGAAAAAATATTCATGCTCATAACATGTTGTTCTTAAGATTGACTAAATCAAGATCCCTTTTTTATTTGACTCCAACTTGATATGATGTTGTAGGCCGCCTGGTGTCCCTACCCTTCCTAATTCCAGAACCTTTCAAAGAAAAGCGGCATGGCAGTTGCAGGTGGTTCCTGGCTCAATCAGACGATGGCGAAAGATTGGTGATTGTTCGCACGTACCGGACGTGTTATTTCGCAGAATACAATCACAGTCACTGCAAGGTCTTTGAGCATGATCCCAGCTTCCCTGGGCCTTCAAGAATTTTTGACTGGAGGCTGGTAACTAGAGATGCTCTCTGTTTGTCGGACTGAATTATATGATTAACCAGGAGATAACCAATGACAAGGATCATGATGGCAGCGCGGTTTCGTTCATCAGGCAAAACTGTGTGTACACAGCGTACCATGCGTCTCTGCATGCACCATACCCTAATATGTGCCGCCACGCTCTGCAGCCCAAAGTAGGAGAGAGGGTCGCAAGTATCAGACTTCAACCTGCTGGCTGGAGTTTCCCCCGTTAGGCACCCATCTGGTTCAAGCCGTCAGCCAATCTCCACAGCTTAACAAATAGTAACGTCTAACTGAGCCAGTTAGTTAGATGCATACACTTGGTGTAGTAGGATCTTTATTTAGTTTGATGCATACACTTATTATTTTTTGGTAGCCCTTTTGTAATGATGGCTGATGTTTGGTTTGGAAGAGAGAGCTGCGTCTTCACTCTTCTGGCCTGCTTACTGCTTCTGTTGCACCCCCAGCCATGGTTGTTGCTACTGCTGCTGTTTTCAATGTACAATCAGTAGTATATTTCGACTGTTGGTTGAATAAATATATTGTTAGAACGACAAACACAATGTTTTGGAAGTCGTTGCATGGTTCGATCCTTTAGTGCCCCGTACCGTACGTAGCGCATACTATTTTTCGTACAGAACACATTTTCCACTTGTTGATAACGTGTAGCCCACTGATGAAGGCCCAATAGAGAAGCCCATAATTAACTGGAAGGGAGGCTCTCACATGAATCCGGCCCAGGTACATGCTCATGGTCCCCTAAACATAAATAAGTAAATAAATAAACCTAAATGATCATGCACCAGTTCTTTGGGAAAATAGGTAGCCCAGTATTTCTTTTTGAAGAATACCCAAGCTAGGCCTATTTGTTTTCTCCGAATTACTGGGCTGCAAATCTTTCAAGATGAGGAGGGATGCATTCTGGCCTGGCTTACGAGTATGGTCAATGTCTATTAAAAGTAATATCAAAAGGGGTTGAAAATTCCAAAAAAATTATAGCAAATGGGATATAAGTTTCTTTTTTTTTGTTTTTATTCTTCACTAATATCTTATACGTATTTCATTGGATTTAACATGACATAGTACTAATTTATTTTTAAATATGTTTTAGAATGGCTATTAATTTTTGGATTAAGAATATTTCGTTCTCGAGCAAAAATTTGTGAATTTTCAAAATTTCCCACATATTTAGTTAATTTTTTGACCCTGGTACTGACCAGAAAATGGCCAGCAATTCTAAAAATGGAAAACGGGCTACAATAAATTCCATATGAATTAGCAAATCAGTAAAAATTATAAAAATAATAGCAAATGGGCTGTACACGTCACAGATTTCGAGGCTGACTTGTTTACGCAAGGCTTTGTTAGTGAACACACGATTCTAGCAGCAGTGACTGTTGGATGTCCATCCAACGGCCGACGTGCTTCTTCAATCTCTGATCTTCCTGCACCAGCCGCCTAAACTAGCGCCGACGGGACTGCCTGCTCCCTCCTCTTGTGGCCTGCTACGTCTTGAGCTTGCGTTGGTTTTCCCAAAAGAGGAAGGGATGATGCAACAGAGTAGCGTAAGTGTTTCCCTCAGTTCTTGAGAACCAAAGGTATCAATCTAGTAGGAGGCTACTCGCAACCAACGCGATTAGGGGTTGTCAAGCCCTTCACGGTCACTTACGAGAGTGAGATCTGATAGATAGAATATTTTTGGTATTTTTTATATAAAGATGCAAGGTAAAAAGTAAAGGCAATGTAAATAGCAAAACAATATAAAAGTGATGGAGATTAATATGATGAGAATAGACCCGGGGGCCATAGGTTTCACTAGTGGCTTCTCTCAAGAGCATAAGTATTCTACGGTGGGTGAACAAATTACTGTTGAGCAATTGATAGAATTGTGCATAATTATGAGAATATCTAGGCATGATCATGTATATAGGCATCACGTCTGTGAAAAGTAGATCAAAACGATTCTGCATCTACTACTATTACTCCACTCATCGACCGCTATCCAGCATGCATCTAGAGTATTAAGTTAAAAACAGAGTAATGCCTTAAGCAAGATGACATGATGTAGAGAGATAAATTCATGCAATATGAAATAAACCCCATCTTGTTATCCTCGATGGCAATGATACAATACGTGCCTTGCTGCCCCTTCTGTCACTGGGTAAGGACACCGCAAGATCAAACCTAAGCACTTCTCCCATGGCAACAACTACCAATCTAGTTGGCCAAACCAAACGGATAATTCGAAGAGACTTGCAAATATAACCAATCATACATAAAAGAATTCAGAGAAGATTCAAATATTATTCATAGATAGACTTGATCATAAACCCACAATTCATCGGTCTCAACAAACACACCGCAAAAACAAGATTACATCGAATAGATCTCCACGAGAGAGGGGGAGAACTTTGTATTGAGATTCAAAGAGAGAGAAGAAGCCATCTAGCTACTAACTATGGACCCGAAGGTCTGAGGTAAACTACTCACACTTCATCGGAGAGGCTATGATGATGTAGAAGCCCTCCAGGATGACATCCTCTTCCGGCGGAGCTCCGGAACAGGCCCCAAGATGGGATCTCATGGATACAGAAAGTTGCGGCGGTGGAATTAGGTTTTTGGCTCCTATTCTGATCGTTTGGGGGTACGTGTGTATATATAGGAGGAATAAGTATGCCGGAGGAGCAACGAGGGGCCCACGAGGCAGGGGGCGCGCCCTGGGGAGGGGGGGCGCCCCCACCCTCGTGACCACCTCTTTTGTTCCTTGGAGTAGGGTCCAAGTCTCCTGGATCACGTTCGGTGAGAAAATCACGTTCTCGAAGATTTTATTCCGATTGGACTCTGTTTGATATTCTGTTTCTTCGAAACACTGAAAGAGGCAAAAAAAACAACAATTCTGGGCTGGGCCTCCGGTTAATAGGTTAGTCCCAAAAATAATATAAAAGTGGAAAATAAAGCCCAATATAGTCCAAGACAGTAGATAATATAGCATGGAGCAATCAAAAATTATAGATACGTTGGAGACGTATCAGGCATCCCCAAGCTTAATTCCTGCTTGTCCTCGAGTAGGTAAATGACAAAAAAAAATTGATGCGGAGTGCTACTTGGCATAATTTCAATGCAAATCTTCTTAATTGTGATATGAATATTCAGATTAGAAAGATTCAAGACAAAGGTTTATATTGAGATAGAAAATAATAATACTTCAGGCATACTAACAAAGCAATTATGTCTTCTCAAAATAACATGGCTAAATAAAGTTATCCCTACAAAATCATATTGTCTGGCTATGCTCCATCTTCCCCACACAAAGTATTTAAATCATGCACAACCCCGATGACAAGCCAAGCAATTGTTTCATACTCTAACTTTTTCAAAACTTTTTCAATCTTCACGCAATACATGAGCGTAAGCCATGGATATAGCACTATGGGTGCAATAGAATGGTGGTTGTGGAGAAGACAAAAAGGGAGAAGATAGTCTCACATCAACTAGGCGTATCAACGGGCTATGGAGATGTCCATCAATAGATATCAATGTGAGTGAGTAGGGATTGCCATGCAACGGATGCACTAGAGCTATAAGTATATGAAAGCTCAACAAAAGAAACTAGTGGGTGTGCATCCAACTTGCTTGCTCATGAAGACCTAGGTCAATTTGAGGAAGCCCATCATTGGAACATACGAGCCAAGTTCTATAATGAAAGATTCCCACTAGTATATGAAAGTGATAACATGAGAGACTCTCTACTATGAAGATCATGGTGCTACTTTGAAGCACAAGTGTGGTAAAAGGATAGTAACATTGTCCCTTCTCTCTTTTTCTCTCATTTTTTTATTTTTTTATATGGCCTTTCTCTTTTTTTTATTTGGTCTTCTTTGGCCTTTTTTTTATTTTTCGTCCGGAGTCTCATCCCGACTTGTGGGGGAATCATAGTCTCCGTCATTCTTTCCTCACTGGGACAATGCTCTAATAATGATGATCATCACACTTTTATTTTTCTTACAACTCAACAATTACAACTCGATACTTAGAACAAAATATGACTCTATGTGAATGCATCCGGCGGTGTACCGGGATATGCAATATGACAATGATGGATGTGTCATGATGAACTACTTGGTGGAAAGTTGCATGGCAATATATCTCGGAATGGCTATGGAAATGCCATAATAGGTAGGTATGGTGGCTGTTTTAAGGAAGGTATATGGTAGGTGTATGATACCGGCGAAAGTTGTGCGGTATTAGAGAGGCTAGCAAAGGCGGAAGGGTGAGAGTGTGTATAATCCATGGACTCAACATTAGTCATAAAGAACTCATATACTTATTGCAAAAATTTAGAAGCTCTCAAAGCAAAGTACTACGCGCATGCTCCTAGGGGGATAGATTGGTAGGAAAAGACCATCGCTCGTCCCTGACCGCACTCATAAGGAAGACAATCATTAAATAAATCATGCTCCGACTTCATCACATAACGGTTCACCATACGTGCATGCTACGGGAATCACAAACTGCAACACAAGTATTCTTTAAATTCACAACTACTCAACTAGCATGACTTTAATAATATCACCTCCATATCTCAAAAAAATTATCATGCTTCAATCTTTTCTTAGTACTCAACACACTCAAAAGAAAGTTTCACAAATCTTGAATACCAAGCATATTATTATTAGGCAAATTACCATGCTATTATGAGACTCTCAAATTAATTTAAGTGAAGCATGAGAGATCAATAGTTTCTTTAAAACGAATCCACCACCGTGCTCTAAAAGACCTAAGTGAAGCACATAGAGCAAAATTATCTAGCTCAAAATATATAAGTGAAGGACATAGAGCAAAATTATCTAGCTCGAAAGATATAAGTGAAGGACATAGAGCAAAATTATCTAGCTCAAAAGATATAAGTGAAGCACATACAGTATTCTATCAAATTTTAATTCATTTATGTCTCTCTCAAAAGGTGTGTACAGCAAGTACTAGCAAACAAAGACACAAATAATACAAGACGCTCCAAGGAAAACACATATCATGTTGGTGAAAAAAAATATAGCTCCAAGTAAATTACCGATGGAAGTGGACGAAAAGAGGGGATGCCTTCCGGGGCATCCCCAAGCTTTAACTTTTTGGTGTCCTTGGATTATTTTGGGGGTGCCATGGGCATCCCAAAACTTAGGCTCTTCCACTCTGAAGTAGAGCATCCCAAGGTCATCCCCATGGACCTACCATCGTCTCATCAAGTGCCTACCGGACCCATGACTCGATCACGTGCAAGAGCCCTTGAAACCGAGGTGACATCTCTCCTCTCACAATTCCACTTCGATGCGCATGAAGCATGGCTACTACCTCATATGGATACTTTGTGCATACTCAGGTACAATGGAGAAACTAAGGAGCAAGGACAAGAAGAAGGGGAAGATGGACGAGAAGACGGAGAAGAAGAAGGGATGCAGGAAAAGTCCCAGCCACCGGACGACCGGCCGGGACCGGACGTCCGGCGCCTGAAGCCTCAGCCGAACCCCAGCGAGCGGACGTCCGGCCCAGACCGGACGACTGGTGCCCAGCACCGGAAGTGAACGAGCGGACGTCCGGTCCGGACCGGACGACCGGCGCACCAGCACCCGAGCCAACATCAGCGGAAGTCCGGAGCAACCGAACGTCCGGCACCCCCATCACAGAGCAGAACCAGCGGACGACCGGAGGTCACCGGACGTCCGGCAGCTCCTGAGACATCGGACGACCGGTCCCCAGCGGGCGTCTGGTATCTGGCTGTGTCCAGATTCGGGCCCGAGGCCCATGTATCCCTTCACGTCGCCCCCTTTTGCTCTTAGACTATAAATAGACCCCCCATTCATCCTAGCTAGGGTTAGCATTGGTTTAGCTCATACTTTGAGATAGAGCTTCGGTCATCCATCCCGATCTCCTCCTCGAGAGAGACTGCGGCCCCTCTTCGGAGATGATCAACTTGGATTCTAGACCCCCTCTTGGGCGGCCCCATCAAGACCTCCTTCTAGGAGAAGGACCGGTTACTTGTATCATTCTTTGTTGACCTTGGATCATCGTGTATCTCTTTGTGTTTAGAGGATCTAGCACATGTGTAATTGAATCTTGTTGGTTTGAGTGTTTCTCTCGTGTTTTCCCTCGTGAATCCCCTCGTGTTCTTCGTGTTTCTCTTTGGGATCCGCTCCTTTCGTGAAAGATCGGGCATCTAGGGTCTCACCCAACATCATCTTGGATCAGAGCCAGGTTGTCTCTTGATACCATCATCTTGGTATCATGAGCAAGGTTGATCACGATTTCGGAGCCCCCTCTTCGTTTTTCTAGCTTGATTTTGTTGTTTTTCCTCCTAATCCTAAAATCCCCACAAAAATAGCCCCATAAATTTTTCTTGTGTTTTGTGTGTTTTGATGATGTTTTGTTGGTTTTGATCTGTGAATTTGTTGCGTTGCAAGTAGATCTAGCCTTCCCCCACCATCTCCACCTTGAAATCCCTCCCAAATTCCCCCCAAAATCACCTCCCGGATCTAAAATCTCGCGTTGACCCCGACCACCAGACGACCGTGACATCATCGGACGTCCGGCGACCCAGGAAGCACCGGACGTCCGATGTTACCGGACGACCGGCGACCGGACATCCGTCCACGCCCGGACAACCGCTACTTCCACAACATCATCCGCTACACCACCTCCAACTTCCACGAAACCATCCCAATATCCCTACCCACACCACCACCTAACCGCCACCTACTCCGACCATTCTGGTCGCCCTTGGTTTTGAGAATTTGAGTTGCGGTACCATATCCTTTTGTGTTTTGGCTATCTAGGTACGGTCCGACATCGACATCACCGCCGCTCATTTTCGCCACGGACGCGTCATCAATACCGGTCATCAACAATGACCACCTCGACAACGACTTGATATTCGTTCCACCATTTTGACACCATACCGGAAGCAAGACCGGTAACCTCATCTTGGTATTGGACATATCACTCTTGCCATCACATTGTTAGCCATCATCGCCTTACTCCTTTGCATTGCTTACCCATCGAGACTAGCCATTGAGTATTGCCGGCAACGAGACTTGTGCACATTAGTGATCATACTTCCCATAGAATACATACATACATCATTGTTGCCTATATTGGTATCATCTCTTGTGTCACAAAACTGTCATCGCATACTCACTTGCTATATTGGTTCGTCAAGCATTGCATGAGAAAAGAGCTCAAACATCAAAGAGCCAACCAAGCTTTTAAGCAAAGAGGAAAGATAAGCAAAGAGATTTTAAGCAAGAACCATAGCATCATACAACATTAAGATTGTCATACTCGATCATGTTGGATCATATCATAGCAACACCATGCATAAAACATATTTGGGATAGAAGTCGTTGCATTTTTTCTAAGTAGGTTGTGCACAAGTTCTTGTATCCTCCTATCGTGCAATCGTGCTAGCGTATCTCTAGTGTTGTGCAACAAGAGCATTTTTGTGGATTCCACATTTTGGCTCACCCTTGGTTGCACAAGCCCACTTATCTTTTTGTGTGTGTGTTTCTGTGTACCATATATGCTTGGTCTACTTGTTACATTGCATCTTGCGAATCTTCTCCAACATTATTCAATCTTTCTTACATTCACATTAAAAATTGTGCCACCATCCTAACCAAGCTCCACCATAAGCTTTTACTTGTGTAGGTGTGAGAACCGACAAGAATTGGTACCAATTGTGCTATTTCCTTGTTACACATTGGAGTCATCTTTGATCCATTGTCAACATCGGTCAAGGTACATTTCATATTGGTTCTTCCCTTTATTCCACTCATACTTGTCTTGGAATGATGGATAGGCCAAGTACTTCTATGAACCCGCTCTTCATGGAGCAAGACGACGACATGAACTCCTTCATCACCAAGAGTCACCTCTTTGGTGCACAGCGTGCTTTGCATCAAGAGCAACAAGCTATGAGTGAACGCATCGACAACCTTGCCGCTGACTTGCGACTTACCGAGCAACGTACAAGGGATTACTTTGACAACAATCTCGATGATCACAAGCAAGAGAATGACGCAAGGATGGACGAGATTCACGCTTTGTTGCTCAACAGCTCTTCTTCCACTTCAAGAAGGAGCCGTTCAAGTCGACACTCCGATGACACCATCTCCGGTTCAAGTACACCGACATCGAACACTCTTCGACGAGCCGCGCGCAACGAGCGTCAAGCAAACCTCAATCCACTTCGAGACACCGACTCGGAAGAACATCGATGACATCAAGGCGAACAAGCCTTTGTGCTAGCTTGAGAGCGGCAACGCCAACGTCAACACGAACAAGAGGAGCGAGCGTGACAACATCAAGATGCACAAGACGCCGAGGTGGAACGCCAAGAACAACAACTACGTTAAGCTCAAGCACTAGAAGCGCAACGTGCCCTTCATGAATCAAGTCGTGCCGTAGCCGACCGAGGCCGACAAGCTCGACTACATCAAGAGCACTTCGCGATGAAGCTCAAGAAAGAATTTTCCAAAGACGTGTGCGTCAACAAGCTCCTCGTCCAGATAGACAAGCGCCATGTCAAGATAGACAAGCTCCCCCTCAAGTCCATCGAGAACAAGAAGACAGTGGACCCAATCCTCGCCAAGAGCAACATGAGGAAGACTTCCAACTTCGTCAAGAGCACCACGAGTTGGACAATCATCTACAACATGGGCGTCATCATCCCCGACCCCAACACAATGAAGAGCAACGCTACGACAAGCTCAAGTTCACCATGCCCAAGTCAACGGAAGCAACGATCCTGAAGAATACCTTTCATGGGCATTGAAAGTTGACAAGATCTTCCATTTGCACAATTATGAAGAAGAGAAGAAGATCGCGATGGCATCCCTTGAGTTCCAAAACTATGTCCTCATTTGGTGGGAACAAGTCATTGAGCGCCGCGAGGCAAGAGGTGAACCACCCATCACCACTTGGGCACAAATGAAGGATGTCATGAGAGCATGATTCGTGCCAAACTACTACAACCACGACCTCTTCAAGAAACTTCAACAACTCAAGCAAGGCACCAAGAGCATTGAAGAGTACTACAAGGAAATGGAGATTGCCATGATACGAGCCAATGTCAAAGAAGATGATGAGCAAACTATGGCAAGGTTCTTGAATGGACTCAATCATCCTATCAATAAGATCGCCGACTTCCAACCATACTCGAACCTCATCGAGCTAGTGCATCAAGCTACCAAAGCGGAATGGCAAGTACAAGACGACTTCAAGTATGCCAAGTTCTCATCCAAGTCCTATGGCCTCTCCAACAATCAAGCTTCAACGACTCCAACACCTTCTACCTCAACCAAGCCTTCTACAAGCAACGGCGACAAGTCAAGTTACAAGAAAGCTTCGACAGGCTCAAGTCGTCCACCTACTACAAACAACTTCAAGAAAGCTCCATCATCATCTACTCCACCCGATGAGACCATCAAGACAAGTTCTATCAAATGCTTCACATGCAACGGCCGAGGCCACAAGTCCTTCGAGTGCACAAACAAGCGCACCATGATCCTCAACGACGACGGAACCTATGACTCCATGAGTGAAGGAGAAATGGAAGCTTTTGAGCAAGTGGCCATGCACAAACAAGTGCACAATGAAGATGAAGATGACCAAGTCTTTTGCGATGAAGATTCAAGCCCCGCTCTTTTTGTCTCCAAGGTCTTGACTCTTCAAAATCAACAAGACGAAGATCAAAGATGCCATATCTTTCACACCAAGGCCGACATCAATGGACGATCCGTCAAGGTCATCATCGATGGAGGGAGTTGCCACAACTTAGAAAGTGAAGAACTATGCTCCGAGCTCCAGTTGGTCAAGATGAAGCACCCTCAACACTACAAGGTTCAATGGCTAAGCGACACCGGCACCATACAAGTCGAGTATAGAGTACAAGTCTCTTTCAAGATCGGCGCCTATGAAGACACATTGGAATGTGATGTCCTTCCGATGACCGTTTGCCACCTCCTCCTTGGACGGCCATGGCAATTTGACCGAGGTGTCATTCACAATGGGCGTATAAATCACTATAGCTTCAAGATGAAAGGGAAAGAGTTCGTGCTACGTCCTATATCTCCAAGCCAAGTGCTCGCCGACAAGCAAGCCACCCATCGTGGAGAAAATAGTGAGAGAGCGACCCACCAAAAAGAGAGTGAGCGCCACAAGCCCAAATTGAGTGACTCCACGATGAGCGACAAGAAAACCTTAGTTCTCTTTGCCACCAAACGTGAGATGAGAGAAGTGTGTGAGAACCCATCAAGTGTCCTACACTATGTCCTATTGTGCAAGGACGAGGTCACACAAACTAACAACTCTCACGATCTACCTTTGGTGTTATCTTTTCTATTGTAGGAATTCCAAGATGTTTTTCCCGATGAGCTACCTCCGGGTCTACCTCCACTACGAGGCATTGAGCACTGAATTGATCTCATCCCCGGAGCGCCGCTTCCCAACAAAGCTCCATACCGCATCAACCCCGAAGAAACCAAAGAAATACAAAGGCAAGTAAAGCATCTCATAGACCATGGACATGTGCGTGAAAGTTTGAGTCCTTGTGCCATACCGGTCATCTTGTGCCAAAACATGACGGTAGCTTTCGCATGTGCTCCGATTGTAGACCTATCAATGCTATCACCGTTAGATATAGGTACCCCATTCCACGCCTAGATGATATGCTAGATGATATTAGTGGTGCCACTATATTTTCCAAAATCGATCTTAAGAGTGGTTACTATCAAATCCGCATACAAGAGGGTGATGAATGGAAAACCGCATTCAAAACCAAGTTTGGTTTGTATGAGTGGTTAGTCATGCCTATGGGTCTCTCGGAAGCACCGGGCACTTCTATGCGCCTTATGAATCATGTCTTTCGCCCTTACATTGGTATATTTGTTGTGGTTTACTTCAATGACATTCTTGTGTTTAGCAAATCTATCCAAGAGCATGTCACCCATGTCCGCACCATTTTGCAAACTCTTAGGAAAGAGCGTCTCTATGCTAATATGGAGAAATGCCTTTTTGGTGTTGATAAGCTAGTTTTCTTAGGATTTTTTGTCTCTTCTAAGGGTGTTCATGTAGATGATTCCAAGATCAATGCTATTAAAACTTGGCCCCAACCAACCAATTTGCAACAAGTCCGTAGTTTACTTGGTTTAGCCGGTTTCTACCGTAGATTTGTGAAGGATTTTAGCACCATTTCTTCACCTTTGCATGCTTTGAGCAAGAAGAACGCGCCTTTTGTTTGGGGACCATCTCAAGATATTGCTTTCAATGAGCTTAAGAATTTGCTTACTCATGCTCCCGTTCTTGCTTTACCCAACTTCGACAAGCCTTTTGAGATTCATTGTGATGCTAGTAGTAATGGCATAGGAGGTGTGTTAACGCAAGAGAAGCGCCCCATAGCTTACTTTAGTGAGAAACTTTCCGGAGCGCAACTCAACTATCCCATCTATGACAAAGAGCTATATGCTTTAGTCCGCATTTTACATGAATGGGAACATTACCTTCGTCCCCACGAGTTTATCATTCATACCGATCATGAGACCCTCAAGTATCTCAATGGTCAAACTAAGTTGAACAAGCTTCATGCTAAATGGAGTGAATTCGTTGAGTCTTTTCCCTATGTCATCAAGTACATCAAGGGTAAAGAAAACATCGTCGCGGATGCTCTTTCCCGCATATGCATGCTAGTCACGCAACTCGAGTTAGATGTCATTGGCTTCGAGCATATCAAATATTTGTATGTGCATGATGAAACTTTTGCCACCCCTTATGCCAAGTGTTTGTCGAATACATCGTGGGAGAGCTATTACATCAAAGACGGCTACCTTATGCGAGCTAACAAACTTTGCATCCCCAAGCCGTCCCTTCGTTTATTGCTTTTGCAGGAATCGCATGGAGGAGGATTAATGGGACACTTTGGACGCGATAAGACGTTCGCCACGCTCTCGAAGAGCTACTTTTGGCCAAAGATGTTTCAGGACGTCAATCGCTTCACCAACCGATGTTCGACATGCCGCAAAGCTAAGTCCAAAGCTCAATCTCATGGCCTCTATATGCCTCTACCGATTCCATACCAACCATGGGAAGATATTAGCATGGACTTTGTGCTTGGTTTGCCTAGAACTCGAAATGGCAAGGATTCCGTTTTTGTTGTCGTGGACCGTTTCTCCAAAATGGCTCATTTCGTTCCTTGCAACAAGATAGACGATGCTTCACATATTGCAAATTTGTTTTGTAGGGAAATCTTGCGCCTTCATGGAGTGCCAAAGACTATCGTCTCGGACCGCGACGTCAAGTTCCTTAGCTACTTTTGGAAGACTCTATGCGCCAAGCTCGGAATCAAGCTACTCTTCTCCACGGCATACCATCCTCAAACCAATGGACAAACGGAGGTGAAAAACCGCACACTCTCCGCTCTACTTCGAGTACTCATCAAGAAGAACATCAAGGAGTGGGAGGAGTGTCTACCCATCGCCGAGTTCGCATACAACCGAGCAAGACACTCAACAACCGTCAAGTCCCCTTTCGAGGTCGTCTACGGATTCAACCCTTTGTCACCATTGGATATTCTTCCTCTACCACTCCAAGAGCGCATAAATTTGGATGCAAGTGCGCGTGTGACACATCTCAAGAAGATGCATGAATATACAAGAAACACCATCGCGCGCCAAGTTCAACGCCTTGCGACCAAGCTCAACTTCAAAAAGCAACCTATGGTCTTCAACATTGGTGATCAAGTGTGGCTACACCTTCACAAGGACCGCTTCCCACAAGAACGCAAATCCAAGCTTCATCCATGAGCGGATGGACCCTTCAAGGTGCTTGCACGCTACAACGACAACGCTTACAAGATCGACCTTCCACGCGACAAGTACAACGTGAGCAACATCTTCAATGTCAAAGATCTCTCTCCTTTCCATGGTGATGAAGATTTTGATCCAAGGACGGATCTTCCCCAAGGGAGGGGAGATGATGCGGAGCATCCCAAGGTCATCCCCATGGACCTACCATCGTCTCATCAATTGCCTACCAGACCCATGACTCAATCACGTGCAAGAGCCCTTGAAACCGAGGTGACATCTCTCCTCTCACAATTCCACTTCGATGCGCATGAAGCATGGCTACTACCTCATATGGATACTTTGTGCATACTCAGGTACAAATGGAGAAACTAAGGAGCAAGGACAAGAAGAAGAGGAAGATGGACGAGAAGACAGAGAAGAAGAAGGGATGCAGGAAAAGTCCCAACCACCGGACGACCGGCCGGGACCGGACGTCCAGCGCCTGAAGCCTCAGCCGAACCCCAGCAAGCGGACTTCCCGCCCAGACTGGACGACCGGTGCCCCTGCACCCGAAGCGAACGAGCGGACGTCCGGTCCGGATCGGACGACCGGTGCACCAGCACCCGAGCCAATATCAGCGGAAGTCCGGAGCTACCGGACGTCCGGCACCCCCATCACAGAGCAGAACGAGCGGACGACCGGAGGTCACCGGACGTCCGGCAGCTCCTGAGACACCGGACGACCGGTCCCCAGCGGACGTCCGGTACCTGGCAGCGTCCAGATTCGGGCCCGAGGCCCATGTACTCCTTCACTTCGCCCCCTTTTGCTCTTAGACTATAAATAGACCCCCCATTCATCCTAGCTAGGGTTAGCGTTGGATTAGCTCATACTTTGAGATAGAGCTTCGCTCATCCATCCCGATCTCCTCCTCGAGAGAGACCGCGGCCCCTCTTCGGAGAAGATCAACTTGGATTCAAGACCCCATCTTGGGCGGCCCCATCAAGAGCTCCTTTTAGGAGAAGAACCGGTTACTTGTATCGTCCTTTGTTGACCTTGGATCATCGTGTATCTCTTTGTGTTTCGAGGATCTACCACATGTGTAATCGAATCTTGTTGGTTTGAGTGTTTCTCTCGTGTTTTCCCTCGTGAATCCCCTCGTGTTCTTCATGTTTCTCTTTGGGATCCTCTCCTTTCGTGAAAGATCGGGCATCTAGGGTCTCACCCTACATCACACTCCTTGTTCCATGATCCATCAAAAGAATTCACCCAAAACTTGAAAACTTCACAACACAAAACTCAAAATAGAAAACTCGTGAGCTCCGTTAGCGAAAGAAAACAAAAGACCACTTCAAGGTACTGTAATAAACTCATTATTTATTTATATTGGTGTTAAACCTACTGTATTCCAACTTCTCTATGGATTATAAACTATTTTACTAGCCATAGATTCATCAAAATAAGCAAACAACACACGAAAAACAGAATCTGTCAAAAACAGAACAGTCTGTAGTAATCTGTAGCTAGCGCAAGATCTGGAACCCAAAAAATTATAAAATAAATTTATGGACGTGAGGAATTTATCTATTAATCATCTGAAAAAATAATTAACTAAATATCGCTCTTCAAATAAAAATGACAGCAGTTCTCGTGAGCGCCAAAGTTTCTGTTTTTTTACAGCAAGTTCAACGAGACTTTCCCCAAGTCTTCCCAACGGTTCTACTTGGCACAAACACTAATTAAACACAAAAAAACACAATCTAAACAGCGGCTAAATAATTTATTTATTACTAAACAGGAGCAAATATCAAGGAATAAAACTAAAATTGGGTTGCCTCCCAACAACCGCTATCGTTTAACGCCCCTAGCTAGACATGACAAGCAAGAATAGATCTAGGTATTGCCATCTTTGGTAGGCAATCCATAAGTGGCCCTCATGATAGTTTCATATGGTAATTTCATTTTCTTTCTTGGAAAGTGTTCCATTCCCTTTTTTAATGGAAATTGAAATCTAATATTCCCTTCCTTCATATCAATAATCGCACCAACCGTTCTAAGGAAAGGTCTACCAAGAATAATAGGGCAAGAAGGATTGCAATCTATATCAAGAACAATGAAATCTACAGGCACATAATTCCTATTTGCAACAATAAGAACATCATTAATTCTTCCCATAGGTTTCTTAATAGTGGAATCCGCAAGATGCAAGTTTAGAGAGCAATCATCAAAATTATGGAAATCTAGTAAATCACACAAAGTCTTGGGAATAGTAGAGACACTAGCACCCAAATCACACAAATCATAAAACTCATAATCTTTAATTTTAATTTTAATAGTTGGTTCCCACTCATCATAGAGTTTTCTAGGGATAGAAACTTTCAACTCAAGTTTTTCTTCATAGGATTGCATCAAGGCATCAACAATATGTTCGGTAAAGGCTTTATTTCGACTATAAGCATGTGGAGAATTTAGCACGGATTGCAACAAGGAAATGCAATCAATCAAAGAGCAATTTTCATAATTAAATTCCTTGAAATCCAATATAGTGGGTTTAGCAACATCTAAATTTTTATTTCTTTCCATCCCACTTTCATCAATTTCATCATTAAGATCTAAACACTCCGAATTTTTAGAACGCCTTCTAGGTAAAGGAAGATCATTATCAGTTTCATCAAGATTCATATTGCAAAACAAAGATTTAATTGGAGACACATCAATAACTTTTAGATCTTCATCTTGATTTTCATAAGTATTTGGTTTAGCGGCCATCCTGTTGACTAAGGTGGCTTGCATATCCGAAATTTCAGCAGTCATCTTTTCTAGACGAGCAATTTGGGATCTTATACCCTCAACTTCTTTAGACATATCATCAAGCTCTTTATTCATATAACTCATAAAGCTTTTTTGTTCCTTAAGCTCATTTCTAAAGAAATTATTATGCTCAAATTGCAAAACCATAAACTTCCTAACGTTGTTTTCGATCTCCTCTAACCTTTTAAGGTGAAGATCAGCAAATCTTGCTTGAGCCATCGCGACAAACAAGCAAACAAACTAACACACGAGCAAACAAAGAGGCAAACAGAGAGGGAGGATAGAGAGAGAGGGCAAATAAAACGGCAAGGGTGAATTGGGGGGAGAGGAAAACGGGAGGCAAATAATGTAACGCGGGAGATAGGGATTGTGATGGGTACTTGGTATATTGACTTTTTCCGTAGACTCCCCGGCAACGGTGCCAGAAATCCTTCTTGATACGTCTTGAGCTTGCGTTGGTTTTCCCCGAAGAGGAAGGGATGATGCAGCAGAGTAGCGTAAGTATTTCCCTCAGTTTTTGAGAACCAAGGTATCAATCAAGTAGGAGGCTACGCTCAAGTCCCTCGTATCTGCACAAAACGATAGCTACTCGCAACCAACGCGGTTAAGGGTTGTCAAGCCCTTCACGGTCACTTACGAGAGTGAAATCTGATAGATAGAGTATTTTTGGTATTTTTGATATAAAGATGCAAGATAAAAAGTAAAGGAAAAGTAAATTGGAAAACAATATAAAAGTGATCAAGATTGATACAATGAGAATAGACCTGGGGGCCATAGGTTTCACTAGTGGCTTCTCTCAACAGCATAAGTGAAAGCACAAGTGCTCCCTAGGTGGTTTTGATAATTGATGACAACATATCTCTTGTTGGACTAACATTTCTATCTAGCATGTTTCAGATAAGTTCAACAATGGAGTGGCATGGATTAAAGGTTGTGGGAACTCCTTCAAGATGCTAAGGACAAAGGATTGGCTAAAGCTTCAAGCTCAAGACTCTTCATTTTACATTTTAGTGATCCAAGATCACATTGAGTCCATAGGAAAAGCCAATACTATCAAGGAGGGATGAGGTGTTGCTTAATGAGCCTCTTGCTTCATGTGCTTAGTGATATGCTCCAAAACCCTCAACTACTTTCCCACTTCCACATATGACCTAAACCCTAAGCCAAACTCGGTCCTACCGATTCTTCCTATCCGGCGCCACCGAGTTTCACTTATCATAAGCCACTGCCAAACCCTAATCAGTTCGGTCTCACCGATGGGATCTCGGTCTCACCGAGATGGGCTTGCAAACTCTCTGTTACCCATTGCAATATTCTCGGTCCCACCGAGATATGCAATCGCTCCCATCGAGTTTGCTTGACCAAATCTCAGTTTCACTTATTACCCAAATCGGTCCCACCGAGTTTTGGATTTACCCTAACCCTAGCACATCGGTCCCATCGAGTTGATCCAGTCGGTCCCACCGAAATCTCTAACGGTCACTAGGTTTACATTTTCGGTCCGACCGAGTTTATTGATTCGGTCCCACCGAGATTGGAAAACTGTGTGGAATGGTTGGATTTTGTGTGGAGGCTATATATACCCCTCCACCTCCTTCTCAGTCGATGAGAGAGCCATCAGAACACACACACCATTCCAACTCATATGTTCTGAGAGAGAACCACCTACTCCTGTGTTGAGACCAAGATATTCCATTCCTACCATATGAATCTTGATCTCTAGCCTTCCCAAGTTGCTTTCCACTCAAATCTTCTTTCCACCAAATCCAAATCCTATGAGAGAGAGTTGAGTGTTGGGGAGACTATCATTTGAAGCACAAGAGCAAGGAGTTCATTACCTACACACCATTTGTTACTTCTTAGAGAGTGGTGTCTCCTAGATTGGCTAGGTGTCACTTGGGAGCCTCCGACAAGATTGTGGAGTTGAACCAAGGAGTTTGTAAGGGCAAGGAGATCGCCTACTTCGTGAAGATCTACCGCTAGTGAGGCAAGTCCTGTGTGGGCGATGGCCATGGTGGGATAGACAAGGTTGCTTCTTCGTGGACCCTTTGTGGGTGGTTGCTTCTTCGTGGACCCTTCATGGGTGGAGCCCTATGTCGACTCGCGCAACCGTTACCCTTGGGTGGATCCCTGTGTGGACTCGCGCAACCGTTACCCTTTGTGGGTTGAAGTCTCCATCAACGTGGATGTAGGATAGCACCACCTATCCGAACCACGGGAAAAACATTCGTGTCTCCAATTGCGTTTGAATTGTCCAAACCCTTCCCTTTACATTCTTGCAAGTTGCATGCTTTACATTCCGCTGCTCATATACTCTTTGCATGCTTGCTTGATATGTATTGTGTGTGTTGAATTTGTGCATAAACTCCACTTAAACCGAAAAAGCTTAAAAATTGCAACTTTGGCATTAAGTGTCTAATCACCCCCCTCTAGACACATCTACTTCTAGATCCTACAAGTGGTATCAGAGCTTTGGTCTCCATTGCCTTGGTTTAATCACCATTGGAGGAAGATGGATGTGTCTACATTAGGGAGTCTTAGATATAGAGTGCCTATTCTTGATGGAGAGTATTTCCATGAGTGGAAAAATGAGATGCTTGTAATCTTCAATCAATATCATTTGAAAAAGTATATTGCTAACCCTTGTGCACCTCATATTGATCCTTTGCATCCTACCCTAGATGAAGATATTGACATGATTCGCAATCTTAGAACTATTGAGCTCATCATTAGAGGATTGCCCAAAAATTTGATTGCTAGTTTGCCTGCTCACAATTGTGCCTATACCATATGGAAATTTCTTGAGGAAGAATTTCCCGATTATTCCTTCAAAACTTTGGATGAAATTCTCCATAAATCTATTGTCTTGAGTAATATGAACTCTAGTGATCCTAGTTTTGGTAAATGTCTTTTTGAACATACCAATCTTAAGCATGCTAAAGGAGATGTTGGAATCATTAATGATATCATATTCAAAGCTATAAGAATTCATAAAAGTAACCACCTTGATGGTCGTTTATCTAATGAATTACCCTCTCTAGGAAATGATGAGTCACAAGATCATGATGAA
The DNA here is from genome assembly GCF_056163025.1 of Triticum urartu. NCBI lineage: Eukaryota > Viridiplantae > Streptophyta > Magnoliopsida > Poales > Poaceae > Triticum > Triticum urartu. Next base: position 185,864,836 of record NC_141873.1, on the reverse strand, counting down.
CACGAATATTATGATGATGATGATAGTGACTTCGATCTTGATGATGCAATGAGACACTTTGGTCTTATGGCAAATCTTCGGGGATATGAATCAGGAGGAAAGGCATGGGTTCTTGATATTGGATGTACTGATCATATGACCGGAGATGAAGAGATGTTTCGTGAGCTTGCTGAAAATGACGGCCCTCGAAAATATGTCACCTTTGGTGATAATTCAAAGGGTAAAGTGGTTGGCCTTGGTAAGGTGGCCATCTCACATGATAGTTCCATTCAAAATGTCATGCTCGTTGAATCTCTTGTCTACAACTTACTTTCAGTATCTAGACTTGCTGATTTCGGTTTGAATGTCCTATTTACTGAGGTAGATTGCCAAGTATTTTGTCGAGACAATCATAAAATGGTCTTTACGGGTATGCGTAGAGGTGATCTTTACATTGTCGATTTCTCTAAAAAGGCACAACCTAAAACTTGCTTTGTTGCTAAATCCTCAAAAGGTTGGTTGTGGCATAGACGACTAGGTCACGTTGGCATGAGAAACCTTGACAAGCTTATTAAAGGAAATCATATCCTTGGAGTTAACGATGTCATATTTGATAAGGATAGACTTTGCAGTGCTTGTCAAGCAGGTAAACAGGTTGGAGGAAGACATCCCGTGAAGAACGTCATGACCACAAGGAGGCCACTCGAGCTACTTCACATGGATCTTTTTGGTCCCAACGCCTACAAGAGTCTGGGTGGAAATTCTTTTGGTCTAGTTATAGTTGATGACTTTTCAAGATTTACGTGGGTGTTCTTTCTTAATGACAAGTCGCAGGTCCAGAAGATCTTCAGAAACTTCGCTAGGAAGGCCCAAAATCAGTTTGATGTGAAGATCAAGAAGGTTCGGAGTGACAACGGAACGGAGTTCAAGAACGCAAATGTGGACACCTTTCTTGACGAAGAAGGGATTTCACACGAGTTCTCGGCTACATACACACCTCAACAAAATGGAGTTGTTGAGAGGAAGAACCGGATGCTCATCGAAATGGCAAGAACGATGCTTGATGAATACAAGACGCCAAAACACTTTTGGGCAGAAGCGGTTGTGACAGCTTGTCACGCAACAAATCGCTTATATCTTCACAAGCTACTCGGCAAGACGGCATACGAGCTCCTCACCGGTAACAAGACTCAAGTTGGATACTTTCGAGTATTCGGCTCAAAGTGCTACATTCTTGATAAGCATCATCATTCAAAGTTTGCTCCTAAATCTCATGAAGGTTTTCTACTTGGTTATGGCTCAAACTCTCACACTTACCGTGTCTACAACAATTTCACCCGAAAGGTTGAAGAGACGGTAGATGTGAAGTTTGATGAATCTAATGCCTCTCAAGTAGAGCAATTGCCAATTGATGTAGGAGACAAAGACCCTTCAGAAGCAATTCAAGACTTGTCCATTGGCAAAATTCGTCCAACGGAGGTGAAGGAGAGTACTTCATCCGTCCAAGTGGAAGCTTCTACTTCACGACAAGGTGAACCAAGAATCGACACGGAAGCATCCACAAGTGGGACACACCAAGATGAAGAAAACGAGGAAGTACGTCAAGATGAACATCAACAACCTCCTTCTCCACCACGACAAGAGAACGACGACGTCAACAATGAAGAAGGCCAAGAAGAAGAACAAGATGAAGAAGATGTTAAATGAAGACCCAAGCAAAAGCTCTCACGAGTTCGAGCAAGAATTGCCAAAGATCATCCCGTCGAGCAAATCCTCAATGATATACAAACCGGGAGAATCACTCGCTCAAAAACTCGTTTAGCTAACTTTTGTGAAAACTATTCATTCATCTCTAGCATTGAACCAATGAAGGTTGAAGAAGCATTGGAAGATCCGGATTGGATAAACGCTATGCATGAAGAGCTACATAATTTTGAGAGAAACCAAGTTTGGACATTGGTTGAGAAGCCCGACAACAACCACAACATCATTGGTACCAAATGGGTGTTTCGCAACAAGCAAGATGAAGATGGACAAGTGGTTCGCAACAAAGCATGTCTCGTTGCCCAAGGGTACACACAAGTCGAAGGTATGGACTATGGTGAGACATATGCTCCCGTTGCTAGACTTGAGTCCATTCGCATCTTACTTGCCTATGCTAATCACCATAATATCACCTTGTACCAAATGGACATTAAAAGTGCTTTTCTAAATGGTGAAATAGAGGAGGAAGTTTATGTCAAACAACCTCGCGGCTTTATCAATCCTAAGAAACCAAATCATGTTTACAAACTTCACAAAGCTCTCTATGGTCTTAAACAAGCTCCTAGAGCATGCTACAAATGCTTGACCAAGTTCCTTACTACAAGTGGTTTTGAAATTGGTAAAATTGATTCTACTCTTTTTACTAAAAGGGTTAATGGAGAACTATTTGTATGCCTAATTTATGTTGATGATATCATATTTGGTTCAACTAACCCTCTCTTTAGTGAAAAGTTTGGAAAGCTAATGTCAGAGAAGTTTGAGATGTCTATGATGAGTGAACTCAAATTCTTTCTCGGGTTGCAAATCAAGCAAACTAAGGAAGGAACATTTGTCTCTCAAACAAAGTACACCAAGGACTTATTCAAGAAGTTCAATATGCAAAAATGCAAAGGTATGTCTACACCCATGCCTACTAGTGGACATAATGATTTGACCAAAGATGGTGAACCTATTGATCAAAAGGTTTATCGATCTATGATTGGTTCATTGTTGTACCTATGTGCTTCACGTCCCGATATTATGCTAAGTGTGTGCATGTGTGCACGATATCATGCTGCTCCTAAAGATTGTCATCTTAAGGCTGTGAAAAGGATAGTGAGATATTTAATCCATACACCAAATTTTGGCATTTGGTATCCTAAGAGGTCTTCTTTTGATCTTGTTGGCTATTCCGACTCAGATTATGCCGGAGACAAGGTTGACAGAAAGTCCACTTCGGGTACTTGTCAATTTCTTGGTAGATCTCTTGTGTCTTGGTCTTCCAAGAAACAAAACTCGGTATCCTTATCCACCGCCAAAGCGGAATACATTGCCGCTGGTTCATGTTGTGCTCAATTACTTTGGATGACCCAAACTCTTAAAGATTATGGGATTTATGTGAAACATGTTCCACTGCTTTCTGACAATGAAAGTGCTATCAAAATTGGTCATAATCCTGTACAACATTCTCGAACTAAGCATATTGAAGTTCGTCATCATTTCATTCGAGATCATGTTGCTAAGGGTGACATCAACCTTAAGCATGTTCGCACCGATAAGCAATTAGCGGATATATTCACTAAACCGCTTGATGAGAAAGTGTTTTGCAGGTTGAGAGGAGAATTGAACATCATTGATGCTTCGAACTTGGAGTAGAAACTCCATTGGATACATGCAAGACATGAGCTTATGACTAATCCATGATATATCTCTTATGATAACTATCTTATGTCTTGGATATATTTGCACCTTGCATGTTGTCTAACCCATGTAGGTGCTTGGTTGAATCTAATTCCATGAGATTGCGACTCACTCACATCTTGAGCAATCTCTACATCACCAAGACTCTACACAATGGTGATTGAAGACAAGGAAGCACAAAATCATTCAAACATATCCTTTAACAAATTCTATGTTAAGCTTCATGATTATCATTTTTGGATACACAAGTGCTCTTCCTTGCAAGAACTAACCTATGTAGGTAGATGAACTCAAACTCCAAGTGGTGCTCCCAACTCTTGATGAGCTACATTAACCTTGAGCACTCACACAAGTTCAACTACATGATCAAGAACCACACCACCACCCAAGGTATGTTATTCCATCTTAGAGAAGCTTTACTCCAAGACATGAGTCAAAGCAACTCAACAAGATGTGAATACATCAAGATGCTTAAACGAAAAATGGTAACCCCATTTTGAGCTTAAACGATGAGTATGACCTATGATCAAGTGCTCTCACTTGACTCCTAAGTCAATATACTCTAACATAGGTGACTATGTCACCGCCCAATTCTAGATGAAGTTCTCTTGTGTTCTTTTCTGAGTTATTGCATTTGTCCCTTGCATATTTGTTTCCTTCTCTTTAAAACAAAAAAAAACTTCATCTAGAAACTTTCACTCTTTTCTTTTTGGTTTTTGTTATGCATATTTCTGCATCAAATTCCTTGCAAATCTTTCAGCTAATTCATTGCAAATCATTGTGAGATCTTACTTGACTAGTGAGCCGAGGTGACAAGTGTTTTTCTCTGTGATGAAATCGGTTTCACGGAATTGTCATTTTAGGTCCAACCGAATCCCTTCGGTACTACCGAAACATGCCACTCGGTGCCACCGATTTCGCAACAGGAAAAACGGTTTGCCACATATTCTATATTTCTTCTGATCCAGCTCCACTCAATGAATCTTGTCCTCTATAAGCATCACAGTTTTATTCCCTGCTTTGTACTGCATCTCAAGGACCAACCCTATTCGACGGATTCCAGAAAAAACCTTCTTGGAAATTGATGTCAAAGGGGGAGAGAGAGATCACATCAAAGCTTATCATCAGGGAGAGAGAGATCACATCAAAAGCTTATCACCTACAAAGGAGAAAGTACTAAGGGGGAGAGAATACTCAAGGATCCCATATATTAAGTGGGAGAAAGAAATCTCCAAGGGGGAGAGAATACTCAAGGATCCCAGATGCTCGATGTTCAAGAGGAGAGATGCCACATGTCTTTTTGGGGGAAAGACATGTTCGTATGAACTCATTTGAATTAAGTTCTATTCATATCTTTCAGCTCTGATTTTCTGTTTCCTATCTTCCCAATATCCCATGTACGATTCAGGGGGAGCAAGACACCTAAGGGAAAGAAATCAGTCAAATTCATTGCATATCTTTATTCTTGGGGACATGTTGAATCCAATGTGGTACCTTGTACTCACTCTCTACATGTCATCCCAGTCTTGGTACTCTTGTGGTTTCCTTTGTTTTCTCTGGCTAGTGGACGTACCTGCGTTATCTAACCTTGTTTGTGCAGGTTCATTCCATCCTAAGCCAACTCAAGACCACAAGGTAAGTATATGCATCAAAATCATGAGTATGAGGAGTTCTTGCTTATGTACATACTGTTTGCAAGAAGGACTCATGAGCATGAAGGTATTTTCCTTGATAATCTTTTGCTCTGATGCATATGGCCAAGATGCATGTAACACATTGCCTACTCTGTCATGGTTATGCTCTCACATGTCTCTATATTTCATATTTACATGAGTGCATACATGTAAGGGGAGCCTATGCTTGTTACATGTCCTTCCAAAGCTTTACTTGCTGTTCTTTATATCTTTATCTAAAGCTTTGATGTATGTTGCCATCAATTACCAAAAAGGGGGAGATTGAAAGTACAAGTGCTCCCTAGGTGGTTTTGATAATTGATGACAACATATCTCTTGTTGGACTAACATTTCTATCTAGCATGTTTCAGATAAGTTCAACAATGGAGTGGCATGGATTAAAGGTTGTGGGAACTCCTTCAAGATGCTAAGGACAAAGGATTGGCTAAGGCTTCAAGCTCAAGACTCTTCATTTTACATTTTAGTGATCCAAGATCACATTGAGTCCATAGGAAAAGCCAATACTATCAAGGAGGGATGAGGTGTTGCTTAATGAGCCTCTTACTTCATGTGCTTAGTGATATGCTCCAAAACCCTCAACTACTTTCCCACTTCCACATGCGACCTAAACCCTAAGCCAAACTCGGTCCTACCGATTCTTCCTATCCGGCGCCACCGAGTTTCACTTATCATAAGCCACTGCCAAACCCTAATCAGTTCGGTCTCACCGATGGGATCTCGGTCTCTCCGAGATGGGCTTGCAAACTCTCTCTTACCCATTGCAATATTCTCGGTCCCACCGAGATATGCAATTGGTCCCACTGAGTTTGCTTGACCAAATCTCAGTTTCACTTATTACCCAAATCGGTCCCACCGAGTTTTGGATTTACCCTAACCCTAGCACATCGGTCCCATCGAGTTGATCCAGTCGGTCCCACCGAAATCTCTAACGGTCACTAGGTTTACATTTTCGGTCCGACCGAGTTTATTGATTCGGTCCCACCGAGATTGGAAAACTGTGTGGAATGGTTGGATTTTGTGTGGAGGCTATATATACCCCTCCACCTCCTTCTCAGTCGATGAGAGAGCCATCAGAACACACACACCATTCCAACTCATATGTTCTGAGAGAGAACCACCTACTCCTGTGTTGAGACCAAGATATTCCATTCCTACCATATGAATCTTGATCTCTAGCCTTCCCAAGTTGCTTTCCACTCAAATCTTCTTTCCACCAAATCCAAATCCTATGAGAGAGAGTTGAGTGTTGGGGAGACTATCATTTGAAGCACAAGAGCAAGGAGTTCATTACCTACACACCATTTGTTACTTCTTAGAGAGTGGTGTCTCCTAGATTGGCTAGGTGTCACTTGGGAGCCTCCGACAAGATTGTGGAGTTGAACCAAGGAGTTTGTAAGGGCAAGGAGATCGCCTACTTCGTGAAGATCTACCGCTAGTGAGGCAAGTCCTGTGTGGGCGATGGCCATGGTGGGATAGACAAGGTTGCTTCTTCGTGGACCCTTTGTGGGTGGTTGCTTCTTCGTGGACCCTTCATGGGTGGAGCCCTATGTCGACTCGCGCAACCGTTACCCTTGGGTGGATCCCTGTGTGGACTCGCGCAACCGTTACCCTTTGTGGGTTGAAGTCTCCATCAACGTGGATGTAGGATAGCACCACCTATCCGAACCACGGGAAAAACATTCGTGTCTCCAATTGCGTTTGAATTCTCCAAACCCTTCCCTTTACATTCCTGCAAGTTGCATGCTTTACATTCCGCTGCTCATATACTCTTTGCATGCTTGCTTGATATGTATTGTGTGTGTTGAAATTGTGCCTAAACTCCACTTAAACCGAAAAAGCTTAAAAATTGCAACTTTGGCATTAAGTGTCTAATCACCCCCCTCTAGACACATCTACTTCTAGATCCTACAATAAGTATTCTACGATGGGTGAACAAATTATTGTTGAGCAATTGATAGAATTGTGCATAATTATGAGAATACCTAGGCATGATCATGTATATAGGCATCACGTCCGTGACAAGTAGATAGAAACAATTCTGCATCTACTACTATTACTCCACTCATCGACCGCTATCCAGCATGCGTCTAGAGCATTAAGTTAAAAACAGTGTAACGCCTTAAGCAATATGACATGATGTAGAGAGATAAATTCATGCAATATGAAATAAACCCCATCTTGTTATCCTCGATGGCAACGATACAATACGTGCCTTGCTGCCCCTTCTGTCACTGGGTAAGGACACCGCAAGATCGAACCCAGAGCTAAGCACTTCTCCCATGGCAAGAACTACCAATATAGTTGGCCAAACCAAACGGATAAGTCCAAGAGACTTGCAAAGATAACCAATCATACATAAAAGAATTCAGAGAAGATTCAGATATTATTCATAGATAGACTTGATCATAAACCCACAATTCATCGATCTCAACAAACACACCGCAAAAAGAAGATTACATTGAATAGATCTCCACGAGAGAGGGGAGAACTTTATATTGAGATTCAAAGAGAGAGAAGAAGCCATCTAGCTACTAACTATGGACCCGAAGGTCTGAGGTAAACTACTCACACTTCATCGGAGAGGCTATGATGATGTAGAAGCCCTCCGTGATGACGGCCCTCTTCTGGCGGAGCTCCGGAACAGGCCCGAAGATGGGATCTCGTGGATACAGAAAGTTGCGGCGGTGGAATTAGGTTTTTCGCTCCTGTTTTGATCGTTTGGGGGTACGTGTGTATATATAGGAGGAAGAAGTATGCCGGAGGAGCAACGAGGGGCCCACGAGGCAGGGGGGCGCACCCTGGGGGGGGCGCCCCCCACCCTCGTGACCGCCTCTTTTGTTCCTTGGAGCGGGGTCCAAGTCTCCTGGATCATGTTCGGTGAGAAAATCACGTTCCCGAAGATTTTATTCCGTTTGGACTCCGTTTGATATTCCGTTTCTTCGAAACACTGGAATAGGCAAAAAACAGCAATTCTAGGTTGGGCCTCCGGTTAATAGGTTAGTCCCAAAAATAATACAAAAGTGGAAAATAAAGCGCAATATAGTCCAAAACAGTAGATAATATAGCATGGACCAAACAAAAATTATAGATACGTTGGAGACGTATCATGGCCCATTGTGATGCTGCGCAGGCTTCCCCGGCCTACCCTACTCCCTCCGCTGGCCTGGCCGCACACAATCAACTGCCTCCTTATTACACGAAAAAAATGATTCCTCCCACTGACATCACAGGTGCACCGGTTGGGAGGCTGACCTGTGGGCCTACTAAGTTGACGCGTACACAGGGCTTGTCAACTTAGTCAACAAACTATTCTAGCAGCAGTAACCGTTGGATTTGAATCGAACGGTCCTGCTGCTTCTTCAATCGCTGCTCTTCTTGCACCAGCCGCCCAAACCAGCGCCGGGGAGACCGCATACTCCTGCCTCCAGTGGCCGGCTGTGCTGCCGTTGGGGCCCCATCGCCCCTACTACTCCCACCGCTAGACAGGCCCTGCGGCAACGGAAGCCTCACACCGCAGCCGAACCAGTGAACCCTCGTACTCCTCTCCGCGTGGGCATCCACTGCCGCGTCTTCCCCGGCTCCGTGTTGTCCCCTTCCTAGGCATCGCCGTCGTCCACCGCCTTGGTGCTCTCGGCGCGGCATGGTCAACAGGGTCAACGACATTCCATCGGAAGAGTACAGTACGTGGAGAGGCTGACAGCTAGGTCCATGGCCACAGCCCAGTTTATTTATTTGCCAAGTAAGTCACTTTGTCAGGCCTGTTGGGCTGCAAATCTTTCAAGACAAGGAGAGCTTTCATTCGGCTGGCTGAGAAAATGGCCCATCGGTAATGAGAAATTGGTTGTACATTTTTAAAACACATTAAAACGGCAATTAGTTTCAAATATCTTTTTTTTCATTTCGAGATTTTAAATTACTCCCTCCGTCCGAAATTACTTGTCGCACAAATGGATAAAAGTGGATGTACCTAAAACTAAAATATGTCTAGATACATTCATTTCTTCGACAAGTAATTCCGGACGGAGGGAGTACATTAATTTTTATGCGTGGAGAATTTGTTGGATTTTATATTGATATACATTTATTTTTTAAATCAGTTTGAATGTGAGTTGAAATTTCGGGATTAAAAATAGTTCGGACCGCACCGAAATATGCAAAATTTCATATAATTTTTTAACCATGGCCACAATATGGGTTGTAATGCTAACAAAAAGTATATGGGGTCCAAAAAAAACTTAATAATTAGCAAATGGGCTGTAAATTATTAGAAATAATGGCATATGGGCTATATGCTGTTTTCCACAGATTTGAGGCTTTCCTAAAAAAAAGGTTGACACACAAGCTGTGACTGTTGGATGGCCATCCAACGGCCGTCGTGCTTCTTCAATCTCCGCTCTTCGTGCTCCAGCCGCTCAAACAAGCGCCAGCGGGACTGCCTGCTCCCTCCTCCCCGTGGCCGGCTCTGCTGCCGTGCAGGCCTCACCACCCCACCGTACTCCCATCGCTGGCCTAGCCATCCTTCTACTCACCCACACCTGCTGTTATTCTCCGGCGACAGCAGACGAACCAGTAAACCCTCGTACAGTCATACTCCCCTCCACGTGGGAAACAACTGCCGAGTCTTCCATGCCTCCATGTCGTGCCCTTCCTAGGCCTCGCCGTTGTCCACCGCTCTGGTGCTCTCGGCACGGCCTGGTCAACGTGGTCTACGACCGACATGCATCTGAAGTGGACTATACGTGGAGAGGCCGACAACTGGGTCCACGGCCGCACACAAGGAAATGCCTCCTTATTACGCGCAAAATAATGATTCCTCCGCCTGACATCAGGGACCCACCGAAAGGGCCTCTGTATTTCGCGAAAAAAATGTTACCGCCGCTGACAGTTCGGACCCACCAGCTATATCTTCGCACGCAAGGAAGTGCCTCCTTATTACGCACAAAAGAATGAATACTCCCCCTGTTAGTTGGGACCCAGTATAGTGGCAGGCTGACTTGTGGGCCTACTAAGTTGACGGGGATGGAGGGCTTTGTCAACTTAGTCAATATGCACTATTCTAGCTCCAGTGACCGTAGGATGTCCATCCAACGGCCGTAGTGCTTCTTCAACCTCTGGTCTTCTTGCTCCAGCCGCCCAAACCAGTGCCGGTCGTGCCTCGTGCTCCTTCCTCCCGTGGCCGGCTGCGATGTGGAGGAGGCCTCACCGCCCCCTACTACTCCCACCGCTGGCCAAGCCATCCCTCTACTCACCACACCCCTGTTATTCTGCGGCAACGGCAGCCTCACACCGCAGCGAACCAGTGAACCCTCATACTACTCTACGCGTGGGCATCCACTGCCGCGTCTTCCCCGGCTCCGCGTCGTCCCCTTGCTAGGCCTCGCCGTCGTCCAACGCCCTGGTGCTCTCGGCGCGGCGTGGTCAACGTGGTCAAGGAATGGCTTCCATCGGACATGGTGATGCGGAGCATCCTATGGACATCACCATGTCAAGAGTCCGTTTGGCAAGTGACACGTGCGACATCTACTTCACATACATAAAGGTGAATCATCTCCTTTACACATGCTCACTTGACCCCTTCGAGGATGGTATACTACTTGACACCCCTCTCGTGTGCATGCATAGGTATTGTCGTAACACTACGGACGACGAGGAGGAGTGCAAGCGCCAAGGAACAACTACACCATCCGCGAGGGAAGCATGGAAGCGACGGCGGAAGAAGACGGAGACATCTCCGAGGACCCGGACATCCGACCCTGGCCCGGACATCCGGCCCCTGAAGATATCAACAACAGTAGCAGCCCTGCAGCCGAAGTGCTACAGGCCCCGGACATCCGGCATCAACCCCGGATATCCGGCGCCTCGCCAACACCTGGACATCCAGCCTCGCCCCAGAAATCCGGACAAGCCATTCCAGAGAGCACCGTGACCAGCTCCGTCAGCCCGGACATCCAGCTCCCTGTCAAGCCCTAGACATCCGGCCCGACGCCCGGACATCCGGCCCTCCCTGGCTGCGTGCAGTGCTTCTGGGCCGAGGCCCATGTACCCCTTCGCCCCTTAGACTATATATACTCCCCCTCCACCTACGTTTTAGGGTTAGCATTGGTTTAGCTCATCTGAGAGATAGAGCTACACTCATCCATATCGGATCTACTCCACGAGAGAGATCGCGGCCTCTACAGAGAAGATCCCTTTTGGAGAAGAACTCAAGACCTCCTCACGGAGAAGACCGGCTACCTTTGTATCGTCCCTAGTTGATTGTGTATCGTGTACCTTCCTTTGTGTTCATGGTTCTAGCGCATGTGTGATCATAATTGTTGGTTTGAGTGTTCTTATTCTTCCAGTAGGGGTAGTCCGTCCCATCGAAGGTAGGAGTGACAGAGGGAACGCCATTTTTGACAACGACCAGAGATCATTATCAATTTCCTCAAGATGCATGCGCATCTTATTCTTCTAGTAGGGGTAGTCCGTCCCATCGAAGGTAGGACACCAAGCAGAAACCTTGATCATACCTGCGGTCGACATAACTAAAACTCCAAGCGGTTAAACCAAAATCACACAGAACAAGGGAGTACCTTGCTCTGATACCAATCGAAAGTGTGTTAAGTCGACTAGAGGGGGGTGAATAGGCAATATTTATAAATTCTTCCCTGAGGAATTTCAGGGTGAGGAAATAGCTAAGAAAACAACTACTTGCGGCGGAATAAATACTCAGATGCATACATGACATAACATAAACATGGATATCATGATGAAATGAAAATAGACAGAGAGTACAGAAAGCGTAAGCATAGGACAAAATGGGATGAAGACAAACAGACTAAAGAAATTGAACTGAGGAAATTGAGAAAGTCTTCACTCAAAGCCTTCGAACAGATATGAACAATCACACAACACAGTAATGAGGAAATGGAAGAGTTGAGAAATAGAACCAGTAGGCTTGGTGAAGACAGTGATTTGGTAGACCAGTTCGAACTGCTATCACACTTGTACATCTGGCTGGAGCGGCTAGGTATTTAAACTTGAGGACACACAGTCCTCATCATATTCTCCTTGAACTAAGGTCACACAGACCTCGTCCAATCACTCGTGGTAAGTCTTCAGGTGACTTCTAAACCTTCACAAACTCGGTCACTCAGCTATCCACAATTTCCTCTTGAATGCTCTAGACCATGACGCCTAACCGTCTGGAAGATGCACCGTCTTCAAAGGTAACAAGTGTCGGATCCATGCAGGATCAATCTCTTCAGTGATGCTCAATCACTTTGGGTTTGTAGGTGTTTGGGCTTGGGTTTTCCTCACTTGATGATTTTCGCTCAAAGTCCTCGGAGGATGGCATGCTCTCAAATGACAGTTGTCAGTTTCTCTCGAAGCAGCCAACCACCTAGTGTTTGTAGGGGCAGCTATTTATAGACTAGGGAGCAGCCCAACATGATAATACATAAATGCCCTTCAATGATATGACCGTTAGGTGGGAAGATATTTTGGGACAGCTACCGCGTAGCACAGGAACGCTCAGAAATTTCACTATCAAATTCCTCAGGGATATCATGTCCCTCACTTGTAGGAAATCCGCACTGGCGAATTCCTAACTCCTCAGTCAGAACAAATTCCTCAGACACCAGAAGAACTTCGTCACTGTCACTGAAGAAATTGACTGAACTGCATGACATTTCCAATGGCTTCACTCGAAGGGATTGGTAGGTGTAGGATTTTGAGTTGAACATCACTTGGAAAATTCTCCTTAGTATTACCTCGACCCCCTTTAACAGTACGGTGTTTCCTATGACTCAAGAAAGAGAAAAAAGAAATTATGAAAACAAAAGTCTTCACACTTCATGTTCCTCGAATGAATACCAAGTCTTCACGGTCCCACCAATTTCTTCTCTTTCATAGTCTCCAGAAAGTCTTCAGAAATCAAAAGTCTTCAATCGAAGAACTTCATTTTTAGGGGTCGACTTTCTCTGTAAATATCAAACTCCTCATGGACTTATAGACATGTGTACACTCACAAACACATCAGTCCCTTAACCTATATGTCTTCAATACACCAAAATCACGAAGGGGCACTAGATGCACTTACACATCCTTGAGATCTTGCTGGACTTCCTCCACACGCGATTCATGTTTAAGGCGGGTGGCTCATTCCTCCTCCGCCTCCTTCTTGGCCCCGGCCAGCACACTCTTGAACGCCTCGACCTCAGACGTGTCAGCTATAAACATAATTATGAAACTCATTGAGATACTACATCATAGCTGGCATCGTTTTAGACGTGCTTCGGTATTAAATGCCTTGCTTTTCTTCTAACTTCCGCCTTAGCTCGGATGCTTCGGCGGCATGGGCAGGTGACGCGTGTTTTGTAGCCGGTTGGTTCAAATAGATATGTATGTTAACCTCCTGCGTGAGTTATTAGATCCTCTGTTCGGTTCTTGTTTCCAAACACTGAATAGATTCTCTGGGCTACTATCTATACACAGGCATTCTTTTTATATAGTTAAAAGATACTGCAAAGCACATACCTCAAAGCCTCTTAAAAGGCTAGTGTAGGCTTCACTGAGTCCGCTTTTCACGGACTGGACTTTTTCAATCACCATATCCATAAGGGTACGATGTTCTTCCACAATGGTGGCGCTTTAAAGCGCTCTCACCAAAGTGTCCGTCGCCTCCGCATTAACAGAGGTCACGAGTATAGTAGGCGCACCCCCTTCTCGCGAAGAGGGTTGCTCCTCTGACTCCAGAACCGTGTGGGTTTCTAGAATGACATTTGGTTGGGGGCCAAACTGGACATGGCCCCCATCTCCAGTCTCCATGGGCGTCGGTCCCCCCATGTTCTTGGCATCCTCCGGCACCTCTCCCTGGTCCGGAAGGGTCCTTTGGGATGACACCTCGGTGTTATCCGCGATGTTTGGGGAGGAAGCTGGTGGAGGCAAATCACTCTCCATCCTGTTCGGACCCAGTGAATTCCCGGAAGAGGAGGATCACTTGGGAAGGACCTTAACCGGACTGCAGCATACAATTTAAATGCATTACAACTATAAGCCAGAAAAGCCAGACATATATATATATACCTTTGAGTACTTATGATTCGGCCAGGGGCTTCGTCCTGGGGCGCCACTCATCTGCGTCCGACTCGGAGTCATCCGTAACGGAGGTCCTCCCTTTCTTGGACACCTCTGCCTCTAGATCGGCGGAAGCTGCGCTCTTCTTCTTCTCCCCCTTGGGTGGGGGATCGCTCTCTTCCTCCTCCTCTTCCTCTTCATCAGGGGAGGAGAGAGTTTTGGTGTCTTGGGACACTACGTCCAAGGCGTCTTTACGGCGGAGGCCACTCTTGGACTCCTTGCCCTTCTCCTTAGCCTTCTTTTCAAGTGCCTGGTATGGCCGGCACTAGCATCCTCGTCAACAGAGGATTAGCTTCATCTTCGGGCAGCAGAGCCGGACAGTGAATCCGTTCCGCTTTCTTTGTCCAGCCCTACAGAAGAAAATGGAGATTTTAGTGTGCTCCTTGGGCTCACAAAGTAATGTTATCAAAGAACTTACAGGGGTTGCAGTGTGGGTGGTGTCGTAGCCGAGGTCTTCGGTTGTCTCTGGCCATGACTTATGGTTCTTGAAGAGCAGCTTCCACATGTCTTCGTGCTTCGTGCCGAAGAACCACTGCAGGGTCCGAGGACCAGCCCAGTTGAACTTCCACATGGGCTCTTGACGCGTCTGACAGGGGAGAATCCGGCGGAAGAGCATCACCTGGATAACGCTGGCGAGGCTGGTATTTTTATCTAACATCCTCTTGATGCTCTTCTCCAGCGTCATTACCTCGTCAGACGACGCCCAGTCTAGGCCCTTGTTGAGCCAGGATGTCAGCCGCATTGGGGGTCCGGACATGAACTCCATAGGAGCGACCCATGTGGTGTCATGGGGCTCTATGAAAGAGAACCACCCCTGCTGCGATCCCTTCACGGTCTCCACAAAGGTGCCCTTGGGCCAAGTGACATTGGGCTGTTTGCTCACCATAGCGCCACCGCATTCCGCGTGCTGGCCGTCCACCACTTTCGGTTTCACATTGAAAACCTTAAGCCATAGGCCGAAGTGGGGGGAAATGCGGAGGCATGCCTCGCATACGATGATAAACGCCGAAATGTTGAGGAAAGAATTTGGGGCTAGATCATGGAAATCTAGCCCGTAGTAAAACATGAGGCAACGGATGAAAGGATGAAGGGGAAACCCTAGTCCGCATAGAAAATGAGGGATAAATACTACCCTCTCACCGGGTTTTGGAGTGGTGATGACCTGTTTTTGGCCAAGAGCCGGTGGACGATTTCTTTGGCCAGATACCCCACTTCCCAGAGTTCCTTGATGTTTTTCTAACTACCGGAGGAGGCCATGCACTTGCTCTATGCTCCTGATCCGGACATGGATGGAGTACTTTCTGGGAATGGAGTGGATCAAAGCTTGAGCTTTGGAGCTTGAGGGTGGATGGACTATGGAAGGGGAAGGCGTGGGGTAAAAATTGAGGAATCTTATCTCCTTATAAAGGCAGTGGATACCATGCGTCCCCAATGAGCCTTAAAACTCGCCTATTTCCAAGGGGTCATGCGAAACGGCACGGTTGGGTTCCCATACCCGTATTGATAAGAATCCCGTAATAAGGAGGCATGATGTCTGCTTTGACAAGACGTGTTGTCGGTGGTTGCGTCTTGAAATGCGAAACGGGAGGCCGAAAAACGGTTTGAAATAATAGAATGGCCGTACGTAACGTCTCACCAATGAAATCTTCGGAGGACAGAATTTACCTGTAATCTGCCCTTGTAATTCAGAGGTATGACTGTTCTATAGAGCCGAATATAATACTGATGATCAACTGCTTTCAAAAATTCGAAGGAGGAACCTGCCTTGCAATGCCGAAGACAATCTGCGTGCCGAACACATCGTCATTGAAGACTGGTTCAGGGGCTACTGAGGGAGTCCTAGATTATGGGGTCCTCGGGTGTCCGGGCTACATGATGTGGGACAGACATATGGGCCATGAAGATACAAGATAGAAGGCCTTCCATCATGTCCGGATGGGACTCTCCTTGGCATGGGAGGCAAGCTTAGCGTGCGGATATGAATATTCCCTTCTCTGTAAACCAATTCTGTACAACCCTAGCCCCCTCCAGTGTCTATATAAACCGTAAGGTTTAGTCCGTAGATACACAATCATAATCATGCAGGCTAGACATCTAGGGTTTAGCCATTACGATCTCGTGGTAGATCAACTCTTGTAACCCCTATATTCATCAAAGTAAATCAACCCGGATGTAGGGTATTACCTCCATCCAGAGGGCTCGAACCTGGGTAAACATCATGTCCCCTGTCTCCTGTTACCTTCGATCCTTAGACGCATAGTTCGGGACCCCCTACCCGAGATCTGCCGGTATTGACACCGACACTTGGGTCTATGGAGCCCTAAATCTGACATTTGGCACTCCAAGTAGGGGTGTGTCGAAGGTCCACCTCTTCGTCAACTGCGCTCTTCCCGTGCCGCATGGTTCCCATGGCAGGCGTCGACCCTCCCGCCAGGGCGCTCGGTGCGTTCGGAGGCATTGCGGGCCTACGAGCTTTATCCCCCTTCCTTGTGACAGGTGTGGTGGCCACCAAAGTTCGGGCCAGTGTTGCGGTATGATGGCGTGGCGAACCCCATAGAATTCCTCCGAGTGTAAGCTATTGGCGTTCTGGAAACCAGGGTACCCAGATTTGCCTGCCTGTGGCCCATGAAATGGCTCCGTTGACGACCTGGTATGGCCCATCTTGAGCACCTTCAAGTCAAGACCCTTGCGAGGGGCCAAGCCTCGCGAGGCGGATGACATCAAGACCTCTAGAGGGAGCGGCCTCCCCATGCTGGCTCTCGAGGAGCGGAGATTCCTATGTAGGCGCCCACCTCATGAGGTTGAGGTGATACTAGCCATGACAACCAAGGCCAGGTGGGCAGCAGCGGGCATAGAGGAGCAGGTTTCTTATTTGGTGCTAAGGAGGCAAGCGCAGGCACGGGGTCCTGAGGAATCAGCCAAAGGTTTCCATTCCCGAGAAACAATACCAAGACCTCCAGGACGGCAAGACGGATGTCATCACCAAGCCCACCACGGCGTCACGACCAAAAGCTTTGCGGGCGACGACCAACTTTCATCAGGATAGGATGTACTACTTGCCCCCCTTCAAAATTAGCCATTGTGGGATTCCTTCCCACCTTCGTTCGAAGGATGATGACTGAGGCCACTATAAATATAGCTTAGCCACCACCGTAGGAGGGATCGACGAGAGAGAGACCTCACTAGCTCACACCCACACTAGAACAGACCTTGTGAGGTTGTTCTTCCCTTGTGCTAGTTCATCCTCAGCCCTGCTCGAGGCTAATCCACCACAAAGCAGGAGTAGGGTCTTACACGGCAAGGTGGCCCGAACCTGGGTAAATTGTTGTGTCCCTTTCCTTTCTTGTTCATCGAGCTAGGTCGCGGGGGTGACAAACTGGTTGGCTTGCATTGGTACGCGTCAGTGCTATACACATGGTTTTTAACCGCTCTCCGCGACGGCCTTTGGAACCGTCGCCAAGTGAGTGTGGGCGATAGGGGGGGTCCTTCCCACATGACCCATAAAGTATCGGGGATAGGCCCTCCTGGCATAGGCCGGGAAAAATGAGCTCGTGTACGATCGGGCGAGGCATCAAAACCCAATCGTTTCCGTTCGCATGTACATCCCACATGGTGAATCCCAGAAAAACATTTCTGTTCGTATGTATATCACACACAGTCAATACAAGGAATATGTTTCCGTTCTTATGTACACCCCACACAGTCAATCCAGGGAAAACGTTTCCATTCGTATGTACATCCCACACAGTCAATCCAGGAAAAATGTTTCCGTCTGTATGTACATCCCACAGAGGTTTATGTATACACTCGTGTGTGATAGGTGTAACTATCACACACGCTCTACCTTGGTTAACCGTTTGCTTTTATCAACTACATCACACACGATTTGATGAAGCAAACTGTGTGGCATTGGGCTATCCATCACAAGTACTTTTACTACTAGAACCGTTGGCAAGTTTATTAGTTTAAAATTAATAATTCCAATATTACGCAAATTCACATTTCATATTGAATAGTTGTTTGCCAATTTCATGTTAGGCACATAAATATATTTTAACATCATAGTACGATAGCTACCTAAAAACAGCAAAGTACAACATATAGCTAGTTCAACTTCATAAGAATAATATTACAACAATATATTCATTTCCCTAATCGAGATCATCCGAGTTCGACTTATCCTCCTCTGCTTTCAATTCAGTAAGAACCTGTTTTGCACTGGTCAACTGGGAAAGTGCCTCCTCCTTCGCCAACACTATCTTAGCAAAGTCTGATTTAAAAAATCTGAGCTCATTCTCCACCTTCCTCTTTTTATCCCGCATCTTCAAATATTGTTCAGCGTTGACAACACTTTCTCTAATACTACCTCTGTTCTCTTCCACATACATGCTCTAGAGCTTTGCTAGGCACATCTTCAAAGACTGTGGCCACTCTTGATCAACCCACTCCAAGTAAGAACACTTCTGTTCATCCTATACTATTTTAAACTAGATCAGTAACAATTGTAGGGAAATGGGTTTATAGCAACATAGAAAATCACCAACACTTATTTTGAAAAACTGAAGAAATAAGTTAATTATGACATATCTTCTCAAAAATATCAATGTGCAAATGAATTAATTGCTACTAAGACAACAACCAAATTCTGAAACATCAGAAGCTATAATTAACTACAACAACACTACAAGTTCTTACTTATGTACTACTATAAATAACAAATTGAACATTTTAAAAGGGAGGTAAATATAACTGCAATAGCATAGCGACAGTTTTTGGATGACAGCAAATTGGTACTAACAGGTGTGTACATGCAAATTTTTTGAAACATAGAACCAATAGCACTAAGGCCGTCCACTATTTATGCCAAAACTATTGTGTTCTACGGTAGGGTGCGTTGACTACAAATTAAAATTTTCCTACGCGTAGAACAACCAGGAACATGCTATGGGAGTGGATCACAGTTCGTTACCACTAGACGCGCAGTGTTGTGCAGCGGAAGAAGAGTTGGGGTAGCGCGTCCGCGTGGATCGTCTCCTCCTCGTGCGATCTCCCTCGAACAGTCGGTCATCGGTTCCTACGTACAGGTTCGCCGGAGCGGCGCAAGTGCACCGCCTCCAACGGTATCCGCGCGTGAAGGAGGAACGTCGTGCGGCGGACTACTAGGTCCGATCACACAACCGGCGGCGAGTGGAGGTGTCTATTCGCAAAACATGCAAACCCTAGTGACAGCGTCGACGCGATCAAAAAATCCCATGAGTGTGCGGCACCTCCACTTTATATAGGCATCCATTGTGGGCTCAACACTTGGGCCTCGCGTGGAACCTAAAGCCAATAAGTCTACTCGGCCACAATCCGAATACAACTCGGATAACATCCGACCAGTGTCCTCGGATCCGATCTCGTAGGTTCCTTCCCTTAAGCGCGCGACCCCTTAGGTTCAAGCCGGCTTCGTCACAGTTCGGATCACCTCTGAACCGCACGGTTAGTAGCGGCCCCTAGCAAGGCATGCCGAACACCAAGCAAACTATGAAGCTGGTTAGGCGAACCTGTACATCATGCTTTTGTTCTCTTTGCCACGTGATACATGTTGTCGGGCTTAAGGCGAATCTTTCATCCTTGTGCTAGCCCGACCTCTTTCTCATTCCAGTGATGCCGACCACAAACCAGATTATCTCATAATCCTTGTCGCATGGCCATGCTTATCCTGGTCGTATCACACGAGGGGCTCAGAGTATATCTCTCCTAATCAGAGGGGCAAATCCCATCTTGCTCGACCATGTCTCGCAGCATGGGTCTGGACAAGCCCGAAACCTACCTTTGTAACTACCTAGTCACGGAGTAGCGTTTGTTTGGCCCAAAGCAAGTCTGTCACCATCCCGAGTACATGCACCAGCTCAAGTCTTAGGACATAGAACATAAGTTGTACCAGAGACTCACATGACATATCGCTGCGTCTCATGGTTGGGTCTGGCCGACTCGGACCTTATCTCAACTCGGATCCGACTACGTCGAATTGATATGTCTCCGTCGTATCTACTTTTCCAAACACTTCTGCCCTTGTTTTGGAATCTAACTTGCATGGTTTGAATGGAACTAACCTGGACTAACGCTGTTTTCAACTGAATTGGCATGGTGTTATTTTTGTGTAGAAATAAAAGTTCTCGGAATGACCTGAAAATCAACAGAGATTATTTTTGGAATATATAAAAAAATACTAGAAGAAAAATCCACGTCAGGGGTCCCACACCCTGTCCATGAGGGTGGTGGCGCGCCTACCCCCCTGGGTACGCCCCCTGCCTCGTGGGCCCCCTAATGCTCCACTGAACTCAACTCCATCTCCATATATTCGTGTTCGGGGAGAAAAATCAGAGAGAAGGATTCATCGCATTTTATGATATGGAGTCGCCACCAAGCCCTAAACTCTCTCGGGAGGGCAGATCTGGAGTCCGTTCGGGGCTCCGGAGAGGGGAATCCATCACCATCGTTGTAGCGTCCAGACCTCAAACGGTCTGATCTCTGTGCTCAGGTGTCATCCCTGGATCAGTAATGCTGACACCACACAGTACTCGGAGGATTTATAACAGACTAGCAATCAGACACTTATTACATCAGGTGTCTCAATAGGGAACTTATTACAATAAATCTGGCTTAAGGCCATCTAATAACGATAACAGCGAAAGACTTGGAAGATAAGTGAGTCCATCAACTCCAACGGCATCACTGAGTATAGAACCACGACCTAAAAACTCCTTAATCGTCGTCTGAAAAGTCTGCAACATTAACGTTGCAGCCCGAAACGGGTCAGCACATGGAATATGCTGGCAAGGTAACACATAGAGAGTAATGGAATGAATCAGGCTATTCTATATGCATATTTGGCTGGTGGAAAGCTCTATGGTTACAGTTTTGCATAAAGCCAATTTTCCCCTACTACAAAGGAATAAATTTTAGTTAACTATCATGGTAGTTGTTAAACATTGAGAATGGTTGACAGCATCCTCAATCCCAATTAAGCATCATCATTAAACAAGACCCAACAAAATTAATTTAGAGTAACATGTTGAGATTCACATGATAATCCAAGTACTAGATACTCAAGATGTCCATAATCGGGGACACGGCTAACCATGATTAGTTTATACACTCTACAGAGGTTTGCGCACTTTTCCCCACAAGACTCGATCGCCTCCGTTTGGTTTCTCGCACTACATGGTGTTTGAGAAGACGGATGACCGAGACATAGTCTTTCAGAAGCGCTAGCACCTTACGATGGATAGACCGTTACACCTACTTTCCCCTACATCTGCTAGTCTACCCTGTAAGAGTTCGCACGACTTAATCAACTATGCTAGAGCCCATAATAGCTTGTGGCTGCACACGGAAGTTTCTAGTATGAAAAATCTCATGATCCCTTTGGGCCTGGGTGGCGGTCCATAAAGAAAAACAGGCAATCCTGGAATACCCAGGTGCCTCAATCCACCCAGATGTGTGTTTAATTTGCCACCTTAGATAAACCATTAATTAACAAAACTCACATCTGTCATGGATATCACTCACCCAGTCCACGTCTACTAGCATAGCATGGCATAATAGGCAAATGTAGAAGTAACTCCCAAAGGTTGGATAATAAACAGGTAATAGGTACTACCTCAACTACTTCCCATCCCACAATTTAATTAGATCCTAATCATGCAATGTTTGAGGATTTATCTAATGCAATAAAACTAGGTAGTAGGAGGTATGATCAAAGTGTTACTTGCCTTGCTGATGATCCGCGAAACCTAGAGATTCGAAGTAACAGGCGACGCACTCCGGGTATTCTATCGCAGACAGACAAACAAACAAGCATACAATAAGTATTCATCTAATGCACGGGTAAAACTCAAGTAAGAGATCTAACCAGAAGGTTCAACTTAAGAACTCCGGTTTGCAAAAAGAATCAAATCCAACGAAGCAACGAAAGTCAAACGACAAAAGAAACAAGCTTCGTTTACTATTCTGGATCTAGGGAAATTTTTACAGTGGCAAAAACTTGTTTAAGTGGGTTAAACGGTTAGAGGGTTTCGAGACGAAACTCCAGGCGCTTGAATCTCCTGATTCCGATAAACGACCGAAAAGTTATACTAAAACGAAAATCGGATCAGGAATCGCGATCAGAAAAATCGCGGATTTAATCCAAGAAAAGAAAAATGACGAACGTTCGCTAGAATGAACGAACGGGCGAACGCTCGCTAAATAAATAAGTCGGAAAAACCGATCTATTTAAAAAAACAAAAAAATTAAATAAAACCATGATTTTTTTACCTCGGGCGGCGGGTCCGGCGGCAGCGGAGGGCGGCAGCGGCTAGGGTTTCGGGCGCGGTGGGCTGAGGCGGCTCGGGGCGGCGCTATTTAAAGGCTGCCCCCGGGCGGAGTCCCGCTCTGGTACGGCCCGAAGTCGTTTCGCATTTTTTTTAAATTATTCCACGCAGAAAAATAAATAAAATAAATACTAAACGGACTCCAAAAATCCCGAAATAAATTTTCCCGGCCTTTTAAAATCAAGCCGCACAAGGTGAACATTTATTTGGGGCCTAAATGCAATTTTGAAAAAGGCACTTTTTTCCTAAATTCCAATAAAATACCGAAAAACTCCAAAATAAAATCTTGTTTGATTTTATTATTAAATCCTCAATATTTCTTTATTTTGGGAAAGTCATTTTATTCCCTATCTCATATTTTTGTAATAGAAATAATTGATGATAAAATAATTAAAATCAAATGATCCTATTCTCAAAATTTGAGAAAACTCAAATATGAAAATAACAAAATCCCCAACTCTCTCCGTGGGTCCTTGAGTTGCGTAGAATTTCTAGGATCAAAGCCAAAAGCAAATAAATTATGATATGCATTGATGATCTAGTGTATAACATTCCAAATTGAAAATTTGGGATGTTACAATTGTCATCATCAACCTTCCTCCATCACCAATTTCATGATGCTCACCGCCATGTGTGAGTAATTATATCATAGGCTTGCTGGACGCTGATGGGTTGGATGAGATTTATCATGTAATCGAGTTAGTTTTGTTAGGGTTTGATCCCTGGTATCCACTATGTTCTGAGATTGATGTTGCTATGACTTTGCTATGCTTAATGCTGGTCACTAGGGATCGAGTGCCATGATTTCAGATCTGAACCAATTATGTTTTCATGAATATATGTGAGTTCTTGATCCTATCTTACAAGTCTATAGTCACCTATTATGTGTTATGATCCGTTAACCCCGATGTCAGGAGTTCATGTATTCACTATGTGTTTATGCTCTGGTCTGGTACTCTATTAAAAGGAGGCCTTAATATCCCTTAGTTTCCAATAGGACGCCGCTGCCATAGGAGGGTAGGACAAAAGATGTCATGCAAGTTCTTTTCCATAAGCATGTATGACTATATTCGGAATACATGCCTACATTACATTGATGAAATGGATCTAGTTTTGTGTCACCCTATGTTATAACTGTTGCATGATTGATCGCATCCGACATAATTATCCATCACGGATCCGTTGCCTACGAGCTTCTCATATATTCTTCTTCTCTTATTTACTTTTCAGTTGCTACTATTACAATCACTATAAAACCCAAAAATATTACTTTTGCTGCCGTTACCACTGCTATCATATTACTTTTCTACTAAACACTTTGCTGTATATATTAAGTTTCCAGATTTGGTTGAAGTGACAACCCAGCTGCTAATACTTGAGAATATTCTTTGGCTCCCCTTGTGTCGAATCAATAAATTTGGGTTGAATAATCTACCCTCGAAAATGGTTGCGATCCCCGATGCTTGTGGGTTATCAAGACTATTTCTTGGCGTCGTTGCCGGGGAGCATAGCTCTATTCTTTGAGTCAATAGGGATTTATATCTGCTGGTCACCATGAAGAACTTGAAAGATCAAAGAATCAAGATTTTTCTTGATGAACAACTTGATACTACTCTGCCACTAGGTGAATTTCTTGATGAACAACTTGCTACGACTAGAGAGAGTGAAATTATTGAAACTGATAATATTGATGATGAAGATTCTCCCCCTAATATGAATTTCCTTTTGTTCCTGAGGGTTATGTTATGGATTCAGAAACTGCTAGATACTTCTTAGCTTGCAATGATAGATACGATCTAAAGAAATTATTAGCTAAGCTTAAAGAAAAGTCTTTGAATGCTAGAATGAAATAGGACCATGCTTTTGCTACTTCACCTATCTTTATTACTAATAAGGATTATGATTTCTCTATCGATCCTGAGTTAATTACTTTGGTTGAATCTGATCCTTTTTATTGCTATGAATCTGAAACTATTGTGACACATATTACTAAATTAAATGATAGAGCCACCCTATTCACTAATGATGAGAAAACTCGCTATTACTTTATCCTTAAGTTGTTTCCATTCTCATTAAAGGGTGATGCTAAAACGTGGGTTAATTCTCTTGATCCTGGTTGTGTGCGTAGTCCCCAGGATATGATTTATTACTTCTCTGCTAAGTATTTCCCCGCTCATGAGAATCAAGCTGCCTTAAGGGAAATATATAATTTTGTGCAAGTTGAAGAAGAGAGTCTCCCACAAGCTTTGGGGAGGCTTCTCCGACTACTTAATGCTTTGCCTGATCATCCTCTCAAGAAAAATGAAATACTTGATATCTTTTATAATGGACTAACCAATACTTCCAGAGACCACATGGATAGTTGTGCTGGTTCTGTTTTCAGGGAAAGAACTATCGATCAAGCTGAATTTCTATTGAATAATATGTTGACTAATGAAAATAATTGGACACTTCCTCAACCAACTCCTAAGCCATCTCCGAAGAAAAGGGGTAATCTATTTCTTAGTACTGAAGATATGCAAGAGGCAAAGAAATCTATGAAATAAAAAAGTATTAAAGCTGAAGATGTTAAGAATTTACCACCTATTGAAGAAATACATGGTCTTGATAACCCGACACAGGTAGTAAAGGTAAATTCTCTCTATAGATTTGACAAATGTGAAATCCCATTTACTAAGTTTGCTAGTAAATGCTTGGATGAGTTGGATGAATTTATGGTTAAACAAGAAACCTTCCATGCGTATGTTGGTAGACAATTGAAACAGATGGCTGATATGCTTGAACACTTGAGTGATTATATGTCTAGAGTTAAAGGTGAACTTAAAACTTATTAGTAAACATGCTTCTATGGTTACCACTCAAGTAGAACAAGTACTTAAAGCTTATAATGATTTGCTTAATGAATTGAATAATAAGAAGAATGATAATGCTGCTAGAGTTATGACTAGAGGGTGTAAAATGACTCAGGAACCTTTGTATCCTGAGGGCCACCCTAAGAGAATTGAGCAAGATTCTTAGAGAATTAATGCTGATGCACCTAGTCCTTCTAAGATGAAGAAAAAAGAAATATGATAGGACTTTGCATGCTTCTAGTGAACCTGTTGTTGACACACCTGAGAATCCCAATGATATTTCTATTTCTGATGTTGAAACACAATCTGGTAATGAACATGAACCCAGAGATAATATTAATAATGATGTTCATGTTGATGCTCAAACTAGCAATGACAATGATGTAGAGATTGAACCTGCTATTGATCTTGATAACCCACAATCGAAGAATCAATGTTATGATAAGAGAGACTTTGTTGCTAGGAAGCACAGTAAAGAAAGAGAACCATGGGTTTTGAAACACATGCCTTTTCCTCTTAAACCATCCAAGAAAAAGGATGATGACGATTTTGAGCGCTTTGCTGAAATGATTAGACCTATCTTTTTGCGTATGCGTTTAAATGATATGCTTAAAATGAACCCTTATGCTAAGTATATGAAAGAAATTGTTACAAATAAAAGAAAGATACCGGAAGCTGGAATTTCCACCATGCTTGCTAATTACACTTTTAAGGGTGGAATACCAAAGAAACTAGGAGATCCAGGAGTCCCAACTATACCATGCTCCATTAAAAGAAACTATGTTAAAACTTCTTTATGTGATCTTGGAGCCGGTGTCAGTGTTATGCCTCTCTCTTTATATCGTAGACTTGATTTGAATAAGTTGACACCTACTGGAATATATTTGCAAATGGCTGATAAATCAACTGCTATAATTGTTAGTATTTGTGAGGATGTGACTGTTGTCGTTGCAAACGTTACTATTTTAACAGACTTTGTTATTCTTGATATTCCCGAGGACGATAGTATGTCGATTATCATGGGTAGACCCTTTTTGAATACTGTAGGGGCTGTTATTGATTGCAACAAAGGCAATGTCACTTTTCTTGTTAATGGTAATGATCATACGGTACATTTTCCGAGGAAACAATCTCAAGTTCATAGTATAAATTCTATTGGAAAATTTTCAACAATTACTATTGGAGGTTTTGAATTTCCTCTTCCTACTGTCGAGAAGAAATATGATATTCTTATTTTTGAGGATGTGCATATCCCCGTATAGGTAACCTAGTGTTATTCGAAATTTCTCCAGTTTCATGTTATTCGAAATGAGTTTGTTAACAAGACCTGATCAACCTTGTTAGTGGATTCCTTTTGAGGAGCATGAGATTGATTAAGTTAGAAAACACAACTCTTTGTACCCTCTTTTTACTTTATGTTATTTATATTAAATAAAGAAAAAATAGTATTTTCTGTCTGTTTTCTGAAGTATCCTTGCAATAAAAAATAGCCCGAAAATAAGAGTTCTCCAAATGCCCTGAAAATGAAATATAATTTTTTCTAGAATATTTGAGAATTTCTGGCACTGAGAACACAACAGGGGGAGCAGCCACGTGCCCACGAGGGTGGAGGGCACGCCCACCCCCTCGGCGCGCCCCCTGCCTCGTGGATCTCACATGGGTTCCCTCCACTTATCCTTTCACCCACACACTTCGTCTTACTCCAGAAAAAAATCACTAGCCAGCTCAAACCCGAGTTCCTGCTGGTCTTGCTGCCATTTTTGATCTCCTTGCTCAAAGCTCCTCTCAACAAAACTGCTTTGGGGGATTGTTCTTCGGTATGTGACTCCTCCAATGGTCCAATTAGTTTCTGTTCTAGTGCTTTATTTCTTTGAAATTTTTGCTACTTAGGTGACCCCGTTCTTGGGCTTGCATGTCAAATTTATGTGGTCAAAGGTAGTTTTAATGAATGATATAGCCTCTAGGCACTTGTAGGATTAGTTAGTATCAATCTTGTTGAGATTGGTTCACTTTTATTTTTGAGTCACTAAAAATTTCAGAAATCTATCAGAGGAAGAAATAAGTTTAGGAAAATATACCAAGGTGGTTCATCAAGGAAAGAAGGACCCAGGCCCGCAATACGCGAGCCGGATAATGAAATACCAATGGACGCTCAAGTGCGGCCTTGTGAATGGCCGTGAGAGGACTTCATGGTTCGAGCAGGAATCAAGGAGGAATTTGATGCATATGTGCGTAACGCCGATCTTGAGAGCTTCGAGGCACATAAGTGCCGTCAGTACTACTACCTCACTGATTCCTTTGTGAGAAGGTTTGAATTTACATCATCACGCAATTCTCAAATTGTCCCGTTTGATCTTTATGATAAATCTTATACCATGGACTTAGAAGATTTTGATACTGCTTGTAAACTCCCACAGCGGGGTAATGTTAGTGAACCTCGTAAATCTGAATATGAAGATTTTCTTGCTAGTATCACTATGGGGGAATCTAGGGAAATCATGCAAGCTACCATAGGGAGCATACATTTTCCTGCTATACATTATTTTGCTCTCTTTATAGGTAGATGCATAAATGGTAAGGATGAGGCATGTCACATGTTTGTGCCAAATCTTAGTGTTCTCAAGAGTGTTGTATTAGGAGATAGACAATATAATTCGGGGGCCATTGTTGCACGTAGGTTGCATAATAACAGAATTAATGGAGA
Source organism: Triticum urartu (assembly GCF_056163025.1). Taxonomy (NCBI): domain Eukaryota; kingdom Viridiplantae; phylum Streptophyta; class Magnoliopsida; order Poales; family Poaceae; genus Triticum; species Triticum urartu. Next base: position 185,836,686 of record NC_141873.1, on the reverse strand, counting down.
TTTCTTTGGTGGAATTTATGCAACCCGTTTAGCTGATTTTCTTGAGATACCCATTCGTGGATATGATATTGAGTTGCCTCCTGCTTATTTAGATTATGATGCTATGGTTCGTCATCAGTTCATTGAGAGGAGCAATCAGTCCCTCCAGTATCGACTATTCTTTGACAGACGACGCACCTATCATGTTGATCTCACTGCTCCTGCTTTATTTGACTTTCAGGCAAAAAGGTGATATGTTATAACCAGGGAGGAGACGGACGAGTACGAGAGGAGGATGGAGGCAGGCCGCCTCCAAGCTGCAGCTCTTCAGGCAGTAGCCGATGCATCTCAGTATGACCCCAGCTTCAACTTCGGATATCCACCAGGCCATCAATGTGCATAGACCAACTTAGACCAAAAGCCTAAGCTTGGGGGAGTATGTATCTCTAACCGACATTATATTCATGTCCACACACTCATGCCAGTTGTCGGTGCTCATACTTTTTCATTGTATCATCCATGCTAGTTTATTTTCTTTTTTAAGCTTTCTTCTTGTGTGTTTGAAAAACCTTAAGAAAAACGAGAAAAATTTAGTTGTAGCTTTTAGTTAGTTTACTTTCCATTCCTGTAGTAGTAGTAATTAAAAATAAAACCCAAAAAGATTTCTCGTTCTTCTTTTGCTTGTTGGGAGCTTTCTCGTATAAATAGCTTTTTTATTTCTTTCCTTTGGGGGTCGAGAGGAGAAGACGATAATGAAAATATTGAGTGGCTCTTATATGGATTATTGTTGATCTAACAAACATCCCATATTACCTTGTCTTTTCCCATGAATTGAATGCTTGCAGATTCCAGCTTAGTCTAATGCACGTGCACTATTATTATTATCCACACTATTCAGTTGTGCAAGTGAAAGGCAATAATGATGATATATGATGAACTGACTGAGATGAGAAAAGCTGGTATCAACTCGACCGCTCTTGTTTTCGTAAATATGATTAGTTCATCGTTCTTGATTCAGCCTATTATGAAAGAAACATGTTTGCAATGACAATTAGAGATTGTAGTTTCTTATGCCATGCTTAATTAGCTAGGAGTTTATAATGGTTTACCTTGCGTGCCAACATGCTATTAAAATGGTTATGATGTGGTATGATAGGGTGGTATCCTCCTTTGAACGATTCGAGTGGCTTGACTTGGCACATGTTTATGCATGTAGTTGAAACAAAATCAACATAGCCTCTACGATAATTATGTTCATGGTGAATTATATCCTACTCATGCTTGCATTCGGTGTTGATTAATTTTAATGCATGTTCATGACTGTTGTCGCTCTCTAGCTGGTCGCTTCATAGTCTCTTTCTAGCCTTCACTTGTACTAAGCGGGAATACAGCTTGTGCATCCAATTACATAAACCCCAAAGTTATTCCATATGAGTCCACCATACCTTCCTATATACGGTATCTACCTGCCATTCCAAGTAAATTTGTATGTGCCAAACTCTAAACCTTCAAACAAACATTCTGTTTTGTATGCTCGAATAGCTCATGTATCAACTAGGGTTGTCTGTATCTTCCATGCTAGGCGGGTTATTCTCAAGAGGAGTGGACTCCTCTCCTCGTTCATGAGAAAATGGCTGGTCACCGGGATGCCCAGTCCCATGCTCAAATCAAATCAAAATATTGCAAACAGAACTCCCCCAGGATTGTTGTTAGTTGGAGGCACCCGTTGTTTTGGGCAAGCCATGGATTGATGCTTGTTGGTGGTGAGGGAGTATAAACTTTACCATTCAGCTTGGGAACCGCCTATAATGTGTGTAGCATGGAAGATATCGAGATCTCTCGGTTGTTACGTTGACAATGAAAGTATACTGCTCAAAATTTTATTCATCTCTTTTTCAAAACTGAGCTCTGGCACCTCTACAAATCCCTGCTTCCCTCTATGAAGGACCTATCCATTTACTTTTATGTTGAGTAATCATCCTCTTATTAAAAAGCACCATTTGGAGAGCACCGCTATCATTTGCATCCATTACTATTAGTTTAGATTGAGTATGACTGGACTGGATCTCTTTTACCATGAATTACAATGTCTAGTCAGTCCTTGATCTTTGAAGGTGCTCTGCATTTATGTTGTGCGGTCTCAGAAAGGGCTAGCGAGATACCATCTTGTTATATCATATTATGATTGTTTTGAGAAAGTGTTGTTATGTGAGATTTATTATCATTGCTCGCTAGTTGATTATGCCATTGATATGAGTAAACATGAGACCTAAATGTTATTGTGAATATGGTTAGTTCATAATCTTTGCTGAAAACCTGAATGCTGGCTTTACATATTTACAACAACAAGAGCAAATAGAGTTTGTAAAAGTTTTTCTTTATCACTTTCAATTTATCAACTGAATTGCTTGAGGACAAGCAAAGGTTTAAGCTTCCGGGAGTTGATACGTCTCCGTCGTATCTACTTTTCCAAACACTTTTGCCCTTGTTTTGGACTCTAACTTGCGTGATTTGAATGGAACTAACCCAGACTGACGCTGTTTTCAGCAGAATTGCCATGGTGTTATTTTTGTGCAGAAATAAAAGTTCGTGGAATGACCTGAAAATGAACGGAGATTATTTTTGGAATATATAAAAAATATTGGAAGAAGAATCCAAGTCAGGGGCCCACACCCTATCCATGAGGGTGGGGGCGCGCTTACCCCCCTGGCGTGCCCCCTGCCTCATGGGCCCCCTGACCCTCCACCGACCTCAACTCCAACTCCATATATTCGTGTTCGGGGAGAAAAAATTCAGAGAGAAGGATTCATCGCGTTTTACGATATGGAGCCGCCGCCAAGCCCTAAACTCTGTCGGGAGGGCTGATCTGGAGTCCGTTCGGGGCTCCGGAAAGGGGAATATGTCGCCATCGTCATCATCAACCTCTCTCCATCACCAATTTCGTGATGCTCACCGCCGACGTGAGTAATTCCATTGTAGGCTTGCTGGATGGTGATGGGTTGGATGAGATTTATCATGTAATTGAGTTAGTTTTGTTAGGGTTTGATCCCTAGTATCCACTATGTTTTTAGATTGATGTTGATATGACTTTGCTATGCTTAATGCATGTCACTAGGTCCCGAGTGCCATGATTTCAGATCTGAACCTATTATGTTTTCATGAATATATGTGAGTTCTTGATCCTATCTTGCAAGTCTATAGTCACCTATTATGTGTTATGATCTGTTAACCCCGAAGTGACGATAATCAAGACCATTACTGGTGATGACCGTAGTTTGAGGAGTTCATGTATTCACTATGTGTTAGTGCTTTGGTCCGGTACTCTATTAAAAGGAGGCCTTAATATCCCTTAGTTTCCAATAGGACCCCGCTTCCACGGGAGGGTAGGACAAAAGATGTCATGCAAGTTCTTTTCCATAAGCACGTATGACTATATTCGGAATACATGCCTACATTACATTGATGAACTGGAGCTAGTTCTTTGTAACCCTATGTTATAACTGTTGCATGATTGATCGCATCCGACATAATTATCCATCACTGATCCATTGCCGACGAGCTTCTCATATATTGTTCTTCGCTTATTTACTTTTCCGTTGCTACTGTTACAATCACTATAAAACCCAAAAATATTACTTCTGCTACCGTTACCACTTCTATCATATTACTTTGCCACTAAACACTTTGCTGTAGATATTAAGTTTCCAGCTGTGGTTGAATTGACAACTCAGCTGCTAATACTTGAGAATATTCTTTGGCTCCCCTTATGTTGAATCAATAAATTTGGGTTGAATACTCTACCCTTGAAAACTGTTGCGATCCCCTATACTTGTGGGTTATCATGAATCCGACTAGATCCTTCCGAGTCTATATTATCCGGTTAGCATCCAATGCTCCATGTCTAGTGAGACCAAGCCATCGACGATGTCAGATGCTAGTCTAGTCGGATGCGCGTCCACACAGCCCTTTCGACCAGGGACCTTTTAGGACAGTCATCATAGAATGCATAGTCCCACAAACAAGTCACATACTTGCTGATACACATCATTAATAATGTCCAAGGACTATCTTTATTCATAAACACATAGGAAATATCATCATACATGATTGCCTCTAGGGCATATCTCCAACAGTCTCCCACTTGCACTAGAGTCAATCAAATAAACATCGAATTCCCATAACTCTAACGTGCCCCTCATGCTTGGATTGTGGAAGCGGCTTAGTCAACGGATCTAGAACATTTGCATCCGTGTGAATTTTGCATAACTCAACATCACCATTCTTTACGATCTTTCGTATTAGGTGGTATTTCTGATCTATGTGTCTGGTCTTGTGGTTATCCCTCGGCTTCTTAGCTTGTGCGATGGCACCAGAATTATCTCAATAAAGGTCCAATGGTTTTACCAAGGCTGGGAAAATACCAAGATCATCCAGATTGTTCCAGATCCAAACACCTTCCTTTGCAGCTTCACAAGCCGCAATGTATTCGGCTTCCGTGGTAGAATCGGCCACCGTATCTTACTTGGAACTCATACAGCTCACTGCTCCTCCGTTCATGACATACACGAATCCGGACTGTGATCGACAATCATCTCTGTCGGTTTGGAAACTAGCATCGACGTAACCCCTTACGACGAGCTTTTCCTCACCTCCATAAACTAGGAACATCTCTTTAGTCCTTTTCAGGTACTTCAAAATAGTCTTTACCGCTGCCCAATAACTCTCACCTGGGTTGCCCTGGTATCTACTTGTTAGGCTTATTGCAAAAGCAACATCAGCCCGTGTACATATCATGGCATACATGATTGATCAAATTGCTGAGGCATACAGAATCCGACTCATCCTGCTTCGCTCATCAGATGTCGAAGGACTCTGATTCTCTCGTAGCCTTATACCATGTGAGACAAGCAAGAACCCTTTCTTGGCCTCACTCATGTTGAACCGCTTTAACAATTTATCTATGTACGTGCTTTGGCTGAAGCCGAGCAGCCTCCTCGATCTATCTCTATAGATCTTGATGCCTAAAATGTAAACCGCCTCACCAACGTCCTTGATTGAAAACTTGCCATTCAATGATTCCTTGACCGAGTTCAGCATCGAAACATCATTTCTGATTAGTACTATGTCATCCACATACAAGATCAGAAACACAATCGAGCTCCCACTTAACTGCTTGTATAAACAAGCGTCCTCATCGCTTTTGATGAAACCGAGACCAGTGACAACCTCATCAAAACGAATGTTCCAACTCCGAGATGCTTGCCTCAACCCATAAATGGATCTCTTGAGCTTGCATACTTTACTAGTGCTAGTCGGATCGACAAAACCCTCAGGTTGTATCATATACACGTCCTCGATTAAATTTCCGTATGGGAAAGGTGTTTTAACATCCATCTGCCATATCTCGTAATCGAAATATTCAGCTATAGTTAGTATGATCCTCGCCGATGTCAGCTTCCCTAACGGCGAGTAAGTCTCGTCGTAGTCAAATCCTTGAACTTGTCCATAACCTTTAGCGATAAGCCGAGCTTTGTGGATCTGAACGGTTCCATCCACATCGGTTTTCTTCTTAAAGACCCATTTGCAGCCAGTGGCCTTTACGCCAGGTGGTGGATCAACCAAGTCCCAGACTTGATTTTTATCCATGGACTTTAACTCGGATCGCATGGCGTCTAGCCATGCCTCGAAATTCAGGCACACCATCACGTCTACATACATGGTTGGCTCATTGCTTTCTAGCAACAATACATCACACACTCTGCGCAATCTTTCTGACCTCCATGGTTCCAGTGCTGCTTCCACTACGGGTTCCCTGACTGACTCCAGTATGATCTAATCACCCGTCGAGACATCCCCGAGTGGTACTCGAATTTCTTCGATTCGGACCATCCTCCCACTGGCCTCCCGACTAAGAAACTCTTTCTCAAGGAAAACCCCTTTCCGAGCAACAAACACTTTGTTCGCTTCCCGGTTGTAGAAGCTATATCCCAAGATTTCCCTCGGATATCCCACGAATATGGATTTGTCTGACTTAGTTGTAAGCTTGTCTGACATAAGTCGCTCGACAAATGCTTCACAACCCCAAATCTTTATAAAAGACAAACTAGGAGTCTTCTCGGACCACATCTCATGTGGTGTCTTATCTACGGATTTTGATGGTACCCTGTTAAGTGTGAAAGCTGCAGTTTCTAGAGCGTATCCCCAGAATGACAAGGGTAAATCCGATTTCATCATAGATCGAACGATGTCCAAAAAGGTACGATTCCTCCATTCTGATACACCATTTCTCTGTGGCGTCCCCGAAGGTGTAAGCTGAGGTACTATACCTTGGCTTTTCAGATGATCATCAAACACCTGGCTCATGTACTCACCTCCACGATCAGATCATAGAAGTTTTATAGTCTTGCCGTGCTGATTCTCATCCTCGTTTTGAAACTCTTTGAACTTTTCAAAAGTTTCTGACTTGTGCCTCATCAAATAGATATATCCATATCTACTCAAGTCGTCGGTAAAAGTCACGAAGTACTGATAGCCACCTCTGGCAGTTGTGCTCATTGGACCACACACATCACTGTGTATCAGTTCCAACAGCTCGGACGCCCTCTTGCAATTCTTCGCGAAAGGAAACTTAGTCGTCTTGCCGAGCAAGCATGATTCGCATGTCTCGAATGAACCGAAGTTAGATGAATTTAGGAGCCCATCATCATGGAGCTTCTTCATGCGTTTCAGACTAATGTGTCCAAGCCGATAGTGCCAGAAGTATGTCGGATATATCACATTAGGCTTATGCCTCTTGACAATCACATTATAGACTAGTTCATGTTCTAGATTCAATATAAATAGCCCATCAACAATGGGTGCATAGCCAAGGAACATCCGATTCAAATAAATCGAACAACCATTGTCCTTTATATTGAATTCATAACCCTGACTCATCAAGCATGAGGTAGAAATAATATTCCGACTAAGTGTAGGAATGTAATAACAATTATTCAATTCGAAAATAAATCCAGAAGGAAGCTGGAGCTGCATCATGCCGACCTCTAACGCAGCAACTCTTGCTTTGTTGCCGACCCTAATGTCAATCTCCCCTTGTGCCACATGCCTAGTTCTTACCAGCCGATGCATCGAGTTGCAAATATGATCAACCGATCCGGTATCAAATACCCAAGAGATACTAGGTATGTTAGCAAGTGAAATGTCTATAGTATATGCACCAAGTGTACCTTTGCCTGAAGCAGCATTCCTGGCCTTCTTGCATGCTCTGCAAGCCACTTGCTATAGTTCCTCTTCCAGTGACCATTTTCCTTGCAATGATAGCAATTGGTCTTCGAGTCTGGTCCAGACTTCGGCGTAGCAGCGGAGGTTGTCGTCTCCTGCCCTTAGCCTTAGTCTTTTTCATGGACCAACTCTTCTTGAATTTAGCCGATTTCTACACCATCAACACTTGAGGCATGCGTTTCTTAATATACTGCTCTGCCACTTTGAGCATCCCATGCAATTCCGTGAGCTTCTTATCCATACCATGCATATGATAGTTCGAGATGAACGCCCCATATCTGGGCGGAAGAGAACCCAGAACTGCATCAGTAGATAGCTCATCCAAGAGCGAGAAGCCCATTCGATCCAAAGCTTGCACATATCCAATCATGTTGATCACATGTGGGCTCAGCGGATCACCTTCCTTCAGCTTGCAATCCATCAAGGATCGCCAGACATTGAACCTTTCGGTCCTAGCCTGTGTCTGTAACATGGTCTTGAGACTTTCGATCATATCGTAAGCCTCAACATTTTCAAAATGCTGTTGCTAATCGGGATCCATACAAGCCAGCATCAGACAGCTGATCTTCGTTGATTCCTCAACGAGTTTCTAGTAGGCATTCTTAGTTGTGGCTGCTCGGATGTGTGGACCAAAGTTGGCTGCACAAACTTCTGAAGCGGTGCCAAATAATTTTCTAATGGCACCGCTGATGAGATGGCAACATTTTTAGATACTGGGTACAAATTGTGACACTGTCTTAGGATCCATTTGCTTGAAGTTGTGGTATGAATGGGTTGGGACTGTAACAAGTTCTGAATCACATCTAATAAATGATTTGTTACAACGAAAGACGGTCTAACCTTCTCTGCACACGCCAGAAACTTCCTCCCACTATCCATAGATTCAAACGCAACTAGCTTCACGCATGGAGATTGATGGTGACAATGAGCAGACAGATCTTCAGCCACCCCGCTCCTTTCGTTCCAACTGATGGTCCTAGGGAGATACAAGAGGAAGAAATGACTCAAATTGATTGTTGGGTGAAAATCCTTCATTCCAAGAAATTTCCTGAGAGAGAGAAGAGAGGCATACCCGAGTAGTGAAGGAGTCATCGTCGGAGGAGAAATTGCTAGAGAGGTCATTGAAGAAGACCATGGCGACCCCGGCGGTAGGATGCGAGACGGCGAGAGCGAGGAAGCAAGTGAGGAAGCGGCTATAGCTTAGGAAGGAAGAAAGAAAGGAGGAAATAGGGGAAATGTGACTTGTGGTTGGGGAGAAAAGGGGGTGGGGAAGGGGGGAGGGGGCGGGGTAGATATTTTGGCGGTAGGCCAAAAATTTCAAAATGTGGAGGGAAAGTTTGTGTGCGGTGCCGCCGGACACCATTCACTATGAATGATTGTGTGCATCGCAAAAGATTCGTCTACTTTATGTGCATGGGATGAGTTTGGTAATTCAAATTTTGGTGTAAATTTCCCTGGGTACGTCATTGCATAGTTAAACATCGCTTGCTAATTTGGGCACACAAAAGAGCGTATAGTGCACATACCACACTTATTGAGTCAAGCTATTATAGTAATTAAACAAATCCATTTGACCTAAACATTAATCTAACAAAATACAAGCATTAAAAACAAAGCCTAAGTACGCATAATTTTAACAAATCCGCCATCGCGCCGGCCTATGCATTGCCAGTGTGAGATGTGACGTCAATGACTTGTCCTGGTAGAATGCCGCCATTGGTGGACTCTACGTCCCCCTTGCTAAAGTGGACTGCGTCCTCGTCCTTGGCGCCGTTCTAGGTGCTGCCCTCAAGGTCGTAGTACTCATAGTAGTGGCTGCAGCAGATCTTGCATTGGTACTCCACCGCCGATTCCTCGATGGACAGACTCTTCTCTACCTTGACCTCGGCCACGCGCAACTCCTCCTCCCGGCGTGATACATCTCCAACGTATCTATAATTTTTTATTGTTCCATGCTATTTTATTATCAATCTGGGATGTTTCATAATCATTTTATAATCATTTTATAATCATTTTATATCATTTTTTGGTACTAACCTATTGACATAGTGCCAAGTGCTAGTTGTTGTTTTTCCATGTTTTTTACATCGCAGAAAATCAATATCAAACGGAGTCCAAATGACACGAAACTTTACGGAGATTTTTTATCGACCAGAAGGAACACATTGGGCCCTGGTTGCACCTAGGGGAGTCCCGAGGAGGGGACAACCCACCAGCGCGTGTTAGGAGGCCCAGGCGTGCCCTGGTGGTTTGTGCCCACCTCGGGTGCCCCCCGGACCGCCTCTTTGCTCTATAAATACCCCAATATTCCCAAAACCCTGGGGGAGTTGACAAAATATTCATCCAGCCGCCGCAGAGTCTAGAACCACCAGATCCAATCTAGACACCATAACAGAGGGGTTCACCACTTCCATTGGTGCCTCTCCGATGATGCGTGAGTAGTTCTTTGTAGACCTTCGGGGTCCGTAGTTAGTAGCTAGATGGTTTCATCTCTCTCTCTTGATTCTTAATACGTCTCATGAGATCCATATGATGTAACACTTTTGCGATGTGCTTGTTGGGGTGGATGAACTTTGAGTTTATGATCAGATCTATCTTTTTATATCCATAAAAATATTTGAGTTTCTTTGATCTCTTTTATGCATGATCTCTTATAGCCTCCTATTTCTTCTCTGATATTTGGGTTTTGTTTGGCCAACTTGATCTATTTATCTTACAATGGGAAGAGGTGCTCGGTAGTGGGTTCGATATTATGGTACTTGATCCCAGTGACAGAGAGGGAACCGACACGTTTGTATCATTGCTACTAAGGATAAAAAGTTGGGATGTATATTTACTGCCATAGATAAACGGATCTTGTCTACATCATGTCATTTTTCTTATTGCATTACTCCGTTTTTACATGAACTTAATACACTAGATGCAAGATGGATAGTGGTTGATGTGTGAAGTAATAGTAGTAGATGCAGGCAGGAGTTGGTCTACTAATCTTGGACGTGATGCCTATGTAATGATAATTGCCTAGATATTATCATTATTATTTGAGGTTCTATCAATTTCCCAACAATAATTTGTTCACCCACCGCTTTGCGATTTTTCTCGAGAGAAGCCACTAGTGAAACCTATGGCCCCCGGGTCTTCTTTCTCATATATTTGCCTTTGCGATCTACCTTTTTATCTGATTTTCTTTTCAGATCTATTGAACCAAAAAACACAAAAATACATTGCTGCAATTTATTTTATTTGGCGTTCGATCTATCAATACTTAAAACCCTCTCCCGTCAGCATGCCATTTCTGGCGCCGTTACCTGAAAGGGATTGACAACACCTTTAACACGTCGAGTTGCGAGTGGTTGTTATTTGTGTGCAGGGGCTGATTACGTTGTGTTGCTTGGTTCTCCTACTGGTTCGATAACCTTGGTTTCCTATCTGAGGAAAATACCTCACTCCACTGTGCTGCATCAACCCTTCCTCTTTGGGGAAAAACCAACATAGCTTCAAGCAACATCAAAAGGAATTTCTGGCGCCGTTGCCGGGTAGGATCTTCATCATAACCAGGTTCCTAATCACAAATATCATCTCCTCATAATTTACATTATTTGCCATTTTCCTTTGGTTTTCCTCTGCCCCACTTCACAAAAATTTGCCGCTTTTATTCACCTCTCTTTTCCGTTCGTCGTTTTCTCGTCAGACCTATCCTTTGCTTGCAATCACGAGTGATTTCAGTATGGCGCCAATAGATGATGGCCTTACTCCTAAGATAGGACGTACGGGCAATATGGATGCTAAAACTTTTATCTTGGGGCAAGGGAATGTTATGGGAAAAGAACATATCCAATAATTTTTCAATTGTGTTAGGAATTTAAGTCTTGATGATGCTCCTATACTTGAAACTACTAGATCTTATGCAGATGCTATTTCAGCACTATTTCTGAAACTTGAAAGTAAATTTATTCGTACCCATCCCACTCTGCAAAGATTATTTTTTGAGCTCCCCGTTATAAAAATCCTAGAGCCAAAAAGTTGGCCACTCTTGTTCTTATGAATGAGTTTGACTACATAATACGGGAAGCTAGGGAAATCATTGACTTTTATGGTATGAATCATGAAAAACCTGTGATAGATGAAATTCTTTACAATAGTGACTATGATTTAAGACATTTGCTTGGGGACAATAAAATCTTTGATGAGAATCTTAAAAAGGAAGTCCCAGTTCTAGATATAATCCAACAAGTTTTCAATAATGTTAATCAACATTACTCTTGGATTGTTGCGGGAAATCAAAAGGGTTATGATGAAAACCAACTTAGGATTGGAAAGGGCTCTATGGATAACATTTTTTTTGTTGTGTTCACAAAGCCTCATGATGAAAATACCTCTAAGAATGTCACGAAGAAGGATGACAAAACTTAGATACTTGCTTTATGCCTAGATAAGGGCGTAAAACTATAGCGCTTGTTGGGAGGCAACCCAATGAATAAAATTTATTTTTGCTTTTTGCTTCTTGTTTTTGAGTGTTAGCACAATTATTCTACTGTTATGTTTGTGTTTTTTATGTTTTAATTAGTGTTTGTGCCAAGTAAAGCCTTTAGGATCTTCTTGGGTGATAGTTGTTTGATCTTGCTAAAAAACAGAAACTTTTACACTCACTAAATTAATTTTGATTTTTTACCAAAGAATGATAAAATACCCATTCCACTTGTAGTACATCAACGTACAAATTTCTCAGGCGGTCCTAATTTTTCAGAGTTTTTTGAGTTACAGAAGTATTCAAATAGTCAGATTGCTACAGACTGTTCTGTTTTGATAGATTATGTTTTCTTTGTGTTGTGTGCTTATTTTGATGGCTGTATGGTTTTCTTTGATGAATTTTTGCCATAGAAAAGTTGGAATATATTATATATAATACCAAAAAAAATATGAATTGGTTTGATACAGCACTTATAGTAGTGATTTATTATTCTTATACTAACGGATCTCGTGAAGGCTTTGTTGAGTTTTATGTGATTGAAGTTTTCAAGTTTCGGGTTATCTTACGATGGATGAAGGAAGGATGGAACCAACTAAGCTTGGGGATGCCCCTGAGTGGCATCCCCACTGTCTTCCAACAACTATCGGTATTTTACTCAAGACTATATTTTTATTCGTCACATGATATGTGTTTTGCTTGGAGCGTGTTGTATGATATGTGTCTTTGCTTGTTTTATTTTGTGTTTTAAGTCATCAATCCTTGCTGGACACACCTATTTTAGAGAGCCAAAATTATATATTGACTTGTTAGAATTTCTCTCTATGCTTCACTCAAATTTTTTATGAGCAATGGACTTGCTCTAGTGCTTCACTTATATCTTTTTGAGAATGGTGTACTTTGTTATTTTTGGAGAAATTCTCTCTTCCTTCACTTAGATTTATTCGAGAGTTAGTAAAATTTTGAAGAAATTCTCTCTTGCTTCAATTAAATTATTTTGAGAGAAATAAAATTTGTTATTCTCATGATCTTCCTTCACTTAGATTTATTTGTTTCAGCTTATGAAAAGCAACACATGAAAATTAGTCCCAAAGTGGTAGATATCCAAGAAGGATAAAGAAAAAAAATGTCATGAAGATCATTGGACAAAATAAACTTGATTCTTAGTAATAGTTTTGAGATATGATGATGTGATATGTGAGTCATCTTGATGAGTAATTATGCTTTAGTAAGAATATTGGTGTTAAGGTTTATGATTCCCTATGCATGCACGAAAGTCAATAATCATGCAATGAAATTATATCCTACTTGTGGTGCATTATTCGGTGTTAATTATGCTAAATGCTTGCTTGTGAGATTATACGTTTCTTTGTTGGTCGCCTTCCAATCTTTTGCTAGCCTTCACTTTGCACTAAGTATGATCACTACTTGTGCATCCGAAAACCTTTAACCCAGTTTTGCCACATGAGTCCACTATATCTACCTATATGTGGTATTCCTTTGTTTTTCAAAGCAAATTTGCATGTTCCATCTCTAATTTTCAAAATAAACTTCTCTTTTGTGTGTTTGTTTCGTTCCCGGAGCGGGGAGGGTGGCTAATATTTTCCATGCTCGATGTGTTATTCTCAAGATGAGTGTTTATTCACTTGTCATTACACGAGAGTAAGGCAAAGGTATTAGCCAGTCCCAAAATGCAAAAACAAATGAATTTACTTTATGTTATCAAATAATAAATTCCTTGGAAAGTGTCGTTATTGAGAGCACCCATGGATACAGTTAGCCATGGAAAGTGAAAGTTAAGGTGGAAAAAGTAATAAACTATATTTTATGTTTGGGAACCGCCTATGATATATATATGCATGGAAAGTATTGGGAACTCTAAGTCGTTTTCCTTGGTGGGATGGATACACCTCCCAAAATGTTTTTATCTTAATTTTTTTGCTTTGAGCTCTGACACCTCTACAAATCCCTACTTCCCTCTGCGAAGGGCCTTTCTTTTACTTTATGCAATTTTTATTTTGAGTCTCCATCATCTCTTACAAAAGCACCAGCTAGGAGGCAATATGATCATGCTTAAGTACTGGGTGTAGCTAATATTCGAGTGTGTTTCATGAATGGATCAATGTTTGAGCATGATGGGCTAGGGATAACTTATTTTAGCGTCAATATTTTGAAAGACATGGTTGCTTGTTGATATGCTTGAGTATCAAAATTATTATGCCAAAACTAGACTATTTTTTTGAATCACATAAAATTCCAAATGTCCATGCAATAAAGAAAAGAATATGATATGACATGATGAACAACACTCCACATCAAAAATTCTGCTTTTATCACTTACCTACTCGAGGACGAGTAGGAGTTAAGCTTGGGGATGCTGATACATCTCCAACGTATCTATAATTTTTTTATTGTTCCATGCTATTTTATTATCAATCTTGGATGTTTTATAATCATTTTATAGTCATTTTATGTCATTCTTTGGTACTAACCTATTGACATAGTGGCAAGTGTCAGTTGCTGTTTTTTCAATGTTTTTTACATCGCAGAAAATCAATATCAAACGGAGTCCAAATGCCACAAAACTTTACAGTGATTTTTTATGGACCGGAAGGAAGACATTGGGCCCTGGTTGTACCTGGCGGGAGTCCCGAGGAGGGGACAACCCACCAGGGTGCGCACGGGCCTCCTGGCGTGCCCTGGTGACTTGTGCCCACCTCGGGTGCCCTCGAGCTGCCTCTTCGCTCACTTATTAACTATTTTGTTAATTAGTTGTCGTCTTCAGTTAATTTTTTGGTTCAATTCTGTAAATGTGATGTTCAATTCTTCAGGCTGCAATTTTGTATTGTCTTCCATGTGAGAAATAAATCAAATTTATCTTTACAAAATACATGAGAAACAATTACAATTGCTATATTTCCAAGTTGTCAAGCATGCTTGGTCTGGTTAACATTGTGCAATGTGGTGCTCAGATAACGTTTGGTTCATTTGTGTTGTGGTGTTTAGTTAACGGTTTGGTTAAATTCGGCAATGCGATGTTCAATAGTTGTGGGTGCATTCTGTTATTGTATACCATGTGAGGAATAAATTGAATTTGGCTATAGTAAATACTTAACCTGATGACTAACTACCTTATATGTGTTGCAGGGAAACAATGGGAAGCACTAATGTTTATAATCGAGGTTAGCACGTGCATGGTCCGTTGTCTAATAGCACAGTATTGTGCAATTGTACGAACCATTCTAATATTTTGGTTTTTAACAATTTGGTCTTGCACATGTAGGTCTTGCTGTCACAGGTTTTGACCCACTATTCGACCCTTTTATCATATGGGGAAATGAGTTGTCCATGAATATCAATCAAATCAAGAAACTCACAAAGATTGTTAGGATAAAGAAATTAACGAGAAAAATTAACAAGATCTTTGTCTGCACAATGGAGAAGACATCAGTTCACTACAAGATGGTACTAACTATTATACCTTGCCTTTTTTTATTCCTTTGCCCCATTTCCAATATAGAGAAGATATTTATGCACATCATTGTATTCAGGCCTTTCCAAAGCAGTTCACTGCCAGGCGAGGAAGGTTTTCATACAACACCCACGGTTCAATATTGAAGTGTTCCTAAAGAGGACGAAGAACGGACGGTCAATCATCCATAGACACTGGCCTAAAGTTACAAAGACCTTCAACATGAATGAAGGCTCAATATTTGCCTTCCGCTTCGGCAGTTTTCCAGATGAGATGCATCTGTCTATATACCGTCTATGATGCTAATTTCGAAAGGTTCTACATGTTGCATGTGAAACTTGGTGCTGGGGGCAGTTGTGTAATGGGGCAGCTGAGTGCTGAAGCTATATCATGTTGTACTCTGATGTATTTCAATTATGAAATTCTGCTTCCTTAATATGGAAATGAAATATATTATGTGCTTAATATGAATGTCAATTAGATTAATAAATGGATTATTAATTATAGGGCAATTAGCCTACTAATGGCGAATTAGACTGCTAATTTGGTTTTGCTATTGGTAACGATTGTTGAAAAACTACCGTGGGCGATGACCTCAGGCAATGCACACAGTTTCTAGCAATAAACCGTGTTGGATCAATGACCAATCACGCACGACTTTCTCTTGAAAACTGTTTGCTTTAGGCCACCTTGCACAAACGTTTACCACATAAAAATTGTGTGGGATGGACAGCCTTTGCCACATAGTTTCTTCTACGGACCATGTGTGATACATTCAATAACGCAAACGATTTAACGGGAAAAATTGTGTGTGATGTACCTGTGAACAGAAACGTTTTCCTTGGAGGGACTGTGTGGGATGTACATACGAACAGAAACATTTAGCGGGAACTGACTGTGTGTGATGTACTTGAGACCGAAAACAATTTCATCGTATAATTGTATTTGTTAGCTCTACTATACGTATTTTCGTATTTGAGCGCTTGCCGGTAGCACACGACCTCATTTTGCTGAGCGTGTGTGCTAGGAGGGCATATCCCTGACGGTTTTTGGGTCCTGTGGGAAGGACCCCCCCTATCACCCACACTCACTTGGTGACGGTTCCAAATGCCGTCGCGGAAAGGGGTTAAAACCATTTTTTCGGGACCGATGCGTACCAGTGCAAGGTGGCTTTCAGTTCTGACCTAGCCCTGGAAGTTTGTGCTTCTGTGATTTTATATTCTGCCGCAAGTCGCCCACTTTTGATTCCTTCATGGTTAATTCATCCTGAAAAGCAATAATCAAGGAGCACTTGGCAGTTATGATGCTTATTCTATTGAAATCCCAAGCACATTGCAAGTAATCTACTTGGCACTTGGGGGCTAATGTAGATCATTTTAGACAACAAAGTACTTAGTGACTCGGCTCAATTTTTCAATTTAAGCTAGCCCATGGGGGCTACGTATTCGGATTTTTGAAGCACGCTTCTAAGTCCCGGCTCAACTTTTCGGTTTAAGCCGACCCTTAGGGGCTACTCATTAGGATCTAATGGGGAAAACTGGTTTTGGGAAGCTACAAGATTAAGGCTATTATTCAAGTCTACAATATCTTCACTTCTTTCTTATCCTCTAGACTTGGTGGCTAACATGGATTCATATGGAAAAGTTTTGGTAATTTACCTTGAAGCATTCCTTCAAAAGGTTTACTAGCCCGACCTCCATGTCACGGCTGGTATGGAGGCGACTCAAGTAGCCTACATGGATATCACTTGCACTAAAGCCTGCATAGCTCCCCAAGTCCACTTTCCATTTTCCTTTTTCCTTTTTCGGCGGTTAAAACTTCTTCCTTGGCACTATGTTTAGCTAAGGAAGTATGATTCCCTGGTTCTATCAAGCTTGTACCAGTGATGATGATGTCCTCGGCAGTTTTTTGAGAAGGATTCTCTTTAGCAGGCTTCGTAGGGCTCGACAGGTCATGTCTATCCGCCGGGTTAACTTCAATATCCATTTGCTCAGAGATAGTGGCATTAACTGAAGCTGGCCGATCATTGAGGAGGTCTGTTGGATCGTGGGTATGCGCCTCGGAGGCACCAAGAAATTGTTTCTCTGGCTCAAATATTTTAGATATTTTGAAGACCTGCCAAGCTTCTGTTTTTTACCAGATGTGGCTATCCCTCTACGATGAAAAATATAAGAACATAAATATATCATCATAACGTATTGGTCAAACAAATGCAGCATGTGTGAATACTTACCTAGGGGGAACGTTGAAGACAGGCATTTGAGTCTTTGAGGAATCACTAGATGATGGAGGTGTCTTCTGATAATTTGAGTTAGAAGGCGTGAGAGGCTAGCGTATTAAGCCGGCAAGAGGATAAAGAGAATTTGGATTGTGAAGCACCTCATGTTGACGCTTGCGAGGAGGGGGAGTATTTGTTAAGATGGAAACCAACTCCGCGTCACCATCACTCCGGCTCTTGCGCCTGGCTTCGTGTTGTTGTTTTTTCAAAGTAAAGTCGGGATCTAGGTAAGCAGCAGGATGAGAAAATCTTACTTTCTGGGGTCACTTGCCGGGTTTTCTGTCTTGCCAAAGCCGCTGAGCCGGAGGAAATGTTAGTTACCTATACAGCGTCGGCTTGGCTGGTCTCCGCGTCACCCTGAGGGGAGTCAACATTAGGAAGTTGCATAAATAAAAGGCCAAGGGAGTGAAGTTCTATCTCTAACTCATCTTCTAGGCTGAACAAGCCTCTTGCATCTGGCTTCTTTGTCAGGACCGGATTTCGGGATATTAATTTCCGAAAAGCGGCCCTTGTGCTCACCAGCCCCAGGATTACTGTTAACTGATGAGACACCAACTTGTTATAGAAACTCCAAGAAAAATACAAAATATGAAGTACAAGACCATTCTAGCCTATGGGTACAACAATTTGTTTCTAGAGGTTGATGGCGGAAGCGGTTTGCGGATCATCAGCGTCTATGGGACTACATTTCCCACAGGAACAGCTGGCCAGGATAACTCCTATCTTCGCAAGGCTGCAATCACCATTACGTAGGTTCAGGGGCTTTCATCGCAACGCTCCTTTCCACGCAAGAAATATGGCCAAGACAATAGCCAGGGATAAGCCAGTGAGTACTTTGAATGTACTCGCAAACATTAAGAACACAGGTATAATATAGCCACTGAAAATCATGTTTTAAAACATTCTATGATCACTTCGTCAGTTATGAAATAAGGTTCATGATGCATGCAAGTAGATCATTTAAATAAATCACGAGTAAACAATCAGGGTGTAAATATATAAAGCACCGATCGGGTGTCTGAAACGACGCTTCGGAAGGATAATAATATGAAGCATGCCTCAGTCGGGCGTCTGAGCGACACCACGGAAAGGGCTTATATATAAAAGGAATAACAAGCATGCCACAATCGGGCGTCGGTGTGACACCACATAAAGGGCTTATAAGTAAATGAAATAACGGACATGCCACAGTCGGGTGTCTGTGCGACACCACATAAAGGGCTTATAAGTAAATGAAATAACAAACAAGCCACAGTCGGGCGTCTGAGCGACGCCACAAAAAGGGCTTATATATAAACATATTCACAGTGAATATCCAGGAGGTAGAACCGTCCCAGGGATACTCAATAATTCAAATAACATAAATGATTAGTCCATAAAAATAATAATCATAATCATCATACGTCACAAGTTATGATCCATATTCTGGTTCAGTAGTTTCTCCTCCGAAGACCGACACTAAGACCGACGCTTGACCCATCCCAGACTGTAGTCCTTAGCCATGGACACGGCTATTCGAATAGGTTCAATAACTCTGCAGAGTGTGTTCTCTTTACCCACGAGTAACGGATTTCTTTAGTCCATCGGAACTAATTCCATCTACAGTCTTTTAGTCGAAAACACGCCTGACTTGCACACACCAGCTTAACTTTACTCGTGTCTGGAATCACCCAGACACCTGTTAAGCAAAACTCTAAGTGGGGAGGCTACAACCTCGCGTAGCATGGGATCAAATTTTTATCGCGCGCTCTAAGGGGTGGCCTCCCCTCTCGGTCCCAACCGGAAACACCCACGCCCCCGGACCAGGTGGCATGCCTACCAGCTACAACCGGTATCTTCCACCATGGCCTCCCTGTACGGTGTGTGCTAGGACAGGGGTTGACAACTTACTGAACCATACCCTACCTACGGCAGGGGCAAGTGGCAGCACGAAACAAGTATGGGGGTTAGTGGAACAAGACTCGACCTACGGCCGAGTCAGGAGGCTTAAGTATTTCTTGCATGGTTAGCTCACGAATTATAATTCACAGCCATCAGACACAACCACCACTTATCATACCTCCCCCTGCCCTACCAGTCATAATCGTCTCGACGAGGGACAAGCTCGTGTCTACACAAGATAGAGACTTTCCTGGGTGTTTCCCGGTAGACATGAGAGGCATATGAGGGTGATTGCTATCACAAGCTTATCCATTTCCAACAGCAAGAATTTTCATTTATGCACTCAAGGTGTATGATCATATCGTCATATAAAAATAACCAACGCTTCATGTCGAGGTGGTGTTATAACCATATCGAACAACCCACAAAACATTATGCCCGGGTTCAGAATGCTTGCCTTCAAGGTGTGGAGAGGTGAGGTGCACTCCAATACTTTTTGAAAGCTCTCTTCTCTCTCTCCAAACTCCTATTTTCGAAAATATACAAACAACACATACTTTAAAAACAGTACAAAAAGTTGTCCTAATTATTTTTGAAATAAATCTTAAAATAAACTAGGTGAAATTTGAGAGAGGTAGGAAAAAGAATCAATTCATTTGGACTTATATTTAAAAAGTTATAGCCAGTCAAAGTTTTGGTCAAATTCTGTTTTTAAATTAAAACGGAATAAGAAAACGTTTCAGACAGAATACGTCTTCGAAGCAGGGGAGACGTACTCGGGGGTTTGCGCTTCCACTTACGCCACCGTGGACGGGCGCGTGGGTCACTGACAGTGGGTCCACGGGGCCCACTGGTCAGGTTTGACTTGTCGCTTCTCCCTCCTTTTCCTCTGCCCGAGCGGGGGCGGGACTCCGGTGACCATCGCCGGCGAACGGAGGCTCCTTGAGGGCACCCGAGGCCAGGGATGGATCCGCCACTCCTAGGCCGTCCTCCCGATGGTCGACTGGCCGGCGGGGACGAAGGGAATCACCGGCGTTGAGCTCCGCGGCGGAGGGGGCTTCGGGCATGATTGGGGGATTTGTCTCCGGTGGCTCCTGATCAAAATTGGGCTTGGGGGTGGACTCACGATATGAAGGGAGGGCCTCTGGCGAAGAGAGTGGAGAGGGGAAGGCCCTGGTGGCGCCAGAGTGAATGAGACAGTGGCGGCGGCCGTGGTTGCCGGAGAAGAAGAAGACGAGCCCTCTGGTCTTTCTACTGCTATGGGCAGATCGGCGAGGGGTGTGAGAGGTTGCTTGAGGGTTTGGCGAGCTCGGGGGGATCCTTATATAGCAATCGGGGGCGGTTTTGTCAGTGGCCGTGGATAAGATCACCGGCCGACCGCTTCTATTGTGGCAGAGCGATGTGGCGATGGCCGGAGCAGGGTCGGCGCTAGCGGACGGGCTTGGGGATAAGGGCGGCCTGCTCATGAGGGCAGCTGGCGAGGAGTTGTGGCTTGGGCGGCGCCGTCCATGGCAGGGCGCACTGTGGCCGCCCGCTACCCGCCGTTGCCGACCTGACGGCGGCGCTGTTGGGCGCGAGGGGGGCTTGGCTGGTTCCAGCGAGCGGACGAGGTCGGGGGGTGCGGCTCTGCAGGCGAGCAAGGGCCGGGGCGCGACGCGGCGACCCGAGCGCACGCACGTGCAAAACGCGCGCTCTGGGCGCGCCCAGAGCACGCACGAGACATGCTCGACAGTATGCGAGGGTAGCCTAGAGTGCTTGAGAGGGGCTTGCAAATAACAGGACTAGTTTAGGGTTAGCAAGGGGATCAAAGGACATGGTGGTTTGGTGAGGGGCTCAAGTTCACAATGTAAACTTGAAATCATGCCAAATCTGGCCATGCACACAGGGTATTTGAAAAAATGCCAAAGGCATCTAGGCAATTCTTGGGGTGGCCCAAATCTCCAGATCAGAGTCTCTTTGAATGAATAAGAGAGTGGTGAGGTTAGTTTGCCAAAAGCTCAAACTTGTTAGTGTATGTTTTGCCAAACATCAGTTCTGGGCAGAAGGAAAAAGGCATTGTTTCAGGAGCCAAAAATCTTCCAATGGGTCCACTCTCCTGGACTTAAGGGTTTGGTATGGTGTACTACAAGCAGGAGAAAGCTCATGGCCACTAGAGCAAAATTTATTAGGGATGCAGTTGAAAACACCCAACTCGACCAGAATGAAAAAGAGGTTGATCCACTCAAATTTTTCAAAGAACATCGATGGGTTTTTGCATGAAGTTGAATAATATACTCCTATTAACATCCCATAATTTTGGTGGAAGCTAGAAAGAAATATTTAAAGGGGTTGTAGTGCAAAATTGCTCTCTGGACCAGATTTGGAAACTTGGTGTAGAGCTCAAAGTATTAAATGAATGAAATAAATTTTTGCATAAAAGTGATTTAAAAACATCTCATGACATCTCCAAATTTTGGTGAAAATTTTAAATAAATTTATCAAGTGGTTGTAGTTCAAAAGAGCTCCAAAACTAAAGGAAGAATCATTTTAGGGAATAAAGCTCAGAGAGAAATAATTGTGCAAATCAATTCCACTGATAATAGAAATGTTTTCTAGAGAGGTTAGACAAGTCCAATAATATTTTTGGAAAGTTTTTCACTTGAGGTAAAAAATCCATAATAAGGAAAAGGATGGCTCTAAAATCAAAAGAAAATCCAGAAAATTAGAAGTTTAAATTTCCTGGAAAAATTTTAATTAATAAAACAAGGTTAAAATTTTGGGGTGTCACAACACTACCCCCCTTAAGAAAAATCTCGTCCTCGAGATTTGCTAAAAGTTGCTTTAAGAAAATATAAGCAATAAAATGTGGCTACAGTGAGAGGGCAATAAGTGGTGTAAAACCACAGTGTGGAACACTGGCGCTGCGTGGGAAAATCTACGGTTAGGGGGAAAAGGAGAGATTTCTACGTTGGATACAGTAAATTTAGAATAAATCCTAAACTTAAAATACGCTGGTCGTACCCAAGAGCACGGTGCTCTCTCTGGCTGACAGGTGGACCCGGGGCCCACTGTCAGCCTCTTCTTCATCCTCTGGCTCTCTCTTCTTCCTCTCTCCCGCGCACTTTCCCGTGCTTTCTCCACCGGCGACGTCTAGTGCGTAGGGCATCTAGGCCGTACCTGCGGTAGTGCGCGGCGTGCTAGCTGCCGGTGCATCGTGCACTCACCTCGCGGGCCAGCGTGCTGTCGGCACTGCTCGCGGGTTCGCCTCCGAACACTGGCGATCGGGTGACGAGCGGTGCTGGTGGACTTCGCCCACCGTACACCGAGCTCGAGCTATAAAACGGACGAGGTGCTTCTCTCTTCTTCCTCACACCTGGCCTCGCTTCTCCTTCTTCCTCCTCCATTTCCGTTTACAGAAGCTAGAGACGAGGTTTTAATGGCGGAGGCGATGCCGGATTGGTACGTGATCCTGATGTGCGGAGGGCTGGCGGCATTGCTGGGGCTCTCCGTGCTCATGTGTGCGATGATCCTCAATGATCATTGTGATGCTGCCGCTCGAGTGTTGGCTCTCCGCGGTGGCGGTGATCACGAGGAGTAGGTGTGGTCTCGGGTGCTAACTGTTGTTGGTGTGCGGGAGGTAACTCGTATCCGGATGATTATCCACTAATCTCTCTTTCAGAGACTGTGGTGCGTTAGGGAGATGATTAGCCAGATGCAACATGGTTACGTGGTGTTGCAAGTAGTGTATGTGTTCGAGTGGTTGTGGTTGTGAGTCTGCTGCCGTGGTGCTGCGTGAATAAAATTCCATGTCGTGAGGAAACATATGCTGTAGCAACTCAGGGAAAAGAAATCTCACTCCAGGATTTCTCGCGAGGAAAAGAATAGTTAATCAAAATTTTCAGCAGCAAAAATTACTCATTACAATTGAAACCAAATGTTCATCTCATCGCACAAGGTTTAGAATAACATGCATGAGTTACAACACTTAACTAAATGCAAGAATACAAGAACATAGCAGTGACGTCTAGAATGAAAATGGCAACTGGACGGGGTCCCGAGAAAACGTCTCTTGTACTGGGGCGCACTCTTCTTCTATCGGGGGAAGCGGATTGATCAGTCGATGAACGCGTCTCTCCTGGTCGGGCCTCAGTGGTCTGCCGATGGCGATCTGAGGATTTAAATCAGCGAGGCTCTGGAGATAACCCATTACTCGCTGGGTCAAACGCTCTTGAGCGATGACATAATGGACAAGGTTGGCCAGTACTGGGCCTCTCTCAATTCGTCCACCAGGAAAAGATGTCACTTCCCCGGGTGCTGCACGGCTCGGAAAGTAATACTACCCTCGTTCGCTGGCATAGGGTCCGCGAATCGAAGGCGAACAATTGCTTCGTGTGTAGCCCCTTCTATGGCCATCTACGGAGTCGGCACAGATTTCCCTAGGAAGGAGACTTCCATTGGGTCCTGATTTGAGTTTACGGGAGGGATGTGCACTACTGCCCAATATTTCGAGGTGGAAGAGGTGATCCTCAATTTGAGCAGCTCGTACTGGGGCGGCTGGGTAGAACCCATGGTACTGCAGGTAAAGTCCCACAATATTTTAACAAAACTACCCGGGGTTGCATCCGGGATTCTCAGATAAATGCTAGGGCTCGGCATGGCAAGAAATGGTTGTGAGGGTTGCGCACAAGATGAGGGGTACTCGGCAAGGTCACGAGGTGTCCCTTTTATAAAGTAACTAGGTTGGGTTATTTACCGCGGTGAAGGGCAACTAGTTTGTTGGTTCTTCCCTATGGGGTCGGGGTCAAAGCCACAGTTACACACATCTCGCCAAAGTGACGCATTACTGTGGGTGCCGTCGCGGTTGGTTTTGGTAGTTACGCCCAGAATTAAAAATGCAACCGTACTTCAACACACTTATGCACAGCTGCTTTTTAAAATAGGGGCGCACATGCAGACAACACTGCGGTAATACAAGATCACACAACTACAGGTTGTGGACATACTGAGACTCGGTACTACTTGAGTGACTTAGTCTACCTCGTTTATATCTAAGCGGGTGTGCCTTGCGGCTGTCGAGTTTTTCCATGGGCTTCACCGTCGGAGTTAGCTGCAGGGGGTTGCGGAACTTCAGGGTCGGGTAGTGATGATGACCATCGCGGGGATTGTTGGCCACAATCCCGTTGGAGTGTGTTCCCAAAAGGCAACGAAGCACTTCTGGGGTCATCAAAGCACCTTGATTGATGGCTGGGGCTGACCTCAAGGTCTCGATCAGTTGTCCGAACAGCACGACTGGATTGTCAGCGTCGGGCTCGTCTTCTCTTCTTGCTGGGGGTCGGCGGATCAGTTCTCCACGAGTTGTGATCAGATCTAGGGTGATTTGATCGAACAGTCCCTCTAGTGCACTTACATAGCGCACCAGATGCAATAATGCAGGATCTGTCTCGTGGTCTCCGTTGGCGATTTGGGGTGGTCTACCATACCCGTCACGGCTGGGGTAGTAGTAGAAGGAGCGACAGTTAACTCTGGGCGACAAGTGCCGGAGTTGAACTATAGCTTCTCGAGCAGCTAGTTGGATGGCTTGTGGCTCAAAGGAAGTTGTCCTTCCGGTGAACCTATAGGGGCGTTCTGGCGATAGACCCCTACCATAGACGTGCACAGTGGCCCAAAATTGATGGCTCTCACTGCTCATGGACCCTTGGTACACAACATACTCCGGGGGCTCTTCTAACGCGAAGGCACGGCGGGTGAGGTTTGCTAGCACGGTCACGAAACCTCCAAGGTTGGTTGCTGTGGTCTCATTGTGAACAATGGGGCCAGGCATTATAACTCGGTTTGGGGTAGAGGCTGTGCTGTGCTGGGTTGAGGCTAGCGTGCCCTTTTATAGAAAAAGGGGCGGAGTCTTCCTTTGCACGCTTGTGAAAAGGACTGTTTAGGGGCCGGTCGCTGGCGAATGATCGACAGGCTAGACTGATAGGTTGGGCACCGACTGCCAAAAGGTGTCGGGTCACTGTGAGGCTATCTTACACGAGAAGCTTGGTCGGGGCTTGGTTAAGATCTGGTGGGTTGGTTTACCTAGTTTTTTCGACCTTGCTAAGATAGGATTAGCCAATGGTCAGCCTGGCTCTGATACCAAGTTTGTCAGGACCGGATTTTCGGGATATTAATTTCCCAAAAGCGGCCCTTGTGCTCACCAGCCCCAGGATTACTGTTAGCTGATGAGACACCAACTTGTTACAGAAACTCCCAGCAAAATACAAAATATGAAGTACAAGACCATTCTGGCCTATGGGTACAACAATTTGTTTCTAGAGGTTGATGGCGGAAGCGATTTGCGGATCATCAACGTCTATGGGACTCCATTTCCCACAGGAACAGCTGACCAGGATAACTCCTATCTTCGCGAGGCTGCTATCACCATTACGTAGGTTCCGGGGCTTTCATCGCAACGCTCCTTTCCACGCAAGAAATCTGGCGAAGACAATAGCCAGGGACAAGCCAGTGAGTACTTTGAATGTACTAGGAAACATTACGAACACAGGTATAATATAGCCACTGAAAATCATGCTTTAAAACATTCTATGATCACTTCGTCAGTTATGAAATAAGGTTCATGATGCACGCAAGTAGATCATTTAAATAAATCACGAGTAAACAATCAGGGTGTAAAAATATAAAGCACCGATCGGGTGTCTGAAGAGATGCCTCGAAAGGATAATAATATGAAGCATGCCTCAGTCGGGCGTCTGAGCGACACCACAGAAAGGGCTTATATATAAAAGGAATAACAAGCATGCCACAATCGGGCGTCGGTGCGACACAACATAAAGGGCTTATAAGTAAACAAAATAACGGACATGCCACAGTCGGGTGTCTGTGCGACACCACATAAAGGGCTTATAAGTAAATGAAATAACAAACATGCCAAAGTCAGGCGTCTGAGCGACGCCACAAAAAGGGCTTATATATAAACATATTCACAGTGAATATCCTGGAGGTAGAACCGTCCGAGGGATACTCAATAATTCAAATAACATAAATGATTAGTCCATAAAAATAATAATCATAATCATCATACGTCACAAGTTATGATCCATATTCTGGTTTAGTAGTTTCTCCTCCGAGGACCGATAGTACGACCGACGCTTGACCCATCCCAGACTGTAGTCCTTAACCATGGACACGGCTATTCGAATAGGTTCAATATCTCTGCAGAGGGTGTACTCTTTACCCACGAGTAACAGATTTCTTTAGTCCATCGGAACTAATTACGTCTACAGTCTTTTAGTCAAAAACATGCCTGACTTGAACACACCAGCTTAACTTTACTCATGTCTAGAATCACCCAGACACCTGTTAAGCAAAACTCTAAGTGGGGAGGCTACAACCTCGCGTAGCATGGGATCAAATTTTTATCGCGCACTCTAAGGGGTGGCCTCCCCTTCTCGGTCCCAACTGGAAACACCCATGCCCCCGGACCAGGTGGCATGCCTACCAGCTACAACCGGTATCTTCCACCATGGCCTCTCTGTACGGTGTGTGCTAGGACAGGGGTTGACAACTTACTAAACCGTACCCTACCTACGGCAGGGGCAAGTGGCAGCACGAAACAATTATGGGGGTTACTGGAACAAGACTCAATCTACGGCCGACTCGGGAGGCTTAAGTATTTCCTGCATGGTTAGCTCACGAATTATATTTCATAGCCATCAGACACAACTACCACTTATCATACCTCCCCCTGTCCTACCGGTCATTACCGTCTCGACGAGGGACAAGCTCGTGTCTACACAAGACAGAGACTTTCTCGGGTGCTTCCCGGTAGACATGAGAGGCATATGAGGGTGATTGCTATCACAAGCTTATCCATTTCCAACAGCAAGAATTTTCATTTATGCACTCAAGGTGTATGATCATATCGTCATATAAAAATAACCAACGCTTCATGTCAAGGTGGTGGTATAACCGTATTGAACAACCCACAAAACATTATGCCCGGGTTCAGAATGCTTGCCTTCAAGGTGTGGAGAGGTGAGGTGCACTCTAATACTTTTTGAAAGCTCTCTTCTCTCTCTCCAAACTCCTATTTTTGAAAATATGCAAACAACACATACTTTAAAAACAATACAAAAAGTTGTCCTAATTATTTTTGAAATAATTCTTAAAATAAACTAGGTGAAATTTGAGAGAGGTAGGAAAAAGAATCAATTCATTTGGACTTATATTTAAAAAGTTATAACCAGTCAAAGTTTTGGTCAAATTCTGTTTTTAAATTAAAACAAAAAAAGAAAAGTTTCAGACAGAATACGTCTTCGAAGCAGGGGAGACATACTCGGGTGTTTGCGCTTCCACTTACGCCAGTGTGGACGGGCGCGTGGGTCACTGACAGTGGGTCCACGGGGCCCACTGGTCAGGTTTGACTTGTCGCTTCTCCCTCCTTTTCCTCTGCCCGAGCGGGGGCGGGACTCCGGTGACCGTCGCCGGCGAACGGAGGCTCCTTGAGGGCACCCGAGGCCAGGGATGGATCTGACACTCCTAGGCGGTCCTCACGGTGGTTGACTGGCCGGCGGGGACGGAGGGAATCGCCAGCGGCGGGCTCCGCGGCGGAGGGGGCTTCGGGCATGATTGGGGCATTTGTCTCCGGTGGCTCCTGATCAAAATTGGGCTTGGGAGTAGACTCACGAGATGAAGGGAGGGCCTCTGGCGAAGAGAGTGGGGAGGGGGAGGCCCTGGTGGCGCCGGAGTGAACGAGACAGTGGCGGCGGCCATGGTTGCTGGAGAAGAAGAAGACGAGCCTATTGGTCTTTCTACTGCTATGGGCGGATCGGCGAGGGGGTGTGAGAGGTTGCTTGAGGGTTTGGCGAGCTCGGGGGAGGGGGGGTCCTTATATAGCGATCGGGGGCGGTTCCGTCGGTGGCCGTGGATAAGATCGCTGGCCGACCGCTTCGATTGTGGCAAAGCGACGTGGCGATGGCCGGAGCAGGGTCGGCGCTAGCGGACGGGCTTGGGGATAATGGCGGCCTGCTCACGAGGGTAGCTGGCGAGGAGTTGTGGCTTGGGCTGCGCCTTCCATGGCAGGGCGGACTGTGGCCGCCCACTAGCCGCCGTTGTCGACCTGACGGCGGCACTGTTGGGCGCCAGGGGGGCTTGGCTGGTTCCTGCGAGCGGATGAGGTCGGGGGGTGCGGCTCTGCAGGCGAGCAAGGGCCAGGGCGCAATGCGGCGACCCGAGCGCACGCACGTGCAAAACGCGCTCTCTGGGCGCGCCCAGAGCACGCACGAGACGTGCTCGACAGTATGCCAGGGTAGCCTAGAGTGCTTGAGAGGGGCTGGCAAATAACAGGACTAGTTTAGGGTTAGCAAGGGGATCAAAGGACATGGTGGTTTGGTGAGGGGCTCAAGTTCACAATGTAAACTTGAAATCATGCCAAATCTGGCCATGCACACAGGGTATTTGACAAAATGCCAAAGGCATCTAGGCAATTCTTGGGGTGGCCCAAATCTCCAGATCAGAGTCTCTTTGAATGAATAAGAGAGTGGTGAGGTTAGTTTGCCAAAAGCTCAAACTTGTTAGTGTATGTTTTGCCAAACATCAGTTCTGGGCAGAAGGAAAAAGGCATTGTTTCAGGAGCCAAAAATCTTCCAATGGGTCCACTCTCCTGGACTTAAGGGTTTGGTATGGTGTACTACAAGCAGGAGAAAGCTCATGGCCACTAGAGCAAAATTTATTAGGGATGCAGTTGAAAACACCCAACTCGGCCAGAATGAAAAAGAGGTTGATTCACTCAAATTTTTCAAAGAACATCAATGGGTTTTTGCATGAAGTTGAATAATATACTCCTATTAACATCCCATAATTTTGGTGGAAGCTAGAAAGAAATATTTAAAGGGGTTGTAGTGCAAAATTGCTCTCTGGACCAGATTTGGAAACTTGGTGTAGAGCTCAAAGTATTAAATGAATGAAATATATTTTTGCATAAAAGTGATTTAAAAACATCTCATGACATCTCCAAATTTTGGTGAAAATTTTAAATAAATTTATCAAGTGGTTGTAGTTCAAAAGAGCTCCAAAACTAAAGGAAGAATCATTTTAGGGAATAAAGCTCAGAGAGAAATAATTGTGCAAATCAATTCCACTGATAATAGAAATGTTTTCTAGAGAGGTTAGACAAGTCCAATAATATTTTTGGAAAGTTTTTCACTTGAGGTAAAAACTCCATAATAAGGAAAAGGATGGCTCTGAAATCAAAAGAAAATCCAGAAAATTAAAAGTTTAAATTTCCTGTAAAATTTTTAATTAACAAAACAAGGTTAAAATTTTGGGGTGTCACATTCTTCCCCTTGGTTTTCTTCAGGGCCTTGGTTTTGGTTTTGGGATTCTTCGCCGACTTATCTTGTGATTTCTTATCCTGTAATCCAGAAGGAAGAACCGACCTAAAATGTAGATGACAACGAGAAGTGGTGCAGTTTATGGAAAAATGAGAAATATAGAATAATTTGAAATACTTACGTGAGGTGCAGGATTGAGAGTGCAAAAGGGGTTTAGACTCGTCTTGATTTAGTTTTCAAAACTCTCACCGAGCAACGATTTGGTCATCTCATTGATCTCTTGGTCTTCGAGACGTGTTGGATTATACCTGCAAGGGTCTTCTACGTCACATGTATATTCACACATTAAGCCGGTGCAGCGGCTCAAAGGCATGATCCTCCAAGCAACCCAGCATCAGACTAGGTCAAATCTAGTTACCGTTGGCCCGCAAAGCTCTCATCTTTGAAAAAGTTGGTGCATATTTGGCTCACTCTACGGCACTGATGCGGTCTGGCAGAGGATGTCTGGGCTGAGCCAGCAGTTGCGGAAACCCGGCAGTGGATTTTCACCCATCGGAGAAGTGTTGTGGCAGTAGAACCAAGTTTGATTCCTGTTTTTAGGATGATTGGGCAGCGCAGCGGCAGGACAAACAACATCTCTCCGCCTCTTGGCAGGGTCTATCTGTCATCTCAGTTTGGTGGTTTAAATAAAAATATTCTTTGAACAAGTCAACGATGGGCTCCTCTTGAAGATACACATCATAGAGAACTTGGAAGTTGCAGATGTTGGAGACGGAATTGGTGCCGATATCTTGAGGGTGTAGTTGATAAAAGTTAAGAACATCCCGGAAGAATTTTGACCCGGGTGGTGAAAACCGCAAAGGAGGTGATCTGTGAAGATTGTAACCTCGCCTTCTTTAGGCTAAGGTGGAACTTCTGTTCCTGGTACTCGCCAATGGGTGATTTCTTTTGCCGGTAAGACGCCCATGGCAACATATTCATTGATAGATTGCTTAGTAACAAAGGAAGTAACCAATCGCAGTACGTGGTGGTCTTAGTTATTTTTGGCAAAGTGAAACCTGAGATAAGGAATAGGAGGTTTGATATTATGATGATAAGCCACGCAATGGTTAAGCAAGCAAGCTATTATACAAAGACTAGTTATACACACAAAACGGATTATCATGAATAATGGAGTAGTAAGCACGGTTAAGTAAGCAAAGTATCGACTGGTTATACATTAATGGTCGATGATTAAGGGCATAATGGAAGCTTAAACATTTATATGTAAACCGGCTCATGATTGGTAGGTTACAAAATGTGTCGCTATGAGCCGCATATGGAACAGTGTCTACGACGTCTACAGATCTGGACTCTAGTGAAATTTCACTAAGTATTGGACAAACAAGTTTTATGGGTCCTGCTTATAGTTCTTGATCTACAGCAGTTTGGAAAACAAGTGAAAATTGCTAAACCTAAAACAAGATGGATGAACTGTTGTATTGGGAATTGAATTTAGTGCAAACGCAATACACCTATGAGTGAGGACGGATGTTAAAAACCAGTACCACGCAATCCCCGTGCTATTTTGGGATAAAGCTAAAGTATAAATGAAGAGTTGTGATGATCTTCCACGAGTAGCTAACGAACTCCGATGAACTAGGGTCTGCTAATGTGGATCTATGGCAAGGGGAGATGCATACCTGATTGCACTAGTGAACAGCGGAGCGACGCTGTGTTTTTTGGGACCAAATCAGGTTGATGCAACGGCGAGGTCAGAGTCACTTTAGAGATCAGCAGCGGCGGCGGAGCCCCGGAGGTTTCAGTCGTACGAGGAGGAAGAAGAGAGAAGCAGGGGTAAAAAGTAAAAAGGGTCCCTCTATCCCTATTTTTAAGGAGATGGTAAATTGGAATGCACGGAAATCGGGGAGGCAAAATGATTATCTTTGTGGTGCGGATGCCTTGATTCTTGAAAGGTCCATTTAACTAAAAGTTCTGTTATGATGTCATGGGTCCTGTGTGCATTTAATGCACATGAGGTCATGGCGGGTCACAATTGTTCTGTTTAGAATATGTCACGGCGGCTTACAGTGGTTTGGCTTACGGTGGTTTTGCTCGCGTGGTATTATTACAGGTTCAACATTGGTGGATGATTTGTTCTTGAAGATTGACATGAGCAAGTTCAAATCAATCTAAGGCCTAATGTTGAGGATATAGCTCCGAGGTTTGATCCGCCAAGGAGGGGGTGGGTTACATGGTTGGTGGCTTAATATGAAGAAGGTCCGAAGAGGCCCAAAGAGAAGTATGAAGACAGCGGCTCATGGAGGCAGGCCTGGTGAAATCCTAAGACCCGGGCCTATGACCCGTCGTATGATAACTTGCCCTATAAAGCATGACTATTTTGAAATAGAGCCGGTCATGTTGTGTGAGCCGGCTGGGACTCTGTAAGTGTAACGCCCCAGACACACCCGCCGGTGGTCGTTACTCCTGGTGGGATCTAGAGTGGCCCCATAGATCAATACTAGTCTTTTCTGCGCACTTTGTCCTCACTCGTGCGCCACCCGGGAGCAACTTCCCGGTCGGTCACCCATCCTAAAACTACTCCAAGCTGAGCATGCTTAACTTTGGAGTTCTGTCCGAATGGGCTCCCAGAAAATAAGGAATTCCTTATTGATATGAGTAGTCTATCATCCCTAATAAGCCAGGATATCACATACACCCCCACTCATAGGAACAGACGTCCTCGTCGGGCCACAGGAACGTACCTCTTGGCACATACGTCTATGCTTCCAGTCCGCTACATGTGCCATACCGGGTGCCACCACGGGTCACAAATGTCATGAACAACATGATCGCGCACCTGTCCGCAAACATCCGTGTAACCGCGAGGGTCGGCTCTGATACCAACTTGTAATGCCTCGGACACACCCGCCGGTGGTCGTTACTCCTATCGGTATTTGTCGGCACATTGGGCGGCTTTGCTGGTTTAGTTTTACCATTGTCGAGATGTCTTGTCACCGGGATTCTGAGTCTGATCGGGCCGTCCTAGGAGAAGGAATATCCTTCGTTGACCGTGAGAGCTTGTGATGGGCTAAGTTGGGACACCCCTGCAGGGATTTGAACTTTCGAAAGCCGTGCCCGCGGTTATGGGAAGATGGGAATTTGTTAATGTCCGGTTTGTAGAAAACTTGAAACTTAAACTTAATTAAAATGAATCAACAGCGTGTGTACCGTGATGGTCTCTTTTCGGCGGAGTCTGGGAAGAGGACACGGTCTTGAGTTATGCTTGAACGTAAGTAGTTCTAGGAACACTTCTTGATCATAGATTCTCGACCGTCCCTTGCCTTTCTCTTCTCACTCTCATTTGCGCATGTTAGCCACCATATATGCTAGTGCTTGCTGCAGCTCCACCTCATACCTTTTGCCTACCTATAAGCTTAAATAGTCTTGATCACGAGGGTGTGAGATTGCTGAGTCCCCGTGACTCACAGCTTACTTCCAAAACCCGATGCAGGGACCGATGATACCGTTCCAGGAGATACGACTGAGCTCAAGTGGGAGTTCGATGAGGACTCAGGACGATACTACGTTTCCTTTCCAGACGATCAGTAGTGGAGCCCAGTTGGGGCGATCGAGGACATTATGCATTTGGGGTTGTCTTTATTTTGGTTCCGTAGTCGGACCTTGTTTGTATCTGGATGGTTGCAATGCTATATTTATGCTATTGTGTGAGGTGGCGATTGTAAGCCAACTATGTACCTCTTTTATTATTCAGTACATGGGATGTGTAAAGATTACCCCTCTTGCGACACTGCCTACAATGCGGTTATGCCTCTAAGTCATTCTCCGATACGTGGGAGATATAGCCGCATCATGGATGTTACAGTAAGCCTCTGGGTATCGACCTGTGTATATAAAGGTGAGACCTGGCGGCAGGTTAACTCAAGGAACAATTGATAGAGAACTAGGTCAAGCGTATTCACTCCCTTGTAATCGAAACTCAAGCAATACAGCTAGAAGGAGGACATAGGCTTTTCCCTCATTGAGAGGGGCCGAACCTAGGTAAACTCCTTGTGTCCTTTGTCCCGTCCAACCCCTTCAAGCTAAACTACGTTGCGATGGCTCCACACCTAAGTCCTTTCACAAGGGCATCACCAAGCTAAATCCACGATAAGGAGGATTCATTTTTTTCGCCCCTAATATGGAGGCACTTCCTTGCGTGCAAAGATGTAGCTGGTGGGTCCATCTATCAGCCTCACTTCATACACTACTCTTTCGATGTCTATCGTTCGTTGACCATGTTGACCACGCCATGCGGACAACACCCAGGCATTGGATGACGGTGAGGCCTAGGAGAGGAACGAGGCTGAACCAGGGAAGACGAGGCAGGTGGATGCCCATGCAGAGGGGAGTACGAGGGTTCACTGGTTCGGCTACGTTGTAACACTGCCATCGCCGGAGAATAATAAGGGGTGTCGGTGAGTAGAGGGAAGGCCTAGCCAGTAGTAGTATGGTCGGGCGGTGAGGCCTACGCGGGAACACAGCCAGCCATGGGAGGCTGGAGTAGGCGGTACGATGGTCGCATGTTTGGGCGGCTGGAGCAAGAAGACCAGAGGTTGAAGATGCAGCTTGGCCGTTGGAGCAAGAATCGTTAATTGACTAAGTTGACAAAGCTCTGCATTAACTTAGTAGGCCCACAAGTCAGCCGCCAAATCTGGTCGGTCCCAACTAGCAAGGGGAATCAATTATTTTCCGCGTAATAAGGTGGCACTTCCTTGCTTGCGAAGATGTTTTCTAGTTTTTTTAGTTTCTTCTCTTTAGAGTTAGAATAAAAATAAAACAATTTAGCATCCTCGATATGAAAAGTGCGTTATATCGACTAGAGGGGGGTGAATAGGTGATTTTTACAAATTCGTCATTGAGGAAATTCTAGGTGAGGAATTTCCTATGTAACGAAGCACTAGCAGTGGAATAAGTACTCAGGTGCATGCATAACAAAGCATATGCATAGTCATCATGATGAAATGAAACATACATAGAGCACAAGTAGTGTCAGCGTTCTAGGATCGGGGGTACCCAGACTTGTGTGCCTGCAGCCCACGGCGTGGCTCCAACGACGGCCTGGTACGACCCAGCCTCAACATTAACAACTCGAGACCCTCGCGAGGGGCCAAGCCTCGCGAGGAGGACGACACCGAGACCTCCATGTGGGGCGGCCTCCCCAGGCTGGCTCCCAAGGAGCGGAGATATCTATGCAAGGTGCACCTCGCGAGGTTTAGATGACCTGAGCCATGACGACCAAGGCTAGGCAAGAGCCATCGAGCGCAGTGTACTAGTTTCCTCTTTGGTGCTAAGGAGGCAAGCACAGGCGCGGAGTCCCGAGGAATCAAGCAAAGGTTTCCATTCTAGTGCAACAAGACCAAGACCGCCAAGACGGTAGGATGGAGGTCATCATCGAGCCCACCGCAGCTTCGCCACCAGAAGCTTTTGCAGGCAAAGACCACTTTTGTCAGGATAGCATGTAGTAGTTGTCTTCCTTCAATTTTTGCCAGTATGGGATCGCTTCCCACCTTCACTTGGGAAGAGAACCAAGGCCACTATAAATAGGACTTAACGACAACCATAGAGGGGACGAATGAAAAGGGGGGTCATTCAGATCATCCTCACACCCACGAGCTCATCGAGTGCATGCACACCTCTCCTCCAAAGGTCATTCGCCGTTGTACTAGTTCATCCTCAGCCCCTCGAGGCCAATCCACCACAATGCAGGAGCAGGGTTTTACATCGCAAGGTGTCCCGGACCTAGGTAAACTGTTCTGTCTCTTGTCCATTCGGTTAGTCGAGCTAGGCCGTGATTAGTGAGGAGGTAGATTGGGGAGGACGAGTTCTGCGCACGCACCCCAGAGTTGAAACCTCTCAAGGGTCTGCGGAACCCGAAATCCGACATTTGGCGCGCCATGTAGTGGTGTGTCGGAGCCTCTCTTCCATCGGTTGACTCGCTACCACTCCACCGCTTCCATTGCTGACGCCCGTCAAGCCCGTGCTAAGCGTTGGGCCGTCCTTGCCGCTTGTGTTGCGCAGACGGTGTCTGCCGGTGGGCCTCCACATCGTTCTCCATCGCTTGCCGCGAATGCCGCCACCAGCCCGGCGGGGCACGAGCAGAAAGCTTCATCGCTGCATCCCTCCATGCGGCGTGATGGGCATACCGCCACCCCGTCGCTGACTCCGGCCGGTTCATCGTCCCATGCTCGTCTCGGCCCGGTGGACGCGCAGGCTGTGCTGCTATGGCGCGCGAGCTCCTGTGCTACCGCCCCGTCGACGACCTCTACGAAGACTAGCTGGACCGCATCGCCAAGCTCGTCAGTGCCGCGGGGGCTCTCCTGCACCGTCTCTCTCGCTGCCTCGCCCATCGCCTGCTACTCATGACGTGGCCCACGGAGCCCTCCTCCACCTCCCCGTCAAGACCCCATCATTGAGCCAAGGCGTGAAGTCCTACGGCGTGACCCACCACGTAGGGCGCCGGCGCGTGAGGAAGAAAGCTGCCAGGTGGTGGAGCGGACGAATGAAGATGCTCGAGCACTCCCAGCGCCGCCATGTCAGGACCACACACCGCTTGTGGCGGTGGCTGACGAGCGCTAAGATCAAGCTCCACCTCCACGACCGGTGCCCGTAACCACAGTGGGTTGCCGTGCCTTCACTCCGGAGCTGTGTAGCGTCATCGGGCCGGGGAAGTTCAAGCCCGACCTGCCTCCATGCTTCGACGGCACCCCCGACTCTGCTGAGTTCCTGTAGCTCTATGAGCTAAGCATCAAGGCGGCCAACAGCGATGAGAAGGTTATGGCGAACTGGTTTCCCATGGCCCACGAAGATGGCGCGCACTCGTGGCTCCTGAACCTGCCCGTGGGGTCGATCTCCTCCTAGGGCGAGATGCGTGAGCGTTTCGTCGCCAACGTCCAGGGCATGCGCGACCGCCCGCTAGCTGCGGGTGACTTGCGATGCATGAACCAACAGCCAGGGGAGACCCTGCAGAAGTACATCCAGTGCTTCGACAATGTTCGTCTCAAGATCCCCAAGGTGTCGGATGAAGCCATCATCTCTGTGTTCACTAATGGCATCCGCGACATCAAGATGAAGGAGGAGCTCGCCATACACGAGGACATGTGCACGGCCCTGGAGACGCTCAACATGGAGACCAAGTGCACAAGAGCTGATGAAGGACACCTCTCCTTCCTCGAGCTCCCGGAGGCTGATCCAGAGGACAAGAAAGACAAGGCCAAGGACGTGAAGCACAAGGGGGCAGTCGTGCTCGCGGCCCAGCTAGAGATGAAGCATGGCTGCGATCATCCGGAGTCGTCCAAGGGCAGCCGCACATTCTGCGTCTTCCACAACATGCATAGCCACAACACCAACGATTGTTAGGAGCTCAGGGCCGCCATGACGGGCGCCTTGGTCGTCGCCCCAAGCGCAACGATCGAGGCTACGGCCGCGGAGGAGGCCAAACTGGAGGATACTAGGACGACCGCGGCCCCCGCCAGGAGTGGCGCGACCAACATCGTGAGGACCGTTGGCAGGGCCAGCCTCGTGAGGGCCCCTAGAGGGACCAGCCTCGTGAGGACCGTCCTCAGGGAAATGCTAGACTCCCTCCGTTGCCACCACCACCAAGAAGGAATGATGACCACCACAAGGACGAGGGGAGTGGGGGCTTCCAGGAGCCTCGTGCCATCGCCTCCATCCTAGGCGTTGCTCAGTCCCTTGCCTCTCATCGCATCTTCAAGCAATTTGCACGTGAGGTGAACACAACCCTCCCCAAGCTCGAAGCCATGCACCCGCTGAGGTGGTCCAACTGCAGCATCACCTTCTGCTCATCTAACCAGCTCACGCGACAACTGTCGGTCCCCTCCCGATGCTTTGCTTGCCCGTCATCAGCAACGTCCTCGTCACCAAGACCCTCATCAATGGCGGTGCGGGGCTCAATGTTCTGTCCATCGAGACCTTTGACTGACTCCAGGTGCAATATGACCAGCTGCCCACCAAGCCCTTCTCAGGCTCGGCTCGGGGGCTCTCCTCTGGAGGGCCTCTGACCTAGCCAACATCACAAGGGAGGTGCTCAGGCACCACGTGTAGGCATGCTTCAGCGTGCATCTCCGCCAGGAAGGCACAAGGCACGGGGTGCCAGGTGCTCAGGAGTTTATCACCAAGGCGACTAAGGAGCTTCAAGAGGCAAGAGCCATGGGCAGCGATCGCCCCCCTCCACTGTCAGATTTCGGGTTCCGGCAAAACCCTTGAGGTTCAAACACTGGCGTGCGCATAAAGATCTCTCCCCCTCTCTAGCTCGCACACTCTACGATATCACGGCCTAGCTCGACGAACCCAAAGAACACGAGACACAAGATTTATACTAGTCCAGGCCACCGTTGTGGTGTAATACCCTACTATAGTGTGGTGTGGTGGATTGCCTCTTGGGCTGAGGATGAACAGTTACAAGGGAAGAACGGCCTCGCGAAGTGAGGTGTTCTTGTGCTTGGTGAGTTGATGCTCTCTCTCTCCCTCTCTGGTTCACCCCCTTTGCT
Organism: Triticum urartu; assembly: GCF_056163025.1. Taxonomy (NCBI): domain Eukaryota; kingdom Viridiplantae; phylum Streptophyta; class Magnoliopsida; order Poales; family Poaceae; genus Triticum; species Triticum urartu. The sequence goes on along the minus strand of NC_141873.1, from coordinate 185,798,474 downwards.
ATGGTGGTGGCTAGTCCTATTTATAGAGGCCCTGGACCTCTTCCCAAATATTGAGCGGGGAGGGATCCCACAATGGCCAAATTCGAAGGGAGACAACTAGTACAAGCTATCCTGACAAAAGTAGTCTTCGCCTGCCAAAGGCTCTGGTGGTGACGCTGTCTTGGGCTCCACGGTGACGTCCGTCCTGCCGTCCTGCTGGTCTTGGTCTTGTTGCACCGATATGGAAACCTTTATCTGATGCATCGGGACTCCTCGCCTGCGCTTGCCCCTTTAGCACCAAAGAGGAAACAAGGACACTGCGTGCGCTGGTGCCCGCCTGGCTCCAGTCGTCATGGCTTGGGTCACAGAAACCTCACGAGGTGTCCCTTGCCTTGATTTCTCCGCCCTCGCGAGCCAGCCTAGTGAGGCCGCCCCTCAGGAGGTCTTGCGTCGTCTGCCTCATGAGGCTTGGCCCCTCGCGAGGGTCTTGAGTATTTGCTGGTGAAGATGGGTCGTACAGGGCCGCTGGTGGAGCCACGCCGTGGGCCGCAGGCAGGCAAGTCTGGGGACCCTCGTTCCCAGAACGCCAATAGTAGCCCCCGGGCCCAAGGCGTACTTGGGCTTGGCTTCGAGGCGAAGCCAAAGGGCAAGTGCGGAGCATCATGGGCCCCAACAGCCTGCAGCCCCACTTGACACATGGCAATTGATTGGACGTGGGCATCTCCGCTTCCCCACGCCGCCTAGGCAACTGCCCGACTTGACGAGTCCTAGCTGCATGCAGAAAAAGATCATTATTACCTTAGATTGTGGAGGCCGGCGGTTGGCCTCCCCTTGGCTATAAGTGGGAAGGGGGGCGGAGGCCTCATAATCCATCTCTTCCTTTGCTCCTCCCGCTCCTTCTTCTTCCTCGTTCCACTTCTTGCTGTCGCAGTCATGGCACCGATATGGAGGTTCTCGGACGCGGAGAAGGGCAAGCCTCCCCTCAACGAGGCCGAGCTACTCCCACCGAAGAAGAGGCTGTCCCATCGTCACGAGATGGTCGTGAGGCTAGTAGTGTCACGTCCGCGGTACGAGCGGGCACACTCTGGGTACCCGTTGCCCTTGTACTCTCAAGCCAATGGCTCCGGAGGGAGGAGCGACGAACGCCGCCGCCCACGCCAGGGCTGTTGTCGCCGCGCCGCGGTGACACACGCTGTCACCCCAGGTGTCCATGCCGCGGACTCCTCGCACGAGTTCGTGCTGTGGGTAGCGATGCCTTCGAGCACTTGGATTCGCTTCCCGCAGTTCTTCATCACCGAGATGCCGCCAAGAGGTCCCCTTGAGCTTTGGCAACCGCAGGCCGACTGCGACGCCCCTACAACTGGAGCGGAGGTTGAAGCCGTCTCCTCCGGAAAGATCTTCATGACACGCGGCCAGGGCGAGGTCGCCTGAGTCTGCCGCGCGGAACGCGCCCTCGCCATCCACTTCAAGTACGACGGCTCCTCCACGCTATTCTTTAAGGTCTTCGACGAGGAAGGCCGCCGCTTGGAGTGCTGCCCTGGACGGGGTTGCCAGGACGGCACAGCGGCTGGCGCTGGGCCTCCCGCTGGCCTCATCCGCAGCTCCTCGAGCGATAGTGGTGACTCCTGGTGGTCCAGCGACTCTCCCGAGCTCGTCGAGTCTCCGGAGACAAGCGACGATAGCTACGTGCCCCCGAGCTCTCGCCGTAGCATCCGGCCACCGCTGTCGATGATCTGGATGGGGTTGGCGCCTGCCTCCGGAGGCCCACTATTGACGATGGCGTCGGCGCTGTTCGGCGCACGTAGATAGAGCTCCTAGGAACTCCTTTCTTTTGTTTCCTGCGAGGAATCGGAACATACCCCATGGGGGTGTGTAAAGGATATGTAATGTGTTTTGTTGATATTATCCTTTTCATGATAATTTGCGAGCGCATGTCCTACTGAGGCTCGGTTTCCCCTTTCCAATCCCACGACAGCTTGGTGCTCTACGCTGCCATGTCCCAGTCCCCAGGCAGGCCACCACCATCGCTAGTATGTCAGGACACGATGCCATGGTCAAGGCCAGGAGGTGAGCGGCCCGAGGTCCAGTAAGAGCTCCTGAGGCACGATGCTCAAGAGGTCCCTTTTAACGCGCAAGCAGCTTCCTGAGGATGAGAGGGGGAGGCGACATTGTCGCAGCAGGGCAGCGAGAGGCGAGGGTGCTATGCTGTAGTGCTGGGTTGATCTAGGTGCAAGACTTATCTTGGCATTCCGGAGATGGTTCCTCGTGTTGCGCCAAATTTGGGCGTCGTCCACTATTGCGTAGCTAGGTTGGGCCTGTGCGAGCCTCTTCCTCTTCTCCGTGCTCTCCTGTGTGCTCTGTGTCCTTAGGTCCCGGCCTCATGCAAGATCAGCCGCTGCTAGTATGCCAGGTCGCGATGCCATGGTCAAGGCCAGGGGTGAGGGCTGGAGAGCCAGTAAGAGCTCCTGAGTTGCGATGCTCAGGAGCCCCCCTTTTAACGCGCAAGCGAATTGCATGGGAGAAGAGAGAGAGAGAGAGAGAGTCTGCGGTACCACCAGCTGTAGTCCTCACGAAGTTCTTGTAGGTTAGCGCTAGGAAGGGCACAAATCGCCATGGTGATTGCTAGTCCGTCACTGGCACGTGGGAGGGGACTCCCTACTGCGGAGAGCCCCCAGGGAGTGTCCAGCCCCGGCCGGACACGTGGCTTGCACGGCAGGGCTAGACGAGGTGTGTATGGGTACTCGTGAGCCAGCGCGGGACTCACGAGGCCCTACCTCAAGGAGGGTTGCACCTGGTCTCGGTTCTTGATGGCTATGGCGTTCCTGCGAGATTGTTAGACAACCTGTGCAGAATGAATTTCATGAGGCTATCGCACAAGAAGGACAAGCACCAACGACCCCAGGAGGTGACGTGAATGGGGTCGGCCCCCCAGATAGAGCTTAGCCGTTAGATTTATCGACACTGCAGAGATGGGCCCGAGCACAGACGCCGTCCCTAGCCTTCTTATGCGAGGGATCTTGAAGAAAGGCGATCGGCGCGCAGCTCCCATGGTGGGTGACAATCAAGCAAGTGATATCCATAGATAGATTACGCCTGAAAAGCAACTAGCTTAGGTAAATGCGAGAACGATACATGCCACTGGGTTGGACCCAAGCGGCTTGGGGATAATACTGCCCGAGGGGTGCTCCCAGCAGGGTGAACTAAAGATACAAGTGGATACATGCTACAGGAACGGACCCACGCGGCCTAGGGGTGATGCAGCCCAGGGGGCGCTCCCAGCTGAATGAACTTGAAAAATGTCACCTGGTTCGGTTGCCGAAGGAGTGTTGGGGCAGTCGAAGACACGCGCTGAAGAAGCCGCTCCTCACGAGTCGTCGAGACCCTGAGGCTCTGGAGGGCCCGGGTGGCCTCCTGAGGACCGTCTCTATCTCCGCCAGGACTACGTGCTGCCTAGCCTCCTGACCCGCCAGGCTGCTTCGCAAGTTGCGCTGGAAGGTGACTGCTATGCTCGGCTGGCCGAATGACATGCGAACGTAGCTGTGAGGTCGACCCTCACACCGTCCAGCATGCGAAGGCTAGAAGCGCTCCTGAGATGCGGCCCCGTTGAGCCCTGGGATGTCGGTGCAGACACGCAGCTCACCACCCTCGCCTGTGTTGGGAGCTAGGGCTGGGCATATAACCCGAAAACCGATCTACCAAACCGAAATAACTGGCACCGAAGCCGAATGCACCGAAACTGAACACTTCTGTGCTATGATCGGTTTGCATCTCCAGATAACCGAAACTACTCCGGTAAATTCGGGTTTATCCCTCGGGAAACCGAACTGACCGAACAACGATTAAAACAAAGGCCCGACCACATGCCTGCGCTCGATTTCCTCGGCCCCACGTCGGAATAAAGTACTAGTGCTTCATCCTGTTTACCTCGTGAAGAGAGTCAATCAAGTAGTACTCCCCGCTGTAGTTCAGGCACTACACGTTTCCAGGATAAAGTATTAAATATACATCGGTGTTATTCGGTCAGAACCGACGACCGAGCCGAAATCTCGGTGCATAGAATCCTTGGTTAGCTAGCTTTCCATTGACCGATCGGTATGTATTTTCACAGAACCGAATTTTTTGTTAGACCGAAGCACCGACCCGATCGGTTCGGGGAAACCGAATGCCCAGGCATATTGGGAGCAGTGCCAGGTGGGCGGCGGTCGCCGCATATTGCTCTCACTTCCTGAAGCTCCTGAGATGCCTTGGTGATGAACTCCTGAGCGCCGGGCAGTCCTGGCCCGGTGTGCTCCTGAGGGAAACGTGCCGTGAAGCACGCCTCCATGTTTTGCCCTCGAGCCCTGCCCGAGGATGGCGCCGGGCGCACCTCCCTATGAGAGGCAGGGAGGCGGCCAGGCGCTGGCGCAGAAACTGAAGTGGCGCCGCTGGAGGTGCCGCTCCCTTGAGGCCCAGTGCGGAGTAGCTGCTTCTTCTTGGGGTTGGCCTCAGGAGGGTACTGCGCACCCGTGCTATCAGGGTCTTTGATTGATGCAGCTTGGAAGGCGCGCTCGAGGGAGCATACCGCGTCTCTTTCTTCGCAAGGGACAATGATGATTCCGCCGCTTCCCAACATCTTGAGGACATTGTAGCCATGGTGGGTGACTGCCATGAATTTGGCCAGTGTTGGGTACCTGAGGATGGCATTATATGGCTGGTGGATGTGGGCAACATCGAAGTCGACGAGCTCGGTGTGGTAGTTGTCGCGCTGACCGAAGTTGACAGGGAGGCAAACTTGCCCTATCGGGGTGGTGGAGCCGTTTGTCACTCCTGAGAAAGGCTTGGTGGGCTTGAGCTGATGGTATGGCACTTGAAGACTGTCGAACGTCTCGACGGACAGGACACTAAGCCCTGCCCCGCCGCCAATGAGGGTCTTGGTGACTCGGACATTGCCGATGACGGGTGAATAGAGAATCGGGAGGACGCCAGCGGTTGCCACACATTTGAGCTGGTCCGCCGAGCTAAAGGTGATGGCGTACTTGGACCACCTGAGCGGGCGCGTAGCCTCGAGCTTGGGCCAGGCTACATTCACTTCGTGAGAGAACTGCTTGAAGATGTGATGCGAGGCTGGGGCCTGAGCTCCACCCAAGATGCAGGCGATGGCGCGCGGCTCCTGGAAGCCCCCAGCCCCTTCGTCCTATTGATGGTGGTCAACCGGGCGGTAGCGCAGGAGCTCGCGTGCCATGAGTAGCGCGGCCTGTGCGTCCGGGTGGGGGCCCGGCGAGCGTGAGACAATGAGACGGCCGGAGTCAGCGACGGGGTGACGGTGCGACCATCTCGCCGCACAGAGGGGAGTAGTGAAGAGACTTGCTGCTCATTTGCCGCCAGGCCGGTGGCAGCATTGGTGGTGGGTGATGGAGAATGACGGGGAGGTCCACCGACAGGGGCTGTCTGAGCGACACAGGTGGCGAGACCGGCCCGGCGCTCAGCGCGGGCCCGGTGAGCGTCGGCCATGAACTTGCTGGAGTGGCGAAGCGCGGATCGACGAAGAGGAAAGCTTAAGCGCAGCCCTACGTGGCGTGCCAAATGTCGGATTTCGGGTTCCGGCAAAACCCTTGAGGTTCGAACACGGGGGTGCGCACAAAGATCTCTCCCGCTCTCTAGCTCGCACACTCTACAATCTCACGGCCTATCTCGGCGAACCCAAAGAACCCGAGACACAAGATTTATACTGGTTCGGGCCACCGTTGTGGTGTAATACCCTACTCCAGTGTGGTGTGGTGGATTGCCTCTTGGGCTGAGGATGAAAGTTAGAAGGGAACAGCGACCTCGCGAGGTGAGGTGTTCTTGTGCTTGGTGAGTTGATGCTCTCTCTCTCTCTCCTTCTCCATCTCTCTGATTTGCCCCCTTTGCCATCGTGGTGGCTAGTCCTATTTATAGAGGCCCTGGTCTTCTTCCCAAATATTGAGCGGGAAGGGATCCCAAAATAGCCAAATTCGAAGGGAGACAACTAGAACAAGCTACCTTGACAAAAGTAGTCTTCGCCTGCCAAAGGCTCTGGTGGTGACGCCGTATTGGGCTCCACGGTGACCTCCGTCCTGCCGTCCTGCTGGTCTTGGTCTTGTTGCATCGACACAGAAAGCTTTGCATGATGCCTCGGGACTCCTCGCCTGCGCTTGCCCCTTTAGAACCAAAGAGGAAATGAGGACACTGCACGCGCTGGCACGCACCTGGCTCCCATCATCATGGCTTGCGTCACAGAAACAGAATGATGTGTCCCTTGCCTTGATCTCTCCGCCCCTCGTGAGCCAGCCTGGTGAGGCCGCCCCTGAGGAGGTCTTGCATCGTCCACCTTGCGAGGCTTGGCCCCTCGCGAGGGTCTTGAGGTATTGCTGGTGAAGATGGGCCGAACAGGGCCGCTGGGGGAGCCATGACGTGGGCCCGAGGCGGGAAAGTCTGGGGACCCCCATTCCCAGAACGCTGACAACCACCCGGAGGGGCAATTGTCCTGGCGAGGACAGCAAGCTGCACGCTTGCGTCAACATCCCTCGGCTCAATAGAGCCGCATCATAGAAGCGCTTGTGGTCATCACGCGCTGGCCGGTGCAAGCGTCCCCCTCGCAGCTACGTTCGCATGCCTTTTGGCTTGCTGAACGTGGCTGCTACATTCCAACGCCACATGCGTAGCGTCCTGGCGGCTCAGGAGGTCAGGTACTAGGCGGTCCTGATGGAGATGGCGACGGTTCTTCACGAGCCTCCTGGGCCTCCAGAGCCTCCTGAGGTTTAGGGCCTAGGTGGCTCATGAGGAGTGACTTCTTCAGCACGCATCTTCAGCTACTTCAACATCTCTTCAACAATGGTGCCAGGTGACATTTTCTGGTTTATTCAGTTGGGGGCGCCCCTCGGGCCGCATTATCCCCAGGTCGCAAGGGCCTGTCCCTGCGGCACGTATCCTTTTCCATCTTTGATTTACTCTATTGGGGGAGCCCCTCGGGATGCATCATCCCCGGGCCGCATGGGTCTGTCCTTTTGGCATGTATCATTTTTCCGCATCTATTAGATCTAGCTTTACCCTATCGATGAGATGATTTCAGTTATCACCCTCTTGCATGGTGCCTTATCACCCTCTGCGGCCTCCCGCGTTGCTGACCGGCCACTTGCTCATCCCGCAACGGGGGCTACACATGCTGGCATGGCGCTTGTGCTCAGGACCGTCCCTGCAACGCTGACAAATCTGAGAGATTGAGCTCTGGCTCGCGGCCCGCCCTACGCTCTTCACCTCACCAGATCCTCAGTGCCTTCGTCTTCTTGCAGAAAGACCAGCGGAAGGACAGCAAGCGTGAGTAGCGCACTCTTCTCGGACTAACCCACAAGTATCCCTAGAGTTTGGCTGCAGGCGGCCCTGCCAGCCATTCCCTTTTCACGCCATTCGCTTGCACATTAAAGGGGGAGGCTCCTGAGCATCGCGCCTTAGGAGCTTCTACTGACTCTCCAGCCCTCACCCGCTGGCCTTGACCACGGCATCGCGACCGGGCATACCAGCGGCGGCTGAGCCCCGCTCGAGGGTCGGGACCCAAGGACATAGAGCGCTTAGGTGAGAGGGAAGAGGGACGCCGGCGTGAGCCCTACCTGGAGGCATCACCGCTAAAGCACAATCAGGCATCGTTCAAGGGAATCACCGCAGGCCCATTAAGATAAGTCGCCTATACATATCAGCGTGAACCCGTTGTCTGGAATTTTGACTCTCGCAATCTTTCTCCAGCAACGCCACTTTCCTATTCGACCTCCAGGAAGCTGCTTGCACGCCAAAGGGGACCTCTTGAGCATCGCGCCTCAGGAGCTCTTACCAGACCTCGGACCGCTCACCTCCTGGCCTTGACCACGACGTCGCGACCTGGCATACCAGCGACGGCCGAAGCCTGCCTGGGGACTGGTACCTGCCGGCGTAGAGCGCAAACCTACCATGAGAGCAAAAAGGGGGAGCAATGCCAAAGCAAGATACAAAGCCACGACCTTCTACTAGGACTAATAACTTCAGAGCAAAATCATTACAGTTCTTTACATACTGCCACGGGGTCTATCATGATTTTGTGCAGGAAAACAAAAGAAGGAAGCTTAAAAGGACCCCAGCTGCTGGGGATCATCGACGACGCCGAGTGGACGCGGCGGGGGCGCTCGAGGCACGGCGTGAGCTCGGAGGCACGTAGCTGTCGTTGCTGGACTCCGGGGACTCACTAGGCTCGGGAGAGTCGCTAGATTCCCAGCAGTCACCGCTGCTGTTGGTGGAGCTGTCGGCGATGCTGGAGGCTGGCTCAACACCCGTGGCCGAGCCACACAAGCTGCTTCCTCCGGGGCAGCACTCCAGCCATCGGCCTTCCTCTTCATAGACCTTGAATAACAATGTGGGGGAGCCATCGTATTCAAAATGGATGGTGAGGGCCCCTTCTGGGCGGCAGGCGTGGGCCACCTCGCCCCATCCTCGGGTCATGAAGATGCTACCCAGGGGGACGTCCTCGACCTCCGCCCCGTGGCCAGGCTACAACACCTGGCATGCTACAGCCATAGCTCGAGCGGCCCCCTCGGCGGCATCTTCTCGGTGAAGAACCGCGGGAACCAGATCCACGTGCGCGGCGGCATTGCCACCTACACCACAAACTCGCGCGAGGAACCCACATCAAGCAGTTCTTCCACCATATGGGTGCCGCCCTCGTGGTGCGGGGATCCCCTCCGGGTTTGGCGGCGCTTATGGACGACCTCACCTTCGACTCGAGGGACCACCCCGCCACCACGGCCGGCGCCGGCGCGCTCCCGGTGCTCTGCACCCCCACCATCTGCAACATAGCGGTCACCAGGACCCTCATCGATGGCGGCGCAGCCCTCAATGTCCTCTCTGTGGAAGCATTCAGCCTGCTTCATGTGCCCTATGGTCGACTCCGACCCACCAAGCCTTTCTTCGAGGTCGTCGACGGCTCCACCTGCCCCCCTTTTGGAGATTCACCTTCCCGTCACCTTCGGCAGCCGCAGCAACTACCGCACCGAGCTCATCGACTTCAACATCGCCTGCATCGGCCTACCGTACAGTGCTGTCCTCGGGTACCCAGACCTGGCCAAGTTCATGGCGGCAACCCACACTGGCTACAACCTCATGAAGATGTCGGGAAGCAGTGGTATTCTCACCATGGTGGGGGACACCAAGGATGCAATCTTGGCCCTCAAGCTCGCTTTCAGAGCCACAGCTACTGCGCGGCCAAGCAAGGTGGGAGCCCTGGAGGATGGACCAGCAAACAAGAAACAGTTGTTCTCCCAAGACCGGCTGAGACGAAGCAGGTGCCGGTCGATGAGGATGAGGCATCAGGCTCCACCTTCACCATAGGCGCCGGCCTCCCACCGGACCAAGAGGAGGCGCTAGTCAGCTTCCTATGCGCGAACAAGGATGTGTTTGCGTGGGAGCCGGTGGACCTAGTTGGGGTTCCACATGCAGTAATCGAGCACCACTTGATGGTGTGCCCCAACGCGCGACCGGTAAAGCAGAAGGAATAGTGGCAAGCCTCGGAGAACCAGTCCTTCATCACCCTAGAGACCCGCAAGCTACTGGAGGCCGGCGTCATTCTAGAAATGCAGCACCCAGACTGGCTCCGAACCCAGTCATCGTACCCAAGAAGGGCGGGAAGGAGCGCATGTGCGTCGATTTCACCAACCTCAACAAGGCCTGTCCTCAGGACCCCTTCCCTCTCCGATGCATCGACCGAACTCCACCATAGAGTGTGAACTCCACCATAGAGTGTGATTTGTTGTGCTTCCTATATGTCTTTTTGGGCTATCAAAAAATCAAGATGGCAGTGCAAGATGTTGAGAAAACATCCTTTCTGACCCCGTGTGGGGTTTACTGCTACACCTACATGCTGTTTGGGCTACGCAATGCGGGAGCAAACTTCCAACGGTTGATGCATATCGCCCTGGTACAGCAGCTCGGGAGGAATGCTGAGGCGTACGTCGATGACATAGTGGTGAAATCTCGGGAAGCAAGGACGCTTATCAAGGATATGGAGGAGACTTTTGCCAGCCTGCACACGATAAACCTGCGACTCAACCAAGAGAAGTGTGTGTTCGGCGTCCTGTCTGGCAAGCTGCTGGGTGTCTTGGTGTTGCACAGAGGGATCAAGGCCAACCCAGAGAAAGTCAAGGCCATAGAAGGGATGAGTCCTCCGTAGACCCTCAAGGAAATGCAGAAGCTGGCGGGCTGTGTAACCTCGCTTGGGTGTTTCATCTCCAAACTAGGGGAGCGCGCCCTTGTAATGCCCTCGATGCGGCTATATCTCCTACGTGTCGAAGCACGACTTAGAGGCATAACCGCATTGAAAGGAATGTCGCAAGTAAGGTAATCTTCACAACAACCCATGTAAATATATAAAAGGGGAAAAGATACATAGTTGCCTTACACTCGCCACGTCACACAAATACATGAATAACATTACAATCATCCAATACACTCATGGTCCGACTACGGTACCAAAATAAAGATCAACCCCCACATGCGACACGGTCCCCGATCGCCCCAACTAGGCACCACTACTGATTGTCTAGGAAAGACATGTAGTAATGGCGAGAGTCTTCATCGAACTACCACTTGAGCTCAAGCGCATCGTCTGGAACGGTATCATCGGTCCCTGTATCTGGTTTTGGAAGTAAACTGTGAGTCACGGGGACTCAGCAATCTCGCACCCTCGCGATCAAGACTATTTAAGCTTATAGGTAAAGGCAAGGTAATATGTGGAGCTGCAGCAAGCGACTAGCATATATGGTGGCTAATATGTTCGCAAAAGAGAGCGAGAAGAGAAGGCAAAAGCACGGTCGAACAACTATGATCAAGAAGTGATCGTAGAACAACCTACGTCAAGCATTACCCCAACACCGTGTTCACTTCCCGGACTCCGCCGAGAAGATAGCATCACGGTTACACACGCGGTTGATTCATTTTAATTAAGTTATGTTTCAAGTTATCTACAACCAGACATTAACAAATTCCCATCTGCCCATAACCGCGGGCACGGCTTTCGGAAGTTCAAATACCTGCAGGGGAGTCCCAACTTAGCCCATCACAAGCTCTCACGGTCAACGAAGGATATTCCTTCTCCCGAGACATTCCGATCAGACTCGGCATCCCGGTTACAAGACATCCTCGACAACGGTAAAACAAGTCCAGCAACACTGCCCGAATGTGCCGACAAATCCCGATAGGAGCTGCACATATCTCGTTCTCATGGCACACTCAGATAAGCAATCCGTACAACTAAAACCAACCCTCGGGTTTCCCAGAGGTGGCGCTACAAGGGGCTCTAGTTTGGACCAACACTCAGAGGAGCACTGGCCCGCGGGGGTTTAAATAAAGATGGCCCTCGGGCTCCGGAAACCCAAGGGAAAAAGAGGCTAGGTGGAAAATGGTAAAACCAAGGTTGGGCATTGCTGGAGGAGTTTTATTCAAGGAGAACTATCAAGGGGTTCCCATTATAACCCAACCGCGTAAGGAACGCAAAATCCGGGAACATAACACCGATATGACGAAAACTAGGGCGGCAAGAGTGGAACAAAACACTAGGCAAAAGGCCGAGCCTTCCACCCTTTACCAAGTATATAGATGTATTAAGATAACAAGATAATATTGTGACATCCCAACAATAAACATGTTCCAACAAGGAACGATCTCCAATCTTCACCTGCAACTAGCAACGCCATAAGAGGGGCTGAGTAAAGCGGTAACATGGCCAAACAACGATTTGCTAGGACATGGTAGGTTAGAGGTTTGACATGGAAATTTGGGATGCATGATAAGAAAGTGGTAGGTATCGTAGCATAGGCATAGCAAAAGAGCGAGCATCTAGCAAGCAAAGATAGAAGTGATTTCGAGGGTATGATCATCTTGCCTGCAAAGTTGTCAGAGTTGACTTGATCCTCGTAAGCGAACTCAACGGGCTCCTCGTTCACGAACTCGTCTCCCGGCTCTACGCAAACAAGAACAACAAGCAAACGGAACACAATCAACCACGTGCAATGCTCAAACAACATGATGCAAACATGGTATGATATACGGGGTGCGGTATGCGATGCATATGCAAGATTTGACAAGGAATGATTGAACCTGGCCTCAACTTGTAAATCCAAGAGTTCCACTGGAAAGGTGAGGTGATTTCGGTTGAAATCGATATAAAGATCACCGGAATCGGATGCACGGTTTGGAAATGGCAAGCAAAATAAATATGGCACCGGTCTGCGATAATCAGCAAGTGACCAACTAAATGCATCAAGAAAAATATGCTACAGCACTCAAACATGACAACAGAATATATGAGAGGGATCCACTCATGATGCTTGACAAAAGATGAACACTAAGCTATGGCTAATTCATCCAATAACAGGTGCACACAAGCATAGCAAAAGTGCAAATGATAACAGGTTTCAGACTTAGTGCAATTAACACAAGTCTAGAATTTATTATCAGGAAGCACATTTTAGAGCATGAAAACTATATGCTACAGGAACTTAACATGGAAATGCAAGTCATGGCATGAAGCTACTCAAATCACTTAACAAAAGTCCTTTAGTTACCTTGAGCCAAAAGGGATCAGAAAATACAATTGCAAGCATGTGAACATGGCAAAAACATAAACAAATTCAGACTTTTGTTAAGGGAGAATGCAAATCAGTTAACGAGTAGCCATGTTTACGAGCTCGATGCACTCACCACAGAGCATGGCATGACAAACTAAGCATACACCCATCAAGAATACATGGCATAGGAGCTAGACATGGCAAGAACAATAACATAGCATGCACGGATCAATAGCAACATCCTCGACAAAATCGCTAAACATGTCAACAATCTGTCAGGATTCACTTTATAGCAAAAGTAGAGCTCAGTTGACTCAATCTAGGCTCCTCCATAATTGCAAACAAAGACAAGGATGGATAGAGAACCACAATGTTAACAAATCATCCTTACTAATAATCCTCAAAAGAGGCACGGATCACTAGGAAACAACATGAACATATGGCATAACGACAAAATCAGGACAAGGAGTTAGTGAAATTCTAAGTCGCTGAAATCAGCATTACCAATTACGCTACTTTGCAAGCTTGTGCTAGTCACCAGAAATATCACAAAAATACATGGCAAGCACCTCTGTAAAGATGGCATCGCATATAACAAAACTCAGGTAGAGCTCAGGATCATATGATGCACACATTAATCATGGCAAAAATGACAAATAGCTATTTGATAAAACAGATCTGACAAATTCATCACATAGCCCTCTTCCAACAGCATTTCGGGCATCAAGATGAGCTCAAATGAAAATTATGCACTGAGATTAAATGATATACTCGTCGAGACGAACATTTTGATATGCTACACGCATGAATCGGAGCTACGGCTGCAGAGTTACGACATGAGGAAAATTGCCAAAAATTAGGGTTTCGGGGATAAAAAGTCAACCGTCTCCCAGATCCAGATCTGGATCTGGGCGGTTGCTGTAGCGGCACGGCTGCCGAGGTTTGCCGGTCAGAGTAGAGGTCGCCGGAGAAGTAGCCGAGGCCGCCGGAGCTGTTCACCGGAGTCGAGGGAGGCCGGAGTTGCTCGGCACCGGCGATGAGGGGGCGGCGGACGGCAGCAGTGGCGGCGCCGGAGCGAGACGGGCGGCAGCCGGAGCGACGAAGCGCGGAGGGGTCGCCGGCGAGGTGGAGGCCAGCGGCGTGGAGGCGGATCGAGGCGGCTCGGTGAGGAGCTAGGCGGGAGGTGCGGGCGCGGCGGATGGGCTGGGAGGGCCCGGAGCGGGTCGGCGGGCCCTGCGGATCCGGCAGCGATGTGGGCGCCCGAGCGGGTGACTCAGGAAGTGCGGCGGTGGGAGGCCAGCGGACATGTCCGTCGGCGGAATCTTTGTCCGGCGCGCGAGGAGAGGGAAAGATCTAGGGTTAGGGGGGAAGAGACCTGGGAATTTCGGAAGGGGATCTAGTTTTATAGGTAGGAGGAGCTAGGAGGCTCCCAATTGGGCACGGTTTGCGGCCACGTGATCGTGATCGAACGCTCTAAATGATGGAAAGGTTTTTGGTGGGTTTTGGGCCAAATTGGAAGGGTGTTGGGCTGCAACACAAACGAGGCCTTCTCGGTCCCTCGGTTAACCGTTGGAGTATCGAACGAAGTCCAAATGATACGAAACTTGACAGGCGGTCTTCCGGTAGTAAACCAAGGCCGCTTGGCAAGTCTCGGTCCAATCCGGAAATGTTTAACCCCCACACATGAAAAGAGGTAGAAAGGGGCACCGGAGGAGATAGGAGCGCCGGAATGCAAAACCGACAACGAGGAAAATGCTCGGATGCATGAGACGAACACGTATGCAAATGCAATGCACCTGATGACATGATATGAGATGCATGACAAAGACAACAACACACGGAGACGAAAACCCGACACCGATGAATTAAAATAACTTAGCACTAGAAACGGCAAGATTTGGATACAGATAAGGTAAATTACATCCGGGGTGTTACAGCCCTCCCCTTCTTCAAGCTGATGAAAAAGAAAAGCTAGTTCAAGTGGACTCCAGAGGCCGACGTAGCCTTCCAAGACCTCAAGAAGTACCTCACCAACCCCCTTGAACTATTGGTGCTCTACCTGGCCGCCATACCCCACTTCGCCAGCGTAGCGCTGGTGGTCGTTTGGGAGGAGCACCCAACAAAGGGCTCGCGGGGAAGTACCTCGTGCCCCGTTGGAGATGAGGGAGTCCTGGACTAAGGGGTCCTCGGGCATCCGGCCTGTTATCCATGGGCCGGACTGATGGGTTGTGAAGACATGAAGGCCGAAGACTGCACCGTGTCCGGATTGGACTCTACTTGGTGTGGAAGGCAAGCTTGGCGACCGAAGATTCCTTTTTATGTAACCGACTCCATGTAAACCCTAGATTCCCTTGGTGTCTATATAAACTGAGGGGGATAGTCCGGAAAGGACACCACATATACTCATTACCATACCCATATAGCTAGACTTCTAGGGTTTAGCCATTACGATCTTGTAATACTCATATTCATCAAGATCAGTCAAGCAGGAACTAGGGTATTACCTCCATAGAGAGGGCCCGAACTTGGCTAAACATCGTGTCCCCCGTCTCCTGTTACCATCGATCCTAGACGCACAGTTCGGGACCCCCTACCCGAGATCCGCCGGTTTTGACACCGACATTGGTGCTTTCATTGAGAGTTCCACTATACCGTCGACAAAAGGTTTGATGGCCCCTCAATCGCAATAACGACGATGTCCAAAGAGGAACCTTCCTCCGCGGGCAGATCTTCATATTTGGCGGCTTCGTAGTGCGGGCCAACTCACTTGGTCATCTGGAGTAGATCGATAGCTATGCCCCTGGCCATCAGGTCAGGTTCGGGAGCTTGAATTACGTTGCGGACATCTGTGGAGACTTGATCTTCGACAGATTTGAGACCGTGGCAACCGCTCCCCATCGCCCCGATGAACATGGCTAAAACCTGTCATCAGGCCGCATCCAGGAGATAGCTCGCGTAGGAGCTCCTGTCTTAAATCTAGAGCAGCTCAAGTCGTCCGAAGATGGGAAGCTCAGCCACATCACGGGGACTACCGATTCCGCGGCGCTGGAGCGACACGCAGATTCTACTTCATACGGTATCTGCATCAACGGAACCCCGGACTCGCCTCTGATGTTGAGCTCTGAACCCTGCGAGCCCGCGTACACCAAACTTGATCGGTTATCGATCTTCAAGTACAGCACCGCAGATGTCTTCCAACACATGCCCATTGGCAACATACTAAACTCTCTAAAAAACATATACCGGGCGGACGACCCGTCTCCGAACTATGTTCTGTTTGAACTCACGGTGGATGACGGAGAATTTTGCTTCCCACCCGCGACCCACTTCATAGCCACTATTGAAGATGTAATCAACATGCCCGATCCCCACCACGAAGACATCGACGGTGTGGACAACGATGAGGGGCAAGGCCAGATCTTACTGCGCGCTAGACACAGGATAAGCACTTCCTAGTATGACGTGTGTATGATAGACACACCTTACGGTGCTCTCCATGATGAGAAACAGGATCCGGTCAAGGATAAACCGCCTGGTACACAGTCTGGACACCGGCGCTCTAGGCCACATCGCCCAAGAGAAAACACTGCCAGCACTAGAGAAGATGATACTCTGGACAACGAAGACCCTGTTGAGGTAGATCCCGAGCAGAAGGAACAGGAATACGGGCAAGACAGCCCTAATGAGCAGGCCACATGTGGGGACTCGGAGGATAGCAATTATCTCCCCCTCTCCGAGGAGGAGGAGATCCTCGGCAACGAGGATTTTATCATGCCAAAGGAACCTCTCGAGCAGGAGCGCTTTAAACGCTGGCTTATAGCAACTTCAGAGAGCTTAATAAAGAAGCAGCTGCAGCTTCAAGCAAGCCAAGACTTGCTCAATGATAGATGGACCGAGGTCTTGGCCGCCGAAGAATACGGCCTTGGCAGCCCAGATAAAAGCCACCCCAAGAGTAGGTGGCTCCCTTAATACAATGGCAGGGCAATGTAGCCCATACCACCATCGAACAATGCGGTGGGCCAACCACAGTTCGGTCTAGACAAAGCAGCAGCTCAAGCAGCGCACCATACCAACCCATTCGGCCGTCATAACAAAACAGCTCGGGGGAACATTCGCCTATTCAGACACTACAGAGCTGACCGTGCCCGGTCCGAGCACCATAAACGGAGCCCGCCGGAGGTGCTTCATAGTGTGGCCCAACATAGAGGAGACGCACACCCCCTCTGCTTCACTGACAAAGTAATGGAACACGAATTTCTAGACGAGTTTAAACCCATTAACATTGAATCATATGATGGGACAACAGACCCCACGGTATGGATGGAGGATTACATCCTCCATATCCACATGGCCCGCGGAGACGACCTCCACGCTATTAAATACCTACCCCTCAAGCTTAAAGGGCCAGCTCGGTATTGGCTAAACAATTTTCCAGAATATTCTATTGGCAATTGGGAAGATTTGGAATACGCCTTTCGAGACAACTTCCAGGGAACATATGTCCGGCCATTATGCGCCGATGACTTAAGTCACCTTGTCCAGGAGCCCGACGAGTCATCTAGGGAGCTTTGGACCATGTTATTAGTCAAAAAGAACCAAATTGATGACTGTTCGGATGCAGAAGCCCTCGCGGCCTTCAAACATAGCGTCTGGGATGAATGGCTCGCGCGTCACCTCGGCCAGGAAGGACCCAAATCCATGACAGCCCTTACCGCTCTAATGAACCGCTTTTGCGCGAGAGAAGACAACTGGCTTGCTCGTAAAAGCAACGACGCTAGTGGCCCGGGAAGTTCCAAAATCCGAGATGGCAACGGCAAGCCACGACGAACCGAACACAATAGTAGCAGTAAAACACGGGACACAGCGGTGAACGCAGGATTTCACAATCCGAAGCCTGGTAAACTGAAGAAGCCACTAAAGGCAAACCAGGATGGACCATCCACCCTTGATAGGTTATTAGACCGACCTTGTCAGATTCACGGTCACCCCAATAAGCCAGCTAATCATACCAACCGTAACTGCTGGGTGTTCAAGCAGGCAGGCAAGCTTAATGCTGGTCACAAGGGGAGGAGGGCATTGGGTGACAAAGACGACGGATCGGCTCGCCAGCAGAACACCAGGGGCCAGAAACAGTTCCCCTCTGACGTTCGACCACTCCCGAAATGCAAATAGCAGTTCCGCTTCCTCCACCCACCTATTGTACTGGCCAAATTTGCACCACGTGCACATCACTATGCACTCAATATATCATGGGCATTGGCGGAAGCACAATACGGACAACCCTACAAGCATCCCCATAACGTTTTTTATATGTTTTTCTCATTTTTTCTGTATCATCCTTAAAGAATAGGTGACCAACTGGACAACATCTACAGCGGACTCTATCGAAGTTCGGATCCATACACTCACCTAAGGGGCTACTTCCGTTAAGGATCCCCCTCCCCGAGGATGGGCGACGCAGACGTGCGACAGGAGGTCCAAAATTACTTTTTGTAGACTGCACTCTTTATTCCGTGCCTGTACTATGTCCTTTTTCCTCTGATCCCGACCACGAGCATGTCAAATAGCTGGGTTTGTGGTTTCTCTTTTATATATATATACATAAATTTATCATTGGCACATCGCTCTGTTCTCAGTAAGCCTCACCTGAACCGATCTCTCATACTCTTTCAACAATAAAGTACAGCCTCAACGGCTGCTTTGTAGATGCACCTCGGCACACCCTGCCAGGGGCTCGGCATGGGAACGAATCAGTTGCCAGTAAAAGTCCGAACAGCTCTAAAGCATACTTTGGCGTCGCTGTTGGATGTGGGGTTCTGGCAAACCCTTAAGGTTTGAACACTAGGGTGTGCGCGAAGTCTTTCCTTCCCACAAATCTATGCCCTAGCTCACTAAGATCTCGCGGACGAACTTGACGAACTCGCAACACAGAAAGACACGAGGTTTATACTGGTTCGGGCCACCATTGTGGTGTAATACCCTACTCAAGTGTGGTGGTGGTGGATTGCCTCTAGGGCTGATGATGAACAGTACAAGAGAAGAACAACCTCCTGAGGTTGAGGTGTTCTTGTGAGTTGGCTCTTGATTGGGTTGGATCAAGCTCAGATGAGATGCCTCTACTATGGTGGCTAGCTCTACTTATATTTGCCCTGGTCCTATTCCCAAATATCGAGCGGGAAGGGAGGCAACAACGGCGGGCAAATTTGAAGGTGGGCAGCTAGTATGAGCTATCCTCACAAAAGCGGTCTTCGCCTGTGAAAAGCTCTGGTTGTGATGCCATCTTGGGCTCCACGATGACCTCTGTCTTGCCATCATCCTAGTCTTGGTCTTGTTGCACCAATATAGCAACCTTTGCCTGATGCCTCGGTACTCTTCGTATGCGCTAGCCTCCTTAGCACCAAAGAGGAAAGAAGGAAGCTGCGCGCTAGCGCCCGCCTGGTATCGTGCGTCGTGGCTCACGTCACGAGGGCCTCGTGAGGTTTGACCTACCTTGATATCTCCGCTCCTCGTGAGCCTTCCTAGATAGGCCACTCCAGAGGAGGCCTTGCGTCGTCCGCCTCGCGAGGGTTGGACCCTCGCGAGGGTCTTGGATGCCTTGTTGATGAAGATGGGCCGTATGGCTTGCTGGCTTAGCCACGCCGCGGGCCGTAGGAAGGCAAGTCTGGGGACCCCATTCCCAGAACACCGACAGTAGCCCCCGGGCCGAAGGTGCGCTCGGGCATGGCTTCGTAGCGAATCCAAGGGCCAAGTACGAAGCACCGCGGGCCCCAAAAACCTGCGACATCGATTGTCGTGTGGTTGTTGATTGGATGTTGGCGTCTCCGCTTCCCCATGTTGCCTCGGCAACTGCATGACTTCAAGTCCCAGCGACATGCAAGGAAAACCATCATGACCTGCGATCGTGGGAGACGCAGGTTGGCCTTCTCTTGCTGTAAATGGGGAGGGGGCGGAGCCCCCGTTGCCCATCTCTTCCTTGCTTGCTTGCTCCTTCCTCATTGCTCCACTGCTGACAACAATGGCGCCCATCAAAAAGTTTCCTACTGAAGAGAAAGGAAAGGCTCCCCGTGAAGACCTGGGGCCTCTTCCGCCGAAGAAAAGGTCGATCCATTGCCGTGATGAAGCAGCGATGTAGGTGGTGTTGAGGACTTGGTGCGAGCGGCCTCCTCCGGGGTACCTGCTGCCCTTGTACGCCTGAGCCGAGGGCTCAGGAGGACGAAGTTACGAGCAGCGCTGCCCATGCCGCATCCGGGGTCGCCGTGCCACGACGACGCGTGTTGTCGCCCCTAGGGTTCACACCGCGGACTCCTCGCATGAGTTGGTGCTGTGGGCACCGATGCCTCCAAGCTCCTGGATCCGCTTCCCACAGTTCTTCTCCAATGTGATGCCACCAAGGGGGCCTCTCGAGCTCTGACTGCAGCGCTCCAGTGACCGGAGCGGAGATCGAAGCGGTCCCCACCGGCAAGATCTTCATGACTTGCGGCTAGGGTGAGATCATGCAGGTCTGCCGTGCGAGGGGCGCCCTCGCAATCCACTTCGAGTACGACGGTGTCTCCACGCTCTTCTTCAAGGTCTTCGATGCTGAGGGCCGCCGCCTGGAGTGCTGCTCCGGAGAGGAGCGTGAGGCTGACGCGCGTCCCGCTCATAGCCACTCCAGCAGCAGTAGCCCTTGGGAGTCCAGCAGCTCTCCTGAGCTGTATGAGACTCCGGAGACAAGCGATGATAGCTACGTGCCCTCGAGCTCTCGCCGCGCTCGGAGCAGAGCTACGACGTCTGGACATCGCTGCCGCTGATCTGGATGCCGTTTTCGCCGGCCTCCCGTGGCCCACTGTTGATGATGGTGTCCACCACGGAAGGATGTAGATAGGATTCCCCTTAGTATCAGCTTTTGTTTCCTGCGAAGAATCATGAATTAACCCGTGGGGGCATGTAAGGGTCCGTAATGTCTTTTGTGCTTATCTTCCCTGTTATGAGAATTTGGTGAACACATGTACGGTTAAGGCTCGGTCCACCCCTATTCTTTCCTCACGATAGCTTATTGCTCTATGCTGACAGGTCCCGGTCCCTAGGCAGGCTACAGCCGTCGCTGGTATGCCAGGTCGCGTGCCGTGGTTAAGCCCAGAAGGTGTGAGGCATGAGGTCCAGTAAGAGCCCCTGAGGCGCGATTCTCAGGAGGTCCCCCTTAGCGCTTGAGCAGCCATGGTGAGGTGAGAAAGGGAGTTGACATGGCCGCAACAGGGTTGTCACAAGGCGTGAGTGACAATTAGTCCCAAACATTTAGCCGATCCGAGTGCGAGACTTATCTTGTTGATCTCGTGGAGACTCCTGATGTTGCGCTAGGGCTGCGCGCCTACTTGTGTGGCATAGCTAGGCCGACCCATACGAGTTTCCCTCCCCTCATGCTCTCATTAGTGCTCTACATCCTAAGGTCTCGGCCCTCGAGTGAGCTCAGCCGCCACTGGTATGCTAGGTCACGATACCGTGGTCAAGGCCAGGGGGTGAGGGCTGGAGAACCAGTAAGAGCTCCTGAGTCGCGATGGTCAGGAGCCCCCTACTAACGCAGAAGCGAATTGCACGAGAGAAAAGGACACTCGTAGTGTCGCCTACTATCCTTCCCACGGGATCCCTGTGAACAGGCACAAGAAGAAACACAGTTTGCTGTCACAGCTGTCAGCCTGCCGCTGGTTGCTCTGGATGAGGTGAAGGCACTGAGGGCCTGGTGAGGTGACGTGCGCGGGGCGTGCCGCGAGCCAGAGCTCGACCGCTCAGATTTGTCGGCGTGGCAGGGATGGACCCATGCCCCTGCGCCGTGCCTGTATGGAGGCCCCGGGGGAGGCGTTGATCGAGCAGGTGATAGCAATTGGTAGGTCAAGAATGGAGAGAAGATAAACTTGGATAAATGTAGGAAGATACATGCCACCGGGTCCGGCCCGAGTGGCTTGGGGATGATGCAGCCCGAGGGGCGCCCCCAACTAAACGAGCTTGGAAGATGTCATCTAGTTCTATAGACGAAGTAGAGTTAGTGCAGCTAAAGGCATGCGTTGAAGAAATGACTCCTCATGAGCCGCCAGAACCCTGAGCCTTGGGAGGCTCTGGGTTCCCGGGAGGTTCCCTGAAGACCGCCTCCATCTCCTCCAGAACGGCGTGGTACCTGGCTTCCTGAGCCGCCATAACACGTCGCATATTGCACTGATAGGCCAACACCACACTCGGCAAGCCAAAGGGCATATGAACGTAGTTGTGCGGCGGGCCCTCGCAGTGGCCCACACGCGAAGGCCAAAAACCCTCCTAAGATGAGGCCCCGTTGAGGCCTGGGACATCGATGCAGACATGCATCCTAGCATCGTCGCCAGGATGCGGAGCTGCGCCTCGTAGGCGGCTGTCGCCGCACATGGCTCTTGCTTCTTGCAGTTCCTGGGTGGTCTTGGTGATGAATTCCTGAGTGGTGGGCACTCCTTGCCCTGTGCTCTCCTGAGGGTCACGTGCCGCGAAGCACACCTCCAAGCGGTGCCCAAGCGACTCCCTCGTGAGGTTGGCAAGGTCTGAGGCCCTCCAGAAGAGAGTCCCCGAGCCCGCCTGAGGAGGGCGCCGGGCGCGCCTTCCTATGCGATGGAGGGAGGCGCCCCTGGAGCGGGCGCTGGTCCTGATGAGGCTCCTGCCGCGAGGCCATCCTCCTAAGGTCCTGCACGGCATGGCTGCTTCTTCTTGGGGATGGCCTCCATAGGGCCTTCATTTCTGCTGTCGGGGTCGTCGATTGCTGCGGCTTGAAAGGCGCGCTCGAGGGAGCACACCGCATACCTATCTTCACCGTGATGATTCCTCTACTTCCTGGCAGCTTGAGAATGTTGTAGCCGTGATGAGTGACTGCCATGAACTTGGCCAGGGCTAGATACCTGAGGATGGAATTATAGGCAGGCGGATATGCGCGACGTCGAAGTCGATGAGCCTAGTGTGGTAGTTCTTGCGCTCCCCGAAGGTGACGGGCAGGCGGACCTGCCCTATCGGTGTGGTGGAGCCGTCGGTAACTCCTGAGAAAGGCTCGGTGGGCTGGAGCTGTTCATACGACACTTGGATGTTGTCGAACGTCTCGACGGATAGGACGTTGAGCCATGCGCCGCCGTCGATGAGGGTCTTGTTGACCTGCACATTGCTGATGACTGGGGAACACAGCATAGGGGGGCACCAGCGGTGGCTGCGCACTTGAGCTGATCCGCCGAGTTGAAAGTGATGGCGCATTGGGACCACCTGAGCGGGCGCGTGGCCTCGAGTTTGGGGAGCGCCGCGTTCACCTCGCGAGCGAACTGTTTGAAGATGCACTGAGAGGCTGGGGCCTGGGTGCCGCCCAAGATGCAGGCGATCGCACGCGGCTCCTGGAAGCCCCCAGCCCCCTCGTCCTGGTGGTGGTCGTCGTTCCTTCTTGGTGGTGGCGGCGGGGGAAGACCGGTGTTGCCCTGGGGGTGATCTTCACGCGGCGGGTCACCCCAGGAGCCCTCGCGAGGTTGGTCCTGCCAGCGGTCCCCATGAGGCCGGTCACGCCACTCCTGGTGCAGGCCACAGTCGTCCCAGCGTCCGCCTCCACGTTCTCCTCCGTGGTTGTAGCCCCGGTCATTGCGCTCGGGGCGTCGACCATAGCGTCCTTCCCGTATGGCTCTGAGCTCTTGACAGTCGCTGGTGTTGTGGGTGTTCAGGTTGTGGAAGGTACAGAATGGTCGGCCATTCTTGGATGACTCGGGTTGATCTCTACCTCGCTTGATGTCGGGCTCCGCTGCGAGCACAACTGTCTCCTTGCGCTCCATGTCCTTGGCCTTGGCCTTCTTCTCCTCCGCGCCCACGGCTAGCAGCTCAAGGAGAGAGAGGCGCCCCTCCTCAGCTCTTGCGCACTTGGTCGCCAAGTTGAACAGCTCCTGAGATGTGTAGAGCTCCTCGTGGATGGCGAGATCTTCCTTCATCTTGACGTCACGGACGCCGTCGGAAAACGCAGAGATGATGGACTCGTTTGTGACCTTGGGGATCTTAAGGCGGGTGTTGTTGAAGCCCTGGATGTACTTCTGGAGCGTCTCTCCTGGTTGTTGCCTGATGTGGCGTAGATCACCCGCAGCCGGTGGGCGGTCGCGAGTGCCCCAGAAGCTGGCAACGAAGCGGTCGCGCATCTCTTCCCAGGAGGAGATTGAGCCGTGTTGCAGTTTCAGGAGCCAGGAGCGAGGTCCATCCTTGAGAGCCATGGGAAACCAGTTTGCCATGACCTTTTCGTCGCCGTTGGCCGCTTCGATCCTCAGATCATAGAGCTGCAGGAACTCCGCGGGGTCGGCGGTTCCGTCGTAGCGAGGAGGCAGGTCCAGCTTTAACTTGCCCAGCCAGGCGACGCTACGCAGCTCGGGGTGAAGGCGCGGCAACCAGATGTGGTTGCTGGGGACCGCTATGGAGGTGGAGCTTGATCTTGATGAGGTCCGCGCTGCGCTGCTATGGGCGGTGTGTGGTCTTGACGAGGTGGCATGGGGAGCGCAGGTGCAGCTCCTTGCGGCTGCGGAATATCTTCGTAGCTTCTCTCTTTGCGTGCGGGCGCCGGGAACGGCGGATCACACCGCAGAGCCGCGTGCCTTGGTGCCAAGGCGCCGTCTTGGGGCTGAGGTGGTGGAGGCACGCCATGAGCCCCGTCGCTCGTGGCTGGTTGAGGGGGAGGCAGAGAGTGGGATGGCGCCGGAGAGCCCCCTGCGGCGCGGACGAGCTCGGCGACACGGTCGAGCCACTCCTCATAGAGGTCGTCGACAGGGCGATAGCGCAGGAGCTCGTTCGCCGCGAGGAGCACGGCCCATGCCTCCATGGGAGCGCGGTGCGCGTGAGACGAAGAACCGGCGGGGGTCAGCGATGATGTGGCTGTGCAGCCGTCTTGCCGCACCGAAGGATGCAGTGAGGATGCCTGCTGCTCGTTCCCCGCCGGGCCGGTGGCAGCGTTGGCGGCGGGAGACGGAGAACAGCGATGTGGCCCACCGATGTGAGCCGTCTAAGCGACGCGGGCGGTGAGGGAAGCCCGATGCTCAGCTCAAGCACGGGGAGCGTCCGCCATGGAGACGACGGAGCGACGGAGCGATGAACTGATGGAAGGGAAGCTACGGCGGACCCCTACCTGGCGTGCCAAATCTCCGATGTGGGGTTCCGGCAAACCCTTAAGGTTCGAACACCGGGGTGCGCACGAAGTCTTTCTTTCCCACCAATCTACGCCCTAGCTCGCGAAGATCTCGCAGACGAACTCGACGAACTCGCAACACAGAAAGACACGAGGTTTATACTGGTTCGGGCCACCGTTGTAGTGTAATACCCTACTCTAGTGTGGTGGTGGTGAATTGCCTCTAGGGCTGATGATGAACAGTACAAGGGAAGAACAGCATCCTGAGGTTGAGGTGATCTTGTGAGTAGGCCCTCGATCGGGATGGATCAAGCTCAGATGAGATTCCTCTACTATGGTGGCTAGCTCTACTTATATAGGCCCTGGTCCTCTTCCCAAATATCGAGCGGGAAGGGAGCCAACAACGGCAGGCAAATTTTAAGGGGGACAGCAAGTACAAGCTATCCTGACAAAAGAGGTCTTCGCCTGCGAAAAGCTCTGGTGGTGACGCCGTCTTGGGCTCCACGATGACCTCCGTCTTGCCGTCCTCCTGGTCTTGGTTTCGTTGCACCAATATAGCAACCTTTGCCTTATGCCTCGGTACTCTTCGTCTACGCTGGCCTCCTTAGCACAAAAGAGGAAATGAGGACGCTGCGCGCACTGGCGCCCGCCTGGTATCAAGCGTCATGGCTCACGTCACGAGGGCCTCGTGAAGTTTGCCCTGCCAGGATATCTCCGCTCCTTGTGAGCCTTCCTAGCTAGGCCACTCCAGAGGAGGCCTTGCGTCATCCGCCTCGCGAGGCTTGGACCCTCGCGAGGGTCTTGGATGCCTTGTTGATGAAGATGGGCCGTACGGCCTGCTGGCTCAGCCACCCCGTGGGCCGTAGGCAGGCAAGTCTGGGGACCCCCATTCCCAGAACGCCGACAGTCGCAAGTTTGGCCTTATATGCATCAACTGCGAATCATTGTGCTGGGTCAATAGTTGGGTTTCCCGGCTCCTATGCTTGCTACCCTATGTTCCGCTCTATCGGCTAAGGTAGTAAAGGGAGAACTACTGCGATTGTGGCTTGACCTAAACCGGATGAGCACCTCAGTAGAGAAAGCCGAAAGCTGACTGTCCTGATGCGGCGAGAGCTTGTTAACCAGTTGATACTTTATTGGAATCCTTAGCGATTCTCCGTGTAACACGAGGGATCTTTTTCAGATCATATATGTAAGGCACGACACGCCGCATACATACCAGGGGCTATGTCGTAACCCCACCATAAAACTCCTATGGCTAAGTGAAAGTGTTAACACCTTATAGTCTGAATGCCTGGTTCGCCGCATTATCACCTCCTTCATGGACCAAGACATTGGTTAAAGAGTGATTAAATGCTTTTCCGAACACCCCCGTATTTCCTACGAGGGGGCTGAAGCCTAAGACTGGAAAAATTTCAGACTATATTAAAACGGCCGCACAGGAGGAATTCAAGCTTTTCGAGCAAAACATAAATAGATTAACTATAAAATTGTCTTTTACAATCATTATACACCTGACTCGAACATTATGTTTTTCGATCATTAACCCTCAATCAAGCTGGCGGCCTCCAGGACGTCTTCAAAATAATGCTCTGGTTTCGGACGGTCCTCGCCTTTGGGCGGACCCTTCGTTGCGACATCTATGGCCTATATCTTCCCCCAGAATGTCTTCACTCGGGCAAGGGCCATCCGTGCACCTTCAATGCATGCCGATCGCTTCGCAGCATTGATTCGCGGCACTGCATCGAAAAGGTTCTGCACCAAACCGAAATAACTATTCGGCGCAGGCTCGGTTGGCCACAGCCGGATTATAACATCCTTCATGGCTGCGCCAGATACCCTATGAAGTTCGACCCATTGGGACATCTGTTCATTGAGCAGCAGCGGGCGCTTCGACGCACCGAACTGTGACCAAAAAAGCTTCTTCGTTGCATATCCAGCCCGCGCTTGGTAATATCATGCTGCATCGGAAGAACTCTTCGGCAAGTCCAAATACTCGTCCAAAGAACTCCACACTTGGTTCAGCTGAGCATAGTCCGGGTCGCCGAACTTAGTCTGCAGCAGAAAAGGCTTTCCAGCCACTATCTCTTTCGCCTGTCAAACCTCCTCACGGAGTGATCTGGACTCTGATCGCGCTTCTCTTGCCTCATGTCGGGCCTTCTCCAGTTCAGACGTTAAGGCTTTATTTTACTTCTCAAGAAATTCGCAGCGGCCAGTAGCATTCTCCAAAGCGAGTGTCATCATGGATACCTTCTCCTCGCCCTGGCATCGCGCAGCTTGTTCGGCCTTCAATTCAACCGATGCTCCTTCAGCAGCAGCATCACTAAACCAGGCCCGCTTCTTGGCCCGGATTAGCTCTGCCCAAAGAACCTCCACGGTGGCAGCACCATTTATATTTCATGCACATTTAACAGAAAGCTCTTCCCCGCGTCAAGCACACTGGTGTAAAGAATGTTCGAAGTACATACCTTGAAAGTCGTCAAGACGCCTATTGATCAATGCAACGTCATCCTCCGCAATATCCAGCTTTCGCTGCAGTTTGGCCACTTCCGTATTCCGGATAGCCACAGGAGGGGAAACAGCCTGTATTTCAAATTAACCCAAGGTTAATACCCGAGTATATCTCTTTGATCCCCCGATCGCTTCCTTTGGAAGATAATCCGAGTCTCAGGGGCTACTCCATATACAACAGGTGCATTCTGTCAATAAAATTAAATTGACAAAGCTACATCAGAAACCTCAAAACCTCTTAGAAGGCTCGTGAAGGCCCCGTTCGATCCACTCTTCGCGGATAGAACCCTTTTGACCACCGTAGCCATCAAGGTATGGGGCTCTTCTGAAATGGATGCTCGTTGCAGCAAGCCCGTCAGCATTTCCGGCGCTCCTGAGTCTTCAGAAACTGCCGCCAGAGTATGGCATTCCTGTGAAAGAACCCCCTTACTTGCCTCTAGATCGTCTCCAGCTGTAAACCAGATAGTTCGGGGACGCCAGTCTTGATCCCGGAACCCCGAGCAACAGAGACACCGCCTTCGGGTAACGCCTTCTTCGTTTCCTATACTACTTGTTGTTCGAAAGGAGCCCTTCGGGACGATACCTTGGTATCAGCTCCCCTATTGGGCGATGAGTCCGGAGAAGGCATGTCACTCTCCATCATCTCTAGAAGAAGATCTCCTGAGGAGGAGAACGATTGAGAAACACCAAGCGTTAACCTGTGTGGACGAACATATACAGATGATTACTTCAGTAATAGGAAAAGAATGAGGTGCATTTAAAGTACCCCAGCCTCACTTACAGTCTGCCTCGAGGTTCTTCCTCGTCATCAAGCTCTACGGCAGCCCCGCTCGCCCTGCCCGAGCCGCTCGACGATAGTGTTTTTCCTCTCTTGGAAGGCTTCCCCTCCCGATCTTCGGAGGCGGCCCTCTTCTTGCCCTGGAGGGATCCCTCCACACTCTTGCCCTTGGGAAAAAGGACTTCGGTTTCCCCGAACGCAGCCACCTGGTACGGTGTCGGAATCAGCATTCTCATCAGCAGGACGGTCGCAGGGCCTTCGGGAAGAAGCGCCAGACACCAGATTAGCACCTTCTGGGTTAAACTCCCACATGCGGAGAGGCCGCTGCTGACATGGCATGATCCGATGGACTAGCATTACTTGAACGATGTTCATAAGATCGATGCCCTTCTTGGTAAGGCTTTGGATGCGACTTTGCAGAGTATGCACTTCATCAATGGATCCCCAGTCCAATCCCTTATTGACCCATGAAGCAAGCTGAATTGGAGGACTGGGTCGGAACGCAGGTGTAGCCACCCACTTGGGGCCCCGCGGCTCTTTGATATAAAAACACCCCTGTGGCCATAGGTCGGGAGATTTGGCGAAAGATCCTTCGGGCCAAACCGCGCTGGCCAGCTTGCCTATTATGACACTGCCACACTCTGCCTGCTCCTCCTCTGCCACCTGCCGCCTCACACCAAAGGTCTTGAGCCACAAACCAAAGTGCGGAGGAGTCCGGAGTAAGGCCTCGCACGTGAGGATAAATGTCGAGATGAGGAGAACAGAGTCCAGGGACAGATCATGAAAATCTAGCCCATAGTTGAACATGAGTACCCGGACGAAGGGGTTAAGCGCGAACCCTACCCCATGAAGGATGTGGGATACAAATACTACCCTCTCGCCAGATCTGGGGGCTGGTATGACTTGCCCTTGTGCCAGAAGCCGATGAAAGATTTCCGGGGTTAGATACCTCGCTATGCGGAGCTTCGCAATATTCTCCTCTATGACAGAAGAAGACACCCACCGGCCCTGACGGTTCGATCTGGACATGACTAGGGCTAGTGGCGATTAGAAACCGAGGGTTGGAACTTGGGGTGGCTGGGGTTGAGAAAGGAGCAAGCACAAGGGGAGAAGACGAGACTGGGTCTCTATGTAAAGGCCCCGAATACTGGGCGTCTCCCCCGGGGTCTCTAAACTTACCTATCACCAAGGAGTTGTACCCAGGGGATGGTTGGGTTACCCACGCCTGCATTAATGAAAATCCCGCAAATAAAGGGACACGATCTCTACCTTAAAGAGACGTGCCAGTAAAACCGTGCCCCGAGACGTGGGGCGGCTCGCTAGCCGATGGTTGGAAATAGTAACCGGGCAGGCATGATACGATGTCATGAACATTTGTCAACAAGTTGGGCCCGTGGGATATTATAGCCTCTGCAATTATATACACAGGTATGGATATACTTAATTCGTCCGAAGACTATTCTGAAGGAGGGAACCCGCCTTGCAATGCCGAAGACAAATCAGCACGCCGGACTCCTCGTCATTGAAAGCCAGGTTTAGGGGCTACTGAGGGAGTCCTGGACTAAGGGGTCTGTCGGTGTCAAAACCGGCGGATCTCGGGCAGGGGGTCCCGAAATGTGCGTCTAGGCCGGATGGTAACAGGGGCAGGGGACACGATGTTTTACCCAGGTTCCGGCCCTCTTGATGGAGGTAAAACCCTACGTCCTGCTTGATTGATATTGATGATATGGGTAGTACAAGAGTAGATCTACCACGAGATCAGAGAGGCTAAACCCTAGAAGCTAGCCTATGGTATGATTGTATGTTGTTGTCCTACGGACTAAAACCCTTCGGTTTATATAGACACCGGAGAGGGTTAGGGTTACACAAGGTCGGTTACAAAGGAGGAAATATCCATATCCGTATTGCCTAGCTTGCCTTCCATGCCAAGAAGAGTCCCATCCGGACACGAGACGAAGTCTTCAATCTTGTATCTTCATAGTCTAACAGTCCGGCCAATGGAGATAGTCCGGCTGTCCGGAGACCCCCTAATCCAGGACTCCCTCAGTAGCCCCTGAACCAGGCTTCAATGACGATGAGTCCGGCGCGCAGTATTGTCTTCGGCATTGCAAGGCGGGTTCCTTCTCCGAATACATCACAGAAGAATTTGAAAATGAGGATAGTGTCTGACCCTGCAAAATAAGTTCCACGTACCATTGTAGAAAGAATAATATTTTCGCAAATCTAATTTGCTGGCTTGTTTGGCAGCATGACACTATGTCATGGCCCAGTGATTATTCGAACCGTTTCTTTTAACTAGCCCCGCACATAACGCGAGGCAGTTTCTTGACATGTCTTGCCGAAGCGAAGATCGTGTTCCCCCAATTATGGGATTCTCTTTAATGCGGTCGTGGGTAACCCAACCGTGTCTAGGACTCCTAGATTATAGGCAAGTCCTAAACGCCTACAGAGAGGACGCTTGATATTCACCCTCTTTATAAAGGGACAAGGTTTTCGCTTTTTCCCTCTCGTGCTCAATCGAACCCTTCCCTCGCCTCGAGTTCTAACACCCAAAGCCCAGGTTAGGTGCTCCAGATCTTCAATCATGTCCGGATCCAGCCTTCAAGGCCGATGGATGCCCTCCTCCGTTACAGAAGAGGACATTAAGAAATTGAGGGAGGCCAAATACCTGACCGCCGAGGTTTCGCATAGGCTGCCTGCTCAAGGGCAGATCGTCCCTACCCCCGAACCCAACGAGAATGTCGTGTTCGTCTCCCACTTCCTCCGAGGTCTAGGCCTCACTCTGGATCCCTTCGTCAGGGGTTTGATGTTCTATTACGGGCTAGATTTCCACGATCTAGCTCCGGACTCCTTTCTCCCCATCTCGACATTTATGGTCGTGTGTGAGGCCTTCCTCCGCATTACCCCACACTTCGGCCTGTGGCTCAAGACCTTTGATGTAAAGCCGAAGATGATCCAGGGGCAACATGCAGCTTGCGGAGGTGCATCAATAGGCAAGATGGCATGATCTCCATGGCCGAAAGA
The DNA here is from genome assembly GCF_056163025.1 of Triticum urartu. Classification (NCBI taxonomy): domain Eukaryota; kingdom Viridiplantae; phylum Streptophyta; class Magnoliopsida; order Poales; family Poaceae; genus Triticum; species Triticum urartu. Next base: position 185,767,480 of record NC_141873.1, on the reverse strand, counting down.
TTCCTTTCCAGAGGTCTCCGAATTATGGCAACGGGAGTGGTTTTACGTCACGGCTCCCAGAAGTGCCGAGTGGGCGGCTGCCCCTGCTTCCCGCTCGGGCCCCCCACCACAACTGATGTCATGGATTAGCAGAGGTATGAGCTGGGGTCCAGCCAAGGACGTGCCTATGCTGCAAAGCCGCTCCAGGACTGGCTAACAAAGGCGAAGATGATTCGGTGTTTGGCCCCCCTCCTTGAGGGTTTGGAAAATCCGGTATTGGAAAAGATGCTCGAGGTCGCACCTTGTGCGAGGCCCTCGAAGGAAGATACGGGGGGGGGGGTCCCCATCGCTGCCCATTCCAACTGAGGGAATGAGCGTCTCCATGAAGGAGGATAACCGGGGGAGGAAAAGGACCGCTTCCGAGGATCCGGAAGCTGGAGCCTCCAAACGGGAGAAGAAGTCTCCCATAGAGGGTCCTTCCTCGGGGGGTGCTTTTTCCGCACAAAGTCCGTGGGGGGATCAACCCCTCATAAGTGATCCAAAATACTTTTAGTAGTAAAGGTGAGCTATATTTTTTCTGAGAAAATAACCACCGCATATATCTTGCAGTTCGGGCCTTAGCCCCTCTCAGCTGGGCTCGTCTTCAGGGGATCTTCTTCTAGAGAGGATGGAGAGCAAAACCCCTCCCCCGGACTCCTCCGCTCAAAAAGCGCGCGACCCCGAAGTGTCGTCACGGAGGGCCTCTCCGGATTCGGTGAGGCCAGAAGACAAACCCGTAGACCCCCGAAGTCCCCAGCGTCTGGCTCCCGAAGAGAGCAGACAAAACAGTCCGGCACCGTCTGGTATGCGGTCGAACATTCTGAGGGAGCTGGTGGGGCGAGTGGCCATCTCATAAGAACACCGTATGCTGATGGGTACGGTGATGGAGAGAATTTCGTCCGCCGAAAGCGGATTACATGACAGGCTTTGAGGTACGTGAGATAATATGTGATAGTACTGCACATGTTAGGTGTGCCCTGTGTAGATAGTAGCCCCTGAGACTCTGGTTGTCATCGAGAACAACAGCGAACAGAGGATCATATTCCCAGGCAATAACCAGACTGCCCCTATGTGCAGGTGGTGGAAGGTCCGGTGGCTAGCCGGACTAGTGAGTTTGCCAAATTAAAATGGCAACTAGATGCGGCAGACGCCGACATCGAGCTTGTTAACAAGAGGCTTGACGAGGCATAGGATAAGTGTTATTATCTGGTGAACGTCACATAGTAAGAGAAGCATGATGCCAGTATCTTTAATATGTTGTGACTGCAGATGGAGCTGCCACCATGGAAACCTTGCGGGCAGAACTTGCCCGAGCCAAGGAACAAGCGAGGATTAGTAATGCGGATGCTTTGAAGGCGGCCAAAGAGTTGAAAGCCAAGAAGGCCGTGCATTGCGAGAGCCAAGAGAAGATGGCGAAGATGGTCGTAGAATTAAAAGACACTGCCGACCGTTGCCGGGTCCTTGAAAAAGAAAACCGAGCGAAGGCAACGGACCTTGAGAAGGCCACGATGGCGGACAAAGACACCCGTTCTGCTATGGGAGCGAAGAAGGAGGAGCTGCAGGAAGCCGGGGATATTGCGGCTGGGAAACCCTTCATGTTATGGAGGAAGTTCGGAGATCCACGGTATGCCCCTTTGGATCGGCTATGGAGTTCGGCAGATGCGTATATGGATTTGGCGGCGAGTGCTGCCGATGCTGCCAAGTATTTCCAAGGTCAGACAGATCATGGAGTGGAAAAGTTGTTCTGTTCGCAATTCAACGTTCCAGAGCGTCCACTTTCATTGACTGACCAGCTAGCCGAATGGGCCGAACTGAATAGGTTGTCCGGACTCGCCATGAGGTCTGTTGTGGATCAGCTATGGCCGGAAAAGCCAAAGCCGAACAACTATTTCAGCTTAGTGCAGCAGTTCCTTGGTGCGGTGTCGCGCATTAATGCGATGAAGAGGTCGGCGTGCATAGAAGGCTCGTGGATGGCCCTTGCCCGTGTTAAAGCATACTGGGTGGAGATGGACGCTACCACTGTTGCGGTGCAGGGTTCGGCCATAGGCCGAGTGGTTGCCGAGCATTATTTCGAGGAGGTTCTTGAGGGTGCTCGTTTTATAGAGGCCCAGTGCTCGAAGAATATTATGTTTGAGTGATATGTATTCTCACTGTAAACACAATGCTTTTATGAAGTTTTTGTAAGGCTATGATTATACTTTTGCCTGAAAGTAGTATGATGCCTCCTTTGTGGCCGTTTATGTATACATGTGTATAACCTGAAAGATTGCAGCCGTCGGCTTCAACCCCCACGCATATAATGTGGAGGTGCTCGCAAAAAACATGTGTTCACACTTAACCCAATGTCTTGGTCCTATTAAGGAGGTGATAGCGTAGCGAGCGAGGCAACCAGACTATAATGCTTTAACACTTTCACTTAGCCATAGGAGTTTGACAGTGGGGCTACTAGATAACCCCTGGTAGCTCCACACTCTCCCGATCGCGGGGTGCATACATGCCTGGCCGGAAAACGGCCCTTCGTTATGGTGGAGGAATTCTAACATTCCAATAGGTCATCGAGTGGTTGACCAGTCTCATGCTATATCATGACAGTCAGTTTTCGGCTTTCTCTACTAAGGTGCTCGTCCGGATGAACCAGGGCACAATCGTAGTAGTTCTCCTGGTGCTACCTTAGCCGATAAAGCGGAACGTAAGGCACCAAATGTGACACCCCAAATTTTTGACCTTGTTTTATTAATTAAAATTTTGCCAGGAAATTAAAACTTTTATTTTCTGGGCTCCCTTTTTATTTTTGAACCTTTTTCTCCCTTCATTTATGGAGTTTTTCCCCAAAGTGAAAACTTTTCAAATATATTTTTGGACTTGTTTAACCTCTCAAGAAAAACTTTTCTTTTATTAGTAGAACTAATTACATAATTAATTTGCTTGATCTTTATTTTCTTGAAAAATGGTTTTTCCAAGTTTACATGGCCATATTTGAACTACAACAATTTTATAAATTCACTTAAAGTTCCAACCAAAATTTGGCGATGTCATGTGATGTTTTTAAATCACTTTTATGCAAAAATATCTTTTATTCTTGTAATATTTTGAGCTCTGCATCAATTTTTCTTCTTTGGTCCAGAGTGCAATTTTGCACTACAACCCATTTAGATATTTCTTTCTAGCCTCCACCAAAGTTACGGGATGTTGATAGTAACATATGATTCAACATTATGCGAAAACCTAGTGCTGTTCTTTGAAAATTTTGAGTGAATCAACCTCTTTTCCATTCTGGTCCAGCCTTGTGATTTCTACTACAACCCTATTTATTTTTGCTCCAGTAACCTTGTGCCTTCTCCTACATGTAGACAGCCCTACCAAACCCCTAAGTCCAGGAGCGTGCACCCATTTGAATATTTCTGGTTCATGAAATACTGCCATTGATCTCCTGTCCAGAACTGGAGTTTTGCAAAACTTGCACTAACAAGTTTGTGCTTTTCACAAACTAACCTCACCACTTTCTTATGCATCCAATGAGACCACCATCTGGAGATTTTGGCCCCTCCAAGAAATGCCTAGGTGCCTGTGGCATTTTGTCAAACACCTTAAGTGCATGAACAGCTTTGACATGAATTTCATCATTGCACTGTGAACTTGCACCTCTGATCAAACTAACATGTCCACTAGACTCCCAGTTACTCCTAACCTAGGTCTGCTAAGTGCCAGCCTCACCCAAGCCCTGTGGCATGCATTGGCATTTCGTCGAGCACGTTCCGTGCGTGCTTTGGGCGCGAGCAGAGCATGCGTTTTGCACGTACCACGCCCGAGCCAACGCGTCGTGCCCCTGGTTTTACCCACTGCAGAGCCGCTCCACGCACTCCCCTTCTCACCGCATCACGCCAAGCCGCCCCTCGCCACGTCCCCGGCAAGCCAGGAGCTAGCCGCCATGGCCGCCCGACAGCCCCTGCTCATGTCGGCGCCGCCCGAGCCTCTCCCGCTCGCCACTTGCCCCCTGGAACAGCGCGAGCTCATCCACAAGCGTGTCCACTAGCGCTCGTCGCCGCCACGATGCCCTAGCTACAGAATGGCGATCGTCGGCGACCTTATCCGCGGCCACCGTCGGAACCGACCCCGATCGCCTATTTAAGGAGCCCCGAGCTCGTCTCCGCACGCAGGCAGTCCCAAGCCATCTCCGACAACCACGGCCACGGCCACTGCCTCGTTCATTCCGGCACCACCAGGGCCTCCCCCTTTCCGTTCTCTTCACCAAGAACTCCCTCTTCCTCCCATGAACCATTCCCCCTGCTCGATTTTGATCGGGACTCACCGCGGGAGAAAAATCACTTTGCCCGACGGCCACCGTCCGCCGCGAAGCTCGCCGCCGGCAGCTCCGTCCACCCCCGAGACCGTAACGACTACCGGAGTGACCGTCTCGATCCGCTGAGCCCGCGGGTGACCTTCGTTTCCCGAACGATGCCGCCGTTCGCCGGCGAGCATCGCCGGAGTCCCGCCTCCTCTCGGGGCAGAGGAAGAGGTGGGAGGTCGACTAGTCAAACCTGACCAGTGGGTCCCCCGGGCCCACTGTCAGTGACTCACGCGCCGCCCACGCTGGATAAGTGGAGGCATAAAGGCTCAAGTACGTCTCCTCTGTGCGAAAGCGTAATTCCATTCAAACCGTTTTCTTTTCTGGATTTTCTTTTAAAAACAGATTTTGACCAGAGCTTTGACTGTCTATAACTTTTTAAATATAACTCCAAATGAATTGATCCTTTTTCCTACATCTCTCAAATTCTGTCTAGTTTATTTTAAGATTTATTTGAAAATTTTCCAAACAACTTTTTTGTACTGTTTTTGAAATATGTTTTATTTGCATATTTTTGAAAATAGGATTTTTGAAGAGAAGAAAGCTTTCAAAAGATTTGGAGTGCACCCTGCCTTTCCACACCATGAAGGCAAGCATTCTGAACCCTGGCATAATATTTCTGGTGTGTTAGTTGATACGATTATAGCACCACCTCATTTTGGAGAACTCGTTATTTTATGTGGTGATACGATCATTTGCATGAATGCATATTAGTGATTTTCCTTGCTGTTGCGAATGTATATACTTGTGATGGTAATCATCCTCATGTGCCTTGCATGCATGCCGGAAAGGAATCCGGGAAAGCCTCTGCCTTGGGTAGGAGTGAGCTTGTCGCCGGTCCCCGTCGGGACGGTTATGTCCGGTATGGCATAGTAAGGTATAATGGGTGGTGATTTCGTCGGTTGAAATATATTTGATATACATGTCATGCAGGGAACTCATAAGCCTCCTGAGTCGGCCATAGATCGAGTCTTGTTCCGGTAACCCCCATACTTGTTTCGTACTGCCACTGGTCCCTACTGTAGGTGGGGTATGGTTCAGTAAGTTGTTAACCCTTGTCTTGGCACACACCGTACAGAGAGGCCATGGTGGAAGATACCGGTTGTAGCCGGTAGGCATGCCACCTGGTCCGGGGGCATGGGTGTATCCAGTTGGGACCGAGAGGGGGGCACCCCTTAGAGCGCGCGATAGAAATTTGATCCCATGCTACGCGAGGTTGTAGCCTCCCCACTTAAAGTTTTGCTTAGCAGGTGTCATGGGTGATTCTAGACACGAGTAAAAGCTGGTGTGTGCAAGTCAGGTGTGTTTCAATTAAAAGATCGTAGACGGAATTAGTCCGATGGACTAAAGGAATCCGTTACTCGTGGGTAAAGAGTACACTCTCTACAGAGATATTAAACCTATTCGAATAGCCGTGTCCATGGTTAACAATTACAGTCTGGGATCGGTCAAGTGTCGGTCTTAGTGTCGGTCTTCGGAGGAGAAACCACTAAACTCGAATATTGATGATGACATGTGATATATGATGGTTATGATTGTTATCATTATGGACTAACCGTTTGCATTGTTTGAAATAATGAATATCCCTGGGACGGTACCACCTCCTGGATATTCACTATGATTATAAGCCCTTTATGCAGCGTCGCTCAGACGCCCGACTGTGGCATGTTTGTTATTTCATTTTCTCTTAAGCCCCTTACGTGGTGTCGCTAAGATGCCCGACTGAGGCATGCTCACTTTTACTATCCTTTCGAGACGTCGCTTCAGACATCCGATCGGTGCATTTTATTTCTATTCTGTCATTGCATATTCCGATTGCATATAAATAACCTGCTTGCATGCATCAAGATTTTATTTATGACTGACGATGTGATCATAGAATATTTCAGTGTATGTTGATCAATTATATTATACCTGTGTTCTTAATGTTTGCGAGTACATTCAAAGTACTCACTGGCTTGTCCCTGGCTATTGTCTTGGCTAGATTGCTTGCTTGGAGAGGAGCGTGGCGATGACAGCCTCGGGACCTAAGCAACGGTGATAGCAGCCTCGCGAAGATAGGAGTTAACCTGGTCAGCTGTTCCTGTGGGAAATGGAGTCCCATAGACCGTGGTGATCAACAAACCGCTTCCGCCCTCAACCACTAGAAACCATTTGATGTACTCATAGGCCACAATGGTCTTGTACTACATATTTTGCACTTTTGCTTGGAATTTCTGTAACAAGTCGGTGCCTCATCAGCTAACAGTAATCCTGGGGCTGGTGAGCACAACGGCCCTTTTCTGGAAATTAGAGCCCAGAAAACCGGTCGTGACACCAAAACACAGGAGCTGGGCAAACCCAACATTTGACCAAAGACAATGATTCGGAGCTGATGCATATAAGTCCAAACTCGCGACGCCGAACACTCCCTAAGGTATTCGGTCCTTATTGTATAAAGCGGGCCTAAATAGTGCCCTTTGTAAGAAGCCCCTTGTGTCCAGGTACGTGCATTATTCTGACGTGGCCACATGCCAAGACGTCAGCATCCTTCTCAACTGTGCTGAGAATTCGGTGGATATGTATCAACAAGAGACAGTAAAAAAGGTTTACATAGGGTCTTAATCTAAAAAGAATCCTTGGAGCGGGTCCCTACTACATGTCTGCGCCTGTGTCTTCGTTGTGCCGTATCCTAGACGGGTGTAGCACGATGATCATCTGTAAAAGAGAGGAACTTAGGCGAAAAAGTTGTCATGCAAAAAGATAGTTTTTAAAGAAACCATGTATAATTCAAGATGAGTAAAAATTGCCACTTGTCTGCACGCGTTGAGCCCCTTGTATTTGTAATAGGGGTGTCACCATTGATCCGGTATGAATTACATATAGCTGTGCCGGACTCGTTTAACCGTGTCCGAGGTCTTGACGACCTGTTAAATGCTTTAGTTGGTCAGGCCATTTTTAGTGTGCGGCTACCAAAGCAGCCGCACTCTCTTCGGCACGTAAAGATCGCTTAATACTTCCGTTTATTGTAATGATGCCACGTGGGTTGGGCATCTTGAGTGTGAGGGAAGCGTAGTGAGGTATTGCATTAAAGCGAGCGAAAGCTTCGCGTCCGAGTAGTGCTTGATAGCCACTTTGGAACGGAGCGATGTGGAAGGTTAATTGTTCGCTATGGAAGTTATCAGGGAAGCCGAATATAACCTTTAGTAGCAGGGAGCCTGTGCAATGGGCCCCTGGGTCTGGCGTTACTCCTTTAAAGGTAGTATTGCTATAGCAATTTTTTGTTGGGTCTATCCCCATTTCGCTGATTGTATCCTGATATATCAGGTTTAGACTGCTGCCAACGTCCATCAGGACTCGTGTGAAGTAGTATCCGTCAATTATTGGTTCTAATACCAGGGCAGCCCATCCTGCACGCCGGATACTTGCTGGGTAATCACGATGGTCGAAAGTGATCGGTTGAGACGACCAGTGGCAGGACTCCGCGGTGATAGGCCTTTGGGCATATTTTTCTGGGAGTGCCGTTTTGTTTCTTCCGTTGATCACATGTAACACGTTTACTGTTTTGACTTCTGGTGGAAAATTCTTTTGTTCCCCAGTGTCTTGCTTGAGAGGCTCATCCTTGTCTTCGCTTGGTGTATCCTCTCCCTTGTGTACGGCATTGAGCTTGCCGAACTGCTTGAAGACCCAACATTCTCTGTGGGTATGACTAGCGGGTTTACTAGGGGTGCTATGGATCTGTCATATTTGGTCCAGAATTTTGTTTAGGCTAGACAGTTCGTCTCTGGCACCTTTAGAGGGTGGCTTTTGCTGACCATGCCGAGAGCTTTTGAATCCGGCGTTTACTGTCGTGCTCTTCGTGATGTCTTCTTTATTCCGGCGTTTGTTATTGCTATTGCGTCGTGATTTCCCGTTTCCATCTCTAACTTCAGATGTACTGGGGTCGCTGGTGCTGCATCTGGCTAGCCAGCTGTCCTCACCCGCGCAAAAGCGGGTCATGAGGCTTGTTAATGCTGCCATTGTTCTCGGCTTTTCTTAGCCGAGGTGTCTGGCAAGCCATTCGTCACACACGCTATGCTTAAAAGTTGCCAAGGCTTCGGTGTCCGAACAGTCGACAATTTGGTTCTTTTTAGTAAGAAACCTGTTCCAAAGTTTTCAGGCTGACTCTCCGGGCTGTTGAGTTATATGACTCAAATTGTCCGTGTCCGGAGGTCGGACATAAGTCCCTTGAAAATTTGCCCGAAAAGGGTCTTCGAGCTCTTCCCAGCTTCCAATGGAGTTTTCGAGGAGGCTTTTAAGCCAGTGACGAGTTGGTCATTTTAGCTTGAGGGATAAGTACTTGATGGCATGGAGATCATCTCCTCGAGCCATATGGATATGGAGGACATAGTCCTCAATCCAGACCCCAGGGTCTGTTGTTCTGTCGTATGCCTCTATGTTTACGGGTTTGAATCCCTCTGGAAATTCATGGTCCAACACCTCGTCGGTGAAACATAGGGGGTGTGCGGCACCCCTGTATTTGGGTGTACCGCGCTGTTCGGATGTTTGTTGTGTTGCATCGTATGCTGGGGCATGCTTGCGTGGTCCATAGATGGATCTGGTTGCGACGTCCTTTTGGTGTGAGCCCTCGCGTGGATCGCGTATTGGCTTGTGAGTGGTGTTGTTTTCTGCTCGATGTTGGTCGTGAGGTCGTCTATCTGGCCAAGTGGCTGTTTTGATTTTTGGTTGTGGGGGGTCTGAGGCCTCCTCATCGAATTCAGGTAGCAACTTCCGCTTTGGGTAGCTCTTGGTGGGGCGATTGTCGCCGTACTTCGCTGTTGTGTTGAGTACTTTACTCCATCTGATTTGGAGTGTGTCCTGCGCAGCCTTGAGCCATTGCTTCTACTTTTTCAGACTCCTCGCGGTGGCAACAAGCCTTTGACAGGCGTTTTGCTGCTCCCGGTGTCTGCCTGGCGTTATGTCTCCGGACTATTATCTTTGACAGAATTAGTTAGTTCAGTTTGATTCTCCGTATTGCCGTAGTCCGGCAGCGGTTCGCCCTGCTCCAACACTGGGTCTGTATGATCATTATTTCTGCCGAGGCGGGATTTGGAGTAGCGCTTGCGCTGCCGCTTTGACTGATTCTCGAGGGAACAAGCCTTCAGTGCGTCATTTCGTTCCTCGTCGTCGTCTTCTTTTGGTGTGTCCACCATGTATACGTCATATGATGAGGTGGACGTCCAACGCCGTGTGGGCGGTGGTTTTTCTTCACCTCCCGCAACGTCATCCATACCGTCGATGTCTTCGGAGTCGAAGTCGAGCATGTCGGTTGAGTCATCGACAGTAGCTATTAAGTGGGTGGTGGGTGGGCGTTGAATTTCTTCGTCGTCCGCGTCCCCATCCTGTTGGCCATAATCCGGCCAGGGCTCTCCTAACAAAGAGAGAGACCTTAGTGAATTCAGAATGTCGCCGAAGGGCGAGTGCTGAAAGATATCCGCGGAAGTGAATTCCATGATCGGCGCCCAATTAGATTGGATTGGTAGGGGCGTGGATGGTTCGGAGTCCGGAAAAGAGTCCGGCACCTTGGAATCACGGGTTGTGCAGAGGGTTAGGCTGGTGTTCGGCTCGATCGTCGTCGAGACTGCAGCCCCTGAGGTGGTGTCTAGCCACCCGTCCTCGATTGGTGTAGTTGGCTCCGAACTAAGGGTCGGAGCTGATGCGGGCGCGGCCTCTAGGGTACTATTCGGCGGCAGAGCTAGGTCATACCTATTGCGACAGTCCGGCGCGCCCGGTTGTGGCTCAAATCCGTCGAAGATCAAGTCTCCGCGGATGTCGGATGTGTAGTTCAAACTTCCAAATCTGACCTGATGGCCAGGGGCGCAGCTTTCAATCTGCTCCAGATGGCCAAGCGAATTAGCCCGCAGTGCAAGGCCGCCGAATACGAAGATCTGTCCGTGGAGAAAAGTCTCACCCTTGACCGCATCGCTATCGATGATAGTAGGAGCCATCAAGCCTAATGGCGACGACACAGTGGAACTCTCAATAAAAGCATCAATGTCGGTGTCAAAACCGGCGGATCTCGGGTAGGGGGTCCCGAACTGTGCGTCTAGGCCGGATGGTAACAGGAGGCAGGGGACACGATGTTTTGCCAGGTTCAGGCCCTCTTGATGGAGGTAAAACCCTACGTCCTGCTTGATTCATATTGATGATATGGGTAGTACAAGAGTAGATCTACCACGAGATCAGAGAGGCTAAACCCTAGAAGCTAGCCTATGGTATGATTGTATGTTGTTGTCCTACGGACTAAAACCCTTCGGTTTATATAGACACCGGAGAGGGTTAGGGTTACACAAGGTCGGTTACAAAGGAGGAAATACCCATATCCCTATTGCATAGCCTGCCTTCCACGCCAAGTAGAGTCCCATCCGGACAGAAGACGAAGTCTTCAATCTTGTATCTTCATAGTCTAACAGTCCGACCAATGGAGATAGTCCGGCTATCCAGAGACCCCCTAATCCAGGAATCCCTCAGGGTCCTCGGGCGTCTGGCCTGTTATCCATGGGCCGGACTAATGGGCTGTGAATACATGAAGGCCGAAGACTCCACCATGTCCGGATTGGACTCTACTTGGTGTGGAAGGCATGATTGGTGACCGAAGATTCCTTTTTATGTAACCGACTCCATGTAAACCCTAGATTCCCTCGGTGTCTATATAAACCCTAGATTCCCTCGGTGTCTATATAAACCGCGGCCTTAGGACGGCGCTCCCTCGGCCTCGGCCGCCCCACTAGTAAGCAGTGATCCCGATGCTCCGGCCAACCCTGCAGACCGTAAAACCCGTGAGGAAGGTGTTCCTAAGGCCATGGCTGCCTCATCAACTGGCAAGGCTCCTGAGGACCCTCAACCCCAGGATTGTTAGGAACCCGCCAATGAATCCACCCTCATCGAGCAACCAGTGTACTTCGTCAGCATGGTGTTACGTGATGCTCATGCTTGCTATCCCACGTTGCAAAAGCTCTTGCTCTTGCTCCTCGCTGCCTCCCGAAAACTGCGCCACTACTTCCAAGGCCACCCAGTCAAGGTTGTCTGATCTTACCCCCTGGAGAGAGTCCTCCGTTGCCCTAATGCCGCCGGAAGGGTCGCCGAATGGAATATCAAACTCCAGGCCTTCCAGTTGGAGTTCAGCACTACCAGAATCATCAAGGGTGCGGCCCTCACCGACTAGGTGGTGGAATGGACTGACGTTTATGACCGATAAGTAGGTGAGGACCGCTCCCTCTACCCGGAAAGCGAACCACCAGATGGTTGGGTCATGTACTTTGATGGCATGTTCTCGCGCCAGGGTGCGGGGGCTGGAGCCGTGCTCATATCGCCCACCTAAGACAAGCTCTACTACACCGTGCAGCTCTGCTTCCATCAGGGCGAGAACGTCTCCAACAACATCGGGGAATTTGAAGGCCTCATCGCCGGCCTCAAGGCTGCCACAGCTATGGTGGTGAGGCGCCTCACCATCAGGGGCGACTCCCAGCTCCTTGTCAACTTCTCCAACAAAGCGTACAAGACGAAGGACGAGCACATGGAGGCATACCTCGAGCAGTTACGCAAAATTGAGAAACGATTCTTGGGTCTGTAATTCCAGCTTGTACTGCGCGACACGAACAAGGAGGCATACGACATCACCAAGAGGGCATCTCGGCACCTTCCTTAGGAGCCTAACATCTTTGAGGAGCGGCTCTTCAAGCCATAGGCAGCTTCCCCCGCCACGGCACCAGCACCGCCTCAGGAGGAGCTCCCCCCAGCACCCCTCTCAGGTGCCCCAGCCTGCGGCCCAACCTCGGGAGCCCGTCAGCTCCTCGTGCTTGAGCCTCGGGAGGGGTGCTGGACTGACGAGTTCAAGGTGTACATGGTCCAAGGCAACTTGCCGGAGAAGGAGGAGGACGCAGAATGTGTGTGATAACTCACAAGTATAGAGGATCACAACAGTTTTCGAGGATAGAGTATTCAACCCAAATTTATTGATTCAACACAAGGGGAGCCAAAGAATATTCTCAAGTATTAGCAGCTGAGTTGTCAATTCAACCACACCTGGAAACTCAATATTTGCAGCAAGGTATTTAGTAGAAAAGTAATATGATAATAATGGTAATGGTAGCAAAAGTAATATTTTTGGTTTTATAGTGATTGTAACAGTAGCAATGAAAAAGTAAATAAGCAAAGAACAATATATGAAAAGCTCATAGACATTGGATCGGTGATGGAGAACTATGTCGGATGTGATCGATCATGAACAATTATAACATAGGGTGACACAGAACTAGCTCCAGTTCATCAATGTAATGTAGGCATGTATTCCGAATATAGTCATACGTGCTTATGGAAAAGAACTTGCATGACATCTTTTGTCCTACCCTCCCGTGGCACCGGGGTCCTATTGGAAACTAAGGGATATTAAGGCCTCCTTTTAATAGAGTACCAGACCAAAGCATTAACACATAGTGAATACATGAACTCCTCAAACTACGGTCATCCCCGATATGTATCCCCATTATTGTCACTTCGGGGTTAACGGGTCATAACACATAATAGGTGACTATAGACTTGCAAGATAGGATCATGAACTCACATATATTCATGAAAACATAATAGGTTCAGATCTGAAATCATGGCAGTCGGGCCCTAGTGACAAGCATTAAGCATAGCAAAGTCATAGCAACATCAATCTCAGAACATAATGGATACTAGGGATCAAACCCTAACAAAACTAACTCGATTACATGATAAATCTCATCCAACCCATCACCGTCCAGCAAGCCTACGATGGAATTACTCATGCACGGCGGTGAGCATCATGAAATTGGTGATGGAGGAAAGTTGATGATGACAATGGTAACGGATTCCCCTCTCCAGAGCCCCGAACAGACTCCAGATCAGCCCTCTTGAGAGAGTTTAGGGCTTGGCAGCGGCTCCATATCGTAAACCGCGACGAATCCTTCTCTCTTATTTGTTTCTCTCCGAAAGTGAATATATGGAGTCAAGGTGGACTTCGGTGGAGCATCAGGGGGCCCACGAGGCCGGGGGCACGCCCCCACCCTCGTGGACAGGTTGTGGGCCCCTTACATGGATTTTTCTTCTAGTATTTTTTATATATTCCAAAAATAATCTCTGTTAATTTTCAGGTCATTTCGAGAACTTTTATTTTCGCACAAAAATAACACCATGGCAATTCTGCTGAAAACAGTGTCGGTCTGGGTTAGTTCCATTCAAACCATGCAAGTTAGTGTCCAAAACAAGGGCAAAAGTGTTTGGACAAGTAGATATGACGGAGACGTATCAGTGTGGCCCGCCAGGCCACAGCTTACTGCATCAGGGACGATGAGCTCTATCGAAAATTGCCAAACGATGTTTCTCTATGCATCTCTAGGGAGAAGGGATGTGAGATGTTGGCTAACATACATGGTAGGGACTACAGGCATCACTCTTCATCGCGCACCCTCATAGGCAAGGCATTCCATAGCGGATTCTACCGGCCCATGGCGCTCAATGATCATGCGAGGCCTGCCAGTTCCATGCCAAGCAGATCCACCAGCCCGCCTAGGCCCTCCATACCATCCTGCTCTCATGGCCGTACGACGGTCTAGGGGCTGGACATCCTGGGCCCGTTCCCACGAGCGCTCGGCGGCCGCTACCTCTACGTCGCCATCGACAAGTTCACTAAGTGGGCCGAGGTAGAGGTCGTCTGCACCAGCTCGGCCGGCTCAGCCATCAAGTTCATCAAGGGCCTCGTGATTTCATTTGGGATCCCTAATCGTATCATCACTGACAATGGCTCGCAGCTCACCAGCAACCTTTTCAAAACATATTGTGCTAATCTTGGAACGCAGATATGCTACGCTACAGTGGCGCACCCTCGGAGCAACGGTTAGGCTGAGCGCGCCAACGCCGAGGTCCTGAGAGGCATCAAGGCAAGGACCTTCAAGAAGAAGCTCGAGGCCTACGGCAGGGGCTGGCCCGACGAGCTCCAGTCCGTGCTGTGGTCCATCCACACCATCGCGGCCAAGCCGACGGGCGCCACTCCATTCTTCCTCATCTATGGAGCTGAAGCTATTCTCCCTCACGAGGTCAGGTATCGCTCCACACGGGTCTTGGCATTTAACAAGGCATGCTAGGACACCACGCGAGGGATGGACCTCGTGCTGGGGGAGGAACGGTGCCACCAGGCCTCGCTCCGAGCTACGAGGTACCAGCAGGCGCTAGGGCGGTACCACTGCCGCAACGTCCGCTCCAGGATGCTCTAGGTGGGTGATCTTGTCCTGAGGCGGTTGCTCTCCAGGGAAGGGCTGTATAAGCTCTCGCTCATGCGGGAGGGCCCATTCAGGATTGCCCGTCTCTCCAGGCCTGGCTCCGCGGGCCTGGAGACGCACGACGGGATCCCCATCCAGAACTCCTAGAACATCGAGCACCTCTGGAAGTTCTACCCATGAAGCAAGGCCCCATGCCTATGAAGGTATCTGATCATGACACTCTCACTTAATAATGAGTTGGGGCTATACATGCCCCAGAGTTTCATGAGCGCCGCCATTTGGCCTCACGGGGACTCCCACCCATGGCCTAGTGGAGGACCCATGCTCCCCGCTGGTGGGAAGACAAGAAGACTAGTCTAGGTGCTGGACGTGGATGTTCTTTGCTTGCTTTCTGTAGCTAGTTTTTGATTTCTTGAAGGAATTTGGAGCTTTCATGTTTTTTGTTTGCTAGAGCTGGAATTTTCTCTTTTTCATTTTCCTTTCCGAACCTGTCCCGGGACGAGCGGTAGTTGCCCGTCACTATTCCTCACGCGTCCAGCGCGCGGAGGCAAGTTAGGTGTGTATGCCTAGGCTCGCCCGCAACTACACCTCGCCGAAGCTATGTTTAATCTTTGGAGGACCTCAAGGTCTCGGACCTCGTGACCGCCTTTGTGGCGCGCCAACTGCTCCCTCTTCAATCCCGACCTCACATGATCAGCCAGATGAGTGGGCATCGAGACCCGTGCCGGATGTGCACCAAGGAGATGTCGGACACGGAGGTGGCCTGGCTGGTGAACCACATCTCGAACTGCAAACTATCGGAGGCGGAGTGGCAGTTCGGCAAGTGGCCATACTCCCTCGCACACCCGCCGCCCGTGGTGAGTCTTTAACTATGTTTTCTCTTTATTTGCCGGGCCCTGCTTTGCTGCCTGATCCGTCGGTCACGACGCAGATCTTCACAACCCAGTCGGCAGCCGATGACCTGGAGCAGGGTCATGAGTACCAGCCAGACCGGGCAGTGAGTGATGCAGACGACCCCGACTTGGTGGCGGCCGCCCTGGAAGAAGGCGACGCCACAGGCGGCGCTGGCAGAGTAGGCGGCTCCGAAGGAGGCGGCGTCGAGGATTGGCCAGATAACGATTAGGAGGAGGCAGAGCCACGCCGCCCGCACGGCGCCGACAATGCGGGCGCGGGCTCCTCAGCCGCGCCGACTGCACCAGGCGGCGCGCCGAAGCGTCGAGCCGACTTGTTGGTGTTCGGCAGCCAGCCGAGAAGCCGAAGAATACGGCCGCTGCGACCAGACCGCAGGAGGCCATCGCGAAGGCGGCCTAGTTCCATAGGGCCCTGGAGCAGCCTCAGATGGTGTCCGCTTAAGTGCTTGATTTCTCTTGTGTTTTCCTTTTGTCTTTCTTGTGCATTTTTTTAGATTCCTCTTGTCTTGCTTGATCAGGGCCCCTCGCACTCTTGAGCGGGCTGCCTCTGCTTCCGTGATCGGGGCGGCGGAGGGCTCCACCAACACCCGCCGCGTACATCACAGCCCTAGATCAACTGTTGCTTGTCCTTGCTTGATCATCATGTTACATCATGTCTAAATTTTATTTAAAACTGAAATGGGGATGTTCAAACCCTATCAGCAAATGGAATTCAAACAGGATCAACTAAAATAAATTACAAGAACCCAAAATGGTCTTAGAAAAATGTTCATGATTTTTGGAAAATGCTGGAAACAGCAACCAGAGGTGATGCACATTTTTCCTAGCCATCTTGGATTCTACTTCAACACATATTGCATTTGATTGGGGCTCGAAAACATTGCTATAAATTTTTGACAGCTCCAAATATTCTGAGAAATATTGAGGGACAGTGGATTAATTGAGAGAGTGCCCAAAAATATTTTTAGAATTATATAAAAATGATTTGGTGTTAAACTAAATCAATATAGAGGCAAACAAATAGAAAAAAGAAATAAAAGACAGAGAGAGAGAGACTCACCTGGCAAACTATAGTGCGGCCCAGCCCACCTGGGCCACCCCTGTCGTCTTCCCCTACCAAGAGGACGTGCGCGTTGCCACAGCACGCCGGCACGTGCCCCAGACACATCCTAATTGCCGCTTCCCCCTCGACACCCTGGAGATGCCACATGACACCCCCTAGAGTCGTATGGATCCCCCACTCCTCCTCTCCCGTCCTCTGCTCTCTCCCTACAGCGCACCCGAGCGCACTCGTCTTGGCCGCTCGCTGCCACCGTAGGCACTGCCTCCTCCTCATCCCCTCGACGTGCCATAGAGCTCTGCCACGACCTCTTCTTCATCTCCCTCGAGCTACACGTCTCCGGGCGCCCTGCCCCGCCATCGTGGCCTCAACTTCAACCTCGAGCGTCTAAGATCGTCTTCGCCACCCTACTCAGCTCTGGCCTCCCCTGAGCTAGCTGACCTCCTCTTCGTCTCCGTCGTGAGCTCCTCCCCCGACCCCCCTGCTTCCCCATCTCGCTTGCATGCCGTAGTCGCAATCTAGCCTGAGACCAAACCGCGCTGCCGCTCGAGCTTCTCACCGCCATGGCCACCGTCACCCCAACTCCCAAACGAGCACTCCCACATGCTCACCGCCCCACGCAGGAGCTATAGGAGACAAGCACGCCACCCCACAACCACCGCAACCCCGTTCCTGAGTGCGCCTGAACTCCGGCCGCCACCGAGGTCGACGCCGCACTCAACCCCAGCCATTCCAGCCCCTCCCGCTTGAACTGCTCGATGCGCGTGAGCCTCGGTTGCGCGTAGCACTAATCCACTGTCCAAATGGTCGCCTGTGGGCTATTTGGGACGTGCTCCACCACGTCTGGACTCGCCGGCATAGAGTCATTGGTGGGTTTGTCCCGCTTTGACCCCGGCTGGACCCCACGTGAGACATGATATGTGGGGCCGGCTCCTAACTGAATTAGTTTATGTTTTAATTAGTGCTAATCACCGCTGTTAGGGGTTAGTCACCTTGCTAACTAACTCTATGTCACTGACATGTGGCCCCAGGCCCCTCACTAACCTAGGTTACGGTTAGATTAATGTTAATTTACTTGGTTAGTTAGGTTAGTCATTGACCAGTGGCCCCCACTGGTCAGGTTTGACCTAGAGCGGTCAGTTGACCTGCTGAGCTTATCTTGACATCATGCTGATGCTGTAAATAATTTCTGGGATTTATAGTAAATTAGATATGATTTATTTATTTTAGGAAATATCCAAAACTTCAAAAAATCATAGAAAATAATCTATAACTCAGAATGAAATAAATTATATATGAAAAATTATGAGAAAAATCCAATCTTTCCATCTGTACCATTTCCATGCATGTTAGAACAACTTATGGCTGTTGTTTAGGACAAATCATATAAATGGAATTTGAATTTCACATATGGAGTTTGAATTTGAACCTCGAGTCCAAACCAACTTCATTTAAGTCATTGATAGCTGCATTAGCTCAAACCACAGCATATTGCCATGTCATGATGATGCATCATATTGCCGCATTGCATTGATTGTATTCCTTCTTTGTTGCTGGTATTTGTCCCCTCTCAGTTGACGTGGTTCTAGCGATGAGATCGATGACACCGATGAAGAACTATACTATCTTCGGAACTGTCAGGCAAGCAAAACCCCCTTGTTCATTCCAATACAATACCACTCTCTCGCTCCTACTCTGTTTTACCGCCTTAGGACAACAATGATTCAACTGCAACATGCTGCAGTAGTTGAACCCCTTTCCTCTTCATGACCTCTCATTGCCACAGTAAACAGATGAAACCCACTAGCATGAGTAGGAGTTGTTTGAGCCTTGATGTGCGTACTCATTCATGTGTGTTTGTCATGCGTGCTACTGCTTACAATTGATTCAGGGCCGATTCATCGGGGATGAATTGGAATGGTGATGAACATGTCCTACTGTGTGTGAGCTAAGAGTGTGAAGACGATTTGTTAATGGTATCGTTGAGAGGCTGTCGGCGTTCTGGGAACGGGGGTCCCCAGACTTGCCTGCCTATGGCCCGCGGCATGGCTGGGGTAGCAGGTCTATACGGCCCATCTTCATCGACAAGTCATTCAAGACCCTCGCGAGGGGCCGAGCCTCATGAGGCGGATAACGCAAGACCTCCTTAGGAGCGGCCTTGCCAGGCAGGCTCGCGAGGGGTGGAGAGATCAAGGCAAGGCAAACCTCGCGAGGTCCTCATGACGTGAGCCATGATGATCGAGACCAGGCGGGTTCCAGGTGGGCGCCAGCGCGCGTAGCGTCCTCGCTTCCTCTTTGGTGCCAAGGGGGGCAAGCGCAGGCGCGGAGTACCGAGGCATCAAGGAAAGGTTTCCATATTGGTGCAATGAGACAAAGACCGGAAGGACGGCAAGACGGATGTCACCATGGAGCCCACGACGACGTCACCACCAGAGCCTTTGGCAGGCGAGGACCACCTTTTGTCAGGATAAATTGTACTAGCTGTCCCCTTTCGAATTAGCCATTGTTGCCTCCCTTCCCGCTCAATATTTGGGGAGACGACCTCATCAGAACTAGCCACCACAGTAGAGGGGATCGACCTCATTAGAAATCAAGAGCGGATCCAAGATCATCTCACCCACACAAGTTCACAAAGCACAACAACACCTCAACCTCAGGAGGCTGTTCTTCCCCTTGTACCGTTCATCATCAGCTCAAGAGGCAATCCACCACCACACTGGAGTAGGCTATTACACCACAACGGTGGCCCGAACCAGTATAAATCTTGTGTCTTTCTGTGTTGTGAGTTCGTCGAGTTCGTCCGTAGGATCTTAGAGAGCTAGGGCGTGGATCGATAGGGAGAAAACCTTCACGGGCACCCTAGTGTTCGAACCTCAAGGGTTTGCCAGAACCCGTGATCTGACATTTGGCACAATAGGTAGGGGTGCACCGAAGCATCCTTCCGTCGCACAACACTCCGTTGCTTCGTCGTCTCCAAGGCAAACGTGCGCCGCGCTCGTGTTGAGCGCCGGACTACCCTCGCCGCCCACATCGCTCGGACGGCTCCCGTCGGCGGGTCACCTCGTCGTTCCCCGTCGCCTGCCGCCAACGCCGCCACCGGCCCGGTGGGGAACGAGCAGCAAGCATCCTCGCGACACCCTTCGGTGCAGCGGGACGGCCGCACCGCCACTCCATCGCTAACCCCGGCCGGTTCTTCTGCCCATGCACATCGCCCTCCCATGGACGCTTGGGCCGCGCTCCTCATGGCGCATGAGCTCTTGCGCTACCACCCAATCGATGATCTCTACGAGGACTGGCTCGACCGCATTGCCAAGCTTGTCCGTGCCGCAGGGGGCTCCCCTACGCCGTGCCACCCTCTGCCTCGCCCTCCACCAGCTACGGGCGATGTAGCTCACGGAGCGCCTCCACCACCTCAGCCCCAAGACCGTGCGTGAAGAAAGAAGCTGTCAAGAAGTCCCTCGACCGCAAGAAAATGCTCCCCTGCTCCCCGCACCACCACGCCGGGACCGGCTACTGCGGCAAGATCGCGCACCACCCGTAGCTGCAGGGCGCGGACGCCATCAAGACCAAACTCCACCCCCAACGCGGGTCCCGGTGACCATAGCTGGCTGCCGCGCCTTCACCCCAGAGCTGCGTAGCGTCGCCTGGGTGGGCAAGTTCAAGCCAGATCTGCCTCCTCGCTATGACGGAACCCCCAACCCCGAGGAGTTCTTATAGCTCTACGAGCTGAGCATCGAAGCAGCCAATGGTGACCAGAAAGTCATGGCGAACTGGTTTCCCATGGTTCTCAAGGAGGGCGCCCGCTCCTAGCTCCTGAACCTGCCTCCAAGCTCAATTTCCTCCTGGGATGAAATGCGCACCCGCTTCATCGCCAACTTCTAGGGCACGCACGATCGCCCCCCCGGTCGCGGGCGACCTGCGCCGCATCAAGCAACAACCAGGAGAGACCCTGCAGAAGTACATTTAGTGCTTCAACGACGAACGTATCAGGATCCCCAAGGTGACCGACGAGGCCATCATCTCAGCATTCTCCGATGGCGTCCGCGATGTGAGGATGAAGGAGGAGCTCACTATCCATGAAGAGTTGTGCACAACCCTGGAGGTGTTCAATATTGTGACCAAGTGTGCTAGAGCTGAGGAGGGGTGCCTCTCCCTCCTCGAGCTCCCTGCTGCGGACCCAGAGGAGAAGAAGACCAATGCCAAGGACGTGAAGCGCAAGGGAGCAGCCGTGCTCGCAGAAGAACCAGACACCAAGCATGGCAGAGACTAGCCAGAGTCATCCAAGGGTAGCTGCCTGTTCTGGACCTTCCACAACCTGAACACCCGCAACACCAGCGACCGTCAAGGGCTCAGAACCATTCACGAAGGACGCTTCGGTTGGCGCCCCGAGCGCGGCGACCGGGGCTACGGCCAAGGAGGAGGACGTGGTGGTGGACGCTGGGACAACCGTGGCCCACGCCAAGAGTGGCGCGACCGGCCCCGCGAGGACCGCTAGCAGGATCAGCCTCGCGAGGGCGCCTGGAGGGATCAGCCTCGTGAGGATCGCCCACAAGGCAACGCCGGACTCCCTCCGCTGCCACCACTGCCAAGAAGGAATGACGAACACCATCAAGACGACGGGACTGGGGGCTTCCAGAAACCGCGTGCTATTGCCTGCATCTTGGGAGGCGCCCAGGCCCCAGCCTCGCAGAGTACCTTCAAGCAGTTTGCTCGTGAAGTGAATGCAGTCCTCCCCAAGCTCGAATCCATGCGCCCGCTCAGATGGTCCTAGTGCCCCATCACGTTCAACTAGGCAAATCAGCTCAAGTGCGCAGCTACCGCTGGCGCCTTGCCGATGCTTTGCTCCTCGGTCATCAGCAATGTGCAAGTTACCAAGACCCTCATCGTCGGCGGCGCAAGGCTCAATGTCCTGTCCGTCGAAACATTCGACAGCCTCCAAGTGTCGTATGACCAGCTTCAGCCCACCAAGCCTTTCTCAGGAGTAACCGACGGTTCCACCACACCGATATGGCAGGTTCGCCTCCCTGTCAACCTTCGGGGAACGCAAGAACTACCGCACCGCGCTCATCGACTTCGACGTCACGCACATCCGTCTGCCATACAATGCCATCCTCGGGTACCCAGCCCTGGCCAAATTCATGGTGGTGACCCATCACGGCTGCAATGTCCTCAAGATGCCGGGAAGTGGCGGAATCATCACGGTCCCATGTGAAGAAAAAGACGTGGTGTGCTCCCTCGAGCGTGCCTTCCAAGATGCAGCAATCGACGACCCCGACAGCAAGGGCGAGGGCCTTCCTTTGTTAGAGATCCACACACAAGTGTTCAGCAAGTGATCAACACTGAATATCTCCAAGATTTATTCCATCTGCCTCTTACTACACAAGCATATGAGGAGTTCCTACAAATGGAAGACATGTGCATTTCCAAAAGACAATCAGAATACTTAGATGCACTAGATACTTGGAGTTACATCTGGGGAAATGAATTCTATTCATCAATTAAAGCCTATAAAGTGCAAATTGGCCACAAACAAACTCCACCTCACTTCTCATGGATTTGGAAAAGTTCCTATCAGCCCAAGCACAAAGTTTTTTTCTGGATGCTATTGCATGACAGAGTAAACACAAGGAATCTTTTAAGAAGGAAAAACTTTGAATTGCAAGTGTACAATTGTGCAGTGAGGAATTGTCAACAGGAAGAAACTTTGCACCATCTTTTTTTGGGATGTCCTTTTGCTATCAGATGCTGGGATTTCATCTGCCCTTCAAGAACACGTAACTTGTCAGTTTGGGAGGCATATCAAGACCTCAAAGACAAACTCAATTACCCTTTCTTTATGGAGATTATCATACTGGGATCATGGGCCATCTCGATATCTAGAAACAACAAAATTTTTGATAATATAACTCCTTCATTTGATGGCTGCAAATACATATTCACTCAGGAGTTAAAGCTTCTCAAGTACAGGATCAAGAAGAAATATGAAGTGCAGTTCTCTGCTTGGTTGGATTCATTGTTGTAATTATGTAATTATGTATAGTTTTGCTTGTTGTTATTGTTTTTTCTTTTCTTCTTCTCAGCTGTAGGTTAGTTTTCTTCTTTTTGGGTAGTTTCGCTTTTGTTCTTCTTATTTTCTTTTGTTGGGCTTATCTCAAGCCCACCAGACTATTCCTGTTTTTTTCTCTATTAATAAAAGTTGCAGTGGGTGTTTACCCTACTGTTTATAGTAAAATAAAACCACCTGAGCCCAGAGCTTCACGAGGCTCAGAGCTCCGGAGGCTCGTGAGGAGCAACCCTTTCGCCATGCACCTTTAGCTGCCCCAACTCTCCTTCGTCAACATAACCAGGTGACATCTTTCCAAGTTCAATTAGCTGGGAGCGCCCCTCGGGCTGCATCATTCCCAGGCCACATGGGTTCGTCCCTATGGCATGTATCCCTTTTTATGTCTTTAGCTTACCTTGTTGGGAGCCCCCCTCGGGCTGCATCATCCCCGAGCCACTCGGGCCTGACCCAGTGGCACGTATCTTTCATGCACTTACTTAAGACTGCTACTCTCATGTTTGATCTTCCTATGATTACTACCTGCTCAATCATTGCCTCCAACGGGGCCTCCTCACGCAGGCACGGCGTTGGTGCATGGGTCCGTCCCTGCCACGTCGATAAACCTGAGCGGTCGAGCTCTGGCTCATGGCACGCCCCGCACACGTCACCTCACCTGGCCCTCAGTGCCTTCACCCCCTCGCGGAGAAACAACAGCAGGCTGGCAACCATAATGGCATATCATGTTCTTCCTTGTGCTGGCTCGCAGCAATCTCACAAGGATAGCACCAGGCGGCACCGCGAGCTCCCACCTCTTCCGAGTAATCCGCTTGCACGTTAAAGGGGGGCTCCTAAGCATTGCGACTCAGGAGCTCTTACTGGCTCTCCAGCCCTCACCCCATGGCCTTGATCACGGTACGCGACCTGGCATACCAGCGGCGGCTATGCTTGCTCGGGGGTTGGGACCTAAGGACGTAGAGCACAAAGGAGATCATAGGAAGGGGGAGGACTCGTATGGGCCTGACCTAGCTACGCTGCGGATGTTCGCGCACAGGACTGGAGCATCACAAAGAATCGACCCCGGACTGCCAAGATAAGTCACGAGCTCAGATCAACTAATCGTTTGGACCTAGGGGACACACTCGCCGCAGCCCTGCTGCTACAACGTCGCCTCCCTTTCTTGTCTTACCACGGCTACTTGAGCGCTAAAGGGGACCCCCTGAGCATCGCGCCTCAGGGGCTCTTACTGGACCTCGGGCCGCTCACCTCCTGGCCTTGACCATGACACGCGACCTAGCATACCAGCGACGGCTGAAGCTTGCCTAGGGACCGGGACCTGTCAGCGTAGAGCAACAAGGCTTCCTTAATTGGGATAACATCAACAAGAGACATTGTAAACTCTTTACACGCACCCACGGGGAACCTCTTGATTCCTTGCAGGGAACAAAAGACGATAACGTAGGAGAATCCTATCTGCACATCCCCGTGGCCGACGCCATCATCAACGGTGGGCCGCGGGAGGCCGGCGCGAACCCCATCCAGATCAGCAACGGCGGCGGCCAGACGTTGCGGCCCTGCTCCAAGTGCGGCGAGAGCTCGGGGGCACGTAGATGTCATCGCTCGTCTCCGGAGTCTCCTAGAGCTCGGGAGAATCGCTGGACTCCCAAGAGTCGCTGCTTCTGGAGCAGGTGCGAATGGGGCGCACCTCATCTTGGCGCTCCCCTTCGGGGCAGCACTCCAAGCGGCGACACTCCACGTCGAAGACCTTGAAGAACAGCATGGAGGCGCCGTTGTATTTGAGGTGGATCGTGAGGGCGCCCTCCGCACGGCAAACCCGTGCAACCTCTCCCCATCCATGGGTCATGAAGATCTTGCCGGTGGATACGGCTTCACCCTCTGCTCCGGTCGCCGGAGCGTCGCCGTCAGCATGCTGCAACCAGAGCTCGAGAGGCCCCCTCGGTGGCATCACGTCGAAGAAGAGGCGCGGGAAGCCGATCCAGGAGCTTGGGGGCATCACCGCCCACAGCACGAACTCCCGAGAGGAGTCTGTGGCATGGATTCCAGGGACGACGGCGCTCGTCGCCGCGGTGCGTCGACCTTGGCCGCGGTGCGCGCGCTGGCGCTCGTTGCTTCTTCCTCCCGAGCCGTCGGCATGGGCGTACAAGGGCAGTGGATACCCAGGAGGAGGTCACGCGCATCAAAGCCTCGCAACCACCTGCATATCCGCGGCGTCGCGGCGGTGGACCGACCTTTTCTTTGGCGGGACCAGCGCTTGCACGTCGAGGCGAACCTTTCCCTTCTCCTCGGCCGAAAACCTACGGATCGGTGCCATTGAAGTTGCTGCTAGTAGTGGAGCGGAGGAAGAAGAAGCAGGCGGAATAGGAAGAAGTGGGGGACGGGGTCTTCACCCCCCTTCCTCCTTTATAGCAGGAGAGGACCAACCAGCACCCCCCACAATCACAGGTAATGATGGCTTTCCTTGCATGTCGCAGGGACTTGTCAAGATGGGCAGTTGCCGAGGCAGCATGGGGAAGCGGAGATGCCCATGTCCAATCAACCGCCACGCGTCAATCAAGGCCACAGGCTTTTGGGGGCCGCGGCGCTCCACGCTTGGCCTTCTGGCTTCGCCTCGAAGCCAAGCCTTAGAGCGCCTTTGGCCCGGGGGCTACTGTCCGTGTTCTGGGAACGGGAGTCCCCAGACTTTCCTGCTTGCGGCCCGCGGCGTGGCTAGCTGGCAGGTTTGTATAGCCCATCTTCATCGATAAGGCATTCAAGACCCTCGCGTGGGGCCGAGCCTCGCCAGGCAGACGACGCAAGACCTCCTCAAGAGAGGCCTCGCCAGGCAGGCTCGTGAGGGGCGCGAGGAGCGGAGAGATCAAGGCAAGGCAAACCTCACGAGGTCCTCGTGACGTCAGCCATGACGATCGAGACCAGGCGGGTGCCTATCGGGTGCCAGCGCGTGCAACGTCCTCGCTTCCTCTGTGGTGCCAAGGGGGCAACTGCAGGCGCGGAGTACCGAGGCATCAAAGAAAGGTTTCCATATTGGTGCAATGAGACCAAGAACATAAGGACGGCAAGACGGAGGTCACCATGGTGCCCAGGACGGCGTCACCACCAGAGCCTTTGGCAGGCGAAGACCATCTTTTGTCAGGATAACTTGTACTAGTTGTCCCCTTTTGAATTGGCCGTTCTTGGCTCCCTTCCTGCTCAATTTTGGGGAGAGGACCAGGGCCTATGTAAGTAGAACTAGCCACCACAATAGAGGGGATCGACCTCATCAGAAATCAAGAGCGGATCCAAGATCATCTCACCCACACAAGTTCACCAAGCACAAGAACACCTCAACCTCAGGAGGGTGTTCTTCCCCTTGTACTGTTCATCATCAGCCCAAGAGGCAATCCACCACCACACTGGAGTAGGGTATTACACTACAACGATGGCCCAAACCAGTATAAATCTTGTGTCTTTCTGTGTTGTGAGTTCGTCGAGTTCGTCCACAAGATCTTAGAGAGCTAGGGCGTGGATCGATAGGGAGAAAACCTTCGCGCGCACCCTGGTGTTCGAACCTCAAGGGTTTGCCGGAACCCGTGATCCGACAGAGGACATGTAGGAGTACTTGGTGGGCTGTTTCATTGGAACCATCCTTAGGAACTAAGATGTGTGTATGTGATTTAAGATCAGCTACTACCACGCGTTGGGCCCGAAACCAATGGACCCTCTCGACTTATTAACCGCCCCTTTCCTCTGTCCAGGAGTTGCAAGTAGTTTCTGGTGTTTGTAGTATGCTCAAGGCCGTGCACAATGCTAACCCAAGGGGTGGGCTGTGATGCAGTAGGCACGTGGCCCGGTGTATCGAGTCACCCATTTGGTGACCCAGGAACCCTGTTGTCAGGACCCCGATTCCATGTCACATAGATCTAGCCGGTAACACCTCATATCACATTGCGGCCTCACACACGGTATCCCCACGGGTGTCGCCTTACCATGGCCCGGGACCGTTTGCGCCTTTTGGCTCACGTATATGATAGTGTCGCTAGCATCCATATGTTAGAGAACCCGGGCCGACATGGCCAGTCGTGAACCCAAAGCGGCACAGACCTATGGAGACAGGCATACATGAATCACATCGAACATGTCGGTCATCAGTGAGTGAATCCGGGTTGTAGCACTGGGCTAACAGGACTCCGGGGAACCCGGGCTGTAGCAGGCTAGGCAGGACTCCGGAAGTCACCACGTGACATTTCCCCGAAGGGACAGACATAGGAAAGAAGTGAAACACATGCCGGCCAGTCAAGTGTCCTGAGCAGTAGTGCTGGGCTAGCAGGACTCTGGTGAACCGGTCTGTAGCGGACTACTATGGCTCGAGGAACACTAGACTACATTTCCCCATAAGAAAGGCTACCAAGGATAAACAACTAGATTGTCGGATCCCACTCATACCAAGCATTTCAACCATACACACAATATGCCCGATATGAGTACATACAACGTGGCATCACAACAAAACTCTACAACTCAAGTACTTTATTTAAAAAGGCTCCGAGGAGCCATACATAACATATTCATACAGGTACGGGTCACACGACCCGACTCTCAAGTCATACAATCATACAAGCACATGCGGAAGCAACTAGTCTGAGTACAGACACTAGAAAGAAAGAAGGCTTCTCGAAGCCTGTCTATCTACATAGGGCCCTCCATGGCCAGGATCACCACCTGGGTGTCTAGTCACTCGTCGACATCAAGGTCTACGTAGAACCCATCGGAGGGGGCTGTGTTGTCGTCTGAAAACAGTAATTAAGCAAATATGAGTACAAAGGTACTCAGCAAGTCTTACATCAGAACCTACTATACATGCTCATTCTCAAGAAGGTGGTGGAGTTATTGCAGCAAGCCAGCTTTGACTCTTGGCTAAGCTATCCTACGAGACTTCACTAGTAAAATAGTTTTCGCACATGAGTCCACTACTCAGCAACACAATACTTCACCGGGGATCCTCCCTCGTCATCCTACAAGATGGCCATCCTCGGTACTCACACTTATCTTGAGTCTTTTAGTAGTATCCATTAACTTGTCTATGAACTGTATAGGCAACCAAGTAGTCCTTTACCGCGGACGCGGCTATTCGAATAGTTTTATACCCTGCAGGGGTGTACTTCTTCATACATGCTCTCACCACTTACCGCCGTTTACACGACATGTACTCGGCAACCTTCAAGCGGAAGCCCAACGAGGGTGTCGGCCACGGCCTACCTAAACACTCAAGTCTCTAGTCCAGGTTTATCCCCTATCCAGGTTCCATCCGCAGGGAGTCCAGCCGAGGTTTCCACATACGGCCCCGAACGATGTGAACAGGGTTCTCGAGACACCAAGCGGGTGACTCGGTACACCGTGCCACGGTGTATCTACCGCAACATAGCCCACCCCTAGGGTCAGTGCTATGCACGGCCGCCAACACATAACCTACAAACACCAGAAACTATTTGCAACTCCTGGACAGAGTACTAGGGTGATTAAGAAGCCGAGAGGGTCCATTGGTTTCGAGCCCAATGTATGGTAGTAACTGAATCTTAAATCACACTTACAGATCTCAGTTCTTAGGGACGGCCTCAATGAAACAACCCACCATGTACTCCTACATGGCCTCTCATCGATACCTTTACCAAAGCATGTTCAACACATCCCTCACATTACCGACATAATCATTTCACTCTAGCCCATCATCCAGATGATCCAGACCTGACACAGCTCTAAGCATAGCAGGCATAGCAAGGTAGGAATCACAAACATGGCTCAATCAACTCCTACACATGCTAGTGGGTTTCATCTAGTTACTGGGGCAATGACAGGTCATGCAGAGGATAAGGGTTCAACTACCGTAGCACATAGCAGTTTGAATCGCGTTGTCTTAATGCAGTAAACAAGAGCAGAAGCGAGAACATGGGTTTGTCCGGGGCGGCGTGGCTCGGCGAAGAGGACGAGGGCGACGAGGCGGGGCTTTTGGACGGGTCAGTGAGGCGAGGGGAGCACGGTGGTCACGATGGCGGCGAACGGCGGCGACGGCTTCACCCTGCTTCGGGAGAGAGAGCGAGAGAGGCGAGATAGGGGGAGAGTGGAGCGGTCAAGGGGTCCAGGGGGTCTGCATGGCACTCGTAGATGGTGTCCGGGCGTCGGCAGAAGCAGGAGGTGGCCGGCGTGTGGCTGCGGGCGCCGGCCACGTGCCTCTCGTCCTCCTGGCGAGAGGAGGAGGATGACTGGCGCGAGCCAGTGGACTGGGCCGAGCTGGTCTCTCTCTCTTTGGATTAAATCTTTGTTCTCTCTCTCTTTTTCTGTTTTTCATTTATTCTACCATTTCTGTAACTTCAGGGCTTTATTAAAAATGCCAGGCATTTCAAAAAATCATAAAATTAATCATGGCTACTGCTTAGAATATATCCAACAGCAAACATTTTAGTTTATGATTATTTGAGCATTTAAAATATTTTATAGCATTTAAATGCCCAGATGCAAATACTATAAGAATTAATCCAATGACCTTAAGATGTCCTAGAAAAATGTGCACCATTTTTGTCAAAGGTTTTAACCCAAAACAAAAAGGGTTGGCTTTTTAGAAGGGCATTTCAGGTTCATTGAAAAAGTTTTTAGTAAACCCTAGTTGTTCCAGGGGGGTGCTGGGGGTTCTGTCATCCCCATTTCAAATTTAAAATAAATTTAAACATGATGCACATGTTCAACCAATCCTAATGCATGACTAACACAGGGATGTGACACCTGTACACATCGTTTGGGGCCGTTGAGGACACCCCGGCCGAATGTCCTTGCGGATGGAACCCAAATAGGTGATAAACGTAGACTAGGGACTTGTGTGGTTAGTCAGGTCATGGACGACACCCTCGTTGGGCTTCCGCTTGAAGGTTGCTGAGTACAGGTCGTGTAAGCGGCGATAAGTGGTGGAAGCGTGTGTGAAGAAGTACACCCCTGCAAGGTAACAAAACTATTCAAATAGCCGCATCCGCGGTAAAGGACTACTTGGTTGCTTATACAGTTCATAAACAAGTGAAAGTGGATACTCTAAAATGCGCAAGATAAGCATGAGTGCTATGGATGGTGAAAGTGCAACTATCCCAAGGTGGTTTTGGTAACTCCTAACAACATATAGCTCATTGAGCTAATGCCACTTCAAGATTAATATCTCAAGAAAGCTCAATGATTGGCATGGCATGGATGAGAAAAGTGGACCCCTCAAAATGCTAAGGACAAAGGATTGGCTCAAGCTCAAAGCTCAAGACTCTTCATTTTCGATTTTAGTGATCCAAGATCACATTGAGTCTATAGGAAAGCCAATATTATCAAGGAGGAATGAGGTGTTGCTTAATGAGGTTCTTGCTTGAAATGCTTAGTCATATGCTCCAAAACCCTCAACTACTTTCTCACATCCACATATGACCTAAACGAAAATTCAAACTCGGCCCCACCGATTCTTTCTATCCGGCGCCACCGAGTTTCAAATGTCATAACCACTGCCACAAGCCCTAGGAAAATCGGTCTCGCCGATAGGGATCTCGGTCTCACCAAGATGGAGTTGTAATCTCTTTCTTTCGCTTCGTAACATTTCGGTCTCACCAAGATGAGGGATCGGTGCCGCCGAGATTGCAATGTAAACTCTCTGTTCTCCCTTCGTAACATTTCGATCTCACCGAAATGAGCGACGGGTCCCACCGAGTTTACCCGACCAACTCTCTGGTTAGGTTATTACCAAATCGTCTCAGGGAGTTTGTGTAATCGGTCTCACCGAGATTACGTTATGCCCTAACCCTAATTATATCGGTCCTACCGAGTTGCATGTCGGTCCCACCGAAAACCCAAACGGTCACTAGCTTTGCTGAATCGGTCCGACTGAGTTTAATCATTCGGTCAAACCGAGTTTGGAAAGTTATGTGTAATGGTTAGATTTTGTGTGGAGGCTATATATACCCCTCCACCTCCTCTTCAGTCGTGGAGAGAGCCATCAGAACAAACCTACACTTCCAACCTATATTTTCTGAGAGAGAACCACCTACACTTGTGTTGAGACCAAGATATTCCATTCCTACCATATGAATCTTGATCTCTAGCCTTCCCCAAGTTGCTTTCCACTCAAATCTTCTATCCACCAAATCCATATCCTGTGAGAGAGAGTTGAGTGTTGGGGAGACTATCATTTGAAGCACAAGAGCAAGGAGTTCATCATCAACACACCATTTGTTACTTCTTGGAGAGTGGTGTCTCCTAGATTGGCTAGGTGTCACTTGGGAGCCTCCGACAAGATTGTGGAGTTGAACCAAGGAGTTTGTAAGGGCAATGAGATCGCCTACTTCGTGAAGTTCTACCGCTAGTGAGGCAAGTCCTTCGTGGGCGATGGCCATGGTGGGATAGACAAGGTTGCTTCTTCGTGGACCCTTCGTGGGTGGAGCCCTCCGTGGACTCGCACAACCGTTACCCTTCGTGTGTTGAAGTCTCCATCAACGTGGATGTACGATACCACCACCTATCGGAACCACGTCAAAACATCGGTGTCTCCAATTGCGTTTAAATCCTCCAAACCCTTCCCTTTACATTCTTGCAAGTTGCATGCTTTACTTTCCGCTGCTCATATACTCTTTGCATGCTTACTTGAATTGTGTTAAGATTGCTTGACTTGTTCAAAGTTGCTAAAATCTGCCAAGAACTATATTTGGGAAAAGGCTAGATTTTTATTTGGTCAAGTAGTCTAATCACTCCCCTCGAGACATACCTTTGATCCTACAAGTGGTATCAGAGCTTTGGTCTCCATTTGCCTTGATTTTCATAGCTTTTGGAAGTCATAGCCTTGGTTTCACAACCTAGGAGAGTATGGCATCTAGCGAGGGTAATTACCACCGTAGAGGTCCTTACTTTGATGGTTCTCATTTTGCTAGTTGGAAGCATAAGATGAAAAATGCATATTCTTGGACATAACCACGCCGTTTGGGCTATTGTGTGTGTTGGCTTGCAAGGTGAATTCTTTGATGGGAGAGAACCAAATCGTGAAGCTACCGTGGAAGATTTGAAGATGCTGCAATACAATTCTCAAGCTTGTGATATCCTCTTCAACGGATTGTGCCCCGAAGAATTCAACAAAATCAGCCATCTTGAGAAT
The DNA here is from genome assembly GCF_056163025.1 of Triticum urartu. NCBI lineage: Eukaryota > Viridiplantae > Streptophyta > Magnoliopsida > Poales > Poaceae > Triticum > Triticum urartu. The sequence goes on along the minus strand of NC_141873.1, from coordinate 185,735,690 downwards.
GCAAAGGAAATTTGGGATACTTTGATTGATATGCATGAAGGCACCGACTCCGTGAAGGAATCCAACTTGGATGTGCTTCAAAGTCAACTTGAAAAGTTCAAAATGAAGGATGGTGAAGGTGTCGCTGAAATGTACTCTAGGCTTGCTCTTATCACAAATGAGATTGCCGGCTTAGGAAGTGAAGAGATGACCGACAATTTCATCATCAAGAAGATCCTAAGAGCCTTGGATGGAAAATACGATACCATATGCACATTGATCCAAATGATGCCAAATTACAAAGATCTCAAGCCAACGGAAGTCATTGGAAGAATTGTTGCTCATGATATGTCACTCAAGTATAAGGAGGAGCTCCATAACAAGTCAAGTGGTGCTTACAAAGCCTCATGTGAAGCTCCCACATCATCAAGTGAGAAACAAACCTTCAATGAAGAATTGAGCCTAATGGTGAAGAACTTCAACAAGTTCTACAAGAATAGAAGCAAAGACAGAAGTTCCAAGTCAAGGTCCTACAATGACAAAAGATCTTGTAGTCGAGAGCGAAACTGCTACAATTGTGGAAGACCCGGACACTACTCCAATGAGTGTATGGCTCCCCACAAGAGAAGAGAAGATTCTCCCAAAAGAAGAAGTAGAAGAGAAGAATCACCATCGAGGGAGAGAAGGAGTAGGGATGATCGTTATGAATGAAGACCCTCCCGGAGAAGCAAGGATTCAGAAAGGAAGGACAAGTCGTCAAGGAGCTACACAAAAGGAAGAGATCAAGCTCATGTTGGTGAATGGGTATCCGGCTCCGACTCCGACAATGACTCTGAGAGAAGCTATCACTCCGACTCCGAATATACTCAAGATGAAGGTGTTGCCGGTCTAGCACTTGTGTCAACCAACTCCTACGACATATTTGATTCACCAAATGAAGGAATTGGAAGATGCTTCATGGATAAAGGCCCAAAGGTATCACACCCAGAGTATGTTGATTTCAATAGTGATGAAGATGACTTGTTAGGTGATGATGATTTACTTTTTGACAACTCTAGTGATGAATACTATGATGAAACGCCAATTAATCATGCTAATCAAGATGAAATGAATGACAATGATAAGGAGAAGATTGAGTCTCTAACTAAAGAACTAAACACTCTTAAGTTAGCTCATGAAACTATCTTAGGAGATCATCGAGAACTTTTAAGGACTCATGAGAAATTAAATTTTGAGAAGCTCAATCTTGAGACAGAGCATGAGTTCTTAAAGGCAATCAATGATGATCTTCACAAGAAAAGTTCTTCTTACATTGCCAAGCGTTTACTCTTATCCACTTACATGCCTCAAGTCAAGTCTAATAACAAGAACAAGAAGGATTCTTCTTCTAGTAGTAACAATAATCATGCTAAATCCAATATTGTTGCTTCTAGTAGTTGTCTTGATTTGACAAATGATTCTCTTAGCCAAGTTACACTTGAGCAAGAAAATAGCTTATTGAAGGGAATCATAGAGAAAGGTGTTTACAAGAGCCTTGCCGGGAGTAAGCAATTCGAGGAAATTGTACGCAAGCAAGGAAGGCACCGGAAGAATCAAGGTATTGATTTTGAACGAAAGTTCAATGCAAATGGAGTTGAGTAGGAAGAAGATCAATACTGTAAGTGCATCTAGTGCCACCCCTAGTTGGTTTTGGAGTATTGACGACAAACCTAGTTGAGGGACTAATGTGTTTGTGAGAATTGCAGGATAACATAGGTAGAAGTCCCTCATTGATTCGATTTTCCTACCAGAGATGACCCCTAAAAATGTATGAAGACATTGAAGTCAAAGGTGGTATGTGAAGACATTCACATTGAAGACTATGACAAGAGAAGACTATGGAGCGCAAAGACTTAGCAGTTTCATCGTTCTGTGTTTTTCTTTGTTGAGTCATAGGAACCACCGTACTGTTAAGTGGGGTCCAAGAGAACCAGTCAGAATGACTGAAGTGATGCTTAACCAAAATCCTATATCTTCGAGTGAAGACTATGAGAGCAAATCTTGTCCAGAGTTGGATAAGTCAGCTTTGCTTGTAGCCCAAGTAAAGTTGCCGTGTGTGTTTGAAATCTGACCGTTGGAACACGTGTCAGTTCCTTAGTGACCCAGGGTCATTTCGGACAAATCAGGTCGGGTTGCCTAGTGGCTATAAATGGCCCACCGCCTACAACCATAAACGGTTGGCTTCTCAGAGTTAAAGCACGGGTTTTGTCGTGTGAGAGCAACCCACCTCGAAGCCTTTGAGAGAGAATTCCTTGTGAGGATAAAGCCCTAACCACCCAGAGCCAAAGAGTGTTAGGCATCACTTAAGTCTTCCTATCTGTGTGATCTGAAGACTTATTACACTTGAGGACTGTGAATCCTCCAACCGGTTGGGCGTCGCGTTCTGAGCATCCAAGAGTCATTGTGGATCGCCGGCGAACGAAGTCTGTGAAGGTTTGGAAGTCTACCTTGAAGACTTACCAGAGTGATTGGGCGAGGACTGGGTGTCCTTAGCTCAAGGGGAATAAGGTGAAGACGAGGTCTTCTGAGTTGAATCTCAGCCTACCTAACAAGACGTACAGTTGTCACAGCAACTGGAACTCGTCCAACAAATCATTTTCTTCAACGAGTCACTAGTTTCATCCTTCCCTTCCCTTTACTTACTATTGGTCCTTGTGAAGTCATAGTACGATTGCATCACCATTTGGCTTCACTGAGTAATTACTTGTTCTGATTGGCTTCACAATATCTTCCTACCTGATCCTTACTGCCTAGCTGCTATTAGCCATTGTGCTTTCACTTCATTGAATAGTTGACTATGGTTTGCCTAGTGTAGTCTACCTTCCGCTGCATGGTAATAGGTTTATTTCTATTGTTTGTCTTCGAAACTTACATGTTTTGAAGACTTTCCTAAAAATCGCCTATTCACCCCCCTCTAGTCGATCACTAGCACATTCAATTGGTATCAGAGCAAGTTACTCCCTTGTTCTGTATGATTCGGTTTAACCACCTCGAGTTTTAGCTATGTCGACTGCAGGGATAATTAAAGTCTCCGCTGCGTGCCCCGTCTTCTATGGAACTGAATATCCCTACTGGAAGAATAAGATGCACATGCATCTTGTAGCCATTGATGTCGACCTATGGTATGTCATCAAGAACGGCGTTCCCAAGGCTGGAGAAGGTGTCACTACTGCTGATGTCAAGAAGTTCGTTCAACTGGACTCTACTACCAAGAGTATCATCTGTGGTCATCTGACCAAAGGACAGTATGGCCGCGTGAGTGCTTTGGAAACATCTAAGTTAGTCTGGGACTGGCTCTCCAAGGTCAACGAAGGCGTCTCAACCAAGAGAGATCAGAGAATCAGTGTCCTTCGCAACCTCTTCAACCGCTTCAAGAGAAATGACAATGAGAATGTCCAGCTCACGTTTGATCAACTCACTGACATCACAAATGAGCTTCAAGCCCTCGGCGCTACTGAGATCACCAAGCATGAAGTCGTCAAGACACTCCTGAGATCACTTGACAGTTCGTTTGATACCCTAGTCCTGATGATTCAAGAACGTCCTGATTTCAAGACACTCGATCCGTCTGACATACTTGAGAGGCTCGACACACACGAGTTTCAGCTTTCTGAGAAAAGAGACATCTACGGTCCCAACTATGGGCGAACTCGTGCCTTGAAGGCAAAGGCTGTCTCCTCATCTGAAGAAGAATCTGACAGCAGTTCTGATGATCCTAAAGACATTGGAAAGGAGCTTGCTATGCTTGTGAAGAAGTTCCAAAAATTCACCAAGAAGAAAGGCCTCAGAAAGTCTTCATGATCAAGCTCAAGGAATGATGAAGCTTCCGCTCATGACTACAAGAAGAGAACATGTCACAAGTACAAGAAACCTGGCCACTACATCTTTGAGTGTCCACAGTGGGACAATGAGAACAAGAAGAAGAAGAGCAAGGAGTATGCCTCTGACGACAAGAAGAATAAGAAATACTCAAAGTCTTCTTCCAAGTCTTCCTCCAAGTCTTCATCACACAAGAAGAGCTCATCTGGCAAGGCACGTGCATTTGTTGGCAAGGAAATGGATTCTGAGGAGGAGTCCGCTTCTGAGGAGGCGGAGGTGGAGTCGGAGGAGGAGTCCGATTCTGGCGTTGCGAGTCTAGCTACAGCATACGTTGCCAAGTCCATCTTCAACACTGAAGACAATACATCATCACCGACACCGATGCAAATGACAACGACTACTCCGCTCCTTCCTAGTGCTTCATGGCACGCGGTGCCAAGGTAAACACACGCACTACTGACTATCAAACATCTAATGACGATGACTCTGATTGTGGTTCCAAACCCAACTACAAAACACTTGCTAAAATTTCAACTGAACAACAGAAAGCAATGGAACACATTCAAAAACTGTTAGACAAAAGCGATGATCTGTTAGACGCTGAAATGACTCGATCTCAGTCCTTAATTGAAGACATAAAAAAATCTTCACGTTAAGTATGAGGAACTTGAAAGTCGTCATGAAATGCTCTCAATAACTCATGAAAGGCTTTCCTATGATTATCTTCAAAGGAAGCAAGATCTTTTGAAATTGAGAGTGGCTCATGAAGATCTTCAAAAGGTTAACGAGTCACTTCGCGCCGAACAGATCAGTTCAGCTCAGGAAGGATTTGAACCACCATGTCTTAAATGCTAATGCTACTTCTGTTGCTGAATGTTCTACTGCTGCTACTATTGCAATATCATCAACTGTTGATGTGGTAACTAACCCCTCTGCTGAGGATACCACTGCTATTGCTGATGAGAATGCTAGGTTGAAGACACTGCTTGAAACAGGGATGTACAAAAGTCTCAAAGGGCATTAGACACTATGTGATGTCCTCAAAAGGCAGATTCTGAACCGAAACCCTAGGAAAGAGGGTGTTGGGTTCGAAAGGAAAATGAATGCTGATGGCTCTTACTGGAAACCTGAGAAGCACCCCAAAACCACATGGGTTGCTGCAAAGGAACCTTCAGCGGATCCATCCACCCTATCTGGCTTCACTTGTGCTAATCCCATTGTTATTGATGAATCCTTTGATGCAAACTATAAACTGTTTAAGAATCAGAATGGTGAAGTGTTTGTCAGGTATATTGGTACTAACTGCAGGAATGGACCGCCTATGAAGAAGATTTGGGTGCCAAAAAGGTGTTTGGAGAATCTTCCTATGGATGTCATCATGACACCACAGGTGAAGAAGACAAACCCCAGACCACCGGCTTCATACGGTCCAAAGACTTCATACAGACAAAGGACTCACCTGAGTCGCACTAACGCAAGTGTTTTGTAGGGAAACCATACTCAGGCCTGTGAATATGAGCGCGTTTCATCAAACCTCCATGTTCATAAGACCAAGAACTATTCTGCTTATTCTTATGAGTACTATTGTCCACCTGCAAGACTTTTTGCTAGGGCTCCGAAGCCAAAGTTTTCAGATGCTGCACTTAGACTCATTGCTTCGAAGCCACCCTTGAAGATGTGGGTGGCTAAGAAAGCTTAACTCTCTTTTGCAGGGAAAGGTCTCCCGCCGAAAACCAAAATCGTCTGACACTATTGCTGGGGACCTTAAACATCTTGTAGGGCACAAGATCAAATGCCCAAATGGTCTTATTATGTACTTTGTTCCTGAATCGCTTGCTACTTGCCCTATCAGTCCTAATCTCGATCTAAGCTTTAATAATCCACTGGTTCGTCAAATGTTTTTGCTTCACAATTCTCTTCGTGAAGCCTATCCCCCTAACTGCTCTGGAGGGTACGACACCAGCTGCTTCAGAATAGATTATTGATAGTGGGTGTAAAAATCACATGGCTGGCAAGCGAAGCCTTCTCATTGACTCAACTTTACGTCCATCTGACAAAAGTCACATCACATTTGCTGACACTGGTAAACGCAAGGTATTGGGTCTAGGTAGAGTTGCAATCTCAAAGGATCAACACATGGATAAATTCATGCTTGTTGAATCCCTTGGTTTCAACTTAATGTATGTCTCAATGCTTTGCGATTTAAACATGATTGTGATTTTGGAAAATATCATTGCCTTGTACTAATGGAATCTGACAAGTCGCTAGTGTTTAAAGGGTATCGGAAAGATGATTTGTACATGGTAGATTTCTTAGCAGGACCACAACTTGCAGTATGTCTTCTAGCAAAAGCTTCTGAATGCTGGCTCTGGCATCGGAGGCTAGGGCATGCTGTAATGAGGAACCTCCACACCCTTGCAAGAAAGAAGCATGTCATAAGCATCGAGGGCGTCAAGTTCAAGAAGGATCACTTATGCGGTGCCTGTGAAGCAGGAAAGATGACAAGGGTCAAGCATCCCTCGAAGACAATCATGACGACTCAACCCTTCGAACTTCTCCACATGGATCTTTTCGGTCCCACTCATTACTCAACTCTTACTACTACTGCTTGTCTCTATGGTTTTTTCATTGTTGATGATTATTCAAGATATACTTGGGTGCATATAATCCTCTACAAGACTGAAGTGCAGGATGTCTTCAGACGCTTCGCCAGTCGAGCAATGAACAACTATGGCGCCAAGATAAAGCACATCAGAAGTGACAATGGCACTGAATTCAAGAACACTGGCCTAGATACATATCTTGATACCTTAGGCATCACACATGAATTCTCATCTCCTTACACGCCATAGCAGAATGGCGTCGTCGAACGCAAGAATAGAACACTTATTGAGATGGCCCGGACGATGCTTGATGAATACAAGACTCCAAGAAAATTCTAGCCGGAAGCCATTGATACTGCATGCCATATCATCAACCGTGTTTATCTTCACAAGCTTCTGAACAAGACATCCTATGAGCTCCTTACTGGCAAGAAGCCAAATGTCAGTTACTTCAAAGTATTTGGCGCCAGGTGCTGGATCAAGGATCCACATCACACTTCAAAATTTGCACCAAAAGCACATGAGGGTTTTATGCTTGGATATGGAAAGGATTCGCACTCCTACAGAGTCTTCAACCTTTTTCACTATAAAGTGGTTGAAACAGTGGATGTGCGGTTTGATGAGACGAACGGCTCACAAAGAGAGCACCTGCCAAATGTGCTAGATGAAATTCCATCCAGTGAATCAATCAAACTTATGGGAACTAGAGAAATCATACCGTCTGAAGCTCAACCTGAAGAGGAACTTATCGTCTCCACACCTGATCAACCTGAAGACAATGCTCAGCCTGAAGACAATCCCTCTAACGATGACAATGATCAGCAAGAGCGAAATCTTCGTCCTGTACATCCTCGTGTTGCAAATGAAGTACAGATTGAGAGAATAATTGATAGCATCAATGCACCAGGTCCACTCACTTGTTCAAGGGCAACACAGCTAGAAAATTTCTGTAGGCACTTCGCATTCGTCTCAATATCTGAACCCAAGAAAGTTGAAGGAGCCTTCATGGAACCTGAATGGATTCAAGCTATGCAAGAAGAGCTTCAACAGTTTGAGCTGAATAATGTATGGGAACTGGTTAAGCGTCCTGATCCTCGCAAGCACAATATAATATGCACCAAATGGATATATCGCAAGAAGCAAGATGAGCATGGTCAAGTTGTTAGAAACAAAGCTCGTCTCGTTGCTCAAGGCTACACTCAAGTTCAAGGGATTGGCTTCGATGAAACATTTGCTCCTGTGGCTAGACTTGAAGCCATACGCATATTGCTGGCCTATGCGAATCATCATAACATACTTCTATATCAAATGGATGTGAAGAGTGCTTTTCTCAATGGCAAGATTGAAGAAGAAGTGTATGTTGCACAACTGCCTAGCTTTGAAGATCCAAAACATCCTGACATGGTGTACAAGCTCAGCAAGGCACTGTATGGCCTCAAACAAGCCCCTCGGGCTTGGTATGACACACTCAAAGACTTCCTGAAGAGCAAAGGCTTCAAATATGGTTCCCTCGACCCCACTCTCTTCACAAAGACATATGATGGTGAACTGTTTGTGTGCCAAATATATGTGGATGACATTATCTTCGGCTGCACCAATCAAAAATACAGTGAAGAATTTGGTTATATGATGCAAGAGAAATATCAGATGTCCATGATGGGTGAGCCGAAGTTCTTCCTTGGTCTTCAAATACGTCAGCAACGCAACGGCATCTTCATATCTCAAGAGAAGTACCTCAAACATTGCCTGAAGAAATTTGGTATGCAAGACTGCAAAGGCTTCATGACGCCAATGCCAGCCAAACATCATCTGGGTCCCGACGACAATGGTAAAGAGTTCGATCAAAAGGTATACCGCTCCATGATTGGTTCTTTACTTTATCTATGTGCATCTAGGCCAGATATTATGCTTAGTGTTTGCATGTGTGCTCGATTCCAAGCGGCACCAAAGGAATCGCATCACTTAGCTGTGAAGTGAATTCTTCGATATTTGGCTTACACCCCAACACTAGGATTATGGTATCCAAAGGGCTCAGAGTTTGATCTGGCTGGATTCTCGGATGCTGATTATGCTGGTGACAAGGTGGATCGCAAGTCTACATCAGGCACATGTCATTTTCTGGGACGATCACTTGTATGTTGGTCTTCAAAGAAGCAGAACTGTGTATCTCTCTCCACTACTGAATCTGAATACATTGCTGCTGGATCTTGCTGCGCTCAGCTTCTGTGGATGAAGCAACACTCAAAGACTATGGCATTCATCTGAAGCAAGTGCCACTCTACTGCGACAACGAAAGTGCCATCAAGATTGCCAACAACCCAGTTCAGCACTCGAAGACAAAGCACATTGAAATTCGTCATCACTTTCTCAGAGATCATGTTGTGAAGGACGATATTGATATCATACACGTCAACACTGAAGAGCAATTGGCAGATATCTTCACCAAGCCCTTGGATGAGAAGAGATTTTGCAAGTTACGGTGTGAGCTAAATATCTTGGAATCCTCAAATGTCCTGTGATCAGGCACACATCCTAACACTTATGCATATTGATGACTTAGATGTGAAACACACGAAGTAAAGTATATGTTCAATCAATGAAGACATACATTCTAAGTGTGAATACATTAATGTGGAATTTGACTTCGGAGCGCCACGATAATTGTGCGCCGTGTCTGGGTCTAATACTTCCTATACGGTAGGTAACGCCACCACCAAATTCTTCTGTTTGAAGTGTTTCACCCATGCGTTACATTTGCTATGTCTTCACATTTGGTTTGGCTTCAATCTCAACCTGTCTTCATGATTATCTTCACTATGTTGATTATATATATATACTAGTGTTCTGTCCTCAACAGCATTCACCTATAGCTATGTCTTCTTGTTGAATCTTTTGAACTAAGTGAATGTGATCGGACCCTAACCTCTCTATGCTTTCTATCTCAAACTCTGTCTTTCCAAATCATATGCATTCTCTTGAAACTGTCAAATGTCTTCTCCGCGTCCTTGTGAGCAGAAGATACAAAGACAAACATTAAGTCCGCTTTCAATGCTAATTCCTTCACCTGAAACCCGGAGAAGTGGGAACGACCACCCGACAATCCAGGCATGCGTGGGAACGTGGAACAACCTCCAATATGTTGCAAGATGGCCACGTGTCCTTCAGATGTGAATCGCCAGGGGCACCTGTGTAATAACATTGTGCCGTCCCTGTCCCTATAAATACACGTCTCACCACAGTCATTATCCTTTCTTCCACTCTCGCACAAACCCTAGCGCCACCGCTAGCCCTCGACGACGCCGGCAAAGAAGCTCTTAGCTGCCGCGACCTCTCCGACACCGTCTTCACGCCGGCCGCAGACATCGTCTTCTCCGCCGTCACCTTAGGTGTCCTCCGTCGCCAAGTTAGGGCACAGACAATCGAACTGCTCGGCCTCCTCTTCCACTCCGTCTAGTAGTTCTTCGTGTGGTAAATAAAACTTTCTTTTTACGGCCCCTTTGATCCTATAGATTCATCACTTTCTACCACAAGCAGTTTCTGTTCACACAAGTTGGATCTATTTCATACTGCATCTCATAATATGCCTAGTATATTCACTTATGCTTCACAAAGTAGTTAGATTCCTCACTTGTACTGATCCGTGGATTCATAGAAATCTGGAACCAACTCCTTATCTATGAGTCAATGTCTTCGCATGATGAGGTCAATGTCTTCTAAACTGATTTATCTTCAAAATCTTCTGAGAATGCATATGACCTCTTCCCCTTCCCTCGCACCTTAATGTTGTCACAGGTACATGTCCATGGGAGAATACCTTGGTTCTCATAGTTTGCATTTATTTATAGAATTCTTACAGCATCATATAAATTCTCCCGAAGCCAGTTCCTATTTGTCCAGCAAGCGAAAGCCTTTGAAACCTTTGAACGTGTTGAAGCCATTCAGCTTGAAGTTTATGGCTGCAGACAAATTAGTAAGGAAGGGTGGCAGACAATGTTGTGGGGGAACGTCAAGAGATTTTCCTAATGACCTCTCAGAGCTTCACAAGACAAATCCTGAAGAGGACTACAATCAGCGCAAGTCCCGAATCCAATGGATTCGATGATATTGGGCAGAACAATGGTCCAAGTACCGGTTTGTGACCTAAGAATATGCTGAGGAAAATGCCATCAAGTGACCTTGGGGAGACATCCTATACAGAAACCTTCAACCCACGTCCAGAGATGAAGCCATTGAACAAGGCTTCTATCCCTGCATGGTCCGTGGACCACAACCTGCGGATGCTCACCCATCGTCATTGCTATGGTGTCGTGACGACAATCTGTTCAAACACAACTTCCAATTTGCCAAGAATTCGTCTAAGCAAAACAAGAAGTCATTGGGACTAGACTTCAACCCTGGCCCTTCTGCTCCCCGTGCCAATGGCACCCGTGAAGCTGAACCCAATCTTGTTGGGCCCTTCTACAACCTGGAAGGTCTTATCACTCATATCATGGTTCAAGGGACAACCGTGGATGAGCCTGCAGATGACGCTGAATCTAATGAAGCGCCTGCGCTGGCGAAGCCACAGAAACTGAAGAAGCCTAAAGCTTCAATGCCTGCCTCAGCACCAAAAATCTCACGGGCGAAGCCACTGGCTACTGCACCTCCTGAAGACAGTGTGTAGTCTGAAGATTTGTCACGCATCTCCAAGGCCTCGAGAGTCAAGATGCCTTTGCAACACACCAGCCAAGAACTGACTGCTGTTGCTATTCTACGCAACGACGCCATTGATCTGTCTAGTGATGAAGATCTTGCAGATGACGCTCTTGAGCAACTGATCAAGAGCAAAGAAGAAGCAGAAATCTTCAATGATTTGCCTCTCTTTGACGTGGCAATCATCCACAACTTCATTGATGAGTGGTTTGACACGCCCAACCTCAACTTTGAAGATCTGCAACTTCCAATTGGCCTCAGTTTCGCCTTCCATGGCGCAATTGCTTTAGAGCTAGCTCTAGCTCAACGCATCGTTGAACTGAAGCAAAAGATCGACATTGAGAAAGCTCAGTTCAAGAAGCACATGGCCAAGCTCAGCGTTCAAGAGGTCAAAAATTTCAAGATCATGCTGCACGAGCTCAAAGAAGCCTTTCTCAAGAAGCGTGAAGAAGCTCAAGGTTCTCGTGAGTGCATGAAGAGCCTGGCTGACAAGTGTGTGCAAGCCTACAATGAGGCTGAGAAGCGCAAGGCCCTTGGTCGTCCTGGCATCGATCCCAGGATGGCTACAAAGAAGAAGAAGAAGAAGCCAGTTGTGGCCGAACCCGAAGCACCAAGGCAGGAAGCACATCCCATTGTCTTCCCAGCCAGCATGACTGGCTCGAAGCCAAAGGTCAGGTCAACCGCTTCAGAACTGAAGAAGACGAGGACTGCTGAGGCTGAAGTGAGAAAGAGGAAACATCCTGAAGCCTCTGATGGTGCTCCCTCCAAGAAGAAGCGCAAGGCCAAGAAGGATCGGGCTGCTCCCACAGAGCCCTTAGTTGTTGAACCTATCTCCATGGTTCGCCCTGCAGCTGAACATCAAGAGCGCGAACTGACTGTCCATGAGCCTGCTTCCATAGAGGCCCATGAAGCTGAAGACATTCCACCAGCTGATCCCACCGCTGCTGAAGACATTGGTCACCATGACAATGTTGAAGATGATGTAGTTCTTCCTCAGATCGAGCACAACTTGGTATCATCGCCTGTCCTTACGCACAGCGAACTCATCAGCATTCGTCGTCCTCTGACGCCAATTGCTCAGGATGCATCATGGGCTAATCACCCACAACAACAAGTCACACCACCCCGGCAAGAAGAAGAAGATGACTTTGAGGCCCAGCCAACTCTGTCTCCAGAGGCATCGCCAGCGTTACGCAGGCTTCATAAAGGACCAAGGTCTCAAGTCCCTCTTTCGAGCGTTCCAGAAGGATAAGTGCCCCACCAATCTATTGCACGTCAAGTGTTTCCAGATGCCACTCCTACTGTGAATGTCTCAGAGTCTGAGGCTAAAGCTGCTGAAGACATTCCGGCTGCATCAGCCGACGACACACAAGAAGAAGAACGTGTCCCTACTCCCCCCATTACTGAAGAAGTTGTTCTCGAGGAGAACGCGTCTGTGCCCGACCCTCCAGCTCATCAAGTGGAGGTTGAGAATCTTGAGGCTGCCACCACCAACACAAATGAAGCCAATGACGAAGTCATGGCTGAAGTAGATGTGGAGCTTGCACCAACAAATGTGCCAGAAGTCAGTGAAGCCAATGATGCTACTGCTCCTGTTCCTGCGCCTGCTGCTGGTCCTCACTTTGACTATCACGTTGAGCACAGGCCTCCGGTACAGAAGCCAATGCCAAGGTTGCCCAGGTTTCCAGGTCCTGCATCAGCGCCCGGATCCTTTAATGTCAATGGCTTCAAAGAAGACAACACCTTCTTCAATAGCGCCAAGAACCCCTACTCAAGGGAAAGAATATCTTCTGATCGGTTCTGGAGCTATCCGCAGCGAAGTTATTACTCATGCATTCTGTACAATCAAGGTCACATTTTCCCTCATATGCGTCTTGACACCGAAGCCATAACTGGTCTGCCCTGCTAGGAAGAAGCTCTGGATTGCTTCAAAGAGTCTAGATTGTTTCCTTTCGTCACCGACCAAGAGCACTGGAACAAAGAGTTGCTGCTCCAATTCTATGCCACTCTTCACATTCGTGGCTACAACAGAGATCCGAAGACTTGGGTCCTTGAGTGGATGACCGGCAATGTTCATCACGAAGCCAAAGCCTTTGATATCATTGAGCTCACTGGTCTGCCCACTCCTAGAGATCTTTATGAACCTGGTTGTCAGCTTCACAGTGCAGCTATGGAGAGCATCTTTCAGAAGCCTGAACCGAACATGAGTCAGATGCTTAGCACGATGAAGCCTTTGCCTCTAGATGCTGCATATCCTAAGGAGTTCTTTGTTGAAGACCTTGATTATCTGCCACGCACTATCTATCACATTATCAGGCAAACTCTCTGGCCCATCAAAGGACATTCTCCACATGCAAAGCTGGAAGGTGCAATGAAGACTTTGGTCTTTTATATTCTTCACGGCAAATGCTTCAATGCACAAGACTTCTTCATCCGCCAACTTGCTGCATCAGGATCTGATCTTTTTGGCTTGAAGCTTTACGCTCCATGGATAATGCGGCTGATCAAACTACACTCAGCTGTCTCATATCAGCCCTCTGCTTGCAATCATCGGATCTTTCTTCCTGACATTGATATGTCTGTTGAAGCCATCTATCCAGAGCCTGCCAAGGAGCCTCTTAGTCTTTAGAATGCTGAGCATCAAAGTTTCACTCAAAACATTGAAGGAGTTGAAGCAGTCACTCGTGTTTATCCTCTAGCTGGCACTACACGTGCACCTCATTGTGCCCTCATTGAAGCCACTGAAAGCACTATTGCCCAATGGCCCAAGAAGCGATCTCGTGTTCTCAATGACCGAGAGCTTCTGGTTGCCCTTCCTCAGAAACAAGATAGGCATCATGACTGGCTGAAGCGCCAAACGCAAAGCCTCTTGGTGGATGTCAAACGCATTCACAATCTTGCCACCAAGAATGCCTTTGTTGCCCATGAAACCTGTCGGCGTACATGGAAAGGGCTGACGCTTATGTTTTCTGAAGATGATCTTCAAGAGGATGGCTTCTCTGAACGTTTCAAATTTGACTCCACACCTCCAAGAAGGACTGTACTGCGACGAACTCCGTCTCTTGAAGACTCTGAGTTCTCTTCCTCCGCGGCAACTGTGAATGCCAGAGTGATCAAGGACGAAGACGATGCCACTTCACCGCTCCCTACTTCTCCACACATCAACACTGCCCCGAGTTCGTCTGCACCACCGAACAACACCGACGAACTTGCTCCTTCACCTTCTCCTCCTAGGAACGAGCAGACGCTCTATGTCTTCAAACCTTTTTGGTCCTTACTGACAAAAGGGGGAGAAGCATATGAGTTTGATAGTCTTCAAGTGGGTCCATATGGGCGGTTGCTTTATGTTTTGCCTAGTGTTTACAACTCTCGTTTTGATACATTTGGTTCTTTGATTTGTAACACTTAAACTCGATGGTCGTCTGCTACTTATTTGCTATTCTGCGATGCGATGATAAATTCCGCATGTGCGATGATAAATTCCGCACTTAGATCATTTTGTAGACATCCATTTTTCATTATGCATGTCATTATCTTCACATACTTTTCATGCATGATAAATTGTCATCATAAGTTGAAGAGGATCTCCAGAAGTACAACCTGCCATGTGCATTTGCATTCCAAAAGCAAATTACTTATATGAACATCTTCAGGGGGAGCCCTTGCAACTTATGAAAACAATTCCCTATCCTTTACAATTTCACATATTATATTCCCCATTGAAAACTTCAACTAGTTTGTCATCAATCACCAAAAAGGGGGAGATTGTAAGTGCATCTAGTGCCACCCCTAGTTGGTTTTGGAGTATTGACGACAAACCTAGTTGAGGGACTAATGTGTTTGTGAGAATTGCAGGATAACACAGGTAGAAGCCCCTCATTGATTCGGTTTTCCTACCAGAGATGACCCCTAAAAATGTATGAAGACATTGAAGTCAAAGGTGGTATGTGAAGACATTCACATTGAAGACTACGACAAGAGAAGACATCGCGTGAAGACTATGGAGCGCGAAGACTTAGTAGTTTCGTCGTTCTATGTTTTTCTTTGTCGAGTCATAGGAACCACCGTACTGTTAAGTGGGGTCCAAGAGAACCAGTCAGAATGACTGAAGTGATGCTTAACCAAAATCCTATATCTTCGAGTGAAGACTATGAGAGCAAATCTTGTCCAGAGTTGGATAAGTCAGCTTTGCTTATAGCCCAAGTAAAGTTGCCGTGTGTGTTTGAAATCTGACCGTTGGAACACGTGTCAGTTCCTTAGTGACCCAGGGTCATTTCGGACAAATCAGGTCGGGTTGCCTAGTGGCTATAAATAGCCCACCCCCTACAACCATAAACGGTTGGCTGCTTAGAGTTAAAGGATGGCTTTTGTCGTTTGAGAGCAACCCACCTCGAAGCCTTTGAGAGAGAATTCCTTGAGAGGATAAAGCCCTAACCACCTAGAGCCAAAGAGTGTTAGGCATCACTTAAGTCTTCCTGTCTGTGTGATCTGAAGACTTATTACACTTGAGGACTGTGAATCCTCCAGCCGGTTAGTCGTCGCGTTCTGAGCATCCAAGAGTCATTGTGGATCGCCGGTGAACGAAGTCTGTGAAGGTTTGGAAGTCTACCTTGAAGACTTACCAGAGTGATTGGGCAAGGACTGTGTGTCCTTAGCTCAAGAGGAATAAGGTGAAGACGAGGTCTTCTGAGTTGAATCTCAGCCTCCCTAACCAGACGTACAGTTGTCACAGCAACTGGAACTGGTCCAACAAATAATTGTCTTCAACGAGTCACTGGTTTCATCCTTCCCTTCCCTTTACTTACTTTGGTCCTTGTGAAGTCATTGTACGATTGCATCACCATTTGGCTTCACTGAGTGATTACTTGTTCTGATTGGCTTCACAATATCTTCCTACCTGATCCTTACTGCCTAGCTGCTATTAGTCATTGTGCTTTCACTTCATTGAATACTTGAATATGGTTTGCCTAGTGTAGTCTACCTTCCGCTGCATGGTAATAGGTTTATTTCTATTGTTTGTCTTTGAAACTTACATGTTTTGAAGACTTTCCTAAAAATCGCCTATTCACCCCCCTCTAGTCGATCACTAGCACTTTCAAATACCCCAAGACGAAGTTTGTTCCTCAACAAGAGAAGTATGATCCTACTTCTTTCAAGGGTACACAAGCTCAACATGATCTTCCACCACAAGACCACAAGGAAAAAGGCAAGGACAAGCTTCAAGAGGAAATTGATGCATTTGAAGAAGCTCCTAAGGCCTTGGTCAAGTGGGTTCCCAAGACTACATCAAGTTCCACTTCATCGAGTACAACTACAACTCCGAGGATTCCCATCAAGATGGTGTGGATCCTGAAGAAGAAGAACTAGAGAGTTCTTGAAGGTGACTCCACCAACATACTTCACTCTTATCATTTTCGCAAGAACAAGTGCCATCAACTTCCACATCTTGCACTAGTTCAAGGAGTCACAAACCCTCTTGTTGGTAAGACAAGGCACAAGGTAACCTAATGCTCTCATAGACATCATCTTGTGTGTGCATCACTCTATGTCTATGGATATCCTTGTTTGTTCCTTATGGGACTAACCCGTGTAGGTATTGCAAGTGCAACTCACTCCAAAGGATAGCTCCGACTGATCTACATCAACTTAGAGCATCCACATCTTCAACACCTGCATGAAGTCATCATCTACGAAACCCAAGGTTATTTCATCCCTCTTAGGGGGGATATCACATCTAGGGGGAGCTTTTCTCTAACAATTGAGTTAAAGCAACTCTAATGGTGTGAACACAACAGTGCTTTATGTAAAAGTGGTAACCCCACTTGTGCTTAAACGATGAGTATGACCTATGATCAAATGTTCTCATTTGATTCCTAAGTCAAGATACTCATATATAGATGACCTAGTCATCGCCAATTGCTTGATAGATGCAAGAATTGTTTGTGCATGCTTTGCCACATATTTCATTTGTCATTTTATTGTGTGAGCATGTTGGTTGCATAATTTACTCATTCGAGGACATCCACTAGTTGTTTTGATTGATTGGTTTCCTTTTCTTTTGTCCAAGTGGATGGACAAGATTGCCTAAGAACCTTCTCTAGATATTTATGCTTTTCTCATCTCAAACTCTATTCTTGCTGCATCACAAAGTTTGATCAAGTCGGATACGAACCTCTCTGTGTGAGGAGCACTCGGAGTCCCCGATTCGTCATAGACTTAAACCTCCAAAACATCTTTGTGTGTTTCGGTCTGACCTGTTCATCCATTTCGGTTATACCGAGATCACTAACTCGATCTAGGTTTTCAATCTCGGTACAACCGATTTGAACTTTTCGGTCACACCGAGTTTTAGTAACCGCTTGCAGTTATGAATCTCGGTGCCACCGAGTTGTTCCACTCAGTCACACCAACAGGGTCACGCTATATATATCCACGGGCCAAATTTTGGAAAACTTTCCGAACCTCCTCACCCGCGCTTAGCCTGCTCTGCCTCCCTGAGTCTGCGGATCATCCTCCTCATCGCCAGCTGCCTCCTGTCACTGGTCTCAGCCGCCGTCAACAGGATCGTCTCCGCCGTTGCCGCTGTAGCAAGTTCATCGCCGAACTAGGGTATGGACTAGAACTTTGTGCTGTTCTAACTCCGATTCCCCAGCACATTGCTTTGCCATGTATCTTGCCACGATTGAGATCGTTCTATCCATAGAAAACACTCCGTAGTTTAGTCGTGAATTGAAATTTTAGGGTTAGGTTTCCGCCGAAACCATCTCGGACCGACCGAGTTGATGAAATCGGTTCCACCGATTTGGCTTAGGCCATTGCACATGTGATTCTTGGTCTGACCGAGAATTGCAAATCGGTGTGACCGAGTTCAGCACTTTCTGAAACCCTGGCAGAATCAGTGCCATCGAACTGCGACTCGGTCTGACCGAGTTCACTTGTTTAGGTTCCAAAAGCTGCTTCGGTATCACCGAGTTTGCAAATCGGTAGATCCAAAATGCTTACTGTGGAAAACTAAAACTAAGTTTTTAATTTATTCTTTTGCAAAAACCACTGTGCTTTGTGATGCTCATCCACTCTACCTCATCTATAATCTATTCACAGGGTCTGCTGTCAGTGTTTGCATCATGTCAGATCAGAGTGACAGTCAGAACAAGTCAGAGGAGCAGGTTCACTTGAGTGAGGGCACTAGTCCCTCTAGCAGCTCAGATGATGGCAGCAGGAGCACACCCAGCAATCTGCCAAAGGCTACCACAAGGGCCAGCAAGAAAAGAACCTCAGAGTCAGAGGATGAGGATTATGTGGCTGAGGAGGAAGAAACCGCCTCAAAGAGGAAAGTCTTGAAGAAGGAATATGGCACAACTGCTGCCACTAAGCCAGGGATGAAGCAAAAGGTTCCTGCCAAGAGAGCTCCAATGTCAAAATCCAGAGCATCCGCTCAAGAGACTTTGGGATCTGCACCCAAAGAGCAGGTTGTGGCAGAAAAGAAAAGGAAAGAGAGGGTCAAGAAGACCACTACCAGAGTCCTTGGGAGATCTTCAATCATGATAGACTCTAAAGAAGAGGAAGAGGAAGAGGATGCTGCACCAGCACCTAAAGCTCAGAAGCTTATGGGAGATGCCATAAGATCAGGGGCTGCTCCATCTAAGCCCAAAGGAACTCCTAAGCCAGCTGCTCCAAAACCCAAAACTGCACCCAAGAGGAGCACCAGGAACATCCCAACAACAGAGAAGAACAAGGCCCCAATGCCTGAAGCTGCAATGGAAGAAGAAGATGATTTTGTTGTCTTGAGGAAATTGAAGCCAAAAATTCCAGATCACAATGATGCTCATCCAGTTGCAGAGAACATGATAGTCAGGAAGGACTTTGGTCTAAGGCTATGGAGAGAGTCTGATCCATATGCCACCATGAGAAGGACTGCTGTGGACTACAGGTTCCATACAAAGGAATAACAGGACTTCTATGAGACCACCTTGCTTGACAAGAAGCCCATAGTGTGTGACATGAGATGGGTCGATTGGTGATTCATTGAGGAAAATGAGGATCACTTCCCTGGTGTATATGACAGCTTCAAGGCTTATGGAGTTGATGCGTTTGTGGCTCAGAAGCTCACAAAATGGAATGATGAGCTCATCATGCAGTTCTACTCCATAGCTCACTTCTACCGAGATGGAATGATTGTCTGGATGTCTGAAGGCACTAGGTACCAGTCAACAGTTGTAGAATGGGCTAAGTTGATCGATTCCCTAGAAGAACATGAAGATGACCTGGATGTCTATGCCAACAAGAACAAGGATCACAACACCATGGCACACAAGTACAAGGATATCCCAGATAATGCTCTTGAGACACACAAGTTTGGATCTGTACATTACCTTCTGTCAGGTTTGCCAACTATCAACTGGATCCTCAAGAACACTCTCTTGCCAAAGTTAGGTGATCACAAGATGATCAGAGGACATGAAATTAACTTGCTTCACATCTTTGATGTCCCACAGAAGTTCAAAGTCATGAGCCTAATAGTGGAAACCATAAAGAGGACAACTGCAGATCAGAAGAGGAGTTGTGGGTATGCCCCACAGATCCAAGAGTTGATCAACTCGAAGATGGGCACTGGCACATATCTGCTGGACAAGGAGCACCTGCCCATGTACTCAGACTTTGAGGACAACACTATGGTGATGGATAAAATTGAACCATATTCTATGCATGCACAAGCCAAGAAGGAGAAGGCAAAGGCTAAAAAGGCTGCAAGGATGCCAACTACTAAAGAAGCATCTCAGTATCTTCTAAAGAGCAAGCAAGATCAGCTTGGCTACTTGATTGCCTCCACTCTGAGGATTGAGAAGGGACTGGCCACCCTGCCTCAAAACCAGGAGAGCTTGGAGAGGATCGTGGAGCAGAAGTTCTATGACTTAGATGTGAAGGTCACTGAGATCCAGTCAGTCATTGGGAAACTTCAGGATGAAGTGGAGGATAAGAAGAGCAAGACAACCACTAATGCTTTTTCTAGAGTGCCTAGAGGTCAGAGGTCTGCTACAGTGCATATTCCAGACACCAGAGCTACTTCATCTGCACCAGCTACAACTTCAGTGCCACCGGCTCCAGCATCTACTCCACCAGCTCCATCTACATCGACTTATGCCTTCGCTCTTGGAGTTCTGTCTACACCACCACCTGAAGACCAAGCCTGAGTGTCGATCTAGCACTATGCATTTTATGAACTTTTTGGTAACTTGTTGCCAAAGGGGAGAAAATGTATAGATCATAGGCTTCAAGAGAGAGCGTTGCTTTTTATTCTCTCTTTTTGTTTGGTGGTTAAACATCGTTTATTTGCTTGGTTGAGATACTTTATACTTTGTGCTTGCTTAGATGATCATGTGTTTGATCACATGCTACCTTAATGCTTGTTGGATGACATTATCCTTTTATATGATCATTCATTTTGCTTGGTGACGAGTGCATGTATTTTCATTATTACCATTTTGAGCGCTCCACCATGATGTATGTCACATGGAAGAGTAACCCATGATCCTAACTCTTTGTGCATTTGCAGTCCAAAGCAAATCTTAAACTATGCACAAATTTAGCGGGAGCTCTTGCTTTTCACATACTTATCAAAGCGACAATGTTTTTCACTCTTATTATCATTTGTCCAAGCTTTGACCTATATGTTGTCATGAATTACCAAAAAGGGCTAGATTTAAAGTGCAACTATCCCTTAGGAGGTTTTGGTAATTCCTAACAACATATAGCTCATTGAGCTAATGCTACTTCAAGATTAATATATCAGGAAAGCTCAATGATTGGAATCGCATGGATGAGAAAAGTGGACCCCTCAAAATGCTAAGGACAAAGGATTGGCTCAAGCTCAAAGCTCAAGACTCTTCATTTTCTATTTTAGTGATACAAGATCACATTGAGTTTATAGGAAAAGCCAATACTATCAAGGAGGGATGAGGTGTTGCTTAATGAGGTTCTTGCTCAAAATGCTTAGTGATATGCTCCAAAACCCTCAACTACATTCTCACATCCACATATGACCTAAACCAAAAGTCAAACTCGGCCCCACCGATTCTTTCTATCCGGCGCCACTGAGTTTCAAATGTCATAACCACTGCCACAAACCGTAGGCAAATCGGTCTCACCAATAGGGACTCGGTCTCACCAAGATGGGGTTGTAATCTCTCCATTTCCCTTCGTAACATTTCGGTCTCACCAAGATGAGCGATTGGTCCCACCGAGATTGCAATGTAAACTCTCTATTCTCCCTTCGTAATGTTTCGATCTCACCGAAATGAGCGATCGGTCCCACCGAGTTTACCTGACCAACTCTCTGGTTAGCTTATTACCAAAATCGGTCTCACCGAGTTTGTGTAATTGGTCTCACCAAGATTACGTTATGCCCTAACCCTAATCATATCGTTCCTACCGAGTTGCATGTCGGTCCCACCAAAAACCCTAATGGTCACTAGCTTTGCTGAATCGGTCCGACCAAGTTTAATCATTCGGTCACACCGAGTTTGGAAAGTTATGTGTAACGGTTAGGTTTTGTGTGGAGAGAGCCATCAGAACAAACCTGCACTTCCAACCTATATTTTCTGAGAGAGAACCACCTACACTTGTGTTGAGACCAAGATATTCCATTCCTACCATGTCAATCTTGATCTCTATCCTTCCCCAAGTTGCTTTCCACTCAAATCTTCTTTCCACCAAATCCATATCCTGTGAGAGACAGTAGAGTGTTGGGGAGACTATCATTTGAAGCACAAGAGCAAGGAGTTCATCATCAACACACCATTTGTTACTTCTTGGAGAGTGGTGTCTCCTAGATTGGCTAGGTGTCACTTGGGAGCCTCTGACAAGATTGTGGAGTTGAACCAAGGAGTTTGTATGGGAAAGGAGATCGCCTACTTCATGAAGATCTACAGCTAGTGAGGCAAGTCCTTCGTGGGCGATGGCGATGGTGGGATAGACAAGGTTACTTCTTTGTGGACCCTTCATGGGTGGAGCCCTCCGTGGACTCGCGCAACCGTTAACCTTCGTGGGTTGAAGTCTCCATCAACGTGGATGCACGATAGCACCACCTATCGGAGCCACGACAAAACATCCATGTCTCCAATTGCGTTTGAATCCTCCAAACCCTTCCCTTTACATTCTTCCAAGTTGCATGCTTTACTTTCCGCTGCTCATATACTTTTTGCATGCTTGCTTGAATTGTGTTAAGATTGCTTGACTTGTTCAAAGTTGCTAAAATCTTCCAAGAACTAAAATTGGGAGAAGTCTAGATTTTTATTTTGTCAAGTAGTCTAATCACCCCCCCTCTAGACATAATTTCGATCCTACAGATGGCGTCCTCGTAGGGATACGGGAGCGGATCCATAGTGGTGTATTAATTTGGTGAATAAGTGGACTCGAGTGTCCCACCCCAAAAGAGTTACTTGCAGACGTAGTTTAGGATAGCCACTGAGTCAAAGCTGGCTTGCTGCAGTTAAACTCCACCCACCCCTTTGTTGATACTGATGCATATGTAGCTAGTTCGGATGTAAGTCTTGCTGGGTACATTTGTACACATGTTTTCTTAATTTATGTTTTTGCAGAGAGACATCAGTCTCACTAGTAGTTCCGCGTGGACTTCGACGTTTAGCTTGTTACCTCAGCTACGATCTTGTGCCCTCCGCAGGGTCTAGTAGATAGTCAGGCTTCTCAGCCTTTTTCATTTTAGTTTTCTGTACTCAGACAAGTGAAGCTTCCGCATGTGCTTATTGCTTGTATGACTTGAATGTTGGGTCATCAAAATCCTGTTTGTAATATCTGGCTCCTCGGACCCTAATGAATAAATACTTTGAGTCATAGTGTTTTGTTGTGATGCCATGTTGTATTTGCACATATCGAGCATATTGTGTGTATGTTATTGAAATGCTTGGTATGTATGGGATCCGACAACCTAGTTGTTTATTCTTGGTAGCCTCTCTTACCGGGAAATGTCTCCTAGTGCTTCCACTGAGCCATGATAGCTTGCTGCTGCTCCGGAACACTTAGGCTGGCCGGCATGTGTCCTTCGGCGAAATGTCACGCGTTGTTCCTTTTAGTCCTCGTAGCTTGCTACGACTTGGGTTCATATGTTGATGATCGACACGTTCATTGATGGGTCACGTATGCATGTCCCTGTAAGTTAGTGCCACCTTGTTTTTACGACTAGTCATGTCGACCCGGTCTTTCTCTCATATCGATGCTAGAGACACTATCATATACGTGAGCCAAAAGGTGTAAACGGCCCCAGGCCAGGTAAGGTGGCACCCATGGGAATACCGTGCATGAGGCCACAAAGTGATATGGTGTGTTACATGCTAGATCGGTGTGACTTAGGATTGGGGTCCTGACAGTGTGGACCCACTTGCCGACCTCCTAGAGGAAACAGAGAGGTACGTGCGGGAGGTGCGCGAGGAGTGGGAGGAGGCGGAGCAGCAGAAGGCGGCGGCAACCAGGGCGGCGCAGGCGGACGCGGATGCGGCAGCCAAGGCCCAAGCCGACGCCGCGGCCAAGGCCTAGGCGGAAGCGACCGCCAAGGAGCAAGCTGAAGAGGCAGCACACAGCCACACTCCGCAACTCATCCTCCTCCTGCGTGCTGCGCCACCAGTGCCAGAGGTTCAAGCGCCGACTAGAGGAGCCGCCGACGAATAGCTGGTCGTGGAGAGGGGAGCGGGCGACGTCATCATCTTGGGGGCGGAGGCGCCCCCGCAAGCACCGACTGTCGAGGCCCATGGCAGTCGACCTGACGTGCCACTGGCGCCCCCGTTTAGTGGCAAGATGGTGGTGGGGGCAACCCTCGTGGCTCGTACTCCCATACGCCGCCGCGTGGCAAAGGCGACCTCAGCGCCATGGACGCAGGAGATCGAGGCCACAAGCTCGTCGGCCCTACACGCAGAGGCCACTCGCGCCGTCCCGCCAGAATGGACCCCTGGGGCTGGGACGGGCATGCTGAACAAGGCTGCACATGACGTTCAGGCCTAGCTTCAGGCCCAAGGCGCCGCCCTCCAACAGTACACGAAGGCGTTCTTCTTGACGCGAGCGGCCGTCCGTGTACGCTCCTTTGCTTTGTTTTTGCTTCTTTCTATCTTCCGTGGGGGCGTGCCAGCACACCCACTCGGTGTAGCCTCCGTGTTTCGGGCCGGCTGCTGAGCAGGCAGCTCGGAACTCAAAGGTAAGTTCCAAGTGCTGACTTTTTTCTTTTCTTCCGTTGCCTTCATTGCTGGACTACCACAACATCCGAGCGGCCGCCTTCAACTCCTAGTTCCAGGAGCTGGCCAAGCAGACCGCCGCCTTGTCCTATAGCCGTAGTGTCACAGCCTAGCTAGTTCATGCATTAGAGTGTTGCATCATGTTTATTTTTTCCCAGAAAACTGAAATGGGGATGACAGAACCCCAGCACCCCCCTAGAAACAACTAGGGTTTACTAAAATCTTTTCAATGAACCTGAAATGCCCTTCTAAAATGTTCATCATCTTTGCCTTGGTCTAGAACCTTTGACAAAAATGGTGCACACTTTTCATTGGATTAAATCATTACTATTTGAATTTGGGCAATTTAAATCCTATAAATATTTTAAAATGCCCAAATAATCCTGAAAGTATTTTTAGGCTGTTGAGAATATTTTCAAATGTGCCTCTGAATATTTTCAGGTTTTTCCTAAATGAAATAGTATTTTTACTATTTCAAAACACAGAACAGGAATAAATAAAAAGGAAAATAGAAAGCAGAGAGAGTAGAGGCTTACATGGCGCCCACCTAGCAGGCCCACCTGCCGGCCCAGCCCAGCCACCGCTCCAGCGAGCTGCTTGGCTTGGCCAGGCAGGCAGGCAGGTGCTCGATGCCAGCACCAGCGCGCTCCACGCAGCTGCCCGCCGCCCTGCTTCCTCCCCTCGCCGTTCTGCTGCCCAGGGTCGGTCACCCACTCCTCCCCCGAGCTCGCAGACACGCCCTCTCCTCCCCAGCTCCTATCCCTAGCTCTCACGCATCATGGCCGGCGCTGCCGCGCCCGCGCCACCGTGATAACCGCATCCGTCGTCGTCCCCGTGCCTCATCACCGTGTCCATTCGCTCTGCCGTCGTCGACTACGTCGAGCAGGTCGAGCCCCGAGTGCTCACCCGCTCCGGAGTCGCCCCTGACCCCGTCTCCCCAACTCCGGCCGCCGAGATCGCCATCGTCGCCCCGCTCAGCTCCGGCCTTCCCCGAGCCCGCTTCGACGCTTGCTGCAACCGCCGTGAGCTCCGCTCCATCCTCCCCCTCTCCGTTAACTCCCTCCTGTACCGTATGCATCGCACCACATTCACCCGCACCCGCCGCCGCCAAGCTCGTCGCCGACGTGACTCCGGTCACCCACCGGCCACACCACCGCGACCAACGCACTCACTGCACTCGCAGAAGCCCATAGCACCTCTCCATGCGCTTCGCCGTTCCCCGTAGCCTCGGGTTCGACCTCACCCGAGCTCCGGCAGCCGCACAGCTCGTCGCCGGCGAAATTTCCGGCCACCCCAGCTCCAGCCACTGCCACCACTCGACGCGGCTCACTCCCCGCATCACATAGATGTGCTCCGCCGTCATTTTGCTCGACGGAGCACGAAACCCGCATCACTCCGCCGCGTCTGGCCTCACCGGCAGCTAAACGCCGGCGAGTTTGACCTTGGTTGACCCTGTGTGGGCCCAGGTTGACTCCCCCTGAGTCTATGACAAGTGGGACCGCCCTGCTAATTAACTTAGATTAGCACTAACTAAATTTGGTTAGTTAATTAACCAGTGACACGTGGATCCCACTGGTCAGGTTTGACCTAGACCGGCCCCGTTGACCACTGACGTCACCCTGACGCAATGCTGACGCAATAACTCAATTACTGGAATTATTCTTATACAGGAAATTCCAGAAAATATTACAAACTTCAAAAATTCATAACTTTTAATCTTTAACTCCAAATGCAAAGATTTATATATGAAATTTAATCAGAAAAATTCAATCTTTCCATCTGTAATGGTTTCATGCATGACAAAACACTTTAAACCTGCTGTTCAGGTGAAACAAGCTAATGCACTTATAGGGCTTAAGAACATAAGCTTCCATTTGAATCCTTGATTCAAATGGACCGAAACAAACTTGTTTCACATTGCATTAGGCAAGACACGTCATATTGCCATGTCATAGCATGCATCATATTATTGCATATTGCCATGTGATGATTGTGTTCTGTGGTGTCTTTCGTGGTAGGTTCTGCCTCCGAGGATATTTCCGAGTATCCAACTAAAGGGCAGTACCCTACTACTACTCCATCAGGCAAGCAGCCCCATTAACCATATCGATACAATCCCATGTTCTTGCTCCTGCTCTCATTTACTGCATTAAGACAACAACGTTTCAAACTACTGTGTGCTGCGGTAGTTGAACCCTTATCCTCTGCATGGCCTGTCATTGCCATAGTAAATAGATGAAACCCACTAGCATGTGTAGGAGTTGATTGAGCCATGTATGTGTTCTTGCTATGCCTGCTATGCTTAGAGTTGTGTCAGGGCTGGTTCATCTGGGTGATGGGCTAGAGTGAAATGATTATGTCGGTAATGTGAGTGATGTGTTGAACATGATTTGGTAAAGGTATCGATGAGAGGACATGTAGGAGTACATGGTGGGTTGTTTCATTGAGGCTGTCCCTAAGAACTGAGATCTGTATGTGTGATTTAAGAATCAGTTACTACCATGCATTGGGATCCTTAATTGACCCTCTCGGCTTCTTAACCACCCTAGTACTCTGTCCAGGAGTTGCAACTAGTTTTTGGTGTTTATAGTTTATGTGTTGGCGGCCGTGTGTAGCGCTGACCCTAGGGGTGGGCCATGATGCGGTAGATACACCATGGCCGGGTATGTCGGGCGCCCGTTTGGCGTCTCGGGACCCTATACACATCGTTCGGGGCCGTATCTGGAAACCTTGGCCGGACTGCCAGCGGATGGAACCTGGATAGGCGATGAACCTGGACTAGAGACTTGAGTGTTTAGGTAGGCCATGGCCGATAACCACCTTGGGCTTCCGCTTGAAGGTTGCCGAGTACATGTCGTGTAAACGACGGTTAGTGGTGAGAGCGTGTGTGAAGAAGTACACCCCTGCAGGGTTAACATCATCTCTTCGAATAGCCGTGTCCGTGGTAAAGGACTACTTGGTTGCCTATACAGTTCATAGACAAGTTAATGGTTACTACTAAAAGACTCAAGATAAGTGTGAGTACCGAGGATGGCCCTCTCGTAGGGTGACGAGGGAGGATCCACGGTGGAGTATTATGATGGTGATTAGTGGACTCGTGTGCGAAAAATATTTTACTAGTGGTGTCTCATAAGATAGCTTAGCCAGGAGTCAAAGCTGGCTTGCTGCAATAACTCCACCACCTTCTTGAGAATGAGCATGTGTAGTATGATATATTGTAAGACTTGTTGAGTACCTTTGTACTCATGTTTCTTTAATTACTGTTTTCAGACGACAACACCGCCCCCTCCAATGGGTTTTACGTAGACCTCGACGACGATGAGTAACTTGCCACCCAGGTGGTGATTCTTGCCATGGAGGGCCCTATGTAGATAGACAGGCTTCGACAAGCCTTCTTTCTTTCTAGTGTCTGTACTCAGACTTATTTGCTTCCGCATGTGCTTGTATGCTTGTATGACTTGAGTGTCGGGTCATGTGACCCCTACCTGTATGAACATGTTATGTATGGCTCCCCAGAGCCTTTAATTAAAGTACTTGAGTTGTCGAGTTTTGTTGTGATGCCATGTTGTATTTGCACATATCGAGCATATTGTGTGTATGATTGAAATGCTTGGTATGTGTGGGATCCGACAATCTAGTTGTTTATCCTTGGCAGCCTCTCTTATAGGGAACTGTAGTCTAGTGCCTCCTTGAGCCATAGTAGTCCGCTACAGCCTGGTTCACCGGAGTCCTCCTAGCCCAGCACTACTTCTCAGGACACTTGACTGGCCGGCATGTGTTTCACTTCGTTCCTATGTCCGTCCCTTCGGGGAAATGTCACGCGGTGACATCCGGAGTCCTGCCTAGCCTGCTACAGCCCGGGTTCCCCGGAGTCCTGTTAGCCCAGTGCTACAGCCCGGTTTCACACGCTGTTGACCGACATGCTCGATGTGATTCATGTATGCCTGTCCCCATAGGTTAGTGCCGCTTTGGGTTCACGACTAGCCATGTCGGCCTGGGTTCTCTGTCATATGGATGCTAGCGACACTATCATATACGTGAGCCAAAAGGCGCAAACGGTCCCGGGCCATGGTAAGGAGACACCCGTGGGGATACCATGCGTGAGGCCGCAAAGTGTTATGAGGTGTTACCGGCTAGATCGATGTGACTTGGAATCGGGGTCCTGACAGCGTTGGCATCAGAGCCAGACTTCCTATAGGTTCGTTGAGCCAAACTATTCGATGTCGAGTCTAGAAATGCTTTAGTTATATGTAGGGGAATTGATTGTGGGAGGGAACGTAAGGCTCTTTTACTCCTTTACCTTATGCCCTCTGATCTGAGTCATTCTCTTTCTTTCTACGTGGATTAAGGACTAGGCTCTCTTCTCTCTATTAGGTTCACGTGTTACTAATCCGTAGTGGCTTATAGCATTGTTGTTACAAGCCTCAGTTCAGTTTATACTACTTTTAGCATGTTGTCAGTTGAACCAGAACCTTGATATGATGTTGTTGAGTGGTTTTGCAAACTGTTGTGAATGTCTCAAATCTTTTTCTGAGCATTTACAGCCGTTATATTGTCCGATTTCTCCTAGAAAATTCTAATGCCTTTGCATTATTCTGTGCTTCCAGATGGCCACCCGTTCCCAGAACCAAGTGGTTCGTCTGACCCGGTGCCTCGATGTACCTGGTCACACGGCCATGTTGGTTCAAGTGATGGTCGAGACAGGCTATCGATGTTATCCAGAATATACCGTCGAGGAGCAGTTCCGAGACTTCAACCAGAGCCAGTACCTTTGTACCGTCAGGATATATCCCTCTTATCCCAGAGCCACTGAACCCCTCCATTGCTCTTATGGACTTGGGGTCACTATTGAGATGTCCGTGTAGGACGCAGCTTACTCAATGATGACTATCATTCGAGCTAGAACTGCCTTGCTCCAGAACACCGATTTTCGCTACATGCCAACCCCCTTCCAGACCTTGAAGATATTCCGGTAGTCCGAGACTTTCCGGATGTCTTTCCATAAGAACTGCCAGGTGTTCCACCTGAGAGGGATGTCGAGTTGGTGATAGACCTTGTTCCGGGAACCATCCCAATTTCTAGAAGACCCTATAAGATGGCACCCTTAGAACTAGCCGATCTTAAGAACCAACTCGATGAGTCCTTGAAAAAGGGTTTCATCCGTCCTAGTTCCTCTCCCTGGGCTTGCCCTATCCTCTTCATCAAGAAGAAGGATGGAACGGATCGAATGGTTGTAGATTACCGACCTGTCAACTTGGTCACTATCAAGAACAAGTATCCGCTTCCCAGGATCAACGATCTGTATGATCAGCTCGTTGGATCCTCAGTCTTTTCCAATATGGATTTGAGGTTGGGCTACCATCAAATCAAAATAAAAAACGAGGACATTCCAAAAATGGCCTTTGTTACTCGTTATGGCCAATATGAGGACACCGTTATGTCCTTCAGTTTAACCAATGCCCCAGCCACTTTCTCTCGGTTAATGAACTCAGTCTTCATGGAGTATTTGGATAAATTCGTCGTGGTATACGTCAATGATATACTCATCTACTCCAAGAGTGAGGAAGAACATGACGAACATCTAAGGCTGGTATTGATGAAACTTCGAGAGCATCGCCTTTGTGCCAAATTCTCCAAGTGTGAATTTTGGTTGCCAAAAGTGACCTATCTAGGCCATGTAATCTCTAGTAAGGGTATTGCTGTCAATCCCGAGCGAGTTCAAGCCGTCCTTGATTGGACTCCACCTGAAACGGTCAAGCAAGTTCGGAGCTTCCTTGGCTTAATGAGTTATTGTCGCCGCTTCATTGAGAATTTCTCCAAGGTTGCTAAACGTCTAACTGAACTCCTCAAGAAAGATAAAAAGTTCGAGTGGACCCCACAGTGCGAGTTCAGCTTTCAGGAACTGAAAAGATGCATGACATCTGCTCCCGTACTGGTACCACCAGATTTCTCCAAGGACTTTATTATCTATTGCGACGCCTCACGATAAGGTATAGGTTGCATACTCATGCAAGATCGTCAGGTAATTGCCTATGCTTCAAGGAAATTACACCAACATGAGGAAAACTATCCCACACATGATCTAGAGCTTGCAGCTGTAGTCCATGCACTTAAAACTTGGCGACATTTCCTTCTCGGTAATCGTTGCGAGATCTTCACTGATCACCAAAGTTCGAAATATATCTTCACCCAACCGGATTTGAATCTCAGGCAAAGACATTGGGTCGAGTTGATCTCGGATTACGACTTAGGAATAACTTACACCCCGGGGAAAGCCAATGTCATGGCTGATGCACCAAGTCATAAATCTTATTGTAGCAACCTGATGTTACAACAAGGTCAACCACTTCTCCATGAGGAATTTCGGAAGCTTAATCTTCACATTGTTCCTCAGGGATTCCTATCTACCTTGGTGGTGAAACCAACCCTTATGGATCATAACCGCCAGCGGTATGATAAGGGAATATCTCGGATCAAGCAGAACATTGCTAGCAGAGCTGCTATGTGTTTCTCTATGAACGATCAAGGTGTTGTCTTCTTTGAGAACCGACTGGTGGTTCCCAAGAAACAACAACTACGACAACTGATCCTTAAGGAAGCTCATGAATCCCCTCTCACCATTCATCCTGGTAGTACTAAGATGTATCAAGACCTACGCCAGAGGTTTTGGTGGACTAAGATGAAGAGAGAAATTGCTCAATACATTGCTAACTACGACGTTTGTCGTCGTGTTAAAGCAGAGCATCAACGACCTGCTGGCACCCTTCAACCTTTGGCTATTCCTAAATGGAAATGGGATAAAATCTGTATGGATTTCATTACTGGGTTTCCCAGGACCAAGAGAGGGAATAATGCTATCTTCGTCGTTATCGATCGTCTTTCCAAAGTAGCCCACTTCCTACCTGTTCGTGAGAGTATTACCGCTAGCCAGCTAGCTTACTTATACATCTCCCGAATAGTGTCTATTCATGGTGTCCCATTGGAAATTAGCTCAGATCGTGGGAGTCTCTTCACCTCTCGATTTTGGGAGAGTTTCCAACATGCTATGGGAACTCGTCTCTCTTTTAGCACCGCCATCCACCCCCAATCAAGTGGTCAAGTAGAGCGAGTAAATCAAATTCTGGAGGATATGCTCCGAGCTTCTGTCATATCATTCGGAATGGATTGGGAGAAATGCCTTCCATTCGTGGAGTTCGCTTATAACAATAGTTATCAAGCTAGCTTGGTCAAAGCTCCCTTCGAAGTTCTCTATGGACGAAAATGTCGAACGCCTCTTAACTGGTCGGAAACCGGGGAAAGACAACTCTTTGGTCCGTTTATGATTCAGGAAGCAGAAGAGCCGGTTCGCGTTATTCGTGAGAAATTGAAAACATCCCAATCTCGTCAAAAGAGCCAATATGACCGTAAACACAAGCTCATGACTTATGAAGCTGGCGAGAAGGCTTACCTTCGGGTTACTCCTTTAAAGGGAACCCATCGTTTCGGTATCAAAGGCAAATTGGCTCCTCGTTACATTGGACCCTTTCACATTCTTGCCAAACGAGGAGAAGTTGCCTACCAACTGGAACTACCTCCGCATCTTTCCAAAGTTCACGATGTCTTCCATGTTTCTCAACTCAGGCGTTGCTTCGCGGATCCTATCAGTGGAATGGACCATGAAACGCTTGATCTACAAGATAATCTCACATATCGGGAATATCCCGTTCGTATCCTTGACTAAGCCGAGTGTACCACTCGATGCCATAACATCAAGTTTCTCAAGGTTCAATGGTCACACCACTCTGAAAAAGAAGCCACTTGGGAAAGGGAGGATCGTCTTCGACTCGAGTACCCCACCTTCTTCCCAACGGATCCTAAATCTCAGGACGACATTCTTTTGAGTGGGGGTGAGTTGTCACACCCTAGCTAGTTCATGCATTAGAGTGTTGCATCATGTTTATTTTCCCAGAAAACTGAAATGGGGATGACAGAACCCCAGCACCTCCCTGGAAACAACTAGGGTTTACTAATATCTTTTCAATGAACCTGAAATGCCCTTCTAAAATGTTCATCATCTTTTCCTTGGTCTAGAACCTTTGACAAAAATGGTGCACACTTTTCTAGGACATCATAAGGTCATTGGATTAAATCATTACTATTTGCATTTGGGCAATTTAAATCCTATAAATATTTTAAAATGCCCAAATAATCCTGAAAGTATTTTTAGGCTATTGAGAATATTTTCAAATGTGCCTCTGAATATTTTCAGGTTTTTCCTAAATGAAATAGTGTTTTTACTATTTGAAAACACAGAACAGGAATAAATAAAAAGAAAAACAGAAAGCAGAGAGAGTAGAGGCTTACATGGCGCCCACCTAGCAGGCCCACCTGCTGGCCCAGCCCAGCCATAGCTCAAGCGAGCTGCTTGGCTTGGCCAGTCAGGCAGGTAGGTGCTCGACGCCGGCACCAGCGCGCGCCACGCAGCTGCCCGCCGCCCGGTTTCCTCCCCTCGCCATTCTGCTGCCCAGGGTCTGTCATCCACTCCTCCCCCGAGCTCGCAGACACGCCCTCTCCTCCCCAGCTCCTCTCCCTCGCTCTCCCGCACCATGGCCGATGCTGCTGCGCCCGCGCCACCGTGATAACCGCGTCCGTCGTCGTCCCCGTGCCTCGTCACCATGTCCGTTCGCTCCGCCGTCATCGACTACGTCGAGCAGGCCGAGCCCCGAGCGCTCGCCCGCTCTGGAGTCGCCCCTGACCCCGTCTCCCCCAACTCCAGCTGCCGAGATCGCCATCATCGCCCCGCTCATCTCCGGCCTTCCCCGAGCCCGCTTCGACGTTTGCTACAACCGCTGTGAGCTCAGCTCCATCCTCCCCCTCTCCGTTAACACCCTCCTGCACCGTATGCACTGTACCAAGTTCACCTGCACCCGCCGCCGCCGAGCTCATCGCCGATGTGACTCCGGCCACCCACCGGCCACACCATCGTGACCAACGCACTCACCGCACTCGCAGAAGCACATAACACCTCTCCACGCGCCTCGCCGTGCCCCGTAGCCTCAGGTTCGACCTCACCCGAGCTCCGGCAGCCGCACAGCTCGTCGCCGGCGAAATTTCCAGCCACCCCAGCTCCACCCACTGCCACCACTCAACGCGGCTCACTCCCCGCATCACGTAGATGTGCTCCGCCGTTGTTTTGGTCGCCGGAGCATGAAACCCGCATCACTCCGCTATGTCTAGGCTCGCCGGCGCCTAAACGTCGGCGAGTTTGACCCTGGTTGACCCCGTGTGGGCCCAGGTTGACTCCCCCTGAGTCTATGACAAGTGGGACCGCCCTGCTAATTAACTTAGAATAGCACTAACAAAATTTAGTTAGTTAATTAACTACTGACACGCGGGTCCCACTCTTCAGGTTTGACCTGGACCGGCCCCATTGACCACTGACGTCACCCTGACACAATGCTGATGCAATAACTCAATTACTGGAATTATTCTTATACAGGAAATTCTAAAAATATTACAAACTTCAAAAATTCATAACTTTTAATCTGTAACTCCAAATGCAAAGATTTATGCATGACAAAACATTTTAACCCTGCTGTTTAGGTGAAACAAGCTAATGAACTTATATGGCTTAAGAACATAAGCTTCCATTTGAATCCTTGATTCAAATGGACCCAAACCAACTTGTTTCACATTGCATTAGGCAGGACACCTCATATTGCCATGTCAAAGCATGCATCATATTCTTGCATATTGCCATGTGATGATTGTGTTCTGTGGTGTCTTTCGTGGTAGGTTCTGCCTCCGAGGATATTTCCGAGTATCCAACTGAAGGGCAGTACCCTACTACTACTCCACCGGGCAAGTAGCCCCATTGATCATATCGATACAATCCCATGTTCTCGCTCCTGCTCTCATTTACTGCATTAAGACAACAACGTTTCAAACTGCTGGGTGTTGCGGTTGTTGAACCCTTATCCTCTGCATGACCTGTCATTGCCATAGTAACTAGATGAAAACCACTAGCATGTGTAGGAGTTGATTGAGCCATGTAT
Organism: Triticum urartu; assembly: GCF_056163025.1. Classification (NCBI taxonomy): domain Eukaryota; kingdom Viridiplantae; phylum Streptophyta; class Magnoliopsida; order Poales; family Poaceae; genus Triticum; species Triticum urartu. The sequence continues at coordinate 185,701,286 of NC_141873.1, read as the reverse complement.
GTGTTTCCTACCTTGCTATGCCTGCTATGCTTAGAGTTGTGTCAGGGCTGGTTCATCTGGGTGATGGGCTAGAGTGAAATGATTAAGTCGGTAATGTGAGGGATGTGTTGAACATGATTTGGTAAAGGTATCAATGAGAGGACATGTAGGAGTACATGGTGGGTTGTATCATTGAGGCTGTCCCTAAGAACTGAGATCTGTATGTGTGATTTAAGAATCAGTTACTACCATGCATTGGGATCCTTAATTGACCCTCTCGGCTTCTTAACCACCCTAGTACTCTATCCAGGAGTTGCAACTAGTTTCTGGTGTTTATAGGTTATGTGTTGGCGGCCATGCGTAGCGCTGACGCTAGGGGTGGGCCATGATGCGGTAGATACACCGTGGCCGGGTATGCTGGACGCCCGTTTGGCGTCTCGGGACCCTGTACACATCGTTCGGGGCCGTATGTGGAAACCTCGGCCGGACTCCCTGTGGATGGAACCTGGATAGGCGATGAACCTGGACTAGAGACTTGAGTGTTTAGGTAGGCCGTGGTCGATAGCCTCGTTGGGCTTCCGCTTGAAGGTTGCCAAGTACATGTCGTGTAAACGACGGTTAGTGGTGAGAGCGTGTATGAAGAAGTACACCCGTGCAGGGTTAACAAAAACTATTCAAATAGCCGCGTCCGCGGTAAAGGACTACTTGGTTGCCTATACAGTTCATAGACAAGTTAATGGTTACTACTAAAAGACTCAAGATAAGTGTGAGTACAGAGGATGGCCCTCTCGTAGGGTGACGAGGGAGGATCCACGGTGGATTATTGTGTTGGTGATTAGCGGACTCGTGTGCGAAAACTATTTTACTAGTGGTGTCTCGTAGGATAGCTTAGCCAAGAGTCAAAGCTGGCTTGCTGCAATAACTCCACCACCTTCTTGAGAATGAGCATGTATAGTAGAATTTGTTGTAAGACTTGCTGAGTACCTTTGTACTCATGTTGCTTTAATTACTATTTTCAGACGACAACACCGCCCCCTCCGATGGGTTTTACGTAGACCTCGATGTTGATGAGTAACTTGCCACCCAGGTGGTGATTCTGGCCATGGAGGGGCCTATGTAGATAGACAGGCTTCGACAAGCCTTCTTTCTTTCTAGTGTCTGTACTCGGACTTATTTGCTTCCGCATGTGCTTGTATGCTTGTATGACTTGAGTGTTGGGTCATGTGACCCCTACCTGTATGAACAGGTTATGTATGGCTCCCCGGAGCCATTAAATAAAGTACTTGAGTTGTAGAGTTTTGTTGTGACGCCATGTTGTATTTACACATTTCGAGCATATTGTGTGTATGATTGAAATGCTTGGTACGTGTGGGATTCGAAAATCTAGTTGTTTATCCTTGGCAGCCTCTCTTATGGGGAAATGTAGTCTAGTGCCTCCTTGAGCCATAGTAGTCCGCTACAGCCTGGTTCACCGGAGTCCTGCTAGCCCCGCACTACTGCTCAGGACACTTGACTGGCCGGCATGTTATTCACTTCGTTCCTATGTCCGTCCCTTCGGGGAAATGTGTAATACCCCGGATGTAACTTCCCCAATTTGTACTCCAACTCTTGCCGTTTCCGGCGTTAAGTAAATTTATTTTCTCGGGTTCGGGTTTTTGCTTCCGTGTGTTGTTATCGTTGTCTTGCATCTCATATCATGTCATCATGTGCATTGCATTTGCATACGTGTTCATCTCATGCATTCGAGCATTTTCCCCGTTGTCCGTTTTGTATTCCGGTGCTCCGTTCTCCTTCGGTGGTCATTTCTAGCTTTCTTTCGTGTGTGGGGATTAAACATTTCCGGATTGGACCGAGACTTGCCAAGCGGCCTTGGTTTACTACCGGTAGACCGCCTGTCAAGTTTCGTATCATTTGGACTTCATTTGATACTCCAACGGTTAACCGAGGGACCGAAAAGGCCTCCATCTCCTAGAGCGTTCGATCACGATCGCATGGCCGAAAACCGCACCTCATTTGGACTCTCCTAGCTCCTCCTAGGCCTATATATACACCCCCATTCCAAATTCCCAGACCCTCTCCCCCCTAACCCTAAAAATCCCAGATCCGCCGCCGCCGGACGTGTCCGGAGCGGGCCGGACAACGTCCGCCGCCTCCGCCGCCCACCCAGGACGCGCCACGTGGCGCCCGGTGCCCGCCGCCGCCGCGGCTCGCAGGGGCCCGAGGCCGGCCCCCCCCGGCCCGCATCGCCCCACCGCCGTCCACGCGCAGCCGCCGCCTTCCTCCACGCGCTGCCGCCGCGAGCCGCCGCCGCCCACGCGCCAGCCGCCGCGCCGTCTCCATGCGTCACCGGCGCCGTCCTCCGCGCCGCTGCCGTTCGCCGGTCGCCGCCCCGCCGCCCGCTGCCGCGCGCCGGCCGCCGCCGCCGCCCGGCCGCCTCCGCCCCGGCCCCGACAGCTCCGGCCGCCACGAGCCTCTCCGGCGACCTCGACATTCCGGCGGTGAAAAGTACCTCCGGCGGCCTCGTAATCCGCGCAGATCTCAGATCTGAAATCCTAACCCTAGGTCATTTTTCCTCTAAGTCCTCAGGATTTTTAGCTCATATGCCCATGTTCGTGGCTCCGTAACTTTGCATCCGTAGCTTCGATTCATGCATATAGCATATCAAAATGTTCATATCAGAGAGTACATCATTTCATTCCATTGCATTATTTTCATTTGAGTTCATCTTGATGCCCGAAATGCTGCTAGTAGGAGGCTTCGTGAGTTAATTGTCAGATCTGTCAGTTCATCTTAGACTTTTGTCATTTTTGCCATGATTATTGTGTGCATGATATGCCTGTGAGTCCTACATATGTTTTGTTAAGGATTTTGTTATCTTTCCAGAGGTGCAAGCATTTTTGTGATGTGTGTGGTGACTTGTGCAAGCTTGCAAAGTGAGGCACCCGGTAATTCTGTTTTCAGGGACTTAGTAGTTTTCACTAAGTCTGGGATTAATTAGTTCATGATGCCATATGTTCATGCTGTTTCCTAGTGATCCGTGCCTCTTCTGAGGATGATCAGTAAAGGAGTTTTGATAATATTGTAGTGCTCTATCCATCCATGTCTTTGCTTGCAATTATGGAGCACCCTAGCTTGAGTCAATCGAGCTCTACTTTTGCTTCGTTGTGAATCTGGGCATATCGTCAACTTGTTTGCGATTTTGCCGATGTTATTATAGTTCATTCGTGCATGCTATGCCATTGTTCTTGCCATGCCTTTATTGTATTTTGTGCCTTCTTGAAGTATGTATGCTTGTCTTGCCATGACTTGCACCGTGGTGAGTGCATCGAGCTCGTAAACACGCCTTCGTGAGTTATGTTTCAGCATGTCCCAGTTTTCACCAAGTCTGAAAACTGATTATGTTTTTGCTATGTTCGTGTGCTTGTTAGTATATTTTGTGATCCCTTTTGGCTCAAGGTCACTAAGGGGCTTTTGTTAAGCTTGTTGAGTAGCTCCATGCCATGTCTTTCTTTGCCATGTTCAGGTCCTGTAGCATGTTGTTTTGTTGCTCCGAAGAGGGCTATATGATCTGAAATTTCAGACAAGTGTTAATTTCACAAAGTCTGAAATCTGTTTTGCATTTGCGTTTTTGCCATGCTTGTTTGAACCTCATAATGGATGAATTGGCCGTGACTCAGTGCTAGTATTTTGTTAAGCATCTTCAATGCTTCCCTGCCATGTATTTTGTTGTCTTGTTTGGGTGCTTTAGCATGTTCATCTCATTGCATTTAGAAGCCTACTTGCTGTAAATCGCAGACCGGTGTCATTTTTGAATCGCTTGCCATTTCCAAACCGCAACTCCGATTCCGGCGTTCTTTATATCGCTTTCAAGCGATTTCATCTCATATTTCCAGTGGCACACTTGGATTTCCAAGTTGAGGCCAGGTTCATGCATTTTCCTGTCATATCTTGCATTTGGCATCCCGCATCGCATCCCGCATAACATATCATCTTTGCATCGTGTTGATTGAGTTTGCACGTGGTTGATTGTGTCCTTGTTGCTTGTTTGTCTTGTTTGGGTAGAGCCGGAAAACGAGTTCGCTAACGAGGAGCCCGTTGAGTTTGCTTTCGAGGATCCAGTCAACTCTGACAGCTTTGCAGGCAAGATGATCATACCCTCGAAATCACTACTATCTTTGCTATGCTAGTTTGCTCGCTCTTTTGCTATGCCATTGCTACGATGCCTACCACTTGCTTGCAAGACTCCCAAATTGCCATGTCAAACCTCTAACCCACCATTGTCCTAGCAAACCGTTGATTGGCTATGTTACCGCTTTGCTCAGCCCCTCTTATAGCGTTGCTAGTTGCAGGTGAAGATTGGAGGCCGTTCCTTGTTGGAACATTTATTTACTTGTTGGGATATCATTATATTGCTATGTTATCTTAATGCATCTATATACTTGGTAAAGGGTGGAAGGCTCAGCCTCTCGCCTAGTGTTTTGTTCCACTCTTGCCGCCCTAGTTTCCGTCATATCGGTGTTATGTTCCCGGTTTTTGCGTTCCTTACGCGGTTGGGTTATAATGGGAACCCCTTGATAGTTCGCCTTGATTAAAGCTTTTCCAGCAATTCCCAACATTGGTCTTACCATTCGCCACCTAGCCTTTTCTTTCCCTTGGGTTCTGCAGACTCAAGGGTCATCTTATTTTACCCCCCCCCGGGCCAGTGCTCCTCTAAGTGTTGGTCCAACCGAGCGATGTCCGGGGCTACCAGGGGCAACTCTGGGCTGGCCTACCCGACGTCTTGCTCATCTAAGTGTGCCCTGAGAAAGAGATATGTGCAGCTCCTATCTGGATTTGTCGGCGCATTCGGGCGGTGTTGCTCGTCTTGTTTTAACCTGTCGAAGTGTCTTGAGTTACCGAGATACCGAGTCTGATCGGAACGTCTTGGAAGGAGGTCTATTCCTCCGTTGACCGTGAGAGCTTGTCATGGGCTAAGTTGGGACTCCCCTGCAGGGGTTGAACTTTCGAAAGCCGTGCCCGCGGTTATGGGCATATGGGAATTTGTTAATGTCCGGTTGTAGATAACTTAAACCTTAATTTAATTAAAATGAATCAACTGAGTGTGTAGCCATGATGGCCTCTTCTCGGCGGAGTCCGGGAAGTGGACACGGTGTTGGAGTAATGCTTGCGCAGGTTGTTCCTCTAGATTCTCGCTCGCGCTTTGCCTCCTCTTCTCGCTCTCTTCTGCGAATAAGTTAGCCACCATATATGCTAGTCGCTTGCTGCAGCTCCACTTATATTTGCCCTACCCCTTCCTATAAGCTTAAATAGTCTTGATCGCGAGGGTGTGAGATTGCTGAGTCCCTGTGGCTCACATATACTATAACTCCAGATGCAGGTCTAGGTGTTTCTGCTCCAGGTGACGAGTACGAGTTCAAGTGGGAGTTCGACGAGGACTCTCAGCGTTACTATGTCTCTTTTCCTGATGATCAGTAGTGGTGCCTAGTTGGGGTTTGATCGGGACCGTGTCGCATGTTGGGTTATTTTCTATTTTGGCGCCGTAGTCGGGCCATGAGTGTTTGGATGATGTATGTTATTTATGTACTCTGATGTGACGTGGCGAGTGTAAGCCAACTATGTATCTCCCCTTTTATTCTATATATATTACATGGGATGTTGTGATGATTGCCTAACTTGCGACATTGCTTTCAATGCGGTTATGTCTCTAAGTCGTGCCTCGACACGTGGGAGCTATAGCCGCATCGAGGGCGTTACAAGTTGGTAATCAGAGCCTTCCCCGACCTTAGGAGCCCCGTTGCTTGATCGTTTTTAGCGGCCGAGTTGTGTCTAGAAAAAATGTTTTGAGTCAATTAGGAATTATATATCGGAGAGTTTAGGAATTCTTTTTACTTCCCAGTCTCCTCATCGCTCTGGTAAGGCATCCTGACGTAGAGGTTTGACTCTTCTCTTCTCAAATTTCACTAAAAAAAATTTTAGGATCACGCGGGTATCTTGGAATCGTTCCGATGGTTTTATGATGAGAACATTGTCTTGGTGCCTCCTGTCAGGGGTTTAGTGGAAGTGTCCCAGGGAGTTGAGCTCTGAGGTGTTGTCATCATAATTTTATCGTTGCAATTTTGGAATACCTGAGTCTAGTACACCGACATCGAAAATCTCTTTTATGCAGTTCGTTGGTGAGATAACCTCGACGCCACCTAGTACTGGGGCGGGAGTTCGGGAGTATCGCCATAACTTGTATAACGGATGCTTTTCGAAGGTTGAGGTAGATGGTTTCCGAAGGTTTCTTGGTTATGTGTTGAAGGATGGATACAGCTGGATGTAGGATTTGCTAGTTTGGCTGAGATATTATGCTTCCCCTGTATCCCCAACACCTGATTGCATAACCGGAAAGGTTTGGGAGTTTCATAGGTGGGAATTCTAGTAGCTCTAGTTCTTCTTCCATGGATATTGGTTTGAGATTGGGATTTCTTACCGATTATTCGTTCTTGATCCGTACCTTGTTGATTTATTTCTCTACCTTAATTCTACGTGGCTTCTCAATTTATGGATATGTGACCATTTTAAGAGGAATGCATTCGTTTATTTTGTTCGGATGTGAAGACTATATGTTGCAATTTTCATTCTGTTGGATTCAGCTTCAATATTTATCTGTCAATGTGCTAATGGTGGTCAACCTCTTCAGGATGGCTCCTCCAACGCGCACGACTCCGAATCCTGATCTGCCACCACCTCCACCTCCTCCAGAGGCATGGCAAGCTGTGATGGCCGCAACCAATGCAAACACACAGCTGATCATGCAAATTCTCCAAGAGCGGAATCAAGGCAGTCAAGGGAATCAAGGCAGCAATCAGAGTCACTTTGCTACACTCAACCAGTTCCTTGCTAATGGGCCAAAGACTTTCAGCAATTGTGTTGAGGCAACCGATGCTGACGATTGGCTTGTGGATCTGTGTAAGCATTTCGAGTGCAGTAATGTCAGGCCTGAGGACTTTGTCAAGTTCGCTTCCTTCCAACTCAAAGATCAAGCTGTAGAATGGTTCCAGCAGTACAAGGATTCCAGAGGTGGACGTGTTATCACTTGGGATGATTTCCGTCAAGATTTTTGAGCTCATCATATTCCGCAGAGCGTGGTTGAAAGCAAGCATGAGGAATTCGACAACCTGAAGCAAGGCTCTTTGTCTGTCTATGACTACAACAAGTTGTTCCAGAAGCTCGCCCGCTTTGCCAAGCAGGACGTACCTGATGAGAAGAGCATGATATATCAGTTCAGGGGTGGTCTCAGAGAAGAAATTCAGCTTGCTCTTGTCCTCTTTGAGCCCTTGAGGTACGATGAGTTCTACAACATGGCACTGAAGCAAGAGGCTGCTTAGTTGAGGTGTGATGCTTCCAAGAAGCGAGTTAGAGATGTTACTCCTTCTTCCTCTACTCAAGTGGCCAAGCAGCAGAAGTTTTGGCTTCCTCCTCCTCCGTTCCGTCAGCCGTATCAGCAGAAGAGCAAAGGTGGCAGTGGTTCTTCCCACCCACCCAACCCTGGCTTTTATTACAAGACTTCGTCTCAAGCTCCAAGATCGAGTGCTCCGTATCACCGTCCGCTTTCAGAGGTCACGTGCAACAAGTGCCAACAGAAGGGTCACTATACCAACAAGTGTTTCAACCAGAGGCATCTTCCTCCTCCTCCTCCTGTCAGATCGGCAAGTACAGCTGTGGTCAAGCATAACCCCAAGTCCGCCAAGGTCAACTTGCTGAATGCAGCTCAGGAAGAGGAATCACCAGATGTGATCATGGGTAACCTTCCTGTTAATGACATTCCCGCAAGAGTTCTTTTTGACACTGGTGCATCTTTATCATTTTTGTCGAAGCCTTTTGCATCCATGCATGATGTGCATACTATTGATTTGCCTAAGCCGATAGCGGTTTCTTCTCCGGGTTTGTTCATGAACACCAAAATGATGGCTCCGGATGTTACTATCACATTGGGCGACTACAAGTTCCTTTCTTCTCCTATGGTGCTTGGTAACTCAGATATTGATCTTATTCTCGGAATGGATTGGCTTTCTAAGCACAAGGCACAGCTTGATTGTGCAGCCAGGCAGATTCAATTGACTCATTCGTCTGAGGATGTAATTGTCTTTGCCGCTCGTGAGGATACCATTCCAGTCATTTGCGAATATCAAGACGTCTTTCTAGAAGAGCTCCAGGAATGCCTCCGCACTGGCCAGTTGAATTCGTTATTGATCTTGAGCCTGGCACGGAACCTGTGTGCAAACGTCCTTACAAGCTCGGACCTGAAGAGTTGAAAGAGCTGAAGAAGCAACTCGATATGCAAGAGAAAATGGGTCTCATCCGGCCTAGTTCTTCTCCGTGGGGTTGTGGTGTTCTTTTTGTGAAGAAGAAGGATGGAACGGACCGACTTTGTGTTGATTACCGTCCAGTGAACAAGAAGACCATCAAGAACAAATACCCACTTCCCAACATCAATGAGCTGTTCGAACAACTCAAAGGTGCTCAGGTATTCTCCAAGCTTGATCTCCGTATGGGTTATCACCAGATTCACATTCGTGAAGAAGATATTCCCAAGACAGCATTCAGAACAAGCTTTGGTTCATATGAATACACGGTCATGTCTTTTGGCCTTGCCAACGCTCCTCCGACGTTCTCTCCCATGATGAACTTCATCTTCAACGCCTACACCAATGACTTCGTTTTGGTCTATCTCGACGACATTCTGGTTTTCTCCAAGAACAAGGAAGATCATGCCAAGCACTTGCGTTTGGTTCTTGATAAGCTCAGGGAACATCAGTTCTATGCCAAGTTCTCCAAGTGTGAATTTTGGCTTGATGAGGTTCTTTATCTTGGTCATATCATCTCTGCCAAGGGCATTGCCGTGAATCCTGAGAAGGTGTCTGCAATTGTGAATTGGGAACCTCCTCAGAACATGAAGCAACTCCGCAGTTTTCTCGGTCTCGCAAGCTATTGCCGAAGATTCGTTGAAAACTTTTCCAAGATTGCGAAGCCTCTCTCAAATCTTCTTCAGAAGCACGTCAAGTACGTTTGGTCTCCGGAGTGTGATATTGCTTTCAACACTTTGAAAGAGAAATTGATCACTGCTCCAGTTCTGACTCCACCTGATGAATCCAAGCCGTACGAGGTCTTTTGTGATGCCTCTCTCCAAGGTCTTGGCGCAGTATTGATGCAAGAGAAGAAAGTTGTTGCTTATACATCTCGCCAGTTGAAGCCTAATGAGAAGAACTACCCCACTCATGATCTCGAGTTGGCGGCAGTTGTGCATGCTCTTTTGACTTGGAGACATCTTCTATTGGGAAGAAAAGTGGACATTTTCACTGATCACAAGAGTCTCAAGTACATCTTCACTCAGCCTAATCTCAACCTCAGGCAAACTTGATGGGTCGAAATGATTCAAGAGTATAATCCGAGTATTGAGTATACTCCAGGCAAGGCCAATGTGATTGCTGACGCTTTGAGCAGAAAGGCTTACTGGAACAGTCTTATTCTCAAGCCTTATCAACCTGAGCTTTGTGAAGCTTTCCGCAAACTTAATCTGCAAGTTGTTCCTCAAGGTTTCCTCGCCAACCTTCAAGTCTCTCCTACCTTAGAAGACCAGATTCGCCAAGCCCAGCTTCTTGATGCTATGGTGAAAAAGGTGAAGATTGGGATTGCCAAGAGTCAGTCCAAGTACAAGTGTACCGCCTTAATGACAAGGACACTCTCTTCTTCGAGGATCGTATTGTTGTGCCCAAAGGTGAACTTCGTAAAGTGATCATGAATGAGGCTCACAATTCTCTCCTCTCCATCCACCCTGGGAGCACGAAGATGTATCAGGACCTTAAGCAAGCTTATTGGTGGACTTGAATGAAGCGCGAGATCGCTCAATTCGTGAATGAATGTGATGTCTGCAGAAGAGTGAAGGCAGAACACCAAAGGCCAGCTGGTCTCCTCCAACCTCTTGCTATTCCAGAATGGAAGTTTGACCACATTGAAATGGACTTCGTGACTGGGTTTCCAAAGTCCAAGCGTGGCAATGATGCTATATTTGTTGTCATCGACAAACTCACCAAAGTGGCTCACTTTCTGCCTATCAAAGAGTCAATCACTGTAGCTCAATTGGCGGAACTCTATACCTCTCGTATTGTCTCTCTGCGCGGTATTCCTCAAGTGATCTCTTCAGACCGTGGCAGCATCTTTACCTCGAAGTTTTGGGATTCTTTTCAGAAGGCCATGGGCACCAACATCCGCTTCAGCACAGTTTTCCATCCTCAAACAAGCGGTCAAGTCGAGCGTGTCAACCAGATTCTTGAAGATATGCTCAGGGCTTGTGTGACCTCCTTCGGCATGAAGTGGGAGGATTGTCTTCCTTATGTTGAATTCTCCTATAACAACAGTTTTCAAGCAAGTTCGGGCAAGGCCCCATTTGAAATTCTGTATGGCAGGAAGTGCCGTACCCCTCTCAACTGGTCTGAAACCGGTGAACGTCAGCTTTTGGGTAATGACTTAATCACAGAAGCAGAAGAAATGTGCAAAGTCATTCGAGATAACTTCAAAGCAGCCCAATCCCGCCAGAAGAGCTACTATGATAGTAAGCACCGTGATTTGGCTTTCGAGATCGGAGATCATGTTTACCTCCGTGTCTCTCCTATGAAAGGTACTCGTCGCTTCGGTATCAAAGGGAAGCTCGCCCCTAGATACGTGGGACCTTTCAAGATTGTCAGCAAGAGAGGCGACCTCGCCTATCAACTCGAGCTTCCTTGAAACTTTGCAAATGTTCATGACGTGTTCCATGTCTCTCAGCTTCGAAAGTGCTTCAAGACTCCTGACCGCACAGTCAACTTCGAGGACATTGAGCTCCAAGAAGATCTCTCTTATTGTGAGCACCCAGTTGCTATTCTTTAAGAGACTGAACGCAAGACTCGCAACAAGTCACTCAAATTTCTCAAAGTCAAGTGGTCACACCATTCTGACCGTGAAGCTACCTGGGAACGCGAGGATCACCTCCGTTCTGAGTACCCGGCGTTCTTTCAGTCCTAGATCTCGGGACGAGATCCTTTCGTTGTGGTGGAGTGTTGTAACACCCAGGATGTAACTTTCCCAATTTGTACTCCAACTCTTGCCGTTTCCAGCGTTAAGTTATATTTATTTTCTCGGGTTCGGGTTTTTGCCTCCGTGTGTTGTTATCGTTGTCTTGCATCTCATATCATGTCATCATGTGCATTGCATTTGCATACGTGTTCATCTCATGCATTCGAGCATTTTCCCCGTTGTCCGTTTTGCATTCCGGTGCTCCGTTCTCCTCCGGTGGTCCTTTCTAGCTTTCTTTCGTGTGTTGGGATTAAACATTTCCGGATTGGACCGAGACTTGCCAAGCGGCCTTGGTTTACTACCGGGAGACCGCCTGTCAAGTTTCGTATCATTTGGACTTCGTTTGATACTCCAACGGTTAACCGAGGGACCGAAAAGGCCTCGTGTGTGTTGCAGCCCAACACTCCTCCAATTTGGCCCAAAACCCACCAAACTCCGCTCCATCTCCTAGAGCGTTCGATCACGATCGCATGGCCGAAAACCGCACCTCATTTGGACTCTCCTAGCTCGCCCTAGGCCTATATATACACCCCCATTCCAAATTCCTAGACCCTCTACCCCCTAACCCTAAAAATCCCAGATCCGCCGCCGCCGGACGTGTCCGAAGCGGGCCGGACAACGTCCGCCGCCTCCGCCGCCCACCCAGGACGCGCCACGTGGCGCCCGGTGCCCGCCGCCGCCGCGGCTCGTAGGGGCCCGAGGCCGGCCCCCCCGGCCCGCATCGCCCCGCCGCCGTCCACGCGCAGCCTCCGCCTTCCTCCATGCGCTGCCGCCGCGAGCCGCTGCCGCCCACGCGCCAGCCGCCGCGCCGCCTCCATGCGTCACCGGCGCCGTCCTCCGCACCGCTGCCGTTCGCCGGTCGCCGCCCCGCCGCCCGCTGCCACGCGCCGGCCGCCGCCGCCGCCCGGCCGCCTCCGCCCCGGCCCCGACAGCTCCGGCCGCCACGAGCCTCTCCGGCGACCTCGACATTCCGGCGGTGAAAAGTAACTCCGGCGGCCTCGTACTCCGCGCGGATCTCAGATCTGAAATCCTAACCCTAGGTCATTTTTCCTCTAAGTCCTCAGGATTTTTAGCTCATATGCCCATGTTCGTGGCTCCGTAACTTTGCATCCGTAGCTTCGATTCATGCATATAGCATATCAAAATGTTCATATCAGAGAGTACATCATTTCATTCCATTGCATTATTTTCATTTGAGTTCATCTTGATGCCCGAAATGCTGCTAGTAGGAGGCTTCATGAGTTAATTGTCAGATCTGTCAGTTCATCTTAGACTTTTGTCATTTTTGCCATGATTATTGTGTGCATGATATGCCTGTGAGTCCTACATATGTTTTGTTAAGGATTTTGTTATCTTTCCATAGGTGCATGCATTTTTGTGATGTGTGTGGTGACTTGTGCGAGCTTGCAAAGTGAGGCACCCGGTAATTCTGTTTTCAGGGACTTAGTAGTTTTCACTAAGTCTGGGATTAATTAGTTCATGATGCCATATGTTCATGCTGTTTCCTAGTGATCCGTGCCTCTTTTGAGGATGACCAGTAAAGGAGTTTTGATAATATTGTAGTGCTCTATCCATGCATTTCTTTGCTTGCAATTATGGAGCACCCTAGCTTGAGTCAATCGAGCTCTACTTTTGCTTCGTTGTGAATCTGGGCAGATCGTCAACTTGTTTGCGATTTTGCCGATGTTATTATAGTTCATTCGTGCATGCTATGCCATTGTTCTTGCCATGCCTTTATTGTATTTTGTGCCTTATTGAAGTATGTATGCTTGTCTTGCCATGACTTGCACCGTGGTGAGTGCATCGAGCTCGTAAACATGCCTTCGTGAGTTATGTTTCAGCATGTCCCTGTTTTCACCAAGTCTGAAAACTGATTATGTTTTTGCTATGTTCGTGTGCTTGTTAGTATATTTTGTGATCCCTTTTGGCTCAAGGTCACTAATGGACTTTTGTTAAGCTTGTTGAGTAGCTCCATGCCATGTATTTCTTTGCCATGTTCAGGTCCTGTAGCATGTTGTTTTGTTGCTCCGAAGAGGGCTATATGATCTAAAATTTCAGACAAGTGTTAATTTCACAAAGTCTGAAATCTGTTTTGCATTTGCGTTTTTGCCATGCTTGTTTGAACCTCATAATGGATGAATTGGCCGTGACTCAGTGCTAGTATTTTGTTAAGCATCTTCAATGCTTCCCTGCCATGTATTTTGTTGTCTTGTTTGGGTGCTTTAGCATGTTCATCTCATTGCATTTAGATGCCTACTTGCTGTAAATCGCAGACCGGTGTCATTTTTGAATCGCTTGCCATTTCCAAACCGCAACTCCGATTCCGGTGTTATTTATATCGCTTTCAAGCGATTTCATCTCATATTTCCAGTGGCACACTTGGATTTCCAAGTTGAGGCCAGGTTCATGCATTTTCCTGTCATATTTTGCATTTGGCATCCCGCATCGCATCCCGCATAACATATCATCTTTGCATCATGTTGATTGAGTTTGCACGTGGTTGATTGTGTCCTTGTTGCTTATTTGTCTTTTTTGGGTAGAGCCGGAAAACGAGTTCGCTAACGAGGAGCCCGTTGAGTTTGCTTTCGAGGATCCAGTCAACTCTGACAGCTTTGCAGGCAAGATGATCATACCCTCGAAATCACTACTATCTTTGCTATGCTAGTTTGCTCGCTCTTTTGCTATGCCATTGCTACGATGCCTACCACTTGCTTGCAAGCCTCCCAAATTGCCATGTCAAACCTCTAACCCACCATTGTCCTAGCAAACCGTTGATTGGCTATGTTACCGCTTTGCTCAGCCCCTCTTATAGCGTTGCTAGTTGCAGGTGAAGATTGGAGGCCGTTCCTTGTTGGAACATTTATTTACTTGTTGGGATATCATTATATTGCTATGTTATCTTAATGCATCTATATACTTGGTAAAGGGTGGAAGGCTCGGCCTCTCGCCTAGTGTTTTGTTCCACTCTTGCCGCCCTAGTTTCCGTCATATCGGTGTTATGTTCCCGGTTTTTGCGTTCCTTACGCGGTTGGGTTATAATGGGAACCCCTTGATAGTTCGCCTTGATTAAAGCTTTTCCAGCAATGCCCAACATTGGTCTTACCATTCGCCACCTAGCCTTTTCTTTCCCTTGGGTTCTGCAGACTCAAGGGTCATCTTATTTTACCCCCCCCGGGCCAGTGCTCCTCTAAGTGTTGGTCCAACCGAGCGATGTCTGGGGCTACCAGGGGCAACTCTGGGCTGGCCTACCCGACGTCTTGCTCATCTGAGTGTGCCCTGAGAAAGAGATATGTGCAGCTCCTATCTGGATTTGTCGGTGCATTCGGGCGGTGTTGCTCGTCTTGTTTTAACATGTCGAAGTGTCTTGAGTTACCGAGATACCGAGTCTGATCGGAACGTCTTGGAAGGAGGTCTATTCCTCTGTTGACCGTGAGAGCTTGTCATGGGCTAAGTTGGGACTCCCCTGCAGGGATTGAACTTTCGAAAGCCGTGCCCGCGGTTATGGGCAGATGGGAATTTGTTAATGTCCGGTTGTAGATAACTTAAACCTTAATTTAATTAAAATGAATCAATTGAGTGTGTAGCCATGATGGCCTCTTCTCGGCGGAGTCCGGGAAGTGGACACGGTGTTGGAGTAATGCTTGCGCAGGTTGTTCCTCTAGATTCTCGCTCGCGCTTTGCCTCCTCTTCTCGCTCTCTTTTGCGAATAAGTTAGCCACCATATATGCTAGTCGCTTGCTGTAGCTCCACTTATATTTGCCCTACCCCTTCCTATAAGCTTAAATAGTCTTGATCGCGAGGGTGTGAGATTGCTGAGTCCCTGTGGCTCACATATACTATAACTCCAGATGCAGGTCCAGGTGTTTCTGCTCCAGGTGACGAGTACGAGCTCAAGTGGGAGTTCGACGAGGACTCTCAGTGTTACTATGTCTCTTTTCCTGATAATCAGTAGTGGTGCCTAGTTGGGGTTTGATCGGGACCGTGTCGCATGTTGGGTTATTTTCTATTTTGGCACCGTAGTCGGGCCATGAGTGTTTGGATGATGTATGTTATTTATGTACTCTGATGTGACGTGGCGAGTGTAAGCCAACTATGTATCTTCCCTTTTATTCTATATATATTACATGGGATGTTGTGATGATTGCCTAACTTGCGACATTGCTTTCAATGCGGTTATGTCTCTAAGTCGTGCCTTGACACGTGGCAGCTATAGCCGCATCGAGGGCGTTACAAAATGTCACGCGGTGACATCCGTAGTCCTGCCTAGCCTGCTACAGCCCGGGTTCCCCGGAGTCCTGTTAGCCCAGTGCTACATCCCGGTTTCGCACGCTGTTGACCGACATGCTCGAGGTGATTCATGTATGCCTGTCCCCATAGGTTAGTGCCGCTTTGGGTTCACAACTAGCCATGTCGGCTCGGGTTCTCTGTCATATGGATGCTAGCAACACTATCATATACGTGAGCCAAAAGGCGCAAACGGTCCTGGGCCATGGTAATGCGACACCCGTGGGGATACCGTGCGTGAGGCCGCAAAGTGATATGAGGTGTTACCGGCTAGATCGATGTGACTTGGAATCGGGGTCCTGACACGGAGTAGGCCTCCACCTTTTCCGTCTTGCGGGGGCGCGTCCGCACACCCGCTGGGTGTAGCCCCCGAGATTCGGGCCGACGGCTGAGCAGTCGAGCCGGATCTCCCGGCAACCACTTTTCTTTTTGGTCAACTTGTTGATTGTCTTCTGTTCTTTGCCTTTGCAGGAGCTAATTCCACCTTGCAGTAGCAGCTAGACGAAGCCCAAACCGTGTTGCGCGCCAAGGAGGAGGAGTGCAGCAAGGCGGCCCAGGGGCGTGACCGCCTGGTCAAGGAGCTGGCTGACCAGGTGGACCAGCACAAGGCGGAGCTCCAGAAGGCGAAGGACAGTGAGGCCACCCTCCCGGCCGAGTTCGAGATTGAATGCTCGGGCTGGGCCGAGAGGGAGAAAGTTTTGTCCGATGGCTTCATCGAGATCGAGGACATGCTCGATGGTGAGTTATCCTTTTCCATTCTTTCATTTGCCGACTGTCATATGAGCCAAGCCGTCGAAGCTCGCCGTGACGAGCAAAGACGTGCTGGAGCAGAAATCGCGCTCAACTCCCCTCGAACCCTTGGCAAGCAGCTTCTCGCCATTCAAGCTCGTCTCCAGCCGGCTCATCGGGCACTCCGCCATTTGTAGCGCGTCCGAGCCTAGGTGGTTTCCGCCCTCTGGCTAGGCGTTCCAGATCCATGCACCTTCGGTTAGATAGCTGACTGGTTAGAGGTGGCTGTTGGCCGCTTCGAGGCGTGGAAGGGCTCCGCATCTCGGGCAGGCGCACGGCTGGCCTTGGAGTTTGTCAAGGCATGGTATCCTGGGCTAAGCCTAGCCTAGTTGGCCATGTTTCGACATGAGGCCAGCGAAGAGTTGGTGGCGGTGGAGCCTGCGCTCACTCGACGTGTGGCGGCGATTTCCGTGTACACTGGCATCAGTGTCTTCCTCCCCGAGATGGATGAGGGGGTCGCCGAGGGGCCGCCGAACTGGTTTGGGCTGAATCCGAACGACGACGGGGAGTCGGTGGAGGAAATTGCCTCGACCGACGAGGGCTAGGACGAGGAAGGCACGGATGCTGAAGACGACGCACCAGAGGACTGAGCGGTTAGCGAGCCTCAATTTGATCGAGCATCGAGCAACGAGCCGCGTGCGAGTTCGCTGACTGCTGCCGATGGTGACCAAGCTGAGACTAACCAAACGACCACCCCGCCAGCCGGCGCTGCCGACTCCACCAACCTGCCGGACCCGGCTGCTGCTCCTCTGGCTTAGGCGGCCAGTTTATTTCATCTTTTCCTGCTTTGGTAGTCATTTGAACAAACTTGTTAAATTTGCGCAGTTCCACCCACTAGGTGTATTCAAACTATGTTGAATGCCGGCAGAGGGCCTTTTGCTATATAAATTAATTTCACCGAGTTCTAACTTGTCTTGCTTTTCTGCTCCATTGGCCGCCTTCCCTTAGCTACCGCCTTGTCAGCCAGATAGCCGCTCTGTAGTCTGTAGTTGGGTCAAGTACTTGGCCATTTTTTGGGAAGGCAAGTATTTCGGCCGTTTCGAACGTAGCAAGTTAAGTGAGAAGCCAGCCGACCAGCTGCTCAGCAGTAGGTCGATGAGGCGAGGAGCCGGCTTGGCCTGTGTGAGTGCTTTGGTCCTTAGCCATTTTTCATGTGAGCACCATTTCCTGCCTTTAACTCTTGCCAGCCGAACAGTTGCTCTGTGTGCTGGGCCTATGGCAAGAGAGGGCTTAGGTGCCGGCACATTACATGTTTGACTGCAGGTAGCACTGGTGTAGTACAAGGTGGAAAGCCCTCGGGCCGACTGGTCTTACCCGGTGCCAGGCAAAATAATGAAATAACACATTCATAGGCATAAAACTTATCATATAGATAAAAAGGGTAGCCCCCGAGTGCTCCTCGAGGGCCCCGATGTCTTACCGCTTTAATACAAAAGGTAGCGTGTGTCGGATTACGGGTTCCGGCAAAACCCGTGAGGTTCAAACTCTGGGGTGCACACGAAGATCTCTCTCTCTCCCTAGCTCACACTCTCACCACGATCTCAAAGCCTAGCTGGCCGAACCCACGGAACAAGGGACACAAGAGTTTATACTAGTTTAGGCCACCGATGTGGTGTAATACCCACTCTAGTTTGGTGTGGTGGATTGCCTTGTAGGCTGGGGATGAACAAGTACAAGGGAAGAACAACCTCCTGAGGAGTGGCCTTCTCGAGCTCGATGAGCTTGTGTGATTGGGGATGATCTTATTGATCTGTCCCCCCCCCACACCCCCGCATGGTGGTGTCTAGTCCTATTTATAGAGGCCCGGGTCCTCTTCCCAAATATTAGGTGGGAAGGGATCCCACAATGGCCAGTTTGAAGGGGGGCAACTAGTACAAGTTATCGTGACAAAAGGTGGTCTTCGCCTACCAAAGGCTCTCGCGGTGACACCATCGTGGGCTCTGTGGTGACCTCTGTCCTGCCGTCCTGCTGGTCTTGGTCTCGTTGCACCAATATGGAAACCTTTGCCTGATTCCTCGGGACTCCTCGTCTGCGCCTGTCCCTTTAGCACCAAAGAGGAAACCGGTACTCTGTGCGCGCTAGCGCCCGCCTGGTGCCTGCCTGGCCTCGGTCGTCATGGCTCATGTCATGCGAACCTCGCGAGGTGCCCCTTACATAGATCTCTCCGCTCCTCGGGAGCCAGCCTAGGGAGGCCGCCCCTGAGGAGGTCTTGCATTGTCCGCCACGCGAGGCTTGGCCCCTCGCGAGGGTCTTGAGTGGTTGTTGATGAAGATGGGCCATACCAGGCTGCTGGAGGAGCCACGCCCTGAGCCGCAGGCAAGCAAGTCTGGGTACCCCCGTTCCGATGACACCGACAGTAGGCCCCAGGCCCAAGGCTTGCTCATACTTGGCTTTGGGACGAAGCCAAGGGTCCAGTGAAGAGCGCTATGGACCCCAATAGCCTGTGGCCTTGGTTGACGCATGGCGATTGATAGGACGTGGGCGTCTCCGCTTCCCCATGCTGCCTAGGCAACTGCCCGACTTGACGAGTCCCCGCGGCATGCAGAAAAACCATCATTACCTGCGATCGTGGAAGCCGGCGGTTGGCCTCCCTCCGTCTATAAATGAGGAGAGGGGAGGAGCCCCCATCGCTCATCTCCTCCTCCATTCCACCCACTTCTTCTTCTTCCTCCTTGCCGCGACACTCATGGCGCCAGTGAAGAGGTTCTCGGCCGCTGAGAAGGGGAAGGCTCGCTAGGAGGGGCTTGGCTCCCTGCTGCCTAAGAGGGGGCGTGGTCTCCCCCGCAAGCATGCCGCAATCCCCGCTGTGGTCCCTCGTGGGCGCGGACGAACTTCCTCGTGGTCCGACGCCGTCCTTGGTGGCCGCTACGGTGCCTCTTCACGTGGCGGGAGCCGCCTACGTTGTGGAAACCCCGTTAATGAAGGGAGGAGCACCGTGGTCGCTCGGCCTCCCCGGACGCGCTTCCACTCTGCCGAGGTGCTGCCAGAATTCGTCAGGTGGACGCCGCAGCCAAGGCCTAGGCGGAAGCGACCGCCAAGGAGCAAGCTGAAGAGGCAGCACGCGGCCATGCTCCGCAACTCATCATCCCCCTGCGTGCTGTGCCACCAGTGCCAGAGCTTCCAGCTCCAACTGGAGGAGCCGCCGACGAACAGCCGGTCAAGGAGAGGGGAGGGGGCGACGTCATCATCTTGGGGGCGGAGGCGCCCCCGCAAGCACTGACTGTCGAGGCCCATGGTAGTCGGCCTGACGTGCCAATGGCTCCCCCGTTTAGTGGCGAGCTGGTGGTGGGGGCGACCCTCGTGGCTTGTACTCTGGTACGTCGCCGCGTGGCAAAGGCGACCTCAGCGCCATGGATGCAGGAGATCGAGGCCATAAGCTCGTCGGCCCCAGACGTAGAGGCCACCAGCGTCGTCCCACCAGAATGGACCCCTGGGGCTGGGACGGGCATGCTGAACAAGGCTGCACATGACGTTCAGGCCCAGCTTCAGGCCCAAGGCGCTGCCCTCCAGCAGTACACGAAGGCGTTCTTGTTGACGCGAGCGGCCGTCCGGGTATGCTCCTTTGCTTTATTTTTGCTTCTTGATATCTTCCGTGGGGGCGCGCCAGCGCACCCACTCGGTGTAGCCCCCGTGTTCCGGGCCGTCTGCTCAGCAGGCAGCTTGGAACTTAAAGGTAAGTTCCGAGTGCTGACTTTTTTCTTTTCTTCTGTTGCCTTCATTGCCTCACTACCACAACATCCGAGCGGCCGCCTTCAACTCCTAGGTCCAGCAGCTGGCCAAGCAGACCGCCACTTTGTCCGACAGCCGGAGTAGGCCTCCAACTTTTCCCTCTTGCAGGGGCGCGTTAGCACACCCACTGGGTGGAGCCCCCGAGATTCGGGCTGACTGCTGAGCAGTCCGGCCGGATCTCCCGGCAACCACTTTTATTTTTGGTCAACTTGTTGATTGTCTTCTGTTCTTTCCTTTGTAGGAGCTAAAGCCACCTTGCAGCAGCAGCTGGACGAAGCCCAAACCGTGCTGCGCGCCAAGGAGGAGGAGTGCAACAAAGCGGCCCAGGGGCGTGACCGCCTGGTCAAGGAGCTGGCTGACCAGGCAGACCAGCACAAGGCAGAGCTCCAGAATGCGAAGGACAGTGAGGCCACCTTCCAAGCCGAGTTCAAGATTGAATGCTTGGGCTGGGCCGAGAGGGAGAAAGTTCTGTCCAATGGCTACATCAAGATCGAGGACATGCTCGATGGTGAGTTATCCTTTTCCATTCTTTCATCTGCCGACTGTCATATGAGCCGGCTTCTGGCTTCATGCTTATTTTACTTCTTGCACATAGTACTTCCCTGGCCACTCTGTTGCCGCCAGCCAAGCCGTCGAAGCTCGCTGCGATGAGCAAACACATGCTGGAGCAGAAATCGCGCTCCACTCCCCTCAGACCCTTGGCGAGCAGCTTCTCGCCGTTCAAGCTCGTCTCCAGCCGGCTCATCGGGCGCTCCGCCGTCTGTAGCGCATCGGAGTCTAGGTGGTTTCCGCCCTCTGGCCAAGCGTTCCAGATCTTTGCACCTTCGGTCGGACAGCTGACTGGTTAGAGTTGGCTGTTGGCTGCTTCGAGGCGTGGAAGGGCTCCGCAGCCCTGGCAGGCGCGCGGCTGGCCTTGGAGTTTGTCAAGGCGTGGTATCCTGGGCTAAGCCTAGCCCAGTTGGCCACGTTTGGGCAGGAGGCCAACGAAGAGTTGGTGGCGGTGGAGCCTGCGCTCACTCAACGTGCGGCGACGATTGCCGAGTACACCGCATCGGTGTCTTCCTCCCCGATATGGACGAGGAGGGCGCCGAGGTGCCGCCAAATTGGTTTGGGCTAAATCCGAACGACGACGAGGACTCGGTGGAGGAAATCGCCTCCAGCGACGAGGGCAAGGACGAGGAAGGCACGCATGGTGAAGATGACGCACCGGAGGATGGAGCGGTTAGCGAGCGTCAATTTGATCGAGCATCGAGCAATGAGCCGCGTGCGAGTTCGCCGACTGCTGCCGACGGTGACCAAGCCGAGACTCACCAAACGACCACCCCACCAGCCGGCGCTGCCGACTCCACCAACCTGCTGGACCCGGCTGCTGCTCCTCTGGCTTAGGCGGCCAGTTTATTTTATATTTTCCTGCTTTGGTAGTCATTTGAACAAACTTGTTAAATTTGCGCAGTTCCACCCTCTGATTGTATTCAAACTTTGTTGAATGCCGGCCGAGGGCCTTTTGCTATATAAATTAATTTCACCAAGTTCTAACTTGTCTTGCTTTTCTGCTCCTTTGGCCGCCTTCCCTTAGCTACCGCCTTGCCAGCCAGATAGCCCCTCTGCAGTCTGTAGTTGGGTCAAGTACTTGGCCATTTTTTGGGAAGGCGAGTATTTCGGCCGTTTCGAACATAGCAAGTTAAGTGAGAAGCCGGCCGGCCAGCTGCTCAGCAGTCGGTCGATGAGGTGAGGAGCTGGCTTGGCCTGTGTGAGTGCTTTGGTCCTTAGCCATTTTTCATGTGAGCACCATTTCCTGCCTTTAACTCTTGCCAACCGAACAGTCACTCTATGAGCTACGACCTATGGCAAGAGAGGGCTTAGGTGCCGGCACATTGCGTGTTCGACTGCAGGTAGCACTGGCATAGTACAAGGTGGAAAGCCCCCGAGACGACTGGGCGAACCCGGTGCCAGGCAAAATAATGAAATAACACATTCATAGGCATAAAACTTATCATATAGATAAAAAAGGGTAGCCCCTGAGTGCTCCTCGAAGGCCCCGATGTCTTACCGCTTTAATACCAAAGGTAGTTTGTGTCGGATTACGAGTTCCAGCAAAACCCTTGAGGTTCGAACTCTGGGGTGCGCATGAAGATCTCTCTCTCTCCCTAGCTCACACTCTCACCATGATCTCAAAGCCTAGCTGGCCGAACCCACGGAACAAGGGACACAAGAGTTTATACTGGTTCGGGCCACTGATGTGGTGTAATTCCCCACTCCAGTTTGGTGTGGTGGATTGCCTTGTAGGCTGGGGATGAACAACCTCCTGAGGAGAGGCGTTCTCGAGCTCGATGACCTTGTGTGATTGGGGATGATCTTAATGATCCGTCCAAGATCCGCCCCACCCCCGCATGGTGGGGTCTAGTCCTATTTATAGAGGACCGGGTCCTCTTCCCAAATATTAGGCGGGAAGGGATCCCACAATGGTCAGTTTGAAGGGGGGAAACTAGTACAAGTTATCATGACAAAAGGTGGTCTTCGCCTGCCAAAGGCTCTCGCGGTGACACCATCGTGGGCTCCGTGGGGACCTCCTTCCTTCCGTCCTGCTGGTCTTGGTCTCGTTGCACCAATATGGAAACCTTTGCCTGATGCCTCGGGACTCCTCGTCTATGCTTGCCCCTTTAGCACCAAAGAGGAAACTAGTACTCTATGCGCGATGGCGCCCGCCTAGCGCCTTCTTGGCCTCGGTCATCATGGCTCATGTCATGCGAACCTCCGGAGGTGCCCCTTGCATAGATCTCCCTGCTCATCGGGAGCCAGCCTAGGTAGGTCTCCCCTGAGGAGGTTTTGCATTGTCCTCCACGCGAGTCTTCGCCCCTCGCGAGGGTATTGAGTGGTTGTTGATGAAGATGGGCCATACCAGGCCGCTAGAGGAGCCACGCCCTGGGCCGCAGGCAGGCAAGTCTGGGTACCCCCCGGGCCCAAGGCGTGCTCGTACTTGGCTTCGGGACGAAGCCAAGGGTCCAGTGCGGAGCTCTGCGGGCCCCAATAGCCTGTGGTCTTGGCTGACGCGTGGCGATTTACAGGACGTGGGGGTCTCCGCTTCCCCACGCTGCCTAGGCAACTACCCGACTTGATAAGTCCCCGTGGCATGCAGAAAAACCATCATTACATGCGATCGTGGAAGCCGGTGGTTGGCCTCCCTCGGTCTATAAATGAGGAGAGGGGAGGATCCCCCATCGCTCATCTCCTCCTCCATTCCGCCTGCTTCTTCTTCTTCCTCCTTGCCGCGACACTCATGGCACCAGTGAAGAGGTTCTCGGCCGCTGAGAAGGGGAAGGCTCGCTAGGAGGGGCTTGGCTCGCCGCTGCCTAAGAGGGGGCGTGGTCTCCCCCGCAAGCATGCCGCAACCCCTGCTGTGGTCCCTCGTGGGTGAGGGCGAACTTCCTCGTTGTCCGGTGCCGTCCTTGGCGACCACTGCGGTGCCTCTTCACGTGGCGGGAGCCGGCTACGTTGTGGCAGCCCCGTTAATGAAGGGAGGAGCATCATGGTCGCTCGGCCTCCCCGGCCGTGCTTCCACTCCGCGGAGGTGCTGCCGGAGTTCGTCATGTGGTCGGAGAACCCGGCCGGCACCTGGTTTCAGTTTCCGCGCTCCTTAGCTGACGAACTGCCGGCCCCCAGTCCTAGTGGTCTCTGGCTGGAGGCCGACGACTGATGTAGCAAAGCTTCGTGGGTTGTGGTGGAGGTCTCTATCGCGGGCAACATAGCCCTAGCCCGTGACTGGCAGACATTCGCCCGCGTGCGCGGCCTGAGCAGGCGGTGCACCCTCCACTTCAAGTACAATGGCGCAGCGACCCTCTTCGAGATGGTGTTCGCGGAAGACGGTCGCCGCGCTTGATGCTGCCTTGAAGACAACGACGGCGACGAAGTGCTCGGCCTTGGCGATGGTCGTGACAAGGACGAAGGTGAACTCACCCTCGAAGATGGCCATGGCTCGCCTGGCGACGACAGCTCCTCCTCTGGCAGAAGCTCCAGCAGCGGCGGCTACGACCAGCCGCCACGTCACTGGGCTCACTTCAAGGACGGTAGTGGGTCGTCCCGTCGCCGCGCCCCAATGAAGCGCGAGGAGGGATTTGTCTGAATGCGGGGCCGATCCTCATGAGCTGCCGTGTCGCAGGAGCCGCTTTTGCTTGTAGTCTCCTTCCCTTTCCTCCTGCATTGTGAGAAACGAGTATGGTGCCCTGCGGGGGCGTGTAATGAACCATGATGCTTACGTTGCTTTTTGTGGTGTGTTTATTGCCTCCAGGTTGTGTTGTGAGATCTAAGCCCTATACGGGTGTAGAGGGGTAATGTGACGCCCCGAGACCGATGCTTGAGAAGACTTCCATGTGTTCCGGGTTTTGCCGTGTGTCATCATGTCATCATGTCATAAGTCTTTTGTATCTCACTAAATAAATTGCATGGATCTTTGGTCCATTTAAATCGAGGGAATTCTGATGGTGATTCTCTTTATAACATATCCTCCCAATATTAGGGAGCTAAATAAAAACATTCCATTCGTTTGGATTTACCGTAACACTCGTGCAAATAATTCCTCATGTCTATTCCTCTTTGAGTTTGACCTTCAAACCTTGCCAATATCTCTCATCTCTTTTATCGAGGCTCCTCCAAAAACCTCAACATTTTTGGACACTTCTAAAACCAAGCCCTAGTTCAAACTCACTTGAATTAAATTTAGATGAGTTTGAATTAAACTCTTCTATTTCGCATGAAACTTCTTTTCTTGAACTAAGTATAATTCTTAGACTCACAAGGAGAAGTTTCAACATTTTCTAAAAACCCCTAGCTATTTCTTTCCTTCCTTTTTCCTTCTGTCTAATTTTCTGTAAATGGGAAATAACAAAGGTTGGCCTTTTGATCCGAAGTGGCAACTGGCCGGCCCATCTAAAGGTCCAGCCGAACCCCCTCCTAATCCCTCTCTAAGGCCCTGGCCTTTTGCCTCTCCACTGGGCCGGCCCAAGGCTAAAGCCCACCCGAACCATTTCTAACCCTAGTCTCCAGAGAGGCCTATGCTCGATCCCCTCTTCGTTCCTCCTCCAGCCGCCTCCTCACCCTCTCGCTCGATCCCATCCGCCCGCAGCCTCTCTGTCCCTCGACCCCCACTCTCTCGTCTTGTCTCGCTGCTCGCGCCGCCAGGAAGGAACGCGCGCGCCCGATCCTTTTCTCTCCCTCTCCATCGCTTGCGCCACCGAGCTCAACCAGGAAGACCGACCCTGAGCCGACGACCCTGCAAGCTGCTGCCGCACGGCAAGTCCCGCGCCGCTGTCGTCTTCACAACCTGCTTCGGTCCCTGCCGCGCCCCTGCATCGAGCAACCAGAGCCGCTCGTCGCCGGACCCCGTCCGCTGCTGCCTGGATCCGCGCGTTCGCCACTGTCGGCTACCTCGAGGAGCGCCGCCGCCCCGCAGCATATCCTGCTCTCTCTTTGACCTTGGACAGGGACCCTGATGACCCCATGGATGGCCGGCTCCGCCAAGCATCCCGCTGCTTCATGACGGCCTTGCCTCTCCTCTCGTGCCCGAAGCCGCAGGCGCACCAAGGGCGCCTCCCGTGGCTGCCGTTTCCTGCTGCTGCACTTGTCCTTCTCCCAGGTATCGTCGCCGTCCAAGACTAGCAGGCAACCGCAACGCCTTTTGCCTCCTCATCCGCGCTCTGCTCGTCCTAGACCTGCCCTGCAAGCGTGTGCCACCGTGCCGAGTCCCTACTCGCCTCCTTTGCTTCGCTTCAGCATGAGGATGAGCCCCTGCCTCTGCCTCCCGCCGAGTTCGGGTGGTCCCTGCTCAAGCCGCCTATGACCCGTGCTTCTCCGTGGCTTCATGTTGGACTGTCAAGACCGTCAAGACCACAGGCGCCCGAACGACTACAAAGTTTTGCGTCAAGTACCTCTACAGTCATCATCGGAATCCCATGAACGCCAAGTACCCCGACGCCAAGAACCACTACCAACGTCGAAGAACCGTGTAACGCATGCGTCAAGTACGTCTTCGGAAGACCCGAACATCTATGAACCGTGTACGACTACCGTCGATGGAGAACGCGAGTACAACTACTTCCCAATACAACGCCAAGTTCCACCACCGACGCGCGTGTTGGATCCACCAAGTACCGCACCGGAATGCCAAGTACATGGATATGCCAAGTTCCCTCCGAACATGTATGAATACGCCCGGTGATGCGACAAGTACCCCGATAACGTGTACAACTACTCCGGCAAGATCGGACTGACAAGCATCCCGACGTCGTGTGAACCACTACCGTCACCTCGAAGACATTGGAGTCAGCTAGTACCTCTCCGAACGAACGTGAACCACTACTTCCGCTACTATCGAACCCAATCCGCTTCGAAAAAGGCATGCTTCCAAAGGTATAACCATTGACATGACCGTCCGTGGACCGAATGCATGTTATGTGATACGAGATGAACCCCGTTGTCGGTGTCAAAACCGGCGGATCTCAGGTAGGGGATACCGAACTGTGTGTCTAGGCCGGATGGTAACAGGAGGCAAGGGACACGAAGTTTTACCCAGGTTCGGACCCTCTCGATGGAGGTAAAACCCTATGTCCTGCTTGATTAATATTGATGATATGGGTAGTACAAGAGTAGATCTACCACGAGATCAGAGAGGCTAAACCCTAGAAGCTAGCCTATGGTATGATTGTTGATGTGTATGTTGTCCTACGGACTAAAACCCTCCGGTTTATATAGACACCGGAGAGGGTTAGGGTTACATAGAGTCGGTTACAATGGTAGGAGATCTGAACATCCGTATCGCCAAGCTTGCCTTCCACGCCAAGGAAAGTCCCTTCCGGACACGGGACGGAGTCTTCAATCTAGTATCTTCATAGTCCAGGAGTCCGGCTGAAGGTATAGTTCGGCTATCCAAACACCCCCTAATCCAGGACTCCCTCAGTAGCCCCTGAACCAGGCTTCAATGACGACGAGTCCGGTGCACAAATTGTGTTCGGCATTGCAAGGCGGGTTCCTCCTCCAAGTACTTCATAGAAGATTTTGAACACAAAGATAGTGTCCGCATCTACAAAATAAGTTTCCGCATATTGCCATAGAGAGAATAATATTTACACAAATCTAATCTGTTGACGTACTCCGTAGTGTGACATCACACCACGGCCAAGCTTTTATTCGAACCGTTTTACTGTCCCATCTTAGCGCGTTATGCGAGGTGGTTTCCTTGGCACGTCTTGTTAAAGCAGAGATCGTGTCCCCTTACTCCGGGATTATCATCAATACGGGCGTGGGTAACCCAACCGCGCCATTGATTACGGCGCTTGGAGATAAGCAAGTTTTACCAGGCTGGTGGGGACACGTAGTTGCGTCCACCCATATAAGGGGATAAGGATCCACCTTTTCACCCATGCCTTCTTCCTCCTTTGCCTATCCATTCTTGCGCACTCGAGCTCCAGCGCCCAAGTCCGCACTACCACCTCCACCTTCTCCAATCATGTCCGGAGCGGGAGGCAAGTGGATGGTCTCCTCCGTCACGGAGGGACACATCAAAAAGCTGAGGAAGGCCGGATATCTGGCTAGTGACATCGCGCACCGGCTTCCCAAAAAGGGGCAGCTCATCCCCACTCCTAGGCCTCGTGACAGGGTGGTATTCCTCCCCCATTTCCTCTGCGGACTAGGCTTCCCTCTGCATCCATTTGTCCGGGGGCTCATGTTCTACTATGGCCTGGATTTCCACGATCTGGCCCCGAACTTCGTCCTCAACATCTCAGCGTTCATTGTCTTGTGCGAGGCGTTCCTCCGCATCCGCCCCCATTTCGGCCTATGGCTTAAGACTTTCAACGTCAAGCCAAAGGTGGTGCGCGGCAACCAGGCGGAGTGCGGCGGTGCCATGGTTGGCAAGATGGCCAACGTCCTGTGGCTCGAAGGCTCCTTTGTGGAGACCTTGAAGGGGTGGCAATCATGGTGGTTTTACATCACCGAGCCGCGCAACGCCAAATGGGTCGCACCCCCTGAGTTTCGGTCCGGCCCCCTACGCCGCTCACCTCCTGGAA
This sequence comes from Triticum urartu, assembly GCF_056163025.1. Lineage (NCBI taxonomy): Eukaryota > Viridiplantae > Streptophyta > Magnoliopsida > Poales > Poaceae > Triticum > Triticum urartu. The sequence continues at coordinate 185,673,354 of NC_141873.1, read as the reverse complement.
GGAGACATGCCTGTCTTGGGGTAAAGAAGGAGAGGTGACCGGACTCCAAACATGCATCCAAACCCTGGCGGACAAGAAGGTCGAGCTTGTCAACATAGTCCAGGTCATGCTCATCCACCTGATCCTCCTGTGTCAACGACGGGCCTTCAATCTGTGGGAGTTCGACCCGGTGCAACATCAAACTCTAAACAGGCTCTTCGACACGACGTACGAAGATGCCTGGAGGATGCTTTTCATGGGCGCCGAGGCTCCTGCATCCGCTACCGAGGATCGCGGATTCAGCGAGGAGCGTCACGCGCTCGCGGTAAGCTGTGTTTTTCCTTATATAGGGTATTAGTTTTCCATAGTTTGACTCTATGCGGGATCTAAGCTCCCTTTCCTCTAACAGGATTGGCAGGTGACGTCCGGACAGATCAACTGTCCGGCCCTTTGCCCGAAGGCCCAGCGGACGCTCGCTTGGCGAGGCTGTTGGTTCCGGCGCCCTATGTGGTGCCGGAGAAGAAGGCCACGAAAAGGGCCACGGGGACTCGAAAGAGCGCCCGGCGCCAGGAGCTGTCGGATTCATCATCTCACGATCCCGAAGCGCCTTCCTCTCGCGAAGACGAGGAGGAAGAAGAAGAAAACTCTGCCCCTCCAGCGGGAGGAGAGAAGAAAAGGAAGGCCGCCCTCCCTGAGGAGGCCGGAGGGTCCATGAAGGGGAAAACCCTTCCTCCGGACTACTCCGCCGACGCCGAAGACGGCGGAGATGAGTGGCAGCCCAGGGCCAAGCCCCTGGCAAAATCATAAGTATCCAGATACCGGAGTAATTCATAGTATTTGTTTATTGCACAGCTTTCCCTTATGTCGAATTTTCTTATGCAGCCCACCCAAAGACCGGCTCGATGCGTCATCGAGCGGCTCACTGGACTCGTCGGATGTGAACTCGCTTCCGACGGCTTCCTCCCCCCACCCTACGGATGACACCGAGGTGTCGTCCCAACAGGTTCCAAGCAGGGAGGAGGTGGTCCCGGAGGCGCCGCAAGGCGACCTCCCAGACTCCAGGAGTAAGGGGAATGAAACCCCCCAGGGCTCGAAGTCCAGCTCTAGGCCGGACACCGCTTCGGAACCTTCAAATTTTCTAGAGTCCGGCGGGGGACCTCCTTCCAAGAGGAGCAAGTCCACCGTGCCGGCGGCCTCCGTCCAACCGGAGGCGCCGGACAATATGCTGGAGGCGCTCCAAGGCGCCTCCATCGACGAGGAGCACCGCACTATAATGAGTGCGGTGGTCCAGAAGGTTTAGTCCGCAAAAAACGGACTAACTGAAGCTTGTACTAGCCTTTTGACAGGCTTCGAGGTAAGTAAAGAAAGTGTAAATAATAGTACCGCATAGACAGTAGCCCCTGATGCTCTATTTGGCGTTTGGGAAGAAAAGCCGAATAGAGGATCACACAGAATTCACAGGAGTCTAACAAAAATGAGTCAATATGCATGTGCGGGCTACCCTGCTTGTGTCCGCCACACTGACTGCGGAAGTGGACACGCTAAAGCAGGACCTCGAAAGGTCCGAGCAAGAGCTCGAGCGTGCCAAGAAGCAGCTCGAGGAGAATGAAGGTAAGAAATACCTTGGTTGAATATGTATATATAAAAAAGGTGCAATTGCAATAAATGACAAGATTAACATGGCTATTGTAGGGGCCACATCTGAGGTGGCGACCCTTAAGCAAGCGCTGCTCGAGGCCGAGAAGAGTGCGGCCGTGGAGCGCACCGAGCGGGAGAGGTATGAGGCCAAGGTTGGCAAGGTGCGGCAAGAGCTCCAGGTTCTCATGAAGAAACATGAGAGTTTGGAGCTTGACTCGAAGACGCGAGCGTCCGAGCTCGCGGCGGCTATTGAAAATGCCAAGTCTGCCAAGACCGAATCCCAGAAGACCCTCCAGGAGTTGGATGAGGTGAAGAAGATAGCGGCGGGTAAGGCATTCTTTATGCAAAGTAAACACGTAAACGTGAGTTACTTGATACTTACCCAAATCCGGAGCTCTCGAGGGGCATTTGCAGATCTTCCCCGGAGTGTATCCGATGCCGCCGCATTCTATCGAGCCGAGGAGGGCAGCTCGATGGAGAAGGTATTCTGGTCTCAGTATGCTGAGGCCGGACACCCCGTGCCCCTGAGCGACCAGCTGAAGCAACTGGTCGAGCTCCACAAGGCGGCCGGACAGGCCGTGAAGGCCTCCTAGTTCGGATGTGGCCTGGAGAGGCTCTGCCTAGGAGCTATTTCGGGCTGGTGGGGCGGCTGGTGGAGGCTTGTCCAAGGCTCGAAGTCATCAAGTGCTCCGTCTGTATTGAAGGTGCCCATAGGGCCTTTACCCGTGCTAAGGTGCTCTGGGGCAGGCTGGTGCGGAGAAGCTTGTGAAGGACGAGCCACCAGCGGGGAAAGAGCATCGCAAGCCCGAAAATTACTATAAGGATGTTCTGAAGGGTGCCCGCCTTGTGGCGGATGAATGTACCAGGGATGTAATTTTTGAGTAAAACTCGCTCGTGTTTGTCCTGTCCGTTGAAAACTTGTTCATATGCACTGAGCAATGCTGCTTGAATTTAAAATATTACCTTCTGTGCGGCTGTTTATTAATACTGAGAGATGGTGAGTCGTCGGCTTCTGCCCCCTTGCCGCTAGTGCTGGGGTGTTCGGGGATAAACCTGGGCGCTCTTTTTCCCATATTTGGGTCCTTCGAGGGAGGCACTCAGCCCAACAAACGAGGCAATCGGACTATAACGCGTGAACATTCTCACTTAGCCATCGAATTCTATAATTTTAAATTTCAGCGAAGCCCCTAGTATTCGGAAGACCGAGTTCGGGGCGCTATCCACGCCTTGGCCGGACAGAGCCAACTCCTCGCCCTAAGTGGCATAAGTCTTTAGGTACTCGAAAAACCTCTCGAACAGCGACCAGCTCTCGCTTCATCATGACAGTCAGTTTTAGCTTTCTCCACTGAGGTGCTCGGCCCAGCTCAACTGGGGCACAATCGCAGTGGTTCTCCTAGTGCTACCATAGCCGATATAGCGAAACATAAGGCACCAAAACATAGGAGCCGGGCAAACCCAACTATTGACCCAAGACATGATTCGGAGCCGATGCATATAGTGCTATAAGTTTGGGGTGCCGCACTTGTGAAAGTGTTCGGATTTCTCACACCATATTGAGGGGTGCTAAAAGCCCCTAGCATATTTTGGTCGTACCAAGTTGTACGGGTGCAACATGTCGTTAAGGAACATTTATTTGTAAAAAGATAATGCAAAAAATAGACAAAAGCTATGCACTATTTATTAAAAATAACTGCGATCAAAGCAGAACGATACAAGTAATGCGATAAGCGAAAAGTTGGACTATTTAACATGTCTGCTCCAGGGGCAAGCTGCGGAATAGTATGCGAAATAGGTATACTGCTCGTGATAGAGACCACCTGGGATTTCCGTAATGCGGCATGGCTTGTCTGCTTCCCTGGTCCTTGCATCGTTTGTGCGGAAATTGAACTGCCGAACAGGCCTTCCGAAGAGTAGAGTCCTGGAAGTAAGAGAAAAGTAAAAAATCGGCAGCCCTTGGTGCGGTTTAAGCCGTTCTTTGGGCGTGCCGTGATGGTGCACCTCCCCCTATGCCCATGGTATTTCCAGAGCGTAGTTATGTACGCGAAGTATTGGCGTCGCCTTTTTGCGAGGGTTGGGGTTGGGGCCGCATTGCTACGCCTACTCGGAACGTGCCAGGCGGTCTTTTTGTAGGTTACTCCGGGCGCGCTTGACGGTGCCCGGACGTTTAATGGCCAGACTGGAGAACTGCCTGAAGATGCTGCTTTGTACTTCCGCTGCAAGGGCCGCCGTGTGCTCCTCTGTTCGGAGGGAGCGTTCGGTGTTTAATTGACCGTAATTACTCCACGAGGGCCTGGCATCTTGAGCTTAAGGTATGCGTAGTGCGGTACCGCATTTAATTCGGCGAATGCGGTTCGTCCGAGCAGTGCATGATAGCCACTGCGGAATGGGACTATGTCGAAGATCAATTCCTCGCTTCAGAAATTATCCGGGGATCCGAAGACCACTTCAAGTGTGACTGAGCCTGTACAGTTGGCCTCTACACCTGGTATAACGCCTTTAAAGGTCGTTTTGGTGGGCTTAATCCTCGAGGGATCGATGCCCATTTTTCACACTGTATCCTGGTAAAGCAGGTTCAGGCTGCTGCCGCCATCCATGAGGACTCTAGTGAGATGAAATCCGTCAATAATTGGGTCTAGAACCAATGCGGCAAATCCTCCATGACGGATCCTAGTGGGATGGCCTCTTCGATCAAGGGTGATCGGGTAGGAGGACCATGGGTTGAACTTTGGGGCGACTGGCTATACCGCCTATACGTCCCTTAACACGCGCTTCTGCTCCCTTTTGGGGACGTGGGTGGCGTATATCATGTTCACCATCCGCACTTGTGGGGGAAAACCCTTCTATCCATCGTTGTTCGACGGCCGGGGCTCCTCGTCGTCATCGCTATGAAGCCCCTTGTCTTCATTGTCGGTGCTTAGCTTGCCTGCCTGCTTGAACACCCAACAATCCCTATTGGTGTGATTGGCCGGCTTTTCGGGGGTGCCATGTATTTGGCACAAGCGGTCGAGTATTCGGTCCAAGCTGGACGGGCCCCTAGGATTCCTTTTGAATGGCTTCTTCCGCTGACCGGATTTAGAGCCTATGAATCCGGCATTAACTGCCGTATCCTCAGCATTGTCGCCGTTAATGCGGCGCTTCTGCTTGTTGCGACGCGACCTGCCACTAATGTCCCTGGTGTCCGAACTACCAGGTTCTTGGTCATATTGTTGCTACAAGCGAGCCAGCTGTCTTCTCCCGCGCAAAAGCAGGTCATGAGTGTCGTGAGTGCTGCCATAGATTTCGGCTTTTCCTGTCCGAGGTGCCGGGCCAGCCACTCGTCACGGATATTGTGCTTGAAGGTTGCTAGGGCCTCAACGTCTGAACAGTCGACTATTTGATTTTTCTTTGTTAGGAACCGTGTCCAGAATTGTCTGGCCGATTCCTCTGGCTGCTGGATTACATGACTTAGGTCATCGGCGTCTGGGGGTCGCACATAACTGCCCTGGAAATTGTCGAGGAATGCGGCTTCCAGGTCCTCCCAACAACTGATTGATCCTGTTGGCAATCTATTGAGCCAATGCCGAGCTGGTCCTTTAAGCTTGAGTGGGAGGTATTTGATGGCGTGAAAATCGTCGCCGCGGGCCATGTGGATATGAAGGAGATAATCCTCGATCCATACCGCAGGGTCTGTTGTGCCATCATATGATTCGATGTTTACGGGTTTGAAACCCTCGGGGATTTGATGATCCATTATTTTGTTTGTAAAGCACAGTGGGTGTGTGGCGCCTCTGTACTGGGCGATATCATGACGTAGCTCCAATGAGCTTTGTCTACTATGTTCGGCCCTGCCAAATTTGTGGCCGGCGTGACGATTACCGTCTCGAGCCGTGGGGTGCCCACGCGATCCATAGATCGATCGTCTTTGCCTTGCCTTGTCCTCCAACATGTCTCGTAAGTCCGGCGCATATTCCCGTGCCTTGGTACGGGGTGTGGCTTGAGTGGAGGGCCGGGAGGCCTCTCTGTCGCGGCCACGAGGTGGCCGTTCGGCCGCATCAAGTGCTTCCTCCTCTAATCAGGGTACCAACTTGCGCTTTGGGTAACTCTTGGAGGGGCGTTCGAGTTTATTCTCTTCGGCCGCAAGGACTTCAGTCCATCTGTCAACCAGCAAATCTTGGTCAGCTCTGAGCTATTGCTGTTTTTTCTTGAGGCTTCTTGCCGTGGCCATAAGCCTGCGTTGGAAACACTTTTGCTCAACGGGATCCTCTGGCACGACGAATTCATCGTCGTCGAAGCTTGCCTCGTCTTCGGAGGGAGGCATATAATTATCGTCCTCGACCTCTCTGTCTGCCGCTCTCTCATTAGGGCTGGTTTCTCCATCCTCCTGTGCTAAACCTTGCTGGAGGGGGTTTTCTTCGGCACTCTCCAGAGTATTATTATCTCCCATGGTGGAATCACCGTTTTTGTGTTGGCAGGATTTTGAGCGGCGTCGCTGACGCCGGCGCTTGGGCTGTTTCTTGGGGGGGGTCATCCTCCGCTGTTCCATCGCCCTCTCCCTCTTTTGGGGTATCCACCATGTATATGTCATATGACGAGGTGGCTTTCCAGGGCCTAGTAGGCGCTGGTTCTTCATCATCTCCTTCATCGGCGTCCATACCGTCGATGTCTTCAGAGTCGAAGTCGAGCATGTCGGTTAAGTCGTCGATGGTGGCTAAAAGTGGGTGGTGGGTGGGTTTTTAATTTCTTCATCGTCCGTACCCCAACCTTGCTGACCGTAGTCCGGCCAGGGCTCTCCTGATAAAGAGAGAGACTTCAGTGACTTCAGGATATCGCCGAAAGGCGAGTGCTGAAAGATGTCTGCGGCAGTGAACTCCATGATCGGCGCCCAATCGGATTCTACTGGCAGGGGCACGGAGGGTTCGGAGTCCGGAGAGGAGTCCGGCTCCTTGGAGTCACGAGCCTCGCAGAATACAGGGCCGGTGTTCGGCTCAATCGCCATTTGGATCGCAGCCCCCGAGGTGGCGTCCAACCGCCCATCCTCGGCATAGTTGACTCCGAACTAAGGGTCGGAGCCAGTGCGGGTGCAGCCTCCAGGGCATCGTTCGGCGGCAGAGTTAGATCATGCTCGTCATGACATGCGACGCGCTCGGTAGTGGTTCGAATCCGTCGAAGATCAAGTCCCCGCGGATGTCAGCCGTGTAGTTTAAACTTCCGAATCTGACCTGACGGCCAGGGGCGTAGCATTCGATCTGCTCTAGATGGCCAAGTGAATTGGCCCGCAGTGCGAAGCCGCCAAAGACGAAGATCTGTCCGGGGAGGAAGGTCTCACCCTGGACTGCATCGCCATTGATGATCGTAGGAGCCATCGGGCCTGACGGCGATGGCACAGAGGAACTCTCAATGAAAGCACCAATGTCGGTGTCAAAACCGGCGGATCTCGGGTAGGGGGTCCCGAACTGTGCGTCTAGGCCGGATGGTAACAGGAGGCAAGGGACACGAAGTTTTACCCAGGTTCGGGCCCTCTCGATGGAGGTAAAACCCTACGTCCTACTTGATTAATATTGATGATATGGGTAGTACAAGAGTAGATCTACCACGAGATCAGAGAGGCTAAACCCTAGAAGCTAGCCTATGGTATGATTGTTGATGTGTATGTTGTCCTACGGACTAAAACCCTTCGGTTTATATAGACACCGGAGAGGGTTAGGGTTACATAGAGTCGGTTACAATGGTAGGAGAACTGAACATCTGTATCGCCAAGCTTGCCTTCCACGCCAAGGAAAGTCCCTTCCGGACACGAGACGGTGTCTTCAATCTTGTATCTTCATAGTCCAGGAGTCCGGCTAAAGGTATAGTTCGGCTATCCGAACACCCCCTAATTCAGGACTCCCTCACCCATGTTTGCAGCGTGCCCGTTTGTTTCGTGCACGACCCTCGGTTGCCATGCCGCCGACACATGGGACACCCGGTATCCGGGAGCGCCCTACCATCTTTTGCACGCTCCCGCCACACTTCTCTTTTGCATCGGTATCTCAATCGAGTTACTGGGAACCGGAACGTTGCCGTGGCACCGTTTCGTTATCATCGCCGTGGCACCCCTTTTGTTTCCGCCACGATGACAAATGCTTCATAATATGCTCATGTCAACATTTTTTCTTAAACTTGCATAAAACTTGTTCATGTCATCCGCATCATGGTAACAACAATTAAAATGTTTAAAATTGTTGTTTGCTTTAAATTACTAATGCATATGGGGATTTACTGGTTTGTTGTTTATTATATCCGGCCCCATTTAAATTGTTTAGATGGTATAATTTTGTTATGTTTCACCTCTTGACATGCTTAACAACATTTAATATTGGTGAGTTCATAACCGGGAGAGAACTAAATAATTGTCGTGGTGTTTCGCCAATATGCAACGGAGTTGCATATTGAGCTCCACTTAATTTGTAGTATTGTTCGTGCACTTTACCATGCCATGCATATTTAAAACCGGACATGCATCATACTTGGTTGTGCATCATGCCATGTTATGTGTTGGTTGTTTACTATGTTGTTTGCTTCTTTCCGGTGTTGCTTCTTTGGGTTAGTTCCCATAATGTCGTGTTTGTGAGGATTCGTTCGACTACGTCTGTTTGTCTTCTTCTTGGACTCGTTCTTCTTCCTTGCGGGATCTCAGGCAAGATGACCATACCCTCGAAATCACTTCTATCTTTGCTTGCTAGTTTCTCGCTCTTTTGCTATGCCTATGCTGCGATACCTACCACTTGCTTACCATGCCTCCCATATTGTTGAACCAAGCCTCTAACCCACCTTGTCCTAGCAAACCGTTGTTTGGCTATGTTACCGCTTTGCTCAGCCCCTCTTATACCATTGTTAGTTGCAGGTGAAGATTGAAGTTTGTTCCTTGTTGGAACATGGAGATGTTGTTCCTTGTTGGAACATGTTTACTTGTTGGGATATCACAATATCTCTTATCTAATTAATGCATCTATATACTTGGTAAATGGTGGAAGGCTCGGCCTTATGCCTGGTGTTTTGTTCCACTCTTGCCACCCTAGTTTCCGTCATATCGATGTTATGTTCCCGGATTTTGCATTCCTTACGCGGCTGGGTTATAATGGGAACCCCTTGATAGTTCGCCTTGAATAAAACTCCTCCAGCAATGCCCAACATTGGTTTTACCATTTGCCACCTAGCCTTTTCTTTCCCTTGGGTAGGCCTGCCCAAGCGTCATCTTTATTTTAACCCCCTTGGGCAAGTGCTCCTCTGTGTGTTGGTCGGACCGAGTAGACTGCGGGGCCACCTTGGGGCAACTTGAGGGTTGGTTTTACTCGTAGGATGTCTCATCTGAGTGGGCCCTAAGAACGAGATATGTGCAACTCCTATCGGGATTTGTCGGCACATTCGGGCAGTGTTGCTGGACTTGTTTTACCATTGTCGAGGATGTCTTGTAACCGGGATTCCGAGTCTAATCGGGTCTTCCCGCTAGAAGGAATATCCTTCATTGACCGTGAGAGCTTGTGATGGGCTAAGTTGGGACACCCCTGCAGGGATTTGAACTTTCGAAAGTCGTGCCCGCGGTTATGGGAAGATGGGAATTTGTTAATGTCCGGTTGTAGAAAACCTGAAGTTGACCTTAATTAAAATGGCCCAACCGCGTGTGTAACCATGATGGTCTCTTTCCGGTGGAGTCCGGGAAGTGAACACGGTGTTGGAGTTATGCTTGACGTAGGTTGTTTTAGGATCACTTCTTGGTCATAGTTATCCAACCGTGCTTTTGCCTTCTCTTCTCGCTCTCTTTTGCGAATAAGTTAGCCACCATATATGCTAGTCGCTTGCTGCAGCTTCACATCATACCTTTTACATTACCCATAAGCTTAAATAGTCTTGATCGCGAGGGTGTGAGATTGTTGAGTCCCTGTGACTCACAGATACTTCAAAAACCAGCTTGCAGGTGCCGTTGAACAGAGAAGCAACCAAGCTCAACGAGGAGCTCAATGAAGATCTTGTTCTTTGTGTTGTTCCGTTTCTAGTTGATCAGTAGTGGAGCCCAGTCGAGACGATCGGGGATCTGTGTAGCACTTGGGGTAGTCATCTTTTATTTTGGTTCCGTAGTCGGACCTTGTGTGTATCTGAATGATGTAATGCTTTATTCATGTAATTGTGTGAAGTGGCGATTGAAGCCAACTATGTATCTCTTTCCATTATGTATTACATGGGTTGTGTGAAGATTACCTCACTTGCGACATTGCTTTCAATGCGGTTATGCCTCTAAGTCGTGCTTCGACACGTGGGAGATATAGCCAGATCGAGGGTGTTACAGGTAACTTAGCTCGATGTATCCGGGGTAGCTTTGACCTCATGAGGGCGCGCGTCTCTGGGCACCTGGTGGGGCTTCCCCGCTGTTGATTTGCGCGACATCGCGAAGCTGCAAAAATTCGTTATGAAATTCTTAACCCTTCTTGCGTGAGGCCTCAGGTATGGGTTTGTTATGGCCAAACGCACAGTGTGGCGGTACCCGTGGGTCACGGACTAAAAGGGGATGCGCCAATCAAAAGCTCGGATGAGAACGCCTCGCAGAGACTAGGGGAGTGCGCATGCGCATACTACCTGTCCACCCCCCCTCGCGGGGCGTGCGAGGGAGAGTGTCGGTCAACTGCCGCCCTCCCTAGCGAAAAACGAAGAATCGGAAAAATGAGGGGGTTCAACCAATCCATCAAGAAACACCAGAACTCCAAATTTAATTAAAGGAAAAGGGGCAACCCAACTACAGAAAGCAAATGAATAGCCGCGTCCGGCACCTAGTCTAGTCTTCTCACCAGCGCGGAGCTAAGTGCTGCCACTAGGACGTGGGAGGGAGCACCCGAGGCCCGAGGGAGGCACTCCGGAGACTCCGGGGCGTGTCCAACGCCGCTCATTATTACGTGAGAGTGTCACGAGCGGAGACATTCACATGCACCGGGCCTTGCTTCATAGGTAGAACTTCCGGAGGTGCTGGATGTTCCAGGCGTTCTGGATGGGGATCCCGTCCTATGTCTCCAGGCGTGCGACGCCAGGCCTGGAGACGTGGGCAATCCTAAATTGGCCCTCCCACATGGGTGAGAGGTTATGCAGCCCTTCCCTCGAGAGAACCCGCCTCAGGACGAGATCGCCCACATCGAGCGTCCAGGAGCGGACACTACGACAGTGGTACCGTTGCAATGCCTGCTGGTATCTTGCCGCTCGGAGCGAGGCTTCACGGTGGCGTTCCCCCCCCCCCCCCGCACAATGTCCATCCCCCGCATGGCGTCCTACTGCGTCTCATCAAATGCAAGGACCCACGCAGAGCGATGCCTGACCTCGTGAGGGAGAACTGCTTATGCTCCATAGATGAGGAAGAACGGGGTCTTGCCTGTTGGCTTGGTGGCCGTGGTGCGGATGGACCACAACATAGACTGGAGCTCGTCGTGCCAGCCCCTGCTACAAGCTTTGAGATTCTTCTTGAAGGTCTGGGTCTTGAGGCCTTGGGTGTGCCACCGAAGCGTAGCAAATCTGCGTTCCAAGGTTAGCATAATAGGTCTTGAAGAGATTGCTAGTGAACTGCGAGCCGTTGTCGGTGATGATGCAGTTAGGGACCCCGAACCGGCTCACGGGGCCCTTTTTGAACTTAACTGCTGACCCAGCTGCGATGGTGCGGATGGCTTCCACCTCTGCCCATTTGGTGAACTTCTCGATGGCGACGTAGAGGTAGCGGTAGCCCCCAGGCGCTCGTGGGAATGGACCCAGGATATCCAGCCCCCATACCGCGAATGGCCATGAAAGTGGGATAGTCTGGAGGCCCTGGACATGCTGGTGGAATTGCATGGCATGGAATTGGTAGGCCTTGCAGGACTTCACCAACTCGGTCGCGTTGTTGAGTGTCGTGGGCTAGTAGAACCCGCTGTGGAACGCCTTGCCGACCGGGGTGCATTACGACGAGTAGTGCCCGCAATCTCCGCCATGTATGTTAGCTAGCAACTTGTTCCCCTGCTCCCTGGAGATGCATCGGAAGGAAACATCATTTGGTCGCATTTTGTATAACTAACCATCTAGTATGCAGTATGCCGTAGCCTACCGGGCCACACACTCCGCGTCCTCCTCTTTCTCCGGCAGTGTCCCTCGTATCAGGTACGCCTTGAATTCCTCGGTCCAGCATCCCTCCCGAGGCTCGAGCGTCAGGAGCAGACGTGCACCTGAGGTCGGACCGCAAGCGCGGGCTCCCATGGCTGGTGGCTTGGGGAGTTCCTCTCGAGGCGATGTAGTCTCCGCGACCGCGGGGGTCGCCGAAGGCTTGAAGAGTCGTTCTTCGAAAACACCAGGTTCTAGGGGTAGACGTCTTCACGCCCTCTTGGCGATCTGAAAGTGCAACTATCCCTGGGTGGTTTTGGTAATTCCTAACAACATATACCTCATTGAGCTAATGATACCTCAAGATAAATACTTCAGGAAAGCTCAATGATTGGCATGTAATGGATTAGAAATGTGGACCCCTCAAAATGCTAAGTACAAAAGATTGGCTCAAGCTCTAAAGCTCAAGACTCTACATTCTACTTTTAGTGATCCGAGATCACATTGAGTCCATAGGAAAAGCCAATACTATTAAAAGGGAATGAGGTGTTTCTTAATGGGTTGCTTGCTCAAAATGCTTAGTGATATGCTCCAAAAACCCTCAACTACTTTCTCATATCCACATATGTACCAAATGAAAAGTCAAACTCGGCCCCACCGAAACATTCTATCCAGCACCACCGAGTACATTTGACATAGCCACTGCCACAAACCCTAGTCACTTCGTTCTTATAGATAGGGATCTCAGTCTCACCGAGATGGGATTGCAAACTCTCTATTTTCCTTCGTAACATTTCGGTCCAACCGATATGAGCGATTGGTCCCATCGAGTTCGCAATGAAAACTCTCTGTTTCCCCTTCGTAATGCTTCGGTCTCACCGAGATGTGCAAATCAGTCCCACCGAGTATACCTGACCAACTCGCTAGTTAGCATATTAACAAAATCAGTCCCACCGAGTTTGTGTAATCGGTCTCACTGAGATTACGTTGTGCCCTAACACCAATGAAATCAGTCACACCGAGTTGACATGTCGGTCCCAACGAAAAGCCTAACGTTCACATTTTGAACTAAATCGGTCTGACCGAGTTTCATTATCGGTCCCAACGAGTTTCGTGATTTGTGTGTAACTGTTAGATTTTGTGTGGACGCTATATATATACCCCTCCACCGAGTCTTCATTCATGGAGAGATCTATCAGAACATTCCTACACTTCCAGAATTTATTTTTCTGAGAAAGAACCACCTACTCATGTGTTGGGACCAATATATTTCATTCCAACCATATGCATCTTGATCTCTAGCCTTCTCCAAGTTGCTTTCCACTCAAATCTTCTTTCCACCAAATCCAAATCAGTGAGAGAGAGTTGAGTGTTGGGGAGACTATATTTGAAGCACAAGAGCAAGGATTTCATCATCAACACACCACCTATTACATTCTAGAGAGTGGTGTCTCCCAGATTGGTTAGGTGTCACTTGGGAGACTCCGACAAGATTGTGGAGTTGAACCAAGGAGTTTGTATGGGCAAGGAAATCTCCTACTTTGTGAAGATCTACCCTAGTGAGGAAAGCCCTTCATGGGCGATGGCCATGGTGGGATAGACAGGGTTGCTTCTTCGTGGAGCCTTCATGGGTGGAGCCCTCCATGGACTCGCGCAACTGTTACACTTTGTGGGTTGAAGTCTCCACCAACGTGGATGTACGATAGCACCACCTATGGGAACCACGACAAAAATCTCCGTGTCTACATTGCGTTTTCTCCCTCCAAATTCGTCCCTTTACCTTCGTGTGCAATGCCTTACATTCTGCTGCTATACTCTTAGACTTGCATGTGTAGGTTGATTGCTTGACTAGTGCTAAGTTGCTAAAATTTGCCAAGACATAAAATTGGGAAAAGGCTAGATTTTTATTTGGTCAAGTAATCTAATCACCCCCTCTAGACATACTTTCGATCCTAGAAGTGTTGTTAGAGCTTTGGTCTCCATCTGCCTTGATTTCCATAGCATTTGGTGATCACAACCTTGGTTTCACAACCTAGGAGAGTATGGCGTCTAGTGAGGGAAATTACCACCGTAGAGGTCCTTACTTTGATCGTACTAATTTTGCTAGTTGGAAGCATAAGATGAAAATGCATATTCTTGGACATAACCCCGCTGTTTTGGGGTATTGTGTGTATTGGCTTGCAAGGTGAATTATTTGATGGGAGAGAACTGAATCCTGAAGCTACCGCGGAAGAGTTGAAGATGCTGCAATACAATGCTCAAGCTTATCATATTCTCTTCAATGGATTGTGCCCCAAATAATTCAACAAAATCAGCTGTCTTGAGAATGCAAAGGAAATTTGGGATATTTTGATTGATATGCACGAAGGTACCCACTCCGTCAAGGAATCCAAATTGGACGTACTTCAAAGCCAACTTGAAAAGTTCAAAATGAAGGATGGTGAAGGTGTCGCTGAAATGTACTCTAGGAATTCTCTCATCACAAATGAGATTGTCGGCTTAGGAATTGAAGAGATGACCAATAGATTCATCATCAAGAAGATCCTAAGAGCCTTGGAGGGAAAATATGATACTGTGTGTACATTGATTCAAATGATGCTCAATTACAAAGATCTCAAGCATTGGAAGAATTGCTTCTCATGACATGTCACTCAAGGATAAGGAAGAGCTTCACAACAAGTCAAGTGGTGCTTACAAAGCCTCATGTGATGCTCCCACATCATCAAGTGAGAAACAAACCTTCAAAGAAAATTGAGCCTAATGGTGAAGGACTTCAACAAGTTCTACAAGAGTAGAAGCAAAGAGAGAAGTTCCAAGTCAAGGTCCTACAATGACGAAAGATCTTCAAGTCATGAACGAAATTGCTACAATTGTGGAAGACCCGGACACTACTCCAATGAGTGTACGGCTCCCTACAAAAGAAGAGAAGATTCACCCAAAAGGAGAAGTAGAAGAGAAGAATCACCACCTAGAGAGAGAAGGAGTAGAGATGACCGTTATGAATGAAGAACATCACGGAGAAGCAAGGATTCGGGAAGGAAGGACAAATCATCAAGGAGCTACACAAAACGAAGACATCAAGATCATGTTGGTGCATGGGTATCCGGCTCCGACTCTGACAATCACTTCGACTCCGTGCGTATCGTGCCCTGCCTCCTCGGGTCTCCGAATCATCTCCTCGCCGCCAGCGACCTCCCGCCACTGGTTCGCCGTCAACGGAATTCTGCTCCGCCGTTGTCACCGTAGCGAACTCCCGCCGAAATAGGGTATGGGTCGACTCTTTGTGCTATTTCCTTACTCTGATTCATAGCACATTGCTTTGCCATGATCTTTACCACGTATGAAAACAATCTATCTAGAAAAAACATCCTTTAGGTTAGGTTTGATTCGAACATTTAGGGTTAGGTTTCCGCCGAACTCATCTTAGATCGACCGAGTTGTAGAAATCGGTCTCACCGATATGGCTTAGGCCATTGCACATGCGTTTTCGGTCTGACCGAAAATTGCAAATCGGTGTGACCAAGTACGATTCTTTGTGAAACCCTACCAGTCTCGGTGCCACCGAACTGTGACTTGGTCTAACCGAGTTCACTAGTTTAGGTTCCAAAATTGCTTCGGTATCACTGAGTTTAACAAATCCATAGCTCTGAAACGCTTTCTGTGGAGAACTAAAACTAAGTTTTTGAGTCATCGGTTTTGCAAAAACTCTGCATTTTGTGATGCTCATCTATTCTACCTCATCTATATCTATTCATAGGGTTTGCTGTCAGTTTGCCAAGATGTCAGACCAGAGTGATAGCCAAAATAGATTTGAATAGCTAGTGCAATTGAGTGAGGGCACTAGTCCCTCAAGTACCTCAGATGATGGAAGCAGGAGCACTCCCAACAATTTGCCAAAGGCAGCCACCAGGTCAAGGAAGAATAAAACCTCAGATTCTGAAGATGAGTACTATGTGGCCACTAAAGAGGAAGTCAGCTCCAAGAAGGTGCTGAAGAAAGAGTATGGTGCAACTGCAACAACCAAGCCAGGGTTACATAAGAAGGCACCTGCAAAAATAATTCCTATGTCTAAGGCCAGAGCCTCCACTCAAGAAACTATGGAGTTCACTCTTGAACCCAAAGACGCTAGATATGGCAAGAAGATGAATGACAGGGTCAATAAGACCGCTGCCAGAGTTCTTGGTAGATCCTCCATAATGATAGAACCAGAATAAGAGGAAGAGGAAGAGGATGTTGCACCAGCACCCAAGTCACAAAAGCTTATGGGAAATGCTATCAAATCAGGGGCTACCGCTGCAAAGCCCAAAGATGCTCGCAAATCTTCTACTCAAACAACCAAGTCTCGGAAGCCTTCTAAGCCCAAGAGAAACACCAGAAACATTCCAGCTGAAGAGAAGAACAAGGCCCAGTGCTTGAAGTTGAAGAAGAGGATGATGAAGCCTTATTGCTAAGAAAACTGAAACCCAAGATTCCATACCACAATGATGCTCATCCAGTAGCTGAGGACATGAACATCAGAAAAGATGCACGACTAAGATTGTGGAGACTGTCTATTCCTTATGCTATGAGGAGGAGGACTGTTGTTGACTATAGGTTTCACACCAAGGAACAACAGGATTTCTATGAGACTATTCTGCTTGACAATAAGCAAATTGTCTGCGATATGAATTTGGCCGACTGGGAATACATTGATGAGAATGAAGACATCTTCCCAGGTGTACATGAAAGCTTCAGAGCTTCTGGAGTTGATGAGTTTGTGGGTCAAAAGTTGACCAAATGGAATGGTGAGCTAGTTATGCAAGTTTACTCCACTGCTCCTTTCTATCCAGATGGAAGGATAGTATGGATGTCTGAAGGTACGAGGTATCAATCAACTATTGAAGAATGGGCCAAGTTGATCAATGCCCCAAGGGAACATGATGATGATTTGGATGTGTATGCCAAGAAGAAGAAAGACCACAACTCTATGGCAAACATGTACAAAGAGATCCCTGATAAAGCTTTGGAGACAGAAAAGCTTGGATCTATACACTATTTGTTGTCTGGTCTACCCACTATCAACACCATATTAAGGCATACTTTGCTACCCAAGTCTAGAGATCACAAGATGATTAGAGGACATTCTATTAAGTTGCTGCAAATCTTTGATGTACATAAAAAATTCAAGGTCATGAGTTTGATTGTAGAGACAATCAAGAGGATAGCTGCTGACCAGAAAAGATCTTGTGGGTATGCTCCATACATTCAGGAGCTCATCAACTCAAAGATGGGCACAGGCACCTACCTTTCGGACAATGGGCACTTACCTTTGCACTCAGAACTTGAAGATAACAGAGTTGTGATGAATGAGAATGAACCTTTATTAGCACAAGCATAAGAGAAGAGAGCTAAGGCTAAGGCAAAGAAAGCTGCAAGGATGCCAACTGCTGTGGAAGCATCTCAGGTGTTCCTGAAAAGCAAACAAGAACAATTGGGTTATCTGATACAAGTAACATTGAGGATTGAGAAGGGCTTGGCCACCCTGACTTAGCATCAAGAGAGCTTGGAAAGGATTGTTGAGACAAAATTGTCTAATCTTGACCTCAAGGTGACTGAGATATAGACTGCACTTGAGCAGCTCCAGGAGGAAGCTTAGGAGAGGAGAGAGAAGGCGAGTACGGATGCTTTTCAGAGAGTGCCACAAGGTCTGTGGTATGCTGCAGTGCCACTACCAGATTCTAGAGCTACATCGTCAGCACCAGCATCTAGAGCTTCAGTGCCACCTCCAGCACCCACTCCACCAGCTCCAACTACCTCAACAGATGCCTTCGTCCTTGGAGTTCTCTCTAAACCACCCCCCGAAGTCCAAGCCTGAGGGACGCATAGCACTGTGCATTTTTGAACTTTTTGGTAACTTGTTGCCAAAGGGGGAGAAATGTATAGATCAGAGGCTTCGAGAGAGAGTGTTTTTGCTTCTTTGTCTCTCTTGTTTTTGGTTGAACCTTATTGTGTGCTTGGTTGATACTCTATGTCTGTGTGAGATACCTGTTTGATCATGTGTTTGATCATATGCTACTTTAATGCTTGCCTAGATGATATTATCTCTTATATCCCATATATGATCATTCACTTTGCTTGGTGATGAGTGCATGCTATTAATTTCCATCATTTTGAGCACTCCACCAAGATGTATGTGACATGGAAGAGTAACCCATGATCCTAATCAATTGTGCATTTGTATCCAAAAGAAAATTTTAAATAATGCACAAATTTAGGGGGAGCTCTTGCTTATCACATACTTCTCAAAGTGACGATGCGTTTCAATCTTACGATCATTTGTCAAAGCTTTGATCTATATGTTGTCATCAATTACCACAAAGGGGGAGATAGAAAGGGCAACTATCCCTGGGTGGTTTTGGTAATTCCTAACAACATATAGCTCATTGAGCTAATGATATCTTAAGATAAATATATTGGGAAAGCTCAATGATTGGCATGGCATGGATTAGAAATGTGGACCCCTCAAAATGCTAAGGACAAAAGGTTGGTTCAAGATCTAAAGCTCAAGACTCTACATTTTACTTTTAGTGATCCAAGATCACATTGAGTCCATAGGAAAAGCCAATGCTATTAAAAGGGGATGAGGTGTGGCTTAATGGGTTGCTTGCTCAAAATGCTTAGTGAAATGCTCCAAAAACACTGAACTACTTTCTCATATCCACATATGTACCAAACCAAAAGTCAAACTCGGCCCCACCAAAACTTTCTATCCGGCGCCACCAAGTTCATTTGACATAGCCACTGCCACAAACCCTAGTCACTTCGGTCTTACCGATACGGATCTCGGTCTCACCGATATGGGATTGCAAACTCTCTGTTTCCCCTCGTAACGTTTCAGTCCAACCGAGATGAGCGATCGGTCCCACCAAGTTTGCAATGCAAACTCTCTGCTTCCCCTTCGTAACGTTTTGGTCTCACCGAGATGAGCGAATTAGTCCCATCGAGTTTTCCTGGCCAACTCTCTGGTTAGCTTATTACCAAAATCGTTCCTACTGAGTTTGTGTAATCGGTCTCACCGAGATTACGTTATGGCCTAACCCAAATGAAATCGGTCACACTGAGTTGACATGTCGGTCCCACCGAAAAGCCTAACGTTCACATTTTGAACTAAATCTGTCTGACCGAGTTTCATTATTCGGTCCCACCGAGTTTGGTGATTTGTGTGTAACGGTTAGATTTATGTGGAGTCTATATATACCCCTCCACCCACTCTTCATTCATGGAGAGGGCTATCAGAACATTCCTACACTTCCAACATTGATTTTCGGAGAAACAACCACCTACTCATGTGTTGAGACCAAGATATTCCATTCCAACCATATGAATCTTGATCTCTAGCCTTCTCCAAGTTGCTTTCCACTCAAATCTTCTTTCCACCAAAGCCAAATAAGTGAGAGAGATTTGAGTGTTGGGGAGACTATCATTTGAAGCACAAGAGCAAGGAGTTCATTGTCAACACACAGTCTATTACCTTTTGGAGAGCGGTGTCTCCTAGATTGGTTAGGTGTCACTTGGGAGCCTCTGACAAGATTGTGGAGTTGAACCAAGGAGTTTGTATGGGCAAGGAGATCGCCTACTTCATGGAGATCTACCCTAGTGAGGCAACTCCTTCGTGGGTGATGGCCATGGTGGGACAGACAAAGTTGCTTCTTCATGGACCCTTCATGGGTGGAACCCTCCGTGGACTCGCGCAACCGTTACCCGTCATGGGTTGAAGTCTCCACCATCATGGATGTATGATAGCACCACCGATCGGAACCATGCCAAAAATCTTTGTGTCTACATTGCGTTTGCTCCCTCCAAACTCCTCCCTTTACCTTGATGTGCAATATCTTACATTCCGTTGCTATACTCTTAGACTTGCATGTGTAGGTTGATTGCTTGACTAGTGCTAAGTTGCTAAACTCTGCCAAGACTAAAAATTGGGAAAAGGCTAAATTTTTATTTGGTCAAGTAGTCTAATCACCCCCCTGTAGACATACTTTCGATCCTACACGATCTTGTCGGCCTCCTTGTTGGTGTCGCGTGACACATGCTGTAGCTCTAGGCCTAAGAATTGTTTCTCCATCTTGCGCACCTCCGCGAGGTAGGCCTCCATATGCGCGTCCCTTGGTTCGTACACCTCATTAGAGAAGTTCACAAGGAGCTGGGAGTCACCCTTGATGGCGAGATGCTTCACCCCCAAGGCCGCCGCTTCCTTGAGGCCGGCGATCAACCCCTCGTATTTCGCAATGTTTTTGGAGACCTTCTGACCCCACTGGAAGTAGAGTTGCACGGCATAGTATAGCTTGTCTTGGGTGGGCGAGATGAGCACAGCGCCAGCCCCCACGCCTTGGCATGCGAAGGCGCCATCGAAGTACATGGACCCAACCATCTGGTGCCTCACTTCTTGGCGAGAGAGATAGGCTCTCGCCAACTTCAGGTTCCGAGTCGTCGGTCCATTCGGCTACGAAGTCGACTATGGAGGTTCCCTTGATGACCCTAGTTGTACTGAACTCGAGCTGAAATGCCTGAAGTTTGATGTTCCACTCGGTGACCCTTCCGCGGCATTAGGGCGCCGGAGCACCCTCTCCAGTGGGTATGCAGAGACGACCTTGATTAGGTGGCCTTGGAAGTAATGGCGCAGCTGGTGTGAGGCCACCAGGAGCACAAGCAGAAGCTTCTGGGGCATGGGGTACCGCGCCCTTGCGTCCCGCAATACCGTGTTGACGAAGTACACCAGGTGCTCGACAAAGGCAGGAGCGTCGATGGAGTCCGCAACTGCTGGGGTTGCGACACCTCTGGAGGTGGGGTGACCTCTAGAGCTTGGTCACCCTTCGGGGCCTCTGTTGGCCCTTGAACACCGTCATGTGCGGCGTGATTGTCTGTGGGCATCGTCTTGGCTTTAGCGGCGCCGTCCTGTGACCGCACTATTGCAGCTAAGGGCGCAACATTGCGCTGCGGGTTCTTGGCCAGATGCTCCTCCCGAACTTCCACCAACGCCGCATTGGCGGAGTGAGGCATAACGACCAGATAGAGCACCAGAGGCTCGAGGGGCCGAGGTGCCACCATCACCGGTGGGCTGGTTAGGTATCTCTTTAGGTCTTGAAACGCCAGATCTGCCTCTAGGGTCCATTCGAAGGGGCCCTTCTTCTTAATCAGCTTGAAGAACGGTAGGACGTGCTCCCCCAGCTTGGAGATGAAGCTCCCTAGTGAGGTCACGTGGCCTGCAAGCTTCTGCATTTCCTTGAGAGTTTGCGGTGGGCTCATCTCTTCTATTGACTTGACCTTCTTGGGGTTAGCCTCGATCCCCCTATGAGACACAAGGAAACCCAGTAGCTTGCCGGAGGGGACACCGAACATGCACTTCTCTGGGTTGAGCCACAAATCCACCTGGAGCAGCCTAGCAAAGATCTCCTCCAGGTCCTGAATCAAGGTTCTCGCCTCTCAAGATTTTACCATGATGTCATCGATGTAGGCTTCAACGTTTCTCCCGAGCTGCTGACCCAGGGTGATGTCGAAGTCGATGAGCTTGATGCGGTAGTTGTAACGAGTACAGAAGGTGACCGGGAGGCGTATTTTCCCCAAGGGGCTGGTGGACCCGTTGCCGACTCTGCAGAAAGGCTTGATGGGGCGGAGCTGGCCGTACGGCACGTGAAGCAAGCCGAAAGCTTCCACGGAGAGCGCGTTGAGGCCTGCTCCACCGTCGATGAGAGTCTTGGTCATGGAAACGTTGCAGATGGTGGGCGTGCAGAGCATTGGGAGCGCACCCGAGCCAGCAGTGGTAGCGGGGTGATCCCCTAGTCGAACGTGAGGTCGGCCTTGTGCGCCACCCATCCTGGAGGGGCTCCCCGCTGCACAGAGGTGGCCCCAATTTGGTGGAAGAACTTCTTGGTGTGGCTGTTCGTGGGTGGCTCTTGCGAGCCACCAAAGAGGGCCGCGACGGCGATAGGCGCCGGTGCCGCGAAGCGTGCGACCAAAAGGCAGTGCAACTCCTCCCAAGAAGCCATAGAGGATCCTCCCGCGAGGACCATGGGGAACCCGTTGGCCATGACCTTGTCGTCGCCTCCAGCTTCCAGGACGGCCTCCTCGTATGCCAGCAGGAAGGCCAACGGATCCGCCGTGCCGTCGTAGCGAGGCATCATCTCTGGCTTGAACTTGTGCGGCCACTGCACCAGCCACGAGGCGGGGGTGAACGCCCTGATCCCCTTGGCGCCGTCGTGGTCGCCCGCCGATCCAGTCAGAGGAGCAGCGCTGGCCATGGGGATCGGACGGAGAGGCGGAGCCGATGGAGGAGTGTAACTCCGGCGCACCCCTACCTGGCGCGCCAAATGTCGTATTACGGGTTCCGGCATAACCCTTGATGTTCGAACTCTAGGGTGCGCACGAAGATCTCTCTCTCTCCCTAGCTCAAACTCTCACCATGATCTCAAAGCCTAGTTCACCGAACCCACGGAACAAGGGACACACAAGTTTATATTGGTTTGGGCCACCGATGTGGTGTAATACCCTGCTCCAGTTTGGTGTGGTGTATTGCCTCATAGGCTGGGGATGAACAAGTACAAGGGAAGAAGAACCTCCTGAGGAGAGGCGTTCTCGAGCTCGATGAGCTTGTGTGGTTGGAGATGATCTGAATGATCCGTCCAAGATCCCCTCCCCCCATGGTGGTGGCTAGTCCTATTTATAGAGGCTCGGGTCCTCTTCCCATATATTATGCAGGAAGGGATCCCATAACGGCCAGTTTGAAGGGGGACAACTAGTACAATCCTGACAAAAGGTGGTCTTCGCCTGCCAAAGGCTCTAGCAGTGACACCATCGTGGGCTCCATGGTGACCTCCGTCATGTTGTCCTGCTGGTCTTGGTCTCGTTGAACCAATATGGAAACCTTTGTCTGATGCCTCTAGACTCCTCGTCTGCGCCTGCCCCTTTATCACCAAAGAGGCAACCGGTACTCTACGTGCGCTGGCGCCCGCCTGGCCTCGGTCGTCATGGCTCATGTCATGCGAACCTTGCGAGGTGCCCCTTGCATAGATCTCTTAGGTTCCTTGAGAGCCAGCCTAGGGAGGCCGCCCCTGAGGAGGTCTTGCGTTGTCCACCTCGCGAGGGTGTTGAGTGGTTGTTGATGAAGATGGGCCGTACTAGGCTGCTAGAGGAGCCATGCCCTAGGCCGCAGGCAGGCAAGTCTGGGTACCCCCGTTCCCAGGACGCCGGCAACATGGTACATACTGCATCAACTATAAAATCTTCGGAGGAGATTTGCATTCCATGGGCGCTCCGATTCTTTGCTATAGTCATCTCTCTTGCACGCTCTGGGCTTCTGTGCATCGATGAGGTAATAGGATTCGTTGCCCAAAGCTTTGCTGATGACGAAGGGGTGTTCCCAAGGGGCCGAGAGCCTGTGCTAGCCGACTGTTCGCTGGATTAGCCGGAGCACAAGGTATCCCTCTTGGAAAGTTCTTGGCTTGACCTTACGATTGTGGTAGTGGCGCAGACTCTGCTGGTAGATAGCGGACCGGCTGAGTGCCAACAGCCGGCCCTCTTCCAGCAGAGAAATGCCGTCTTCTCGTGCTTCTTTCGCCTCCGCCTTCGTGTACATGGTGACGCGAGGTGAGTCGAACTCAATGTCAGTTGGGATGACGGCCTCGGCCCCGTACACGAGGAAGAAGGGGGTGAAGCCGGTTGACTTGTTCGGAGTGGTGTGGAGGCTCCAGAGGTGTAACGCCCATGATGCGGCTATATCTCCCACCTGTCGAGGCACAACTTAGAGGCATAACCGCAAAGTGTTTTTGTCGGTGTTCTGGGAACGGGGGTCCCCAGACTTGCCTGCCTGCGGCCTGCGGCGTGGCTCAAAGGGGGGGCCCAGCACGGCCCTTCTTCACCAACACAAACCCAAGACCCTCGCGAGGGGCCAAGCCTCGCGGGGCAGACGACGCGGAGCTTCCTTAGGCACAGCCTCGTTAGGCTGGCTCACGAGGAGGCGGAGAGATCAAGGCAGGGTACCTCACGAGGTGCCCATGACGCAAGCCATGATGACTCAGGGCGCCAGGCTCGTGCTAGCCCGCGCAGCGTCCTCCTTCCCTCTTTGGTGCAAAGGGGGCAAGCGCAGCCGCGGAGTACCGAGGCATTAGGCAAAGGTTGCCATTTCAGTGCAACGAGACCAAGACCAGGAGGACTACGAGACGGAGGTCACCGTGGAGCCCAAGACGGCGTCATCACCAGAGCTTTGCACAGGCGAAGACTGCTTTTGTCAGGATAGCTGATACTTGTTGTCCCCTTTCAAATTAGCCCGCAATTGTTGGCTCCCTTCCCGCTCAATATTTGGGGAGTGGACCAGGGCCTCTATAAATAGGACTAGCCACCCCTAGGGTAGGGAGGATCGAGAATCAGCCAACCCAGAAACAAGCTGGGGTCGAAATCAGGGTCGGTCAGTTGCAGGAAAGCAGAGAGAGGGAGAGAGAAAGGTGACTGAACTCCACCGAGCAATTCATCGCGCTAGCCAAGAACAGACCCTCACGAGGCTGTTCTCCCTTGTATTGTTCATCATCATCAGCCCAAGAGGCAATCCACCACACCACACACTGGAGTAGGGTATTACACCACAACGGTGGCCCGAACCAGTATAAACCCTGTGTCTCTTGTGTTGTTCTTTCCTTAGTTAAGATCCTAGCATGGCGGAGGGGTGCAGGTAGGTAGGGGGCGAAATCTCCGCGCGCACCCCAGTGTTCGAACCTCAAGGGTCTGCCGGAACCCGAAATCCGATAGTTTTGTCACAAGAGCGGTAATCTTCACACAATCCCATGTAATGAACAAGAAAGGGATAAAGACAGTTGGCTTAGACTCGCCACGCCACACAACACATAAGTAACTCATACATCATCCAAGATACAGTCATAGACCGACTACGAGCAAATCCAAATCAAAAGGAATATAAAACCCAAATGCTAGATTCCTGATCGTCCCAACTGGGCTCCACTATTTATCATCAGGAAACGAAATGTAGTAACGACCAAGGTCCTCGTTGAACTCCCACTTGAGTTCGGTAGCATCACCAGCACTGGTATCATCGGCACCTGTAACTGTTTTGGAAGTATCCGTGAGTCACGAGGACTCAACAATCTCACACCCGCGAGATCAAGACTATTTAAGCTTATGGGTAGGATAAGGTAATGAGGTGGAGCTGCAACAAGCGCTAAGCAAATATGGTGGCTAACATATGCAAATAAGAGTAAGATGAGAAGCTACGCAACTGTCGTGAAGCTAAAAGTAATCAAGAAGTTATCCTGAAACTACTTACGTTCAAACATAACCCAAAACCGTGTTCGCTTCCCGGACACCACTGAAAAGAGACCATCACAGCTACACACGCAGTTGATTCATTTTAATTAAGTCAAGTGTCAAGTTCTCTACAACTGGGTATTAACAAATTCCCATCTGCCGCATAACTGTGGGCACAGCTCTCGAAAGTTCATACCCTGCAGGGGTATCCCAACTTAGCACATTACAAGCTCTCACGATCAACGAAGGATATTCCTTCTCCCGGGAAGACCCGATCAGTCTCAGAATTCCGGTTACAAGACATTTCGACATTGGTAAAACAAGACCAGCATGACCGCCCGAATGTACCGACAAATCCCGATAGGAGCCGCACATATCTCGTTCTCAGGGCACATCGGATGGGCCAGACATCGTGTTGGCATAGACCTACGTTCCCCAGGGGCGCCGGACATCGCCCAGGTTGGACCAACACTCAGAGGAGCACTGGCCTGGGGGGTAAAATAAAGATGACCCTCGGTTCTGCAGAACCCAAGGGAAAAGGCTTAGGTTGGCAAATGTAAAACCAAGGTTGGGCATTGCTGGAGGAGTTTTATTCAAGGCGAACTGTCAAGGGGGTCCCATAAACCCAACCGCGTAAGGAACCCAAAATCAAGGAACATAACACCGGTATGACAGAAAGTAAGGCGGCAAGAGTGGAACAAAACACCAGGCATAAGGCCGAGCCATCCACCATTTACCAAGTATATATATGCATTAATTAAATAAGAGATATAGTGATATCCCAACATGGAACAACCTTCAACTTCACCTACAACTAACAAGCTATAAGAGGGGCAGAGCAAAAGCGGTAACTTAGCCAAGAAACCGTTTGCTAGGAAGGTGGGTTAGAGGCTAGCCATGGCAATATGGGAGCCATGATATAACAAGTGGTAGGTAGCGTGACATAGCGATAGAACAAACAACTAGCAAGCAAAGATAGAAGTGATATCGAGGGTATGGTCATCTTTCCTGCAATGTACTCAAAGTTGTCGAAAGCTTGATCCTCGTTAGCCTACTCAACAGGTTCCTCGATCACGTACTCGTCTCCCAGCTCGACCCAAAGCAAGAACACAAGCAATGGGACAATAATCAATCATGGTGCAATGCACAAGCAACATGATGCAATACATGACATGATATGCAAGATATGATATGCAATGCATATGGGTACTCCATAAGGGAAAATATGATCAAGGCATCAACTTGTCAAAACAAGTATGCCGCTGGAAAGATGAGGTGATTTCGGTCGAAATCGGTATAAGGATCACCGGAAATGGATGCACGGTTTGCAAATGACAAGCAAAACAAGAATGATGCAAATTTGCAATTAATGGCATCATAGCACTTAGAATGCAACAAGAAGCTATGCTACAACACTCCAAAATGGAAACAAAGCATATGAGCATAAATTACAGGTACATCTCTACAAATCATGAACACTAGGCTCCTGCTAGTTCTCACTAGAACAAGCTCAAAATAGCATGGCAAAAAATGCAAATGATAACAGATTCACAGACTTAGAGAAAATACTAAGCATGACAAAACAACATCATATAGCAAGGTTTAGAGCTTGCAAACAACAAGCTACAAGAAGATATCATGGCAAACAAAGGCATGGCATGCTAGTACTAAACACATAGAACAAAATTCCCTTACTGAACTTTGGCCAAAGATGCATAGAAAATAATGCGGCACCCATGCAAACATAGCAAGTTATATAAATATATTCAGACTTTGCAAGCCCATGCCAGAAAATTTCAGGGCATGGCAGAAACAGATCCATGATAGCAACTTTGCAGGCCCATGCCACTCACCACAAAGCATTCATGGCATATAAAGGTAGAAAACGGTAAGTAGACATGTTCAAGATGCTAATCATGGAAAGAGAAAGTTCATAGGGTAGATGCATCACTAGCTAAACACATGGCAAAACTGATCATCATGTTAACAATCTGGCAAGAACAATATTTAGCAAAAGTAGAGCAAGGAAATGACATGCTAGATTATTCCATAATTGCAACCAGAGGCATGAATGGATAGAGAAATACCACATATACAAAAGATGCTTACTGAACTATTTCGAAATGTGCATGGATTTCATGGTAGCAACAAGTTGACATGGCATCAAAACATAACCGGAAAAGGACTTTGCAAAATCATTAGATGTCTGAAATCAGCAACATCACATAGCCTAGTTTGCATGCTTTTGCTAGTCACCACATAGATCACAAAAATACAAGACTTGCACCCGTGTATAGATGGCATTAAGGAGATCATAAAACATGTAGACATCATGCTCATAGGATGCACACACAAAATGCAACGAAAATGACAAATCATCAAGTTCTATTAACTTCCAGCAGACAACATCATATAGCACATTTGCAACGATGATAAAGGCATCAAAATGGATAGTTACATGAAGAGCATCATGAGTCGAACATTTTGATATATCATATGCACAAATCGGAGTACCGAGCATGTAGATATGGCATGAAGAAGAGGGCATAAAAATTACAGGGGAAAAGGACTTAGAAGAATTCGAGAGGTCAACCTAGGGTTTGCACGGAAATCAATGCAGAGCCGGATCTCGCCGGATCTTCACCGGAGACGCGTCGGAGAGGAGGGAGACAGTGGAGAGGCGCGGGGCTCGCCGGAGCTCGGAGAGGAGCCAGGGAGGCGTGGTGGCGGCGGATCAGGGTAGGGCCGGATCGAGCGCGGCTCCGCGGCGGCGTGGGAGGCAGATGGCAGCCGCGCCGGCGTGAGGGCGTGGGGGCGGCTAGGTGGAGCGGCCAGCGGCGGTGCAAGCGGGTACGGGCGGTGGAGCTTGAGCAAGGCACGGGCGGCGAAGGCTCGGGCGGCGGCGCGGTGATCTATGCCGAGCGGGCCCGCCTCGGGCTCGCCGGGCCATGGCGGCGGGGCAGCTGCATGGGACAGGTGTCAGCGCGTGGTTGGCTCGGGGTGGCGGCGGACATGTCCGCCAGTGGAGATGTGTGTGGCGACGGAGAGGGGAAAATGCTAGGTTTTGGACCCGGTATTTCGGGGGGAGGCACATATTTATAAGTAGAGGGAGCTAGGAGTGTCCAAATGAGGTGAAGTTTTGCCCACAGGATCGTGATCCAATGACCAAGAGCATGGAGTGGGTTTAGATGGGCTAGTGGGCTGTCTTGGAGGGGTGTTGGGCTGCAAATATAAAAGAGGCTTTCGCGGTTACCCGTTTAAATGTTGGGGCATCAAACGACCTCCAAATGGAACGAAATTTGATAGGCGGCCTATCGGTGATGTACCAAGGCCACTCGACAAATCTCGACCCATTCCGAGAATGTTTTTCTCCCTCTCACGAAACAAGATTAGAGGGGTGCAACAGGGGCACGAGAGAGCATCGGATTGCGGAATGGACAACGGGGAGAATGACCGGATGCATGAGACGAACATGAATGTAAATGAGATACACATGATGACATGATATGAAATGCATGACATGAACAAAATGCAAAACGAATACCAAAACCCAACCACGAAGGGAATAACATATCACATAGCCGGGAATGGCGAGAGTCGGAATTACAAATATGCAAAGTTACATCCGGGGTGTTACAACACTCCACCACTACAAGAGGATCTCGTCCCGAAATCTACGACTGAAAGAGCTCCGGATATTCAGAACGGAGGTGATCCTCTCGTTCCCAGGTGGCTTCTTTGTCGATATGGTGTGACCACTTCACTTTCAGGAATTTGATTGACTTTTTGCGAGTCTTGCACTCAGTTTCTTCAAGAATAGCAATGGAATGCTCATGATAAGGCAAATCTTCTTGGAGATCAATCTCTTCGAAGTTGATAGTGCGCTCGGGGGTCTTGAAGCACTTGGGAAGCTATGACATGTGAAACACATCGTGCACATTTGTGAAGTTGGACGGAAGCTCAAGTTGATAGGCGAGGTCGCCTCTTTTGCCAATGATCTTGAAAGGACCCACATATCTCGGGGCAAGCTTCCCTTTGATACCGAAGCGATGAGTGCCTTTCATTGGAGAAACATGGAGGTAGACATGGTCTCCGATCTCAAAAGCCAAGTCACGGTGCTTGCTATCATAGTAACTCTTGTGGCACGATTGCGCGACTTTGAGATTTTCACGGATGACTTTACACATTTCTTCAGCTTCTGTGATCAAGTCGTTGGCAAGAAGTTGGCGTTCACCAGTCTCTGACTAATTGAAAGGACTACGACACTTTCTGCCATCACTTGGAAGCTGTTGTTGTAGGAGAACTCGGTATATGGAAGGCAATCTTCCCACTTCATACTGAAAGAGATGACACAAGCCCTAAGAATATCTTCGAGAATTTGATTGACTCACTCGACCTGGCCACTTGTTTGAGGATGGAAAGCTGTGCTAAAGTGAATGTTGGTGCCCATGGCCTTCTAGAAGGAGTCCCAGAACTCAGAAGTGAAAAAACTTCCGCATTCTAAAGAGGTCAATTGTGGAATACCGTGCAAGGAGACAATGCTGGAGGTGTATAGCTCTGCCAATTGAGCTGTTGTGATAGATTCTTTGATTGGAAGGAAATGAGCCACTTTTGTAAGCTTCTCAATGACAACGAAGATAGCATCATTCCCACGGTTGGAATTGGGAAAACCAGTCACAAAGTCCATCTCGATATGATCAAACTTCCATTGTGAAATAGCAAGAGGTTGGAGGATACCAGCTGGTCATTGGTGTTCTGCTTTCACTATTCGGCAGACATCACATTCATTCACGAATTGAGCATTCTCTCGCTTCATTCGAGTCCACCAATACGACTTCTTGAGGTCATGGTACATCTTCGAACTGCCTGGATGAATGGATAGAAGACAATTGTGTGCTTCGTTCATTATGAGCTTCCTTAGATCACCTTTAGGAACCACAATCGAGTCCTCGAAGAATAAAGTGTAATGATGTCATCAATGCGATAGCACTTGTATTTGGGTTCGCTCTTGGCAATACCATGTTTCACCCTATTCGCCATGGTATCCAGGAGTTGTGCCTCACATATTTGGTCTTCCAAAGTAGTAGTGACTTGAAGTTTGGCAAGAAAATCTTAAGGAACAACTTGGAGATTGAACTTGCGGAAAGATTCACAAAGATCCTGTTGGAATGGCTTGAGGATTAAGCTTTTGCAGTAATACTTTCTGCTCAAGGCATCTGCAATCACATTGGTCTTGCCTGGAGTATATTCAATACTTGGATTGTACTCTTGAATCATTTTGACCCAACGAGTTTGCCTGAGGTTGAGGTTGGGTTGAGTGAAGATATACTCGAGGCTCTTGTGATCGGTGAAAATGTCCACTTTCCTTCCCAACAAGAGATGTCTCCATGTTAATAATGCATGGATAACTGCCGCCAACTCCAGATCGTGAGAGGGGTAGTTTGTTTCGTTGGGCTTCAACTGACGAGAGGTATAAACCACAACTTTCTTCTCTTGCATTAACATAGCGCCGAGACCTTGTAAAGAGGCATCACAGAAAACTTCGAATAGCTTGGATTCATCAGGAGGAGTCAAGACAGGAGCTGAGACTAGCTTCTCTTTGATGGTGTTGAAGGCAACATAACACTCAGGTGTGCAGACATACTTGACATGCTTCTGGAGGAGGTTGGAAAGAGGCTTTGCAATCTTAGAGAAATTCTCAACGAATCTTCGGCAATAGCTCGCAAGTCCAAGAAAACTGCGAAGCTGGTTGACATTTTGAGGAGGTTCCCAGTTCACAATTGTAGAAACCTTCTCCGGATTAATAGCAATGCCCTTGGCAGAGATGATATGACCAAGGTAAAGAACTTCATCAAGCCAAAACTCACATTTGGAAAACTTCGCATAGAATTGATACTCTCTAAGCTTGTCGAGCACCAATCGCAAATGCTTGGCGTGATCCTTCTTATTCTTGGAGAAGACCAAGATATCATCGAGATACACCAGGATGAATTTATTTGTTTATGGGTTGAAGATGAATTTCATCATGCGAGAGAACGTTGGAGGAGAATTTACAAGGACGAAAGACATGATGGTATACTCATAAGAACCATAGCTTGTTCTGAAAGCTGTCTTGAGAATATCTTGTTCAGGAATGAGAATCAGATGATAACCCATACGAAGGTCAAGCTTGGAGAATACTTTAGGACCTTTAAGTTGCTCGAAGAGCTCATTGATGTTGGAAATAGGATACTTGTTCTTAATTGTGTTCTTGTTCAATGGATGATATTCGACAAAAAGTCGGTCCGTGCCATCATTCTACCGGACAAAAAGAACACCACAACCCCACGGAGATGAACTTGGTCTGATCAAACCCAGACCCTCTTGTTCATCAAGCTGTTTCTTGAATTCCTTCAGCTCCTTTGGTCCCAGGTTGTATTGACGCTTGCAAATGGGTTCCGTACCAGGCTCAAGATCGATAATGAATTCAACTACCAGTGAGGAGGCATTAACGGAAGCTCTTCTGGAAAGACGTCTTGGTACTCACAAACAATTGGAATCTAGGAAATTACATCTAGCTTGCCCTTCTCATTGAGAGTAAACAAACGAATAGTTTCATCCTAAGCGGCATAGATGATCACATCATCAGAAGAGTGTGTCAATTCAATCTCCCTGGCAGCATAATCAAGCTGAGCCTTGTGCTTAGAAATCCAGTCCATGACAAGAATTAGATCAATATCTGAGTCACCAAGAACAATTGGAGAAGCCAGAGATTAGAGTTGCCCAACTGGACAGACACATTGGGAGCAACCAAACTAGAAGTCATAAGTTTTCCCAGAGAAACAACATGCATAACTGTGGACAAAATCTCTATGTCAACATTGTGCTCCGATGCAAATGGTATGACATGAAAGAATGTGATGCACCAGTATCAAATAAGACTTTAGCAGGAATGGAGTTAAATGTAAGGTTACCCGTGATCACATCTGAAGAATCCTCTACCTGAGCTGTGTTCATCATGTTCACCTTAGCATGCTTGGGATTATGCTTGACCACTACATTGCTAGAAGATCTCATAGGTGGAGGAGGCAGAAGGCGCCTTTGGTTCAAGCACTCGTTCACATAGTGACCTTTCTGCTGACACTTGTTGCAAGTCACCTCTGAGAGCGGACGATGATAAGGAGCACTTGACCTTGGAGCTTGAGTCTGAGACTTGTTCTGATAGCCTGGGTTGGGATGGTTGGAAGATCCATGGCCACCTTTGTTCTTGTGCTGGTAGGGCAGACGAAACAAAGGAGGAGGATGCCAGAACTTCTGTTGCTTAGCTGCCACTTGTGAGGAAGAAGAAGACTGAACTCCATCCCTAATTCTCTTCTTAGAAGCTTCACACTTGAGCTGAGCACCTTGTTGCTTGAGGGCCATGTTATAGAATTGATTGAACTTAATTGGCTCCACGAGAACGAGAGCTAACTATAGATCTTCTTTGATGACACCTCTAAAGTGATAGATCATGCTCTTTTCATCAGGAACATCCTGCCTTGCGAAGCGAGCAAGTTTCTGAAACTGGATGTTGTATTGGTACACGGACATGCTTTCTTGCTTGAGATTGCGGAACTCCTCACGCTTACTCTCAGCAACACTTGTTGGAATATGATGAGCTTTGATGTCTCGGCAGAAATCATCCCACGTAATCACATGACCTCCTCTGGAATCTTTGTATTGTTGATACCAATCAGTAGCTTGGTCCTTGAGTTGAAAAGAAGAGAACTTGACAAATTCATCAGGCCTGACATTGCTACATTCAAAATGCTTGCAGATGTCCAGGAGCCAATCATCAGCGATCGTGGCCTCGGCACAGTAGCTGAAAGACTTTGACTGATTTGCAAGTAACTGGTTGAGGGTAGCAAACTGCGGCTGATTGTTGAGTTGCCCTTGACCTTGATTTCCATGGTTGCCTTGACCTTGGTTGCGTTCTTGCAAGAGTTGCAAAAGCATCTGGGTGTCGGGGAGGTGTGGCGGCAGCGGATACAGGCGGGGCCGGATCAGGAACGGCTCCGCTGCCGCATGGGAGGCGGATGGTGGTGGAGGCCAGCGTGAGGGCGCGGGGGCAGCGAGGTGGAGTGGCCGGTGGGTGGCGGCGCAAGAGGGGACGGGTAGCGGTGCTGGAGCGAGGCGCGGGCGGCGGCGCGGCAATCTGGGCCGGGCGGGCCCGCCTCGGGCTCGCCGGGCCGCGGTGGCGGGAAGGCTCTGCAAGACAGGTGTTAGCGCATGGTTGGCTTGGGGTAGTGGCGGACATGTCCGTCGGTGGAGAAGATGTGTCCGGCGGCGGGGAGGGGAAAATGCTAGGGTTTGGACCCGAGATTTCGGGGGGAGGCACATATTTATAGGTAGAGGGAGCTAGGAGTGTCCAAATGAGGTGCGGTTTCCTCCCACACGAAAATGATCCAATGACGAAGATCATGGAGGGGGTTTAGACGGGCTAGTTGGCTGTTTTGGAGGGGTGTGGGGCTGAAAATAGAAAGAGGCTTTTGCGGTTACCCGGTTAACCGTTGGGGCATCAAACGACCTCCAAATGGAACGAAATTTGCCAGGCGGCCTACCGGTGATGTACCAAGGCCACTCGAGAAATCTCGAACCATTGTGAGTATGTTTTTCTCCTGCTCACGAAACAAGATTAGAGGGGTGCAACGGGGGCACGAGAGAGCGTCGCATTGCGAAACGGACAACAGGGAAAAAGACCGGATGCATGAGACGAACACGAATGCGAATGAGATGCACATGATGACATGATATGAAATGCATGACATGAACAAAATGCAAAACAAAGACAAAAACCCAACCACGAAGGGAATATCATATCACATAGCCGGAAATGGCAAGAGTCGGAGTTACAAATATGGAAAGTTACATCCGAGGTATTACAAGAGGACGGCCGGCAGCTCGTCGATCCAGCAGCCGGGCGAGCACTCCAGCGGCTCAACCAGTCGGGGTTTGATTCCAGAGAGGATGAGGCCGTTTGCTCGCTCGACTTGGCCGTTTGACTACGAATGGGCAACGGACGCTAAGTCCAGTCGGATGCCCTGCGTTGCGCAGAAATGAGCCAAGGTGCCTTTGGCAAAGTTTGTGCCATTGTCGGTGATGATGCTGTGTGGTACACCATATCGAACGGTGATGTCTGCGATGAAGGTCACAACAGTCAGACCGTTCAACTTCTTGATTGGCTTTGCTTCAATGCACTTAGTGAATGTATCCACGGCGACAAGCAGATGGGTCATGCCGCCGCGTGTTTTCCTGAATAGTCCCACCATGTCCAGCCCCCACATGCCGAAGGCCATGTGAGGGGGATGGTCTTGAGCGCAGAAGCCGGCAGATGTTGCTCGGAGCTGAATTTCTGGCACCCTTGCAATGCTTGACCAACACCTTGGCGTCCTCCAAAGCAGTCAGCCAGAAGAAACCATGGTGGAAAGCTTTGGCAACAAGGGATCTGGAGGCCGCATGCTGGCCACACTAGCCTTGGTGGATATCTTCGAGGATTATTTGGCCCTTCTCTGGTTCTACGCAGCGCTGGAAGACTGTAACGCCCCGAGACCGTTATGCCAGGTGTCTTCCTGTTATTCGCTGTTGTTGCCTTGTCATGTGCTTGCATGTCATGCATTCCATATCATGTCATCATGTGCATTTCATTTGCATACGTGTTCGTCTCATGCATCCGAGCATTTTCCCCGTGGTCCATTTTGCAATCCGGCGCTCCTATGTCATCCGGTGTCCCTTTCAACCTCTTTCCGTATGCGGGTGTTAAACGTTCTCGGATTGGACCGAGACTTGTCAAGCGGCCTTGTTTTACTACCGGTAGACAGCCTGTCAAGTTTCGTACCATTTGGACTTTGTTTAATACTCCAACTGTTAACCGAGGAACCGAAAAGGCCTCATGTGTGTTGCAGCCCAACATCTCTCCAAAGTGGCC
Source organism: Triticum urartu (assembly GCF_056163025.1). Classification (NCBI taxonomy): domain Eukaryota; kingdom Viridiplantae; phylum Streptophyta; class Magnoliopsida; order Poales; family Poaceae; genus Triticum; species Triticum urartu. The sequence goes on along the minus strand of NC_141873.1, from coordinate 185,638,436 downwards.
CAAAACCCACCTAAAACCCACTCTATCATCTCGGTCGTTCGATAAAAGTGCACCTCATTTGGACTCTCCTAGCTCCCTCTACCTACATATATGTGATCCCCTCCAAAAATTCGTGGTTGAAACTCTAACTTCGTCCTCCTCACGCCGCCGGACAAAATTCCCACCGCGCCCGGACATGTCCAGCCGCCGCCCCGGCGAATCCGGCGCCGCCACATCACCGCCCTCTCTCTCCTCCCACCGCGGGCCCGAGGAGACCCAGATCCGGCTGCCCGGGCCTGGATCCCGCCGCGCCGCCGATCCCGCAACCCTGGTCGACACAGCCGCCTTACCGGAGTCGCCGCCGGCGACCACCTCCGCCGTAGGTCACGCTGCCACCCGGCCCCCTCTCTCTCCCTTCCCTTTCTCCTTCCTCTCCTCAACAGCTCGCTCTCTTCCTCGCAGCAAGCCACCATGGCTGCCTGAAGCTTGGTCCGCTGCCGTCCTTGTTCTAACTCTGGCCAGATCCGGCGCCCGAGGCCGGATCCATCCATCCCCGATCTCGCCGGAGCTCTTCCCCACCGCATCATCGTTCCACATCGCCGGCAGCCGCCGCCGCGCCTGTTCCTGCCTCTACAGTGAGCAGAGGAGGATGGCGATCTCCAGCCCCGTTCGCCTCCGTGCGTGGGCCAAACAGGCCATGCGAGGCCCAGCTCCGCGCCAGCGCTCGCGTTAACCCCGCGTCGGCCCGGCCCAGCTTGCCGGCCAACCTCCTCCTTCCCGGGCCAGCCTAGTGGTGAGCAGCCCGACTAAATCCCGCCCGTGCAACTTATAACTATATAACGCTTGCCGTGAAATCTGCTAAGTACTTAGATCTGCATATTTTTATGCCCCTGTTCATCGCATCATAACTTTGCATCCGTGGCTCCATTTTGGGCGTGTAGCATATCGAATTGTTCGTCTCGACGAGTACTTCATTTCATTCCATTGCACCATGTTCATTTGAGCTCATCTTGATGCCCTAAAAGCTGTTGCAAGAGTGCTAGTTTATACTAGTTTCAGATTCTTATCAGTAATTGGACATTTGTCATTTTTGCCATTATTGATGTGTGCCTCCTATGAACTTGAGCTCTACATGAGTTTTGAAGTATGCAATGCCACCTTTACAGGGGTGTATGCCATGTATTTTTGTGATCTCTGTGGTGACTAGCACAAGCATGCCAAGTAGCCCTCTTAATGTTGCTGATTTTAGGGACTTAGAATTCTAAGTCTTTGTCCTGTCAATATTTTTATGACTTGTATTCATGTTGCTACTGAGTGATCCATGCCTCTTTTGAGCATGATTAGTAAGGATATTTTGTAGATATTGTGGTGCTCTATCCATCCATGTCTTTGTTTGCAATTATGGAGCACCCTAGCTTGAGTCAGTCAAGCTCTACTTTTACTATAAAATGATCCTGGCAGAATGTTTACGTGTTAAGTAATTTTGCCGAGCTTGTTGTAGTTGATCCATGCATACTATGTTCTTGTTCTTGCCATGTCTAGCATCTATGCCATGTCTACTTCTGGGTGTATGATTGGTTTGTCATGCAATGCCTTGTGGTGAGTGCATCGAGCTCGTAAACATGCCTACTTGATATCTGTTTTGCCATGTTCCAGTTTTATGCTATGTCTGAATCTGTTAGCGATAATTGCTATGTTCACATGGATGCCATTGTATATTCTGATCCCTTTTGGCTTATGGTCACTAAGGGACTTTTGTTGTATGCTTTGAGTAGCTGCATGCCATGCGTTGCTTTGCCATGATTTGTTCCTATAGCATGTTGTTATATTGCCCTAAACTTTTCTTCCAGATGTTAAATTCCTAACATGTTGTTATTTTCACTAAGTCTGTAACCTGTTATCTTTAGCACTTTTGCCATGCTTGTCTTAACCTGCTATTGAGTGAATTAGCCGTAGCTCAGTGTTCATCTTTTGTCAAGAATCTTGAGTGGATCCCTGCCAAGTATTTTGTTGCTATGTTGCAGTGCAGTAGCTTGTTGTTCTTGATGCATTTAGATGGCCTCGTGCTGTTAATCGCAGAACGGTGCCATATTTGTTTTGATTGCAATTTCCAAAACGTGCATCCGATTCCGGTGATCTTTATATTGATTTCTAGTGGCACTCTTGGATTTCCAAGTTGAGGCCAGGTTCAATCATTCCTTTCCGAATCATGCATATGCATCGCATACCGCATCCCACATATCATGCCATGTTTTGCATCATGTTGCTTGCGCATTGCACTTTGGTTGATTGTTGTTCCCTTTTGCTTGTGTTCTTGCTTTGAGTTGAGCCGGGAGATGAGTTCGTGTTCGAGGATCCGTTGAGTACGTTTTCGAGGAACAAGCTTACGTCTTCTCGGAGAACTTTGCAGGCAAGATGACCATACCCTCGAAGTCACTTCTATGTTTGCTTGCTTATTGCTCGCTCTTTTGCTATGCCAATGCTACGATACCTACCACTTGCTATATCATGCCTCCCATATTGCCATGTCAAACCTCTAACCCACCTTGTCCTAGCAAACCATTGTTTGGCTATGTTACCGCTTTGCTCAGCCCCTCTTATAGCGTTGCTAGTTGCAAGTGAAGATGGAGCTTGTTCCTTGTTGGAACATGGATATTTTGTTGGGATATCACAATATCTCTTATTTTAATTAATGCATCTATATACTTGGTAAAGTGTGGAAGGCTCGGCCTTATGCCTGGTGTTTTGTTCCACTCTTGCCGCGCTAGTTTCCGTCATACCAGTGTTATGTTCCTTGATTTTGCGTTCCTTACACGGTTGGTTTATAATGGGAACCCCTTGACAGTTCGCTTTGAGTAAAACTCCTCCAGCAAGGCCCAACCTTGGTTTTACCATTTGCACTAACAACCTACCACCTTCCCTTGGGTTCTGCAGACTCAAGGGTCATCTTTATTTAACACCCCCCCCTGGCCAGTGCTTCTCTAAGTGTTGGTCCAAAATAGAGTCACTTGCGACGCCACCTCAGGGAAACTTGAGCGCGGCTTTGCTGATTTAGTTTTACCATTGTCGAAATGTCTTGTAACCGGGATTCCGAGTCTGATCGAATTGTCTTGGGAGAAGGAATATCCTTCGTTGACCATGAAAGCTGTGCCCGTGGTTATTGGCAGATGGGAATTTGTTAATGTCTGGTTCTAGAGAACCTGAAATTTATCTTAATTAAAATACATCAACCGCTTGTGTAACCGTGATGGTCTCTTTCCGGCGGAGTACGGGAAGCGAACACGGTGTTGGAGTTATGCTTGAGATAGGTTGTTCTAGGATCACTTCTTGATCATAGTTTCTCGACCATGCTTTGCCTTCTCTTCTTGCTCTCATTTCCGTATGTTAGCCACCATATATGCTTGTGATTGCTGCAGCTCCACCTCATACCTTTTCCCTACCTATAAGCTTAAATAGTCTTGATCGCGAGGGTGTGAGATTGCTGAGTCCCCGTGACTCACAGATACTTCCAAAACCAGCTTGCAGGTGCCGATGATATGCTTGCATGTGACGCAACCGAGCTCAAGGAGGAGCTCGATGAAGTTCGTGTTCGTTATGTTGTTCCGTTTCCAGTTGATCAGTAGTGGAGCCAAGTTGGACGATCTGGGATCTGTAGCATTAGGGGTAGTCTTCTTTTATTTTGGTTCCGTAGTCGGACCTTGATTGTATCTGGATGTTGTAATGCTTTATCCTTGTATTGTGTGAAGTGGCGATTGTAAGCCAGCTATGTATCCCTTTCCTTCTTCATTACATGGGTTGTGTGAAGATTGCCTCTCTTGCGACATTGCCTTCAATGCGGTTATGCCTCTAAGTCGTGCTCCGACACGTCGGAGATATAGCCGCATTGAGGGTGTGACAAGTTGGTATCAGAGCCTTCCCCGACTTAGGAGCCCCCTGCTTGATCGAATCGTTGGCGTTATTGAGTCTAGAAAAAATGTTTTGAGTCAACTAGGATTATATATATCGGAGAGTAGGATTCTTTTTACTCCTCAGTCCCTTCGTCGCTCTGGTGAGGCATCCTGACATAGATTTTTGACTCTTCTCTTCTCAAATTTCACTAAATTTTTTTTAGGATCACGCGAGTATCTTGGAATCGTTCCGATGGTTTTGTGACAAGAACATTGTTCTTGGTGCCTCCTGACATTTAGGGGTTTGGCAGTGTCCCGGGGAGTCGAGCTCCGAGGTGTTGTCGTCACAATTTTATCGTTGCAATTCCGGAATACCTGAGTTTCGCCAACATCGAAAATCTCTTTTATGCAGTTGTTGGTGACATAACCTCGACGCCACCCAGTACTGGGCGGGAGTTCGGGAGTATTACCATAACTCGTATAACGGATTCTTTTCGAAGGTTGAGGTAAATGATTTCTGAAGGTTTCTTGGTTATGTGTTGAAGGATGGATACAGCTGGATGTAGGATTTGCTAGTTTTGGGTGAGATATTATGCTTCCCCTGTATCCCCAACACCTGATTGCATAACCGGAAAGTTTTGGGAGTTTATAACTGGGAATTCAAGTAGCTCTTAGGATATCTTTTCGACAGATGCATGATATGAGATTGGGGTTCGACGTCTAGTGGTCCGCCTATCCACGGTTGGTTTTGCAGTGGTCTCTTTGTGTCTTAAAGAGTCCTTGGCTATGCTGACTCGGGGACGCTTCGTATGTCATGTGCATTGCCTTGTACATGATGGTGGTGTACGATCGAGCCCGTGTAGGCCCCGCCATGAAAACTTCAAACGAAATCTCTATCATACGTTTGTTCCAGCTTATTCTGCAAGCCAATCCTTTGTTTTGTTTTCAGTTGTGGTATTCGAGTTGCTTTGAAGTCAAATGTTGATTCCATACCTTTCCTAAGCGGTGTTCTTATATCTCTATGGGAGTACTGACCCTTTTTCGATCATCGAGATGGTCACGGCAATTCTTTTCCAACCGACGTGCTCCTCTTCAAGTGGATCCAATCATTTCTACATTCGCAAGATCATCTCTCAGTTTTTTCTCAACAGTGTTCGTTCCATCCATTCAAAACTGTCTTTGTTTTTCCCGCCCTCCCTCCCTTTTGTTTATTCAAGGACTTACATCTCTTAATCATGTATCCTTTTATTGATGGGAAGCCTCTCCAGCCTTTTTCCGTCAATGTTCTTATCCGGTGATTCTCATAAAAATTCTAACGGAGCTTCAAGTTCGTCACTCTTTACTCATTTTCTTCTCCGGTGGATTCAATTCAAGTTTTCAGCGTTGATCATATTCCTTACCTTGTTTCAAATGCTTTCTCATGCCCGTGGACCTCTCAACGATCCTCTTCTCGCTACTCATTTGTTCGGGAGTGCTGAACATATCTTAGAAGGCTCGTCTTTTCATTCAAGATCAGTTCAACCTATTTCGAGGTTGTTATCTCATTCAAGCCATTTAACTCAACTCGTGCATTCTCTCTTTTAAATCGTTCTACGGTGTATCTTTTGAGTGGGCCCTAACCCATAGGTCTTTTTCCAGGATATTACCTGACTATTCTTATTTTCCTGGAGCTATCCTCAAATTTTCTTTTCAAAGTTTGACATTAGAATCAATTTTTCATCAGTCAAATGCTTTTCTCCAAGATCTTTCAAATTCTTTTCAGCATTTGTCTTAACCTTTTCTATTCTTCATTCTGGAGTGCCTCAAACAATTCTTGATGGTGTTTCTTGTCGTCATTCTCTGCATTTGAAGACCGAAGAAGAGTTTCTCTCAAATCTTGCTCCATTCTCTTCAAGATTCAAGGTTCTTGCTTGATGCCATCCTCTCATAATTGTTTTCGATTGTGACTATTCTTTTCACCCATGCGGAGCATTTCATGAGTTGTTTCCATTTTTTTCCTTCGAAGGCCATCTTGTCAAATATTGTTCATTCTCAGCTTTCAGCTCTCATTCTTGAAATCATACCGATGCATCATTCAAATATTCTCTATTCAGCTCATGATCTCTTCGTTCTCGCGTACCTATATCCCCTCAAGTATCTTCATTTGTTCTCTAATTCTTCCCGGTGCTTCTTTATTTTTTCTTCAATCATTTTCAATTCTTATAGTGGTTCTTCCAAGTTTTTCTTTTCCTTCATTATCATATCAATTCATTCGTTTTTCCAAATCCGACCGATGATTCGTTGAAGACCTTCCCAAGTTTGCGATATATCTATCTTCATCCTTTCTACGAGAATAAGCAGTATGCCAAATCCGTTGGTTGTCATCATTCTAAATTGGTGAAGGATGAGCATAACATAATTCTTATTCTTGATTCACCCAAATGATTCAATTCCTTATTCCGGAGGCTCATCAAATTCTTAATTTCATTTGTTCATCTTTCTTCTTTCCGGAGTTTGTTCGTGATATCAAATTCTCGGTTTCAATTGTTTCATCTTTTCTTTCCCAGAGTTCCAAGTTCTCTCAATTATATCATTTCAAGCTTCTTCTAATCATTGCAAGGTTTCACCTTGTGTTTTGCAACTTCTCTTTCCTTTCGTTCGATCATCCTTTTATTACCGGAGCTCTTCACGAAGGCTCTACATGACTGTTCATCAAGGATTTAATTCCTTCTCGAAGTGTTTCTTTGAGATTTTTTTCAGAGGAGCTAAAGCATTCTTCATCTTGCAATCGGGAGTGCAATTCTTTCTACCGTATCATCGGAGGTGGTATTATGTCATTCTTGATAATTTGAGTTCATGATTCATGATTCACATGTTGTTAAGAATGAGGTATTTAAAATCCATCAATCTCGTCATTGGAGCTATCTTGGGATATATTTCACCTTAAGCCTTCCCTAATGATTGTTGTTATTTATGTTGCTTATAAATGACCCAAGACTTCTTTTATCCTTCTGGTGAAATAGCTTCTCGTCTCCTTGTTCATATCAATCCAATTCTTTTTTCCCGTGAGTGGCAGGTTGTCACCTCATAATTTGAGATGTATTCCATAAATCCATACCAAGCTTATCCTTTTTGTTTTTTTTTTTTCAAACAACTCCGTTCGACCATCCTCCTAAGTATGCTTTTTCAAGCTCATTCGAGATAGAAGATATTGTTTTTCTCCTCCATTCATTCCATTCCTTTCTCTCTTTTCTTCCGGAGGCATTGTGATGTTTCTCTCTTCAACCCTTTTTCTTGTTTTTTGTCAGGACCTTGTTCTTTTCATGCTTATCCATTTAACCGGAGTGTTGTGCCCTTTTGCTCAAGTTCTTTTCATCCTATCAAGTCTTGCATCTCTTCTCAACCGGAGTGCTACCCAAATCGGTTCTTTCTTATTCCTCTTTCTTAATGGAGTACTTCCAACTTCGTTCGTCTCCGTTGCATTCTTTCTTTATATTTTCTCAACCTCGCAAGGTTCTTTGGTTTCACTCATTTGTCAAATAAGCAACTTAGTTTTACCTATTCTCTTTCTCTTCTGTTTTTCCCTCCGGTGCCATTCTAGATCTCGGGACGAGATCCTCTCGTAGTGGTGGAGTGTTGTAACGCCCCAAGACCGTTGTGCCAGGTGTCTTCCTGTTATTCGCTGTTGTTGCCTTGTCATGTGCTTGCGTGTCATGCATTGCATATCATGTCATCATGTGCATTTCATTTGCATACGTGTTCGTCTCATGCATCCGAGCATTTTCTCCGTTGTCCATTTTGCAATCCAGCGCTCCTATGTCATCCAGTGTCCCTTTCTACCTCTTTTCGTGTGCGGGTGTTAAACATTCTCGGATTGGACCGAGACTTGTCAAGCGGCCTTGGTTTACTACCGGTAGACCGCCTGTCAAGTTTCGTACCATTTGGACTTCGTTCGATACTCCAACGGTTAACCGAGGAACCGAAAAGGCCTCGTGTGTGTTGCAGCCCAACATCCCTCCAAAGTGGCCCAAAAACCACCTAAAACCCCCTCTATCATCTCGGTCGTTCGACCACAATCGCGTGGCCGAAAACCGCTCCTCATTTTGACTCTCCTAGCTCCCTCTACCTATATATATGTGATCCCCTCCAAAAATTCGCGGTTGAAACCCTAAATTCGTCCTCCTCGCGCCGCCGGACGAAATTCCCACCGCGCTCGGACATGTCCAGCCGCCGCCCCGGCGAATCCGGTGCCGCCACCTTACCGCCCTCTCTCTCCTCCCACCGCGGGCCCGAGGAGACCCAGATCCGGCCCATCCGGGCCCGGATCCCGCCGCGCCGCCGATCCGGCAATGCTGGCCGACCCCGCCGCCTCACCAGAGTCGCCATCGGCGACCACCTCCGCCGCAGGTCACGCTGCCGCCCGGCCCCCTCTCTCTCTTCCTTCCCTTTCTCCTTCCTCTCCTCACTAGCTCGCTCTCTTCCCCGCAACAAGCTGCCATGGGCGCCCGAAGCTTGGGCCGCCGCCGTCCTTGTTCTAACTCCGGCCAGATCCGGCGCCCGAGGCCGGATCCATCCATCCCCGATCTCGCCGGAGCTCTTCCCTGCCGCGTCATCGTTCCACATCGCCGGCAGCCACCACCATGCCTGTTCCTGCCTCTGCAGTGAGCAGAGGAGGACGGCGATCTCCAGACCCGTTCGCCTCCGTGCGTGGGCCAAACAGGCCATGTGAGGCGCAGCTCCGCGCCAGCACTCGCATTGACCCCGCGTCGGCCCGGTCCAGCTCGCCAGCCTACCTCCTCCTTCCTAGGCCAGCCCAGTGGTGAGCAGCCCGACTAAATCCCGCCCGTGCGGCTTATAACTATATAACGCTCGCCGTGAAATCTGCTAAGTCCGCAGATCTGCATATTTTTATGCCCCTGTTCATCGCATCATAACTTTGCATCCGTGGCTCTGTTTTGGGCGTGTAGCATATCGAATTGTTCATCTCGACGAGTACTTCATTTCATTCCATTGCACCATGTTCATTTGAGCTCATCTTGATGCCCTAAATGCTGTTGCAAGAGTGCTAGTTTATACTAGTTTCAGATTCTTATTAGTAATTGGACATTTGTCATTTTTGCCATGATTGATGTGTGCCTCCTATGAACTTGAGCTCTACATGAGTTTTGATGTATGCCATGCCATCTTTACAGAGGTGTATGCCATGTATTTTTGTGATCTCTGTGGTGAGTAGCACAAGCATGCAAAGTAGCCCTCTTAATGTTGCTGATTTTAGGGACTTAGAAATCTTCTATGTCTTTGTCCCGTCAATATTTTTATGCCATGTAGTGATGTTGCTACTGAGTGATCCATGCCTCTTTTGAGCATGATCAGTAAAGATGTTTTGTAGATATTGTGGTGCTCTATCAATCCATGTCTTTGTTTGCAATTATGGAGCACACTAGCTTGGGTCAATCAAGCTCTAATTTTGCTATAAAATGTTCCTGACAGAATGTTTACGTGTTAAGCAATTTTGCCGAGCTTGTTGTAGTTGATCCATGCATACTATGTTGTTGTTTTTGCCGTTACTAGATTCTATGCCATGTATACTTGCTGGGTGTATGCTTAGTTTGTCATGCAATGCCTTGTGGTGAGTGCATCGAGCTCGTAAACATGCCTACTTGATATCTATTTTGCCATGTTCCAGTTTTCTGCTAAGTCTGAATCTGTTAGCGATAATTGCTATGTTCACATGGATGCCATTGTATATTCCGATCCCTTTTGGCTTATGGTCAGTAAGGGACTTTTGTTGTATGCTTTGAGTAGCTTCATGACATGCCCTGCTTTGCCATGATATGTTCCTATTGCTCTAAACTTTGCTTCCTGATGTTAAATTCCTGACATGTTGAGTGAATTAGCCGTAGCTCAGTGTTCATCTTTTGTCAAGCATCTTGAGTGGATCCCTGCCATGTATTTTGTTGCTATGTTAGAGTGCAACAGCTTGTTGTTCTTGATGCATTTAGATGGCCTCGTGCTGTTAATCGTAGATCGGTGCCATATTTGTTTTTCTTGCCATTTCCAAACCGTGCATCCGATTCTGGTGATATTTATATCGATTTCGACCGAAATCAACTCCTCTTTCTAGTGGAACTCTTGGATTTCCAAGTTGAGGTCAGGTTCAATCATTAGGATCATTCCTTTCCAAATCATGCATATGCATCTCATACCGCACCCGCATATCATGCCATGTTTTGCATCATGTTGCTTGCGCATTGCATCGTGGTTCATTGTTGTTCCCTTTTTCCTTGTGTTATTGCTTTGGGTAGAGCCGGGAGACGAGTTCGTGTTCGAGGACCCGTTGAGTACGTTTTCGAGGATCAAGCTTTCGTCTTCTCGAAGAACTTTGCAGGCAAGATGACCAGACCCTCGAAATCACTTCTATCTTTGCTTGCTAGTTGCTCGCTCTTTTGCTATGCCTATGCTACGGTACCTACCACTTGCTATATCATGCCTCCCATATTGCCATGTCAAACCTCTAACCCACCTTGTCCTAGCAAACCATTGTTTAGCTATGTTACCGCTTTGATCAGCCCCTCTTATAGCGTTGCTAGTTGCAAGTGAAGATAGAGCTCGTTCCTTGTTGGAACATGGATAGTTTGTTGGGATATCACAATATCTCTTATTTTAATTAATGCATCTATATACTTGGTAAAGGGTGAAAGGCTCGGCCTTATGCCTGGTGTTTTGTTCCACTCTTGTCGCCCTAGTTTCCGTCATACCGGTGTTATGTTCCTTGATTTTGCGTTCCTTACATGGTTGGGTTATAATGGGAATCCCTTGACAGTTCGCTTTGAATAAAACTCCTCCAGCAAGGCCCAACCTTGGTTTTACCATTTGCTCTAACAACCTACCACCTTCCCTTGGGTTCTGCAGACTCAAGGGTCATCTTTATTTAACCCCCCCCCCCCGGGCTAGTGCTTCTCTAAGTGTTGGTCCGAAACAGAGTCACTTGCGGCGCCACCTCAGGGAAACTTGTGGGCTGGTTTTAGCTGTATGTAGCGCTCATCCGGTGTTGCCCTGAGAACGAGATATGTGCAGCTCCTATCAGGATGTGGGCGCATCGGGCGGCTTTGCTGATTTAGTTTTACCATTGTTGAAATGTCTTGTAACCGGGATTCCGAGTCTGATCGGATTGTCTTGGGAGAAGGAATATCCATCGTTGACCATGAGAGCTTGTGATGGGCTAAGTTGGGACACCCCTGCAGGGTTTTGAACTTTCGAAAGCCGTGCCCGCGGTTATGGGCAGATGGGAATTTGTTAATGTCCGGTTGTAGAGAACCTGAAATTTATCTTAATTAAAATACATCAACCGCGTGTGTAACCGTGATGGTCTCTTTCTAGCGGAGTCCGGGAAGTGAACACGGTGTTGGAGTTATGCTTGACATAGGTTGTTCTAGGATCACTTCTTGATCATAGTTTCTCGACCGTGCTTTGCCTTCTCTTCTCGCTCTCATTTGCGTATGTTAGCCACCATACATGCTAGTGCTTGCTGCAGCTCCACCTCATACATTTTCCCTACCTATAAGCTTAAATAGTCTTAATCGCAAGGGTGTGAGATTGCTGAGTCCCCGTGACTCACAGATACTTCCAAAACCAGCTTGCAGGTGCCGATGATATGCTTGCAGGTGACGCAACCAAGCTCAAGGAGGAGCTCGATGAAGTTCGTGTTCGTTATGTTGTTCCGTTTCCAGTTGATCAGTAGTGTAGCCCAGTTGGGACGATCTAGGATCTATAGCATTAGGGGTAGTCCTCTTTTATTTTGGTTCTGTAGTCGGACCTTGATTCTATCTGGATGTTGTAATGCTTTATCCTTGTATTGTGTGAAGTGGCAATTGTAAGCCAGCTATGTATCCCTTTCCTTATTCATTACATGGGTTGTGTGAAGATTACCTCTCTTGCGACATTGCCTTCAATGCGGTTATGCCTCTAAGTCGTGTTTCGACACGTTGGAGATATAGCCGCATCGAGGGTGTGACAAAGACCCCAGTCACGCTGCGTTTGACAAGCTCTCAGTTGACTATTGTGTAAGCTTCTGCTCGGCGCAGCACCTGCCGGGCCGAGATCTCGTCAGCCGGCAGCTCTCTGTTCACTAGGAAATTGAGGATGGGCTGCGCCCAGTATGGTGCTTGGACTTCGTCCACTATCATCACGGCCACTGGTACTTGGCGGTTTGGTTGGGAGGCAGCGGGGTGGAGTCGGCTGCTGCTTGCTGTGTTTTTGGAGTCCCCGGGCCGACTGTTGCAGCCCGCAGGCCGAGTTGTGATGTCCCCGGGGCAGGTGCGACTGCCACAGTGCCCGAGGCGCTTGGTGAAGTCCCCTAGCTAGCTGCTGCAGCCCCTGGGCTGGGTTGTGAAGTCCCTGGGCCGGGTGTGACTGCTACAGTCCCCATGCCGCCTGCCGAAGTCCCGGGGCCGGCTGCTGCACCCCCCAACTCAGATCCGACTGCTTCGGGACCAGCTAGCACGAAGATGGGCTTGGATTCCGGAGAAGGCTTGCGGAGGCACTAAACGGAAACGCCGACTGGTATTGCTTGGCGGGCGGAGCCGATCCGTGCCAGGGCATCAGCTTGCTCGTTGTCGTTCTGTGGCATGTGAAGGAATCCACAACGGTCAAAGTATCCGCTGATCTGCTACACGAGGAAAAGGTAACTCACCATGTTTGCATCCTTGGCATCCCAGTCGCCAGACGACTGTTGGACCACCAAGTCTGAGTCACCATACCACAGGATCCGGCGGATGCCGATTTCTTTGGCCAGCCGGAGTCCGTGTACTAGCGCCTCATACTCGGCCACATTGTTGGAGGCGTCAAAGTGAATTTGCAATGTGTATCTGAGCTTGTCGCCCTTGGAAGAGGTGAGGACAACACCGGTTCCCAAGCCAATGCGCATCTTCGAGCCATCAAAGTGCATCCACCAATGAGTGGATTCCGGAGCTGGCGGCATGTACTGGGTCTCGGCCCAGTCGACGAGGAAGTCGGCCAATGCTTGGGACTTGATGGCGGTGCGTGGCTGGTAGAAGATGGTGTAAGGGGCCAACTAGATGGCCCATTTGGCCATCCGGCCTGATACATCCCTGCTGCCTATGATTTCAGCAAGTGCGCAGTGTAGAGAACCGTGATTGGGTGCTCTTGAAAGTATGGCTTCAACTTCTTGGTGGCAAAGAACATGCGGTAACACATCTTCTAATAGTGGGGATAGTCCTGCTTTGAGGTCGACATCACCTCGCTTAAATAGTACACAGGCCTCTGCACTGGCTGTGCTTTGCCGTCTTCTGGTTGTTCCACAACAATGACAGTGCTGACCACCCGGCTGGTGGCGGAGATGTAGAGGTACATGGGCTCTTCAGCAGTCGGGGCCGCTAGGACAGGCTGCGTAGTCAGCATCTTCTTCAGTTGGAGAAAGGCCTCGTCCACCTTGTCGTTCCACTCGAAGTGAGTGGTTTTCTTCATGAGTTGGTACAGGGAAGAGCCTTCTTTCCTAGGCGACTGATGAAGCGACTGATGGATGCCAAGCAGTCGGTGAACTTTAGGACGTCTCGCAGTCGGGTGGGTCTCTCCATCCTCTGAATGGCCTTGATCTTCATAGGATTGCACTCAATGCCATGCTCTGAGACCAGGAAGCCAAGGAGCTGGCCGGCTGGTACCCCAAAGACGCACTTGTCGAGGTTGAGCTTGATCTGAAAACGGCACAGATTATCAAAAGTCTCCTTGAGATCTTCCAAGTGGGTACCGCGCTTCTCCGTCTTCACCACAATATTGTCTACATAGACATGGGCATCTCTGCCGAGTTGCTTGAGGAGGCACTTCTTCATGCAACGCTGAAATATGGCACCGAAATTTCTCAAGACGAATGTCATAGTTAGGTAGCAGAACACTCTGAATGGTGTGATGAAGCTGGTCTTCAGGCTGTCGGCCAGGTCCAACTTGATCTGGTGGTACGCTGAGTAGGCATCCAAGAAACTCAGCATCTCGCATTCGGCTATGGAGTCTATTACTTGGTCAATCCGAGGCAAAGCAAACGGATCTTTGGGGCAGGCTTTGTTGAGGCTGGTATAGTCAATACACATGCGCCACTTGTTCTTCTTCTTCAGTACATGGACTGGGTTGGCAAGCCACTTTGGAAAAAACACTTCCATAACGAAGCCGGCTGCCAGAAGCCGGGCTATCTTTTAACCAACAATTCTTCTCTTCTCTTCCGACACTGGGCGGAGGGGCTGTTTGACTGGTTTGGCATCTGATCTGACATGTAGCTTGTGCTCGGCGAAATCCGTCGGAACACCCGGCATGTCTTTGGGAGACCATGTGAAGATGTCTTGATTCTCACAGAGGAAATGGACGAGCTCGCTTTCCTATTTTATGTCAAGGTTGGCCCCTATGACAGCGTGCCTCTCCGGGTGCTCGGGGTCCAAGGGGATCTTCTTTGTTTCTTTGGCCGGCTGGAAGGAGCCCTGGGTCTCGGATTCTTTGGGATTTGGTGACAGGTCTGGCTGCTTGCTGGCCATCGCCACCACCCGGTCCATGAGCTTCTTCTCAGCAGCAACCACAAGGGACTCGACCAACCGGCTGCTGGCCGCGGCACAGGCGGCCGACTTCTCATAGTCCCCGGCTATCGTGATAATGCCCTTCGTTCCCGGCATCTTCATCTTGAGGTAGGCATAATGAGGTACTGCCATGAACTTGGCTAGAGCTGGCCAACCTAAGAGCACATGATAAGGACTCTCCAGGTCAACCACCTCGAACAAAATTGCCTCATGGCGGAAGTGATCTTTGTCTCCGAAGAGGACATCTTTCTTGATCTTGTCGGGCACAATGCCATGAAAGACAGTCCGACTAGGCTGGAGGTGCCTCTCTTTGATGCACAATTTTTCCATGGTGTCACGGTAGAGGATGTTGATGCTGCTACCGCCATCCATCAGGATCCGGGAGAAACAAGAAGCTCGCCTCTCCATTGCAAAGGTGGCATCAAACACTAGGGCATAGGAACCCGGAGAAGGCATCACTTCCAGATGGTCCGCACGGCTCCAGCTGATTGGCTTCTCAGACAAGAGCATGAACTCTAGGGCAGCTGAGGCAATGGCGTTCACTTCATGGTGCTGCTGACGTCTGCTATGTCGGTCACCAGCCACACTGGAGAAGACGACGTAAGCTTCGTGTTCCTTGGAGTATTCATCTTGGATAGCGTTGACTGCTGGGCGGGCCTCCGGCTGCTGGGGAGGAGGTGGCGGCTGGCCAACAGGCGGAGGAGGCAGCAGCCCTCGCACTTGGAGATTCGTGTGAGCCAGTGGAACTTGCAGGGAGAAGGCGGGCACCATCAAGGGTTTTGCGCCACTGTGGAACTTGCAGGGAGCATCAAGGGTTTGCTCATAGGAGAAGGCGGGCAGCCAAGCTGGCTTTCCGCCCTTTTGACGCTTGGGGGCGGATTGCCCCTCCGGCTGCTGGTCCTCAACTGTAGGCACCTACCGGCTTGTGGGAGCTGGCTGCGGGGCCTTGCGCTTGTTGACGTTCTGCTACTAGCACCGACCGTTATCACCAGCCAGCGTCCGGGTAGCCAGAGGGAGCACCTTTCCGGTCGCATCCACTTGTAGCTCCATCTTCATGGAAGAGTCGGTCGTGGCATACTTGTCTGCTATAATTAGCAGCTCGTCGAGGGTAGCCGGCTCATCGAAGAGGAGTCAGTGTTTGAGTAAGGTGCCCCCTCGACATCCGGCAGTGAAGTACTCAATGGCTTGCACCTCGTGCACCCCTACGCAGGAGTTGCGTAGTTTGGCCCACCGTGTCAAGTTGTCACCGGTGGACTCGGTCGAGCCTTGAACGCACAGCGAGAGCTGGCGGGGCATGGGCGGCCGCTTGTAGGTGCTCGTGAAGTTGGGGATGAATACTTTGGTGAAATCTACCCAGCTGTTGACGCTGCGGGGCTTCTGGCTGTTCAGCCATGTCCAGGCCGTGCCCTGGAGCATGAGCGGAACGTACTTCACGGCAACGCTCTTGTTGGTGTTTGCTATGTTGACGGATATGGAGTAATCCACCAGCCAATCCTCCGGCTTCACAGAGCCGTTGTACTCGGGTGTGTCTCTTGGGAGCGACAACCCTTTGGGGAAGGGCTCGTCGCGAATGCGGGGGCCAAAACAAGGTGGGCCGATTGCAACTTCTTCTTCTAGCGCCAGGGATCGCGCCAGACGGTCGATCTCCGGCGGCGGGCGTCGTGCTCTCCAACTCCTTCACAGCGGCCGAACCGGTCGCCAAGAGTCGGGTGCTCAATAGGCAGCGGGGAGGCACGCCTCTCCCGGCGAGAAGGGGGAGGAGGCAGATGATCATCCCACCGTTCCACTGCTCGTCAGCAGCCGTCTTGGTCGCGCTCAATGGTGTTGTGCGTCTGACTGCGGCTAGCAGCCGGCTCTCTATCTCTCTGGTCGTGGATGCCGCCCGTCGGCGACCGGGAGGTCGTGCCATGCTCTCGGTGAAGGGGAAGGTTCTCGGCATGCTAGCCAGGTTCTTCTACGCGGCAACTGGCCTCTTGCTACGCGGCGGCCGCATCGATGAGTTGTTGAACATGCTCCGTCATGTAGCGGCCCTCGACACCCTCCATGTGGTCCAGGTCATCTGCTGCCGCCTGGGCAGCACGTATGTTCTCCATAGGCATGGCGTTGACAGGGCGGTCTACCCCAAACAGGTTGGCAATGGCAGCGCCGCGCTGTTGGACTGTGCCTATGCGGCTGGGCCCGCCAGCAGCCGGCATGCCGCCGACTGTGTGGTCGATTTTGTGCTGGTAGGCCTCGGAGAGGCGTCTCATGGTGGCCAACTTCATGGCATTCTCAACGAGCGAGACGCGGCATGCCTCTAGCGTCTCGATGTTGGCATCTATCCCGATTGCTGCCTGTAGCGGGTCCTGGGTGGCTCCACCGGAGGCTCCATCGTGGCTGATGACAAGCACCTCTGTGATGGTGCCGCCACCTCTGTCTGCGCAAGGAAGCAGGTCGTTGACGACCACCACGTTGGCGGGGAAGGAGTTGAGGGATGTCGGGTCGGAGTCGACAAGCATCGGGTCGGTGGAGTCAACTGACTCTAGGTCAGTGGCTGGCTCGTTGGCGATGTGGTGCTTGCCGAGGAAGTCGACAAGGCAGCTCTCGAAGCGTGCTACTCCCTTGTCAGGCGCGGGTCGTCGGAGAGCGGGATCTCGCCGATGAGATCAGCAAGGCAGGCCATCGTGCAAGCGACTTCTGCGCCATGCAGTGCGTCAGCGTAAACGCCATCTGGCGTGCCGGGCTGGCTGCACTCGCTAGGGAGGAAAATGGTTCCCGTCCAGAACAGATCTCCGTACGACAGTGCACCTAGCCCCACGGTGGGCGCCAAATGTCGGGGGTGTCATGCGACATATGCCAAAGGATGGCTTATCATGGTGGGGGAGAGCAATACATCGCCGGTGCCTAGAAATGGGATAAGGCGTAGATAGGTACACTGATGCATCTTACCCACGTTTGGGGCTCTCCTAGGAGATAACACCCCTAGTCCTGCTATGCGGGGTCTCCGCTTGATCACTATCTCAACAAGTAGCTACAGGCTTGCTCCTTGAGCTGTTTGGCCAGACGAGGAAGAAGGGCAAGGCTAGCTCTACTCCTCTCTGTTTGTGTGTGTTATCTAAGAAGCTGAACCCTTTGCATGGGTGCCCCGGGGGTTTATATAGTCCTACCCCCAGGGGTACAATGGTAATCCGGCTGGGAGTAGGGCCCAGCCGTTAGTGTCTCTGGAGACCGGCTTCTCCGCCGGCTGCTTGGGTCCGCCGCCTAGTGGGTCCCGCCGGTTGTCTCGTACTTGGCCGAGAGGTCGCGCCCGCCACTTGTGGGTCTTGCCGGCTGCTTAGTACTATGGCAGTACCACTGATGATGTGTGCTTTATCGGGGGAGAATGGCTACAGTGCCGCCTCCTGGCAGGCGTTTACTACAGCCATTCCCCGTCTCTTCTGGTTAATGGTGCACACACTTTGAGGGAGGGGGAGGGCCTCCTGCTAGGAGTCGGCCTCCCCCGCGTCGACTAGTCAGGGCCTGCCTCCTTCTGGCTTCTCACGGACAGGTAGAGCCCACTTCTTGCAGGCTGTACTGACAGCCATCCTGGGGCCCCGCACCTTAGGTCATAGGTGACGTCACGGGCTACATGGCAATAGTGCCGCGCCGGGCGAGGGATGTCCGCCCAGTACGCAACACTATTGTAACACCCCGTACGTAACTTGCCATATTTGTATTCCAATTCTTGCCATTTCCGGCACTAAGTTATGTTATTTCCTCATTGTCCGGTTTTTGTCTTCGTGTTGTTTTGTCTTTGTCATGCATCTCATATCATGTCATCATGTGCATTGCATTTGCATACGTGTTCGTCTCATGCATCCGAGCATTTTCCCCTTTGTCTATTTTGCATTCCGGCGCTCCTATGTCCTCCGGTGTCCCTTTCTACCCCTTTTCGTGTGTGGGGGTTAAACATTTTCGGATTGGACCGAGGCTTATCATGCTGCCTTTGTTAACTACCGGTAGACCGCCTGTCAAGTTTTGTGCTATTTGGACTTTGTTTGATACTCCAACGGTTAACCGAGGGACCAAAAAGGCCTCGTGTGTGTTGCAGCCCAACACCTCCCCAAAGTGGCCCAAAACCCACCTAAACCTCCTCCATCATCTAGGTCGTTCGATCATGATCGTGTGGCGAGTGTAAGCCAACTATGTACCTTTTTCCCTTATTCATTACATGGGTTGTTGTGAAGATTACCTCACTTGCGACATTGCTTACAATGCAGTTATGCCTCTAAGTCGTGCTTCGACACGTGGGAGATATAGCCGCATCGTGGGCATTACAAGTTGGTAATCAGAGCCTTCCCCGACCTTAGGAGCCCCCTGCTTGATCGAATCGTTGGCATTGTTGAGTCTAGAAAAATGTTTTGAGTCATTTAGGATTATATATATCGGAGAGTAGGATTCTTTTTACTCCTCAGTCCCTTCGTCGCTCTGGTGAGGCATCCTGACGTAGAGTTTTGACTCTTCTCTTCTCAAATTTCACTAAAAAAATTTAGGATCACGCGGGTATCTTGGAATCGTTCTGATGGTTTTGTGACGAGAACATTGTTCTTGGTGCATCCTGACATTTAGGGGTTGTGGCAGTGTCCCGGGGAGTTGAGCTCCGAGGTGTTTTCGTCACAATTTTATCGTTGCAATTCTGGAATACCTGAGTTTCGCCGACATCGAAAATCTCCTTTATGCAGTTGTTGGTGAGATAACCTCGACGCCACCCAGTACTAGGGCGGGAGTTCAGGAGTATTGCCATAACTCATATAACGGATGCTTTTTGAAGGTTGAGGTAAATGATTTCCGAAGGTTTCTTGGTTATGTGTTGAAGGATGGATACAGCTGTATGTAGGATTTGCTAGCTTTGGGTGAGATATTATGCTTCCCCTATATCCCCAACACCTGATTGCATAACCGGAAAGGTTCGGGAGTTTCATAGGTGGGAATTCTTGTAGCTCTAGTATTTCTTCCGCGGATATTTGGTTTGTGATTGGATAATCCTCACCAAGTATTTGTTCTTTTCCGTACCTTGTTGTTTTATTCTTCTACCTCTACCTAAGTGGCTTCTCAATTTATGGAAGTGCGACCATTTCTATTGGAATGCATTCGTTCATTTTGTTCAGATGTTAAGACTATATGTTGCAATTTTGATCAATCTGATTCAGCTTGAATATATATGTCTTTCAAGATGCTAACGGATGTCACCCTCTTCAGGATGGCTCCTCTAATGCGTAACAATCCTGAACCGCCACCACCACCTCCACCTCCGGAGGCATGGCAAGCTGTGATGGCTGCTACCAATGCAAACACGCAGCTGATCATGCAACTCTTGCAAGAGCGCAACCAAGGGAATCATGGCCATGGCAACAATCAGAATCAATTTGCTACACTCAACCAGTTCCTCGCAAACCAGCCAAAGACCTTCAGTAACTGTGTTGAAGCAACAGACGCTGATGATTGGCTCGTGGATATCCGCAAGCATTTCAAGTGCAGCAACGTCAGGCCTGAGGACTTTGTCCAGTTTGCCTCGTTCCAACTCAAAGAGCAAGCTGCCGAATGGTATCAGCAATACAAAGATTCCAGAGGAGGCCGTGTGATTTCCTGGGATGAATTCCGTCAAGACTTCAAAGCTCACCACATTCCTCAAAGTGTTGTTGAGAGCAAGCGTGAGAAATTCCGCAACCTGAAGCAAGGCAGCTTGTTTGTTTACCAGTGTAACATCATGTTATAGAAGCTCGCTCGTTTCGCCAAGCAGGACGTCCCTGATGAGAAGAGCATGATTTATCAGTTCAGAGGTGTCCTCAGAGAAGATCTTCAACTTGCTCTTGTGCTTTTCGAGCCTCAGAAGTACGATGAGTTTTACAACATGGCACTGAAACAAGAGACTGCTCAACTCAAGTGCGATGCTTCCAAGAAGCGAGTCAGAGATGCAACTCCTTCTTCCTCAACTCAAGTGGCAACTAAGCAGCAAAAGTATTGGTTGCCTCCTCCTCCTCCGTTCCGTTAGCCTTATCAGCAGAAGAGCAAAGGTGGCAATGGATCTTCCCACCCACCCAACCCAGGCTTTCAGAACAAGACTTCGTCTCATGCTCCAAGATCAAGTGCTTCGTATCACCGTCCGCTCTCGGAGGTCACATGCAACAAGTGTCAGCAGAAGGGTCACTATGCCAACAAATGCTTCAATTAGAGGCATCTTCCTCCTCCTCCTGTGAGATCTGCTAGCACCGTAGTGGTCAAGCATAATCCCAAGCACGCCAAGGTCAACATGATGAACGCAGCTCAGGCAGAGGACTCGTCAGATGTCATCATGGGTAACCTTTCTGTTAACGACATTCCTGCTAAAGTTCTTTTTGACTATGGTGCATCGCATTCTTTCATGTCATTCCCATTTGCATCGGAGCACAACTTTGGCGCTAGGGTATTACCAAAAGCATTGCAAGTTGTTTCTCCGGCTAAACGTTTGAGTTCTAGCATGGTGGTCCCGGATATTTCTATCATGATGGGCAACTTCAAGTTTCTGGCTTCTCCAATGATCCTTGCTAACTCGGATATTGATCTTATTCTTGGAATGGACTGGCTTTCTGAACACAAGGCTCAGCTTGATTGTGCTGCCAGGAAGATTCAATTGACACATTCGTCTGAGGATGTAATCGTCTTTGCCGCTCGTGATGATACCATTCGTCTGTTTTCTCTCAATGAGAAGGGTGAGCTTGATGCCATCTCTCAGATTCTAGTAGTTTGTGAGTATCAAGACGTCTTTCTAGAAGAGCTTCCAGGAATGCCTCCACACCGGCATGTTGAATTCGTCATCGATCTTGATCCTGGCACGGAACCTGTTTGCAAATGTCCTTACAAGCTTGGACCTGAAGAGTTGAAGGAGCTGAAGAAGCAACTCGATATTCAAGAGCGTATGGGTCTCATCCGACAAAGTTCTTCTCCATGGGGTTGTGGTGTTCTTTTCGTCAAGAAGAAGGATGGAACGAACCGACTTTGTGTCGACTACCGTCCATTGAACAAGAAGACCATAAAGAACAAGTACCCACTTGCCAACATCAACGAGCTGTTTGAACAACTCAAAGGTGCTCAAGTATTCTCCAAGCTTGATCTCCGTTTGGGCTATCATCAGATTCGCATTCGTGAAGAAGATATCCCCAAGACAGCATTCAGAACAAGCTATGGTTCATATGAATACACTGTCATGTCTTTCGGCCTTGTCAACGCTCCTCCAACTTTCTCTCGCATGATGAACTTCATCTTCAACGCCTACACAAACGACTTCGTCTTGGTCTACCTCGATGACATATTGGTCTTTTCCAAGAACATGGATGATCATGCCAAGCACTTGAGATTGGTGCTGGATAAACTCAGAGTACATCAGTTCTATGCGAAGTTTTCAAAGTGCAAGTTTTGGCTCGATGAGGTTCTCTACCTTGGGCATATCATCTCCGCCAAGGGCATAGCTGTTAATCTTGAGAAGGTGTCTACAATTGTGAATTGGGAACCACCTCAGAATGTGAAGCAACTCCGCAGCTTCCTTGGGCTCGCAAGCTATTGTCGAAGGTTCGTTGAGAACTTCTCTAAGATCGCGAAGCCTCTATCTAACCTTCTCCAGAAGCATGTGAAGTACGTCTAGTCACCTGAATGCGACATCGCTTTCGACACCCTGAAAGAGAAGTTAGTCACTGCTCCAGTTCTGACTCCTCCTGATGAATCCAAACCGTTTGAGGTCTTCTGTGATGTTTCCCTTCAAGGTCTTGGTGCAGTGTTGATGCAATAGAAGAAAGTTGTGGCCTATACCTCTCGCCAGTTGAAGCGCAACGAAAAGAACTACCCCACTCATGACCTCGAGTTGGCGGCAGTTGTCCATGCTCTTTTAACATGGAGACATCTCTTATTGGGAAGAAAACTGGACATCTTCACTGATCACAAGAGTCTCAAGTACATCTTCACTCAGCCAAACCTCAACCTCAGGCAGACTCGTTGGGTCGAAATGATTCAAGAGTATAATCCGAGTATCGAATATACTCCAGGCAAGGCCAATGTAATTGCTGACGCATTGAGCAGGAAGGCTTACTGCAACAGTTTGATTCTCAAGCCTTACCAACCCGAGCTTTGTCAATCTTTCCGCAAACTCAATCTTCAAGTTGTTCCTCAAGGAATTCTTGCCAACCTCCATGTCTCTCCTACTTTGGATGATCAGATTCGTGAGGCTCAATTTCTTAATGCTATGGTGAAGAAGGTCAAGATTGGGATTGCCAAGAGTCAACCCAAGTACAAGTGCTATTGTCTTGATGACAAGGATACTCTATTCTTCGAGGATCGCATTGTTGTTCCTAAAGGTGACCTTCGTAAAGTCATTATGAACGAAGCTCACAATTCACTCCTCTCTATTCACCCTGGAAGTACAAAGATGTACCATGACCTCAAGCTGTCGTATTGGTGGACTCGAATGAAACGCGAGATTGCTCATTTCGTGAATGAATGTGATGTCTGCACAAGAGTGAAAGCAGAATACCAATGACCAGCTGGTCTCCTCCAACCTCTTGCCATTCCAGAATGGAAGTTTGACCACATTGAGATGGACTTCGTGACTGGATTTCCAAAGTCCAAGTGTGGCAATGATGCTATCATTGTTGTCATTGACAAGCTCACCAAAGTGGCTCATTTTCTTCCTATCAAAGAATCTATCATAGCAGCTCAGTTGGCAGAGCTATATACCACCAGGATTGTCTCTCTACACTGCATTCCGCAGTTGATATCTTTAGATCGTGGCAGCATCTTTACCTCTAAGTTCTGGGATTCTTTTCAGAAGGACATGGGCACCAACATTCACTTCAGCACAGCTTTTCATCTTCAAACCAGTGGCCAAGTCGAGCGATTCAATCAGATTCTTGAAGATATTCTTAGGGAATGTGTCATCTCTTTTGGTATGAAGTGGGAAGATTGTCTTCCATATGCCAAGTTCTCCTACAACAGCAGCTTCCAAGCATGTTCGGGCAAGGCCCCATTCGAGATTCTCTATGGCAGGAAGTGCCGTACTCCTCTTAACTGGTCAGAGTCTAGTGAATGCCAACTTCTTGGCAATGACTTGATCATAGAGGCTGATGAAATGTGCAAAGTCATTCATGAAAATCTGAAAGCCACGCAATCGTGCCAGAAGAGTTACTATGATAGCAAGCATTGTGACTTGGCTTTCGAGATCGGAGACCATGTCTACCTCCGCGTCTCTCCAATGAAAGGTACTCGTCGCTTCGGTATCAAAGGGAAGCTTGCCCCTAGATACGTGGGTCCTTTCAAGATCATCAGCAAAAGAGGCGATCTCGCCTACCAATTTGAGCTTCCATCCAACTTTGCAAACGTGCACGATGTGTTTCACGTGTCTCAACTCCGCAAGTGTTTCAAGACTCCTGACCGCACCATTAACTTCGAAGAGATTGACCTCCAAGAAGACCTGTCTTATCGTGAGCACCCAGTTGCTATTCTTGAAGAAACTGTGCGCAAGACTTGTAGCAAGTCTATCAATTTCCTGAAAGTAAGTGGTCACATCATTCCAACCGTGAAGCCACCTGGGAATGCGAGGACCACCTCCGTTCTGAATACCCGGAGTTTTTCCAGTCCTAGATCTCGGGACGAGATCTTTTCGTAGTGGTGGATTGTTGTAACACCCCGTACGTAACTTGCCATATTTTTATTCCAACTCTTGCCATTTCCGGCACTAAGTTATGTTATTTCCTCATTGTCGGCACATGTTCGTCTCATGCATCTAAGCATTTTCCACTTTGTCCGTTTTGCATTCCGGCGCTCCTATGTCCTCTAGTGTCCCTTTCTACCTCTTTTCGTGTGTGGGGGTTAAACGTTTTCGGATTGGACCGAGGCTTGTCATGCGGCCTTGGTTTACTACCGGTAGATCGCCTGTCAATTTTCGTGCCATTTGGACTTTGTTTGATACTCCAACGGTTAACCGAGGGACCGAAAAGGCCTCGTGTGTGTTGCAGCACAACAGCTCCCCAAAGTGTCCCAAAACCCACCTAAACCTCCTCCATCATATAGGTTGTTCGATCATGATCGCGTGGCGAGTGTAAGCCAACTATGCACCTTTTTCCCTTATTCATTACATGGGTTGTTGTGAAGATTACCTCACTTGCGACATTGCTTACAATGCGGTTATGCCTTTGAGTCGTGCTTCGACACGTGGGAGATATAGCTGCATCGTGGGCGTTACATGGCCATGCTTTGCCATGGATTTGGGAGTGGCAGGCTGCACTGTAGCCATGCCCCATCTCATCGTCATAATGAGGTGCTAACTTTGAGGGAACGAGGGGCCGCCGGCTAGGAGTCGGCCTTCCAGCAGCCGGCCGTTTGGACTAGCCGGCCCCCAGAAGGCGGATTCTTATCTTCGATGCTTCAAGGGGCGCAGCTAGCCCCGATGTCTTGATATACCAAGGGGGCGACGTGGCTACCTGTGGTCATTTACTCCGACAAGGGCGCACCTCGTGAGGTTCACATGACGTGAGCCATGATGACCAAGGCCAAGCGGGCGCCAGCGGGCGAAGTGTACCGGTTTCCTCTTTTGTGTTAAGGATGCAAGCGCAGGCGCGGGGTCCCGAGGCATCAGACAAAGGTTTCCATATCAGTGCAGCAAGACCAAGACCACCACGGCGGTAGGATGGAGGTCATCACGGAGCCCACGGTAGCGTCGCCATCAGAGCCTTTTGCAGGCGAAGACTACTTTTGTCAGGATAGCTTGTACTAGTTGTCTCCCTTCAAATTTGGTTGTTGTGGGATCCCTTCTCTCCTAACATTTGGGAAGTGGACCGAGGCCACTATAAATAGGATTTAGCAACCACCATAGATGAGGACAGATCATTCAGACCATCCCCACACCCACCAACTCATCAAGCTCAAGAACTCCTCACCTCCCTAGGCTGTTCATCCACTATACTAGTTCATCTTCTGCCCCCCGAGGCAATCCATCGCAAAGCTGGAGTAGGGTATTACACCGCAAGGTGGCCCGAACCAGGATAAATCTGTGTGTTTCTCGTCCTTTGGGTTCGTTGAGCTAGGCCGTGGGATAGTTTAGCGAGCGAGCTAAGGAGAGAGTGTTTGAACCTCTCAAGGGTCTGCGAACCCGTATTCTGACACATTGAGGCCTGGACCGCCATCGATGAGGGTCTTGGTGACAAGGACATTGTTGATTACGGGTGAGCAAAGCATCAGGTGGGCGCCGACAGTCGCCGTGCACTTGAGCTGGTCAGACGAGCTGAAGGTGATGGTGCACTTGGACCAGTTGAGCAGAAGTGTCTCCTCGAGCCTGGGAAGGTCCGCGTTCACCTCATGAGCGAACTGCTTGAAGATGCGCTGAGGCGAAGCTAAAAGGGCAAGTGCGGATCACTGTGGGCCCTAACCGCCTGCGGCCTTGGTCGATGCATGGAGATTGATGGGACATGGGCGTCTCCGCTTCCCCATGCTGCCTCGGTAACTGTTCGACTTGACGAGACCCTGCTGCATGCAGAGAAAACCATCATTACATGCGATCATGGAGGCTGGCGGTTGGCCTCCCTCCAGTTAGGGGAGGGGCAGAGCCCCCATCATTCATCTCCATCTTCTTGCCGCCCGCTCCTTCTTCTTCCTCTTCTCACCTTCTTGTTGAAGTTCTCATGGCGCCAATGAAGTTCTCGACCGCTGAGAAGGGGAAGGCCCCCAAGGAGGGACCGGATTCACCATTGCCCAAAAGGGGTCGCGGACGTCCCCGCAAGTATGCTGTAATCTCGGAGGTGGTCCCCAGGGGTGCGGGCGCACTCCTCCAAGGGCGGGCACTGCCTATGGCGGCCGCGGCGATGCTTCTTCTTGTGGTGGGCGGCACCGATGCCAGGACAACTCCTGTGATGAGGGAAGGCGCGCCATGGTTTCCTGACCTCCACGGTTGCGCTTCCACTCAGCCGACGTGTTCCCGGAGTTCATCGTGTGGTCAGAGAGGCCCATGGTCACCTGGCTCCCGCTCCCGCGCTTCTTTGCGGGCGCGCTTCCGACTGCGGGGCTAGACGGCCTCTGGCTGCAAGCGGATGACTGTTGTAGCAGGGCCTCATGGGCTGGGGTCGAGGTTACCGCCACCAGGAACGTGTCCATGACCCACGGCTGGCTGGCGTTTCCCCACGCGCGTGGCCTGATCAAGAGGTGCACTCTTCACTTCAAGTACAATGACCTCGCGACCCTCTATGTGAGGGTATTTGGGGAAGACGGCCGCCGCGCAGGGTGCTGCCCCGAATACGGCAGCAGCGACGATGAGCTTGGCCTTGATGACGGCCGCGACCACAATGAGGGTGAGCTTTCCCTTGGCGATGGCCACGCCAGCCCCAGTAGCGGTTACTCCTCCTCCGGCGAGAGCACCAGTAGGAGCGGCTATGATAAGCCACCCCGCCCCCGGGCTCGGATCGGTCAAGGCGACAGGCCATCTCACCGCTGTGCTCCGCTGAAGCGGGAGGAAGGCTCGGACTGAGCTTCAGACATTGCTGGGGCCCGGCCTCGGAGCTGCTGCAGGCGTGCGGCTTGCTTTTGTTTAACATTTCCTTTCTCCTGCATTTTGAAAAAAATAGAACTCCCCGTTGGGCGTGTAAAGAACCATGGCACTTATGCCACTATGCTATGTTTACTATTTTGATGTTATGCCATGATATCTATGTTCTGAGTAAGGGTGGTTAGGGTAACTTAGCTCGTTATGCTTGCGGTACTTTCCCACCTCACGAGGGCACGTCCTTCGGCGTCTAGCGAAGCTCCCTTCCTGATGACTCAGGAGCCGTCGGCCTCAGGAGACATTGTAGAGCTACAGAGTTATTAGAAAGCTTGAGGGGGTGCCTTGTTCTTCCTTGTGCGAGCCCCCAGGCATGGGTTAGTTGTGGCTTAGTGGAACGCGTCGCGCTGCCCGGGGGGGGCACAGACTAAAGAGGGTGCGCATGTCCATGAGCTTGTTCGAGAGCGTCTCATGAGGATTAAGAAAGCCGAAGCACTAGGGCAACAGGGTTTCAGTGAGGTGTGCTTGCGTGCAGGCGAGGCCAAATCAGCACACTTGTGTAGCCCCCACACGCAGGATGCCTGAGGAGGAGCGACGGGTAACTGCCGCTCTTCCGGGCCAAAACTGAGAGGCGAGCGAAACAAGAGGAGAAAATCCAACTTTGGCAAGCAAAAACGTGAAAACTCAATTCCATTAAGAAGTTGCAAACCAGCTACAGAAAACAAGCAAAAGAACAGTTGCGTCTGGCACCTAGTCTAGTCTCACAAGCGTGGAGCTAAGTGCTGCCACTACGACGTGGGAGGGATCCCCGATGAGGCCCGCGGGCGACACTCAGGAGACGCTGATGCATGTACATCCCCACTAATTATTACGTTAGAGTGTCCTGGGCGGAGACCTTCACAGGCATGGGGCCATGCTTCATGGGTAGTACTTTCGGAGGTGTTGGATGTTCCAGGCATTCTGGATGGGGATCCCACCTGTGTCTCAAGGCGTGCGGCGGTAGGCCTGGAGACATGGGCTATCTGGAACATGCCTTCCCACATGGGTGAGAGTTTATGCAGCCCTTCCCTGGAGAGCACCCGCCTTAGGACGAGATCACCCACCTCGAGCGTCCTAGAGTGGAAGTTGCGGCAGTGGTACCACATCAATGCCTGATGGTACCTCGCTGCTTGTAGCGAGGCTTGGCAGCGGCGTTCCTCCCCTAGGACGAGGTCCATCCCCTGCGAGGCCTTCTGGCGTGCGTCGTCAAACGCCAAGACCCGCGCAGAGCGATGCCCGACCTCATGAGGGAGAACCGCTTCAGCTTCGTAGATGAGGAAGAATGGAGTTTTGCCCGTTGGCTTGGTTGTGGTATTGTGATGGACCACAGTATGGACTGGAGTTCGTCGAGCCAGCGCCTGCCGCAGGCCTCGAGCTTCTTATTGAAGGTTCTTGCCTTGAGGCCTCTCAGGACCTCCGCGTTGGTGCCCACGGCCTAGCCATTGCTCCTGGGTGTGCCACTGAGGCGTAACACATCTGCATTCCAAGGTTAGCACAATATGTTTTGAAAAGGTTGCTAGTGAACCACGAGTCGTTGTTGATGATGGTGCGATTAGGGACCTCGAACCGGCTCGTGAGGCCCTTGGTGAATTTGACTGCCAAGTCGGAGGGAATGGTGCGGACTGCCTCCACCTCCGCCCATTTGGTGAATTTGTCGATGACGACGTAGAGGTAGTGGTAGCCCGGGGCACTTGAGGGAACAGGCCCAAGATCTCCAGCCCCCAGACCGCAAACGGCCATGAGAGCGGGATGGTCTAGAGACCCTAAGCGGGCTGGTGGATCTGCTTGGCATGGAATTGGCAAGCTTTGCAAGATCTCACCAGCTTTAGTAGAGTCGTTGAGCACCGTGAGCCAGTAGAATCCACTACGGAATGCCTTGTCCATGAGGGTGCGTGACGAAGGGTGATGCCCGCAGTCCCCGGCGTGTATGTCAGCCAACAGCTCGTGTCCTTGCTCCCTGGAGATGCTCCGCAAAGAGACGTTGTTTGGCCGCTTCCGATAGAGCTCATCGTCCTGAATGCAATAGGCAGTGGCCTAGCGAGCCACGTGCTCCGCGTCTTCCTCCTCCATCAGGGACCCCTGAAGTAGGTATGCCTTGAACTCCTCGGTCCTGCACCCCTCCTGAGGCACAAGCGCGAGGAGTAGACGTGCTCCCGAGGTTCGGCCGAAAGCTGGGCTCCCAAGAGGGGTGCTGGGGGGAGCTCCTCTGGTGGCAATGCTGGTTCTGCAGCAGGAGGGGATGCTAACGGCTTGAAGAGCTGCTCGTCAAAGACGATAGGCTCCTAAGGAAAGTGACGATAGACGATAGGCTTCCTTGTTCGTGCTGCGCGGCACGTTCTGCAATTCCAGGCCCAAGAATTGTTTCTCAATTTTGTGTAACTCCGCAAGGTATACCTCCATGTGTTCGTCCTTCAGCTCGTACACTTTGTTTGAGAAGTTGCCAAGGAGCTGGGAGTCGCCCTTGATGGTGAGGCACTTCACTCCCAAGGCTGTCGCAGCCTTGAGACCGGCGATCAGGCCTTCGTACTCTGCGATGTTGTTGGAGACCTTCTCGCCCTGCAGGAAGCATAGCTACATGGCGTAGTAGAGCTTGTCCTGGGTGGGCGAGATCAGCACAACTCCAGCCCCCACGCCCTGACGTGCGAATGCGCCGTCGAAGTACATGATTCGGCCATTTGGTGGCTCGCTTCCCAGCGAGAGGGGTCGATCCTCGCCCATTCCCGGCCCCGGGGCATCGGTCCATTCTGCCACGAAGTCGGTGAGCACCGCACCCTTGATGACTTTGGTGGTGCTGAACTCCAACTGAAAAGCCTGCAGTTCGATGCTCCATTTGGTGACTGTCCCCGCCACATTGGGGCTCCTGAGCACTCGCTCCAATGGGTAAGCCGAGACATCTTTGATGGGGTGGCCTTGGAAGTAGTGGCGCAGCTTGCGGGAGGCGACAAGAAGCGCGAGAAAGAGCTTTTGCGGCATGGGGTACTGTGCCTCCGCATTGCGCAACACTATGTTGACGAAGTACACCGGGTGCTCGATGAGGGCGGAAGTGTTGGTCGTGTCTTGTGCCTCCTGAGGCCCGATGGCCTTAGGAGCTTGGTCTCTTGTTGGGGCAACCGAGGCCCAGGAGCACCGTCATAAGGGGCATGGTTAGCTATTGGGGTAGCCAAGGCCTCAGGAGCGCCGTCCTGAAGCCGCTGCATTTCAACCGGTTGTGGGGTGCTGCTTCATGAGCCCTTGGCCAGGCACTCCTCTCGGACCGCCACCTGCGCTCCACTGGCCAAGTGAGGCATGCCAGCCAGGTAGAGCACCAAGGGCTAGAGGGGGCATGGTGCTACCATCACCGGCGGGCTGGTGAGGTACTTCTTGAGGTCTTGGAACGCCGCGTCAGCCTCCGGAATCAACTCAAATGGTCCTTTCTTTTTCATCGGCTTGAAAAATTGGAGGGCGTGTTGTCCCAGCTTGGAGATGAAGTGCCCAAGCGAGGTCGCATAGCCCGCTAGCTTCTGCATCTCCTTGAGGGTTTGGGGCGGGCTCATCCTTTCCAGGTGCCATTCACCAAGGATATCGTCAACCGGTTAAACCTTTGCTAATGGTGGAATTGCCAAACCATTGTGCATGCCAAAAAAGAAGCCAAGTTCGATTCAATAATTACCTTTACTTTGTCTCTATCTTTGGACTGAATCAAAATTAGAAGAAAAGCAAGGCTATTTCCTTGACCTTCTCTAGGTTCGCCTGGATTCCCTTATGCGACACCAGAAAGCACAGCAGCTTGCCGGAGGGGACGCCGAACACACATTTCCCTGGATTGAGTTGGAGATCTACCTTGCGCAGACAGGCAAATGTTTCTTCTGGGTCTTTGATAAGGTTCCTTTCCTCCCAAGATTACACCACTATGTCGTCGACGTAGGCCTCGGTGTTCCTCCCGAGCTGCTGGCCCAAAGCGATGTGCATCAGCCACTTGAAAGTTGCCCCGGCGTTATGCATGCCAAACAGCATGAAGGTGTAGCAATACACCCTGCATGGGGTCAAGAAGGTTGTCTTCTCAACATCCTGCACCGCCTTCTTGAAATGGTGGTAGCCCGATAAGGTGTCTAGAAAGCACAGCAGGTCGCACTCGGTGGTGGAGTCGATGATACGATCCATGTGCGGAAGCGGGAAAGGGTCTTGAGGGCAAGCCTTTTTGAGGTTGATGAAATCGACAGACATGCGATCCTTCCCTCCTTTCTTGGGGACAATGACCGGGTTTGCTAGCCATTCCGGGTAACGCACCTCCCGAATGACACCAGCTTCTTGTAGTTTGCGTGTTTCCTGGACGATGAACGAGTACTTCTCCGCGGACTACCGCCGCGCCTTCTGCTTCACCGGGCAAACGTTAGGGCATATCCTTAGGTGATGCTTGATTATCCCCCTCGGGATTCTGATCAGATCCTTGGGCTCCCATGCGAACACATTCTTGTTCTTCTGCAAGAAGCTGACCAATGCCTCATCTTGATCTGGAGGGAGGCTGGCACCTATGGTGAAGGTGGCGCCCGATGCCCCGTCTTCATCAACTGGCACCTGATTCATCTCGGCTGCCTCCTTATCTGGCCGCGCAGCCGCTGCGGCCCTGAAGGCGAGCTTGAGGGCCAACAAGGCTTCCTTGGTGTCCCCTTCCATCGTGAGGACACCGCTGCTCCCCGGCATCTTCATGAGATTGTAGGCAGGGTGAGTTGCTGCCATGAACTTGGCCAAGGCTGGGTACCTGAGGATGGCGTTGTACGGGAGGCCAATGCGGTAGTTTTTGTGGGAGTCGAAGGTAACGGGGAGGCGGATCTACCCAACGGGGCAGGTGGTGCCGTCGAGGACCCCGAAGAAGGGCTTGGTGGGGCGGAGCCAGCCATGGGGCACGTGAAGCAAGCCGAAAGCTTCCACAGAGACCACATTGAGGTCGACTTCACTATCGATGAGGCTCTTGGTGACTACCATATAGTAGATGGTGGGGGTGTAGAGCATCGGGAGCGTGCCGGCACCTGCGGTGG
Organism: Triticum urartu; assembly: GCF_056163025.1. Lineage (NCBI taxonomy): Eukaryota > Viridiplantae > Streptophyta > Magnoliopsida > Poales > Poaceae > Triticum > Triticum urartu. The sequence goes on along the minus strand of NC_141873.1, from coordinate 185,606,449 downwards.
TTGCGGGGTGTTCTCTCGATTCGAAGGTGATGTCAGCCTTAGGCGCCGCTCAGCCTGGAGGAGCCCCTGCTACGTGTGGGCGGCACCCACCTCGTGAAAGAACTACTTGACGTGGCGGTCCGAGGGCGGTGCTTGTGAACCACCGAGTAGGGTTGCGATGGCATGGGGTGCCGGTGCCACGAAGCGTGTGACGAGGAGGTCGGGCAGCTCCTCCCAGGAGGCCACAGAACATGCTAGCAAGCTAAGCAGCCAGGCGCGCGGCACGCCTGCAAGGGCCATGGGAAGCTAGTTGGCCATGGCCTTGTCGTCGCTGCCTGCCTCCAACACAGCCTCCTCGTATGCTCGAAGAAAACTTGCCGGGTCCGTCGCGCTGTCGTATCGGGGCGGCAGCTTCGGCCTGAACTGGGGTGGCCACTGCACCCACTGCAGGGCGGGGTTGAAAGCCCGGAGGCCCTCGGCTCCCCTGAAACTTCACATTGGGAAGGTCGATGGAGGGGTATCCGCCATGAGAGCCCGGAAGCGGAGCGCAGCAGACAGAAGGGCGGATCTCCGACACACCCCTACCTGGTGCGCCAAATGTCATATTTCGGGTTCCGCAGACCATTCAGAGGTTCGAACTCTGGGGTGCGTGCGAAGAACTCGACCAACCTAGTCTGTCTACTTGCCAGTCTCATGGCCTAGCTCGATGACCTAGATGGAAACGGGACACAACAGTTTACCCATGCTCGGGCCACCATGCGGTGTGATGACCCACAAGTATAGGGGATCTATCATAGTCCTTCTGATAAGTAAGAGTGTCGAACCCAACGAGGAGCAGAAGGAAATGATAAGCGGTTTCCAGCAAGGTATTCTCTGCAAGTAGTGAAATAAGTGGTAACAAATAGTTTTGTGATAGGATAATTTGTAACGAGCAACAAGTAACAAAAGTAAATAAAGTGCAGCAAGGTGGCCCAATCCTTTTGTAGCAAAGGACAAGCTTGGAAAAACTCTTATATGATGTAAAGCGCTCCCGAGGACACATGGGAATATCGTCAAGCTAGTTTTCATCACGTTCATATGATTCGCGTTCGGTACTTTGATAATTTGGTATGTGGGTGGACCGGTGCTTGGGTGCTGTCCTTAATTGGACAAACATCCCACTTATGATTAACCTCTATTTCAAGCATCCACAAATACAACAAAAGTATTAAGGTAAACCTAACCATAGCATGAAACATATCGATCCAAATCAGCCCCTTATGAAGCAATGCATAAACTAGGGTTTAAGCTTCTGTCACTCTAGCAACCCATCATCTACTTATTACTCCCCAATGCCTTCCTCTAGGCCCAAATAATGGTGAAGTGTTATGTAGTCGACATTCACAGAACACCACTAGAGGAGAGACAACATACATCTAATCAAAATATCGAACGAATACCAAATTCACATGACTACTAATAGCAAGACTTCTCCCATGTCCTCAGGAATAAAGTAACTACTCACAAAGCATAAACATGTTCATAATCACAGGGGTATTAATATGCATATAGGATCTGAACATATGATCTTCCACCAATTAAACCAACTAGCATCAACTACAAGGAGTAATTAACACTACTAGCAACCTACTAGCACCAATCCCGGACTTGGAGACAAGAATTGGATACAAGAGATGAACTAGGGTTTTGAGATGAAATGGTGCTGATGAAGATGTTGATGGAGATTGCCCTCTCCCGATGAGAGGAGCATTGGTGATGACGATGGCGATGACTTCCCCCTCCGGGAGGGAAGTTTCCCCAGCAGAACAGCTCCGCCAGAGCCCTAGATTGATTCCGCCAAGGTTCCGCCTCGTGGCGGCGGAGTTTCGTCCGAGAAGATGGCTTATGATTTTTTTCCCATCGAAACACTCCATATAGCAGAAGATGGCCACCGGAGGGCCACCAGGGGGCGCGCCCTGGGGGTATGGCGCGCCCCCCACCCTCGTGGGAATGGTGTGGCCCCCCTGGTGACGTTCGTGCGCTCGGTATTTTTTACATATTTGGAAAACATCATTCGTGAAGTTTCAGGACTTTTGGAGCTGTGCAGAATAGGTCTCTAATATTTATTCCTTTTCCAGCCCAGAATCCCAGCTGCCGGCATTCTCCCTCTTTATGTAAACCTTGTAAAATAAGAGATAATAGGCATAAGTATTGTGACATAATGTGTAATAACAGCCCATAATGCAATAAATATTGATATAAAAGCGTGATGCAAAATGGACGTATCACGGTGTAAGACCCAACTCCTGCTTTGTGTTGGATTGGCCTCGAGGGGCTAAGGATGAACTAGTACAGTGGGAGAACAACCTTAGGAGGAGGAGTGTTCTTGTGCTCAAGTGAGATAGTGAGTGTGAGGATGGAATGAACCCGATCCGACCTCTCAATCTCTCCCTCTCTCTGGTAATGGGTAGGTCCTATTTATAGTGGCCTTGGTCCTCTTCCCAAATGAAGGCGGGAAGGGATCCCACAACTGCCAAATTCGAAGGGAGACAACTAGTACATGCTATCCTAACAAAAGTAGTCTTCGCCTGCAAAAGCCGCTAGTCATGACGCCATGGTGGGCTCGGTGATGACCTCCGTCATGCTGTCCTAGCGGACGTTTGTCTCGTTGCAGCGGAGTGGAAAGCTTTGGTTGATTCCTCAGGACTCCGCGCCTGCGCTTGCCTCTTTAGCACCAAAGAGGAATCTTGTGCACTACGCCCGTTCGCACCCGCCTGGCCTTGGTCGTCATGGCTCACGTCATCTGAACCTCGCGAGGTGAGGCTTGCATAGAAATCTCCGCTCCTCAGGAGCCAGCCTAAGGAAGCTGCTCCTCGTGGAGGTCTTAGGGTCGTCCGCCTCCCGAGGCTTGGCCCCTCGCGAAGGTCTTGAGTTGCTGATGTTGAAGCTGGGCCATACCAGGCAGTTGACTAAGCCACGCTGTGGCCCACAGGAAGGCAAGTGTGGGTACCCTCGTTCCCAGAACACCGACAGCGGTGCTGGGTCAGAGAGCACAAGCGAGGGGAGTGAGATCGAGCGGTGTAAATGAAGTTTGAGGAGGGCGAGGGGTATTTATAATCGAGGTGAAAAACCGTTCGACCAAGAAAATTGGACGAACGTGCCCCTGACCCTTGACATCCTAGCGACATGTGTCACTTACATACTAAATAGTTTAATCTTATCGAGGGATGTGGAACGGTTTGAGCGGAAAACACCAAAAATTCAGATATCAAAATTTTAACATTTTGTTCGCAAATTCTTTAGCGGATAAGGATACAGTGAAATTTTTTAACAGGTTCCAAATAGAATGCATGTGAAGAATTTGTGAACAGACTAGGTTGAGTTTAGCATAGAGGGGGAACGAGTCCGATCACATTCACTTAGGGAAAAAGTCAATTGAAGAATTAGCAATAAGTGAATGTTGTCGACGACATGAAAACTCAAATATATATATATAGTCAATGAAGAACACAGTTGGAAAGGGTTAAGACAATTGCAAAGTTGAAGAATTTGATCATTGTGTGGAAATTGAAAGATTTGAAGAAAAACTCAAATTGAAGAATTTCATCCTTTGTTGGTGGCGTGACCCACCGTATAAGAATGATTATTTCAGATGCCACGTACAATTGCCGTAGGGCTACGAAAATCAAATTCTTCATTAATTTCTTCACACTTAGAGGGTTTGTCTTCATTGATTGAAGAAAAATGTTACTTCGTGTGTTGCACATCTAAGTCATCAATTTTGCATAAGTGTTAGGATGTGTATCCTTTTCAAAGAACATTCGAAGATTCTAAGATATTTATCTCACACCGCAACTTGCTAAATCTCTTCTCAACCAAGGGCTTTGTGAAGATATCCGCTAGCTACTCTTCAGTCTTCACGTGCTCGATAGATATGTCGCCCTTCAACACATGATCTCGAAGAAAATGACGATGAATCTAGATGTGCTTTGTCTTCAAGCGCTGAACTAGGTTATGAGCAATCTTGATGGCACTCTCTTTGTCATAGTAGAGTGGCACATTCTTCACATTGATGCCGTAATCCTTGAGGGTTTGCTTCATCCATAGCAATTGAGCATAGCAAAAACCACCAGCAATGTACTCAGCTTCAGAAGTAGAGAGTGATGCGTAGTTTTGCTTCTTCGAGGACCAACATACTAAGGATCGTCCGAGGAAATGGCATGTGCCAGATGTTGACTTGCGATCCACTCGATCACCAGCATAATCAGAGTCAGAAAATCAAATGAGATAAAAAACCGAGACCTTGCGATACCATAATCCAAGTGCCGGAGTGAGAGGTAGATATCAGAGAATATGCTTCACAGCCTGATGGTGTTATTCCTTTGGTGTTGCTTCGAAACGGGCACACATGCAAACACTAAGCATAATATCTGGCCTAGATGCACATAGATAAATTAAAGAGCCAATCATGGAGAGCTATAACTTTTGATCGAAGCCTATACCATTTTCATCAGTGCATAGATGGCCATTTGTGGGCATAGGGATTTTGACACCTTCGCAATGTTACATACTGATTTTCCTCGGCACATCCTTGAGGTATTTCTCTGGAGATATGATCATGCCGTTGTGTTGTTGACGAATTTGAAGACCTAACAAGAATTTCAATTCTCCCATCATAGACATTTGATATTCCTCACTCATCATATAGGAAAATTTGTCACTGTAACGTTGGTTAGTACAGCCAAAGATAATATCATCAACATATATTTGGCACACGAATAATTCATCATCATAGGTTTTTGTGAAAAGAGTTGGGTCATGTGAACCGGGTTTGAAGCCTTTCTTCACGAGGAATTCCTTCAAAGTATCATACCATGCCCGAGGGGCCTGATTGAGGCCATAGAGGGCCTTATTGAGTCTGAAGACTTTGTCGGGATGCTTTGGATCTTCAAAACCTGGGGGTTGAGAAACATATACTTCTTCCTCAAGATTACCATTGTGGAATGCACTTTTCACATCCATTTGATATAACATGATATTATGATGGTTAGCATAAGCAAGCAATATCTGAATAGCCTCAAGTCTAGCAACAGGTGCAAAAGTTTCATTGAAATCAATTCCTTCAACCCGCGTGTAGCCTTGAGCTACAAGACGAGCCTTATTCCTCACCACAAGGCCATTTTCATCTTGCTTGTTGCGGTAGATCCATTTGGAATGGATGACATTGTGCTTGCGTGGGTCAGGATGCTTGACAAGTTCCCAGACATTATTGAGCTCGAATTGATGCAATTCCCCTTGCATCGCTCGAATCCACTCAGGCTCCAGAAATGCCTGATCAACTTTGGTGGGCTCTGTGATAGAGACAAAAGCAAAGTGCCCACAAAAGTTAGACAAATGTGAAGCCCATGAGCTGTGAGAGGACCTGGTGCGTTGATTTCGTCGATGATCTTCTCGATATGCACTTCATTTGCAACATGAGGATGAGCAGGTTGACGAGGTTGAGTGGGCTCAACATTTTCTTCAGAGCCATTATGCTCAGGTGAACCAGCACGATTTTCTTCACATTTCGGAATGACTTCTTCAGCAGATTCCTCAATGGTATGACATCCTGAGTAGCCTTGAACTTGATGGATCCCTTAGGTGATATTTCATCTAACACAGGAGGTAGGTGCTCTCTTTGCGAGCCATTCGTTTCATCAAACCGCACATCTACAGTTTCAACAACCTCATGATGAAAGGTGTTGAAGACTGTAACTCCCAATATGCGACACTATCCTAAAGGGGCTCTAAGGTCCCACCAAGTATAGAACCGCATTTTGACACACTTTTGCAAGGTGGATATCATCACATCGTACCATTACAAAATATTTGGGTACATTGAAAAGGCATACAATGCCACAAGAATACATCAATACATCATACATAGAACAACATCCGACTATGGATGAAACACAAACAGAAGCTCAAACGACATCGACCCTGCTAGCCCAGGCTGCCGACTAGGACCTATTCCCTGAACGAAGAAGAAGCAGAAGAAGAACTCCAACACAAGCAAACGGCGCTCTCACGTCATGATCATCACATTACATGTACCTGCAACTGTTGTTGTAGTAATCTGTGAGCCACGAGGACTCAGCAATCCCATTACCATGGGTATCAAAACTAGCAAAGCTTAAAGGGTAGGAATGGATAAGTGGTGAGGTTGCAGCAAGCGACTAAGCATTGTATGGTGGCTAACTTACGAGTACAAGCGTAAGATGAGAAATGACGCAAACGGTCGCAAACTAGTAATGATCAATATGTGATCCTGAACTACTTACGTTCAAACAGAACCCAACCGTGTTCTCTTCTTGAACATACCCGAAAAGAGACAGTCACGGCTACTCACGCGGTTGGTGTATTTTAAATGAGTATACTTCAAGTACACAACAACCAGATATTAAAAAATTCCCATCTACCACATAACCATGGGCACGACTCTCGAAAGTTTAAACCCTGCAGGGGTGTCCCAACTTAGCCCATGACAAGCTCACGATCCGCAGAGACAATCCTCGATCGCGGGACCCTCTGATCAGACTTGGAATCTAGGTGCACAAGACATTTCGACAATGGTAAAACAAGTCCAGCAAGACCTCTCGGCGTGCCGACACCCTGATAGTAGCCTCGCGTATCTTGTCTCAGGCCACGTCCGGAGGAGCAATCCATACAACTAAAACCACTCCTCGAGTTTCCCCGTGGCGGTGCAGCAAGGGGCTCTAGTCTGGGACCAACACCATTAGCACTTCCCCCCTTGATGTAGAAATCCTCGGGTTCACGACGCCCTATGCCAATTAAATATTAGGTTCAAGTATTATTATGGCAAATGTTAAAACAAATGTTGGGCCTTGCTGGAAGAGTTTTATTCAAAGCGAACTGGCAAGAGGGGCCCATATACCCTCATCGTGTTAGGGACGCAAAATCAAGGAACATAACACCGGTATGGCGGAAACGAGGTGTAGGATCAAAAGTATGTCTAGAGGGGGGGGGGGTGATTAGACTACTTGACCAAACAAAAATCTATCCTTTCCCCAATTTTAGTTCTAGGCAGATTTTAGCAACTTAGCACAAGTCAAGGAATCAACCTACACATGCAATTCTAAGAGTATAGCAGTGGAAAGTAAAACAATTGCATATGAAGGTAAAGGGAGGAGTTTGGAGTGCGCAAACGCAATTGGAGACACGAAGATTTTTTGCGTGGTTTCGATAGGTGGTGCTATCGTACATCCACGTTGATGGAGACCTCAGCCCACGAAGGGTAGTGGTTGCGCGAGTCCACGGAGGGCTCCACCCACGAAGGGTCCATGAAGAAGCAACCTTGTCTATCCCACCATGGACGTCGCCCACGAAGGACTTTCTTCACTAGGGTAGATCTTCATGAAGTAGGCGATCTCCTTTCCATTACAAACTCCTTGGTTCAACTCCACATTCTTGACGGAGACTCCCAAGTGACACCTAACCAATCTAGGAGACACCACTCTCCAAGAGGTAACAAATGGTGTGTTGATGATGAACTCCTTGCTCTTGTGCCTCAAATGATAGTCTCCCCAACACTCAACTCTCTCTCATAGGATTTTGATTTTGTGGAAAGATGATTTGAGTGTAAAGAAACTTGGGGAAGGCTAGAGATCAAGATTTATGTGGTTGGAATGGAACATCTTAATCTCAACACAAGCGTAGGTGGTTCTCTCTCAAAAAATGTATGTTGGAAGTGTAGGCATGTTCTCATGGCTCTCTCCATGAATGAAGAGTGGGCGGAGGAGTATAAATAGCCTCCACACAAAATCTAACCATTAAACACAAATCACCAAACTCGGTGAGACCGAATCCTGAAACTCGGTCAGACCGATCTAGTTGAAAATATGAACGTTAGGATTTTCGGTGGGACCGACATATCAACTTGGTGGGACCGTATTTGTTAGGGTTAGGGCATAATGTAATCTCGGTGAGACTGATTACACAAACTCGGTGAGACCGATTTTGTTAATGGACTAATAGAGAGTTGGTCAGGCAAACTCGGTGGGACCGATTCACTCATCTCGGTTGGACCGAAACGTTACGAAAGGGAAACAGAGAGTTTGCATTGCAATCTCGGTGGGACCGATCACTCATCTCGGTTTGACCGAAACGTTGCGAAGGAAACCAGAGAGATTACAATACCATCTCGGTGAGACCGAGATCCCTATCGGTGAGACAAAAAAGACTAGGGTTTTTGGCAGTGGCTATGTCAACTGAACTCGGTGGCCCCGGATAGAAGGTTTCGGAGGGGCCGAGTTTGACTTTTAGTTTGGGACATATTTGGATGTGAGAAAGTAGTTGAATGCTTTTGGAGCATATCACTAAGCACTTTGAGAAAGGAGGCCGTTAGGCAACACCTCATCCCCTCTCAATAGTATTGGCTTTTCGTATGGACTCAATGTGATCTTGGATCAGTAAAAATGAAATGATGTAGAGTCCTGAGCCTTGAGCTTGAGCCAATCCTTTGTCCTTAGAATTTTGAGGGATCCACTTTTCTCATCCATGCCATCCCAATCATTGAGCTTTCCTGAAATGTTTATCTTTAAGTAGCATTAGCTCAATGAGTTATATGTTGTTAGGACTCACCAAAACCACCCAGGGATAGTTGCACTTTCACTAGGGCGGCAAGCGTGGAACAAAACACAAGGCATAAAGACAAGCCTTCCACCCTTTACAAACTACCACTACTAGGAAAAGGGCTATAGATGGAATTGACACTAATGGCGCACCAGACATGTGGTGCGCCATTACTATATACTAATGCCGCACCATGTGTTGGTGCGCCATTAGTGTCCAAATACTAATGGCGCACCACATCCATGGTGCGCCATTAGTAAAAAAGCTTTTTTTAATTTTTTTTTGAAAACTACTAATGGCACACCATGGGAGTGGTGCGCCATTACTAGTTGAACTAGTAATGGCGCACCACTCGGACGGTGCGCCATTACTGAATTTTTTTAATTTTTTTTTCAAAACTACTAATGGCGCACCGTTTGAGTGGTGCGCCATTACTAGTTGAACTAGTAATGGCGCACCACTCCCACGGTGCGCTATTAGTAACTTGGCCACCACTTCCACCGAATGCACCCCCCCCCTCCCCCCCCGCCCCTGTGGACCGCCTTTTCAGTTTTAAAAAAAATAAACAAAAATGATGGAAATGTCAAAAAAATAAAAGAAAATAAGTTTCCCATGTGATATGTGGTCTAGTTGTTGTGAAAATTTACAAATATGAATTTCGACTTTATTTGCGAAATCTCTCGAGAATTTGTAAAATGGGCATAACTTTTGCGTACGAACTCAGATGAAAAAGTTTTTTATATGAAAAATCATCTACTCGAAAAGTTACATCCGAATTCTAGCAGAAGCTTCTGCCGTACCCTTCACATGGGCACTTTTTGAATTGATGAATATTTTTTGATATCATGAATATTTTTAAATTTCATGGGCACTTTTTGAATTCATGAATATTTTTTTCAAATTTGATGATATTTTTTCATATTCAATATGATAAAATATTGAATATTCATGAGGACACTCGATCTCGATCCCCCTCCATCTCGATCTCGATCCCACCCGCACCCTCCCCCGCTAGCTCCACCGCCGCCGATGACCCACCGCACCCTCCCCCGCTCCCCGGTGATGAGCTCCGCCTCCTCTCCCCTCTTCATTTTTTTAAAAATAATAATAAAAAAGTGTAGACTACAATTGTTGTTAAACAACAATTATTACTGTTTTTATAAAAAATATTACTGTTTCATATTCATATTCATTTTCTAAAAAATTATTACATGCAACAAAAAAAATTTACTTATGGCGCACCTCTGGCTGGTGCGCCATTGCTATATATAAAAAAAAGATTACTAATGGCGCACCTCTGCCTCGTGCGCCATTGGTATGTAAAAAAAAGATTACTAATGGCGCACCTTTGGCTGGTGCGCCATTGCTATGTAAAAAAAAGATTACTAATGGCGCACCGACCGCGGGTGCGCCATTAGTAAGATTCCCCCCTAGCTAATTCCCTCCCTCTCGCCAGATCCCCTTCCTCCCTCTTCCTCGCCCCCCTAGCTAATTCCCCCCGCTGCCCCGACCCACGCCGCCGCCGCCCCCGCGCCTCCGTCTTTGTCGCCGCCCCCACGCCGCCACCGCCCCCGCGCTCCGTCTCTGTCGCCGCCCCCACTCCGCCGCTGCCCCCGCGCCTCCGTCTCCGTCGCCGCCCCCACGCCGCCGCCACCCCCACGCCTCCGTCTTCATCGCCGCCCCCACGCCGCCGCCGACCCCGCGCCTCCGTCTCTGTCACCGCCCCCACGCCGCCGCCGCCCCCGCGCCTCCGTCTCCGTCGCCGCCCCCGCTCCTCCTTGGACGCCCTCGGACGCCCGCCGATTTCCTCCGCCTCATCCACCATCGCCACCGCTCGATGCCGAATTCGCGCCGCCTCGACTAGCTCTGGCTACCCCGAGTCGCCCTCGACCTCCCCAGTGAGCACCCGAGCCGCTTCCCCCTCTTCCCCCTCTTGATTTCCTTCTGATGTGTTCTAGGGTTAGGGGTTGGAGAATTTTGGACAAGAAAAGGGGTTGGAGAATTAAGTAGCTAGGGTTGGGGAATTAAGTAGCTAAGGAGATTATGTTTAGAGCATCAATGATGGGTGTTGATATACCTTTGGATAATTTTGATTTTATTCATGTTCTCAAGGAATTGGAATTATCTAGGGAACAAATTAGTAAGAAAACTGAACGCTGTTTAGATATTCATGACTCGAATGGAAATGTCGCCTCCCTGTGTCTAAGTTGGCATGATACTATAGTGGAAGAGGAGGAGAAATTTACTGTTGTTTCTATAGGAGAGAAAAAGTCTCCTGCTAAGACAAATGTCACTATTTCTTCTCTTACCTCCTCTTCTATACCTTGTACTAGAGGTCAGCAAAAGAAAATCAGTTCTACTTTGCCCCCTAGTAGATCTGGATACTATTTCTGTTAGGAGATGGTGTTATATTAAGATGCATATATTGTTATGTTACGCAAATTGTATCATCTTGCCACTTAAGTCAGCCTTCCCTTTAAGCAGAAAATTCAGTTAGGAGCTACTATTAGGAGCTACTGTCAAAAACTTGAGCTATTGTCAAAAAAATCAGTTAGGTACAGTTAGCATCATGTAAGAAAATGGCCATAATGTGCCCTGATAATGATGTATTTTGTCATAAAAATATATGGTGGGCTGCCATGATAATGACATGCTGCTAGTAGTTACTTCCACCATGAGTTTCATTAACAGCAAGTCAGTTTTGTTTATAGTTGAAAGTAAGTGTGTGGTTTGAAAATCAAACAGAAATGTGTCGTGATGAATTTGCAGGTACCCCTAGAGGCCCTTGAGTCTGCCGGAATGTCGATTAACTTCCATTACGGCAAATTCGGGTACTCCATATGTCCTATTTTCAGCAAAGGTCATGCTGAAATTTTCTATGAATTTTAGCATGACTTTGCTAAAAATAGGACATATGGGGTACTTGCGACTAATGCATGGGCCGGGGTATCATAGTACTTAGTTAAGTAGGATCAACTGCCCCGCCATTCTTGCTGCATTAAACCATAGGTGGCAATAGAGCCAAGTGATTAGGCCCAACTTAGAATTCTCCTTAGCGTCGATAAACCCTAGATGATAAACCCAACATAGGTGGCAATAGAGCCAAGTGATTAGGCCCAACCTAGGGTGCCTCGGCATCAATAAAGCCTAAATGATGAAAACTTAACTTGGCTTCTATAGGGTGCCTCGGATTCGATGAGAACCTAAATGATGTACGCTTAGGCTTTTAGGGTGCCTCGGCGTCGACAAAACCTAAATGATGAAAGCTTAGGCTTTTAGGGTGCCTCGACGTCGACAAACCCTAAATGATAAAACCTTGGCTTTTAGGGTGCCTCGGTGTCGATAAGAACCTAAATGATGAAAGCTTAGGCTTTTAGGGTGCCTCAGCATTGACAAACCCTAAATGATAAAATCTTAGCTTTTAGGATGCCTCGGTGTCGACAAACCCTAAATGATGTAGTTTTGAATTTTGAACATAGGATATGTCGATATCATCATCGGACGATGAAAGTCTCCCGGCGGAGTGCGACTGGTGCCACGACGATTGAGGTCTGTGCGACATGCCTCACCTGGACAATGATCGGCGCTTCAGCATTAAGCTCGAGGAGACCTTCGAAATTGAAACGGTACACAACGAAGACAAGTGTTATTTTCATAATTAAGCATGACTTCAACTATTTCAACGTGTAATTTTCATCTTTTACAATTCGAGTATAGCTTATCCCATGCCATGCAAGACGCAATGTCTTGGAGAGGATGGATTTTGAAGACCATGAAATTTCTGAAACAAAGAAAATTCACCTAAGGACTCATCACCATGTGGACTTTGAAGTAAATCTATATAATTCTGACAGCGTAACCCAATTTGGTTGCAAAAATTGGGAAGCATTTTGCAAGATGTATGGTTTTGATGAGGGTATGCTTATCACCATGGATCTTGGTAATCCTGACATCAACCAAGACAATATGGACATTTGGGTCCATGTTGATACGCCTCCGGTTCTACTGCTATGTGAGTTTCTCAAACATAGTTATTAGCTAATTTATATTGTTTATTTCAAAATAGTTGACAGCTTATTTCCATTGATAGCTTATTTTTATTGTTCAAAGAATGTGCGGGATATGGTAGAGAAAACCCACTACACTGATGGCTCCGAATTAACAACTTACAAGGAGAAAAATCACCTAGTCGGATTTTGTACTAACATTGAGAATTACATTATCCATAAACAAACTCCTCAACATTATGGTAAATACGTGCCACTAGTGCATGTGTTCAACTACGGTAACTACCATGGAGATACCCTGGTAAGATTTTTACTATTACGACATCCGTGCATCTTTTGCATACTTCTAAAACTAGTAGATCATTGCTAACTATGAAGTTATTACTATGTTTTTCAACCGATAATCCCAGAGAATTGTGTGCCTCATATGATGTATCAAAAAGGTAGTGTTAATGTTTTGAACATACAGCCAGGTCGTCCTAAGAATCTCAACTATCCATACGAGATTTCTAAAAGAAGTGGAGACATGAAAATCAAAGGATGGAAAAAATGTATGGACAGTCGTAAGGAGTTTCTTGGAAGCAAAAGGAAGCGAAGTGCAAGAATTGGAGACCGGATGTTCTCCATTCTCCATAACGGAGAGTCAGGGTCTATATTGTTTTATGCTATTTTAGCTTAAATAGGGTATTTAGGTCCTGCCTAATACTGATGATCATGTGCTAAGAACAATTAAGTAGGGTTGGTTCGATGACTATCAAGATGATGATCGTATGAATTGTTATGAATAACGAGTAGAAGTTCTAGGATGATGATTAGTAGGACTTGTTAGGATTAGTATTACTTCCGACAAACTCGATACTCGCGGTCTCGAGACTTGTAATGTTTTATCTTTGTTCGGTCTTTTGAATTCAGAGACTAATTTGATGAATTGTATTTGGAGACTAATTTTCTATTGTATTCAATGAATCTGCTGTTGTTGTGCGCTACTGTCTATATTCTGTCAAATAATATATTTTGTAACCTGTGCAAAAATCAGAAAAGTAAAAAAAACCTAATATTCATACTAATGGCGCATCACTACAGAGTGCGCCATTAGTATGCCAAGTATACTAATGGCGCATCCATCCGCAGTGTGCCATTAGTGTGCTAAAGCACATGGTTAAATATGGCCCTGGGAGGCATACTAATGGCGCATGGTGTTATATACTAATGGCGCACTGGGTGGTGCGCCATTAGTAATAAATACTAGTGGCATGATACTAATGGCGCACCAGTGATGCGCCATTAGTAGGCAAAACTGGTGCGCCATTAGTAGGCCTTTTCCTAGTAGTGTACATATGTGCATTAATTAAATAAGAGATGTTGTGATATCCCAACATATACATGTCCCAAAATGGAACAACCTGCAACTAGCAACACTTTTAGAGGGGCTGAGCAAAGCGGTAACATAGCCAAACAACGGTTTTCTAGGAAGGGTAAAAAGGTTATTGTCGGTGTAAAAACAGGAGACAGGGGACACGATGATTACCCAAGTTCGGGCCCTCTTGATGGAGGTAATACCCTACGTCCTGCTTGGTAGATATTGTTGATATGAGTATTACAAGAGTTGGTCTACCACGAGACCGTAGAGGCTAAACCCTAGAAGCTAGCCTATGGTATGATTGTATGTTGTCCTACAGACTAAACCCTCCGGTTTATATAGACACCGGAGGGGACTAGGGTTACACAGAGTCGGTTACAAGGGAGATCTACATATCCATATTGCCAAGCTTGCCTTCCACGCCAAGGAAAGTCCCATCCGGACACGGGGACGAAGTCTTCAATATTGTATCTTCATAATCCAACAGTCCGACCAAAGGATATAGTCCGGATGTACGGAGACCCCCTATCCAGGACTCCCTCAGTAGCCCCTGAACCAGGCTTCAATGACGATGAGTCCGGCGGCAGATTTATCTTCGGCATTGCAAGGCGGGTTCCTCCCCCGAATACTCCATAGAACATTTTCAACACAAGGATAGTGTCTGGCTCTACAAAATAAGTTCCACATACCACCGTAGAGAGAATAATATTTCCACAAATCTAATATGCTGACACATTTTGATAGCATGACATCATGTCACGGCCCGGCCATTATTCAAACCGTTTTTCCCAACCAGCACTGCACATATTGTGAGGCGGTTTTCTCGACACGTCTTGTTGAAGCAGAGATCATGTCCCCCTTATTATGGGATTCTCATCAATACGGACGTGGGTAACCCAATCATGCCTGTTGGTATGACTCCTCGATTTTAGGCCAAGGCCTGCCCTTTTTCCCTCTCGTGCTCAACCTAATCCTTCCCCCGCCTCTAGTCCCAACACCCAAGGCTCAGGTCAGGCTCTTTGAACCTTCAACCATGCTCGGATCCAACCTCCAAGGTCGGTGGATGCCTTCCTCTGTCACAGAGGAGGACATCAAGAAGCTGAGAGAGGCCAGGTATCTGGCCGCCGAAATCTCGCACAGGCTACCCGCCCGGGGGCGGGTCATCCCCACTCCCGAACCCAACGCGAGTGTTGTGTTCATCTCTCACTTTCTCTGAGGTCTAGGCCTCGCTCTGGATCCCTTTGTTAGGGTGATCATGTTCTATTATGGGTTGGACTTCCATGATCTGGCCCTGGATTCCCTCCTTCAGATCTCGTCGTTCATCGTCGTGTGTGAGGCCTTCCTCCGCATTACCCCACACTTCGGCCTGCGGCTCAAGACCTTCAATGTGAAGCCAAAGATGATTGAGGGGCGGCAGCAGAGTGCGGAGGTGCCGTAATAAGCAAAAGCACTGAGGCTCCATGGCCAGAGGGTTCCTTCCTGGAGATGTCCAGTTTGTGGCAGCGGGAGTGGTTCTATATCACAGCTCCCTGGAGTTCCAAGTGGGTAGCCGGCCCTGCCTTTCGCTCAGGCCCCCCACCACAACTGACGTCATGTATCAACAAGGGGCTGAACTGGGGGCCAGTGAATGATGTGCCGATATTGCCGAGTCGCATCTGAGATCTCCTTGAGAGAGATGTCATCCTGGTCTCGGTAATGCAAGTCATGCTAGTTCGTCGGGTCCCGCCTTGCAAACGTCGGCCCCTCCGTATGTGCGAGTTCAACCCGGAAGGACCGCGAACTATTCAGCATTTCCTCGGCATGACGCTCGACGAGATGTACAAATTTTTCTTCTGACCCCAAATAAAGTGTCTGGACACCACCGAGGATGTGGGTCTGAGCTGTAATCGCCCTGATACCCAAGTAAGTAATCCCATGGCCGAACACGCTGTCTTTTATTTATCATAACATCATTCTGAAAATTCGCTCTTTGACCAGGACTGGATAACCAAGGCGAAGATGATCAGGTGTTCGGCCCCCCTTCCCGAGGGCCTGGCCAATCCCGTACTAGACAGAATGCTCGAGCCAACGCCCTATTAGGCGCCCTCAGGGGAACATAAAGGGGGGAATATAGAGGCTGAAAGCGGGCCTCGCTCACTATCGTCCAAACCGGGGGAATTAGCGCCTCCGCGAAGGAGGATAACCAGGGAGAAGAATCTGACATTCCCTCTCTCCAAGGAAGAAAGAGGAACACCTCTGAAGACCCGGAAACAAAGGTTTTCAAACGGGGGAAGAAATCTTCGCTAGAGGGTTCCGTCTTGGAGGGTACTCTTGCCGCACAGTGGCAACAAGGGGATCAGCCCTCGACCGAGCTGTAAGTAAACAAAAAGTACTTAATAGTGAAAATATCCTACCTTACTTCTGAAGACAGTAACCAAAGCTTATATCTTGTAGTTCGGATCGTAGCCCTTCTCGACAGAGTTCGTCTTTGGGGGATCTTCTTCCGGAGATGATGGAGAGCGAGACACCTCTCCCTGCAACCCCGCCTCATGAGGCGGGCGACCCTAAAGTGTCATCACGGAGCGTTTCTCCTGACCCGCCAAGGCCAGAGGGTAATCCTTAGGCCACCTGGAGTCCTCAGTATTCGGCTCCTAAAGAGGGCAACACAAAGGGTATGGAACCGTATAGTGTGCGGTCGGACGCACTAAAGGATCTTCTAGAGCAAGAGGCCATCTCAGAAGCGCATCGTACGCTAAGGGGTACGGTAATTGAAAGGATTTCATCTACCAAAAGAGGGTTGCATGAAGCTTTTATGAGCCTGCTGAAAGGCTTTGAGGTACGTGAAATAGTGTATGTTTTTGACAGTACCGCACACGCTAGGTGTGCCCTATGCAGATAGTAGCCCCTGAGACTCTGGTTGCCGTCGAAAACGGCGGCAAACAAAGGATCATAGTCCCAGGTAATAACCAGACCGCCTTTATGTGCAGGTGGCTGAAGGTACGGTGGCTAGCCGGACTGATGAGTTTGCCGAGCTAAAGCGGCAACTTCATGCGGTAGATGTCGACATCGTGCTTGTCAACAAGAGGCTTGACGAGGCACAGGGTAAGTGATTTCTCTAGTAATCAACACATAGTAGGAGGAGCATGATGCCGGTATCTTAATATCTTGTGACTACAGATGGAGCTGCCACCATGGAGACCCTTCGGGCGGAACTTGCCCAAGCCAAGGAACAAGCAAGAAATAGCGATGCGGCCGCTCTAAAGGCGGTCGAAGAGCCGAGGGCCGAACAGGCCGCGCATTGCCAGAGCAAGGAAAGAGTAGCCAAGATGGCTGTTGAGTTAAAAGATGCCGCTGACTGTTACCAGCTTCTTGAAAAAGAAAGCAGAGCAAAGGCGACAGACCTGGAGAAGGCCATGGTAGCAGCCAAGCAAGCCCGCTCCAAAATCAGAGCGACGAAGGAGGAGCTGCGACAAGCTACGGATATCGCGGCTGGGAAGCCCTTTTTGTTGCGGAATAAGTTCGGAGATCCGAAGTATGCCCCTCTGGACCAACTATGGAGTTCTGCACACGCATACGTGGATTTGGCAGCCAGTTCTGCTGATGCGGCCGAGTACTTCAAGGATCAGAAAGATCGTGTAGTGGAAAAGCTGTTTTGGTCACAGTTCCATGCTCCAGTGCTTCCGCTGCTGTTGAATGAGCGAATGGCCGAGTGGGCCGAGGTCCATAGGTTGTTTGGACTTGCCATGTGGTCTGTTGTGGATCATCTGTGGCCGGAAGGGCCAAGGCCGAATAGTTACTTTAGTTTAGTGCAACAATTCCTTGGTGTTGTGCCGTACATCGACGCTATGAAGAGGTCGGCGTGCATAGAGGGTGCGCGGATGGCACTTGCCCGTGTCAAGACATACTTGGCAGATATGGAGGCCACCTCTATTGCAACACAGGGTTCGGCCGTGGGCCGAGTAGCTGCCGAGCACTACTTTGAAGAGGTCCTTGAAGGCGCTCGTTCGATAGAGGCGCAGTGCTCGAAGAATATTATGTTCTAGTGACATGTATTCCCATTGTAAAAACAATATTTTATTGAAGTATGAAGGCTGTGTTTATACTTTTGCCTGAAAGTATTATGATGCCTCCTGTGTGGCCGTTTATGTATATATGTATATAACCTCAAATTTTGCAGTCGTCGGCTTCAGCCCCCACGCATATAATGCGGGGGTGTTCGCAAAAACGTGTATTCACGGATGATCCAATGTCTTGGTCCGTTAAGGAGGTGGTAGCGCAGTGAACGAGGCAATCGGACTATATTGCTTTAACACTTTCACTTAGCCATAGGAGTTTGACTGCGGGACTACTAGATAGCCCCTGGTACCTCCGCGCTCATCCGAATACGGGGCGCGTACGTACATGACCGGGAAACGACCCTTTGTTAATGCGGAGGAATCCCGAAGATTCCGCTAAGTCATCCAGTGGTTGACCAGTCTCGCGCTGTATCATGACAGTCAGCTTTCGGCTTTCTCTACTGAGGTGCTCATCCGGATGAACCAGGGCACAATCGCAGTAGTTCTCCCAGTGCTACCTTAGCCGATATATAGGAACATAAGGTACCAAAACATGGGAGCCGGGCAAACCCAACATTTGACCAAAGACATGATTTGGAGCTGATGCATATAAGGCAAACTCGCGACGCCGAACGCTCCCTAAGGTATTCGGTCTTTATAACATATGCTGGACTGAGCAATGCCCTTAATAATAAACTCCGAATGTCCAGGTACGTGCAATATCGTGATGTGGCCACATGCCAATAACGTCAGCATCCTTCTCGGTTGTATTGAGTATCCCGAGGATGTGAACGACAAGAGACAGTAAAAAAGGTTTACGCAGGGTCTTAATCTGAAAAGAAACCTTTGAGCGGGTCCCTGCTACACGTCTGCGCCTGTGTCTCCGTTGTGCCGTGTCCTGGACGGGTGTAGCACGATTGTCATGTGTGAAAGAGAAGAACTGAGGTGAAAGTTGTCATGCAAGAAAATTGGTTATTATCAATTAAACCATTAAAATTCAAGATAAGTCAAGTTGAGCCGAGCTAGCCCTGATTACACGCGGGAAGCCCCTGGTACCGTTTATGAGGGTTTAACCATGAAACCAATCTCATGTATTTGTAGTGATGCGCCGGACTCGTCTAACCGTGTCCGTGGTCTTGACGACCTGTCATTTATTCTGGTTGGTGAGGCCGTCTAGTGCTCAGCTGTTAAAGCCGCCGCACATTCTTCCACGCGTAGAGAACGCTCAATATTTCCACTAACTGTGATGGTGCCACGTGGACCGGGCATCTTAAGCTGGAGAGAAGCATAATGCGGTACTGCATTAAAATGAGCGAAAGCCGCTCTTCCGAGTAGTGCTTGATAGCCACTTCGGAATGGAGCGATGTAGAAAGTTAACTTTCCGCTTCAGAAGTTGCCGGAAGAACCGAATACATCCTCTAGTACTTGGCCGAGATGCCGTGCCCGCCACTTGTTGGTCTTGCCGGCTGCTTAGTACTGTGGCAGTACCACTGATGATGTGTGCTTTATTGGGGGAGCATGGCTACAGTGCCGCCTCCTGGTGGGCGTTTACTGCAGCCATTCCCCGTCTCTTCTGGTTAATGGTGCACAAACTTTGAGGGAGGGGGAGGGCCGCCTGCTAGGAGTCGGCCTCCCCCGCGTTGACTGGTCAGGGCCTACCGCCTTCTGGCTTCTCACGGACAGGTAGAGCCCACTTCTTGCAGGCTGTACCAACAGCCTATCGTGGGGGCGCCGCACCTTAGGCCGTAGGTGATGTCACGGGCTGCGTGGCAACAGTGCCGCGCCGGGCGAGGGATGTCTGCCCAGTACGCAGCACTATGGCCATGCTCTGCCCTGGATTCGGGAGTGGCAGGCTGCACTGTAGCCATGCCCTGTGTCATCGTCATAATGAGGTGCTAACTTTGAGGAAACGAGGGGCCGCCGGCTAGGAGTTGGCCTTCCAGCAGCCGGCTGTTTGGACCAGCCAGCCCCCAGAAGGCGGATTCTTATCTTCGATGCTTCGAGGGGCATAGCTAGCCTTGATGTCTTGAAATACCAAGGGGGTCAATGTGGCTACCTGTGGTCATTTACTGCGACAAGGGCGCACCTCGTGAGGTTCACATGATGTGAGCCATGATGACCAAGGCCAGGCGGGCACCAGCGGGCAAAGTGTACCGGTTTCCTCTTTTGTGTTAAGGATGCAAGCACAGGCGCGGGGTCCTGAGGCATCAGGCAAAGGTTTCCATATCGATGCAACAAGACCAAGACCACCGGGGTGGTAGGATGGAGGTCATCACGGAGCCCACGGTAGCATCACCATCAGAGCCCTCTGCAGGTGAAGACTACTTTTGTCAGGATAGCTTGTACTAGTTGTCTCCCTTCAAATTTGGTTGTTGTGGGATCCCTTCTAGACTAACATTTGGGAAGAGGACCGAGGCCACTATAAATAGGACTTAGCCACCACCATAGATGAGGACGGATCATTCAGACCATCCCCACACCCACCAACTCATCGAGCTCAAGAACTCCTCCCCTCCCTAGGCTGTTCATCCATTGTACTAGTTCATCTTCAGCCCCCCGAGGCAATCCATCACAAAGCTGGAGTAGGGTATTACACCGCAATGTGGCCCGAACCAGGATAAATCTGTGTGTTTCTCGTCCTTTGTGTTCGTTGAGCTAGGCCGTGGGATAGTTTAGCGAGCGAGCTAAGGATAGAGTGTTTGAACATCTCAAGGGTCTGCGAACCCGTAATCTGACACATTGAGGCCCGCACCACCATCGATAAGGGTCTTGGTGACAAGGACATTGCTGATGACAGGCGAGCAAAGCATCAGGTGGGCGCTGGCAGTCGCCGCGCACTTGAGCTGGTCAGATGAGCTGAAGGTGATGGCGCACTTGGACCAGTTGAGCAGACGTGTCTCCTCGAGCCTAGGAAGGTCCACGTTCACCTCGTGAGCGAACTGCTTCAAGATGCGCTGAGAGGCCGGGGCCTGAGTGCCGCCTAAGATGGAGGCGTTGGCGTGTGGCTCCAGGAAGCCCCCTCGTCCTTGTGGTGGTCGTCCTTCCTTCTTGGTGGCGGTGGCAGTGGAGGGAGATCGGCATTGCCTCGAGAACGGTCCTATTGAGGCTGATCTCTCTAGGCGCCCTCATGAGGCTGGCCCTGCCAACAGTCTTCACGCGGATGGTCATGCCACTCCTGGCGGGAGCCATGGTCATCCCATCGTCCTCCACTTCGACCTCCTCCATGGACGTAGGCTCGATCGTTGCACTCGGGGCGTCGACTCAGGCGCTCGTCATGGATGGCCCAAAGCTCCTAATAGTCATTGGTGTTGTGACTGTGTACGTTGTGGAACATGCAGAACGGACGGCTGCTCTTGGATGACTCTGGGTGGTAGTAGCCGCGCTTCATCTCTGGTTCAACCATGAGCATGGTCGCCCCTTTGCACTTCACGTCCTTGGCCTTGGCCTTCTTGTCTACTAGGTCTGCCACTGAGAGCCCGAGGAGCAAGAGGCACCCTTCCTCAGCTCTCGCTCACTTGGTTCCCATATTGAACATCTCCACAGTCGTGCACAGGTCCTCATGGATGGCTAGCTCCTCCTTCATCTTGATATCACGGACGCCATCGGAGAACATCTAGAGGCGAACGTTGTTGAAGTGTTGGATGTACTTCTACAGGGTTTCCCCTAGCTGCTGCTTGACACGTCGTAGGTCACCCACGGCAGGCGGGTAGTCGCGAGTACCCTGGAAGTTGGCGATGAAATGCTCGTGCATCTCGCCCCACGAGGATATCAATCCCACGGGAAGGTTCAGGAGCCACCAGCGCGTGCCATCCTTGAGAGCCATGGGAAACTAGTTCGCCATGACCTTCTCTTCGCCGTTGGCCACCTCGATGCTCAGCTCATAGAGCTGCAGCAACTCCGCATGGTCGGGGGTGCCGTCGTAGCACGGAGGAAGGTCGGGCTTGAACTTGCCTGGCCAGATGAAGCTGCGTACCTCGGGAGTGAAGGCTCGACAGCCCACGGTGGTCATGGGAGACCGTCATGGAGGTGGAGCCTGATCTTGGCAGTCGTGCGCCACCATCGCAGGCGGCGCGTGGTGTTGACGTGGTGGTGCAGGGAGGGCTGGAGCACCTTCTTGCAGCTGCTAGACGTCCTGGCAGCTTTCTTCTCCATGTGCGAGCGCCCTACACGGTAGGTCACACCATGGGGCCGCGCGGCTTGTTCCGAGGGCGATGTCTTGATGGGGAGCTGGCGGAGGTGCTCCGTGGGCTACGTCGCCCACGGTAGGTGGCCGGCGAGGCACGAGAGAGACGGCGCGAGAGAGCCCCCCAGCATCGTTGACAAGCTCGGCGATGCGGTCCAGCCAGTCCTCATAGAAGTCGTTGACGGGGCGGTAACGCAGGAGCTCGCATGCCATGAGCAATGCAGCCTGCGCGTCTGTCGGCGTGTGACGAGCGTGAGATGATGAATCGGCCGGAGTCAGTGACAGGGTGGCCGTGCATCCATCACGCCGCACGGAGGGGTGCAGCGATGAAGCTTGATGCTCGTGCCCTGCTGGGCCGGTGGTGGCGTCGGCGGTAGGAGATGGAGAACGATGGGGAGGCCTATGGACGGGGGCCGTCTGGGTGACTCGAGCGGTGAGGGCGGCTTGACGCTCGGCATGGGCTCGACGAGCATCAGCCATGGAGGCGGTGGAGCGGCGGTGGGTCGACCAATGGAAGAGAGGCTTCGACGCACCCCTACCTGGCGTGCTAAATGTCGGATTCAGGGTTCTGTTGACCCTTGAGATGTTCGAACACTGGGGTGTGTGCGAAGAACTCTCCCCTCCCAATCTGCCTGCTCAATGATTCCATGGCCGAGCTCGACGAACCCAAGGGACAAGAGACACATCGGTTTATCCTGGTTCAGGCCACCTTGCGGTGTAAGACCCTACTCCATCTTTCTGATGGATTGCCTCGAGGGGCTGAGTATGAACTAGTAAAGTGGTGGAATAGCCTCAAGATGTGAGGCCTTCTTGAGCTCGATGAGCTGGTGGATGAGAGGATGATCTGAATGATCCTGCCCCTTCTATGGTGGTGGCTAAGTTCTATTTATAGTGGCCTTGGTCCTCTTCCCAAATGCAAGACGGGAAGGGATCCCACAACAGCAAAATTTGAAGGTGGACAACTAGTACAAGTTATCCTCACAAAAGTAGTCTTCGCCTGCAAAAGCCTCTCGCGGTGACACCAAGGTGGGCTCCACGGTGACCTCCGTCCTGTCGTCCTGGCGGTCTTGGTCTTATTGCGCCGATATGGAAACCTTTGCTTGATTCCTCGGGACTCCGCATCTGCGCTTGCCTCCTTGGCACCAAACAGGAAGCTAGTACACTGTGCCCACTAGTGCCCGCCTGGCCTTGGTCGTCATGGCTCACGTCATGCGAACCTCACGAGGTGCACCTTGCCTTGATATCTCCGCTCCTCGGAAGCCATCCTAGTGAGTCCGCCCCCAGCGAGGTCTTGGTGTCGTCCGCATGGCCAGGCATGGCCCCTCGCGAGGGTCTTGGATTGTTGTTGCTGAAGCCGGGTCGTACCAGGCCGTCGATGGAGCTACGTCGCATGCCGTAGTGTAACGCCCCGAGACCGATGTGCCAGGTGTCCCCCAGTTATTCGCTGGTGTTGCCATGTCATTCCCTTGCTTGTTGCATCTTGTCATGTCATCATGTGCATTGCATAATCATGTTTTCGAAACTTGCATCCGTCCTGGCCTCCTCGTTCTCTCCGTTGTCCGTTCTAAGCCCAGACACAATTGCACGCGCCCACGGCATGTCCGAAATAGTATTTTATAAGTGGCAGGAAAATGGTCTCGGAATGGGATGAGAGTTGATGTGTGGTCTTATTATAGTGTAGATGGACCGCCTGTCAAGTTTCATCGCATTCGGAGTTCGTTTGATAGCCCAACCGTTAAACTATAGCGACATTATAGTCGGTCTAACGTCGGACGTTTTCGATCTCCGGAAATGGTTGCCGGGTTGCATTCCCCTCTCTACTCTCAGTCCACACACTTGACCTCATTCGCCTAACCCCTCTTTGCACAATGCCCACAGCCCTCCTTGCGCGCGCGTCCGAAAAGTTGTCCTGGACCCGACCCGGACTGTCGCCACCGTTGTGTCCGGATCATCCCCAAACATCTACAAAACGTCATCGTTTTCTTATTTGGGCTCCCTAACTATTTTATTCGCGACCTTCCAATTACGATCGAAGGAGTGAGGTAGCCCCTAACCTAATCCACCTAGTGTATATATATCACATCAAACCGTAAAACCTAGGAGTTTGTCCCATCGCCGCCGCCACCTGACCAAATCCCCCCTTGGGATCTCCCCTGCCCGATCCACTGATCCGGCCTTCTCCACTCGATCTACGAGATCCACGGCTTCTCTCTCTGCAGCCTCGTGTTCCCCTCCACGAGCTCAGCCCCGAGCCACTCTCGTGCCCGATGGCCTCCGCCCGCGCCGGAGCTTGCCGCCGGCGATAGCAGCAGCAACACCGACCTCCCCTCCTCCTTCTTCCTCCTTTTCCTCCTCGGTCTCCCTCTCCCTCATGCTATCTCTCTCTCTCCTTTCTCGTTGGACAGGGTGATCTCCATGGCCATGAAATGGAGCTCTGCCTCCATGGATCCTCGCTGGTGCCTCGTCCTGGACTCCTGGTGCCATCCCACGCCCGGGGCCGTCTTCGCTGCCTCCTTCATCGCGTCGCCAGCCTCGCTCGCGCCCGGATCTAGGAGCCGCGCCAAGTCCACCGCCGTCCTCTGCATCGCCCGCATGATCCCGCTGCTGCCTACTTCGCCCCATCATGTAGTGCCACCGCCGAAGATCCTCGTCGCCGGGAACCGCCTCCTCGACCCTCGGACTGGCCGGATCCGCCGCGCCCGCGGGTCCCCTGCCTCTGCATCACGCCTCTGGTCGTCTTCCGCGTCGCCGTGACCTGCTGTTGCGTCTGTTGGTGCGAGCAACACCAGGTCGCCCGCTCGCAGCACAGCCGCTCGCCCCATTGACCGCGCCTCGCTCAAGACCACGCCTGGGCTGCCTTCCGTCGATCGCCAGAGGCCCCGCCTGCCTCCCCTTCGCTAGTCCAGCCCAGCCGCAAGCCAGCGCCAGGCCTCCCTCCTCCCACCAACCGGGCCAAGCCCGATGTGAGAAGGCCCCCCTCCAGTCCCTATGCATTGTTGGGCCAACCAGATTCAGCCCGTTGCGTTTTTATTTCCTGCTGCTGCATTTAGCTATTTTCTAGAAAACTGCCGTTTTATAGATTACTCCCTCTAGTTCATGCATTTCATAACTCACCAACCGTGCATCGGATTAAAATGTTTTATATATGAAAGTTGCATAGAATTTTGTGTAGTTTCATAATATGTCATTTTCATCCATGTTTAAAATTCTTAAAATGATGTTTGTTTAAATTTGTTTAAATAACTTGCTAAAATGATTTAATTCATAACTTAATAACCGTAGCTTGGTTTTAAACAAACTTTATATGTATTTGGGGTAGAAAAATGCCTAGTTTAACATGGTGCCCTTGTTTTTCATGTTTAATAACTCTAAAATTATGTTTAGGGCAGAACAGTACCAAACCTAATATATGCACATGGGGATTTTTCCGGTCTTGTTGTTTGTTGTTCCGGCCTCATTTAACATTTAACATTTAACATTGTTGAGTACCTAACGAGAGAGAACTAAATAAGTCATGTGGTGTTTTCTTCAATATGCAACTCCGTTGCATAATGAGCTCCACTTAATTTGTAGGATTGTTTGTGCACTTTTCCATGCCATGCTTCATTAAACGGGACATGTATCATGCTCGATTGTGCATCATGCCATGTTGATGTGTTGGTTGTTTCCTATGTTGTTTGCTTCTTTCTGGTGTTGCTTCTTCGGCTTGGTTCCGATAACGTCGTGTGTGTGAGGATCCGTTCGACTACGTCCGTTTGTCTTCTTCATGGACTCGTTCTTCTTCCTTGCGGGATCTCAGGCAAGATGACCATACCCTCGAAATCACTTCTATCGTTGCTTGCTAGTTGCTCGCTCTTTTGCTATGCCTATGCTGCGATACCTACCACTTGTTTATCATGCCTCACATATTGTTGAACCAAGCCTCTAACCCACCTTGTCCTAGCAAACCGTTGTTTGGCTATGTTACCGCTTTGCTTAGCCCCTCTTATAGCGTTGTTAGTTGCAGGTGAAGATTTAAGTTTGTTCCTTGTTGGAACATGGAGATGTTGTTCCTTGTTGGAACATGTTACCTGTTGGGATATCACAATATATCTTATTTAGTTAATGCATCTATATACTTGGTAAAGGGTGGAAGGCTCGGCCTTATGCCTGGTGTTTTGTTCCACTCTTGCCGCCCTAGTTTCCGTCATATCGGTGTTATGTTCCCGGATTTTGCGTTCCTTATGCGGTTGGGTAATAATGGGAACCCCTTGACAGTTCGCCTTGAATAAAACTCCTCCAGCAATGCCCAACCTTGGTTTTACCATTTCCACTAACAACCTACCACCTTCCCTTGGGTTCTGCAGACTCAAGTGTCATCTTTATTTTAACCCCCCCCCCCCCCCCCGGGCCAGTGCTCCTCTAAGTGTTGGTCCGAACTGAGCTGCCTGCGGGGCCACCTCGGGGCAACTTGAGGTTTGGTTTTACTCGTAGCTAGTCTCATGTGAGTGTGCCCTGAGAACGAGATATGTGCAGCTCCTATCGGGATTTGTCAGCACATTCGGGCGGTGTTGCTGGTTTAGTTTTACCTTGTCGAAATATCTTGTAACCGGGATTCCGAGTCTGATCGGGTCTTCCCGCTAGAAGGAATATCCTTCGTTGACCGTGAGAGCTTGTGATGGGCTAAGTTGGGACACCCCTGCAGGGATTTGAACTTTCGAAAGCCGTGCCCGCGGTTATGGGCAGATGGGCATTTGTTAACGTCCGGTTGTAGAAAACCTGAAGTTGACCTTAATTAAAATGCATCAACCGCGTGTGTAACCGTGATGGTCTCTTTCCGGCGGAGTCCGAGAAGTGAACACGGTGTTGGTGTTATGCTTGACGTAGGTTGTTCTAGGATCACTTCTTGATCATAGTTTTATCGACCGTGCCTTGCCTTCTCTTCTCGCTCTCATTTGCGTATGTTAGTCACCAAATATGCTAGTCGCTTGCTGTAGCTCCACCTCATACCTTTACCTTACCCATAAGCTTAAATAGTCTTGATCACGAGGGTGCGAGATTGCTGAGTCCCTGTGACTCACAGATACTTCCAAAACCAGCTTGCAGGTGCCGATGAGTCCGTGCAGATGACGCAACCAAGCTCAAGGAGGAGCTCGATGAAGATCTTGTCCTTTGTGTTGTTTCGTTCTAGTTGATCAGTAGTGCAGCCCAGTTGGGGTCGATCGGGGGCCTTGTCGCTTTTGGGGTTCTTCATTTATTTTGGTTCCGTAGTCGGACCTTATGTATTCCATGGGTTGTGTGAAGATTACCTCATTTGCGACATTGCTTTCAATACGGTTATGCCTCTAAGTCATGCTTCGACACGTGGGAGATATAGCCGCATCGAGGGCGTTACACACAGGCAGGCAATTCTGGATACCCCCATTCCCAGGACGCCGACAAGCGCAGGCACCGAGTCCTGAGGCGTGAAGCAAAGGTTTCCATATCGGTGCAACAAGACCAAGACCGCCAGGATGGCAGGATGGATGTCATCGTGTAGCCCACCACGGCTCCCCCAGGAGAGGCTTTTGCAGGCGAGGACCACTTTTGTCAAGATAACTTGTACTAGTTGTCTCCCTTTGAATTTTTCCATTATGGGATCTCTTCTCGCCTATATTTGGGGAGACGACCAATGCCACAGTAAATAGGACTTAGCCACCACCATAGAGAGGAGGATCATTGAGATCATCCCCTCATCCACTAGCTCATTGAGCTCAAGAACACCTCACCCCCTGAGGCTGTTCTACCATTGTACTAGTTCATCCTCAACCCCTCGAGCCAATCCACCACAAAGCTGGAGTAGGGTATTACATCGCATGGTGGCCCGAACAAGGATAAACTGCTGTGTCCCTTGTTCATTGGGTTCGTCAAGCTAGGCCTTGGAATCATTGAGCGGGCAGACTGGGGAGTACGAGTTCTTTGCATGCACCCTAGAGTTCAAACCTCTCAAGGGTCTGCGAAACCCCCAACCAGACATAAGATGGCGAGACAAAGGAGGAGAAGAAGAAGTGGGCAGTGAGAAGATGAAGATTAGCAGGGGGATTTGCCCCTCCCCTCATATAGCAAGAGGGAGGCCAACCACCAGCCTCTGTGATCCCTAGTAATGATGATCTCCCTACATGTCGTAGGCTCTGGTCAAGTCGAACGGTTGCCAAGGTTGCATGGGGAAGCGGAGATGCCCATGTCCCTTCAAGTGCCACATGTCGACCAAGGACACAGGCAGTTGGGGCCCGCGGAGCTCCACCCTTGCCCTTTGGCTTTGCCTCGAGGCCATGTCCGAGATCGCCTTGGGCCCGGGGGCTATTGTCGGCATTCTGGGAATGGGGGTACCCAGACTTTCCTGCCTGCAGCCTGCGGCGTGGCTCTATCGACGGCCCGGTACGACCCGTCTTCAGCATCAACAACACAAGACTCTCGCGAGGGTCCAAGCATCGTGAGGGGGACGACGCCAAGACCTCCAGAATGAGTGGCCTCTTTAGGCTGGCTCCTGAGGAGCAGAGATTGCTTTGCAAGACTTCACCTTGCGAGCTTCCGATGACGCAAGCCATGACGATTGAGGCTAGGCGGGCGCCAGCGGGCGCAGTACACCAGGTTTCCTCTTTGGTGCTAAGGAGGAAAGCGCAGGCGTGGAGTCCCGAGGCATCAACCAAAGGTTTCCATTTCCATGCAACAAGATCAAGACCGCCAGGAAGGCAGGACGGAGGTCACCACGGCATCACGACCAGAAGCTTTGCTGGGGAAGACCACCTTTCATCATGATAAGATGTACTAGTTGTCTTCCTTCGAATTTGGTCGTTGTGGGATCCCTTCCCGCCTTCATTTTGGCGGAAGAGGACCAAGTCCACTATAAATATAGCATAGCCACCACCGTAGGAGTGACGGATTATTTAGACCACCCTCACCAGCTCACAGGAGCACAAGAACACACCTCCTGAGGTTGTTCCTTCTCTGTTCTAGTTCATCCTCGACCAACCTCGAGGCCAATCCACCACAAAGCAGGAATAGGGTTTTACACCGCAAGGTAGCCCGAACCTGGGTAAACTGCCTTGTTCCACTTTCCTTCTAGTTCATCAAGCTTGGTCGTCAGATCGACGAGTAGGCAGAACGAGGACGTTGAGTTCTTCACACGCACCCAAGTGTTTGAATCTATCTTGGTTTTGTGGAGCCCTGAATCCGACACCTGATGCTAGTGGGATCACCTTCTAAGCCTGGAGCCAATGGAGGTTTTGGGTATGGAGGGTGTACAGCGAATTTCTTTATGTACTTTGGAGTCACATATCTATAATCCCTCCATTCTCTTGCCCATCTTCTCTCATTCGTCTGAATGCGCACTGTGCGCTGATTTTTGTTCTCCTTGCCATGAGTTGCTTCATCAGGAGTACAATATTCATCATAGATCTCTTATGGGATATCAAACGTTGTATTTGTTTCTAGCCTCTTTCCTCCCTTCTGAGGTCTTTTACCTTCAGCCATTTTCTTCACTTAAGGATTTTGAGCAATTGAAGTTTCTGAGTAGGTATGGAATTTGTCTTTGAGGAATGCTGCAAATGAGTTAAGTTGATGAGAACCTACTGATTCAGCAGTGGACATGTGTACCTGTGAACAGGGTATAGGTGCGAAGAATTTGGAGAGGTCATATCCATTCTCAGAAATTTTTCAAAAGTATCAAGTTTGAGAAATTTGACCATGGGTGTCTTGAGGAATTTCACTATGCGTTTGTGACATAGGTTCTAGAGTTGTATAGATTTGAATATCCACACATTTTAGGAATCTTGAAGAAAAACATAGCTTAGAGAAACACATCGAGAACAGATGCAACAGGGTGTTTAAGGATATGGTAGTTAAAGAATAAACACCTTTTGAATATTTTATTGAAATAATCAGAATCAACTAGGGCAGTAAAATCAGATTTTAATTGAGATAATTAGATTTATGCCCCTAGTTGTGTCCCACTCGGCTGTTTTACCCCTAATTTCCAAAATTCACCCCTTCTGTCCAATTCACTTCGCTCCTTTTATGGCTTTTCCCTTTGACCGTTTGACCGTCAGTTTGAAAACTTCATAACTAATTCATACTAAATCAGAAAAATGCAAATAAGATACCAAAATGTTCGGAAAAACATCACCTATATGTCAGTGTCATTTGCATTCATGAAAAAAGTGTTCGAAAGTGCCCATCCGAGTTTTAGCTCTTATGCTACCACCATGAATAGTAAAATCTAAAAATTTTCAAATAATTCAAAAAAATTGGTGGCAAAGAATGAGAAATTTTTTAAGTGCTCGCCAAGTTTCGTTAGGGAATGACATTCATGGGTGCCAGGAGAAAAAACAATCAACACTCCAAAATAGATTATTTGTTTTCCATGACTTCCACGAATGTCGTCCCCTTATGAAACTTGACAAGCACTTAGACCATTTTTCGTTCTTTGCCACCATATTTTGTTTCGAATTTTTTTGAATTTTTTAGATTTTACTATTCATGGTGGTATCAAAAGAGCTAAAACTCAGATCAGCACTTTCCAACACTTTTTCATGAATCCAAGTGACACTGACATATAGGTGATGTTTTTTTGAATAGTTTGGTATCTTATTTGCATTTTTCGGATTCAGTATGAATTAGTTATGAAGTTTTCAAACTGTCAGTCAAACGGTTAAAGGGCAAAAGCATAAGAGGAGCAAAGTGACTTGGACTGAACCGGTGACTTTTGGAAATTAGGGGTAAAACAGACGAGTCGGACACAACTAGGGGCATAAATCTAATTATCCCATTTTAATTACCCTAGATGACGAAAACGACGAACTGGGAGTTGAAGGGGAGAAGTTCGTCCGTTCAGAACTTCCACGCCCTAAATTAGTGGCGGAAGACAGCTATGGCGGCGGCAGAGTGAGGATTTTCACAGCCGCCACGAGTACGATGGCAACGAGATTGAGGCAGTGAACCTCTTCCTCACCGGTGACGATGGAGAGTAGCGGCGGCTGTCGGATTTCAGGTTCCGCAGACCCTTGACAGGTTCGAACTCTGGAGTGCGTGCGATGAACTCGACCTCCCTAGTCTGCCTACTCGCCAATCTCACAGCCTAGCTCAATGAACGGGAAGGACACGGGACACATCAGTTTACCCAGTTTCGGACCACCTTGCGGTGTAAGACCCTACTCCTGCTTTGTGGTGGATTGGCCTCTAGGGGCTGAGGATGAACTAGTATAGTGGGGGAACAACCTCAAGAGGAGGAGTGTTCTTGTGCTCGAGTGAGCTGGTGAGTGTGAGGATGGAATGGATCTGATCTGGCCTCTCAATCTCTCTTCCTTTCTCTGGTAGTGGCTAGGTCCGATTTATAGTGGCCTTGATCCTCTTCCCAAATGAAGGTGGGAAGGGATCCCACAACGACCAAATTCAAAGGGAGACAACTAGTACATTCTATCCTAACAAATGTAGTCTTTGCCTGCAAAAGCCTCTGGTCGTGACACCGTGGTGGGCTCGATGATGACCTCAGTCCCAGCGTCCTGGCGGTCTTTGGTGTCGTTGCACTGGAATGGAAACCTTAGGCTGATTCATCGGGACTCCGTGCCTACTCTTGCCTCTTTAGCACTGAAGAGGAAGCTAGTGCTCTGCGCCCGCTGTCGACCGCCTGGCCTTGGTCATCATGGCTCGCGTCATCCAAACCTCGCAAGGTGAGGCTTGCATAGAAATCTCCGCTCCTTAGGAGCCAGCCTGAGGAGGCCGCTCCTCGTGGAGGTCTTGGTGTCATTCCCTCGCGAGGCATGGCCCCTCCCGAGGGTCTTGAGTTGTTGATGTTTAAGCTGGGCCGTACCAGGCCCTTGACGAAGCCACGTTGTGGGCCGCAAGCAGGCAAGTCTGGGTGCACCCGTTTCCAGAACACTGATAGTAGCCCCGGGGCCCAAGCCGCGCTCGAACTTGGATTCAAGGCGAATATAAAGGGCAAGTGCGGAGCACTACGGGCCCTAACTGCCTGCGGCCTTAGTCGATGCATGGCGATTGATGGGACGTGGGCGTATCCGCTTCCCCATGCTACCTCGGCAACTGTTCGACTTGACGAGACCCTGCTGCATACAGAGAAAACCATCATTGTGTGCGATCATGGAGGCCGGCGGTTGGCCTCCCTCCAGTTAGGGGAGGGGCAGAGCCCCCATGATTCATCTCCATCTTCTTGCCGCCCGCTCCTTCTTCTTCCTCTTCTCAACTACTTGCTGAAGTTCTCATGGTGCCGAAGAAGAAGTTCTCCACCGCTGAGAAGGGGAAGGCCCCCAAGGAGGGACCGGATTCACCATTGCCCAAAGGGGTCACGGACGTCCCCGCAAGTACCCTGCAATCCCGGAGGTGGTCCCCCAGGGGTGCAGGCGCACTCCTCCAAGGGCGGGCGCTGCCTCTGGCGGCCGTGGCGGCGCTTCTTCTTGCGGCGCGCGGCGCCGAGGCCGGGGCAACTCCTGTGATGAGGGAAGGCGCGGCATAGTTTCCTGACCTCCACGGCAGCGCTTCCACTCAGCCGACGTGTTCCCAGAGTTCATCGTGTAGTCAGAGAGGCCCACGGTCACCTGGCTCCCGCTCCCGCGTTTCTTTGCGGGTGCGCTTCCGATTGCAGGGCTTGACAGCCTCTGGTTGCAAGCGGATGGCTGTTGTAGCAGGGCCTCATGGGCTGGGGTCGATGTTACCTCCACCAGGAACGTGTCCATGACCCACGGCTGGCCGGCGTTTCCCCATGACCCACATGAGCAAGAGGTGCACTCTTCACTTCAAGTACAATGACCTCGCGACCCTCTATGTGACGGTATTTGGGGAAGACGGCCGCCGCGCGGGGTGCTGCCCCGAATATGGCAGCAGCGACGATGAGCTTGGCCTTGATGATGGTCGCGACAACAATGAGGGTGAGCTTTCCCTTGGCGATGGCCACGCCAGCCCCAGCGGCGGTTGCTCCTCCTCATGCGAGAGCACCAGTAGCAGCGGCTATGATAAGCAACCCCGCCCCCGGGCTCGGATCGGTCAAGGCGACGGGCCATCTCACCGTTGTGCTCCGGTGAAGCGGGAGGAAGGCTCGGACTGAGCTTTGGACATTGATGGAGCCCGGCCTCGGGAGCTGCTGCAGGCATGCGGCTTGGTTTTGTTTAACCTTTCCTTTCTCCTGCATTTTGAAAAAAATAGAACTCCCCGATGGGCGTGTAAAGAACCATGGCACTTATGCCACTATGCTATGTTTACTATTTTGATGTTATGCCATGATATCTATGTTCTGAGTAAGTGTGGTTAGGGTAACTTAGCTCGATATGCTTGTGGTACTTTCCCACCTCACGAGGGCGCGTCCTACGACGTCTAGCGAAGCTCCCTTCCTGATCACTCAGGAGCTATCAGCCTCAGGATACATTGTAGAGCTACAGAGTTATTAGAAATCTTGAGGGGTGCCTTGTTCTTCCTTGTGCGAGCCCCCAGGCGTGGGTTAGTTGTGGCTTAGTGCACCACGTCGCGCTGCCCGGGGGGGCACGGACTAAAGACGGTGCGCATGTCCACGAGCTCGTTCGAGAGCGTCGCGTGAGGATTAAGAAAGCCGAAGCACTAGGGCAACAGGGTTTCAGTGAGGTGTGCTTGCGTGCGGGCGAGCCCAAATGAGCACACTTGTGTAGCCCCCACGCGTGAGATGCCTGAGGAGTAGCGACGGGCAACTGCCGCTCTTCCGGGCCAAGACTGAGAGGTGAGCGAAGAAAGAGGAGAAAAATTCCAACTTTGGCGAGCAAAAACGTGAAAACTCAAAATTCCATTAAGAAGTTGCAAACTAGCTACAAAAAACAAGCAAAAGAACAGCCGCGTCTGGCATCTAGTCTAGTCTTCTCACAAGCGTGGAGCTAAGTGCTGCCACTAGGACGTGGGAGGGAGCCCCCATGAGGCCCGCGGGCGACACTCGGGAGACTTCGATGCATGTACATCCCCACTCATTATTACGTGAGAGCGTCTCGGGCAGAGACCTTCACAGGCTTGGGGCCTTGCTTAATGGGTAGAACTTCCGAAGGTGTTGGATGTTCCAAGAGTTCTGGATGGGGATCCCCACCTATGTCTCTAGGCGTGCGGTGGTAGGCCTGGAGACACGGGCTATCCTGAACAGGCCTTCCCTCATGGGCGAGAGTTTATCTAGCCCGTCCCTGGAGAGCACCCGCCTTAGGACGAGATCACCCACCTCGAGCGTCCTGGAGTGGATGTTGCGACAGTGGTACCGCAGCAATGCCTGCTGGTACCTCGCTGCTTGGAGCGAGGCTTGGCAGCGGCGTTCCTCCCCCAGGACGAGGTCCATCCCCTGCGAGGACTTCTGGCGTGCGTCGTCAAATGCCAAGACCCGCGCACAGCGATGCCTGACCTCGTGAGGGAGAACCGCTTCAGCTCTGTAGATGAGGAAGAATGGAGTTTCGACTGTTGGCTTGGTTGTGGTATTGCAATGGACCACAGTACGGACTGGAGTTCGTCGAGCCAGCCCCTGCCGTAGGCCTCGAGCTTCTTATTGAAGGTTCTTGCCTTGAGGCCTCTCAGGACCTCCGCGTTGGTGCCCTCGGCCTGGCCATTGCTCCCGGGGTGTGCCATTGAGGCGTAACACATCTACATTCCAAGGTTAGCACAATATGGTTTGAAAAGGTTGCTAGTGAACCATGAGCCGTTGTTGGTGATGATGCGATTAGGGACCCCGAACCGGCTCGTGAGGCCCTTGATGAACTTGACTGCCAAGCCGGATGGAATGGAGTGGACTGCCTCCACCTCCGCCCATTTGGTGAATTTGTTGATGACGACGTAGAGGTAGCAGTAGCCCCCGGGCACTTGAGGGAAGAGGCCCAAGATCTCTAGCACCCAGACCGCAAACGGCCATGAGAGCGGGATGGTCTGGAGACCCTAAGCAGGCTGGTGGATCTGCTTGGCATGGAATTGGCAAGCTTCGCAGGATCTCACCAGCTTCAGTAGAGTCGTTGAGCACCGTGAGCCAGTAGAATCCACTACGGAATGCCTTGCCCATGAGCGTGCGCGACGAAGGGTGATGCCCGCAGTCCCCGGCGTGTATGTCAGCCAGCAGCTCGTGTCCTTGCTCCCTGGAGATGCCCCACAAAGAGGCGTTGTTTGGCCGCTTCCGATAGAGCTCATCGTCCTGAATGCAATAGGCAGTGGCCTGGCGAGCCACGTGCTCCGCGTCTTCCTCCTCCATCAGGGACCCCTGAAGTAGGTATGACTTGAACTCCTCGGTCCCGCACTCCTCCTGAGGCTCAAGCACGAGGAGTAGACGTGCTCCCGAGGTTCGGCCGAAAGCTGGGATCTCGAGAGGGGTGCTAGGGGGAGCTCCTCTGGTGGCAATGCTGGTTCCGCAGCAGGAGGTGCTGCTAACGGCTTGAAGAGCTGCTCCTCAAAGACGACAGGCTCCTGAGGCAAGCGACGGGATGCCCTCTTAGCAATGTCATCTGCTTCCTTGTTCATGCTGCGCGGCATGTTCTACAATTCCAGGCTCAAGAATTTTTTCTCAATTTTGTGTACCTCCGCAAGGTATACCTCCATGTGTTCGTCCTTCGGCTCGTACACTTTGTTGGAGAAGTTGCCAAGGAGTTGGGAGTCGCCCTTGATGGTGAGGCGCTTCACTCCCAAGGCTGTCGCGGCCTTGAGACTGGCGATCAGGCCTTCATACTCTGCGATGTTGTTGGAGACCTTCTTGCCCTGCAGGAAGCATAGCTACATGGCATAGTAGAGCTTGTCCTGGGTGGGCGAGATCAGCACGACTCCAGCCCCCATGCCCTGACGTGCGAATGCACCGTCGAAGTACATGATTCGGCCATTTGGTAGCTCGCTTCCCGGCGGGAGGGGTCGATCCTCGCCCATTCCCGGCCCTGGGGCATTGGACCATTCCGCCACGAAGTCGTTGAGCACTGCACCCTTGATGACTTTGGTGGTGCTGAACTCCAACTGAAAAGCCTGCAGTTCGATGTTCCATTTGGTGACTATCCCCACCACATTGGGGCTCCTGAGCACTCTCTAAAGTGGGTAAGCCGAGACAACTTTGATGGGGTGGCCTTGGATGTAGTGGCGCAGTTTGCGGGAGGCGACAAGAAGCGCGAGAAAGAGCTTTTGCGGCATGGGGTAGTGTGCCTCTGCATCGCGCAACACTGTGTTGACGAAGTACACCGGGTGCTCGATGAGGGCGGAAGTGTTGGTGGTGTCTTGTGCCTCCTGAGGCCCGATGGCCTTAGGAGCTTGGTCGCTTGTTGGGGCACCCGAGGCCTCAAGAGCACCGTCGTAAGGGGCTTGGTTAGCTGTTGGATAGCCGAGGCCTCAGGAGCGCCGTCCTGAAGCCGCTGCGTTTCAACCGGTTGTCGGGTGCTGCTTCATGAGCCCTTGGCCAGGCACTCCTCCCGGACTACCACCAGCGCTCCACTGGCCAAGTGAGGCGTGGCGGCCAGGTAGAGCACCAAGGGCTGGAGGGGGCATGATGCTACCATCACCGGCGGGCTGGTGAGGTACTTCTTGAGGTCTTGGAACGCCGCGTCAGCCTCCGGAATCAAATCGAATGGTCCTTTCTTTTTCATCAGCTTGAAAAATGGGAAGGCGCGTTGTCCCAGCTTGGAGATGAAGCGCCCTAGCAAGGTCACACAGCCCGCCAGCTTCTGCATCTCCTTGATGGTTAGGGGCGGGCTCATCCTATCCAGGTGCCTTTCACCAAGGATACCGTTAACCGGTTAAACTTTTGCTAATGGTGGAATTGCCAAACCATTGTGCATGCCGAAAAAGAAGCCAAGTTCGATTCAATAATTACCTTTATTTTGTCTCTATCTTTGGAATGAATCAAAATCAGAAGAAAAGCAAGGCCATTGCGTTGACCTTCTCTGGGTTCGTCTGGATTCCCCTGTGCGACACCAGAAAGCACAATAGCTTGCCGGAGGGGACGCAAAACACACTTTTCTCTGGATTGAGTTGGAGATCTACCTTGCGCAGACTGGCAAATGTTTCTTCCAGGTCTCTGATAAGGTTCCTTTCCTCCTAAGATTACACCACTATGTCGTCGACGTAGGCCTCGGTGTTCCTCCCGAGCTGCTGGCCCAAAGCGATGTGCTTCGGCCACATGAAAGTTGCCCCGGCGTTATGCATCCCAAACAGCATGAAGGTGTAGCAATACACCCTACATGGGGTCAAGAAGGTTGTCTTCTCAACGTCCTGCACCGCCTTCTTGATTTGGTGGTGGCCTGATAAGGTGTCTAGAAAGCACAACACGTCGCACTCGGTGGTGGAGTCGACGGTACGATCAATGTGCGGAAGCAGGAAAGGGTCTTGAGGGCAAGCCTTGTTGAGGTTGATGAAATCGACACACATGCGATCCTTCCTGCCTTTGTTGGGGACAATGACCGGGTTTGCCAGCCATTCCGGGTACCGCACCTTCCGAATGACACTAGATTCTTGTAGTTTGCCTGTTCCCTGGACGATGAAAGACTACTTCTCCACGGACTACCACCGCGCCTTCTGCTTCACCGGGCGAAGGTTAGGGCATACCCTCAGGTGATGCTTGATTATCCCCCTCGGGATTCCGATTAGATCCTTGGGCTCCCATGCGGACACATTCTTGT
Organism: Triticum urartu; assembly: GCF_056163025.1. NCBI lineage: Eukaryota > Viridiplantae > Streptophyta > Magnoliopsida > Poales > Poaceae > Triticum > Triticum urartu. The sequence continues at coordinate 185,568,674 of NC_141873.1, read as the reverse complement.
TCTTCTGCAAGAAGCTGACCAACGCCTCATCTTGATCTGGAGGGAGGCCGGCACCTATGGAGAAGGTGGCGCCCGATGCCCCGTCTTCATCAACTGGCACCTGCTTTGTCTTGGCGCGATCTTGGGAGAAGAGTTGCTTCTTTTTCGCTGGCGCAGCCCCAGGAGCCTCCGGGGCTCCCTCCTTATCTCGCTGCGCAGCCGCTGCGGCCCTGAAGGCGAGCTTGAGGGCCAACAAGGCTTCCTTGGTGTCCCCTTCCATCGTGAGGACGCCGCTGCTCCCCGGCATCTTCATGAGATTGTAGGCAGGGTGAGTTGCTGCCATGAACTTGGCCAAGTCTGGGTCCCCGAGGATGGCATTGTACAGGAGGCCAATGCGGGCGATGTCAAAGTCGATAAGCTCGATGCGGTAGTTGTCGCGGGTGCCTAAGGTGACGGGGAGGCAGATCTACCCCAGGGGGCAGGTGGTGCCATCGAGGACCCCGAAGAAGGGCTTGGTGGGGCGGAGCCGGCCATGGGGCACGTGAAGCAAGCTGAATGCTTCCACATAGAGCACATTGAGGCCGACTCCGCCGTCCATGAGGCTCTTGGTGACTGCCATATTGTAGATGGTGGCGGTGCAGAGCATCGGGAGCATGCCGGCACCTGCGGTGGTTGCGGGGTGGTCTCTCGATTCGAAGGTGAGGTCAGCCTTAGGCGGCGCTCAGTCCGGAGGAGCCCCTGCCACGCGTGGGTGGCACCCACCTCGTGAAAGAACTACTTGACGTGCCGGTCCGAGAGCGGTGCTTGCGAACCACCGAGCAGGGTTGCGACGGCATGGGGCGCCGGTGCCACGAAGCGTGCGACGAAGAGGTCGCGCAGCTCCTCCCAGGAGGCCACAGAACATGTTGGCAAGCTAAGAATCCAGGCACGCGGCACGCCTGCAAGGGCAATGGTAAGCTAGTTGGCCATGGCCTTGTCGTCGCTGCCTGCCTCCAACACAGCCTCCTCGTATGCCCGGAGAAAACCTGCCGGGTCTGCCACACTGTCGTATCGGGGCGGCAGCTTCGGCCTGAATTGGGGTGGGCACTGCACCCACTGTAGGGCGAGGTTGGAAGCTCGGAGGCCCTCGGCTCCCCTAAAAATGCACATTGGGAAGGTCGATGGAGGCGTGTCTGCCATGAGAGCCCGGTAGCAGAGTGCAGCAGAAAGAAGGGCGGATCTCCGACAGACCCCTAGCTGGTGCGCCAAATGTCATATTTCAGGTTCCGCAGACCCTTCAGAGGTTCGAACTCTGGGGTGCGTGCGAAGAACTCGACCAACCTAGTGTGTCTACTTGCCAGTCTCATGGCCTAGCTCGATGATCTGGATGGAAACGGGACACAACATTTTACCCAGGCTCGGGCCACCAGGCGGTGTGATGACCCACAAGTATAGGGGATCTATCGTAGTCCTTCTGATAAGTAAGAGTGTCGAACCCAACGAGGAGCAGAAGGAAATGATAAGCAGTTTCCAGCAAAGTATTCTGTGCAAGTACTGAAATAAGTGGTAACAAATAGTTTTGTGATAGGATAATTTGTAACGAGCAACAAGTAACAAAAGTAAAAAAAGTGCAGCAAGGTGGCCCAATCCTTTTGTAGCAAAGGACAAGCCTGGACAAACTCTTATATGATGTAAAGCGCTCCCGAGGACACATGGGAATATCGTCAAGCTAGTTTGCATCACGTTCATATGATTCGCGTTCGGTACTTTGATAATTTGGTATGTGGGTGGACCAGTGCTTGGGTGCTGTACTTACTTGGACAAACATCCCACTTATGATTAACCTCTAGTGCAAGCATCCGCAAATACAACAAAAGTATGATGGTAAACCTAACCATAGCATGAAACATAAGGATCCAAATCAGCCCCTTACGAAGCAACGCATAAACTAGGGTTTAAGCTTCTGTCACTCTAGCAATCCATCATCTACTTATTACTTCCCGATGCCTTCCTCTAGGCCCAAATAATGGTGAAGTGTTATGTATTCGACGTTCACATAACACCACTAGAGGAGAGACAACATACATCTCATCAAAATATCGAACGAATACCAAATTCACATGACTACTAGTAGCAAGACTTCTCCCATGTCCTCAGGAACAAAAGTAACTACTCACAAAGCATAAACATGTTCATAATCACAGGGGTATTAATATGCATATAGGATCTAAACATATGATCTTCCCCCAATTAAACCAACTAGCATCAACTACAAGGAGTAATTAACACTACTAGCAAGCTACTAGCACTAATCCCGGACTTGGAGACAATAATTGGATACAAGAGATGAACTAGGGTTTTGAGATGAGATGGTGCTGATGAAGATGTTGATGGAGATTGCCCTCTCTTGATGAGAGGAGCGTTGGTGATGACGATGGCGATGATTTCCCCCTCCGGGAGGGAAGTTTCCCCAGCTGAACAACTCCGCCAGAGCCCTAGATTGATTCTTCCAAGGTTTCGCCTCGTGGTGGCGGAGTTTCGTCCGAGAAGATGGCTTATGATTTTTTCCCATCGAAAGACTCCATATAGCAGAAGATTGCCACTGGAGGGCCACCAGGGGGCCCACGAGGTAGGGGGAAGGGTGTGGACCCCCTAGTGAGGTTCTTGCGCTCAGTATTTTTTATATATTTGGAAAACTTCATCCGTGATGTTTCAGGACTTTTGGAGCTGTGCAGAATAGGTCTCTAATATTTGTTCCTTTGCCAGCCCAGAATCCCAGCTGCCAGCATTCTCCCTCTTTATGTAAAACTTGTAAAATAAGAGAGAATAGGCATAAGTATTGTGACATAATGTGTAATAATAGCCCATAATGCAATAAATATTGATATAAAAGCATGATGAAAAATGGACGTATCAACTCCCCCAAGCATAGACCTCGCTTGTCCTCAAGCGAAAAGCCGAAATCAAAAAATATGTCCACATGTTTAGAGATAGAGGTGTCGATAAAAATAAAATACGAACATGAGGGCATCATGATCATTCTTAGAACAACAACTTACATAATTCTTTGTCATATAATATCTGATGCTAGAGTAATAATTCAATCACAATATCAAGTATGAATCGTAAACTTCATTGAAAACTAACAGACTACAATCTCGGTCATTGAAGCAATTGCAATTTATCATAACATAGGAAAGAGTCAATGTATAAGAGCTTTTCAGCAAGTCCACATACTCAACTATCATATAATCTTTCACAATTGCTGACACTCACGCAATACTTATGGGTATGGAGTTTTAATCGAACACAGAGAAAGATAGGGGCTTATAGTTTTGCCTCCCAACATTTTACCTCAAGGGTAATGTCAACAGTAATAGTTCATGAAAACTCACATCCAATTAGGCATATATACCAGGATCTTTCCAACATATTGTGCTTGCCAAAGGATAAAATGTAAAAAGGAAGGGTGAAGATCACCATGACTCTTGTGCAATGTAGGAGATAAAAGTAAAAGATAGGCCCTTCGCAGAGGGAAGCAGAGGTTGTCATGCGCTTTTATGGGTTGGATGCACAAAATCTTAATGCGGAAGAACGTCACTTTATATTGCCACTTGTGATATGGACCTTTATTATGCAGTCTGTCGCTTTTATTACTTCCATATCACATGCTCGTACAAAGCTTATTTCCTCCGCACCAATCAATCATATATATTTAGAGAGCAATTTTTATTGCTTGCACCAATGACAACTTACTTGATGGATCTTACTCAATCCATAGGTAGATATGGTGGACTCTTATGGCAAGACTGGTTTAAGGGTGTTTGGAAGCACAAGTAGTATCTCTACTTGGTGCAATGAATTTGGGTAGTATGAGGGGGAAAGGCAAGCTCATCAAGTTGGAAGATCCAAGACAATATAATTTATCTCAGATGTAAGAAAACATAACCCATTACGTTGCTTCCTTGTCCAATGTCAACTCTTTAGCATGTTATATTTTAATGAGTGCTCACAATCATAAAAGATGTCCATGATAGTGTATTTATATGTGAAGACCTCTCTTTCTTTATTACTTACTATTAATTGCAACGATGACCAAAACTGTGTTTGTCAACCCTCAATAACTTTTATTCATCATACTCTTTCTATGTGAGCTCATTACTCTCCATAAGACTCATATGATCTCTTTGTTTCTTTTTATTTCTTTCTCTTTTCTTTTATTCCTTTAGGATCATGGCAAAATAATCAAGCCCTTAACTCAACACTAATCTTTATTATATAGCTCACGGACTCGATTACATAGAAGGATAATGAAGCAAAACTCACAACTAGATCATACTAAGAAATTTTATTCTGCTAGATCAAGATACTACCAAAAGGATCGAACTGAGAAAAACGGTAAAGATAGAGTGATGGTGATATGATACCGGGGCACTCCCCCAAGCTTGGCAGTTGCCAAGTGGAGTGCCCATACCAGATACTCAATTCTTCTTTGTTGGTAGAGACGGTGGAGATTTTGTGATGGCATAGGCTTCTTCCTTGATTTGCATTTGAGGACAGAACTTTGGTCCCTTAGGTCCTCGATCTCCTGCTCCAAGCTCAGTATCTTTTTTCATAGTTCCTGCTTGTTCACCTGCAAGAGGTGAAAAGGGATAAACTCGATCTTAGGTTTCTTTACCCTATCCAGGAGGCTTGACTTTTTGATCTCCACATGCATGTCCCCAGGTTGAGGTAGTGGGACTTCATCTTCATCTGAGCTCGTCTACTCCTTTCCCTTGGGTTCATAGTCCTCTTCTCCTTCCGTAGTCCAACCACAATGCTCCACATCCCCATAGACCTTAGGATCTGCAAGGTAATCAGCCACATAGCTTTCTCCTTTCGAATCCTAGGATGACATGTTGCTCTATCTGCAGCAGGACAGCTCAAAACGAAGGCAAGAGATTTTTGCGCGATACAGGATTCAAAACCACCGGGAGATTATATAATAAATTTTAACGACCAAAATACGTGTCGTGTACGAAAACGGAGTCCGGAGAGCAAACGAGGTGCCCACGAGGTAGGGGGCGCACCCTGTAGGGTAGGGCGTGCCCTCCACCCTCGTGGAGCCCTCGTGTCCTTCCAGGACTGCTGCTTATTTTTTATTTTTCTAAAAATTCCAAAACGGAGAAATATTGCCTTAAAAACTATTTTGGAGTCGATTTACTTACCGTACCACATACCTATTCCTTTTCGGAGTCTGAAACGTCCCAGAAAGTGTCCCTTATGTATTCCTTCGGGGCTACGGTTTCAATAACATTGGTTTCAACATTTATGGGATTACCTAAGATATAGTGTTTGATTCTTTAACCATTCACCACCTTCGGATTGGTGCCTTCGAAGTTGTTGATTTTTATGGCACCAGAATGATAGACCTCCTCGATAACGTAAGGACCTTCCCTTTTAGAGAGGAGTTTTCCTGCAAAAAATCTTAAACGAGAGTTGTATAACAATACATAGTCACCTACATTAAACTCACGCTTTTGTATTCTTTTGTCATGCCATCTTTTAACTTTTTCTTTAAACAACTTGGCATTTTCGTAGGCTTGGGTTCTCCATTCATCAAGTGAGCTAATATGAAATAACCTCTTCTCACCAGCAAGTTTAAAATCATAATTAAGTTCTTTAATACCCCAATAAGCCTTGTGTTCTAGTTCGAGAGGTAAGTGACATTCTTTTCCCTAGACCATTTTATACGGAGACATACCCATAGCATTTTTATATGCAGTTCTATAGGCCCATAATGCATCATCAAGTTTATTGGACCAATTCTTTCTAGACCTATTAACAGTATTTTGCAAAATTAATTTGAGTTCTCTATTGCTCAATTATACTTGACCACTAGACTGAGGGTGATAAGGAGATGCAATTCTATGATTAACATCATATTTAGCAAGCATTTTACGGAAAGCACCATGAATAAAATGTGAACCACCATCAGCCATTAAATATCTAGGGACTCCAAATCTTGGGAAAATAACTTCTTTAAGAATTTTAATAGAAGTGTTATGATCAGCACTACTAGTTGGAATAGCTTCTACCCACTTAGTAACGTAATCAACAGCAACTAAAATATGTGTATAACCATTAGAGGAAGGAAAAGGTCCCATATAGTCAAAGCCCCAAACATCAAATGGTTCAATAATAAGTGAATAATTCATAGGCATTTCTTGACGTCTACCAATATTACCAATTCTTTGACATTCATCACAAGATAAGACAAACTTATGGGCATCCTTGAAGAGAGTAGGCCAATGAAAACCAGATTGCAGTACCTTATGCGCAGTTCTATCTCCAGCATGGTGTCCTCCATAAGCTTCAGAGTGACACTTGCGTAGGATCTGTTCATGTTCATGCTCAGGTACACAACTTCTAATAACACCATCTCCTCCTTCTTTATAAAGATGTGGGTCATCCCAAAAGTAATGTCTCAAATCATAGAAGAACTTTTTCTTTTGCTGGTATGTGGAACTAGGTGGTATAAACTTAGCAACAATGTAATTAGCATAATCAGCATAGCATGGAGCAGTATGAGAAGCATTTATGACATTTAATTGCTTATCAGGAAAGCTATCATCAATAGGTAGTTGGTCATCAAGCACATTTTCTAACCTAGACAAGTTGTCTGCAATGGGGTTCTCAGCTCCTTTTCTATCAACAATGTGCAAATCAAATTCTTGTAGTAAGAGAACCCATCTATTAATTCTAGGTTTAGCACCTTTCTTTTCCATAAGATATTTAATAGTAGCATGATCAGTGTGAATAGTTACTTTAGAATCAACAATATAAGGTCTAAACTTATCACAAGCAAATACAACTGCTAAGAATTCTTTTTCAGTAGTAGCATAATTTCTTTGAGCATTGTCTAGAGTTTTACTAGCATATTGAATAACATTTAGTTTCTTATAAACTATTTGTGCTAGAACAGCACCTACAGCATAATCACTAGCATCACACATAATTTAAAAGGGTAAATTCCAATCAGGTGGCTGAACAATAGGTGCAGAGATCAATGCTTTCTTAAGTATTTCAAATGCTTCTACACAATCATCATCAAAGACAAATGGTATATATTTTTGTAATAAATTAGTCAGAAGCTGAGAGATTTTTGAGAAGTTCTTAATGAACCTCCTATAAAAACCGGCATGACCAAGGAAGCTTCTTATACCTTTGGTGTCCTTGGGACATGGCATCTTTTCAATAGCATCAACCTTGGCTTTATCAACTTCAATACCTCTTTCAGAAACTTTATGCCCCAAGACAATACCTTCATTAACCATAAAGTGGCACTTTTCCCAATTCAAGACAAGATTAGTTTCTTCACATCTCTGCAAAACTCGATCAAGGTTGCTCAAGCAATCATCAAAAGAAGATCCATAGACAGAAAAGTCATCCATGAAAACCTCACAAATCATTTCACAAAAGTCAGAGAATATAGCCATCATGCATCTTTGAAAGGTAGCAGGTGCATTACATAAACCAAAAGGCATACGTCTATAAGCAAAAGTACCAAAAGGGCATGTAAAAGTAGTCTTTGATTGATCTTTGGCTGACACATGTATTTGAGAGAAACCAGAATAACCATCTAGAAAGCAAAAATGTGTATGTTTGGATAATATTTCTAGCATTTGATCAATAAAAGGTAAGGGGTAATGATCTTTTTTAGTAGCCTTATTTAATTTGCGGAAATCAATTACCATCCTATAACCTGTAATAATTCTTTGAGGAATCAATTCATCTTTATCATTAGGAACAACAGTAATACCTTCCTTCTTAGGGACACAATGGACGGGGCTCACCCACTGACTATCAGCAACGGGATAAATTATACCTGCCTCAAGGAGCTTTAGTATCTCCTTTCTTACCACTTCTTTCGTTTTAGGATTCAGTCGGCGTTGATGATCACAAACTGGTTTAGCATCTTCTTCCAAATTAATTTGACGTTGACATAGAGTGGGACTAATGCCCTTAAGATCATCAAGAGTATACCCAATAGAAGCATGGTGCTTCTTCAGAGTTTTCAATAATCTCTCTTCTTCATGTTCTGAAAGGTTAGCACTAATAGTAACAGGATATATCTTTTTCTCATCAAGATAAGCATATTTAAGAGTATCAAGTAACGGTTTAAGCTCAAACACAGGATCACCCTTGGGTGGAGGAGGATCCCCTAGGATTTCAACAGGTAAATTATTTTCAGAATAGGTTCCTGTTTAAAGAATACTTCATCTAATTCCCTTGTTTCATTCATAAACATATTGTTTTCATGGTCTAGCAGATATTGTTCTAAAGGATCACTAGGAGGTACGACAATAGAAGCAAGACCAATAATTTCATCCTTACTAGGTAATTCTTCTTCACGGTGTTGTCTACTAAATTTAGAAAAATTAAATTCATGAGTCATATCATCTAAACCTACAGTAACAACATCTCTTTTGCAATCTATGGTAGCATTAACAGTATTTAAGAAGGGTCTACCAAATATAATGGGACAAAAGCTATCTTGTGGGGAACCAAGAACAAGAAAATCAGCAGGATATTTAGTTTTCCCACACAGGACTTCAACATCTCTAACAATTCCCATTGGTGAAATAGTATCTCTATTGGCAAGTTTAATTGTGACATCAATATCTTCCATCTCAGCAGGTGCAATATCATGCATAACTTCTTTGTATAAGGATTAAGATATTGCACTAACACTGGCACCCATATCACATAAGCCATGATAACAATGATCTCCCATTTTAACAGAAATAACAGGCATGCCTACTACAGGTCTAGGTTTATCTTTATCACAGGGTTTAGCAATTCTAGCAGTTTCATTACAGAAATAAATAACATGCCCATCAATATTATCAGACAAGAGATCTTTAACAATAGCAATATTAGGTTCAACTTTAACTTGCTCAGGAGGTGTATATGTTTTAATATTGCTTTTACGAACCACAGTTGAAGCTTTAGCATGATCCTTTATCCTAACAGGTAAAGGTGGTTTCTCAACATAAGAAGTAGGAACAATAGGATCATTATAAGTAATAGTCTTTTCTTCAACTTTAATAGGTGCAACTACTTTTACTTCTACGGGAGGATGATATTTAAACCACTTCTCCTTGGGGAGATCAACATAAGTAGCAAAAGATTCACAGAAAGAAGCTACTATCTTAGAGTTAAGTCCATATTTAGTGCTAAATTTATGAAAAATATCAGTATCCATAAAAGATTTAACACAATCAAAACTATGTGTCATACCTAACTCCTTACCATTGTCGAGGTCCCAATCTTCAGATTTGCATTTAATTCTTTCCAATAAATCCCATTTGAATTCAATAGTCTTCATCATAAAAGAGCCAGCTCAAGAAGTATCAAGCATGGTGCGATTGTTACTAGAAAGCCATGCATAAAATTTTTGAATAACCATTTCTCTTGAGAGCTCATGATTGGGGCATGAATATAACATTGATTTAAGCCTCCCCCAAGGTTGAGCGATGCTTTCTCCTTCGCGAGGCCAAAAATTATATATATAATTGCGATCACGATGAACAAGATGCATAGGATAACGCTTCTCATGAAATTCCAATTTCAATCTTTTGTAATTCCAAGACCTCATATCATCACATCGCCTATACCATGTTGATGCATCTCCCCTCAAAGATAAGGGAAAGACCTTCTTCTTAACAACATCTCCGGGTACACATGCAAGCTGAAATAATCCACATATATCAAATGTTCATTAGGATGTTTTGTTCCATCTCCTAGAAAAGGATTAGCTAGAAGTTTTTCTATCATACCCGAAGGAACTTCAAAGCAAGCATTTTCATTTTCATATTCATTTTCAGTGGGTTTAGTAGGTTGAGGAGCAACTCGTTGCTCTACTGGTCGGGGTGAAGATACCGCGAACAAGCCCCTCAGAGGATTACTTTCCATGGTAACAAGTGACAGTAAATTTCAGCACACTATATAATTTTTTCCTTACCAAATTCCACCTACCAAAGGCGCTTCACTCCTCGGCAACGGCACCAGAAAAGAGTCTTGATGACCCACAAGTATAGGGGATCTATCATAGTCCTTTCGATAAGTAAGAGTGTCAAACCCAACGAGGAGCAGAAGGAAATGATAAGCGGTTTCTAGCAAGGTATTCTCTGCAAGTACTGAAATAAGTGGTAACAAATAGTTTTGTGATAGGATAACTTGTAATGAGCAACAAGTAACAAAAGTAAATAAAGTGCAGAAAGGTGGCCCAATCCTTTTGTAGAAAAGGACAAGCCTGGACAAACTACTATATGATGTAAAGCGCTCCCGAGGACACATGGGAATATCGTCAAGCTAGTTTTCATCACGTTCATATGATTCGCGTTCTGTACTTTGATAATTTGGTATGTGGGTGGACCGGTGCTTGGGTGCTGTACTTACTTGGACAAACATCCCACTTATGATTAACCTCTATTGCAAGCATCTGCAAATACAACAAAAGTATTATGGTAAACCTAACCATAGCATGAAACATATGGATCCAAATCAGCCCCTTACGAAGCAACGCATAAACTAGGGTTTAAGCTTCTGTCACTCTAGCAACCCATCATCTACTTATTACTTCCCAATGCCTTCCTCTAGTCCCAAATAATGGTGAAGTGTCATGTAGTCGACGTTCACATAACACCACTAGAGGAGAGACAACATACATCTCATCAAAATATCGAACGAATACCAAATTCACATGACTATTAATAGCAAGACTTCTCCCATGTCCTCAGGAACAAAAGTAACTACTTACAAAGCATAAACACGTTCATAATCACAGGGGTATTAATATGTATATAGGATTTGAACATATGATCTTTCACCAATTAAACCAACTAGCATCAACTACAAGGAGTAGTTAACACTACTAGCAACCAACTAGCACCAATCCCGGACTTGGAGACAAGAATTGGATACAAGAGATGAACTAGGTTTTTGAGATGAGATGGTGCTGATGAAGATGTTGATGGAGATTGCCCTCTCCCGATGAGAGGAGCGTTGGTGTAACATCCCAATTTTTATTAAATTGGATGTTAATAGAATCATTCAATGCATATCATATTTCTTTGCATTCTGGTGTTTTTGAAATATTCAAATGATAGTTTTCCACCCGAGAAAAACAAATGAGAGTGGATAAGATGACATCCTCAAAATATAAAAAAGGTGGCAGATTTTATTTTGGATATTACTTTAAGTTTTGGAGTTTATTGGTATTTTTTTATTTGCAAGAAGTGCAATAATTGCATTAGAAAAATATTTTTAAATTGTTCTGTGCTTAAGTGAATGTTCATTAGGCACTAAATATTGCATAGTTATTTTAGAAATTATTGTGGTGTTTTTATTAATTCATTTGAATTATTTAGGGCCACTTTAGTGTTCGGTTTAAAAAAAATACGCGCACACTCACCGCAGCCTGGACCGAAAATGGGTTCGGCCCAGGAGCGCCCCAACTGGCCGAGCTGGCCATTTGGCCCAAGGACAGCACCTAGCGCCCCAGCGCCCGACGCCTTCCGCATCGGTCGACCGCCCGCGCCCCCTCTCGCTCGCTACCGCCGCCGCCACTGACTGGTGGGCCCCGCTCCACATGTTCTCCCCCAACTTCCCGCTTGCCCCACTCGGATGAGCTCGCTGCCGCGATCCCGCAACCACCGGGCGAGGCCCTCGCGGATAACGCATATCCGCGGGCCCCGAGCCCTCTGCCCTCGCCTATATAAAGGCCAGGACCCCCTCTTCCATCCTCGCCATCTTGCTGCTTCCCACGCCGCCTCTGCTGCTCGCCGTCGCCGTTTGCATCTCGCCGGAGCCGCGCCACTCCATCGTCCATTTCATCGTTTGTGGCACCCCCTAGCTCTCCTTCCTTTGTCAATTGGATCCCTGCGACAACGCGCATCATTTTGACACCTTTTTTCCCCTAGGTACCATCGGAGTCGCCGGAGCTCCGAAGGCCGCCGTCTTTGCCCCGCCCCGTCCGGACATCGCCGACGCACGCCGACGCCACCTTCGCGACGCCCAAGCCACGCCGCACCTCCCCGTCTTCTTCCCCGACGCCGAGGACCACCGTAGCCGCCGTCCCCTCCGTCACCGACTCCGTGCCGCCGTCTTCGTCGTCGCCGGCCACCGCCACCACCCACTGTAAGCCGCCGCCCCACTCCTACCCGTTAGATCGATCCCCGACGGCCCAAATTAGATTAGATTCGTTTTTTTATTTTGCAACGAGGTACGCGGTTAACCGCGGTTCCCTTAGACCGTGCGGTTTATTTAAACCGAGCTTCGGTTTTCTCTAATTAGCCACCGTCGTTGTTTTTTTTATTTAGCAGCCGTTCGCCATATAGCCTCCACAGCGGACACTGCTCGGCCAGCCAGGAGCCGCCACGTAGCCAGGGACCTGTTTGCGATAGTTTTCTTCACTGTTTAGTCCCTTTTATCACAGATTAGTCCCTGAGCTTAGATTAGCCATAACTTTTTAACCGTAGATCCAAACTTGATGAAACCAGCGGCAAATTCTTCGTATTGTTTAGATCTATCCAGTGGTATACTTTTTGCAAACTTTTGTCGGATTCAAATTTGAATTTATTCAGATTCGAATTCGAACTTCAAATGGCCATATCTCTCAAACCGTAGCTCCGATTAAGTTGATTCTTTTTGCACTTTGTCACCGTAGCCAAACCCTATCACCTGGACCTTTGTCACAATAATTTCCCACACTAGAATCTGCCTATTAATATTTTTACTAGCATGCATAGTATGCACTATAGTTCACATCACTTTCTGAACCATAGGCCCATGTTGTTTTGCACATAGAATATTTTTCATGCTAGTGTGATGTTTGTTCATTTGGTTTTTCTGAGACTTCTGCTTTGCATGTTCTTCTTGGTTCTCTTGAATGTTTGCTTATGTTTTTTTATCTTCTTTACGATAGATTACCCGGAGTGCGAAGCAGAATATTATCAGTCTTTAGAATTCAACCAGCAGTACCAAGGCAAGTTGCATCTTGATCATGTTTCATTACCTATGTTTTTTTATTATGCACTTAGTTCTTTGCGGTAGGACTGCATGGTAGGAATTGATACCGCATGACTATGTTTTTCACCAAGTAGTTCATTGAGGTAGGTCTGAACCATATAACATTGTCGCCATCGTTTTACATTATGTTGCTTCGCTAAGTAGACGTGGATTGGGGAGTGAACATTGTAAGGTATGAGTGACAATGTAGTAATTAGGACCTAAGATAATTAATGAACTACCTGGGTGGAAACTTGTTGGAATGGTGGTGAAGTACAGTGGGGCACGCATGGGAAATCCATGGTGGTGCACCACTAGTGGACCGTCCGCTCAGGCTCAAAGAGATCAATTGTATTCTCATGTCTAGAAGCTTACGTGTGAAGCCACATGCCAATATGGGCTCTGGCTTAGTTGAGTAGTTAGTGTGCCCCCTTCCGGGATGGGCTAGAAGATGTAGAATGATGTAGGTGTACCGGCCTATCCGTGGGTTAAGGGGGAACATTTTCGAAAGGCTATGTCTCGATCTTCCAATCATGGAGGTGGTCGAGTCTTGTGGGGAAAAGTGCACAACCTCTGCAGAGTTTTCAACCTAATCGATTAGCCATGTCCCTGGTTATGGAGAACTTGAGCATCTAGTAGTGGAAATGTCGGGAGATCACCTCACCTTTAATTAAACAGTTCGGTTTTAAATGAAACTTGGGGACGAATGGAGTTGGATTTGCCAACTCATCCTATGCAAATGTGTAGTAGTAGAATAACAATCTTTTCAAATAGGGAAAAACTAGCTTTATGCAAAAAACTAAACTTAGAGCTTTCCACCAGCCAAACTGCACGTAAAAGTAGGTCCATTACACTATGATGTGGCTTGCCAGTACATTTAATGTACTGACCCTTTTGGCTGCAACTTATCACGTTGCAGATATATCCGACCAGGATTAAGGGGCGATAGGTCGAAGTTCTACACTCAACCTTGCTCGTGGAGTTGGACTCATTTACTTCTTTGCTTCCGCAGTATTTGCTTATTGGCTTTATGCCCTATTTTGTAATAAATGTATTGCTCCTGGACTATCGATGTAATAAAGAGATGTGTGTTATTTCTGTTATTTCTTCGAGTACTGTGTGTGCTAGCAAGTCGATCCAGGGACTAGAACGGTAAGCACAGAGACTTCGACTCTTACCGAGTCGGGTCACTACAGTTGGTAATGATGATGACGATGATTTCCCCCTCCAGGAGGGAAGTTTCCCCGGCAGAACTGCTCTGCCAGAGCCCTAGATTGATTCCGCCAAGGTTCCGCCTCATGGCGGCAGAGTTTCGTCCGAGAAGATGGCTTATGATTTTTTTCCCATCGAAAGACTCCATATAGCACAAGATGGCCACCAGAGGGCCCCCAAGGGGCCCATGAGGTAGGGGCGTGCCCTGGGGGGTAGGGCGCGCCCCCCACCCTCGTGGGAAGGGTATGGCCCCCTAGTGATGTTCTTGCACTCAGTATTTTTTATATATTTGGAAAACATCATCCGTGAAGTTTCAGGACTTTTGGAGCTGTGCAGAATAGGTCTCTAATATTTGTTCCTTTTCCAGCCCAGAATCCCAGCTGCCGGCATTCTCCCTCTTTATGTAAACCTTGTAAAATAAGAGAGAATAGGCATAAGTATTGTGACATAATGTGTAATAATAGCCCATAATGCAATAAATATTGATATAAAAGCATGATGCAAAATGGACTTATCATGGTGTAATACCCAACTCCTGCTATGTGGTGGATTGGCCTCGAGGGGCTAAGGATGAACTAGTACAGTGGGAGAACTACCTTAGGAGGAGGAGTGTTCTTGTGCTCAAGTGAGATAGTGAGTGTGAGGATGGAATGAACCCGATCCGACCTCTCAATCTCTCACTCTCTCTGGTAATGGGTAGGTCCTATTTATAGTGGCCTTGGTCCTCTTCCCAAATGAAGGCAGGAAGGGATCCCACAACTGCCAAATTCGAAGGGAGACAACTAGTACATGCTATCCTGACAAAAGTAGTCTTCGCCTGCAAAAGCCGCTAGTCATGATGTTGTGGTGGGCTCGGTGATGACCTCCATCATGCTGTCCTAGCGGTCGTTGGTCTCGTTGCAGCTGAGTGGAAAGCTTTGGTTGATTCCTTAGGACTCCGCGCCTGCGCTTGCCTCTTTAGCACCAAAGAGGAATCTTGTGCACTATGCCCGTTGGCGCCCGCCTGGCCTTGGTCGTCATGGCTCACGTCATCCGAATCTCGTGAGGTGAGGCTTGCATAGAATCTCCGCTCCTCAGGAGCCAGCCTAAGGAAGCCGCTCCTCGTGGAGGTCTTGGGGTCGTCCGCCTCCCGGGGCATGGCCCCTCGCGAGGGTCTTGAGTTGCTGATGTTGAAGATGGGCCATACCAGGCCGTTGACTAAGCCACATCGTGGCCCGCAGGAAGGCAAGTGTGGGTACCCTCGTTCCTAGAACGCCGATAGCGGTGCTAGGTCAGAGAGCTCGAGCGAGGGGAGTGAGATCGAGCGGTGTAAATGAAGTTTGAGGTGGGCGAGGGGTATTTATAGCCGAGGTGAAAAACCGTTCGACCAAGAAAATTGGACGAACGTGCCCCTGACCCTTGCCATCCCAGCAACATGTGTCACTCACGTACTAAATAGTTTAATCTTATCGAGGGATGTGGAACGGTTTGAGGGCAAACACCAAAAATTCAGATATGAAAATTTTAACATTTCGTTCGCAAATTCTTTAGCGGATAAGGATACAGTGAAAATTTTGAACAGTTTTCAAATAGAACGCATATGAAGAATTTGTGAACAGACTAGGTTGAGTTTAGCATAGAGGGGGAACGAGTCCGATCACATTCACTTAGGCAAAAAGTCAATTGAAGAATTAGCAATAAGTGAATGTTGTTGAGGACATGAAAACTCAAATATATATAGTCAATGAAGAACACAGTTGGAAAGGGTTAAGACAATTGCAAAGTTGAAGTATTTGATCATTGTGACGAAATTGAAAGATTTGAAGAAAAACTCAAATTGAAGATTTTCATCCTTTGTTGGTGGCGTGACCCACCGTATAAGAATGATTATTTCAGATGCCGCGTACAATTGCCGTAGGGCTGTGAGAATCAAATTCTTCATTAATTTCTTCACACTTAGAGGGTTTGTCTTCATTGATTGAAGAAAAATGTTACTTTGTGTGTTGCACATCTAAGTCATAAATTTTGCATAAGTGTTAGGATGTGTGTCCTTTTCAAAGAACATTTGAAGAGTCTAAGATATTTAGCTCACACCGCGACTTGCTAAATCTCTTCTCATCCAACGGCTTTGTGAAGATATCCGCTAGCTATTCTTCAGTCTTCACGTGCTCGATAGAGATGTCACCCTTCAACACATGATCTCGAAGAAAATGATGATGAATCTGGATGTGCTTTGTCTTCAAGCACAGAACTGGGTTATGAGCAATCTTGATGGCACTCTCTTTGTCATAGTAGAGTGGTACATTCTTCACATTGATGCCGTAATCCTTGAGGGTTTGCTTCATCCATAGAAATTGAGCATAGCAAGAACCAGCAGCAATGTACTCAGCTTCAGCAGTAGAGAGTGATACGTAGTTTTTCTTCTTCGAGGACCAACATACTAAGGATCGTCCGAGGAAATGGCATGTGCCAGATGTTGACTTGCGATCCACTCGATCACCAGCATAGTCAAAGTCAGAATATCCAATGAGATAAAAACCGAGACCTTGCGATACCATAATGCAAGTGCTGGAGTGAGCGCTAGATATCAGAGAATATGCTTCACAGCCTTATGGTGTGATTCCTTTGGTGTGGCTTCGAAACGGGCACACATGCAAACACTAAGCATAATATCTGGCCTAGATGCACATAGATAAATTAAAGAGCCAATCATGTAGCGGTATAACTTTTGATCTAAGCCTATACCATTTTCATCAGTGCATAGATGGCCATTTTTGGGCATAGGGATTTTGACACCTTTGCAATGTTACATACCGATTTTCCTCGGCACATCCTTGAGGTATTTCTCTTGAGATATGATCATGGCGTTGTGTTGTTGACGAATTTGCATACCTAACAAGAATTTCAATTCTCCCGTCATAGACATTTGATATTCCTCACTCATCATATAGGCAAATTCATCACTGTAATGTTGGTTAGTACAGCCAAAGATAATATCATCAACATATATTTGGCACACGAATAATTCATCATCATAGGTTTTGGTGAAAAGAGTTGGGCCATGTGAACCAGGTTTGAAGCCTTTCTTCATGAGGAATTCCTTCAAAGTATCATACCATGCTCGAGGGGCCTGATTGAGGCCATCGAGGGCCTTATTGAGTCTGAAGACTTTGTCGGGATGCTTTGGATCTGCAAAACCTGGGGGTTGAGAAACATATTCTTCTTCCTCAAGATTACCATTGTGTAATGCACTTTTCACATCCATTTGATATAAGATGATATTATGATGGTTAGCACAAGCAAGCAATATCCGAATAGCCTCAAGTCTAGCAACAGGTGCAAAAGTTTCATTGAAATGAATTCCTTCAACCTGCATGTAGCCTTGAGCTACAAGATGAGCCTTATTCCTCACCACAAGGCCATTTTCATCTTGCTTGTCGCGGTAGATCCATTTCGAACCAATGACATCGTGCTTGCATGGGACTGGACGCTTGACAAGTTCCCAGACATTAGTGAGCTCGAATTTATGCAATTCCCCTTGCATCACATGAATCTACTCAGGCTCCAGAAATGCCTGATCAACTTTGGTGGGCTCGGTGATAGAGACAAAAGCAAAGTGCCCACAAAAGTTAGACAAATGTGAAGCACATGAGCGTTTGAGAGGACCTAGTGCGTTGATTTCGTCGATGATCGTGTCGATATGCACTTCATTTGCAGCACGAGGATGAGTAGGTTGACGAGGTTGAGTGGGCTCAAAATTTTCTTGAGAGCCATTATGCTCAGGTGCACCAGCACGATTTTCTTCACATTTCGAAATGACTTCTTCAACAGATTCCTCAATGGGTATGAAATCCTCAGTAGCCTTGAACTTGATGGATCCCTCAGGTGATATTTCATCTAGCACAGGAGGTAGGTGCTCTCTTTGCGAGCCATTCGTTTCATTAAACCGCACATCTACAGTTTCAACACCCTCGTGATGAAATGTGTTGAAGACTGTAACGCCCAATATGCGACACTATCCTAAAGGGGCTCGAAGGTCCCACCAAGGATAGAACCGCATATTGACACGCTTTTGCAAGGTGGATATCATCACATCGTACCATTAAAAATTATTTGGGATAAATAAAAAAGGCATACAATGCCACAAGAATACATCAATACATCATATATAGAACAACATCCGACTACAGATGAAACACAAACAGAAGCTCAAACGACATCCACCCTGCTAGCCCAGGCTGCCGACTAGGACCTATCCCCTGAACGAAGAAGAAGCAGAAGAAGAACTCCAACACAAGCAAACATCGCTCTCACATCATGATCATCACATTACCTGTACCTGCAACTGTTGTTGTAGTAATCTGTGAGCCACGAGGACTCAGCAATCCCATTACCATGAGTATCAAAACTAGCAAAGCTTAAAGGGTAGGAATGGATAAGTGGTGAGGTTGCAGCAAGAGACTAAGCATTGTATGGTGGCTAACTTACGAGTACAAGCGTAAGATGAGAATTGACGCAAACGGTCGCAAACTAGTCATGATCAATAAGTGATCCTGAACTACTTACGTTCAAACAGAACCCAACCGTGTTCTCTTCTCGAACATACCCGAAAAGAGACAGTCACGGCTACTCACGCGGTTGGTGTATTTGAATTGAGTATACTTCAAGTCCACAACAACCAGATATTAAAAAATTCCCATCTGCCACATAACCGCGAGCACGGCTCTCGAAAGTTTAAACCCTGCAGGGGTGTCCCAATTTAGCCCATGACAAGCTCACGATCCACAGAGACAATCCTCCATCGCGGGACCCTCCGATCAGACTCGGAATCCCAGTGCACAAGACATTTCGACAATGGTAAAACAAGCCCAGCAAGACCTCTCCCCGTGCCGACACCCTGATAGTAGCCGTGCGTATCTTGTCTCAGGCCACGTCTGGATGAGCAGTCCATACAACTAAAACCACTCCTCGAGTTTCCCCGTGGCGGCGCAGCAAGGGGCTCTAGTTTGGGACCAATACCATCAGCACTGTCCCCCCTGGATGTAGAAATCCTCGGGTTCATGACGCCCTATGCTAGTTAAATATTAGGTTCATGTATTATTATAGCAAATGTTAAAACCAATGTTGGGCCTTGCTGGAAGAGATTTATTCAAAGTGAACTGGCAAGAGGGGCCCATAAACCCTCATCGTGTTAGGGACGCAAAATCAAGGAACATAACACCGGTATGACGGAAAATAGGTGTTGGATCGAAAGTATGTCTAGAGGGGGGTGATTAGACTACTTGACCAAACAAAAATCTAGCCTTTTCCCAATTTTAGTTCTAGGCAGATTTTAGCAACTTAGCACAAGTCAAGCAATCAACCTGCACATGCAATTCTAAGAGTACAGCAGTGGAAAGTAAAACAATTGCATATGAAGGTAAAGGGAGGAGTTTGGAGTATGCAAACGCAATTGGAGACACGAAGATTTTTGACGTGGGTCCGATAGGTGGTGCTATCGTACATCCACGTTGATGGAGACTTCAACCCACGAAGGGTAGTGGCTGCGCGAGTCCACGGAGGGCTCCACCCACGAAGGGTCCACGAAGAAGCATACTTGTCTATCCCACCATGGTCGTCGCCCATGAAGGACTTGCCTCACTAGGGTATATCTTCACGAAGTAGGCGATCTCCTTGCCCATACAAACTCCTTAGTTCAACTCCACATTCTTGACGGAGGCTCCCAAGTGACACCTAACCAATCTAGGAGACACCACTCTCCAAGAGGTAACAAATGGTGTGTTGATGATGAATTCCTTGCTCTTGTGCCTCAAATGTGTGGTGCCCTCGATTCAATTGTACACTAATCATACACGCAAATGTGTACGATCAAGATCAAGGACTCACGGGAAGATATCACAACACAACTCTAGACACAAATTAAAATAATACAAGCTTTATATTACAAGCCAGGGGCCTCGAGGGCTCGAATACACAAGAGTCAGCGGAAGCAACAATATCTGAGTACAGACATATGTTAGACAAGATTGCCTTAAGAAGGCTAGCACAAAAGCAACAATGATCGAAAAGGCAAGGCCTCCTGCCTAGGAGCCTCCTAACTACTCCTAGTCGCCGGCGGTCTTCACGTAGTAGTAGGAATCCTCCGGGTAGTAGTAGTCATCGGTGGCGTCATCTGGCTCCTGGGCTCCATCATCTGGTCGCAACAATCGGGTATGGGGGAAAAGAAGTACCAAAGAAACCGTGAGTACTCATCCAAAGTACTCGCAAGACTTACATCAGATCTACCCTAAGTATGCATCTGTATCAAAGGAATGGGTTGTATCTGTGGACTAAACTGCAGAATGCCACAAGGGAAGGGGAAAGCCTAGCCTATCGAAGACTAGCATCTTCTGGAAACCACCATCTTGCAGCAACAGGAGGGAGTAGAGTAACATAAGGTAAAGTAGCAGTAGATTTATCAACCTCGGCCAGAGATCCTTTCTCGACTCCCTACGAGAAAGCAATCCCAGAGCCATACTATCCATTTCTCATGACCATCCATTTCTCATCACAATCCATTTCTCATCACAAGTATCCAGTTCTAGTTGTATCGATCGGGATACAACTCCAAGTCTCCGTTACCGTAGGACAGGCTATCGATAGATGTTTTCTTCCCTGCAGCGGTGCGCCAACTTACCCACCATGCTCGATTAACTCCGGACGGACACACTTTCCTGGGTCATGCCCGGCCTCGGCCAAACAATACGCCGCAACCCGACCTAGGCTTAATAGAGAGGCCAGCACGCTGGACTAAACCTATGCCCCAGGGGTGATGGGCCATCTCCCTGGGAACTCCTCCACGTTGCGTACGCGGCCGGTGAGCAAACCTAGCTACCTCCTTCAACAAGGTAGGTGCTTACCCGTCCAACCGGCGCGTGCCGCTCAGTCGCTGACATCTATTAAGCTTCGGCTAATGTATATGAGCAGAACGCCCATAGTATGCCCACGTGATGGTTAGTGCTATCAGGCCAGAGGCCCCTCGGATCAAATATCCAAATCATAGTGGATTAGGAATGCGCGGTAACAAGCAGAGACTCACGAAAGATGTGACCCCATTGCCCCGTCTCGAGTACTTGCGGCAAGGGCTAAGAATGCCCGGCCACGCCTCGTAAGTATCTCGCGGGCACCTTCCAGGTCAACCCGACTCCACATCACTCGCAATTAAGCTCGTGCGGGTACCCCTCAGGGTCGACCCGTCTTTAGTAACATGGCTCAGTGTAAAATCATAGTAACCATAGTAACTGTGTGTCTAACACCAAGGGGAAAACCTGAGGAATCACCCCCGGTGAATACCACTCAATGTTATCATCAAGGTGAACGTAAGAGGAACCACCCTCGAGGTTCACACTTGAGGGGTTGCACGACAGAGCGGTAACGGAAGTGGTTAAGGAGGAAATCACCCTCGATGACCTCGACCGTATAGCTACACTACAGAGATCTCATCAGGAGTGATGTATGAAGTTCACCCTCGGCACTCGATAGTAACTCAGTAGTGTCGTACAACTAAGGGGGTGATGTGCGGTGTCGGGGCCTGGACATCGATCACGTTGATCGAGTCATCGAACATAAAGCGAGGCAACTGGGACAAGGTGGGGGTCACTGATGGATCACTAACCAACCTATACTAAGCAGTTTAGGATAAGCAGGTAAGGTATGAAATCAGGTGACAACAATAGGCTATGCATCAGAGTAGGAACATAAAGAAAGCAGTAGCAGTTCTAATCAAAGCATGAGATGGAAAGAAATGGGCGATATCGGAATGCTCAAGGGGGGTTTGCTTGCCTGGTTGTTCTGGCAAGGAGGGGTCATCGTCGACGTAGACGATCACATGGGCTGCATTGGTCTCGGGGTCTACCGGAGAGAAGAGGGGGAAGAAACAGTAAATACAGAGCAAACAATGCATCACAAGGCATAACATGGCAATAAGATGTGCCGGGTGTGACCTAACGTATGGCTGCACGATATAGGTGAAGGGGGAATTCAACCGGGAATGTTTTCCCGGTGCTAAACCTGTGTCAGACAGATGACCGGAGGGGAAAAGTTCCATGTTCGCTATTCTAGGGATGTGTGACAGACGAACGGACCGCGTATTCAGATCCATCTCGTTGTTCTAAGCAACTTTCATGTATAAAACATTTTCATCTGAGTTACGAATATTTTTCTATGATTTTCCAAAGTTTTAAAGACCTTTTGAATTTTTACAAATATTATTAATTCGAGTCTAAATAGTGGAATAACTTTTTATACCCAGCAGTAGCTAGCCATTGAGTATGACAGGTGGGGTCCAGAGGCTGAGTCAACATGCACAGTCAGCAGGTCAAAGGTCAAAGTTGACCAGTCAACAAGGTGTGTGGTCCACATGTCATAGACTATACCTAAGTAAATAAATGAAAATTACCTTAATTAAAGGGGACCACATGCCATTGGCCCACTAGACTAAATAATCAACTAACCTAGCTAACCTAATTAGTACTACTAACTAAACAGACACGGCCGGCCTCACATCTAGTGGCACCGCCGGCCTCACACACGCACACGGCCATGGCCAACGGTAGTAGTAGTAGGCTAGTAGCCGGCTGTAGTAGCGGTAGTTCTAGCAGCGGCAGCGGCATGCAACAGCAGTAGCGATAGCTAGCACGAGCAGCCGCAGAGCAATGGCGACGACAGCAACAGAGCAGCAGTCAGCAGCGCAAGCAGCAGGCCTGCAGGCGTGGGCACGCGCGCTCGAGGCGCAGCCAGAGGCAGGTGGATGCGGCGCGGGGCATGCGCGGATGCTTGCGTGCGGGCGCGCAGCGGCGCGAGGTTCCGGTGCCGACGCGGACCGGGACGGGCGAGCGCGCTCGAACGGCTTCGGCGGCCATGGCGGTCGAGCACAAGGCGGGCCTCAACGGCGACGGATCGAGGCAGGGAAAGTGGGCATTTGGGGGAAAAGCTCACCATGGAGCCGTAGGTGTGCCCCGGGAGGTCGGGGGTGTCGGGACCCCGATTCTAAGTCACACCGATCTAGCATGTAACACCTCATATCACTTTGCGGCCTCACGCACAGTATTCCCACGGGTGTCGCCTTACCATGGCCCGGAACCGTTTGCGCCTTTTGGCTCACGTATATGATAGTGTCGCTAGCATCCATATGACAGAGAACCCGGGCCGACATGGCTAGTCGTGAACCCAAAGCGGCACAGACCTATGGAGACAGGCATACATGAATCACATCGAGCATGTCGGTCAACAACGTATGAATCCGGGCTGTAGCACTGGGCTAACAGGACTCCGGAAGTCACTGCGTGACATTTCCCCAAAGGGACAGACATAGGAACGAAGTGGAACACATGCCAGCCAGTCAAGTGTTCTGAGCAGTAGTGCTGGGCTAGCAGGACTCCGGTGAACCGGGCTGTAGCGGACTACTATGGCTCAAGGAAGCACTAGACTACATTTCCCCACAAGAGAGGCTGCCAAGGACAAACAACTAGATTGTCGGATCCCACACATAGCAATACACGTCACACGTACGCATAACATGCAAGTATGTGATGTACAACATGGCATCACAACATAACACAACTCATATAGATAAAGGCTCAGAAGAGCCACATAGCATAAATACAAACAGGGGTCACATGACCCATCATTCAGAGCATACAAGCAACGGAAGCAATACATGTATGAGTACAGACAACTACAAAAGAAAAAGGCCGAGAAGCCTGACTATCTACAAGTCCCTCCAAGGTACAAGATCGTAGCTGAGGTAACAAGCTACTCGTCGAAGTCCAAGCGGTACTACTAGTGAGACAGATGTCTCATCTGCAAAACATAAATGAAGCAAACGTGAGTACAAAGGTACTCAGCAAGACTTACATCAGATCCTATCATACATGCATTTGTATCAAGAAGGTAATGTGGGGTTTAGTTGCAGCAAGCCAGCTTTGACTCAGTGGCTATCCTGTTCTACGACAATGAGAAACTTCTTTGAGATGAGGCAGCGCACACGAGTCCACTAATCACCACATCAATACACTACTACGGATCCATCCTCGTCTCCTTACGAGAAGGCCATCCATAGCACTCACACTTGTCTTGAGCATTTTAGAGTATCCACTTAAAGTTGTCTATGTACCACGTAAGCATCCAAGAAGTCCATAACCGAGGACACGGCTATTCGAATAGATCATGATAACCCTGCAGGGGTGTACTTCTTCACACACGCTCTCACCACTTATCACCATGTACACGTCATGTATCTCGGCAACCTTCAAGCGGAAGCCTGGCGAGGGTGTCGGCCACGACCTGACTAACCACGCAAGACTCTAGTCCAGGTTTATCGCCTATTTGGGTTCCATCCACAAGGAGATCCGGCCGGGGTGTCGCTCATGGCCCCAAACGGTGTGAGCAGGGTTCCCAAGACCACCATCCGGGTGCCACTTGGTACATCGTGCCACCTGTGCCTAGTCTGTCCCGAGCCCACCCTGCCCGGTGCCACTCGGTAGAGAAATAGCACTACCTACAAACACCAAAAACTATTTGCAACTCTTGGACAGAGATCAAAGCGGTTAATAAGTCGAGAGAGCTTGGAGCGCCCGGAGCCCAATGTGTGGTAGTAGCTAGTCATTGGACAACTTACACAGAACTCAGCTCTTAAGGACGGTCCCAATGAGACAACCCACCATGTACTCCTACATGGCCTCTCACCGCTACCTTTAGCAAATCGTGTTCGCACGCTTAACTCTCAGCACCGGATCATATCATAACACTCCAATTCATTCCCGATGAATCAGACCTGACATACTCTAAGCAATAGCAGGCAAAGCATGGTAGGAACAAAACATGGCTCAATCAACTCCTACACATGCTAGTGGGTTTTAACTATTTACTGTGGCAATGACAAGTCATGCAGAGGAATGGGTTCAACTACCGCAGCATAAAGTAGCAGTTGAATCGTTGTTGCCCTAATGCAATAAATGAGAGCAGGAGCGAGAGAGTAGGATTGTATCAGAATGAACAAGGGGGGTTGCTTTCCTGGTAGATCAATAGGGGGGCACTGCTCCCCTGATAGGTGCTCCCGAACACTTTCCAGAGCAGGACCTATCGAGAAGGAACGGTGTCAAAAATCAAACACAAGTATATGCAACAATATGATGCATGATCATGGCATGAACATGTGATGTTGTTTGAGTTAAAGCACCTAGCATTCATTTGGTTAAAGTCCATATGAACCAAAGATTCAAATGCATCTTTAACATAAGCTCTTATAATTGCCATTCATTTGTTTTCACCTATACAGCAGGTGTAACTTGGTTTTTCATGCATGAAACTAGTACAGACGGATAGATTGCATTTTTCTGATGATTTTTCATATATAAATTATTTCAATCTGAGCTACGGTTGAATTTCTATGAATTTTTGAAGTTTATATCAATTTCTGGAATTCTCTGAATTATTTAAAATGCAGAAAAATCATTATTGCGTCAGCATGACATCACAGAGTCATCAGCAGGGCTGACCAGGTCAAACCTGACATGTGGGGTCCACACGTAAGTGACCGGTTAGTTAACAGGGGTTAGTTTATCTTAATTATAGGATTAGTGGCGCTGGGGCCCACTGTCAGTGTCAGGTTTAGTTAAATGGTGATTAGCCTTAAGCTAATCACCTGACCCATGGGGCCCACCTGACAGGCCCGCGAGGTCAAAGGGGTCAAACTCCACCGGCGTTTAACCGCCGGCGAGGACGAACACGGCGGAGGGCTCGGGAAACGCCCTCCGGCGACCATTTAGGCGGCGGAGATCACGGGCGAGGAGCTGAGCCTTGTCCGCTTCATTTGGAGCAAGCGGGAGGCTGCGGGGGTGCCGGAGCTCGCCGGAAACGAGCTCGAGGCGGCGGCCGGAGCACGGCTCCGGGCGAAAACGGGCTGCGGGGCACGGCAGGAACTGCGGAGGCCCTCTACGGCCTCCTGGCATCACCAGGAGCACGGTGACGCGCGTGGGATTGGCTGGCTTGGGCTCTGGCCACCGTGGCGCCATGGCCAACGGCGAGGAGCTCGCAGGCGCGGTGGTTGAGCTAGCTAGACGGGGTAAACGAGCACGGGGAGGAGGGGGAAATGAAGTAGAGCTCACGGTGGATCCAGCGGAGGCGTCAGTGAGCTCTGGGAAGCACTGGTGCGGCCGGAGCGTCGTCGGCGATCTCAGGCAGCTGGTGGTGAAGACGATGGCGATGGCAGCGATGGAGGCCGTCCGGAGGTGCGTGGCTCGACGAGGAGGTAGCCGGCGACGTGGCGGATGTTCTGAGCACAACGGGAGGCAAGGCCGTGGCGGTGGGCGCGGCAACGGCGTGCGGCGGCGAGGGAAGCGCTCGGGCGTTCATGGGGGAGGGCGAGAGAGAGGAGGGGAGAGGCGCAGGAGAGAGGGAGAGAGGTCCGGGCGGCGCGTGGCGACGTTCGGGACGGCCAGGGCGAAGAGGGGAGAGGGCAGGCAGGCAACTGTCGTGGCGCGCATGCGCGCGGCGTGCGGCGATCACGTGCCCTGTCCCTCTGGCGCGAGGAGGGGGACGACTGGCATGGGCCAGCTGGTTGGGCTGGTCTGCTGGGCCGCTGGGCTGCCAGGTAGGAGGCCCAGGTAAGTATTTCCCTTTCTGTTGTTTCCTGTTTTCTATTTTCTGACATTTGTTTTGATTTAATAAAAAATACTAAATCATTTTATTTCCTTGTGCCGATTTTTGCAGGGGCTAATGGTATTATTTCAGAGCTCTTCAACGGCTGGCATAATTTTTTTGGACAATATTATATATATAACAATATTTATCCAAAACAAATATTTACTGCATTAATTCCAAATGCCCAAAATAAATGCTTATGAGCTCCTAAAAAGATTGGCTTGATTTTTATCTCTGACCAATATTTTCAGAGAGAGACACGAACATTTTCTTGGACCCTTTTGGAGCAATTTTTATCTGGGTCATTTCCAGAAATGATTCTGAGTGTTTCACAAATCCCCATTTCAAATTTAAATGGAATTTAAACATGATGCACAAATGGCTAGCTAGTCTAGATCATACCAGAACTAGGGATGTGACACCTCGCCCCCACTCAAAGAAATCTCATCCCGAGATTCAGGGGTTGGCGGAAAGAAAGCGGGGTACTCAAGTCGAAGACGATCTTCACGCTCCCATGTAGCTTCTCTCTCGGAATGATGAGATCACTGAACCTTGAGAAACTTGATGTTATGACGTTGAGTGACATGCTCTGCTTGATCAAGGATGCAGACAGGGTACTCTCGATAAGTGAGGTTATCTTGGAGATCAAGCATTTCGTGGTCCACTCCGCGCATGGGTTCCGAGAAGCAACGCCTGAGTTGAGAGATGTGGAAGACATCATGAAATCAAGAGACATGTGGGGGTAGTTCCAACTGGTAGGCAACCTCTCCTCATTTAGCGAGAATGCGAAAAGGACAAATGTAACGAGGAGCCAACTTGCCCTTGATACCGAATCGATGGGTACCCTTCAAAGGGGTAACCCGAAGGTAAGCTTTTTCGCCAACTTCATAAGCCACTTCCTTATGACTACGGTCATACTGGCTCTTTTGACGAGATTGGGCTAGTTTCAAATTCTCACGAATGATGCGAACTTGCTCTTCTGCATCCTGGATCATATCCGGTCCAAAGAATTGTCTTTCACCGGTTTCTGACCAGTTCAAAGGTGTTCGACATCTTTGTCTATACAGAACCTCAAAAGGAGCTTTCTTGAGGCTGGATTGGTAGCTATTGTTATAAGCAAACTCGGCGAAGGGAAGACGCTTCTCCCAATCCATACCGAATGAGATAACACAAGCTCTAAGCATGTCTTCAAGAATCTGGTTGACCCTTTCCACCTGACCACTTGATTGAGGGTGGAAAGCAGTACTGAAGGAAAGACAGGTGCCCATGGCAGTTTGGAAACTCTCCCAGAAATGAGAAGTGAAAAGACTACCACGGTCTGAATTGATCTCTAGTGGAACACCATGAAGTGACACTATTCAAGAAATATATAAGTCAGCGAGCTGACTAGCAGTGATACTATCTCGAACGGGTAGGAAGTGAGCCACTTTGGAAATACGATCAATGACTACGAAGATAGCATTATTCCCTTTCTTGGTCCTGGGAAAGCCGGTGATGAAGTCCATACCAACTTTATCCCATTTCCACTCAGGAATAGCTAAAGGTTGAAGGGTGCCAGCAGGTCTCTGATGCTCTGCCTTCATGCGATGACAAACGTCATAGTTAGCAATAAATTGAGAAATTTCTCTCTTCATCCTAGTCCACTAGAACCTCTGGCGTAGGTCCTGATACATCTTAGTACTACCGGGATGAATCGTGAGAGGATATTCATGCGCCTCCTTAAGGATTAATTGTCGAAGATGTTGATTCTTGGGAACCACCAAGCGACTCTCAAAGGAAACAACACCACGATCATCTATAGAGAAACTACCACCAACTCCCTTGTTAATGTTTCTCTTGATCCGGGAAATTCCCGTATCCTACTTCTGAGCAGAGATGATTTGATCCACAAGAGTAGGTTTCGCCACCAAGGTAGAAAGGAATCCATGAGGAGCAATGTGAAGTTTAAGCTTACAGAATTCCTCATGGAGAAGTGGTTGGCCCTGCTACAACATGAGGTTGTTGCAATAGGACTTATGACTTAGCGCATCAGCCATGACATTCCACTTGCCTGGGGTGTCGGTAATCCCTAAGTCGTAATCTGAGATTAACTCCAACCAACGTCTTTGTCTAAGGTTCAAATCCCCGGTTGGGTGAAGACATATTTGAGACTTTGGTGGTCGGTGTAAATCTCGCAACGTTTACCAAGAAGGTAATGTCGCCATGTCTTAAGTGCATAGACTACGGCTGCAAGCTCTAGATCATGTGTATGATAATTCTCCTCATCTGGATGCAACTATCGAGATGCATAGGCAATCACATGGCGATCTTGCATAAGAATGCAACCTAGTCCGTGTCGTGAGGCATCACAATAGATAACAAAGTCCTCAGTGAAGTCCGGTGGCACAAGTATGGGAGCAGAAGTCAGGCGTCTTTTCAGTTCCTGAAAACTGTGCTCACACTGTGGGGACCACTCAAACTTTTTAACTTTCTTGAGAAGTTCCGTGAGAGGTTTGGCCACTTTGGAGAAGTTCTCAACGAATCGGCGACAATAACTGGCTAGACAAGGGAAACTCCTAACTTGCTTAACTGTTTCAGGGGGAGTCCAATAAAGAACGGCCTGAACTCTTTCGGGATTGACAGCAATGCCCTTACCAGAGATTACGTGGCCGAGATAGGTCACTTCTGGCAACAAAAATTCGCACTTGGAGAACTTGGCATAAAGGTGGTGCTCTCTTAGTTTTTCTAGCACAAGTCTAAGATGTTCGGCATGATCTTCCTCGTTCTTCGAGTAAATAAGAATATCATCGAGGTAAACCACGACGAACTTATCTAAGTACTCCATGAAGATCGAGTTCATCAAGCAGGAAAATGTGGCTGGAGCATTAGTTAGACCGAAGGACATGACGGTGTACTCATACTGGCGATAACGAGTGACAAAAGCCGTCTTAGGAATGTCCCAATTTCTGATCTTGATTTGGTGGTAGCCTAACCTCAAATCCATCTTTGAAAAGACTGAGGATCCAGCGAGATGATCATACAAATCGTTGATCCTGGGGAGCGGATACTTGTTCTTTATCGTGACCAAATTAACGGGACGATAATCTACAACCATCCGGTCCGTACCATCCTTCTTCTTGACGAAGAGGACGGGGCAAGCCCAGGGAGAAGAACTAGGACGGATGAAACCCTTTTGCAAGGATTCATCGAGTTGTTTCTTAAGCTCAGCTAGTTCTAAGGGTGCCATCTTGTAAGGTCTCCTAGAGATTGGAGCGGTTCCTGGGATAAGATCTATGACAAATTCTACATCTCTGTCAGGTGGAATGCCTGGCAGTTCCTCTGGAAAGACATCCGGAAAGTCACAGACTACCGGGATATCTTCAAGGTCTGGAAGAGGGTTGGCATTAAGAGAATAGAGTTGATGCTTTGCAACTCTGGTGGAGATAGTGACTATCTTGCCAGATGGATGGGTGAGCTGAACAGACCTGGTGTAACAATCAATCTTGGCATAATGAGCTTTCATCCAGTCCATACCCAAGATGATGTTAATATCTGTAGACTTGAGGGCTATAAGTGATGGAAGGAATACAAGTCTGTTGACAAGGATTTCAGTACCATGGCTTACACTAGAAGTTTGCCATTTGGATCCAGGAGTTTGAATTACTAGTGGAGAGGGCATATCACAAAAGGATATGTTGTGCAAGCTGGCATAACTTTCGGAAATGAAGGAATGAGATGCTCCGGTATCAAACAGAACCGAAGCTGGATGACAGTTGACAAGGAGTGTACCAAGAACGACATCCTGATCATCATGAGTGTCTTTAGCTGAGACGTGATGCACACATCCACGTTCAGTGGGAGCTGACTTGACACTAATCATCTTGCGTGATGGCTTACCACGGCCAACAGACTTCTCAGGCTGGGGTGGAGCATAGTTGGTTTGAGAGCAGTCACGGGCATAGTGTCCTGGCTCTCCGCATGTGAAACAAGTACCTGAAGTAGGACGTGGACCCGCATTGACAAGCGGTCTACCAATAGGCCTGGGTGGAGCATGTAACTGAACTAGGTGAGGCACCACATAAGAGGGCCTCGGTGAATAACCGGGTGGAAGAGCGGAGTTCGGAATCCAAATCCGGCGCTTCTGAGAACTAAAACCGGAGGAAGAACTCAAATCACGGTTGTGCTTACGAGACTCCTCGTAAGTGAGTTGAGCTATTTCTGCATTAATGGCCTTGTTCACAAGAGCCTGGAATGTATTGCAATGATGCAAGTGGAGATCACGACGCAACTTGGGGTTGAGACCCTTCCGGAACCTAGCCTGCTTCTTGGCGTCTGTGGACACTTCTTCTGTAGCATAGCGGGCAAGGTTCTCAAATTCTCTACTATAAGCATCAATAGCCATCTTACTCTGGGTGAAACTACAAAACTCTTCTCTCTTGCGGTCGATGAGAGCCAGAGGGATGTGATGATCGCAAAAAGCCTCGGTGAAATCTCTCCAGGTGGTTATCTGGCCAGCTGGAAGCACAGCCTCATAGTTCTGCCACCAAATATTAGCAGGACCTTCTAGATGATAAGCAGCGTAGGTGACCCTATCACTTTCAGCTACGTTCGCAGAACGCAGCTTGTGTGTGATACTACGGAGCCAGTCATCTGCATCGAGTGGTTCAATGGAATGATGGAAGGTGGGTGGTTTCAGACCAATGAAATCATAGATGGACGTTGACTCTTTGTGCTAATGGGAGGTGTTCTCCTCAATACGTGCTAACAAGCGGTTAGACTCTCGCTTGTTCTTCTCCATCTCTATCATGAACTCTGCCAATGAAGACTGGTCGGGATGATCCTCATCCCTGCCATCTCCGTGGTTTCGGCTATGACCAGCAGAACTTCGGTTAACTAACGACATCCTGAAGAACCAACCAAGGAAACAAAGGATGGATTCAACATCATCATAAGGATGTAGATTATAGTACGAGGAAAAATACTATCTCTTGAACTCCTAGGACAATTCCGGCAGCATAACGGCAGCAACATGCTCAAAATGAGACATCCTGCAAATGAAGGGGTAGCACCATACTCAACATCATTACTCAAGGTTCTGAGATATTACTAAACAGGCTACACCGGAGGTACTCAAACTGGGATATGACTCAGATCAACCAAACCTTAGAGACTACGGAGTAGTAACACGTGATCCTGATAGACGGAAGAGAAAGCCTAGTTCCTTAACCCCGTAGGAAGGATAGGATGACTCAGATCAGAAGGACATGAGGTATAAGGAGTAAAAAGAGCCTTACGTTCCCTTCCACAATCAATTCCCCTATATGGCTAAAGAATTTCTAGACCCAACTTCGACCAGGTTGGCTTGGTAATCCTACAGGCAGTTAGGCTCTGATACCAAATCTGTCGGGACCCCGATTCTAAGTCACACCGATCTAGCATGTAACACCTCATATCACTTTGCGGCCTCACGCACGGTATTCCCACGGGTGTCGCCTTACCATGGCCCGGAACTGTTTGCGCCTTTTGGCTCACGTATATGATAGTGTCGCTAGCATCCATATGACAGAGAACCTGGGCCGACATGGCTAGTCGTGAACCCAAAGCGGCACAGACCTATGGAGACAGGCATACATGAATCACATCGAGCATGTCGGTCAACAGCGTATGAATCCGGGCTGTAGCACTAGGCTAACAGGACTCCGGAAGTCACCGCGTGACATTTCCCCGAAGGGACAGACATAGGAACAAAGTGGAACACATGCCGGCCAGTCAAGTGTTCTGAGCAGTAGTGCTGGGCTAGCAGGACTCCGGTGAACCGGGCTGTAGCGGACTACTATGGCTCAAGGAAGCACTAGCCTACATTTCCCCACAAGAGAGGCTGCCAAGGACAAACAACTAGATTGTCGGATCCCACACATAGCAATACACGTCACACGTACGCATAACATGCAAGTATGTGATGTACAACATGGCATCACAACATAACGCAACTCATATAGATAAAGGCTCAGAAGAGCCACATAGCATAAATACAAACAGGGGTCACATGACCCATCATTCAGAGCATACAAGAAACAGAAGCAATACATGTATGAGTACAGACAACTACAAAAGAAAAAGGCCGAGAAGCCTGACTATCTACAAGTCCCTCCAAGGTACAAGATCGTAGCTGAGGTAACAAGCTACTCGTCGAAGTCCAAGCGGTACTACTAGTGAGACAGATGTCTCATCTGCAAAACATAAATGAAGCAAACGTGAGTACAAAGGTACTCAGCAAGACTTACATCAGATCCTATCATACATGCATTTGTATCAAGAAGGTAATGTGGGGTTTAGTTGCAGCAAGCCAGCTTTGACTCAGTGGCTATCCTGTTCTACGATAATGAGAAACTTCTTTGAGATGAGGCAGCGCACACGAGTCCACTAATCACCACATCAATACACTACTACGGATCCATCCTCGTCTCCTTACGAGAAGGCCATCCATAGCACTCACACTTGTCTTGAGCATTTTAGAGTATCCACTTAAAGTTGTCTATGTACCACGTAAGCATCCAAGAAGTCCATAACCGAGGACACGGCTATTCGAATAGATCATGATAACCCTGCAGGGGTGTACTTCTTCACACACGCTCTCACCACTTATCACCATGTACACGTCATGTATCTCGGCAACCTTCAAGCGGAAGCCTGGCGAGGGTGTCGGCCACGACTTGACTAACCACGCAAGACTCTAGTCCAGGTTTATCACCTATTTGGGTTCCATCCGCAAGGAGATCCGGCCGGGGTGTCGCTCACGGCCCCAAACGATGTGAGCAGGGTTCCCAAGCCCACCATCCGGGTGCCACTTGGTACACCATGCCACCTGTGCCTAGTCTGTCCCGAGCCCACCCTGCCCGGTGCCACTCGGTAGAAAAATAGCACTACCTACAAACACCAAAAACTATTTGCAACTCCTGGATAGAGATCAAAGCGGTTAATAAGTCGAGAGAGCTTGGAGTGCCCAG
Organism: Triticum urartu; assembly: GCF_056163025.1. Classification (NCBI taxonomy): domain Eukaryota; kingdom Viridiplantae; phylum Streptophyta; class Magnoliopsida; order Poales; family Poaceae; genus Triticum; species Triticum urartu. The sequence goes on along the minus strand of NC_141873.1, from coordinate 185,534,805 downwards.
AGCCCAATGTGTGGTAGTAGTTAGTCATTGGACAACTTACACAGAACTCAGCTCTTAAGGACGGTCCCAATGAGACAACCCACCATGTACTCCTACATGGCCTGTCACCGCTACCTTTACCAAATCGTGTTCGCACGCTTAACTCTCAGCACCGGATCATATCATAACACTCCAATTCATTCCCGATGAATCAGACCTGACATACTCTAAGCAATAGCAGGCAAAGCATGGTAGGAACAAAACATGGCTCAATCAACTCCTACACATGCTAGTGGGTTTTAACTATTTACTGTGGCAATGACAAGTCATGCAGAGGAATGGGTTCAACTACCGCAGCATAAAGTAGTACTTGAATCGTTGTTACCCTAATGCAATAAATGAGAGTAGGAGCGAGAGAGTAGGATTGTATCAGAATGAACAAGGGGGTTGCTTGCCTGGTAGATCAATAGGGGGGCACTGCTGCACTGATAGGTGCTCCCGAACACTTTCCGGAGCAGGACCTATCGAGAAGGAATGGTGTCGAAAATCAAACACAACAATATGATGCATGATCATGGCATGAATATGTGATGTTGTATGAGTTAAAGCACCTAGCATTCATTTGGTTAAAGTCCATTTGAACCAAAGATTCAAATGCATCTTTAACATAAGCTCTTATAATTTCCATTCATGTGTTTTCACCTATACAGCAGGTATAGCTTGGTTTTTCATGCATGAAACTTGTAAAGACGGATAGATTGCATTTTTTTGGTGATTTTTCATATATAAATTATTCCAATCTGAGCTACGGTTGAATTTCTATGAATTTTTGAAGTTTATATCAATTTCTGGAATTCTCTGAACTATTTAAAATGCAGAAAAATCATTATTGCGTCAGCATGACATCACAGAGGCGTCAGCAGGGCTGACCAGGTCGAACCTGACATGTGGGGTCCACACGTAAGTGACCGGTTAGTTAACAGGGGGTTAGTTTATCTTAATTATAGGATTAGTGGTGCTGGGGCCCACTGTCAGTGTCAGGTTTAGTTAAATGGTGATTAGCCTTAAGCTAATCACCTGACCCATGGGGCCCACCTGACAGGCCCGCGAGGTCAAAGGGGTCAAACCCCACCGACGTTTAACCGCCGGCGAGGACGAACACGGAGGAGGGCTCGGGAAACGCCCTCCGGCGACCATTTAGGCGGCGGAGATCACGGGCGAGGAGCTGAGCCTAGTCCGCGTCATTTGGAGCAAGCGGGAGGCTGCGGGGGTGCCTGAGCTCACCAAAAACGAGCTTGAGGCGGCGGCCGGAGCACGGCTCCGGGCGAAACCGGGCTGAGGGGCACGGGAGGAACTGTGGAGGCCCTCTACGGCCTCCTGGCTTCACCAGGAGCACGGTGACGTGCGCGGGAGTGGCTGGCTCGGGCTCTGGCCACCGTGGCACCATGGCCTGCGGCGAGGAGCTCGCGAGCGCGGTGGTTGAGCTAGCTAGATGGGGCAAACGAGCACGGGGAGGAGGGGGAAACGAAGTAGAGCTCACGGTGGATCTAGCGGAGGCGTCAGCGAGCTCGGGGAAGCACTGGTGCGGCCGGAGTGTCGTCGGCGATCCCGGGCAGCCGGTAGCGAAGACAATGGCGATGGCGGCAATGGAGGCCGTCCGGAGGTGCGTGGCTCGACGAGGAGGTAGCCGACGACGTGGTGGAGGTTCTGAGCACGACGGGGAGGCGAGGCCGTGGCGGTGGGCGCGGCAACGGCGTGCGGCGGCGACGGCAGTGCTCAGGCGTTCGCGGGGGAGGGCGAGAGAGAGGAGGGTAGAGGCGCAGGAGAGAGGGAGAGAGGTCCGGGCGGCGCGTGGCGACGTTCGGGACGACCAGGGCGAAGAGGGGAGAGGGTAGGCAGGCAGCTGCTGTGGCGCGCATGCGCGCGGCGTGCGGCGATCACGCGCCCTGTCCCTCTGGCGCGAGGAGGGGGACGACTGGCGTCGGCCAGCTGGCTGGGCTGGTCTGCTGGGCCACTGGGCTGCCAGGTAGGAGGCCCAGGTAAGTATTTCCCTTTCTGTTGTTTTCTGTTTTCTATTTTTTGACATTTGTTTTGATTTAATAGAAAATACTAAATCATTTTATTTCCTTGTGCCAATTTTTGCAGGGGCTAATGGTATTATTTCAGAACTCCTCAACAGCTGGCATAATTTTTTTGGACAATATTTTATATATATAACAATATTTATCCAAAGCAAATATTTACTGCATTAATTCCAAATGCCCAAAATAAATGCTTATGAGCTCCTAAAAAGATTGGTTTGATTTTTATCTCTGACGAATATTTTCAGAGAGAGACACGAACATTTTCTTGGACCCTTTTGGAGCAATTATTATCTGGGTCATTTCCATAAATGATTCTGAGGGTTTCACAAATCCCCATTTCAAATTTAAATGGAATTTAAACATGATGCACAAATGGCTAGCTAGTCTAGATCATACCAGAACTAGGGATGTGACAGGGGGCAGACCGGAGCGGTGGCAATCGACGACGGACGACGACGACGTACGCAGTGGAAACGAGGTCGATGGCGAATGTACGGGCCGCCTCTGCTCGAATCGGTGCTCGGGACGGACGAAGTCAATCGTGGCGGGTCTACTGAGTGCCTTCTCCCGCGACGACGACCACGGTGGCCGCGACAACGGTGATGACGAGCATGGTCATCGCGCGAGCTTTCGAGCTCGAACTAGAGCGGTTGAGGAGGGGGCGATGGGGAAAAAGGGGGGACTGCGAGAGGACAAGCTAGGGTTTCGCGTGGGCGTATTTGTAGGGCTGGGGAGGGCACGTGGTGGCCATCCATAGCCATGGCGGTTGGATGCACGCCACCGCTCTCCTCTGCCTCTCCCTAGCGAGAGGTGGGAGAAAGGCCGTGGTGGGCTTGGGCCTAATGCACTGTAGCTACATAGAGCCCACCCACACAGTAGCTTATTAGGCCTTTTCCGGCTTATATTTACTGTTTTATAATTTGCTCACTATTTTGTATTTTGTGTTCGATCCAAATAAATTCTATTACATAGGAAACTTGTCTCATAAATACTTTGCGATGTCGTGGAACTATCCACGGAGTCTTAGATAATTTTTGAAAGGATTTATTTTCAGTTTGAATTTAAAGGAGCCACTAAGTGTTGTTTTCTCAATTCAAAAATAGATAAGGGCAATTTTGAAGTTTCAAATGATGACAGTTCCAACATGAATATTGACCAGGGGAATTTATACTAATATTCGAACATTTTAGTTTTTTTCCGCTTGAAGAAATAATAATTTCACTTGAAATTTTAATTTGAATTTGACTTCAATTTTGGACAAGTGGCAAGCTGCATAGTAATCACGGTGACATGGCCACCATTATGGGGAGATTATTATAGCATGATTCTCGGGGTGTTACAAACTCCTCCACTAGAAGAAATCTCATCCCGAGATTTAAGAGGGGGAGTGAGGGGGAAAGTTATGGTTACGAATTTCTAGCGGACCTTCTCGTCCTGAGTTGCTCTTCTCAAGATGTTGATCCCTCTCGTTGATGTCTTCAACTCTCTTCTCTAGGTCATCATGACGAAGTTATCATTCTTCCCTCAGGATCTTCATTGTTCTTATGGAAAAGACAAGGGGGGTAACTTCAGAAGAACGGTCCTCTATAAGGTTTCTTATCTGGTAGATAACATGAGGGATGGTGGCAGAGAGGAACTCTCGAATTGATGAAACTTGAGAAAATACCAAGAGCAAGTAAGAAGGTGCAGTTAGAAGCTTCAAGCGGATAGGTGTTCGTTCGTTGCCTGAAGCGGAGTGTGAAAGGGGGGTTCAGAGCAACGGTAATACGTATTGTGTTTGATACCAGAATTGATAATCCCTCAGAAGGTGGCTCATGAATTACATACGAAGCCAAGTGTGAGGAATAATATTTGGAAATAGGGATGTATAAGAGAGTCAGGTTTAGATCCTGTGGAACTGTGGGTTATGGGCCCACCATGTGGGTTAAGAGTAGGAAGAGCGGTGACATCTTGCACAGTCATGATAGCAAGGCAGGTCAGAGCATAGCCTGATAGTTATGTTGGCAACAAAATCGGTACCAAGGGTGATGGACAAAGAGAACCATTTTCTTGCTCTTTGAACGAGGCGGACCAATAGGCAAGGTTCTCGTCCATCGGTGGCTACCGGAATGTCAACAACAATAGTAACAGGGTCTTTACTGATAGGGTTGTACATTGAGGTGTTTACCTAAGCAGGAAATTATCTCTACTGAGATAAGTTAGTTTACCGAAAAGGTTAAACAAAAGAATGGAAAGGAAAAATATGGTTAGTATAATAATCAGAACAATGGAGAGGAAAATGTGTTTAAACACAATTATCAAGAGTATATCCTTCCCAAGGACAAGCACAGGATGATATCCATGACAGGATACTAAGTAGATAACCAATTAGGTAAAGGGGTGAGGGAATTCATGATGTTACACGTACAACGGTGTTTGGATAAATGAACAAGAAGCATTTAGCATTATGCTTCCAATGTTCTTGTTGACGTTTGAGTACCACAATCATGCTTTGGGATATCATTGACATGGTCATCAGGTAAAGGTCAGACCTTGGATTCACAATGGATCCATCAGGAATTTCTAGAACATATCATGTTATTTTATCAGGGAAAAGATGAGGAGGTGGCCAATGGGTTCGGTAGCAATCCATCGACATTTCAAAAAGGACGTATCCCCAAAATTAATATTATCAAGTTTGTGTTGGGGGGAAGACAAGAATGTTGTTGATGCTGACATAAATCATCGAGAGGCAAGGATGGTATTACAAGCCATGAATTCAATTGACATCTCTGAAGAAGCCAAAGTGTTGACGGTGATCAAGACAAATTTTGTCGAGAGACTCTATGAAGATGCCATCGAGTAGAAAAGGAAGAATGAAGCGAAAGGCTATGAGAACAACGGATTTGACACAAGCTCAAATTCAATCTTGTTGTTCGAGGTGAAATGATAAGATGAGGAAGATCGACGTAAGCTTAGCTCATCGTCGGAAGTTGCTCCGGCATAAGGACCAGGTAGCACAGTTAAAAGTTGACACGATACAAATATAGTCAATCGGGCTAGGAATGATGTGATGGGGTATAAAGCTTCCTAGTATCAAGTACTAGGTGCAATGCCAGAAGGTAAATTAGAGTAGAGGTTGGACGGGGGAAATGAGTTGTAGAGGATAAGTAATTTAACTTTCCCAGTAAATGGGATCAAGGAGGAAATATGGTCGGGACCATAAATGCAAGGGATCCAAGTTATGATACCGGAAAAATTATTCAAAAGATTAAATATCCTTGCAAGAAGCTTTCATGATAAGTTCCACACCATGTCCGTGGGCATGAACACAAAGGTTCAGGGTCGACTCCCACTTCTACAATGCATAACCTTTCATTTTATTTCTCGCTCTTGATGAAGTTGTAGTATTGAAATTTTATCTGACGAAAAGCCAGTAGAGTACAACCCGCATAACTCCCGAGTTCACACAGATTAAGGAAGTCATAGGTTCAACCCATCGAGGCATCTTAGGAACATATATCATAAATTCCAAGAATAAATAACACAAGCTCGGTAGTAGAGCATGCTTGAGAAAGCGAAGGATACAATTTACCAAAAGCGTTATGTATCCGAGGAAAGGCTCACAAGCTTATTGAATATGAAGGACGTTGTCGGATAAAATCTGAAAAGGGGGGGGGGGGGTTTGGTGGTCCACAAGGGATCTGATGTGAGCATCAGTACTCAACCAGAGGAAGAAACAATGCAAGGATATCAGATTATAGAAACAACTGACTAACTCAAAGCTCAATTGCAAAGGAATTATGAATTCCATGACAAGGGATCAGAAGAAATGCTCTGATTAGGGATGATAGGTAGAATAGCCTTAGGGGTACAATCGATGGCGATTTGATTGATCGAGATTCAGCACATGTTAAAATGACGTCTGAGCCAGAAGGAGGAATTCTAGGATCTGATTGAGGATTGCGTGCATTCGCAACACATTGAATCAAGGGAATCAAAATGATAACAACAAAGGATGACAATAAGATTACTAGACTTATGGTATTAACCATAATGCAAGCAAGCAGGAAATTCAAGAACAATAGGCTGTTGAGGATTTTCACAAGAATGAATGGTATTACAAAGACTTTTGTGAAGTACAAGAATCAACTGAGGATGAGCGGATACTCGATAGGTGCACAAAGTTATCCGTAGGGGTATTCAGATGACAAGGAACTGCAAGGCAGTTGGCACAGGGTCTCGAGAAACATCGAGGAGTATCCGCAGAATCTTCTGGTGAAGCAAACAATCATCGATAATGTCGGTGCTCTCCGAGAGGAAGTGGGTACGAGAGCCTAATGTCAGAGTTAGTAAAATGCTTAACCCGAATAGACGAGAGATTAGAGTCCCAGAGTATAGACGAGGAATAAAAGATCCTAATACCACCCAATGGCGATGTGGGCCCGTAAGCCACACAGCCAAGTTAGTAAAACCATTTTGGATGACTAGACTCAACTTCGGCCAAGGAGTTGGAAAGAGGGCTACCTACAGGCCGTCGGCTCTGATACCAACTTGTGGCGCCCTCGATTCAATCGTACACTAATCATACACGCAAATGTGTACGATCAAGATCAAGGACTCATGGGAAGATATCACAACACAACTCTACACACAAATTAAAATAATACAAGCTTTATATTACAAGCCAGGGGCCTCGAGGGCTCGAATACACAAGAGTCAGCGGAAGCAACAATATCTGAGTACAGACATAAGTTAGACAAGATTGCCTTAAGAAGGCTAGCACAAAAGCAACAATGATCGAAAAGGCAAGGCCTCCTGCCTGGGAGCCTCCTAACTACTCCTAGTCGTCGGCGGTCTTCACGTAGTAGTAGGCATCCTCCGGGTAGTAGTAGTCATCGGTGGCGTCGTCTGGCTCCTGGGCTCCGTCATCTGGTCGCAACAATCGGGTATGGGGGAAAAGAAGTAGCAAAGCAACCGTGAGTACTCATCCAAAGTACTCACAAGACTTACATCAGATCTAAACTAAGTATGCATCTGTATCAAAGGAATGGGTTGTATCTATGGACTAAACTACAGAATGCCAGAAGGGAAGGGGAAAGCCTAGCCTATCGAAGACTAGCGTCTTCTGGAAACCACCATCTTGCAGCAACAGGAGGGAGTAGAGTGACATAAGGTAAAGTAGCAGTAGATTTATCAACCTCGGCCAGAGATCCTTTCTCGACTCCCTACGAGAAAGCAATCCTAGAGCCATACTACCCATTTCTCATCACCATCCATTTCTCATCACAAGTATCGAGTTCTAGTTGTATCGATCGGGATACAACTCCAAGTGTTCGTTACCGTAGGACAGGCTATCGATAGATGTTTTCTTCCCTGCAGGGGTGCACCAACTTACCCACCACGCTCGATTAACTCCGGCCGAACACACTTTCCTGGGTCTTGCCCGGCCTCGGCCAAACAATATGCCGCGACCCGACCTAGGCTTAATAGAGAGGCCAGCACGCCGGACTAAACCTATGCCCCCGGGGTCATGGGCCATCTCTCTGGGAACTCCTGCATGTTGGGTACGCGGCCGGTGAGCAGACCTAGCTACCTCCTTCAACAAGGTAGGTGCTTACCTCTCACAGCCCTAGAGTTTGCTTGTAACTAGTGGCATTGCATCCATGCATCATGTTTAAATTTCATGAAACTTGAAATGGGGATTGTTGAAACCCTAGCACCAAATGAATTTAACTAGGCTCAGTAAAAATATTTTCAGAGATCCCAAAATATCCTTTGAAAATGTTCATGATTTTTGATAAAGGTGAAAACCTCTGCCAAAAATTATGAATATATATTTCCAGGACATTCTGGATCTTTGAATTAACTCATATCGTATTTGAATTGGAGCATTTAAATCCTATGAATATTTTTAAATGCTCTAATAACTCTGAAACTAGTTTTGGGTTGTTGGAAATAATCCAAACACTACCCACAATTATTTTCAGGATTTTACAAAGTGGATTAGTATTTTTACTAATTCAAAATAGAATAAAAGAAATAGAAAACTGAAATAAAAAAAGAGAAGAGGGAAGAGTTACCTACCGCTCACCTCCCTGGCCCAGCCCAGCACTGTAGAGGCCCAGCCCATAGGGGCATGACCGTCTTCTACCTCTGCCAGTAGGCAGAGGCGAACCAGAGCACGACGCCAGCTGCGCCAGCTCTTGCTTCGCGCTGGCGAGCTCTCCTCCCCCACCCACGCCCTCGAGACGTGACACAGCTCCCTGGCCCACTCCCTCACTCTCCCCATGCTCATCCCCTCCTCTGGCTCCCTCCCCCTCTCTTCCCCGAGCACCACCGTCTCCGCCGCTTGCCAAAGCCATGCCCGCGGAGCTCCCCTCGCCGCGCTGACCTGCCCAGGAGAACCGTAGGGTGGTCTTCATCATCTACGAGGAGCCACGCGCCGACGGACGCCCCGCATCGCCGGCTACCTCGTCTTCTTCCTCCTCTGCCACCGAAGATCGCCGGCGACCTCCCGTCATCACCAGCCCCTTCCCGAGCTCGCCGACACCCCCGTTGCAACCGTTGTGAGCTCCTGCCCCTAACCCCCCTCCTCCCCGCATCGATTGCGCCGTGTAGCCACCGTTTCCACCGGAGCCGAGAGCACCTCACCGCCGGCCATGACGCCGTCGAGGCTACGGCCGTGCAAGCACACGTCTGAGCTCACCACTGCAATCAGTGCAGCCCCACGATTCGAACGCACGCACCCTTGGCTCCTGTCGTGCCCTACCGCATCCATTCCGAGTTCACCCGAGCGCCGGCCGCCGCCACGAGCTCGAGTCCGGCGAGCTTGCTCCACCCCTGCCCCTCCCGCTCGCACAGTTCAACGCGAACGAGTCTCCTCGTTCCGTAGATGGCCTTGTCCGTCGTTTTGGATGCCAGAGGACGAATCCTGAACGCATCTGCCGTCTCTGGCCTCGCCGGCGGCGAGCCGCGGGTCAACTCCGACGTGTTTTGACCCTGGTTGGCTGGGTTGACTTCCCCCCTGACTCACTGACGTGTGGGCCAGGCCCTGCTTAATTAAGCAATAGATTAATTAGCGTTAATTAACTTAGTTAGATAGGTTAGTCTCTGACATGTGGGCCCAGGCCTTAACTAAACTAGATTAGGTTTAGTTTAATTTTAATTAACCTTGTTAGTTAACTGTGTCACCGACGTGTGGACCCCACACGTCAGGTTTGACCTGGACCAAGCCGTTGACCTGCTGACGTCACTGTGAGGTCATGCTGACGCAATAATTCCTTTCTGGAATTTAAATAAATCTTAAATGATTTATTATTTTCAGAAATGCCCAAAACTTCAAAAAATCATAGAAATTCAACCGTAACTCCAAATGAAATAATTTATATATGAAAAATTATCAGAAAAATCCAATCTATCCATTTATGATAATTTCATGCATGTTCAACCAACTTATACCCACTGTATAAGTGAAAACATGATAATGGCATTTTAAATGCTAAATATGGAGTTTGCATATGAACCCTTGGTCCATATGGACTTCATTTAAATTGTTGCTAGATGCATTAGTGCAAAACACATTCATATTGCCATGTCATAGAATGCATCATATTGTTGCATATCGTCATGTGTTGATTGAGTTCTTTCTCAGTTGCCGGTGTTTGTCCCCTCTCGATAGACGTGGCTTCTTAATCACCCTAGTACTCTGTCCAGGAGTTGCAAATAGTTTCTGGTGTTTATAGGTTATGTGTTGGAGGCCGTGCGTAGCATTGACCCTAGGGGTGGGCTATGATGCGGTAGATACACCATGGCCGGGCATGCCGGGCAGCCGTTTGGTGTCTCGGAACCCTGTACACATCGTTCGGTGCCGTATGTGGAAACCTCGGCCGGACTCTCTGCGGATGGAACCTGGATAGGCGATAAACCTGTACTAGAGACTTGAGTGTTTAGGTAGGCCATGGCCGACACCCTCGTTGGGCTTCTCCTTGAAGGTTGCTGAGTACATGTCGTGTAAACGATGGTAAGTGGTGGGAGCATGTGTGAATAAGTACACCCCTGCAGGGTTATCTTTATCTATTTGAATAGCCGGATTCCTCGGATATGGAAACTTGGACCCCTTGCATAGTTCATAGACAAGTGAAAGTGGATACTCTAAAATTCGCAAGATAAGTGTGAGTGCTATGGATGGCCTTCTCGTAGGGAGACGGGAGCGGATCCATAGTGGTGTATTGAATGGTGAATATGTGGACTTGTGTGTGCCACCTCAAAAGAGTTGCTTGCAGTCGTAGTTCAGGTTAGCCACTAAGTCAAAGCTGGCTTGTTGTAGTTAAACTCCACCCCCCCCCCTTGTGGATACCGATGCATATGTAGCTAGTTCTGATGTAAGTCTTCCTAAGTACCTTTGTACTCACGTTTGCTTAATTTATGTTTTGCGGAGAGATTTCAGTCTCGCTGGTAGTTCCGCATGGACTTCGACGTTTAGCTTGATACCTCAGCTACGATCTTGTGCCCTCGGCAGGACCTGGTAGTTAGTCAGGCTTCTTAGCCTTTTTCATTTGTAGATGTCTGTACTTAGACATGTTAAGCTTCCGCATGTGCTTTGATTTGTATGCAATGATTGTTGGGTCATGAGACTCATGTTTGGAATTTCTCGCTCCTCAGAGCCTAATGAATAAATACTTGAGTTGTAGAGTTATGTTGTGATGCCATGTTGTATTTACACATATCGAGCATATTGTGTGTATGATTCAAATGCTTGGTATGTGTGGGATCTGACAATCTAGTTGTTTATCCTTGGCAGCCTCTCTTATGGGGAAATGTAGTCTGGTGCTTGCATGAGCCATAGTAGTCCGCTACAGCCCGGTTCACCGGAGTCCTGCTAGCCTAGCACTACTGCTCAGGACACTTGACTGGCCGGCATGTGTTTCACTTCGTTCCTGTGTCTGTCCCTTCGGGGAAATGTCACACGGTGACATCCGGAGTCCTGCCTAGCCTGCTACAGCCCGGGTTCCCGGAGTCCTGTTAGCCCAGTGCTATAGCCCGGATTCACATGCTGCTGACCGACATGCTCGATGTGATTCATGTATGCATGTCCCCATAGATTGGTGCCGCTTTGGGTTCACGACTAGCCATGTCGGCCCGGGTTCTTTGTCATATGGATGCTAGCAACATTATCATATACGTGAGCCAAAAGGCGCAAACAGTCCCGGGCCAGATATGGTGGCACCCGTGGGAATACCATGCGTGAGGCCGCAAAGTGATATGAAGTGTTACATGCTAGATTGGTGTGACTTTGGAATCGGGGTCCTGACAGCGTTGGTATCAGAGCCCGACTACCTATAGGATTACCAAGCCATACTGGTCGAAGTTGTGTCTAGAAATGCTTTAGTTATGTAGGGGAATTGATTGTGGAAGGGAACGTAAGGCTCTTTTTACTCCTTATACCTTATGCCTTCTGATCTGAGTCACCCTCTTCTTTTCTGCGGGGGTTAAGAACTAGGCTTCTCTTCTATCTCTCAGGATGACGTGTTACTAAACCGTAGTTTCCTAGGATTGTTGAGTTCAAGCCTCAGTTCAGTTCTTACTACTTCCATATGTCATATCTGGCCTCAGAACTTTGATATGATGTTGTTGAGTGGTTATGCCACCATTTTGCAGGATGTCTCAAATATTTTTGAGCATTTACAGCCGTTATGTTGTCCGAGTCATCCCAGGTTTCTAGATAATCCGATGCATTTGCAATCCTTTCTTTCTGTTCCCGATTTCCTTTATGGTCAGAATAAGCACACTAACCGGTGCGTTGAGGTATTTTATTGTCTCGACATATATGTTGAAGCTATTATTATGACCGTAGGTGTTTTAGGGAGTCACCTAGTAATCTAGCAATGCTTTGTATTCCCAGTGTAATGATTCTGGCCATCATTATCGAAAGCATTCCGCGATGCCATTTAGTTAGTAGGTAATCTATTCCTGGGTTTGAACACGAGATTCACTCTAGTCACCTCCTGTTGATAGTGTTTGCTCGTTCCTTTAGGATATTAGTAACCTTGCGACAGTCCTCGAGGTCCGTGGTATTTCCTTCTTCCAAATACCATGAACCATTAAGGCAGAAGTTCTTTTGAACCAAAATATCACAATCATAGTACTCTTGAGGAGTTCTCCATTCATAATTGTGATTCTGCCAGATCTACCTTTGTGCATTGGTTATCTGGAAGAAACCTGTTGAACTTGGTTCGACATATTAATCTATGCATCCACAACTCTGAAATATATATGTCCTCTTGTGTTGTCCCTCTTCATTTATATTCCGACCATCGTCTATCAATTGATAGTCAGGAGTAATTGTGCATCCATGTTATGGATGCTTATTATTCACGTGGTCCATTAAGCCATTCTATTTTAGAATGATTAGGAGAAACAAACTCCAGTACCTCATCCATATCCAGGATTGGGTCAAAGTAGTTGTGTTCTGCAGATCAAATGCCAATCCAGCTTTTGCTTTGTTCTACCCCGGAGTATTACCCCCTTTATGTCAGGATTGTCATGAGAATTGCACCCTCTCTCATGAATTCTTGACGCAGTGATACTTCTTACCATCATTTTTCATTCCTCGGTCCCGTGTTGTCGCAACTGGAATGTCGGCAAGTGAACCATGATGTGTGAAATCAATACTCCTAGCAACTAGTTGCTAGGTAGCTAATGGACAATAATTTCTTTCTTAGCGTGTTGGTTATTAAATCATCATCCTAAGATTGATCGTGCTACCTAGTCCATTTTTCCTGGTGCACTCTTCGATCAATGACTTAGGATTGTGTCAGCCCCTCGCTCTCTTGATCATATCGTCTTGCTCTGAAAAGCAAGACTGTTCCCGAGCTTAGAAACATATCGGTGGTTCGTGATTTTCTGAATATTTCCTCGGAAGTATCACCAGGTTGCCCCCTGACTGTTATGTTGAGCTCTTGATCAAGTTGGTTTCTTGTAAACGACCCCTTCTCCAAGAATCTGTGTTGGATACCCTGAGCTAGTTGGTTAAGCTGAACAACAACTTGGAGAGTTGGAAGATGAAAGCTTGTCCGACTCAGTTCATTCCAAAGGGATATCCTTGTGTGTGTGTGTTGAAGAAAGATGATATTTTCATCGATGTTCCTCAGGATCGGTTGTTGAATCTATCGTCCTGTCCAAACCTTGATTTGAGTGTGGGCTATCATCAAGTCAAATGAGAACCAACGATGTTCATAATGTTGTCTTACTCGTAGTTGTTTCCTCGAGCATACACCGTTATATCTTTTGGGTCTAACCAATGCTATCACCTTGTTCACATAATTATGGAAGTCCATCTTCACGGAAAGCTGGATGACCTGTTGTTGAGCTCATCGACAATATTTTCATCTTATCCATGATTCATGTTGAACATTAAGCTAGTGTTGGAAACTTTGAAAGCATTTCTTCATGCTAGCTCATGAAGCATATGTTTGGCATAAGAAGTGACTTCATGTAGTTCACGTGCATTTGAAGCAAGTTGCCTCCATGAATTTGGGAAAGTTTGTTTTGCTTCCTCTGGAATCATCCCAAGTCAGTCATGCATACGTGTGAAGTATTCTGTGGTCTGGAGACTTGCAACCTTCATCCTATATGAATCCCTAGCACACCAAGCCACTGATTGATTTGTTCAAGGAGAAGAAGTTTCTTCTTAAGAGCTAGAGTTACGCAAGGACTTCGATATCCTCGATGATGGTTCCCCATTTGGACTCGGTAGTGTTTTATTATAAGACTACTATGTGGTCATGCTTGTCTGGGACAGCATGTTCACATGTTTGTAGCAAAACCAGCTCATGTTTTGGAGCTTACTATCGTAGTTCATTTTCTGAGAATCTCGCAACGTCATCTCGTCGGTTGTGTTGCAAACTTTATTTTCCAGACATGCTGTCTGAAATATCCTATTACCAACCAGATCTGAATCTCAGGCAGATATGATGGTTGGAACTTTTCCAGGATCTATGATGTAGGTCCCGACAGGGTTGATGTTCTGGCCGACACACCTAGCCGGAAGATCTGTCATTATAGTATCTTGCCCATTTTTCCATGAGGATTTCGTGCAGCTTATTATAGAAGTTGTTCCGTAGGAATCCTTGTGCTCTCAGTTTCTTTGATGATTCTATAACCAATGAAACATTGGAAACACTCTCGACTGTTGAGTTTTGCCCCAGTTACCAGAATCATTCCCAGCATTTGCATTTTGTTCCCAGCTTGCACCTCAGTAGTAGTTGTCCAGGATCATCTTCAAAGGTGGACTTACCATGGGTCCCATCCATTTCCGGTGATCAGCAAAAGTCATCCATTGCGTTGTCTTCAACAAGGTAGTCCACATCATCTATTCTAGTCAGGGTATGCCATTTCTTCGAGCTCTTTCAAACGATCAATTGTAAATTGCCTTAAGCTGGTATGAAGAGTTTCAATGATCTATGGATCAAAAGTAATTCTTTTTGCCACTTAAGGGAACAATCCAATGAGTCACCTTTCCCAAGGTGCCCCGTTACGGGACCATGGCAATTATTTCCTCGCCACCTTGACACCATCCACCATCTTTCTAAGCATGGAATTGTTGCCCACCAAATCAAACCACGTCGTTTGTTCTTCCATCCCTCTCGATGTGTTTGGTGTCTCAACTCAAGATGTTTCAACATGTCACTCAGTGAGTTGGTCTTGTGATCATTAGGATGATCCATCCATGTAGACATGTCTCGCTCTATTGACCACATGTTGGATGAAGATCTTGGAAGCAAAGATGTCAAGATCAATTTGAAGCAATGAATCAACATCTTCGAGAAGCACAGTTGGATCGTGAAGATCATCTTAGCTTTGTGTCCCCTCTGTCTTCTTACCTCATGAGTTGAATCTCGGGACGAGATTCTTGTTTAGTGGGAGTGATTTGTCACAGCCCTAGAGTTTGCTTGTAACTAGTGGCATTGCATCCATGCATCATGTTTAAATTTCATGAAACTTGAAATGGGGATTGTTGAAACCCTAGCACCAAATGAATTTAACTAGGCTCAGTAAAATATTTTCAGAGATCGCAAAATATCCTTTGAAAATGTTCATGATTTTTGATAAAGGTGAAAACCTCTGCCAAAAATGATGAATATATATTTCCAGGACATTCTGGATCTTTGAATTAACTCATATCGTATTTGAATTGGAGCATTTAAATCCTATAAATATTTTTAAATGCTCTAATAACTCTGACACTAGTTTTGGGTTGTTGGAAATAATCCAAGCACTACCCACAATTATTTTCAGGATTTTACAAAGTCGATTAGTATTTTTACTAATTCAAAACAGAATAAAAGAAATAGAAAACTGAAATAAAAAAAGAGAAGAGGGAAGAGTTAGCTGCCGCTCACCTCCCTAGCCCAGCCCAGCACTGTAGAGGCCCAGCCCACAGGGGCATGACCGTCTTCTACCTCTGCCAGTAGGGAGAGGCAAACCAGAGCAAACAATGCATCACAAGGCATAACATGGCAATAAGATGTGCCGGGTGTGACCTAACGTATGGCTGCATGATATAGGTGAAGGGGGAATTCAACCGGGAATGTTTTCCCGGTTCTGAACCTGTGTCAGACAGATGACCGGAGGGGAAAAGTTCCATGTTCGCTATTCTAGGGATGTGCGATAGACAAACGGATCGCGTATTCGGATCCGTCTCGTCGTTCTGAGGAACTTTCATGTATAAAACATTTTCATCCGAGTTACGAATATTTTTCTATGATTTTCCAAAGTTTTAAAGACCTTTTCAATTTTTCGGAATATTATTAATTCAAATCTAAACAGTGGAATAACTTTTTATACCCAGCTGTAGCTAGCCACTGAGTATGACAGGTGGGGTCCAGAGGCTGAGTCAACATGCACAGTCAGCAGGTCAAAGGTCAAAGTTGACCAGTCAACAGGGTGTGTCGTCCACATGTCATAGACTATACCTCAGTAAATAAATGAAAACTACCTTAATTAAAGGGGACCACATGCCATAGGCGCACTAGACTAAATAATCAACTAACCTAGCTAACCTAATTAGTACTACTAACTAAACAGACACGGCCGGCCTCACATCTAGTGGCACCGCCGGCCACACACACACACACACACGGCCATGGCCATGGCCATGGCCAACGGTAGTAGTAGTAGGCTAGTAGCCGGCTGCAGTAGCGGTAGTTCTAGAAGCGGCAGCGGCATGCAACAGCAGTAGCGACAGCTAGCACGAGCAGCAGCAGAGCAATGGCGACGACAGCAACAGCGCAGTAGTGAGCAGCGCAAGCAGCAGGCCCGCAGGCGTGGGCACGCGCGCTCGAGGCGCAGCCAGAGGCAGGTGGATGCGGCGCGGGGCATGCGTGGATGCTTGCGTGCGGGCGTGCAGCGGCGCGAGGTTCCGGCGCTGACGCGGACCGGGACGGGCGAGCGCGCACGAACGGCTTCAGCGGCCATGGCGGTCGAGCACAAGGCAGGCCTCAACGGCGACGGATCGAGGCAGGGAAAGTGGGCATTTGGGGGAAAAGCTCACCATGGAGCCATAGGTGTGCCCGGGGAGGTCGGGGGCGGACCGGAGCAGTGGCAATCGACGACGGACGGCGACGACGTACGTGGTGGAAACGAGGTCGATGGAGAATGTACGGGCCGCCTCTGCTCGAATCGGTGCTCGGGACGGACGAAGTCAATCGTGGTGGTTCTACTGAGTGCCTTCTCCCACGACAACGACCACAGTGGCCGCGACAACGATGATGACGAGCACGGTCATCGCGCGAGCTTTCGAGCTCGAATTAGAGCGGTTGAGGAGGGAGCGATGGGGAAAAAGGGGGTACTGCAAGAGGACAAGCTAGGGGATACTACATGGGCGTATTTGTAGGTCTGGGGAGGGCACGTGGCGGCCATCCATAGCCATGGCAGCTGGATTCACGCCACCGCTCTCCTCTGCCTCTCCCTAGCGAGAGGTGGGAGAAAGGCCGTGGTGGGCTTGGGTCGAATGCACTGTAGCTACATAGAGCCCACCCACACAGTAGCTTATTAGGCCTTTTCCCACATATATTTACTGTTTTATAATTTTCTCACTGTTTTGTATTTTGTTTTCGATCCAAATAAATTCTGTTACATAGGAAATTTGTCTCATAAATACTTTGCGATATCGTGGAACTATCCATGGAGTCTTAGATAATTTTTGAAAGGCTTTATTTTCAGTTTGAATTTAAAGGAGCCACTAAGGGTTGTTTGCTCAATTCAAAAATATATAAGGGCAATTTTGAAGTTTCAAATGATGATGGTTCCAACATGAATAATGACCAGGGGAATTTATACTTATGTTCGAACATTTTAGTTTTTTTCCGCTTGAAGAAATAATAATTTCACTTGAAATTTTAATTTGAATTTGACTTCAATTTTGGACAAGTGGCAAGCTGCATAGTAATCACGGTGACATGGCCACCATTAGGGGGAGATTATTGTAGCATGATTCTCGGGGTGTTACAAAATGATAGTCTCCCCAACACTCAACTCTCTCTCATTGGATTTTGATTTGGTGGAAAGATGATTTGAGTGGAAAGAAACTTGGGGAAGGCTAGAGATCAAGATTTATGTGGTTGGAATGGAACATCTTGATCTCAACACAAGCGTAGGTGGTTCTCTCTCAGAAAATGTATGTTGGAAGTGTAGGCATGTTCTCATGGCTCTCTCCATGAATGAAGAGTGGGTGGAGGAGTATAAATAGCCTCCACACAAAATCTAACCATTACACACAAATCACCAAACTCGGTGGGACCGAATCCTGAAACTCGGTCAGACCGATCTAGTTCAAAATATGAACATTAGGATTTTCGGTGGGACCGACATATCAAGTCGGTGGGACCGAATTTGTTAGGGTTAGGGCTTAATGTAATCTCAGTGAGACCGATTACACAAACTCGGTGAGACCGATTTTGGTATGGACTAACAGAGAGTTGGTCAGGCAAACTCGGTGGGACCGATTCGCTCATCTCAGTTGGACCAAAACGTTACGAAAGGGAAATAGAGAGTTTGCATTGCAATCTCGGTGGGACCGATCGCTCATCTCGGTTTGACCAGAGCGTTACGAAGGAAAACAGAGAGATTACAATCCCATCTCGGTGAGACCGAGAATCCTATCAATGAGACGGAAAAGACTAGGGTTTTTGGCAGTGGCTATGTCAACTGAACTCGGTGGCCCCGGATAGAAAGTTTCGGGTGGGCCGAGTTTTACTTTTTGTTTGGGACATATTTGGATGTGAGAAAATAGTTGAGGGCTTTTGGAGCATATCACTAAGCACTTTGAGCAAGCAGGCCATTAGGCAACACCTCATACCCTCTTAATAGTATTGGCTTTTTCTATGGACTGAATGTGATCTTGTATCACTAAAAATTAAATGATGTACAGTCCTGAGCCTTGAGCTTGAGCCAATCCTTTGTCCTTAGAATTTTGAGGGATCCACTTTTGTCATCCATGCCATGCCAATCATTGAGCTTTCCTGAAATGTTTATCTTTAAGTAGCATTAGCTCAATGAGTTATATGTTGTTAGGAATCACCAAAACCACCGAGGGATAGTTGCACTTTCACTAGGGCGGCAAGCGTGCAGCAAAACACAAGGCATAAAGACAAGCCTTCCACCCTTTACAAACTACATATGTGCATTAATTAAATAAGAGATATTGTGATATCCCAAAATATCCATGTCCCAAAATGGAACAACCTGCAACTTCACCTGCAACTAGCAACGCTTTTAGAGGGGCTGCGCAAAGCGGTAACATAGCCAAACAACGGTTTTCTAGGAAGTGTAAAAAGGTTAGTGTCGGTGTAAAACCAGGGGATCTCGGGTAGGGGGTCCCAA
Source organism: Triticum urartu (assembly GCF_056163025.1). Taxonomy (NCBI): domain Eukaryota; kingdom Viridiplantae; phylum Streptophyta; class Magnoliopsida; order Poales; family Poaceae; genus Triticum; species Triticum urartu. The sequence continues at coordinate 185,515,879 of NC_141873.1, read as the reverse complement.
ACTATGCGTCTAAGGCAGATGGTAATAGGAGGCAGGGGACACGATGTTTACCCAGGTTCGGGCCCTCTTGATGGAGGTAATACCCTACGTCCTGCTTGGTTGATATTGATCATATGAGTATTACAAAAGTTGATCTACCACGAGATCGTAGAGGCTAAACCCTAGAAGCTGGCCTATGGTAGGATTGTATGTTGTCCTACGGACTAAACCCTCCGGTTTATGTAGACACCAAAGGGGACTAGGGTTACACAGAGTCGGTTACAAGGGAGATCTACATATCCGTATTGTGTCGGTGTACAAAAAGAGGGGTACGCTTTTTGTACCCCTATAACTGTGCACGGGCAGTCTGAGCCACCGGCACCACCACACTGAGCAAGGCAAGGGAGGTGAGCCAAGGTAAGGCCGAAGCTCGGGAGAAGCAGAACGACGCCAAGACCAAGACCACAAAGAGCGAAGGGGACGAAGCGGACCCCCCCGGCAAGATCCTTGCCGGGAGGCGGTTTTGGCAAACCCGACAAGACCCTTGCCGTGGCAGCTCGCCCCACACCGACGGAGTGAGTCACCCTTGAGTCCACTACCCCCATGGGGCAAGGATTCGGGAGACATCCCCGTGGTGGCATGCAGATCTTTGTGAAGACATTCAAGATCAGATACACCCTTTAGAAGATGATGATCCTTGGCGGGATCCCAGCCAAGGAGGACCACAAGGCCCCCGATAAGAGCCTTGCCGAGGATGACAGCAGGAGCCACGGCAAGACCCTTGCCGGGGTCCCGGCAAGGATCTTTCCAAGAACACCCATAGGGCCACCATCTGGCCCATGCCAGTCAAACCTCCACCATCGTTCGCATGCAGCTGCCGACCCAACCAGCTGGGCAGGCACCTGCGCGGCGGCATGCAGATCTTCGTGGAGACCCACCACTGCGCCACCTCAGCTGCCTGCCTGCCTACATGGCACCGCGGGCACCGCTGGCTAGGGCGCGTGTCGATGCGAGAGGGAGCGGCGACGGATGAGACAGGGCTCTCCCCCGTCCCCAATAAAGCAAGGTCACCTGGGCAAGATGCATTAAATGCGCCTTGTCATGTAATGCGAGGGATGACCTCACATCACTGTTCCCTTTCCACCTCCTGTGTGCCACTGTGGCAACCCCTTTCCTATAAAAGGAGGCCCGAGGCGACCAGGAGGGGGATTCGGCTTTTTGGAGCTCCTCACACCCCATAGCTAGCTCAAGAACACAGATATACAATCCACCAAAGCAGGAGTAGGGTTTTACGCATCCCCGCGGCCCGAACCTGGATAAACGAACCATGTGCTATCTGTTTGATCTGCTCTTTTCACGACCCCGCGCCCCGCAACCGTAGTAGGGATTCTTGTGATCCCATAGGTGTCGTTCCCACCGACATATTGCCAAGCTTGCCTTCCACACCAAGGAAATTCCCATCCATACACGGGGACGAAGTCTTCGATGTTGTATCTCCATAGTTCAACAGTCCGGCCAAAGGATATAGTCCGGCTGTCCGGAGACCCCCTAATCTAGGACTCCCTCAGTAGCCCCTGAACCAGGCTTCAATGATGATGAGTCCGGCGCGCAGATTTATCTTTGGCATTGCAAGGCGGGTTCCTCACTCGAATACTCCATAGAAGATTTTGAACACAAGGATACTGTCCGGCTCTGCAAAATAAGTTCCACATACCACCGTGGAGAGAATAATATTTCCACAAATCTAATCTGCTGACACATTTTGATAGCATGACATCATGTCATGGCCCGGCCATTACTCGAACCGTTTTCTCAACCAGCACTGCACATATTGTGAGGCAGTTTTCTCGACACGTCTTATTGAAGCAGAGATCGTGTCCCCCTTATTACAGGATTCTCATCAATACGAACGTGGGTAACCCAATCGTGCATGTTGGTATGACTCCTCGATTTTAGGCAAGTTCCAAACGGCCACGAGGTGGGCGCTTGATATTCACCTTCTTTATATAGAGGCCAAGGCCTGTCCTTTTTTCCCTCTCGTGCTCAATCGAATCCTTCCCCCGCCTCGAGTCCCAACACCTAAGGCTCAGGTTAGGCACTTCGGACCTTCAACCATGTCTGGTTCCAACCTCCAAGGTCAGTGGATGCCTTCCTCTGTCATAGAGGAGGACATCAAGAAGCTGAGAGAGGCCAGGTATCTGACCGCCGAAATCTCGCAGAGGCTACCCGCCCGAGGGCAGGTCATCCCCACTCCCGAACCCAACGAGAGTGTTGTGTTCATCTCTCACTTCCTCCGAGGGCTAGGCCTCACTCTGGATCCCTTTGTTAGGGGCCTCATGTTCTATTATGGGCTGGACTTCCATGATCTGGCCCCGGATTCCCTCCTTCACATCTCGTCGTTCATCGTCGTGTGTGAAGCCTTCCTCCGCATTACCCCACACTTCGGCTTGTGGCTCAAGACCTTCAATGTGAAGCCGAAGATGATCGAGGGGTGGCACGCAGAGTGCGGAGGTGCCGTAATAAGCAAAAGCGCTTAGGCTCCATGGCCGGAGGGTTCCTTCCCAGAGGTGTCCAGTTTGTGGCAGCGGGAGTGGTTCTATATCACAGCTCCCTGGAGTTCCAAGTGGGTAGCTGTCGGTGTCAAAACCGGCGGATCTCGGGTAGGGGGTCATAAACTGTGCGTCTAGGCCGGATGGTAACAGGAGGCAGGGGACACGATGTTTTACCCAGGTTTGGGCCCTCTTTATGGAGGTAAAACCCTACGTCCTGCTTGATTAATATTGATGATATGGGTAGTACAAGAGTAGATCTACCATGAGATCGGAGAGGCTAAACCCTAGAAGCTAGCCTATGGTATGATTGTTGTTCCTCCTACGGACTAAAACTCTCCGGTTTATATAGACACCGGAGAGGGCTAGGGTTACACAGAGTCGGTTACAATGGTAGGAGATCTACATATCTGTATCGCCAAGCTTGCCTTCCACGCCAAGGAAAGTCCCTTCCGGACACAGGACGAAGTCTTCAATCTTGTATATTCATAGTCCAGGAGTCCGGCCGAAGGTATAGTCTGGCTATCCGGACACCCCCAAACCAGGCTTCAATGACGACGAGTCCGGCGCACAAATTGTCTTCGGCATTGCAAGGCGGGTTCTTCTCCAAATTCCGTGTACCTGTTGAACAGCGTCTGGTTTCCTGTAAATGTAGTGCTCCTTGGCTTCTATGCCCGATAATGGCCGTTTTCCACGTGTCAAACGAATAAGAAACGTCAGGGTGTTTTTTATATTTACACCCCTAGCCGCGTGAATGAGCCGCCTATTTATGGGGACGAGGATTTAGATTCAAACCACACCTTCTCCCTTCCGTGAGTATTCATCAGAGCATATCCGATAGAGGTCCATTCCATCATGGCCGGCCGCCGCAACTCCTCCTCTCGCCCTTCCAGCCCTCAGCCTGGAGATTGGAAGAGGTGCTCCATCCCGCACAGCGAGCTAGTGACGCTCCAGACCAAGGGATTCCCCCCCCGGCCTATATGGTCCCGGTTCGAGCCGGACTTGCCACCTATAATGGCGGAGAGCAAGCGGAGAGCGCCACCAATCCCTCCAAAGGAGAGTGGATATGCCTTGCCCCTTACTTAATAAGAGGGCTCGGATTTCCAATTCATCCGTTTCTCCGGGGGCTTCTGGAGTTCTATGGCCTCCGGCTGCACAACCTCACGCCTGCCTCTATATTGCATATCGCGGGCTTCGTAGCCCTTTGCGAGCTGTTCTTGGGCTGCGAGGCTCATTTCGCGTTGTGGAAAAGGTTATTCTGCCTTGTGCCCCGCTCTAAGGAGGGGTCAATATATCAAGTGGGCGGAGCCGAAGTGTGGTGCATCGCCGGGACCGGATATCTATCCGGAACCCCAAAGAAGGCATCCGAAGACTGGCCATCGGAATGGTTTTATATAGAGGACGTCCTGCTGCCGGATCCTGTCTGGATTGGCCTCCCTGAGTTCGACAGTGCTCCCCTAAAGAAGCGCCTAAGCTGGCGTCCACGGAGCCCTCAGAGGGAAAGTGATAGGGACGTTATTTACCTGATGGGCCGGATAAGATTGTTAGCTCCCGGACTAACCATGATCGGGGTCATGGCCGCATGCATCATGCGAGGGGTGCAGCCGCTTCAGTATAGAGGCCGCCCCATGTTGGACTTCAATGGGGAGGACGACGCCACCCGCTACAGTCGTAAGGGGCCGGATTCGGCTGCCGCTCTAATAAAGACCTTGCCTGCTTTGTACATGGGAGAAGAGGAGGAATTTCTCCGCGTCAACCCACGGGGTGGATATTCTATGTACAATCCCCCAAGTTGGGTAAGTGGACACTTTTACTTGCCCATCCGTTTTATATTCCCATTGTTAAATTTTCAGTCTAACGACTTCAACGCAGGAACTGCGCCAGGCTGTTAAAGAAATAAACAGCCCTCCTCCACAACCCGAGGATCCGGGACGGTCCCTCGACCCGGCCTCTCAAGAGGATCCGGACTTATCTGTGGAGCTGATTGATGGAGTGTTTCATCAATTGAGCAAGGACAACGCCTTGGTGGCCATTACGGCTGATTATTCAGGGCTACTCCCAGCCTCACAGGTAACTGAGACCGGAGTCCCAGCACTTTCAAAAGGGAACTGTCCTCGCGTGTTTTCGATTGCCGTATGACAATCGTGTTTTGCAGGGGAGGTCCTTGAGACGGGAGGCCGAGCCTGCGGTGACTAGCCAACGAGGGGCGGCAAGGCCCCGCGAGCTGAAAAGAAGTGTGGTCCGGACTAAGGCACTGGTGCAGAGGTATAGCGCGCCACCTTATTCCTAGGTGTTATTCTGTCGAGGCATATTAACACTCGTGCTCTCTTCAGGACGACGAGACCTCACCGGACTATATCCGGAGAGGCTGCCAATCGCGCCTCCACCAGCCAGGCTCCAAAGCCTGGTCCGGAAGCGGAGGCGAACACGAGGCGCGCACCGGACGCTCCTCCGACGGATGATGCGGACAGGCAGTCTGCCACCAATTCCGAGGTGGAGAGTGCCATAAACCACAGGCGTCGCGGGACAGTTCTTCGCGACGCTTGTTTCTCCCAAGAGGCTTTGGATGCCTTCAATTCGGGAGACGCGTACCTCCGTGCCGCTCAAAATGGTCTAGCCAGAGCCATGGAGCAGTATGTGAAAGACATACGGGTAAGAAAATTTTGGTAATTATATAGATGTATAAGTGGCCCCCGAGACTTGAAATAGTTAGAATAACTGATTTAAGGATCATCTATTATGCAGGTTCTTACAGAAAAGAATACCTTGCTATCCCAGGAGCTGGAAGAATGCAAAGGCCAACTTAAGACCGCACTAGCCGCGGCAGGGGACCCCAAGGAGACCCCCTCTGGTAATATACGCTTCGAAAGATAAGTATTTTGCGAGGTGCAGCGTGGGTGCAAATCTGACAAATGAAATTGCAGATGGCGCCGGATTAAATCCGGAAGTGCAACAACTTCGACGACAGCTCAAGGCTGGTGAGAGCGTTCTGACAAAGGTGAGGCGGGAGAAGAACGATCTCCAAGATGCCAACACCAAGCTGGGCATTGAACTAAAGGACGTTCGTGCCCAGCTGTTGGACTCCGTGAAGGAGAATCAGCGGCTTCGACGCGACATATATTAAGTGCTTAAACGAACTTTGAAAAAAGAGTTCGGTGAGGAAGTCGACTAACAGAGTAATGTCTGTTGGTATGCAAACAGGTCGTCCTGGAGAGGAAATGCCCGGTTCTACGGGTGACCTTCTTCCCGAGCTCTCACAATTGCACGAGCGAGTTCGGCAGGTGATGCAAGGCGTCGCCAAGGCTTTGTGGCCATCCGTCTCCATGCCCGAAGGCCTTGGAGAGGTTATAGAGAAGCTAAAGGGAGCACGGCGGCGCTTCCGATTATGGAAGATGTCGGCCTGCCGTCAAGGCACCAGGGAGGCCTGGGCCATGGTGAATATGCGGTAGACAAAGGCTGACCCAAACCACATGGCCGAGGTCGGACCCGTAGGGCCCGATGGGAAGGAGATCCCTATGATCTTAGTACACGGCCAAGTAGAGTTGGCCGCAAAGTATTCCCAACAGGACTGTAAACTAGACAGCATGTTAGATGGTATTGAAGAGGAATACAATCAGTCAGATTGACTATGTAATTTTAATTGACATGTGTAATGCCTTCTAGCCGGATTGTAGATCGTTTGTCATGGCCGACCTTTTTGCTTCAACCTCGGGACCTGCCGGTCCGGAGTGTGTCCGAATACCCTCGCAGGTATATAAGAACCGGGATATGCATGGAGACCAGGCGTAGGGGTCATTAGTGCTTGAACATACAAGTGCCCAACTAGTTATGTTATATTACATGGTTAGTAAGAAACATCTTCCAGGGAGAATAGTTCCGTTAGGGGTTCCTTTCCCTGGGAGGCATGCCCTAAAGTGCATGTCCATTCTGCGAAAAGAGGCGCTGGAAAAACATCTGGGGCGTATAGATAAAAAAAGGATCATCTTTTGTTCACTGACCGAATATTCCCTTAAGAATGCTAGCTTTTGACTTCACCCAGTCTGAGGTACACATCCGGCTGAACCGACAGTAACAATCGCAGAGGTGCTCCCTTTACCACCTAGCCGAACAATCGAGGACGTAGGGGTAAGCACAGGAGCCAGGCAACCCAGCTTGGCCAAAACTTAAGTCATATCGATGCATATCATGGCGAATAAAAGGTACATGCGGAAGTGTGACACATGTGTTGGGCATGAAGCCCGTATAAATAAGCTTTTGTTTAAAGAAGCCCCCATGTTTATTGAGTGTGGATAGCGCGTCATTTTATGGTCCTTTAAAGGCTATAAGAGAGAGAGAGGAGAAGGAGAGAAATGTAAGACAGAAAGTATGTAAAAAATGGACAGAGGAAGGAGACAAACACAGAGTCCGGTGCTAGGCATAGAATCTTCGGAGACGGGCTGTGTTCCATGGGTTCGGCTCGAGTCAGTTATCTAATGCATCTCGCAGGCGGTACGCTCCACCAGTCAGGACTTGGTCAATTATAAAGGGACCTTCCCACTTGGGCTTGAGTTTGTCCTTTTTCTTGTCCGGCAGGCGTAGAACTAATTCGCCAACATTGTAATTTTTGGCCCGTACTTCTCTACTTTGGTATCTTCGAGCCTGCTGCTGATAGAATGCGGAATGGTCTTTTGGCACGTCTCGCTCTTCCTCCAAGGCGTCCAAACTGTCCTGCCGATCGAGCTCGGCTTCTATTTCTTCGTACATGCGCACTCGAGGTGAGTCATGAATTATGTCGCAGGGCAAAACTGCCTCTGCGCCGTACACCATGAAGAATGGTGTGTATCCTGTGGTACGATTTGGCGTGGTCCGCAGCCCCTAGGGTACGGAGTCGAGCTCCTCTACCCAGTGCATATTAGATTCCTTGAGGGACCACACTAATCTGGGTTTGATGCCGCTCATGATAAGACCGTTTGCACGTTCGACCTGGCCATTGGTTTGTGGGTGATAGACGGAAGCATAATCGAGCTTGATGCCCATGTTTTTGCACCAGAGTTTTACCTCATCGGCCGTAAAGTTCGTGCCGTTATTAGTGATGATGCTGTGGGGAACACCGTAACGGTGTACAACCCTGGATATAAAGTCTATCACTGGTCCGGATTCGGCCGTCTTAACAGGCTTGGCTTCTATCCATTTGGTGAACTTATCCACCATGACCAGTAAGTATTTTTTCTTGTGGGTTCCGCCTTTAAGGGGTCCAACCATGTGAAGCCCCCAGACCATGAAGGGCCAGGTGATGGGGATAGTTTGGAGGGCGGTGGGTGGCATATGGCTTTGGTTTGCAAAAAGCTAGCAACCGACGCATCGTTGGACTAAGTCCTGGGCGTCTGCCCGGGCCGTCGGCCAATAAAAGCCTGTACGGAAGGCCTTGCTTACAAGGGACTGAGTTGCAGCGTGATGTCCACCGAGTCCGGCATGAATTTCAGCCAGGAGGTTCCACCCTTTCTCTTTGGAGAAGCACCTTTGAAGGACTCCGGTAGTGCTTTTATTATAAAGCTCTCCCTCATGGACTTTATAGGCTTTAGATCGCCGCACTATGCAGCGTGCCTCATTTTGGTCCTCAGGGAGTTCCTGCCTGGTAAGGTAGGCGAGGAATGGTTCTGTCCACGGGGCCATGATGACCATTATTACGTGGGCTGAAGGTGTTATTTCATTGGCAGAGTCCCCAATTATGTCAGAGTGTTTGGTGTCGGGCAGTGCGGTTGGGTCCGGGCTGTTATTGCCAGGTTCCCCTTCCCATACTACAGACGGCTTGAACAACCTTTCCAAGAAGATGTTGGGGGGACTACATCGCATTTTGCGCCGATGCGTGCCAGGACATCTGCCTCCTGATTATTTTTCTGGGCTATATGGTGAAATTCGAGGCCTTCGAACCGAGCTGAGATTTTTAGGATGGCGTTGCGATAAGCTGCCATTTTTGGATCCTTGGCATCAAAGTCTCCATTTATTTGGGATATTGCGAGGTTCGAGTCCCCGCGCACCTCTAGGCGTTGAATGCCCATGGATACTGCCATCCGGAGACTATGTAAAAGGGCCTCATATACGGCTGCGTTGTTGGAGTCTGTGTACATTATCTGGAGTACATATTGAACTGTGTCTCCTATGGGGGACATCAAAACGACGCTGGCCCCTAGAACGGCCAACATTTTGGAGCCCCCGAAGTACATGACCCAGTTTGAATATGTGCCATACTGTGAGTTCGGCCTCCGTCCATTCTGTGAGAAGTCGGCCAAAACTTGTGACTTGATAGCTCGCCGTGGCTTGTAAGTTATGTCGAACGGGACGAGCTCAATGGCCCATTTTGGAATCCGGCCCGTCGCGTCGTGGTTGTTTATAATATCGTCAAGTGGCACTTCCCAGGCTACCGTTATTGAACACTCTTGAAAGTAGTGTTGCAGCTTCCGGGATGCCATAAATAACATGTACGCAATCTTTTGATAATGCGGGTACCGTGACTTGCACGGAGTAAGGACAGTGGACACATAATAGACCGGCTTTTGAAGGGGGAATTTGTGTCCGTCTGTTTCTCGTTCGACGACGAGCACTGCGCTTACGACCTGGTGGGTTGCTGCAATGTATAATAGCATCGGTTAGCCAATGTTTGGCGTGGCCAGGACTGGGTTTGTTGCCAAGATGGCTTTTATTTCGTCGAGTCCGGCCGTGGCTGCATCCGTCCACTCGAAGTGTTCGGTGCGCTGAAGGAGGCGGTAAAGGGGTAGGGCCTTTTCTCTTAAGCGGGAGATAAAGCGGCTTAGAGCCTCCACGCATCGAATTAATTTTTGTATTTGTTTGAGGTCCTTCGGGATATCCAATTGTGACAGAGCTCGGATCTTGGCTGGACTTGCTTCAATTCCTCTACCGGATACAATGAAGCCCAAGAGCTTTCCGGCTGGAACACCGAAAACGCATTTTTCCGGGTTGAGCTTGATGTCGTATGTTCGGAGCTTATCGAATGTTAGCCTCAACTCGTCTACTAGAGATTCGACATGTCTTGTTTTAACGACCACATCATCTACGTATGCCTCCACTGTTTTGCCAATCTGGTATGCCAGACATGTCTGAATCATGCGCTAATATGTTGCGCCAGTGTTTTTGAGCCCAAAGGGCATTGTGTTGAAGCAGAATGGGCCGTATGGTGTGATGAATGCCGTTGCGGCTTGGTCTGACTCTGCCATCTTTATTTGATGGTAGCCGGAGTATGCATCGAGGAAACACAACGAATCGTGTCCAGCGGTAGCGTCGATAATTTGATCAATGCGGGGGAGAGGGAAGGGATCCTTTGGACAAGCTTTGTTAAGGTCTTTGAAATCAACACACAGGCGCAGGGATTTGTCCTTCTTTGGTACCATCACCGGGTTTGCTAGCTAGTCTGGATGTTTTATATCTTTGATGAATCCGGCCTCCAATAGCTAGGCTAGTTCCTCTCCCATGGCCTGTCTCTTAGGTTCAGAAAAACGCCGAAGAGCCTGTTTGACTGGCTTGAATCCTTTTAGGATATTTAAGCTGTGTTCGGCCAGCCTGCATGGGATTCCTGGCATGTCTGAAGGGTGCCAGGCGAAAATGTCCCAGTTCTCTCGTATGAACTCTCACAGTGCGGCGTCTACATCAGGGTTTAACTCTGCCCCGATGGAAGCTGTTTTATTGGGGTCCGTTGGATGGACCTGGAATTTGACTATTTCGTCCGCCGGTTTGAAGGAGGTGGACTTGGATCTTTTATCGAGTATCACATCGTCCCTATTCACCATGGAGCACAACGCAGTCAGTTCCACAGCCGCTAGTGCTTCGGATAGCGCCTCGAGGGCCAGTGCGGCTGTCTTGTTTTCGGCGCGGAGTGCTATGTCCGGATCACTAACGAGAGTGATGATTCTGTTAGGCCTGGGCATCTTGAGCTTCATGTACCCGTAATGGGGTATTGATTGGAAGACTGTAAACGCTTCCCGCCCTAGAAGAGCATGATATCCTCTACTGAACGGGGCCACCTGGAGCGTGACCTCTTCGGACCTATAATTATCCGGGGTGCCAAACACCACATCTATGTGATTTTTCCTATACAGCGCGCTTCCCGACTGGGGATTATTCCTCTAAAGGTTGTGCTGCTTCGCTCAATGCGGTTCCAGTATATTTCCTTTTTTTGAAGGGTTTCCTCATAAATGAGGTTCAATCCGCTGCCGCCATCCATGAGTACCTTGGTAAGACGAAAGCCGTCCACTATTGGACTGAGGACCAATGCGGCTGGTGCTCGGGCTATTCAGAATTTAGGTTCATCACCAGCGTTAAAAGTAATAGCCGTGTCACTCCATGGGTTTATTGTTGCTACTTGGTAGACTTCGGCAAGGCCGCGGAGTGTTCTTTATCGCATATTATTTGATGCGAAAGTCTCGAAGACTGTTAATACCGTACCGGTTTCTCTGGGGTGGCTTTCTGTCGCTTCTGGAATTAGAAGATCTTCGCCAATTTTTGCCACATGCCGGAGTATCCAACATGCTCTAAGGCTGTGAGTTGGTGTGGCGCCCTCTGCACTATGAATTTTACAGGGTCCATCAAGCCATCCTTCCAGTACGGTTCCGTGCCCTGTAGAGGGCTTTTGCTTTTTGGTATTTAACCGGGGTGTCTGACGATGATGCACCCTTTTATTTCTGACCGGGCTTGTATTCAAGGCCGGATTGTCCCAAAATTTTGTTTCGGTTTTCCAGGCGCTTTCCATCGCACAGTACTTTCGTACTATGGATGCCAAGTCAGCAAAGCGTGTAATATCACGGCAACTTATGGCGTTGAGGATTCCCTTGTCCGTGCAATTATTGCAGAAGAATGAAATTGCATCTTCCTCGCGGCAGTCCTTTATCCTGTTCATAACCAGGAGGAATCTCGCCTAGTAATGATGTACTGTTTCTTCGGGCTCTTGCCTAATTTGGGATAGATCGCTTATGTACGGGTGGGTGGGCGGAATCAAATCCGAAACCTCACCCAATCTGAGACCCAGGGGCCAAGGAGTTTCCGAACTCGGAAGTTTGGATTCTTGGATGCTGTCCAATGAATCTAGCCCGTCACCAAACTTTAAGTTCAGGTCTTGAGTGATGTCCTCCCCTCCGCGGGTATCCGACATGGAGGGATCGGGAATCCGGACATATCTAGTCCTTAAGATAGATGAAGGGTTGCTGCACTATCCCTCTACCACGGCAACGGGATGGGTGACCTGCGGGGAGTGAATCTCTCTCAGATTGTCAGGACCCCGATTCCAAGTCACATCGATCTAGCCGGTAACACCTCATATCACTTTGCGGCCTCACGCACGGTATCCCACGGGTGTCGCCTTACCATGGCCCGGGACCGTTTGCGCCTTTTGTCTCACGTATATGATAGTGTCGCTAGCATCCATATGATAGAGAACCCGGGCCGACATGGCTAGTCGTGAACCCAAAGCAGCACAGACCTATGGAGACAGGTATACATGAATCACATCGAGCATGTCGGTCATCAGCGAGTGATTCCGGGCTGTAGCACTGGGCTAACAGGACCCCGGATGTCACCGCGTGACATTTCCCCGAAGGGACAGACATAGGAACGACGTGAAACACATGTCGGCCAGTCAAGTGCCCTGAGCAGTAGTGCTGGGCTAGTAGGACTCCGGTGAACCGGGCTGTAGCGGACTACTATGGCTCGAGGAACACTAGACTACATTTCCCCATAAGAAAGGCTGCCAAGGATAAAAAATTAGATTGTCGGATCCCACTCATACCAAGCATTTCAATCATACACACGATATGCCCGATATGAGTACATACAACATGGCATCACAACAAAACTCTACAACTCAAGTACTTTATTTAAAGGCTCGAGAGAGCCATACATAACATGTTCATACAGATAGGGTCACATGACCCGACACTCAAGTAATACAATCATACAAGCACAAGCGGAAGCAACTAGTCTGAGTACAGACACTAGAAAGAAAGAAGGATTCTCGAAGCCTGTCTATCTACATAGGGCCCTCCATGGCCAGGATCACCACCTGGGTGGCTAGTCACTCGTCGACGTCAAGGTCTACGTAGAACCCATCGGAGGGGGCGGTGTTGTCGTCTGAACACAGTAATTAAGCAAACATGAGTACAAAGGTACTCAGCAAGTCTTACAGCAGAACCTACTATACATGCTCATTCTCAAGAAGGTGGTGGGGTTATTGCAGCAAGCCAGCTTTGACTCTTGGCTAAGCTATCCTATGGAACTCCACTAGTAAAATAGTTTTCGCACACGAGTCCACTACTCACCAACACAATACCCCACCGGGGATCCTCTCTCGTGATCCTACGAGAGGGCCATCCTCAGTACTCACACTTATCTTCAGTCTTTTAGTAGTATCCATTAACTTGTCTATGAACTGTATAGGCAACCAAGTAGTCCTTTACCGTGGATGCGGCTATTCGAATAGATGATGTTAACCCTGCAGGGGTATACTTCTTCATACACACTTTCACCACTTACTGCCGTTTACACGACATGTACTCGACAACCTTCAAGCGGAAGCCCAGCGAGGGTGTCGGCCACGGCCTACCTAAACACTTAAGTCTCTAGTCTAGGTTTATCACCTATCCAGGTTCCTGAAGGAAATATGCCCTAGAGGCAATAATGAAGTTATTATTTATTTCCTTATAATCATGATAAATGTTTATTATTCATGCTAGAATTGTATTAACCGAAAACATAATACATGTGTGAATACATAGACAAACAAAGTGTCACTAGTATGCCTCTACTTGACTAGCTCGTTAATCAAAGATGGTTATGTTTCCTAACCATGAACAATGAGTTGTTATTTGATTAACGGGATCGCATCATTAAGAGAATGATCTGATTGACATGACCCATTCCATTAGCTTAGCACCCGATCGTTTAGTATGTTGCTATTGCTTTCTTCATGACTTATACATGTTCCTATAACTATGAGATTATGCAACTCCCGTTTACCGGAGGAACACTTTGGGTACTACCAAATGTCACAACGTAACTGGGTGATTATAAAGGAGTACTACAGGTGTCTCCAATGGTACATGTTGGGTTGACGTATTTCGAGATTAGGTTTTGTCACTCCGATTGTCGGAGAGGTATCTCTGGGCCCTCTCGGTAATACACATCACATAAGCCTTGCAAGCATTGCAACTAATGAGTTAGTTGTGAGATGATGTATTACAGAACGAGTAAAGAGACTTGCCGGTAACGAGATTGAACTAGGTATTGGATACCGACGATCGAATCTCGGGCAAGCAACATACCGATGACAAATTGAACAACGTATGTTGTTATGCGGTCTGACCAATAAAGATCTTCGTAGAATATGTAGGAGCCAATATGGGCATCCAGGTCCCGCTATTGGTTATTGAGCGGAGACGTCTCTCGGTCATGTCTACATTGTTCTCGAACCCGTAGGGTCCGCACGCTTAAGGTTACGATGACAGTTATATTATGAGTTTATGCATTTTGATGTACCGAAGGTTGTTCGGAGTCCCGGATGTGATCACGGACATGATGAGGAGTCTCGAAATGGTCGAGACGTAAAGATTGATATATTGGAAGCCTATGTTTGGATATCGGAAGTGTTCCGGGTGAAATCGGGATTTTTCCGGAATACCGGGAAGGTTACCGGAACCCCCCGGGAGCTAAATGGGCCATGATGGGCTTTAGTGGAAAAGAGAAGAGGCAGCCCTACATGGGCTGCGCCCCTCCCCCTTCCCCTAGTCCTATTAGGACTAGGAGAGGTGGCCGGCCCCCTCTCTCTGTCTTCCCCCTCCGCGAATCCTATTCCAACTAGGATTGGGGAGGGGAATCCTACTCCCAAAGGGAGTAGGACTCTCCTGGCGCGCCACACCTTGGCCGGCCAGCCTCCCCCCCTCTAGTCCTTTATATACTGAGGCAGAGGCACCCTAGAACACACAAGTTGACCCACGTGATCTATTCCTTAGCCATGTGCGGTGCCCCCAGCCACAATATTCCTCAATAATACTGTAGCGGAGTTTAGGCAAAGCCCTGCTGATGTAGTGCATCAAGATCGTCACCACGCCATCGTGCTAACGGAACTCTTCCCCGACACTTTGCTGGATCGGAGTCTGGGGATCATCATCGAGCTGAACGTGTGCTCAAACTCAGAGGTGCCGTAGTTTCGGTGCTTGATCGGTTGGATCGTGAAGACGTACGACTACTTCCTCTACGTCGTGTCAACGCTTCTGCAGTCGGTCTGCGTGGGTACGTAGACTACACTCTCCCCTCTCATTGCTATGCATCACATGATCTTGCGTGTGCGTAGGAAATTTTTTGAAATTACTACGAAACCCAACAGTTCCATCCGCAGGGAGTCCGGCCGAGGTTTCCACATACGGCCCCGAACGATGTGAACAGGGTCCCGAGACGCAAAATGGGCGCCCGGCATACCCGGCCACGGTGTATCTACCGCAACATAGCCCACCCCTAGGGTCAGCGCTACGCACGGCCGCCAACACATAACCTACAAACACCAGAAACTATTTGCAACTCCAGGACAGAGTACTAGGGTGATTAAGAAGCCGAGAGGGTCCATTGGTTTCGGGCCCAATGTACGGTAGTAACTGCATCTTAAATCACACATACAGGTCTCAGTTCTTATGGACGGTCTCAATGAAACAACCCACCATGTACTCCTACAAGGCCTCTCATCAATACCTTTACCAAAACATGTTCAACACATCCCTCACATTACCGACATAAACATTTCACTCTAGCCCATCACCCAGATGAACCAGACCTGACACAACTCTAAGCATAGCAGGCATAGCAAGGTAGGAATAACATACATGGCCCAATCAACTCCTACACATGCTAGTGGGTTTCATCTAGTTACTGTGGCACTGATAGGTCATGCAGAGGATAAGGGTTCAACTACCGTAGCACACAGCAGTTTGAATCGCATTGTCTTAATGCAGTAAACAAGAGCAGAAGCGAGAACATGGGTTTGTATCGGAATGATCAATGGGTTGCTTGCCTGTTGTAGAGATAGTAGGGTACTACCCTTCAAACGGATACTCGGGGTTATCCTCAGAGGCAGAACCTACCACGAAAGGCACACCGAACATAATCAACACATGGCAATATGCAACAATATGATGCATGCTATGACATGGCAAGATGAAAGTGTCTTGGCCTAATGCAAGCTAAAACAGAAGGGGATGAACTCATTTGAATCAAAGATTCAAATGTTAGCTCATTAAACATGGCCTTATTAGTGCATTACCTTATTAGGCTTAAACAGAAAGGTTAACTTGTTTTGTCATGCATGAAACCATTACAGATGGATAGATTGAATTTTTCTGATCATTTTTCATAAATAAATCTTTGCATTTGGAGCTATGGTTGATTTTCTATGATTTTTAGAAGTTTTGGCTATTTTCTAGAATTTCCTATTAAAGAATAAATCCAGTAATTGAATTAATGCGTCAGCATGACATAGGTGTGACGTCAGTGGTTCAACTGGGTCGGCCAGGTCAAACGTGACTGGTGGTCCCTGTCTGTCAGTGTCACAACTAATTAAGAGAATTATGTTAGTGCTAATTGACTGTCAGTGGGGCCTGGGCCCACATGTCAGTGACTAAACTAATTAAAATTAGTTAAAACTAATCTTAAACTGATTAGCAGACCGGCCCCACCTGTCATAGACTCAGGGGGGGGTCTACCTGGCCCCACACGGGGGTCAAACAGGGTCAACTCGCCTGCGGCTTGACGCCGGCGACGACAGACGTGGAGGAGGGGCTCGGGTTTGCGTCTCCGGCGACCAAATCGACGGCGGAGAGCAGCTACTTGACGCGGGGAGCGAGCCGCGTCGTTTGGTGGAGAAAGTGGAGCTCGGGGAGACCGGGAACAACACCGGCGACGACCTTGGCGGTCGCCGGAGTTCAGGCGAGGATGAACCCGAAGCTACGGGGCACGGCGAGGCGCGGCGAGTGGTGCGTTAGGCTCCTGGGAACGTGGTGAGTGTGGTGACCCGCTCGGAATCGAGCTTACGCGCCTGTGGCCACGACGGCGACATGGCCGGCGGAGCCGAGCTTTCGGCCGTGATGGCCAACGGGGTTAGAGGGCAGCTCGAGCGACGTGGCTAGGGGGAGGAGAGAGAGAAGCTCACGGTGAGTGCAGTGGGCGTCGAAGCGGGCTCAGGGAAGTTTGGGAGGCAGCAAAACGTCGAAGACGATCTCCGGTGACCGACGAGGGGAACGGCAGCGGTGGCGGCGTTGCAGCGTGTCCGAGGCCTCGTGGCTCGTCGAGGAGGTCGAGGGAGATGTTGCGGAGCTCGTGGTCACGGTGGGGTGACACGGGGACGATGGTGGCTGCGGCTACGGCGGCAAGACGATGGCGGCTGCGTCGGCAGGAAGATGGGGAGAGAGCCAGAGAGGGGGAGAGGCCAAGGGGAGAGTGGGAAGAAAGAGGGGGAGATGTGGGGGTCGGCATGGCACTCGTAGACGCCTCCAGGGCGTCGGCGGAAGCAGGAGGTGGCCGGCATGTGGCCGCGGGCGCCGGCCACACGCTCCTCGTCCTCCTGGCGAGAGGAGGAGGACGACTGGCAAGAGCCAGTCGACTGGGCCGAGCCAGGTGGGCTAGTGGGCTGCGCCTGGTAAGTTTCTCTCTCTCTCTCTCCTTTTTTCTGTTTTTCTGATTTATTTATTATTTCTGTAACTTTAGGGCTTTATTAAAAATACTAGGGCATTACCATAAATCATAAAATTAATCACGGCCACTGCTTAGAATATATCCAACAGCAAACATTTTAGTTCATGATGATTTGAGCATTTAAAATATTTTATAGCATTTAAATGCCCAAATCCAAATACCATAAGGATTAATCCAATGACCTTTGATGTCCTAGAAAAATGTGCACCATTTTCGTCAAAGGTTTTAACCCAAAACAAAAAGGGTGGGCTTTTTAGAAGGGCATTTCAGGTTCATTGGTAAAGTTTTTAGTAAACCCTAGTTGTTCCAGGAGGGGTGCTAGGGGTTTTGTCATCCCCATTTCAAATTTAAAAGGAATTTAAACATGATGCGCACTCTAATGCTTGAACTAACTAGGGTGTGACACAGATCGGGTTTAGACCCAATCTGATCATAATCCGTAGCGACTCCCAGGGTGGCGAAGCGATCCAAGAGCTCGTTTAGGGAAGAGAGCTCCATTGGATATAGCTGCTCGGCGAATTCCATGCTGACGTGAAGATTGCTTTTGATGACCCGAGAGGTCATCGTCGGCGGAGCAGCCGAACGGGTGGTCATAAGGAAACCACCTAGCCTGAGAGTCTAGCCGACAGCCAAAGCTCCCTTAGCAACGGTGTCGTCTTTAAAGACGGGATGAGGCATCCTTCCTGATGGTGACGGCACAGAGGAACTCTCAATGAAAGCACCAATGTCGGTGTCAAAACCGGCAGATCTCGGGTAGGGGGTCCCGAACTGTGCGTCTAGGCCGGATGGTAATAGGAGGCAGGGGACACGATGTTTTACCTAGGTTTGGGCCCTCTTGATGGAGGTAAAACCCTACGTCCTGCTTGATTAATATTGATGATATGGGTAGTACAAGAGTTGATCTACCACGAGATCAGAGAGGCCAAACCCTAGAAGCTAGCCTATGGTATGATTGTTGTTCCTCCTACGGACTAAAACTCTCCAGTTTATATAGACACCGGAGAGGGCTAGGGTTACACAGAGTCGGTTACAATGATAGGAGATCTACATATCCGTATCGCCAAGCTTGCCTTCCACGCCAAGGAAAGTCCCTTCCGGACACGGGACGAAGTCTTCAATCTTGTATCTTCATAGTCTAGGAGTCCGGCCGAAGGTATAGTCCGGCTATCCGGACACCCCCTAATCTAGGACTCCCTCAGTAGCCATCCCTCCCTTTCGCTCAGGCCCCCCACCATAACTAACGTCATGGATCAACAAGGGGCTGAACTGGGGGCCAGTGAATGATGTACCGATATTGCAGAGTCGCATCCGAGATCTCCTTGAGAGAGATGTCATCCTGGTCTCGGTAATGCAAGTCATGCTAGTTCATCGGGTCCCGCCTTGCAAACGTCGACCCCTCCGTATGTCCGAGTTCAACCCGGAAGGAACGCGAACTATTCAACATTTCCTCGGCATGACGCTCGATGAGATGTACAAATTTTTATTTGGACGCCAAATAAAGTGTCTGGACACCACCGAGGATGCGGGTCTGAGCTGTAGTCGCCCTGATACCCATGTAAGTAATCCCATGGCCGAACATGCTGTCTTTTTATTTATCATAACATCATTCTGAAAAGTCGCTCTTTGACCAGGACTGGATAACCAAGGCGAAGATGATCAGGTGTTCGGCCCCCCTTCCCGAGGGCCTGGCCAATCCCGTACTAGATAGAATGCTCGTGCCAACGCCCTATTAGGTGCCCTCACGGGAAGATAAAGGGGGGAATACAGAGGCTGAAAGCGGGCCTCGCTCACTATTCGTCCAAACCGGGGGAATTAGCGCCTCCGCGAAGGAGGATAACCAGGGAGAAGAATCTGACATTCCCTCTATCCAAGGAAGGAAGAGGAACACCTCTAAAGACCCGGAAACAAAGGTTTTCAAACGGGGGAACAAATCTTCGCTAGAGGGTTCCGTCTTGGAGGGTACTCTTGCCGCACCGTGCCCGCAAGGGGATCAGCCCTCGACCGAGCTGTAAGTAAACAAAAAGTACTTAATAGTGAAAATATCCTACCTTACTTCTAAAGACAGTAACCGAAGCTTATATCTTGTAGTTCGGATCGTAGCCCTTCTTCCGGAGATGATGGAGAGCGAGACACCTCCCCCTGCCACCCCGCCTCATGAGGTGGGCGACCCTGAAGTGTCGTCGCGGAGGTTTCTCCTAATCCGCCAAGGCCAATCCTTTGGCCACCCGGACTCCTCGGTATTCGGCTCCTAAAGAGATCAACACAAAGAGTCTGGAACCATACAGTGTGCGGTCAAACGCACTGAAGGATCTTCTGTAGCAAGCGGCCATCTTAGAAGCGCATCATATGCTAATGGGTACGGTAATTGAAAGGATTTCATCCGCCAAAAGCGGGTTGCATGAAGCTTTTATGAGCCTACTGAAAGGCTTTGAGGTACGTGAAATAGTGTATGTTTTTGACAGTACCACACACGCTAGGTGTGCCCTATGCAGATAGTGGCCCCTGAGACTCTAGTTGCCAACGAAAACAGCTGCAAACAGAGGATCATAGTCCCAGGTAATAACCAGACCGCCTTTATGTGCAGGTGGCTGAAGGTCCGGTGGCTACCCGGACTGATGAGTTTGTCGAGCTAAAGCGGCAACTTCATGCGACAGATGCCGACATTGTGCTTGTCAACAAGCGGCTTGACGAGGCACAGGGTAAGTGATTTCTCTGGTGATCAACACATAGTAAGAGGAGCATGATGTCGGTATCTTAATATGTTGTGACTATAGATGGAGCTGCCACCATGGAGACCCTTCGGGCGGAACTTGCCCGAGCCAAGGAACAAGCAAGAAATAGCGATGCGGCCGCTCTAAAGGTGGTCGAAGAGCTGAGGGCCGAACAGGCCGGGCAATGCCAGAGCAACGAAAGAGTAGCCAAGATGGCCGTTGAGTTGAAAGATGTCGCTGACCGTTACCAGCTTCTTGAAAAAGAAAGCAGAGCGAAGGCGACGGACCTGGAGAAGGCCATGGTAGCAGCCAAGGAAGCCCGCTCCAAAATCAGAGCGACGAAGGAGGAGCTGCGCCAAGCTACGGATATCGCGGTTGGGAAGCCTTTTTGTTGCGGAATAAGTTCGGAGAACCGAAGTATGCCCCTCTTGACCAACTAGGGAGTTCTGCAGACGCATACATGGATTTGGCAGCCAGTGCTGCTGATGCGGCCGAGTACTTCAAGGATCAGAAAGAGCGTGTAGTGGAAAAGTTGTTTTGGTCACAGTTCCATGCTCTAGTGCGTCCGCTTCTGTTGAATGAGCGAATGGCCGAGTGGGCCGAGCTCCATAGGTTGTCCGTACTTGCCATGAGGTCTGTTGTGGATCATCTGTGGCCGGAAGGGCCAAGGCCGAATAGTTAGTTTAGTTTAGTGCAACAATTCTTTGGTGCTGTGCCGCACATCAACGCTATGAAGAGGTCGGCGTGCATAGAGGGTGCGCGGATGGCACTTGCCCGTGTCAAGACATACTGGGTAGATATGGAGGCCACCTCTATTGCAACACAGGGTTCGGCCGTGGGCCGAGTAGCTGCCGAGCACTACTTTGAAGAGGTCCTTGAAGGCGCTCGTTCGATAGAGGCGCGGTGCTCGAAGAATATTATGTTCTAGTGACATGTATTCCCATTGGAAAAACAATATTTTATTGAAGTATGAAGGTTGTGTTTATACTTTTGCATGAAAGTATTATGATGCCTCCTGTGCGGCCGTTTATGTATATATGTATATAACCTGAAATTTTGCAGTCGTCGGCTTCAGCCCCCACGCATATAATGCGGGGGTGTTCGCAAAAAACGCGTATTCACACTTGATCCAACGTCTTGGTCCATTAAGGGGGTGGTAGCGCAACGAACGAGCAATCAAACTATATTGCTTTAACACTTTCACTTAGCCATAGGAGTTTGAATGCGGGACTACTAGATAGCCCCTGGTACCTCCGCACTCATCCGAATACGGGGCGCCTACGTACATGACCGAGAAACGACCCTTCGTTAATTCGGAGGAATCTCGAAGATTCTGCTAAGTCATCGAGTGGTTGACCAGTCTCGCGCTTTATCATGACAGTCAGTTTTCGGCTTTCTCTACTGAGGTGCTCATTCGGAAGAACCAGGGGACAATCACAGTAGTTCTCCCAGTGCTACCTTAGCCGATATAGCGGAACGTAAGGTACCAAAACATGGGAGCTGGGAAAACCCAACATTTGACCAAAGACATGATTCGGAGCTGATGCATATAAGGCCAAACTCGCGACGCCGAACACTCCCTAAGGTATTCGGTCTTTATAACATATGCTAGGCTGAATAATGCCCTTAATAATAAAACCCGAATATCCAGGTACGTGCAATATCCTGACGTGGCCACATGCCAATAATGTCAGCATCCTTCTCGGCTGTATTGAGTATCCTGAGGATGTGAACGACAAGAGACAGTAAAAAAGGTTTACGCAGGGTCTTAATCCGAAAAGAAACCTTTGAGTGGGTCCCTGCTGCATGTCTGTGCCTATGTCTCTGTCGTACCATGTCCTGGACAGGTGTAGCACGATTGTCATCTGTGAAAGAGAAGAACTTAGGTGAAAGTTGTCGTGCAAGAAAATTTAATTATTATCAATTAAACCATTAAAATTGAAGATAAGTTAAGTTGAGCCAAGCTAGCCCTGATTACACGCGGGAAGCCCCTGGTACCATTTATGAGGGTTTAACCATCAAATCAATCTCATGTTTTTGTAGTGATGTGCCGGACTCGTCTAACCGTGTCCGTGGTCTTGACAACGTGTCATTTATTCTGGTTGGTGAGGCCGTCTAGTGCTCGGCTGTTAAAGCCGCCGCACACTCTTCCGCGCGTAGAGAATGCTCAATATTTCCACTAACTGTGATGGTGCCACGTGGACCAGTCATCTTAAGCTTGAGAGAAGCGTAATGCCGTACTGCATTAAAACGAGCGAAAGCCGCTCTGCCGAGTAGTGCTTGATAGCCACTTCGGAATGGAGCGATTTAGAAAGTTAACTTTTTGCTTCGGAAGTTGTCGGAAGAACCGAATACAACCTCTAGTAATAGGGAGCCCGTATAGTGAGCCTCTTTGCCTGGTATTACTCCCTTGAAGGTAGTATTGCTGCGACTGATTTTTGTCGGGTCTATCCCCATTTTGCGGACTATGTCCTGATATATCAGATTTAGACCACTGACGCCGTCCATAAGGACTCATGCGAGATGGTATGCATTTCTTATTGGGTCTAACACCAAGGCAACCAATCCTTCATGCCGGATGCTTGTCGCGTGATCCCTGCGATCAAAGGTGATCGGGCAGGCCAACCAGGGGTTGAACTTAGGGGTGACGGAATCTACGCGCGTGTGTTTGCATGCTTGCCTCTCCTCTTCGTCACATGGATCATGTTTACTGTTTTAACCTCTCGTGGGAATTTTTTCTGTCCTCTAGTGCTTTGCTGGCGAGGTTCGTCCTCGTCTTTGCTTGGTGTCTCCCCCCTTGTGTTCGGCGTTTAGCTTACCGGCCTGCTTGAAGACCCAGCATTCTCTCTGGGTGTGATTTGCAGGTTTATCGGGGGTGCCATGAATCTGACATAGTTTGTCGAGAATCCTGTTTAGGCCAGACGGTCCATCTCTGCTGTGTTTGGAAGGCTTTTCCCGCTGACCTAGTCGAGACCCCCTAAATCCGGCATTTACCGCCGTATTATCCAGGCTATCTTCTTTATTTTGACGCTTGTTTTTATTACGTCGTGGTTTTCCATTGCCATCCCTGACTTCGGATGTGCTTGGGTCGCTGGTGCTACTGCGGGCTAACCAGCTATCTTCGCCCGTACAAAAGCGGGTCATGAGGCTTGTTAGGGCTCCCATTGTTCTCTACTTTTCTTGGCCGAGGTGTCTGGCGAGCCATTCGTCTCGGACGCTGTGTTTGAAAGCTGCTAAGGCTTCGGCGTTCGGACAGTCGACGATTTGGTTCTTCTTAGTGAGAAACTTGTTCCAAAGATTTCGGGCTGACTCATCGGGCTGTTGAATTATATGACTTAAATCATCTGCATCCGGAGGTCGGACATAGGTCCCTTGGAAATTAACTCGAAAAGCGTCCTCGAGATCCTCCCAACTTCCAATTGAGTATTCGGGGAGACTTTTCAGCTAGTGTCGAGCTGGTCCTTTAATCTTGAGGGGCAAGTACTTGATGGCATGGAGATCATCTCCGCGAGCCATATGGATATGGAGGATAAAATCCTCAATCCAGACCCCAGGGTCTGTGGTCCCGTCGTACGCTTGTATGTTCACTGGTTTGAATCCTTCTGGGAATTCGTGGTCCAGCACCTCATCGGTGAAACATAGGGGGTGTGCGACACCCCTGTATTTGGGTGTATCATGGCATTTGGACGGTTGTAGTATTCAGTTTTGATTTTGTGCCGGAGCATGCTTCCTAGATCCATAGATGGATCTGGTGATACTTTTTTTTGGCGCAAGTCCTCACATAGATCGTGTGTCAACTTCTGTGCGACTTTGGTAGCCTCTCTATCGCGGTCACCAGGTGGTTGATCCGGCCTATTTGGCCATGTTATTTTTTGACTGTATGGGCTCTAAGGCCTCATCGTCGAATTCGGGTAATAGCTTGCGCTTTGGCTAGCTCTTTGTGTGGTAACTTCCACCATACTTTTCTTCGTTGTTCCACCTTCTGTTGAGCGTATTTTGTGTGGCCTTAAGCCTTTGCTTCTGCTTCTTCAGACTCCTCGCTGTGACAATAAGCCTTCTGCGGAGGTTCTCTTGCTCCAAGTGTTTTTCCGGGTTGATGTGTGCATCTTCGTCCGGACTGTTTTCCTTCCCAGAGGGGGTTCGATGAGGTTTATCCTCGGCGTCGCCATGTTCGAACGTCGGGTCCATACTATGTTCACCGTTTGCAGCTTCATAGTGCTCTGCCGCCAAGGAAATGTGGTCGTCGTTTCCTCTAGAGTCGACTGGAGTGTTATTTTCTCTTGCACTATTATCGCTGTTTTTGCCAAGGCGGGATTTGGAGCGGCGCCTACGCCGACGCTTTGTTTGCTTCTTGGAGGGGTCATCCTCCGCTGCTTCCTCCCGTTCCTCATCATCGTTTTCTTTGGGTGTATCCACCATGTATATGTCATGTGATGAAGTGGCTGTCCAGTGCCCTGTGGGCACTTGTTCCTGGTCCTCTCCTGCATCATCGTCCATGCCGTCGATGTCTGCGGAGTCGAAATCGAGCATGTCGGTTAAATCGTCGACAGTGGCTACTAAGTGGGTGGTGGGTGGAGGGCGAATTTCTTCGTCGCCCACGTCCTGTTCTAGCCGGACATAGTTCGGCCATGGTTCTCCCGTCAAGGAGAGAGACCTTAATGAATTTAGCACATCGCCGAAGGGCGAGTGCTTAAAGATATCCGCGGAGGTGAACTCCATGATCGGCGGCCAATCGGATTTCATAGGCACGGATGTAGGCGGCTCAGAGTCCGTGGCCGAAGACGAATCCAGTGGTTCGGTGACACGGCTCTCATAAGGGGTGAAGTCAGTATCCGACTCCATCGCCGCTGAGAGTGCGGCCTCCATGGCGGGGTCTATCCCTCCGTCGTTGGATGGTGCAATTTGCTCCGGATTGAAGGCCGGAGTAGTTGCAGGCGCGATCTCCCGATCACTGTCCGACGGCAGAGTTACATCATGCTCGTCGTGATTGTGTGGCGCACCTAACACGGACTCGAATCCATCGAAGATCAAGTCTCCGCGAATGTCAGCAGTGTAGTTTAAGTTTCCGAACCTGACCTGATGGCCAGGGCGTAGCTCTCGATTTTCTCCAGATGGCCACGCAAATTGGCCCGCAGTGCGAAGCTGCCGAATACGAAGATCTGTCCGGGGAGGAAAACCTCACCCTGGACCGCATCGTTATCGATGATCGAAGGGCCCATCGAGCCTTGTTGTGATGACACAGTGGAAATCTCAATGAAAGCACCAATGTCGGTGTCAAAACTGGCGGATCTCGGGTAGGGGTTCCCGAACTGTGCGTCTAAGGCGGATGGTAATAGGAGGCAGGGGAGACGATGTTTACCCAGGTTCGGGCCCTCTTGACGGAGGTAATACCCTACGTCCTGCTTGATCGATATTGATGATATGAGTATTACAAGAGTTGATCAACCACGAGATCGTAGAGTCTAAACCCTAGAAGCTAGCCTATAGTATGATTATATGTTGTCCTATGGACTAAACCCTCCGGTTTATATAGACACCAGAGGGGACTAGGGTTACACAGAGTCGGTTACAAGGGAGGAGATCTACATATCCGTATTGCCAAGCTTGCCTTCCACGCCAAGGAAAGTCCCATCCGGACACGGGGACGAAGTCTTCAATCTTGTATCTTCATAGTCCAACAGTCCGGCCAAAGGATTTAGTCCGGCTGTCCGGAGACCCCCTAATCCAGGACTCCCTCAGTTAGAGGATATCATGGCAATTTGGGAGGCTCGATAAACAAGTGGTAGGTAGTAAGACATAGCGATGGCATTGAGAGAACTAGCATAGCAAAGATAGTAGTGAGATCCAAGATGAATGTCATCTTGCCTAAAATCCCACTAGGAAGAAGATCTAGTCCATGAAGAAGATGAACCAATATAGTCGGACGGATCCTCACAATCGCAACGTAACCGGAACTATCGAGAAGAAGAAGAACCAGAAAGAAGCAAACACCATGGTAAACAACCAAGCATAATCATGACATAATGCACAATCAAGTATGATGCGTGTCCGATTTAATGATGCATGGCATGGCAATTTGCAACAAACAAAACTACAAGTTGCATATTGGAGAAACACCAAATTTAATTATGAAGTTAACTCTCGTTTATGTACCCAACAATACTAAATGTTATTAAACATGGCAAGGGGTGAAGCATAAAGAAACTATCTAATTAGGAAAGTTTAAATGAGGTCAGAAACATCAAACAATAACTCCGGAAAATCCCCACATGACATTTAGCAATTTAAATTAAACAACATTTTTAAACATTTTAAATGTTATTATCATGATGCGGATGACATATTCAAGTTATATGCAAGTTTTAAGAAAACGTTGACATCACATGATATGAGGCATTTGTACACGGTGGTTAAACGGAATTGGTGCCATGACAACATACCGGCCCCGGTAACTCGATTGACATAGCGATGCAACAAAAAAGTGTGCGGATGTGTGGTACACACAAGAGATGGAGGGGGGATCCTGGGAACCGGGTTCCCACGGGTCGGCGGCATGGCAAACAAGGATCATGCAACAATTCGTACACGGTGCAATCATTGAGTGCATCTCATACAACACATGCATTCGTTCATCGCATCAGCGTTCGGCTTGGGGGTATACCTTCGAAGTGTGCGATCGGGTGGTTTGGGTCAAGCGGTGTGGTCGTTCACGGTCGTCGTGGGAAGTAGTGGTGCTCAGCAATGGTAGTTGTACATGGCAATCGTGGAGGGTCATCGATAGTCGTTCATGGGTGTTCAATGATGGTTGTGGTACATGTTCTGTAGATGTTCGGGCGGCGGTAGTGGTACATGTTTCGAAGGTGAACTTGACGAATTCGAATCACTTCAGGGTTGTCGTGGTACTTGTGGTCTTCGGACTTGCCGGTCTCGTTCTTGCAACGTTAGTTGAACTTGATGTATCCGAGGGTAATTGATGATCAACGGATGTCATGGTATTTGTCGTTCTGGGTCTTCGTAGTGTCGTGGAACTTGACGCTTGGGATTGATTCCAGGGTTGCGTGTGTCCACGGCAACACATCGCAGGTGCAAAGAGGCAACGACTTGGTGCAGTTTTAGTCATCGCGGCAGGGTTTTGGCCATGGCTTGATGCGGCTTGACGGCAAGGTCGGACGAGGAGCACGGGGAGGAGGAAATCGGGATGAGGGCGTAAAACAATGCTCCTCTATGTGAGCGCGTGCAAGGAGAGGAAGAGAGATGGGGATTGAGCGAGGCGCCGCTACGCGTGTGAGTGGCGGCGCGATGGAGAGAGCTGGGGGTGGGGCTTCCTATGGTTAGGACAGGGTTAGGTGGGCCTAGGAGGCCGGCCAAGTGGAGAGGGATGCTTGTAGGCCTGTGGTGCAGATGGGCCTGCCTGAGGATTTTTGGTGGAAGTAAAATCCAGACACTTTGGATTTAACTCGGCAAGTTTGCATTTCGAAACCCATTCAAGTGATCTCCAAATGGGTTGAAACTGTAGCAGGTGACCTTTCACACCACATGTGATGTACAGGCATATTTGGAAGATTTATGGAGAAGTAAAATTGCAACTCAATTTTACTAAAAGGTCGAAAAGGAAGGATAGGAAGTTGAGTCGGATAAAAGAAGAGTTAAAGAATAATGCGAAAGTGTTATGGGTGATTCCAAGTTAATGGAATATTTATTATAGCCACCTAATATATTGGGAGGATAAGTTATAAAGAGAATTCACTATTGTGAACATCCCTCGATTTAAATGGATCATAGATCCATATGGTTTATTTAGTCGAGTTTTAAAAAGGGGTGCAAGATGACATGATGCAAAGATGAATGCAATGAACCAAACAAATCACACGATGAAACTCGGAATCCATGGAAGGCATATGGAGCGCCGGTCTTGGGGCATCACAACTCTCCTCCACTTACAAGAGATCTCGACCCAAGATCTAAGGATGGCACCGGGGAGAAACGGAAGAGGAAGAGGTAAAACAAAGTTGCTTCTTTGACAAACAAGTGAAACTAATGAACCTTGAGAGGCTGAAAAAACTTGAAAGAAAGAACACAATAGAGTTGAACGAAATTGAGAGAGCTCTGGTAGAAAAGAGAAAGAAGGAAAACCATGTGAACCTTGGAAGTTGCGAAGCTACCAATGACGAGCACAAAGGACAAGAAGGGATTGAAACTACTCTGGTTGAAACAGCACTGCAGTTGAAAAGAGATACAAGACTTGATAAGATGAAAAGAACCTGAGCAGAGGACACAACACTCCTGCTAAACGTATAAGCAAGGAAAAGAACATGATCTTAAAAAATGAGATGATGGGTCGAAGAGAGTAACATCCCAATGCCTCTGGAACAAACATAAGAATGGAATCAAAAGAACTGAGAAGAAAACAACATGTTCTACCTGAAATGAATTTAAGACAGGATCCTTAAAAATAAGGATTGAACGGAGTTTTTGGAAGATCAATATGAAAGGATATGATCCTCGTGGGCTTATGGAGACATCTTAGAATTATGAGGTGACAACCAACCACTACCAAAAGATTGATTAGGTGAGAGGAACGAAGAGATGGAAAAACTTCTTTGACCACGAGAATAGGAGGAAACTTGGACCATTGATAAACACCATAACAACAACATTCCTTTGGGAAGGCTTTAGGTGAAATATAACCCAAGATAACTCCAATGAAGAGATTGATGGTTTGCAAAGGATCTCATGAACGAATGAAAATGATGGGTTTGAATATCTCATTCTTAACACTGGTGGACCTTGAAACACAAAGGGAAATTGTCAAGAATGACATAACACCACCTAAAGAGATAAGGTAGAAAGAATTGCACATGGGGATGCAAAATGAAGAATGCTTGAACTCCTCCAACAAGAATCTTGAAGAACACTTCGAGAATGAATTAAATCTTTGATGAACCACCATGGAGAAACTCTTGAAGAACTCCAGATAGATGAAAAAGATGGTCGCAAAGAAAACAAGCTTGAAAAGAATAAGATGAAGCCTTGCGATGATTTAGATGGAGCTTTGAGGCGAGTTAACTTAGAGAGCATGGAACTTCAGAAAAAAGATGAACAACTTAGCCTCGACATATTGATATCATGAACGAACTCCAGAAGAAAAGAATTGAATCACTTCAAGGAAACAAGAATAAGATTTACTGTATGTTTATCCTTCATCAACTTAAATTGATGACAAGCAACAGATTTGGCATACTAATTATTCTTCTCGAAAAGATTGAAGAAATATAAACAAACTTGGGAAGGTCTTCAATGAGCCACCGGTAGGATTGAAACAACGAATAAAGAAAAGAGATTGAATCACTGGGAAGAATTAGAAAACTAATAAAGATACTTGAGTGAATTTTGATACAATTGAATGAAGAGATGACAAGCTGACTAGAGAATACATGAACGATGCACAGGTAAGATTTGGAGAACGAGAGCGGAAAGCTAAGAATGAATAATTCTGAGATGATGGGCTCCGGCGAATTAAAATGAAAAGACTCCTGAATTGCTACGGATGGGTGAAAAGGATTCTCACAATCGAAAACAATTTGAGAGGATGGCATCAAGCTTGAACTACGAATCTTTGAGAGAACGGACCAAGATTTAAGAGGAATACTTCGTCGGTCTTCAAAATCCGAGAATGACGACTAGAAACACCACCATGATTTATTGAGGCATTCCGTAATGAAGAAAAGAAAGGTTGAGCAAAAGATGAAAACAATTTGAAACAATCTAGGAGAAGACATATGACTGATGGAATCCCTTCGTCCGTCACACTTTAAAAGAATTTGAGAAAGGTAGCTTCGGAAAATTTAGAAGAGTCAGGTAAGATCCTGGGAGAGACATGTGGGTTAGGGCCCACTCAAAGACACGTACCATTGAGAAACTTTTAAAGAGGGAAGAATGGAAACATGAATCTTCTGAGATATCTTAAGCACTCCGGTGTCGGATTACGTGTTCCGGCAAACCCTTGAGGTTCGATCTCTGGGGTGTGCACAAAGATCTCTCCCCCCTAGCTCACACTCTCACCACGATCTCAAGGCATGGCACGCAGAACCCACAGAACAAGGGACACAAGTGTTTATACTGGTTCGGGCCACCAATGTGGTGTAATACCCTACTTCAGTGTCGTGTGGTGTATTGCCTTGCAGGCTGGGGATGAACAAGTACAAGGGAAGAATAACCTCCTGAGGAGAGGCATTCTCGAGCTCGATGAGCTTGTGTGGTTGGGGATGATCTGAATGATCCGTCCAAGATCAGTCCTCCCCCCCATGGTGGTGGCTAGTCCTATTTATACAGGTGTGGGTCCTCTTCCCAAATATTAGGCGGGAAGGGATGCCACAATGGCCAGTTTGAAGGGGAAAACTAGTAGTTATCCTAACAAAAGGTGTTATTTGCCTACCAAAGGCTCTGGCGGTGACACCGTCATGGGCTCCGTGGTGACCACCGTCCTGCTGGTCTTGGTCTCGTTGTACCAATATGGAAACCTTTTCCTGATGCCTCGAGACTCCTCTTCTGCACCGGCCCCTTTAGCACCAAAGAGGCAACCAGTACTCTGCGCGCTGGTGCCCGCCTGGCCTCGCTCGTCATGGCTCACATCATGCGAACCTCGCAAGGTTCCCCTAGCATATATCTCTCCGCTCCTCGAGAGCCTGCATAGGGAGGCCGCCCCTGAGGAGGTCTTGCGTTGTCTACCTTGCGAGGCTTGGCCCCTCGCCAGGGTCTTGAGAGGGTGTTGATGAAGTTGGGCCATACCAGGCCACTGGAGGAGCCACGCCCAGGGCCGCAGGTAGGCAAGTCTTGGTGCCCCCGTTCCCAGGACAACGACAGTAGCCCTTGGGCCCAAGGGGCGCTTATACTTGGCTTCGCGGCGAAGCCAAGGGTCAACTACGGAGCTCCACGGGCCCCAATAGCCTGCAGCCTTGGTTGATGCGTGGTGATTGAGAGGACGTGGGCGTCTTTGCTTCCCCACGCTGCCTCGGCAACTGCCCGACTTGACGAGTCCCCGCGGCCTGCAGAAAAACCATCATTACCTGCGATCATGGAGGCCGGCAGTTGGCCTCCCTCGGCTATAAATGAGGAGAGGGGCGGAGCCCGCATCGCTCATCTCCTCCTCCATTCTGTATGCTTCTTCTTCCTCCTCCTTGTCGCGACACTCATGGCGCCAGTGAAGAGGTTCTCGGCTGCCGAGAAGGGGAAGGCTCACCAGGAAGGGCCTGGCTCGCCGCCGCCTAAGAGGGGGCGCAGTCGCTCCCGCAAGCATGCCGCAACCCCCGCAGTGGTCCCTTGTGGATGCGGGCGAGCTTCGTCGGGGTCCGACAGTGCCTCTTCGTGTGGCGAGAGCTGCCTAGGTCATGGCAGCCCCGTTAATGAAGGGAGGCACGTCATGGTCGCTCGGCCTCCCCGACTACGCTTCCACTCCGCGGAGGTTTTGCCGGAGTTTGTCGTGTGGTCGAAGAACCCGACCGGCACTTTGCTTCAACTTCCGCGCTCCTTTGCTGGCGAAGTGCCGCCCCCAGGTCCCAGCGGCCTCTGGTTGCAGGCTGACGGCTCCTGCAGCAAGGCTTCGTGGGTCGTGGTGGAGATCTCTGCTGCAGGCGACGTAGCCCTAGCCCGTGGCTGGCAGACGTTCAGCCGTGCGTGTGGCCTAGGCAGGCGGTGCACCCTCCACTTCCAGTTTGATGGGGCAGCGACCCTCTTCGTGAGGGTGTTCAGGGAAGATGGCCCTCGCGCTGGATGCTTCCATGAGGACGATGATGGTGGCGAGGCGCTCGGTCTTCGCGATGGACGTGACGAGCACGAGGGTGAACTTGCCCTCGGTGGCGGCCGTGGTTCGCCCAGCTATGGCAGCTCCTCCTCCAGCGAGAGCTCCAGCAGCAGCGGCTACGACCAGCCATCACGCCATTGGGCACGCTTCGAGGACGGTGGCGGGTCGTCCCGTCGTCGCGCCCCAGTGAAGCGCGAGCAGGGCTCTGTCTGAATTCTGGGGCCGATCCTCGTGAGCAGCCGCGTCGCAGGAGCTACTTTTTCTTGTCATCTCCTTCCCTTTCCTCCTGCATTGTGAGAAACGAGTATGGAGCCCTGCAGGGGCGTTTAATGAACCATTGTGCTTATGTTGCTTTTGTGGTGTGTTTATAGCTTCCGGGTTGTGTTGTGAGATCTATGCCTTATATGGGTGTAGAGGGGTAACTTAGCTCGATGCATCCGGGGTAGCTTTCACCTCATGAGGGCGTGCATCTCTAGGCACCTGGTGGGGCTTCCCCACTGTTGATTCGGGTGACATCACGAAGCTGCAAAAATTCGTTAAGATATCCTTAACCCTTCTTGCGCGAGGCCTTAGGTATGGGATGGTTATGGCCCAATGCACCCCATTGCGGTACCCATGGGGCACAGATTAAAAGGGGATGCGCTGATCACAAGCTCAGACGAGAACGCCTCGTGGAGACCAGGGGAGTGGGCACGCACATACTACCTGTCCAGCCCCACTCGCGGAGCTTGCGAGGCAGAGCATCGGGCAACTGCCGCCCTCCCTGGTGAAAAACAAAGAATCGAGGGAAGAATCGGAAAGAAGAGGGGGTTTAACCAAACCATCGAGAAACACCAGAACTCCAAATTTCATTTAATGAAAAGGGGCAAGCCAACTATAGAAAGCAAATGAACAACCGCGTCCGGAATCTAGTCTAGTCTTCTCACCAGCATGGAGCTAAGTGTTGCGACTAGGACGTGGGAGGGAGCCCCCGAGGCCCGAGGGTGGCACTCCGGAGACTCCGGGGCATGTATAGCCCCACTCATTATTACTTGAGAGTGTCAAGAGCAGAAACCTTCATAGGCACCGGGCTTTCCTTCATGGATAGAACTTCCAGAGGTGCTAGGTGTTCTAGGAGTTCTGGATGGGGATCCCGTCCTGCGTCTCCAAGGGCGCGGCACCAGTCCTGGAGACGCGGGCAATCCTAAACGGGCCCTCCCACGTGGGTGAGAGCTTATGCAACCCTTCCCTAGAGAGCACCCGCCTTAGGGCGAGATAGCCCACCTCGAGCGTCTTGGAGCGGACGCTGCGACAGTGGTAATGTCGTAACGCCTGCTGGTATCTTGCCGCTCGGAGCGAGGCTTCATGGTGGCGTTCGTCCCCCGGCACAAGGTCCATCCCCCGCATGGCGTCCTACTGCGTCTCATCAAACGCTAGGACTCACGTGAAGCGACGCCTAACATCGTGAGGGAGAAGCTCTTCTGCTCCGTAGACGAGGAAGAATGCGGTCTCGCCTGTTGGCTTGGTGGAGGTGCTGTGGATGGACCACAGCACATACTGGAGCAAGTCATGCCAGCCCCTGCCACAGGCTTCGAGCTTCTTCTTGAGGCCTCTCAATACCTCGGCTTTGGCGCGCTCAGCCTGGCCATTGCTGCCGGGGTGTGCCACCGAATCGTAGCAAATCTGCGTTCCAAGTTTAGCACAATAGGCCTTGAAGAGATTGCTAGTGAACTGCGAGCCGTTGTCGGTGATGATGCGGTTAGGGACCCCAAACCGGCTGGGATGGTGCGGACGGCTTGCACCTCTACCCACTCGGTGAACTTGTCGATGGCGACGTAGAGGTAGCGGTAGCCTCCAGGCGCTCGCGGGAACAGACCCAGGATGTCCAGCCCCCAGATTGCGAATGGCCACGAGAGCGGGATAGTCTGGAGGCCCTGGGCCGGCTGGTGGATATGCTTGGCATGGAACTGGCAGGCCTCGCAGGACCTTACCAGCTCGGTCGCGTCGTTGAGTGTCGTGGGCTAGTAGAACCCGCTGCGGGAATGCCTTGCCAACCAGGGTACATGAAGATGAGGGACACCCACAGTCTCCACCGTGTATGTAAGCCAGCAGCTCGTTCCCCTACTCCCTGGAGATGCAGCGCAAGGAAACATTATTTGGTCGTTTTCTGTACAGCTCACCGTCCTAGATGCAGTAAGCCGTAGCCTGCCGAGCCACATGCTCCGCGTCCTCCTCCTTCTCGGGCAGCATCCCATGCACCAGATATGCCTTGAACTCATTGGTCCAGCACCCATCCTGAGGCTCGAGCGCCAGGAGCAGACGTGCTCTTGAGGTCGGACTGCAAGCGGGGGCTCCTGAGGCTAGTGGCTGGGGGAGTTCCTCTTGAGATGATGTAGTCTCTGCGGCCTCAGGGGTATCCGAAGGCTTGAAGAGTCGCTCTTCGAAGACACCAAATTCTTGGGGTAGACGCCTTGACGCCCTCTTGGCAATCTTGTCAGCCTCCTTGTTGGTGCTGCGTGGCACATGTTGTAGCTTCAGGCCTAGGAATTGCCTCTCCATCTTGCGCACCTCCGCGAGGTACGCCTCCATATGCTCGTCCCTTGGTTCGTACACTTTGTTGGAGAAGTTGACAAGGAGCTGCCAGTCACCCTTGACGGTGAGACGCTTCACCCCTAAGGCTGATGGGGCCTTGAGGCCGGCGATCAGCCCCTCATATTCTGCGATGTTGTTGGAGATCTTCTCACCCCGCTGGAAATAGAGCTGCATGACATTGTATAGCTTGTCTTGGGTGGGCGAGATGAGCACAGCGCCAGCCCCGCGTCTTGTCGTGTGAAAGTGCCATCGAAGTACATGACCCAGCCATCCGGTACTTCATTTTGCAGTGAGAGCGATCAGCTTTGGCCCGCTTCCTTGATAACCTCGGTTGTGCCGAATTCCAACTAAAATGCTTGCATTTCAATGTTCCATTCAGCAACTCCCCCCGCAGCATTGGGGCTCCGGAGCACCCTCTCCAGGGGGTAGGCTGAGACGACCTTGATTGGTTGGCCTTGGAAATAATGGCGTACCATGCGTGAGGCCACCAGGAGCGCGAGTAAGAGCTTCTGCACCATTGGGTAACGTTCTCTCGCGTCCCATAGCACGGTGCTGACAAAGTATACTAGGTGCTCGACAAGGGCGGGAGCGTCGATGGAGCATGTGTCCTCCAGACGTTGTGGTGCCTCCTCAGGTGGGGGGACGTCTGGTCGCCCATCGGGGCCTCCGTAAGCCTGGGAGGGCCGTCTGGCAAGGCCTGACCATTAGCCGATGTCGTTGTGGCTTGGGCGGCACCGTCTTGGTGCCGCACCGTCCCCGTCGAGGGTGCGGCATTGCACGGTGGGTTGTTGGCTTGGCGTTCCTTTCGGACGGCCACCAGCGCCGCACTGGCGGAGTGAGGTGTGGCGGCCAGATAAAGCACCAGAGGCTCGAGGGGACGCGGCGCTACCATTACTGGAGGGCTGGTCAATTATCTCTTGAGGTCTTGAAACGCAAGGTCGGCTTCTAGGGTCCACTCGAACGGGCCCTTCTTCATCAGCTTGAAGAACGGCAGGGCGTGCTCCCCCAGCTTGGAGATGAAGCGCCCCAGCGAGGTCACGTAGCCTGCAAGCTTATGCATTTCCTTGAGAGTTTGCGGTGGGCTCATGTCTTCTATTGCCTTGACCTTCTTCGGGTTAGCCTCGATCCCCCTATGAGACACCAGGAAACCCAGTAGCTTGTCGGAGGGGACACCGAACACGCACTTCTCCGGGTTGAGCCACAAATCCACGTGGCCCAGGCTAGCGAAGGTCTCCTCCAGGTCCTGAATCAGGGTTCTCGCCTCCCAAGATTTTACCACGATGTCGTCGACGTAGGCTTCATCGTTTCTCCCGAGCTGCTGACCCAGGGCGATGTGCATCAGCCTCTCAAAGGTCACCCCAGCATTGCGCAGTCCGAACAGCATGCAGGTGTAGTAGTACACCCCGCATGGGGTCAAGAAGGCGGTCTTCTCCACATCCTCCACTTCCTTCTTGATCTGATGGTAGCCCAAGAATGCGTCTAGGAAACACAGCAGGTCGCACTCGGCGGTGGAGTCGACGATCTGGTCGATACATGGAAGCGGGAACGGGTCTTGGGGACAGGCCTTGTTGAGGTTGGTGAAGTCCACACACATGCATTCCTTCCCGCCTTTCTTTGGCACGACGATGGGGTTCGCCCGCTGTCGGTGTCAAAACCGGTGGATCTCGGTTAGGGGGTCCCAAACTGTGCATCTAGGATCGATGGTAACAGGAGATAAGGGACACAATGTTTTACCCAGATTCGGGCCCTCTCTATGGAGGTAATACCCTACGTCCTACTTGATTGATCTTGATGAATATGAGTATTACAAGAGTTGATCTACCACGAGATCGTAATGACTAAACCCTAAGAGTCTAGTCTGGCTATGATTATGAGGATTTGGCCTATCTACGGACCTCGCCCTCCAGTTTATATAGACACGAGAGGGATCTACGGTGACAGAAGGTCGGTTACAGAGAAAGGAATCTCCATAGTTGGCCGCCAAACTTGCCTTCCACGCCAAAGAGAGTACTATCCGGACACGGGTGGAGTCTTCGGTCTTTGTATCCTTAAGGCCCATCAGTCCGGCTCATATCCAATAGATCGGAACCCCGAGGACCCCCTAGTCCAGGACTCCCTCAGTAGCCCTGAACCAGGCTTCAATGGCGATGTGTCCGGCGCGCAGATTGTCTTTGGCATTGCAAGGCGGGTTCTACTTTCCCAATACTCCAGGATAGTCTTTGGATGAAATGAAGGTGTCCAGATCTGCAAACCAAGTAACACACACAACCGCAAGGAATATAGTATTTCACGAGTCCCATCTGCTGACAACTTTTTGCAAGATGACATCTCATCTCTTCGGTCACTATATCAAACCGTTTTTATCCGCCGTTCCGCGCATCGAGATGCGCTTTCCATTGGCACGTCTTGTCAAAGAAGAGATTGTGTCCCCTTATTGCGGGATTTTCATTAATGCGGGCATGGGTAACCCAAGCGTGCCGTTTTCACAGCCCCTGGGAATAGGCGAGTTTTAGGGTGAATGGGGAGGCGTTCGATATTCACTGCCTTTATAAGGGGATAAGGATTCCCCCTTCTTCTCCCATGCCTTCTCTCTTCCTCTAGCCTTCCACTCTTGAGCTCCAACGCCCAAGTTTTCATCTTCTTCCCACTCAAGCTAGCACTCAACCATGTTCGGATCCGGAGGTCAAGGCAAGTGGATGGTCTCCTCCGTCAAGGAGAAGGACATTACTGAGCTTCGGGCGGCCGGGTAATTTGCAAAGGAAATCTCCCACTGTCTTCCAGCCTAGGGGCAAATCATCCTCATGCCGAAGCCCAACGAGAGGGTGGTATTCATCCCTCATTTCCTCCGCGCGCTAGGGTTTCCACTACACCCTTTCGTCCGTGGACTGATGTATTATTATGGGATAGACTTCCATGATCTATCCCCGAACACTTTCCTCAACATCTCGGCATTCATCGTTGTGTGTGAGGCCTTCCTCTACATCCAACCCCACTTTGGGCTGTGGCTCAAGGTCTTCAACGTGAAGCCGAAGGTGGTGGATGGCCAGCATGCAGAGTGTGGGGGCGCCATGGTGAGCAAGCCGACCAATGTCTCCCAGCCGAAACTCACTTTTGTGGAGACTGTCAAGGAATGGCAAAAACAATAGGTTCTACACCACAGAAGCCCGCGGCACAAACTGGGCCATAGCTGCCGAATTTAACTCTGGCGCTCCCATGCGACTCATCTCCTGGGTCGAGAAGAGCCCGAACTGGTGCTCGCCATATGAGCTGATAGTGCTGCACACGCGCATTCAAAGCATGGTGGACAAGGACGTCAAGCTTGTTGACGTAATCCGAGTGATGCTGGATCACCGGATCCTCCCCTGCCAAAGCCGAAAATGCCCCCTTTGGGAGTTCAATCCGAAGAGGCACCAAACCCTGGACAGGCTCTTCAAAACAACTCACGAAGATACCTGGAAGTTGCTCTTCAAGGGCAACGAGATACCGCCAGCCACGGATTCAGACCATGGGCACGACATTAACAACCTCGCCAGCAAGGTAAGTATTCAACGCATCCTCTACTTGTTTGTTTCAAGGAGAATATCTGAACTTTTATCATTATTGCTTTTTTAGGATTGGATGAAGAGGGCGGACCGGATCGAGTGTCCGACTCCGCTGCCCGAAGAACCAGTCATCCCGCGTTTAGTGAAGATGCTGGTGCCGGCGCCCTATACGGTGCCGGCGAAGTAGGCCACGGGGAAGGCCAAGGGGGTCCGGAGTGGCCCCCGCCGCAAGGGCGCTTTAGACGCGACGTCCGAAGACAAGACCCACTCCTCCGCCCCCGAAGACGACGACAAGGAGGAGGAAAGTGGTTCTCCCTCTAATGGGGGGAGGAAGAAGAGGGCAGCCTCCACAATTCTGGAGGCTAAGGCACCCAAGAAGGGGAAAGGCACTCTTGAGGGCAGCACCGCATGGGACATCGAAAGTAGTCCGGACCAGCGCCCCCGGAATAAGCCCCTGGCTGCATCGTGAGTGCTAAGAACCCGTACAAGTCCATTTATCCAGCATTTCCGCCATATGGTATGTTATATGATATAATCATGTTATTGCAGTCCGGCCCACGACAGCTCTCGGTGGTCCTCATCAAGAGGCTCGTTGGACTCAAAGGAGATGGCCACCGAGACACCGCCGGCCGCTTACTCTCCCAAGGGCACGAGAGAAGATGAGGTTCTCTCCCAAAGGACATTCCCAGGCCAGGGGGAGGTTTAGGAGACGGTTGTGGCGGCGCTAGAGGGCGACACCTCGGCCGTCGGACACATGGGGGAATATACCCACATGGAGACTGACAATGGGGGTCGTGATCAATTCAGTCCCCATATGAGCTTGGATCCGGAGACCCATACGTACCCAGAGCCCGACAAGCAGCTTCCTTCAAGAGAAGGAGGCGTGCCCGTCCTGCCGGCGACCTCTGTTCAACCAGAGGCGCCGAACTATCTATTGGAAGCGCCACGGGACACTTCCATTGTGGAAGAACACCGTACCCTTATGGGTACGGTGATTGAGAAGGTTCAGTCCATTAAAAGCGGACCGACCAAAGCCTGCAGCAGCCTACTGAAAGGTTTTGAGGTAAGCGATGCTTAACCGAGAAAATCCCTGCATAGACAGTAGCCCCTAAGACACTGTCCGGTGTTCGGAAGGAAAAGTCAGACAGAGGATCAATTAAATTTCACATGAAACTAACCAAACTTTTTCTGATGTGAATAAGCAGGCGTCGCTGCTGGCCGCGACTTCTCACACTGCTGAAGTCTCTGCACTGAAGCAAAGACTGGAGCGGGCCGAAGAAGAGGTCGGCCAGGCGAGGAAGCAGCTAGAAGACCACCAAGGTATGCAATTGCTCGCTATGTATTTGGAAGAGTGAATAATGTATACTAACCGTAGTGTCATTAGGGGTGATGACCGAGGTCGAGGCCCTAAAAAAGGCCTTGTCCGAAGCCGAGGGGAAAGTCGCCAAGGAGTAGGCCGCTCGCAAGAGGCTAAAGGCCCGGCTGAATGAGGTCAAGCAAGAGCTCCAGGACGCGGTGAAGAAGTACGAGACCCTAGAGGGCGATGTTTTGGCTCGAGAGACCGAACTCTCCAAGGCTCGTCAAAGCGCGGAAGCTGCCCAGGTTGAAGCCCAGGGTGCCCTCCAGGAGATCTAGGAGGCCAAGAAGATCGCAACGGGTAAGGCTTTTAGTATGCAAAGCAAGCATGTGAAGAAGAAATATCTTCTACGAACCCGGATTCGGAGCTCTCCAGGGGCATTTGTAGATCTGCCGTGTAGTGTGTCCGACACCGCGGAGTTCTTTCGAGCCGAAGAAGGAAACTCGGTGGAGAAGTTGTTCTAGTCGCAGTATCTTGCGCCAGAGCATCCCGTGCCCTTCACCGATCAGCTGAAACAACTGGTGGAGCTGCATAGGGTGGCCGAACTAGCCATGAAGGATTTGATAATCCGGCTGTGGCCAGCCGAAGCTATGCCCTGCAGCTACTTCAGACTCGTGAAGCGGCTAGTGAACGCATGTCCTCGGCTGGACGTCGTCAAGCAATCGGCCTGTATTGAAGGTGCACGCATGGCCTTCGCTCGCTGCAAGATGTGGTGGGCGAAGATGGATGCCGTCAAGCTGACCAAGGGACCGCCAGAGGGCAAGCAGCACCGCACACCCGAGCGCTATTTTGCAGACGTCCTAGAGGGGTCTCACATTATAGCAACACAGTGAGGGAAAGACATTATTTTCGAATGAATACATTCGTGTTGTCTTTGCCTTGTATGATGAAACAAAGTCGGTTTGTAATATAACGCTTGTTATGTCTTAATTTTTTCCTCCTGTGCGGCCGTGTTGTATGAAATCTGAGGGTTGGCCAGTCATCGGCTTCTGCCCCCACGTAGGTAGTACGGAGGTGTTCGGGATGGAATCTAAACAATCTTGATCCAATTATATGGTCCTTGAAGGAGTTGTTTAGCGCAACGAACCAGGCAATCAGACTATGCGGCTTTAACGACCTCACTTAGCCATAGGAGTTTGACAATAAAACATCGGCGCAGCCCCTAGTATCTGAACCAGAGTGCTATGAGCGTCTTCTCGGGAAGTACCGATCCTTCGCATAATGCGGAAGAAATCTCCAATGATTTTCAACCTCCGAACAGCTGACCGGCTCTCGCCGCATCATGACAGTTAGTTTTCGACTTTCTCCACTGAGGTGCTCCATTGGATAAACCAAGGCACAATCGCAGTAGTTCTCCCTTTACTACCTTAGCCAATATAGCGGAACATAAGGTAGCAAGCACAACAGCCGGGCAACCCAACTATTGACCAAAGACATGATTCGAAGCCAATGCATATAGTGCTAAATTCGGGGTGCCGAACTGTACTGTAAAAGTGTTCAAACTTTTGATGCCATGTTGCGGGGCGCTATGAAGCCCCTGGCAAATTGAAATGCACCCGAGTGTACGGGTGTTATCTGATAGAATTACCAGAAAGGGAAAGACAAAAATAAAAAAAAAGGAAGAAACAGTGGTAAGCTAGAGCCATGAAAATTTGGGACGCAAACAGTTTCTATTATAATTTCATTGGTGCGCTGAAGCACACTTATACAAGTAATGCAATAAGCGGAAAGGCTATTTACTATGCCTTCACCAAGAGAGAGCTGTGTGTGGGTCCAGAAGATAGGTAAAGGCATCGTTAAAGAGACCACCTAAGAGTTTCGCCGTACGTCCATGCTTCTTGTTGTCTTGGTGTTTTTATCCTTCGAAAAGAATCGATGGTCCAACAGCCAGAAAAGGCCTGTAAAAAAAGAAAAACAAAATAAAAAAAGGAGAATAGTGAAAGTATGAGTGTCCAGAGCGGTAGAGCCGTATTCCGGATCACAAGCTGATTATGCCTCCATTCGGGTCCATTGTATTTTTAGTGCGTAATTATGTACGTGGGGTACGATAGCGGCCACTTGGTGAGGACGAGGACGGAGGCTAAATTGCTAGTCGAGCTCCTGATGAGCCGAGCTGTCCTTCTGCGGAATGGTTCAGAATCTCTTGACAGTGTCTGAGGGATCGACCGCCGAATTGAGGTTCTAGTTGACAAGGCCTCCCTCTACCTCTGTCGCTAAGGCAGCAGTGTGCTCGTCGGTGCGGAGGGAGCGTTCCGTATTTCCATTGATTGTTATGACGCTGCGTGGTCCGGGCATTTTAAGCTTGAGATAAGCGTAGAGTGGCACCGCATTGAATTGAGAAAATGCGGTCTGTCTGAGCAGCGCGTGGTAGTCGCTGCGAAAGGGGGCGATATCGAAGATTAACTCCACACTTCGGAAGTTGTCCGGAGACCCGAAAACATCCTCTAGTGTGATTGAGCCCGTCCATCGGGCCTCTACGCACGGTATGACTCCTTTAAAGGTAGTCTTTTTGGGCATGATCCATGATGGGTTAATGCCCATTTTGCGCATGGTATCCTGATAGAGCAAGTCGAGGCTACTGCCACCGTCCATCATGACTTCGTCGGTGAAGCAAGGAGGGTTTGCGGCACATCTATATCGGGCCGTATCGCAATGTAGCTCTGACGGGGTCTGTCTGCGGCTTTGAGCCCGTGCATGACTAGGTTTGTCACGTCCGAACAGGCGGCCGTCGTCGCGTGTCGG
This sequence comes from Triticum urartu, assembly GCF_056163025.1. Lineage (NCBI taxonomy): Eukaryota > Viridiplantae > Streptophyta > Magnoliopsida > Poales > Poaceae > Triticum > Triticum urartu. The sequence goes on along the minus strand of NC_141873.1, from coordinate 185,473,910 downwards.
GGCATGTCCTCGCGATCCGTAGATCGATCTGGTGTGTCTTTCTTTATTGTTCAGGTCATGTCTCAGGTCATATGTATGACCGTGAGCTAATTTACCTCTACCTTTGCGATGAGGCGGGGCGGGCTGGTGTTCGGCTTGGGTTGCCGCTTTGTCCCGGCCACGTGGTGGTTAGTCAGCCACATTGCGCGATGGTGGTATGTGTTCCGGCGCCTCGTCGTTGAACTGAGGTAGTAATTTGCACTTCGGGTAGGTTTTGGCCGGGTGCTTGAGGCTATATTCTTCGGCTACTAGGACGTCGGTCCATTTCTCGTTGAGCAGATCTTAGTCAGCTTGAAGCTGCTGCTACTTCTTTTTCAGGCTCCTTACAGTGGCTGTTAGCTGGCGCTTGGAGCGTTCCTGCTCAAGAGGTTCCTCGGGCATGATGAAATCCTCGATGCCGAGGCTCGCCTCATCCTCGGAGAGCGGAAGATAATTACTGTCCTCCGAGTCCTCGTGTGTGGCCTGTTTACCAGGGCTAAACTGCTCATCTTCTTGTTCATCCTGTTCGGTAGCTGCGTCAACGGGGTCTTCGTTGTGCTCGGCACCTCTCGGAGTGTTATCTTCTCCAGTTCCCGTGTTGCTGTCTTTACTGCGGCGTGACTTAGAGCGGCGCCGCTAATGCCAACATTTCAATTGTATCTCAGGAGGTTTATCCTCAACTGGATCTTCTTTGTCATCGTCGCTGTTTTCCTTTGGTGCATCCACTATGTATACATTGTACGATGAGGCGGTCGTCCAGCATACGGTGAACGGCGGGTCCTGAGCCTCTTCTTCTCCGGTTTCGTCGTCCATACCATCGAGCCATAATCGAGCATGTCAGTTAAATCTTCGATAGTGGCTATAAAGTGGGTGGCGGGTGGGGAGAGAAATTCCCTGTCATCAGCTTCTAGTTCGAACCGGATATAGTTCGGTCGTGAGTCCCCCGCCAAGGACAGGTTCTTTAATGATTTTAGCACGTCGCCCAAAATTCGAGTGTTGTAAGATGTCTGCGGGTATGAATTCGAAGATCGATAAACGACCCAGTTCGTCGTCTGTGAACTCACACGGATCTGAACTTGTTGCCGAAGACGAGTCCGGAGTTCTGGTGACACACATATCGTGTGAGGTTAAGTCCATGTGTGGCTCCAACGCAGGGGAATCTGTGGCCTCCGTGGTGGGGTTGAGCCTCCAGTCCTTGGATGGCGCATTATGCTCCGGATCTAAGGCTAGAGTGGTTACAGGAGCTATCTCCTGGATGCGGTCTGATGACAGATTTACGTCATTTCCATCGGGGTGACCAGGAGTGGTTGCCGCGGTCTCAAATCTAGCGAAGATCAAGTCTCCACGGATGTCCGCAACGTAGTTCAAGATCCCAAATCTAACCTGGTGGCCAAGGGCGTAGCTGTCGATCTGCTCTAGATGGCCAAGCGAGTTGGCCCGCAGTGCGAAGCCACTGAACACGAAGATCTATCCAAGGAGGAAGGTCTCACCTTGGACAGGATCGTTGTTGACGGTTGAACGGGCCATCAAACCTTTTGAGGACGGCACATCGGAACTCTCAATGAAAGCACCAATGTCGGTGTCAAAACCGGCGGATCTCGGGTAGCGGGTCACGAACTGTGCATCTAGGATCGATGGTAATAGGAGACAGGGGACACAATGTTCTACCCAGGTTCAGGCCCTCTCTATGGAGGTAATACCCTACGTCATGCTTGATTGATTTCGATGAATATGAGTATTACAAGAGTTGATCTACCACGAGATCGTAATGACTAAACCATAAGAGTCTAGTCTTGCTATGATTATGAGGATTCAGCCTATCTACAAACCTAGCCCTCTGGTTTATATAGACACGGGAGGGATCTAGGGTTACACAAGGTCGGTTACAGAGAAAGGAATCTTCATAGTTGGCCACCAAGCTTGCCTTACACGACAAGGAGAATCCTATCCGAATATGGGTGGATTCTTCAGTATTTCTATCCTTACGGCTCATCAGTCCGGCCCATATCCAATAGATCGGACACTCGAGGACCCCCTAGTCCAGGACTCCCTCGCCAGCCAGCCTGGGTATCGAACCTCACAAATGACACCTACCGCCTCCCGCTTGCGAGTTTCCTGAACGATGAAGGACTGCTTCTCTGTGGACTGTCGCCGCGCCTTCCGCTTCACAGGGCACACATTGGGGCACACCCTTAAGTGATGCTTGATTACCCCCTTGGGACCCCTACTAGCTGCTTGGGTTCCCACGCGAATACCTCCTTGTTCGCGCGCAAGAACTTCACAAATACCTCCTCTTGGTCAAGGTTGAGGTTGGCGCCTATGGTGAAGGTGGCTCCCGAGGGTCCACCTTCCTCGACCAGCACTTGCTTTGTTTCGGCCCGGTCTAGAGTGAACATCTGCTTCTTCTTCGCCGGCACAGCCTCCTTAGCCCTTGGGGTGGCTTCGCCCGCCGGGCACGCTGCCGCTGTGGCCCTAAAGTTAAGCTTGAGGGCTGCCAGAGCTTCCCCGGTGTCTCCGGCCATGGTGAGGATGCCGCTGCTGCCCGGCATCTTCATGAGGTTGTAGGCCGAATGGGTCGCTGCCATGAACTAAGCCAAAGCAGGGTACCCGAGGATGGTGTTGTACAGGAGGCCGATGCGGGCGATGTCGAAGTCAATGAGCTCCATGCGGTAGTTGTCCCGGGTAACGAAGGTGGTCGAGAGGCGTATTTGCCGCAAGGGGCTGGTGGACCCGCTACCGACTCCGGAGACAGGCTTGGTGGGGTGGAGCCAGCCGTACGGCACATGAAGCAAGCCGAAAGCTTCCACGGAGAGCACGTTGAGGCCTGCTCTACCGTCGATCAGTCTTGGTCATGGCGACATTGAAGATGGTGGGCGTGCAGAGCATTGGGAGCGCACCCGAGCTAGCAGTGGTAGCGGCGTGATCCCCTGAGTCGAAGGTGAGGTCGGCCTTGGGCGCCGCCCATCCTGGAGGGTCTCCCCACTGCATAGAGGCAGCGCCGATCTGGAGGAAGAACTGCTTGGTGCGGCGGTCCGAGGGTGGCACTTGTGAGCCGCCGAGGAGGGCAGCGACAGCGATAAGCGCCGGTGCCATGCCCCGGGCGACGAAAAGGCCGCGCAGCTCCTCCCATGAAGCCACAGAGGATCCTGGCAGGTTGAAAAGCCAGGCATGTGAGGGCCATGGGGAACGAGTTGGCCGTGACCTTGTCGTTGCCTCCAGCTTCAAGGACGGCCTCCTCGTATGCCAGTAGGAAGGCCAACGGATCCGCCCCACCGTCATAGCGAGGCAGCATCTCTGGCTTGAACTTGTGCAGCCACTGCACCCGCCGTGAGGCGGTGGTGAAGGCCCTGAGCCACCTGGCACCGCTATGGTCGCCCGCCGATCTAGTCGGAGGAGCAGCGCCGGCCATGGGGACCAGAAGGAGAGGCGGAGCCGAGGGAGGAGTGGAACTTCGGCGCACCCCTTCCTGGCGCGCCGAATGTCGGATTACGGGTTCCGGCAAACCCTTGAGGTTCGAACTCTGGGGTACGGACAAAGATCTCTCTCCCCCTAGCTCACACTCTCACCATGGTCTGAAGGCCTAGCACGCTGAACCCACGGAACAAGGCACACAAGAATTTATACTGGTTCGGGCCACCGATGTGGTGTAATACCCTACTCCAGTGTGGTGTGGTGGATTGCCTTGCAGGCTGGGGATGAACGTACAAGGGAAGAACAACTACCTGAATAGAGGCATTCTTGAGCTCGATAAGCTTGTGTGGTTGGGGATGATCTGAATGATCCGTCCAAGATCAGTCCTCCCCCCCTCCCATGGTGATGGCTAGTCCTATTTATAGAGGCTCGGGTCCTCCTCCCAAATATTAGGCCAGAAGGGATCCCACAATGGCCAGTTTGAAGGGGGAAAACTAGTACAAGTTATCCTTGAAGGAAATATGCCCTAGAGGCAATAATAAAGTTATTATTTATTTCCTTATAATCATGATAAATGTTTATTATTCATGCTAGAATTGTATTAACCGGAAACATAATACATGTGTGAATACATAGACAAACAAAGTGTCACTAGTATGCCTCTACTTGACTAGCTCGTTAATCAAAGATGGTTATGTTTCCTAACCATAGACAAAGAGTTGTTATTTGATTAACGAGGTCACATCATTAGTTGAATGATCTGATTGACATGACCCATTCCATTAGCTTAGCACCCGATCGTTTAGTATGTTGCTATTGCTTTTCTTCATGACTTATACATGTTCCTATGACTATGAGATTATGCAACTCCCGTTTGCCGGAGGGACACTTTGGGTGCTACCAAACGTCACAACGTAACTGGGTGATTATAAAGGAGCATTACAGGTGTCTCCAAAGGTAGATGTTGGGTTGGCATATTTCGAGATTAGGATTTGTCACTCCGATTGTCGGAGAAGTATCTCTGGGCCCTCTCGGTAATACACATCACATAAGCCTTGCAAGCATTACAACTAATATGTTAGTTGTGAGATGATGTATTACGGAATGAGTAAAGAGACTTGCCGGTAACGAGATTGAACTAGGTATTGTATACCGACGATCGTATCTCGGGCAAGTAACATACCGATGACAAAGGGAACAACGTATGTTGTTATGCGGTCTGACCGATAAAGATCTTCGTAGAATATGTACGAGCCAATATGGGCATCCAGGTCCCGCCATCAGTTATTGACCGAAGACATGTCTCGGTCATGTCTACATTATTCTCGAACACGTAGGGTCCGCACGCTTAAGGTTACGATGACAGTTTCATTATGAGTTTATGCATTTTGATGTACCGAAGGTTGTTCGGAGTCCCGGATGTGATCACGGACATGACGAGGAGTCTCGAAATGGTCGAGACGTAAAGATTGATATATTGGAAGCCTATGTTTGGACATCGGAAGTGTTCCGGGTGAAATCGGGATTTACCGGGTTACCGGGAGGTTGCCGGAACCCCCCGGGAGCCATATGGGCCTTCATGGGCCTTAGTGGAAAGGAGAAAGGGGAAGCCCAAGGTGGCTGCGCCACTTCCCCCTCCCCTAGTCCTATTAGGACTAGGAGAAGGTGGCCGGCCGCCCTCTCCCTCTTTCCCCCTTTGGGGAATCCTAGTTGGAATAGGATTGGAGGGGAGTCCTACTCCCGGAAGGAGTAGGACTCCTCCTGCGCCTCCCTCCTTGGCCGGCCAGCCGCCCCCCCTCTACTCCTTTCTATACGGAGGCAGGGGACACCTCTAGACACACAAGTTGATCCTTGAGATCTATTCCTTAGCCGTGTGCGGTGCCCCCTGCCACCATATACCTCGATAATACTGTAGGGGAGTTTAGGCGAAGCCCTGCTGCTGTAGTACATCAAGATCGTCACCACGCCGTCGTGCTGATGGAACTCTTCCCCGACACTTTGCTGGATCGGAGTCCGCGGATCGTCATCGAGCTGAACGTGTCCTCGAACTCGGAGGTGCCGTAGTTTCGGTGCTTGATCGGTTGGATCGTGAAGACATACGACTACTTCCTCTACGTCGTGTCATCGCTTTCGCAGTAGGTCTGCGTTGGGTACGTAGACAACACTCTCCCCCTCGTTGCTATGCATCACATGATCTTGCGTGTGCGTAGGAATTTTTTTGAAATTACTACGAAACCCAACAGTGGCATCCGAGCCTAGGTTATTTATGTTGATGTTATATGCACGAGTAGAACACAAGTGAGTTGTGGACGAGACAAGTCATACTGCCTACCAGCATGTCATACTTTGGTTCGGCGGTATTGTTGGACGAGACGACCCGGACCAACCTTACGCATACGCTTACGCGAGACCGGTTCCCTCGACGTGCTTTGCACAGAGATGGCTTGCGGGCGACTGTCTCTCCAACTTTAGTTGAACCAAGTATGGCTACGCCCGGTCCTTGCGAAGGTTAAAACGGAGTCTATTTGACAAACTATCGTTGTGGTTTTGATGCGTAGGTGAGACTGGTTCTTACTTAAGCCCGTAGCAGCCACGTAAAACTTGCAACAACAAAGTAGAGGACGTCTAACTTGTTTTTGCAGGGCATGTTGTGATGTGATATGGTCAAAGCATGATGCTGAATTTTATTGTATGAGATGATCATGTTTTGTAACCGAGTTATCGGCAACTGGCAGGAGCCATATGGTTGTCGCTTTATTGTATGCAATGCAATCGCGATGTAATGCTTTACTTTATTACTAAACGGTAGTGATAGTCGTGGAAGCATAAGATTGGCGAGACGACAACGATGCTACGATGGAGATCAAGGTGTCACGCCGGTGACGATGGTGATCATGATGATGCTTCGGAGATGGAGATCACAAGCACAAGATGATGATGGCCATATCATATCACTTATATTGATTGCATGTGATGTTTATCTTTTTATGCATCTTATCTTGCTTTGATTGACGGTAGCATTATAAGATGATGTCTCACTAAATTATCAAGAAGTGTTCTCCCTGAGTATGCACTGTTGCGAAAGTTCTTCGTGCTGAGACACCACGTGATGATCGGGTGTGATAGGCTCTACGTTCAAATACAACGGGTGCAAAACAGTTGCACACGCGGAATACTCAGGTTATACTTGACGAGCCAAGCATATACAGATATGGCCTCGGAACACGGAGACCGAAAGGTCGAGCGTGAATCATATAGTAGATATGATCAACATAATGATGTTCACCGATGAAACTACTCCATCTCACGTGATGATCGGACATGGTTTAGTTGATTCGGATCACGTGATCACTTAGAGGATTAGAGGGATGTCTATCTAAGTGGGAGTTCTTCAGTAATATGATTAATTGAACTTAAATTTATCATGAACTTAGTACCTGATAGTATCTTGCTTGTTTATGTTGATTGTAGATAGATGGCTCATGCTGTTGTTCCGTTGAATTTTAATGCGTTCCTTGAGAAAGCAAAGTTGAAAGATGATGGTAGCAATTACACGGACTGGGTCCGTAACTTGAGGATTATCCTCATTGCTGCACAGAAGAATTACGTCCTGGAAGCACCGCTGGGTGCCAGGCCTGCTGCTGGAGCAACACCAGATGTTATGAACGTCTGGCAGAGCAAAGCTGATGACTACTCGATAGTTCAGTGTGCCATGCTTTACGGCTTAGAATCGGGACTTCAACGACGTTTTAAACGTCATGGAGCATATGAGATGTTCCAGGAGTTGAAGTTGATATTTCAAGCAAATGCCCGGATTGAGAGATATGAAGTCTCCAATAAGTTCTATAGCTGCAAGATGGAGGAGAACATTTCTGTCAGTGAGCATATACTCAAAATGTCTGGGTATAATAATCACTTGATTCAATTGGGAGTTAATCTTCCAGATGATTGCGTCATTGACAGTATTCTCCAATCACTGCCACCAAGCTACAAGAGCTTCGTGATGAACTATAATATGCAAGGGATGAACAAGACTATTCCCGAGCTCTTCGTAATGCTGAAAGCTGCGGAGGTAGAAATCAAAAAGGAGCATCAAGTGTTGATGGTTAACAAAACCACTAGTTTCAAGAAAAAGTGCAAAGGGAAGAAGAAGGGGAACTTCAAGAAGAACGGCAAGCAAGTTGCTGCTCAAGAGAAGAAACCCAAGTCTGGACCTAAGCCTGAAACTGAGTGCTTCTACTGCAAGCAGACTGGTCACTGGAAGCGGAACTGCCCCAAGTATTTGGCGGATAAGAAGGATGGCAAGGTGAACAAAGGTATATGTGATATACATGTTATTGATGTGTACCTTACTAATGATCGCAGTAGCACCTGGGTATTTGATACTGGTTCTGTTGCTAATATTTGCAACTCGAAACAGGGGCTACGGATTAAGCGAAGATTGGCTAAGGACGAGGTGACGATGCGCGTGGGAAACTGTTCCAAAGTCGATGTGATCGCGGTCGGCACGCTACCTCTACATCTACCTTCGGGATTAATATTAGACCTAAATAATTGTTATTTGGTGCCAGCGTTGAGCATGAACATTATATCTGGATCTTGTTTAATGCGAGACGGTTATTCATTTAAATCAGAGAATAATGGTTGTTCTATTTATATGAGTAATATCTTTTATGGTCATGCACCCTTGAAGAGTGGTCTATTTTTATTGAATCTCGATAGTAGTAATACACATATTCATAATGTTGAAGCCAAAAGATGCAGAGTTGATAATGAAAGTGCAACTTATTTGTGGCACTGTCGTTTAGGTCATATCGGTGTAAAGCGCATGAAGAAACTCCATACTGATGGACTTTTGGAACCACTTGATTATGAATCACTTGGTACTTGCGAACTGTGCCTCATGGGCAAGATGACTAAAACACCGTTCTCTGGTACTATGGAGAGAGCAACAGATTTGTTGGAAATCATACATACCGATGTATGTGGTCCGATGAATATTGAGGCTCGTGGCGGATATCGTTATTTTCTCACCTTCACAGATGATTTAAGCAGATATGGATATATCTACTTAATGAAACATAAGTCTGAAACATTTGAAAAGTTCAAAGAATTTCAGAGTGAAGTTGAAAATCATTTTAACAAGAAAATAAAGTTTCTACGATCTGATCATGGAGGAGAATATTTGAGTTATGAGTTTGGTGTACATTTGAAAAACTGTGGAATAGTTTCGCAACTCACGCCACCCGGAACACCACAGCGTAATGGTGTGTCCGAACGTCGTAATCGTACTTTACTAGATATGGTGCGATCTATGATGTCTCTTACTGATTTACCGCTATCATTTTGGGGATACGCTCTACAGACGGCCACATTCAAGTTAAACAGGGCACCATCAAAATCCGTTGAGACGACGCCTTATGAACTATGGTTTGGCAAGAAACCAAAGTTGTCGTTTCTGAAAGTTTGGGGCTGCGATGCTTATGTGAAAAAACTTCAACCTGATAAGCTCGAACCCAAATCGGAGAAATGTGTCTTCATAGGATATACAAAAGAAACTATTGGATACACCTTCTATCACAGATCCGAAGGCAAGACTTTTGTTGCTAAATTCGGAAACTTTCTTGAGAAGGAGTTTCTCTCGAAAGAAGTGAGTGGGAGAAAAGTAGAACTTGACGAGGTAACTGTACCTGCTCCCTTGTTGGAAAGTAGTACATCACAGAAAACTGTTTCTGCGACACCTACACCAATAAGTGAGGAAGCTAATCATAATGATCATGAAACTTCAGAACAAGATACTACTGAACCTCGTAGATCAACCAGAGTAAGATCCGCACCAGAGTGGTACGGTAATCCAGTTCTGGAAGTCATGCTACTAGATCATGATGAACCTACGAACTATGAAGAAGCGATGGTGAGCCCAGATTCCGCAAAGTGGCTTGAAGCCATGAAATCTGAGATGGGATCCATGTATGAGAACAAAGTATGGACTTTGGTTGACTTGCCCGATGATCGGCAAGCAATTGAGAATAAATGGATCTTTAAGAAGAAGACTGACGCTGATGGTAATGTTACTGTCTACAAAGCTCAACTTGTCGCAAAAGGTTTTCGACAAGTTCAAGGGATTGACTACGATGAGACCTTCTCACCCGTAGCGATGCTTAAGTCCGTCCGAATCATGTTAGCGATTGCCGCATTTTATGATTATGAAATTTGGCAGATGGATGTCAAAACTGCATTCCTGAATGGATTTCTGGAAGAAGAGTTGTATATGATGCAACCGGAAGGTTTTGTCGATCCAAAGGGAGCTAACAAAGTGTGCAATCTCCAGCGATCCATTTATGGACTGGTGCAAGCCTCTCGGAGTTGGAATAAACGCTTTGATAGTGTGATCAAAGCATTTGGTTTTATACAGACTTTCGGAGAAGCCTGTATTTACAAGAAAGTGAGTGGGAGCTCTGTAGCATTTCTAATATTATATGTGGATGACATATTGCTGATTGGAAATGATATAGAATTTCTGGATAGCATAAAAGGATACTTGAATAAAAGTTTTTCAATGAAAGACCTCGGTGAAGCTTCTTACATATTAGGCATTAAGATCTATAGAGATAGATCAAGACGCTTAATTGGACTTGCACAAAGCACATACGTTGACAAGATTTTGAAGAAATTCAAAATGGATCAAGCAAAGAAAGGATTCTTGCCTGTGTTACAAGGTGTGAAGTTGAGTAAGACTCAATGCCCGACCACTGCAGAAGATAGAGAGAATATGAAAGATGTTCCCAATGCATCAGCCATAGGATCTATCATGTATGCAATGCCGTGTACCAGACCTGATGTGTGCCTTGCTATAAGTTTAGCAGGGAGGTACCAAAGTAATCCAGAAGTGGATCACTGGATAGCGGTCAAGAACATCCTGAAATACCTGAAAAGGACTAAGGATATGTTTCTCGTATATGGAGGTGACAAAGAGCTCACCGTAAAAGGTTACGTTGATGCAAGCTTTGACACTAATCCAGACGATTCTAAATCGCAAAACGGATACGTGTTTACATTAAACGGTGGAGCTGTCAGTTGGTGCAGTTCTAAACAAAGCGTCGTAGCGGGATCTACATGTGAAGCGGAGTACATAGCTGCTTCGGAAGCAGCGAACAGAGGAGTCTGGATGAAGGAGTTCATATCCGATCTAGGTGTCATACCTGGTGCATCGGGTCCAATGAAAATCTTTTGTGACAATACTGGTGCAATTGCCTTGGCAAAGGAATCCAGATTTCACAAAAGGACCAAACACATCAAGAGACGCTTCAATTCCATCCGGGATCTAGTCCAGGTGGGAGACATAGAGATTTGCAAGATACATACGGATCTGAATGTTGCAGACCCGTTGACTAAGCCTCTTCCACGAGCAAAACATGATTAGCACCAAGGCTCCATGGGTGTTAGAATCATTACAGTGTAATCTAGATTATTGACTCTAGTGCAAGTGGGAGACTGAAGGAAATATGCCCTAGAGGCAATAATAAAGTTATTATTTATTTCCTTATAATCATGATAAATGTTTATTATTCATGCTAGAATTGTATTAACCGGAAACATAATACATGTGTGAATACATAAACAAACAAAGTGTCACTAGTATGCCTCTACTTGACTAGCTCGTTAATCAAAGATGGTTATGTTTCCTAACCATAGACAAAGAGTTGTTATTTGATTAACGAGGTCACATCATTAGTTGAATGATCTGATTGACATGACCCATTCCATTAGCTTAGCACCCGATCGTTTAGTATGTTGCTATTGCTTTTCTTCATGACTTATACATGTTCCTATGACTATGAGATTATGCAACTCCCGTTTGCCGAAGGAACACTTTGGGTGCTACCAAACGTCACAACGTAACTGGGTGATTATAAAGGAGCATTACAGGTGTCTCCAAAGGTAGATGTTGGGTTGGCGTATTTCGAGATTAGGATTTGTCACTCCGATTGTCGGAGAGGTATCTCTGGGCCCTCTCGGTAATACACATCACATAAGCCTTGCAAGCATTACAACTAATATGTTAGTTGTGAGATGATGTATTACGGAATGAGTAAAGAGACTTGCCGGTAACGAGATTGAACTAGGTATTGGATACCGACGATCGAATCTCGGGCAAGTAACATACCGATGACAAAGGGAACAACGTATGTTGTTATGCGGTCTGACCGATAAAGATCTTCGTAGAATATGTACGAGCCAATATGGGCATCCAGGTCCCGCTATTGGTTATTGACCGAAGACATGTCTCGGTCATGTCTACATTATTCTCGAACCCGTAGGGTCCGCACGCTTAAGGTTACGATGACAGTTTCATTATGAGTTTATGCATTTTGATGTACCGAAGGTTGTTCGGAGTCCCGGATGTGATCACGGACATGACGAGGAGTCTCGAAATGGTCGAGACGTAAAGATTGATATATTGGAAGCCTATGTTTGGACATCGGAAGTGTTCCGGGTGAAATCGGGATTTTACCGGGTTACCGGGAGGTTGCCGGAACCCCCCGGGAGCCATATGGGCCTTCATGGGCCTTAGGGGAAAGCAGAAAGGGGCAGCCCAAGGTGGCTGCGCCACTTCCCCCTCCCCTAGTCCTATTAGGACTAGGAGAAGGTGGCCGGCCCCCCTCTCCCTCTTTCCCCCTTTGGGGAATCCTAGTTGGAATAGGATTGGAGGGGAGTCCTACTCCCGGAAGGAGTAGGACTCCTCCTGCGCCTCCCTCCTTGGCCGGCCAGCCTCCCCCCCTCTACTCCTTTATATACGGAGGCAGGGGGCACCTCTAGACACACAAGTTGATCCTTGAGATCTATTCCTTAGCCGTGTGCGGTGCCCCCTGCCACCATATACCTCGATAATACTGTAGCGGAGTTTAGGCGAAGCCCTGCTGCTGTAGTACATCAAGATCGTCACCACGCCGTCGTGCTGACGGAACTCTTCCCCGACACTTTGCTGGATCGGAGTCCAGGGATCGTCATCGAGCTGAACGTGTGCTCGAACTCGGAGGTGCCGTAGTTTCGGTGCTTGATCGGTTGGATCGTGAAGACGTACGACTACTTCCTCTACGTCGTGTCATCGCTTCCGCAGTCGGTCTGCGTTGGGTACGTAGACAACACTCTCCCCCTCGTTGCTATGCATCACATGATCTTGCGTGTGCATAGGAAATTTTTTGAAATTACTACGAAACCCAACAATCCTAACAAAAGGTGATCTTCGCCTGCCAAAGGCTCTAGCGGTGACTCCATCGTGGGCTCCATGGTGACCTCCGTCCTGCCGTCCTGCTGGTCTTGGTCTCATTGCACCAATATGGAAACCTTTTCCTGATGCCTCGGGACTCCTCGTCTGTGCCTGCCCCTTCAGCACCTAAGACCCAACCGGCACTCTGCGCGCGTTGGCGCCCGCCTGGCCTCGGTCGTCATGGCTCATGTCATGCAAACCTCGCGAGTTGCCCCTTGCATAGATCTCTCCGCTCCTCGGGAGCCAGCCTAGGGAGGCCGCCCCTGAGGAGGTCTTGCGCTGTCCGCCTCGCGAGGCTTGGCCCCTCGCGAGGGTCTTGAGTGGTTGTTCATGAAGATGGGCCAGACCAGGCCGCTGGAGGAGCCACACCCTGGGCCGTAGGCAGGCAAGTCTGGGTACCCCTATTCCTAGGATGCCGACATCCGGATACAAGTATCGCAATGTTAAAGATCGAGAGATGCTTGGATAAGAACTTCCAACATGAGAAAGCATTTGAAACGAGGAAAGGGATATGATCAACAACTACAACTTGAATTGAATCCACCGGAAAAGAATACAAGAATGAAGAATGAGAAACTTGAAGCTTCCTTACTATCTTCCTGAGAATCACCGACTAAGAACATTGACGGAAAAGAATGGAGAGAATTCCCATCAATAAAAAGGGTAGTTGATTAAGAAATCTGAGTCCGTGAAGAAAAGGGTGGGAGGGCGGGAAAACAAAGGCAACTTGGGGATAGATGAAACGAACAACGTTGGGAAAACTGAGAGGTGATCTTGCGAATGCGGAAAAATGATAGGATCAACATGACGAGAAGCGAACCGGTTGGAAAAGAATTTTCATGACAATCTCAATAAACAAGAAGGATTAGCACTCCCATAGAAACATGAGAACACCACTTAGAATGAGGTATGGAATCAACACTTGACATTGAAGCAACTCAAATACCACAACAAAAACAAAACAAGGATTTGGCTCGCAGAATAAGCCGGAACAAACATATGATAGACCCCACATCATGTCATGTGTTTGTTGGAAAGATATCTGATGTGATACTTGAATTCCCACCTATTAACTCCTGGAAATTTCTAGTTATGCAATCTGGTGTTGGGGATACAGGGAGGCATAATATATATCACACAACTAGCAAGCCCTATGCTCCACTGTATCCATCTGTCAACACATAAGCAAGAAAACTCCGGAAATCGTGTACCTCAACCTTCGAAAAGCATCTGATATATGAGTTGTGGCAATACTCCCGAACTCCCGCCCTAGTACTGGGTGGCGTCGAGGTTATCTCACCACTAACTGCATATAAGAGATTTTCGATGTCGGCGAATCTCAGGTATACCGGAACTGCAATGATAAAATTATGACGACAACACCTCGGAGCTCAACTCCGTGGGACACTTCCACAAGCCCTAAATGACAGGAGGCACCAAGAACAATGTTCTTGTCACAAAATTATGAGAACGACTCCGAGATACCCGCGTGATCCTAATTTTTTTAGTGAAAATTGGGGAGAGGAATGTTAAAACATCTACGTCAGGAGTCCTCACCAGAGAGACGAAGGGGTTGAGGAGTAAAAAGAAATCCTTCTTTCCGATAGATATATTCCTAAGGCTCAAAATTTTTGTTCTAGACTCAAGAATGCCAACAATCAATAAAGGGGGATCCTATGGTCGGTCGAGGCTCTGATACCAACTTGTAATGCCCAATATGCGACACTATCCTAAAGGGGCTCGAAGGTCCCACCAAGGATAGAACTGCATATTGACACGCTTTTGCAAGGTGGATATCATCACATCATACCATTACAAAAAATTTGGGATAAATACAAAAGGCATACAATGCCACAAGAATACATCAATACATCATACAAAGAACAACATCCGACTATGGATGAAACTCAAACAGAAGCTCAAACGACATCCACCCTGTTAGCCCAGGCTGCCGACTAGGAACCTATCCCCTGAACGAAGAAGAAGCAGAAGAAGAACTCCAAAACAAGCAAACATCGCTCTCACGTCATGATCATCGCATTACCTATACCTGCAACTATTGTTGTAGTAATCTATGAGCCACGAGGAGTCAGCAATCCCATTACCATGGGTATCAAGACTAGCAAAGCTTTAAGCGTATGGAATGGATAAGTGGTGAGGTTGCAGCAAGCGACGAAGCATTGTATGGCTGTTAACTTACGAGTACAAGAGTAAGATGAGAATCTACACAAACGGTCGCAAACTAGTAATGATCAATAAGTGATCCTGAACTACTTATGTTCAAACATAACCAACCATGTTCTCTTCTTGAACGTACCTGAAAATAGACAGTCACGGCTACGCACATGGTTGGTGTATTTTAATTGAGTATACTTCAAGTCCACTACAACCGGATATTAACAAATTCCCTTCTGCCACATAACCGTGGGCACGACTCTCGAAAGTTTAAACCCTGCAGGGGTGTCCCAAGTTAGCCCATGACAAGCTCATGATCCGCGGAGACAATCCTCCATCGTGGGACCCTCCGATAAGACTCGGAATCCCGGTGCACAAGACATTTAGAGAATGGTAAAACAAGTCCAGCAAGACCTCCCAGTGTGCCGACACCCTGATAGTAGCCACGCGTATCTCATCTCAGGCCATGTTCGGATGAGCAGTCCATACAACTAAAACCAGTCCTTGAGTTTCCCCGTGGCGGCGCTGCAAGGGGCTCTAGTTTGAGACCAACACCATCAGCACTGCCCCCCTGTTTGTAGAAATCCTCGGGTTCATGACGCCCTATGCCAATTAATTATTAAGTTCAAGTATTATTATGGCAAATGTTAAAACCAATGTTGGGCCTTGCTGGAAGAGTTTTATTCAAAGTGAACTGTCAAGAGGGGCCCATAAACCCTCATCGTGTTAGGGACGCAAAATCAAGGAACATAACACCGGTATGACGGAAACTAGGGCGGAAAGAGTGGAACAAAACACCAGGCATAAAGCCAAGCCTTCCACCCTTTACCAACTATATATGTGCATTAATTAAATAAGAGATATTGTGATATCCCAAAATATCCATGTCCCAAAATGGAAAAAACCTGCAACTAGCAATGCTATAAGAGGGGCTGAGCAAATTGGTAACATAGCCAAACAACAGTTTGCTCGGAAGGGTAAAAAGGTTAGAGGCTATCATGGCAATTTTGGGAGGCTCGGTAAACAAGTGGAAGGTAGCGCGACATAGCGATAGCATCGAGACAACTAGCATAGCAAAGATAGTAGTGAGATCCAAGGTGACGGTCATCTTGCCTGAAATCCCGCTAGGAAGAAGATCGAGTCCATGAAGAAGAGGAAGCAACGTAGTCGAACGGATCCTCACAATCGCAACGTAACCGGAACAATCGAGAAGAAGAAGAACCGAAAAGAAGCAAACACCATGGTAAACAACCAAGTATAATCATGGCATAATGCACAATCAAGTATGATGCATGTCCGGTTTAATGATGCGTGGAATGGCAATTTGCAACAAACAAAACTACAAGTTAAGTGGAGCTCAATATGCAATGAGTTCATATTCGGGAAACACCACACTTAATTATTAAGTTAACTATCGTTTATGTACCCCAACAATATTAAATGTTATTAAACATGGCAAGGGGTGAACATAAAGAAACTATCTAATTAGGAAAGTTTAAATGAGGCCAGAAACATCAAACAATAATTCCGGAAAATCCCCACATGACATTTAGCAATTTAAAGCAAACAACAATGTTAAACATTTTAAATGTTATTATCATGATGCGGATGACATATTCAAGTTATATGCAATTTTTAAGAAAATGTTGACATAACATGATATAAGGAATTTGGCACCATGGCAAAAGGAAAAAAGGGTGCCACGCAGGCGAAATGGAAATTGTGCCACGGCAACATACCGGCCCCAGTAACTCGATTGAGATACGAATGCAAAAGTAAAGTGTGCGGATGTGTGGAACACGCAAGAGATGGTGGGGGATCCCGGGAACCGGGTACCCACGGGTCGACGGCATGGAAAACGAGGAACATGCAACAATTCATACATTGTGCAAACATAGGGTGCATCTCATAAAACACATGCATTCGTTCATCACATCAGCATTCGACTCGGGGGTATACCTTCGAAGAATGCGATCGGGGTGGTTTGGGTCATGTGGTGTAGTCGTTCACGGTCATCGTGGGAACTAGTGGTACTCGGCAATGGTAGTTGTACATGGCAATCATGGACGGATATGGAGGGTCATCGATAGTCGTTCACGGGTCTTCAACAATGGTTGTGGTACATGTTCTGTAGATGTTCGGGCGGCAGTAGTGGTACACGTTTCGAAGGTGAACTTGAAGAATTCGAATCCCTTCGGGGTTGTCGTGGTATTTGGGGTCTTCAGACTGGCCGGTTTCGTTCTTGCGACATTAGTTGCACGTGACTTATCCGAGGGTACTTGACGATCGACAGACGTCGTGGTACTTGTCGGTCCGGGTCTTCGTAGTGTCGTTGTACTTGACACTTGGGATTGATTCTAGGGTTGCATGCATCCACGACAACACATCGCAGGTGCAAAGAGGCGATGACTTGGCGCGGTTTGGTCATCGCGGTAGGGTTTTGGCCGTGGCTCGATGCGGCTTGACGGCGGGGTTGGACGAGGAGCACGGGGAGGAGAAAATCGGGATGAGGGTGCGGCGCACCGCTCCTCTATGTGAACGCATGCGAGGAGTGGGAGAGAGATGGGGATCGAGCGAGCGGCTGCTACGTGTGTGAGTGGCGGCGCGAGGGAGAGAGCTAAGGGAGAGAGCTGGGGGCGGGGCTTCCTAGGGTTAGGACAGGGTTAGGTGGGCCTGGGAGGCCGGTCCAGTAGATAGGGAGGCTGTTGGGCCTGTGGTGCAGATGGGCCTGCCTGAGGATTTTTAGAGGAAGTAAAATCCACACGCATTGGATTTAACTCGACAAGTTTGCATTTCGAAACCCATTCAAATGATCTCCAAATGGGTTGAAACTATAGGAGATGAACCTACACACCAGATGTGATTTACGGGCAGATTTGGAACATTTATGGAGAAGTAAAATTGCAACTCAATTTTACTAAAAGGTCGAAAAGGAAGGATAGGAAGTTGAGTCGGAGAAAACAAGAGTTGAAGAATAATGCAAATTTGTTATGGGTGATTCCAAGTTAATGGAATATTTATTATAGCCCCCTAATATATTGGGTAGATAAGATATAAAGAGAAGTCACTATTGTGAACATCCCTCGATTTAAATTGATCGAAGATCCATACGGTTTATTTATTCAAGTTTTAAAAAAGGGGTGCAAGATGACATGGTGCAAAGGTGAATGCAACAAACCAAACAAATCACACGACGAAACTTGGAATCCATGGAAGGCATGTGGAGCACCGGTCTTGGGGCGTCACAAAGACTCTGTAGGTGTGCGGGTCCTTTCCGTAACCAGGCATAAAACCTTCATGTGCTTTCGGTGAAAATTTAGAATTGTGATGAGGATCTCTGATCCAACATTTAGCACCGAAGACTTTGAAATAACTCACATTGGGTTTTTGAAGAATTTGTGAAGATATACACTGTTGATAATGTGGCACGCAGTATCAATAGTCTCAGGCTAGAAGTGAGGAGTGTCTTGTATTCATCAAGCATAGTGCGAGCCATCTCAACAAGAGTCATGTTCTTGCGCTCCACGACGCCATTCTCCTAAGGAGTATAAGGGACATATAACTCGATCCCATTCTTGAACTCGGCCCCATTGTCACTCCTAATGTGCTTGATCTTCACAACAAAATTCGTCGAGGCCCTTAAGGAAAATCGTTTGAAGACTTCCTGTACTTCAGTTTTGTAAGTGATGATATGCACCCAGGTGTAACGAGAATAGTCATCAACAATAACAAAGCAATATAGAGATGTTGCATTTGTGAATGTGGCATAATGAGTAGGGCCAAAGAGATCCTTGTGAAGCAATATAAATGGACGAGTGGTAGTCTTGAAAATCTTTGAGGGATGCTTGGACTTGGTCATCTTTCCAGCTTCACAAGCTCCACGTAGATGGTCCTTGAGGAATTTGACACCCTCGATGCCAATGACGTGCTTCTTCTTCGCGAGTGTGTGTAAGTTTCTCATGCCAGCATGACCTAGTCGTCAATGTCATAACTAGCCTTCTGAAGCTTTTGCAAGTAGACATGTGGCAGGCCGTGGTCCGGCAGAGAAATCAACAATGTACAAGTCTCCTTTTCCAAAGCCTCAGAAGAATTTGGAATTGTCATATTCCATGATCACAATGCAAAGATATTTTCCAAAGACGACAACCATATCAAGATCACAAAGCATTGAGACAGACATGAGGTTGAATCCTAAGGAATCGACAAGCATGACTTTGTCCATGTGTTGATCCTTTGAGATCACAACCCTAGCTAGACCCAATCCCTTGCTTTTGCCTTTGTCAGCATAGGTGATATGCTTCAGATGCGATGGAGATAAAGCAGTGTCCATCATTAAGCTCTTGTCACCGGTTATGTGATTTGCGCGTCCACTGTCGAGGACCCACCCAATAGCTTTGGGTTGACCTTCCTGCAGATGAATTAGTGCATCTTACGAACTCATATACTTCATAAGTGAAGAATATGACATCAAATTCATCAAATTGAATTTCATCAAATAGTATAACAGATATAGTAGTATAAGGACGTGCGAAATGAGTAATCATTTCTTCATGATTAGCTTGTGTCCTTTCAAGCATATTCAGGTCTCTACTAAATTCTTCAGAGGTTCAAGTTCATCTAGAGACCTGAACCTGCATAAGAGATTAGTTCCTTTTCTTCACCACCCACATCCGGAGGGGTGGTAACGTGTTCATCATTCTGCGAGCTCCATAAGAGAAAGGTGGCATAGAAGCCACTTCATTTCACAGAAGAGGGGTTAGAGTAAGCATATGAATAAGTAGAGAAATTCTTCGAGTACTTATGAACATAGTGATTTGAAGAATAATGCACATATTCATAACACTTACATTTTCCCTGTGAAACAGAAGTGTTAGCACGATGATGTTCATATGAGGATTTTGATCTATATTAGGAATTTGATCCATATGAGGAATTTTATAGATATGAGGACTTGGATCCAAATGAAGACTTTGGTACATATGACGAATTTGATCTAGGGTTCCTATTCTTCACAGGTGGAGTCATGATGGCATTCACCTGAAGACTTTAAGGCACCTTTTGGGAACCCATATTTTCTTCACAGGGGGGTCGTTCTTGCAGTTAGTACCAACATATCTATCAAATACTTCACTATTCTGATTTTTTTAACAATTTATAGTTGTAGTCTAATGACTCATCAAAAGAATATGAAGATTCACATGGGACCTACTGGAAACCTGATCAGTATCCCAAAACCTCATGGGTTGCAGCAAAGGGACCTTTAATGCCTTCATCTACTTTATCTGGCTTTACATGTGAATCTTCATATTCTTCTTATGAGTCATTTACTCCAACTATAAACTGTTCAAAAATCAGAATGGTGAAGTATATGCTAGATATGTTGGCACTAACTGCAGGAACGGCCCCCCTATGAAGAAAATTTGGGTTCCCAAAAGGTGCCTTTAAAGTCTTTAGGTGAATGTAATCATGACACCACCTGTGAAGAATAGGAACCCCAGATCAAATTCTTCATATGCACCAAAGTCTTCATACGGATCCAAGTCCTCATATGGACCAAATTCCTCACGTGGATCAAATTCCTCATATGGAGCCAAATCTTCATATGAACATCATCGTGCTAACACTTAAGTTTCGTAGGGAAGATCTAAGGGTTATGAATATGTGCATTATTCTTCAAATCATTATGTTCATAATTCCTCGAAGAATTTCTCTCCTTATTCATATGCTTACTCTAACCTCTCTTATGTCAATCGAAGTGGATTGGCTTCAATGCCACCTTTCTCTTATGGAGCTCGCAGAATGATGAACTCTTTGCAACCCCTCCAGATGTGGGTGGTGAAGAAAAAGAACTAATCTCTTTTGCAGGTTCACATCTCTAGACGAACTTAAACGTCTAAAGAATTTGCTGGAGACCTGAATATGCTTGAAAGGACGCAAGCCAATCATGAAGAAATGAATTTTCATTTCTCTAGTCCTCATACTGCTATATCTGTTCTATTGCTTGATGAAATTGATCTGATGAATTTGATGTCATATTCTTCACTGCTGAAGTATATGAGTCCGTAAGATGCACTAATTCATCTGCATGATGATCAACCCAAAGCCACCGAGTGGGTCCTCGACGGTGGATTTAGAGATCACATGACTGGTGACAAGAACTTATTGATGGACATTGCTTTATCTCTGTCACATCTAAAGCATATCACCTACGCTGAAAAAGGCAAAAGCAAGGTATTTGGGCTAGGTAAGGTTGCGATCTCAAAGGATTGACACATGGACAAAGTCATGCTTGTCGAGTCCTTAGGGTTCAACCTCATGTATGTCTCAATGTTTTGTGATCTTGATATGGTTGTTGTGTTTGGCAAGTATCATTGTGTTGTGATCTTGGAAGCTGACAATTGCAAGGTCTTTGAAGGCTTTAGGAGAGGAGATTTGTATATTGTTGATTTCTCTACAGGACCCCAATCTGTGACATGTCTACTTGAAAAAGCTTCAGAAGGCTGGCTATGGCATCGGTGACATGGTCATGCTGGCAGAGGAACTTGCACACTCTAGCGAAGAAGAAGCATGCCATTGGCATCGAGGGTGTAAAATTGCTCAAGGACCATTTGTGTGGAGATTGTGAAGCTGGAAAGATGACCAAGGCCAAGCATCCCTCAAAGACCATCATGACTACCACTCGTCCATTTGAAGTGCTTCACATGGATCTCTTTGTAGCGATCCTACCTCAAACAGTCAAATCTCTATGCATAAGTGTCATCCCTGGACCAGTAATGCTGCCACACACAGTACTTGAAGGATTTCTAACAGAGTTCAATCACACACTAATTACATCGAATATCTCAAAAGAGAGTACTTATTACAATAATATGGTAGAAGGCCATCTAATGAAGATAACAACGAAAGGCTTCGAAGGTAAAATGAGTCCATCAACTCCAACGGCATAGCTGAGTGGAAGACAACGACCTAGCGCACCTTACTCTTCGTCTGAAAAGTCTGCAACATAATACGTTGCAGCCCGAAATGGTTCAGCACATGGACTATGCTGGCAAAATAACATTGTAGAGAAATGAACAAGTAGCAGCTATAACTATGTGCATATTTGGCTGGTGGAGGCTCTATGGTTATTTTTGCAGAAAGCTAGTTTTTCCCTACAACAAAGGAATATATTCTATTTAACTACAAAGTTTGTTGAAAACATTGAGAATGCTAACCCCATCTCAATCCCGAAATTAATAATCATTAACCCAACAAATTAATTAAGTAAAGTGATGAGATCAACATAATAATTCAAGCACTAGATACTCAAGATGTCCATATCCGGGGACATGGCTAATCATGATTAGTTTGTACACTCTGCACATGTTTCTGCACTTTTCCCCACAAGACTCGATCTCCTCCGTTTGATTTCTCGCACTGCATGATGTTTGAGAAACGGATGACTGAGACACTTTGTTTCAGAAACATTAGCCCTTTCGACGGGTAAACCATACCACCTACAATCCCCTACACCTGCTAGTTTACCACTGAAATAGGTCACACAACATACTCAACTATGCTAGAGTCCATAATGCCTTGTGGCTGGACATGGAAGTTTCTAGCATGAATAATCTTATGATCCCTTTGAGCCTGGGTGGCAGACTGTAGGATGATCACACGGATTCCCCGGGATCTCCTTGGACAACACTGGATTACCCCAGGTGCCCACAATCAATCCACCCAGATGTGTGTTAAAGTAGCCACCTTAAATAAACCTTCAGTTCATAAAAATACTCACAACAGTCATGAATTCACTCAACCAAACCATGTCTACATTAAAAATACGCACAACGTAGAAGTAACTCCCAGGGTTTCATTAAAAAGGACAATCGGTACTACCTCAACAACTACTTCCCAATACCCACATGTTAAGCAGATCCTACTCATGCAATGTTTGTGGGTTTGAAACTAGTGCATAAAAACTTGGTAATAAAGGGATATGATCAAAGTGTTACTTGCTTTGCTGATGATCTAAAAACCCTAGTGACTCATAGTAGTGCGCTTCACACTCCGGAAACTCTATCGCAAACAAAAAATAGCATACATAAGCACTCAAGCAATAGATGCAAGGGTAAAACTCAAGAGAAAAGATCCAAATCGAAAGTGAGAAGAGCTTCGATTTGCAAAAAGAATCAATCAAATCGGAGCTTCAAAACTCAAACTGTGGTCAAAAGAAGTTCAAATTCAAATCTGCTTGCAACCAAATTTTAAATTGTCAAAATCATGTTCAGGTTGGTTAACTCGAAAGAGAGGTCCGCGACGAATATTTTGGCGTTGGTTTCACTGGATTTGGACGAATGGTTAAAAAGTTGCGAGGGTTTGAAGATCAGGGGCTAATCTACGATAAAAATAATCGCGGATAGGTCCCTGGCAGAAAAATAAAAATAAAAGAAAAACACTAACGAATGAACATTCGCTAACAGAGACAAACATACGACCGTGTTCGCGAACAGAGACGTTTGAGCAAACGTTCGCTAAATAAAAACCCTAATAAAATAAAAATCGATCTAGAACAAAAAATGAAAAAAAAACGATGGCGGTTCGGCGGTTTTACCTGTTCAACAAGAAAAACTAGTGATTCGGGCGACGGCGAGATCCGGTGAGTCCAGCGACGCGGGACGTCGGCGGCGCGGGCGCGGGGTGCGGCGGCGGCAGCAGGCGGCGGTGGCAACAAGCGCGGCGGCGCAGGCTTGCGGCGGCGACGGGCGGCTGTAGGCGGCGGGGTGGCTGCAGCTGGCGGGGTGGAGGTGAAGGAAATATGCCCTAGAGGCAATAATAAAGTTATTATTTATTTCCTTATATCATGATAAATGTTTATTATTCATGCTAGAATTGTATTATCCAGAAACATAATACTTGTGTGAGTACATAGACAAACTAAACGTCACTAGTGTGCCTCTACTTGACTAGCTCGTTAATCAAAGATGGTTATGTTTCCTAACCATAGACATGTGTTGTCATTTGATTAACGCGATCACATCATTAGGAGAATGATGTGATTGACATGACCCATTCCATTAGCTTAGCACCCGATCGTTTAGTATGTTGCTATTGCTTTCTTCCTGACTTATACATGTTCCTATGACTATGAGATTATGCAACTCCTGTTTGTCGGAGGAACACTTTGTGTGCTACCAAACGTCACAACGTAACTGGGTGATTATAAAGGAGCTCTACAGGTGTCTCCAAAGGTACATGTTGGGTTGGCGTATTTTGAGATTAGGATTTGTCACTCCGATTGTCGGAGAGGTATCTCTGGGCCCTCTCGGTAATGCACATCACATAAGCCTTGCAAGCATTCCAACTAATGAGTTAGTTGCGAGATTATGTATTACGAAACAAGTAAAGAGACTTGCCGGTAACGAGATTGAACTAGGTATTGAGATACCGACGATCGAATCTCGGGCAAGTAACATACCGATGACAAAGGGAACAAAGTATGTTGTTATGCGGTCTGACCGATAAAAGATCTTCGTAGAATATGTGGGAGCCAATATGAGCATCCAGGTTCCGCTATTGGTTATTGACCGGAGACATGTCTCGGTCATGTCTACATTGTTCTTGAACCCGTAGGGTCCGCACGCTTAACGTTACGATGATAGTTTCATTATGAGTTTAGATATTTTGATGTACCGAAGTTTGTTCGGAGTCCCGGATGTGATCACAGATATGACGAGGAGTCTCGAAATGGTTGAGACTTGAATATTGATATATTGGACGGCTATATTCGGACACTGGAAGTGTTCCGGGTGATTTCAGAGAAAACCGGAGTGCCGGAGGGTTACCGGAACCCCCCGGGAGAATTAATGGGCTTTATGGGCCCTAGTGGAGAGAGAGAGAGGGGCAGCCAGGGTGGGCCGCGCGCCCCCTCCCCCTCTGGTCCGAATTGGACTAGGAGAGGGGGGGCGGCGCCCCCTTTCCTTCTCCCTCTCCCTCTTCCTTTCCCCCTCCTAGTAGGAGTAGGAAAGAGGGGAGTCCTACTCCTACTAGGAGGAGGACTCCTCCTCCTTGGCGTGCCCCAAGGGCCGGCCGGCCTCCCCCCTTGCTCCTTTATATACGGGGGCAGGGGGGCACCTCTAGACACACAAGTTGATCTTGAAGATCGTTCTCTTAGCCGTGTGCGGTGCCCCTCTCCACCATAGTCCTCGATAATATTGTAGTGGTGCTTAGGCGAAGCCCTGCGACAGTAGAACATCAAGATCGTCACCACGCCGTCGTGCTGACGGAACTCTTCCCCGACACTTTCCTGGATCGGAGTCCGGCGATCGTCATCGAGCTGAACGTGTGCGAGAACTCGGAGGTGCCGTAGTTTCGGTGCTTGATCGGTCGGGCCGTGAAGACGTATGACTACATCAACCGCGTTGTCATAACGCTTCCGCTGTCGGTCTACGAGGGTACGTAGACTACACTCTCCCCTCTCGTTGCTATGCATCACCATGATCTTGCGTGTGCGTAGGAAAATTTTGAAGTTACTACGTTCCACAACAGTGGCATCTGAGCCTGGTTTTATGCGTTGATCTTGTGCACGAGTAGAACACAAGTGAGTTGTGGGCGATATAAGTCATCCTGCTTACCAGCATGTCATACTTTGGTTCGGCGGTATTGTTGGATGAAGCAGCCCGGACCGACATTACGTGTACGCTTATGCGAGACTGGTTCTACCGACGTGCTTTGCACACAGGTGGCTGGCGGATGTCAGTTTCTCCAACTTTAGTTGAACCGAGTGTGGCTACGCCCGGTCCTTGCGAAGGTTAAAACAGCACCAACTTGACAAACTATCGTTGTGGTTTTTGATGCGTAGGTAAGATTGGTTCTTGCTTAAGCCCGTAGCAGCCACGTAAAACTTGCAACAAAAAAGTAGAGGACGTCTAACTTGTTTTTGCAGGGCATGTTGTGATGTGATATGGTCAAGACATGATGCTAAATTTTATTGTATGAGATCATCATGTTTTGTAACCGAGTTATCAGCAACTGGTAGGAGCCATATGGTTGTTGCTTTATTGTATGCAATGCAATCGCCCTGTAATGCTTTACTTTATCACTAAGCGGTAGCGATAGTCGTAGAAGCATAAGATTGCCGAGACGACAACGATGCTACGATGGAGATCAAGGTGTCGCGCCGGTGACGATGGTGATCATGACGGTGCTTCGCAGATGGAGATCGCAAGCTCAAGATGATGATGTCCATATCATATCTCTTATATTGATTGCATGTGATGTTTATCTTTTATGCATCTTATGTTGCTTTGATTGACGATAGCATTTTAAGATGATCTCTCACTAATTATCAAGAAGTGTTCTCGCTGAGTATGCACCGTTGTGAAAGTTCTTCGTGCTGAGACACCACGTGATGATCGGGTGTGATAGGCTCTACATTCAAATACAACGGGTGCAAAACAGTTGCACACGCGAAATACTCAGGTTATACTTGATGAGCCAAGCATATACAGATATGGCCTCGGAACACGAAGACCGAAAGGTCGAGCGTGAATCATATAGTAGATATGATCAACATAGTGATGTTCACCAATGAAACTACTCCATCTCACGTGATGATCGGACATGGTTTAGTTGATTTGGATCACGTGATCACTTAGAGGATTAGAGGGATGTCTATCTAAGTGGGAGTTCTTTAGTAATATGATTAATTGAACTTAAATTTATCATGAACTTAGTACCTGATAGTATCTTGCTTGTTTATGTTTGATTGTAGATAGATGGCCCGTGATGTTGTTCCGTTGAATTTTAATGCGTTCCTTGAGAAAGCAAAGTTGAAAGATGATGGTAGCAATTACACGGACTGGGTCCGTAACTTAAGGAATATCCTCATTGCTGCACAGAAGAATTACGTCCTAGAAGCACCGCTGGGTGCCAGGCCTGCTGCTGGAGCAACACCAGATGTTATGAACGTCTGGCAGAGCAAAGCTGATGACTACTCAATAGTTCAGTGTGCCATGCTTTACGGCTAAGAATCGGGACTTCAACGACGTTTTGAACGTCACGGAGCATATGAGATGTTCCAGGAGTTGAAGTTAATATTTCAAGCAAATGCCCGGATTGAGAGATATGAAGTCTCCAATAAGTTCTATAGCTGCAAGATGGAGGAGAACAGTTCTGTCAGTGAGAATATACTCAAAATGTCTTGGTATAATAATCACTTGATTCAATTGGGAGTAAATCTTGCAGATGATTGCGTCCTTGACAGAATTCTCCAATCACTTCGACCTAGCTACAAGAGCTTCGTGATGAACTATAATATGCAAGGGATGGTTAAGACAATTCCCGAGCTCTTCGCAATGCTGAAAGCTGCGGAGGTAGAAATCAAGAAGGAGCATCAAGTGTTGATGGTCAACAAGACCACTAGCTTCAAGAAAAAGGGCAAAGGGAAGAAGAAGGGGAACTTCAAAAAGAACAGCAAGCAAGTTGTTGCTCAGGAGAAGAAACCCAAATCTGGACCTAAGCCTGAAACTGAGTGCTTCTACTGCAAGCAGACTGGTCACTGGAAGCAGAACTGCCCCAAGTATTTGGCGGATAAGAAGGATGGCAAGGTGAACAAAGGTATATATATGAAATACATGTTATTGATGTGTACCTTACTAATGCTCGCAGTAGCACCTGGGTATTTGATACTGGTTCTGTTGCTAATATTTGCAACTCGAAACAGGGACTACGGATTAAGCGAAGATTGGCTAAGGACGAGGTGACGATGCGCGTGGGAAATGGTTCCAAAGTCGATGTGATCGCGGTCGGCACGCTACCTCTACATCTACCTTCGGGATTAGTATTTGACCTAAATAATTGTTATTTGGTGCCAGCGTTGAGCATGAACATTATATCTGGATCTTGTTTGATGCGAGATGGTTATTTATTTAAATCAGAGAATAATGGTTGTTCTATTTATATGAGTAATATCTTTTATGGTCATGCACCCTTGAAGAGTGGTCTATTCTTATTAAATCTTGATAGTAGTGACACACATATTCATAATGTTGAAGCCAAAAGATGCAAAGTTGATAATGATAGTGCAACTTATTTGTGGCACTGCCGTTTAGGTCATATCGGTGTAAAGTGCATGAAGAAACTCCATACTGATGGAATTTTGGAACCACTTGATTATAAATCACTTGATACTTGCGAACCATGCCTTATTGGCAAGATGACCAAAACACCGTTCTCCGATACTATGGAGAGAGCAACATATTTGTTGGAAATCATACAAACAGATGTATGTTGTCCGATGAATGTTGAGGCTCGTGGCGGATATCGTTATTTTCTCACCTTCATAGATGACTTAAGCAGATATGGGTATAAATACTTAATGAAACATAAGTCTGAAACATTTGAAAAGTTCAAAGAATTTCAGAGTGAAGTTGAAAATCATCGTAACAAGAAAATAAAATTCTTACGATCTGATCGTGGAGGAGAATATTTGAGTCACGAGTTTGGTGTACATTTGAAACAATGCGGAATAGTTTCGCAACTCACTCCACCCGGAACACCACAGCGTAATGGTGTGTCCGAACGTCGTAATCGTACTTTACTAGATATGGTGTGATCTATGATGTCTCTTACTGATTTACCACTATCGTTTTGGGGATATGCTTTAGAGACGGCCGCATTCACATTAAATAGGGCACCATCAAAATCCGTTGAGACGACGCCTTATGAACTGTGGTTTGGCAAGAAACCAAAGTTGTCGTTTCTGAAAGTTCGGGGCTGTGATGCTTATGTGAAAAAGCTTCAACCTGATAAGCTCGAACCCAAATCAGAGAAATGTGTCTTCATAGGATATCCAACAGAAACTATTGGATACCCCTTCTATCACAGATCCGAAGGCAAGACATTTGTTGCTAAATTCGGAAACATTCTAGGGAAGGAGTTTCTCTCGAAAGAAGTGAGTGGGAGGAAAGTAGAACTTGATGAGGTAACTGTACCTGCTCCCTTATTGGAAAGTAGTACATCACAGAAACCGGTTTCTATGACACCTACACCAATTAGTGAGGAAGCTAATGATGATGATCATGAAACTTCAGAACAAGTTACTACTGAACCTCGTAGATCAACCAGAGTAAGATCCGCACCAGAGTGGTATGGTAATCCTATTCTGGAAGTCATGCTACTAGATCATGATGAACCTACGAACTATGAAGAAGCGATGGTGAGCCCAGATTCCGCAAAATGGCTTGAAGCCATGAAATCTGAGATGGGATCCATGTATGAGAACAAAGTATGGACTTTGGTTGACTTGCCCAAAGATCGGCAAGCAATTGAGAATAAATGGATCATCAAGAAGAAGACTGACGCTGACGGTAATGTCACTGTCTACAAAGCTCGACTTGTCGCAAAAGGTTTTCGACAAGTTCAAGGGATTGACTACGATGAGACCTTCTCACCCGTAGCGATGCTTAAGTCTGTCCGAATCATGTTAGCAATCGTCGCATTTTATGATTATGAAATTTGGCAGATGGATGTCAAAAATGCATTCCTGAATGGATTTCTGGAAGAAGAGTTGTATATGATGCAACCGGAAGGTTTTGTCGATCCAAAGGGAGCTAACAAAGTGTGCAAGCTCCAGCGATCCATTTATGGACTGGTGCAAGCCTCTTGGAGTTGGAATAAACGCTTTGATAATGTGATCAAAGCATTTGGTTTTGTACAGACTTTTGGAGAAGCCTGTATTTACAAGAAAGTGAGTGGGAGCTCTGTAGCATTTCTGATATTATATGTAGATGACATATTACTAATCGGAAATGATATAGAATTTCTGGATAGCATAAAGGGATACTTGAATAAGAGTTTTTCAATGAAAGACCTCGGTGAAGCTGCTTACATATTGGGCATTAAGATCTATAGAGATAGATCAAGACGCTTAATTGGACTTTCACAAAGCACATACCTTGACAAAATTTTGAAGAAGTTCAAAATGGATCAAGCAAAGAAAGGATTCTTGCCTGTGTTACAAGGTGTGAAATTGAGTAAGACTCAATGCCCGACCACTACAGAAGATAGAGAGAAAATGGAAGATGTTCCCTATGCTTCAGCCATAGGATCTATCATGTATGCAATGCTGTGTACCAGACCTGATGTATGTCTTGCTATAAGACTAGCAGGGAGGTACCAAAGTAATCCAGGAGTGGATCACTGGACAGCGGTCAAGAACATCCTGAAATACCTGAAAAGGACTAAGGATATGTTTCTTGTATATGGAGGTGACAAAGAGCTCATCGTAAATGGTTACGTTGATGCAAGCTTTGACACTGATCCAGACGATTCTAAATCGCAAACCGGATACGTGTTTACATTAAATGGTGGAGCTGTCAGTTGGTGCAGTTCTAAACAAAGCGTTGTGGCGGGATCTACATGTGAACCGGAGAACATAGCTGCTTTGGAAGCAGCAAACGAAGGAGTCTGGATGAAGGAGTTCATATCCAATCTAGGTGTCATACCTAGTGCATCGGGTCTAATGAAAATCTTTTGTGACAATACTGGTGCAATTGCCTTGGCAAAGGAATCCAGATTTCACAAGAGAACCAAACACATCAAGAGACGCTTCAATTCCATCCGGGATCTAGTCCGGGTGGGAGACATAGAGATTTGCAAGATACATACGGATCTGAATGTAGAAGACCCGTTGACTAAGCCTCTTCCACGAGCAAAACATGATCAACACCAAAGCTCCATGGGTGTTAGAATCCTTACTGTGTAAATCTAGATTATTGACTCCAGTGCAAGTGGGAGACTAAAGGAAATATGCCCTAGAGGCAATAATAAAGTTATTATTTATTTCGTTATATCATGATAAATGTTTATTATTCATGCTAGAATTGTATTATCCGGATACATAATACTTGTGTGAACACATAGACAAACTAAACGTCACTAGTGTGCCTCTACTTGACTAGCTCGTTAATCAAAGATGGTTATGTTTCCTAACCATAGACATGTGTTGTCATTTGATTAACGCGATCACATCATTAGGAGAATGATGTGATTGACATGACCCATTCCATTAGCTTAGCACCCGATCATTTAGTATGTTGCTATTGCTTTCTTCATGACTTATGCATGTTCCTATGACTATGAGATTATGCAACTCCCGTTTGCCGGAGGAACACTTTGTGTGCTACCAAACGTCACAACGTAACTGGGTGATTATAAAGGAGCTCTACAGGTGTCTCCAAAGGTACATGTTGGGTTGGCGTATTTCGAGATTAGGATTTGTCACTCCAATTGTCAGAGAGGTATCTCTCGGCCCTCTCGGTAATGCACATCACATAAGCCTTGCAAGCATTGCAACTAATGAGTTAGTTGCGAGATGATGTATTACCAAACGAGTAAAGAGACTTGCCGGTAATGAGATTGAACTAGGTATTGAGATATCGACAGTCGAATCTCGGGCAAGTAACATACCGATGACAAAGGGAACAAAGTATGTTGTTATGCGGTCTGACCGATAAAAGATCTTCGTAGAATATGTGGGAGCCAATATGAGCATCCAGGTTCCGCTATTGGTTATTGACCAGAGACATTTCTTCATCATGTCTACATTGTTCTTGAACCCGTAGGGTCCGCACGGTTAACGTTACGATGACAGTTTCATTATGAGTTTATATATTTTGAGGTACCGAAGTTTTTTCGGAGTTCCGGATGTGATCACGGACATGACGAGGAGTCTCAAAATGGTCGAGACATAAAGATTGATATATTGGATGGCTATATTCAGAGAAAACCGGAGTGCCGGAGGGTTACCGGAACCCCCCCGGTAGAAGTAATGGGCTGTATGGGCCCTAGTGGAGAGAGAGAGGGGCAGCCAGGGTGGGCCGCGCGCCCCCTCCCCCTTTGGTCCGAATTGGACTAGGAGAGGGGGGCGGCGCCCCCCTTTCCTTCTCCCTCTCCCCCTTCCTTTCCCCCTCCTAGTAGGAGTAGGAAAGAGGGGAGTCCTACTCCTACTAGGAGGAGGACTCCTGCTCCTTGGCGCGCCCCAAGGGCCGGCCGGCCTCCCCCCTTGCTCCTTTATATACGGGGGTAGGGGGCACCTCTAGACACACAAGTTGATCTTGAAGATCGTTCTCTTAGCCGTGTGTGGTGCCCCCCTCCACCATAGTCCTCGATAATATTGTAGTGGTGCTTAGGCGAAGCCCTGCGACAGTAGAACATCAAGATCGTCACCACGCCGTCGTGCTGACGGAACTCTTCCTCGAAACTTTGCTGGATCGGAGTCCGGGGATCGTCATCGAGCTGAACGTGTGCTAGAACTCGGAGGTGCCGTAGTTTCGGTGCTTGATCGGTCGGGCCGTGAAGACGTACGACTACATCAACCACGTTGTCATAACACTTGCGCTGTCGGTCTACGAGGGTACGTAGACTACACTCTCCCCTCTCGTTGCTATGCATCACCATGATCTTCCGTGTGCGTAGGAAAATTTTGAAATTACTACGTTCCCCAACAGGAGGAGAGGCGGCGGCTCTGGCGCCTTATAAAGGCCCGGGGGGCGCGGCTTGGGGAGGGGGCCCGCGCGGGGTGGAGTCCGGCTGGACTCCTCCTTGTCGTCCGTGCCATGCACAAGGGCGGCGGTAGCAAAGCGGCATGCGGGAGTGGGCCGGCTAGGTTTCGGCCTAGTCGGTCTGGGAAACCTTTTTTTAAATAAAATTTTCGCCCGAATAAAACCCTAATAAAATATAAAGAAAATTCTAAAAATGCGAAAAACAATTTTCGCCGTCTAAATAAAATATTTAGAACAAAGTGAACATTTTTCTGGCTTAAAATACAATTTTCAGAAAAATGCATATTTTTTTCTAATTAAAATAAAATCTAAAAAAATCCAAATAAAATATTTATTTGATTTTAATATTTTCCCTCCAATATTCCTCACTTTTTAAGAAGTCGTATTATCTTCTGTCTTTTATTTTTAATATTGTAAATAATTGGAGAGAAAAAATATTAAAACCAAATTGATCCTCTTTTTAAATTTGACAAAAATTCAAATATGAAAATGAATGAAACCCCCAACTCTCTCCTTGGGTCCTTGAGTTGCTTAAGATTTCTAGGATCACAACCAAAATGCAAATAAAATATGGTATGCACATGTTGACCTATGTATAACATCCAAATTGAAAATTTGGGATGTTACACTCTTTGGCCCGTCTCATTATGCCACATTTACTAATGATGCATTCGTATATGGCTTTGTCATTGTTGATGACTATTCTCGTTACACATGGGTGCATATCATCACTTACAAAACTGAAGTACCGGAAGTTTTCAAACGATTTTCCTCGAGGGCTTCAACCAACTTTGGTGTGAAGATCAAGCACATCCGAAGTGACAATGGAACCAAGTTCAAGAATACTGGTCTTGATGACTATCTTGATGAACTTGGTATTACTCACGAGTTATCTGCTCCTTATACTCCTCAGCAGAATGGCGTCGTGGAGCGCAAGAACAAGACTTCTTGAGATGGCTCGCACCATGCTTGATGAATACAAGACGCCGCCTCGCTTCTGGGCTAAGGCAATTGATATTGCGTGCCACATCATCAA
Source organism: Triticum urartu (assembly GCF_056163025.1). Lineage (NCBI taxonomy): Eukaryota > Viridiplantae > Streptophyta > Magnoliopsida > Poales > Poaceae > Triticum > Triticum urartu. The sequence continues at coordinate 185,440,456 of NC_141873.1, read as the reverse complement.
TAGGGTATATCTTCACAAATTCTTCAAAAAAACATCATATGAACTCCTCACTGACAAGAAACCCAATGTGAGTTATTTAAAAGTCTTCGGTGCTAAATGTTGGATTAGAGATCCTCATCACAATTCTAAATTTGCACCAAAAGCACATGAAGGTTTTATGCTTGGTTACGGAAAGGACTCACACACCTACAAAGTTTTCAACACCTATCACCACAATGTTGTTGAAACCGTAGATGTGCGGTTCGATGAGACTAACGGCTTGCAAACAGAGCACCTACCTCATGTGCTAGATGAAATACCACCTAAGGAATCCATTAAGTTCAAGGCAACTAAGGATGTCATTCCTATAGAAGAATCTGTTGAAGAAGTCATTCATGATCGTGAAGAACATCATGCTGGTGCACCTATGGAAAATGGCTTTGAAGAAAATGCTGAGCCCTCTCAACGTCGTCAACCAGCTCATCCGCATGTTGCTAATGAAGTGCGGATTGAGAGAATCATCAACGACATCGAAGCACCAGGTCCTCTCACACGCTCAAAATCTTCACATTTGTCTAACTTTTCTTTCGTCATGTCCGGGGGCTCGGGAGAGGCCGGATGTCCGGGCTGGCGGGGCCGGATGTCCAGGGCCTGCAGTCTTCTGCGGCTGGGCTGCTGTAGTGGAAGACGCTCCAGGGGCCGGATGTCCGGGGCCTTGTTACATTGCATCTTGCGAATCTTTTCCAACATTATTGAAGCTCACTTACAATTGCATCAAATTTTTGTGCCACCATCCTAACCAAGCTCCACCAAAAGATTTTACTTGTGTAGGTGTGAGAAACCGACAAGAACTAGTACAAATTGTGCTATTTCCTTGTCCTACATTGGAGTGATCCTCGATCCCCTTTCAACTTAGGTCAAGGTCAATGTTGGGGATATCGCCTATCGGGAACTTATCGGTTGACCCATGATAAGGGGTAAATCGGCCAATTTATCGGCATATTGGCTGATTTATCGCCATATCGGCTGATTTATCACCCAATTTATCTTATCGGTCAGACAAAGGTAAGCGATAAATCGGCCAATTTGTCAAAATATCGGATGATATCTTGAACAGTGGTCAAGGTACATTTGGTACTCGTTCTTCTCTTTCTACCACTCACATTTGTCTTGGAATGATGGATAGGCAAAGTACTTCTACCAACCCACTCTTCATGGAGCAAGACGACGACATGAACTCCTTCGTCACCAAGAGTCACCTCTTTGGTCCACAACGTGCTTTGCATCAAGAGCAACAAGCTATGAGTGAACGCATCGACAACCTTGTCGCTGACTTGCAACTTTCCGAGCAACGTACAAGGGACTACTTCGACCACAAGCTCGACGATCACAAGCAAGAGAATGACGCAAGGATGGACGAAATTCGTGCTTTGTTGCTCAACCGTTCGTATTCCACTTCAAGAAGGAGCCGTTCAAGCCGCCACACTGACTTCACCCTCTCCGGCGCAAGTACACCGACATCAAACACTCTTCGCCGGGCCGCGTGCACCGATCGTCAAGCAAGCCTCAATCTGCTACGCGACACCGACTCTCAAGAGCGCCGACAACGTCAAACTCAAGAGGCCTTTGCGCTAGCCCGAGAACGGCAACGACAACGCCAACATGAAGAGGAAGAGCGAGCGCGTCTACACCAAAATGCTCAAGATGCCGAGGCACAACGTCAAGAGCAACAACTCTGTGACACTCAAGCACTTGCGGCGCAACAAGCTCTACGCGATTCGAGTCGAGCCATTGCCGAGCGAAGCCGACAAGCCCGTGAACAAGAGGAAGCACTTCGCGAAGAAATTCAAGAACGAAGATTTCAAGCTCACGTGCATCGTCAAGTTCCTCCTCGAGCTCTACAAGATCCTCCACAAGATCGCCAAGAACAACAAGTCAATCAAGAGCATGAAGACAATGGAGATCCTCCACGAGAACAACAACATGACGATAACAACCCTCCATGCCAAGAGCACCATGAGTTGCACAATCATCAACAACATGGGCGTCATCATCCCTAACCCCAACACAATGAAGATCAACGTTATGGCAAACTCAAGTTCACCATGCCCAAGTTCAAGGGAAGCAACGATCCCGAAGAGTACCTTTCATGGGCATTGAAGGTTGACAAGCTCTTCTGTTTGCACAATTATGAAGAAGACAAGAAGATCCCGATGGCATCCCTTGAGTTCCAAGACTATGTCCTCATTTGGTGGGAACAAATCATAGAGCGCCGAGAGGCAAGAGGTGAACCACCCATCACTACTTGGGCGCAAATGAAAGATGTCATGAGAGCATGCTTCGTACCTACCTACTACAACCGCGACCTCTTCAAGAAACTCCAACAACTCAAGCAAGGAACAAAGAGCGTTGAAGAATATTACAAGGAGTTGGAGATTACAATGATAAGAGCCAGTGTCATGGAAGATGATGAGCAAACAGTGGCACATTTCTTGAATGGACTCAATCATCCCATCAAGAAGATCGCCGACTTCCAACCATACTCCAATCTCGTCGAGCTAGTGCACCAAGCTACCAAAGCGGAACGCCAAGTGCAAAATGATTTCAAGTATGCCAAGTTCTCATCCAAGTCCTACGGCTTCTCCAACAACCAAGTTTCAACGACTCCAACACCGACTACAAAGCCTTCTACTTCCAACATCGACAAGTCAACTTCCAAGAAAGCTTCGTCAACTACAAGCCATCCTCATATGAGAAACTTCAAGCCGAGAGCTTCATCATCATCAACCCCAACCGATGAGACGATCAAGACGAGTTCCTTCAAGTGTTTCACTTGCGGAGGCCGAGGCCACAAGTTCTACGAGTGCACCAACAAGCGAACCATGGTCTTCAACGATGATGGCACTTATGACTCCATGAGTGAAGGCGAAATGGAAGCCCTTGAGCAAGTCGCCATGCACCGCCAAGTGAACAATGAAGAAGAACAAGTCTTTTGCGATGAAGACTCAAGCCCCGCTCTTGTTGTCTCCAAAGTCTTGAATCTCCAACATCACCAAGAAGAAGACCAACGATGCCACATATTCCACAACAAGGCCGGCATCATTGGACGATCCGTCAAGGTCATCATCGATGGAGGGAGTTGTCATAATCTCGCAAGTGAACAACTTTGCTCCAAGCTCCAATTTCCCAAGACAAAGCATCCACATCCATACAAAGTGCAATGGCTTAGTGACTCTAGCAACATCCAAGTCGAGCACCGAGTACAAGTCTCCTTCAAAATCGGCGCCTACGAAGACACCTTGGAGTGCGACGTCGTTCCAATGACTGTTTGTCATCTTCTCCTTGGACGGCCATGGCAATTCGATAGAGGAGTCGTCCACAGCGGCCGAACGAACCACTACATGTTCAAGATGAAGGGCAAGGAGGACGTCCTCTGTCCAATGTCCCCAAGTCTAGTGATCACCGACAAGCAAGCCACCCATCATGGAGATCATAGTGAGAGAGCGAGCCACCAAAAAGAGAGTGAGCGCCACAAGTCTAAATCGAGTGCCTCCACGATGAGCCACCAAACGAGAGATAAGAGAAGTGTGTGAGAACCCATCTAGTGTCCTACACTACCTTGTCATGTGCAAGGACAATGCACCACAAACTAACACGTCTCACACTCTTCCTCTAGTGTTGTCTTCTCTTCTGCAGGAATTTCAAGATGTTTTCCCCGATGAGCTACCTCCGGGTCTACCTCCTCTACGAGGCATTGAGCACGAAATCGACCTCATCCCCGGAGCACCTCTTCCGAACAAAGCTCCATACCATGTCAACCCCAACGAAACAAAAGAAATACAAAGGTAAGTAAATCATCTCATAGACCATGGACATGTGCATGAAAGTTTGAGCCCTTGTACCGTTCCGGTCATTCTTGTGCCAAAACGTGATGGTAGTTTTCGCATGTGCTCCGATTGTAGACCTATCAATGCTATCACCGTTCGCTATAGGTATCCCATTCCACGCCTAGGTGATATGCTTGATGAGCTTAGTGGTGCCACTATATTTTCCAAAATTGATCTTAAGAGTGGTTACTATCAAATCCGCATACAAGAGGGTGATGAATGGACAACCGCCTTCAAAACCAAGTTTGGTTTGTATGAGTGGTTAGTCATGCCTATGGGTCTTTCGGAAGCACCGGGCACTTTTATGCGCCTTATTAATCATGTCTTTCGCCCTTACATTGGTATATTTGTTGTGGTCTACTTTGATGACATTCTTGTGTTTAGCAAATCTATCAAAGAGCATTTCACCCATGTCCGCACCGTTTTGCAAACTCTTAGAAAAGAGCGCCTCTATGCTAATCCGGAGAAATGCCTTTTTGGTGTTGATAAGATCGTTTTCTTGGGGTTTGTTGTTTCTTCTAAGGGTGTTCATGTTGATGAGTCCAAGATCAATGCTATTAAGACTTGGCCGCAACCAACCAACTAGCATCAAGTGCATAGTTTTCTTGGCATTGCGGGTTTCTATCATCGCATTGTGAAGGATTTTAGCACCATTGCTTCGCCTTTGCATACTTTGAGCAAGAAGAATACTCCTTTTGTTTGGGGACCATCCCAAGATACCGCATTCAATGAGCTTAAGAATTTGCTTACTCATGCTCCTGTGCTTGCTTTACCCAACTTCGAAAACCCTTTTGAAATTCATTGCGATGCTAGTGGTAATGGCATAGGAGGTGTGTTAACGCAAGAGAAGCACCCCATAACTTAGTTTAGTGAGAAACTTTCCGGAGCACAACTCAATTATCCCATCTATGACAAAGAGCTATATGCTTTAGTTTGCGTTTTGCATGAATTGGAACATTACCTTCGTCCCCAAGAGTTTATCATTCATACCGATCATGAGACACTCAAGCATCTTAAGGGACAAACAAAGTTGAACAACTGTCATACTAAATGGAGTGAATTTATTGAGTCTTTTCCCTATGTCATAAAGTACATCAAGGGAAAATAAAACATTGTAGCAGATGCTCTTTCCCGCATATGCATGCTTGTCATGCAACTTGAGTTCGATGTCATTGGCTTCGAGCATATCAAAGACTTGTATGAGCATGATGCAACTTTTGCTACTCCTTCTGCCAAGTGTTTGTCGAATACATCTTGGGAGCGCTATTACATTAAAGACGAATATCTTATGAGAGCTAACAAACTTTGCATTCCCGAGTCCTCTCTTCGTTTGTTTCTTTTACAGGAATCTCGTGGAGGAGGCTTAATGGGACACTTCGGACGCGACAAGACGTTCCCCACACTCTCGAAGTACTACTTTTGGCCAAAGATGTTTCGGGACGTCAATCGTTTCACCAACCGATGTTCTACATGTCGCAAAGCTAAGTCCAAAGCACAATCTCATGGCCTCTATATGCCTTTACCAATTCCATACCAACCATGGGAAGACATTAGCATGGACTTTGTACTTGGTTTGCCTAGGAATCGAAATGGGAAAGATTCCATATTTGTCGTTGTGGACCGTTTCTCAAAAATGGCACATTTTCTTCCTTGCAACAAGATAGACGATGCTTCACATGTTGCTAATCTCTTTTGTAGGGAAATATTGCGTATCCATGGTGTGCCAAAGACTATCGTCTCGGACAGCGACATCAAGTTCCTTAGCTACTTTTGGAAGACCTTATGCGCCAAGATCGGAATCAAGCTACTCTTCTCCACGGCGTACCATCCTCAAACCGACCGCCAAACGGAGGTGACAAACCGCACACTCTCCGCTCTCCTTCGAGTACTCATCAAGAAAAACTTCAAGGAGTGGGAGGAATGTCTACCCATGGCCGAGTTCGCCTACAACCAAGCAAGACACTCAACAACAGGCAAGTCTCCTTTTGAGGTCGTCTACGGATTCAACCCTTTGTCACCATTGGATATTCTCCCTCTACCACTCCAAGAGCGCATCAATTTGGACGCAAGTGCATGAGCGACCCATCTCAAGAAGGTGCATGAAGATACAAGAAACACCATCGAGCGCCAAGTACAACGCCTTGCGACCAAGCTCAACGTCAACAAGCACCCTATGATATTCAACATTGGAGACCTCGTGTGGCTACACCTTCGGAAGGACCGCTTTCCCCAAGAACGCAAGTCCAAACTTCGACCACGCGCGGATGGACCATTCAAGGTGCTTGCACGCTACAACAACAACAACGCATACAAGATCGACATCCCTCGTGACAAGTACTCTGTGAGCGAAATCTTCAACATCAAAGATCTCTCGCCCTACCATGGTGATGTGGATTTCGATCCGAGGATAGATCTTCCACAAGGGAGGGGAGATAATGCGGAGCATCCCAAGATCATCCCCATGGACGCACCCACACCTCCAACGACACCACTTGGACCAATGACACAAGCCCGAGCCAAAGCTATCGAAGATAAGGTGAACTCACTCCTCTCCGAACTTCCACTTACTATGCATGAGACATGGCTACTACCTAAGTCTGAGGTGTTGTGCATGATTAGGTACCAAGAGGGTCCTCCCGAAGATGTGCATGAAGATGTACAATTCCCCAAGTCCACGGAAGAGGAGAACCAACGGAAGGAGCCAAGAGCATCTCCCAGGCACCCGACATCCGGCCAAGGCCCCGGACGTCCGGCCCCTGGAGCGTCTTCCACTACAGCAGCCCAGCCGCAGAAGGCTACAGGCCCCGGGAGCCCAGACATCCGGCCTGTCCCGAGCCCCCGGACATACGGCCTCTCCCGAGCCCCCGGACATTCGGCCACCGGCCCGGAAATCCGGCCCCTCCGAACCCGAGAGCAACAAATGCCACCGCTCCAGCCCGAACATCCGGCGTCGCTTGAAATCCCGGACATCCGGCCCGACCAGCCCGGATGTCTGGCCTCCCCTGTTTGCGCACAGTGAAGGGCCAAGGCCCGTGTATCCCTTCTGCCCCTAGAGTATATATACTCCACCCCGTACAACTTTCTAGGGTTAGCAAAGGATTAGCTCATATTTTGTGTGAGAGCTTTGCTCATCCAGTTGGTTACTTTCTCCTCGGAGATTCGAGCCTCCACCGGAGAAGTTCCCCCAAGCGGATTCAAGACCCCTCTTTAGGGAAGAACATCAAGACCTCCTAACGGAGAAGAACCAGTTATCCTTTTGTATCGTCCCTAGTTCATCGTGGATCGTGTATCTTACTTTATGTACTCGAGGATCTAACCCATGTGTGACTTGTTCTTGTTAGTTTGAGTGTTCCTCTGATGTTTCCCCTTGTGTTTTCCCTCGTTCCCCTCTTTGTGTTCCTCGTGTTCTTCGCGGGATCCGCTCCTTTCGTGAAAGATTGGCCGATTAGGGTTCTACCCTACATCATCTTGGTATCAAGAGCCATGTTGATCACGATTTTGGAGCCTCCCTGTTGTGTTTCTAGCCTTGTTTTGTTGTTTTTCGTCCTAATTCGAAAAATCCCCACCAAAAATAGCCCCAATTTTTTTTTTGATTTGTTGGTGTGTTGATATTTTGTTGGTTTGGATCCATGGATTTGCTTTGTTTTGAGTGGATCTAGCTTTCCATCCTTTTTCCCCCAATTTCCATCCACAAATTCCTCCGAATTTCGCCCGAATTTAACCTCTCCTCGCGGTGTTCATCCCGTTCGTCCCTGGATCCAAAGCCCGGACATCCGGCCCCCAGACATCCGGCCTTCCACCCGGACATCCGACCCCTGGCAGTAACATCTCCATCCACCGCCCCGTTTTCCACCAAATTTTGTTCCGGTATCCACCATATACCATATATACTTCCGCATACCTCCACCACTTCCGCATAACCCAAACATTTTTGGACCGTTTCGCTTTCCGACACAATTGCTACTTTGAGGTTTGAGAATTTGAGTTGCGGTACCGTATCCTTTTGTGTTTCGGATATCTAGGTACGGTTCGACATCGACATCACCGTCGCTCATCTTCGCCACGGACGTGTCCTACATCATCACCGCCGTCCTACATCGTCATCAACAACGACCGCCTCGACTACATCTTGGTATTCGTGCCACCATTTTGACACCATACCGGAAGCAAGACCGGTAACCTCATCTTGGTATTGGACATATCACTCTTTCCATTACATTGATATCCATCATAGCCTTACTCCTTTGCGTTGCTTACCCATCGAGACTAGCCATCGAGTATTGCCGGCAACGAGACTTGTGCACATTAGTGATCATACTTCCCATAGCATACATACATCCTTGTTGCATATATTGGTATCATCTCTTGTGTCACAAAGTTGTCATCGCATAGTCATTTGCTATCTTGGTTTGTCAAGCATTGCATGAGAAAAGAGCTCAAACATTAAAGAGCCAAACAATCTTTTAAGCAAAGAGAAAAGATAAGCAAAGAGCTTTTAAGCAAGAACCATAGCATCTTACAACATTAAGATTGTCATACTCGATCATCTTGGATCATATCATAGCAACACCTTGCATACAAAATATTTGGGATAGAAGTCGTTGCATTTTTGCTAAGTAGGTTGTGCACAAGTTCTTGTATCCACCTATTGTGCAATCGTGCTAGCGTCTCTGTAGTGTTGTGCAACAAGAGCATTTTTGTGGATTCCACATTTTGGCTCACCCTTGGTTGCTCAACCCCACTTATCTTTTTGCGCGTGTGTTTCCATGAACCTTATATGCTTGGTCTACTTGTTACATTGCATCTTGCGAATCTTTTCCAACATTATTGAAGCTCACATACAATTGCATCAAATTTTTGTGCCACCATCCTAACCAAGCTCCACCAAAAGCTTTTACTTGTGTAGGTGTGAGAAACCGACAAGAACTAGTACCAATTGTGCTATTTCCTTGTCCTACATTGGAGTGATCCTCGATCAACTTTCAACTTCGGTCAAGGTACATTTGGTACTCGTTCTTCTCTTTCTACCACTCACATCTGTCTTGGAATGATGGATAGGCCAAGTACTTCTACCAACCCACTCTTCATGGAGCGAGACGACGACATGAACTCCTTTGTCACCAAGAGTCACCTCTTTGGTGCACAACGTGCTTTGCATCAAGAGCAACAAGCTATGAGTGAACGCATCGACAACCTTGCCGCCGACTTGCGTCTTTCCGAGCAACGTACAAGGGACTACTTCGATCACAAGCTCGGTGATCACAAGAAAGAGAATGATGCAAGGATGGATGAAATTAGTGCTTTGTTTCTCAACCGTTCATCTTCCACGTCAAGAAGTAGCCGTTCAAGCCGCCACTCCGACTTCACCCTCTCCGGCTCAAGTACACCGACATCGAACACTCTTCGCCGGGCCGCGCGCACCGATCGTCAAGCAAGCCTCAATCCGCTACGTGACACCGACTCTCAAGAGCGCCGACAACGTCAAACTCAAGAGGCCTTTGCGCTAGCCCGAGAACGGCAACTACAACGCCAACATGAAGAGGAAGAGCGAGCGCGTCTACACCAAAATGCTCAAGATGCCAATGCACAACGTCAAGAACAACAACTCCGTGACGCTCAAGCGTTTGTGGCGCAACAATCTCTATGCGATTTGAGTCGAGCCGTTGCCGACCAAAGCCGAGAAGCCCGTGAAAAGAGGAAGCACTTCGCGAAGAAATTCAAGAACGAAGATTTCAAGCTTGCGTGCATCATCAAGTTACTCCTCGAGCTCGACAAGCTCCTCCACAAGCTCGCCAAGAACAACAAGTTAATCAAGTGCATGAAGACAATGGAGATCCTCCATGACAAGAACAACATGATGATAAAAGCCCTCCGCGCCAAGAGCACCATGAGTTGCACATTCATCAACAACATGGGCGTCATCATCCCCGACCCCAACACAATGAAGAGCAATGTTATGGAAAACTCAAGTTCACCATGCCCAAGTTCAACGGAAGCAACGATCCCGAAGAGTACCTTTCATGGGCATTGAAGGTTGACAAGATCTTCCGTTTGCACAATTATGAAGAAGAGAAGAAGATCGCGATGGCATCCCTTGAGTTCCAAGGCTATGTCCTCATTTGGTGGGAACAAATCATAGAGCACCGAGAGGCAAGAGGTGAACCACCCATCCCTAATTGGGCGCAAATGAAGGATGTCATAAGAGCACGCTTCGTACGTACCTACTACAACTGCGACCTCTTTAAGAAACTCCAACAACTCAAGCAAGGAACAAAGAGCGTTGAAGAATATTACAAGGAGATGGAGATTGCAATGATAAGAGCCAATGTCACAGAAGATGATGAGCAAACAATGGCACGTTTGTTGAATGGACTCAATCATCCCATCAAGAAGATCGCCGACTTCCAAACATACTCCAATCTCATCGAGCTAGTGCACCAAGCTACCAAAGCGAAACGCCAAGTGCAAGATGGTTTCAAGTATGCCGAGTTCTCATACAAGTCCTACGGCTTCTCCAACAACCAAGCTTCAACGACTCCAACACCGACTACAAAGCCTTCTACTTCCAACATCGACAAGTCAACTTCCAAGAAAGCTTCATCAACTACAAGCCATCATCCTGTGAGCAACTTCAAGCCGAGAGCTTCATCATCATCAACCCCAACCGATCAGACCGTCATGACGAGTTCCTTCAACTGTTTCACTTGCGGAGGCCAAGGCCACAAGTCCTACGAGTGCACCAACAAGCGAACCATGGTCTTCAATGACGATGGCACTTATGACTCCATGAGTGAAGGCGAAATGGAAGCCCTTGACCAAGTCGCCATGCACCGCCAAGTGAACAATGAAGAAGAACAAGTCTTTTGCGATGAAGACTCAAGCCCCAAACTTCTTGTCTCCAAAGTCTTGACTCTCCAACATCACCAAGAAGAAGACCAACGATGCCACATATTCCACACCAAGGCCGGCATCAATGGACGACCCATCAAGGTCATCATCTATGGAGGGAGTTGTCATAATCTCGCAAGTGAAGAACTTTGCTCCAAGCTCCAATTGCCCAAGACGAAGCATCCACATCCATACAAAATGCAATGGCTTAGTGACTCCGGCACCATCCAAGTCGAGCACCTAGTACAAGTCTCCTTCAAAATCGGCGCCTACGAAGACACCTTGGAGTGCTACGTCGTTCCAATGACCGTTTGTCATCTTCTCCTTGGACAGCCATGGCAATTCGATAGAGGAGTCGTCCACAACGGCCGAAAGAACCAATACATCTTCAAGATGAAGGGAAGGAGTACGTCCTACGTCCAATGTCGCCAAGTCAAGTGATCACCGACAAGCAAGCCACCCATCATGGAGATCATAGTGAGAGAGAGAGCCACCAAAAAGAGAGTGAGCGCCACAAGCCAAAATCGAGTGCCTCCACGATGAGCGAAAACAAGAACCTAGTTCTATTTGCCACCAAACGAGAGATAAGAGAAGTGTGTGAGAACCCATCTAGTGTCATACACTACGTCGTCGTGTGCAAGGACAATGCACCACAAACTAACACGTCTCACACTCTTCCTCTAGTGTTGTCTTCTCTTTTGCAGTAATTTCAAGATGTTTTCCCCGATGAGCTACCTCCGGGTCTACCTCCTCTACAAGGCATTGAGCACCGAATGGGCCTCATCCCCGGAGCACCTCTTCCGAACAAAGCTCCATACCATGTCAACCCCGACGAAACAAAAGAAATACAAAGGCAAGTAAAGCATCTCATAGACCATGCACATGTGTGTGAAAGTTTGAGCCCGTGTGCCGTTCCGGTCATTCTTGTGCCAAAACGTGATGGTAGTTTTCGCATGTGCTCTGATTGTAGACCTATCAATGCTATCACCGTTCGCTATAGGTATCCCATTCCACACCTAGATGATATGCTTGATGAGCTTTGCCGTGCCACTATATTTTCCAAAATTGATCTTAAGAGTGGTTCCTATCAAATCCCCATACAAGAGGGTGATGAATGGAAAACCGCCTTCAAAACAAAGTTTGGTTTGTATGAGTGGTTAGTCATGCCTATGGGTCTTTCGGAAGCACCGGGCACTTTTATGCTCCTTATGAATCATGTCTTTTGGCCTTACATCGGTATATTTGTTGTGGTCTACTTTGATGACATTCTTGTGTTTAGAAAATCTATCAAAGAGCATGTCACCCATGTCCGCACGGTTTTGCAAACTCTTAGAAAAGAGCGCCTCTATGCTAATATGGAGAAATGCGTTTTTGGTGTTGATAAGCTCGTATTCTTGGGTTTTGTTGTTTCTTCTAAGGGTGTTCATGTTGATGAGTCGAAGATCAATGCTATTAAGACTTGGCCGCAACCAACCAACTTGCATCAAGTGCGTAGCTTTCTTGGCCTTGCGGGTTTCTATCATCGCTTTGTGAAGGATTTTAGCACCATTGCTTTGCCTTTGCATGCTTTGAGCAAGAAGAATGCGCCTTTTGTTTGGGGACTATCCCAAGATACCGCATACAATGAGTTTAAGAATTTTCTTACTCATGCTCCCGTGCTTGCTTTACCCAACTTCGACAAACCTTTTGAAATTCATTGCGATGCTAGTGGTAATGGCATAGGAGGTGTGGTAATGCAAGAGAAGCGGCCCATAGCTTACTTTAGTGAGAAACTTTCTGGAGCGCAACTCAATTATCCCATCTATGACAAAGAGGTATATGCTTTAGTTCGCGTTTTGCATGAATGGGAACATTACCTTCGTCCCCATGAGTTTATCATTCATACTGATCATGAGACTCTCTAGCATCTTAAGGGAGAAACCAAAGTTGAACAAGCGTCTTGCTAAATGGAGTGAATTTATTGAGTCTTTTCCCTATGTCATAAAGTACATCAAGGGAAAAGAAAACATTGTAGCGGATACTCTTTCCCGCATATGCATGCTTGTCACGCAACTTGAGTTAGATGTCATTGGCTTCGAGCATATAAAATACTTGTATGAGCATGATGCAACTTTTGCTACTCCTTATGCGAAGTGTTTGTCGAATACATCTTGGGAACGCTATTACATTAAAGACGGATATCTTATGAGAGCTAACAAACTTTGCATTCCCGAGTCCTCTCTTCGTCTGTTGCTTTTACAGGAATCTCATGGAGGAGGCCTAATGGGACACTTCGGACATGACAAGACGTTCGCCACGCTCTCGAAGAACTACTTTTGGCCAAAGATGTTTCTGGACGTCAATCATTTCACCAACCGATGTTCTATGTGTCGCAAAGCTAAGTCCAAAGCTCAATATCATGGCCTCTATATACCTTTACAAATTCCATACCAACCATGGGAAGACATTAGCATGGACTTTGTACTTGGTTTGCCTAGGACTCAAAATGGGAAAGATTCCATATTTGTCGTTGTGGACCGTTTCTCAAAAATGGCACATTTTCTTCCTTGCAACAAGATAGACGATGCTTCACATGTTGCTAATATCTTTTGTAGGGAAATATTGCGTCTCCATGGTGCGCCGAAGACTATTGTCTCGGACCGCGACGTCATGTTCCTTAGCTACTTTTGGAAGACCCTATGTGCCAAGCTCGGAATCAAGCTAATCTTCTCCACGGTGTACCATCCTCAAACCGACAGCCAAATGGAGGTGACAAACCGCACACTCTCTGCTCTCCTTCGAGTACTCATCAACAAAAACATCAAGGAGTGGAAGGGATGTATACCCATCACCGAGTTCGCCTACAACCGAGCAAGACACTCAACAATCAGCAAGTCCCCTTTCGAGGTCGTCTACGGATTCAACCCTTTGTCACCACTGGATATTCTTCCTCTACCACTCCAAGAGCGCATCAATGTGGACGTAAGTGCATGAGCGACCCATCTCAAGAAGGTGCATGAAGATACAAGAAACTCCATCGAGCGCCAAGTACAACGCCTTGCGACCAAGCTCAACGCCAACAAGCACCCTATGATATTCAACATTGGAGACCTCATGTGGCTACAACAAAGTAGATGAGGCATTTCTGGAGCCTGAGTGGGTTCAAGCGATGCAAGACGAATTACATCAATTCGAGCTCAACAATGTCTGGGAACTTGTCAAGCGACCAGACCCTCGCAAGCACAATATCATGGGCACCAAATGGATCTACCGCAACAAGAAAGATGAAAATGGCCTTGTGGTGAGAAATAAGGCACGTCTTGTAGCTCAAGGCTACACACAGGTTGAAGGAATTGATTTCGATGAAACTTTTGAACCTGTTGCTAGACATGAGGCTATTTGCATATTGCTTACTTATGCTAACCATCATAATATCATCTTATATCAAATGGATGTGAAAAGTCCATTCCTCAATGTTAAGCTTCAGGAAGAAGTATATGTTGCTCAACCCCCAGGTTTTTAAGATCTAAAGCATCCTGATAAAGTCTTCAAACTCAACAAGGCCCTCTATGGCCTCAAGCAAGCCCCTCGGGCTTGGTAAGATACTTTTAAGGAATTCCTCATGAAGAAAGGCTTCAAACCCGGTTCACTTGACCCGACTCGTTTCACCAAAACCTATGACGATGAATTATTCGTGTGCCAAATCTATGTTGATGATATTATCTTTGGTTGTACTAACCAATGTTACACTGACGAATTTGCCTATATGATAAGTGAGGAATATCAAATGTCTATGATGAGAGAATTGAAATTTTTCTTAGGTCTTCAAGTTCATCATCAATGCAAGCACATCTTCATATCTCAGGAGAAATACCTCAAGGATGTGTTGAGGAAATTCGGCATCCTAGATTGCAAAGGCGTCAAAATCCCTATGCCCACAAATGGCCATCTATGCACTGATGAAAATGGTATTGACTTCGATCAAAAGGTATACCGCTCCATGATTGGCTCTTTATTGTACCTATGTGCATCTAGGCTAGATATCATGCTTAGTGTTCGCATGTGTGCCCATTTTCAAGCTACACCGAAGGAATTGCACCATAAGGCTGTGATGCATATTCTTCGATATCTAGCTCACACTCCAACACTTGGATTATGGTATCCCAAGGGCTCGGCTTTTGATATCATTGGATATTCTGACTCTGACTGTGCTGGTGATTGTGTGGACCGCAAGTCAACATCAGGCACATGCCATTTCCTCGAACGTTCCTTGGTATGTTGGTCCTCGAAGAAGCAGAATTGTGTATCACTCTCTACTTCTAAAGCTGAGTACATTGCTGCTAGTTCATGTTGTGCTCAATTGCTATGGATGAAGCAAACCCTCAAGGACTATGACATCAATGTGAAGAATGTGCCACTCTACTGTGACAATGAGAGTGCCATCAAGATTACTCATAACCTAGTTCATCACTCAAAGACAAAGCACATTCAGATTCGTCATCATTTTCTTCGTGATCATGTGTTGAAGGGCGACATCTCCATCGAGCGCGTGAAGACTGAAGAACAGCTAGCCGGCATCTTCACAAAGCCCTTGGATGACAAGAGATTTAGCAAGTTGCGGTGTGAGCTAAATAACTTAGAATCTTTGAATGTCCCTTGAAAAGGACACACATCCTAACACTTATGCAAAATTCATGACTTAGATGTGCAACACACAAAGTAACATTTTTCTTCAATCAATGAAGACTAGCCCTCTATGTGTGAAGAAATTAACGAAGAATTTGATTCTCAGGGCCCTACGAGAATTGTACGTGGCGTCTGAAATCACCATTCTTATATCGTGGGTCACGCCACCAACAAAAGTTGAAAATCTTCAATTTGAGTATTTCTTCAGTTGAAAATCCTCAGTTGTTCAAAATTTTCAACTTTGCATAGTCTTCACTCTTTCCATCTGTGTTCTTCATTGGCTATATATATTTGAGTTTACAGGCCTCTACAACATTCACTTATTGCTAATTCTCCAAGTTGACCTTTTGCTAAGTGAATGTGATGGGACCCTTCCCCTTCTATGCTAAACTCTACCCAATCTATTCACAAATTCTTCCTATGCATTCTATTTGAAACCCGTTCAAAATCTTCACTGTGTCCATGTCAGCTGAAGAATCTGCGATCGAAACATTAAAATTTTCATATCTCAAATTTTCGTCTTTTGCCGCTCAAATCGTTCCGCATTCCACGATAAGACTTAACTATTCACCCATGATCTCACACGATCGCCACCGCTCTATACGTGGGTGACACATGTCGCTAGGATGAGAAGAGTTAGGGGCACGTTTGTCCAATTTCTTCGGGCAGGCGGTTTTTCACTTCGGTTATAAATACCCCTCACCCTTCTTAGACTTCATTTACCCCGCTCGACCTCACTCCCCTTGCTCGAGGTTCTAGACCTAGCGTTGTCGCTTCTTCCATCGTCGCTGGTGAGGAAGAGCTTCACTGTCTCGACCTCGTTGTCATTGTACTCGTGCCGGCCGCGGAAATCTTCACTCCGCCGCAGCCGTAGCTATCTTCCTCTGCCAAGTAAGGGCGTGGAAGATCTAGACTGACGAACTTCCAATATACAACTCTCTGTTTGTCGTGTTCTTCGTCAAGGGTAATCAAAAGTTACTTTTACCACCCTTCTTGATTCTGATGATTTCCACAAAATCTTCAAAAGGTGTTTATTCTTCACTTCCACACTCGTAAACACCCTCACATGCGTCTATTCTTGATCTTTTTCTCTAAGCAATGTTTTTCTTCAAGATTCCTCAATGGTGTGGATTTTTCAATCTATACAACTCTGGAACCTAAGTCAAAGAACGCTTAGTGAAATTCCTCAAGAAACCTCTGGTTAAATTCCTCAATCATGTTCATTTTGCAAAAACATCTGAGAACGCATGTGACCTCTCCAAATTCTTCGCACCTATACTCTGTTCACAAGTACTCATGTCCGCTGCTGAATCACTAGGTTCTCATCAACTTAACTCATTTGCAGTGTTCCTCGAAGACAGATTGCATACCTATTCAGAGAACTCTATTGTTCAAATTCCTCAGCTAAAGAAAATGACTAACGGCAAGAAACCTCGGAACGGAGGGAAGAAATTGGAAGTCAACACTGCCTTTGAAATCCCTGAAGACATCTATGCATTGTATAGCACACCCCTTGAAGAAACAAAGAATGAGCGCAAACTGCGCATTCAGAAGATTGAGAGGTGATGGGCCAGAGAATGGAGGGAATATCGCTATGTCACTCCCAAGTACATGAAGAAATTCATTGTACACCCTCCATGCCCAAGAACTCCACTGGCATCTGGCCAAGAAGCTGATCTCGCTAGCATCAGAAGAGGTGAGGAATTTCCCCGCTGAATGGGCCAAGCGACAAGCTAAACTAGCCAAAGTGGCCAAAGAGGCAATCAGGAAATTCAACAAAGACACTGCTGCTACTGCTGCTGCTGAGGCCTCTGCTTGCAAGCCAAAGAAGTCTATGCAAAAGAAGCCTGCACACAAGCCCAGTGCTTTTTCTTCAAAGGCCTCAACGCCAAGCTCTTCTGTGCCCTAAAAGCAAATTCCTCAAGCAACTCCAGTTCCTCCAGCTGCAAAATCTTCAGCTGCTCCTCCAAAGTCCTCGGCACCTATGCACCTCACCTCGTGCCAAAGGACCACTGGCATCTCAATTGCCTCAGAAGCCTCTGCAAGTTCCTCAGCTCCTCTCGAGACCCCAACAGGCCCAACTTTGCTGAAGACAAAGGCCACTGCTGGACGAGGCACTACACCAAGACCTCACAAGAAGCAGGTCATCTTCCATGTTCCATCTTGTGAAGACGAGGCTGATGATGAAGAATTCGAAGAAATCATCAGAGACAAACAGCAAAGGGCCGCTAGAGACAATGGTACCAATGTGCCTCTTTTGTTGGATCCCAAATTGATCCTCGACTTCATTGATCTTTGGCACAAGGACCCAAACACTCCTATGCCTGTTTTCAAACACACACCTGGCCAGAACCACATGCTCACTGCCTTCATAGGCGAAGAAAAATGGAAATTTGAGAAGGCCAGGAAGCTCAAGAAGGCTCGGTACAAGAAAGAGCATTTTCTGAAGAAAAACATTGTCAAAATGACGACTGGTGAACTTGTGACCGTGCAAGCTAAGATCAAGGCAATCAGTGATGAATTTGATGTATACCGTGCAGATTGGCTGGGAGCCAAGGTCAGATTCGTCAACATGGCGAAGGGATTCACCTCCTATGTTGCAACCTCAATGCAACATGAATCTCCTCAGGCTGAAGCATTTGCTCAGCCTACTGAAGAACATGCCAGCACCGCTAATGAAAATCAGACTGCTGAAGAAAATGAGAGTACCAGGGCTGATGAAGACATTCCAGCTGCTGAAGAAACTGCCAGGGCAACCACTAGTGTTGCGCCTGAAGAACTAGCCAGGCCAGCTGAAGCATCTGTTGTTGAGCCTGAAGACACTGAACAAGCCAGGGCACTGATTTAATTGCGCCTGAGTAAAATGAACCAATTTCCTCTACTCCGCTTGCACCAACTTCAAGCATCAACCTTCCTTCTGCATGAGAAGTGAAGAAAACCAAGGCTGTAGAATGAGCAGCTATGAAGAAAAGGAAATCATCTGCTTCCTTAGAGTCTTTTGGTCCCAAGAAGGCGGAGACTTTGAAAAGCTCGTTTGAGAATCCTATCAATGTTGTTCCTCTTTCAAGCATGCCGTCAAAGGTAATTGTTCCCTTTGGTGAGGAGTATGAAATTCCCAATGAATCTGATGAAGAAGATCCTTCTGCTGCTCCGAAAGAGTAGCTGGATGAAGAAATTGAAGTGGATAACATCCCTTCAACTCCACGAGTATCCTCGCCCATGCCCTAGTTCACTACTGAAGAGGTCGGCATTTAAGAAATTAATGAAGAAGATGAAAACGTGGACATTGGGTGCACCACTCCCATTTTGAATGATGACTACTAGGAAAGTCATCACCCCAATTCACCACTTTTCACTCATCTACAACAAATTCCTCAGTCCCTGGTCCAAACTGAAGAAATTCACATGGGCTCTGAAGAACCTCAAGCTTCTCTTCTTACCATCCCTGAAGAAATTCCAGCCACTAGTGCTGATGGAAATGCTACTGAAGAAATGGAGACCCAGGCTGCTACTGATGAAATTCCTCAGCCTGCGACTCCGGTGACTGTGATTCCAGAGGCTGTGAAGACATTGATTGAGACTCCTCAGCCCAAGAGAAAGGATCCCCTCTCCAAGAAACAGATGTTCAAAGCTGCTGAGTTCTTCAATGAACATATATTCTTCACGGAATAAAATCCCTATTACTCTGCTCATCTTCGTCGCAAGCGCTTCTGGATAGCAAGTCAGATGAACTTCTATTCTACACTGATATTCGATAAGGACACGATCTTTGACCATGAGCACATTCCACACATGGATATGGAGTCGCAGCCCTGCTTCACCCCAGTCCTCAGTGTTCTTCATGACGCTAGGGTGCTCAATTTCTGCACCGACATCTGTGACTGGAATGAAGAGCTAATTCTTCAGTTCTATGCTAAGTTGCACATCACAAGCGATGCTGAAGATGTGAATTCATGGGTGTTGGACTGGATGACTGAAAACACTCACTACAAAGCACCGTCCTCTAAATTGCTTCAGGCCCTCTTAGTAAGTCCTCCCCTCGAAGGTGCAAGGCTCATCTACCATGACGCTGAACTTTCTGATCATTTCATGCAAGTGTTGATGAAGCCCCTGAAGCCCGGCCAAGCCCCGAGAACCAAATTCCTCGTGAATGAATTGCTCCATGTGTCAAGGACAATTTATAGAATTGTGGCCAAGACCTTGAGTCCAATCAAGGGCTACGACTCTAATGAAGAAGAGGTCGTTGGCATCATGAAGAACCTGCTTTTTAACATCATACATGGTGTGCCTATCAACTACCATGATTTCTTCATGAGGACTTCGGCAAATGTCACTCTCTCGCCATTTAAATTGAAGCCTTATGCTCCTTGGATCATGGGATTCATCAGATCAAGGTCTTCAATCAACTACAAGGCTAACTTTCAGAATCATCTCAGCTACTTTCCCCCAATCAAAGTCATCAAACGTCCTATTTCCTCATCTCATGAGAAGGGGAGGGTTGCTATTATTGATGAATGCATTTGTCCATTGGATGGACAGTTTCGCAAAGCTGCCTCGTATTCCACCAATGATGACTCTGGCACGCATGACACTGCAGCAAATGCCTCAAAGAAAAATCCTCAAGCCACTGCTCCCAAGGTGATGACTGATCGTGAGCTTCTCCTCAGTCTTCATCATAAGGTTGATCGCAACCACAAGTTGGTCAAACAGCAGTTTGGTGCTATTCTCCAGAACATGACAGTCACTCAAAATACTGTGAACAAGAATCACTACTATTTACATGAAGTCTTCGACTGCACCTAGGCTATTCTGTCTAACCTCTATAGTACTGAAGATCTCAAGAAGATGGAATTTCAACAGGACTTTGACTAGGCACAACCACCTTTGAAGAAATACAAGAAGGTCAAAGTTCCTCAGCTTGTGGCCAGCTCCTATTCTTCATCACGCGAGAATGATGAAAATGAAGACTTGAATGACACTGCGGCAGGCCCTACTCCAACGAACGACCCCACCAACACTGGCACTCCTCCATCGACTTCGTGATGATATTCTTCAGGGGCATTAGTCCTCATTTTTCGTCCCTTTTCGTCATTCGATGACAAAGGGAGAGAAATTTGAGTTAGTCTTCAAGTGGGTCTATCTATATGGGCATTTTTTTTTGCAAAGTTATAACTCTCGTTCTTCTGAAGATTTGTTGGATCGAGTTGTAAACTTAAGTCCGATGGTGGTGTGATACTTTTGCGATGTTCTTATACATGCTATTTCCTACTGTATGATAATGCACACATGCAGAATTACATCAGTCATGATATTTCATCATGCATTTCAAATTATTCATATCATAAGTTAATTGCGTGTATGAATTACAAGATATAGGGGGGTCTCCATGATTCTACTCTTCAATGTGCATTGCTTCTCAAAAGTAAATTCCTCACATATACACATCTTCAGGGGGATTTCTTCTATATCTTGCAATCAAATTCCTCAATATCAGTATTTACACTTGATATGTTTATCCTTGTTGAAAACTTAACCTATATAGTCATCAATCACCAAAAAGGGGGAGATTCTAAGTGCATCTAGTGCCCCTTAGTGATTTTGGTGTCTAGGTAAGGTGTGATCCTGAAGACTTAATATTTAGGCGAGGAATATGAAGCTTGAAGAAATTGGTGTGATCCTGAAGACTTGATATTCAGGCATGGAATATGAAGCTTGAAGAATTTTGTTTTCGTAGTTTCGTTTTCTCTTTCTTGAGTCATAGGAAACACCGTACTGTTAAAGGGGGTCGAGGTAAAACTAAAGAAAAATTTCCAAGTGATGCTCATCTCAAAATCCTACACCTACCAATCCTTTCGAGTGAAACCATTGGAAATCTCATACCATTCAGTCAATTTCTTTAGTGACAGAGACGAAGATCTTCTAGTCTCTAAGGAATTTGTTCTGACTGAGGACTTAGGAATTCGCCAGTGCGGATTGCCTACGAGTGAGGAACATGATAGCCCTAAGGAATTTGATAGCCAAATTTCTGACCATTGTTGTGCTACGCGCCAGCTGTCCCAAAATATCTACCCACCTAATGGTCATATCATTGAAGGGCATTTATGTCTTATCATGTCGGGCTGCTCCCTGGGCTATAAATAGCCGCCCCCTACAACCACTAGCTTGTTGGCTGCTCTGCGAGAAACTGACACCTGTCATTGAGAGCATCCCATCCTCCGAGGACTCTGAGCAAAAATCATCAAGTGAGGGAAAACCTAAAACCCAAACCAAACACCTACAAAGCCAAAGTAATTGAGCATCACTGAAGAGATTGTTCCTGTGTGGAACCGACACTTGTTACCTTTGAAGACTGTGCATCTTCCAGATGGTTAGGCATCATGGTCTAGAGCATCCAAGAGGAAATTGTGGATCACTGAGTGACCGAGTCTGTGAAGGTTTGGAAGTCACATGCAGACTTACCACGAGTGATTGGGGGAGGTCTGTTTGACCTTAGCTCAAGGAGAATACGGTGAGGACTGTGTGTCCGAGACTGTGTGTCCTCAGGTGTAAATACCTAGCCGCTCCAACCAGACGTACGACTATCACAGTAGTTGGAACTGTTCTACAAAATCATTGTCTTCACCGAGCTAACTGGTCCTATTTCCTCAACCCTTTCATTTCCTCATTACTGTGTTGTCCTTGATCGTTACTGTTTGAAGACTTTGACTGAAGAAATTCTCAATTTCCTCAATTCAAATTCTTCAGCCAGTTTGTCTTCAGCCTGCTTATCATGTGTTTATGCTTTCTGTACTAATTGCTTGTTTTCATTTCATCATCTTGACTGTGCTACTGCCTTGTAATACTTACTTCTGAGTACTTATTCCGCTGCTAAGTAGTTTGTTGCTTAGGAATTTCCTCACCCTGAAATTCCTTAGTGACGAATTTGTAAAAATCACCTATACACCCCCTCTAGTCGATATAACACACTTTCATATACTGCTCGGGTTTCCAGTAGGACCCATCAGCATTGAGTTTCCTCTCAAGGGCAATACCCTGTTTCCTAGGGTTCCCATTGAGGATTTGCTTTTTAAACACATCACAAAGAGCCGGATGCCCTTTGAGGCTTTTGTACATGCCTGTCACATACAAGTCCTTCAACCCCGCATTATCGTCAGTGATACTTGTGGTATCCTCAGATGAGGAATTTGTGACATGAGAATTTCTGACCACAGAGACACTTGAAGAATTTACAGCAATATAAGCATTTGAACTTTCAGGTGAAGAATTAGCAGATTCGCGTTCAATGCACTTCAAACATGGTCGAATGAATTCATCCTGAGCGGAACTGATCTACTGAGCAAGCAATGAATCATTTTTCTTCTAAAGATCTTCATAACTCACCCTTAGCTTTTCAAGATCTTGTTTTCTTTGAAGAAATTCATAAGAACGCTTCTCATGGTCGGCTAAGAGAGTGTTATGATGACTCTGAAGATTATCAAACTTAGTATGAAGTGTCTGAAGATTTTCAGTCAGAGTTTGAGTTCGATCCATTTTACAGGTCATCGCTTTTGTCTAACAGATTTTGAACATTTTCAAAATCCTTTTGCTATTTTACAATAATCTTAGCAAGTTTGGAATAGCTAGGTTTGTGATTTTCATCAAATTCATCCTCACTTGATTCAGAGGAGGGATATTTGAGTACCTTGGCACCTTTTGCCATGAAGCAGTTGGTGGGAGCGTAGTCATTGTTGCCATCGTCACCAGTGTTGGAGAAATCATTCTCCTTAGTGTTGAAGATGGACTTCTTGACGGAAGTAGTAGCAAGGGCTAGGCTCGCCACACCAGAGTCTAACTCCTCGGATTTCTCTTCTTCCACATTTTCCTCAGATTTGGCTTTAGAGTCCATTTCCTTGCCAATGAATGATCGAGCCTTTTTGGAACTGCTCTTCTTCTGAGATGAGGAATTTGAAGATTTGGAAGATAAGGACATTTAAGATGTCTTTTTCTACTTCGAGTCATCGACACTATCATCCTTGTACTTCTTCTTCTTCTTTGATTCCTTCGCCCACTGAGGATAATCAGTAATGTAGTGGCCAGGTTTCTTGTATTTGTGGAAAGTCCTCTTATTGTAATCATGGGATGAGGAATCTGATCTCATGTCATCACCTCCTGGTTCAGTTATTCTGGATCACCAAGGCTGCTACCAGAATCCTCTTCTTCAGATTTGGAGACTTCCTTGGCTTCAATGTGCATGATCTTCCATAGCTAGGTCCATGGAGATCTCTCTTCTCAGCTAGTTGGAACTCATGAGTATTTAGCCTCTCAAGGATATCAGCAGGATCAAGTGACTTGGAGTCTCCATGTTCTTGAATCATCAGGGCAAGTGTTTCGAATGAGGAATCAAGCGATCTCAGCAATTTATTCGCCACCTCATGGTCGGTGATGTCAGTGGCACCGAGTGCTTGAAGCTCATTTGAGATGTCAGTGAGACGATCGAAGATTTGCTGAATGTTTTCATTGTCGAGTCTTTTGAAGCGGTTGAAGAGATTGTGAAGAGCGTCAACTTGGGAGTCACGTTGAGGTGAGACTCCTTCGTTGACCTTGGACAACACTCACTCTGCCATACTGTCCATTGCTCAGTTGGCCACATATGATATTATTCGCTTGAGAGTCGAGTTGCTTCAATCTCTTCACATCAGCAGCATTCACAGAAGGAGTGATGGAGGGAACACCATTTTCCACAACTTACCAGAGATCGTTGTCAATTGCCTCAAGATGCAGGTGCATCTTATTCTTCCAGTAGGGGTAGTCCTTTCCATCAGAGGTAGGACACCCATCCGAGACCTTGATCATTCCTGTAGTCGACATAACTAAAACTCCAAGTGGTTAAACCAAAATCACATAGAACAAGGGAGTACCTTGCTCTGATACCAATTGAATGTGCGTTATATCGACTAGAGGGGGTAAATAGGTGATTTTTACAAATTCGTTACTGAGGAAATTCTAGGTGAGGAATTTCCTAAGTAACGAACCACTAGCAGTGGAATAAGTACTCAGATGCATGCACAACAAAGCAGTAGCATAGTCGTCATAATGAAATGAAACATACACAGAGCACAAGTAGCGTGTAAAAAGGATAAGCAGGCTGAAGAGAAAGTGACTAACAAATTAGAATTGGGGAAATTGAGAAAATCTTCAGTCAAAGTCTTCAAACTGTAACGATCAAGTTCGTCAACACATGAATGAGGAAATGAAAGGGTTGAGGAAATAGAACCAGTAGCTTGGTGAAGACGATGATTTGGTAGACTAGTTCCAACAACTATGATAGTCATACGTCTCGTTTGAGCGGCTAGGTTTTTAAAACTGAGGACACACAATCACGGACACACAGTCCTCACCGTATTCTCCTTGAGCTAAGGTTACACATACCTCTCCTAATCACTCGTGGTAAGTCTTCAGGTGATTTGCAAACCTTCACAGACTCGGTCACTCGGCGATCCATAATTCTTCTTGGATGCTCTAGATCATGACGCCTAACCGTCTGGAGGATGCATAGACCTAAAAGGTAAAAACATCGGTTCCACATAGGAACAATCTCTTTAGTGATGTTTAATCACTTTGGGTTTTTAGGTGTTTGGGTTTGGGCTTTCCTCACTGATCATTTTCGCTCAAAGTCCTCAAAGGATGGGATGCTCTCAATGACAAGTGTCAGTTTCTCTCGGAGCAGCCAACCAACTATTGGTTGTAGGGGGCGGCTATTTATAGCCTAGGGAGCAGCCCGACATGATAAGACATAAATTGCCTTCAATGATATGACCATTAGGTGGGTAGGATATTTTGGGACAGCTCGCGCATAGCATAGCCATGGTCGGAAATTTGAGCTCTCAAATTTATGAGGGCTATCATTCTCGTCATTTATAGGAAATCCGCACTGGCGAATTCCTAACTCCTCAGTTAGACCAAATTCCTTAGAGAACAGAAGATCTTCGTCTCTGTCACTGAAGAAATCGACTGATATGAATGAGATTTCCATTGGCTTCACTCGAAAGGATTGGGTAGGTGTAGGATTTTGAGATGAGCATCACTTGGAAACTTTTCCTTACTTTTACCTCAACCCCCTTTAGCATTACGGTGTTTCCTATGACTCGAGAAATAGAAAACGAAACTTTGAAAACAAAAGTCTTCATGCTTGATAGTCCTTGCATGAATATCGAAGTCTTCAAGGTCACACCAATTTCCTCACTTTCAAATTCTTCAAGAAAACCAAAGTCTTCAACTAAAGACATTCATTTTTAGTGGTCGACTTTCATCGTAAAGATCAAACTCCTCATAGACTTATAGAACATGTTTCACAAACACATTAGTCCCTTAACCTATAAGTCTTCAATACACCAAAATCACTAACGGGCACTAGATGCACTTACACGGTACAATCTATATTTTCACGAATGGATCATAATAAATCTGGTGGCACTGGTGCGCGTAGGTCCTAAACAAACGGTTTTTAACCCCTTTCCGCGATGGCATTTGGAACCGTCGCCAAGTGAGTGTGTGCGATAGGGTGTCCTTCCCACATGACCCAGAAATCGCCGGGGATAGGCCCTCCTAGGACCTAGGCTGGTGCCGTGTGCGATCGAGCAAGGCATCAAAATGCAATCATTTCCATAGGTATGTACATCCCACACAGTAATCTGAGAAAATCATTTATGTAGGTATGTACATCCCACACAGTGATTCCTAGAAAATAATTTCCATTTGTATGTATATCTCACACAGTCAATCCAAGGAATACGTTTCCGTTCTTATGTACATCCCACACAGTCAATCTAGGGAAAACGTTTCCGTTCGGATGTACATCCCGCACGGTTTTATGTATACACTTGTGTGTGAAAGGTGTAACTATCACACACCGTCTGCCTTGGTTAACTGTTTTCTTTCATTAACTACATCACACATGATTTGTTGTAGAAAATTGTGTGGCATTGGTCTATCCATCACAAGCGCTTTTACTGCCAGAACCATTTGCAAATTTCCATGACCGTCGGTTCTATTTTTATTTTTGCGTGTAATTTATTATTTTAATTAGAAATTTTCAAATACGAAACGTAAAATTCAAATTCTCAGCATAATGGTTCAACAACGAATCCTTAAATAAAGTTGCCAATACAATATGTTCAGTAATTACACGATTAGGCAGCAATTAGCTATGAGGAACCACAGTATTTAAAGGCGGTAAAGGTGAAGAGACTAGTGTAAATCATTTTGACTGCCGACAGTGTAGAAGAAGCGGGATGCCCATAATGTGCCTTCCTACATGCCATAGGCACGAACCACTTTTGTCCAACCCCTTGTGACGATCACCCGCCCATCCTTCACCACCTTCAGGAAGACTTCTATAGCATTATCATGGTAGCATGAATTATATACTTTAACCTTAGTTGCCTCCACTCCAGTCATGTAGTTTGCAAGGTAATCGTCAGAAAATAGCTTCAGAAACCACTGAAAAGAGAAAAATATCAGATACTGAGGTCTAATAGAGAAACTTGTTGTGCGCAGGGGGAAAAGGCAACACACTACTTACCATCCTAAAGTTCACGGTTGTCTTCGACAAAGTGTAAATAAAGAGTTTAACTCCAACTACCCATTTCTTTCTCCTAACAATCTTTCTTAGTTTCCTCACTTGACGCTTGTTCATGAATATCTCATTGCCCCATACGCAAAACGTATCGAAGTGTGGATTAGTACCACTCATATATGTACCTACAAGCAACCAGTAAATGTTAGAAGCTAAACTGACATTGCACAAATGATGTAAAATACAACTACCTATGTTCCTAAGTACAAGTATTTTTTTTGATATTTCAATATGAACTACATATGGATGTATATAGAATTATAGATATAGTTTAGATTAGAATCTAAATTCACTCATTTTGCTCCTTATGTAGTCTATATTGGAATCTCTAAAAATACTTTTATTTAGGAATAGATAGTGTATAAGACATGGGATGCAGCTAACCTCGACGGCAAACAACAGCATCACCCATTGTAGCCCTATGTAAGTACATGGAAAGCCAATGTTAACTACAACAGGGTTAAGATCCACCAAAAATAGCAAACGGTAATAAAACGACAACATCTGGAGTGATATCTTCATTTCAAAAGAGTAGCACGGTAGCAAAGGGATGGATTAAAAAATGGATACAACTGTTAATTGTAATAGGCTTAACAACATCCTAATTCATGTTTTGTAAGTTTGTAGCCATTGAAATACAATTCTTTAAAAATGGATACAACTGTTAATGGCAACATGCTTAATGGCCATTGAAACCGGTACTGATAAAAATACAATTGGTAGAGTTAAACATCACAGGGCAGGTGCTGCCAGAGCAGATAATGGCCTAGTTGTCTATAGAAAGGTAGGGAAAATAGCTCAAATGTGTTAGGCATGTTTACTACAACATGCTTAATACATCAACATTACAAAACATAGCCATTAATTGCAACTGGTATTGGTAAGATTGAACTGGTGGGTACATATTTGGTAAGTCCCGAGAGGTAGTGCTGGGGCACTTCATCTTGGCCAGAGCCCGCCCAAAGTCAGCGGCGGCGGAGGCGATCTGTTCCTTTGGGTCGAAGTGTGGATCAGTGCCACTGACATGTGTACCTAT
This sequence comes from Triticum urartu, assembly GCF_056163025.1. Lineage (NCBI taxonomy): Eukaryota > Viridiplantae > Streptophyta > Magnoliopsida > Poales > Poaceae > Triticum > Triticum urartu. The sequence continues at coordinate 185,412,387 of NC_141873.1, read as the reverse complement.
AGGCAACCAGTAAATGGTAGAAGTTAAACTGCAATTGCACAAATGATGTGAAATACTGTAAGACATGGGATGCAGCTAACCTTGATGGAAAACAACAACATCGGCCTTTATGACCCTGCGTAAGTACATGGACAAGCATGTTAAGTAAAACAGGGTTAGCATCCACCAAAAATAGCAAATGGGGCAGCATCTCTAGTATATCTTCATTACGGAGAGTAGCATGGTAGCAAATGGACAGATAAAAAAATGGATACAACTGTTAATTGCAACAGGCTTAATAGAATCCTAAGTCATGTTTTGTAAGTTTGTTGTCATTGAAATACAACTGTTTAAAAAATGTATTCAACTATTAATTGCAACAGGCTTAATAGATATTGAAACCGGTACTGATAGAAATGCAATTGGCATAGTTAAACATCACAAGGGAGATGCTACTAGAGTAGAGAATGGCCCAGATGTCTATAAAAAGGTAGGGAAAATAGCAAAAACATGTTAGGCACGTTTACTAGAACATGCTTAATACATCGACCATACAAAACATAGCCACTAATTGCAACTGGTATTAGTAAGATTGAACTAGTGAGTACATACTTGGTAAGTCCTGAGAGGTAGTTGCTGGGGCACTTCATCTTGGCCAGAGCTCACCCAAAGTCAGCGACGGCGGAGGTGAGTTGTTCCTCCGGGTCGAAGCATGGATCAGTGCTACTGACATGTGTACCTACAAGCAACCAGTAAATGATAGAAGTTAAACTGCAATTGCACAAATTATGTGAAATATTGTAATACATGGGATGCAGCTCACCTCGAGGGCAATCAAAAGCATCGGTCGTTATGACCCTGCGTAAGTACATGGACAGACAAGTTAAGTACAATAGGGTTAGCATCCACTAAAAATAGCAAATGGGCAGCATCTCTAGTGATATCCTAAGTCATGTATTGTAAGTTTGTTGCTGGTATTGGTGAAATTAAGCTGGACACGGTAATATTTGAACATCACACAGTGTGCAGTACCGAAATAAACAAGGCACGAACATCCTTAATACAACAACCGTACAAATCATAGCCATTGCAAGTGGTATTGGTAAGATTTAGCTGGTTAGATCTTACCTGTTATGTCCTAGGGGTAGTCGCTTGGGACTTCATCTAGGCCAGAGCCTGCACCATGTCGACGGAGGCAAGGTGTTCCTCCAGGTAAACACGCACAGCGGCCATCGCGCCATGCACCGCCACCAGCTCCTGGCTGGGGGGATTTGGAGGCATGAGGATGTTTTGCAGGCGCCATTTAAGCAATCAGACCGGGGACGTGACAGAGATCGATTGGTTACCTAACTGGATCCGAGTAGAACATAGATGTGGTTGAAGCTATGGTTGCAGCGATGGCGATTTGAGATGCCGGTAGGGGGAGGGCGAGGGAGGGGGGATACTAAGGGGAAGGGGATGTGGCTGGAGCAATAAATTCGCGCGTCTAATGAAAATTCCGTTGCGAAACTTGAAACTTGGGCGGGGGAAACACACAACACAAACGAAGCGCGTAAAATACTAGTGTGCGAGAAAAAAAGTTGGCAGATCCCGTCTCCAAAAAAATGTACATGTGTACTTGATTTTTTTGGTCAATGGTACGCCTGGTTTATTAGGAAATATCGCACATGTACCTGAGACTTATGGGTCATTAATGCAAAAAGCACACGAGTACAACACATAAACCGTGTGTTTTGTGATCTTCTAATGATTAACGCAAAAAATGCACACAGGCACACATGCTAATCAACGCTCAAAGCCCTCAAAGGATGTTCTTACGGACAATGTATGTTAATACTACAAACTTAAAGTACTATTGGTAATTTGCTCTAATACTACAAACTTAAACTACCTCTCACATGCTTCCATCAGGGCATGCTGGCCAAACGCCGACATTCTCCTTCCCGGCCTGGTAGGCGTCAGCCCACCGTGCTTCGATCTCCGCCAAGCTCTCCTCACCATGGCGTGCGGCCTCTTTTTTCTTGCGGTGGCGGGACTCTCTTTTCTTGACTGCTTTCTACCTTTTCTGCTCCTTCTGTGCAGCTTTGTCCACCTCTAAATCCACCACCCATTCGACTGTGGCAGCCTCAAAGTCCGCTCATGTAACTGTCTGGCCGCTGGCGGGCATGAACTCGGCGCGACGAGATGCCATCGCTTTCTTACCATGTGTGTAATCGCGGGCGGCGAGGAACACGTCACGGCGGGATGACATTGCTTCCTTACCAGTTTCTGTGCGCCGCGGTGCCATGGACCATGCCTGGAGAGAGCTCTAGGACGGAGGGGTCGGGTAGCTATACAATGCGGTGGTATTGAAGAGCTCAACGACAAACAACAATAGAAATTTGGCTTCACTTACAATTTTGCTTGTTCATTATTGCACACGGTTCATCTCCGTCGCTTCCGGAAAAAGTGTGCGCTGAGCCTATTGTGTGTTGTGTTATGATTGGCTGGAACCCCAGCCACGCGGATCGCACGTGTGCACCATTGGATGTGCCACGATCGAACGACAATCCATGTCCCTCACATCACACCCGTGCACTGCTACCTCTTGAGCACTGTGTTGGTTTTCCCTTGAAGAGGAAACGATGATGCAGTATAGTAGCGTAAGTATTTCCCTTAGCTTTTGAGAACCAAGGTATCAATCCAGTAGGAGACTACACACAAGTCACCTGGCACCTACACAAACAAAAAAGAACCTTGAAACCAATGCGAAAAAGGGGTTGTCAATCCCTTCACGGCCACTTGCAAAAGTGAGATCTGATAGAGATAATAAGATAAATATTTTTGGTATTTTTGTGATACAAATTGAAAGTAAAGATTGCAAGGTAAAATAGATTGGAAACTTATATGATGGAAAATAGACCCGGGGGCCATAGGTTTCACTAGTGGCTTCTCTGAAGATAGCATAAGTATTACTGTGGATAAACAAATTACTGTCGAGCAATTGATAAAAAAGTTCATAATTATGGGAATATCTAGGCATGCACATGTATATAGGCATCACGTCCGCGAAAAGTAGACCGAAATGATTCTGCATCTACTACTATTACTCCACACATCGACCGCTATCTAGCATGCATCTAGAGTATTAAGTTCATAAGAACAGAGTAACGCATTAGGCAAGATGAGATGATGTAGACGGATAAACTCAAGCAATATGATATAAACCCCATCTTTTTATCCTCGAAGGAAACAATACAATACGTGCCTTGCTGCCCCTACTGTCACTGGGAAAGGACACCACAAGATTGAACCCAAAACTAAGCACTTCTCCCATTGCAAGAAAGATCAATCTAGTAGGCCAAACCAAACTGATAATTCGAAGAGACTTGCAAAGATAAAAAATCATACATAAAAGATTTCATAGAAGAATCAAATATTGTTCATAGATAATCTTGATCATAAACCCACAATTCATCGGATCTCGACAAACACACCACAAAAAGAATTGCATCGAATAGATCTCCAAGAAGATCGAGGAGAACTTTGTATTGAGATTCAAAGAGAGAGAAGAAGCCATCTAGCTAATAACTATGGACCCGAAGGTCTGTGGTAAACAACTCACACATCATCAGAGAGGCTATGGTGTTGATGTAGAAGCCTGCCATGATCAATTCCCCCTCCGGTGGAGCTCCGGAAAAGGCCCCAAGATGGGATCTCTTGGGTACAGAAGGTTGCGGCGGTGGAAATAGGGTTTCGTGGTGCTCCTGGATGTTTTCGGGGTATATGGGTATATATAGGAGGAAGAAGTACGTCGGTGGAGCTGCGAGGGGCCCACGAGGGTGGGGGGCGTGCCGGCCCCCCTTGGTGCGCCCCCTGCCTCGTGGCTTCCTCGCTTCTTTCTTGACGGCCACTCCAAGTCTCCTGGATCACGTTTGTTCCAAAAATAACTTTCCCAAAGGTTTCATTCTGTTTGGATTCTATTTGATATTCCTTTTCTGCGAAACACTGAAATAGGCAAAAAAACAACAATTTGCACTGGGCCTTTGGTTAGTAGGTTAGTCCCAAAAATGATATAAAAATGTAAATTAAAGACCATTAAACATCCAAAACAGATAATATAATAGCATGGAACAATCAAAAATTATAGATACGTTGGAGATGTATCAAGCATCCCCAAGCTTAAATCATGTTCGTCCTCGAGTAGGTAAATGATAAAAACAGAATTTTTGATGTGGAATGCTACCTAGCATAATTCGCAATGTAATTTTCTTTATTGTGTCCTGAATGTTCAGATCCGAAAGATTCAAGACAAAAGTTTAATATTGACATAAAAATAATAATACTTCAAGCATACTAATAAAGCAATCATGTCTTCTCAAAATAACATGGCCAAAGAAAGTTATCCCTACAAAATCATATAGTCTGGCTATGCTCCATCTTCACCACACAAAATGTTTAAATCATGCACAACCCCGATGACAAGCCAAGCAATTGTTTCATACTTTTGATGTTCTGAAACTTTTTCAATCTTCACGCAATATATGAGTGTGATCCATGGACATAGCACTATAGGTGGAATAGAACGGTGGTTGTGGAGAAGACAAAAAGGAGAAGATAGTCTCACATCAACTAGGCGTATCAATGGGCTATGGAGATGCCCATCAATATATATCAATGTGAGTGAGTAGGGATTGCCATGCAACATATGCACTAGAGCTATAAGTGTATGAAAGCTCAACAAAAGAACTAAGTGGGTGTGCATCCAACTTGCTTGCTCATGAAGACCTAAGACATTTTGAGGAAGCCCATCATTGGAATATAGAAGCCAAGTTATATATTGTAAAATTCCCACTAGTATATGAAAGTGACAACATAAGAGACTTTCTATCATGAAGATCATGGTGCTACTTTGAAGCACAAGTGTGGTAAATGGATAGTAACATTGTCCCTTCTCTCGTTTTCTCTCATTTTTTGGGCCTTCTCTTTTTTTCTATGCCGTCTCTTTTTTTTATCCGTAGTCTCATCCTGACTTGTGGGGGAATCATAGTCTCCATCATCCTTTCCTCACATGGGACAATGCTCTAATAATGATTATCGTCACACTTTTATTTACTTACAACTCGAAAAATTACAACTTGATACTTAGAACAAAATATGACTCTATGTGAATGCCTCCAAATTTATAGAACAAAATACTTACAACTCGATACTTAGAACAAAATACCGAGATGTGAAATGACTCATGAGTGACATCTATGAAAGAATTATGAAGGTGGCTTTGCCACAAATACAATGTCAACTACATGATCAGGCAAAGCAATATGACAATGATGATGTGTGTCATAACAAACGAAACGGTGGTAAGTTGCATGGAAATATATCTCGGAATGGCTATGGAAATGCCATAATAGGTAGGTATGGTGGCTGTTTTGAGGAAGGTTGTGACGCCCCGAGACCGATGTGCCAGGTTTCCTCCAGTTATTCGCTGTTTTTGCCTTGTCATTGCTTGCATGTCATGCATCTCAAATCATGTCATCATGTGTTTTGCATTTGCATACGTGTTCGTCTCATGCATTCGAGCATTTTCCCTGATGTCCGTTTTGCATTCCGGCGCTCCTATGTCCTCCGGTGTCCCTTTCTACCTCTTTTTCGTGTGCGGGCGTTAAACGTTTTTGGATCGGACTGAGACTTGTCATGCGGCCTTGGTTTACTACCGGTAGACCTCCTATCAAGTTTCGTGCCATTTGGACTTTGTTCGATACTCCAACGGTTAACCGATGGACTAAAAAGGCCTCGTGTGTGTTGCAGCCCAACACCCCTCCAAAGTGGCCAAAAACCCACCTAAACTTACTGCATCATCTAGACTATTCGATCAGGATCGCGTGGCTGAAAACCGCACCTCATTTGGACTCTCCTAGATCCCTCTAGCTATAAATATGTGGCCTCCCCCGAAGAATTCGCGCAGATGAAACCCTAAGATTTTCCCCCGCACGCCGCTGGACATGTCCGTCCCGCCGCCGGACATGTCCTCCGCCACCGCCACCTCACTCCGGCGAATCGGAGCTTGCCACGTCGCCCCACCGCCGCTCTAGGCCAACCACGGCGCGCCACCTAGCCTCGTGCTCCTCCCCGCCGCGGCGGCTCGCGGAGCCCATCCGAGGCCCGCGCGGGCCCAGATCCCGCGCCGCCGCCTGGGAGCTGCCCTTCGCCCGAGCGCCCGAGAGGCCCCGCCGCCCTCACCGCACCTCTCGCCGGCGCGCTAGCCCTCCGCCCACTCCGGCAGGCCCCCGCCACCGACCGCGCCCGCCAGGGACGCCGCCCCTCGCCATGGCCGCACCACCGCGACCGCGCCGCCCCGTCAGCTCCTTCCTCTCCTTCCTCCAGCGACCCGAGCTCTACCCCATCTCCGGCGAACTACGAACGCTGGGGAACCTCGGGCCGTGTGCAGCTACAGTAACCTCAGATCCAGATCCAAATCTCGGTTGACTTTTTTGCCCGAAACCCTAATATTTTTGAATACTTTGATGCATCATAACTTCCTTAACGTGGCTCCGATTCGTGCGTGTAGCATATCGAAATGTTCGTCTCGAGAAGTACATCATTTCATCTCTTTGCATTATTTTCATTTGAGCTCATCTTGATGCCCGGAAAGCTGTTGGAAGAGGGCTATGTGATGATAGTTTCAGATCTGTTTCAGCAAATGCACTTTTGTCATTTTTGCCATGATTAATGTGTGCATGCTATGATCCTGAGCCCTACATATGTTTTGAAGAATGTCATGCCATCTTTACAGAGGTGTATGCCATGTATTTTTGTGATCTTTGTGGTGACTAGCACAAGCATGCAAAGTAACTTACTCAATGATGCTGATTTCAGGGACTTAGAATTTCACCATGTCCTTGCCCTATCCCTATTTTTATGCCATATGTTCATGTTGTTTCCTAGTGATCCATGCCTCTTTTCAGCCTGATCGGTAAGGATGTTTTGTAGATAATGTTCTGCTCTATCCATCCACGTCTTTGTTTGCAATTATGGAGCACCCTAGATTGAGTCAATCGAGCTCTACTTTTGCTATAAAATGTTCCTGGTAGATTGTTAACATGTTTTGTAATTTTGCCAAGCTTGTTGTTGTTGATCCGTGCATGCTATGATGTTGTTCTTGCCATGTCTAGCCTCCATGCCATGTCTATTTGCTAGGTGTATGCTTAGTTTTTCATGCCATGCCTCGTAGTGAGTGCATCAAGCTCGTAAACATGCCTACTCGTTATCTGTTTTGCCATGCTCCAGTTTTTCACTAAGTCTGAATCTGTTTATGTTTTTGCTATGTTCACATGCTTGCAATTGTATTTTATGATCCCCTTTTGGCTCATGGTCACTAAGGGATTTTTGTTGTATGCTTTGAGTAGCTTCATTCCGTGCCTTGCTTTGCCATGATATGTTCCTGTAGCATGTAGTTTTCGTGTTCTAAACATTGCTTCATGATGATAAATTCCTAACTTGCTGTTAATTTCACTAAGTCTGAAACCAGTAATCTTTTTCTCTTTTGCCATGCTTGTTTGAACCTTCTATTGATTGAATTTGCCGTAGCTCAGTGTTATCTTTTGCCAAGAATCTTGAGTGGATCCCTGCCATGTATTTTGTTGCTATGTTTGAGTGCAGTTGTTTATTTATCTTGATGCATTTAGATGGCTTCGTGCTGTTAATCACAGACCGGTGCCATATTTGTTTTGCTTGCCATTTCCAAACCATGCATCCGATTCCGGTGATCTTTATATCGATTTCAACCGAAATCAACTCCTCTTTCCAGTGGAACTCTTGGTTTTCCATGTTGAGGCCAGGTTCAATCATTCCTTTCCAAATCTTTCATATGCATCACCTATCACATCTTGCATATCATACCATGTTTTGCATCATGTTGCTTGAGCATTGCACGTGGTTGATTGTGTTCCTTTTTGCTTGTTGTTCTTGCTTGGATAGAGCCGGGAGACGAGTAGGTGATCGAGGAGCTCGTTGAGTATGCTTACGAGGATCAAGTCAACTCTGAGAACTTTGAAGGCAAGATGACCATACCCTCGAAATCACTTCTATCTTTGCTTGCTAGATGCTCGCTCTTTTGCTATTCCTATGCTGCGATACCTACCACTTTCTTATCATGCCTCCCATATTGTTAAGCCAAGCCTCTAACCCACCTTGTCCTAGCAAACCATTGTTTGGCTATGTTACCGCTTTGCTCAGCCCCTCTTATAGTGTTGCTAGTTGCAGGTGAATATTGGAGCTTGTTCCATGTTTGGAACATGGTTATTTTGCTGGGATATCAAAATATCTCTTATGTAATTAAGGCATCTATATACTTGGTAAAGGGTGGAAGGCTTGGCCTTATGCCTGGTGTTTTGTTCCACTCTTGCCGCCCTAGTTTCCGTCATATCGGTATTATGTTCCCGGATTTTGCGTTCCTTACACGGTTGGGTCATAATGGGAACCCCTTGACAGTTCGCTTTGAATAAAACTCCTCCAGCAAGGCCCAACCTTTGTTTTAGCATTTGCCTCACCACCACCTACTTTTCCCTTGGGAGTCGCGCTCCCGAGGGTCATCTTATTTTAACCCCCGGGCCAGTGCTCCTTTGAGTGTTGGTCCGAACTGAGCTGCCTGCGAGGCCACCTCGGGGAAACTTGAGGGTTGGTTTTACTCATAGCTAGTCTCATCTGAGTGTGCCCTGAGAATGAGATATGTGCAGCTCCTATCGGGATTTGTCGGCACATTCGGGCGGCTTTGCTAGACTTGTTTTACCATTGTCGAGGATGTCTTGTAACCGGGATGCCGAGTCTGATAGGATTGTCTTGGGAGAAGGAATATCCTTCATTGACCATGAGAGCTTGTGATGGGCTAAGTTGGGACACCCCTGCAGGTATTGAACTTTTGAAAGTCGTGCCCACGGTTATGGGCAGATGGGAATTTGTTAATGTCCGGTTGTAGAAAAACTGAATCTTATCTTAATTAAAATGCATCAACCGCGTGTGTAACCGTGATGGTCTCTTCTCGACGGAGTCCGGGAAGTGAACATGGTGTTGGAGTAATGCTTGACGTAGGTTGTTCTAGGATCACTTCTTGATCATAGTTGTTCGACCGTGCCTTTGCCTTATCTTCTCACTCTCTTTTGTGTATATGTTAGCCACCAAATATGCTAGTCACTTGGTGCAGCTCCACCTCATACCTTTTACCCTACATATAAGCATAAATAGTCTTGATCGCGAGGGTGTGAGATTGCTGAGTCCCCGTGACTCATAGCTACTTCCAAAACCAGCTTGCCGGTGCCGTTGAACCGTGCAGGTGACGCAACCAAGCTCAAGGAGGAGCTCGATGAAGAATGTGTTCTCTATGTTGTTCCATTTCTAGTTGATCAGTAGTGGAGCCCAGTTGGGGTCGATCGGGGATCTGTGTAGCATTTGGGGTAGCCTTCTTTATTTTGGTTCCATAGTCGGACCTTGATTGTATCTGGATGATGTAATGCTTTATTCATGTATTGTGTGAAGTGGAGATTGTAAGCTAACTATGTATCTCTTTCCCTTATGTATTACATGGGTTGTCTGAAGATTACCTCACTTGCGACATTGCTTTCAATGCAATTATGCCTCTAAGTCGTGCTTCGACATGTGGGAGATATAGCCGCATCGAGGGCGTTACAAAGGTATATGATGGGTTTATGGTACCGGCGAAAGTTGCGCAGTACTAGACAGGCTAGCATTGGTGGAAGGGTGAGAGTGTGTATAATCCATGGAGTCAACATTAGTCATAAGGAAGTCACATACTTATTGCAAAAATCAATTAGTTATCAAAACAATGTACTATGCGCATGCTCCTAGGGGGATAGATTGGTAAGAAAAGACCATCGCTCATCCCTGACCGCCACTCAGAAGAAAGACAATCAATAAATAAATCATGCTTCGACTTCATCACATAACGGTTCACCATACGTGCATGCTACGGGAATCACAAACTTCCACACAAGTATTTCTCAAATTCACAATGACTCAACTAGCATGACTCTAATATTACCATCTTCATATCTCAAAACAATCAGCAAGTATCAAACTTCTCATAGTATTCAATGCACTTTTTATGATAGTTTTTATTATATCCATCTTGGATGCCTATCATATTAGGACTAATTTTATAGCCAAAGCAAATTACCATGATGTTCTAGAGGACTCTCAAAATGATATCAGTGAAGCATGGAAGATCAATAATTTCTATAAAATAAAACCACCGCCGTGCTCTAAAAAGATATAAGTGAAGCACGAGAGCAAAATTGTCTAGCTCAAAAGATATAAGTGAAGCACATAGACTATTCTAATACATTCCGATTCATGTGTGTCTCTCCCAAAAGGTGTGTACAACAAGGATGATTGTGGTAAACTAAAAAGAAAACACTCAAATCATACAAGATGCTCCAAGTAAAACACATATCATGTGGTGAATAAAAATATAGCATCAAGTAAAGTTACCGATGGACGAAGACGAAAGAGGGGATGCCTTCCGAGGCATCCCCAAGCTTAGGATTTTGGTCGTCCTTGAATTTTATCCTAGGGTGCCTTGGGAATCCCCAAGCATAGGCTCTTGCAACTCCTTGTTCCATAATCCATCAAATATTTACCCAGAACTTGAAAACTTCACAACACAAAACTCAACAGAAAATCTCATGAGCTCCGTTAGTATAAGAAAACAAACCACCACTTAAGATACTGTAATGAACTCATTCTTTATTTATATTGGTGTTAAACCTACTGTATTCCAACTTCTCTATGGTTTATACCCCCCAATACTAGCCATAGATTCATCAAAATAAGCAAACAACACACGAAATATAGAATATGTGAAAAACAGAACAGTCTGTAGTAATCTGTAGGTTTCGAATACTTCTGTAACCCCACAGATTCTGAAATAAATCGGTGGACGTGCGGAATTTTTCTATTAATCATCTGCAAAAAGAATCAACCTAATCGCACTCTCAAGTAAAAAAAATGGCAGCAAATCTCGTGAGCGCTAAAGTTTTTGTTTTTTTCAGCAAGATCGCAAAAACTTCCCCCAAGTGTTCCCAAAGGTTCTAGTTGGCACAAACACTCATTAAAAGCATAAAATCACATCTAAAAATAAGCTAGATGAATTATTTATGGCTAAACATAACCAAAAAGTAATAAACAAAAACAAAATTGTGTTGCCTCCCAACAAGCGGTATCGTTTAACGCCCCTAGCTAGGCATAAAAACAAGAATAGATCTAGGATTATCATCTTTGGTATGCAATCCATAAGTGGCTCTCATAATAGACGCATCAGGTAATTTAATTTTCTTTCTAGTAAAGTGTTCCATGCCTTTCCTTAACGGAAATTGGAATCTAATATTCCCTTCCTTCATATCAATAATTGCACCAATCGTTCTAAGGAAAGGTCAACCAAGAATAATGGAACATGTAGGATTGCAATTAATGTCAAGAACAATGAAATCTACGGACACATAATTCCTATTTGCAACAATAAGAACATCATTAATCCTTCCCATAGGTTTCTTAATAGTGGAATCCGTGAGGTGCAAATTTAAAGAACAATCATCAAATTCACGGAAATATAATACATCACACAAAGTTTTTGGAATCGTGGAAACGCTAGCACCCAAATCACATAAAGCGTAGCATTCGTGATCTTTAAATTTAATTTTAATAGTAGGTTCCCACTCGTCATGAAGTTTTCTAGGGATAGAAACTTCTAATTCAAGATTGTCTTCATAAGATTGCATTAAAGCATCAACAATATGTTTGGTAAAAGCTTTATTTTGACTATAAGCATGCGGACAATTTAGCACGGATTGCAACAAGGAAATACTATCTATCGAAGAGCAATTATCATAATTAAATCCCTTGAAATCCAAAATAGTGGGTTCATTGCTATGTAAAGTTTTGACCTCTTCAATCCCACTTTTATTAATTTTTGCATCAAGATCTAAAAACTCTGAACCATTGGGACGCCTTTTAACTAAAGTTGACTCATCTCCAGTCCCATCATTATCAAGATTCATATTGCAAAACAAAGATTTAATAGGAGACACATCAATCACTTTTATATCGTCATCCTTATTATCATCAAAACTAGAAGAACACGCTTTTATAAAGAAATCTTTTTTAGCACGCATCCTAGCGGTTCTTTCTTTGCACTTATCAATGGAAATTCTCATGGCTTTGAGAGACTCATTGAGGGAGTCCTGGACTAAGGGGTCCTCGGGTGTCTGATCTATTGGATACATGCCGTACTGATGGGCCGTAAAGATATGAAGACTAAAGACTCTACCCGTGTCCGGATAGGACTGTCCTTGGCGTGGAAGGCAAGCTTGGCGATCAACTATGAAGATTCCTTTCTTTGTAACCGACCTTGTGTAACCCTAGATCCCTCCCGTGTCTATATAAACTAGAGGGATAGGTCCGTAGATACTCTCAGATAATCATAGCCAGACTAGATGTAACACCCTCGATGCGACTATAGCTCCCACGTGTCGAGGCACGACTTAGAGACATAATCGCATTGAAGGCATATGTCGCAAGTTAGGCAATCTTCACAATTCCCCATGTAATATGAATAATAAAGGGGAGATAACATAGTTGGCTTACACTCGCCACCTCAATTAAGTACATAAATAACATTACATCATCCAAAACACTCAAGGCCCGACTACGGCGCCAAAATAAAGAGAACCCAACATGCGACAACGGTCCCGTTCACCCCCAACTGGGCACCACTACTGATCGTCGGGAAAGGAAACATAGTATCGTTGAGAGTCTTCGTTAAACTCCCACTTGAGCTCACACGCGTCTCTTGGAGCGGAATCATCAGGCCCTGCATCTAGTGATATAGTAATCTGTGAGCCATAGGGACTCAGCAATCTCGCACCCTCGCGATCAAGACTATTTAAGCTTATAGGTATGGCAAGGTAAAATGTAAGTGGAGCTGTAGCAAGTAACTAGCAAGTATGGTGGCTAACTTATTCACAAAGGAGAGCGAGAAGAGGAGGCAAAGCGCGAGCGAGAAACTATAGAGCAACACCGTGTCCACTTCCCGGACTCCGCCGAGAAGAGGCCATCACGGCAACACACTCAGTTGATTCATTTTAATTAATTAAGGTTCAAGTTATCTACAATCGGACATTAACAAATTCCCATCTGCCCATAACCGTGGGCACGGCTTTCGAAAGTTCAATCCCTGCAGGGGAGTCCCAACTTAGCCCATGACAAGCTCTCACGGTCAACGAAAGAATAGACCTCCTCCCAAGACGTTCCGATCAGACTCGGTATCTCGGTAACTCAAGACACTTCGACAGGTTAAAACAAGACCAGCAACACCGCCTGAATGTGCCAACAAATTCCGATAGGAGCTGCACATATCTCTTTCTCAGGGCACACTCAGATTGTCTTAGGTACGGGTAGGCCAGCCCAGAGTTGCCCCTGGTGGCCACCGGCAGCTGACAGGTGGACCAAAACTCAGAGGAGCACTGGCCCGGGGGGTTAAAATAAGATGACCCTTGAGTCTGCAGAACCCAAGGGAAAGAAAAGGGCTAGGTGGCAAATGGTAAAACCAAGGTTGGGCATTGCTGGACAAGCTTTAGTCAAGGCGAAATATCAAGGGGTTCCCATTATAACCGAACCTCGTAAGGAACGCAAAATCCGAGAACATAACACTGATATAACGGAAACTAGGGCGGCAAGAGCGGAACAAAACACTGGGCGAGAGGCCGAGCCTTCCACCCTTTACCAAGTATATAGATGCATTAAGATAACATGGCAATATAATGATATCCCAACAAGTAAATAAATGTTCCAACAAGGAACGACCTCCAATCTTCACCTGCAACTAGCAACGCTATAAGAGGGGGCTGAGCAAAGCAGTAACATAGCCAATCAACGGTTTGCTAGGACAATGGTGGGTTAGAGGTTGTCATGGCAGTTTAGGAGGCTTGCAAGCAAGTGGTAGGCATCGTAGCAATGGCATAGCAAAAGAGCGAGCAAACTAGCATAGCAAAGATAGTAGTGATTTCGAGGGTATGATCATCTTGCCTGCACAGTTGTCAGAGTTGACTGGATGCTCAAAAGCAAACTCAACGGGCTCCTCGTTAGTGAACTCGTCTCCCGGCTCTACCCAAACAAGACAAACAAGCAACAAGGATACAATCAACCACGTGCAAGACCAATCAATATGATGAAATGATGATATGCTATGCGGGATGCGATGCGGGATACAAAATGCAAGATATGACAGGAAAAGCATGAACCTGGCCTCAACATGTAAATCCAAGTGTGCCACTGAAAATATGAGATGAAATCGCTTGAAAACGATATAAAGAACGCTGGAATCGGAGTTACGGTTTGGAAATGGCAAGCGATTCAAAAATGACACCGGTCTGCGATTTACAGCAAGTAGGCATCTAAATGCAATGAAATGAACATGCTACAGCCACCAAACATGACAACAAAATACATGGCAGGGATGCACACAAGATGCTTAACAAAAGTCTAGCACTGAGCCGCGGCGTACCTCTTCGGCGTGCTTGTCGCGCAGGCTCTGCAACTCATCCTCCAGCACTTGGCATCGGTCACGGGCGGCCTTGGCGTCTTTCAGCGCCGCCTCACGATCGGCTGCAGCACCGACAGACCCTTGCTTCTCCCTCTCGGAAGCCACAATAGCCTAACCCAGCGCCACGCGAACCGCCAGGTCAAAATGAAGCCAGCCGGAGGGCAACTCCAGACGCCCGGCCGACAGGCGCGGGTCAGCGCTCAGGAGATCCGCCTGCAGTTGGGTCATCTCTGAAAGGGCACGCTCCAAGACGGTAGCAGGAGCATAAGAACCAGGGAGCGAAGGTGCAGCTGTGGAGGAAGTGACGCCGTCACCAGGGCTTGGGAGACCGCGGGGCCCCGAGCAGCTGGGACCTCGTCAGCCACGCCAAGCACCGGCACTTCCGGAGCCAGCGAGGCTACGGGGGTTGATTCCACGCGGCGATGTTCCTCTCGGCCCCGCAAGGGCGACCGGGCTGGGAGACGCGGGCGATGTTGCCTCCTTGCACTGCGGAGGGAGGCATAGCCGCCATACCATCCTTCCTCTTCTTCACCGAAGATGTCGGCCTGATCAACCAAAGGCAACTTTCAGAAAATAACAAGTACCGACAGGGATAAAGCGAAGCTTGAGACACCTACCGACCCACCGCGAAGTACTCCATGTTCCACTTGTGAATCTTGAGGCCTGACAGCATCGGGGCCTGAGGGGCAGGCGTTCGGGCTCCAGCGGCACCATACGGTGCGGAGGCAGAACCGGATCCAGCCCCAGGAGGTGTTGGGGTGGAGGCGGCACCACGGGCCACCAGCGATGACCTACCATTCGTCGGGATGAGGGGTTGCTCCTTGCCCCCTTGTTAGGCGTCGGCTCGACATCATCAGGAAGGGCGTGGAGAATCTCGGCCTTGCTCGGAGGGGAGGTCTCCCCCACCACTTCCGGGGTCTCCTCCGAGTCCACCTCCTCTTCCCCCTGTACGCGGGACTCGCCAGAAGACACCTCCACCAGTTTCTGCACCGTAGGAGCTCCCGAAAACACCGGCGGCACCAACCCGCGCGCATCAAAGGTCGGCTTGGAGGCGACAAATTCCTCCCGGTCCCTGCATTGGAACAGGGGAATGAAGGCGCTAGGCGGGTACTCCTGGTTGTCTCCAACTATAAGACATAGGATGGCGTCTAGTTCGTCGTCAGGCAGGTCCCTCGGCCTCAGGCGGGCCTTGTTTTCCCCTTCTTCAAGCTCCCAGAAGGGGCGCGTGCGTGCCTGGAGCGGGGTAACCCGCAGTGTCAAGAACTCCCTCAGGAGCATCGCTCCCGGTATTTTGGCCGCCCACGCATTGCCCGGCTTCAGGCCAGTCATCATCTGCCCCAACACTGACGGTGCTCGCTCGTCGACAAGCTCTGACCTGGGCCACTCCTTGCCTTGTCGAGGCGCCTTCGTCAGCAACACCAGGCGCGGATGGGCGAGCTTGGCGTCCACCATAACCCATTTGGATCAAATGTTGTCGGCCCTCTTCCCAGTGCTCGAGATTGAGTTGGCCATACCGGACGCAACGAAGTTGGCGCATCCAGAGATGTGACCCACGTTGGCGCGGAGGAAGAAGAAATGGCGCAGGAACACCACGGATGGCATCACGCCCATGTACGCCTCACAGTAGTAGGCAAAGATGGACAGGAGGAGGACAGAGTTGGGATGGAGATGCAACACTTGCATCCCATAGTGGTCGAGGACTTCATAAAAGGAATCAGTGAAGGGAGGAACCAACCCGACAGCAATGGTGCTCGAAAAGAAGGGAAAGAAGGTGCTCCCCTCAGGCTCCGGCTCGTCGGAGGAAAGCCAGAGCTCTGTCTTCCCCCACTCGTTGCTCTCTCCTGATGTCAGCAGGCGCACGGAGGCAAGGCTCTTCTCCGTGACAGTGGGCACCTCAAGAGCGGGCTCGTACCAAGCCGGAGACGAGGAAGCCTTGACCTTGCGTGGCGCCATGGGCGGTAGATGCAGAGGAAGGCCGGAGCAGATCTGTAGGTAGCGGCAGCGAAGAGCGAGAAAGGGGATCTGGATCGAGGCAAGGAAGAAGCAATGAAGGCACGTGCCACCCGCGCTAGCCTTTTGTCAGGTCAAGCAGTTGCCAAGGCAACATGGGGAAGCGGAGACGCCCACGTCCAATCAACCACCACGCGTCGATCGAGGCCGCAGGATTTTGGGGCCCGCGGTGCTGCGAACTTGACCCTTGGCTTCACTGCGAAGCCAAGCCCGCACGCACCTTGGGTCTGGGGGCTACTGTCGGCATTCTGGGAATGGGGGTCCCCAGACCTGCCTGCCTGCGGTCCATGGCGTGGCTGAGCCAGTAGGCCGTATGGCCCATCTTCGTCAACAAGGCACCCAAGACCCTCGCGAGGATCTAAGCCTCGCGAGGCGGACGACGCAAGACCTCCTCTGGAGCGGCCTGGTCAGGCAGGCTCACGAGGAGCGCAGATATTAAGGCGGGGAGAACCTCACGAGACTCTCGTGACATGAGCCATGATGCACAACACCAGGCAGGCGCCAGGCGGGCGCCAGCGTGCGCATCGTCCTCCTTTCCTCTTTGGTGCTAAGGAGGCAAGCGCAGGTGAGGAGTACCGAGGGCCCAGGCAAAGGTTGCCATTTTGGTGCAACGAGACCAAGACCAGAAGGACGTCAAGAAGGAGGTCATCATGGAGCCGAAGACAGCGTCACCACCAGAGCCTTTCACAGGCGAAGACCGCTTTTGTCAGGATAGCTTGTACTAGCTGTCCCCCTTCAAATTAGCCCGCCATTGTTGGCTCCCTTCCCGCTGAATATTTTGCAAGAGTACCAGGGCCTCTATAAGTAGGACTAGCCAGCACCATAGTAGGGGCATCTCATCTTAGCTTGAGGGAATCTACACACCACAAGTTCATACGCACAAGAACACCTCAACCTCAGGAGGCTGTTCTTCCCCTTGTATTGTTCATCATCAGCCCAAGAGGAAATCCACCACCACCACACTGCAGTAGGGTATTACACCACAACGGTGGCCCGACCCAGTATAAACCCCGTGTCTTTCTGTGTTGTGAGTTCGTTGAGTTAGTCCGCAAGATCTTAGCGAGCTAGAGCGTCGATCGGTTGGAGGGAAATACTTAGCGCGCACCCTAGTGTTCAAACCTTAAGGGTTAACCGGAACCCCACATCCGACACGGGTGGAGGCATAACAAGCTTGTGTTCCGCAATACTGCTCGACCGCTCTGGACCGCTCTGGACACGGGTGGATCCATCTACCTATTTTCAGGACCCACATGCAGCTCTCTCTTGGTCAAGGAATAGTAAATAGCCTTCTACTTATTTCACTACTTGTATAAATGTGCTTTAACGCAACAATGAAATTATAATAGAAACAGTTTGCGGTCCAAATTTTTACGGCTCTAGCTTACCACTTGTTCTTCTTTTTATTAGTTTTGTCTTTTCCTTTGTGGTAATCCTATCAAAGAACACCCATACACTTGGGTGCGTTTCAATATGACAGGGGCTTCATAGCGCCCCACAACATGGCAACAAAATTCCAAACACTTTTACAGTATAGTTCGGCACCCCAAACTTAGCACTATATGCATTGGCTCTGAATCATGCCTTTGGTCAATAGTTGGGTTGCCCGGCTCCTGTGCTTACTACCTTTCGTTCCGTTGTATCGGCTAGGGTAGTAAAGGGAGAACTACTGTGCTTGTGCCTTGGTTTAACCAAGTGAGCACCTCTGTAGAGAAAGCCGAAAACTGACTTTCATGATGCGGCCAGAGCCGGTCAGCTCTTCGGAGGTCTCAAATCCTTAGAGATTTTTTCCGCATTACGCGAGGGATTGGTACTTACCCGATCAAGTGTTTATAGCATCCTAGTCTGGATACTAGGGGTTGTGCCTATATTTCTATATTTCAAACTCCTATGGCTAAGTGAGGGTGTTAAAGCCGCATAGTCCGATTGCCTGGTTCATCGCGCTAAACACCTCCTTCAAGGACCAAACAATTGGATCAAGAGTGTTTAGATTATATCTCGAACACCCCCGTATTTCCTACGTGGGGGCAGAAGCCGACAACTGGCCAACTCTTAGATTTCACATAACATGGCCGCACAGGAGGATAATTTTTTTAACTAAACATTATATTACATAACGATTTTGTTTCATCATACAGGGAAAAGACAACATGATTGTATTGATTCGAAAACAATGTCTTGTGCACATTGCGTTGCTACAATGCGCGACCCCTCCAGGACATCTGCAAGATACCGCTCTGGTGTGCGGTGCTCCTTGCCCTCTGGTGGCCCCTCGGTCATCCGCTTGATGGCGTCCATCTTCGCCCACCACACCTTGATGCGGGTGAAGGCCATGCGCGCCCCTTCAATGCAGGATGATCGCTTGACGACATCCAGCCAAGGACAGGCATTCCCTAGCCGCTTCACGAGTCCGAAGTAGCTATCGGGCATAGCTTCGGCTGGCCATAGCTGGATTATGAAATCCTTCATGGCCAGTTCGGCCACCCTATGCAGCTCCACCAGCTGTTTTAGTTGATTGGTGAAGGGCATGGGATGCTCTGGCGCAAGATACTGTGACCAGAACAACTGCTTCGTCGAGCTCCCTTCTTTGGCTCGGAAGAACTCCACGGCGTCGGACACACTGCGCGGCAGATCTGCAAATGCCCCTGGAGAACTCCGAATCCGGGTTAGTAGGAGATATTTCTTCTTCACATACTTGCTTTGCATACTAAATGCCTTACCCGCTGCGATCTTCTTGGCCTCCTCGATCTCCTGGAGGGCATCCTGGGCTTCAATCCGGGCCGCTTCTGCGCTTTGGTGAGCCTTTGAGAGTTCGGCCTCTCGAGCCGAAACATCTCCCTCCAAGGCCTAATACTTCTTCATAGCATCTTGGAGCTATTGCTGGACTTCGTTCAGCTTGGCCTTAAGCTTCTTACCAGCGGCCTGCTCCTTGACAGCTTTCCCCTCTGCTTTGGCTAGGGCCTTTTTCAGGGCCTCGACCTCAGTCGTCGCCCCTACGTGTATCATGACATTTCGGTCAGTATACATCATTTATTCTTTCCGAATACATAGCGAGTCACTACATACCTTGTTGGTCATCCAACTGCTTCCTTGCCAGGCCGAGCTCCACTTCGGCCAGCTCCAGTTTCTACTTTAGTCCAGAGACTTCTTCAGTGTGAGAGGTCGTGGCCAGCAGCGATGCTTGCTTATTCACATCCTCTGTCCGGCTTTTCTTTCCGAACACCGGACAGTGTCTCAGGGGCTACTGTATATATTGGGATTTTCTCAGTTAAATGCTACTTACCTCAAAACCTATTAGCAGGCCGCTGCAGGCTTCGGTTAGTCCGCTCTTAACAGACTGAACCTTCTTAATCACCGTACCCATAAGGATAAGGTGTTCTTCCACAATGGAAGCGCCTCGTAGTGCTTCCAATAGATTATCCGGCGCCTCTTGTTGGACAGAGGTCGCCGGCAGGACGGGCACGCCTCGTTCTCTTGAAGGAGTGTCACAGCCCCAGTTCAGCCCTTGCTTGACTTTGCTTGTTCATCATGCCATCATGTTTAAATTCCAAAGAAACTTGAAATGGGGATTGTTGAAACCCTAGAACCAAATGAAATTCAACTAGGTTCATCTAAAATATTTTCAGTAATCCAAATGGCTTTCAAAAATGTTCATCATTTATGGAAAATGTTGTAAACAGTAACCAGAGGTGATGCACATTTTTCCATGACATATTTGGGTTCTGAATTAAATCATACTCTATTTGCATTTGGGCATTAAAATGCTATAAAATATTTTAAATTCTCACATAATCATAAACTAAAATGTTTACTGTTGGATATATTATAAATAGTAGCCATGATTAGTTTCATGATTTTTGGAAATGTCTTAGCATTTTAATTAAGTGAAAACAATTGCAGAAAAATAGAAAACATAGAGAGAGAGAGAGTTTTTCCTGGCCACTTACCTGGGCGGCCCAGTTGACGGCCTAGCCCACCTGGCCCCATCCCCTGTCGTCTTCCTCCTTTGCCAGGAGGATGGGCGTGTGGCCGCCGTGCGCGCACGCGCGCCCCGGCCACCTCCTGCTTGCCGCTTCCCCGACCCCCTGGAGATGCCACGCACCTCCCTGGAGCCACATCCACTTCTCCCTCCGACCCTATCCTCCTCTGCTCTCTCTCGCTCCCGCGACCGAACACCACCATCACCGCCGCTTGCTGCTAACGCGTCCACCGAGCTCACCTGACCTCCCCACCGTATCCCTAGGCTCCGCCGCGGCTCTGCACGTCGACGAGAAGAAAAAACAAGCATCGGGAGCCCCTCAACCTCGCCATCGCCGTTGTCCTCATCCTCGGGAGCCGATCACCGCCGTCGTCGATTCGCCGGCCACGGGACATCCCCGAGCAAGCCGAACCCATCGTCGTGATCACTGTGAGCTGCACCGTCATTTCCCCCTAACCCCGCGGCCTAGCGCTCGCTGTAGCACCGTTTTCCATGACGCCCGAAGCACGCCGCCGCACGAGCTCGTCGCCGATGAGGCTCCGGTGGCCAATCAGCCCCGTTCATATGCCCATTGGCTTTGTGAGAGCCTGCAAAACACGTAGGTGCTACCGGTTGATCCTCCCGTGCACGGTGTCGTCGTTTTCATCGACACCCGAACTCCGGCGGCCGCAACCGAGCTCGCCGCCGTCGACTCCGGCCACCCCAGGCCTGGAGACCACCACCATCCAACACGCCATCACGCCAGCTCTCCGTAGGGCCAAAGGGAGCACCGAACGGTGCACTGTAGGCGAAACCCGAGCCACCCCGGTGCGTCTCCGCCGCGTTTTTGGTCGTCGCCGGCGAAACTCCGGCGAGCCAACGTGGCACACTTAGTTAACACTAATGACGCCATAGCTGATCACTGTGCCACTGACGGATGGGCCCCATGCGCTAATTAACCCCGGAATTTATTCCTTGTTTAACTTAGACTAACCCACCGGGCCCACATGTCAGGTTGACTTTGCTGACGTGGCTGTTGACCGAACCCACCTGTCATTGACACTGAACAGCACTGGGTTACTGACCAGTGGACCCCACTGGTCAGGTTTGACCTAGACCTGGCGTGTTGACCTGCTGATGTCACACTTATGTTAAAACTTTAAAAATTCGTAGAAAATCAACCGTAGCTCAGAATGAAATAATTTACATATGAAAAATTATCAGAAAAATTCAAGGAATCTATTTATGGCATTTTCATGCATGTTAGAACAACTTATGGATGCTGTTTAGGCCAATTCATATAAATGGAATTTAAACTCTCACATATGGAGTTTGAATTTGAACCTAGGGTTCAAACCAACTCCATTTAACATGTTTCTAGTTGCATTAGCTCAAACCACAGCATATTGACATGTCATGATCATGCATCATATTGTGCATTGCATTGATTGTGTTTCTTTCTCTGTTGCCGGTATTTGTCCCCTCTCGATAGACGTGGTTTCGACGATGAGATCGATGACATCGCTGAAGAACTATATTATCTTCAGGAGTGCCAGGAAAGCAAAACCCCCTTGTTCATTCCGATACTATCCCACTCTCTCGCTCCTGCTCTCTTTTGCTGCATTAGGACAACAACGATTCAATTGTTACATGCTGCGGTAGTTGAACCCCTTTCCTCTGCATGACCTGTCATTGCCACAGTAATTAGATGAAACCCACTAGCATGAGTAGGAGTTGTTTGAGCCCTGATGTGCCTACTCATTCATGTTTGTTTGTCATGCCTGCTACTTCTTAGAGTTGAGTCAGGTCTGATTCATCGGGAATGAATCGGAGGTGTGTAAACATGTCCTACTCTTGAGAGCTAAGTGTGTGAACACAATTTGGTAAAGGTAGCGGTGAGAGGCCATGTAGGAGTACATGGTGGGTTGTCTCATTGAAGCCGTCCTCAGGAACTGAGTTCTGTGTTTGTGATCCATGAAACTGTTACTACCATGCATTGGGCCCGAAACCAATGGACCCTCTCGGCTTCTTGATCACCCTTGTCCTCTGTCCAGGAGTTGCAACTAGTTTCTGGTGTTTATAGGATATGTGTTGGCGGCCGTGCGTAGCGCTGACCCTAGGGGTGGGCTATGATGCGGTAGATACACCGTGGTCGGGCATGTCGGGCGCCCGTTTGGTGTCTCGGAACCCTGTACACATCATCCGGGGCCGTATGTGGAAACCTCAGCCGGACTCCCTGCGGATGGAACCTGGATAGGCGATAAACCTGGACTAGAGACTTGAGTGTTTAGATAGGACGTGGCCGACACCCTCGTTGGGCTTCCTCTTGAAGGTTGTCGAGTACATCTCGTGTAAACGGCGGCAAGTGGTGAGAGCGTGCGTGAAGAAGTACACCCCTGCAGGGTTAACATCATCTATTCGAATAGCCGTGTCCGCGGTAATGGATTTCTGGGTTGCCTATAACAGTTCATAGATAAGTGAAAGTGGATACTCTAAAACTCGCAAGATAAGTGTGAGTGCTATGGATGGCCTTCTCGTAGGGAGACGGGAGCGGATCCATAGTGGTGTATTGAATGGTGAATATGTGGACTCGTGTGCGCCACCTCAAAAGAGTTGCTTGCAGTCGTAGTTCAGGTTAGCCACTGAGTAAAAGCTGGCTTGCTGCAGTCAAACTCCACCACCCCCCCTTGTTAATACCGATGCATATGTAGCTAGTTCTGATGTAAGTCTTGCTGAGTACCTTTGTACTCACGTTTGCTTAATTTATGTTTTGCAGAGAGACTTCAGTCTCGCTAGTAGTTCCACGTGGACTTCGACGTTTAGCTTGATACCTCAGCTACGATCTTGTTCCCTCGGCAGGATCTGGTAGATAGTCAGGCTTCTTAGCCTTTTTCATTTGTAGATGTATGTACTCAGACATGTTAAGCTTCTGCTTGTGCCTTGATTTGTATGCTATGATTGTTGGGTCATGAGACCCATGTTTGTAATATCTCGCTCCTTGGAGCCTAATGAATAAATACTTTGAGTCATAGAGTTATGTTGTGATGCCATGTTGTATTTACACATATCGAGCATATTGTGTGTATGATTGAAATGCTTGGTATGTGTGGGATCCGACAATCTAGTTGTTTATCCCTGGCAGCCTCTCTTATGGGGAAATGTATTCTAGTGCTTCCATGAGCCATAGTAGTCCGCTACAGCCCGGTTCATAGGAGACCTGCTAGCCCAGCACTACTGCTCAGGGCACTTGACTGGCCGGCATGTGTTTCACTTCGTTCCTGTGTCTGTCCCTTTAGGGAAATGTCACGCGGTTACATCCGGTGTCCTGCCTAGCCTGCTACAGCCCAGGTTCCCGGAGTCCTGTTAGCCCAGTGCTACAGCCCGGATTCACACGCTGCTGACCGACATGCTCGAAGTTGATTCATGTATGCCTGTCCCCATAGGTTAGTGCCGCTTTGGGTTCACGACTAGCCATGTCGGCCCGGGTTCTCTGTCATATCGATGCTAGCGACACTATCATATACGTGAGCCAAAAGGCGCAAACGGTCCCGGGCCTTGGTAAGGTGACACCTGTGGGGATACCGTGCGCGAGGCCGCAATGTGATATCAGGTGTTACCGGCTAGATCGATGTGACTTGGAATCGGGGTGCTGACAAGGAGGCTGACTGTCGGACTCCAGGGACGTATGGGTCTCCGGACCCGTGCTCAGATGGGGGCCGAATTGAGCATGGCCCCCATCGTCAGTCTCCATGGGGGCCTGTTCCCCCATGTGTCCGGCGGCCGAGGTGTCGCCGTTCGGTGCCGCCATGACGGTCTACTGAACCTCTCCCTGTCCTGGGAAGGTCCTTTGGGACAGCACCTCGTCGTCTCCCTTGGCCTTGGGAGAGTAAGCGGCCGGCGGTGTTTCGCTGGCCATCTCCTTCGAGTCCAACGAGCCACTCGATGAGGATCGCTGGGAGCTATCGTGGGCCGGACTGCAATGACATTACTAAACCATATAAAATACTGTAAGGTGGAGAGGCCAGATGAATGGACATGTACGAGTTCTTAGTACTCACGATGCAGCCAGGGGCTTGTTTTGGGGGCGTCGCTCCGGACTGCTGTCGACGTCCCATGCGGAGCTGCCCGCGGGAGGGCCTTTCCCCTTCTTGTGCACCTCCTCCTCCAGATTTGTGGAGGCTGCCAACTTCTTCCTCCCTCCGTCAGGGGGAGAGTGGCTCTCCTCCTCCTCCTCAACATCATTGTAATCTTCAGCGGCGGAGGAGCGGGTCTTGTCTTCAGATGCCGCGTCCGAAGTGCCCTTGCGGCGGGGGCCACTCTGGACCCCCTTGGTCTTCCCCTTGGTGTCACATCCTAGCTAGTCATGCATTAGAGTGTTGCATCATGTCTACCTTTCATCAGAAACTTGAATTGGGGAAGGTAGAACCCTCAGCACCCCCTCTGGAATCAACTAAGGTTTACTCAAAATATTTTCAATGAACCTGAAATGCCCTTCTAAAAAGTTCACTCTCTTTGTCTTGGGTTAGATCCTCTGGCAAAATTGGTGCACATTTTTCTAGGTCAACAGAAGGTCATTGAATTAAATCATATGTAATTTGCATTTGGGCATTTGAATGCTATTAAATATTTTAAATGCTCAAATAATTCTGAAGATAAGTGTGGGCTGTTGGAAATATTCTAAATAGAGCCTCTAATTATTTTCAGGATTTTTAGAAGTGCCTAGCTATTTTTAATAAAGCCACAAACCTACAGAAAAATAGAAAACAGAAATTAAAACAGAGGGAGAGAACTTACCTGGCCGCAGCCCATCATCCGGCCCACCTGGCGGCCCAGCGTTGTGCTGGCCCATGCCAGCCAGCTGCTTCGTCCCTGCCAGGCAGGCAGAGAGCTGACGCCGGCGAGCGCGAGTTCGCCACGGCGCCTGCAGCTTGCCACTTCGCGCGCCTGGACCCTAGGCAGGCTCCACGTCGCTGCCCCGACCCCGTGGATACCTCACTCACCCCCTGCCTATCTCCCTCGCTCTCCCACACCATGGCCGACGCACCTGCCGCCGCACCGCCGCCGTAGTCGCGCCCTGCGTCGTCCCTGCGCCGAGCCACCATGTCCAGAAGCTCCACCGCCCTCCCCTCCTTCGAGCAAGCCGAGCCCCCAGCGCTCGCTTGCCCCGCAGCCTCTGCAACAACCTGTCCCGACTCCGCCGTCGCCGGAGATCCCCTTCGTCGTCGCCACCGCATCAGCTCGTCCCTGACCCCGCTGTCCATTCCTACGTGACCGTCGTGAGCTCAGCTACCCGCCCATCCTCTCTGTTTGCCATCTCGTGCACCGTAGCAACTGCACGAAGCTTCACCACACGCACCACCGCCGAGCTTGTCGCCGACGTATCTTCGTCCAACCACCGGCCACACCACCATGTCCAACACACTCACTGCATCCCTAGGAGCCCAATGCACCTCACCACGCGCCTCGCTGTGCCTTGTAGCCTCGGGCTCATCTTCACCCGACTCCGGCGACCGCCAAGGTCGTCGCCAGCGACATTTCCGGTCACCCTGAGCTCAACCACCACCACCAAACGCTGCGGCTTGCTCCCAGCTACGCGTAGATGCCCTCCGCCGCTCATTTGGTCGCCGGAACGCACTAATGCACTTCCACCGCTGCGTCTGGCCTCGCCGGCGGCTGAATGCCGGCGGGTTTGACCCATTGACCTTGACTGGGTGGACCCAGGTTGACTCCCCTGAGTCTATGACAAGTGCCCCCCCTCTACTAATTAACCCAGATTAGTTTTAACAAAATTTAGTTAGTTTAAATAACCGCTGACACGTGGGACCCACTGGTCAGGTTGACCTGGACGTCCCCGTTGACCACTGACGTCACCCTGACGCGGTAACTAATTTTTGGATTTATTTTTATATAGAGAATTCCAGAAATTGTTGCAAACTTTAAAAAAATCATAGAAATTAATCTGTAGCTCCAAATGAGAAGATTTATATATGAATTTTGATCAGAAAAATTCAATCTATCCATTGGTAATGGTTTCATGCATGACAAAACAAGTTAACCTTGCTGTTTAAGAAAAATAAGATAATGCACTAATATGGCTATGTTAACTGAACTAACATTTGAATCTTTGATCCAAATGGGTTCATTCCTTTCTGTTTTAGCTTGCATTAGGCCAAGACATATTGCCATGTCATAGCATGCATCATATTGTTGCATATAGTCATGTGTTGATTATGCTCGGTGTGTCTTTCGTGGTAGGTTCTGCCTCCGAGGATAACCCCGAATATCCGTCTGAAGGGCAGTACCCTACTACCACTCCATCAGGCAAGCAGCCCCATTGATCATATCGATAGAATCCCATGTTCTCGCCTCTGCTCTCATTTACTGCTGTGTGCTATGGTAGTTGAACCCTTATCCTCTGCATGACCTGTCATTGCCACAGTAACTAGATGAAACCCACTAGCATGTGTAGGACTTGACTGAGCCATGTATGTGTTCCTACCTTGCTATGCCTGCCATGCATAGAGTTGTGTCAGGTCAGGTTCATCTAGGTGATGGGCTAGAGTGAAATGATTATGTCGGTAATGTAAGGGATGTGTTGAACATGATTTGGTAAAGGTATCGATGAGAGGCCATGTAGGAGTACATGGTGGGTTGTTTCAATGAGGCCGTCCTTAAGAACTGAGATCTGTATGTGTGATTTTAAGAATCAGCTACTACCATGCATTGGAATCCTTAATTGACCCTCTCGGCTTCTTAATCACCCTAGTAATCTGTCCAGGAGTTGCAAATAGTTTTTGGTGTTTGTAGGTTATGTGTTGGCGGCCGTGCGTAGCGCTGACCCTAGGGGTGGGCTATGTTGCGGTAGATACACCGTGGCCGGGTATACCGGGCGCCCATTTGGCGTCTCGGGACCCTGTTCACATAGTTCGTGGCCGTATGTGGAAACCTCGGTCGGACTCCCTGCGGATGGAACCTGGATAGGCGATAAACCTGGACTAGAGACTTGAGTGCTTAGGTAGGCCATGGCCAACACCCTCGTTGGGCTTCCGATTGAAGGTTGCCGAGTACATGTCGTGTAAATGGCGGAAAGTGGTGAGAGCGTGCATGAAGAACTAAACCCCTGCAGGGTTAACATCATCTATTCTAATAGCCGCGTCCGCGGTAAAGGACTAGTTGGTTGCCTATATAGTTCATAGACAAGTTAATGGTTACTACTAAATGACTGAAGATAAGTTTGAGTACCGAGGATGGCCCTCTCATAGGATGACGAGGGAGGATCCCCGGTGGAGTATTGTGTTGGTGAGTAGTGGACTCGTGTGCGAAAACTATTTTACTAGTGGTGTCCCATAGGATAGCTTAGCCAAGAGTCAAAGCTGGCTTGCTGCAATAACTCCACCGCCTTCTTGAGAATGAGCATGTATAGTAGGTTCTGATGTAAGACTTGCTGAGTACCTTTGTATTCATGTTTGCTTAATTACTGTTTTCAGATGACAACACAGCCCCCTCCGATGGGTTTTATGTAGATCTCGATGTCGATGAGTGACTTGCCACCTAGGTGGTGATCCTGGCCATGGAGGGCCCTATGTAGATAGATAGGCTTCGAGAAGCCTTCTTGCTTTCTAGTGTCTATACTTAGACTATTTGCTTCCGCATGTGCTTGTATGCTTGTATGACTTGAGTGTCGGGTCATGTGACCCCTACCTGTATGAACATCTTATGTATGGATCTCTGGAGCCTTTAAATAAAGTACTTGAGTTGTAGAGTTTTGTTGTGATGCCATGTTGTATTTGCACATATCGAGCATATTCTGTGTATGATTGAAATGCTTGGTATGTGTGGGATCCGACAATCTAGTTGTTTATCCTTGGCAGCCTTTCTTATGGGGAAATGTAGTCTAGTGCTCCTCGAGCCATAGTAGTCTGCTACAGCCTGGTTCACCGGAGTCCTGCTAGCCCAGCACTACTCCTCAGGACACTTGACTGGCCGGCATGTGTTTCACTTCGTTCCTATGTCTGTCCCTTCGGGGAAATGTCACGCAGTGACTTCCGGAGTCCTGCCTAGCCTGCTACAGTCCGGGTTCCCCGGAGTCCTGTTAGCCCAGTGCTACAGCCCGGATTAACACGCTGATGACCGACATGCTTGATGTGATTCATGTATGCCTGTCCCCATAGGTCTGTGCCGCTTTGGGTTCACGACTAGCCATGTCGGCCCGAGTTCTCTGTCATATGGATGCTAGCGACAATATCATATACGTGAGCCAAAAGGTGCAAACAGGTCCCGGGCCACGGTAAGGCGACACCCGTGGGGATACCGTGCGTGAGGCCGCAATGTGATATGAGGTGTTACCGGCTAGATCGATGTGACTTGGAATCGGGGTCTTGACAGTGTTGGCATCAGAGCTGGACTGCCTGTAGGTTCGTTGAGCCAAACTGGTCGATGTCGAGTCTAGAAATGCTTTAGTTATATGTAGGGGAATTGATTGTGGGAGGGAACGTAAGGCTCTTTTTACTCCTTTACCTTATGCCCTCTGATCTGAGTCATTCTCTTCTCATTCAACGTGGGTTAAGGACTAGTCTCTCTTCTTCTGTCAGGTTCACGTGTTACTAATCCATAGTAACTTATAGGATTGTTGGTTACCAACCTAAGTTCAGTTTCTACCACTTTAGTATGTTATCAGTTGAACCAGAACCTTGATATGTTGTTGTTGAGTGGTTTTGCAATCTATTGTGAATGTCTCAAATCTGTTCCTAAGCATTTACAGCTGTTATGTTGTCCAATTTTCCCTAGAAATTCTAATGTCTTTGCATTGTGGTTGTGCTTTCAGATGGCCACTCGTGCTCAAAACCAAGTGGTTCACCTGACCCAGTGCCTCGATGTGCCCGGTCATACTTCCATGTTAGTCCGGGTAATGATAGAGACGGGTTACCGTTGATATCCCGAATACACCATCCAAGAGCAATTTCGAGACTTTAATCAAAGCCAATATTTCTGCACCGTCAGGATATTTCCTTCTTATCCTAGATCTACCGATCCCCTCCACTGTTCCTATGGACTCGGGGTTACTGTTGAGATGGCTGTGCAGGATGCTGCCTATTCCATGATGACCATCATGCGAGTCAGGACTGGCCTGCTTCGGAACACCGACTTCCGTTATATGCCAGCTTCACTCCCGGGAGCGCAAGGGTATCTCCAGGCTATCTATGCTGACTCCACACGTGAGGACTCACTAACTCGCACCACTGTCAAGATGCTCGAGGATAAGGACCAAGAGAATCGGGCCTAGAGACTGGAGCTTTTCAACACCCGTGCTAATCATTGGGCCACTTTGACTCGGTTTGCACCTGCTGTGCAAGCTGGATGTATGGATACGAGGGATCTGTACCCCACCCCGTGGTCCCCCCAGGCCACTGTTTGTTGGTCCAAGACCTCATCCTAGCCCCTATGGTCCACAAGCTCCTCAGGACCGTCTGTTCCCAGATGATCATGTTGAACTTCTAGGCTATGGAGGTGACTTCTATGAGTACTATGGAGCTGTTTGAGTTAGTACTAGTATCACTAGTATTGTAATAGTTGTATTTCCACTGTCCTGTGTGACTTGTGGAATATGACTTAGTGTGTAATCAATTCCGGAGGTGTAGAATAATAATGTATAGGATCTTGGAATGCCTCCGATGAGATGTAACGTCTTTCATCATAGTTGTACTGTAGCCTGGGCTTGTACTAAACTATGTATGGTGTGTATGACCGTTGGTATATATATATGGCAGTTCTATATTACCATGTCATACAGATGAGAATCTCTGCATTCCGTGTTATCCATTACATTCTACACTTCCTTGCTAAGTTTGTGCCATCCTTATCTAAACCGTTGTCTTGTTTTCTCCTAGAATGGTCAACACCCGCAGCAACCCTACTGCCCGGGAGCAGGGGGAGCTAGTGCAGTTAGGGGTGAAAATCTGCCTCACCCGCCTTCTCTGGCCGAAGTGATGCTGGAGGCGGAAAAAAACAAGCGTGAGACTAACCGCTTGCTGGAGCGGATTGAGCAAAACACTGCACGACATCAGCGAAATGACTTGGTGTCAATAAATGACTTTATCAAGTTGTACCCACCAAAGTTTAACCATTCCGTCGAGCCCCTTGACGTGGATGACTGGCTTCGCAGCATCACCCACAAGCTACGTTCTGCCAACATAGACGCAGCTGATAAGGTTACTTATGCTGCCTATCACCTCGAAGGCCCTGCTAGCCTTTGGTGGGAAAATTTTGAAGCTATGCGCCCGGTCGGCCAAATCACTACTTGGGCTGAATTCAGTGAGGCTTTCCGTGAGCATCACATCCCGGAAGGTCTCATAGATCGCAAGAGGGAAGAGTTCTGCAATTTCACCCAAGGAAGACTGACTGTGGATGCACATAGTCGTGAATTTGGGAATCTGGCACAATATGCTCCTGAAGAGGTATCCACCGACGCTAAGAAGCAGGCAAGGTTCCGCAAGGGACTTAGCCATGAGCTTCTTCGCGATCTTCGTCTGCACGAGTGCACCTCCTTTCAGAAGTTGGTCAATAAAGCCATCAGTGATGAGACAGGCCAATCTGAGTATGACGCTTCACGCAAGCACTCTCGTGATTTTGGCTCTTCATCCGGCTCGGGATCTCAGAAGCGTCGGGTGTGGATTCCAAGCACGGCACTGCCACCCAGGTTCATTCCGAGGCCATCCTTTGAGGCGCCTCACCCCAACCAACAGTTTGCACCGTCTAAGCCCTATGGTGGCCCCGCTGCTAATGCTGCTCCACACCCCAATATTGTGACATGTTTCAAGTGTGGAGAGCCGGGTCACTATAGTCGAGAGTGTCCCTAGAACAACAACCCCATTCAGTCTGGAAAGTCCGTTGCCCGTGGTAAGCTAGCGGGAAAGACATTCTATGCCAAGACGGTCACCACTGCACGTGGCCATGTCAACTATGTATCAGCCGAGGAGGCTCATGAGGATCCTAACGTCGTCCTTGGTACGCTCCTTGTTAATTGCCATCCGGCATCTGTTCTTTTCGATACTGGAGCATCTCATTCATTCATATCTGTGAGCTATGCTCGATTGCATAACACAAAATTCTGTGACATGCCCACTACCATGGAAATTCAAACCCTTGGTTGTAGATGGAAAACTTCTAGAGTAAGCCATGGAATGAAATTCTTGTCGATAGACTTGTCTTCCTTGCATCTTTAATAGCTCTCAAGTCCTCGGACATAAACATCATCTTGGGTATGGACTGGATGTCAGCTCATTATGCTAATATTGATTGTCCCACTAGAACCGTTCAACTTACTCACCCATCCAGCAAGACAGTCAATGTCTTAACTCGAGTGGCCAAGCGCCAGCTTTACTCCCTAAATGCCAACCCCCTTCTAGACCTTGAAGATATTCCGGTAGTCCGGGACTTTCCGGATGTCATTCCAGAAGAACTACCAGGTGTTCCACCTGACAGGGATGTCGAGTTTGTGATAGACCTTGTTCCAAGAACTGTTCCAATTTCTAGAAGACCCTATAAGATGGCACCCTTAGAACTAGCCGAGTTTAAGAACCAACTCGATGAGTCCTTGAAAAAGGGTTTCATCTGTCCTAGTTCCTCTCCTTGGGCTTGCCCCGTCCTCTTCGTCAAGAAGAAGGTTGGAGCGGATCGGATGGTTGTAGATTACCGACCTGTCAACTTGGTCACTATCAAGAACAAGTGTCTGCTTCCCAGGATCAACGATCTGTATGACCAGCTCGCTGGATCCTCAATCTTTTCCAAGATGGATTTGAGGTTGGGCTACCATCAAATCAAAATCAAAAACGGGGACACTCCCAAAACGGCCTTTGTTACTCATTATGGCGAATACGAGTACACTGTTATGTCCTTTGGTTTAACCAATGCCCCAGCCACCTTCTCCCGGTTAATGAACTCGGTCTTCATGGAGTATTTGGATAAAATCGTCGTAGTATACCTCAATGACATACTCATCTACTCCAAGAATGAAGAGGAACATGCCGAACATCTAAGGCTGGTATTGACAAAACTTCGAGAGCATCGCCTTTATGCCAAATTCTCCAAGTGTGAATTTTGGTTGCCAGAAGTGACCTATCTAGGCCATGTAATCTCTGGTAAGGGTATTGCTGTCAATCCCGAGCGAGTTCAAGCCGTCCTTGATTGGACTCCACCTGAGACGGTCAAGCAAGTTCGGAGCTTCCTTGGCTTAGCGAGATACTGTCGCCGCTTCGTCGAGAATTTCTCCAAGGCTGCTAAACCTCTAATTGAACTCCTCAAGAAAGATAAAAAGTCCGAGTGGACCCCACAGTGTCAGCTCAGCTTTCCGGAACTGAAAAGACGCCTGACATCTGCTCCCGTACTGGTACCACCAGATTTCTCCAAGGACTTTATTATCTATTGCGACGCCTCGTGACAAGGACTAGGTTGCATAATCATGCAATATCGTTAGGTAATTGCCTATGCTTCACGGCAATTACACCCACATGAGGAAAACTATCCCACAGATGATCTAGAGCTTGCAACTGTAGTCCATGCACTCAAAACTTGGCGACATTACCTCCTCCGTAATCGTTGTGAGATCTTCACCGATCACCAAAGTTTGAAATATATCTTCACCAAACCGGATTTGAATCTCAAGCAAAGACGTTGGGTCGAGTTGATCTCGGATTATGACTTAGGAATAACTTACACCCCGGGCAAAGCCAATGTCATGGCTGATGCGCTAAGTCGTAAATCTTATTATAACAACCTGATGCTACAACAAAGTCAACCACTTATCCATGAGGAATTTCGTAAGCTTAATCTTCACATTGTTCCTCGAGGATTCCTATCCACCTGGTGGCGAAACCCAAACTTACGGATCAAATCATAACCGCTCAGCGGTATGATAGAGGAATATCTCGGATCAAGGAGAACATTGCTAGCGGAGCTGCTAAGTGTTTCTCCATGGATGGGCGAGGTGTTGTCTTCTTCGAGAATCGCTTGGTGGTTCCCAAGAAACAACAGCTACGGCAATTGATCCTTAAGGAAGCTCATGAATCCCCTCTCACCATTCATCCCGGTATTACTAAAATGTATCAAGACCTACGCTAGAGGTTTTGGTGGACTAGGATGAAGAGAGAAATTGCTCAATACATTGCTAGTTGCGACGTCTATCGTCGTGTTAAAGAAGAGCACCAACGGCCTGCTGGCACCCTTCAACCTTTGGCTATTCCTGAGTGGAAATGGGATAAAATCAGTATGGATTTCATCACTGGGTTTCCCAAGACCAAGAGAGGGAATAATGCCATCTTCGTCGTGACCGACCGTCTTTCCAAAGTAGCCCATTTCCTACCTGCTCGTGAGAGTATCACCGCTAGCTAGCTAGCGGATTTATACATCTCCCGAATAGTGTCTCTTCATGGTGTCCCATTGGAAATTAACTCAGACCATGGGAGTCTCTTCACCTCTCGATTTTGGGAAAGTTTCCAAAATGCTATGGGAACTCGTCTCTCTTTTAGCACCGCCTTCCATCCTCAATCAAGTGGTCAAGTAGAGCGAGTCAATCAAATTCTGGAAGATATGCTCCGAGCTTCTGTAATCTCATTCGGAATGGGTTGGGAGAAATGCCTTCCATTCGCGGAGTTTGCTTATAACAATAGTTATCAAGCTAGCTTGGGCAAAGCTCCTTTCGAAGTTCTCTATGGACAAAAATGTCGAATGCCTCTTAACTGGTCAAAAACCGAGGAAAGACAACTCTTTGGCCCGGATATGATTCAGGAAGCAGAAGAGCAGGTTCGCATTATTCGTGAGAAATTAAAAACAGCCCAATCTTGTCAAAAGAGACAATATGATCGCAAACATAAGCTCATCACTTATGAAGTCGGCGAGAAGGCTTACCTTCGGGTTACTCCATTAAAGGGAAACCATCGCTTCGGTATCAAAGGCAAATTGGCTCCTCGTTACATTGGACCGTTTCGCATTCTTGCCAAACAAGGAGAAGTTGCCTACCAATTGGATCTACCTTCGCA
This sequence comes from Triticum urartu, assembly GCF_056163025.1. Classification (NCBI taxonomy): domain Eukaryota; kingdom Viridiplantae; phylum Streptophyta; class Magnoliopsida; order Poales; family Poaceae; genus Triticum; species Triticum urartu. The sequence continues at coordinate 185,377,817 of NC_141873.1, read as the reverse complement.
TCTTTCCAGAGTTCACGATGTCTTCCACGTTTCTCAACTCAGGCGTTGCTTCGCGGATCCTATCCGTGGAGTGGACCACGAAACGCTTGATCTACAAGATAACCTCTTATATCGGGAATATCCCGTCCGTATCCTTGATCAAGCCGAGCGTACCACTCGACGACATAGTATCAAGTTTCTCAAGGTTCAATGGTCACACCATTCCGAGAAAGAAGCCACTTGGGAAAGGGAGGATCGTCTTCGACTCGAGTACCCCACCTTCTTCCCGGCGGATTCTAAATCTCGGGACGAGATTCGTTTGAGTGGGGGTGAGTTGTCACATCCTAGCTAGTCATGCATTAGAGTGTTGCATCATGTCTACCTTTCATCAGAAACTTGAATTGGGGAAGACAGAGCCCCCAACACCCCCTCTGGAATCAACTAAGGTTTACTAAAAATATTGTCAATGAACCTGAAAAGCCCTTCTAAAAAGTTCACTCTCTTGGTCTTGGTTTAGACCCTCTGGCAAAATTGGTGCAAATTTTTCTAGGTCAACAGAAGGTCATTGAATTAAATCATATGTAATTTGCATTTGGGCATTTGAATGCTAGTAAATATTTTAAATGCTCAAATAATTCTGAAGATAAGTGTGGGCTGTTGGAAATATTCTAAACAGTGCCTCTGATTATTTTCAGGATTCTTAGAAGTGCCTAGCTATTTTCAATAAAGCCACAAACCTACAGAAAAATAGAAAACAGAAATTAAAAGAGAGGGAGAGAACTTACCTGACCGCAGCCCATCAGCCGGCTCACCTGGCGGCCCAGCGCTGTGCTGGCCCATGCCAGCCAGCTGCTTCTTCCCCGCCAGGCAGGCAGAGAGCTGACGTCGGCGAGCGTGAGCTCGCCACGGCGCCAGCAGCTTGCCTCTTCGCACGCCTGGACCCTAGGCAGGCTCCACGTCGCTGCCCCGACCCCATGGACACCTCACTCGCCCCCCTGCCTCTCTCCCTCGCTCTCTGCACCATGGCCGCCGCACCTGCCGCTGCACCGCCGTCGTAGTCGCGCCCTCCGTCGTCCCCGCGCCGAGCCACCGTGTCCAGAAGCTCCGCCGCCCTCCCCTCCTTCAAGCAAGCCGAGCCCCGAGCGTTCGCTTACCCCGCAGCCTCTACAACAACCTCGCCCGACTCCGCCGTCGCCGGAGATCCCCTTCGTCGTCGCCACCGCATCATCTCGTCCCGGACCGCGTCGTCCATTCCTACGTGACCGCCGTGAGCTCAGCTAACTCCCCATCCTCTCTGTTTGCCGTCTCGTGCACCGTAGCAACTGCACGAAGCTTCACCGCACGCGCCACCGCCGATCTCGTCGCCGACGTGTCTCCGGCCAACCACCGGCCACACCACCGTGTCCAACACACTCACTGCATCCCCAGGAGCCCAACGCACTGCTGACGCAATAACTAATTTCTGGATTTATTTTTATATAGAGAATTCCAGAAATTGTTGCAAACTTTAAAAAATCATAGAAATTAATCTGTAGCACCAAATGAGAAGATTTATATATGAATTTTGATCAGAAAAATTCAATCTATCCATTGGTAATGGTTTCATGCATGACAAAACAAGTTAACCTTGCTGTTTAAGAAAAATAAGATAATGCACTAATATGGCTATGTTAAATGAACTAACATTTGCATCTTTGATTCAAATAGGTTCATTCCTTTCTGTTTTAGCTTGCATTAGGCCAAGACACATTCATTTTGCCATGTCATAGCATGCATCATATTGTTGCATATTGTCATGTGTTGATTATGTTTGGTGTGTCTTTCATGGTTGGTTATGCCTCCGAGGATAACCCCGAATATCCGTCTAAAGGGCGGTACCCTACTACCACTCCATCAGGCAAGCAGCCCCATTGATCATATCGATATAATCCCATGTTCTCGCCTCTGCTCTCATTTACTGCATTAAGACAACAACGTTTCAAACTGCTGTGTGCTACGGTAGTTGAACCCTTATCCTATGCATGACCTGTCATTGCCACGGTAACTAGATGAAACCCACTAGCATGTGTAGGAGTTGATTGAGCCATGTAGGTGTTCCTACCTTGCTATGCCTGCTGTGCTTAGAGTTGTGTTAGGTCTGGTTCATCTGGGTGATGGGCTAGAGTGAAATGATTATGTCGGTAATGTGAGGGATGTGTTGAACATGATTTGGTAAAGGTATCGATGAGAGGCCATGTAAAAGTACATGGTGGGTTGTTTCATTGAGGCCGTCCCTAAGAACTGAGATATGTATGTGTGATTTTAAGAATCAGCTACTACCATGCATTGGGATCCTTAATTGACCCTCTCAGCTTGTTAATCACCCTAGTACTCTGTCCAGGAGTTGCAAATAGTTTCTGGTCTTTGTAGGTTATGTGTTGGCGGCCGTGCGTAGCGCTGACCCTAGGGGTGGGCTATGTTGCGATAGATACACCGTGGCTGGGTATGCCGGGCGCCTGTTTGGCGTCTCGGGACCCTGTTCACATCATTCGGGGCCGTATGTGGAAACCTCGGCCGGACTCCCTGCGGATGGAACCTGGATAGGCGATAAACCTGGACTAGAGACTTGAGTGTTTAGGTAGACCGTGGCCGACACCCTCGTTGGGCTTCCGCTTGAAGGTTGCCGAGTACATGTTGTGTAAACAGCGGTAAGTGGTGAGAGCGTGTATGAAGAAGTACACCCCTACAGGGTTAACATCATCTATTCGAATAGCCGCGTTCGCGGTAAAGGACTACTTGGTTGCCTATACAGTTCATAGACAAGTTAGTGGTTACTACTAAAAGACTCAAGATAAGTGTGAGTACCGAGGATGGCCCTCTCGTAGGATGACGAGGGAGGATCCCTGGTGGAGTATTGTGTTGGTGAGTAGTGGACTCGTGTGCGAAAACTATTTTACTAGTGGTGTCCCGTAGGATAGCTTAGCCAAGAGTCAAAGCTAGCTTGCTGCAATAACTCCACCACCTTCTTGAGAATGAGCATGTATAGTAGGTTCTGATGTAAGACTTGCTGAGTACCGTTGTACTCATGTTTGCTTAATTACTCTTTTCAGACGACAACAATGCCCCCTCCGATGGGTTTTATATAGATCTCAACATCGATGAGTGACTTGCCACCCAGGTGGTGATCCTGGCCATGGAGGGCCCTATGTAGATAGACAGACTTCAAGAAGCCTTCTTGCTTTCTAGTGTCTGTACTCAGACTATTTGCTTCCGCATGTGCTTGTATGCTTGTATGACTTGAGTGTCGGGTCATGTGACCCCTACCTATATGAACATGTTATGTATGGCTCTCTGGAGCCTTTAAATAAAGTACTTGAGTTGTAGAGTTTTGTTGTGATCGCATGTTGTATTGGCACATATCGAGCATATTGTGTGTATGATTGAAATGCTTGGTATGTGTGGGATCCGTGTAACACCCCGGATGTAACTTACCCAATTTGTACTCCAACTCTTGCCGGTTCCGGCTTTAAGTTATTTTATTTTTCTCGAGTTCGGGTTTTTGTCTCTGTGTGTTGTTGTCGTTGTCATGCATCTCATATCATGTCATCATGTGCATTGCTTTTGAATACGTGTTCATCTCTTGCATTCGAGCATTTTCCCCATTGTCCGTTTTGCATTCCGGCGCTTCGTTCCCCTCCGGTGGTCAATTCTACCTTTCTTTCGTGTGTGGGGATTAAACATTTCCGGATTGGACCGAGACTTGCCAAGCGGCCTTGGTTTACTACCGGTAGACCGCCTGTCAAGTTTCGTACCATTTGGACTTCGTTTGATGCTCCAACGGTTAACCGAGGGACCAAAAAGGCCTCATGTGTGTTGCAGCCCAACACCCCTCCAATTTGGCCCCAAACCCACCAAAACCCTCTCCATCATCTAGAGCGTTCGATCACGATCGCGTGGCCGAAAACCGCACCTCATTTGGACACTCCTAGCTCCCTCTATGCCTATTTACAGCCCCTCCTCCGAAATCTCGGGTCTTTTTCCACCCTAACCCTAGTCCACCTACCCCGTCGCGCGCTGGACATGTCCGCCACGTGTATAACGCCCTCGATGCGGCTATATCTCCCACGTGTCGAAGCACGACTTAGAGGCATAACCGCATTGAAAGCAATGTCGCAAGTGAGGTAATCTTCACACAACCCATGTAATACATAAGGGAAAGAGATACTAGTTGGCTTACAATCGCCACTTCACATAATACATGAATAAAGCATTACATCATCCAGATACAATCATGGTCCGACTACGGAACCAAAATAAAAGAAGAACCCCAAATGCGACAAGGTTCCTGATCGACCCCAACTGGGCTCCACTATTGATCAACTAGAACGAAACAACACAAAGGACAAGATCTTCATCGAGCTCCTCCTGAGCTGGGTTGCATCATGTGCACGGACTCATCGGCACCTGCAAACTGGTTTTGGAAGTTTCTGTGAGCCACGGAGACTCAGCAATCTCGCACCCTCGCGATCAAGACTATTTAAGCTTATGGGTAAGGTAAAGGTATGAGGTGGAGCTGCAGCAAGCGACTAGCATATATGGTGGCTAACATACGCAAATGAGAGCGAGAAGAGAAAGCAAAGCACGGTCGATAAAAGTATGATCAAGAAGTGATCCTAAAACAACCTACGTCAAGCATAACTCCAACACCGTGTTCACTTCCCAGACTCCGCCGGAAAGAGACCATCACGGTTACACACGCGATTGATTCATTTTAATTAAGTTAAGGTTCAAGTTATCTACAACTGAACATTAACAAATTCCCATCTGCCCATAACCGCGGGCACGGCTTTCGAAAGTTCAAATCCCTGCAGGGGAGTCCCAACTTAGCCCATGACAAGCTCTCACGGTCAACGAAGGAATAGACCTCCTCCCGAGACATTCCGATCAGACTCGGTATCTCGGTTCTTCAACACATCCTCGACAATGGTAAAACAAGTCCAGCAAAGCCGCCCGATGTGCCGACATCCTGATGGGAGCTGCACATATCTCGTTCTCAGGGAAACACCGGATGAGACATCCTACGAGTAAAACCAGCCCTCAAGTTTCCCCGAGGTGGCCCCGCAGTCTACTCAGTTCGGACCAACACTTAGACAAGCACTCGCCCCCGGGGGGGGGGGTTAAAATAAGATGACCCTCGGGATGCGCGACTCCCAAGGGAAAAAGGCTAGGTGGCAAATGGTAAAACCATGGTTGGGCCTTGCTGGAGGAGTTTTATTCAAAGCGAACTGTCAAGGGGTTCCCATTATAACCCAACCGCATAAGGAACGCAAAATCCGGGAACATAACACCGATAAGACGGAAACTAGGGCGGCAAGAGTGGAACAAAACACCAGGCATAAGGCCGAGCCTTCCACCCTTTACCAAGTATATAGATGCATTGATTAGATAAGATATATTGTGATATCCCAACAAAATATACATGTTCCAACATTGAACAAACTCCAATCTTCACCTGCAACTAACAACGCTATAAGAGGGGCTGAGCAAAGCGGTAACATAGCCAAACAATGGTTTGCTAGGACAAGGTGGGTTAGAGGCTTGGTTTAACAATATGGGAGGCATCATAAGCAAGTGGTAGGTATCGCAGCATAGGCATAGCAAAAGAGCGAGCAACTAGCAAGCAAAGATATAAGTGATTTCGAGGGTATGATCATCTTGCCTGAAATCCCACAAGGAAGAAGAACGAGTCCATGAAGAAGACAAACAGACGTAGACGAATGGGTCCTCACAACGCGACATTATCGGAACCAACCCAAAGAAGCAAACACCGGAAAAGAAGCACACAACATAGTAAACAACCAACACATGAACATGGTATGATATGCGGGATGCGGTATGCGATGCATATGCATGATTTGCAAGAGAATGCATGAACCTGGCCTCAACATGGAAATCCAAGTGTGCCACTGGAAAGGTGAGATGAAATCGCTTGAAAACAATATAAAGATCACCGGAATCGGAGTTATGGTTTGGAAATGGCAAGCAATTCAAGTATGACCACGTTCTGCGATTTACAGCAAGTAGCCAACTAAATGCAACAAGATGAACATCCTACAGCACCCAAACATGGCAAGAAAATACATGGCAGGGATCCATTCATGATGCTTAACAAAAGTCTAGCACTGAGCTACGGCCAATACATCCATTAACAGGTTCAAACAAGCATGGCAAAATGCATATGGTAAACAGATCTCAGACTTAGTGAAATTAACACTTGTCTGGAATTTCAGATCAGATAGCACTCTTCGGAGCATGAAAACTATATTCTACAAGACCTGAACATGGCAAACTAAAGAATGGCATGGATCTACTCAAAGAGCTTAACAAAAGTCCCTTAGTGACCTTGAGCCAAAAGGGATCAAAAAATACAATTGCAAGCATGTGAACCTGGCAAAAACATAATCAGGTCACAGACTTATTGAAAACTGGAGCATGCTGAAACAGATATCAAGTAGGCATGTTTACGAGCTCGATGCACTCACTACAGAGCAAGTCATGACAAACTAAGCATACACCCATCAAGAATACACAAAACGTAAGCTAGACATGGCAAGAACAATAACATAGCATGCACGGATCAACTACAACATCCTTGGTAAAATCGCTAACAAGTAGACAATCTGCCCAGATTCACGAAATGACAAAAGTAGAGCTCGATTGACTCAAACTATGGTGCTCCATAATTGCATACAAAGACATGGATGGATAGAGCACTACAATATTAACAAAACATCCTTACTGATCATCCTCAAAAGAGGCACGGATCACTAGAAAACAACATGAACATATGGCAATATGAGATAAACAGGTCAAGGGCTTAGTGGAAAAGCTAAGTCCCTGAAATCAGCATTTCCAAGTGCCTCACTTTGCAAGCTTGTGCTAGTCACCACACACATCAAAAAAATACATGGGTTGCACCTCTGGATAGATGGAAAAACCCTTAACAAAACATATGTAGAGCTCGTTGGCATATCATGCACACAATAATCATGGCAAAAATGACAAATATGTACTTGGAGCAGCAGATCTGACAAATAACTCAAGTAGCACTCTTCTAACAGCATTTCGGGCATCAAGATGAACTCAAACGAAAATGATGCAATGAGATGAAATGATGTACTCTCTGAGACGAACATTTTGATATGCTATATGTCCAAAACGGATCTACGGATGCAAAGTTACGATGCGATGAACATGAGCATATGAATCTGGGAATTTCGGGACGGCGCGGTGTAGATCCGAGACGGGTGTTTGGGCGGGGAGCGGTGGATCTTGTCCCGATACACGGGACCTCGCCGGAGACGACGAAGATGGCCGGACTTGGAGGGAACCTCGCCGGAGCGCGGTGGAGGAGGACGCGGGGCTCGCCGGAGTTGCACCGGGGGCGGACCCGGCGACCCAAGGCGGCGGCGGAGCAGCTCGCAGCGGCGGAAGGAGAAAGGTGGCAGAGCTGTGCGGCTGCGCAGCGGAGCCGCCGCGCGGTGGCGGGGCGTAGCCGGCGCGGTGGCGGAGCCGGCGGGAGACGCGGGTAGAGACGGGCGGCCGCGGAGCTTGCTGCATAACGGCGGCGGGGCGCGGTCGAACGGGCCAGGCGGCGGCGTCCTGCTGGGTTCGCGGCGGGGCGAGCTCGCCGGAAAGCGCAGGCGCGGCGGCGGAGGAACTACGGCGAAGGAGCGGCGGAGATCTGGCAAGCGGTGAGGCGCGGGTCTCCTCGGGCCCGGGGCGGGCCGGAGATGGGCTCCGCTGGTCCGGCGGCGCGGGGACGGCGGCGGTGGGCAGGTGGCGGCTTCTGATTCGCTGAGGGGCGGTGCGGACATGTCCGACGGCGGGGTGGACATGTCCGTCGGCGGGAGGAGGACTAAGTTAGGGTTTGCACCACGAATTTCGGAGGGGATCACATATATATAGGTAGACGGAGCTAGGAGAGTCCAAATGAGGTGCGGTTTTCGGCCACGCGATCGTGATCGAATGACCGAGATGATGGAGAGGGTTTAGGTGGGTTTTGGGCCAAATTGGAGGGGTGTTTGATTGCAACACACACGAGGCCTTTTCGGTCCCTCGGTTAACTGTTGGAGTATCAAACGAAGTCCAAACGATACGAAACTTGACAGGCGGTCTACCGGTAGTAACCCAAGGCCGCTTGGCAAGTCTCGGTCCAATCCGGAAAAATTTAATCTCCACACACGAGAAGAAGATAGAAATGACCACCGGAGGAGAACGTAGCGCCGGGATGCAAAACGGACAACGGGGAAAAAGCTTGGATGCATGAGACGAACATGTATGCAAATGAAATGCACATGATGACATGATATGCAATGCATGACACGCAAGCAATGACAAGGCAACAACAGCGAATAACTGGATGACACCTGGCACATCGGTCTCGGGGCGTTACAACGTGGCATCGGCCGCTCCCTCCACAGCCAGGCCCGCGAGGCCCGTTGCTGGCCCTCTGGAGCCCGCGCGTCCACCGCGCCTCCTCGCCTGGGTCCTCACCGAGCCGCCTCGGTCCGCCTCCGTGCCGGCGTCCGCGCGCCACCGTGCCGGCGACCACCGCTCTCCGCCGCCCCTGGCCGGCGACCACCGCCCCGCCGCCTCGTCCAAACGCCGCCCCGGCCCCGGATCCGGCGAGATCCGGCCGGCCACCGACTCCGGCAAGCCCCACGCCGCCTCCCCAACAAACTCCGGTGGCCGACTTGAAACTCCGGCGAGCTCACTCCGGCCAACCTCGGGAAACGCACCAGATCCAGATCAGGATCTCGTCTGGGTTGACTTTTTTCCCGAAACCCTAGTTCATATGCTCCTGTTCATCGTGCTATAACTCCTCGTCCGTAACTCCGTTTTGGGTATATAGCATATCAAAATGTTCGCCTCAGAGAGTACATCATTTCATTCCATTGCATCATTTTCATTTGAGTTCATCTTGATGCCCGAAATGCTGTTAGAAGAGTGCTACTTGAGATAATTGCCAGATCTGCTGCTCCTTCTAGATATTTGTCATTTTTTCCATGATTATTGTGTGCATGATACGCCCATGAGCTCTACATATGTTTTGTTAAGGGTTTTGCCATCTTTCTAGAGGTGCAACCCATGTATTTTTGTGATGTGTGTGGTGACTAGCACAAGCTTGCAAAGTGAGGCACTTGGTAATGCTGATTTCAGGGACAGCATTTCCACTAAGTCCTTGAGCTGTTTATCTCATATGGCCACATGTTCTTGTTGTTTCCTAGTGATCCGTGCCTCTTTTGAGGATGATCAGTAAGGATGTTTTGTGAATCATGTAGTTCTCTATCCTCCATGTCTTTGTTTGAAATTATGGAGCACCCTAGCTTGAGTCAATCGAGCTCTACTTTTGCTACTTCGTGAATCTGGGCAGATTGTCTACTTGTTAGAAATTTTGCCGGGGATGTTGTAGTTGATCCGTGCATGCTATGTTATTGTTCTTGCCATGTCTAGCTTGCATTTTGTGTATTCTTGATGGATGTATGCTTATCTTGTCATGACTTGCTCTGTAGTGAGTGCATCGAGTTCGTAAACATGCCTACTTGAAATCTGTTTTCAGCATGTGCCAGTTTTCACTAGGTTTGAAAACTGATTATGCTTTTGCTATGTTCACATGCTTGCAAATGTGTTTTCTGATCCCTTTTGGCTCAAGGTCACTAAGGGAATTTTGTTAAGCTTTTTGAGTAGCTCCATGCCATGTTTTACTTTGCCTTGTTCAGGTCCTGTAGCATGTAGTTTTGTTGCTCCGAAGAGTACTATCTGATCTGAAATTTCTAGACAAGTGTTAATTTCACTAAGTCTGAGATCTGTTTACCATATGCATTTTTGCCATGCTTGTTTGAACCTGTTAATTGATGAATTGGCCGTAGATCAGTGCTAGACTTTTGTTAAGCATCTTGAATGCATCCCTGCCATGTATTTTTATGCCATGTTTGGGTGCTATAGCTTGTTCATCTCATTGCATTTAGATGGCCACTTGCTGTAAATCACAGAACATGGTCATATTTGAATCGCTTGCCATTTCCAAACCGTAACTCCGATTCCGGCGTTCTTTATATCGTTTTCAAGCGACTTCATCTCATCTTTCCAGTGGCATACTTGGATTTCCATGTTGAGGCCAGGTTCATTCATTCCTTGTCAAATCTTGCATATGCATCGCATATTTCATCCCGCATAGCATACCATCTTTCCATCATATTGTTTGATCCTTGCACGTGGTTGATTGTGTTCCGTTTTCTTGTTTGTCTTGTTTGGGTAGAGCTGGAAGACGAGTTCGCTAACGAGGAGCCCGTTGAGTTTGCTTTCGAGGATCCAGTCAACTCTGACAACTTTGCAGGCAAGATGATCATACCCTCGAAATCACTACTATCTTTGCTTTGCTAGATGCTCGCTCTTTTGCTATGCTAATGCTACGATGCCTACCACTTGCTTTCAAGCCTCCCAAATTGCCATGTCAAACCTCTAACCCACCATGACCTAGCAAACCGTTGATTGGCTATGTTACCGCTTTGCTTAGCCCCTCTTATAGCGTTGCTAGTTGCAGGTGAAGATTGGAGACCGTTCCTTGTTGGAACATTATTTTACTTGTTGGGATATCATTATATTGCCATGTTATCTTAATGCATCTATATACTTGGTAAAGGGTGGAAGGCTCGGCCTCTCGCCTAGTGTTTTGTTCCACTCTTACCGCCCTAGTTTCCGTCATATCGGTATTATGTTCCCGGATTTTGCGTTCCTTACGCGGTTGGGTTATAATGGGAACCCCTTGATAGTTCGCCTTGATTAAAGCTTTTCCAGCAATGCCCAACCTTGGTTTTACCATTTGCCACCTAGCCTCTTTTTCCCTTGGGTTTCCGGAGCCCGAGGGTCATCTTATTTTAAACCCCCCCGGGCCAGTGCTCCTCTGAGTGTTGGTCCACCTGTGAGCTGCCGGTGGCCAGCAGGGGCAACTCTGGGCTGGCCTACCCATACCTAAGACAATCTGAGTGTGCCCTGAGAAAGAGATATGTGCATCTCCTATCGGGATTTGTCGGCACATTCGAGCGGTGTTGCTGGTCTTGTTTTAACCTGTCGAAGTGTCTTGAAGAACCGAGATACCGAGTCTTTTCACAACGTCTTGGGAGGAGGTCTATTCCAGAACTTTCGAAAGTCGTGCCCACGGTTATGGGCAGATGGGAATTTGTTAATGGCCGGTTGTAGATAACTTGAACCTTAACTAAATTAAAATGAATCAATTGAGTGTGTTACCGTGATGGCCTCTTCTCGGCGGAGTCCGGGAAGTGGACACGGTGTTGGAGTAATGCTTGCGCAGGTTGCTCTCTAGTTTCTCGCTCGCGCTTTGCCTTCTCTTCTCGCTCTCTTTTGCGAACAGGATAGTCACCATATATGCTAGTCGCTTGCTGCAGCTCCACATATTTACCTTGCCTTACCTATAAGCTTAAATAGTCTTGATCGCGAGGGTGCGAGATTGCTGAGTCCCTGTGGCTCACAGATTACTATTACACCAGATGCAGGGCCTGCTGATTCCGCTCCAGGTGACGCGCTCGAGCTCAAGTGGGAATTCGACGAGGAATCTCAATGATACTATGTTTCTTTTCCTGATGATCAGTAGTGGTGCCCAGTTGGGGGTGATCGGGACCGTGTCGCATGTTGGGTTATCTTTTATTTTGGCGCTGTAGTCGGGCCATGAGTGTTTGGATGATGTAATGCTATTTTATGTACTTGATTGACGTGGCGAGTGTAAGCCAACTATGTTATCTCCCCCTTTTATTATCTATATTACATGGGATGTTGTGAAGATTGCCTGACTTGTGACATATGCCTTCAATGCGATTATGTCTCTAAGTCGTGCCTCGACACGTGGGAGCTATAGTCGTATCGAGGGTGTGACAAGTTGGTAATCAGAGCCTTCCCCGACCTTAGGAGCCCCATTGCTTGATCGTTTTTAGCGACCGAGTTGTATCTAGAAAAAATGTTTTGAGTCATTTAGGAATTATATATTGGAGAGTTTAGGAATTCTTTTTACTTCCCATTCTCCTCATCGCTCTGGTAAGGCATCCTGACGTAGAGTTTTGACTCTTCTCTTCTCAAATTTCACTAAAAAAAATTTAGGATCACGCGGGTATCTTGGAATCGTTCCGATGGTTTTATGATGAGAACATTGTCTTGGTGCCTCCTGTCAGGGGTTTTGTGGAAGTGTCCCGGGGAGTTGAGCTCTGAGGTGTTGTCGTCATAATTTTATTGTTGCAGTTCTGGAATACCTGAGTTTAGTACGACGACATCGAAAATCTCTTTTATGCAGTTCGTTGGTGAGATAACCTCGACGCCACCCAGTACTGGGGCGGGAGTTCGGGAGTATCGCCATAACTTGTATAACGGATGCTTTTCGAAGGTTGAGGTAGATGGTTTCCCAAGTTTTTCTCGGTTATGTTTTGAAGGATGGATACAGCTGGATGTTGGAATTGCTAGATTTGGGTTAGATATTATGCTTCCCCTATATCCCCAACACCTGATTGCATAACCAGAAAGGTTCGGGAGTTTCATAGGTGGGAATTCTTGTAGCTCTAGTTTCTTCTTCCACGGATATTGGTTTGAGATTGGGATTTCTTACCGATTATTCGTTCTTGATCCGTCCCTTGTTGATTTATTTCTCTACCTAAATTCTAAGTGGCTTCTCAATTTATGGATATGTGACCATTTCAAGAGGAATGCATTCGTTCATTTTGTTCGGATGGGAAGACTATATGTTGCAATTTTCATTCCGTCGGATTCAGCTTCAATATTTGTCTATCTATGTGCTAATGGATGTCAACCTCTTCAGGATGGCTCCTCCAACGCGCACGACTCCGAATCCTGATCCGCCACCACCTCCACCTCCTCCGGAGGCATGGCAAGCTGTGATGGCCGCAACCAATGCAAACACACAGTTGATCATGCAAATTCTTCAAGAGCGCAATCAAGGCAACCAAGGGAACCAAGGCAACAATCAGAATCACTTTGCTACACTCAACCAGTTCCTTGCTAATGGGCCAAAGACTTTCAGCAATTGTGTTGAGGCAACCAATGCTGACGATTGGATCATGGATCTGGGCAAGCATTTCGAGTGCAGTAACGTCAGGCCTGAGGACTTTGTCAAGTTTGCTTCCTTCCAACTCAAAGATCAAGCTGCAGAATGGTTCCAGCAGTACAAGGATTCCAGAGGAGGACGTCTGATCACTTGGGATGAATTCTGTCAAGATTTCAGAGTTCACCATATCCCTCAGAGTGTGGTTGAAAGCAAGCGTGAGGAATTCCGCAACCTGAAGCAAGGCTCTTTGTCTGTCTATGATTACAACAAGTTGTTTCAGAAGCTCGCCCGCTTTGCCAAGCAGGACGTCCTTGATGAGAAGAGCATGATATACCAGTTCAGGGGTGGTCTCAGAGAAGAGATTCAGCTAGCTCTTGTTCTCTTTGAGCCCTTGAGGTACGATGAGTTCTACAACATGGCATTGAAGCAAGAGGCCGCTCAACTGAGATGTGATGCTTCCAAGAAGCGAGTCAGAGATGCTACTCCTTCTTTCTCTACTCAAGTGGCCAAGCAGCAGAAGTATTGGCTTCCTCCTCCTCCATTCCGTCAGCCGTATCAGCAGAAGAGCAAAGGTGGCAGTGGATATTCCCACCCACCCAACCCTGGCATTCAGAACAAGACTTCATCTCAAGCTCCAAGATCGAGTGCTCTGTATCACCGTCCGCTTTCAGAGGTCACGTGCAACAAGTGCCAATAGAAAGGTCATTATGCCAACAAGTGTCTCAATCAGAGGCGTCTTCCTCCTCCTCCTCCTCCTCTGAGATCGGCAAGTACAGCTGTGGTCAAGCATAACCCCAAGCACGCCAAGGTCAACTTGATGAACGCAGCTCAGGCAGAGGACTCATCAGATGTCATCATGGGTAACCTTCCTGTTAACAATGTTCCTGCAAAAGTTCTTTTTGACACGGGTGCATCGCATTGTTTCATCTCGAGACCGTTTTCATCTAAGCATGGTTTGGCTTTGCAAATTTTGCCTAGTCCATTAGCAGTTGTCTCTCCCGGTAGGCGCATGCATGCTAACTCCATTGCTCCGGATGTTACTATCACCTTGGGTGACTACAAGTTTCTGGCCTCTCCAACGGTTATTGGTGACTCGGATATTGATCTTATTCTCGGAATGGATTGGCTTTCTAAGCACAAGGCGCATCTTGATTGTGCTGCCAGGCAGATTCAATTGACTCATTCGTCTAAGGATGTAATTGTCTTTGCCGTTCGTGATGATACGATCCGTCTGTTTGCTCTCAATGAGAAGGGTGAACTGGATGCTATCTCGCAAATTCCAGTCGTTTGCGAATATCAAGACGTCTTTCTAGAAGAGCTTCCAGGAATGCCTCCGCACCGGCCAGTTGAATTCGTCATTGATCTTGAGTCTGGTACGGAACCTGTGTGCAAGCGTCCTTACAAGCTCGGACCTGAAGAATTGAAGGAGCTGAAGAAGCAACTCGATATTCAAGAAAGAATGGGTCTCATCCGGCCTAGTTCTTCTCCGTGGTGTTGTGGTGTTCTTTTTGTGAAGAAGAAGGATGGAACGGACCGACTTTGTGTTGATTACCGTCCATTGAACAAGAAGACCATCAAGAACAAATACCCACTTCCCAACATCAATGAGCTGTTCGAACAACTCAAAGGTGCCCAAGTATTCTCCAAGCTTGATCTCCGTATGGGTTATCATCAGATTCGAATCCGCGAGCAAGATATTCCCAAGACGGCTTTCAGGACAAGCTATGGGTCATATGAATACACTGTCATGTCTTTTGGCCTCGTCAACGCTCCTCCGACTTTCTCTCGCACGATGAACTTCATATTCAACGCCTACACCAATGACTTCGTTTTGGTCTATCTTGACGACATTCTGGTTTTCTCGAAGAACAAGGAAGATCATGCCAAGCACTTGCCTTTGGTACTCGATAAGCTGAGGGAACACTAGTTCTACACCAAGTTCTCCAAGTGCGAATTTTGGCTCGATGAGGTTCTTTATCTTGGTCATATCATCTCTGCCATGGGCATTGCCGTGAATCCTGAGAAGGTGTCTGGAATTGTGAATTGCGAACCTCGTCAGAACATGAAGCAACTCCGTAGCTTCCTCGGTCTCGCAAGCTACTGCTGAAGATTCGTTGAAAACTTTTCCAAGATCGCGAAGTCTCTCTCAAATCTTCTCCATAAGCACATCAAGTACGTTTGGTCTCCGGAGTGTGACATTGCTTTCAACACTTTGAAAGAGAAATTGATCACTGCTCCAGTTCTGACTCCGCCTGATGAATCCAAGCCGTACGAGGTCTTTTGTGATGACTCTCTCCAAGGTCTTGGCACAGTGTTGATGCAAGAGAAGAAAGTTGTTGCTTATACCTCTTGCCAGTTGAAGCCTAATGAGAAGAACTACCCCACTCATGATATTGAGTTGGCGGCAGTTGTACATGCTCTTTTGACTTGGAGACATCTCTTATTGGGAAGAAAAGTGGACATTTTCACTGATCACAAGAGTCTCAAGTACATCTTCACTCAGCCTAATCTGAACCTCAGGCAAACTCGATGGGTTGAAATGATTCAAGAGTATAATCCGAGTATCGAGTATACTCCAGGCAAGGCCAATGTGATTGCTGACGCATTGAGCAGGAAGGCTTATTGCAACAGTCTGATTCTCAAGCCTTATCAACCCGAGCTTTGTGAAGTTTTCCGCAAACTTAATCTGGAAGTTTTTCCTCAAGGTTTCCTCGCCAACCTTCAAGTCTCTCCTACCTTGGAAGATCAGATTCGCCAAGCTCAGCTTCTTGACGCTTTGGTGAAAAAGGTGATGATTGGGATTTCCAAGAGTCAACCCAAGTACAAGTGCTACCGCCTTAATGACAAGGATACTCTGTTCTTCGAGGATCGTATTGTTGTACCCAAAGGTGAACTTCGTAAAGTGATCATGAACGAGGCTCACAATTCTCTCCTCTCCATCCACCCTGGGAGCACGAAGATGTATCAGGACCTCAAGCAGGCTTATTGGTGGACTCGAATGAAGCGCGAGATCGCTCAATTCGTGAATGAATGTGATGTCTGCAGAAGAGTGAAGGCAGAACATCAAAGGCCAGCGGGTCTCCTCCAACCTCTTGCCATTCCAGAATGGAAGTTTGACCACATTGAGATGGACTTCGTGACTAGGTTTCCAAAGTCCAAGCGTGGCAATGATGCTATATTCGTTGTCATCGACAAACTCACTGAAGTGGCTCACTTTCTGCCTATCAAAGAGTCAATCACTGCCGCTCAATTGGCGGAACTCTATACCTCTCGAATTGTCTCTCTGCACGGTATTCCACAAGTGATCTCTTCAGACCGTGGCAGCATCTTTACCTCCAAGTTTTGGGATTCTTTTCAGAAGGCCATGGGCACCAACATCCGCTTCAGCACAGCTTTCCATCCTCAAACTAGCGGCCAAGTCGAGCGTGTCAACCAGATTCTTGAAGATATGCTCAGGGCTTGTGTGATCTCCTTCGGCATGAAGTGGGAGGATTGTCTTCCTTATGCTGAATTCTCCTACAACAACAGTTTTCAAGCAAGTTCGGGCAATGCCCCATTTGAAATTCTGTATGGCAGGAAGTGCTGTACCCCTCTCAACTAGTCCGAAACCGGTGAACGTCAGCTTCTCGGAAATGACTTAATCACAGAGGCAGAGGAAATGTGCAAAGTCATTCGAGATAACCTCAAAGCAGCCCAATCCCGCCAGAAGAGCTACTATGATAGTAAGCACCGTGATTTGGCTTTCGAGATCGGAGATCATGTTTACCTCCGCGTCTCTCCAATGAAAGGTACTCGTCGCTTTGGTATCAAAGGGAAGCTTGCCCCCAGATACGTGGGACTTTTCAAGATTGTCAGCAAGAGAGGCGATCTCGCCTATCAACTCGACCTTCCTTCAAACTTTGCAAATGTTCATGATGTGTTCCATGTCTCGCAGCTCCGAAAGTGCTTCAAGACTCCTGACCGCACCGTCAACTTCGAGGACATTGAGCTCCAAGAAGATCTCTCTTATCGTGAGCACCCAATTGCTATTCTTGAAGAGACTGAACGCAAGACTCACAACAAGTCAATCAAATTCCTCAAAGTCAAGTGGTCACACCATTCCGACCGTGAAGCTACCTGGGAACGCGAGGACCACCTCCGTTCTGAGTACCAGGCGTTCTTTCAGTCCTAGATCTCGGGACGAGATCCTTTCGTAGTGGTGGAGTGTTGTAACACCCCGCATGTAACTTACCCAATTTGTACTCCAACTCTTGCCGTTTCCAGCTTTAAGTTATTTTAATTTTCTTGGGTTTGGGTTTTTGTCTCCGTGTGTTGTTTTCGTTGTCATGCATCTCATATCATGTCATCATGTGCATTGCTTTTGAATACGTGTTCATCTCTTGCATTCGAGCATTTTCCCCGTTGTCCGTTTTGCATTTCGGCGCTTTGTTCCCCTTCGGTGGTCAATTCTACCTTTCTTTCGTGTGTGGGGATTAAACACTTCCGGATTGGACCGAGACTTGCCAAGCGGCCTTGGTTTACTACCGGTAGACCGCCTATCAAGTTTCGTACCTTTGGACTTCGTTTGATGCTCCAACGGTTAACCGAGGGACCGAAAAGGCCTCGTGTGTGTTGCAGCCCAACACCCCTCTAATTTGGCCCAAAACCCACCAAAACCCTCTCCATCATCTAGAGCGTTCAATCACGATCGCGTGGCCGAAAACGGCACCTCATTTGGACACTCCTAGCTCCCTCTATGCCTATTTATAGCCCCTCCTCCGAAATCTCGGGTCTTCTTCCACCCTAACCCTAGTCCACCTACCCCGTCGCGCGCCGGACATGTCCGCCACGCCGGACACCACATCCGCCACTGAGGCGCCGCCACGTGGCACCGGCCGCTCCCTCCACCGCCAGGCCCGCGAGGCTCGTTGCTGGCCCTCTGGAGCCCGCGCGTCCACCTCGCCTCCTCGCCTGGGTCCTCACCGAGCCGCCCCGGTCCGCCTCCGTGCCGGCGTCCGCGCGCCACCACGCCGGCGACCTCCCCTCGCCGGCGACCACCGCTCTCCGCCGCCCCTTGCCGGCGACCACCGCCCCGCTGCCTCGTCCAAACGCCGCCCCAGCCCCGGATCCGGCGAGATCCGGCCAGCCACCGACTCCGGCAAGCCCCACGCCGCCTCCCCAACAAACTCCGGCGGCCGACTTCAAACTCCGGCGAGCTCACTCCGGCCAACCTCGGGAAATGCGCCAGATCCAGACCTGGATCTCGTCTGGGTTGACTTTTTGCCCGAAACCCTAGTTCATGTGGTCTTGTTCATCGTGCTATAACTCCTTATCCATAACTCCGTTTTGGGCATATAGCATATCAAAATGTTCGTCTCCGAGAGTACATCATTTCATTCCATTGCATCATTTTCATTTGAGTTCATCTTGATGCCCGAAATGCTATTAGAAGAGTGCTACTTGAGATAATTGTCAGATCTGCTGCTCCTTTTAGATATTTGTCATTTTTGCCATGATTATTGTGTGCATGATATTCCCATGAGCTCTACATATGTTTTGTTAAGGGTTTTGCCATCTTTCCAGAGGTGCAACCCATGTATTTTTGTGATGTGTGTGGTGACTAGCATAAGCTTGCAAAGTGAGGCACTTGGTAATGCTGATTTCAGGGATAGCATTTCCACTAAGTCCTTGAGCTGCTTATCTCATATGGCCACATGTTCTTGTTGTTTCCTAGTGATCCGTGCCTCTTTTGAGGATGATCAGTAAGGATGTTTTGTTAATCTTGTAGTTCTCTATCCTCCATTTCTTTGTTTGAAATTATGGAGCACCCTAGCTTGAGTCAATCGAGCTCTACTTTTGCTACTTCGTGAATCTGGGCAGATTGTCTACTTGTTAGCAATTTTGCCGGGGATGTTGTAGTTGATCCGTGCATGCTATGTTATTATTCTTGCCATGTCTAGCTTGCATTTTGTGTATTCTTGATGGATGTATTATTATCTTGTCATGAATTTCTCTGTAGTGAGTGCATCGAGTTCGTAAACATGCCTACTTGAAATCTGTTTTCAGCATGTGCCAGTTTTCACTAAGTCTGAAAACTAATTATGCTTTTGCTATGTTCACATGCTTGCAAATGTGTTTTCTGATCCCTTTTGCCTCAAGGTCACTAAGGGACTTTTGTTAAGCTTTTTGAGTAGCTCCATGCCATGTTTTACTTTTCCTTGTTCAGGTCCTATAGCATGTAGTTTTATTGCTCTGAAGAGTGCTATCTGATCTGAAATTTCCAGACAAGTGTTAATTTCACTGAGATCTGTTTACCATATGCATTTTTGCCATGCTTGTTTGAACCTGTTAATGGATGAATTGGCCGTAGCTCAGTGCTAGACTTTTGTTAAGCATCTTGAATGCATCCCGGCCATGTATTTTTATGCCATGTTTGGGTGTTGTAGCTTGTTCATCTCATTGCATTTAGATGGCTACTTGCTGTAAATCGCAGAACGTGGTCATATTTGAATCGCTTGCCATTTCCAAACTGTAACTCCGATTCCGGCGTTCTTTATATCGTTTTCAAGAGATTTTCATCTCATCTTTCCAGTGGCACACTTAGATTTACAAGTTGAGGCCAGGTTCATTCATTCCTTGTCAAATCTTGCATATGCATGGCATATTGCCTCCCGCATAGCATACCATCTTTGCATCATATTGTTTGATCCTTGCACGTGGTTGATTGTGTTCCGTTTGCTTGGTTTTACCATTTGCCACCTAGCCACTTTTTCCCTTGGGTTTCTGGAGCCCGAGGGTCATCTTATTTTAATCCCCCCCGGGCCAGTGCTCCTCTGAGTGTTGGTCCACCTGTCAGCTGCCGGTGGCCACCAGGGGCAACTCTGGGCTAGCCTACCCATACCTAAGACAATCTGAGTGTGCCCTGAGAAAGAGATATGTGCAGCTCCTATCGGAATTTGTCAGCACATTCGGGCGGTGTTGCTGGTCTTGTCTTAACCTGTCGAAGTGTCTTGAAGAACCGAGATACCGAGTCTGATGGGAACGTCTCGGGAGGAGGTCTATTCCTTCGTTGACCGTGAGAGCTTGTCATGGGCTAAGTTGGGACTCCCCTGCAGGGATTTGAACTTTCGAAAGTCGTGCCCGCGGTTATGGGCAGATGGGAATTTGTTAATGTCCGATTGTAGATAACTTGAACCTTAACTAAATTAAAATGAATCAACTGAGTGTGTTACCGTGATGGCCTCTTCTCGGTGGAGTCCGGGAAGTGGACACGGTGTTGGAGTAATGCTTGCGCAGGTTGCTCTCTAGTTTCTCGCTCGCGCTTTGCCTTCTCTTCTCGCTCTCTTTTGCGAATAAGATAGTCACCATATATGCTAGTCGCTTGCTACAGCTCCACATATTTACCTTGCCTTACCTATAAGTTTAAATAGTCTTGATCGTGAGGGTGCGAGATTGCTGAGTCCCTGTGGCTCACAGATTACTATTACACTAGATGCAGGGCCTGCTGATTCCGCTCCAAGTTACGCGCTCGAGCTCAAGTGGGGATTCGACGAGGACTCTCAACGATACTATGTTTCTTTTCCTGATGATCAGTAGTGGTGCCCAGTTGGGTGTGATCGGGACCATGTCGCATGTTGGGTTATCTTTTATTTTGGCGCCGTAGTCGGGCCATGAGTGTTTGGATGATGTAATGTTATTTTATGTACTTGATTGACGTGGCGAGTGTAAGCCAACTATGTTATCTCCCCCTTTTATTATCTATATTACATGGGATGTTGTGAAGATTGCCTGACTTGCGACATATGCCTTCAATGCGATTATGTCTCTAAGTCGTGCCTCGACACGTGGGAGCTATAGTCGTATCCATGGTGTGACAATCCGAAAATCTAGTTGTTTATCATTGGCAGCCTTTCTTATGGGGAAATGTAGTCTAGTGCTCCTCGAGCCATAGTAGTCCGCTACAGCCCGGTTCACCGGAGTCCTGCTAGCCCAGCACTACTGCTCAGGACACTTGACTGGTCGGCATGTGTTTCACTTCGTTCCTATGTCTGTCCCTTCGGGGAAATGTCACGCGGTGACTTCTGGAGTCCCGCCTAGCCTGCTACAGCCCGGGTTCCCCGGAGTCCTGTTAGCCCAGTGCTACAGCCCGGATTCACACGCTGATAACCGACATGCTCGATGTGATTCATGTATGCCTGTCCCCATAGGTCTGTGCCGCTTTGGGTTCACGACTAGCCATGTCGGGCCGGGTTCTCTGTCATATGGATGGTAGCGACACTAACATATACATGAGCCAAAAGGCGCAAACGGTCCCGGGCCACGGTAAGGCGACACCCGTGGGGATACCGTGCGTGAGGCTGCAATGTGATATGAGGTGTTACCGGCTAGATCGATGTGACTTGGAATCAGGGTCCTGACACTTGGGCTTCTTCTCCAGCGCCTTATAGGGCGCCGGCACCAGCATCTTCGCTAGAAGCGGGATGACTGGTTCTTTAGGCAGCGGAGCCGGACACTGCATCCGCTTCTCCCTCTGCATCCATTCCTGAAGAAGCAATGATAATAAAAGCTCAGATATCTTGCTTGAAACAAGCAAGTAGAGGATGCGTTAAAAAATACCTCATTGGCGAGGTGGTTAATATCGTGCCCGCGGTCCGAGTCTGTGGCTGCCAATGTCTCATTGCCCTTGAAGAGCAACTTCCAGGCCTCTTCGTGAGTGGTTTCGAAGAGCCTCTTCAGGGTATGGTGCTTCTTCGGATTGAACTCCCATAAAGGGCGACTTCGGCTTTGGCACGGGATAATCCGGCAAACTAGCATCACCTGGATTACATCGACGAGCTTGATATCTTTGTCCACCATGCTTTGAACATGCGTCTACAGCGCTATCAGCTCATCTGACGAAGACCAACTCGGGCTCTTCTTGACCCAGGAGGTGAGTCGCATGGGAGCGCCGAAGTTGAATTTGGCAGCTGTGGCCCAGGTGGCGCCGCGGGGTTCTGTGATATAGAACCACTATTTCTGCCATTCCTTGACAGTCTCCATGAAAGTGCCTCTTGGTCAGGAGACACTGGTCAGCTTGCTCACCATGGCGCCTCCGCACTCCGTGTGCTGGCCGTCCACCACCTTCGGCTTCACGTTGAAGACCTTGAGCCACAGCCCAAAGTGGGGATGGATGCGGAGGAATGCCTCACACACGATGATGAACGCAGAGATATTGAGGAAAGAGTTCGGGGATAGATCATGGAAGTCTAGCCCATAATAGAACATCAGCCCGCGGATGAAAGGGTGGAGTGGAAACCCTAGTCCGCGGAGGAAATCAGGGATAAATACCACCCTCTCGTTGGACTTCGGTGTGGGGATGACTTGCCCCTAGGGTGGAAGACGGTGGGTGATTTCCTTTGCCAGATACCCGGCTGCCCGAAGCTCAGGAATGTCCTTTTCCTCGACGGAGGAGGCCATCCACTTCCCTTGACCTCCGGATCCGGACATGGTTGAGTGCTTGCTCGAGTGGGAAAAAGATGAGAACTTGGGCGCTAGAGCTCAACAGTGTAAGGGCGGAGCAAGAGAGAAGGCGTGCGAGAAGAAGGGGGAATGCTTATCCCCTTATAAAGGCAGTGAAAATCGAACGCCTCCCCACTCGCCCTAAAACTCGCCTATTCACAAGGGTTGTGTAAACGGCACGGTTGGGTTACCCATACCCGTACTGATGAGAATCTAGCAATAAGGGGACACAATATCTTCTTTGACAAGACGTGTCAATAAAAACGACATCTCGAAATGCAGAACAGCGGACAAAAATGGTTCGATATAGTGACGGACAGACGTGATGTCATCTTACAAAAAGTTTTCAGCAGATGGGACTTGTGAAATATTATATTCCCTGCAGTCGTGTGCGGTACTTGTGTTGCAGATCCAGACACCTTCATTTTATCCTAAGATTATCTTGGAGTATTCGGAAAGTGGAACCCGCCTTGCAATGCCGAAGACAATTTGCGCGCCGCACACATCATCATTGAAGCCTGGTTCAGGGGCTACTAAGGGAGTCCTGGACTAAGGGGTCCTCGGGTGTCCGATCTATTGGATACGGTCCGGACTGATGGGCCGTAAAGATGTGAAGACTGAAGACTCTACCCGTGTCCAGATAGGACTCTCCTTGGCGTGGAAGGCAAGCTTGGCGATCAACTATGAAGATTCCTTTCTTTTTAACCGACCTTGTGTAACCCTAGATCCCTCCTGTGTCTATATAAACCACAGGGCTAGGTCCATAGATACTTTCAGATAATCATAGCCAGACTAGACTTTTACGGTTTAGCCATTACGATCTCGTGGTAGATCAACATTTGTAATACTCATATTCATCAAAATCAATCAAGCATTAAGTAGGGTATTACCTCCATAGAGAGGGCCCGAACATGGGTAAACATTGTGTCACCCGTCTCCTGTTACCACCGATCCTAAACGCATACTTCGGGACCCCCTACCCGAGATCCGCCAGTTTTGACACCAACACTCATTGATATCATGCTTAGGTGGAATAGATCTAAGTTTCAAAGAATCAACATCAAGAGAAATTCTATCCACGTTTCTAGCCAACTCATCAATCTTAGACAATTTTTCTTTAATCAAAGCATTAAAACTCTTTTGCAAACTAATAAATTCTTTAATACTAGATTCAAAATCAGAGGGCATCTTATTATAATTTCCGTAAGAATTGTTATAGGAATTACCATAATTATTAGAGGAATTACTAGGATGCGGCCTAGGATTAAAGTTTCCTCTATACGCGTTGTTACCAAAATTGTTCCTACCAACAAAATTCACATCCATAGATTCATTATTATTCTCAATCAAAGTAGACAAAGGCATATCATTAGGATTAGAAGAAACACTCTTATTAGCAAAAAAATCATAAGTTGATCTATCTTTCCACTCAAAACATTAATTTCTTCTATAGCATGAACCTTTTTACTAGTAGATCTTTTGGTGTGGCATTGAGAATAATTAACCATAATATTATCTAGGAGTTTGGTAGCTTCTCCTAAAGTGATTTCCATAAAAGTGCCTCCCGCGACTGAATCTAAAAGATTTCTAGAAGAAAAATTCAATCCAGCATAAAAAATTTGTATGATCATCCACAAATTCAAACCATGTGTAAGGCAATTATGTAACGCCCCGGATGTAACCTACCATATTTGTACTCCAACTCTTGCCATTTTCGGCTCTAAGTTATGATATTCCCTCGTGGTTGGGTTTTATCTTCGTTTTGCATTTTGTCCAGGTCATGCATTTCATATCATGGCATCATGTGCATCGCATTTTGCACACGTGTTCATCTCATGCATCCGAGCATTTTCCCCGTTGTCCGTTTTGCAATCCGGCACTCCTACGTCCTCCGGCGCCCCCTTTTTTCTCTTTTCGTGTGCAGGTGTTACACTTTCTCGGAATGGTCGGAGATTTGCCAAGCGGCCTTGGTACACCACCGGTAGACCGCCTGTCAAGTTTCGTGCCATTTGGAGTCCGTTTGACACTCCAACGGTTAACCGGGGTACCGTAAAGGCCTCGTGTGTGTTGCAGCCCAACACCCCTCTGAATTGGCCCAATAACCCATCCAAAACCCCTCCATCCTCTCGGCCGTTCGATAACGATCGCGTGGCCGAAAACAGCTCCCCATTTGGATTCCCCTAGCTCCCTCTAGCTATACAAACGTCTCCTCCTCCTCCTCCATTCCAGGTCCAAAACCCTGATTTTCGTCCCCCGCCGCCACCGGACGTGTCCGCCGGCGCCGAACACGACCGCCTCCGCCACCCGCGCCTAACGCACGCCACCACATGTCCCCGCCACCACCTCTTCGCCGTCGGCCCGCGGGGCCCAGATCCGGCCTGCGGGGCCCGAGCTGCCGCCGCCCCGACCGCGGGAGCCGCGCGCCCGAGCTCTCGCGGCTCCTCGCCGCTACCACGCGCCCCAGCGCCGCCCACCTTGCCGCATCGCCTGGATCGCCGCCCGCCGGCGGAACTCCGGCAACCCCGCTCCAGCACTGCCCAGCTCCGCCCGGTGCGTCGCCCCGCGCCTCTCCGTCGACCGGCGGCGCCCCGTTGCGCCTCCGCAGATCAAGCTCCAGCGAGCCCCCTCCACGCTCCGGCCATCTCCCTCCTCTCCGGCGAGCACTCTAGTGAACCTCGGTTCGCGCGCCACCCAGATCCGGATCTGAGAAACCCTAGGGTTGACCCCTGTTTTTTTCTCTAAGTCATTTTTTCTACATTCTGAAGCTCTGTTCATCATGCCACAACTCTGTCATCGTAGCTCCGTTTCTTACGCATAATATATCAAAATGTTCATATGGATGTGCTCTTCATTTTGTTCCATTATGACATGCTAGTTTGAACACATCTTGATGCCCAAATTGTTGATGTAAGAGTGCTATAAAATGTTAGTTCCTGTTACTTAGCAGATTATGAGCATTTGTCATTTTTGCTACAATTGTTGTGTGCTGCATATGGGCATGAGCTCTACATGTATTTGGGGCTATGGTATGCCATCTTTACAAGGGTGTATGCCATGTATTTTTGTGATCAATGTGGTGACTAGCACAAGCATGCAAAGTAGATCTCGTGATATTGCTGTTTTCAAGGACATAGAATTTCAGTCATTTCCCTACTGTTATTTTTATGCCATGTATTCGTGTTGCTATAGTGAGATCCATGCTTCTTTTGAGTATGTTGAGTAAGGATGATTTGAGAATATGGTTGTGCTCTATCCATCCATGTCCCTGTTTGCATTTATGGAGTGCCCTAGCATGACACAATCTTTCTCTACTTTTTCTATAAAATGTTCCTAGAAGATTGTTTACGTGTTAATCAATTTTGCCAAGGTTGTTGTAGTTGATCCGTGCATGCTATGAGCTCGTTCTTGCTTTGGTTAGCTTCATGAACATGTCTTCTTGCTGGTTCTATGCTTATCTTGTCATGCAATGCCTTGTGTTGAGTGAATCGAGCTCGCAAAGAGGCCTTCATAATTCTGTTTTTGCCATGTCCAGTTTTTTGCTAAGTCTGAATCTGTTAACGTAACTTGCTATGTTTACATGGGTTCCATCATATCTTCTGATCCTTTTTGGCTTATGGTCGGTAAAGGACTTTTGTTATATGCTTTGAGTAGATTCATGCCATGTCTTTTATTGCTATGTTATGTTCCTGTAGCATGTCATTATCTTGCTCTAAACATTGCTTCTGGATGTTAATTCCTGACATGTTAGTATTTTCACGAAGTCTGTGAGGCTGATATCTTTGCACTTTTGCCATGCTTGTTTGAACCGGCTCTTTTGTGATTTAGCCATAGCTCAGTGTTCATCTTTTGTCAAGCATCCTGAGTAGATCACTGCCATGTGCTTTATTGCTATCTTGGAGTGCAGTAGCTTAGTTTATTGTTGCATTCTAGATGGCATCGTGTTGTTAATCGTAGAATTGTGCCATTATTGTTTTGCTTGCCATTTGCAAACCGTGCATCCGTTTCCGGTGATCTTCATATCGATTTCGACCGAAATCAACTCACCTTTCTAGAGATGCACTTGGTTTGCCAAGTTTATGCCTGGTGCAATGTTTTCCTTCCGGAGCACGCATATGCATTGCATATCACATCCCGCATATCATGCCATGTTTTGCATCATGTTGTTTGCGCATTGCACCGTGGTTGATTGTGGTTTCCTTTGCTTGTGTTCTTGCCATGGGTAGAGCCGGGATACGACTTTGTGATCGGGAAACCCGTCGAGTACGCTTACGAGGATCAAGTTTTCTTCAACTCAGAGAACTTTGCAGGCAAGATGACCATACCCTCGAAATCACTTCTATCTTTGCTTGCTAGTTGCTCGCTCTATTGCTATGTTGCGATACCTACCACTTGCTATATCATGCCTCCCATATTGCCATGTCAAGCCTCTAACCCACCTTGTACTAGCAAACCATTGTTTGGCTATGTTACCGCTTTGCTCAGCCCCTCTTATAGCGTTGCTAGTTGCAGGTGAAGATGGAGTTTGTTCCTTGTTGGAACATGATTATTGTTGTGATATCATTATTATATCTTGTTTGCATTAATGCATCTATACGCTTGGTAAAGGGTGGAAGGCTCGGCCTTATGCCTGGTGTTTTGTTCCACTCTTGCCGCCCTAGTTTCCATCATACCGGTGTTATGTTCCTTGATTTTGCATTCCTTACGCGGTTGGGTTATAAGGGGAACCCCTTCACAGTTCGCCTTGAATAAAAATCCTCCAGCAAGGCCCAACCTTGGTTTTAGCATTTTTCACCTAAGCCATTTTCCCTTGGGGTTCGCGGACTCAAGGGTCATCTTTATTTTAAGCCCCCGGGCTAGTGCTCCTCTAAGTGTTGGTCCAAAACAAAGCCACTTGCAGCGCCACCTCGGGGAAACTTGAGTGTTGGTTTTAGTTCTACATAGTGTTTATCCGGTGTGCCCTGAGAACGAGATATGTGCAGCTCCTATCAGGATTTGTCGACACATCGGGCGGCTTTGCTGGTCTTGTTTTACCATTGTCGAAATGTCTTGTAACCAGGATTCCGAGTCTGATTGGGTCTTCCTGGGAGAAGGAATATCCTTCATTGACCGTGAGAGCTTGTGATGGGCTAAATTGGGACACCCCTGCAGGGTTTTGAACTCTCGAAAGCTGTGCCCGCGGTTATGGGTAGATGGGAATTTGTTAATATCCGGTTGTAGAAAACCTGACACTTAACTTAATTAAAATGAATCAACAGCGTGTGTAGCCGTGATGGTCTCTTTTCGGCGGAGTCCAGGAAGAGAACACGGTCTCGTGTTATGCTTGAACGTAAGTAGTTTCAGGATCACTTCTTGATCTTTATAGCTTCGCGACCGTGGTTTGCTTCTCTTCTCGCTCTCATTTGTGTAAGTTAGCCGCCAGATATGCTAGTGCTTGCTGCAGCTCCACCTCACTACCTTTTCCTACCATAAGCTTAAATAGTCTTGATCGCGAGGGTGTGAGATTGCTGAGTCCCTGTGACTCATAGATTACTTCCAAAAACCAGATGCAGGTTCCGATGATGCCAATGTAGGGGATGCGACCGAACTCAAGTGGGAGTTCGACGAGGATTCAGGACGTTACTATGTTTCCTTTCCGGACGATCAGTAGAGGAGCCCAGTTGGGGCGATCGGGGATCTATGCATTTGGGGTTGTCCTTCTTTCTTTGGTTCCGTAGTCGGACCTTGATTGTATTCTGGATGATGTAGTGCTATATTTATGTATTGTGTGAAGTGGCCATTGTAAGCTAACTCTTTATCCCTTTCTTATTCGGTACATGGGATGTGTAAAGATTACCCCTCTTGCGACATGCCTACTATGTGGTTATGCCTCTAAGTCGTGCTCCGAGACATGGGAGATATAGCCGCATCGTGGGTGTTACAAGTTGGTAATCAGAGCCTTCCTCGACTTAGGAGCCCCCTACTTGATCGAATCGCTGGCGTTGTTGAGTCTAGAAAAATGTTTTGAGTCTTATAGGATTATATATATATCAGAGAGTAGGATTCATTTTACTCCTCAGTCCCTTCGTCGCTCTGGTGAGGCCTCCCGACGTAGAGTTTTGACTCTTCTCTTCTCAAATTTCACTAAAAAAATTTAGGATCACGCAGGTATCTTGGAATCATTTCTATGGTTTTGTGATGAGAACATTGTTCTTGGTGCCTCCTGACATTTAGGGGTTGTGGCAGTGTCCCAGGGAGTTGAGCTCCGAGGTGTTGTCGTCACAATTTTATCGTTGCAGTTCTGGTAAACCTGAGTTCGCCGACATCGAAAGTCTCCTTTATGCAGTTGTTCGTGAGATAACCTCAACGCCACCCAGTACTGGGGCGAAAGTTCGGGAGTATTTCCATAACTCGTATAACGGATGCTTTTCGAAGGTTGAGGTAAATGATTTCTGAAGGTTTCTTGGTTATGTGTTGAACAATGGATATAGCTGGATGTAGGATTTGCTAGTTTTGGGTGAGATATTATGCTTCCCCTGTATCCCCAACAACTAATTGCATAACCAGAAAGTTTCGGGAGTTTCATAGGTGGGAATTCATGTAGCTCTATTATTTCTTTCCGCAGATATTTGGTTTGTGATTGGATAATCCTTACCAATTATTTGTTCATATCCGTACCTTGTTGTTTTATTCATCTATCTCTATCTAAGTGGCTTCTCAACTTTATGGAAGTGTGATCATTTACTTTGGAATTCATTCCTTCAGTCTTGTTCGAATGTTAAGGCTATATGTTGCAAATTTCGATCCATTGATTCAGCTTGGATATTGGTCTTTCAAGATTCTAACGGATGTCAACCTCTTCAGGATGGCTCCTCCAACGCGTCAGAATCCGGAACCTCCGCCACCACCTCCACCTCCGGAGGCATGGAAAGCTGATCATGGCCGCCACCAAAGCCAACACGCAGATGCTTTTGCAACTCTTGCAAGAGAGTAACCAAGGAAATCAAGGCCAAGGCAACAATCAAGCTCAGTTTGCTACCCTCAATCAGTTCCTCGCAAACCAACCGAAGTCCTTCAGTAACTGTGTCGAGGCCACCGACGCTGACGATTGGCTCGTGGATATCTGCAAACATTTTGAATGTAGCAACGTCAGGCCCGAGGACTTTGTCAAGTTTGCTTCGTTCCAACTCAAAGACCAAGCTGCTGAGTGGTATCAACAATACAAAGATTCCAGAGGAGGTCGTGTGATTACCTGGGATGATTTCCGCCGAGACTTCAAAGCTCACCACATTCCTCAAAGTGTTGCTGAGAGTAAGCGCGAGGAGTTCCGCAATCTCAAGGAAGGCAGTATGTTTGTTTACCAATACAACATCATGTTTCAGAGGCTCGCTCACTTTGCCAAACAAGACGTCCCTGACGAGAAGAGCATGGTTTATCAATTCAGAGGTGGCCTCAGAGAAAATCTGCAACTAGATCTCGTGCTTTTTGAGCCGACCAAGTATGATGAGTTCTACAACATGGCATTAAAGCAAGAGGCCACTTAGCTCAAGTGCGATGCTTGTAAGAAGAGAGTCAGGGATGCAACTCAATCGTCTTGTTCATCTTAAGTGGAAGCTAAGCAACAGAAGTTTTGGTTGCCTCCTCCTCCTCCGTTCCACCAGCCTTATCAACAGAAGAGTAAAGGTGGCAATGGATCTTCCCACCCACCCAACCCAGGCTATTAGAACAAAGCTTCATCTCATGCTCCAAGGTCAAGTGCTCCGTACCACCGTCTGCTCTCAGAGGTTAGTTGCAACAAGTGTCAGCAGAAAGGGCACTATCCGAACAAATACTTCAACCAAAGGCGCCTTCTACCTCCTCCTCCTGTGAGATCTGCCAGCAATGCAGTGGTCAAGCATAATCCCAAGTTTGCAAAGGTCAACATGATGAACGCAGCTCAGGCAGAGGACTCTTCAGAAGTAATCATGGGTAACCTTCCTGTTAATGATATTCCTGCAAAAGTGTTGTTTGATACTAGTGCATCGTTTTCTTTCATTTCAAGACCTTTTGTTGCCAAGCATGAGTTTGTGACCGAAAATATTCCTTTCCCATTGAAGATTGTGTCCCCGGGTAAGCAAATGCCATCTAACAATTGCGTCCCGGACGTGTCTATCAAGATGGGTGACTATAAGTTTCTGTCTTCTCCTATTGTTCTTGGTGACTCGGATATTGATCTAATTCTCGACATGCACTGGCTTTCTAAGCACAAGGCTCATCTTGATTGTGCTGCCAGGAATATTCAATTGACACTCGTCTGAGGATGTGATCATCTATGCCACTTGTGACGATACCATTCGACTGTTTTCTCTCAATGAGAAGGGCGAGTTGAATGCCATCTCTCAGATTCCAGTCATTTGTGAATATCAAGACGTCTTTCCAGGAGAGCTTCCAGGAATGCCTCCTCACCGGCCAGTTGAATTCGTCATTGATCTTGAGACTGGCACGGAACCTGTTTGCAAACGTCCTTACAAGCTTGGACTAGAAGAGTTGAAGGAGATGAAGAAACAACTCGATGCACAAGAGCATATGGGTCTGGTCCGACCGAGTTCTTCTCCATGGTGTTGTGGTGTTCTTTTTGTCAAGAAGAAGGATAGGACGGACCGACTCTGCGTCGACTACCGTCCATTGAACAAGAAGACCATAAAGAACAAGTACCCACTTCCCAACATCAATGAGCTATTCGAGCAGCTCAAAGGTGCCCAAGTATTCTCCAAGCTTGACCTTCGTATGGGTTATCATCAGATTCGCACTCGTGCACAAGATATCCCCAAGATAGCATTCAGAACAAGCTATGGTTCTTATGAATATACTTTCATGTCTTTCGGCCTTATCAATGCTCCTCCAACGTTCTCTCGCATGATGAACTTCATCTTCATCCCTTACACTAATGATTTCGTCTTGGTGTATCTCGATGATATTTTGGTCTTTTCCAAGAATAAGGAGGATCATGCCAAGCATTTGAGATTGGTGCTGGACAAACTCAGAGAACATCAGTTCTATGTGATGTTTTCAAAGTGTGAGTTTTGGCTCGATGAGGTTCTCTACCTTGGGCATATCATCTCTGCCAAAGGCACTGCTGTTAATCCTGAGAAGGTGTCTGCAATTGTGAATTGGGAACCGCCTCAGAATGTCAAGCAGCTCCGCAGCTTTCTTGCGCTTGCAAGCTATTGTCGAAGATTCATTGAGAATTTCTCTAAGATTGCAAAGCCTCTTTCCAACCTCCCCCAGAAGCATGTGAAGTATGTCTGGACGCCTGAATGTGACATCGCTTTCAACACCCTCAAAGAGAAGTTAGTCACAGCTCCAGTTCTGACTCCTCCTGATGAATCCAAACCATTCAAAGTTTTCTGTGATGCTTCCCTGCAAGGCCTTGGTGCTGTGTTAATGCAAGAGAAGAAAGTTGTGGCCTATACCTCTCGCCAGTTGAAGCCCAACGAAAAGAACTACCCCACTCATGACCTTGAGTTGGTGGTAGTTGTCCATGCTCTTTTAACATGGAGACATCTCTTGTTGGGAAGGGAAGTGGACATCTTCACTGATCATAAGAGTCTCAAGTACATCTTCACTCAGTCCAACCTCAACCTCATGCAGACTCGTTGGGTCGAAATGATTCGAGAGTATAATCCAAGTATTGAATATACTCTAGGCAAGGCCAATGTCATTGCTGACGCTTTGAGCAGGAAGGCTTACTGCAACAATTTGATTCTCAAGCCCTTCCAACCAGATCTTTGTGAAGCTTTCGACGAACCTAATCTCGAAGTTATTCCTCAAGGATTTCTTGCCAACCTCCAAGTCTCTCCTACTTTGGAAGATCAAATTCGTGAGGCACAACTTCTTGATGCAATGGTGAAGAAGGTGAAGATTGGTATTGCCAAGAGCCAACCCAAGTACAAGTGCTATCGCCTTGATGACAAAGATACTCTTTTCTTCGAGGATCGAATTATTATTCCTAAAGGTGACCTTCGTAAAGTCATTATGAACAAGGCTCACAATTCACCCCTATCTATTCATCCTAGAAGTACAAAGATGTACCATGACCTCAAGCAGTCGTATTGGTGGACTCGAATGAAGCGAGAAACTGCTAAGTTCGTCAATGAATGTGATGTCTGCAGAAGAGAGAAAGCAGAACACCAACGGCCAGCTGGTCTCCTCCAACCTCTTGCCATTCCAGAATGGAAGTTTGACCATATTGACATGGACTTCGTGACTGGATTCTCCAAGTCCAAGCGTGGCAATGATGCTATCTTTGTTGTCATCGACAAGCTTACAAAGTGGCTCGTTTTGTTCCTATCAAAGAATCTATCACAGCAACTCAGTTGGCAGAGCTATATACCTCCAGGATTGTCTCCTTGCACGGCATTCCGCAATTGATACCTTCAGATCATGGAAGCATCTTTACCTCTAAGTTCTGGGACTCCTTGTAGAAGGCCATGGGCACCAACATTCGCTTCAGCACAACCTTTCATCCTCAAACTAGTGGACAAGTCGAGCAAGTAAATCAAATTCTTAAAGATATGCTCAGGGCTTGTGTCATTTCTTTCGATATGAAGTGGGAAGATTGTCTTCCATATGACGAGTTCTCCTACAACAATAGCTTCCAAGCGAGTTCAGGCAAGGCCCCATTCGAGATTCTCTATGGTAGAAAGTGCCGCACTCCTCTTAATTGGTCAGAGATTGGTGAACGCCAACTTCTTGCCAATGACTTAATCACAGAGGCTGAAGAAATGTGCAAAGTCATCCGTGAAAATCTCAAAGCCGCGCAATCGCGCCAGAAGAGTTACTATGAGAGCAAGCATCGTGACTTGGCTTTCGAGATCGGAGACCATGTCTACCTCCGCATCTCTCCAATGAAAGGTACTCGTCGCTTCAGTATCAAAGGGAAGCTTGCCCCTAGATGCGTCGGTTCTTTCAAGATCATTGGCAAAAGAGGCGATCTCGTCTATCAACTTGAGCTTTCGTTCAACTTTGCAAACGTGCAGGACGTGTTTCATGTGTCACAGCTTCGCAAGTGTTTCAAGACTCCTGACTGCACCATCAACTTCGAAGAGATTGATCTCCAAGAAGACCTGTCTTATCATGAGCATCCCGTTGCTGTCCTTGAAGGAACTGAGCACAAGACTCACAACAAGTCTATCAAATTCCTAAAAGTGAAGTGGTCACATCATTCCGACCGAGAAGCCACCTGGGAACGCGAGGACCACCTCCATTCCAAATATCTGGAGTTCTTCCAGTCCTAGATCTCTGGACGAGAAGCTTTCATAGTGGTGGAGTGTTGTAACGCCCCAGATGTAACCTACCATATTTGTACTCCAACTCTTGCCATTTTTGGCTCTAAGTTATGATATTCCCTCTTGGTTGGGTTTTGTCTTCATTTTTCATTTTTTTCCAGGTCATGCATTTCATATCATGTCATCATGTGGATCACATTTGGCATATGTGCTCATCTCATGCATCCGAGCAATTTCCCCGTTGTCCGTTTTGCAATCCGGCACTCCTACGTCCTCCGGCGCCGCCTTTTGTCTCTTTCCGTGTGCGGGTGTTAAACTTTCTCAAAATGGACCGAGATTTGCCAAGCGGCCTTGGTACACCACCGGTAGACCGCCTGTCAAATTTCGTGCCATCTGGAGTCCGTTCGATACTCCAACGGTTAACCGGGGAACCGTAAAGGCCTCGTGTGTGTTGCAGCCCAACACCCCTCCAAAGTGGCCCAATAACCCATGCAAAACCCCTCCATCCTCTCGGCCATTCGATCACAATCGCGTGCCCGAAAACCGCTCCCCAGTTGGACTCTCCTAGTTCCCTCTAGCTATAAAAACGTCTCCTCCTCCTCCATTCTGGGTCCAAAACCCTAATTTTCAGCCCCCGCCGCCACCGGACGCGTCTGCCGGCGCTGGACACATTCGCCTCCGCCACCCGCGCCTATCGCACGCCGCCAAGTGTCTCCGCCACCACCTCTTCTCCGCCGGCCCGCGGGGCCCGAGCCGCCGCCGCCCCAACCGCGGGAGCCCGGCGCTCGAGCTCTCGCGGCTCCTCGCCGCAAAAACACGCCCCAGCGCCGCCCACCTTGTTGCATCTCCTGGATCGCCGCCCACCGGCGGAACTACGGCCACCCCACTCTAGCGACACCCAGCTCCACCCGGAGCGTCTCCCTGTGCCTCTCCATTGAGCGATGCCGCCCCACTGCTCCTCCGTAGATCAAGCTTCGGTGAGCCCCCTCCATGCTCCGGCCATCTTCCTCCTCTCCAGCGAGCACTCCAGTGAACCTCGGTTCACGCGCCGACCAGACTTGGATCTAAGAAACCCTAGGGTTGACCACTATTTTTTTCTCTAAGTCATTTTTTTCTACATTCTGAAGCTCTGTTCATCATGCCATAACTCTGTCATCATAGCTCCGTTCCTTGCGCATAATATATCCAAATGTTCATCTGGATGTGCTCTTCATTTTGTTCCATTGTGCCGTGCTTGTTTGAGCCCATCTTGATGCCCAAATTGTTGATGCAAGAGTGCTATAAAATCTTAGTTCCTATTACTTAGCAGATTATGAGCATTTTTCATTTTTGCTACAATTATTGTGTGCTGCATATGGACATGAGATCTACATATGTTTTGGGCTATGCTATGCCATCTTTACAGGGGTGTATGCCATGTATTTTTGTGATCAATGTAGTGACTAGCACAAGCACGCAAAGTAGCTCTCGTGATATTGCTGTTTTCAGGAACCTGATACAACCATATGATCATTTCCCTGCTGTAATTTTTATGCCATGTATTCATGTTGCTACACTAAGATCCATGCTTCTTTTGAGTATGTTCAGTAAGGATGATTTGAGCATATGGTTGTGCTCTATACATCCATGTACCTGTTGTGCATTTATGGAGTGCCCTAGCATGACTCAATATTGCTCTACTTTTGCTATAAAGTGTTCCTGGCAGATTGTTTACGTGTTAATCAATTTTGCCAAGGTTATTGTAGTTGATCCATGCGTGCTATGAGCTTGTTCTTGCTTTGGTTAGCTTCATGAACATGTCTTCTTGCTGGTGCTATGCTTATCTTGTCATGCAATTCCTTGTGTTGAGTGAATCAAGCTCGCAAAGAGGCCTTCATAATTCTGTTTTTGCCGTGTCCAGTTTTTTACTAAGTCTGAATCTGTTAACATAACTTGCTATGTTTACATGGGTTCCATCATATCTTTTGTTCTTTTTGGCTTATGGTCAGTAAGGGACTTTTGTTATATGCTTTGAGTAGATTCATGCCATACCTTGTATTGCTATGTTCTGTTCCTGTAGTGTGTTGTTATCTTGCTCTAAACATTGCTTCTTGATGTTAATCCTGAGATGTTACTATTTTCACTAAGTCTGTGAGGCTGATATCTTTTGCACTTTTGCCATGCTTGTTTGATCCTGCTCTTGTATGATTTAGCCGTAGCTCAGTGTTCATTTTTTGTCAAGAATCTTGAGTAGATCACTGCCATGTTCTTTGTTGCTATGTTGGAGTGCAGTAGCTTAGCTTATTGTTGCATTCTAGATGGCATCGTGCTGTTAATCGCAGAATTGTGCCATTATTGTTTTGCTTGCCATTTGCAAACCGTGCATCCGTTTCCGGTGATTTTTATATCGATTTCGACCGAAATCAGCACACCTTTCCAGTGGCGCACTTGGTTTGCCAAGTTGATGCCTGGTGCAATCTTTTCCTTCCACAGCACACATATGCATTACATATCACATCCCGCATATCATGCCATGTTTTGCATCATGTTGATTGCGCATTGCACCGTGGTTGATTGTGATTTCCTTTTCTTGTGTTCTTGCCTTGGGTAGAGCCGGCAGACGAGTTCGTGATCGAGGAACCCGTTGAGTACGCTTACGAGGATCAAGTTTTCGTCAACTCGGAGAACTTTGCAGGCAAGATGACCATACCCTCGATATCACTTCTATCTTTGCTTTCTAGTTGCTCGCTCTATTGCTATGTCACGATACCTACCACTTGCTATATTATGCCTCCCATATTGCCATTTCAAGCCTCTAACCCACCTTGTCCTGGCATACCGTTGTTTGGCTATGTTACCGCTTTGCTCAGCTCCTCTTATAGCATTGCTAATTGCAGGTGAAAATGGAGTTTGTTCCTTGTTGAAACATGATTATTGTTGGGATATCATTATTATATCTTGTTTACATTAATGCATCTATACACTTGGTAAAGGGTGGAAGCCTCGGCCTTATGCCTGGTGTTTTGTTCCACTCTTGCCACCCTAGTTTCCGTCATACCGGTGTTATGTTCCTTGATTTTGCGCTCCTTACAAGGTCGGGTTATAATGGGAACCCCTTCACAGTTCGCCTTGAATAAAACTCCTCCAGCAAGGCCCAACCTTGGTTTTACCATTTGTCACCTAAGCCTTTTTCCCTTGGGTTTCGCAGACTCAAGGGTCATCTTTATTTTAAACCCCCGGGCTAGTGCTCCTCTGAGTGTTGGTCCAAAACAGAGCCACTTGCAGCGCTACCTCGAGAAAACTTCAGGGTTGGTTTTAGTTGTATGTAGTGTTCATCCGGTGTGCCCTGAGAACGAGATATGTGAAGCTTCTATCGGGATTTGTCGGCACATCGGGCGGCTTTGCTGGTCTTGTTTTACCACTATCGAAATGTCTTGTAACCGGGATTCCGAGTCTGATTGGGTCTTCTTTGGAGAAGGAATATCCTTCGTTAACCGTGAGAGCTTGTGATGGGCTAAGTTGGGACACCCCTGCAGGGTTTTCAACTTTCGAAAGTCGTGCCCGCGGTTATGGGCAGATGGGAATTTGTTAATATCCGGTTGTAGAAAACCTGACACTTAACTTAATTAAAATGAATCAACAACATGTGTAGTCGTGATGGTCTCTTTTCTTCGGAGTCTGGGAAGAGAACACGGTCTCGTGTTATGCTTGAACGTAAGTAGTTTCAGGATCACTTCTTGATCTTTATAGCTTCTCGACCGTGCTTTGCTTCTCTTCTCGCTCTCATTTGTGTAAGTTAGCCACCAGATATGCTAGTGCTTGTTGCAGCTCCACCTCACTACCTTTTCCTACCCATAAGCTTAGATAGTCTTGATCGCGAGGGTGTGAGATTGCTGAGTCCCCGTGACTCACAGATTACTTATAAAACCAGATGGAGGTGCCGATGATGCAAGTGTAGGGGACACGACCGAACTCAAGTGGGAGTTCGACGAGGATTCAGGACGTTACTATGTTTCCTTTCCGGACAATCAGTAGAGGAGCCCAGTTGGGGCGATCGGGGATCTATGCATTTGGGATTGTCCTTCTTTATTTGGTTCCGTAGTCGGACCTTCATTGTATTCTGGATGGTGTAATTCTATATTTATGTATTGTGTGAAGTGGCGATTGTAAGACAACTCTTTATCCCTTTATTATCTAGTACAAGGGATGTGTAAAGATTACCCCTCTTGCGACATGCCTACTATGCGGTTATGCCTCTAAGTCGTGCTCTGACACATGGGAGATATAGCCGCATCGTGGGTGTTACAAATTACGTATCATTAATTTCATCCTCTCCCAAGCTTGTGCAACATGCTCATGATCAAGTTGCTTAAAATCCATAATATCGTTTCTAAGGGATATGATCTTAGCGGGAGGAAAATACTTAGAGATAAAAAGCATCTTTGCACTTGTTCCATGTAACAGCCTCGATTTTTGCCCTTCTCTTTCTCCTTTGATTTTCTGTGATTTCTTGTTTTGATTTTGCTTTTCCATGGCTATGAGGGTCTGAAACTTGGGAAGATCATGTCTTCCCAGGTTTTCTAGTGGCTTGTCACCCTCATCATCATCTCAAGATCATCTCATTTCGATCGTTGACCTAACCCAAAATTCTTTTGTTGGTAATATTCCTTTTCTGATAAAGGGATAACCCTTAAAACCCTAGGTTGTGAAGCAACCTATATTTCTGTCACTCCTAAAATTCCCACATAATTCTAATAAATTTTTTGGGTCACATCTTCCTCAAATATGGCAAAATATTTCCTTGCCATATTAAAAAATAATCCTCCAATAATTATTTTCCTTTTCTGCCCTAAATGGCACTTTGCAAAGGAAGTGCTATTTATATTTTCTTGATTGACCCCAAACTTCTTGGACATATTTTCCTATCCATATCATTGGCTCATGCCAAAATTCAGCTCAATTTGCCTAGTAAATATTTTTCAGCAATTTTCCAAAGTTTCTGTCCAGGAAGGAACTTTGTGAAGGAGCTATATTCTAGGCATATCCAAATGAGTTTCTATTTTGCAGGGTCCTTCCTAGGGTCAAATAATGACTATACACCAAATATGAGCTCATGTAACTCATCTATGTGATCCCAGCTCCAAATCTTAGTTTCTGGTCAGATTTTTAGTTTGTGAAGCAACCATATTTTATATTGCTTCATTTGAGCTGAAACTTTACCTGGACAAGCTTCTACCTATATCAACTACTCCAAACAAGTTTTACCTCAATTGGTTGATCCAATTACCCTGTGTAATTTTCCAAGTTTCTGTCTAGAATAAAGCTTTGTGAAGCAAGTGCCACTTTGGTATTTCAAAATGGCATGAAATTTTTACAGCAGCTTCATATCATCATAAAACCCCTCTCTGCCAAATTTCAGCTCACATAGATCAAGTTTGTGAGTGCATTATCCAAATCCCAAATTTTAGCCAGTTTTGCACTTTCTACTGCAACCACCATCTAAACTCCTCCTCTTGGTCTGATATTTGGTGATCAGCATCACCTTATTGTGTGATCATCGCCAGACAAACTCTTTACCTTGTTACCCTGCTGGTTTAACCACAGCAAGTTACAAACTCCTTGTTACTGAATTACTTTTGGAGCTAAGTGCAAATCTCTTCTTTGCCCCTGGACCGATTTATTTCTTCAGTTGGACTAAGGGCACCAGGGTCCATCCACTGGACATGGTTGGCCATGCCAAAGAGCACCACTTGCGCCAGTGCGCACGGTGATCACGCTGGCGTCATGGCTGCAGGTTTGCTCTGGCTGGTTCCGGCCACTATGCTCGTCTCCTCCCTCCTCGTCTCGACCTCAATTCATGTCCTGGAGCTTCCCCGTGATAGACTGCATCGCCCTGCATCGATGCCTTGTCGTGGTTCCCCTTAAATGCCTCACAAACGCCATGCCCGTGCCGCCTCGGGCTGATGACCTCCATTAGAGCTTCTCATGAGCTTGCCCGTGAGGCTCTAGAGCCCTCCCCCGCGCCTATACAAGGACCCCCGAACCCCTCCGCACATCACCAGCCTCTCCCCGTTCCTCCTCCTCCACGAGAGTGCCTCTCCTCGTCGTTTTCTTCTTCGGCCACCATGACCTCGCCAGAGTTCGTCTTGTTTCTGACGAACCCGTGCTTCCTCTCGCCTCCCCTCCACGTCCACAAGCTCCTCCTCTCCACCACGAGCCGCCCCAACCCCTCTCCATCGTCGGGGACGGCCCGCATCGCCAGCAACCCCACAACCCACGCCGCTTTTGTCCTCCTCCGTCGCCGCGGCCTCCCCTCCTCCCCGCGCCACCTCGAGGGCCGTTTCCCCTCTAAATGGGCGCGGCAAGCCCCTCCGTAGCCGCCCGTGCCCTCCCCTTGGCCAGAGGTGGCCTGGGCCGGCCGCCCCCCTCGCCGCTTCCCTCCCCTGCCCTCTACTCTGTTCCATGAGAGGAACAGAGGCACGAGAGGAGGAAGACGACAATCGCTCGGCCCCTCCCCCTGCCCGTGGACCCCACCGGTAAGTGGCACAAGCCCGGTCCCAGTTGTTTTTAAGTGGAGACATTTTCTTGAAATGCGTTTTCACTTTATGAAAGTGTATTTCCCTCCTCTTTTATCGAAAAGACGTTTTCCCTTCAGGGAAGCGTGTTCTCTTCTTCTGCGGCTGAAAATACGTTTCCCTTTTTGGAAAATGTATTCGGCCTGAAGGCACGTTCAGTTTTCTCCCAAGGGCCTGTTTGCTGAAGTTTATTCATAGATTGGTCCCTGATCTTCTACACCTCATAAATTCGCAACCGTAACTCCGATTAGGTGAAACCAACGCTCACTTCTTCGTATCGTCGAGCTCTATATTTTGATAGCATTTTCACTAGGGGGTTTCACAGTGAAAATGAACATTTTGCCCTTGCCTCTAATCATCCCCCTGCGAGTATGTACCGTCCGACATTTCGTTATGCGGCTTCACTGCCCTTCTTCCTAGAGTCTCCGTCACCCCAGGCAAGCCGCAATACCCACTTGCATGATAGTCATGCAGCAGCCATGGTTTTCAACTTGAATATTTATTAAATGATTGCTTGTTTAATATATGGTTATCGTTGTTTCGGAAATGCTTCTAGGATTGTGCTTTCTTGATTGCTAGGTTGGTATGCACCTGGTTATCATGCCCTGCTAGTTGCTAGTATTACTTTCATGTCGCCATGCTTGATTGTAGTACATGTTGGGTTGGTCATGTTCTTCGGTGCATGACTAACGTCGGTTATCGAGTACTGTTAATATGTGTTGTTCTGTTGTTGTTAGTTGGTTAAGTGCAACCCGGTGATGTTATTGATGAGTTCTTGCATGTTATTTATGGTTGATGCTAGTGGTCATGTTATGTTATACTATGAGTA
The DNA here is from genome assembly GCF_056163025.1 of Triticum urartu. NCBI lineage: Eukaryota > Viridiplantae > Streptophyta > Magnoliopsida > Poales > Poaceae > Triticum > Triticum urartu. Next base: position 185,336,627 of record NC_141873.1, on the reverse strand, counting down.
GTGTTGCACATGTAATATTTATGCTCGTCATTTTGCGATGTTCGGTTGGAGATTATTTCATAGTCGATATGATGGACACTTATGTTGCATCCCGTGCTTATGTTGATATCATGTTCATGCATTGTAATTGCATCATGTTATTTTATCATGGCTCAGCATATTGCATTCAAGTTTAACCAAATTTAATTGAACTTGAACAACTGTTGGCTGAGTCATGGTGCCGACAGATCGAAACTGACCAGTGCAGCCAGCTTACCTTATGGGGGGGGTCCTAACTGGGTCTATTATCGTGCATCTCGCCGGTGCCTCCCACGAGGGAAGGTTATGGGCGTGCTTATCCTAGCCCGGTAAGCAGACATAACCTTGTGTGCCCGTTGTTTTTATGGATCCAGTCCCCATGAGGGAGTTTTCCCCGTGAGGGAGTTTGACCACGACGGTGGTGGGGTGTCTTTGGTACACACGGGGCCACCCAGGACTAGCCCAGTTGGGAGTGGGTCGGAGTGGCCGGGAGAGTGTCATGACAATAGATCGGTTTTGTGGGAACGCCGTTGGTCCACCCGAATGAGAGTGCGAGGCCATGGGTTAAATGGTGTTGGTATAGTGTGCTACCTCTGCAGAGTGTATATTAAACTATCGATAGCCGCACCCGCAGATAAGGCCCCAGTTCGTGTCGGTCCCACCATGAGTCAACAGTATTAATAATAACTTGATTAATTACAACCCCGGTTTGATGATGAGATAAGTGGTTATGATCGCCGTAAGGATCACTGTTTGAGACCAAGTGTTGGTCATGGTTGTGATCGCCAGAATGATCACTGTGGTATCGAGGATACCGAGTTGTTGGATATTCGTGATCTTTGCGAGAATCATGGGTAAAGATCAAGCTCCTGAGATGATCGTGTAATGTCCGAGGTGGGTAAGTGATGCGCGTGATGGTTACAAGATAACCCGAGCAGAATAATTGGTGCATATAGTGTCATCATGTTGCATGCTAGTATCGTCAGATTTATATGTTCATGCTATGCTCATATTGTTCTAGCTGTATCAGGTTCATATTGCCTTTGGATTCTTAGTGGCTATTATGATTATTTTCATGATGGTATCTGGTATTATTTTGGAAGTATTACTTTGAATGTCATGGTGTTAATGCCATGTTATTCTGATGATCTCATATCAATTCCTACTTAACCTCTACTTGACATGATGTTGTTTGTCTTGAATGCTTCTAGTTATTGTCAGCTTGCAAGTACATTCAATGTACTGACCTGGCGTGTCATGCCAGCTTGCAGGTCGTGTCTGGATTACTTACTTGTTTGGTGTTGTTCCTATGTTCGCGAGCTAGGATAAATGTTCCAGCCAGAGTCCCTGCGGATTGGAGTGCATCATCACGGTTCGTTGTTCTGCTACCAGTAGTTGTTCCGCTGCTTCAAGTATTGTGCTGCTTGCATAGAGCAACTGAGGATGGCGTAGTGTCGCTGTGCCGATGTTATTCATTGTAATATCGGAGATCTTGTAATCATATTCGGGTTGGAATAAGAGAGTTGGTTTGTTCTATGCTAAGCAGTGCCATATTCTAGAAGACTTCACCTCAATCTCTAGGCTGGAATACGGGGCGTTCCAGTTTTCTATGAGCCGGGGTGCCACAACACTTGGTATCAGAGCAGGTCTGGCTGTCGAGCGTCCTAGTCCGCTGGAATGTTAGAAAATGGTAGCATAGGGTCTGGTTGTTGCCCTTGCTTGTTGCATTTGATTGTTGCATTTGTTTGCTGCATATAGTCTTATTGCGGTTACCATTAACCCTTGTTTCATGCGTAGATGGCGGTAAACTTCCATGAGTTCAGTGCTCTTCCCTTAGCTTCCGGTGTTGTTCCTATTGAGTTCAGTCCCACTCCTGCGCCTCTCAGCTTTGCCGCTCTCCTTGGCGACATGTTGCGTAGTATTTATCCCCTCGGAGATCCACCTCATTATCAAGTATTCCAGTTTTCTGCTGGAGGAAGAATTCGGGAATATGTTGCTCATGTTCATCTGTCAGCCCCGATTCCTGTCGGTAAGCGCACCTACAGTTTCCATGGTGGTTACGGCGCTACTCCTGAGCGTGTTGTTCAGCTCGCCGCAATGGCAGGAGTCACCGGTCTTCGTCACCAAGAGAGCATGGTGCAGGAGAACCGTGCTTATCAATATTATCCCACCATCGCCGAGAATCCTAGGCGAAGCCAATTTCCCTCCGTCAACCCTCAAGACGACTTGACTATCCTAGCCATGTCTCGTTACATGACGGCCGAGTGTCTTCTTATTTTTGAGTTAGTCCGAGACGCCATTCGGACCAGGAGATTGCTTGGTGTCACTTTACCTCAGTCTCCACCAGCTTCTCCAACTCCTCCGCCACGTCCATCTGGAGTTTCAGAGTCAGCGGTTCCACTCGCTACTCCCTTAGCTTCCTCGTCAGGTCGCGAGCGTTTGCTCAAGCGTAGGATGTAGTCCTTCGTGTAGCGCTTGCGCATCCGCTGTAGTATCATGCTTGTGTGTGTCTGTGTGGAGCAGCTTTGTATCATGTTTGTTGTGTGCTTTGTTGCAATAAATTGTTTTCTCGTGCTTCTTTGTTTTGAATCCTCGGTGTTACCCCCTTATGGAAATTTTTCATCGACCGACACCGAATCAGAAGGAGCCGTAAGCAGTACAGATATACACCAAGGAAGTCAGTTAAAATCAATGAGGTTTTCAGCCAACAACATTGTATTGCAGACATCCGTCTGGATACAAATTGTATTTTGATCAGACTTTCAGCAACAAGTACCTGTCAGAGACACACTTTATCACAACAAAGATTAAATCAGTAAGAGAACAAAATTGGATCAACAGTGCATTTAAAGTCAAAGGTATGGGCTATGCACAATGATTGAATTTGACACAAGTCAAAATCTAAATATTTCGACACCCAGAAGTCAGTCCAATTGCATGCTGAATTCGGTAAGGACAGTCAGACAATTCCTGTTATATCAATAATCAACTGCTGGACTGACAAATATATGTCATTCCCATCACCAAGAAAATCAGTCCCATCCTTCTCCACAACGTATTGACGAAGTGTACAAAGATAAGGTTCCCAGTCTGCATCGATGGGGTATGAATGGATTCCTATGCAAGATATTCAGTCTTCTCAATAAAATACTGCAAAAGCTTCTGGCATAAGGTACCGAGTCTTCCCTAGCAATGTCTTTAAGGGGGGAAGCTTATAAGGTACGGTACCCCGATTTCCTCAATAAGATATCCACTAAAGGCTTCGAGCTTAAGCCATCCAGTCTTCCTCAGCACGGTATCCCGATGGCTTCCAATGCAAGCTTCCCAGTATTCTTCTGTATGGCACTAATACAAGACATTAAATTATGAATTGTCAGCATATGGCAGTGTTTTCCAAGTGGCTGATCTGCAACAGTTTGGCCTGAAACAAAAACCAGTCAGAACAAAGGTATGCCTTGAGAATCAGATATTAGTTCATTCAGTATGCTGCCAAGTCCATGCAAGTATCTCAAGGAAGAATTCACGGTACACATCCGACAACCTCACCGGTTATTGACGAAACAAAAACTAGTGGGTGATGCCATAATCAACAAGTCTTGAAGGAAAGACCACATTCAGACCATAATCTTGGCAGTGATTATAAAAATCAGCCTCACAAGGTGACATTATTAACCCTGTCACTATCCGGCATAATCCACAACAGGATTGAGATCTGTATAACCACACGTGAGCCAGATAAGTATACCAAGGCTCAAAACCTTAACCAGACTAATGTATGTCGGTTATTATGTGAAAAATGTGGACGCCCAAGGCCGTCTTATTCCACGGCAAACCCAAGCAAATATCCACTCAAGAAGTACACTCCATTGTGGTACTGGACAGTTCAATATATTAACCTCAATACCCGCGATGGAACTTTGCACAGCCTGTTGTTCCCAGAGACATACTGGCAACAATGAAGAATCTGTGTGAAAACATATACATTGAGGATCGTTATCTCTCGCATAGGGGAAGCAATCAAAGGAATAGCTTGTGTAAATGGGATTCTTCGACAAGCTCACTGGCAGTTAAGTCTGCAAATCTTATCATCAGGAGATGGTGCATTTTTTTTCTCTATCAGTCGCGACAAGCGACAGTCAAACCTTTGGAACAACATGGATATTCAAGACTGTGAAGCCAGGAACTTGTGCAAGATCCGTTAGCAAAAATAGATATGATCCACATCACTATTTTGGAACCAGAAGGCATGTCTATATTCGAGGAATCCGATGCCTGGATAAAAGGGATTCGTTGCTCCACGGGAAGATACATTCCCCAACTTCATGGAATGTTCTCGGTACTCGATACTAGAATAATATTTTCAGCAAGGATCAATATCAAGTAGGACAAGCATGTCCGTAAAAATAATATTTTGGATGCTAGCTCAGCCAAAGAAAATTTTGAGGGATACCCGAGGTACGTCCTGACAGAATGTCTGATCCAGTGAAGCAACCCACCCCAGATCAAGACAATCAGTCAGATCCAATTCAGTGGAAATATTATGAATAAAAGAAACCTGGGTAGGAAACGGTTTCTTCAAGTTAGAAAGATTATTTAACCCCGAGGACGAGATTTCTTTAAGGGGGGAAGGTTTGTAACAGCCTGGATTTTTGCCCATTTCTTTCTCCTTTGATTTTCTGGGATTTCCTGTTTTGATTTGCTTTTCCATGGCTATGAGCGTCTGAAACTTGGGAAGATCATATCTACCTAGGTTTTCTAGTGGCTTGTCACCCTCATCATCATCTCAAGATCATCTCATTTCCATCCTTGACCTCACCCAAAATTCTTTTGTTGGTAATATTCCTTTTCTGATAAAGGGATAACCCTTAACACACTAGGTTGTGAAGCAACCTATATTTCTGTCACTCCTAAAATTCCCAAATAATTCTCATGAATTGTTTGGGTCACATCTTCCTCAAATATGGCAAAATATTTCATTGCCATATTCAAAAATAATCCTCCAATAACTCTTTTCCTATTCTACCCTAAATGGCACTTTGCAAAGGAAGTGCCATTTATATTTTCTTGATTGAACCCAAACTTTTTGGACATATTTTCCTGTCCATATCATTGGCTCATGCCAAAATTCAGCTCAATTTGCCTAGTAAATATTTTTCAGCAATTTTCCAAAGTTTCTGTCCAGGAAGGAACTTTGTGAAGGAGCTATATTCTAGGCATATCCAAATGAGTTGCAATTTTTCAGGGCCTTTCCTAGAGTCAAATAATAACTCTCCACCAAATATGAGCTCATCTAACTCATTTATGTGAGCCCAACTCCAAATCTTAGTTTCTCGTCAGATTTTCAGTTTGTGAAGCAACCATATTTTATATTGCTTCATTTGAGCTGAAACTTTACCTGGACAAGCTTCTACTTATATCAACTACTCCCAACAAGTTTTACCTCAATTGGTTGATCCAATTACCCTGTGCAATTTTTCCAAATTTCTGTCCAGAATGAAGTTTTGTGAAGCAAGTGCCACTTTGGTATTTCCAAATGGCATGAAATTTTTACAGAAGCTTCATATCATGATAAAACCCGTCTCTACCAAATTTCAGCTCACAGAGATCAAGTATGTTAGTGCATTATCCAAATCCCCAATTCTAGCCAGTTTTGCACTTTCTACTGCAACCACCATCTAAACTCCTCCTCTTAGTTTGATATTTGGTGATCAGCATCACCTTAGTGTGTGATCATCGCTAGACAAACTCTTTACCTTGTTACCCTGCTAGTTTAACCACAGCAAGTTACAAACACCTTGTTACTGAATTACTTTTGGAGCTAAGTGCAAATCTCTTCTTTGCCCCTCGACCGATTTATTTCTTCAGTTGGACTAAGGGCACCAGGGTCCATCCACTAGACATGGTTGGCCACGCCAAAGAGCGCCGCTTGCGCCAGTGTGCGTGGTGATCACGCTGGCGTCATGGCTGCAGGCATGCTCTGGCTGGTTCCAGCCACTATGCTCATCTCCTCCCTCCTCGTCTCGACCTCAATTCGTTTCCTGGAGCTTCCCCGTGATCGACTACATCACCCTGCATTGATGCCTCGTCGTGGTTCGCCTTAAATGCGTCACAAACGACATGCCCGTGCCGCGTCGGGCTGCTGACTCCATTAGAGCTTGTCGTGAGCTTGCCTGTGAGGCCCGAGAGCCCTCCCCGCGCCTATATAGGGACCCCCGAACACCTCCGCACCTCACTAGCCTCTCCCCATTCTTCCTCCCCCACCAGAGTGCCTCTCCTCGCCGTTTTCTTCTTCGGCCACCGTGACCTCACCGGAGTTTGTCTTGTTTCCGACAAACCCGAGCCTCCTCACACCTCCCCTCCACACCCACAAGCTCGTCCTCTCCACCGCGAGCGGCCCCAACCCCTCTCCATCGTCGGGGACGACCCGCATCGCCAGCAACCCCGCAACCCACGCCGCTTCTGTCCTCCTCCATCGCCGCAGCCTCCCCTCCTCCCCACGCCTCCTCGAGGGCCGTTTCCCCTCTGAACGTGCGCGGCAGGACACGCCGTAGCCGCCCGTGCCCTCCCCTTCGCCAGAGGTGTCCTGGGCCGGCCGCCCCCTCGCCGCTTCCCTCCCCTGCCCCCTACTCTGTTCCACGAGAGGAACAGAGGCACAGGAGGAGGAAGACGACGATCGCTCAGCCCCTCCCCCTGCCCGTGGACCCCACCGGTAAGTGGCACTAGCCCGGGCCAGTTGTTTTTAAGTGGAGATGTTTTCTTGAAATGCGTTTTCACTTTATGAAAGCATATTTCCCTCCTCTTTTATCCAAACTACGTTTTCCCTTCAGGGAAGCGTGTTCTCTTCTTCTGCGGCTGAAAATATGTTTCCCTTTTCAGAAAACGTATTCGGCCCGAAGGTACGTTCAGTTTTCTCCCGAGGGCCTGTTTGCTGAAGTTTATTCACAGATTGGTCCCTGATCTTCTACACCTCATAACTCCGCAACCGTAACTCCGATTGAGGTGAAACTAACGGTCAGTTCTTCGTATCGTCGAGCTCTATCTTTTGGTATCATTTTCACTAGGGGGTTTCATATTGAAAATGACCATTTTGCCCTTGCCTCTAATCAGCCCCCTCCGAGTACGTATCGTCCGACGTTTCGTTCCGTGGCTTCACCGCACTTCTCCCTGGAGTCTCCATCACCCCAGGCAAGCCACAATACCCACTTGCATGATACTCGTGCAGTAGCCATGGTTTTCAACTTGAATATTTATTAAATGATTTCTTGTTTAATATATGGTTATCGTTTTTTCAGAAATGCTTCTGGGATTGTGCTTACATGATTGCTAGGTTGGTATGCACCTGGTTATCATGCCCTGCTAGTTACTAGTATTACTTTCATGTTGCCATGCTTGATTGTAGTACATGTTTGGTTGGTCATGTTCTTCGGTGCATGACTAACGTCGGTTATCGAGTACTGTTAATATGTGTTGTTCTGTTGTTGTTAGTTGGTTAAGTGCAACCCGGTGATGTTATTGATGAGTTCTTGCATGTTATTTATGGTTGATGCTAGTGGTCATGTTATGTTATACTATGAGTAGTGTTGCACATGTAATATTTATGCTCGTCATTTTGCGATGTTCGGTTGGAGATTATTTCATAGTCGATATGATGGACAGTTATGTTGCATCCCGGGCTTATGTTGATATCATGTTCATGCATTGTAATTGCATCATGTTATTTTATCATAGCTCAAAATATTGCATTCAAGTTTAACCGGATTTAATTGAACTTGAACAACTGTTGGCTGAGTCATGGTGCCGCCAGATCAAAACTGACCAGTGCAACCATGCGTACCTTATGGGGGGTCCTAACTGGGTCTATTGTCATGCATCTCGCTGGTGCCTCCCACGAGGGAAGGTTATGGGCGTGCGTACCCTGGCCCTGTAAGAAGACATAACCTTGTGTGCACGTTGTTTTTATGGATCCGGTCCCCATGAGGAAGTTTTCCCCGTGAGGGATTTTGACCACGATGGTGGTGGGGTGTCTTTGGTAGACACAGGGCCACCCAGGACTAGCCCAGTTGGGAGTGGGTCGGAGTGGCCGGGAGAGTGTCATGACAATAGATCGGTTTTGTCGGAACGCCGTTGGTCCACCTGAATGGGAGTGCGAGGCCGTGAGTTCCGTGCGTGGGTGCAGTGTGCTAACTCTGAAGAGTGTATATTAAACTATTGATAGCCGCGCCCGCGGATAAGGGCCAAGTTCGTGTCGGTCCCACCGTGAGTCAACAGTATTGATAATAACTTGATTAATGACAACCCCAGTTTGATGATGAGATAAGTGGTTATGATCGCTATAAGGATCACGATTTGAGACCAAGTGTTGGTCATGGTTGTGATCGCCGGAATGATCACTGTGGTATCGAGGATAACGAGTTGTTGGATATTCGTGATGTTGTGCGAGAATCATGGGTAAAGATCAAGCTCCTTGTGGTTATTTAATGATTACTACGGTATTTTTTGTACCAAGCTTGATTTGATCCTGAGATGATCGTATAATGTCTGAGGTGGGTAAGTGATGCACGTGATGGTTACAAGATAACTCGAGCAGAATAATTGGTGCATATAGTGTCATCATGTTGCATGCCAGTATCGTCAGATTTATATGTTCATGCTATGCTCATATTGTTCTAGCTGTATCAGGTTCATATTGCCTTTGCATTCTTAGTGACTATTATGATTATTCATGATGGTATCTGGTATTATTTTGGAAGTATTACTTTGGATGTCATGTTGTTAATGCCATGTTATTCTGATGATCTCATATCAATTCCTGCTTAACCTGTAATTGCCATGCTGTTGTTTGTCTTGAATGCTTCTAGTTATTGTGAGCTTGCAAGTACATTCAATGTACTGACCTGGCGTGTCATGCCAGCTTGCAGGTCGTTTCTGCATTACTTGCTTGTTTGGTGTTGTTCCTGTATTTGCGAGCTAGGATAAACGTTCCAGCCAGAGTCCCTGGGGATTGGAGTCCATCATCGTCGTTCGTTGTTCCGCTGCCAGTAGTTGTTCCGCTGCTTCAAGTATTGTGCTGCTTGCATAGAGCAATTGAGGATGGCGTAGTGTCGCCGTGCCGATGTTATTCATTGTAATATCGGAGACCTTGTAATCATATTCAGGTAGTAATAAGAGAGCTGGTTTGTTTTATGCTAAGCTATGCCGTATTCCAGAAGACTTCACCTCGATCTCTGGGCTGGAATACGGGGCGTTCCAGTTTTCTCTGAGCCGGGGTGCCACATTCCAAGAATCGATACTATTTTTAGGCAAAGACGAAAATCATGTTTTAGCACTATCTCTAAGCGAAAACGGAAATAGCTTCAATTTAACAATATCATTATCCACATCTTTCTTCATTTGCATATCACACAAATCAACAAAGTTGTTTAGATGGGTAGCGGCATCTTCAATTGGAAGGCCAGAAAACAGATCTTTCATGACAAGATTCACCAAAACAGTATTAATTTCACAAGATTCAGCATCGGTAAGAGGAGCAATCAGAGTGCTAATAAAATCATTATTGTTGGTATTGGAAAAATCACACAATTTAGTAATTTCTTGATCCATTGTGACAAACAATCCAACACACAAGCACACAAGAAGCAAGTGAAAAAGAGGCGAACGGAAATAGATGGCAAATAAAACGGCAAGGGTGAAGTGGGGGAGAGGAAATCGAGAGGCAAATGGCAAATAATGTAATGCGAGGGATGAGAGTTTGTGATGTGTACTTGGTATGTCTTTACTTGTGCATAGATTTCCCCGGCAACGGCGCCAGAAATCCTTCTTGCTACCTCTTGAGCACTGCGTTTGTTTTCCCTTGAAGAGGAAAGGGTGACGCAGTAAAGTAGCTTAAGTATTTCCCTCAGTTTTTGAGAACCAAGGTATCAATCCAGTAGGAGACAACACGAAAGTCACCTTGCACCTACACAAACAAATAAGAACCTTGCAACCAACGCAAAAAAGGGGTTGTCAATCCCTTGACGGCCACTTGCAAAAGTGAGATCTGATAGGGATAACAAGATAAATATTTTTGGTATTTTTATGATATAGATTGACAGTAAAGATTGCAAAGTAAAATAGATTGGAAACTTATATGATGGAAAATATACCCCGGGGCCATAGGTTTCACTAGTGGCTTCTCTCAAGATAGCATAAGTATTACGATGGGTAAACAAATTATTGTCGAGGAATTGATAGAAAAGTGCATAATTATGAGAATATCTTTGCGTGATGATGTATATAGGCGTCATGTCCGCGAGAAGTAAACCAAAACGATTCTGCATCTTCTACTATTACTCCACACATCGACCGCTATCCAGCATGCATCTAGAGTTTTAAGTTCATAAGAACAGAGTAATGCATTAGGCAAGATGACATGATGTAGAGGGATAAGCTCAATCAATATGATATAAACCCCATCTTTTTATCCTTGATGGCAACAATACAATACATGCCTTGCTGCCCCTGCTGTCAATGGGAAAGGACACCGCAAGATTGAACCCAAAGCTAAGCACTTATCCGATTGCAAGAAAGATCAATCTAGTAGGCCAAACCAAACTGATAATTCGAAGAGACTTGCAAAGATAACAAATCATACATAAAAGATTTCAGAGAAGAATCAAATATTGTTCATAGATAATCTTGATCATAAACCATGAGCTCCACCGGAGAAGAATAAAATATTGTTCATAGATAATCTTGATCATAAACCCAGAATTCATCGGATCTCGACAAACACACCGCAAAAAGAATTACATCCAATAGATCTCCAAGAAGGTCCAGGAGAACTCTATATTGAGATTCAAAGAGAGAGAGGAAGCCATCTAGCTAATAACTATGGACCCGAAGGTCACTGGTAAACAACTCACACATCATCGGAGGCTATGGTATTGATGTAGAAGCCCTCCGTGATCGATTACCCCTTCGGCAGAGCTCCAGAAAAGGCCCCAAGATGGGATCTCTTGGGTACAGAAGGTTGCGGCGGTGCAAATAGGGTTTTGTGGTCCTCCTGGATGTTTTCGTGGTATATGGGTATATATAGGAGGAAGAAGTACATTGGTGAAGCTGCGAGGGGCCCACGAGGGTGAGGGCAGGCCCCTTGCCTCGTGTCCTCCTCGCTTGTTTATTGATGGCCACTCCAAGTCTCCAGGATCACGTTTGTTCCAAAAATAACTCTCCCGAAGGTTTCACTCCGTTTGGATTCCGTTTGATATTCCTTTTCTGCAAAACACTGAAATAGGCAAAAAAATAGCAATTTGCACTGGGCCTTTGGTTAGTAGGTTAGTCCCAAAAATAATATAAAAAGGTAAATTAAAGCCCATTAAAAATCCAAAACAGATAATATAATAGCATGGAAAAATCAAAAATTATAGATACGTTGGTGACGTATCATGCACGGGTAGCTGGATTGGATTTATATGTGCTAAATGTCTAGAAAATGCACATAATCCCCTAAATATGGTAAATGAGCCCAAAAAATGCCAAATTTGAACACGGTTATTTGCAGGGTGTATGTTCGTCGTAGAAAAATCTCCAGGGCATAGAACGAAAAAAAATTGGATTCCCTTTCAATCTTCAGGATTTCCCTCTCAAAAACATGGAACTTCCTCGGGGATGGTTCGATTTGTGAAGGGCGTGCATGATGACATAAGCCAAACCTTCTCAAATTTTTACTAGGGCATGGTGAGGTCATACCATGGCACCATGCCAGGCGTCATGTTTTTTAAGTATTTATTTCATTTTTTCTATAGTTGAAAACCCAACAAACAAACATTTGTGGTTGACCATTGCCACACATTTCATAAAAAATATGTCCATTCCTTGTAAAAGGCATGAGAATTTACTAAATGGCATGAGCATGGTTTTCTAGGCTGTTCTTGTGGACCCTTTCATTCACCGATTATTTGAACTTGAATTATGCACATTAATGCCAAGCAAATGCACATAATCCCCTAAATATGGCAAATGAACCCGGAAAAGTGCCAAATTTAACACCATGATTTGCAGGTTGTATGTTCATCATAGAAAAAACTCGTGGACAAAGGACAAAGCAAATTTGGACCCTCCCTTCACTCTTGGTGATTTCCCCCTTGAAACCATGAAACTTCCTCAGTGATGGTTCGATTTATGAAAGGCGTGCATCACAACATAAGGAAAACATTCTCCAATTTTTACCAGGGCATAGTGAGGCCATACCATGGCACCACGCCAGGTGTCATGTTTTCCATCCATGTGTTCCATTTTTGTATAGTTGTTAACCGAGTAAACAACGCGTTTGTGGTTGACTATTGCCCCTCATTTCCTTGAAATATCTGTCCATTCCTTGTAAGGCATGAGAATGTAATCAATAACATGAGCATGGTTTTCCAGACTGTTCTTGTGCACCTTTTCATGCATCGATTGTTTGAAATTGAATTATGTCCATTTAATGCCTAGAAAATGCACATAATACCCTAAATATGATAAATGAGCCTGTGAAAATGTCAAATTTGAACACGTTGCATTTGAGGCAGTATGTTGATCATTGGAAAAAAACTGAATGACAAACTAGGATAGAAATTTGGATTCCCCTTCAATCTTGGGGATTTTCCCTCTTGAAAGCATGGGACTTCCTCGGTGACAGTTCGATTTATGAAGGGCGTGCATGACGACATAAGCCAAACCTTCTCACATTTCTACCAGGGCATGGTGATGTCATACAATGGCACCATGCCAGGCGTCATGTTTTTAAGCATTTATTTCATTTTTTCTATAGTTGAAAACCCAACAAACAATCATTTGTGGTTGACTATTGCCACACATTTCAATGAAATATCTATCTATTATTCCTTGCAAAAGGCATGAGAATTTACTAAAAGGCACGAGCATGGTTTTCTAGGCCGTTCTTGTGGACCGTTTCATGCATCGATTGTTTGACCTTGAATTATGCGAATTAATGCCTAGGAAATGCACATAATCCTCTAAATATGGAAAATGAACCCGGAAAACTGCCAAATTTGAACACGGTGATTTGCAGGTTGTATGTTCATCATAGAAAAACAAAAACTCATGGACAAAGGAAATTTGGACCCCCCCTTCAATCTTGGTGATTTCCCCCTTGAAACCATGAAACTTCCTCAGTGATGGTTCGATTTATGAAAGGCGCGCATCACGACATAAGGAAAACATTCTGCAATTTTTACCAAGGCATGGTGAGGCCATACCATGGCACCACGCCAGGCGTCATGTTTTCCATCCATATGTTTCATTTTTTGTGTAGTTGTTAACCGAGTAAATGACGCATTTATGGTTGACTATTGCCACACATTTCCTTGAAATATATGTCCATTCCTTGTAAAGGGCATGAGAATGTACTAAGTAACATGAGCATGGTTTTCCAGACCGTTCTTGTGCACCTTTTCATGCACCGATTGTTTGAATTTGAATTATGTCCATTAATGCCTAGAAAATGCACATAATCCCCTAAATATGGTAAATGAGCCAGGAAATTGTCATATTTGAACATGTTGCATTTGAGGCGGTTTGTTGATCGTTGGAAAAAACTGAATGACAAACTAGGATGGATATTTGGATACCCCTTCAATCTTGGGGATTTTCCCTCTCGAAAGCATGGAACTCCCCCGGTGATGGTTCGATTTATGAAGGGCGTGCATGACGACATAAGCCAAACCTTCTTAAATTTTTACCAGGGCATGGTGAGGTCATACCATGCCACCATGACAGGCGTCAGGTTTTGTAAGCATTTATCTCATTTTTACTATAGTTGAAAACCAAACAAACAAACATTTGTGGTTGACTATTGCCACACATTTCAACGAAATATATATCCATTATTCCTTGTAAAAGGCATGTGAATTTACTAAATGACACGAGCATGGTTTTCCAGGCCATTCTTGTGGACCCTTTCATGCACCAATTGTTTGAACTTGAATTTTGTGCATTAATGCCTAGGAAATGCACACAATCCCCTAAATATGGCAGATGAACCCGGAAAAGTGCCAAATTTGAACACAGTGATTTGCAGGTTGTATGTTCATCATAGAAAAAAACTCGTGGACAAAGGATAAAGGAAATTTGGATCCCCCTTCAATCTTGGTGATTCCCCCCTCGAAACCATGAAACTTCCTCGGTGATGGTTCGTTTTATGAAAGACGTGCATGAAGACATTTTTACCAGGGCACGGTGAGGTCATACCATGGCACCAAACCAGGCGTCTTGTGTTTTCCAAGCATGTATTTCATTTTTGTATAGTTGTTAACCCAGTAAACAACGCGTTTATGGTTGACTATTGACACACATTTCCTTGAAATATCTGCCCATTCCTTGTAAAAGGCATGACAATGTACTAAATAGCACGAGCATGGTTTTCCAGACCATTCTTATGCACCCTTTCATGCACCAATTGTTTGAATTTGAATTATGTGCATTAATGCCTACAAAATGCACATAATCCCCTAAATATTGTAAATGAACCCTGAAAGGTGCCAAATTTGAACACGGTGATTAGCAGGGTTTATGTTCATCATAGAAAAAACTCATGGATGAACGACAAAGGAAATTTGGGTCCCCATTCAATCTCGGTGATTTACTATCGCACACGATTCATCTCCGTCGCCTCTGCGAACCGTGTGTATTCACTCACACACGCAAAAGGAAAATAAAACCCTTGCCCACTTCGTCCCCACTCACTTGCCGCGGAATCCTCCACAACTCTGCACCCTAAGCTCGACGGCTGTTGGCGGCGGGCATAGGTCGCGCTCCGAACGACACCGGATTTTGCCTCCGTCGCTTACCACCGCCTGTCTGCACAGACATTCTAGACTCTGGTCGACTAGGGTTTTCTGCGGCATTGGGTCGGGTATTTTTCTCATGGAGAAGGTAATCGACTTAATTAGCAAAATATTCACTCATCTCTTCTCACAGTTTATCCATCGCTGTTAATCAACCGGCAGAAATCACCATGGAATGTTTTCTATTCTAGCTGATTCGTGGGTGTTCATTCATGTAATTATATATGGATCTGTTCTATCAGTTACTCCCATATTTGCATCTTGCTCTATTATTTCAATATATCTAATTTACGATCTTAATTTTCATTTCAAGCAGTACATCCCTTGCCTTGCAAGAATAGTAGCAGAAGGAAATCTTGGGCTTTACTTTGCTTATGACTCCTAGGATGTCATATTGACAACGCGGCATGGATTTACAATTACGGTTAGCATAAAACCTGATAAAGATGGTCACTCCTATTTTAATGCGGACCTTTGGAGAAAAATGTCTAAGTGTTATGAACTGAAAGATGGCAATAAATTGTAGTGCGTGCACCACAGCCTGGTCTAATTAACATGGATGTTTACTTCCCCAATGTCATCAGCCGATCAAAGTCTGATTGAGGTTAGTGTCCTTTCAACTTCCTCCTTGCTATCATATTACTATAAAAGAAACCAATTGATCACTATTTAAGCATCCAATTGTGTTATCATATTCTGACTCTGTTCCTACGTAGCAACAAATTCTATTTACCAATTTATGCGCACTAAATATTCTTATGCCATGTTCTGAATAAATAATACCTTTCCACCTTTTAAGTAGGATATGTTGGATGCATAGTGAATGATATGTATGTTACTAAGCATACCAAATTTCACTGGAAGGACTTTAAGCATGTCATAAACTTTGTTGATAATCTGACAGAGATAGCACAACGTATGAACACTGGATTTTGGATGGGATTAATTAGACCTATGGTGCACAAACTGAACAATACCAATTGTGTGCACAAAACGCTGATAAAAGTCTTATTTTAATGTTGATGCTCATAAACTATATACATCTTCAATGATATGTTACAATTGTTTTATTCTGCATGGCAACAGAAATTGCCCCCTGTAGCAGTTCCTGGATCGCTTTCCCGACATGGTCGAATTACACTTGTGCCTGCTAATAACGCCAAAATGATTGCAAGGTACTGCATTTCCCGCAGAAATGGAACCATTCAAATTAACAAGATCTCGCTTCTTGTGGCAATGCATCCATATTGGAAAATTGGAGACACTATTCTACTCATGATCTACCGAGGCATAGGAGGGCTCTTCCTTTTCATTGACGAGATGCCGAGTCGCCGTGATCAAGCTGCTTCCAATGGATAGTTGTGGTTGTTGGCCCTCAGCCTCTTAAAATGTGCTAGATGTTACTATATATGTTAAGTATGTACATATGGACCGTATGGTTTTTGGCCCTTAGCCTCTTAAAATGTGATAGTTGTTACTATGTTAAGTATGTAGATATGGACCATATGGTTGTCAAAACCGTGTTATGAAGATCCTCCTTTTGTCGAATAGTGTAACAACTATATATATGTTACCCAAATGCTGTTACCCAAGTTCATAAATTTTCATGGAAAGTATTAGTATCGTACACAGTTCATTGAGTTTAAGCTTGTGCCCGATGACTAGAAGGCATTTGCAGATTAATTGTCCATATTGCAAACTCACACACATGTTAACATAAGGAAACATATGTGTAACATATTAATCATCGTACACGAGTACTCGTAGACGCATCGTGTGCGATACTCCGCCACCGCAAGCAACTAGTTTGCATTTTTCATAGTTTTTTGTACACACATAATCGCACACGAAGTAACTGCATTGACCGTCTGTGTTGTAATTTCACATCACAAACAGTTCATCCGAGTCGGCTGTTTGCCACGTATCACACACATCTTGTTTACACGCCTCGCTTGTGTTCTTTTGGCTCATGGCAAACAGTTCATCCATGTGAAATGTATGCCACATATCACACACATCTTGTTAAGTTGAACCATTTCTGTTGTGTTCCGTAATCGAAAACAATTCGTCCGAGTTAACCGTATGACGTATATCGCACACACATTGATATGGCTGCCCGTTTCTGTTGTTCTACCTCATCGCAAACAGTTTGAACAGATTAACCGTGTGTCCTGCACCGCACACACATTGTTATGGTTGCCCGTTTCGGTTGTTCTGCCTCATCGCAGACAGTTTGAATGGATTAGAGAGAAGTCCATATTACCCCCCTAAGCTTGTCTCACGGTTCAGTCTACAACCCTTAACTTTACTTTGGTTCAAATTACAACCTCAAACTATGAGAACCGTTCACAATGCAACCCTCGCACAAGTCGACTTGATTTAGCACCGGTTTTTTCTGCCGCATGGTGGATTTTCTCGTCTCCTTGCCACGTAAGCTCTCTAGTCAGCTAGTCACGCAAGGGTTTCTCGAGGTATCGTTCGCACGTCGATCAACCTGGGTCTCCGCGCCGCCGCCACCACCGCCACCGCCGCATCCATCCAGGTCTCCGCCGTCGCTGCCGCCGCGTGTCCCCTCGATCTCCTCCCGTGTGCGTCATGCCCTTCTGCCACTAGGGTCAGCCGGTGGCGCTGTCCCGTCCCCTCATTCGTCACTAGAGGCTGATCTTTCTGCTCGTCTCTTGCTTTGCATGTATGTTGATTTATTTCATCTGACTTGCAGCGTGCATGCGTACGTAATGGAAGGACTCTCTAGTTGAAGCAGTGGAGTACAGGGACCCGACAGTATTCATGGTCACAAGGCAGGTTACGTGCTTGCATGTACGCACATGCTATGGATTGAAACAAACGTACTACTAGTTTATTGATTACTAGTCTTATTACTTGCTAAGCACCAAAGTGGTTTTATTACTGGCTAAGCATCTAACTAGTACAGAAGCGTACAAATGATTTGAGGTTAGTATAGGATAGAAACAACATCAAGTTTGAAGTTTGGATGCAGACAATTTCTTTAAAAGTGTACCATTTGAAGGAAGTGTGACCCTGTAACCTTATATAAAAATTATGCACTGAACTTGTTTTAGCTTGCCGTGCTTTTATTACATTACTTATTTTTGAATTACTACATTTAGTTTTGGCAGGTGCTAGATGTCAATGAAGGACTATTTGACGGTTCGATTCCACTTCGACGGAAAATTTATGAATGATGGGCAATTATTGGATTATGTGGGAGGGGAAGAAGCTTTGTCTTTGATTCTCCGCGATAGATGTGGAATGGCAGAGATTCAACGCCACTTGACGCTTCACCACACAATTTTAGATGGAGAAATATTGCATTGGCTGATGCCTGGGAAATGTTTGTTCGGTGGCCTTAGTTGTCTTTGGAATGATGAGGCATGCATGCTAATGTTACAACATATTCCTATTGATGGTGTTGTGGACATATATGTTGAAGAACCAAGAGGAAAACAGTTGAACCAAATGAGGTAATGAATGATGGATTTAGAGAGGACGAGATAGATGGAATGTTTGTAGATCATGGATATATTGGCATCCCATTTCCCGAACCAGATTTTGGTGATGGGATGCATGTTGGTGGCAGCAAGGATTGTGAGAATATGTCTTTAGGACATGTACAAGGAAAGAAAAAATTGGCTGTGCATAGGGCAGCACCAAGTCACACCGTTGAAGCATGTGGAGTTGATTCTGACATTTCTTCTGATGAGTCAGACTATGCTCCGGATGATGATTCTTCTGATGATGATGAGGCAGCAAATATTTACCATAGTTATCAAGAATTCAAGGCTTTAGTGAAGGCTGGTAAAGCTCCTATTCTTGAAGGTGATCTCAAGTTCAATGATGTGCCGCAGAAAATAGAAGCTAACTCTAGTGATGATGATGAATCTTTGGATGAAGATAGTGAAAGTGAGCTTATTCGTAAAGAGTCGAAGTATCCAAGGTTTGATGAAAATGCAAACGTGCCATATTTTGAGCTTGGCATGAAATTTAGTGGCAAACAGGAGTTCAAGCAAGCCATTATCAACGATGGTCTTAATGAGAAGAAAGAAATAAAATTTGTGAAGGACGAGGGTGACAGAGTAAGGGCAATCTGTAGTTGGCCTTTGTGTCCTTGGGTCTGCTTGTTGAAGAAAACTACCAGGTTCGAGAGTTGGCAGGTAACTTCTTACAAAGATGAGCACATATGCCCTCAGAGAAGGGATAGTAAGTTGGTGACTGCAACTAGAATTGCAAACAAGTTCCAAAATTTGATAACGACAAATCCATAGTGGAGTGTTGCACACCTACAACAGATAGTCCAAGAAGAGATGTTTGCAAATGTGCACATATCAAAGATCAAGAAAGCTAAGGCTATAGTGGTTGCTAGAATGATGGATCCACAGTCTGGTGAATACGGCAAAGTGTTTGATTATCAGAACGAGCTACTTAGAAGCAACCCCGGTAGCACTGTGATTGTGAAGCTGCACCCTGACTTTGAAAAGCCAACATTTTACAGATTCTATGTTTGTCTTGAAGCTTGTAGAAAAGGCTTTCTTGCTGGTTGTTGGAAAGTAATTGGACCTGATGGGTGCTTTTTCAAAGGAACAACAGGAGAGCTTTTGTGTGCTGTTGGTAGAGATGCCAACAATCAGATTTATCCTATCGCTTGGGCAGCAGTTGATAAGGAGACCAAGGATTCTTGGAATTGGTTTTGTTCTGTATTGTTCAATGATCTAAAGCTAGGAGATGGAGACGGTTGGGTAATAATATCTGATCAACAAATGGTATTTTCTACTTGATGTTCATGGACATTTGTTTATTTTAGTGATAATTTTATCTTATATGCTAACCTTTTTATCCATCTTTCTTGTCTTAGGGTATTCTTAATGATGTGCAAAATTGGATTCCGAGGGCAGAGCATCATAATTGTGCTAGGCACATTTATGCCAATTGGAGAAAGAAATTCAGAGGTAAAAAATGGCAGAAACTTTTTTGGGCGTGTGCGAAAGCTCCATGCCCAATGTTGTTCAATCAAGCAAGGGCTTTTTTGGCACAAGAGACGACAGATGGTGCCAAAGCAATGATGGAAAAGGACCCACATCACTGGAGTAGGGCCTGGTTCAAGTTAGGTTCTAACTGTGACTCCATGGACAATAATATATGTGAATCATTCAATAAGTGGATAGTTCAAGCTAGGTACATGCCCATAATTACCATGCTTGAAGCTATCCGATGCAAGGTGATGGTTAGAATACAAGAGATGAGAACTCAGCTAGATAAGTGGGCGGCCAGTGTCATTATTTGTCCTAACATAACAAAGAAATTGAAGAAGAGCATAAACCAGTGTGCATACTGCTGCATACTGCCATACAATCTGGAATGGCAATGATTCTTATGAAGTTAAGCTTCGTGAGCATAGGTTTACTGTTAAACTTGAAGAGAGGACATGTACATGCAGGTATTGGCAACTTTCGGGGCTTCCTTGTTCACATGCTATAGCTTGCATATATTATCATACAAATAGCCTTGATGACTATATTGCAAAGTGCTACCATGTTAAGGAGTTTAGAAAAACCTGTGAGCATTGCCTTCAGCCTGTGGAAGGCATGTCTGCATGGCCAATTTCAGACAGACCTAGGCCAGTGGCACCTGGGCACATTGCAATGCCTGGCAGAAAGAAGAAGTCAAGAACGAAAGAACCAGATGAGAAGCCAGGGAGCAGTAGAGTTAGCAAAGCTGGTACTACCATTCGTTGTGGGAAATGCAAACAGATTGGGCATAATAGAACATCCTATGAGAGGAGAAATGGAGTCATGGCTGGAACATCTAATGTGGTGAGGTCTCATTCTTTTCCAATTTACATTCATGTATTATGAGTTGCAATATTTATTAATTTTGTTAGTAGCAGCCTTCACATCAACAACAATTAGCTGCACCAACCACACTCTCTCGGGCTACACCTAGTGTGGTGAGCTCTCAATATCCATTATTTTAAGCATGTATTATGAATTATAATATTTATAACATGTATTAATTATAGCCTCGGGCTGCACCATCCACGTTCCCTTGGGCTGTGCCATCCACACAACCACGAACGACAACCTTCATGGTAAGCTCACACTATTGTTATGCAATATGAACTCTTGGAGATGAACTTGTGATCTCAATTTGACCAATGTTTCTGTAGCCTTCGCAAGAAAGTACGACAACTAGCAGAAAGAGAAAGGCAAGTACCAAACCTAGAAGGAATAAGAAGAGAGGACAACAGAACGAGTAGGCATGCTTTTCGGGCTCTAGATGATCTACAATTGATAGTCACGTTGCTTTGTCAACTTGTGATGCTTTAGTGTTGTGATATGCCAAACCATTTGCTATTACTTGTTAAACTCTTTTTCCATTCATGATTGTCGTGAACCATACAGACCATGTGTGTCTAGTTTTGATGCTTTCTTCAATTTATGTGAGACTATCACCTTCAGGAACCATATGGACCATGCTTTTTATTGAGATTGTGCGATGTAGTATTAGAATGTCGACGTTCTTACCAAAAACATACAACATACGTCGTTGTGTCATCGAAATGCTCAGAAATATAAAAGTAGAAGGGAAACCGTACAGAAAATCAAAATAATTTTCAGTAAATCTGGAATCATTAAATTACCAATATAGTGGGAAATTTGACTTACGGTTTGTGAATAATTTATATGTTTAGATTTAAGTTCAAATTTTAACCTCAAAAATCAAACTGCACAAAGAATTCAGAAAACAATTCTAGTAAATCGAAAATAATGTAGTGAACAATCTGTTGAAATTTTATCTAAAATGTGCATATAGTTTGAGTGAAACATACTATTTTTGTTTCAGTTATGAGAAGGGAGAGAGATATGGTGATGTGGCAGAGATGAGAGAGAAATATGATGACGTGTAGTGCTGCCTAGCACACAACTAGATTGAAAACACGTCTAAACTAGTTAAATGAGAAGGAAGGGGGTATTGTGACCGGTTTTTATAGTTTAAGGGTGTAATTTGAACCAAAACAAAGTTCAAGGTTGTAGACTGAACCGTGAGACAAGTTTAGGGGGGTAATATGGACTTCTCTCAATGGATTAACCGTGTGTCCTGCATCGCACACGCAAATAAAATCTGAACCGTGTTTGATGCATCCTCCATCGCAAAAGTTGTGCACCTTTTTTGATGGTTTTTTAACACCACCGTTTGCGATTATTGCATCGCACACAGTTTCGGCAAAGGGTCTCTGATCGTAGTGTCGGCGTGGAAGATCTGTACTGACGAACTTCCAATCTACAACTCTCTGTTCATCGTGTTCTTTGTCAAGGGTAATTAAAAGTTACTTTTACCACCCTTGTTGATTCTCATGCTTTCAACAAAATCTTCAAAAGGTGTTTATTCTTCACTTCCACACACGTAAACACCCTCACATGCATCTGTTCTTGATCTGTTTCTCTAAGCAACGTTTTTCTTCAAGATTCCTCAATTGTGTGGATTTTTTAATCTATACAACTATGGAACCTAAGTCAAAGAACGCTTAGTGAAATTCCTCAAGAAACCTCTTCTTAAATTCCTCAAACTTGTTCATTTTGCAAAAACATTTGAGAACGCATGTCACCTCTCCAAATTCTTCGCACCTATACTCTGTTCACAAGTACTCATGTCCGCTGCTGAATCACTAGGTTCTCATCAAATTAACTCATTTGCAGCGTTCCTCGAAGATAGATTGCATACCTCTTCAGAGAACTATGTTGTTCAAATTCCTCAGCTGAAGAAAATGACTGACGGCAAGAAACCTCAGAAGGGAGGGAAGAAATTGGAAGTCAACACTGCCTTTGAAATCCCTGAAGACATCTATGCAGGGTATTCCACACCCCCTAAGGAAACAAAGAATGAGCGCACACTGCGCATTCAAAAGATTGAGAGGAGATGGTCCAGAGAATGGAGGGAATATTGCTATGTCACTCCCAAGTACATGAAGAAATTCGCTGTACACCCTCCATGCCCAAGACCTCCACTGGCACCGGGCCAAGAAGCTGATCCCTCTAGCATCAGAAGAGGTGAGGAATTTCCCGCTGAACAGGCCAAGAGACAAGCTAAACTAGCCAAAGTGGCCAAAGAGGCAGTGAGGAAATTCAACGAAGACACTGCCGCCACTGCTGCTGAGGCCTCTGCTAGCAAGCCAAAGAAGTCTATGCAAAAGAAGCCTGCACACAAGCCCGTGCTTTTGCTTCAAAGCCCTCAAGTACAAGCTCTTCTATGTCCTCAAAGCAAATTCCTCAAGCAGCTCCAGTTCCTCCAGCTGCAAAATCTTCAGCTGCTCCTCCAAAGTCCTCGGCACCTATGCACCTCGCCTCGTGCCAAAGGACCACTGGCATCTCAATTGCCTCAGGAGCCTTTGCAAGTCCTCAACTCCTCTTGAGTCCCCAACATGCCCAACTTTGCTGAAGACAAAGGCCATTGCTAGACGAGGCACTAGACCAAGACATCACAAGAAGCAGGTCGCCTTCCATGTTCCGTCTAGTGAAGACGAGGCTGATGATGAAGAATTGGAAGAAATCATAAGAGACAGACAGCAAAGGGCAGCTAGAGCCAAAGGCACCAATGTGTCTCTTTTGTCGGATCCCAAATTGATCCTCGACTTCATTGATCTCTGCCGCAAGGACCCAAACAATCCTATGCCTAATTTCAAACTCGCACCTGGCCAGAACCACATGCTCACTGCCTTCATAGGCGAAGAAAAATGGAAATTTGAGAAGGACAGGAAGCTCAAGAAGGCTCAGTACAAGAAAGAGCATTTTCTGAAGAAAAACATTGCAAAAATGACAACTCATGAACTTGTTACTGTGCAAGCTGAGATCAAGGCACTCAGTGATGAATTTGACGTATACCGTGTAGATTGGCTAGGAGCCAAGGTCAAATTCGTCAACATGGCGAAGGGATTCACCTCCTATGTTGCAGCCTCAACGCAACATGAAACTCCTCAGGCTGAAGCATCTGCTCAACCTACTGATGAACATGCCAGCACCACTGATGAAAATCAGGCTGCTGAAGAAAATGAGAGTACCAGGGCTGATGAAGACATTCCAGCTGCTGAAGAAACTGCCAGGGCAACCACTAGTGTTGCGCCTGAAGAACCAGCTAGGCCAGCTGAAGCATCTGCTATTGAGCCTGAAGATAGTGAACAAGCCAGGGTAACTGCATCAGTTGCGCCTGAGGAAACTGAACCAATTTGCTTTGCTACGCCTGCACCAACTTCAAGCATCAACCTTCCTTCTGCATCAGAAGTGAAGAAAACCGAGGCTGTAGAACGAGCAGCTGTGAAGAAAAGGAAAGCATCTGCTTCCTCAGAGTCTTCTACTCCCAAGAAGGCGAAGACTTTGACAAGCTCGTTTGAGAATCCTATCGATGTTGTTCCTCTTTCAAGCATGCCATCAAATGAGATTGTTCCCTTTGGTGAAGAGTATGAAATTCTCAATGAATCTGATGAAAAAGATCCTTCTGCTGCTTCGACAGAGAGCAGTTGGATCAAGAAATTGAAGTGGATAACATCCCTTCAACTCCACTGGTATCCTCGCCTATGCCCTAGTTCACTACTGAAGAGGTCGGCATTGAAGAAATTAATGAAGAAGATGAAAACATGGAAATTGGGTGCACCACTCCAATTCTGAATGATGACTACTGGGAAAGTCATCACCCCAATTCACCATTGTTCACTCCTCTACAAGAAATTCCGCAGTCCTCGGTCCAAATTGAAGAAATTCACATGGGCTCTAAAGAATGTCAAGCTTCTCTTCTTACCATCCCTAAAGAAATTCCAGCCACTAGCGCTGATGGAAATGCTACTGAAGAAATGGAGACCCAGGCTGCTACTGATGAAATTCCTCAGCCTGCGGCTCCGAAGACTGTGATTCCAGAGTCTGTGAAGACATTGACTGACACTCCTCAGCCCAAGCCAAAGGATCCCCTCTCCAAGAAACAGAAGTTCAAAGCTCTTGAGTTCTTCAATGAACATATATTCTTCAGGGAATACAATCCCTACGACTCTGCTCGTCTTCGTCGCAAGCGCTTCTGGATGGCAAGTCAAATGAACTTATATTCTTCACTGATATTCGATAAGGACAAGATCTTTGAACATGAGCACATTCCACACGTGGATATGGAGTCGCTGCCCTGCTTTACCCTAGTCCTCAATGTTCTTCATGACGCTGGGCTGGTCAATTTCTGCACTGACATATGTGACTAGAATGAAGAGCTAATTCTTCAGTTCTATGCTACCTTGCACATCACAGGCGATGCTGAAAATGTGAATTCATGGGTGTTGGACTAGATGACTGAAAACACTCACTACAAAGCACCGACCTCTAAATTGCTTCAAGCCATCTCAGTCAGTCCTCCCCTTGAAGGTGTAAGGCTCATCTACCATGACGCTGAACTTTCTGATCATTTCACGCAAGTGTTGATGAAGCCCCTGAAGCCTGGCCAAGCCCCAAGAACCAAATTCCTCATGAAGGAATTGCTCTATGTGCCAAGGACAATTTATAGAATTTTGACCAAGATCCTTAGTCCAATCAAGGGCCACGACTCTAATGATGAAGAGGTCGTTGGCATCATGAAGAACCTACTTTTCAACATCATATATGGTGTGCCTATAAACTACCATGATTTCTTCATGAGGACTTTGGAAAATGTCTCTCTCTCTCTTGGCGTTTGAATTGAAGCCTTATGCACCTTGGATCATGATATTCATCAATTCAAGGTATTCAATCAACTACAAGGCTGACTTTCAGAATCATCTCAGCTACTTGCCCCCAATCCAAGTCTTCAAACGACCTATTTCCTCATTTGATGAGAAGGGCAAGGCTGCTATTATTGATGAAGGCATACATCCATTGGATGGACAGTATCGCAAAGCTGCCTCATATTCCACCAATGATTACTCTGGCACGCATGACACTGCCGCAAATGCCTCAAAGCAAAATCCTCAAGCCACTGCTCCCAGGGTGATGACTGATCATGAAGTTCTCCTCAGTCTTCATCATAAGGTTGATCGCAACCACAAGTGGGTCAAACGCCAGTTTGGTGCTATTGTTCAGAACATGACAATCACTCAAAATACTGTGAATAAGAATCACTATTATTTGCATGAAGTGTCCGATTGCACCTGGGCTATTCTGTCTAACCTGTACAGTATTGAAGATCTCAAGATGGAATTTCAACATGACTTTAACTAGGCACAGCCACCTTTGAAGAAATGCAAGAAGGTCAAAGTTCCTCAGCTTGTGGCCAACTCCTATTCTTCATCACACGAGACTGATGAAAATGAAGACTTGAACAACACTGAGGCAGGCCCTACTCCAAGGGACGACCCCACCAATGCTGGCGCTCCTCCGTCGACATCGTGATGATATTCTTCAGGGCCGTTAGTCCTCATTTTTCGTTCCTTTTGGTCATTCGATGACAAAGGGAGAGAAATTTGAGTTAGTCTTCAAGCGGGTCTATCTATATGGGTGTTTTTTTGCTAAGTCACAACTCTCATTCTTGTGAAGATTTGTTCGATCAAGTTGTAAACTTAAGTCCGATGGTGGTCTGATACTTTTCTGATGTTCTTCTGCATGCTATTTCCTCTTGTATGAAAATGCACGCATGATGAATTACATCAGTTACCATATTTCATCATGCATTTCAAATTCTTCATATCATATGTTAAATGCGTCTATGAATTACAAGATATAGTGGGGATCTCCATGATTCTACTCTTCAATGTGCATTGCTTATCAAAATAAAATTCCTCACATTTGCACATCTTCATCGGGAGTTCTTCAATATCTTGCAATCAAATTCCTCAATATCAGTATTTACACTTCATATGTTCATCCCCGTTGAAAACTTAAACTATATTTTCATCAATCACCAAAAAGGGGGAGATTGTAAGTGCATGTAGTGCCCCTTGGTTATTTTGGTGTCTAGGTAAGGTGTGATCCTGAAGACTTGATATTCAGGCAAGGAATATGAAGCTTAAAGAAATTGGTGTAATCCTGAAGACTTGATATTCAGGCGAGGAATATGAAGCTTGAAGACTTTTCTTTCGCAGTTTTGTTTTCTCTTTCTTGAGTCACGGGAAACACCGTACTGTTAAAGGGGGTCGAGGTAAAACTAAAGAAAAGTTTCCAAGTGATGCTCATCTCAAAATCCTACACCTACCAATCCTTTCGAGTGAAACCATTGGAAATCTAATGCAGTTCAGTCAATTTCTTTAGTGATAGATACGAAGATCTTCTGGTCTCTGAGGAATTTGTTCTGACTGAGGACTTAGGAATTCGCCAGTGCGGATTGCCTACAAGTGAGGAACATGATAGCCCTGAGGAATTTGATAGCCAAATTTCCGACCGTTGTTGTGCTATGCGCCAGCTGTCCCAAAATATCTACCCAACTAACGGTCATATCATTGAAGGGAATTTATGTCTTATCATGTCTGGCTGCTCTCTAGGCTATAAATAGCCGCCCCCCTACAACCACTAGCTGGTTGGCTGTTCCACGAGAAACTGCACTTGTCATTGGGACCATCCCATCCTCCGAGGACTCTAAGTGAAAATCATCAAGTGAGGAAAAACCCAAAACCCAAACAAACACTTGCAAAGCCAAAGTGATTATGCATCACTGAAGAGATTGTTCCTGTGTGGAACTAACGCTTGTTACCTTTGAAACTGTGCATCTTCCAGATGGTTAGGCGTCATGGTCTAGAGCATCCAAGAGGAAATTGTGGATCGCCCAGTGACCGAGTTTGTGAAGGTTTGGAAGTCACCTGAAGACTTACCACGAGTGATTGGGCGAGGTATGTGTGACCATAGCTCAAGGAGAATATGGCGAGGACTGTGTGTCCGGGACTATGTGTCTTTAGATTTAAATACCTAGCCGCTCCAACCAGACGTACGACTGTCACAGCAGTTGGACCTGGTCTACAAAATCATTGTCTTCACCGAGCTAACTGGTCCTATTTCCTCAACGCTTTCATTTCCTCATTACTGTGTTGTTGTACTTGATCGTTACTGTTTGAAGACTTTGAAGATGTTCACAATTTCCTCAGTTCAAAGCCTGCTTATCCTATGTTTACGCTTTCTGTACTCATTGCTTGCTTTTATTTCATCATGTTGACTGTGCTACTGCTTTGTTATACTTAATTTTGAGTACTTATTCCGCTGCTAAGTAGTTCATTGCTTAGGAATTTCCTCACCCTGAAATACTTAGTGAAGAATTTGTAAAGATCGCCTATTCACCCCCCTCTAGTCGATATAACGCACTTTCAGATACTGCTCAGGTTTCCAGTAGGACCCATCATCATTGAGTTTCCTCTCAAAGGAAATACCCTCTTTCCTAGGGTTCTTGTTGAGGATTTTCTTTTTAAGCATATCACAAAGAGCCGGATGCCCTTTAAGGCTTTTGTACATGCCTGTCACATACAATTCCTTCAACCCTGCATTATCGTCAGTGATACTTGTGGTATCCTCAGATGAGAAATCTGTGACCACAAAGACAGTTGAAGAATTTACAGCAATAGAAGCATTTGAACTTTCAGGTGAAGAATTAGCAGATTTGCGTTCAATGCACTTCAAACATGGTGGCCTGAATTCATCCTGAGCAGAACTGATCTGTTGAGCAAGCAATGAATCATTTTCCTTCTGAATATCTTCATAACTCACCCTTAGCTTTTCAAGATCTTGCTTTCTTTGAAGAAATTCATTAGAACGCTTCTCATGGTCGGCTAAGAGAGTGTTCTGATGACTCTGAACATTATCAAACTTAGTCTGAAGTCTCTGAAGATTTTTAGTCAGAGTTTGAGTTTGATCCATTTCCTCACCCAACAGGTCATCGCTTTTGTCTAATAGATTTTGAACATTTTCAAAAGCCTTTTGCTATTTTACAGCAATGTTAGAATGTTTGGAAAAGCTAGGTTTGAGATTTTCATCAAATTCATCCTCACTTGATTTAGAGGAGGGATATTTGAGTACCTTGGCAGCTTTTGCCATGAAGCAGTAGGTGGGAGCATAGTCATCGTTGTCGTCGTCAGCAGTGTTGGAGAAGTCATTGTCCTTAGTGTTGAAGATGGACTTGCTGACGGAAGTAGTAGCGAGGGCTGGGATCGCCACACTAGAGTTTGACTCCTCAGATTCCTCCTCTTCCACATTTTCCTCATATTCGGCTTTGGAGTCCATTTCCTTGCCAATGAATGCTCGAGCCTTTTTGGAACTGCTCTTCTTCTGAGATGAAGACTTTGAAGATTTGGACAATGAGGACATTGAAGATTTCTTCTTCTTCTCCGAGTCATCGGAACCGTCATCCTTGTACATCTTCTTCTTCTTTGATTCCTTCGCCCACTGAGGACAATCAGTAATAGTGGCCAGGTTTCTTGCATTTGTGGCAAGTCCTCTTGTTGAAATCGTGGGATAGGGAATCTGATCTCATGTCATCACCTCCTGGCTCAATTCTTATCGATCACCAAGCCTGCTACTAGAATCCTCTTCTTCGGATTTGGAGACTGCCTTGGCCTTCAATGCGCATGATCTTCCATAGCTAGGTTCATAGAGATCTCTCTTCTCAGCAAGTTGGAACTCATGAGTACTTAGCCTCTTGAGGATATCAGCAGGATCAATTGACTTGGACTCTCCATGTTCTTGAATCATCAGGGCAAGTGTCGTGGTTCTGTCACGGCAGATGTCCTTAGTGTTACGACTTAGTCGCGAGGCCAGCGCATCTATGTGGTAGCTTGAGAGGGGTTGAGCGGAATCGAGAGACGCAACACAAGACAAGGATTTAGACAGCTTCGGGCCCCGGGAAACATCATCCGGTAATAACCCTACATGCTGTTTGAGGCTAGGCCTCATTATCATCACGAGGGAGACGCCATAAACCGGCTCTTTGTGTCTAGCCCTAACGATTGTTGTTTCTTGCTTGTCCCTCTTTGGGGAGCCCTACCCCTCCTTATATATGTTGAAGGGGCGGGTTACATGTGGAGTCCTATTAGGATTAGGACTAGTCTATCTCTAATACAAACCGGATACAAGTCCAGGTCTTAACTCCTTGTAAGACAAATATTCCTCACGTCTTTCCTCTTAAACCGGCCCACCATAACATGAACCGGCCTCCTGGGCCTTGGGCCTTGTCACCGTCTGTCCCACCCGCCGGGTTGTGAATCATAATGTTTAGTCAGGTGGCTTGTAAACCGTCTGGTCTGTGCGGGTCGCCGATGAATCACCAAGTTTCAGCGGGGTCTCAAATAAACCGCCAAGTCCGGCCGGTTTACGCCGCGGGGTATATCCCAGACATTAGCCCCCAGTTTAATTTGGATTTATCCATGTTAAACTGATCCTATAAAATAAACACAAGAACAAACTTGACAGATTATGCTCTGGGTTAAGAATTCTTGTAAACCGGCACCTGATCATCATTAATTCCTTGTCATTTCCTTCTTCTAGAAAATCCAGGTCAATAACCAGCTTCATACTCAAATTGCTGACGTTGGTTTCTCATAGAAAAATATTGTGAAGAATAATCCACTGGAGTCGGCTTCCAGAACGCCGGCTTAAGAAATATTGGTCTTGAAATACTCATCTCATATTCAGCCGGTTTGAAGATGTAAAAATTGCCGGTTTAATATTACCAAAATTGCCGGATTGTAAATATGGATGGCACCGAGTCATAATTGTTACCAACGCCGTGTCATAATGTTGCACACACCGGGTCAATCTGGTTTGCTCAGAACTGTGAATTTGAAGATTTTTCTCCCTTATATCCATATTACCTGTAGCCCCCCAAGTCTTGATTAGAACAAAGTGATGGCTTAAGACTTGTTTCCATATAATTACTGCCACTTTGAAGAAATCCATGTTGTTCATCTCAGTCACTAGTAAAAACTGAATACTCCATATATGTAGCCCTCGAGTGCCGGGTTGTCTTGCTTCCAGCAACCTGGGACTTGAAATTGCCTTATGCTCATAAAAACTTCAACCAGTGTAGCCCCGAAGGGCCGAGTCATTATGCAATAATGAGTGGGGACTTTGTAAATATAATCATGTAGACTTGAGCAGTGATGTGTAGCCCCCAAGGGCCGGCTCAGTATGATGTGATGAGTCAGGTCTTCAATAAGGCCAATAAAAATGACTTTGCATTAGCCCCCAAGTGTCATGGTGCATTCTTGCAGCGACATGATACTTGCATGTAATCTCAATTTGAATAATGTAGCCCCCAAGTGCCGGGTTGTAAGCCTGCAGCCACTCGGGACTGTTCCCTCCATTGTAAAAATAAATCATATCCTTTGATAAAATAATAGCCATTGCGCTAAAGCGACTTTGAAAACCTCAATAATACCGGTTATTAACAACCATAATAAAAATCCAGCCATGTTGGCAATTCAAGATAATATAATCCGGTATGAACACTTTATTCATTCAATATCATAATGAAAATTCAGCCAAGTTTGGCTATTTGAATAATATAACCCAATGACTTATAAGCGCATGATTTCAATGGCGCAATCAAAATATATACTGACGACTTATAGTCCAAAGCCAGGCCAGTTTAATAAACACCGGATAATTTCTCATCATATACTAGCGACTTATCGTCTTAAAGCCAGGCCGGTTTAACAAACACCGGATAATTTCTCATCATTTACTGGCAACTTATCGTCTTAAAGCCATGCCGGTTTAACAAACACCGGTGATTTATAATCATGCTTTATTTAACCTATTTCTGCATACAACAAGTTTAAAGTGTCCTGGCGGTTTACCACCGGATGGGTTATAATGCCCAACATATAACCTGGGTTGATAACCAAGGCTGCCCTTAAGAATAATCCAATATGAAATATATCATACCTGTGACATTGAATCACATCGTTGGTTGGCCAACTTTATTGTAGTAAGGGTGATAATCCCAATCTTGAGTACTGATAATCTCCTTCCATATTGTGCCGGTTTATGATAAAACTGTACCGGGTTGTGATAAACACCGGATAAACCATATGTAATACTCGTGATTTGTAGTCAAACCAGACCGGGCTGATAGTCTTTGGATTATGATTTGATCATGTACTGACAACTTGTAGTTGAAAACCGAACCGGGTTAATGAACCCTGGTTTACTCCATAATAAGATGGTAACAGAAATTCAGACCAGGCAGATAGCCTCCAGATTAAGATGTGACCATGTTCCGTCAATTTGTAATTGACAGTCGATCCGGATTAACAATGTCTGTTTAAAAACGCAACAAAAAGAGAAAAAGGTCTTTAGCAAAAAAGAAATAGAATGCAGGCAAAGGCAAAGATAAAACCATTTGCAAATGAGGCTTTTGAGCCGATCAAGAGGCATTACCAAGGTCGGACACAACCAAGCCCCCAACAGGCATAGCTATGGTTCGAGTCAGCCAGGTCCCCAAATGATGCATTGGCATTACGTCGATCAAGAGGTGTAGCGATGGTTCGAGTTCGACCAAAGCCCCCAAGTGATGCTGTGGCACTAGGCCGATCAAGAGGCGTGACTATGGTTCAGACTTGACCAAGTCCCCAAATGATTCTGTGGCTTTTCGCCTACCAAATGGCATTGCTATGGTTCGGACATGACCGAAGCCCCCAAGTGATGCTGTGGCATTGAGCCGATCAAGAGGTGTGACTATTGTTCAGACATGACCAAGCCCCCAAGTGATCAAAAATATGATAAGCCAATAAGGCATGATACCCATGTTTGAACAGCGCATCATGGCAGCATGTCCTCTTTGGTACCCTTTAACTTTTTGCAAGAGATAAATCCTTCTTGAACCGGATGTTAAACCGGATATTGAGAGCTTCAAAGCTTTGTGGGAGACATCTTTCCCTTGAACCGGATTTTAAACCGGAATCTTCATTTTCAGCCGGAAATTTTCTGACGTCCTTTAAACTCGAACTTGCGAGAAGTTAATTCCTTTTTGAACCGGACATTGTTAAACCGGATTTGAGCGCTTCAGAGCTTTGTGGGAGAATAGATTTCCCTTAAACCGGGTTTTAAACCGGAATTTTTTCTGATGACCCGAAACTTCTTTATTGAGCCGGGATTTTGTAACTGTCATATACTTTCTAAGCCGGAAATTTTCTGACTGCCTTTAAATTTTCATCAATATAAGAGTAGCCTCCGGGACCGGGTTATCTTTTCTTCCATCGTCCTGGGGTTCTTAAATTTGCTGAAACCGGCAAGATTTGCTGAGTCATGTCATTGTAGCCCCCGAGTCTCAAGGTGACTCGAGGAATTTGCTTGAGATTCTCCATATTTGACTGTGATATAAACCGGCATAACTTGTATATCATTGGTGTTGATAGCACGATGTGAATCCACAGAAGGTTGAGGTGACTGCGGCGGGTTATAAATAATCCCGAATGAGCCGTGTCAGCAACTCGGCCAATGGTTCCTTCCAACTGGTGGTTTGAAGTTAACCAAACTGTAGTGGCGACGACTTGTGCGCCTGCCCATTGAACCACCCAGTGTAGACGACGGTTGGTAGTATATGATAATTTGCCTCCATTTTGTTGAAAGAAAACCGGGCTACCCAAGCTGTGACTTGCTCATACTCAATAAACAGCTCATGCAGACAGGTGCGGCCCGGTATGTTGATGTAGACCAGGCCGCGAGAGACGAACGGAAAATACGACCGCAACATCAGAGGCAACATAGATGAGTCGGCCATGACGTTGTATGCCGATGCGGACAAGCAAATTGTCCTCCTCGTTGTAAACTGGCGCGGACGCGTGAACCGGCCGCGAGAACGGACGGGTGAGTCGTCCTTGGCGTTGTAAGCCGGTGCGGACGCGCGAGTCAATCACAGGCGCGGTCCCGGCTAATTGATGTAGACCGGGTCCACAGAGGCGACGGCTTTGTGCACGTCCATTGAACATCGATCAAACGCGATCCCGGCAAGTTGATGTAGACCGGACCGCAAGGGTGGCGACTTGTGCGCGTCCATTCAACGGGTGGTTGACACGGACGAAACGCCGGTTTAGAACATTGCTAGCGCGTGCTCCGTGCAGAACATTGCTAGCGCATGCTCCATGCCCATAATATAACGCCTCATTTGTAATGAACAATTGTCCTGTGTCAAAAAACATCACAAGCCAGAGTAATTGTTTTCTTGAAAAAAGGAATATGTGCCAAATTTATATTTAAAAGGATATCACCTGATTCACCCGGACAACAAATGAATTGGCCGTGGTATGGTAAACCGGCATGGACGGGAGAGTTGGCCACGGGGACAGACGGGTAAATCGCCCATAGTGTTGTAAACCGTCGTGAACGAGTTGTCTTCCATGTTTGTAAGCTGGCGCGGACACGTGAACCGGCCGCGAGGGCGGATGGTGAGTCATCTGTGGAATTGTAAGGTGGTGTGAACGGGCGAGTCAGCTGGCGCGTTTGACGTAAACTGGACCGCGACACGCGTGTCCGTGGAGCCACGCAGCACAGCCGAACATTCATCCGCGGTATAACACCACTTTTGTAATGAATAATTTACCTGTATATAACAACACTATAGGGCAGAGTGGTTGTTTTCGCAAAAAAATTAACAAGTATTTACTGATAAAAACTAAACTGGATGGATGTCACCTGATATGCTGGGTCGAAAAATGATCTGCCATGGAGTTTAATGATTACCATGATGAAAAAATCAACCACAGACAAGTTGGCCACGACGTTTGTAAGCTGGTGCGGACGGGAGAATCGGCCGCAAATACGGACGGATGTAAACCGAACAGTGTGGGTGGAGGTTTTGCGCGCGTCCGTCAGGCGATTCATAGGAGCGAGCGCGGCACCAGCATATCGAGGTAGACCAGTCCGTGGGGGCAGCGGCTTGCGCGCATCCGTCAGTGATGCGGCAATGGGTGAAGTAGAATAACGCTGGAGCGAACTCCATATCCGTGGTAAAACGCCAGCTCTTCGTGATAGAGCAGCATCTGACTTCTTCTTTTGGCTTCGTCTTTATGTGGAGAATGTTGCCTTTTTCCTTCATAATTACACTTGACAATATGTGTTTGTCAGCAACATTGGCACTTTCCTTTTTTCCTTATTACTATTTGGATGTGACATCCGAAAACAACGTGCGTCCGGTCTGGTCACCTGCGGGCTGACTCTTTTTCCCTTTCTTTTCTTTGAACCAGACTCTGACTAGCTTTCTTGCGCCGATGTACTGTTACTCGGATTGGAGTTGATCCTTGGGGTTTTGTCCCAACTTGTTGTTTTGATGGTATAAACTCTCAGCTGGTTTTCTCTGCCGCTGTTGTTTTGACCTAACCGATCTGCCTCTTGGCCTCTTGATTCCCATGCGTGTGCTACATCGATCCGTAGACTTCACGGGGCTGAAATAACTGTCTCGATCGCTGCTGTACCAACAGATGTTGCTTGTGACATGTGTTTAGCTGTCTTTGACCACCTCGGACTTGGACAGCAGCCTCGGTGTAATGCTGCAGTATGATCGCCGCAACCCGGTAAATCTAATCGGCCACAGCAACCGGTGGCGGTACTCAGCGGAGTAGCAAAGACACCGCAGCCTTGGGCGACTTCCACGCGTAGTAGATCATGTCCCGGCCGTCGCGCAACCAGAGCTTCAATATAATATCTTTCAAATCTTGTACTGCCGTCTCAAGAAAGTTCTTATCGTCGATGTGTACAGCAACGGCCAGTCCGGCTTTGTATCCATCTTGGATTCGACGATTTGGATAGATGCCTCGGCCTCTGTCCCAGATACGAGTAGCGGCTTTTTGGTCGAATGTTGCTCGCGCTACTCAAACCGGTTTTCTTTATGCGGAAATTTGCAAACTTCTCGAACCCTAAAAAGATCCCTCCGAGAACTCAACACCATCTTGCGCGGGCCCCACGGTGGGCACCAACTGTCGTGGTTCTGCCATGGCAGATGTCCTTAGTGTTAGGACTTAGTCACGAGGCCAGCGCATCTATGTGGTAGCTTGAGAGGGGTTGAGCGGAATCGAGAGACGCAACACAAGACAAGGATTTAGACAGCTTCGGGCCCCGGGAAACATCATCCAGTAATAACCCTACATGTTGTTTGAGGCTAGGTCTCATTATCATCACGAGGGAGATGCCGTAAACCGGCTCTTTGTGTCTAGTCCTAACGATTGTTGTTTCTTGCTTGTCCCTCTTTGGGGAGCCCTACCCCTCCTTATATATGTTGAAGGGGCGGGTTACATGTGGAGTCCTATTAGGATTAGGACTAGTCTATCTCTAATACGAACCGGATACAAGTCCAGGTCTTAACTCCTTGTAAGACAAATATTCCTCACGTCTTTCCTCTTAAACCGGCCCACCATAACATGAACCGGCTTCCTGGGCCTTGGGCCTTGTCACCGTCTGTCCCGCCCGCTGGGTTGTGAATCATAATGTTCAGTCAGGTGGCTTGTAAACCGTTTGGTCTGTGCGGGTCACCGATGAATCGCCAAGTTTCAGCGGGGTCTCAAATAAACCGCCAATTCCAGCCGAGTTATACTTCCGGCCGGTTTACGCCGCGGGGTATATCCCCGACAGCAAGTGTGTCGAATGAGGAATCACGCGATCTCAGTAATTTCTTCATCACCTCATGGTCGGTGATGTTAGTGGCACCGAGCGCTTGAAGCTCATTTGAGATGTCAGTGAGACGATCAAAGGTTTGCTGAACATTTTCATTGTCGAGTCTTTTGACGCGGTTTAAGAGATTTTGAAGAACGTCAACTCGGGAGTCACGTTGAGTTGAGACTCCTTCGTTGACCTTGGACAACCTGTCCAAATAAACTTTGTTGTCTCCAAAGCACTCACTCTGCCATACTATCCATTGCTCAGTTGGCCACATATGATATTCTTCACTTGAGAGTCGAGTAGCTTCAATCTCTTCACATCTGCAGCATTCACGGAAGGAGTGATGGAGGGAACACCATTTTCCACAACATACTAGAGATCATTGTCAATTGCCTCAAGATGCATGCACATCTTATTCTTCCAATAGGGGTAGTCCGTCCCATTAGAGGTAGGACACCCATCCGAGACCTTGATCATTCCTGTAGTCGACATAACTAAAACTCTAGGTGGTTAAACCAAAATCACACAGAACAAGGGAGTACCTTGCTCTGATACCAATTGAAAGTGCGTTATATCGACTAGAGGGGTTAATAGGTGATTTTTACAAATTCATCACTGAGGAAATTCTAGGTGAGGAATTTCCTAAGTAACGAACCACTAGCAGTGGAATAAGTACTCAGGTGCATGCATAACAAAGCAGTAGCATAGTCGTCATGATGAAATGAAACATACACAGAGCACAAGTAGCATGCAAACATGATAAGCAGGGTGAAGAGAAAGTGGCCAACGAATTAGAATTGAGGAAATTGAGAAAGTCTTCAGTCAAAGTCTTCAAACAATAACGATCAAGTTCATCAACACATGAATGAGGAAATGAAAGGGTTGAGGAAATAGAACCAGTAGCTTGGTGAAGACGATGATTTGGTAGACTAGTTCCAACAGCTGTCATAGTTGTACGTCTGGTTTGAGTGGCTAGGTTCTTAAAACTAAGGACACACAGTGCCGGACACACAGTCCTCAGTGTATTCTCCTTGAGCTAAGGTTATACAGACCTCGCCCAATCACTCGTGGTAAGTCTTCAGGTGATTTCCAAACCTTCACAAACTCGGTCACTCGGTGATCCAAAATTCTTCTTGGATGCTCTAGACCATGACACCTAACCGTCTGGAGGATGCACAGTCCTGAAAGGTAACAAGCATCGGTACCACATAGGAACAATCTCTTTAGTGATGCTCAATCACTCTCGGTTTTTAGGTGTTTGGGTTTGGGTTTTCCTCACTGATCATTTTCGCTCAAAGTCCTCGGAGGATGGGATGCTCTCAATGACAAGTGTCAATTGCTCTCGGAGCAGCCAACCAACTATGGGTTGTAGGGGGTGGCTATTTATAGCCTAGGGAGCAGCCCAACATGATAAGACATAAAATGCCCTTCAATGACATGACCGTTAGGTGGTTAGGATATTTTGGGACAGCTGGGGTGTCTGCACTGGCGAATTCTTAACTCCTCAGTTAGAACAAATTCCTTTGAGAACAGAAGATCTTCGTCTCTGTCACTGAAGAAATCAACCGATCTGTATGAGATTTCCATTGGCTTCACTCGAAAAGGATTGGGTAGGTGTAGGATTTTGAGACGAGCATCACTTGGAAACTGTTACTTAGTTTTACCTCGACCCCTTTAGCAGTACGGTGTTTCCTATGACTCAAGAAAGAGAAAATGAAACTATGAAAACAAAAGTCTTCACACTTGATAGTCCTTGCATGAATATCGAAGTCTTAAAGGTCACACCAATTTCCTCACTTTCAAAGTCTTCAAGAAAACCAAAGTGTTCAACTGAAGACATTCATTTTAAGGGGCTGACTTTCATCGTAAATATCGAACTCCTCATAGACTTATAGAACCTGTGTATACTCACAAACACATCAGTCCCTTAACCTATAAGTCTTCAATACACCAAAATCACTAACGGGCACTAGATGGACTTACACGGTACAATCTATATTTTCACGAATGGATCATAATAAAGCTAGTGGGTCCCAGCTGTCAGGGAGAGGAAACATTTTATTTGCGCGTAATAAAGGAAGCACGTCCTTGCGTATGACCCGGAGCCGGCGAAGACACAACTGTAAGTGCATCTAGTGCCCCTTAGTGATTTTGGTGTATTGAAGACTTATAGGTTAAGGGACTAATGCGTTTGTGAGTGTAGATAGGTCTTTAAGTCTATGAGGAGTTTGATATTTACAGAGAAAGTCGACCCCAAGAAATGAATGTCTTCAACTGAAGACTTTGGCTTTCTGAAGACTTCGAAAGTGATGAAATTGGTGTGACCCTAAAGACTTGATATTCATGCGAGGAATATGAAGCTTGAAGAATTTTCTTTTGGTAGTTTAGTTTTCTCTTTCTTGAGTCACAGGAAACACCGTACTATTAAAGGGGGTCGAGGTAAAACTAAGGAAAAATTTCCAAGTGATGCTCATCTCAAAATCCTACACCTACCAATCCTTTCGAGTGAAGCCATTGGAAATCTCATACAATTCAATCAATTTCTTTAGTGACAGAGATGTAGATCTTCATGTCTCTAAGGAATTTGTTCTGACTGAGGAGTTAGGAATTCGCCAGTGCAGATTGCCTAGAAGTGAGGAACATGATAGCCCTGAGGAATTTGATCGTCAAATTTCCGACCGTTGCTGTGCTATGCGTTAGCTGTCCCAAAATATCTACCCACCTAATGGTCATATCCTTGAAGGGCATTTACGTTTATCATGTCGGGCTGCTCCCTAGGCTATAAATAGCCGCCCCCTACAATCACTAATTGGTTGGCTGCTCTGCGAGAAACTGGCACTTGTCATTGAGAGCATCCCATCCTCCGAGGACTTTGAGCGAAAATCATCAAGTGAGGAAAAACCCAAAACCCGAACCAAACACCTACAAACCCAATGTGATTGAGCATCACTGAAGAGATTGTTCCTATGTGGAACAAATACTTGT
This sequence comes from Triticum urartu, assembly GCF_056163025.1. Classification (NCBI taxonomy): domain Eukaryota; kingdom Viridiplantae; phylum Streptophyta; class Magnoliopsida; order Poales; family Poaceae; genus Triticum; species Triticum urartu. Next base: position 185,297,218 of record NC_141873.1, on the reverse strand, counting down.
TACCTTTGAAGACTGTGCATCTTCCAGACGGTTAGGCGTCATGGTCTAGAGCATCCAAGAGGAAATTGTTGATCACTGAGTGACCGAGACTGTGAAGGTTTGGAATTCACCTGAAGAATTACCACGAGTGATTGGCAGAGGTCTGTGTGACCTTAGCTCAAGGAGAATACGGTGAGGACTGTGTGTGCTCAGGTTTAAATACCTAGCCGCTCCAACCAGACGTACGACTGTCACAGTAGTTGGAACTGATCTACCAAATCATTGTCTTCACCGAGCTAACTGGTTCTATTTCCTCAACCCTTTCATTTCCTCATTACTGTGTTGTTGTACTTGATCATTACGTTCCTCAGTTCAAATTCTTCAGTCAGTTTGTCTTTAGCCTGCTTATCCTATATTTACCCTTTCTGCACTCATTGCTTGTTTTCATTTCATCATGTTGACTGTGCTACTACTTTGTTATACTTACTTTTGAGTACTTATTCCACTACTAAGTAGTTCGTTGCTTAGGAATTTCCTCACCCTGAAATTCCTCAGTGACGAATTTGTAAAAATTGCCTATTCACCCCCCTCTAGTCAATATAACACAATTTCAATTTGTATCAGAGCAAGGTACTCCCTTGTTCTGTGTGATTTTAGTTATGTCGACCACAGGTATGATCAAGGTCTCTGCTGGGTGTCCTACCTTCGACGGGACTGACAACCCCTACTAGAAGAACAAGATGCGATTGCATCTTGCGGCAATTGAGAGTGATCTCTAGTACATTGTGGAAAATGGCGTTCCCTCTGTCACTCCTACCATCAACGCTGATGATGTGAAGAGATTCAAGCAACTTGGTTCTCAAGCAAAGAACATCGTATGTGGCCATCTAAGCAATGGGCAGTATGGCAGAGTAAGTGCTTTGGAGACTGCTAAGCTTATCTGGGATAGGCTGTCCATGGTCAACGAAGGAGTCTCAACACAGCATGACTCTCGAGTTGACGTTCTTCGCAATCTCTTCAACTGCTTCAAGTGACTCGACAATGAAAATGTTCAGCAAACCTTCGATTGCCTCACTAACATTTCAAATGATCTTCAAGCACTTGGTGTCACTGACATCACCGACCATGAAGTGGTGAAGAAATTGCTGAGATCGCTTGATTCCTCATTGGACATTCTGGCACTGATGATACAAGAATGTGGAGACCACAAGTCAATTGATCCTGCTGATATACTCAAGAGGCTAAAAACTCATGAGTTCCAACTTGCTGAGATGAGAGATCTCTATGGACCAAGGTATGGAAGATCACTTGCTCTAAAGCCAAGGCAGTCTCTGAATCTGAAGGTGAGGATTCTGGTAGCAGCCTTGGTGATCGTGAAGAACTGAGCCTGGAGATAGCAATGCTCGTGAGGAAATTCCAGTAGTTCTCAAGGCATAGTCGCTTTGGTAAATCCTCAAGAAGTGATGACATGAGAACATATTCCACATCCCGTGACTACAAGAAGAGAACTTGCCACAAATGCAAGAAACCTGGCCACTACATTCAAGATTGTCCTCAATGGGAGAAGGAATAAAAGAACAAGAAGTACAAGGATTACAGTTCTGATGACTCAAAGAAGAAGAAATCTTCAATGTCCTCATCATCAAAATCCTCGAAGTATTCATCTCACAAGAAGAGATGCTCCAAAAAGTTCTAGCATTTATTGGCAGGGAAATGGACTCTGAAGCTGAATCTGAGGAAAATGAGGAAAATGGGGCTTCTGAGGAGTCAGACTCTGGTGTGGAGAGCCTAGCCCTTGCTACTGTGTTCATCAACAAGTTCATCTTCAACTCTGAGGAAAATGACCTCCCCAACACCGCTGACGATGGCTATGATGACTACGCTCCCACCTATTGCTTTATGGAAAAACGTGCAAAGGTACTCAAATATCCCTCCTCTGAATCAAGTGAGGATGAATCTGATGAAAACCTCAAGCCTAGCTATTCCAAAACTTGCTAAGATTGCTTTGAGACAACAAAAGGCTTTTGAAAAGGTTCAAAATATGCTAGACAAAAGCGATGATACGTTAGGTGAAGAAATGGATCGCACTAAAACTTTGACTGAAAATCTTGAGAGACTTCAAACTAAGTTTGATAATCTTCAGATTCATCATAACTCTCTCTTATCTGACCATGAGAAGCTTTCTTATGAATTTCTTCAAAGAAAGCAAGACCTTGAGCAGCTAAGGGTGAGTTATGAAGATCTTTAGAAGGAACGCGGTTCATTGCTTGCTCAACAGATCAATTCCGCTCAGGTTGAATTCATTCCACCATGTTTGAAATGCATTGAACGTGAATCTTCTAATTCTTCACCTAAAAGTTCAAATGCTTCTATTGCTGCAAATTCTTCAGTTGACTCTGCTATCACAAATTCCTCATCTGAGGATGCTACTAGTATCACTTACCATGCAGGGCTGAAGGAATTGTATGTGGCACGCATGTACAAAAGCGTCAAAGGGCATCAGGCACTTCTGTCATGATACGTGTTTGTCACAGTAGGTCACGTTTTCTGTCATGCATGTACATCCATGACGTTTTTATGACAGAATCAAGATAGTCATACCTGTGCTATCGTAGAAGTGTTCCATGACATTATCAAAAGTATCATCACGGGAGTGTCCACTTCCAGGACGATAAATCGCGCGTCATAGAAGTGCTTTCGGCAAGGGTGACCAACACGTGGCATCCACCGTAACAGGTCGCCGTTAAGCTATCGGGTCCGGTTTTGGATCCGATAACCCGTTAACAGCGCAGACCAATGGGGATTTTCCACGTGTAAAATCCTCATTGGCCATAGGAAACACGTGTTGGCTCAGCGTTGGGATAGATGTCATCCACTCATTGGACAGGAGGCGCCTATGATACGTCAACACGTGGCACGGCCCAATAGAGGCCCATTCCGGTGAAAAGGCTGGCCTGTTTGACTTGATCAAATGGTAATGGGCCGACCCACAAAATGCGTGTTAACGACCTGCTCGTATATAGCCCATTTATGGCCCACTAACTCCCGGCTCATTACGGCCTATCGGAATTAAGCCCAATAGCTTCATCTGGTCCGTCCAATATGATTCTAGCCTGTTGTAACTTCTAGCCATGTACGACCTATGATGTCTTTCGGCCCATATGAGGCCCTTTGTAACTCTCGGCACATTAAAGGCCCAAGATGAACCTGCCCATAATGAACAATGTATCCCTTTATACCCATTAACGGTCCATTATTCCATCGACCGTTTCTAGCCCATGTTAACTTTCGGCCTTCTAAGGGCCCATTTATTCTTGGGATCATTTCTAAAATTCGGTTAGTTACGGGCCGTTAATGGCATGTTCCATTTGTGGTGCAAATCTAGCCCATAGTTACATTGGCCCATTTGTGGCCCGTTACCCCATTATCAAATACATCCTATTAACGGCCCGTTATGGTCCATGAATAGTATGGCCCATGTTTGCTGAAATGATTATACGCCCGTAGAAGCCCATCGATCCTACGGCCCGTAGAAAACCAATGGATCCTACGGCCCGTAAGGCCCATGGATCATACGGCCCGTAGAAGGTCCATGGATCCTATGCCCCGTAGAAGGCCCATTGATCATATGCCCCACGGGAGGCCCATGGTTACAACAGTCCATGTTTTGCCATGATTATTGTGGCCTAGTTACCAAAAATAGGTTATTGTGGAAACTAAAAAAATGCGGAAAAAGAACTGCAGTGACTACAAGCAAATAACTAAACAAGACAATAAGGAAATAAATAAGCAAGAAACTAACACTATCCTATTTTATCTATTACACATATTACATCCACTGGGCATCAAAGTTTGCCACCAGTGCAAATATAGGGAACAAAGCAGCATATTACATACACTGGCCATCAAAATTGGCCACCAGTACAAATAAACGCGACAGCAAAACAAGTCCATGACTGAAACAACTTCCGAAGAGCTCAAGAAACTTTATCCTGGGTATCCACCAATAAGCTTAGCAAGCCTATTAGCTTTGTCCTGCTTGGCACTAAAATCCTCCAACACTTGCTGTTGCACCAGAAAGTATGCATCTGAATGCTCCAGGGACTTCCACAGTCCATCCACTTCTTGCCGCAACACAGCTGATCGATGTCTTTCAACTTGTAGTTGACACAAAGAAACCGAACTGATTCAGACAGTGAGTTTGAATAGCTTGTGCAAGTGGTAGTGGCGAGTAACTCGAACAGTAAACCAAGACAGGACTTTGGGGTTGCCTCACTGTCTTCAAGATAGTTTTCCTTAGCTGTTTTATCAGCTTTGTTGGAGACCAACAAGGATGTCTCACGATCCTGAACCTTATCTGCATTACTTCCTTTATCGTTACTTAATAAGGCACTCTTCCACAATATTTTGTCAGCATTCTAAAAGAAGAAACAAGCAGACACATAACAGGTTTAGCATGTACTAGTATATGAAACTCATTTTGGTGAACCAGTTCATTAGTAAGGTGGACAAGATTAAACTACCAAGTCTTCTATTGCCAAGTGGTACATTATAAAAGCATCAAACAAACATATATCTATGTCCTATGGTCAGTGCATTGTCTTGCCAAATCAAAATAGAGACACGTCTCAAATCATATCAGTTCGAGAGAAAGCAGCACTGAAAGAATACAAAGCATGGGAAACTACAAGGCACAACAAGATTTCAGATGGGTACCACGGGTCTACATGTACAACGACACTATTGGCCCTGTTATGATGCTTGTAATGTGCATGATATGATAAGTCAACTATATACATAATTGAAATTGAAATAAACAGAGCTATTTATAAGAACAAACCTGTTAAAAAACATGCGTAAACATACCTTTTGTGCCATTGGAGTTTCCATTGGATCGTTCAATTTAAAAATAATTTTGTATGAGTAAATAAAGTGATACAAGAGCAAAGCAGTATGCACGATAGCAATGGAATCTTAAATGAGAACAGTTGTTCTTCAGGTTTAAGCACTTGTTCTACACGAACAGAGTACAGTAAGACGCAAGCATATAGTACTTAAAATAAAATCAGCTCATAGACCTTACCACATTCTTGGTTCGAGACCACTAAAGAACAAGGCATTCCCAGTCATCATCCAGTAAATGTTTCTCAGGAGAACGTAAGGGAATTTGATGAGTTTCTTTGCCAGTGAAGTACGTTTTCTTCAGGTAATTCTGATACTGCCACCAAGCATTCTTGAAGATAGGAGAGGTATTTGCACAGGTTACCTCACCCTGAGTTTCCAAATCGGTCTTTCTCTATAGAGAAAAATGGGAAATTTTGCTGTATTATAACCATCATGGAGGTAAAATGTATAGGACAAAGCAAAGTAATTGCCATGAATAACTTTACTTACACATAACTCTTGGATAAACATTTGCAACTGGCAATTTCCTTCATCTTCAGTATAATATTTCCATGATGGGAAGATACGCACATAGGATTTATCAACATCAAATGCGATAGATACTAAACTATGAATGGCTGGTTGTGCTTCCTCCACAGGAATAGGTCTACTAACTGGTGGGGGTTCGCCGTGATAGTACTGGCGCTTTGGGCACTAGAGCCGCCTTACTAACTGCTCTTGTTTGCGAGCTCTCTGGTGGAGATGATGTTGTGTCAACAAGAACTGGGTTACTATCTGCTGGGGTTGGGGTTAGATTGGGTGAAGCTAGTTCTTTGTCCATCACATTAGGGGTAAAATCTGTGAGAGTCTGGGTTATGTGTGGTAGGGCTGGTTCTCGTGCATGTACAACCGGGGCGCTATCTCCACCAAGAGGTAGCACTTTTTTATTTGAAGACCGTGTTTTTACTCCGCTAGATACTGCCATCACCCGCTCCAATTCAAACGGCTGATAAACAGGAAACGTAGTTGAATGTACAAACATTGTATGAGAGACATATGCAATTGATAGTATGGAAAAAAGAGGGCATTAAAAAGTTGACATGTATATTGTTTAAATAAAATGGATAGCATGACATAATTTCACATATATGATGTCTATCTAAACTGGATAGCATAGCATAACATAATTCAAAGATATGACGACTAAGTAAACAGGATCACATGACATAATTCACATACATGTTATCTAAGTAATCAGGATCGCATCATTTAATTCACAAATGTGATTTATATGCTAAGCAGAGGGCATTCGCATATATGATTTATGAACTAAGAACATGGTGTTGAATATTGTGTATATGATGTCTAAACTATGCAATGCAAGACACCATATGCATGAAATGAGCAATAGAACCATGCCAAGTTAGAGCATACACCTTGGTGGGGGAATAGGACTGGTCATCTGTCTCTGAATCCATCTTGGAGGAGCTATCAGGACCCAGCAAGAGGTCTGCTTCGATAGGTAGCACTGTCTGCTCTGAAGGCCATGTTTTCACTGCAGATTTTTCCATCACCCACTCAAATGGCCGATTCATAGGAAGAGTAGTTTAATGTACAAACATTGTCGACAAATGGAAATAGGACAATGAATTTAGAGCTCATAACCTAGGTGAACTAGACATTAGACAGAGGTACTATTCATTGCTACCTCGATATGTGCCCCACAACTAATTTAGAGCTCAAGTTTGAACATAAATTTGGACCTGACTTGGAGTCTAAGAGGTGAACAGGACAATAAAGTAGCAGGTAATATTAAGCAATGCATAACATAAGCAGAAACAAAAGAGTGCGACCTCTCTTGTGGACCCGTGTACTCCTCGGGTTCATCTGCTGAGTCGATGATGGTGATGCAGTTGCAGTGGGTGCCAGCGGCAGGGAATGAGATTTGAGGTGGCGAAATACTGTCAGGAGTCGTGATGTCTAGTTTGGAGGATGCTTCTGTCGATGGAGCAGCTTAGGTGAGGTGGACAACGTCACGACAGGAGCAGGACAAACCACACAAAGTTTTCTTCGACACCAACCTATAACTGAAGTAATTCTATAAGGGCTCATTTGGCTTGCATGATTCTAAAAATGCAGGGATAGGAGGAAAAACATCAGAATAGGATAGGAAGGCACATGGGAAACAGAGCATTTGTGAACACATGATTTCTGTCAACTTGGGTGTTTGGTTCACAGGAATTGGAGGAGCAGAGGAATGAAAAGAAACACGGCCAAAATAAAGTGAAACCATATGAAAGTGTGTATAGTTAGAATGTTATTGTGCCACTAATGCACTTGGTCTTATTTTCATGCGTAGGATTTTGAAAAGTAGGTCCAGGTGGATGTTTTGCTCCATTCCTTTCAACAAAATGCATGAATAATTGAATAGTACAGCGCGATAGGAAAATTTCCTATTGCTATGTTTTTCCATTGAACCAAAATAAATGATGCGACAAGTGTACGACCTCTTTGCTGTAGCCGTGTCGACCTCAGCATCATTGCATTGGTCGCTGAAGAAGTTGAGGCAGAGGTGGTTGTCGGAGGTGTGGAGGACGATCTGAGAAATCTATAGATGGCGTCCAGGGCACTGCTCTGTTGTGATGGCTCGTTCCGTTGTTGGAGCAGCTTCGGTGAGCCGTAAGAAGTCAAGGCTGAAGCAGCACAAGGCAGACATCGTTAACCTCAAGTGGGATTCTAATAGAACCTCCAATATATGATTTAAAATGCATTACTAAAAAGTGATAGATGTAAAATTTACATCAGCAAAAACCACATGAATAAAACAGATGATGTAAAAACAGTTGAGTCTGAACTTAACTGTCGAAACTGAAATTTACTATGGAATCTGAATCTTACTGTCGAAACTAAATGCAATGGTAGCAGAGAGGCACTTCACATGGGATAGGGAGGTCCTGCAGTTCATCTTCAACCTGCACCCTCCTGAGCCGCCAGCCACCACCGACCGAACCCAGTGCCGCCTTGCCGCCCCGAAACAACTCCCCACCGCCGGTCCGCCGCCCCGAAACAACTCCCCACCGCCGGTGCATCGCCGCCTCGCTGCCCCGAAACAACTCCCCACTGCCGGTCCGCCGCCGCCTCGGCCAGCCCTCTAGCCCCCACCCCCCCGCGCCAAGCTTTTTCTCTGGCGATCCCCTCGCCACCACCTGACCACCGCACCCCCGCCGCTAGCGAGCACCGTCCCAACCCAGAACCCTAAGATAGATAGTGGGGTACCTTTCTGGCGAGCCCCTCCTCCCCGCTGCAGGTGGTTCTTCCTTAACTTCGGCAAGCCCCCACCCCCTGAAAATTGACTTACCCAAAAGTCGATTCAGTTGACTGAAGTGTAGCTAAATCTAAGCAGAGCAGCAGCACGAGCGAGGAGGAGAGCAGTAGCAGCAGCACGAGCGAGGGGAAGAGCCGAAGCAGTAGCAGCAACGCGAGCGAGCAAGCGAGAGCCGGAGCAGCAGCAGCAGCGCGAGTGAGTGTGCGAGAGCTGAAGCAGCATAAGCAAATCTGTGTGGTATGGATGCCGCCGCCGAAGGGGCATCGCACTGGGGGAGAGCCACCATGGAGATGTCGCCCGTGGCGCCGGCTTCGAGGTAGCCGCTCCATGGGGGTGCGGGATGGAGCACCGTTGGCGCCGAGAGGTCGAGTTAAGGAGAAGGTGCGATGCGATGAGTGTACAACCACTTTGGTGGCGCCGAGTAGGCCTTGACTTCGCCTGAGGAGTCGGTGAGGATGCTGCAGTTCCAATGGAATAGGTTAAGGCGGCGCTGTTGGGATGGAGCAGCCGTGATAGATGAGGCGAGCTGCAGAGCAGCTCCTTGGAGGCGGAGGACGGGGCGGCTGAAGCGGCGGGACGATGAGATGGACGACAGATCCTCATACGGGGAGGTGGACGAGGGACATCGAGTTGTCGCGGTGGACGACCTTGTCGATGAAGAGGCTCCGGCAAGTTAACGGTGGGGTGGCGGACGGAAAACGGTGGGGTTTCGCGGCTAGAGCGGAGAGGTTATGGCGGCTTGGGATTTTGAATGGCGAAAAGGAGGCGATGGGAAGGGGGGAACCATGACCTAGGAACGCGCTTGTCCAAAATGTAGGGTGTGTTACAAAAGTACCCCTACTGATTTGAACTAGTGGCCCTTTCGGCTCAGGGTTAGAAGGGGGATTTCGCGTGTTGGGATTTGGCAGCGGGAGGGAGTTTTCGCATGCGTTGTAATTTCGGGATAGCAAGGCGCGGGTTGTGGAGGCGCCAGTTTTGGGAGCATGATATCTAAATTTTCGGGATATAACAAGGCGCGGGTTGAATTTTAGGGAAAAGCCTAACGTGTAATATTGTACTTGTACGTACCAAATAAATTCACACTTCCCTCGATGAAAAAAAGAAAAAATAAAACTATTCACACCACACAAATAGTGAGTCTTGTCCCGTTTTACTATACAGATGATATTCAAAGCTACTCCCTCCTTCCATCTATATGGGGCCTAATGCGTTTTTTGAGGCTAACTTTGACCAAATATTAGAGCAATAATATATGACATGCAACTTACATAAAGCAAACCATTAAATTCGTGTGTGAAAGGAGCTTTCAATGATATAATTTTCACATTGTGCATGTCATGTACGATTAATCTTGTCAATAGTCAAAGGCGGTCCTAGAAAACACATTAGGCCCTATATAGATGGAAGGAGGGAGTATGAATCCATGTTATGTCCAATTAAATTTTTTCGCTGGCTGTGTAATGCACGTAACCTACTCATACCAACATTTTAGTGCATTGCAAATGTCTATACTACCGCTGCAATTCGAACTGAATTTGAATTTGTTTGTCTATTTCAATAAGAATCTACAATCATGATTGTTGCCAACGACAACCATCATTCATGTATTACCTTAACAACACACCACGTGATTTCTATAGAGATAGATATGAAATATGTGTATCATATGAACTTGAATTCAATTTTTTGAATACACTTGATGTTCATTCCAAATAATAGTACATTTGATGTACTAACTATATATTCATAATATAAACCATGTTCCATACGTACACCGTGTTTATCACACAAAGTATAGTCCCCCACCCCATACATTATGACAAGTATTTAGCCCTGATCTACAAAAGCCACACATTAGCCCAAATTATAATCAATGTTCTATGTATTATATGTAGTACTAGCAAGATGCCTATGCATTCCACGGAACATCAAGATGATCGAGGGGAGGCCTTATTTGCAAATATGGAGAGGTGTGTGGGTATCTTTTTTCAAAATTTCCATAGTTTCCTTCCTATCCGTCAGATATAAATCGGACGGCCTATATTGCATGATGCCAGGCACACCATCATCAACAACAACGTTTTTATAAGAGTAGAGATAAAATATATTATATGTAGTATAACATGTTCATAACCACACCATGTGTATCACCGTTATATATATTCACACATGCGCCGGTTTAAAACACTATGATAACTTCTTCAAATATCTGAATTCACTTTTTATAATGAATTATGATCTCTATTCGTCTTTTACACCCACACAATCCTCTTATCTTTGTAGCTAGCGCTAACTTTCTCTCGTGCATGCACACGCCCGCATCCATCTCACCCTCTCTCAGCATTCTCTAGCTCCATAGCACAAATTTGTCTTTTCACTTTAGGTCGTTCACCCATGGTGTGTGTAGGCCCCCTAGCTCCTTCTTTACGGCACACATCGATCGATATGCCTCTATAGCCAGGTGTGCCTACAACAAACACAAGCTTCCCCTCTTCTCTTCTCACCGTCCATGCCTCACTCCTTCCCCCTCGATATAGTATGCCTCTCGCACCACCTCCTAGATGCATCCCCCCCTCTCTCTCTATCCTTCTCCCCAGGCCTTATTTGCTTCTAACACATACATGCATGTATACCGGTCGATCTCCCTACATATACCTAGGTCGACTTTAACTATTTCCCCCCCCACCCATCGGTTGACATACCTCATAAGTTATGTCTCTCCTTTCTCTGACAAAGGGCGATTGATCTTCCTATGTAGTTACGTCTGCTTACCAAAGCCATATCGCCCCCCCTCACCATTCGTGCATGCCTCCTGACCCGTCTCTCACACACACGTGCACAGACAGACAGCCATCCCCTCTCTTATTGATATTGCAGGCGTGCCCTCCGTTTGTCTAGCAAGCCTCTCCCACCATTTGTTAGAAGCAACTCCACTTCCACCCCCTCCAACACTATAGCTCTGTCTCTCTCCCAACCTTATTCCTCTCCTACACATATGCATGGATGCCGATCAATCTCCCATAATACATAAGGTAGGCCTCTCTCCTCCTCCACACATATACTAACCATTGTACCTCTATAGTTAATTAGGTACCCCACGACACACCGATAGTCCAGCGCTGTAGGTAGGTATCCATGCCACAGAGACAAACTGCACCTGTCCCCTCTCACGTTCCAGTAGGCCAGCCACTCTATATCTTTGACGTGGGCACACACAAATTCGATGGCACTCTTTATCGATCTCGTGCGCGCGCAAACACTCACATCTTCATCATCCCTCTCTTCAATTCTATGGATACCTCAAGCCGATGATACCTCCACTCTCATCTCATGGATCACCCCTCTATATATATGATATATCTAGGACTCTATTTCACACACATTCCATATGTTACATTTTTTGATAGACCCTCCCCCCCCCAAAAAAAACACTCATGAACCCACACACTATATCTCTCTACGTTTGTATATCTCTCACACAACCCTACGTAGGTGATGTACTTACACAAAGAGAATAGGTGCACGTACTCGTGCTTCGTGCCCAGCCACACCCGCGTGGGTACACGGTGGAGCTTATTTCTGTACGAAATGGCACCCCACGTGCTAATTTGAACGCGTGTAGTGGTTGTTTACCTACGAAGGTTGTGTACCACGTGTGCACGAAACAAAGTTTCACTTGATGCATTGGCGCGTTATTTTTAAATAAGGTTATATCGCTTAATGGCACATAAACAGAATATAAAACGATTTTTATGGAGAAAAAGGTAGTCCGCTCCACTATATACAATGGAGCCTGCCTGCCTGGGTTTGTGTCTCTTCAGAGTTTCTCACACAAGGCAGCGGTGGCCTCTCTCTCTCACCATTGGTCACTGATACGGCCGCATCCTGTCCGCTGGCGTAAAGGGAGGATGTGCATCGTTTCTCCGTTCGATGGTGCCAAGGCAGCACGTCTCGATTTGCGGTACCCACTATTCTCTCTGACCAAGCTCCGGCACGGTATGGCCTATGCCACCTGCACGCTGCCGCAGTATGGGCAGATCCCACCCGTCGCCGCTCACCTAGTTACATCCCGACGACCCACAGGTATCCCCTCCGGCCTTGCTCCACTTCCCGTCTTCCCATGTCGCTGCATGTGGAAAATCTTGCATGTGGATCTTCCATAGTTCTTTGCCCAAAACGTAGCTCGTCCGCGTACTTTCCATATTGCAATCTCATCCTCACACCTGTTTAGACAAACACAACAGTGTTGTTATCTTCCCTTAGGACAAGGAATATGCTTCTTTTTTGTCGTTGTATGTGTCATCAACTGTTATTGGCCAGTAATTGTTTCCTTTCTACCTCTTTTTTGCAAACAGGGCTAGCCATTTCATCTCGTTGCTATTGCGACCTTTTGGTGAACTGCACAAATCACTTTTTTTCTTAAGAGTGTTTTGTGCAGTTGTACTAAATTTCACATGACCAACGTCTCTACATTTCAGTGCGACTGCACAAAGGGAGATTGGTTTTTCTCTATCCTCCTCATCCAACTCCGAGCCTAATCTTCTCCAACTATTTGCTTAATCTTCTCCAAATAGTTAGTCTTAAGAGAGACTGCAAAGGTGACCCGCTTATATTTGTGTGTTTATTGTTTCATCAGCAATCCTCTCTTACCATAATCACACTTAATATCTTTGGAACAGCGACGCTCAACTCTATTTTAGTGGAACTGCACAAAATGATCGGAATGTTGCATGCTCTAGAGAGCTACTTTTTTTCCAACATGCCTTGTTGATTTAGACAAAGCTGGGGGGACGTTGCTGCCAATGAAAGCATGGATCAATTTTAATTTAACACCTTCTCACAACTTTGTCATCAGTTGTGATGTAAATATTAGCTATGATCTGCTAATCATTGAGATGAATTAGCAAGGAAGTTAGTTTTTTTGAAAGAGCATCGATGACAAGACACACAAAACAAAAGCTGAAAGCTCAGAGCATTGTACAATTTCATGTCGCTGGAAAATTATTTGTATAGTACGTCAATTATGTAAACAAATGTTGGAAGCTTGATAGAATTTCCAGAAGCCTCTTCAGCATCCGGGTCCATGTGCCATGCACAAAATTACTCCTCCGTTCCTAAATATTTGTCTTTTTACAAATTTCAAATGGGCATATTTAGAGTGTAGATTCACTCATTTTGCTTCGTATGTAGTCACTCGTTGAAATCTCTAGAAAGACAAATATTCCGGAGTATATTTAAGAACCGAGGGAGTAGTCGACAACCGCATGGGAGACTCGGCCCGGTCGTTGCGCCGCATTAATAGTGAGTAATGAGCAGTCAAATCATAAGCCCCACCTTTCCCACTGTAAGTTGCTCGAAAGAAGCAACCATCAATACGCTCATCTTTGAATCCGCTCATACAACTCCATCTGTCACTGTTTATAGAGTGCGCTTCAAAAAAAATCTCTAGGACCAAGGCGACTAGCGATCAGCCTGAAAAATAGCATTGGTAGTTATTGCACGGCGCCTATTAGCGTACACACATGCATGTAGTGCTTCCACCCCGGGTACACACATGCATGCACTTACTCCACTCCATAGTACATCGAGAGAAAATTGTGGACTTGATTGTGGTTACCACACCCTAATTAATTGAGTGTTCAACCAAACACGTCTAAAGTCTCTCTGGTGGTGGAAATGCATGTAGAGAAATGCATCAGGATGAAGCGCACCCTGTAAACTTTGACGGAGGGAGGAGTAGTATGAAGGTGCAAAACCAAGTACGCGTATGGCCAGTCGGTCAACGCACTTCCTCTTGGCATATCACTGACATGTCGGACCAGAGTGTGAGCAAATCGATCTCAATTGACGGCAAAATGGCCAACCCGCCATTCCTTGAGAGAGATGAGGAGTGAGAACACACCGACGGACTCGCACGGAGGCCAAGATATATTCGAGGATGGTTGATTGACATCATCATTACATGTTCGATGTTTTTTAATACTACTATTGGGCTGCCGTTTTCCCCCCTTCTCCTGAATAAATGTCTAATTTATCAGAGATTAAAATAAAATAAGAGTACATATGCTCCACCATGCGGTTCTAGTAGTAGTACTACTCGGACTAAAAAACCTTGCGCTTGGCTCTTCGCCTCTTCGTGAAGTCGAATAATGATGGTACTCTGCATGTTGGGTACTACAGTGTATGCCTCTGGCAACCTGACACTGGATGAACTAATGCATGTCAACCGCCTGGGTGAGGGTAGGTAGCATTACTCAAAAGGTGTAAGCAAGCTTCACCTTGTCCTGCAAGCTTCTCCTCGTTCTACGAGTTGATGGGAAACACCAAAAAGTAGTGCTAGTCCATACTCCCTCCTTTCCGGTTAATATGGCTTAATCTTTTTTGCGGGAAAATGACAGACTTTATTCATATATAAGCATTCTTAGGACGATCAGCCAAGAGACTAGTCACTAGGAAGTGTGGTACCCCACAAAAAAAGAAGAAGGAAGCGAGGTGTTTCATTAAGCCAACTCTCGGCCACATTCAAAGTGCAGCAAGCACAGTTCGCACAAAGATGCGCCGCAAGGTTTGTTGACATGTTTACATGGTGAGTAACAAAAAATAGGAAATATTACTGAGCGCTCCTATTTGTAATAGGATATGAGCCAGAATTAAGCGAGAATTGTGACGAGTGTTCCATGCAATCAACTTCCATTATCACACGTGAGAACCCTCAAAGAGAACCAAATGTGTTGGAGATTGCTTTATCACATTTTTAAAATATAATAAGAGTGTAGACGCTCCTCCATTTGTAACAGTTGAGTCTGAACTTAACTGTCGAAACTGAAATTTACTATGGAATCTGAATCTTACTGTCGAAACTAAATGCAATGGTAGCAGAGAGGCACTTCACATGGGATAGGGAGGTCCTGCAGTTCATCTTCAACCTGCACCCTCCTGAGCCGCCAGCCACCACCGACCGAACCCAGTGCCGCCTTGCGCCCCGAAACAACTCCCCACCGCCGGTCCGCCGCCCCGAAACAACTCCCCACCGCCAGTGCATCGCTGCCTCGCTGCCCCGAAACAACTCCCCACTGCCGGTCCGCCGCCGCCTCGGCCAGCCCTCTAGCCCCCACCCCCCCGCGCCAAGCTTTTTCTCTGGCGATCCCCTCGCCACCACCTGACCACCGCACCCCCGCCGCTAGCGAGCACCGTCCCAACCCAGAACCCTAAGATAGATAGTGGGGTACCTTTCTAGCGAGCCCCTCCTCCCCGCTGCAGGTGGTTCTTCCTTAACTTCGGCAAGCCCCCACCCCCTGAAAATTGACTTACCCAAAAGTCGATTCAGTTGACTGAAGTGTAGCTAAATCTAAGCAGAGCAGCAGCACGAGCGAGGAGGAGAGCAGTAGCAGCAGCACGAGCGAGGGGAAGAGCCGAAGCAGTAGCAGCAACGCGAGCGAGCAAGCGAGAGCCGGAGCAGCAGCAGCAGCGCGAGTGAGTGTGCGAGAGCTGAAGCAGCATAAGCAAATCTGTGTGGTATGGATGCCGCCGCCGAAGGGGCATCGCACTGGGGGAGAGCCACCATGGAGATGTCGCCCGTGGCGCCGGCTTCGAGGTAGCCGCTCCATGGGGGTGCGGGATGGAGCACCGTTGGCGCCGAGAGGTCGAGTTAAGGAGAAGGTGCGATGCGATGAGTGTACAACCACTTTGGTGGCGCCGAGTAGGCCTTGACTTCGCCTGAGGAGTCGGTGAGGATGCTGCAGTTCCAATGGAATAGGTTAAGGCGGCGCTGTTGGGATGGAGCAGCCGTGATAGATGAGGCGAGCTGCAGAGCAGCTCCTTGGAGGCGGAGGACGGGGTGGCTGAAGCGGCGGGACGATGAGATGGACGACAGATCCTCATACGGGGAGGTGGACGAGGGACATCGAGTTGTCGCGGTGGACGACCTTGTCGATGAAGAGGCTCCGGCAAGTCAACGGTGGGGTGGCGGACGGAAAAGGGTGGGGTTTCGCGGCTAGAGCGGAGAGGTTATGGCAGCTTGGGATTTTGAATGGCGAAAAGGAGGCGATGGGAAGGGGGGAACCATGACCTAGGAACGCGCTTGTCCAAAATGTAGGGTGTGTTACAAAAGTACCCCTACTGATTTGAACTAGTGGCCCTTTCGGCTCAGGGTTAGAAGGGGGATTTCGCGTGTTGGGATTTGGCAGCGGGAGGGAGTTTTCGCATGCGTTGTAATTTCGGGATAGCAAGGCGCGGGTTGTGGAGGCGCCAGTTTTGGGAGCATGATATCTAAATTTTCGGGATATAACAAGGCGCGGGTTGAATTTTAGGGAAAAGCCTAACGTGTAATATTGTACTTGTACGTACCAAATAAATTCACACTTCCCTCAATGAAAAAAAGAAAAAATAAAACTATTCACACCACACAAATAGTGAGTCTTGTCCCGTTTTACTATACAGATGATATTCAAAGCTACTCCCTGCTTCCATCTATATGGGGCCTAATGCGTTTTTTGAGGCTAACTTTGACCAAATATTAGAGCAATAATATATGACATGCAACTTACATAAAGCAAACCATTAAATTCGTGTGTGAAAGGAGCTTTCAATGATATAATTTTCACATTGTGCATGTCATGTACGATTAATCTTGTCAATAGTCAAAGGCGGTCCTAGAAAACACATTAGGCCCTATATAGATGGAAGGAGGGAGTATGAATCCATGTTATGTCCAATTAAATTTTTTCGCTGGCTGTGTAATGCACGTAACCTACTCATACCAACATTTTAGTGCATTGCAAATGTCTATACTACCGCTGCAATTTGAACTGAATTTGAATTTGTTTGTCTATTTCAATAAGAATCTACAATCATGATTGTTGCCAATGACAACCATCATTCATGTATTACCTTAACAACACACCACGTGATTTCTATAGAGATAGATATGAAATATGTGTATCATATGAACTCGAATTCAATTTTTTGAATACACTTGATGTTCATTCCAAATAATAGTACATTTGATGTACTAACTATATATTCATAATATAAACCATGTTCCATACGTACACCGTGTTTATCACACAAAGTATAGTCCCCCACCCCATACATTATGACAAGTATTTAGCCCTGATCTACAAAAGCCACACATTAGCCCAAATTATAATCAATGTTCTATGTATTATATGTAGTACTAGCAAGATGCCTATGCATTCCACGGAACATCAAGATGATCGAGGGGAGGCCTTATTTGCAAATATGGAGAGGTGTGTGGGTATCTTTTTTCAAAATTTCCATAGTTTCCTTCCTATCCGTCAGATATAAATCGGACGGCCTATATTGCATGATGCCAGGCACACCATCATCAACAACAACGTTTTTATAAGAGTAGAGATAAAATATATTATATGTAGTATAACATGTTCATAACCACACCATGTGTATCACCGTTATATATATTCACACATGCGCCGGTTTAAAACACTATGATAACTTCTTCAAATATATGAATTCACTTTTTATAATGAATTATGATCTCTATTCGTCTTTTACACCCACACAATCCTCTTATCTTTGTAGCTAGCGCTAACTTTCTCTCGTGCATGCACACGCCCGCATCCATCTCACCCTCTCTCAGCATTCTCTAGCTCCATAGCACAAATTTGTCTTTTCACTTTAGGTCGTTCACCCATGGTGTGTGTAGGCCCCCTAGCTCCTTCTTTACGGCACACATCGATCGATATGCCTCTATAGCCAGGTGTGCCTACAACAAACACAAGCTTCCCCTCTTCTCTTCTCACCGTCCATGCCTCACTCCTTCCCCCTCGATATAGTATGCCTCTCGCACCACCTCCTAGATGCATCCCCCCCTCTCTCTCTATCCTTCTCCCCAGGCCTTATTTGCTTCTAACACATACATGCATGTATACCGGTCGATCTCCCTACATATACCTAGGTCGACTTTAACTATTTCCCCCCCCACCCATCGGTTGACATACCTCATAAGTTATGTCTCTCCTTTCTCTGACAAAGGGCGATTGATCTTCCTATGTAGTTACGTCTGCTTACCAAAGCCATATCGCCCCCCCTCACCATTCGTGCATGCCTCCTGACCCGTCTCTCACACACACGTGCACAGACAGACAGCCATCCCCTCTCTTATTGATATTGCAGGCGTGCCCTCCGTTTGTCTAGCAAGCCTCTCCCACCATTTGTTAGAAGCAACTCCACTTCCACCCCTCCAACACTATAGCTCTGTCTCTCTCCCAACCTTATTCCTCTCCTACACATATGCATGGATGCCGATCAATCTCCCATAATACATAAGGTAGGCCTCTCTCCTCCTCCACACATATACTAACCATTGTACCTCTATAGTTAATTAGGTACCCCACGACACACCGATAGTCCAGCGCTGTAGGTAGGTATCCATGCCACAGAGACAAACTGCACCTGTCCCCTCTCACGTTCCAGTAGGCCAGCCACTCTATATCTTTGACGTGGGCACACACAAATTCGATGGCACTCTTTATCGATCTCGTGCGCGCGCAAACACTCACATCTTCATCATCCCTCTCTTCAATTCTATGGATACCTCAAGCCGATGATACCTCCACTCTCATCTCATGGATCACCCCCTCTATATATATGATATATCTAGGACTCTATTTCACACACATTCCATATGTTACATTTTTTGATAGACCCTCCCCCCCCAAAAAAAACACTCATGAACCCACACACTATATCTCTCTACGTTTGTATATCTCTCACACAACCCTACGTAGGTGATGTACTTACACAAAGAGAATAGGTGCACGTACTCGTGCTTCGTGCCCAGCCACACCCGCGTGGGTACACGGTGGAGCTTATTTCTGTACGAAATGGCACCCCACGTGCTAATTTGAACGCGTGTAGTGGTTGTTTACCTACGAAGGTTGTGTACCACGTGTGCACGAAACAAAGTTTCACTTGATGCATTGGCGCGTTATTTTTAAATAAGGTTATATCGCTTAATGGCACATAAACAGAATATAAAACGATTTTTATGGAGAAAAAGGGAGTCCGCTCCACTATATACAATGGAGCCTGCCTGCCTGGGTTTGTGTCTCTTCAGAGTTTCTCACACAAGGCAGCGGTGGCCTCTCTCTCTCACCATTGGTCACTGATACGGCCGCATCCTGTCCGCTGGCGTAAAGGGAGGATGTGCATCGTTTCTCCGTTCGATGGTGCCAAGGCAGCACGTCTCGATTTGCGGTACCCACTGTTCTCTCTGACCAAGCTCCGGCACGGTATGGCCTATGCCACCTGCACGCTGCCGCAGTATGGGCAGATCCCGCCCGTCGCCGCTCACCTAGTTACATCCCGACGACCCACAGGTATCCCCTCCGGCCTTGCTCCACTTCCCGTCTTCCCATGTCGCTGCATGTGGAAAATCTTGCATGTGGATCTTCCATAGTTCTTTGCCCAAAACGTAGCTCGTCCGCGTACTTTCCATATTGCAATCTCATCCTCACACCTGTTTAGACAAACACAACAGTGTTGTTATCTTCCCTTAGGACAAGGAATATGCTTCTTTTTTGTCGTTGTATGTGTCATCAACTGTTATTGGCCAGTAATTGTTTCCTTTCTACCTCTTTTTTGCAAACAGGGCTAGCCATTTCATCTCGTTGCTATTGCGACCTTTTGGTGAACTGCACAAATCACTTTTTTTCTTAAGAGTGTTTTGTGCAGTTGTACTAAATTTCACATGACCAACGTCTCTACATTTCAGTGCGACTGCACAAAGGGAGATTGGTTTTTCTCTATCCTCCTCATCCAACTCCGAGCCTAATCTTCTCCAACTATTTGCTTAATCTTCTCCAAATAGTTAGTCTTAAGAGAGACTGCAAAGGTGACCCGCTTATATTTGTGTGTTTATTGTTTCATCAGCAATCCTCTCTTACCATAATCACACTTAATATCTTTGGAACAGCGACGCTCAACTCTATTTTAGTGGAACTGCACAAAATGATCGGAATGTTGCATGCTCTAGAGAGCTACTTTTTTTCCAACATGCCTTGTTGATTTAGACAAAGCTGGGGGGACGTTGCTGCCAATGAAAGCATGGATCAATTTTAATTTAACACCTTCTCACAACTTTGTCATCAGTTGTGATGTAAATATTAGCTATGATCTGCTAATCATTGAGATGAATTAGCAAGGAAGTTAGTTTTTTTGAAAGAGCATCGATGACAAGACACACAAAACAAAAGCTGAAAGCTCAGAGCATTGTACAATTTCATGTCGCTGGAAAATTATTTGTATAGTACGTCAATTATGTAAACAAATGTTGGAAGCTTGATAGAATTTCCAGAAGCCTCTTCAGCATCCGGGTCCATGTGCCATGCACAAAATTACTCCTCCGTTCCTAAATATTTGTCTTTTTACAAATTTCAAATGGGCATATTTAGAGTGTAGATTCACTCATTTTGCTTCGTATGTAGTCACTCGTTGAAATCTCTAGAAAGACAAATATTCCGGAGTATATTTAAGAACCGAGGGAGTAGTCGACAACCGCATGGGAGACTCGGCCCGGTCGTTGCGCCGCATTAATAGTGAGTAATGAGCAGTCAAATCATAAGCCCCACCTTTCCCACTGTAAGTTGCTCGAAAGAAGCAACCATCAATACGCTCATCTTTGAATCCGCTCATACAACTCCATCTGTCACTGTTTATAGAGTGCGCTTCAAAAAAAATCTCTAGGACCAAGGCGACTAGCGATCAGCCTGAAAAATAGCATTGGTAGTTATTGCACGGCGCCTATTAGCGTACACACATGCATGTAGTGCTTCCACCCCGGGTACACACATGCATGCACTTACTCCACTCCATAGTACATCGAGAGAAAATTGTGGACTTGATTGTGGTTACCACACCCTAATTAATTGAGTGTTCAACCAAACACGTCTAAAGTCTCTCTGGTGGTGGAAATGCATGTAGAGAAATGCATCAGGATGAAGCGCACCCTGTAAACTTTGACGGAGGGAGGAGTGGTATGAAGGTGCAAAACCAAGTACGCGTATGGCCAGTCGGTCAACGCACTTCCTCTTGGCATATCACTGACATGTCGGACCAGAGTGTGAGCAAATCGATCTCAATTGACGGCAAAATGGCCAACCCGCCATTCCTTGAGAGAGATGAGGAGTGAGAACACACCGGCGGACTCGCACGGAGGCCAAGATATATTCGAGGATGGTTGATTGACATCATCATTACATGTTCGATGTTTTTTAATACTACTATTGGGCTGCCGTTTTCCCCCCTTCTCCTGAATAAATGTCTAATTTATCAGAGATTAAAATAAAATAAGAGTACATATGCTCCACCATGCGGTTCTAGTAGTAGTACTACTCGGACTAAAAAACCTTGCGCTTGGCTCTTCGCCTCTTCGTGAAGTCGAATAATGATGGTACTCTGCATGTCGGGTACTACAGTGTATGCCTCTGGCAACCTGACACTGGATGAACTAATGCATGTCAACCGCCTGGGTGAGGGTAGGTAGCATTACTCAAAAGGCGTAAGCAAGCTTCACCTTGTCCTGCAAGCTTCTCCTCGTTCTACGAGTTGATGGGAAACACCAAAAAGTAGTGCTAGTCCATACTCCCTCCTTTCCGGTTAATATGGCTTAATCTTTTTTGCGGGAAAATGACAGACTTTATTCATATATAAGCATTCTTAGGACGATCAGCCAAGAGACTAGTCACTAGGAAGTGTGGTACCCCACAAAAAAAGAAGAAGGAAGCGAGGTGTTTCATTAAGCCAACTCTCGGCCACATTCAAAGTGCAGCAAGCACAGTTCGCACAAAGATGCGCCGCAAGGTTTGTTGACATGTTTACATGGTGAGTAACAAAAAATAGGAAATATTACTGAGCGCTCCTATTTGTAATAGGATATGAGCCAGAATTAAGCGAGAATTGTGATGAGTGTTCCATGCAATCAACTTCCATTATCACACGTGAGAACCCTCAAAGAGAACCAAATGTGTTGAAGATTGCTTTATCACATTTTTAAAATATAATAAGAGTGTAGACGCTCCTCCATCCAGTTCCTAGTAGTATAGTACATACCTCTATAGTAGTATTACTAGTACTAGTAAATTTTGCGCTTGGTTCTTCGCCTCTTCGGGAAGTCGAACAATAATAGTACTAGTATAGTGTATGCTTCTGGCAATTTGACACCGAATTAACTGTTGCACGTCCACCACCTGAGCGAGGAAGAGCTTGCATTAGTGAAAAGTTTCTCCTTGTCCTGTGAGCCATCACGCGCAAGCTTCTCCCATCCTGTAAGCTTCTTCTTGTTCGGCAAGTTCACGGGACACATCAAAGTAATGCTAGTCCATACTGCCTCCTTTCCGGTTAATATGGCTTAATTCCAAACGGGATAAATACACTGTCTGTCACTGTATATTTGTAAAAATAAGATCAGTGGACTTCATAATATGCTCATTACGCTCAATATCTGCATTTTCCGATGTTTATACAGTCACTAGCTCACCCTGGCTGAGTATGTGTGTGGATGCACGTGTAGGTTGATCACTTGAGTGTGACCATGTGTGTTCCGTTGTGTGCTCAATCATGCATGCATTAGGGCGTCGTGCACATTTTTGCATCCATGTGTAAGTGTGACTGTTGCATGCATGCATGAGGTTGTAGTCCCTCACATTCACATGTTCATAAGTCAATGCTTTGTCAAAACATTGTATGCAAGTTTAATCATTTGTTGTTCACGCATGCATTCCTGATATTAATACATTGGTAAAGACAATTTCTTGAGGAAAACGAGCCCATGAATGGAATACGAAGGGGATCAATAAGCCAGGACGGAGGGAGTACCAGTAGTGAACCAGAAGGAGGGAGTAGGTACTAGTAGTACTACGTAATAATGTGTAGTAACAAAGTTCCTCTATGCGCATCTTGTCTACGTGTCATGCAAGAAAATAGAGATAAGTACAAGTGAGACTCAGGAACAGTCATACATGTAGGGGGAGTACGTGTAGGGGCCACTGAGGAGCAATCAAATCACGTAGTAAGTTAGGGGCTGTTTGGATTGTGACTATCATTGCCATATATTGACACATGATTTTTGCCACACTTGCCTTAGTTAAGTTGCTGATATTGTTAGACACACTTTGGCTTGCCTAAGGGAATCTTGTCACACTTCTGCTGTCTATGACATGTGGGGTTCACTGCTCATAAAAAAATTCTTGCCTTAGGTGTGGCTAGAACCAAACACCTACCTAACTTGGTCAAACTTGCCTAAGGTTAGTTATGGCAGAGTGTGGCAACGTGTGGCTACGAACCAAACAACCCCTTAGTCGGAAGAAGCAACCATCATTTTACTCTTCAGCGACACGCACACAATATAAAATGGTTGATAAGAGAAAAATAAAACCACTATATATACACCAGCAGGAGCCTAAGCTACAAGCCTCCTTCATTGGGTTGCTCTCTTCACAAGCATAGAACGACGGTGGCCACACCACTGGTCACATATCCGGCCTGATCTCGCCGTTGGGGGAAGGGAACAATGTTCTGCATAGACGCGGTTGACATCGGAGAGGGAGAAAACCCACAGTCGGTGCGTCCCAATTGGGGGTCCCCGTGGTATGGGCTGATGTCGTGTCCCAACCGCCCTTATAGCTACATCCCGACGTCCCAGGTAGTACTTCTTCCTTTTGGAGCCGGCTTGCTCCACTACCGCAGCTCCCCACATAGCTCCATCTCCATGTCGATCTTTCTCTACTTCTACTGACTTCTATTTGTGATGAGTTTATGTCTCATGAACTAGTGCCAGTACTATTATTTTATTCACACTTCTTTAATATCTTTGCCATCAGGGATGCTCAGCTCGATTTTAGTGGAACTGCACAAAAGCATCGTATGATCCGAGGGTGCCAACCGTCTTTCCTTCGACAGATTCTACCTAGCCAAGGAATTAAATCCTGTTTAGGGTTTAGGGTTTAAGTCGTAGTGACCCCATCGGTAGTTATTCTTTTGTACACGCTCTCACAACTTTCATCTTTAGTTGTGAAGTAAATATTGGTTATGATTTGTGAATCAGCATGCGTGTTAGTTTTCCTTTGTATTTGATGGAATGTTGTAACAGGGCAACGTTGGAGTAGGAATGAAAATGGAGTGGAAAATTTCTGTTTTTTGGAGTAAAAATGGAAACGGATAGAAACCAACATTTCGTTTCGTTGGATCGCGCCACCGAGCAAAACCAACGTTTAAATCACGTTTGTCGCATTCGTGTCTGAACCTCCTCCACGGCTCCACCCCACACGGTCGCTCGGCATGCCACTCATCGCAAACCGAGTATACGATAACTTTCCCGCCTACTTGTCGATGGATCGCGCCATGGAGTACTAGCACTACTGGAAGAGATTGACGAGTTGGGGGAGGACAGCTAGTTGTAGCACGGACTCCCAAGAACTTTTTACATGCATGTTGTGGCTGACTATTGCGACCTTTTAACACGGAGCAGTCACGTGCACCGGGAATGACGCGGGCAACGCTCTCTCGGTCGACGCATCGCTTCAATGCCAGCGCCAGTGAGAGGTCACGTCCGCTCTGGCCGGGCATGATTGCGGCACTGACCGTTTCGAGCGGGAAGCACGCGCGGGTGATGAAGAGGGTTCGGGTTGGTCAGGAGCGGGCGTCGCAGTGGTCTGGACGCCCGCAAACAAGACATGTTGTACGTTTATATTGTTGGATATATGTCGGCGTCCTGGGAACGGGGGTACCCAGACTTGCCTGCCTGTGGCCTAGGGCGTGGCTCCACCAACGGCCTAGTACGGCCCACTCAAGACCCTTGTGAGGGGCCAAGACTCGCGAGGCGGATGACACCAAGACCACCCCAGGGGTGGCCTCGTTAGGCTGGCTCCTGAGGAGCGGAGATATCTATGCAAGGGGCACCTCGCGAGGTCCGCGTGATGCGAGCCATGACGACCGAAGCCAGGCAGGCGCCAGCGGGCACAGAGTGCCAGTTTCCACTTTGGTTCTAAGGAAGCAGGCGCAGGCGAGGAGTCCCAAGGCATCATTCAAAGGTTTCCATATCGGTGCGACAAGACCAAGACCAGCAGGACGGAGGTCACTGCGGAGCCCACGGCGGCATCACTAACAGAGCCTTTGGCAAGCAAAGACCACCTTTTGTTAGGATAACTTGTATGAGTTCTCTCCCTTCAAAACTGGCCGTTGTGGGATCCCTTCCCGCCTAAACATTTGGGAAGAGGACCAGGGCCTCTATAAATAGGTCTAGCCACAACCATAGCAGGGGACAGATCATTCAGACCATCCTCAAACACACCATCTCATCAAGCCCAAGAACACCTCCCTCGGGAAGCTGTTCATCCACTGTATTAGTTCATCCTCAGCCCACGAGGAAATCCACCACACCACATTGGAGTAGGGTATTACACCAGAACGGTGGCCCGAACCAGTATAAACTCTTGTGTCTCTTGTTCCTTGGGTTCGGCGAGCTAGGCCTTGAGATCGTTGCGAGAGCGAGCTAGGGAGAGATCTTCGTGTGCACCCCAGTGTTCGAACCTCAAGGGTTTGCCGAAACCCGTAATCCGACAATATACAATTAACAACATAAATAATGTGCCAGTTGGACAAATATGATTGGAGATGGAGATGGAGATGGAGATGAAGATGGAGACAAAATTTTACGTAAACACGGAAATGCATGTCTATGTCTATGTGTGTGCGCGCGACGACTCCCACGACCTGGAAGCGGGGGCGTGTTTTTGATGGAGTTTTCTTTCTTGGTACATTAAAAAAATTGTCCGTCAGTTTTCGTTTCTTTTTTCTGGAACGCGCGTATTCTATTTAAAACTACTGCTATGGAGAGATTTTTTTACTCCATTGTATATATAGCCTCTTATTTGATAGGGTTTCTCGCCTCTCGCTCTCTCACCCTCTCCATATCAAAACAAGATGACAGTGTCCACTCGATCTCTCTCCTCACTGCTGGTCACAGATCCGGCCGAATCCCGTCCGTTGCGGGAGGCGAGGAGGTGCAGCGTTGATGTTGTTGTCGTCGGCGATGGAGGAAGCCAATGTGCACCGTCCTCTCGGAGTCGGTGTTAGCACGGACGAAGGTCCTCGGCACCCTTGTTCGCTACCGTCGTGTGGGCAGATCCCGCCCGCCCCCCTAAGCGACATCTCACCGACCTGAGGTATAACTTTTTGTACTAGTCCAGCTCCCCAGGTCGCTGCATGCGGGTTTTCTTCTATGTGACTACTCCCTAGCTCCCCATGTACAGTAGCTAGGGTTCGCCGGCTGGTCCAACATCACCAACTATTATAGAGGAAATGCCACCTGAAAAGTTGTCCTGGTATATTCCTTGATGGAGGTATACATGTTATTTCGACATAAAGTACATGGTGGTTGTGCAGTCATTGTCCATATGCTGTATTGCTGGTGCTAATCTAATACTATCACTGGTTAAATGAAGAAATGTTTTTTTCTCGGGTATCCTGGTTTAGTTCCCATCAAGATAACCATGATGCTTCTGTTTGTTGGTGTACTTCTCATTAATTCTTATTGACAATTGAGATGTCGCTGTTAATCTTGTACCACAGCCGAAACAAAGTAACAACACTATATCCCTTTTTATATTTTTGCAAACAGCGATGCGTATCTCCATACCCGGGCATGTCTTCCTCAATTTTAGTGGAACTGCACAAAATTGGGGGGCCATTATTGTTCCGCCTCACTGTCCTCTGCCATGTGGTTCTTCCTTCCTCGAGCTTGATTATTGAGAAGAAACAGACCATAGTGAGGATTTGTTGAACTTCATAGGTGCCTCAGCCAAACTTGATGCCAAAATGATGATGGATTACCACCATGACCTATCGATACTCATGGTTGCACCTCATGGTTGCATCGGCTCATGAAGCTGATCGATTTTCGACAAAAAAAGTTGTCTTCCATCAGTGCTCTTTGCTTGTTACCCACAAAGATGATATCCTTCATCAGCTTACCTTGGTTGCATTGGAGACACAGTCGTCTTCCATGTTGGTGCAATTTTATCACACAATTTTCTATGAACCAAATGTTTCCTCGAAGAAGGATCGACGTTGGTACAAAGAGTATAAGTTTTGTATTGATTTCTAAGCCTTCTGACAACTTTGTCTTCAGCTCCCCTGTAATTTTATTTGTCCATCTATTAACTTTGATTAAAAAATGGTGTGGACTAAAAACCCGGATGGACGTAGTATCCCTCCATTTTTATTTACTCTGCATATTAGATTTGACTGAAGTCAAACGTTGTAAAGTTTGAGCAGGTTTAGGATGAACACAACAAACCATAATTATTGAGAGATGGAAAAATGTACATACTCTCAAAACTTTCCGATAATTGAAATTAAAATTCTTTATTTGTACACACTCTCACACCTTTTCAATAATTTGGTGCCCGTGTGGTTGTTCACTTAAGGGAGGGTAGTGTACCGCACGTGAAGGACAGGAAGTGCGACCAGGACGCGTGCATCGTTTGCTCATTGGAAGTAGTAGCTTTCTTCACTAGTACGTTAAATAAAGAGTTTTGTTTCGTACTTACACGACTTAAAACGATTGTTATGGAGAGAATAAGAAAACCACTCCACTATATACTAGTAGTATACACAAGTACTATATGGACGCACCTTCATTGACTTAGTGCACCTGCCTTTGGGTGTATGACAGGAGGGCCCAAAATGTGGCTGGCCCACCTGTCATACAGCTAGAGGAAGTTGCAGTTAAGGCACTGGAGGTCAGTCTGTAATACAGTATATATGTAGTACACTATATAAGGATAACCCACAAGTATAGGGGATCGCAACAGCTTTTGGGGGTAGAGTATTCAACCCAAATTTATTGATTTGACACAAGGGGAGCCAAAGAATATTCTCAAGTATTACCAGCTGAGTTGTCAATTCAACCACACCTGGAAACTTAGTATCTGCAGCAAAGTGTTTAGTAGCAAAGTAATATGATAGGGGTGGTAGCGGCAACAAAAGTAAAGACAACAAAAGTAATGTTTTTGGTATTTTGTAGTGATTGTAACAGTAGCATCGGGAAAGTAAATAAGCGAGAACCAGTATATGGAAAACTCGTAGGCACCGGATCAGTGATGGATAATTATGCCGGATGCGGATCATCATGTAACAGTCATAACATAGGGTGACACGAAACTAGCTCCAATTCATCGATGTAATGTAGGCATGTATTCCGTATATAGTCATACGTGCTTATGGAAAAGAACTTGCATGACATCTTTTGTCCTACCCTCCCGTGGCAGTGGGGTCCTATTGGAAACTAAGGGATATTAAGGCCTCCTTTTAATAGAGAACCGGAACAAAGCATTAGCACATAGTGAATACAAGAACTCCTCAAACTATGGTCATCACCGGGAGTGGTCCCGATTATTGTCAATTCGGGGTTGCCGGATCATAACACATAGTAGGTGACTATAGACTTGCAAGATCGGATCAAGAACTCACATATATACATGAAAACATAATAGGTTCAGATCTGAAATCATGGCACTCGGGCCCTAGTGACAAGCATTAAGAATATCAAAGTCAGAGCAACATCAATCTCAGAACATAGTGGATACTAGGGATCAAACCCTAACAAAACTAACTCGATTACATGATAAATCTCATCCAACCCATCACCGTCCAGCAAGCCTACGATGGAATTACTCACGCACGGCGGTGAGCATCATGAAATTGGTGATGGAGGATGGTTGATGATGACGACGACGACGAATCCCCCTCTCCGGAGCCCCGAACGGACTCCAAATTAGCCCTCCCGAGAGGTTTTAGGGCTTGGCGGCGGCTCCATATCGTAAAACGCGATGATTTCTTCTCTCTAATTTTTTCTCTCCGAAAGCAAATATATAGAGTTGGAGTTGGCGTCGAAGGGTCTCCAGGGGGCCCACGAGGTAGGGGGGCGCGCCCCCCACACTCGTGAGAAGGGTGTGGGCCCCCTGGACTTCATATTTGGCGAGGATTTTTTATTATTTTTTCTAAGACCTCCCGTGGAGTTTCAGGTCATTCCGAGAATATTTGTTTTCTGCACATAAAACAACATCATGGTAATTCTGCTGAAAACAGCGTCAATCCGGGTTAGTTCCATTCAAATCATACAAGTTAGAGTCCAAAACAAGGGCAAAAGTGTTTGGAAAAGTAGATACGACGGAGACGTATCAACTCCCCCAAGCTTAAACCCTTGCTTGTCTTCAATCAATTCAGTTGACAAACTGAAAGAAAGAAAGAAAAACTTTTACAAACTCTGTTTGCTCTTGTTGTTGTAACTATGTCAAGCCAGCATTCAAGTTTTCAGCATAGATCATAACTAACCACATTTGCAATAATTCTCAGGTCTCACAATTACTCGTATCAATAGCAAAATGAACTAGCAAGTCATAATAATAAATCTCGGATGACAACACTTTTTCAAAACAATCATAATATGATATAACAAGATGGTATCTCGCTAGCCCTTCCTGAGACCGCAAGACATTGTAATTCATGGTAAAAGAGATCCAATCATAGTCACACCCAATATAAATTAACAGTGATGAATGCAAATGACGGCTGTGCTCTCCAGCTAGTGCTTTTTAATAAGAGGGTGATGACTCAGCATAAAAGTAAATGGATAGGCCCTTCGCAGAGGGAAGCAGGGATTTGTAGAGGTGCCAGAGGTCGGTTTTGAAATAGAGATAAATTGTATTTTGAGCTATATACTTTCATTGTCAACATAAAAACTAAGAGATGGCGATATTTCCCATGCTAAACACATTATAGGCGGTTCCCAAACAGAATGGTAAAGTTTATACTCCTCCTCCACCAACAGCATCAATCCATGGCTTGCTCAAAACAACGAGTGCCTCCAACATACATCAGGTCCCAGGGGGAGTTTTGTTTGCAATTAATTTTGATTTAGTTTGCATAAAGCATGGGACTGCGCATCCCGGTGACCAGCCATTTTCTCGTGAGTGAGGAGCGGAGTCCACTCCTCTTGAGAATAACCCGCCTAACACGAAAGATAAGGACAGCCTTTGTTGATACATGAGCTATTCGAGCATACAAAACAGAATGTTTATTTGAAGGTTTAGAGTTTGGCACATACAAATTTACTTGGAACGGCAGGTAGATACCGCATATAGGAAGGTATGGTGGACTCATCTGGAATAACTTTGGGGTTTAAGGGATTGGATGCACAAGCAGTATTCCCGCTTAGTACAAGTGAAGGCTAGCAAAAGATTGGGAAGCGACCAACTAGAGAGCGACAACAGCCATGTACATGCATTAAAATTAATAAACATTGGATGCAAGCATGAGTAGGATATAATCCACCATGAACATAAATATCGTGAAGGCTATGTTGATTTTGTTTCAACTACATGCGTGAACATGTGCCAAGTCAAGTCACTTAAACCACCCCATCATACCACATCATAATCATCTCAATATCATGTTGGCATACAAGGTAAATCATTATAACTCATAGCTAATCAAGCATGACATAAGTAACTATGATCTCTAATTGTCATTGCAAACATGTTTATTCATAATAAGCTGAATCAAGAACGAGGGACTCATCATATTTACAAAAACAAAAGAGGTCGAGTTCATACCAGCTTTTCTCATCTCAGTCAGTCCATCATATATCATCATAATTGCCTTTCACTTGCACGACCGAACGGTGTGAATAATAATAAGAGCGCACGTGCATTGGACTAAGATGGAATCTGCGAGCATTCAATAAATAGGAGAAGACAAGGCAATATGGGCTCTGGTTAAATCAACAATAATGCATATAAGAGCCACTTTAACAATTTAATTATGGTCTTCTCCTACTGACCCCCAAATAAAAGAAAAGAAATAAAACTATTTACACGGGAAAGCTCCCAACAAGCAAAAGAAGAACGGGAAATATTTTTGGGTTTTTTTTAATTATTACTACTACAGCAGAAAAATAAACTACTACTAATTTTTTTGGTTTTACTTAAGGTTTAACAAACACACAAGAAGAAAGCAGGAAAAGGGAAATAAACTAGCATGGATATTACAGTGAAAAAGTATGAGCACTGACATCTAGCAATGAGTGTGTGTGAACATAAATGTAATGTCGGTGAGAAATACGTACTCCCCCAAGCTTAGGCTTTTGGCCTAAGTTGGTCTATGGCTACGGCTGGCCTGGCGGATATCCATAATAATAGTTGTTGGGGTTGTACTGTGATGAGGAAGGATAGTTGGGATCATACTGATGTGCAGCGGTTATCGCCTGCTGAGCTGCAGCGTGGAGTCGGGCTGCCTCCGCTCTCCTCTCGTACTCTTCTGCCTCCTCTCTGGTAATAACATATCTTCCTTTTGTCTATGAATCAAAGAAGGCAGGAGCAGGGAGAGTAATACGGAAAACACGTCGTTTATCAAAAATTAAGCGATATAAGAGAGGTGATTCAGGCCTCTCGACAAACTGGTGCGAAGCCATAGAGTTATAACCTAAATATGCAGGAGGCAACTCCATATCACCCTCACGAATGTCTATTTCAAGAAAATGAGCTAAGCGGGTTGCATATATTCCTTCAAAGAAATCTCCATTATGTCTATTATGATGCAACCTACGAGCTACAATGGCTCCCATATGTTAAGATTGGTCTCCTAACACAGCACTCATAAGAATGCTAAGATCAGGGACACACATGTGACATGCTTCATCCTTAGCATTTATGCTTCTACCGATGAAGAGAGAAAAATAATGTATAGCAGGAAAGTGAATGCTCCCTATGGTAGCCTGCGTTATATCTCTGGATTCCCCCACAGTTATACTAGCATGAAAGTTTCAAAATTCAGATTTATGGGGATCCCGAATACTACCCCATGATGGAAGTTCGCAAGCAGAAGTGAAATCCTCTAAGTCCATGGTATAATATTGTCATAGAGATCAAACATGACTGAAGGAGATTTACGCGAAGATGAATACTCAAACCTCCTCACAAATGAACTTGTGAGATCATGATACTGGGGGCATTTGTTAGCCTCAAAATCCTCAAGACCGGCATTTCACAAATATGATTTGAATTCTTCTTTAATTCCCGCGCGGTCCATAAAATCTTCCGACAGCAATTCACAAGGCCGTACCGGAGCGTCTCTTGGTGGATCCTCGTCAGCATCGCGCATAGCAATCCTGGGTCCTTGCTTCTTGGAGGAACCACCTTAGAACATCTTCCTAAACATATTGTCCTTCTCTAAAAAAATCCAAAATTTTTAGTAACTTCAAAATAAAAGTAAACCAAACTCAATAAAACTGATAGCAACTACTCCTACAAGTGCCTAGAGCTTATATCAAGCATTAGAACTACTTAGAACCATAAACATTTGACATGCAAGCTCAAGAACATGGTCACCTATGCAGCACAAATTTGCAAAGAATAAAGCAATAGAACAAAAACTAATTGGACCAACAAAGGAGTCACATACCAAGGAACAATCTCCCCAAGCAGTTTTGCGAGAGGTGCTTTGAGCAAGGAGATCGAAAATCATAGCAAAAGTGGCTGGAACTCGTGCTTGAGTTGGTTTTTCGGGTTTGTGTGAGACAGAGGAAGAAGATGGGTGCTGGGATAAGTGGAGGAGGGCCACCGTGGGCCCACGAGGCAGGGGGGCGCGCCCTAGAGGGGGGCGCCCACCACCCTCGTGGCCAGGTGGCAGCTCCTCCCGCGGTAATTTTTGCAAAGTAAATCCTCAAATATTCCTGAAAAAATCATATTAAATTGGCATGGCATTCTAAGGACTTTTATTTTCGGGATATTTTTATATTGCACGGATAAGTCAGGAAACAGATAGAAAATACTATTTTTACTTTTTTAATATAAATAACATAAAGTATAGAGAAGGTACAGAAGTTTGTGCTTGTAACGCCCTCGATGCGGCTATATCTCCCACGTGTCGAAGCACGACTTAGAGGCATAACCGCATTGAAAGCAATGTCGCAAGTGAGGTAATCTTCACACAACCCATGTAATACATAAGGGAAAAAGATACATAGTTGGCTTACAATCGCCACTTCACACAATTACATGAATAAAGCATTACAACATCCAAAAACAATCAAGGTCCGACTACGGAACCAAAATAAAAGAAGAACCCCAAATGTGACAAGGTCCCCGATTGACCCCAACTGGGCTCCACTACTGATCAACTAGAACGAAACAACATAAAGGACAAGATCTTCATCGAGCTCCTCCTTGAGCTTGGTTGCGTCATCTGCACGGTTCAACGGCACCTGCAAGCTGGTTTTGGAAGTATCTATGAGTCACGGGGACTCAGCAATCTCACACCCTCGCAATCAAGACTATTTAAGCTTATGGGTAAGGTAAAAGGTATGAGGTGGAGCTGCAGCAAGCGACT
This sequence comes from Triticum urartu, assembly GCF_056163025.1. Lineage (NCBI taxonomy): Eukaryota > Viridiplantae > Streptophyta > Magnoliopsida > Poales > Poaceae > Triticum > Triticum urartu. The sequence goes on along the minus strand of NC_141873.1, from coordinate 185,263,602 downwards.
AGCATATTTGGTGGCTAACATCCGCAAATGAGAGCGAGAAGAGAAGGCAAAGCACGATCGAGAAACTATGATCAAGAAGTGATCCTAGAACAACCTACGTCAAGCATAACTCCAACACCGTGTTCACTTCCCGGACTCCGCCGGAAAGAGACCATCACGGTTACACACGCGGTTGATGCATTTTAATTAAGTTAAACTTCAAGTTTTCTACAACCGGACATTAACAAATTCCCATCCGCCCATAACCGCGGGCACGGGTTTCGAAAGTTCAAATCCCTGCAGGTGTGTCCCAACTTAGCCCATCACAAGGTCTCACGGTCAACGAAGGATATTCCTTCTAGCGGGAAGACCCGATCAGACTCGGAATCCCGGCTACAAGACATTTCGACAATGGTAAAACTAAACCAGCAACACCGCCCGAATGTGCCGACAAATCCCGATAGGAGCTGCACATATCTCGTTCTCAGGGCACACTCAGATGAGCTCTCCATACAACTAAAACCAAACCTCGAGTTTCCCCGAGGGGGCGCTGCACAGGACTCTAGTTTAGACCAACACTCAGAGGAGCACTGGCCCGGGGGGGGGGTAAAATAATGATGACCCTTAGGAGCGCGACTCCCAAGGGAAAAGAAAAGGCTGGTGGCAAATGGTAAAACCAATGTTGGGCATTGCTGGAGGAGTTTTATTCAAAGCGAACTGTCAAGGGGGCCCCATAATAGCCCAACCGCGCCAGTAACGCAAAATCCGGGAACATAACACCGATATGACAGAAACTAGGGTGGCAAGGGTGGAACAAAACACCAGGCATAAGGCCGAGCCTTCCACCCTTTACCAAGTATATAGATGCATTAATTAAATAAGATATATTGTGATATCCCAACAAGTAAACATGTTCCAACAAGGAACAACATCTCCATGTTCCAACAAGGAACAAACTTCAATCTTCACCTGCAACTAACAACGCTATAAGAGGGGCTGAGCAAAGCGGTACATAGCCAAACAATGGTTTGCTAGGACAAGGTGGGTTAGAGGCTTGGTTCAACAATTTGGGAGGCATGATAATCAAGTGGTAGGTATCGCAGCATAGTCATAGCAAAAGAGCGAGCAACTAGCAAGCAAAGATAGAAGTGATTTCGAGGGTATGGTCATCTTGCCTGAGATCCCGCAAGGAAGAAGAATGAGTCCATTAAGAAGACAAATGGACGTAGTCCAACAGATCCTCACAACACGACGTTATCAGAACTAACCCGAAGAAGCAACACCGTAAAGAAGCAAACCACATAGTAAACAACCAACACATAAGCATGGCACGATGCGCAAACAAGTATGATGCATGTCCGGTTTAAATATGCATGGCATGGCAAAGGGCACAAACAAAACTACAAGTTAAGTGGAGCTCAATATGCAACGAGTTGCATATTGACGGAACACCACATCAATTATTTAGTTCACTCTCGGTTAGGTACTCAACAATATTAAATGTTGGTTAACATGGCAAGAGGTAAAGCATAACAAAACTATACCATTTAAACAATTTAAATGGGGCCGGATATAACAAACAACAAATCCGGTAAATCCCCATATGCATTAGCAATTTAATGCAACAATAATTTTAAGCATTTTAATTGTTGTTATCATGATGAGAATGACATGTGCAAGTTTATGCAAGTTTTCTGAAAATGTTGACAAGAGCATTATATGAAGCATTTGTCATCATGGCAGAAACCAAAGGGGTGCCACGGCAACGATAACGATAACGATGCCACGGCAGCGTTCCGGTTCCGGTAACTCGATTGAGATATCGAAGCAAAGGAGAAGTGTGCGGATGCGTGCAATAGATGGTGGGGCACTCCCGGATACCGGGTGTCCCATGAGTCGATGATGGTGACAAGGCAATAGAGGGGCAACATGCACCGACAATTCGAGCATGGAGCAAGCATGAGCATCTCATACATCACACGTGCATTAGTTCACGGGCAGCGTCTCGATGGTTATACCTTCGAAGTGTGCAAATGGGCTGGTTCTCGTTCGGTGCCAAGTAGAGGAAGTATACGTTCTTGCGACGGCGGTAGTGGAAGTAGTCGTTCTCGCATGCTCTAGGGTCGAGGGTAGAGGTTCTCAGGATCTCGGCGGCGGTAGTGGTACATGTTTATCGTTGCATGAATTTCCGTAGACGTTCATGTCATCAGTGTCGTGGTACTTGTGGTCTTCGAACTTTCCGGTCCCGTTCTTGCGACGGTAGTCGTTCACGTTCGTTCGGAGAGGTACTTGATGACTCCAACATCTTCGGGGCGACGGTAGTTGTACACGGTCCACGAGACGTCGATCATTCGGGGTCCGACTTGCGGGTCTTGCCGACAGGAGTGGTACTTGGCGTTTCCGCGTCGTCGGTCTTGCCGGTCTCGGTCTCGACAAAGTAGTTGTACAAGTGCGCCATAGTACTTGTCGAATCTGAACTCTTCAAGGACCGTCGTGGTACTTGGCGCTTGCGGGGTGGTGTTTGCCGAAACCAGGGGAACTTGACAAAATCTTCAACGATGGAACTTGGCGGTAATCTTTGTTCGGTAGTCATCTGACTTAACAGCAATGGCAACAGCAAGCAGAGGAGGTCCTAGCCTTCGGGCGCATGATGCCACAGGGAGGAGGCGAGACCTAGGTGGCATGTGGAGAGGGTCGTGGTCGGGCTCAACCACGTCGAGGAGGCCGTGGCGGAGCGAGCAGGAGGCGCTGGACATGGGAACCCCGCGCCCGGCGGGGCGCACGGGATGTAGGAGGCGAGGCAAGGCGAGCTCGGCGGCCTGGATTCGCCGGTCGGAGCGGCGGCGGGGTTTGCCAGCGAGGCAGCCATGGGTGGCGCTGAGGTAGAAGAAGCCATGGCATGCTGGAGGCGCGGAGGAGGCAACCGGAGAGGTCGGACGCGGGTGCCGGGGAAGTAGGCGAACAGGTAGCGATAGTCTCGTGACGCGGTTTAGGGGCTTGCGGCGGGGCTGGAGCGCCGGGAGGCGAAGGCGCGCGCTGGAGGAGAAGGCCATGCGCGGCTGTGAGGGCTCCTTCGGAAGGAGGACGAGGGGGACCGAGCGGGACCGTGCCTGGTGCGTGTGGGTGGCGGCGACCACGGGAGGAGAACGAAGGGAGAGATGGGATCGGGGCGAGCGCGTGGGACACTGCTCCTCTCTTGCGGCGGCGCTAGGAAAACGAGGAGGAGGGGAGAGAGGATCGGCCAGACGGTTAGGTTTAGGAGGGAGTGGGCCAGGGAGGTTGGGCTGGCATGGGAGGTTGGCCTGGCTGCGCTGCCGGCCCTGGCTGGGCCTGGTGCGGGGAGGTAGGAGGCCCAAGTTGGGCAGGCTCTCCTCTACCTCAAACTCTCTCTCTCTCTCTTTAACGATTTCAAAGAAAACCCAAACTTGGAAGAAATGCCGAGAGGGATAACAGTGGAGTTTGGGCAGGAAGTAAATTTTCTCAGACTCGCAAAAATGAGCCTGATCCAAGAAAAATGGAAATGAACACGTGGCTGAAGTTTGAATCGAACTCATTTGAATTTAATTCAGATGGTTTTGCATATGAAGTAGGTGATAGGGGGGTCCAAAAATGTTGAGGTTTTTGGTGGAGCACCGGAATAAGATGAATGAAATATGACAAGGTTGGAGTCCAAGACTTAAGATAACAAAGGCATTGTGATATTTTTCAAGTGTGTTTGCGGTAAATCCAAATAATTGGAATATTTACTATAGCTCTCTAAATATCGAGAGGATATGTTATAAAGAGAATCGCCATGTGAATTCCCTCGGTTTAAATGGACTAAAAATCCATACGGTTTATTTATTTGAGTTGCAAAAGATTTATGAGATGATGGCAAGATGACATGACGCAATGCACATGATGCAATGATGAATGCAACGAACCAAACAAAACACACAATGAAACCCGGAAACCCTGGAAGGCATCTGAAACTCCGATCTTGGGTCGTCACAGTGCTTCTAGTTTCATCCATCTCATGCTCATCAAAAAGAATCCACTAACAAGGTTGATCAAATCTTGTTAACAAACTCATTCCGATAATCATGAAACCGGAGAAATTTCGAAACGGGGATATGCACATCCCCTATAATAAGAATATCATATTTCTTTTTGACAGTTGGTAGAGGAAATTCAAAACCTCCAAATATAATCGATGGAATTTTTCCAATAGTGTTGATACTATGAACTTGAGGTTGTTTCCTCGGAAAGTGTACCATATGCTCATTACCATTAACATGAAAAGTGACATTGCCTTTGTTGCAATCAATAACAGCCCCTGCAGTATTAACAAAAGGTCTTCCAAGAATAATAGACATACTATCATCCTCGGGAATATCAAGAATAACAAAGTCCGTTAAAATAGTAACGTTTGCAACCACAACAGGCACATCCTCACAAATACCGACAGGTATAGCAGTTGATTTATCAGCCATTTGCAAAGATATTTCAGTAGGTTCTAGCCTATTCAAGTCAAGTCTACGATATAAAGAGAGAGCCATAACACTAACACCGGCTCCAAGATCACATAAAGCAGTTTTAATATAATTTATTTTAATGGAGCAAGGTATAGTAGGTACTCCGGGGTCTCCGAGTTTCTTCGGTATTCCACCCTTAAAAGTATAATTAGCAAGCATGGTGGAAATCTCAGCTTCCAGTATCTTTCTTTTATAAGTAACGATATCTTTCATATATTTAGCATAAGGATTTGTTTTGAGCACATCAGTTAATCTCATACGCAAAAAGATAGGCCTAATCATTTCAGCAAAGTGCTCAAAATCCTCATCATCCTTTTCCTTGGATGGTTTCGGAGGAAAAGGCATGGGTTTCTGAACCCAAGGTTCTCTTTCTTTACCATGTTTCCTAGCAACAAAGTCTCTTTTATCATAATGCTGATTCTTTGATTGTGGGTTATCAAGATCAACAGCAGGTTCAATTTCTACATCATTGTCATTACTAGGTTGAGCATCATCATGAACATTATCATTAATATTTTTACTAGGTTCATGTTCATTACCAGATTATGTTTCAGCATCAGACATATATATATCATTTGGATTACCAGGTGGTTCAGCAATAGGTTCACTAGAAGTTTGCACAGTTCTATCATTTTTCTTCTTCTTTTTCTTAGAAGAACTAGGAACATCAATATTATTTCTTTGAGAATCTTGCTCAATTCTCTTAGGGTGGCCTTTAGGATACAAAGGTTCCTGAGTCATTCTACCAGTTCTAGTAGCCACTCTAATAGCATAATCATTTTTCTTACTATTCATTTCATCAAGCACTTCTTTTTGAGCTTTAAGTACTTGTTCTACTTGAGTGGTAACCATAGAAGCATGTCTGCTAATAAGTTTAAGTTCACCTTTAATATCAGCCATATAATCACCCAAGCGTCTAATCATATAAGAATTTTCTTTTAATTATCTACCAAAATAAGCATTGAAGTCGTCTTGCTTATACATAAAGTTATCAAACTCATCCAAGCATTGACTAGCAATTTTAGTAGGAGGGACTGCAGCTTTATCATATCTATAGAGAGAATTTACCTTTACTACCTGTGTCGGGATATCGGGATCAGGAGGTTCTTCAGTAAATAAATAATTGAGATCAGAGGTTTCTTCAACAGGCGATGAATTAAGACCATGTATTTCTTCAATAGGAGGTATATTCTTAACGTCTTCAGCTTTAATACCTTTTTCTTTCATAGATTTCTTTGCCTCTTGCATATCTTCGGGACTGAGAAATAAAACACCTCTCTTCTTCGGAGTTGGTTGAGGAATAGGCTCAGTAATTGGAGAAGAAGATGGCTCAGGAGGTGCCCAATTATTTTCATTTGTCAACATATTATTCAATAGAATTTCAGCTTCATCCGGTGTTCTTTCCCTGAAAAGAGAACCAGCACAACTATCCATGTAATCTCTGGAAGCATTGGTTAGTCCGTTATAAAAGATATCAAGTATTTCAGGTTTCTTAAGAGGATGATCAGGCAAAGCATTAAGTAACTTGAGAAGCCTCCCCCAAGCTTGTGGAAGACTCTCTTCTTTAATTTGCACAAAGTTGTATATTTCCCTCAAAGCAGCTTGTTTCTTATGAGCAGGGAAATATTTAGCAGAGATGTAATAAATCATATCCTGGGGACTATGCACACAACCAGGATCAAGAGAATTAAACCATATCTTAGCATCACCCTTTAATGAGAACGGAAATATTTTGAGTATATAGAAGTAACGCGATCTCTCGTCATTAGTGAACAGGGCAGCTATATCATTTAACTTACTAAGATGTGCCACAACAGTTTCAGATTCATAGCCATAAAACGGATCAGATTCAACCAAAGTAATTATATCAGGATCAACAGAGAATTCATAATCCTTATCGGGAACACATATAGGTGAAGTAGCAAAAGCAGAGTCGGGTCTCATTTTATCTCTAAGTGATTCTTTGTTCCATTTAATTAATAACCTCTTAAGCTCATATCTATCTTTGCAAGCAAAAATAGAGGCAGAAGATTCCCTATCAAAAAGATAACCTTCAGGAATAAGAGGCATATTTTCATCATCACTATCATCATCGTATTCAGATTCAATAATTTCTTTTTCTCTAGCCCTAGCAATTTGTTCATCAAGAAATTCACTAAGGGGCATAGTAGTATCGGGCATAGAAGTAGTTTCATGATAAGTATCATGCATAGCAGAAGTGGCATCATCAATAACATGCGACATATCAGAACGAATAGCAGAAGCAGGTGTAGGTGTCGCAAACTTAGTCATAACAGAAGGTGAATCAAGTGCGGAGCTAGATGGCAGTTCCTTACCTCCCCTCGTAGTTGAGGGATAGATCTTGGTTTTTGGATCTCTCAAGTTCTTCATAGTGTCCAGCAGATATTAATCCCAAGTGACTCAAAGAATAGAGCTATGCTCCCCGGCAACGGTGCCAGAAAAAGGTCTTGATAACCCACAAGTATAGGGGATCGCAACAGCTTTCGAGGGTACAGTATTCAACCCAAATTTATTGATTCGACACAAGGGGAGCCAAAGAATATTCTCATGTATTAGCAGCTGAGTTGTCAATTCAACCACACCTGGAAACTTAGTATCTGTAGCAAAGTGTTTAGTAGCAAAGTAATATGATAGTGGTGGTAGCGGCAACAAAAGTAAAGACAACAAAAGTAATGTTTTTGGTATTTTGTAGTGATTGTAACAGTAGCAGCGGGAAAGTAAATAAGCGAGAACCAGTATATGGAAAACTCGTAGGCACCGGATCAGTGATGGATAATTATGCCGGACGCGGTTCATCATGTAACAGTCATAACATAGGGTGACACAGAACTAGCTCCAATTCATCAATGTAATGTAGGCATGTATTCCGTATATAGTCATACATGCTTATGGAAAAGAACTTGCATGACATCTTTTGTCCTACCCTCCCGTGGCAGCGGGGTCCTATTGGAAACTATGGGATATTAAGGCCTCCTTTTAATAGAGAACCGGAACAAAGCATTAGCACATAGTGAATACATGAATTCCTCAAACTATGGTCATCACCGGGAGTGGTCCCAATTATTGTCACTTCGGGGTTGCCGGATCATAACACATAGTAGGTGACTATAGACTTGCAAGATCGGATCAAGAACTCACATATATTCATGAAAACATAATAGGTTCAGATCTGAAAGCATGGCACTCGGGCCCTAGTGACAAGCATTAAGCATAGCAGAGTCATAGCAACATCAATCTCAGAACATAGTGGATACTAGGGAGGAGGATGGTTGATGATGACGACGGCGACGAATCCCCCTCTCCGGAGCCCCGAACGGACTCCAGATCAGCCCTCCCGAGAGGTTTTAGGGCTTGGCGGCGGCTCCGTATCATAAAACGCGATGATTTCTTCTCTCTGATTTTTTCTCTCCGAAAGCAAATATATAGAGTTGGAGTTGGCGTCGGAGGGTCTCCAGTGAGCCCACGAGGTAGGGGGCGCGCCCCCCACCCTCGTGAGAAGGGTGTGGGCCCCCTGGTCTTCATATTTGGTGAGGATTTTTTTTTATTTTTTCTAAGACCTCCCGTGGAGTTTCAGGACATTCCGAGAATATGTGCTTTCTGCACATAAAACAACATCATGGTAATTCTACTAAAAACAGCGACATTCCGGGTTAGTTCCATTCAAATCATACAAGGTAGAGTCCAAAACAAGGGCAAAAGTGTTTGGAAAAGTAGATACGACGGAGACGTATCAATAAGCTGGAGCCTCAGCGCTTGTTCGCTAGGGTTTGCACTCTCCACACTCTCGCCGCACTACATATATATACACACGCTGGAGGCTCGGCGTTCCTTTGCTACCGTTTGCTATATTCACAGTCTCTCACCCTCTTCACCAGATCTAAACAAGACTGCATTGTCCTCTGTCTCTCTCCCACTCACAGCTGGTGAAGGAAGCGTCGGGATCCCGTCGCACCGGGAAGGGGACGAGGTGCAACGTTCATTCTATCGCCTTCGGCAAGGGAGGCAATCCACTGCCAGCTGCACTGTTCTCTTTCAACCAGCGCTTGTGCGTGAGGGCCACCGACCAGTTCTTCCTTGCTACCGTACGTAGTGTGTGCAGATCTAGCCTCCCTCCGCACGCCTTGCCACATCCCGATGACCCTAAGGTATAAGTTTCTTTGAAACCGTGATTGCTCTAGCTGCATGCAGATCTTTTTTCGATTCTGTAGTCGAATCTAGGTCTTGGTTCAAAGAGGAAAGAAGGGTGCGATGGGGTGGAGCATGAATCTAGGACATGGTTCAATGAGGAAAGGAGCGAGGGAAAGTAGTACGCACTGGCTATCCAGCCGCTTTGTTGGTCGAAAAGGAAAAAAGGGGGTAACCCAGTACACACCTCTGTAAGGAACCGATCTCTTTGTTGAAAAGGGAAAGAAACCGGGGGTCGGGTAGTTTGTGCAGGACTAGATTTGCTACCCTCACATAGGAAAAAGGTTCAAAGGGAACAAATATGGGACCAACACAGATATGCTGCTTGGCTACATACTCTACATCACCCACTTATACGTGTGGACGCACATGGTGCTGGCATGATCCATGTCCCATGTCCCATACAACTATTTTGCTGTTGTTAATATAAGAATGCTACTGGAAAATTGAAGCAATGCCACTATTAAAACTAAATTACATTTTTAACGAACGTTGTTTTAAGAGAATGTCTCTGTTAATATGAATCAATGCAACCATTTTAGAAATGCTACTGTCCTACTTTGTTTTCCATCAAGATTAGTTAGATGCTTCTTTTTGTCGCCATTTGTTTCATCCTCCTTTATTGGCCAGTAATTGTTTCCTTTTTTGCCTATGTTAAAATAGGTATACCTATTCAACTTGTTGCTATAGCAAACTTAAATGTCACACCAGCGACTTTGCTTGATTTTAGTGCAACTTCACAAAACGAGATTGGATTTCCTATTCGTGTTGGAAGATTCGTACGTGATCTTGTGTGTGTCTTGACAGGTTGGTACTTGCCTTCATCCACATGATCGTGTAGTGTGTTTTGAGACGTTGTGCTGCTTGTATTGGTACTGTTTTAAATAAATGTTGAATCGAAGCTATTGTATTGCTCTCTTTTCCCATTAAGTAGTGAACAAAAATGGTACCAACAAAGACATGATGCTTGTTGCTTTGTTACAACAAACTCTGCATCACCCCCTTTATAAGTAGATGGAAGCACAAGGTGTTGTTGTGCCCACTCTCCCCTGAAACTATTTATGCATTTTGTTAATCTAATACCGATGGTAAAATTAAGCAATGCCACTCTCAGAATTAACTATTGAATCTTAGTTCAAAACTGCAACACTTGTTAGGGATTGGCCAAATTACCATTTTTGTGGCCGCATGTTTCATCCTCCTTTATGGGCCAGTAATTGATTCCTTTTTTGCCTTTGTTAGAACAGGGATATCAATTTAACTTGTTGCTATTCCGACATTTTGCTTCGCTACGCAAAACACTTTTGTTTTAAGAGTGTTTTGTGCAGTTCAACTTGAATGTCACACAGACGACTTTGCTTAATTTTGGTGGAACTGTACAAAAGGAGATCATGGATCTTCATATATGTGTTGGGATTTCTTTCAAGTCTTCCTCGCGAGTTGTTTCAAATCTTGGTCAAGAAAGGTCAGTATCGACTTTGATCCACATGATGCTTTGAGATGTTGTGCTACTTGTATTGGTACTATTTTAGATAAATGTAGACTTGAAGCTATTGAAATGTTGTCTTTTACAATTAAGTGGGCAAAAATTGTTCCAACCGAGACATGATGCTTGTTACTTTGTTACAACAAAACTCTGCATCAACCCCTTTATAAGTAGATGGATGCACATGGTGTTGTTGTGCCCACTCTCCCCTGGAACTGTTTAAGCTTTTTGTTAATCTAATGCCGCTGGTAAAATTAAGCAATGCCACTCTTAGAATTAACTACTGAATCTTAGTTCAAAACTGCAACACTTTTTAGGGATTGGCGGGATTACCATTTTTGTGGATGCATGTTTCATCCTCCTTTATTGGCCAGTAATTGATTACTTTGTTGCCTCTGTTAAAACAGGGATATCTATTGAACTAGTTGCTATTGCGACATTTTGCTTCACTTAATTTTGGTGGAACTGTACAAAATGAGACCGGATTTCCATCTATTTGTTGAGATCTCTCTCAAGTCTTCCTCGCGAGTTGTTTCAAATCATGGTATTGAAAGATCAGTACTGACTTTCAGTACCGACATTCCTTAGAATTAACTACTGAATCTTAGTTCAAAACTACAACACTTGTTAGGGATCGGCAGGAGTACCATTTCTGTTAGGGATCGGCCGGAGTACATGTTTAAGAAATTTATTGCTCAGATAATGTCTCTATTATTATATATCAGTTACAGTGTTTAACAAATGGTACTATCTTGCTTTGTAGTTCGTTCTACATGTTTAACCAAGGTATTGTTAAGATAATGTCTGCCTTAAAATGAATCAGTCGCATTGTTTTAGGAATGGTACTTTTCTGCTTTGTCGCTCTTTATACATGTTGAAACAAGGCATTGTTAAGATAATGTCTCAATTAATATGAATGGATCACACTAACTGAGAATTGCTACTCTCCTGATTTATTTCCCATTAAGATAAGGTCGATCAGTAGATGTTTTTCTTCTGGGAGCACATGTCATCAACCGTTATTTCTCAGTAATTGATTCCCTTATACCTATTGTTGCTTACATGGATATCAAAATTAATGCTTGGTTCTATTACAACTTTGAATTTGGTTGAACTGCACAAAAGGATCCAATGTATCTAAGGCAAACTGCCACATTAGTGGGTCAAGTTGGTCTTACCACTTTGCAGAAAGAAGCAGTCACTGTTTGTGCTACATTACAAAAGGAACGATCGAGAAGCTTTACAGAGTATTAGTAGATGCTGGTGACATGACTAGTCTACAGAGAGCATAGGCAACTCTACAACATGTGGAGCGCACTGGGCAAAAAGTGACCAAACAAGTACAAGAAGCCAGGATAGGACTCCAAGTCTATCAATGTCATTCTAAGCAACAATGATGGGGCATCTGGGTATGGTAATCTATTTACGTACTTTCAGTTTGTTAGTCCACCGATTGGTGGGTTGACACTAGGGCCAATATTTATGTGTGTGCTGATGTGTCTTTATTTTCTTGCAGCATATAAATACAAAATCCACAGGGATGCTAGCTTGATTTTAGTGGAACTGTAGAAAATGTTCAGATGGTTCGTGTCCTCCATAATACTTCATCATGGACAATACATTGAATGGTTCTCTAATCATTCGTTGTCACCTTAAGCCACCAGACTATTAGGTGACAAACTAATGACAAACCCTGTCTGTTCCACAATCATAGGCATTACATATTTTGAATGGGAAAAGCTTGTCAAAGTTTAATCATTGATGTTAGCAAGAAGATATTAGTTTAATATATTGGAATTGGAAAACCTTGTCAAATTTTTCTCATTGATGTTAGCCAGAAGACATGTATTTGATATTTTTGAGTGGGACGCCCTTTGCTGTGAGCAACGTCGATCGGTTTTTCCTATTCCTGTCTTCAGTTCAGAAATATTTACTCTGCTGAGATGCATAGTCACATGAATGTTGACTTATGTAATGTATTTTAAGAGTTTGTTCTGAATATTGTCTATGTAATGCCAGGCCTTGTGAGTTTGATTGCAAAGTTGAGCTTGGAATGCTGTGGCATGCGGCATCATGAGCTGTTCACTGTTCCTCCTGAGAATAATGCTTCATATTGTTTTGCATGTTGAGATAATGTCTGTGATTTGCATGTTATGAAGATCATCCTCTTCTGTTGTTTCTGTGCTTAAGAAGTTCATTTTGTTATGTTTCATTCACAGCCTATACGACAACTCAGGTAGGTTAGAGGTGCAACCATATGATCTTCTAACCAACTCATCATCTCAGGCCATGATTGGATCATCGTTTTCCAACCAAAATCGCTTGTAAAACTGACGCTTGTAAATAAAAGCAGATGGTCTCAGGCGAAGCGCTAAGTTGGTCGATTTTGACAAGTAAAATATACACTGGTCTCTCTAATTACATGTGTAACACGCCAGTTTTAGTTAGAGACCTTGGGCCCTCAGTTTCATTACGCATGTATTTTACGCGTTGTTTCCGATGACGAGTAAATTACACTTGTATCTTAATACAGGTGTGAAATAAACCAGAGCTCCCAAGCACAGCCGTATCGTTTCATGTCGTCTCAGTCTCTCAAAGGTGCTCAGAGGTGTCTGATGATCCTAGCTTCCTGAATGGGCAGTGGGCGCTGTATCAGACTATCTGTAGGTCCCGCGAGGCCCTCTTCGTCGTCCTTCGAGTTATTGCGCTCGCCATGGCACCGCCGTCTCGCATTGTCAACATGGTCAATGGACATGAGGAATGAGGAGATGACTTTACTTGGAGAGGATGCCAGTGGGGACCCACCAGTGCCATAGCCGCACGTATGCAAGTGCCTCCTTATTATATAACAACTGTAATTTTTTGCTTCCTCTTGGTTTCCTGACAACACAGTCCCACACCATGGTCAACCTATGTAGTCAATAAACGAGAGAATTACACAAGGAGCGACTGACAGCTGGGACCAAGCAGCTCGAGCAGTATTTGTGTTTTTGAGATGTGAGCACTCCAGAGTTTTTCTTGAGAGATGTTTTCGTTGTTGTTCAGAGGAGAGCAGAGTATTAACTGGGCGGGCTGTGGCTTCTCTAGCCTATGCGAGATATCCAGCCCAGATATTAATTTTTTTCAAGCTGAAAATGGCTAGCCCAGCTATACTTTTTTGAGGAATACCCAGCAAGGTCAACTAGTTATTCCAAGAAAATGGGCTTTAAGAAATAATAAATGGGATGTAATTATAAAAACTGAATAGTAACTATAAAAAATGCACCAAACACGTAATTACTTCATAAAATATTATTTTTGGATTTTGAAAATTTTAATTTCATTAATTGTTGCGCGCGCAATGTTTCATTGGATTTTTACTTAATACAAATTTATATTGAAATTGTATTTAATCTTACTAGAAATTTCGGGATAAAAATATTTCGGATCCCATCAAAATGTGTTAAATTTTATTGAACTTTGTTTTGAACGGTTGGTTGAAATTATTAATCATTGTCCTAGCTAGAAAATGGGGTGTACTTTTAACAAACTGTAAATGGGTTGTAGTAGATTCCATTAGAATTCAAAAATGGGCTGCACATTCTTAAAAATCGCGAATGGGCTATAAGTTCTCTGCCACACACTAGTGGGCCTACTAAGTTGACGTGTCCCCTAAAAAAATAAGTAAGTTGACGCGTATGCAAGGCTTTGTCAACTTATAGTCAACACACGGTTCTAGCAGCAGTGGCCGTTGGATGTCCATCCAACGGATGTCGTGCTTCTTCTTCAATCTCGGATATTCTAGCTTCAGCCGCCCAAAAAATTATTCCTCCCCTTGACATCGGGGGCGCACCATTTCGGAGGCTGATCTGTGGTCCTACTTCTAGCCGTAGTGACCGTACGATGTCCATCCAACAACCGTCGTGCTTCTTCAACCTCTGGTCTTCTTGCTCCAGCTGCCCAAAGCAGCGCCGGTCGTGTCTCCTGTTCCTGCCTCCCATGGCCGGTTTTGTTGCCGCGGAGGCCTCACTGCCCCTACTACTCCCACCGCTGCCCAGGGCATCCCTATGCTCTTCCTGCTCCGGCCGCTCAAACAAGCGCCGGCAGGACTGCCTGCTCCCTCCTCCCGCGGCCAGCTGTGCTGCTGCGCAGGCCTCACCGCCCCACCGTACTCCCATCGCTGGCCTAGCCATCCCTCTACTCACCCACACCTGCTGTTATTCTCAGGCGACGGCAGACGGACCAGTAAACCCTCGTACTCCCCTCCGCGTGGGAAACAACTGTCGAGTCTTCACTGGCTCTGTATTGTTCCCTTCCTAGGCCTCGCCATCGTCCATCGCCCTTGTCCTCTCGGCGTGGCATGGTCAATGTGGTCAACGAACGACATCCATCGAAAGTGGAATGTACGTGGCGACGCTGACAGCTGGGTTCAGGGATGCGTACAAGGAAATGCCTCCTTATTACTGATAACCCACAAGTATAGGGGATCAATTGTAGCCTCTTTAGATAAGTAAGAGTGTCGAACCCAACGAGGAGCTAGAGGTAGAACAAATATTCCCTCAAGTTCTATCGACCACTGATACAACTCTACACACGCTTAACGTTCGCTTTACCCAGAACAAGTATGAAACTAGAATCACTTTGTAGGTCTTGTAGGCTAGGTTTGGAAGATAATAAAGACCGCGTAAATAAAAAGTAGGGGCTGTTTAGATAAATACACAACTAAGTTAGTTTGAGTAGAGAGCTTGTTGTCACACAAGAAAGTTATTTGTCCCTAGGCAATCGATAAACTAGACCGGTAATAATTATTGCAATTTTATTTGAGGGAGAGGAATAAGCTATCATACTTTCTCTTCTTGGATCATATGCACTTACGATTGGAAGTCTAGCAAGCATTCGCAACTACTAAAGATCATTAAGGTAAAACCCAACCATAGCACTATAAGGCATCAAGTCCTCTTTATTCCCATACACAACAACCTACTTACTCGGGTATGTGTTTCTATCACTCACGCCACCCACCATAAGCAAATCATGAACATATTGCAAACCCTACAGCAGGGATCCCTCATGCTTGCGCGACACGGAGAGCACCATAGGACAACACCAATAATAAAACATGCAACTCAAACCAATCACGATCATCAATTAACCCATAGGACAAAACGGATCTACCAAACATCTTAGGATAGCCATACATCATTGGGAAACAATATATAGTGTTGATAACCATGTTTAAGTAGAGATTACAGCGGGTAAAAGAGGGGTTACACCGCTGCATAGTGGCAGGAAGAGTTGGTGATCATGGCGGTGAAGTTGTTGGTGTAGATTGCGGTGATGATGATGGCCCCGGCAGTGTTCCTGCGCCATCGGGTTGTACAGAGTCGGTTTACAAAGAAAGGAATCTTCCTATCTGCATGCCAAGCTTGCCTTCCACGCCAAGGAGAGTTTATGCTGGCGACACATTACGTCTGGCCTCTTTATTATTTTGACTCACTTTTCCATCTCCCATTTCGCGTTTCGAGACGCAGCCTCTGGTGACACGTCTTGTCAAAACAGAGTTCGTGTTCTCTTATCGCGAGATCTTCATCAATACGGGTTTGGGTAATCCAATCGTGCCATCCACACGACCCCTTGGGAATAGGCGAGTTTTAAGGCTCATGGGGGGATGCTTTATATTCACTGCATTTATAAGGAGATAAGAATCCACCTTTTCACCCCACGCCTTCTTCTTCCTCAGCCCATCCATCCTCAAGCTCTAGAGCCCAAGCTTCGATCCCTTCCGTCCCCAAAAAACATTCAAGCCATGTCCGGATTTGGAGCGCAGGGCAAGTGGATGGCCTCCTCCGTCATGGAGGAGGACATCAAGGAGCTCCTAGCAGCGGGGTACTTGGCCAAGGAAAGCGCCCACTGGCTTCCGGCCAAGAAGAAGATCGTCGCTACTCCGGAGCCCCAGGAGAGGGTAGTATTTATCCCTCATTTCCTCCGTGTATTAGGGTTTCCCCTCCATCCTTTCGTCCGCAGCCTTATGTTTTACTACAGGCAAGATTTCCATGATCTAGCTCCGAATTCCTTCCTCAACATTTAGGCGTTCATCGTCGTATGTGAGGCATTCCTCTGCATCCCTCCCCACTTCGGCCTATGGCTCATGGTCTTCAATGTGAAGCCAAAAGAGGTGGATGGTCAACACGCGGATTGTGGCGGCGGCATGGTGAGCAAGCTTCCCAATGTCACTTGGCCTAAAGGCACCTTCGTGGAGACCGTGAAGGGGTGGCAGCAGGGGTGGTTCTATGTCACGAAACCCCGTGACTCCACATGGGCGACTCCTCCCGAGTTTAAGTTCGGGCCTCCACTGCGGCTGACATCCTGGCTCAACAAGGGCCTGGACTGGGCGTCATCCGAAGAGGTGACAATGCTGCAGAAACACATCAAGAGTATGGTAGACAAGAATAGCAGACTTGCCAGCGTAATCCAGGTAATGCTCTTTCGCCGGATTCTCCCCTGCCAAGACCAGACTCAACACATGTGGGAGTTCGACCTGGCCAGTCCCCGAACCCTGCGGTAATTCTTCGACATGGAGCAGGAAGACATGTGGAAGCTACTGTTCAAGACCCAAAGGATGTGGCCAGAAACGACCAAGGATCTCGGCCTCGAATGTACTCATGCATCATCTCCTGTAAGTTTTTATGATAACTTTATTATTTGCAAATCCAAGGGTATTACTAAGATTTCCATTCTTCCCACAGGACTGGATGAAGAAGGCGTAGCGGATTCACTGTCCGGCACCGCTACCAGAAGACCCAACCGTCCCTCTGTTAACGAGGATGCTGGTTCCGGCTTGAGAGAATATTGATCTTACCTTTAGCTCCTTTTGGGTTCGATACTCCATACTTATCACTCCCACCTTTGGAAATTTCTATGATGATTCCTTGCACTTGGGGATTATCAAGCTCTTTTCTGGCGCCGTTGCCGGGGAGCAATAGCGTGGGGTTGATATTCTTGTGTGTGCTTGTTTGCTTTCTTCACTAAGTAGATTTTTTTTCTTTTTTGTTTCTATTTAGTTGTGGGTGAAACATACAATTTTTTTAAAAGAATGAAAATACCAAAAAAAATTACTTGCCTCTCATGCCTAAAAAGTTTTTCAAAAAGAGAAGTGACTGGAAAGTTATGCATTCAAGAAGTGAGGGTCAACCTTGAGCACTCGTTTTCATGCTCACGGAAACGATGTAGAATTTTTCATGGAAGTCTCTCTCTAAATAATTATCCCCTTATATATACCCATTGTATTATAAAAATAATGTGCCAAGCTTTGGTTTTAGGATGATTAGATTGCTTGTTTACTATGTGCAGAACAAAAATAGAAACTTTGGCTGTAGCGCGTGATTTTATATTTTTTTACTGGAAAGTCAAATGGGTCTTACACTTTTTTGCACATTACTTATGTATAAATTTTTCAAATTGTCAAATTTATTTCATAATTTTTGGAGATACAGAAGTTTACTAAACCTCCAGATTACTACAGATTGTCCTGTTTTAGACAGATTCTGTTTTCTATGTGTTGTTTGCTTATTTAGATGAATCTATGAGTAGTATCGAAGGGTATGAACCATGGATGAGTTGGAATACAGTAGATATTACACCAATATGAATTTATAATTAGTTCAAAATAGTACCTAAAGGTAGTGATTTGCTTTATTACACTAACGGATCTCACAAAGTTTTTTGTTAAAGTTTTGTGTGGATGAAGTGTTCGAAGATCGAAGATCTATCAATATGAGAAGAATAAAGATAGGCAAGGGTTAAAGCTTGGGGATGCCCATGGCAAACCAAGTAAAAATTTCAGAGGATACTCAAGCATCTTAGCTTGGGGATGCCCCGGTTGGCATCCCATCTTTCTTCAACAAATATTGGTATACCTCAGTTTTTGTTTTGTTCACATGATTTGTGTCCTTTGTGTTTTTTTCTCTTTAAAGAACCATGCTAGTGTGAGAATACCCCTTCATCAATTTATATAATACTACATATGCTTCACTTATATCTTTTAAGTATGATCCTATAGAATTGCTCTTTGTGCTTCACTTAAATCTTTTGAGTATGGTTTTTTAGAATGCTTCGTGTGCTTCACTTATACATTTTGAGCTTGGATATTGGTTAGTTTACATTAATTATAGAATGCTCCATGAACTTCACTTATATCTTTTGTAGTATGAAAAATACTATCATCTAAAGCGGGTTTGGAAGAATGTCAACTTTAGGAACTAGTGATCCCGCTATCCCGAATGAGAAGAATTTTGCTTATGTGGAGAGTAGAAAAATTTCTATGCTTGTAGAACATGAAAAGAATGCTTTATGTGAGGGTTATATAGTTAAATTCATACATGATGCTACTGAAAATTATTATGAGGGAGGAACATATGCTTGTAGGAGTTGCAATAATATCAAGTTTCCCCCCTATGTGCTTAACGTTTTGAAGTTATACTAATTTTGCCTTCCTATGCTAGTTGATTCTTGTTCCTATAAATTATGTGCTCAAAAAATCCCTAGGCATAGGAAGTGGGTTAGGTTCAAATGTGCTAGTCATAGTCTTCATGATGCTCTCTTTATGTTTCAAATCTTATCTTTTATGTGAGCATCATTGAAATCATCATGCCTAGCTAAAAGGCATTAAAGAAATGCGCTTGTTGGGAGACAACCCAATATTTACCCTTAATGTTTTTGTGTGTTTACATGATTAAGATACTTTAGTAATCATGTTTTATAGCTTTTCTTTCAATAAAGTTCCAAGTAAGACCTTTGGGAAGACTTGGGTGAAAGTTAATGTGATCTTGCTGTAAAAAACAGAAACTTTGCACTCACGAGATTAGCTGCCATTTTTTATAGTAGAGTGATTTGGTGTTGATTCTTTTTGAAGAAGATTAATAGACAAATCCCTGACGTCCACCAATTTATTTCATAATTGTTTGAGTGGCAGAAGTATGGTTAGTGTTCAAATCATTATAGACTGTTCTGTTTCTAACAGATTCTGTTTTCACTGCATAGTTTGCTTGTTTTCTAGTTTCTATGACTTATATTTCTCAATATAAATTGTAGAAATGATACGGTGCAATAGGAATTGTGTGAGAACAATTATGAACCTTGTCTTTGACAGTACCAAATTGAATGGCTTACTCTTTATCATACTAACCTATCTCACGAAGTTTCATTAAGTTTTGTGTGATTGAAGTTTTCAAGCTTTGGGTGAGATATCGATATGAGGAGAATAAGGAGTGGAAAGACCCTAAGCTTGGGGATGCCGGAGGCACCCCAAGCTAATATTCAAGGAAGAGTCAAGCGCCTAAGCTTGGGGATGCCCCGGAAGGCATCCCCTCTTTCGTCTTCAAAACTATCGGTATACCTTACTCGGAGCTATATTTTTATTCGTCACATGATATGAGTTTTGCTTGGAGCATATTTTCAATTTTACATGCTGATTGAATAAAATCATTGGATCTGAATTATTAAATGAAAAAAAATCCTCCCATGGCTACTTAATTATTTGACTACTCAGTGTCCTTCACTATTATCTTTTGGAGTAGTTTGTCATTTACTCACGTGCTTCACATATAACCTATGAGTAAATGGTTGAATAATTGAAATGTCATAAATCTGAATTTATATATGCTTCATATGCTTACACCATGGGGAGTAATGACTTCACATAGAATAAGTATAGGTAGTAAACTTTTTGAAAGTTAGCAAACATAGAAATGGTCATTTGAACAATTCATGAAAGAAATTGAAGGAAGAGAGATTTCACATATAAATATACTATCTTGGACATCTTTTGCAATTGTGAGCACTCATTAAAATATGACATAATAAAAGTTTAATGTTGGACAAGGAAGACAACGTAATGGGTTATGTTTTCTTATATCCGAAATAAAGTATATTGTCTTGGATCATCCAACATGTTGATCTTGCTTTTCCCCGTCATGCAAGCCAAATTCTTTGCACCAAATAGAGATATTGCTTGTGCTTCCAAACATTCCTTAAACCAGTTTTGCCATGAGAGTCCACCATACCTACCTACTTATTGAGTAAGATCCTTCAATTAAGTTGTCATCAGTCCATGCAATAAAAATTGCCTTCTAAATATGTATGATCTATTAATGTGGAGAAAATAAGCTTTATACGATCATGTGATGTGGAAGAAATAAAAGCGACGGACTGCCTAATAAAGGTCCATATCACAAGTGGAAATATAAAGTGACGTTCTTTTGCATTAAGATTTTGTGCATCCAACCATAAAAGCGCATGACAACTTCTGCTTCCCTCTGCGTAGGGCCTATCTTTTACTTTTATCTTCTACCATTATGCAAGAGTCATGGTGATCTTCACCTTTTCTTTTTACATTTTATCCTTTGACAGGCACATTGTGTTGGAAAGATCCTGATATATATATATATATGTATATATAGGGTGGCACTATTATAATCCCAGGATTAGGATAGTTATTTGGAACACGGCGCCCCTATATAGAGCCCAACTAGGTTTTCCCGAACTAAAAAAACTCAAGCCGCCCCCACAGCTCCCCCAACAGCCCCACGACCTTTCCCCGATCCTGCCGCGGCCTCCTCCCGGCACGCCGCCATGGCCTATGACCATCTCCCGCCACCGTGACCGCCCGCTGGACCGTCGGCCACGACACGCCGCCCCGAGGCACCTCCCACCGTCGTCCCCCGGCTCCGACGCGCCTCCTGTCGCTGTCTCCCCGGTCCCCGACGTGCCTCCCGCCGC
Source organism: Triticum urartu (assembly GCF_056163025.1). Lineage (NCBI taxonomy): Eukaryota > Viridiplantae > Streptophyta > Magnoliopsida > Poales > Poaceae > Triticum > Triticum urartu. Next base: position 185,242,662 of record NC_141873.1, on the reverse strand, counting down.
CGGCCCCTGGATATGGCCGTCGCTCCGCCTTCGCTTGCCGGATACAGTCGATGCGCCATCCCCTCCGATGGATCCACCCAGGGACCGATCCCGACGCCGCCTATAGCCACCATGCAGCGACGCTCGCCCCATCGAATCTGTTGGACGCCTCAGCTTCAACTGCATTGCCCTACCTACTTCTGGTGCGCCGGTGCACCCACTCTATGCATCATCGCCCAGATTGCAGACATGATCAGAGGACGTGGGAGGAGGTAGTGGGCGCCTGAAGACTGAAGATGTGCAGTTCGGGCAGTACAACTTGGCAGGTCAAGAGATTCCTCTGCCCGCTATGATGCTAGCTAGTGCGTCGGGGAGCGATAGCCTCCCCGGCCTGTAGCTTTCACCCACCATCGTGTGGTTTTGCTGCAGCCGCTGTTATACAGTGGTTTAGTAGGATCTCCGCGAAAGCTGGCTCAGCTCGTCCCCAACCTCATCGCGTCTGTCCTCTTGGTCCGCCTCACCTTCCAACGATGGCACAAGGAATGTGGCCAAAACGGGGGAGTTGCTGCAGCCATACTACTACTAAGGCAAATCCAGTGAAGAAGGAATATTAAGCACAAAGCTCAAAGATCCCTTTGCTGAAATGTTCAGAGAAAACACAGAGAGAAATTTCAGAGATCCCTCTGCCGAATATGAGCATGCCATACAAACTTCTATCAGACAACAAAAAATGTGTCAGGCCCCGTCTAAGTGGTAGTGGCTCCTTTGCTCACGGAATTTGTAGCCCTTTCTATTATGTCGAGCAATTCACTTGTTGTCAACATTCTGTATCCAATATTTTGGGGCCTCATGGCGCCTAGTAGTTTACATTATTCACCGATGCACCTCTTTTCTCTGGAGCAGAAAGACAGAAGTTCATCCCGGCAGCCTATATGTTTCAATGTGTATATTAAATGAAGGAAAAAGCAACAGTAGGTGTCCAGCAACATCAGTGTGTGGCTGCCTATAATTCTTCTGTGTGTGCGTGCACGCTGTGCACGTGAGCATTAGTACGAGGAAAATGGATACCGGCCGGAGCAAGTTAAAAAAGTTGACCAAGAAGTTCAAAATAAAAAAAGTACTTCAAAAATCTTCATGGATTTTTAACATTTGTAAAAAAATAAGAGAAGTCCAACCTAAAAAGAGGAACATATCAAAAGAATTTGTAAAAAAAGATTTCCCCCATTACAAAAAAACTAGAAGTTCAAATTAGAATAAAAGGAACAACTAAAAAGTGTTTTAAAAAAATTCCTGTTTCTTAAAAACTAGAAGTTCAAATTTAGATAACGGAGTGGCTCGGTGTTTATTACAAAATCAAGAAGTCCAAATTACAAAAATAGAGCAGTTCGATATTTATTAGAAATACATGATAGATGTTTAAGGTGAAAACAGTGGGGATTTTAACTACTAAAAGAATGCATTTCAGAAAAGAATATATAAACAGGAAATTAAAATCTTAAAAGGTTGTTGCAGGAAGTTTACGTGCTCCTTCTAGCATTGTTCAAAATTCATGCGTGAGACGTCCGACCATCCATTTAGATGTTGAAAAAGGCAAAAATGATGTTGTTTTTGCGATTATTAAATAGTATATATATATATATTAAAATAAAATAATATTATGGAGTGGATAATGCTTGTGCCCCTAGACGCTGGCCACGTGAGATTTTGATGACAGTGTGGTGATGACAAGTTCAGAAGATGTACTAATGAAAATAAAATAGATTAGTCGAGATGACTACCTTCTACTATTTTTCTTCTAGAATAATTCTGTCACTGCCTAGTGTTTTTCTATATGTACATTAAAAAAGGCTTATATGTATGTAGCTACATGTGTTTCTAAATAGACCACATCTATTTGTTTATCGCAATCGGCAAATTAAAAATATGGCAGTAGCCGTCCTTTATGAAGGCATTCAGAAGTTCAAAGAAAATTTCCACAGAAGTTCAAAAATCGAAGAAAGAGCATTACGAAGTACTAAAAATATTATTAAAAAGATAGGTATGTTGGTGCGTGGGTGCTGAGTGTGTTGTCTCATGCGTGTGCATGCCCAGTGTAGATGCTCATGTGTTCGCGTATCTGTTGTGAGCTTCCATGTGTGTGTGCGTGTCTTGTGTGTGCTCTCATGTATACTCCCGTTTGTGCCCGTTTGTGTTGTGCAAAGAATATGTGATTCTATTTTCTTTTTGTGTATATAAAAGAAAGAGAAAGAAGTTCAAATATAAGAAATGAAAAAGGTCAAAATATGTAATACGATAAAATGTTCGTGTATAAAATTCATGTGCAGAAAATAAAATATCAAAAAAAGAAAAAGTTCAAATATTTTTTTCTAAGTTCAAAGTAAAATAAGAGAGAAGTACGAAGGTTAAAAAAACTCAGATGATTCCTCGTTACTAAACAATAAAATAAACCTCAAATTAAAATAAAAAGGAAAAGCTAAAAAATAAAAAAAATGTTCTCACTTTTTTAAAACTAGATACAAAAAATAACAAAGTGGTTTGATGTTTATTAAAAAAGTCTAGGATTTTACCTTCTTAAAAAAACTTAGATATCTGCTGTTATTAAAAAATAACCATGAAGATCAAAACTAAAACAATACTTAAAATCATGTTTATGTAAAAATAAAAATAAAATATGAAGTTCAAATTAAAATAACAGAGAAGTTAAAAGTATATTAAAACCTAGGATTTAGAAGTTCAGAAAACAAAAACAAAAAACAATGCCATTTTTGAGCATTTTTCCCCAATACTAAAGATAAAAACTAAGAAGTTCAATTTTAAAAAATGAAATAGTTTAATGCATATTAAAAACACAAGAAGTTCAATTTTTAAAAAGCGGAGCAGTTTTATCTTTATTTGAAAACTCAATTTTTTCAGTTACTTAAGAATAAGACCAACAAGTTCTATTCGAAATAATGAAGAAGTTCTATTAAAATAAACCTAGAAGTTAAAATTTAATGAAGAATCTCGATGTTTATCAAAAAATAGGTTTTTTCCGTTACTAAAAGAAATAAACCAGGAAGTCCAAATTAGAAAGATAGAGAAGTACGATGATTATAGAAAACTCAGGTTTCCCTTGTTCTTAAAGAATGGAAAATAAGAAGTTCAAAAATTCAATAACAAGAAGTCAACTTTTTTAAAAAATAGATTGCTTTAAAGTTTCATAAAAAAGATTAAGAAAAAGGCTGGAAGTCCATATTAAAAAGATGGAGAAGTTCGATGATTATAGAAAACTCAGATTTTCTTCATTATTAAAGAATGGAAACAAGAAGTTCAAAAAATAAAAAACAAGAAGTTCATCTTTTAAAAATAGAGAGCTTCAAAATTTCGTAAAAAATATTAAGAAAAAACCAGGAAGTCCATATTAAAAAGACGGAGAAGTTCGATGATTATAGAAAACTCTGATTTTCCTCATTATTAAAGAATGAAAACAAGAAGTTCAAAAATAAAATAACAAGTTCAACTATTAAAAATAGAGCGCTTCAAAATTTCATAAAAAAGGATTAAAAATCGTAAAAAAACTCATATATTTTCATGTAACCGAGAGAAGTTCAGATTGATAACTGCCAGAAGTTCACGTACTACACGGTGTGCATTTTGTATTAAAAAGAATAAAAAAGGAAAGACTAAAAGTTTGTTGATATAAGTTCAAGTCCTCCGTCGGAGAAATTTTAAATAATATTATGTGAGAGGTTTATACAAAAGAAATACCATTTGTGTAACACTTGACAAATGGATGAGAAAATTACAATTGAAAAATACGTCACAGAAGTTCAACATAAAAATAGCAGGAAGTTCACCTACTACACTAAATGAATATCAGATGAAAAACTTTTAAAATCGTCGCGAGTATGAAAAAATGATTAACACGGGAAAGTTGCGTGTTTACAGCAGCTTTCCACTGGTATATCACTTGCTCAATTCCGGTGAGTGGATGGAGAGCTACAAGCAAAAAAAACACGTGAAAAACAGAGTGAAGTTCACGTAGACATGCCGAGAAGTTCAGGTTCTTCACGCGGTGCATTTTCAAAGAATCTGTTTCGTGATAAAGGCAGAACGAATGATCTCGCCATTTTTGAAATTACTTGAAAAGGGCTAGGATTCAGAGAAAATCATCCACATGAAAAAGTTTCGCATTTTTCGTAGCTTTTCAGCGGTATATTATTTGCCCCATTCCGATAAAGTTTGTAGAAATTACGGCAAAAATATGTTTTAACCATTTTCAAAACTGACATAAAACTGTAATGAATTAGGAGAAACAATATATACAAAAAAAATTACTTTTAAACCATTCAAAATTAGAAAAAACTTTTAACATAAAAAAGTAGCGCATTTTCATAAGCTTTCCAACGCCATATTATTTGCCTCAATTGGATTAGCCGTTTAGAAATGGCGTCAAAAATACGAACTCGGGTGTTCGGTTTATGAAATTTTATGATTTTCCAAATTACTCTTTAACCTTAGGGAATTAGAGAAAACTTTCAACATGTGGAAGGAGAGGTTTTGCAGCAGCTTTCCAATGCCATATTATTTGCCTCATTCCGATAAACGGTTTAAAAATGCGATCGAAAATACGATTCACGTTTTTTGTATGAAGAAAAAACGGTTTTCAAAACTTCTCTTAAACCGCTGACATTTTGCCAAAAATTTAACTTGGGTCATGATACTGATGTCCATAGCTATCCAACGGTATATCGCAATCCCCATTTGGACACCTGTTAGCTGAAGTTCAACCTAGTACTCGGGGAAGGTCAGGCGCGTTATCGGGAAGTTCATGTTGTGATCAGAATATATATATATATCCAATTGGATGTAAGTTTTCTTGAACTATTATTGTTGACATTACCCTTGAGGTAAAAGGTTGGGAGGCGAATCTATAAGCCCATATCTTTCTCTGTGTCCGATTAAATCTTTGAACCCATAAATATCACGTGAGTGTCAGCAATTATGAAAGACTAAATGATAGTTGAGTATGTGGAGTTTGCTAAACCAAAGCTCTGACATAGACCCTTCCTGAAAATAAGATGAATTTCAATTGCTTGATGACTGAGAATATAGTTTATTAGTTTCAAGAAAGTTTATGATCTATACTTTAACATGTGAATAGCTTGTTACTTGATCATGAAAAGTTTTATGAAGATGAGCTACTGTTATGATATATAATGATGTTATAAAAAGTGATTGAAACTATCATTGACGAAACTTATGCACTTGCTAGCATTCACACTTCATAAGTTATTTCTTTTATCATTTACCTACTCGAGGACGAGCAGGAATTAAGCTTGGGGATGCTGATACGTCTCCAACGTATCTACAATTTATGAAGTATTCATGCTATTACATTATCAACCTTGGATGTTTTATATGCATTTATATGCTATTTTATATGAGTTTTGGGACAAACCTATTAACCTAGTGCCGCATGCCAGTTTCTGTTTTTCCTTGTTTTTGAGTTCTACAGAAAAGGAATATCAAATGGAGTCCAATTGACGTGCCAATTTTTGACGATTTTTTATAGACCAAAAGAAGACCCCGGAGTAAAAGAGTTGGGCCAGGAGAGTCCCGGGGCGTCCACGAGGGTAGGGGGCGCCCCCCCAGGCGTGTGGTCCTACCTTGTGGATGCCTCGGGCACCTCGATGTGAGACCGATGCCACAAATTCCTATAAATACAGAAATCTCAGAAAATTAACCTAGATCGGGAGTTCCGCCGCCAGAAGCCTCCGTAGCCACCGAAAACCAATCTAGGCCCTCTCTGGCACCCTACCGGAGGGGGCCATCATCACCGGAAGGCATGGAGGAGGATCCCGGAGGGGCTATCATCACCATGAAGGCCAAGGACTAGAGGGAGAACCTCTCCCCATCTAGGGGGGAGGCCATGGAGGAGGAAGCACAAGGGGGAGAACATCTCCTCTCTCTCGGTGGCACCCGAGTGCCATCAGGTGGGGAATCGTCGCCGTGGTGATCGTCTTCATCAACATCACCATTATCATCACCATCCTCATCTCTGTTACGCGGTCCACTCTCCCGCACCCCGCTGTAATCCCTACTTGAACATGGTGCTTTATGCCACATATTATGATCCAATAATGTGTTGCCATCCTATGATGTTTTGAGTAGATATCTTTTGTCTTTGGGTTGATTGATGATCTAGATTGGTATGAGTTGCATGTTTTCCTTTGATGTTGTCCTATGGTGCCCTCCGTGTCGCGCAAGTGTGAGGGGTTCCCATTGTAGGGTGTTGCAATACGTTCATGATTCGCTTATAGTGGGTTGGTGAGTGACTGAAACACAAACCCGAGTAAGGGGGTTGTTGCGTATGGGAATAAAGAGGACTTGATGCTTTAATGCTATGTTTGGGTTTTACTTTAATGATCTTTAGTAGTTGCGGATGCTTGCTAGAGTTCCAATCATAAGTGCATATGATCCAAGTAGAGAAAGTATGTTAGCTTGTGCCTCTCCCTCATATGAAACTGCAATAGTGATTACCGGTCTTGTTAAAGATTGCCTAGGACCATTCCGCACACCGATCCACCATTATTCCACACTCGCTATTTATAATATTTAGTAATATATTCTAATTTCATGATAGCATCACCTACTTTTATATTTTAGCTCTCCCGTATCATACAAAGTTATCCTCTTCATTCGCACAACCTAGTTTTATTTCTTGTTGCTAGTTGGAAGCAAACGTCCGGTGTACGTAGAGTCGTATTAGTGGCAGATAGGGCTTGAGAGAATATTGATCTTACCTTTAGCTCCTTGTGGGTTCGACACTCCATACTTATCACTTCCACCTTTGGAAATTGCTATGATGATTCCTTGCACATGGGGATTATCACATATCAGTCGCCGGAAAAGCAGGCCAAGAAGAAGGGCAAGGAGGCCAAAACTGGCCTCCATGGTAAAGGTGCTTCGGACGTAGTGTCCGAAAACACCGAGACCCACACCTCCCCTGAAAAAGATGGAGGGGAGGAGGAAGAGAGTAAATCTCCCCTTAAGGGGGGAAAGAAGAAAAGGGGGGCTTCCACGGATCTGGAGGCATAGGCGTCCAAGAAAGGGACTCTGAATCGTACGTTGATGAATGGCGCCCCCGGCCGAAGCCCCTGGCCGGATCGTAAGTACCCCCAAAGGCACTTGTACTTATATATCTATCCGAATTTCCGCTTTGTGATCTTAATATACTGCATGACGTGCTGTAGTTCGGCTCGCGTTCTCCCCTAGCAATCCTCATCTTTGGGGAATTCCCTGGATCCGAACGTGATGATTAGAGGGTCGCCTCCGCCGGCCTCCTCCCCCAAAGCTATAGATAATGCCGAAGTGTTTTCCCAAAGGACCCTTCCAGGTCATGGGGAGGTGTGGGGAGCTGCCACGGTGGCGCCAGAGGGCGATATCCCTGCTACCAGAAACATGGGGGAATCGACCCCCATGGAGACTGATGACGGAGGCCATGCCCAATTCGGCCCTCAACTGAATATTATTCCGAAGACCTATATGGTTCCGGAATCAAGTGGGAAACCTCCTTCGAAAGAAGGGGATGCGCAAATCCCATCGGCGACCTCTGTCAATCCGGAGGCGCCGGATACTCTGGTGGAAGCACTTCAGAGTGCCATCATTGTAGAAGAACATCGTACCCTTATGGGTATGGTGGTTGAAAGGGTTCGGTCCGCCAAAAGCGGATTCAATGAGGCCTATACTAGCCTTCTGTTCTGTATTCACAAGGAAAGGCCGAACAGAGGATCTAATGACTCAATCAGGAGATTAACACACATATCTATTTGAAACAAATAGGCTGTAATGCAGGCATCAGCTACCCATGCCGCCGAAGCTTCTGAGCTGAGTCGGAAGTTAGCGGAAAAGCAAGGTACATGATACCGAAAATGCTTCTGAAATAATATCAGCAATAATTTTCCATATGAATGAGTCTTATAACTTTGCTCACAGCTGCCGCGGCTGAGGTCGATACCCTCAAGAGTGTGCAGGCCAAGGACAGGAAAGAGGCGGAGGAGGAACGACCCGCCCGCCTAAGACATGAGTCAAGGGTGGAGGAAGTCCAGCAAGACCTCAAGGATGCTATAAGCAAATGTGAGTCCTTAGAGCACAAAATTTTGGATCAAAAATCCGAACTTGCTAGGCCCTCCAAAGTGCTCAGGAGGCCCGGACTGAAGCCCAAAATGCCTCCCGGGAGATCCAGGAGGCGAAGCAAACTGCGGCTGGTAAGGCCTTTAACATGTAGAGCAAATTTGTGAGGAAAAAATACATCTTACTGACCCGGATTTGGAGTTCTCCAGGAGCGTTTGCGGACCTGCCCAGGAGTATTGCCGATGCTGCGGAGTTCTTCCGAGCTGAAGAGGGGAGCTTGATGGAAAAGCTATTCTAGTCACAGTACCTTGCACTTAAGCATCCCATGCCCCTCAGCGATCAGCTGAAGCAGTTGACCGAACTGCATAGGGTGGCCGAATTGGCCATGGGGGATTTTTATAATTAGCATGTGGCCTGCTAAACCCATACCCAGTAGCTACTTCGGGCTCATGAAGCGGCTGGTCAGTGCCTGCCCCTGGCTTGATGCCGTGAAGCGGTCAGTCTGCATCAAAGGTGCGCGGATGGCCTTCGCCCGTGTCAAAGTGCGGTGGGCGAAGATGGACACCGTCAAGCTCGCAACCGAGGGACCGCCCGCAGGCAAAGAGCACCGCACACTGGAGTGGTATCTCGATGATGTCCTACAAGGATGCCGCATTGTAGAGGGCTAGTGTTCAAAGGACATCATTTTTCAATGAATGTATCCTATGTTGTCCAATCTTGTATTATGAAACAAGGCTTATGTATGATATGATGCTTGCTTTATTTAAAAAAATCCTCGTGTGCGGCCGTTTACAACATCTGAGAGTAGGCCAGTCGTCGGCTTCAGCCCCCACGTAGGTACTACGGGGGTGTTCGGGATAGCACCTAAACACACTTGACCAAGTGACCTTGTTCAAGAAGGAGGTGTTAGTGTAGTGAACCAGGCAATCGGACAATATGGCTTTGTCGCTCTCACTTCGTTTGGGAGTATAGGCACTGCCCCTAGTATTGTTCGGTTATCCGAACATGGGTGTTGTGGATGCTCGGCCGGGTGAAGGCCGGCCTATCGTGTAATGCGGAAAAAATCGCAAGAGATTTATACTTAGTCACCGAATAGCTGACCAGCTCTCGCCGCATCATGACAGTCAATTTTCGGCTCTCTCTACTGAGGTGTCTGTCCGGATGAATTGGAAACACAATCGTAGTAGTTCTCCATTTACTACCTTAGCCGAACAAGCGGAACGTAAGGTAGTAACCACAGGAGTCGGGCAACCCAACTATTGACCAAAGACACGATTCAGAGCCGATGCATATAATGTTATATTCGGGACGCCGAATTGCACTGTGAAAGTGTTCAGACTTTGTTTGGTTTAAAATAATAATGTACATGGCTCAGTAGAGCCCCTGGCGATTTAAGTCGTACCAAGGTGTACATGACAATCAGACAAAAACAGGGAGACACAGATTAAGAAATAGGCCAATACCGCATAGGTTGGGGTAGAAACTGTTTCCATTATAGTCTGATTGATACGTCAAAACGTATTGGTACAAATAGTGCAGAAAGCAACAAGGCTGTTTTACATGCCGAGCATAAGGGAAAGCTGTGCATGTGTCCTAAAAATGGGCGAGGTGATCTTTAAAGACCTTGTATATACTCTGCCACGCGTCTACGCTGCTTTTTCCCCTTGGTGTATTGTCCTTCGAGAGGATCATCGATCGATGTTTGAATGATAGGCCCCAAAAAGAGGCCTTGGTACCGTCGAAAAGTGACGTGGGTTGTGAGGAACCTCAAAAAATAAAAAGAAAAAAGGAAATATGAGTGTCCGGATAGGGTGTAGCCATATTGTGGACTTTATCTTTATTATCTTGCATCCTTTCCCATGGTATCTTTAGTGCGTAACTATGCACATGTTGTACATATGTCACAATTTGGTAGGGGCTGGGATGGAAGCCGAATTGCTAATCGAGCTCCTAACGAGCTGGACTGTCGCACTGTGGGGTAGTTTGGACTCGTTGTACAGTGTCCGGGGACTTGGCCGCCGATGTAATAGTCGGCTTGGTAAGGCCGCCCTATACTTCTGCTACCAGGGCCGCGGTGTGCTCCTTAGTACGGAGGGAGCATTCCATGTTTCCATTGACCGTTATAACGCCGCGTGGTCCGGTCATCTTGAGTTTGATATAGGCATAGTGTGGGACCACATTTAAGCGAGAGAACGCGGTTCGTTCGAGCAATGCATGGTAGCCTCTTCGGAAGGGGACGATGTCGAAGATCAAGTCTTCGCTTCGGAAGTTGTCCGGCGAACCGAAGACAACCTCCAATGTGATTGAGCCCGTGCAGCGGGCCTCTACACCAGGTATTACTCCTTTAAAGGTAGTTTTGTTGGGCTTAATTCTTGACGGATCAATACCCATCTTCTGGACTGTGTCCTGATAGAGCAGGTTAAAGCTGCTGCCACCATCCATGAGGACTTGCGTAAGGTGGAATCCGTCAATGATTGGGTCAAGGAACAGTGCGGCCGAACCTCCGTGACAAATACTAGTCGGATGGTCCCTACGATCGAAGGTGATCGGATAGGTCGACCATTGGTTGAATTTTGGGGCGAATGGCTCTATCGCATAGATGCCTCTTAGCGCGCGCTTGCGCTCCCTCTTGGGGATATGAGTGGCGTATATCATATTTACCGTTTTGACTTCGGGGGGAAATTTCTTCTGTCCCCTTGTGTTCAGTTGATGAGGCTCCTCGTTATCGTCCTCGCTGGGCGACCCTTTCTCCTTATGTTCGGTATGTAACTTACCGACCTATTTAATGACCCAACAACTTCAGTTGGTATGATTGGCAGACCTGTCAAGGCTCCCGTGAATATGGTAGGGTCTATCGAGTATTCGGTCCAAGCTAGATGAGCCCTCTCTGTTTCTTTTGAATGGCTTCTTCCGCTGACCGGACTTGGAGCCGCTGAATCCGGCGTTGACCACCGTGTCTTTGGTATTGTCATTATTGCTGCGGCGCTTGTGTTTGTTATTCTTAGCTTCGGAAGTGCCAGGCTCGCTTGTACTATTACCGCTACGGGCAAGCCAGCTGTCTCCGCCCGCGCAAAAGCGGGTCATGAGTGCTGTGAGGGCTATCATGGACTTTGGCTTCTCTTGGCCGAGGTGTCGGGCGAGCCATTCGTCGCGAATGCTATGTTTAAAGGCCGCTAGGGCTTCGGCGTCTGGACAATCGACAATCTGGTTATTTTTAATGAGTAACCTAGTCTAGAATTTTCTGGCGGATTCTCCGGGCTGTTGTTCAATATGACTTAGGTCATCAACATCTAGAGGCTGGATGTAGGTGCCTTGGAAGTTGTCTCTGAACGCGTCCTCTAGGTCTTCCCAGCGTCCCATAGAGTTTTCTGGGAGGTTGTTTAACCAGTGTCGAGCTGGCCCCTTAAGTTTTATGGGGAGGTATTTGATGCCATGTGAATGTGGAGAATAAAATCTTCAATCCATACTGTGGGATCTATTGTGTTGTCGTATGATATTGCTGTCTTTTCCGCGATGCGATTTAGAGCGGCGCCGCTGACGCCAACGCTTTGGTGGCATCTCAGGAGGTTCTTCCTTGACTGGATCATTTTCCTCATCGCCATCACCTTCTTTAGGTGTGCCCACCATGTACGCGTCGTATGAGGAAGTGGCGGTCCAGCGTCCGTTGAACGGCGGGTTTTGGACCTGCTCCTCTCTCACATCGTCGTCCATACCGTCGATGTCTTCGGGGGCGTAGTCGAGCATGTCGATTAGATCGTAGACAGTGGCTATGAAATGGGTGGTGGGTGGGAAGTAAAATTCCCTATTTTTAGCCACTAGTCTAGGCTGGGCGTAATTCAGAAGTGGTTCCTCTGTGGTGGTGAGGGATCACATTAAGTCCAAAGCCTCGTTTAAGAGCGAGGTTTGGATGGGGACAGAAGTTCCCGAGCCGAGCTTGCATGACGCGGACTTCGATGATTCAGAGCCATTGTCCGGAGAAGAGTCCGGCCTTGATATGACCGCCGATGACACTATTCTCTCCGGTTCTCCAGTGTTGAGCTCAATGGCTGTAGAGGGTCCGGCGGGCTCTAGACTCCCGTCTTCGGACCTAATTACGCGCTCCGGGTCTAAAGTCGCAGCTGTGGTTGGGGCCGCGAATTCTTGGAAGATAAAGTCTCCTCGGATATCAGCAACATAGTTCAGATTTCCAAAACTGATCCAGTGACCAGGGGCGTAGCTATCGATCTACTCTAGGTGGCCAACTGAGTTGGCACGTAGTGCAAAGTCGCCGAATACAAAGATCTGGCCGGGGAGAAAAATCTCCTTCACGGCAACATTGTTGTAGATGATCGATGGAGCCATCGAGCCTTTCGATGACGGCACAGTGGAACTCTCAATGAAAGCACCAATGTCGGTGTCAAAACCGGTAGATCTCGGGTAGGGGTCCTGAACTGTGTGTCTAAGGATCGAGGGTAACAGGAGGCAAGGGACATGATGTTTACCCAGGTTCGGGCCCTCTTGATGGCGGTAATACCCTACGTCCTACTTGATTGACTTTGATGAGTATAGGGGTTACAATAGTTGATCTACAATAAGATCGTAATGGCTAAACCATAGATGTCTAGCCTGTATGATTATGATTGCCTCTATGGACTAAGCCCTCTAGTTTATATAGACGCCGGAGAGGGCTAGGGTTGTACAGAGTCGGTTTACAAAGAAAAGAATCTTCATATCCGCACGCCAAGCTTGCCTTCCACGCCAAGGAGAGTCCCATTCGGACACCGGCGAAAGCCTTCTATCTTGTATCTTCGCAGCCCATTAGTCTGGCCCATGTTACATAAGCCGGACACCCGAGGACCCCCTAATCCAGGACTCCCTCAAAGGGGTCTGGCGTACCGCAAAACGGAGGAAACAGACTGCTCTTGGTCGAAACGGGGTGCTGTTGATCGGGAGGGGCGTGGCATACCGCAAAATGGAGGAAACAGACTTGTGTTAGAGCGCTACGGTCAAAACGGGGGTCCTCTTCATCGGGAGGGGTGTGGCGTACCGCAAAACGGGACTCCACGGGATACTGTTCATCTCCACCATCGACCTCCTCCAGCCTCCACGGGCTACTGTTCATCCACTGTCGACCTTCACGGGCTACATTTCATGCAGCCTCCACCGTGCGCTCCTCCAACGGCTACTGTTCAACCAGCCCTCTCCACGGGGTCCTGTTCAACCACCCCTCCATGTACTACTGTTCATCCAGCCCTCCATCCGCTACTGTTCTACCAGCCCTCCACGGGGTCGTGCTATTCATCCAGCCCTCCATCCGCTACTGTGCTACCAGCCATCCACGGGGTCCTGTTTATCCACAGGCTCGATCGATCAGGGTATTGTTCATCCAGCGGCAACGGCCTCTACTACCATGGGGTCCTGTTCATCAGCACCCCCACTGGGAACTCTTCATACAACCCCCCCCAACAATGCTCACTGTTCATCCAGAGGCAACAGGTTTGATCGGCTTCTGTTAGTAGCAGTAGCGAAGGAATCGCTCGATCGGGTTCATTTAACAGCCATCGATCGATCGCTCGGGTTCAGTAACGCGTAGCATGTAGGTCAATCACTCGAGTTCAGTAGGCGAATGCCTCGCTCGGGTTCAGGTAGAGCCCAATTCCTCGCACCCACGCGCGTACGTGTATGAGAGAAACGCGGAACGCTCGCCCCAGACCACCCACCGTAACCGGGAACTGCCCGATATTTTCCTCGCCCACGCTTCTACCACGGTTTTTTCCGTCATGGATGGCCCAAAGAATGTCATGCAGCCGCATCTCCGGCCCACCCAGGATGAAAAGCCCATTTTCTATCATGATTTTTTTTCATAGAAGTAGGAGCCCACCACATCTATGATGATACCAGGTTTTGTCAGAATTATCGTCATAGAACTATCATAAGTATGACAGAAAAAAATTGTTAGGCCCAAAATGTCATGGATGTGTCTTTTTTTTGCAGTATGATGTGCTTAAAAAGCAGATCCTCAACAGGAACCCTAGGAAAGAGGGTATTGCCTTTGAGAGGAAACTCAGTGCTGATGGGACCTACTCGAAACCTGAGCATTATCCCAAAACCTCATGGGTTGCTGCAAAGAGACCTTCAGTGGATTCATCTGCTTTATTTGGATTTACATGTGAATCTTCGTATTCTTCTGATGAGTCATTTGACTCCAACTGTACACTATTCAAAAATCAGAATGGTGAACTATTTGCTAGATATGTTGGCACTAACAGCAGGAACGGCCCCCCTATGAAGAAAATCTGGGTTCCCAAAAGGTGCCTTGAAAGTCTTCAGATGAGTGTCATCATGACACCACCTGTGAAGAATAGGAACCCCAGATCAAATTTTTCATCTGGACCAAAGTCTTCATACTGATCAAAGTCCTCATATGGACCAGATTACTCATGTGGATCAAATTCCTCATATGGATCCAGATCTTCATATGAACATCATCGTGCTAACTCTTCTGCTTCGCATGGAAGATCTAAGGGTTATGAATATGTGCCTTATTCTTCAAATCATTATGTTCATAAGTCCTCGAAGAATTTCTCTACTTATTCATATGCTTACTCTAACCCCTCTTATGTGAAACAAAGTAGATTGGCTTCAATGCCACCTTTCTCTTATGGAGCTCGCAGAATGACGAACTCTTTGCCACCCCTCGAGATGTGGGTGGTGAATGATAACCCACAAGTATAAGGGATCGCAACAGTTTTCAAGGGTAGAGTATTCAACCCAAATTTATTGATTTGACACAAGGGGAGCCAAAGCATATTCTCAAGTATTAGCAGTTGAGTTGTCAATTCAACTACACCTGAAAGACTTAATAACTGTAGCAAAGTATTTAGTAGCGAAGTAGTATGGAAGTAACGGTAACGGTGGAAAAAGTAACAGTAGTAGTTTCTGTAGTAATCGTAACAGTGCTAACGGAAAAGTAACTAAGCAAAGATCAATATGTGAAAAGCTCGTAGGCAATGGATCAATGATGGATAATTATGTCGGATGCGATTCCTCATGCAACAGTTATAACATAGGGTGACACAGAACTAGGCATATGTAGGCATGTATTCCGAATATAGTCATATGTGCTTATGGAAAAGAACTTTTTTGTGACATCTTTTATCCTACCCTCCCGTGGCAGCGGGGTCCTATTGGAAACTTATTAAGGCCTCATTTTAATCGAGTACCGGACAAAAGCATTAACACTTAGTGAATTCATGAACTCCTCAAACTACGGTCAGCATCGGGAGTGATCCCGATTATTGTCACTTCGGGGTTGCCGGATCATAACACATAGTAGGTGACTATTGACTTGCAAGATAGGATCAAGAACACACATATATTCATGAAAACATAATAGGTTCAGATCTGAAATCATGGCACTTGGGCCCTAGTGACAAGCATTAAGGATGGCAAAGTCATAGTAACATCAATCTTAGGACATAATGGATACTAGGGATCAAACCATAACAAAACTAACTCGATTACATTGTAAATCTCATCCAACCTATCACTGTCCAGCAAGCCTATAATGAGATTACTCACGCACGGCATGAGAATCATGAAATTGGTGATGGAGGAAGGTTGATGATGACAATGGCAATGGATTCCCAACTCCGAAGCCCCGAACGGACTCTAGATCAGCCCTCCCAAGGAAAATTAGGGCTTGGCGGTGGCTCCGTATCGTAAAACATGATGAATCCTTCTCGCTGATTTTTTTCTCCCCAAACGTGAATATATAGAGCTGGAGTTGAGGTTGGTGGACTCCCATGGGGCCCACGAGGCAGGGGCGCGCCCCAAGGGGCGCCCTGCACCCTCGTGGAAAGGGTGTGGGCTCCCTGATGCCGATTATTTCACCAGTATTTTTATTAATTCCAAAACGCGTCTCCTTGGATTTTCAGGTCATTCCGAGAACTTTTAGTTCTGCACAAAAATAACACCATGGCAATTCTACTGAAAACAGCGTCAGTCCGGGTTTGTTCCATTCAAATCATGTGAGTTAGAGTCCAAAACAAGGAAAAAGTGTTTGGAAAAGTAGATATGTTCGAGACGTATGAAATCCCCCAAGATTAAAACCTTTGCTTGTCCTTAAGAAATTTAGTTGACAAACTGAAAGTGATAAAGAAAAACTTCTACAAACTCTATTTGATCTTGTTGTTGCAAATATGTTATGCCAGCACTCGAGTTTTCAAAAAATAGTATGAACTAACCATATTCACAATAACATTTAGGTCTCACGTTTACTCATATCAATGTCATAATCAACTAGCGAGTAATAATAATAAATCTTGGATGAAAACACTTTTGGAAAACAATCATAACATGATATAACAAGATGGTATCTCGCTAGCCCTTTCTGAGACCATGAAACATAAATGCAGAGCACCCCTGAAGATCAAGGACTGACTAGACATTGTAATTCATGAAAAAAGAGATCCAATCACAGTCATACTCAATGTAAATTAATAGCAATGCATGCGAATGACAACGGTGCTCTCCAACTGATTCTTTTAATAAGAGGATGATGACTCAACATAAAAGTAAATAGATAGGCCCTTCGTAGAGGGAAGTAGGGATTTGCAGAGGTGCCAGAGATCGAGTTTTGAAATAGAGATAAATAATATTTTGAGTGGAATACTTTCATTGTCAACATAACAACCAAGAGATCTCAATATCTTCCATGCTACACACATTTTAGGCGGTTCCCAAACAGAATGGTAAAGTTTATACTCCCCCACCACCAACAAACATCAATCCATGGCATGTCCGAAACAACGGGTGCCTCCAACTAACAACAATCCTGGGGGATTTTTGTTTGCAATTATTTTGATTTGAGCATGGGACTGGGCATCCCGGTTACCAGCCATTTTCTCGTGAGTGATGAGCGGAGTCCACTCATCGTGAGAATAACCCACCTAGCATGAAAGATATAGACAACACTAGTTGATACATGAGCTATTCGAGCATACAAAACAGAATTTCATTTGAAGGTTTAGATTTTGGCACTTACAAATTTACTTGGAACAGCAGGTTAATACCGCATATAGGAAGGTATGGTGGACTCATATGGAATAACTTTGGGGTTTTATGGAAGTGGATGCACAAGCAGTATTCCCGCTTACTACAAGTGAAGGATAGAAAGAGACTAGGAAGCGACCAACTAGAGAGCGACGACAGTCATGAATATGCATTAAGATTAATCAACAATGAGTGCAAGCATGAGTAGGTTATAAATCACCATGAACATAAATATCGTGGAGGCTTCGTTGATTTTGTTTCAACTACATGAATGAACATGTGCCAAGTCAAGGCACCCGAATCGTTCAAAGGAGGATACCACCCTATCATACCACATCACAACTATTTGAATAGCATGTTGGCACGCAAGGTAAACCATTATAAACTCCTAGCAAATTAAGCATGGCATTGGCAACTATAATCTATAATTATCATTGCAAATATGTTTCATTCATAATGGGCTATATCAGTAACGATGAACTAATCATATTTACAAAAACAAGATAGGTCGAGTTCATACCAGCTTCTCTCATCTCAATAAGTCCATTATATATCGTCATTATTGCCTTTCACTCGCACGCCCGAATGGTGTGGATAATAATAATGGTGACGCCCTGAGACCGATGTGCCAGGTGTCTTCCAGCTATTCGATGTTGTTGCCTTGTCATTTGCTTGCGTGTTGCATCTTGCCATGTCATCATCCGCATTGCATCATCATGTTTTCAAAACTTGCATCCGTCCCGGTCTCCCAGTTCCTTTGCCCGTTCTGAGCCCAGACACACTTGCACGCGCCCGCAGCACGTCCGAAATATTATTTTATAAGTGGCCGGAAAATGTTCTCCGAATGGGATGAAAGTTGGCGTGCGGTGTTGTTTTGTTGTTAGTAGGCCGCCTGCCAATTTTCATCGCGTTCGGAGTTCGTCTGATAGCCCAACCGTTAAACTATAGCGGCATTATAGCCGGGCACATCTCGGACGTTTTCGGTCTCCGGAAACAGTCGCACGGCCTTCTCTCTTCTCTTTTCTCATCCTGAGGCCTTCTGCATATTCCACTACCACCCGCCAGGTCCAACCAAACCTCTCTCGTCAGCCCGCAGCCCCCCTCGAGCGCGTCCGAAAGTTGTCCCGAACCCGACCCCCACTGTCGCCACCGTTGTGTCTGGATCATCCCCAAACGTCTACAAAACGTCTCTGTTTTCTCATTTGGACTCTCCTAGCCTATTTTTTTCTTGACCGTCCGATTTAAATCGGAGGGCCCAAATAGCCCCTAATCTAATCCCCATGAGATATATATATTGACCAACCCTAAAATTTAGGTTGTTTGTCCCATCGCCGCCGCCACTCCACCTACTCCCCTCTTTCTCGGGATCCCCTCCTCCTCGATCTCAACACCACCAAGCCACCTCGGCTGACCTCGTTGGAGCTCCACCAGCTACCACCACCAGTAGCAAGCGAAGCCACCGGAGCTCCTTCCTCTTCCTCCTCTGCCCGAGTGCGCTCATCCTTGCAGTCTCCTCGCGCCTCACCACCTCGCGCGTCCGTCTCCTCTTGATGATCTTCCTCGTCCCGGAGCAATCTCGCCGACGTTCCTCGTCGTCCCTGTGCTCGCAGCAGCGGAGCAGACGCCCGATCCTGCGCATCTAGGAGCCCGAGCTTTCTCCTCCAGACGCCTTCCTCCTCCCGTGCGCCTCATCGGACAAGCCGACGCCGACGCCGACGACCTGAGACAACGCGCCGCAAGGGCCGTCACCTGCAGGTCCTGTGTCGCCCGCCTTCCCTTTCCCTTTTTCGTTGCGGCTCTCCCTGACCACCCCCTCGTCCTGGTTCTCTCTCTCAGGGGATTCGCCCATCGGTGCGGCCGCAGCCCCAAGCGCACCGTCGCCGCTCC
Source organism: Triticum urartu (assembly GCF_056163025.1). Lineage (NCBI taxonomy): Eukaryota > Viridiplantae > Streptophyta > Magnoliopsida > Poales > Poaceae > Triticum > Triticum urartu. The sequence goes on along the minus strand of NC_141873.1, from coordinate 185,223,648 downwards.
TCTGCCCCACGTGCACTTTGCCGCCTCCAAGTTCCGTTGCGCCTCTGTTCGAGAGGAGGAAGACACGGTCGATTCCCGCGTTGACTGCGCCTCGCTCACGAGTGGCTGCCATCTGGGCTCCAAGGCCCAGCAGCCCCCATGCCAGCGCCCCCGCCTGCCTCTTCCACTGAGTGGGCCTCAGCCCACTAGGTGAGGACACCCAGCGCCCACTGTCCTGTGTAGCCCGGTAGACCAGATCCGGCCTGGCTACATTTTTTTCCTTTCCCTGCTGACGTTTTTTTTCCTTTTTATTCCAGTGCATGCATAATTAAAGGAATGCCACTATTTTGTTTTGTTAATAACTAAATGTCCATGCGTCTAAATAAAACATGTTATATATGTAAAATGCTTAGAATTATGTGTAGGTTAATTATATCCAACTTTCGTGCATGTTTGAAATGTTTAAAATGGCTGTTTGTTTAAATTTGCCCCTATGCCATGTTAAAATGATTTATCTCATAACTAAATAACCGTGGCTCGGTTTCTAATAAACTTTATATGTAAATGGGGTAGAAAAATGCCTAGTTTAACTTGGTGGTTTTATTTTGCATGTTTAATAACTCTAAAATTGTATTTAGGGAAGAACAGTACCAAATCTAATTTATGCACATGAGGAGTTACCGGAATTGTTGTTCGTTGCTTCCGGCCTCATTTAAACTTGCCTAGTTAGGTAGTTTTATTATGCTTCACCATCTTGCCATGTTAATCAACATTTAATCTTGTTGGGTACATAAACGAGAGAGAACTATATAAGTCATGTGGTGTTTTCTTCAATATGCAACTCCGTTGCATATTGAGCTCCACTTAAGTTGTAGTATTGTTTGTTGCACTTTGCCATGCCATGCCATGTATCATTAAACCGGACATGCATCATACTTGGTTGTGCATCATGCCATGTCCATGGGTTGTTTGTTTACTATGTTGTGTGCTTCTTTCCGGTGTTGCTTCTTATGGTTGGTTCCGATAACGTCGCGTTTGTGAGGACCCGTTCGACTATGCCCGTTTATCTTCTTTATGGATTCGTTCTTCTTCCTTGCGGGATTTCAGGCAAGATGACCATACCCTCGAAATCACTTCTATCTTTGCTCGCTAGTTGCTCGCTCTTTTGTTATGCCTATGCTACGATACCTACCACTTGCTTATCCTGCCTCCCATATTGTTGAGACAAGCCTATAACCCACCTTGTCCTAGCAAACCGTTGTTTGGCTATGTTACCGCTTTGTGCAGCCCCTCTTATAGCGTTGTTAGGTGTAGGTGAAGATTGAAGTTTGTTCCTTGTTGGAACATGGAGATGTTGTTCCTTGTTGGAACATGTTTACTTGTTGGGATATCACAATATCGTTTATTTAATTAATGCATCTATATACTTGGTAAAGGGTGGAAGGCTCGGCCTTATGCCTGGTGTTTTGTTCCACTCTTGCCGCCCTAGTTTCCGTCATATCGGTGTTATGTTCCCGGATTTTGCGTTCCTTACGCGGTTGGGTTATAATGGGAACCCCTTGACAGTTCGCTTTGAATAAAACTCCTCTAGCAATGCCCAACATTGGTTTCACAATTCGCCACCTAGCCTCTTTTTCCCTTGGGAGTCGTGCTCCTGATGGTCATCTTTATTTTACCCCCCCCGGGCCAGTGCTCCTCTGAGTGTTGGTCCAAACTAGAGCCCCTTGCAGCGCCACCTCGGGGAAACTCGAGGCTGGTTTTATTTATACGGATTGCTCAGCTAAGTGTGCCCTGAGAATGCGATATGTGCAGCTCCTATCGGGATTTGTTGGCACATTCAGGCGGTGTTGCTGGACTTGTTTTACCATTGTCGAGGATGTCTTGTAACCTGGATGCCAAGCCTGATCGGATTTTCTTGGGAGAAGGAATATCCTTCGTTGACCGTGAGAGCTTGTGATGGGCTAAGTTGGGACTCCCCTGCAGGGATTTGAACTTTCGAAAGCCGTGCCCGCGGTTATGGGTAGATGGGAATTTTTAATGTCTGGTTGTAGATAACCTGAAGTTGATCTTAATTAAAATACATCAACCATGTGTGTAACCGTGATGGTCTCTTCTCGGCGGAGTCCGGGAAGTGAACACGGTGTTGGAGTTATGTTTGACGTAGGTTGTTCTAGGATCACTTCTTGATCATAGTTGTTCCACCGTGCTTTTTCCTTCTCTTCTCGCTCTCCTTTGCGTTGTTAGCCACCATATATGCTAGTCGCTTGCTGCAGCTCCACCTCATACCTTTACCTTACCCATAAGCTTAAATAGTCTTGATCGCGAGGGTGTGAGTTGCTGAGTCCCCGTGACTCACAGATACTTCCAAAACTAGCTTGCAGGTGCCGTTGAACCGTGCAGATGACGCAACCAAGCTCAAGGAGGAGCTCGATGAAGATCTTGTCCTTTGTGTCGTTCCATTTCCAGTTGATCAGTAGCGGAGCCCAGTGGGGGCCGATCAGGGATCTGTGTAGCATTTGGGGTAGTCTTCTTTTATTTTGGTTCCGTAGTCGGACCTTGATTGTATATGGTTGATGTAATGCTTTATTCATGTATTGTGTGAAGTGGCGATTGTAAGCCAACTATGTATCTCTTTCCCTTATGTATTACATGGGTCGTGTGAAGACTACCTCACTTGCGACTTTGCTTTCAATGCGGTTATGCCTCTAAGTCGTGCTTTGACACGTGGGAGATATAGCCGCATCGAGGGCGTGACAAGTTGGTATCAGAGCCTTCCCCGACCTTAGGAGCCCCCTGCTTGATCGAATCGTTGGCGTTGTTGAGTCTAGAAAAATGTTTTGAGTCATTTAGGATTATATATATCGGAGAGTAGGATTCTTTTTACTCCTCAGTCCCTTCGTCGCTCTGGTGAGGCATCCTGATGTAGAGTTTTGACTCTTCTCTTCTCAAATTTTCACTAATTTTTTTTTAGGATCACGCGGGTATCTTGGAATCGTTCCGATGGTTTTGTGACGAGAACATTGTTCTTGGTGCCTCCTGTCATTTAGGGGTTGTGGCAGTGTCCCGGGGAGTTGAGGTCCGAGGTGTTGTCGTCACAATTTTATCGTTGCAGTTCTGGAATACCTAAGATTAGTTTCGCCGACATTGAAAATCTCTTTTATGCAGTTGTTGGTGAGATAACCTCGACGCCACCCAGTACTGGGGCGGGAGTTCGAGAGTATTGCCATAACTTGTATAACAGATGCTTTTCGAAGGTTGAGGTAGATGATTTCCGAAGGTTTCTTGGTTATGTGTTGAAGGATGGATACAGCTGGATGTAGGATTTGTTAGTTTTGGGTGAGATATTATGCTTCCCCTGTATCCCCAACACCTGATTGCATAACCGGAAAATTTCGGGAGTTTATAAGTGGGAATTCAAGTAGCTCTTAGGATATCTTTCCGTCAGATGTATGATACAAAATTGGGGTTTGACGTCTAGTGGTCCGCCTATCCACGGTCGGTTTTACAGTGGTCTCGTTGTGTCTTAAAGAGTCCTTGGCTATGTCGACTCGGGGACGCTTCGTATGTCATGTGCACTGCCTTGTACATGATGGTGTTGTACGATCGAGCCCGTGTAGGCCCCACCATGAAAACTTCGGACGAAATCTCTATCATATGTTAGTTCCGGCTTATTTTGTAAGCCAATCCTTTGTTTTGTTTTGAGTTGTGGTATTCGAGTTGCTTCAATGTCAAGAGTTGATTCCATACCGTCCCCAAATGGTGTTCTCATACTCCGATGTGAATACTAATCCTTCATGATCATCGAGATTGTCTTGTCAATCCTTTTCAACTGGCGTGTTTCTCTTCTAGTGGATCCGATCTTTTCTACATCCGCAAGATCAATTACCATTTCTTTCAACGGTGTTCATTTCTTCTGTCCTAAGCCGTCTTTCTTTTCCCACCCACCCACCCTTTTCATTCAAGGATTTGGATTTCTGAATCAATTATCATGTGATTGATGATAAGTCTCTCCATTCTTTTCCATCAATAGTCTTACCCGGTGGTTCACTTGAAGATGCTCTACTGGTTCATCATTATTCATTCTCTTTTCTTCTCCGATGGATCCGATCCAAGCTTTGTCGATCATACCATTTCCTCGGTTCAAATGTTTTCTCGTGCCAGTGCACCTCTTAATCATCCATCTCTCGCTATTCAATCGTTCTGGAGTGCTCAAGATATCTCGAAGATTCATGTTTCCACTTTGCATTTGTTCAATCTCTTTCAAGATTGTTATCTCATTCAAGACATTTAATTCTACCAGTGCAATATCTCTTTTCGAGCAATCATTCTACGGTGCTTCTTTTGAGTGGGCCCTAACCTATAGGTTTTTTCCCAGGATCTTACTTGACTCCTCTAATTTTCCCGGAGCTACCATCAAATTTCTTTTCGAAGTTTGACGTAAGAATGAATTTTCATCAGTCAGATGTGTTTCTCAAAGATCTCTCAATTTATTTTCATCGTGGGTTCAACCTTTCTAATATTCATCCTGGAGTATCTCAACAACTCATGTTGATGTTTCGCATCGTCATTCTCATCATTTGAAGACCGAAGAAGAGTTTTCCTCCAAATCTTATCCGTTCTTCCAAAGATTCGTGATTCTAGCTTGTTGCAATCCTCTAATAATTATTTTCGATTGTGGGAATTTTTTTTCCACCCATCCGGTGCAATTCAGGAGTCTTTTCTGTTTGATTTTCCGGAGGCCATCTTTTCAAATATTATTCATTGCAGCTCTCAGTTCTTTTTCTCCAATCTTACCGGTGCATCGTTCAAGTGATCTCTAATCAGTCGTGATCCCTTCGTTCTCATATATCTAGATTGTCTCAAGTATCTTCGTTCATTTCATAATTCTTACCCGGTGATTCATCCCTTTATTTCGTTCATTTCAAATTCTTACGGTTGTTTGTTCAAGAGTTCTTCTCCTTCGTTATCATACAGATTCATTCGTTCTTTCATCCTACCGGTGGATCATCGAAGACCTTCTCAAGTTGGCGCTATATCTATCTTAATCTTTTCTATGAGAATAAGTAATATGCCAAATCCGTTGTTTGTCATCAATTTAGTTGGTGAAGGTTAAGCATAATATAATTCTTATTCTTGTTTCATCCATATGTTAATCTTTTCTTCCAGAGTTTGTTCACGATGAGTAAATTCTTGGTTTCAAGTGCTCGTCTTTCTTTCCCGGAGTTCCAAGCTCTAATTATCATGGAGATCCATCTAAATCATTACAAGGATTCACCTTGTGTTTTCAATTTCTCTTTCTTTTCATTCCTTTGTTTACCGGAGTTCTTCATGGAGGTTCTACTTGATGGTTCATCAAGGATTTAATTCTTTCTCGAAGTGTTCATCGAGATTCTTTTCAGAGGAGCTCAAGCATTCTTCATCTTGCAATCCGGAGTGCAATTCCTTTCTACCGTATCTTTGGAGGTGGTATTATGTCATTCTTGATAATTTGAGTTCATGTTTCATGATTCACAGGTTGTTAAGAATGGGGTATTTTAAATCCATCAACCTCTTCATTGGAGCTATCTTGGGTTATATTCCATCTAAAGCCTTCCCTAAGGATCGTTGCTAATTATGGTGCTTATAAGTGACCCAAGTTCTTCATCTATCCTCCCGGTGAAATATTGTCTCATCTCCTTGTTCATATCAATCCAATCTATTGTTTTCGTTAGTGGCAGTTTTCACCTCAAGTTTTTTTTGAGATGTTTTCCAGAAGCCCACAACAAGCTTACTCTTTTCGTTGTGTGTTTTTCAACAACTACGTTTGACCCTTCTCCTAAGGATGCCTTTTCAAGTTCAATTGTGGCGGAAGTTGTCATTTTCTTCTCAATTACTTCTCTTCCTATTATCTATCTTCTATTTCATTCTTCCGGAGGCATTGTGATGTTGCTGTCTTCGTCCCATCAACTCATTTTGCCAAGTTCATATTCTTTTCCTCGCATATCCCATTTAACCGAAGTACTGTCTGAGATCTTTCTTACCCCTTGTTCCACTCATTCAATAGTTTCGGAGGCTGTATGTTGTGATTTCATCAAGTGTCTTCTCATCTTATCATGTTCTTATTCAATTCCTTTTCTTTTCAGTCGGAGTGCTGCCCTAATTTTTTTTCCTTGTCCCTCTTTTCTAACGGAGTGTTTTTTCAAATTCGTTCATCTCCGTTGTATTCTTTTCTCGAAATGGCTTAACGTTCTCAAGGTTCGTGGTTTCACTCGTTTGTCCAAGAAGCAATTAGTTTTGCCTGTTCTCTTTCTATTCAGTTTTCCCTCCGGTGCCATTCTAGATCTCGGGACGAGATCCTCTCGTAGTGGTGGAGTGTTGTGACGCCCCGGGACCGATGTGCGAGGTGTCTTCCAGTTATTCGATGTTGTTGCCTTGTCATTTGCTTGTGTGTTGCATCTTGCCATGTCATCATCCGCATTGCATCATCATGTTTTCAAAACTTGCATCCATCCCGGTCTCCCAGTTCCTTCTGTTGCCCGTTCTGAGCCGAGACACACTTGCACGCGCCCGCGGCACGTCCGAAATATTATTTTATAAGTGGCCGGAAAATGTTCTCGGAATGGGATGAAAGTTGGCGTGCGGTGTTGTTTTGTGGTTAGTAGGCCGCCTGCCAATTTCATCGCGTTCGGAGTTCGTCTGATAGCCCAACCCTTAAACTATAGCGGCATTATAGCCAGGCACACATCGGACGTTTTCGGTCTCTGGAAACGGTTGCAGGGCCTTCTCTCTTCTCTTTTCTCATCCCGAGGCCTTCTGCGTAGTCCACTACCACCCGCCAGGTCCAACCAAACCTCTCTCGTCAGCCCGCAGCCCCCCCCCCTCGCGCGCGTCCGAAAGTTGTCCCAAACCCGACCTGGACTTTCGCTACCGTTGTGTCCGGATCATCCCCAAACGTCTACAAAACGTCTCTGTTTTCTCATTTGGACTCTCCTAGCCTATTTTTTTCTTGACCGTCTGATTTAAATTAGAGGGCCCAAATAGCCCCTAATCTAACCCCCGTGAGATATATATATTGACCAACCCTAAAATTTAGGTCGTTTGTCCCATCGCTGCCGCCACTCCACCTACTCCCCTCTTTCTCGGGATCCCCTCCTCCTCGATCTCAACACCACCAAGCCACCTCGGCGGACCTCGTTGGAGCTCCACCGGCTACCACCACCAGCAGCAAGCAAAGCCACCGGAGCTCCTTCCTCTTCCTCCTCTGCCGGAGCGCGCTCGTCCTCGCAGTCTCCTCGCGCCTCACCACCTCGCGCGTCCGTCTCCACTTGATGATCTGCCTCGTCCCGGAGCAATCTCGGCGACGTTCCTCGTCGTCCCCGTGCTCGCAGCAGCGGAGCAGACGCCCGAGCCTGCGCATCCAGGAGCCCGAGCTTTCTCCTCCAGACGCCTTCCTCCTCCCATGCACCTCATCGGACCAGCCACCGCCGACGACCTGAGACTAGGCGCCGCAAGGGCCGTCGCCTGCAGGTCCTGTGTCACCCGCCTTCCCTTTCCCTTTTTCGTTGCGGCTCTCCCTGACCACCCCCTCGTCCAGGTTCTCTCTCTCAGGGGATTCTCCCATCGGCGCGGCCGCAGCCCCAAGCCCGCCGTCGCCGCTCCTCTGCCCCGCCTGCAGTTTGCCGCCTCCAGGTTCTGTTGCGCCTCTATTCGAGAGGAGGAAGACGTGGTCGATGCCCGCGTTGACTGCGCCTCGCCCGCGAGTGGCTGCCATCTGGGCTCCAAGGCCTAGCAGCCCCCATGCCAGCGCCCCCGCCTGCCTCTTCCACCGAGTGGGCCTCAACCCAGTAGGTGAGGACACCCAGCGCCCTCTGTCCTGTGCAGCCCGATAAACCAGATCCGGCCCGGCTACATTTTTTTCCTTTCCCTGCTGACGTTTTTTCCTTTTTATTCTAGTGCATGCATAATTACAGGAATGCCACTATTTTGTTTTGTTAATAACTAAATGTCCATGCTTCTGAATAAAACATGTTATATATGTAAAATGCTTAGAATTATGTGTAGGTTAATTATATCCAACTTTCATGCATGTTTGAAATGTTTAAAATGGTTGTTTGTTTAAATTTGCCCCTATGCAATGTTAAAATGATTTATCTCATAACTAAATAACCATAGCTCGGTTTCTAGTAAACTTTTTATGTAAATGGGGTAGAAAAATGCCTAGTTTAAAATGGTGGTTTTATTTTGCATGTTTAATAACTCTAAAATTGTGTTTAGGGAAGAACATTACCAAATCTAATTTATGCACATGAGGAGTTACCGAAATTGTTGTTTGTTGCTTCCAGTCTCATTTAAACTTGCCTAGTTAGGTAGGTTTATTATGCTTCACCCTCTTGCCATGTTAATCAACATTTAATCTTGGTGGGTACATCAACGAGAGAGAACTAAATAAGTCAGGTGGTGTTTTCTTCAATATGCAACTCCGTTGAATATTGAGCTCCACTTAAGTTGTAGTGTTGTTTGTTGAACTTTGCCATGCCATGCCATGTATCATTAAACCGGACATGCAGCATACTTGGTTGTGCATCATGCCATGTCCATGTGTTGTTTGTTTACTATGTTGTGTGCTTCTTTCCGGTGTTTCTTCTTCGGGTTGGTTCCGATAACGTCACGTTTGTGAGGACCCGTTCGACTATGCCCATTTGTCTTCTTCATGGACTCGTTCTTCTTCCTTGCGGGATTTCAGGCAAGATGACCATACCCTCGAAATCACATCTATCTTTGCTCGCTAGTTTCTCACTCTTTTGCTATGCCTATTCTACGATACCTACCACTTGCTTATCCTGCCTCCCATATTGTTGATCCAAGCCTCTAACCCACCTTGTCCTATCAAACCGTTGTTTGGCTATGTTACCGCTTTGCTCAGCCCCTCTTATAGTGTTGTTAGTTGCAAGTGAAGATTGAAGTTTGTTCCTTGTTGGAACATGGAGCTGTTGTTCCTTGTTGGAACATGTTTACTTGTCGGGATATCACAATATCTATTATTTAATAAATGCATCTATATACTTGGTAAAGGGTGGAAGGCTCGGCCTTATGCCTGGTGTTTTGTTCCACTCTTGCCGCCCTAGTTTCCGTCATATCGGTGTTATGTTCCCGGATTTTGCGTTCCTTACGCGTTTGGGTTATAATGGGAACCCCTTGACAGTTCGCTTTGAATAAAACTCCTCCAGCAATGTCCAACATTGGTTTTACCATTCGCCACCTAGCCTCATTTTCCCTTGGGAGTCGCGCTCCTGAGGGTCATCTTTATTTTACCCCCCCTCCCCGGGCTAGTGCTCCTCTTTGTGTTGGTCCAAACTAGAGCCCCTTGCAGCGCCACCTCGGGGAAACTCGAGGGCTGGTTTTTGTTGTACGGATTGCTCATCTGAGTGTGCCCTGAGAACGAGATATGTGCACCTCCTATCAGGATTTGTCGGCACATTCGGGCGGTGTTGCTGGACTTGTTTTACCATTGTTGAGGATGTCTTGTAATCTGGATGCCGAGCCTGATCGGATTTTCTTGGGAGAAGGAATTGAAGGAAATATGCCCTAGAGGCAATAATAAAGTTATTATTTATTTCCTTATATCATGATAAATGTTTATTATTCATGCTAGAATTGTATTAACCGGAAACATAATACATGTGTGAATACATAGACAAACAAAGTGTCACTAGTATGCCTCTACTTGACTAGCTCGTTAATCAAAGATGGTTATGTTTCCTAACCATGAACAAGGAGTTGTTATTTGATAAACGGGATCACATCATTAAGTGAATGATCTTATTAACATGACCCATTCCATTAGATTAGCACCCGATCGTTTAGTATGTTGCTATTGCTTTCTTCATGACTTATACATGTCCCTATGACTATGAGATTATGCAACTCCCGTTTACCAGAGGAACACTTTGTGTGCTACCAAACGTCACAACGTAACTGGGTGATTATAAAGGAGCTCTACAGGTGTCTCCAAAGGTACATGTTGGGTTAGCGTATTTCGAGATTAGGATTTGTCACTCCGATTGTCGGAGAGGTATCTCTGGGCCCTCTCGGTAATGCACATCACTTAAGCCTTGCAAGCATTGCAACTAATGAGTTAGGTGCGGGACGATGTATTACAGAACGAGTAAAGAGACTTGCCGGTAACGAGATTGAACTAGGTATTGGAATACCGACGATCGAATCTCGGGCAAGTAACATACCAATGACAAAGGGAACAACATATGTTGTTATGCGGTCTGACCGATAAAGATCTTCGTAGAATATGTAGGAGCCAATATGAGCATCCAGGTTCCGCTATTGGTTATTGACCGGAGACGTGTCTCGGTCATGTCTACATTGTTCTCGAACCCGTAGGGTCCGCACGCTTAAGGTTACGATGACAGTTATATTATGAGTTTCTGCATTTTGATGTACCGAAGTTTGTTCGGAGTCCCGGATGTGATCACGGACATGACGAGGAGTCTCGAAATGGTCGATACATAAAGATTGATATATTGGAAGCCTATATTTGGATATCGGAAGTGTTCCGGGTGAAATCGGGATTTTACCGGAGTACCGGAACCCCCCGGGAGGTACATGGGCCTTAATGGGCCTTAGTGGAAGAAGAGGAGAGGCGGCCAGAGCTGGGCCGCGCGCCCCTCCCCCCTAGTCCGAATAGGACAAGGAGAGAGGTGGCCGGCGCCCCCTTCCTTCTCTCTCTCTCTCTCTCTCTCTTTTCCCACTTCGCGAATCCTATTCCAACTAGGATTGGGGGAGAAGTCCTACTCCCGGAGGGAGTAGGACTCCTCCTGGCGCGCCCTATGATGGCCGGCCGGCCTCCCCCCTTGGTCCTTTATATACGGAGGCAGGGGCACCCCAGAGACACACAAGTTGATCCACGTGATCATACTCTTAGCCGTGTGCGGTGCCCCCTTCCACCATAGTCCTCGATAATATTGTAGCGGTGCTTAGGCGAAGCCCTGCGACGGTAGTGCATCAAGATCGTCACCACGCCGTCGTGCTGACATAACTCTTCCCCGACACTTTGCTGGATCGGAGTCCGGGGATCGTCATCGAGCTGAACATGTGCTAGAACTCGTAGGTGCCATAGTTTCGGTGCTTGATCGGTCGGGCCATGGAGACGTACGACTACATCAACTAAATGCTTCCATTGTCGATCTACAAGGGTACGTAGATCACACTCTCCCCTCGTTGCTATGCATCACCATGATCTTGCGTGTGCGTAGGAATTTTTTTGAAATTACTAAATTCCCCAACAGTGGTATCAGAGCCTAGGTTTTATGTGTTGATGTTATATGCATGAGTAGAACACAAGCGAGTTGTAGGCGATATAAGTCATACTGCTTACCAGCATGTCATACTTTGGTTCGGCGGTATTGTTGGACGAAGCGGCCCGGACCGACATTACGCGTACGCTTATGTGAGACCGGTTCTCCCGACGTGCTTTGCACATAGGTGGCTTGCGGGTGACAGTTTCTCCAACTTTAGTTGAACCGAGTGTGGCTACGCCCGGTCCTTGCGAAGGTTAAAACAGCACCAACTTGACAAACTATCGTTGTGGTTTTGATGCGTAGGTAAGATTGGTTCTTGCTTAAGCCCGTAGCAGCCACGTAAAACTTGCAACAACAAAGTAGAGGACGTCTAACTTGTTTTTGGAGGGCATGTTGTGATGTGATATGGTCAAGACATCATGCTAAATTTTATTGTATGAGATGATCATGTTTTGTAACCGAGTTATCGGCAACTGGCAGGAGCCATATGGTTGTCGCTTTATTGTATGCAATGCAATCGCGCTGTAATGCTTTACTTTATCACTAAGTGGTAGCGATAGTCGTGGAATCATAAGATTGGCGAGACGGCAACGATGCTACGATGGAGATCAAGGTGTCGCGCCGGTGACGATGGTGATCACGACGGTGCTTCGGAGATGGAGATCACAAGCACAAGATGATGGCCATATCATATCACTTATATTGATTGCATGTGATGTTTATCTTTTATGCATCTTATCTTGCTTTGATTGACGGTAGCATTATAAGATGATCTCTCACTAATTATCAAGAAGTGTTCTCCCTGAGTATGCACCGTTGTGAAAGTTCTTCATGCTGAGACACCACGTGATGATCGGGTGTGATAGGCTCTACGTTCAAATACAACGGGTGCAAAACAGTTGCACACGCGGAATACTCAGGTTATACTTGACGAGCCAAGCATATACAGATATGGCCTCGGAACACGGAGACCGAAAGGTCGAGCGTGAATCATATAGTAGATATGATCTGTTGGGGAACGTAGTAATTTCAAAAAATTTCCTATGCACACGCAAGATCATGTGATGCATAGCAACAAGAGGGGAGAGTGTTGTCTACGTACCCAACGCAGACCGACTGCGGAAGCGCTGACACGACGTTGAGGAAGTAGTCGTACGTCTTCACGATCCAACCGATCAAGCACCGAAACTACGGCACCTCCGAGTTCGAGCACACGTTCAGCTCGATGACGATCCCCGGACTCCGATCCAGCAAAGTGTCGGGGAGGAGTTCCGTCAGCACGACGGCGTGGTGACGATCTTGATGTACTACAGCAGCAGGGCTTCGCCTAAACTCCGCTACAGTATTATCGAGGAATATGGTGGCAGGGGGCACCGCACACGGCTAAGGAATAGATCACGTGGATCAAATTATGTGTCTAGGGGTGCCCCCTGCCCCCGTATATAAAGGATCCAAGGGGGAGGGCTGGCCGGCCAAGGGGGAGGGCGCAGGAGAGTCCTACTTCCTTTGGGAGTAGGATTCCCCCCCCCAATCCTAGTCGGAATAGGATTTGCGGAGGGGGAAAAGAGGAGGAGGGGGCCGGCCACCTCTCCTAGTCCTAATAGGACTAGGGGAAGGGGGGGCGCGCAGCCCATCTAGGGCAGCCCCTTCTCTTTCCACTAAGGCCCACTATGGCCCATATAGCTCCCGGGGGTTCCGGTAACCCTCCCGGTACTCCGGTAAAATCCCGATTTCACCCGGAACACTTCCGATATCCAAACATAGGCTTCCAATATATCAATCTTTACGTCTCGACCATTTCGAGACTCCTCGTCATGTCCGTGATCACATCCGGGACTCCGAACAACCATTGGTACATCAAAATGCATAAACTCATAATATAACTGTCATCGTAACCTTAAGCGTGCGGACCCTACGGGTTCGAGAACAATGTAGACATGACCGAGACACGTCTCCGGTAAATAACCAATAGCGGGACCTGGATGCCCATATTGGCTCTTACATATTCTACGAAGATCTTTATCGGTCAGACCGCATAACAACATACGTTGTTCCCTTTGTCATCGGCATGTTACTTGCTCGAGATTCGATCGTCGGTATCCAATACCTAGTTCAATCTCGCTACCGGCAAGTCTCTTTACTCGTTCCGTAATACATCATCTCACAACTAACATATTAGTTGTAATGCTTGCAAGGCTTATGTGATGTGTATTACCGAGAGGGCCCAGAGATACCTCTCCGACAATCGAAGTGACAAAACCTAATCTCGAAATACGCCAACCCAACATGTACCATTGGAGCCACCTGTAGTACTCCTTTATAATCACCCAGTTACGTTGTGACGTTTGGTAGTACCCAAAGTGTTCCTCCGGTAAACGGGAGTTGCATAATCTCATAGTTATAGGAACATGTATAAGTCATGAAGAAAGAAATAGCAACATACTAAACGATCGGGTGCTAAGCTAATGGAATGGGTCATGTCAATCAGATCATTCAACTAATGATGTGACCTCGTTAATCAAATAACAACTCATTGTTCATGGTTAGGAAACATAACCATCTTTGATTAACGAGCTACTCAAGTAGAGGCATACTAGTGACACTTTGTTTGTCTATGTATTCACACATGTATTATGTTTCCGGTTAATACAATTCTAGCATGAATAATAAACATTTATCATGATTATAAGGAAATAAATAATAACTTTATTATTGCCTCTAGGGCATATTTCCTTCAGTCTCCCACTTGCACTAGAGTCAATAATCTAGATTACACTGTAATGATTCTAACACCCATGGAGCCTTGGTGCTGATCATGTTTTGCTCGTGGAAGAGGCTTAGTCAACAGGTCTGCAACATTCAGATCCGTATGGATCTTGCAAATCTCTATGTCTCCCACCTGGACTAGATCCCGGATGGAGTTGAAGCGTCTCTTGATGTGCTTGGTCCTTTTGTGAAATCTGGATTCCTTTGCCAAGGCAATTGCACCAGTATTGTCACAAAAGATTTTCATTGGACCCGATGCACTAGGTATGACACCTAGATTGGATATGAACTCCTTCATCCAAACTCCTTCATTTGCTGCTTCCGAAGCAGCTATGTACTCCGCTTCACATGTAGATCCCGCTATGATGCTTTGTTTAGAACTGCACCAACTGACAGCTCCACCGTTTAATGTAAACACGTATCCGGTTTGCGATTTAGAATCGTCCGGATCAGTGTCAAAGCTTGCATCAACGTAACCTTTTACGGTGAGCTCTTTTTCACCTCCATATACGAGAAACATATCCCTAGTCATTTTCAGGTATTTCAGGATGTTCTTGACCGCTGTCCAGTGATCCACTCCTGGATTACTTTGGTACCTCCCTGCTAAACTTATAGCAAGGCACACATCAGGTCTGGTACACATCATTGCATACATGATAGAGCCTATGGCTCAAGCATAGGGAACATCTTTCATTTTCTCTCTATCTTCTGCAGTGGTCGGGCATTGAGTCTTACTCAACTTCACACCTTGTAATACAGGCAAGAACCCTTTCTTTGCTTGATCCATTTTGAACTTCTTCAAAACTTTGTCAAGGTATGTGCTTTGTGAAAGTCCAATTAAGCATCTTGATCTATCTCTATAGATCTTAATGCCTAATATGTAAGCAGCTTCACCGAGGTCTTTCATTGAAAAACTCTTATTCAAGTATCCCTTTATGCTATCCAGAAATTCTATATCATTTCCAATTAGTAATATGCCATCCACATATAATATCAGAAATGCTACAGAGCTCCCACTCACTTTCTTGTAAATACAGGCTTCTCCGAAAGTCTATATAAAACCAAATGCTTTGATCACACTGTAAAAGCATTTATTCCAACTCCGAGAGGCTTGCACCAGTCCATAAATGGACCGCTGGAGCTTGCACACTTTGTTAGCTCCCTTTGGATCGACAAAACCTTCTGGTTGCATCATATACAACTCTTCTTCCAGAAATCCATTCAGGAATGCAGTTTTGACATCCATCTGCCAAATTTCATAATCATAAAATGCGGCAATCGCTAACATGATTCGGACAGACTTAAGCATCGCTACAGGTGAGAAAGTCTCATCGTAGTCAACCCCTTGAACTTGTCGAAAACCTTTCGCGACAAGTCGAGCTTTGTAGACAGTAACATTATCGTCAGCGTCAGTCTTTTTCTTGAAGATCCATTTATTCTCAATTGCTTTCCGATCATCGGGCAAGTCAACCAAAGTCCATACTTTGTTCTCATACATGGATCCCATCTCAGATTTCATGGCTTCAAGCCACTTTGCGGAATCTGGGCTCACCATCGCTTCTTCATAGTTCGTAGGTTCATCATGATCTAGTAGCATGACTTCCAGAACTGGATTACCGTACCACTCTTGTGCGGATCTTATTCTGGTTGATCTACGAGGTTCAGTAGTATCTTGTTCTGAAGTTTCATGATCATTATCATTAACTTCCTCACTTATTGGTGTAGGTGTCGCAGAAACAGTTTTCTGTGATGTACTACTTTCCAACAAGGGAGCAGGTACAGTTACCTCGTCAAGTCATACTTTCCTCCCACTCACTTCTTTCGAGAGAAACTCCTTCTCAAGAAAGTTTCCGAATTTAGCAACAAAAGTCTTGCCTTCGGATCTGTGATAGAAGGTGTATCCAATAGTTTCCTTTGGATATCCTATGAAGACACATTTCTCCGATTTGGGTTCGAGCTTATCAGGTTGAAGTTTTTTCACATAAGCATCGCAGCCCCAAACTTTCAGAAACGACAACTTTGGTTTCTTGCCAAACCATAGTTCATAAGGTGTCATCTCAACGGATTTTGATGGTGCCCTATTTAACGTGAATGCGGCCGTCTCTAGAGCATAACCCCAAAATGATAGCGGTAAATCAGTAAGAGACATCATAGATCGCACCATATCTAGTAAAGTACGATTACGACGTTCGGACACACCATTACGCTGTGGTGTTCCGGGTGGCATGAGTTGCGAAACTATTCCACAGTTTTTCAAATGTACACCAAACTCGTAACTCAAATATTCTCCTCCACGATCAGATCGTAGAAACTTTATTTTCTTGTTACGATGATTTTCAACTTCACTCTGAAATTCTATGAATTTTTCAAATGTTTCAGACTTATGTTTCATTAAGTAGATATACCCATATCTACTTAAATCATCTGTGAAGGTGAGAAAATAACGATATCCGCCACGAGCCTCAATATTCATCGGACCACATACATCTGTATGTACGATTTCCAACAAATCTGTTGCTCTCTCCATAGTACCGGAGAACGGTGTTTTAGTCATCTTGCCCATGAGGCACGGTTCGCAAGTACCAAGCGATTCATAATCAAGTGGTTCCAAAAGTCCATCAGCATGGAGTTTCTTCATGCGCTTTACACCGATATGACCTAAATGGCAGTGCCACAAATAAGTTGCACCATCATTATCAACTCTGCATCTTTTGGCTTCAACATTATGAATATGTGTATCACTACTCTCGAGATTCAATAAGAATAGACCACTCTTCAAGGGTGCGTGACCATAAAAGATATTATTCATATAAATAGAACAACCATTATTCTCTGATTTAAATGAATAACCGTCTCGCATCAAACAAGATCCAGTTATAATGTTCATGCTTAACGCTGGCACCAAATAACAATTATTTAGGTGTAATACTAATCCCGAAGGTAGATGTAGAGGTAGCGTGCCGACCGCGATCACATCGACTTTGGAACCGTTTCCCACGCGCATCGTCACCTCGTCCTTAGCCAATCTTCGCTTAATCCGTAGCCCCTGTTTCGAGTTGCAAATATTAGCAACAGAACCAGTATCAAATACCCAGGTGCTACTGCGAGCATTAGTAAGGTACACATCAATAACATGTATATCATATATACCTTTGTTCACCTTGCCATCCTTCTTATCCGCCAAATACTTTGGGCAGTTCCGCTTCCAGTGACCAGTCTGCTTACAGTAGAAGCACTCAGTTTCAGGCTTAGGTCCAGACTTGGGTTTCTTCTCTTGAGCAGCAACTTGCTTGCCGTTCTTCTTGAAGTTCCCCTTCTTCTTCCCTTTGCCCTTTTTCTTGAAACTAGTGGTTTTGTTAACCATCAACACTTGATGCTCCTTTTTGATTTCTACCTCCGCAGCTTTCAGCATTGCGAAGAGCTCGGGAATAGTCTTGTTCATCCCTCGCATATTATAGTTCATCACGAAGCTTTTGTAGCTTGGTGGCAGTGATTGGAGAATTCTGTCAATGACGCAATCATCTGGAAGATTAACTCCCAATTGAATCAAGTGATTATTATACCCAGACATTTTGAGTATATGCTCACTGATAGAACTGTTTTCTTCCATCTTGAAGCTATAGAACTTATTGGAGACTTCATATCTCTCAATCCGGGCATTTGCTTGAAATATTAACTTCAACTCCTGAAACATCTCATATGCTCCATGACGTTCAAAACGTCGTTGAAGTCCCGATTCTAAGCCGTAAAGCATGGCACACTGAACTATCGAGTAGTCATCAGCTTTGCTCTGGCAGACGTTCATAACATCTGGTGTTGCTCCAGCAGCAGGCCTGGCACCCAGCGGTGCTTCCAGGACGTAATTCTTCTGTGCAGCAATGAGGATAATCATCAAGTTACGGATCCAGTCCGTGTAATTGCTACCATCATCTTTCAACTTTGCTTTCTCAAGGAACGCATTAAAATTCATCGGAACAACAGCACGAGCCATCTATCTACAATCAACATAAACAAGCAAGATACTATTAGGTACTAAGTTCATGATAAATTTAAGTTCAATTAATCATATTACTTAAGAACTCCCACTTAGATAGACATCCCTCTAATCCTCTAAGTGATCACGTGATCCAAATCAACTAAACCATGTCCGATCATCACATGAGATGGAGTAGTTTCATCGGTGAACATCATTATGTTGATCATATCTACTATATGATTCACGCTCGACCTTTCGGTCTCCGTGTTCCGAGGCCATATCTATATATGCTTGGCTCGTCAAGTATAACCTGAGTATTCCGCATGTGCAACTGTTTTGCACCCATTGTATTTGAACGTAGAGCCTATCACACCCGATCATCACGTGGTGTCTCAGCACGAAGAACTTTCGCAACGGTGCATACTCAGGGAGAACACTTCTTGATAATTTAGTGAGAGATCATCTTATAATGCTACCGTCAATCAAAGCAAGATAAGATGCATAAAAAGATAAACATCACATGCAATCAATATAAGTGATATGATATGGCCATCATCATCTTGTGCTTGTGATCTCCATCTCCGAAGCACCGTCATGATCACCATCGTCACCGGCGCGACACCTTGATCTCCATTGTAGCATCGTTGTCATCTCGCCAATCTTATGCTTCCATGACTATCGCTACTGTTTAGTGATAAAGTAAAGCATTACATCACGATTGTATTGCATACAATAAAGCGACAACCATATGGCTCCTGCCAGTTCCCGATAACTTGGTTACAAAACATGATCATCTCATACAATAAAATTTAGCATCATGCCTTGACCATATCACATCACAACATGCCCTGCAAAAACAAGTTAGACGTCCTCTACTTTGTTGTTGCAAGTTTTACGTGGCTGCTACGGGCTTTAAGCAAGAACCAATCTCACCTACGCATCAAAACCACAAAGATAGTTTGTCAAATAGACTCCGTTTTAACCTTCGCAAGGACCGGGCGTAGCCATACATGGTTCAACTAAAGCTGGAGAGACAGTCGCCCGCAAGCCATCTATGTGCAAAGCACGTCGAGGGAACCGGTCTCGCGTAAGCGTACGCGTAAGGTTGGTCCGGGTCGTCTCGTCCAACAATACCGCCGAACCAAAGTATGACATGCTGGTAGGCAGTATGACTTGTATCGTCCACAACTCACTTGTGTTCTACTCGTGCATATAACATCAACATAAATAACCTAGGCTCTGATACCACTGTTGGGGAACATAGTAATTTCAAAAAATTTCCTACGCACACGCAAGATCATGTGATGCATAGCAACGAGAGGGGAGAGTGTTGTCGACGTACCCAACGCAGACCGACCGCGGAAGCGCTGACACGACGTTGAGGAAGTAGTCGTACGTCTTCACGATCCAACCGATCAAGCACCGAAACTACGACACCTCCGAGTTCGAGCACACGTTTAGCTCGATGACGATCCCCGGACTCCGATCCAGCAAAGTGTCGTGGAGGAGTTCCGTCAGCACGACGGCGTGGTGACGATCTTGATGTACTACAGCAGCAGGGCTTCGCCTAAACTCCGCTACAGTATTATCGAGGAATATGGTGGCAGGGGGCACCACACACGGCTAAGGAATAGATCACGTGGATCAACTTCTGTGTCTAGGGGTGCCCCCTGCCCCCGTATATAAAGGATCCAAGGGGGAGGGCTGGCCGGCCAAGGAGGAGGGCGCAGGAGAGTCCTACTCCCTCTGGGAGTAGGATTCCCCCCCCCCAATCCTAGTCGGAATAGGATTCGCGAAGGGGGAAAAGAGGAGGAGGGGGCCGACCACCTCTCCTAGTCCTAATAGCACTAGGGGAAGGGGGGGCGCACAGCCCATCTAGGGCAGCCCCTTCTCTTTTCCACTAAGGCCCACTATGGCCCATATAGCTCCCGAGGGGTTCCGGTAACCCTCCCGGTACTCCGGTAAAATCCCGATTTCACCCGGAACACTTCCGATATCCAAACATAGGCTTCCAATATATCAATCTTTACATCTCGACCATTTCGAGACTCCTCGTCATGTCCGTGATCACATCCGGGACTCCGAACAACCTTC